>NC_060143.1:547329458-557329458 GCF_021461385.2 Schistocerca piceifrons
TAATACGTATGGATTCACACTTCGAGCAAATTTTTAGGAAGCACATGAAAGTACTTGTGGTGTGCGTACTGTAAGACCTTCAGTTCACACACCATCAGATTATTTGGCTTGTCGCTCTAACGAAGTAGGAATACACCATACCTGATCGCTTTGGTCCAAAGCTTTCAGTATGTGATGTGAGACAAATGCGAGTTGGGTTTCACGTGATCGAGGTTTTCGAAATTCATGCTGGCTAACACTGGGGAGGTCATTCTGTTCAAAATACCTCATTAAGTTTGAGCTGAGATTATGTTCTAAGATTTTACAAGAAGTCGATGTCAAGGATATTGGACGGTAGTTTTGTGGATCACTTTTATTACAAATCCATACGTGGCATACAGCAAACCAGTGCTTAACAGTATTGCTTAAAAACAATCTTGGTTGCAATTTTAGTTTTTTATTTTTCAACTACGTGTTTCGCTTTATTTACTCATCTTCAGGTTCATCTTAATTTGGTATTTCTTAGAGCAATTCTTTAGACAGTGTAGCCAAAGGGCATCGTCGAATACATCAGGCCAAGCATCACCTTCGTTAAACTCAGTATAAAGTTTTCTAGATGGACGCGAGTGACTTCAAGACCTGCATAACGCGTTCCCGTTCGCAGGAGATAGTAACGGAATAAGATGGGGCTCAGGTAGTAAGCATAACGCACCACAGTGTCGTGTGCTAGTACTGATGCCTAATACAGAATCACCTCAATAGGTGGGCTTACTTAAACACTTAACGATACAGTATAAGTCTAACACCCATTAAAAGGGGCATATACATTAAATCATGGAAATAGCACAATGAATTTAAAGGTATCATAAATATATATAAATAGGCTTCTGACACAACTCTGTTTCACCCTGAACAATTCAGTATATAAAAGGAGTCATAAATTGCTCTTAAAAACAGTCACTCTGAGATCACATTGGTCGTGTAAAACCCACTTAATAAACTCGAACACAATAAGTTACTCTCTAAGCTATATAAAACTGTATATAAGATCAAAGGGGTCCTAATGGACCAGCGCTGGCCTAAAGCTAGCTTGAGAAATTAAACCCCTCCCTAAAGCTGAGGCAGGTAAAGAAGGGGTAAGATTGACCTCCACTAAGTGCTAAACTCATTAATTGACCAGCACCCAAAAGAAAAACATCGCGTGTCAAAGCCCCATTTCACGGGCGGGACAGATTTTGCATAATATAAAGTATAAAATAGTTACTTAACTAATTAACTAAAATCTCATAGTGAACTGGATAAACAAGATACACAAATGCAAATTTAAGTCACATTTGTCTTGGTTGCTTGACGTGCGCCGTGAGTGGTATGGAACGTGCTGTTTGTCGATTCAAACAAACCCAGGACTCAACCACAAGACAGCAAGAATTCATCTCTAATACATTGGGCTGAATATTAACACTGAAATGAACCCAACAACACACAGCGGAAGAAACGGAAGAGAATACTACAGCGTTTGATAGGAACTGTCAACAGTAGTCACGACGAATTACTTCGGCAATATGGCCGGGTTACTGAATCACCGTTTTAGCGGAATGTGAATGTCAACCACCGCTGAACAAACGTGTATGATAGGTCTTACTTCGATTGATTGACATTCCGACGAGTAGCTACCGGTACTGAGACACAGTCTTGCTTGATAGGTCTTACTTCGATTGGTGCACACTCCGACGAATAGCTACCGGTACCGGACGCAGTCTTGCTTCCACACCGGCAAAATAGAGGAAACAACACCGATAGAGTTTGCATAGCGCCTTGAATCAGACACGTCTGTTCAGACTCAAAGCCAGTAGCCTTATCGAGGTCACGTCCACACTAATCATAGAGCGTCGACAACCGTCGCACTACTCACCACCACTCGCCACCCCCGGCCTTGCCGCTCACCCGCAACTGCCCGTGCAAAGAGGAACCGCTTCGCGCAGAGCACACAGCGCCCTCTTCAGATCGCTAGTCAACAAAAGATGGCGCGTGGCGGGAAATGAAATTTGTGGCATCGATAGCTACGATGCCACGTCGTAGGTGCAAGTTCTCAGGTTGGCACTACACACCGGCACCGACGACAGCGCCCTCTAGCCGGCGCTGTTCAGCTCTACGAGCGCCGCTCCAGGTTCAGCCCATTTGATCCAAAGCAGACGGCCGGGACACTTCACTTCAGCTTCGCTTCATATAGAGCCTTTGCTCTAATTACGACGGGTCCAAGGCTTCGCACTCCGTCTCTAATGACCTCGTTGTCGACGGGACGTTAAACACTAACAACCACCACCACCACCAAGGCTTCGCTCGTACGTGCAAAGTTATGTAACCATTTATTAACTTGGTTTTTGGCTATAGTAAGCATCTATAATTTTACACGCAGCACCGACGTGTTTTACCTTTTCCTGCTCCTACTCACTTCCTAAATTCGGCCAACCTTTCAGTTTTCGGGAGCAGACCCACACGGGATACAAAAAAAATTATCGCTGCAAGCGACATTAAGAGCCAGAGGAACCGAACTGTGAAGAACACACAGTTCACACCTAATATGAAAAACGTATGTTTTGAGGGGTGTCCGGATACTTTTGGTCACATACTGTATTTGCGAGAGACTCAGTGCGGTGCAGCGGGCGCATACTTGTGTTTTGAGGCCAGGATTTTACTTCCGACGGTTGACCTTAATACGAGCGAGGATATACCTTACTTGCAGATTTATTTCTTTTTTTATTTGCAGACCTTACTAGACCTAGCCACTGCATATACCACCCAAACCGCTGATATACACTATAGATAAGTAATGGTCGGTGCTTTCCGGACAATATCCTCGTCTAAGTCGAGCGAAATATATTTTTTCATGTAGTTTTTCTAAAAACAAAATTTTTATCAAAGTGTAATAGACGACTATTCTCCTCAGAACTCGGTAAGTGGATTTTAACAAGAAATTGTTCCTTGCTATTGCAGTGTCTCTGCATTCCACAAAAAATTTCTGAGTAACAAACCAAGTGAGCAGAGGGGACAAGGAACGGAGGTCTCGGATCTAGATTAATTAATTATTCCATTGAGGTCCTTCTTTATTTTTCTAGCCATCGGATACTTCCCGCTGACGTAGTATCAACGTATAGTTATATGCAACAATATTTTGTCAAAACTGTGAAATTCTGTTAACTTCTATATCTCATTTGTTTCCCTGTCTTGGAGAATCAAAACACATGCTCACATCGAAAGACTCTGCTGATGCTACTGTGTGTTTAATACAGGATACAATGTATTTGGAAATATCATAAGGTTTTGTTGTAATTTTATGACCTAAAACGAAATTTATATTATTCCTTCACTGTTGACCAGATGAGTAAGAAAATCATCAGTAGGTTTGACGCAACAACTTTAGATTGTTTTCTAATATCTTTCCACCCTTTACACACGCAGACCAGATTAGCACTGCACATAGGCTCTTGCTCCTGCATTTCAGTCACTATCGAACACACGTCAATCCACTATCAAACCACACGTGAACGCACTATGTCGCACGGAAACACGTAACATTCAGCTCCTGCACTTGTAGTTGTACATGTGGCAACAAACCTAAGAGGTGGGCGACTGACAGCGCTTAGAGGCGGCGGACTTTGGTGATCTTAGAGGTGTCTAATTCCGTGACGGCCGCTGTAGCAGTTTGTCTCATTTAGTGTCACGTGAACAAAGGGCCCGAGCCAATGTATCTGATTTTTCTGAAGGTTCCATTATTCAGTTTTACATCCATCTGAAATGAGAGTGCCTAAGCATATTTTGATACCTGTTATACACTGATGCGCCAAAAAAACTTGTACAGGCATGCTTATTCAAACACAGAGATATGTAAGCAGGCAGAATACGGAGCTGCGGTCGGCGACGCCTATATGAGACAGCAAATGCCCCGAAGGGTTAGCCGAGCGGTCTAAGGCGCTGCAGTCATGGACTGTGCGGCTGGTCCCGGCGGAGGTTCGAGTCCTCCCTCGGGCATGCATGTGTGTGTTTGTCCTTAGGATTATTTAGGTTAAGTAGTGTGTAAGCTTAGGACTGATGACCTTAGCAGTTGAGACCCATAAGATTTCACACCTGCAAGACAACAAATGTCTGGCGCGGTTGTTACATCTGTTACTGCTACTACAATGGCAGGTTCTCAGGATTTGAGTGAGTCTGAACGTGATGTCATAGTCGGCGCACGAGCGATGGGACACAGCATCTCCTAGGCAGCGATTAAGTGAGGATTTTCCCGTATGACCATTTCACGAATGTACCGTGAATTTCAGGAATCCGATAAAACACCAAATCGCCGCGGCCAGAAGAAGATTCTGCAAGAACTGGACAAGCGACGACTGAAGAGAATCGTTCAATGTGTCAGAAGTGCAACCCTTCCCTCAAATTGCTGCAGATTTCAGTGCTGGGCCATCAACAAGTGTCAGCGCGTGAACCATTCAACGAAACATCATCGATGTGGGCTTTCGTAGCCTAAGGCCCACTCGTGTGCCCTTGGTTGACTGCACGACACAAAGCTTTACGCCTCGCCAGGGGCTGTCGACACAGATATTGGACTGTTGATGATTGGAAATATGTTGCCTGCTCGGACGAGTCTCGCTTTAGATTGTATGGAGCAGTTGGACGTGTACGGGTATGGAGACAACCTCATGAATCCATGTACCCTGAATGTCATGAGGGGACTGTTCAAGCTGGTGGTGGCTCTGTAATGGAGTGGAGCGTGTGCAGTTGGAGTGATATGAGACACCTGATAGTACTAGATTCGACTATGACAGGTGGCACGTACATGAGCATCGTGTCTGATCACCAACATCGTTCATGTCCATTGTGCATTCCGAGGCTTTTGGGCAATTCCAGCAGGACAATGCGACACTCCACGCGTCCAGAATTGCTACAGAATGGCTCCAGGAACACTCTTATAAGTTTAAACACTTCTGGGCAGCATATTCCCCAGATATGAACATTATTGAGCATATTTGGGATGCCTCGCAACGAGCTGTTTAGAAGAGACCTCCATCCTCTCGATTTATGGAGAGAGCTCTGCAGCATTCGTGGTGTCAGTTCCACACAGCACTACTTCAGATATTAGTCGAGTCCAGGCCATGCCGTGTTGCCGGACTTCTGGGTGTTCGCGGGACCCCTTCACGATATGAGGCAGGTTCTACTAGGTTCTTTGTGCCTTCAGTGTAGTTTCTGAACAGTGGCATGGTAAAATTATAAGAACTGATGTATTTCTTTCGCGTATCGTCTGAATTATGGACGGAGGTTCGAGAATGTCGCCACCTGCCACAGTTTAAACAAAAAAAACAAAAAACAAAAACAAAAATATTAAAACTGAAGCTGGAACACACGGATTTAGGGAAAGCATTCTGTCGATTTCATCAAAGAATTTGAATAATATTTAGTATTCACCCAAGCAACTGTGTTCCAAGTTTCGGTTTGGGACCATTGTGGGAATAATAATCAAAATATTTTCGTATTTGCTATTCTCTCGCTATTTATTTTCTAAATGCGATTCATAATTTTGAAGCAGTAAGAGAAAAAGAGAGAGGAGTTGTGTCTGACACAACAAATTCCCTTTTAAATTTCAGATAGCGGCTGAAAGAGGTTGAAATATAGTCACTCAACAGTGATGAAGTAACTTCGTATATGGAGCTTGACTGTAGAAGACAAAACTTTTTGTATTCGGGAGGACGACGGTTCAATCCCGCGTCCGGCCATCCTGATTTAGGTTTTCCGTGATTTTCCTAAATCGCTCCAGGCAAATGCTGGGATGGTTCCTTTGAAAGAGCACGGCCGACTTCCTTCTCCGTCCTTCCCAAATCCGATGGGACTGATGACCTCGCTGTCTGGTCTCCTTCCCCAAACAATCCCAACCCACAAAACTTTTTGTCTTACGCTTACGTTCAAGTAACGGAGAATGCGGCTTTTTCCGACTCAACTATGTTCCTAAACAAGAGCGAGCAGAAAGCTGAGACAAAATAATGTCACGGATTAAGCGACTGCTTGTAACGAGTGGAGTTCTCATTGCAGTTCATTCATTACGATTCTTCGTCGATTTCCGTTCCGTTATGAATGTGGCCGAGGCGCGTCGGTCATCTCCTGTAATCGAGACACGAGGCGGCGGGTGTGGCCGTGCGGTTCTAGGCGCTTCAGTCTGGTACCGCGTGACCACTACGGTCGCAGGTTCGAATCCTGCCACGGGCATGGATGTGTGTGATGTCCTTAGGATAGTTAGGTTTAAGTCGTTATAAGTTCTAGGGGACTGATGACCACTGATGTTAAGTCCCATAGCGCTCAGAGCCATTTGAACCATTTTTTTCGAGACACCAGTTCCTCACTACACCACTCCCGAGCACCCGCCAAGGTTAGCGATGATCGCCTCTACCCTGCACTAAATTTGCAACATCGCTGAAGAATATAATGAACGTGACGGGAGGGTTTTTTTTTTTTTTTTTTTTTTTTACCCTTTCCACTCTCAAAAATGTAAATTTCATCCTCAGTATTCCACCAAGTCGCGCTCATTCCAAGAATATTTTTAGTACTAAATAATTTGCAAGACAAAAGAGCACTTTTGTGCCGAAAGCTGAAAAAGAGTATCATGATCGGAGTGTGTGTCTATCAACAAGAAAATAATAAATAGAGTGATAAAGTTTCCCCGGCGCTGGAGACGGCGGTAACCGACACGGGACTAAACGTGACGAGCCGCTATGAAGACGGCAGTTGAGCAGCGATTGCCCGCAGCTGACGCCGTTCCTATCCACACGACACCGACGCGATACTGCTACAACCTCTGAGCGGCATTGTGCTGGGCGCTCAGTAATTTATCATCTTCGGTGCGGGAGGAGCAACACGTGGTTCCATTCCGCCCTGCCGACGGCTAAGTTGGCGACTGTCAGTCACCACAGCACCGGCACAACCACCCCTCCCTCCCTCCCCTCTTCACCCTCGGCCATTACCGCCATCCGCCGAGGTTTATCCAGTCCACTGGGTCTCTCTATCGTGCCCTAGAAACACGCAAGAAGATCTCTCACTCTTCTGAAGTCTTAATGGAAAGACGTGAAACGAGCAAAGACGAGAAAGAAGTGAAACTGTAAATATCCTTTTATGCATAGCCATCTTCCACAGCATGTATTAAAAAATCAGTCCTTGTTTAAAAATGGTTCGAATGGCTCTGAGCACTATGGGACTTATCATCTGAGGTCATCAGTCCCCTAGAACTTAGAACTACTTAAACCTAACTAACCTAAGGACATCACACACATCCATGCCCGAGGCAGGATTCGAACCTGCGACCGTAGCAGTCGCGCGGTACCGGAGCGTCTAGAACCACTCGGCCACCCCGGCGGCCGGCAATCCTTATTCGTTTCTCCGTTTTAAGTTTACTGGAATTGCTTAAAGAGAATTTTACATTCTCCGTTTTTAGATTACTGTAATTACTTATGGTCGGTAGGACGTCAAACGCGCCGATTTGGAGCAGGAGAGGCACCACAGGACTTTTTAATTTCCACTGTCTATACTTTTACACATAAATTCATAAAACTTTGTCAGCATGACCAGGAAAGATTCAGGATTCACATTCAAGGTATTTTCCCAGACAGGTTAAAATATGCCATTGTCAGGCCTCTCTACAAAAGGGGTGTAAGTAGATTGTTTAGGTTTTTATGTTGGTAACGTCACGTAGCGCTCTGTATGAAAATCACTGACTGTGCTGTGTGCAGTCTGTGGCTGGTTTGCATTGTTGCAATATTTGCTGTTGTAGTGTTGGGCTGTAGAATGTGAACAGCGCGTAGCGTTGCTCAGTTGGAGGGGAGCCACCAGCGGTGGTGGATGTGGGGAGAGAGATGGCAGTATTTTGAGAGCGGACGATCTGGACGTGTGTCCGCCAGAAAGAGTAAATTTGTAATACTGGATATCATGAACTGATTATATATATATATATATATATATATATATATATATCATGAACTGATAATCTTTCATTTGCTGACTATGCCTATCAGTAGTTAGTGCCTTCAGTAGTTAGAATCTTTTATTTAGCTGACAGTATTGGCGCTCGCTGTATTGCAGTAGTTCGAGTAACGAAGATTTTTGTAAGTGATTCATGAAAGGTGTAGGTTATTGTTAGTCAGGGCCATTCTTTTGTAGGGATTATTGAAAGTCAGATTGCGTTGCGTTAAAAATATTGTGTTAGTTTAGTGAATATCTGAGTACGTTCAGTTTTGCTCAGCTGTTTGAAAATCAAATATGTACAGGTTTTCCAGCACTGTCATTTACATAATTTTCCAAAGGGGACGTTTCAGGGGGGAAACCACAGATCTCAACAATTATCGGCCAGTATCCTTGCTTACAGCATTTTAAAAAATCTTCGAGAAGTAATGTACTCAAGAGTGGTTAGCCATCTCAACAGTAATGGGATTCCTAGTAAATCACAGTTCGCAATTCAAAAATGCTGTTTCACTGAGACAGCAATATACAATTTCACTGTCCACATAATAGAGTTTTTAAATAGTGAAATGTCACCAATTAAAATTTTCTGTGACTTGTACAAAGCATCTGATTGTGTGAACCATGACATTATGTTACAGAAATTACAATTCTATGGTATAAATGGAATAGCATATGTGTGGTTATTCTTACCTACAGAACAGGAAGCATAAAGTTTCCTTATATGCGTCAAGTAATTTAAATAAGGCTGCTGCTTCATCTAACTGGAGTGAAAGGAAACTAGGTGTTCCACAGTGTTCAATCATGGGTCCCCTTCTGTTCATGATATATCTGAACGACCTCCCTTCCTATCTGAAACACAAAGCTGAACTGACACTGTTTGCTGATGATACAAGCATAATTATTAATCCAATAAAAGAAACTCCAATTGAAATTGATGCAAATAAGGTCTTTGGAAAAGACATTTATTGGTTTTCTGCAAATGGGCTTGGTCTGAAAAAACACAGTACATCCAATTTTCTGGCGCAAAAAGTACAGTTCCTTCAGTAAATATAACACATCAACAGAAGTCAGTAGACAGGGTAGAGCATACTAAGTTTTTGGGTGTACATATAGATGAGAATCTTAATTGGAAAATTCATATTTTGGATCTTCTAAAGCGACTAGGTTCAGCAACTTTTACAATCAGAATAATTGCCAATTTTGAGGATGTAGAAATTAATAAGCTAACATACTTTGCATACTTTCACTCTCTGATGTCATATGGAATAATATTTTGGGGTAACTCAAAATTTAGACAAAAAGTATTCACTGATAAAAAGAAAGTGGTTACAATAATGTGTGGGGCTCATAGTCGCACATCTTGTAGACATCTTTTTAAAAGATTGGGAGTTCATACAACAGCCTCACAGTAATCAAAATATCCACGGGTGTGCTGCCGGTCTATAGTGTCCAACGGGCACAATATTTCGGCTATTATACACGTCGCCATCATTAGGTGAACTGACGGACTGAGCTCCTGTGAACGTGCCGGCACGGAGATCCGTACGCTATGGCTGCTCAGAGGGAACTGGGTTCGGTCGCGGCGGCGGCCGATTTAAATACCCTCCGCCCGCGGCGCGCTCCCTCCGCCGTCCGCGCACCGCGCTACGGTCGCGCGGTGGAACAGATTGCGACGGCGTCTGAGATGACGTCGGTGTGATGGCTCTGTCCGCCGTGGTCGTCACAACGATACGTTTGCTCGATTTACTCTTGATTAACCCAATCGCTGGTTCCCAAGCCTTGCTAAGATTATAGCCACAGTCACGGTTTATGAGGTCGTCATTGGTGCGAATTTCGATGGCCTCTCTAACAACGCTGTCCCAGTATCTCGACGTCTGTACCAGAATCCTCGTGCGGTCATACTTCATGGCGTGATTTTCCGACAAACAATGTTCAGCGACCGCCGACTTGCTCGGATACATCAGTCGAGTGTGCCTCTGGTGTTCACGGCATCGATCCTCGACGGTACGCATCGTCTGACCAATATACGACTTGCCACATTGACACGGAATCTGGTACACGCCGGCCTTCCTCAAATCGAGGTCATCTTTGGCGCTCCCCACCAGTGCACGAGTTTTATTCGGAGGACAAAACACAGTTCCGACTCGGGAACGCAACATCGCAAAAAATACGCTGGCAGCGCTGTTGGCTATTTCAAATTCCGTGGAGAAACGTTTTACGGTCCTAAAATATACTATTATCTTAAAATGTCTTCTGAAAGCAAGTATCTGCAGATTCCAAAGAAATTCCTCACCTGACAAGGAACAATTTCCAGGGCACCGGCCCTTCGAGCGGTGAAGCCTGGAAGTTGCAAAAACATCTTCCGGTTAACATCGGAAACAATACCATGGATTGCGTTAACAGCAGGACACTGCACATGGCACAGGACTCCCCGTCAGTCCGGGCCCTCCTCAAGTCTCTCCTGTGATACGAAAGGAGGGACCGGTCGCTGCACGAGTTATGCGGAGAATTTCCGCCTTCCCAGAAGTCTGACCCATCAAGGTGGTAACTCTCAGAGCAGCGTGTACCTCTTCAGACGGCGCCAACACAAAAATCATGAACATATATAGTCCGCTCCACAAACGAAGGTGGTCTGCGCATGTCGAGGCAGGGACAGGGAAATGGGTTGTTGGCCATTTCAAGCAACAGCGGGAAAGCGGATATCCTGCAAATTATATCTCTCGCGTGCTTATGCAGAATCACTCAACACCACCATCAGCAATGACAACTCGCAAGAAATGGAATCGAAATTCACTAAAAAACTCGCTAAGATCATGTTTCATGCTGGCATTTGCTGTGGCATTCACAGCAGGGTGGGCAGAAAACGTCTGAACCCGCACTGGATGTCAAAGAGTGTGTGACGTAGATTCACAGAAGGCCATCGTTCGTGACTCCAACTATAGTCAGCAGAAACAAAGGCCTGTCACCTGTATTTAGTGCAACCAGATACCAACAAAAGCAGTACGCAGTCAGTGTCAACCCGCTTTATTCAACATCATAATTGCCCTGTTATTTTCCTATTTAGGTAAAAAATTCAACTCATCAAAACGAAATGAGACAATCTCTCATGACTTGCCGTCTTTCAACTGCCATAAATTTGTCTTTGAAATCAAAATGTTTTAGCAGCCATAAATTTCTTTTCAGTGATAGGTAGTCACGACATTAAATTTTAACCTGTGAGTTGAAAAGGTACCATGACCCTGGCGCTAAAGCCCTGAAACATACCCCTTTCAGTGAAAACTGCCCCACAAGTTAATGAAACGGCATTCCAACAAAACTTTACTGTATGTGACCAGGAACTCTCCTCTTGCGCAACGAGAAAATGAAAGGAGGACGTGCTGTAATCGAAACGAAGATAACTTTAAACCATAACCTTTCCAATAAACATCATCCAGCTAGTCCCTGTCCGTGTTGTTGAATCAGTTCTTCTAGTAGAATTTCTTCAGCGCAAATGGACTTTCCTACGGCATCTTACAACACGTAACTGAGTCTTTAAATCGTAGTAACATGTCACCAATAGGACTTTTCTGTGACTTATCCAAAGCGTTTGATTGTGTGAACCACGAAATTGTGTTACAGAAATTACAATTCTATGGTATATATGAAACAGCATATGAGTGGTTTAAGTCATACCTACACAACTGGAAGCGAGAGGTTTCTTTATATGGTTTAAGTTATTTAAGGAAGTCTCCCACTTCATCTAACTGGAGTGAAATTACATTACGGTTCGATCATGGGTCCCTTTTTGTTCTTGGTATATGTGAGTGACCCTTCTTATGTGAAACAAGAAGCTAAACTGACATTGTTTGCTGATGATACAAGCATCATTACTAACCCAGTAAAAGAAACTCCAATAGAAAATGATACAAATAATATCTTTAGAAAAGGTATTGACTGGTTTTCTTCGAATGGGCTTGCTCTGAACTTTGAAAAAGCACAGTACATCCAATTTTCTACTGCAAGAAATACAGGTCCTTCAATAAATAAAACACATCAACAAAAGTCAGTAGCCAGTGTAGAGCATACTGAGTCTTTGGGTTTACATACAGATGAGAATCTTAACTGGAAAATTCATCAGAATAACTGCTTATTTTGAGGGTATAGAAATTAGCAAACTAACATACTTTGCATACTTTCACTCTCTGATGTCGTATGGAATAATATTTTGGGGTAACTCAACACTGAGGCAAAAAGTATTCACTGCTCAAAAGAAAGTGGTTAGAATAATGTGTGGGGCTCACAGTCGCATATTTTTAGGCATCTCTTTAAAAGGTTAGGAATTCTTACAACAGCCTCACAGTACATTTACTCAATAATGAAACTTGTTCTCAACAACATGGACCAGTTTAAAAACAACAGTGACGTTCATGATTATAATATCAGAAGAAAGAAAGACTTACACTATCCTCCACTTACCCATTTTGGCACAGAAAGGGGTAAAATAAACTGTTGTAAAACTGTTTGACAAATTACCAGATGAAATAAAATGTCCGACAGACAACAATGAAAGCTTTGAAAATAAACTGAAATCATATCTCCTTGACAACTCCTTCTATACCATAGATGAATTCTTGAATAGGAATAAATAAATCTATATGTATAATTTAAGAATTTTGTGTCATTTAAGGGAGTGGGGTAGTTAATAAAAATTTTAAGCTTAAAAAAAAAAGGCCTTCAATTTCTTATGCACGGTTACCGTCAGATTGATTAATGGAACACGTAACTAACTAGCTAACACCTAATAAATTGAGAATGAGATCTAATGTGTAACAAAATATCGATGTCTTGTCGCTGCAGACAGGTGTCTTGCAGCTTCAGTGCGACGCAAAGTTACCTTGTTAGCTGGAAACTGGATTTACAAACAAAGCAATTTCTCTGTTGAAGGGGCATCATTGCCTTTCTTCTTGAAGCATAATGAATATCATTCTCTTCTGAACGAAGTTGTTAAGAGATGACATGTAAGGATTTAACATGCGATCAGACGAATGGGAACTGACTTTGTAGCAATTGCAAACTTCGTGAATACTGAATAAGCTTATATACATCATGCGGAAAAAGAATGCAAGGTCATATATCTTACGTGGAGGCGCCCTTCAACCGATCATGTGACTTTTCATGACCAAACAATTAAGGCCAGAAACACAATCTTATATTCATTTCTTTTCCCAGAATATTATTTAATGACCGGAATAGAAATGGGATAAATTACTTGAAGACATGGATGAATGAATAGAAAATGGATGTTGATATCCACGTGTTCCAACCAAGCTCTCAAACTAAACAAAGAAACTAACCTTGTGCATTCGATATGCAAATTCCAAAGTATCTAATGTGCATAAATCTGAAATACCATATAACGCCGCACCATAAGGCCGCGCTAATAAGCAACCATGTCACCACAATCGTACACGATGTCACCCACTTAAATTGCTCAAGCCTCTGTACGAAATAGTTTCGCACGTTACAGTGGGAAAGCAGAGCTTTTTCGCGGCAGCAGTGTGTCGCCTTCGTCCACCATTAACTAATTTTCTCTGGTTAGCAACACTACTGGCTGACTAGTCTCAGAGGTTAAGTAGCGTGCTTAAAACATGTCCTTGCGGTTCTCAACCAAAAGCAAGTTTAGCAGGTGGAAGACTGACTCTATGTTCCTATCGATACCCATGTGAACACATAGTACGAAGGGTGTCTATAACTGACGACTTTCACGATCTGGGAATACAAGGGATGTCCTGAAAGTAACTACCGATCCCTAGCGAAATGGAAACCATAACAAATTCCGATGAAGCTTAGTACAGATTAGATGACCGCCTATCGCGTCACGTATCGCTTTGCAGTTCTGAGCTCACAGTGGTCACGTAAAAACCCCTAAACAATTATGTCCCCCCAAGGATGGGTGTCTGCCTACAGATATCGTCTGATTTCATGCAACCCCACATGGCATAACTGGATTATAGTTCCTTCTGCATGACAATTCTCGATCGCATACTGCACGGGCAAGGAAGACACTCCTGTAGCCTTTTCGATGGGAAACGTTTGATCACCCACCATACAGCCGTGACATGTCTCTCTCTGATTTTCTTCGCTGCTCACATGAACCGCCGGCTCCGAAGATAACATTTTGGCCCAACTGCTGCCTTCTATGTTGAGGGTATTGGAATGGTGGTACAACGCCACGAGATATGTCTATGGCCGAGCGACGGCTATGTAGAAAAGTAGCTGGAAGATGTAGCTAAGTCTGGTAAATAAAACATTTTTCATTTTCACTGTTGTTTCCACTTCGCGACCGGTCAGAACTTACTTTCTGGGCAAACCTCGTATATGAAATTCAGAGGGAGCAAAGTCTCGGAAAAGATTTGTTGCTCGAAAAATTTATCCGTCAAAAGCTATAGGACGAAAGCACAGTGGTAAAACAACGACGAGTGTTCTTGAGATGTAGGCTTGAACAGGGCGTTGTCGCTGCCTCACACTGCTTGCAGCAGCCTGTCGATGTTGCAAGGAATGGCTCCCTACGTGAGACGATGTCTTCTAGGCAGACACGTAGATTGAGGGTGGCCACTATAAATTGGCATCAAATATTCGAAATTTTATTTACAAATATGTACAACAATAATTCATCCTTTATGAAGGAAATATCTAACGAATCTTTAATCAATGAGCATAATTATGGTATCGTTAACCTATAGTAAATTTCAAATTTTTGTCGAACAGATGATGGGGACAGATAATTCCAAGAACATGAGATGATATGAAATCGTGGAATGTCGCACAGTAGATTTTGTAGGGCACCGAGTCCATCAGTCGGTGCATAGACACGTTCCAGATATCTCTGTATTGGCCTAGAGTGAACAACTTTTCCACTTTAGAGTGAGTTGTAATTCTTAATATCCGCATAGTGATACAGTGAGGTTTACTGTGTTTATTTACTGTAAACACAAGCCTCACTTGTCACCGGTTCTATTCTGAAGCTCCTATGGGTCAGAGTGGGGCCTACCCAAGCGCACTACTTGTTAAGATTTGTTATCTTCCCGTAGAGACCAACCAAGTTTCCTCTGAGCTCCCGAAGAGCTGGGATTTGCAACTTCGCGGATTTCTGTTTGGTGGTCGTGTACCAACCGTGATGCAGCGTTCACTTGAACAACGGTATGTACTCAAGTTCTGCGCGTGACTTGGAAAATCCACTGCCGAAACATTTATGATGATTGAACAGGCATTTCTGAATGAATGTCTGTCAAAACGGCAGATTTTTCGGTAGCACGAAGCGATTTTGGATGTATGATATGACGTCGATGAAGAAACTCACTGTGAGAACCATCCGATATCGAGAGGTGAAGACAATGTAACCCGTGCACATGAACTTATGAACACATACCATAATATGATTGTTCGTATGATACCGACAGTTCTGTATAAACCTACGTACCTGAGATAGTAATCGAAAGTATCCCAAAAATTTTGACCGACTTCCACAAGTCCAAGCGACTGCTTGTTTGTGAAGAAGTTTTGTATCTGTGTAGGAGTGATGCTTCTTTCTTGGACTCTGGTATAATGAAAGGTGAGTGGGGGTTTTAGAATACAACCTGAAACAAAGAGATAGAGCCCTGGTGGAACACCTCTCAGTCAAATGCCACATGAAGGGTCCATGCTCATTGTGTGTTTCGATGCTAGTGATCTCGCCGAAAATGGTTTGGTACCTGCGAGACAGGCCACAAGTGGCGTCTTTTGAGTGGAACTGCACGATAGAGTAAAAAAAAAAAAAAAAAAAAAAAGTGTCTCATGCGTCAGTTTACACATCGCGAGTTCCTGGCAGCCCCACCAAGGCAGTGCGCTGGGTGCCTTCTCGATGAGGGATTATCTAGTCAAATACTACACCGAAGCGCCAGAGAAACTGGTATAGACATGAATATCCCAATACAGACGCATAAACAGGCAGAATAAGGAGCTGCGGTCGGCAACGCCTATAGAAGATAACAAGTGTCTGGTGCAGTTGTAAGATCGATTACTGCTGCTACAATGGCAGATTATCAAAATTTAAGTGAGTTTGAAAGTGGTGTTATAGTCGGCGCACGAGCGATGGGACACAGCATGTGAGCATGTTCCAGGTGGCGATCATGTGGGGATTTTTCCGTACGACCATTTCACAAGTGTAGCGTGAATATCAGAAATCCGGCAAAACATCAAATCTCCTATATTGCTGCGGCCGGAAAAGGATCCTGCAAGAACGGGACCACCGACGACTGAAGAGAATCGTTCAGCGTGACAGAAGTGCAACCGTTCCGCAAATTGCTGCAGATTTCAATGCTGGGCCATCAACAAGTGTCAGCATACGAACCGTTCAACGAAACATCATTGATATGGGCTTTCGGAGACGAAGGCCCACTTGTGTACCTCGATAACTGCACAACACAACGCTTTACGCCCTGCCTGGGCCCGTCACCATCGACATCGGACGGTTGATGATTAGTAACATGTTGCTTGGTCAGAATAGTCTCGTTTCAAATTTTATCGAGCTGATGGACGTACGGGTAAGGAGACACCCTCATGAATCCATGGTCCCCGCATGACAGCAGGGAACTTTCAAGCTGGTGGAGGCTCTGTAATGGTATGGTGCGTATTCAGTTGGAGTGATGTGGGACCCCTGATACGTCTAGATACAACTCATACAGGTGACACTTACATAAGCATCCTGTCTGATCACATGTATACATTCATTCCCAGTGCACATTCCAACAGACTTGGCCAATTCCAGCAGGACAATGTGGGACCCCACACGTACCGAATGTCTACAGAGTGGCTCCAGAAACAGTCTTCTGAGTTTAAACACTTCCGCTGGCTACCAAACGTCCCAGACATGAACATTATTGAGCACATCTGGGATGCCTTGCAGCATGCTGTTCAGAGGAGGTCTCTACCTCCCTGGCACTCTTACAGACTTATCGAGAGCCCTGCAGGGTTTATGGTGTCAATTCCCTCCAGCACTACTTCACACATTAGTCGAGTCCATGCCACATCGTGTTGCGGCACTTCTGCTTGCTGGTGGGGGCCCTACACGATATTAGGCAGGTGCACCAGTTCCTTTCTTCTCTTCAGTGTATGTGTCAACACTGCGCTATCCCCCCTGCAATCCCCACCTCACTGCGGCGGAAATTTGCCTTTCCTTGTTCAAGACACCCTTGAAGTGAACACAATATCAAGACCAGCGAAATCATGAAAGCTGTTGTTAAGCTTGCTCTATTGGACCTCAAGGATGTTCCAACTCTGGCATTCCAGGATGCCTACAATGCTTGCTGGCAAAAATGTATTGACTGTTTCGAAGAATTTCGATGCAATGTGTCGTTCTGGAATATAAATTAGTTTTATAGATTTCCTGGACAGACATTCCTGTTCACAAGACAATCGTTACATCGATTCCGAGGGACATCGTCAACGGCAACACGGAGCAGTTTAGAGACAGTCGAAATGCTTGTTAACGAAATTAGCCGAAGGACGAGCTAAGCTCACCATGGATCTGCTCAACTGATCTGCGTTGCAGCAGTCTCTCAGCTCAACTCATTCTATGCTACAGAAAAATTCTTGTATAGAAATTAGGGCGCTTGCTGTGTAGAAAGAGTTGCTAAAGAGAAACATTTTTAAACGACACGAAAAGACTTAAAGTGTCTGTCAGACACTTTCTTTCAATGCGCAGTTTATGAAGGTATCTTCTGGCTGAGTATTGCATTCCTTTCTGTGCACTAGAGATTTACTAGAGAGAAGTTGAGATCATTCTCCCTTCTAGTATTGTATTGGTGTATTACTCACACACTACACAAATTTCATGATGAATAATGTATTGCGAGACTATGTGTTTAATATGCCTCGTTAGGAAAAGAAAATTGAGGCTATGTTAGATGACGATCTGTTTGGCTTTAGGAAAGATAAAGTCACCAGAGTGGCAATTATGACGTTGCGGTTGATAATGGAAGGAAGACTAAAGAGAAAATCATGACACGTTCATAGGATTTTTCGACCTGGAAGAAGCGTTCGACAATGTAAAATGGTGCAAGATGTTCTAAGTTCTCAGAAAAACAGGGGTAAACTATTGGGAGGGACTGGTAATATACAATGTGTACAAGAATCAAGAGGGAATAGTAACAATGGACGACCAAGAACGAAATGCTTGTATTAAAATGGGGGTAAGACAGGGTTGTAGTCTTTCACCGCTATTGTTGACTCTGTGCATCGAAGAAATAATGGTGGAAATAAAATTAAGGTTCAGGAGTGGAATTAAAATTCAAGGTAAAAGGGCATCAATGATACAATTTGCTGATGACATTGCTATGCTTGTAAGTAGGCTGTTTAGGTTTTTTTATGGTAACGCCACCTCTGTATGAAAATCACTGGCTGTGCTGTGTGCAGTCTGTGGCTGCTTTGCATTGTTGTAATACTCGCCATTGTAGTGTTAGGCAGCTGGCTGTGAACAGCGCGTAGCGTTGCGCAGTTGGAGGTGAGCCGCCAGCAGTGGTGGATGTGGGGAGAGAGATGGCGGAGATTTGTAATTTGTCATGAACTGCTATATTTATACATGATGATATCAAGGTAAATACATTGTTTGTTCTCTATTAATATCTTTCATTTGCTAACTATCCCTATCAGTAGTTAGTGCCTTCCATAGTTTGAATCTTTTATTTAGCTGGCAGTAGTGGCGCTCGCTGTATTGCAGTAGCTTGAGCAGCGAAGATTTTTGTGAGGTAAGTGATTTGTGAAAGGTATAGTTTAATGTTAGTCAGAGCCATTCTTTTGTAGGGATTTTTGAAAGTCAGATTGCGTTGCGCTAAAAAAAAATATTGTGTATCAGTTTAAGGACAGTCGTGTATAATTGTTCAAAGGGGACGTTTCATGCTGACTGAAAGTGAAAAAGAATTACATGATCTGCTGAATGGAATGGGCTGTGTAAGGAGTACAGAATATGGATTGAGAGTAAATCAAAGAAAGACGAAAGTAATGAGAAGTAGCAGAAATGAGAACAGCAAGAAACTTAACATCAGGATTGATAAAGTTAAGGAATTCTGCTACCTAGGCAGCAAAATAACCGATGACGGACAGAGCAAGCAGGCCACCAAAGGCGGATTAGCTCTGGCAAAAAGGGCATTCCTGGCCAACAGAAGTCTATTGGTATCAAACATAGGCCATAATTTGAGGAAGAAATTTTTGAGAATGTGCGTTTGCAGCACAGCATGCTTTGATAGTGAAACATGGACTGTGGGAAAATCGGAAAAGAAGAGAATCGAAGAATTTTAGATGTTGTGCTACAGGCGAATGTTGAAAATTAGGTGGACTGATAAGAAAAGGAATGTGGAGATGAAAGGAATATGGGGAAAACACCGACAAGGAGAGGGAACAGAATGATAGGACATCTGTTAAGACATCAGGAACTGACTTCCATGGTACTAGAGGAAGCTGTAGAGGGCAAAAACTGTAGAGGAAGACAGAGACTGGAATACATCCAGCAGATAATTGAGAACGTAGATTGCAAGTGCTACTCTGAGATGAAGGGGTTGGCACAGGAGAAAAATTCGTGGCGAGCCCCATCAAAATTGTCAGAAGACTAATGACTAAAAAAAGAAAAAATGCCTCATTGGTACAGCAGTTGCTTACAAGGTGTATGTGTGTAAACTCCACATATATCTGTAATTACTTTAAACTGAAATTATACATAAATTATCCCGCCTCTGTGGGGATAACTGATTGTGGAAGTACCAGCCAAATATTCAGTTGCACCATTCATACATACATCTAATCGATGTTAAGTGTAACTTCCTAGTGACCACAGATTGCTGTCATTACCGACCAAAGATCTGTGCAACAACCTGTATCTGCGACACCATCTAAAAGTAACACCTCATCGGTCGGCAGCAGACTTACCTAAATGCCACGGGGTCTGACCTACGTTTTTTTTTTCCTACATAGGTTTTCATCAATACGCATACAGAAGAACTAACTACTTCTTACCCTATTTATTACTGTTGATAAAGAGAATCAAAATGACACTTTATCACTTCTTAGTATATGTTGGAACGGGATCTACTTAGGTAATTCCAGAAGGTGATTTCTCCAAGAGAAAAATTTATAAGAAAGATATTGGATGTCTTCCAAAAGAAGATTCAAAAAGACGTAGACGCTCACAACTACTTGCGCCCATCCAAAGGCTGTAGTTACCACTGAAGGGTAATTAGTGTCATTCCACTTATCAGTCGGTTCTCAGCCACGTGCGGTGAGACAGAGTTGAGGGAGCGTCAGCAGTGGATGATACGCGGAGACGTCGCTGCTATCATTAATACATGTAAAGCCCTCCCAGGGCGCTCTGGACAGCCTCCGTACACGTGGCAGTGTGTACCTATTGCATACTCGTAGCACCCGTGAATCATGCAGCAACTGCCAAGTAATCTTTCTGAAAAGTCACCTTCGTCTGTTTACCTTGGAGCACACGTCTATTAGCCATGACGCCGTTGGTAAACACCTATGCCCCACCCTACAATACACGCGGATGCCACTCTTTGTGCAAGGGTCTTGATGGGGAAGAATTTGTTCTTCTTCTAACAGTGGGTTACCGTAGGATGCTGAAGCAACAAAGAGTACCTGGCGACTGGAGAAAAGCGAAAGTGATTCCCGTTTACAACTTAAGTCATAGGCTGGATACACATAATAATAGACTTACTAGCTGAGTAGATGGTGTTGCCCGTGTGTGTATCTATGCCAGTCTTACAGTACTCCATCTCCTACTTCCCCCTCTCTACACCACCACTTCTCTCTGTCCACCTCTTCTGCCTCCCACTCTCCGTCTCTCTGCTCCTTCCCCTCTGTTTACCTCTTCCCTCTCCTCTCTTTGTCGATCTCATCCTCCCTCTCTCTCTTTCTGTCCATCTCCTCCTCTCCTCTCTCTGTCCATCTCCTCCTCTCCCTATACATCTCCACCTCTATCTTACTGTTAATTTCTTTCCCCCTACCCCTGTCTGTTCACCTCCTCTTCCTCCATACAAGAACAGGAATTCTTTACAGATGAATGGAAAAGCTGGTAGAAGCCGACCTCGGGAAGATCAGTTTGGATCGGTGCGAATGTTGGCACACGTGATGCAATGCTGGCCCTACGACTTATCTTGGAAAGTAGATTAAGGAAAGGCAAAAAGCATTTAAAGACTTAGAGAAAGCTTTTGAAAATGTTGACTGGAATAGTTACTTTCATGTTATGAAGGTGGCAAGGGTCAAATACAGTGAGCGGATAGCTATTTAGAATTTGTAGAGAAACTAGGTGACAGTTATAAGACTCGAGGGACATCAAAGGGAAGCAGTGATTGAGAAGGGAGTGAGAGAGGGTTGTAGCCTATCTCCGATGCTATTCAATCTGTATATTGAGCAAGCAGTAAAGGAAACAAAAGAAAAAATCGGAGTACGAATTAAAATCCACGGAGAAGAAATAAATATTTTGAAGTTTGCCGATGACATTGTAATTTTGTCAGAGACAGCAGAGGACTTGGAAGAGTAGTTGAACGGAATTGACAGTGTCTTGAAAGGAGGATATAATATAAACACCAACAAAAGCAAAATGAGGATAATGGAATGTAGTCGAATTAGATCAGGTGATGCTGAGGGAATTAGATTACGAAATGAGACACTTAAAGCAGTAGATGAGTTTTGCTATTTGGGGAGTAAAATAACTGATGATGATCGGAGTAGGGAGGATATAAAATGTAGACTGGCAATGGCGAGGAAAGCTTTCTGAAGAAGAGAAATTTGTTAACACCGAGTATAGATTTACGTAATAGGAAATGTTTTCTTGAAGTATTTGTATGGAGTGTAGCCATGTATGGAAGGGAAACATGGACGATAAACACTTCAGACAAGAAGAGAATAGGGGATTTCGAAATGTGGTGCTACAGAAGAATGCTGAAGATTTGATGGGTAGAACACGTAACTAATGAGGAGGTAATGAACAGAATTGGAGAGAAGACGAATTTGTACACAGCTTGACTAGAAGAAGGGATCGGATGGTGGGATATGTTCTGAGGCATTGTTGGAGGGCAGCGTGGGGGGTAAAAACCGTAGAGGGAGACAATGAGATGAATACACTAAGCAGAATCAGAGGCATGTAGTTTGTAGTAATTACCCGTAGACGATAAAGCTTGCACAGGGTAGAGTAGCACGGAGACCAGGACTGAAGGCAACAACATGTATATTCATCGGCAGATGAGGATATTGTCTGCGAAAGTGTTGCGAATGCAGCCACTAGCAACGAAGCAATAACTTTAAAACTTCTTGAATGACGTGGTAGTATTTCACGCATCTCAATGTTTACGATGCCATATCCTCTAACTAAGCGTTGTGCAGTGATGTAATTTTTGTCGTACACTCAGTGGTATATGTAATAACGTCTATAAACCTGTCAAAATACAGTTAAGGCTAAAGAAGTAATAAGTTAGAACGTCATGCCTCATGTGGCAGTTTTACTGAATGAGCAGCGAAGCTATAATTTCTTTCCTTTCATAATTTGTGAGGGTCGTTGGCGATAGAAATTTTCGTTGCTGTTGCACGTTTGTAAGTACTCTCATTCTGGAATACTGGCTGACAAAAATATGAATATTCCCGCGTAGTGGCTTACAGTGCTTTTTCACCACCACCACTTTGATAGACAGGCAGTTCTTAAGACCACAGTGATTCATTCCAGACAGTAGATG
Organism: Schistocerca piceifrons; assembly: GCF_021461385.2. Lineage (NCBI taxonomy): Eukaryota > Metazoa > Arthropoda > Insecta > Orthoptera > Acrididae > Schistocerca > Schistocerca piceifrons. Next base: position 547,352,177 of record NC_060143.1, read on the forward strand.
TTACGTGTGCCAAGTTTGGCTGAAGTTGGTTAAGTGGTTTAGAAGGAGATGGGGAACATACATACGTACTGTTGTGTCGGTTACTGTGGGAGTCAACACCGTAAAAAGCAAAGAAAGGAGAGAAAGTTCGAAGGCCGGTGACTGGATTGCAAAGCGATCTGTACGTCACATTTTCAGATTAACAGAACACTATTCCTAAAAAGGGAAAGAAACATAACTTCTCATTATGAGGTATGCTGATATGCTCCTGTATCTCCTATGTGTAAATATTTTTGTACACTATTGCTTCTCAAAGGACTCAGGCTAAGTATCGTCTTCCTATTATTGAATGCTGATGCTCTCGAAGTCTGCGACCGAACTGGGGACGACCAGGGTTGGGTGGCTGGTTATATCAGCGTTGACAGGGGGCGCTTAACTCTGTCTTCCTGGACGTGGTTTGGTTCAAATGGCTCTGAGCACTATGGGACTTAACATTTGAGGTCATCAGTCCCCTAGAACTTTTTTTTTTTTTTGTCATCAGTCTACTGACTGGTTTGATGCGGCCAGCCACGAATTCCTCTCCTCTGCTAACCTCTTCATCGCAGAGTAGCAGTTGGAACCTACGTCCTCAATTATTTGGTTGACGTATTCCAATCTCTCGCCTCCCCCCATGAACCATGGACCTTGCCGTTGGTGGGGAGGCTTGCGTGCCTCAACGATACAGATAGCCGTACTGTAGGTGCAACCACAACGGAGGGGTATCTGTTGAGAGGCCAGACAAACGTGTGGTTCCTGAAGAGGGGCAGCAGCCTCTTCCGTAGTTGCAGGGGCAACAGTCTGGATGATTGACTGATCTGGCCTTGTAACATTAACCAAAACGGCCTTGCTGTGCTGGTACTGCGAACGGCTGAAAGCAAGGGGAAACTACGGTCGTAATTTTTCCCGAGGGCATGCAGCTTTACTGTATGGTTAAATGATGATGGCGTCCTCTTGGGTAAAATATTCCGGAGGTAAAATAGTCCTCCATTCGCATCTCCGGGCGGGGATTACTCAAGAGGACGTAGTTATCAGGAGAAAGAAAACCGGCATTCTACGGATCGGAGCGTGGAATGTCAGATCCCTTAATCGGGCAGGTAGGTTAGAAAATTTAAAAGGGAAATGGATAGGTTAAAGTTAGATATAGTGGGAATTAGTGAAGTTCGGTGGCAGGAGGATCAAGACTTCTGGTCAGGTGAATACAGGGTTATAAATACAAAATCAAATAGGGGTAATGCAGGAGTAGGTTTAATTATGAATAAAAAAATAGGAGTGCGGGTAAGCTACTACAAACAGCATAGTGAACGTATTATAGTGGCCAAGATAGACGCGAAGCCCACGCCTACTACAGTAGTACAAGTTTATATGCCAACTAGCTCTGCAGATGACGAAGAAATTGAACAAATGTATGATGAGATAAAAGAATTTATTCAGGTAGTGAACGGAGATGAAAATTTAATAGTCATGGGTGACTGGAATTCGACAGTAGGAAAAGGGAGAGAAGGAAACATAGTAGGTGAATATGGATTGGGGCTAAGAAATAAAAGAGGAAGCCGTCTGTTAGAATTTTGCACAGAGCATAACTTAATCATAGCTAACACTTGGTTCAAGAATCATAAAAGAAGGCTGTATACATGGAAGAATCCTGGAGATACTAAAAGGTATCAGATAGATTATATAATGGTAAGACAGAGATTTAGGAACCAGCTTTTAAATTGTAGGACATTTCCAGGGGCAGATGTGGACTCCGACCTCAATCTATTGGTTATGAGCTGTAGATTAAAACTGAAGAAATTGCAAAAAGGTGGGAATTTAAGGGGATGGGACCTGGATAAACTGACTAAACCACGGGTTGTACAGAGTTTCAGGGAGAGTATAGGGGAACAATGGACAGGAAGGGGGGACAGAAATACAGTAGAAGACGAATGGTTAGCTTTGAGGGATGAAGTAGTGAAGGCAGCAGAGGATCAAGTAGGTAAAAAGACGAGGGCTGGTAGAACTCCTTGGGTAACAGAAGAAATATTGAATTTAATTGATGAAAAGGGAAAATATATATAAATGCAGTAAGTGAAGCAGGCAAAAAGGAATACAAACGTCTCAAAAATGAGATCGACAGGAAGTGCAAAATGGCTAAGCAGGCATGGCTAGAGGACAAATGTAAGGATGTAGAGGCTTATCTCACTAGGGGTAAGATAGATACAGCCTACAGGAAAATTAAAGAGACCTTTGGAGAACAGAGAGCCACTTGTATGAATATCAAGAGCTCAGATGGAAACCCAGTTCTAAGCAAAGAGGGGAAAGCAGAAAGATGGAAGGAGTATATAGAGGGTCCATACAAGGGCGATGTACTTGAGGACAATATTATGGAAATAGAAGAGGATGTAGATGAAGATGAAATGGGAGATACGATACTGCGTGAAGAGTTTGACAGAGCACTGAAAGATCTGAGTCGAAACAAGGCCCCGGGAGTAGATAACATCCCATTAGAACTACTGACGGCCTTGGGAGAGCCAGTCCTGACAAAACTCTACCATCTGGTGAGCAAGATGTCCGAGACAGGCGAAATACCCTCAGACTTCAAGAAGAATATAATAAAACCAATCCCAAAGAAAGCAGGTATTGACAGATGTGAAAATTACCGAACTATCGGTTTAATAAGTCACGGCTGCAAAATACTAACGCGAATTCTTTACAGACGAATGGAAAAACTGGTAGAAGCCGACCTCGGGGAAGATCAGTTTGGATTCCGTAGAAATGATGCAACACGTGAGGCAATACTGACCTTACGACTTATCTTAGAAGAAACATTTAGGAAAGGCAAACCTACGTTTATAGCGTTTGTAGACTTAGAGAAAGCTTTTGACAACGGTGACTGGAATACTCCCTTCCAGATTCTAAAGGTGGCAGGAGTAAAATACAGGGAGCGAAAGGCTATTTACAATTTGTACAGAAACCAGGTGGCAGTTATAAGAGTTGAGGGGCATGAAAGGGAAGCAGTTTTTGGGAAGGGAGTGAGACAGGGTTGTAGCCTGTCCCTGATGTTATTCTATCTGTATATTGAGCAAGCAGTAAAGGAAACAAAAGAAAAATTTGGAGTGGGTATAAAAATCCAGGAAGAAGAAATAAAAACTTTGAGGTTCGCCGATGACATTGTAATTGTGTCAGAGACAGCAAAGGACTTGGAAGAGCAGTTGAACGGAATGTCTTGAAAGGAGGGTATAAGATGAACATCAACAAAAGCAAAACGAGGATTATGGAATGCAGTCGAATTAAGTCGGGTGATGCTGAGGGAATTAAATTAGGAAATGAGACACTTAAAGTAGTAAAGGAGTTTTGCTATTTGAGGAGCAAAATAACTGATGATGGTCGAAGTAGAGAGGATATAAAATGTAGACTGGCAATGGCGAGGAAAGCGTTTCTGAAGAAGAGAAATTTGTTAACATCGAGTATACATTTAAGTGTCAGGAAGTCGTTTTTGAAAGTATTTGTATGGAGTGTAGCCATGTATGGAAGTGAAACATGCACAATAAATAGTTTAGACAAGAAGAGAATAGAAGCTTTCGAAATGTGGTGCTACAGAAGAATGTTGAAGATTAGGTGGGCAGATCACGTAACTAATGAGGAGGTATTGAATAGGATTGGGGAGAAGAGAAGTTTGTGGCACAACTTGACTAGAAGAAGGGATCGGTTGGTAGGACATGTCCTGAGGCATCAAGGGATCACCAATTTAGTATTGGAGGGCTGCGTGGAGGGTAAAAATCGTAGAGGGAGACCAAGAGATGAATACACTAAGCAGATTCAGAAGGATGTAGTTTGCAATAGATACTGGGAGATGAAGAAGCTTGCACAGGATAGATTAGCATGGAGAACTGCATCAAACCAATCTCAGGACTGAAGACCACAACAACAACATTCCAATCTCTGTCTTCCTCTACAGTTTTTGCCCTCTACAGCTCCCTCTAGTACCATGGAAGTCATTCCCTCATGTCTTAGCAGATGTCCTATCATCCTGTCCCTTCTCCTTATCATTCATTGTTTTCCACATATTCCTTTCCTCTCCGATTCTGCGTACAACCTCCTCATTCCTTACCTTATCAGTCCACCTAATTTTCAACATTCGTCTATAGCACCACATCTCAAATGCTTCGATTCTCTTCTGTTCCGGTTTTCTCACAGTCCATGTTTCGCTACCATGCAATGCTGTACTCCAGACGTACATCCTCAGAAATTTCATCCTCAAATTAAGGCCGGTATTTGATATTAGTAGACTTCTCTTGGCCAGAAGTGCTTTTCTTGCCATAGCGAGTCTGCTTTTGATGTCCTCCTTGCTCCGTCCGTCATTGGTTATTTTACTGCCTAGGTAGCAGAATTCCTTAACTTCATTGACTTCGTGACCATCAATCCTGATGTTGAGTTTCTCGCTGTTCTCATTTCTACTACTTCTCATTACCTTCGTCTTTCTCCGATTTACTCTCAAACCATACTGTGTACTCATTAGACTGTTCATTCCATTCAGCAGATCATTTAATTCTTCTTCACTTTCACTCAGGATAGCAATGTCATCAGCGAATCGTATCATTGATATCCTTTCACCTTGTATTGTAATTGCAATCCTGAACCTTTCTTTTATTTCCATCATTGCTTCCTCGATGTACAGATTGAAGAGTAGGGGCGAAAGGCTACAGCCTTGTCTTACACCCTTCTTAATACGAGCACTTCGTTTTTGATCGTCCACTCTTATTATTCCCTCTTGGTTGTTGTACATATTGTATATGACCCGTCTCTCCCTATAGCTTACCCCTACTTTTTTCAGAATCTCGAACAGCTTGCAACATTTTATATTGTCGAGCGCTTTTTCCAGGTCGACAAATCCTATGAAAGTGTCTTAATTTTTGTTTAGCCTTGCTTCCATTATTAGCATTAATGTCAGAATTACCTCTCTCGCCCCTTTACTTTTCCTAAAGCCAAACTGATCGTCACCTAGCGCATTCTCAATTTTCTTTTCCATTCTTCTGTATATTATTCTTGTAAGCAGCTTCGATGCATGAGCTGTTAAGCTGATTGTGCGATAATTCTCGCACTTCTTGCCGTCTTCGGAATTGTGTGGATGATGCTTTTCCGAAAGTCAGATGGTATGTCGCCAGACTCATATATTCTACACACCAACGTGAATAGTCGTTTTGTTGCCACTTCCCCCAATGATTTTAGAAATTCTGATGGAATGTTATCTATCCCTTCTGCCTTATTTGACCGTAAGTCCTCCAAAGCTCTTTTAAATTCCGATTCTAATACTGGATCCCCTATCTCTTCTAAATCGACTCCTGTTTCTTCTTCTATCACATCCACCAAATCTTCACCCCCATAGAGGCTTTCAATGTATTCTTTCCACCTATCTGCTCTCTCCTCTGCATTTAACAGTGGAATTCCCGTTGCACTCTTATTGTTAGCTCCGTTGCTTTTAATGTCACCAAAGGTTGTTTTGACTTTCCTGTATGCTGAGTCTATCCTTCCGACAATCATATCTTTTTCGATGTCTTCACATGGGCCCGAGGCAGGATTCGAACCTGCGACCGTTGGTTGAAGTTGGTTAAGTGGTTTAGAAGTCGCGCTATTCCGGACTGAAGCGCCTAGAACCGCTCGGCCACCGCCGCAGGCCCTGGACGTGGGGCGCTGCCCGCTCTTTCCACACTGACGCGGGAGTCAGCGCCTTCTTGATGCCTTTTCGCGGCGCTGCGGTGGTCGATATGCAGACGATACTTTAGCACTGCACACATACGCATATGCATACATCAATACATCCAGTTTTATAATTTGTATGGATATCATTGACATCAATCTCTTTTAGAATTACGAATATATTTTACACTCACGTATTACAACGTTTTTGAAGTACTAAAATCTCCTCTATAAAAACCAACATGGGCTCCACAAACAGGGGTCTTGCGTATCAAGTTCGATCCGCTCGTCCATGCTGTCCACAGCATAGTATACAAAAGTGCCGGGTTCCACAACGCAGTCCCGCATTGTCATTCAGGAAGGCAGATACGAGCTTTCCTAGTATCAGACCATATTTACGAGTTGATTCAGGACATTCTTGCGGACAGAACACAGCAAGTCACTCTTCATGGTACAAAATCGACTGCCATACAGGTAATTTGAGAGGTACTAGGAGGAAGTGTGACAAATCTGCAGTATGCTGACTGATGCAGAGACTACAGTAGACTGTCAATGAAAAGAAAATTAACCTACTGCGCGAAAATGGATGAGGAAACCCACAACCGATCGATTACGCTATTGGTGAGAAACCACTGGAAACAGTAAGTTTCGTAAAATACCTAGGAACAGCAGTCCATACCGACGTAAAGAGGATTGATCGCGTTAAGCAAACAGAGATTCAAAAATGGTTCAAATGGCTCTGAGCACTATGGGACTTAACTTCTGAAGTCAGCAGTCCCCTAGAACTAAGAACTACTTAAACCTAACTAACCTAAGGACATCACACACATACATGCTCGAGGCAGGATTCGAACCTGCGACCATAGCAGTCGAGCGGTTCCAGACTGTAGCGCCTAGAACCGCTTGGCCACTCCGGCCAGCAGTTGAGATTCATTGGAAGAACATTAAGGGAGTATGTTTCATCCAAAATGAAGTGGCTTACAAAATTCTTGTTCGACTGATACTTGAGAACTTTTCATCAGTCTCGGACTCTTACCAGAATGGATAAACAGAAGGGATACTGAAGATGCAACGAAAAATGGTGTATTTCGCCTCAGGATTGCTTAGTCGTTGCGACAGATTACAGAGATACCCAACAAAACTTCAGTGGCAAAACTGGAAAAGAAGTGTTGTGCTTTACAGAGAGGTTTACTATGGAAATCCGCGAAAGTATTTTCTCTGAAGAGGCTGCAACATACTGCTTCCTCCCTTGCAAAATGACCACAACGAGAGGATCATAGAAACTGGAGCTAATACTGAGGTTTACCGACAATCATTTTTCCCCCAAGTCATTTTTGAGATGTGCAGGGGGGGGGGGGGGAACTCAGTGGTATCAGAAATACCCCCCGCCACACACCGTAAGGTGACTTGCGGAGCATAGGTGTGTGTGTAGTTGTCCTCTCACTTTACCTGTGTGACTAACTCGTTGGTTTTTTCCATCTGTGTGCATCACAGCAGTGAGTCATTAGGAATGCTTATTCCACGGAAGACCGCATTCTGTTCTGAAAGTCAGCATGAGTACACCTTTTTTAAGTGGATGCGACTCCTCATCTCGAGTACTGCTCAACAAGACTTGTTCAAACATCACACGCAGTACTTAGTCACATTCTTGCTACGATTTAATACTGACTTCTGCTTATCTGAAACAGGAAGTACGTAAGACACATATTGGGACACTGTGTCCCAAAAACCACTAGGCGAATTTCTCTGACGTTTCACAAAAATGTGAAGTTGCAGTTCTTTCAGTGCTGAGAAAGAGTCAGTCCAAACCGTTACTGCCTCTCGTGTGATTGACGCAACGTCCACTGTCAACGGAAAACGTCTGTTTGTTTGTCTTCGTAAGCACGGTGTGTTTAATGGGGAATTATATTCGCTTATTTTTTATTCGCTTATTCGGCAAGGTGGTACCAAATTACTCTAATGCTGTAATCAGTACCACAATACACTGAAGTGCCAAAGAAACTGGTATAGCCGGCCGGGGTGGCCGAGCGCTTCTAGGCGCTACAGTCTGGAACTGCACGACCGCTACGGTCGCAGGTTCGAATCCTGCCTCGGGCATGGATGCGTGTGATGTCCTTAGGTTAGTTAGGTTTAAGTAGTTCTAAGTTCTAGGGGACTGATGACCACAGCAGTTAAGTCCCATAGTGCTCAGAGCCATTTGAACCAACCAAACTGGTATAGGCATGCGTATTCAGATGTAGAGATACGCAAACAGCCAGAATACGGCGCTGCGGTCGGCAACGCCTATATAAGACAACAAGTGTCGGGTGCAGTTGATAGATCGGTTATTGCTGATGAAATGGCAGGTTATCAAGATTTAAGTGAGTTTTAACGTGGTATCATAGTCGGCGCACGAGCGATGGGACACGGCATCTCCATGAATCCTGATGGGCTGTCCATGAATCCGTAAGAGTATGAAGGGGTGGAGATCTCATCTGAACAGAACGTTGCAAGGCATCCCAGATATGCTGAATAATGTTCATGTCTGGGTAGTCTGGTGGCCAGCGGAAGTGTTTAACTCAAAAGAATGTTCCTGGAGCCACTCTGTACCGATTCTGGATATGTGAATTGTGGCATTGTCCTGCTCGAATTGCCCAAGTCCGTCGAAATGCACAATGGACATGACTGGATGCAGGTGATCAGACAGGATGCTTACGTACGTGTCACCTGTCAGAGTCGTATCTAGACATATCTGGAGTCCCATATCACTCCAACTGCACACACCCCACACCACTACAGAGCATCTTCCAGCTTGAAAACTCCTTTGCTGACATGCAGGGTCCATCGATTCATGAGGCTGTTTCCATACCTGTACACGTCCATCCACTTGATACAATTTGAAACAAGATTCGTCCGACCAGGCAACATGTTTCCAGTCATTAACAGTCCGATGTCGATGCTGACAGTCCTAGGCGAGGCGTAAACCTTTGTGTCGTGCAATCATGAACGCTACAGGAGTGAGCCGTCGCCCCCGAATCGATGATGTTTCGTTGAATGGTTCGCACGCTGACACTTATTGATGGCCCAGCATTGAAATCTGCAGCAGTTTGCGGAAGAATTGCACGTCTGTCACATTGAACGATTCTCTTCAGTCGTCGTCGGTCCCGTTCTTGCAGGATCTTTTACCGGTCGCAGAGACGTCGGAGATGTGATGTTTTACCGCATTCCTGATATTGAGGGTACACTCGTGAAATGGTCGTACAGGAAAATCCCCACTTCATCGCTACCTCGGAGATGCTGTGTCCCATCGCTCGTGCGCCGAGTATAGCACGACGTTCAAACTCTCTTAAATCCTGCCATTGTAGCAGCAGTAATCGGTCTAAGAACTGCGCCAGACACTTGTTGTCTTGTATAGGCGTTGCCGACTGCAGCCCCGTATTATGCTTGTTTACTTATCTCTGTATTTGAATACGCATGCCGATACCAGTTTCTTTGGAGCATATATATATATATATATATATATATAATATATATATATATATTGTTGTGGACTGGCAAGACAGGCAATCCACAATGACGGGTAGCCGAAAGGCACGCGTTTAGCTCACTCAGGTTGGCGTGAGGTCTGGAACAGGTCAAGGTCTTATAGTAGCAAAAATAGTACGGAGCTTCTGGAATACTTAACTTTAATCCATTATTGGTGAACATCGGTCTGACGGTACATGCATCACAAGATAAATAGCAATTGATAATGGCGCCTTGCTAGGTCGTAGCAAATGACGTAGCTGAAGGCTATGCTAACTATCGTCTCGGCAAATGAGAGCGTAATTTGTCAGTGAACCATCGCCAGCAAAGTCGGCTGTACAACTGGGGCGAGTGCTAGGAAGTCTCTCTAGACCTGCCGTGTGGCGGCGCTCGGTCTGCAATCACTGATAGTGGCGACACGCGGGTCCGACGTATGCTACCGGACCGCGGCCGATTTAAAGGCTACCACCTAGCAAGTGTGGTGTCTGGCGGTGACACCACATATATATACACGTAAGACTGATGGTGGCAAAACAATGAGAGCGGAAGGAGCCTGGTAGGTTTCCCCATCAGAATCACAATTTCTCGAGGAAATTTATCAGAGCTCGCCATTAAACAAGCTAACAGATCAAGCTGGATCCAAAGAATGTTGACGATCCTAGCTAGAAGTATCCTAAAATCCATAGCTCCTCCCAAGCCATGTGGTAGAAGTCCCATCCGCTATGCCCCAGGCCAGTGAACTCTCTCACCGCGAGTCACTTCGAACCGCTACGGCGATACAGGTGTTCTCCATCGCTTCGCCACTCAAGACAGTAGCAAGCGCACAGTAACTACTAAGAGCACACCGGAACTCTCGCCATATCGAGGAACGCCGTACAGTCTTCTTCTCTCTCTTCATCGCTCACCATTACTTAGGAACTACAAAAAATAACTCATTACGGTTTAGTTTGTCCCTCCGCGTTTCTAGTCATCATAGACAGTCGAATCGGGGAACTTCAGAAGTGGTGAAGAGTCCCTGTCGGATTTGTTACTCAGGTGACAATTAGTAGGTAGTCCACGTCCACAGTCACAGAGTTCTTTACGGATCCATTCTGCTGTTAATGTTTTTCTTATGGCAACGTAATTCTCGCTGCCCCTTTTTTACTGTCAGATCCGCATCTCGTGACGTGTAGTGACCAATTCCTCAATAAAGAGCGGTGCCTGGATACTTTTGAGCAGACAGTGTAGAAGTAATCCAGGTCCGCCAACTAACGACTCCCAGGAACTGTAAAGAACAATACTTTGCGTATTTGTCTCGTGCACCGCACAGAGCATTTGGGAGTATTTGCGCTCTAAAATCAGTCAAAAATCAAAATCGGCAAGATAATTTAAACCCTTTCAAACGGATTAATTTTCAAGGTCGAAAGTCCGCCTGATTATCAGCAGCCAGAATCTTGCTCTACGCTCAGGCCAGTTGGTACTGTCAGTCAGTCGCAAACCTGACAATAAGAAATAGATGTGCTCATGCGTGCGCGCATGTTTGTGACATTTGCTACTCTCGCTTTTGTAGTTAAGTTTTTATATAGGCATACACTGGTATCGTATTGTATTGGGGACCTAGAAACGATGGAGCGGCTTCGTCTGCACCGTAGCCCTCAGTGGTTCAGAACCCCACAACAGAAACAGCACTCCGCAAACCGAACCGCCGCCCCACACCGAACCCAGGGTTATTGTGTGGTTCGGACCCAGTGGACCGCCCCCCAAGGAGCGTCTCACACCAGACGAGTTTAGTCCCAATGTTTGTGAGGTAGAGTAATGATGGTGTACATGTATGTGGAGAAAGTGTTTGCGCAGCAATCGCCGACATAGTGTAACTCAGGTGGAATAAGGGGAACCAGCCCGCATCCACCGAGGCAGATGGAAAACCACCTTAAAAACCATCTACAGACTGGCTGGCACACCGGAGCTCAAGACTAATCTTCTGGGTGGATTTGTGCCAGGGACTGATACACCTTCCTGCCCAGTAAGCAGTGTTTTAGACCGCACGGCTAACCGGGTGGGCCATGAAATGGTAAATCACAACATTATGACAGTATTGGGACTAAGTTCATTCTGGCCAACTCTGCATTGTTGCCAGATGTGTCCAAGATGGCGACAATGAAGTCTTCTAAGATGGAGGTGAGTAGACTTGGCAACAGTGCATGAATGGCCATGACATCATTCAAGATGGCGGATTCTGGCAGGAAGTTTGAATTTTGACAGGTAGTTTGGTCAGTTGGGCTACCTCCACTAACCTAACCCCCTCTCCCAGAAAATGGTGGGAAGTTCAAATTCCATCAGGATAATGCAACATACCACTACTAACCTAAGAAAATGGTGGAAAAATAAACTTGCACTACCTAAATTAACCTAATTCACCCAACCACCACCTCATCCTAGGGAATGGCAGGGAGAGGACTCAACCTGTGCTAGACATAAGTCTTTATTACTTTGCATGAACTATTTATTTAAACAATTTGATGCTGTACAGCCATCCAGTGTGTTCTCCACAAGGTCCAGACTCCAACTGACCTAGGACACAGTACCACCACCAGAGGGCACTGTTGTCCATTCCGTGATGTAATCCAAGATGGCGGTCATGATGTCAGCTCATGACGCAGGTACCGTTACCCAAGGTGGTGGTAAACAGTGTGTTTGCCACGAGGACCACGCCTTGTGCACAGTACTGCCACCAGAGGGCTCAGTTGTCGTCTGTTCTGTGATATAATCCAAGATGGTGGGGCGAACTGGTGGGAAAAGGACTCTGCCTGTGCTGGACATTAGTCTTTATTTTGCAGCCAGTGTCTAGACCAAGAGATCTAGAGTACAACTGATCAAGTACACAGTACTGCCACCAGAAGATGCTGCCATCCCTCCTGTGACGTAATTGAAGATGGTTGTCTGGAGGGGGAAAATGGTGCAAAAATGACTCAGCCTGCGCTGGCCCGCTGGAGAGAGTAAGGAAGGAGTGTACTTTATTTGTTTTGGAACAATTTATTTAGCGATGGACTTTGAAAGATAGTATGTTTATCACATCGACACAAAACACACGATCTGACACGCTTGGGGTCACGCCACACAGCCCACAGACCTGTAAACTACTCCTATATAATGCTCTGCAGACACAACTCCTAAATTACTCACATAATTTCAGTACAGACATGCAAAGTCCTCCTAAATAATGCAGTACACTGATGTGCAGTCGCAAAATCAACTCATAAACTGTCCAAATAATGCATAGCACAGCCTACAGACCTGCTAGCAAAATAATGAAACAGTCACACAATCAACGTTCACAAGCACCGTCCGCCACCCCCTGTCCACTAGACCGCACTGGAGGCTGCCAATAGCCCCCGCAAAGTGACTTGGCCGTCAGCTGTCAAACCATGCACAGGTGTACTCAAGCGTGAGGTGGTGAAATCCCTTTCATACTTGACACCTCTGGAAAATACATGATCACCTAGGCACCTTGTTGACGCAACCGGATGAGAGCGAAGACCTATTTGCAGAGGCCACCGCTGGACGCAAGTCAGTGCGAGCCATCGCTCTCACGCCACTGCTACCTGCAGTGAGCAAGTGAAAGTTGCTTCTATTTTTGGGTATACAGTTAGAGTTCTAGGAGTGTTATACTGATGTCACAGAACTCAAATGCGTGCTCATGCTGGTCCCATATGCGAGACACCTCTGGGCAGCACATGTGTTTTACCACTGCTGATGTGATACCTGGGGAAACTGATGTCACAGAACCGCACAGGGAGCATTGTTCCTAGCAATCCTAATGGGACAGCGTGTGTTCCACAAATTCGGGCTCGCTCCCCCTTGGCACAAACGCTTTACTGTTTTGGGTCTGGAACTGCTTGCTTGCTTTTCTACACTCATCTCCAGACTCTGGGATTACAAGAACACATGCATTTTAGCATGGTTTGCCATAATATTATACGATTTTCGCGGTACTTCTCGATAACAAGCACACAGCAGCAACCTACCGATCGCACGCTCAACATAATTCTGTAGATATAAACTGGAAATTATTTCTCTACAAACCTGACACTTCAGCACTTATCCTAACTGCGAAGACCTTGATGTGAAAACTCGAAAAAACTGATATTTCCACTCACGAATACCGATGTCGGTGATGTAACAGGTTCCAAATCATCCCTATAATTTACGAAGTCTGCTGCAGTATGTCCATTTTTGGCATGGATAACAGCGGCGACGTGTCGTGGCATGGAAGTAATGAGGATTTGGTAGGTCGCTGGAGGGCGTTGGTTCCACATCTGCATATGCAAGTCACCTAATTCCTGTAAATTCTGGAGGAGGACAATGAGCTCTGACTTTACGTGCAGCCACATCCCAAATGTGTTCAATCGGGTTCAGATATGGCAAGATGGGAGGCCAGCACATCAATTGGAACTTGCCTATGTGTCCCTTGAAGCACTTCATCACACTCCTGGCCTTGTGACATGGCGCATTATCTTGCTGAAAAATGCCACTCCCGTCGGGAAACATGATCATCATGAATGCGCTTCCCCAGTCTGCAACCAGTGTGTGATAATCCTTCGTCGTCATGGTGCATTGCACAAGCTCCACTGGACCAATGGATTCGCACGTGAATGTTCCCTACAGCATAAGGGAGCCGCTGTCAGCTTGTCTCCGTGCTGCAGTACATTGTCAAGGAGTTGTTCCCCTGGAAGACACTGTATTTGCACCCTTCCATCGGCATTATGAATAAGGTATCGGGATCCATAAGACCGTGCAACGCTCTGCCACTGCGCCTAAGTCCAGCGCCGATGGTCACATTTCCATTTCAGTCATAGTTGGTGATGTCGCGGTGTTAACATTGGTACATGCACAGGCCGCCGGCTGCAGAGGCCTATCGTTAGGAGCATTCGGTGCACTGTGTGTTTAGCCACGCTTGTACTCTGGCCAGCAATAACGTCTGATGTAAGTTTCGCCACAGTTCGCTGCCGGTCCTGTTTTGCCAGTCCGTCAAACCTACGACGTCCGGCATCTATGATAAAGGGTGGCCACCGAACCATACAAAGTCTGGACGTGGTTTCAACTTAGTTTCGCAACCTGTAGAAGACACCACAGCACTCCTCGAACATCCTATGAATCATACAGTTTCTGATAAGTTCACGCCATCACAATCTGCTCTCGATCAAACTCAGATCGTTCACCTTCCGCATTCTACACATGGACAGCAAGCTGACTGATACTAAATGCACTGTGTGGGTGTCTGACTACAAGTCATTTCTCGTCAGGTAACGCTGCTATCGCCTGGAAGGATGTATATCGGTAGTAGGTCGGTAGTCATAATATTCTGGCAGTTCAGTGTACACTTAATATGGAAATGCAAGTTATGTACTTTATCTTACATCGCATCTTTATTGTTTGAATTTTACGTTTATAGACCGTACAGGGTTATTACAAATGATTGAAGCGATTTCACAGCTCTACAATAACTTTATTATTTGAGATATTTTTACAATGCTTTGCACACACATACAAAAACTCAAAAAGTTTTTTAGGCATTCACAAATGTTCGATGTGTGCCCCTTTAGTGATTCGGCAGACATCAAGCCGATAATCAAGTTCCTCCCACACTCGGTGCAGCATGTCCCCATCAATGAGTTCGAAAGCATCGTTGATGCGAGCTTGCAGTTCTGGCGCGTTTCTTGGTAGAGGAGGTTTAAACACTGAATCTTTCACATAACCCTACAGAAAGAAATCGCATGGGGTTAAGTCGGGAGAGCGTGGAGGCCATGACATGAATTGCTGATCATGATCTTCACCACGACCGATCCATCGGTTTTCCAATCTCCTGTTTAAGAAATGCCGAACATTATGATGGAAGTGCGGTGGAGCACCATCCTGCTGAAAGATGAAGTCGGCGCTGTCGGTCTCCAGTTGTGGCATGAGCCAATTTTCCAGCATGTCCAGATACACGTGTCCTGTAACGTTTTTTTTCGCAGAAGAAAAAGGGGCCGTAAACTTTCAACCGTGAGATTGCACAAAACATGTTAACTTTTGGTGAATTGCGAATTTGCCGCATGAATGTGTGAGGATTCTCTTCCACCCAGATTCGCACATTGTGTCTGTTCACTTCACCATTAAGAAAAAATGTTGCTTCATCACTGAAAACAAGTTTCGCACGGAACGCATCCTCTTCCATGAGCTGTTGCAACCGCGCCGATAATTCAAAGCGTTTGACTTTGTCATCGGGTGTCAGGGCTTGTAGCAATTGTAAACGGTAAGGCTTCTGCTTTAGCCTTTTCTGTAAGATTTTCCAAACTGTCGGCTGTGGTACGTTTAGCTCCCTGCTTGCTTTATTCGTCGACTTCCGCGGGCTACGCGTGAAACTTGCCCGCACGCGTTCAACCGTTTCTTCGCTCACTGCAGGCCGACCCGTTGATTTCCCCTTACAGAGGCATCCAGAAGCTTTCAACTGCGCATACCATCGCCGAATGGAGTTATCAGTTGGTGGATCTTTGTTGAACTTCGTCCTGAAGTGTCGTTGCACTGTTATGACTGACTGATGTGAGTGCATTTTAAGCACGACATACGCTTTCTCGGCTCCTGTCGCCATTTTGTCTCACTGCGCTCTCGAGCGCTCTGGCGGCAGAAACCTGAAGTGCGGCTTCAGCCGAACAAAACTTTATGAGTTTGTCTACATATCTGTAGTGTGTCGTGACCATATGTCAATGAATGGAGCTACAGTGAATTTATGAAATCGCTTCAATCATTTGTAATAGCCCTTTATTTCTGTGTGAATTTTTGTTACTTCAAAATCTTGATATTTCAATGTTTTTGTTTACCTGTCGGATCTTGTCGAGCTATATCTCTTTCACAGGCATGAAATTTTATACCGACTACAGTTGCGTAACACAATAACATTTTGCGCCCTCACCCGGCGTTTTCTTTCTTATTCATTCGAAACGAAATATTAAATTAGTTAAACTGTTGCAACATAGCAATTTCAAAGAAGAACTGGGTCTCCTCGCAGACATTCCCAAGCACGGACACATCCAAATGGCGACAACACATACATAAGATCTTTTGCCCACCCAGCACGCTCTTCTCGGATGACTGGCTTTACTATGGATTTAATTAAAGGATTCAAACTAACCCTGGAAATGATTTCGTGGAGCAGTACGACTGATACTGAGAAATTTGATGCCTTCGCTTGTGAAACAGCAAAAATGTATTCAGATTTTTATGGCTGGTATCCTATGCCACCAATTCTTCACAAAGGTTTAATGCATGGTGCCGAAACCATATCTTAAGCATTTCTTCCGATAGGCCAAATGTCGAAGGAAGCAGCTGAGACTCGCAACAAGCACATGGGGCAATCCAGAATAAATTGTGTGGGTAAATGATAAGGTGTGGACTGCGACAGACATGTTCTACACACATTCTTACCACTTTCAGACCCGTATTTCTGTTGTAATAGACCAAGGCATCATTAGAAAAGTGCCCCATTTTCGCAAGAGGCAGTCAGTCTAATTGAAGGGCTTATTTCAATAGTGGTACAAGTCCATTTTTGTTCATATTGAGATACAGAGTCCTAAAGTTAAATGAGCGCTGAAAAATCTGCAGTTGAGAGACCAGAAATATCCAAGCATATGGCTTCTTGCTAGAGATGAACCTTTCTTTCTGTTTGTTTGGATCACTAATTGCAGAAGCATTATAGGCAGAAAAGTGAAGGTAATGGATTTGTACCACTATTGAAATAAGCCCTTGAATTGTCGTTAACACATCGTCTTTACCTCTTAGTGAAAGTGGTAGCGGCGAAACTATAGCAGAAGGGAAAAATGATGGAGAGGACGATAAGCAAAACAGTTTCTCACTGAATAACGATGTATTGTAACACATAGTTTGCATGTCGAGTTTGTCTATTTTGTTAACAAACATAAATTAATGTCAAACAATATATTTCATTTGGTCCTATTGCGAAAAAAGCATAAAACAATGTCGACTGTTTTTCATTTGCATCTACGTGGATACTCTGCAAATCGCATTTAAGTGCCTGGCAGAGGGTTCATCGAACTACCTTCACAATTCTCTATTATTCCAATCTCGTATAGCGCGCGGGAAGAACGAACACCTACATCTTTCCGTGCGAGCTCTGATTTTCCTTATGTTATCATGGTGATCGTTTCTCCCTATGTAGGTCGGCGTCAACAAAGTATTTTCGCATTCGGAGCAGAAAGTTGGTGATTGGAATTTCTTGAGAAGATTACTCCGCAACGAAAAACGCTTTTGTTTCAATGACGTCCGTCCCAAATTCTGTATCATTTCAGTGACACTCTCTCCCCTATTTCGCGATAATACAAAACGTGCTGCCCTTTTTTGAACGTTTTTGATGTATTACGTCAATCCTATCTGCTAAGAATCCCACACCACGCATTAGTATTCTAAAAGAAGACGGAAAACCGTAGTGTAGGCAGTCTCCTTAGTAGATCTGTTACATTTCCTAAGTGCCCTGCCAATAAAACGCAGTCTTTCGTTAGCCTTCCCTACAACTTTTTTTATGTTTTCCTTCCCATTTAAGTTGTTTGTAATTGTATTTCCTAGGTATTTAGTTGAATTTGTGGCCTTTAGATGTGGCTGATTTACTGTGTAACCGAAGTTTAACAGATTACTTTTAGCACTCGTGTATATGACCTCACTGTTTTCGTTATTTAGGGTTAATTGCCAATTTTCGCACCATTCATATACCTTTACTAAATCGTTCAGCAATTTGTTTTGATCCTCTGATGACTTAACTAGTCGATAAACAACCCTGTGCGGTGTAAGGCCCTGCAGTCATGGACTGTGCGGCCGGTCCCGGCGGAGGTTCGAGTCCTTCCTCGGGCATGGGTGTGTGTGTTTGTCCTTAGCATAATTTAGGTTAAGCAGTGTGTAAGCTTAGGGACTGATGACCTTAGCAGTTAAGTCCCATAAGATTTCACACACATTTGAACATTTGATAAACAACCAAACAACCTAAGATGGCTGCTCAGACTGTGTCCTAAATCGTTTATATAGATAAGGAACAGCAAAGGGCCCGTAACACTACCTTGCGGAATGACAGAAATCACTTCTGTTTTACTCGATTGCTTTCTGTCAGTTACTACGAACTGTGACCTCTCTCGCAGGAAAACATGAATCCTGGTACATAACTGAGACAATTTCACTATGAGCCGCTTGTGTGGTACAGTGTCAAAGCCTTCCGGAAATCCAGACATACGGAATCAATTTGAAATTTCAATTTGGAATTCCTTGTCGACAGCACTCAACACTACGTGCGAGTAAAGAGCTAGTTGTGTTTCACAAGAACGTTGTTTTCTAAACCGTGTTGACTGTGTGTCAAAATGGTTCAAATGGCTCTGAGCACAATGGGACTTAACATCTTAGGTCATCAGTCCCCTAGAACTTAGAACTACTTAAACCTAACTAACCTAAGGACATCACACACATCCATGCCCGAGGCAGGATTCGAACCTGCGACCGTAGCAGTCCCGCGGTTCCGGACTGAAGCGCCTAGAACCGCACGGCCACCGCGGCCGGCAACTGTGTGTCAATAGACGGTTTTCCTCGAGATAATTCATAATGTTCTAACACATTATATGTTTCAAAATCTTGCTTTTTCAGTGCAAATACTCCTACGTGCGTAGACTATGGCCTGGCTGTATGTTAGCGCGTAGAGTCAGGAGAATATGGTAAGAGAGCCTGGGTGCTTACAGACACAAATAGTCACTTTATATTCGTTCATAAAACGGATAGGATAGGACAGAAAATCACCATCAGTGCTACAAAGTAACCTCCAACGTGCACTGTAGAGTGGCTTCAGGAGGATATGTGGCGTAGTTAGAACCACCGTCCCGTCGAAAAGTTTTCCCCAACGGCCTCAAGTAACTTGACGCTGCAGAGTTCGGTACTAAAGGCGGTGTTTCCGTCATATCGCAGTATTAGTGCCTCATTCCGCCAGGTGGGTCTCCAGGATTCCCCGAAACGACCGCGCCTCGCCTCCCGGCTGCAGGGCGGGGAATGCCAGCCAGTTATGCAGTCTAGCGAGGAGCCCGCGGGATTTCCAAGGCCCCAGCCGACTCCAGCCGGCGCCGAGTCACGTCAGCTGGCGGCGGGCGCTGGAATCCGGATCTGCTCCGGGCGGCTGTTCTGTGGATGCGCGCGGTTTAAGGCCCCGCCACCGTGCGGAGTCCGCAGAGCGGTAGCAGGCAAAGGGCGGGAGCCCAGACAGGGAATACACGGCACGCATCCGACTGCCGCGGGTGACTCAGCGTAAGGTCTGAGCATTCATAGGCTCTAGCTGCGCGAATCGAGATACACCTCGTCATCATCATCTCCGCTTTCAGGAATGAGGCCTGATGCCTGTTCCGTTTAGTGGGTGAGCCTCATTTGCGCCATCTCTTCCTGGGTATTCAAAGACTTCTTTCTCCTTTCATTTCGTACTTCATGGCTTGTAGTGGCAATCACCACAATTTCATTTGTTCTGCCCAAGTTTTACAGACATAAGTGCGTGACGTTTAGATAACTACACTACTGGCCATTAAAATTGCTACACTAAGAAGAAATGCAGATGGTAAACGGGTTTTCATTGGACAAATTATTATACTATAACTGACATGTGATTACATTTTCACGCAATTTGGGTGCATAGATCCTGAGAAATCAGTACCCAGAACAAACACCACTGGCCGTAATAACGCCCTTGACACGCCTGGGCATTGAGTCAAACAGAGCTTGGATGGCGTGTGCAGGTACAGCTGCCCATACAGCTTCAACACGATACCACAGTTCATCAAGAGTAGTGACTGGCGTATCGTGACGAGCCAGTTGCTCGGTCACCATTTGCCAGACGTTTTCAATTGGTGAGATTTGGATAATGTGCTGGCCAGGACAGCAGTCGAACATTTCCTGTTCCCAGAGAGGCCCGTACAGGACCTGCAACATGCGAGCGTGCATTATCCTGCTGAAATGTAGGGTGTCGCAGGGATCGGATGAAGGGTAGAGCCACGGGTCGTAACACATCTGAAATGTAATGTACACTGTTCAAAGTGCCGTCAATGCGAACAAGAGGTGACCGAGACGTGTAACCAATGGCACCCCATACCATCACGCCGGGTTATACGCCAGTATGGCGATGACGAATACACGCTTCCAATGTGAGTTCACCGCGATGTCGCCAAACACGGATGCAACCATCATGATGCTGTAAACAGAACCTGGATTCATCCGAAAAGATGCCGTTTTGTCATTCGTGCACCCAGGTTTGTCGTTGAGTACACCATCGCAGGCGCTCGTGTCTGTGATGCAGCGTCAAGGGTAAACGCAGCCATGGTCTCCGAGCTGATAGTCCATGCTGCTGCAAACGTCGTCGAACTGTTCGTGCAGATGGTTGTTGCCTTGCAAACGTCCCCATCTGTTGACTCAGGGATCGAGACTTGGCTGCACGATCCGTTACAGCCATGCGGATAAGATGCCCGTCATCTCGACTGCTAGTGATACGATAGTGATAGGATCCAGCACGGCGTTCCGTATTACCCTCCTGAACCCACCGATTCCATATTCTGCTAACAGTAATTGGATCTCGACGAACGCGATCAGCAATGTCAGAAACGTGATGGTACGAATTTCTCCTCCTTACACGAGGCATCACAACAACGTTTCAGCAGGCAACGCCAGTCAACTGCTGTTTGTGTATGAGAAATCGGTTGGAAACTTTCCTCATGTCACCACGTTGTAGGTGTCGCCAGCGTCGCCAACCTTGTGTGAATGCTCTGAAAAGCTAATCATTTGCATATCACAGCAACTTCTTCCTGTCGGTTTAGTTTCGGGCCTGTAGCACGTCATCTTCATGGTGTAGCAACTTTAATCGCCAGTAGTGTATTAGAAACCTCTCCCTGCAATGCTGTTCATGAATGGCAGCACAACCACAAGACTGATGTAAATATTTGCAGTCAGGGTGCAAGGGGTCGTCACGAGAGTGCTCCTACTATCATACGAAAGTGTACCCGAAACCATAACTCCAGGTGTAGGACCAGTGTGTGTAGCACACAGACAAGTTAGTTGCAGGCCCTCACTGGCCTTTCTCTATCCATCACACGGCCATCGGCATCACCGAGGCAGAACCAGCTTTCATCAGAAACCACGACAGACTTCCACCATACCCTCCAATCATCTCTCGCTTGACACCACTGAAGTTGCGGTGGTTTGGGGCCATTGGGCATCTGACTCGGAGCTGTCCTTAAAGTAAAGTAAAGTAGTGTCGCTGTTACAGATGCACTACCATGCTCCAGAGAAATACGCCGAACGCGATGGTCTTCCCTCTCGGTAGAGCCACTTGGCCTCTCAGAGGCCCGGTCTTCTTGCGACCCACATTCTCGTGAGCACCCCTGCCAGCAGTCATGCACAGTGACTACATTCCTGCAAAATCTTTCTGCGGTGTCCCAGAATGAACATCCCGCTTCTCGTAGGCCTATTATACGACCTCGTTCAGACTCCTTGAACCATGGAAATAGCGTCTTTGTCGCCTTAAAGGCGTCCTTGACTAACAATCTCTAAGGTAAATTACGCTCACAATCGCTACAGTGTGCTCACTACTAGCGCCACTCTTATATCACTCGAAATGCGAATAGACATCATCTTTTAGGTGTAGGAACAAGCCTACCAACTTCCGTTTATGACCCACGACTCCTTCTTGGTGTTCAATTTTTTCCTTCATTGTATGAGAAATGCCTTTGTTATAAATGTAATATAAGGTTCAGTCGAATGAAAAGTAGTCAGACGAAGAAATATAAGTAAACTGTCTGTTATTTTAAAAGTAACCGCCACAACCGTTAATATACAGGGTGTTACAAAAGGTAAGATGCAACATTAATGTGTTATAGCATCCAAACTAATTAAGATATTCACATCATCTTTGGCTTATGTGCACAGTTTCTGTGCCATTCAGTCAACTTGAACATGCTTGTCTTTTACGACGTGCACAACATCTAGTCTGGATTTAAGCTGTATCTACACTCAGTGCAGCTCATCCGCGTCAAATATAGGAGCCACAGCAAGGATTCGGTTCTTTCAAATCGTTGGTGTAGATAACAGACATTTCGTAGACTCTGCCCTTGACAAACCCCCACAGCAAGAAGTCCATCGGTGTAATGACACACGACCTACGAGGCCAAGAAACTGGACCACCACCGACAATGTAGTGACATGGAAACGGCTGGTCTACAATAGCTCGTACAGTCTGAGTTCAATGTTGCTGTGCACGGTCCTGTTGGAAAACGACTGTATCTTGACGGTCAGCTATTTGTGGTAATGCAAACAGCTCCAGCATACCGAGCTAACTGTTTTTCCCTGAGAAAAAATGGTCCCACAATGCGATTAACGACCAAAAAACACGACATATTCACTTTCGCGCTGTCACGTACCTCTTCCTTCACAGTATGCAGATTGATTGTCCTCCAGATAAGAGCTTTGTGTTTGTTCACCTTAACACACACATAGACTGTTCCTTCGTCAGAAAATGTTAGGTTGCTCAGAAATTTTCCAACCTCCTCTGAAGGGTGAAGAACGTCCTCAGCAAACTGCATACGCTGTGACGTGTCAGCTAGTTTCAGTGTGTGCAGCAGCTGCAGTCGGTACGGATACAAGTGTGAACGTTTCCAAAGAACCCAGTGAACTGCCTTCTCTCATACTAGTCAATCAATTTTTGGGGATTTTACTCACTTGTTTAGCCAGCTTAAGTGGCCGAGCGGTTCTAGGCGCTTCAGTCCGGAATCGCGAGACTGCTACGGTCGCAGGTTCGAATCCTGCCTCGGGCATGGATGTGTGTGGTGTCCTTAGGTTAGTTAGGTTTCGGCAGTTCTAATATGTAGGGGACTGATGACCGCAGATGTTAAGTCCCATAGTGCTCAGAGCCATTTGAACCATTTGAACTTATTTGTTTTCTAACTCTCTCTTTTTTTCGTGGACTTTATCCATGAGGGATCCAGTTGAACTCCGTGACTGTTACTTTATAGGGTACAGAGTAATAACCGCTATCGGTCACAATAGAAGGTGATGTTATTTAACACACGAGCCGTTTCGGGTTAGCGTCCATCTTCAGGTGTAAAATCATGAACACGTTTCCGTTCTCAGTATTGGAGATCACTCCTTAATTAAAAAACAATGTGACAATGACTAAATACACACAAATGAATGGTTTGGATGTGGCTAAGTGACATGTGTTGTGAAATATTATAGTACAAACTCACAGTTGGTGTTTCACATTATATTTTCACCCTTTTTTTATAAAAACTCTTGTATTTCTGTCACGTTGAGCGATTCTCTTCGGTCGTCGTTGGTCCCGTACTTGCAGAGTCTTTTTTCCCGCCTCAGCTATGTCGGAGATTTGATGTTTTACCGGAATCCTGATATTCACTGTACACTCGTGAAACGGTTGTACGGGAAAATCCCCACTTCATCGCTGCCTGAGAGATGCTGAGTCCCATCGCTCGTGCGCCGACTGTAACACCACGTTCAAACTCACTTAAATCTTGATAACCTGCCACTCTAGCAGCAGTAACCGATCTAACAACTGCGCCAGGCACTTGTCTTACATAGGCGCTGCCGACTGCAATGCCGTATTCTGCCGTTTACATATCTCTGTATCTGAATACGCATGGCTATTGCAGTTTCTTAGGCTCTTCAGTGTATATCCATCTCAATAAATGGAAATAAAAAAGTGTGTAAACTTATTTCGCTGAGAACACTTCCTCCAACATGCCGCTAACAATGCAGTCTGTACACTCACTTATTTTCTGCTTCCGTAGTATCACTGAGACGTGGGACTTATGGGAAGCAGGAAAGGTATGGACGGGGCCTAATCAGTTACCGTTGGTTGCACAGAAAACATATACACTATATTTTTTGAAAAAAACCTCTCAACAATAATTTTTAAAGATTTTACTACACTGGCAGCTGAAAGCCTTATTCGAAGAACTGCAAGTTATTGTCGGCTGAAGGCCATAACTAATGTTACATACAATCAACGGCTGAAGGCCTGATTAAGAAGGTTCAAAATTATTGGAGGCTGAAAGCCACAAGCAATTTCAGAATACACATGGGCTGAAGGCCTGAATTACAAATAATTACACTTTAAAAAAGACTAAAACCCTTTCTAATAATCTTAATAACTTGTAACAAGCTATAGTGACGGCTGAAGGCCTCACTAAATGAGGATGGAAAATTATTTGTTGGCTGAAGGCCACATGCATTGTCGCAAACAATTAACGGCTGAAGGCCTGATTAAGAACGGATTAAAAATTATTGGGGGCTGAAGGCCACAAGCAATTTTCAGAATACTCAACTGCTGAAGGCCTGAATTACAAGTAAGGAAGGCAGTTGCTTGTTAAAATACTGAAACCTTTCTAAAACAATCTTAACGAACTGTAACAGGCTGTAGTGACAGCTGCGGGCCTCATTAAGAGAGAATTGAAAATAATTTGTCAGCTGAAGGCCACAAGCAGTGTTACAAACGATTAACGGCTGAAGGCTGGAATTACAGGTGGGGAAGGCAGGAGGTTCCGTGCTGTTTTTGAGTGGCATTATGTGGGGCCGACGTACGGCGCTAGTGGTCATAAAAGGCGCCGTAACGGCTGTACGATACATGAATGCCATCCTCCGCCCGATAGTGCACCTATATCGACAGCATATTAGTGAGGCATTCGTGTTCATGGACGACAATTTGCGCCCCATCCTGTACATCTTGGGAATGACTCCCTTCAGGATAACGATATCGCTCGACTAGAGTGGCCAGCATGTTCTCCAGGCATGAACCCTATCGAACGTTCGAACGTACATGGGGTCATTGAAAAAGGCTGTTTATGGACGACGTGACCCACCAACCACTCCGAGGGATCTACGCCGAATCGCCGTGGAGGAGCGGGACAATCTGGGCCAACAGTGCCTTGCTGAACTTGTGGACAGTATGCCACGACGAGTGTAGCGCTAGATATTCACATTATGAAATACAGTAGTGTGTAATGCATTGCCGAGAATTGTGTTCAGAAATGACTGAGCAGTGCTGCACTTGCGTTTCCAAGCCGGCCGCGGTGGCCGTGCGGTTCTAGGCGCTTCAGTCCGGAACCGCGTGACTGCTACGGTCGCAGGTTCGAATCCTGCCTGGGGCATGGATGTGTGTGATGTGCTTAGGTTAGATAGGTTTAAGTAGTTCTAAGCTCTAGGGGACTCATGACCTCAGATGTTAAGTCCCATAGTGCTCAGAGCCATTGTTTTTTTTTTTTTTTTTTTTTGCGTTTCCAATCACGAATTAGCTCCTTCAAGAAATGTTCAAACAGGAAAAGAATTGCAGTACACACAACTGTAGTGTGTAGTACGATAGTATACTGTGTGTGTGCAGAGCGTCAGATTGCTTTGTTTGAAAGAGAAGGTCTTGTATTCGGGAGGATGGAAACTCTAGTGCCCATTTGCCCATCGTGAATTAGGTTTTCCGACATTTCCCTAAATCAAACAAATGCCAGGATGGTTCGTAGTATAAGCCTAGAGCTGCCATAATCCTACACCTGCCAAACTGCAGTATTAAGTTCGTGAATTCTTGACTATACGAATTATATTTTTTTGCTCTTCAGCTGTAGTTTCATGACATATCCAGTATCTTTCTAAATGTGATACGTTGATGACAATAAAACTACAATTAATATTAATACACCAGTGTTTTATATGGAGCTAATTTTAACAATGAATTGAAATTTCTGATTTGAGATTATCATGAAGCTCAGTGGACCAATTCTGAAATTCCCGTCGCGAATGATGTGCAGGAAGAACGCCTCCGTGTGCCTTGACTCTCTTTAATTTTACTTTCATTTTTATCTCACAGTAAAAGCAGAAGAAAATCGAGGTAGGTAGTAAACCTCTGGTTCTTTCAAGAATCGAAATCTTACGTATAAAACATCTTCATACGTCCGATTACTTTAATAATAAATATAGTATGGGTAATTTGCGCTTCATTTCCAGCAAAAGTTAGTTTTTGATAAATCTATTGACGTCATAGCTCCTTAATTATGTGTAGTACAATAGTACTACCGGTGATATGCGCGAATTCTGTCTGCAAAGCACGTTGCGGATAGAGTTACTGGTAAAGCAGTAATAAATTAAAGCGTCATGCCTGAGGCGGCAGTTTTACAGTATGAACAGCGAAAGTGTAAAAAGCAATAAACTTTCTTCCATTCATCATTTTCTGGGGTTGTCAGGGAGAAGAAGTTTGTAAAGTTTTAAAATTATGTGTAAAGTTTGATCGAAGTCGCTAAGTGATCTTATTGTAAAATACTAGATGAAAAAAGTTCGAGTATTTGCGCTCCGTTAATTGCTCTGTCTCAGTAGTTTCGAATTATAGTACTTGACTGTTTGAGTTAAGCTTTTGATGTAAGGTTATACTTCTTAATGCGTAGATTGTGATAGCATTTTTTTGCGGTTTAGTAATACAGATTAGTTTGTCCTTCGAAAAGGTTAAGGCAGCAGAGAGGCACTTCTGACTTTTGCGCTTGGTGATGGAAGTAAGACTTAAGAAAAGCCGGCTGTTGTGGCCGAGCGGTTTTAGGCGCTTCAGTCCGGAACCGCGCTGCTGCTGCGGTCGCAGATTCGAATCCTGCCTCGGGCATGGATTTGTGTAATGTCCTTAGGTTAGTTAGGTTTAAGTAGTGTAACCTCCCCACCGAAATTTTAATGATATATTATTTAATGATGCTACTGCACATTGAGCTAAGTGTAAGCCCCCCAGAGAAATTTTGAAACACAATAGTTGAATGTTAACAAGAATACAACCTAACGTAACCTCCCAGCAAATAAATTCAATGACAATGACAATTAAACAAAAATTAGCAATCTGACCCAAGTATAAATTCCTCACAAAAAATGAAAGTCAATTCAGTGATAATAAAATCTCAGTGGCAATGAAAACACAAACAGATCGAAATGTCGATCTTAGGCCCTGTTCACCATTCATAGTAGCATATTCTTCATCATTATTCATCAGCATTCATTATCATCTGCAAAAAATCACTTCATTACTCATTACACAACTATTCCTTATCTCTAGCATATTTCATCACTAAAACTAAGATGTGTAGTTCTGTCTGACAGCCTGCATCAATCACCTTGTATTCTGAAAAAAAAAAAATTAGTTAAGACTGCTATTCTACGATGAGTATAGTATATTCTTGTTAATGCTTGTTAATCCTGATCCATTTACTCTTCCTCATAAAGTTATTGCATCTTCTTTCGTTTATTCCGTAGGTGAAATTCCCATTTCTGTTGAGTTTATTTCTTACACGCATCATTTCTTTCTGAAATTGATGAACAAAGATTAATGTCTTGCATTTAAATCATATACCCACTAAATAATGACTGGTTTATGGTGACATAATTAACCATACAGCATAACATGACAGAAAACGTAATATGTCAAAAGCATAGACAGTGTTCAGATGCAAAAATGTACACAGAATAATATAATGCAGCAGCAAAAAACGTAAAACAGTCACGATCTTGAGATGTCATAGGGCAAAAAGAATGTCAAAACCAACTGGTGTGTGTTATATCTTAACTATTTCACAGTGCATACAAACAAAACATGAAAACAATCGTACATACATAAGAAAGAAAAAAATGTGACGTTCATTGTGTTCATTTTGTATGTGGTGTAGTTAATAGAGGCGAGAATTAAAGACTTTAATGGAGAAAAATGTAACGAAATTAACATGTCATTAGATAACATTGCATAATTATTCATAAAATACGTGAGTGTCTCTGAAAAAAAATGTGCACAGTCAGATGTGTAACGACAAGAAAAGCGACCTGCTAACCTTACCTTGCCGGGCACTTGCCAAGAAAAAATACGATAATCATCAGTAAGTCATGTGAATATAATTGCATTAGTAAATGGCATCATAGTGCGTTGAATCATACAGTGTCTTCATTCAATAAAGGGTTTAATATTTGACCAATGGTGGTTGCCTTTAGATTTTCTGGTTCTCAAAGTTTCGACGTGTACAACATTGGGGTGAGGGATGCTGCGAATCCGATATGGACCTGCGTATAGAAGTTCAAATTTACTGCACTTACCTTTTATTCTGCTGGATAAATAGTGAGTACGTACTAATATTTTCTGTCCAACGTGAAAGTTGCGGCGTGTACAAACCTGTTTTTGCTGTCTTCTCCGGCGCTCTGCGGCACGTTTGATGTTCAGCGCAATGTCAATTATTTCATGGTGTCGTAGGCGACGACATTTAGGGAAGTTTACTAATTCTTTAATTTTGTTTGGTGGTTCAACGTTTTTCAGTATAACAGACGGAGATAGCATAGTGGATTCATTTGGAATGGAATTAATTACATCTTGGAATGAGAATATGTGTGTGTCCCAATCAATATGTCTTTTGTGGCAGTATATTCTACACAGTTTACCAATTTCTTTCATTAATCTTTCACAGGGGTTCGAAGAAGCATGGTACTTGGATATATAAATCGGAGAAATGTTTCTAGCTCGTAACATACGTGTCCATGTAGCAGAACGAAATTGTGATCCATTGTCAGAAATTACTTTCATCACATGCCCTACATGAAATAGAAAATGTTTTACAAATGCTTTCGAAACAGTTTTAGCAGTAGCTTTGCGTAACGGAGTGAAGGTAACAAATTTTGAAGTGAGCTCAACAGCGACAAATATGTAGCAAAAACCTCTGTTAGTTCTCGGAATTGGACCAAAAATGTCTACAGCGGCCATGTGTCTTAATTTAACAGGTATAATGGGATATAATGGAGGAATATGTGAAGTGGTGTCTGACTTAGCTTTCTGACAAATTTTACAAGATGCTAAAACTCGTCATACACGTTTCTCCATGTTGGTAAAATAACAGTTCTGTCTCAGTATAAGAAAACATTTTCTGGGTCCGTAATGTGCGTAACTTAAATGAGTGTACCAGATTAATTTGTTAACCAGTTCGTCAGGAATGCATAATAACCAGTTGTTGCTGTCAGGATGAGAGCGGCGAAACAGAATGTCATTGCGTACAGTGTAATGGTTTCTAATCGTAACATTATTCCTATCTTGCCAAAGGTGTTTAATTTCTTTCCACACGTTGTCTTTATTTTGTTCTTTTGCTATGTCCTGTAATGACGATGAAATAAAATTTTCAAATGCGACTTGCTGAATGTACATGACGCTGAAATTTGCTTTGCAGAAGTTGGTTGCTACGTCTTGCTGATTGTTGCTCAGAAAACGCGATAATGCGTCTGCTATAACATTTTGTGTGCCGGGAATGTGAACTATTGTAAAATTAAATTTCTGTAAATAAAGTTTCCATCTGCTTAATCTGTTGTGAGTGAATTTAGCCGAAAGTAAAAATTGTATCGCTCTGTGGTCTGTGTAAACGGTGGTACGTCTGCCATAGAGAAAGTGCCTAAATCTCGTGAAAGCCCATACAACACATAATGTTTCCAATTCTGTAACGGAATAATTTCGTTCAGCAGGTGACAAAATGCGACTTGCAAATGCGATGTTTTTAATTACTGTTGAACCATCTTCTTCAATTTCCTGGAAAATATGTACGCCTAAAGCGGTGTTGGAACTGTCAGTGGCAATGGAAAAATTTCTAGTAAGATCTGGGTGCGATAAAAGTGGAGCATTCAACAAAGCATGTTTCAGGTTCACAAATTCAGAATGTGCTTGCTTATCCCAAGACCAAATAGTGTTTTTACCTGTTAATTGGCATAATCTGGGTGTGTCGAAAGCAGAGTGATGAATAAATTTACGAAAAAAGTTAATTAAGCCCAAAAAACTGCGTAATTGTTTTTTTTGTCCTAGGAATAGTAATGTCACGTAGAGCTTGAAGTTTTTCCGGATCAGGCGCAATGCCTTCTGCTGAAATTACGTGTCCAAGAAATTTTATGGAAGTTTTGCCAAAGTGCGATTTACTGAGATTAACTGTGAGTCCTTGAGCATGAAAAGTTTGCAACAGTTGTTCAAGAATCATATTGTGTTCAGACCAGTTAGCTTCTGCGATAAGAATGTCGTCTACGTACGTCGTGATTCTGTCCTTAATGCAAACGTGTGTCGGATGGCGTCAAAATTAATAACATTTTCGTGAACAAGATTCTGCGTGTCTAAATTATTGCTTACGTTACTGGAATATGCAACCTGTACTGTGTCTGGTCAAATTCTGTCGTACGTGCTATTATTTACGGGAGGATGCTGTGGCATTTCGACTATTTGAACTGCTCTGTTATTTCTTACTGACGTGTTACGCTATAGATGACACATATTGCCTGGTTCATTCATGAGAATAGGTTCTTGCGGATAATTCTGCTGTTGGTATGACCGACTGTTGTTAGATGTACACTGAAAATTGTTCTCATTATTTTTACGTCTGTCGTAATAGTCATTCCTATACGGTGTATTGCGATAGGAATTGAAATACTCTCTTCTCTGTACGTAGTTGTTTCCTTGCTACCGTGCGTTACTATTTGTTGGATCTGGAACTATACGTGCACGCGGCGAAACATTAAAGTTTGGTTGACCTTGTAGACTGCATTGTTGGTTAGGAATGCTAAGCGGTTGACTTTCATGCTGTTGCGGTGGAAAACTTCTATTGTTACCAAAATGTAGTTCCTGTTGTTGAAAATTTTGTACATACTGAGGATTAAAATTTTATCTGTTATTGAAATTACGGCGGTAGTTGTCATTACGGGAGTGCCTAATAAAAATTGTCACATTCGGTAAAGATTTGTCATATCCGGTTTTCATTGCATATTCTTAATCCTAGATAGAGCAATAGTTAAAGAGCAGTTTTGATAGATATAAAGGATAGTAGAAGATAAGGCAGCAGTGCAGAAAACTAAAGATGAAACAGCACTACTACAGCTCGGGGCCCTATGCACGCTACGGCACATATTCATTAAAGCGTAATGAATCCCCTGAGGTCTTTTACGCACTGCAAATAAATTTTAGCTTCTGCGTTACAGGCAATAGCGGTATAAATTCAGAAGCAAATAGTTGTATCCATGTTAATTCCAATTTCTGCATTATAGGCAAGGCTGATGAAAATACAATAGCAAATTGTCGCCTCAGGTTCAAAGCTAGTTTCTCCATTACAGGTAATAGCGGTGAAAGTACAAAAATAAATTGTCGTATACAGTGCAAATCGTGGATCTGTGTTCTGCCATTATTAAATTCCTTACATTTTCTTACAAATGCAAATTGCTTGTAATCAATGTTCTCGTCACTGAATTTGATAACACGTTCGGGTTTGTGTGTGAATCTGTTCGTCTGTGTCATTTCGGATTTCAAGTTGCGTAGCTTTTCAGATTTTAACTCGTGTAGTCTCTGTAAATTGCTCACATTAAACGCGTTGCGCGAGTCTGACAGATGTTCGCAAAGAGGCGTCTGCTGTGATGTGTTATTGACTGAAATACTTTTCATCTCTGTTACTTCTTGTTGTAAACTCGACAATTTTCTACGCAGCGTGTTATTAGACGAATCGATCTCATTAATTGTCTGCTGTAAATTTTGAAATTCCGGTGTTTGACTGAATGAAACCGGTGAAGTATCATCTGATTTGTTGTCATTACTACTTTCTATAACGTCAATACGACTGGCCAATTCATCATATTTTTCAGTCAGTATTTTTACCTGCTCATCAGTTTTAGTGTCAGAGGCATTAATCTGTTTTTGCAATTTACGCGTAGTTTCATTCATTTTTTTAACGTCGGTTTTGACGACATCTGAATCCTGTGTTAGTTCTAATTGTTCGAGTCTGTCGGTCACTGTTTGAAAATCGGTTGTGTATGTGTCTGTTTTCGATTTAAGGCCAGAAATTTCGTCACGTAATTCTGTGTTCGACTGTTTGATGGAATTAATTTCGTCGGACACTGTAGCGAACATTTTACGTTTGTCTTCTTGTCTCTGTGCAGTGATTGTTTCCATGACTTGACGTTTTACTTTATTTTGATCCTGAATAAATTTGCGGGAACGCGTATCACTGTTTTGTATGTGAAGACTAAGACGTTCGTTGATTTGAGTGTTCTGCTGTTCAAATTTCGCGTCAATCTTTTCATCCATTGTGCGTGAAAGTTCTGCTGTCATTGCTTTAAACTCGTCGCGTAATTGTGTAGCTTTTTCAGAGCATTGTTGAGCGATTCCGTTAATTTCGTCTCTAAGTGTTTCTGTTGCAGCTGTTTGCAATT
Source organism: Schistocerca piceifrons (assembly GCF_021461385.2). Classification (NCBI taxonomy): domain Eukaryota; kingdom Metazoa; phylum Arthropoda; class Insecta; order Orthoptera; family Acrididae; genus Schistocerca; species Schistocerca piceifrons. The sequence continues at coordinate 547,384,631 of NC_060143.1, forward strand.
CCCTTAATTCCTGAGCAACAGACTTAATTTCTTCGCTAGTTTTTCTTGAACAAGCCTCAATTTCCTCGCGTAACTGTTCCTTAGTGTCATGACACTGCGCGGCAACGGCTCTAATTTGTTCACTAAGCTGTCTGGAATTGTTGTCTAATTTTTCATTAAGCTTGTCTTGTTTTTTGTTCTGTTGTTTGACCTGTTCACTAAGTTTGTCTTGTTTTTCATTATTATTGTCTAGTTTTTAACTAATTTCATTAAATTGTTGTTTGACACTCTCGTTTTGTTTTTCATTAACTTGAAACAATATTGCCATAATCTGATCTAAGCCAAAAGTAGCTGTTGCCTTCTCTGTGCTGTTTGATTGCGTACCTGCAATTGTCGCGTTTTGTGTGACCATTTGGTCATTCTGTAATTTACAAAAAGGTTTGCCAGTCGAATATACACTGTCGGTTACTATTTCGGAATTAAATAAATCCGTCCTACTTTGTGTATCCTGTTCATTTTCATCGGACAAATTTGTGTCTTCGTCACGTGAATTTAGTAAACCGGTTGTGTCAAGCTGGGCAGCGCTCATTACAATAGAGCTCCCCGCATCATCAATTGTCGTCAAATTAACACAGGAGACAACTGAGTTCGCTTGTTCATTATTAAGATAAATATCATCATTAGCGGTTGGAATGCACTGATTCTCAGTGAACGCAGGATTGTCATCATTACACTGCGTGTCACAAATCCTATCGGTAAAGTTGTTTGAGTCGGTGATTTCATTCATGATACCTTGCGATACACTATTCACAGTCTTTCGCGGCATTTTTACAATAGTCAAAATTATTCACAAAATAAATAAGCACAATGCAAAAACAACACACAAATACAACAGAGCAACGAATTGCCGTTGACCTGTAGAAAGAAAGTCACAAGATTAGTAAAAGCGTTGCTCCAAATTCTAATTATATCTCAGCAAATAAGAGCAGATATCTGACTGTTTTTCAAAAGATTCTCTACGAAATACGATCCTGGACTGGGTGTCGCCAAGTGTAACCTCCCCACCGAAATTTTAATGATATATTATTTAATGATGCTACTGCACATTGAGCTAAGTGTAAGTCCCCCAGAGAAATTTTGAAACACAATAGTTGAATGTTAACAAGAATACAACCTAACGTAACCTCCCAGCAAATAAACTCAATGACAATGACAATTAAACAAAAATTAGCAATCTGACCCAAGTATAAGTTCCTCACAAAAAATGAAAGTCAATTCAGTGATAATAAAATCTCAGTGACAATGAAAACACAAACAGATCGAAATGTCGATCTTAGGCCCTGTTCTTTAATTAAACTGAAATTCTTACCTTAGTTAAGCTGCATCTGCTCTTATTTATTTTTGCCATAGCTTGGAGGAAATTGATTGCAAAAATTTTGAATTTAGGGCAAGCTTTTCTTTAAGGAATATCAAGGGAATATTTCTTTCATTAAAGAATTCTTTGTTAAAAAAATTGCTTTGAAAACCAAAATTATTATTGGGGCGATTGTTGCACAAATTAGTTACAGTTAATTTACATTATTAGCTGAGCGCATTTAAAAATAATGTACCCCATCCTGAATCTTGACCAGAATGCCATGTCGACGCCCGCCGACTCCTCACACACAACTGCACTGGGCTGCTACTACCGACATACTACATCACACAACTGCACTGGACTGCTACTACCGACAGACTGCTGCTCGCAACTGTACTGCACGACTACTACTGACAGAGTACTGCTCGCCACTCTCGCGCGGTCAAGCGCAGACTAGCCACGATAAATGGCTCTCTGGTCAGAGACTCTGCAATGCCTCGCCATCGCCGCCACACCACATACGTGTTTCAGTAGTTCTAAGTCTAGGGGACTGATGACCTCAGATGCTAAGTCCCATAGTGCTCAGAGCCATCTGAACCATTTGAACTTAAGAAAAATGAACATATCTTCATTTGATCTAGCAAGAAGCCTTCGGCAATACAAAATGGTGCAAGGTGTTCAAAATCCGCAGAAGTATACGTGTACATTACTGGGAAAACGGGTAATGTGCAGTATATAACAACCAAGAAGGAGCATGAATAATGGAAGGTCAAGAACGGAGTGCACAGATAAAAAAAGGGTATAAGACGTGGTCGCAGTCTTTCTACCCTGCTGATACATCTAAGAAGCGATGACGAAAGTAAACGACAGGCTCTATACTGGGATTAAAATTAAATACATCAAAGATAATATTCCCTGATAACTTTGCTATCCTCGTTGGCCTTAATTTGAGGAGGAAACTCCTGAGAATGTACATCTTGAGTGCAGGATGGAGTTTGTTGATGAAGTTGAGAAGAAGAGAATCGAAACATTTCTGATGTGCTGCTACAGAAGAATGCTGAAAATTGGGTCAACGGATATGGTAAGAAATAAGGGGTTGCTCCGTCGAATCGGCGAAGTGAAATACGCAAGAAAACGTGGGCAAGAAGTAGGGACAAGGTGATAGGACACGTACCAAAACATCAAAAAATAACTTCCACGGCACTAGAGTGAGTTCCACAGTAGTAAAGATAAAAACTGTAAGGTGAAACAGAGACTGGACTATATCCAACAACAGGACATTCAGTGTAAGTGGTATTGTGAGACGAAGAGGTTCGCACAAGAGAAATTTGTGGTAGGCTGCACAACACCAGTCAGATGACTGATGGTCCAGAAAAATAGTACATTGTTCTGACTGTAGCTGACGTATTTTCTACAACCGATTATCTAGATATCGTCTGATTAATATATCCACTGATAGTGAATGTGAGTAACCAACTCTCCTCATCACTTAATTAACAAGCGCTCTTTGTTAGCGAAGAACAGGTATGTGTATGTTGCCTCTAGAATACTACGCGGACAGAAAATTCCTCCCACAACGTTTCCAATTTCAACAGCTTAGGAAGCCATACACACACTGTTTCCGCAATGATGATCAAACTTTCAGCAGTAATGAAAGAGGGAAAAAGTATTTGTCTGAAATGGGGATTCCTAATATGGAAACTATTGAATTGAAAATCATAATCAAAAGTGCAAATTTTTTTAATTTATCTCTTGTCCGCGACAATGATAAAAGTCCGAATATACATATTTTATTTATTTATTTATTAACCCTTGATGGACGAAGCAAGGAGGATGTGAGAAGCCGATTAGCACAGACAAAAAAATGACTCCTGCTCAAAAGATGTCTATCAGTTTCGCTCATATTCTATTTATTATTTATTCATTTATTTTGGATCATCAGTCTTCTCACATATTTGATGCGATCCACCACAAATTCCTCTCCTGTGCCAAGCTCTTCAACTCAGAGCTGCTCTTGCACCCGATGTCACGAAATATGTGTAGAATGTTTTTGAATCTCTGTCTTCCTCTACAGTTTCTCCCCTCTAAGCTACCTCTAATACCTTGGCAAGTATTCCCTAGTGTGCTTACACATGTCTTAGCTGCGTGTCCCTTCTTCTTGTTGGTGTTCTCTATATGTTCCTTTCTTTGCCGATTCTGTGGAAAACCTGCTCATTCGTTATCTGACGAGTCCACCTAAGTTTCACCGTTATTGTGGACCACCATGTCTCAAACGTTTTTATTCACGTTTTACACATCCACGATTCACTACCATACAATACTGTGCTCCAAACGTACATACTCAGAAATGTCTTCCTCAAATTAAGGCCTATGTTTGATACTACAGAAGACTTTTATTTGTCAGGGATGCCCTCATCGCCTATGTTAGTCTGCTTTTTCTGTCCCTATTATTTCATCTGCCATGGATTATTTTTCTTCGAAGATACCAGAATTCCTTCATTTAGTCTACTTGGTGATCACGTGTTTTGATACTAAGCTTTTCGCTATTCTCATTTCTGATACTTCGTATTGCTTTCGTCTTTCTTGAGTTTACTGTCCTTTCCATATTCTGTGATTAATATACTGTTCATTTCCGTTAGTGTGTCTTGATATAATCGTTGATATTCTTTCAAACTGAATTTTAATCCCACACTTGAACCATCATTTTATTTCCGTTATTGGACCTTCGATAAAATTTACACCCTTTTTAAAGCGAGCTCTTCGTTCTTGGTCTTCCATACTTATGTTTCCTTCTTGGCTCTTGTACATACTGTGTATTACCTTTCTCCATAGCTTACACGTATTTTTCTGAGAATTTCGATCGTCTTTGCCTACAGCTTAAACGTCTTTCCCCGAGAATTTTCGAACACCTGGCTTCATTTTACATTGTCGAACACATATTACAGCTCCACAGATCTTTTGAACGTGTCTTGATTTTTCTTATCTCTTGCTTTCATTTCGAGCGCAATGGCAGAACTGCCTCTCTGGTGAGCGTCTTTCCACACATTCTCAAATTTCTGTTCCCTTCTTCGGTATGTTATTGTTGTCACCATCTTGGATGCATGAGCTATTCGGCTGAATGTGCTATATAGTTCTCCCACTTATCCGCGCTTGGTATGTTCGGAATCGTGAGGACGATATTTTTCCGAAAATCTGTTGGTATGTTGCCAGTCTCATAGAGTCTACATTCCAACTTGTTTCATTCATAATGTCTCCAATGATTTTAGAAATTCCGACTGAATGTTAAACATTCCTTCTAAAATATCACAAATCATTCAGAGTTCTTTTAAGCTCTAACTCTTACACTAGATACAACCAACGTATGTGTTACGCAGCTTCTGCTCGACAAAGAAGAGCCAGACAACCTGTTACATATGTTTAATAGCGTCTAGGGCCCCCGCGAGCTCGCAGAAGTGCCGCAACACGACGTGACATGGACTCGACTAATATCTGAAGTGGTGCTGGAGGGAAATACACCATGAATCCTGCAGGGCTGTCCATAAATCAGTAAGAGTACGACGGGGTGGAGATCTTTTCTGAACAGCACGTTGCAAGGCGTCCGAGATATTCTCAATAATGTTCATGTCTGGGGAGTTTGGTGGCCAGCGGAAGTGTTTAAACTCGGAAGAGTGTTCCTGGAGCCACTGTGGAGCAGTTCTGGACGTGTGTGGTTATGCATGGTCCTGCTGGAATTGCCCAAGTCCGTCGGAATGCACTGTGGACATGGATGTAGATGGTCAGACAGAATGCTTACGTACGTGTCACCTGTCAGGGTCGTATCTAGAAGTATCAGGGGCCCTCTAGACATATAAGGGGTCCAATATCACTTCAACTGCACAAGGCCCACACCATTACAGTCTCTACCAGCTTCAACAGTCCCCTACTGAAATGCAGGGTCGATGGATTTATGGGCTTGTCTCCATATCCGTACACGTCCATCCACTGGATACAATTTGAAACAAGACTCCTCCGACCAGGCAACACGTTTCCAGTCATCAACAGTCCGATCTCGGTGTTTACGGCCCTGGCGAGGCGTAAAGCTTTGTGTCGTGCAGTCATCAAGGGTACACGAGTGGGCCTTCGGCTCCGAAAGCCCATCTCGATGATGTTTCGTTGAACGGTTCGCACGCTGACACTCATTGATGGCCCACTGCTGAAATTTGCAGAAATTTGCGGAAGGGTTGCACTTCTGTCGCGCTGAAATATTGTCTTAAGTCTTCGTTCGTTCGGTTCCTGCAGGTCCTTTTCCGGGAGCAGCGATATCGGAGATTTGATGCTTTACCGGATTCCTGATATTCAGGGTACACTCGTGAAATGGTCGTACGGGAAAATCCTCACCTCATCGCTACCTCGAATATGCTGTGACCTCATCGCTTGTGCGCCGACTATAACACCACTTTCAAACTTACTTAAATTTTGATAACTTGCCGTTGTTGAAGCAGTAACCGATCTAATAATTGCGCCAGACACTTGTTGTCTTATATAGGCATTGTCGATCGCACCACCGTATTCTGTCTGTCTACATGTCTTTTTATTTGAATACGCATGGCTATACTAGTTTCTTTGGCGCTTTAGTGTATATTTGCCAACTTTTATCGCTGTACGCAAACATCTTCAAATTATGTGATGGAGTGATTCAGACTCTTCACTGTAATGTGCTTTTGTTAAACATTTACGCAGTTAGAATTGTTTTATTTTTTGTAATCTTTCTCTCTCTTAGAATTGTACGACCTTGGAATCTACAAAAATTATTAGGAACCAATGCAAAAGCCACCAAATTATTTCAAATCTGAGTGCGTTCTTATAGCGTTGAATCCATCACTTTTTTCATATTGAGGAAAGGCTTCTTTCTCTTTTTTGTTATTGATTTAGTTTTGATTACAATGTCTTAAAGGCCAGTTTCGAGTATAAGTAAATTTAAGGAGCAGAAACGGATTTGGATATGTCCTCCTAGAAGTTTATTCAGAAGTCACATCCGATGCATGTTTACCCAATGTATGAGCGTCAGGACAACCTTATAATTAATTTAATCGACGCATAGACAGCTGTTTGCAGTCCAGCCACATGTATCTGCAAGGATACGAACGAAAGTGTCCGCCAAAGAGTATGTGCTACACTATTTGGGAGAAAACTTTACGCTTTTCTGCATTCACTTCTAAAAACATGGCTGCAAAGAGTTATGTAAGAATGGTTTTCGGGAATCTGTTAGGAGACTGATTTGACGATTAGAAAATGCGAATGGGATGTGACGTTTGATGTACACTTCTGACAGCATGTGTCCGGGACCCATATCTGCACCAGAAAATGACCTAAATTTCGAAAGTGGCCTCTGGTGATAAACAAAATTGGCCACATTTTTTTAACCAAAGAGCCCGTTGGAACTGTCATTCCTTGAGTATATCGAGACCTTGGTATCTACCCAGAGGAAATCAATCCTGTATGTGGTTGTGGAGTGGGAGAAGATAATCCGAAAATTCTGAATTACATGAGACAGTATATGCTTCAGTTACTTTTCTTATGTCAGGTATCACAGTCATATAAAATTTTCGAAAGGAGAAGATTGTCACATCCACGCCTATAATTTTTCAAAATAATATTCACGACGACACTGTATGTGCAATGTGACTGAACTTTGATCCTATTCTCGTAATACTAATAAAAAGGACTTCACCGTTAGTAAAATAATAAATAATTATTGTCAACGACATAATTTAATATTTTCTAACAAATTCTATCTCAGACAATACCCGTGCAAAAAAAAAAGAAAATCTTAATCTTTTGCTATCGATGATTTTGTAGAAAAATCCTTCTTCTTCTTGTACTCATAGGATGTGACTGATGTCTCGTAACACAGAGGTCTGCATAAACCTGTACTAAAACATTGTCATGTTGCTAACCGATATGGCGTTTATGTGTTATTGAAATGAATCTTCTTTGTTTGGAGTTTTATTTCACTGTAATTCTCGTCCTGTATAAATGTTAAGTTTTCTGCTCAGCTACCAAATGGAGCAGCCATTAGCGTCATTGATCTACAGCGCTGTTTATTGGTAAATAGTGAATATTAATGTGTCTTGTAACATTGAGAAATATTTTCAACTGTTAATACATATAGCGAAGGTGTGAAAAGATTTTTAAGATATATTATTTATTACGAGTAAAACACAGCCTAAAGCAGAATCGATAAGTGACTGTCTAGTGTTAGCCGCTATCTTAGTGAAATACTGCAGCGGCAGTTTTAAACTGATTTTCTATACAGACTTAAATGTTGTTGGTTATAATTACAATAATAATTGTGAGGTAGTGGTTGAGAACCCACTCTGAGGTAATAAATTCCAGTTAGACTGTGAGTACATCGAACTTCTATGAATGCAAATTTTACTTTATATAAATTCTTATCTGCTAATGTATGAAGACTGGTAATTTTGTAACAACTTTTATGGAATACTTTCACAGGAAAATACATTAGTGTGGTGCACGTGTGGTATTGTGTGACAAAGCTGTTCATTTCGCTTGAAGAAAAGTGTTGCCACATCGAGATAACAGTAGCGTTAATTTTTATGAACGATCTGCAACTATCAAAGAGTCTTTTAAATAACAGCACTGAAATTACTAAAAATCATTACTCTTGTTTACTTCAGATAACTTATCATAGATTTAGCTTGTTTGTTGGTTATAAATGATGACTTTTGTGAATGAACTAACTCACTGCTTGATAGACAATATTGCTACACGTTCCCAGGTCGAGATTTCTTTAACGTTCATTAATCGGAAAAAGCTGCGATTAAATAAAACCTCATGTTACATTAATGGAAATTAATTTTATTGTAATCTTGCTGAACACACGCAAAATTACACCACACGTCATAGCGTGATTCTACCTATGATTCCGTAAATAGAAATAGCATTTACAATTGTGGGCGGAAGCATGTTGTCATTTCCATACGTTTGGAAGTTTTGTCATAAATAAAATCCTTGGAATGTATTCCTTGATGTCGTTTCATTTGTGTGTTACAGTTAGTTATTTCATGGATCTCCCCAAAACTTGATACTGGACATATCGAAGTAAGAAAGTATTTTATTATTTTATTGTGTTTACAGTGAACAGGTTAAAGAAGGATGAAAACTAACAGCCAGTCAGGGACGCAATGTGAGAAGCGAAAAGCAAGCAATGATTACCTGGAACACAGACGCGCAGAGAGATGCAATATTTTCTTAGGAATGGGAAATTGCATAAACTCGTAAGCAAAATGAGAGTAGAAATGAAAAGTTTTTGTTTATGTCACCAGAACTAGAGTTGAATGAAACATGCACTGAGGAAAAGAACGAAAGTGCTTTAACATAACAGTTAAGAATCAGAGAATACGAATTAAGCCGTTTTTGCTTTTAGTATGACTGCTATTAACGTGGGCGCTACGTGTTGACGTATTGCTCGATGTTACAACACTGAAGAGTCGCTGGCACTTGCTTTAGCAGTAGCGTGCCATCGAGTCTGACGTCGCTATCAGTTCGCGCCTGCGTCACTGAGACCTTACCTGTTATCACGTACTGCAGTGATGCCACGCGCGGCTCGACCGACTACCTAGATAAGATAAGCTCCCATCTTGTTTCCCACTAGAATTGCATAACTTGTTGTAATTCTGTTGCAAGACACGACTGCGCAGCCACGACTGAGACCGGGGTGCAGGAGAAGTTGTTCTAAAAGAAATGCGCTGCCGTCAGTTTCGATCTGCTTGTACGTAATCCAGAAATCTTCAGCTAGCTGATCAAGTCAACTTTTGTATGAAGTTATCCAAGGTGCCTAACCACCTGACAGGGTCACTGTGTACCGAACAAAGAATCTAACACTGTTTTTGCGTTGCATGGGAGATGCTCTTATCAATTGAGTCATCCAAATGCTCCAGAATGCATACCTCATCGACAGTATCTCTTTCCTACTCGCTAAACTACACACAGGTTCCCAAGGCTTTACCTTTTTCTCTTTCTTTTTGAGAAATCAGTATTGTGACTTGTTTGATGCGGCCCGCCATAATTCCTCTCCAGTGCAACCTCTTCATCTCAAGAGTACCACTTGCAACGTACGTCCTCAGTTATTTGCCGGAAGTACACGTATTCCAGTCTCTGTCACCCTCTACAGTTCTTACCCTCTGCAGCTCCCTCTAGTACCATGGAAGTTACCCCTGAAGTCTTAAAAGATGTCCTACCACTCTGTCCCTTCTTGTTTTCACTGTTTTTCATATATTCCGTTCCCGCCGATTTTCCGGAGAACCTTTTCACTCCTTACCTTATGATTACACCTAGTTTTCAACACTCTTCTGTCGCACCACATCTCAAATGCAACGATTTTCTTCTTGTGCGGTTTTCCCACAGTCCATGTTTCGCTACCATACAATGCTGTGCTCCAAACGTACATTCTCAGGAATCTCTTTATTAAATTAACATCATATTTCGTACTAGTAGACTTCTCTTGGCCAGGAATTCCGTATTTGCCAGTTCTAGTCTGCTTTTTATGTCCTCCTTGCTCCGTCCGTCATGGGTTATTTCGCTGCCTAGGTAGCGCAATTTCTTAGCTTCATCCATATCGTTACCACCAATCCTGGTGACAATTTTCCCGCTGTTCGCTGTTCTCATTTCTGCTACTTCTAATTACTTTCGTCTTTCTTTAACTTACGCTCAGTCTACAGAGTGCAAACGGTATAAGCTGTAAAATTATACAGATTCTACATACCGGTGTGCTTGACAAAGACGTCTACTGAAATATCGTTGTATCACGTTCTTTATTTTTGTATTCCTAAAAGATAAATAATTGTAGGTTTGATAGTCGACGCATTTCTGTTTACATTGTCAACTGATGGTACACGACCTGGGTACTACATTATCGACATCGACTCGGTGGTCAGAGAAAGGTGACGGGTGAACCAGATCAATGTAAACATTGGACATGTACAACGACGAGGAGCGGCGGATAGGAACTACCGAAACAAGCAATTTAGACAGTCACTGGGTCGTCAAGAACGTGTTAACTCATTTTACGTAAACAGTGACTTAACCAGACGTTTTCTCTTTTACAACATTACCATAACGAAGGTCGTGGTAGAAAAGAAAAGGTAGCTTCAAATGAAATGTTTTTCCCTTACTACAAAATCAACCACTTACCACGTAACTTGTTGTGCATTAGTTACAATCAACTCTTTCCGCTTTTTAAAACCATTCCACAACGAAAATTAAACTTCGATTATTTTCCTTTTATGCAACAGTACCGTAACGAAAACAAAAACAACTTTACTTTCTTTTTTGTTACATCAGTACTACAATAAGGGTTCAAAATGCCCACCATTTGATTCGACACACGATTCATTACGACGAAACCAATTTCCTCGAACTCGTTCACACACATGCACATTTTGCAGAAGCTTATACCGTTTACATCCTTTGTATTCTGGATTCATTAAACTGTTCATTTCATTCAGTAGATCCTTTAATTCTTCTTCACTTCCACTGTGGGTAGCAATGTAATGGCAGCGACGAATCTTATCATTCGTATCCTTTCACCTTGACTTTTAAATCCACTCTGGTACTTTTATTTCCGTCATTGCTTCTTCGATATACAGATCGAACAGTAGGGGCGAAAGATGATACATATTTTTTAATTCGAGCTCTTCGTTCTTGGTCTTCCACTCTTATTGTTCCGTCTTGGCTCTTGTACTTCTGTATATTACCCATTTCTTCCTATAGTTACCCCTATTTTTCTCAGAATTTCGACCATCTCGTGCCATTTGACATTGTCGAGAGCTTTTTCAGGGTCGACAGATCCCATGAACGTGTCTTGATTCTCCTGTAGTCTTGCACCCTTTATCAACTGTAACTCCAGGACTGCCTCTCTGGTGGCTTTACGTATCCTTAAACAAAGCTGATCGTCATCTAACACATCCCCAATTTTGTTTTGAATTCTTCTGTATATTATTATGTTAGTAACTTGGATGCATGAGCTCTTACACTGATTGTGCAATATTCCTTACACCTGCCGGCTCTTGGAGTCTTCGGAATTGTGTGGCTGATTTTTCTCCGAAGGTCAGATGGTATATTACCAGACTCATACATTCTATAGACAAACTTGAATAGTCGTTTCGTTGCCACTTCCCTGAATGACTTTAGAAATTATGATGGAAATTTATCTATCTTTTCTGCCTTACTCGATTATGTCTCCCAAGGCTCTTAGCACTTTTAAATTCTTATTCTAATACAGGATCCCCTATTGCACCTATATCGACTCCTGTTTCTTGTTCTACCACTTCAGACAAGTGTCCCCCCTTATAGAGACTTTCAGTGTACTCTTCCCACGGTGACGGTTCGCCAGTGACTACCGTCAGTACGTAATTTTAATACTGGTGGACATAGTAAGAGCAGGAGAATTTACAAAAAAATATTCCTGAGCGGCCAAGAGAAGTCCGAGTGGGGGATCTATCTGTGCTAATGGTTGCAGGAAGAAACTTCTGGGAATGTACGTTTAGAGCACAACATTGTACGGTACAGAAACATAGACCGTGAGAAAATCGAAAAAGAAGAGGATCGAAGCGTTTGAGATGTTATAGTATAGAAGAATGTCGAAAATTAGGTGTACTTTTAAGATAAGAAATGAGAAGGTTCTCCACAGAATCGGAAAGCAAGGGAATACCCGGAAAACAGTGAAAAGAATAAGGGAGAGGATAATAGGATATCTTTTAAGACATCATGGTGTCAGAGGGCGTTGTAGTGGGTAAAACTGTAGAGAAAGATAGAGATTGGATTACACCCAGCAAATAATTTAGAGTTTTGGTTGCAAGTGCTACTCTGAGACGAAAAAGTTGAAACAGGAAAAGAATTGGTGCTGGTAGTATCAAACCATTCAGAAGGCTGACTGACGCAAAAAGAAGTTTGTAAAAATATGTTGTATTCTTCGATCCTATAACTTCCTTCTCTTTATCGAAAGTGACACTGCCAACTAAAATGCTCCTCGATTCTGCTGTAAATTGCCCCATTTACTACCTGAAAAGTCGAGCTGGCTAGACAGTGAGAGTAACAGCACCGTCATGTTCACACTCAGGAAAGACACGAAGGTAGGAAGGAGGTTAGGAACTAGTAGTGTACGCACAAATATCGTTAGAATTGGAGCGCTGGCACGCGCTACGCAATGCATAGCACAAGTGAACGTACGGTGACACTTTTGTTTGACAGTACGCCTTGGATGATATTACTTCGACACCATTTATTCACAAACTAATGCGCTTGAATCCATGTTTCGTTCTAAGTAAACCACTGGCAAGTTTAATTCTCATTCTCCTTTTTTTCGTAAAAGTGTAATTTCTTTTCTCTGAACGGTTTGCGTTAGGGACGTTCAAACTGCACAGTTGGCCGCCTGGCATGATGGGAATTAGTATGGTTTACTTAGCGATGAAGCCCACTTTCATTAGGATGGTTTCGTCAATAAGCAAAATTGGCGCATTTCGGGGACTGAGAAGTCGCATTTCGCGATCGAGAAATCTCTTTATCTTCAAAGGGTGACTGTCACGGAATAAGCGGTACGATATTTCTTGATGGTACGGTGACTACCAAACGGTACGTGAAGGTTTTGGAAGATGATTTCATTACCATCTACATATATACTCCGCTAGCCACCAAGCGGTGTGTGGCGGAGGGCACAATTCGCGCCAATTTCATATTTCACCCTCTCTGCGAGCGTAAAACGACTGTCTGAACGAGATCTAATTCCCCTTATCTTTGAATGGTGATCACTGCGCGATTTGGAAGTTGGTGGTAATAACATATGCTCTACATCCTCGGCGAAGATCGGATTTCGGAATTTAGTGTGCAACACCTTCCGTTTAGCGCGGCTTCTATCTGCCAGTGTGTCCCACTTCAAACTTTCTATGAGATTTGTAACGCTCTCACGATGGCTAAATGTATCAGTCACGAATCTTGCCGTTCTTCTTTGGACCTTCTCAATCTCTTGAACCAGACCCAACTGGTAAGGGTCCCATACATACGAACAATACTTAAGACTGGACGAACTAACGTATTATAAACTATTTCCTTTTTTGAAGGACTGCATCGCTTCAGGATTCTACCAATAAACCGCAGTCTAGAGTTCGCCTTACCCGTTTCTTGTGTAATCTGAACATTCCATTTGAGATCATTTCGAATAGTCACGCCCAGATACTTGACGGATGTTACTCCTTCCAAAGACTGGGCATTTATTTTGTACTCGTACATTAATGGGGATTGTCGCCCTGTTATACACATTAGATTACAATTACTAATATTGAGAGATAACGGCCAGTCATTACACCACGCATTTATTTTCTGCAAATCCTCATTGGTTTGTTCACAACTTTCGTGTGATACTACTTTCCTGCGGACTACAGCATCATCGGCTAACAGTCTAACGCCGCTGTCAGTACCATCAACCAGATCGTTTATGTAAGTCGTAAAAAGCAGCGGACCTATTACGCTGCCCTGGGGAACACCTGAAGTTACGCCTGTTTCTGTTGAAGCCATCCCGCTGAGGACTACATACTGCTCCCTGTCTGTTAGAAAACTTTCTATCCAACCACATGTGTCATCGGACAGACCGTAAGCGCGCACTTTTTGGAGCAAGCGACAGTGCTTAACTGAATTGAACGCCTTTCGAAAGTCGAGAAATATGGCATCAACCTGGGAGCCGGTATCTAGAGCCTGTTGTATATCATGCACAAAGAGGGTCAACTGTGTCTAGCATGACCGCTGTTTCCTAAAACCGTGCTGGTTTCTGCAGATGAGTTTCTCAGAGGCTAGGAAGGTCATTAGCCAAAGTGACCCTGATTCCGACAAGATGTGTTTCATCCAAGACGGAGCTCGATCTCATCGAAGCAGAAGAGTGTTTAATGTCCTGGGGAAGCACTTTGGGGACCGCACTCTGGTTCTGGGGTACAGCAGTAATCACAAAACCATTGCAGGGTTGAAAGCAGGCGTTCAGCAGGTCATCGACACCATCGATGGTCCGACACTTCAGCGGGTCATGCAGAATTTCGCTATTCGTCTGCGCCACATCATCACCAATGATGGTTGCCATATCAAATGCGTTATAACCTATATCCCATTATCTGCAGTGAGGTTCACATGTTGAATAAAGTGTGTGCACACTGCAGTTTGTAACAGACATAGATCAGTTACTGTTACCTTGTGTACTGTCTCGTTCCCACATGACAACTCGTTTAGTCTGGCGCTTTTGAAAACAAATTTCAAAGAAAGAACAATTCTTCTCGTAAGTGCAGGACGCTGATCGCGTGTGGGATAGGACGGGCCGAATGGTAACGTATCTTAAGACGCCACGTATCTCACAGTACGACATTGACAGTGGTATGCCTTAGCTTAGGAGGTTCGGACTCGGTACCCGCACGTTAAGAATTTACTATCGCACCAAAAAGTATTGGCACATGTGCGTATTTCTCGTTGCTGGTTACAAACGCCCCACCTTCCGTTACGCAGCACATGTACGTGCTACCTCACATACCAGACACTACAATTCTGCCCCCAGGGCCTACCATTAACAAAGAAATGCAGTGTTAAGGGCAAACATGTGTCTCCTCTGCGCACAAATAGTACTGGCACAGAACGTGGCTTCTCGGTATATTGCTGGGTTTTCAGGTACCGGAACGCCATCTGCTGACGCAATACACACTCCGTGTTGTTGACGGCCCAGTCGCTAGTATGTTGCTGTATTGCGAGATAGTGGTCAGCATGGGGCAGAAGAAAAGAAACACGGTACGAGCCATCATTCATATGTATAAAGACATTGGAACGACAGTGAGTAAGTGTCGTCTTGGACGTCTAAAAGTGCTTACAACCCGAAAGCGTCGCCGTATCATCGCACTTTCTCGGAAGAAACCTGCTATAAGTGCACCAACTATTGCTGAGGTTGTTCAGACAACGTCTGACAAGACGGTTAGTGTTCAAACTATACGAAATGTGTTGAATGAGGCTGACATGCATGGAAGTTCTCCCAGAAAAAAGCCATACATATCAGAATATCAGACCAGCTGTGTGGCTGGATTGAAGAGTTTTTAGCAATCAGAACACAGCATGTTGTTATCAATGGGGAGACGTTTACAGACGTTACAGTAACCTCTGGCGTGCCACAGGGGAGTGTTATGGGACCATTTCTTTTCACAACATATATAAATGACCTAGTAGATAGTGTCGGAAGTTCCATGCGGCTTTTCGCGGATGATGCTGTAGTATACAGAGAAGTTGCAGCATTAGAAAATTGTAGCGAAATGCAGGAAGATCTGCAGCGGATAGGCACTTGGTGCAGGGAGTGGCAACTGTCGCTTAACATAGACAAATGTAATGTATTGCGAATACATAGAAAGAAGGATCCTTTATTGTATGATTATATGATAGCGGAACAAACACTGGTAGCAGTTACTTCTGTAAAATATCTGGAAGTAGGCGTGCGGAACGATTTGAAGTGGAATGATCACATAAAATTAATTGTTGGTAAGGCGGGTACCAGGTTGAGATTCATTGGGAGAATCCTTAGAAAATGTAGTCCATCAACAAAGGAGGTGGCTTACGAAACACTCGTTCGACCTATACTTGAGTATTGCTGATCAGTGTGGGATCCGTACCAGATCTGGTTGACGGAGGAGATAGAGAAGATCCAAAGAAGAGCGGCGCGTTTCGTCACAGGCTTATTTGGAAACCGTGATAGCGTTACGAAGATGTTTAGCAAACTCAAGTGGCAGACTCGGCAAGAGAGGCGGTCTGCATCGCGGTGTAGCTTGCTCGCCAGGTTTCGAGAGGTTGCGTTTCTGGATGAGGCGTCGAATATATTGCTTCCCCCTACTTATACCTCCCGAGGAGATCACGAATGTAAAATTAGAGAGATTCGAGTGCACACAGAGCCTTTCAGACAGTCGTTCTTCCCGCGAACCATACGCGACTGGAACAGAAAAGGGAGGTAATGACAGTGGCACGTAAGTGCCCTCCGCCACACACCGTTGGGTGGCTTGCGGAGTATAGATGTAGATGAAATTAACCCGCAGAAACGCATACAGTTTGCCAAGCAGTACATCAGCAAGCCGAAGGAGTTTTGGAACACTGTGACATTTAGCGACGAATCGAAGTTCAATGTGTTCGGATTTGATGCAAGAAAGAAAGTTTGGCGCAAGCCGAATACGCACCTCGACATCAAACACATCAATCCCACAGTCAAACATGGTGGGACCGGTATCATGGTCTGGGGCTGTATGGAGGCGTCCGGCGTTAGAAATCAAGCTGTAATCCACGGTACAATGGATCATATGAGATACATCGACGTGTTGTGAGGTAATTTGCACGCTAGTGCACAGACATTGGGCCTTACTGGGGTGTTTCATTTCCAGCAAGACAACGACCCAAAACATACCGCCATGAAAACCTGGGAGTGGTTACTGTACAATGCCCCCAGAAGGGTTCTAACACCACCTCAGAGCCCGGATTTGAACCCCATTGAGAAGCTGTGGGCTCATCTTGTCACACAGAAAAAGGCGTCCGTCCGGTAAAAACGAATTGGAGAAAGTGCTCCTGGAGGAATAGTCCAAAATTACCCCTGGTATCACCCCGAATTTAAAACAAAGCATTCTTAGGCGTTTACGTACTGTTATAGATGCTAAAGGGATGCACACTAGCTATTAGAAGGTGAACAGCAATGAAGAAAACGAACACACTGTCCGATTTACACGCGTGTGCCAATACTTTTTTGGATGCAGGAGAGCGATGCATATTTTCATAACATTGTATGTTACTTTACGGACAGATGATTTAGACATATTTGTAATCCACGTAATGTAAGGGTAATGTGGCACGTGTCTGGGTTCTGTTCTGAAATATATGTTTTTGTTTACCTACAACCATTAAAATGTAACTGTGCCAATAATTTTTGGTGCGATTGTAAGAACGTCGTACTGCAACATTAGCCTCATCAACAATGGTGTGATAGTCCGGTGCGTACAGCGTTAGACGGAAGTGCCGTAAGAGGATGATGCTAGTTGTATAACGATGTTTCTATTTCTTTAATTTCGTTGACGTCGTAACGCGTTGGTGTATACCGTCGAAAATAAGAGTGGACACCGCTAAATTTAAGTGCAGGTTTATGGCTGCAAATTTAATATCTATACAACTAATATTTCAGTGTTATTCACGTGCGTTGAGGTGACAAAAGTCATGGGCATACATATGGCGGTAGTATCGGGTACACAGGAAATAAAAGGGCAGTACATTGGTGGAGATGCCATTTGCACTCAGATGATACTTGGGGAAAGGTTTCCGACCCTATTATGGCCGCGTGAGAGAAATCATCAGGTTTTGAAGGCAGAATGGTAGTTGGAGCTGGACGTATGGGACATTCCATTTTTGAAATCGTTACGGCAGGGAGAGCATAAAGGAACAATTGACAGGAATGGGGGAAAGAAATACAGTAGAAGAAGAATGGGTAGCTTTGAGGGATGAAGTAGTGAAGGCAGCAGACAATCAAGTAGGTAAAAAGACGAGGGCTAATAGAAATCCTTGGGTAACAGAAGAAATATTGAATTTAATTGATGAAAGGAGAAAATATAAAAATGCAGTAAATGAAGCAGGCAAAAAGGAATACAAACGTCTCAAAAATGACATCGACAGGAAGTGCAAAATGGCTAAGCAGGGATGGC
Organism: Schistocerca piceifrons; assembly: GCF_021461385.2. NCBI lineage: Eukaryota > Metazoa > Arthropoda > Insecta > Orthoptera > Acrididae > Schistocerca > Schistocerca piceifrons. The sequence continues at coordinate 547,402,706 of NC_060143.1, forward strand.
TAGAGGACAAATGTAAGGATGTAGAGGCTTGTCTCACTAGGAGTAAGATAGATACTGCCTACAGGAAAATTAAAGAGACCTTTGGAGAGAAGAGAACCACTTGTATGAATATCAAGAGCTCAGATGGCAACCCAGTTCTAAGCAAAGAAGGGAAGGCAGAAAGGTGGAAGGAGTATATAGAGGGTTTATACAAGGACGATGTACTTGAGGACAATATTGTGGTAATGGAAGAGGGTGTAGATGAAGACGAAATGGGAGATAAGATACTGCGTGAAGAGTTTGACAGAGCACTGAAAGACCTGAGTCGAAACAAGGCCCCGGGAGTAAACAACATTCCATTAGAACTACTGACGGCCTCGGGAGAGCTAGTCATGACAAAACTCTACCATCTGGTGAGCACGATGTATGAGACAGGCGAAATACCCTCAGACTTCAAGAAGAATATAATAATTCCAATCCCAAAGAAAGCAGGTGTGAAAATTACCGAACTATCAGTTTAATAAGTCACAGCTGCAAAATACTAACGCGAATTCTTTACAGACGAATGGAAAAACTGGTAGAAGCCAACCTCGGGGAATATCAGTTTGGATTCCGTAGAAATGTTGGAACACGTGAGGCAATACTGACCTTACGACTTATCTTAGAAGAAAGATTAAGAAAAGGCAAACCTACGTTTCTAGCATTTGTAGACTTAGAGAAAGCTTGTGACAATGTTAACTGGAATACTCTCTTTCAAATTCTGAAGGTGGCAGGGATAAAATACAGGGAGCGAAAGGCTATTTACAAATTGTACAGAAACCAGATGGCAGTTATAAGAGTCGAGGGACATGAAAGGGAAGCAGTGGTTGGGAAAGGAGTGAGACAGGGTTGTAGCCTCTCCCCGATGTTATTCAATCTGTATATTGAGCAAGCAGTAAAGGAAACAAAAGAAAAATTCGGAGTAGGTATTAAAATTCATGGACTTGGAAGAGCAGTTGAACGGAATGGACAGTGTCTTGAAAGGAGGATATAAGATGAACATCAACAAAAGCAAAACGAGGATAATGGAATGTAGTCGAATTAAGTCGGGTGATGCTGAGGGAATTAGATTAGGAAATGAGACACTTAAAGTAGTAAAGGAGTTCTGCTATTTGGGGAGCAAAATAACTGATGATGGTCGAAGTAAAGAGGATATAAAATGTAGACTGGCAATGGCAAGGAAAGCGTTTCTCAAGAAGAGAAATTTGTTAACATCGAGTATAGATTTAAGTGTCAGGAAGTCGTTTCTGAAAGTATTTGTATGGAGTGTAGCCATGTATGGAAGTGAAATATGGACGATAACTAGTTTGGACAAGAAGAGAATAGAAGCTTTCGAAATGTGGTGCTACAGAAGAATGGGTAGATCACGTAACTAATGAGGAGGTATTGATTAGGATTGGGAAGAAGAGAAGTTTGTGGCACAACTTGACAAAAAGAAGGGACTGGTTGGTAGGACATGTTTTGAGGCATCAAGGGATCACAAATTTAGCATTGGAGGGCAGGGTGGAGGGTAAAAATCGTAGAAATGGCTCTGAGCACTATGGGACTTAACAGCTATGGTCATCAGTCCCCTATAACTTAGAACTACTTAAACCTAACTAACCTAAGGACAGCACACAACACCCAGCCATCACGAGGCAGAGAAAATCCCTGACCCCGCCGGGAATCGAACCCGGGAACCCGGGCGTGGGAAACGAGAACGCTACCGCACGACCACGAGATGCGGGCAAAAATCGTAGAGGGAGACCAAGAGATGAATACACTAAGCAGATTCAGAAGGATGTAGGTTGCAGTATGTACTGGGAGATGAAGAAGCTTGCACAGGATAGAGTAGCATGGAGAGCTGCATCAAACCAGTCTCAGGACTGAAGACCACAACAACAACAACATTCAATATTGCGAGATAAGCGTGTGCCGAGTATACCAAATTTCAGGCAATACTTCTTACCAAGGACAACGCAGTAGCCGAAGACCGTCACTGGAATTTGCGTAGAGTTGTTAGTGTTAACAGTCTAGCAACGCAGCGTGAATTAACTTCAGAAATCAGTGTGGGACGTGTCATGGACGTATTCGTTTGGGCAGTGTGGCGAAATTTGCCGTTAACGGGCTACGACACCAGACATCCGAGGCGAGATGCCTTCGGTAAGAGAACGACCTCGTTTGCAGCGACACTCCTGGGCCCGTGACCATATTGAATGAATCGTAGACCACTGCCAAACCGGGGTCTGGTCAGATGAGTCCCGATCTCAGTTGGTAAGAGCTGATGGTAGGCAGATCCGACGAAGTCATGGACCCAAGCTGTCAGTAAGGCACGGCGCAAGCTGGTTGTGCTCCATAATGATGTGGGATATGTTTAGATAGAAAGGACTGGGTGCTCCGGTCCAACTGAACCGATCATTTACTGGAAGTGGCTACATTCGGCTGCTTGGAAACCACGTGCTCCCAAACATTGATGGAATATTTGTGGATGACAATGCGCCATGTCACCAGGCCACAGTAGTTCGCGATTGGTTTGAAGAACGTTCTGGAGAATTCGAGCGAATGATTTGGCAACCCATCCAACACTAATGGGACATAATCGAGAGCTCAGTTTGTCCACAAAAACCTGCACTGCCAACACTTTCGCAATTATGGACGGCTGTAGAGACAGCATGGCACAATATTTGTGCAGGTGTCTTCCGACGATTTGTTGAATCCATGCCACGTCGAGTTGCTGCACCATGTCCGATAAAAGGAGGTCCGGCACGACATTAGGAGATATCCTATGACTTTTGTCACCTCAGCGTAAGCTTCCGTTCAATTTATCGAAAACTAAATGTCGCTGTGGAGCCCCTCATACAATATTCATGATCCGAGAACAATATATCTTATTGATGTTTCTATGATGACTGCTACAAAAAAAAAACTATTAATCGTAACATATAAGATGAGCATCAACAAAAGCAAAACGAGGATAATGGAATGTAGTCGAGTTAAATGAGGTGATGCTGGGGGAATTAGATTAGGAAATTAGACATTTTAAAGTAGTAGACGAGTTTTGTTATTTGGGAAGCAAAATAACTGATGATGGTCGAAGTAGAGAGGATACAAAAAGTAGACTGGCTATCGCAAGGAAAGCTTTTCTGAAGAAGAGAAATTTGCTAACATTGAGTATAGACTTAAACGTCAGGGAGTCTTTTCTGAAAATATTTGTATCGAGTGCGACGATGTATGGAAGTGAAACATGGACGATAAACAGAGTAGACAAGAAGAGAACAGAAGCTTCCGAAATGTGGTGCTACACAAGAATGCTGAAGATTAGATGGGTAAACCATGTACTTAATGAGAAGGTACTGAACAGAATTGGGGAGAAGAGAAAATTGTGGCGCAGCTTGATTAGAAGAAGGGATCGGTTGTTGGGCACGTTCTGAGGCATTAAGGGATCAACAATTTAGGATTGGAGGGACGCGTGAAGCGTAAAAATCTTAGAAGGAGACCAAAAGACGAATATACTATACTAAGCAGGTGGAGAAGGATGTAGGTTTGCAGTAGTTATTCGGAGATGAAGAGGCTTGCACAGGATGGAGTAGCATGGAGAGCTGCATCGGACCAGTCTCTGGACTGAAGAGCACAACAACAACAATAACAACAACGTATAAATAAATATGAATGCTCCTGCTGGGTATTAAGTAAGAGGGGAGTACAAAAAGCAGGTTACACATTATTATGCGAGGGTAAGTAACATTTGCTGAGTACTGCAGTACAATTCAGGGTGAGACGGGTACATGACGCCGTTTTTCGTCATAGTCACCAAGATATTTAAACAGCGTTCGGGACGACAGAAATACGCTCTTTGGGAGCGGAGCCATTCGAGAACATGCTTGCACGCTGTTACACATGCGAAGTGGCGCTTATCAGCTTCCTGATCTGCGTCAGCTGTACCTACTGATAGGCAGATCACTCCCTGAAATCGAAGTGCTTAATGAAGTGCAAGAAGTGTGTCATAACTCTCAATCGCATTGAAAACAACACTGCTAACTTAACGCTATTATTTCCGTTGTGTAAGGTTGGATATAAATAAGCACTCAGATATCGATAGCAACAGTCTGAGGGCGAAACATGGGAGCGCGATACTAAGCATTGTTGTGACACGAGTCAGTAGTGTTGGTCGTGAGCTCAGAGGCAGAAGACGTGTCACGCTGCCCTGACGTCGGTGATGGCAGATCTTACCACACTCGAGGCCTGATGTCATTCATGTGGCCAGGAAATATTTAGGTGGATTAACTACTCTTGAAGATGTAATTCAAGGTAAAATTCACAGGAACAGCTTAAAGCGCAATTGCAGGGTTAGGCTCGTGATTGTTAGACCGAGTTTGCAATAATCGCATTTTTTGCTTGCCAGTTAAAGAAGCCTCCTTATCTTCGAAATAATAATAAGTATTCTCCACAGCTAATTCACAAAAATGCTGTGGTTATTAAATGTTAATCTAACTTTGAAATTGAAATAATTTGTTAAACTGGCACTCAGCCGTATTGATACTCATTTTCAGGCATTTCGCCTGTCAAACTGTTTTTGGTCATGATGATTTCTGAAGTTTTTAAATAGACTTAATTTATGAAATCCTTTCTTAGAAGTTATTTAGTAGTTAACAGGACCCAAGCAAACTCATTTTTTATTAAAGTCATTCTTAGTAACAATAACCTTTGCCGCTGCTGCTGCGAATTGCTGTAAATCACTTGGAAAAAGACAGTCATCTAAAGAGGTGAGTGCAAAACTTAGAGTGAAAACAAAGGTACTGTCACACCGCAACATATGATGTACTCTAATCCAGTAAATTACGTTCCACAAGCCAGATTCTGTATCACTTGTAAATTATTATTCAAATGCGTAGTGAGATAGTTTATCCAAATGTTAGTTTTACGTTTTTCATGTAACGATCTGTTGAGGGTTTAAATGACAGTGAAACGGACGCTCATACAACATGCACGCAGTACTATGCAAATTAGATACCGATTACTGATAGCTCAGGTTGCTTACCGAATCCATTTTCACAGACAAACATAGGCTTTATTTGTTGTAGGCACGTTATATATTAGTTGTAGGTGCGTTACAGAAGTTATGCAACTGAGTTGAATTTAATGAAAGTTTAATAACAAAGTGGTAATTCAAGTATGCACATTTCCACAATGATTAATTCTGTTAGAAGGATCTACTGATTACGAAACTGAATATATGATTCATGTAAATATTAATTTTATTACGCATTATTGTGTCTGCACACATAAATAGAAAACATTACAAAATTTCGTTACACATACTTCAACAACATTCAACTGAATCATGAATTCGACAGCAAAAAGAAATGCAATAAAAGTGTGGGAAGGCTATCTGATGAGCATGTGTACGACAGTGATAAACAACTTCCTAGCGGTTTAATTAAAATAAATTGAATCCCATGATCGAGAAAAAGAAAAAGAATTACACTTGCACTATGCCTATCAATTTAGTTATCGCGAGCCTGCCTAAAATTACTTGAGTCTAGCAATGCCCTGACTTAGTTGCGACCTAGTTCGCTGAAACCGCTGCGCAGTCTTACCATAACTGTGATTAGAAGAAAAGACTACAAACATGAAGGCGGAGATCACCAAAGTTCCGACTCTTACCAGTCTTGTTGCAGATATTCACCTCTCTCCATCTCCAAGCCCACGATCGTCCACCCTCCCTGCAAGTGAAATGACTAGAAGTCAAACATCCAGTAGAGTGAAGACACTGCATTCGCAGCGTCTGCTTTGGCACAGTTTCGTCCCAATGACATTGTGTCCCAATGACAAGGTTTTTTCTAACTTCCACCAATAGTATTTTTAGTTTTGCTCCCACCATGAACTGCAAAAAAAAAAAAAAAAAAAAATACATAACCTCAGTTCGTTCCTGTCGGCCTCCCTGTACTGAGAATTTTAGGCCTTGAGTCTCCTTCATGAATGAATGTTTTTTACTCAGCCAACGACCTGTCGTTTCGCACGGAAATACACAGAATGTTTTCTTTTTTCACAACTTCTTAGGACGTTTCTTCTTGCCTGTGTGTGGCAAATTCCTGCCATCCCACTGTCGTGGTGTCTGCCGCTCGCCTCTGCACAACGTCTTTCAGAATGTTTTACTTTCTTTCAGACCAGGCGAAAACATTTGCATGCGTTTACACGTACCTCCACTCCCCAGTCTTCTGCGAAGTTTGCCTGATACACAGCTGATCTTGAAAAGCAGGCCATGTTTTCATGGGAGAGCTGCCCAGTAAAAGTAGATCGGTTCTCTGCTGGGAAGATTAGCTACGGTGCCGTCTTAATCAGAGGCGAGAGTGCCAGCATTGTTTTGAGAAAAGCGTATTTGTGCCATCAGCTGTACAATTGTACTTTTATTCTCTACCAGTTTCGATTGTTACAATCATCTTCACAGGAGAAAAACAGTGAACGTCAACGACTCAAAAATGTATTTCCATCAAACATGGCCCAACGAAACGTAAAACGTAAATGACTTTCATAATAGTCCGTCGTAACACATTCCATATAAGTGTTCTACGCCTCAGCACAATTATAGTAATGCACATTTGGCGATAAATCCACACTTAATAATTGACATGTTATTAAACACCTTGATAACCTTGCCAGAGGAACGATGAAGACCTTAACAATGGCGACAGAGGAGTCTTTCAGAAGCTGGGGGAAGAGGCACCTTTTCGCTTTGGGTGCATAAAGGGTAAAAGTGGCGAGTGTACCGCACATGGAACCTCTGACCCATACTGAGCAATTATACCCTCGAGGGAGCATCAGACTCATAGTGAGCGACTGTACCCCAGAGAGAGCATCTGACTCATAGTGAGTGAGCGACTGTGCCCCAGAGGAGGCATCTGACTCTTTGTGAGTGACTGTACCCCAGAGGAGGCATTTGACTCATAGAGAGTGACTGTACCCCAGAGGGAGCATCTGACTCGTAGTGAGCGACTGATTTTAGGTGGAGCAGCCTACTGGTTATGTGCAAAGTAGCGGGATACTAGCACATTAATTTACCAAGCAGTCCATGTTATGCTTCCCCATGTGAAGGATTCTGGACTTGAATCACTCCTTTACTTGGATCTCTGGAAGAGGAGCACATTGAGAGGTATATACGAAAGGAAGAATGAAGGAAGAAAGTTAAGGATTCGGACATCAAATGTCCGCACACTCTTGCAAGCACGAAACCTAAAAATGCAAAACAGGAGGTAAAAAGCAAGAGATAAGATGCCCTTGTCATACTTGAAGTGAGGTGGGGAGAGAAGGGGGAAGTAGAAAATGTACATTATAAGATTTACTACTCAGGGGAAGAATTGTGTAAACAGACTAAGAATACTGATAGGACAGAAATTGGAAAAGAAGGTAATGAAGGTAGAATACATTGATTGAAGGCTGATGATAAACTGCAGGGCAGTTAGAAAGATATGGTATTAATAATACAGGTAAATATACCAGCTAGCCAGCACATTAATGAGGAGGTGGAAGAACATTACGAGAAGATTCAAGAACCAACCGAGAAAGAAAATAGAAGTGCTGGGATTATCACAATGAGGAACTGGAATGCAGTGGTTGCTGGAGCAAGAGGTGTAGGTACAGTGTGATTGGCTAATTAGCTTCTACAGAGAAAATTCATTAGTTATTAATGCACATTAAGTCGTGGGCTATCCCTAACTGTAACTTATAAGTTAGGGTTATCAATTAATAATATTCCATCATCAATCACCAATTATATTTTGTTGGACAACAGATATGAAGTAAAATTTGTGAATGATGACAGAATATTATTAATTAACTAGTGGTGAGTACAATCTTATATGATCAAATGGTTCAAATGGCTCTAACCGCTATGGGACTTAACATCTGAGGTCATCATGCCTCTAGACTTAGAACTACTTAAGGCTAACTAACCTAAGAACATCACACACATCCATGCCCGAGGCAGGATTCGAACCTGCGACCATAGCAGCATCGCGGTTATGAACTGAAGCGCCTAGAACCTCTCTGTCACAACGGCCGGCTTATTATTTGAAAATCACTAAGGAAGACATTATGGATGTCAATTTTGAATGGAGAAAGGTGTGAGATGGAGTACATCCTGATTCGACGAAGGCTTATAAACTGTCTGAAGAACAGCAAAGCTTGCCCAGTATCAGATATAAATTCAGACCACAAAATCGTTGTGGGAGAAATACAAACGAAGTCGAATGAAGAATGGAGAGGAAACGCAAAATAAAGATTAAATTTGGAGTCACTCAGGGAGGTGGGTAAGTCTTCATAGTTGCTTTATGGTAAACCAACTGAGATAAAGAGACATACCAAAAAATGTAAGAGCATAGGATTATCAGTCTAATTTCTGATGCAGCCAGAGTATTGTTGAGAGCACTGAATAAAAGACTATGTGACGAGTTTGACAGATGTTTTGGGTAGGAACATTTCGGATTTAGAAGAGGAAAAGGAGCAAGAGATGCTACTGGTCTGTTAAGAATCAAAGGGGAAAGACATATTGAGAAAAGTAGAGAGATCAATGCTGTTTTCATTTACCTGGAAGAAGGTATCGACAGAGTTCAATGGAAGAACCTGATGGATATTTTGAAGAGCAAAAAAAAAAAAAAAAAAAAAAAAAAAAAAAAAAAAAAAAAAAAAAAAAAAAAATTGAAAGGAGATACAACTGGTACAGAACCTATGTTTACAAAAGGAAGTAAGAATAAAGATTGGAAATTAAATGTCAGCAGGAAGTAATACGGAAAGGGGCATTTTGCCTCTCTCCTGTGTTAAACGACTTAAACCTGGAAGAAATTATACACAAAGGCTTCGATGGAAAAGAGGAGCGTATGTTCTTGGGAATATGGAAATGAAATGAACATATGGCATTGCTGGCCGGTAGGCCCCATCCGGGAAAGTTCGGCTGCCAAGTTCTAGTCTTATGTCAGTCGACGCCACATTGGGCGACTTGAATGAAATGAATGAAAGGATGAAATGAATGAAAGGATGAAATGATGAGAGGACAACACAACACCCAGTCCATGAGCGGAGAAAATCTCCAACCCAGCCGGAAATCGAACCCTGGCTCGCTTGCATGGGAGGCGAGCATGTTACCACTCAGCTAAGCAGGCGGACTCTTGGGAATAGATTAGAGTGTATAGGATTTGTTGATCACATAGTATTAGTGTCAGAAAGTGAACGAACTGTAATGTAATGGGTAAAACATTTGAACGAAGCTTGTGTGGAATATAATATGAGAGTCAGCACAGTAAAAACGGTAAGCGTAGTGAATGGCAGAGGAAGGAGACTGCGAAATATTAAGAAGAACAAGATGATTACAGATGAGATCTTGGAAGTACGGTCACTGAAGATTTGAGATGTCATCAAGAGCTGAAAACTTGCATTACTGTATCAAAGGAGGTGTTCAACAGAAATAGGCAAAGGAGATACAGGTCCGAGGAAAAGGCTTGTCAATCTGGAATATGGCAGTCTATGGTGCAGGAAAATGGAAAGAGAGACGAGAGGACGAGAAAAGGGCTAGGAGCATTTGAGATGTGGATGTGGAGGAGGATGGAGCAGAAGAAGATAAGGTGGATAGAAAGAGTGAGTAACATACAGTGTTGGAAAGAGGTTGGTCAGAGGAGAAGTCTGATGCAGGTTATAAGTGAAAAGAAGAGGAGTTGGAAGGGATACTCATTGAGATGGGAATGCTTACTGACACTCTTTGAAAGAAATAGTTTATGGGAGGAGATTGAGAGGAAGGAGTAACTGCAAGAGGACATACGACGTAAAAGGAAATGGAAATTACGGCGACCTGAAAAGCATGAAGAAAGAAGATAGTGGAGAGATGGTGTCGTGTATTCTCCGCCCTTTGAATTTTCCGCCCTGTGAAATTTCCACCCAGAAAAGGTCGAGGAAGGGCCCACTAATCCTCTGGGGACGCGAGCTAGCATGCTCAAGCTCTACACTACTAGCCATACTACATCTTGCATGTAATAATTTCAGTGTTAGTCGTTCTGTTAAGTATATGTTTTTCGTAGAGAGGTATTACTGATTAAAAGTAAAAAAAATGATTCTATTAATTTATGCAGAAATTTGGTTTGGAACACATATAAGCGACGCTGCTCAAGTGGCGCAGAAAATAAGTAAATAAATAAATAAACAAGTAAATTGCGTTCTGGTTTCTGAAGGGCCATTTGTTGGCTGGTTCAATGCTGAAATTTGTTAAACTTACATCAGAGAAGCACTCAACCCAAAGGATATGAAAGAAGGTGCAAAAATAATATAGTTCAAGAGTGTATTTGTAGATAAAAAATTGACTAGACTAACAAAAATTAAGAACCTATTAAGGAGGTGGTTCTTGATAAAACTGAAGGACTTTAAGAAAACGTAGAAAATCTTGCACATAACTGTCATGCAAAAGAAGACAGTGTATTAGTTGAAGAAAGAGCAAATGAAGAAGAATCCAATGAAAGTAGTAGTAATATTTTCTTTTCTGACATCTGTCAGTGACCTTTGACTGTCTTGGAAATCTAGCAGTTGAATAATCAAAATAGTGACAAAATATTTAAAAACAAACTTCACTCATTCGTTTTTGTTTAACAGACAATCAGATAAAGAAAGCATTAACTAACAATTAACGTCTGACTTCTAGATCAGCCACAGGGTGAGAATGTATTTAGAACTTGGATGGCACATTCAACTAAAAATCACAGTTTGTACTATTCTTGTTGTAGTCTCTTTACCACAGGCACGAGTTTGAACAACGCATATAAATCTGTTAAAAGTTTTCAAGTGTGGTTGAATTTTTAAACCTTAAAACCTTAGGAACAAGCATAACTGTAAACAGAAATACATTACCTAGACAGCACCTTAAACGGAAGAATGGTCCTATCGGAATTAGTAAATAAATAAATGATTTTGTGACGATGGTAATTAGTGAGGATGGCAGAAGTCTGTGTTGGGTACCAAAATACATAGCTAAACCAGTGGGTAAACGTCAGTCTGAAGCAGAACAAAATATTCGACGTGTTGGTAACAAAACAGGAAATTAATACAGTTCTGTGTGAGCTGGAAATTGATCACAGCAAGTATCACCAAGTCATTCAATAACTTAATATTTAAATAGCTCGGGAGTCTCATCTTTGCTAGTGTGTGTCTATCTGAAGTGAATGGGAACTCACCAAAAGTAAGTTTACATTCCAAAGGTATGCTTAATTTTAGCTCAGTATATGATCATTCATTATTACAACCTAGAGGAAACCAAATTTGCGTTTGGTGTTTCATGTCACGTCCACAGTTGTGGTCATTAGAAGTTTAATCTCGCTCAGATTGTTGGTTACTGGAGAGGTGGAGGTAGAGGGGGATACCATGACCTCTTTAAGGAACCTTCAAAGCGTTTGCTTAAACAAGGAAAACCAAATGCAGTAGACTATGGGCAGCCAGATGACTGAACGCTGGTTAGCCACTGTGCTAACCTCACTTGGTACGATAAACAACAAATAGACAGTAGACAGAACAAAATAATACTTCACGAACACTTTACAATGTTTCAATACATAAAGAAGATTCGGTTCTTTTACAGCACCAGACAGCAGTCATTGTCAAAAGATACAGGGCTATTACAAATGATTGAAGCGATTTCATAAATTCACTGTACCTCCATTCATTGACATATGGTCACGACACACTACAGATACGTAGAAAAACTCATAAAGTTTTGTTCGGCTGAAGCCGCACTTCAGGTTTCTGCCGCCAGAGCGCTCGAGAGCGCAGTGAGACAAAATGGCGACAGGAGCCGAGAAAGCGTATGTCGTGCTTGAAATGCACTCACATCAGTCAGTCATAACAGTGCAACGACACTTCAGGACGAAGTTCAACAACGATCTACCAACTGCTAACTCCATTCGGCGATGGTATGCGCAGTTGAAAGCTTCTGGATGCCTCTGTAAGGGGAAATCAACGGGTCGGCCTGCAGTGAGCGAAGAAACGGTTGAACGCGTGCGGGCAAGTTTCACGCGTAGCCCGCGGAAGTCGACGAATAAAGCAAGCAGGGAGCTAAACGTACCACAGCCGACGGTTTGGAAAATTTTACGGAAAAGGCTAAAGCAGAAGCCTTACCGTTTACAATTGCTACAAGCCCTGACACCGGATGACAAAGTCAAACGCTTTGAATTTTCGGCGCGGTTGCAACAGCTCATGGAAGAGGATGCGTTCAGTGCGAAACTTGTTTTCAGTGATGAAGCAACATTTTTTCTTAATGGTGAAGTGAACAGACACAATGTGCGAATCTGTGCGGAAGAGAATCCTCACGCATTCGTGCAGCAAATTCGCAATTCACCAAAAGTTAACGTGTTTTGTGCAATCTCATGGTTTAAAGTTTACGGCCCCTTTTTCTTCTGCGAAAAAAACGTTACAGGACACGTGTATGTAGACATGCTGGAAAATTGGCTGATGCCACAACTGGAGACCGACAGCACCGACTTCATCTTTCAACAGGATGGTGCTCCACTGCACTTCCATCATGATGTTCGGCATTTCTTAAACAGGAGATTGGAAAACCGATGGATCGGTCGTGGTGGAGATCATGATCAGCAATTCATGTCATGGCCTCCACGCTCTTCCTACTTAACCACATACGATTTCTTTCTGTGGGGTTATGTGAAAGATTCAGTGTTTAAACCTACTCTACCAAGAAACGTGCCAGAACTGCGAGCTCGCATCAACGATGCTTTCGAACTCATTGATGGGGAGATGCTGCGCCGAGTGTGGGAGGAACTTGATTATCGGCTTGATGTCTGCCGAATCACTAAAGGGGCACATATCGAACATTTGTGAATGCCTAAAAAAACTTTTTGAGTTTTTGTATGTGTGTGCAAAGCATTGTGAAAATATCTCAAATAATAAAGTTATTGTAGAGCTGTGAAATCGCTTCAATCATTTGTAATAACCACGTATATTTTCATAAAAGTGCACTTATTAAGTACACGGAAATATTAAGTAGCATTATGTTCACACATGTGTAGTGTAGCTAGATTTTAACAGTTAATTTATAAACAGTACTGAGGCATGAGACTAGTGGCGCTTTGGGTTTAGATGCGTTAGAAATCACATACCTACACTTTTAAAAATAATCTGATTCCCATCGCACTTTACCCAGGCTTTAGACTGGCTAAATGGCAAAAGTAATTTTATTGTCATTTAGGTATGTTTAAAATCGGCTTATAATGTAAGGTGTCCACATTTTTGGGCCTTACATAAGCTGCATAACGACGATACTGAATAAAATCCCCAGCAAATAACGATATTATTGACAACAGAAAATAATTAGAGCCATTTCATGGACGGAATAACAAATGATTTACCCCTTTAACGACAGGGGCATGAGTAATATAACAAAGCGAACGCAGCTTCCAGACGGACAGGGTAGGTGGCTAATGACATTGGAACGACTCAATTAGCTTCAACAAAAGGAAGCCCAGGTGCACGGCAGAAAGAAATAAGGGAAAATCAATATAATACCTTTCAGAATAAACACGGCCGACTCGCAAGTAAGTGGACAGAGTAACGAGTGGAGATCCGTGCAAGAAAAATAAGAATTTAACTTTAACGAGGGAGCAGTCTGCTGAAGCCAGACCTGTGACGTAGTAGAATCAAGGTGGGGATGTTAACGTCGTATAAAAGCACTTTGAGAACTCAATTAAGACCCAGAGACAGAGAGAGCGGGCGCTGATGTCTAGCGGCGGGCCACACACCTGCATGTGGTAAAGGCGTGACTCTGATTCTACTCTACGTTTGCGAAGTGAGGGCGATACGCTTCACGTGTCGTGTCGGCAAACGTAAAGCAATAGTTCAATATTCCTGCGGGAATCTTTTCTGGCTGAATTTTGCGCACGTCGCTTCAATCCAGAGCGAGTGTGCAATTGCTATTAATTTCGACTAGGGAAATTTGAACGTTCCATGGAACACATAGCATTTGAGACTGATTACTTTCAGTCCAGGCCAGAGAAGGGAATTAGCGATTTCAGATCCAATACGGAGACAACGCCGCAGTTGTCATTTGATAATCTACGAAGTGCTTTTGGCGAAATTAAATGTTGAGTCCAATTTTGCGAGAGTTGCATACTTCAACATGTGTACGCTTTGAACAGAGAAATTCAAGAACGAATTACTGACCTACCTACCAATTATGCGATGCGAATAGATTAGATACAGTCATCCTCCCTCGTGATGACTGGGTGTTGTGTGATGACCTCAGGTTAGTTAGGTTTAAGTAGTTCTAAGTTTTAGGGGACTGATGACCATAGATGTTAAGTCCCATAGTGTTCAGAGCCATTTGGACCATTTGAAAGTCATCCTCCCCCAACTTAGTTCATTGTACAGCTACGACGTAGGTGTAATTTTCACTGCTGAAGATATGCTTGTTTCAGTTGATAACATTTTCACATATAGAGATATAGTTTGATTAATAACATATTTAATGTCTAAATATTAATTCTTTTATTGAGAGAAGAAGTAATTAAACTTGCTTGTTGATTATAACTTGATTCTTGAGAGCTTTGGTAAATTAAATGTAATATCGAAAAGGGAGAGATTGTGTTATCATTTTAGTTTAAATCCCAAACATGTCATTAATATCAATTTATGTATTCTTGGAATGTCACAGTAGCGTTTTTGATTACTTTGAGATAAGACCAGAATTAATAGCTATGTGGAATGTCAGAACATTATCCTTTGGCACATTCAAAATTAACAAAGCTAACGATTCATTACAATAAGCTTCATCAATTTTTTATATTTTTTGTTTTTGTTTTTTGTTTTTTAAGATTGCTATTTATATTTCATATATTTTTTATTTATATACATCTTCTGATAATTTAGTCTACTTTTGAAGATAGGAGATAGCCTTCGAGCAAGCCCTTATCTCACCATCCTCCTCTTACCTTTTCAACATTTTCTCCAGTCTTTCATCCCATTTCATGTACACTGTTTTCTTTATTTTACCTTCCATACTCAGCTCTGTTCTCATCAACACACACACTCAATTTTTTGCTTCTGTTTTCATGCAAGTCATTACATCACTAATTTTAGGATTTGGTTTGGAAAGCATATTATTAATTGTGTTATGCCAGCCCAGTGTGGAGTTACGAGGTGCATTCAAGTTCTAAGGCCTCCGATTTTTTTTCTAATTAACTACTCACCCAAAATGGATGAAACTGGCGTTACTTCTCGACGTAATTGCCCTGGAGACGTACACATTTTTCACAACGCTGACATCATGATTCCATGGCAGCGGCGAAGGCGTCTTTAGGAGTCTGTTTTGACCACTGGAAAATCGCTGAGGCAATAGCAGCATGGCTGGTGAATGTGCGGCCACGGAGAGTGTCTTTCATTGTTGGGAAAAGCCAAAAGTCACTAGAAGCCAGGTCAGGTGAGTAGGGAGCATGAGGAATCACTTCAGAGTTGTTATCACGAAGAAATTGTTGCGTAACATTAGCTCGATGTGCGGGTGCATTGTCTTGGTGAAACAGCACACGCGCAGCCCTTCCCGGACGTTCTTGTTGCAGTGCAGGAAGGAATTTGTTCTTCAAAACATTTTCGTAGGATGCACCTGTTACTGTAGTGCCCTTTGGAACGCAATGGATAAGGATTACGCCCTCGCTATCCCAGAACATGGACACCATCATTTTTTCAGCACTGGCGGTTACCCCAAATTTTTTTGGTGCCGGTGAATCTGTGTGCTTCCATTGAGCTAACTGGCGCTTTGTTTCTGGATTGAAAAATGTCATCCACGTCTCATCCATTGTCACAACCGATGAAAAGAAAGTCCCATTCATGCTGTCGTTGCCCGTCAACATTGCTTGGCAACATGCCACACGGGCAGCCATGTGGTCGTCCATCAGCATTCGTGGCACTCACCTGGATGACACTTCTCGTATTTTCAGGTCGTCATGCAAGATTGTGTGCACAGAACCCACATGAACGCCAACTCTGGAGGCGGTCTGTTCAACAGTCATTCGGCGATCCCCCAAAACAATTCTCTCCACTTTCTCGATCATGTCGTCAGACTGGCTTGTGTGAGCCCGAGGTTGTTTCGGTTTGTTGTCACATGGAGTTCTGCCTTCATTAAACTGTCGCACCCACGAACGCACTTTCGACACATCCATAACTCCATCACCACATGTCTCCTTCAACTGTCGATGAATTTCAATTGGTTTCACACCACGCAAATTCAGAAAACGAATGATTGCACGCTGTTCAAGTAAGGAAAACGTCGCCATTTTAAGTATTTAAACGGTTCTCATTCTCGCTGCTGGCGAGCCTCATTTTAAAACAATGCGCATGTTTCTATCTCTTTTCAATCTGGAGAAAAAAAATCGGAGGCCTTAGAACTTGAATGCATCTCGTAGTTGTTTGAGGGAGCCTTTTGAAGCAGCTCCAAAGGCTGATAGGGTTTTCTTCATTTTTCCAACCATCTCTCTACAAAATAGTCGAAAAAGTCAGAAAGCCTTGAAATATGTGGTGACTGTGACTGTATCTCCAGCCAGCCATCACATACATCTTCAGGCCATAGAAACGCCAGCGCAGCACACATACGAATTTGTTGTCTCACTTCTTCATTTTCTTTATAGTCGAGAGTGAGCACAAGATCCTGTACTTTCCTCCAAAGATAATTTCTCGTGTGAAAGTAGTTTCCATGGACCACGGAAGTTGGTAAAATATGTATAAGTGCAGAAATAGCTGCTGACTTAACATCTACAGTCATACTTGCAGGGTTACATTCTGGAATATTTTCCAGCACATTT
The DNA here is from genome assembly GCF_021461385.2 of Schistocerca piceifrons. NCBI lineage: Eukaryota > Metazoa > Arthropoda > Insecta > Orthoptera > Acrididae > Schistocerca > Schistocerca piceifrons. The sequence continues at coordinate 547,419,532 of NC_060143.1, forward strand.
CTGAAAAGCCAGATGTATGTCTCTTTCCTTTTATTTGGTAATGACGCAATTGCAGCTGGGTAGATATTAGTCTCATTTTTATTACTTCCAAAATCTGCATGAATTGTATATATCTGTGAAAACTGTTTGCTACAGCACTTGACCATACCATCCATAAAAAAGTTTTGTTTACTTCTTAGAGCCACTCTCCCTGGTCTTCCACAAAAACTATTACCCTGTCTCCTGATTTATCGTCACTTAACGGGAAACTGCTACCGTCATTCATAGTTAATAGCTCTGCTTTAAGTTCAATCTCTTCTCTTGTCTCCGGATCTCTCTCACTTCCCGGCGACATTTCCCTTTGCTTGTGTAAAGTCCTCTTCGTTGTTTGCTGCTCTGGCATTTCTGTCACAAAGTTGTACCCTCGATTATGAAAGCAACCTAGTTCCTCTGAATAGATTTTGGAAATAGACGTATTTTCCTCTCTTGTCCTCTTCTTTGCCTGGTTCGCAGTCCTCTGTACTTCCAGCCTTGCATCGTCTGGAGCTCCACATTAATACCCATGCAAAATGGGCACTGTAGCATCTTTGGTTTTAAGCTTTCCTCAGCAAATCTTCTCTTTCTGTTTTGAACAGTGCCAAATCACAGCCCCATCTTCCTTCGTTTTCTTCACTGTGTAAGAACAACCTTCGCAGTGGCAACTAGGCTTACCACAAATTTTCGCTGAAACTTCCATATCACAACTACTGAGATGGTAATATCCGAGTGCCATGATGTGAAGTCTACGAATTCCAGGGAACAGGTAGAGCAAGGTGATTAGGACACGGTCCGGCTGCAGGTAGGACAGGACAAAATGGACGCAGGTACGAGGTGGAGAGTTCGCAGATTTCTAGTGGGGCGGAAAGTTCCCAGGGTGCAGAGTTCATACATTCGGAGAGATACCATTTGAAAACTTGTCTTTGGGCCGAACGATGGTGTAATTGTAAGAGCAAAGAGAACTTTTATAATCACATCATCATAGGAAGGCAACATGTATTTAATACCGCAGTAAATGCATCTATTATACATGGTGTAGTGGGAATAAGGGCAGATAATTTTTTCATCTACTTCTACATTTATACTCCGCAAGCCTCCCAACGGTGTGTGGCGGAGGGCGCTTTACATGCCACTGTCATTACCTCCCATTTCTGTTCCAGTCCCGTATGGTTTGCGGGTGGAACGACTGTCTGAAAGCCTCTGTGCGCACTCGAATCTCTCTAATTTTACATTCGTGATCTCCTCGGGAGGTATAAGTAGGGGGAAGCAATATATTCGATACCTCATCCAGAAACGCCCCCTCTCGAAACCTGGCGAGCAAGCTACACCGCGATGCAGAACGCCTCTCTTGCAGAGTCTGCCACTTGAGTTTGCTAAACATCTCCATAACGCTATCACGGTTTCCAAATAACCCTGTGACGAAACGCGCCGCTCTTCTTTGGATCTTCTCTATCTCCTCCATCAACCCGATCTGGTGCGGATCCCACACTGATGAGCAACACTCAAGTATAGGTCGAACGAGTATTTTGTAAGCCACCTCCTTTGTTGAGGGACCACATTTTCTAAGGACTCTCCCAATGAACCTCAACCTGGCACCCGCCTTACCAACAATTAATTTTATATGATCATTCCACTTCGATTCGTTCCGCACGCATACTCCCAGATATTTTACAGAAGTAACTGCTACCAGTATTTGCTTCACTATCATATAATCATACAATAAAGGATCCTTCTTTCTATGTATTCGCAATACATTACATTTGTCTATGTTAAGGGTCAGTTGCCACTCCCTGCACCAAGTGCCTATCCGCTGCAGATCTTCCTGCATTTCGCTACAATTTTCAAATGCTGCAACTTCTCTGTATACTACAGCATCATCCGCGAAAAGCCGCATGGAACTTCCGACACTATCTACTAGGTCATTTATATATATTGTGAAAAGCAATGGTCCCATAACACTCCCCTGTGGCACGCCAGAGCTTACTTTAACGTCTGTAGACGTCTCTCCACTGATAACAACATGCTGTGTTCTGTCTGCTAAAAACTCTTCAGTCCAGCCACACAGCTGTTCTGATATTCCGTAGGCTCTTACTTTGTTTATCAGGCGACAGTGCGGAACTATATCGAGCGCCTCCAGAAATCAAGGAAAACAGCATCTACCTGGGAGCCTGTATCTAATATTTTCTGGGTCTCATGAACAAATAAAGCGAGTTGGGTCTCACACGATCGCTGTTGCCGGAATCCATGTTGATTCCTACAGAGTAGATTCTGGGTTTCCAAAAACGACATGATACTCGAGCAAAAAACATGTTCTAAAATTCTACAACAGATCGACGTCAGAGATATAGGTTGTTAGTTTTGCGCATCTGCTCGACGACCCTTCTTGAAGACTGGGACTACCTGTGCTCTTTTCCAATCATTTGGAACCTTCCGTTCCTCTAGAGACTTGCGGTACACGGCTTTTAGAAGGGGGGGCAAGTTCTTTCACGTACTCTGTGTAGAATCGAATTGGTATCCCGTCAGGACCAGTGGACTTTCCTCTGTTGAGTGATTTCAGTTGCTTTTCTGTTCCTTGGATACTTATTTCGATGTCAGCCATTTTTTCGTTTGTACGAGGATTTAGAGAAGGAGCTGCAGTGCAGTCTTCCTCTGTGAAACAGCTTTGGAAAAAGGTGTTTACTATTTCAGCTTTACGCGTGTCATCCTCTGTTTCAATGCCATCATCATCCCAGAGTGTCTGGATATGCTGTTTCGAGCCATTTACTGATTTAACGTAAGACCAGAACCTCCTAGGATTTTCTGTCAAGTCGGTACATAGAATTTTACTTTCGAATTCACTGAACGCTTCACGCATAGCCCTCCTTACGCTAAATTTGACATCGTTTAGCTTCTGTTTGTCTGAGAGGTTTTGGCTGCGTTTAAACTTGGAGTGAAGCTCTCTTTGCTTTTGCAGTAGTTTCCTAACTTTGTTGTTGAACCACGGTGGGTTTTTCCCGTCCCTCACAGTTCTACTCGGCACGTACCTGTCTAAAACGCATTTTACGATTGCCTTGAACTTTTTCCATAAACACTCAACATTGTCAGTGTCGTAACAGAAATTTTCGTTTTGATCTGTTAGGTAGTCTGAAATCTGCCTTTTATTACTCTTGCTAAACAGGTAAACCTTCCTCCCTTTTTTATATTCCTATTAACTTCCATATTCAGGGATGCTGCAACGGCCTTATGATCACTGATTCCCTGTTCTGCACTTACAGAGTTGAAAAGTTCGGGTCTGTTTGTTATCAGTAGGTCCAAGATGTTATCTCCACGAGTCGGTTCTCTGTTTAATTGCTCGAGGTAATTTTCGGATAGTGCACTCAGTATAATGTCACTTGATGCTCTGTCCCTACCACCCGTCCTAAACATCTGAGTGTCCCAGTCTATATCTGGTAAATTGAAATCTCCACCTAAGACTATAACTTACTGAGAAAATTTATGTGAAATGTATTCCAAATTTTCTCTCAGTTGTTCTGCCACTAATGCTGCTGAGTCGGGAGGTCGGTAAAAGGAGCCAATTATTAACCTAGCTCGGTTGTTGAGTGTAACCTCCACCCATAGTAATTCACAGGAACTATCCACTTCTACTTCACTACAAGATAAACTACTACTAACAGCGACAAACACGACACCACCGGTTGCATGCAATCTATCCTTTTTAAACACCGTCTGTGCCTTTGTAAAAATTTCGGCAGAATTTATCTCTGGCTTCAGCCAGCTTTCTGTACCTATAACGATTTAAGCTTTGGTGCTTTCTATCAGCGCTTGAAGTTCCGGTGCTTTACCAATGCAGCTTCGACAGTTTACAATTACAATACCGATTGCTGCTTGGTCCCCGCATGTCCTGAATTTGCCCCGCACCCTTTGAGGCTGTTGCCCTTCTGTACTTGCCCGAGGCCATCTAACCTAAAAAAACCGCCCAGTCCACGCCACACAACCCCTGCTACCCGTGTAGCCGCTTGCTGCGTGTAGTGGACTCCTGACCACCCTATGGCGCAAGTCGAGGAATCTGCAGCCCACACGGTCGCAGAACCGTCTCAGCCTCTGATTCAGACCCTCCAGTCGGCTCTGTACCAAAGGTCCGCAGTCAGTCCTGTCGACGATGCTGCAGATGGTGAGCTCTGCTTTCATCCCGCTAGCGAGACTGGTAGTCTTCACCAAATCAGATAGCCGCCGGAAGCCAGAGAGGATTTCCTCCGATCCGTAGCGACGCACGTCATTGGTGCCGACATGAGCGACTATCTGCAGATGGGTGCACCCTGTACCCTTCATGGCATCCGGAAGGACCCTTTCCACATCTGGAATGACTCCCCCCGGTATGCACACGGAGTGCACATTGGTTTTCTTCCCCTCTCTTGCTGCCATATCCCTAAGGGGCCCCATTTATGTGGTACCTTGGTATGTACAAACCTCAGTATGTTAGTTGTTTTTTCTCTGTGTCCGACAGTCTTCCCACAAACACGTCGCTATCTTCTGACCTGATGTTTCTTCACGGTCGTTACCGCACCATTAAGTGGATTACGCCCGTCAGTAGAGATTCACCATATTGCGTCCACGTATCGAGAGTTCAGCATCTGACCTACTGCGCCCAGGGAAAATAAGCATTAATGGCTTGCTCTTGGCACATGTACTTGGAGCACTAACCAGCCTAAGAACATACGACATGTAATAACTATTAGTCAGCAAGTGAGATGAATAGTGGTGTAATGCTGTTCAGTACACCGTCGTCAGTCACCAATAGTAATATTAGCACCTATACCTGTTACATCTTGCATAAGAATTGTCGTAAAGCAGATTCAATGAATACTTGTTCTTATATTTCCGTCAACTCCACATGCACTTACTGTGGCCACCTGAATAACCAATTTTATGAATGTGCAGCTATACTCATTTGAGGTGTGGTTTACACTGTGACTTTGGATATGTATAATTTAAAGACATCTGTCATTTTTTGAGTATAAGGGGAAAACATTGAAGGCGATGCCTCCCAAACTAGGTTCATCTCTGGCCTAGCAATACTATCTTTGAAAAGTTTTTGAGCCACATTGGCAGTAGATGGATTGACCGAAACAACCATGCACGTTAGCACGCCCCATACCAGATTCGGGGAGGCGCCTGGTGAGTTAACAGTGAAGACCTGTGTATCGGCGACCCTGGAGGCGATTTTTAGACAGTTTCCTACTTTTGATTATATTCAGTTTTCGTTCCATAGACCAAAAAAATGAGATGATTCTCGTGGGTTTTGTCTCTGAGCACTATGGGACTTAACATCTATGGTCATCAGTCCCCTAGAACTTAGAACTACTTAAACCTAACTAACCTAAGGACGTCACACAACACCCAGTCATCACGAGGCAGAGAAAATCCCTGACCCCGCCGGAAATAGAACTCGGGAACCCGGGCGCGGGAAGCGAGAACGCTACCGCACGACCACGAGCTGCGGACCGTGGGTTTTCAACATGTGAGAATGTATAACATAAAACATTTGAACATAATTCTTACTACTCTGATCATTTGTCTGGAGATTGTTGAAATAGGTAAATACAATGCTGGAAACTGGAACTGCAAATATTTACAGAATTAACATGCTGTCAGAATGAAACATTGTTATGCTCTATTAATAAATTTATCATACACATAATATCTAATCTTGACTGTTGTGACCAGTTGCTGTAAAAACTGAAATCTAACAAATATTTTTACTTAAGCTGGCTTAACAATGTCTGTTAAGGTATTCATCCATGGAGTAGGAGTTGCCTGTCAAAAAGTCAAACAAACGCTGTTTAAATCGTGCTTTCTCTGAAACCAAGTTTTTCATGGTTATTGGCAATTTCCCTTTTTGGACCACGGTAAGTGATTTTAGGTCTTTATGTAGATTGTTCTTATTCCTAGTATTGATATTATGTATTGAGCTTTTGGTTCGAAACAGAGATGAATTACTTGCAACAAATTTCATAAAGAAATAAAATTTAATAAACTGAGAAGCAGTGTTCCTTGAACATCCAACTAGCGAGTAACAACTCAGTTACAAGATACACAAAAAATTTCGAACAGTTTCTCAAATTTTCACATTGTTAACGGTAGACGCAAAGAAGTGGGGAACACAATTTCCAACCCAAGGTTTGTGGAGGGGAATGGGTGGGGGTGAGGGTAGGGGAATGGGTGGGGTTGGGAGGGGGGGGGGGGCTTGGAGACAGATTTATACCACTACCATGCGAAATCCAGATTAACTCGCAGATCCTGCATGGATACGGGATAAATGTCAAAGAAAAAGAGGAAGAAGAAAGAAGAAGTTGGCAGTTGAAGTGCCAATTATGCATAGCTTTTATTGATACTGACACTGAATCTCGATTTACAAGATCTGAGTTTTGGTGAATGAAGTATGTAAAATTATTTAACATGTTGTTTTTTTCATTTTTCGTAGCCTGAAAATTTTAAAGAAACGCCTCTCGTTCTCATGTTACTTTGATTTCATCCACTGTACGAGCGTCACTCCAAAAGAAATGCACATTTTTTAAAAAACAAATCCATCTTTTATTCTACATGTTTGAAACTTTTGCAGTATTTAGATACATCCTTTGGAAACAATATTTTCATTTCTCCACATAATTTTCATCCCTCTCAACTATCTTACACCATCTTGGAACCATCGACATTATATCCGCATGGTAAAATTTTGGACCAACCTGTTGGAGCCACTGTTTTGTAGCGTGCACAAGGGAGTCATCATCTTCAAACCTTGTTCAACGAAGAGAGTCTTTCAGTTTCCCAAAGAGATGATAGTCTCTTGGAGCCAGGTCAGGACTGCAAGGCGGGTGTTTCAGTGTCGTCAATCCGAGTTCTGTGAACGCTTCCATGGTTTTTTGACTGACATGTGGCCGTGCATTGTCGTGCAACAGCAAAACATCCTGATTTTGCCGATGTGGTTGAACAAGACTCAGTAGAGCTTGAAGTTTATTCAGTATCGTCACATATGCATCAGAATTTATGGGGATTCCACTTGGCATGATGTCCACAAGCAAGAGTCCTTCGGAATCGAAAAAAAAAAAACCATAGCCATTACTTTTCCAGCATAAGGTGTGGTTTTGAATTTTTTTTTCTTGTGTGACTTTGCATGATGCCACTCCATTGATTGCCTCTTCGTCTCTGGTGAAAAATGATGGAGCCATGTTTCATCACCTGTCACAATTCTTCCAAGAAATTCATCTCCACCATTCTCGTACTGTTCCAAAAGTTCGCTGCATACCGTTTTTCTAGTCTCTTTGTGAGCAACTGTCAACATCCTGGGAACCCACCTGGCACAAACCTTTTTTAACGCCAACACTTTCAGTATTCTGCAAACACTTCCTTCCCCTATCCCAACGTAGCGTGAAAATTCGATCACTGTGACGCGTCTGTCAGCAGTCACCAATTCGTTAAGTCTCTGCACATTGTCTGGAGTGTGTGCAGTGCGAGGCCTGCCGCTGCGAGGACAATCATCAATATTACCGTGCCCACATTCATCACATAACCTGATTGGCAACCGACTAGCTGTACTGCGATCGACAGCAGCATCTCCATACACCTTTTTCAACTCTTGTGGATATTTCCCACTGTCTCGTTTTCACAGCACAGGAATTCTATGACAGCACGTTGCTTGAGACGAACGTCAAGTGTAGCAGCCATCTTGAAGACATGCTATGATAGCGCCACTCACGAGAACAGGTTGAACTAAGTTTGAAGACAAGCGGAAAGGATGTATCTACACACTTGAAAACTTTCGCACATGCAGAATGAAAACCGTATTTTTACAAAAATAGTGTGCATTTCTTTTGGAGTGACCCTCGTAAATGGTTCTGAAACCCTGTGACTGTGACAACAATAGATTTGTTTATAAATAATTCTTCTCCTACCAGTAACAATTTTCTTTATTTACTTTTCACACGATGCCTTTCGGAAAATGATTCCCTTTTTCAAATGCGTTTTTTTGTGTGTATTACGCCATTTCTATGTGATGTTGTCGATGTGTGAGAGTCCGCTTCATTTCGTTGCCTTTACTGCAATACATAAGAAACATGCGATTTTTAGTTCGTTATCTATCTTTTTGTGTAGTTAGTTGCGAAATTCAGAAGAATGTGTACTTACAGTTTTCGTATGCTCAATTTGTGCAGAGTCTGACACGCACTAAACATCACACACAATTTGCTGTACACTTTAAACATCGAAAATATCTTACATAAACAAAAAGTTACAAAGATGTTCCTACAAATACAGAAGCATATGACAGACTGTGGAAGACCTGCAATGTTATCTCTGCTGACTACTTGTAGAAACAGCTTCGTAGCTGTTTTGTTTGTGTAAGATATTTTCGATGTTTAAAGTGTGCTGCAAGTTGCATGTGATTTTTAGTGTGTTTAAGACACTGCACAAATGGACCATAAGAAAACTGTATTTACAAATTCTTCTAAATTTCGCCACTAACGTCACGAAAAGATCGATAACCAAATAAAAATCACGTGTTTGTTATATATTGCAGTAAAATCAACGAAATGAAGCAGACTCTCACACATCGACAACATCACATAGAAATGGCATAATAAAAATAAAAAAACCACTTGAAAATGGGAATCATTTCCCGAAACGCGTCGTGTGAAAAGTAAATAAAGAAAATCGTGACTGGCAGCAGAAGAATTATTTATAGACAATTATTACAGATCTGATAATGGCAAAATGCAAACTGCATTATAAACAAAGCCATTCCTTCGAGCAATCCAGACGGTTTTATTCACAATCATAAACTGCACTACTTTAACTGGAGCGTAACTGTACCTAGTCACGTCATCAACTTTGCTCCCTTAATTGTCGGGTATACACTTCACTTTGCCCATTAATACTACTCTTTTTCTGATATTTGTTTTTCCAAAAAACATCTATCTTCGCCGTCCTTTTCAGTGCTTCATTTCATACAAAATCTGCCCAATTCATCTGTCAAATGGTTTGACTTCATTTTTGTCTGTATTTCCTGTGGTCGACTTCCTGTGATCTGTTATCGGTTTAATAAATTTGTTAGCGTCTCCATTATGCAATGCTTTCCAACTGATAACGTCCTTCGCGCTCACCGTACACGTATGTTCGTTACTGCAGACTGTGTAGCTTCCATGGAGTTTCCTCATTCGCCAATTCCCATAAAAACTATTGTTCGTAGCGTCCGTTCACCGGCACACTTCCAATTTCTTGTACGAGAAATGAGTGCTCTCATACGAACTATCATCTGAGTAGACACCGGACACGTAATCTTGTAACATATACGGATAGTTGCGCAGTGCATTGTCTTGCAACCTGACCGTAGTCGATAATTTCTTTTCACGCTAAAGGAAGGACAACACTGCTTCTTTCCCGGCTGTCACGCCTCGGTCGCGTTCTCTCCTGGCACAGCGCCCTAATTTCAACAACAGAAGCATTGTATCCGCACGGAATTCTGGGTATTACTTCTCATCAGTTCGACGCTTCCGATAATTACATCCGCTTTTAATTTCCCACGCAGCAATTCCCAGCCACGTTGCTAATGCACTACATTACTCGCGTGACACTTTTTAGAAGTGAACTGATTTCTGCGAACTCCAACCGCAATGATAATTGCTTCGCTTCGCTTGCGCCCTGTATTTTGTGCTAAAAACGAGCCGTCACATGTCAGACTGAAAGCCGAAAACCTGCTTCCAAGAGAGATATTTGTTCTCTGTGTCCATAAAGTGGTTCATGCGTGTTTAATGTTTTTTTCTCTTTTCTGTCAAAATCTTTCACGATTCGTGATTTAACGTCCTAAACAATGTTGGTTGTGATGCGTAATTTTTATTTTCGCAAGGCGAATTTTTAAAAACGGTTTGCTGCATTTGACAGTGAAGGTTTTTTTTGAACTGCATTACGGAGATTCACGACAACGCTGACTCGCACATTTCCAGGACCCCGCCTATCTCACTGCATGAAAAAAGCTACTCATAGGTACACAGCGCTTGTACAAAAATATGGAATGGAGAAACAAGCAGTCTTGGTTGTAGACTTAAATTTTTTTTATTATTCGCCAATGATCTTTATTAAGGTATCCTCGGATTGGCTGATATTTGGTAGCGATGGCACATGGGATATCGCGCATAAAATATCCCAGCAGGTAAAAATGTCCCTTTTCAAAGCTTTAAGAAGACTGCGCTTTGTCCATATTACGATATGTGGCGTAGTTCAATGCAAACCAAACGCAGCCAGGTGTACAATGAAGCTTTACGTCATACACATGCCGGTAGCTGTATCAGCGCTGTTATGAACTTAAAAAAGATTCCAAAGATATGGAAAAACCGCGAGAAATGCAGGCTTGAACACAAATGGAGATGCTGACCAAGCCTGCAGTTTGCCCTGTTGTATTTAGCCACAAACGGCAGATGTTGCAAGTGTCATTTGTGGTCAGAACATGTTCTACGTAATTGTGAGTGCATTATGTTGGAGTTAGTGCAGCCGAACGTAGGGAAATTGTTGGAGCTCATATGGGGATTCATGTGCAAAATTTACTCTGTGACAAACAGCTCTTGTTTCTCAGAGGAATTGAATAATTGCGTCCCCAACAAATTTTACATGCTAGCATTAGAACCAACTTGTATACTAATATACTCTAAATTTATTCTAAATGTTTTTGACAAAACATCTGACATACAAAGAATCTACAAACTAATTTCATGCAGAATTGAAAATCACATTCAAAGAAACTAATTTCTTATTTATTGGCAGAGAGGAAAATTATTGCTTGCGCATAAATATGAAAGATCTACACATAAGATCTTACTTAACAGTACATAAACAGGACAGTCCCATAAGGTCAACTGTTAATTCAATTCATAGCTCAGCAACTGATTTAATGAGTAAACTTAATCATATACTATAGGTAACTATGTCTCAACAAAAATTTACTCTGTTATAAATAGCTCTGCATTTTCAGATGAACTAAGAAACGTCTATGTCACCAACAAATTTCGCACGATACCCTTAGATCTTACCAACTTGTATACTGATATGCCTATTGAATGTACTAATCATTGGAAAACAGCACTTAATCAACACAGGAGACTATCCCTGGCAGAAATAATTGAATTTATATATATTTAAATTATTTCTCCTTCAACAAAATATACTAGCAGGTCATGGGTTTAGCAGTGGGTGCCAGCTAATCTAATCTAATATCTGAAATATTTGTTAACCAACTTGAACAAAAATTGCTTAGAAAAATTTTCTGTAAACTAAAAATATTCTGTTTTATGAAAGATATGCGAATAACACATTCCTTATCACTGATAGAAATAAAACGAAAGATACGCAATCAGTCATTCACACGTTCAAAAATATGCGCAAGAATAGTCAGTTCACACTTCACTATGAGAACAACACCATCATCAGTTTTCTGGATTTACCTGACTTCAAACAAAACGATAAACCAACATAAAAATTTTCAAGAAACCGACCACCATAAATGTGAATATATAATTCCTCATGCCATCGAAATTTGTTGGCAGCATATCAGTCAGTGATACACATAGTCTACAAGTTTCCACTGAGTGAAGAAAAGCATCAGACTGAAGTGGAAACTATCAGCCAAGTAGCTGTAGCCAATGGATAAAAGTCTTCATTTACTACAGGAAAACTGTCAGTAAAATTAGAAAGAAAGTAGAAGGAAACAGAAAAAACACAATTATAATCAGAATGAGAGCCCTTCTATATGTCTCCCATATTAAGAAACATTTCCCAAAAAGTTGCCAACATATTTAAGTGATATAATATTAGAACAGCTTTCTCCACTAAGAATAAGCTAGGTTACAGCTTACAATATTGAAGACAATCTTGCCCTTTACTCAAACGCAGGTATCTACCAAACTAGTCTTAAACGTCCGTTTCGGTATATAGACCAAACAGAACATGCCTTCAATACGGAAAGACCACATCAACGTTTTCTTTCATAACATATCTCATAGATCAGCCACAGCAACACGCTCCTGTGACACAGGACCTATACTCGAAAGCATAAACAACAACTTAAAAATACTGCGTTAATTACAGAAAGGAACTTGAGGTTTTCATAAACTGTAAGAAAATTGGACAATATATATTAAATAAAGTAAACGATGCTTACTCGATGAACTTCTTAAGTAGTTTTTGAAATATACTAAAGGGATACCAACACAATGCAAACATTAATTATGTAGCCCACCTCTGTTTGTAATTTTCACGAAATAGTTGCTGGAAACAGATTAGCTACACACGAAATACCATAAGTTTGCGAAAGTCAGCAAACGATATAGCAAGAGTCAATGTAATGAAATAGAGAGAAGACCAGGACATCTTGCGAGATGAATATAGCTTAACATCAACTGTAGCCGAAAATGGTTCAATAGAAGTGGGAGTCATTCAGCATTTGAGATGTGATATTACAGAAAATTACAAAAAATTAAGTCGGCTGACAGAATAGATGATAAAGAGGTTATCTAGAGGATCAGAGAGAAGGCATATGTGGAAAACACTGACCACAAGAAGGGACACTAAGATACGAAAAGTAATAAGATATCAAGGCCTAACTTAACGTAGCATAACATGGAGCCGCAGAGAGGAAAAACTGAACGGGAAGTCAGATGATTAATCACAAAAACTGATGAACTGATAACTGATGACCGAAACAATACTCAGAATTTTAGTTCAAAGCCCTAACGCCGAAAGATATCATATTCTGTACAGACATCACGAAGAAAATTGGCAGGTAAATGACTTAATTCCGCCAAGAATTGACTAAAGGAATTGCAGGCCAAAGAGTGAGCAACGAAGGCTAATGCACCTGGGCCACAGTCTCAGCTAGTCTGTCTACGCATTATGTGGGAGATGTGAGGATGGAGCACAATACAGACAGGGGAAATTACGACTTCTTAAACAAAACAATGTGCAGAGTGCATGCAAATTAAAAGCGAAAATTGACAGGGGCGAAGGTGTACAATAGCAAGAGCAAAAACATCCAGTAAACGTGGGTCTGCGAACGTGCGATTTACCCTTGGATGAAAACGTGGCTGGCCTCGTAGAAATACATGAGAGACGTCCATAAGAGCTCAGCAGAAATACAAAAAGCTATTTATTAAAACAACGTTATCAAATTCGATAGGTTCGTCACACAGAATGAATAAGATAGTATTTACTGTGATATTCTGGCTTTCATTCTACTAAATGAAATACAATATCACAAATTATCATTTTTCTGAGAGTTAACAAGGACTTATATTTTATCGTCCTTACACCAGAAGAGCTGCTAGTGAAAAGTACGCATTTTACGAACAATTACACTATTTTATTGCAAAATTGTTTGTGCACTTGTTGTTTGTGTCATCACTGTTTCACTCTAATCCGTGTGGGGACACGGATCTTCTTCTGTTTCGTGATCTCCCAGTTCACACAGTCTTCGGTTGGTGGTGAATAGTTCCACAACGCGCCACGGCTTCTAGAACATTATTTTGATGGCGTGGAGTGTTAACACTCTTCTCCATGTAAGGATGTATCCTATCTTGTCCTAGTTTCTCGAGGAAATTTCTCATTTTAGCAGAGCCGTCTTCCTGGTAGTTGGGATGCAGCTGAGAAAATAAACAAAGAGTATTTATGGGTGCTACATCCATTACAGTTGACTACAAGACAAAAGGCAAACTTCTTGACTGTCTCTTGCATCTTTACATACGTGCCGTTTGGCCAAGAGAATCGGCTCATGATTTGGCTTTGTTATTGAACAAAACTATATCTGTATTCTTTTTACGTGCTTCCTTCTGTGCCACTGTGGTGCTGAGAAATGAGCAGTACGACACTCTTGTTTTTTTTTTTTTTGGGAACATAAGCTATTCAGAACCATGAAAAATATCTCTGAACTTGGAAGGTTTCGTTTCTGGTGGGATTTCCTTGTCTTCTATCTCAGTTTCCCATTGCTGTAATCTTTTCCTGCTATTCATCTTCAAACGACGGGGCACTTGTGAAAAATTATCTGTCGTAATATTTGCTGTAGTTCGTCCCAACGTCCTCATTAGTGTCTTTGCTATAGTAGAAGCAACGCTGGTTGATTTGTCCGATCAGGGAGCAAAAAATGCATTCATTTCCTCAGACATAATATTAAGCCATTTTTTTCTTGATACTAGCGGTGTACCTAACTTCTAAATTAGTAAAATGCACTATCTCCTCTAACCAAAGAGATGGAATACCACATGGAGGAAACACTGCGACCAGAATTTAGCAAACTGAACAGTCCTCCGCTATCTTTTCGGTAGTCCAAAGAAGGAGGCGTGATACAGGAGGCAGATAATGTGTTAAAGAACTAAGAGATAATCTCCACCAACGAACGCTTAGTAATTACAGCCAAAGCGAAATTATCCTTAAAAATGAAGGACGAGCACCTGATATACTTCATCTTTCAGCTCTTACTATAACACCTACATACAAATACTCCAGTGTAAGACAGCCTACTGCGAGTCATTCAGAATAAGAAAACATGCTGTGGAACATTGAGTCTAGGTACAGTCCGCGTGTCGTTTAATACGCAATTCGCTATACATATGGGGTATTCAGTGCAGAGAAGTTCCAACACCATTTGAAGATATGTGCAACCCATAAGCTCCGGACGACCGAGCCAAGAAAAAAATGTAAAAAAAGTCTGCGTTCACATAAATTGTGGGTAACGTATGGTTGAAACCTTCCCGTCTCCTCTTTATCTCTCTTGTTACGCAACCTTCCCCTCTACAATATCCTATGAAACCCTCGCTTTGGATTTCTATCTCTTGCTTAATATTAACAAATGAAATCTTCCCTTTGAAATTTATTCTCTTTTTCAATCTTCGCATACAAATTTAATTGCTGCTTATTAAAAGTGATTTTCTGGTTATTTCCACGAAACATAGAATGAGTCGTCATCGTGGCCCTCAGTCGTTATCTGCAATAACCCAAAACTGTTCCTTACCTTTTTTACTGTTACTGGATCGCCATCTGACTGCTACATTGAACTGCGACATGAATATAATTACTCTGTTTTACTATACTCTATTAGCTGCTGGTGGGCTTTCATAATAAGTGGCTGTATTTATTACCAAAGCTGACGTTATTCTTTAATAGCAAATCTGACGTTATTCTTTAATTAATTTGACTGAAGTTGCATAATTCATAGTTAAACTTTTTATTGACAACAATGAAATTTTGCAAATTTTTTACGTTGATTGTTTTTGGGATGGATTATAAACAGTAATGCAGTATTGCTGGCAAAGATTAATTATATTCTGAATGAAATGATTTTACAAATGTTCAAATGGGACTTACTTTTTACAATAATCTGACAACTAGCATTGCGCAAACATACCTTCAGTAGTCTTGAGTTTCTCAAAAAATAATTCAATAACATTAGTTCCTCTTATGGTAATAGTTAGCTGATGTCTCTGTACATTCGTTTACAATCTCTCGTAAATCATAGCTGGTGGCTGGCAGGCACACCGCTCCTCTCAACCTCTCGCTTCAGATTTGCTACCGACTCGCTTCACTTCTCGCTTACTACTGACTTCCTACAAACGCTAGTGCGGTCTGTCCTGCCAACAATGCTTTCTGGTGCAGACAATCCCTGCTACCATTACAAAATGTATCAATGCACGGTGTTTCCCGCTATTTTCTTAAAATGTATCCATACGCAATCTCTCCCGCCCTTTTTAAAATAATGTCAATATGCGGTCTCTCTTGCCAACAATACTTTGGCGCAGACATTCCCTGCTACCACAATTATTTCCAACATGACAAATATTAATTATTCCTACTTAATCCTATTAATAAAATATAAACATCTTTCATAAATTGTGATTTGACAATACAAATATACACGTCTTACATGGTTAAATTTGTATTTCAGACTAATAGAATAAACACTGTGTCACGTGGATCAAATAAGGAAACCCCGACTTACGGATTAGTTATTTAGCAACAAATCACGCAGCCAGTGGAAAATACACTACCGGAAAAAAAAACTGGTACACCTGGAAAAACGACATAGATTTTTATCCGAAGGCGGAATATGCCACTTGAGGGATAGCAGATGTACTGACGAAGGTTGGCATAGCTGTCAGAGCGCCATCTGTGTCTACCCTTTAATTGGGTACTCACAGCCAGAAGGCACAGTATGGTGCAAACGTGGGAAGCGAGCAGGTAAATACTGCGCGGGGACGCATTTGCGCTTCTTACAGCCAACAGAGCGAGTTTGAAACGGGTCTAATTGTGGCCCTTCGAGTAGCAATCCTTACGGAGAATTGCCACGCAAGTTGGACTTGCTGGTCAGTGCAGCGATGTTAGAATGAGTGCTGACGTGTCATTCTCACGCCCGTAGACGAGGTTCTGGACGTCCACGCAGAGCATACGCCTACAAGGATTGTCCTATTGTAAGGGCAGCAGTGGCGGATCATATAGCTAGCACAGCACTTATAAGAAGGCTCGTGAGTCCCGATGTGTCAACATGAACTGTTGCGAACCAATTATTAGCAATGGGATTACAGGCTCTAGTCTGTCTTGCACTACCGCAACAGCATCGACGAGACGTGCATGGCTCGACTGGTGCCTTCAGAGAGTCACTTGGAAGATGGAATGGCGCGCCGTGGTCTTCAGTGATGAAAGCAGATTCTGCCTGCACTCAACTAATGGTACGACGTAGACCTGGTAAGCGCTGTCTGGTACAATGCATTCGTCCAAGACAAACTGGCCCCATCCCAGACCTTAAGGTCTGGGGTGCCAAAACCAACAACTCTGATCTTTGGTGTTTCTGGAGGTGAAACTAACCAGCGCTCGCTATGTCTAGAATGTTGGTAGACACGTTTTTTTGCTGTTCTATCAACACGAAGGTGATCTGTTATTCCAACAAGATACACCACTGGCCATTAAAATTGCTACACCACGAAGATGACGTACTATAGACGCGAAATTTAACCGACAGGAGGAAGATGCTGTGATATGCAAATGATTAGCTTTTCAGACCATTCACACAAGGTTGGCGCCGCTGGCGACACCTACAACTTTTGACATGAGGAAAGTTTCCAATCGATTTCTCATACACGAACAGCAATAGACCGGCGTTGCCTGGTGAAAAGTTGTTGTTATGCCTCGTGTAAGGACGAGATATGTGTACCATCACGTTTCCTACTTTGATAAAGGTCGGATTGTAGCCTTTCGCGATTGCGGTTTATCGTATCGCGACATTTCTGCTCGCGTTGGTCGAGATCCAATGACTATTAACAGAATATGTAATCGGTGGGTTCAGGAGGGTAATACGGAACGCCGTGCTGGATCCCAACGGCCTCGTATCACTAGCAGTAGAGATGACAGGCATATAATCCGCATGGCTGTAACAGATCGTGTAGCCACGTCTCGATTTCTGAGTCAACAGATGGGGACGTTTGCAAGACAATAACCATCTGCACGAACAGTTCGACGACGTTTGCAGAAGCATGGACTATCAGCTCGGAGACCGTGGCTGCGGTTACCCTTGACGCTGCATCACAGACAGGAGCGCCTGCGATGGTGTACTCAATGACGAACCTGGGTGCACAAATGGCAAAACGTCATTTTTTCGGATGAATCCAGGTTCTGTTTACAGTCATGATTGTCGCATCCGTGTTTGGCGATGTCGCGGTGAACGCACATTGGAAGCGTGTATTCGTCATCGCCATACTGGCGTATCACTTGGCGTGATGGCATGGGGTGCCATTGGTTACACGCCTCGGTCACCTCTTGTTCGCATTGGCGGCACTTCGAACAGTGGACGTTACATTTCAGATGTGTTACAACCCGTTGCTCTACCCTTCATTCTATCCCTGCGAAACCCTACATTTCAGGAGGATAATGCACGACCGCATGTTGCAGGTCCTGTACGGACCTTTCTGGATACAGGAAATGTTCGACTGCTGCCCTGGGCAGCACATTTTCCAGATCTCTTACCAATTTAAAACGTCTGGTCAATGATGGCCGAGCAAGTGGCTCGTCACAATATGCCAGTCACTGCTCTTGATGAACTGTGGTATCGTGTTGAAGCTGCATGGCAGCTGTACCTGTACACGCCATCCAAGCTCAGTTTTATTCAATGCCCAGGCGTATCGAAGCCGTTATTACGGCGAGAGGTGGTTGTTCTGGGTACTGATTTCTCAGGTACTGTGCGCCCAAATTGCGTGAAAATGTAATCACATGTCAGTTCTAGTATAACATATTTGTCCAATGAATACCCGTTTATGATCTGTATTTCTTCTTGGTGTAACAGTTTTAATGGCCAGTAGTGTAATACTCGCCCACACACTGCCTGTGAAACTAAACACGTTCGGCAACTTTCTTCATCAACACGATGTCTGGACCTGCCTGTAATAGAGCACATGTGGGATATGATGGGACAAGAAGTGACTCATGCAACTAGTCAATTAACAGCTCTTTCAGACTACATGAACAGGTGAGCACCTATGGCATAACATATCGCAGGACAGTGTTCGCCACCTGTACGATCGACTGGATGCCAAAGTCAGTGCTTTCATCTATATCTACATCCATACTCTGCAGTCCACCTTATAGCGTGTGGTGGAGGGTACCCAATACCACTGTCAGTAAATTCCTTTTCTGTTCCACTTGTAAATAGAGCTAGAGAAAGTCGACTATCTATAAACCTCCGTACGAGTCCTAATTTCTTTTATTTTCGTTGTCCGTATGGGTATGCACAAAGTGTGTTTCAGGAAAAAGAACCGTTCTGCAGTCAGCTTCAAATGCCGATTGTCTAAATTTTCTCAATAGTTCTATTTATGTCTGCCTGGATCGGCAAACATAAGTTGGAATTGGTAGCAGGACGTAACCGGGTCGTGACGCAAGATCTGATGGCCGAGAAAAGATTAGTCTCAAAGAGATTAGGAAGATTACTTATCTTTATTCTCGACACTGAAGCAGGCACCGTCTATTGCTCTCATAGCAAGTAGCTACGTAATTAAGTTCACAATACAATTCAAAAATCCACAGTGCAATCTAAATCGAAGCTCTAAGCCCAAGGTTGTCGTATAACGTCTATACGATAACACTTCGATATTAACACAGCTAGCGATCAAGTGTGAGCGGCCGTGGCGGCAGGTCTGTGCTCCCGTTAATCTTGTGGCCACAGAGGGGGCTGCAGGCAAGAACTGCCGAGTGGCGCGACGCCTTCAGCCGGAGATAACGCTATGAACCTCCGGCGGTCGCGGCGTGAAGCTAAGGCCGACCACCGCGCAAGTGCGGCCGGGCTGAGCGACGGCAGGGCGCGCGTGATTCGGTTACGTCCGCAGACATAGCAGTTCTCCTTGGAAAGAACGTCTCCTTCCCTCCAAGGATTTCCATCTGAGTTCCCGAAGCATCTCCATAACACTTGCAGATTGTTCGAAACTACCAGTAACGAATCTAACAGCCCACCTCTGAAATGATTCGATGTCTTCCTTTCAGCTGACCTTGGATCCCAATCATTCGAGCAGTATTCAAGAACAGGTCACAACAACGTCCTATATGTGGTCTCCATTACAGATTAACCACACTTTCCTAAAGTTGCGCCAATACACTGAAGTGGACCATTGCCCTTTCCTACCACAATTATCAAATGCTCACTACGTTTCATATTGCTTTGCGAACTTATGCCCATATATTCAAATGAAGTGATTGTGTCAAGCAGGGCACTACTAATATTGTATCCGAACATTATGGGTTCTTTTTCCCCACGAATCTACATAAATTTTTCTACATCTGGATCTAGTTGCCATTCATCGCAAAAACTAGAAATTTTGTCTACGTTATCTTGTATCCTCCTACAGTCACTCAAGTTCGACACTCTACCTTACACCACAGAATCATCAGAAACAACTCCAGATTGCTGTCCATCTTGTCTGCCAAACCATTTATGTGTGTTGAGAAAAAGAGTGGTCCTGTCACAGTTTCCCAGTTCACTCCTCAAAATACCCTTGTCTCTGGTGGACACTCGCCGTCGAGTATCCTGTGTTCTGTAACTTGATAAGTATTCGAGTCACTCACATGTCTGTGAACCCATTCTACATGCGCGTGCCTTCTTTAACAGCCTCCAAATGGTCACCACATCAAATGCTTTCTGGAAATCTAGAAATCCGTTTTGCTGCACCCACAGACTACACGGCGCACTAATGTGGGTGTTCCAGCACTGGTTTATACTTAGTACCTTAGAACTGCTTGCACTATTTATCTGCAGATGTAATCATTTCATCTGCGCAGCATACGCTGTTGCAACAATAAATCTTGAATGAATTTGAAACCTGTGAAAGAGGGATAATTTTTTCCGGCAGTGTGCAACTAAGTTGTTGGATGAGCTTAAGTTACTTAAATTACGGTACTTACGATACTGCGTAGCTAAAATAGCTCCCTCTGAGTTACTTTATCATCAGCTCATTATATACATCCAAACATCACAATATCGCTTTAAACTTATAATTTAAGATAGGTTCACAGGATTTTGCAGGGCTTTCTGTCTGCAACTACATTTTTTGATGGGGAAGCACACTTTATTTAAAATTTCCAGAAGGCAACAAAAGCAATTATTAGAGTAATACCTATTGCCACAGCGAAAATCTGAATCACTTACTTTACATAACTGATACTAAAAAGGTGTGATTCACCGCACCTTCCATCCTGCTACTAGACTGCCGGAAAAATAGTAATTGTACAGAGGTGTACAATTCACTCAAGAGTTATGGTTGCAACAGTGCATACTGAGCACATGAAATGATTACATTTACAGATCAGCAGCACACACAGTTGTGAGGTGTCAGGTAACGACCCATGCTGATACATGATGTGGCCTCCACAGGCGACATTGTAGATGCTGACTCTGGCATCCAACCTACTGTAAGCGTGGCGAATACCCTACTGGGATATGCGGTAACAGCCCCTTTGTGATTGGCTGCACCTTCAAATACGTGTGCCGCCAGTTACGCCGCTGCGTTTCATACAGCCGCCACAATGACACGAGGGTACTACCATGCATTATTATGCCACTGAAAATGAGATGCAAGCATCCCGTTCCTGGAGCTACAGCTGCAAGTGTACTTAAGTTCACATATTCATACACTGAGCCCATTCTGTGTGTTTACCAGTTGAATGACCATTGCCGCGCGGGATTAGCCGAGCGGTCTTAGGCGCTGCAGTCATGGACTGTGCGGCTGGTACCGGCGGAGGTTCGAGTCCTCCCTCGGGGATGGGTGTGTGTGTTTGTCCTTAGAATAATTTAGGTTAAGTAGTGTGTAAGCTTACGGACTGATGACCATAGCAGTTAAGTCCCAGAAGATTTCACACACATTTTGAATAACCGTTAATCCCAGCGAGGTGGTGCAGCTGTTAGCACACTTCCGTTCGGGAGGACGACTGTTCAAATCCAGTCCAGATATCCTGATTTAGCCGTGATTTCCGTAAATTGCTTCAGGAAAATGCCAGGACGGTTCCTTTGAAAGGGCATGGCCGCCTTTCTTCCCCATCCTTCCCTAATCCTATGAAACTGATGACCTCACTGTTTGGTCCCATCCGCCGAATCAACCAACTGACCAACCATCGCAGACATTTTCTGAGTAGACATTGTAATGAAGAGTGACATACTTACAAATCTTTTGCGTTTGTGCATATTTCTACATTCAAACCTCCTGCTAGCAACTGACGCTACAACTACAGCATTGCTATTTGATATTAGATGTAGACTGAATTAACGTTTGAATTTTCTGCTCACGAAGAGCATCTGTTCTTCATTTCTGTGTCCACTTAAGAACCACACAGCTTGCAAAGGAAGTCATACATTATGCCAAGCCTTCTCGACCTGTTCACATATTTCTGTAAGAATTTTTTATTGATAAGTCACAACAGCCACATCTCGTCCCCTCATAGCCCAAACCTGCTCGACTCGAGACAAGTCTGAAGATCGTCCTGGCAAGAAAAGTTGCAGCACATCTTGATAAATACGTTGAGTTTCACGGATGGTGTGTGGGCGAACACAATCCTTTTGGAACGACACATCACCTTTCTGTTGCAAGAACGGCAAAACAATGGGCCTAACAACATCCCGCACGTACTGAGCGCAGAGTAGCGTTCCCACCAGAAACATCAATGTTGAAGGAGAATCGTAGGTTATCGCACTTCAGACCAAAATCCTGGAATGGGGTGAGTGAGCCTTGGACAAACACAGTCTCTGAGACAATGCTCACCACATCTATGTCGTACGAACAAACGACTATCACCTGCATGCAGGCAGAATCTGCTTTCATCAGTGAAGACCGCGGTGCAACATTTCATCTTCTTAGTGATCCTCGTAAAACCAGTCGAGCCGTGCACGTTGATGCTGTGGTGTGAGTGGAAGAATGGCTAGAGATGAGCGTGCCAGTACTCCGACTGCAAATAACCGGTTCACAACAGTTCGTGTTGACACACCTCTGCTCACAACCCCTCCTTGTTGGTAGCTGTACGATCTGCCACTGGCACACTCACTGGCTGTGTGGTTTGTTGCTAAATAACTAATCCGAAAGTCGGGGTTTCCTTATTTGATCCACGTGACACAAAGTTTATTCTACTAGTCTTAAATACAAATTTAACCATGTGTTACCCACAATTTATGTGAAAGCAGACTTTTTTTAAATTTTTCTCTTGGCTCAGTCCTCCGGAACTTATGGGTTACACGTATCTCCTCCAACTGGTTTTGGAATTTCTCTGTGCTGCATACCTCATATGTACAGCGAAGTGTGTATTAAACCACACGAAGATTAAGCCTCACACTCAATGTGACCGTGCTGCGTGGACACCGTCTGTGGCTGTGAGACTGTTCACGTGACCACTGACACCAGCGTCGTCATCCATCTGGTCCAGCACGTCCAACTTGTGTGGAAATTCTCCGAAGGGACAATTCCGTCACTCGGAAGGTCACAATTTGATCCATTTCAAACTCTCCCAGTTGGCTGTAGGAACAGCGAGTGCGTGTCCTTTCCTTGGCCGCCTGCTTGCTTCATGCATTTGCACCATAGTGAGCCCTCTGGCTGTGAGCATTCGCTATTAAACGGTAGATATAGATGACTCTCTGGTCGCTATGTCGCTGCGATATCTGTAGGCAGGCAACGTTGAAACCACTATTAGTTCATCTACTGTTCCTGTCCCCCAGCTGGCATATGCTGCCATTGCATCAAAATCAACGTCGTTTTCCCTAAAATGGTTCAAATGGCTCTGAGCACTATGGGACTTAACATCTGAGGTCATCATTCCCCTAGACTTAGAACTACTTAAACCTAACTAACCTAAGGACATCACACACATCCATGCCCGAGACAGGATTCGAACCTGCGACCGTAGCAGTAGCGCGGTTCCGGACTGAAGCGCCTAGAACCGCTCGGCCACAGCGGCCGGCTGTCGTTTTCACAGGTGTAATAACTTTTTGCCATCAGTGTATGTTTTAAGTGACAGTAAAAACGTTCGAACTTATGTTGCAGACGTTTAGGAAATGCAAGCCTTCATCAAGCTTCTCCATCGTCACAAAATTTTCGGACTATTGTATTGTATAAGGCTAATGCCATGGAAAACTTGGATGAAACAAGCTTTATTACACACGTTGTTTTTCCTCTTCTCCCCCCTTTTTTCCCTTCATCTGCCCAGGTTCGCCCCCCCCCCCCCCCCATCTACTTTTCGCCAACTTTTTAGTGCAGTGTTTCAAGTGAGTGTTAAGTGTTGTGCGTCTTTTCCGAAGTGTTGCGAACGGACATCATACTGCTGCTGGGTGTGATTTTTATATCTCTTTCGAACAGAAACCAGACTGTCGCCGTGTTTTTTTAATTGTCTGCCTATTATTTTACCTGTCTGCTTCCCGTGTATTGTATTAGCATCGCCAACCCTTTGTCTTATGTTTTAACTTCCACAATTTTCCGCCATTTTACGATTTAAGTCACCGTTTTTATCGCCTGCTTTTATTATTGATTATCTTCTTCTTACGTTTTAAAAAGTCTGTAGGCCGAAGAGCGGCGTACTAAGCTGCTGCCAGCCCGCCCCCTTCGGGGAGAATCGAAACTCAATACAGGAAAAAAAAATGCATCAATGTTGACCAAACACTGAAGAGTTACAGAATAAACTTTTAAATATGCACGCCAGTCCTCTTTTTTTTTTCGAAATAAGTAGGTAGCATTTAGGCTTTGAGCGCTCAGTACATTCGATTTAAAAATGGAATTCGGTAGTTGAGCAGCTTACAAAGCGAAATGTCTTGCTTTCGAAACAACCATTGAAAGACTTGCCCGACGTATGGCGGGTAATATTACGACGTGACACCACAGTATAGCATGCTACAGCGTGTTTATGCATTCTCTATCTCTTGGGTCCTAACATTCTTTCCGAGATAAAATAGCTCCGTGCATTCGTAGAGGGACATTTAAACTATTTGTTACTAATTTAGGAAGAATTTCCATGGCATTGTTTTATTCTGCTCAGTTCCATCACGAGCAAAAACGACATCAACACATCTGTAGTTTATATGCAGAATCCTAGAAGATACACATTTATTATCCTGCTGATCATCAGTACATGACCAAAAAGAGTTCCATTAAGCCGCTCAAAAAATGTTGATTCTTAATTCCGGTCACTTGCGCTGGCTCAGATTACTTTCTTTTGCTTGTATCGTATAATCTGTAGTCTATGCTATAAGTAAAGGATAAAAGTATCTTGCATGATTATTCTGTTCATGGAAATAATTTTAACCTTGCGTGAAACAATTGTGGTATAAAGAAATACACTTAGCCTCGAAAAGAATACTCAGCTGTAGCTTCCTACATATCAACAATGATGCAGTTGTGCCGAATTGTCTGTAATCTTATCAATACGATGTACCATTCAACCAAAGACAAATAAACTATTAGGAAGGAATCTAAGTGGTCTAAGAGACCCCTACCTTCTACTGGACGCATGGGTTTACAAAATTAGTAAAGCAAATTAATTAATTTGGCTTGCACCAAATAATATTTTTCCTACAGACTGTTGTATTTACAAGCATTACACAGAACATAAGCTAAAATAAACAGTTTTTGAGAAAATTCATTGAAGAAATGGATGGTTGTCGGGTCCAAAAGATCGCTGTTACGCATTCAGTGGTTAATGAAGAAACTAAGAATGTGTAGTTACGTGGCACCACTAACATCAGTATGGAATATTGTTCTAGTTAATTGATATGTATTTAAAAAGTGAACTTTGCCATTAGGTCTTCATTTAATTTGTTTCAAATTTCTCCCATGGCCTGTCTTAACAGGAAATACGATACCGCCTCAGGTCATTACACGACATCATGTACAGGGTGATTGTAATTAAAGTTAAACTTTCAAACCGCTGTAGAAATAACACCACTGGTGTGTATGACGTCAAATTGCAACAGAATATTATCGGAGAAGGGGGAAAACGTATGGCAGAAGAAAAATAAATAGTTAAGAAAAATAAATAGTTACAAAATGTAGCAATAGATGACGTTGTAAGTATCACAATTTAATATTGGTCGACTACAAATGACAAATGAATTATACAACACTGCCTAAGGTGTACGTCTGACGTTAAACTGTACTACTTAGTGCGCTTGGGTGTACAGGTGTGGTACTGTTAGTTACGTAAGACCGTCCACCACGGCAAAGTCATATCACATCGGATGGGAAAAATCGGTTTTTAATTGTCCTGGGACCAAAAACCGCATAAAAAGCATGAATCAAAATCAAATTGGATTATTAATTTCCGTGTGACTGGCGCAAAACGTGTTCAATATGCTGTCCACCGTTTTCTGCAACATGTCGAAATCGAGAAACAGCAAGTTCCACAACTGATCGAAGTGTATCCGGGGTCATGTTCACAATGTGTTGCCAATGAGTGTCTTCAATGCAGCTAATGCAATCGGAACATTGAACACATCTTTCAGATAGCCCCGCAGTCAGAAGTTACACAGATTAAGATCAGGTGAACGAGTTGGCAAGGCTGTAGAGAAATGGCAGCTGATAACTCTAGGATTTCCGAAATGGCGCTTCAGTAACTGCTTATCTGGATTTCCAATGTTCGAAGCTGCGCTATCTTGCGTAAAAATGATCCCATCTACACATCCACGCTATTGAAGAGCTGGACTGACGTGGTTGTGCAAAAGACAGTCATACCGCTTGCCAATGATAGTACAGGTAACAGGACCGGAAGTACATGTCTCTTCGAAAAAATATGGCCCTGTGATAAATGATGCAGTAAACCAGCACCACAGAGTGACCTTTGCAGGCTGAAGTGGTACTGGTTGATTTGCGTGTGGATTTACCGTTGCCCATATTCGACAGTTCTGTGTATTGACATGTCAGATGGAAGTGGGCTTCGTTTGTCCATAAAATCTTCACGGCCAATCATTTTCCACTTCCATGCGAGCAAGAAATTCTAAAGCAAAGGTCTCCCTTGTTGGCATGGGAGACCCTCGTGCACATGGGTAACTTTGAATGGCTAGCAAAGAAGGATGTTTCGTAGGATTTTACGCACCTTGGTCACGGGTATGTCAAATGTTCGGGTAATTTACATACCACCACTAGTCTCCTCCTACATTGCTGTGGTCACTGCTTCCACTGACGTCGAACCAATTTGTTTCCTCCCTCTACCAGGTTGCACATCAAAAGAACCCGTCTTTTCCAATTTCCGAATCATATTCTCCAGATCCAAGGCAGTCATCGTACCAATGCCTTTTTTCAAACCCTTCAGTGTCCGGAACTTCTGCAGAGCGAAGTTTATTCTTGTAATACAGCTTTACAAGCAGAGCGCGATCTTGCATTGAGACAGTCATGGCGAACGTCACAGACGCGAAACAAGGAAAATCCGTGTACCTGGCGTCTTTATACCAACTTCAATGGGTCGTGTGGCGTATACATGTTTTCATTTACGTATTCTGACACATACAGCACCCTCTATTGATCAATTTTCACACTATTTTTTCTGCTGCCATACGTTTCCCCCCTTTTCCGATAATATTCCTTTGCAATTTGACGTCATTCTGATCAATGGTGTTATTTCTACAGTGTTTTGAAAGTTTAACTTTAATTATAATCACCCTATATATTACACTTTTAACTGTGAAAGGAGATGTCCCGTAAGTCATCTTCGCATTTGCACGTAATATGACACTGAGTTTTGAAAGCTTTCAAATGTCGTCATATTATCTACACAATCTTGAAAAGTTTGTGGGATTCGCGGCTCCAGTTCTTCAGCTTTCAAAGTGAATGATTTTGAGCTGAACCTGGACAGGCCATAGGATTGAGGGCTCAGGATATTGAAGGCCAATGTATAGGTGCAGCTCTAAGTACCCATTTTGGATCTCATTGTCGATTTAGGTGCTGTCTTACTTCAGCAGTATAATGTGCTTATGCACTATCACGCATCGACTACATTGCCCAGCCATGGACAGTTGGTGAAATTTGAGTCGAATCAGATGGAGACATAACAGAAACATTTACAATGCTAGTAAATCTGTAGTAACTAGGTCAATGGCTGCTCATAAACACAAACAAAAAATTATCTTCAAAACCATTTGTGATACATCTCCTGCAATGTGTCAGTCGAGCTCTTTAGCCTGCTCCTAAGTCACTACCTGGACGATACCCGGTGACCTACAGGGAAGGGAAACTCCCCGTAAGACAATGCAAATTTAAGGAAACTGTGTGACACAATAGACAATGTTTTGTTGTATGAAAATTGTTAGGGGTGACTCAATTAAGCGTGAAAGTACGGGTACCACAACTTACACAGACATATTAGTGGCAGGTCTCATTTGACTACAAAAATAGCTCGCAGTCATAATAACAACTCAGCTTATTGCTATATGACGTCAAATAAAATAACTTACACATTGAATCAAACATGTTGTTGTTGTGGTCTTCAGTCCTGAGACTGGTTTGATGGAGCTTTCCATGCTACTCTATCCGGTGCAAGCTTCTTCATCTCCCAGTACCTACTGCAACCTACATCCTTCTGAATCTGCTTAGTGTATTCATCTCTTGGCATCCCTCTACGATTTTTACCCTCCACGCTGCCCTCCAATACTAAATTGTTACTCCCTTGATGCCTCAGAACATGTCCTACCAACCGATGCCTTCTTCTAGTTAAGTTGTGCCACAGATTCCTCTTCTCCCAAATTCTATTCAATACCTCCTCATTAGTTATATGGTCTGCCCATCTAATTTTCAGCATTCCTCTGTAGCACCACATTTCAAAAGCTTCTATTCTCTTCTTGTCCAAAGTATTTATCGTCTGTGTTTCACTTCCATACATGGCTACACTCCATACAAATACTTTCAGAAACGACTTCCTGACACTTAAATCTATACTCGACGTTAACACACTTCTCTTCTTCAGAAACGCTTTCCTTGCCATTGCCAGTCTACATTTTATATCCTCTCTACTTCGCTACATTTTATATTCTCTCTAATTCGACCATCATCAGTTATTTTGCTGCCCAAATAGCAAAAAACCTTTACTACTTTAAGTATCTCATTTCCTAATCTAATTCCTTCAGCATCACCCGACTTAATTCGACTGCATTCCATTATCCTCGTTTTGCTTTTGTTGATGTTCATCCTGTATCCTCCTTTCAAGACACTGTCCATTCCGTTCAACTGCTCTTCGAGGTCCTTTGCTGTCTCTGACAGAATTACAATGTCATCGGCAAAATTCAAAGTTTTTATTTCTTCTCCGTGGATTTTAATACCTACTCCGAATTTTTCTTTTGATTCCTTCACTGCTTGCTCAATATACAGATTGAATAACATCGTGGAAAGGCTACAACCCTGTCTCACTCCCTTACCAAATGAACATTTAATAAAAAAGTAAAAGTTTGGGAACTATAGCCTTGGCGGAGGTGGGTGGACACATGAAGTTATAATACGAAACAGCGCCACAGATACAGCCCATGATTGCATAAATGGTTAGTGATTTGAAGAAAGATCCCCAGAAAAGCAAGTGTGATCACCAGAAGATTCATCAACGCACGTGATTAGTGCTACTAGCTGCCTGAATATTTAGACCCGAATACAATTTAACTAGCTTCACATCCTCTCGCCACGGTGGCTGCATTGACAGCTCATGCTTACCACTCCTAAATGGTGTGAGCCTGGAAGATGGCTGCAGTAACAATTGGAAATTCCGAGTCCAGCTCGATCTCTTTACTCTGCTCTAAGTCGCAGACATGTCTGTCTCCCTGAAGTACATTCTTCAGCAACCCTGAAGTAAGCGCATTCTCCTAGGTTGAGTGTAGAAGGCCGTTGCAGTAATGACTGGAAATTTTGAGTCCAGCTGAACCCCCGTACTATACTGTAAGTCAATCACAACTTCAGCATCCCTGAAGCAAGCACACTCTTCGACATCCCTGCACACATGCGTTCTGGATTTACTCTCTGAAACCTGCCTGGTCTTACCGGAATAGGAATTTTACAGACCGGTTGCAGCAGACCCTGTGAGTACCGACCAATATTAATTTTATAAGCAACTGTAACAAATTCCTGCTCTCAGATTTCGTCAGTCAAATAATAACGGTACAGCACAGGAATGAAGGCAGATAATGACAGATTTCTAACCGTGGATGAACAAAAGGCTTGCATATAGACACTTGCAGGAAAAAGTTTCTTCCACCAAAATAATTACAGAGAACCAACCTCTCTCTTAGATTTAAAGGAACATTTCCGACCAATAGCTGGTCCCACAACTCATTCTGAGATTTTCTAACTGGCTTCCAGACATCTCACCAAAAAGCATTCCTTCTAGTGTCTAGCACATTGCAGTGTTTGTGGATTACAGGCTGCCCATCTATGCACTTGCTGCTCTAACAGCTAGAGGGTGGTTTTCAGTGCCAGACAGGTTTATGACATTCCTGTCCTTCTAAGTTAACTTCCCTGATGTGAACCAGGCCATCTAAAGAAAACTTCCAAGGCTGAAAAAAATAACAGCTGTCCCACACTGTAATGAAAGGAAACGAGAACGAGAAATAATTAGCTGTGGAATCATTGTCAGTAGTGAACACTGCCTGCAGTTTTCCTGCTGCAGTTTTCATACTGGCCATTTGAATGCATACGTTCCGTTATAAAATTGGTCGTGTGACATTTAGGGCTTAAACTGCCACCTAATACTTCTATTACTTCTATGTGAGAATTTATACAGGGTTTCTGTACTTCCTAATTGAGGCTTCTAGAGGTTGTAGAGGGGACTTAGAACAAAAAGTGCTGATAAGAATGCTATGCCAACAGACATAACACTTGGTTATAAAGTTAGTTGTAAGGCACAGATCACTTCAGAACTGAAGCTTTATAATACAGTATATAGTGGTAGCGTTGCAGAACACACGTATCGAAAACATTTCCTAATCACCTCAGTCCATCACATACAATTTCCGTCTGATTACAGTAATGACTGCGAGAAACTGGAATAGTTGCAACTAGAAAGAATGACTGTGGTGCTTCCTGGAAAAGTACCAGTGTTTGTTAACACGTGATTTGGAGCAGCTCCTGAAGAGGGTTAAAGCTCAACCCAACTTGATCCTCGTCATTTACCAGTATTCATAGCTGATGCAGTTTCCAAAATTTTCTTTTCCCAGAACTCGCTACATCAGAAAACATCTAATTTGTACACCTCCAAATTCTTCCAGTATCTACTACTGCGATTATTGTCAATTTAATCGATGATGTTGTCTGTTGTTACTATTATTATTAATTATTATTGCTATTATAACTATTAGTGGCAGCGGCTGAAGTAGTAAAATTATTGCCAGTATTAACTTTATTAGTTCATAGTCAGTATATTTACACACAGCGCCACTTCAGACACTCAAATCATTTTAATACTAATAGTAGAGATGGTTGGCAACCATGGCGCAAACCGCACAGGCTTGAATACTGAGCTCATGAAGATAAGTATTTAATTCTATAACACAAAAAGAAACAGGAAAAAGGGAAAACATAACCTAAGGGCCGGTTTCCGCCTACTTTAGACGTAGTTTTAAGTAAAAAATTTAAGACAATTTCGTAAGTATCAAGTGAGGGGTTTAGATTGTTTTCGTTACACGTACATGTAGTAGTGCCGTATCTACTCCAGGAATGAAAGGGTTTAAGTTCTATCTTTTATTTGTTTTAAAAACGTGTAAAGCCATATCGCACATACTCGATCTTGGGCCTAGTTTTTTGGGTTTGAGCTTTAACGTTATTTTAAGTGCATTATGTTATTATATTAATAGTACACATATAAATTAGTGTTCACATAACTTAAGTGACTCTTGTGATTTGTAGATAGTATATTACTGTTTTTATCTAGATAAATTTTGTAAAAATATCGTAAACAACCATGAACAAGAAGTGCTTGAGCTGCTGTAGTAAACTTAGTTCTGGGGTTCCATGCAGCGGTTGTGACAGATGGTTACATTGGGGGGAATTAGTGGCGTGGAATTAGGTAAGTAAATGAGTATCTTCCATGGTACTGCAGAGCATGTTCAAGTGATAGAAAAATAACTGGACAGGGAGGCACGATTAGAGCTCTCAAGTCTCAGCTGGATAGTGCTAGGGAGGAACTGATGAGGTTAAGGGGGGAGAAGAGAGAAGACTGGTGGGAAATGGTAGCAAGGAACAGGCCCACATAAAGAGAACACCATCTGACAGTTTCATCATTGGAACACACAACAGATCTGGCTTGCTACCTCAGTTAACTAAGGAAGAGGCTCATGCAAGTGTAGTTAGTACTCAACAGACTTTGTACAGGAAACCAACTGTTTTAAAACAAAAACATAAAAGGAAAGAAATAGAAAGCAGGAGGAAAGTCCTGTTGTTGGGTAGTAGCCACGGAAGATATGTGGGCGAGATCTGCACGAAAAATTAGAAGACAAGTATCAGGACACAAGTTTTTTCAAGTCCAGTGAATGTCTTAGCCAAGTGATAGAGGATGTAAGATCATTTTGCAAGGGTGTTACAAAGCAGGGTCATATTGTGATAGTGGGCAGAGTGGGAAACAGTATTGGTAGGGGCTATGATATTGAGTGAGCCCTGGTAAAAACAGCATTTGCAACAAACCATAAAAAATGTTGGCTTGGTTGCTGCTGTCTTGGTACCATATATAAGTTTAAGTGCGGAAAATTCAAAAACTAAAAAATTTTGCTTAGATCAACATATAGAAGCATGTGCATGTGAGCTTAAACTAAACAATAGTATTTTTATAATTGCATATGTATATAGGTCTCCATTGGAAAATTTTCAGCTATTATTGAAGAACATGGATTCTTTGTTGTGATGTCTGTAAGACAGATGGAAGCAATTATTGTCTGTGGAGATTTCAATTTAGATTTTTTGGAAGAGTCCAACAGAAAACTTGACTTTGAAGCACTAACTGGTTCTTTCAGTTTGAAATCAGTTATTGACTTTCCTACTCAGACGTATCAGGAAAGCAGCAAACTGATAGATTATGTTTTTATAGACAAAGATAAATTTAACCAAATAAAAACTACTAGCATAAGAAGGAAATATGTGATCATGATGCACATCTAAATACAGTATATGATATATCTCAATACAGTAATGGAAAATGGTCCTCCAAAATAGTGCATTCAATTAATGATTTAACAATTGCAAATATTAGGGAAAGCTTGCAACATTTATACTGGGATGAGATTTACAGAAACCTGATGCCAATTTAAAATTTAACCTATTTCATGATACCTTTGTGAGTATATTTGAAAACAGTTTCCCTAAGGAAACAGTGAAACATAATTTTAAGCAAGCCTCTAAAAAGCCATGGCTTACTAATGGGATAAAAATGTCTTGTAACCAGGAAAGGGAAATGTATCTTATAACTAGAATGAGTACTGATTCAGAAAGAATGAGACATTGTAAAAACTACTGCACATAGTAAAATTAAAACAGTTTGGAATATTGTTAAAAGGGAGACCAGGCAACCAAGAATACAGGAAGACTGTATTTCTATCAACCACAATGAAAAGTTTATTAACAAAAAGTCAGAACTTGAAAATATTTTTAATAATCATTTTTAAGTGTTGTAGAGAAATTAGGATCCAGCTATCCATCAGAAAATGGAAGGTTGTATATGAATGAGGCAATACGTATGCAGTTCGATAAAAATTAAAATTCAACTCACCATTCCCACTGAAATAAGGAACATAATAAATTACTCAGATTAAAAGCTCACATAGAATTCAGTACATTTCCAACAATGAAAAGCATGTACCCAACACATAAGTTGGATTCTCAGCCACATATGTACTAGGTCACTGAACCAGGGCACTTTTCCAGATAGACTGAAGTATGCTATTGTTAAACCATTCCATAAAAAAGAGGATAGGTCTGACACTAACAACTACCGCCTAATCTCACTTCTGACAACTTCACCTAAAATTCATGAAAAAGTAACGAGTTCGAAAACAGTGTCACATATTTGTGAAAATGTAGCACTGACAAAATGTCAGTCTCGTTTTCAGAAAGACTTTTCAACAGAAAATGCTATATGGGCTTTCAATGATTAAATATTAAATGCTCTGAATAACTGAACAGCACCCACTGGCATTTTTGGGATCTCTCAAAGGCTTTTGTCTGTGTGAATAATGAAATACTTCTAGATAAGGATAAGTATTGTGGTATGAATGGGACAGTGCAGAAATGGTTCAATTCATATCTAACTGGCAGAATGCAGAAGATTGAAATTAACAGTACAGATAGTCTGCAAAATTCAGCAGAGTCCTCTGAATGGGGAGATATCAAGAACGGTGTCCCACATGGTTCAGTCTTAGGTAATTAACTGTACTTATACATATCAATGACTTCCCATTCTGTCCTCATGAAGACGCAAAGCTAGTTATTTTTCCTGATATACAAATACAGTAATCACACCCAAAATAAAGAATGCTTGGGGAATTTGTAAATACTGTCTTTCAGAAAATTATCTGCACATGGACTCTCACTACATTTTGAGAAAACACAGTATTTACAAATGGTATAACACTAATGATAAATATAGACTTTGAACAGAAGTCTGTGGCTAAAGCAGAATACTCAAAATGTCTAGTGTTTGCACTGAAGAAAAATTGAATTGGAAGAATCGTGTTGATCATCTGCTGAAACAGTTAAGTTCAGCTACTTATGCTATTACGGTTATCGCAAATTTTGGTGATAAACATATCAGTAAATTAGCCTACTATGCCTGTTTTCATTCACTGCTTTCATGTTGTTGTTGTTGTGCTCTTCAGTCCTGAGACTGGTTTGATGCAGCTCTCCATCCTACTCTATCCTCTGCATGCTTCTTCGTCTCCCAGTACCTACTGCAACCTACATCCTTCTGAATCTGCTTAGTGTATCGATCTCTTGGTCTCCCTCTACGATTTTTACCCTCCACGCTGCCCTCCAATGCTAAATTTGTGATCCCTTGATGCCTCAAAACATGTCCTACCAACCGATCCCTTCTTCTAGTCAAGTTGTGCCACAAACTTCTCTTCTGCCCAATCCTATTCAATACCTCCTCATTAGATACGTGATCTACCCACCTTATCTTCAGCATTCTTCTGTAGCACCACATTTCGAAAGCTTCTATTCTCTTCTTGTCCAAACTGGTTATCATCCATGTTTCACTTCCATACATGGCTACACTCCATACAAATACTTTCAGAAACGACTTCCTGACACTTAAATCTATACTCGACGTTAACAAATTTCTCTTCTTCAGAAACGATTTCCTTGCCATTGCCAGTCTACATTTTATATCCTCTCTACTTCGAGCATCATCAGTTATTTTACTCCCTAAATAGCAAAACTCCTTCACTACTTTAAGTGTCTCATTTCCTAATCTAATTCCCTCAGCATCACCCGATTTAATTTGACTACATTCCATTATCCTCGTTTTGCTTTTGTTGATGTTCATCTTATATCCTCCTTTCAAGACACTGTCCATTCCGTTCAACTGCTCTTCCAAGTCCTTTGCTGTCTCTGACAGAATTACAATCTCATCGGCGAACCTCAAAGTTTTTATTTCTTCTCCATGGATTTTAATACCTACTCCGAATTTTTCTTTTGTTTCCTTTACTGCTTGCTCAATATACAGATTGAATAACATCGGGGAGAGGCTACAACCCTGTCTCACTCCTTTCCCAACCACTGCTTCCCTTTCATGCCCCTCGACTCTTATAACTGCCATCTGGTTTCTGTACAAATTGTAAATAGCCTTTCGCTCCCTCTATTGTACCCCTGCCACCTTCAGAATTTGAAAGAGAGTATTCCAGTTAACGTTGTCAAAAGCTTTCTCTAAGTCTACAAATGCTAGAAACGTAGGTTTGCCTTTCCTTAATCTTTCTTCTAAGATAAGTCGTAAGGTTAGTATTGCCTCATGTGTTCCAACATTTCTACGGAATCCAAACTGATCTTCCCTGAGGTCCGCTTCTACCAGTTTTTCCATTCGTCTATAAAGAATTCGTGTTAGTATTTTGCAGCTGTGACTTATTAAACTGATAGTTTTCACATCTGTCAACACCTGCTTTCTTTGGGATCGGAATTATTATATTCTTCTTGAAGTCTGTGGGTATTTCGCCTGTCTCATACATCTTGCTCACCAGGTGGTAGAGTTTTGTCATGACTGGCTCTCCCAAGACCATCAGTAGTTCTAATGGAATGTTGTCTACTCCCGGGGCCTTGTTTTGTCTCAGGTCTTTCAGTGCTCTGTCAAACTCTTCACGCAGTATCTTATCTCCCATTTCATCTTCATCTACATCCTCTTCCATTTCCATAATATTGTCCTCAAGTACATCGCCCTTGTATAAACACTCTACATACGCCTTCCACCTTTCTGCCTTCCCTTCTTTGCTTAGATCTGGGTTGCCATCTGAGCTCTTGATATTCATACAAGTGGTTCTCTTCTCTCCAAAGGTCTCTTTAATTTTCCTGTAGGCAGTATCTATCTTACCCCTAGTGAGACAAGCCTCTACATCCTTACATTTGTCCTCTAGCCATCCCTGCTTAGCCATTTTGCACTTCCTGTCGATGTCATTTTTGAGACGTTTGTATTCCTTTTTGCCTGCTTCATTTACTGCATTTTTATATTTTCTCCTTTCATCAATTAAATTCAATATTTCTTCTGTTACACAAGGATTTCTATTAGCCCTCGTCTTTTTACCTACTTGATCCTCTGCTGCCTTCACTACTTCATCCCTCAGAGCTACCCATTCTTCTTCTACTGTATTTCTTTCCCCCATTCCTGTCAATTGTTCCCTTATGCTCTCCCTGAAACTCTGTACAACCTCTGGTTCTTTTAGTTTATCCAGGTCCCATCTCCTTAAATTCCCGCCTTTTTGCAGTTTCTTCAGTTTCAATCTGCAGTTCATAACCAATAGATTGTGGTCAGAATCCACATCTGCCCCTGGAAAGGTTTTACAATTTAAAACCTGGTTCCTAAATCTCTGTCTTACCATTATGTAATCTATCTGATATCTTTTAGTATCTCCATGATTCTTCCAGGTATATAACCTTCTTTCATGATTCTTGAACCAAGTGTTAGCTATGATTAAATTATGCTCTGTGCAAAATTCTACAAGGCGGCTTCCTCTTTCATTTCTTCCCCCCAATCCATATTCACCTACTATGTTTCCTTCTCTCCCTTTTCCTACTGACGAATTCCAGTCACCCATGACTATTAAATTTTCGTCTCCCTTCACTACCTGAATAATTTCTTTTATCTCGTCATACATTTCATCAATTTCTTCACCATCTGCAGAGCTAGTTGGCATATAAACTTGTACTACTGTAGTAGGCATGAGCTTTGTGTCTATCTTGGCCACAATAATGCGTTCACTATGCTGTTTGTAGTAGCTAACCCGCACTCCTATTTTTTTTATTCATTATTAAACCTACTCCTGCATTACCCCTATCAGTCAATCCTCCAGACTGTTGCCCCTGCAACTACTGAAAAGGCAGCTGCCCCTCTTCAGGAACCACATGTTTGTCTGGCCTCTCAACAGATACCTCTCCGTTGTGGTTGCACCTACGGTACGGCCATCTGTATCGCTGAGGCACGCAAGCCTCCCCACCAACGGCAAGGTCCATGGTTCATGGGGGGGGACTGCTTTCATATTGCATCATAATTAGGGGCAATTCATCATGAAGAGAAAAAGTATTCATTGAATAAAAGTGTTTAATCAGATTAATAGCTGGAGTCCACTCAAGATCACCTTCAAAAATGGCTCTGAGCTCTATGGGACTTAACTTCTGAGGTCATCAGTCCACTAGAACGTAGAACTACTTAAACCTAACTAACCTAAGGACATCACACACATCCATGTCCAAGGCAGTATTCGAACCTGTGATCGTAGCGGTCGCGCGGTTCCAGACTGTAGCGCCTAGAACCGTTTCGCCACCCCGGCCGGCTAAGATCACCTTCCAGACATTTATTTAAGTAACTTGAGATATTCACAGTGTTGTGGACTGACAAGACAGCCAGTCCACAGTGACGGGTAACCGAAAGGCACGCGCTTAAACTCACGCAGGCTGGCGTGAGGTCTGAAACAGGATACGTAATGAATGCTGTAAAGAAAAGTACGTAGCTGCTGGAATACTTAACTTTAATCCACAATTGGTGAACATTGGTCTTGTTACTGTACATGCTTCATTAGATACATAGCAAAGGATAAATGGCGCCTTGCTAGGTCGTTGCAATTGACTTAGCTGAAGGCTATGCTAACTATCGTCTCCGCAAATGAGAGCGTAATTCTCAGTGAACCTTTCCGAGCAAAGTCGGCTGTACAACTGGGGCGAGTGCTAGTAAGTCTATCTAGACCTGCCGTGTGGCGGCGCTCGGTCTGCAATCACTGATAGTGGCTACACGCGGGTCCGACGTATACTAGCGGACCGCGGCCGATTTAAAAGCTACCACCTAGCAAGTGTGGTGTCTGGCGGTGACACCACACACAGTACCTTAGGAAAACATATATTAATTTATGAAAGTTGTTATTGATAATCCCTCCATATTAAAAAATAAGAGCGAAATTGTATAATGCTAGAAGAAAGGATGTTCTTCACTATTCTGTGTTAAATGTGACTTTGGCACAGGAAGGGGTGAATTATGCTGCAACAAAATTCTTCCCAAATAGCATTAAAAGTATGGCAGATAGCCATCCAGCAAATTTTCTGAATGACAATTCATTCTACTCGATACATGAATTTTTAGATATGAAGTAGTAACTGTAAAAAAGAAAATTGTCTTGCGTAAAGAAAACATGTTAAACTGATACATTCCACATCATTATGAAATATCATATTCATAATCCGTGGAACAAGTATTAATGTAATGTAATGTATTGTTGTATTAAAATTGCTATTTCTATGATGACTATGATGCACAAAAGGCACCGTATGTGAGAAAGGCTATTTCAGTGTAAGAGAGGGCCTGATGGCCATAATCAGACCAGGTCAAACAAATAAATAAGTAAACTAAACAAATAGAGCACACAGGTGAGAGCTCATTGGCTCTGCTGTTTGCATACCCTATAAGCCAAGCTATTTTGCACCCAAACTTAAATTTTTCGTCTAAGTCCCGTATAGCGAGTCACATTCCATGACTCCTCGAATCGTGCAAAAGGAATTGTAAAATACGCTATATATAAATACTGGTAAAGGAATCCAAGATAAAATTCAGGGTAAAACGTTCGGAAAATTTTATAATTTTAACAGGAGTGAGACGTGATGATGGACTTTTTTCATTAGTGTTTAACTTCATCTTAAAAATAGTAACAAAAGAGTGGCGAAAACTGAAGTCAGAGAATAACACTTGTGAAGGCAATAGCGTTAGGTGAAACCAGTATTAGGATAGAATACTTGGCTTTTGCACAATGAAAGGGATGTGTTATTTTTGCATCCCCTTTCGTAATTTTATCTTTCACTAAATAATGACAATAACAATAATAATAATAATAATAATAATAATTATTATTATTATTATTATTATTATTGTTATCTTAGTACTCAGTCTTTTTACTTGTCTGATGTGGCCGCAATGTATTCCTCTCCTGTGTCACCGTTTTGAACTCAGAGTAACAACTACAACCTATGTCTTCAGTTATTTGGTGGATGTATTCCAAACCTTGACTTCCTCTACAACTTTTATGCTCTGCAGTTCCCTCTAGTAGCATGGAAGTTACTCCCTGGATGTCAACTCATCCTCTCTCTTCTTGCCAGCGTTTTCCGTGTATTCTTTTCCTCGCCAATTCTGCGAAGACTCTCCTCATTTCTTACCTTATCAGTCTACTTACTTTTCAACATTTGTATGTAGTACCACATCTAAAATTCTTTCCCTACAAGCAAAATTACACTACAATACAATGGTATGCCCCAAACGCACATTATCAGAAACCTCTGTGTCAAATTAAGAGCTATGTTTAATACTGGTAGACTTCCCTTGGTCATGTATGCTTTTTATTCCAATGCTAGTCTACTTGTTATGTCCTCCTTTCTCCATTCTTCGTGGGTTATTTTGGTGTCTAGATAGCAGATTTTTTAACTTCGTCCACTTCATGACCATCAATCCTGGTTTCTCACTGTTCTCATTTCTGCTACTTCCCATTACCTTCGTCTTTCTTCGATTTACTCTCAGTCCATATTCTGTGCTCGTTAGACTATTCATTCCATTCAGCATACCATGTAATTCGTCTTCACTTTCACTCAGGACAGCAATGTCATCAACCAATCGTACCATTGTTATCCTTTCACCTTGAATTTTTCCTCATTGGATCCTTTCTTTTATTTTCATCATTGGTTCTTCGATATACAGATTGAAGACTAGGGGTGAAAGACTACGTCCCTGTCTTACAATCTTTCTAATTCGAACACTTCTTGGTTATGCAATCTTGGTCTTGCACCTATTGTATATTACCTGTCATTCCCTATTGCTTACCCCTGTTTTTATCAGAATTTCGCATATCTTGTACCATTTTACACTGTCGAACGCTTTTTCCAGGACGACAAATCCTATGAACGTCTCTGGATTTTTCTGCAGTCTTGATACTATCATCAACCGCAACATCAGAATTGCCTCTGTGCTGTCTTTACGTTCCCTAAAGCCAAACTGATCGTCATCCAACAGATCTTCAATTTTCTTTTCCATTCTTTTGTATATTATTCATTTCCGCAGCTTGGATGCATGCGCTGTTACCTGATTGTGCGATAATCGTCGCACTTGTCGGCTTCTGCTATATTAGAAGATGTATGGGTGATGTTTCTCGGAAAGTCTAATGGTATATCGCCAGAATACATTCTACACGCCAACGTTATAGTTGCTTTCTGCCACTTTCTTCACGATTTTAGAAATTCCGAAAGAATCCTTCTCTTCTGCCTTGTTTAATCTTAGGTCGTTCAAAGCTCTTTTAAATTCTGATTCTAATACTGGCTCCCTTGCTTTTAGCATGTCGACTCCTGTTTCCTCTTCCATCACGTGATCAGACAAGTCCTCCCGCTCACAGAGATCTTCATTGTATTCTTTCCACCCATCAGCTATGTGATATTTATTCAACAGGCGGATTTCCAGGATTTCCATCGCTCTCTTAACGTTAGCGCCCTTGCTTTTAATTTCATCAAAGGTAGTTTTGATTGTTCTGCACTCTGAGTTGATTCTTCTGACAATCATTTCCTTTTCGATTTCATCACACTTCTTATGCATCCATTTCATCTTAGCTTCCTTTCACTTCCTTTTTATTTCATTCCCTAGTGACTTGTACCTCATCATTCCTGAATTTCCTTGAACACTTTTGTACTTCCTTCTTTCGTTGATCAACAGAATTATTTCTTCTGTTATCCTTGGTTTCTTCCTAGTTACCTTCCTTGAACCTATGGTTTTCTTTCCAGCGTCTGTGATATCCATTTTTAGAAATGTTCATTCCTCTTGTGAACTGTGTGCTTAACTGTTCATTATCGCAATATCTATAGCCTCAGAGAGCTTCAACCGTATATCTTCATTCCTTAGTACTTCCGTATCCCACGTCTTTGAGCATTCATTCTTCATAACTTACCTCTTAAACTTCCCGAGAGTCTAATGGTATATCGCCAGAATACATTCTACACGCCAACGTTAATAGTCGCTTGCTGCCACTTTCTCCATGATTTTAGAAATTCCGAAGGAATCCTTCTCTTCTGCCTTATTTGAACTTAGGCCGTTCAGAGCTCTTTTAAATTCTGAATCTAATACTGGCTCCCCTATCTTTACCATGGCGACCCCTGTTTCCTCTTCCATCACGTGATCTCGCGCTCATCTTCATTGTACTCTTTCCACCAATCAGCTATCTGCTATTTATTCAAAAGGGGGATTTCCATCGCTTTCTTAATGTTAGCGCCCTTGCTTTCAATTTCATCAAAGGTAGCTTTGACTTTTCTGCATACTGAG
Organism: Schistocerca piceifrons; assembly: GCF_021461385.2. Taxonomy (NCBI): domain Eukaryota; kingdom Metazoa; phylum Arthropoda; class Insecta; order Orthoptera; family Acrididae; genus Schistocerca; species Schistocerca piceifrons. The sequence goes on from NC_060143.1 coordinate 547,461,049, forward strand.
CTGGTTCTTCCTACAATCATTTTCTTTTCGATTTCATCATACTTTTCATGCAGCCATTTCATCTTAGCTTCCTTTTCATTTCATTCCCTAGTGACTTGTACCTCTGCATTCCTGAATTTCATTGAACATTTTTGTACTTCCTTCTTTCGTTGATCAACAGAATCAGTTCTTCTGTTAACCTTGGTTTCTTCGTTGTTAGCTTCCTTGAACCTGTGGTTGTTTGTCCAACGTCTGTGATTTCCATTTTTAGAAATGTTCATTCCTCTTGTGAACCGTGTGCTGAACTATTCATTATCGCAATATCTATAGCCTCAGAGAGCTTCAACAGTATATCTTCATTCCTTAGTACTTGCGTATCTCACATCTTTGAGCACTGATTCTTCCTAACTTATCTCTTAAACTTCAGCCTGCTCGTATGGATACACATTATGTGTCTTTAATGCAGTGGTTTCCGTTGCCTTCTGCATTCTCGTGCTGTTGGTCATTACTGATTATTCCGCCTTTAGGGACAGTTTCCCGTCCTAAAGAGAAGAGAATGCCTCTATGACAAGGCCGTTGGCTGAATGAGGGTGACTTCGTGTGCTGGAAGTCTTAGGTCGACACTGCTGGTGTGTTTTATTTAAAGTTTCAGCAGTGGCGAGGTTCGAACTTAGGAGCGATTACATTTTGATTATTAGTCAAGTATACTGTTCCAACACAACGGGTCGTGGATAACGTTTCACGTCAGATACATTTATAGGTTTGTCATATACAGATGTTTGGAGGAGGATTTCCTGCTAGACAATCGTTTCTACTTTATTTTTGTTACTGTGTAAAGTCAAGCGCCAGCACACCAGTCGGTACCGATAGAGCAGAGATGGCTGTGAGAAGACGTCAGCCAATGGCACGCTGACCGACCGCTCTCCAGGACGACAACGCGACAGCTACGGCCTCTAATCGGTGAGAACTTAAGAGCCGCGCTTAAGTGGTAGCGGCCCAGTTCTACGAGAAGCTTCAAGACCAGCGACCTGAATAGAAGCGTCAAACCTCATTACTTTGCTCGTACATTCTATGTAGCTCAAACTTAGTGATTGCATGTACTGAAGAAGCTTTTTTGTTTGTCGCCCTTGGCTTGTGACATATCTATGTAAGTCTAGAAGTTAAGTATTGTCATTTACTTTTCGTAATAAAACTCATTAATGCGATCTGTTCGATTAGATTAGATTAGTACTTGTTCCATAGATCATGAATACGACACTTCGTAATGATGTGGAACGTGTCAGGTTAGTAAAAGGTGTCTATAGAAGATATTACATTACACAAAATATTACATGACACTTAATATTTTTAATTTTTTTTTTGTGTGGGTTGGGGAAATTACCCACTTACTATATCCAAAAATTCATCTTTTCTGTCTTCGTTTGAAGGAGCTGGGCAAAAGTTTGTTGCCCTTCCTTTATACCTTAGAGGAGAAAGCAGCCTTCCTGTCAGTTTTAAAACCGCCGCCCTGTAGAACCCCGCAACGATCTTTCTACAACTTTCTGGAACATTTCTTTGTTAATAGAGAGCCTAAGAACAATGGCCGCCCGGATGTCTTCAGCAGCCCTGGCTGAACGGTTCACCCTTTGTAACAGAGGGTAGGGATTGGTTAGTTGCTGGACCTCTATAAAGGTTTTCAGACAACATAGTTGTATGGAGATAAACAGCGATTAATTTACTTATAATCAATTATTCAAATGACAGTGACAATCGCATTATTTATTTTGCCGCCAACCGGTTTCAACCCGCGATGGGGCCATCTTCAGGTGACCGTGCACAGGCAGGGTGACGACTCCGGCGAGCGACCAAATGGTGTAAATTGCCCTGAAGAAGACCCCATCCCGGGTTGAAACCGGTTGGCGGGAAAATAAATAATGCGATTGTCACTGTCATTTGAATAATTGACCTCTATAAAGAAGTGAAGTGGTAAACTGCATCCGGGGGTGATTGGTGAAATTTTTGTGAGAGACACTCGGACACAGGCGACAAGTGTGGATACACGTTTCTGAAGCAATGAGGTGTTAGTGGTAGAGATTTTATAAGCTAGGTCACATTCAAACCCGTTGGTATCGGCACCCACAGCTGTAGGAAGTGATTCATTCGACATATTTTATGTTGCGTGTGAAGATTAATTGCCGGCCGGTGTGACCGAGCGGGTCTAGGCGCTTCAATCTGGAACCGCGAAACTGCTACGGTCGCAGGTTCGAATCCTGCCTCGGGCATGGATGTGTGTGATATCCTTAGGTTAGTTAGGTTTAGGTAGCTCCAAGTTCTAGGGGACTGATGACCTCAGAAGGTAAGTCACATAGTGCTCAGAGCCATTTGAACCATTTTTGAAGAACCGGATGCCAATTACATATACCCTGTTTCAAGACGCCCTGGCAATTCTATGACAGAAAATCGAAACATTGCAAAAGAAACAAACGACAGAGTGTGGCTCTAATTATCCTGCAACTACCTGATACCCAGAATTCAAAAAAAAAAAAAATAATTGCGGGAAAGTTGACAGAATTTCTCAGTTCAAATATTTAGTTGAAATCATTCAGGGAACTGAACGGGAAAAGACTGATTACGAAATTCGTTGTCACAAAGTGACAACAGCTTTCAAGCTTACAAAATACATCTAAAACAAAAAAGGAATCACGGGATGCACCAAATTGAGCCTCTACAACATCCATCAAATCAGACTGATTTATTCTATGGGGCTGAAAAACTCATTTTAAACGGAAAGATGGACAATGAAGAAATTCAAAATAGAGAAATAATAAGAAAAATTTTAAGGTCTTAGTTGCACTGAATAAGAAACACAGAGACTGAAAGAACATTAACAAATTGCAGTTACAGTAATAATTCTTTGGATATGAAAAAAACAGGCAAAATTTCCATGGAAAATTAAATGAATGGAGCCAACCAGATTAACAAAACAGGTTTTGGAATTCTGCCTATTCCGCACTGTAGCTAAAATTGTAGAAATAAATTTGATCGGTGCTGTAAAAGAAGACATGAAGGAAGCAGTAATAACATATACCAGACAGAAAAATTTTAGGGCATGAAATTCACGACAGGACAACTGGCCCATAAGAAAGATCAGGAAGACCCGAATGCAGAAGTTGTGAGAGAAGAAAAGCACAAAAAAGCCATAATCAAAAACCTTCAGAATGCGATACCCGATAGCCCGATACTCATCATAAATTGGGCAATATTTTGTGCGCATGTCTTCCTGCCGGTGTTAGGTCAATAGTTCAACCCATTTACCAAAGGATCATACGACGTTTAAAATGACGATACAGAGGAATGTGCGTCAGACTGCAGCGTCAAAGAGTTCCAACGCAATTTTAATATTAAAGACCCTGTTATGAAAGCTGAAATTGCTTGGACTTCTGTTAAAAGTACAAAATTTCACAGGACGTGTAGTAAACTATGGCCCAAGGTGATCGAAGGAGCCGAGATGGAAAGCGGCTTAAATGATGCTGTATCGACAACGGTCGCTCTGAAATAGTGCGAGTGGTAAATTCTGCATCCCCTTATGAATGTGTGTGTGTTGTCACAATAAGAAGTTGTAGAATGAGCCGATATTGACAGGAATTTAACTGTCAAAGAAGAGCTGACTGACGATGTGACATTAGAAAGTCGTTGCAGCCCACAGGAGGCACCAGAAAAGGAGAATGGCGACCAAGAATCGCCTACAGCTGATATCTCTTGGGCCTAGGTTTCGGATGCTGTACACGCTTTTGTGAAATTCGCTGACCGTTGCCGAGGCTACAGCGCTTTTGAAGGTATGAAACTGCATCACATGAAGTGATTTTGGTCAAAAATGAGCTCAACAATGTTCCAGAAGGCTCAGAAGAAAATTTCAGCTCAACCACAATGATAGATACAATTCCGACACATTTCAAGCCCTCAGCAATGTCAGATGTCTGTGCTATTCCTAAATAAAGTGATTCCATAACTTTTTTGTGTTTTCTGTTTTACCCTTAGTTGCGTTCAGTTCGTGGAGGTATGTAACGTCTATTCAACTAATTGTAGATAGTTTGTTTATAGCCACACGCGTTTCTCTTCTCTTATTTGGGAAGCATCATCAGTGACCTGTAATAAACGCGTTAGATATATTATACTGCTATGTTGCATAGCAGTACGGTATATTATATGTACCACATAATACGTTTATTGTATGTATAAAAGGAAACATGTGTTACAGGCCACTGATGATGCTTCTTAAATAAAAGAAGCGAAGCGCGTGTGGCAATAAATACAATCGAATGGAAAAAGACAAAGTCATTTATTACAAATACTATACAATGGAACAACAACTGAAATAGAAAACTTAGCCACTAAACTAAATAATATAAATCCCAAAATACAGTTTCCTGTTGAACACAAAACACAACAGAAAATTAATTTTCTTGACTTAAACATAACATGGCACAACACCAAACACTAATTCAAAATTTACAAGAAACCCACCACAACAAATGATGTTATAAATAATACATCATGCCAACCAAATAAGCATAAACTAGCATTTTTCAGATCAGCACTCAGCGGTGTAATTCATGCTGAACCTGCTGTGGGAACTAAAGATCTTAAAAACAATAGCCCACAATAATGCTTATGATCCAACCATAGTTACAAACTAGATGCAAAAATGAAAACTAAGCGAAAACCATCAACAAACCTTTCCTCAGCACCAGAAGAAACTAAATATGCCTGTATGCCTTTCCTTGGCAATGTATCATATCAACTTGCAAAACTATTTAAACCACACAAAGTCAAAATCAAGTTTCCACACAAACAACAAAATACAAGACAAAATAATTCACAACATTAAAACAACCAGCCCACTATACCACAAATGAGGTATATACAAATTAACTTGTTACATCTGTTCTTGCAACTACATAGGACAGACAAAAAGAAATTTTGAAATCCGATATAAAGAGCACACTGATGCACTCCATTAAAAAAATTTAAATAAAACCAAGTTTGCAGCCCATCTAGCCCAAAATAGTCATTCAATCACAGATATAAAAACCAACTTCCACATTCTAAACGCTGTAGACAAAGGATTAAAAATGGACCTCTTGGAACAATTAGAAATTTTCATACATAACAATAAAACACCCCATACAATCTTAAATGAACAAATTGATTTAGCAAACAACCCATTCTTCCAAAATTTTAAAGAGGTCTTAAATTTGAAAAGCTAATAAATATTGTACTCATCCACTCCCATATCCATTCCCCACCTCGTTCATAGCAAACATAAACACCATCTTCTCTACCTCTTTTTTTTTACACTCACACACAATCTCCCTTTCTCTCTCTCTCTCTCTCTCTCTCTCTCGCTCTCTCTCTCTCTCTCTCTCTCTCCCCCTCTCTCTCCCTTCCCCTTCCCATCCCTCCATTCCTCCTTCCCCCCTTCTCCCCCTCCCCCTCCCCTCCCCATATGTATACTATCCTGTTTATTGAGCAATGAGAAACATGCCAATCATAATTTCACTACCAGAAATATTGTCCTAAACACTTTGTTATAGATTTTGTTAAGAGCATAAGAATATTTTGCAGTCCAAAAAATGGCTCTGAGCACTGTGGGACTTAACTTCTAAGGTCATCAGTCCCCTAGAACTTAGAACTACTTAAACCTAACTAACCTAAAGACATCACACACATCCATGCCCGAGGCAGGATTCGAACCTGCGACCGTAGCGGTCACGCGGTTCCAAACTGTAGCGCCTAGAACTGCTCGGCCACCCCGGCCGGCTGCAATGCAAAAACATAATAATAATGTTTATAAAGAAAGTAATGTAATAAATATACATTTTACTACGAATGCCGCACAAAACGAAAAATGAGCAAAGAAAATCTCTGCCTCCACAAAACTCTTTGGAGACAACAACAGCCACACTCTCCGGTTTGTTTATATTTTGTAAAGTATGTGGGAGTCGCCATCTGTGGAAAATTGCCTGTTTCACTTGAAATTTAACGATACTGTCAAGCACACACTATGTTTTCCAGAGCAGTGCCTGCCACAAAAATAAAATCAGTGGGTAATACCATGTAATTAATCTTACAATCGTAATATCTTACAATCGTAATATTCTTTCCACATACAGTGCTCACTTTTTCGTCTCTGTATTTGCCACAGATGCAAGGCCCCCACAATACTCCAAACTAAATTGTATCATATGATGATGAATCGCCAGGTGATTCGAAACCGGTCATGAATAAATAAAAATTGAAGAGAAAACGGCGATTGGTTGCAGTAATTCCTGAAAACCATAAATATCTTTGTTCTAATAATGAAATGTACTTGAAAAAGGTAAGTAGTGAAGTAACATAAAATTCGCTAAAATTCATTCAAATACATGTGTTTTTTAATTATATTACCTCTGAAGTGTCATATAAATTAAATAATATGACTAGCGTTGAAGAAATATAGGTCTAAAATTAAGTTTGAGCGAGAGTCGAACCATCGCCTCATACACATTCGTCCTTCAACGCTTTTTTTTTTTTTTTTTTTTGTTTTGTTTTGAAAGGAATCTTCCTGGCTCCCAAAGGGAGGGGTGGGCGCAGAGTGGACAGGGGTCGCAACCCGAAGCCTGACAGCCATGCCCCGTTCCCGCACTCCAGGAACCAAGGAAAGCGTCGGGAACGTGGAGCAGAGGGACAATGGACATCGTTTATTTATGTATTTTTCGTTTCGTTCTTTTTTTGTTATTTTTATTTATTTATTTTTGTCGCCAATACCAACGAGAATGTAAGGAAACTGGCGGCACGCGGAGGAGAAGGGCGCAGCAAGACGTCAGACTAATTGAGACTATCAAAGTTTTTTTTCTTTTTTCGGAATTTCGGAAGAACATACCGATTACCATTGCATATATTGGTTATGTAGAAGAGGCGGGGATCAACTCCTCGTGACAGGAACACCCCAGCTTTAGGGTAGGTTAAGGAAGATACTGCAGAGGGAATTGGAGAAAAACTGTCTGTATTTCGGATTGCGGACAACTACACAATGGCGTTCATTAAGGAACCAGCAAAAGTCAAGTATGCTACGCTCGAACGCTAGCCACTTCACCATCATGAACTCAAACATCCGGCTTCTATGCATCAGGTACACAATAGACGCGTGAAACTTCTCTCGCGATTTTCTCGGAACTGCCAGGGTAGTGCACGTCACTACTTGCACATTACGTTGTTTTAAAGGCTCGCTAAAGGTGTGAAGAGTTTGAAATATATCTGTGCTCCCAACGTCGTGGTCTCGCCTTGTAGCCGCGCAGGATTAGCCGAGCGGTCTCAGGCGCTGCAGTCATGGACTGTGCTCCTGATCCCGGCGGAGGTTCGAGTCCTCCCTCGGGCATGGGTGTGTGTGTTTGTCCTTAGGATAATTTAGGTTAAGTAGTGTGTAAGCTTAGGGACTGATGACCTTAGCAGTTAAGTACCATAAGATTTCACACACATTTGATTTGAAACTCGTCTTGTAATTCTGAAAAGAGCAATATTTCATTTCAGCACCTTATTCATCCGGACCATTCCAATTACAATAATTTTTTGTAAGTTGAGAGTACGTAATAAGCGTAGGAAATCGCAGAATGTCGTGTCCATAACTACAAGCCTAAGAAACACAAATTCAAAACACTGACTCATTTTCCTTCTTATTTTCCTCGTTAATCATCCATCTTAGTTGCTGCCAACACGACTGCCACAAAACGATACGTTTGAAGTTTCCTGCCTCTGTGCCGTACGAGGCAGCAGCGTTCGGCCAGCGTGCGGCGTAATTTAACACGATTTGACAACGGGCGCTGACCGGGGCCGTGGTAATTCTATAATAGAGCTCGCTGCAGTCTAACTCGGAGGGGACCCAGCGGGAAATTCGGAAGGCCCACCAGAGTTCGCTGGCCGGGCAGCGTGGGCCTGGACTTCCGAGAAGCGCGACAGGGAGTTGACGGCTACAATGAGCGGAGGACGCCGGCGATGCGAGTTAATTGGATTAAGCGGGTCCACTGTCCTCGCCTCTGTCAGTAGCCATTCAGCGGCGCATCCCATTCATCGCTGTGTGTGTGTGTGTGTGTATGTGTGTGTGTGTGTGAGAGAGAGAGAGAGAGGGAGAGAGAGAGACAGGGAGAGAGGGAGACAGAGTCTGGTGTGGACCACTTGCTCCGCAGTTACTGCTGAATGGGCCGTGTGACAGCGGTCACATTTTCTACAGTTGAACATTCTGTCTAGGAATAAACCATTTTAAGGTTGTGACTACATTGCCCGCCGCACTGTAACGATTTCTGTAGTTCTTATCCTGTTTCCTGTCTGATCCTAAAATCGACCTCACAGAACGTAACATACCATTTCCGGGCCTCAGCGATGTGCTCTTCAGGCTGCTGTTGAGCCTACCAGAGGAAGTAGGACAGGCGTTCAGTGGGTAATGCAACACAGTTCTTTTAGACTAATTTCTCCTGTATCCCGCCTGGTAGGCGGCTCGTGGGTTTGCTCCTGTAAACTGAAAGGTTGGCCGAATAAAGGAACCGAGTAGGAGCAGGTGAGGTAAAACACGTTGGTACTGCAAGTAAGTAAAAGGGGTTTACTGGTGCATTAATATATACAGAGGCATACATAACTTTGCACCGATGAGCACGTAGGTGCGAAGCCTTAGACCCGTCGTAAGTAGAGCAAGTCTCTATATGAAGCGAAGTGTCCCGGCCGTCTGCTCTTGATCAAATGGGGTGAATCTCGAACGACGCTCGTAGAGATCTACATCGCCGGCTAGAGGGTGCTGTCGTCGGAGTCTCTTGTAGTACCAACCTATGAACTTGCACCTACGCCATGGCGTCGTAGCTATCGATACCACAATTTCGGCTGAAAAAAAAAACAGGTAGTTGTTGCTGGACATCGTGGCATATTCCCACCTCAGCTGAAGTTCCCATAGATGGCGGCGCAATTCGTTGCCTTCAAATTGACGTGTGCAACGAAAGTGCATTCCAAGCAGAGAGCTATCACTGATTTTCTTTTCGTGGAAAAGTAGAGCATCGCAGATATTCATAGGCGCATGCGTGAATGTCTGCGAACAGAAGCACGTTGAATCGTTGGGCGAGAAGTATGTCATAATCGCAACAAGGTCGCGCAAACCTGTCCCACCTCCCGCGTGCCGGCTAACCGCACACAGCTGTTGACCCCTGCAATGAAGGAACGTGCGGACATCTCATTCGAGCTTAATGTGGCCGTAGTGACGGCGATAGTCTTCTGCGATTCTGTCTGTGTGACGTCCCCCGTCATAACGCAACCACCAACTCTACTCTCAAGAAATTGAAGAAATGACGTCAGCGTGTACCTTGTCACGAAAACGCAAACGCGCTCCTCCTCCACCATGGCAACACAACGCCTCAGACAAGTCTACGCACCGGATGGACCTCACGACACGCCATTACACCGTTCTTTGTCATTCACCTTACAGACCAGATCGCGCACCTTCTAACTTTCATCTGTTTGACCCAATAAACGATGCACATCACACTATGTAAATGATGGGGAGGGTGTTGCTTCAGCAAGACACTGGCTCCATCGTCGACCAGTACGAGGTGCATTCAAGTTCTAAGGCCTCCGATTTTTTTTCTCCAGACTGGAAAGAGATAGAAACATGCGCATTGTTTTAAAATAAAGCCGCGTTCATTGTCAATACGTCCCAGAGATGGCAGCACCGTACGGCAGATGGAATTTTACCGCCAGCGGCGAGAGTGAGAACTGTTTTAAATACTTAAAACGACAACGTTTTCCTTACTTGAAAAGCATGGAATCACTCGTTTTCTGAATTTGTGTGGTGTGAAACCAATTGAAATTCATCGACAGTTGAAGGAGACATGTGGTGATGGAGTTATGGATGTGTCGAAAATGCGTTCATGGGTGCGACAGTTTAATGAAGGCAGAACATCGTGTGACAACAAACCGAAACAACCTCGGGCTCGCACAAGCCGGTCTGATGACATGATCGAGAAAGTGGAGAGAATTGTTTTGGGGGATCGCCGAATGACTGTTGAACAGATCGCCTCCAGAGTTGGCATTTCTGTGGGTTCTGTGCACACAATCCTGCATGACAACCTGAAAATGCGAAAAGTGTCATACAGGTGGGTGCCACAAATGCTGACGGACGACCACATGGCTGCCCGTGTGGCATGTTGCCAAGCAATGTTGACGCGCAACGACAGCATGAATGGGACTTTCTTTTCGTTGGTTGTGACAATGGATGAGACGTGGATGCCATTTTTGAATCCAGATACAAAGCGCCAGTCAGCTCAATGGAAGCACACAGATTCACCGCCACCAAAAAAATTTCGGGTAACCGCCAGTGCTAAAAAATGATGGAGTCCATGTTCTGGGACAGCGAGGGCGTAATCCTTACCCATTGCGTTCCAAAGGGCTCTACGGTAACAGGTGCATCCTACGAAAATGTTTTGAAGAACAAATTCGTTCCTGCACTGCAACAAGAACGTCCGGGGAGGGCTGCGCGTGTGCTGTTTCACCAAGACAACGCACCCGCACATCGAGCTAACGTTACGCAACAGTTTCTTCGTGATAACAACTTTGAAGTGATTCCTCATGCTCCCTACTCACCTGACCTGGCTCCTAGTGACTTTTGGCTTTTTCCAACAATGAAAGACACTCTCCGTGGCCGCACATTCACCAGCCGTGCTGCTATAGCCTCAGCGATTTTCCAGTGGTCAAAACAGACTCCTAAAGAAGCCTTCGCCGCTGCCATGGAATCATGGCGTCAGAATTGTGAAAAATGTGTACGTCTGCAGGGCGATTACGTCGAGAAGTAACGCCAGTTTCATCGATTTCGGGTGAGTAGTTAATTAGAAAAAAAATCGGAGGCCTCAGAACTTGAATGCACCTCGTGCAGTGGACCATGCGGGCACATCTCCCCTCCCCCCCCCCCCCCCTCACCCTCTCCCCACAGTAGAGTGGCGTAAGACCGTCTTATTGAACGGAGATTATGTTTAAAAATATAGTTTTTTTAACCAAAGGTGTAGAGAAAAATATGGTGTATAGGAATCCTGAATAAAACCAATCTGCTTTCAGAAAAAAGGAAAAAATTGAGTTATGAGCCGTGCGTGGCTCATGTTCCCGCCATAATATATTTTACACTTCGTTTTTAACGTACTTCCACCTCACTTCGTTAATTTAAATTACTACTGTCACTGAGCTGCTGTTTTGCCTGACCGTGAGCGGCGTTAGCAGCACGTATCGATATATCCCCTCTCGTAGTATCTTTGCTTGACCGCTATGACTTCCCGGTCGTTGCCTGTCGTAAGGCAGTTCGTCGGAGTTCGGGTCTGCCAGTCTGTTGGGACGTGTCTGGAGTGCAGTCCGGATCTGCCAGTCGGAGAGTTTTAATGCGGCACTTGTGCAGTCAGGTGGAGCGGCTTGGAGGTTTGCGTCGACATGGCTCGCTCTGCCACTGCCGCCGCGCATCACTTGAGCCGGGCTCGATCTTGGTGGATCGTCGGTCGGTCGTCCTGCCCGACGACGCGTTTCGGCTCGCCGATCATTCATGTGTCGGCTGTGCGTGTGTGTATCGACTCCCGGTTTGTCTTCGTGCTTGCCTAGTTAGTCAGGTTGTATGTGCGTAGTGGCGTTATTTCCACTGACGACGATTTTAGATGTTTTCGGCATTCTGAGGCGAGTCGGTCGGTTGTTGCGGATGAGTGAAGTTATGTCCGCGCGGTGCAGTCGGCTGGGGCCGCTGGCTGCCCCTGCGCAGTGTCGGAGCGTGTGTGGAGCTGTCCGATAGCTACGAGCTTCGTGGTTCACCGACCCAGGACGTCGAAGTTGACTAGTGGTTTCAACTACCAGAGCCATGTCTATTCATGTTGTGGTTGTTCGCTTCGGAGGTCTGCTGTTGGGGAGGTTTTCCGGCGAGCAACGCCGAGTGGTTCTACTGCTGAGATTTAGCCGCCATGCGGTGCAGTTAACTATTTTGGTCGACTGCGATTTGAGTGCACCAGTGGAATTTTCTGTCTTGCGGCCGTTAGTGTTCTCGTTACCTGCCCTGGGCACTGTCGTAAATTCAGGCAGTGTTCTTTTGAGCGAAGTTAATTGTTATCGTGTTTCAAAGTCAAGTGTACCAGCGAAATTTTCTGCCAGTGGCCGTTAGCGTTGCGGTTACCTGCCCTGGCCACTAACGTAATTTCAGGCAGCGTCCTTTCCTCACCTGTTGTCTCTGTCCAACATAGTGTGTAATTTTGACAGCTAATACATACTGCATTGTGGATTTTCACGTTTGTAACATTGCAGGTTTGAGTTCTCATGAACTGATTGACGGGAAGCAAGTAGTTTCGGTTGGTCCGTGGCTGTCCCCTGGTTGGGTTCCCATGGATCAAGTATAGTTGGGCTCACCACCTGTGTCACCGAAGTGAACGAGGGCAGACCGACCTCCCTGGAGGTTTTCTGAGTGCCACTGGTGTTTAATTATCTGTTGTCAGCTCTTTTAAATTTTAGGCTTATGGTTATTTTTTTCTTTTTCTTAAAATTTTGCAAAATTAATTTTTACATTTATCTGTCAAGCTTAAACACTGTGATCTTCTGCCTTTTAAGGTTATGGTAATATATTTTAAAATTTTGAAGTTTAGTTGTGGCCCTCAGCCATTGGTATCGCACCTTGCATATGTTGCTTCTTTAAATTATTTTATTACTATCTTAATTGGATTTTTATCTTGTTGATTTTTAGGATTTCTTGTTGTTAATCATGCTGGCCTTCTGCCTTAAAGGTCTATGGTAATATATTCTAAAATTTTGTAATTTTGTTATGGCCCTCAGCCATTTGTATTGCACCTCACGTATGTTGTTTTTGAATTATTTTGTTGCTATCTTAATTGGATTTTTATCTTGTTAAGATTTCTTGTTGGAGACCTTCAGCCGTGAAAGAGTTGTACTCGGTAAAGATTCTGTTATGTGCCGCTTTGGTTGTAAAGGTTGTTAAGTTAGAATAAATGACAATTAGAAGCAGAAACAGACCCCAACCCTATTTGGTACTTTCCACAATCCTATTACCTGTTGTGCCCAGCGGGATTAGCGGGCGTATCAAGTTACTTATTGGACGGTCCTCGTATATACAGGAAAGAGATGTTCTCCAACCTTGAGGGTAAAATTTGGCTATTAAATTGCAACTTTCGGTATTCAGTTTTGTTAGTCTACAATTCAATCACTTTCGCGTACTAGTCACCGCAAGGTTACTACAAAAATAAGAATCTGTGCCTGGTATCGACTACAAACAACTTGACTGTTTTTCGAGGTTAGCATGTGAGGTTTACGGGATGTATGCTTTGCGTTTCCGGGTGAACTCCGCTCGCACACTAGGAACACTGACAGCCAGCGTTTGAATAGGCACTCTTGTCTTTCATCGTGTAATGAAAAGACGTGTTTCGGTTGAATGTTCTGCCGCTTGCTGAGTTTGCTGTATCTTGGTGTGGTATCATGTACAGTGAATCCAAAAAGTATTTGGTGAAAAGCAAAGAAAGAAATATCGACACCAAGGTTGGCAAAATAGAAAATGTAATACAAGTGCTAGTTCATAAAGTATTCGTTCACCATCTGAACATGCCGAAACCCTGCGCGCAGCGAGCGATTAAACTATAACGCTGACCCACGGCACACGCTAGTCACTCTATCGCCTATTGTGGTTCTGAAGGGCGCCGATACAGTGCAACTAGCGCCATGGGCCGTAAGGGTAGTGAGACGACGCTGATCGGAAGGAAACTTAATCTGCGCTTACGTAATGAGTGCGAATCTTCTTACGAGATTTCTGAGGTTGTCATTAGACCTAGATCGACGGTACAGTCGATAATAGATCGATTTTGCGCTGCAAAATCATTAAGAAACGAACCACGTACTGGACGCCCTCACACTTTGACTGATGCAGACGTCAGATTTATCATGAGGGAAATGAAGAAAATCAGCGCTCCTAAGCTGGCTGGAGATTTGGAATCTATCGGAAAGAAGGTATGTGACAACACAGTCATAAATGCCTTCAAAACGTATTGTATCTTGGCCGCGTAGCGCGCAAGAAATTTTGCGTCAGTGAACAGAATCGAAAGAAACGTCTTCATTTTGTGATGTAACATAGATTCAAAAAGGAAGACTTCTGGAATAGAGTAATATTTTCCGATGAGAGTAAATAGAACGTATTCGGGTGGGATGGTAGGCGAATGGTGTGGCGTAAGAAGAACGCGGAGATGTTGCCACGCAATCTTGTGCCAACTATTAAACACAGTGGTGGCTCCCTGATGGTTTGGGGCTCTCTGAGTGCTGTAGGTGTTGGAAAATTACATTCCATAGAAGATATAATGGACCACGATATGTATATCAACATTTTAAAGGACAATCTGAATCCTAGCGCCGAAAAATTAGGCGTGCAAGGAAATTACATTTTTCAACAAGATAACGACCCAAAGCATACGGCTCTAAATACAGGGCTGTGGCTCCTGCACAACTTAACACTCCTCCTCAGAGCCCAGACATTGACCCTATTGAACACCTTTTGAAATTACTGGAAGATAGCATCCCGAGAAGACACATTTCCAAAAAGGAAGACCCAAAAGAAGCACTTCAAGACGAATGGCATAAAATTCCAGCTTCTCTGACGGTAAACTTGGTCAAGTCGATGCCCAGACGACTACAAGCAGTAATAGCTGCAAAGGGAATCCCCACTAAATATTAATTTTTGTAACTGAAATCGTATTTTCAGATTGTAAATAAAAATATGAGTGGACGAATACTTTTTGAAGTAGCCCTTGAATAAATTCTCCATTTTGTCAAATTTGCTATCGCTATGGATGTATTTATTTCCTTGTCCATCAATAAAAATGACTTTCCAAGGTTCGTTGCATATGACTGGACGTTCACATTTTATGTCCCTTCCTTTCACGTGACATACACTTAGTTTTTTTAAAAAAAATTGCAACTAGACGAATACTTTTTGGACTCACTGTAGCTGGGTTGCGTGCAGGCGACGAACGTCTGTAGTATGGTTTCGTTCATCACTCACAACGTGCGTGTATTATATGATCAACGTATTCTTGATTCACGTTGCGAAATTGCTACGACTTCATCATATTGTCTTCCTACAGGGTGACAATTATTGAACAATGCGAAAAGAAACGTAATTTAGTTACAAACTACGGCGTGCACACACCTTATTCAACATGTAAAAGTAACTGCAGATATTCGGATTTAGGTTACGACGTGTTCGATATGCCTGCCATCATTGGCGATGATGTGGCGCAGACGAATAGCGAAATTCTGCATGACGAGCTGAAGTGTCGAAACATCGATGCTGTCGATGACCTCCTGAACTGCGGTTTTCAGCTCATGAGTTGTTTCGGAGGTTATTGCTGTACACCTTGTCTTTAATATAGCCCCACAAAAAGGAGTAGCGTGAGTTCATATCCGGAGAATAAGACGGCCAATCGAGGCCCATGTCAGTATCGTCTGGGTACCACAGACCCAGAATGTTGTCACCAAAGTGCTCCTCCTGGACATCACTCTCCTGCTTCTATGGGGTCGATGTCCGCCTAATATCATGTCGAAATCAGGGTCACCTTGGATAATGGGGACGAAGCCATCTTCCGAAACCTTCCCGTACCGTTCGTTAGTCATCGTGCCATCAACGAATATCGCCCCGATTATTCCGTGACTGGATATTGCACACCACAGTCACCCGTTGAGGGTGAAGAAACCTCTCGATCGCGAAATGCGGATTCTGGGTCCCTCAAATATGCCAATTTTGCTTACTGACAAAGTCATCCAAATGAAAGTGAGCCAACAACAATAAGGCGCGTGCGCATGCACATACTAATTTCCCTGATACCCTGCAGCCAACGGTGCAGCTTAAACGTCCTAACGCAAGCCCATCACAAGTTCTGACGATTTTATTTTATGTAGTTCACTAATTGTTACCCTGTATCTCTCAAGTGGTAAGTAGTTCTTTGTCACTTCGTGATGATATTAGCTTACCGGAATTATGACAGAATCTGCCTGAAATCAATTAAACCAAATGGCAGTTCTGTCAGTTTAGTCACTCTCCATATCAATGAAAAGATGCTAAATGCTTTGCGACTTGTATTGGACAGTGTTTATTTCCTTTCATTACTTACTGGAATATCACGTGTCATCTCCTACTTGTCCACTAAGAGTAAGTGTACTGCTTTCCTAAAGTATACAACCCTATGTCACATTTTACAAATTTCTTATTGCATAGAAGATCAAAGCCAGAATCGATTACCCTGAACGCCACACATCTCGTTTTATGCATGATTTGGAGTACATAAATACACTCCTGGAAATGGAAAAAAGAACACATTGACACCGGTGTGTCAGACCCACCATACTTGCTCCGGACACTGCGAGAGGGCTGTACAAGCAATGATCACACGCACGGCACAGCGGACACACCAGGAACCGCGGTGTTGGCCGTCGAATGGCGCTAGCTGCGCAGCATTTGTGCACCGCCGCCGTCAGTGTCAGCCAGTTTGCCGTGGCATACGGAGCTCCATCGCAGTCTTTAACACTGGTAGCATGCCGCGACAGCGTGGACGTGGACCGTATGTACAGTTGACGGACTTTGAGCGAGGGCGTATAGTGGGCATGCGGGAGGCCAGGTGGACGTACCGCCGAATTGCTCAACACGTGGGGCGTGAGGTCTCCACAGTACATCGATGTTGTCGCCAGTGGTCGGCGGAAGGTGAACGTGCCCGTCGACCTGGGACCGGACCGCAGCGACGCACGGATGCACGCCAAGACCGTAGGATCCTACGCAGTGCCGTAGGGGACCGCACCGCCACTTCCCAGCAAATTAGGGACACTGTTGCTCCTGGGGTATCGGCGAGGATCATTCGCAACCGTCTCCATGAAGCTGGGCTACGGTCCCGCACACCGTTAGGCCGTCTTCCGCTCACGCCCCAACATCGTGCAGCCCGCCTCCAGTGGTGTCGCGACAGGCGTGAATGGAGGGACGAATGGAGACGTGTCGTCTTCAGCGATGAGAGTCGCTTCTGCCTTGGTGCCAATGATGGTCGTATGCGTGTTTGGCGCCGTGCAGGTGAGCGCCACAATCAGGACTGCATACGACCGAGGCACACAGGGCCAACACCCGGCATCATGGTGTGCGGAGCGATCTCCTACACTGGCCGTACACCACTGGTGATCGTCGAGGGGACACTGAATAGTGCACGGTACATCCAAACCGTCATCGAACCCATCGTTCTACCATTCCTAGACCGGCAAGGGAACTTGCTGTTCCAACAGGACAATGCACGTCCGCATGTACCCCTGGCCACCCAACGTGCTCTAGAAGGTGTAAGTCAACTACCCTGGCCAGCAAGATCTCCGGATCTGTCCCCCATTGAGCATGTTTGGGACTGGATGAAGCGTCGTCTCAAGCGGTCTGCACGTCCAGCACGAACGCTGGTCCAACTGAGGCGCCAGGTGGAAATGGCATGGCAAGCCGTTCCACAGGACTACATCCAGCATCTCTACGATCGTCTCCATGGGAGAATAGCAGCCTGCATTGCTGCGAAACGTGGATATACACTGTACTAGTGCCGACATTGTGCATGGTCTGTTGCCTGTGTCTATGTGCCTGTGGTTCTGTCAGTGTGATCATGTGATGTATCTGACCCCAGGAATGTGTCAATAAAGTTTCCCCCTCCTGGGACAATGAATTCACGGCGTTCTTATTTCAGTTTCCAGGAGTGTAGTTATCGACACTTTTACAGATGTCAATGACGTTTTGCTTTGTTCTACAGAAGTGTGTATGCTCGAAGCGTTGTATTTATGCGTTATTATTACATTCCGGGGTTCACATTCCCATTTTCTTGACAGCTAGCTACAAGAAACGTTATTTAAACACTTTCATATTTGCCGACATACTAAATACGGCTTTTCATATCCACATCGATTCATTTACTTCTTGCTGTACATACTAACAACTGTTGCTCTCATAAAGTGTTACCTGCTCAGCTAACTTCCTTTAACCCTCCGCACGCCTATTCTTGTCACACGAGCAGGTGCATTGTAAAATTTACAGTAAGGGCATCGGTCAGTAAAAACAAGCATGTGCTGAAAAAACTATACTATTTATTGAAGAAAGCACTTCACATTCACCATCTTCACCAATTATACGAAAAGTTTTTGCTCTTTCAGTTCTTTTAATAACGATTTAGCCAGTTATTCGCACATATGTTCCCTTTCATAACACCTTTCAAGACAGCTTGTTTCCTAGTGTGCTGTTTACAAGCAACGCTATTACATCCACCACATTTGATTCATATGTGTCGAATGTTTTGGCGTTCACAAAGGATAAACGTCCAGCGTTTTTTCGCTGGAGCTTCGGGGAGCTGGTCTTCGGAAATCGATGCGTCAGCACGAGATTGCATAAGAAATACAACAAGATCGGCTGACAATGATTTGAGTTGAGCTCTAGATATGAGCTATTCTTTCACTAGGCCTTCTGATATCTTCTTGACATAAATACATCTTCGCGAAGTTATCTGTCGCTTTGTGAAGGAAAACAATATTTAGAATTAATTCCAGGAATGTTCAAAAAAATGAAAAAATAGTCAATGACCGACTCCATGTAATTCTTGAAACTGAGTAATAGGCACACATTTTATCTAGAACGCAACTCCACCTTTTGTCACACTGTAGTCAGCTATGATTTCAAATTTGAGGCCGGCCTGTTTGGCCGAGCGGTTCTAGGCGCTTCAGTCTGGAAGCGCGCGACCGCTACGGTCGCAGGTTCGAATCATGCCCCAGGCATGGATGTGTATGACGTCCTTAGGTTAGTTAGATTTAACTAGTTCTAAGTTCTAGGGGACTGACAACCTCAGATGTTAAGTCTCATAGTGCTCAGAGCAGAGCCATTTGAACCATTCAGATTGAAGTGTTTCTTCATCAACTGTCGCCATGCTATATTTGGTAGACAAAAGAATGACTGCACGTTTTTACGAAGAACGTACGAAACTAAGGTTTTATCCTGCTGAAATCCAAACATTGCACTTTCAATTTCTCTTGTTTTGTATGGGAGAATTTCCGGAGGAGTTTCATGTCTGTTCTTCCTCATTGTACCAATGCAAGTGATTTTCTTTTTCAGCAAATATGCGAGATGCCTTCAGTAGTTTGCACATCAAAACTTTATCTCAAAATTTGGAAGGAAATGAACGAAGTAAACATCCCAGAATTCAAATCAAGAACAGATGGCAACATAAGTAACTGAGAAACAGATTTGGAAGAAAATGAAACGAAGTAAATATTCCAGAATTCAAATCAAGAACAAATGGCAACATAAGTAACTGAGAAGTAGATTTCCTCGGAGCAGCGAAGTATCTTAAATCGCTTAATACAGCTTCTTGCTTAGCGGTGATATACAACCACTCACTGGACGAAATATCCATACCTGAATAAAGATTGCTAAGCTGTAAAGGTCACACCAGGACTCAAGAAGGGAAATAAGAATAATGCAATGATTTATAGGTCCGCATCACTGACGTCGATTTGCAGTTCGATCTTATAACGCATCCCGTGTTAGAACGTTATGAAGCACCTTGAAAGAAGCGAGCTATTGACACATTATGAACACGGGTTAAGGAAAAATATTTTTCTTGTGAAACACCACCTCACTCTCACGAATGAATACTATCCACAGGGATTATAAAACTAATTCCATATTTCTAGATTTCCCGAGCGCTTACGATATCGTCCCTGAGAGGGGGGGCTTCTAATCAAATTGCATGCCTATGGGATATCGTCTCAGTTATGTTAATACACTCCTGGAAATGGAAAAAAGAACACATTGACACCGGTGTGTCAGACCCACCATACTTGCTCCGGACACTGCGAGAGAGCTGTATAAGCAATGATCACACGCACGGCACAGCGGACACACCAGGAGCCGCGGTGTTGGCCGTCGAATGGCGCTAGCTGCGCAGCGTTTGTGCACCGCCGCCGTCAGTGTCAGCCAGTTTGCCGTGGCATACGGAGCTCCATCGCAGTCTTTAACACTGGTAGCATGCCGCGACAGCGTGGACGTGAACCGTATGTGCAGTTGACGGACTTTGAGCGAGGGCGTATAGTGGGCATGCGGGAGGCCGGGTGGACGTACTGCCGAATTGCTCAACACGTGGGGCGTGAGGTCTCCACAGTACATCGATGTTGTCGCCAGTGGTCGGCGGAAGGTGCACGTGCCCGTCGACCTGGGACCGGACCGCAGCGACGCACGGATGCACGCCAAGACCGTAGGATCCTACGCAGTGCCGTAGGGGACCGCACCGCCACTTCCCAGTAAATTAGGGACACTGTTGCTCCTGGGGTATCGGCGAGGACCATTCGCAACCGTCTCCATGAAGCTGGGTTACGGTCCCGCACACCGTCAGGCCGTCTTCCGCTCACGCCCCAACATCGTGCAGCCCGCCTCCAGTGGTGTCGCGACAGGCGTGAATGGAGGGACGAATGGAGACGTGTCGTCTTCAGCGATGAGTGTCGCTTCTGCCTTGGTGCCAATGATGGTCGTATGCGTGTTTGGCGCCGTGCAGGTGAGCGCCACAATCAGGACTGCATACGACCGAGGCACACAGGGCCAACACCCGGCATCATGGTGTGGGGAGCGATCTCCTACACTGGTAGTACACCACTGGTGATCGTCGAGGGGACACTGAATAGTGCACGGTACATCCAAACCGTCAGCGAACCCATCGTTCTACCGTTCCTAGACCGGCAAAGGAACTTGCTGTTCCAACAGGACAATCCACGTCCGCATGTATCCCGTGCCACCCAACGTGCTCTAGAAGGTGTAAGTCAACTACCCTGGCCAGCAAGATCTCCGGATCTGTCCCCCATTGAGCATGTTTGGGACTGGATGAAGCGTCGTCTCACGCGGTCTGCACGTCCATCACGAACGCTGGTGCAACTGAGGCGCCAGGTGGAAATGGCATGGCAAGCCGTTCCACAGGACTACATCCAGCATCTCTACGATCGTCTCCATGGGAGAATAGCTGCCTGCATTGCTGCGAAAGGTGGATATACACTGTACTAGTGCCGACATTGTGCATGGTCTGTTGCCTGTGTCTATGTGCCTGTGGTTCTGTCAGTGTGATCATGTGATGTATCTGACCCCAGGAATGTGTCAATAAAGTTTCCCCTTCCTGGGACAATGAATTCACGGTGTTCTTATTTCAATTTCCAGGAGTGTAGATTCGTGATTTGCTCTGAGAAAAGTAACAGTTCGTTGTAATCATTAATTAAAACTTCCGGCCTAAGAGACCTTGGTCGAACAGCAGAAATTGGATGTTTCAGTAATTAAATGGGCAGATGCGACATTAGGTCATAAGGTATACGGGAAAAATACACATACAGTTCGTTACCTCCATACGCATTTGAATCAAAATCCCAAGCAAAAGAGAGGGGTCATTAAAACATTAGTGAACAGGGCTAATAAAATCTGTGAGCCAGTTTATCTGCAAGAGGAACTAAATTATTTGCGGACATCTTGGAAGAAAAATGGATTTGCTGATAATAAGCTAGATTGAGAATTACAAGGCAGAAGAAAAGTGTCCGAAAACATTCAGCAAACGTCGACTGGGAAAGTTTTTCTTCCATTTATCCACAATATTGCGGGCCGTTTTGAGTTGAAACGATCTTTAGACCCATCAAGAAGATTAGTGAATGTTTAAGATCAGAGAAAGACGCACGACACCCTTTTGCAACAAATGGGGTGTATAAAATTCCGTGTAGTTGTGGGAAGGTTTATATTTCAACAAAGAAAAGAAGTGTTAATACCCAACTTTTCTGCTTTTGTTTATTGAATCATCAGCCTTCTGACTGGTTGCGGCCCGCCACGAATTCCTCTCCTGCGCCAACCTCTTTTTATCTCAGAGTAGCACTTGCAACCTCCCTTCTCAGTTATGACGATGACGAGGTACCATACTCCGAGGAGCATTGAGGATGATGCGGGAGGCTCCCACCACTGTACTAGGTAAGGTCCTAGTGGAGGTGGTGTGCCGTTGCCTTCCTCCGACCGCAATGGGGATGACTGATGATGATGATGATGCAGACGACACAAGAACAACCAGTCATCTCGAGGCAGAAAAAATCCCTGCCTCGCCAGGAATCGTGCGCGGGAAGAGAGAACGCTACCGTAAGACCACGAGCTACAGACTGTCAAATATTTACTACATTTATTCTAGTCTCTGTCTTCACAGTTTTTGCCCTGTAAAGCTCCCTCTAGTACCATGGAAGTCATTCCCTGATGTCTTAACAGATGTCCTATCATCCTGTCGCTTGTCTTTATCAGTGTTTTCCGCGTATTATGCCCAGAACCTCCTCATTCCTTACCTTAGCAGTCCACATAATTTACAACAATCATGTGTGACATCACATATGAAATGTTTCGATTCTTTTCTGTTCCGGTTTTCCCACAGTCCATGTTTCACTAACATACAATGTTGTGCTCCAAAAAGTACATTCTCAGAAATTTGTTACTCAAATTAACGACTACGTTTGATTCTAGTAGACTTCGCTTGGCCAGGAATGACCTTTGTGTCATTGCTAACTTGCTTTTGATGTCCTCCTTGCTCCGGCTGTCATTAGTTATTTTACTGCCTAGATGGCTGAGCTCCTTAACTTCATCTACTTCATAGCCATCAATCCTGATGTTACGTTTCTCGCTATTCTCATTTCTGCTACTTCTCATTACTTTCATATTTCTTCGATTTACTCTCAATCCGTATTCTGCACTCATTAGATTATTCATTCCATTCAGCAGATCATGTAATTCTTCTTTACTTTCACTCAGGATACCAATGTCATCAGCGAATCGTATTATTCATATCCTTTCACCTTGAATTTTAATTTCACTTCTGAACCTTCCTTTTATTTCCATCATCGCTTCTTCGATGTACAGATTGAACAGAAGGAGCAAAAGACTACATCTCTGTCTAACACTCTTTTTAATCCGAACACTTCGTTCTTGGTCGTCCATTCTTATTATTCCCTCCTGGCTCTTGTACATATTGTATATTACCCGTCTCTCAATATAGGTTACCTCTTTTTTTCTCGGAATTTCGAACATCTTGCCCCAATTTACATTGTCGAACGCTTTTTCCAGGTCGACAAATCCTGTGAACCCACCTAGCCGAACATAACACTGTCGTCGAGGACACACCGACAAATCGGTTGTAGCGGAACAAGTTTTTAAAGATGGTGATTATGAAATAAAATTTAATGAGACGATCATGCTAGATAAGACATGTACGTATGTACAGAGAATCCAAGAGATTCATAAACACCACAATAATTTTAACAGGAAAGAAGAAGGCTTAAAGCTAGATAAGAAATGGCGGTCGACATTACACCAACGATATGACAATCGATTACTTGTGATCGAGAGTAATGACATAAGTCAGAGATATTTTCACTGTCGACAGCACTCTATGCGCTCTGTATAAACGGGACCTCCACGGCCCGGCAGCCAGTCCTTGGCTAACCCCGGAAGATGTTGCCCGCAGTCGGCAACGGAACGTCAGGAGGAAGAATTTCCACTGTTCGATCAAGGTCCCAGAGCCCGGAAGTTCTAATTGGTGAAGACGCCGGCCGTGAAAGTCTACACGTTATGATTAGTTCGTAGTAACTGTCAGAAAGTTATCGAGTAAAACAGAAGTGATACCTGGGTTCCCCAAGGAAGTGTTAGAGGCCATCTGCAATTCCTAACCCGCATAAACTATTTAGATGACAATCTGAGCAGCACTCTTAAATTGTTTGCAAACGCTGCTGCTATTTTCCGTCCCTCAAAGCTATCATATAATCAAAACTAATTGCAAAATCACTTAGATTAGGCGAAAAGTGGCCAGTGATTCTGAATAATGAAATGCGTCCGTCATCCATAAGAGTAGGTACTGAAAGGAGTCCGTGACGCATCATACAAGTCTAAAGGCTAAATACTTAGGGATTACAGTTATGTGCTACTTGAATTGGAGCGATCACGTAGGCAACGCAACGAGGAGGGCAAGCACAAGCCTGCGTGCCAGTAGCAGAACACTTGAGAGTTGCAGGAGGCCTACTAAAGAGACTGCCTGCAATACTCTTCTGGAGTGTTGCTGCGTGTTATAAGTTCCTTACCCTACAGGATTGGCGGAGGATATCGAAAAAGTGCAAAGGAGGGCTGGTCGTTTCGTATTATCGCGAAATAGGCGAGAGAGTGTCACTGATATGCGAGTTGAATCATAAAAGGTTGGTATGGGAGGGTGCCATGCGGGTGCCCATGGCCGCGCCGGGGATTTGTTTGTATACCTTCCCTTATTGGGTTCTATTTTCATTGTGGAAAGATCGTTTCATGAAGTTTACCGCAAGTGAAAGAGAGAGAGAAATTTGTTGATATATATACACTACTGGCCATTAAAATTGCTACACCAAGAAGAAATGCAGATGATAAACGGGTATTCATTGGACAAGTATATTATACTACAACTGACATGTGATTACATTTTCACGCAATTTGGGTGCATAGCTCCTGAGAATCAGAACCCAGAACAACCACCTCTGGCCGTAACAACGGTCTTGATACGCCTGTGCATTGAGTCAAAAAGAGCTTGGATGGCGTGTACAGGTACAGCTGCCCATGCAGCTTCAACACGATACCACAGTTGATCAAGAGTAGTGACTGGCGTATTGTGACGGGCCAGTTGCTCGGCCACCATTGACCAGGCATTTTCAATTGGTGAGAGATCTGGGGAATGTGCTGGCCAGGGCAGCAGTAGAACATTTTCTGTATCCAGAAAGGCCCGTACAGGACCTGCAACATGCGGTCGTGCATTATCCTGCTGAAATGTATGGTTTCGCAGGGATCGAATGAAGGGTAGAGCGATTTGTCGTAACACATCTGAAATGTAACGTCCACGGTTCAAAGTGCCGTCAATGCGAACAAGACGTGACCGAGACGTGTAACCAATGGCACCCCTTACCATTACGCCGGGTGATACGCCAGCATGGCGATGTCGAATACACGCTTCCAATGTGCGTTCACCGCGGTTTCGCCAAACACGGATGCGACCATCATGATGCTGTAAACAGAACCTGGAGTCATTTCAAAAAATGACGTTTTCCCATTCGTGCACCAAGGTTCGTCGTTGAGTACATCATCACAAGCGCTCCTGTCTGTGATGCAGCGTCAAGGGTAACCGCAGCCATGGTCTCCGAGCTGATAGTCCATGCTGCTGCAAACGTCGTCTAACTGTTCGTGCATATGGTTGTTGTCTTGCAAACGTCCTCATCTGTTGACTCAGGGATCAAGACGTGGCTGCACGATCCGTTACAGCCATGCGGATAAGATCCCTGTCATCTCGACTGCTAGTGATACGAGGCGGTTGGGATCCAGCACGGCGTTCCGTATTACCCTCTTGAACCCACCAATTCCATATTCTGCTAACAGTCATTGGATCTCGACCAACGCGAGGAGCAATGTCGCGATACGATAAACCGCAATCGCGATAGGCTACAATCCGTCCTTTACCAAAGTCGGAAACGTGATGGTACGCATTTCTCCTCCTTACACGAGGCATCACAACAACGTTTCACCAGGTAATGCCGGTCAACTGCTGTTTGTGCATCAGAAATCGGTTGGAAACTTTCCTCATATCAGCACGTTGTAGGTGTCACCACCGGCGCCAACCTTGTGTGAATGCTCTGAAAAGCTAATCATTTGCAGATCACAGCATCTTCTTCCTGTTGGTTAAATTTCGTGTCTTTAGCACGTCATCTTCGTGGTGTAGCAATTTTAATGGCCAGTAGTATATCCCTTCCCCATGAGAATTATTTCCTTCTTTCATACCTCGTTTGTGTTACCACTGATCTCATTTGTACTAAGACTGCAGTCAGTACACGCTAGGTGCCTAGATGCTTCCACCGCCGTGAGTGGAGTGCATAAGTTCTAATGAATGTTCACCAACCTGCAGTCTTCCACAGTCGTTGTCGCCTGAGCAGAGAACAGCACGTAGGTCATGAAGCCGTTATGTTGATGCTGTAATAAATTATTAGCGAGGAACTGGTATGTATTAACAGGGACAGTAAACTCCAGTAGCGATACCACTTCTCTGTTGCCCGCTGACTGTTACTGTCACGCAGTAAGCCTACACCATTCCGGACGCGGCTCGAAGTAACTCGCCATGCGCCACGTCACTCAACTCGATAAACAAACAGCTGTCAACCTACGAGACCGGCTGCACTGGGAGGTAGGTAACTAAGCTAGTCGCTCGGCGTGTCGCTAGAAAAACGGTCGTGCTGATTCTTGTGACTTTGAAGATTATATTACCTGATACACGTTGCTGATTACATCATTTTCTAGTTCTCCTTTACCATGCATATTAATGCTTTACATTTGTCCTGTGTCAACGTCAGCACGTGGATGTGTCCCATTACCCCGAGTACCTGATCTAAGCGCTGCGAGCGTCAACGCCAGTGTTGTGTTATGTATTTAGTGCCGTTGTGTTTCAGTGAATGGTAGACAATAATACGTTTTTGAATAGGTCTTTAGGAGAGAAAATGAATTACTGAATAAAAAAAAGAACAGGGTGCCATCTAAAAAGTCATACCGCTGTTCATAACTTTGTAAAAAACAAAGCTACGACGAAGGCAATCATGCTGATTTATGTCCCCCTGACGGTTAAAGAACATTTGCTTGAAACATTTTGTAATCTGCATCTGGACCAACAGATATTTAGGGTGGTGAACATAAATGGGACACCCTGTACAGTACCTCAACAACAAAGTATGTACAGATTATTGCTTTGTTGGATTTGATACGAAACAACTCCCGTGCTAATACTAACCGATCAGCCTTTATCAGTTGCACACGGTCAAACCATTCTGAACTGTTAGGCTATGATCCACTAGTCAATAACGGTGAGTTAGCTTGGGGGGGGGGGGCGGGGGGGTTATTTCAACCTTTTTATTAAGTTTTTCTCAGCGTTCCATTTTTATTTGAAATTTTGATAACAGTGATAATTTCCAATGCAGGCTAACAATAGTGACCACTGTCAGAGGGCAGGTTTAATTTAGCAGTCACATATTTTCTGCTAGAAGCATTTTCTCACTCAGCACCGGAAGGCTCATTTCCACAGTGCGAGCAAGCAGTGCACCAACTGCCCCTGGCATCGATGCTCGGGTGTGGCCGGTAAGGATCCAGGTGCTTACAGCCAGGTGAGTCATGAGCTACGTAGGCGCCAAGCAAGGCATGCCCGGTGTGGCTGTAGCCTAACGTAGCACAGTCGCTAGTCTTCAAGTCTTACTGTCCCTCTTACTCGTATATCGATAAAACGAATATCACACTAGATTAATTTGGGACGGATCTGTCGAATGGGGACTTAATATCCCGCTTTAAAAACCATTTTGTTTGTAAATGGAAGAAATCAGAAGCCTTCTGTCGACACTACCCATCGCGTGAAATACTTGAGAAGCAGCATTGCAGTTTGATACACTGAAAATACGAAATTGCAAGTTTCTCTTCCAAGATGCTACTGCAGGTGGGTGTTAAGTGACTCCGCGCAACGGAAAATAATAAACGCTAAAATGAAGATTTGGTCCTGGCTGACTACCCCATGAAGCAGATCTTAGGATCTCTTAATGCTCTTTAACACACAAATTCCAACCTAAACAGAAATGAATGATTAAGCGAACTAATTGTAATAAATAATAAACGTTGTCGCTGTTTATACATTTATTGTATATTAAAAACAATCTTTATTACAGATGTTTATATTTCCTAACTAAAATTACTGATCCATTGAACAACTCTGCCGTTTTACTATCACTGCTCGATCTAATATAAATAACGCGAAATGACTGACATCATCTGTGCACCCAACACAAGAAGACATATCATTTAAAGATGACCTACAATGGAGTGCAACGTCAGTGGAAATAAATCCTACGTGATCACAGCTGTTAAGCCTCATAGCCCCTAATAAGCCAAATCAATTAGCATTATCACTGTATGTACTGCGTCCGGTGCATCGGTGTGATGGTTCTCGTACACGTGAGCGACGATGGAAGAACTCCAGCCACAAAATAAACTCTTTCAAAGAGTAGGACGGCTGAAGGCGGTCCTCTGACTACTATACTCTAATACTGTCTTCTCCTCCCTGTGTTCTACAGACGAGAAACGCGAACTCCCAGCCACAAGGATGGAGTTCAGATAACGTCTCAACGTAAGTATAGGCAGAAGAGGTGCTCTCAATTACTGAACGCTGCGTACCCAACGACGACTTCCAACCTGGAGGTGATGTCCAGAATCGTGTAAGTTCGCAACAGTACAGTGCCTAACTGTTCTAACTATAAACTCTCCTGAGAGCAAAGACAGCAAGTCCGTCTGTACCAACAAAAGCTGATGTCGAGCGATATTCACACACGCGCGCTCACAACGGAAGACCTCGTCTCTGCACTGCTGTCTTCCCAGCAAGGCTCGGCTCCCCACCATCGTAATTCCGAAAACGAATCATATTCTCGAAACCACGGAATATTCTCCCTCTCTACAGATTCTTCCGAACGCCGACCAACCATATTTTAGACTTTTGTCGTCCAGCGCGGGAAGTTTGCGAGGAAAAAGCTATACTCGTGCAATGGTACGCTTCTGAGTAAAAATCCTTGCAAATAACCTATCCTGCGTGGTTTCCGAGGTGCCGCTTCTTCGTTCCTGTCACCTGCGTCCAAGATTTTCAACGTTTCCGAACTATAATCCTTCCGGTTCGGCTACTCTATTGTGCTCTAGCGCTTAGGTGTTACGACGTCTGTCTTGCTATTTCCTTGCAGAACCAACACACCTGTGTGGGCATTCAACCCAGGGCTTCAGTTCCGCCAGCCGTTTCATTTCCACTGGCGTTACAACCTCTACTAGTGTAGGCAATCATTCATTAAGACGTTTTTTTATAATAAAGACACTCCGTCACCTTCCATGCAATAAGCGTTAACAATTATTTACAAGACGTACGTGACAATGCCAGTCTCCTTTATATATTCATATATACGATGTTCCACCTATCACATGATACTTAATTGTGTTTGTAGATCACGGCAAAGTATGTGGATGAGTGTGAAAGTATGACCACCTTACACTCTCTTAGGAGAGAAACCGGTATAGTGGGCGGTTATACGAAATGGAGACGTACTATAGGAAACGGTCCTTGACAAGTATGGAGCAAACAAGGTCTAATGTGTATATGATAGTATATACCTTCGAAGATCCATTTTTTATTGTGGAGTTGAAACATCTTTGACAGTAACCCTATCTTTGACAGGTAGCCTGCCGGCATGGGAAAATCGAGACGACCATGTGCAAAATTCCCCATGACCACTGCCACTATCCAAATTACACACAGTGCGTCTAGGCCTTATTACCCACTGACTTGCCTCCATCGCGACGGTTTTGTTGCTGGTTCGTCGCACAGACCACAGGCTGGCACACATCTCATTCACAGATCAGGCAGCCTTTATGAGGCATGGATTCATCAAGCTGTGGGGGAATACAAGTGGTATGGTGGCAGCGAACCATCACAGCAGTTCAGCCTCAACGTGTGGGTGAGGATTATTGGTGACTGCCTCATGTGACCAGTCATCCATTCACTACCTCTCACAGACGGGGTTTACCTACACTTCTTGCATGTGACGCTATTATGCATGCTCGAAGACTGCCTTTGGTGAAGCGAAGTGTAATGTGCCCACTACATGCTGGTACTCCAGCTCATTCCCATTTTGAACGTGGAGCTAAACACCTAGTACAGACGAAACATTCTCACATTCTCACTTGGTTCAAATGGCTCTGAGCACTATGGGACTTAACATCTGAGGTCAGCAGTACCCTATAATTTAGAACTACTTAAATCTAACTAACCTAAGGACATCACACACATCCATGCCCGAGGCAGGATTCGAACCTGCGACCGTAGCGATCGCGCGGTTCCACACTGAAGCGCCTAGAACCGCTCGGTCACACAGGCCGGGCATTTTCACTTGCCTGCTGTGTTCTCATGAGTGCTTTTAATGAACGAAACCTACATTGTCAAAGACGTTTTATCTCCACCTCTATTAGAACGTATTTCCAGTCATATTTCCGAATGACCTGTTATGCTCCTCGTCCTCTCAGATCATGCTATCAGTTTGCCTCCGTTTAGACATTAATGTCACATACCACAAAGTGATTATCTTTCATTTTCTGCCATTGCTTCAGGGTTATTTTATTGGGAGTATGGGACATGTGGGCTTGGGAGGAAGGCTTCGTACTTTTCTCGTTTGGAAGTTACACAGCCATGATCTCAGAGTCCTGTTGTTGGTAGAGGACAGTCAGCGAATTTCATTTGGAGAGGTGAGCCTTTGCAGGGAAATGGGCGGTTTTTGCAGAAGTGAGGCTGCAACCTGCCTCAAGCTTCTGCTAGCAGAGCCCACACCTGACTAAGGCAGCAGTTGCCGTGCCGCCATTGCCATCCCCAGAGAATAATTAAGTGTGACATTTTTGCTTTTTCTGGATGAACACCAAATTTTGGTCATAGAGTTGCAATGAATCGCCCCGTCACTGCACCTGGTCCAAAGAGGCGGACCAAGTGAGAAGACACGCTCTAGCCGAGTACCAACCCCATGTCTACTAAAGAGTGTTTCCTATGCCAACAGTTCGAAGTTTCTGTTGCATTCCCCAATTTCTCAATGAAATAAGTGATACTGTCGTCCTTCACATTGGCACTGGCATTGAGTTATCCCCACCACAAAGAGTTGTTTGAAGACAGGGAATTGAAGGTGGAGAAGTAAGTTCCGCGGGATTTGCTTTCATATATTGGCGTCAGTGGGATTAGTCTCCCAGTCGCCGTCTGGCGCTGATGGGCACACACTTTGCTGATTTTGGGGAAACGGTGTTTGTGGATCTCGAGTAAGACGATCTGTACTCTGAGCTACACGTTATGTACTTGTTGTGGCATGTAATTTTAGCTTCCCATTTGTTAGTAATTGTGATTTGGGCCCAACGACGTTGAATCCGCGAGCTATCCAGATAAAGATAACTTGTCGCATTTTCCACGTGCAGCTCTCCATATGGTTCAGTACTCGCTTCGCTTAGCCTCGCCTCGCCTGACCTCTAATAAACGTTCGGTGAGTGTGTATGTGGGGACATACGTCAAATTTCAAATTTATAATGTATTACACCATCCGTAACTAGCAAGTGTTACGTAGCCAGGATGTCCTGAAAACGGTGGATCACCCTAACTGGTGGATGACATATGTCTAGGAGCGTTTGCTTTTGAAATAAGGCAGCAAGAAAGATAGTAAGAGGATACTTAGTTCTAAAGTATATTTCAAGAATAGTTTTCTTTTGATTTTCGTTTCGTGTGGTTTTGTGGAACACTTTATGATATACTGCAATATGAAACGACGTAGATGCATCTGCGAATGGTGATTGGAGTAAAGCGGTTTGCGCACGAAATTGATCATGATAGGTTATCTGACTGGATGATCATTTTGATCAACCAGTGAGAGAAAAGTCTTTCCCGCGTAATTGAATGAGTTATATGCTCTGTGAGCGACGGCATTCAGTCAGTCGTGGATTCGCTGTCGGACGAGAAGGTCATGTTAAATGTGTCGGAAAAATTACCTGTAAGATGAAGAAAGGACGGTTAAATCGCGCTCGGTTTATATCGCCGAGTTATCAGATGCAATTGCGAACATTTCGGTGAAGTTTTGAGAGGTTTTGGTATGTCAGTTGCAGAAAAAAACCGCGTGTGAAACTTTCGGTCTTTGTGTATAATTCTGCGTGGCGTATTCCGTATGCATGTACAGAACATTTTGGCCAACATCTTCTGTCGAATAATCCACTGAAAATAACCGACTATGAACTCGTTTTGTAACAGTGTATTGCCTGTGTGAATCTAGTAATATTTCGGGTTGGACTTACCACATTTCCGGCTGTCTTACGCGTGATATAAGCTGCACGAACTAGTAGCAGATGTACTAACAACGTAAATGTGGGCTTGATGACGTCATAAATGAAAAGGACCGTAATAAAACATCAGTATCTACAAACAAACATTTACAATGAAGGGAGGAAGCACCCACTTTGACCGTTATTAATAGAGATTTACAGGTTTATCTTGTTACTTGAGATACGCTGACTTTGCAATCGTAAGTATGGACGGTGGTCTTCTTCAACGCTGCTTTTCTGATCGTTTACATAGTACTAAGAATGCAGAGCAACGGGTGGTGAATGGACTCTATACTGAGGTAAGTGGACGTTAAATAAATCGCGAAACGAGACGAGCGCACCAATCCCGCCCCGCCGCACCATGGCAAGAGCATTTTCGAAACCTAGTGGCATTACTGCATATCTAAGTTCAAGATCGTCTGCTGTAATTACAAAGTCTCTATAATCACACACTGTGTGGAGGATACTAGTTTCATAGATTCCGGTGACCTCATGTTTTATCTCGAAAAGTTCTTGTCCGAGTTACTTCAAATTTTTGCATGATTCTCTAATAAACATTTCGAGGAAGACAGGCTATATATAAATATCGATGTTAACAAAAATCTCGGTTAGTTCTGACCGATTGGCGTCAAATTTCTTCTCATTGCTCTAATAACGCGAAACATTGCTAGCAATAATCTCAGAAAGTTTTACAACGATTTACTTGAAATTTTTGGACGATACTGTAATAAATATTCAGACAGACATACACTATATATCTATTTAAACACGAACGTATAGGTTTTCCGTGGAGACCTGGTAAGAAAATGCTTTGCTGTGCTGGGAAAATGTGTGGTTTCATTTTCTTTTTCTCAGTCGATTTTAACTGCAATAGAAGCGCATTTAAACCGTTATACATATTGCTTCTACCGTATATATTCCCTCTCCTTCCGTACAATTTCAAACAAAAACTTTTTACACCACAGTCTGCTGTTTTGCTTTCTTCCTTGCGGACGGTTTTAACAGGAAATGGAAAAGTTGTATTTATGGATTTTCGGCTTATGATTAGAATACTACTACGGACCTGAATCGTCCGAAATTTTACGATCTTATCCGTTTGCCGATGGAAACTAAGCTATACCTTGTGTACAGTGATGCCAACAGATTTACCCATTCGGCTTAATCGACTTCAGATCTCAATTAAAGATTGGTTCTGTGCGGCTGGTCCCGGCGGAGGTTCGAGTCCTCCCTCGGGCATGGGTGTGTGTAAGCTTAGGGACTGATGACTTTAGCAGTTAAGTCCCATAAGCTTTCACACACATCAAAGATTCGTTGGCAATAACAATAAACAAGTCACAAGGTCGGAGACATGGGGAAGAGGATGTGGGCAGAAAGTGTGTACGTGTATGTATGGGTGGATGGGGGGAAGGGAGGGGACGAAATGTGCACAGAGAGAGGCATGGACGAGAAGTGCTGACAGAGCGGGAGCGGGGGTGGGGGGGGGGAGAAAGGAGGGTATCGGGACATATATCCAGTTCCCATACATAGTTAGCAATAGCAAAGCATTGCAGGATTCGTCAGTAACAAATATGATTTGTTGCACAGTTAAGCTTGTTGTTCTCACTGTGACGGTGTTATTATTGTGTGCAGTGGCCAAACAAAAAGATTGTTCTCTCGTTATTTAGTGAAGGTACGAGGGACATTGGAAAGGTAAGGTCCGATCAGTCGTGAAATGGAAACCACTCTGAAAATTAAAAAAAAATTAAAAAAAAATATTTGCAACAGTTAGCTGCACGTTCCAGCTCCATCTCTGTAGAATCGCCGTTCCGACATAGACATTTATCTTAGTGTCGTACCAAATTTAAAACACCCTGGTCATAGAAGACAGCCGCCTGTGCTTTCCGCCAGCT
This sequence comes from Schistocerca piceifrons, assembly GCF_021461385.2. Classification (NCBI taxonomy): domain Eukaryota; kingdom Metazoa; phylum Arthropoda; class Insecta; order Orthoptera; family Acrididae; genus Schistocerca; species Schistocerca piceifrons. The sequence continues at coordinate 547,494,937 of NC_060143.1, forward strand.
CTCTACGCCGATCTACAGCTCGTTGCATAAGCCAAAATGTTGTCCTGATAGTCAGCGGCTCATGTGAGCAGATACAAAACTCTGGCGGAGGCAATTACGAGCTGTATTGTGGGTGATCAAACGCTTCCCATCGAAAACACTACAGGTGTATCTTCATTGCCCCTGTGGAATGTGGCCGAGAATTGGCACGAAGAAGGGAGCGCATGTCAGTTACGTTAAGCGGGCTGCATGAAATCAGGCGAAATCCGTCCCCAGGACTTCGCATTTGGCGGGAGGCATTATTTTCAATACTTATACAGCTGCTCACTGTGAGCTTAGAACTGAAAAGAACGACGTGACGCGATCGACGGGCGCACTGGAACCACTGCCCAACGCATTTGTGCAAAGCTTTAGCATATTTTCGCTGTGGTTTCCGTTTCGCGCCCGATCGGACCTTACTTTCCGAACAGCCCTCGTAACTACAATTGCACTCACTCGTTTTGTTTTGTTCTAAGTCTCTTTGGTGACTAGGGAGAGCTGCTCGAATTCCACTAGTATTACAAGCCTACTGTACGTTTCTCATAACTATGTGGCTGACGACCTTGCAGTATTCAGTCGCCAGTAATAAGCAACAAAATTTTATAGCAGCGTCATACCATTAGGCCGCCCCGTGGTCAGTACCCACGCAGACAACTTAAAGTTTCGACGCAAGGTTCGGCAAACAGAAACGCTTAACATTACTCTGCTCTCTCATGCCGTCGTTAATGAAGTTTCCGCCATTCCGTTTGTTGCATCGCGACGAGCGGCTGCTTCTGCGCGTGGGTGGAGCACCGCACTCAGTTTACCGGCTTCACCAGCTAGTCAAAGCGGAGGCGAGGCCCCAACGGTTGAGGCGAGGTGAGGTGAGGTCGCCCACCGGGTGTGCTTCGTGGAAGCAGGGCGCCTGGCCGTGTTGTTACGTCCCGCTGCATTCACTCGGGAGCTCGGGTAACAAACCGCCCGCGGGCACCCACTGGCCGGCAGTCTCTTCCAGGAAACCGTCTGCTCACAGCACTGCCTCCATATCGTTAATGCAGTTGCGTTTTACTCGCTGACAGATTTACGATGCGAAATTGTAATGTAAGTATCGCACAGGCGCGTGGTAGGACAATTACGACTCTCAGGCAGCAACAACATAGAGCGAATATCGTCTACAGATCTCTGACATTTTAACAGACAGAATTATTTTCTGAACAGTATTCAGGAGATTGTCAGAATGATGAATTAGCACTTCCAGTTCTTAGATATCCACACTGATGAGACTTAATTTTGTCCATTGTTTTTCAGTGTTTCGTCCGCGACTGTTTTACTTTCGTAAAATGAAGAACAAACTGCTTTCAATCACAAGCTGCGTTTATTTACTGCACTATGCATTTCGAGTCCTGGAGGCTCATCTTCAGGTGCTTTTTAGTGATTTACATCAGGTTTTTTAGTTGTTTGCCTGTTGATATTACATTTTTGTGTTACAACATGGTATATTCTAGTTATAAGTTTAACAGCGTTAATAATATGAAAACAACTTACAGTTTAACATTTATGATGTCTGCTTCCGTTGTGCAGTTGGTATACACAATATACATCTTTAATTTTTCAGTACATACTGGGATATATACACAGTCACACACTTTTTCGCACATTGTAGTAGCAGAACGTAAACATGCCAAAGATTCTCGTTCATACAGATGTTTTACTGCTAAATATAATAGATTTTCTTGTTTCACAGAAGTTAATATGATATAGTATTATTAGTACACAGGTACTATTAAAATAATTATCTGGCACCATGTTGTAGGTTGTCTGCTGTTTGTACTATTATAGATTTGTTTCCTCAGGAAAAAATAAACTTATAAAGGTGTAGAAAAAATTGTGGCTGTTAAACTCTGTTTGTTCATTATTTAGAAGTGACTGAAGGTGGTTTGTTCTTTATTTTACATTGATGAGAGTTTAAATTTGAAATAACACATTTTGGAACTCCTAAAACAACTTAGTTCAGCCACATTTGCACTTAGCATCTTAGCAGATTTTGGGGAGAGAGAAATCAGTAAGTTGACATATTTTATTTATTTTCATTCAGTGATGTTACATGGAATAATGTTCTGGGGTAACTTATTTTTAAGAAAGAAGGTCTTCATTTGCCGCAAAACGTGCTGTAAGAATACAGTGTGGTGCTCATCCACGGTCAACTTGTAGACATCTGTTTAAGGAGTTGGGCATTCTGACTACTGCTTCGCAGTATATTTATTCCCACACGAGGTTTGTTGTGAATAATCCACTACAGTTCAAAATGAACAGTGACATACATAATTACAATAGTAGAAGAAAAAAGGACATTCATTACTCAACATTAATGTTGTCTTAGGCACAGAAAGGGGTGCACAACGCTGGAACAAACATTTTTGACCACTTACCCAGTGACATGAAATGTCTAACAGATTGCAAGGTAAAATTTGAAAATAAACTGAAAAATTTTCTCCTTGACAACTCCTTCTATACCACAGAAGAGTTTCTATGTTTGTAAGGTGTAAAAGACGATGGGTAGGAATTGCTAACTCAATCTGTGTATCTTGTTTTCATTTAGGGGAAGTAATAAAATAATAATAATAATAATAATAATAATAATAATACGGTGATGTTTAGAGTACAGATAGATGTACAAATTAATTTGGAATATGAATGTAATAAGACTCGTTTCACATCTTGACGTTTTATCGTGCAAAATGATCCATGGAACATGAATGTAACTAACTAAACTTTGAAAAGAATGAAATGAATATTGTGAGTGTGTTAGTGACACCTAGCAATCAGTAGTCAACGAAGCAGTCCACGAGTGTCGCCTGCAGTTTTGGACGTGTAAGTCATGTTAACAAAGAAACGATATCGAAAGTTATATCTGCAGCATTCAACGATTCCTGTGACATAAGCAGTATCTGTACATGATTTCAACATTTTTTTCGTCACAATGTAATTACTGGATTTCGTCTTCGGCATCAATACGATCAATTTAATAACAAATGCTAGTAAAATGTCTGCATAAGTTCACAACATGGATCATCTCAAGTGAGAAATTCATAAGATTTAAATAAAACTTGCCCACTAAAAGTAAAACTTTTATAGACTAGTCACGAAGTATTGCAAAATATATAGCAGCCTAGACAGCATTTACAATTACTGACTAATCTGTACCGGTAACCGTTTACATATTTCAAACGCAAGGGTTTGAAGCAAGGCACTCCCAATAACCCTAAAGGGATGATGTTGCACATGACAAGGAGTCACGGAAGAATAATAGAGTACTACCGTCATTACGCGCGATTTTCCGAATATCTAGGGCAAATGGTGACAGCCGTTATTTCTAAGTGGATTTGAGGTCACATGATAAACTCCGTTCTGCTTGTTCAGAGGTGAAGCAATCAATAATTTTATTATTCTTGCTATTAGAGGAGCATAAGTATTTGACGAGTTCCACTAAACAACATGTGTAGTATGTATTTTTAAATATATATTTATAAAATTATTTTGACATTAAACCAGTCATACATTTGACACCTCTTCCTGTCTGATGGGAGACAGAGATAAATATTTCAGGAAAGTTAGATAATCAGTTATATCATGTACTGGGTGGCCCACTTAAACGTTTCAGCGCAAATATCTCTGGAACAACAATAGATATTGAAAAACGACTTTCACGAGTATGAATATAAGCCAGGGGCTCATGAAAGTAAACACTATGAGACATTCTAGAAAGGAAGCAAATATTATTTTCAAAACAAACTTACGTTTTCTTAAATGGACATCCGATATCTATTATTGAACTCTCCCGGCGACACTTCCAATGTGGTGTCTCACTCCCTATGGAGGAATCCATTCCGCTTCAAGAGTCGAAACTAGAGAAGGCCGGACGCTGAAGTCTGGAGTGAGGTCGACGTTCTATCTGATCCAACAGCTGTCCACTGGGTTCAGGCCGAGACTGCGTAAGCCAGCACCATTGCCTCAGCGCTGTTGTTTTATGACAGAGTGCATCGTCGTGCTTTTCTGACAACAAAATACTTCCCAAGTACTTTTACACAGGAGGGTCTGCCTCTCTTGAAATCAGGTCGTCAAGTCTGATTACACAGGGGTGTCTGGATAATTTTCATCAGATAAAGTATAACACACATAATATACTGTCAGTTTCGACTGACATACGCAATACGCATTTATTAGGAAAGTTTTTCAAAAACTGATGGATTGTCAGAGAGAGATAGCGTTTTAAGAGAGACTGAAGAACAAATAGGTGTCTCAGAGGTCAGATTTCAGTGAAAGGCATAGTAGTGATATAATTAAAAGTGATGGTAACTGAAACAAATAACATAAGAATTTACATCTACATGGATACTCAGAAAATCACATTTAAGTGCCTGGCAGAGGGTTCATCGAACCACCTTCACACTTCTCTATTATTAAAATCTCGTATAACGCGCGGAAAGAACGAACACCTACATCTTTCCGTACGAGCTCTGATTTCCCTTATTTTATTATGGTGGTCGTTTTTCCGTCTGTAGGTCGGCGACAACAAAATATTTTCGCATTCGAAGGAGAAACTTGGTGATGGGAATTTCGTAAGAAGATTCCGTCGCAATGAAAAACGCCTTTGTTTTAATGATGCCCACCCCAAATCCTTTACTATTTCAGTGACACTATCTCCCCTATTTTGCGATAATACAAAACGTGCTGCCCTTCTCTGAACTTTTTCGACGTACTCCGTCAATCCTGTCTGGTAAGGATCCCACACCGCGCAGCAGGATTCTAAAAGGGGACGGACAAGCGAAGTGGGGGCGATCTCCTTAGCAGAATGCTACATTTCCTACGTGTCCTGTCAATAAAACGCAGTCTTTGTTTAGCCATCCTCACAAAATTTTCTATGTTCCTTCCAATTTAAGATGTTCATAATTGTAATTCCTAGGTATTTAGTTGAATTTACTGTCTTTAGATTTGACTGATTTATCGTGTAAGCGAAGTTTAACGGATTCCTTTTAGCACTCATGTAGATGACCTCACACTTTTCGTTATTTAGGGTCAACTGCCAATTTTCGCGCCATACAGATATCTTTTCTAAATCGTTTTGCAACTTGTTGAGATCTTCTGATGATTTTCTTAGTCGATAAACGACAGCGTCATCTGCAAACAACCCAAGACGGCTGCTGAGCTTGCCTCCTAAATCGTTTACATAGATAAGGAACAGCAAAGGACCTATAGCACTACCTTGGGGAACGCCAGAAATGACTTTTGTTTTCCTCGATGACTTTCCGTCAATTATTACGAACTGTGACCTCTCTGACAGGAAATCCCGAATCCAGTCGCGTAACTGAGACGATACACCACAAGCACGCTGCTCCAAGCAGCTCATGTGGTACAGTGTCAAAAGCTTTCTGGAAATCTAGAAATATGGAATCAATTTGAAATCCCTTGTCAATAGTGCTCAACACTTCATGTGTGTAAAGAGCTAGTTCCGTTCCACAAGAACTATGTTTTCTAAATCATTGTTGACTTTGTGTCACCAGACCATTGTCTTCAGTGTAATTCATAATGTTGGAACACAACATATGTTCCAAAATCCTGCTGCATATCGACGTTAATGATATCGGCTGGTAATTTAGTAGATTATTCCTATTACCTTTCTTGAATATTGGTGTGACCTGTGCAAGTTTCCAGTCTTTGGGTACCGATCTTTCGTCGAGCGAACGGTTGTATATGATTGTTAAGTATGGAGCTATTGCAACACCATACTCTGAAAGGAACCTAATTGGTATACAGTCTGGACCAGAAGACTTTCTTTTATTAAGTGATTTAAATTGCTTCACTACTCCGAGGGTATTTACTTCTACATTACTCATGTTGACAGGTGTTTTTGATTCGAATTCTGGAATATTTACTTGGTCTTCTTATGTTAACGCATTTCGGAAGGCTGTGTTTAGTAACTGTGCTTTGGCAGCATTGTCTTCGGTAGTATCTCCATTGTTATCGCTCAGAGAAAGGAATGACTGTGTCTTGCCGCTAACATACTTCACATATGACCAGAATCGCTTAGGATTTTTTGCCAAGTTTCGAAACAAAGTTTCGTTGTAGAAACTTTTCTAAACTTCTCGCATTGAAGTCCGCGCTAAATTTCGAGCTTCTGCAAAAGATCGCCAATCTTGGGGATTTTGCGTCTGTTCATATTTAGCATGTTTGTTCGCTGTTTATGCAACATTGTTCTGACCCGTTTTGTGTACCAAAGAGGATCAGCTATGTCCTTTGTTAATTTATTTGGTATAAATATCTCAATTTCTGCCGATATTATTTCTCTGAATTCAAGCCACATCTGGTCTAATCTTATATTGTTAATTTGGAAAGAGTAGATATTGTCTTTCAGGAAAGTGTCAGGTGAATTCTCATCAGCTTTTTTGGACAGGTATACTTTTCGTATATTTTTGGAGGATTTGGGGGTTACAATATTCAATTTCGCTAGGACAATCCTGTGTTCACTAATCCCTGAATCAGTTTTGATGCTCGTTATTAACTCAGGACTATTTGTTACCAAGAGGTCAAGTGTGTTTCCAAAACCGTTTACTATTCGCGTAAGCTCATGAACTCAATGCTCGAAATAATTTTCAGAGAATGCGTTTAGCACATTTTGTTTTATGCGTACCTCCGTAAGTAAACATATAGTTTCGCCAACATATCGAGGGTAAATTAAAGTCTCCACCATCTATAATCGTATAAGTCGGGTACATGTTTGAAATCAAACTCAAGTTTTCTTTGAACCTTTCAGCAATTGTACTATCTGAATGGGGAGATCGGGTAAAGGATCCAGTTACTATTTTATTCCGGTTGCCAACAATGACGTTTACCCATACTAACTCACAGGAACTATCTACTTCAATTTCGCGACAAGATAAACTACTTCTAACAGCAACAAACACACCACCGCCAACCGTGTTTATCCTATCCTTTCGAAACACAGTTAGGTTCTTCGCAAAATTTCGGCTGAGCTTATCTCCGGCTTTAGCCAGCTTTCAGTGACTCTAACGATTTGAGCATCAGTGCTTTCTATTAGCGCTTGGAGCTCTGGTACTTTCCCAACACAACTACGACATTTTGCAACTGTTATACCGATGGTTCCTGTATATACGTGCTTCCTGTGTTTGGCCTGCACCCTTTGTGACGGAAGCTCTTTTCGTGATTTCCCGAGACCCTCTAAGCTAAAAAAACTGCCCAGTCCACGCCACACAGCCCCTGCTACCTATGTAGCCGCCTCCTGCGTATTGTAGACACGTGACCTATTCAGCGGAACCCGCAACCCAACCACCCTTTGGCGCAAGTCGAGGAATCTGCAGCCTACACGGTCGCAGAATCGTCTGAGCCTCTGATTCAGACCCTCCACTCTGCTCTGTACCAGAGGCCCGCAACCGGTCCTGTCGATTATGCTACAAATGGTCAGCTCTGCTTTCATCTCGCAAGCAAGAGTGGCACCATTTATCACTTCTGTTAGCCGCTCGAAACCAGAGAGAATCTCTTCTGATCCGAAGTGACACACATCATTGGTACCGACGTGAGCCACCGCCTGCAGCTGGCTGCACCCTACACTCTTTGTTGTGGCGTAACAAGCTAGCTACGCCACACTGGGAAGGGAGCCGAAAGGCACGCGTACACACACGCCGACTGGCGTCAAGTCTGGAACAGGATACGTTATGACTGCTATAAAGAAAATACGTAGCTTTAGAATATACTTAACTTTATTCTTTGTTGGTTTACAACGTTCTTCTTGAGACATTTATACGATAACTCTCAACTAGGTAAGGCTAATGGCGCCTTGCTAGGTCGTAGCCATGGACTTAGCAGAAGGCTATTCTAACTGTCTCTCGGCAAATGAGAGGAAGGCTTCGTCCGTATTGTCGCTAGCAATGTCGTCCGTACAACTGGGGCGAGTGCTATATCGTATCTCGAGACCTGCCTTGTGGTGGCGCTCGGTCTGCGATCACACAGTGGCGACACGCGGGTCCGACATGTACTAAATGGACCGCGGCCGATTTAAGCTACCACCTAGCAAGTGTGGTGTCTGGCGGTGACACCACACTCTTCATGGCATGCAGGAGGACCCATTCCACGCCTGGAATGACTCCACCTGGTATGCACACGGAGTGCACATTGGTTTTCTTCTCCTTCTTGGCAGCCATGTCCCTTAGGGGGCCCCATAACGCACCTAAGGTTGGAGCTCCCAACTATCAATAATCTCGCCCTCTGTGAGTGTCCGGATCTTGCAGGCTGAGAGGTTTCCTCTGAAACAGGACATGCGACAGCATCTGGCTCAACGACAGCGTCAGCCACAGACAGCACCTGGAATAATAACTTAATGGGATGAAGACTCGCAGGGATATATATACACAGGGATATATATACACACATGGATATATACAGCAGGATACTGTGACACATGGAGAAGCCTGGTGAGCATCTTTATCGTGAATTAGACGTCATATGGATAGTGACGATGATGGTAAGTCATATACTACAAAGCATGGTGGGGTACTGTGCACTGAATGTTCCCCAGAGTACAAGGTAGTCTATCCCTGTATGGACAGCAGCAGCGGAGGATGATACTGCAACATTATCTCTCTCGCTGAATTTCACTGATGAAATATTCTGAGGTTATCAGCCGAGTCGTCACGTCGTGTTGCATAAACGTTTCACCTGAAGATGACGAGTAGGGAACTCGTCGAAACATTACGACAACACGACATCGCGATTTGGATGATGTCCCGAGAAGATTCCATCAACAGAGAAGGAGAGTAGGAACAGTTTAGTTTCAAGGGTGGGCACTGTGAGAATTCTACATCAGTAAGATTTTGTGATTGTTTTATGACGTGGTTTAAGTACTTGCTTGATACGAGGTACTGCAGTGCAAGCTCACGGAGGAGCCTATATACCAGACGTGTGTTTGACAGTCACTAACACATCTGGTCACAGACATCCGAATCTGATGTGCGACGTACTGAAGTGGGAAAATAGATGAGTGTAAAAGATGTAATGTGCAAATGCTCTCATAGTAATTTATAACTGTCTCTAGTGTTAAATATTCATACCACATAGGATTACATCGCTAAAGTGGAAGTACGGAGGTACGAGTGATTGCACAAGTTTTCGTTTCACGTCCTGTCGATATACATTCAGAAATTTCCGGAGGGCTCTGAGACAAGCAGAAGTCTTTTGCACGTACCGACAGCATTTTTTGCCCAGCTGAAGTACTCATCCAAAGTTACACTCACTATCTCCACCATATTGGTACCCGTTACGGATACAGTCGAGAAGAACAGGAGGGAATTGTTGCCGGAATTCAGGGCTAATCAGTTTGTGTTAGACTACCGTGAAACGGAATGAACACGGACATGGAAGTGAACAGGGAAATATCCTGGGAAAATGTTTCAATGGAATTTCTTTTTCTTAGTTTCAACATAATTTAAACAAGGTTCTGTAATTAGATAAAGCAAAGCGCAATGGTATAAGAACATATTATTCTAAAATTTATATACTCCACGGTGGCAAAACTGCGTCAGCTGTTCCTTTCTCCTAAACATTAGAACCTCCTAACAGAAATAAATAACAACGATAACAGGACATTGTCAAACTAGGGACAGAACAGTCAGTCAGTCTACAACACTCCATTACAGTTAAACTAAATGACAGTTTTACGACTGTTAATTCACTATTAGTAAGTACTTTTAACAGTCTCTTTCTAAACCTAGCAGCAAATATAGGATTAAATAGCTCAGTTGAAGAAGCAAGTGAATATATGAAAAATGTCATTCCACAAAACTTCAAGCAACTAGAAGTAGTACCAACATCCTTCAGTAAAATTAGTAAAATTAAAAAAATTCTAAATCACAAAAGCTCATGTGGGACTAATGCAATTTCAAGCAGAATTCTGGAAAGTATTTCCAACTTAACAAGCAAAGTCGTTAATGATACATGCAATGCATCACTGACCCTGGGAATTTTTCCATACAGGTTCAAATATGCAGTTATTAAACTATTTCATAAGAAAGATTATAAGATAGATTTAAACAATTATTGTCCCATTTCCTTACAGCTATATTTTTCCAACATATTTGAAAAATTAATGTATTCAAGAGTACTCACACACTGAAGAGAAAACACTAATTTTTGTCATATCACAGTCTGGATTCCAGAAGGGTTGCTTGACTAAGAATGCTATTTATACATTCTCTCATCAGATTGAGAATCCGGTTTATACATTCACTCATCAAATAGTACAAGCCTTAAGTAATAGTACAGGGTGATTCAAAAAGAATACCACAACTTTAGGAATTTAAAACTCTGCAACGACAAAAGGCAGAGCTAAGCACTATCTGTCGGCGAATTAAGGGAGCTATAAAGTTTCATTTAGTTGTACATTTGTTCGCTTGAGGCGCTGTTGACTAGGCGTCAGCGTCAGTTGATGCTAAGATGGCGACCGCTCAACAGAAAGCTTTTTGTGTTATTGAGTACGGCAGAAGTGAATCGACGACAGTTGTTCAGCGTGCATTTCGAACGAAGTATGGTGTTAAACCTCCTGATAGGTGGTGTATTAAACGTTGATATAAACAGTTTACAGAGAATGGGTGTTTGTGCAAAGGGAAAAGCTCTGGACGGCCGAGAACGAGTAATGAAAATGTAGCACGCATCCAGCAAGCATTTGTTCGCAGCCCAGGAAAATCGACTCGCAGAGCTAGCAGAGAGCTGCAAATTCCACAATCAACTGTATGGAGAGTCCTACGAAAAAGGTTAGTTATGAAACCTTATCGTCTGAAATTGGTTCAAGCACTGTCTGCAGCTGATAAGATTAAAAGAATCGATTTCTGTGATTTTATCCTTGCTCAAATGGAAACAGATGAATCTTTCGTTTCAAAGATTGTGTTTAGTGATGAAGCAACTTTCCACACAAACGGGAAAGTCAACCGTCACAATGTCTGTATATGGGGCACTGAGAATCTGCGGGAAACAACTCAGTATGAACGTGACTCGCCTAAGGTGAACGTTTTCTGTGCCATTTCAGCCAATAAAGTTTTTGGTCCCTTTTTCTTCGAAGGTGCTACTGTAACTGGACTACAGTATCTGGAGATGTTAGAGAATTGGCTGTTCCCTCAGCTCGAACAAGAAGCACAACAATTCATATTTCAGCAGGATGGAGCGCCTCCACATTGGCACTTATCTGTCCGTAACTACCTGAACGTCAACTAACTGAGGTGATGGATCGGCCGCCAGGCAGCCCGTGACAGAGCACTTCATCACTGGCCTCCAAGAAGCCCTGATCTTACCCCCTGCGATTTTTTCTTATGGGGGTATGTTAAGGATATGATGTTTCGGCCACCTCTCCCAGCCACCATTGATGATTTGAAACGAGAAATAACAGCAGCTATCCAAACTGTTACGCCTGATATGCTACAGAGAGTGTGGAACGAGTTGGAGTATCGGGTTGATATTGCTCGTGTGTCTGGAGGGGGCCATATTGAACATCTCTGAACTTGTTTTTGAGTGAAAAAAACCTTTTTAAATACTCTTTGTAATGATGTATAACAGAAGGTTATATTATGTTTCTTTCATTAAATACACATTTTTAAAGTTGTGGTATTCTTTTTGAATCACCCTGTATATCGCCAGGTGCTACTTTTTTGTTATCTTTCTAAGGGTTTGATTAAGTAGATCATGACACCCTACTAGAAAAACTCGGGTTTTATGGAACTTATGGCTTTACACATGGTTTGAATCATACTGAACAAAGAGAATGCGAAGAGTTTGCTCAGTTATTCAGACTGTATCAGGAAGGAAGAGAATTTGAGTGACTGGAGGGGAAAAAAAATCTCAAATTTGAGTCTCACAAGGTTAAATTTTGGGTCCATTCCTATTTCTTATATATATATATATATATATATATATATATATATATACGAGAATAATCTTCCACTTCACTTTCAACGAGAAAACACGGTACTTTTTGTTAAGCTATTACCTCACAATGGACTCTCTCCACATTTTGAAACACAACACTACATTTAATTCTGTAAAACAAATAGTGTCTTGCCAACAACTGATGGAATACGTGAGCAAGAGACGGTAAATAGGATAGAATGCTCCAAATTTTTGAGTGTACATACTGATGAAAACCTGAACTGGAAGAAGCATGTTACTGAGCTTTTCAAAAAGTTAACTTTAGCTACTTTTCATCTTCGCACATTTACTAATCTTCTACCTCTTCAAGGTGATAGGCGTTTCATGTTTAGTAAACTGTGGTGAAACTACCGTGATAGAGACGACTGACCTGCAAAAAGTTTAAAAAATAAATTGCCGCACACCAGACAGGGCAGTTTCGCATCTGACCATGCACATGACAAACAGCTGTAAAGCATATGCCAAAATGTGGAGCAAAGTAGGGTTGGCGTTTTGCAGACAACTGTGAACAGTTACTTCGATGAGCTCGAAGGAAGTGTTATGACGTCTCATCAGATGCATTAATTATTATGATAAAACGGGTCTGTGGAATGGTCTTCGTCGACGTAAGCCAATTTTTATGAAAGGCTGTAAGTATCCAGAACGAGTAATCAATCAAGGTAGAAGCAACGTGTCAGCAACGTTTTCTGCTAGTGCCTCCGGAAAATTATTAGCTCCCTACGTCATTTATAAAGCCACATATTTGTGCTGTTTGTGATGTGAATGTGTTCCAGTCAGGCTGTCTGGAACTACCTTCAACCGTTCTGAGTCAGATTGAATGGACGTGAGCAACTTTTTAGACTGGTTACAGGATACTGCAATTAACCTAATCTCGTAGGATTTAAGAATAAATTGTCAGAGATGATAATTGAGTTCACATTTATCTCCAGCCGTGATAATGCTATGTAAAGCACTCGAAATTACTTTTGCGTTCCCTTCAATGACCTCCTCGCACCTAGTTCAGCCATTAGATATTGCGCTATTCAGGCCAATGAAAGAGAGTAGGCCTAAGATGCTTGAAAGTGCCAAATGTAAAACCACCATATCTATAAAAAAACCTTCATCTCATGGACATATCTCTAGCACAAGGCATAAAATCAATATTTGTTATGCTAGGCACATTTTCTTTTATCAGAAACAGAGTCATAGATATACTGTTTCCTGAGATTGAAGATGAGAATGACAATGTGAAAAATTTCTTGAGTGACAGGATGATCACGTTTATGAAAGAAATTTGCTATGATCAAGAAAACACTGTAGCCGAAAAAGCCCATAAAAAGTTGTTGAAGTATTTCGCTTCAAGGTTTCGCGAGTGTTGAAGAAGATATTCAGCGTCCGAAGTGGATGACACGGAAAATAAAGCATTTGGTGTCCATGATATGATTGACTAAGATGCCGAACCTAATGGCATGGACGGCAGCGAATTTTCATAAAGGAGATGAATAGACGTGAATTGTTATTATAATATGGGGATCAGAACAAACATAGAAAAAATCTTGGAAAAAGTGTCAGATGAAACGTGCAACGGAACTTTTCTTCGCAAAACAGATTCAAATGTGTCTGTTCTCCCAAATACATCCGATGAGTACAAATTCAAGAAAGCAGGTGTTGTAGCACTTCTTCAGAATCCGAAGTGCAAAGAGAGCATTACACGTTTGGTGAAACCATCAGGTAAAAGTGTGTCAATTGTCATAAAATGTTTGCAAGTTTTTAATATTATTTCTAATTTTCGTTTGTTGAAATGAAATATCTCATTTTTAAAGGTTCAGTTATCTCTTAAGTAGCTGATATACGTCCTATTAACTACAGAGAATCACCCCTACCCTGGGGCGAATAGTGACAGCGGTATAAAGAAAATACAAAAAAGAAACAAAAATTGCATTTTATAATGGCTTACAGTGGTTCAGTGTGCTTAGGTTGTGTTTGAGGACAGATCGTATACACGCAATGAGAAGTCCACACCAGTTGTCTGGCTTGCTAGCTGTAAGAACTGTATATGCCGGGAAATGTAAACATCCGGTGCATGCGAGCAGTTGTATGTTGCCTCAGCCGAACCTGGAAGTTTAGCTGCTGGAAAAAGTGATTTAGATCTTCGTAACTTGCAGATAGGACCCGTACGTTACAACGTGACATTAACGATCAGACGTGTATTCGCGGTCTGCGACTTACAGCAGGAATTTCGATTTGTTCTGTCCTTTTTGTCTTGATGTACAAGGTCACGTTTCGTGAACACGATTACTTCCACAGTAATTTGTTTTTTAAAGATTCTGCCCAACGCAAAACACAGTTTCTTATTTTTTCACCAATACACGCTGTAGTGACTTTTCACCATCATAAATCTGTTTATTTTACTTTTCTTAACAGCACAAGCTGTTTGTTGCTCATACGCTGTGGCACAGCAGTTTCGGTACAGTTGCAATTTGCAATTTGTGGTCTTTGCACGTCGTCAAGGCCCTATGAAACATGCAAACAAGAGCAAACACACTTTGTATCATAATTCACGGAACTTTCAACCAGCACCGAAGGGCAGTAAAGCACAGTCCTGCCGAACTGCACGGTTCCAGATGAGCAGAATTTCTCACCATAGAGTTTTCTTATTTACGGCCCTTGAAGAAGTAATGGTAGTACATGGACGGCTTTCTTGAAATACTCTTACTTTGACACTATTTACCTTGCACATAGGAATTACTATTACTTGTCTGTTGCAAGTTAATGCGCAGTACTTCCATGCAGTAAAAACGGCACCGAACTACTGACAGAGAAAGATTAAGAAAACGTTTGCTTCAGATTTTCAGAAACTAACTGCTTTTCCAGTGTGCAATCATCACACAGATTTATCACGCTCCTTATGAAGGTAACAGCTTTTACGTTTTTGTTCCTCTAGATTAACCGTATTTATACCCAAAATATGCTGAGTTTGTGAAACATATGCAATAAAAAGGATACACTGAAGCGAACGAGATACGACAGTGGTCAGTTTTGTGCAGCAATATTTAAAGTACTGACAGACAGTGGAGATGCGTTATGAATTCTAATCAATTAACACATGTGATAAAGCGTATTGACCTATTGACCTCGTGGTTGCATTTTCAGAAAGAAGCAACAGAATAAGAATGATGAAAACGAATACTTCAAAGTGTTGAGCTGCTATTTTGTTTTATCCTATCTTTCACGCTAAATGTAAATAAAGCTATGACTTTCAGTTACTTATCTTCAACTCCGTCCATCTGTCTCATTAATCACAGCTGTAATTCAGTCGCCAATCATGTGTTGCATGTAGCAAGGGAGCTAGATAACGTTATTGCGTAAGTAATTGTCGTACTCAGACAACCTACGTTATAAGCTGCGCTAGAGGTGACGCGCACTAAATTGATTTAATGGGACATAAAGGAAATTTAATTAAGTACTGTAAAAAGCTGGTAGCGTGACTTATTAACCGTTAATTACAGTAATGCTTTATCAATTAAATAAAGGTTACGCCGCGTAATACTCGTATTATACACAAGATGAAAGTCTTCTTCAGACCTAATAATGGATATGCCTGACCACCTACTCACAATGGGAGTATATGGAGTGACAAGTGGTTGCGGCAAAGGATATCTCAGCGACATTGGAAGAACAGTGAAAAAACACGCTAAAAATCACGAATGTCTCTCACTCTTAAAACAAAAGGAAGGATCAACGGTATTGGAGCATCAAGAAAACCGTAACCAGGCTATGGATGCGTTCTAGCCAGGGAAAGTAACATTCCTAGAAAGAAAGTTCGTGAGACAGTTGAAACAACGAAGAACGAGTACAGTTTCAATAGAGATGACGGCCAAAGGCTTTCATATTCGTGATTACCCGTATCGCTGAAAGAAACATTCAATCACAGCGAAAGAGGAACATAAAAAGCTGCCAGGAAACAACAGAGACGACGTAAAAACGACGCTATTTTGGATTCCTTCTCTCTGTCTGTAACTGCTTTCGGTATCTGCCAAATGACGACAGTCCACCATTAGTAACCGCAAGATTTTTACTGAATAGCTCCTCTAAGACAGCGCAAGAAAATAGCCTTTTATAAGTGAACAAGATACTGTTTTTCGTCAGTGATCAGCCATCAAAGGGCAACAGTGGAGTCATGAGAAAGGTCCCAGCAGAGAGGTTCAAATGTTGAGCAGTGAAGTAGTACGCAGAGAAATGTAACGCACCCTTTCGACTCAGAAGATTCTGCCATCAATGACAATGGCCACCATACCCTCCAGACTTACATATTATACTTATCAGCATGCATGTCTGAGGAAGTGATGACCCAAGAATAACATTCAAAAGCCAAAAGTTAGTGGTGACGTAAGAGGCACGAATTCAGCTGTGTCTTTCAAAGGAACCGGTTCAGAAGTTACTTAAAGTGATTTGTGGAAGGAGGATCTAAATGTGGTTGACAAGACGGGAATTTCAACAGACGTTCTACTGAAAGCGAACCAATGCCTGTAGGCTGAAGCTGAAAGTGAAATGTTCTCACGTGGACCACTCTATCTGTTATTCGCCATTGCACGACTTCCAAGATCTAGTCAGAGGTTAAAGCCTCACCTAGGGATGATAAACTCCTTTCACCAGAAATCAAACCCAGGACCTCTGTACTAATGACCACGGATACTACCTATTGTACTGCACAGTAAAATTATCACTCTTCCACTTGGCAGCACTACAAAAGATGCCTCAGACTTCTTCTTCGCCTTTTTCCTTAATAGGGTGAAGTTGAGTTTAAAAACTGTGTTGTGTTAAAGTAACATGCTGAAAGATAATTGTTGTGTTCTTTGCTTTGTACTAGCTACTCATACCATAAAATATGAATTACATGTAACAGATCGTAGCTAATTTTCCGACAAGTTCTAGCTTAAAGGCACCCAACTACAGTTTATATGAGAACAACAGTCAACTTTGCAGGAGCAACGGAAAACGGACTCATGTATCTCAGAAAGAAATGATTACCTAGTAGTACAAAGGAAATGAGCAGAATTAAGGGAATGGAAAGATTATGAATCTTGTAGTGTAATGGACAACACCATGTAGACGATATTCCATGCGATGTACAGTGCTGCTCAAAAGTATCCGAAGGACCTGAATCGCATTTCGTCTGATTCGCATGCAACCAGCCTACCGCAGCTGTCTAGCAGGTCCTCTAATCACTCCTTGGTACACTCGTTTGACTATTGAAAATGGTTCCAACAAGTCACCACTGGAAGACGCTGCTCTGTATCGCAATAACTCAAGATGTAAAGTAATACCAAGATACTAGAAATATCAGGAAACACCTTATCACAGGCAAGACCCTCCTTAAGGCTTGTAAGCTCACATTTATTGCAATAAATGACATACCTGAAATGTTACCACTCTCATTATTACGTCAGATAGTTAATGCACGTAGTAACTTTGTCGTATTCATGGTTTCCTCTTCAAAGTAACATACCGTACTTGTTATTTAAGACAAAAAGACAATAAAAATTTAAGTTATTCACGAGCAGCTAGTTGAGAATATGTACGAACTTTAAATCACACGCCTGCCGCGGTGGCCATGCGGGTCTAGGAGCTTCAGTCCGGAACCGCGCGACTGCTACGGTCGCACGTTCGAATCCTGCCTCGGGCATGGATGTGTGTGATGTCCTTAGGTTAGTTAGGTGTAAGTAGTTCTAAGTTCTAGGGGACTGATGACCTCAGATGTTAAGTCCCATAGTGCTCAGAGCCATTTGAACCATTTTTTTTTTTTTTTTTTTTTTTTTTTTTTTTAATAATACGACGAACCGTCTCGTTCTGTATATGGATTCAAACCTAGGTCATGCAGACTAAGATTTCGTGACTAACGAAAACTAACAGTCATTCCTGACTAGGCATACAGAGAGTGATATACCTCGATTTTGGACAGTATCAGTTAGCAAATATCAACTTTAAACTACATAAAGTAAACATTTTTTACGGACGCGAATGCCTACCCAGCATCTATTGTCCGTGTTAACGAACTACGGGAGATGTTAAATATTTCTTCTTCACAAGTAACGTACTTGAAATGTCGTGACGTAAAGCTTTGTGGTGGACAGGGATTCGAACCCAGAACCTAATCGGATTGTTATCGAAGCACAATCAACTGTGACCTACGTGATTTTCTCGGCAGTAGCTAGATGTTTTAACTGAAATGACGAGCCGAAACATTAACTTTTTCCTTCCCGGAACTTCAACCCGGCACCTATCGCTGTTATATTCTAGAGAAAACTAAAGTTAAATGTGGGTTTGTTACATCAGCAGCGACATCTGAGCATGTTTGAACCAGAAATAATATGACGAAGAGTTCAGTGTTGACTGGGAATCGAACCCCACACATATCGTTTCTACACACAAACAGATGTCAGCTACCGAAGTTTTCTCCACCAGCAGCTCGGAATAACATCCTTGAACTTACAGTGATCTCGCAAATAGTTATATGTCTCTCTGGGAGTCAAAAACGTCAGATATCGTTAGTGTTGACAACAAATGAAAATGCATTAAAAATCAAAATTATTATCCACCAGCAGATAGCTGTTCTCATGCTAGAACATGATAATTCATAATGAAATCCTTAGTGCCTGGCCGGGATTTGAACTCCTTCGCGCGTAGTATGTGGAGATGTTGAGGAATCTGCAGTTTTGAACAAACAACGAATTGTAGTCGAGCTGTATTGTCAGGAAGGAATCAAATTCCGCGTTAAGGGCGGTCTGAGTTGCATTCCCAGTTCAGAACCTATTTTATCGGCATACAGAAGCTCAAATAAAAGATGTAATAAGTGTCCTGTGACCCTACATAGCGTTTGTTTCGTCACTAGAAATAAATAATTAATATAGGAAAGGATACTGGTGATTAGAGTTTCTACATGTCGTCACTCCTATCTTTATTGTGGTTCATCCTAACGTCTACTTGGTAGAGAAGGAACATCATATTTAATGTGAATTTCAGACCACAATGCCATTATACCTTCTTCATTTAGCATAGCGAGAAGAGAATAGAATCTGTCTCTCCCTATAAAAAATCACAGGCAGATGATGGAATCGAACCCAGACCCTAACAGTACGAACCTATCATCAAACCCACAGACCACCAAATCCCCTTCTTTTTCACTCATTTTCCTATCATATCACCGTTGCGCCACACTGGATGAGACTTCTGACACACAGGCTCCCTGTAATGGTTTGCTGCACGTTCAGTACATTCGTTTACATGGTTGATCGAATCGCTGTGAACTAGCTGCCTCGGCTACCCACCTGTAACCTCCCCCTCACTTATCGACCTTAATGACAGTGAAAAATGAAACCGCGTGTACCTAATGGGAATTTTGGAAAAGCAATCGTCACCGAAGTTAACCTGTCGGTAAAGAGGGAGGAAAGGCTTACATCTAAATGAAAGGAAAAATGCAAGTGAAACTGATGGAAATTAATTTTGAAATAGGTATAAAGTTAATAAAGAAAGTAAATGTGCGGCCGTTACGTTAACAATCAACTAGCGGTAATTAGATATTTGAGATTTGGGGAAATTACGGTCGCCAGTCCTATGGACAATTACTATAATAACTGAAAAAGAAAGGTTATTACACATATAATTAGCACTAGAAGCGTGGCAACTGAAGGTTGACACGTGTAGTGTGAAAACTGAAAGTTTGTCAGAAGTAATAAATTTCGCTACACTTAATTTAGCAAAAGAATTAATGAAACCGGAAAATCGAAAGTTAATTTAGTGACTGAAGTTAATAGTGAGCTTTCTTTCTGAAGCACATCGAAATACAGTTAGTCTTGGACTACCTCAACAATCATTTCTAAAGCTACTTGAATCTACGCAATTTAGAAAGAAGAGATTTAACTTTGAACTTGAACTAAACGATTCTGAACAATTAACAATAGTAAAATTTAGTACGTACCAAGCTGAGCTGCAGTCACAGGTAAGCTAAAATACGGTAACAAAACTCGCACTCTTAATTTGTGCTTGTGTAATCTAACTATTGTAGCCAGCTATGAATACTTAAATTGAACTTTGAAATTAAAGCAGTGAAATGGAATTATGCTGGCGTTTGAATTTCAACGACACTCGGGTTCATTTCGGAAAAGGAAGGGACCCTGCTTGGCAATGCAATTGGGACAATGAGCAACAAAGGTTCATGCTAAGTTGCTGTAATTTTGCGAGGCAAATGGAACAATTTGAAAAGCTGAGGTCTGCCATACAGTTCTGAAACTTTACGTGCTTTTAGTCTTCCTTGTTGGTTGATTGAAGGTTTGAAGCCGTCGATCGAGGAGGTGGCGACAGTCACTCATTGTCGGCCGTCGCTGTTGCAGAAGCTGGATGTTGGCGCGCCTTCTTCTCGACACGGTCACCACGCGAAACGGGCTCTTGATGTGCGCCAGCTAATGCTTCCCGTCCGCGACGCCATGTCAGAAACTATCATCGCGAGTCGAGCGCAATTACATGCTGCCAAACCCCGAAAGCGCGGCAACTCGCGGGAGCGTCACACAACATACCTGCTCCACTCGCTACTCCAGCCAGACTCCAACTGTTCTGCCCGCGCTCCACGCGGCAGAGTTAACACTGCCAAAGATCCTACACACTTTGAGTCTTCACACGAGCTATCGATGTAATCGTTCGATAGCAGTTTTCCCTAGGCAAGACCCAGCGTAAAAATACAAATAATATTTACGAAACAAACCAATTATTCATCGACATAAATGCATAAATATGTATATATATATACAAATAGTAAAACAATTACAATATGTAAAGACACAGAAATGTCATATATTCAGGTAACAAAAATAAGGAAAACAAATTATAGTACAATAGATGGAAATAGGAGGATATGCATTTCCGGCGTTACACGTGCCCCACATTGTCTGAGGATGTTCGTGTAACGTAAACAGATTCAGAAAATGTCCAAAAAAAAAAAAAAAAAAAAAAAAAACAAAAAAAAACAGCGGAAATGCATATGCTCAAAACATCAACAAAATTTAGCATTCGCCTAATTAACTATAAACCAATTTTTAGACGATAATAATTGAGTGGAGACACTCCTAATCTTATTCCACTCTGTCATGTTGATCAAAATAAAACAGATTGACAACATATTAAAATTCATAGAAAACATAGAAAATGGTTTAGCTATTCTAAAAATCTAAATTCCTAGCAGTATCAAGAAATGGAATACTATTTACAAAATTAATCAGATTACATGGTCATAGAAAACAGGTATATCAAAATACGCAAATTAATAATTAATTACATAGAATACGTATTTTATATAAACTTTTCATAATTAATATTCTCGTCATGAGCGTGCACTTAACGCTAAACAAGAAAATAATATACAGCAGATCGACAAAAACATAAATATTGACAACAGAATTCTTTCATATCAGCTGTCCGGGAAGAAAAACAACTCCGCCTTCCGTACTCGCAAGTACAAAGAAAGCCGACAGCGGCACAAGAGCCGACAGCGGCACAAGAGCCGACAGCGGTTCCGCCCCGCCAGTATTGTTGCGCCCGCCTGTGCGGCACGCTTGATCTCTCTCGCCCTTGTAACGGCATTTCCAGAACGTCCGTTTCACTGAATTCTTTCGGTAAAAGTCACTCCCGAGTAATCTCAAGGAGTCCATAAACACTATCACAGTGGATAACTCAACACTGTCCATCATCACACGCATGTACTAGCCTGAAACTTAAAACAGCGTCTAAGTACATCGGCAATGACTAGTAAATCACATATTTATGGAATCTTACAGCTATTTACAAAATCATATTTGCATTCCTTAATCTACTGTGACTCAGCTGAAAACTTAAACTAGCAGCATGGTTTTTTCAGTTGATTAGATCATGATTAAATTGATTAAAATTAAATTGATTAATCAAAATTAATTACTTATTAATTACAACTTCTTTAATGACCTTGGTCAGTCAAAAGCATGGCAATCTAGCAAATCGTTAAATCTTACACTCTATTTTACATACTGTACAAATTACCCATTGTGTGGTATTAATCGATCCTAGGTCGGTACAATTTCAAGTCTACAATGTTCCGTATACCTAATAGTTTTCCAGAGCTTGGATACTCTAAGCAATAAGCATTTGTGTGAGGTATACCAATGACTTTATATGGTCTATTATAAACAAACTTAAATTTAGAGATTTCATGGTCTAACTCGCTCGATTTCTCATGAGCTTTTACAAGTTCTAAGTCTCCGATTGCAAACTTAGCAAAACGCGCTTTAGCGTCATGACGACGTATGCGAGCATCGGCTTTTAGCTTCATTACTTCTCGCAAACGATCCTTTTTCACACCAATACTAATGTCAATCCGTGGAGGGAATCTGATTATCTGTTCCAATTCACTTTCTACACTTTTGTCAATGCCGAAATTCCTCATGTTACGGCAGTTCAAACTCATTCCTACGTCAATGTCATCCGGCCAGTTAACAATGTATATAGGCTGGTATTGCCTATGCACACCGTCTCCTACCTCGTCAAAACTAACTACTATTGTTTTATCTTGTGACGTACATGTCAAAGTTTTGCTTTCGCAATTAATCACTGCACGGTACTTTAATAGCCAATCTAACCCGATAATTACTTCCGTAGTCAAGTCTGGCACGACGACAAACTCTTGTTCAAATCGTGCCCTACATATCTCGAAGTGGACAAAAATCTGTTTTGTGACCGGTTTACTGGCCTTCCCAGTAGCACCGATAATTTTCACTCATGTTACTGGCATAACTACGATGCCAGGTCTATCTTTCAGTAACTCAAATATTTTCCCAGATACAACACTCAATTCTGCATCGGTGTCAATCAACACGTTTAGTTGTAGGTCGTGCATATTAACAGACACTACTACCCGTCTACACTTGTCCTCGACTGTTTCTTTATTTTCCCACAGTAGATCCTCGTCTATATCCAGGTCATTCCAGAAAAAACCATCCGGCTTTGATCCCAATCCGGCTTATCTGGCGGCTTTTTCAGCCTCTGTTCACATACAGTTTTAATTTCAACACGTTTGTCCTGAGGCTTTATCTGTAGCTTCGCCTCCAATACCGAAACTTTTCCTGTAACTCGTCAACTAGCGAGTGTTGCTTTGCTATCAATTCACTAATTGTCACCTTCGTTGATTCCTCTTTAGCCAGATTGATCTCATCTGCCAATCTACCTGGAGAAATGTGCCCAGTAGTATCTGCAATTACTTCCTCTAGATCTGCGCAGCCCACACTGTTATCGTCTGACCGTATAATGTCAGCTCCAACCTCATACACGCTGTAATCTATGTGCTTTTCTACCAATCGTGTCCGGCTATCACTAAAATTCTCGTACTCTTTCTCCTTAATACTTTCGCAGTGTTTAAACTGGAGTTTTGCGTCGGATGGGTCGGCTACTTCTACCACTATAACTTTCGGTAAAGTCTGCCGGTCAGGGCCAGAACTTTCCGTTACTACTTCAACATCCAACTCTTGCGGGACGAAACACGACGAATCTTGCTCGTGCTCCCCATTAACATCAACTATTTCTAGTAAAGTCTGCCGGTTAGGGCCAGAACTTTCTATCATTTCACAAACACTATCTTCCTGCGGGACGAGACGCGGCAAATCCTGCACGCGCTCCCCATAAACACTTCTCCCATACAGACCCCTATAATCTCTTAGTTCGTCGTATAAGCGACCGAACTGCCTTAACCAGACCTCATCCCTCTCTGCATCCCCTCGCTCGATGACGGACGTTTTATCCGACATCTGACCTTCTCTCAACAATTGCGAATCATTCTTAAACTCAATCTCCATTTCCGCTGTGGGTGTTACAGCTGCCACTTTATAATCGATTTCCGGAACACTACTTAAATTGTTCTCACTGACAGTGAATGTATTTTCTACTGCCGTGTATACAGCTGATCTACTACTTGTGGGCGCACTCCTTTCTCTTAACACTGGCACACTCTCCCGCCGTTGATTATTCCATACGGAATTTTCATAACGGCGACACCTGGGTTTTCTCTTGTTATTGGGCCTCCAAAATTTCTCCACGCCCGGTCGGCCCCTCACCGGCGCGGCTAATAGTTTCCCTGTCTCGTCCCAGCAGATACGCTCCCCGGATGCTGCTGAGGTGGCTGATCACTCCCTCTGGGGTTATTACTATTCTGTGAAGCCCGTATCACGTTAGTATGATACTGGTTTCCGTCATTCCTGTTATTATTTGCATTGTACCGATTGTTATTACGGTCCAAACCATTATTGTTATTGTTGCCATGGTTGCGGTATGCATTATTCCCATAGTTATCGTTGTTGTGGTACCCGTTGTTGTTACCACGGCCTCTACCACTGTCGGGATTATTGCGCCAATTGTCCTCGTCCTCCACTCTTTCCAGGAAATCATTTATTGTCCTGTAATTGCTTCCTACGTAGCGTTTTGTATCATCTGGAAGCTTTTTGTAGAGTTCCCAGACTATTTCGGATTCCGTGCGGCGATCGCGCAAATATTCCAACTTGCGGATCCAGCCCTCACAAAACTCCTTCATCGAACCGCGCGAATTCGCATCGAAAGGCCTCGATACGACAAATTCGCGCCAGACACTTTGCTGTTTTTGCTCTGACCAGTATTCAGCCAGAAACAAATTTTTAAATTCGTCAAAAGTCAGGTTCGTAATGTTGAGGTTTAAGCCCCAACGCTTGGCATCACCAGCCAACACATCAATAATCGCATTAGTTTTTCTCTCATTAGTCCATGATCTGGGTAAAACTCTTTCACAATTCTTAATGAAATCCGTCGCGTGTATACCGCCTTTTTTCAAGGGGTCGAATCGCTCCTCTTTCGTCAACAATTCCGAACTATGTGCATAGATTGGCACATAGCTCTGTTTTTCGTCAAGTTTCTTTTCTAATTCCGACACTCTCGTAATTACTTGGCAAGTGGTTGTCGCAAGCGTTTCTACTTCCCTTTTTTTCTCTTCGCAGATATTAGCCTGCTTCGTCACTTTGGTATCTACTTCGGATACTAAAGCCTTTAAAGTTTCCACCTTCTGTTGATCCTCTTTTCTCACTAATTGAATTTGTTCCGTCACCTTATTCTCGATGATCGGAGCAATTGCGTCTCCTACACTTTTCTCGATTCTGCTAATTTCGGAATCAAAACGAGTATTTATGCTCGCAATTTCCGCCTGAACGCCTATCATTTCCTGTTTGAGATTACCGATTTCGGTATTAATCACGACAATATCGTCCTTGATTTTATCAACTTTTGTGCTAACAACTTCAGCATTGTTGTTAACAACATTAATAGCTTTGTTCTGATTGTCTAGCATTCGTTCAATTTTTTCAGACTGAGCTTCTTGCTTGGCCGATTGACTCTTGATTTCGTTAATCAAAACATTCAATAAATCAGTTAAATTCCCGGAAACTACCGGTTTTACTTCCGTAGCGGCTTCCTCTTTAATTGTCCCCCCGTATTCGTCATCAAGGGATTCGCATTTGATTTTCACTTCCGACTCCGAAACATTTTCTAAAGTGTGGAATTCCATTTCTGCTCTTTGTTGCGTTTCGGCGATCGCGTCTTTCATGCTAGCCGCCTGTCCCTGAACAATGGGTACCGCAGTGCGCGTTCCCCACTTTTCGACCGATTGTTCCTTATCCAAGCCTACCAAATTTTGGTAATTGTTGCCTTCACTCATTTTAATAATTTTCAATATAAATGCCAAATCTCAAATCTAATTAGGATTCCTCACACTAATATTCTCGCTGACGTATCGACCATTTCGTAACCAGTACTTTGTCACGAGATTTGTACAATGCAAAATTCGTGTCCAGAACAACCTCAAATTTGAAGATTGTCCTGTCACCAGGACGCCACGTGAAACCTCCCCCTCACTTATCGACCTTAATGACAGTGAAAAATGAAACCGCGTGTACCTAATGGGAATTTTGGAAAAGCAATCGTCACCGAAGTTAACCTGTCGGTAAAGAGGGAGGAAAGGGTTACATCTAAATGAAAGGAAAAATGCAAGTGAAACTGATGGAAATTAATTTTGAAATAGGGATAAAGTTAATAAAGAAAGTAAATGTGCGGCCGTGACGTTAACAATCAACTAGCGGTAATTAGATATTTGAGATTTGGGGAAATTACGGTCGCCAGTCCTATGGACAATTACTATAATAACTGAAAAAGAAAGGTTATTACACATATAATTAGCACTAGAAGCGTGGCAACTGAAGGTTGACACGTGTAGTGTGAAAACTGAAAGTTTGTCAGAAGTAATAAATTTCGCTACACTTAATTTAGCAAAAGAATTAATTAAACCGGAAAATCGAAAGTTAATTTAGTGACTGAAGTTAATAGTGAGCTTTCTTTCTGAAGCACATCGAAATACAGTTAGTCTTGGACTACCTCAACAATCATTTCTAAAGCTACTTGAATCTATGCAATTTAGAAAGAAGAGATTTAACTTTGAACTTGAATTAAACGATTCTGAACAATTAACAATAGTAAAATTTAGTACGTACCAAGCTGAGCTGCAGTCACAGGTAAGCTAAAATACGGTAACAAAACTCGCACTCTTAATTTGTGCTTGTGTAATCTAAATATTGTAGCCAGCTATGAATACTTAAATTGAACTTTGAAATTAAAGCAGTGAAATGGAATTATGCTGGCGTTTGAATTTCAACGACACTCGGGTTCATTTCGGAAAAGGAAGGGACCCTGCTTGGCAATGCAATTGGGACAATGAGCAACAAAGGTTCATGCTAAAGTTGCTGTAATTTTGCGAGGCAAATGGAACAATTTGAAAAGCTGAGGTCTGCCATACAGTTCTGAAACTTTACGTGCTTTTAGTCTTCCTTGTTGGTTGATTGAAGGTTTGAAGCCGTCGATCGAGGAGGTGGCGACAGTCACTCATTGTCGGCCGTCGCTGTTGCAGAAGCTGGATGTTGGCGCTCCTTCTTCTCGACACGGTCACCACGCGAAACGGGCTCTTGATGTGCGCCAGCTAATGCTTCCCGTACGCGACGCCATGTCAGAAACTATCATCGCGAGTCGAGCGCAATTACATGCAGCCAAACCCCGAAAGCGCGGCAACTCGCGGGAGCGTCACACAACACACTTGCTCCACTCGCTACTCCAGCCAGACTCCAACTGTTCTGCCCGCGCTCCACGCGGCAGAGTTAACACTGCCAAAGATCCTACACACTTTGAGTCTTCACACGACCTATCGATGTAATCGTTCGATAGCAGTTTTCTCTAGGCAAGACCCAGCGTAAAAATACAAATAATATTTACGAAACAAACCAATTATACATCGACATAAATGCATAAATATATATATATATATATATATATATATATATATATATATATATATATATATATATATACAAATAGTAAAACAATTACAATATGTAAAGACACAGAAATGTCATATATTCAGGTAACAAAAATAAGGAAAACAAATTATAGTACAGTAGATGGAAATAGGAGGATATGCATTTCCGGCGTTACACACCCAATGCATAAATGCGACTGTCTTTTGTAATCACCGAATTAAAATCACGTAACTGTCAACTGCACAGAACTGCCGACAGTGTAGGATTCAGAAATTTAAATAGGAAGTGTTCCTTTCCACTTGAGCTATTCTATAGCCCTATCTGCTTGTTGAAAACGTCGTGCAGTGCAAAGAAAAGCTGTAACTGTCTGTTTCTCAGAAGTCTAGACCCGGCTGTATGCAATATCGCACAACACTGTGGAAAGCAGAAGTTCTACAGGACTTGTTTGTGACTACTGGGGGTGCTGTAACTATGTGTTAGCTGGTAGGCTGATGGGAAGCATTGTGTGGTGTAGATAAAATGTCGTGAGTTTGTGCACATTCACTGCTATATTGTTTAAAACGCAACATTTTGTTCTTTTCAGGTTTGATAGACGACCAGGCAGCAGATGCATCTCGAAACTTTTGTATTATGTATCGAGAGAGCGAATCGTGCCAAAATAGTCATAAAAGTATTTTCTACATTAGCTGTCGTGTGGTAATGGCATTTTATTCTTCTTCAAACCTTGTTTGACAGCTTTAACTTAGAAAAAGTTTCCTATGTGCATGTAATCAATAAACGGCATCCGCATTGTCAGACCGTTACAGATAACATCAGACAATTCGCATATACCATTGGAGATTAGTTTCTATCTCGTGTTTAGTATTGTTTTAACAACACTAAAAGAAATCTTACGAAAATTGTGCGCTGTATTGTAAGAAATGAAATAAAACTACTCACGATAACCTTACGACGAAATCCTGTTTTAATAAAACTATCTGTACACAAGCGTACCTCTATCGGCACAAATCAATAAAATACTACTCACTTAGATTTCGATTGGGTCTGTGTTTAATTGGTATGCTGTGTCATGCTCATCAAGTATGGAAATGTGGCATTTCATAAACAAAGTTATGTGTTCCTAGAAACCCAAAATTTGCTTGTCAGCAGCGGAAAGAGGCGCTACCTTTTGTGCAACATTGTAGGTTTTTCACCATTGCACTATGAGCTGAAAGTATTTTCTTGTGATTTACTTATCAGTTCATTTTCTTCATACTTATCACCCTGGCATGTGAGTGTTAAGTGAAGAACAGTATTGAATTTCGTATCGTTTTTTCCGGAAATTCGCAGCTCCATAAAACAGAGGACAAAAAAAAGCTCGCACACCCTGGCCCCTATGACGGCTAGAACTGACGACTCCTTGAACCGTTGCAACATGAGACACGGGCGGTTTCACGGGGCTACGGACACACTGCTGCCTTACGCCACTCTCATCACGTTATTGATCGCTCAGACTCTTAAAGCATCGTGAAAGATAATAAAAGTTGTCATTTATGTGAAGAACAGCATTTCTGTAGCCAAAAAATTGAATTTTCTGTCTCAGTGTCTTAGGTTACATGAGGATTATATAGCACGAGTCATTCAAATGGAAAGGGAATATGAAGTGAATTTAGCGAGTCAATTCAGTACCATACGCGGAAGTGATTGCACTGTCACAGTGTTGCCAAATGTTTGTGACGATGTTGCCAATTCTCAGCTGTGCTAGGAACAGCTCTGTAGCGTTATAGGAGGAGAATCCTGTGCTCGTGTCATAGGAGGATACGGTGAGGAGGCGCCGGGTTTGGTTAATATGCAGCGTTTTCTCATACCAGTTATGTCAAACATTCAGGTGTGTAATCTTCCATCACGATTACAGATTCCCAGAAAATATCTACGAATAAAACACTTATCTTTTTACTTTGTGACAAAAGATTATTTAAGTACAATAAAAAGTCTTTGGAAATCAACTTTGCCCACCTGTCACGAAAAGTAAGACAACAAAAACTTTGCATCTCGAAATCGATTGCATCTATGTGCAGTCTTGTGATCATATAAGTAGAATTTCATGAACTGCACGAGAATGTAGAAAATTTTGGTGCGAATGGAAGCTGTAAGAAACACAGTTAACTAATTACTCTAAGCCGGCCGGTGTGGCCGTGCGGTTCTAGGCGCTTCAGTCTGGAACCGCGTGACCGCTACGGTCGCAGGTTCGAATCCTGCCTCGGGCATGGATGTGTGTGACGTCCTTAGGTTAGTTAGGTTCAAGTAGTTCTAAGTTCTAGGGGACTGATGACCACAGATGGTAAGTCCCATTGCTCAGAGCCATTTGAACCATTAATTATTCTATACCACGTAATAATCAAATCATTTGAAAATTCAGAGGACAAGAAACTAAAAATTATGGCCATTAAGACAGAAACTATGCAGTTGTGGGCCCTGTGCAGATCTGTGCTTTTTCATCTTCAGATCTACACAAATAATGTATACTAACCAGCGTGTTCATTGCTTTTGTAATGTTTCCCTCTTGTTTAGTCTTCTAATGATGAACTGCATCCACACCCATGAGTTTGATTGTTTCTTTGTATCCTTCCATCCACTATCTTGGTATGTTATTGTTCGGTGTTGAAATAGCAAAATATTATGCCTGCTCCCACGAGCTATTAAAACGAGGTCACAAGGAGGCTAACGAATTATAATCAGAATACAGTGAGACGCCAATTTGTCTGTCGTCATGGTGTTAAGTCGACAGAAATAGTTGGGTGTTATTGCCTGCATCACCGGCATCCCGATGTCGTCTTCTCTTATTGAGATTTTCATATTACCCTGAACACAAGAATCCGAGATAAATGTGTATATTCTCCGTTACGAAACACCCCACATTCCATTCATCCTGATCCATTCGTTACGTGCATCGGTGGCAATGAGTTATAGGAAAGCTGTTGTGTGGTGACGAATAACAAGAACTATGGTGGTAATAACAAATCAATAATCTAAGATGTTTACTGCAGCCAGCCGGAGTGGCCGAGCGGTTCTAGGCGCTACAGTCTGGAAGCGCGCGACCGCTACGGTCGCAGGTTCGAATCCTGCCTCGGGCATGGATGTGTGTGATATCCATAGGTTAGTTAGGTTTGAGTAGTTCTAAGTTCTAGGGGACTGATGACCTCAGATGTTAAGTCCCATAGTGCTCAGAACCATTTGAACCTTTTTGTTTACTGCATTACAGACGATTAACAAACTAACCAAGAAAGGCTGAGTGCTTCTTTAGCGCACAGCATAGGTGTTCTTACCACTTCGTTACTGAATTCTGTTCTAGTTGTTTGTAGAGAGAAAAGAAAGAACCCTGTAGCCATACATATCGCTAGTACAACGAGATATTACCTATCAACTATTCTTGCTTTACATGACGAGACGAACATGGCGTCACCGAGCTGATATTTGAAATACATTTCTGTTTTCTCTCTCTGTCTCTCTCTCTCTTTATTTTTATTTTTCGAGGAAAGCATCAAGAAGCACGAATAATAAGCAAATAGACATGTAACCTGTTTACAGTTATTTTCATTGGGATACGTAATGCAAAAATACAACTTTTACGTGTATTATTGCGTAATTCCAGCTATTGACAGCCTATTCGTGAGCTTTCTCACATTCTGTGGGGTGAAATCTATCATAAAAGCAAGCAAAACACAAATATTTCTTGCACCATGTGCAATACACAAACGAAATCTCGCTGCACTGACTCGTTGTCCGATATATAGTACGGAAAACATATCTGATTCATGTTGCTCTATCAGATATCAATTTGGATGCGTACCAAGTGTTTAAAAGTATATCTAGAAATACGCAGAAAGGGACATAGAGGTATTCGACTGAGACATGGCCATGACCAAGATTGTAACTGGGATCGACAGCATCGTCGTCTACCACTTTGACAACTCGATCGGTGACAGTGCTCAGCCGGTTGCGAGGTGCCGGGGCAAGCAGTGTATTTAACACTAAATTCTTCTAGAATCTACATATGTAAATGATGCTCTAAGCCCCCCCTATTCTAACTCCGACTTTTGCTGTTGCACAAGGATTAAAAAAAATACGTGAACTGACTCTAATCAACCCTGCCAGTGGAGTAGAAGAGAGTTTGGCACCTGCAATAATTTAATTTGATAAATAAGTTAAATAAACGAAGGTTTCATAAACATAGTGAGGAATGATAGGATTGCTCTACCGATTAACAGAATGAAAGTTCTGTCCAAAATTACAATATGATTTATTAAGACTAAACACAAAATAATAAACAAACACACATGAAACATTTACAATACATCAAATTGGCTCAAATTGGATACTCAAACAAACGCTGTGAATGTGAAGTTGTCCCTAAACTAGATTGTGAGGATTATGACGAAGTGGTATGTGGAGCCAATTCCTTGCAACTCAAATCTTAAGAGAAAACACATAGCCAACCCAACATTAATTGCTGCTACCCAAGACAGAACAAAGTTAGAAAAAGACGAACAGGCACGCTCTGCTGAGCTCTGATTGTCACCTAGGAAAATCCCTGTCTGCCGGTGCTGCAGACATACCTTACCAATCTGTCTTCTTAACTGCAAGAACACGATTTGGCGTACCAGAGGCGATGGCTGGTTGCTTCGACGTCCTCGACCGAAAGGCGAGAGCCGACTACCTAGAGCACCCATACAGGCCGAACACACAACATTCCCGCCCCCACGACAGTGGCCATGGTTAAACGTTCCAATCAGCAACTCGAAAACCGGCGGAAAATTCCACTCTATTGCCGGAGCACTACCATTCCACCAATGGAGATTCTTGGCGGCAATATCTGCGCTGATTTTGCTACGTCACGGAGCTATTCCCTGAGCAAGCCAATCACAGTTACTATTTTGCAGAAAGCGCG
The DNA here is from genome assembly GCF_021461385.2 of Schistocerca piceifrons. Lineage (NCBI taxonomy): Eukaryota > Metazoa > Arthropoda > Insecta > Orthoptera > Acrididae > Schistocerca > Schistocerca piceifrons. The sequence continues at coordinate 547,527,220 of NC_060143.1, forward strand.
GGAATTTTCCAGCCACAACTGCCTGGGTACACAAGTCATTCCCACGCCTCGCTGGTAGCCCGCCAGAAAGTGTTTTCGCTAAGTTTCTGCGAAGTAACGGAACCACTAGCCCAGCCACTACTTCAGACCCCTCCGGGCGTGTCTTTTGACAATGTCGGCGTCTGCAAAGCATTCACTCGACTTACTCACACCCGTCGGCTTAACCCTTTCCAGATCAGCGGTGCCCGCATGTCACCGGACCACCCGGGTGACGAGAGACGCTGCGTCGGAAGTCCGCGTGTGAAGGAATAGCGACTTTTCACTGCATGCAATTAGAGAGGAAAATCGTAAAATAGAAATATGGGAGGGGGCTCATGCCACCTCTCATAGCCCCTACGCCATTTTAGATTGTAATTGGTGAGCGGTTGGCTCACTTAGGAGCAAGGTAGTGAGTCAATCGCCCAAGGACAATCTCGCAAACTGGCTGAACATGCCGCACTCTATAAAGAAAATCACTGCAACTGAAAAATGCGGCTCATAGAGGGAGGATTATTTATGATGTAGCCAACTTCACCTTCTTAATATGGAACACTAACACTCACATCTCACATCCATACCCAGGGAGCCCTTTCCAAACACCGATTCACACAGACATTCATTCTCTAAATATGGCCCGGGCATGTGAGCCAAATATGGAGCAATTTATTCTTTACAATCAGAGTTGGAGTGCTCCGCAATTAAATGCCCAAGATGTTACAACAATTTTAATCATTAAACTAACCTGAACTCACTCACGCATGATACTATTTAAGTTAACAATCTCTTCGTGAGCTTTCAGAATCTAATTACAACCTCCGATTCATTCTGTCTCCCTGCAGCAAGAATAACCTTTACAAAATGTTCCTTGAACTGATGGTCCATTCACAATGACAGTGGTGGTATCTGATTCAGTTTATGGGGACTTCAGGCACACTGTTTGCATACACACAACAATAAATACAAAATACAAAATAAACATGGTGTGGAGAACAATACAGTAATTTGTAATAAGAATTACAGTGTAAAACACAAACACATACAAGGTATAACATACATTACAAAAACAACACTAGAGAAAGAAATTTAAGAAAAAAAAACAAGGTTCATGGGACATCAAGTTGTGCGTGCACATTGCACAAAGTTCACGACTGTGCTGAGAATGAGGCACTAAATCACATTGTTAGAAATATTCGAAGCACTTCACAAATTCCACAGTACTGACATCACATAGGGCTAAGCGTCGGGTGTTGTTGCTACATTGTTGCAACGGCAATAGGGTTTGCTGGAGCATCTGCAGTACTCTGTTGAGATTGCACCAAGACCCACGCATATGATCACGGCAGTACGGTAGGAAGACACAGTGATAGGCTCTCCTCACGTCGATTAATTGTCTCTGAGGACTATTTGTTGGGATACATCACTAGTCTAGGTCTCTTCTCTCGCTGGACAGTACTTTGTGTTTCCCAATATTGCAGTTCGATGAGGGATGATGGCACGTGGAGTGACTCCACAAGTGTGTGAGGTCATCCATACAGGATCGAACTAGGAGCGACGATTGCTAAAACTGCTCTCTAATAGAGAGGAGAAGTTAGAAATGAGACCATACATTTGTTAGTGTGGCAGGATACTGCTTTGTGTATGCAGATCGGCCAATGCTAGTGAGTTGTAAAAACCCAAACAGGTGAGTATATAGCGTCCCTTTTTGTCCTGAGGCACATGAGGTGCAGGTTCTGACACGATATGTGATCTTCTTCGTGTACTCATGACAGCGTGGTCTGCCACAGGGAATCCCTCCAAACGGCTACCGCGTCCAGAGAGCTAGCAGGCTGTCGCGTGTGGGTCGCGTGTAAGTGTCAACGGCCAGCCTCACTTTCGCTTGTGGCCCGGCGAGGATCCCGCCTAATCCCTCAGGTATATGGCCCGCTGACTGTCAGCTTGCAGGACCGGACGCTCGCCTTCTTGCAGGTAGCCAAAGACCTCTTGTTTTTGCGCTGGCTGGCCTCTGCATTGCCACAATACCCGTCATCTGCACAGTTCTGACAAAAATCTTATGCCTAACTTTTTCCCATGACCTTCTATGTTATAATAAATTTACATAATGACACATTGATGGTCTGTCATTTCAAACACTCTTATTTTACTTTTATAGTTATTAATCTATGGCTATCATTATAACAAAATCTTGGTGTATCAAATTTAGACATGGAAATAATTTATCTTGATATTTGTGTAGAGACCGGTCTCACTACTGTACATGGAGTGTGACGCTACACTGGATGAACAGCTAAATGTGCGGGCCCGCACTAATATTACTATTAATTATATACACTCCTGGAAATTGAAATAAGAACACTGTGAATTCATTGTCCCAGGAAGGGGAAACTTTATTGACACATTCCTGGGGTCAGATACATCACATGATCACACTGACAGAACCACAGGCACATAGACACAGGCAACAGAGCATGCACAATGTCGGCACTAGTACAGTGTATATCCACCATTCGCAGCAATGCAGGCTGCTATTCTCCCATGGAGACGATCGTAGAGATGCTGGATGTAGTCCTGTGGAACGGCTTGCCATGCCATTTCCACCTGGCGCCTCAGTTGGACCAGCGTTCGTGCTGGACGTGCAGACCGCGTGAGACGACGCTTCATCCAGTCCCAAACATGCTCAATGGGGGACAGATCCGGAGATCTTGCTGGCCAGGGTAGTTGACTTACACCTTCTAGAGCACGTTGGGTGGCACGGGATACATGCGGACGTGCATTGTCCTGTTGGAACAGCAAGTTCCCTTGCCGGTCTAGGAATGGTAGAACGATGGGTTCGATGACGGTTTGGATGTACCGTGCACTATTCAGTGTCCCCTCGACGATCACCAGTGGTGTACGGCCAGTGTAGGAGATCGCTCCCCATACCATGATGCCGGGTGTTGGCCCTGTGTGCCTCGGTCGTATGCAGTCCTGATTGTGGCGCTCACCTGCACGGCGCCAAACACGCATACGACCATCATTGGCACCAAGGCAGAAGCGACTCTCATCGCTGAAGACGACACGTCTCCTTTCGTCCCTCCATTCACTCCTGTCGCGACACCACTGGAGGCGGGCTGCACGATGTTGGGGCGTGAGCGGAAGACGGCCTAACGGTGTGCGGGACCGTAGCCCAGCTTCATGGAGACGGTTGCGAATGGTCCTCGCCGATACCCCAGGAGCAACAGTGTCCCTAATTTGCTGGGAAGTGGCGGTGCGGTCCCCTACGGCACTGCGTAGGATCCTACGGTCTTGGCGTGCATCCGTGCGTCGCTGCGGTCCGGTCCCAGGTCGACGGGCACGTGCACCTTCCGCCGACCACTGGCGACAACATCGATGTACTGTGGAGACCTCACGCCCCACGTGTTGAGCAATTCGGCGGTACGTCCACCCGGCCTCCCGCATGCCCACTATACGCCCTCGCTCAAAGTCCGTCAACTGCACATACGGTTCACGTCCACGCTGTCGCGGCATGCTACCAGTGTTAAAGACTGCGATGGAGCTCCGTATGCGACGGCAAACTGGCTGATACTGACGGCGGCGGTGCACAAATGCTGCGCAGCTAGCGCCATTCGACGGCCAACACCGCGGTTCCTGGTGTGTCCGCTGTGCCGTGCGTGTGATCATTGCTTGTACAGCCCTCTCGCAGTGTCCGGAGCAAGTATGGTGGGTCTGACACACCGGTGTCAATGTGTTCTTTTTTCCATTTCCAGGAGTCTAGATCGACAGTAGACATGCTCAAGAATTAACTACCATTTGCCAACGATCTACATTCTATGTCTTTTGAATAAATTATGTTATTATGCAGGTCGAAGTTTCACTGAGCTTATAAAGAACAAGCAACTATTCTACGTTCGCTCGCTGGTCGTCCCTCCATCTTGGGTCTGTGATTTGATGACCTGAAAAATAACATCCCAACAGGCGCGCGCCAAACACTTGTGTAGAAAACCCCCACAATATTAATCTAGTTATTGTTAAATCCTACAGTTTAACTTATCCTAGTATATCGTACCTTTTTTTTTTTTTACCTTATACAATACTCTTACATAATTCCTGTTACGTTGAGATGTCTCGCTGCTCGCCGCTATTGACAACAGTGATGTGCGCGCCGTACGACATGACCTCCGAGTTTTCATTACGCCTCACTGAAACTCCAGAGACTGGGTTAGCCATGGCTATACACGACAATAAATTTATAGTTACAACTTCTTTTTCTATGTTATGCGGTTTTCGCTATCAAAGCACACCTTTCCAGAGGCAATGTAATATGACCAAGCCAGGACTGGTTCCTGTTGAGGATTCCGTCGCCCACCACACACCAGCTACACAGTATGTCACCAATCTCCAAGTATAATTCCTTGGTTATTCATCTGTGACAGTCACAAGCAGCACACTAAATCCCCAACCAGCACATTAGCATGGTAGGCTTTATGCCCGCATTTCTACCGTCTAGGGCACCATTGGAGGCAAACGCTCACGGGTTCACCCGGACTTGCAAGACAACGATGCTGGCGCATCTCTGTAAAAACTATACTGCCCATATTCATCCTCGAAATCACGCAATATACCACAATCTTGCAGTGCACTGACGTGTGCCTGCAAGCATTCGTATGAACGTCTCATGAACTGGTTGTGGCCGCTATGGAGCGTATCACGACATCCCAGAACGCTCCTAGGAGCACGTTCTTGTATGCGCCCGTTCGTGCGACATCTCGTCACTCATCATTATCCCTCAACATGAACACTAGACAGGAAAGGACAAAAACATTGCTCATGGAAAGGTAGTGCCTCCTACTCCATCGACATTGAAAGTCGCGAACGTATACAAAAACAAAAAAAAGACTAGCAGCAGTAAATTCTTTTACAAGCCAACGCAACGTATTAATACTTTAACAATCTTAATCTATTAATGCAACGATTATTGTTCCCCAAAGAACGGTTCATATATTTGCCTATTCTACTATGTACATTACTTAAACTACTATTATTCCATGAACTTCTTTGTGTGAGAGATGTGGTGGAGTCCTATGGACTAGCGTCACTCCCTTGTTAGACTCCCCCTCCTCTGACGTGCATTAGGATTTGCAGGTCTAATTTCAGTCTCCTGGTTCTCCTGTTGTCCTTGATTTCGCTCTCTCCAATTACGGTCGCTTTGCCGTTCGTTATTTCTCCTGTCCCCGCTTCCTTGTCTAGCATGACCCTGTTCCCTGACGTTCTGGTTTTCATGTCTCTGGTTTCCAAAACCTTGGTTAGCGTAATCTTGATTTCCGTAACCCTGGTTTCCTAAATGACCAGTGCGATTATGCCATCTGTTGTCGTCCTCCCTTGCTGATCGTTAATTTTTTTTACTCTGCCCCTTCTTCCTGTCCTTTGCGTCTTGTTTGTCAAAGACAACTTCGAGTTCACGCAATAGACTCTTGAATGCTTCTATGTCCGATCCACACTTCCCGACAAGTGTCTGTTGGTACCTAACTGGCAATTTGAAAAAACAAAATTTGATGATTTCTCCCTTGCTATATGGACTATCTAAAAATTTATTCTTCTTGAGTAAATCATCAAAAAATTTGGTTGCGCTCCTTTGGCCGGACACTTCCAGTTCAGGACAAAATATTATTTCCTCTTTAATCCTGTCTTGCGTTTCCTTTGACCAGTAGATCCCCAGGAACGCATCAACAAATTCCTGATAAGTCTGACACGTCGCTGCCACACCCCGCATCTTTTCCGCGGCTTGGCCTTCGATGTGTCCACACATGAGTTCTAATTTTGCCAGGGTTGGCCATGATGACGGTAATGAATTTGTAAACTGCATCACCCAGCTCTTGGGATGTATCGACCCTCCATTATCTCTGAACTTTTGGAATTTTAGTATCGACAGGAAGTGATTGTGATCAAAATCCTGTCCGATCCTCGCACTGGTGTTGTCACTCGTTTTCGATACTTGCACGTCTGCTGAGTGTCCTGATCTATCTTGCTAATAACTGTGATGTGCTCCCTCTGTATCACAGTGGGAGTGGCATTCACCATTCACTATTCTAAGTGGGCTGCAATTATTGGAGCTATTACTCGCTGATTCTGCGTATGCACTGTTAGTTGCGACCTCTGTCACTGGGCTAGAGCACGGCGAGCTTTTCCTCGGAGAGACAATTCTGTTTACTCCATCACTGGTATCCGGACGCGCAGTGCTCGTGTACCCGTTTCGCTCTAGATTTGCTATTCGACTCTCTACTTCTTTCATTCGTTTCGTGATGTTCGTAACCGCTATATTACCTTGAGTCTTTAAGAACGCTAGGGATTTTGAGTGGGCTTGTGTCGCACGTCGCAAGCGACCTGCAAGTTGAGAAGCTACTTTTGCGATTTTCATTGCCCCTGTTGCTGCCGTTTTGGCTAGGCCTGCTACTTTTTGTGTTACCATTGACATTTGTTTTGCTTCTCCACATTCTTTCTTTATTGTTAGAAATTTCCCACGAATTTCCCCTATATGCGAAATTATTGCCTCTGTGTCCTTCTTACGCTGTTTCTCATCTTCTTCCTTCTCCTTCTTACGTTGTTTCTCATCTTCTTCCTTCTCCTTCTTGCGTTGTTTCTCATCTTCTTCCTTCTCCTTCTTACGTTGTTTTTCATCTTCTTCCTTCTCCTTCTTACGTTGTTCGTCAGCTTCTTCTTTCATTGATCGTAGGAAGCTCAGTATTGGGTTTACGTCATCTTTTTGATCCTCTTCAAACATGGGCGATGTAACTCTGGACACCTGGGCGCTAGAGCTCTGACGTGGCCGAGATGGCCCCTGTCTGCTCTCGTTCGTTTGATTATAAACTTCTGCTACCGTCTCGACTTGTGTGCCTGTCTCTGTTTCATTCTCTACCACACTATCATAATCATGGCCGCGACGTTGCTCTAAGATCGTGTCCAAATCACCTTCCTCATCAATGACCCTGTCGTCCTGTCCTGCTAAAAATGTGCCCATCTCATCTGCGAACCTATCCCCATCAGTAACGTACCTCTTATCCATTATAGTATTCACTTTTGTTTTAGCATCACTCACTAATAGTCGTGTCTTACTTCTCGTGATCATTCATAAGAAACAAAATTTATCTAAAATACACAATAAAAATAATCTACTCCCTGTATTTTTACACATAGACATAAAATTTCAACAACGCTGTTCCAACGCTGTAATTACAAGCACAATTTGATGTGGTACAGAAACCGCACACAAATCCGACAAAGTGCGATGTGGTACAAACACCACATCGACGAAACACAAAAACAACGAACAAAAAAATATATACACTGAAAACAAAAACTGTAATCATGTGCCGCTACTTAAAACTAATCATGGAACTATAAGAAAAAGAACTTGGGTGTTAATCATTAAAAAAAAGTAGAGAGAAAAAATTTGAATGTTCCTACTAAGAATACTGTGTGCTTATCAGTGATTCACAGGAAAGATCCTGGCAGGGTCGCCATTTTATGCGAGGTGCCGGGGCTAGCAGTGTATTTAACACTAAATTCTTCTAGAAACTACATATGTAAATGATGCTCTAAGCCCCCCCTATTCTAACTCCGACTTTTGCTGTTGCACAAGGATTAAAAAAAATACGCGAACTGACTCTAATCAACCCTGCCAGTGGAGTAGAAGAGAGTTTGGCACCTGCAATAATTTAATTTGATAAATAAGTTAAATAAACGAAGGTTTCATTAACATAGTGAGGAATGATAGGGTTGCTCTACTGATTAACAGAATGAAAGTTCTGTCCAAAATTACAATATGATTTATTAAGACTAAACACAAAATAATAAACAAAAACACATGAAACATTTACAATACATCAAACTGGCTCAAATTGGATACTCAAACAAACGCTGTGAATGTGAAGTTGTCCCTAAACTAGATTGTGAGGATTATGACGAAGTGGTATGTGGAGACAATTCCTTGCAACTCAACTCTTAAGAGAAAACACATAGCCAACCCAACATTAATTGCTGCTACCCAAGACAGAACAAAGTTAGAAAAAGACGAACAGGCGCGCTCTGCTGAGCTCTGATTATCACCTAGGAAAATCCCTGTCTGCCGGTGCTGCGGACATACCTTACCAATCTGTCTTCTTAACTGTAAGAACACGATTTGGCGTACCGGAGGCTATGGCTGGTTGCTTCGACGTCCTCGACTGAAAGGCGAGAGCCGACTACCTAGAGCACCCGTACAGGCCGAACACACAACATTCCCGCCCCCACGACAGTGGCCGTGGTTAAACGTTCCAATCAGCAACTCGAAAACCGGCGGAAAATTCCACTCTATTGCCGGAGCACTACCATTCCACCAATGGAGATTCTTGGCGGCAATATCTGCGCTGATTTTGCTACGTCACGGAGCTATTCCCTGAGCAAGCCAATCACAGTTACTATTTTGCAGAAAGCGCGGGAATTTTCCCGCCACAACTTCCTGGGTACACAAGTCATTCCCACGCCTCGCTGGTAGCCCGCCAAAAAGTGTTTTCGCTGTTTCTGCGAAGTAATGGAACCGCTAGCCCAGCCACTACTTCAGACCCCTCCGGGCGTGTCTTTTGACAATGTCGGCGTCTGCAAAGCATTCACTCGACTTACTCACACCCGCCGGCTTAACCCTTTCCAGATGAGCAGTGCCCGCCTGTCACCGGACCACCCGGGTGATGAGAGACGCTGCGTGGGAAGTCCACGTGTGTAGGAATAGCGACTTTTCACTGCATGCAATTAGAGAGAAAAATCGTAAGATTGAAATATGAGAGGGGGCTCATGCCACCTCTCACGGTTACTTACATTTACTGGTATCAAAGCTACAGCATGAAAACACAAAAATGTTAATAACCCGAAGACCATTAACTTTGGATCACATAGTAAAGTCAAGCGGTCAACAGTCGAAAGAGTGGTTTGAACTCCACAGTGGTTTAATGGGCACGGTCTTGTTGGAGGTGGTATGCCGTTGCTCTCCTTCGACCTTTGAGTTGACTTACGTAGGCAATTAATAGGGGAACCTACAGTTTAATGTGCCTTTCGGATCGCAATGCAACTCGACATTTTTCACATCAAAAAACACTGCCCGAGGGGAAATGAGTGTAAAACGGCACATAAAAATCGTGGGACCGTTGAGCGATCGAACCTCAGACCTTCGTATCCGTAGTGTTGCTCTTTATCACCGTGCCACATGTAGCCAACACTGCGGTTTCTGCTTGGCATTAAAATTAGGATCTCTCGTTTCTGCCTGCGTTGGCACTTGCGTGTCCCTTAGGAGACCTTACCTTTGAGATTACCCTCGTATACGTGTGTGTAAGCGCCTTCCAATGCCCACTCAAGGAAGACAAGCATACACACTCTAGCATCAATATTACAAATACGCCTCAGTTTGCGAATGAACGCAGACTTAGGTTGATAATCGTTTTGAATATTTAGCAGTACTGTACCCAATGGTTCAAAAAAATGGCTCTGAGCACTATGGCACTTAACTTCTGAGGTCATCAGTCCCCTAGAGCTTAGATCTACTTAAACCTAACTAACCTAAGGACATCACACACATCCATGCCCGAGTCAGGATTCGAAACTGCAACCGTAGCGGTCGCGCGGTTCCAGACTGTAGCGCCTAATACCGCTCGGCCACCCCGGCCGGCTATCCATTGGTGTTAAACTCGTTTTCAACCAATGATTCCCACAGCTACAGGAACACTGCTTGTGATATCTCTTTGACAAAATACTTACGCAGTGGTATCAGACGAAAAGATCAACCTGACCTGGGAAGTTTGTTTTACAACCTTCATACCTGGACACAGAGCTTTTCCTATTTGAGATATTTGTGAACGTTGCTGCATAAGACGATTTAAGAAGAAACTAAATTCCTTCAGCTACGCCAATGTTTAAATAAATCGTCTTAACAGCACTAAATCATGGTTTGTGAATCGTTTACCGGCCGTATTCTGCCGCGTTTCGCTGGTTGGAAGGCAAAAAGCTTACTGACAAATTTCAAAGAAGGAAAAGGGGGACGAAATGTCTCCCACTGGAAGGTCATGTTGTTTATTTAAATGATTACAAAATCAGCTAAAACGAACAGTGAGGCTGTCAGTATATGCACATTACTGTTGTCAATATGATGTTGCACTGCCCAGGGCCTGTAATGATTAAGGGCCCACTTAGGTCAGGCATATTGTATACAGAAGTGGAAGAGAGAACACCACTAAATTCTACAATCCGTATGCATTGCATACACACAAAAATTACTGTTACAGTGTACTTATGGAGCCCAATGAGTGAATTGCGTATTTTCCGGTGAGAAAGACACTGGCAAACAGTCTTCGCTACATTAGATTACTTAAACTAGTGTCACTCTGAGCTAGAATTTATGGTCAGCGGCTTAGTGTAAGGACAATGAGTCGGATGCGAGTTTTGCAAATGTGAAATACTTTCCTACATTATAGAAGCGAATATTAAATTTGAACAAATATTGCGAAAATTATGGACTTGGATAGCTTAGAACGAAAATCTCTCTGTTTATAGCAAAGGAAAGCAATCGATTTTCTAAAACATTCTCTGCCATACACAACTTGAAACAGGTCACGTCGAACAAATCACATGGAAGAACTGAAAGCGACGTATATCGGAAGGCAGTAAGATCCCTTGGCTTTTGGTTTGGCAGTATTCGACAGCCATTTCTAGGCGTAAGTAAATGAAGAAAGGCAGCTCGTTTTTGTTATCAAGTAATGTCTGCATCAATTACTTTAGTTTCAATGTGATCTACAATTAATTGCTGACGTCTGATATTAACATGAAAAGGATTCCGTAGACAGGGAAAGAACCTGTTCTTGGGTAACTACTTCTATAATGATCAAAGGGCTTTAATGATCTTCAAGCACATGTATTCCAGCAGCAGTACGAAGAAAATGATAGTAACAATGACGGTAATAATCGAATTATCCGGTAAGTTCACACTTCACAGTAGATTTTCTCGAACTAAGAAATTCCCTGAATTAGTGAAAATTTCAAAATAGCTTCACGTCGAAGCTATGATGCCCAGAAGAGTCTTTACAATTTGCTGACATGAGAATAGCATAATCTCCACTTCAGAAGCTTCCTCTACTTAACCATTTAATAGACTCGCATTTTTTCCACCGCAACTAATTTTGTAAGCTAAGCACATCATCCGTTACACCACACTCCTGGCGCAGGGAAATGTGGCCACAATGGTCTGGTGGAACGAACTATCTATCACAAGTGCAATGCGTGGGTTCAGGCATTTACTTTAAGAGCCACAAACTGATTTATTTTGCCTCTGGTAACCTCAAGAGAAAGATGTTATAATCCAGAATCCTCATTAAACTTCATGTTCCTTCATTCCCAACTGGGCAGAGTCGGTTTACGTTGGGAAATGAAATAGGTGGGGTCATGGTAAACAGAAATACTGTCGCCAGTTAACATACTTACACCAGAAAATTTTATTTTATTTGATTAACCGATAGCCATATAAAGGAAAAGGGCTCTTATTTTACTTGTACTTGATTGAACTAGAGACGTTGAAAACTTTGGTGCTGGACTGTGATTCGAATTCGTATCTCCTCTTTCGAGGATCTGAATCTCTCGGAACAGTATAGTTCAATCATTTCGTTCCTTTTCCCAAGACTGCAAAATTCTCTAGGTCTCCTCCAAAGGTAAGTATGCGGGTCTGAATCCTGATCCAGTACAAAAATATTCATAATTTCATTTCAAGCCCTATCACGTGCACACAGGCCGGCTGGTGAAAATTAACGTGTATTTTTAATGTCTATTCATGTGTTGCCAACAATTTCTGGTCAAACACGCACACATCTTACTGTTGGTGGGTAAGAAATTGATACTTAAGCTATATTCGTGGACGATAAAGAAGAACGATAGGAGTGCGATTCGATTGTCGCTTAGGCACAAAAATTTGTATCCTTATTTTAGATTCAAACACTTAGCAGCTGGTAAGAAAAACCGATACGTAACATTTGATTTTACTTAGTTAACAATCCGATTACGTATTGGGTTCATATCTCCGTCATAGAACTTCACATCATGCGCTTCGTCTTTAAATGGAAACAAACTTCGTTACTTCTGAATTGAGGTATATCAGACATCTGTCGTGGTTAGTTAATAGGGATGAAAGGGTCTTCATAGGAGTCCCAGTTTATTACAAAAACTGTCGTCTTTCATTTTCAAGATTAGATTTTGTTACTGATATTGGCGAAAATTTCGGTAATTCATGACTCTTCATGACGAGTCAGCAATAAGATATGATTAGATTAGATTAGATTAATACTTGTTTCATAGATCATGAATAGGACATTTCGGAATGATGTGGAACGTGTCATTTTAATGAAAGATTCCTTTACATACCAGTATTCAATTTCTGTACAACAATTTTTCCCCTCTCATTCTTTTTTATTTTTATCTCTCTGTCTGTCTCTCTCTCTCTTTCTGTATCTCCCTCTCGCTCTCTTCTTCCTTTCTCTCTCTCTCCCTCTCTCGCTCTCTTCTCCCTCTCTCCCTAGTTTTGAGTATAGTTACGAAAGAAATATAAAAACAGCTATGTGATTTACTGATTTATGATGCTTAGTCAGCAGTCAGTTCTGAGTATTATTAGTAACTACGCTCCAGTCCCTAAACTTAGTTACTGAAATGCGAATCAGACGCATTACGTATTCCAGGCCGTAGCAGCCGCGCCTTTGAGACGCCAGTTATGGTCACTTCCCAGCCCGCTGTAGGATCACATCGGTTCGGCTTCTTCCTGCTGGTACTGAAACTGAGATTTGGCAACAAGGCAAGGTATGGTTCAAATGGCTCTGAGCACTATGGGACTCAACTGCTGTGGTCATCAGTCCCCTAGAACTTAGAACTACTTAAACCTAACTAGCCTAAGGTCATCACACTCATCCATGCCCGCGGCAGGATTCGAACCTGCGACCGTAGCAGCAGTGCGGCTCCAGACTGGAGCGCTTAGAACCGCACGGCCACCGCGGCCGGCGGCAAGGTATGTTTCGCAACACTGTGATCGACAAGTTACTTCCTGGTGTGCACGGAATTAAGCCCCAAAGTTCACTTGATTTTACCTGTCATTTCGGTTGAATAATCTGAGTTATTATCGCTTGAGGTGTAACAAAATATTGTAAATTTATGGTTTTCAGCCCAGGAAAGTCGTTGCACGTGTAAATCGGAACTAATCTCGTCCTTTAAACAGCGGTTTACGAGTTCTAGTCCCTATTGACCTAGTAAGGCGAAAAGTAGACACATGCCTCTTGCCTAGCTCTGTGGTAACGTGCTGCGCTGTGGGTAAGCGTCGGCAAGGGTTTGCGGTTCCAGTCTTGCTGGCTGTAACGTTATTTATCCCTTCTGTGAAAGAGCTACAAGCAGTCAGATCAAACATCGATAAGGAAATCGCAAGAAAATGCTTTCGGCTTATAGTGCAATGGTGAAAAACTTACAATGCTGCACAACTGGTAACGCCTCTTTCCGCTGCTGACAAGCAAATTTTGGGTTTCTAGGAACACATAACTTTATTTATGAAATGCCGCATTTGCATACCTGTTGAGCATGACACAACATACCAATTAAACACAGACCCAATTGAAACCTAAGTGAGTAGTATTTTACAAATTCGTGCCGATAGAGGCACGCTTGTGTACAGATATTCAGTTTTGTTAAAACAGACTTTCGTCGTAAGGTTATCATGGGTAGTTTCATTTCATTTCTTATAATACAATGCACAATGTTCGTAAGGTTTCTTTCAGTGTTGTTAAAACAATACTAAACACGAGATAGAAACTAATCTTCAATCATATATGCGAACTGTCTGATGTTACCTATAACAGTCTGACAATGCGGATGCAGTTTATTGATTACATGCACGTAGAAAACCTGTTCTGAGTTAAAGCTGTCAAACAAGGTTTGAAGAAGAATAAAATGCCATTACCACACGACAGCTAATGTAGAAAATACTTTTCTGACTATTTCGGCACGTTGCGCTCTCCCCATACATAATGCAAAAGCTTTGAGATACATCTGCTGCCTGGCCGTCTATTAAACCTGAAAAGAACAAAATGTTGCAGAAGTTAGCCCTTTTCCCACATGAGACTATTTTGGGTTGAGAAGTGAAGGGAATTATGTTCAAAGTTCCATTAAATTGATAACTTCAGCAGACAGCAGAATTACGTTTTAAAAAATGTAGCAGGGAATGTACAGGAACTCACGACTTCTTATCTACAGTGCACAACGCTTATTGTTACGCCACTAGCTCTCATGTAGCTACAGCTGCTCCGGAAGTGAACAGTTACTCCAGTACTTCGGCATTCCACAGTGCTGTGAGATAATACATATGGCCGGATCTAGACTTCTGAGAGACAGACAGTTACAGCTCTTCTGCAGGATGGTTTCAACAAACCGATAGCGCAATAGAGTAGCTCAAATGGAAAGGAACACTTCATATTTAAATTTCTGCATCCTACACTGTTGGAAGTTCTGTGTCGAATGTATGCACTGGATAGCCGTGGCACCTAGTTCAGGCGATTCGGTCAACCAAGTAAACGAATGTACTGAACGTGCAGCAAACCATTACAGGGAGCCTGTGTCTCAGAAGTCTCATCCAGTGTGGCGCAACGGTAAAATGATAGGAAAATGAATCAAAAAGAAGCACGGCAGCTAATGTAGAAAATATTTTTGTGACTATTTTGGCACGATGCGCTCTCCCGATACATAATGCAAAAGCTTCGAGGACGGTTGATGATAGGTTCGCATTCTTATGGTCTGGTTTCGATTCCATCTTCTGCCCATGATTTTTGATAGGGAGAGACAGATTCTATTCTCTTCTGGCTATGCTAAATGAAGAAGGTATAGTGGCATTGTGGTCTGAAATTCACATTAAACATGATATTCCTTCTCTACCAAGCAGACGTTAGGATGAACCGCAATAAAGTTAGGAGTGGCGACATGTAGAAACTCTAATCACCAGTATCCTTTCTTATATTAATTATTTATTTCTAGTGACGAAACAAACGCTATGTAGGGTCACAGGACACTTATTCCATCTTTTATTTGAGCTTCTGTATGCCGATAAAATAGTTTCTGAACTGGGAATGCAACTCAGACCGCCCTTGACGCGGAATTTGATTCCTTCCTGACAATACAGCTCGACTACAATTCGTTGTTTGCTCAAAACTGAAGGTTCCTCAACATCTCCACATACTGCGCGTGAAGGAGTTCGAATCCCGGCCAGGCACTAAGGATTTCATTATGAATTATCAAGCTCTAGCATGAGAACAGCTATCTGCTGGTGGATAATAATTTTGATTTTTAATACATTTTCATTTGTTGTCAACACTAACGATATCTGACGTTTTTGACTCCCAGTGAGACATACAACTATTTGCAAGATCACTGTAAGTTCAAGGATGTTATTCCGAGCTGCTGGTGGAGACAAATTCGGTAGCTGACGTATATTTGTGTGTAGAAACGATATGTGTGGGGTTCGATTCCCAGTCAGCACTGAACTCTTCGTCATATTATTTCTAGTTCAAACATGCTCACATGTCGCTGCTGATGTAACAAACCCACATTTAACGTTAGTTTTCTCTAGAATATAACAGCCATAGGTGCCGAGTTGAAGTCCTGGGAAGGAAAAAATTAATGTTTCGTCTCGTCATTTCAGTTGAAACATCTAGCTACTGCCGAGAAAATCACGTAGGTCACAGTTGATTGTTCTTCGATAACAATCCGATTAGGTTCTGGGTTCAAATCCCTGTCCACCACTAAGTTTTCCCTCACGACATTTCAAGTACGTTACTTGTGAAGACGCAATATTTAACATCTCCCGTAGTTCGTTAACAGGGACAATAGATGCTGGGTAGGCATTCGAGTCCGTTAAAAATGGTTCAAATGGCTCTGAGCACTATGGGACTTAACATCTATGGTCATCAGTCCCCTAGGACTTAGAACTACTTAAACCTAACTAACCTAAGGACATCACACAACACACAGCCATCACGAGGGGGAGAAAATCCCTGACCCCGCCGGGAATCGAACACGGGAACCCGGCCGTGGGAAGCGAGAACGCTACCGCACGACCACGAGCTGCGGGCTGTTAAAAATGTTTACTTTATGTAGTTTAAAGTTGATATTTGCTAACTGATACTGTCTAAAATCGAGGTATATCACTCTCTGTATGCCTAGTCAGGAATGACTGTTAGTTTTCGTTAGTCACGAAATCTTAGTCTGCATGACCTGGGTTTGAATCCATATGCAGAACGAGACTGTTCGTCGCGTCATTTGAAGTTCATACATATTCTCAACTAGCTGCTCGTGAATAACTTAAATTTTTATTGTCGTTTTGTGTTAAATAACAAGTACGGTATGTTACTTTGAAGAGGAAATCATGAATACGACGAAGTTACTACGTGCATTACCTATCTGACGTAATAATGAGAGTGGTAACATTTCAGTTGAGTCATTTATTGCAATAAATGCGAGCTTACAAGCTTTAAGGAGAGTCTTGCCTGTGATAAGGTGTTCCCTGATATTTCTAGTGTCTTGGTATTACTTTACATCTTGAGTTATTGCGATACAGAGGAGTGTTTTCTAGCGGTGACTTGGAACCATTTTCAATAGTCAAACGAGTGTGCCAAGGAGCGGTTAGAGGACCTGGTAGACAGCTGCGGTAGGCTGGTTGCATGCGAATCAGGCGAAATGCATTTCAGGTCGTTCGGATACTTTTGAGCACGACTGTAAATGTTAACGAACTTTTTGGAACGAATGCAACTGGTAATGACATACCCTTTTTTTAAATCAATTTTCACACTCAAATGTAAGCCTCTTTCGAAAACAATCAGGACTAAATAACGTAGCCGAAGAGAAAGTCTTGTCTATATGCCTTAAGCTACTCGCTTAACGGGAAAACAGATGCAACAAAAAAAGATCATTAAAATGAAATTGAATAAGAGGGAATAGATGTTTAACGACTAGCTCATAATTTTTAGTCTCGAAGATACAAAGTGTACCAAGAAGAATCATCCGATTTGGCACGTCTATATTTCTGAAAGTAATAAACATATACAATGAATTTTGTTTTTTGATGATCGGGAAGCTCAAAAAGCTTTTTGTTATGTCTTTTCATGGGTGTTCAATATGCCCCGCTTGAAATGCATGGTGGAATGGCCGAGCGGTTCTAGGCGCTACAGTCTGGAACCGCGCGACCGCTACCGTCGTGGTTCGAATCCTGCCTGGGGCATGGATGTGTGGGATGTCCTTAGGTTAGTTAGGTTTAAGTAGTTCTAAGTTCTAGGGGACTGATGACCTCAGAAGTTAAGTCCGATAGTGCTCAGAGCCATTTGAACCATTTGGGATGCATGGCATATATCAATGCGACATTCAAATTGTTCCCACACTGCAGCGAGCATGTCTTGAGTCACAGTTTCCACAGCTGCTGTTACGCGATGTCTCAGTTCATTCATTGTTGTTGGTGAGGGAGGCACATAAACAGAGTCTTTTATAAACCACCACGAGAAATAACACATATACTCAGGTCTGGTGACCTTGGAGGCCAGTAACGTAAGGCACAATCATTTGGTCGAGTGCCAGCGATCCATAAATTCCTGCACTTCCTGATGCCAGTGTGGCGATGCCCGATGCTGTTGGTAAACGTAGTCGTTCGAATCAATCTCCAACTGTGGGGATGGAATGTTCTCAAAAATATCGAGGTATATGTGCTTCTTATAACAGTGTTCTCGACAGAGAAAAACTGACCAT
This sequence comes from Schistocerca piceifrons, assembly GCF_021461385.2. NCBI lineage: Eukaryota > Metazoa > Arthropoda > Insecta > Orthoptera > Acrididae > Schistocerca > Schistocerca piceifrons. Next base: position 547,545,037 of record NC_060143.1, read on the forward strand.
ACCCCTTCTCCCATGAAACTCCCATGAAAAATTTTGAAGAGTCTCTCGTATGTTGTACAACTTCATGTGTTTGTTCCGTACCCCATATTCTCACATTGCGATGGTTCACCTTTCCATTTAAATGGAATAGAGCTTTGTCACTAAACACTAAGCGTGGAAGAAAACTGTCATCCTCCATCTTGACAAGAACAAAAATACAGAAATCCAGAAGCTGTTGTTTGTCAGCTTCACGAAGAGCTTGCACTACGGTTTCATGTGTTAACATCGACGCAACCACACGAGACGAACATTGGGGGCATGTTGAGCTGTCGAGCTGCACGGCGAACGGGTTTCTGCGGACTCCTTGTGAAACTATGGCGGACATCAAGTCAAAATCTATTCAAGGAATTGGGCATACTAACCACAGCTTCTCAGTATATTTATTCCTTAATGAAGTTTGTTGTAAATAATACATCTCTTTTTCCATCTAACTGCTTAGTACACAGTATCAATTTTAGGAATAAGAACAATAAACATAAAGATTTAAAATCACTTAGTCTTGTCCATAAAGGAGGCTAATATTCAGCAACGCACATTTTCAATAAGTTACCAGCAACCACTAAGAGTTTAGTTTCAGATAAGGCACAATTTAAACATAATTTAAAAGAATTTTTGGTTGCCAACTCCTGTTCCATCCATGAATTTCTCAACAAGTCCAGTAGACCATTTTAATGAAAATTTATTATACTTTAATTTTTGACAGTATTTGGTTGTAACAGCCAAGTAACTACCTACTGTGTGAATGATGGATGCATGGAAAGCAGATGTAAGTATTAAGTCTGTAAATAGTGGAAGTTTAATTTTAAATCTTGTACATAATTTGACTGTTCTTAACTGAGGATCATTGAAATGATTCGTTGTCTTTAATTTTTGACAATACATGGTTGTAATAGCCAAGTGATTAGCTAGAATGTGAATGACGGATTTAATGAAAGCAGATTTACGTATTAAACCTGTAAATATTAGAATTTTAATTTTAATTCATGTACATAATTTTACAGTTTTTTGACTGAGGATTATTAAAATTAATGAAACTTAAGTTCTTCTAATTACATTTTTGTAATGTGTTTATCTGACATGTTCCACATCCAGGAGGATCCCCTGTTTTGTAGGTCTATGGAATGAATAATTAATCTAATGCGTTCGACGTCTGTGTCAGACCCTCGGGGACGGCCCGCCGAGTTACCTTTCCACAAACAACCTGCTTCTCGGAATTGTTCATGCCATCTTCCAGTGCTCCGTGCTGTAAGAGGATCCACGCCATACCTACTACGAAAGTCACGCTGAAGAGTTATTACCGCTGAAGAGTTATTATTGCTGAAGAGTTATTACTGCACTGCGCAAAAACGCTTTCTGTTGTCCAGACTCAATTTTTACTAGAATTGAAGAGGGCGCACTCTGCTGCTGCCTAACGGGAACCATGTAAAACTCGAGAGTTTTCTGTTTCCAGCAGTACATTGTTCGCGCACATGTTTCAAATGATTCTTTTTGGTATATCCTATTACTTTTATTTATGTATATTGTACGGCCTTCCAAGTGGAAGGAAAAACGTAGAATATGGTTCTCAAAGGAAATTCTGGTTCGTTTGTCCCTGTTTCCCGAGGAATGTAGAACTCGAGGATTTCTGTGATATGCGGGAACGAAATTGCAGACGCCAGATGACGGATGCACTACGGCTTGGCTTACTACAGTTAGAATTTAATTTGAAAAAAATGCTATTTATTTGCTGATTTGATGTTGTTTTCAACTTGTCCAGATAATATTATTATTACTGAAAATGATTTTGAATACAAAGAAAAGGTGTCTACTACTACAGTCTCAAAAAAAATGGTGCTGAGCACTATGGGACTTAACATCTGTGGTCATCACCCCGTAGAACTTAGAACTACTTAAACCTAACTAACCTAAGGACATCACACACATCCATGCCCGAGGCAGGATTCGAACCTGCGACCCTAGCGGTCACGCGGTTCCACACTGAAGCGCCTACAACCGCACGGCCACACCGGCCGGCTACTACAGTCTCGCTAATGTGAGACTGCGTAGATTCTGACTGCATTATGTGCTCAGCTCTGTTGGGAAGTGTCACAACATAGCTTTCACAGCGCATAAGACGAAGAGTAGTGGCAATAAGATAATGGCGGAGATGGATATTGTCGAAAATCCTTGACATGTGTATGTGCTTGTAGGACTTTAATATCTGAAGTTGATTAGTTGCTGCATCAATATTCATAAGAGTGTATTCCTCACAATCGCTATAAAGAATTTTCCTTCAAACTCAGCAGCGCGTATGTGAGGCTAGGTTTATAGCGCAAGATAGCTTTCTCCTAATATACGGTACCGTGGGTATCATAATACCCAATAGGGCAACCTGTCTCGAAATTAGGATAACTTCAGCTTGCCACACTAATAGCTGGATTCAGGCTCGTGGTTTTACTAAGTGGTCTGACTTCCTACATCCCTTCGGTGATGACCCTGTTGATGGACAAAGCAAGAAAACACTGTGCTTAAATCACCTGTTTACCATGTAGTTCCGAGCATAAAATGCGGTCTCTTGTGTGGAGTGCATCGGACTATTTACAACGCATTATCCTTAGAAAGTAGAAATCATGTGGCAAATAATCCAGGTCAAGCAGTAACCTCATTATTGATCATGGGGCTGCCTACTTGAGAGCAGTAAGAATGGAAAACGATATAACGACCTCTGGAAAATGAGACTGTACCCATGTAACCGCCATATAATGACTATACAGTACACATACAAGGCGCGAACACGGAGTAAATGTGAGTCCAAATGGTATCCGGCCAGCTACGAAAATATGCAAGCTGAATGTGTTAAGTAGCTAACACCGTCTCTATACAGGGAACGTTTCAAGCAGTTCAAAGTGAAGAAATCTGTAGGGGAATTGCAGGATACAGAGGCGAAAATTTTGTTCTTGAAAAAGAAAAAGAGAAAAACGAAGGAAACAAAATCATCGTCATAGGGAATCTGATACAAATGTAAATTGGGACAGTGCTTCAGGTTGCAATTTGAAGAAGAAGACAGTGAATGCGTATTCTGCAATGGTCGTTTCTCTGAAGAATAACATAGGTAAATAGTCACAGTGAATGGAATGCAATCTTTCGTAGTCCGAAGGATGTTAAAGTGAAAAACAGCTTTTCTATACACTGAGTGCAATTTTTTGCACAAGAAACGCAGAAAATGTAGGAGAGGCAATAAGGAAGGGAATATTGTCATTAGAGGGATAACCTCTTCTTACATTATACTTATATGTATATGGTGTCAGTTCTTTCGGACATGTCCGAAAGAACAGACACCACTGATGACCTGCAGCCGTCGAGAACGAAATTAGAATTATACATTAATACCTTCAGCTGCTGACGGGCGTTGATATATAACAACGGTGACAGGTGAAAATGTGTGCCCCGACTGGGACTCGAACCCGGGATCTCCTGACTCTTCCACGAGCAATGAGTGTGTTGGTTAGGGGCACTACGAATGTAGTGTGTGGATACATAAGGTGAGAATGTGCGTCTCGCGGGAGGAGTGCGTGAGATAGTCCCTACAGTCACTCTATCCTCTGTGCTCTCGGTGGCTCAGATGCTTAGAGCGTCTGTCATGTAAGCAGAAGATATATATCAACGTCTGTCAGAAGCTGAAGGTATTAATATATAATTCTAATTTCTTCTTACATTGGTTGAAATTATTTTCTCTGTCTCATACGCAGACACCATTTCTATTTTGATTCAAACTGACGTTTTTGTGCATTTGTTTTCAAATTTACATGTATTGTTAAGTAGCACGAATTCAGTAAGTAAAATTTAAAGTGCAATGATGTCCCATGGATTTCCAGTTAACAAAGGTACAGTTCTATCAAATGGTTTAATATGGAGTAACGTGAGACACGTAAAGGTTGACATTAGGGACGAGGCTAGTGTGAGGTCAACCCACCACTAGCCAGCCTCATCACACGAGGCTTGGAGGCGGTCAGCCTCTGGAAACACGTCTCATCGTCCAGGAGACTCCCGTGTATCCAATACAAGGTCCTGCAGTTGGTCAGGTGTGCTTGGAGCCGCTGTAGGTCTGTATAAGGTCATGTCGCATTTCAGTTTGGCCCATAATTTTCTATGGGATTCAAGTCCGGTGCTCGTACAGGCCAGTCGATTAGGTCTACGGTATCCTGTTGCAAAAGCCATTGCTGAACTGTATGACTCGTGTGAACCGGTGAGCGATCCCACTGGAACTAGATCACTCCACAGGGATAGAACATCCCCACAACTGGCAGCATAGTATGTTTCATGACGTGCAGATTCTGATCCAAGGCGAGATGAGGATAAATTCTGGCGCCATGTGATGACATCCCCCCGCAGCAGGAGACTGCGGTGCAACCAACAAATGGATGTGGCTCCTAACACGTTCTCCACGGCTTGTAAACCATCACCGGACCCCATTCATCGTCTTAAATCATGGCTCATCTGAAAAGATCATGTGGTGCTTGTCACGCTCTTAATTCAATGCAGCGAAGGCAAGCCTATAAAGTTCCTGATTAGAGAGGACCTCTTTCGGTTTAGATTTTCGAGCATCCAGAGAAAATGGTCTCGTTAAGGAGTTGGACGGCGTTTTAAAGGGACGTTCCGTACATGTGTCTACTAACACATTATCTTACTGAGGTATTGACACCATTCTTAAGCCAGGCCCTCGAAGCTGGCTTTGTACCACTGTCTCGCGCCATTTCTGTGCACAGTGAGATTGAACATTTCACATGGCTGTCATTCCACGTGCAGTGAAACAATCTTACTGGACGAGTGCCAGAACGTTGTCTCTTGTGGTCTGCGTACGCTGACACATCCTGGCAGTAAATGACTGTGTCGTATACCCGTTTGCGATGCAGTGTATTATCTTCTTCGACGTGCCTTGGTTATATTTTTGTTACGCTTCTAAAACATCAAGACACAATACAGTGAAAAAGAAAATGGCATCGAGGAGACGCGACCCTAATCCCTTCAGAGCCTCAAACGCTACAACGTGGCTACCATGTAACTTTTCAGATTTGCTCTGGTTTGTTTATTCTCGGCAGAAGCACTTCAGCGTTTCAGACAGATAAAACTAGGAACTTCTCTGTACATGTAAAACAATATGCGGTAATTATTGTGTAACAGATACAAAACAAAGCATAGGGCTAAAGACAGAAAGATGCTGAACGCTATGCACGTGGCTGTCATCAGATCTATGTGTGAAGTCTACAATGACTACTGTCATAGAATACTACCAAATGATCTCCTACAGGAGCTAAAGAAATTCTGATTGTATGTAAAGGCTGTTACTGGGAACAACGTTAGTGTCCAGACACGCGGACAAGTCAGGAACTGAAATATAGAGTAGCAAAGCAAAAGCAGAATGCTTAACTGTGTTTTCGAAAGTTCCTTTACGAAGGAAAATCCGCGAGTATTGCCCCAGGTATATTCTCGTACCACCGAAAATATGAGTGTAATGCATATCAGTGTCAGTGTCGTTGAGAAACAGCTGTGATCGTTAAAATTGAACAGAGTTCTATAGTGCAATGGAGGCAACGGCCTTGCCGCAGTGGCTACACCGGTTCCCGTCAGATCACCGCAGTTGAGCGCTGTCGGGCATGGCTGCCACTTGGATGGGTGACCATCCAGCCACCATGCGCTGTTGCCATTTTTCGGGGTGCACTCAGCCTCGTGATGCCAAGTGAGGAGCTACTCGACCGAATAGTAGCGGCTCCGGTCAAAGAAAACCATCATAACGACCTGGAGAGCGGTGTGCTGACCACACGCCCCTCCGCATTCTCAACTGAGGATGACACGGCGGTCGGATGGTCCCGATGGGCCACTTGTGGCCTGAAGAAGGAGTGCTATGGTGCAATGCAATCCTTATCAGGTTCTGCTGAGTTAACTATAATCTACCGTAGATCCATTGAAAAAAAAATCCCTGGCCAGTAGTTGGAAGAATGCACTGATTTACAAGCATAAGGGAAGTGATGCACAAAACTGCTGTCAGATATCCTTGACACTCTTTTTTTTACGATCTTTATACATCTACTCTGCGCTCAAACGTAATGAGGTATCTTGAACTTCTTCGGTGCCAACCAACACGGATTTCGAAAGTATCGAAAACGTAAAACGAAAATCAGACCTTCCTCATAAGACATTCTGGAAGCGTACATAAATGTCCTTGCTAACAATGTCAATAGTAACCTCAGACTTCCCGCATATGATGCAGCTATCTTCAATGAAGTGCAGTCAGAAATAAGCTGCACAAATGTTGCCACATCTTAATAAGACATCGAAGTGGTGTACAGATTTTCAACTTGCTTAAAATTTTTAGAGAAGTAAAATTCTGCACTTCACAAAACGAAATAAAAACGTAGTCTCCTACCAGTACAGTATCCGTGAGTCACAGTAGGAATCAGTACACTCTTACAAATACCTGAATGTAACACTTCGTAGGGACATGAAGTGGAACGATCACATAGGTTCAGACGTGGATAAAGCAGGTGATAGACTTCGCTTTGTTGGCAGAATACTCCTGAAATACTATCAGTATACAAAGGAGTCTGCTTACAAATCACTCGTCACCCAACGTACAATATTGCTCAACTGTGTGTGAGCCCTATCAAGCAGGTCTAAGGGGGGCATTGAACTTATACAGAGAAGGGCAGCACCAATGGTGACTGATTCGCTTGACCCGCAGGAGTGTACCACAGAGATCCTGAAAGAACTGATCTGGCACACACTTGAAGATAGGTGTAAACTTTCCCGAAAAAGTTTACTTACGAAGTTTCAACAACCAGCTATGAACGATAACTCTAGGAATATACTACCATCCTGTAGATATCGCTCCGACATGGATCGTGGGGGCGAGATTAATTACAAATGCTCAGTAGCATTTGAACAGTCATTCTTCCCGCGCTCCATACGTGAAAAGAATAGACAACACCATTGTAGGTGGTGCAACGGGATGTACCATCTACCATTAACTCTACTATAGAGAACAGATGCGGATGTTGAAATACAAGTACACTCGTCCACAGAACATCGAAAAGGTTGAAAGGTGGCTACACTGAGCCACAGCGCCAGAGATTGCGCCAGAGTGTTATTCAGCCGCCTCCACTGGCAGTGCTTGTCGAGAACTCGTAGTAGTCAGTGCTTGCTGAGATGTCGTAGTGAAAAGTTCTTGTCGAGAAGTCGTAGTGGAGAGTGCTTGTTCCATGTTTTATGCAGTTGTTTGATGGGGTAGACAGCAGATGTTGTTCTAATGGAGGTATTGTGATGATCAGAGTGCTTTTCGTTAATATATATGAAGGTAAAATATTCCCTGTTTTTTTTTCATTATTTCAGTGTCTTAAATAATGCGTCATTACAGGTTCAGTCAACAAAGCATCTGGCTCGTGTTCTTGTATTGAGTGTAATTCTGGTTTCCTTACGCAATTATAGTATTTATATTTTTTTTAATTACTTCAGTATAAATGATATTTAAAATTTCTTGTCTTATTGAAGAAGAACCGTGCCAGATGTGTACGTTGAATCACACTTCCACACACAGAACAGTTACACTTGTGCTTTGTTGTTGCGTTGGTTTTATAGCTTCTGGGGACTTAATTAATTAATTGTGTTAACAGAAAATTTCATTCCATTCTTTGTTGTTATTCTATGCAGTCAGATTGCGTACTAAAACTAGTCAGGGCCAACCGTTTACGACACAGCGTAACCGGACAGTTAGCTACTAAAAATTTAAAAAGTATTTGCATTTAATATTTATTTAAATAAGCCCCCATGCAAGGTGTGTAAGTAAAATAGTTACAATAGCATATCAGGACGGGAAAACTTGCTCTTATTAAGCGATAAAAGCTGCTTCGCTTCACTGACGGCATCTGCTACAAATCTGCTCATGTTAGTAGTTGTTTTGAACCGTGTTTTTCAAAATTTCAGGCAAATTTTTTGTTGAAGGAATTTCGGAAAGCCGTGTTTGGTAATTCTACTTTAGTGGCACTGCCATCGGTAACATTACCTCGTCATCACGTAGTAAAAGTATAGATTGTGTCTTGTCGTTAGTATACATTGCATTCCACGAGGACCTCTTAGCACTTTCTGCCACATTTCCAGACAGAATTTCGTTCCCGAAATTATTAAAAAAGTCTCGCATTGACGTGCGCACTATGTACCGAGCATTTGAGAACTGTTGCCGATTTGCAGATGATGCGTTCTTTTAAATGTGGAATGCTTTTCTGTTCTCCAACTGTGTCCTCACCTGATTGTGTACCACGGGTGAAATTTCCCGTCTCTTATTAATTTACTTGGTACAAAACTCTTAACTGCAGCCAACACCATTTCCTCAAATTTAGCTACATTTTCCAACCTAACATAGTATAGTTGGACTAGCTCTTAACAACGAGTCAAGCGAGTTTATATTTTCTGTTTCAAGGACATGTATTTTGTTTTTATTCTTGAAGGATTTTGTTGCTATCTCACTAGAACTTCCTTGTGCTTCCGATTTTGTCTATCAGTTATGACGCTATTTGCTCAGAATTATTTTTCAGTAAGAGATCTAGCATCTTATCAATACCATTTACACTTCGTCGGGGAACGAACAAACTGTTCCAAATAATTTTCAGGGGGAGTATTTATTACGGTTTCGGACTATGTCTCAAGTCTAACACCGACTTTAAACATGCAATTTTGGTAACATATTGAGAGTAGACGGAATCTGCCACCAACTGTAATTCTATGAATCAGGCACCTATTCGAAGATTCAGATACCACATTCCCACAGTGTCGCTCCATCACAGCTAAGAACGCAGTATGAGGTTGCACTTTACTTCCTCCGTAAAGAAACAAGCACTTTCGCAAATATTAAGCTCAAAATATGCACTCTGGTAGCAATGAACACAACTTCTGCAGTACATTATTTTCTATTATTATGAGAAATGTGGATAATAAATAAAGTTCTTAAGAAAATTCTTACGTGAACAAATGTTTGTACTCATCTGTATAGTAGTTTCAAACTCAACAGTACTTCTCTTCGTTGTCTAGTGATGGAGTAGAGGTTTTCGAATTCATAGTATGGGAGCTTATTTACAATAGCAATTTATGATGCTTTCTTTCCCATTTGACTTTGTTGTAGGACATTAAAACTTATCAAAGAAAACTCTTTTCATACCAATATGCCTTTTTCATGATGGCAACGAATCACAGGATGGATGGAGAGGGTTTTAGGGGCGCACGACGGCAAGGTCTTCAGCGCCCGCTCAGTAACAGATTGAGACGGGTGTCAAGAAAAGACTCAGAACAATAAGATAAAACAAAAAGTAAAACACAGGAAACAAGCTTGGAAAACTATGTGCCTACCCACACCGAAGCGTGGAACGAAGCATGCCGCCAGCAGTAAAACATGGACAACCCAGGAAGAAAGTGGTAGAGGGAAAAAAACAATATAGGACATGGTAGTGGCTGGCTGGCCGCAAGGAAAAAGGGAGGAGCCAGCCACTGTGCAATACGCTAAAACCTCCAGCCTAAAAGTTTAGGCCAGAGTCCAGACACATTACAAAACTTTAAAACCCTAAACAGACACCTCTCAACATTGACTAAAACACAGGGCAGATCCCCATCAACTTGTGCTTCTGCCCTTGCATCACGGTATAAAATGCAGTCTGTAAAAATGTGCTGGACCGAGATGTGCACACCACAAGCATCACAAATCGGGGGATCCCGCTGTAATAGAAAGCTATGTGTGAGAGGACAGTGCCCAATCCGAAGGCGCGTGAGGGTCACTTCTTCCCGCCTGAGCACCCGGCCGAGTTGTTGACTTCACCAACCGCAGTTTATTGGCCGTCACCGCCAGCCATTCTTTCTCCCACAACTCCATGTACTTCTTGTCGAGTGCAGAAATGACAGATTGCAAGGGAATAGGTCACTGGACAACATCCTGCTCTCTGCAGGCCTCCTTGGCAGCCCGATCGGCCTGTTCATTGCCCTATATTCCTACACGACCAGGCACCCAGCAGAAGGACACCTCCTTACCCCGCCGTTGGAGCAAGTACAGTTGGTCATATATCAGCTGGACCATCTCCTAAGTTGGGTACAGATTCTGCAATGACTGTAAGGCACTAAGAGAATCGGAGCAGAGGAGAAATCGATTGCCCCGAACACGATTCATCCGCTCCAGTGCCCTCAGGATCGCGTGGAGCTCCGCTGCGAAAACGTCGTATTCATTAGGGAGGCGAATCCGGGTAACATGATCAGGGAACACTACAGGACAGCCAATGAAATTCTCCTGTTTGGAGCCATCAGTGTAAAAGACGGTAAAACCGCGATGCGCATCTAAAATGTTAAAAAAACTGAGATTGGAATGTAAAATCTGCTCTACTATCTTTCTTAAAATTAGTCAAATCTAAAATAACTCTGGGTCTCCGGAGGAGCCAAGGTGGAAATATGCTCCAACCGCGACGGAAAACATGAAGACCAGCCATATCCATCGCAGAGAGGCAAACCTGTGCGCGAATCACATAGGGCCACGTCACTCGTTGCCGGTTATGAAATAGCCGTGCCAGAGGAAGCTGAGCAACGGTATGGTATGCAGATGTGTATGGTGTGGAGAAAGTTTTATAAGCCTGGCGCACCGTACGCAGCCGCCGCCGCATATGAAGTGGCGGTTCAGCAGCCTCTGCACAGAGGCTTGGTATGGGGCTAGTTCTGAATGCCTCATGGCCAACCGAAGCCCTTCATAGTGCACAACGTCCAACATCTTTAAGGGGCTCCGGAAAGGCTCAAAATCATGAAAAGTTCAATTTTTACTTTTTTGCGTTTTCTGAATCTGCAGACTATTACCTTTTAATAGATATATAATTTATTCAATTCCGAAGACTACAACTATTTTTAAATTTTTTTTAAATGTGTTCTACATGGGCGTGACCCACTGTGGCGCTGTTAAACTGCTGTCAAATGGTGTTATTATTAACGTCCGTGTTCATCAGGTACATTTTAGTGATGTGAGATAAAGTATGTGTTGTGGCTAACCTGTGATGGTTCAATATATATCGCTGGTGTGATTGTCGATTGTTTCATGTTTATTTACTCTGTCGTTATCTCGAAAATATTCGTAATTAATTCTGTTTCTTGAGTCTCTGTTTTGTTGAGGTATAATAATGAGTAAAAGTAAAGTTATTATAAATCCTCTGAAGGCTTTTAAGAAAAGGAGAAATGTTGGAAAGCCAAAGGTATGTGTTATTACTGTAAACAATAAAGACGATAACCAAGTGAGTGAACCTAACCTCTCAAGTACACCTGCCCATAGCAGTCAAAGTGGGAAAGAAAATACTTCACAGAAGAAGCTTGGTTCAATGAGTGAAAACTATGAATGTTTTATGGGCGAATCGGATGTGAATGAAATATTTGATATGTCGGTTCTCAAAGGAATTTTTTCAAACTGTGTAAGATGTATTCATTGTGGTGAAGTTGGTCTGGGACTCTCCATAATAAAGCACGTAGGACTTGCTAGTGAAGTACAACTGAAATGTGATAAGTGTTCATATACGACCACCTTTTGAAACATTGTTGCAGTAACTGCAACTGAAGAAAATGGTAGCAAAATCTACGAACACAACAACGAGCGATGCTTGCTTTAGACAAGGAATGCCTTAGGGCTGCAGACAGGGCTGTAAAGAGTCTAGAAATACAAGCAAGAGTAAACAGGAGGAGGAACAAGAGGAAGTTGGAGGAGGAGTTTGCAGAGGATGAAGATAATCCATCCTATGGACCTGGAATGCACTAAAAAGTTAATCCAATCTTTGTCGCTCGATTCCCAAAACTTTTATTTTCTCATACTAATTACATGTTTTCTAAGGATATTCCAAACACATTTGTTTCAAACTTTCAGTAAATGTTACACAGTACCTTCTGCATAATTTAACACAGCCTTTTTCCAAAAAACTGTACATTTTTGAATATATAAATAAAAAATTGCAAAAAAATGTTGTGAATTTTCATTACAATTGAAAAAAATCATCTTTAATAACTGAACTAAAATTTTGTAAAATCCCTATGTTAAGTTGTAGCCCATATTCCAATAAACAATCTGTAAAAAGGTCAACTTCCTACCTCAAATACTTTGTGAGGAAAGATGTAATTTATAAGCGTTATTTTAACATTGCAAGTATAGGGCATTCCCGAGCCCCTTAAGTTAGAGGGCCTCGCAGACCCATACCCCGTGCACCCATAATCGAGCCGAGATCGCACAAACGCCATGTAAAACTGGAGCAGACAAGTTCTGTCGGCTCCCCATGTACTGTGGCTAAGACTCTAACATTCTGCATGGTGTCTGTCTGTTCTAAGTCGTGTCTCCCTACGACTTTCGCGGAACGACGCTCTGAGCGTGTTTTTTAGAGAATTGACTAGTTTAAACCTGGGACCTGTTGCTGGTAAGGAGACGCCAGACCATACATGATATGTAGAGTTCAGAAGAGTTCAGTGAGACTAACGATGATATAACCAAATACTTAATGATTTCAGCGTCATCTCCACTGCACTCCCTGTAAAAGAATCTTAATACTAACTAAATTTAATGGAAGGGGTTCAAGGCTTTCCTATTTTTAGTTATCCGGTAAAATAACGTCGAAAAAGCAGTTAAGTTTACCATTGGAAATTTTATTCTATTCACAAAACATTGTTTATAAATTGCACTATTGATAAAAGGAAATGTTTTAATACAGGATGGTAAAAACCAACTGCGTTCAACAAAAATGTCAACGAATATTCCCTGAGTGGGTTTCCAAGTTCTACAATGGATCGAAGGATGACCTATGTCATATCACATCTATAATCTAGGTTTAAATTAAGTTTCACAAAAGAGAAAACTATCAAAATGGTCTACAGTGACCTTCAATTACGAGGGCAGTTCAATAAGTAATGCAACACATTTTTTTTCTCGGCCAATTTTGGTTGAAAAAACTGGAAATTTCTTGTGGAATATTTTCAAACATTCCCGCTTCGCCTCGTATAGTTTCATTGACTTCTGACAGGTGGCAGCGCTGTACGGAGCTGTTAAAATGGCGTCTGTAACGGATGTGAGTTGCAAACAACGGGCAGTGATCGAGTTTCTTTTGGCGGAAAACCAGGGCATCTCAGATGTTCACAGGCGCTTGCAGAATGTCTACGGTGATCTGGCAGTGGACAAAAGCATGGTGAGTCGTTGGGCAAAGCGTGTGTCATCATCGCCGCAAGGTCAAGCAAGACTGTCTGATCTCCCGCGTGCGGGCCGGCCGTGCACAGCTGTGACTCCTGCAATGGCGGAGCGTGCGAACACACTCGTTCGAGATGATCGACGGATCACCATCAAACAACTCTGTTGGTAGTGCTGTCACAACTGTTCACCAGTTGGGATATTGAAAGGTTCGTTCCCACTGGGTCCCTCGTTGTCTAACCGAACACCATAAAGAGCAAAGGAGAACCATCTGTGCGGAATTGCTAGCTCGTCATGTGGCTGAGGGTGACAATTTCTTGTCAAAGATTGTTACAGGCGATGAAACATGGGTTCATCACTTCGAACCTGAAACAAAACGGCAATCAATGGAGTGGCGCCACACCCACTCCCCTACCAAGAAAAAGTTTAAAGCCATACCCTCAGCCGGTAAAGTCATGGTTACAGTCTTCTGGGACGCTGAAGGGGTTATTCTGTTCGATGTCCTTCCCCATGGTCAAACGATCAACTCTGAAATGTATTGTGCTACTCTTCAGAAATTGAAGAAACGACTTCAGCGTGTTCGTAGGCACAAAAATCTGAACGAACTTCTCCTTCCTCATGACAACGCAAGACCTCACACAAGTCTTCGCACCCGAGAGGAGCTCACAAAACTTCAGTGGACTGTTCTTCCTCATGCACCCTACAGCCCTGATCTCGCACCGTCGGATTTCCATATGTTTGGCCCAATGAAGGACGCAATCCGTGGGAGGCACTACGCGGATGATGAAGAAGTTATTGATGCAGTACGACGTTGGCTCCGACATCGACCAGTGGAATGGTACCGTGCAGGCATACAGGCCCTCATATCAAGGTGGCGTAAGGCCGTAGCATTGAATGGAGATTACGTTGAAAAATAGTGTTGTGTAGCTAAAAGATTGGGGAATAACCTGGTGTATTTCAATGCTGAATAAAACAACCCTTGTTTCAGAAAAAAATGTGTTGCATTACTTATTGAACTGCCCTCGTATCTTTAATTATTTATCTAACTTGTCGTAAATTACAGTGGCTGATGTGGCTTCTCAATAATTATATAACAGAAAAATCATCGCGTTTCAGATTTTAACTTACGTAGCAAATGTGAATACCATGAGCTTTAATTGACGATCGACACTAGTATTATGCAAAACGGGGGTGTAACAGATGAGACTTCTGCAGTTCTGAGTGAAGCTTTATGCGCTGTTATGCGGGATCGTGTGCGTTAATTACCTTGTCGTTGGTTAGGCAACTTCAGGGGGGCAGCGGGCGGCGCAGCTCCACCCTCGCCGTCTCGGAAGCAACTCTCTCCTAACTTCTCCTTACTACAATTTACCGAAGTTGGTTTAAAAAAAACTATCTGGCTGTGTTTTCATCTGACCAATCAGGGTTTCAATGTTAACCTTAAGCTCCGCCTACAAAAATTCTGTCTCTCCAATGAGAAACGTTATACTTTTCGTGGTGTTTTTAAAGTTTGCAACAAAACAGAGACGCGAAAAAGTCTCACGCTAAAACTTGCAGCTAGTGTGGCCCTTTTAGTGTTATCGTAAGATCTATACTGTTCTTCTGGAGGGTTCTAGCTTTTAACATGGGCTGGGGGTTGGTCCTGTCGGTTAGCTGGCAAAGTGGGTGTCCGTCCCTTATCGTAGGGCCTTGTAGCTTAACATGGTTCTGCTCTCGGCTTCTGTTCTCGTTTCTCCCCTCGGAACTGCGTCTGTCTCACGGTGGGAAGGTATGACAAGCATTTAGGCATTCTTGTGTTAGTCTGTGGTATTCCATTTGCTCACTCGTTACTCGTATTACTTTGGTTAATTTAATGTCACGATTTATTCGGAGCTATGTGACATACTACTAGATTTGCTTATCATGTCAGAGTTTTCATGGAAGGTGTTGGATTTGCCTGACACCTTACATATCACCACACTTAGAACTTAATTTTTGCTCTGAAGTTAGGCAATGACTGAATCGTTGTCTAAGCCAGTCAAAAATTATTCCTTTATCTAAATTTTGTCACCTACCGTTCAGCCATGTTATTCTGGTTCTATGCTAGTTTATATTACTAATTTATATTTTTATATTCTTCCACATTATTCTCAAAAATATGTTTATATTGACAAGAGAAGAATATTTTTATATTATTATTATTATTATTATTATTATAATGAAGTTTTAATTATTTTCTTTCTTTATTTAAGTGTGTAGTTTGTCTTTTAAGAAGTTTGTTATCGAAGGTGAGGAGTCTTTCACATTGATTTTCTTAGAAATATTTTTTTTTATAAATGTAGTAATTAAGTAAAATCTATTCCTAACACATTTTCTAAATATCATGTACAAGTAAAATGTTTTTGTTTCTAGACACTCATTTCAACATTGTTACACTAACAAATAAGAATTATTTCCAAGAATTGCTTTGACAAAGAAATATACATACACAAGTATTGAGATATTATCCTAACAAATGGTACAAATGTTAAAAAAAAGGGAAAACGTCCAACAAGATAATTTTTTATTCTTTGTTTTTATAAGGAGAAAATATGTAAAATATAGTTATTCTTTTATTTTTATGAGGAGAAAATAAGTGGCATATAGTTTTAGTGTTTATTATGCCTTACTTTTGTTCTTTATATACTGTCCATTTCAGAACTAATGACTTTTTTATCGGTAGCCTACTTTTTACTTAAGTCCATAGTCAATGGCTGTTATTTTGTAGTTTATTAGCTGTCTGGTGTGCTTAACGTATTTAGTTTTTCACACGTTTCTTTTGCACAATTCCTACATCACATAATTTGATTTCGCACATTCACACAATCCTATGAATGTTTAAGCATGAGGTTGGCGAATGTTTTTGCACGAAGGTGATGGACTTGAGTGAGATGGATGTGGGCAAGTATTTGATGTACAGCTTCATTCGTCGTTCCTTGTTGGCTTTGCAAGTGTGTGTTGCTGTTGTGGAGGTCCCATAATGGAATGGAGCTGTGAGTGCAGAATCTTGTGGTTTACTGGCTTTGTATGCGTGAAAGTCATCGTTATGTGTCGCTGAAACTGGTCGTTTTTCATTGTAATACTTCGCAGACAACTAGTTTACAATAGGATAGGGATTTGGGAAGGTATGTCGTCTATTCTTCACCCATATTCTTTCTTGGCCTCAATCTTGCGAATCTTTAACTTCTGTTCTTCCTGCTTTTTCTCTGCTTCTTACTTGCTTCTTGGTTCTTCTCTGGGCAGGATATGGAAATATTTATTGATAACTAGTCGCTTTGAAGTTCTCCTGTTAGTAACAGTTTGATAAATTGTTTGGGCATGTCATTTTTACTTTGTGGAAGTTTTGTTCAGTTTCGTGCATCAGCGTGCTGTTTAATAGCAGTATTGTGACTTTTACACATATTTTTTCGCCAGTGGTGGCTTGCACAAGCAGTCTTCTCGTTGGGCCGCTTTTTGTTCGCTCCGCTGGGTGGGGGCGTCCCGGGGTTTACGAGCAGTGAAAGTCCGGTGTTTGCTTGTCTGTCCGTGCATCGGTCACTGTCCTTTCCCTTCTCTTGATGCTTCTGCCTTGTAGGAATCGTGTCTTGCTAATTACATCCTTTTCTTTCTTGATACTTCTCATGTTGCAACTTGTGGGTCGTTGCATCTGGTCCCTGCTGGAGTTTTTACAATGGTTCTTACAAAAGGTTTTACTTATAATCATCTAACATATGTCTAGTACCGACATTGTTTTATGCCTTCTTAAAAAACTTTACAAATTTCGGCGCCCTTTCCATGTTACAATTCTAAGATATTTTGAGTCTTAACTTCTACAAGAATCCTCAAATTAGTTTTTTATTTTATTTTTGTGTAGTGTCATGGTGTATAGCATTTTAGTATTTCATGTTGTTAGACTATCTACACTTTATCCCTTCACCTTAATCTATGGTACTATTGGTGTTATTTTTTGTGTTGTTTTTATTGAAACTACTTTCTTTTTCCCACCTTCCTCACTCTTCATTCTTCTTTCTCCTGACGATCTTATCTGCAACATAATCTTGAAATATTGTGCTGATTATTTACCAGTAAAAAAATTAATCTTCAAACTTTTTGATATGGCTCACATGGTGAAGTCCTAAGGTTTTGCCTGTTTTTGGGTTTATTAGTTCCACAGCATTATCATGAGCAATTCGGCTAATTATGACAGGTCCTTTGTATGCAGCGTAAAACTTATGTATTTTGTGTTTCTGTTTGCTGGTGAGATGGTGTGCTTTTACAAATACTTTCTGGCCTACTGAGAATGTTCTTTTAATTGTTGTTCTATCTCCTCTTTCTTTTCTTTTAATGGCTGCCTTTCTGATGTTGGAGAGTGCTGTTGCTATGACTTGTTTGTGCTGTCTACGTGGTACAATAGGAAATCTATCATTTTCTCTTGTTATGTTTGGGGGTTCAATATTTTTAAGTACAGTAACTGGAGGCAGTAGTGTAGTGCTATGTGGCATTTCATTTATTACTTCTTGAAAATCTTTAAGGTATATATCCCAAGTGTTGTGTCTTTTTCCTGCATATAATCGGCATAAAGTGCCTATGTCCTTCATAGATCGTTCTGCTGGATTTACGCTAGGTTTGTACTTAGATATGTAGATGGGTTTTATATTGTGCTGTTTTAACGTGTTCTGCCATTGTACTGATTTATATTGTGGGCCATTATCCGAAATTATTCATTCCACTCGACCTACTTGTCTGAGAAAATCTTGTCTAAATGCTTTACTTGTAGTAAGACCTGGTGCCCATTTTAATGGACGGTAACATATTTAGAAGTAAGTTCCAAAACGACAAATATGAAAATATATTCTTTTTTGTGCATGGGAGTGGCCCCATCACATCTGTTGCAGCTATTTGTTTTAATTTTTTAGGGATTATTGGAAACATAGGTGGTTTGGTTTGGAAAGTGACGTGTTTAGCCCTCATACATTTTTTGCATTTCACTAATACTGTTCGAATTCGTCTTTCCGTATTAGGAAAACAGCTTGTTTGTTTTATTTTTAAAAAAGCATTTCTTTGGTCCAAAGTGGCCATTACTTAAATGTGTATACTATATGTAGTTATTAATTAGTTCGTCTGGGATATAAATTAACCATTCATTCGTTGCAACATTTCGTCTAAAAAATAAAACATTGTTTTTTACGAGACAGTGCTCTCGAATGTCTGGAAAATCCTTACTTCTCCACTTGTGTTTGATTCCTAGTATTTCGGGATCCTTGTCCTGTTCTTTGCCTATGTTTTCCAATGCTGTCGTAATGTAGTTTTCGAAAGGTATTTGTTTCTTATAGTACATTGTAAACTGGTCTTCCGCTGCTTGTAAACCTATGTTATTGGATGCACACTGTGGACATCGTGATAAAGCATCTGCTAATACATTCGCTGGTCCTGGTATGTGTGTAATAGTGAAGTCAAATTCTCGTAGTGTTAACATTCATCTGGCGAACCTCCCATGAGCTAGTTTGGCGGATAACAGAAATTCTAATGCTTTGTGGTCAGTGTATACTTTTGTTTTTCTTCCGAATAGGAAGTATCGAAAACGTTGGAAGCCCCATACAATGGCCAATGCTTCCTTCCAGCTCTGTGACTGAATAGTTTTTATCGCTTTTTGTGAGTACACGACCGGCAAATGCAATTGTTCTATATGATCTTAGCCCTGCCTGTTCGTATTCTTGGAATAAAACAACTCCTAAACCTGTTTTGGCGCTATCAGTGGCCATACAAAAATTTTGTGTTAGATCAGGATGTGTTAAAATTGGTGATGTTTTTAGTGCGTTTTTCACTTTTAAAAATTCTTCATTGGCTTGTTGATCCCATACCCATGGCGTGTTTTTTCCAGTCAATGCACATAGGCGTAGTGTTGCGAGAGAGTCGATCCAAATAAATTTTTTATAGAATTTGGTGAGACCTAGAAATCCTCTGAGAGTTTTCTTACTATATGGAGTACATAATTCTTTGATTGCCGTTAGTTTTTCTAGGTCGGGCATTACCCCTTTCTCTGAAATTATGTGTCCTAGAAATTTGACCTCTCGCCTTCCAAATTTGGATTTTGTTATATTTACTGTGACCCCATGCTCCTTCATGATCTGTAAAAACTGATTTAATGTGTTGTTGTGATGTTCTCAAGAGGGTTCTGCTACAATCACATCAGCAACATAACAAGTAATTTTTTGTAAAATTTCAGGACTGAGTATAGTATTAAATCCCCTAATAAACGCTGCTGATGATACGTTTAAACCAAATGGCAATCGTTTAAACTGGTAACATCTACCGAATACGATAAATGCTGTAAATTTTCTACATTCTGGGGCTAATTCTATTTGCCAGAAACTACTCCGTAAATCAATTGATGAAAATATCTTAGCAACATGGAAGTTTTGTATCATTCCTCTAATTTTTCTGGGCGATCTCTCTCAATGATTATGATTGTGTTGATCTGTCTGGAATCGAGCACTAACCTGATGCTCCCATCTCGTTATTGTACAATATGGAGTGGGCTGTTATATGTGGAGGTAGCTGGTTCAATAATGTCATCATCTAACATTTTAGATATCTCCTGGAATACTTTATTCCTGTAGCTTAATGGGATTGTATAGGGTGGCACTCTAAATGGTTTATG
This sequence comes from Schistocerca piceifrons, assembly GCF_021461385.2. NCBI lineage: Eukaryota > Metazoa > Arthropoda > Insecta > Orthoptera > Acrididae > Schistocerca > Schistocerca piceifrons. Next base: position 547,564,932 of record NC_060143.1, read on the forward strand.
CTGTTTTACTTCAAACTTGTACTGCCAGTCTCAGGTAAAAATAACTCTACTTTATTTCGTAAAATACCCTCTAATTCTCTTTTACTGTGTTCCGAAATACCTTGAACTCCTTGCAATGTTTTGTCGATTTTTTTGTGGACTTCTAACATGAGTTGAGGCGATTCCCCCTTTTGTGCATACCATTCTAATTCTTCATCCTCTTTATCTCGCATCATTCTTAATTGTTTGTTTATAACTGGTAGTTCTTTTAATATTAGCTTTTGCTCAAAGAGAAGTGTGACATTCCCGAATGTTACGCTACCTTTCCACGTATCTATTATCGCTCATCTCTCATTTAAAAAATCTGCACCTGTAATCAAATCTGTAGTTAATTTAGGTATAATCACGTAGTTGGCTTCGATCTTTTGACCTTGACACGAAAGAGTTAACCTTGTTTGTCTCGTAACTTCCGCAGCATTGTTTCTAATAGGACCTCTTACTGTAATCTTACGTGTTTTCAGAACTGGCAATTCCTCATTGGCATTACACTGCATGAATAAATTTTCTGAGATCGCAGTCAGTTCACTTCCGCTATCAATTACAATATTGACTGGGATATGCTTTACCATGGCCTTCACAATGGGTTGAATTTGAAAGGGTTGGTTCTGTTCTTCTTCTTCTTGCATCAACAAATCCTCCACTGAATCATACATGAGTCTTTTTAGGAATTTCCCTTGTGAATTCGAACTTTCTGTAGGATAAGCTTCGACTGCTACTTCTCTCTCTTTTATTTCCTCTTCTCTATTTCTTCCTTCATTTACGGTTTCTTCAACATCCTCTACTTTTTCCTCATCCTCGTCTATCTTCTCCTTCTTCGTCGCTACTTCCACATAATCGCATCTAAATGCTCTAATTATCGCTTCATAACTTCCTTCATTATATACGTTGGGCTGTGTGCCCACCCGTAACTTATTTTCAACTTCTGTCGACTGCGCATTATCCTCATTGAATTCGCTTTCCCTAGTTTCCATCTTAAATAGCTCTGCAATACTCATTACTTCGTCCTTTCCTCGTACATTCGTTGTGCATGCCTCTGATAATTCATCTTCCTCGTCAGTACTCTCTCAATTAATTTCGTCCCAACACGATATTGTTATTTTCTTGTCTCGTTTTCATCTAGTCCCTGCGGATTTGTTTCTTCCTTCTTCTCTTCTCGTGATAAGATTTTTACTTCTCTGTTCAAGGTGCTGCAATTGTCCTGGGTCGGTGCGTCATTCTCTTTGGCATGGGCGCTTAGCTGTCAATTCGAACGTTTTTCGGGGTTTGGTGGTCTTACCTCCACCTCTTCTATCTGTATTCTCTTTTCTTGTTCAGCTTGTTGATAGTGGTTTCTTTGTTGATAATTTGTCGGTCTATTGGTTCTCCAGTACCCGTTCCAGTTGTCGTTATTTCCTCTGTGATAGTTGTTGTCGTTCATGGGCAAATTATAGTTATTGCCATATTCTCTTCTAAATCCATAACCGGTTATTTGTTGAAATCTATTGTCGTTTCTTGGTGCGAAGTTATCACATGGTTCGTAATTATAGTTTCTTTGTACTGTGTCTTGTGGATTCCACTGCTTTTTGCTTTCGTTTTCACGTGCGCTTCGTTTTTTCTCGCGTCATCTTCCGAAAATATGAACTCTAGTTCCCTTAGAATACCTTTAAATGCTTCGACGTCATTGTCTCCGCGACCTACTAATGATTGCTGGTATTTAAATGGTAGCTTCATCGCGCATAATTGAATCAACTTTCCATCAGTGTATGGTACATCTAAGCATTTATTTTTCTCTGCCATTAATTCGAAAAATTTCACGGGACTCTTCTCTCCTGACTTTTCAAAATATGGGTTCTGTAATAATTCGTACTTCACTCTGTTCTGTGCTTCGCTGGACCAATATCGTGAGAGAAAATTCTCTCTGAAATCTTCGTACGATCGGCATGTCGCTGCAACATTCTGCATGGTTTCTGCGACTGTTCCTGACATGTGTGCACATATAAAGTCTAATTTGTGTGCTAGCGTCCAGTGTTCTGGTAATCCTACTCGGAATTGATCAATAAAAGTTCGTGGATGTAATGAGTTTCCTTCTCAAAAGTGCTGAAATTTTCTGACTGTGAGGAAATGATCGTTGTCGTACTTTGTCATAGTTCCATATGAAATTCGCGATTCTTCGCCACTTTTGTTTCTGATCATTTCTCCCGTCGTTCTTTCCGGTTGTGGTAGATCCACTGTAACTTTCGCCTACCCTTGCGTGGTATCGATGGAGTGGTACGCAAGAATTTTCTTCCATCGGTTGTGAACGTGTAGCTGAATGCATTGCACTGTACTCTTCGCGACCTGGCTTTCCATTGTCAGGCATTGGTTCGGTATCTTGTCTGGATAACATTGCTGCTTCATTGCACGATCCAAACTGTCTTGAACCATACATTTGTGGTTCCGCATGTTTTTGTGGTGCCGTTTGTTTATCAAGAGTTTCGAAACGTGTTGCGGTGCAGGCTGTGATTTCACATGTGTTACTTTCCGCCTGTGACTGGAATCGCAAATGCATGATATCTTCGTTAGTTGCTTGTTTTTCCGGTGCTGTTACAGATACGGATGTGGTTGCAGACTCTGTGCTTGTTCGATCCTGTTCACTACGCTCTTCAGTGGTTTGCAACAACTCTGTTCGCAATTTCTGAAATTGTCGCTTCGTTTGCGCTTCTATTTTGACTATGCCGTTATCATATCTTTTCAGAGCTGCTTTTGTGATACGTTTGTGTAACACACTGTTTTCAACAACTTCACGCGCTGTACCTGCTGCTTGTCTAGTAATTACGTTTATCCGTTTCTCTAGTTTCTTGACTTCTCCCTGGGTATTGTTGATCTCGTCCTGAAAGTCATTACGCAATGTTTGTACGTCCGCTTGTACCTTTTCAGTGTCTGTTCTCAATTGATTGTGACCTGTTATTAAGTTTCCTATCACTTCTCGAGATTCTTTTGCCTCGTCTTCAATATGACTTAGGTGTAACTGAAATTTTTTGTTTTGTTCTTTAATCTCAGGCATTTGTATCGTGGTTTCTGCAATTTGTTTCGTCGTTTCTGCATTTTGTTTCGTCATTTCTGCATTCTGAATTTTAATTTGTTTCGCAATTTCTTTATTTTGTCTTGTCATGGTTTTCGTCATTAATTGTAATAATTCTGCCAGATTGGGGGTCCTATTGCGTTTTCTTCTGACGTCCTACGCTCTGTGTTTTCGACCAAGTGTTGGTTCGCAACCGATTGCATTGAATTGTGCTGTGACACGTTTCTGCTCGCATTCCTTGTACACTGTGGTGAGGGAGGTCTGATTACTTGTACTATGGGTTCTACGTATTCAAGACGCAAGTTAGAATCCTCATCGACTGTCTCTCTACTTTCCTGCTCCTCTGTTGTATGCTGACTTAACGTTTTCTATGCCTTGACGTACATTATCCTCGTTATGGTGCGTTATATGTCATATTTCTCGCGATACTGCATCGTCTGTTGTACTGTCCTCTATTCTCTGTCCATTTTCATGCTGGGTGTCTACCTCAATTCGGTCAAGGTCTCGATCCGCCATTGCTAATCTCTCCGAATCCCTTATTTTCTGTTTTAAAAGCAATTCACGCGCCCTACTTCGAGTCAACATGCGCTCATACGATCTGACCCGTTTCATAAACTTTTTGTTCACACGACTTGACACTACCAAGACTGACAATCCATTTCCCACGCCCGGGTTCCCGGGTTCGATTCCCGGCGGGGTCAGGGATTTTCTCTGCCTCGTGATGACTGGGTGTTGTGTGATGTCCTTAGGTTAGTTAGGTTTAAGTAGTTCTAAGTGCTAGGGGACTGATGACCATAGATGTTAAGTCCCATAGTGCTCAGAGCCATTAGAACTATTTGACAATCCATTCACTTATTTGTTGGGTCAGAACTAACTTGTCAACGATGTATCCGCTACCTGTGCGCTTACATTGAGGAGAAAACTTAATTCTAACAATATTAAAATTCAGCACTTAATTATGCTATTGTCTCTGACACTTTCTTAGTATCTATCGCTGCAGCTACTGTTTTCGAGTATTTAAAATTTTAGGAAAAAAAATTATTTTTAGTACGAAAATTTTTCAACAGGATATTTTTCTGACCTAGTTAGACATGTGGTCGACCTTCAATCATGGTATTTTACAATCCTGGCAGGGTCGCCATTTTCTAAACATTCTGCATGGTGTCTGTTTGTTCTATATCATGTCTCCCTACCACTTTCCCGCAACGACGCTCTGAGCGTGTTTTTTAGGGAATTGATTAGTTTGAACCTGGGTCCTGTTGCTGGTAAGGAGACGTCAGACCACACATGACATGTAGAATTCAGAAGAGTTCAGTGAGACTAGCGATGATATAACCAAATACTTAATGATTTCAGCGTCAGCTCCACTGCGCTCCCTGCAAAGGAATCTTAATACTAACTAACTTTAGTGGAAGGGGGTCAAGGCTTTCCTATTTTTAGTTATCTGGTAAAATAACGTCGAAAAAGCAGTTAAGTTTACCATTGGAAATTTTATTCTACTCACAAAACATCGTTTATAAATTACACTATTGATAAAAGGAAATGTTTTAATACAGGATGGTAAAAACCAACTGCGTTCAACAAAAATGTTAACGAATATTCCCTGAGTGGGTTTCCAAGTTCTACATGGATCGAAGGATGACCTATGCCATAACACATCTATAATCTAGGTTTAAATTAAGTTTCACAAAAGAGAAAACTATCAAAATGGTCTACAGTGACCCTCAATTATCTTTAATTACTTATCTAACTTGTCGTAAATTACAGTGACTGATGTGGCTTCTCAATAACTATATAACAGAAAAATCATCTAGTTTCAGATTTTTACTTCAAGTGGCAAATGTGAACACCATGAGCTTTAATTGACGACCGACACTAGTATTACGTAGAAAGGGGATGTAACAGATGAGACTTCTGCAGTTCTGAGTGAAGCCTTATGCGCTCAAAAATGCGGCATCACGTGCGTTCATTACCTTGTCGGTGTTCGTCAGGGGGCGTCGGACAGCACAGCTCCGCTCACCTCACCGTCTCGGAAGCAACTCTCTCCTAACTTCTCCTTACTACAACTTACCGAAGTTGGTTTAAAAAAAACTATCTGGCTGTGTTTTCATCTGAACAATCAGGGTCTCAATGTTAACTTTAAGCTCCACCTACAAAAATTCTGTCTATCCAGTGAGAAACGTTATACTTTTCGTGGTGGGGCAATATTTTTAAAGTTTGCAACGTAACAGAGACGCGAAAAAGTCTCACGCTAAAACTTGCAGCTGGTGTGGTCCTTTTAGCGTTATCGTAAGATCTATACTGTTCTTCTGGAGGGCTCTAGCTTTTAACATGGGCTGGGGGGTGGTCCTAACGTAACAGAGACGCGAAAAAGTCTCACGCTAAAACTTGCGGGTGGTGTGGTCCTAGCAGTTAGCTGGCGACGTGGGTGTACGTCCGTCCCTTATCGTAGGGCCTTCCAGCTTAACACGGTTCTGCTCTCGGCTTCTGTTCTCGTTTCACCCCTCGGAACTGCATCTGTCTCACGGTGGGAAGGTATGACATGCATTTAGGAATTCTTGTGTTAGTCTGTGGTATTCCATTTGCTCACTCGTTACTCGTATTACTTTGGTTAATTTAATGTCACGATTTATTCGGAGCTATGTGACATACTACTGGATTTGCTTATCATGTCAGGGTTTTCATGGAAGGTGTTGGATTTGCCTGACACCTTACAGGGGCACCTCCCAGAAATTCTCCTGATGGTCTCCCACACAATGGAACTTTTGGTGGAATGATTAATGGTGTTCAGGAACTGTTGCCACAACCTCTTCTTGCTCTCTCGAATAATGTGGCGCCATTCGCCTTCGCCACTCTAAAGGCTGCAAGATTCTCAGCAGTCGGCCGACACGGGAACCGATGCAGAGCCACACGCCTGGTCCTGATTGCAGAGCAGCATTCAGCACTCCACTAATGGACAGGTTGCCTCTCCCAGTGGCCTGTGGACTGTGGAATGGATGCTTCAGCGGCGTGGTGGACCGTTTTGGTAATATGATCCACCCATGCCTCAACATTCGCACAGTGTTCAAACTGGGCCAAGTGGCTATAAAGTGTCCACTCGGTCCAACTGAGCACCCATCTTGGTGGTCTCCTTTCGGGGCCCACGCCATCTTGCAGGTGAATCCAGATTAGGTAGTGATCACTGCCATGCAAGTCAGCGATCACTTCCCATTGAACACTGGCGCCAAGGGATGGCGAGCAAAGCGAAAGATCAATGGCAGAGAACGACCCAGTCGCTGTGCTGAAGTGAGTTCTCTGTCCTCCATTGAGCAAGTAGGTACAGGATGACAGGAGAAGCCTCTCAATTGCTCTACCCCTGGGACAGGTAATTGCAGAGCCCCAAAGCAAATTGTGGGCATTAAAATCGCCGCAAATAATGAACGGCTGGGGGAGGTAAGAAGATTGGTGAGGGCCGCTTCATCAAGTGCATCATGTGGCGGCAAGTGAAGTCAACATACAGTCAATAATGGATGACACACGTGCACGGACACAGCGACGGCTTGTAAAGTCGTCGTAAACGAGAGAGGCGAGGAGTGGTAGTCCGTCCTGACGAAAATACCTACGCCTCCTCTAGCTCTCTCTCCATACAGGTCGTCCTTTTTGTGAAGTGTGTAGCCTCGTAGCTCAGGGGAGAATGATGGATGGAAATAAGTCTCCTGGAGACACAGACACAGTGGTCTACCCTGAGAGAGTAGATGAAATTCCTGCACATGCGTCCTGAACCCCTGCAAGTTCCACTGAAGTATGGGAGCCATCTATGATGGGGGTGGCACCTTTATCCTGTCTCTCCGACTGGGTGGGGCGACTGCAGCAGGTGGAGGGGCAGGCGTGGGGCGATATGATTTCCCCACACATACGTCGTACTCCATCAGCTCTGGGGAAGAGTCAGATGAAGCCTCACATAAAATGGTTTTCCACGTGATTTGACCCGCTGTTGGTGCTGTATAGAAGCTTTCTGCGGTTTGGTGGGCTTTAGGGGAGCCAACGTGGCAGGGGTAATAGCCGTACTGGGCTTCGGAACAGCCTCAGCTGTTGGAGTAGCCAGGGGCTGGCCCAAGTTCGCCACTGTACCTTTGTCTTCCGTTCGAGTAGGGGCCACTGGCTGTGAAACACTGTCAGCATTGCAAGTGCACTGACATCTGCAGGTGTGTAACACTCACCACCATATCACACAAACGAATTGTCAACTACTGACTGAGACAATGAACATATGCTTGGTGCATGAGTTACTTGGTACACGTGACGTCAACAAAGACTATAGAACGACTGCATGCTTTGGTAAAGAATAATTCCATATCTTAGAACACGACTTTCTGGAAAGTTCTAGAAACAGTCATGGTTCAAATTACTGTTTGTATTTTCTTCCTGTTTTTCAGTAATGAATAATTAAAATCAAACTACATCTTCTGAAGTTTACAAAATTGCAAGAACTGAATTAGCAACATAGAATGTTGTATATTATTAAGAAATTTAATTTTTAAAATAGCTTGTATTTAAAATAAATATTTAGATTTTTCAGCTGTGGGAATTTATTTCTGATGAGTTTAGCATTTTTTTGAGACACAAAAAAATTATCTGTTTATTGGATTAAAGGAGTTCCATGAACTACTATCTAAATACACTGAAGAGTCAAAGAAACTGGTATACCTGCCTAATGCCATGCAGGGCCCTCCACGAGCATGCAGAACTGCCGCAACAAGACGTGGCATGGACTCGACTAGTGTCTAAAGTAGTGCTGGATGGAGGTGACACCATGAATCCTACAGGGCTGTCCATAAATCCGTAAGAGTACGAGGGGATGGAGATCTCTTCTGAACAGCACGTTGCAAGGCATCCCAGATATGCAGAATAATGCTCATGTCTGGGGAATTTGGTGGCCATCAGAAGAGTGTTCCTGGAGCCACTCTGTAACAGTTTTGGAAATATGGAGCCTGCATTGTCCTGCTGGAATTCCCAAGTCCGTCGGAATGCACACTGGACATCAATGGATGTTGGTGATCAGACAGGATGCTTACGCACATGTCACCTGTCAGATTCGTATCTAGACGTATCAGTGGTCCCATATCACTCCAAGTACACACGTCCCACACTATTACAGAACCTCCACCAACTTGAAAAATCCCCTACTGACACGCAGGGTACATGCATTCTTGTGGTTGTCTCCATACCCATTCACGTCCATCCTCTCAAGACAATTTGAAACGAGACTCGTCCGACCAGGCAACATGTTTCCAGTCATCAACAGTCCAGTGTCAGTGTCGACAGGCCCACGGGAGGGGTAAAGCTTTGTATCACGCAGTCATTAAGCCTACGCGAGTGGACCTTCACCTCCATAAGCCCATATCGATGGTGTTCAGTTGAATGGTTCGCACGCTGACATTTGTAGATGACCCAGAATTGAAATCTGCAGCGACTCCTGTCATGTTGAACGATACTCTTCAGTCGTCGTTGGTCCCATTCTTGCAGGATCTTTTTCCATCCGTAGCGATGTCAGAGATTTGATGTTTTACTGGATTCCTAATATTCATGGTATACTCGTGAAATGTCGTGCGGGAAAATCCCCTCTTCATATTTACCGCCGGCCGGGTTGCCGAGCGGTTCTAGGCGCTACAGTCTGGAGCCGCGCGACCGCTACGGTCGCAGGTTTGAATCCTGCCTCGGGCATGGATGTGTGTGATGTCCTTAGGTTGGTTAGGTTTAAGTAGTTCTAAGTTCTAGGGGACTGATGACCTCACAAGTTAAGTCCCATAGTACCCAGAGCGATTTGAACCATTTTTCATCTTTACCTCGGAGATTCTGTGTCCCATCGCTCGTTCGCCGACTATAACAGAACGTACAAACTCACTTAAATCTTGATAACCTGCCATTGTAGCAGCAGGAACCGATCTAACGATTGCGGCAGGCACTTGTTGTCTTATATCGACGATGCCGACCGCAGTGCCGCATTATGTCTGTTTACATGTCTCTGTATTTGAATTAGTATGCCTATACCAGTTTCTTTGGCGCTTCAGTGTAAGATTTTGGCTGTTGCCCTAAAATACATGGCCTTTCTGGTAACTCATATAGAATCTCTAGGGTAACTAATATCCTTAGGAAGAGGTTAGTTCTGAGAAACGTGCAAATTTATTTTTGCGTTGTGTGTGACTTTGGTAAGATGTAATGTTTAGCAATTACACCAGTGTGTAACATACAGACGAGGGAAACATAACTCACATAATTTGTAGCTGAAAGTCACATTAAACGCTAGTGAAAAGACAGTTATTTCAAGAATTTTTCATAAGTCTTGGGTTAATGTAATATCCACCTCGCACGATCATGTGTGGAATATGCATGTGTGATTCTATGGAACGCATGCTTTTATAAAAATTATTAATTCCATGATTTGTAAATTTTGGCAGCTGTGATATTTTCTGAAATCAAATATTCTTTTTTAAAAATGTAAAATTACTAAGGACAAATCACAGTATAAAATAGCATAAAAGTTTGTTTTTGCATGTAAAATAAATAATTTTTCACAATTCCAGTGATGTAGATTATTTTTAATCTGTAGAACAGGTGTCATCTAATCATAAATTAATTATATGATAGAAAGAAATGACTTTTAATAAAGTCTAATGAACGTCTATTTAGAAAACTGGAATGACTGCAAGTTTTTTGAACAGATTTCTAAGGCATCTTCAATCTACTTTGTTCAATTTTTAAAGTACTTGCAGATCACGATACATTTTTGTGTCATGCATCAATATAAAGGGAATGGAAATGTACAATTTGAAAATTGTTTGTTACTTTTTACATAAGGAGAGGAATTCGAGTTTTTCTCACTGATCATATAATGTAATATTCAATAGAAGTAATAGGTTGTTCTTTGAGGATTCATAGGAATATCTTAAAGAAAATGATTCCTTATTCACCATGGATATTCAGGTCTTTCCCACATTATGATTCTAGATTCTGTTTTCTTGGCACTGTGTCCTTTTCTCATTTGCCAGTCACAATCTACATGAAATTATTAGAATTAATTCTCCTTCAATTAAACACTATTTGTTTGTGTTGTACACACACCTAAAAATAATTCATCGTTGCATTAGGTTGGAGGACTGACATGTTTATAGAAAAAATTGTCTTTAGCGTTTATGGCGTTGCATGTGGTTCCATAATACAATATATAGGGTATAAATTTTAAGTTGACGAACTAGAATAACTCGAAAAAATGTTTAGTATCCAAAGTTGATTATTTTCGAGGGGATCATCTGCTGGTTCTAAAATCAGCCCACCACCCCAGCCCCTTGGGCTGGCATAAAAAACTACGTACATTTTGTCTTAAAGATACGGTAGTTGGTGCTGTAATTCAAGAAAATTCATATTCTCATTTGTGTGTGGAAAATGGTTACAGATAAATAAAAATTACTTACTTACTTCATAAATTTCGATGTTTGGTTAGTTAGTTAGCTATTCAGATGATTTGTTTCATAATTAAATGTTTTGTGGCCTCATGACCACGAAACAAACAAAACTTATCCCAATCTGTGGAAAAAATTAATATTTGAGTCAATAGTTGTAAAACTCTAACTCCTATCAAATCCTACCCTATGGGGAGAGAGGGAGAGTTTTAGTTTTAGCGAATTAAAACTTATGAAGTAAATAAGTATGTTTTATTTATCCATAACCATTTTCCACGTAAAAATGAGAACACGGATTTTCTTGAATTGCAGCGCCAACTACCAAGAATCAAAATAAATGTTTAAGACAAAATGTACATAGCTTTTTATGTAGAATCTGATTCTATATTGATTCCATTTGAAATTTTAAAGATGGCTCCCGCCCGACCCCTAGGGGTCTGGAGTGGCAGGCTAATTTTACCACCAGCAGATGTCACCATCGAAAATAATCAACTTTGAATTTTAAACATTTTTTGTGTGAAGCTTATTTTTCGAGTTATTCTGGTTTGTCAAATTAAAATTTACACCCTGTGTATTACGTGTTATGTAGTTTCAATGAAGAAGAGGTCCCATGTCTTAACAAGCAGACAGTGAAATTTACCACTTATCCATAATATACATGAGAAATGTAGATTGAATTTTCCGCACAAGAGCGCATTTATAAATATAGACATATAGATCAGCATACCTAACGTCCAGGGCTAAAAATCTTCGAACTTGGTGACAAAATCAAATTGACAAAGTATTATCAAAGTTTAGAAAAGTATTTGAGTGTTATGATAAGTATTCAGTTTCTTTTTGTTAAGCTAATACTCATAACTCATTTTGAATTAAAGGAACTGATTGCATTCCACATCCTATACATACCCAACATATTTTAGTCAGGTTTTTGAAGAAAGAGAAAAATATTCCTGGCCCTTATTCCCGTATTTCGAAGTGTGTAAACGGTTCCATCACGTATGATGAAAGGGAAACTGAAGAAAAGGCAGAACTACATTTATGTTATTTCTAGATTTAGAAAAACGATTCGACAACATTGACTGGAATACACTCTTTGACATTCTGAAGGTAGCAGAGATGTAATACATAGTACAGACTGTAATTATAAGAGCGAAGATCGTGAAAGGGAAGTAGTAGTCGAGCAATGCCTGGAGCGTTCATGTAGCCTGTTCCCGATGTTATCCATCGTGTACACCCAGCAACCAACAAAGTAAATCAAGCAGAAACTCGGAAAAGGAAATAAAGTTCTGAAGGAATAAATAAAAGCTATAAGATTCGCTTGTAACATCATAATTCTGTCGACCCAGTATGAGACTCGGAAGATCACTTGAAAGAAGTAGATAGATTTTTGAAAAGGATTATTAGAGGAGTGTCAACAAAAGTAAATCCACGATAACGAAATTGGGTTTAAGTTAATCAGGTGATGCTGAGGGTACAAAATTAGGAAATGAGAAACAGAAAGTAGTGAAGGAGTTTTGCTATTTAGACACCAAGTTAATTCGATGGCAGAAGAGGATATAAAACGTAAACTGGCAATAGCGAGGTAATCGTTGGTGAAAATTGAGAAATATACTAAAATAGAATGTAAGTGTTAGGACGAGTTTTCCTATAGTATTTGTCTGGAACGTAGCCTTGTGCGACTGCGTAACGTAATATACACGAGAAGCTAGCTGATTCTTTTGAGATGTGGTGTTACAGAAGATCGCCGAGGATTAGTTGTTTACATCATGTAAATAAGGACGTGGTACTTAATCGAACAGGGGAAATGAGAGCTTCATGGCACAAATTGGCTAGAAGAATAGGTTGTTTAACGGGACACATTTTGAGTCATCAAGGAAACGTTAATTTGTTCAACGTGGGAAGTCGGAAGTCATGGGGGGGGGGGGGAGTATGTGAAGATGGAGACCTAGCTTTGATTTCAATAAAATGTGTCGAGTTTATATAGGTTTCAACAGTTGTACAGAGATACACTGACATGCTCCGAACATACCAGCGTAGAGAGCAGCACCGAACGGAGATTTCGGACTGAAGACGACAGAGAAACAAAAATAACAATTTCTTCAGATTTTTGGTTTAATTCCAACAGTTCGAACCACGAAACCATGTATTTTTACTTTTGTCGTCTTAAAATTTCTAATCCCATGAAAACAATATTTTGAGCTGGGCGTTTTGTTGTGCTCTACATAAAAGTCTCTACCTTGATGCCGACCTGTTTTGTCATTTGTGACAGTGATAAGTCGAGATTCATCACTTAAAATAACAGTTTCGTCAGAACTCTGTTCCTGTCGCAGTTATTTGCCCTATTCGTAAAAGCGTTAGTAAAGGGCAATATAACTATAATTTGTAGGGAATTTGCAAGTGTGATGCGAAATCCAGTACTCTAATCAAGTCTTTGTTTTACCGCGTGTTATATCTTCGGTGTCATCAGGATAGCCGGCATCACGGGGAATTCCACTACCAGCCACCTACAGCTGCTTAATGAGGTAGATATCGAAGTTCGTCACCTGCTCGTAATCTTGTGTAACACGATTTTAAAAGAGCGAGCGTTGCCCCCCGTCCTGTGATGACAAACCATCGCAATCATTCTGCCTTATCAGAGAAGGCCTCTTAACGCTGTCACATATTCTCCCATCAGCTTAATTTCTTGGCCGTTCTCAATGTTCCCGATATCAGCATTTCTAATCAGTTACGCAGTCATGCGGTTGTATGCAATATTCCCATCTGAGGGCGTGTCTTTCTGGATCATTGTGTTTTCTATCAGGACAGATATCGAATATTGAACAGGAACTGTAGCAAATTTTTGTAGAATCTTTGGATTTATTGACTAACTTTAAGCTACATTTTCTTTTTTTGTCATCAGTTTCATGACTGGCTTTTTGTAGCTGTCCACGAATTGTTCTCCAGTGCCAACATAATCATCTCAAAGTGTTCTTTCACCCAATGTCTTCAATTATTTGTTGGATATGTTTCAGTCTCTGTCTTGCCTTTAAGTTTATACCATCTACAGCTCCCTCAAATAACACGGGTGTTATTCCTCATTTTCTTAACAAAAATGCTATTATCCAGTCCCATTTCCCTGTCATAGTTTTGTCGTATTCCCCTTTTTGTGGAGAACCTCCTAATTTCTTATCTTACCTGTCCACCTAACCTCCAGCGTCACTCTGGAGCTCCACACTTGAAATACTTTGGTTTCATTCTTTTACGGTTATCCTTCTTTCCATCTCTACGATGCTGTGCTCCAAGCGTACAATCTTACAACAAGGCCGACATACAATACTGCGGGATTCCTTTTGGACAGGGGTGCCCTCTTCGCCCATGCTAGTCTGTTTGTGCCCTACTTTCTCCGTCCGCCACGTGTCATTTTACTTCCAAGGCAGCAGTATTTCTACACTTAGCCTACTTCGTGCTCCAGAATTCTGTTATTAAGTTTATCACTAATCTCTTTCCTCCTACTCCTCATCGCTTTGTTCTTTATTTTGTTTACTCTCAGTCCACAGCGTTTACTCATTAGAAACTTCGTTTCATTCAGCATGTCCCGCAGTTATTCTTCCCGTTCACTGAGGATTCCAGTGTCGTCAGAGAATATTATTACTCCTGTCTTTTCATCTTCAATTCTAATCTCACTCTCGAGCCTTTGGTTTACATATTTCTTAGAGGCATAGATTAAACAGTAGGGAAGAAGGTACGTGCCTGAAACTTCCCAGCAGATTAAAACTGGGTGCAGGACTTGAATTCGGTACCTTTGCCTATCGCGGGCAAGTGCTCTATCGACTGCGCCATCTAAGCATGTTGGTCAGGTACACAGTTCTAATCTACCAGGAAGTTTCATATCAGCGAGCACTCCACTGCAGAGTGAAAAATTCAGTCTAGATACATCCCTATCTTACAGCATTTCCAATTCAAACACCATAGTTTTGGTCTTCCATCCTAATTTTTCGCTCTTAGCTCTTTTTACATGTTGCTTATTATTCATCTTTCCCTACAGCGTATACCTATTTTCGTGAGAATTTCGAACATTTTGTGCTGCTTTACACTGTTAACTTCTTTTTCTATGTCGACAAATACTACAAAAGTGTCTTGATTTTTCTTACGTCTTGTTTCCACTGTCAAGTTCAAAGTCGCAACTGCGTCTCTGGTGTCTTTCTTTCCTTGAGTGACACTGATTTACATCTAACAAATCCTCAGTTTTCGTTTCCTTTCTTCTGTATATTATTCTTGTCAATACCTTGGGTACATGACTGCTAAGCTGACTGAGAGTTCACGCACCTATCTGCCTTTTCCATCATCGGTTTTTGTGGATCATGTATTTCGGAAAGTATATGGGTATGTCTCCAGACTCATAAATTCCATACACGATCCTGAATTATCACTTGGTTACCACTTCCTCCAAATGATGTAATCCAACTGGAATCTTGCCATGCTCCCCCGTCCTTTACAGTTCTCCTTCCCCTATTGAGATTACTGTACCATGTATTCTCCATCAGTAGTTAAAGTTTATTGTAGAAGTCGTCCTCTTTTCTTGTTGTTACTGGTGTTGTAGTGTCCTTAGTTCCGAAGAAAGTTTGGACGCAGCTCTCTATGCTAGTCTGTGTTTGCGCAAGTACAACCTCCAACCATTTGGACCTGATTACTGTATTCATTTCTTGGTTTTCCTACACAGTTTTTACCATCCACATTTTCTTGCAGTACTATACTGACAATTCTTTGATGTCTCAGACTGTGTTCTACTGACCCATACTTTCTTTTAGTCACACTGTACAATAATTTTTTTTCTTCCCAATGCAATTCAGTACCTCCTTATGAGTAACGCAACGTACACAGCTAATCTTCTGTATTCTCCTATAACATGGAACAGCAAAAGCTGCTATTCTCTTCTCGCCTGAACTGCTTATAGTGCATCTTTGACTTCCGTACTCTCCAGACAAATACATTTCCCACAATTAAATTTACATCCCATGTTAACGAATTCCTCTTCTACTGGAAAGTTTTTCTTGCTATACCCACTCAGCGTTTTTACCCTGTCTATTTTGTCCATCATCAGTTATTTTGCTATCAGAATGGCAAAACACATCTGCTACCCCTAGTCTCTCCCTTAGTAATCTAACTGCCTCAGCATCGCCTGATTCAACCCGACTACATTACACTATCCTTGTTTTACTTCTACTACCGAGTACATATTCTCTCATATCTCTTTCTTCTATTCCGTACCCTGTTACATCGATTCAGCATTATGAGTGTCTGGTTTTTGTCTTCCATAATGTATAACACAATCAACATTCACATGTACATTTTCATTCCCTCCATCTGTTGGTTCTGACAATGGCATCTATACCTGCAATATTGTTCTGTCGTTGGTTTGCTGTAGTTTCTGACGAGACAAATCCTATCCCTAAGCTGTTCACACGAAAACACTCTCTGCCTTACCGTCCTATTCCTAACGAATCCTACTGCCGTCACATTACTTTCTGATAATCTCTATAGTAAGCTTTACTCATCTGACCAGGAATCTTTATCTTTTTCTGGCACCCAGTGTATCATGACTGTACTGTTGTACCTCAGCTGCGTCCAGTTTATTCTTCTCTGATTTTCCCTCGACAATTATTTCACTTCCAAATGTTTTTTATTCCAGTCTTTGATCACAATGTCAAGTCCTGACTGGTTTCAGTCAGTAATGACCATCTTCAGATCTGTTCTACACCATGTCCTAATGTGATAAATCCGTAATGGCATCGTCAAAACATATAAATACCATTCACTTCCAGTGTTTCTTTACACGGTTTCGAAGACATTGTTGTCAATAGTATGCATAACTTTATGATATCATCCTAAACATTGCCACTTAAAGAAAAGTAATTTTTTTTTTCACTTGCACCAGTTTCCTTCCACCGTCCTTCACAGTATCGTATAATCTCACTTCCTACTAGACACAAATTCTTCACTTGTGCTTCTTCTTCATCTTTGTCTTCTTCCGTGAGTTCCGCAGTGAACGCGTGTTTCCCTCTGTTTTCTCCTAATTACTGTAGGCTACACATCCGTTCTCATTTTTATATACTCATACTACGTGGGCATTAGCCAGAGCTCTACGCGGACATGCGGGGCTTATGATTCTCCTGAACACGTGACATTACACTGAAACACTTTGATACACGTACGACCTGTAACAGAATATGATAACATCAAAGAAATGTTACGCGGCCCAGAGAAATGGTGTGTTCTAGGTAACGTGGTTGATAAGGTTTCAAGAACGCTCTACGACGTCTATAGACAGGAAAAGCCATACGGCAGATCTCGAACGGACACACAACAAACACGACAACAGGATCCGTGGGATGACACAAACTCAGACACAGCCACAGACACTGATGTAGAAGCAGACACAAAAAATGACAAAATTACACACAGACTTAAAACAAGCGGTATAACGCCTAAAATAGATAACATAATTATAAGAAAAGCAGACATAGCATGTGACTGGTTCATGTACCTAAACTGCATTTTAAATTTGGTAACTAAATAACATAAAGGAAAATGACTAACATAAGCGACGAGACAATCATTACATCCAAGGAGCACGCCATACGGGGAGGCGATTCTCGTAGTTTAAGTTCCGAGGCTTCCCTCACGCCTATGGCATGGTCATGCACACAAACATATAACAGCACACATACAACACTTAGTATCACATCTAGTTGCAGTAACACAAATAGCGCAATGACTATGCCCTACATAAGCACGTAAAAGATGTAATAAGTAGTACTACTTTCATAGACAGTAGAAGCAAATACAGACAGAGTCACTCATGATATATTTCATTTAGCAATGTGAGAAGACATAATTCTGTACGATACTTCAAATGGGACAGGCTCGAAGTTTCTGCCGAGGCTGTCCACCTGGCGTAGTACCATGAATATGATATACTTTGTGTTATTGGTAAAAAAAAATGCTGATCGTCCGTCTCCTATCCTTCTGTTATTTTCGTCTAAATTACTAACATTTATTGTTATAACACTCCGTTTGCTACAACTAATTGACGTTACTATGTAACTCATTAGTGTTACACTTGTTTTATTGGTCAAAACAAAAGCAATGTGGAAAAATGCACTGTTATATGCTGAAATTGTATTACGTACGAGCTGCTTTTTAAAATATCAGGCACCAGGTCTTAAGATATTCAATAAATGAAAATATCGTATTCCGCGTTATGTTAATTGTCTGGGGATTCAACTGGTCTTATAATTTTCTTTACTGTCCGTCGGGAAGCTTTCTTTACCTGTGATCCTTGACCTCGGTACCCGTCGTCCTCGTATTGGGTTGTCGAGTGGATAAAAAAGATCGCTATGTAAATCTGCTGCCTACAGAGGTTGCAAAACCGAGCTCTTAAAGTCACTTTGCCCGTATTTCAGAAGTTTTCAGGTAAGGAAGTTCCATTAGGCTATCGGAACTCGTTATCTCTGGAAAAGATTTAATATATCGGTAGATGATTTCTAGATGTATAGGGCATCATAGGACGGACACACCCACAACCGGCCAGGGTGCGGGACAACGCTACTAGGTGGAAACCCTTGTTGCTGAGTTACGCTCATTCTTCGGTAACTTAATGTTAAAATATTTTTGTTACAGCTCGGTATCAGGGGAGAACGTTAAGAGGAAAGGCCTGGCATGCCACACCCACAACATCTCAACTATCAAAGCAGCGCGCTAACCCCTGTGATAGTGACGCAGTACAATAATTCAGAAGGATGCTGAAACGTTGGCCCATAGTCATTCACAGTATCAGCATAGCTGCAACGTTTCGCTGAAGTCATCGTCTGTTCAGCCATAACCGTTACTTTCTTCTCCATTCTCATCCCGACAATACTGAAGGCAGCACCCAAAATTTCGTACGTAGTTCCCTGTACGTTCTTGCAATTGCTGCAGCCATTGTCTTTCATTGTTTTTCACCAGCTCATGTCCACCTACTTAGCTGCGTGGAACAAGAACAAATTAAAACTAAACTGTTATGCTGTACAATAAACTAATGATCCCTGACGCAGAAATCACCAATGACTTTGTGGAAGGAACTGTGATTTTATTTCCAAAACACCCACGCAGTATATCCATCAAAAAATTTAGAGCCATAACTTTGCTGAGTAGTAACTATAAGATCATGACACGTATTCTAGCTCAAAGCCTCTAGAATGTCGTGTATATAGTAAGTGGTCCTTACCAACCCAGAATGGGCAAGGATAGAGCGATTACACAGAGAGTGTGTGATTATAGAGAAAAAATAGCCATAGCAGATGTTCTCAAATTAAAATGCGCTATAATCTCACTATTCAATAAACTTTTGACAGAGTTAACCACCATTACTTATTCGAAACGCTGAGGGCAATGGGTTTTCCACAACTATTTGTCAAATTAATACTCCGAATATTAAGCCGAGGTTTATCCAGAATCCTAATAAACGGTCAGTTAACGAGAACATTTAACAGCAATAGTCCAGTAAGACAAGGATGTTCAATGTCGAAGTTCCTATTCGCCATCGCATTATAGTCTGTGCCAGTCACTCAGGAGCAACAGCTAAGAGCACTAAACATAAATGCTCAAAATGTCATATGTAGGGCATACGATGGTGACGTGGGCCTTGTTTTTACCAATGAAAATGTTGTAAAGAAAGCCCTATGAACCACTGACCAGTACAAAATGGCATCAGGAGCAAATATAAATGAATCAAAATAATATAATGAAGATCGGTCTCGGTATATATAAGCAAAACTGAGGACAGTTACAGGTCGTCTCCCATATGAAGATATCAGGTATCGATTACAGATCCAACATAAAACACCATCGCTGCCAATTACAAAAAAAATGCTCTCAAACTTAAGAGCAATTATAAAAGAGCATAGCGTGAGGAAATTCGACGAAGTTCAGAGGGCATTCTTGCCAAATATATACAGGGTGAGTTACTATCTATTGCCACCAAGAATAACTCCGAAAGAATGACAGGAGCTGAAAAGTTTGCCGGACGAAAGTTGGATGGGACAACGGCGGCCATAATATGACGTTGTGTTTTTTGTTGCTAGGTGGGGTCGCTTCAGAGATTTAAAGGTCAATTTTTCTAAATCGGATGCCGTAGTTTGGTACTTATTTTCTGATAGCAGCTATCCAGACGAATCATGTTATGTGTAACAGTAAGGTCTTTGAAGGTCAACGAAGGTCAAAAAGGTGGCATGAACGTCTATTTGCAGAAGCTGTTCGAAATGATGACCATTTTCGTCAATGCAGTGCTGCAATCGTCTTATCATGGATTGAGTGGTACTGCTTATCGCATCGGCACTTATCGAAGCAAATGCTCCGACAATTCTCTCTCGCATATCTTCAGCTGCAGTTGGAACGTCTTTATAAACAATGTCTTTTACGAATCCCCACAATCCAGAGGCGTCAAGTCTGGCGAATGGGCCGGCCACTACACATCTCCTCCGCGTCCAATCCAACGATTTGGGCATTGTCTTTGCAACTCATTTCTAGCCATCAGCGAAACATATGCCTGACACCCGTCGTGTTGATGCCACATTGGTTTCCTTGTTCCTAAAGATATTTTTTCCAATAACAGACCAAATTTTTCTTGCAGGAATGTGCTGTACTTCCTATCATGAAGATTTCCTTCGATGAAATAGGGGCCTATAATTCTGTCCTCCAGAATCCCACACCATAAATTCATCGACCACGGTATTTGGTATGCAATATGCCGCAGCCAACATGGATTTTCAGTTGCCCAGTAATGCATATTATGCAAATTAACATTCCCATGGTTCGTGAATGTAGCCTCGTGAGTAAATAAAATCAAATTAATAAATGTGTCAGCTCTCTGAATCTGAAGTTGAGCCCATGAGCAGAATTCAATGCGACGCATACAATCGGTACCAGTTAACTCTTGGTGGAGACTGATATGGTAAGTACGATATTTATGGCGATGCAGAACCCGAACAACACTACTCTGGCTCATGCTAGATTCCCTTGCGTTTTGATGCGAACTGACATAAGGATCTCGAAACACAGCGGCAAGAGTACCAATTTCCGTTTCCTCGTAAGTAATTTTCCTTTGCCGGATATGTTGCCGATACGTTAAAGATCCAGTGTTCTCAATTTACCATCCAGACATTTAAATGTACGACGTGTAGGACGAGTACGTCGAGGATATCTTTCAGCGGATAAACATCTAGCTCTCACTGAAATTCGTTGGCATTCTCCGTAAATGAGAAGCGTATCGACTTGATCTTCGAAGGATTACATCATTCACATTCGCTTGATTCGACGATACTAGTCTGATCGTTCCTATTAATGTTGCATTGCGAAACCATCGAATGGTGTTTATATGTCAATGGCACGTTAGATTGATACGCTGTATTCGGCTAATATTTACTAATTGCACGATGTACGAGACATAATTGTCAGAGCATGTGCTTCGATAGGTGCCGAAGTGGTAAGGTTCAAATGGCTCTGAGCACTATGGGACTTAACTTCTGAGGTCATCAGTCCCCTAGAACTTAGAACTACTTAAACCTAACTAACCTAAGGACATCGCGCACATCCATGCCCGAGGCAGGATTCGAACCTTCGTCCTTAGCGGTCACGCGGTTCCAGAATGTAGCGCCTAGAACCGCTCGGCCACTCCGGCCGCAGAAGTGATATCGAATACAGTTCAATTCACGATAAGAAGATTGCAGCACTGCGTTGATACCAATGGTCATCACTTCGAACATCTTCTGTAAATGGACGTTCAGGCCACCTTTGTGACCTTTGTTGACTTTCAAACACATTAGTGTTTCACATCATTGGATTTGTCTCGATAGTCGCTTCCAGAAAATAAGTACCAAACTATGGCATCCCGTTAAAAAAAAAAAAAAAAAAAAAAAGTTGACCTTCATATCTCTGACGCCACCGCACCTAGCAACGAAAAACCAACGTCATATTATGGTCCCCGTTGTCCTATGCAACTTTTGTCCCACAAACGTTTCGGCTACTGTCATACTTTCGGAGTTATTCTAGGTGGAAATAATTAGTGCCTCACCCTATATATCGTCGCAAAAATCAACAATGCGGTGCAGGTGATACACATGCCTCGAGACACGGCTGCCAGAATTATGTCGTCCTAAGGTCAATTTGTAACCCGTGAAAACATATTCAGAGTTAAACTTGACACTCTGACTCTCCCTGCAGCAAGCGCTAGTATAAATCTCGTGGATATCAGCTTCAAGTTAAAGCTTTATTAGCCGGCCGAAGTGGCCGTGCGGTTAAAGGCGCTGCAGTCTGGAACCGCAAGACCGCTACGGTCGCAGGTTCGAATCCTGCCTCGGGCATGGATGTTTGTGATGTCCTTAGGTTAGTTAGGTTTAACTAGTTCTAAGTTCTAGGGGACTAATGACCTCAGCAGTTGAGTCCCATAGTGCTCAGAGCCATTTGAACCATTTTTGAAAGCTTTATTTGTATGTACAATTAACAAGTTCAGGAAAAGATCATTCAACAGCTTAACCTCTCACTTGCTCAACGAAATTACTCTGGTTAGTGTGAACCCGTCTATAAACTTGCATCGTGTCCCAACGGGAATTATCATATGAAACAATTTTTAATCGCATTCATTTATATACAGAGAAACATTCCGGAGAAAAATGTAAGGAAGACAAGGAAATACGTTTGTCTTAAATTGATAGAAATAAAAGTAAAAATTCCATTGAATTTCCAGTCTATAATTGAAAAGTCATCTGGAAAAATATCAGTTGTCGTAATCTGCCATCAAATGTCAAGGCAACCTGGTATAAAGCAGTTAACAGAAAAGTAGCGAACAAATCAAGACTTTATGACGTCCTCCTACGAGACTCACAGTCGTATCCGTCTTGTAATTTAACTGACAGCGAAGAACACACATTTGCCTTTAAAGAAGTAACTGAAACTTGGCAGGTTGTCAGGCAGAAGCCAGCGAGTATAAAAAGAAATAGCTCCCAAATAAATTACATCAGCAAATTTTCTAAACTCAGATGATGTTCCTTACCCAATCACAAAACACAGTGCTGTGAACTGGATCAAAGAACATATAGTACACTATATTTTCAGTAAAGAAAATGAAAGCAATGAATATTTCTAGCTGTATCTCACTACACAGCATCACACCCTAAGGAAAACCCCAAAGTATAAGGAAAAGTTCGCAAATTTATTAAAACTTACGATTATGCAACAGAAAGAGTAGCTCACTGAAATCGAGTAGAAAAAAAGTAAAACTAAATAAAAGTTAATTTGGAAAGTCTCAACACATATCCACAAATCTGACGGTTCATCACCGATGTATATACATTAAAAGCTGATGACATTTTACACACACAGACCCCGATGAAATAAACAGAAACGAGTTCTCTCGCTATTATTCACACGTAAGACTCAAGAGTGATATGTTGGAATGTGCCCAACAGTTCATAAAGCGTTTATTTGGTTCATATGTTGCTGTGATGTACTTGTGTCAAATAAAGTTTATTTTAAAAATCTGGTCATTGCGTCTGACTGCTATGCAGCAGGCATGGGTTAGATTCCCGACCGGATCAGAAGTTTTCACCCCCCGTGAACAGGGTATTGTGTTTTTCTCATCTTCATTGTCGTCATCGACACGCAAGTCGCACAATGTGGCGTCAACTAAAAAGACTTGTAGTTCAGCGGCCAAACTTCTTCAGGTGCGGACTCTGTGCCATCACTGCCATATCATCATTTCATTTCATACCAGTCTCATGGCTGGTACTTATTCCTAGATTTACATTTTTGTACCCGGTTCTATGATTTATTTACAAAAAAGCAATACTATGTTTTTATCAATTGCCAATTGTCATTCGTTAACTGTAATACATATTCCGAAAATGTGAAGGTGTTTGAGACGTACTACAGGGCACGAAAACTTGAGTAAAACTTGCGAAGAACCCAGACTGCAGTTAGAAAGAGTCGAAGGTCGTGAAAGGGAAGCACTAGATGAGAACGGAGCGAACCAGGGTTGTAACTATGATGTTATTCATTCTCTACATTAAGCAAGCACTGAAGAAAACTAACTAGAAATTTATAAAGGAAGCTACGTTCAAGAAAAAAGAAATAAAAATTACACTATATTTTAAATCTGCCGGCGACAACAAGGACTTCTTGTTTTAAACAAAGGTATAAGAAGGGCATCAACAAAAGTAGATTCAGGGTAGTGATACATAGTCACATGTAATCAGGTGATGCTGAGGGAATCAGATTAAGAAAAGAGACGCTGAAAGCAGTAAATGTGTTTCGTTATTTGGAAAGCAAAGTAACAGACAGAAGCAAATATAGAACGCAAACTGGCAGTAGGAAGGAAATCATTTCTGAAAAATATCAAGATTTTAAAATCGGATATAAACTACTTGACACGAAAGTGAAGCACCCAGAAGTGCAGGATGAAACAAAATGAAATTTATGGTTTGACAAGTTACATGATATTACTACAGTGCTTACAGTCGAGTCGAATTTATAAATAATTTGGCCCATGTGAGCCCACTTATAAGTGTGACGCTGCACAGTTCTAATGTTCTAATGCGTGTGGATTCCTAAGGGACCAAACTGCTGAGGTCATCGATCCCTAGACTTACACACTACTTAAACTAACCTATGCTAAGAACAACACACACACCCATGCCCAAGAGAGGACTCGAACCCCCAGCGGGAGGGGCCGCGCAGTCCGTGCCAGGGCGCCTCAAACCGCGCGGCCATTCCGCACGGTAACTGCACAGTGACCAGTATGCATGCACTGATCCTGCTGTGAACATTGTCATGAAGACGTATTTTCTGCTGAGGCAAGCTGCCCGAAAATTAACTCGTCCTTGATATCAGGAATAAAGGCAATGGGAGGGAGTTGAAGTTCCAGCTGGTTCTACACGTGTTCTACAGGTATCTGGGACACATCTGTGTATCCTGCTGGTCACGGGAGTACTTCAGCATCACACAGAGAGTTCCTAGAGACACGTTGAGACCTGTAGATGAGCATTGTTCTGTTCAAGAATGGTACAACCATATCGTTGCACAACAGCCAACACGTGAGGACGCAGGATGTCCGCGTCGTAATGTTGCACCGTCAGAGATTCTTCCACCACTATCACCAGGGATGCAAAGTCGTACGCGATAGCTCACAAACCGCCGTGCCTCCCCGAAACAATGGAACAATATACCCCGCCCTTGGTCACCGCCATATTCGCCAACGATAGTCATCCAGGGCTGTACGTAACTGCTGAACAGAACACCATTATTCAGCAGTCCAGGCCTGCCAGTCAGGGCACCATATCAATTGCAGTCTTTCTTTTTAGCGTCAACGGCAGCCTACACATGGGATGGTAATTCACTTGTCTGGCAGCTGTTAGTCTCCAATCATTAGTGTGGGATCACAGAGAATGTTCCAGGAAATTCATTACTTGTTCTCGATGTTGTTGTTGTTGTTGTTGTTGTTGTTGTTGTGGTCTTCAGTCCTGAGACTGGTTTGATGCAGCTCTCCATGCTACTCTATCCCGTGCAAGCCTCTTCATCTCTGAATAACTATTGCAACCTACATCCTTCTGAATTTGCTTAGTGTATTCATCTCTTGGTCTCCCTCTACAATTTTTACCTTTCACGCTGCCCTCCAATGGTAAATTTGTGATCCCTTGATGCCTCAGAACATGTCCTACCAACCGGTCCCTTCTTCTGGTCAAGTTATGCCACAAACTCCTCCCCAATTCTATTCAATACCTCCTCATTAGTTATGTGATCTACCCATCTAATCTTGAGCATTCTTCTGTAGCACCACATTTCGAAAGCTTCTATTCTGTTTTTGTCCGAACTATTTATCGTCCATGTTTGACTTCCATACATGGCTACACTCCACACAAACACTTTCAGAAACGACTTCCTGACACATAAATCTGTACTCGATGTTAACAAATTACTCTTCTTCAGAAACGCTTTCATTGCCTTTGCCAGTCTACATTTTATATCCTCTCTACTTCGACCATGATCAGTTACTTTGCTTCTCAAATAGCAAAACTCCTTTACTACTTTAAGTGTCTCATTTCCTAATCTAATTCCCTCAGCATCACCCGACTTAATTCGACAACATTCCATCATGTGATGGGGTTACTAACGAGGAAAACAAACCATCGTACACCCCCCCCCCCCCCCCCCCAAACCCTGAGATTTAGTGGTAAATGGCCCATTGTATAGTCCGTCAAAAACTGAACACAGATCAAGCGTGAGAACAGGAAGAAGGTGTACTGAACACCGGAAAAAAGTAGAAACAGTGAACGGTTGCAACCTTTAAGAGCAATGGCGTCGTGGTTACGTAGTCACTGAGTTGGACTGTGTTCAAAAGTCTCTCGTGCCATTTTCTTTTTCACAGCATTATCAGCATTATGAACTGTCCGTTCGGTTATTGAAATGTTTGTTGTCTTCCTGTAGTCTTGGCAGTTGTCACACAATACATTGGTTAGAGAATGTGAGTCATGTGTGCCGGCCGCTGTGACCGAGCGGTTCTAGGCGCTTCAGTCCGTAGCCGCGCGCCTGCAACGGTCGCAGGTTCGAATACTGCCTCGGACATGGATGTGTGTGATGTCCTTAGTTAGGTTTAAGTAGTTCTAAGTCTAGGGGACTGATGACCTCAGATGTTAAGTCCCATAGTGCTCAGAGCCATTTTGGTAACCTTGATTCTCCTATGCGTGTAACATGACCCCACCATCTAAGCCTTTTCACCTTGACTGCTACATCTATAGAGTTCATTCCCAGTTTTCTTTTCTTTTTTTTAATTTCCTCATTGTCGACTCCCTCCTGCCATTGTTCCCATCTACTAGTACCTGCAATCATCCTAGCTACTTTCATATCCGTAACCTTAACCTTATTGATAAGGTAACCTGAATCCACCTAGCTTTCGCTCCCATACAACAAAGTTGGTCGAAAGATCGATCGGTGCACAGATAACTTAGTCTTGGTACTGACTTCCTTCTTGCAGAAGACAGTAGATCGCAGCTGAGCGCTCACTGCATTAGCTTTGCTACACCTCGCTTCCAGTTCTTCCACTATGTTGCCATCCTGTGAGAATGTGCATCCTAAGTACTTGAAACCGTCCACCTGTTCTAGCTTTGTTCCTCCTATTTGACACTCAATTTGTATATATCTCTTTCCCACTGACATTACTTTCGTTTTGGAGATGCTAATCTTCATACAATGGTCCTTACATTTCTGATCTAGCTCTGAAATATTACTTTGCTAACTGTCAATCGAATCTGCCATCACAACTAAGTCATCCGCATATGCTAGACTGCTTATTTTGTGTTCACATATCTTAATCCCACCCAGCCAGTCTATGGTTTTCAACATATGATTCACAAATAATATGAACAACAGTGGAGACAGGTTGCAGCCTTGTCTTCCCTGAAACTACTCTGAACCATGAACTCAATTTACCGCCAACTCTAACTGCTGCCTAACTATCTATATGAAGACCTTTAATTGCTTGTAAAAGTTTGCCTCCTATTCCATAATCTCGTAGAATGCTTATAAAAGTTAATCAGGCTGCAGAACGAGGACAATCTCCACATGGTCCTGGGCATAACATACTCTTGAATGAGTTGCAACTTTATCCGGATCATAGGGAATAACTTTTGCCCACACAATGTGTCCTATTTGTTTCCTCCTAAATTCGGGTTGGGTTGTTTTGGGGGAGAAGACCAAACAGGGCGATCATCGGTCTCATCGGATTAGGGAAGGACGTGGAAGGAAGTCGGCCGTGCCCATACAAAGGAACCATCCCGGCATTTGCCTGGAGCGATTTAGGAAAATCACGGAAAACCTAAATCAGGATGGTCGGACGCGGGATTGAACAGTCGTCCTCCCGAATGCGAGTCCAGTGCGCTAGCCACTGCGCCACCTCGCTCGGTCCCTGAATTCGGACTTCTCCAGTTTTCGACAACTGCTAACAAGGAGTTTACTTCTTCATGGTGTTTTTCCTACGACTTTTCTTCAAGTAGTAAGCCGTCAATATAGTACGTAATCCTCTTGCGCAGACAACATTTAGCGATATCAAACTAAGATCGTTTGGAAGTAGTAAATGGGGCGGAACTAACAGTTCAACTTCATCTGAAGCAGTGGAAAGGCCAGCGGTGATCCCCGACCTAAGCCCCATCGAGCATGTGTTGTACGTGTTTACAGACGTACTCGTGGTCGATCTGTTCCACCGCGGACTATCCAAGACCTCTCAAGGGCTCCCCTTGCAGAGTGGGAACAGTTACCACTCGGTAACCGCCGTAAACCTATGCAGAGCATGCCACATAGGTCTCGCGAGGACTTACACCTTTTTGAAGCTCCCAATGACCAATGAAAGGCACCCATGATGAAGGGTTGAATGATTGTTCCCACTTTTTTTCAACTATCGGACATTTCACTTCTTGTTATGTAAATGGACGGAGATGTTTCGTTGTGTACTTGAAATGTGAAAGAGAAAGGTACAATTTGGTAGCATATCTAGTCCTCAATTATTGCTCAAAGCTTGACTAGAAGGCCAAGGTTTTACTACCGGTTCAAATAGCGTAGTTTTCAACAGTTATGAAGAGATACAGAGTCTTGCACAGGATATAACGGCGTGAAAAACAGCATCAATACGGTCTTCAAATTGAAGACAGAAATGACGACTTTATATGTTCGTGTTAATGCAAAAATTCTGATAGTTTTGTTTAGAGTTTTCATCATTAAAAATTTCTGATCCCGTGAAACCCCTAATTTGATTTGGATGTTTTATTGTCATAGATGAGAAGCGAATATCTGTCATCCGACATGAGACAGAAACGTTGACTTTATACGTTTGTGTTAATGCAAAAAATTCTAATCGTGTCTTGTATAGATAAATCATCATTAAAAATTTCTAATCCCGTGAAACCCCTAATCGGATTAGGATATTTTATTGTCGCAGTTCAGAAACGAATATCGATCGACCTCTGGGCAAAACTTTACGCTACTGAAGCCTCTACCTATATGCTGATATACGTTTCTCAACTGCGAGAGTTTTATATAAACAACAATAAAACATCCAAATCAAAATAGGGGTTTCATGAGATTAGAAATTTTATAATGATGAAAAGTGTAAAGAGAACACGATTAGAATTTTTTGCATTAACACAAAAATATAAAGACGTCGTTTCTGTCTTCAACTTGATGACCGTATTGATGCGGTTTTTCACGCTATAATATCGTGCAGTTCATTTGTGACAATAATGAATCGAGTTTAATCACTCAAAAAATTACCTGCTTTGTTACTCTACTCATGTCGCAATTGTTTGTGCTATGGTGAGAGAGTCAGTTAAACGCAATAGAACCAAAATTCGCGGTGAATTTTGGAGTTGTAGAATTATTACATACTACGCAGTACAGCAGTACTGAATCTGAGACCTCCCGTCATCAAGATTGCTGTCGATTGCACCATGCGACCGGCCAGCCTCTTCCAGACTCTTATCGCGACGGATATCAAACTTCGTCACATGTTCTCAGTATTTCGTAACACGATGCTCCCACCCTGTAATGGCTATCTGACATATTGTACCTTATCAGTACAGTTGCCCAGCTCATACTACCACATACTGACCTACCAGCCTTATCTCCTGGTCATTCAGTAGGTTAGAGATAACAGCGACTACAAGTGTGTACTTACGTACATGTTGGAGTATTCTATTCTTGTGCAATATCATTTTAAATCGGAGATTATTCTGTCAGGACAGGTATGCATTACTTAACAGAAACTTGTGTCAAATTTTCACAAAATCTGTGTATTTACAAACTGAATTTTAATGGCACCGCAATCCGTTTATTTTAAGTGATCAAGTTAGCTTTTCTACAGCTAGAACGAATATGAATTTCTCCCTCTTAGGTCATTTCTAAGTGACGACTGATTACAATACGTAGGTCCGCAGTTGTAGAATTCGTTTCGTGGAGGAAGAATACCTATCGGCCACTGAAATCACTCAGCAGAGGAAAGTCCACTGGACCTGACGGGATACCAATTCGATTCTATTCAGAGTACGCGAAAGAACTTGCCCCCCTTCTAGCAACCGTGTACCGCAAGTCTCTAGAGGAACGGTAGGTTCCAAATGATTGGAAAAGAGCACAGGTACTTCCAGTCTTCAAGAAAGGTCGTCGAGCAGATGCGTAAAACTATAGACCTATATCTCTAACACCGATCTGTTGTAGAATTTTAGAACTTGTTTTTTGCTCGCGTATCGTGTCATGTCGGGAAACCCAGAATCTACTCTGTAGGAATCAACATGGATTCCGGAAACAGCGATCGTGTGAGACCAAACTCGCTTTATTTGTTCATGAGATCCAGAAAATATTAGATACAGGCTAGCACGTAGATGCCATTTTCCTTGACTTCCGGAAGGCGTTCGATACAGTTCCGCACTGTCGCCTGATAAACAGAGTAAGAGCCTACGGAATATCAGACCAGCTGTATGGCTGGATTGAAGTGTTTTTAGCAAATAGAACACAGCATGTTGTTCTCAATGGAGAGACGTCTACAGACGTTAAATTAACCTCTGGTATGCCACAGGGCAGTGTTATGGGACCATTGCTTTTCACAATATACACTCCTGGAAATGGAAAAAAGAACAACACATTGACACCGGTGTGTCAGACCCACCATACTTGCTCCGGACACTGCGAGAGGGCTGTACAAGCAATGATCACACGCACGGCACAGCGGACACATCAGGAACCGCGGTGTTGGCCGTCGAATGGCGCTAGCTGCGCAGCATTTGTGCACCGCTGCCGTCAGTGTCAGCCAGTTTGCCGTGGCATACGGAGCTCCATCGCAGTCTTTAACACTGGTAGCATGCCGCGACAGCGTGGACGTGAACCGTATGTGCAGTTGACGGACTTTGAGCGAGGGCGTATAGTGGGCATGCAGGAGGCCGGGTGGACGTACCGCCGAATTGCTCAACACGTGGGGCGTGAGGTCTCCACAGTACATCGATGTTGTCGCCAGTGGTCGGCGGAAGGTGCACGTGCCCGTCGACCTGGGACCGGACCGCAGCGACGCACGGATGCACGCCAAGACCGTAGGATCCTACGCAGTGCCGTAGGGGACCGCACCGCCACTTCCCAGCAAATTAGGGACACTGTTGCTCCTGGGGTATCGGCGAGGACCATTCGCAACCGTCTCCATGAAGCTAGGCTACGGTCCCGCACACCGTTAGGCCGTCTTCCGCTCACGCCCCAACATCGTGCAGCCCGCCTCCAGTGGTGTCGCGATAGGCGTGAATGGAGGGACGAATGGAGACGTGTCGTCTTCAGCAATGAGAGTCGCTTCTGCCTTGGTGCCAATGATGGTCGTATGCGTGTTTGGCGCCGTGCAGGTGAGCGCCACAATCAGGACTGCATACGACCGAGGCACACAGGGCCAACACCCGGCATCATGGTGTGGGGAGCGATCTCCTACACTGGCCGTACACCACTGGTGATCGTCGAGGGGACACTGAATAGTGCACGGTACATCCAAACCGTCATCGAACCCATCGTTCTACCATTCCTAGACCGGCAAGGGAACTTGCTGTTCCAACAGGACAATGCACGTCCGCATGTATCCTGTGCCACCCAACGTGCTCTAGAAGGTGTAAGTCAACTACCCTGGCCAGCAAGATCTCCGGATCTGTCCCCCATTGAGCATGTTTGGGGCTGGATGAAGCGTCGTCTCACGCGGTCTGCACGTCCAGCACGAACGCTGGCCCAACTGAGGCGCCAGGTGGAAATGGCATGGCAAGCCGTTCCACAGGACTACATCCAGCATCTCTACTATCGTCTCCATGGGAGAATAGCAGCCTGCATTGCTGCGAAAGGTGGATATACACTGTACTAGTGCCGACATTGTGCATGCTCTGTTGCCTGTCTATGTGCCTGTGGTTCTGTCAGTGTGATCATGTGATGTATCTGACCCCAGGAATGTGTCAATAAAGTTTCCCCTTCCTGGGACAATGAATTCACGGTGTTCTTATTTCAATTTCCAGGAGTGTATATAAATGACCCAGTAGATAGTGTCGGAAGTTCCATGCGGCTTTTCGCGTATGATGCTGTAGTATACAGAGAAGTTGCAGCATTAGAAAATTGCAGCGATATGCAGGAAGATCTGCAGGGGATAGGCACTTGGTGCAGGGAGTGGCAACTGACCCTTAACACGGACAAATGTAATATATTGCGAATACATAGAAAGAAGGATCCTTTATTGTACGATTATATGATAGCGGAACAAACACTGGTAGCAGTTTCTTCTGTAAAATATCTGGGAGTTTGCATACGGAACGATTTGAAGTGGAATGATCATATAAAATTAATTGTTGGTAAGGTGAGTGCCAGGTTGAGATTCACTGGGAGAGTCCTTAGAAAATGCAGTCCATCAACAAAGGAGGTGGCTTACAAAACACTCGTTCGACCTATACTTGAGTATTGTTCATCAGAGTGGGATCCGTACCAGGTCGAGTTGACAGAGGAGACAGAGAAGATCCAAAGAAGAGCGGCGTGTTTCGTCACAGGGTTATTTGGTAAGCGTAACAGCGTTACGGAGATGTTAAGCAAACTCAAGTGGCAGACTCAGAAAGAGAGGCGCTTTGCATCGCGGTGTAGCTTGCTGTCCATGTTTGGAGAGTGTGCGTTTCTGGATGAGGTATCGAATATATTGCTTCCCCCTACTTATACCTCCCGAGGACATCAAGAATATAAAATTAGAGAGATTCGAGCGCGCACGGAGGCTTTCCGGCAGGCGTTCTTCCCGCGAGCAATACGCGACTGGAACAGGAAAGGGAGGTAATGACAGTGGCACGTAAAGTGCCCTCCACCACACACCGTTGGGTGGCTTGCGGAGTATAAATGTAGATGTAGATGTAGTGGTATGTTTATGTGATCGCTCTAAGCTTGTTGATACCAGTGCCTACCAATTTAAATTGTATATTACAGCACTGAAGATGGTCACTAAGTAACCGAAAATCGATTTTGCGGTTAATAAAACAAAAAAATACGACCAATGCTGTCTCTCCTTCTAAGTATATCCATTATCTGGTCGTGGTGCACAGGACACCCCATGGAATCGCCAGTCAATAGGTATGAAATTTGTTAGAAGACCGATTTCGAAGCTTTGTGGCCTTGATGCTGAACATCCCAGGTTAGCCGAGGGCACTAATGCGTTGCTTGCTGGAATCGGGTAGGCGCGCCGGAACCAGCTCCAGTCCGCCCGGCGGGTTAACGACGGGGGCCTTGCCAAATCCGTAGTAACAAGGCCGACCACGCGCTGTTGTGGGACAAACGCCCAAGCAAATGATGATGACTGCCTTGATGCTGAAACTACAGAGCTTCGGAACTTATCTGCCCATAAATTCCCTACAATATGTGCTGTTTGCTGAATTTCCTTTCTCCACAAGAGTTATCGGACCTTCAGCTAGGTAAAGTCGTCAGATACGTGCGACGTTTCAGTCGAAAAGGATGAGAAAGGACAAATCATCATTTTGAATTTTTTTATTTGTGCTTCTTATACCTCGTTGCAAAAAGCTTCAAGTTTTATGACACTCAAAGGTGGAAAATGAAGAAAATGGTTTAGCGCCGATGTCGAAGTCATCGGTGATGGAACACATGTTTTGAGTTCTCAGTGTTTGGAAGGGAGTGCAGGTTTTTCAATTAGGACAGGAGGAGCGTCAACAGCGTCTCTTTCATACAACCAATCTCTCTTCTCATCCACTCATCCCATCTTTTCAATACCATCCTCCTCTCTCTTCGTTCTTCCACTTTCCTTTTCTTTCTTCCGTTTTTCTCCATTCCAGTTCTCTCGCAAACCAGCATCCCTCTTCTTTTCGCCTCCCCTTCACATACCCTTATCTTTCTCTTGCGTACTACTAGTTTACGTCACACACTTTTTTTTCATCGCTCTTTTGACTGATTTGAAGCGGCCCGTCCTCTGCTGTGCCAACGTTTGCTTCTCAAAGTAGTGCATGAACCATACGTCCTCAATTACTTACTGGATGTGTCTCAACCTCTGTGTTCTTCTACGATTCTTACCCGCTACAGCTCCCGCTAGTATCATGGAAGTTATTTCTTGATGAAACTTCCTGACAGAGTAAAACTGTGTGCCGGACTGAGACTCGAGCTCGGGACCTTTGCCTTGCGCGGGCAAGTGCTCTTCCAACTGAGCTACCCAAGCACGACTCACGCCCCGTCCTAACTGCTTTAATTCCGCCAGTACCTCGTCTCCTACCTTCCAAACTTCACAGAAGCTCTCTTGCGAATCTTGCAGAACTAGCACTCCTGGAAGAAAGGATAAGGCAAAGGTCCCGAGTACGAGTCTCGGTCCGGCACACAGTTTTAATCTGTCAGGAAGTTTCATATCAGCGCACATTCCGCTGTTGAGTGAAAATTTCATTCTATTTTTTGATGTCTTAACACATGTCCTATCAGCTTGCCTCTTCTTCTTGTCAGTGTTTTCCATACTTTCCTTTTCTCGCCGATTTTACGGAGAGTCTACTCATTCCTTATCTTATCGATCCACCTAATTTTCAATATTCTTCTGTAGCACCACATCTCAGATGCTTCTATTCAATTCTGTTCCATGTCTCCCTACCATACAACGCTGTGCTCCAAACGTACAGTTTCAGAAATTTCTTCCTCAAATTAAAATCCTAAATACTAGAAGACTTCTCTTGGTCTGGAATGCCCATTTTGCCGCAGCTATTCTGCATTTTATGCCCTCCTTGCTCCATCCGTCGTGGGTTATTTTGCTGTCTAGGTAGCAGAATTCCATAACTTCGTCTCTTTCGTGATGCATAATTCTGATGTTAAGTTTCTCGCTGTTCTCACTTCTGCCCCTTGTCATTACTTTCGTCTTTCTTGGATTACTCTCAGTCCATATTGTGTATTCATTACACCATTCTATTGAAGAGAGCCTGTAATTCTTCTTCAATTTCACTGAGGGTAGCAATATCATCAACAAATCTTATCATAGATATCCTTACACCTTGGATTTTAATCGCACTCTTGAACCTATGCTTTATTTCCGTCATTGCTTCTTCGGTGCACAGACTGAACAGCAATTGGTTCTTGCTCTTCCAATCTTACTGTTCCGTCTTGGTTCTTGTACATTTTGTATACTATCCATCTTTCTAAGGAATATGTTGCACCATTTCACACTGTCGAACGCCTTTTCCAGGTGGACAAATCGTATGAATGTGCATTGATTTTTCTTCATCTTGCTTCCATGATCACCTACACAGACAGAACCGCCTATTTACCTTTTCTGAAGTCAAACTGATCCTCACACCCTCAGTTTTCCTTTCCATTCTTCTCTATACTATTCTTGTCAGCAACTTGGATGCATGAGCTGTCAGGCTGATCGTACGATAATTCTCGCACTTCTCGGTTCTTGCAATTTGTTGATGACGTTATCTGATGGTATGTCGCCAGTCTGATACTTACCGATGTAAATAATAGTTTTGCTGCGGTTTCCCCCAATGATTCTACTATTTCCAATGGAATGTTATCGATCCCTTCGGTTTCATTTGATTTCAAGTGTTCCAGAGCTCTTCTAAATTCTGATTCTAATACTGCATCCCTATCGCTTCCGTATCGACTTCTGTTCCTTCTTCTATTACCCTATCAGATGAGTTCTCACCCTCATACGGGCTCTGAGTGTACTACTTCCATTAAACCGCTCTCTCCTCCGCATTTAACAGTGGAATTCCCTTTGCACTGTTAATGTTACCGCCATTGCTTTTAATTTCACCGAAGTCAGTCCTTACGATAATCATTTCTTTCTGTGTTTCATCACATTTTTCATTTAGCCGTTTCGCTTTAATTTACCTGTAGTTCCTATTTATTTAATTCCTAAGTGACTTGTATTTCGGTATTCTTCAACTTCCCGCAACATTTTTGTATTTCCTTCTTTCTTCAGTCAACAGAAGTATTTCTTCCATTAGTCGTGGTTTCTTCGCAGCTATCTTCCTTGTACCCATTGTTTTCCCTCCAACTCCTGTGACTGCCCTTTTTAGAGATGTCCATTCCCCTTCAACTGCCTGCCCTTTTTAGAGATGTCCATTCCCCTTCAACTAAACTGCCTACTGATTTATTCATTGTCGCAGTATCTATAGCCTCAGATATCTTCAATTTCACCTCTTCGTTTCTTAGTGCATCCGTATTCCACTCCTTTGCACATTCATTCTTCCTTATTACTCTCTTAAATTTCAGTCCATAAACTGTGATCTGAGTCTATATCTGCCCCTGGGTATGCATTACAATCTAATTTCTGATTTCGTAATCTCTGCCTGACCATGATGTAATCTAACTGAAATCTTCCTCTATCCCCGGCCTTCTCCAAATATACCTCCACCTCTTGTGATTCTTTAGAGTGTTCGCAATTACCAGCCGAAATTTAATGCAGAACTCAGATAATCTCTCTCTTCTCTCATTTCTACTACAAAGCCCATATTATCTCGTAACCTTTTCTTCTACTCCTTCCCCTACAACCGCATTCTAATCCACCATGACTGTTAGACTTTCATCACCCTGTATGTACTGAATTACGCGATCTTCATACACTCCCTCTATCTCTTCACCTTCAGCTTTCAACGTCGCCATGTACACGTGAACTAATTTTGTCAGTGTTGGTATGCTGTCGATTCCGACGAAAACAACCCCATCACTGCACTGTTCACAGTAACTTACTCTCTGTCCTGCCTTCTTACTCATAACGAATCCTTCTCCCATTATACCATTTTCTGCTGTTATTGATGTTATCCTATATTTATCTTATCATAAATCCTTCTCTTCTTTCCATTTAACTTCACTGAGCCCCATTGCGTCTAGACTCAGTCTGATCAATTCCTTTTTCAGATTTTGTAGCGTCCCTACTACATTCATACTTCTGACATTTCACGCCCCGACTAGTAGAACGTTATCCACTCCTTGGTTATTCAGTCTTTTTCTGCGGATTTCCAGCATGCTGGGATGCTGTAAGTTGAGCAACATGTGATATTATTTCAACATGACAACCGAAGTTGCAACTTTGGCCGTGTGTTACATTGAAATAAAATCTTTTTCTCATGATCGCCTTGGCCTTGCCAATCCCCTTCGGAGGTCCGAATGGGCGACAAGTCTGGAATCTTTTTCCAAAGGGTAGATCATCATGACACTTTCTCAATTGCAGGCCGCTTGTCCTGAGGATACACTTTGTGTGTCTTTAAGCAGTGGTTTCCATTGCCCTCTGCATCCTCATGCCATTGATGCTTGCTGGTTTTTCCGCATTTTAGGGGCAGTTTCCCAACCCAAGTACAAAAAAGTGCCCTTAACCTCTGTCTGTTCCTTCGCCCTCTTTGACAAGGCCGTTGGTAGAATGAGGTCGATATTGGTAATGATTGTTATTCAATATTTAAGCAGTGGCGGGGTTTGAACCTGGGTCGATGACGTTTTGATTAATTAAAAAGACGCTACCCCTCGCCCACATGTGTAGTAGAATTAGAATTTTATGTACTCTATATATTAATATGTCCTTATACACAATGGAGTATTAACATACTATTTTATATTTTTACCGTTAACTACAGGAACACAAATGTGTACACAAGCGAGTTCCACGATCCAATCAGCGTAGCGCTTTTTCGGGACATCATAGTAGTAGATGGCGCGCATATCTCGCAGTCTTTCTGTCATCCGCGCGCCACGTTCGTTTACCGTGTTTGGTGGTCCACGTGTTCACCACGGAGCATGTTGTTCTTCAACCCAGGAAACCAATTCTGACGGCCGTACTACTGGCGTAATGAATGTTCATTCCGCACACACATGTGTAGCAGCACCTTCTGTTTAGTGCCGTCTTTAGGTCCTGTTTCTGTCGTATTATTTAGGACGGTGAGAAATTTCGTTTCACGTAGACTTTCATTTTATAAAAGCACCTACCACTTCTGATGACATATAGGTGCTATCAAAGTGGGAGCTGTAGAAACTGGTATATTCTGCGATGTCATCTCAACATTCAGATGTTCAACAGTCTAGACGGTTTCATGTTACCACAGGCCAGTCCGATATTATTGCTTTAATATTTCTTACGTTTAGGTCTATGTATAGCCCCTGGTGGACCTTCATGACCACTACTTTTATAAAATTTTAATTCAGAGATGTCTGGCGCCCTGCGAACCCAAATTATCATTAACAACTGGTTTCATCAAGTATGATTGCCGTTTGTGGTTGCAACAGTTGTGCTCTTCATTGCACCTTGGAACATTCATTGTGCCATTTAGATAATGTGGGATATTAAACCTTGTAAGTATTTTTATGATGCCTTTTGTTGTTCATACGCACACCATGATTTTAATTTTTACTGTTAAGAATTCTGAACCTAGTAAGTCAGTAGCACAGTTCTTATAAAGCTTTGCAGGAAAATTTTTTATGTAGACTTATAACCGAGGTTTTTTAATGTTTGCAGGAGCGAGGAACAGATGCCGTTCATGAACAGAGAATTCAGATATTAATTTAGTCTACAGCTAAAGTTCAATTCTTTTATGCTGGCGGTTCGCACATGCCCGCCCAGACGCGGGAGATTGCTGCGTTGCCAGTTGTACGCGCCAAGAGAAGCAGCGCCATAGTATAGTTCGCAAACTTAACGTTTAGGGGGTAGTGCATAGTTTACGAAGTAAAGCCACCACGGCAGCATTAACCCTTTCGCTGCTACAGAGACGTGCTCCCCGCATACTGCGATGTGCGCGATTTTGTCATCATTGCATTGCTCGCCTGTGCAGGCACATGGTGTTTCGACTGCTTTGACACACTTTATCATTCGATTTCATAAAAACTATTTGGCCCAAAAATTTGATTTTTACACATCTCCTTGACTGATACCTTCCCCCCATAAATGACTTAATTTTGTTTCGATGTTCAACGCAGTTATTGTGCAGCATTAGATGTAGTAAACCATTGCACGAAGTGTTGAAGAGTTTGCAGAAGTAAAAGTCCATATCGTGTACTTTCCATATGGTCGATTTTAGTTGCCACTAGAAATTTCAAAAAATTACTTTGAAACGAATAAAATTCATGAAGTAAGACACTTCGATATTGTTTTTAAATAAAGAAAATATTAAGCACAGAACAAGGTTTGAACTCAGAACCTTTCGTATAGGAGCCATACACTTTTACCATTGTTTTTTTTTTTTTTTTTTCATTTTGTTCGTTGTTGATCGTTGTGTTTGGTCGTTGCGGACGTCACATGACATCCAGTCAAGTTCGTTTTGTTGATCCTTTCACTCAGTTTTTTTATTGCAGAGGCCAACCGGCCCTCTGACCGAACACGCTAAGCTACCGTGCCGGCATCATTAAGCTAACGCTGCTCTTCATTCAATGCATCTCCTGGAGGACTTTAAAATATTACGCAAAATACCGACAAACACTGGCGGTATGACTATGGATTACTCAAGTTTCGTCGAAATACAATAGGAAATAACAATTATCGGTGTTCTTTATTGCGAAAAAGCGGTTAGTGAGAATGATACAAACACCTTTCCTTGCTATCGCCTGAATTAGGAGGCTTATTGCTTGTTTGGTTTAATTAATTAAGAGAATATGAAGCATTGGTATAAAGAATGCTTTTTCCAAACCTTCTATAAAAGAAAGTCTGCTATCAAGACATTGCTTTTGTTCTATTACTTTAATTATGACTGAACGTTTCTAAAACTGAAGCCACCCGTCCGTGCTCTGGCAACGTCGTTCTGGCTGACTGTGTTTTGTGACGTCAGATGCGCAGAACGAACCTAAACTCGGCCGCCGTCATAAATGACGAGCACTTTAACATCGAATAATAGAAACATATCTTTGTTGCTGTAGTTGCAGCGTTAGTCGTTAACAGTATATTTGATTGTAAAAATATATACAGATACAAAAGATTTATAAATCAGTCTCCCCTCAGTATTATGTCTGCTCAGAGGGTATCGAGCCCATGCCAGTATTAAAGTCCGTAAGTGTTATTCAATTGGCAAACACACGAAATGGGATCAGTGCATGACAGTTAGACCCGCCGCTGGAGCTCCGGAGAGGGGATGCTTGCATCTCATTGGCAGCTACGTAATCGTTCGTGGCAGGCAGCGGCCTCGTGCAGTGGTGGCGGCCGTGGGAAACATGGCGGCGTCACTGGCGGCGAGTGTATATTTCAAAGTGCGGCCAACCGGATGTCGGCCGATACCGCAAGGATGTATCTGCATGGTACGAAAGCAGTTGTACCTGCAGTGGCCACCAGAAAGATCGCGGGAGGTGCACATTCGCACGGCGCGTCACGTGCGGTAGTTGCCGCAAGTAAAGTCCCGTCCACCGGAGGGCACGCGAGAATTCGGCCGCGCTCTCTGCCGGCGGAACAACAACATCTAAGGCAGCGCGGGCCGTGCCCAGTCAGTTCACATCGGGCATGATTAGCAGACAGTTCCCGGTCTATACCATGTGAAGTGCGACGGAAAACGTGAATCGTGTTACTACAGTACCAGCGTCTGAGCGCCCACAACAGAGCAGTTAACCCATGAAATTGGATTTTCAATCAATTTTACCAGCATTTCAACACCTCAGTATATTTTTATTTAATGAAATTGCAGCCAAATAGCCATATACAGTTACTTGGCTTAACATTTTACATTTTGTGGTGTCACCGCCAGACACCACACTTGCTAGGTGGTAGCCTTTAAATCGGCCGCGGTCCGTTAGTATACGTCGGACCCACGTGTCGCCACTGTCAGTGATTGCAGACCGAGCGCCGCCACACGGCAGGTCTAGAGAGACTTCCTAGCACTCGCCCCAGTTGTACAGCCGACTTTGCTAGCGATGGTTCACTGACAAATTACGCTCTCATTTGCCGAGACGATAGTTAGCATAGCCTTCAGCTACGTCATTTGCTACGACCTAGCAAGGCGCCATTATCATTTGCTATTTATCTTGTGATGCATGTACCGTCAGACCGATGTTCACCAATTATGGATTAAAGTTAAGTATTCCAGAAGCTACGTACCTTTTTTGCTAATCTCCATTCCTTTAATTGTTCCAGACCTCACGCCAGCCTGCGTGAGCTTAAACGCGTGCCTTTCGGCTTCCTGTCCTAGTCGCTTGGCTGTCTTGCCAAGTCACAACACATTTACATTTACATTTTACATTTTTGCATATTCATTTATCGATTTCACTGTTTTACTGCACAGTTCTATGTGATATCGTTCACAGGCGTCGTTACACAGTTCACATACACATGTTGTGGTTGGGTCGTGGTAAGTTCTGTTTTTGCAAATTAGATGATGAAAGCCGTGAATAGAAAGTCTAGTTACGACATGTTGCAGCTCGAAGTTTGGTGCTGTCCATGAGCGGCTCGTCATTGCTTCGGTGCCATAGAACTCCGACCATACTTTTTCTCGTTTGTTCTCCATCATCTTCAGTTGATTTCTGGAAGCCCTGGTGTATAGCATCATATATCAAAGTTTGATGTCTTCAGTTAGGAATGTCTCTCACGCTAGCAGGTACACTAGTCTAGATCTTGTTGTCTTTGAGAGACCTAGTGCTCTTTTTAGATAAGTCGATTTTTGCCTTTTATAGTGTTTCTAGATTTTTTTCTGTCAGGTGGTCCCATACAACTTCCATCCCATAGGCCAGGATTGGCAATATCTTTGAGTTGAATAATTTGATGGCTGTTTCTAGACTGAGTAGGCGGATGTTTTTGATGTCCTCTGTTGCTATTATTGTTTGGGCTGCACGTTCTGTTGTATGTTTTGTGAATAATTTGGCTGTTGTTTGCAATGTCACCTCAGTATATTTTAATTTGTTTGAGTTTCCCTTTCAGTATGTATGTTTTTCGTTCTTTATAAGATTCATTTGCAAACGAACTCCAGTTCACAGATAAAAACACTGAGGTTTGCCAGTGACATAATAATTATATAACAGACGGCAAAGTACTTGAAAAATAGTTTCAATGAAATGGTTACAGTCTTGAAAAGAGATTATGTACAATGAACATAAAACCAGTCTTCAGACTGATGATCACAACAACAGGAACAAGTGTTTGTTAATGTGACGTTAACATAATGAAG
Source organism: Schistocerca piceifrons (assembly GCF_021461385.2). Taxonomy (NCBI): domain Eukaryota; kingdom Metazoa; phylum Arthropoda; class Insecta; order Orthoptera; family Acrididae; genus Schistocerca; species Schistocerca piceifrons. The sequence continues at coordinate 547,606,592 of NC_060143.1, forward strand.
AAATTAATTTGGCTATTTATCTCCAACATTACTTCGATTGTTACAGCAGTCTGAGTTTTACAACCTAAAGATATATTTCGGTTTCTGGATCTTGTGTATTGTGCATACAAAGCGGGGACCTAGAAACAATGGAGAGGCTTTGTCCCGCCATAGCCCTCAGTATTTCATAACCCCACAATGGGCCACAGCAGTGTACCCACCCCCACCCCTCCACCGCCCCACACCATCCACAGGCTCGACACTAATCCGCTGTGCGGATTAGTGCCAGGGACCAGCAGGAATCGTTAACGCTAGGATTTCACTCGTAACAAGTCCCGCCCACACACCCCTCTGGAGGGAGTCCCACCCATTCACCCCCGGTTTTCCCCGTCTTTGTTCGGCGCCTGGGCATCGTTTCAGTTGACCCATGTGGCTTACCACGTTCGGCTGCACTTGGAGTGAATGTTACATTAGTATCTCGCTAGGTCTTAAATTTTACCAGATAGTTAAAAGACACATTACAAAAAACATGCACAATTGGCCTCAGCTGTGCCAGGTACTTCCACAGCAAACATAAGACAAAACAATTTAGCACTGAATTCTTTAAATACGAGAACTCAGTATTCAGGTGAACAGCCTATGAAGAAACATACTTCTATAGGAGAAAAAGCACCCAAAGCTAAAACAGGAAAACCCTACCCTCAAAGAATAATTTGCTTGGAGAAAGAGGAGCCACAGTATACTTGACACTTAAGTTTCAGAACTCATACAGTATTTGTGAAACAAGCACCAATGTTCACTATACTTCCAGAGGGCATCAAAATTACTTTGTTCTTGCTAGATCGATCCAAGCTGTTTTTGCATGTTATTCACTGAATACTTTTGCTGTAAGGATTTAGGGCTGGAGAAGAACTAGCACAGCATGAAGGACGTTTTAGAGCTGTGAAACACTGCAGCATTTATTTCCTCTGTAACTGCTCTGTGACAAACATACACATCATCATCATTATTTTAAAAAAATGATTTAAATGACATTTAGGGAATTAATAAATATTTTGGTTAAAAACAGACAGGACAAAGAATAACGACAGATTATTTTCCTGAGACGTTTGCAACAGCATATAGGACATTAATCACACAGAAACAGCCACAATTCTTTATAACCTCGTTTATAACGCGCATGTATGGCAGTGGAAGAATTTACAAATTAAAATTCATCCATTACCCATGCATTAGGCATTAGGCATTTCTACTTTATGGCATTCTTACATTCTTTAATTTTCGTTAGCTACTATGAGGGCTTACATAAACTAAACGACTTTGACTTATTTCTATATAACTTTGATTTTAGACCACAGAGTTATTCGACTCCATCCGTGGCTTTACTACCGACATGACAGTTTTAAGAAAATTATTTCCGCGTTGTACGTTTACTCTGCTGTTTCCCTCAAATAAATGTATTATAATAAGTGAATTAGTTAATGAAAATTTGCCCTTATTGTCTTTAAATAACTGTAAGGTGTCAGGCAAATCCAACACTTCCATGAAAACACTGACATGATAGCAAATCCGGCAGTATGTCACATAGCTCCGAATAAATCCTGACATTAAATTAACCAAAGTAATACGATCAACGAGTGAGCAAATGGAATACCACAGACTAACACAAGAACGCCTAACCGCATGTCAAACAGACGCAGTTCCGAGGGGAGAAACGAGAACAGAAGCCGAGAGCAGAGTCGTGTAGGCTAGGAGGCCCTATGATAAGGGACGGACACCCACGTCACCAGCCGACCGACAGGACCACCCCCCAGCCCATGTTAAAAGATACAGCGATCCAGAAGAACAGTATAGATCTTACGATAACACTAAAAGGGCCACACCAGCTGAAAGTTTTAGCGTGAGACTATACGCGTCTCTGTTACGTTGCAAACGTTAAAAACATTGCCCCACCACGAAAAGTATAACGTTTCTCATTGGATAGACAGAATTTTTGTAGGCGGAGGTTACGGTTAACATTGAGACCCTGATTACTCAGTTGAAAAGACAGCCAGATACCTTTTTTTTTAAACCAACTTTGGTAAATTGTAGTAAGGAGAAGTTAGGAGAGAGTGGCTTCCGAGACGGCGAGGTGCGTGGAGCTGCGCTGCCCGCCGCTCCCTGACGCTGCCTAACCAACGACAAGGCTAAGAACGAACGCGATGCCGTATTAGAGTCATAAGGCTTCACTCAGAACTGCAGAAGTCTCATCTGTTACATCCCCTTTTTGCGTAATACTAGTGTTGATCGTCAATTAAAGCTCATGGTATTCACATTTGCCACTAGAAGTTAAAATCTGAAACGCGATGATTTTTCTGTTGTATAATTATTGAGAAGCCACATCAGCCACTGTAATTTACAACAAGTTGAATAAGTAATTGAAGATAAATGAGGGTCACTGTAGACCATTTTGATAGTTTTCTCTTTTATGAAACTTAATTTAAACCTAGATTATAGATGTGATATGGCATAGGTCATCCTTCAATCCATTGTAGAACTTGGAAACCCATTCAGGGAATATTCGTTCGCATTTTTGTAGAACGCAGTTGGTTTTTATCATCCTGTATTAAAATATTTCCTTTTATCAATAGTGCAATTTATAAGTAATGTTTTGTGAGTAGAATAAAAATTCCAATGGTAAACTTAACTACTTTTTCGACGTTATTTTACCAGCTAACTAAAAATAGGAAAGCCTTGAACCCCTTCCACTACATCTAGTTAGTATTAAGATTCTTTTACAGGGAGTGCAGCGGAGCTGACGCTGAAATCATTAAGTATTTGATTATATCAGCGCTAGTCTCACAGAACTCTTCTGAACTCTAAATGTCATGTGTGGTCTGGCGTCTCCTTACCAGCAACAGGTCCAAACTAGTCAATTCAGGTTCAGACTAGTCAATTCCCTTAAAAACTCGCTCAGAGCATCGTTGCGTGAAAGTGGTAGGGAGACACGACTTAGAACAAACACACACCACGCAGAATGTTAGAGAATGGCGACCCTGCCAGGATGGTAAATTATCGTGATTGAAGGTCGTCCATATGCCTAACTAGGTCAGAAAAATATGCTGTTAAAAAATTTTCGTAACAAAATTTTTTTTCTGGAAGTTATAAATAGTCGATAACAGTAGTTGCAGCGATAGATAGTAAGAAAGTATTCAATAGAAAGTGAGACATTCTAGCAGAGACAATAGCATAATTTAATTATTAATTTTAATACTGTTAGAATTAAGTTTTCTCTCCAATGCAAGCGCACAGGTGGCGGATTCATCGTTGACAAGTTGGTTCTGACCCAACAAGTAAGTGAATGGATTGTCAGTCTTGGGTATAATAAGTGTCAAGTCGTGTGAGCAAAAAGTTTATGAAACGCGTGAGATCGTATGAGCGTATGTTGACGTGGAGTAGGGCGCCTGAATTGCTTTTAAAACAGATAATAAGGGAATCGGAAAGATTAGCGATGTCAGATCGAGACATTGACCGAAATGAGGTAGAGACCCAGCATGAAGACGGACAGAGAATAGAGGACAGTACAACAGACGATGCAGTACCGTGAGAAATAGGACAGATAACGCACCATAAAGAGGATAATGCACGCCAAGGCACAGAAAACGTAGGTCAGCATACGACAGAGGAGCAGGAAAGTAGAGAGACAGTCGATGAGGATTCTAACTTGCGTCTTGAATTCGTAGAACCCATAGTACAAGTAATCAGAGCTCCCTCACAACAGAGTACAAGAAATTCGAGCAGAAACGTGTCACCGCACAGTTCAATGCAATCGGTTGCGAACCAACACTTGGGCGAAAACACAGAGCGTAGGACGTCAGAAGAAAACGCAATAGGATCCACCAATCTGGCAGAATTATTACAACAAATTATGGGAACCATGAAAGGCAAAATGACGAAATAGCGAACCAAATTCAAATTCAGAACGCAGAAACCACGAGACAAATGCGTGAGATTAAAGAACAAAACAAAAAAATTCAGTTACACCTAAGTCATATTGACGAAGAGGCAAAAGAATCTCGAGAAGTGATAGGAAACTTAATAACAGGTCACAATCAATTGAGAACAGACGTTGACAAGGTAAGAGTGGACGTACAAACATTGCGTAATGACGCTCAGGACGAGATCAAAACATTACGTAACAACACCCAGGGAGAAGTCAAGAAACTAGAGAAACAGATATACGTAATTACTAGACAAGAAGCAGGCACAGCTCGTGCAATTGTTGAAAACAGTGTGTTACACAAAAGTACCACAAAAGCAGCGCTGAAAAGATATGATAACCGCATAGTCAAAATAGAAGCGAAAACGAAGCAACAATTTCAGAAATTGCGAGCAGAGCTGTTGCAAACCATTGAAGAGCGTAGTGAGCAAGATCGAACAAGCACTGAGTCTGAAGAATCGCGAATTTCATATGGAACTATGACGAAGTACGACAACGATCATTTCCTCACAGTCAGGAAATTTCAACACTTTCGAGAAGGAAACTCATTACATCCACGAACTTTAATTGATCAATTCCGAGTAGGATTACCAGAACACTGGACGCTAGCACACAAATTAGACTTTATATGTGCACACATGTCAGGAACAGTCGCAGAAACCATGCACAATGTTGCAGCGACATGCCGATCGTACGAAGATTTCAGAGAGAAGTTTCTCTCACGATATTGGTCCAGCGAAGCACAGAACAGAGTGAAGTACGAATTATTACAGAATCCATATTTTGAAAATTCAGGAGAGAAGTGTCCTGTGAAATTTTTCGAAGTAATGGCAAAGAAAAATCAATGCTTAGATGTACCATACAGTGACGGAGAGTTGATTAAATTATGCGCGATGAAGTTACCATTGAAATACCAGCAATCATTAGCAGGCCGCGGGGGCAATGACGTCGAAGCATTTAAAGGAATTCTGAGGGAACTAGAGTTTATATTTTCGGAAGATGATGCAAGAAAAAGACGAAGCGCTCGTGAAAAAGAAAGCAAAAAGCAGTGGAATCCACAAGACACAGTACAAAGAAACAATAATTACGAACCACGTGATAACTTCGCACCAAGAAACGACAACAGATTTCGATAAAGAAACGGTTATGGATTTAGAAGAGAACATGGCAATAACTACACTCCTGGAAATGGAAAAAAGAACACATTGACACCGGTGTGTCAGACCCACCAAACATGCTCCGGACACTGCGAGAGGGCTGTACAAGCAATGATCACACGCACGGCACAGCGGACACACCAGGAACCGCGGTGTTGGCCGTCGAATGGCGCTAGCTGCGCAGCATTTGTGCACCGCCACCGTCAGTGTCAGCCAGTTTGCCGTGGCATACGGAGCTCCATCGCAGTCTTTAACACTGGTAGCATGCCGCGACAGCGTGGACGTGAACCGTATGTGCAGTTGACGGACTTTGAGCGAGGGCGTATAGTGGGCGTGCGGGAGGCCGGATGGACGTACCGCCGAATTGCTCAACACGTGGGGCGTGAGGTCTCCACAGTACATCGATGTTGTCGCCAGTGGTCGGCGGAAGGTGCACGTGCCTGTTGACCTGGGACCGGACCGCAGCGACGCACGGATGCACGCCAAGACCGTAGGATCCTACGCAATGCCGTAGGGGACCGCACCGCCACTTCCCAGCAAATTAGGGACGCTGTTGCTCCTGGGGTATCGGCGAGGACCATTCGCAACCGTCTCCATGAAGCTGGGCTACGGTCCCGCACACCATTAGGCCGTCTTCCGCTCACGCCCCAACATCGTGCTGCCCGCTTCCAGTGGTGTCGCGACAGGCGTGAATGGAGGGACGAATGGAGACGTGTCGTCTTCAGCGATGAGAGTCGCTTCTGCCTTGGTGCCAATGATGGTCGTATGCGTGTTTGGCGCCGTGCAGGTGAGCGCCACAATCAGGACTGCATACGACCGAGGCACACAGGGCCAACACCCGGCATCATGGTGTGGGGAGCGATCTCCTACACTGGCCGTACACCACTGGTGATCGTCGAGGGGACACTGAATAGTGCACGGTACATCCAAACCGTCATCGAACCCATCGTTCTACCATTCCTACACCGGCAAGGGAACTTGCTGTTCCAACGGGACAATGCACGTCCGCATGTATCCCGTGCCACCCAACGTGCTCTAGAAGGTGTAAGTCAACTACCCTGGCCAGCAACGTCTCCGGATCTGTCCCCCATTGAGCATGTTTGGGACTAGATGAAGCGTCGTCTCACGCGGTCTGCACGTCCAGCACGAACGCTGGTCCAACTGAGGCGCCAGGTGGAAACGGCATGGCAAGCCGTTCCACAGGACTACATCCAGCATCTCTACGATCGTCTCCATGGGATAATAGCAGCCTGCATTGCTGCGAAAGGTGGATATACACTGTACTAGTGCCGACATTGTGCATGCTCTGTTGCCTGTGTCTATGTGCCTGTGGTTCTGTCAGTGTGATCATGTGATGTATCTGACCCCACGAATGTGTCAATAAAGTTTCCCCTTCCTGGGACAATGAATTCACGGTGTTCTTATTTCAATTTCCAGGAGTGTATAATTCACACAGGAGCGGCAACAACTATTACAGAGGGAATAATGACAACCGGAACGGGTATTGGAGAACCAATAGACCGACAGATTATCAACAAAGAAACCAATATCAACAAGATGAACAAGAAAAGAGAATACAGATAGAAGATGTGGAGGTAAGACCACCAAACCCCGAAAAACGTTCGAATTGACAGCTTTGCGCCCATGCCAAAGAGAATGACGCACCGACTCAGGATAATTGCAGCACCTTGAACAGAGAAGTAAATACCTTATCACGAGAAGAGAAGAAGGAAGAAACAAAACCGCAGGGACCAGATGTAAACGAAGACAGGAAAATAACAGTATCGTGTTGGAACGAAATTAATTGGGAGAATACTGACGAGGAAGGTGAATTACCAGAGGCATGCACAATGAATGCAGGGGGAGAGGACGAAGTAATGAGTATTGCAGAGCTATTTGAGATGGAAACCAGGGAAAGCGAATTTAATGAGGATAATGCGCAGTCGACAGAAGTTGAAAATGTGTTACTAGTGGGCACACAACCCAAAGTATATCATGAAGGAAGTTATGAAGCGATAATTAGAGCATTTAGATGCGATTATGTGGAAGTAGCGACGAAGAAGGAGAAGATAGACGAAGATGAGGAAAAAGTAGAGGTTGTTGTAGCAAGCGTAAATGAAGGTAGAAATAGAGAAGAGGAAATAAAAGACAGAGAAGTATCAGTCGAAGCTTATCCTACAGAAAGTTCGACTTCACAGGGGAAAGTCCTGAAAAGACTCATGTATGATTCAGTGGAGGATTCGTTGATGCAAGAAGAAGAAGAACAGAACCAACCCTTTCAAATTCAACCAATTGTGATGGCCATGATAAAGCATATCCCAGTCAATATTGTAATTGATAGCGGAAGTAAACTGACTGCGATCTCAGAAAATTTATTCATGCAGTGTAATGCCAATGAGGAATTGCCAGTTCTGAAAACACGTAAGATGAAAGTAATAGGCCCTATTAGAAACAATGCTGCGGAAGTTACGAGACAAACAAGGTTAACTCTTTCGTGCCAAGGTCAAAAGATTGAAGCCAACTTCGTGATTAAACCTAAGCTAACTGTAGATTTGATTATAGGTGCAGATTTTTTAAATGAGAGACGAGCGATAATAGATGTGGGGGAAGGTAGCGCAACATTCGGAAATGTCACACTTCTCTTCGAGCAAAAGCTAATATTAAAAGAACTACCAGTTATAAACAAACAATTAAGAATGATTCGAGATAAAGAGGATGAAGAATTAGAATGGTATGCACAAAAGGGGGAATCGCCTCAACTCATGTTAGAAGTCCATAGAGAAATCGACAAAAAATTGCAAGGAGTTCAAGGTATTTCGGAACACAGTAAAAGAGAATTAGAGGGTATTTTACGAGATAAAGCAGAGTTATTTTTACCTAAGACTGGCAGTTTTAAACACTTTCAGTACAAGTTTGAAGTAAAACAGCACAAACCATTTAGAGTGCCACCCTATACAATCCCATTAAGCTATAGGAATAAAGTACTGCAGGAGATATCTAAAATGTTAGATGATGATATTATTGAACCAACTACCTCCACATATAACAGCCCGCTCCATATTGTACAAAAACGAGATGGGAGCATCAGGTTAGTGCTTGATTCCAGACAGATCAACACAATCTTAATCACTGAGACAGATCACCTAGAAAAATTAGAGGAATTGATACAAAACTTCCACGGTGCTAAAATATTTTCATCAATTGATTCACGGAGTAGTTTCTGGCAAATAGAATTGGCCCCAGAATGTAGAAAATTTACAGTATTTATCGTATTCGGTAGATGTTACCAATATAAACGATTGCCATTTGGTTTAAACGTATCATCAGCAGCGTTTATTAGGGGATTTAATGCTATACTCAGTCCTGAGATTTTACAAAAAATTACGTTTTATATTGATGATGTGATTATAGCAGAACCCTCTTGGGAACATCACAACGACACATTAAATCAGTTTTTGCAGATCATGAAAGAGCATGGGGTCACAGTAAATATAACAAAATCCAAATTTTGAAGGCGAGAGGTCAAATTTCTAGGACACATAATTTCAGAGAAAGGTGTAATACCCGACCCAGAAAAACTAACGGCAATCAAAGAATTCTGAACTCCATGTAATAAGAAAACTCTCAGAGGATTTCTAGGTCTCGCCGGATTCCATAAAAAATTTATTTGGATCGACTCTCTCGCAACACTACGCCTATGTGCACTGACTGGAAAAAACACGCCATGGGTATGGGATCAAATGAAGAATTTTTAAAAGTGAAAAACGCACTAACAACAGCACCGATTTTAGCAAATCCTGATCTAACACAAAATTTTTGTATGGCCACTGATAGCGCGAAAACAGGTTTAGGAGTTGTTTTATTCCAAGAATACGAACAGGCAGGGCTAAGATCATATAGAACAATTGCATTTGCCAGTCGTGCACTCACAAAAAGCGAGAAAAACTATTCAGTCACGGAGCTGGATGCATTGGCCATTGTATGGGGCTTCCAAAGTTTTCGATACTTCCTATTCAGAAGAAAAACAAAAGTATAAACTGACCACAAAGCATTAGAATTTCTGTTATCTGCCAAACTAACTCATGGGAGGTTAGCCAGATGGATGTCAATACTACAAGAATTTGACTTCACTATTAGACACATACCAGGACCAGCGAATGTATTAGCAGATGCTTTTTCACGATGTCCACAGGGTGCGTCCAATAACATAGGTTTGGAAGCAGCAGAAGACTAGTTTACAATGTACTATATGAAACAAGTACCTTTCGAAAACTACATTACGACAACATTGAAAAACATAGGCAAAGAACAAGACAAGGATCCCGAAATACTAGGAATCAAACACAAGTGGAGAAGTAAGGATTTTCCAGACATTCGACAGCACTATCTCGTAAAAAACAATGTTTTATTTTTTAGACGAAATATTGCAACGAATGAATGGTTTATTTATATCCCAGATGAACTAATTAATAAGTGCATATGGTATACACAATTAAGTAATGGCCACTTTGGACCAAAGAAATGCTTTTTAAAAATAAAACAAACAAGCCATTTTCCTAATATGGAAAGACGAACTAGAACAGTATTAGTCAAACCAAACCACCTATGTTTCCAATAATCCCTAAAAAATTAAAACAAATAGCTGCAACAAATTTGATGGGGCCCCTCCCACACACAAAAAGGATATATTTTCATATTTGTCGTTTTGGAACTTACTTCTAAATATGTTACCTTAACACCATTAAGACGGGCAACAGGTCTTACTATAAGTAAAGCATTTAGACAAGATTTTCCCAGACAAGTAGGTCGAGTGGAACAAGTAATTTCGGATAATGGCCCACAATACAAATCAGTGCAATGGCAGAACACGTTAAAACAACACAAAATAAAACTCACCTACATATCTAAGTACAAACCTAGCGTAAATCCAGCAGAACGATCTATGAAGGACGTAGGCACTTTATTCCGATTATATGCAGCCAAAAGACACAACACTTGGGATATATACCTTAAAGAATAAATGAAATGCCACATAGCACTACACTCCTACCTCCAGTTACTGTACTTAAAAATAGTGAACCACCAAACATAACGAGAGAAAATATTAGATTTCCTATTGTACCACGTAGACTGCACAAACATGTCATAAAATAGCACTCTACAACATCAGAAAGGCAGCCATTAAAAGAAAACAAAGAGGAGATAGAACAGCAATTAAAAGAACATTCTCAGTAGGCCAGAAAGTATTTGTAAATACTCACCATCTCTCCAGCAAACAGAAACACAAAACACATAAGTTTTATGCTGCATACAAAGGACCAGTCATAATTAGCTGAATTACTCATGATAATGCTGTGGAACTAATGAACCCAAAAACAAGCAAAACCTTAGGACTTCACCATGTGAGCCATATCAAAAAGTTTGAAGATTAATATTATTACTGTTAAATGATTGTCCACAGCTCGTGGTCATGCGGTGGCATTCTCGCTTCTCGTGCCCTGGTTCCTGGGCTCAATTCCCGGTGGGGTCAGGGATATTCTCTGCTTCAGGATGACTGGGTGTTGTGTGATGTCCTTAGGTTAGTTAGGTTTAAGTAGTTCTCAGGTCTAGGGGACTGATGACCATAGCTGTCAATTCCCATAGTGCTCAGAGTCATTGGTAAATAATTATCACAATATTTCAAGTTTATGTTGCAGATAAGATCGTCAGGAAAAAGAAGATTGAAGAGAGAGGAAGGTGGGGAAAAGAAAGTAGTTTCAATAAAAACAAAAACAAAAATAACACCAATAGCCTAGATTAAGGTGAAGGGATAAAGCGTAGATAGTGCAGCAGCGTGAAATACTATAATGCTATACACCACGACACTACACAAAAACAAAAAACCAATTTCAGGATTCTTGAAGAAGTTAAGACTCAAAATGTCTTAGAATTGTAACATGGAAAGGGTGCCAAAATTTGTAAAGCTTTTTAAAAAGGCGTAAAACAATGTAGGTATTAGACACATGTTAGATGATTATAAGTAAAATTTTGTGTAAGAACCATTGTAAAAACACCAGCAAGAAGCAAATGCAACGACCCACAAGTTGCAAGGAGAGAAGTATCAAGAAAGGAAAGGACATAATTAGCAAGACACGATTCCTACAAGGCAGAAGCGTCGAGAGGAGGGAAAGGACAGCGAAACCAACAAAGGGCACTTGTATCCAAAGTCGGCAGTATATCTACAGCTAAGGTGAATCCTGCTGGGACACGACACTACACGGAAGGCCAGAAAGGTCCCGGGACACCCCGACTCAGCGGAGCGAGCAAAAAACGGTCCAATGAGAATACCACTTGGGCAAGCCACCACTGGCAAAAAATATGTGTAAAAGTCACACTACTGCTATTAAACAGCACGCTGATGCTCGAAACTGAAGAGAACTTCCACAAAGTAGAACTGACATATTCAAACAATTTATCAAACTGCTACTAAGAGGAGAACTTCAAAGCGACTAGTTATCAATAAATATTCCCATATCCTGCCCAGAGAAGAACCAAGAATCAAGTAAGAAGAAGAGAAAAAGTAAGAAGAACAGAAGTTCGCAAGATTGAGACCAAGAAAGAAGATGGGTGAAGAATAGACGACATACCTTCCCAAATCCCTATCCTATTGTAAACTAGTCGTCTGTGAAGTATTACAACGAAAAACGACCGGTTTCAGCGACACATAACGATGACTTTTGCGCATTCAAAGCCAGTAAACCACGAAATTCTGCACTCACAGCTCCATTCCATTATGGGACCTCCACAACAGCAACACACAGTTGCAAAACCAACAAGGAATGACGAAAGAGGCTGTACATCAAATACTTGCCCACATCCATTTCGCTCAAGTCCATCAACTTCGTGCAAAAACATTCGTCAATCTCATGCATAAAAATTCATAGGATAACGAAAATGTGTGAAAGCATGTGATGTAGGAATTGTGCAGAAGAAGCGTGTAAAAAACTAAATAAGTAAAGCACACCAGACAGCTAATAAACTACAAAATAACAGTCACTGACTATGGACTTAAGTAAAAAATAGTCTATCGATAAAAATAAGTCATTAGTTCTGAAATGGACAGTATATAAAGAACAAAAGTAAGGCATAATAAACACTAAAACTGTATGCCACTAATTTTCTCTTCATAAAATAAAAGAATAACTATATTTTACTTATTTTCTCCTTATAAAAACAAAGAGTAAAAATTATCTTGTTGGATGTTTTTCCTTTTTTTAACATGTGTACCATTTCTTAGGACAATATCTCAATACTTGTGTATGTATATTTCTTTGTCAAAGCAGTTCTTGGAAATAATTCTTATATGTTAGTGTAACAATGTAGAAATGGATGTCTAGAAACAAAAACATTTTACTTGTGCATGATATTTAGAAAATGTGTTAGGAATAGATTTTACTTAATTACTACATCTATAAAAAAGAAATATATCTAAGAAAATCGATGTGAAAGACTCCTCACTTTCGATAACAAACTTCTTAAAAAACAAACTTCACACTTAAATAAAGAAAGAAAATAATTAAAAATTAATAATAATAATAGCATAAAAATATTCTTCTCTTGTCAATATAAACATATTTTTGAGAATAATGTGGAAGAATGTAAAAATATAAATTAGTAATACAGACTAGCATAGAACTAGAATAACATGGCTGAACAGTAGGCAACAAAATATAGATAAAGGAATAATTTTTGACCAACTTCGACAACGATTCAATCATTGCCTAACTTCAGAGCAAAAATTAAGTTCGAAGGGTGGTGATATTAAGGTGCCAGGCAAATCCAACACCTTCCATGAAAACCCTGACATGATAGCAAATCTGGCAGTATGTCACATATCTCCGAATAAATCCTGACATTAAATTAACCAAAGTAATATGATCAACGAGTGAGCAAATGGAATACCACAGACTAACACAAGAATGCCTAAATGCATGTCATACCTTCCCACCGTGAAACAGACGCATTTCCATGGGGAGAAACGAGAACAGAAGCCGAGAGCAGAGTCGTGTAGGCTAGGAGGCGCTACAATAAGGGACGGACACCTACGTCGCCAGCAGACCGACAGGACCTCCCCCCTGCCCATGTTAAAAGATAGAGCACTCCATAAGAACGGTATAGATCTTAAGATAACACTAAAAGGACCACACCAGCTGAAAGTTTTAGCGTGAGACTATACGCGTCTCTGTTACGTTGCAAACGTTAAAAACATTGCCCCACCACGAAAAGTATAACGTTTCTCATTGGATAGACAGAATTTTTGTAGGCGGAGGTTACGGTTAACATTGAGACCCTGATTACTCAGTTGAAAAGACAGCCAGATACCTTTTTTTTTAAACCAACTTTGGTAAATTGTAGTAAGGAGAAGTTAGGAGAGAGTGGCTTCCGAGACGGCGAGGTGCGTGGAGCTGCACCACCCGCCGCTCCCTGACGCTGCCTAACCAACGACAAGGCAATGAATGCACGCGATGCCGCATTACAGTCATAAGGCTTCACTCAGAACTGCAGAAGTTTCATCTGTTACATCCCCTTTTTGCGTAATACTAGTGTTGATCGTCAATTAAAGCTCATGGTATTCACATGTGCCACTATAAGTTAAAATCTGAAACGCGATGATTTTTCTGTTATATAATTATTGACAAGCCACATCAGGCACTGTAATTTACGACAAGTTGAATAAGTAATTAAAGATAGTTGTGGGTCACTGTAGACCACTTTGATAGTTTTCTCTTTTATGAAACTTAATTTAAACCTAGATTATGGATGTGATATGGCACAGGTCATCCTTGAATCCATTGTAGAACTTGGAAACCCATTCAGGGAATATTCGTTCACATTTTTGTTGAACGCAGTAGGTTTTTATCACCCAGTATTAATATATTTTCTTTTATCAATAGTGCAATTTATAAACAATGTTTTGTGAATAGAATAAAAATTCCAATGGTAAACTTAACTACTTTTTCAACGTTATTTTACCAGCTAACTAAAAATAGGAAAGCCTTGAACCCCTTCCACTAAATTTAGTTAATGTTAAGATTCTTTTACAGGGAGTGCAGTGGAGCTGACGCTGAAATCATTAAGTATTTGATTATATCATCGGTAGTCTCACTGAACTCTTCTGAACTCTACATATCATGTATGGTCTGGCGTCTCCTTACCAGCAACAGGTCCTAGGTTTAAACTAGTCAATTCCCTAAAAAACACGCTCAGAGCGTCGTTGCGCGAAAGTGGTAGGGAGACACGACTTAGAACAAACAGACACTACGCAGAATGTTAGATAACATCACGTTATTTTTTGTTTTCTATTGCTGGCGATGCTTTTAATAAATATTTTTTTTCTTTAATAATGCAGATTCATATTATATTACTATCCAGAAAAACTTAAATTTCTTATCATTACTGAATTTCATCACAGTCTAACATGTATTGGACTGCGACGATAACAATTTTGATGTAGCTTCCAGTTGTTTATGGGAGGCTGTTTATGGGAGGGCCTTGCACTATGGAGAGGCGCGGAGGGGGGCGAATGGGCGGGACTTGTTCCGGGTGAAATGTTAGCGCTAAGGGCACGTGGGACCACCACGCCTTCCCCCGCGGGAAGCAGCGTGTCAGACCACGTTGCTAGCCGGGCGGGCTTTCTGGATCTTACTCTAAGGCAAACATAACAATTTATTCTTCAACCCATGCGTAGTCCTCAGAGAGGAACATGCGCATGCATATGTTTGCATGAGGAACATGTATTTTATCCGCTGGCTTGCACCGAAATAGCCTCTTGCGCTAAACAGGAACTTCGTTCGGGAAACGATGATACGTAACATCTGAAGTTTCACATCTAATGCTTTTGTAATGACAAAGAGCAAAGTTAGGTCTGTCCTTACTTTTACATACTTATTTCACCGGAAATTCAATATTCAGTAGAAAACTAAGAATGACAACACAAACCACAGTACACGAAACAGAAACTACTTGGAGACTGCAGATTGTCAAATGGCTGCCACCATGCTTCCCCAGTGACGTCGTAGTAGGAAGCCATCACTAATTGAGTTCTGCGCGAGAAGCCAGAATACACCGCCCTGTGTGGGAAGCACTTTAGGTACAATGCTATGGAAGCCCGCCACATAAAAAGCCCTTTGCTGCCGTCAAAGACATCTGCACGGTACTTGCTACGTTTGACTGGAGGGTATTGTTCTCACTGCAATGTAACTAAACATAACGAATGAAGAAAGGGTCGTATTTCACCCTTTTGTTTGGACAATAAACTTTATTATCTTATAACAGCTTACGGTAAATTGTACAGAGTAATGATAAGCAAGAGAAATAACTGTCAATGTCGATGAAATTCACCTACAGCCGTGTACCTTAAGATGTTCTTTTATTTTATTTTGGAGGCTACCAGTTTCAGCAATTCACTATGCAATCTTCAGGCCCCATATGCATCTCTCCAGATAAACTAAAATCTCATATAGAGCCATTAATCTGTGGATCTCGTTAATTCAATAGTTACACTCGTGCTTTATTCGAAGACTTGATAGCAACGATTGAATTCACCACGTTCAAAGATTTATGGCTATATATGTCATTTTCATTTATTTGGAGAGCTGCGTATGGGGCCTGAAGATGGCATAGTGAAATACTGAAACTGGTATCCTTCAAAATAAAATAAAATAACATCTTAAGTTACACGGCTGTGGTGAATTTAATTGACATTGACAATTACATAATCAGCCGATGCCACCTGGCCATAATGGACCAACAGAGATTAAGAAACATAATGCCTGTGAAATAACAAAAGAAAAGTAGACTAAATTCAGTTCTCTTAATTAGCTTCCTCTGTCTGTGATGAGATGTTGAGAGCGAGGGTTTTACCGAGCAGACATGGCAGTGCTCTGTAATAAAAATGCTTACACGGAAAATCTAATTGCCAATGTTGTTAAAAGCGAAAGCTTTTTACTTATTGCTCTGTGTAACTATGAAAGAAGAATTATTGATAGAAAAAAAGTCACTGGGAGACGCAACGCAAAATCACGTCCGATCGCTGAATCCAGGCTACACGGAAACAACGTAAGAAGTGTTGGGCGGCCCACAGTTAACTAACAGGAACTAAAATACGACGAACTGCCGAGATAAAAGCCGAGCTTCACTATTTTCAAACCCATCAGCACCAACCTTTATGCAGAAACGACAATATATATGTAAACGTTAATACTGTCTGTACTAAAGATCCTGGTAAAACTTTTGTCTACTGGTTCTTTCAGTTTTTGTGACGGACGTCTTAAAACAATATTATCGTACACTATATATCTTTTTTATTTATTGGATCACCGTCAACAAATCAGCCCAGTCATTCCGGCGACTTGACCGTTGGTCTTCACAGACTACATACGTCATCAGCTACAGAATAAGCCAGTAGATAAAGCTGTGGTTGGACAATGGCCCGCACGGTCCTTTCCAGTGTGACGACAGCACCGTAATTAAGTCGGTGAGATTTCCTTCTGTTGGGTGACGTTCCGGTGTGAATCAACCTTGAGCGTTTTGTAAGACATTTCTGCAGGATCTTCCAGTGAATCTGTCTGGCATCTGCATTTGTTACAGCTTTTTTGTTTCGTATTGTCTTCCCACCTTAATTGGAGATATGAAGCTACTCTCATACACATTATTGTCGTAACTGTTTTCAGTGATTATCGCCAATAATGTATTCTGTCTCTCCCACTCTTCTGTAAATAACTCCATTCCGTGTTTTGCAGCCATGAAACATCCACACGTTTCAGTATCTGCCTTCCCTGGAATAGGAACTACTACGTTCGGTTTGGCTCCCAGAGAAATGTAGGAAGACGCGATGCCATACCTCACCAAATGGCTTATCTTAGAAGATATACTGAACAACAGCAATCCTACGTTTATAGCATTTGTTGAGCCAGAAACAGATGCGACAATGTTGACTGGAATACACTCTTCGCATTTCTGAAGGTAGCAGGGCCAAACTACAGCGAACGAAAATGTGTCTACAAATTTTACGGAAACCTGACTACAGTGACAAAAGTCGATGGGCGTGAAAGAAAAGCGGTAACTGAGAGGGGAATGAGACAGGAATCCGATGTTTCTAGTATAGGACACAAATTTATGAGTTAGGAAGGCTTTTCTGAAGCTGTCTGTAGGGAGTAGGGAGTATCGTGACGGATATAGGGACTAGCGACCACAAAGGCAGTTGCTGTTACGCTGAATACCGTAACACCTACAACCATCAAAAAGAAATGCAAAGTATATATATTCAAAAAAGGAGGTAAAAATGCTCTTAACGCCTTTTAAGAGACATTCACTCCTTCCGATCTGATGACGTATGCGTAGAAAAGATGTGGAATGGTTTCAGAGGAATAGTATCGACAGCAATTGACAGATATACACCACATACTGATCCCCCATAGTACACAAAACGGGTCAGATCGCTGTTGCAGAAACTACGAGAAAAGCATGCCAAATTTAAAGGAACGTAAAATCCCCAAAACTATCAAAGTTTTGCAGAATTTCGAAATATAGTGCGTACTTCAATGGCAGATGCTTTTAATAATTTCCACAACGATACGCTGTCTCGGAATCTGGCAGAAAACACAAAGAGATTCTGATCATGCATAAAGGACACCAGTGGCAAGACGCAATCAGTACCTTCACTGCGCGATAACAACGGTGAAGTCACTAATGACAGTGCCACTAAAGCAGAGTTATTAAACACGGTTTTCCGAAACTCCTTCACCAAAGAAGGCGAAGTATATATTCCTGAGTTCAAATCAAGAACAACTGCCAAATGAGAAACATGGAAGTAGATATCCTCGGTGTAGCAAGGCAGCTTCAATCTCTTAATAAAGGCAAGGCCTCCGGTCCAGATTGTATACCAGTCAGGTTCCTTTCAGAGTATGCTGAAGTAATACCTTCATATTTAGCAATTATATACAGCCGCTCGCGCACAGAAAGGTCCGTACCTAAAGACTGGAAAATTGCACAAGTCACACCAGTACCAAAAAAAGCGAAGTAGGAGTAATCCGCTGAATTACAGGCTCATATCATTAACGTCGATTTGCAATGTCACAATGAACTATCTACGAACCAGGTTATCTTATGGATGAGAAATTAAAGAACTGAGAAATAGTAATGTGTTATCTTACATCTGTCTTTTGAAACAACAAGACTTCATAACTTTAATTAAACACTATAGCCAGACACCACACTTGCTAGGTGGTAGCCTTTAAATCGGCCGCAGTCCGTTAGTAAACGTCGGACCCGCGTGTCACCACTATCAGTGATTGCAGACAGAGCGCCGCCACACGGCAGGTCTAGTCTAGAGAGACTCCCTAGCACTCGCCCCAGTCGTACAGCCGATTTTGCTAGCGATGGTTCACTGTCTACATACGGTCTCATTTGCCGAGACGACAGTTTAGCATAGCCTTCAGCTACGTCATTTGCTACAACCTAGCAAGGCGCCATATTCAGTTACTATAATTACTATGTATTCTGAACAGATAATATTGTGAATCATATACCGTCAAGAGCGACGTTCATCATTAATGGATTAAAGTTAAGTATCAAACTAACTTTGTCTGCTTTCTGAATTCTCATTCCTTATCATGTTCCAGACCTCACGTCAGTATAGTTCTTCCCTCCTCACGCCAGCCTGCGTGAGCTAAAACGCGTGAATTTCGGCCTCCACTCGTAACACGGTGTTGGCTCTTCTGCTAACACAAAAACCTGATGCAATAGTTATCACTGTTCCCATATTCTTTTTTGTGGAATGTAGTTAACCACCGTCAGTGGCACAATCTCAAATTAGCTTACAAACATTCTTCCAGTTGTGGTGAGAATGGATTCTCCCTCTCCCTCTCCTTTTCTCTCTCTCTCTCTCTCTCTCTCTCTCTCTCTCTCTCTCACCTGTAAAGCAGTTATGGCCCTGACTGCGGAAGAAAAGTCACTCTTCACTATTGCGACAAGCTGTGAGATGGCAAAGAATCCTCAGTTCAGATGTTGAACACCGTATGAAAATTTTTCTCTTTCCTAACAACTGCTCTAAAAATGATATGATGAGATAGAAGTACGGGGTAAGCACAAAAAGTCTTGCCCTGATTGTAACAATTTGTTACAGAATAACCGTTTCACATAATAATTTTCACTTGATGCCGTTACATAGGTTAGTGTTCCTAGTTTTTTTAAGACCACTTACGTTAGTAAACCTCAACGTGTGCTCCTTTGGTAGCTCGGAGAATGTCGAGGTGGTGTTCCAGTTTCCGCCAGGTGTTTCGTAACATGTGTTCTGTCACAGTACCCACAGCAGCTTGTGTCCTAGCCTGCAGTTGGTCGACGTCAGCAACTGCTGTAACGTAGACTCTGTCCTTGATATAGCCCCAGAAAAAAATTCAAGGGCCGTAATGTCTGGAGATCGGCGTGACCAGGGTGTTGGACCGTTCCTTCCAGTCCACCTATTCGGAAATGTTTCATCCAGCAAATCACACGTTATCAAAGCCGGTTTTGGTGGGGGGGGGGCGGTGTTCCATCTTGCTGAAAAATTATCCATGGTTGATATTCTTCTAACTGTGGGGCTTTGATAGTGCGTGATTTCCTAGATGAAACATTTCCGGATCGGTGGACTGGAATGAACGGTCCAACACCCTGGCCACCCCGATCTCCAGACATTACGCCCCTTGACTTTTTTTTTCTCGGGCTATATCAAGGACAGAGTCTTTGTCACACCAGATGCTGACTTCGACGAACTGAAGGATAGGATACAAGCTGCTGTGGGTACTGTGACAGAATACATGTTACGAAACACCTGGCGGGAACTGGAATACAGCCTCGAGATTCTCCGAGCTACCAAGGGAGCACACGTTGAGGTTTACTAACGTAAGTGGTGTTAAATTTAAACTAGTAACACTAGCCTTTGTAACGGCATCAAATGTAAATTATTATCTCAAATCGTTATTCTGTAATAAATTGTTATAATCAGGGCAATACTTTGTGCTCACCCTGTATAAAACGCTTCAAGTTAGGTATGGAGGTGGGGATTTTCCGGGTTATACCATGAACACTCAGTTTTTGACTTCAGTAATGAATTCTAACATAATAATTTATATGAATAGCGTGACTTCAATTAATTTAAAATTTCCACTTTCTGGTTCTTGTGTGGTGTGGCCATCACAGCATTTGATCTTAACAAGTGCCTCACTGATTTCAGTAGCATAACAGTCACTCTCTACTGTGCCATTCTCACCACCGATGTGATCCGCTGTCTCTCCATCGCTCTTAGATAGAATAAAAGCTGCTGCCTATTCAGTACAGAGTCACTGGTCGTGTACCATACACTCACGTTTCCTTGATAAATCCTGCACAACCGTCTTCTGCGTTGATCTTCTTGATAAATCTTTAGTTCTTCTGTCTTCTTTCTTCTGTCTCTTCCGTTGTCAGGATCTCCTGTTCGTTCAAAGCTACAAAACTCTATGTTTCTTCTAGAAACGCAATAACCAATAACAACAATGATGCCATGATCGGTCTCTGAAAGCTTCTTTGTTACTCTTACAGTGATGTTCAGAGAACTGTCTCGCTTCTTCAAATTATCCTTCCTTCCGGTTCCACTGTGCTAGTTACTGTCCAAATTTGGCTTGAAGTGAACTAATACTCGCTGACACTGCTGAATGTCAACTTGCACGAACGCTACACCAACCAACTGCATATCAGTACTTGGACTCTGCTCTCCAAATTTCACTATCCAACTGAACAACCATTTTGCACCAAACTACCGGTCGTTACTACACTAATAAATCAACATACTGTACCCCCTCCGTCCATCATTGCACTTCAGCATTTCGTCTTCATCAGTCCTCTCCTTCTCTATACAATTCCGGAGACTAAATATTGTTTCGCTTGCATTTCTGATGTATTTCATTTGCATAACTTTACTAAAGGAAAGAATCGGTTGATAAGAGACATCTTGAGACATCAAGATACCGTAAATTTGATAAAGGAAGTAAGTGTGTGTGTGTGTGTGTGTGTGTGTGTGTGTGTGTGTGTATGTGTGTGTGTGTGTGTAGTGGGGGGTGGGGAATGCGAATTGCAGAGGGAGACCAAAGCTTGGATACAGTATGCACGTTCAAGTGGATGTAGGTTGCTGCAGCTATACAGGGAACAATAGGCTTCCGCAACAATTGCATCAATGAGAATTCGCACTGGAGACTACAATACCAATGAAGTCTCACGGTAATGCATTTTTGTTTAAGCCCAGTGTTTTGTAGTTATTTATGTTGAGCTTCAGCTGTCGGTTCCTGCATTAAGTTTCAATCCTCTACAGGTCATCTGGTATTTAGATAAAATTTTCTTACGTTGCGACTTTCCTACGTACAACAGAATCGTAAGCCAACAGCCGCACCATATCTCGATGTTGTCCACGAGATAACCGATGGTCATCGCGATGGGTAACAATCTGTAGTGCTGTTTTGAGGTATTCCGGAAATTAATTTTACATCCGGTAATTTGTGTATTATGTAGCCAACAATTTCGACATCAGAAAAACATGGCGTTGTCAAATTAACCCCAAACGAAAGAAAAAAAGGTGTAGGTTTTCGCTTTCAGTTCTGGGAAAGTAGGTACGGTGAATCAGAATATGGCCGCAGGGCAGATAAACCGGAACAACGTGCAGCCAATTTTTCAGGAAGCACACGCAGCTAATATGAGTTGATTAAAAGCAGTGCTCTACTTTGTGGTCAGTATATTGCAGATTTTCGGAACTCCGATACTTGGAAATGCCGAGACGAACATGGACGTTAATATATTACAGCGTTGTGAGAGATTTATGCATATTATTATCGCTACAAATAGGCTCTTCATATGTTTTCCGGCAAGAGCTTTCCATTACGTTTTATACATTTATTGAAAGCCCTTATCGAACGATTGTGTGCATGTTAGTAGCAGGGCAACAATGACCTCACCCCAAAGTAGGTCACCCCAAGGGCTGGCGCCTCCCCAAATCCAAGATGGCGGCCGTCACCCCAGGGGCGGCGTCATGTGACGTCAGCTGATGACGCGATTGACGTCATTCAAGATGGCTGGAAGATAGGGCACTCGGGCTACCTCCACTTACCTCTTCTTACGAACTGGACATGTGTCTTTATTTAAACAATTACAAGTAGTACCACCATCAATTTTGTTAGCCATCCTCTTGGAAAATTTTGTTGAGGAGAGCTGGTAAGGTGTCGCCCCAGCTAGAGACTGCTCATTTAATTCGAATATAATTCCTATGAATTTGTACAAATTTATTTAAATTTCTTTTAATCGTCTATAAACTTGTTCAAATTTATCTAAATTTATTATCTACCTACGGCATTAGTATTGTGTTACAGCCACAAGAGGATGGGGTATCGATAGCTGTATTACATGCACTGGACATAAGTCTTTATTTAAACAATTATACGCAGTACCACCATCAAGTGTGCCCCCCTCCCCGCCCCCCCCCCCCCCCCCCCGCCACCATCTTAGAAAATGTTCACCAATTTTACTCTAAGAGCTTACGTTCATATAGGTAAGAAAAGGGGTTCACTATGCATTCAACTACCTAGTTTCAACTTCTTTTCAAGGTCGTACAACCCCTTTTAGCGAATAGGACAGATAAATATTGTCGTATAAAATATTTCTTAAATCTTGCATATACATTTACACACAGGAAACAACTCTTTATTTTTGTTAGGTGTAGTTCTAATAAGGTCCAATTTAACTTTTAACTTATAACTTAAATTCACATCGGAATCATCTATTTCTTTCTGAATCCACTGATTTGATAAATACAGAGAACGTATATTCTCTTCTAATAAATATACTGGACTCGCATTCGGAAGGACGACGGTTCAATTCCGAGTCTGGCCATCCTGATTTAGGTTTTCCGTGATTTCCCTAAATCGCTCCAGGCAAATGCCGGGATGGTTCCTTTGAAAGGGCACGGCCGAATTCCTTCACCGTCCTTCCCTAATCCGATGAGACCGATGACCTCGCTGTTTGGTCTCTTCCCCCAAACAATCCAATCCAATCTAATAAATATCTAATTTTCTTCCTGTAAAGTACTTGTTTTATGGCTTTAACTATTAGCTCTGATCCCTTCTGTAGTTCTTCTAGACTACATCATTCGGGGATTTTAATTTTTCCTCGTATCTCCTCCATGACGCTATTGTCAAAGCGTTCCACGTCGTCCTGTGTGTATGTCGGCAACTCTTCTGCTCCACATTCTTGCGGGATTTTTGTATAGAACTTGAAGTTTACAACCTTTGCAAACGAGTTGCCATTAAATGTAGTTATTCCATCAGTTTTAAACTCGGCAAATGGCTGTTCTGTTGTAGGTGGACAACATCCAGCTCGCCACACTTTGATAGAATATAACCATCCATATTAAGCCGATTCAAATGGGAATAGAGCTTAATAAAAACATTTTTTTAAATGTAGTAAACGTTCTCGTTTCCACTGATTTCGGCCGGTACACCAACGCGTGACCAATTTCCATGGCTGTTTACTGTAAATGCCAATATTTTGTATTCCCCCTTCGTAGTCAGATTTTTCTATACAGAATGTTTAAATCCGTACGTAAACTTGGCCTGCATATCGGCAATAGCTTCTTCCTTTTCCAATTGCAGCTTATATTCTTCTTTTATAGCAGTTGTCTTCTCCATATACTCCAGTTTCCTTTTCTTTACTTCGAGGTCCTCCATTTCCAATTTTCGTTTCCTTACACTTAATACATTAACTGCACTTAATGGAGTAATTTCTTTAATGAGGAATGGTTTAAGTCTGTTTGATACATTGGTCCTTTCTCTTAAGGCTTGGGGTATAACATTATTTTTAGGAACCAGTCACAATTCGGCGATATCTATATCGGACGGTATTGTGGAGAACAGGATTCTAGACTGAAAAAAATAAGAGTCTCCTGCTTTCACATAACACTTATGCGTAATACTTATATTATCTTTTTTGGAGTCAGAGTTAAGAACCTCCACGTAGTTTAAAGGTAGATAATTAAAACTGTATGCAGACAGAGCATAACTTATAAGCTTTTCTCGGTCCTTGGAATGCGGCAGACTTACTTGCACACCAGTCAATTTTCGGGTGTTCTTATTACCCCAGCAGACAAATTGCAGAACGTTGTTAAACACCACACAGCAACTGTTCTGTAAATTATTAGTTAGCTGACACCACATGGATGCAATTGGCACTGAGTAAAGTGGAGCACATTGTAAATACTGCCTGTTGGTGTCTAATACACTTAAGCAGCTTTGCACTGGGTCGAACACACGATCCATTCTGTAGTTGTATACTGTAGCCTACAGCCTGGTAATGCCATGCTCCTTAGCCGAAGAAGACGTAAAAATTTCCCGTAGTCACGTGTCTGGACACTTTATAAAATTTATAAGATAGTTACCTATAACTTTGTTTACTCCTTGACTTGTGATTTGAGATATAAATTTGTTATATACCGTTGCCCTACAGTTGGAGCTCATCCACGTTAAACAGTCTATTCCAGCTGTTTTCTCGTTGCCTACAATCACATGGCTGCTTCCCTGATGCTCGCCTTCCATGCAGAAGTCGTGGGTTGATATTAGGTAGTCGTACGTCTCCATTTTATTAAAAATTCCTACAAAGTCTTCCGTTATGTCTAAATCCAAAGGGTAATAATCGTCTACAAGTAGCTGCTGCAATATTCCGGGCAACTCCTCCATTAAAACATCCAATTTATCGTCCGCCAATTCCTCTTTATATGGTATAGCCACAGGATTTTTATGTTTCTTTTGAAATCGTTTCCAGTGCTTCCTTGCCGAATTTATCCAATATTCCTTTTGCTCTCACACTGTCGCTTCCATGTAGGAGACCATGTCTAGCTTTGACGAACTTGGAGAATTTACGACGTAGATAATAGTTAAATGAACCGCAGATCTCCTTTAACATTACAGATCGTCCCTTCTCTAACTGCTCCCGACAGTCCCCTTGATCACAGATTTTAACTACCTTAATGTTATCGCAAAAGGGTTCTGTAATACACTACTGGCTATTAAAATTGCTACAACATGAAGATGACGTGTAACAGACGCGAAATTTTGCAGGAAGAAGATGCTGTGATAGGCAAATGATAAGCTTTTCAGAGCCTTCACACAAGGTTGGCGCCGGTGGCGACACCTACAACTTGCTGACGTGAGGAAAGTTTCCAACCGATGTCTCATACACAAACAGCAGTTGACCGGCGTTGCTGGTGAAATGTTGTTGTGATGCCTCGTGTAAGGAGGAGAAATGTGTACCATAATGATTCCGACTTTGATAAAGGTCGGATTGTAGCCTATCACGATTGCGGTTTATCGTATCGCGACATTGCTGCTCGCGTTGGTCGAGATCCAATGACTGTTAGTAGAATATGGAATCGGTGGGTTCAGGAGGGTAATACGGAACGCCGTACTGGATCCCAACGGCCTCGTATCACTAGCAGTCGAGATGACAGGCATCTTATCCGCATGGCTGTAACGGATCGTGCAGCCACGTCTCGATCCCAGAGTCAACAGATGGCGACGTTTGCAAGACAACAACCATCTGCACGAACAGTACGACGACGTTTGCAGCAGCATGGACTATCAGCTCGGAGACCATGGCTGCGGTTACCCTTGACGCTGCATCACAGACACGAGCGCCTGCGATGATGTACTCAACGACGAACCTGGGTGCACGAATGTCAATACCTCATTTTTTCGGATGAATCCAGGTTCTGTTTACAGCATCATGATGGGTGCATCCGTGTTTGGCGACATCGTGGCGAACACAGATTGGAAGCCTGTATTCGTCATCGCCATACTGGCGTATCACCTGGCGTGATGGTACGAGGTGCCATTGGTTATACGTCTCGGTCACCTCTTGTTCGCATTGACGGCACTTTTGAGCAGTGAACGTTACGTTTCAGATGTGTTACGACCCGTGGCTCTACCCTTCATTCGATCCCTGCGAAACCGTACATTACAGCAGGATAATGCACGATCGCATGTTGCAGGTCCTGTACGGGCCTTTCCGGATACAGAAAATGTTCGACTGCTGCCCTGGCCAGCACATTCTCCAGATGTCTACCAATTGGAAACGTCTGGTCAATGGTGGCTGAGCAACTGGCTCGTCACAATAAGCCAGTCTCTACTCTTGATGAACTGTGGTATCGTGTTGAAGCAGCATGGGCAGCTGTACCTGTACACGCCATCCAAGCTCTGTTTGACTTAACGCCCAGGCGTATCAAGGCCGTTAGTACGGCCAGAGGTGGTTGTTCTGGGTACTGATTTCTCAGGAACTATGCACCCAAATTGCGTGAAAATGTAATCACATGTCAGTTCTAGTATAATATATTTGTCCAATGAATACCCATTTAACATCTGCATTTCTTCTTGGTGTAGCAATTTTAATGGCCAGTACTGTAGGAGTAAGCACATTTAAATTTATCTTGCTAAGGAGCGTACCGTTTTCTGTGTAATTTATGTTGCCGATGTCAAAAACAAGATTGTCCAGGTTCTACAGTTGTTGTTGTTGTGGTCTTCAGTCCTGAGACTGGTTTGATGCAGCTCTCCATGCTACTCTATCCTGTGCAAGCTTTTTCATCTCCCAGTACCTACTGCAACCTACATCCTTCTGAATCTGCTTAGTGTATTCATCTCTTGCTCCCTCTACGATTTTTACCCTCCACGCTGCCCTCCAATGCTAAATTGGTGATCCCTTGATGCCTCAGAACATGTCCTACCAACCGATCCCTTCTTCTGGTCAAGTTGTGCCACAAACTTCTCTTCTCCCCAATCCTATTCAATACTTCCTCATTAGTTATGTGATCTACCCATTTAATCTTCAGCATTCTTCTGTAGCACCACATTTCGAAAGCTTCTATTCTCTTCTTGTCCAAACTATTTATCGTCCATGTTTCACTTCCATACATGGCTACACTCCATACGAATACTTTCAGAAATGACTTCCTAACACTTAAATCAATACTGGATGTTAACAAATTTCTCTTCTTCAGAAACGCTTTCCTTGCCATTACCAGCCTACATTTTATATCCTCTCTACTTCGACCATCATCAGTTATTTTGCTCCCCAAATAGCAAAACTCCTTTACTACTTTAAGTGCCTCATTTCCTAATCTAATTCCCTCAGCATCACCCGACTTAATTAGATTACACTCCATTATCCTTGTTTTGCTTTTGTTGGTTCTACAGTAGTAACCATAAACCAAAGCGTTCGTCAGTTGGTCTATTCCTCCCTAATAGTTGAAGCATGTTAAGCACTCTGAAGGAATACGTGTTGACACTTTCAACTACCTCAGAAAACTGATAGGTTGGGGTTGTCATGCATCCTTTTATACTCTAAATATCCACGATAGCGACACTTCGGGTCACGTGATCTTCTGGTCATACATTCTAAATTTGATTGTATGTGCAGTCCAACGGTAAACTCCTAGCTGAATTGCGCTGTGTTGTGCGGACGGTGTCTGTGGGAGGGAAGTTGACTGTGTTCTAAAATTGCTTGTAAATGTAGCACAGCTGTCAACACCTAACCCAAACGCAGTGATCAGGAGGTGTGGTACATCTCTGCATTCGATTGTGTCCAGTCACCTACACATTTGGAGAGCGTTTGTTCTGTTTTCTGTATGTCTGTGGATATGCATGTGTCGCGGGAGGCTCCCAGGACCCAATCCCCTCCACTGGTGGACTGAACTTCGAACATAGTATAAGTGTTCGAACGTAGCGTGTGGTTAGTCCACCTGCGAGCCCTATCCCAGATGTGAAGTGTGGTGGATCTGCTTCCAAACATTGGTCCAGTTATATATATATATATATATATATATATATATATATATATATATATATATATATATATATATATATATAAGCAGATCCACACTCGAACGCCAACTCGGATGTGGTATATTGTGGATGTGCATCCCAAGACAGCTTCGTACATTGTCAGATCCTCCTTCAAACCCTATCCCATGCACGGAATATTGTGGATCCACATCCCAACATCACTCCGGACATAACACGTGGCGGATCCACACTCGAATGCTAACTCAGGTCTACTACAGGTCCTGGGAGACATCCGCAACACATTCATATACACAGACATACAGAAAACAGAGCAAAAGCTCTCGAAATATGGAGGTGACTGGACACAATACAGTGCTATGCTACACCTCCTGATCAGTGCATTTGCGCTAGGTATTGACAGCTGTGCTACAATTACAAGGAAGTTTAGAACACAGGACAAGAGATTATGTCATGATCGCATGGATAGAACTGACATAGAAAAATAGATAGAATTGTGAAAAATGACAAGGGAATAGCTATAAATTGAACGAATATACACCAAAATGCGGGGAACTTGAGGAAGTACTTGTGTATCTTCTGGTTCACACAGAACAATTTGTACCTGTGGACGAGTATGTGGCATCAATAGAAATGAGAGAAAACGTCGACATGGAAGCAAAGGGAATCGGGGAAGCAGTCGATTTTTTGTCCGACGAGGTAGCATTACACTGTATGCCTATTGAGGTATCAGTGATACACGCAAGTTGACTACTGTGTTTGATGCTTTTCAGGAAGACCGAGAACCATCTTCATCTAAACTTACATACATCTGTGTTAAAGGATAATGGAGAGTGGATGGGGTGATCAAATGAGATGGAGCTATAACGAAGTACGATTTAATGGTAGACAGATGATGCATTATAGAGTGGTGAGAAGTTGCTGCAGGTCAATTTTTCCACTGTTGTGTCAGGATGCATCAGTTGGTTCTTGACATAACAAGCGTTCCACTCATATACAACCACGTGTTGTGTATGTGGTTTAAAGCACTGTCTACTTGCGATCATTAACGGTAAACCTGTCTGTCGTCAGAGGACTTCCATCTCATATGTGATGAAACGTGTCACATTCCTCTAAACGAACTATAATTTATGCAATGTACTTCACCTCCCTGTCGCATCTTGGGTGTAAAATCAAGACTTCAGATTCATAACTAAGTTAGCGATAGGTGCTTGTGAGGAGCTGCAATCCCTGTGTATACTTTTGCCTGACACATGTGCTGTTTACAGAGTTAGTGACGGAATGACCTGTAATTTTCACATGTCGAACGCTGCTGCTATGCGTTTATTTGTTTCCTTGTAAGAGATATTCGCCGTTACTAATGATCATTTTACATAGGGCTGATGCTGGTATAGTATAATTTCCACACCGTGATTGGATGCGAACAGTGGGTACTATACATCTCTGGGAAGCTATATTGTACTCATATCACACGGAGCCAACGTTTTAAGGAAGTAGATTTTTCGTTTTACTGTTCGATAACATAGTTTATCGTCGAAAAACCGGGAAGAAGGATGTATGTTATCCGCTTGGAATCTATTTCTTACATTGGAATATTAACAGCTCTACATTCCATACGACTGATAGGTCAGAAATACAAGCGATCTAGCATTATAGCGTGTTTTAAGTGCGGAATATTGTAGCCTTAGGATTGCGTGTGTTTATGTTCTCTCATACCAATACCTTCCACCTACTGATCCTAGACTCTAGAACATTACTTTAGAGTTGATAGCTTGGTTGATTTACGTAAAAATGCGTCGAACTTCATCCGTCTGGAGATCCATCGCGCATAAAAATCATTCGTTTCTTGCTCTTCTTAACCGTCTGCTATTACATCACAACACTTCGAAATCTTTTACTATACATCGATAAGGAGTGCTAACCTCCTCAACAAGGGTGCATCTCGAGAAATCTTATGCACTTGAATGGGTGAGGACTCGGGAACTTCCATTCATTCAGGAGGCTTGAAGTGTAGCGATGTACTTCTGATTGCAGATGAATTCGGTAATGGTGCTGCAGGGTGAGTTGCTCAATGACAGTGTGATGAGGGTCTTTCACTATCTAATTTTTCCCTAAGACAGCGAGAATGCTCTGTGGCTGTCATACACTGAGAGATAGATCCTAAATGAAGCACTACGCTCAAGGTGTTAGAAATATATATAGCGCTGTTTGATACACTTTGATAGTGTATGTGTTCGAGAATTAACAATGAATGGACGTACTGCGCAGTCATCCATCCAAGTTCGCAATGATACTCGCAAAGTGAAATTGGGGAAACATACTGTCACATCACTGGTCGGTGTTGAAATTACTATAAAATTGCTAAAATTGCTTGCACTTTGAACTGTGATGTTTATTATTAGGGTACATCGATGGCGTCTTTTCCATCCCAACCGTGCACTGGCACACTGTTGGTTACCACATAATGATTGACTGATATCGCTTGTTTGAGTTGGAGAAAGAGTTTTGGTGGATGGACAGCACCTTCTGGGGTTGATAGCACCGAAACAATGGATGTGTACATGACTGCAATATGATGAATCAGTCGAAATGGAATACAGTGTCATCAGTTATTCCATTGCTATGACAGATAAGTTTAAATGTAGAGCTTGCGAATCACCTTCGGACTGTAGTTTGAAAACTCTCCACAACGCCGCAAAAACTCCCCTAATTTGCTTATGTCGTAACTCTCTTTTATCTAAAATCATCCAGTGTGTGTGGCATGTTACGGCAGCCGCAGTAATGATATGATTTAAACTGTACGACATTTACTCTTCTGCGAGAGGCCATGGATCAGAACGTCTTAATGTCGGTTTAGAACCTGACACAGACCTCAAAGACTTGCCAGAAAAACAAAATGTATGGCAGTGTACAGAGCGTGCTACAGCAGAAAAAAAATAATGTTTCGAACAACGAGACAGGGCCACAGGGAGCGTCTCTTGCGATTTACAGTATAGTCCACGGGATACGGTCCTCCTCCTGCAGTGCAGGTGATGAAACTTTAAACTGGCCTCTGCAGGAGATTAATACCTGTATGTTTAATAGGATCGTCCCACACCAGCAGCAACAGCATCAGCAGTTTGAGGTGTAAATTCAGTGAGGGACGGGGAGTTCCGTCAGGGATGTTAGGAGGGATGCAAGCTGTGCTATTCTGGGAAGCATTGCAAAATCTCTCTCTTCGCACTGGACCGCACCGTAAATATGTGTCATTTCCAGAATGAGATTTTCACTCTGCAGCGGAGTGTGCGCTGATATGAAACTTCCTGGAAAATTAAAACTGTGTGCTCGACCGAGACTCGAACTCGGGACCTTTGCCTTTCGCGGGCAAGTGCTCTACCAACTGAGCTACCGAAGTACGACTCACGAGATGAGACGAGATACTGGCAGAACAAAAGCTGTGAGGACCGGGCGTCAGTC
Organism: Schistocerca piceifrons; assembly: GCF_021461385.2. Taxonomy (NCBI): domain Eukaryota; kingdom Metazoa; phylum Arthropoda; class Insecta; order Orthoptera; family Acrididae; genus Schistocerca; species Schistocerca piceifrons. Next base: position 547,638,043 of record NC_060143.1, read on the forward strand.
GTGCTTCGGTAGCTCAGTTGGTAGAGCACTTGCCCGCGAAAGGCAAAGGTCCCGAGTTCAGGTCACGGTCGGGCACAGAGTTTTAATTTGCCAGGAAGTTTCATATGTGTCATTGCTTGAGCAATAGTGCCTAGGTGAGTTCTATATCGGATGAAGTTAGTGGAGCTTTTATAGTTCTTACTTTTTCTCTGTTGAATGGTACAGAATTACGATGATAGCATGTTGGGCTGATAGATTTGAATGGAAACTGATCTACTTCGGACTGTATTTGTATCTAGTTAGGAGATGCACCACAATGCGCGCATTTCCACCGAAAGGTCAAAAAACGGTCCTGTTGCACTAACTCAGGTCGTTCTGTTTCTATATGGGTTACAGAAGGTGGTGGATTTGGCTTTCTCCGGCTTCTTCTCAGTTCCGACTTAAATTGGAATGATCACATGCGCAAAGCTATAGAAATGGGAGCAGTTGCAAGATGTGTAGGGGCTGACTAAAACCAGGTTGGAATTTTACTGTTGCAGACAGGTTGGAGAAAGCTGACTCGTTTCGAGATATGAGAGTGCCAGAAATATGATTAAGTATTGGTTGTATTCATTGAAGGACTTGTCAATAGGATCAGATGCAAGTATGTACTCGAATGGAAAGACCTCATTCCAAATCATAGGCATCATTTTTCCGGATAGCGTAACAATATAGATCTGGAAAGCTAGTGTACTTTTTTCTTACAACCTCAATCAGCATGCCATCTACTACTGTTTGTGATCATTCTCAATCAACCATCGCCTATAGCCCAGTGGATATATCACCGAACCTCTGACATGGGATTGAGACAGAAAGTGCTGCAAATACTGTAGAAATAGTTAGCTGCTGTGGCTTGACGGATTCGCAAAAACCGGTTTCATACCACGTTCCTTAGCCGTATCACTTTCTAAATTGGGTAATTTTATTATGGGGTTGCACCACTGGCGAAGTGTAAGCGCACTGTTGGTGTGAAACTACATACTCCTGCGATCTCTGTCATGGTATTTGTCTGGACAAAAATCCACCTCATTCAGCGGTAATGTCGTACCTCGATTTGTAAAGCGCGTATAGCTTTTAACATGGATACTTGTATGCACTTGTAGAACCAAGACTGCTTGTGATAATAACATACAGTAGTTGTTAGGATCGGGTTTTTTAACATCTGGTGGTTTGTAAGACTGTTAAACCTATCTTTCTAAGACACAGTGGCAGCACTCGCAAGAGAAACTTATGAGACATGTCCACCCATGGTTGATGTTCTCTCAGTATTATTTCTTATTGCTAGCGATCAGTTACTGATGAAGTATTATACTTAGTAGTACGTGGGTGCGTGATACGTTCACATTTGAGTATCAGGGTTATAAAGTATGTGTTTATGTTCCGACATGTGCAAAGGAAATGACTATGTTCAGTTGTAACAATGGTATGGATTTGACGTGTAGTACTGTGATAGCATGGGAAGAGTATGTCAAGTCATAAGAATGGGTACCTATATTACTATTTCCTGAGTCACAGCCATCAGCAGGTTGTATTTCCGATACTTCACTCACTGTCGAGCGTCATTCAACTGAGACCACATTTAGTTGTAATTACGGGGATAAAATATGTATGTGAACGATATCGTAGGATCATTCTGTCTATGAGTGCTTGGTCAGCAGCACCGGTGACCCCATTAACAGCAGCAGCCGTCCGAATGCAAAGGCGTGTTGGAATGCAACAATGTAACTGAGTTAACTTTACCGTTCTCTAGACGCTCGAATAGTGGACTAATACTTAGTATGTGTTGGGCAGCTTTCGTGACCGCGTGGAAATTTGAGAAAATTGAATACGGACGTACATTTGTGCTGGACCGTTATTCTCTGCCATGTAAATTCGAGCCTTTATTTAGTTGAGGGAACATCGATCGTGGTGTGTGCATCTATCAGGTGAAGGAGACGTTTGCTTGTTCTCTAGTCATGAGAAACACCTTAGCTGACTTTGTAAATTATGGGGGTGATTTGGTATCTGTTACACCACCAACATGGGTATTCACGAGTGTAAATATAATTTTCCTCTATTTGTTTCGAGTTCTCACATAAAGGTCTTCGCAGACAGGATAAGTGCTGAAGTTTCGGGTTTGTAGAGAAATAATTTCCAAACTATATCTTCAGAATTATGTTGTGCGAGCGATTGGTAGGGTACTATTGTGTGCAGACCATGTGAAAACACTTGTGTTCTTGTAATCCCAGAGTCTGGATGTGGTGTCACCGCCAGACACCACACTTGCTAGGTGGTAGCCTTTAAATCGGCCGCGGTCCGGTAGTATACGTCGGACCCGCGTGTCGTCACTATCAGTGATTGCAGACCGAGCGCCGCCACACGGCAGGTCTAGAGAGACGTCCTAGCACTCGCCCCAGTTGTACAGCCGACTTTGCTAGCGATGGTTTACTGACAAATTACGCTCTCATTTGCCGAGACGATAATTAGCATAGCCTTCAGCTACATCATTTGCTACACCCTAGCAAGGCGCCCTTATCATTTGCTATTTATCTTGTGATGCATGTTCCGTCAGACCGATGTTCACCAATTATGGATTAAAGTTAAGTATTCCAGAAGCTACGTACTTTTTTTACTAGACTCAATTCCTTTAACTGTTCCAGACCTCACGCCAGCCTGCGTGAGCTTAAACGCGTGCCTTTTGGCTACCTCCTAGTGGCTTGGCTGTCTTGCCAAGTCACAACACTGGAGATGTTTGCGGAAAAAAGCAAGCAAACAAGCAAGCAAGTCCGGACCGGAAACAGTAAGGCGTTTGTGCCAAGAGGAACAAGCCCGAATTTATAGAACACTTCTGAGAGTGACTTCGAACCACTGAGGGCATTCTGGTCACCTGTCGGGAGTGGATTACCACCGACCTCGCAGGGGAGTATCTAGTGCTATGAGGAGGATATACGGTGCTGTCTGTCTTTGCAGTATACATACGAATGATGTAAAAGGGGCGATTTTGTATGTTTACTACATCGACACAGTATATGGTGATATATTGCTGGGTTGGAGTTCAGTTTCATGCTCTAATATTCAAGCTGCTGTCCTCAGAGGGAGAGCAGTGTAATTGAGTAAGAGTCTTTCCGTATTTGACGATACGTTGGGGCACTTTGCAGGGTTTAATTGTCCCGCTAAAAGTCTCATCTGCAGAAAGAAATAAATGGCGGATGGTGCTTCCACACCGGTCTCATCAGTAATTCGAAGGGTAAATTCGGTAAGAGCCAATAATAATGCTTGATTCATTCTCAAGACATTCCTTCGTGCTGTGATATAGGAGTCTCTACATAGCGGTGGGAACATTTGCATTTGTTGAAGGCAGGAAGGGTAATACATGATGGATGGGCTACCATGTTAGGACCACAAGGAAGACTGCATTCAATATTATTCTGTGCTATTTTCATAAACAGGTTCCGTTAGAACAAAAATTTCCGTGCATACAAGCTGAGACATATAGAAAGCGAGTGTTAACTATTTCTGGGACACTATACAATTTCCTAGAGGTCGACTTGGTTCCGATTTTACATAGCCATGTGACATCAGTATAAGATTGGGAACCTTGTTAGATGCGCTTCCGATGGTTTGTAGCTACGTGCGTGGACTTTGAGGCTTTGCATCAGTCATGCTGGGCAGTTAAGCATCGTTAGACGCAGCTTGCATGTCCAGCTAGGAACAATGCACACTGTGCTACTCTGTCTGTAAACACACATGCTGCCCGGAGGCATCTCGTGTATCAGACCAGTGTGAGCACACGTCGGAGTTCTCTGACGACAGTATAACACAGACTGTATAACTGAAAATATACACAACTTTCACCTGCAGCGGCATGGGAGTGACAGCTCATGCTGGCTTGCATCTTGTGGTGACGTGGAGGTATGCATGCCCCTGGAGTCTGCACTCTGCAAATGGGTCTTCAATCCCGTCTGGTTGCGTCAGCAATGGTGCCCAGGTGATCACGTATTTTCGAGCGGAATTTCTCAGGTGTCAAGTATGAAAGGGATGTCGCCGCCTCATGCTTCAGGGCAGCTGTCCATGGTTTGACAGCTGACAGCCGCATCACTTTGCAGGGGTTGCCAGTAGCCTCCTATGTGGTCTAGTGAACATGGGGTGGCGGACTTTGCTTGAGTGCGTTTATTATGTGACTGTTGCATTATTTTGCTAGCAGGTCTGTGGGCTGTGCTATACATTATTTGGACAGTTTATGAATTGATTTCGTGGCTGCACATTAGTGTACTGCATTATTTAGAAGAAGTTTGCATGTCTGCACTGAAACTATTTCGGTAATTTAGGTGTCGTTTGCGTGTCTGCATAGCGTTATTTAGGATTAGTTTACAGGTCTGTGGGTTGTGTGGCATGACCCCAAACATGTCAGAGCGTGTGTTTTGCATCAGTGTGATAAATTTACTATCTTTCAAACCCATCCCTAAATAAATAGTTCCAAAATAAATAAAGTACACTCCTACCTTACTCCCTCCAACAGCCCAGCGCAGACTGAGTCATTCTCATGCCATCTTGGATTACATCACAGGAGGGATGACAGCACCTTCTGATGGCAGTTCTGTGTACTCGCTCAGTTGGACTCTAGATCTCATGTTGGAGTCACTGCCTGCCAGATAAAGACTTACATCCAGCACAGGCAGAGTCCTTTTCCCATCATTTTCCCCACCCCTGACTGTCACCTTGATTGCATCACAGTGATCTCTGGTGGTGGTATTGTGTACTAGACCCAGACTTAGTGGCGAACACACTGTTTCCCGCCATCTTGGATAATGGTACTTGCGTCATCAGCTGACATCATGGTGGTCATCTTGGATTACATCACAGATGAGAGCGCCCTTTGGCAGTGGTACTGTGTACTAGGTAAGTTGGAGTCCGGATCCCATGGCAACCATACTGTTTCCTGCCATTTCCCACCACCATCTTGGATTACATCACAGGAGGGATGACACCACCCTCTGGTGGTGGTACTGTGTACTAGGTCAGGGAATCCGGACCTCCTGGCAACCACACTGCACAGTGGTAGTTGTTTAAATAAAATAGTGCATGCAAAATAATAAATTATGTCCTGCACAAGTCAAGTCCTATGCTTGTCAATCCATAGGAGGAGGTGGTGGTCAGGTGACATAGGGTAGTGAAGGTAGCCCAACTGCCCTTTCTTTCCCACCATTCTCTTAGGTTAGTAGAGATACTCGAATTGACCTATCTTCCGGTCAAAATTCAAACTTTCTGCCAGTTCATAGGAAGAGGTGGCAGTCAGATGACTTAAGTTGGTGGAGGTAGCCCAATTGTCCTATCTTCCCACCAGAATCAGCCATCTTGAATTATGTCATCACCGCCATCTTGGATGATATCATGCGCTATTGCCAAGCCTACACATCGCCATCTTGGATGACATCATCTCCGCCATCTAGGATACATCTGGCAACAATCCAGAGTGTGTCAGAACATAGGTTGTCCCAACACTCCCAGGTATAAGAGTCGTCATACCTGGTTTTTGATTCTGCGCCACTGGTCGTCGATTAATTAGTTAATATCCACAAGATGGTTGCTAAGTAGATGCAACCGATTCGTATTCTTCTCTCCTCAACTCACAGTAGGTACCAACTGGACGAATTTATTTTTTGAACTAGCTGACAAAATTGCAAGTCCACCTCACTTCACTCTGATGTTTTTCATTCTAGTTATATTGTAGTAAAGGCGAATCGTCATGGATGTGTAGCAGAGGATCAGTTAGCTCAAGGAGTCCATCTTGGTCCATTTACTGCTACAGCCAGGTGAGTAGGTAGCAAGTATTGGATGGCACAGAGTAGCATACACTACTCTGCATATTCAGTCACTTATTTCGGAACTTGATATGTTCAATCGTACCTCAAATTTATTGCATGCTTCTCCTCCACTGAAACCACCGAAACTTGAGGAATATTGCCGTCTGGATTCTGGACTTCCCAGCCAGGACAGGTAATGTACTGACAACAGAAGTTCCATCTCTATGAAAATTCTCATCATTGCTGGGGTTACTCATATTTTTCCAACAACTTCAGCCTTCGTGACAGTAGATTCTAGTGTATTCAATTGTTTTGTTCCATTCTTATATTAGCTACAGTCAATAATGGTAGTTGTTGAAATGATTAGATTGCTTGTGGTGTGGATAGTCCCTAATTTACACTTGTAAATATTTTGCTTTCGGTAAATGTGCTATGAATCAGTAGAATATTGTACCTTTTTGTACTGTATCTGAGCTTGTTTCGTATTTATATTTTCAAATCCTTGTGGTTGAGGAATTACCAATATTTTACACTAGTTTGTAAAACCTCCTATCTTTGGCCTCCCTTTCGCTCTGCTGAGCGTTTTTTCCCCAACTAATTGCATTTATCATCTGTCAACAGTTTATTTCATAAGTAATTGGGGTCAAGGGAATGGAAAGGAAACGGGATGGGAAAGAGATAGGAACGAAATGATGACTTTCCGCCGCGCAGGTCATGACCATAATGTAACGGTGACAGTTGAAAATTCGTGTCGGACCAGGCCTCAAACACAGAAGCTTCGTTTCTCTAGAACGATTGCCGGAGGCACCCAGTTCCTGGTCACCTCACCACGACGATCCCCACCCATTAACTCTTAAAATGGACCATCCGTGTCATAGGTGGGCACAGATTCAACTTGTGGACGCTGAAGCTCTGCAATTTCCAGTATGACTCTCAAAGACCACGAAAGCCTCAGTCGTTCGCGAGAGTGGGAGTCTTTGTGTCCACCATTAATCGTCTGGCGCAGTGAGCACTGGAACATACCCCACCTCGCAGATGGATATACCCCAAAACGTATGTAAATACACCTGCTCCCCAGACGGATCTTACTATCTGTGTAATGTTTCATAGACGTCTGTCCCGAGTGACTTATATAGTCATAAGTATCCCATTCTTAGATGTAGTAATCACATTTTATGTTTTCATCCCATAAAAAGTAGTAATGAAGTACTTTGTTGGCATTTAAGGTGAAAAATGAGTAGGATGGCGGGAGTAGCGTCTTCTCGAACGAAAAACGTTATGGCTCGTGTTTGCCCCATACCTGACGATTCTGAAATCGACACAGAAATGCCCGATGTAGATGACATGCAACATTATGTTCATAATTGTTCATCTACGGTATCGAAAGCAGCTTCATCAGGTGATGTTTACTGACCAGGTGGACAGCAGATGTGTGAACAACGATGCAGTAAATATAGGAAACATGCTGTAATTTATTCTGGAAAACGAGGGAGTTTTTCTTGGCATTCAAAATCAATTGCTTCGAGAAACGCCCGTTCAGCGACAAATGTCATAAAAATACGGCTTTCATGTCTGAATGTGTGCTGGCGTAAGCTGACATCAGCACACTGGTTGGCAAAGATTCGTCAAGGAGATCGATAGCAGGGGCTGGATCAAGCGCACACATCAGGAGAGAAGCCGGGGACAGACTCACAAGCAACTCGCCGCCAATGCCCGCTCGACCGCCAGTATTAAATCGCCACCGCTGACCGGAGGGCTCGGTCTCAGTCACTAGCTCAGTCGCTCAGTCACTCAGTCACTAGCGCAGACACCAGCTCAGTTACTCGCACTGACTCATTCTAGTTTGGCGTCTATCATTCATTCGGAAAGTGGGACTTGTACTTCACTAGCAGTGAGGCTGAAGTGGACTATTATTGAAGAGCTTGTACCACAGTACATGGACTCTGTTAAAGTTAAGAAGCAGCTATCTGTTCAAGCAAATAGAGAACCCTTTTAATCCACATGTGCAGTTGTATTGTAGAAAGAGGATACCGGGTACCAAAGAACATCCTCTAACTTGATCTCTTCGCAACAAGACCCTACAGAAGGGAGATGCCTGAAGATTACAAATCCCGGTCCTGAAGATATTTGGCGTATCTGCTTCTTCGACAACTAATAGATGACATTGTCGGGTGGACTAATTGCAAAATACAGTCTGTACGGCAAAAATTACAACACCTGGACAGTGTTTCGTGTAAGAACACCTCAAAAGGAGAGATATTTGCACTTTTTGGTCTCCTTATACCATCTGGAGTTTTCAAATCTTCCGAGGAAAACTCTTCTATCAGTGCGACTGGCCGTCCAATTTTCCGAGATACCATATCGCCAAAGAGATGTAGAGCGTTGATCAGGGTTTTGCGCTATGATTATTCAACAACGAGAAAGGAGAGAGAGACACAGAGAGATAGAATTAGACCCACTTGCAGCCATTTCATATCTTTTTGAGAATTTTATTGGCAGTTGCCAGCGGAATTACGAAATTGGAGCGTTTGCTTGTATAGAACAGACCTTCATTCCTTTCAGAGGTCGATGGTGTACTTATCAACGAACCGGCCAGATATGGCTTAAAAGTAATGTTTTTAGTGGATGTGGGGAAGTCATACATGGACAACACATATGTGTACGTCGACAAAGACAGTGACGAAGTAGGGCTCAATGTCGAAGAGAAAAAACAACGAAGGAAGCCCTCTCAAACAGTACCACGCTTATCGAAATATATTTACAGTACACATAGAAATATCATCTTCGATAATTGGTTTTCTTCCGTGTAAACCACCCAGCGGTCGTGGGCAATGGATACATGATGATTTGGACCATGCGGATACACAAAATACAAATCCCCAAGGAATTTCTCCCAGACAGGACCAAAGCAGTAGGTTCAAGCATCTGTGGATACACGAAGGAGCTGCCTCTTGTTTCCTATACACCAAAGCCGAACAAGGCTGTGATTCAAACTTCCTGGAAGATTAAAACTGTGTGCCGGACCGAGACACGAACTCGAGACCTTTGCCTTTCACGAGCAAGTGCTCTACCAACTGAGCTACACAAGCATGACTCATGCCCCGTCCTGACAGCTTTACTTCTGCCAGTAGCTCGTCTCCTACCTTCCAAACTTTACAGAAGCTTGCCTGCGAACCTTGCAGACCTAGCACTCCTGAAAGAAAGGATATTGCAGAGACATGGCTTAGCCACAGTCTGGGGTATATTTCCAGAATGGAAACAAGCAGCCAGGTTTTGGAAGAAACGCACATTGTGAAACTGTGGAGCTGATCAGAGAGAATTTTCAATGACACCCATCAAAGTGAGCTCGCCGAGCATCGCTAGAATGAAACACCCGTCGCTCAACAGTTCACAAAAGTTGTATAAACGATTTCGCTTGCATGCTGTAAGGTTATGGTTAGGCGGTTTCTTATTCTATGACTGAACACAACTGTGTAAGCTGTAATGACATTGTTTAATATTGAAATTTTGTTACGGAAAAACACGCTTTTACACAGTTTACAGTGACAACGTTAAGACAATTTTCAAAATGACGCATCTTGGCCTTTGAAAGTGAACTAATCCTAAACACAACAGTATCAAATTGTAACTCTCGGAAAGTTAAATAATCCTAAACACAACAATATTAAATTTTGACTAGAAGCTTCTTTACAAAATTATTCTTACAATTACGTTATGATGTTGGCCAGTACTACGATAAATCATCCCATTCTGGTTCAAAGTTCGGTACTATTTTTAGGATGACAATCAAGTCTGCTGAAGATGGTTAGTTTTGTGACAAGTTGAACAAAAGATTACCCAAGGTCACGAGAGTTTACAGTGGACGCAAGCTGTTGAACAAACAAGTTTACACCTCTGGACGCAGTATTTACTTTAGTTACGATGGTTGTCATCTGCGTGACTATTCTCACCCTCTGAAATTCCTATAAAACTAATCAAGCCTTTGCTGAATTTTCCAGCAGAAACTCTCCGTACGTTTCCTGATATGCGAGAAAAAATGAACTCATCCCTAGCCTCAGACTATGGTGATATAAACGCGTACGGCTGGAGCAGTGTGCATGTTACAATGCCCTCACAATGCCCTCTCAGTTCTCACAAGAACAGACCCCTAAAGACTCCTAAAGAGTTACATGTGTCTATTGTGTGTGTACCACTTGCAGTTCACGTGATCGATTGTGTCACTGGTTTTGTTCGTATCCCTCTAGCATTGCAAAATCCAGTTTTTTAAATCTTATTTCTACCTCTACATCTACATATATGCTCCGCTAGCCACCAAGCGGTGTGTGGCGGAGGGCACAATTCGCACCAAAGACATATTCCCCTCCCCCCCCCCCCCCCCCCTCTCTGTTCCACTCTCGGATCGCATGAGGGAAAAACGACTGCCTGAATGCCTCAGTACGAGCTCTCCCTCATCATTGCACGATCTGAAAGCTGATGGTAATAATACATGCTCTACATCCTCGGCGAAGATCGGCTTTCGGGATTTAGTGAGCAACCCCTTCCGTTTAGCGTGTTGTCTACCTGCAAGTTGTCCCACTTCAAACTTTCTATGAGATCTGTAACGCTCTCGCGATGGCTAAATGTACCAGTCCAAACATTGCCACTCATGTTTGGACCTTCTCAATCTCTTGAATCAGACCCAACTGGTAAGTGTCCCATAAAGACGAACAATACTCTAATACTGGACGAACTAATGTATTGTAAGTAATTTCCTTTGTTGAAGGACTGCATCGCTTCAGGATTCTATCAATAAACAGAAATCTAGAGTTCGACTTGACCGTTACTTGTGCAATTTGATAATTCCGTTTGAGATCATTTCGAATAGTCACACCCAGATACTTGATGGATGTTACCGCTTCCAAACACTGGGCACTTATTTTGTACTCGTACATTAATGGGGATTTTCGTCTTGTTATGTGCAGTAGGTTACATTTACTAATATTGAGAGATAACTGCCAGCCGTTAAGCCACGGATTTATTTTCTGCAAATCCTCATTGATTCGTTCACAACTTTCGTGTGATGCTACTTTCCTGTAGACAGTCTAATGCCGCTATCAATATCATCAACTAGATCGTTTATGTAAATCGTAAAAAGCACCAGACCTATTACGCTGCTCTGGGGCACACCTGAAGTTATGCTTGTTTCTGTTGAAGTCACCCCATTCAGGACGACATACTGCTCTCTGTTTGTTAGAAAACTGTCTATCCAACCGCATATGTCATCGGATAGACCGTAAGCGCGCACTTTTTGGAGCAAGTGACAGTGCGGAACTGAGTCGAACGCCTTTCGAAAGTCGAGAAATATGGCATCAACCTGGGAGCCGGTATCTAGAGCCTGTTGTATATCATGCACAAAGAGGACCAGCTGTGTCTCGCATGACCGCTGTTTCCTAAAACCGAGCTGGTTTCTGCAGATGAGCTTCTCAGAGTCTAGAAAGGTCATTATGTCTGAACACAAAATATGTTCCATGATTCTACAACAAATCGATGTCAGTGAAATTGGCTGGTAGTTATGTGCATATGATTTTCTAACCTTTTTATAGATTGCTGTGACCTGGGCTTCTTCCAGCCCCGTGAAACTTTCTGCTATTCCGATGACCTCTGATAGATGATGGATGAGAATGGTGCGATATTTGTAGCGTAGTCAACATATAATCTTATGGGGATACCGTCTGGGCCAGAAGCCTTCCTGGCGTCTAAGGACCTTAACTGTTTTACAATCCCAGATACACTAAACACTATGTCAGCCATTTTTGCGTTGGTCGGTAATTGAAAGGGGGAATGGTGCTGCAGTCTTCTACCGTAGCTTTTGAAAGCTAGGTTTAGAAGTTTCTGAAAGTATTTGTATGGAGTGTAGCCACGTATGGAAGTGAATCATGGACGATAAATAGTTTAGACAAGAAGAGAATAGAAGCTTTCGAAATGTGGTGCTACAGAAGAATGCTGAAGATTAGATGGGTAGATCAAATAACTAATGAGGAGGTGTTGAAGAGGATTGGGGAGAAGAGAAGTTTGTGGCACAACTTGACTAGAAGAAGGGACTGGTTGGTAGGGCATGTTCTGAGGCATCAAGGGATCACAAATTTAGCATTGGAGGGCAGCGTGGAGGGTAAAAACCGTAGAGGGAGACCAAGAGATGAATACACCAATCAGATTCAGAAGGATGTAGGTTGCAGTAGGTACTGGGAGATGAAGAAGCTTGCACAGGATAGAGTAGCATGGAGAGCTGCCTCAAACCAGTCTCAGGACCAAGACCACAACAACAACAACAAGGTTTAGAATTTCGGTCTTCTGTTTATCATCCGTTACATCACCCGTACTGTCAGCAAGAGAAGGTATTGAATTATTTGTTGCGTTCATAGATTTTACGTACGACCAAAAGTTTTTGGGGGTATTTTTAGAATCCGCAGATAAAATATTGCTTTCAAATTCATTAAAACAATCTCTCATTGACCAATTGACAGCGGCTTTCATTTCGCATAATTTCTGTTTGTCAGCGGGGCAATGACTACGTTTAAAACGACTGTGCAAAATTCTTTGCTTTCTCAGCAACTTCCTATGAAGATATTCATTAATGACACTTTTATTCGCTTTCCCAAACAAGAAAACTCTACGCTGTTTCTTTTTTAAATTTTTTTATATATTTTTTTGCAATTTCCACTGACATAGAATCCACAACGACGTTATGGTCGCTAACACCTTCTACATCTACATCTACATTGATACTCCGCAAGCCACCCAACGGTGTGTGGCGGAGGGCACTTTACGTGCCACTGTCATTACCTCCCTTTCCTGTTCCAGTCGCGTATGGTTCGCGGGAAGAACGACTGCCTGAAAGCCTCCGTGCGCGCTCTAATCTCTCTAATTTTACATTCGTGATCTCCTCGGGAAGTATAAGTAGGGGGAAGCAACATATTCGATACCTCATCCAGAAACGCACCCTCTCGAAACCTGGCGAGCAAGCTACACCGCGATGCAGAGCGCCTCTCTTGCAGAGTCTGCCACTTGAGTTTATTAAACATCTCCGTAACGCTATCACGGTTACCAAATAACCCGGTGACGAAACGCGCCGCTCTTCTTTGGATCTTCTCTATCTCCTCCGTCAACCCGACCTGGTACGGATCCCACACTGATGAGCAATACTCAAGTATAGGTCGAACGAGTGTTTTGTAAGCCACCTCCTTTGTTGATGGACTACATTTTCTAAGCACTCTCCCAATGAATCTCAACCTGGTACCCGCCTTACCAACAATTAATTTTATATGATCATTCCACTTCAAATCGTTCCGTACGCATACTCCCAGATATTTTACAGAAGTAACTGCTATCAGTGTTTGTTCCGCTATCATATAATCATACAATAAAGGATCCTTCTTTCTATGTATTCGCAATACATTACATTTGTCTATGTTAAGGGTCAGTTGCCACTCCCTGCACCAAGTGCCTATCCGCTGCAGATCTTCCTGTATTTCGCTACAATTTTCTAATGCAGCAACTTCTCTGTATACTACAGCATCATCCGCGAAAAGCCGCATGGAACTTCCGACACTATCTACTAAGTCATTTATATATATTGTGAAAAGCAATGGTCCCATAACACTCCCCTGTGGCACGCCAGAGGTTACTTTAACGTCTGTAGACGTCTCTCCGTTGATAACAACATGCTGTGTTCTGTTTGCTAAAAACTCTTCAATCCAGCCACACAGCTGGTCTGATATTCCGTAGGCTCTTACTTTGTTTATCAGGCGACAGTGCGGAACTGTATCGAACGCCTTCCGGAAGTCAAGAAAAATAGCATCTACCTGGGAGCCTGTATCTAATATTTTCTGGGTGTCATGAACAAATAAGGCGAGTTGGGTCTCACACGATCGCTGTTTCCGGAATCCATGTTGATTCCTACATAGTAGATTCTGGGTTTCCAGAAATGACATGATACGCGAGCAAAAAACATGTTCTAAAATTCTACAAGAGATCGACGTAAGAGATATAGGTCTATAGTTTTGCGCATCTTGAAGACTGGGACTATCTGTGCTCTTTTCCTTCTTATAGATTAACTTCCTCAAAAAAAATCAGGTCTGTTTGTCGCCAAGATACCTAATATGTTCCCATCTCAAGTTGGTTTTCTAACCCATTGCTCAAGGTTGTATGTTGAGAGCGCTTCTAGAATAACTTCACACGAGTCTTTGCTTCTGACCCCTGTGATAAACGTGTAATTTTCCTAGCCAATGGATGACAGATTAAAATCTCCACTTATAACTATCGGATAATTTGGATGTTTATTTCCCTGAAACGTTCTGCAACGTTTGTTGCGGATGCTGGTGGTCTATAAAAACATCCTAATACAATGGTCAATCCTTGTCCGATTTACGGCTTTATCCAGCTAAGACTATTTCGTATTCCCGACCCAGTATCGATCTCAACCGCGTTTAAACAACTTTTAACTGCAATGAACGCACCACGTCCCATAGCATCAGTCCTATCCTTCCTAAGCATTGTCCAATCAAAGTTTCACAGCTGTTTATGTCTGGTTTCAACAAGCTTTCGGAACGTACTTCTGCCGGCCCGTTACTTGCCCTGCTGTCTGCATCACCTATGTCCAAAAATGATGTATACACTCTTTGAAAACGAACATATCTTTTAATGAAAGGGACTAGAAATACAACTTTAGTGGTGTTAGGTGCCTCATGGTCCGACTTAAGGTGGTAAATGTTCAAACTGCAGTCTTCCATCGCAATACACCGTCGACAGTGAGTTACGGCTGAGCGACATGCCAGTTTTATTGTTTCCAACGGAATAGCACACAGGCTTGCTCAATTCGCCCTCTGAGATCACCCAGTGTGGTTCAAATGGCTCTGAGCACTATGGGACTTAGCTTTTGAGGTAATCAGTCCCCTAGACGTAGAACTACTTAAACCTAACTAACCTAAGGACTTCACACACATCCATGCCCGAGGCAGGATCGAACCTGTGAAAGTAGCAGATCCAGAAACAAAATGCAAAAGTTTTGTTTTTCTGTGTAAAAAGCAGCCACATACCATCCAACGAACATGACATGATTTTCGCTAACTAAAAAGACGGCAACAGAAGAAAAAGAGCACAGAAAATATGTCACAAACAGCGCCAATAATTGCTTAAAACATGCTGTAACACACAATAAATAAGATTAAAAAAACCCACTGATGATGGTAATATTTGTCGCCGAAACTAGTTTGGGATAATAAAGAAATAAACGAATAGCACGGTGTTTTGCATCAAGGCGGGCTCAGTTTCTGATATTACTGTTTTTCTATGCAAACACGGACCAATGGAAGAGTTCCAAGATAATGTTAGTGCTGACGGAGTACATCGAGAAAGTTCAAGGAAGGGCAGCACGTTTTATATTATCGCGAAATAGGGGGAAGAGTGACACCGAAATGATACAGGATTTAATGTGAACATCATTAAAAGAAAGGCGTTTTTCGTTGCAGCGGAATCTTCTCACGAAATTTCAATCACCGACATTCTCCTCCGAATGCTAAAATACTCGTATTTTGTTGCCGCCGAACTACACAGGAAGAAACGATCATCGTAATAAAATAAAGGAAATCAGAGGTTTCACGAAAAGATATCGCTGTCCGTTTTTTCAGCGCGGTGTTCGAGATTCGAATAACAGAGAATTATTGCGAAGGTGGTTCGATAAACCCTCTGCCAGGCAATTAAAGGTGAGTTGCAGGGTATCCATGTATATGTAAATGTGTCTTAAAAGTAGCTTTACAATCAGTGTGTAATACCAATTTTTACGTTTGGTAGTTAGACATGGACATTTACCTCTGTACCCATTCAAAGACTAAGGCTCGATGCACTCGAGCGATTTACTGTTGCGAGCTCGCCGTGTTGTTTTCTCGCGCGTTTCAACAGCAAGTGTGAAGCACTGCAGCCTTACTTACTACGGCACTGACGTAGCAGAAAACTAGAGATGGGTCGAACTCGTTCATGCCCGTGAACTACTTCATTCATTTCACTCTTTGCCGTGAAGCGTTCAAATGAAGTAGTTCATTCGTGAAGTACGGAAGCCTGGCGAAGTTGCCAAGTTCGCCACTCAGTCGCGGCTACGCTCGCTTCGCCTCGCTCGTACAATAAAGCTTCGTAGTACTTCATAATTTTAGCAAAAGATGGCTGAACTATGCAGTAAAGTGCACGCAACGTTTTACGTTCTTACAGCATCTGAGTTAACTTAAATAGAGCATGGTCGAAGGGGACAAAGGAAAGATGAACAGAGAAGCCTGTCACATATAAAGAAGGCATTACATTTAATCCTGCTCGACATTTTCTCATGAAGCGCCCAAAAAAGTCTTTATCTGCCAAATGAAACTTTATTTGTTGTATTCATGGACTGAAAACTAGGGCTACCAACTAAATGCAGTCTAATTTTATGTTCATTATAAAATTTAATCCAAAATAGAATGAGTATGTTTACCAATGTCACAAAGTCTATATACCTACATTAAGTAAATATTCAGAAGTTTTCCTGTAGATTTTATGTTTGTTGAGAGTAATAACCCTCCAAATTCAAAACGTAAACTGTTACGTGTAGTCATTGGTACGATTTCAGGTAAAATCCCTCTTTATTTTATTCGGAAAGTAGTTTTTGTGTCTGTTCACTCTTATACAATGGCTAGCAACTCGCGATCGCGTAAAAGTAGTGAAATTTGGGGTTTCCTCGCCGATTTAGGTGATGAGAAAGCAAAGTGCAACTGTTGTTCTAAGTGTATTTCATGTAGAGTAGGAAATACATTTAATCTAGCGCGTCATGTTCGAGTGCTGCATCCAACAATGTCATTGTCAGTCAGGCGCTTAGCGCCCCCTGCTCATGCATTTTCCGCAACATCAGCAATTGCCAGAAGCGAACAGCAGTCGGTGCCAGAAAATAAAAGTATCACTTCATCATCAGACAGCAGACCTCAATATCACGGAACGTTACCTATGTATTTTCCGAAACCTCTTTCGAACAAAAGAAATCAGGAGATAGATTTCACACTTCTGGAGACTGTTGTAAAGGATTATTTGCTCTTCAGCATAGTGGAAAGCAAACATTTCCAAAGTTTTGTGGGCAAACTGAATGGTGCTTACAGAATGCCAGCTCAGAAGACCATTTCCAATACACTACTACAACAACAGTACGCCATGATGAAAGAAATTGTGAGAGTCAAAATTAATTCTGCGGAAGCGGTTGTGCTGACAATGGATGGGTGGACCTCAACCACAAATGAGAGTAATTTGTCAGTGACAGCACACTACGTTAAAGACCTGGAGCTGGCGTCTTCCCTCCTAGAGTGCCTTAAATACGACGAAAGCTACACGTCAGAAAAACTCTCCGAAGAACTGTGACGTGTCACAAGGGAATGGGGCATTCAAGAAAAAGTCGTGTGTTTTGTTAGCGACAATGCTGCTAATATTGGGCAGCCAGTGTGGCCGAGCGGTTCTAGGCGCTACAGTCTGGAGCCGCGCGACCGCTACGGTCGCAGGTTCGAATCCTGTCTCGGGCATGGATGTGTGTGCTGTCCTTAGGTTAGTTAGGTTTAAGTAGTTCTAAGTCTAGGGGACTGATGACCTTAGAAGTTAAGTCCCATAGTGCTCAGAGCCCCATTTTTTGCTAATATTGTGGCAACTATAAGACTCACAGGCTGGAAACACATCCCCTGCTTTGCACACACACTCAATTTAGTTGTTCAGAATGGGATTCCGCACATTCAACCCATTCTGAATGAAGCAAAAAAAAAAAATGTTGAATTTTTAAAAGAAGTTCGCAGGCCTGCACGAAACTGAAAAAGATACAGGAACAGTTAAAAGAGCCAGTTCTGACACTAAAACAGGACACTGTTACAAGATGGAATTCAACCTATGATATACTGCGAAGAATAATCGAAGTTAAGAATTCCCTAATGACAGTTATCACTCTGAATCATCCGGATCTTCCAAATCTGACAAGCGTAACACAAGCCTGTGACTTGTTGAAAGTTTTCAAAGACTGCGCCGAGGAAATGTCAAGTGAATATGTTGTCACTGCATCTAAAGTTATACTCCTTAGTCGCTCTTTGAAAAAACGATGTTGCAGGTTTGTTGATAACACTGAAATTCATCTAGACCTGCAACAGATGGTCGAAAAGTTAGCTGAAGACCTAAAACGACGATTTCGAAATATAGAGGAAAATTCAATTTTCGCATAAGCGACTTCATCGGATCCCCAGTTCAAATTACATGGTTTTTCTGATAAAAATTCTGTTGAGAAGGTGAAATTAAACCTGGTCAGGCACTGTGAGAAATTTGTGACGAACACATCCACTGCTACTGCAACAATCTCAGTTCCAACCGCTGAATCTACTTCCAGTCTCTGGCTCGAATTTGATGAAGTGTTTTCCAGGCTGCAGAGTAATCCACACCCGAGAGCTGCTGCAATAGTGGAAGTGGACAAATATTTACAAGAGCCCCTGCTACTGAGACAAGGCAATCCACTTCAGTGGTGGTCTGAACGGCTGTCAGTATACCCCTCGCTCTTTGAACTTCCAAAAATACTACTGTGTATTGTTGCAACCTCCACGCCGTGTGAAAGAGTGTTCTCGAAGGCAGGACACCTTATAAGTGACAGGGGAAATCGCCTGACAGGAAAAAAGTAGAACAAATCATGTTTATAAACGGAAATCTCTGAACATTCACCAAATCCGTTGATGTTTATTCATATGTCTTTTTTTTCTAATTTAATTAGGACAATCCTGAAATTGACATTTAGTGTAATTACTTCAGTAATGTGTACAAGATAAACATTCCTACATGATAGATTATCTTACAAGCGTGGATTCCAGCCATGCTTCAGTTCCAGACTCACAAGATAAGCATTTTATCTTCATGTTGGCCGTGCCTGCTCACACAGCCAGCCTCTTCGTTTGTATCTGTATTATTCATTTGTCTGCAAGCGCTGCCAACGGTAGGGTAATGTTGTCAGCACTGCAGGAAGCAGCGGACGCTGCCTTCCCCTCGCCCCTCACCACGCCAACCCCTCCTAAACCTATAGTTTCCCACAAACCCCGCGCGATTCGTCGACAGGCAGTAGAGGGGGGACTGAAGTGAAGGGAGAATGAGTGACGTAGCGCCGATGTAGTGGGAGAGGGAGAGCGGAAGAGAGTGAGTGAACTAGAAAAAAGTGTGGAGTGTGCTATCTGTGAAGAGTTTGAAGTACCAGTTCATTGAAATTGAGTGGTTAGTTCACACTTCAATGGAGTGAAGCGTTCATTTGAACGACTCATTCACGAGCTCCCCATCACTACAGCAAACGCTGTGGGTGAATGGGGCGGTGCACACTCGCTACCAACTCCAGGAACAGATGCCGCCAGACTGCAATGAATGTAATCGGTTTGAAAGTGGAATTGTGAACTGAAAAAAAAAAAAGAAAAAGAAAAAGCCTCTGAGATACGAGAAGCTCTTCGCAAGGATTATCATGACAGCATTAAGAACAGAGCCGATTAGTTTGCAAGTATGCACAACATCACAGTTAAACTATTTTCTGTCTTTGTTCTGAAGCTGGCTATTTTGCTCGAATGTGGCCAGAGAATTTAAATGATCGACCCCAACCCCAAGTCGCAAGTCCTTTCAGTTGACGCTACACTGGGCGACTTGCGCGTCGCTCATGATGAAATGATGACGGGGACAACAGAACGCTCACTCCCCGAGGGGAGAAAATCTCCGACACAGCCAGGAATGGAACCCAGGCCCGCTGCATGAATATGGCATTTAAAACTTGAAATAGCGCTAAGCAATAAATGTTCTGCTCTCCGGTTCTAAATGAATAAATCTTCAAGTAACAATTACGGTTTACAATAAATTCTGTTGCCTCATCTGTTTTAGTGTGACCAATGCCTCGTAGTATTGCAACCACAAAAAACGAAAGTGCACACATTTTAATGGAGATATGAAATGAATATAGATCTGATGTAATTAAATTTTCCTTGAGGTGTATGAGTGTCCATAGATAATAGCTATAGACAGAATGATAGAAGCTGAAGAAATTAATTAAAATTTGTACCGCGCCCAAGAGTTGAACCCAGGTTTCCCTGTAGTTAGGCAGGAGTGCTAGTCATTGCACTAGCGTAGCGGTACAACTAACACAGCTGCTCAGACTGCACTAGTCCAATGCCCTCCTTAACACAAAATTCAGTTAACATATTCAGCCTATTTTCCCCTTCTTAAATTGTCAGTATTACCAAGGCTCTCCGTTACTGGAATAGCACCCCAGGTTTGTACGTAATGTGGAAATATTGTTTGTACCTCAGGCGTAGGTGGCCTACCAATCTGATATAATTAGTTTCCTTGAGACATATTAGTTTCAACTTTACTTATACAAATTACAGAAGCTGGTGTAATGGCTAGCACATACCCCTACTTAGCAGGAAACCTGTATTAAGGTTCTGGCAATAGCAAACATTTTAATACATTTCTTCAGCTTCTATCATTATTGTAGGTAAATTCAGGAATAAACTGAGTCAGTTTTCACTACAATAACTATCGGCCAGATTTAAAAATTTTTGTATTACCTTGGTAATTTTCCAGAATTGTCTCTAAAGTTATCAGCGAAAACATTCCTTCCACTGTCAAGTGACCTACTATGCGATCAAAACTACCCTGATACCACCAAAAATATACGTTTTTCATATTATGGGGATTGTGTTGCCACCTCAGTAGTTCAAAAATGGCTGTGAGCACTATGGGACTTAACATCTATGGTCATCAGTCCCCTAGAACTTAGAACTACTTAAACCTAACTAACCTAAGGACATCACACAACACCCAGTCATCACGAGGCAGAGAAAATCCCTGACCCCGCCGGGAATCGAACCCGGGAACCCGGACGTGGGAAGCGACGACCTCAGTAGTCATTAGATATCGTGAGAGAGCAGTATGGGGCTCTCCGCGTAATTCACGGACTTCGAACGTGGTCAGGCGATTGGTTGTCACTTGCGTCATACGTGTGTACGCGAGATTTACACACTCCTAAACATCCCTAGATCCACTGTTCCCGATGTGATAGTTAAATGGAAACGTGAAGGGACACGTACAGCACAAAAGCCTACAGGCCGTCCTCGACTGTTGACTGACAGAGACCGCCGACAGTTGAAGATGGTCGTAATGTGTAATAGACAGACATCTATCCAGACCATCACACAGAAATTCCAAACTGCATCAGGACAAAATGCAAGTATTAGCTAGGCGGGAGGTGAGAAAACTTGGATTTCATGGTCGAGTGGCTGCACATCACGCCGGTAAATGTCAAACGAGGTCTTTCTTGGTGTAAGGAGAGTAAAAACTGGACGATTGAACAATGGAAAAACTTAGTGCGGAGTGACGAATCACGGTACACAACGTGGCGATCCGATGGCAGGATGTGGGTATGGCGAATGTCCAGTGAACGTTATCCGCCAACGTGTGTAGTGCCAACAGTAACATTCGGAGGCGGTGGTGTTGTGGTGTGGTCGTGTTTTTCATGGAGGGGGCTTGCACCCCTTGTTGTTTTGCGTGGCGCTATAACAGCACAGGCCTACATTGAT
Source organism: Schistocerca piceifrons (assembly GCF_021461385.2). Lineage (NCBI taxonomy): Eukaryota > Metazoa > Arthropoda > Insecta > Orthoptera > Acrididae > Schistocerca > Schistocerca piceifrons. Next base: position 547,659,458 of record NC_060143.1, read on the forward strand.
GTTTTAAGCACCTTCTTGCTTCCCACTGTTGAAGAGCAATTCGGGGATGGCGTTTGCATCTTTCAACACTGTCGAGCAGCTGCTCATAACGCACGGCCTGTGGCGCAGTGGTTACACGACAATAAGATCCCTGTAATGGACTGACCTGCTCAGAGTCATGACATAAATCCTATAGAACACCTTTGAGATGTTTTGGAACGCCGAAATTTTGCCAGGCCTCACCGACCGACATCGATACCTCTCCTCAGTGCAACACTCCGTGAAGAATGGGCTGCCATTCCCCAAGAATCATTCCAGCAACTGATTGAACACATGCCTGCGAGAGTGGAAGCTGCCATCTAGGCTAAGGGTGGGCCAACACCATATTGAATTCCTGCATTACCGATGGAGGGCACCACGACTTGTAAGCCATTTTCATCCAGGTGTACGGATACTTTTGATGAGCTACGGCTGCTGACCAATCATCGTTCCACCTCTTCACCGTCCGTCAAGCAGCCCTTAGGCTTGATGCATACGAGCGAGTAACTACCGCACCTGCTGGTGATGAGATCGCGGCGTCAGAAATTACTTCAGTGCCTATTCTTCGTTCATCATAAGAATAAACCTGATGTAAACCTCCTCCATGGGTCGATGGGATTTCGTTATCCGGGTAGCACAGCATCGTCTGGCATTTTTCCGTCACCTTTCTTCTGCGAGTTACGGTATCCACTCTTTGCGCAAGACGTCCCATACAGCTTTATAAACTTTCCGTAGTACTATTTTACGCAGTACTGTATGGCGATTTCTGTACTGATAATGCATATCGACTGCAGCCACTGCTCGGATGTTTGAATAGATGAACAGTTGACGTTACAGTTGTTGCTTCTCCTATCAATTTGTCAGATGACTGTACATTCATTCGGAAGTAAAGATAGTTTCATCTTCTCTTAAGTATATAAACAGTGTCTAGAACGTTCTTTACAGCAACTGTGAACCAACCACTGTGTGGGACCAAACGTTTCTGTTCCCTGTCTTAATGTAATCATAAACTATACCTACGTGCGTACTGGTTGGCTTCCAATCTAGCACTGCTGCGGCGAGTACCGCTGCGATACCGCCGTGTATCTATGATACGTTCGTCATAGGAGTAAACCTCATTTAAACATTACACTGTGTATTATTCCGCGTTTTCTGGAACCTCATTGGATTTCGTACCACGTAGAGCGGATACGTTTTATGCTGTGCGTTATGCGTACATCGACTCAGCGATAATGCGGGGGAACAGCTTTACCAGCTCATTTAACTTGGGCAGCACTGGTCAGACGTGTGATCTAACTAACCTGCTGTGATGTGAACATTAAAGACGTAAAAAGAGACGAGCAGAGAACAGTACAGCTTTGAATGTCATTTAATTTTCAAACAGTAGTAAAAATCCGTGGTAAAATTCTTAGGTGACTACGGTTGGCCGGACGGAAAACGTAACATACTCTCGATCTTAGCCAACATAGTACTCTAACTAAAAGTAAAAGTGATGAAAATTCCTGACTTTAACAAGGGTAATTTTTCTTCATGAGCTATCTTTGGCGTAAAAGCGAGTGCTGGGATTTCACCAGGTTGTTAAATATTGAAGCCACTGAAGGTATTACACTCATTCGTCTGATAATATCTGAACTCCCTCCGTATCGGACTCTGAGGAACACATTTCTGTACTGCTGCGTTGTTAAAGAGTCGATCAGCAACAGTCCTAAACCACGAAAAAATCCCTATTTCCTCCTCCTCGTTTATGACGTGCTATTCTGCATTCCGCCATCGTTCGCCACTGACGTCACAAAGCTTCGTGCATTAGTTCCAGTCTTGTTATTTCTCACAACAAATTCCTTAACTTGGCTCAGGATCAGTCCTATTCACAGATTGCGGTGTTAAGGCGACAACTGTAAAAATACAGCATTTGTACAGTGCGATCGACGCCGTGAAAATTATTATTTCCTATGTTTCTACGACGCTTCTGACTTGTGTGAGACCACATCTGTCCCACAAAACAATGGGCATATTTAAACAAGGAATATTCGATTTTTCATTTTTTTTCCCCAAAAGATCGAATTGTGTAATGTTTTCCTTCAAAAATCTTTTATGAAATGTCGATAATTAAGAATGTGTATTTGGAATGAAAACCAGAATTTTGCGTGAGATATGTAATTAAAAACTAGAAGACGTGCATTTTGCTTCAAAAATCAAACAAAAAAAAAAAATAGTAGACCACAACTAGTTTCGAACCGCCGCCCACCAGAAGAAAAACATGTCTACCTGCGACACAACCGAGTACGCCACGAATAATTTGAAACAGTCGTCATATTTTTAGTGTACAGTGTTTCTCGAAAACTGTAAACACTGATTTTTCTCTGTAATCTTGTGAAAAACGTTAACAACAATTTGTTTCTCGCCATTAACTGTGTTCCGCACGCGTGTTTCACTAAGAAGCAGGAATCAGTGTCATCCAGTTTCACGCTACGTATGAACAGCGAGACAATCCGAGAAGACACTGTCACTACAAGATTTTTTAAACGAAAATTACGTAGCTAAAGTGTGATTAAGAAAAACGTTGATGCCTTTTAATACATCAGAATGTGTTAAAGTTTCGTTTGCAGTTACGTAGTAGGAAGATATCTGATAGATAAGTTGGACCTACTTCCAAGAGCAGAGCAGCACCAGTGTAAGAGAGCTACGGCTGCTGACCAATCATCGTGTTTGTGTTTGTTTACATCAGGTTTATTCTTATGATGAACGAAGAATAGGCACTGAAGTAATTTCTGACGCCCCGATCTCATCACCAGCAGGTGCGGCAGTTAATCGCTCGTATGCATCAAGCCTAAGGACTGCTTGACGGACGGTGAAGAGGTGCATGCTGGGAAATATCGTGGAGAATAAGCAGAACAAAGAAATCAATCAAGGACCACTCTGAGTAGGCGAACTAATTAGGGCGTGATGTAAATGAGACCACGGATGCTAGAATAGACAGTGTGCGCAGTAGCAAAACGTGCCGCTGACGTCAGAGTACACCCAACCAGCGTTCAGTGGTCAACAACAGTGTTGTGTCGTAATTGCGTTTACGATCAAAACCAAGGTTGATTACGGCAGTGTGAAATTTTATTAGTAGCTGGCGATTAAATACAGAGTTATGCCGTAATTATCAGTGTTCTGAGGGATTTTTTAGGGCAAATTTTTTTGTGAAAAGCAATGGCTTGATGCGCTGTCGGCAGTTGTACCAGTAGCAGCAGACAACTATTGTTGTCGTTGTGGTCTTCAGTCCAGAGACTGGTTTGGTGCAGCTCTCCATGCTACTCTATCCTGTGCAGGCTTCTTCATCTCCGAGAAGCTACTGCAACCTACATCCTTCTAAATCTGCTTAGTGTATTCGTCTCTTGGTCCCCCTCTACGATTTTTACCCTCCACGCTTCACTCCAGTACTAAATCGGTGATCCTTTGATGCTCAGATCCTGTCGTACCAACCGATCCCTTCTCCTAGTCAAGTTGTACCACAAATTCCTTTTCTCCCCAATTATATTCAGTACCTCATCACTATATCCGTGATCTACCCATATAATCTTCAGCATTCTTCTGTAGCATTACCTTTCGAAAGCTTCTATTCTCTTCTTGTCTAAACTGTATATCGTCCTTGCTTCACATCCATACATGGCTACACTCCATGCAAATACTTTCAGAAAAGACTTCCTGACACTTAAATCTATACTCGATGTTAACAGACTTCTCTTCTTCAGAAACGCTTTCCTTGCCAGAGCCAGTCTACATTTATATCCTCTCTACTACGACCATCATCAGTTATTTTGCCCACCAAACAGCAAAACTCATCTACAACTTTGTCTCATTTCCTAATCTAATTCCCTCAGCATCACCTGATTTGATTCGTCTACAGCATACCAATAAGTAAGATGGAAATTAGGTTTCATGTATTTCCTAAAACAATATGACGAAATGAAACTGTATAAATGCTTGTGAACGTGCAGATTCATAGTGTTCGTGTCTGTTCTGTATATTACACTGATTCGGATGTTCAAAGGGATGTTAAAATTGAACTGTGGGATATTCCTTCGAAACTCAAGTTAAAAACTGAAACAGTTCCAACTCCAAATCCCCTGGTGCTGATGTAGGGGTTAGTAATGATCCTAATAATGAGAGAAGTACAGTGTGCTGGCACAAAAACGAAGCTACCGTAAAGAAGTGGAAGATATTTTTACAGGTAAATACATTGCCCACTAATGAAGAAAGTTCTACTAAGACATTAACCGTGAATACAAACACTCCTATAAATGTGACAGTGTGCGCTCACGACAAGAATTAAAAATTTGGAAACTGAAGTAAAAGACTTAGACAGAAGAATGCAGATTTGCAATATCGTGTGTCTCTTGATGTGGTACTGATTTACATGAAATTAAAACATCTTCAAAGAGTTATTCAGGGCTCTTTTTCACTGTCAGCAACAAGTGGTTATGAAAAGTGCTGTTCCAAGTGGATGTCTGTAGATTCTACAAAGGCTGCGACTTTACATGGCTTATGTTATTAAGCGTTATCTTTTGTCAGAGACGTATTGAAATATCCTCTTCTTACTGAAGTACCGAGCGAGATGGCGCAGTGGTTAGCACGCTGGACTCGCCTTCGGGAGGTCGACGTTTCAAACCCGCGTCAGGCCATCCACAGTTAGGACTTCCATGTTTTCCCTAAATCGTTTCAGAGAAATGCCAAGTTCGTTCCCATCCTTCCCTAATCCGAGCTTGTGCTCCGTCACTAATAACCTCGCTGTCGACGGGACATTAATTTCCTCCTCCTCCTACTGAAGTCAAAAAGAAGACTCAGGCAACTTAGAGTTTCACCATGTTTTGCTGATGTAAGCCTTAGTGTATTCGAAAGTCAAAGCTATTAACAAAACTTGAAAAAGATTTAGTTCAGAGGTTTTACCAATCATAGAAAAAAATATTGTGACTAAAATAGAGCTTAAGAATTATGAAAATAATAATGGTACACTAAAACCTGGAAAATCACGACAACCTTCGTACTTGAGCGTGAGTTATACATGTCTGCGCCGTGTGCGTATAAGCTTCTGTGCGGTGCTGCGTGGCAGTAGGGTTCACGATGACGTCAGAGCTCACGTCCCGCCTGCTCGTGGCTCAGAGCGCGTATTATAGTATCCGTAAATGAGACGGTAGTGGGTGGAACACGGAGAATGGTGAACGAATGGAACATGGACCATGGAACTTCTCTGCCGCGAGAAAGATTTGGCTTTAACGTCTCGTCTAGCGCAAGATAATTAGAGGCGGAGCACCAGCTCGGATAGCGGTGGCATGTGGAAGGAAAGAAGCCTGGTCATTAAACAAAGTGCCCATTCCGTGACAGATTTAGGGAAATAGCAGAAAACCTAAATATGGTTGACCTAAGGGGGATTTCACCATCGTCTATCTGAATGGTCCAGCTCACATGGAAGTTCTTCGCTGGACTTCAGGAATTTCAGTCTTTTCTTGGATAGTGAGTAGACGACGCTAGAAAGCAGGCTGGAGAAACAGATACTCTAAGTCAGAACATCATCCTCATAATAGTCGATGGTCATCAAAGGGGAGCAGAGATTGGGAAGAGAGTGAGACAGGAATGTAACTTATCACCGATAGTATAATTATCTGTGCAATGTGCAAGCAGTAAAGGAAACAAAAGGAAAATTTGGAGTAAGAACTATAGTTCAGGGATAAGAAATAAAAACTCTGAGGGGGCAGTGTAATTCTGTGAGAGAGAACAAAGGACTTGGAAGAGCAGTTGAATGGGATGGACAGTGTATCGAAAGGAGGACATAAGATGAAGATCAACAAAAGCAAAACAAGGACAATGACATGTAGTAGAATTAAATCAGGCGATTCTGAGGGAATTAGATTGGGAAACGAGACACAGAAAGTACTAGATGAGTTTTTTTATTTGGGACTGATGATGAACGAAGCAGAGAGGAAGAAAACATAGACTGCCAATGGCACGAAGAGCGTTTCTAAAGAAGAGAAATTTGTTAACATCGAATATAGATTTAAGTGTTAGGAAATCTTTCGTGAAAGTATTTGTATGGAGTGTAGACATGCACGGAAGATACACAGTTTACGCAACAAAAGAATAGATTCTTTAGAAAATAGAAATAGGGAGGAGAGAAATTTTGTGACACTTCGCGACTAGAAGAAGCGATCCGTTCATAGGACACATTCTGAGACATCAATGGATCGCCAGTGTAGTACTGGGGGGAAGTGTGGGAGAGTAAAAATTACAGCAAGAGACCAAGAGATGGCCACAGTATATAAATTCAGAAGAATGTACGTTGCAGTGGTTATTCGGAGATGAAAAAGCCTGCGCAGGTTACAGCAGCATGGGGAGCTACACCAAACAAGACTTCGGATTGAAGAGCGCAACCACAGCACAAAATGCAGCACAATTCTAAAACTAAAATTTTTGATAACTTACCAACTGATATAAAATGTCTGACAGACATCAAAGAAAAGTTTGAAGACTAACAGTAAAACTTTCCCCTTGACAACTCCTTCCACTCTGTAGAAGAATTTCAACTTGTAATGTGTAAAAACTGACGGGTAGCAATTAGTAACTCACATCTTCATAATTGAAATAAAATAGAATAAAGCGAACTTCGAGAATGTTCAGAGCTTAGTCATATTTACAAATTTTATTTGTGATTTGAATGTAAAATGACTCGTTCCAAATCACTCGGATTTATCGTGCAAATGATGCATGGAAGATTTTACAAAAAAAAAAAATATCCCATAGAAGCATTTCGACATCGTTGTGGGTATTTTTACTTAATGGTCAGAAACTTTATCTCGTTTTTACGTGTTGTATTTGGTTTATGAGTAAGTCCTCTTTTCCAAAAATTAGTCTCCTTTTACTAACGTTTCGTAATTATGCGGTGGTGCCTAGTGACTTTCTTGATTTTAAATCTTGTACTGTACGTAATCTGCAAGTGCGAAATTGTTTTAGAATTTTTATGACGAAAAATCTGGTTAACATTCATTTCTTCGACGTAAGAAATACGTTACAAGTTTTAAAAACCTCATTAGGTAATTTTTCAGACGATTTTTGGTTGTTGTTCTGTATGGAAAGGAAGTTCTGACATGATTACATTCCTCCCTCCTTCGACTCTACTTTTTTTTTAACCGAAAGTGTAGGAGCTGTCATTCTTGACAACTGTGGTCACTTTTTGCCAGTGAACAGGTCTTTTGGGATTTTCGTCACTACTTGGCGCAGATGCGATATGACAGAGCAATGTACTGAGCTCTCGCTACAGGTTGGCTAATAAATTATTAACCTGCGGTGGTGCTGCCTTGGAACAGGGATTCAGACGACTGGCAAACATTTAAACACGGGCCAGCGTTGGCGACTGCCTCCAGCTCCGCTTCGACGAAGAACAGGCATTCCTGGAAGGAATCGTGCGCGTAGCTGACCTGTCGTTCTTTTTAATCCCTCGCGTGATGGAGCCTTATGCGTCTCACATCCCAGGAACTTCAACAGAGTTTGTTTGGTTATTAACTGACATTTTAGTTTGAAATGTCATGTCCCGACTGTGAACTCAAGGTTAAGTATTTTTTTTTTTTTTTTTTTAAGAGAGAGAGAGAGAGAGAGAGAGAGAGAGAGAGAGAGAGAGAGTTCTGCCACTCACGAGGCAGAAAAAGTCACAGTTGTTTGCAGTAATATTAAATGATTCCGAGGCCACAATCTAAATCACCAACTTGGCCCAGTTACCACGCTATAATAATAATAATAATAATAAATAATTCATTTATAAACGATAGAGCACAGCAATCAGTCGTCCTATTTTTGCAGGTTTTATTTGGCAAATCCAGATATCGGCTAGTGCCCAGCCATTATCAATGCACTATTTCATAGTCTCAATGCATGTAAGTTCCGTGTAGTTCGGTCGTCTGTCACAGTTCTTTCAATAACCTGAATACTGAAAAAAAACTGTGACAGACCCTTTCGGTGTCTTATTCAAGCATGTGTCAGTCTCGCCTACCCTGACGATCATGCCACAGGAAGACACAAATCAGAAACAGTGAAAAAGCATAAGCACGCTTAGCTGCCTCGCATCATATTGAGATTTCGTCGAATGGTTTTGAACGGTACACAGTGATTCCATACTGCACACGAGAGCAAAAATTGTGGTCGTGCTGCGCTCCAAACTGGTGTCCTTAGAGAAGGGTTGACACGTCAGAAGGTGTGGGCAGTGCCAAAGGCTGTAAAGGATGTCTTCCTTACCGCTCATTACACTAAGAACTGTCTTTTCTACTGCGAAATATTTGGGAATTAGCGACCCAAGTGGTTTGACTGACACCCTTTATACCAGCCCGGTTCAAAAATGGCTCTGAGCACTATGGGACTTAACTGCTGTGGTCATCAGTCCCCTAGAACTTAGAACTACTTAAACCTAACTAACCTAAGGACATCAGACACATCCATGCCCGAGGCAGGATTCGAACCTGCGACCGCAGCGGTCGCGCGGTTCCAGACTGTAGCGCCTAGAACCGCTCAGCCACTAGGGCCGGCCCCATGTTGCCTACATGAATAATATACAGAAGAATGGAAAAGAAAACTGAGGATGCTCTAGATGACGATCAGTTTCGCTTTAGGAAAGGTAAAGGTACGAGAGAGGCAATTCTCACGTTGCGGCTAATAATGGAAGCAAAACTAAAGAAGTATAATCAAGACACGTTCATAGGATTTGTCGACCTAGAGAAAGCGTTCGACAATGCAAAATGGTGCAAGATGTTCGAAATTCTGAGAAAAGTAGGGGTAAGCTATAGGGAGAGACGTGCCATAAACAATATGTACAACAGCCAAAAGGAAATAATAAGAGTGGACGACCAAGAATGACGTGCTCGCATTGAAAAGGTTCTAAGACAAGGATGTAGCCTTTCGCCCCAACTGTTCAATCTGTTCATCGAAGAAGCAATTATGGAAATAAAAGAAAGTTTCAGGAGTGGAATTAAAATTCAAGTTAAAGGATATCAATGATACGATTTGCTGAGTGAAGGAGAAGAAGAATTACATGATATGCTGAACGGAATGAACTGTCCAATGAGTACATAGTATGGACTGAGAGTAAATCGAAGGAAGACGAAGGTAATGAGAAATGAGAACAGCGAGGAACTTAAGATCAGAATTGATGATCACGAAGTAGATGAAGTTAAGGAATCCTGCTACCTAGGCAGTAAAATACCCATGACGGACGGAGCAAAGACGACATGAAAAGCAAACTAGCAATGGCAAAAAGGACATTCCTGGCCAAGAGAAGTCTACTAATATCAGATATCGGCCTTAATTTGAGGAACAAATTTCTGTGACTGTACGTCTTGAGTACAGCATTGTATGATAGTGAAACATGGACTGTGGAAAACCGGAACGAGAGAACCGAAGAATTTGAGATGTGGTGATACAGACGAATGTTGACAATTAGGTGGGCTGATAAGGTAAGGAATGAGGAGGTCCTGCGCGGAATTGGAGAGGAAAAGGACTTCCCTGGTACTAGAGGGAGCTGTAGAGGGGAAAAACTGTAGACGAAGACAGAGATTGGAATACATCCAGCAAATAATTGAGGACGTGGGTTGGAACTGCTACTCTGAGATGAAGAGGTTAGAACAGGAGAGGTATTTGTGGTGGGCCGCCTCAAACCAGTCAGAATGATGAGAAAAAAAAATCACAAGGAGGGAACACCAAGGTTCTAACAAATACATATTAGAGCAATTCACAAAAATGATAATTTATCCTGACGGCATGCTGTTTCATTAAACAGAAGATATCTTAGCACAAAAGTGTATCATAATACACTTCAGTCCATTCATTTTTGTCCCATCATATGTGTTAAGCGATCATATATATAATATATGAGTATTTGGATGCAATTGGGTGGGATAGATTAAAACAAAACAAAAAAAATACAAAATACAAATGGAATATATATATATGAGTGTTCTTTGTTTGCGCTATCCTACTCATTTGAATCTGAATGAGCTATATAATGAAAGTAGATGGGCTGCTAAAATGAGTCAAAATAAGCGTATTTCACACAGCAACCCATGTTCGCATCCCTTAGCGTATGGCGCAAGGCGTGTTGAACGGTGCTGTGCGCACCATTGAGCGTAGTCATACAACATTCCATCCGAGCCATGGTTGTACCAGGTCGGCAAGGCATAGATCTCAATGTACTTTGACAACAAGGTAGAAGAGATGACAGGTTGAAGTTTCATGACCTGTATTTTTAAATGGTTTACTCAGCATAGTTGTAGATATCCCAGGTGAGACAGCACTATAGGTTTTCTGCGTCTTACTGGGAAGTAAACGCATTGCTTTTGGCTGTGAAAATGCCTGTTAGGTAGGTGTTGCATAGAGGGCAAGCACCTCCACATGATGTGGTGTGATGTTCACCCTGCGTCAGTTTGTAATGATATGGGGACAATTTTGTGTTTGTTACTGTGTGGAGCGGACAGGAAATGAAGAATTATTGTTGGGAGCAAAGGACAGACATAGACTGTGCTTATGGGGTGGTGGAAGGAAATGCTGACATTGCCCAACGGTTTCCAAATGATTGAGTGTAACTCCATCAGTTCACTACGAGAGACAGGTTCACTTGAGAGGGATGTTTCGGGGAGAAGACCAGACAGAGAGGTCATCGGTCTCATCTGATTAGGGAAGGACGGGAAAGGAATTCGGCCGTGCCCTTTCAAAGGAACCATCCCGGCATTTGCCTGGAGCGATTTAGGGAAATCACGGAAAACCTAAATCAGAATGGCGGGACTCGGGATTGAACCAGGTTCACTTGAGGTCCGTGTTCCACTGGCTCATTCTCGTACTGGCACATGTGTATTTAAGGCCTACTTTGAAACCTGAGGTATTTATTTTGTATTACAGACGGAAAGACTGGTAATGTGCATACATGAGGGCTTGAAGAGGAGGTGTTAGCATTGCTCGAAAGCACACCCTCAACAAGCTCCTGGCGTGTTGCACGAGAAATGTGTGTAAGCCATTCCACAACTCTGCATGGGTGGTGTGTAGATGATTTGCACCCCTTCTGCCTTCAGGAGTTTCACATCCTTAACCAGGCGATTTTCCATATCGAATCGAATTCTTGCCAGTGGTCCCTGCGAAGGTGTGCCATTCAACTGGGCTTTCCAAACTGTGTACATTCTACAGATCAGGCATTTGTTCGTGGTCACCAAGATCAGTGTCAACATTTGGTCTGGCTTGATAGACGATAATCTGGCCGGTCCCTGCATGTTCTGGTGACTGTACGCAAAGAGATACTTAATCATTTGACAAGAAACACTGCCAGAGATGTTGGAACAGGTTCCACTAAAGGTGTGACGGCGAATGTAGTACCAATACATGGTGCACATGCACACTTTACACATGCAGTGTGAATGCATTTGGATGAAATCTTTAGTGAGAACTGGAAAGTGTGCAGTGGCCGATGGCATGGTCTCTATGTTTCCCCAACTTCATACCCACTGATTTTTTCTTCTGGGCCCACCTGAAAGCTATTGTCTACGAAACACCCATGGAGACAGATAGAGCTGATAGTGTGCGTTATAACATCCTCCAATGCAATTTCCACTTTGCGAGGAGCGTTTGTAGAGTATGACAGTCACTCGTGCGTCGTTGCACTGCGTGCATTACGCAGAAGGGCTTAATTTCGAGCAATTTTTGTAACTTTTTTTAAAGTAAATGTTATAAAACTTCACCTCAATTCTCGTTTACCTTAACGCCACAAGCACACTGGAAACGTTATCCTGTAGACCTGCTACGATTTGTTTTTGATGTATTGGATGAATCTTACAGGGTTCTCTACTAGCTGACATTAGGAGGTTCTATTACAAGACAACCCTCACAAATTGTTTCGTATATGCCAGTTCAATATAGCATTACTTTAGTAAATTGGGACCTGTCATAGCGTACAAAACAACAACATCTTCTTGAACTATAGCTTGCTGTTGTGAAACATATAATGATTGCTGATTCCAACATGTGAGCAACTGATGTGAAAAGCTGTATTCTGTAGCGTTATTTCACTTGTCTGAAAAATTGACTATTTATTTACAGGCACTGATTTGAATGTGAGGGAAGCTCTCAAGCTGTGTAATTTTGTCCATCAAACTGAAGGAAATCACTCTCACCTCTACAGTTCGTTCATCTGTAATTGGCGTCAGTGCTGTAGTTTTTTTCACTTCATAGGATGCTATAGATACAGCAATAAGGAATAGCGCAGTAGGCAGTACAGTTGAAGAGGAATGGACATCTCTAAAAAGGGCCATCACAGAAGTTGGGAAGGAAAACATAGGTACAAAGAAGGTAGCTGCGAAGAAACCATGGGTAACAGAAGAAATACTACAGTTGATTGATGAAAGGAGGAAGTACAAACTATGTTCCGGGAAAATCAGGAATACAGAAATACAAGTCGCTGAGGAATGAAATAAACAGGAAGTGCAGGGAAGCTAAGACGAAATGGCTGCAGGAAAAATGTGAAGACATCGAAAAAGATATGATTGTCGGAAGGACAGACTCAGCATACAGGAAAGCCAAAACAACCTTTCGTCACATTAAAAGCAACGGTGGTAACATTAAGAGTGCAACGGGAATTCCAAGTTAAATGCAGAGGAGAGAGCAGATAGATGGAAAGAATACATTGAAAGCCTCTATGAGGGTGAAGATTTATCTGATGTGATAGAAGAAGAAACAGGAGTCGATTTAGAAGAGATAGGGGATCCAGTATTAGAATCGGAATTTAAAAGAGCTTTGGAGTACTTACGGTCAAATAAGGCAGAAGGGATAGATAACATTCCATCAGAATTTCTAAAATCATTGGGGGAAGTGGCAACAAAACGAATATTCACGTTGGTGTGTAGAATATATGAGTCTGGCGATATACCACCTGACTTTCGGAAAAGCATCATGCACACAATTCCGAAGACGGCAAGAGCTGACAAGTGCGAGAATTATCGCACAATCAGCTTAACAGCTCATGCATCGAAGCTGCTTACAAGAATAATATACAGAAGAATGGAAAAGAAAATTGAGAATGCGCTAGGTGACGATCAGTTTGGCTTTAGGAAAAGTAAAGGGACGAGAGAGGCAATTTTGACGTTACGGCTAATAATGGAAGCAAGGCTAAAGAAAAATCAAGACACTTTCATAGGATTTGTCGACCTGGAAAAAGCGTTCGACAATATAAAATGGTGCAAGCTGTTCGAGATTCTGAAAAAAGTAGGGGTAAGCTATAGGGAGAGACGGATCATATGCAATACGATCAAGAACGAAGTGCTCGTGTTAAGAAGGGTGTAAGACAAGGCTGTAGCCTTTCGCCCCTACTCTTGAATCTGTACATCGAGGAAGCAATGATGGAAATAAAAGAAAGATTCAGGAGTGGAATTAAAATACAAGGTGAAAGGATATCAATGATACGATTCGCTGATGACATTGCTATCCTGAGTGAAAGTGAAGAATTATTAAATGATCTGCTGAACGGAATGAACAGTCTAATGAGTACACAGTATGGTTTGAGAGTAAATCGGAGAAAGACGAAAGTAATGAGAAGTAGTAGAAATGAGAACAGCGAGAAACTTAACATCAGGATTGATGGTCACGAAGTCAATGAAGTTAAGGAATTCTGCTACCTAGGCAGTAAAATAACCAATGACGGACGGAGCAAGGAGGACATCAAAAGCAGACTCGCTATGGCAAAAAAGGTATTTCTGGCCAAGAGAAGCCTATTAATATGAAATACCGGCCTTAATTTGAGGAAGAAATTTCTGAGGATGTACGTCTGGAGTGAAACGTGGACTGTGGGAAAACCGGAACAGAAGAGAATTGAAGCATTTGAGATGTGGTGCTATAGGCGAATGTTGAAAATTAGGTGGACTGATAAGGTAAGGAATGAGGAGGTTCTACGCAGAATTGGAGAGGAAAGGAATATGTGGAAAACACTGATAAGGAGAAGGGACAGGATGATAGGACATCTGCTAAAACATGAGGGAATGACTTCCATGGTACTAGAGGGAGCTGTAGAGGGCAAAAACTGTAGAGGAAGACAGAGATTGGAATACGTCAAGCAAGTAATTGAGGACGTAGGTTGCAAGTGCTACTCTGAGATGAAGAGGTTAGCACAGGAAAGGAATTCGTGGCGGACCGCATCAAACCAGTCAGCAGACTGATGACCAAAAAAAAAAAAAAAAAGGATGTCTCAAAATAATGGGAGGCCGGGGGAGAAAGAGATGTGAATTGCGTCCTGCAGTCGAATGTAAAACTATCCCACTTTGCTCATAAAACTAAAAGGGAATGCGATTGATTTTCATCGAAAGAGGACATTTATTATCATCAAGGTTGTGTGCTTTTTTTGTGGTCGCCCAAGGAAGATGGCCAACCAAGCAAGTTACACTCGGGGTGCTTATCACTTACCTCGCTTTTTTCAGGGTCATTGAGGCCTTTTGTGTCAGCGCAAGACCACCGCCCAGACCGTTCAGCTGCCCACACCGCGAGGGGAGCTGTAGTGGATGGCCAGGAGGGCGCGGGTGGTGAGCAGCGACTCGTCCGCCGGTGGCAGACTGTGGTCAACATAGGCACCATGCAGAAGCAGTAGCAGCAGGCCATTCAAAAAGCCTGTATCCCCACCTACGGTAAGAAGAGGGAGGGTGAGGGATGAGGGGAGGTAAGAGCAGCTCTAATATTGCTAGTTAGTGATTGTACATCGAACAAAATGCACATTGAACTGTAGCCCCTCACTCCTGTTGCAATATTTTGGGACAACGATTTCCCCTAGTTCCCAGCACAAGTGCAGCATTATGACCCACTGATTACGAGCGATGTTTTCTTTTTCAGGACAATTTAGATGTGTAATTGGGGCAGTGAAGCATTTTCCATCAGTTTTGGTAGTGTGTATTTGCTTCAATTCCGTGCACTGCAGGGTGATCGTCGAGCAATGCGGGAGGAGGCATCTGTAGTGCACTCCAATGTCAAACAGCGATAGATGCAGTCCTCAGCTGTATGCTTACAGTTAATACACTTGTCAAATTCATTTCTATCCAACACCAGTGTCTCATCAGTTAACACAATTGCGCCAAAAAATACAGGTAGTACCATTCACTTCAGCCCTTTCCCCACCAGCTTGTAGGTGCAGGGTAGAGTTTGATTATGTCTGCCATTAGTTTCGAGTGGTTTGGAAAAATTTTTCCCAACAGAATAACACCAGTTGTATGGTATTCTCAATTGTTCGAACTTTATTGCGATTTGAGTCGCTCCTTGCGTAGCGCTATGCATTTCTTTTTTTGGGTCATCACTCTTCTGACTGGCTTGATGCGGCCTGCCACGAACTCTTATGTCAACCTCTTCATCACACAGTAGCACTTGCAACCTACGTCCTCAATTGTTTGCTGGATGTATTCCAATATCCGTCTTCCTCTACAGTTTGAAACGCGTATGTACTCGGTAGCAGCGATGGCGAGGCATGACAGAATCTCTGACCAGAGAGTTATTTTTCCTTTGCTTTTCCTCCCAGAATCAATTTATCAGTTTGATCTTAACGTTAATTTTGTGGGGACTTAACATTTTTTTCACATTTTTGTTATCATTGAGTTTTATTACTGTGGGAAGCTAACATTTGGCTCTATTTGCATTTTCATTCAATTCATATTATTTAAAAATAATTACGGGAAGATTACACTTAGCACGATGAGTATTTACATTTAAAATATTTTCTTTCATTTTTGCGGGGAACTAACATTTGGCTCTATTTTCAATATCATTTAATTATTGTCTTTAAAAATTTTGTGGGGAGGTTACATTTGGCGACACCCGGTCCAGGATCGTATTTCGTTGAGAATCTTCTGAGAAGTAGTCAGATATTTGCTTTTATTTACTTAATATAATTAGCATTTGGCGCAACGCTTTTACTAATTTTATGACTTTCTTTCCTCAGATCATCGGCAATTCGTTGCTCTGTTGTATTTGTGTTTGTTGCTTTTTGCATTGTGCTTATTTCATGTGTGAATAATTGTGACTATAGTAAAAATGCCGCGAAAGACTGTGAATAGTGTATCGCGAGGTATTATGAATGAAATTACCGACTTAAACAACTTCACCGATAGTACTTGTGACACGCAGTGTAATGATGACAATCCTGCGTTCACTGATAATCAGTGCGTTCCAGCCACTAATGATGATTTTTGTCTTAATGATGAACAAACGAACCCGGTTATGTCCTCTGTTGATTTGACGACAACCGATGACGCGGGGCGCCCTATTGCAATGAGCACTGCCCAGCTTAACACATCCGGTTTGAAAAATTCAAGTGACGAACAGACAAATTTGTCTAATGAAAATGAACAGGATACACAAAGTAGTACGGATTTATTTAATTCCGAAATAGTGACTGACAGTGTACATTTGACTGGCAAACCTTTTTGTAAATCTCAGAATAACCAAATGGTTACAGAAAGCGAGATAATTCCAGATCCATCATTAAACAGCACAGAGAATAGAAACGCTAATTTTGGGTTGGATCAAATAATGGCATTTTTAAAACAATTTGATAAAAAATTAGACAATAATAATGAAAAACAAGACAAGCTTAATGAAAAATTAGACAACAATTCCAGACAGTTAAATGAAAAATTAGACAACAATTGCAGACAGTTAAATGAAAAATTAGACAACAATTCTAGGCAGCTTAGTGAACAAATTAGAGCCGTTGCCGCGCAGTGTCATGACACTAAGGAACAGTTACGCTAGGAAATTGAGGCTTGTTCAAAGAAAAGTAGCGAAGAAATTAGATCTGTTGCTCAAGAATTAAGGGATATGCAAACAGTTACAACAGAAACACTTAAAGAGGAAATTAGCGCAGTCGCTAAACAATGCTCTGGAAAGGCTACACAATTACGCGACGAGTTTAAACTAATGACAGCAGAACTTTCGCGCACAATGGATGCAAAGATAGACGCGAAATTCGAACAACAGAACACTCAAATTGACGAGCGCTTTAATCACCACTTACAAAACAGTGATACGCGTTTCCGCAAATTTATACAGGATCAAAATAAAGTAAAACGACAAGTAATGGAAACAATCACAGCACAGAGACAAGAAGACAAACGTAAAATGTTTGCGAAGGCAAAAACATATGTAGACAACAATATTGCTACAGTATCGGACAAAATTAACACCATCGAACAGTTGAACACCGAATTAGGTGATGAAATTTCTGATCTTAAATCAAAAACAGATACACACACAGTAGATATTCAAACAGTGACCGACAGACTCGAACAATTAGAACTAACACAGGACTCCGATGTCGTCAAAGCTGACGTTAAAAAACTGAACGAAACTACACGTAAATTGCAAAAACAGATTAATGCCTCTGACACTGAAACCGATGATCAGGTAAAAATACTGACTGAAAAATGTGATGAATTGGCCAGTCGTATTGAAGTTATTGAAAGTAATAATGACAGCAAATCAGACGATACCTCACCGGTTTCATTTAATCAAACACCTGAATTTCAAAATTTACAGCAGACAGTTAATGAGATCGATTCATCTAATAACACCTTACGTAGAAAATTGTCATATTTACAGCAAGAAGTAACAGAGATGAAAAATATTTCAGTTAATAACACATCACAGCAGACGCCACTTTGTGAACATTTGTCAGACTCACGCAGCGCGTATAATTTATGTAATCAACAGAGAGTACGGGACTTAGATTCTGAACAGACACAGACAAATAGATTCTCTCACAATCATGAACCTGTTCAATCATACAGAGATGATAATTTCGATTACAAACATTTTCTGTCAGTGAGAAAATTTAAAGTATTTAAAAATGACAGAACACAGATTCACCCACTGGATTGGATTCAACAACTTAGCTTTGCTTTTCCACCGACTTGGCCCGTTACGCATAAACTTGAATTTATTTGCAGTTCTTTGGAAGGCGAACCGGCAACTCGTATGAGACCGATCGCAAGGCAATGCTATTCAGTAGAAGAGTTTCAGAATGCTTTTCTGTCAGCATACTGGTCGAAGACGACACAGCGCGGAATCAAAGATCAATTAATTAGTTTACCAAATTATGAGAACTCCAATTTTCCCAGTGTGACGCAATTTTTTGAGCACATGGTGCAACAAAACCAGTACCTAAGTGAACCGTACAGTGAATCTGCACTCATACAATTATGTATATCTAAATTACCACGATCATTGAGAGTGTCACTCCTAACGGGTCAGCAAAAAGAAAATATTTCGGCATTCAGGGATCTGCTGCAGCTTTTAGAAGTGCAGCAATCAGATTATTCCTTCGTGAACAAAAACTTTTCATATAATAACCAAAGTCAACAAACATACAGCAATTATGATCAGGCACGTAATTTCAATAGCAAAGCTAATAGACGCTTTAGGAACGACAACCAACAGAACGTTAATAACAGGCAAAATTTTAATTATCGACATCATCAAAATTATGAGCAACAGGAAGCACATTTTGGTAACAATAGACGTTTTTCACTACAACAGCATGAAAGTCACCCGGTTAGCATACCTAACCAACAATGTAATACACAAGGTCAACCAAACTTTAATGTTTCGCCGCGTGGACGTATAGTCCGTGATACAACAAATAGTAACGCATGGCAGCAAAGGAACAACTACGTACAGAAAAGACAGTATTTCAATTCCGATCGCAATGTACCGTATAGGAATGACTATTACGACAGACGTAAAAATAATGAGGACAATTTTCAGCGTACGTTTAATAACAGTCGGTCTTACCAGCAACAAAATGATCAGCAACAACATATTCTCGTGAATGAACCCGACAGTAGGTATCATCCAGAACGTAATACGTCTGGAAGAAGTAATAGAGCAGTTCATATAGTAGAAATGCCACAACATCCTCCTGAAAATAACAACACGTCAGATAGAATCTGACTAGATACTGTACAGGTCGCATCTTCCAGTAGCACAAACACTACCTTTGACACGCAAAATGTTGTTCACGAAAATGTTATTACTTTTGACGACATCAGAGACACTCTTTTACAGGAAAGACCTGTTGTTCAGAAAACCATTTCACATCCTGTCATCGAAATTAAAATAGGTTCATCGAAATTTTCAGCAGTAATTGATTCTGGATCTCCTATGTCAGTAATAAATGAAGAAACTTTCAACGAATGTAACAAAGAGAATACGTATCCTACATTACCTTCAGGCAAAACGAAAGTAAAAGGAGCAGTGTCGAGTAAAGGAGTAGATGTTAAATTACAGACACATTTACCATTTTGTATTGCAGGTCATACTTTTCACTCAAATTTTTGGATTGTTCCTTTATTGACAACAGACGTTATTTTAGGTACTAATTTTCTCGTACAACACGACGCAGTGGTTGATTTTCAGAATTCCTATTTAATGTTGAAGGATGAAAATGTGCAACTGGCTTTAGAATTTCAGCACTCATTATCGGCAGAAGAGGAAACAATTAATTGTACACAGGTCATTTCCGTATTACGTAACATAGACTGTAATTCCACATTGTTCACTGATACGTACGTACATAACTATAATACTCCAGACGAAGCTGACTACGATGTTATGCAGATGATTTCTGACAAAGTTAAACAAAGCAGTGCAAATACAGACGACGAACGCACGCAACTACACAAAATTCTTTTACAGCAAGCTCCAGTTTTTGACAACATTCCTGGTACTATGTCCGGATTTATGTATGAATTTCAAGTCAAATAGCACGACACATTTAAAGCCAAGCATTATCCCATTCCGTATATTGATAGAGAACAGGTTAAAAAAGAATAGCAGGATATGCTTGACCAAGGAATTATTGAACCGGCAGTTAGTCCGTACATAAACCCGCTGCATATTGTTAAGAAAAAAGATGGCTCACTTCGCCTTGTACTTGATTCACGTCACATCAATGACATAATTATTAATGAAACAGATCGACCACAGACATTAGAGGAACTTCTACAGAAACTTCACGGTACAGCTATTTATTCCACATTAGATTTGAAATCGGGATTTTGGCAAATTCAGCTCCATCCGAATTGCAGAAAATACACAGCATTTCTCTGTTTTGGTGACTGTTATCAATTTTGTAAATTACCATTCGGTTTAACTATTTCTTCTGCAGCTTTTATTCGCAGTTTGAACACAATACTTCCGACAGAACTTAAGGACAAAATTACGACGTACGTAGATGACATTCATATCGCAGAAGCTAACTGGTCTGAACACAATATGATTTTAGAACGACTGTTGCAAACTTTTCATGCACAAGGACTCACAGTTAATCTTAGTAAATCGCACTTTGGCAAAACTTCTATAAAATTTCTTGGACACTTATTTTCAGCAGAAGGCATTGCGCCTAATCCGGAAAAACTTCAAGCTTTACGTGACATTACTGTTCCTACGACGAAGAAACAACTACGCAGTTTTTTGGGTTTAATTAACTTTTTCCGTAAATTTATTCATCACTCTGCTTTAGACACACCTAGATTATGTCAATTGACAGGTAAAAACACTATTTGGTCTTGGGATAAGCAAGCACATTCTGAATTTATGAACCTGAAACACGCTTTGTTGAATGCACCACTTTTATCGCACCCAGATCTTACCAGAAATTTTTCCATTGCCACCGACAGTTCCAACACCGCTTTAGGCGTACACATTTTTCAGGAAATTGAAGAAGATGGCTCTACAATAACTAAAAACATCGCATTTGCAAGCCGCATTCTGTCACCTGCGGAACGAAATTATTCTGTTACAGAATTGGAAACGTTATGTGTTGTTCGGGCTTTCACGAGATTTAGACACTTTTTTTATGGCAGACATACCACCGTCTATACAGACCACAGAGCGATACAATTTTTACTTTCGGCTAAATTTACACACGACAGACTCAGTAGATGGAAACTTTATTTATAGGAATTTAATTTTACAATAGTTCACATTCCCGGCACACAAAATGTTGTAGCAGACGCACTATCTCGTTCTCTCAGCAACGATCAGCAAGACGTCGCAACCAACTTCTGCAAAGCAAATTTCAGCGTCATGTACATTCAGCAAGTTGCATTTGAAAATTTTATTTCGTCGTCATTACAGGACATAGCACAAGAGCAAAGTAAAGACAACGTATGGAAAGAAATTAAACACCTTTGGCAAAATAAGAATAATGTTACGATTAGAAATCATTACACTGTACGCAATGACATTCTATTTCGCCGCTCTCATCCTGACAGCAACAATTGGTTATTATGCATTCCTGACGAACTGGTTAACAAATTAATCTGGTACACTTATTTAAGTTATGCACATTACGGAGCTAGAAAATGTTTTCTTATACTGAGACAGAACTGTTATTTTGTCAACATGGAGATACGTATACGACGAGTTTTAGCGTCATGTAACATTTGCCAGAAAGCTAAGTCAGACACCACTTCACATATTCCTCCATTATATCCCATTGTACCAGTTAAATTAAGACATATGGCCGCAGTAGACATTTTTGGTCCAATTCCGAGAACTAACAGAGGTTTTTGCTACATCTTTGTCGCTGTTGAACTCACTTCAAAATTTGTTACCTTCACTCCGTTACGCAAAGCTACTGCTAAAACTGTTTCGAAAGCATTTGTAAAACATTTTCTATTTCATGTAGGGCATGTGTTGAAAGTAATTTCTGACTATGGATCACAATTTCGTTCTGCTATATGGACACGCATGTTACGAGCTAGAAACATTTCTCCGACTTATATATCCAAGTACCATGCTACTCCGAACCCCTGTGAACGATTAATGAAAGAAATTGGCAAACTGTGTAGAATACACTGCCATAAAAAACATATTGATTGGGACACACACATACACTCATTCCAGGATGTAATTAATTCCATTCCAAATGAATCCACTCTGCTATCTCCGTCTGTTATACTGAAAAATGTTGAACCACCTAACAAAATTAAAGAATTAGTAAACTTTCCTACATCTCGTCGACTACGACATCGTGAAATAATTAACATTGCGCTGAACAACATCAAACGTGCCGCAGATCGCCGGAGAAGACAACAAAAACAGGTTTGTACACGCCGTGACTTTCACATTGGACAGAAGATATTAGTACGTACACACTATTTATCCAACAAAATAAAAGGTAGGTGCAGTAAATTTGAACTTCTATACGCAGGTCCATATCGTATTCGCAGCATTCCTCACCCCAATGTTGTACACGTCGAAACTTTGAGAACCAGAAAATCGAAAGGAAACCACCACGTCTCTAACATTAAACCCTTTATTGAGTGAAGACACTTTATGATTTAACATGCTATGATGCCATTTACACATTTTATGACTATTTGATGATTATCGTATTTTTTCTTGGCAAGTGCCCGACAAGGTAAGGTTAGCAGGTCGCTCTTCTTGTCGTTACACATCAGACCGTGCATATTTTTTCAGATGAACTTACACATTTTATGATTACTTATGCAATTATATTCACGTGACTACTTGTTGATGATTATCGCATTTTTTCTTGGCAAGTTGTCGTCTTTTGTTTATGTATGTACGATTGTTTTCATGTTTTGTTTGTATGCACTATGAAATGGTTAAGATATAACAAACACCAGTTGACTTTGACTTTTTTTTTTGCCCTATGACATCCCAAGATCGTGACTGTTTTACATTTTTTTTTTTTTTTTTTTTGCTGCTGCGTTGTGATATGCTGTGTACACTTTTTGCATCTGAACACTGTCAATGTCTTTGACATATTACGTTTTCTGTCATGTTATGCTGTATGCTTAATTATGTTACCATAAACCAGTCATTATTTAGTGAGTATATGATGTAAATGCACGACATCAATCTTTGTTCATCATTTTCAGAAAGAAATAACGTGTAAAGGAAATAAATTAAACAGAAATGGGAATTTCACCTACGGAATAGACGAAAGAAGAAACAAAAACCTTAGGAGGAAGAGTAAATGGATCAGAATTAACAAGCATTAACAAGAATATACAATACACATCGTAGAATAGCAGTCTTAACTAATTTTTTCTTTCAGAGTACGAAGCGATTGATGCAAGCTGTCAGACAGAACTACACATCTTAGTTTTAGTGATGAAATATGCTAGAGATAAGGAATAGTTATGCAATGAGTAATGAAGTGATTTTTTGCAGATGATAATGAATGATGAAGTATAATGATGAAGAATATGCTAATATGGATAATGAAGTTTTTCTTTACAGGTGATGATAATAATGGAGTTATGATAATATAAGTAATGAAGTGATGGACAATGAAGTTTTTTCTTTACAGATGAGGATAATGTTGAAGTTACGTATTTATGCTATGTAGTTATTTAAGTATTTGTTGCAGTTCGTTTTGACAGAAGGTGTTATATTGCATAGTATAATGATTGAAGGTTTTGGAAAGGACAGCTATGGAACACATTTCACTACCTGTTAATTCGAAGTTCACTACTTTTCAGCATAAAATGCGTTTCTTCTTTCAGCTTAATAAACCATTTTTATATTTTTGCAGGAGAAATTATTTGTGGAATTAATGTGCTATAAGCAGTTGTTCATTAAATCTATGTCATTTATGAATGTGATTACATATACTCTACTTGTTTCATAACGTTGCTACAGCTGACTCATGACGAATGACGTTACACATTTTCATTTACAGGAACAACCCAGAAGCAAATTTTTTTCCTTGCTTTCCCCTATAATTACCCAAAGCAGTGTATTGCTAACAAAAAAATGTATTACCAGTCCCAAATAATACTACCCGTTTAAGAGAGTTCTGAATAATACTGATCAGCTCTGAATAGTATGTCAATTGAATACATAAATACTATGTGCATAATTTCAGTGAATAATACTTTTATGCTACTGTTCTCTGTAAAATGTTCTCTGTAAAACGAATGGCTTCTGATGATTTGTAATTAGGCAATCAATTTCAATGTTCTCTGTAAAACGAATGACTTATGATGATATGTAATTAGGCAATCAATTTCAATGTTCTCTGTAAAACGAATGACTTCTGATGATTTGTAATTAGGCAACCAATTTCAATGTTCTCTGTAAAACGAATGACTTCTGACGATTTGTAATTAGGCAATCAATTTCAAGTAATTAGGCAATGAATTTCAATGTTGTCTGTAAAACGAATGACTTCTGATGATTTGTAATTAGGCATAGAATTTCAATCTAAAACGAATGACTTCTGATGATTTGCAAATAGGCAATCAATTTCAATGTTCTCTGTAAAACGAATGACTTCTGAAGATTTGTAATTAAGCAACGAATTTCAATGTTATCTGTAAAACGAATGATTTCTATGATTTATAATTAGGCAGTGAGTGCCAAAGATGTCAGTAAAACGCCAATCAATGAACATTAATGTGTAATACTACATACATGGTACAGAAATGTTCAATAACTGGGCTATGAATGCCACAAACTACTAACGTAATTCTCAATGAAGACTAGTATGTGACTTAATGTCCTTCACCTACTGACCTCACTACCCTGAATTACTGCAATATCCATTTGTCCTGTATATCCTCTTGATCATGGAGCACTATATTTGGTTTTTGCACTAATTCTACGTTGGTGTGCCTTGTAAGAGCGTGGTGTTGACACGACATGCTGTCCACCACCGTGAGCGATGGAGACGTTATTATGGTCCCACTGTTTGGTGTACCTAATGTACTGCCAAAATGAAAACATGGAATGTTACTACGACATTTCAGTGTCTTGGATACGCTGATAAATACTTCTGGGAAAAGAACTTCAAATTGTCTCACTTGGTGTTGTACTTCTGTGGAAAGATATGGACTTTCAGTGCAGCTGCGTGCAACCCAAAGTGCTACAACCATGACGTAATCCTTCCTATTCCTTTCCTAATTCTTGTAAAATGAAAAATCATATACAGTGCGTGTGCATTTCCTTTCATTTGTTAACAAGATCAGTTGTCCTGAAATTACTAAAGACTTCTGTAGTGCATGTGCACTTTATTACACTCCTTGATTTGTTTGTTTGTTGTAGAAAAATACTAGAGAGTATTACAATGCGTGTGCACTCTATGCCATTTGTTAATATGATTTGTACTCATTTTGTGATTTAGTTCTGAACTACAGTGCGTGTGCACTTTTGCCAAAGTTAATATGTTTTGTACTTAACTTCAGTGCGTGTGCACTTTATGCCATTTGTACTCATTACGTATACATTTGTGATTTCCTGATATGTTCACTACTTCAGTGCGTGTGCACTTTTGTCATTTGTCAATATGATTTGTACTCATTAGGTTTATTTGCCGTAAAAATATTAGAGAGTTTTATAGTGCGTGTACACTTTATGCCATTTGTACTCATTACGTATACATTTTGATTTGCTGATATGTTCTGAACTGCAGTGCATGTGCACTTATGTCACTTGTCAACATGACTTTTTTGTTGTGAAGATGCTAAAGAGTTTTTCAGTGTGTGCACTTATGTCATATGTTCTGTACTCATTGTCATTGTCTGAAATGTTTTGTACTTGGTGCATGTGCACCACATTTAATTCATGTTCTACATCTGAATATTCTGTGATTTGTAAAAGTTAAATATTTACAAAAAATTTTGTTGCTCATGGCAAGTCCAAAAGACTCACCATCGCTTCCAAATTTTTGCCCGCCCAGTGGAGGGTTGTGAAACGCGTATGTACTCGGTAGCAGCGATGGCGAGGCATGACAGAATCTCTGACCAGAGAGTTATTTATCGTTGCGACGCAGTTGTTGTACGTAGTGAGTCGCGAGAGCATGTAGTAGCGCGTGAGAGTTCAGTGCAGTAGCAGTGCAGTTGCGAGAAAGTTGTTGTACGTAGCGAGTCGCGAGAGCATGTAGTTCGTTCGTGCCAGTAGCGCGGGAGAGACAGTCGGAGTTGTGTGTGAGGAGTCGGCGGGCGTCGACATGAGTCTCTGGTTAAGTTTCGGGACGAGGTATATTTTTAAATAAGGTAATGAAGCAGCATTGCGCACATGTGATAATGTAATGTATATTAGCTGTAATTAATTTGTTCAAGAATTGCCCCAATAATAATTTTGTCCTGAAAGCAATTTTTTAAGAAAATAATCATTACAATTGAAACAATATTTCCTTTGCTTTTTCTCCCAGAATCAATTTATCAGGTTGATCTTAACGTTAATTTTGTGGGGACTTAACATTTTTTCACATTTTTGTTATCATTGAGTTTTATTACTGTGGGAAGCTAACATTTGGCTCTATTTGCATTTTCATTCAATTCATATTATTTAAAAATAATTACGGGAAGATTACACTTAGCACGATGAGTATTCACATTTAAAATATTTTCTTTCATTTTTGCGGGGAAGTAACATATGGCTCTATTTTCACTATCATTTAATTATTGCCTTTAAAAATTTTGTGGGGAGGTTACAAGTTTCTGCCCTATATAGCTCCCTCTAGTAGCATGAAAGCCATTCCCTGATGTCTCAACAGATGTCCTATCATCATCTCCCTTCTTCTTGTCAGTGTTCTCCACATATCCCCTTCCTCCACATTCCTTACCTTATCAGTACACCTAATTTTCAACTTTCTTCTGTAGCATCACATCTTAAATGCTTCGATTCTCTTCTGTTCCGGTTTTCCCATAGTCCCGGTTTCACTACCATACAAAGCTGTGCTCCAAAAGTACATTCTCAGAAATTTCTTCCTCAAATTAGGACCTATGACTGACACTAGTAGACTTCTCTTCGCCAGGAATGCGCTTTTTGCCATTACTACGCTGCTTTTGATGTCCTCCTTACTTCATCCGTCACTGGTTATTTTACTGCCTAGGCAGCAGAATTGCTTAACTTCATCAGTTTCGTGACCATCAATCCCGATGTTAAGTTTTTCGCATTTCTGCTACTTCTCAAAATGGTTCAAATGGCTCTAAGCACTATGGGACTTAACATCTGAGGTCATCAGTCCCCTAGACTTAGAACTACTTAAACCGAACTAACCTAAGGACATCACACACATCCATGCCCGAGGCAGGATTCGAACCTGAGACCGTAGCAACAGCGCGGTTCCGGACTGAAGCACCTAGAACCGCTCGGCCACAGCTGCCAGCTGCTACTTCTCATTACTTTCGTCTTTCTTCGATTTACTCTCAGTCCATATTCTGTACTTATTAGGTTGTTCATTCCATTCAGCTAATCATGTAATTCCTCTTCACTTTCACTCAGAATAGCAATGTCATCAGCTAATCGTATCATTGATATCGTTTCACCTTGAGTTTTTAATTCCACACCTGAACCTTTCTTTTATTTCCATCATTGCTTCTTCGAAATACAAATTGGACAGTTGGGGTGAAAGACTACATCCCTGTCTTACCCCTTTTAATCCTAACACTTCGTTCCTGGCCGTCCACTCTTATGATTCCCTCTTCCCTCCTGCACATATTCTATATTAATCGTCTCTCCCTATAGTTCACCTCTACTTTTCACAGAATTTCGAACATCTTTTACCATTTTACATTGTCGTACGTTTCTTCCAGGCGAAAAATCCTATGAACGTCTTGCTTCCGTTATCAACTGCAACGTCAGAATTGTCTCTTTGGTGCCTGTACCTTTCCTAATGACTAACTGATAGTCATGTAACACATCCTAAATTTTCTTTTCTTTCTTCTGCATATTACTCTTGTCAGCAACTTGTGTGCTTGAGATCTCAAGCTGATTGTGCGATAATTCTCGGACTTTTCAACTCTTGCAGTCTTTGGAATTGTGTGGATAATATTTTTCCGAAAGTCAGATGGTATGTTGCCAGAGTCACACATTCAACACACCAGCGTGAATAGTCGCTTTGTTGCCATTTTAGAAATTCTGACGGAATGTTATCTATCCCTTCTGCGTTATTTGATATTAAGTCCTCCAAAGTTTTTTTAAATTCTGATTCTAATACTGGATACCCTATCTTCTAAATCGACTCCTATTTCTTCTTCTATCACATCAGACAAATCTTCCCCATCAGAGAGGCTGTCAGTATAATCTTTTCACCTATCCGCTCTCTCCTCTGCATTTAATAATGGAGTTCCCGTTGCACTCTTAATGATACCACCCTTGCTTTTAATGTCGCCGAAGGTTGTTTTGACTTTCCTGTATGCTGAGTCTGTCCTTCCGACGATCATTTCTTTTCGATTTCTTCACTTTTCCCTGCAGTCATTTCGTCTTAGCTTCCCTGCACATCCTATTTATTTCATTCCTCAGTGTCTTGTATTTCTGTATTCCTGAGTTAACCGGAACATTCTTGTACTTCCTCCTTTCATCGGTCAACTGAAGTATATCTTCTGTTACCCATGGTTTCTTCGCAGTTAACATTTTCTTTGTACCTATGTTTTCCTTTCCAACTACTGTGATGACACTTTTTAGAGATGTCCATTCCGCTTCAACTTTACTGCATACTGAGCACTTCCTTATTGCCGTATCTACAGCCTTAGAGAATTTCAAGCGTATCTCGTCATTCTTTCGTACTCCCACATCTCACTTCTTTGCGTATTGATTCTTCGTGACTAATGTCTTACTCTTCAACCTACTCTTCATCACTACTATATTGTGGTCTGAGTCTATATCTGATCCTGGGTATGCCTTACAATCCAGTATCTGATTTCGGAATCTCCATCTGACCATGATGTAAAATAACTGGAATCATCCCGTATCACCTGGCCTTTTCCAAGTATACCTCTTTCTCTTGTGATTCTTGAACAGAATATTCGTTATTACTAGCTGAAATTTATTACAGAACTCAACTAGTGTTTCTCCTCTCTCATTCCTTGTCCCAAGCCAATTTTCTCCTGTAATATTGTCTGCAACTCATACCCCTACAACTCCATTCCAGTCCCCCATGACGATTACATTTTCATCTCCCTTTACGTACTGTGCCACCCTTTCAATACCTTCATATACTTTCTGTATTTCTTCATCATTAGCTTGCGACGTCGGCATGTATAGCTAAACCATAGTTGCCGGTGTTGATTTGCTGTCGATTCTGATAATAACAACCCTATCGTTGAACTGTTCACAGTATCACACACTCTGCCCTTCCTTTCTGTTCATAAATAATCCTACTCCCGTTATACCACTTTCTGCAGCTGTTAATATTAGTTAATATTACCCTATACTCATCTGAGCAGCAGTCTGACTTCTTTTCACTTCACTTCCCTGACCCCTACTGTATCTAGACTGAGCCTTTGCATTTCCCTTTTCAGATTTTCTATTTTACTTACCAAGCTCAAGCCTCTGACATTCTACACCCTGACTCGTAGAACATTATCCTTTCGTTGAGTGTTCCTTCTTTTTCTCATGGTCACGTCCGCCTTCATAGTTCCCCTCCTGGATATCCGAATGAGGGCCTATTCCGAAATATTTTGCCAATGGAGAGAGTATCATGACAGTTTTTCAATTACAGGTCAAATGTTCTGTGGTTACACGTTGCGTGTCTTTAATGCAGTGGTTTCCATTGCCTTCTGCATCCTCATGCCGTTGATCACTTCTGATTATCCGACCTTTAGGGGCAGTTTGCCAGCCCTAGGACAAGAGAGAACCATGATCCTCTGTCCGCTCCTAGGCCCTCTTGACAAGGCCGTTGGCGGAATAAGGGTGACTTCTTATGCCGGTAGTCTTTGGCCGCCAATGCCGATTATTAATCAAAATTTTAGGAGAGCCGGGATTCGAACCTGGGACCTAGGAAATTTTGATTACTTATCAAAGATGCTACCCACTTTTCTTGTTTAATCTCATTTTGTTCGTTTCTGTTTGTGGCATTTATTTGTGGCAGACATACCATGACACCCGCTTAAGTTCATCGCTGATCCGTTCACTGTTTTTTTTATTACAATGGACAGCTAATCCTGTAGCCTAACACATTGAGATACCATACTGGTTCCCCTAGACTATGGTTGCCTTCTGTAGTTGTGTAATTATGGCCAATCTTCATGATTAATTACGTAATTAGGACCGTTATTTACTTCAGTTTCTCAACCAAAATAAATAAAGTGGGGTAACCCAACCTTCTTCCCTGCACCCTTATAGTTTCCACATATTGGGGGATGCACTTGAGCTTTCTGTCCAGAAGGACTGCGGCTAAAGTCCCAGAGAGGGCACCGCCATTTTTAATTTCCTCCCAGTTCCTGGGTGGCGGATGGTGTGGGACGTCATCACAACCTGGGGCAATGTATACCCGCCAAAATTCCAAATTGCCACCAGTAGTGTATGTGGGTCTGGGGGAGAGGAATGTGGAGGGATGGTGAGGCAGGCACCCAATTGCCAGGCGAGGAAAACACATAGAGTCATCTGGGGGGGGGGGGATGAGTGGCTGGTGTGGATAGTTAATTAATGAATTTAATTAATTTGCATATCAATTTGATATCAAAAGTGTCCTCAGAATCCCATGGAGTTGTGGTCTGGTGTGCGATTTCAGAAGATAGCAGGGTCACTCAGCGCTTATCCCACACACCATGACTGCAAAACATGTCCTTCGATCCGGTGTTTCGACCTGTTGTGCTGCCTTTCATGAACAGCATTTCAAAGCGTGATTTCCAAAGGATAACGCTCGTCCACACACCACTGTTGTAACCCAAAATACTCTACAAGTGTGGACATGTCCCCTTGGCCTGTTCGATCACTAGATTTGTCTCCGTTCGAGCACATACGGGGCACCATTAGACGAAAACTCCAGTCACAACCACAAACAGAATTAACTATCGCAGTATTGACCGACCAAATGCCACAGGCATACAACGGTACCACACGAAGTGACGTCTGGCACCTGTACAACACAACGCATGCATGTCTGCATGTTTGCATTCAACTTTCTGTCGATTACACTGTTTCACATTTACAATGGCTTATCTCGTGGTTTCACTAATCTCTGATCTTGCAATGTTAATCACTTAAATATGTTACCTAGATTCCTGAAATTTCATTACTCTGCATTAATTATTATCTTTTTCCCGTCAGCGTGGTACTGAATGCATGTTTGACCTGCTGGCAGCTATTTTATGAGGAAAAAGGTTTCGGATGGTAATAGGAGAGACTTAATCGATGGCAGTCATTGCAGTGAACTTCCGAGTGATTTTGATACGGTGGATGGAAGTTGGGGGCGATGATGACTCCTTAATTGATGGCAGTAATTGCAGTGAAGTTCCAAGTGACTTTGATATGGCCAATGGAATTTGGGGGCGATGATGACTCCAAAATTGACAATGCCCCTTATTTTCAGTATATTGTGTAATAAAAACTGTTACTAATTGATCGTTCGTCGAAGTGACACCTCGTGGCAGCTACAGAGGAAGGTAAGGTACCGTGAACACTGAACGTGGCGATGAAAAAAAGGTCGCCGTCAGGGATGGAGGTAGCGAATTCGGCGTTAAACGCTAGAACTGACGAAATTGTAGTCGATCAGTGAGCGAATACTGCAGTCTCAGAATTAAGCCCTTTCAATGCAGGTAGGCAACAGTTTACGTTGCAGTGGAATGAGTTCAGTCACAACAAGCTTAGACATAATTGCTACGATTTTGTGAGAAGCTCGCCGATTTAGTCATGCGCAAGAGAAATTTACGATGAAGGCTGAGAGAAGTGCAATGTTCACAGTGGCTAAAGAGCCAGGGAACGCTGCGCGAAGCAAATGAGGCGACGCGCATGTCACAATGAAGCCCAGTTTGCGCTAATAGGATTCTGCTATCAGCCACCTCGCAGAAGTAATTCCATCAGTGGAGCGGCAGACGCGCTTGTGAACGGGCGGATCCCTTACTCGAGAACCGTAATAGCGTTCCACCTCTGTGTGTGCACCGTAATGCCATTACCAGCGGCGTCAGCGCATGAACTTCAGCAGAACCAGATTCTTTCGTGGAACTAGACAGTGATTCGATAATACCGCCAGGGAGCCCGCAGACCAGTATGTAAAACACGCACTGATGAGCCAAAACATTATCACCACCTGGTTAGTAGCTCGTTTGTCCGTCTTTGAAACGAAATGCATCACTGATTCTGTGTATCGGGGGTGGTAGGTTTGTGGAGGTATGTACTATTAGATCTCTACCCACAGGTCACGTAATTCGCCTAAATAACGGGCCGCTGAATTGCGTACGTGTTGATGGCACCCGATAGCAATCCATATGAGTTCCATAGGATATACATCAGGCGAATTTTCTGGCGAGACATCGACGTAAGTGTAATGTTCCTCAAACCACTATAGGACGCCGGCCGGTGTGGCCCAGCGGTTCTAGGCGCTTCAGCCTGGAACCGCGCTACCACTACGGTCGCATGTTCGAATCCTGCCTCGGGCATGGATGTGTGTGTGATGTCCTTAGCTTAGTTAGGTTTAAGTAGTTCTAGGGGACTGATGACCGCAGATGTTAAGTCCCATAGTGCTCAGAGCCATTTTGAACCACTATGGCACGGTTCTGCCTCCGAGACGGACAATTTTTTTGTTGAAAGATGACATCGCCGTCGTGGAAGACATCTAGCATGAAGGAATGCACTTGGTTCGCAGCTGTTTGCGTACCTTCGATTCCTACCACAGGTCCCATGCAAGGGTAGCAGAATGTTTTCCATAGCATAATACTGCTCCCATCAGTCTGCATCAGTCGCGCGCTGCACGTATCGAGCCGCCGTTCACTTCGATGACTGAGATTGTGCAGACGACCATCGACCTAATGTAGCAAAAAAAGAGATTCACCCGAAGAACCGACACGTTTCCACTGGTCGACGGTCGAATATCGATGGTCCCGTGCCTACTGCAATCGTAACTGACGATATTCTTGGGTCAACATGTGAATACGTAGGGGTGGTCTGCTGCTGAGCTCCATGTTCAACATCGTGCGATGAACGGTGTGCTCCGAAACACTTGTGCGTGCACCAGCAGTGTGCTCTTTCGGGCCGGCCGGAGTGACCGAGCGGTTCTAGGCGCTACAGTCAGGAACCGCGCGACCGCCACGGTCGCAGGTTCGAATCCTGCCTCGGGCATGGATGTGTGTGATGTCGTTAGGTTAGTTAGGTTTAAGTAGTTCTAAGTTCTAGGGGACTGATGACCTGAGAAATTAAGTCCCATAGTGCTCAGAGTCATTTTGAACCACTATGGCACGGTTCTGCCTCCGAGACGGACAATTTTTTTGTTGAAAGATGACATCGCCGTCGTGGAAGACATCTAGCATGAAGGAATGCACTAGGTTAGCAGCTGTTTGCGTACCTTCGATTCCTACCACAGGTCCCATGCAACGACAGCAGAATGTTTTCCATAGCATAATACTGCTCCCATCAGTCTGCATCAGTCGCGCGCTGCACGTATCGAGCCGCCGTTCACTTCGATGACTGAGATTGTGGAGATGACCATCGACCTAGTGTAGCAAAAAAAGAGATTCACCCGAAGAACCGACACGTTTCCATTGGTCGACGGTCGAGTATCGATGGTCCCGTTGTAAGTAGGCTGTTTATGTGTTCTTATTGGCAACGTTACGTACCGCTCTGTATGAAAATCGCTGGCTGTGCGGTTTGCAGTCTGTGGCTAGTTTGCATTGATGTCTGCCATTTTAGAGTTGGGCAGTTGGCTGTCAACAGCGCGTAGCGTTGCGCAGTTGGAGGTGAGCCGCCAGCAGTGGTGGATGTGGGGAGAGAAATGGCGGAGTTTTGAAATTTGTAAGACTGGATGTCATGAACTGCTATGTATATTATTATTTTCCAACACTATTAAGGGAAATACATTGTTTGTTCTCTATTAAGATCTTTCATTTGCTAACTATGCCTATCAGGAGTTAGTGCCTTCCGTAGTTCAAATCTTTTATTTAGCTGGCAGTAGTGGCGCTCGCTGTATTGCAGTAGTTCGAGTAACGAAGATTTTTGGTGAGGTAAGTGATTTGTGAAAGGTATAGGTTAATGCTAGTCAGGGCCAATCTTTTGTAGGGATTTTTGAAAGTCAGATTGCGTTGCGCTAAAAGTATTATGTGTCACTTTAGTGAATGTATGAGTACGTTCAGTTTTGCTCAGCTGTTTGAAAAGCAAATAATGTAGAGGTTTATCAGCACAGTAATTCAGAAATTTTTCTAAGGGGACGTTACATATGTCGACCCTTAGCCGAGGATACCTCACTGGAATCTTGTTTATTGCTAGCGCGTAATTGTAGAGAGAATCTCCTTTGTAGTTGCAGTCTTTCATTGTTGTTGTGGCATGCATGTAGATTTGCACCAACTATTTCGTAGCTGCGCTTGCAATTAACTAGATATTATTTTCAGTGCTATGTTAATGTGTCCTCTAATTTTTGCTCTTCAAATTGTGTTTTTCTGTGTTGTCGTGTGAAATATTGTGACAATAATGGCGTGTGAAAAACGTAAGCAGTGTGTTAGCGCCACCATGTAATGAATTAACTAATGTTCAAAGTAGTATTTTGGAAATTGTGCATAGGGAAATGGAGTGGGCGGCAAATAATGGTGTAGGCAGTGAAACAATTAGTGAACAGGGAAGCATTATCGATCGATCGGTCGGCAACAGCTCGCCTCAGGATTCCGAAATGACAGGACACAGTCTTGCAAATACTGTAGACTCAGGTTTTGCGTTCTCGCCGTTTTCTCAAATAAATCAAGACACATTTTCTGCTTTTCAAAATGCGAATATTGCTGGCTCAAATGCACTGCCGAATAGCACTGAGGAGCATGTTTCAGACACCAGTGCACTGTTATTACACTTAATGCAACAAATGGGACAAAGGCTACAAAAGTTAGACACAACACTTGAACAAAATCAGAAACAAATGGGACAAAATCTTCAAAAGTTAGACACAATGGAACAAAATCAGAGACAAACACAGCAAAAGCTTCAAAAGTTAGTCACAATGGAACAAAATCTTCGGAAGTTAGACACCACGCTTGAACAAACACGTGAGGATTTAACTACTGAGTTACATAAAATCGAAGCGAAATGTCAAAAAGTCTGTAATGACGTAAAAACACAAATTTGTGAGCATTTCCAACCTATTTTTCGCGGCATGATAATGCATTACAGAATCACGAAGCAGCCATAAAAGAACTGCAAACTTTTATTCGTGAAAATCATGAGACCTTGCAAGCTAAAACTGACTCAGTTGCATCTACCAATTCGGTTACGCAACTTGCAAAACCTCAGGAAAACTTAAAGGACACAGTAGATACTCTGAAAATTGGTTCAGAAAGACACATGGGGGAAATTAGTTCATTATCAGAGAAAGTAGTTGCACTTTCGGATCAGCTAAATAATTTATCTACGAAGGTAGATGATAATCTGAATGACACAAAACCGGTAGTCTTTAATGACACAGAAGAGTGCGAACAAATTAGGAAATTCAAACAAAATCAGAATCAAATTAATACGCAATACCAAAGAGAAATCCGGGAAGTAAAAGATCAGCTGACACAGGTAATACAAGAATTACGTATTTCAGAGGACACGCGCGCTCCAGTACGGGAAGAGGGACATAGAAATACGGAACAGCCACAAAATAATAACACCGAGCATTTCGGAAATTATGAAAGAAAGTGACAAGGTGCACCGAATTTTGAGATGGAACCGCCTACACGACGTAACAATGACCGATATGCTACTCGCCGACATGGTGATTTTGACTATAAGCTGTTCATTACTACACATAAATTTAAAACATTTAAGAATTGTGGCAACGACATTCATCCACAAGCATGGCTCCATCAATTCTCTCATTGTTTTCCTCCCAACTGGTCATTAGAGCACAGATTAGAATTGATGTGTGGCTAATTAGAGAATGAACCAGCTGTAAGAATGCGATCGGTCATTCACGATTGTCACAGTGAAGGAGAATTTTACCATGCCTTCCTCTCAGCATATTGGTCTCAAGCGACACAAGACCAAGTAAAACATAGCATCATAATGATGAAACATTTCGAACAAATCTGAATTGTGAAATATTTTGAAGACATGTTGCACAAGAATCAGTACCTGTCAAACCCATACAGCCCCTCAGAACTCATCCGCATTTGCTTAATCAAATTACCTGAACATTTACGACATATTATTTTGGCAGGACGTTGCAAAGACGACATTGAAGCTTTCCAGGGACTCTTACAAGAATTAGAAATTGACACTGACAATCGCGGAACACGAAAACAGGAACACAACAATTACAGGTCACATCCGTCGCAATTCCGTGACGAAAGAAATAATAACTGGACACGACAAGGCTATTCTCACAACACAAATCATGACCAAAACAGACACCACCCATATGACAACCACTGGCAGAGTAATAGTTACAGAGAAAGATCGCACTTCCGTAATTATGTATATGACAGAGATAACCCTAGAAACAGACTATATGGAAACCAAAACAATTATTATCAAGGGAGACAGAATAACTTCAGACACAACAGTTCAGCGCGCAGTTACGATTCCGGGAGAAATTCTCCACCACATGACCGACAAACAAGAAACTATGTAAACTACCGACAAAACGACAGACCTGAAT
Source organism: Schistocerca piceifrons (assembly GCF_021461385.2). Classification (NCBI taxonomy): domain Eukaryota; kingdom Metazoa; phylum Arthropoda; class Insecta; order Orthoptera; family Acrididae; genus Schistocerca; species Schistocerca piceifrons. Next base: position 547,696,041 of record NC_060143.1, read on the forward strand.
TCCATCAGAACTGGCGGGATTCAAACAGAGCAGGGCACTCTCGACAAGGTGAATTTGTAGAAGTTAGGTCTCTAATCCCAATAACGACGCGCGCCAACAAAGGAACAGACAATGACTCGCACCGCAGGCAGCCGCAAGCGCCAGCTGGCTCAGAGAAAAATAACACAGACGCTAACCTTGAGAAAAATTCCAGTATTCCTTACCGACGTATACCGCATGATAATTCCGTTCAAGTTGAAACTCTGCGTACTAGGAAGAGTAAAGGATTGCACCACATTTCACATGTAAAGCCGTTTATTGAGAGAGAATCTGCTTTTTAACTTTGTCTTTGCCATAAAAGTTTTCACTTCACACTACTAGTACAATTTGTCACACTGAGAAACTGTTAACAGGCAACAATGTTTTGAAGTTAACTACCCAGCCTAGAACCTAGGGAACATTTTTAAACATAAATTACGAATGCATTGTTATAGTGAACAGATGACACAGTGTTGTTATTTGTACATTCTTGCTTGTTAGTTGCACGATTAAGTAACGACTATCAGGCTTACATACTTAGAACATATACTGGCACTGTTAATGAGATTTTAATGCAACATTTTGGTTTACTTGAAAATCCATTCTGGATTTAAAGTCCTTTCTGTGAGATACCAGATGACACAGTGGTTAGTTTATGTGACAGCTACACGATTTTATCACGACACTACTAATGAGTGACAATTTACAATGTTGCTTTTGCAGTGTTTCTGTTTTATATCTGCACAGTTTTTCTGTATTATTCTGGAAAGTAAAACATGTTTTAGTAGCAACTTTTGTGGTATAGCTACAATGAGACAGCCTTTTCCATAGCACAACAATACGTTACAGCTCAGTACTTTGTTCATCACGGCAATAAGCGTAATAAGTAAGATATCTATATGCAAAGCATTTCATTTTTGTTTATCATGAGGTAAGTACATATACTTCCACAGAACTTTGCTTACAGACGACGATAATTACGACACTTGGCACATTTTTTACGATTAAGTAATGACAGATTATGTTACAGCAAGACGCACAATTTAGCGCTACAGGACACGCATTTGAGTGATTAATTTTGAACTTAAAACATTTATTTTTAAATATATTTGAAGTACAATGATACAAAGGTTTTCCGTGATACATTTCATTCCATTGCTGTAATCTGTAACACCTGACGGTATTATTCATTTATCCTCAGTGGGGTACACGCTTACTTTGTGTATCATGTGTTTGGCAAGCACAAGGAGCCCTAGCTAATATGGTATTTGCTTATACAACTTTACACATTGGTACCATATTTCTCTAACACATAAATTACACAGCTATCTGATCATTTAACTGAGAGAGACAAACATTTTTTTTTACTACATCAGTGACAGATGTTTAGGCAATTACAGAGTTGGATTACTTCACACTTACGAAATTGTATTTTGTCTGTACTTTGTGAACTGTTCATATTTTTTCGGAACCATTGTGATACTATGAGAGTGTTAAATGGTGTATTTGGTAAGGGAGCATGATTTTAAAGTATGTTTGAGTTAGATGACACTATTGAAATGAGCAGAGAATATTTTTTAGGGTTTGAAATTGTTGTAGGAAGCTACGACGTTTTTGAGATTTGACTGAGGTGCTGTGATGTTATTTTTATGATGACTATGTGTATTATGCTGTTGATGTATGTTTATGATCAATAAGCTGATGTTATATGAGGAATTTGATTATGCTACGTATATATTATGATGAAATATTAAAGAAGTGTCGACGAATATGTGTATGTGTAATAAGGTAAGGAGTAATGAGTAGTGGTTAGGGACTCTGACTTGTGAAAAAGGATGTTGGAAACCAAGAATCGTACTTTAAGAGTTATGAAATGTGTGTAAATCCGTGATTGTACCACAATGCCGACGAAAATTTTTTGGACACTGTTATATTTACAGGATTTTGTTTCTACAGATTTGTAACGCAAATTCTAGACCTGTGAAATTTTTTATATGAGACTGTCACTGTAATGCAAACTGGTGTCATAAATATTTCAGTAAGAAAGTTAAGTGACCACCTTCACATAATGAGTCGTGGGCACCCAGCTGCGTGACAGTCACCTGGAAAAAAGCCATTAGTGTGTTCCTTTCAGAGGCACAGGTGGAGAAAAAAAAAGAGGCCGTTATCCTCGCTATTGACATTCCTTTGTAGAAAGCGTCGCAAATATGACACGCTCAAACTTGAAAACATATGATTATACTGTGGAGCTCTTAATTTATAATATTTACTAAAATGCCTAATGAAACGATGAGAAACATTTCATGGCTATTGTCTTGCTAGTTGAGAGAAATGCCATATGGTTTGCTTTATGTATTTATTTACTCATTTTGTTTAATATCTAGTTTCTAGCTGCACTGCAGCATTGGTTAAAATAAAATTTAATAGACGTACTAATATAGTTATTTTATGCCTACAGACCCAGTCAATTATAAATTTATGATCTACTACCAAGAAAATGAGGGCACATAAATAGACATTTCCCTTCACAGGAATTGCATAAATAATTTTTTTACGATTTGGTAACTTATCTGCTAGTGTAAGTTCTTGTGATGCATCACCCTAGTGTTAAGATGTGACATAGGTATTAAACATGGCCATTTTTACTGTAATATTTTTTCTGCTTGAGCTTTGTCATGTTTGGATATTAGTTATTGCATTTGCTGCTGCTGTTTGCCAGGCATATTGCTACTGAATTTCACTTTGTATTACTCTGTTAAGCCAGTTTTACTACTGATTTATTTTTCTTGTTTGCTGCACATTGCCTTATATTAGTTGTAATATTGCAATTGCTTTGCTAATTTCTATAATGCTGCTTGCTTTGCAAATCTGCAATTTTTGTCATTGCTGTTTGTGTTAATTATTGTGTGCTGCTGCATTGCCTCGTCCCTTAGTTTAGCATCTGAGCTCAGTAGATTTAAGTTAGCTTAAGATGGGGTAGGCCATATAAGAGAACAAGTTGTGATGAATTGGAAGAAATGCATTGAGAAGCTATAAGAAAATGGTTTGGCCAAAAAAGTATTTTGAAAGAGGATATGAACCAAAAAAGTAGGGTTTAGGGACAACAGGTTTAGGTAGGATTTTCTTGGAAATAAATGATGAGGTAAGATAATGGAAAATAAATAATGAGGTAAGAAATATGTGAACATATAATTACAGAAAGCATGCTTGGATAGGATTTTTTTGGTGGAAATAAATGTTGAAATAAGACGAAAGATCTATAGAATGAAGCTTTAGGTTGGACTGCAGTACCAAATGTTACACTGAAAACAAACCCTGCCCTTTCCTCTTGTGTTATTCTGCTATGTGTTTGTGTACCCTTGTTTATTTGTGTTTTTCCTGTCTTTATGTGTTTAGCTAATATGATTTATGTTGTAGAATTTTTCTAGTACTAAGCTACATTCACTATGATGAGGAATACTGTTATCCTCAAATATAATTTGCATTTATAATATGTTATTTTCTTTGTAAAGATGTTTAGACATTATTTATCTGTTCTGTTTTGTTGCTCCTGTGTGAAGTTGATGTTTCAAAGTTATTCTGATCTTTTATGTATGTACTTACGGCATAATTCCTGTAACACTGATGTATATGTATATTTCTATTCTTTTGTAAAGCCTGTATTACCACAAATGTTATCAGTGTTGCTATGTTCTTTAATGATGTATTTTGTACCTTTGTTATTGTATTCTCATGTTATAAAATTGTAATTGACACCAGTTCATCAAATTTCTGATGGTAACAGAATATGCAAAAGGGACTGATTAACAGCATTGCTGGTTCTAAGGACAATTCCAGAAACTTTGTGAGTGCACAAGTGGTGGTTTACGGACTTGTTGTATTGTCCGCAAGACTCTTCGATGGTGATTGTGCACCTGCACAGTCGCAGCAGATGGCTGCTGGCCGTCTCTACAAGGACTACAGTGGGTCTGCACCTTTGATGGCCCACCAATACCATAACTTCTACAAGGACTGCAGTGGGTCTGCACCTCTGATGGCCCACCAGTACCGTAATCTCTACCAGGACTACAGTAGGTCTACTCTGTGATGACCTACCTACCAATATTCTTCCAAACTTCGACTGGCTCTGCTGTGGGTTTGCTCTGTTGTGACCCATTACCTGTCAGCATGTCAAGAGTCAGCATTGTCTTTCTGTTGGAAGGACAACACTACTTCTTCAAGACTGCATGGAAATCCACTACTTCCGTGTGCATTTTCTTTTACTGCTCAGACTTTGAGAAAAACACTGCAATTTTACTGTGATGAACAATATGGACTGTCTTTATAGACTGTGAGAAAATTTTAGCTTTTGACCAACATTGTATCAATAAGTGTGTGCATTTGATATCTTTGTTATTGTAATTATGAAAAATTTTATCAAATCATTATTGGCCACTGCCCAAAACAATTTGTAAAAATTTTTGTGGGGAGCATGGGGCCTATGTAAGTAGGCTGTTTATGTTTTCTTATTGGCAACGTTACGTAGCGCTATGTATGAAAATCACTGGCTGTGCGGTTTGCAGTCTGTGGCTAGTTTGCATTGTTGTCTGCCATTGTAGTGTTGGGCAGTTGGCTGTTAACAGCGCGTAGCGTTGCGCAGTTGGAGGTGAGCCGTCAGCATTGGTGGATGTGGGGAGAGAAATGGCGGAGTTTTGAAATTTGTAAGACTGGATGTCATGAACTGCTATGTATATTATGATTTTTCAACACTATTAAGGTAAATACATTGTTTGTTCTCTATTAAAATCTTTCATATGATATGCCTATCAGTAGTTAGTGCCTTCTGTAGTTTGAATCTTTTATTTAGCTGGCAGCAGTGGCGCTCGATGTGTTGCAGTAGTTCGAGTAACGAAAATTTTTGGTGAGGTAAGTGATTTGTGAAAGGTATAGGTTAATGTGAGTCAGGGCCATTCTTTTGTAGGGATTTTTGGAAGTCAGATTGCGTTGCGCTAAAAATATTGTGTGTCACTTTAGTGAATGTTTGATTACGTTCAGTTTTGCTCAGCTGTTTGAAAACCAAATAATGTAAGAGGTTTATCAGCACAGTAATTCAGAAATTTTTCTAAGGGGACGTTACACCATGCCTACTGCAATCGTAACTGACGATATTCTTGGGTCAACATGTGAATACGTAGGGGTGGTCTGCTGCTGAGCTCCATGTTCAACATTGTGCGATGAACGGTGTGCTCCGAAACACTTGTGCGTGCACCAGCAGTGTGCTCTTTCAGGCCGGCCAGAGTGGCCGAGCGGTGATTAGATGACGTCATGATACACTACTGGCCATTAAAATTGCCACACCTTGAAGATACTGTGCTACAGACGCGAAATTTAACCGACAGGAAGAAGATGCTGTGATATGCAAATGATTGGCTTTTCAGAGCATTCACACAAGGTTGGCGCCGGTGGCGAGACCTACAACGTGCTGACACGAGGAAAGTTTCCAGCCGATTTCTCATACGCAAACAGCAGTTCACCGGCGTTGCCTGGTGAAATGTTGTAATGCCTCGGGTAAGGAGGAGAAATGCGTACCATCACGTTTCTGACTTTGATAAAGGTCGGATTGTAGCCTATAGCGATTGCGGTTTATCATATCGCGACATTGCTGCTCGCGTTGGTCGATATCCAATGACTGTTAGCAGAATATGGATCGATGGGTTCAGGAGGGTAATACGGAACGCCGTGCTGGATCTCAACGGCCTCTTATCACTAGCAGTCGATATGACAGGCATTTTATCCGCATGGCTGTAACGGATCGTGCAGCCACGTCTCGATCCCTGAGTCAACAGATGGGGACGTTTGCAAGACAACAACCATCCTTCACGAACAGTTCGACGACGTTTGCAGCAGCATGGCCTATCAGCTTGGACACCATGGCTGCGGTTACCCTTGACGCTGCATCATAGACAGGAGCGCCTGCGATGGTGTACTTAACGACGAACCTGGGTGCACGAATGGCAAAACGTCATTTTTTCGGATGAATCCAGGTTCTGTTTACAGTATCATAACGGTCGCATCCGTGTTTCGCGACATCGCGGTGAACGCACATTGGAAGCGTGTATTCTTCATCGCCATACTGGCGTATCACCCGGCTTGATGGTACGGGGTGCCATTGGTTACACATCTCGGTCACCTCCTGTTCGCATTGACGGCACTTTGAACAGTGGACGTTACATTTCGGATGTGTTACGACCCGTGGCTTCGTCCTTCATTCGATCCCTGCGAAACCCTACATTTCAGCAGGATAATGCACGACCGCATGTTGCAGGTCCTGTACAGGCCTTTATGGATACAGAAAATGTTCGACTGCTGCCATGGCCAGCACATTCTCCAGATCTCTCACCAACTGAAAACGTCTGGTCTATGGTGGCCGAGCAACTGGCTCGTCACAATACGCCAGTCACTACTCATGATGAACAGTGGTATCTTGTTGAAGCTACATGGGCAGTTGTACCTGTACACGCCATCCAAGCATTGTTTGACTCAATTCCCAGGCGTATCAAGGCCGTTATTACGGCCAGTGGTGGTTGTTTTGGGTACCGATTTCTCAGGATCTATGCACCCAAATTGCGTGAAAATGTAATCACATGTCAGTTCTAGCGTAATATATTTGTCCAATGAATACCCGTTTATCATCTGCATTTGTTCTTGGTGTCGCAATTTTAATGGCCAGTAGTGTACTTAGAAGTGCAAACCCGGGAACAAGTACTGTAAGACCGCGATGTAAGCAGAAACTTACTGTCACACTACTTTAACGTATTACCACTCCACAGAGTGGAGTGCTGTGTGCGTGAGGGATTGTCTTTCGCACCTCTAAAGTTTACGGAATGTCGTTAGCTGGGCTTCCGAGAAGGCAAATGGCAGGGAGGCCGTAGAGTTTCCGCGGGCAAGGCGCCCTCGCTTAACGCAGCGCGTGGGCGGTAGCTGGCGCGCATGTTCCGCCGGCGGAGAGCGATTTGATTAGCGGAGCTGTCGGGCGCACGGGCGCACCACTCGCCGGTGAATGGCCCCGCCCCGCACCCGCTGGGGGTTACAGGTTACCTGCCGCCGCCGGCAACAGGCTGCGTGGCCGCGTTAAAGCAGACCTCGCCCTCCCAAAGCCGAGGCGGCACCCGACGGCGGCCGTGCGGCAGTCCCTGATAAATGCATCACGTCATACACCCAGTGGCAGGCGAGTCAGCCACATGCTTCACCCCCTTGTAACGTAAACGGTGCGCTCGACCGTGGGACTAAGCAATCTAATACCCGTACGTCATCCATGAACAGAGGCAACTCGAGCAGGTTTACGTCGTTTTGTGTGCTCCCCTGAGTCCGCAGTGTCACGAATATCACTGTGGTAAGTCTTTATAGCCAGTTAACTAACACTGTATTGGTAATAATTACAGGCATGTCAAGTCTTTTATTTCATACTCGCTAAATTATTCCAATTTTATTAGTCCATCTCCTTCCTCCTCCTTATCCGCCCTCCCTACATCTACATCTACATGATTACTCTGCAATTCACATTTAAGTGCTTGGCAGAGGGTTCATCGAACCACAATCATACTATCTCCCTATCATTCCACTGCCGAACAGCGCGCGGGAAAAACGAACACCTAAACCTTTCTGTTCGAGCTCTGATTTCTCTTATTTTATTTATATGATCATTCCTACCTATGTAGGTTGGGATCAACAAAATATTTTCGCATTTAGAAGAGAAAGTTGGTGACTGAAATTTGTTAAACAGATCTCCCCGCGACGAAAAACGTCTTTGCTTTAATGACTTCCATCCCAACTCGCGTATTATATCTGCCACACTCTCTCCCCTATTACGTGATACGAGCTGCCCTTTTTTGCACCCTTTCGATGTTCTCCGTCAATCCCACCTGGTAAGGACCCCACACCGCGCAGAAATATTCTAACAGAGGACGAACTAGTGTAGTGTAAGCTGTCTCTTTAGTGGACTTGTTGCATCTTCTAAGTGTCCTGCCAATGAAACGCAACCTTTGGCTCGCCTTCCCCAACTGAAGTTGTTCGTAATTTTAACACCCAGGTACTTAGTTGAATTGACAGCCTTGAGAATTGTACTATTTATCGAATAATCGAATTCCAACGGATTTCTTTTGGAACTCATGTGGATCACCACACACTTTTCGTTATTTAACGTCAACTGCCACCTGCCACACCATACAGCAATCTTTTCTAAATCGCTTTGCAACTGATACTGGTCTTCAGATGACCTTACTAGATGGTAAATTACAACATCATCTGCGAACAACCTAAGAGAACTGCTCAGATTGTCACCCAGGTCATTTATATAGATCAGGAACAGTAGAGGTCCCAGGACGCTTCCCTGGGGAACACCTGATGTCAATTCAGTTTTAATTGATGATTTGCGGTCTGTTACTACGAACTGCGACCTTCCTGACAGGAAATCTAGAAATAAGGAATCAACTTGACATCCCCTGTCGATAGCGGCCATTACTTCGTGCGAATAAAGAGCTAGCTGCGTTGCACAAGAACGATGTTTTCTGAAACCATGCTGATTACGTATCAATAGATCGTTTCCTTCGAGGTGATTCATAATGTTTGAATACAGTCCCTCCTTTCCTCCATCCCTCACTCTCTGTACATTTTCTCTTCTGCCCCTCTCTCTGACTTCCCCTCCTCCTCTTTCCTTCCTCCGTCCATTACCTCTTCCAGCATCTCTCTGTCCACCTCCTCCTCATCCCCTTACGTGTCCATTTGCCCCTCCCCTACTCTCTGTCCATCTCCTCTGGGTCCATGACCGCCTTCCCCCTCTTGGACTGCCCTCCTCCTCCAACCTTCTATCGCCACATTATCACGCCACCCCGATAGCAGGTTTCTGGTCCTTAGCCTCACAGTATTTGTTTCGAGATAGGAAGTACCGGGTGATCAAAAAGTCAGTATAAATTTGAAAACTTAATAAACCATGGAATAATGTAGAGAGAGAGGTAAAAATTGACACAAACGCTTGGAATGACATGGGGTTTAATTAGAACAAAAAAAAAATGTCCGACAGATGGCGCTGGACAGCAAAATGTCAGTGACTGCTACCGTGACGGGTGAGAGGTGCGCCGATATGTTACAGAATCGTATCATCCCCAGCCTGGCTGATATATACCTGCTGGAACTACGATGTTTATACAGGATGGCGCTCCACCCCATATTGCTAGACGCGCGAAAGATCAGCCGCCACTTTCGTCATGCCTCCCACGTCCCCAGACCTCAGTCCATGCGATTATTGGCTTTGGGGTTATCTGAAGTCGCAAGTGTATCGTGATCGACCGACATCTCTAGGGATACTGAAAGACAACATCCGACGCCAATGCCTCACCATAACTCCTGACATGCTTTACAGTGCTGTTCACAACATTATTCCTCGACTACAGCTATTGTTGAGGAATGATAGTGAACATAAAAGCGTTTCCTGTAACGAACATCGTCTTTGCTTTGTCTTAGTTTGTTATGCTAATTATTGCTTTTCTGATGCGCCATCTGTCGGACATTTTTTGAACTTTTGTATTTTTTTTTGGTTCTAATAAAACCCCATGTCATTCCGAGCATGTGTGTCAATTTGTACCTCTCTATCTACATAATTTCGTGATTTATTCAGTTTTCAAAATTTATACTGACTTTTTGATCACCCGGTACATGTGTTCGAATTACATGAATATGTGAATCTGTCCGAAAGAACAGACATTGTGCATTCGTGTAACAGAGTCGCCTCCATGGGCTACGAATCCACCATCTTCTGTGCAAATGCACAATCAGTTTCGACCTCCCGCGGGAATCTGAAAGTAGCGAGCATGGAGGATATGGGCGAGGACAGCGGTCAGACGGCGCTAGGTGGAAATGCGGGTAGACCGAGGGGCGAACCGACGTAGTCCGCAAAATGGCGATAAAAATATGTTGGGTGGCGCAGCGGTTAACCCAGCTGCCTAGTTAGCAGAACTTCCTGGGTTCTAATGCTTCTCCGATACACATTTTCCACTCTGCATAAAGTCCTGATGCAGCTGACGTCACGAGTTCCATTCCTTTCCTATTCTTTCCTTTCCTTTCGTCCCTCTCCACCTTCGGTTCACACAACATACGTACTAAATTTGACTGAAATCTACCCAGGGGCATAGACGGAGCTCTGCCCACATCCGCACATGTCACATGTGTTTAATATAAATATAATTTTTAACATATTTATGCAGCGACAACAACTGATCTCGTTTATATAAGAGTATTCAGCCTACAGTTGCAGGTTAACTTTATCGTTTACCTAGGTTTCAACGTTAGTAATAACGTCTTCTTCAGAACATAAAATATTATTTAAATGTTTGCCTAAAACAAGCCATGCCCTAAGTCAGCTTTATAAAAGTTGATGCATAACCATAAGGTTTTGTCACTTCTATTCGTCATTATTAGAAGGGCATTCTGTTAGCAAAAAGGTGAATGGCCTTTCAGATCATGATGCACAAATTTTAAGTCTAAAAGATTTTTGTGCTTCAACACATGTTAAATATAGTTACCAACTTTTTAGGAAAGCTGATCCAGTTGCTGTACAGACTTTTGTAAACCTTATCAAGGAACAAGATTGGCAAGATGTTTATAGTGCTGATACAGTACACGATAAATATAATGCTTTCCTCAAGACTTTTCTCGTGCTCTTTGAAAGTTGCTTTCCGTTAGAACGTTTAAAACAGGGTACTAGCACAAACAGGCAGCCTGGGTGGCTGACTAAAGGGATAAGAATATCTTGTAGAACAAAGTGGCAATTATATCAAAACGTTAGAAACAGTCAAAATCTAAATGCAGCAGCCCATTACAAACAGTATTGTAAGGTGCTTAAAAAAGTTATTAGGAAGGCAAAAAGTATGTGGTATGCAGATAGAATAGCTAAGTCTCAGGATAAAATTAAAACCATATGGTCAGTCGTAAAGGAAGTGGCTGGTCTGCAGAGACAGGTCGAGGATATAGAATCAGTGCGTAGTGGGGATGTCCGTGTTGCTGACAAGTCGCATATATGTACAGTACTTAATAATCACTTTCTGAATATAGCAGGTGAACTAAATAGAAACCTAGTCCCAACAGGGAATCATATAGCGCTCTTAGAAAAAAGTGTTCCGAGACTGTTACCTGAAATGCTCCTCCATGATACTGACAAGAGGGAGATTGAGTTAATAATTAAATCACTAAAGACCAAGAACTCTCATGGATATGACGGGGTATCTAGCAGAATACTGAAGTATTGTTCCACGTATATTAGCTCAGTACTTAGCCATATCTGTAACTTTTCCTTTAGCAGTGGTCGGTTTCCTGACCGATTAAAGTACTCGGTAGTGAAGCCACTTTATAAAAAGGGAGACAGGGATAATGTTGACAATTATAGACCTATTTCTATGCCATCGGTGTTTGCTAAAGTTATCGAGAGGCTTGTATATACAAGGTTACTGCAGCATTTAAATTCACATAATTTGCTGTCAAATGTACAGTTTGGTTTTAGAAATGGCTTAACAACTGAAAATGCTATATTCTCTTTTCTCTGTGAGGTTTTGGACGGATTAAATAAAAGGTTGAGAACGTTAGGTGTTTTCTTTGATTTAACGAAGGCTTTTGACTGTGTTGACCACAAAATATTACTGCAGAAGTTGGAACATTATGGAGTAAGGGGAGTAGCTTACAATTGGTTCGCCTCCTACTTTAAGAACAGAAAGCAGAAGGTAATCCTCCGCAATATTGAGAGTGGTAATGATGTTCAGTCCCAATGGGGCACTGTTAAATGGGGCGTTCCCCAAGGGTCGGTGCTGGGGCCACTGCTGTTCCTTATTTATGTAAATGATATGCCTTCTAGTATTACAGGTGATTCAAAAATATTTCTGTTTGCTGATGACACCACCTTGGTAGTGAAGGATCTTGTGTGTAATATTGAAACATTATCAAATAATGTAGTTCATGAAGTAAGTTCGTGGCTTGTGGAAAATAATTTGATGCTAAATCACAGTAAGACTCAGTTTTTACAGTTTCTAACCCACAATTCAACAAGAACTGACATTTTAATCAGACAGAATGGGCATGTTATAAGCGAGACGGAACAGTTCAAGTTCCTAGGCGTACGGATAGATAGTAAGCTGTTGTGGAAAGCCCATGTTCAGGATCTTGTTCAGAAACTAAATGCCGCTTTATTTACCATTAGAACAGTATCTGAAATAAGTGACATTTCAACACGAAAAGTAGTATACTTCGCATATTTTCATACGCTTATGTCATATGGTATTATTTTTTGGGGTAATTCTTCTGATTCAAAAAGGGTATTTTTGGCTCAAAAACGGGCTGTTCGAGCTATGTATGGTGTAAGTTCGAAAACCTCTTGTCGACCCCTATTCAATAGTCTGGGAATTTTGACATTGCCCTCACAGTATGTATTTTCTTTAATGTCGTTTGTTGTTAGCAATATTAGCTTATTCCCAAGAGTTAGCAGCTTTCACTCAGTTAATACTAGGCAGAAATCAAATCTGCATGTGGAATGCACTTCCTTGACTCTTGTGCAGAAAGGAGTGCAGTATTCTGCTGCATCCATTTTCAATAAGCTACCACAAGAACTCAAAAATCTTAGCAGTAGCCCAAACACTTTTAAGTCTAAACTGAAGAGTTTCCTCATGGCTCACTCCTTCTATTCTGTCGAGGAGCTCCTGGAAGAGATAAAAAATTAAGCAAATTCCAGTGTTACATTCTTGATTTTCTTTATTTAAACTAACGACTTGTTTCATTTTATGTGTTTCTACAATCGTGTTATAATTTCATGTATTGACTCGTTCCATGACCATGGAGACTTCTCCTAAATGTGGTCCCACGGAACAATAAATAAATAAATAAAATAAATAAATAAATTAAACAAGCTGTAGCAAATTCACTGTAAGCCCGTTGTATGGACCTCGTCGTGTGACTAGAGACTGCCTGTGGCGTATTCCGTATTTCGTTTCGTTTTCAATTTTTTCAAGTTGCTCACTGTTTATGACGTCCCATCTCATAAGCTATGTGCAGCACAGTGACATGGCTTTGCTGGAACTTTCAGAGATACACGTGAACACTGTTTATTTTCTTATTTTACATGTGTAGTTCCGTAGGACCAAATTTGGGAGCAAATCTCCAAGGTCATGTAACGTGTAAGAACATGAAATTACAACATAACAGAAATAACAGATAAAATAAATTCTTTATGAACCCAAAAATGGACATGCCGTAAGTTTATGTAAACGCAGTGAACCATATAACACAGGAATCAGCTTAATTTTTCAAGGAACTCTTCAACAGAATGGAAGGACTGACCCATGAGGAAACTCTTCAGTTTCAATTTGAAAGCGCGTAGAATACTGCTAACGTTTTTGAATTCTTGTAATAGCTTATTGAAAATGGATGCAGCAGTATGCTACACACGTTTCTGCACAAAAGTCAAGCAAGTGCGATTCAAATGCAGATTGGATTTATCCCTAGTATTAACTCAGTGAAAGCTGCTAATTCTTGGGAATAAGCTGATACTGTTACAAATAAACGACAGTAAAGAATATGTACATTGAGAGGCCATTGTCATATACCCAGACAGATGAACAAGGTCGATAAGAGGTTCGCGAACTTACACCACTTACGGCCCGAACCGCCCGTTTCTGAGCCAAAAATATGCTTTGACAAGGGGAAGAATTAACCCAAACTATAATACCATACGTCATAGGTGAATGAAAATAAATAAAGTAGACTACTTTTCGTATCGAAGTGTCAGTTGCTTGAAATACCTTTCAAATAGTCAAAATGGCAGCGTTAAGTCTTTGAACAAGATCCTGAACGTGGGCTTTCCACAAAAGTTTACTGTCTATCTGAACACCCAGAAATTTGAACAGTTTCATCACACTAAGCATATGCCCATTCTGTGAAATTAAAACGTCAGGTTTTGTTGAATTGTGTGTTAGAAACTATGAAAATTGAGTCTTACTGTGATTTACCGTTAGTTTATTTTCTAGGAGCCATGTACTTATGTCACGAACTGCACTATTTGAAACAGAGCCATCATTTATGTAAAAAAGGGGAAGGTCTGCCCCCATCACTGATCCCTGAGGCACCCCCCATTTGATCGTGCCCCACTCAGACCCCACACAGCAGCCATTCTCAACACCGTGAATAATAACCTTTTCCCGTCTGTTGTTAAAGTAAGAGGTGAACCAGTTGTGAGCTACTCCACATATTCCGTAATGGTTGAACTTCTGGAGCAATATTTTGTGACCAACACAGTCAAAAGCCTTAGTTAATTCAAGAAAGATGTCTAGCGTTCGAAACCTTTTGTTTAACCATCCAGAACCTCGCAGAGAAAAGAGAGTATAGCATTTTCAGTTGTTAAACCACTTCTAAAACCGAACTGTACACTTGATAGGAAATTATGTGAAATAAAAAGATCAATTATCCTTACACACACAGCCTTTTCAATGATTTTAGCAAACAGTGATGAAATATGCCGTGAATACGGTTAGTGGTAAAGCAGTAATGGATTAAAACGTCATGCCAGATGCGTCAGTTTTCTGTATGAACAGCGAAAATGTAGTAAGCCACAAATTTTTTCCTTTCATCATTTTGTGGAGGTTGTTGTTGTTGTGGTCTTCAGTCCTGAGACTGGTTTGATGCAGCTCTCCATGCTACTCTATCCTGTGCAAGCTGCTTCCTCTCCCAGTACATACTGCAGCCTACATCCTTCTGAATCTGCTTAGAGTATTCATCTCTTGGTCTCCCTCTACGACTTTTACCCTCCACGCTGCCCTCCAACACTAAATTGGTGATCCCTTGATGCCTCAGAACATGTCCTACCAACCGATCCCTTCTTCTAGTCAAGTTGTGCGACAAACTCCTCTTCTCCCCAATTCTATTCAATACCTCCTCATTAGTTATGTAATCTACCTATCTAATCTTCAGCATTCTTCTGTAGTACCACATTTCGAAAGCTTCTATTCTCTTCTTGTCCAAACTATTTACCGTCCATGTTTCACTTCCATACATGACTACACTCCATACAAATACTTTCAGAAATGACTTCCTGACACTTAAATCTATACTCGATGTTAACAAATTTCTCTTCTTCAGAAACACTTTCCTTGCCATTGCCAGTTTACATTTTATATCCTCTCTACTTCGACCGTCATCAGTTATTTTGCTCCCCAAATCGCAAGCCTCCTTTACTACTTTACGTTTCTCATTTCCTAATCTGCCGGCTGGGGTGGCAGAGCGGTTCTAGGCGCTACAGTCTGGAACCGCGCTATTGCTACGGTCGCAGGTTCGAATCCTGCCTCGGGCATGGATGTGGGTGATGTCCTTAGGTTAGTTAGGTTTAAGTAGTTCTAAGTTCTAGGGGACTGATGACCTTAGAAGTTAAGTCCCATAGTGCTCAGAGCCATTTGAACCATTTCATTTCCTAATCTAATTCCCTCAGCATCACCCGATTTAATTCGACTACATTCCATTAGCTTCGTTTTGCTTTTGTTGATGTTCATCTTATACGCTCCTTTCAAGACACTGTCCATTCCGTTCAACTGCTCTTGCTGGCCCTTTGCTGTCTCTGACAGAATTACAATGTGGAGGTTATCACTGAAAAAAAGTTTCGTAGAGATTTAAAATTGTGTGTAACGTGTGCGTCAAGTCAGTAAGTGGCCTTATCTTCATCTCCCATCCTCAAGCGAATGGATGAATCAAGTCTGGGCTATTCGTGCGTCATGGTTAACGCTGTTTTTTCTCCTCCATGCCTTTGACAGATAGGCTTCTTCACCGCACAGCGGTTCTTTGCAGGCAGTAGGTCGTAAGTGTACCAAGTTTGGTCGAAATCGGTCCAGTGGTTTATGAGGAGATGTGGAACATACATACATACTAACAATCGTACATACGTTTCTCTGTTACACAGACAGAGAAAGATCTCAACACCAAAAAAGGGTTTTGCGACATACAAGAAGTTGGTAGGAGTGTTTCTACATTCGAAATACGACGTGTGTCCAAATTTCGCACCATTCGCATAAGAACGGCACTAGTAGAGCCACTATGAAGATGCAAATCAGGCGTGCTGCAAATACGCGTTTTAACGGTTAGTTCCCTTCGGACGCGCTGAGTTGATGTTAGTCAATAACGCCTTTAAGGCGACAAAGATGCCATTGTGCCAGGAGGGGTAGAAGAGAGGTCTAGGGCGACTTGCCATGGTTCGCAAGGCTGCCCCCGTCGGAGGTTCGAGTCTTCCCTCGGGCATGGGTGTGTGTGTTGTCCTTTAGCGTAAGTTAGTTTAAATTACATTAAGTAGTGTGCAAGCAGTATGGGCTACCTTCTTCTGCAGACTGTCAAGATGAAAAACCAGTACACCACTCCTGGACCTGATTCATGGTGCAATTATCGCAATGCCCAGTACTCAAACAGCTCATACAGCCGTCAACATTCCATCCCAGCAGCAGTCATGGATATCGTAAAACCTAGTTACAGAGACATAGAAAATCCTGAATTACTGAAGAAGTGTCTACAGGGCTAGACTCAAAATCCCAGTGAGTCGTTCAATAATCTTATATGGACTCATTTACCAAAAACTGTTTTTGTTGGAATGAAGACACTACAGTGGGCGGTCATTAATGCTGTTATTGCTTTTAATGATGACAAAATTGGTAGGGTGAAAGCGCTACAGCATGTGGGAGTTAATCCTGGAGCAAACTGCATCAGAGAACTTGACCAGATGGACAAGGTTCACATTGATAAAGCAGAGTATGCAGCACAGTCGGCCACTAAGAAGACCAGAAAGAAGAAAGGAAGACAAAACGTGGAAAACGATCAAGAGGATTATATACAGTATGGTGCAGGGTGCTTCTGACTGACCAAAAATAAATAGAAACTAAGCATATATTAACTGAGTTACAGTCTTTTGAAACTTTAGAAGCCATTCCTGAAAATTTACTTTTTCTGTAGTATTTTTTTTAAATCTCTGATACCACGTAGAGTATTCAAATTTTGAGGAAGTAATAACATACATATCCTGAGGCTACTGAATTAAAATAAGAACATAATTTATGTATAATTAAAATTATTTAGGATAATATACAACAAAAGAACACAATATTTTCACAGTATAATTAAAAAATTGTATTTCCGAAAGCAGTGGCTGAAATACAATTATTGTAGTTCAGTAGACTCAGAATATGCAGTTTAACGTCCTGTAAAAGTTTCATGTCAGTGGCTACAGTGGTTCCCGAAATACAGGGAAGCCAAATCACCAAATTTATCATTGTGAGGATAGGGCGTTCCACCTCCCCTTAACCATCCCTGTATTGACTGACTAAGTGCAACAGGCACGGAACTCCAATCCACAAATTGACATCCAAAGAAAGCATACACGTTTGCATGCATGCATTCAACATTCTGTCGGTTACACTGGTTACCAATGTACCAGCATTTCACATTTGAGATAGTTTATCTCGTCCTTACAGTATCCTATGATCTTGCAATGTTAATTACTTAAGTGCCTTATTTAGACAATGTTTCCAAAATTAAGTCAGTCTGCATAATATATGTTTTCAACCTGCGACTTTTTTCCCATCAGCGCATTTCTTTTTTTTTATTACCTGAGAAACCCGAGATCACACCACATGTTTATTTATTCCAATTCACTAATAGTCCACCTTCTCCTCCCTCCCTTCTCCATCCATTCCCTCTGTTCTGTCCTTCTCTTCCCTCTCCTCCATCTCCTTCCCCCCCTGTTTCTGTCCATCTATACCCCCCTTCTCTGTCTGCCCATCTCCTCATCCCACTCCTCTGACAGGAGTAGGGCAACAAGGACATCAACACACATTGTGGCTTGCCTACATCAGAGGCAAGTATATACTCAGGGGCAAAACTGTTTTTCTCCTTTGATTGACAGAACCTTAACCTATTGTTCTGTTAGGAGGATTATGACCCCCTGGGGACAGTTCTTCCTTTAAATTGACAGGTTCCTCCTATATCACCCCTACCCTACCTCCTGCTCCACCTACCCCTCCCGTCAATCTTCTGAGATCACTCCTCACTGATAGAAGCATACATTTGGTATTAATTTGATTGACTAATTAAATAAATCAAACGATTCATTAGCCCCTCCCCCACTGGGAAAATCCCGAGCCCTCCCCCTCAACACCCACAGCTGGAAATTAGTGGGAAAAGTTTCAATTCAGTGGCTGTCCGGCGAGGAATTGTATGCAATGTATTGAATATTGTTTAAAAAATTTAGACAACGTGTGGAATATTGTTTATTTAAACAATGTATTTGATACAACGGGGTGTATGGAATATTGTTTATTTATTTATTGAAATGAATTGGTGGAAAATCGGTTGCAGTACGTGGAATACTCTTTAAACAATTTAGACAATGTGTGATATATTGTTTACCTGAACAATGTATGGGGTTCAAAGCGTTGTGTGAAATATAGTTGATATATTTGTATAAAGAATTTGGTGAGAAATAGATCGCATTGGATGTAATATTGTTTACACAATTTAGAAAATGTATGAAATATCTAATTCTGTAAGAGACAGCAAAGTACCTGGAAGAGCAGTTGAACGGAATGGACAGTGTCTTGAGAGGAGGATATAGGATGAACATCAACAAAAGCAAACCTAGAATAATGGAATGTAGTCGAATTAAGTCGGGTGATGCTGAGGACATTAGATTAGGAAATGAGACACTTAAAGTAGTAATGGAGTTTTGCTATTTCGGGAGCAAAATAACTGATGATGGTAGAAGTAGAGAGGATATAAAATGTAGACTGACAATGGCAAGGAAAGCGTTTCTGAAGAAGAGAAATTTGTTAACATCGAGTATAGATCTAAGTGTCAGGAACTCGTTGCTGAAAGTATTTGTATGGAATGTAGCCATGTATTGAAGTGAAACGTGGACGATAAATAGTTTAGACAAGAAGAGAATAGAAGCTTTCGAAATGTGGTGCTACAGAAGAATGCTGAAGATTAGATGGGTAGATCACGTAACTAACGAGGAGGTATTGAACAGAAATGGGGAGAAGAGAAATTTGTGGCACAACTTAACTAGAAGAAGGGACCGTTTGGTAGGACGTGCTCTGAGGCATCAAGGGATCACCAATTTAGTATTTGAGGGCAGCGTGGAGGGTAAAAATCGTAGAGGGAGACCAAGAGAAGAATGCACTAAGCAGTTTCGGAAGGATGTAGGTTGCAGCAGGTATTGGGAGATGAAGAAGCTTGCACAGGATAGAGTAGCATGGAGAGTTGCCCCAAACCAGTCTCTGGACTGAAGACCACAACTACACATGGAATATCCTTTATTTAAACAATTTCTGTTATAAAAGGCAGTGTTTGAATTATAGTTAAAGAACTGTCGGGAAATTGACTGCAGTGTATGAAATACAGTTTAATTAAACAATTTATGAGGTACAGGGTACTGCATGGCATATACTTCATTTAAAGAATTTGTCACGAAGTCGACTGGCGTGTGTGGAATATTTAAAGAATTCCTGCACCTTTTCATTCCGATCGCGTAACGAAACACGTAATTACACTATCACAGATCGCTTATGAAAACCACACAGTGCGTGTTGTACCACCATACAGCGAGACCTTGAGAGGTGGTGGTTCAGATTGCTGTACACACCGGTACCTCTAATATCCAATAGCACGTCCTCTTGCATTGATGCATGCCTGTATTCGTCGTGGCATACTATCCACAAGTTCATCAAGGCACTGTTGGTTCAGATTGTCCCACTCCTCAACGGCGATTCGGCATAGATCCGTCAGAATGGTTGGTGGGACACGTCGTCCATAAACAGCCCTTTTCAATCTATCCCAGGCATGTTTGATAGGGTTCATGTCTGGAGAACATGCTGGCCACTCTAGTCGAGCGATTGCGTTATCGGGAAGGTAGTCACTCTCAAGATGTGCACGACGGGGGCGCGAATTGTCCATGAAGACGAATGCCTCGCCAAAAGGCTGCCCATATGGTTCCACTATCGGTTCTGAAGATGGTATTCACGCATCGTACAGCAGTTACGGCACCTTCCATGACCACCAGCAGCATATTTCGGCCCCACAGTATGCCACCCCAAAACAGCAGGGAACCTCCACTTTGCTGCACTTGCTGGACAGTTTGTCTAAGGCGTTCAGCCTGACTGCGTTGCCTCCAAACACGTCTCCGACGGTTGTGTGGTTGAAGGTATAAGCGACACTCATTGGTAATGCCAATCCTGAGCCGTCCATTCGGCATGTTGTTGGGCCCATCTGTACCGCGCTGCATGGTGTCGTGGTTGTAAAGATGGACCTCCCCATTGACGCGAGAGTGAAGTTGTGCATCACGCAACCTCTTGCGCACACTTTGGGTTGTAACACGACGTCCTGTGGCTGCACGAAAAGCATTGTTCAACGTGGTGGCGTTGCTGTCAGGGTTCCTCTGAGCTATAATCCGTAGGTAGCGTACATCCACTGCAGTAGTAGCCCTTGGGCGGTGTCAGCGAGGCATGTCATCGACAGTTCCTATCTCTCTTTATCTCATCTATGTCCGAACAACATCGCTTTGTTTCACTCTGAGTCACCTGGACACTTCCCTTGTTGATAGCCTTTCCTGGCACAAAGTATCAATCCGGATGATTTCGAACCGTGGTATTGACCGTCTAGGCATGGTTGAACTATAGAAAACATGAGCCGTGCACCTCCTTCCTGGTGGAATGACTGGAACTGATCGGCTGTCGGACTCCCTCCGTCTAATTGGCGCTGCTCATGCATGATCGATTACGTCTTTTGGCGGGTTTAGTGACATCTCTGAACATTCAAAGAGACTGTGTTTGTGATACAATATCCACAGTCAAAGTCTATCTTCAGGAGTTCTGGGAACCGGGGTGATGCAAAACGTGTTTTGAAGTGTGTATTTGGAATCGCCAGTTGACTTGTCGCACCATGTCGGCGGTTGTCTGTTCCACAACTACGTGAAGTACCACGCTAACCCTCCAACAAAAGCGTCAGGTAGCGGCATCCCTTTGATACTGATACTGGAGAAATTCCTGTCGAAATATATTCTTTCTCTCTCTCTCACTCACTCTCTCTCTCTCTCTCTCTCTCTCTCAAGGGGCTACATCATGTCGCGTGCCACTGCTGGACCTGCGCGCGCCATACGCCGCGATCGGACCGAACCATAAACAAAGCAGCGCTTACATGGTAAACCACAGCTGTGGATGTCTAGGAAATATCACTCTATTAGATTGATTGACTAATTAATTAAATCGATACCATCTGTCTGGGACAGTTTTTCCTTGCCTCATATTGATGGATACTAGGACTGGAATCTTCAGCGGGGTTCAGTCCCGGAACCGCCCAGCCTCCAAATCCTGCAGGATATGTTTTCCCTTTCCTTTTTTCGGTGGATACTGACACTGTTAGGTCATTTGGTAAGAAGTCCACTACGTTGGAGGTAGCTGAAAATTTCTTATTTCATCTCAATGGGATGCTACGTCCTTAAAGAAATCTCAGGAACGTGTGGGCAGATGCGTGCACACAATGCACTATCGGAAAAAATAAATTGATCAATCGGCAATTTGATGTCGTGATTGGATTTATAAAGCACTGTAGAATTGCTAAACCGGTTCTCTCCACTGCATTTGGAAGGAGGAAGGGCCTACCACATGATGGGATGATAGAAACAGCAACAACAACAACAACAACAAATGCCACAGCAAAACGGAGTCCACTGCAGTATATCGAGAAGCGCTAAACACAACACACTTAAAACGCGATCCAATCCCTAGTAATAAGTTTCGATGGCTAGATGTAAGAGATCACTATCAGTCGGAATTTGACGTCGCAAATCAGTTTTAAAGCACTATAGAATTGCTAACTTGGTTCTTTCCACTGTATCTGGAAGGAGGAAGAGCCTACTGCTTGATAGGATAGTAAAAACAACAGCAACAAGAACAGCAAGTAAAACTGCGATGTATTGAGAATGACACACTTAAGCCACGATGCGGTCTATAGCAGTAGTTGTCATGGCTGGATGTCGGAGATCGCTGAAGCACTCACACATCCTGCGTACTCATGTCCTCAGGTCAACATGCAACGCACCAGTCCTCTCATTCGCCGCTTTGCCAATGCTCAGAGGTCAGTGCAAAACAATCACCGTGGCCGCAGCCGCCATCGTGAACTCCCATGTAGGCCAAGTGCACCGCACCACCCTAGCCACGGAAGGCATCCGGGGATAATTGGAGTAGTAGTAGTTATCAATATGTCCAGAGCAAATACCCGTCATTTTGAATCTCCTCTCACGTCCTCTTCTATTCCCATTCACCGAGCACACTGATCAGTTTCCTAGCCCCTGAAGCTGTAGGCAAGCTCAGGCAGCTTGGCACATTCTTTGTTACGTGACCACCTGTCCAGGCTGCGCTATCCACAACTTCTGGTCACTGAAGCTTCATAACCATTTCTGCTGACACCCGCGGTGATCAGATAAGTAAATGCCATCAGCCGTTGTGCACTGCGAAACAAAAACCTGCGGCTTTCATCTATAAAGTAGTTCTAAACAATTCCATCCCGACATAGACCCCTCCAGTTCAAAAAATCCACTTTACCCAATCGGAGATAGAAATGTTGTTCCCCATATTCTCAGGTGAAATTTTACACAAGTTATTTTCGAAGACAGAAGAAATCACGGCGTACACGTATTTTCACATCGCTAAATTATCATTACTTGTGAAAATCCTGTAACAGTATGGCACAGGCTACATATTCTCTCATCAGGTAGCAAAAGATCTGTTATAATCAAATCAGTATCTGTTACATCCTGCATCAGAGGACTAGAATATTAAACCTATGTTTGACTCATGGTAGAGTGCTAAGATCTACCTCTGTTACAAGATGCCTCCTCACTTTTGAACTTCCTTAAAGTAACCAAATGCTTCGCCACATATGAGGTCTCTGAACGTACAGATAAATTTTAAGTATCAGGTTTAAGCTACGTGTCACTTTATAAATTATGACGGTCATCTCCCTGTGTAGGAATCGAAATTTCGTTAAAATGTATCACCACAACGAAAAAATGCGTGATCACTGCTTCCACTCCCAAATCATATCGATGATACCCTAGCCATCACTTCCAACCGCCAGGATGCATGATATCAGATTGATATGCCAATTAAACATACATCATGAGATTTACTTTGCACGGCGAATAATTTTTTGAGCAGTCCTCCTGAGTAGTCCCCGGCCAGAGATTCGAATGGGGGACTATTTTACCGCTGGAACATTTTACCCAAGAAGACCCAATCATCATTTAATCATACAGTAAAGCTGTACGTCCTCAGGAAAAATTACGCCCGTAGTTTGCCCTTGCTTTCAGCTGTTCGCAGTGCCAGCACAGTGGGGCTGCTTTGGTTGATGTTACAAGAGCAGATCAGTCAATCATCCTGAATGTTGCTCCTGAAAATACTGTAAAGGCTGCTGCCCCTCTTCAGGAACCACACGTTTGTCTGGCCTCTCAACAGATACCCCTCCATTGTGATTGCACCTATGGTACGTCAATCTCTATGCCTGAGGCATGCCAGTCTCCTCACCAACGGCAAGGTGCATGGTTCATGGGTGGGTTGAAGGATCGAATCTGGCCAAATATTCCATTCCTAGTATCCACCAATAAGAGGCAAAAAAATTGTGCCATACAAAGGGTATCAATTTAATTAAGTAGTCAATCTCTGTGACAGGGTCCTCGTGATGGCTGGGTGTTGTGTGATGTCCTTAAGTTAGTTAGGTTTAAGTAGTTCTAAGTTCTAGGGGACTGATGACCATCGATGTTAAGTCCCATAGTGCTCAGAGCCATTTGAACCATTTTGTGACAGCGTGAGGGAACATTTCCTAGACATCCACAGCTGTGGGTTTACCAGGTACACGCTGCTTTGTTTACGGTTTAGTCCGATGACGACCGACAGCATGTACTGGCTCAGCAGTAACATGCGACATATTTTGGTCCCTTGAGAGAGAGAGAGAGAGAGAGAATTTCTCAGGTGTTAATATGAAAGGGTTACCACGACCTAATGCTTTTGTTCAGGGATTAGTTTGGAACTTCACATAGCTACGGAGCAGCCAACAGCTGACAGCAGTGCGGTGAGCCCACTGGCATTTCGAAGTCCCTCCGGTGCACTCCAGTTCCGGGCATCCTGTGTAGGTGGCGAGACGAGACAGAGTTTTTCAGATACGTTTAAGCTCTCTGTGACAGTGTAATTAGATTTTTCCTTACACAATCAGAATGAAAAAGTGTTCCACAAACTTTCTCACAAATTGTTCAAGTAAATTTCCTTCTGTACCAACTTGTATCAAATAAATTGTTTACATAAACAATATTTCACACACCGTCTAAATCGTTTAAAGAATATTCCACACACGGCACTCGATTACTTGCCAAATAGCATATCAACTGAGTATTTTCCCACCAATTTCCTGATGCAAAAGAGATGGGGAAGGTTAGTTGTTTCCCAGAGAGGGAGGGGTTGATTAATTGATTGAGTTAATTAATTAGCCAATCAAATTGATAGCAAAAGTGTGCTTTTATCTTTTATCGGTGACAGGAGAGCCAGGGAGGTTGGTGGTGGAGCGGCAGGGGGCGGAGGAGGAGGAGAAAGGGTAAGGATGACATCGAAAACCACGTAACAAAACAATAGGTTAATGGGGATGACAGGATAAGTGACTTCACCGAACAGTAGATTAAGTACCTGCTAATCAAAAGGACGGATTTTCCCCCATGGGGCCATAATCCTCTTAGCAGAAGTATTGGTTAAGGACCTGCCAATCAAAAGAGAACAGTAGGTTTGCCCCTGAATGTATACATGCCCCTGATGTAGGCAACCTGCAATGTGCACTGATGTCCTTGTTGCACTATTACTTCTGACAACCGACCTCTTCCTTTGTCCCCTCTCCTCTGTCCATCACAGCATTAAGGCACCCAACCCCAAACCAATAGGAGGTTGGTAGATTTTACACCGCCAGATTTTCTCTACAGATGGTAACAATATGTATGCCAAGTTTCGTTGAAATTGACATAGGGGCTTACGACGAGATGTTGAACAGATACTGCACATACATATGTCTGACTGTCTGCTGCTTTACAGTTTACCACTCCAGAGAAGATCTTAAATTTATGTGCGGCATTCAGCCCTGTGGCTTGATCTTGGGACCCGAAATGTGTTGACGAAATTATGAGCTCGCTGTGGTGCTCATTCTCGCGGCCTGTTTGCCTCACTGTACAGCACAAATAACAGACAAATTTGTACATATTATTTAGAAATGATGGCAACCGCACCTAGTGTCCGCATTTTATAAGAAAGCGAAAAGATCGCTTTGGCTGCAGAAAGACCACGAGAGATTTCACGTCAGTTTAGGCGCAGCCTCAGGTGATCTAAACAGGGACAAGAAAGGAAGAGTTTTACATTCTTTTTTTTCATTTTAGACTGGCTTAGTAGATATTGTTATATGGAGTACAGTAGTACTTTACATTACGTAAATGCATAGTACATCAGGTAGCAGCGTTTGTCAGATTGATAAAAAGTTGGTGGCAATAAAAGAAAACGAAACAAACTTTTGGTGCAGAGAGAATAAAATAACCCTTGCGAAGCGCACGATAATGCATATAAGCCTCTATGAAAAGATACCACATTATCACCTGGGGACCATAAGGAATACTGAACTAACTGGAGCCCTACGCAAGCAGCCACGAGGAAACTGCCTTGGTCGTTCAAATGGTGCAAATGGCTCTGAGCACTATGGGACTTAACTTCTGAGGTCATCAGTCCCATAGAACTTAGAACTACTTCAACGTAACTAACCCAAGGACTTCACAGACATCCATGCCCGAGGCAGGATTCGAACCTGCGACCGTAGCGGTGGCACGATTCCAGACTGTAGCGCCTAGAACCGCTCGGCCACCCAGGCCGGCGTGTGTGTTTGTCCTTAGGATAATTTAGGTTATGTAGTGTGTAAGCTTAGGGACTGATGACCTTAGCAGTTAAGTCCCATAAGATTTCACAAACATTTTTGAAGTAATACGGTAAATCGCTTATGATGCAGACTACTAATATTTTAATGGACATTATTCCACGCAATTTGAGAACCAGTGGGGGAATTTACAAACAATAAAAATTTTCACTGCCGCGAAATACGTTATCGAAAAATAAAATGAATGAGCTACCTGGTTAGGCAGTAAAAATTTCCTAAAGTTATCTCCTTTCTGTCCGAGTGTTTCAGGTGAGCTCATTACATTTTTGCAAGTCTCGGAAAATCGGTTACTCTTATTCTCAAAATAAATGATTTGCATACTCTCGTGTGCATCCCGTGATTTGATGTCCTGTATCGCGAAATTAGTTTGCTCCTGAAACCGAGTCGAAACCCTTCCTGAGGTTTGCCCTGTATATTTGGCGTCACATTGGCCACATGAGATGCAGTAGACACTCGATAACTTAAACCTATCACGAAGCATACTTTCCTTGTGTCTAAATTGAGCGTTGTTCTTAGGAATATAGTAAGCCGGGGATACGTTTCCTGACGACAGCCATTTACCTGTTCTGTCAAAAATATCTCCAAAGAAAGGAATTCCATGGAACTGTTCTCTAGCGGAGGCTGTATTGTCTGTTGGGATATGAAAGTTGACAGTCCTTGGTTGGGATGAAATTCGTGGCACATTGCCACTCTTATTTAGCATTCATACTATACCCGTGTTAAAGTCACGCACAAAAACATTGTCGTAACTATTCGAGGCTGTTATAAATTGCATTATACGAGACTCAAATTCGATAGCCTCGGTAGATAATAAAGACACTATGCAGCCTATGCGGAAGAGCACAGGGAAGAGACACATTGCACTTTAAATTTTAAAAGTATTCTCACCCGACTAAGTACACGAAATAAATACCAGCAGGTCTTGTTGGAACATTTTTACGTCATCCCTTCTCACCCAAACGCCCACCCCTAGTTGTTGAGAGCAATCTCACCGCCACAGTGTGATTGTACAAATAATAAGTTGTGTACCTAAAACTGCACCAGATGCACGTGAGTACTTTGTAAGATGGCTATAATTTCGCACCTTGCAAGCACTCATTTTTGCCCTGATTTACAACCGGAATTAGGTATTATTTGGTAGGTTGTACATCGTCTATATGAATATTTAAAGAAGACCGACATTGTCACGTACACCTTGTAAATAATTGCTAACGCTTATTGCATGAAAAGTGACGGAGTGTCGTTATTATCAAAACGTCGTAATGAATGACTGTCTATACCAGTAGAGGTTGGAACGCCAGTGGAAATGAAATGGCAGGCGTAACTCAAGCCCTGGGTGGAAAAGCCCGCACAGGTGTGCTGGTCCTGCTTCACACAGGAAGTGCCAAGACGGACTGTCTGGGCACCTGACCGCTGAAGCACAACATAGTGGCGACTGGACGGCATTGTAGCGGGGCTGCAAGGATAACTGTATAATACTTCGGAAACTCTGAGAATCTTGGACACAGCAGAGAGGGACGAGGAAGCGTTACCTCGGAAATGGCAGGCTGGGTAATTTCCGAGGATTTTTACTCTTGAGAAGCGTGCCATTGTATGAGTATAGGTATTTCCTCGCAAACTTTCCGCGCTGGACGACAAAAGAATAAAAGATGGTTGGTCGGCGTTCGGAAGAATCTGTAGAGAGGGAGAATATTCCATGGTTTCGAGAATATAGTTCGCCTTCTGAGTTACGAGGGGGGGGGGGGGGGGGGGGAGAGCCAAGCTTTGCTGGGAAGCCAGCGGTAGAGAGAATGAGGTCTTCCATTCTGAGCGCCCGTGTTTGACAGTCGCTTAGTATCAGCTTTTGTTGGTGCAGACAGATTTGCTGTCTTTGCTCTCAGGAGATTTTATAGTTAGAACTGTAGGGCACTCTACTGGTGCGAACTTATACGATTCTGGACTTCGCCTCCGGTTAGGGAGTCGTCGTTGAGTACGCAGCATTCAGTGATTGGGAGCACTCCTTCTGTCTATACTCACGTAGAGACGTTATCTGATTTCCGTCCTTGTGACTGCGAGTTCGCGTTTCTTGTCTGTAGAACACAGAGAGGAGAAGACAGAATTAGATTATAATAGTCAGAGGACCGCCTTCTGTCGTCCTAGTGTTTGAAAGAGATTATTTTGTGGCTGGTGTCCTTCCATTGTCGCAGACGTGTACGAGAACCATCACTCCGACGCACCGGATGCAGTACATACGGTGATATTGCTAATGGTTTCGGCTTATTAGGGCTATACAGATAAACAGCTGTGATCACGTAAATTTTATTTCGACTGAGGTTGCACACCACTGTAGAGGATCTTTGAAAGTAGTGTCTTCTAGTGTTAGGTATGTAGATGATGTCAGTCGTCTTTCTTTATTTATATTACATCGCGTAGCCATAAAAAGGGGCAGATTTGCTCAATTAATCTATCGTATTAGCTAGAAAATTCATTTGTATCCATTTATGTCAATTGGACATTGATATATAAACTTTTGTACAATAAAGTGGTTTTAATCTACAATAAATGTATAAGAGGAAACAGCATTTATCATTTGTTAGTTCCCTTAATCATTCATTTATGGTTATGTTGTAATTTATATGTTAAAGAGTAAGAAGGAGATAATCACTATTAACAGATCCTAAGATCTGCTTCAGGGGGTAGTCAAACAGCGCCAGATCTTCATTTACGCGTTCATTATTGCTATTGCGCACATACATTTTACACACACCTGGAGTAGCATCTTGGAACTTCTTGAAAGTCACCCCCTCTTCAGTCTCACCCCTACGTGATGTAGGTGGTTCATAACACCCCAAGGCTTCTTTCCAGATAGTAAGGAACCATTAAAACTCGGATTCCTTTATATCAATTCATCTCCCCCGTATATAGCAGCTTTCAACTTCTGGTTTCAAATCAGCTAATGTGATTAATAGTTGACATTAAGCGTGTAAGCGAGATAAAGTTTTGAAAGGTTTGAAATTATGTTTCAAGTTTGCTGGAAGCTGCTATATACCACCACTAACAAATACTGAATGAATATAATCTGGATATTTACACGCGGTGCGTTACGTATCTTCTCAATCCTCATGGACACCCATTAGAGAGGAATGTAGTTCTTACCCACATAATGGTTCAAATGGCTCTGAGCACTATGGGACTCAACTGCTGTGGTCATTAGTCCCCTAGAACTTAGAACTAGTTAAACCTAACTAACCTAAGGACATCACAAACATCCACGCCCGAGGCAGGATTCGAACCTGCGACCGTAGCGGTCTTGCGGTTCCAGACTGCAGCGCCTTTAACCGCACGGCCACTTCGGCCGGCTTACCCACATAATGCTTCTTTCCAGATAGCTGGTGATATATGCAAAGAAGTTGGATAGGGAAGTACTAAGGAATGAATAAATACGCTTGAAGTTCTCTGAGACAATGGATACTGCGTTAATGTATAGCTCAGTAAGCAGATCAGTTGAAGAGGAATGGACATCTCTAAGGACAATTACAGAAGTTGGTAAGAAAATCGTACATGCAAGGAAGGTAACTGCGAAGAAAGCATGGGTAACAGAAAAAATATTTCACCTGATTGACGAAAGAAGGAAGTACAAAAATGTTGAAGAAAATTTGGGAATAGAGAAAACGAGTCACTTGGATCAGGTGAAATGGTTACCGTGAAGATATCGAAAAATAAATGATTGTCGGAAGGACCGACTCAGCGTGTAGAAAAGTCAAAATAACCGGCGGTGAAATCAAAAGCAAGAGCCGTAACATTAAGAGTGCAATGGGAATTCCAGTTTTAAATATAGAGGAGAGACCTGACAGGTGGGCAGAGTATATTGAGGGCCTGTATTAGCGAGACGACTTGTCTGCTGACGTGACACAAGGAGAAACTGGAGTCGATGGAGAAGACGTAGGAGATCGAGTATTGGAATAATAATTTAAAGGAACTTTGAATGACTTAAATAAAGCAGACTGGATAAATAACAGGTCATCGGAATTTCTAAAATTATTCGGGGAAGTTGCAGTAAGACCATTATTCACGTTGGTGTGTAGAATAATATACTGTCAGACTTTTAGAAAAACATCATTCTGTACATCGAAGAAGCAATGAGGGAAATAAAGTAAGGTTCAAGAGTGGGATTAAAATTCAACTTGAAAGTATGTCAATGTTAACATTCGCTGATGACATTGCTATCTTCAATGAAAGTGTAGAGGCGTTACAGGATTTGTTTAACGGAATGAACAGTCTGATGAGCACAGAATATGGATTGATAGTAAATCGAACGAAGACCGAAGTAAGGAGAAGTAGCAGAAATGAGAACGGCGAGAAACTTAACATCATAATTGATTACGATGTAGATGAAATTAAGAAATCCTGTTACCAAAGCAGCAAAATAGCCAACTACGGACGGAGCAAGGAGGACATCAAAAGCAAACTGGCACTGTCAGAAAGGGCATTCCTGGCGAAGAGAAGTCTAAAACACAGGCCTTAATTTCAGGAAGAAATTTCTGAGAATGTGCGTTTGGAGCACAGCATTGTATGGCAATGAGACAGAGACTGTGAAAAAACCAGCACAGAAGAGAACAGAAGCATTTGAAATGTGGTGCTAAGGAATAATGTTGAAAATTAAGCGAACTGAAGGAATACTGAGATTGGGATGCATCAAATAAATGACGACGCAGGTTGCAATTGTTATGCTATTCTGAGACAGAACAATTGACATAAAGGAGGAATTCGAGGCGGGCCGCATCAAATATCCATTACAAAAGTGCCGAACAATAGCTAAAAGCGTCAGATCCGTTAAACATGTGGTAGTATAAATATGTACTGAGCGATTTAAAATGGAACGACAGCTTAACACTAATACCAGACCTGAGAGTAATTGGAAGCATCCTCAGGAATTATAGCGCACCGGCTAAGGAGGTGTCTTACAAAGCCTTGGTTCGAACAATAGCTGAATATTGCTCGTCAGTCTGGGTTTCCGTACCAAAATGACAGTAGAAATGAAAACCAAAGGAGAGCAGCGTTTCATCAAGGTTTGGTTGAGTGTATGTGAAAGCTTCACGTGGGTGGTCATCTCAAGTGGCAGGTGCTACATCGAATGCCGGACATTTGCCACGCCGGACATTTGGCCACACTTGCCCCTTCGCCAGGTAGCTTGAGTAGCGACCCCTCAGGTAACGGACGCCCTTCATCGTACTTCTTCTGTCCGCTTTCAAACTGCCGTCTCCACATCTTACTCGATACAACCATTACGTATGGGACCTTCTTCGACAGCTTGGCGAAATACAGAACTTCTTTTCCGAACTCGAAATATTTATAACTTTTGGGAAACGAAAGCAATACCGACAATTATGTCAGTACGTAATTAGTACTGCTAAGTATAAATATAGATCCCTCTGTCTGTACGGTACCTTCTTTTCATGCTTACTGATTGCGATAGAAACAGTCCACCGGCAGGGGAGCAACAAGAAAGGATCGATGTAAGGAGAATGTGAATGTACGCTAATCATTTCTTTTTTATCACTGCATTTGTGCCTACTTTAATTACTACAGCTGCATGCCCAAAAGACGATAAGGAAAAAAGAAATGGGAATGTGAATGTTTGAAAAGAAGAACGCCATACTCCATACTAATTTGCTGTCTTTCCCTTGCGGCGAAACATTAGTTAATAAAGTGTAGCGGGACAATGTTCAAAACATGACTGAAAATACGTTCACTAAATAGAGATTAGAACATGTATGATTCACAAGTCATCTAAAGTCGACGTACAATTTTAAAATGTTAGAAATAAGGAAATGAAGTAATACAGAATGCTGTGTTTGTAACGTACGTTGTTGTTCTACATTGTTTAGCTCTGGTATTTACAGGGTCACAGAGAAAGCCTCCTTGGTTTTGGAAGGAAAATCCGTAATTGTAATGATCTGCATTACAACAGAAATAAGAAGCACAACTTAAGGAAAAATAATGTAATGTGTGTTTCAGCTCACAAGCGAAATTAAAGCAGATAGTTCCTGTGAGTTAGTATGGGCAGAGGTTATATTAGACAACCGGAATAAATTAATAACTGGGTCCTTTTACCGACCCCCGGTCTCAGATGAAACAGTTGCTAAAAAGTTCAAAGAATCACAAATAAGTACGCTACTCATACAATTGTAGTTGGCTGTGACTTCATTCTACCTCCAGTATGTTGACAAAAATACATTTTCAGACCCTATTGTAGATAGAACACAACTTCCGTAATTGTTCTAAATGTTTTTTTTTTCAAATTATTCTGAACAATTAGTTCACGAAGCCATTCAAATTGTAAATGGTTACGAAAACACACTTGACCTCTTAACCACAAATAATCCTGAGCATCACGACGGATACAGGGATTAGTGAACACACAGTCGAGCGAGTCTCAACTCCGTAACAAAGAAATTCACCAAAACTAAACGCGAAATAGCTCTATTTATAAAAGCAGCCAAAAATTCTGTTGACGTCTTTCTAGGAGACAGTCTCCCATCCTTCCAAACTATGTAAGTGACGACCATACGTGGCTTAAGTTCCTAGAAATAGTATCAACAGCACTCGAGAGATTCATATTAAATAAATTAATAAGCGATGCAACTGATCCCCCATGGCAACAGAAAGCTGCTGCATGAGCACCGAAAAAGACACGTATAATTTAGACGCGCGCAAAATCTCCAAGATTGGCAACGTTTTACTGAGGCTCGAAATCTGGCGCGCATTTGAATGCGAGATGCATTTAATAGTTTCCACAACGAAAGTCTCTCTAGAAATGTGGCGGAAAATCCAAAGAGATGCTGGTCCTATGTTAAGTAAACCAGTGGAAAGGCTCAGTAAGTACCTTTACTGCGCGACAGCGATGAGGAGGAGGAGGGGTAGACAAGGGACCCAACCCTTCGGAGCAGGTAAAATCGTGGCAAATGTCCGGCATGGCAAATGTCCGACGTGGCAAATATCCGCAAACCGCTACATCAGTGTTGTGTAGCATCATGGTGCGGTTCATGAGTATGGTGTAGCATCATGGTGCGATTTACTGTTAATATTCCGAGAGTGTACGTTTCTTGAAGAGCCAACCTATGTTTTCTTTCCCCCCTGCGTACATCTCGCTTTGAAGGTAAAATTAGAGACGTTAAGACTTCGCATGGACACCTACCAACAACTATAGATCTACGTACAATTTGCGGCGAGAGTGTGATGTGTCAGTTTTACGACACACTACAAGCTGGTATGCGGAGTAGTGGATGTAGAAGAAAAATGATGATTTCTGCGTTTGGATGTATACAGATAAGAACATTTCCCGTTCACGTCTTACGAAAGCTTGCTCCTTCAATAACTTAACAATAAAAAGAAAGCGCGAATGATAGTTGGCGACCGTGGCTATCTTTTTCAGTAGATTATATAAAATTACAATGACATTGAGGAAAATGAAGATTTCCACTTTCCTGAAATTTTTTTCTAAAATTGCCATATTCCTAATCAGCTGCTGTAGTTATCGGCTTCACCTTTCCTCAGTTGATTTTGTAGTTGACTAGTTGAAATGTTCCGTGACACTGTCCGCTGACATGCCGGAATCGGTTAACTCCATAGTACCCGCCAAGTGTGGGGCAGATGAAGCAACGCACTGCGCCGCTGATTAGGAAGGAAGCTTTTCATCAGCGAATAGGAGTCAGTTCTTGGAACTGTTATACTTGTAAAACAGCCTTAATAAGGGTCACAGGCTTCAGTTTGATAAGTGAAACGAGACTAAAATGGTCACGATTCTCCCGCCAATGATAAGTGCCCTGTGAAAATCTAACAGCATTCAGATGTACAGGGTGGCGCACGATATGTGTTACCATTTTGTTTTTGAATATAAACTTTATTGTCAATACAATCTGAAAGGAACATATAGTACAATTAAGAGCCGTCCATGGAGATTTGTTCTAACTCAGCACATGCTCAATATGTCCACCATTTCGTTTCCTAACTTCCTTCAAACGAACACTGAAGTTAGTGATTACACTACGGCACTTGTCTTCCGTAATTTCACTGCAGGCTTGAAGAATAAGTCTTCTGAGCTCCATTAAATCACATGGACGTTTCGGGAAAATTTTTTCCTTTAGGTACCCCCAAAGAAAAAAGTCAGATGGATTCAGGTCTGGACTATTGGGGATCCAATTTTGTCCGTCATTGAAGCGACCTGGAAACCTGAGTGAAATGATCCGCATGTCGAAATGCTCGTGTAAAAACTCCAACACAGTGTTTGCGGTATGTGGCCTTGCTCCATCTTGCATGAACCACAGCGTGTTGAAGGGCAAGGCAGTAGCAAGAAGCTGTGGAATGAAGCTATTGCGAAGCATGCTCAAATAACGCTCGCTGTTCACAGTTTCTTCAAAGAAAAAGGGTCCAATAAGTCCGTGACTGGAAACTGCTGCACACGCTGTAATCCTCGAAGCATAATGTTGTCGTTCATGAAGCACTTGTGGGTTTTCAGTGGCCCAAAAGCGTACATTTTGTTTGTTAACCACACCGTCTAAATGAAAATGCGCCTCGGCTGAAAACCAAACGTTGTTGAGAGCTTCTTCCCTATCCTTCGCCCACTGAGCAAACAGTAGTCTCTGCTGCTTGTGTTCTTCAGTGAGCTTCTGTGCACAGGTCATCTTGTATGGGTACATATGGAGGTCACTTTTAAGAATGCGTTGAACGGAGCGTCTTGATATTCCCAGTTACACTGCTGCCTTTCTACACGATTTCGCGGGACTTCTCTGTACAGCAACTCGAACCGCTTCAATATTCTCCGGCGAACAAACAGCTTTAGGCAGAGGTCGCTTCGCTTCCAATACTGTTCCTTTCTGTGAAAATTTATCGTACAACCTGTTGATGGTCTTCTTGCAAGGGACCCGTCGTGTGTTAAACTGTTGTCGAAAACGCCTCTGTGTCACAACAAGGCTTTTCGCTTCATGAAAAAGTAACACAATTGCCGATCGTTGCTGTGTCGTCAGTCTTCCATTGTCAGCCATTGCTGCTTACTAGTCTCCTAGCGGCAGTATCGTGATTTACACGTCATTTCGTAACTCATTTGTTTTTCAAAGCTCTGCTGATACTGCTGTGGAGATCTCAGAGGGATATCTAATGTGGGTCCTAAATTTTGAAGGAAACAATTGGTAACACATTTCGTGCGCCACCCGTTATTCTGCGATACAGTCACAACCACTGGACTGCAAAACTTCCGCCGCAAGCACTCAGTAACCCGTTTCCAAACAGTTCTTTGCAACTTCATCCGTAATCACCACCATGATAAAACACTACATCATGGCCCACAATCACTCTAGTTGCAACTGATGATACACGAACATACGAAGAAATCTAAAAGTCATACGAAACTCTTGCCAACTACCACTCCTAGTAGTTGAGCCTTAGACTTGGAATGCAGTCCCGTTATACTAAAGTAATGAGACATTTATCAATATCCATTATGCGCGAAAATAGTGAAAAAAACCTCAGGTTGGATATGAACTGCGGACCTGCCATGTATAATCCTCCTGTGAGCGATGTTTCTGCCGTTTTAACATAGAAAGAGCGACTTTAGGCATCGTAAATAGCGGTTGACAACTGTTGCTGTGAATTAGACGGACCAAAGAACTAGGCACTTTATTAATCTGCAAACTAATCGACTCATATCTTCACATTAAGTCATATTAATTCCCATTTCCAGTTTTTTCTGAGGATTTAAGACGTTTATAAATTTAGCAACGATTTTCATTTCTTCTCAACTGACCAGTATATGTTTTTTATGACTAATAGCATTAAAACAAAGGGATATCTAGTGTAGCAGTGTTTAAAAAGGATCGATTCTACTTGTATCGATACACTGAATAATGAAGTCGAAGAATCCTCAAGTCAGACAAATTCTTCGAACAGCAAACTGCTACTGTTAGTGCCTCAATAACGTGTTACGGCCTTTGCGTATCAAATAGTGTCGGAACAAGTGAAACTAGAATAAGCAGCCCAAACAGAACTAAAATCACGCACACTCACTGACTTCCAATTCAATTGTTATAGCTACTACCACTTCTAAATTCTTGCCAGCCGGACTGGACGAGCGGTTCTAGGCGCTACAGTCTGGAACCGCGCTACCGCTACGGTCGCAGGTTCGAATCCTGCCTCGGGCATGGATGTATGTAATGCGCTTAGGTTAGTTAGGTTTAAGTAGTTCCAAGTTCTAGGGGACTGATGACCTCAGAAGTTAAGTCCTATAGTGCTCAGAGCCATTTGAACAATTTCTAAATTCTGGCACCACTGTTTCATCTTATATTTTTGCTTTGCAGAAATGTTCCTGACGTCTTGATACTCCCTATTAACAGAAATTTAAGAATTTTTTTTACATCATATTTAAATCCAATTTCTTTGTCCGGTCTTTTAGTAATTGACAAAAATACATCATTTATTTAAACTTCAAAATTACGTCAGCCTGTCGTTAGATCTGGAGATGGCCCGTAGTTTATTGACATTATGTACGTCTTACTTTGTACTTGATGTCAATTCGGTCGTCTTCATGT
This sequence comes from Schistocerca piceifrons, assembly GCF_021461385.2. Classification (NCBI taxonomy): domain Eukaryota; kingdom Metazoa; phylum Arthropoda; class Insecta; order Orthoptera; family Acrididae; genus Schistocerca; species Schistocerca piceifrons. The sequence continues at coordinate 547,732,667 of NC_060143.1, forward strand.
CCAAATTCATTTTCCTTCACCCGTGTGATTTCAAAAATGTCACAGTAGTTTCTGGGGCGTATGTTTCACAGCTTTTTACGTCTTCTTCGCTCTTCGTATTTACTCTGCCTTTGCTTTCTCTCCTCCTCCATATCGTCAATATACCAAAAAACTACAGAAAATGTATTCTCAGACATTTTGACTAATATTCTTCTTTGCCTAGCGTTTCTCTCTCCCAGTACAGTTTCCGCTTCTTCAGGATTTGGCAAATTTTATTTATTCTTTCCTTTGAGACCAGATGCCTTTCCCGACGCAACAGTCGTAAATGTAACCTAACGGAGGGAAGTCGCGCGCGACAGCTGTCTGTGAACCGTGTAAACTGTGTTCCGAGTGTTTTCGTATTTTGAATGTTTACGTATCTGTTTTCTGATCTAGGAGTTGGGGACTAGCCCAGTATTTGCCTAAACGATGGTGGGAAACCGCCTGACAACCACACCCATGCAACCCAGCGTACAAGCCGACGGTTATCAAACCGCCGCGCCGCTTCGATCCGATGTGTATCGCCTCGCCGTCTCACAAGATAGCAGGCTGCGACTTACTCTATACCAACAGGTCGCTTTGCAGATACCATTAGGTGCTGTAATTGTGTCGAAACAGGGGACATTCTGGTACCACACCATTCCAGATCGGGCATCTCAGTACCTTGGACTACTGACGAGCCTGAATCGCTTCGTTCAGAGGTAAGGCTGCTGCCGACTTCGTACAAAACGCCCCATAGCACTAGAACTACTTGCTGCAGTATAATACCAATCTCCCGATTTAGCGTAGTACTATTTTGAGCAGACACCTCGTCTGTTTAACCTTATTTTTATCAATTCCTTTCGAAGATAAAGTTCGTTATTTGCTAGTCCGAGTCTGTACCACTAATACCCGTTCATTACTTAGTCGCTGTTATTCCTTCACATCACTCATTTTGTGTGTGTAATTGCATTGCGCATCATCTGTACATTTTTGTGTTACTTCCTCTTCTTGCAGAAATTTGTGACCAAGTTCATCCCATTTACCTCTCAATTATCCAGCAAAATCTGCTATCGATACTGTAACTTGCGCATCCGTGCGATCTAGATCACGATGTAATTGGGGGTTGACACTCACGTAAATTTGGCTATCACATAGTTCTCTAATTAGTTGCTCAGTCGATGTGTGTCTCTTTGATTCAAATCTTAGTTCTCTCTATGCTCTATGGAGCTATCTGTAGGAACTCCAACCTAACTTCTCACTGTCGACCCCATAGCAATTCTTGCCTCTTTCTATCTCTGCTATATCTTCTGACGAATTCAACAGCCGGCCGCTGTGGCCGAGCGGTTCTAGGCGCTTCAGTCCAGAAGCGCGCTGCTGCTACGGTCGCAGGTTCGAATCCTGCCTCGGGCATGGATGTGTGTGATGTCCTTAGGTTAGTTAGGTTTAGGTAGTTCTAAGTCTAGGAGACTGATGACCACAGTTGTTAAGTCCCATAGTGCTTAGAGCGATTTGAACCATTTCGAATTCAACACAAAAAAGTCCCAAAATGAAAATATAACATTAACATGTTGGTGTGTAGCACTGAAATAACATAAATTACACAGAACAAACAAACACAGGAAAGACACAACTAAAACAGTATTCTAAACCAAGTTCTCAACTAACACAAACAGCAAATACACATGCATTCTGTCGGCAAATCTGCTGCTATCAGCTTTCCAAGACAATTTGCTGTGCCTTTAGCTTACGTTAATTACAACCAAAGTTTTGCTAGTTTAAAAATTTACATGTCTCAAAATATCAAAAAATAAGTATAAAATAATAAATCGTGCTAATATTAGAATTTCGCAGCAACAAATCACGCTGAAACTGTTAGGGAACAGATCCCCATGGTACGTGTGTCTAACGACCGCGCTATCCATGGGACTTTACAGTCTAATCTTCTTTCCCCCTTTTTTTCTCATGGCAGACAAACAGGTCAGGTCACTGTACTAAAAACACCAAAAAAAGCATGCCACATTTTACAAAACACAAAATTTCCATGATTGGTATCGGTTTATATACGCTAGACAGTGGTATTGACTTAAATGTGAGCTGATTTTGTAGTTTCCACATCAAAACCCTGCCTCGAAATGTGTCAGAAATTCCACAACTGTTGTGTTCACATGTAGAGTGCATCAGCGTCAAGACATAATCATTACCTCACTGCGTAATAATGGTAGTTGCCGACGACAGCCGGCCGCGGTGGTCTCGCGGTTAAGGCGCTCAGTCCGGAACCGCGCGACTGCTACGGTCGCACGTTCGAATCCTGCCTCGGGCATAGATGTGTGTGATGTCCTTAGGTTAGTTAGGTTTAAGTAGTTCTAAGTTCTAGGGGACTGATGACCACAGAAGTTAAGTCCCATAGTGCTCAGAGCCATTTTACCGACGACAGTGCCACAAAAGCGGACTTACTGAACACTGGTATCTGTAATTCCTGCGCAAAAATAAAGGAATACAGAAATAAGAAAGCAGTACATATTCCAGAATTCGAATGAAGAATAGCCACCGACCTGAGTGGTCTTTGGACTAGCGAAGCAACTTAAGGGGAGTTAGAAAGGCAAAGAAGAAAAAAGTTTTTCACGTTTTCGGATACTTTTCTCATCATAAAATTTGGAATTTTCCGAATGAAATAATGCGTATATATATATATATATATATATATATATATATATATATATATATAAAAACTAATATGGGAAGTATTTCATGTTATTTTTTAAATATAATCTACACCAGCTGAAATTGTTGAAATTTTTACGTGCATTACTTCAAGATTCGGTAATTTTTTATATAGAAGGCTTTGGATTGCTGTGTTATAAAGGTTAAATTACCGGTTTGTATTGATAGTATTGTCAAAAAAGTATCGTATCGTTTCATAGTGTAAACACTCGTTTGGCGTCGAAGTGCTAACGTTTTTCCGAGGAAAAGTGACGGATAAAAAAGTAAAGTATGGCGCCAAAACGAAGTGTTTTTAAGAAACGTGGGCTTCATGGTAATAGATTTTCGAATAAAGGGAAACACTGTGTTCAGCATGTGGCGTGTGAAGTTACAGACAATGAAATACAGGCAAACTCGTCGGCATCTAGAAAAACACTGAAACAGTTCATACAGCCATAAATATTCCATCCCAGTAGCAGTCATATGTATCATAAAACCTATTTACAGAGACCTGGCGAATCCTGAATTACTGAAAAAGTGTCTGCATGGTCAGACTCAAAATCCCAATGAGTCGTTCAATAATTTTGTACGGATTCACTCAGATGTTTTTGTTGGAATGAAGACACTACAGTGGAGGGTCGGTGATGCTGTTATTGCTTTTAATAATGGCAGCCTTCGTACAGTGAAAACGCTACGGTACATGGGAATTAATCCTAGAGCAAACTGCATCAGAGAACTTCACAAGATTCGCATTGATAAAGCAGAGGATGCAGCACAGTTGGTGACTAAGGAGTCCAGAAAGAAGAAAAGAAGAGAAAACTTGGAAAAGATCAAGAGGATGATATGCATTATGGTGCAAGATGCTTTTGAGTGACTAAAAATTAAAAAAAAAACAAGCATATATTAAGTGAGTTACAGTCTTTTGTAACTTTAGAAGCCATTCCTGGTCCTTACGTTAGTTAGGTTTAAGTAGTTCTAAGGTCTAGGAGACTGATGACCTCAGCAGTTGAGTCCCATAGTGCTCAGAGCCATTTGAACCATTTTTTGTTGCATTTTTCTCTAAATCTCAGAAACCACTTTGAGTAGAGTATTCAAACTTTCAGGGAGCAATAACATACATATCCTGAGTCTTCTGAACTAAAAGAAGAACATAATGTTATGAATAATTAAAATTATTTAGGATAACGTACGAAAGAGTACACAAAATTTTAACTGTGTAATTAAAAATCTGTAATTCCGAAAGCAGTGGCTGAAATGCAATTATTGTAGCTCAGTAGGCTCAGAACATACAGTTTAATGTCCTGTAAAAGTTTCATGTAAATGGCTACAGTGGTTCCTGAAATACATGGGAGCCAAGTCACTAAATTTAACATCGTCGGGATAGGGCGTTCCAACTCCCCTTAAGTCACTTGATAAGACTGTACTCAGTAAACAGAATAAAAAAAGCTCACTCGACGATGGATCCTCACCTAAGGACTGGAATGCTGCTCAGATCACACCCGTACACAAGAAAAGAAATAGAAGTATTCAGCTGAATTATACAATCATGTAATTGCCATCTATTTGTAGTAGAATTTTGGAACGTACACTGTGTTGCAACTTTTTGAAGTCCCTCAAAGTAAACTCCCTGCCGACACAAAACCACAGCTGGCTTTTTACTCAAACAAAGTACTTATTTTTTTCAACACAGATCTCAAGTTGAAGGCAGGTTTTCACATTTCCACAAGGCATTTGACACAATTTCTCAGAAGTAAGATCTACTGAAATTGGTTGTCTATTGGCATCGCCACACCTGTGCGACAACCTTTTGACTTCCTACCGGAAAGGTCACAGTTCGTTGCAAATGACGGGATGTAATTTAGTGAGACCGATGTTATATCTACGTTACCCCTGGGGAGTGGAATAATCAGCATTATATCCCTAATCTATATAAATGATTTAGGAGTTAATCTGAACAGCCCTCATCGACTGTTTTCAGATGCTGCAGTCAGCTTTCGTGTCGTAAAGTCATCAGAGGATCAAAGAAGACAATTTAAAAATGTACCCACATCATGGGCAAAGTGGTAACAGAGCGTGAACGTTAAATCGTGTGAGACCCTTCACACGAGTATTAGCAAGAAATGTTAAATTTTCGTTTACAAGATAAATCACAGACGTTTAGTGGTTGTCGATTTACCTGAATACCTAGGGATTATAATTGCAAAGAATTAAATTTGTTTTTTTTTTATTTCATACCCTCTTACGAGGTTGGGCTGCATCTAGAGCTTAGCTCTTTTCAGCCATAGGTACTTTAATACTGTTGGGACTCCATTTATTTACATTATTTGCGAAAAAATGATGTTTCCTGATTTACTTAAAATATTGATTATCCAATATTGATTATGTTTAGTGGCTGTCGATTTACCCGAATACCCGGGGATTATAATTGCAAAGAAGTTAATTTTTTTTAAATTATTTCATCCCCTCTTACGAGGTTGGGCTGTATCTAGAGCCTAGCTCGTTTCAGCCATAGGTGTTATAATACTGTTGGGACTCCATTTAGTTACATTATCTGAGAAAAATTGATATTTCCTGTTATACTTATCCAAGTGGTACAATGACAGAAAATGCCTACACTGCAGTTATACGTCCTCCTCTGAAGTCCTGCTGCGAGATGCAGGGCCGTTGGTAGACAGGGTTAATGGAGGACATTGAAAAAGTTCAAACACGGGCAGCTCTGTTGTATTATGTGAAATAGGGGAGAGAGTTTCACCTATACGATGAGCTGGGATGGTAATCGCTAAAACAAAGGCGTTACTCTTTGCTCCGAAGTCTTTGCACGATCTTTACTATATTCCTTCTGAGAGTACCCTGCATAGAGAGAAATAACCATTGTCATAAGATGCAAAAAAATAGAGCTGTCCAGGGAAGATTTTGGGTTTCATTTTCCCTAAGTGCTGTTCGAGAATGAAACGATAGAGAAGTAGCCTGAATGCGGTTCCATGAACCCTCTGCCGAACACTTCAGCGTTAAGTGTTGAGCAACTGTGTGGATGCAGAATGACAAATTGTATCCCAAGTTGGGCGCGAACTATGTAGTGACCTATGTGCTTGGCGAAGACTCACTTTGGCATCAGTTACACCAGGATATGGTTGGGCCCTTGGCACCACGTATATAGAACACATTATATGGTCTTGCTAGAATTCCTGACCAAATCCAGCAAGACCAGGCTGACACGGAGGAAGCCAACTAGCTGCAGCGAGACGGACGTGTACGTCGAAATCAGTGCCCCGGTACAGTAAAACCATCACGTTAGAGAGTGCCGGGACTAAGTGCCCATTGGGCAGAGGAGATTGCAAGCGCCTACAATTTCCTGGACGGCTGCTGGACCTTTTCAGTGGGCTCGCACGGGTATGGATGCAGACTGTTGCGCTCAAGAACAACGCCCGCGGCAAAACGCACGCGGACGTGATGTAATTTTCTTCATCGGGTTCCGAGAATAGTCGTGATGGAATTTGATTCGGGTCAGGCGCGTTGTCTTGTTTCCACTGGCCGGGAGGCGGGCAGCGATTACATCGATTGTGGGGGCTGGAGCCTGGGTTCCGCCTCTCCTCCTCCCACCATCCCTCCCCCCCTCCCCCCGCCCCTCAAACTATCGCTACGTTCTCCGCCCCAGGAAGCGGTACGCTGATCTCGGCGCTTTTTGGTCCTGGCTCATTGTTCGACCCTTTACTTCCACCAGAGGAGAGCACCTTCATATTTTTTATAGCGGAATTATGAAGGCGATAAACATCCCAGATAGTGGCTATGACCGGTATTAAGTTTTTGTGCCGAAGCAGGAACTGTCTCTCGCGCCCAACGCCGGACGTACTTTTTCGTGTTCACAAAATACAGTTTATATTTTATTTCTTCAACTCAGACGAAAAGAGATTGAAACATTTTACGCAAATCAATTCCGTAGAATTCTTGAAGTGTTTAGATTACGTACCGAGAAGGTACTGGGAAGAGACAAATTATCGTAGAACATAAACGCACACTCCTCAGGCAACGCGGTTCTGCACTTACGCGTGCTATAATGTTAAAGCAGTGTGGTTTCCGATATATTAGTCGCTAGCCGTGAAACGCCGTAAATACTCCAGTGCTAGAAATATGTCATACATTACCTTCTACACCAAAGGGAAATAAAATCTACAGATTCTTTATGATCCATGCAGTATATATGAGGTTCATTGAAATGAAACATAGTCAGTGTGTCTACCTTCGCCTTACACGTAAGGTGGCACCACGTAACTGCGGGTATGGTGGTGTCATCTATTGGCAGAGTGATTGACGCGTGCGTCAAGCTTTATGTTGCATAGCACCAGTACGGTTTCTCGCCGAAGAGAAGGAGATCACACAAGTTTTCGTTCACTGTTGAACACGCAGGCGAGTAAGCAGGAACAACGAGGAGTGATTCGATTTTTGGCGGCAGAGGGAGTTGAAGGCCGTGAAATGTGTCGATGGATGAAGGCTGTGTATGGTGAGTACAGTCTGAGTCGTTCAAGTGTTGAGGAATGGCGCAAACGATTCCTTTGAGGAACGCAAGTCACTGGAAGATGATGCTCATCCTGGGGCCCTGTTCTGTATCGGTGTAGTAGGTTAGGCTCGGTAGTGACGTCATTTTCGGTTCTTTATCGAATATCCTATTCAGTAATCTTCTGGGACTTGTTACCAAACGGTCCTCCCACCGATTTTACGACAATTGTACCGAGAGGTTTTGGATTTCGGTCTGGCCCTGTCGATCGGTGATCTGTGGTTTATGTACATCTGTATTTGTTAGTTTAAACATATTTAGCGGTTTTAGCTTTGGATTTAGCCATCGTGTTACTAAAGAATCACCAAAGGACGCATCCGGTGGGAAAGTGAGTTCATAATAGACTAGTTTCCTTTGTTAGAAATATGGTTAGGTTAGGTTGTTACTGTGAATGATTACAACCAAAAAACAAAACTTTTCGGTCAATATTCTCTCAAAATACGTGTTATTCTTATGCAAATAAGAGTTTAAAGACCATTAAATAGCAAGACATCGGCTCTACTTACGTATATTACATGAGTGTGAACTGACGTTACTAGTGCCTTTGTGTATTTTTTTCCCACAAATGGGTTAGTTAATAACTATCGAAACGTGTTTACAAATTTCAAGTAACAATGGAAAGCAAATATGTGAAGCTTTATATTGGAAACCTTTCAAACTATCACGCATTTATTACTTAACACAGCACCGTTTGGCAACGAAGTCACCCTACGTTCCTCTACACAATACTAAAAGAATTAAGCACTGTATGGTTGTTGCATGGCGTAGCCAAGTGGTCAGTCTGCTTTCGGCTGCGGTGGGGCGAGGACGTCCGCTGCGCCTCGCCGTGCGCGACCGTGAGCGCTTGCTTGTGTTTACCTTCTCGCGGCGCGAGTTGTATTTGTTCCAAGTTCAGTGCGATTATGGCACACACATGGCGCCACGATACGATTAAAATTACTTTCCAACCAGATCACGCGCGTCCTCGAGCCTATGAAATAGAACAGTTCATACGCGACGATCTTCGTTTAGATCCGGCGACTGTCGTCGGAATACATTTTTCTATAACGGCGAGCGTGGTTTATGTTAAAATGACCAGTGCAGAGGTCTGCGCGACAGTGGTTTCTAAATACTCGAACTCTCTCCGATTCAAACATTCTGACGGGCATACCGGTGCAGTGACGGTGGATCATGCAGGCATGGGCCTAAGGACTGTAAGGGTTTTTGAGCTCCCCTTCGAGGTCCCAGAGGAAGTTGTCAAGGACGCCTTCCGACCATATGGCAATGTTATCAGCCACGTTGCAGAAAAGTGGCAAACTTTCTCGACGTATAAGGTCTACAATGGTGTGCGCCAAATTAAACTTGAGCTCAAGAAACATGTGCCGTCCTATTTGAACATCGGTGGCTGTCGTGCAATCATCATGTACGACGGTCAACCGCGTACCTGTTTCGGATGTGGGCAGGAAGGACATGTTCGATCGAGCTGCTTACAACGTAGAATTACGCAGATACCAGTGGGAGACTCCGTTTCCCCGACGGGGACGACAATCCTGCCCCTCACGTACGCTCAGACGACGATGCGCACCATAGTTGAGGACGAAACGGGCGATCAGACACATCCATCGACGCCAGAAGTACCACGGGAGGAAGAGGAAGGACCCTCGGTGCCAACCCATATGTCGCCCCCTCCACAGCAACAACAGCAGCAACAGTCCCACGGACTCCAGACGCAACATAACATTCAGAACGCGATGGACGTGGACGCGAACATTGTGCCGACCGCGGCTTTCCTGGCGGAAGGTGATACGACGCTGGATTGCCTACCACATTCGGATACGGATGTCCACGTTCGAAAGCAACGTTCGCCCCGACGACGCAAGCGTCGTCGGCGGACCCTTTCTGACGATTGCCTCCTACACACGGCCGGTCAAGAAGGTGACATCTCATCAGACGGCATGGATGCTGCGCCTGCTGAGGATCTAAGTGGTGTAGACGGTTCACTTGCCCATACTACGAGTGCCCAGTTACTTCTTGCACCACAAACGCGGCAGGTCGCGTCGATGGATGGCGATCCGTCTACCTCTACCAAAGACGACGTACGTGAGAGAGATTTAGGTGCCGACCAGCCACACAGCATCGTGTTGCACCCACTGTGGTCGGACGATGTTGAGGAACTTCCTGAAGAGGGCACGGGTGACAGGGGAGGGGGCGGCATTGGGGATGCCACTACTAGCGTGAAAGACTCATAATTTGTAACGGGTTTGGTGGGTCCGGCATCTCTTGCGATTAGCTTTTATTGCCATGGCGTCTACCCTAGGTGAAGAGGCTAGGCAGCACACCTTTCGCCTTGCCACAATCAACATCAACGCGATAAGGGCACCACACAAACTGACAATGCTACAACGCGTGCTTGATGCGGCGGACATCGACGTGGCCCTCTTACAGGAAGTATGTGTCGCTAGTTTCCCTGACTTCTACGGATATACCGCCCACATCTCCCACGCCTCTTCTACCGATTGTGGTGTGGCTGTTCTGCTACGGGACGGTTTGGCGGCTACGGACGTACTGTACTTACCGAGTGCAAGAGCCATGGCAGTAACTGTCAACGGTGTACGACTCATCAATGTATATGCCCCTTCAGGATCAGGGAGACGGAGAGATCGGGCCCGCTTTTTTTCGGACGATATTACGCGTCTATTTATGGGCCACATAGACGATATGGTGATCGGAGGAGATTTTAACTGTACATTATCTCCATCTGATCAGCAGTCACATCACGTCCCGTGTGCGGAATTGGAAATGCTTGTGCGTGACCTCCACCTGATTGACACGTGGCGCCACATCCATGGCCCAGCTCCTGGTTACACCCATTATACAAGCCATTCATCAAGTCGGTTGGACAGGATTTACGTCACAAGCACCCTTTCGACGGCGACGAGAGCAGCAGAGCTCTGGCCCACTGCATTCACCGACCACACAGCCTATATTTGCACCATTGCCCTCAAACCTGCACGTGTGTGGCGCAGTAGGCCCCCCTGGAAACTGAACGTCGCCCATCTGGACGAGCCGGCATGTAAAGGTGCTGTCGAAGAGTCGTGGAACGCGTCCTTACGGCGTCGTGGTCGGTACCGATCGACCCTCAGTTGGTGGATTGAATGTGCGAAGCCTGCTCTCAGACGCACCTTCATGGCTTACGGCCGGGAAGCAGCGGCATGGAGGAGGAGCACGGAAAACTTTTATTACACCGTCCTACGGGAATGTCTTGCTATGGAGCCCTCACCTGACAGGCAGATCACAGTCAATCGCGCGAAAGCGCAGCTCGTCTCCTTAGCACGCCATCATTTACAAGGCGCTGTTATACGGTCGCGTGCTCCAGACATGATACCATCAGAAAGGCCATCTATGCACCACGTGCTCACAGAACGCAGGAGGCGCCGTAGGGCACTGGTGACCGACATGATAACCGACGACGGTCGACATGTGGTAGAACAAGCAGATATAGCAGAAGCCTTCTATGGGCATTACGCTCAACTTTATTCAGCAGTGCTCCCTGATATGGCGACGGTAGACACCGTTCCAGCACATGTCCACGGTACAGTTCCACCAGACATGGTACCGACTTTACTGGGAGAAGTGACAGAAGAGGAAGTGCTCGACGCCATTGGTAAAGGTGCTCCCCATAAATCACCAGGAATCGATGGGTTACCATTAGAGTTCTATCGAGCCTTTAAACAACTGTTGCTACCGTGTTTGATTGAAATTTGCCAGGAATTGCTGTCCCCGGGTATAACATTGCCTGCACCATTCTTGGAAGGTCTGATTGTCCCCATCCATAAGCCGAAGGGACGGAATCATGTCCGCGACTATCGTCCCTTAACGTTGTTGAACAGCGACTTCAAGATCTTTTCGAGGCTGCTATCAGAACGTATTCGCGGCACACTATTGCACGTCTTGTCCGGCGATCAGACGTCCTTGGGGAGACCCAACAACATCAGAACTGCGTTATGTCGTTACAGAGATCTTATCTCCCTTGCACGGGTGAGACGTTTGCCGGCAGCCCTCGCGTCTATCGACTTTAGCCAGGCTTTTGACCGTGTGGGCCACACTTTCCTCACGGCCGTTCTACGGCGCATGGAATACCCCGACCCCTTTATCACAGTGTTGACACGCCTACTACATGGTGCAACTTCTCGAGTTCTTGTCAATGGAAGACTGACGGCACCCATGCCGATCCGCCGATCAGTACGACAGGGATGTCCATTATCAACATTGTTATTTGCATTGGCCTTAGAACCCTTGTTGTGTGGTCTCCGAGACAGGCTCACTGGGATACAGTTCGGCGGCTCCATCTATCGCTGCACCGCATATGCGGATGATTTGATGATCGTCATACGAGGAGCTGACGATATGGCCGCGGCTTTGGACTTGATTACAACCTACGGTACAGCTTCTGGTAGCCAAATCAACGTTGACAAGTCCGTCGCCTTGAGCATCGGGATTGGGCTACCGCAGGAACACATTGCCCCCTTACGCTTCAGTGATACTGTACGCTGCTTGGGCTTAGATTTCATGAACGACATGCGACGCGCGACGACGCTCAATTATCGACGCCTTCTTAACCAAATTAGGGCCGGAATTGCAAATCAGCGCTTGCGATCCCTCAACATCGTTCAGCGGGCGTATTATGCCAATGTATACCTTGCGTCCCGCATACCGCATGTCGCCCAAACGCTACCCATTCCGAAGCCCTTGACTCGTAGCATTATGGCAGCGCTGGGATACTTCGTCACCACTGGCATGTTACTGAAGATCAGATACGTATCTCTTACCCTCCCCAAGGAAAAAGGTGGTCTCGGCCTAGTTAACGTCCATGATAGGGCCATTGCCCTCTATGTTAGCTCACATTTAAGTCTGCTGCGCCGTTGTCCAACGAGCCTCACGAGTCTGCTTCTGACGGCACTACGACCTGCTTCACTAAGAGCGCCGGTGCCACTACAGGACATCCCGGCGCCCCTCTTTTATATAGGACGTTTCTATTTAGAACAAAGTTATTGCAGTCTCGCGCTCACGACACCACAAATGGCCGCAACTCGACGCCTATATCATGACATGCTGCAACGCCGCCCCCTAAATGTGATCGAACTAAAATATCCTGACGTACGGTGGCGCGTGGTGTGGAAGACTGTACACGATGCCATGCTTGATTCCGATGTTGTTTCTCAATGGTACGTCGTCGTTAATGGGAAGCTCGTGACGCAAGAACGTCTCTACAATATCCACATGACAGAATCTCCCAATTGTGTGGGTTGTAATACAGTAGATTCTGACGAGCACCGCCTCAGCTGTGGAGAGGCGGAACCGGTTTGGCACCTAGTGCGGCAGATGCTGGCTTATCTCTTGCGAGTTAGGCCGGAGCATATATCTGCACGCACGTTATTGTTTCCGGATGAGACATTTTACCCCAAGACTCGAACCAACTCTGTCACCTGGATACGTGGACATGCCGTCCATTACCTCTGTCGTGACGGACACAAGGATTTCCTTGACTTCTGGCTCTATTTGCAAGAAAGACATCATGATATTTCCGGGCATACCAGATATCGACAGTGCTTCGCAAACTACCTATGGAGTGCCTTTCACAGCCCGCCGTGTAGCTGGAATGTTCCAGGCAGTGGCAGATGAGGTCAGAACAAACTGCAAACGACCATATATTGAACAATCTTATCAGTGGGCGCAGTCACTGGGAAGCCTCACTACGACGTGGTAGCTTTCTTTTCATGCTATTTATGTCTCATATCTTCGATGGCGTCTTCATTCTGTTTTAGTTTTCCAGGCTTGGTTAACTGTGACTGTTCGTACATTGAAAAAAAAACAAAAACAAAAAAAAAAAAAAAACGTGGGCAGGAGACCTGCTTTCAAATCCAAATAAATACACAAGGAAAAAAAAAAAAGTGGTTAGTGCGTGGGCTTGCGATGAGTAAGGACATGGGTTCGCGCACGGGTGGATGAAAAAAAAATTTTTTTTCCTCTGCATGTATGGAACACGTCCTGAGACATTGTTATTCGTGTAAGTTAAGATTTTTCTGCAATATTCGTTATTACTTACATGTAAGAGCACACTTCCTCAGTAATGATTTCGAGATTTCTGTGTGTTTAAAATACGAAATATGAAATCATTGGAGAGGAAACTGCTGTGAGTGAAACAACCAACAGTGACCTTTATATTTTTTCTCGTCAGAAATAATTCACCATTTTTTCCGAATATGTAGCTATTTCCGAGTATGCAGTTAGACAGGAATCTAAGAGTACAACTTAAATTACTGGGAATGTAACTAGCAGCAGTCAACTTCATAATCTTGCTTGTCACGAGTATTTATCTGCGATCGAATCCTCAACCATGGTAGACAGAGATTAAATATCTCTGCCGTAATATTTTTAGACTGTGGCACCATATACGAAACATTTTCATCCAAGAGATGCATGTTATAAACTTCGACGAACTGCAGGAGCTCTAGGAAATGCATTTTTTTTTTTAAATTTTGTTTTTAATACCCAAATCGTTGACGTATCATATAGGGAAGTGGGCTACTTAATCATTTGGATCTCTAGGAGCGATTTATAACCGCATTCTGTTTATCTTCTTATTCTTTGAATCTCTCAGAATCAATTTTTCGGGTGTTTCTATAGATGTATTAGTACAATGTGGTACTACACACTGTTCCTAACTCGTTTTCCGAAACGTAATATCCAAAACACGATGTCAGTGTGAATGAGAATAAGATGACATAATGCGGCATTTACGACAATCTGCAGAATACAGTCAAATACGCTATCGTTATTATGCATGCATGGAAACATGCGGTCAGAGAAACTGTAAAAATTTTTATGCATTTCAGCTGAGAATCCTGGAAATGGATATACTGCGCCTGATACTGTTAAGGAGGAGGCAAGAGCGATGAAGGCGGCGGGCACGTCAGCTCGAAGGATGCGGCGTCATGCGTTATGGCAACGTAAACGCAATTTTCGGTACTTTGGAAGAATAGCGCGCCTGTGTCGTCTGCTAGCCGCTCTTCAGTGCGCATGCGCGGACCTGCAGCCGCTTGATTTTGATTGGTTTGCGCGACTCGAACCGACAACAGCGCTTCGGTTCTCTAGACCCGAACGGTATCGCTACCGAAATGCATACTGAATAATACTGGGACTCTAATTCCAGTACTAGACCGTTCGGTGCTCTTTAGTACCGAAACGATCGGCACAATGGCGGAAAGATACAGAATAGGTATCCCTGGACAAGCTCCTCGTGTCATCACGCGAGAAATGCTTGCGGAAGTGAATGCTTTAGTCTTGGACAACTGCAGAATCGCCATGGACGAGATCCATCGGTTACTGGGTATCAGCGTGGGCACCGTCCACATCGTAGTGCATCAGCACTTGAACTTTCGGAAAATTTGTGCGCAGTGGGTTCCCCAACAACTCACCGCCGAACAGCACAATAGTCGAATGGCACTGTCTTTGAATCATCTGAACCGTTATCATGACAAGGAATACGGCTTTCTGTCGCGTGTTGTCACAGGTGAGGAAACATGGTATCACAATTTTGAACGAGAAAGCAAGCGTCAGAGCGAGCAGTGGAAACATGCGACTTCACAACTTCCAAAGAAATCAAAGGCCGTGCACACGAGTTCTGGTAAGGTCATGACGTCCTTTTTCGATCACAAGGAGCCAATGCTTGATGAGTTCCTGGAACGGGGAACCACCATCAACTCCCTGCGTTAACAAGCCAATTTACAGAACCTTAGTCGAGCCATCAAGTCGAAACGCCGAGGCATGTTGTCCAATGGCGTTATCCTCCTGCATGATAATGCCCGCCCACACACTGCCGATGCAGTGAAGATGACATTGCAGGAGTTTCGGTGGGAAACGCTGGTACATCCATCGTACAGTCCGTGTGACTTTCATGTGTTTGGACCTCTAAAACAAGCTATTCGCGGACATCGATTCGCAACGGACGACGAAGTGTGTGACTGGGTCCAGGCCAGGATCCGAGAGCAGCCTACTAGCTTCTTCAAGGATGGAATCGACCGGCTGGCGTCGCAATGAGATAGATGTACCAACAGTTTTGGCGACTATTTTTGAGTATGTGTACTGTGTATAAGTACATTTTTTTGAGTTAATAAATCGTTATCGCTACTTTACACTAGTGACGGAGTATCAGTCGAATGCCCCTTATAGATTTCCAGAGGTACATAATGCCCACTGTTCACATCCGATTACAGCTCGGAAATTATGCTATGCTCGCACCAGTCCTATAAAACGATCGTCAGCAACCGAAAACTCATGAAGCAACGACATATTATGAGGAAATAGAGAAACGCATAGCAGCGGTGATTGACATGTGAAATTACACACTATTCCGCCTTAACTCTGTGAACTGTGATATTCGCTATTTTTGACTTCATTAAAACAGCAAATACGAGTAGTTAATACTTTCAGCCAGAAGGCAAATACTTGTTTATAAATAATGATTAATGTATAATAAGGCGTCGCATAGCGACGGTGGAATTTTCTAATGATGTAATTCGTCGTCTTTGGGCGGCAATAAAAACAGAAAAATACGGATAGATGTACGATCCTTCACTATTTTGTTCGCTGGAGAACAAATGAAGCCTTGAGCGCTAAAGACTTGTACTGGTTTTCTCAAGTAAGACGGACGCAGATTTGTGGCAGTCTGATCTAATTTTTACTAAATGTATAAAAACGTGTTATGTCTAAGTTTGAGTGAAGTGTAAAGAACTGTTATAACTTACCGTGACGACGCACGAGCGACTCAAAGAAGACAATGGCTATATAAAAGAGCGCTCAATGGACATGATACGGACATACAAATCTACCGTCATTGTAGTACTAAGCTTAAGGTACGATATATGTTTTAGTTATAATAAATATTTGTTCTGGGAATACTGAATCATTTAGCAGTGCTCATTCCTATCATTTCCTCAGTATTATTTTCATTTTAATTATACATTTTGCTAAGATTACAGATACCAAGATCAGCAGTCCAATGTGCGTGTTACATTGACAAAAAGAAAACTGTTTTATCGTCTTCTTGCATCAGCTTTAATATTGAATTTTCCTTTTGTGTGATGTTACAGTTGTTTTTGCGCCCTTAAGAACTTACTGGTCCCTTAGGAAATTGTTTTGTCATAACAATAACTTCACAACCGGGTATAAAGGTATCTACGATCATGAAGTAATTAGAAAGACGATAACGCAACTTCTTAATCAATAGCACGCTAGTTGTGACTGCCTCAAGCCACGCGAAACTGCGAGTAAAAACTATTCACATCTCATAATGCAATATTTTATGACAATGGTCAATCCATGATTCTTACGCCAATTGTGATTGATAATACGGTAAGCTAAATCTCAATTTACAACTTTCCATTGAATAACAACATCACTTTTATTTTGTAACATCACAGAACGGAACACAGTCTCTTCGATACACATCATATGTCAAGCAAATGTATATTTGCAATACCTTGCAAATCCCTGTCACTAACTTAGAATCACTGCAATTCTGAAATTGACTCGATTTACGCCCGGGATGTGGCAGGTGAATGGAGTACTTAGTATACATTTTGTTCGTCTAGAGGATGGTGCCAAAATAAGTTTTCTATCGGGTTGGTGGTCATGATTCGTCACACATGCTTTGCAGGACCTCTGCTGACTGCGGTATGGAGAGGTTTGCTGTTAACGATCGCATGTAAATAGCGCTCTATAATGTCATCCAGAGAGAAAACGAAATTGTATAGGAATACAAAACAGCTTACACCACACACCTAATACAACCTGTGACATCTCCCTCTCTCCAGTGTACCACTAAATCATATTTCGTTATTACTCCTCTCAGTCGATTAGTCCATCTACTTACTATCATTGTTTAACGCAGATCATTATCAGTCTAGAGGCAGATGGTTGTCTTTTCCAGGAAAGCATCACAGTCAACTTGTATGTTTCCGTGTTACCTCTAAAGGTATACGCCTGAATGTTAAAATCAATGCAGGAATTGTTCTGTAAGGTGTTTGCTAGCTGACACCACGTCATAGTGATTGGTAGAGAGTAGAGTGAAGCACATTGCAAATACTGTTTGTTAGAGTTTAAAACATGTAAACAGTCTTGCACTAGGTCGAACATGCTGTTGCAGCCCCAAGCTGGTAATAGGATGCTCTTTGGCTAAGGACACCTTCTAAAAATCTATGTTGCAGTCGCTGATAACTTTGTGGTCACACCTTCGCTGGTGATCTGACGTACAAATTTATTACTCTACATTTGGTGGTCATACAAGTTAAACTGTCTGTTCCAGTCGTCTTTTCTCTGGCCACAGAAAATAAGAGCTTCCCTGGTTCTCATACATACTGTGGGAGCCACAATTTTCAGCAGCATTTTAGCGATTCTTTTCGTATAGTGAATGCTCCTACTGTGGTGTCACCGCCAGACACCACACTTACTAGGTGGTAGCCTTTAAATCGGCCGCGGTCCGTTAGTATACGTCGGACCCGCGTGTCGCCACTGTCAGTGATTGCAGACCGAGCGCCGCCACACGGCAGGTCTAGTCTAGAGACTCCCTAGCACTCGCCCCAGTTGTATAGCCGACTTTGCTAGCGATGGTTCACTGTCTACATACGCTCTCATTTGCAGAGACGACAGTTTAGCATAGCCTTCAGCTACGTCATTTGCTACGACCTAGCAAGGCGCCATATTCAGTTACTATGAATGTATTCTGAACAGATAATATTGTGAATCATGTACCGTCAAGAGCGACGTTCATCATTAATGGATTAAAGTTAAGTATCAAACTAATTACGTCCGCTTTCTGAATTATCATTCCTTGTAGTGTTCCAGACCTCACGTCAGTATAGTTCTTCCCTCCTCACGCCAGCCTGCGTGAGCTAAAACGTGTGCATTTCGGCCTCCACTCGTAACATGGTATTGGCTCCTGCTAACACAGAAGCTTCTACCTGTTACTATTTCACGAGGGATTCGTCTAGAAACTTGGTCTTTACTATAGCAGAAAAATTGCACGGCAATAAACAGTGGCCGGCCGGTGTGGCCGAGAGGTTCTAGGCACTTCAGTCTGGAACTGCGCGATCGCTACGGTCGCAAGTTCGAATCCTGCTTCGGGCATGGACGTGTGTGAAGTCCTTGGGTTAGTTAGGTTTAATTAGTTCTAAGATCTAGGCGACTGATGACCTCAGAAGTTAAGTCGCATAGTGCTCAGAGCCATTTGAACCATTTTGGAACCATTGGAATAAACAGTGATAACCTGTTGATTACACAAACAAGTGTCCTGTCGCCCTACTGGTCCATCACTTGTAAACACTGGCACTGCAGTTATGAGAAGGAAGCAGCCAATTGGAGCCTTACACAGGTAAACGATGGAAATACCGTGTCTGGCGTGAGGTCAGTCGCTTGACGGTGCGTTTCGGCGCGCCGTAAGGCATGGAGGCTCGCACTGGGGCGTATCGCTTCCCAGTCGGGTGTGCCGCGGCAGTCCTCACAGGGGAAGTGAAGCGTCTCTCATAGCCTCTCCTTCCCAAGTGGCTCTTTCCGCCTTCCCGTGGCGCCAGATGTTAAGCTCGGCATTCTGCCTTGCGACAAAAGGGAGAGCTGCGACCCAACCCGATGCGAAAGCGAAGGGTGCGTGGCACAGGGGGAGCTGTGTCGAGGGACCGAACACCAGTCCCTTTCTGTTGGCAGGGCACAGACCAGCAGGTGCTCTGCATGCCGGCGACCTCGTTTGTCGGCGTGGGATCACGGCGCGAATCGGCAAGGGTGCTTCGCCGTGCCCCTGGGTAACCGGGGCGTGTTCTGCCAAACCCAGGAGGTGGTGACATCGCCTGGGCTAGATTAGATGGGCCCAGACCGCTGAACGACTGGGGGACCGACCGACCACCTGAGTAGGAGTGGGTCCTCGGCCTTCTGGTGGAAGCTCGGGCAAGTAGGCGGCGAAGGGCGAGGGGTGCATCCCCTTCTCCGGAGTGCGGGGTGCAGTTGCCGAGGAGCGTCGTGTGAAATCGTCGACGGCGGGGCCATCGATGGGGACCAGTGCGCTGGTGACGGCGCGCTGAACCCGGCAGCTCTGGAGTGCCCTTGACCTAGGGGCGAGGTCGGTGGGCGAGCTGCAGAAGTCCCCCCCCCCCCCCCCCCATGCCAGAGGAGCCGGTCCGGGGCAAGAGACGGGCTTCCACCCCCTTTTTTGATCACTCGTAAATCATGGCGACAAATGAAGCGAGTGATTCGTGTGCGCCTCAAAGGTCTTCCGCTGCGCCTGATTCCTCTCCCCAGGACGAGCAGGGACAGGCAGAGAATGAGACAGTTATGGAGAGGTACTCGAGAATCTCGTTGCTCATGGAGCAACAAATAAAGAATGGCAAAATCAGGCAAGCAGGACTTGCCATCATAAAAAATGAGCTGGCTGCATGGGCTATTGCCCACGCCAAACTTGAAGGAAGAGTAGAAGAACTTGAGAAAGAAAATGACCAAGCGCCCACAGAGTACGACTAGAGACACCACTGACAAGGTCACAAAAAGGACAGACACAGCTGTCTTCCTCAGGACACCACCTGGGCAAGACACAAGTGTCAAGAAAATACAGGAACTTTTTACAAAAAATATCGACCCCGTCAAAGACAAAATCAAAATTAAAAAGGTAAAACCAAGCAGAAACTCCGTGATCGTTGAAGTTGCCTCGGAAGAAGATAAAGAAAAGCTATTGAACAACCAGAAATTGAACTCGGTGGTCAAATGTGAACCACCGAAAAAAAGAAACCCTCTCGTCATATTATATGACGTACCTGCAATTATGACGAATGAAGAAGTAGCAGAAACAATTAGGTTACAGAACTTTGATAAAATGAAAGAAGATGAATTCAAGAACAACTTTAAGTTAAAATTTAAGACTGGTCCGCGGGGTCGTGATGTTGTTCATCACGTCGCCGAAGTATCGGCTCCGATGTGGAAAAATGTAACAACAATGGGCAGATTGTATGTTGGTTTCCATGCCATCAATACAAGAGACTATGTCGTGGTACCTCGTTGCCACAACTGTGGTGACCTAGATCACATCCTAAGGCTGTGCACCAGGGAGCCGGCGTGCACCAAGTGTGAGGAGAAAGGTCATAGCCGCAAAGACTGCAAGGCGGCGGCAGTTTGCATACCATGTAGGAACCGAGGAAAAAAGTCTTGTGGAACCACCGGTAGAAACTGCCCCACATACAGAATGCTGGAGCAAAGACTGATCTCCAGGACTGATTATGGCTGAGCCCAGCATACCGAACAGGATGCCAAAGCGAAAGTCCCCGAGCAAAAGGAGGAGGGATGCCATGCGGGCAAATAGATTCAAGGACTTTTTGAGGTCGCTTACGGGAGTCATCAAAACTGAAACAAAGGACATGGCTATACAAACTGATTTTCCAACAATGGATATAGGAATACAAACAAATCTCCCCATGGCAGAAACTCTCTCCTCTGGAAGCCGGGAAACAAAGCCGAAACCACACCAACAGCGGCAAGGGCATCCTGCGGCTCCAGCAACTCATAAGGACAGTAACACTAATAACCAACCAATACAGGAAAATGTAGTGACGAGCTCTAGTATGAGCCCCAGCACTCAGTGCACACCAATAGTTAGACTACCACCGGTCGATCCGGTTAGGGTGTACCCCAACTTGGAGTACACCATGCAGCTATCCAGATTAGAGCAGCCGGCTACCCTGACCACTGCCTTACGACATGTGGTCCGCGTAGGACATGAAGAAGGCAGAAAAATAACCTTTCCGGTTATGGAGGCTTTTGACAGAATCCAGCTAAAATCAGTGAATCTCCCCACCGACTTTGGAGCCTTGCGAGACCTGCTCAAGAAAGCATTCGAAAGACGAGGAGAGAAATTCGATCTTGACGACATTTATCAACAATCAGTAGTGGCACGTGGACGAATTGCATTTGACTGGAGTAAGACCTGGCCACATGACCGAATACATACATACTACCCATAATGACAAAAATTACTATAGGACAGCTTAACACACACAACAGCAGACTCGTAATGCAAGAGCTCCGAAGGGAGGTGGAGGAGAGGAGACTTGATGTACTCTGTCTACAGGAGCCATACTCCCTAGCTGGGAAAATAGCTTTTGCTGCCGCAAGCTGGCAAATAGTCAGTAGAGGGGATGACCCGAAGGCAGCAATCATAATCACTAACAAACTCTTGAGAGTCACCACACTCTCGCAGTTCACAACTAGCCACTGCAACGTCGTGGAACTTCAATCCCCTACGGGAATTATAACTCTCATTAATATGTACTTTCAGTATGGGGACAATATAGAACTTCCTAGCGAGAGTTACCACGCCGTTGCGGGGAAGAAAAGTCATAATAACTGCCGACATTAATGCAAAATCCCCCCTGTGGTACAGTGGTACAAGACATGCAAATGGTGAAAAGGTTGAAGAATTTATTATGGCATCACAACTTGTGGTGGCTAACAGACCCGGCAATCCTCCCACCCACGCTGCAGGTGTAGGACAGGGCACAAACATTGACATCACCCTTGTAACTCTGAATACAGCCAATAACCTTCAAAACTGGAAAGTCACAGAGAATGCCACCACAAGCGACCACAATCAGATAACTTTCACCATAGGAGAAAGAGAGAGCCACTGGGCCACGGGGTGGGAAACACAACTAAATTATAAAAGAACCGATTGGGAACGCCTAGCGAGGGAGTGTGACATTCCTCCATTACCGGAAGACGACATGCACTTAGACATGGACGTGGATCAGAGGACGGGGGACTGGTGAACGCAGTGACAAGAGCGGTGAGGGCAGCCGTACCTACTAGGAGGAGGGCCATGGCGGCCTCACCGTCACCATGGTCTGCCGAACTAAGCGAACCGCGTCAGTCTGTCAGAAGGCTGAGGAGGTACTATCAGCACAGTGTTGTCTGGCAGGAACGACAAAGGTGGCAGCTGCTGTATAGGGAGGAAAAGCGAAAATTCCAAAAGGAACTGCGGGAAGTCAGAATGAGAAGCTGGGAAAACTTCGTGCTCAACCAGCTAGTCACGGACCCATGGGGGCTCCCATATAAGCTAGTTAGAGAAAAAATCCGCTCTCCTCTGGAATTATCTACAGTCAGGTACGGGGATAGGATGACGGAGTCCTGGCAGGAGACTGCGGGGGTCCTCCTCCACTCCCTGCTGCCTGACGACAATGCGGATGGGGAAACAGAGAGGCAGCAGCAACTCAGAGGTCAAGACCGAGAAATATACACCAATGAGACGGCTGTCTACCCCTTCTCAGAAGAGGAGGTAGCAACCCACATAAGATCTCTGCAAAGACGAAAATCACCTGGGCCAGACGGCATTGTGGCGGAGGTGGTGCAGTTTCTGGCGCCCCAGCTGACTGCACCACTAACACATCTGTACAATGAATGCCTCAGACACCGTAAGTTAACTAAGATATGGAAAATGGCACATGTAGTCATCATAAAGAAAGGACCAGATAAGGATCCCGCAGAAGCGAAATCCTACAGGCCGATTTGCCTGCTGGATATATTTGGCAAAATATTGGAAAAATTGCTGGCTGACAAACTGACAGCACACCGAGTGTTGTGCGGGATGAGTGACAGGCAGTTCGGGTTCAGGCCGGGGCGGTCGGCATCTGATGCAATCGCCCTGGCGGCCGAGGTCTGTGGCTCGACCCCGCACAAATACGTGGTTGGCATCATGGTTGACATCAATGGCGCCTTGGACAACCTGTGGTGGCCTTCGCTCTTCTCCTGCCTGCGGGAGAAAGAGTGTCCAGGGCCGCTATATGGTTGCCTGAGGAGCTATTGTGAGGATCGGGAGGTTTGGCTATCATCCTCTAGCGAAAGAGTTGCCAAGACAATCACTAAAGGATGTCCCCAAGGCTCCGTCTTAGGACCCCTCTTCTGGGACATTCACATGGAGCCCTTGTTAGATAGCTTACAACAGAGTGAAGAGGTGCTAGAGGTGATAGCTTACGCGGATGACCTCCTCCTGTTGGTTGGCAGCCGCAGCCGCGAAGACATTGAACCAAAGATAGCGACAGCACTAGACAAACTCCAACAGTGGTGCCACGCGACTAAAATGACGATATCGCCCAGCAAATCTACTTACCTCCTGCTAAAAGGACATCTCATTAGAAATCCGACTGTCAGAATAGACGGTTCACCAGTTCTTAGACGACGCGAGACACGCTACCTAGGAGTCATCATTGATGAGAGGTGGAGTTTCGGCAAGCACATTGATACCGTCACCCAGAGAGCCCTTCAGATACTAAACAATCTCATCTCAATAGGTCATAAAAAATTCCATCTTCCTCCACACTTAATCAGACTATATCACAACAGCATCCTAACTTCAGTCATGGGTTACGGCTTGGGAGTCTGGGCGAACAGGCTCACGAGGGTAGTGCCCGCCTTGGCAGTGAGAAGGGTCCAGAGAAGCATGCTACTAAGAGCTGTGGGTGCCTACAGAACATCTCCAGGGGGGCCCTGTTAGTCATAATGGGGCTCTGCCCTCTGGACATCAAGATAAGGGAACAGGCGGCCTGGTACTGGGCCAAAAGGGATAATTACGAAAAGATTGTAGACATTATGGGTATCAGAGTGGGGGACAAAAGAGAAATAAGGAAAAGAGGGGAGGAACTCTGGCAGGAGACCTGGGTTGTAGAAGAGGCTGGACGACGAACCTTCCAGTTTCTACCTGATGTGAGGGAACGCCTGGGTATGAAGTACTTCGAGCCTACACGAGGTCTGATTCACTTTCTCACTGGCCATGGACCCTACCCGACATACTTATGTCGATTTGGGAAAAGGGCAACACCAGCGTGCGACTGTGGTGATCCGGAGGGTACACCCGAACATGTTGTTTACGAATGCCCTCTCTTCAATGATGTCGCAAACACACTACGAGACAGACTTCCTAACCATGACACGTATCAACTGCTTGGACGTGAGGAAACCTTTCAGACTCTAAACACCTTGGCAAACGAGGTATCTCGAAAAGTTTTAACTGAATATCTAAGAGAGATACAGTAAGAACAAGGAAATAATTATTACCGATTGTGACCAAGAGCCCTAGTCCCATACCGCCTGTGCGTGGACTGGCCAACTTCACCCGAGTTGGAATCCGCCATGTACAGGACTACGGGGAGTAGGGACCAACCACCGATTATGACACACCGAATATGACGTAGGATAAGTTAGTTTGTAGGACTTAGTTATAGGAAATTAGAATAGGTACTGCAGCGATTTATAACGTCGAGGCCTGCCCATGCCAGGCGCATGTTCTTCGGGGTTAGCTCGAAGAACAAGGCATATTAAGTAGATTTATATTCTTACTGGCACACATGTGACGCTGCAGGAAATACATAAATTCAATTAGTTATAGGAATTAGATATAAACAGTAGATATAGATATTAAATGCCCATTGTTGTTAGTGTAACTGTAGCTCACTATTAAATTAAAAGCTAACCGCACAATTCAATATAAATGTATAACTGTTAGGACCCACTAATGAGCTTAAGGTAGTGGGTCAATTTGTATAATTATAATTGTTATCTTTAAAGAATTTAAAAAAAATACCGTGTTAAAGTCCTTCAGAACAAGCCACATAATTATGTAGGTACTCTCCGTAACTGCGGTAGCTTTGAAAGTGAAAAATATAGTGTTTCATGCGACGATTAGGTAATTTAAAACTTGTTTCAGGGCACGTAATTTTGAACTGGCGTTTTGGAAGGAATTTCAAAGCACTTTATTGCGTCGTGTTACACAACGCTATTCCTTTGCTTAGTTCCTTCATCTTTCTCAGCGTCAGACATTTTTCTGTTACATTCTCATGTTCAGTGGCTTTATTCTTTGTGATTTGCGTGGTAGCTGTCTAAATAACGAAAGTTAATATAATAATATTGCACAATGTAATGAAAAAAAACGATCCGCCATGAAGACATTATAGTAGTGGGATGAAAATCTGTAGATGTGATGTACAGGTACTGACAAACGAATCATTACAATTTCAGAAAAATTGGATCATTTATTCAAGAGAAAGAGCTTCAGAGTTTTGCAGTGAACACATTGTGTGTTGTGGGGCGATCACTCTGTTGTATAAATAATTCAAAATCCAAGAGTGCTTAAACACTGTTTACTAGATGACCGGTTTCAAAACACTAAAGGTGCCATCATCGGATCTGGATGTAGCTTAACATGCATAAATCATTTGGATATAACGATACATGAGGCAGACCAGCTTATGTAAAATCACTGTCGCAGAAATAAAAATTAAAAAATTAAAAAAATTAAAAACAAAAAAATTAAAAAACAACTGCTCTCTTGGTCATTCTATTTCATCAGATATATAAAATCGAAGTCACAAGATAAAACTACTTGACACATGTAGTTGTTTTTTAATTTTTATTTCTGCGACAATGATTTTATATCAGCTGGTCTGCGTCATGTATCGTTTTATCCAAATGATTTATGCATGTTAAACTACATCCAGATCCGATGATCGCACCTTTCGTGTGTTGAAACCGGTCATCTAGTAAACAGTGTTTAAGCGATCTTGGCTTTTGAATTATTTATAGAGCTTCTGAGACTGAGCAAATCAGTAATAATATCTCGGTCCATATGCAAGCAGTTATTCGACTTGCCTTTGATTGATAGAGTTGTTGGATGTCCTCCTGTTCAATTGGCGCATTAGATCGACAAAATTCCTAGATGGTTGGGGGCCCCACCCGTAATGCTCCACCTTACAGCTGAGAGAGATCCGGCGATCTTGCTGGCCAAGGTAGGGTTTGGCTGGCACGAAGACGAGCAGTAAAAACTCTCGCCGTGTGCGAGCGGACGTTATTCTGCTGAAATGTAAGGCAAGGATGCCATGAAGGGCAACGAAATACGGCAGCAAAATGGGATCCTGCTGTGGAAAGAAAGGGCACCCCAGACTATCATTCCTGGTTGTCGGGCTATATAACAGACAACAGTCAGGTTGGTATTACATCCGCTGTCAGAGACGTCCACACATACGTCTGAGAGTTGGCAATACTCTCTTAGGATGTAAAGGTTGGCTACAGCGTGCATACACAAGCTCTGGAATCTAAGATATTGTTGTCGCGCTTCACAGCGCACGGATTAACTAGTGGCAGTTTTGGAGGCCAGTGTAGGAGCCCGCCTGCTGTGGAGCGCACGTGTGTTGGGCGAGGGGTCGTCACCGAGCTGCCGTACTGCCGTGTCCGCCAGCAGCGACACAGGATTTGGTAGTGAGTTGATATTTTTTATAATTTGCAGCGCGCTTATTAATTTAAAGAAAACGGTTTGTGTATGTGCGTAGCAGCAGACGGTAATTTTGATAGTGATAGGAGTTGAATTGTTAGGGGGAAACCATTGTTAGATTAAGTATTGATTTTTTTTCATTGATTACTTTTGTAATTGTCAGGGAATTGTTTCATTATGTATTCAATTGAGAAGTATTTCAGTCTGTCTCAAGAGTTTGATTAATTTGTAATATTGCTTTAATGCCACTGGAAGCAGAATTACGTACTAAGCGATTGTTCAAAGAGCTTCTAGCGTTTTGTTAACTGAATGAGAAAGAATCGCTTTCAGAATATAGTTTTTTGTTTGGGTTATCATTTATCGAGTTCAGATTTGACCAAACCCCCAATCCCTTTCTCTTGAATTATATGTAGTTGTAGTAAGCAGCAGCAGTCGCAGCAACAGCAGGAGCCGCCATACAGAACATGCATTGCACTCAGCATGAATAATAGGTTTTTTATGTTTTTGTTAAATAATTAGAATGCAGCAGATCAAGCAGTGGCAGCAGAAAGACCAAGTATGTTATTTGTTGCCCACAGGACCAATTAAAAAAAAAATTAAGTTTTGGCGATCTCTGTAATAGTAAAGTTAACAAGAGTACAAGCACGAGATTTTCAGTAGAAAACACGAGATAAGAAGATAGAGCTCGTAACTTTCACGTCTTCGGCTTGGCATTTCATTTTCTGGAGTAGAATTGTCTACAGTGATTGAGCCTCGATGAGCAGCAAGCGCGTGTCTGGAGACACCAAAAACACCAGTGGGATAGCACATTGACTTTCGCCAACCATAGGGCTCCATAACCAGGAGCGTTGGTCTGGGGTGCCAATTCTTTTCACAGGAGGACCCCTTTGGTTGTCACTCGCGGCTCCTTCACAGCGCAGTGGTATGTGGCTATATTCTACGTCCCGTTTTGTTGCCCTTCATGGAAAACCACCCTGGCCTTCCATTTCAGCAAGATAACTACCGCCCGCACACGGCGTTTGTCTACATGCTTGCCAAATCCTACCTTTCCCCGCAAGGTCTACTGATCTTTTCCCAATTCTAAACTTTTGGAGCATTACGGGCAGAACCCTACAACCATCTAGGGATTTTAACGACGTGTGAGGCGGACATGTCATATTTGTTTTTTGTAAGTTATCGATGTGCACGTCAGATCGAGAGCAAGTTAAGTTGTTGTTAAACGATCTTTGGTCTTGTCGTGCAGTCTTTGCCTCTGTGCAGTCCGATACATTCTCAGTTGAAGTGTCTTAGGTGATGGACGTATTCAGTAGTGCTGTGTTGACTTGTGATGGTATGTGTTAGGTGAGGAAAGATTTATTGAAAAGGACAGAAAGAATGAATATGATGTTTTTACTGAAAGGAGAAAAGAATATAAATGTTGAGTAATGTTACTTTTTGCCGCGCAGGATTAGCCGTGCGGTCTGAGGCGCTGCAGTCATGGACTGTGCGGCTGGTCCCGGCGGAGGTTCGAGTGTGTGTGTTTGTCCTTAGATAATTTAGGTTAAGTAGTGTGTAAGCTTAGAGACTGATGACCTTAACAGTTAAGTCCCATAAGGTTTCACACACATTTCAACATTTTTTTTAATGTTACTTTTTTTAAGAGAAGAAGTTTGAAATAAGACTGCAACATTGCGAAACTAGTTTGAGGAAATGATTATTGCCAGCTAGTTAACTTTGTTCACTTGCTAATAGCTGAGGGAAAGACTATCCCTATTTTCTCAGTCATGCATTAACATAGCAAATGATTAAACTGTTTCATTTTTATAGAAATTCTCTGTTGACATTACACCCGTTTTAAATCATTGTTCACTTTGTTAACCTTGGCATTGTTCAGACCATGTTATGTGTGGTCACGCGAATATTTACATTCTGAATATTTGCTTCACTCTAAAACCGTTGTCTTGAGATACCATTTCATAGTAGTTACTCTGCCCAAAGCACTGTTTAAAGAAAATTTATCAGTATGCATTTCCACATTGTACTAAATGGTATCCAACAGTTTGGAAATTTTATTTTAAAATAGAAATATAGCTTAGCCGCTGCTTGCTTGCTGTTGTGCTTTGAGAAATCTGCGACAGTGTTGTCAAGACGCGAGGTAAGTGGGATTTTTGATTACGCTGGATAATTGTTTGACTTCAGTTGCACGTTTAATACAAAGGCAACTTGTAATCAAACCAGTTACAGTTCAATTCAAATTATATTTTGTTTAGACAAAGGTTAGCATACGAGTTTAAGTTGGTTAACAGTTTGTCGGTTCATAGTTTGCTAACACGTGGACTTTTTATAGAGTGGGACATAAATTTTGGTTAAATTAAGATATGCGTAGTGGGGAAGTTACGTATCCAATGCGGCGATTGGACGAAATTTGGCAAGATCCCCTCCGGAGGCCATCCAAAAATTATCTCAGTCAATACCAAGCCGAATAACAGCTTACATAGGGGCCAGAGGCAGATCAACGAGTTTTTAGTTGGTGCAGTTCTTTCTCCTGAACAAATCTCTCAATTTTTCCGAAATTGTAATTATTTGTTTTTCTGTACATTTACATCACATCTTTCGATTTAACATTTGGATAATTCCTTAGTGGATCGTTCATTTATTATTTCTTGTCTTAGGGCGTATTGCGACTTCCCATCCTGTCGAACTGTATAATTAACTTCCGGCAGAAAGAAAATATTTCGTAACTGTTATGATTACATCCAGTTAGGTTAGAAATTCTAGTC
Source organism: Schistocerca piceifrons (assembly GCF_021461385.2). Taxonomy (NCBI): domain Eukaryota; kingdom Metazoa; phylum Arthropoda; class Insecta; order Orthoptera; family Acrididae; genus Schistocerca; species Schistocerca piceifrons. Next base: position 547,762,008 of record NC_060143.1, read on the forward strand.
TAAACTTAAACTGTAGGCCTTTTGCGTCGAACTAAATTCTGAAAGAAGTTCCCAAAAGAACAGCAACGAAACGGAAACACCACTGGGACAAATGTGTGATAGAGTAAGTATACATTTGATGGACCCAAGGACCATACGTCGTTGAAACGTGGTTTATGTTCAAAGAATATTCTTAAGAATTTATTTGATTTACTAGCGATTCATCAAGAACATTAACACATTTAATCACACAATGTAAGCATGGAAGTAGTTGCCAGGGGGTAACTGATGAAATCATAACCAAATTCCTTTTAAGAAATGGGAATTTTATTCACTTTAATAGTGCGTAAAAGCATTTTTTAAAAGACACAGATTTAAAATTATAATCAGAAAGCATACTCTAAATATCAAAGTTACAATTTATTCAGAGGCAGAAAGAAACAAGTTTTGACTGTATGAGCTTTCGGGCAGAGAACCTTGCCGCTCCCTTTTGACACGGCCGTAGTTACGACCGCTTACAACAGCCTCTGAAAGACTGCACTGGTGCAAATCTGCAACACACCAGATTACTTTAAACTAAGAGTTTTAACAATTTGCACAAGCACACAAACTATGCACCCGCCGTAGGAGGGATGGAAATGGTACAAAACACTAACAATTAAAATATTAACGTTACCAGCGAAGGTGCAACTTGATTTTAACTTCTAAGAAAAGTCTTACGGTAAAATGGTGGCAACTTTATATACTAAAATGATCATTTAAATAAAAGCCCATGAAATGCAATGTTATATAAAATTCTACGAGGCTGGCCAAACAATAGTTAAGACGCTCTACAGTACACAGATACCGCCTCTCAAGATCATAGGCAATAATATCAAAGTTTCCAAAGATCAAAACATATTTCAGGTATTAGGCCGTTACACTCCAAGCAATAAATTCGTTAACACACCAAATCCGACAAACATGACAGAGACAGCTACTAACGTACGGTTGATTGATAGGGAGATTACCGAGCAACCCGAACCGCAGGTTGCTCTAACCCGCCCCTACTCCACAAGGGAAAGACGGACCACCCAATTTATAAACTACCACCTTCCCGTGGTTGGGCAAACGGAGAAGAATGGTGGGACGACCCCAAAGCAAAACGGCTGGTGACCTCACCAAGAAAACAAGTAGAATTTAACAAGGGTAAATCAAACAACATATCACCAATCACTGAACTTCTAATAAACTGCGATTTCTCGAGAAGACCTGGCGCAGCACCCCCAAATCGCTCTCAGCCACTTCAACGGACGCAGGAAGGCGCGCCGATCTCCCGTCTCACGGCGTCGCAGCTCGCACCGGCCAGACTGGTGTCGTGGGTTGACTCCTGTTGCTCCCGCGTTGACCGCGAAGCCACTACCCCTCGCTATACGCCGCGTCCCATCGGACTCACGTGGCGACCTCACATGCGCCGACGCTCAAGACGGACAAGTCATCATGTGTCTCAGTGCGCGACTGACCATCCGATCGATCCAACCGCCAGTGATCATTGCCTGAACAAACTCGAGCAGACTGGCAGCCTAAGGCGCAGACTCAGATGCAGGAACTAAGCCCCGACCGGGCGACCACTCGCTGAGTTCTCTTACTGGCGGAGTGCCGGCTTTAAAAGTTGATCCGAACGACAGACATACTAGCACTCCGAACGACAGACAGACACTAACTGACCAACTGGCGAGTTCTTAGCGCCCCTTAAATGCACGTTAACAGGCAACCTTTCCCCTTTCCCACCAGAGGGAGACACCAAAGATGCGGTTGCCACAGCGGCGCCATCGCCAGAAACGAAGGGCGACTGCTTCACACTACGCGCTGCGGCGCGCTCTTCAAAACAGCAATTTTTACCACGGCTCGGTCGTGACTTTATCAAAAGTATTATTACAAACAAAAAGAAATGAGGGAGAGAGAGAATGTTCGCCTGTTTAACGAACAGGTCCCGTTTTCCTGCTGCAGTGGCGTGTAAATACGAAATGCTGTTTCTCACCTGTGTTCTTCTTCCGTACTAGTTGTAATCCGAAAAAACACAGTCAGTAGTAAGTTTATAAAGTCTGCCGGCGCAATGTTTGCTGACGATTTATCTCTGAATCTCCACCCGAAAGTTGTTTTGTAGTTTACCTAACATTTCTCCATCACAGTTGATTGGCATTGCCCTCCAGCTGGCGGAATGGAATCTAGCCTATACCACACGTGCAGTGCCCACGGGCTTTTTCCTGGCGAGTACTCCGCTAGTTTCCTTTCTACTGGCGAGGGGAGTTCGCTGCTAAGGCGGAATCCATGGCTTGTTTATTTTGAGATATCCCTTCTCTGTTGTTGGAAATGCTGGTATCACCCAGGGTACACAAAACAAGTCAGGAACTGGATACAGGCTTGCCACGTTTAAAACAACGCAAAATCGATATTGTAATCGGTTTTCAGATGCTTGAAACTTGAAACAGGTGATTTTAGTAGCTGCCACAAAGGAACTCTCTCCCGAAATCAGGCAGTAAATAGGAAGCTATTTTGGTCGAGCTTTAAGGATACCAGAGTCAAGACACAAGCAACACAGTCTCTGCTCTATGGAAGTATAACCGACGACAGCTTCACTTAAGCAAAGTTATTAAACACCGTTTACTGAAATTCCTTAACCAAAAAGGATGCAGTAAATATTCCAGAATTCGAATGAAGAACAGGTAGCAACAGCAGTTATTGGGAATTAGATACACGTAGTGTATCACATTAGGTTCCATTTGGAATACTCTGGTGAAATAGTTCAATTTTTAGAAATCATATACGATCGTCCGTGCGACGAAGACAAACAATCAAAATCTTTAAAGGTAGACGAATCGTATCAATTACAAAGGAAATCCCCCCTATGAACCAAGGATCTTGCCGTTGGTGGGGAGGCTTGCGTGCCTCAACGATACAGATAGTCGTACCGTAGGTGCAACCACATGGGAGGGGTATCTGTTGAGAGGCCAGACAAACGCGTGGTTCCTGAAGAGGGGCAGAAGCCTTCTCAGTAGATGCAGGGGCAACAGTCTGCATGATTGACTGATCCGGCGCTGTAACACTAACCAAATCGGCCTTGCTGTTGTGGTACTGCGAACGGCTGAAAGCAAGGGGGAACTACAGCCTTATTTTTTCCCGAGGGCATGCAGCTTTACTGTGTGATTAAATGATGATGGCGTCCTCTTGGGCAAAATATTCCGGAGGTAAAATAGTCCCCCATGCGGATCTCCGGGCGGGGACTACTCAAGAGGATGTCGTTATCAGGGGAAAGAAAACTGGCGTTCTACGGATCGGAGCGTGGAATGTCAGATCCCTTAATCAGGCATGTAGGTTAGATAATTTAAAAAGGGAAATGGATAGGTTAAAGTTAGATATAGTGGGAATTAGTAAAGTTGGGTGGCAGGAGGAACAAGACTTTTGGTCAGGTGAATACAGGGTTATAAATACAAAATCAAATAGGGGTAGTGCAGGGGCAGGTTTAATAATGAATAAAAAAATAGGAGTGCGGTTAAGCTACTACAAACAGCATAGTGAACGCATTATTGTCGCCAAGATAGACACGAAGCCCACGTCTACTACAGTAGTACAAGTTTATATGCCTACTAACTCTGCAGATGATGATGAAATTTACGAAATTTATGATGAGATAAAAGAAATTATTCAGGTAGTGAAGGGAGACGAAAATTTAATAGTCATGGGTGACTGGAATTCGAGAGTAGGAAAAGGGAGAAAAGGAAACGTAGTAAAAAAATGGCTCTGAGCACTATGGGACTTAACATCTATGGTCATCAGTCCCCTAGAACTTAGAACTACTAAAACCTAACTAACCTAAGGACAGCACACAACACCCAGCCATCACGAGGCAGAGAAAATGCCTGACCCGGCCGGGAATCGAACCCGGGAACCCGGGCGTCGGGAAACGTAGTAGGTGAATATGGATTGGGGCTAAGAAATGAAAGAGGAAGACGCCTGGTAGAATTTTGCACAGATCATAACTTAATCATAGCTAACACTTGGTTCAAGAATCATGTAAGAAGGTTGTATACATGGAAGAGCCCTGGGGATACTAGAAGGTTTCAGATAGATTATATACTGGTAAGACAGAGATTTAGGAACCAGATTTTCAATTGTAAGACATTGCCAGGGGAAGATGTAGACTCTGACCACAATCTGTTGTTCATGAACTGCCGATTAAAACTGAAGACACTGCAAAAAGTTGGCAATTTAAGAAGATGGGACCTGGATAAACTGACTAAACCAGAGGTTGTACAGAGTTTGAGGGAGAGCATAAGGGAACAATTGACAGGAATGGGGGAAAGAAATACAGTAGAAGAAGAATGGGTAGCTTTGAGGAATGAAATAGTGAAGGCAGCAGAGGACCAACTAGGTAAAAAGACGAGGGCTAGTAGAAATCCTTGGGTAACAGAAGAGATACTGAATTTAATTGGTGGAAGGAGAAAATATAAAAATGCAGTAAGTGAAGCAGGCAAAAAGGAATACAAACGTCTCAAAAATGAGATCGACAGGAAGTGCAAAATGGCTAAGCAGGGATGGCTAGAGGACAAATGTAAGGATGTAGAGACTTATCTCACGAGGGGTAAGATAGATACTGCATGCAGGAAAACTAAAGAGACCTTTGGAGAAAAGAGGACCGCTTGCATGAATATCAAGAGCTCAGATGGAAACCCAGTTCTAAGCAAAGAAAGGAAAGCAGAAAGGTGGAAGGAGTATATAGAGGGTCTATACAGGGGCGATGTTCTTGAGGACAATATTATGGAAATGGAAGAGGAGGTAGATGAAGATGAAATGGAAGATACAATACTGCGTGAAGAGTTTGACAGAGCACTGACAGACCTAAGTCGAAACAAGGCCCCGGGAGTAGACAACATTCCATTAGAGCTACTGACAGCCTTGGGAGAGACAGTCCTGCAAAATACTAACGCGAATTCTTTACAGACGAATGGAAAAACTGGTAGAAGCCGACCACGGGGAAGATCAGTTTGGATTCCGTAGAAATGTTGGAACACGTGAGGCAATACTGACCGTACGACGTATCTTAGAAGAAAGATTAAGGAAAGTCAAACCTACGTTTCTAGCATTTGTAGAGTTAGAGAAAGCTTTTGACGGTGTTGACTGGAATTCTCTCTTTCCAATTCTGAAGGTGGCAGGGGAAAAAATACAGGGAGCGAAAGGCTATTTACAATTTGTACAGAAACCAGGTGGGAGTTTAAAGAATCGAGGGACATGAAAGGGATGCAGTGGTTGGGAAGGGAGTGAGACAGGGTTGTAGCCTCTCCCCGATGTTATTCAATCTGTATATTGAGCAAGCACTAAAGGAAACAAAAGAAAAGTTCGGAGTAGGTATTAAAACCCATGGAGAAGAAATAAAAACTTTGAGGTTCCCCGATGACATTGTAATTCTGTCAGAAACAGCAAAGGACTTGGATGACCAGTTGAACGGAACGGACAGTGTCTTGAAAGGGGGGGTATAAGATGAACGTCAACAAAAGGAAAAACGAGAGTAATGGAATGTAGTCGAATTAAGTCGGGTGATGCTGAGGGAATTAGATTAGGAAATGAGACACTTAAAGTAGTAAAGGAGTTTTGCAATTTGGGGAGCAAAATAACTGATGATGGTCGGAGTAGAGAGGATATAAAATATAGACTGGCAATGGCAAGGAAAGCTTTTCTGAAGAAGAGAAATTTGTTAACATCGAGTATAGATTTAAGTGTCAGGAAGTCGTTTCTGAAAGTATTTGTATGGAGTGTAGCCATGTATGGAAGTGAATCATGGACGATAAATAGTTTAGACGAGAATAGAAGCTTTCGAAACGTGATTCTACAGAAGAATGCTGAAGATTAGATGGGTAGATCACATAACTAATGAGGAGGTATTGAATAGAACTGGGGAGAAGAGGACTTTGTGGCACATCTTGACTATAAGAAGGGACCGGTTGGTAGGACGTGTTCTGAGGCATCAAGGTATCACCAATTTAGTACTGGAGGGCAGCGTGGAGGGTAAAAATCGTAGAGGGAGACCTAGAGATGAATACACTAAGCAGATTCAGAAGGATGTAGGCTACAGTAGGTAGTGGGAGATGAAGAAGCTTGCACAGGATAGAGTAGCAAGGCGAGCTGCATCAAACCAGTCTCAGGACTGAAGACCACAACAATAACAACAACAACAACAACAACAAAGGAAATACAAGTGAACTGCTGAATTTTAGCCACGCATCGTTGGCATCGGTTTGATTTAGGATTGATCTTGGAACATATACTACCTTCCATCATTACGAAATACTTTGGAGAAAACAATCTATTGACATAGAACCAGCATGGATTCAGCAACTATCATTGTCGTGGAACACAACTGGCTCTTTAGTCGCAAGAAGTCATAATTGCTATCGACTGGGGATCTCAAATGGTTGCCATGTTACTACGTTTCCAGAAGGTTTAATGACATAGTTCATAAGCAGCCTCTAATGAACTTTCAGAACACTTACGAGGTGCAAGAAATATGCTAAACAGACTGCCTGTAATACGCTTTTCCGTCCTCTTCTGGAAAATTGCTTCGTGGAACGGGATTGTTACGTGATAGTATCGCTGGAGGACTTCCAAGAAGTTAAAATAAAAGCTACTGTTGCCTATTATCTAGAAACAGAAGCAAGTGTCATGGATATGGTAAGCAACTGGGTGCATTTTTTTTTCAGTCTTCCGGTTGGTTTGATGCCAACCTCTTCATGTCAGAGTAGCACTTGCAACCTATGTCTTCAGGTATTTACTAAATGTATTCAATCTGTGTTTTACTCTACAGTTTTTGCTCTCTACAGCTCCATAGAGTACCATGGAAGTCATTCACTGATGTCTTAAAAGATGCCCTATCACCCTGTCCCTCCTCCTTGTCAGTGTTTTCCTCATATTCCTTTCCTATACGATTCTGCCCAGAACCTCCTTATTTCTTACTTTACCAGTTCCCCTAATTTTCAACATTCGTCTGTCACGCCACATCTCAAATGCTTCGATTGTCTTCTGTTCCTGTTTTCCCACAGTCTATGTTTCACTACCATACAATGCTGCGCTCCTAACGTACATTCTCAGAAATTTATTGCTGAAATTAAGACCTATCTTTGATAATAGTAGATTTCTCTTGGCCAGAAATTCCCTTTATGCCATTGCTAGTCTGCTTTTAATGTCCTCCTTGCCCCGTCCGTCATTGGTTATTTTGCTGCCCAGGTAGCAGAATTCCATAACCTCAGCTAGTTCGGGACCATTAATCCTGATGTTAAGCTTCTCGCTGTTCTCAGTTCTGCTACTTCTCATTACTTCCGTCTCCCTTCGATTTGCTCTCAGTCCGTTTTCTGTACACATTAGATGGTTCACTCCATTCAGCATATAATGTAATTCGTCTTCAGTTTCACTCAGAACAGCAATGTCATCAGCGAATCGTATCATTGATAGCCTTTCTCCTCAGTCTTTCTTTTATTTGCATCAATGCTTCTTCGATGTACAGATTGAGCAATAGGGGGGAAAGATCACGTCCCTGTCTTACACCCTTTTTAATCCGAGCACTTCGTTCTCAGTCGATCACTCTTATTATTCCGTCTTGGCTCTTGCACATATTTTATATTACCCATCTCTCCGTGTAGCTTACCCCTATTTTTTTCAAAATTTCGAACATTTTCGAACGCTTTTCCCAGATCAGCAAATCCTACGAACGTGCATTGATTTTTCCTTGTTTTTGCCTCTCTGCTGTCTTTACCTTTCCTAAAGTCAAGCTGATCGTCATCTAACACATCCTCAATTGTGGGTGGGAATCATAAAACAAAGACTTTTTGTTGCAGCAAGATGTTTTCGCGAAATTTCAATCAGCAGGTATCTCCTCCTAGTGCCAGATATTTTGTTGACTTCCACCTACGTAGGGAGGAACGGGTATCGTAAAAGAAATAAGAGAAATCAGAGCTAGTACGGCAAGATTTACGCGTCTGTTTTTCCCACGGGATATTCTATAGTGGGACGATCAAGATATAGTCAAAAAGTGTTTCCACGAACCAGCCGCCAAACAGTTATGTGTTATGAAATGATAATTAAATGGACACCCTAGCTGCAAACAGGCGTTGATGTACTTCATTAGGGACATGTTGAAAATGTGTGCCCCGACCGGGACTCGAACCCAGGATATCCTGCTTACATGGCAGACGCTCTGTCCATCTGAGCCACCGCGGGCACATGGGATAGTGCGTCTGCAGGGACTTATCCCTTGCACGCTCCCCGTGAGATCCACATTCCCAACATGTCCACACCACTACATTCGTAGTGCGCCTAATAAACGTTTGCCCATCATACTCATTACTCGTGGCAGATTAATCTACCAAGTCCCGTACGAGTTCGGGCATAGCGTGTGCGTTCGCACAAGAAGGTCAATGGCCGGGAAGCCATATTTTAACTATATATGACGGTAGTATCTGTTCCCGAAAGAACAGTTACCGTGGATGACCATGCAGCTTTGCTAGAAATGAAATGATAATTAAATGGACACCCTAGCAGCAAACAGGCGTTGATGTACTTCATTAGGGACATGTTGAAAATGTGTGCACCGACCGGGACTCGAACCCGGGATCTCCTGCTTACATGGCAGACGCTCTATCCATCTGAGCCACCGCGGGCGCAGAGGATAGTGCGTCTGCAGGGACTTATCCCTTACACGCTCCCCGTGAGATCCACATTCCCAACATGACCACACAACACGTTAATGAAGTACATCAACGCCTGTTTGCAGCTAGGGTGTCCATTTAATTATCATTTCATTTCTAGCAAAGCTGCATGGTCATCCACGGTAACTGTTCTTTCGGGAACAGATACTACCGTCATATATAGTTATGTGTTAATTGCAGAGTACTCTTATAGACGTACATGCACAGCCTTGTGCAACTCTAATGGCTTTTGTAGGCGTGTGCCTAGTTCCCGTTCACAGCGAGGTACATTCCACAGCTCGTGTGTGACTCCTGTCACTCGACGCGTACTCCGCCTTGGCCAGTTTGTCCGTGGGTGTCCACGGGCGGCGCAGTTTATGTCGAGCGACGTCCGTGTCGATGTGCGCCCCTGTCATCCCACCGTAAACCTTTCCGCAAGTGCGCTGTGCCTAAGTATACTGCTGCTGGTCTGAGAGGCCTCTGCGCTTCCTTTGTTGACCCAAAGTTCTCGCTGATCCACTTCGTCGGTTCTTATATTGTCGGGTAAACTATGAAACAAGCGTCAGCGAGATTACCTGGTGGATGGCACAGTGTGCAGTACATCAAGAACTGGCTGTGAGAGACTCAACGATTCCGTGACTGATTTGTGTGCGTCATCAGTTGGATTACGTTTCCGTGTCCGAAAATCTCATTGGAAGTAACTTTATAAGCTGTATACGAGGGTAGTTCAGTAAGTAATGCCCCGCATTCTTCTCTCAGAACATATTAATTGTTAAGCTTCAGAATTTGACGAGAACATACATTAAAATACCTTGTCGATGTCGTATTTTTCTGCGTAGTCTCCATCACATTCTATGACCGTATGCCAACGTTGCGGAAGAGCATCTGTTTCCTGCTGGTAAAAGCCCTTGTCCTGTAGGGGTAACACACTCCTGTTATCTTCAAAGTGTGTTCCCTGTAGAGAATCTTCAAGCGGTCTAAAGAGATGGAAGTCTGAGGGTGCCAGGTCTGGACTGTTGGTTGGATGAGGCAGTGATGTCCAACCCAATTTGACGATGTGTTCCCGGGATCTCAGACATGTGTGTGCATTATCGTGTTGGAGCAATATTTCTGCTGGATTCTTGAACGATCAAACACATCGGAGACAGTTGAGTTTATTCAGAGTCTTCACGTATGCCTCTGAATTGATGGTTGATCCTCTTGGCATCACATCCACGAGATTAACGCCATCACAGTCCCAGAAGACTGTCTCAGTGACTTTTCCGGCAGAGGGGGTTGTCTTGAATTTCTTCTCCTGTGGTGACTGAGGATGATGTCACTCCATAGACTGCCTTTTTGTTTCCAGGACAAAGTGGTGCACCAAGCTTTCGTCCCCCGTAACGATCTGTGTCAGAAAGGCCTCTCCGTCGGTCCCAAAACGCTCCAACAATTCAGATGAAATGGTCTTTCTTTGAATCTTGTGGTCCGATGTGAGCTTTCGTGGAACCCTCGTGAGCGCTTCTTTGGATATCCGAGAGTCTCGGTCCTTGGAGACGCATTTCGAATGCTAACCGACAACTGTAGAGCCAATTGACGAGTTGTGACGGGCCAGGAGGCACGAATTTTTGTATCCGGCCTGGAAGGCGGTGCGTGGGTCCGCTCCTGTAAACTGAAGGGTAGGACGAATGTAGGAAGTCAGTAGGAGCAGGAAAAGGTAAAATCCTTCGGCACTGGTGGTAGATTTCACAAGCTTAATATAGTCAGAATTAGGATTACATTAGGCTTACTTAACTTTGGCTGAGATGAGCACGTAGGTGCGAAGTCGTACACGTATCAACGATAACACCTACTAGTAGTTACAAAGGCAAATCTATAGTGGCTCGCCCACTATGAAATAGAAACAATGTTGCTTGGTCGTCTCCTCGGAATCAAATGGGTAGAATGTGGAGCGGCGCTCGTAGAGCTGCACAGCGCCGGCTAGAAGTCGCTGTCGTCGGTGTCAGTGCCGTAGTGCCAACCTAGCAGAGCGCACCTACTTTGTGGCATCGCAGCTATCGACACCACACGAATAATGGCATCCGCACGATTCAACATGTCTGGAGCAGTGGCTGTGACAGGACGTCTCGAGCGTGGCTGATCATGGAGCTCTGTTTCTGCACTTCCTGAGGCTGTAACTTTCTTTACCCATCGCCGAACTGTACCCGTACCAACTGCAGCATCGCCATACACTGCCCACAAACTTTTATGGATGTCCGCCACGGTTTCTTTTCCTGCACACAAGAATTCAATAACAGCACGCTGCTTGTAACGTGAGCCGTATGTAGACGCCATTTTGACGCTCTACTACTGCTATGTCATCTGCCAGAACGGTGGCGCAGTGGTTCGACACTCGACTCGCATTCGGGACGACGACGGTTCAATCCCGCGTCCGGCAATCCTGATTTAGGTTTTCCGTGATTTCCCTAAATCACTCCAGACAAATGCCGGGATGGTTCCTCTGAAAGGGCACGGCCGACTCCCTTCCCCATCCTTCCCTAATCCGATGAGACCGGTGACCACGCTGTCTGGTCTCCTTCCCCAAAAACCAACCAACCAACCAGAACGGTTCGAAAATTCACTGGCGCACAGAACAAACATCAAATGTGAAGCACCAACAAGGACATTTGACTATGTACATTAATGGCTTTTAAAACAATTTGAGGCATTACTTACTGAACAACGCTCGTACTTACGTTTTATAATGATATAAAATATTAAACTTCCTGGCAGATTAAAACTGTGTGCCCGACCTTTGCCTTTCGGTAGCTCAGTTGGTAGAGCACTTGCCCGCGAAAGGCAAAGGTCCCGAGTTCGAGTCTCGGTCGGGCACACAGTTTTAATCTGCCAGGAAGTTTCATATCAGCGCACACTCCGCTGCAGAGTGAAAATCTCATTCTATATAAAATATTGTTGTTGTTGTGGTCTTCAGTCCTGAGATAGGTTTGATGCAGCCCTCCATGCTACTCTATCCTGTGCAAGCTTCTTCATCTCCCAGTACCTACTGCAGCCTACATCCTTCTGAATCTGCTTAGTGTATTCATCTCTAGGTCTCCCTCTACGATTTTTACCCTCCACGCTGCCCTCCAGTACTAAATTGGTGATCCCTTGATGCCTCAGAACATGTCCTACCAACCGGTCCCTTCTTCTAGTCAAGTTGTGCCACAAACTCCTCTTCTCCCCAATTCTATTCAATATCTCCTCATTAGTTATGTGATCTACCCATCTAATCTTCAGCATTCTTCTGTAGCACCACATTTCGAAAGCTTCTATTCTCTTCTTGTCCAAACTATTTATCGTCCATGTTTCACTTCCATACATGGCTACACTCCATACAAATACCTTCAGCAACGAGTTCCTGACACTTATATCTATACTCGATGTTAACAAATTTCTCTTCTTCAGAAACGCTTTCCTTGCTATTGCCAGTCTACATTTTATAACCTCTCTATTTCGACCATCATCAGTTATTTTGCTCCCCAAATAGCAAAACTCCTTTACTACTATAAGTGTCTCATTTCCTAATCTAAATCCCTCAGCGTTACCCGACATAATTCGACTACATTTCATTATCCTCGTTTTGCTTTTCATTGATGTTCATCTTATATCCTCCTTTCAAGACACTGTCCATTCCATTCAACTGCTCTTCCAAGTCCTTTGCTGTCTGTGACAGAATTACAATGTCATCGCGAACCTCAAAGTTTTTAATTCTTCTCCATGGATTTTAATACCTACTCCGAACTTTTCTTTTGTTTCCTTTAGTGCTTGCTTAATATACATATTGAATAACATCGGGGAGAGGCTACAAACCTGCCTCACTCCCTTCCCAACAACTGCTTCCTTTTCACGGCCCTCGACTCTTATAGCTGCCATCTGGTTTCTGTACAAATTGTAAATAGCCTTTCGCTCCCTGTATTTTAAAATACTGCAGAAAAAACCGTAATTTTTGTAACTGTTACTCTGGAGGTTACGATTCCTAGTACGAATTCCACAGCTAATACGCAATACTATGCCAGCATTATCAATATCTTCTTGAACTTATTTTATTCACATGTTATCATAAATACACTGACACACACACACACACACACACACACACACACACACGCACGCACACGAACACGTACACGCTCGCGCACGCGGACGAACAGCACCAGGGAGTCTCCGTAACGAAGTCATCCACTCACGTTGCCTGCGCACGCTCCTGGCCCCGCACTTCCCCTCCTGTCTGCCTTACCACAACAACCGCTGCTGCCCTCTATTGTTCCGTGATGCCTCAGTTAACCTAACAGCAAGATCAAGTGCAGTGGACAGAAGGCTGTAGTAGCAAGGTTAAATGCAGTGAACAACAAAGTTATGACATGAAGTTGACTGCGAACTTGTGAAAGAAGCTGAGTGGAGAAGTTGTTACACAAGACCCAATGGACACACTTAAAGCACAGAAGACATAAAAAGAAGCAGTAAATCACAAGCTTATACCTTTTTTTTTTGTCGGCCACATAAACTTCCTAATGTAATTACTCTAAACACATTTCGTTAAAGGTTGCATATATTCTACTAAATTGTGGGTGTGAAAGTATCAACTAACAAGGGAACCTCCCCATCACACCCCCCTCAGATTTAGTTATAAGTTGGCACAGTGAATAGGCCTTGAAAAACTGAACACAGATCAAACGAGAAAACAGGAAGAAGTTGTGTGGAACTATAAAAAAATAAGCAAAATATACAAACTGAGTAGTCCATGTGCAAGATATGCAACATCAAGGGCATTTCGAGAATATGGGCGCCGTGGTCCCGTGGTTAGCGTGAGCACAAGCGAAACGAAAGGTCCTTGGTTCAAGTCTACCCTTAAACGAAAAATTTTTCTTTATTTTAGCAAAGTTATGATCTATCCATTCGTTCATTGACGTCTCCGTTCACTGTAATAAGTTTAATGTCTGTGTTTGCGGCCGCACCGCAAAACCGTGCGATTAGTAGACGAAAGGACGTGCTTCTCCAATGGGGACCGAAAACTTTTGATCGCAGGGTCATAGGTCAACGATTCCTCCACAGGAAAACACGTCTGATATATTCTATACGACACTGGTGACGGCATGTGCGTCACATGACAGGAATATGTTGTCGACCCACCTATCTTGTACACTTGGCGAATGGGTAAAAAGATTCTTCTACGTTGCCCGATTTAGGTTTTCTTGTGGATGTGATAATTACTCCCAAAAAAGTGATTAAAACGTAAGAGTTTGTCACATAAACTGCAAGAAATGAATCCAAAAGTCTCACACTCGCACACTTTTCCCTGTGCTCTGTCAAAACATATGTTTTTTTACGTTTTCAAATTTTTTCGTGTGTAGACCGTCAAATCCCGCATATGTCCAAGCAAATCTGGTCCTGGAATTTTGGAGAGCGAAGTTGATTATGTGTGAGTGCCTGAACTTTGATAATTGTCTGAAAATAAAAAATCAAACTTTTTGCTCGAAGGAAGACTTGAACCAGGGACCTCTCGTTCCGCAGCTGCTCACGCTAACCACGGGACCACGGCGCTCCTTACCTCGTAATCTTCATGATGTTGCCTATCTTGCACATGGACTACTCAGTTTGTCTATTTTGCTTATTTTTTTTTATAGTTCCACACAACTTCTTCATGTTTTCTCAATTGATCTGTGCTCAGTTTTTCAAGGCCTATCCACTGTGCCAACTTATAACTAAATCTGAGGGGGGTGCGATGGGGAGGTTCCCTTGTAAGAAAAATCACTGAAAGTATGAATGTTAATCTACGTTACATGATGAACACTTTCTAACATTTGGAAGGATACTAAGATATTGAGACGAACGAGGAAGATAGAGAAACACAGAGAGGCGAGTGTGAATCATGCAGACATGTTGACGGCGCTGACGTACGCTGGCGCAGAAGTTATGAGAGTATCGATAGAGGCCAACGACAAGACTCGCTGGAAACTCGCCGCCAACGCCCTCTCAGCTGCTAGTATTTAGGATCGCCGCTGCGGACCGGAGGGCCAGTCAGTCAGTTAGTTAGTTCCAGTTTAGTCAGTTAGTTCGAACCTGTACGCCGTGGAGTTCCAATGTGTCACTGTGACGGAGTCGCAGACTTAACCTCCTGCATACAGACAGGCAGCACATAGCAGCTTTACAGTAAACATAGTGGACTTCTACTTCAACAGCATTGAGGATATGTGGACTATACAGAAGAGAGTTTGTACCACAGCACATGGAAACTTTTAAGTAGCTCTTTGTTTATGAATATAGAGCCCAGTTATTAAAAGCGTGCAGTTTGTGTTACAGAACGAGGATACCGGCCACCAACCGATCTCCATTCTTTGCTTCCCATGGCAGAGCTCTACAGAGACAATGAGACGACACAAATGCAGATAAAGAGAATGCAACATTAACTACTTTGTAGGCCGTAGAATATCGAAGGAAAGTTGCAGATATGGTGGAGAAGTTGCGGAAGAGACTTCGGCTTTATAGAAGATGGGTCACAACAAAGCATTGTAGGTGTGATGAAGGATAAGAGTGAGGCAATATCCTCGTTCGGCCGGTTAGCAGTAATGGTGGCCACAGTCTACTGTGAGCTTTCAGATAAATGTTTAGTAGGTGGGATTTCTCTGTTAATTTACAGTCAAGGATTAGTCTCTGGAACTGTTTTAATTAATAGGTTGGAAAGGTTGTAAACGGTTTGTCAGTACTCATGGGGACGAGGTGTGTGTGATTCGTACTATAGTTAGAGCTTGGTTTTGCAAGAATTTGTCTCCAAAAGTCGCTGATTGTACCTGAAGATACATTAGTGGAAATGAACTGGAGACTGTGCTGATATTTCTGGAGTGGCAAGGAGGTAGTGGTGTACTGTGGGAGGTGAAGAGGGTGAGGTGGTTCAAGAATATTCGTGTACAAAAGAGGAGAAAGACAGAGCGTAGAGCACGGTTCCAGGGAGATGCGAATTGCAGAAACAATTAGCATGGTTAGAGGTGATTAAGAATGGCGACTGGGTAGAAACGATTCAGTCAGATGGATGTTGCTGGCTTGTCTACATGCCTGGGCGCAAAGCGAAAAGCTGGCATCCTTGTGCTCAAGGAACACATGAATTGCGGGTTGCATATAGCTAGTATGATAGTAGATGGATGGGACCCAAATGTCGGTCACCATAGAATATCTAGGACGTTCAGGTGTCAAGACTACGTGCAGCTGTTAACGTGTAAATCGGAGTTGGTTCGATGATGTACACTCCTGGAAATTGAAATAAGAACACCGTGAATTCATTGTCCCAGGAAGGGGAAACTTTATTGACACATTCCTGGGGTCAGATACATCACATGATCACACTGACAGAACCACAGGCACATAGACACAGGCAACAGAGCATGCACAATGTCGGCAGTAGTACAGTGTATATCCACCTTTCGCACCAATGCAGGCTGCTATTCTCCCATGGAGACGATCGTAGAGATGCTGGATGTAGTCCTGTGGAACGGCTTGCCATGCCATTTCCACCTGGCGCCTCAGTTGGACCAGCGTTCGTGCTGGACGTGCAGACCGCGTGAGACGACGCTTCATCCAGTCCCAAACATGCTCAATGGGGGACAGATCCGGAGATCTTGCTGGCCAGGGTAGTTGACTTACACTTTCTAGAGCACGTTGGGTGGCACGGGATACATGCGGACGTGCATTGTCCTGTTGGAACAGCAAGTTCCCTTGCCGGTCTAGGAATGGTAGAACGATGGGTTCGATGACTGTTTGGATGTACCGTGCACTATTCAGTGTCCCCTCGACGATCACCAGTGGTGTACGGCCAGTGTAGGAGATCGCTCCCCACACCATGATGCCGGGTGTTGGCCCTGTGTGCCTCGGTCGTATGCAGTCCTGATTGTGGCGCTCACCTGCACGGCGCCAAACACGCATACGACCATCATTGGCACCAAGGCAGAAGCGACTCTCATCGCTGAAGACGATACGTCTCCATTCGTCCCTCCATTCACGCCTGTCGCGACACCACTGGAGGCGGGCTGCACGATGTTGGGGCGTGAGCGGAAGACGGCCTAACGGTGTGCGGGACTGTAGCCCAGCTTCATGAAGACGGTTGCGAATGGTCCTCGCCGATACCCCAGGAGCAACAGTGTCCCTAATTTGCTGGGAAGTGGCGGTGCGGTCCCCTACGGCACTGCGTAGGATCCTACGGTCTTGGCGTGCATCCGTGCATCGCTGCGGTCCGGTCCCAGGTCGACGGGCACGTGCACCTTCCGCTGACCACTGGCGACAACATCGATGTACTGTGGAGACCTCACGCCCCACGTGTTGAGCAATTCGGCGGTACGTCCACCCCGCCTCTCGCATGCCCACTATACGCCCTCGCTCAAAGTCCGTCAACTGCATATACGGTTCACGTCCACGCTGTCACGGCATGCTACCAGTGTTAAAGACTGCGATGGAGCTCCGTATGCCACGGCAAACTGGCTGACACTGACGGCGGCGGTGCACAAATGCTGCGCAGCTAGCGCCATTCGACGGCCTACACCGCGGTTCCTGGTGTGTCCGCAGTGCCGTGCGTGTGATCATTGCTTGTACAGCCCTCTCGCAGTGTCCGGAGCAAGTATGGTGGGTCTGACACACCGGTGTCAATGTGTTCTTTTTTCCATTTCCAGGAGTGTATTTGAGAAGTGTATGCGAGGCAGCTCAGAAGAACGCTTTCGAGGAGCCGGACGGGGAAGTAGTCCTGCATTCTCACTTGCTTCCACCATTCGACTGCCCTTTGTCTGTGTTACTGGCCGTCCGAAAATAGTCCCGTGTTAGTAGGCATCATTGACGGGCTTGCTGTGTTGTGTGCATACAGTTGACACATCCACATTATATGCAAGAAGAGTCCAGAAAATCCTGAACTGAAGTTGTAACTAAAAAAATGTAAGCAAAAGTATACTGTGTCGAAAAACACCAGTAGTATTATACATTATTAAGCAACTGCTTAATAGAAAATCTGTATAGCGTTCTCCATCGGTCTGGCCTCTCTGGCCTACGTTGTTTGAAGTGACAAACTTACAATATTTTGTCTACTTATGATGTGAACGACTTTTCAAGTAGAATAATTTTAATTTATTTAAGGAACACATTTTAAAAAATACAATTTTTATACTTTTACTGATGGCTTTTATTCTTATTGCAAATAGCAGAATGTTCCGAGCATACAGGTTTGATGCACTTCTAACATGTAATTTGACTTTTTCTATCATTCTCCTCTACACAATATGCACATCTTCTTTTCTTAGTTGGTGTTACACTGCGCTTCCTGGATACAGCGCTACTGAGCTAAGAGCAGCAGGTTTTGTACTATCGCGAAATAGGGGAGAGAGAGTCACGGACACGATACTGGATTTAGGATGGACACTATTAAGAATTGGGGTGTTTTTAGTTGTGGTGGAAATCTTCTCACGAAATTTCAATCGCCAACTTTCTCCTCAGAACGCAGAAATATTTTGTCGACGCCGACCTACATAGGCAGAAACGATCATCATAATAAAATAAGGGAAATCAGAGCTCGCACAGAAAGGTACAAGTGTTCGTCTTTCCTGCGCGGTATTCGAGAGTGGAATAAAAGAGAATTATTGTGAAGGTGGTTCGATGAACCCTCTGCCAGGCACTTAAGTGCGATTTGCAGAGTAGATGTGGACGTGGATATAAAGAATTTATTTATTTCATTAACCCTGATAGCTGCTTTTCCAAATTGACGATCAAAGTCTGACGTCTCATTTTTCATGCAAATTATGTGTGCATTCATTACACTTACATTAATCATGTTGAAGAAAACCACCAATGGCTAGCCCCTTGTTTTAACTCTTCACACTGTAGCATTGCGTCTTCTGGTCCACGGTGTCAATGCCGACTTTTACGGCACTGTCTGTCATAACTTCAGGCTTCATCACTTGTGATGATGATACCGGTGGTTGGTCCTGAAGAGAGCTGAGGAGGGTAACAACTTTGTTTTTCTTAGCGACGTAAGAGGCTATCATCATTTCTGGTTGAAAGTCAACAGGTCCTTTAGGTGTAATAAAATCGGCAGGCAGTTCACCCTTGTTTTCTCTGGTAGTATCGACTATTGTCACATCTTTTGACAACAAATTAATGAGCTGAATCGAGAGATCTAAAAAAATTATCATAGGTGACATTATGTCCACGGTTTTCAAGTTCAGTCACTAGGGTTTACACAACATTGTCTCCAATTTGTACGGCTCTGGTGTCTTTCTCCTTCCCCAAGTACACTTTCATCATCCAGCAGTTGCTTGTTGCACTATCACAAATTACTCAGAACTTTGTTCCGTACCTACCTGGTTTTGATGGGCTGTACAGTCGAAGCGGACAGCGACCTCAGAATGTGACCGACTGTTCATCCACGAACATGCACCATCCTGAGATGTAGGTGTTTCTAATTTCCCACATTTCAAAAACTTCTCTGATTGGTTCCAATTAGTCACTTGACCTACGATCACGCCGCGCTGCTGCACTGTCAAAGCGCAACACTCTCAGAATAGCATGGATGCGATCGCGAGACATAATTTAGTCGAACTGTGGTCGGTGATTCTCGACACTCCAAAGCTGATTGATACCTTCATTTCTTGGCTTGCAAACTCCAGTCAGACCACCAATAATTTTTTTCATTTCATCCATATCTATATCCACCCAGTCCTCGTACACGATTAGATCTTCCTTGTTGGTTCACACATACATTGCCAGTGAGGGGTACACGAAAGAACAAATTAAAACAAGATTCTTCATTTTCACTGTTCCTAATCGAATAACTTGTAGGTCCGTGGTCTTCTTTCAATACATCCTTTTTGCACCACTACCAGAAATTCCAGCTTGAGGAGCTGTATCCCATATTTCAGTGGAGAAACAAAACACTATGTCAGAAACTGGTTTCAGGTTTTCTGTCAAAAAACTGAATGTAAATCTAACGGTAAAAGTAAAATACAGTAAGTAAAATGGAGTACCCACAGTGGTCACAGGTTTCTTTCACTGTCGTAACACATCACATGTATACTGTCATATTTTGTAAACAAATATGGCGTCCGAAAACCGTTAGGTGCGTATCACATAGCAGAATAGAAACATTATCACGAAGTACAAAGTATATATATCATAACTTTATTACAGAATAAATTTTAAAGGATTTTGGAGATCTTTGTTTTGGGATGCTGAATACGTGCGTTGGAATAAGTATTTCAGGTGGTGTATAAATCTCATTTTGTCAAGTTTAAGCTATATAAACTTGACAAAATCGGTTTTATACACCACCTGAAATACTTATTCCAATGCATGTATTCAACACCTCAAAACAAGGGTCTTTTTGCTGAAAAATCCAAAACCATTTTCTGAAATACTGTTTTTTTTCTCCACAAGACTGTGCCGTAAGGTCCTCCAAAAAACCGTAACACAACACATACACACACACGCACACACACACACACACACACACACACACACACACACACACACACACACTCGTCATACTAAGAAATGTGAATGTACCTAATCATGGAGGTTTAAAATGCGTCGTGGAGATAAATAAATAGTGACTGGTAACAGTAAAGTTATTGTTTCATTGATTGTTAAATTACTTGTTATTGCTGTTGTTGTGGTCTTCAGTCCAGAGACTGGTTTGATGCAGCTCTCCATGCAACTCTATCCTTGCAAGCTTCTTCATCTCCCAGTACCTACTGCAACCTACATCCTTCTGAATCTGTTTAGTGTATTCATCTCTTGGTATCCCTCTACGATTTTTACCCTCCACGCTGCCCTCCAATACTAAATTCGTGATCCCTTGATGCCTCAGATTATTCCCTACCAACCGATCCCTTCTTCTAGTCACGTTGTGCTACGTATTTCTCTTCAATTCTGTTCAATTCGTCCTCATTAGTTATGTGATGTACCCATCTAATCTTCAGCATTCTTCTGTAGCACCACATTTCAAAAGTTTCTATTCTCTTCTTGTCTAAACTACACTCCTGGCAATGGAAAAAAGAACACATTGACACCGGTGTGTCAGACCCACCATACTTGCTCAGGACACTGCGAGAGGGCTGTACAAGTAATGATCACACGCACGGCACAGCGGACACACCAGGAACCGCCGTGTTGGCCGTCGAATGGCGCTAGCTGCGCAGCATTTGTGCACCGCCGCCGTCAGTGTCAGCCAGTTTGCCGTGGAATACGGAGCTCCATCGCAACCTTTAGCACTGGTAGCATGCCGCGACAGCGTGGACGTGAACCGTATGTGCAGTTGACGGACTTTGAGCGAGGGCGTATAGTGGGCATGCGGGAGGCCGGGTGGACGTACCGCCAAATTGCTCAACACGTGGGGCGTGAGGTCTCCACAGTACATCGATGTTGTCGCCAGTGGTCGGCGGAAGGTGCACGTGCCCGTCGACCTGGGACCGGACCGCAGCGACGCACGGATGCACGCCAAGACCGTAGGGTCCTACGCAGTGCCGTAGGGGACCGCACCGCCACTTCCCAGCAAATTAGGGACACTGTTGCTCCTGGGGTATCGGCGAGGACCATTCGCAACCGTCTCCATGAAGCTGGGCTACGGTCCCGCACACCGTTAGGCCGTCTTCCGCTCACGCCCCAACATCGTGCAGCCCGCCTCCAGTGGTGTCGCGACAGACGTGAATGGAGGGACGAATGGAGACGTGTCGTCTTCAGCGATGAGAGTCGCTTCTGCCTTGGTGCCAATGATGGTCGTATGCGTGTTTGGCGCCGTGCAGGTGAGCGCCACAATCAGGACTGCATACGACCGAGGCACACAGGGCCAACACCCGGCATCATGGTGTGGGGAGCGATCTCCTACACTGGCCGTACACCACTGGTGATCGTCGAGGGGACACTGAATAGTGCACGGTACATCCAAACCGTCATCGAACCCATCGTTCTACCATTCCTAGACCGGCAAGGGAACTTGCTGTTCCAACAGGACAATGCACGTCCGCATGTATCCCGTGCCACCCAACGTGCTCTAGAAGGTGTAAGTCAACTACCCTGGCCAGCAAGATCTCCGGATCTGTCCCCCATTGAGCATGTTTGGGACTGGATGAAGCGTCGTCTCACGCGGTCTGCACGTCCAGCACGAACGCTGGTCCAACTGAGGCGCCAGGTGGAAATGGCATGGCAAGCCGTTCCACAGGACTACATCCAGCATTTCTACGATCGTCTCCATGGGAGAATAGCAGCCTGCATTGCTGCGAAAGGTGGATATACACTGTACTAGTGCCGACATTGTGCATGCTCTGTTGCCTGTGTCTATGTGCCTGTGGTTCTGTCAGTGTGATCATGTGATGTATCTGACCCCAGGAATGTGTCAATAAAGTTTCCCCTTCCTGGGACAATGAATTCACGGTGTTCTTATTTCAATTTCCAGGAGTGTATACAGTTAAGTTATTATTATTATAGTGACCCTATCACTTATCTTAGAACACAGGCTTGAGGAAGCAAGTCCTAAGTTCACAACATTTGGGAAAGGTTATCCATGACATGTACGGAATCCAGACTGCAGTTACGAGAGTGGAAGGGCACGAAAATTGTAGTTGAGAAGGGAATGAGACAGGGTTGTAGCTTATCTCCGATGTTATTCGATGTATGCATTGAGCGAGCTATGAGGGAAGCCAAGGAGAAACTTAGAAAGGGAAACGAAGTTCAGATCAGAGAGAATAAATGAAAACTTGTCGGTTTGCCGCCGACACTATAATTCTCTCAAAGACGGTAAAAGACTTGAAAAAGGAGCTGAACGGAATGACAGCATTTCAAAAAGATCTTATAACATAAACAACAACAAAAGTAAAAGAAGGCTAATGAGATGGAATTGAATTAAATCAGTCGATTTACAGGGAATTAAGGTTCGCAAGTGAGACAGTAAAAAGGAGTACATGGTACTCTAGTGTGGGAGTGAAATGAGGACGATAAACGGTTCAGACAGGAAGGGAATAGAACTTTTGGAACGTTGCGTTACAGACTGCTGAAGATTAGGTAGATACAACGAAGAATTAATGAAGAGGTACTGAGTCGAACTGGGAGAAAAATTTATTTCCAAACGTGACTAAAAGAGTGGATCGATTGACAGGATCCATTCTAAGGTTTTAAGGAAACGTCAGTTTCGTAATGGAGGGAAGTGTCTAGGGTAAAAACCAGCGAGACAGACCAAGATTCGAATAGAGTACAGATGGAGGTAAGCTGCAATAGCTATGCACAGATGAAGAGACCTGCAAACGATGGACTGTAGTGGAAAGCTGCATAAAACCAATTACCGAACTGAGGACGGCATCATCAACAAATAATTAAATTACTGTTATCAGCACCATCAGAAAGCTTTGAAAAGCACTTTGTGATGGGCTGTTTCTCCTGTTTCTCAAAAAAGTTATTTCCCAGCAGAGAAATATTGAATTTCGTCTCCTTTTCGTAATTTCAGTCCTGCAGTAATATCTCTACACTAAGAGAAATCTGAATTGTATGATGTCCTGATGGAGGGAGGAGTCATTTACACTTACTGCTATGTAGATATTCACCCAGCATAAGTAGGTGACTGAAAACGGAAAGAAAAAAACTGCATTCGCTTTGTGAAAGCACGGCGAAATAATTCTAAATGGCTATAGAAACTGCAGTAAGACTGCAGCAATGAAACAGTGAGCACTCGCTGGCATGCAAACAGCCACATCCCCCCCCCCCCCCACCTCTCTCTCTCTCTCTCTCTCTCTCTCTCTCTCTCTATCTCTCTCTCTCACAGACACACACACACGCACACAAAAACAGCCACATCCTCTCTCTCTCTCTCTCTCTCTCGTCTCTCTCTCTCTCTCTCTCTCTCTCTCTCACACACACACACACATACACACATATTTCCATCTTTGTTGTGAACTTTTCTCTCAACGTGATGTAATCCGATTTCATTTTATTTTTGAAGATAATGGCTGAATTCAGCACCAGGCATCCACGCGTGCTTTTAAACTATGCTTTTAATCACACTCAAATTAAAAAAGATAAGTTAACGATGTACAAGAGGCGCGCATTCATGGTCCACTACGAAACATTTTCTTGCTTTAGGCCCCTATTACATTGTAAAACACTTTTGTCAAATATATTTCTTAAAAGATGTTTTATATTTTTATATTTTATTTTTTTCACGCCTTTTATAAAAGTGATAGCGTTATCCTAGCTTTTGTAAAATTTACGTCAAGGAACTTTGAAAGTGTAATATTGGCCTCAGAGATATTCACCGCAGGGTATTATTTTTTGAATCTGAACAGCTGCTTACTCAGTAAATTCTACGTCGCGTATATTCGTTTCAGAATTTCGCTCTTTCATAGCAGGTTCGTTCGCCGAGACTCACAATAGATTCGACGCTTTGTGTGACGTATTTTTCTAAACGAGTAGCGCAGTGCATGCGATAATGGACTAGCATTCGGGCGGGGAGAAAACAGAAACTTTGTAAACCTGTCCTATTTGAAGTATTCCAATGTTTTGGTGGACAGCTCTCAGACTGGTATATGTATGTCACCAGTCTTACCTGTTGACGCTTTTTCTGATATCAAAGTTTATATTTTTAGATTCCACCCAGCCTATGTCTTTCTTGTGTACTGTTTCTTTATTTCTGTTACATACGAGACAGTTAATTCAACCATATCATCAAGGGTGTCTTGCCCGAATTTAAAATTTAGGCATACACCACGCCCACCTTCTGTACACTCTATTACCTCGACTTCCTTTATTTTCATGTGGTAATGACAGCCATCATCTAACACTCGTGTTATTCAGCACCCTGCTCATTTTCTGTTCTCTATCGGTGACCACTGCTATTTTATCGGCGAACCTGTAAGTTGTCATCTACCTTGTGAATTAGCAACGGCGTATACGAGGGTCACTCCAAAAGAAATGCGCACTTTTTTGTATCCATCTTTTATTCCACATGTTTGACAGGTTTACTGTGTGTAGATACATCCTTTAGGAACAATATTTTCATTTTTCCACATAACTTCCATCCCTCTCAACTGCCTTACGTCATCTTGGAACCAGCGCCTGTACACCCGCACGGTAAAATTCTGGACCAACCTGTTGGAGCCACTGTTTGGCAGCGTGCACAAGGGAGTCATCATCTTAAAACCTTGTTCAACGAAGAGAGTCTTTCAGCTTCCCAAAGAGATGATAATCACATGGAGCCAGGTCAGGACAGTAAGGCTGGTGTTTCAGTGTTGTCCATCCGAGTTTTGTGATCGCTTCCATGGTTTTTTGTCTGCCATGTGACCGTGCATTGTCGTGCAACAGCAGAACATCCTGCTTTTGCCGATGTGATTGAACACGACTCAGTCGAGCTTGAAGTTCCTTCAGTGTCGTCACACATGAATCAGAATTTATGGTGATTCCACTTGGCATGATGTCCACAAGAAAGAGTCCTTCGGAATCGAAAAACACCGTAGTCATAACTCTTCCAGCAGAAGGTGTGGTTTTGAATTTTTTTTCTTGGGTGAATTTGCATGATGCCACTTCATTGATTGCCTCTTCGTCTCTGGTGAAAAATGATGGAGCCATGTTTCATCACCTGTCAAAATTCTTTCAAGAAATTCATCTCCACCATTCTCGTACTGTTCCAAAAGTTCGCTGCATACCGTTTTTCTTGTTTCTTTGTGAGCCACTGTCAACTTCCTGGGAACCCACCTGGCACAAACCTTTCTTAACGCCAACACTTTCAGTATTCTGCAAACACTTCCTTCCCCTATCCCAACATAGCGTGACAATTCGCTCACTGTGATGCGTCTGTCAGCAGTCACCAATTCGTTAACACTCTGCACATTGTCTGGAGTGTGTGCAGTACGAGGCCTGCCGCTGCCAGGAAAATCCTCAGTATTGCCGTGCCCGCATTCATCACGTAACCCGCTTGCCCACCGACTAACTGTGCTGCGATCGACAGCAGCATCTCCATACACCTTTTTCAAACTCTTGTGGATGTTTCCCACTGTCTCGTTTTCACAGCACAGGAATTCTATGACAGCACGTTGCTTCTGACGAACGTCAAGTGTAGCAGCCGTCTTGAAGACATGCTGTGACGGCGCCTCTCACTGGAACAGGTTGAATTAAGTTTGAAAAAAAGCGGGAAGGCTGTATCTACACACTGTAAAACTTTCACACATGCAGAATGAGAACTGTATTTTAAAAAAAATAGTGTGCATTTCTCTTGGAGTGACCCTCGTACTTACAAGTGTAGAATAATTATTTATGCGCTGGAGTACACTTACAAATACAAGAAACAAGTTTTACAAGAGCACAATAGTGACACGGAGAGCAATGATACACCAGTCATTTATGAGTGAAAGGTGTGTGTGTTTCGAAAAGCGTAGACTAGTCTCAAAGTAGCGATAATTAAGCCTGAGACTTTCAAAATATACAAAGTGGATAATTATAATTACCCAGAAACAAACTGGAAATTGGATCTGACTCGTGGATTGAAAATAAAATCCAAGGAGCAGTCAAATAAAAACGGAACACCAGGCACAACGGGACTACGGAATGGTTCCATTCGAAAGTAAACACCACACACGTTAAGACATTTATCTCACTGGGAGGTGACACGATCAGTTCCTGTTTCGTAGAGTCCAGTCGGCCGCTGATGGATCCACAACCGCACTCACTCTTTTACTTCCTCGTCCGACTGAAACCGACGACCGCATACGTCTTTCTTCAGGTAGCCAAAGACGTGAAAATCACACCATGAACTACCCGGGATGTACGAAGAATGCTGCTCAGTTCCCCATTCAGTTCGCTGAAGCGCAGCCTTCGTCTGATTAGGAGTGTGGGAGCGGTCGTTACGGCGTAATTACAACTGCAGGGGCCCTCTGGAACCCCGAGGTACCACAATCAGTGCGCAGCGCTATGAAGAAACTGCGACGTGCCATCATTTCAAAACACCCAGGAATTTTGTCGGATGGAATTAGCCTCTAGCACGATAACATCCGCCCACACGCTGGCAATCGGGCGGAGGCTACGCTTCAACGATTTGTTTGGGAAACACTGCAAATATCCTTCGTATTTCCAGGATCGTTCATCTTGTGATTTTTCACCTCCTTGGCAACCTGAAGAAGCGTGGACGTCTGTTACAGCCAAAGGAGGAAGTGCAAGAGTGGGGGCGGTTGTTGATCCATCATCGGCCAACCGCGTTCTGCGAAACACTAATTGATAGTCTCGTCTCCCAGTGGGATACATGCCTTTACGTGCGTGGTGATTACTTTTGAACGGAACCATTCCATGGTCCCGTTGTGTTACGTGTGAAACGTCCCCTTAGAACAATTTATACAGGACTGTGCTTAAACTGACATACAATATTTTTAGCGCAACGCAATCTGACTTTCAAAAATCCCTGCAAAAGAATGGCCCTGAGTAACATTAAACTATACCTTTCAGAAATCACTTACCTCACAAAAATCTTCATTACTCGAGCTACTGCAGTACAGCGAGCGCCACTACTGCCAGCTAAATAAAAGATTCAATCTACGGAAGGCACTAACTACTGATAGGGATAGTTAGCAAATGAAAGATATTAATAGAGAACAAACAATGTATTTACCTTGATAGTCATAATATATATAGCAGTTCATGGCAAATTACAAAACTCCGCCATCTCTCTCCCCACATCCACCACTGCTGGCGGCTCATCTCCAACTGCGCAACGCTACGCGCTGTTCACATCCAACTGCCGCTGCCAACACTACAATGGCAGACAACAATGCAAACTAGACACAGACTGCACACAGCACAGCCAGTGATTTTTATACAGAGGTGGCGTTACCAATAAAAAAACCTAAACAGCCTACTTACATAGCCCCCATGCTCCCCACAAAAAATTTTACAAATTACTTTGGGCAGTGGCCAATAGTGATTTGAAAAAATTTTTCATGAGTAACATTAAACTATACCTTTCAGAAATCACTTACCTCACAAAAATCTTCATTACTCGAACTACTGCAGTACAGCGAGCGCCACTACTGCCAGCTAAATAAAAGAATCAAACTACGGAAGGCACTAACTACTGATAGGGATAGTTAGCAAATGAAAGATATTAATAGAGAACAAACAATGTATTTACCTTGATAGTCATAATATATATAGCAGTTCATGACAAATTACAAAACTCCGCCATCTCTCTCCCCACATCCACCACTGCTGGCGGCTCACCTCCAACTGCGCAACGCTACGCGCTGTTCATATCCAGCTGCCGCTGCCAACACTACAACGGCAGACAACAATGCAAACTAGACACAGACTGCACACAGCACAGCCAGTGATTTTTATACAGAGGTGGCGTTACCAATAAAAAAACCTAAACAGCCTACTTACACGTGTTCGAGTTTCATCTGATTACCCCTCATAGTCGATAAGACACATTCTTTCACAAATTTAGCGCAACTAAGGGAAATGGGCCTTGTAAATTTTCTTTTATTATTAACTCTGACGGGATCGCGCATGGATAAATGCTAGGGAGTGAGACACACTTCTTAAAATAATTACGTAATTTCTTAAATAAATAGTTTTTGTTTATTCATTTCTCTTATTTGGTGCATTTGACAATGACTTTTTGTGTAAGGTGCGTTCTGATTCTTTTACTCTGCCGGGGATGTCTCTTCAAATGAAAACTTCTTTCGTTGGACTTCGTAAACATTTACTCACTGAAGAAATGATTCGTACTGGACCTTCTATGTGCATTTAAAGAACACGGAACCTTTCACCACGTCAAGACGCAGTATAGCTGATGATGACCTACAGCAGAAAATGAAACAGATATTACGTAGTATCACTATAGTCAATTATCACACAAACAATAAATTTATAGTGAGACTCACATTAGTCAAAATGTAAATGATAGTGGCAGCGTGCCATATAAATCTGCCGTAATCACAGAAAAGCGTCCATCTTGGCTCGCTTCTAAAACACAGAGGTACCGTCCCCTTCACAAAAATAACAGAGGGAAATAATTCTACATTATGTTTTGCGGCTATATCCTACAGTCGGTACAACAGTTCATAGTACTTACTTTTCAATTGTTACTTCATTTAATTATTTATTACATTTCAAATATGTTGTTCGCAAAATCCGCTCTTCCCGCAGACTGTCTATTACTAACATTGTTTAGCAACAGCTCAACAAGCTAGTGCCTATTGATCAGAGTTTTTGTGAGTTATGAAATTGGTTCAAATGGTTCAAATGGCTCTGAGCACTATGGGACTTTACATTTATGGTCATCAGTCCCCTAGAACTTAGAACTACTTAAACCTAACTAACCTAAGGACATCACACACATCCATGCCCGAGGCAGGATTCGAACCTGCGACCGTAGCAGTCGCGCGGTTTCGGACTGAGCGCCTAGAACCGCTAGACCACCGCGGCCGGCCATGAAATTGGCTAATGTAATATAACAAGATCGTGGCCAACTCATGCAGCCGAAGTAGAGAAGAAGTTACAAGATTTTATATCAAACGGAACCGTTATAAATGAATTAAAAAACACTATATTGTCAGCAAGTACAAGCCTCATATGGTTATTTCAATCTAAAATTCCAATATTTAAACCTACAAAGAAAGGAACATTGTTTTGATAACACATAATTGCAACTGATTGTAAAACTAATCTTTATATTCAAGAGAGGGTAATGTTTGTAAACGTACAATGTCACGAAGAAAAATATATATGTGAAATGCAGTAAACACATTTCAAACAATAACGTTTTAGCAACGTATGAGCATGTTCTACTGTATACAAGGACGTGCCCCTTATGTTCCCTCTGAGACTCAACAACCTCTGGTTCCTTCAATTCACCTCCTCAATTTCCTACGTTTTTGCAATTTCTTCAGTTAAAATCAGGAATTCACAAACAAGGAATTACTATCTGAGACCTTAGAGTGTCACCATGTCTTCTCCTGGTATACGACCTTCACTCACGGCTCTTAACCGATGATTAAATTATGCTATCTGCGAAATTCTACCGGGTGACCTCATCTTCCACTGCTTTTCCCCCGTCCCTGTTCTGTTATTTTACCTTCTCTTCCTTTCCAGTGGTACATCACAAATATTCGTCTTTTTCTACTATCTTAATTTCCCTTATCTCATAATACACTCTTTGGATCTCTCTCCGTTAGCGGCGCTATTTCATCTACAAACTTACGCTACTTCTCTGGGTGTTAGCTTCGTGTCTATCTTGGCTAACAGATTGTCAATGAATGAACATAAAATACTTCTTATTCAAAGAGAAATTTTAAAGGTTTTAAAAATTTAAAATGTAACTGAAGTTAACTTGTTAGCGTATTTTCATATAATTTCACATAATATACCAGATGGCAGTTATAAGAGTCGATGAGTATGAAAGGAAAGCAGTGGTTGGGAAGGGGTGAGACAGGGTTGTAGCCTATCCACGATGTTATTGAATCTGCATATTGAGCAAGCAGTAAAGGAAACAAAAGAAAAATTTGGAGTACGTATTAAAATCCATGGAGAAGAAATAAAAACTTTGAAGTTCGCCGATGACATTGTAATTCTGTCTGAGACAGCAAAGCCGGCCGGGCTGGCCGAGCGGTTCTAGGCGCTACAGCCTGGAACAGCGCGACCGCTACAGTCGGAGGTTCAAATCCTGCCTCGGGCATGGATCTTTGTGATGTCCTTAGGTTAGTTAGGTTTAAGTAGTTCTAAGTTCTAGGGGACTGATGACCTAAGAAGTTTAGTCCCATAGTGCTCAGAGCCATTTGAACCATTTGAACCAGGGACAGCAAAGGACCTGGAAGAGCAGCTGAACGGAATGGACAGTGTCTTGAAAGGAGGATATAAGATGAACATCAACAAAAGCAAAACGAGGATAATGGAATGTAGTCGAATTACATCGGGTGATGCTGCGGTAATTCGATTAGGAAATGAGACGCTTAAAGTAGTAAACGAGTTTTGCTATTTGGGGAGCAAAGTAACTGATGATGGTCGAAGTAGAGAGGATATAAAATGTAGACTGGCAATGGCAAAGAAAGTGTTTCTGAAGAAGAGAAATTTGTTAACATCGTGTATAGATTTAAGTGTCAGGAAGTCGTTTCTGAAAGTATTTGTATGGAGTGTAGCCATGTATGGAAGTGAAACGTGGACGATAAATAGTTTAGACAAGAAGATAATAGAAACTTTCGAAATGTGGTGCTACAGAAGGAAGCTGAAGATTCGATGGGTAGAAGTGATGAGGAGGTATTGAATAGAATTGGAGAGAAGAGAAATTTGTGGTACAACTTGACTGGAAGCAGGGATCGGTTGGTAGGGCATATTCTCAGGCATCAAGGGATCACCAGTTTAGAATTTGAGGGCAGCGTGGAGGGGAAAAATCGTAGAGGGAGACCAAGAGATGAATACACTGAACAGATTCAGAAGGATGTAGGTTGCAGTAGGTACTGGGAGATGAAGAAGCTTGCACAGGATAGATTAGCATGGAGAGCTGCATCAAACCTGTCTCTGGACTGAAGACCACAACAACAATACCTACTTTTACAGAATCATCACATCTGTGTCCTAAAATACGGTAATTTTCAACGTTGTAATGGGTTTTAATGCCTTTTTTTTGACTAAAGTACTTATGTACGCTCTTTTAAAATTATTATTGAAAAACGTTTTATCGGAATGAGTCAGTTTCTAATTGAAGTATCACACGAGGGGAAAAGCTTTCATACAGGGTGAACATTAATAAAACAGACAAACTGCAGGGATGGATTACTGACTGGAAATGGAGGAAAGAAGGTCCTATGAGCTTGCGACCGGAAATGCAACGTTACCACGGTAGATGGGGCTGACGAATGACAGTTCCTCTGACCACGTGCCGTGTGTTCCTCGTGCGTTGCAGATTGTGTGATTGACGCAGCGTACTGTAAGCGGCACAATGGGCAGGTATTCACGTCGAGAACAAGTCGAGATGGCGTTTGTGTACGGCCAAGCAGGTGGAAACGGCTGGGAGGTAGCACGGCTGTTGCACGCTCCCTCACAGTCACCAACCACATCACACAACATTTCAAGCCCATTTTGGGCGTCTGTGTAATGGTGGGTCCTCTCAGACAAACGGATATCCGACGCACCGGCGGACTCTGCGAACGTTAGATTTGGAGTTTGTACTAAGCGCCGGCCGCGGTGACAGAGCAGTTCTAGGCGCTTCAGTCCGGAACCGCGCTACTGCTACGGTCGCAGGATCGAATCCTGCCTCGGGCATCGATGTGTGTGATGTCCTTAGTTTGGTTAGGTTTTAGTTGTTCTAAGTTCTAGGGGACTGATGACCGCAGATGTTAAGTCCCATAGTGCTCAGAGTCATTTGAACCATTTTTGAAATTGTACTAAGGAGCACTTCAATATCCTGTAGAACCCGGTGCGCCGCCTCGTTGCGATGGTGTTCTACTGTGTAAAGTAGACAGAAAGAGGCTGTTAATAATGCATACAGTATCCAACATATTTTTTTCGATTTGTCAGTCTTCTGAATGGTGTGATGCAGTTCGCCACGACTTCGTCTGCTGTGCCAACCTTTTCATCCCGGATTTTTTATTCGATGTGTTCCAGTCCATGTCTTCCGCAACAACTTTTGCCCTCTACAGCTCTCTCTAGTACAATGGAAGTTACTCCTTGATGTGTAAACTTAATTCCTATCATCCTGTCTCTGCTTCTTGTCAGTATTTTCTGGATTTTTCTGGATCTTCCTTTCTCCACGGATTCTGCAGGGAACTTCCTAAGTTCTTATCAATTAACATAATTTTCAATGCAACAAATAATGCAAGCCGTAAATAATAAAATATTGCCTGTCAGTATTTTTTGTGATCTCCTTTAGGCACTTGGTTGTGTAGGTCATGCTGCTCTCTTAGTGTATCTCAAGTTTTGCAGGACTGATGGCTCTATACACAACTGATTTAAATTATACTTATCAAAACGGAATGCGAACATTATGCTGAATAACTCAAACAATGTCAAAAGGGTAGAATATTTTAGTTACTGGGGAGATCGCCGAGGGAATCTCACTTGTTTCAAGTTTGGATGCATCCCTATTCCTTATACGGGGTCTAACAGATACAAGCGCAGATATTTCCATATGTGGTACCTTAATATGAACACACGCCAGTGTGATGGTTGTGCATCTTCCTACAAACACTTCAGTTACTGTCTGGTAATTTCTGTACAGTCGTAGCGGCACCACTAAATGGAATACGCCTGTCAGTATAGACTAACCATTTTGCACCCAACCGCCGACACTTCAACACCTGACCTGCTGTCCAGAGACAATAAGCATTAATGGGTTGCTCTCTGTCGTATGCACTTGGAGCTACCATCAAACCTACAAACATACTACTCCTAATAGTTATAATTATCAGTCTGCAAATGATGTAAATACTGATGAATGTTGTTCTCTACACCGTCCTCAGTCACCAATAGAAATATCTGCACGCACACCCGTTATACTTTGTATAACTGAAATGGCCGGCCGAAGTGGCCGTGCGGTTAAAGGCGCTGCAGTCTGGAACCGCAAGACCGCTACGGTCGCAGGTTCGAATCCTGCCTCGGGCATGGATGTTTGTGATGTCCTTAGGTTAGTTAGGTTTAACTAGTTCTAAGGTCTAGGGGACTAATGACCTCAGCAGTTGAGTCCCATAGTGCTCAGAGCCATTTGAACCATTTAACTGAAATGACCTACATAGCATTCAAGAAGCAGAACTCAAACTTTTTGCAGACGATACTAGTGTTATAATAAAACACATTAGAGGGAAAGCAGCAGAAGTAATCGTTAATAAAGTTTTTCAAAGAATTATTAAGTTGTTCTCTAGAAGGGAATGCCCCTAAATTTGGAGAAGAATTACATCCAGTTCCGCACAACACATGAAGTCATTCCAGCTATTAACGTAGGACACGAAGAGGAGTCAGTAAATGGGGTAGAATGCTCAAAATTTTTTGGTGTACATAATGATGAAAGCTTGAACTTAAAGAAGCATATTACTGAGCTTCTGAAACAAATAATTTCAGCTGCTTTTGTTCTACCTCTAATTGCTAGTCTTGGAAACAAAGGATTCAACGTCTTGACATATCCTGCGTTCCACTCAGTAATGCCGTAAGGAATAATTTTCTGGGGTATTTCATCACTTAGAAAGAATTACTTGCACAAAACCGACCATTAAGACTAATACACTGATAAGCCAAAACGTTAAGACCACTGCTCAAGCCGGCCGTTGTGGCCGAGCGGTTCTAAGCGCTACAGTCTGGAACAGAGCGACCGCTACGGTCGTAGGTTCGAAACCTGCTTCGGGCATGGATGTGTGCGATGTCCTTGGATTAGTTTGGTTTAAGTAGTTCTAAGTTCTAGGGGACTGATGACCTCAGATGTTAAGTCCCATAGTGCTCAGAGCCATTTGAACCATTTTGATCCACTGCCCATCGCGACGTTGGATGCCGCTTGGTGGCGTTGCTGGAGATAACAAAAGAATGTAAGCGGAGCAAACACGGGCGGGGAATCACCCTAGCGAAGACATGGGCTGCAAATTGAGAACACCACTTAGATAAGCGACTTTGACAAAGGACAGATTATTGTAACGCAGAGTCTGTGAACGAGTGTCTCGGACACGGCGAAGTTCGTCGAATGTGCACGCGCTACTGTCGTGAGCATCTACGGAAAGAGGCAGAAGGACTGTGAAACTACCACTACATGGTTGGACGTCCACAACTCTTCACAGAACGGTGGGTTCGGACTCTTGTTTGCTCTATGAAGTAGGACAGATTGTGATCTGTGGTATCTCTGCCGAAAGAGCATAGTGCTGCTGTACGCACAAGTGCTTTGGAACGGACCGTCCATCGTACATTGTGGAGTTCCGCAGCAGACAACGCCTCCGTGTTCACATGTTGACCCAACGACACCGTCAGATACGATAGCGGTGGGCACGGGGCCATCGGAAGTTGATAATGGATCAATGGAAACGTGTCGGCTCTTCGCTTGAATCATATTTTTGCCACACTAGGTCGCTGGTCGTCTCTACAAACGCCGTCATCGAGGTGAACGGCGGTTCGAAACGTGCAGCGTGCCACGAATGCAGGCTGTTGAGAGTAGTATTATGCTATGGGAAACATTTCCTGCATTTGGATGGGACCTGTGGTAGTAATCGAAGACATGTTGACAGCTGAGAACCACCTGCATCCTTTCATGCTTGATATCTCCCCGACGGCGATGTCGTCTTTCAGCAGCACAATTGTCCGTGTTTCGGAGCCAGAACCGTGCTACAGTGGTTTGAGGAGCATTATACTGAATTCACGTTGATGTCTGGACAGCCTAGGGGAAGGTGACCATGAGAAAAAGATTGAACAACTAACGAAAGTATAACGCTCTAGAAGTCGGGGCGTGGAATGTCAGAAATTTGAAAGTTGTTGGGAAGCTAGAAATACTGAAACGAAAATGCTAAGACTCAATCTAAATATAACAGGCATCAGTGAGTGAAATGGAGAGAAGGTTCAGATTTCTAGTCAGAAAAGCATAAGGTAATATATACAGCAGCAGAAAGTGGTATCATGGAAGTAGGATTCATTATGAATAGGAAGGTAGGAGAGAGAGTGATCTACTGTGATCAGTTTAGTGATAGGGCTGTTGTTAGAATCCACAGCAAACCAGCACCGTCAACAACAGTTCAGGTATACTTGGCGATGTCGCCAGCGGAAGATGAAGAGATAGAGAAAGTATATGAGGATACTGAACGGGTAATTCAGTGTGTAAAGGCAGATGAAAATCTAATAGTCAGGGGGAATTGGAGCTCGGTTGTAGGGGAAGGACTGGAAGAAAGGGTTAGGGGAGACTATGGACTGGGTGGTAGCAATGAGTTACGAGAATGACTACTTGAGATCTGCAGTAAATTTCAGATAGTAACAGCTGAATACTCTGTTTAAGAATCACAACGGGATTAGGTGTACTAGTGAAAGACCGGCAGATACAGGAAAATTTCAGTTCGATTACATCATGGTGAGGCAGAGATTCCGAAATCAGATATTGGATTTTAAGGCGTACTCAGGAGCATATATAGACTCAGATTATAATTTGGTACTGATGAAGAGGAGGCTGATATTTAAGAGACTAGTTAGGAAGGATCAATGCGCAAACAAATGGGATACAGTCGAACGGGGTAACTTTGTACCACATCTTACAATTTTTTGAAAATCTCTACACAAAATAAATTACACATAGCAACAGATATTGTAACATTCTACAAATGTAGCTACGAGTCCTTGTATAAGTCAAAATCTATACTGACTATGCCCTATTAGAGTAAAATTTCCGCCTTAATGCCGGTACACAATTAGTGTCATTTAGGATAATTTTAGACTAATCTTAAAAAACAAAGAAGTTTTCCTATATCTAATGCTCTGGTAAATTTATATCGAACCAGAAGGATGTAAGGCGTAAATAAGAAGTAAAAGCAAACAGTCATAATTCAGTACCGAAGGTTTACTTTGGAGTATCAAAATATTTGTATCGACCTGGCATTGTTCAACTTACGTCACTACCGCGAAAGGTCTCTCCATAGACAATGTAATTAAAAGATAACCAAAAGCCTAAGAACGCAGGAAGTTGGAAGGACAACTGAAAGACGTAACAGAACAGCTACTGTCAGCATAAAAAATGCGAGGAGTTGGATCAGCAACCATTTGAAGCAAAAGTAGTAAATGTTACAGAGATACCCCTACTTGCAAAAAGTTACTCAGACATACTGTACGAAAGTACTAGGGAATTAAGAGATACACTTCCAATTCGCAGAGGCTATAGATACTGCGATAATGGCTCAAATGGTTCAAATGGCTCTGAGCACTATGGGACTTAACATCTGTGGTCATCAGTCCCCTAGAACTTAGAACTATTTAAACCTAACTAACCTAAGGACATCACACACATCCATGCCCAAGGCAGGAATCGAAACTGCGACCGTAGCGGTCACGCGGTTCCAGGCTGAAGCGCCTAGAACCGTACGGCCCGGCTACTGCGATAATGAACAGCTTAGTAGCTTAGTAAACAGAACAACTGAAGAGGAATGGACATCTCTAGAAAGGGCAGTCACCCCAAGGTGGAGAGAAAAATGTACGTACAAGAATGTTAATTGCGAGAAAACCATGGATAACATTAGAAATACTTCAGTTGATCGACGAAAGAAGGAAGTAAATAAATGTTCAGCCAAGTTCAGGAATAATGAAATATAAGTCACTGAGGAATGAAATCAATAATAAGTGTACGGAAGCTAAGGCGAAATGGCTGCATGAAATCTATGAAGAAATCGATAAAGACATGATTGTCGGAAAGACTGACTCAGGCTACAGAAAAGCCAAAACAGCCTTCGATGAAATTAAGAGTGGTAACATTAAGAGTGCAATGGGAATTGAGCTGTTAAAATGCAAAGGAGAGAGAGGATAGGTGGAAAGAGTACGTTGAGGGCTTCTATGAGGGAGAGGACTTACCTGATGTGATAGAGCAGGAAAAGCGTCGGGAAGAAGAGACAGAGGACCAAATATTACAATCAGAATTTAGAATAGCTTTGGAAGACTTAAAATCAAATATGGCAGAAGGGATGAATAAAGTTCCATCGGAATTTCTAAAATCATTGGGGGAAGCGGCAGAAAAACGATTACTCAGATTGGTGTGTAGAATGAATGAGTCTGGCGATATACCAGCAGATTGTCGAAAATCTTGATCCATGCAATTTCCAAGACTGCAATAACCAACAAGTATGAGAGTTACTGGACCATCAGCTTAACAGCACGTGCATGCTGTCAATAATACAAAAGGATGAAAAAAATTATTAAGAATGTATTAGAAGAAGATCATTTTGGCTATATGGAAGGTAAAGGCACCAGAGAGGCAATTCCGACAGTGCGGTTGGTAATGGGTAAAATCAAGACACGTTAACAGCATTTGTCGACCTGGAAAAAGCGTTCGACCGTGTAAAATGGTGCAGGAGGTTCGAAATTCTGAGAAAAATATTAGTAAACTTTAGCGTAAGCCGGGTATTATATAACGTGTAGAAAAACCAAGAGGGAAAAGTAAGAGTGGAGGACCAAGAACGAAGTACACGGATTAAAATCGATGTAAGACAAGGATCTAGTCTTTCGTCACTACCATTCAATCTGTACGTCGAAGAAGCAATGACGGAAATGAAAGGAAGATTCAAGGGTGGATTTAAATTCAAGGTGAAAGGCTGTCAGTGACACGATACGCTGATGAGATTGCTATCTTGAGTGAAAGTGAACAAGAATTAGAGGTGCTGTTGCGTGGAATGACCAGTGTAATGAGTACAGAATATGGATTGAGAGTAAGTCGAAGAAAGTCAAAAGTATTGAGAAGTAGCAGAAATGAGAACAGCGAGAACCTTTACATCTAGATAGATGGACAGGAAGTAGATGAAGTTAAAGAAATCTACTGCCCAGGCACAAAATAACCAATGACGGACAGAGCAAGGAGGACTTAAGAGGCAGACTAGCACTGACAAAGTGGGGATTCATGACCAAGAGACGTCGACTAATATCAAACATAGGTCCTGATTCGAGGAAGAAATTTCTGAGAATGTACGTTTGGAGCATAGCGTTGTATGGTAGTGAAACATGGACTGTGGGCAAACCGGACCAGAAGAGAATCGAAGCGTTCAAGATGTGATGCTACAGACGTATGTTGAAAAGTAGGAACACTGATAAGTAAGGAACGAGGAGGTTCTGCGCAGAATCGGAGAGGAAACGAATATGTGGAAAATACTGACAAGGAGAAGGACAGGATGATAGTCAACACGGAATTAGAAAACATCTTTCCTGTGAAACATACGAAGTGTTGAATGCTATTGACAAGGGATTTTAAACTGATTCTGTATATCTAGATTTCCAGAGAGCATTTGACACTGTAGCACACGGGCTGCCTGGAGTGAAATTGCGTGCTTACGGAATATCGCCTCAGTTATGCGACTGGATTCGTGATTTCCTGTCAGAGAGGTCACAGTTCGTAGTAACTGACGGAAAGTCATGGAGTGAAAGAAGTGATTTCTGGCGTTCCCTAAGGCCCTTTGCTGTTCCGTGTCTATATAAATGATTTAGGAAACAATCTGAGAGACCGTTTTAGATTGTTTCCAGATGACTCTGTCGTTTACCGACTTGTAAAGTCATCACAAGATCAAAACAAATTGCAAAACGAGTTAGAAAAGATATCTGTATGGTGCGAAAACTTGCAATGGACTCTAAATAAGGAAAAGTGTGAGGTCATCCACATGAGTGCTGAAAGGAATCCGTTAAACTTCGGTTACATGATAAATCAGTCTAATCTAAAGACCGTAAGTTCAGCTAAATACCATGAATTACAAAAATGGTTCAACTGGCTCTGAGCACTATGGGACTCAACTGCTGAGGTCATTAGTCCCCTAGAACTTAGAACTAGTTAAACCTAACTAACCTAAGGACATCACAAACATCCATGCCCGAGGCAGGATTCGAACCCGCGACCGTAGCGGTCTTGCGGTTCCAGACTGCAGCGCCTTTAACCGCACGGCCACTTCGGCCGGCATGAATTACAATTGCGAACAACTTAAATTGGAAAGAACACATAGAAAATGTTGTGGGGAAGGTAAACCAAAGACTGCGTTTTATTGGCAGAACATTACTAAAGACACTGCCTACACTACGCTTGTCCGTCATCTTTTAGAAT
The DNA here is from genome assembly GCF_021461385.2 of Schistocerca piceifrons. Lineage (NCBI taxonomy): Eukaryota > Metazoa > Arthropoda > Insecta > Orthoptera > Acrididae > Schistocerca > Schistocerca piceifrons. Next base: position 547,801,443 of record NC_060143.1, read on the forward strand.
AGTGCTGCGCGGTGTAGGATCCTTACCAGATAGGATTGACGGAGTACATCCAGCAAGTTCAAAGGAGGGCAGCACGTTTTGTATTATCGCGAAATGGGGGAGAGAGTGTCACTGAAATGATACATGATTTGGTGTGGATATCATTAAAACAAAGGCGTTTTTCGTTGCGGCGGAATCTCTCACGAAGTATCAATCACCAACTTTTTCCTCCGAAGTCGAAAATATTTTGTTGACGCCGACCTACATACGGAGAAACGATCATAATAATAAAATAAGGGAAAACAGAGATCGCACTGAAAGATATAGGTATTCGTTTGTCGCACGCACTGTTCGAGGTTGGAATAACAGAATTATTGTGAAGGTGTTTCGATGAACCTTCTGCTAGACGCTTGAATGTGATTTGCAGAGTGTCCATGTAGAGGTAGATATAGGACATCTGTTAAGATATCACGGAATGTCTTCCATGATACTAGGGCGAGCGATCGAGGACAGAAACTGTAGAGGGAGACAGACTGGGATACATCCAGCAAATAAAAGGATGATGTAGATACTTTTGACCTATTTTTGTGCCATCAGTGTTTGCAAAAGTTATTGAAAAGGCCTTGTATGTAAGGATAATTGATCATTTTATATCACACGGTTTGCTATCAAATGTACAGTTCGGCCTTAGGAGTCGTTTAACAATTGAAAATACTATATTCTCTTGTCTCTGTGCGGTACTGGATGCGCTAAACAAAAGGTTTCGGACGCTTTTGCAATTTTTTGATATAACTAAGGCATTTCATGGTGTTGATCACAAAATATTGCTCCAGAAGTTGGACCATTATGGAATACAGGGAGTAGCTCAGAATTGGTTCACCTCTTACTTTAGCAACAGTCAGCAAAAGGTCATTATTCACAAAGTTGATAACGCCTTTGATGTGGGGTCTGAGTAGGATACTGTCAAATGGGGGGTGCCCCAGGGATCAGTGTTGGGGGCCATTCCTGTTCCTTATTTATATAAATGATATACCCTCTAGTATTACGAATAACTCTAAAATATTTCTGTTTGCTGATGACACTAGTCTGGTAGTAAAGGATGCTGTGTGCAACATTGGCTCGGTTTCAATTAGTGCAGTACATGACCTAAGTTCATGCCTTTAGAAAATAAACTAACGCTAAATCACACTAAGACTCAGTTTTTACAGTTTCTAACACACAATTAAACAAAACATGACGTTTTAATTTCACAGAACTAGCATACGGATAGTGAAACTGAACGGTTCAAATTTCTAGGTGTTCAGATAGACAGTAAGCTGTCGTGGAAAGCCCACGTTCAGGATCTTGTTCAAAGATTAAATACTGCCATTTTTACTATTCGAGCGGCATCAGAAGTGAGTGAACGATCGACACGAAAATTAGTCTACTTTGCTTATTTTCCTTCGCTTATGTCGTATGGTATTTTATTTTGGGGTAACTCTTCCCATTGTAAAAGGATATTTTTGGCTCAGAAACGGGTGGTTCGGGCAATAACTGGTGTAACTTCACGAACCTCTTGTCGACCCCTGTTCGCGAGTCTGGGTATTTTGACATTGGCAGCCTGCATTTCAATCGGACTTCCTTAACTATTGTGCAAAAAGGTGTGCATTATACTGCTGCATCCATTTTCAATAAGCTACCATTCGAATTCAAAAGTCTTAGCAGTAACCCACGCGCTTTCAAATCGAAAGTGAAGAGTTTCCTCATGGGTCAGGGTCACTCCTTCAATTCTGTCGAGGAGTTCCTTGAAAAATTAAGCTGATTATTATTTCATTGCTGACTGCGTTTACTTAAACTTATGGACTATTTTCGGGTTCATAAAACATTTATTTTTATCTGTTATTACTTTTATGTTGTAATTTAATGTACTGACATGTTCCATGACCTTGGATATTTGCTCCTCAATTTGGTCCTACGGAACTTGACGTGTAAATAAATAAATAAATAAATAATCGAGGACATAGGTAGCAATTGCTACTCTGAGATGAAGAGAGTGACATAGGAGAGTAATGTGTTGTGGGCCGTATCGATCAGTGACAAGACTGATGCCTCGGGAAAAAATAAATAAAAATCTTTTCACCCTTAATTTTACTCGAACTCATGAACCTTTTGTCATTTCAGTCATTGATTCTTAGATGTATAGTCTGTACAGTGGGGTTTGAAGACTGCCTCCTTGGCTTGCAACCTTTTTAATCGGAGCACTTCGTTCTTTGTCTTCCAGTAAGCTCAGAGATATTATTTGCGGTAGATTACCAAAGTGGACGACGCAGCAGTCAGCAACAACCATACCAAGCCGCATTGCAGACTTCGTGGAAGAGCTCGGAGGCGCAGGCGCTGCCGACACGACCCGCATCGGCTGGCGGGCAAGTGGGTCGCGCCGGTCACGCGAACCACGCCGAGGCGCCTCTCGCTGTTTCGCGGAATGACAAAAGTGTTTAGAAAGCGCCCGCTTCCTGCGGCGACACCGCGCTCCCGCCACTTGCTCTCCGGCAGTTGTCACAGAACGCTAAAGTGCACGAGTGAGAAACGTCAAATTTATTTTGTACATCTACCATGTGTTTGAAGAAGAAGTGTCACATTCTCGCAAGAAGGTCGTAATGGTCAAAACAAGAGGGAAGGTTCCAATAAACATATGTCCGGAAACCAATGCCTGTTCAGATGTGAGCCGTATGTCATTGTTAAACCACAACATAAAAAAGGGGATACGACTGATGTCAACAACTACCGCCCAATCTCTCTTCTGACTGCCTTACCCAAAGTTCTTGAAAAAGTAATGTATTGTAGAGTAGCTTCACACCTTTGTAAAAATAAAGTCAGTTTGGTTTCCAGAAGGGTTTCTCAACTGAAAATGCTATATGTACTTTCACTAATGAAATATTAAATGCTCTGAGTAACCGGAAGTCACACGTTGGGATTTTTTGTGATCTATCAAAGGCTTTTGATTGTGTAAATCATGGAATACTTCAAAAATGGTTCAAATGCCTCTGAGCACTATGGGACTCAACTGCTGAGGTCATTAGTCCCCTAGAACTTAGAACTAGTTAAACCTAACTAACCTAAGGACATCACAAACATCCATGCCCGAGGCAGGATTCGAACCTGCGACCGTAGCGGTCTTGCGGTTCCAGACTGCAGCGCCTTTAACCGCACGGCCACTTCGGCCGGCGAATACTTCTAGATAAGCTCAAGTACTGTGGTATGAATGGGACAGTGCTCAAATGGTTTAAATCATACGTAACTGGAAGAGTGCAGAAAGTTGAAATAAACAGTTCACATAATATGCAAAAAACTGGTGATTTCTCAAACTGGGGAACAATCAAGAATGGGGTGCCGCAATGTTCGGTCTTGGGTCCTCTGCTGTTCTGAATATATATTAATGACTTGCCATTCTATATTCACGAAAATGCAAAGCTGGTACTTTTTACCGATGATACAAGTATTGCTATCACACCCGACAGACAAGAATTAACTGGTGAAATTGTAAACGATGTTTTTCAGAAAATCATTAAGTGGTTCTCTGCAAATGGGCTCTCATTAAACTTTGACAAAACACAGTGTATAGAGTTCCACACAGTAAATGGAATGACCCCATTAATAAATATAGACTTCGAACAGAAATCGGTAGCTATGGTAGAATATTCAAAATTTCTAGGTGTATGCGTTGATGAGGGGTTGTACTGGAAAAAACACACTGAGGATCTGCTGAAACGTTTGAGTTCAGCTACTTATGCCATTAGGGTCATTGTAAATTCTGGCGATATACATCTGAGTAAATTAGCTTACCACGCCTATTTTCATTCTCTGCTTTCGTATGGCATCATATTCTGGGGTAACTCATCATTGAGTAAAAGAGTGTTCATTGCACAAAAGCGTGTAATCAGAATAATTGCTGGAGCTCATCCAAGATCATCATGCAGACACTTACTTAAAGAGCTAGAAATCTTCATTGTAGCCTCAAAAAATATATATTCACTTATGATATTTGTTATTAACAATCCGAACGAATTCAAAAGTAATAGCAGTGCAAATGGCTACAACACTAGGAGAAAGGATGAGCTTCACTATTCAAGGTTAAATGTAACTTTGGCTCAGAAGGGGGTAAATTATGCTGCCACAAAAGTCTTTGGTCACTTACCTAATAGCATCAAAAGTCTGACAGATAGCCGTATAGCATTTAAAAGGAAATTAAAAGAATTTCTTAATGGCAACTCCTTCTACTCATTAGATGAATTTTTGGATATAGTGGGTGGGTTATTTCCCAACCCCCACAAAAAAATTAAAAATATTGAGTGTCTTGTAATATTTTGTCTAATGTAATACCTTGTATGGACACCTTTTATTAACCTGACACGTTCCACATAATTACGAAGTGTCGTATTCATGATCTATGGAACAAGTACTAGTCTAATCTAAACGTTTAACATTTAGTACACAGTCAAGTGACATTAATGTGACCACCAACTATGTCCGCCGCAAATATTGCGGCATTGGAAAGTGCTATTGATGTGCGGTTTTCACACCGGATAGGTGGTCAAGGACTGGTATTCTGAGTCAATAAACTGACTGTAATAACACTTAGAATGTGTATTTTTGTGCAAACAAACTTTTTTAAATGGGTGCCTATTGACATTAACAAACTAATAGAAGGGTAAATTAGACTGTCAGTGGTGTTTGCTGCAGATTTTAGTGCGAGTAGTTTACGAGGTATCGTCTTTTGAGGAGTTTCCAAACCGACACTTGTACAATACCTGTGTTAGCACACACTGAAGAACAAAACAAGTGCGTACACTAGTAATATGGATTCTGATCAGTAACCGGACAAGTGACTCACAGGTTGTGTCCGAAACAACCAACGGCAGCAGCAACAGACGCTGCCAATCTGGTATGGAACGACCGCTGCGCATGTGGTAGCATTTCAGCGGAGATGTCTGAGCAGTCTGCTGTAATACCACGTTGCATACCATGAGGTGTATTTGGTGTGTTCTTGTAGACGGCGTCTTCCAACTTTCCCCACAGCAAAAGGTCTACAGACGTCAAATCACAGGAACGGCCTGTCCAAGTTTCTGTTCCTCTACGTCAAATCCAAGGATCTGGAAGCAATTCCCGAAGACCTGCTATAGTACTTCGTGCACTGTGGGATAGACAGCCATTATGTTAGTACTGAGGTCATCTGAGGTCATAAGTCCCCTACACTAAGAACTACTTAAACCTAACTAACCTAGAGACATCACACACATCCATGCCCGAGGCAGGATTCGAACCTGCGACCATAGCAAGAGCGCGGTTCCAGGCTGAAGTGTCTAGAACCGCTCGACCACAGCGGTCGGCCGTTGGTACTGCAGGTTCTCCCTAGTCTGCAGAGGAACGTCTTCTACCATTCGGCTGTTATGAGGTTGCGATAATTATGCGCCTTTTTTTTGTCTATTAAAAAAAAGTCTATGAGCTGATGGTTCACTCTCCTACACCACACGTTTACACTCCATGGACCCTGAGGTTCCACCTGACGAAGCCAATGGGGATTGTCAGCAGACCATTTTCCATCTCATTTTCCTCGTTATTATTCGTTGGATTAGTTCGGGCCGGACGTCCCATGACGCTTGTTCAAGTTCATCGTTGATCCATTCACTTAGATTTTTGTTACAGAGAGCAGCTAAACCTCTGACCGAACACGCTGAGCTACCGTGCCGGCATAATAGTGCGTCTTTCGGCTGTTTGCCTGGACATGTTTGGTAAATGCGGCTTTATCACTGAACAAGGTACGTGATGCGTCTGGAGTATCCTTTCTTAATGCCCATGTACAGAAGTTAACATGATTCTCATAATCGTGGTCATGCAGGTCTCGATGTAGAGCGATGTCATAGGGATGGAACCAATGTCGATGGAGAATGTGTAGTACACTTGTCTGACTCATGCCACAGCCTCGTTCGATTTCGAGGGAGCTAACATGCGGATGAATTTCAACAGCCGCAAGAACGTTAATTTCCCCCTCTTCTGCCATCAACTGTTTCCTTCTATTACGTTGTCTAGTCGTTCCACTACAACTTTCACGTAACTGGTTGAATAGGTTGATAAATAATTGCTGAGATAGTTGACGGAGTATATCGCCGCATACAATATACGAGAACGAACTGCACTCTACACTCTAAGAGAATGTCGATTTTTTCTGCAGTGGCAAATCCCATCGTCCACTCACGAGATATTGCTTGGACTGTCACATACTGACATAATACACTCAAAAAACACACAAGCACACTATAAGCAAACATAACAACATCGTACCTAGCAACTACCCAGGATGAGTGACTCAAACATGTGTCGGCGTGGAAACTTTTAAAATACGATATATCGTAAACAACTCGCACTGAAATCCTGCAACAGACACCACTTAATGTCAGGTGACACTGCTCCATTTCAAATGTAAGTAGGCTGTGTAGGTTTTTATGTTGGCAACGCCACGTAACGCTCTGTATGAAAATCACTGACTGTGCTGTGTGCAGTCTGTGGCTGGTTCGCATTGTAGGAATATTCACTATTGTAGTGTTGGGCAGTTGGATGTGAACAGCGCGTAGCGTTGGAGGTGAGCCGCCAACAGTGGTGGGTGTGTGGAGAGAGCTGGCAGAGTTTTGAAAGCGGACGATCTGGACGTGTGTCCGTCAGAAAAAGGAAATTTGTAAGACTGCTAGTATTGGCGCTCGCTGTATTGCAGTAGTTTGAGTAACGAAAATTATTGCGTGGTAAGTGATTCGTGTAAGGTATAGGTTATTGTTAGTCAGGGCCATTCTTTTGTAGGGATTATTGAAAGTCAGATTGCGTTACGCTAAAAAAAATATTGTGTGTCAGTTTAGTGTTGATCAGAATAAATAAAGAGAGAAATGTCTAGAGTATGTTCAGTTTTGCTCAGCTGTTTGGAAAACAAATAACGTAAGAGGTTTCCAGCATTGTCATTCTTAATTGTTCCAAGGGGATGTTTCAAAACAGACGTATGTCTGGGCAAAGAAATACACTTTCTAAGTATTATTAAAGTCTGTTGTCCGCCCCTGGTAGCTGAGTGGTCAGCGCAACAGAATGTCATACCTAACGGCCCGGGTTCGATTCCCGGCTGGGCCGGAGATTTTCTCCGCTCAGGAACTGGGTGTTGTGTTGTCCTTATCATCATCATTTCATCCCCCTAGACATGCAAGTCGCCGAAGTGGCGTCAACTCGAAAGACTTGCACCAGGCGAACGGGAGGCCCTAGCCACGCGGCATTTCCATTACAGTCTGTTTCTTGGCTAACAGTACGAGCCCTTGTCTCCGAATCCATTATGTGAAAACCGCACATCAACAACGAAACTAAATTTGTAATAGAAACAGGAAACAAAATAAGTAAGAATGGTATCATAACTAACTTAGGATTTAAACACTGGTATGTACGTGACATGATTATAAAGTGAAATGATGAAACGAAAAGTAAAAGTGAAGTGTCGGCAGAAGTGCCAACACCATGTTGTTTGAGGAAGCCGAAATGCACGCTATAAGCTCACGCAGGATGGCGTGAGGTCTGAAACAGGATACTTAATGAATGCTATAAAGAAAAGTACGTAGCTTCTGGAATACTTTACTTTAATCCACATTTGGTAAAACATTGGTCTTGTTACTGTACATGCTTCATTAGATACATAGCAAAGGATAAATGGCGCCTTGCTAGGTCGTACCAATTGACTAAGCCGAAGGCTGTGCTAACTATCGTCTCGGCTAATGAGAGCGTAATTCTCAGTGAACCTTTCCTAGCAACGTCGGCTGTACAACTGGGGCAAGTGCCAGGACGTCTCTCTAGACCTGCCGTGTGGCGGCGCTCGGTCTGCAATTACTGACAGTGGCGACACGCGGGTCCGTCCTATACTAATGGACCGCGGCCGATTTAAAAGCTACCACCTAGCAAGTGTGGTGTCTAGCGGTGACACCACAAAAAGTAATAAAACCTGATAATGATCATTAAATAAAAAGTAAAGGTATGCTGACGGCTAGCCTACGATAGCCACTTCAGATGAAGAATTACAAATAAATAATTTTAATTAAGTGGAACTGGTCAACATTACAGTTTCAGAATATCTACAGAAACAGGATTACATTGAAAACAATAACGGCGACAAAAATGGCGATAGAAAACAAAATCGAGCAAATAGGTCATTATAACTACCTCGGCTGTGAAATTTTGCTCACGATAAAAGTATAAGGAATGAAACAGCAAATTTCAGGATGTCTGTGGAAGAACAAATATAATGCTAAATAGAAAGACAACTAACGAAACGCAGGTGAAATTCCAGTAAATGCTAGTTGTTACATTACAAATCTGAGGCTTGGATAGCAAACAAGGCATATACTCTGATGCGATAAAGAAATTGGTATAGGCTCGCTTATTCAGAGATATATAAATAGGTAGAACACGACCCTGCTGTCGGCAACGCCTCTATAAGACAAGTGTCTAGCGCAATTGTTAGACCGGCTACTGCTGCTACAATGGTAGATTATCAAGATTTAAGTGAGTCTAAACGTGGTGTTACAGTCGCTGCACGAGCGATGAGACACAGCGCCTTCGAGGTAGCGATGAAGTGGTTCAAATGGTTCAAATGGCTCTGTGCACTATGGGACTTAACTTCTGAGGTCATCAGTCCCCTAGAATTTAGAACTACTTAAACCTAACTAACCTAAGGACATCACACACATCAATGCCCGAGGCAGGATTCGAACCTGCGACCGTAGCGGTCGCGCGGTTCCAGACTGCAGCGCCTTGAACCGTTCGGCCACCCCTGCCGGCCGATGAAGTGGGAATCTCTCCGTACGACCATGTACCGTGAATATGTACCAGTAAATCTCCGACATCGCTGCGGCCGGAAAAAGATCCTGCCAGAACTGGACCAACGACGACTGAAGAGAATCGTTCAACGTAACAGAAATGCAACCCTACCACAAATTGCTGCAGATTTCAAGTCTGGGTCATCAACAAATGTCAGCGTACGAATCATTCAACGAAACATCATCGACATGGGCTTTCAGAGCCGAAGCCCGACTCGTGTGTCCTTGATGACTGCATGACTCAAACTCTTACGCCTCACCTGGGCCCGTCAGCGATGATACTGGACAGTTGATGACTGGAAACATGTTGCCTGGTCGGACGAGTCTCGTATTAAATTGTAACGAGCGGATGGACGTGTACGGGTATGGAGACAACTTCAGGAATCCATGGAAACTACACGTCAGCAGTGGACTGTTGAAGCTGGTAGAAGCTCTGTAATGGTGTGAGGCGTGTGCAGTTGGAGTGGTATGCGACTCCCTATACGTCTGCATACGACTCTGACAGATGACACGTACGTAAACATCCTGTCTGATCAGCTGCATCCGTTCATATCCATTCTGCATTCCGACAGACTCAGGCAGTTCCAGTGGAACAATGGGACACAGAATTGCTGCAGAGTGGCTCGTGGAAGATTCTTCTGAGTTTAAACACTTCCGATAGCCACCAAACACCCCAGGTCAGCATAACAATGGGGCACGCCACACGTCCAGAATTGCTGCAGAGTGGCTCCCGGAAGATTCTTCTGAGTTTAAACACTTCCGATAGCCACCAAACACCCCAGGTCAGCATAACAATGGGACACGCCACACGTCCAGAATTGCTGCAGAGTGGCTCCCGGAAGATTCTTCTGAGTTTAAACACTTCCGATAGCCACCAAACACCCCAGGTCAGCATAACAATGGGACACGCCACACGTCCAGAATTGCTGCAGAGTGGCTCCCGGAAGATTCTTCTGAGTTTAAACACTTCCGATAGCCACCAAACACCCCAGGTCAGCATAACAATGGGACACGCCACACGTCCAGAATTGCTGCAGAGTGGCTCCCGGAAGATTCTTCTGAGTTTAAACACTTCCGATAGCCACCAAACACCCCAGGCCAGGCGGCGCAGCGCTTATGTCCTCTTCGTGTATGGGCGCTGGCGTTGCGTTGTCGTCCTGGAGAGGGGCCAGTCAGCGTGCAATTGGTTGACATCGTCTTACAGCCCTCTCTGGTCCAACGTTGCCATCTGGCGTGCTGGCGCTTGGTTTTACGTCGGAACACAATTATGTCGCATATTCATTCAAATAGGATATTTGTTTGACAGCACTGCAAGACATAAAACGCCATCTATTGCACAACCAAACTGTATAAAGAGAAGCGAATAATTGTGCGAAATGATAAGTCTACGAAATACATTAGTCTGACTGTGCCATTACAATAAAAGCTACAAATTTTTAGTATGGTACATAATTAAGTAGCAAGAATTCGAAGTGTAACTGTTATAAAGTCTATTTTATATTTTCCTTCGCTATCAGTGACCAAGACTGAAATACTAACTAAAAATAGGGAGTACATTTACTAAACAGTATAATCCTTGCAATCTTTCTCTTTCCTCTCCGTCTCTCATGCATTACTCCAAAGGTATTAATCACCTGAATATCTGGATTTCTTTCTACGATATAATCGTTGTCTCAAAATGTAACTGCTGTTGCAACTCTCACTTCAAGCAAAACAAGTATCTTCATCAACGGGACAGCGAGCGTGGTTCTATGTAGTTGTAAATGGAACGACACATGCGCACGTGTAGAGAAAGAGGCATGCGCCTACACGAGTGCCTCTACTTGCGTGTGAGGCAAACAGGCCTACAACGACTAGGCGGATTACGCACAGGTGTAAACACACCTGTAACGATGCAGATGTTAGTAACGGTGACAAATTGTTGAGTCAAGTCTAGGGTAGAACATTTAACGCAGATAATTAATGATGTCGGGAGCAGTAGATATGTATAGGTGGTATGACTGAGACCAGTGGGAAGAGATGGAGAATGACACGAAACCAGACAAACGATTGATAATCAAACAGCTTACGATCACCTGGAAAATTAGAAAAAGTTAAGAATTCAACTCCAGATATACATATACGTCTCAGTTACAGGAAAAGAAAATTGCCCACAAAGTGATAGTGGCAATATTGTCCTCATAGCTTGGCAGTTATCTTTATTTCTTTTTTATTTATATTTCACATATACCAAATACATCGATTCCTATTAATTTTGACGTTTACGAGGATGTATTCAGTTTCATAATGTTCAGAATTATTGAGACAGGAAAAAATCTAATTGTAGATTATAATTACATTTCATGTCAGTTTTCCAATTCATGAAACGTAAGTACCACGCTGAAAGAAAAATACGTAGAAAAACATTTCTCAAAATTCTTTACACGAAATTTTGCTTCTTGCTTTAACCAAAAAGTCCACAACAGGTGAGTACATAAGTAAAAGGACGTGTTTTGTATGACAGAAATCAATAGATTTTACTAAATTATTCAAGTATGTCATAGCAATGTTTCTTTCTTCCTAAATTTACCTTTGCTTGTCTTAATGCTTTTGATACCTAAGAAACATGAATGGCACAATTAGCAAGACATACATTGAACGGTTTAGTGTAAAGAAAACAAAAATTACCACAAATAAGAAAAAAAAGTTTTGTGCATTCGTGAGCATGTCTTTATACTGCACAAATAAATACACAGCGAGACACTCCTGGGATATCGAACGGGATCTGCACACACACACACACACACACACACACACACACACATAATTTAATCACTGTGATGCGCCACAATCTCATTCCCGTCACACGCCGGCCTGGTACAGCGCTGCTTTGCATATGCAACGGCTCAGCGAGCTGCCGCGTGTAGGTCTCGACCTTCAGCTGTCAGCTGATGGGGTCGATGACCGCACTCTTTGGAGACGTGTGGCCAGCTGCTGAATTCTCCCCCTCCCATCGGCTGCTGCCTGAAGTCTGGTGAATGACAAGGCTACAGTTTAAACACGGCACCTGGTCCCACTGGCTCCCCACATGTAACAACACATCACGCTTGTTCTCATAAATTTTCTGCGGCCGCTCACACCTTCCACGCCATCTAACAAGTGTCGCAAGCGCGGGACACACTCTTTCTCTCTTTTGAATCACTGCACTGTAACGCAACAGTCTAAATAAGTGGCTGTATAACTGAATACATTGAAACCAACCTTAACTAGCACAGAGCGAAAGACTCACACGTGTAACACTTCATTAGTAATGTTCATTAACACAGTGAAGATAAATACATAGCACTGTCCTTAAGAGAAACGTATCTAATTCTAACTACACATTACTGACATTGTTCATTCTAGACAGTCGTATAGTTACAATTAGGTCTCACTTTCTCAGCATCTGCGATTTTCTTTTCCTACTTCCCTGTTCCTTCTCTTCTGGGATGAAAGATCTCTGGCAAGGTATTTATTCACATAGTACAAAGTCCGGAAAACTTTTTAATTGCTTCCTGTTTCTTAATATCTCTTTTGGCTGAAAGCTTTTCTAGGTCGGTTTTATCCCTTCTGGCCCAATAATGTGTACTATGAAAGGTATCTCCAGTCTCCGAAATTTCAATTTTTGAAAATTTAGACTTTCACCTGGAACGGCAGACTATTCTAATATTTCTTCTAATGACTTTGTGTGTTCTTCCCGTATTTCGTTGGCTATCAGTACATCATCCACGTAAATGCCAATTCTTGTTTTCAGCATTTCCTCCACTGGCGCTCTCTAGTGTCCTGATGAAACCTGAGACTCATACGTTGAACCTAAACGTTAGCACTCTCCACTGATAACACCTCCCTTCATATAAAAATAAAAATGTTGTATATGGCCTCTATTTATGGATCGGCAGATCTGTATTATATCCAGATATTAAATCGAGACTTCTAAATATTTTACCTCACTTGATTTTTGAATTACCTAGTCTGTGCTTACTGGTCGTTCCCGTTGTGGTTCAAATACTTTTATAGCTTGTCTAACACAAGCCTCACATGTTCGTTTTTCTTTCCCGCAATGGCTAAAGGACTACTGTTCTGACTAAGCCCTCCCTTACTCTTCTATTCCAAATGTTTTTGTAATTCATTTTCTCCGCCTTCTTTCGTAGCCTGTGGAATTCGGTAAGGCTGCTTATGTCTTCCGATGTTTTGGGCTGTTACAATGCTATATGGCCCACTTGCAACAACTTTTTACCAATGAGGAAAGACATTTTTCTTCAACCGTTTACTAATATTCCAAGAGATGGCTTCATCAGTCTCCTTTTATCTTTTCATCAGTCTCTCAATAGGTTTCAAGCCTTCCTCTATGTTGACATATCGTATACCTACCTCTTTTTAAGTAGGCTACCCAAAGACGTTGACGACAACCTACACATTAATAATCTGTGTCACAGAATCTAGTCCTTTCTCGACCACAAAAGCTTTATTCAGTAGCCAGTTTAACTATTCTTCGAAGTAGCTGCATGCGACTCACTACCCAGTTTTGTCTTCGGTTCAGCAGTTTACGTATTCATCTTTCGTCCTGTATTCTTTTTAATACGTCTTCATTTCGTATTGCGTCAGTTGACTCAACGTTTCGTGTTTCTCATGACGGAATATAAGTATTACTTACTCCCTTCATAATTTAGCGTCACTAAGGTTAGGTACTGAAATTAATGCAGTCTTAACAGTCGCTCGCGTATAATTATCGCCGTGAGAGGTGTCGTACCACGTGACAGGTAACCTGGTGAAGCACGGCTTAATGTGGCCATTCTTCACGTTGATTCTGAATTATGGTCTGGCTGCAAATCTGGAAAGTTTACAGCCTCGTGATTCCCTCGTTTATAGTAGTTTGATGATCACACGATCTGAAGTGGTGGGAAATTCTTCGCTGACAAACTTGTGTGCCCTCGATCAAACTCATCGTATGTGTAATTTATCAACAGATGACGCTGTATCTGTGTTTGCTAGGCGTCATGGGATCTCCATGAAGTTTCAATTGTTTAGTGGTGCGATGTTCTAAAATAGCATTTAAGTGTGCAGAAGTAAGAGACGTAAAAATTTACTGCATAAACTATACAATGATCTTATCAAAGGCTGATAAGCGATATTTTTAGCCCTCCTGGTCTGCTGCCTCTAAACACCATCTTTCAGTGCTAACTGACTTATGAAGGTAATGACTTGATCATGCCTCCTATTCCTCCCCCCCCCCCCCCCCCCAACCCTCAGACCTTTCTCCCTCCGTCTTCTTCCTATATGTCTCTCCCTAGTAGCTCCCTTATGGATCCGAAGAGCAGCTTACACGTCGAAGCTAATAATTTTTTATTTAAGGACTCATTTCACCTGTTTTGGAGAAACCTATTTTGTCCGATTTCGGGAGGAGGCCAACGGAAAAGAGTAGGGTCTATTAGTCGTCGACATCTCAAACGTACGGCGAATGATGGTAATTAGGGAAAAAGGCAACAAGGGACAGGAAAGGACACTTGGTGCAAGCAGTGTGTATGCCTGGGGCCCTCATTCAACACGTTGAAGGGGCTATTCCGGCAGCCAGTGAGGAAAACGGTGCAACCAGTAGCAGTTTGTTGCACACATTGACACAAATGATGCCTGTCACCTGGGCTCCGAGGTCATTCCAGCGGCTGGAAGAGGAGGTTGAGAAGACCAGCCTCGCAGGTGGAGTTTCAACAAAGCTCACAATTCGCAGCATTGTCCCCAGAACTGATCTTAGCCCTTTGATTCGGAGTAGAGTGCAAGGACTGAACCAGAGACTTCGAAGGTTTTATGACAAGTTAGGCTGCAACGTCCTAGACTTGCGCCATAGGGTTGACAGCTGTATGGTCCCCCTAAATAGGTCAGGTGCGCACTATACATCAGCTACTCAGGTAGCTGACTGTGTGTGGGGTGCACACAAGAGGCTTCTTTTTTTTTTTTAAGATTAGGCGACTCTCCATTCAATCCAGATAATGACAGCTGAAGGAAACACAGAAGTACCAGTGTAAGATCCCAAGAATTGCCTCCCACAGAGTAAACTGACGAAGCATTCGCAATAAAGTGCCACAGTTTGAAGCGCTCGTGAAAAACAGTGCAGCTCACATAAAACTAGGTACAGAAAGTTGGTTGAAATCAGAAACTGATAGCAGTGAAATGTTTGGGGAAAATTTAAGTGTGTAACGAAAGGATAAGCAAACTGGAGGTGGTGTACTTGATGCAATAGACAAGAAACTCAAATCCACCGAGATAGAAATTGAAGCTGCATGCGAGACAGTTTGTGATGTGTTGGCAGAAGAGCCAACACCGTGTTGCTAGAGGAGGCCGAAATGCACGCTTTTAAGCTCACGTAGATTGGCGTGAGGTCTGGAACAAGGTAAAGTAATTATCCTATAAAGGAAAGAACGTAGTTCTTGGAATACTTAACTTTAATCCATAATTGGAGAAGATCGCTCTTGTTTGTACATCTTCACACGATAAATATCAAATGCTATGGCGCCTTGCTAGGTCGTAGCAAATAACGTAGCTGAAGGCTATTCTAACTATCGTCTCGGCAAATGAGAGCGTATTGGTCAGTGTAGCTTCGCTAGCAAAGTCGGCTGTACAACTGGGGCGAGTGCTAGTAAGTCTCTCTAGACCTGCCGTGTGGTGGCGCTCGGTCTGCAATCACTGACAGTGACGACACGCGGGTCCGACGTATACTAACGGACCGCGGCCTATTTAAAGGCTACCACCTAGCAAGTGTGGTGTCTGGCGGTGACACCACAGTTTGGTTAAGACTCAGTATCAGGAGTGGGCATAAAATGATAATTGGAGCCTTCTACTGCCCACTAGCCTCGTCTCCTCATGTGTCTGGAAACTTAAGAGAAAGTCTCAGTTCAGTTGTATGTAAGTTTTCCAATCATACTGTGATCATCGGCGGAGACGAATCATCCAACAACTAATCGGGAAAATTACAGTTTTGCTAACGGTAGGATTGATAAGACATCCTATGAAACTGCAGTAAATGCCTTCTTTGAAAACTACGTAGAACAGACAGTTAAGAACCCCACTCATGATGCAAATACATTGGATCTAATGGCAACAAATAGAACCGACCTCTTTGAGGATGTCCACATCGAAACTGATTTCAGTGACCATGACGCAGTTGGGCAACAATGGTTACCAAAGGACAAAGAACAACTAAAATATACAGAAAGATGTACATGTTCAGTAAACTAGGTAAAGAATCAGTAGCGTCATTTTTCAATGAAGAATTTGAAACTTGCAGCACAGGGCAGGAGCATGTAGAGAAACTCTGATTCGAGTTTAAAAGAATAGCTGGCCGTGTAGTGGATAGAAATGTACCCAGTGGGACGGTTCATAATGAGAGGGAACCTCCATGGTAGACTGTCACTGTAAAGAAAGTTGTAAAAAAAAACAGAGATTACTGCATAATAGCTGTAAGACAAAGCGAAAGGCTAGAGACAGAGAGATGCTGAATGAAACGCGTTTGGCTGTCAAGAGAACAATGTGTGATGCCTTCTATGCACGTTGTCAAGTGATCAACAGAACCCAAAAAAATTCTGGTGGTATGTAAAGGCTGTTAGTGTCGAGCCCCCCAGCGAATGTGACAGCAACTGAAATTGAGGGTAGCAGAGCAAAAGCTGAAATGCTTAACTCTGTTTTCAAATGTTCCTTTACGAGGGAAAACCCAGGAGAAACAGCACAAATTAATCATCATACCACTGGAAAGAAGAAAGAAATAAGCATTAGTGCCAGTGGTTTTGAGAAACAGCTAAATCGTTAAAACTGAACGAAGCTCGAGGCCCCGATGGAATCCCTGTCAGATTCTATACTGAATTTGCTGCTGAATTAGCCCCTCTTCTAACTATAATCTAGCTTAGATTCCTCGAACAGAACACTGTGCCCAGTTCTTGGAAAAAGGAACAGGCTACAACCATCTATAGGAAGTGTAGTAGAAGTGATCCACGAAACTACCGTCCTATATCATGGACATCAATTTACTGTAGAATCTTAGAATATATCCTGAGCTCAAGCGTAATGAGGTATTTCGAAAGCAATGACCTTCGCAAAGGCAACCAGCGTGGATTTCGAAAACATCGATCATCGATCATGTGAAACCCAACTCGCACTTTTCTCACGTGACATACTGAAAGCCATGGATCAAGGCAGTCAGGTAGATGCTGTAATTTTTGACTTTCGACAAGCATTTGACGCAGTACCACACCTACGATTATTGTCAAGTGAAATTAGTGACCAGACTGAGGACTTATTGGTAGGGAGGGCACAGCGTGTTGTCTTGGAGGAAGAGTCATCTTCAGATGTAGAATTAAAGTGTGTTGACACCCTTGCTGTTCATTTTGTGTATTTATGACACTGCAGACAATATGAATAGTAAAATAAGGCTTTTTGCAGTTGAGTCAGTCATCTGTAACGTAGTAATGTCTAAAAGAAGCTGCATAAATGTCCAGTCAGATCTTGATCAGATTCAAACATGGTGCAGAAACTGGAAACTTGCTACAAATGTTCAGAAATGTATAATTTTGCACATCACATAACGAAAAAACGTTCTATCTTATGACTATAATGTCGATGAGTCACTGTTGGAATCGGCCAACTCATACATATATTTGGATGTAATTCTTTGTAGGGCCACGGAATGGAATGATCACACAGTTTCAGTCTTGGGTCAAACAGGTGGTACACTTCGGTTTATTCGTAAATTTGATAGTGACCGGGCCAAATATCTCACGAAATAAGCATCAAACGAAAAAACTACAAAGAACGAAACTCGTCTAGCTTGAAGGGTGAAATAAGATGGCGCTATGGTTGGCCCGCTAGATGGCGCTGACATAGGTCAAAAGGATATAAACTGCGTTTACTTAAAAAAGGAACCCCCATTTTTTATTACATATTCGTGTAGTACATAAAGAAATATGACTGTTTTAGTTGGACCAATTTTTTCGCTTTGTGATAGATGGCGCTGTAATAGTCACAAACGTAGAAGTAAGTGGTATCATGTAACATTCCGCCAGTGCGGACGGTATTTGCTTCGTGATACATTACCCGTATTAAATGGACCGTTTCCCAATTGCGGAAAAGGTCGATATCGTGTTGATTAATTGCTATTGTGATCAAAATGCCCAACCAGCGTGTGCTGTGTATGCTGCTCGGTATCCTGGACGACAACATCCAAGTGTCCGGACCGTTCGCCAGATAGTTGCGTTATTTAGGGAAACAGGAAGTGTCCAGCCACTTGTGGAACGTCAACCACGACCTGCAACAAATGATGATGCCCAAGTAGGTGTTTTAGCTGCTGTCGCGGCTAATCCCCACATCAGTAGCAGACAAATTGCGTGAGAATCGGGAATCTCTAAAACATCGCTGTTGAGAATGCTACATCAACATCGATTGCACCCGTACCGTATTTCTATGCACCAGGAATTGCATGGCGACGATTTTGAACGTCGTGTACAGTTGTGCCGCTGGGCACAAGAGAAATTACGAGACAATGACAGATTTTTTGCACGCGTTCTATTTGGCGACGAAGCGCCATTCACCAACAGCGGTAACGTAAACCGGCATAATATGCACTATTGGGCAACGGAAAATCCACGATGGTTGCGACAAGTGGAACATCAGCGACCTTGGCGGGTTAATGTATGGTGCGGCATTATGGGAGGAAGGATAAATGGCCCCCATTTTATCGATGGCAGTCTAAATGGTGCAATATATGCTGATTTCCTACGTAATGTTCTACCGATGTTACTACAAGACGTATCACTGCATGACAGAATGGCAAAGTAATTCCAAGATGATGGATGTCCGGCACATAGCTAGAGTGCGGTAGAGGCGGTACTGAAAAGCATATTTAATGACAGGTGGATTGGTCATCGAAGCATCGTATCATGGCCCGGACGACCACCGGATCTGACGTCCCAGGATTTCTTTCTGTGGGGAAAGTTGAAGGATATTTGCTATCGTGATCCACCGACAACGCCTGACAACATGCGTCAGCGCATTGTCAATGCATGTGCGAACATTACGGAAGGCGAACTACCCGCTGTTGAGAGGAATATCGTTACACGTATTGCCAAATGCATTGAGGTTGACGGACATCATTTTAAGCATTTATTGCATTAATGTGGTATTTACAGGTAATCACGTTGTAACAGCATGCGTTCTCAGAAATGATAAGTTCACAAAGGTACATGTATCACATTGGAACAACCGAAATGAAATGTTCAGACGTACCTACGTTCTGTATTTTAATTTAAAAACCTAGCTGTTACCAACTGTTTATCTAAAATTGTGAGCCATATGTTTGTGACTATTACAGCGCCATCTATAACAAAGCGAAAAAAGTGGTCCAACTAAAACATTTATATTTCTTTACGTACTACACGAATATGTAATAAAAAATGGGGGTTCCTATTTTAAAAACGCAGTTTATATCCGTTTGACCTATGGCGGCGCCATCTAGCGAGCCGAGCATAGCGCCATCTGGTTTCCCCCTTCAAGCTAGACGAGTTTCGTTTGACGCTTATTTCGTGAGATATTTGTCCCCGTCGCGATCAATGGACCACCCTGTATACATCGGAAATCCAGGATGGAATGTAACATATTATAAAAAGGGAAGTTGCTACTCACCATACGGCGGAGATGCTGAGTCGCAGATGGGGACAAGTAAAATACAAAACTTTCGGCTTTTAAGGCCTTTGTCAACAATAGACGCCAGACGCTCATGCAAGCGCAGCTCACACGCTGGACTGCAGTCCTAGGCAACTGAAACCACACTGCCTGACTGTGACAGTCTTTTTGTTGTGCCTATCTGCGACTCAGCAGCTCCGCTGTATGGTGAGCTACAAATATATTCAACAAATAATAGAAGTAGTTTGTTGTATGTGCTGCAGGAAGGGATTGGAATAAGCGGCAAGAAAAAATAAGTATAAGTAGGTAATACTGAAAGTTATTCATGTTAGCGAGACATCGATCGGAAGCTCCGGGCTACGATTCCAGGTCCAGGGAAGTCTTCTGGAGAGACACCGCGGAGGATGCTGGCAGGAGCGGAGCATCACGGTGGAGGAAGCGAAAGTACTCCATTGCGGCGGCAGTCCCAGGAAACGAGAACGTAGAAAGCGAGCTTCTGGGAACGGCTTGAGCAAGAGCTGCCGCGAAGAGCATTGCCCAAGCGCCCGCAGAACAGCCACTCGGCCGAGGAGCAGCGAATGCCGACCCTTATAACGGCGCGAGAGGCGGCCCGTTAGCCACGGAGTCACGTTGCCGTCCGCCGCTCCAGCGATTTCGAAGCGCAGGACGTCTTTTCTGTGAATTTCTAAGTAAAGCCTTTTCCATCTCAGACATTCCATAAACTGAGGTAAACTCCCGCACTGGTGAGAAAGTGTAGAAATTGTCTTATACCTTTCACTCGACCATCGATGGGCGGTTACTGTGTTGAATCTTGGAGCTACACTGTATGGCAGGGCTTCCCAACCTTTTCAGCTGGCGGACCCCTTCTTCAGTCGAAAATCCATGGCGGACCCCTAGTCAGTCAAGAGCACAGCAACTTTAAATTTCAGAGCGAAACTCATGGGAACTGAAAGTTTCTTAATGCAAGTGCCATGTTCCCAATGACCCCCACTCCCCCCCCCCCCCCCCAGCCCCCCGCCCCCGCCCGAAGTATCAATAGTCTTTGATTTAGAGATGAATGATAACAACTTGAAATTAACGATCCAATTTGAATTCCTACTGTATCCAGACACTTACTAGTGGATTTACTCCCTTTGTTCAACACACTATAGTCTGAAACTTCCTGGCAAATTAAACATGTGTGCCCAACCGAGACTCGAACTCGGGACCTTTGCTTTTCGCAGGAGAGCTTCTGTAAAGTTTGGAAGGTAGGACACGAGATACTGGCAGAAGTAAAGCTGTGAGGACCGGGCGTGAGTCTTGCTTCGGAAGCTCAGATGGTAGAGCACTTGCCCGCGAAAGGCTAAGGTCCCGACTTCGAGTCTCGATTGGGCACACAGTTTTAATCTGCCAGGAAGTTTCATATGAGCGCACACTCCGCTGCAGAGTGAAAATCTCATTCTGGAAACATCACCCAGGCTGTGGCTAAGCCATGCCTCCGCAGTATCCTTTCTTTCAGGAGTGCTAGTTCTGCAAGGTTCGCAGGAGAGCTTCTGTAAAGTTTGGAAGGTAGGAGACGAGATACTGGCAGAAGTAAAGCTGTGAGGACCGGGCGTGAGTCGTGCTTCGGTAGCTCAGATGGTAGAGCACTTGTCCGCGAAAGGCAAAGGTCTCGAGTTCGAGCCTGCCAGGAAGTTTCATATCAGCGCACACTCCGCTGCAGAGTGAAAATCTCATTCTGGACACTATAGTCTGATTAAAATTACTTGCTGATTGAATTTTCACACGATGGAGCTGTCTTCCTCCAAGAGCAATCAACGTCACGTCCAAACTGTTCGCTGTTGACAAGCTACCGCTTATGGTCTGTTTACTACCACTGTTTGGCTACTGTTGTGTACGGAGCATGCATATTTCGTAACAGTCGTGTGTGTGTGTGTGTGTGTGTGTGTGATTTTTCGTGAAATCCGAAGAAAAATATTCGGATGTATGTAAAGTCTTCCTTTGGTCGTCCTCCCTCCTCATTCATTTCAACTGGAAACTTCCCTTGTTGTGAAGGCGATGGAGAAACTGCACCCTTCTTCAGTGATCCTGACTTCAGCCACCGATCCATGTTAGAAGTAATAAACTGGTCAAAAATCGACTTATGAAATAGGTAGTGCACTGACAAAGCAAGTTTAACATTTAATGATGCCTGGGGCCGTTAGCGCCGTGAGCCGGCGCACAAACGACCCCCGTATTGTTGCGAAGCAGTCGATCAGAGAAGCCGCATTCACCCGCACTAAACTGTGTGTACGTTCTCACTGAGGGACCGCAAAGGCTGCTTGGGGATACGACCTGAAGTAAAAGTACACATGTTTTTCACAAGAAAAAAGTAGTGATCAATTTGATTTTCAAATTTTTATTCAATAATTTTACTCATTATTTTGCACGATTTGATGAAAGGTGGCCGCGGACACCCTAGAAAGAGCCGGCGGACCCCTAAGGGATCCGCGGACCACACGTTGGGAAGCCCTGCTGTATGGAATTAATAGTTTATGGACAGTATGCATCCCTGAGTTACATGAACCGTTCTTAGCTTCTGAAGAATAGCGTCTACAGCAATAGTATGAATCGCACATATGGCCCTAAACGTTTGTTTTCCTTGAATTCCATGCACTTCTTCCAACCTCTCAGTGTACCCCCATTTTTTTAAATTTTTTTTCTTGCTATTTGAGCTCCTTGAAGTTCATACAACTGCTCCTTTTTTCTCCAGAAATGTCACAACTTTTCTTACAGGCGACACCACGAAAGGGGAGAAAAAGTAAATGCAGAGAGAAGATGGGATTTGTTATACTGTGAGAAGTATTTGACGTATCGCCGAAAGACCTTTATCGAAATATGGATTCTGGAGTAACCGGCATTCCCACAGAATTATTCACATCCTCGAGTGAACCACCCATACACGTTCTGTAAGTAGGCTGTTGTTTCTATGTTGGTAACGCCACGTAGCCCTCTGTATGAAAATCACTGACTGTGCTGTGTGCACTCTGTGGCTGGTTGGCATTGTTGGAATATTCGCTATTGTAGTGTTGGGCAGATGGATCTGAACAGCACGCAGAGTTGCGCAGTTGGAGGTGAGCCGCCAGCAGTGGTGGATGTTGGCAGAGAGATGCAGAGTTTCGAGAGCGGACGATCTGGACGTGTGTCCGTCAGAAAAGGGAAATTTGTAAGACTGGATGTCATGAACTGATATATATATTATGACTATTGAACACTATTAAGGTAAATACATTGTTTGTTCTCTATCAAAATCTTTCATTTGCCAACTATGCCTATCAGTAGTTAGTGCCTTCGGTAGTTAGAATCTTTTATTTAGCTGGCAGTATTAGCGCTCGCTGTATTGCAGTAGTTCGAGTAACGAAGATTTTTGTGAGGTAAGTGATTCATGAAAGGTATAGGTTATTGTCAGTCAGGGCCATTCTTTTGTAGGGATTATTGAAAGTCAGACTGCATTGCGCTAAAAAAAATATTGTGTGTCAGTTTAGCGATGATCAGATTAAGTGAAGAGAGAAATGTCTTAGTACGTTCAGTTTTTCTCAACTGTTTGAAAATCAAATAACATAAAAGGTTTATTAGCACAGTCATTTATAATTTTGCTACGGGGAAGTTTCAATTCCACCCAACGTGTGTGATGTATGAGACATGTGAATGAGCCTCAGACTTCAACAAGAACGGAATAATTGGCGATTCCAAAGAAGGCAGGTGCTGAGAGCTCTGATTACTGCCGTACAATTACTTAAATAAGTCACGGCTGCAAATTATTATTTACAGAAGAATGGAGGCCGGTTTCAGGGAAAAATCAGTTTGGTTCCAGAGAAATGTAGGAACCCCCTACTCAACGCTCACCCTACGAGTTATCGTAGTCGATGTCCACGTTTATATCATTTGCTGATTTAGAAAACGCTTTTGACAATATTGGCGTGACTACTTGTTCTAGGCGTTACAGTATGGAACCACGCGACCGCTACGGCCGCAGGGTCGAATCCTTAGGTTGGTTAGGTTTAAGTAGTTCTAAGTTCTAGGGGACTGATGACCACAGCAGTTAAGCCCCATAGTGCTCAGAGCCATTTGAACCATTTTGAACTACTTGTTCTTTCTCTTGTCCCGCATTTGCGCGGTGTCGGCATGGATATGACGTGTGTAATCTAATGGATGGCCGGATGCCCTTCCTATAGCCGCCCCGTTAGCCCCCAACCCCCGGGACTGAAAGTGTGTACCTCAACTGTCAGCGTGTAGTGTTGATACTTGCGTAAGACATCGAAAGTCTTTTTAGTGTTTGCGATTCGTGTAACTGAAGGGGACTTTGGTAGCAGCTTGGTATTCACCTATTCGGAGGTGGAAAACTGCCTAAAAACTACATCCAGGCTCGACAGCACAGCGACGCTCGCTGTTTATCCGCCGGGTGGATTCGATATGAGGGCGGCCCACCTCCCCGTCACGGGAGCGGCGCTTTAACACGCACGGCTATCCGGGAGTGTACGGTGTTGACATTACTACATCCATTTAAATTTTGAAGGTAGTAGGGACAAAATGCAGGAAGCTATTGATTGCTTACAGATCGTTCAGAAACGAGACTGAATTTGTAAGAGACTGAAAACATGAAAGGGACGTTGTTAGATGAGAAGGGTTTGTGGCAGAGTTGTAGCCTATCCTGATGTTATTGAATCTAATAATTTTTAGAGTCATTTTGGAAAGACAGTGATCGTGTTTAACACTGTAACAAAATAGTCAGTGCAGATAGCAACAAATATTTATTTATTTATTTATTGTGGTAAACCGT
The DNA here is from genome assembly GCF_021461385.2 of Schistocerca piceifrons. Taxonomy (NCBI): domain Eukaryota; kingdom Metazoa; phylum Arthropoda; class Insecta; order Orthoptera; family Acrididae; genus Schistocerca; species Schistocerca piceifrons. The sequence continues at coordinate 547,825,773 of NC_060143.1, forward strand.
TTCAGTCAAAACTGACCGTCTTCAGACAAGTGAACAATGAAATGCACAAAATGGAGCAAAGAGTGACACAGCATTCAATCCTTATGTTCAGTCTGTATACTGAGCAAGCAATAAAGGAAAACAAGGAGAATTTTACAAAATCGAATTACAGTTCAGGGTGAGATTTGCCGATGACATTATAATTCTATCAGAGACGGCGAAGGACTTGGTGGGGCAGCTGGAATAGGTTGCAAGATGTACATTACCAGGAATAAAAGGATAGTAAAGGAATATAGTCGAATTATTTCAAATGATGCTGAGGGATTCTCAGCAGGAAGTAAGACACTAAAGATAACAGATGAGTGACGCTATTTCGGCATCTAAATAACTCAAGACGCCCGAAACAGACTGCTATACCAAGAACAGCATTTCCGAAACACAAGAATTCGTTGGTAACTTATATAAATTTAAGTGCTTGTCGCTAAAGGTATTCGTATGGAGTATAGTCTTGTGAAGAAGTCAAACGTGGACGGTACGCAGATCAAACGGGAAAATAATAGCTTTTGAGGATAGAAAATTAGATGTGTACATCAAGTAATTAATTAGGATATACTGAATCAAGAGGAGAAAAAATGAATCCTAAAAGAAGAAACTGGTAGTTATTACGCATGCTGAGGCATGAGGGAGTCTTCGTTCCGTATTGGAGGGTAGAGGGAGGGGGGGAGGGGAGGGAGGGAAGAAAATTGTACTGGGTGACCACGAGATGGATACAGTAAGAAGCTTCGAAAGGATACAAGTTACTGTAGATATGGGGTAGTCTCAAACAAAGAGAAGTTGCATCACTTTGTGTCACAAGGATATATTGTTCCCGGTCCTCTTTAGGTCGTAAGCTCAAATGTAGACTTCCTACAATTGTATACGATAATACCTTCCCATCAAGTGGGGAGAGAGATAACGAGGCAGTGAAAGATGTTGATGTAATATTTGACGAGGCCGAAGCGTTGTTTAACGCGAATAAACAAAAACAAAACGCAGAGAACGACATGATGCCTCACTCAAACTGCAGCATCGGGCGACACTGGAACTGTTAAACTTGTAGGTCCTATTGAAACTGTGGGGACGGGTCGTGAGTCTTGCTTGGGTAGCTCAGTTGGTAGAGCACTTGCTCACGAAGGGCAAAGGCCCCGAGGTCGAGTCTAGGTTCGGCATGCAGTTTTAGTCTGTCAGAAAGTTTCATATCAGCGCACACTCCGCTGCAGAGTGAAAATCTCATTCTTGTGGGCCCTTTTGTTCCCAAGAGCACACTGGGCGGGTGCGTCGACCGTCGAAATGTCACTAGCTATCTATATCCTGAGGAAACTAAGAAGTATCTTAACAGAACAGCACCTGCTAACAGCCTACCTATGCTCCAGTGCTTTGTTTCAGTCACGCTAGTTATTAGCTGCTAGTATGAGGTCGCACACTGCAAGCTGCAGGAAAGTGACATTGCCCTGTGGACAACTGGAAAAAAAAAATAACCTCACTCGCTTAGACTGAACCTGGACATGAGATGTAAAATTCACCTTCATAACACTTGAAATAAACTATACACACACAAAAAAGAAAAAGTTCTCGGTAGTCCAAGATGGCGACTGACCTAGACATTTGATGGTGGCTTCGAGAATGTACTGCTGAATAGTGTTTGGTCCCCACCAGTGGATCAAAAACCTGAGTGAGTAGACAGTACGTCCTTCAATTTAAGGGTTGTATTTTTTATTGCTAGTTGTAGAAAAACTATCTATTGACTTGCAAGTCTGAGCATGACACTAGCTGACATACTTGTATTGTTCTTCAAATGTTATTACATCATCAGTACCTAATTCATACAGTCCCGACAGATTAATGACGTAGTATCGGCTACGAATGGCAATAAAAACGGTGATATAGTTCATCCAGTCACGACTTATTACTTACGTAACTATGGTAATAAAAAAAGAAGGTCAACATATGACTTTTGCTCTGCTTCTGAAGCATATTTAGACTGTAACAAAATGGGACAAATTTATCAAGGCAGAACTATTTCAGACATTAATAATGTTGGTGGAGTATGTTCTTACATTACCTGTGCGCGACTTTAAAGATGCATGCGGTGAATAAACTGGTGAAGAGGCAGTGGCACAAATTACGTACAGGAGACTATCAATTTTGACCTGTGTGAGCTGAGACCGTTAGTCACGTTGCGAAGTTGTGCGGTAAGAACCGGTTCTGACTAGCATTTGTTATGTTACCTCGACCGTTGCACGTGACTAACGAACTGGCTATTTAACGGGCAAGGTCTCCATTTTTCTCTAGATCCGCACAGTGTGATCGCTGTTGTACAGTCCTGTGAGAGACATTATAAAACGAAAACCTTGGTGGTACTATAAGGAGCATTTATGCTGTTGGAGAGAAGACCGAAAGATCGCAACATGTTAGGGAAAGTAAAGTATTCATAGTATTCCCTTGACAAAAATCTACTGCAAAAAGAATAAGCTGAAGAATTTTACTTGTAGAATTGGCTACCAATGCTGATAAAATTTTTCACCAGGCTCTATAAGTATATACGACTGATTTTGATTTTTAGCTGCTGCCAAACAGATGGAAATATAAGTTACAAAGCCTATACAAATCTTCCGAGGCTGTCTAAACCTATAATTTGCCAGTCAAATGCGTGCAAACGAGGACATTCACTTGTATTTAAGTTTTCTCCAATTTCATTTACGTACGACTTTTTGCGTGTCTTTGTGCGAGCTACTGTAAGTGTGGTTGTACTTTAATGTCCCCAAGGTGTGTACAAGTAGGTTGACAATAATACGAGTATGCAACTTCCAACCTGATACCCGATCAAAGATGAAGAGCATAATAATTTAAACAATGGCTGACAGATACCAGAGGGTTTGTTAGACTCTGTAATTACATTTTGGTTTGATTCACTTACAGAACGAAACTGGAAGAAGTATTTGTTTGTATATAAGAGACAGGTACACCTCTGTATATATTAGGAGTAATGGTTACTGGAAACAAGAAACCACAGGAAAGAGAAGCTTTGTTTCGTTCGTTACTAACGTATGGTGTAGTCTGAAAACGTAGCAAGGCAGAATGAACAATTACATTCTCTTAGAATGTAATGAAATTCCATAGGAGCAGTATGTAATATCGTTATCTACTAACGTAATAACGATTCACACAGTATATGAGAAACAGAAAATTCACACGACTAGAATGTGCGATCGAATAATGAGACGAAATGCAATCCTCACACAGGAAGATTGTACTAAACTGAATTATATTACTTGGCAGCAAATTCATAAACCTAACAGAAAATTAATATATTACAAGTCACTAAGTCACAAACAATTCGGTAAGATCGTAGTTCAGCAGCTGATCACAGAGTCTATCTACGTAGACTTAATTATAAATATTTTACTTAAATTAGAAATAACCGGCAATGTTACTTTTAGCCTTAAATCCTCCTACCGAGATAACAAACATTCAGCTCAGCGGTAAGACCATGAAAAAGATACAGACATAACAGCTTGACTCTTGTTTTCACAAAACGTCTTCTTTTTGAACCAAACATCGTCAGTCCATCACAAATCGTAATTTCAGGAACAGTAACTGCAGAAGAAGCACATACAGTTGATTGTTCGCCGCAAAATGAAATGAATCAGTAATTTTGAGACGTTTACGGTGCGGGTGCGGTCACATGTCAGTTCCGCTGGTTTTTGCCGTCAGAACAGAATATTAGAGTTGCGCAATTATTTTAGTCTTATATGATGTTATAAAAGCTTCTCTATATACTAAACGGTATTCACGACACAGTAATGTATCAGTACTGAAGTGTTTGAATCTCATTCATCGTAAATGGTATTTTTAGAAAACCTCCAACTGTATCATTCTCGACGTAAATAACACTGCATCAGTTGCTTTGTTGTGTGCATAACACGACGCGTTTCGAGAATTTATTCACATTACGAAGTGGAAGTATTTACACTGCTACTTTATGGAATGTTTCCGCGTGGCATACACTGTCTCTGTTGCCATGCAATCATCTTTTTGTGGTTTGGCTCCTTCCTTGTGCATAAATCCACACACAAAAACGCCATCATTCTTCCTGTCTGATAATGTGGAATCAAAATTTATTACGTATTTTAGAATTGTGACACTTGTCATTTCCTGTCCGCAAATCTAGGAAATTAATGCTAATGTTTTCTACCCAGCTGTAAAATTTATTTTCTTGTGTACATTATTGGACAAATTTGTAGTGTCACCTTTCATTAAAATTAAGGTATCCTACAAATATCTTTTGTAGAACGCTATGTTTTTTTTATATTTCACATATAAAAAGCGCGTGAGTAATTGTTTGCGTGCCTGTGGATTTCTGTGCTATGAGAGACGCACAGCACTTCAAAACAGCACAAAATACGACTGCGGGTGAAGAGAGGTAGAACAACACACACACACACACACACACACACACACACACACAAACGTGACATAAAATACCAACGTAAATATTTGCATTTGGTAATGGGAACGAATCGTCGAAACATGATGTGCTATGCATGAAGTGTTCCATTATTTAAATCATGTAAGTTTTTATCCACTTCAGTGCATTGTCCCCTTGCTACGTTGGTAACCAACGTGTGTGGAACATCGAGGTATCTGTGTAACCGACAAAAGTGTTAATCTTTTTTCCGTGAAATGCGGTCAGTTCTGGAGACTCGCGGACTCGCTAAGCAACCGTCTCCCTCCTCGCTGAGAGACGTTTCCTCACTGGCGTCCAGTGCAGTACTGGCCGCCTGACAGGTGCGACATCGGCTCGCCTCGGATATTTTCGGCACCGTTCGGCGTCGATGCGCCTCTCCTCTGGTACCTTACCTCCCCTGAGCCGGGAGGCCACCCAGCCGGCAGACGATCGTCCGAAGGCATAACTTCTGGTGAAAACATCAGCCGGTCGCTGCTCGGACGCTTTACGTGGAAACGCCTGCCCCCCCCCCCCCCTCCCCGCCTCCTCCGCCCCTCCACAGCCGCTGCACCGTGCTCGACAAGTTTTCCGTCAAGTATTTCCTAGGAAGAACCTCCCCCTTAACTCCCCCGCCACGCGCCATTTTCTATAATGGAGCCTTCCGAGAAACCCCTCTGCAGGCGCTTGCTGTGCAGTCGGTGCCACATGTTGCTCGCTCTGATTAAAAATAACCGCTCGTTTCTTTCGTTAGCTAGCGAGTGACGCAATCACGCGATAGGCCAGTTCGTCAACACGTACGACCGTTGCGTGTTGGACATGAGGGGTATTTCAAAGTTCATTCGGAGCCCACTGCTCCTGGACCAAGTAACTCAGCACGCACCCCTGTACTGTCTGTCACACACGAAGGCAGGAGTAATCTTCGGTGTACTCAGGCAACTCAGCTGGGTCAACCACCGTTCGTCACATACACTCACGAGCCAGAAATTATGATCGCCTACCTACTAGAGATGGGCAAACTCGTTCATTCTTGGGAATTAGTTCACTGCTGATGGTTCTTGTTTGGAAGCCGTTCATTTTTACTCGTTCAGCGTTCATTTGTGCTTGGTATATGGTTCTTACGAAAAACTGAAAACTAGTAGTGTAGGTGACTGAAGGATGGAGGGCACCAAGAGGGGGCATTTTGCCTCCCCCCTGTGGTATAGAGTTTTTATTCGTTACAGAATTCTTACACTCTTTTAGAAGTAATTTCTGTGATTCTGCAGAACCTCTCGTTTAGCCAACCGTAGCCTTGTGTGGCTGATCACAGGGAAATAATATAGGGTGGCGCACAGAAAACCGGCCCCGAGTGCAGACTGCTCGCCAATTACGGACGATGCGTCGCCCGTTACTAGCATATACAACAAAACAGACAAACGTAATAATTAGGCAGTGAAGAAATGACAAGTTAATGCAAGCAACAGTTGCGAAACAATCGATGACGATGTGTAGATAGCTGGAGAAGAGAACATGAAAATCTCGCGATGTGTAGAGAGCTGGAGCAGAAAACATGAAAATATCGCGCATGGGCTATAGTTCATGTAGTCTTGTAAACCTGTCGGTGGCTGTTTCCCAACTTAATAGACCACAAGTGTCTTGTATAAAATTCTTCGTCTCGACTTCCACTACATAGTTATGCTACGTTGTAAACAGTAATCGTTTACACCCTATATATACTTCACGTTGTCTCTGAGTTCGTAGGCGAAGTACTACGTAGAGACTTTATGGAAGCGTAAAATAAAATGTGGTTTTCTCATACTTGCGTCACACGCTTAGTAAAAATTAGGTTTTTATGTTGCATTAATAAAGTTAATGCAGCAACCATAATAATAATTAAGTTCGCAGTAACGAAGTTTTTGGTTTGAAAGCTCCTTCTGAACAAATGTTTTTGAGATAATAAGTGAATACGATTTTATGGCAATCTATGTCTTTTCAAATGGAGAGGCACTGCTTTTCCTACTGAGCCAAAATGACCCACAACCCACTTTTCTTTTTTTTTTTTCTCAAAGAAACCAAACTAGAAGGTAATGCAAATTGGAAACAACCAAACTTAAAAGTAATTAGAGCCTTCCTAAATGTAATGTTTTGTGTATGAAAGATACACGAAAATCGTTTTATATGAATTTTATTGCACTAAAAATTAAGCAAATTATTGAAAGTTAGCTGCTAAATCAAGTCGATGAAACCAAAAAATATATGAATAACAAAAAAAAAAAAAACTTGCCTTGTTATAAGTATGTCTTCTGCTGTTCATCGATATAATGAAGTGAGCTGATATGCCCTTTTGTTACCTGAAAAGACGTACCTATTACATACAATGTAATCTTTATGTAATTTACGTAACTGTAAAATACTTTTCGATTATCGCTCGTGGCCGCTGAATAGCCAGAACCAAGTGCAAGAACAGTTTGGAACACTTGTAAAATAGGCGAGCGCAGTGAACGAAACGAACAACTGGGTACTGAACTAACTAGGAGCAGTCGGCAGTGGAACTGAGACAGGTGGTCATGCGAAGAACGACGAGTGCGGCCGAGGGAGACCCAGACTGAGGCGAGCACGCGACCGAGGCTGGAACGAGAACTGCCGAAGTGACCGCCGCGACTGAAGTGAACTAGTGAACTATGAACCGATCGTTCCTCGTTCCCAGGAACTATAAGTAGACCGCCGCGACCGAAGTGAACTATGAACCGATCGTTCCTTGGAATTCGTTCCTCGGTCCTTTCGTTCATCTTGGTGAACCGTTCCTTTGCACCCGTTCGTTCGCGAACTGCCCATCTCTACTACCTACTATCGAAATAAACCCGTCCAAGCGATACCAGCTTCACCTGGGGAGGAATGACTGCCAGTCAGGGACACACACGGTGCATGTGTATCAGTGTGCATGCTGTCCGTCTGTAGAATGGGGAAACAGCGCGATCTGAGTTTCACCGAGGGCAGATTGTGCTGGCCCGGAGACTCGGGAGAAGCATTTCGAAAACTTCATGATCTGTCAGGTGTCCAAACAGTGCTGTGGTGCCTGGTGAGTGTCTTCAACACGTGACGAAACCAGGGTGAAACCACGTCGAGATATCGTGGGGTTGGGCAGCGACCCCTTATTATACTGGGTGATCAAAAAGTCAGTACAAATTTGAAAACTTAATAAACCACGGAATAATGTAGATAGAGAGGTAAAAATTGACACACATGCTTGGAATGACATGGGGTTTTATTAGAAGCAAAAAAAAAGTACGCAAAATGTCCGACAGATGGCGCTGGACAGCAAAACTGCTGCCGTGAAGGGTGAGAGGTACGTCGATATGCTACAGAATCGCATCATCCCCAGCCTGGCTGACAAACACTTGCTGGAACGTACGATGTTTATGCAGGATGGTGCTCCACCCCATATTGCTAGACTCGTGAAAGATCTCTTGCGCGCGTCGTTTAGTGATGATCGTGTGCTCAGCCGCCAATTTCGTCATGCTTGGCCTCCCAGGTCCCCAGACCTCAGTCCATGCGACTATTGGCTTTGGGGCTACCTGAAGTCGCAAGTGTATCATGATCGACCGACAACTCTAGGGATGCTGAAAGACAACATCCGACGCCAATGCCTCACCATAATTCCGGACATGCTTTACAGTGCTGTTCACAACATTATTCCTCGACTACAGCTATTGTTGAGGAACGATGGTGGACTTTTGGAGCATTTCTTGTAAAGGACATCATTTTTGCTTTGTCTTACTTTGTTATGCTAATTATTGCTATTCTGATCAGATGAAGCGCCATCTGTCGGAAATTTTTTGAACTTTTGTATTTTTTTTTGGTTCTAATAAAAACCCGTGTCATTCCAAGCATGTGTGTCAATTTGTACCTCTCTATCTACATTATCCCGTGATTTAATCAGTTTTCTAATTTATGCTGACTTTTTGATCACCCGGTAGATGTCGGACGTCGTAGGCAGGGCAGACTGGTAATACAGGACAGGCGGTGAACTGTTGAGGAACTAACATCACACTTTAATACCGGGTAGAGTACACATGCGTCTAAAAGCACAGTGCACCGAACACCCCTAACGATGGATCTCTGGCAGCTGACGACCCATCCATGTGCCAATGTTGACACCACGACATCAGCAAACACGACTGAAATGGGCACATGACCATCGGCACTGGACGTTGGCGCAGTGGCGCAGCATTCCATGGTATGATGAATCTCGATATCCTCTTCATCATGCCGATCTTTCGTCATCGGACAACAGTTTCTTGACACCTGTACTGCGCGACGGAGACAATCTGGCGGCGGCTCCATGACGCTCTGGGAAACATTCACGTGGGCATGCAAGATGGCGAGGAGTACTGTACATTGGTCGAAGATGACTTCCACCCCTTCTTGACGGTCACGTTTCCCAAGGGCAGTGACGTTTTTCAACAAGGTAAAGCGCCACGTCATATGGCCAGAGGCATGGTGCCAAACCTTTAAGAGACGTACCAAGGCATCATTCTTTCCGTGCCATGACGCGTCGCCACGGTTATCCGTCCCAAAGGGGAACATACTATTAGGTAGCTGGTCCTAATGTTCTGGGTGATCAGTGTAGAAGGCTGCAGATCTGTCTTCAGCTGGACAAATAGCCACTAGGGGCTCCTAAGATTGATACCAGTATCTGTATGTATAGTTTGTTAAACAAAATTGTCCAAAATATTTCACTGTAAGTAGTGCAAGTTGTCTTGTAGATAGTCAATCGAACAAACTCACTCCACAGAAAGAGTGCACTTGTAATATCTCTTTATATTCTATGAATTATTCTGATACAATTCTACCCTTGAATGACGTTTACAAATTTTCTATCTTCATACTCGCAGAATCCATGCGCAAAATAGTTTCATACAACAGCTATGCCATGAGCGCATAAGTATTCTTTGTAGTACTCTCTCTGGTGGTTGTTAGAAAAAAAGGAAAGGGGGCTTCCGAGATTGTCTTCGTGCCGATTAGCCAGAGCTTGGTTTAGAAGAACTGTAATCTGATTATTGAGATTTATCACAGAAGATAACTGATACGAACTGTATGATTAAAAGGAAATATATATAGATGGCTTCTTCAAATAAAAGGTGTGTATTTTAAATTTGAGAATTAATGATATTTATCGATATATTGCGTAGTTGTTAATCAGAAGGGACTTCCGAAAGACTGGATACGAACCTGCACTTAATAATCCAAGAGCTCCATTACTTCTTCGGAAGGTTAAACTTCATCAAAGCCAAATATCCGCTTGATCTGAGGTTTCCCGACTGATTATACAACGCTCCCAAAATTACGAGGCATTTTATTTGTACAGATTAGCAGACTGCCGCAAAGCACGAGCCTGCAGAGAAGAAGAATCATCGCCTGATTTCATTCTAACAAGTAAAATTTCAGAATCATTTTGAGTGACTGAGCTATGACTGTATTTCATATCATGAATGATTGATTGCTCGAACGAATTGAGAGCTACAGAATTACGTAGAAAAGATTAAGGAAAAAAAATTACACACTTATATTTAAGCAACTTCGAACATAGAATATCTTTTCTATTAAACCAATAAAAAAATATCAGAAGCTATCAGAAAACGCGAACGTCAGTAGCGAAGTATTTAGATCCAGTAAGACGCTAACCAGCAACACATCACTTATTACCTTTCACATCCGCCTCGTTACTCATTGTACTAAACGTCTCGTGAATGTGACCATGCTTTGCATCTTTATTTCTGCTGAAAGCTTTAATCGCAGATACGTTATTAACTGACATTTGAGTGTAATAAACTGTGTCAAAGACAACGCGTTTTGGATGGATTCTCAATGTGCCATTACCTTCAAACGGCACACGTTCAAAATACACCAGATATTCTTTATTATATGTTCTTTATATTCTTTATTACATATTATTTTCCTATAAAAATCGAATCAGCTAAAATGAAAAGGTCATGAGTCCAATTTTTCACAAATTCAGATTTCAGTACTTCTGCATTCTCCATCTGTAAACGCATGCAACTATGTCGAGAACGTCATGAGTTTCTGCCCTTAAAGCCAAGAAAATCGTTGCCAAAAGTTTCAGTTGGTATGAAAATTTCATGAGTCCAGGACTCATGACTTTTTCATACCACATCTTCTCATTAGTTTTATGTAATATTTTTTAAATCACCGGAAGTAGCCTATGGTTTACGTCCCTACATTAACAACAATAAAATTTGATAAGTACCAATTTCATTATCTAATGTTTGCATCACATTGTAAGAAAAATCTTGCGTGGTTGTAGTCTAATCTTTCTTTAGTAACAGCAATTTAATCAGAAAAGAGAGCATGGACTCAAATGAAGAAGGTGGTGGAGGTGGTTAGTGTTTAACGTCCCGTCGACAACGAGGTCATTAGAGACGGAGCGCAAGCTCGGGTTAGCGAAGGATTGGGAAGGAAATCGGCCGTGCCCTTTCAAAGGAACCATCCCGGCATTTGCCTGAAACGATTTAGGGAAAGCACGGAAAACCTAAATCAGGATGGCTGGAGACGGGATTGAACCGTCGTCCTCCCGAATGCGAGTCCAGTGTGCTAAAATGAAGAAGGTAACAGCCATAACAAGACGAAAGGCATACGGCATTATGATAAATACAAACACATCGTAATAAAGAAGGCTAGATTACGAGGAGAAGCGTGCATTAACTACAAAGGACAAAATATTCCTGCGATTAATATGTTTGAAAAAAATTTTCAGTGCTTTCCTATCCATGGGGCACTCTGTCCTCCCTTGTGATAGGGTGTTTGGGGGTATAAGAAGAAAGTTATGACAAAGTGATAGATTTTACACTGTGAAAGAAAAAAATTGAACTTATTCTTCATTCTGCCAATAAAAAGAACTCATTCATTGTCACCTACCTTGAGGATAACAACATTGTTAAGAACTATAAGAACTGGTGGCCAGATCTTTTTAAATGCAATTCCCAGAGTTTAAAAATAATGGGAAAAGACAGTTCAATCAAAATCAACATCAGCGTTTCACAGTACAATATGTCTGAGTATGACAGCCACAACCCAGGAGTATTAGTAAACCGATCATTCATTGATGGACTGACTCAAAACTCTTTCAGCCTTTTAAAACCCCCAGCAAATATCAGACTCCCAACAACCTTAGCACATGGAGTGAAATGTCCTATAAACAAAGTTAAGATAAACGATATAAAACACCTGAAAGAGTACATCCGAGAGGAGCACAAAAAGTTTGATTCTGATTTATTCACTTGGCCTACAACAGCTGAAGAAGATGAAAATGTATGAAACCTATAGAAAATGTGCCACAATGCTTGTCTGTAATGATGATTATGTTAAAATACCATTTGTAATTTGTGTTTCTTAATAAATTATCAAAATTCTATAGTTGCACTATTACTTATTTTAATTTGGTTCAAAAAGGTCATGAGTCCAAGATAAAAAAATAATTTGATGAACGTGAAATTAAAAATTGATGATTTGAAGATGTAGATTTAATGGTTTCCAGGTACACCACAGTATAAAAATCCAAGTACGTCGTATCTTCTACCATTGAAGCATAAAACAGTTTTCATGAATATCTCAAAACCATGTTTTATGGACTTAAGACCTTTTCATAATAACCGGTTCAATAGTACGAGAGATTCTGAATTTTCTGATGCTTACAACGGTATACATACATATTGGCTTCAGATGAAAGCCAATTTGGCGTCTCACTACTCCGTACTGAAGAGAGATGGGATCGTGTGACGTGGGTGACGTTGTTCCATCTCACTGATATACGTTCGAAAGCACGGCCAGAGTGACGTGCTAGATATTGTTCTGCACGTTCGGGAAGACTGACCAACGTGCTTCTACCACTCTATGTCGTCAGAAACTCGACACGCTGGATGTCGACATTCGATAGCAAGGTCACTGTGCTGACTGCATAAGCTTCGTGATTTATGACATTTCGGAACATGTGGTCATGACTTAAGTTGCACCTTTTCTTACGATGTCTCACTCATGCTCATAGATACACCAAGATATATTAAGGCAAAAATTGTTTTTGGGAGGTACAGAAACATTTCTTATCAGTGTAACACAGAAAACTAGTTTATGAAGCACACAAAATGGTAAAACATAAAAAACTAACAGTCTAACACTTATGTTGTAACTCTAGTATGGAGGATATCGAAGTTTTTGTCTATTTGTCTGATTTTCTGAGGTGTGTCCCGCATTTCAATAACTATTGGATGTTTTGTTGAAATGATTCACTTTAAATGCGTAAAGATTTCCTTGAAAGCATTAAACACTTTAAATAGATCAGACCGTCGGCATACCGCAATTAAGTGCTAGAATATCGATCTACTAGGATAGTCACTCGTGTAGTCTCTGAAATTAACATTAATGTACGTACATTAATGTGTAAGACTAATATCCTCCGTAAGTTCGAAACGTCGCCTTAGAAAAATTTATCAGATACTGTACTGGTTAACCCCTTACGTTATCTGATTTTCAAACAGCTGCGAAGAACTGAACGCACTCAGAAATTTCTCTCTTTACTTATTCTGATCAACCCTAAACTGACACACAATATTTTTAGCGCAACGCAGTCTGGCTTTGAATAATCCCTACAAAAGAAGGGCCCTGACTAACAATAACCTATACCTTTCATGAATCACTTACCTCACAAAAATCTTCGTTACTCGAACTACTGCAATACAGCGAGCGCTAATACTGCCAGCTAAATAGAAGGTTCTAACTACTGAAGGCACTAACTACTGATAGGCATAGTTAGCAAATGAAAGGTTTTGACAGAGAACAAACAATGTATTTACCTTAATAATATTCAAAAGTCATATTTTGTATATCAGTTCATGATATCCAGTATTACAAATTTACTCTTTCTGATGGACACACGTCCAGATCGTCCGCTCTCAGAATTCTGCCATCTCTGTCTTCACATCCACCACTGCTGGCGGCTCACCTCCAATTGCGCAACGCTACGCGCTGTTTACGTCTAACTGCCCAACACTACAATAGCAAATATTCCAACAATGCAAACCAGCCACAGGCTTCACACAGCACAATCATTGATTTTCATACAGAGCACTACGTGGCATTACCAACATAAAAACCTAAACAGCCTACTTACAAGTTTATACCTTTAAATTGGGGTTACTTTTATTATCCTCTTTCCTTCAAATATCATTAAACTGTTGCATAATGTGTTTCCTTATACAGAAAGCAAACGTAATATGAACGTTTATTGCCACCTGCAGTTTACTGCTGACGTCAATTAACTTTTACAACACAAAATTGCGTATTTACGACAGAGACGCTCACAATAACGACAACAGTAGGTAGGCTGTATTACTCAGTTAATAACTGTAGTTTTATTTAATAACTGCGGGGCAGCTAAAAGGCTGACACAATAAGTATTTACATGCCTGACACGAAATGTGTTACCGCAGTTGAAGAACAAAAGAAATTATCTTTACAGAGGAGTTCGATTTAGTGTTACACGAGATTTAGGAAACTGTGGGACATGCATAGCTACTCTTCCTGAGGGATGATAGGAATAGCGAAGTCAGTTCTGCTGCAGCGCTAGCACGTTGCGTGTATTATGTGACTGCGTCTGGCCCTTCAATTTGTCCCAAAACAAGAGAGATGAGGCGATCTGGGAGGCTAGGAGAGTTTACTGTCACTGCCAGTGTCCTCTTGTCATCCAACATCTGGCGAACTCGAGCCAAAGTTATCTGTGTGGGGGGTGCTGTGGCATTATCCTACTGATAATATGAACGCAATCGTTCGTATTTTACCAGTTGACCAGTAATACTTTGCAGACAGGTACTATATTCATCAACCTAAACTATGTATCTTCATCAATATGTGCGTAACCAAGATAACTAGTGCACTGTTCTTGCCAGCTTACGTAACTTACTTTGTGATCACCAGTCTGCAAATTGGATCAGTAATTTCTGTTTGCGTGAAGCTGCGTGTGTCAAATAGCGAAACATGATTGGGATGTACTTGTCTGGTGTACATCTGCCGGTCGAATCGCAACTCTTGAGATAGTGACTCTTAGACAATTTGTTACGGATGAGATGTACAGTAGATAACCATAGAGAGATGACATGTTTCGAGCTGCTACGCCATTATCTTCATAAGATCTAATGGAACTTGAAAACAAAGATGTTATTCTGACGATGGAGGCATGACAGAATGTGTAGAAAAAATAATTCCTAATTTTCATTTTCACATAGGCCCGACATAGAAATAAAGAGTGACATAACACGCAACTTATGTGGAAAAAATGATTAACGAAATCCATCAACAACAAAAGTTGTGAAACATACATGCACATTCTGATGGCGATCAGGAACATTATAAAAAGCTTGTTAGGGTGTTGCAGAGTAGGTTGGGGTTCTAAATAATTATTCAGAAACAAATCAATGCGTTGCGCCTTTTCCAATTTAATTAGCGTTGAAGTTAGCCAAACAGATCGCTGTGCGCGAAAACTCAAGCAGAATGCCAGAGAATATCGCCTAACGTTTTCACCGTTTGGGTTCCACACACCGGTGGATGTTATTGATCCCGTCTGCGGGGAAGGGGAAAAGTATGCACAGTGAGTCAATAAATTGCTGTTTTATTTATTGATTGAATCCTGACTGAACGTATTTGCAAAGTTTTGGATAATGCTAACTGAGATTAGAATCTGAACTGATGCTGTGAACATTAAGTTTACTTTATATTAGTAAGTTTCCTCCCTCCTACATGCAAACTTCAAGAAGTTGTTTGATCAAGTAATTTACTCAATGACCCAGTGTATGCCGAAAAAAGTATCAAATGAATCTATCAGGTGGACATATTACACCAGTTCGAGAGACCTGCAGAATAATTATCAGAAATCTGTCAGACTGAGCATTTGCTGTTGCTTGTTGTGTCTTGGTTCAGTTCATTATCTAGCAAAGTATATAAGCACTGAGAATCTTTAATGTTTTGAGTTGTTTTGGGTATTTCTTCTCTGGCCTTAGTAAAAACATCAGGATCTTGCCAACTTCGATACGTTCCACTTGTGGTTTTTCTATTGACTAAATGTGACTGTGATGCATGAAGAGATCATAAGATTCTATAAAAAGTCAGTAACATCTAGCAAGCGCTACGGTCGCAGGTTCGAATCCTGCCTCGGGCATGGATGTGTGTGATGTCCTTAGGTTAGTTAGGTTTAAGTAGTTCTAAGTTCTAGGGGACTGATGACCTCAGATGTTAAATCCCATAGTGCTCAGAGCCATTTGAACCATTTTTGAGCCATCCAGCAAGGACTTCAGCCCTGATTTTAGCAGTGAAGTATACCGGGTGGTCCATTGATCGTGACTGGGCCAAATATCTCACGAAATAAGCGCCAAACGAAAAAACTACAAAGAACGAAACTTGTCTAGCTTGAAGGGGGAAACCAGATGGTGCTATGGTTGGCCTGCTAGATGGCGCCGCCATAGGTCAAACGGATATCAACTCCGTTTTTTTAAATAGGAACCCCCATTTTTTATTACATATTCGTGTAGTACGTAAAGAAATATGAATGTTGTAGTTGGACCACTTTCTTCGCTTTGTGATAGATGCCGCTGTAATAGTCACAAACTTATGGCTCACAATTTCAGACGAAAAGTCAGTAACACGTGGTTTTTTAAATTAAAATTCAGAACGTAGGTACGTCTGAACATTTTATTTCGGTTGTTCCACTGTTATACATGCACCTTTGTGAACGTATCATTTCTGAGAACGCATGCTGTTACAGCGTAACTACCTGTAAACACCACATTAATGCAATAAATGCTCAAAATGATGTCCGTCAACCTCAATGCATTTGGCAATACGTGTAACGACATTCCTCTCAACTGCGAGTAGTTCGCACATGCATTGACAATGCGCTGACGCATGTTGTCAGGCGTTGTCGGTGGATCACGATAGCAAATATCCTTCAACTTTCCCCACAGAAAGAAATCCGGGGACGTCAGAACGTGCGGGCCATGTTATGGTGCTTCGACGACCAATCAACCTGTCATGAAATATGCTATTCAATACCACTTCAACCGCACGCGAGCTATGTGCCGGACATCCATCATGTTTGAAGTACATCGCCATTCTGTCATGCAGTGAAAGATCTTGCAGTAACATCGGAAGAACATTATGTAGGTAATCATCATATATTGCACCATTTAGATTGCCATCGATAAAATGAGGGCCAATTATCCTTCCTCCCATAATGCCGCACCATACATGAACCCGCCGACTTCGCTGATATTACACTTGTCGCAGTCATTGTGGATTTTCCGTTGCCCAATAGTGCATATTATGCCGGTTTACGTTACCGTTGTTGGTTAATGACACTTCGTCGCTAAATAGAACGAGTGCAAAAAATCTGTCATCGTCCCGTAATTTCTCTTGTGGCCAGTGGCAGAACTGTACACTACGTTCAAAGTCGTCGCCATGCAATTCCTGGTGCATAGAAATATGGTACGGGTGCAATCAATGTTGATGTAGCATTCTCAACACCGACGTTTATGAGATTTCCGATTCTCGCGCAGTCTGTCTGCTACTGATGTGCGGATTAGCCGCGACAGCAGGTGAAACACCTACTTGGGCATCATCATTTGTTGCAGGTCGTGGTTGAAGTTTCACATGTGGCTGAACACTTCCTGTTTCCATAAATAACGTAACTGTCCGGCGAACGGTCCGGACACTTGGATGATGTCGTCCAGGATACTGAGCAGCATACACAGCACACGCCCGTTGGACATTTTGATCACAATAGCCATACATCAACAATATATCGACCTTTTCCGCAATTGGTAAACGGACCGTTTTAACACGGATAATGTATCACGAAGCAAATACCGTCCGCACTGGCGGAATGTTACGTGATACCACGTACTTATACGTTTGTGAATATTATAGCACCAACTATCACAAAGCGAAGAAAATGGTCCAACTAAAACATTCGTATTTCTTTACGTACTACACGAATATGTAATAAAAATGGGGGTTCCTATTTAAAAAAACGCAGTTGATATGCGTTTGATGTATGGCGACGCCATCTAGCGGGCCAACCATAGCGCCATCTGGTTTCCCCCTTCAAGCTATACGAGTTTCGTTCTTTGTAGTTTTTTCGTTTGGCCCGGTCACTATCAATGGAATCCCTAAGCATTTTTGTATCTTGCATGTTAGTTCATTACGTTTGATCTTTGATATAGCTGCAAAAGGTTTCCCTTCCCATTTTGATTCAGATTAATTGTTATGCTATTTATTTTGAAGTTTAAATATTTGTTTGCCCAGGCACCACTCTCATGATTTAACTGAAACATGCCCCACGCAAAAATTGGCTATGAGTGGAGGCTTGTGAAAGATGCCAAGTGCTTTGGACCCACATTTCTACCACTGCAGTCATTTAATCAGCCAGATACAAATAATTTAGGCATTTTCATTAGTTTAGAGAGCCTTGCTAATGAGGATGTACAGTGGTTGTCATACTGAATTCAATTATACCTAGTCACACGAAGTCATCAGAGTTGACAAATATGAACGCATGTTTTGTCTGACAGTCACTCCTGTGGAGAGGATGGTTTACTGGTGCCATTTGAGAGAATACGTCAGGATGTGAGACGCATTATATTTGGCCAAGCCAGGAGAAACTGGCCAGCACTGTCATGGAGAAGACGGTGAGGTGAAGGACATGGCGATGGTATGCAATGAAAACCTCGTAACCCCATGTGTCTCTGGTAACTCATAATTCCAATAACCAGCAACTCCAGAATCAAAGAAAGATTTGTAAGTTCATAGATTTCTCTGATCTGTCAGTAACTAGGCTACTATTATGCAACTCCACATGCAGCAGCTTTCTGTATCACTTTATATTATTTTTTAAGAAACCGTTTTTGGTTCACTTGTAGAACTTAACAAAATGGAGTTACGAGGTTTTCATAGTCCTACCATCGATGGGCAAAGCCACAACGGTGCGCCGCCCAGTCGACGGTGAGCCCGTAATGGGCTTCGGTGCATTGTTCCAGCAGCCAGAGTCAGGGTTTTTACGACTGCTTTCGCCGAGTTACGAAGGAAAGGCGGTCTGGCCATTGTTCTCGGCCAAGCAGAGTGCATTCCTCAGTTTTCTGCAGGGATCTTCACAATGTTTTCTGTGGACATTTCTGCGAGATCGCTATGAGCTAGGCTAGCGAAAAACATTTCACCTCAGCGGGCGAAATGGGCCAGCAGTGCATCGCATCCAACGCTATGTCACTGGGATAGGTATTGCGTTTTTTGCTTCCTGTGCACGCAAAGTAACAGTATTTTGATTGGGACATTGGCTGTGACGTCAGAAAGTATAACAATGGATGCCTGTTTGATGCTGTGCTAGGACTTGTTGATCGGATTTTGCCAGTCTTCTGAGAGAGCCTGTACGGTACGCAGGGCGTACACGATTGGCGCGCGTGGGCGCTATCATATTTTATTGTTGATTTTTAGCTTTCTGAGGGGCACTCCATGTGTTGTGCTTTGAGGCGTGAAGCGTGAGGAACCTCTGATTTTATCAGGGACTATGAAGGGGAAAGGTTGATTTGAGCTCTTGGTGCGATGGAAGACGGCTGGTTTGGTCTGCCACCGTGAAGTAAAGTCTTCGTTTTTCGCACAGTGGACGCGAACGAGGAGATATCGTTCTTCGTTTCTACATCTGGGCGTGAAGGTGGATCCGAACAAGAGAAGTAAGTCCACCGTTCGACCTGATGCAGAGGCGCACTGGTCGCCACGGTCGAGATTGCTGTATGGGTATGGTGAGCATACTGCAGCACTGACATCGGGCGCCTTAAAGTGAACTTCACAACGGCAACGTAGTCTTACATCGGTAGCAGTCGCTATGCAGTGTAAGCATGTTACGGTAGTTTCGAGCAGCAGGACGAAGGAAGTTAGAGCCACCAAGATATAGGTCGCGTGGAGTGGGGGGCCTTTCGGGGCAGTGACAGTTGAATTTCGCATAGAGAAAGTCCGATTTAATGCATGCATGGAGGTAGTACCATGGGTGAGCGATGGCTACGACATGATCCTAGGAGTAGATTTCTTGCATCAACATCATTCCAAAATTGACCTTGGACAACAAACTGTGGACCTTGGTGGAATGTTATTTCCGCTAGGGGAAACTGTCGTCAATGCAGAGCTGTCGCGAGAGGCGTTCAACGTAATGAACAAACCAATTGAACCGCGTACATTAGCATTAGGGCTTAATTCCCATGAGTGTGTGTCTTGTGGCACCGGGAAATCGCTTTGGGTAAGTGTGGAGTCGAATCTACCTGTATGTGTTATTGAATCATTGGAGGATAATGAAGATTTGGGTTCATTGGGTTGTTTTGTGAAACGTAGTGTTGTACGCGTACAGAAGGGGAACAACGGGCGAGTAGTTCCCGTGAACGTGGATAATCTTAGCGCTGTAGACGCGAATTTGAGAAAAGGAGTTTTAGTAGCAAATTTTGATGTGCCAGTATTCGAGAGAGAAGCCAAGTGATCAACCGCTAACTGCCGATAGAACTGCATTGCGTGACAAAATTAAGCATTTGAAAGAAGAAGAAAGGGCGCATATGGAAGAATTATTGTGGGAGTTTAAGGATTTGTTTTTTCCACAAGGACCGTTACCAGAAACTCCATTAATTCAACATAGGATACCAACAAGGAATGAAGCACCTGTTTACCGTAAACCATACAGAATACCGACGTATTTGTAGCCGATTGTGGAGGATTTCATTGGTCAGCAGCTTGCGGCCGATATTATAGAGCATAGTAATACTTGCTGGGGAGCAGGCATTGTCGTTGTGCCTAAAAAATCTACCGGTGGAACTAAGAAATACAGGTTATGTTGTGACTACCGATACCTCAATAATAAGACAGGAAGAGACGCATACCCCATTTCAAACATATTGGACACTTTGAATCACTTAGGACAGTTCCAGTACTTTCCTGCGATGGAGTTGGTTCAAATGGTTCAAATGGCTCTGAGCACTATGGGACTCAACATCTTAGGACATAAGTCCCCTAGAACTTAGAACTACTTAAACCTAACTAACCTAAGGACATCACACACACCCATGCCCGAGGCAGGATTCGAACCTGCGACCGTAGCAGTCCCGCGGTTCCGAACTGCAGCGCCAGAACCGCTAGACCACCGCGGCCGGCGCGATGGAGTTGACAAGCGGTTATCATCAGTCAGAGAATCTTCCAAAAACTGCTAGGAAAGTTAGGGGTTATCTGGTATTACACTCAGAGTTAATTTGCCGCCCTCTATTCACCTTTATGAACTGTATATCAGTACATTAATTTTATGAAACAGGATCATGACTGTGGTATGTTGACCTATGTTCCATGTTATTCATGTCTTTTGAGAATAGATGTGTCATGATTTTCTGTGCCATTTGTTGATGAATTGGACGCCTTTCGTTTGATCACTTTATTCATATCATATACAGGGTGAGTAACGTTAAGACGTACCAAAAAATGGTTCAAATGGCTCTGAGCACTATGGGACTTAACATCTGAGGTCATCAGTCCCCTATACTTAGAACTACTTAAACCTAACTAACCTAATGACATCACACACATCCGTGCCCGAGGCAGGATTCGAACCTGCGACAGTAGCAGCTGTACGGTTCCGAACTGAAGCGCCGAGAACCGCACGGCCACAGCAGCCGGCTTTGAGAAGTAACATTCCTTTTATTTCGTGAACGGTTGCGCATATCGAAAAGCGGTTTGGGCAAATATTAGAGCGTCGAGGTACACGTATACTTTTATTTGGTTGATTTTTTAGTGCTGATATCAACAGAGATATTGAAGTAAGTACGTCTTTTTAAATGCAGTATATTTTTTATAACTGCATTCGATAGCTCTTGAGAGAGAAATTACAGTGATACAGCGTTTGTTAATGTTTACGTTGAAAGTAGAACGTGAGAGCACGGTGCCTAGAAATGTCATTAGCGGTGCAAACACTGCCAAGCCGACTTCTCGGAACGGGCTGCGTAGTTGTATACCGTAAGGTAGGCCTGCCCTGCGAAAATAAAGCTTTATTTCCCCTTGAACCAACTTGTGACCTAGATGCAGGTTGCCCTACGAATGCTGTAAATAGAAATACGACATCGGCTAGACTCTAGTGTATCACAACTACTTAGCGTTTGTGTATCCTCCCAGATTTATGTGAGGTGAAACAGAGAAATCAGCTGTTCATGTTTCAAAAATAAAGAGGTCTTATGCGCTGCAAAATGCAACTACTGTATTAAGTATCTAAATGTTAGAAGGAAGATTTGACGTGGCTCTGTGCTTCTTAGAGGTAAACTACATGACGTGGGACAAGTGTTTCTACGTACACTGTTCTAAATTATATTGTGGAATACATACTTTGAATATTGTATCATGTGGGGTACATTAGTTGAACTAAACATTTTATTAAAAATACTTTGGTGACCAACTACACACCGCAAAAATGATATTCTTCTTAACGAAACGTCACCTTATGCTAAACATAAGCGCGTAATGACAGTGCTACCAACTGTCTGTACAATATACGCTGTCGACTTACTTGACACTACACTGCAATTTCGTACAAGGGGGATTAGTGGGCCCTTCCTCGACTTTTCTGGGCGAAAATTTCACAGGGCGGAAAATTCACAGGGCGGAGAATACACGACACCGTTGAGACCAGCGCTATAAACATTAACAAAAAAAGATGTGGTGAAAATCACGTTTCTACATGTGCAACAGTTTACGAAATAAAAGGAAAGGGGTGTTTCGTCTTATGTGACTCACCCTGTATATACAGGTTAAGTCAGGTGGACAGATACATGGTTTGAGAAGTGATAGTATTTGTGATTCTGAACAAGAAATTTCTTACGGACATGTTCCCTACTCTGATGGAGCACATTCAATATAACTTTGGTACATTGTTCTTCAATAACTCCGGTGAAAAGTGTCGCAGTACAAAATTAAACCACGTTAGATTTTCTACAACAAAAGGTCCCAGTCTTTCTTCTCTAGGACTAATAGTTTGGGCGAAAAGAGTGTGAGAATATTGACACTCAGAAAGTTGCCGTAGCCCAATTTCAGTTAGTTTGTGAAGGTGTGGACCACACACAAGTGTCTTGTATCAAACTGTTCGTCTCAACTTACTTCATACGTTGTAAACAATGACAATGTTTGAATAACACAGAAAATAAATAACAATATACATTAAATCAGTTCCGTCATGGGAAACCATTAGGATAGAGTCATGTGCCCATATGAAGTTTTTTGTTCAGAATCACTAATACTATAACCCCTCAAAGAACGTACCTTCCCTCTTGACTCATCCTGTATGTGTGGAGAGTCATAGAAGTGGTCTTGGAATAAATGCATTATGTCACCAACAGTTTCACTACAGAGAGCCAAATAATTTGACATTCGCTTTCAGATTCCGTTGAACACAACTTTTACAGTTTAAGTACCCACCAACAGGACGTTTCGAAATTTCCTTGAAGTAAAAAAAGTGCAAATATGTATATTACCTATTACGCTAACCGAAATTAAAAGTATATAAAGTACCTGATCAATTCCGTTCCATAGGTTAATGGTATCTGTAATTACTTGGCCGATGCGTCACTGCGATGTTCGATATTTCTGATTTTAAGTAAAACTGCTTTGCGCAGGATCGCTCTCTCTACTCTCTAAGAACCCATGTAGCCTATTTGAACACGTACCCTACGTGACAGGTAGCATGGGTATTTCCTAATTTATTAATTACGTATTGTTGGAATTATCTTTCTTATACATATTTCAGTAAAGTAATTGAAGTGCTACGCATAAGTCAGACAAGACACCAGAAACTATATGAAATATAGCAGCTATTGAAATGGGAAACAGTCACTAGCTTAAATCATCTGGTTGTTAATAACTAGAGCGCAGTTGGTTATGACGGTCATCGATAATTAGCGTTCTCCCGTTAAATTTCTTCTTCGATTGTAGAGAGAATGTAGCCCAAAGGCGTCAGCTGACACATATACATCTATATCGACATCTACACACCTGACGGAGTGTGGCCGAGGGTACTTTGAGTACCTCTATCGGTTCTCCCTTCTATTCCAATCTCGTATTGTTCGTGGAAAGAAAGATTGTCGGTATGCCTCTGTGTGGGCTCTAATCTCTCTGATTTTATCCTCATGGTCTCTTCGCGAGATATACGTAGGAGGGAGCAATACACTGCTTGACTTCTCGGTGAAGGTATGTTTTCGAAACTTCAACAAAAGCTCGTACCGAGCTACTGAGCGTCTCTCCTGCAGAGTCTTCCACTGGAGTTGATCTATTATCTCCGTAACGCTTTCGCGATTACTAAATGATCCTATAACGAAGCGCGCTGCTCTCCGTTGGATCTTCTCTATCTCTTCTATCAACCCTATCTGGTACGGATCCCACACTGGTGAGCAGTATTCAAGCAGTGGACGAACAAGTGTACTGTAACCTCCTTCCTTTGTTTTCGGGTTGCATTTCCTTAGGATTCTTCCAGTGAATCTCAGTCTGGCATCTGCTTTACCGACGATCAGCTTTATATGATTATTCCATTTTAAATCACTCCTAATGCCTACTGGCAGATAATTTACAGAACTAACTCAAAAATGGTTCAAATGGCTCTGAGCACTATGGGACTTAACATCTGTGGTCATCAGTCCCCTAGAAGTTAGAACTACTTAAACCTAACTAACTTAAGGACATCACACACATCCATGCCCGAGGTAGGATTCGAACCTGCGACCGTAGCGGTCACGCGGTTCCAGACTGAAGCGCCTAGAACCGCACGGCTACACCGGCCGGCTAGAATTAACTGCTTCCAGTTGCTGACCTGCTATACTGTAGCTAAATGATGAAGCATCTTTCTTTCTGTGTATTCGCAGCACATTACACTAGTCTACATTGAGATTCAATTGCCATTCCCTGCACCATGCGTCAATTCGTTGCAGATCCTTCTGCATTTCAGTACAATTTTCCATTGTTACAACCTCTCGACATACTACAGAATCAACCGCAAAAAGCCTCAGTGAACTTCCGATGTCATTCACAAGGTCATTTATGTATATTTTCAATAGCAACGGTCCTAGGACACTCCCCTTCGGCACACGTGAAATCACTCTTACTTCGGAATACTTCTCTCCATTGAGAATGACATGCTGCGTTCTGTTATCTAGGAACTCTTCAATCCAATCACACAATTGGTTTGATAGTCCATATGCTCTTTCTTTGTTCATTAAACGACTGTGGGGAACTGTATCGAACGCCTTGCGGAAGTCAAGAAACACGGCATCTCCCTGGGAACCCGTGTCTATGACCCTCTGAGTCTCGTGGACGAATAGCGCGAGCTGGGTTTCACACGATCGTTTTTTTCCAAACCCATGCTGATTCCTACAGAATCCAGAAAAGTCATTATACTCGAACATAATACGTGTTCCAAAATTCTACAACTGATCGACGTTAGAGGCGTAGTTCTGCACACTTGTTAGACGTCCATTCTTGAAAACGGTGATGACCAGTATCCTTTTCCAATCTTTTGGAACACTACGCTGTTCTGGAGACCTACGGTACACCGCGGTGGGGGGGGGGGGGGGGGGGGGGCTAGTTACTTCGCGTACTCTGTGTAAAATCGAACTGGTATCCCATCAGGTACAGCGGCCTTTCCTCTTTTGAGCGATTTTAATTGTTTTTCTACCCCCTCTGTCATCTATTTCGATATCGACCATTTTGACATCTGTGCGACAATCTAGAGAAGGAACTACAGTACAGTATTCTTCTGTGAAACAGCTTTGGAAAAAGACATTTAGTATTTCGGCCTTTAGTCTGTCATCCTCTGTTTCAGTACCATTTTGGTCACAGAGTGTCCGGACATTTTGTTTTGATCCACCTACCGCTTTGACATAAGACCAAAATTTCTTGGGATTTTCTGCCAAGTCAGTACATAGAACTTTACTTTCGAATTCATTTAACGCCTCTCGCATAGCCCTCCTCACACTACATTTCGCTTCGCGGAATTTTTGTTTGTCTGCAAGACTTTGGCTATGTTTATGTTTGCTGTGAAGTTCGCTTTTCTTCCGCAGCAGTTTTCTAACTCGGTTGTTGTACGACGGTGTGCAAAGTTTTCGAACGATACTGAGGAAATTTGGGTCTAAGGCCGTAAAACAGTTTCTGTTTCATATAAATACCACTATCTGTTCGCGAGTAATGATTGTTTTCCGGATAGTCTGTGCGATCTGGTATTTAAAAGCCACGCCTTCTTTTTGGCGGCATGCAGAGGTAAATGGCACCGATTTTGATGTTCCTTGTACGCCATTTGCTGCTTCTGTTCCTATACCGTGTCAGGTTTTCATACTCCGTATCTAATATCGATATCCTTCGTTCCGATCGTGTTTTTTATTGTTTCCGAGAGTTATTCGTTGTATAATACTTAGTGAAGTTTTCTCGCTTCTCACGTGTTTATAAAAATGCCGTGAATAAAGAAATTCATTGGAAATTAATATCTAGAGCTGACTGAGGATAGCTGATCAAAGGAACAAAGGACGTCAGTTGTAAAGAAGATCATTACCTCAAGAAAGAAATTGCAGTATTGTCAAGGCGTTTCCTCGCAGTCAGCTTGTGGATATGAACACTCATTTGGAAATATTGTGGTGGACAGCATGTTCTGTGATTTTATTTCCAAAACTACTGCATGCAGCACATGTAGTGGTCACATATCTTTGAGAGAGAATCAGTGTCTTCGCAAAGGGATTGTGTCAAAACTGACTTTACACTGTGAAAGGCTTGAAGCAGTTGCTACAACAGTGGCATCACATATGGCAAATAACCATCTATACGGGGTTGTTTATGGTCAGATAAATTGGTTAATGGATGAAGGTAGCAAACTCTACTGTGCAATGGTTAACATTACAAATCCAACTACAAAATTTTTAACTTACAATGAAATTATTGGAACTGCTGTTGCTGAAGTCTGTGAACCATCAGTGGAGGAAGCAGCCGAAGAAGCAGTCAAGGAAAATGGTGAGAGTGAAAGTGGTGATATTTGTGCATCTTTTGATGGCAGCTGGCATAAATGTGGCCACACTTCAATAAATGTTGATGTGACTACTACTCACATGATGCCGGAAAGACAATTGATGTACACATTCTAAGCAAGTACTATGTAGCTTGTGGCAGGGAAACTGAGGAAGAGGATGAACACAACTATCAAAAGAATTATGCTGGTCCAAGTGATGGGATGTAAATAGCAGAATTTCTCAGGATTTTTAATCGTTCAGTGGCGAATAATGGTGTCAGATACAAACAGTATTTAGGGGACACTGACAGCAAGACTCATGACCAGATATGTATGTGCGGGAGAACCCCACGGTTCTAATGTAGCAATTTCAGAAGTAGAATATATTGGGCATGTGCAGAAGAGAATGGTGTCCAGTTTGAGAGGAATATCAAAAGAAAAGTAAAAAAAAAAATAGCACTGGAAAATGGAAAGAAGGAAAGGGACAAAAGTACAAATTGATTGATTAGGAAATTTTTATAGCTTTGCCATAAGAAGAAGTGTTGCGAATTTAGAAAAAAATTTAGAAAACATGAAGAGAGCTGTATGGGCTATCTTTTTCCGTAAGCATTCCACAAATGAAAATCCTAAGCTGTTTCTTTGCCCAAATGGTCCTGACACTTTGTACAAGTACAGGAAAAGCTCAGTATAAATGTAGAAATTGTTGATTTAAATTGCACAAAAGAAGCAAGACAGAAAAGAAGAGGAACCAAGAGAAGAAAAGAACATCGGTATGATTCACATGCTGCTCAATATGGAGCACGAAAATATTAATTGCATTTAATTCCCATAATTAACTGTACTAAAATTGCTGTATTATACTTTGAGTTGATTTTTTTCAAAACTACATTTTATGATTTTCCGGTACCATTATTTTCTCAACTAAACGGCTTAGAAACATAAAATTTGGTCATTTTGTACTAAGGATGGTAATAAGTTGGTGCAAGTAAATAAAGAACCATCAGTCCAACAGAAACTGTTTTATGATCACTAGTTTAGAAAAAGTGAAATTTTATCAGTGAAATACTCGAATTAAAATTTCCTTGAAACCTATGAGAGCTAATTTGTTTACTTTACTTGTAAATGCAGGCATATTTATCATATAAATTAACTAAAAATTTCACTGCTCTGCTGCTCACAGTTCTTTTGAAAACCGTGCGTATTAAAAGGGTGCAATGGTATTGGCAGAACAGGGATAAAAATTGCTTCCCGTCTCCCATTAAAGTGGAAGATATTCATTTGCGTTACAGATGAGCATGTTTACCTTCTGGTTATATCCCTATGGCTAGCGGTTATTCTAATGTCTACCGTCTCTAGTGAGTAAAGGTGTGAAAATAAAATATTGTGTATATTCCGTAACATCATGCGCTAAACGTTACTTATGAGCGTCAAATATCGTGAGAGCGAGGTCTTGAAGTAATTGCAGGCTAGTTTTTTAGTAGTCGCTTCAGTTCATTACATTTGTTTTAATTTAAGTTAGATGTTAATGTATTTTTATATTTTACGTTAGTTTCAAAATATGTTTCAGGTATACCTTCGCACAAGGAGCCACGTTGTAACTTATTGGGCCCACGAGAACCCTCAGAACCACAGCTAAAAATTCTGCAGTGTCAGACACGGTCAGGACGCAAAATACACTCCTGGAAATTGAAATAAGAACACCGTGAATTCATTGTCCCAGGAAGGGGAAACTTTATTGACACATTCCTGGGGTCAGAAACATCACATGATCACACTGACAGAACCACAGGCACATAGACACAGGCAACAGAGCATGCACAATGTCGGCACTAGTACAGTGTATATCCACCTTTCGCAGCAATGCAGGCTGCTATTCTCCCATGGAGACGATCGTAGAGATGCTGGATGTAGTCCTGTGGAACGGCTTGCCATGCCATTTCCACCTGGCGCCTCAGTTGGACCAGCGTTCGTGCTGGACGTGCAGACCGCGTGAGACGACGCTTCATCCAGTCCCAAACATGCTCAATGGGGGACAAATCCGGAGATCTTGCTGGCCAGGATAGTTGACTTACACCTTCTAGAGCACGTTGGGTGGCACGGGATACATGCGGACGTGCATTGTCCTGTTGGAACAGCAAGTTCCCTTGCCAGTCTAGGAATGGTAGAACGATGGGTTCGATGACGGTTTGGATGTACCGTGCACTATTCAGTGTCCCCTCGACGATCACCAATGGTGTACGGCCAGTGTAGGAGATCGCTCCCCACACCATGATGCCGGGTGTTGGCCCTGTGTGCCTCGGTCGTATGCAGTCCTGATTGTGGCGCTCACCTGCACGGCGCCAAACACGCATACGACCATCATTGGCACCAAGGCAGAAGCGACTCTCATCGCTGAAGACGACACGTCTCCATTCGTCCCTCCATTCACGCCTGTCGCGACACCACTGGAGGCGGGCTGCACGATGTTGGGGCGTGAGCGGAAGACGGCCTAACGGTGTGCGGGACTAGCCCAGCTTCATGGAGACGGTTGCGAATGGTCCTCGCCGATACCCCAGGAGCAACAGTGTCCCTAATTTGCTGGGAAGTGGCGGTGCGGTCCCCTACGGCACTGCGTAGGATCCTACGGTCTTGGCGTGCATCCGTGCGTCGCTGCGGTCCGGTCCCAGGTCGACGGGCACGTGCACCTTCCGCCGACCACTGGCGACAACATCGATGTGCTGTGGAGACCTCACGCCCCACGTGTTGAGCAATTCGGCGGTACGTCCACCCGGCCTCCCGCATGCCCACTATACGCCCTCGCTCAAAGTCCGTCAACTGCACATACGGTTCACGTCCATAAAGACTGCGATGGAGCTCCGTATGCCACGGCAAACTGGCTGACACTGACGGCGGCGGTGCACAAATGCTGCGCAGCTAGCGCCATTCGACGGCCAACACCGCGGTTCCTGGTGTGTCCGCTGTGCCGTGCGTGTGAACATTGCTTGTACAGCCCTCTCGCAGTGTCCGGAGCAAGTATGGTGGGTCTGACACACCGGTGTCAATGTGTTCTTTTTTCCATTTCCAGGAGTGTACAAGCTGTTGTCGAGAATATAATTATTTAATGAAAGATATAGCGTCTGGAACAGCTTCAAGATACAGACTTTTCTAAGCAAAGTCACCAAATACTGAGGAGACAAAAGTCATGGAGTATCTCTTAATATCGTGTAGGGCCTCCTTTTGCTGGCCTAGTGCAGCAACTCGGCGTGGCATGGACTTAACAAGTCGTTGGGAGTCCCCTGCAGAAATACTGAACCATGCAGCCTCTGCTGTCATCTACTGTTGAGAAAATGTTGCTGGTGCAGGATTTTGTGCACTAAATCACCTCTCGATTACGTCTATAAATGTTCGAAGGTATTCTTGTCGGGCGATCTGGATTTCCAAATTATTCGCTCGAAATGTCCAGAATCTCCTTGAAACCAATCGCGAACAATTGTGGGCCAGTGACATGGTGCATGGTCATCCACAAAAATTCCATGGTTGTTTAGGAACATGAAGTGTATGAATGGCTGCAAATTGTCTCCTAGTAGCCGAGCATAATCATTTTCAGTCAATGATGGGTTCACTTGAGCCAGAGGAACAGTGTATTCCATGTAAACACAGTCCACGCCATTATGGAGCGACCACCGGTTTGCAGACTGCCTTGTTGACACCTTGGTTCCATTGCTTCGTGGAGTCTGCTCCACACTCGATCTCTACCAACAGCTCTTACCAACTGAGATGGGGTCTTATCTCACCAGGCCATGGTCCAACCGATATGGTCACGAGCCCAGGAGACGTGCTGCAGGCGATGTGCTGTTAGCAAAGGCGCTCGTGTCGTCTGTTGCCACAGCACACAACGGTTATCTCAAGCAGTCTTGCTTGTCTTTTGGCATTGAACGCTAGGCATGTTGAGTTGGTCTGATGAATCAGCTTGAAATTTTTATTTGATTCATACGGTCCACTTTTTACTAAAAAGGTGTAATAGTCCGCATATAGCAGCCCTGGGTACGTATTCTACATACAAAACAGCACTCCTCCATTGTATGAAAGTGAAATAATGCAAGGAAGAAACTACTCTGCGATTTTATTTGTGGGGAAGTTTCACACCATTCGCAGAAATGTGTTTTAATTAAGACGATATCGCAATCTCAATGTAGACAAGTGTAATGTGCTGCGAATACACAGAAAGATAGATCCTTTATCATTTAGCTACAAAATAGCAGGAAGCAGTTAATACCATAAATTATCTGGGAGTACGCATTAGGATTGATTTAAAATGGAATGATCATATAATGTTGATCGTCGGTAAAGCAGATGCCAGACTGAGATTCACTGGAAGAATCCTAAGGAAATGCAATCCGAAAACAAAGGAAGTAGGTTACAGTACGCTTGTTCGCCCACTGCTTGAATACTGCTCAGCAGTGTGGGATCCGTACCAGATAGGGTTGATAGAAGATATAGAGAAGATCCAACGGAGAGCAGCGCGCTTCGTTACAGGATCATTTAGTAATCGCGAAAGCGTTACGGAGATGATAGATCAACTCCAGTGGAAGACTCTGCAGGAGAGACGCTCAGTAGCTCGGTACGGGGTTTTGTCAAAGTTTCGAGAACATACCTTCACCGAAGAGTCAAGCAGTATATTGCTCCCTCCTACGTATATCTCGCGAAGAGACCATGAGGATAAAATCAGAGAGATTAGAGCCCACACAGAGGCATACCGACAATCCTTCTTTCCACGAACAATACGAGACTGGAATAGAAGGGAGAACTGATAGAGGTACTCAAGGTACCCTCCGCCACACACCGTCAGGTGGCTTGCGGAGTATTGATGTAGATGTAGAATAAATCACCATCAGCAGTCAGTACTGCCATGAGTATAAAGCTGTGGTTCAAAATGCACAGTGGCTAACAACAGAAATGCGGGTGGGGGAGTAGAGCAATATATTTTCCCTAATATACATAAAAGATGTGAATGGACGTGTAGTACTTCGAATAAAACAAAAAAAAAAAAAAAACGTGAACAAGGAAAAGAACGACTACCATATGGAGGTGATCCGATCACCGAATAGAAACGACTGGAAAACTGTAATTGCTGATACATGTGTTGCGGATCCTAAGCAGACAACACACTCAAATATCTCGCCTCTGCTCAGTATAAAGTCCTCCGTACAGTGACAGAAGCAATAATGACGACTCTTATCAACACATAAGAACTTCACTAAACGACACAGAGTGAGAAAAATCCTTCAGCTAGAAAGTAATTGTAGAAGAGAGAAGTTCATGGAATATACATCGTAGAGCAGACACGGACTACACTCAGTAAATAACGATATTCCTGCAGTAGCGGACGTTGCAGAAAAAAGACGAAAGGCGTGGGAAGATCCACTGGTGCTGTGACGTCTCGTTTTGTCTCGGCTCGATGGTGATGGTCGTCCCAGTCGAGATGACGTGGAACAACGTCCGTCGATCATGACAACGCCAATCTGTAACTATTATAAAAAGAAACTCCTCGCGCGGTTTGGTTATTTTTCAGATACTGTCTCCCAAAGCTGGGGTCTAGTGCAGCAGGGGATACAGCCCGTCGGCTTTGAACAATGACGTCATTCCTTAGTCATATATCGTAATGTCTTCACTTCGAGGCATAGATAATAAAGCAGTTCTGTGTTCTAATAATCACTATCATTAAAATAATTGAATGTTAATCTAAAAGCGATCGCTTGATATTCGGTACATCATTAAACGTATGATTTAATTAACTTAATTGTTTGTTTTTTATTCGGCCGGTAGTTAATAATAACCTGATCCTAAGATACAGATGCTTCTGTAGCTGATAAGTGGTTTTTGGCTTTTTTTTTTAAAAAAATGTCACAGTAGCTGATGAGTGTTTTTTGGCTTTTTTTTAAAAAAAATCTCACGAGATAGAATAAACTGATCCTACTTTATTAAGCAATCAATAAAAAAACTAAACTAAAACATAACAGCTTTTGCTGTTATGTTTTAGCAGTAGCTGATAAGTGTTTTTTGGCTTTTTTTAAAAAAATCTCACAGTAGCTGATAAGTGTTTTTTGGCTTTTTTTAAAAAAAATCTCACAGTAGCTGATAAGTGTTTTTTGGCTTTTTTTAAAAAAAACTCATGAGATAGAATAAACTGATCCTACTTTATTAAGCAATCAATAAAAAAACTAAACTAAAACATAACAGTTTATTCTATCTCGTGAGACTTTTTTTTTTTAAAAGCCAAAAATCACTTATCAGCTACTGAGGGGAGCTACAACACTAAGAAGAATCGCTTCTCGGCTTTTGACAAGATATTGCTTAATAAAGTAGGATCAGTTTATTATATCTCGTGAGATTTTTTTTTTAAGCCAAAAAACACTTATTAGCTACTGAAGGGAGCTACAACACTAAGAAGAATCGCTTCTCGGCTTTTGACAAGATCAATGTTTATCTCTCTCGCATTCCTTTGTTTCTCAACATTCTCCTCATCTCTTTCATCTTTGTAATACATGGTCTCTGGCGACTTGTGACGTCATTGTTCAAGCCGACGGGTTCTATCCCCTGCTGCACTAGACCCCAAAACTGATGTCAACGTCTCGGGTCTAGTTTAGCAGGGGATACAACCCGTCGGCTTTGACCAATGACGTCAGAATTCGCCAGAGAGCATGTACTACAAAGATGAAAGAGATGAGAAGAATGTTCAGAAACAAAGGAATGCCAGAGAGAAAAACTGTACTTCACATATATAAGGGCCAGTAGTATTTTCACGTTAACGATATCGCGTGTTTGTATCTTAGTATTTCTCCGCAAAATACAATGGAAAGAAATGAATGAAATATGTTACTAGCAAAGAATTCATCACGTTACATGTATGTCAGTTGTTTCTCGAAAGTCTTTCGAACTGTATTGCTTAAGTGCAGTACGGGATACAAGTTCAGCGTACTCGATTCCTTAGTTTCAACTAGCATTGCTGTCCTGTTGTTCACTTGAAATATGTATCGCCTGCTTCACTAAACTGTAAATGAAACACCCGATACAAATTAAAAGCTGATTCGAAGTGTGTTGCTTAAGTACAGTACGGAATACGAGTTTGTCGTAAGGCGATTTCTCCGTTTTCACTAGCATTACTGTCCTGTTCTTCACCTGAACGATGTATCCTCCGCTTCAATAAACCCTAAGTGGAACACGGGATACAAATTCTGGATGTGCTGTTTATTTCGTCTCCGCTATTACTAACAGTCTTTTCTTACGTACATATCAGTATTACTGATGACAGAAGGACCTACGTATGTAATATATGTATACCAGACTTCCATTGACCTCGATATATGTACACTGGTAACGAATAGGTGGAAATACACGTACGTTAAATTTGCAACCTGTTTCATTTTATATGTTTTGATTGTTTATTTAACCTTTGTGTTTCACTTGTTGAAAGAGAACTACACATTGATCTTGTCAAAAGCCGAGAAGCGATTCTTCTTAGTGTTGTAGCTCCCTGGGGCACTCTGGGATGCTCTCTGGGTCACTCTGGGATTCTCTGGGACACTCTGGGATTCTCTGGGTCACTCTGCCTTGTCCTGGTCACTTTGGTATTGTCTTCGTAATCTATTCTATTTTCAGTTTACCATTTTCGCTTTTGCTGTTATGTTTTAGTTTTGTTTTTTTATTGATTGCTTAATAAAGCAGGATCAGTTTATTGTATCTCGTGAGATTTTTTTTAAAAGCCAAAAAACACGTATTAGCTACTGAAGCATCTGTATCTTCTAATGGGTGCGGGAGTTCCGACTCCTGGGGAGGTGGGTGGGTGTTATGCATGGCTATCTTAGGTTCAGGTGTGTCGCTACGAAAGGCGGAGACAAGAAGACGACACATGTACAATTTGCATCCCGTACTTCACTATGGGGTACAGTTTTCGTGTTGCCTTGGACGCTAATAGTATCCCATTCGTTACTTGAGCTATATAGCTATACGCAACATTTGTATCTTGCTCGCCAATTGACATATATAGTGTCAGTGTAAAGGTGAAGTGAAGGACGGGATACAAATTTTAGTTGTGTCGGGGGTTTTGCCTGTAATATAGCAAGTAAACATTCGAAAATGTCGAGCTGATACTAGTGCTGGGAAACGAAAGAAGATCAACAGCTGAGAAATTTCTATTACGTTCTTCACAACACGAAAACACACATATTGGTGGAATAAAACTGTGAAATATATCAAAATTGTGAAATACAGTGAAAGAAGTGAGCTTACCACACGGAAATGTCGAGGAATAACCGAAGCTCGTCTAGACAGACAGTAACGAAAATTGCATACCCACAAACAGGCAAATCCATTTCTATAAACGAAAATAAGATTAAAAATTGTTCTACAATAAAAAACTAATACTCCAAATTACCTCAATATCATTATGAATAATTATTTTAATGTACAATGATAGCGCTTATCCGGAACACAGAACTCATTTATTACCTATGCCTCGAAGTGAAGACATTACTATCTATGACTAAGGAATGACGTCATTGTTCATAGCGGACGGGTTGTATCCCCTGCTAAACTAGACCCAACGTCTCGATGGAGCAGCACGCTGGAGTGTGTGCGCCACCCTTGCTTGTAATTAAAGCAATGGTGTTCGATGTCTATCGATCTTTTCTACTTATAAATATAGCGACTGTACCACTAGTTAACGCGATGACTCACTTGATCTGAAATGATAACCAAATATCCTTTGGGTGTTCGCGACAGACTTTTCAGTTTACGCGAACTTGCTGACTGTAGTTCTTATGCCCGGTTTGAGAATGGGTATTCAAATTCTGAAAATATAATGTCTTGAATCATCAATCCATCACCGAAGCCGATGTCACATCACGATTTTTGCGAGGACATTGGGTTGGTAATTATTATTCCGTCGTCAAGGCGTCGCTACGTCGCGTATTCAACAACTACACGACGCAATTCCAGAGATAACATACCCTTGAACTATGTTCAGTTCAGAATGCGTCGTATTTCGGTGTAAACTTATTACTGTTTACAGTTAAATTGTCACTAAATTACTTTTATGTTATACAAATAATCAGTTACTTCCACAAATACACTTTAAATGTCCATTAAATGATGTATGCGACACGAGGAATTAAAGTTGAATTAAAGTTTGTTGTTCTTAGTAATTATTTGTCCCTACACCGAGCACACACACCGATTTTTCATTCAGGGAACTGCATCTATTAGCGTCAGCAATTATGACTTTGACGATAGCTTGTGACAACACTGCGCGATTGTAAGTTCTTCGTAATTGCGTTTATCTGTTGCCTATCAAGTCTAATAATTGAATTTGCGTCGGCGATCGGTCTCTTTCTGTGTCCTTTGATGTTCGTGACTATTAAGTATCACTAAGGCTAAGTCCCATCACAAATCAGCAATCACACGAGTTATTCTTCTGTCACATATATCCACTATCCCTTTATCTGCCTAAACGGTGAAGATGATTTTACTTCAGTCCTACTTCTGACTAATACTTGCAACCGTATAACTTTTAAACTTTTGATCGGTTTTAAAACAATCTAGTAGCGCTTAAAATGCTTACTCCTATTGCAAGAGTACAAGAGAGATGTGAAGTTAACATCTCCATTGCCGAGTTAGTTGTATTCACAGCGAACTTACGGCTCGATGCGGCTACAACTCTCTTTTAAGATAAATGTTATCTTTGGTCAATTTATGGTCTGGGCTTTAACCTTCGTAAATAATAATTTTTTTGAATTCTTTCTTTAAAGTTTCTGTTTAGTACCATATGGTATTCTTTCATTCAGTCCTTTCTTTATCATGTATTGTTGTTGTGGTCTTTAGTCCTGAGACTGGTTTGATGCAGCTCTCCGTGCTACTCTATCCCGTGCAAGCTTCTTCATCTCCCAGTACCTACTGCAACCTACATCCTTCTGAATCTGCTTAGTGTATTCATCTCTTGGTCTCCCTCTACGATTTTTACCCTCCACGCTGCCCTCCAATACTAAATTGGTGATCCCTCGATGTCTCAGAACATGCCCTACCAACCGATCCCTTCTTCTAGTCAAGTTGTGCCACAAACTCCTCTTCTCCCCAATTCTATTCAATACCTCCTCATTAGTTGTGTGATCAACCCATCTAATCTTCAACATTCTTCTGTAGCACCACATTTCGAAAGTTTCTATTCTCTTCTTGTCTAAGCTATTTATCGTCCACGTTTCACTTCCATACGTGGCTACACTCCATACAAATACTTTGAGAAACGACTTCCTGACACTTAAATTAATACTCGATGTTAACAAATTTCTCTTCTTAAGAAACGATTTCCTTGCCATTGTCAGTCTACATTTTATATCCTCTCAACTTTGATCATCATCAGTTATTTTTCTCCCCAAATAGCAAAACTCCTTTACTACTTTAAGTGTGTCATTTCCTAATCTAATTCCCTCAGCATCACTCGACTTAATTCGACTAAATTCCATTATGATAAGCATTGGTATTTACATAACATTCTTGTTAATCAAACTGTCAAGAGTGTAAATTTTGTAGTCAGTAGCTGTCATCACTGTCACTATGAATGATTTTTCTATTTCTTTTTGCAACAAAAGGGTGTTCATTATGGGTCCTGTAATTGGGGTGTTACAGTGCCAAACTACGAGAGATCAAACAAAATACCAACATCGCTAAATAGTTACAGGATGGGCTTAAAAAATCAAACTCAGGAGCTCATCTACTCACCATCTACTGAATTCATGTCCACTTATTGCAAGTTGTACGTGATTCACACAGATGACTGTTAGTCAAGTATATGTATACTGTAAAACTTGAAAGGAAACACCATAACAAGTATGTTAGACTATACGGTAGCACTGTGGTTCGGTGTCCGTAATACCATTTTAGCGGATCATTTGAAGTGTGCGTCGAATTCTCGCGAAATTTCGGAGGAATTTCTTTGTATGAAGGTTAAGAAAAGAACCGATGAAAGTAACAGTAGCGCGTACTTACGTCATTAGCAGAGGTCCTTAAATTTTTCCTCCCACGTCACGATATTTATAACCGGCCTCAAACTGACATTTCGTCTACGTACTCGTATTTCAACACCACTTATCTAAGTGCAAATATTTTGGAACGTAAGTTCTCATCTACATACAGCGTATGTATCTTTTCATGCAGATTCTGAGAACTAGTTAAAGCCACTCACCATGTTTAACATGTATTTGCGTCATTCTTGTCACGCTTTCCTATAAACGATTCTTGTAACTACACGTGCGTCACTCCGACATGTTACGACGCAAGAGATAACCTGCTACTAGAGGTAGCTTGGTGATCGCAAATGCTTTCTGCGATAAGCAGCTTTGCGCTGGCAGGCATCGAAATATTTTCTGCACGTAGACCCTGCGCTTTTGATTTTACACTTTAAGAGACAGAAAATATAATGGCATACAATAAAATAAATATCCTTCAGTGAATTTAAAATCTGAGCACGTTTGTTATTTATTTCTTCAAGAGATAACAATAAAATACTACAAAAAAATGAAAAATCTATTTTGTTTGCTTTTTAGTTTTGTTTTTCTTTGTTTCGAATTTTTCCCATGCAGCCATATTAACATTAGTTTTCCTATTCTTTGGTGTCCAACATCTCAGTATTGCACAGTATTAAACAGAGCGGTCTGGTAGGAGGTAGCACAATCCTGTCATAATTAGCTGAGTTATTCTGCAACATTTTTAATTCATTGTATACATTGGAGTAAAAGTTAATCAAATTAAACATTGACATAACGCCAACCAAAAATTAAAAATGCGAGTTTTGTCATATATCCAAATATATGTGTTGTAAATACTAATACACTTTTTGAATGAACCTGTGTTTGTCGTACCGTGTAAAATAATAATGTGTACAACAAAACATTTCTGTGATCTCCAGCTGGTAATCTCGTTGGGAGATTTTTTAAGTTCTGTGGCACAATGTCCTATAGGGAGCTATTTACGATTCTTAAAACTCATACGACTGTCTGAAATTTCATATCATGACGGATGCACACAAAATTGGCCGAATGTCTGAAATATGACAGTCAATTTCCCTATATGCTTTCAGGTACTGCGGATTCTCAACTGATTATATGAAGATTTTGTTTGGAACTCCTTCCTACATGCTGAGATTGGTGGTATAGCACGTACTTGATATCATAGAGCTGTTTCATAAACAGCATAGCTGAATTTCACACACTGCTACAGTTGTTGTTTACGTTTTTGGTCTTATTTTGCTGCGATACTTGATTTTACATGTCTTTGAGCATCTGTCTTGTCACTCTCAGCATTATTATATTAGTTATTGGAGCAGTACTGCAGATACGATAGTTTCTGGTAAATAGTAGATATTAGAAGTATTCTTTCTTCAGCGATCGGCTGTATAAATATCAAGATTTTTAATAGATTAATTTTGATTAGCTGTTATGAGGTAGCTTTCACAAAAAATGTCGTAGAATTTATGGAGCCCAGTTGGCGCTGAGCGACGAGCAGAGGACAAGGAAAGAAACAAACATTCGTAATAAAAGGAGCTATAAAAACTATGGTTTCCCTGATGCCACATATGTGCTAGTGCAGTTCTGCCAATGTTGAACACTGTTTTAATGTCTACAGCTACATTTATTTCGAAACGCCGCAGGTGAGATGTAAATTACAAAGTGATGAATGCTGCAGGTCTTACTTTATCACTTTCCGGACGCTTAAGTCCTGGTAAGTAGCGTGTTGGCAACAAGTGTATCAGTAATGACACACCAAAGTGACAGCCCCCAAAGTCCCCTGATTGTAGTCCCTTTGCATTGATTTTTTGTGGGTGTATTTAGAAGCTTTGGTGTATTGCAGTCCTGTTGATAGTGTCGGTGAGCTCTGGCAATGAATTGCACATGGTTACCAGTGCATTCAGAACACGCCTGGGAGATTTGAACGTGTTCGGGAGTTGATGAAGAGACGTACTCATCAACTGTGGCCGTGTGAAAAATTCGTTATCACGTGCTCGTTGTCAAGTGTTAATCTGCGGTTTGGATCCCCGGCGACACTGTCCACTGTTATAAGGTGTCCATGTTGTAGCACAGATATATTTTGCTACCTAATGACGAAGCATATGGAAGCACGGCAGCAGCTAATCCAATCACGTGACAAAGGGAAAGCGCCTCATTAAAATTTAGTTAATATGCGTACTTTTGATTACATATTCAACTTTATCTTCAAATTACGAGTCTACTGATATACACTACTGGCCATTAAAATTGCTACACCTAGAAGAAATGCAGGTGATAAACGGGTAATCATTGGAAAAATATATTATACTAGAACTGGCATGTGATTAATTTTCACGCAATTTGGGTGCACAGATCCTGAGAAATCAGTACCCAGAACAACCACCTCTGGCCGTAGTAACGGCCTTGATACGCTTGGGCATTGAGTGAAACAGAGCTTAGATGGCGTGTACAGGTACAGCTGCCAATTCAGCTTCAACAAGATATCACAGTTCATCAAGAGTACTGACTGGTGTATTGTGATGAGCCAGTCGCTCGGTCACCAATTGCCAGACGTTTTCAATTGGTGAGAGATCAGGAGAATGTGCTGGCCGGGGCAACAGTCGAACATTTTCTGTATCCAGAAAGGGCCGTACAGGAACTGCGACATGCGGTCGTGCATTATCCTGCTGAAATGTAGGGTTTCGCAGGGATCGAATGAAGGGTAGAGCCACGGGTCATAACACATCTGAAATGTAACGACCACTGTTCAAAGTGCCGTCAATGCGAACAAGAGGTGACCGAGACGTGTAACCAATGGCACCCCATACCATCAGGCCGGGTGATACGCCAGTATGACGATGGCGATTACACACTTCCAATGCGCGTTCACCGCGATGTCGCCAAACACGGATGCGACCATCATGATGCTGTAAACAGAACCTGGATTCATCCAAAAAAGTGGCGTTTTACCATTCGTGCACCCAGGTTCGTCGTTGAGTACACCATCGCAGGCGCTCCTGTCTGTGATGCAGTGTCAAGGGTAACAGCAGCCATGCTCTCCAAGCTGCAGATGGTGCAGATGGTTGTTGTCTTGCAAACGTCCCCATCTGTTCACTCAGGGATCGAGACGTGGCTGCACGATCCGTTACAGCCATGCGGATAAGGTGCCTGTCATCTCGATTGCTAGTGATACGAGGCCGTTGGGATCCAGTACGGCGTTCCGAACCTACTGATTCCACATTCTGCTTAACAGTCATTGGATCTCGACAAACGCGAGCAGCAATGTCGCGATACGATAAACCGCAAACGGGATAGGCTACAATCCGATCTCTATTAAAGCGGGAAACGAGATTGTGTGCATTTCTACTCCTTACACGAGGCATCACACAACGCCGGTCAACTGCTGTTTGTGTATGAGAAACCGGTTGGAAACTTTCCTCATGTAAGCACGTGGTAGGTGTCGCCACCGGCGCCAACCTTGTGTGAATGCTCTGGAAAGCTAATCATTTGCATATCACAGCATCTTCTTCCTGTCGGTTAAATTTCGCTTCTGTAGCACATCTTCGTGGTGTAGCAATTTTAATGGCCAGCAGTGTATTATGTGTCTACGACTGAGACTTTTCGCCATGACATTGGGCCTTGTTTGCCAATTGTTCTTCTGTTAATCGGGCTTGCTGTTGATTATCACCAAATGTTTTCTTCCGTTGCGCCAGGAATTTGTCCCAGATACAGCTCATCTCTTCGTTGGTGTCGAACCGGTGCTGGGCTGTACCATCCAAAGAGAAGTACACGTTTGTCATTCCATGTGATGTATTTGGCAATCGGTCAAATTTTTTCTGCCATGCTGATAAGCGTCCCCGGATGTGCAGCTGATTTACTGATGTTTGCTGACTCTACTGATGTTCGGAACGACGTTGTTTGTGTTCCAGCTGCTGTCCCTGTAGATGACAGCTTTTACGTTGCCTAATTCGAGTTATTTTTATGTTGATGTTTTAAAGTATCTGGCGCCTCCACCAAGCAACGTCATGTCGAAACCACAATGAAGTCCAAATCCGAAGGCAGAGTCCTCAGTGAATTGCAGTACTTAGAACTGAAAGCGCTACATAATTTTACGGCACAGACCGCATTTTACATGTACAAAAATTTTACATGTGCCTTAGTGCTAGAACAACATGCGTTTCCCACAACCGTCTGACGATAACGAAGACACTTTACAGCTCATTTCTCCGTGATATTTCACTTTGTAAATAGGCTACTTTTTCGCCTCACGCCGAATTTTACGTGCGTATTTCACATGTACAAGTAGGGTAACCTTAAACCCCTGTATCTCGGAAACGGAGAAGAAATCGAGGAAATGAATGAAAACCTCTAGTTCTTCACACAACGAATATTAGTAAAAAGTGAAGTAAGCAGTAGAAATTATTTCATTAAGTTCACTGCATAGTCGCAGACCTTAGAAATTTCCTCATTACAGTGACAGATTTAAGTTCAAAACTGTTCTCTTACCCTTTCTGACAAGTATCGTTATTTCCACAATCATCTACGGATCTTAATGTACCTGCAAATGTTAGATGCTTTATTTTGTGATACAGCGCAGCTTGCAGCCTGCAGCCTGTAGTCGTGGATCACGGTTGGTAGTTCAAATCTTGTTAGTAACAGAGTTTTAAAACTTCTCTGGTGCGGAAAACAAGCTCTTTACAAACTTCGTTAAACTTCTAAGAGGCGCATTCCAAGGCAGTATGTCAGATAGCACCGACGCAAGCGGAACTCGGCGATATTAAAGACGAACAGAAAGAGTCTGTCCTAAGAATCTGCTAGCAATTGCAACTTTATCGTAACGTAAATTAGCTGCTCAAGTGCTTATTTCCCGTTCTCACTCCTCTGCCTTCTGGAGTAATTTCCTCCATTGCTAGCTGGCGAAGTCGCGTCACGTGCCTTGTTCGTTTCAATTTATGAAATGAAACTAAAGTGCATAAGGATCGAAGAGAATGCATTGAAGAACAGAAACAAAATTTTATTTTCACGTAATTACAGGTCGTTTTCTGAGTGAAATATTTCAAAAAATAGTGCTTCATAGAGAGGACGTAATCTTATACGCATCCATAACGGGTCTCTTTTCGAAGACATCTTGTGTACTTCAAACCTCTTTACTGGTCTTTTAGCAAAAATTGTGGAAAATGCCTGTCAGTCGAGGTGGGCATCATCTTTAGGACCCTTGTTGGGAACAGAATACAAACTAGTCTTCCCCGAGACTAATCATGACCTCCAAAAAGCTTTTACACAGGAATGGTTTTTGCACTGAACGTATGCACTGAAGCAAATTATGCCCAATAAACTGCTGAAAATCTTGTGAGAAGATTTTTCGGTCTGCTCTCGACTGTTTGGTAACTTGACAACTGGAAATCAGTCCCAGCCACACATCCATGACAACACTTGGCTTTTGCACGATACCAATATTTGAATTTACTACTTCAAATCTGTCTCGCGGAAGATTCTGACCGCCATGGTGTCTCCTTGGTCCTTCCATTTCATCAACATCTTATATGCTATTACGTATTCATCATTCTCCAGTTTGTGATTTGCTATAATGTTATGACGTTGGCGAACTCCTTTCTGTGTTACCATATCGTGCCGACAACGTCTCTGTTCTTAAACTACAACTGCATTGGATCCGTATTTCTCCCGCTGGCATATAGAACTATTCTGTGACCCGATGTCATTTTGAGTCATCCTTGGCTACACTTACACTGGATCCGTATTTCTCCCGACCTATGTGGAGCCATTATATGGCCCGTCGTCATTTTAGTTGACTATTGCTGCAGATGAGGATTCTCTTTAAGAAGAGACCTAGAAAAAAGGTATGAGTGGAACAGTTTAACCAACATATATCTGCAAGCGATGTTTTTGAAACCAGCCACCCTTTGCGATATCACCCAGATAAATTCAAGGACTACCACTGTATAACTATAGAAACGCATGAGCACACTTTTAAGCAATGAGGAAAGATTTAAATGGTCAACAGGGCAGGTATAAGCCCGAAACAACACAAACAGCCGCTTTGGGTCCCAAAATCAGAGAGGCGTCAGAAGAAAAAAAATTATGTGTTGACTGGAAAATAATTAGTATCGAAAGCTGACATAAATGGATGTATACCATTACGCTCGTAGAAGCAGAAACGTTCCAGATAGCTGCGAATGTGTGTCTACAAACAGTCACCGTAAAATGTAGCCCTAGTTAGTACTGACGTATTGGAAATACAAACTTTCCGGTTAAGATCGCATGTAACTGGGCGCAAATTTCACCCAAGGGCTACCTCAACAAGAAACACAGTACCACTTTAGCACATTATTTGACGAAAACTACTG
This sequence comes from Schistocerca piceifrons, assembly GCF_021461385.2. Taxonomy (NCBI): domain Eukaryota; kingdom Metazoa; phylum Arthropoda; class Insecta; order Orthoptera; family Acrididae; genus Schistocerca; species Schistocerca piceifrons. The sequence continues at coordinate 547,869,696 of NC_060143.1, forward strand.
CTCACATGCACGTTTTGAAAAGTCGCATTTCGCACGTCGTCGTCAAATTTAGAGGCTGTGTTGCAATATGCCGCGAAATCTTTAAAACACGTTGCGCCATTTATGCACCACGTCGATCCATATATTATTAGATTTCAACTCGCAGAGTAGAAAGACTTACGCTGCTTAACGCCAGTATGCAGTTAGGCCGCTCTCACACTATACGGTTTAGACTGTGCGGCAAAAAGCAGTAAGAGTTTTAGCCGTGACTGTGTTGCTTTCACATTACACGGTTTTTTGACGTGACCAGTTGTTGGTGTCTATTCAGTTTGCTTAATGTGTTTGTGTAGATGAACCGTAAACGAATTGTTGCTTTGTGGGTACACACCACCAACCAGAGAAGAGAGGAAGTGGGTTTATTTTATACACTCTTTGAAGATTTGAGGAACGACGGAAATAAATTCTTTAACTATTTCCGAATGTCTATTACCTCTTTTGACGAATTATATAGAAAAATTAAGGATATGTTACAACGAAAAAAAAATAAATAAAACACACACACACAATTCCGCAATTGCATCCAACCTGTTCAAATGCTGGCTATCACTTTAAGGTAAGTTAATACATAAAAAACTCGTTCTGTTTATTTACTTATTTATTTGTATTTTACATTTTGATTACGCTCAGATTATGAAGTAGAAAAGTCAATATCATAATCAGCAGTTGAAACCAAAGAGTTTGTAGCAGGACTGACTGTACTGTCACTTTGTGGCGACAGGCTCTCTGTGAAAAGGTTGTAGAACTGCGTTGTTGATGGTGGGCCTTCATGGAGACTAGTGGAAGGCGAAGGCTATGGTGATGGCACTTTATTTCTTTGTTGATAGGAACTGCGACCCTGAGAAGTCTGTAATGGTTGATCCAGAAAAGACGTTGGGTTTGGTGCAGCTGGAGGAGGACGAATGTGATGCGCATGGTAAGAGGATATTGGAGCAGCATTTTCCATAGGTGAATAAGAATAAGCTTGAAATCGATTATTGTGTGGCATGGAAGGTGTGTGATGGATAAATGGAGGAAGCTGAGCTGTCAATATCTTTCTCCTTTCATATATATTTTCTATAACTTTGAGTACTCCCATATGAAACTGAAGATAATCCTGTTCCTAAAATTTTTCCAGGTGAGAATTCAGACTAAGTAAAAATGACATTTTGCTGCAAGGTTTGTCTCCTTCCAGAGCTCTTAATATTTTCATTTCGATTGCATCAGGTTTTCTTTGTTTCCGTTTGTATAGCGCTCGCTTTTGGATGTTTGTTGTGTGGGTACCCGGTGTATCAAATGGCTCAGAAACATTCTGAGTATTTTCGACGGAGCCCTGCGTTTCTATATCTCCTTCCAGTCTGGCAGTGCGTTCCGATTGAAAACTGTCCTCCGTCTCTCGAGAATCATACAGTTTTTTTAGAAACTGCAGCTGATCAGAATATACATACTTTTTCACTTGCTGCTGAGCCACTTTTTTTCGTAGCTTGAATTTTTATGTTTGACTTCACAAAGCAGTCTCGTAGATTGGTCCACCTCCGTATTACTTCCTTATCTACATCAAAAGAAAACAAAACTGTATGAAAACACTTTAATTTTGTATAGAAAAAAGCAAAACTGGAACAAAAAATGTCCACTGCAAACTAAATGTCACTGGTTTCTTTTTTGTTTGTTTGTTTGTTTTGTTCAGGTATCTGGCAAGCGGTTGTTCCTTCACTGACTTACATTTCCAGTACAGAATTGGGATTTCTACAGCAAGTAAAGTGGTTAATGATGCGTGCACAGCAATTTGGGCTTCACTGCGGGAAGAATGTATACAAGACCGACCAAAGAGGTATGGGAATCAATAGCGGCTGGATTTGAACGTACTGCTAATTTCCCCCACTGCTTAGGACTGGTGGATGGAAAACATAATCGTCTTACTGCCCCATTTAATAGCGCATCAATGTACTTCAATTACAAAGAATACTTTTTAGTGGTTCTGATGGCTGTGGCGGATTCCAACTACAGGTTCATTTATGTCAACGTAGGAAGTTATTGCAAAGACTGTGACTCTTCAGTGTTCAGACGATCCAGTTTATGGAAGTCAATAGAAAGTAATTCCCTGCAATTTCAAAACGTCAAATGTCTGCCTGGTACGGAAGGTCCAAAAGTACCCTACTTAATCGTGGGACACGCAGCATTTGGCTTACACACACATTTGCTCCGGCCTTTTGGGGGAACAAACTTGACCGTTGAGAAACGTGTATTTAATTATCGTTTGTGCAGAGACAGGAGGTATGTGGAATGTGCTTTTGGCATCCTCACCAATAAGTGGCGGGTGTTTCACCGACCTTTAAATGTTCATCCAGATTTTGCAGTAAAAATGGTTGAAGCTTGCATTGTTTTACACAATTTTGTACGTCAGAGAGTTGGATTTATAACTGAAGACATCACATCCATCACTGGTTTGAAAGACTTGCCCCAAGATGCTAACATAAGAGGGGGACTGACAGCCAACGCCATAAGGAACACCCTTTGCAGATATTTTATGACAAATGCTGGAAGCGTGTCATGGCAGATGTCAAAGATATAAATTTTGTTTATAAATAAATTACTGCTACCACTAACGTTTTTATTCGTTTTGTTTATATTTTGCACGACACGTTTCGGGAAATAATTCCCATCTTCAAGAGCGTTTTTTTCTCTAAGTTGTCATGATGTGTGGTGTTTTTTTGATGTGTGAGGTTTTGCGCGTGGTTCTCTTATATATTACAGTAAAGAAAACAGAATGCAAGACCTGACACATAAAAAGACACCACACATGAAGACAACTTAGAGAAAAAACGTGACTGGTAGCAGTAATTTATTTATAAACAAACCTTTTACTTTTAGAATAAAATTTGTAACGTTAAATAAATACTGTTTAAAAAGTATAAAAATTAATATTAAATACATACTTACCAAACGCATTTTTTATCTTTGTCTTCCACCTCATCAAAATCTTGCATTAGTGCGACGCAAACTCCCCGCCCAACTTTCTTTGTATCAATACGATCTTTATACGCATTTAGAGTTTTGTCCCACAGAACAGGTATCACTTCCACCAAGGTTATAAACACTTCAGTATCAATTTCATCCATTTTTCTACACTTTTCAGTAAACAAGAATAAACACAAATGAATAACACGACACTAGTCGACGCCGTAAGATTCAAAACCGTCCAATGTGAAAGCATGCACTTAGTCACGTAGGCCACCGTGTCGGAACTCGCCGTACGGCGATCGTCGGTTGTAGTGGCAAGACACGGCTGCAGCACGGCGCGGCAGCGGCATTTTACCGTCGTCGTATAATGTGGAAGGTACCATACATTTCATCACACCTACAGCCGTACGGCTTTTTGCCGCACGGTCAAAACCGTATAGTGTGAAACCGGCCTAAGGTGTGAGGTGGAAGCTACTTTGTCCACTATGAGCATTTCATTTCCTCTTCCACTCGTAAACAGAGCGAGGAAAAAACAACTATCTATATGCCTCGGTAAGAAAAGTTACTTCTCTTCTCCTCATGTTCCTTACGGGAAATGTTTATTGGCGGCAGTAGGATCATTCTCCAGTCAGCTCAAATCGCGGATCTCTAAACTTTCCCAATGGCGTTCATTGAAAAGGACGTCGACTTCCATCCAGAGATTTCCATTTGAGTTCCTGAAGCATCTCCGTAATACTTGTTAGTTGTTACAACCTACCAGTAACATATCTAATAGCCCGTCTCTGAACTGCTTCGGTGTGTTCCTTTAATCCTACCAGGTACGGATCCCAAACACTCGATCAGTACTCTAGTATAGGTCGCGCTAGCGTCCTACATGCGGTCTCTTTTACAGATGAACCACACATTCCCAGAATTCTCGCAACAAATCGAAGTCAATCACTCGCCTTCCCTACCGCAATCATCACATGATCGCTCCATTTTATATCGCTTAGCAGTGCTACGCCCAGATATTTAAACAACGATCTGCGTCGAGCAGGACGCTACTAATGCTGTGCTCGAACATTACGGATTTGTTTTTCCTACTTATCCCCATTAACTTACTTTTTCTACATTTAGAGCCTACTGCCATTCATCACAACCACTACAAATGGTCTCTTGGTCATCTCGTATCCTCCTACACTCAGCTTCGACAGTTTCCCGTACCCCACAGCATCATCAGCAAACAACCGCAGTTTGCTACCCACCTTCTCGGTCAGATCATTTATACAGCGTGGACCATTGCTAGTGACCGGGCCAAATATCTCACGAAATAAGCGTCAAACGAAAAAACTACAAAGAACAAAACTTGTCTAGCTTTAAGGGGGAAACCAGATGGCGCTATGGTTTGCCCCATAGATGGCGCTGGCATAGGTCAAACGGATATCAACTGCGTTATTTTTTAAAAATAGGAACCCCCAGTTTTTATTACATATTCGTGTAATACGTGAAGAAGTATGAATGTTTTAGCTGGACCACTTTTTTCGCTTTGTGATAGATGGCGCTGTAATAGTCACAAACATATGGCTCACAATTTTCGACGAACAGTTGGTAGCAGGTAGGTTTTTTCTTTTTTTTTTTTTAATTAAAATACAGAACGTAGGTACGTTTGAACATTTTATTTCGGTTGTTCCAATGTGATACATGTACCTTTGTGAACTTACTATTTCTGAGAACGCGTGCGGTTGCAGCGTGATTACCTGTAAATACCACTTTAATGCAATAAATCCTCAAAATGATGTCCGTCAACCTCAATGCATTTGGCAATACGTGTAACGACAGTCCTCTCAACAGCGAGTAGTTCGCCTTCCGTAATGTTCGCATATGCATTGACAATGCACTGAAGCATGTTGTCAGGCGTTGTCGGTGGATCAGGATAGCAAATATCCTTCAACTTTCCCCACAGAAAGAAATCCGGGGATGTCAGATCCGGTGAACGTGCGGGCCATGGTATGGTGCTTCGACGACCAATCCACCTGTCATGAAATATGCTATTCAATACCGCTTCAACCGCACGCGAGCTATGTGCCGGATATCCATCATATTGGAAGTACATCCCCATTCTCTCATGCAGTGAAACATCTTGTAGTAACATCGGTAGAACATTACGTAGGAAATCAGCATATATTGCACCATTTAGATTGCCATCGATAAAACGGGGGCCAATTACCCTTCTTCTAATAATGCCGCACCATACATTAACCCGCCAAGGTCTCTGATGTTCCACTTGTTGCAGCCATCGTGGATTTTCCGTTGCCCAGTAATGCATATTACGCCGGTTTACGTTACCGCTGTTGGTGAATGACGCTTCGTCGCTAAATAGAACGCGTGAAAAAAGTCTGTCATCGTCCCGTAATTTCTCTTGTGCCCAGTGGCAGTACTGTACACGACGTTCAAAGTCGTCGCCATGCAATTTGTTGCAGGTCGTGGTTGACGTTTCACATGTGGCTGAACACTTCCTGTTTCCTTAAATAACGTAACTATCCGGCGAACGGTCCGGACTCTTGGACGATGTCGTCCAGGATACCGAGCAGCATACATAGCACACGCCCGTTGGGAATTTTGATCACAATAGCCATACATCAACACGATATCGATATTTTCCACAAGTGGTAAACGGTCCATTTTAACACGGGTAATGTATCACGAAGCAAATACCGTCCGCACTGGCGGAATGTTGCGTGATACCACGTACTTACACGTTTGTGACTATTACAGCGCCATCTATCACAAAGCGAAAATAGTGGTCCAACTAAAACATTTATATTTCTTTACGTGCTACACGAATATGTATTAAAAAATGGGGGTTTCTATTTAAAAGAAAGGCGAAAGGCAAAGGTCCAGAGTTCGAGTCTCGGTCCGGCACACAGTTTTAATCTGCCAGGAAGTTTCATATAAGCGCACACTCCGCTGCAGAGTGAAAATCTCATTCTGGAAACATCCCCCAGGCTAAGCCATGTCGCCTTAATATCCTTTCTTTCAGGATTGCTAGTTCTGCAAGGTTCGCAGGAGAGCTTCTGTAAAGTTTGGAAGGTAGGGGATGAGGTACTGGCAGACGTAAAGTTGTGAGGACGGGGCGTCAGTCGTGCTTGGGTAGCGCACATGGTAGAGCACTTGTCCGTGGAAGGCAAAGGTCCTGAGTTCGAGTCTCGGTCCGGCACACTGTTTTATTCTACCAGGAAGTTTCAAAAGATATTCGACTGCAATTGAATGTGTTTTAAACATTAATGAGAAGGTCTTCAGTTACAGTGACAACTTGATGTACCACATTAAGAGAGTGGAGGAAATGAGATAAGGCAAGCAAATGCTACAGTTCAGAACTGATGGGAATTGAGATTATGGATGTAATAGGTCACCAGTAACAAGAATACCACATAATGCCACTGAACGGACACTTCCTTTGCTTAACCCTGTAAAGAAGAATAATGAAAAGAGGGACGGTGCACAATATGTCACAGGGGCCTAAAGTGTTATTCGTCCCACGTGGCACTTTACCGCCCCTGAGCATAGTGCAGCGTTTTCTATGGTTTATAAAATTTTGATCAAACCGCGAACTTGGATAGATATAACTCACAAACGTACGAGAAACAGTCGTAAGATTTTAAATCATAATCTTGAAAAAAGTCAGCTTTCTGATGGTGCTGGTCCCTCCCTACAGATTCACCTTTCAACGTGACGCTTTTTCTCAGAAACTTGGCGTATACCTTTTTTGTTGAAGTCCGATAGTTGACTGTTACGGAACTGTCTCCACGTTCGTACGTGGTCCAATGTAGGCAGGCTCACACTTTCTGGAACAAAAATTACGGAACCCCATTGTTTCGAGGTGAGCACTGTGTTTGGTAGGTGTTATCTGTCGGTTGACGGCCGCTCGAGGATCTCTCGCTGCGACACCTGCGGCCGCAGGAAGCGAGTAGTGGGCAGGTCCGCGTGACGGCTGCCGCGTCGCTTTGTCGCTACACTGGGAAGCGGGCGCAGCCAGCTGCGACCCTGGAGTTTCCGGCGCGGGTTGCCGACCCCCTGTGACGTCACGCCGGCTTCCGGTCACGGCTCTCCGCCCACGCCTCCTCCTGCGTGCCGTATCTCTGGGGGGCACTGGTCGCCAGCTGCCTCCGCGACTCGGGAAACCGGCCAGAACTCGTGGCAGCCCTGCTATTTCATTTCCACCGATTAGCCAGACAGCAGAATTAATTCGTCGGAAGTAAGACGGCGATTCGGCTCCGTGGACTTAGGGCGCTCAACACCTAGATTATTAGCGCCCTTGTCAAAATTAATAAATAAAGTCTGAGACGCTTGGTGGTGCATAGTACTCACACACATACCAGGTGTAGAAGAATGAAACCGGAATTTCCCTATAGATGGTGCTAGTCATCAGTGTAGGGCCCTTGAGACCTAGAGAGCCTATATAGGGGGAGAGTGGCCAATCGGCCCGTAGCCGCCATGTTTTTACCAGATTGCGCGCGGGACGTGCAGTTAGGTAGCGACGCAAGCAGAAAGCTAGCCACTTCACGAGTAAAATAAGGCATGTGTTTGACGCATGAGACCAAAGCAGATCTTCTAGCTTAATACTGGGTACATGATTAAAACGAATGCCATTCGTCTATGTTTATATAGGCCTAATAAATCTGTGAGCAAATGGAAGTATCGTGAAACAGTGTGTATGTCTGTCGAATTTCAGCAACTGTATTTTATGATGCTATATAAACATTGACAACTGATTAACGAGAAAAAGAAGTTTCGTTTAATGTATCTCAATGTACATGATGCTATTTCAGATTTTTCCGTGCGAGCATTCATCGCTGAAATTGGTAAACTCTTGTCTCTTTCCGTCCCCACATAGTGCATTTTAACCCTAGGACGCCCAAGCCTTTTTTTCTAGCCTGGATGCCTAAGGGGGGGGGGGAGGGAGGAGGAGGTTCGGCGGTTCCACAGGTATTAAATAAGTTTACTGACGAAAAATTACAACTTTCAAAATGGTTTATGTATTTTAACTAAGGCATCGGTTTAATAATGTTGTTAATTGTTATAAATATTGGATTGAGTGAATAAAAAGTTGGGACATATTACAATACAAAATACAGATGTGTTCATATACAATAGACTACTGAGTCCTCAACTTTAAGGCAAGAGACACACTTCATAATTTTTTCTGAATGTGTGTTACACACATGTTTATGACTCTGTCCACAATACTGTTTTGATTTACTTAGATTGTTGTACTTCTGCACCGACCTTTCCCTGCACGAGACTGACGTGCTTCTGTTGTCACTTCTTTGATTTTCTTTTGTAGAATAGTCTCCATTGATTGAACAATTTGGTTAGATAAGCCTCTTGCATTGGCACTTCTTTCTTCTACCAGCAATTTCATAAGTTCCATCCTAGCTTGCAGAAGATAAAGTTGCCGTTTCTTGTGTTTCTTCTCATTCCATCTTGGATGTTGCTGCATGAATATGGTGGTTGCATTGATAGCACAAATGTCGACGAGAGGGTAAAATACAGATAGAGGCCATCTCTTTGTTCCCCTCTTGCAGGTGTACATACGTGCCATTTGATCAATGGTATCAATTCCACCTTTAGTGGAATTATAATATGCTTTTATCTCGGTTTTATTCTTGTCTCCTCCAACAGTGCCTTTATCTTGGTGCATTGTTGACAACATCAGTAAGTTTTTGCTTGGTTTCATTTTTGCTGTGTGAGACACCAAAGTTACTGGAGGCCTTCGTGTTGAGAACTGCACTAACTCACTGCAAGTTTACAAGATAAATAACAGCTGACTGACATAAACAATCACTTCCTGTGAAAGTAAACCGATTGTTGTGAATATCAAGAATACCAACCAACAAGAAACTAACTTGCATTGTTGTAGAGACGAGAAATACGAAATCCTACTAAGGGAAATTTTCTATAGCATGGAAGCCTAAGGGGGGGGGGGGGGGGTTGTTGGACCCTATTTATTTTTTCTTTCAAAGCAGGAATTTTCTATAAAATATATTGACACTAACGATTCATAAAATATGTAGTATGAAAGTTACTTGGGCAAAAGCAGGGGACATAAAATCTTATGGGTTCAACCTCCCCCCCTTAGGCGTCCTAGGGTTAAGTGTGTGTCGATCTTATAACATTTTCTTATGCTGGCAAAACATGTCATTCTGTACACATTAGGAACTCTATACCACAGAAAATCGGAAAAATATCAATACTTAGGTACTCTACTGAAACAGCAGAAAGTAATTCAAAATAGGTAACTGAATATCCACACGACAATTATAATTTACAGGAATGTGAGTAGCCAAGGCTACAGAACCAAGTGCGAGTCGCCAGTCAGAAGTACGTAGACTTAGGGTTCGGTTCCGAACACATGTTAAAACACATCGTGTAGCATGAATTTTCACTCTAGAACAATTAAAAGTCTAAAAAATAACGTTTAAAAAACCTGGATTGAGCAGGATTCGAACTCACGACCTTTGGGTTACACAGTCAAAACTCTTCTCCTGTGCTACAAGGCCACATTAGTAGTAGTGTGACGGTCATATACTTTTACTTTAATGGAAGGGATGTATCAGTAAAAAGGTGATTCCGCAATTTTTTAATTTCGTTTTGTAGGCGTTATAAGCATGTAGAAAGAAAATGATTGTTCGATACACAAAGAAGCCAAACAAGCTTTCTAACAATTTCTTCATTTCTTGGGAAAACGAGCATCATATATCGGTCCTCACTTCGGATTTTGCACCCAACACCGGAGCAACCAAGCATTCCTCTTGACTGTCCTTGATGATTTTGTAATTCATATTATCAGTGACGCTCAGTAAATCGCTTTAATTAAAAATTTTGCCTCTAAAATTGCTGTGAAGTTGTAAAAGTATCGTCATAGATCCGATCAACAGAGTGACTGTAAGGTAATTTACGTAAATAGAACCAGCAGAGAACATTCAGAAGTCCTTCAATATTACCGTATTACAACCTGTACGTAATTGAACAATGGAATTGGCGTTCGAAGCGTTGAAGAGAACCAATGGAACAGAATCACACACAGTATGTATTTATACTCGTACCAAGTCAGCGTCAGTTTGGTAAAAACATGGCGTCGTCGGCTCTCAGCCAATCAGCGACGTATCACCATTGACCATTCTCTCCCTCTATATAGGCTCTCTAGTGGACACTCTGTTTCCTGTAACGGCTGACGACAATGTCACCACACAGTAATCCAAGTTGTGTACAGGGCTATTACAAATGATTGGAGCGATTTCATAAATTCACTGTAGCTCCATTCATTGACATATGGTCACGACACACTACAGATTCGTAGAAAAACTCATAAAGTTTTGTTCGGCTGAAGCCGCACTTCAGGTTTCTGCCGCCAGAGCGCTCGAGAACGCAGTGAGACAAAATGGCGACAGGAGCCGAGAAAGCGTATGTCGTGCCTGAAATGCACTCACATCAGTCAGTCATAACAGTGCAACGACACTTCAGGACGAAGTTCAACAAAGATCCACCAACTGCTAACTCCATTCGGCGATGGTATGCACAGTTTGAAGCTTCTGGATGCCTCTGTAAGGGGAAATCAACGGGTCGGCCTGCAGTGAGCGAAGAAACGGTTGAACGCGTGCGGTCAAGTTTCACGCGTGGCCCGCGGAAGTCGACGAATAAAGCAAGCAGGGAGCTAAACGTACCACAGCCGACGGTTGGGAAAATCTTACGGAAAAGGCTAAAGCAGAAGCCTTACCGTTTACAATTGCTACAAGCCCTGACACCCGATGACAAAGTCAAAACCTTTGAATTTTCGGCGCGGTTGCAACAGCTCATGGAAGAGGATGAGTTCAGTGCGAAACTTGTTTTCAGTGATGAAGCAACATTTTTTCTTAATGGTGAAGTGAACAGACACAATGTGCGAATCTGGGCGGTAGAGAATCCTCACGCATTCGTGCAGCAAATTCGCAATTCACCAAAAGTTAACGTGTTTTGTGCAATCTCACGGTTTAAAATTTACGGCCCCTTTTTCTTCTGCGAAAAAAACGTTACAGGACACGTGTATCTGGACATGCTGGAAAATTGGCTCATGCCACAACTGGAGACCGACAGCGCCGACTTCATCTTTCAACAGGATGGTGCTCCACCGCACTTCCATCATGATGTTCGGCATTTCTTAAACAGGAGATTGGAAAACCGATGGATCGGTCGTGGTGGAGATCATGATCAGCAATTCATGTCATGGCCTCCACGCTCTCCCGACTTAACCCCATGCGATTTCTTTCTGTGGGGTTATGTGAAAGATTCAGTGTTTAAACCTCCTCTACCAAGAAACGTGCCAGAACTGCGAGCTCGCATCAACGATGCTTTCGAACTTATTGATGGGGACATGCTGCGCCGAATGTGGGAGGGATAATCGGCTTGATGTCTGCCGAATCACTAAAGGGGCACATATCGAACATTTGTGAATGCCTAAAAAACTTTTTGAGTTTTTGTATGTGTGTGCAAAGCATTGTGAAAATATCTCAAATAATAAAGTTATTGTAGAGCTGTGAAATCGCTTCAATCATTTGTAATAACCCTGTACATCGGTATCTGTTTGACACCCGTAAACATGTCGAGTTTTGTACGTACAAACTACGATTCGCCGACAGCACTGGTTTCCTGTTATCATTTGAAGAAAAATGCTGCAGAATTGCATCGTAAGCTTGTCGAAACTTTCGGCGAACATGCTAATGGGAAAACACGGTGTTCCGAGTGTTTCATAAAATTCGAAAGTGGTAATTTTGACGTGAGAAACGACGAGAGCGGGAAACCACCGAAAAAGTTCGAAGGTAACGAAATGCTGGCCTTATTTAATGAAGATGATACCCAAACAGGAACTAGTGGAACAGTTGAATGTGGCGCAGAAAGGCACTTCTCTTCGAAAAATGTTCAAATGTGCGTGAATTCCTAAGGGACCGAACTTCCGAGGTTACCGGTTCCTAGACTTACACACTACTTGTACTAACATAAACTGACTTATGCTAAGAACAACACACACACACCCATGCCCGAGGGACACGGCGCCTCAAACCGCGCGGCGTTCGTCTTCGTTTGTAAGCTATGAGAAAGGTACAGAAAGTGGGAAAATAGGTTCCACATGAACTGAATGAAAGACAGCAAGCAAATCGAAAGACCACATATGAAAAGCTGCTTGCCTGATGCAAAAGAAAGTCGTTTCTCCATCGGATAGTGACAGGTGGTGAAAAATGGATCCTAAGCATCGTTAATCATTGGTAAATCCAGGCAAACCTTCGACATCCACTGCAGAACAAATCGTTTTGGGATCAGAAGGTTGTCATCTACTACGAACGGCTAAAACTGGTGAAACCGTTAACACTGATCGCTGCCAACGGAAAATGATCGATTTAAATCGAACACTACGTGAAAAACGACCGGAATATGGAAAAAGGCAGCACAAAGTCGTATTACTCCGTGATAACGCCCCATCACACACAGAAAAGCGCGTCAGGGAAACGATCGAGGCGTTCAGTTGGGAAACACTAAGGCATGCGGCTTATTCTCCAAACTTGGTTCCTTCCGATTACCATGTATTTGCATCACTGAGACACGCCCTCGCTTTACAACGCTTCAGTTCGTATGAAAATGTACGAAAATGGCTCTCTGACTGGTTCGCTTCAAAAGAAAAACTGTTTTTTTGGCGTGCCATTCATTGCCCGCCGGATAGGTGGGAGAAATGTATAAATAGCAACAGAGATTATTTTGTATAAAATATTGTTTTTGAGTTTCAAACAACAGACGTGTAATTATTGTTTCATACTACTACAGCCTGGTAGTTTCGCCGATGCACTAATGCTGCCCAGCGACCGCCATGTTTCCAATTTATACGTTTGTACATGTAGGAAAGCACATCTAAAGTCAGGTTAAAATTTACTTCTACATTTCAAAACTACTTCTGAAGTCAGTTATAGACAAATCTGCCGATTTACAGCATCGGATAACAAAATCAAGAGAAAAAAAAATTTCAAGACAATGTTTACTTACATTGACAGATGATTCCTACTATTGATAATTATAGTCTTATCAGGTAATTAAAGTGCAGTTCGATCTCTGTAAGAAGCTACGGCTTTACTAATTTTACTATCAGCTAAGCTGGGCTATACTCAGGCGTATTAAGTTTTTCAACGCTTACTCTGTTTAAAGAAATTTCTGGCATTCTGTATACTTACTACTCTGTTCTCCTCAAGCTGATAGGCCCTCGTATATACATTTCCCTATAGCTTTCTGCTGTTGCACTCTGTCCAGCTCTTTCATAAACAAAATACACTCCCACACAACCTGGCTCACTCAGTCAAGGTATATGTTACATAAAACTGTAACAAATTGCAATTATAATGATTAGCTATGTCGCTGGAAAAATCATTTTCCGTTTAATTTCTGAATTAACTGCGACAAAAGCCACTTAAGAAATTCTGTTAGGCACCAAGGTGTTGTTAATGTCATGTAGCGTATTCTGTGACAAGTTTAAGCAAATACAAATGAAAAATTTAATCACAGAACGTAAACATTGCTACTTGGCCTCCAGTATAAAACCAACTGATGGGAGGGATGTAAAATAAATTCAATGTTTCTGATAAGTAACTTGAATTTTAATGTGCACTTGTATACAGTAAATGTATGGATTTATCTGTGAGCAAAGTAATACCTTTATCACGAAAACATATTTTTTACTGATAAAGTGGTCTCTATTTCACAATATGACCTCTCACAGAGTTGCGTTGCTTTATTTGAATATTCTTAAGATATCAAGCTTCTCCGATCTGAGTATTGCGCAGACCTTTACTAAACATAGTAGTGTAGTTATTTTTCGTGCCTGATTTTCAGATACGTATTTTCAAAGATGACATACCTCGGACTGAAATTAGTCGCCTGTCTCTGGTCGCTGTGTTAACAAATCGCTGGACCACTCTCACTTAGCTGATCTTGATCACTGCGACAAATGAGGGAGCCTCCAATTTAGCTGAATAAAATTAAGCAGGTAATTATTTAGCCACAAGATACTGCTTCCGAAAGAAGCTTGACGAACAAGAAACGTTTAAAATCGCTCAGGGAATACTTCAGGATGGGGTTCGATGCAATGTTTGGACAATATTCAGATATTGTCGTAACCACGTGCTCAATCAATTTGAACTTCTATTATTAATTGGCTTTTACATTCATTTAGTTTCACTTTCAAACATAAATGCATACTATGCCATGACAAAATGAATAGTTTTAACTTGTGCGTAGAATTCCGAAATTTCGTGTTAAGTTTAATTTTTCCTTCCGATACACAGTCGATGTAGTTTTCAACAATTCACACTCCTTACTACTTTTTGATCACCAATACTATTCACAGTTCTACTCTTCTTTCGCTTCATATTTCCACAAATCACCGATCAGAGTGCAAAAATCTACTTATCTCCTTCAAACTTGAACTGGTTGCTGTCCGCCATTAACAATCCTCAAGTTGTTCCGTCTTCTCTCTTGTTGATTTGCTTCCGTCACAATTTTTAATTCATTCTTCCATCTTCCGGTCCTCTTCTCTTCTCTACTGATAAGACCCCACCGCTGTCGAATAATTTATGACGCCATTACATCTCTCTGATCACTTTTCTCTCTTCTCCGTCGCACTTCGGTTCGAATGCCATAAAGATTTAGAACTTAACTTATAGAGAGGCACCGTACCAAGCGAGGAGACCGCGCCGTCTCAGTGCCTACCGGAACACAGGAGGCGGAATACCACGCCGCACACAGGTACACACCGACGTGGACTAGCTACACGCGATGAATTGGCTGGCAGTGGACAACACTCCGGAGCCAACGGCTCGGGAAGCCGAGGGCAGACAGACACATAATTCACGCAAGACTGAACATTAAAATAAGTTAATTCTCAGGGCCCGATACAAGAATGAAAAATCCAAACCCCGCCCCAGACACCGACCAAAATCTAAGTGTTACAATGACTGCATAGTTAAAACAAAGGTGATGAACAGGTTTATCGTTTAACGGTAATGACCAAACAAAACAAAAAAAATGGTTCAAATGGCTCCGAGCACTATGGGACTCAACTGCTGAGGTCATTAGTTCCCTAGAACTTAGAACTAGTTAAACCTAACTAACCTAAGGACATCACAAACATCCATGCCCGAGGCAGGATTCGAACCTGCGACCGTAGCGGTCTTGCGGTTCCAGACTGCAGCGCCTTTAACCGCACGGTCACTTCGACCGGCCCAAACAAAACAAATAATTTGATTAAACAGCCAACTTTTAACAAAACTCCCAAAAAACAAACTCTGTTAAGTAAACTTAAAGGCAAAAGAAATGTTTGAGCGCTAATACTCAAGCGCGAGGTCACAGTACTAATAAAATAGACAATAGTAAACAATAAATTCCTTCTTTTAAGAGATGTGCTGCATCTGATCTATACCTTCCAATATGAGTACAGAAAACGAACCAACATTCATCGGGGCTCTGGCGTTTGCGTATAATGACCATGCCCGATGATACAATGCGTGCTCAAGTCGGGCAAGCAAGGTCTTGCACCTGAAAGGTCGGGCTCGACATCCGACCTCCGTGGTCAGTAATATATGTAATACCCTAGAATATATTAAAACCAAATTAAATTCACACCCAAGTAATAATTACAAAGATCACCGAAATGGTGAACAAAATGCAGTATAAAACAAACACAGTTTAAATTCACTGAAGTACAGTATATCATCCATAAAGGGAGTTCACACAGCGAAGAGAGCGAATTTAGTAGCTTGAGTACAGAATGACGGAACAGCGGGCAAACCAGCCTAATCAGTGCAAGTCCAGCACTGAAGCACATATACTACTAAAATCTATAAACAGCCGGCCGTTGTGACCGAGCGGTTCTAGGCGTTTCAGTCTGGGACCGCGCGACCGCTATGGTCGCAGGTTCGAATCCTGCCTCGGGCATGGATGTGTGTGATGTCCTTAGGTCAGTTAGGTTTAAGTAGTTCTAAGTTCTAGGGGACTGATGACCTCAGATGTTAAGTCCCAAAGTGCTCAGAGGCAATTGAACCATTTTTCTATAAACAGAAGTACCTTACCCAAAGTAAGGTAGGACTGGAGATTACTAGAGGAAATCAAAGTAATCGCGTCGTCCACGTCAGCAGACGGTCCCTCCCGAATCCTGATAGTCAGCCGGGATTAACAGCATAGATCCCAACACTGCACATCAACATAGCCACGTACAAGTAGCCGCCCTCTTGGACAATGGCCCACCGAGCATCCCCTGTAATGGCACGCTCACCGTTCGTCATACATTCCTCTCTCTCGCTGCTCCACCGTCCGTCAACCACCTCCCTCCAATCCCCTCTAACCAAAGAGTCAACTACAAGAAGACCGAAGCGCCAATCAGTGACGTTACAGGAAAACGGATTGCGCCAGAGTGCAAAGATATAACAGCTAGGAGAACGAGCCAACACGGCTCATAAACAGCTTTTCGCATAGTAGTCACACTTCCAAATTCTCTGCTAGAATTTGATGGGCGCTAAACACGTTGAAACTGAATTCATTAATTATCATTACCATCAATCGACAATCTGGCCTCGAAATATAAATTATACTTTTCACACTGTCGTTCATTCATTGTTCTTAGAGTTGAAGGTCTTTACTAATGAGCTTCTTCACTCACCCTTGTTTCTTTGGCCTGCTATAAATTATTTAAGCCAGAAGAACACTATTGTTCTACACAGAGAATGCTCTCGTTAAGCCCTTTTTAACGCTTCACTGGCGATTTCGCCAAGCTCCTCAGAGAATTCCATGATGCATCATCTGCTCATAGTTTTACTGATCAGTGTTCGTTACACACTTGACAAATATCACCTCAGCCTCTCTGAATGCTCGTATAGCTATTGCAACAGTTTCAACTTGGTACTGAACAAAAGATACGATTAAGCCCCAGTACTGCATGACGGGGAGCCAACAGAGTTTTCGGTTCATACAAAACGCTCCTAGTGTAATTAATTCTCTAATAGACGATAACAGGCTAGAAAGGGTAGGAAATTACGCTTCGTTTCGGATTAGTTTATCAAACACGAGAGCACTCGTCAATCTCTTGCGGAAGGAGCTAGAAGAGAGTCTTTGTGTGTCACAATGTTATCAACAGCTAATTTTCAGAGCAGAAGTTCCAACAAAAATCATGACACTAACTTCGTTGTTACGGCGTAAATTCAAGCGGCGGCACGCCAGTCGGAAACGACAGGAAGAGAAGGCTGTGAGAAGAAGTCAGCCAATCGCACACTGGCTGGACCTCCCTCCAGGACGACAACGCCTATGTGGAGAGGACATATGTGCCGCCACCGACTGGTGACGGCCCAGTTCAATTGCAGCTTCAAGATCAGCGACCTGGATAGCTGCGTCAACGTTAGCCGTTACGACAGCAGTTCAGGAAAAACTTTTGTGAGTTAGAGATCAGCATTCACTACAAAAGTTGATTATTTCGTGCGTCGCCATTTGCTTGCGACACATCTGCGTGCTTGCCAAAGTTAAGTATTGTCATTATCTTATTCTAATAAAACTCATTAATACGACTTGTTTCATTGTTTGTCTAGCGAACGGAGTATGCAGGCTTCCTAGACACTGCAAAATGGACGATGAGGCTGGACGAAACGTTCTTCACCCACTGCAGCTATTGACTCGACGAGTTCTTTCTAATTTAGATCTGGAACTTCAGTCTTGCACTAAAATAGCCCCCCCCCCCGTCCTCTCTTCAGCTAGTCCCCCTCTTGGGTATTTGTCGACGGAACATTAAACACTAATCTCCCTTCCTTCCTTCCAGGATATCCCATTGTACATTCTAAGATAATAAAAAAGGCCCTCCACGAAGGAATTATCCGAATGGGACCGAAATCTGTAGATGTGATTTACATGTGATGAGAAGCAAAAGATTATAATTGCAGAAAAATTGGATGATTTGTTCAAGAGAAAGAGCTTCACAAACTGAGCCCAGTCAGTAACGCGATGGTTCACCTCTGGTCCTTATGGAAGGAGTGATTCGGCTTTGCATTGATTGATAGACTTGTTGGATGTCGTCCTGATAGATATAGTGCGATATGGTGTCCAGTTGGCGCGTTAGATTGTCAATATCCCGAACAGGTCGGAGGGCCCTGTCCATAACGCTCAAACGGTTTCTATTATGGAGAGATCCGGCCGCCTTGCTTGCAAAGGTACGGTTTGACAAGCTCGAAGACAAGCAATAGAAACTCTCGTCGTGTGGCAACAGGCATCATCTTTCTGAAATGTAAGCTCAGGCTGGCTTGTCACGAAGAGCAACAAAACAGGTCGCAGAATATAGTCGACGTACCTCTGTGATCTAAGAGTGCCGCAGATGACAACAAAAGGGGTCCTGTTATGAAGAGAAACGGCACGACAGACCATCACTCCTGGTTGTCAGGCCAGCATATGGCGAACGACATTTGTGTGGATTCCCACTGCTGTCTGTATCGTTTTTATTCGCTGGTCATTGAGGCTCAGTTCGAGGCGGGAGTCACCACTGAAGACAATTACACCCCGTTCACTGAGATTCCAGGCAGAAGACGTGTATGGAGAAGCCTCGCACGAAGTAAATGGAAATGCCGTGTGGTTAGGGCCTCCCGTCGGGTAGACCGTTCTCCTGGTGCAAGTCTTTCGAGTTGACGCCACTTCGACGACTTGCTTGTCGATGGGGATGATGGCCCGTATCTCGTGGTCGTGCTGTAGCGTTCTCGCTTCCCACGCTCGGGTTCCCGGGTTCGATTCCCGGCGGGGTCAGGGATTTTCTCTGCCTCATGATGGCTGGGTGTTGTGTGATGTCCTTAGGCTAGTTAGGTTTAAGTAGTTCTAAGTTCTAGGGGACTGATGACCATAGATGTTAAGTCCCATAGTGCTCAGAGCCATTTGAACCATTTGATGGGGATGAAATGATGACGGTAAGGACAACACAATACGCATTCCCTGAGCGGAGGAAATCTCCGACCCAGCCGGGAATCGAACCCGGGCTGTTAGGTATGATATTCCGTCGCGCTGACCACTCAGCTACGAGGGGCTCGCACGATATGGGACACCAATGTGACTATCGCCTGCCATAAGGCCCGACAACCAGGCGTAAGCGTCTGGGGTGTCATTCCTTTCCATAGCAGAATACCTTTGGTTGACATCCGAGGCGCCCTTACAGCACAGCTGCACGTCGTCCGTATTCTGCGCCCCGTTTTGATGCCCGTCATGGCAAGTCATCCTGGAGTTACATTTCAGCTAGCTAATGCCCTCGGACCCATGGCTAGAGTTTCTCCTGCTGTCTTCGTGCTTGCTCAATCCTTCCTTGGCCAGCAAGGTCGACGGATCTGTCCTCAGCTGAGAATGTTTGGAGCATTATGAGCAGGGCCCTCCAATCACGTCGAGATTTTGATGCTCTAATGCGCCTATTGTGCAGAATTTGACACTATATCCATTAATAGGACGTCCAACAACTCTTTCACTGAACGCCAAGCCGAATAACTACTTCCAGAAGGGCCAGACGTGCACCAATGCGCTTCTGGCTTGCTCACTTTCTGGAGATTTTTCTCCTGAATAAATAGTTCAGTTTTTCTGAAACTGTAATCATTTGTTTGTCTGTATATGTACATCACAGTTACCGATTTCCATTCGATTTGCATTTCTCCTTCGTTGTGCGCCTTTTTCTTTATTTTTTGTTTTGTTTTAGACTGTTCAGTTGTTCCATAGCAGTCCTTGTTCCAAAATATCTACGAGAAATGGGTTAGTCTTCCCGTATGTTGGTGTTTGTTTGTTTTGTTTTAGGGCTGGGCGCCTGCCGATGTGGCCGAGCGGTTCTAGACGCTTTAGCCTGGAACCACGCGACTGTTACGGATCTCAGATGTTAAGTCCCATAGTGCTCGGAGCCATTTGAACCTTTTTTGTTTTAGGGCGCAAAAATAACTGGGACCATACACTCCCAAGTCAAAACTATACAACGCGAAGACAGAGAGGAGTTAAGAAACGACTATACGCCAGTACCAACTGACGTAAGAGAAGACAGCTAAAAACTGGGAATTGGAGAAAGTGCTGCAAAAGACACCATACAGAAACGGAGGTCCAGAACTAAAACTTAAATGGTCTTCGCCATGCCACTACGACGGATAAAAACTAAAACGCGGTCTACAGCCAGTGCGTCGTTTGCTAAAACGGCCGATAAGTCAGACGGTAAACCTAAGCGGGAACGTATGCGGTTAAAAAATGGGCATTCCGTCAGGAAGTGGTGGATGTTTAAAACTTGGGCGCAGTGCATACAAGGTAGTTGGGGAGCGCCACTTAACTAATGGCGATGGCTAAAAAGGCAGTGCTCAATACGCAACCTAGTTAAAGTGACCTCATCCCAGCGGGAGATCCGAGAGGAGTCCAAGCCGCTGGGAGAGGCGTAATAATCCGGAGCTTATTCCCCTGAAGTGAGGACCAATGGCGATGCCTAAGTGACACCACGCACCTGTAAACCATCTTCAACCTGGTTCATAACCGTGCCCCCCGGCGCAGTTAAAATCTCGTCTCGCTTGACACGATGACTGGTCCTGTCCTCCAGCCCTGGTTGATAGTGAGCCAAGAATAAATACAGGCGAACACGGCGCCAGCGGATCTGATGAACAGGCGAACGCGACAGCGTTAAGGAGTCTTAAGTTGGACGTCTGTCAGACTGGAGCCTGAAAGCAGCGCTTAGGAAAAGAATGGGCGGCTGTTGGACGTTCCAGGGGTGAGCTGGACAGCGAATAGTTTGTCTCTGAAGATTTCCCGTGAGCAGTGGAACGGCTGGAGCTCGAACATGTGGCTGTGGGGGGGGGGGGCTTCTGGTTGACAGCATATGGATAGCGTCTCGGAGACCATGCAGACGAGCCGATTGCTGTTGTTTACTTCCGAGAAGTCAGTTCTGCAGTCTGTTGCGTAGCAACGGCACAGCTTAGACTGGAAACGCACGCCTGCGGGCTTGAGTGGCAACTGGCAGCCGAACTTTCCCGGACGGGACGTCCCGGCCATCAATGCCACAAATCTTTTCGTTTCATTTTTTACCTAGATGATCATGGTGTGTGTGTCAGCTCTAAATATGACGAAACTTCGTAATTCCTGTATTCTCGTACACAGGAAGAGCGGCACCGAACACTGGAAGAGAGGCTCCGACAGGGTTTTTCTGGTTGCCGTGTAAAGTGTGTGTGGAGTGCTCAGACGTGCCTTGACTGGAGCTGTGTGAGGTAGCTTCCAGGTTTGCAGTATTCGATTGAAACTCCTTGATAGGGGGGCTGCCCAGAAAGTAATGCACCGCTTTTTTTTTCTCAGCCGAAAACAATTCTGCGAATGTGAAACGTTCCGTATGTATAATTTGAAGTCTCCTTAGTAAGCGCGCCAAGTTTCCGTCAGTTGCGACAGATAGCGTAGCTGAAGGACGGTTTCAAAATGGCGTCGGTAGGTGTTGTGCGTTACAAGCAACGCGCCGGCATTGAATTTCTCACTGCAGAGAAAGAAACTGTGGGGAAAATTCACAAACGCCTGTACAAAGTCTATGGAGCATATGCTGTCGACAGAAGTACAGCTAGTCACTGGGCATGGAGGGTGAGGTAGACGGAAGGCGGTTCGGCTGATCTCCACAATTTGCACGGCCTGGGGCAGATCATCAACGGCTGTCACACCTGACATGTTGCAGCGAACTGATGCTGTCATACGCGAGGGCAGACGCGTTACGACTCGGCAGTTGGTGCTGCATCTGTCAGTCAGCAAGGGAAGTGTGGATTCAGTTATCCACATTCTTGGATACTCAGAAGTGTGTGAAAGATGGGTCCTGCTGTGTCTAAGGGTGGATCACAAATCTCACAGAAAAAAACATTTGTCTTGATTTGGTTCAAATGGTTCAAATGGCTCTGAGCACTATGCGACTTAACTTCTGAGGTCATCAGTCGCCTAGAACTTAGAATTAATTAAACCTAACTAACCTAAGCACATCACACACATCCATGCCCGAGGCAGGTTTCGAACCTGCGACCGTAGCGGTCGCTCGGCTCCAGACTGTAGCGCCTAGAACCGCACGGCCACTCCGGCCGGCTGTCTTAATTTGTTGGCATATTTTAGAAGCTGAGGTGGAGGCCTTGTTGTTCCGGATTGTGGCAGGTGATGAAACCTGGGTTCACCATTTTGAGCCAGAAACGAAACGACAGTCCATTGAATGGCTCCATTCCCACTCCCCACAGTAAAAAAGATTCAAAGCAACTGCTTCCGCCGGTAAGGTCATCATCACCGTGTTCTCGGACTGTGAAGGTATGAGTCTCGTTGATGTGACGCCAAAGGCGGCACCATTTATTCAGAAGCGTATTTCAACACATTAACAGAAGCCAAGACGCTCTTACGGCCACTTCGGTGCCACAGCAACCCAGGAGATGTTTTGCTGTAACACGGAATGCATCGCAAAACAGGGTCTGACATTGTTACTGTGGTGTCACCGCCAGACACCACACTTGCTAGGTGGTAGCTTAAATCGGCCACGGTCCATTTAGTACATGTCGGACCCGCGTGTCGCCACTGTGTGATCGCAGACCGGGCGCCACCACAAGGCAGGTCTCGAGATACGGGCTAGCACTCGCGCCAGTTGTACGACGACTTTGCTAGCGACTACACTGACGAAGCCTTTCTCTCATTTGCCGAGAGACAGTTAGAATAGCCTTCAGCTAAGTCCATGGCTACGACCTAGCAAGGCGCCATTAACCGTATCTGAAGATAGTCTTATCTGTATTATCAAGAGCGATGTACCACAAGGACGATATAAAGTTAAGTATTCGAGGAGCTGCATACTTTTCTTATTAGCATTCACTCCTTATCCTGTTCCAGAATTCACGCCCGTCTGCGTTAGATAGCGTGCATTTCGGCCGCCTCCATCTACAAGGTGTTGGCACATTTGCCAACACATCAGTTACCCCATCCACCATACAGCCCTGAGCTAGCCCCTCGGACTTCATCTTGTTTGGGCCATTAATGGATGTCATTCATGGAAGACAATTTGAGGATGATGAGGAGGTGATTCACACAGTCAAGCACTGGCTCCGCCACCAGGACAAGGATTGGTACCGACAGGGCATACACGCCCTTGTTTCGCGCTGGAGGAAGGCCATAGAACGGGATGGAGAATACGTGGAAAAATAGGATGTATACATAAAACACAATTTCTTTTGCGTGTGTAATTCTCATTATGTTCAATAAAGAATTGTTGAAGAAACAAATGGGGTGCATTACTTTCTGGGTAGCCCTCGTACTTTTTATGGATTCTGAGGCGTGTTACAGTGACACTGCTTTGTAGAATTTTGAAATTGCGTACCTTATTTTTCATTCGTCACACACAGGCAATTGCAGACGCACTGACGTTAGCAGGCAGTGACCTGCCCTTCCTCGTTCTGTACCACTGCAACTTGTTTGTGAGCAGGCCCTGGAGCAGATTCGCGCTGATACTGTCAAAACATCATTTCTTTAATTCCTCACTGTTGTGCTTGGAATCACGAAACCTTTCGGGAATAATGTTTAACTGCGCTAAGTGTCTGTTACAAGCTTACAGTCTAACGCTATTCGTAATTTTGGATGACATGTCACGTTCCTATGTGTGTGTGTGTGTGTGTGTGTGTGTGTGTGTGTGTGTGTGTGTGTGCGTGGAAGAAGGTGTTTTAATTACAGCAATACTTTAAGTTTTAGTTGTTTTATTATTTTATGCCTCTTAGTTTAGGAATTTAGTGATAACTTGGCGGTTATTATCTAACAGAGTGTTTCTAGTGTTTTTCATCCTGAACACAATAATGAATTGTGTTAAATCCTGCCTAGTCGTCGAATATGGGGTGTCTAGGAAACCTGCTTCCTCGGACCACTAGACAACATTCAAACAAATCGTGTTAGTGAGTTTTATTGGGAAAAGTAAATGACAAAACTGTGAGAAATACACAGATGTGCCGCAAGCAACGGGCGGCATACAAAATAAAAAAGGTTATTCAGAAAACAGTCCTAAGACAAGCGAAGTAATATGGTTGACCTTCTGTTCAGGTCGCTGCTCTTGAAGCTTCTCTTCGACTGGGCCGCGGTCAGTCTGTCGCGGCGGTTATGTTCTCTCCGCATAGAAGCCGCTGTTGTCATCCCGGAGAGTGGTCGGTCAGTGTGCAATTGGCTGACGTATTTTCTCTCTTGTTCCCGACTAGCGTACCGGCGCTTGACTGCGCCGTAACAAAGTCCGAAATGAGGAATTTAGTTCCGCTGTTAATGAACTATCGGTGATACTACAGTATTTCTCTGAATGAACTTTTTTATTTTACGGTAGTGGACATTATTATTACCGATCCTAAAGCAATAAATTTTCTCATCATTATAGTGCTCTTGTGAAATAATAGTTTTGGAAAAATTTCACTTAATAGTTAGGGATTGTGTTCGATACGAGTGTTACTAGTAAATCGTGTCACTGCTAAATTATTGTTACGCCTTCATCTCCTCAACTACTTGCATTCTACAGCACTTCTTGCTGCTACATTTCAGTTCCATCGCGCCAGATACAGCCAAAGAATAACTTTGCAGTCTTTTTCTTGATCCAACTGTGACTTTCACAAACAAAATACGTTATTTAAGTACATGTGCATAGATTACAGGAGAAGCTGCCGCAGAGACACAGAAACACAAGGGATAGTCAATAACGGCGAAACCAGCGATGACACATGAAAGGATTTGATACGATTTTTCTTTTGGTTACGACAACACGTCACACAGCTAATTTTGAGATGAAGATGGTGGAAGCGAAAATAGTGAAACAAATAAAGTTTGGTTATTGTAAAATATCTTTTTCCATATAAATCCTGTTTTTTTTTTTACAGTTTCGGGTCACACTAATGTGACTGATTCCCTCTGATCATTCCACAGCGATTCCGTTTCTGACTGTGCAGTGGTGTGATATTGGGATGAAAGGCTATTTAGGCGCCTAGTTAGGGAGGCAGCACTTACATATGCAGGTAATGCAATTAGCTGTGTGCTGCGTATCACCACAGTAGTGCCATAGCTGAACACATGCATTACAGCATTAAGTTTTGTTTAGTTTTGACTCAGTAGTTTCATTATGCTACAGACACCAGCAGTTTCAGCTCACAGCGGCCATCTTCAGAAGTCACACTAGAGAAGTTAAATAGTTATAGTAAAATCTGAAACAAGACAACATTGCTCACTATTGACCGACAGGCGATTTCACTGAAGCACTAACGTTAGCGAATAATGACTTTGCCTACTTCATCAGCCTCATGGTAACTTGTTCGTGGGAAGGGCTTGGGACAGATTCGTATTGTTACTGTTTAAACATCGTTTCATAAATTTCGAGTTTCTGGGTTTATAATCCGGATAACTTTCCGGACTGATGCGAGTGCAAGGAAGATGGTTTTCAGTTAGTATAATAGTTTGCCGTAAGCCAAGACTGTCGTGTACATTGTTGGCTATTGCTCATTGTGTTTATTGTCAGTAAATTAGCTTTTAATTTCAGTAATATCTTGTGCCCCTTAGGTTAGCATTATAGTCTTAAGTCGTTGATTTATTCTGTGGTTGAGTATTTCAAGTATGTCTGAGCCAGAACACAATTATAAATTTCGTGATGTTGTAAAATAAATTAAAGAGTGATTTAGTTTTCACTGTTAGCGTACTACTGGTATGGCTCTTTCTCTCACTGAATATTTTTTTTTTTTGTATTATGGCTTGGGTTTTGTTATTGTTGAATGAGAACCAGTAATGTTTTGTGTTGTTATAAATAGTTGTTTCGGAAGCATTTTCCCAAATATGTTAAAGGCTGAGATCGATTGTAGCGCTACTAATAAATGGTACCACTGATATATAGCTGTATACATACACCTTCTTAACCTCCATCCCCTTCCACTGCGCAGCCTATGTTTCTGCTAAATTCTACGGTACCGACGGCATAAATTGTCATTAATCGCTACAGGAAGGCGATGGTTTTCGTCCGATACTCAGTACCTGACACAGTTTAACTCTACCAGGAAGTATCATTAACGTGTTCTCTTCGCAGCGCAGAGAAAAAAACTCATTCACGGACAATATACGTAAAATGTTTGGAAGTGACGTCTGTGAGAGGTGACAGATTTCAACGTCTTGTAACTCGCAGCCTCCAGAATAACGCTACCTAACTCTGCCACAGTCTCGTTAAACTGCCGAATTGAAAATGACAGGGTTGTTTTGTCCACTCGAGAAGTCTACAGGTATTATCTGGCACATTGAGAGAATCACCAGCTCAGAATTTCTTTCACAGCACTGCAGAATAGATACATGCAAATCTGCTTGAAATCAGGGAACTCGTTTAGGAGTTCTTAACAGGACTGCCTCTTTCCTAGCGGTTGTCCCTCTGTATGAGATTCGATGCGTCTCATGATATGGAAAAAATATTTTTGTGGCTGGGTATCCTTCACGTCATCACAGCCGTCGGCTTGCGCCTGCTATCAGTAAATCGTGTGAAGTGTTCTTCTCTGTGTCGTATCATGCATTAACTGTTTGCATAGCGTATTTTCTGATGTAAAGACTGGGGACCAGCCATCATTTGTCCAAATAAGTGTGAACAGCTGGCAAAAAAGCACACATTTAAGCTTGTAGGTGTGCCAGACAAACGGTCGTTAATCCACTGTGGAGATTCAATGGGAATTTGGCATACGCCCCTCTACCACATTAAATTAGATGAGCTG
Source organism: Schistocerca piceifrons (assembly GCF_021461385.2). Taxonomy (NCBI): domain Eukaryota; kingdom Metazoa; phylum Arthropoda; class Insecta; order Orthoptera; family Acrididae; genus Schistocerca; species Schistocerca piceifrons. The sequence goes on from NC_060143.1 coordinate 547,896,446, forward strand.
AGATCAGGACTGTCGTGAAATATAATTGTTTGGTAGTTGCGTTGAAGACGAAGAAAAAAGAGAATCGTATCATTTGACGTACTGATACAGAAAATGAATTAGACTGATAGCAGGTCTACAAATGTATACTTTGAAATTCTTTTCTGTTATTAATTTAGGTGATTTAGCTATTATAATGTCCGGAAATGCTAAGGGTTTGCTTTGTGACACAAGTTTTTTTCAGAAAGTAGTGGTAAAAATACAGAATATTCGTGCAAAACACATATATTCAATAAAATATTATTTTAAAAAATACGATAAAATAAGACTTTCATAACATTATAATGAAGTATTATATTCCTCATGTTTAATATTAAGGCATAAATCTTAATATCTCTTCTTTTACCCAGAAATCTGCATTGCAATTTTCCTCAGTATAGTGACTGAGGGGTCTCCTAGCGCAGCATCCAGCAGTAGCAAGCTATCATTCCATCGAATCTGGTACCCTGTTCCATTTTTTAATCTTTTTCCCTGTTCCCTACTCACAACACCTACATTTCGTAGAAAACAGCTCACGCAAGAGTACAGAAAGTGCAGCTTCAAGCTCATGGAGGCATGCAATACCTATCCAGCGTATATCCAGCATATACCTTACTAATTCCGCAGTGGTTAGACACTGGGCTCGCATTCGGAAGGACGACGGTTCAAATCCCGCGTCCGGCCATCCTGATTTAGGTTTTCCGTGATTTCCCTAAATCGCTCCAGGCAAATGCCAAGATGGTTCCTTTCAATGGGCACGGCCGACTTCCTTCCCTAATCCGATGAGACCGATGACCTCGCTGTCTGGTCTCCTTTCCCAAAACAACCAACCAACCAACCTTACTAATTCCATAACGAAGGTCTTTACAACCACCAAGAAAATTATTGAGAAATTGTTTTAAAAGATACCCAAGATTAGCTTAAAGTTTTGTTCGTCCTTTGGGTTTCCGAACGTAAGATCAGTCGGAAACGCTCTTGTTTCGTTACAACTTCTGACGGCCATAGTAACTTACTTGCAACATATTTGTATCTGTCGCAATCTTTTGGTAGGGCTTTGACAAACTGTTTAATAATGCCAAGGTTTGTACGAAATGAAGGCAGAAGTTTTCCTTCGTCTCCATCTTTGAATTAAATAGTATGATTTGCCTTTAAACGTTTGACGTTCTAATTGGCCAGATTTTTTTCGACCATAAGTTGCCTTTCTCATGACTGTCCCATTTGCACAGGAAATAGTCTTCCCTCACAGCTTGAAGAGATCAGATGTGGGGGCACAACTCTGATCCCCAAAATTTCATGCAAAGTACACAAAATACATGTCTTTCAGAAAGTCTGAGATCGTCCGCTGTTGATTTTCCACTACAAGTTTATACAGATGAATCAAATAGGGTTAGGGCTTTGAGGAACTCTGCCTCCAGCTCCAGGAGGCGTGCCTCTAGAAACCTGACTACGTCACAATACCCCCCGGGCCGGATTCTCAATTCTAGCGAACGAGATACGCCCCTCACAGGCCCTAACAACCGCCGAGTATTCTAGAGAGGTCATGACGCCTCTAAGCTGATGTCCTTCACTATCAGGACGGGATAGAGGACTACCGCCAGCCACAGGTTCATTATTATTAACACTAAGCCGGCCGGGGTGGCCGAGCGGTTCTAGGCGCTACAGTCTGGAACCGCACGACCGCTACGGTCGCAGGTTCGAATCCTGCCTCGGGCATGGATGTGTGTGATGTCCTTAAATTAGTTAGGTTTAAGTAGTTTTAAGTTCTAGGGGACTGATGACCTCGGAAGTTAAGTCCCATAGTGCTCAGAGCCATTTGAACCATTTTTATTAACACTACAACTAGGAGACGACTGTGTCCAAAACATGGTTCAAATGGCTCTGACCACTATGGGACTTCTGAGGTCATCAGTCCCCTAGAACGTAGAACTACTTAAATCGAACTAACCTAAGGACATCACACACATCCATACCCGAGGCAGGATTCGAAACTGCGACCGTAGCGGTCGCGCGGTTCCAGACTGAAGTCCCTAGAACCGCTCAGCCACAGCGGCCGGCGACTGTGTCCAACCGGTAGATGACGGCATTGGGGAGAAAGCGCTTTTGAGGTGAGTAGTATACGCCGAGGCACACTTATCTTTCGCTAGAGTAGGAGGAGGCAGTGGCGGTGAGCTCCAGCTGGAGTACGCAGGCTGTGGAGAGGACGCTCGTAGATGCTGCTGCATGCTGGGTCCTTCACCATCGCCATCCTGTGGGACGGGATAGCGTTGCTCTGACTGAACCATGCGTGGACGCCAAAGGTTATGCCGTGCTGCAGGCGATGGCACTGCAGCTGTCGCAGCTGCTTCCGCTGGTTCCTGTGCAGCCAAGAACGGTGCTTTGCACGGAGTTGCAAGTCGCTCGGGTGCATGTTTCATGCCTGCCCCCACAACCACCACTCTAGGTGGCCATGCAGCAGCTGTTGTGGTGTTGGTGTTGATGGCACCTCTGTAACATATGAATAATAGAACAAATTTAAGTAAAATGCTCAAGATTTTTTAAATATATGCTGTAAACAAATAACAATAGTTACGTACATCAGCACTCCAGAATAATAATTATATGTGTGTATTGATGATTGTTGTTGTTGTGGTCTTCAGTCCTGAGACTGGTTTGATGCAGCTCTCCATGCTACTCTATCCTGTGCAAGCTTCTTCATCTCCCAGTACCTACTGCAATCTACATCCTTCTGAATCTGCTTAGTGTATTCATCTCTTGGTCTCCCTCTACGATTTTTACCCTCCACGCTGCCCTCCAATACTAAATTGGTGATCCGTTGATGCCTCAGAACATGTCCTACCAACCGATCCCGTCTTCTGGTCAAGTTGTGCCACAAACTTCTCTTCTCCCCAATCCTGTTTAATACTTCCTCATTAGTTACGTGATCTACCCACCTAATCTTCAGCATTCTTCTGTAGCACCACATTTCGAATGCTTCTATTCTCTTCTTGTCCAAACTATTTATCGTCCATGTTTCACTTCCATACATGGTTACACTCCATACAAATACTTTCAGAAATGATTTCCTGACACTTAAATCTATACTCGATGTTAACAAATTTCTCTTCTTCAGAAAAGCTTTCCTTGCCATTGCCAGTCTACATTTTATATCCTCTCTACTTCGACCATCATCAGTTATTTTGCTCCCCAAATAGCAAAACTCCTTTACTACTTTAAGTGTCTCATTTCCTAACCTAATTCCCTCAGGATCACCCGACTTAATTCGACTACATTCCATTATCCTCGTTTTGCTTTTGTTGATGTTCGTCTTATATCCTCCTTTCAAGACACTGTCCATTCCATTCAACTGCTCTTCCAAGTCCTCTGCTGTCTCTGACAGAATTACAATGTCGTCGGCGAACCTCAAAGTTTTTATTTCTTCTCCATGGATTTTAATACCTACTCCGAATTTTTCTTTTGTTTCCTTTACTATTTGCTCAATATACAGATTGAACAACATCGGGGAGAGGCTACAACCCTGTCTCACTCCCTTCCCAACCACTGCTTCCCTTTCATATCCCTCGACTCTTATAACTGCCATCTGATACTGACGATAGTTGCATTATAATCACCTTCTACACTCTGGCTCCTGGGAATGAGCAGTTCAGTCGATCTTCCTGCTAGTTCTCCCAGTCACTCAAGTATCTCTACATCTACATCTACATCCATACTCCGCAAGCCACCTGACGGTGTGTGGCGGAGTGTACCTAGGTGTGTGGCGGAGAGTACCTTGAGTACCTCTATCGGTTCTCCCTTCTATACCACTCTCGTACTGTTTGTGGAAAGAAAGACTGTCGGTATGCCTCAGTGTGGGCTCAAATCTCTCTGATTTTATCCTCATGGTCTCTTCGCGAGATATATTATGTAGGAGACTCCTAGGTGTTCTCGAAACTTCAACAAAAGCCCATACCGAGCTACTGAGCGTCTGTCTTGCAGAGTCTTCCACTGGAGTTTATCTATCATCTCCGTAACGCTTTCGCGATCACTAAATGATCCTGCTCATGCAAAAGGGCGAGATGGCACTACCTTTCAGCAGCCACCACCTCTTGCACCCACTCCGGTATTTCACCCCCGCAGGAATTGTTGTTTTGGAGCCACTGATCCATCTCACGGAAGTCCTATACAACAAGATAATGATTATAAGAAACAACAAAAATAATCGGAACTGAATTTACCTACAGTGAGATTCTCATCCTCCTCTTGCTGCATAGCGACATCTACAACAACGAACAATATATGCATCACACAGCTGTATACTACGAAAAACGTCTAACAGCAATATATTACAAATGTACTTACATTCTTGCTGCATTTCTGCCCCCAGCAGCCGCTCAAGGTCGGCCAGCTGACGGTCTAATGCTTCAACAGCGAGACCAAAAATTTTATAAAAACTTGTTACGATTTGAATACATCAAGAGCTGTTTTATGAACATGTAAACTGTCACACAGAATTTAGAGATGTACCGGTACTTACATGATGGTAGCACAATCTCTTCAGCTTGCTGCTGCTGTTGACTTTCACTGTCCAGCTGCTGTTTCTCTAATGCTACAACTGTCGAAATGCTACAAGCACTTGTTACGATTTGAATACTTTAAACAATGTTTCCTGAACATGTAAACTAAAACACAAATTTTTGAGATGTACTTACATGATGGTAGCACAACGTCTTCGGACCGGCCGCTGTGGCCGAGCGCTTCTAGGCACTTCAGTCCGGAACCGCGCTGCTGCTATGGTCGCAGGCTCGAATCCTATCTCGGGCATGGATGTGTGTGATGTCCTTAGGTTGGTTAGGTTTAAGTAGTTCTAAGTCTAGGGGACTCTATGACGTCAGATGTTAAGTCTTGTAGAGCTTAGAGCCATTTGAACAACTTCTTCGGCTTGCTAGCGACTTTCAGCTTCCAGCTGACAGTCTAATTCAGCCAGCATTTCGGGAAAAAATACTGCAATAGCAAGCAAAAAAAACTTTTATAACCACTTGTTACGGATATGTATCACAACCCCGAAAAATTCTAATACTTTACTACGAAATTTCACAACTGCCACAATATATATATATATATATATATATATATATATATATATATATATATATATATATATATATATATATATATATATAAACACTTACACAGCAATTGCCCCGCGTTTGGCCGTTTGCCATTGCCACTGCCACTGGCATCGCTACTGGCTGGACATTTCATATTGTGAGAGTCACATCGACGCAACTAGCACTGACAAATACTGATGATGATTGTGATGGGGATTGGGCTGTATACAGGGTGTTACAAAAAGGTACGACCGAACTTTCAGGAGACATTCCTCGCACACAAATAAAGAAAAGATGTTATGTGGACATGTGTCCGGAAACGCTTAATTTCCATGTTAGAGCTCATTTTAGTTTCGTCAGTATGTACTGTATTCCTCGATTCACCGCCATGATTTCATACGGGATACTCTACCTGTGCTGCTAGAACACGTGCCTTTACAAGTACGACACAACATGTGGTTCATGCACGATGGAGCTCCTGCACATTTCAGTCGAAGTGTTCGTACGCTTCTCAACAACAGATTCGGTGACCGATGGATTGGTAGAGGCGGACCAATTCCACGGCCTCCACGCTCTCCTGACCTCAACCATCTTGGCTTTCATTTATGGGGGCATTTGAAAGCTCTTGTCTACGCAACCCCGGTACCAAATGTAGAGACTCTTCGTGCTCGTATTGTGGACGGCTGTGATACAATACGCCATTCTCCAGGGCTGCGTCAGCGCATCAGGGATTCCATGCGACGGATGGTGGATGCATGTATCCTCGCTAACGGAGGACATTTTGAAGATTTCCAGTAACAAAGTGTTTGAAGTCACGCTAGTACGCTCTGTTGCTGTGTGTTTCCATTCCATGATTAATGTGATTTGAAGAGAAGTAATAAAATGTGCTCTAACATGGAAAGTAAGCGTTTCCGGACACATGTCCACATAACATATTTTCTTTCTTTTTGTGTGAGGAATGTTTCCTGAAAGATTGGCCGTACCTTTTTGCAACACCCTGTATACCTTCACACTCCACCCTCTGTTTAGCAGAGGACCAATAGGAATTCAGAATCCCATACCAGCAAGTTATAGCTTGCCTTCTTTTCCTTCAAGCAGGCTGAAGCGGGCTTGGTGCAGGTGGTTGAGAAACAGAACGCTGTTCTGAGGAAGAAAAGAAATCTGGGACAAACAGATAGGGGGAGCTATCGGAAACATCCTTTGTTTGCTTGCAAGTGGCTGCATGTGTCCGGACAATTATAAGCAGCTGCTAGCTTTAGAAAAACACTTTTGGTTCTTACTTGGACAAGCAGATAGCCTGGCACTTGCAATGCCAGCTGCCTCTTGCAAAATAGATGTTGTATTTCGTTAGGCCACAGCTGTGGGAGGAGGACGCAAACCTTCGTAAACAAATCTATTGTTCATTGTAGATGTCCCTTGAACAGCAGCTCACGTTACAACCATCTACTGATGACTCTTTGACTGCTGGCCGGCTGCTGCGGACCCCTCTGTAGTGCTGAGCTGTAGCAGAGGGTGGGTAGGCTGGGTGGGAGATGGGAGGCAGCTCCAGTTTGTGCGGTCTGTTCAGATGAGGTGAGGCAACTGTGATCCAGACCTTTTTTTTTTACAACGGCCGCCCTGCAACCTACAAGCAGAACTCATCGACAATCACGACTGCATGGGAACCCACGTGCAGCAACCAGCTGAGTGACAGCAGTATACAATAATCGGAATACAAATAAGAGCATCCCTGTCCTACAAAATAGAATTTAGGATGAACTTCCATGTACTTATTTTTATTTGTCTGACAAACCCTATTCTCAGGGCTATATTTTATTTGGACTAATGGAGCTATGCAGATGTTTGTAAAAACGACAATGACGTATCACTCCATGTTAATGTAATACTGCCGCCTTCTGAAGAAGATAGATTTAAATCTATCGAAACTTAGGTAAAGACTACTTTATCCTTTGCAACTGGTCGGCTGTTTTTTAATCTTATTAAATAGAATTTATGTCGTCTGCAGTGCATAATTCCCCGATTTCCCATCCTCTGAATTTTTTTCGATGTCGGCCATCTTTCCCCGCTTTATGAACAATTTCCATCAACAGTTTCCGTTAATACTACCTTCTCCGAATTGCCAAATGAATTTTACAGCGGAAATTCGATTTCACAGCGAAAATTCGAAATTCCCATCGAAATTCGAAATTCTCTTCAATAGGATAGGTGGGAGTGGCAACAGCCTTGCCACAGTGGATACACCGGTTCCCGTGAGATCACCGCAGTTAAGCGCTGTCTGGCGTGGCCAGCATGTGGATGGGTCACCACTGGACCGCCATGTGCTGTCGCCATTTTTCGGGGTGCACTCAGCCTCGACCGAATAGTAGCGGTTTCGTTCAAGAATACCATCATAACGGCTGGGAGAGCAGTGTGCTGACACCATGCCCCTCCTATCTGCGCCTTCCACTGCGGATGGCGCGGCGGTCGGATGGTCCCGATGGGCCACTTGTGGCCTGTAGACGGATTTTTTTTTTTTTCGATAGGTGGGGGGAGGTGGTGGGTTGGAGAGTGACAGGGTAGGGACGCACATGTTGGCTGACAAATAAACATGACGTCATCCAGGTATTGGGGGGGGGGGGGGCGTGAGAATGGGGGTAATTAATCGATCAGTTTAATTACTATGCATATCAATTTGATATCAGAATAACATCCGTGCTGCCATCATTCCACTACTCTCGTTTTTCTACAAGAGACATTAGACTTTCAGTGAATGGATACCTAACAAAAAAGTTGTATATCTGTCAGCAAAAAGCTTTCAGCTCGAAAGTTAATAAAGCTGTTGTAGACAGCCTTTCCCCAAAAATAAATTTGGTGTCTCGCACAATTGGGAAAATTTCAGAGGAGCTTAAAGCATTTATTCAAAGTTCCGTCAATAGTTGAAGTATGACAACCATGTACTGGTTTAGTACCCTCAGTAGGCCGGACTTGAAACTGAACCTCTAAGATTCGAAAATAGTCGCCTAATAAATACTGCAACTGTTGACAGAACCATTATTAAACGCTCTAATGAATTTAAATATAGTTGCTGTTCCCATTCAACGAAATGTTGAAACTGAAGAAATGAAGTGTGACAAAAGAACGTTTAAAGTCCATTTGCGTTGTGAGTCTTGGTGTGCTCACTAGGACTCAACATTAATAAATGATACATTTGTGGGAAAAGACATTTAATGCATGATCATTTCGCCAAAACCAACAAAATACTTACAGCCTTTGGATGCATATTTCTCCCTGCAGTACATTAGTATAATTTATGCAAGAAGGTTAACAGACTCTATAAGGACTCTGCAGTGACTTCGACACAAAATTAGGAAACAGGATTTTCAAATTGAAAATGCATTCTATTATTAATAATCTGCTCTCTGCTCCAGTATATTAATCTATGCTCCAATATTCCTAGCTGGGTACAATTCTCTCGCACAAGTTGCTGAATTCAAGAATGTGATTCTAGTGGCATTCGATTTCGCAGCTCAAGTATGTGATTCTGAGTATTTTCGCCAGATGCGCCTATTGTGATTGTGAATGTTGCTTCATGCAGTTGTTGAGGAACCTAATGTACATTTGTAAAGTCCGTTAGTGCGCAGACTAAGAGGCACACAGTGGAATGCTTTCATCATCCTAATCACAGTGGTAGGTAAAGCACCTACATACAATTGGAACACCGAATTCCTGTTCGAGCAGAGAGATTTCCCTTGTAAGTGATGAAGCGGGAAGCTACATTATTCTGAACAATGTTCAAAATGGATGCCATTATGATGTATTTATTTACTAAACATCGTAAACTGACAATATCGAGATAATTGATAGCAGTTAATTGAAAACTAACAACTTTCTGACAGCATGGTCTTGCGACAGAACTGCATCGCAAGGCGATTGGCGACTATGGCACGCAACCTGTACGTCGTACTTACACTCGTAATACTTCATTTTCGTTAGATTCAACACTGCTCATTCATTTATTAAGATGGTCAATTTCTGACGTTGTAATATTTTTTTTAAGAAAATACTTGTGACCTATAGGCAATAGCGAGTTTTATTAGCAAATATTTAAAAGAAAGACTACTTGCTTCGCACCAGAATAACTGTGCTTTCTCTGCGTACCTAGCTACTGACTTAACGGGCGTTCTCATGTCTAGACGCAGCACGTCACATCACCGGGTAAGTCTAAGGACCGATGACCTCAGCAGTTTGGTCCCTCTGGAATTCACACTCATTTGCACATTTCGCAACTTGCCATCTGGCTTACTCGCAGCCAAAATAGGACTACAAAAGGGCAAAATGATTGCAAATTAATGCAGATGAATAGGAAAAAGATTCCTGTAATGTCTGAATACTCCATTAGCAGTGTGGCGCTTGACACAGTCACGTCGATTAAATATTTGGGCGTAACATTGCAGAGCGATATGAAGTGGGACAAGCACGTAATGGCAGCTGTGGGGAAGGCGGATAGTCGTCTTCGGTTCATTGGTAGAATTTTGGGAAGATGTGGTTCATCTGTAAAGGAGACCGCTTATAAAACACTAATACGACCTATACTTGAGTACTGCTCGAGCGTTTGGGATCCCTATCGGGTCGGATTGAGGCAGGACATGGAGGCAATGCAGTGTTAGTGTTTATTGCGTCGACGTTTAGCCTACCTCTACTGCTGCCGACTGTTCGTTGTTGTATGTGTTGATAAACGCGACTGTGGAATTTACCTAGTGAACCTCAAAGTCGTGAATAACTTCAGTTTTACGTCTATCAGTATTTCCCCTGATTAGGTCTATTGCAAATAATTAGTTATTTACTGTGAAGTGAGATTGGCCCTTGCCTATATCAATTTGTAGTCAGTGTGTCCTAAATGTACCCATACCGATTAAAAAGCCAACTACTAATTTCTCTACTATCAAAAAATTGCATCGTACAGAAAACTGTCCTAATTGGACGGGAATTAAAGATTGTGTTTTGACTTCTTTCGATTTCTGACCAGTTGCAGTTTGTACCTTGCAATTTTGCACAGGCTGTGTGGGTACACTCGCACGTTTCTTCAGTTCTTGAAAGAATCCCTGTGACATCAAATTAGTCGTAGCACCCGCGTCAAGCACAATGGGTACATCAAGGTCAAATATTTTGGCTTTAATAGTAGCTTGTACCTTTCGCTCTATCAAGTTTTCCTGTGTATCCTCATTACTTTGATACAGATCAACTTTCACATCACTACCTTTATCGTATCTGATGAAGCAAGTGTCGATCAAGCTCGTGCCCACACTCTCCTCGCAGGTCACAGAACCGCGACCGGTTCAAGTTTTCCGGCATAGCGGTGGCATCGATTTCTGGGTTTGGCGTAACTTCTACTATATGGACTGTTGGTGTTTGATTTCGCTAGTTAGTATCCTGTGAAGCTCTCGACCCAAATTCTCTTTGCCTTTGCGTGTTATTCGACATATGTGCGTCACTTTGGTGGCCGAATTCCGCTGTCTGTAGATTATTCGTCTGTCTGGTATTGTTTTGTGTTTGCCAAGCGCTCGGTTGATCATTGCCGCTAGCTTGTGTCTGTACGTATTATACAGGCTGGCCGTACGCTACTTGCCCGTTGTAGTTCTTTTTGTTAAATTTTTGCACATTTGTTTTATATCCGCCCTTGAATTCACGGCGTTTGCCATTGCCGTTGGGTTACCGTAACCGTTACCACAGGTCTGTGTGGGCAAATATGCCATCCGTGTTGTACATGGAATCGATTGTTCACTTGTAGGTCAGTAAATCCCTGTGGCACTATCTGCGTATAAACAGGCTTGGCTTGTACTGGTCTCTCTTCGTGTATCAAATCTATTGAGTCCAGTACAGATAGAAGATATTCGGTGTCGTGTTGCGGAATCGTAATGAGTTTTTCCCTAACGTGGGCAGGTAGACGGATCTTTAAAATTTTCAGCATGTCTACTTCAGATACCGGATTCGTCCAGTACTGGTTTTATTCAAGTATTTTTATAAATAGCCCCTTAAGCTTCCATGTTTGCAATCGAATGGAGCTGGGATGAATTTTTCACGTCTGAGCCTCTCTTGTACGGCCTCAGACCAATATTCACGCAGACAGGCTCTCTCAAACTGTTCACAGTAGTGGCAGCGTTCCGCCAATGTCCGTAGCCCATAGCAGAACGTCACCCTGTGTGTATCCAACAGCAAATCTAATTTTCTGGGCTTCGGTCCAGGTACGAGGTAAAACATTTCGAAATGCTCTGATAAAGATCACGGGGTTTGCTCTTTTCCCTTCAGAGGTAAATACCGGGAATTTTCGATGCCTGAGTAATCTTTCATCTGCACGTACTGTTGATAAACACGCCGCGCTGTCAGAGACAGGCGTGTTTACGTTCGTTTCTTGCGTAGCGCATGGCAACTGCACTTGTTCGACGGGTACAGCTGCCAGCAAGTGTTGTTTCATTCTGTAACCTTCGCTATTTTCCTTCGGCAGGCCATCTACGTGTTGTGGGTAACCAATGAAAGTATCTAACCTCTCTAAAAGCATGGGTTTGTTATCTGTCGAATATTGTTTTGTAATGTCAGTACTTTTAGCAATATTGCCTAGTAACCTTTCCTCTGCTTCCTTTAAACCTGAATCTGTTCTAGCTAGAAACTGATTTTCTTTCTCTTTTAGAGCTTCATTTACTGTACCTGCAAAAATCTTGCAATCTGATACTACCTTTTAAGCAAGGGTGCTGCCCTTATCCAGCACCCCGGCTCCAGCTTTTTCATTTATTTCCTTTAGATATGCACATATCTTATCTCTACATTTTTTGGCAAATTTTGACTCTAAACTTAACTGATCCACTCTTGTACTTAACTTTTGTACTTCTGTAGTTTTTGCACAAGTCTTGCAGCTTGCTGACTGCGTCCGTCGTATTTTTTACCGACGCATTCACTTTGGATTGCGCCTCTTGAATTTGAGAATATGCTTCACTAAGGCTTTGCAACTAAGGTGCAAACTGTTCCTGTTTATCATCTACGGATGATTGTCTTTCCGTCAACGTATTTATATTGCGGGATATGTCGGTAAGTATTTTTTGTCTTAGTTGTTTACCTAGCCCTGTCAACTTCCTGGATAGTTCGTAAGGTAATGCAGAGCGTATAGGTTTGCTCACCACACTGAATTGTTGACTAATACTATTACTGGAATCGTTAAATGCCAGATTTTGCTCTGTGAACTGCTGTCCTATATTTTATTTGATGTTTTGTGAACTGCTGTGCAACACCCTTGAGTTGTGTTATACTTTCCTGAAATTCCTATTGTTTTGTAAACTGTTCTGTTATTTGTTTTATGAGTTGTATCAAATTGTGTGTCTCACTAGTATTTACGTTGTTTTTACGAACTAATTCCTGTTCTTGCGTTTGCGATGTCGTCAGCAAATAGTCATAGGAATTTTCCCTGTCGCGCTTTTCAGTTTCACTATTTGAAAAACTGTTTCTCGGCGAGAACTGAGAAATTGTCTTATCGAGCGTCATAAAAGTTACATCATGATTAGTTATATTATCAGTGTCATCATTTATTGATAGTGGGACGCCAACTTCATTGTTTTGGTTGCCATCGGCCAGTTGCGTTACCTTCAACTGTTGCCGAGCTCGGATTTCGACATCGTGGCATATTGCGTTTTGTGGTGAATTTTCAACAACGGCAATTTCCTTTGGCTCTTTCGTGAAATGTTTTTAACAAAATTATGAATAAAATTTTTCAAAAATTAAATTTTGTCTTTATCGGTACTTTTCAATTAAAGTAGGTTTAGTTGCGTATTCACTAATGAACCTGGTTATTATCTGACAGAGTCTTACAAAAATTTAAATGACTTATCTTGCACTTTAATGATGAATTTGTACAAATTTTCGTCTTTCTGTAGAAACGCACGTTCCGTAAACGATATTAACTTGGAAGAAAAGAGATTATCTACTGCCAAAGAGACACCGCCAAGCGTAGCCTTATAACTATACAGTCTATCGGCTTCCTACCTTTATTGCTGACATCAGCATTCGCGGCTCCGCCCGTTTGTAGGCAGAATTTAACTTTAATTTGCTCTTTGAGTGGTTTTATAATTCCGAATCTCGTGGACATGTAACAAATACTATGGAAGTTTCATTACTTCCCTGTAACAATAATATGAATCACTTATCTCAAAATTTTTGTCTCAACAATTGAAATTTCTGTTCATATTTCGTTTAGCACTGTCCTTGAAACGTACGCCATTGAATAGAGAAAAATGGATATGGAAGTGGATTGATAATTGCTTGAATAATTGGAAAAATTGCTTGGAAAGAAAGATGAGAAAATTCTTAAGGTAATTTACGAATCTGTGCGCAATCTTGGGTGAACTTAAACTGATACCAATATCAACAGTCCTTGTATATCATTACATTCAAGGTGTATAACTTCTTAAACACAGGAAGCACAATATTTTTAATATAAGTAAACCAAGTTCAACAGGTGCCTATCAAGTCTTCACATTAATTCCATTGCGTTTAGTTTTGAGTGTGACAATGTGGATGCAGGAACTCTCCTCCAGATACGGCGTTAATCATTCTTGTCTGCACCGGACATCTTGATGCAGGGTCTCGGCGGCGAGTGAAATAGTGGATAGATAGGAGTTGAACTTTTAACGGCACAAATAAATATTCCTTTTCTAAAAACTTTTTATAACACTTTTAATGAACTGTCAAAATAAACATTTTAACAATGCTGCTACGACGGATTCAAGCATACGTCCGTACGCTACCATTTCCCGAAACAAATGGGTGAATATGCATGAACTGATAAATTGAAGAGCGTATTTCTTACTTTTTTCATACAGATATTTAAGGATGTATCCTTGTCTCAAAACAACTCGTTAATTTACTTTTGGTGTCTTTGGTTTGTAGCTCATTCAGTTTACATATATCTTATATATAAAAAAAGAAAAGAAAGGAAAATAATATCATTCAATATAATGTGCATGTCATCGACACAAAAGTTTCCCACGTCGCATTTCAACAACCCTATGAGAAGTATCAACATCTGTTCGACGGAACTCCAGGATTTGCAACAGATTTTCACGCTCACATTACGCTGAAAGCTAATGTGCAACCCGAATCGTGCCGCGCACGTTATGTGCCACATGCATTACGCGATGACGTGGCTACAGAAATTGAGTCCGGAATCCGTTGGTGTCTTAAAAACTATTTCAGCAAGTCAGTGGGCATCGCCCTTAGTAGCCATTTGTAAGACAAGTGGGAGGATTTGTGTTTGTCAGATTTCAAGCGCACGGTAAATTCACAGGCACTCATTGATACCTATCCACTCCCACATACGGAGGAAATTTTGGATTGCCTAGTGGGAGAACAGCTCTTCCTAAAATATTGCTCATGCGGAAGCCTGTCTTCAAATACCATTGGACGCGGAGGCAAAAAAATACTGATTGTGAATACTCATCTGGGCTTTGAATACCAACACCTGCCTTCCGGGAGTGCTTCTGCACTTGCGTTGTTTCAAAAATTTCTCGAAAAAGTAACGTCCAGGGGGCTTTCTTGTTTTAATTACCCTGACGGCATAATCGTTTCCGGAGAAACACTGGAAAACCACCTTAAAATCTGGAATGTGTTTTTCAAGTTATCATTGAGCGGGTGCCAAATGTAAACTGCAGAAACGTTCTTTTTCCAACAAAATGATTGAATACTTAGGACATATCATCGACGCAAATGGCGCTCGTCCTTCGACGAAACATTTGCAAGTAATTCAGCAGGTGCCATTTCCTAAGAATTTACGTGAACTGTCAGGGGTTCTTGGAGAATTGACTTACGACATAAAGTTCATTCCCAATGCGGCGCAAACAGCCACGCCTCTGAATCGCGTCAGACGTAAAAATGTTCCGTCCCATTGGACCAAGCCCTCCAAACAATGAAAAATGCATTGCTTCGTCAACCCTACCTTACGCACTACGGTCCGCTCACACGACTTGTGCTCGCAGTCGATGTATCGTCCCATGACATCGGGGACGTTTTACACCACAAAATAGGCAAAAGAGAACGCCTCATCGCATTTGCTTCCAGAACTTTGATAAGTTCTCAGATTAATTATAGTCAGCTGCAGAATGTGTTGTGGATTGGCAAGAGAGCCAACCCACTATGAGAGGAAGCCGAAAGGCACGCGTTTTAGCTCACGCAGGCTGGCGTGAGGTCTGGAACAGGACAAGGAAATGAGACTAACAAAAAACGTGCGTAGCTGCTGGAATACTTAACTTTAATCCATAATTGGTGAACATCGCTCTTGACGGTACATGTTTTACAGCATCAATAGTAACTGGTAATGGCGCCTTGCTAGGTCGTAGCAAATGACGTAGCTGAAGGCTTTGCTAACTATCGTCTCGGCAAATGAGAGGGTATTTTGTCAGTGAACCATCGCTAGCAAAGTCGGCTGTACAACTGGGGCGAGTGCTAGGAAGACTCTCTAGACCTGCCGTGTGGCGGCGCTCGGTCTGCAATCACTGATAGTGGCGACACGCGGGTCCGACGTATACTAACGGACCGCGGCCAATTTAAAGGCTACCACCTAGCAAGTGTGGTGTCTGGCGGTGACACCACAGAATGTATGGTATCACCAAACCTCACCATTACCTACACAGCAGAAAATTTTTCCTGGCCACGGGCTTTAAGCTTTTCACTGCCCAGTTTCATCCGTCGAAACAAGTTCCTGAGCACACGGCGCAAAAGTTGCAACGTTGGTCGCTGTTATTGTCAAATTGCCAGTATGAAATTCTGTATCGTCCGGCGACGCAACACACAAACACCGACACATTGTCTTATTTACCTGTCGGCACAGATGCGGCATTCTAATCATCAGAATCTACTTGTTTACATATTGATTCTTCTGATTAGCAAGCATTGGAATCTTTTTCTATCGGTTCAGGGCGAATCGCACAAGGCACGGGGCATGACCAGTCACTTCAAAATTGTTAAGAATTTACATTCTCAAATTTTGGTCGTGCTCTGAGGAATGTATCAGCGCGAAGATACAGGGTTACAATTATTGAACTATATGGAAAAAAACGTAAATTAGTTACAAAGTACGGCGTGCACACACTTTATTCAACATGTAAACGTCACTACAGATATTCGGATTTAGGTTATGACATTGTACAGGGAGGAGAACCCCGATAAAATTTTATTAAATAATTTTTTCTATTCATAATGAACGGCCGTAGCCGGCTTGGGCATACTGTGGTGCAAGGTGCTGGCCGGAAGACCGTGGTCGGCACACTCCTGCCACGTGCTCCTCGGTCAGGCTCTATCTAGTCCCACGGGTTGGTTGCGCTGACGAGGGTACGCTACTAGCAAGGCGCGTTGGCGGAATCGAGACTAGTCGTGTGATCACGTGGGGATGCGGCCGGGAGTGGCGAGGGCGGCTTGGAAACAGTTCCGCGCTCTCTTAGCTTGAGACCTCGGCTCCGAGTAGTCGCTCCTCTAGCCTCTGCCTCTCTCCTCAAACCTCCTGAAGAACAGACGGCAACACTTCTTGGGGCTGCTCAGACCTACGTAG
Organism: Schistocerca piceifrons; assembly: GCF_021461385.2. NCBI lineage: Eukaryota > Metazoa > Arthropoda > Insecta > Orthoptera > Acrididae > Schistocerca > Schistocerca piceifrons. The sequence goes on from NC_060143.1 coordinate 547,913,111, forward strand.
GCAACCATGTACATGAGTAAATATGGACCATTCAAGCTTAATTACTTTTAATTATTGCGACGCCCACAATTTTCCGCTCCTGACCTCTATCCTGACGAGCAAAATGTTCGATAAGTCTGCCATCATTGTCAATGATATGGCGCAGACGAATAGCGAAATTCTGCGTGACCCCTGATGTGTCAGAACATCAATGCCATCGATGATCTCCAGAATGGCTGTTTTCAGCTTAGCAATGGTTTCGGTGTTATTGCTGTACACCTTGTCTTTAAATATAGAGCCACAAAAAGGAGTCGCATGTGTGCAGATCCGGAGAATATGGCGGCCAGTCGAGGCCAATGCCAGTGGCCTCTGGGTACCCAACAGCCAGAATGCGGTCCCCAAAGCGCTCCTACAGGACATCAAACACCCTTCTACTCCGACGGTGTTGAGCTCCGCCTTTCATGAACCACAACTTACCGAAATCAGAGTCAGATTCGGTAATGGGGATGAAGTCATCTTCCGAAACCTTCAAGTACCGTTCGGTAGTGACTGTGCCATCAATGAATATCGCAGCGATTGTTCCGTGACTGGACACTGAACACCACACAGTCACCCGTTGAGGGTGCAGAGATTTCTCGATCGCGAAATTCGAATTCTCAGTCCCCCAAATGCGCCAGTTTTGCTTACTGACGAACCCATCTAAATGAAAGTCGCCTTCCTCGCTGATCGAAACGATACAGCGCATACTAATTCCCATCCCGTCCCGCGGCCAGTCGTGGAGTTTAAAGGTCCTAACGCAAACCATTTGGAAGTTTTTACTATTTTATTTGATATAGTTCAAAAACTGTCACCTTTTACTTTGTGCACCGGAAGATTCCTCTCTTTGGAATGATATGACTCTGCTTCACACGTCTAACGAACAGATGTAAGGTGCCAACGACCTTGCACCTTACATGAGTCCATTTAACGTGGCACTTTAGGTTTTGTTGGAGTAATTCTCTAAATTACGGTGTAGGAAATCTATGTGGAAACGCATCGGCACGCGAGAATTCCGCGATTTTGTAATTATAAGATTTTACGGAAAGGCAGTACGCGAGACAAAGCTCGGCTACGTCCCCGCCTAACCGCCGAAGGCCACAACAGCCTGACGGTATGAATGGTGAACTGGGGGATTTCTATACACCGTTTAGAGCGGCTACGCGCAACCTCTGAGGGACGCGCGGCTGCAGGTGTTCAAGTATTTACCAAAACAGAGCAGTGGATAGCTGGACGGGCTTTCCTGTGTGTGCTCTCGCCTATGTCCCACGAATTTTACGCCTGCCAGTAACTCAAGTGGGGCAGGCCAGGAGTTCTGAATAACAAACTTGCAATGCAAGAATCTGTGTTCGCTACGACGGGGAATCTCGAGTGGTCTCTTGGGAGAAAACTTTCAGTAAACGAGTTATTGCCCACAGCTTTGGTTCTTCCCAGCCGGCGAGGGAAGAGTTTGCTTGTGAAATTTTGTGGAAATAAAAGAATTGTGGAAAAGAGTTCTATTCCTAGGCCGTACATTGGTCGGCACTGGCAAACTGGGTGTTTTGAGTGCTTTTAGTAATGTGATTCGCTCGGTAAAAGTTGAGATGAGAAAACAAAGGTGAAGAGCGTTCTTGTTGGACTCTAGGTCGATGTCTTCCATTCTAGGCTCTCGTACTGAGAGGACGTTAGCCAAGTCGACTCCCCTCTTGGTCTTTCGTTCTGAGAGGACGTTAGCCACGCCAGCTCATTGCTGACGGAAACATTGTAGCAATTAGAGTAGTTTACGGACAGCAGTCTGGTGTTCGAATGCTGCAGGACTGTACTTTCCGAGACGCCACACGCCGATCGCACGGGCGCTCCGTCGCCGTCGGAGACCGCCGCTACAACAGGAATATTACGGTGAGATCGCTCCCGCTTCGGCCTGTGTTAGGAGTAACGTTAAACAGTTGGATCAATTGCAATTGCTGTTTCCACAGAGATTTCACAGTACTTTGGAGTGTAGTGGTTCTTCGTATATATGTTATAAGAAATCGTGTTTTGACCGATTTTAACACAGTTACTGCCAATGCCAGTTAGGAGGATAATTTGTAAATTGTTCATTGTGTTTTATTCAGCATTGACCTGAAGGTTATAGTAAAATTATTGTGATTCAGTAGAGCCTTTACTTTCAGTAGTTGATCCTGAATTCACCCTTTTGCTTTATTTTATTATTGTGTATGTGTTTGATGTCCTTGAACACCCTAACTGTTCGTGATCGTTCATGGTTGGAAGTAAAAATAGGTGTGATTTACCGTCAACACTACCACCGCAGATTAATTAGGGGTGACAGGGCCACATTTAAATCTAGCGTTATCCATTTTTGCGTACAGTTCCACTCCCAATTTCTCTGTAAGTTGTTTGTCAGGGGCGAACACATGCAAAAATCGGACAAGCAACGGGTGGGGTGTTACACAGACATGAATGTTAATCCCCGTGTCAGTCAGCAGCAGGTGTTAGGTCTTTTACATGGAGGTTACTGGGGGACAGTTCGCACTAAGCAGCTGGCGCGCCAACATAGAACGTGGCTTGGCTTAGAAAAGCAAATAAAACGTGTGATGGCACAATGTCACGCTTGAGTGGACAATCAGGTCGCTCCACACCAGGATTTTTTTCTCCTGGCCACATTCTGATACTTCATGACAACGCTTCCATAACGACTATGCTGGCCCCTTCATGTTGGTTGATTACCGCTGATGTCTACAGAAAATACCGTTTTGTTATTCTATTGCATTCGACGAAAGCTGCCAGCAACGTCAATACGCTCCCTTCTATATTTTCTACCGAAGAGTCGCCACAAACCATTGTCTCCAGCAAACGACCTCCCTTTTCTTCCAAGAAACTTGCACAATTTTTGAAACATATTGGAGAACAGTATGTCAGGACAGCACCGTTCTCGCCACAGCCTAACGGCGAGACCGAACGTTTCGTTCGAACATTCAAGACGCACATGTCAAATCTTCGAGCTTTACATTCCCGTGAAGACACATTACTGATGTTTCTGAGTTCACATCGTACTAGAGATGGGCAAACTCATTCATTCTTGGGAACTAATTCACTGGTGATCGCTCTTTTTTGAGAACCATTCATTCTCATTCGTTCACCGTTCACTTGTGCTTGGTATACCATTCTTATGAAAAATTGAAAATTAGTAGCATATGTGACTGAAGATGGAAAGCACCAAGACAGGGCACTACCTCCGCCATGGAGTACAGGGTTTTCATTCATTTCAGAATTCTCACACACGCGTAATTTTCGTGATTCTGCGAAACCTCTCGTTTAGCCAACTGTAGCATTATGTGGCTGATCGCAGTGAATTAATATAACGTGGCGCACGAAAAACCGGCCCCGAGCACAGACTGTTCGCCAGTTACGCAGGATTTATTGACTGCTACGAGCAGAATAGATTAACATGTAATAATTAGGCAGTGAAGAAATAAAAAAATAAACTAATACAAACAGCAACTTCGAAACAATAGATAACGATTGGTGGGCGACAGTGAGCAGTCTAATACTGGGGGCCGATTTTTCGTGCTCCACCCAGTACAACTGAAATAATATTGTAGGAGTTATCATATTCTCTTTACACAGTGTGACACCAGACACTCGATTCATTCGGTTGTAAGTCGGTCTACCTTCCATAACAGTGAATATGCTCTTTTACCTTGGATCAAAAAAAGACGGAAAATGGCCACTTGTGTGTGTCGTGCCGACTTCCTTTGCATGTGTAATAACAAAAAATCTTGCCTTTTTACAAGCATTTCTTCTTCTGTTTATCGAAATAGTGAAGTAAGCTGATATGCCGTTATGTTACCTGAAGAGAGGTATGTATTACATACCACGTAATTTTATGTAATTTAGGTCATGGACGTTGAATACGAAAAGAACCAGAAGTTAGCTCATGGACGTTGAATACGAAAAGAACCAGAAGTTCAGAGTTCCAAAAAAGTTTGAAACAGATCTAGAATGGGCGTGCGCAGCGGACGAAACGAACAACTCTATACTGAACTATGAGCAGTCGGCAATGGAACTGCGACGAGTGGTCACGCGAAGAAGGACGAATCCGGCTGAGCGAGGCCTAGACAGATGGGAACGGGACCGAGGCTGGAACGAGAGCGGCCGACGTGCCGTTGCTGGAAAGAGACCGACCGTTTCCCGTTCACGCCAACTGAAAGTGAAAAGCCGCGACCGAAGTGAACTATGAAAGACCGTTCCTTAGAGTTAGTTCATCGCTCGTTCCGTTCATTTTGATGAACCGTTCCTTTGGAACCGTCAGTTCGGGAACGACCCACCTCTGCATCGTACTTCGTCTGCTTCTGACATTTCGACAACAGATCGTTTGCATGTGAGATGCCATCGGACATTGCTGCGTTTGCTTCGTTCTTACCACTCTGCCCCAGCTTCAGACGTGTCCATGACATTTCACCCGAACGTCAGAGTTCAATATCGTGGCTACAACGAGCCACATTTGTGGGCATCCGGTGTTGTTCTCAGACCAAGTGGCAGGGCGCAGTACAGTATCCTTGGCATCGCAGGTTCGCACCAAAATCAGCCACGGTTCCGTGAATTCAGTGATGGTTCAAATGGCTCTGAGCACTATGGGACTTAACATCTGTGGTCATCAGTCCCCTAGAACTTAGCACTACTTAAACCTAACTAACCTAAGGACATCACACACATCCACGCCCGAGGCAGGATTCGAACCTGCGACCGTAGTAGTCGCACGGTTCCAGACTGAGCGCCTGAACCACTAGACCAACGCGGCCGGCCACAATTCAGTGATCCTGCCATAGATAAGACTGTTTCAGATTTCTTCACTGCGTGACTTCCGGCCGCCGTGAAGCAGCCGCATCCGTCCGCCGCAGCGCAGCCTCAAAATGGTTCAAATGGCTCTGAGCACTATGGGACTTAACATCTGTGGTCATCAGTCCACTAGACTTAGAACTACGTAAACCTAACTAACCTAAGGACATCACTCACATCCATGGCGTTGGCAGGATTCGAACCTGCGACCGTAGCAGTCACGTGGTCACGTGGTTGCGGGCTGAAACTCCTAGAACCGCTCGGTCACCGTGGCCGGCTAGGGCAGGCTCCTACGCAGCTTGCCGAGCTGGTGCCTCCACACGCGGCCGTCGCATCGATGGAAGCCTCTGTCCGCCCTCCTGGGGCGCCGTTGCCGCCAACGCCGCAGGTCGCCTCTCCCACAGATATCGACGCCGTCACCGTTGAGTAGTCGTCGTCGTCCCTGCGGCACCCACCATGCTCCTACCTGTCTACCTGGACCGTTGGATGCGACCTGCGCTGCTTTTCCGGGGCAGTTTCCCTCGTGGTCGCAGGACGCATTGTCGGGTCGCGGGTTGGTCTGCTCTGCCCCCAACCAAGCGAGCAGCCTCATCCTATCCACTGCACAGCCCCCCCACCCTCCCCCATCTCTTACAAGTTGGGAGGGGAGTGTTTCAGTATTGCCCGCTATCCGGTCGCCTGCAGTTTCAGCCGCCAGTTACATCGCAGCATCTCCTGCAGCCGACACCGTGGGACGAGGACGCTGCCGTGAATAATTACGCCGCTGTCAATTAGATGCAAGCACCCCCTATTCACGCCCTTCGGGGAAACGAGGTTCGAGGTCACCATCCGAGGCTCCTCTCCCGCTTACGGAGCGGTTAAGTGGAGCAACCAACTGTAGTAACAAACAGTACTTGGTTTATACACAAATCACGTAGAGTCAATGCCACTACATACAGTTATTTTAGAAATAACGTCCACAGCGATATCTTTGGTAATGCTCTCGAATCTGTAATCAATGCGCTCTTGCGCAGTGTATAGGTAATCAGTGTGAGAACTGAGTGTTTCGTTTTGTCGGTTGCATTTTAAAATGAGTGCAAGGTATCTGAAGCGTCAGGAGGCAGTGTTCCTTGTAAATTATCTTTTTGGGCCTGGTCTCCTCTTTCAAAAGCCTGATGTACGAAGTGTGGAAGGTCGCTTTAACGGACTGTCGAAGGCCCGATGAAAGTGCATGTTTGGGAGTGTTTCTCTAAACGCGGTTTTGGGTGTTTGCCCATACCTACAGCCAGTTTAAACGCTGAAAAATGGAATATTTATCAAAAATCCCTTCTGAAGTCCTTCAAGAAGCTATTTGGTTCGAACGAAGGAAACAGGGTGCTTCAAAAGGGTAATGATCGGGAACATCGCAGCCGTCGCTGGGCAGCGTGCAAACGCTGGGCTGGCCTGCAGTGTCTCCGGATGCGAATCCGGTCGCAAATGTTTAGTCTCATATTAAGAAGAAGCTTAGAGGAAAACCAATATATACTTTGAAACAGCCGTCATATAAAACCAGGACAATATGGAAATCGTTACCAAGAATCTCGTCAAAAGTAAACCAAAAATGTGCCAAGCTATTATCGATAATGGCCGCGATTGGATTAACTATTAGGTAATGATGCAATTAGTCATAGCAAGTATTTTCATGTAATATACGTTTTTTATAGTTTCATTCATTTCATACTGACAACGGCGTACACTTCCTTGTGGAACTCACTGTACATATTCACTACTGGCCATTAAAATTGCTACACCAAGAAGAAATGTAGAAGGTAAATGGGTATTCATTGCACAAATATATTATACTAGAACTGACATGTGATCACATTTTCACGCAGTTTGGATGCATAGATGCTGAAAATTCAGTATACCGAACAACCATCTCTGGCCGTAATAACGGCCTTGATACGCCTGGGCATTGAGTCAAACAGAGCTTGGATGGCGTGTACAGGTACAGCTGCCCATGCAGCTTCAACACGATACCACAGTTCATCAAGAGTAGTGACTGACGTATTGTGACGAGCCAGTTACTCGGCCACCATTGACCAGACGTTTTCAATTGGTGAGTGATCTGGAGAATGTGCTGGCCAGGGCAGCAGTCGAACATTTACTGCACCCAGAAAGGCCCGTACAGGGCATGCAACATGCGGTCGTGCATTATCCTGCTGAAATTTAGGGTTTCACAGGGGTCGAATGAAGGGTAGAGCCACGGGTCGTAACACATCTGAAATGTAACGTCCACTGTTCAAAGTGCCGTCAATGCGAACAAGAGGTGACCGAGACGTGTAACCAATGACATCGCATACCATCACGCCGGGTGATACACCAGTATGGCGATGACGAATACACGCTTCCAATGTGCGTTCACTGCGATGCCGCCAAACACGCATGCGACCATCATAATGCTGTAAAAAGAACCTGGATTCATCCGAAAAAATGACGTTTTGCCATTCGTGCACCCAGGTACGTCGTTGAGTGCACCATCGCAGGCGCTCCTGTCTGTGATGCAGCGTCAACGGTAACCGCAGCGATGGTCTCCGAGCTGATAGTCCATGCTGCTGCAAACTCGCCGAACTGTTCGCGCAGATGGTGGTGGTCTTGCAAACGTCCCCATCTGTTGACTCAGGGATCGAGAGGTGGCTGCACGATCCGTTACAGCCATGCCAATAAGGTGCCTGTCATCTCGACTGCTAGTGACACGAGGCCGTTGAGATCCAGCACGGCGTTCCGTATTACCCTCCTAAACCCACCGATTCCATATTCTGCTAACAGTTATTGGATCTCGACCAACGTGAGCAGCATTGTCGCGATACGATAAACCGCAATCGCGATAGGCTACAATCCGACCTTTATCAAAGTCGGAAACGTAATGGTACGCATTTCTTCTCCTTACACGAGGCATCACAACAACGTTTCACCAGGCAACGCCGGTCATCTGCTGTTTGTGTATGAGAAATCGGTTGGAATCTCTCCTCATGCCAGCACGTTGTAGGTGTCGCCACCGGCGCCAACCTTGTGTGAATGCCTCTGAAAAGCTAATCAGTTCTATATCACAGTATCTTCTTCCTGTCGGTTAAATTTCGCGTCTGTAGCACGTCATCTTCGTGCTGTAGCAATTTTAATGGCCAGTAGTGTATGTAACAGTAGCTATAGTAGAATAGATTATGCTAGTTCCGGTGAGATAGGCTAGAAGTGTTTACCGAAGCCCTCCACTTGAAATAGCTAGATAAAGGTAAAGGGACATCTCTTTCTATCTAAATCTTCCCTTTCGTTATTATTTTCTTCTTAAGAATAGAGTAATGTATTTCTCAATTGTGCTTCACGCGTTTTGTGTTCTTATGTTTTTCTTATTTACCTAACAATTTAATTATACAAAAACAAGAAAAGTACCAAAATTCTGAAAATTTTCTAGTTTGTAGCGGCAAACGATTCAGTGTTGTTACTAAGGTGATGGGTCACTCTGCAGTGTTAATAAATAAATAAATAATCCCCTCTCGAGGGCTCAGCAGCCGGTGTACTGAAGTTCGAACATTGTTGCACTGCGTCCATTTTTGTGTGTCTTCGAGTTGAATAACGTTTGCAGAATTTCATAGTGGCCAGGGCTCGACATCCCCCGTCTTCTGAACAAACACTGGGTTGAGGAGTGACACATTTGTAAATCATTTGTGTGTGTATACATTTCTATATTCACGTTTACTGTTAGCAGCTGAGGCTGGAAATACTGCAATAAAGTTATTAGAAGTAGAGTAAATTCTCTGTTCATGAACGGCATCCGTTGCTCGTTCCTGTATCCACTAACAAACCGCACAGCGTGTAAGGTGGTCACAACACTTGTGATCGTAGACGAGCAGTTGGACCGCTCGAGGCCGCTCGAAGTATCACTACTGTGGCCACAGCAGTGGATGTGTCCAAAAGTGTCATCTCCCGCTTAAAAAAGAATTTTGAAGGTGGAAATGCAATGCAAAAGCATGCCGGTGGTCACAGATTGGTCATCACACCGAGAGAGGATCGATAGGCAGCCGTAATGGGCAAAAGGAACACGTATCACACTCCTAGGCAGATCGCTGCAGATGTTTAACTGCCACTGGTACTCCTGCCCCAGCCAGAATAATTTCGAGGTGATTGAATCAGGTTAGTTTTTATGCTCGGAAGACGGTTAAAAGCGTTCCAGTGAAACCACGCCATCGTCGCACAGGTTTGCGTTGGTGTAGGGAGCATGTTGCTTGGGGGTCAGCAACAGTGGACCAGAGTGATGTTCTCCGACGAATACCTTTTCAGTTGATTCTGGTGACCAGTTGGTATGGAGAGAGAGGGATTCACATTACGGACCACAGAATGTTTGTGATCGTCGTCGGTAAGGCCTAGGCTTTATGGTGTGGACAGGAATTATTCACAATGGCCGAACACCGCTGCTTATCTTCGCGCAAAGTACTTTTAAAACACACCGGTATTGCATGGAGACTGTTCCGCATCACGTCCGTCTGTTTAGGAGTGGGGTAAGTCCCGACTTTTTGTTTGTGGACGATAATGCCCACCCACACAGGACCCAACAGGTGTCGGACACGATGACGGGTACTGAACATATGAAAGGTCTGCATACTTGCTAGACCTAAACCCTATAGACCTGTGATGCTCTCGGAGGACATGTTTCTCAACGAACGCCCCCTCATCGAACCGAGCAACAGCTGGAAACCGCCTTGAGAGAGGAGTGGGACAATGTTCCCCAAGGATTCCTCAACTGTTTGGTAGTCAGCATGAATAACAGGTGCAAAACGTGCTTTAGTGGACTTGGAGCAGATGTGCCTTATTGGGAGTCCGATAACTGCCTTTATGTTGAGAGTATGGCCTGTGTAAAACATGAACGTTATGTATCTGTAGTGTCCTGTTCTCCCATGCGGTGAAATCTGCACCATTTTCCGTTATAAATATGCTATTCCACATCTGTTATGCATCTAGTGTCTTTCATGTGGCCCTTCATTGGCTGTAATTAATCTTGCTGAACCGTGTCTCATTTCCTTATAAACTGTAAGGCGTATATTTTTAATTACAGTTCCATTGGCCCTTTCCAGAAGTTTGAAGAGTGTGTCCACGTTTTCTGTGTGAACCACTAAAAGAAAAATGATTCCATAGTCAAAGGTGAAGTGCATATAGGAACAGCGTGAAACAAAAGGATATTGCCTGTTACACAACGATTGCAAGACTCGTGAGAGCACAGAATTCTGACATTTCCTTGGCTGGTTTATTTGTGCTTTCGCTCCAGTTGAGGTGACAGTCAGTATTAATTCCTGAAAAAAAAGCTGCTTTTGCTATGTAATCTCTGAAATTTTCGTGGACACTTACTTCGACAGAATTACTTTCAGCTGAAATTCAAACTGTTTGCTTTATTTACGTTCAGTGTAATATCTCTTTATATTCTACTAATTATCCCTGCTCAATTCTATGAGTGAATTACGTTTCCTACTTGACCATCTATATACTCGCAGAATTGATGCGCAAAGTAGTACAGTACTATTACTATTCCACGAGCGCATAATTACTCTTTGTAATATTGTGTCTGGTGTGTTGAGAGGACTTTTAGGATCTTCCCCGTGCCGAATAGCCGCATTGAATAATTGTAATTTTGCTATCAAGATTACTGGAAGAAAGAGATTGAAAATATATTGTATGGTACTCAAGAAAATATATACTGAGCATTTACATCAAAGGTGTGTAAGGTATTTCATTATATATGTATTCTCTAATTGGAAATTTGCGCAGAGGTGTCGTTTCGTTGGTAATCAGAAGGGAACTTCCGATGAATTGGAAACGAACCTGCAATTATTAGATCCAAGAGCTCCATTATTTCATCGGATAATTAAACTCTATCAAAGCAAACTTTCCGCTTGATCTGAGGTTTCCCAACTGACTACGCAACGCAAGAAAACCAAGACATTTTATTTACACAGGATTGCAGATCGCTTCGAATCATCGAGACTGCGGACAAGAAGAGTCATCGTCCGATTCTGATTAAACAAGTAAAGCTTAATTATGACTTTCTTGAGAGACGTGATGACTGTGGTATGGCTGCTTATGAATGAGATCATTAATAAAATACTAATAACTAACTTTCCTCCTGACCAGCTGAAAGGGTACAGTACATTGAAAATAGGTACAACATTCTTCGTTATTCTTGCAGAACAACATATTTTTTTGTAGTAATAACTCAATTTCACTTAATACGCCGAAGCCGGATACCAGTGTAGGAAAGAATGACAATTTATTTATTTAACTGATCACTTATGCACTCCCACAAAATAAAGCCCTTCACCAAATTTGGTGAGAACTGTGAAATGAATGAATGTGTGGTCCTCTGCTAACCACAGATAGTGAATGTAAAATATATGATCATCTTTGAGACGGTCCTTAAGTCACCTTTGGTGGAACCAAAGAGATGAAATTTACCTGAGCTTTGAGCGCCTGAAATGTGTCTGACCAATACGGTAGCATGGTGCTCCCCCACCTTGGCGGAGGTGCGAGATCGGCCATGTTTCAGCACTCTCCCGCTGGATCTAGTGTTGGTAAGACCCGTCTTAGGTGTGCTCCGTAAAGACAAAAGAGTGGAGACGTGGTATGCATGTGAAATAATTAAGAGTAGTTTAGAATAATAATTTCTCTATTTCAGGAACTTTTGTGGGGAGAATTAAATGTCAGGCAGGTAATTTTAAGGGGATCGTAGTAATCTTCGGAAGTGACCAACGGTCACAATGAAACCACGTGTAGCAATAAGTTGAAATACTTCCGAGTGCTTAAGTTAAGTTGAATTACTAGTGTGTATACTATAGGTTGGAAATATTTTAGAAATGGCGTGTGCAGGACTTGAAATTAGAGACGAGTACTTCCACGTGGTGAGTGCTGTGTGAGTCTCAATCTGTGTATGAGACAAAGGATAAAGAGAAGTACTCGTCCATGGTATCAGTTGAGGACTCGCGTGTGTGATGAATATGTTCTTAATATTACTTTGCGTATTACGTTTCCGTGTGACGCTTGATTCAAACTATAATACTCTGATAGAGAAGCAGGGTGAGTCAGCCGTCTATCCAGCAACGTCACTTGGCTTGCATTGCACAGGAAGACGTGCATATATCCTTCAGAGTTCATAGTAGGAAAGAAAAGTTACGAAGTGGGGCAGTGTCGTGTGAAACTGGGATAAATACTAATTAAAGTGGGAAATCTGAAAGTGATGTGATTATAACGTTGTGACTATTCTTTGTATTGTATGTTGCCAGTGTGATGTATTTCATGAAATTTAAGTATATATGGTTGGCATGGGAGAGTAACAAGATAGTTTCATAGGCAGTGGGTTATGCATGTTCCTTTTTGTACCACTCGGTCTGGAGGAAATTTTCGTGATGATGGGTGTGAGAGTCGAAGTGTGAGATATAGCAAAAGATCCACCATCCTATCCAGAAAGTGCACTGTAGCGTTAAAGAATTACGAGACCATAAGATAGAGAATCACCAATGTAAAGGCATGCCCATTGGGCGGAATTTCTCGTGTGTTATTGTTGTAGGTTACAGAATTTGTGTGTTTAGGTTATAGAATTTATTGGAATAAATAAGATAATGAAAAGAAAAAGATCGGTGGCCTTCTCTTTCGAATTGTATGTTGTCATGATATCCAGAATTTATAATGTGTGCGCCATTCACATTCAGTGCGATGGCCACGTGTTGATCAAAGCCGTTAAATAAGAAAGAAAATGTGGTATTGTCAGTGCCTAGTGAACAGTGAGAGTTGTGTAAATTACTAATAGTCAGATGTGCGTTTCCGTTTCCGTTGCGTAATATTTAAACAGGACAATAACTTGTAACTTAATTGTGAGTACTAGAGTTCATGTTACTCGATAAATAAGAATGAGTCCACTCGCTTGGCAGACCACTCATCTTGCAGGCCTGACTACTTGATGCCACAGTATGAGGGAGGCATGTGGGTGCCTCTCACAGCAACCAGTATAAACACAATATTAATTAAAATTATATCAGTGTGTGATTAACATCTTAGAAATATCCTTTAGAACTTCATCGTTTCATCTAATTCCATTCTCTTGTTACTTGAGTATCAAAACATCTCTTTCGCGGTAAAGGTCGTGATTTTTGAGCGAATAATTACTTTCATTATCGAGAAAATCTGGGCAGCTGCAAGTCTGTCGCCTCGGAACGCAGTAAGGCGTGAGGAACGGGAACAATGTGGTGCCAGCCGTTGACATTAAAACAAAGCAGATTTGCCGCGAGCGAGCGCCGGTAGAGAAAGGCGCCGTCAGCGGCCGTGGCGCCAGACTACAGCAGGCATCGGCCGGAGAGGTGAATTATGCACGGCGCGGAGCGGCTCGGCGCTTCCCAGAAGAGCAAAAACAATCTGCCCGCAGTGCCGTGGGCGTGAGGGGGACCTAATGAAGGCGGCTGTTAATAACGCTTCTTGCGGACGGTGATTGATGGCATTAGCGCACCGCCGGCCGACCAGACGCGCGTGTTAATTTAGCAAAGCCACCCTCACCGGCGGTAGGCCGACTGCGGGCGCGCAATTACCACCGGCGCCCTTATCCGCTTCCAGGAATGCCGGAGAACGGCAGAACGGCGCAGCCGCCGCGTGTGCGAGCGCGGTCGAGCGTAGCTCCGAACCAGCCGCCCGACCGAGGTTAACTTAGCCGGTATTCGCACTGCGCCTGTGGTTGCTGACCCGACGTGTGGAGTAGAGATGGGTAGTTCGCGAACGAACGGGTGCAAAGGAACTGTTCACCAAGATGAGCGAAAGGGCCGAGGAACGAATTCCACGGAACGATCGCTTCACAGTTCACTTAGTTCGCAGTGCTGATCCGATGTGTGGAGTAGAGATGGGTAGTTCGCGAACGAACGGGTGCAAAGGAACGGTTCACCAAGATGAGCGAAAGGGCCGAGGAACGAATTCCAAGGAACGATCGCTTCACAGTTCACTTCGGTCGCGGCGGTCTATACTTATAGTTCCCGGGAACGAGGAACGATCGGTTCATAGTTCACTGGTTCATTTCGGTCGCGGCGGTCACTTCGGCAGTTCTCGTTCCACCCTCGGTCGCGTGCTCGTCTCAGTCTCGGTCTCCCTCGGCCGCACTCGTCGTTCTTCGCCTGACCACCTGTCTCAGTTCCACTGCCGACTGCTCCTAGTTAGTTCAGTATCCAGTTGCTCGTTTCGTTCACTGCGCTCGCCCATTTTACGTGTGTTCCAAACTGTTCTGCACTTGGCTCTGGCTATTCAGCGTCCACGAACGGTAATCAAAAAGTAATTTATAGTTACGTAAATTACATAAAAGTTACGTTGTATCTAATAGGTACGTCTTTTCAGGTAACAAAAGGGCATATCAGCTCACTTCATTATATCGATGAACAGCAGAAAACATACTTATATCAAGGCAAATTTTTTCTGTTATTCATATATTTTTTGGTTTCATCGATTTGATTTAGCAACTAACTTTCAAAAATTTCCTTAATTTTTAGTGTAAGAAAATTCATATAAAACGATTTTCGTGTATCTTTCATATACAAAACATTACATTTAGGAAGGCTCTAATTATTTTTAAGTTTGGTTGTTTCCAATTTGCATTACTTGCTACTTTGGTTTCTTTGAAAAAAAAAAAGAAAAAAAGTGAGATGTGGGTCATTTTGGCTCATTAGGAAAAGCGGTGCCTCTCCATTTGAAAATACATAGATTGCAATAAAATCGTATTTACTTATTATCTCAGAAACATTTGTTCAGAAGGAGCTTTCAAACCAAAAACTATATTACTGCGAACTTTATTATTTTTATTATTGCTGCACTAACTTTAGTAATGCAACATAAAAACATAATTTTTACGAAGCGTGTGACGCAAGTATGATGAGAAAACCACATTTTATTTTATGCTTCCTTTAAAGTCTCTACTTAGCCTACGAACTCAGTATAAGTATATATACATGAAGTATATATATAGGGTGTAAACTGTTATATCCTAGCCAGTAATGCCACCCGAGCCCGCTGCCAAAAGGTTGGCAGCATCAAAGTCCGGACGCCGTCCGCATAAGCAGCGCCAGCCAGACAGGAAATCGCCGCAAGTCTGCGCGCGCCACCGCTGGCTTCTGGGTTCTTAAGCGCTGGAGTCGCGAGCGCTAGGACAGTTCTGTATTCGCCGCTCAGTTGTATACTCGCCACCGAATTGTGTACTTGCTAGTCAGTTGTGTGTGTTCATCGCAGCAGAGTTGTTGTTTGTCGTCAGCCGACGCTGACCTAGCCGCTCCGACTCGAACTAGACAGATTTCTGTAGACACGGAGTTCACTATTGTTTCTGAATCTTCTTTAATAAAGATAAGTACCGACTTTTATTTAATCAGAGTGTTTGGGTTTTCATCTTTCTGTTCACTGTTCCAGCGGACCGGTCGGCCCGCTATTAAAAGTGTGGCGGTGACTTCGTAAGCCGTTTCTACAGCGAATTGCTTGTCGCTACGAACGCCGCCACAAAACTCGCGACGAGGCCTTCCGATCTCGTGTGCAGGGCTGGTTAAACTTGTTTCTGGTTATACTAATTATAGCGATAAAATTGTGGGGGCTGGTTTAATTTGTGTTCACTATGTCTGCCGACTTACAACAGTTGATCTTGTTACAGAGTCAGCAAATACAAAGTCTGGTGGAAGCAATCGCCAAACAAGCGGCTAATCCTCCAACACAAAAGGAACAAGCACAGGCAGCACCACATTTCCGTGCTTTTGACGCATCAAGAGAAGAATGACGAGAATATTTCGCGCAGTTGCAGGCGCACATGACAGTCTACAAAATCACAGGTACTGAGCGGCAGCTTTATTTAATTTCCACTGCAGGCGTGGAAGTCTATCGACTACTTTGTAAGTTGTTCCCGGAATCCAAGCCAGAAGCTTTAGACTATGACGTTGTTGTTAACAAGCTTGCTGAGTATTTCGAGTCGCGAGTTCATGTGGCAGCAGCCAGATTCAAGTTCTTCATATTAAAGAAACTGCCACATCAATCTAATAAACAGTGGTTAACAGATTTACGGGGCCTCACCCGTCAGTGCCGATTTAATTGTGTGTGTGGAGCTTCCTACAGTGATGTCATGTTACGAGACGCTATTACTCAAAACATTGCAGATTCTCGTATTCGTGCTGCTATCTTAAAGTTGCCTGACCCGTCATTAGAGACTGTGATGAACATCATTGAAGCCCAAGATACTTTTGACTATGCTGAATGTGAGTTAGATCAGCCATATATTTCTCAAATTGCCGGTGCTAAGCAAGTTATGTCACGCCCGCGGCCCCACCGGCAGAGTCAGACTGTAAACACTAGCCGGCCGCGTCATGTTAAACACATTCGTCAGCCGCGTGTGCAAAATGATAGAGTTAAGTCTTGCCCTAAGTGTGTTCTTGCTCATCCTCGTGAACGTTGCCCGTTAAGAAACGCGGGTTGTCACTTTTCTCAAAGGAAAGGACACATCCAGACTGTTTGTTTGCGTAAACGCAAGAACAATTCTAGTGCTGCCCAGCCCATGGATATTCGTGTTCTTCAAAGCCAGCCCGCCCAGACGGTCGCGTTTAAAGACTCTTCCACGGTTCGTGTGGGTAATAAACTTGTTCGCAATAAGCCACCCACCCAGCCCTCTGCTATGCGACCCAGGCGTAATTCAAACGCTGTAAAAAGTAATGTACAGACTGCAAGTGAAGCGGGAGTTGTTGTTCCACCCGCCCAACCCACGAGTTGTCGTAAGCAGCGAACACGCGCTAAACACGCTGATTTTGTGTCTTCCGCCTCCACTGCACCGATGCAGAGACAGTGTAATAAACTATTTGTGAAGCTACGCATCCAGGATAAGACCTTCAATTTTCAATTAGACACTGGTGCGTCTGTGACTCTCATAAATAGTGCTACGTATGCGGCTATCGGCCGCCCTAAACTTTCAGCGGCAAAACATTCTTTGGCTACTTATAGTGGAGAACAAATTCCTGTGTTAGGTGTATGTAGCGTGCCAGCCACATTCCGTGGCAATACAAAAACAGTTTCATTCACAGTGCTCCGCGCTACAGACAGTGTAAACATTTTCGGATTAGACTGTTTTGACTTGTTTGGCCTGTCTATCCAAGACAATGTGTTGCAAATTAATTCTGTTGTTGTTCCTCAAGACAGCATAACCGATTTGTGTAAACGATACAGTGACATATTTAAAGACGAACTAGGTTGTGCTGCGAACTTTGCCGCTCATATTACGTTAAAAGATAATGCTCAGCCTCGATTTTGTCGTGCTCGTCCAGTGCCTCACGCCCTCCGGGCACCTGTAGAAGATGAACTTCGTCGTTGGCAAAACAACGGTGTTATTCAACCCGTTTCAGCGAGCCAGTGGGGTTCTCCCTTAGTTATTATAAAGAAACCGTCTGGCAAGTTACGTTTGTGTGCTGATTTTAAGTCGACAGTTAATCCTCAGACTGTCATTGATTCTTTTCCTTTGCCTAGACCGGACGAGCTGATGGATAAGTTAGGGGAAGCTCGTTTCTTTTCCAAAATTGATCTCCGTGAAGCATATTTGCAATTGCCCCTCGACGAGCAATCACAACAGTATTTTGTCATAAACACGTCGTTGGGGTTGTTCAGTTTTCTGCGTTTGCCTTTTGGTTGTGCGTCTGCTCCAGCTGTTTTTCAGCGTTTTTTGTCACAACTTCTGGCTAATGTGCCATCGTGTTGCAACTATTTAGACGATATTGTTGTGTCCGGTCGGACGCCTGCTGAACATTTCCGTAATTTGGAGTGTTTGTTTACAGTGTTGTCTCAGGCAGGCCTACGTTGCAACATCGATAAATGTTCATTTTTCCTTACGGAGGTGGAGTACCTGGGACATGTTATTAATGCTCAAGGCATTCATCCCTCCCAGTCACATTTAGCAGCTATTTGTGATTTGCCCGTCCCTCGCAATTTGCAGGAATTGCAAGCGGTTCTTGGCAAATTGACATATTATATTAGGTTTATACCTAATGCATCACAGATTGCTGCCCCGTTGCATCGTCTCCGCCGTAAGAATGTTCCGTTTGTGTTGTCAGCTGATTGCCAATCAGCCTTTCAGCAGCTTAAAGAGGCTTTATTGAATGATCGTTGTCTGGTCCATTACGACCCTAACAAGCCTCTGGTGTTAGCTTGTGATGCCTCTTCTTTCGGCCTCGGTGCTGTGTTGTTTCACCGAGTCGGTAACACCGAACGTCCTATTGCGTTCGCATCTAAATTGCTAAACAAAGCTCAGTGTAATTATAGCCAATTGGACAAGGAAGCGTTGACTATTGTGTTCGGTGTCACAAAATTCCATCACTACCTCTATGGTAGACCATTCTACTTAGTAACAGATCACAAGCCCCTGACGTCACTGTTTCATCCGTCTAAACCAGTTCCTCAGCGGACAGCTCAGAGACTACAACGTTGGGCCCTTTTGTTATCACAATACCAGTATGAGATACTGTATCGCCCTACAGCTCAGCATGCAAACGCTGACGCGCTTTCTAGATTGCCGATTGCTGCGGATGATGTCTTCGATTCCTCTGACGACTCTTGCCATCAGATTGACGCCGATGAGCATCAATCCCTCCGGGATTTTCCGATTGATTATCGTCAGGTGGCACGTGAGACAGCTACGGATCCTCATCTGAGTTTACTATTACGTTTTGTTCAACGTGGTTGGCCGTCCACGGCAAAGGACATATCGGATCCTGTGGTTCGTCGCTATTATCCGCAACGTCATCTGTTGTGTTTCGCACGGAGTTTTGCTGTTACGCACCGAGAATGACCAGCTTCGTGTAGTGGTTCCCCAAGTGCTCCAATCCAAGGTCCTCGACTTGTTGCATCAAGGTCATTGGGGAGTGGTCCGCACCAAGCAGCTTGCCCGCCGTCATTGTACATGGATCGGCATTGATAAGCAGATTACGCAGATGTCTACAGATTGTTCGACGTGTGCCGAACACCAAGCTGCTCCGCCTCAACGCTATTTTGAGTGGGCACGTCCTGCCGGTCCCTGGCAGCGAGTACATATTGATTTCGCTGGTCCATATTGGAATTCTCGTTGGCTTATCGTGATAGATGCATTTAGTAATTTTCCGTTTGTTGTGCCCATGCAGTCTACAACGTCTGCACAAACTATACAGGCGTTGACTTCAATTTTTTGTATTGAGGGTCTTCCAGAAGTTTTAGTGTCTGACAATGGTCCACAATTTACCTCTGCTGAATTTGAAAGTTTTTGTTCTGCCAATGGCATTCGCCATGTTCTTACTCCGCCGTTCCACCCTCAATCGAATGGTGCAGCGGAACGTTTTGTACGCACATTCAAGGATCATATGGACCGCCTTCGTGCTACGCACTCTCGTCAGCAGGCCCTCATCACGTTCCTGTCGTCGTACCGGACCACGCCACGCGACGGCCCTTCGCCTGCGGAGCTTCTCCACGGCCGTCGTCATCGCACCCTACTACGGTTGTTGCACCCCCCGGATCGACCCGCCGCTTCTGAGCATCGCACGCGTTTTCAGCGCAACGACGCCGTTTTTTTCAGAGTTTATCACGGTCGCCGTCGTTGGGAACGTGGTACCGTGATAAGTGTCCAGGGTCGCGGTTTTTATACTGTTCAAGGTGCTACTGGGGTGCACAGGAGGCATCAGAACCAGTTGCGCCGCGCTGGCCGCCTGGATTCTGCCGCTCGTTCTTTGTCCACAGATTTGGTCCGCGGCGGGTTCCAGCCGCGCCTTCCGACTACGCTGCCGACCCCAGGGCAGCAGCAGCAGCCGTCGCCGCTACCACGCCGACAGCCCGTCCCGTTGATGCCTCCCGCGCAGCTTCATTCGGGAGCGCCCCAGGTGGTCGCTCCGGCGCCTGTGGTCCCTCTTCAGTCGCCACCGCCTTCGGAGCTGATGGACGTCGACCCCTCAGCCGGGCCGCCTTCCCAAGCGGTGGCTGTGCAGCCTGTCCTGCAGCCGCTTTCCTTGGGCACCCCCAAGGAGTCTGACACCGCAGCGCCTTGTCCGGCGCCCACTCAGCAGCCGTCGACGCAGCGTCAGGAGACGCTGCCTCTCTTCGTGGGTCCCGACGCCCCGTCGCGTCCAGTACCAGAAGCTGCGCCCGTGGTCACAGGCGTGCACCCTGACCTCGGTTTTCAGTCGGTGTTTCCCGAGGCCCCGCGCAGCCAATGCTGGGGTGCGGACCGGGGACTGCCACCGACAACAGTCTCCGCCCCGGTCTCTTCTGCTACGCCTGCGGCCAGACCCCTCCCCCGTCGTCGACGCTCGCCACGTCATTATTCAACGACGGTGCGGCGATTTGGGGGGGGGGGGGGGGAGGAGTGTTATATCCTAGCCAGTAATGCCACCCGAGCCCGCTGCCAAAAGGTTGGCAGCATCAAAGTCCGGACGCCGTCCGCATAAGCAGCGCCAGCCAGACAGGAAATCGCCGCAAGTCTGCGCGCGCCACCGCTGGCTTCTGGGTTCTTAAGCGCTGGAGTCGCGAGCGCTAGGACAGTTCTGTATTCGCCGCTCAGTTGTATACTCGCCACCGAATTGTGTACTTGCTAGTCAGTAGTGTGTGTTCATCGCAGCAGAGTTGTTGTTTGTCGTCAGCCGACGCTGACCTAGCCGCTCCGACTCGTACTAGACAGATTTCTGTAGACACGGAGTTCACTACTGTTTCTGTATCTTCGTTAATAAAGATAAGTACCGACATTTATTTAATCAGAGTGTTTGGGTTTTCATCTTTCTGTTCACTGTTCCAGCGGACCGGTCGGCCCGCTATTAAAAGTGTGGCGGTGACTTCGTAAGCCGTTTCTACATAGAATTGCTTGTCGCTACGAACGCCGCCACAAAATAAACGATTATTGTTTTCAACGTAGCATAGGTATGTTGTGGAAGTCGAAGAATTTTATACAAGATACTTGCGGTCTATAAAATTGGGAAACAGCCACCAACAGGTTTACAAGACTACATGAGCTATAGCCTATGCGTGTCGCGTGAGATTTTCATGTTCTCATCTCCAGCTCTCTACGCATCGTCATTGATTGTTTCGCGATTGTTGCTCGCATTAGCTTGTTATTTCTTCACTGCCTAATTATTAGATGTTTGTCTATTTGTTGTATATGGTAGTAACGTGCAACACATCGTCCGTAATTGGCGATCAGTCTGTACTCGGGGCCGGTTTTCCGTGCGCCACCCTGTATTATTCCCCTGCGATCAGCCACACAACGCTACAGTTGGCTAAACGAGAGGCTCTGCAGAATCACAGAAATTACTACTAAAAGTGTGTTAGAGTTTTGAAATGAATAAAAACTCTATACTCCAGGGGGGAGGCGAATGCCCCTCTTGGTGCCCTCCATCCTTCAGTCACCTACACTACTAGTTTTCAGTTTTTCATAAGAACCATATACCAAGCACAGATGAACGGTGAACGAGTAAAAATGAACGGTTCCCAAAAAAAGAACGCTCAGCAGTGAACTAGTTCCCAAGGATGAACGAGTTTGCCCATCTCTAGTGTGGAGCTCCAGGAGTCGGAGAATGCAGGGGGCAGCAGGTATACCAAGGCTCGCCTGTCATTCGCAATGCCACGCAGGTGCCACGGACACACACACTGAGGTGTCAAAAGTCATGAGACACCTCCTAGCATCGTGTCAAACCTCCTTTCGTCCGGAGTAGTTCTACGAGACTCGACGTGGCGTGGACTCATGAACTCGTCAGAGCTCCCCCGCAGAAATACTGAACCATGCTGCCTCTACAGATGTCCATAATTGCGAAAGTGTTGCCGGTGCACGATTTTGTGCATGAACTGACCTCTCGATTATGTTCCATAAATGCTCGATGGGATTCATGACCGGCGATCTGAGTGGTCAGATCAGTCGCTCGAATCGCTCAGAATGTTCTTCAAACCAATCGCGAACAGTTGTGACGTGGTGACATCGCACATTGTCATCCATAAAAACTCCATCGTTGTTATGGGACAAGTAGCCGAACATAACCATTTCCAATCAATGATCGGTTCAGCCCACACCATTATGGAGCCTCCACCACCTTGTACAGCGTCTTGTTGACAACTTGGGTCCATGGCTTCATGCGGTCCGCAACACACTCGAAATCATCAGCTCTTACCAGCCGAAATCCGAAATTGCGACTCATCTGACCACGTTTTTCTATTCGTCTAAGCTCCAACCGACATGATTCACATGGCCAGAAAGGCACTACAGGCACTTAGCAAAAGTACTTGCGACGATCGTCTGCTGCCATAGCACTTCCATGATGCTACTGCAGGCGGGTGTTAAATGACTGTGCGCAACGGAAAATCATAAACGCTAAAATGAAGATTTGGCCCTATCTGACTACCCCCTGAAGCAGATCTTAGGATCTCTTAATGCTCTTTAACATATAAATTCCAATCTAAAGAGAAATGAATTATTAAGGGAACTAATTATACCAAATCATAAACGTTGTTGCTGCTTATATATTTATAGTACCGGTATATTAAAAGCAATCTTTGCTACAAATATTTATACTTCCTAACTAAAATTACTGTTCCATTGAACAACTCTGCCCTTTTATTATGACTGCGTGATCTAATATAAATAACGCGAAATGACTCACATCATCTGTCTACCAAACACAAGAAGATCTTTAAGATGATCTACATTGAAGTGCAACGTCAGTGGAAACAAATCCTACGTGATCACAGCTGTTTAGCTTTATGGCCCCTAATAAGCCAAGGTAATTAGCAATATCACCGTACGTACTGCGTCCACTCCGTCGGGGTGATGGTTTTCGTAATCGTCTGCGACGATGGAAGAACTCCAACCACAAATAAACTTTTTAAAAGAGTAGGACGGCTGAAGGCGGCCCTCTGACTACTATACTGTCTTCACCTCTCTGTGTTCTACAGACGAGAAACGGGAACTCCCAGCCACAAGGACGGAGTTCAGATAACGTCTCAACGTAAGTATAGGCAGAAGAAGTACTCTCAATCACTGAACGCATTCAACGACGACTTGCAACCCGGAGGCGAAGTCCAGAATCGTATAAGTTCACAACAGTACAGTGCCCAACCGTTCTAACAAGGGAACATCCCCATCGCACCCCCCTCAGATTTAGTTATAAGTTGGCACAGTGGATAGGCCTTGAAAAACTGAACACAGATCAATCGATAAAACAGGAAGAAGTTGTGTGGAACTATGAAAAAATAAGCAAAATATACAAACTGGGTCGTCCATGCCTAAGATAGGCAATATTAAGGGCAGCAGAAACGGAAGAGCACCAGGCGCAGACGGAATCCCATCAGAATTCTACGCTGCGCTCTGGGGCACAGTCGGCGGAATAATCACAGAAATAGTAAATGAAGTTCTCAACGGGACAGAATTGCCATCAAAATTCCTCCAAGGGACGGTGATTCTGATCCCCAAAACGAAGGCAGCCATCAAAATCGAAGACTTTCGGCCAATAACCCTCCTAAATTCAGACTACAAAATAGCAGCAAAGTGCCTGGCTGCAAACATCAAGGTCGCGCTACAGAAAGCTATTAGCCCATGGCAAACCTGTGCAGTGCTTGGCAGGAACATCTTCGACGCCGTCTGCACATACAGGGACATCATAGCCCACGCAGCAACAACGAGGAGACCCGCAGCCGTAATCTCTGCCGATTTCCACAAGGCTTTCGACAGGATCAGTCACCGGTACCTGCTGAAAACTATCGCACGCCTCGGATTCGGACCAAAATTCGGAAGAACAATCAAGAACGTCATTACAAATGCCACCTCAAAAATAACAGTAAACGGATGGACTTCCAAGTCAATAAGACTGGGAAGATCCGTCAGGCAAGGATGTCCATTATCGATAGCACATTTCACAATAGCCCTCGACCCACTACTACGAAAACTAACAGCCGAAATCGGAGGATACACAATGGGTGCAACAAACATCGTATGCACGGCCTATGCTGACGACATGGGCATATTCATCCAAAACGAAGAAGAACTAGGAATAATCCGGCTTATCATGGAATCCTTCGAAAAGGCTTCAGGTGCCAAAACGAATCCGAGGAAGACAGTGCTACTACCAATAGGCAACGGCAGACTGCGACCAGCGAGACACTGGTACCGAGTGACAAACAACCATAGGGCGCTCGGAGTGGAACTACAGCAGTGCCCTTTGCAAATGGCAGCACAAAACTGGCGCAGCGTCTTGAACACAACAAGAGGACTCGTGAGGATACACGCGAACCGGAACCTGACGCTGAGCCAAAGAGTGCAGTTAGTAAACGAAACAATCCTGTCGAAAGCGTGGTACATGGCCCAAATACTATGTGCTCCGACGGAAATTGCGCGAGCGGTAGGAGGTGCGGCGTACTACCTGCTGTGGAGGCGGGAAATCTTCAAGGTCTCCCAGGCGACGTGCTCCCTGTCAAGGGACGAAGGCGGACTCGGTCTGACTGACGTTAAGACGAAATGCGCGGCACTGCTTCTACACCGTGCGATGAAAATGGCGAACCAGAACAACAACAGTATAACGTCCAGCCTGATCAACCAATATAAACCTGAATCTGAAGAGGCTCCTGTAGACACTACGCACATACCATTCAAGTTGCGGCACATAAAACAGATGGCAATCGACAAGAGTTACATCACCGCGGTCGTTGCCAACCCACAACAAAGAACGGCGAGGAACATCTACAGCGCTCTGAGGGGGAAGGCAAGAAAGTCCAAAATAGAGACGAGACTTCCAGACCATGACTGGCCACAGGTCTGGAAGAATGTCTCGGAACGGACACTTCCTGAGCACGCCAGGGACACGTGGTATAAAATCATCCACCAAACAGTGCCGACAAACGAAAAACTGGCACGCATAAAAATGCGGGAATCCCCAAACTGCGAGCTCTGCAACCAGACCGACACCATCGAACATCGTTTTGGCTGCAGAGAGAGCGGGGAAATATGGGCGGCAGCGAGAAGAATGATCGCCCACATTAACAGAACCGACGAGAGGGCGATACACGTCTCAGCTGTCACTGTTCCGGACGCGAAGCCTTTCCCCAACGCAAAACGCCTGGCCACAATGTGGATCATCGCCATGACGGCACACGCCATCGTCACCAAACGGCAGATCGACAAGGCGCAGTTCCTCACGGACCTGTGGGAGGAACACAGGAGGGCCAAACAACGATCCAAGTACCGAGAGACCTTCCAGAACTTCCTGCAGGTCCCGCTGGACGCCGCCTTCCGAGACGCCTTCAACACGACGTGACCGACGCCCTCCCACAACACCCAAAATCCAGTCGCTGAGGACGTCGCCCACCAATCCCTCCAAAGCCCCGACGGCAAGAGTGGTGCATTGCGAAAGTGTTGTGAAAATGCGCGCAGAGTGAAAGTGGGTACGTGTAGCAGTACCAAAGTGAGAGTGACGTGTGCCAATCATAGCCATACAGTGTCCAGTGCCCAATAGCCAAATAAAGCAGGCAAAAGGAAATGATCAATTATTAATTTAGTGCAAAGGATACAAAGACGCGTTCCAAGATAACAGCGAAATGTCAAACAGTGTATTTCATGTAATTAATGTGTTCTCTCGCTATCTCCATTCAAGGTACGTTTTTTTCCCCTTTTCTCTCTCTCTCTCTCCTATAATCATTTTTTTGTTGTTTTTGTATGTTTTTTTGTTTGTGTTTATCCCTGTGATGTATCCGTGTGTATAGATATAGTTATATACATTCATAAAGTTCGGCGCATCATGTGCCAAAACGTTGCATACCCCTTTGCGATTTACAATAACATTAACTTTAGACTTTCTTTGCCCCAAATTTTCCGTGGAACTGTGGCGTCCACTCTCACACAGTACACTAATAACTTCCCCATTCATCAATTTATTCACATAGATGTTCTGGCCCATATTCTCCTTTAGCCTTTAGCAAACATATAGCAAACAGGCCAAAATAGGTGCATTCAAATACCATACGGGAAAAAAAATTAATTTAAATTCAATTTAAAAAGAAAATCAGGTAATGCAGTCTTTTTTTGTAATTAAAAAAAAATCCATAAACAATTGAAGGGAAAATTTAAATAAAGGACACTCAGTGAATAAAAGTGTTGTAACTCAACCAAGAGACTACTAAAAGAAAAATCAGAACAGAAAACGAGAAAATACACAATTTCATGTAAAGATATGTAATTGTTTAAAATTGTAAATAAAAGTTTATATACGTTACAAAAAAAAAGTTCGAATCTGCCCTCGGCTGAAAATATTGCTTTCTTTATTTCGCAAAGTTATGATCTGTCCGTTCGTTCATTGACGTCTCTGTTCACTGTAATAAGTTTAGTGTCTGTGTTTTGCGACAGCACCGCAAAACCGTGCGATTAGTTGACGAAAGGACGTGTCTCTCCAATGGGAACCGAAAACATTTGATCGCAAGGTCATAGGTCAACCGATTCCTCCACAGGAAAACACGTCTGATATATTCTATACGACACTGGTGACAGCATGTGCGTCACATGACAGGAATATGTTGTCGACCTACCTAACTAGTACACTTGGCGAATGGGTAAAAAGATTCTTCTACCTTGCCCGATTTAGGTTTTCTTGTGGATGTAATAATCACTCCAAAAAAAGTGATGAAAACATAAGGGTTTGTCACATAAACTGAAAATAAAAAGTTAAAACTTTCGGTCGAGGGAAGATTTGAACCAAGGACCTCTTTTTTTTTTTAAATAATGAAAATATTAACCACCGCTCAAGGTTTGAACTCGTAACCTTTCACATAGAAGCCAAACACTTTTTTTTTTTTTTTTTTTAGAAGGTGGGGGAGGGCGCGGAAGGCAGAGCGATCAGGGGTCGTAACCCGAGGCCTGGTCGCAGTGTCCCCCTCGTCCGTCAAGGAATTATTGTTTATTTATTTATTTTTATTTACTGTTTTAATACATTCTTAATGTGGTTTTACTTTATACCACAACAAAAATAAATGTATCTAGCACCGCATCGTGCTCTGAGAAAAAGAAAACAATATCTCGGCACGTTCCTACACCGAGGTAATGTATATGGGGAAAACGAAAAAAAAGTGCTTCATACAGGATACAGAAGGGTGTGTCGCTACTCTCCTTACGCTTCATCATCCAGGTACGTCTTCACGTATATCATGTTGTTCCACCGAGAATCGAACTTAGTCATGTCAGCTCACTCAATGGGTATCTTCTCCTACCTGTTGATGATCCAGCTGCGTGGAGGGTCGCGTAGGGCACTCCCTAAGTAATTAGAAAAATACTGTCTGTATTTTGGGTTCCGTACGATCTTGCAATGACGTTCTTGTAGGTAGTTCCAAAAGTCTAATACATCTTTAGGTCCATCGTGAAATAAGTAGTGTACCGCATGCGCACGGATCCACGTGACAGCGTTGGTCTTGGCGCGCGGGAAATACTGTTGATCCGGAAATAGTAGAAACCGAGGTGTAATGTGTTCCGGAGTCACTCGTAGAAAATACGACAAAATTTGTCGCACCAAGCGCCATACGTCTTCTGCCGCGCCACATGTGAGACGGTGTTCGTCCGTGTCTGGTATCCCGCAGTCTACGCAGAGAGGCGATTCCGCCATGTTTATCTTGTGGAGGCGTGATCGAGTGATCTGTTTACCATTGACTGTGATGTACCATGTGGATCGGACGGCTGTGTCCAGTGGAATTGCGTGAATCGTCTTCCACACCACCTTCCAATTAACCTGAGGGCTTTTCGTCTCCACGATGTTTGGTGGGCGCCTCTGCTGTAGGACATGATATATATCCCGCGCCGACGCCTGTTTCGTCGGTGGTACTGCGATACGGAAATAGCTGTGTTCAATGTAAAAGTTCTCGAAGTAGTAGAAGGGTGGGGGTATGTCTTGCGTCGTCAGTGGGGGCATAACGGACGGCGGAGCTAAGGACTCCAACAGCAAACCTGTCAAACTTTCCGGGTGGTGGCGCCACAGCTTGATGTGTGAGCTGACATACAGGGACACAGCTCTGTCGTGGACATGGACTAGGCCAAGACCTCCCCTTTCTGGGGGAAGGGTCAGTGACTCATAACTGACTTTGAAGAGCATGTCTGTACTGACGTAGGCTCCGAATGCCGCTAATAGACGTCGAGCCATCAGTAACGGTATTGGGAGAACACGCGCTATGTGTGGAAGGCGCGATGCGAGGTAAACATTAACGAAGTGTGTCCTTTGGAGAATGTCGAGGGTCCGCAGACGAAGGTTGAAGATCTGGACCCGAATTTGTTGTAATAAGCGGCGGTAGTTAAGAGCCGCGGTGCGCCGTATGTCGTCGTGAAACTCTATCCCGAGACATTTGATAGTGCCACGAAGCTGTAGGGGTTCGACACACGCTGGGGTCAACCCGTCTCCTATGGCCATGGCGACCGATTTGGCGACGTTGAGACAGCTGCCGGAAGCCACACCGTACGTGGTAATCCATTCTAGTGCTCTGTTGACATCATCGCGATTGCGGAACACGAGAACCAGGTCGTCTGCATATGCTGTACAGCGAAATGTGACGTCACGTAGGGTAAGACCGGTGAGGCGATGACGGAGACCACAGAGGAGCGGTTCCAGTGCCAGAGCATATAGTATCGTCGACAAGGGGCAGCCTTGACGGACGGAGCGGAAAATCGGGAGGGACTGCGAGAGACGCCCGTTAACGAGCACTTTGGAAGTCGCTCCTCGGAGTAGGCGCATCACGACGGCTGTGAATTGCTGTGGGTACTGCATGTGCTGGAGAACGGACGTTAGGTATGCGTGATCCACTCGATCAAACGCTTGGCTAAAATCTAGTGATGCCAGCGCTCCCGGGACGCGGCGTGCCCTGGCTAGGGCTATTAAGTCACGGTATCGACACAGTGCTGTGTGGATGTTGTTGATACCCCCTAGGGAAGTCTGATCTGGCGAGATGACGTAAGGTAGGGTCGGTCGTAGACGGTTTGCTAATAGTCTGGTGAATATCTTCATGTCGCAGTTGACGAGTGTTAGCGGGCGGTAATCTTGTATTCGAGCCCCACCTTTAGGCTTGTGAACCGGTATAATTATTCCTTCTACGAAGGTCGCAGGGAGCGGCACCGCGGGGGACATAAGCTCCCGACAGATGTCTGTTAACTTGGGAACCAGTAAATACTGAAAAGTTCTATAAAACTCCACAGGGAGCCCGTCGGGGCCAGGAGACTTATTCGCCGCTCCTTTACCGATGGCGTCGATAACTTCGTCTTCCGTAATGTCGTTCAATAATTCAGTTTGTAAATCCTGTGGGACAATGCCGTAAACCAGTTGTGAGACCGCTGTCACCGTCATCGGGTCGGAACATTGAGCAGAATAAAGTCGTGCGTAATGGTCGAAGAAGGCTGCAGCAATATCGCGTTGTGTGGTGTGATGAAGGCCGTCCTCAGTGGTGATGGCATGTATCAGCGCCCGTCTTCGCAGTGTACGTTCTCGGATGACGTGGTACATGGTGGGCCGTTCCGTTGCGAGTCTGTCTTGTGTCCGCGCTCGGACGATCGTCCCTTCGAGGTGTCGGCGCATATGGGCTACGATCTGTGCTTTCGCACGCTGAACTGTCAGCTGTCGTTCCGGTGTGGGTGGCAAGGAGGCGCATTCGCGAAGGACGGTGAAATAAAAATCAAGGGTCTGCCGCCTCCAAGCAGCAGTCTCACGACCATACGTAATAAAGGTTCGCCGTAGGGCCGGCTTGGCGCAGGTTAACCACCAACTAATCGACGTAGGATACGCTGGGAGGCGGCGGACGCACAAACCCCACGTGTCTTCGATGGCGCGTCGACAATCCGGAGAAGCGAGATGAGCAAGGTTTAATTTCCAGGGATGTCGGCTGCGCCACACCCGTTGGCGACGAAGAGTGACGGCACATATATAGGCCTCGTGATCTGAGAAGGCTACTGGCCACACCTCCGCGTCACTCACCGTTGCCGCGAGAGAACGGGAGACGTAAATCCTATCGATGCGACTAGACGAGTGACTCGTGAAATGGGTGTATCCCGGTCTATTTCCTCGGACATGTTCCCATGTATCTACTAGCTGGAGATCGCCGATGAGTGTCCCAAGTTCGGGGCACGGTGAATGGCGTGGCAGCTGATCTTTAGGTGCTTGGGTGCAACTGAAATCGCCCCCTATATCAAGTCATCGTGCCTGCCCTGAAAAAGCGGTGCTATTCCTTCTGCGAAGAAGAGCGATCGGTCACGACGGCGATTCGTTACGGAAGGGGCGTACACATTGATAAACCGGACGCCTTGCACCGTTACGGCCATTCCTCTAGCGTCGGGGAGATATCGGACTTCGTCCGCCTCGAGGCCCTCTCTGAGGAGAATGGCGACTCCACTGTTGGTTGGCGAGGCGTGGGACACATGAGCCGTATAACCATACATACCCGGGAAATCTTCGACGAAGACGTCTTGGAGAAAGACAATGTCAACGTCTGCTGCATTGAGCATGTCTTGGAGCAGCGACAACTTCGTACGTGTCTGAATGGTGTTAATGTTGATGGTCGTTAAGCGATAGGTTTGTAGATCGTCTCCTGCGGTGGGGGCTGCCGTCAGTGTCGCTGTAAAAGGTGGGGCCTGTGATCTGCTGGCCGCGTCCGCGCCGTCATCTGTTGCTACTCGGGAGGGGCCGAGGTGTGGGAGGAGAGACTCCTCTCCTCATCCACCACAGCGGCCGTAGAATCGTCTTCAATGTCATCCGCCCAAGGTCCGCAAGTTAACGGTGGCTGCGGCAGAACACTTGTGGGCTGAGTGACTAAGGGTGAATCCGCAGTTGTTTCCGGTTGTGTACCAACGGCGGGCGCTGTGCTGGCCATCCGTTTGTCCGAGGGAGCGGAAACAGATTTGTCAAAATCAGACAAAGTGACAGGTGAGGGCGATCTCGTGTCATCCATTCTCCTCGTCGTTTCGTCGGCCGTCCGGTCGTCAACTGGAGAAGACGTCCGCTGGAGGCAATCGTCTGAGGGTGTGCGACGTCGCTTTTTATGTTTTCTCGGTGACCTTTGTTTGCGGACGTGGGTTTCTGAGTCCGAAAGAGTTTGTGGTTCCCGTATAGCATCCCCCTCAGGGAGAAAGGCAGAGGTCGGTACAACCCTAGCGTCGAGTTCCATTCTCTCGTCCGAATCTTCTTGTGGAGTCGATGGGCGGCGTTCTTCAACCTCTGCAGACACCGTAATGGTGTTGGTCAATCCAGGACCGGCGACAGGTGCGCATTCTAACGCTTCCTGTCTTCCGGGGGGGTTGTCGTCTGTCATGACGGTCGATCGTGTCACCTCTGCGTAATTAAGGGGGAGGGCCGTGAGCGTAGGAGGTGGTGTCGTGTCATGCAATGGAAGTTGTGTAATCTGATGTTGAATACACGCCGAGCGGACATGACCCTCCTGGCCGCAACCAGAACAAGTACGAGGTTGGCCGTCGTACATTATTATTGCTCGACAGCCACCTATGACTAAGTAGGACGGCACATGTTTCTTTAATTCAATTTTCACTTGTCGGACGCCGTTGAGGACTTGGTACGTCTCGAAGGTGTTCCATTTTTCGGCCACGTGGCTAATTACCGTCCCATAAGGGCGGAAAACTGAGGTAACGACGTCCGGTGGTACTTCGAAAGGGAGTTCGAAGACTCTTAGTGTGCGTAATCCTAGTCCAGCATGGTCAACAGTAACCTCTCCGATGTGACCATCGGAGTGTTTGAACTTGAGAGTGTTCGCGCATCTGTTCACAACTGCGTGACATAACTCGTCATCGACCATCTTGACGTAAACGACGCTGCTTGTGATGGATAGGTGGATACCGATGATGTGCTGTGTTGGTATTTGAACTTCGTCACGGATAAATCGTTCGACTTCAAAGGCTCGTGGTCGTGCGTAGTCGGGCTGGAAGCTGATCTTGATGGTAGCTTTTCTGTACGAATGAGCCATGGCGACTCAGCGTTAACGGACGCGAGTATTAGCTGCGGCGAGGAAGTAAACAAACTACGCGCGCTCGCGACTCTGCCGACGGGACCGCGACACTGCGGACGGGACGTAAACAAGACGTCCTCGCCGCTCACCGGCCGAAAGCAGACTGTCCTCGTGTCATACTGCCCTTAATATTGCCTATTCTGCACATGGACGACCCAGTTTGTATATTTTGCTTATTTTTTCATAGTTCCACACAACTTCTTCCTGTTTTCTCGATCGATCTGTGTTCAGTTTTTGAAGGCCTATCCACTGTGCCAACTTATAACTAAATCTGAGGGGGGTGCGATGGGGAGGTTCCCTTGTAAGTATAAAATCTCGTGAGAGCAAAGACTGCAAGTCCCTCCGTACCAACAAGAATCCGATACTGAGCGATCATCACACACGGGAGCTCAAAACGGAAGACCGCGTCTCTCCAGCACTGGCTTCCCAGCAAGGCTCGGCTCCCCACCATCGTAATTCCGAAAACGAATCATATTCTCGAAACCATGGAATATTCTCCCTCTCTACAGATTCTTCCGAACGCCGACCAACCATATTTTAGTCTTTTGTCGTCGAGCGCGGCAAGTGAGCGAGGAATAACCTATACTCGTACAATGGTACGCTTCTGAGTAAAAATCCTTGGAAATAACCCAGCCTGCGTGGTTTCCGACGTGCCTCATCTTCGTTCCTCTCATCTGCGTCCAAGATTTTCAGCGTTTCCGAAGTATAATCCTTCCAGTTCGGCTACAAAACTGGCCGGTCGCGACTCTGTTGTGCTCCAGCGCTTAGGTGTTACGACGTCCGTCTTGCTATTTGCTTGCAGGACCAACACACCTGTGTCGGCCTTTCACCCAGGGCTTCAGTTCCGCCAGCCGTTTCATTTCCACTGGCGTTCCAACCTCTACTAGTATAGGCAATCATTCATTACGCCGTTTTTATAACAAAGGCACTCAATCACCTTTCATGCAATAAGCGTTTATTTACAAGACGTGACAATGTCAGTCTCCTTCATAGATTCATATACAGGGTGAGTCACCTAACGTTACCGCTGGGTATATTTCGTAAACCACATAAAATACCGACGAACCGATCCCGCAGATCGAACGTGAGGAGAGGGGCTAGTGTAATTGTTTAATACAAACCATACAAAAATGCGCGGAAGTATGTTTTTTAACACAAACCTACGTTTTTTAAATGGAACCACGTTAGTTTTGTTAGCACATCTGAACATATAAACAAATACGTAATCAGTGCCGTTTGTTGCATTGTAAAATGTTAATTACATCCGGAGATATTGTAACCTAAAGTTGACGCTTCAAACCTCCGACGTTCAGTTGCGTGTTGTAACAAACACGGACCACGGTCGGCGAGCAGCATCTGCAGGGACATGTTTACGATGACGACCGTGTTTACGAGTGTGGCTGTAGTGCACTGTTGTGGTTTGGTCTAGCTGTCGCAGTGTCCGCATGTAGCGCTTGCTGCTATTGTTATTCTGCATTCGTCTCCGCACGCAGACCAACTGTAGTACACCGTGTTACCAGACGTCTGTGATGGTGTAGTATTGTAGGAACTGTGACCATGGTGTATTCGAACTCTGAAAAGGCGGAGATGATACTCATCTATGGCGAGTGTCGACGAAATGCAGCTGAAGCCTGCAGGGTGTATGCAGAACGGTACCCAGACAGAGAGCATCCAACGTGCCGCACATTGCAAAACATCTATCGCCAACTGTATGCAACAGGTATGGTCGTAGCACGCAAACGGGTCCGTAACAGGCCCGTCACAGGAGAAGCGGGTGCAGTTGGTATGTTGGCTGCTGTTGCCATGCCCCCACACATGAGTACACGAGACATTGCGAGAGCCGGTCGACTCAGTCAAAGTAGTGTCATGCGCATACTGCATCGTCACCGCTTTCACCCGTTTCATGTGTCGCTACATCAGCAATTAAATGGTGATGACTTTAATCATCGAGTGCAATTCTGTCAATGGGCATTAACAGAGAATGCATTGTAGTTCTACCTGTTTACCGATGAAGCGGTTTTCACAAACCACGGGGCAGTGAATCTACGGAAGATGCATTACTGGCCTGTGGACAATCCTCGCTGGCTCAGACAGGTAGAGCGACAGCGACCGTGGACTGTAAATGTATGGTGCGGAATCATTGGCGACCACCTCACTGGTCCTCACTTCATTGCAGGGGCCCAAACAGCTGCAACATACATCGTGTTTCTACAGAATGATCCGCCAACGTTGCTCGAAAATGTCCCACTGGAAACGCGTCGACGTATGTGGTATCAGCATGATGCTGCACCTGCACATTCCGCAATTAACACTAGGCTGACCCTTGACAGGATGTTCGACGGGCGTTTCATAGGACGTGAAGGACGCATAAATTGGCCATCCCGTTCTCCTGATCTGACACCTCTGGACTTCTTTCTGTGGAGTACGTTAAAGGAGAATGTGTACCGTGATGTGCCTACAACCCCAGAGGATATGAAACAACGTATTGTGGCAGCCTGCGGCGACATTACACCAGATGTACTGCGGCGTGTACTACATTCATTACACCAGATTGAAGTTGTGTGCAGCAAATGATGGCCACCACATTGAACATCTATTGGTCTGACATGTCGGGACACATTCTATTCCACTCCGTAATTGAAAACGGAAACCACGTGTGTACGTGTACCTCACCCCTCATGGTAATGTACATGTGCGTCAGTGAAGAAGACCAATAAAAAGGTGTTAACATGTGGACGTAATGTGCTGTTCCAGTCTCTTCTGTACCTAAGGTCCATCACCGTTCTCTTTGGATCCCTACGTAATTCGGTGCTCTCCGATACACACGATCGAACAGCAGAGGAGTGGTACTCAAGCGTCAACTTTAGGTTACAATATCTCCGGATGTAATTAACATTTTACAATGCAACAAACGCCACTGATTATGTATTTGTTTATATGTTCAGATGTGCTAACAAAACTAACGTGGTTCCATTTAAAAAAACGTAGGTTTGTGTTAAAAAACATACTTCCGTGCATTTTTGTATGGTTTGTATTAACCAATTACACTAGCCCCTCTCCTCCCGTTCGGTGTGTGGAATCGATTCGTCAGTATTTGATGTGGTTTACGAAATATATCCAGCGGTACTGTTAGGTGACTCACCATGTATACGATGTACAACCTATCACATGATACCTAACTGTGTTTGTAGATCACGGCAAAGTATGTTGATGAATGCTTCTAAGGTGCGAAATTATAGCCACCTTCAACACTTTAGCGCCAGATTTGACGTCACTGCCCTAACGGATACGTTCGTCGTACGTCCCACATTGACATCCCTGGTCATTTCAGGCGGTATTGCCTATCTATTATCTCTGAAAACTTTAACCAAACGCCGTTAAGGGAAGCCCGTAGGCCAATGCGTTGCCCGTGGTGAGACGCAGTGGAGGACACAGAAAAGGAGGGGGCGCTAAAAATACCTCGAGCTACCTTCACTTTTACCGTAATAAAAAATAATCAAGTCACATGCTAAGTTTACGAAAGTTTCATTTAAATTGATTATACACATATAAAGACAATGCCATCTTATGGTGTAAAAAAGTTACAATTGTGGTTTTCTTCCTTAAATGATGAATTGTATGCGCCTATTCTTCCTGGCAAATTGGTTAATTACATCGTCAATAGTACAGTCAATGTAAGGGTGAGTGCTCAACAGAGTTAAACCATTACGTCGATCCTCTTTCATTGTCGACGTCAGCTATGTCTTTGTACGCCGCAGTGTTGAAAACCTTATTTGTACTGTAGCAATAGATGCAGGTAGAAAAGCAAATATTTTGTACAGCGTGTGCAAAGTAGGATAGTGAGATCTAGGACAAGCAGACAACGCTTGCATAACAATATAGTATTTCTCCTTCTGAATGTAAACTAGCTTCCTATTCGGTGAATAGTCCGTATTTATAACGCTACGTACCGAAGCTTCTCTGTACAAGAAAACAATAGAATATTCGCGACTGTTCACGAAAAGATTGTTGAAATGGCTCTGATCACCATGAGACTTAACATCTGAGGTCATCAGTCCCCTAGGACTCAGAACTACTTAAACCTAACTAACCTAAGGACATCACACACATCCATGCCCAAGGTAGGATTCGAACCTGCGACCGTAGCAGCCGCACGGTTCCGGAATGAAGCGCCTAGAACCGCTCGGCCACAAAGGCCGACCTCTCGAACAAATGCCAGACAGAATAACGTGTTGAGGTAACTAGAAAGGCCGAGACTTTTCTCGTAGGGATGTGTTAACTATCTGTGTGTCAGACAGAAACGTATAAAATACGATGATGCGGACGCGCGTGCTACATAGGAAAGTAGAACTAATCGACAACTCGATTCAGTCGAGTCGACTGACGAAAGAAACGAACGAATAGCTTGCGGGCTGACTGGCGCGAGGGCGGCACGGTTGGCAATTTAGAGAACCTGCATTTTAAGCTGACAGCCAAACGATTCTTCTGCACTCAACATACATTTTGCGTAAGGACCACGAAGATGAGATACGAGGAATTAGGGATCATATAGAGGCACATAGATAGTCGTTGTTCCCACGCTCTGTTTCCGAGTGGTTCAAAAAAATGGTTCAAATGGCTCTGAGCACTATGGGACTTAACTTCTGAGGTTATCAGTCGCTAGAACGTAGAACTACTTAAACGTAACTAACCTAAGGACATCACACACATTCATGCCCGAGGCAGGATTCGAACCTGCGACCGTAGCGGCCGCGCGCTTCCAGACTGTAGCGCCTAGAACCGCTGAACCGCTGGGCCATTGCGGCCGGCGTTTCTGAGTGGAACAGGAAAGGAAACGACAATAGTGGTACGGGGTACGCTCCACCACGCACCGTACGGTGGTTTGCGGAGTATCTACGTAAACGTAGATCAACGAGTAGTATGGTGCACTGCGCTGGTGTTCTTCATTACAGCATGTCCCGCAGACAACATTCGCATGACTTCACATGTGGAACAACGATCGGGAAACTGAAAGGAGGACGAGATGTGACTAGTGTATCCCAGGAGTTTGGTATTGCTCACAGCATTGCTTCACGATCATAGGGCGCGTTTCGAACCACAGGCACTGCCGACGGAAGGAGAGCGCGTTTTCGAACACGATCGACTGCAACAGCAGGTGACCGCTACGTTGTGCAATGAACAACATGGGACCCACGTCAGACAGCGGATGCAATTGCAACCACAGCTGAGAGGACCGCAAGGCACGCAACATCACACTCCACAGTGGCACGACGACAGCGTGAGGGTCATAGCTTTGCTCGACAACAGTTGCGTTCCGTTGACCCCCGCACATCTGTGGCATCGTTTACAGACGTACCAAGAGCACAGGGACTGGACCAAAGGTCAGTGGCGTCGTGTGCTCATCTGAGATGAGAGCAGATTAATTCTGAGTAGTGACGGACGTACTCTTACACGGCGGGAGGAGGTAACATGTAATGCGCACAAGACAAAGCAAAGGACGTAGATGGCTCACCTACGGAACTGCTTAAGTCATAGGAGGAAGTGAGAAGCAAATGATCAATCAACTTATTAAGCAGAATGTATGACACCGGACGCATACTGTCATACTTGCACATAATTAGGAAATTATGGAGTAATGTGTGAAAAGAGACGGGAAGCATCCAGAATGGTAAGAGGAAACGAAATAAAAGTACACGTTGTGAGAGAGTATGTGATGTTATTCCTGTGATTATAATATCGAGTGAAATTCACAAAGAGTTATGTAATACGAATTCATTTATCAGGATGACGCACATCCTCTGACCTGCACTCGTGTCATAAGGCCTTTCTATCCCCTGAGAAACAAACTGCCCGACAGTTGTTGCAACTGGTTTGTCACGTCTTGGATACTGGCACTGGGGCAGATTGGACACCGGGGTTGGCCCCAAACATGTTCTATCGTCATCGCACTGGGGAACTTGTTGGCCACGGAAGTACCTGACACCACGCCGAAAGAACGAATCTTTCACTCTGGTGCGAAGTGTGCTCCGATGTGAATTTTCCTGGCGAATTAAAACTGTGTCGCAGTCCGGGATTCGAACCTGGAACCTTTGCCTTTCTCTGGCAAATACTCTAGTGACTGCTTAACTACCGTTAGTGCTTAACTGCCGCCATTATGTCACCTCCTGCCTTTCAGACTCCACTCTTCAGAGCGACTTTTGCGGCTTGCACTGGCCACACTGAGAGCTGAATGACTCTCTTGAGTGACACCGCACCCACATGCTCTCGGTCAGACGAGGAAACCGCAATTCTGTAAATTCTCTTCCCACTGAGCAACGCTTACTCTGAATTTGTACACTCTGAACGTCTCCCATCTCTCCGCATACAGCGGACAGATATTCGTAAGACGAGATTCAGTAATGGCCCTGGAATTTTATCCATCTTTTCATCCAAATGGTTCAAATGGCTCTGAGCACTATAGGACTTAACATCTATGGTCATCAGTCCCCTAGAACTTAGAACTACTTAAACCTAACTAACCTAAGGACAGAACACAACACCCAGTCATCATGAGGCAGAGAAATCTTTTCATCCAACTGGTTGTGCCTAGGAACTCTGCATTAGATCCAAACCCTGTGTCTGTGCCTCGGTAACTGAGTGGCTGGTTGTTAGCCGGGGAGCAGGTACTATGTCGAGCCAGACAGCTGCAACCTCTCCTTTTAAGGTGTTGGTAGTTGGTGAATGTGGGATGCAGTCAACACCAAAGTTTCTCCATTGGTGTTGAGACTGGTTGATCAGAAATTTATTTAACTGCGCTTCGGCTCCACAGGCTGTGCTGGCTGACTTCTAAACGGGATAAATAACATTATTGGAATAGTGCATTTCAAAGGGTGAAGCTCGATTTGGCGTAGTTTCCAACTAGTTGTGATTGGACTAGTGGCCCTATATTTTATCTGTCGACGAGAAATTCTGTTTTATAGAGGCTTTCCTGTTGCTGTTACGAAAACCACAAACCTTGAGAGGCACCCACATGCCTTGCTCATACTGTGGCATCAAGCAGTCAGGCCTGCTAGATGAGTGGTCTGCCAAGCGAGTGGATTCATTCTTATTTGTCGAGTAACATGAACTCTCGTACTCACAACTAAGTTTCAAATTATCCTCCTATATGAATAATACGCAACGGAAACACACCTCTGACTATCAGCAATTTACAGAACTCTAACTGTTCACTACGCACTGGCAATACCACATTTTTTTTTTTTTAACGGCTTTTCTCAACACGTGGCCATCGCACTGAATATGAATGGCGCACCCATTATAAATTCTAGATATCATGACAACATACAATTCGAAGGAAAAATCCACCAATCTTTTTCTTTTCACTATCTTATTTATTCCGATAAATTCTGTAACCTAAACACACAAATTCTATAACCTACAACAATAACACATGAGAAATTCCGCCCAGTGGGCATGGCTTTACCTTGGTGAATCTCTATATTATGGTCTCATAATTATTTAACGCTACAGTGCACTTTCTGGATAGGATGGTGGATCTTTTATTATTTCTCACACTTCGACTCTCACAATCATCATCACGAAACTTTCCTCCAGACTGAGCTGTACAGAAGGAACAAGCATAACCCACTAATCTTTTGAAACTACCTCGCTACTCTCCAATGCAAACCACACATACCCAAATTACATGACATACACCACACTACAATATGAAATACTACACAGGTAATAGTCACAACATTATCACTTTCAGCTTTCCCACTTCAATTAATATTTATCCCAGTTTCACACGACACTGCCCCACTTCGTAATTCTACTTTTCTACTATGAACTCTGGAGATATATGCACGTCTTCCTGTGCAATACAAGCCAAGTGGCGTTGCTGGATAGACGGCCAACTCACCTTTTTTCTCTCTCAGAGTTTTAATCTAGCGTCACACGGAATCATATCACGCAAAGTAATATTAAGAACGTATTCATCACACACGCGAGTCCTCAACTGATACTATGGACGAGTACTTCTCTTTATCCTTTGTCTCACACACAGATTGAGACTCATACAGTACTCACCACGTGAAAGTACTCGTCTCTAATTTCAAGTCCTACACACGCTATTTCTTAAATATTTCAACTTATAGTACACACGCTAGTAATTCAGCTTAACTTAAGCACACGGAAGTATTTCAACTTATTGCTACACGTGGTTTCATTGTGACCGTTGGTCACTTCCGAAGATTACTATGATCCCATTAATATTACCTGCCTGACATTTAATTCTCCCCACAAAAGTTCCAGAAATAGAGAAATTATTATTTCAAACTACTCGTAAGTATTCCACATGCATACCATATCTCCACTCTTTTGTCTTTACAGACAACACCTAAGACAGGTCTTACCAACACTAGATCCAGCGGCAGAGTGCTGAAACATGGCCGTTCTTCAGGTTCTCTCGCACCTCTGCCGAAGTGGGGGAGCACCTTGCTACCGTATTGGTCAGCCACATTTCAGGCGCTCAAAGCTCAGGTAAATTTCATCTCTTTGGTCCCACCAAAGGTGGCCAAAGGATCGTCTCAAACATGATCATATATTCACATTCTCTATCTGCAGTTAGCAGACGACCATACATTCATTCATTTCACAGATCTCACCAAACTGGATGTAGGAATTTATTTTGAGGAAGTGCACATGTGATCAATTAAATAAATAAATTTGCATTCTTTCCCACATTTGTATCCGGCTTCGCTGTATTAATTGAAATTGAGTTATTTTACAAAAAATGTGCTGTTCTGACAAAAATAATGAAGTATGTTGTACCTATTTTCAATGTCGGGCGGTACTGTACCCTTTCAACCTATGACATTTTAGGGTCTGGCTAAATCTGATTTTCTTTGTATCACTCATTCTGCCACTTCAGGGTTTCTGTATCACTCAAAATGGGGTGATAGTTAATGTTAACCATAAATAATAAAGATGAATTTCGCTGTCCTGTAATATAAGGTGGTCCATCTGAAGTTTCGGATGAGATTATCTCGAAAACTATACGTCGGGTAAAAATAGTGGGTAAGACAAGTTCTTAAGCTCAAAGAGGGACATCAAATGATACTCCACGTGACCCCCCGCTCCCGCCCGCTTGGGTGGGGCGGAGGACAACTTTTAAATCTTAAATGGAAACTCATTTTTTTACTGCAGATTCGGATTCTCTATAAAAAAATTCATCAAGTTTTGTCTGAAACATTTTTTAAGCCATTGACAGATGGCGCTTAAATTGAGAAAAATTAAAATTGGTGAAGAACTGCGATTCATTTAGAATGATCCGATAAGGACGCATCAAATGTGCACCAATTACCCTATTTGTTTACTAAATATATCCTACCCGCCACAGTTTTTGATGGAGGGAGGCGGAATGGTGTTAAAATTTCGTTAGGGAACTCTTCACAATTGCATTACTCACCAGACTGTGGCGCTACCTTGGCCAAACTGCGAACTTTGGCTCAGTATAAAGATCGGTGCAATGCGATCAGACATCACTTCACTTTCAGATTGTGAACCGTAAACATCAACTGACGAAAGTAAATTATTCTTTAGCGAAACATGTCTCACTATCCTCCTCCAGAGATTGTTAAATGACGTTAATTTTAGGTGAATGCCATAACAATTACGCTGCAGCTGCACAATTGTATGCGGATCGTTTCCCAAACAGACGAAATCCAAGCGAAAACATTATTCGAAATTGCACTCAACGAGCTCGAAACGGATAAATGCACGGTCCACCTCGTCATCGTGAATACAATGAAAATGACGCTCGTACCCTTACCGTTCTCGCCTGTGTTCAACTGGATCCCGAAATGAATAGTCGTGAGATTCAGAGACAAACTAGAATACCGAAGTCAACTGTTTTGAGGATTTTGAAGTCACATAAATATCATATCACGCTGACACACGCATTAACGCTGAAAGATATGCAAATATGCGCGCATTTCTGCCAATGGGCCTTGGGAATGATAAGAGGCGACAATGATTTTTTTAGATACGTTATGTTCACCGATGAAGCCAAAAACAATGGCGAATTAAATCGTCATGATTGTCATTATTGGTCCCCTGTCAATCCACACTGGCACAGACCCGTTGACAATTAACACAAATGGCCATTAATGGTCTGGTGTGACGTTTTAAACGGTTACTTGATAGGACCATATTTTTTTGACCGAAATGTTACTGGGGAATCTTATTTACAACTTCTCCGTGATGATTTGTTGGAGCTAATGGAAGATGTTGATTTAGAAACTAGGCAACGAATGTGGTTCCAACAGGACGGAGCAGCTCCCCATTATGCTAAAAATGTGTTTAACGTTTTAAACTTACGGTACCCTGGTCGGTGGATAGGACGCGGCGGACCACCTCAGTGGCCTCCACGTTCAGCAGACCTAACATCTGATTTTTTCTTGTGGGGTTATTTAAAAAATATTGTTTATGAAAGACAGCCCACAACCAGAAACGATATGGAGCAACGCATTCGAAGAGCGTGTGCAGCCATACCACGGGATGTGCTGCTCAAAACAGTGGACAACTTTCTCAGACGACTGACTTGAAGCAAATGGGGATAATTCTGAACAATTTCTTCGTGGCTAATTTCATTAGTTAAGCCCCCTAAATTGTGAGGGGCAAGGGGACTCACACTAATGAAGCACCCCATGGGAACATCATTCTACTACGTCCATGTCGTTGTTTATGGATAGGGCTAAAAGTAGGACATAAAAACAAGAAATCTTACACGTAGCCACCAAGATATTTAATAATTTGAACAACCATATTTAGTCAAGGTTGTCTTTAGGGCACACTGTGATGACATGGTTGAGAGAAGGTAGAGAAACGGAGGCTGTCCATTAAGTCTCTTTGCAAATTCACTCATTTGTTTAGTTAAGCAAAGGAAAGGATACAATTGTGAAATCTTACTTCTGGTTTTCAAACTCTGTCTTCTACAAAACCCAATGTATTTCTCTTTTCCATCCACGCAGATATGTTTCGAAACCATTATGTTATCTTTCGTGTTCTTAATTTATTTCTGTAAAAATATTATACTGATTTCATGGTTGTTTTCCTACTTTAAGTAAAAAATTATAACATATGCGCTCTCATTTTTATTTTCAGGTTTCTACTTATAGCTTTTATAGTTTACAATATGTCGTCTGCAAAACAGTCATAAGAATTTGCTTACAGAGTCGTTAAGTTTGAAATTCTTTCCTGCGAATAGTAATGCTGTATGTCCTGTTCACTTCCATCCTCTTGCACATCACTGGTGTGTTCGGTTGTTTCGTTCTAATTAAATACACTTGTTTCACATCTTTTGCACTCCATCCTAAACTTGTATCATACTCAAAACGAGATTTGAGAGTAATATTTTGACGCTATAGTCATCTAAAGACGCTATGTCGCCTCTCGTTCATTTATGATTTTTGTAGTCAGTGTGGTGGAGATTTCGAATGTTTGTTTAATTTCTTTGATGCGTTTTTGGGTAATACAGCATATTTAATGTACTATGTTGCCTTTGATGAAGTGTCGTATAAATCAGCAAGTATTGCAAATAGTGTTTTGTTGTATAGTATTGTATATTTATTCAAAACTTTCTTTCCTTGTATTACTGCTTTTTGTATCTTGTAGTTCCTTTCAATTGTAAGATTTTGGTAGAGAATATTGCTTTCATTGAGAATCATGAAATCAGATTCAGTATTGTTTAGGTGATGGTTTTCCTCCATGAGATGATGTAATGACATCTTTTAAGGTTCTTAGGTGACAAATTCCAACTTGTATTGCCTCTTTTAGATATGCTGGGATGAATTGCAAGTTACGTGATCATGTTCAGCTGTGTTAAACTTACCTATGTAGGGGTTGTTAGTGTTTAGCTTCTTCTGGACAATATGTCATGTGGTACTTGTGTCCTAGTTCGTCAATAAGTTTCCTGCCCTATGGACAGTTTTGCTGCTATATATTAGTATGTTTCATGCAATGATCCGAGTAATGTGTTCTGCATTCTCTGTGTTTATCATGTGTTTGTGTTCCTGCTTCTTTGTTGTGGCTGGTAATTTATGCTTGGTATGTTATTTCTTAATTTCCTTTTTCATGTCATTGGTTAGTTTGTTTATTGTTGGTCTACTGTACCCACTTTATGGACAACGAGCGGATTGTGTTTAGTTACTGCGTAAAGTTAAATTTATCCAGTGGTGCTCTATTAAGAGTGTATAGCACATATCAAAAACGTGTTTATTCGAGTGCCAGTGGCTGAATGGACTGGTTGCCTGCATATTCTAAAGTTGTGTTTATTATTGATTCTGTGTATGATGGTGTCTAGGAAATTTCATTTCATTTCTGCTTCTGAGTGAATGGCGATTATACTTTTAGGGTGGCCTTGTTTATGTCACTGAGTAGCTGTTTATATGCATTCCGTTTCATCTACAAAATAAATTATATCATATTCATAGCAGTAACAGTAAATAGCGCTGTATTAGTTTGGTTATGTAATTTGACAGAATATTTGATTTTCTGTGTGGCTCAGAAAAATTTTGGCAGCTAGGTGACTGATGGGTGGGCCCAC
The DNA here is from genome assembly GCF_021461385.2 of Schistocerca piceifrons. Classification (NCBI taxonomy): domain Eukaryota; kingdom Metazoa; phylum Arthropoda; class Insecta; order Orthoptera; family Acrididae; genus Schistocerca; species Schistocerca piceifrons. Next base: position 547,957,533 of record NC_060143.1, read on the forward strand.
TACTAGGCTTTCATTGTTGAAAATGGAGTATCTCTGTTCTTTTGTTGTTCCTTTGATTTTGCAGTTGTCCGTTTACAATGTTGATTGCTTCTTTTGTTGTATTCTTTGATGCTATATCAAAGTTTATTGTAATGATACGATTATGTAGGAGAGGTAATTGGTCGCCCAGTATTGGTACGAGGTAAGACCAATTTGATGTAGTGCTGACCGGTAGTGGTCCCTGGGCTCAGGGTGTGCCACAATAGGTTCAGCTAGGTGACTGGCTCAGGCGAGCCCAAGTACCAAGATGAGCATGCCAGTAATTGGTCAGTCCCAAAGTTGGGAATTTGGATGGCTGTTACTCTCATGGCTTTTATGCAGGAAAGGCACCGAAAACGGTGGAGTGTCAAGCAAGGTGAAAGATAGCTTCTTACAGCTCTTTCAGAATCTATAATCATTTAGAGTCAAATATTAAGGCAAATCTCAATACATTTGCAATCTCAGAAAAATGAGGCACATCTCATGACAACAATATTTTCAATATCTTTAAAATTACAAAAGTTAATGTTTCATAGTGAATAAAAATTTTCACAATGAAGCTATCAATTAACAACTTTTAAAGGCTTCAAGCGGTTCCAGTATACGATATTTCAAATGGCAGCATTTCACTATAGCTGTTATCCCAGAAAGCTATGTATCTGCATCTGTTTTATTGCTTGACTCATTCTTTCTTTTATGTCGTTTGATTACACAAATGCTTGTCAGAACAAATTCTTCACAGTTACACAGCAAATGAATACAGCATGCATATCTCTCATATTGTCACACTTGTTTAGTTGCTTAATGAAGAGATTACCATTTTGCCAGTAAATTTATTTAAATATTGATATCAAGCTCTGTTAGCAAACTGTGCTAATTTAAAAGTAGTGAATCGTGTATGTTAGTGGAGACCACAGTTCGAAAGAGATCAAAAGATACTTCTATCAAGAAGGCATAAATAGCTGTTTAATGACAATTTATTGTCATTTAATGTGAGTCCACTTGTACAAGAATACTATCTTATTTATTTATGAACAAACTTTTATTTGTAATTAGTGTGTATGGTCTCACAGTGAGCGATTTTTACAGTACTTCTGAATTTAAATACTGTTATAAGATATTAGTTTAATCCGAGGAGTGCTCATATTGAGTCAAATCGTGTCTGTGGAGGTTAAGAATTATCTATTCTTGGTGGGAATGGCCTCCAAGCTAATGGAAAAGCAGACAGTAGCCGAACACTAAGAGAGTCAAGTGGATAGTTGGACTTTTCGAGTAAAGAGCTCAATGGAGCGATTCTGGACAGTTTTAAAATTGGACTTGAGTAAGGTACCCTTGTCAGTGACATAGTGCTGTATTCGGCCATTTGGCTGATAGATTCTGGGCAGCAAACAGCCGCTATGAAACTAACTTTTAAGTTACATCTCGAAGGAGGAGGACACTCGGATGTTCATTCTGGAAGTAGGCAGACCTGCCTGTGGTATTAGGTTACATTCGGTGGGCGGTGGATGGCACACACTTCTGAGGACTCTTCCGCGTTGGTGCTTGAGAGAGGCAGACCTTCCTGTGGTAACGAGCGGTATGTAATCATGGAGGTGTTTGATTCTGGGCGGTGAACGGCAGCTACGTTACTCTAATTTCTTATGGGACATATCTCGAGAGATCTGAATGTGTTCCAGAATGGGACTCTCAACTTTTCCCACTTATTTTGCAGATCTGAGGATCGGCAGAATATGAGGTACTATTGTTTGTATTATGTGTGCCAATTTGTGAATCACGATGTTGAACTCTAAACTGTTTTGATCTGAGGAATATTGTGTGTATTATAATCATGAATTTGACTTAGTCTTTGTGTATCTTTGATGACTATTTAGGTTGGGGATTTTGCTACCATTCTCATAACACTCAGCGTAACTTAAGTGTGTTTAACAAGGGTATTTTCTGTCCGTATTTATCTGAATATTGTAGGATCACTTTTCCTTTACTTGAGATGTCCTTTCCGAATAAGAATTATTCAACATAATTCTCTGTTGTCTACATCACTTACAGATGTTCTAACAGAACCCTCGGCATTGAATTATTTGTCTAATATTGAGTTTATATATTTGTGTATATTTTATTAATCCAGAATAGACTTATTTGACTGCAGGGTCACAGCTGTAGACTTCTGTTTTTTTGCAGCAATTTAGATTTGAGGAGTGAAAGCACACGTGTGTAGCTTGACCCTACAACTACAATGAGCTACTCTTTTAAACGGACCCATGCATAGCCGAAGTACCTAAAGTATGAGTAACCATTTATAAACATGCAACTGGTTCACTCGCATGGGATGCTGTTCGGGAGAGCAACTAAACTTGTTGTAACCTTTAGGTACAGTCGCAAAATATAATTTGCTGTTGTAGCATATTAATGAATTCCATCATTATTATTGGTTCACTGGTGTTTTGCAGGTACTTGTTGTTTGTGTACATGTACAGTTTGTGTAACAGTATATGTATGTCTAGCCGTGTAGTAAGATGGTGTATTTTTGCAGCTGATTACAGGCCTAATTGATCTTTGTTAGACAAATCAAGTTGCGTGCTTTGGAGTTCTTCTGTCTCACTGTTTTCTGTGAACTAGCGTGATGGTAATTTCGATGGTATTTACTGGATTCTGTATGTTTCATTAGAATATTGTGCTTGGAAATGTAAGTACAGGGCATACACAACAATTGCTCTCAGAATAAGTGTTTTAAAAGTGGTAATTGCAAACAGATTCTTCTGACTCATATAAACACAATATGGTCTGCAGAAATACACTTTCAACCAATGTAACTTCAGGTGAGCAATAAAGAAAAATGGCAAAAAAAATTTTCTTGTGTTATATAATAACAAACTGACAATTTTCCAAATTTTTCCTTTATTTGTATTGTGAAAGTTGCTTCTTCGCCAATTGCATGATTCTAGGTCAATGGTAAATACCTTACAGGTTTTAGCGAGTGAGTTCGTGGGTATTAAAATATGTGACGTGACTGTGCGTCTTCATATTTGCGCGATGCAATGATTGTTCCATACAATTTCTGGCGTACAGCCGCATAAATTTCACTTCTTCTTATGATATTTCGGCTGTATACCGTACAGCCATGTTTAGAGTGAGCCGGGTGACTGACGCTCCAGCACTTACTTCGTTCTTTTAAACCCACGGACTGCGCCACTGCGCATGCGGCCAGACGTACGTAAGGCGCCAGAGACGTTGATGGGGACAAAGAAGTACAACACACGCGCAGAATAAGATCTGTGGCTGCACGGTCGTTCCACACGGTGATATCGATGTTACCACTGCGAGCTGCAACGTTGCGACGTAGTCGCGTCCTTGCTCACAAAGGTTCCTCTTTCAGAATCTTTCTTTCTCACTGGCAAAACCTTTGATAAAGAGATTTCAATCTTGTTCAAACATGTCTTGATCTTAACATACTTTTTATTTTATAACGAATTTTTTGAAGAGATTGACGGTACCGCCATTGATAGTATTTTATCGCCCTGGGTGGCCAACTTCTTTATTAATGACTTCCAGGAAAAGGCGCTGGAATCTGCTAGCTTGAAGCCTACACTATTTTGGAGGTAGGTGATCACACGGTTGTAGTGTGGCCCCGTGGTGAAGATAAATTAATAGAATATTGAGTCTTCAGAATTTCACCTTAGAAAAATTCAGTTCACAACTGAAATCGGAAAACATGTATGCCTTCCATTTTTCGATGTTTTGGACACGCAGTATACGGAAATCGACGCATATGCATTTATACACTACTGGCCATTAAAATTGCTACACCAAGAAGAAATGCGGGTGAAAAACGGGTATTCACTGGACAAATATATTATACTAGAACTGGCATTTGATTACATTTTCACGTAGTTTGTGTGCATAGATCCTGATAAATCAGTACCCAGAACAACCACCTCTGGCCGTAATATCGGCCTTGATACGCCTGTGCATTGAGTCAAACAGAGCTTGGATGGTGTGTACAGGTACAGCTGTCCATGCAGCTTCAACACGATACCACTGTTCATCAAGAGTAGTGACTGGCGTTACACAGTTCTTCGGCCACCATTGACCAGACGTTTTCAATTGGTGAGAGATATGGAGAATGAAGGGTAGAGCCACGGGTCGGAACACATCTGAACTGTAACGTCCAGTGTTCAAAGTGCCGTCAGTGCGAACAAGAGGTGACCGAGAAGTGTAACCAATGGCACCCCATACCATCACGCCGGGTGATACGCCAGTATGGCGATGACGAATACACGCTACCTATGTGCGTTCACCGCGATGTCGCCAAACACGGATGCGACCATCACGATGCTGTAAACAGAACCTGGATTCATCCGAAAAAGTGACGTTTTGCCATTCGTGCACCCAGATTCGTCGTTGAGTACACCATCGCAGGCGCTCCTGTCTGTGATGGCAGCGTCAAGGGTAACTGCAGCCATGGTCTCCGAGCTGATAGTCCATGCTGCTGCAAACATCGTCGAACTGTTCGTGAACATGGTTGTTGTCTCGCAAACGTCCCCATCTGTTGACTCAGGGATCGAGACGTGGCTGCACAATCCGTTACAGCCATACGGATAAGATGCCTGTCATTTCGATTGCTACTGATACGAGGCCGTTGGGATCCAGCACGGCGTTCCGTATAACCCTCCTGAACCCACTGATTCCATATTCTGCTAACAGTCATTGGATCTCGACCAACGCGAGCAGCAATTTCGCGATACGATAAACGGAAATCGCGATAGGCTATAATCCGACCTTTATCAAAGTCGGAAACGTGATGGTACGCATTTCTCCTTCTTACACGACGTATCACAACAACGTTTCACCAGGCAACGCCGGTCAACTGCTGTTTCTGTATGAGAAATCGGTTGGAAACTTTCCTCACGTCAGCACGTTGTAGGTGTCGCCACCGGCGCGAACCTTGTGTGAATGCTCTTGAAAACTAATCATTTGCACATCGCATATCGTCTTCCTGTCGGTTAAATTCCGCGTCTGTAGAACATCTTCGTGGTGTAGCAATTTTAATTGCCAGAAGCGTATTTACGTGGAATTGCTGCCACCATCCTTGGCATACTACGAACGTTTTCAGAACTCTGGTATACAGGGCACACGTTATAACCGAGGAGGAGGACGAGAATAGCGTCTAACGGCCCATCTACGTCGAGGTGATTATAGACTGAGTACAAGCTCGGAATAGAGAAGGATGTGGAAGGAAATCGGCCGATGCCCTTTCAAACGAACCGTCCCGGCATTTACCTGAAGCGATTTAGGGAAACTGTGGAAAACTTAAACCAGAATGGCTGGACGTGGGTTGAAACCGTCATCATCCCAAATGCGAGTCCAGTGTGCTAACCACTGCCCCACCTCGCTCGGTGTCATTGCTAACGAGAGTCTCGAGGACGACATTCTACATTTGAGAGTAGTTAGAAGCCAAATGGTACTCTCCACAGCAGATACGTAAGGTATTACCATTGAAATCAACAGTCGGCAAAAGGAACATAGAAGAAAACATGGAAAGTTTTAAATCCATTGCTTTCCTGTCATACGTGGTAGGCCTATCGTGAAAAATAGGACGGATCCTCAGCAAACACAAAGCGAAAGTGATTATTCGCCCTCCATCGAAACAGCGGCACTCCTATTACCGTTAAAGATGATTCGGTGCTTCGGAGGCCTGGGGCTTATAGGAGCCCCTGTGAGTGTAGCCGTTCATACATCGGAGAGATGACATGTACAGTCCATGAGAGATGCACAGAGAACTGTAACACACCTGGCCTTTTTTCTTGAGCCCTCAGTCTTCTGACTGGTTTCATGTGGCCCTCCACGAATTCCTCTCCTGTGAAAACATCTTCATCTCAGAGCAGAACTTGCAAACTACGTCCTCAATTATTTTCTGGATGTATCCCAATCTCTGTCCTCCTCTACAGTTTCTGCCCTCTGCACCTCCCTTTAGTGTCATGGAAGTCATTTCCTGATCTCTTGGAGAGATGTCCTCTAGTCTTGTCTCTTCTCCTTTCAGATTCTGCGCAGAACCTCCTCATTCCTTACGTTATCAGTCCACTTAATTTTCAACATTCGTCTGTAGCACCACATCTCAAATCCTTCAATTCTCTTCTGTTCTAGTTTTCTCACAGTCCATGTTTCATTACCATACATTGCTGTGCTCCAAACGTACGTTTTCAAAATTTCTTCATCAAATTAAGGCCTATGTTTGGCTAGTAGATTTCTCTTGGCCAGGAATGCCATTTGTGGCAGTGTTAGTCTACTTTTGATGTCCTCCTTGCTCAGTACGTCATTGGTTATTTTGCTGCCCAGGTAGTAGAATTCCTTAACATGTACTTCGTGACCATCAGTCCTGATGTTAAGTTTCTTGCTGTTCTCATTTCTGCTACTTCTCATTACTTTCGTCTTTCTTCAGTTTACTCTCAATTCATATTCTACGCTCATTAGATGGTTTATTCCATTCAGCAGATCATGTAATTCTTCTTCACTTTCATCAGAATAGCAATGTAATCAGCGAATCATATCATTGATGTCCTTTAACTTTGATTTTTAATTCCACTAATGAACCTTTTGTTTATTTCCATCAATGTTCCTTCAATGTACAGATTCCACTGTAGGGGTGAAAGAGATATCCCTGTCTTACACATTTATAATCCTAGCACTTCGTACTTGGTCGTCCAATCTTACTACTCTCTCTTGGTTCTTGTACATATCGTTTATTACCCGTCTCTGCCTATAGCTTATCCCTGTTTTTCTCAGAACTGCGAACATCTGGCACCATTTTACACTGTGAAACACTTTTTCCAAGTCGCCAAATCCTATAAACGTGTCTTGATTTTTCTTTAGTCTTGCATCCATTTTGTTTTGACTTTTGTACAAGCTGATTCAGTCCTTCCAACAATCATTTCTTTTTCTATTTCTTCACATTTTTCATGTAGCCATTTCGTCTTAGCTTCCCTGGACTTCCTATTTATTTTATTCCTGAGCCACTTGTACTTCTCAGTTCCTGAATTTCCCTGAACATTTTTGTATTTCTTTTTTTCGTCGGTCAGTTGAAGTACTTCTTCTGTTACCATGGTTTTTTCGCCGTTAATAAGGGCAATCACAGAAGCTGGAAAGGAAAACATAGATACAATGTTTTCCTTTCCAGCCTCTGTGATTGCCCTTATTAGAAATGTCCAGTCCTCTTTAACTCTACTGCCTAGCGAGATATCCCTTATTGCTGCATCTACAGCCTTAGAGAACTTCAAGCGTATGTCGTCATCCCGTATCCCACATCTTTGGGTATTGATTTTTCTTGACTAATCTCTCAAACTTCAGCCTACTCTTCATCACTACTATATTGTGATCCGAGTCTATATCTGCTCCTGGGTACGCCTTACAATCTGATTTCGGAATCTTTGTCTCTCAAACTTCAGCCTACTCTTCATCACTACTATATTGTGATCTGAGTCTATATCTGCTCCTGGGTACGCCTTACAATCTGATTTCGGAAACTTTGTCTGACTATGATGCTATCTAACTGAAATCTTTCCGTATCAACCGCCCTTTCAGGAGTATACCTCCCACTCTTAAGATTCTTAAGCAGAGTATTTGCTATTACTAGCTGAAATTTATTACAGAACGCAATTAGTCTTTCTACTCTGTCGTTCCTTGTCCCAAGCTCATATTCTCCTCTAACTTTTCCTTCTGCTCCTTCCTCTGAAAACTGCGTTCCAGTTCCCCACGACTATTAGACTTTCATCTCCCTTTACGTACTGTGTTACCCTTTCAATATCCTCATATATTTTCTCTGTTTCTTCATCTTCAGCTTGCGACGTCGGCATGTATACTTGAACCATCGTTGTCGGTGTTGGTTTACTGTCGATTCTGATAAGAACAAACACGTCACTGAACTGTTCAGAATAACACGCTCTCGACCCTACCTTCCTATTCATAACGAATCCTACTCCCGTTCTATTATTTGCTGCTGCTGTTGATATTATTCTATACTCATCTGAACAGAAATCCTTCTCTTGTTTCCATTTCACTTGACTGACCCTAACTGTATTTAGATTGGGCATTTGCATTTCCCTTTTCAGATTTTATAGCTTCCCTACCACGTTCAAGCTTCTGACATTCCACGCAACGTCTCGTAGAAGTTGCCGTTTGATTATTCGATCTTTTTTCGTGGTCATGTCTCCCTTGGCAGTCCCCTCCCGGAACTCCCCAGTATCTTTTGCCAGGGATGGGATCATCTCCACATCTCCACACTTATTTAATTACAGGCCACATGTCCTGTGGATGCACGTCACGTGTGTTTAATGCAGTGGTTTCCATTGCTTTCTGCATCCTCATACCGTTGATCATAGCTGATTCTTCCGCCTTTGGGGGCAATTTCCCACCCCAAGGATAAGAGAGTGCCCTGAACCTCTGTCCACTCCTCTGCCCTCTTTGTCATGGCCGTTAGCAGAATGAGGCTGACCTCTTATGCTGGAAGTCTTCGGCCGATAATCGTTATTATTAATCAACATATACGCGGTGGCGGATTTTGAACCCGGAATCGAGGACGTTTTGATTACTAACCTTATGGGGCAGAAATGTAATAAACCTGTAATAAACCGAACCAAAAAAATCATATATAAATCAATACTAGAGAGTGTAGTTATGGGTGGAGTAGAGACTTGGACTAGAAATCTGAAACACCTAAAAAGTTTCAAGCAGTAGAAATGGACTTCTGGAGAAAATCAGCAAGAATTTCTAGAAAAGAGGAAGTAAGAAACGACGTAATGACAAAGAGAATTGAAGTAACAAAAAGAATACATGACGCTATGGATAGAAGGAAGTTACAACTGTACGGGCATGAAAGGAGAATAGAGGAAACCAGAATTCCGAAAAAGATCCTGGAATGGGAACCAGAGGGAAAGAAGAGGACGCCCTATGACCACCTGGCTCTAGAACGTACGGTTAACAATGAGAAGACTTGGCGCAGAGGAAGAAGACACAAAAAATCGAAACATCTGGAAGGACATCCTGAGAAGATACATTAAGATCTTGTGTAAAAAATGTAATAATTTCTAGGTATTTGTTATGTTTGAAAAAACCTTTGTATAGAGGAAAATCTCAATAAATATATAATAAAAGTGCTGGAATGTCTGTTACCCTGCTCACTCCGAAGATGCTGGACAGTACACAGCTGAAATATCAGGAGGAGAAGTGAAGTTAATTCGGATGCACGCCCGAAGTTTTATGGAACCAACATGTGACATGAATCTCCGTGTCTTTCGATTGCTGTGACTTACATTTTTTGCAGCACCAAGGGAACACAGACTTCAGACGTGGCATAAATTTCCACTCGATACATCCCCTCATTCTAAGAAAAATGTGTCTCAAGAAGCGGGCAGATAGGCAGGTGGATAACGTATGACGAAAAGTATTTCTTTTTCCTGTAATGTAATTACAAATTAACAGTTTTCGGATGTTTTCCTTTAATTTTACTGTGAAAGCTTGTGCTTGATCCATGATTCTAGGTCAAAGGGAAGTATCCTATAGGTTTTATTGACTGAGTTTGCGAGTATCAAAATATATGACATAAATGTTCGTATTTTTGGTTACATTAACTTAGATTCCTACATTTACCTATTCGCTAGGGGACTCTAGACCTTAGTAGGCCTATATGATGTAAACTTCAATTTGATATGTCTACCCACTCTGAGAAAAAGGGATTTTGACAGATGGACGAACAGACAGTCAAACAACAAATAACAATCCTTTTTTTCGTGTGAGGTAATTTCACATTAATAATTTTCGGATTCATTTTCCTTTCGTTGTACTGTGAAACGTTGCTGATTACCAAATGTAATAGTTCTGGATCAACCGGAAATATCCTGTATGCTTTGATGGCTGAGTTTGCAACTATCAACATGTGTGATGATTGGCCGTACCTTTACTACACCGCCACAAGACTACAGGCCTAAGTATGTCACATAAATTTCAACATGATACGCATAACCACTCCTGAGAAAAAAAGGGTTTTAACAAACGGATAGACAGATACAAGTGAAAATTCTCAAAATGTTTTTTTTCTTAACCGTACTGTGAAACCTTGCATTCTGCAAAATTTCATGATTCTAGGCCAAAGAGATGTACCGTGTAGGCTTTGACGAGTGAGTTCACGAATATCAAATTATGTAACATAAATGGCGGTATCTTTTGACTGAATTGACTTAAAAGCTTCATTATTCACACCACGAAGGAGCATGCACCTTAGCATGTGGCATGAATTGAACATCATACGTCTTCCCGTTCCCGAGAAAAAAAGATTTTTAACACTCGGACAGACACACGAACAACGAAGTGATACTATGAGGCTTCTGTTTCTACCATCTGAGGTACGGAATACTACAAACCCTTATTTTCGTGTTAGGGACTAATGTATGAAAACAAACAGGAACCAGAAACTTCATATTTTGTTTTTACAGACGTAAATTACAACCAACAGAAGATGACACGTTTTGGTAAATAAAAGAAAGGAATACATGGTGTTTTATAGAACACGAAACTTACCCCAAATTCAATGAGCAACGACGACAAAAACGTCAACGGGAGATTCCAACCGCACCAAAGTGACTATGTGAAACTTCTTACAAAATTTTGTATATATGCTAATTTTAATTTTCTCCCAGAAATACACCTTTCTAAAAGAACCATAAACTGCATGAATCACATCAAGACGAAGCCTTGCCTTGCCTTGCCTTGTTCTCTGTGGAATATGCTCGTGGATGGTGACAATGACATGAGTAACACACTGACTGAGATCAGTGAAGTCCCGTTCTTCTTTTCGCTACTTGGTATCTTTAACATAGTCCAATAGAGAGAAGTTGATGGGAATGAAAACTGATGAACGGTGGAGGTTGAGTAATTAGGCCACTGCTTCTAGTCCTCTGGTCTGCAAAGATTTCAATTCAGAAATCATTAATATGTAGTCGCCAATGTGGTGGTGCGCCGTCTTCCAGTAAAATGATGGCCGTTTGAATTGTGTGATTATGGTGGCAGTATCGAACAATAAAAGTTATTCATAACTCGCCAAACCAAACCTTACCATAGATGCACATACCTGATCCTGTTCCAAACATTCACTATTGGACTATGTCAATGGAGTTCGCTAATTGCGTGGGGGTATTGTGATCCCCAGGCTGTGATATTTTCATGTGCTCAGTTTCTCTGAAACATAAGAAATCGGCTCATCACTAAACGAACTCGAGTAAGGAATGTTTGACCTACAGACGTTCGTTCCAATATGTTTTCATTTTTGTTCATCATTTGGCTCCCGAGCCTGAAGAAACTGGACACTGTAAGCGTAAAGTCACAAATTTTTGAGCTGAAGTTTGTGTGCTCTAGAGCGTGATGGTTGTAAATTTCTCGTCCCACGCACGAATTGAAGGAAGTGGCGGTTGAGATCTACCATATTGAATTCTTAAGTTTAGCTCAGTCTGGAGGACCGATTTTCCTGCAATAAAGCGTGACACGCACTGTGTCTTTCCTTCTGGAATAGCTGATTCGTGGGGAGTTCGTTTCACTTTGTCTCATATGTCAACACAGTTCTGGAAAACACGCAAACACAATGTAGTTACAAATCTTCTTAACCACTGAGTATAAAGTAAAGTCTGACGAAGATATCTCTTAATTGTCTCTGTAATAAATACACTACTGGCCATTAAAATTGCTACACCACGAAGATGGCGTGTTATAGGCGCGAAATTTAACCGACAGGAAGAAGATGCTGTGATATGCAAATGATTAGCTTTTCAGAGCATTCACACAAGGCTGGCGCCGGTGGTGACACCTACAACGTGCTGACATGAGGAAAGTTTACAATCGATTTCTCATACACAAACAGCAGTTGACCGGCGTTGCCTGGTGAAACGTTGTTGTGATGCCTCGTGTAAGGAGGAGAAATGCGTACCATCACGTTTCCAATTTTGATAAAGGTCGAATTGTAGCCTATCGCGATTGCGGTTTATCGTATCACGACAATGCTGCTCGCATTGGTCGAGATCCAATGACTGTTAGCAGAATATGTAATCGGTGGGTTCAGGAGGGTAATACGGAACGCCGTTCTGGATCCCAACGGCCTCGTATCACTAGCAGTCGAAATGACAGGCATCTTATCTACAAATGGCGGTAACGGATCGTGCAGCCATGTCTCGATCCCTGAGTCAACAGATGGGGACGTTTGCAAGACAACAAGCATCTGCACGAACAGTTCGACGACGTTTGCAGCACCATGGACTATCAGCTCGGAGACCATGGCTGCGGTTACCGTTGACGCTGCATCACAGACAGGAGCGCCTGCGACGATGTACTCAACGACGAACCAGGGTGCACGAATGGCAAAACGTCATTTTTTCGGACGAATCCAGGTTCTGTTCACAACATCATGATGGTTGCATCCATATTTGGCGACATCACGGAGAACGCACATTGGAAGCGTGTATTCGTCATCGCCATACTGGCGTATCACCCGGCGTGATGGTATGGGGTGCCATTGGTTTCACTTCTCGGTCACCTCTTGTTCGCATTGACGGCACTTTGAACACTGGACGTTACATTTCGGATGTGTTACGACACGTGGCTCTACGCTTCATTCGATCGCAGTGAAACCCTACATTTCAGCAGGATAATGCACGACTGCATGTTGCAGATCCTGTACGGACCTTACTGGATACAGAAAATGTTCAACTGCTGCCCTGGCCAGCTCATGCTCCAGATCTCTCACCCATTGAAAATGTCTGGTCAATGGTGGCCGAGCAACTGGCTCGTCACAATACGCCAGTCACTACTCTTGATGAACTGTGATATCGTGTTGAAAAGCTGCATGGGCAGCTGTACGCCATCCAAGCTCTGTTTGACTCAATGCCCAGGCGTATCAAGGCTGCTATTACGGCCAGAGGTGGTTGTTCTGGGTACTGATTTCTCAGGATCTATGCACCCAAATTGCGTGAAAATGTAATCACATGTCAGTTCTAGTATAAGATATTTGTCCAATGAATACCAGTTTATCATCTGCATTTCTTCGTGGTGTAGCAATTTTAATGGCCAGTAGTGTATTTGAAATTGCGAAGAGTCTTTGTGGACGCAGTCTAATAGAGGTGAGAAACTAATCTGCTGGCAAAGAGAGGGCTACGAGGAGAAATCAGCTGAGAGCACTACGCCGGCGTGAAAGGACGGTCCGGCGGCGAGCCGCGTTGCTGGATAGGCGCCAGCGGCTGAGTGATGGGAGCATCCGTCTCGTGGCGCCGCCTTTGTGCAGCGGCCTCTTTCACTCGAGTTAACACCCCGTGTCACTCGCGCCAACGGCTCCAAGAGGCTGGGATATTGGGCAGCTGGCCTGCCTGCCCGCCTCTTCCTTATAAGTGATCGCTCAAACCAGAATTACCTCTTCCGGCAAGGACACATTGCTGATTAATTTTAATTACCAAAGAAAGCGAGTTACTTCGGGATCATCATCTTCAGGCGTAGGAGGGTCTTCTGTCGGCAGTTATTAACTACTTGTAAAATGATATTGCGCTTTGGTATTTGATTTCCGTAGATCAGTGCAAGATAGCCTTCATTCATCATAGCTGCAGACAAAAATTGTGTGCACCTACATCTACAAGGATACTCTACAAATCACACCTAAGTGCCTCGCAGAGGGTTCATCGAACCACCTTCACTATAATTCTCTATTACTGCACTTTCCAACAGCTCGCGGGAAAAAAGAATTCTTGTGTCTTTCCGTGTGAGCTTTGATTTCCCTTATTTCATTGTTATAATCCTTTCTCCCTATGTAGATCTGCGACGACAAAATATTTTCGCATTAGTAGGAGAAAGTTGGTGATTGAAATTTATTGAGAAGATCCCGCCACAGCGAGAAGCGCCATCCACCCCAAATCCTCTATCATGTTCGTGACACTCTCTCCCCTATTTCTCGATAACACAATACATGCTACCCTTCTTTGAACTTTGTCAATGTACTCGGTTAATCCTGTATTGTAAGGATCCCACACAGCGCAGCAGAACTCCAAAAGATGACGGGCAAGTGTAGTGTAGGCAGTCTCTTTAGTAGATCTGTTGCATTTGCTAAGAGTTCTGCCAATAAAACGTAGTCTTTGGTTCGTCTTCCCCACAACATTTTCTATATGTTACTGCGAATTTAAATTGTTCGTTACAGTAATTTCTATGTATTTAATTGAATTTAAGGTATTTATTTTTGACTGATTTATCGTGAAACAGAATTGCTAACCTCCTTTACATGCACATATCTGGGGAGATGATGTGCACTTGGATGGGTGCCATGAGTAAAACTGGTGTGGAACTGTGTTTGCTGAACAGCAGTTACGGATTCAGCTTGCTGTGCTCCTTCACAAGACGGGGATTGCAGGGCGTATACTACCGTCCTACTTCTGTTCAATTGGAGTCGTCGACATTGCTGCATAGATGGTTCCTCAAAGACAGTGCAGTAAAATCTTTCAATATCCAACTGCATTCTACGAATACGAGAATACTTTGTGGCTCCCATCCACATAGGGAAACATGGCCAATCGTAATCGTAAATTCGTCACTACGATCAAGGTGCAAGAGATATGTAGATAACCTAATTTCATCGGTATAGGACGCAATCTGGTTTACTTTGATGTATTTGTCCGAGAATTAGCAATGAACGGAAGTACTGCACAGTCATCTATCTTCATTTGCAGTCTGCTATAACGTATTCGCAAAGTAGTGCAGGGTTGGTGTACCGATAATCCAGAAATTGGGAAGCATGTAGCCGTGTCATTAGCTGGTGTTGAATTTACGGAAAAGCTACTAAAGTTGCTAAAATTCATCGCTTTATCAACTGCGGTGCTTATTACAGTACGTCGCTCCATATCGACGGTGTTGTAATGGCGACTTCTGCCACCGAATGTATCAGGATGGCCAAAATTAGTGGAAAGACATCAAATGTAGTGTGTGGGTGCCAGGAGCTGGCATATTAAAACTCGGTGAGAACTATCCAAATGATTTGTTTGTTTCCACCACAGTGCTCGATTCACCTCGGTCCGTGTCACAGGGTCGCGCAATGCTGAGGCCACCGCCTCAGCGACCCAGTGCAACGCACTGTGTGTCGGCCTTGGACGCCAGTGGAGTGCGGCGTCATCAGGATGCCAGGAGTTGGTTCAGTGGTCTGCAACCTTGCCGACTCAGCGCTGCTCGGGGTGAGAAATGGGTGGCCAGCTGCTGCTTCTTCCTCACTGGCATAGCTGAGATCATGGCAGCAACGACCGCCCATGATCCAGCATCTGAATCTGGGGCCCTCACCTTGGGAAGTCTCCAGCATGTGTCAGGAGCCAAGACGAGTGCCCGCAGTAGCGAGCCGAAGAGTGGCCCGCCCTGGCTGGCTGTGTACCCTGCGTTGGCCTCAGAGGGTCGAACCAACGACCCGCCGTGGACTGGGACGCTGGCGCCCCATCTGTTGCTGCATGTAGCCGGCGGTGTGACACACCTCGCCGTCCGGGAGAGCGGCCACACTTGAATGACCCTCGTTAGAAAACGGCACATGTTTATACTCGGCTGTGCGCCTCTGTTTTGCTAACACATCGCTCCGAGTCATGTACGCACAACACCTAAGTTGCGCCAGTGGTCCCCTTCTGCCTGCATGCCATTGCGCTTAAAGCTTTTCAGCGGTTCGACGGCCCTGTGGCCTCCTTTCTACTTCGCAACTATTGGTATGCGTAACTCACTGTAATCCGGCCTGAATCTGGCTGTAACTTGTGCTCCGAACATTGCACAAAACTAACATTCCCTATCCTAAACGGTGGTGCCGCTACAGTGTCATTTCGATCCCATCCGTTCATTGGTAGGCTGCTCATTAACGAATAATGATCGACTGACGCCACTTGTTTGAGATGGGGAGAGTCTTGATCAGAGCAGCACCTTCTGGGGATGGCCAGCACCGAAACAGTGATGGAGTGCATGACTGCACTTTGAGGAATCAATGCTCTTGGTCTCTTCGAAAGGTAACAGCGAGGCATCTGTGGTACACGACATTAAATGTAGGGTCTTGACGTTTGGACAGCTGTCTGGAAACTCCTCACAACTCTGAAGACCCTTCCAGTTTCTAGATATTGCAGCGTCCCTCACAATTTTTACAATAAGAAGCAGTATCTCTGTCTCGTATTTCAACCATCCTGTGCATAGTGAGGGCAGCATAGTTCACATCATGCTATGTCTTGCTTTCTGTGATAGCCAATGGATCAAAGCGTGTTAATGTCGGTTTAGCACCTGAGAGACCTCGAAGTCACGGTAGAAAAAACAAAATGTGTGGCTGTATACGCAGCTGTAGTCATACAATTCTTCGATGTGATACAGCAAAGAATAATGTATGAAACCGCTTATGAAACAGCGGCACAAGAACCCACTTCTTGTGTTTGATAGTCGATATGTTCTCCTCCAGTACAGGCGAAAAAACTTAACACAGGTCCGTGGAAGAGACTTCGATCGCTGTGCACCTGCTCCAGCGTACTGCAACACGTATATGTAATGGGATCACCACATATGGTCGATGTCAACATGCAGACGATATTGCTGTCACCGATGTATCGGAAGAGAGAGGGGCGGTAAAATCTTGTTGAGTTCTCTACCAGGTAACGTTAGCGAGGATTTTATAGTTCATAGTTTTACTCCATTGAATGTTACAAAAATAACCAGGTGAGAGAGATACACTGCGCTGTCAACGAAGACTCAGCCGCCATTACACGCTCCACCCTCGCATTTCTGCCGTGTTAATCATAAGAACACGGCAAAGGAGATTAGGACATGTACTGAATGATATTATA
Source organism: Schistocerca piceifrons (assembly GCF_021461385.2). Classification (NCBI taxonomy): domain Eukaryota; kingdom Metazoa; phylum Arthropoda; class Insecta; order Orthoptera; family Acrididae; genus Schistocerca; species Schistocerca piceifrons. The sequence goes on from NC_060143.1 coordinate 547,974,407, forward strand.
GACCGTCATTCGATATCGTTGGATTGTAGGTGTTATGCTTCTGAATTTCTCTGCGCAGTCCACATGTACTCTGCATGGTTATGAATTTCCTCCTTTACGTTAGTGTGCTATTTTTCTCGTTGAGATGGCTCTTCACCTGTCAGCTCTCTAACTAATGGAAGAGTGCTGTCGGAACGTGATGGGATTTTGGGAGAATTAGCAGAGGTCTGTAACTTGGAGGGGGACATCTATTACTAGTCGAAATCAGGTGGATTCAAATGCTGTAATCGAAGACTGGAAGATTCGTGAGAATACGGCAGGTAAGCGTTACAATGACGGAGGGGAGCTCTACACCATTATTTCTTCTAACTACTGCGGACAATACTTGGAAGCCTCGCACATACGTTTCGCAAAGTGACTGCAGTGAGAAAATTAGAGGCGAATGCGAAGGTTTCTGCAGACAATCAACAGGGGAAGTTATGTCTCTTATTTATCGAGAAAAGAAAAGAGACAAACAGTCTTTCGTGAGTCTTGTGTGCCTGTGGGTGGATGGACTGACATCTCAGTAGGTAGACTAAATTTATTCTTATCCATACGCTAACTTCACAAGCCATTGTACGGTGTGTGCTGGAGGGTATCCCGTACCACTTTCCTATTACACTCTCTAATACAGGAAAGGAAAGGCTATCCATATGGCTCCCATGAGCATTAATTTCTCGTTTCTTATCTTCGTGGTCCCAAAGCGAAATCTGAGTTGGCGGTAGCCAGCTTCAAACGCCAGTTCTCAATAGTGTTCCTCGAAAAGAACATTGTCTTCCATCCAGGTATTTCCATTCGAGGTCTCGAATCATCTACCCACTAATTTGGTGGGAGCCACTAGTATTGCTTCTATAGGGCTGTATTCTGCCGGAAAACTATGTCTGCAGATTCGTACACCTTTGGGAGGTGGCGGGCAGTAGACAGATATTTTGCTATTGCTCACTGTCTCAGCCTTCCGTATATTTCGAAAGCCGGCGGAAGTGGCCGTGCGGTTAAAGGCGCTGCAGTCTGGAACCGCAAGACCGCTACGGTCGCAGGTTCGAATCCTGCCTCGGGCATGGATGTTTGTGATGTCCTTAGGTTAGTTAGGTTTAAGTAGTTCTAAGTTCTAGGGGACTGATGACCTCAGCAGTTGAGTCCCATAGTGCTCAGAGCCATTTGAACCGTTTGAACCATATTTCGAAAACACATCTCAGAGCGGTTTGTTTTGCTGGGAGGATGAGGGAAGTATATGTCCCTGGTATTTACCCTCAGCGACATTTAAGCGCCAAGTACTACTGAGAAGAATAAGACAACTTTTGCGAGACTGGAATCATTAACAGCTGTCCGGCATGGCGAACAGTGGTTCATCGGCCTGGAGTGGTACAGCCCTGACACGCGGACGGAGGTTCGCAGTCCGGTGGCAGCTATTTACTTGTGACCTGGTGAAGAGAATGAAACATACTACTGCTCCTGTAGACCGAAAGGCCTCAGCAGGATTAGTTCGGTAGCAGTATACCTTAATTCTAAGTTACTTGCTTTCAGCAGCACAAGACAAGCAAGAGGCAGTACACAATGTTGAACGTCTTCAGCTATTTGACAATGGTTACCACCCGTTTTGGTTTCAGAGGACGTGACTACGTAGGCTGTGGAAAGCCTACAGGGATATCAGGGAAGCGTGTCTAGCAGTGACCTCTTGAGTTTAAGGGCAGTGAGAATGGAAATTTTTTTTTCACATTTTCGAATTTTTGTCTCACTATAAAATTTGCAATTTTCTGTATAAAATGATATGTATATATATCACTTATAAACTCACATGGGAAGTACTTTTTTTTAATATAATCTACACTAGTTGAAAATGTTAAAATATTTACATGCATTGCTTCAAGATCTAATAAAATCGGTAATTTTTTTATATAGAAGGCTGTGGATTGCTGTGTTACAATGGTCATGTCCAGAAGAGGATGGGCACCAGGTTGAAGAAGTTGTAACAAAGTTTGAGACGCAAGAAACTTTCTGATGATAAAACAATAAGAGGCAGGCTGACAGACAAAATGACTGGTAAACTACAGCAGTATTAAGGGATGACCATTAGAAATAATACTGAGAATTTGTTGAAAATGAAGCAGGCAGCATGGGCTACCTTCTTCCACAGCCTGTCAACTAAAGAAAAACCAGTGCACCACCTTTGCCCTCCTCGACCTGATTTATGGTGCAATTACTGCAATGCCCAGTACTCAAACAGTTCATACAACCATAAAGATTCCATCCCAGCAGCAGTGATGGGTAACATAAAACCTGTTTACAGTGACCTGGCAAATCCTGAATTACTGAAGAAGTGTCTGCATGGTCAGACTCAAAATGCCAATGAGTCATTCAATAATCTTATATGGACTCGCTTACCAAAAAATGTTTTTTGGGAATCGAGATACTAAAGTGGGGGGGGGGGGGGAGGTCATTGGTGCTGTTATCGCTGTTAATGATGGCAATATTGGTAGGGTGAAAGTTCTACAGCACATGGGAATTAATCCTGAAGCAAACTGCACCATAGAACTTGAACAGATGGGCTATGTTCGTGCTGATAACGCACAGTATGCAGCGCAGTTGGCCACTAAAGATTCCAGAAAGAAGAAAAGAAGAAAAAACTTGGGAAAAGATCAAGAGGATGATATACACTATGGTGCATGGTGTTTCAGAGTGACTAAAAATAAAAAAAAAATTAAAGATATATTAAGTGAGTTATAGTCTTTTGAAACTTTAGAATCCGATCCTGAAAATTTACATTATGAAAACAAACACTCCAAACCGACGTTTCACGACAATTAATCCTTAAAAAACACACCACATGTCGTAAAGAAAGCGTATAAACCGTCTGAGGATGAATCACAACGTTTCGAAACCGGTAACGGTACGCTTTGAATAAAGAAACTGAAAGTAAATTTGTGGTTGGTTGCTGTCCTAACACCATCAACAAATTTACATTTTCTGTTGCATTTTTCCTTAAATCTCAGAAACCACTTCGAGTAGAGTATTCAAATTTTCAGGGAGTAATAATATACATATCCTGAGTCTACTGAACTGAAAGAAGAACAGCCGTCTGGAGTGGCCGCGCGGTCAGAGGCGCCATGTCACTGAGTTCGTGGCCCTTCCGGCCAGAGGTTCGAGTCCTCCCTCAGGCATGGGTGTGTGTGTGTTGTTCTTAGTACAAGTTAGTTTAAGTAGTGTGTGAGTCTAGGGACCAAGACCTCAGCAGTTTGGTCCCTTAGAAATTCACACACATTTGAAAAGAAGAACATAAGGGTATGTATAATCAAAATTATTTAGGATAAAGTACAAAAAAGTACACAAAATTTTAACTGTGTAATTACAAAATTGTATATCCGAAAGCAGTACCTGAAATGTAATTATTGTAGTTTAGTATACTCAGAACATACAGTTTAATGTCCTGTAAAAGTTTCATGTCAATGGCTACAGTGGTTTCTGAAATACAGGGAAGCCAAGTCACTAAATTTAACATTGTCACAATAGCTCGTTCCAGTTCCCCTTAATCTGAGTGCAGGAAAAATAAGTTATGTCCTATCAACCAAAGGGACTCGACCAATTTAATTAATTAGCCTATCATTTCGATGTCAAAGACTTGCCACTGGGCATATGACAGTGAGGGCAATAGTACCACGGAGATGATTAAGAGTTCAAGCGTCAGTCAGGCATTTCTTTCATTGCAGCGAGATCTTTTCTGGTATCTGATTCTCCCGCCTACACAGGGAGAGATGATCATCGAAATAAAATCAGCTATATTATCAAACTTATGAAGTGTTACATAGTATAAACTTGATATTTACAACTTCCCTGTGTTTTTGCCTTCAGAGACATCGTTTGTGACAATGCATTTGTTTACTTTAAGAAGTTTCGAGTGTGAGTAGCCTGTGACAGAAGAAGAGCATGCTCTTAGCACTCCATCATGAGCCAGTGGTGTTGTGAACTAGCTCAGTTGGTCTCCAAACCTCCAGATGAAAACACAAAATTTGATATTCCTGCCAATAAATTTGAATTTGCCTTCAGTTTTATCTTTTTAATTTCCGATCAAAATTTCAATTTACTACGATTTCAAGGGGAGGGGCAGGGCAGGGCAGGGGAACATGTGGTACTCTCAGTTTAGCAGCTTGACATAGATATTTCCCATCATTTTTTTCTGGACCGCCATCTTGCATTACATCACAGGAGTGGAGAGAGAGGGAGAAGGTGAGGGGTGGATTAGGAGAGGGGGCTGGAGTTTCCTATGGGGAATCCACATGCTGGGGAAAACCCATGATGGCATCTGGGGTGAGGGGTAATGAATTGATCAATTTAATTAGTTTCCATAATTAATTTTATATCAATATAATATAAAGTGGCAAATAACAATATGTAAATCAAAAGAGAACAATAGGTTATGGGGTGACATGGAGCATAACAACAGGTTAATGCATGGTGACATCATTGCTCCTGAATGTACGATCGCGCCTGATGTAGGCAACACGCACTAGCATAAAGGCCTGAAGCTCGCTTTACTCCACTACTGAGTAATACATGGTTAAAAGTGTCATGATGTGGTGTGATCTGTCACCATTCCATCTGGTAGGGCTGCAGAATGTTTCTGAACCTGACAGTGTGGTCCATCATGTGTAGAATGTATACTGAACGGAAATGAGTGTAGTTAGACAAGATGTCACACCACAAGACCATACTGTGAAGACAGCATATTTAACAAGTGTCAGTGTTTACGATACCAGCCTCTGAATTTTTTTCAGATCCTCCCATCATGCCAACTAGAATAAGTGCACAGGCAATGAGTTTGTTTGTTGTAAGAAAAGCTTCATGTGACTGATTTGGCGCACACCAGCTGATCCCTTTGACTCGATAGTGTGTAATTCAAATACGTTCGCATGGGCAACTCTTCCAATTCTTAGCGGTCCTCTGTACCCTGGAGATAATTTGTGGCACAATTTCTTCCGCTTATTCGAAAGTGAGAAGGATTTAATAAGGACTTCCTACCACACTTGGTACTCTCTCACCCTTGCCTTCTCATCGGCTCCTTCCTTTGTCCATCTCCCTACCTCACATGTTTATTTTCTGGCTTCCGATTTGCATGTTGGGTGTAAATGCAGCCTCTCCTGTATCTTCATTTAGTCACTGTCATGATAGACAGCTCTCACACTGGTCATTTCGTGCGTTTCGTGGCCCAGTTTCGAACATCCCCCTTCCGCTTTCTATTTCCATTGCCACGTTCTCCATTCTACATGAATCACTACCTAATATCATGGTACTGGTCATTGTCGCAGCTTCCTCTCTGCAGTCCATAATTCCGTGCATAATTTCATCCTCCTGACGTTCCATGGAATTGGTTAACACTTCCCAAAAGTTTGTTCCTGTCATTGTAATTATTAGTGTGATGGCGACGCGGAGGTCTGATGAAGTTCTCTGCTGGTTTTGTCTTCCCTTGCTGCTACACTGGTTTTCGAACGCAAATGCGGAGTGTGTTTCCAATGTTCCTATGTTTCTGTTGCAACTCCCTGGACTTGTTGGTAATTTGATGGTAACTTCACGTTTGTGGTATAGAAATATATCACCTGCAGTGCATAGAACAACTAAAAATTGATTCGTCATCACCGTGGCATCTAGGAACTTCTTTGAGCTTTTGAAACTGGTCCCACTGCGGGGGTGCCGTACGGATTTGTTAGAGGTATTGTATTAAACTGTAACCATGACGATTATGCAGTACTTCTGTACAGTTCTCGAGCTGCAGTGCACCGCACAATACAGTTATTTACCCGTTCTACTTAAATATAACTGAAGTTCTCGTTAAATAATTACTTTACTTTCAAACTCAGTCACACAATATCTGATGTCTCTTAGGACTCTACCATAAGAGAGCTCCATGTAAAGACTTCAGACAAGAGACTGTTTAAAATGTACATCAAATCTCGATTTTCTCTGCTTCAACATTATTCATTAAGGTTCAGGGAACCTTCTGTCTGGAGTATTCCATGGAGGTGCAGTTAGTGTTGAGGTCTCTCTGCACTTGCTCTGATGTGACGACATAGGTTCCAAGATCAACGAAAGCCTCAAAGAGAAGCTGCACGAAACCAAACAGACAAATGTTTAGACAACGTAGTTGTGGAGTAACAGCGATTGATTTAAAATTAACTTAGTATCAAGAAAACAGTCTCATTCAGGTTTTTTTAGTTATTTAGTGCCGACCGGTTTCAGTCCATCGCAGGGACATCTTCAGGGCGAACATACTGTGAAATTACAATATACATCTTAGACAAAACTAATGACAACCATCTTATAAGAGTGGATTGAGTAAATATAATGTTTTACCCGCTAGTCGACTGCTGGTGGCGTCACAAATACCAAGGTGTGGCAGGAGGCTGTAAAGGATTTACCTTATGCCTTGGTTTATATAGCAAGCTATGACCACGTGAGCGTAAGCAACGCGTTCAGCGGTGACCAGTGATAGACGTCTAGGCTTAAAAATTGAAGTATAAATACAATTTGTGTTAAGTTTACAATTTAAAGAAACCATGTCATTTTAAAAAAACACTGTTATATAAATAAACATAAAAAAGTATGTGAACAAACTTTTCAACGTCAAACTTATAAAAAAGCGTTAGTAAGTTACCCTATCTTCATACGTAATATACTATTGGGATGGAAACAATTTCCTGTCTGTATTCTATTTACTTTGTGCTTATTTATATCCTATTTCTATTATGATATTAAATAATAGAAATAGGATATAAATTTGACATTGAAAAGCTTTTTCACATACTTTATATAAACAGTATATAAACAGTGTTTTTTAAATGAACATGGTTTCTGTAAATTGTAAACTTAACACAAATTGTATTTATACTTCAATTTTTAAGCCTAGAGGTCTACCATTGGTCATCGCTGGAGGCGTTGCTTAAGCTCACGTGGTCATAGTTTGCTGTATAAACCCAGGCATAAGGTAAATCCTTTACAGCCTCCTGCCACACCTTGGTAGACGTGACGCCACAAGCAGTCGACCAGCGGGTAAGACTTTATATTTACACAATCCTCTCTTATAAGAGGGTTGTCGTTAGTTTTGTCTAAGATGTATGTTGTAATTTCACAGTATGTTCGCCATGAAGATGGCGATGGGCTGAAACCAATCGGCACTAAATAAGTAAAAAAACACGATTAAGACTGTTTTCTTAATACTAAAATGCCGAATTGTCTGCAATACGTAAGTGAAACATGAGTTCGCAGAATAACGTCATATAACATGAATCAGTACCAGAAATAACTCTGTATCTTTACTCATTCATATATGTCATCAAGGGAGCAAAAATTTGAGCGTGATACATTCATGCCTATTTTAGGATATTAAGTCTAAATACTTGCGCGCCTTTTCGCCAGCATGTCCTTTGCATATTATCATATCACATTTTCTCCTTTATTGTATGTCACACGAGCAATAATTAAACAACAGCTCATCTCTAAACTCCTTGTAGGATGAGGAAGTGCAGGTAGTTCCTCTAGTTTTTTCTGTCACGGTTACTTCGACGTATCCGCAGACAAATTCTAATTTGTTTAGCTATAGCTACGATGGTGCTAACGGCCTGTAAAATTATGAAATCCAACTCTTGAGTTAAAGCATGTTTCTGTTGTCTTTATAATTCTGAAACTCTAATACTTCGATAAAATGTTTGAAACCAGCCATGTCCTTCCCATTAATGCTCACCCTGACTGTTGTTTCCACTCTTTTTACTTCATCCCGTCTAGGCCCACCATGAGAATTCGCACTATTGTTGTGTCCACAGCTGCATTCATTTCCTGATCCCTTCTCAGTGGCACACGACTGTGTGATTAACTCGAACCTGACTTTTCGCCTAACTCAACTCTGACTTTCCATTCCAGATTGCAGTCATTCCTGTTGCCTCTTCGAATCTCTTCTGGTGAGGTGAGTTAATAGATTCATGGTAGTTCATGAACGCAAGAATTTTCTGTACCATTTTGGTTTCTGGTATTGATATCAGGATCGTCATATCAAACCATGTGCCAAGTTTGGGAATTTCATCTTCAATTGTCTCTTGATTCTGAGTTTCTAACAAATCTGTTTCTATCATACTGGCTTCTTATACTTCGTTCTTTACCTGGTGAGCAAATGTCTTACTTTCCTCTGCCAATTTCTCAATTTTCTTGGTCTCCTTTTTTGCTTCTTGAATCTCGTTTCCTATCTTTTCTCCATAATCTTGCCCTCTTTCTTCATATTTTGTATCCTTTCTACGGTCTGAGAACGTGGCCTATATACGCAACTCACGTTCTGAAATGAAACGCAAGTTTCTAATCAAACGAACACTGTGACTGTTTCTCTGACTGTTAGACTGAGAAACGCATGGCTCTATTAATGCGCTGGTGTACGTAGGACAGTAATCGCAACCATCTGACTAAATTCTGAAGAAGGACTGTCCTAAGGTGCCCGTGAATGACGCCTTTGCCAGCACAAACTTTGGACCTCGATCGGCTGCTTGAGTGAGGATCGCAGCCTAGGAAGTTCCGTTCAGTGAATTCTTAATTTTCTATCTGAATAGTACGGCCCGCTCCTTTCTTCACACCAAGCAAGCCAGTCATTGCTTAAGAAGTCTCAATCCACCGATGGCGTAATTGCTTCTTCCACAAAAATCCTACAGTGTAAAACGTTTCTTTTCAAAAAAAAAAAAAGTTTCTCCATATGATAAATCCTACTGATATCACAAGAATTTTTACCAATCGTGCGTTTTTGAGCCCAATAACTACTCTTTGCATCAAATGCCCAAAGAGGGTAAGAAACTGCACTGACGGCTAGATTTTTGTTTTGCGACATTCCTTGTTTCTTTTTGAAAGCACAACATTTTTATCTGCTGAACACTCTGTTATGAACACGGCAGAGCGCCGGTCTCCGGCTGATAAATGTTCTTTCACTCAGCAGTGCTCAGCCACTAAGCTGAAAACCGCTCATAAGCTGAAGAGCCAAAGAAACTGGCACACCTGTCTAATATCGTGTAGGGCCCCCACTAGCGCCAGAACAGCCGCAACACGACCTGGTACGGACACGACAAATGTCTGATATAGTGCCGGAGGGAACTGACATAATGAAAACTGCAGCTCTGTCCAAAAAACCGTAAGAGTACGAGAGGTGGATATCTCTTCTGAACAGCACGTTGCAAGGTATCCCAGATACGCTCAATAATGTTCGTGTCTGGAGAGTTTGGTGGCCAACGGATGTGTTTAAATTCAGAAGGTTTTTCCTGGAGCCACTCTGTAGCAACTGTGGAGTTGTGGGGTATCGCATTGTCCTGCTGGAATTGTCCAAGTCCGTAGGAATCCACAATGGACATAAATGGTCGCAGGTGTTCAGACAGGATGCTTACGTACGTTTCACCTGTCATAGTTATATCTAGACGTATCAGGGGTCCCATATCGCTCCAACTGCACACGCCCCACACCATTATAGAGTCTCCACCAGTTTGAACTGTCCCCTGCTGACACGCAGGTTCCATGAATTTACGAGGTTGTCTCCATTCCCATACACGCCCATCCGCTCTATACAATTTGAAACGAGAATCATCCGACTAGACAACATGTATCCATTCATCTACAGTCCATGTCGATGTTGAGGGGCCCAGGCGAGGCGTACAGCTTTGTGTCGTGCAGTCCTTAAGGGTGCATGAGTGGGCCTTCGGCTCCGAAAGCCTATATCGATGATGTTTCGTTCAATGGTTCGCACGCTGATACTTGTTGATACCCAGCGCTGAAATCGGAAGCAATATGCGGAAGGGTTGCACTTCCGTCACGTTGAACGATTCTCTTTAGTCGTCGTTGGTCCCGTTCTTGAAGGATCTTTCCCAGGTCGCACCGATGTCGGAGATTTGATGTTTCTCCGGACTCCTCATATTCTCGGTACACTCGTGAAATGTTCGTACGGAAAAATCCCCACTTCATCGCTACCTCGGAGATGCTGTGTCCCATCGCTCGTGCGCCGACTAGAACACTACTTTAAAACTCACTTAAAACTTGATAACCTATCACTGTAGCAGCAGTAACCGATCTAACTACTGCGCCAGACACTTGTTTTCTTATATAGGCGTTACCGACCGCAGATCCGTGTTCTGCCTGTTTACATATCTCTGTATTTGAATACACATGCCTGTACCAGTTTCTTCGATGCTTCAGTGTATATCATCAATAGCAATGGTACTCTGTGGACCTGGCGATACAACTTTCACACTGACAACATCTCACGTTACCTGCTCCTTTCTCTGCAGAATCTCTGCTGGCTACTCAGGCCTGGTTTTTCTTTACGTCAGACACTGCCGTCCCTGTCACAGACAGATCCATTGTGCACGCTCTTCCCAAGCACTCGGAGAATGACAAGAAAATAAAGACATACGCTGTGTTAAATGTAATTAAGATATGAAGTGAGTCAGAGGTCGGTATACACTGCCACTGCAGTCCAATCTGCTTTTCTAAGCTATTATTCTAATAATCTGCCTTCTCATCATCCCCTTAGTTGAATGTAATTCTCATAATAAATAATAAATTACTTGCCAGGTGGCCTGCCGCTTTTCACACTCTCCTGCTCTGTTCAACATTCATTTGAAGACAATTCTTAAGAAAGTTGAAATCCCTGAACTAGCAGGACAGAACGGGTGAGGTTATATCTGTGGAAAGGGGCCAAAATAAGTTGCTGTCAGTTACCCTCAACATATAAATTTTATTAGTTAAAACACACAATAACATAAGCAAGAATTAAAAACTCTCAAGGCTTTAACGAAAGAGTTCCTTTGATTTGATTAAAATCGGCCGAAAGCCACATAGGAAAATCCAGGGCCCAAGGTCTAAGCAAGGAATTGAGGGACAGGAATTATTCTGGAAGTTTCACTTCTTTGAAAAAATTTTTTTTTACTTCGATAAAAGTGGGCTGAAGGCCACACATTAAGCAAGAATAGTGTTATGGCTTAAGGCCAAAACAAAGATTTTCAGTGTTAATTCTAAATAGACTGAAACCCAGCTGAAGGCCGCATATCAACCAAACAATGTAATGGCTTAAAGCCCGCCGGCCGCTGGTAACCGAGCGGTTCTAGGCGCTTCAGTCTGGAACTGCGCGACCGTTACGGTCGCAGGTTCGAATCCTGCCTCGGGCATGGATGTGTATGATGTCCTTAGGTTAGTTAGGTTTAAGTAGTTGTAAGTTCTAGGGAACTGATGACCTGTGATGTTAAGTCCCATAGTGCTCAGAGCCATTTGAACCATTTTGAGCTTAAAGCCTAGGATAAAAGGGCTTTCAATTTAACACGCTGAGGGCCTTAGCTTAAAACATTTCATGCAAACTCGGCTGAAGGCCTCATACTAAAGAATAACAATGTTATGACTTAAGGCAAGACCCAGATTTTAAATTTTTAGTTTAACAGAGATTAAAACTCGGCTGAAGGCGACATACAGAAGAATAACTATCTTATGACCTATGGCCAAGACCAAAATTTTGAGATTTTAATTTTAAATAGATTAAAATTCCGCTGTAAGCCACACACCATGTCAAAACAATTTCACGGCTTAAGGGCTAAAAAAAAAAAGCTTACAACTTCAATAAGCTAAAACTCAGCTAAAGACCATACTGAGTACTTAAGACTAAAAGGAAATCACTATGTAAAACATAAGGAGCGGCGCTCAGAAGGTTCCAAGGGTCGGCCAGGGAAGGTAACACTAAAGTACGTTTAGGTGAGACGGGCAGCCAGACCGACAACCTCTCAATCGGAAGGCAACCCAACCGAAGGCCAGCCGACAAACCAACCAACAAAATCAGTTCTGCTCCACCCGACGAGAAAAACGACAACAAGACGTCAGTAGCACTACGTTCTGGATACTGGTGCCCAATCCAGCCAAGCTCGAATAAACGCCCGAAACTACCAACACACCTCAGCTGTCGAACTACACGCCGTGCTGAACAGCAAAAACAGGATGAGGAGAAGACACTGTCAAAATGTACGTCAACACCCAGGGCGGGTAACCGGAACGTTAAAGGCCACAAGGCAGAAGATACCGCTGGTGCACTTCATTAATGAAGGGGTGAATTAAATTAAGACAAAACCCCATCCAAGAAAACGGCTGCAATTCTAGCCGACTTCAACGCACACACGTTGTTGCTCGTGGGATTCTCGCAGAAAGCAACGACCAGGATCAAAGGAAGAGGAGTGATAGGAGGCTTGATACTAGCACTCAATTTTAGAGTCCAAGATCGGTGGGCGACGAACTTCGTAACCCTCTCAAGAAGGGCCTCACTACTCCAACCGACCGACTGCCACACACCGCACACCCGGAAAATATATCCGCCACCCCAAAGACAGTACAGCAGTAGTAGTATCGATACACGCTGCTGCTGCCACTCACGGAGAGAAGACAGCAAGGTTGTAGAGGTAACCGAAGAAGAAATAAGATACGACGGGACTGCAATGAATGATAATTAAAAAAAAAAAAAAGGGTATGACACGAGCCAGCCATGGCCCAAAAGTTTGGACGGAAGGTTATGGAGGGATAACAGATAATGTGACACTCCCTAATAACGTCAGAGTTGTGCACCACTCTGTTTTTTTAGAAGTGACCATTCTTATCCCCATCATATCATAAATTGCCCAGTTCAACGCATTGAAGAGCTCTGCCTCTATATTAATCCTTCCAAGAGCAGAGTCGTGATGTTCTGTAAAAGTAAAGTCCAAACATATTTCACGATACAAGATAATACAGATGAACAAATGCACTCCTTCGAATACTTAGTCGCTGTGTTGTTCGAACAATGTGGCTTCAAATGAAAGATATAATCCAGAACTGAACGACTTATAACCATGACAAAATTCTTCGTGAGGTTTCACCTCTGTTAGCAACTGAGGAACGCAATCATTCCAATGATTCAGATCTACATACCATCCTACCTTTTGCCGGTGTAAAAATTTCACCTGGGACCAAAGTGTGGAAAAACGAATAGGGCGTACACCCTGGATATTGAAAACATGGAATGTCATGGTCCTTCACTGGATGAAAAAGCAAGGAGGACCTCTAAATATTACGAAACAAAGGAAGATGTATCGCTTGGGCTACATTACGAAGAACACATGATACAACTTATAATTGAAAGAAAGCAACATGGCAAAAAGTGCACTGGAACGTGGAGAAAATATACACCACCAGAAGCATCCCATGCTAAACTGACAAGATCTGAATGGGACTGGAGAAAAAAAAAAACTGTAGATCACATTATTCGTGAATGGCCAATAAGAAGATTTACAGTAAGACTGGAATGGTTTCATGAACGCCTCTAGGTTATTGCATGGTTAAGGTCCCTCTACATAGAACTGCGATGGTTCTGTGAAATTATCAACGTATCTACATGTAAATATTCACCTGCTATTTATTTATACTACTCTGTTAATACTTCCGTATGTTTGTTTCATAAGTTATTTTTTCTGGTTTAAACTTGTGGGTAGTTTTGCAGTACGCGAAATAAATAATTAAAGTAAGTGAGGAACCTAAAACAAAAACTGACAAGAAAGAGTCAGAAGAACGGCAGAAAGACCGTAGTTAATTCGTGAAGAGGTTTTGGGATGATGAGAAGGCAGAAACTTTTAACACAACTACCAAACTGAAACGAACTTTTGCAGTGAGCGAAACGAAGAAAGGAACAAGAAGAAACTAGCTTTCAGGAACAGAATTACTTATGCGGATCGCTGGGAGATGGCGTCTTAGAAAGAACAAGAAGTTTTGTTCACTCGGACCGCGCCAGTAAACACCCCCTTCCTCTTCCACCCGTTTTAAGGGAAACAAGATTTTCATGAAACTCAATATTTATGACGTTGGATCCCTGGATCACGTGCCGTAAAGCGATATAATTTTGCAAGTAGATTCAGAGGCATATGTGGATACTGTCTGAAAAATAGGTTGCAAATAAAGGCGATAGTAAAGAAGTACCATAGTAAAAAGCTTTGCCTCATGCTGAAGTTTTACCGCATCAGTAGCGAAAATGTTGTGAGCGATAAGAGTTTCTCCTCTCAGTACTTTGTGTAAGGATGTCAGCGTGAAAAGCTTTCGGAAAAGATGGGAATTGTGAACAAAGTTCATTGTGAGTCGCTCAGCGCTCTCATTCTCAAGCCCTGGAAGACTACAATTTGGGTAACATGCGTTAAATTTTTAACTTAAGATCGAACTTCTTAATCAGTTGATTGGCAGAATTTAAAATTTTTTAGTTCGGTCAATAATGATATGAAATATTGAATATTAATCTTACATTTTTCCCCCGGAAGCAGTTAGGTGTGTTGAAACAGGTCTATTGGGAGTTTGTTATTTGCATTTCTGGTATTTGTACATACTTCGGATATGTGAAATGCTAAGCGGCAATTTTGAATTGCTTGTTATTCACGCGTGGTCTTTGGTCGGAGTAGTTCTGTCGCTGGAAGACGTACTTGTTTTGTAATCGCTGCTTGGCAGCGAGGAGCGGGGAAGTTCAATCGTTAGAGGAGTAGTGAGTCATACGCAGACCAGAGGACTGCAATGTAGACGTAAAATTAAGTGCATCTATGTTTAAGTAAAATAAGTCTGAATGTTGTGAAACAGAGGAGAAAAATTCGATTAATGATTTACAATGAAAGTTCTAAGCAAAGAAGGGAAAGCAGGAAGGTGGAAGGAGTATATAGAGGGTCTATACAAGGGCGATTTACTTGAGGACAATATTATGGAAATGGAAGAGAATGTAGATGAAGATGAAATGGGAGATACGATACTGCGTGAAGAGTTTCACAGAGCACTGAAAGATCTGAGTCGAAACAAGGCCCCAGGAGTAGACAACATTCCATTAGAACTACTGACGGCCTTGGGAGAGCCAGTCCTGACAAAACTGTACCATCTGGTGAGCAAGTTGTATGAGACCGACTTCAAGAAGAGTATAATAATTCCAATCCCAAAGAAAGCAGGTCTTGACAGATGTGAAAATTACCGAACTATCAGTTTCATAAGTCACAGCTACAAAATACTAACAGAATTCTTTACAGACGAATGGAAAAACTGGTAGAAGCCGACCTCGGCGAAGATCAGTTAGGATTCCGTAGAAATACTGGAACACGTGAGGCAATACTGACCTTACGACTTATCTTAGAAGAAAGATTAAGGAAAGGCAAACCTACGTTTCTAGCGTTTGTAGACTTAGAGAAAGCTTTTGACAATGTTGACTGGCATACTCTCTTTCAAATTCTAATGGTGGCAGGGGTTAAATACAGGGAGCGAAAGGCTATTTACAATTTGTACAGAAACCAGATGGCAGTTATAAGATTCGAGGGGCATGAAAGGGAAGCAGTGGTTGGGTAGGGAGTGAGACAGGGTTGTAGCCTCTCCCCGATGTTATTCAATCTGTATATTGAACGAGCAGTAAAGGAAACGAAAGAAAAATTCGGAGTAGGTATTAAAATCCATGGAGAAGAAATAAAAACTTTGAGGTTCGCCGATGACATTGTAATTCTGTCAGAGACAGCAAAGGACTTGGAAGAGCAGTTGAACGGAATGAACAGTGTCTTGAAAGGAGGATATAAGATGAATATCAACAAAAGCAAAACGAAGATAATGGAATGTAGTCGAATTAAGTCGGGTGATGCTGAGGGAATTAGATTAGGAAATGAGACACTTAAAGTAGTAAAGGAGTTTTGCTATTTGGGGAGCAAAATAACTGATGATGGTGAAGTACAGAGGATATAAAATGTAGACTGGCAAAGGCAAGGAAAGCGTTTCTGTAGAAGAGAAATTTGTTAAGGTCGAATATAGATTTAAGTGTCAGGAAGTCGTTTCTGAAAGTATTTGTATGGAGTGTAGCCATGTATGGAAGTGAAACACTGACGATAAATAGTTTGGACAAGAAGAGAATAGAAGCTTTCGAAATGTGGTGCTACAGGAGAATGCTCAAGATTAGATGGGTAGATCACATAACTAATGAGGAGTTATTGAATAGAAATGGGGAGAAGAGGAGTTCGTGGCACAACTTGACGAGAAGAAGGGACCGGTTGGTAGGACATGTTCTGAGGCATCAAGGGATCACAAATTTAGCATTGGAGGGTAAAAATCATAGAGGGAGACCAAGAGATGAATACAATAAGCAGATTCAGAAGGATGTAGGGTGCAGTAGTTACTTGGAGATGAAGAAGCTTGCACAGGATAGAGTAGCATGGAAAGCTGCATCAAACCAGTCTCAGGTCTGAAGAGCACAACAACAACAATAATGAAATGAGATGTTATGAGAAAGACATATGAAGAGGAATGAAGGTTATATTTTTTATTTAGTTGCATTTTAGTGGCGCGTGGTTTGTATCCATTGTTGAATGAGACATTCTTTCAAGGTACTTTAGATATTTCATTAAACACTGGGTAACTTTCATTGTAAAGTATTTTTCGTGTTTATGAATTACTTGTCTAATATTCGTGAGAGTAAGAGTTTGATGTCAGTGTTGCCCTTTGTCTGTGTTAATGAGTGTTGTAACATGAATTTCATACAACTGATAATATACAAGATAATTAAAAAAAATTGTTAAAGAAATATCTGATCTAAGAGAGTTGTCCACATCCTCGATCCAGATCCTTTTTATTTAAAGAGTGTCTCACACAGTAATGTGTATAAAATAGTTTACTTGTTGTCTGGAGCATTGCACTAAGCTCTCAGCTATTGTAGTTAGAAATTGGCAGCTAGCTCACAGAGAGCAGCAAGCACTGAGTTTCCAAACAATTACACTACGAGGTAAGATATTTCCATATCAGGATCAATTCGCTACGAAAATTATCATCGCACAGGGAGTATTTCATGAACAGCATTATTAGGCAGATCATTAACGCACAGAGACCACTTTGTTTAATTAAAGAGATTGATAGTAAAGTTCAGGATTTAACCAGTTTGCATATTTTTAGAAATATTACAAAACAGAGTCAAATTCATTTTGCATTCCCTCAGGCTGATACATTTGGTTTCTCTCGTAGCTGGAAATGCGCGAAGTCATTCAAAGCTGAACAACAGCAAAATAACAAGAATGAGATTTTCACTCTGCAGCGGAGTGAAAGTTCCTGACAGATTAAAACTTCCTGGCTTATTAAAACTGTGTGCCGGACCGAGACTCGGGACCTTTGCCTTTGGCGGGCAAGTGCTCTACCATTTTTTTTTTATTCCGCTTTGTTCGTTTACGGTCGTTGCATCTGCTCGGGGCGGACGTCGTAAGACATCCGTTTCAGTTTGTCGTTGATCCATTAACTCAGTTTTTTTTATTACAGAGAGCACCTAACCCTCTCACCGAACACGTTGAAGCTACCGTGCTGGCTACCATCTGAGCTACCGAAGCACTACTCACAACCCGTCTTCACAGCTTCAATTCTGCCAGTACCTCGTCTCCTACCTTCCAAACCTCACAGAAGCTCTTCTTCGAACTATATGGGGTGTCGTCTCAGTCGTGTGACTGGATTCGTAATTTCCTCTCGAAGAGGTAACAGATCGTAGTGACAGACGGTAAATCGTCGAGTAGAACAGAAGTAATATCTGGCGTTCCGCAAGGTAGTGTCAGACTCACTGCTGTTCCTGATTTACATAAGTGATCTAGGTGATAATCTGAGCAGCCCCTTAGACTGTTTGCAGATGACACTGCAATTTACCGTCTAGTAAAACTGTCAGACGGTTAATTCCAATTACAAAATGATCTAGAGAGAATTTCTGTATGGTGCGAAAAGTGACAATTGGCACTGAACAAAGAAATTAGGAGGTCATCCATATGGGTACTAAAATCTTTGTATTGGGGCTTCTATGAGGTTTGGAAGGTAGTAGACGAGGTACTGACAGAACTGAAGCTGTGAAGACGGTTCGTGAGTCGTGCTTGTGTAGCTCAGATGGTAGGCACTTGCCCGCGAAAGGCAAAGGTCCTGAGTTCGAGTGTCGGTCCGGCACACAGTTTTAATCTGCCAGGAAGTTTCAGCTAAATAACAACCAGCGAACCAACCAACCCAGTACGAGTTCAGAATCAAACGAAAACAAATTTTTAAAGGAAACTTCCAGTGTAACTTTCAACAGGGAGGGGGTTATCGTGCCCCAGGTTAGCTGCTTAGTATTACGGATGGAGCGTTCGTAGCCAGATGTTCGAAATGCAAGTCGTGCGCTTCACCGCATCTGCATCTCGCTCGGGAATAAACAACTCAGTCACGGAAATAACACGAGGCGCCACTGGAAGGGAACCGCCAGTTGCCCTCAGACATGCGTCCTCTTTTTCGCAGCGTAATTCTGTTATCGTCTCCACAACAAACAGCCTGACAACGCTGCCTTTCAGTAGCAGTTTATATGAGTGAGTGACGCTCGAGTAAACCTTCGCATCTCCATGTCAACGGCCGCCTGGAAAGCTTCTAAAACTCACAGCCTTTTCTCAAGAATTCCTCAAACAAGAACGTCTCACACATTTCTAACAGCAAAAATCAAATGCTGGAATGCGAGTGGAGCCTGGACACCAGCTGCCACGGATTCTACAATTGTGAAATCGGTAATACTATAAAAATTTATGTATGTGTGTGTGTGTAGAAGTGTACGTCCAGGGTGATAATTATGGAACCATATGAAACAAAAGTAAATTAGTTACAAACTATGACATGCGCAAGCTATATTCAACATGCAAACGTCACTACAGATGTTGAATCGAGCCTAGTCGTCAAAGGTGGGATGTCTAGGAAACCTGCTTTCTAGAATCGCTAGACAACAATTCAAGCAAATGGAATTAATAAGTTTTATTACGAAAGTGAGACGGGTGTTACGATTAATCAAGGAAAACCCCCAGTTGGGAAACGGGCCCAAAATTAGTCGGCTACTGTCGAGTTGCAATTTACAATTTCTCTATTGATTACTTCAACCATTAAAAGTCATTTCTTTACCAGGAACAGATCCAACAAAGGTAGCAGGCATGAGTGCCTTTTCAAAACAATTTACTTTACAGTTAACGGCCAAGCCATTTTACTTAAAACCGGCTTTGATAAAACATTTGACAACATATCAAAATTTTCCAAGTAATGAAATTAAAAACTTTACTTTACCGTTAATAGTCAAGTCATTTTACTTAAAGCAGACTTTGATAAAGCATTTAATAACAAAATTAAAACTTTCCAAGTAATGAAACACAACACCAATATGCATACAATTTCGCTACCGAACATGTAGGGAGCCACTTCTTTTAAATTTTGGCACAACAAGATATTAAATTACAAGGGCTCGCTAACAGGGAGGCAGGACTAGCATTTTCAAAGGATGCCAAGTAGTTTAAAACAATCAAAGAAAAGATACAGTCATTCACCTTTTACAATAACTAAAAATTTTAAATCCACGTAATTTAAAAAAAAGAACCACCAATGAAAGGCAAACTTAACCTTTCTGAACAGTGGCCAAAAACAATCAGAGTAAAATACAACCATTTAACATTTTACAACAACTAACAAATTTAATACCACGTCCTGCCACCAAAATGTTCTGGGATAGAAATAACTAACCGACCGGTTGTAAGGGCGGCTACAATTGTCTCCCGAAGGATGCTCAGGCTAGAAGCGGAGTAACAGACCCACAACGCCTCACATTCAGCAATCACATCGACTTCACGCGAGGCCAGGGGAGGAGGAGGAATCAAATCAGGAACCATAATCCCTGCCCAAAAATACACTTCCTCCCAGGCAGTACTAATAAGATGTCAAAAGATCGCTGTCTATAATCACACCGGCGACTGGGACAGGAAACCCGAACGCAGGAGGCCACAAGGCAGAAAAGACGCTGGTTGCAGAAACCAAAATTCTTCAATTAACATCTAAACCTTTGACCAACTTAACTTGCAGTTTATCAGAGAAACAGCAGGTGAACTCCGATGCAAAGGTTCCTCACACCCGACCGTGTCCACGTCGCCAGCGTACTCAACTGGGCACAGTCAAGCAGCCACGCGCTCTGTCACCGGAGCCCTCGTCTTCTCTGCACCCACGGCGGCAAAATACCACTCCTCAGGTTAGGCGATTTATTAGTCCATCATTCCCGCCCCCAGAAGGAAAATTTAAAGACATCCGTTGTCGCTCCCACCAAGTAGTGACTCGGAACCACAGCTGTGGCCCCCGGGTGTTCACAGCAAGAGCTTAAAGCCATGTCCCGTCAACTCGTCCCATACGTCTCGCAGCGCCAGGATAGACCACACGGATTCTCGGAACAACAGCCATCTCTCCACCGCCACGCCACGCCGCGGTCTCATCGTACGACATTCTCTGATTCCCGGTTTTAAAAACCGACCGACCGACTTGTCACCGCTAGGCAACCAACCGGCCATCCCCCCAAAGATCTTATTCCCTTACACAAGGTTAACAGGAAGCAACAACTCGAAGATCGATCAGACCAGACACGCCGCCAGAGGGGAATCTCAACAGTCTCGTACGCATCATAACGATAAATATGAAAGAATCAATTAACGATGGAATGGAAGGACTCAGAACAATCTTAACAGCGCGATATATGTTGAGAGCCAACACACGGCTGAGAAGGAAAATTACAATACTTAACTTTGAGAAGTACTCAGGTATGGACGATAGACAAATAAGAAATCTCTTCAGTATACACAAGTTTGAGTTACACGGGATGTACGAGCAAAGTAATGAGCTTTGACGCTTCTATTCAGGTCGCTGGTCTTGAAGCTCCTCGTAGAACTGGGCTGCGACCAGTGGGGCGCGGCGCTTATGTCCTCTTTGCAAAGAGGCCGCAGCTGTCGTGTTGTCGTCCTGGAGAGGGATTGATCAGTGTCCAATTAGCTGACGACTTCTTCACAGCCCTCTCTCCTCTCTTGTTTCCCCACTGGCGTGCCGGCACTTCACTTTACGCCCTAACAACAGATATTCGAATTTAGTTCATGACATGTTCGATATGCCTTCCATCAGTGGCGATGATGTTACGCAGACGAATATAGAAATTCTGCAAGACCCGCTGAAGTGTCGGAACATCTAGCGCTGTCGATGACCTTCTGAATGGCTGTTTTCAGCTCATCAATGGTTTTGGGGTTATTGCCGTACACTTTGTCTTTAATGCAGCCTCACAAAAATGAGTCGCATGAGTTCAGATCAGGGGAAAAAAATGGCGGCCAATATAGGCCCATGACAGTGGGCTCTGGATTTTCCAGAGCCTGAATGCGGTCCGTAAAACGCTCCTCCAGAACATCAAACACTCACCTGCTTCGAAGGGGTCAGGTTCCGTCTTGCATGAGCCACATCTTGTCGAAATCACGCTCACTTTGGATACCGGGGATGAAATCATCTTCCAAAACCTGCACGGATCGCTCGGTATTCACCGTGTCATCAAGGAATACCGCACCGATTATTCCGTGACTGGACAATGCACACCACACAGCCATCCATTGAGGATGAAAAGGCCTCTCGATCGGAAAACGCTGATTCTCAGCCCCCCAAATGCGCCAGTTTTGGTTATTGATTAACCCATCCAAATGAAAGTGGGCTTCATCGCTAAACGAAACCATACTAATTCCCATCATGCCCCGCGGTCAACTGTGCGGTTTGAACATCCTAACGCAAACCATTCAGACGTTATGGCGACTTGATTTCATATAGTTCAATGATTGTCTCCCTGTACATATGTTCTCCATCTCCTCCTAAACCAGTGGACCGATTTAAGCCAAACTTGTTACACATGTACACATATTCACAATGCCGTACTGATTCACAATGTTGATAACGGCTGTGATGTGGGATCTGAGTGGGGTACTGTCAAGTGGGGGGTGCCCCAGGGATCAGTGTTGGGGCCACTCCTGTTCCTTATTTATATAAATGATATTCCCTTTAGTATTACGTGTAACTCTAAAATATTTCTGTTTGCTGATGACACTAGCTTGGTGGTAAAGGATGTTGTGTGCAACTTCCTTAACTCTTATGCAAAAAGGTGTGCAGTATACTGCTGCATCCATTTTCGATAAGATGCCACTCGAATTAAAAAATCTTACCAGTAACCCACGCGCTTTCAAATCGAAACTGAAGAGTTTCCTAATGGGACACTCCTTCTATTCTGTCGAGGATTTCCTTGAAAAACTAAGCTGATTCTTATTGTATTGCTGATAGCGTTTACTTAAACTTATGGATAGACTTTTTGCAGGTTCATGAACATTTATTTTTATCTGTTATTACTTTTATGTAATAATTTCATGTACTGACACGTTCCAAGACCTTGGCGATTTGCTCCTCAATTTGACCCTACGGAACCTGACGTGCAACTAAATAAATAAATAAATTACCTTACCGCCCGGTAACCGTTTCTGTGGAGGTAATAACCACCTGTGGGAACGACGGTGAAAAAGAAGCATTGCCCGCTACATGTGGTTTCCGAGATTTTATTCACCCAGTATTTGATAATGAGAGCACTTAGCGAATTCCGTAATTTCAAAATTTACAAAAAATTTTCTCGCTGACAGCCTCTGAAAAATGCTGAAAGGAAAAATGTACAGAGCTTACTAGATCTCCGCCGTTCACGCAGAAAAGTGGCATGGCGTTATACTTCATTTCTTCTTTCCTACTAACCGTATTCGCAACACATTTTGCAGACTGTAGCCAATGAATGTAACTGCAAATTATATCACTGAACGACACGTAGTTCAGCAGATATTACGTCATAAACAATGAGATGCGTGAAAAACTGCCGCATCATGCATGAACTGTAAAGTACCACACACTTGTTATTAAAGCAAGCAGAATGGAGGCTTATCAAGCCTTTGAAAGATTTCGCATCTTTCGAAGCTAAACAATAAAATGGTGGATAGTTCAGCTGAATGAAGAACGAACTCGAGACACACCCTAAATTATAGCTTCCTCTCTCTTGTAGATGCTCACAAATAATTTTGCAACCCTCCTCACGTCTGCAACAATGTGTATGTAGCATGGAAAAAGGATAAGACTTACGGAATAATAAAAAAAATATACTAGGAAGTGAAAACAGAACAATAACCAAATTAGAACTGTGCGCAAGCGCACGCCTGTGGCCACAGAGTAACATTCAGTACAGAGTTGCCCTGCAGCAAGTCTGATTCTACACGAGAGTCGACACGTTGTCACTCAAGGCTACACCACAGTCTGACACATACATTCACTATACTCCTGCTAAGTTTTGTAGTAAGCTGCGACACCAGGGCTCCAAGCTGCCAGAAAGACACACTTCTGAATACGATATCGGATGAGTGCCAATAGCACCGTTTTTACCGAATTTTGACGTACTTTTTGCCATACTGATCACAAATATCGCCAGTTACTAAACAAAATTACTGCACTTTTGTTTTTCTTTAGTTACTGCACATTTGTTTTTCTTTAGTTTCCTAAGTACTCTCGAAGGTATGAAACGGTAAATTACAGATCGGTTTATTTACGAATCTCCTGTAACATCGGATATTACACGAAGAACGTCGTTTTCTTTTGGGAACAAAAAATGGTTAGTTAACAGCAGAAGACCTGACCTTTCGCAGAGAGACGTCGTTTCTCTGCTCAACAACATGAAGTTTTCTTCATTACATTTCCAGTAAAGTCAGTGAATGTGAAACATAAAAAATTTGTATGGAATGCAATACCTACATTATTTAACATGTCAAATAAGCCACCACAACTGTGGCTCAAGGAAGACGCAGACGTGATAATAAAACGCCGAAAGCAATAAATCTGTTTCCCAAAACAGATGAGACCTATTCCACAATTTTGTTGCTACGTGTAATCCACAAATGAGAAAAATTTTCAACACATTCTCGTCTGAAGGAAGAGTAATTACGTTTACAACAGTATTCGTATGTTAGAATGCCGAGTGAAGTGTACGAATGTGAGACTGATTAGACTTCATACAAAATAATTACGTGTCAAAAAAGTGGTTCAAATGGCTCTGAGCACTGTGAGACTTAACATCTGAGATCAGCAGTCCCCTAGAACTTAGAACTACTTAAACATAACTAACCTAAGGACATCGCACAAATACATGACCGAGGCAGGATTCGAACCTGCGACCGTAGCGGTGGCGCGGTTCGAGACTGAAGCACCTAGAACCGCTCGGCTACAACGGCCGGCAATTACGTGTCAAGGAAAGTGCCTGTTGTAATAAGAACGGACAACACCAGAAATGTATGCTTCTCTTGCATGAAATATGTAGTTATATTCTCTTGCTTTCAATGGAGTAAGCTGCAGTTATAGGTATACTAGAAAGTATTTCTTCATGAATAAGTTGTAGCTTATGCCACAGAATTAGTGAGATTCGGCTGCTTTTAGATTTATTTGGCAATCGTTCATGTCTCGTAATCATTTGGTAACGCTTGGAACGCAAGAATGCAATAAGCGTTTCTTTATTCAAGTAGAAAAATTATTGAAAACGACCATCAATCCAACGGCTGACTTTCTCACTGCTAGGTTCAAAGTACTGACTACTATGCGACTTAACTTCTCAGGTCATCTGTCCCCTATAACTTAGAACTACTTAAACCTAACTAACCTAAGGACATCGCACAAATAATGCCCGAGGCAGGACTCGAACCTGCGACCGTAGCGGTTACGCGGTTCCAGACTGTAGCGCCTAGAACCGTTCAGCCACTCCGGCCGGCTTTCTCACTGCTAGGGACTCAAATGTCATTCCAGCTGCCACACGGTAACAATTTTCACACCAGTGAGTTTCGTGGATGTATAATGTTAGAATGCCCCTGCACTGCAGGGCTTAGAACCGCTCGGTCACTCTGGCCGGCTTTCTCACTGCTAGGGATCAAATGTCATTCCAGATGCCACACGGTAACAATTTTCACACCAGTGAGTTTCGCGGATGTATAATGTTAGAATGACCCTGCACTGCAGGTTTCCGGGTACCAGCCGCGCCCCTTCGTGTTAACGTCAGCAGATACCGCAGCGAATTCCTGTTTCCTTGATTATGCTGGCAATTAGCTGGTTGCCATATGCTCCTGCATTATCGTCTTGAAATACAAATCTATCAACAAAATGTTGACTCTAGGGCTGAACAATTGGTTCGAGAATCCTGTCCCGATATTGCGGAGTCCTCGATAGCGATGCGACTTGTCCTGCATCCGTACATGATACCTTCTGATGTACCGTATGCTGCCCGCCTATATGCGCTAGCCGTGTACAATATGGTAGCCACCTCGCCCAGTTTCCGACTGCAGAGGGAAAGTGGTCTCTATTCGGCCCGAAAATGATTGGGTCGGTCTTTTCCTAATCCTCCTACATGTGTTGTGGGCGGACTCGACAAAGCAGATTTTATAATGTGAGCCTCTTTTCAATGACGACCTCTACCTTCCATCATTTGTGGCAGAGACATTTCTGAAAGTTCTGCCAGAAGCACTTAAGCGGAAGCAGCGTCCGAAATGTGGCGCTACTGAACGGTGCTGAAGATTAGGTAGGTAAGCCGAGTAATTAATGAGGCTGACTCCAGTTTTCACGGAAAAACTGTACATAAAGAAGGGACTAGTCGACAGTATCTTTCCCGAGGCATGACGGAGAAGTGAGTTCGGTAACAGAGCGAAGTGATGGGGATGGAAAACATAGCCAGAGAACGGGGGATGAATGAAGCAAGCAGGTAAAATGGGTCTAGGATACAGTTGTTATATAGAGATAAACAGGCTTCTGCAGAACTGTATCCAGCCAGGCTTCACACTGAAGACCACAATAACAAGATTCATCATTTCAAGATTTTCAAAAATGTGTTAGTTCTGTTGGCTGATTTTGGAATAACCGTGCTGGGAGGCAGCGCAACAGCTAACACACAGAGTATGAATCTGCCTTGTTGAAAATAAGTTTGGTGCCATGAACTGTCTTCCTCGCAGCGTAAGAAATATACAATGCAACGTATCAATACTGAAGTCACACAAACCGTGTTTTTGGAGCGTTCTTGGTGCTTAACAAAAAGTCAGTTGTTGGATTATATATACTAAGGTTGGAACTTAATTAGTGACAACTATTTATTCACAACCGATACAAAAGAGTTATATGTTTGCACCTGTTACTGTCCTTCAAAGCACTCACCAGCGTTGTGTAGAACCCATTGCCAGCGATGTGAAAGGTGTAGTATATCGTTAGCAGAGCCTGTTCTGTTGATGGTGCAAATGGAGCGGTCTACTGCCTGTCGATTCTCTGCAACAGTTCTGAAGCGAATGCCACGAAGTGGTTCCTTCATCTTTGGAATCAAACCAAAGTCACAAGGACTTAAGTCCGGGGACTATGGTGGATGGTACAGTACTTCCAAGTCCCATCGACCGAACAGAGCAGCCACAGCTTGCGCTGTATCCGCCCACGCATTGTCGTGCAAAATCATGGGTGGGTTGCGCAGAAAGTGTCGCCGCTTCTTTCGCAAAGCTGGTCGCAGGTAACGTTCCAAAAACGAACAGTAATACTGTGCATTGACGGTCTGCCTTGGAGGAACGTAATGCGTTAGGATAGCACCATACAATAACTTATGTTTTTGAGTGGGGTTCACCTTTAGCAAAACACAATTTTGTTTTTTGTCCCAGATATGTTTCACTGCAGTTTCAGCATCATCAGTGAGTTTTTTTTTATTATTATGGCTGTTAAACATAATGAATGCTCTTTCCTGTTTAAATACAAATAAATATTCGTTTCTAAATAGTAATTACAGGTTTTTGAAGAGTGAAAGGTGGCTACACTGAGCCACTGCGCCAGAGATTGCGCCAAAGAGTATTATTAAGCCGCCTCCACAGTGCTAGTCGAGAGCTCGTACTAGTCAGTGCCTGTCGAGGACTCGGGGTAGTCTGTGCTGAGATGTTGTAGCAGAGAGTGTTTGTTGAGATGTGCTAGTAGGCAGTGCTTGCCGAGATGTGATATTGGAGAGTTCTGGTTGAGATGTAATAGTAGAGAGTCGGTGTGAGATGTAATGTAAGGATTAGAGTGATTTTCATCAATATAAATGAGGTAACTAACTCCGTTTCTTTTTATTTCAGTGTCCTAAATAATGCGTCATTACAGGTTCAGTCAACAAAGCATCTGGCGTGTGTTCTTGTATTAGAGTTTAATTCTGCTTTCCTTACGCAATTATAGTATTTGTAATTTTCTTTTATCACGTCAGTAAAATTGGTATTTAAAAATTCTTGTCTTGTTGAGGAAGAACCGTGCCAGATGTACCTTGAGTCACACTCCCACATACAGAACAGTTATACTTGTGCTTTGGTTTAGTAGGTTTTATAGTTGCTGGGGACTTAATTAATGAATTGTATTAACTGAAATTTTCATTTCATTCTTTGTTGTTGTTCTTTGCAGTCAGATAGCGTAATAATACTAGTCAGGGCCAACCGATTACGAGACACAGCGTAATCGGACATACAACTACTAAAAACTAAAAGTATTTTCAATCATATTTAATTAAGCCCCCATGCAAGAGCACATAAAATTGTGAATTTTACCTTCTTACCACGTGGTGTGGTTTTTACAGTGACTGTTTTTCTTTACAGTTTGTCATCTGCAACTACATACAACTTAATGTAGGCAAAACATTTACACAAAAATTACGATTTCTAAACTGTTACGGCTATGACTCAGATTAATAATTTATGTGAAAGGTTGTGTGTGTGTGTGTGTGTATCTATTTACATTATGTTTACTTACGGATTCTTTTTTCGTCATTTTCTTCATTGTTAATTTCTGTGTATTGAGTTGTCACTGTCACTGTACCTGTTTACCAGCTGCAATAACAATATGGCGGACAGTGGAGCAGTAGAAGATGCGAAAACAAGATGACAGACTGTGGAACAGTTGAAGATGTCATTGGCGGTTGTTTCGAATTTCTCAGGTGTGTGTGGTGTGTGTGTGTGTGTGTGTGTGTGTGTGTGTGTGTATGCACGTGAAAAGAAAGAGGGAGAGAGAGAGAGAGAGTGTGTGTGTGAGAGAGAGAGAGAGAGAGAGAGAGGAAGAGAGTTTTATGTGTGTGTGTGTACGTGTGTGTCTGTGTGTGCGTGTGGGAGGGGGGGGGCGGAGTTCTATAGGTTGGTATTATCTAACAATTCTTTGAGGGCAGAGAATAGAGTTCCATTGCAGAGAGCTGTGTATTCATTTATTACTTGCTTTCCTTCAACTATGGCTTTTTGTATTTGATAATTTTCTTCATTATTAGTTTTTGGGGTGGGGGGGGGGGTCTGTTGCCGCATTTGAGAATTTTCAAATTAAGTTACACTAACTTTACCTCTAATTTTCTGTGGTTGGCTATCATACAGTCTGTCCACTAAATCTTGATGATTAGCAAATTCAAATGGCTCCAAGCACTATGGGACTTAACATCTGAGGTCTTCAGTCCCCTAGACTTAGAACATCTAAACATAACTAACATAAGGACACCACATACATCCATGCCCAAGGCAGGGTTCGAACCTGCGACCGTAGCAGCAGCGCGGTTCTGGACTGAAGCCCTTAGAACCGCTCGGCCACAACGGCCGGCGATGATTAGCACATATATATTTTAAGATGTCTTGCAAGATGGGAGAAATTACTGCCTCTTCTTATGATTGCGGGCTAAAGTCATGTGTAGAAATAAAAAAATATTCTTGCAACTATGATAACTCTTATATATATTTTAATTCATTTTTTGTCACACATAGCATTCATTACACTCATTCTTGACGTGGGAGTACAAAATTACACATCTTTCTTGTGTGAGGTCTAAAACGTAAGTACTCTCAAGCGAAATTGAAACAAAAGTTTTTTAAATAATATTGAATATTCTCCTGACATTGTTCTTCTGTTACAAACATAATTTTAAAAGTCT
The DNA here is from genome assembly GCF_021461385.2 of Schistocerca piceifrons. Taxonomy (NCBI): domain Eukaryota; kingdom Metazoa; phylum Arthropoda; class Insecta; order Orthoptera; family Acrididae; genus Schistocerca; species Schistocerca piceifrons. The sequence goes on from NC_060143.1 coordinate 548,003,256, forward strand.
ATCTTTGCCGTCGTCTGTGGCAATGTACAAATTTCTTATTACTAATGAGGAAAAGAAAAAATTCATATTGCGAGAAAATAAAAATTAAAAAGTATTACACAACAATGACGTGGAAATTACACAGAATATAGGTCATGTGACTTGAAAACAAATTTTCGTCTGAATTATCTGCAAATACAATAAAAAGTCCAATGTTTTTAGGGTTCTGTGCACCAACAGGTAAAAACGGAACGCTTATACGATCACTTTATTGTCCATCTGTAAGTCTGTCTGGCAGTCTGTCTGTCTTAGGAACGGGTAGACATATCAAGATGAGAAACATTTATGTTTCCAAGTCAATGCAATGAAAAGATATGGCCATTTAGATCGCATATTTCGATGCTCCTAAACTCACCTTATTCTATAGCGCACTTCCCGTTGACCTGGAATCACGAAATTTGGCATGATGCAAGGCTTCACATAACAAGTAAAGGAAAAAATTTGTAATTGTGTCAAACATTCTTTTCTTTTTTTCGTTTGCCTGTCCCTCCGTCTGTTGAGGAACGGGTAGTGGTATGAAATTGAAATTTATGTCAGGTACAAAAGTCTACGCTCCCTTGGTTATGTAAAATATTAAGCTTCTAAACCAACGCAATAAAAAGATAGGTCTACAGCCAGTATGTCACATATTTTGATGCTCGCAAACTCACTCATTGAAACATGTGCGGTTCTGTCTGATGGCTTGGAATCATAGAGTTTGACAAGAGGCAAAATTTTATAGTAGAAGTAAAGGAAAAAAATTCAGCAACTGCTAATTAGTAATTATATAATATATTTTTTTCCTTTTTTTTTCCTTCCACGAACTCTTGGTGCCGTAAACAATAAAAGCTTCTAAGTCGATACACTCAAAAATACGGCCAGATATGTCAAACATTTTGATCCATTTAATCTAAGAAATTGTTAATATTATCAGTTTATAAGTTATTTCCGTTACTAAACCTACGTTCCCTTGTCGGTGTAAATAATTTAATATTCTCAGTTAATGCAATAAAAAGGTAGGGAAGTCTGTAAAGAGACAGGAACACGTAGGGGTATAAAGTTGAAATTTATGTCAAATACTAAAGCCTACAGTCAACCCGCCAGGGTAGCCGAGAGCGCTAACGCCCTGCTTCCTGGATTCGTGTAGGCGCTGCGGCCCCGGATCGCATCCGCCCGGCGGATTAACGACGGGGCCCCGTGTGCCGGCGGGCCTGGATGTGGTTTTTAGGCGGTTTTCCACATCCTGCTAGGTGAATACCGGGCTGGTCCCCATGTTCCGCCTCAGTTACACAGCTCGCAGACATCTGAACACATTCTCACTATTACATGGATTACATTAGATGCAGACAGTTGGGGTACACTTATTCCATCCTAGGGGGCATGGGATGGCGGTAGGAAGGGCATCCGACCACCCCTTAAATTAATATGCCAAATCCAATTAACCATGGCCGACCCTGCACAACCACAGGATAAGACATAAGTGATAGATAATAGATAGAACTAAAGCCCACAGTCCTTTGGCAGTGTAAATAATTTAAGCTATAAAGCCAACTCAGTCAAAAGAAACGGCCATATATGCCACATGTTGTAATATTCGCAAATTCATTCATCAAAACCTACACATGAGCTGTCTGTACACTCGTCTTACCTGACAGTGTAGCAATAAAGTGCGTGTCTGGAAACCACGGGATTGAATTTCGGTTGGACATGGATTTTTCACTCTTCGTTTTAACCTAGCCTTCACTTGCCACTGAAGTGGGGAATCACCAGAATCAACGCGTTGTCTTGATTCCACGTTAAACTGTGGGTCCCGTTCCCGCTCTTGGATAACTGGGGTACGTTTGGGACACGCAAGTCGCCGAAGTGGTGTCCAGCAGAAAGACTTGCACAAGGCCACTGAGCCTCACGAAATTATTGTTATTATTGTCTGTATACGTAATTACCAGGTATAGAAGTATGAAACCAGAATTTTGTTGCAACAGTTACACATCTGTTGTTTGAAACTGATAAGCAATATTTTATTCAAAATAATCTCCAATGCTGTTTACACATTACTCCCACCTCTCCGGCAGGCTATGAATGCCACGCCAAAAAAATCGGTTCTTTTGAAGCGAACCAGTCATCGAGCCATTTTTATATATTTTCATATGAATTGATTGCAAATAGTTGACAATCGGACGGAGCCGAGTTTGGAGAATAAGCCGCATGCCCCAGTGTTTCACAAGTGAACGCCTCGATCGTTTCCCAGACCCGTTTTGCTGTGTGTGATGGGGTGTTATCATGGAGAAATACGACTTTGTGTTGCCTTTTTCCGTATTCTGATCGATTTTCACGTAACGCTCCATTTAAATTGGTCATTTGTTGTTGGTAGCGATCTGTGTTAACGATTTTACCAGGTTTTAGCAGCTCATAATAGATATGACCCTTCTGGTCCCACCAAACACAGAACTTTGTCTTCTTTCCAAAGCGATTTGGTCTTGTAGTGGATGTCGATGGTTTGCCTGGATTCACCCATTATTTACGACACTTAGGATACATTTTTCACCGCCTGTCACTATTCGATGGAGAAACGATTTTCTTTTGTATCTGGCGAGCAGCATTTCACAAGAGGTCTTTCGATCTGTTTGCTGTCTTTTGCCGGCCGTGCGGTTCTAGGCGCTACAGTCTGGAGCCGAGCGACCGCTACAGTCGCAGGTTCGAATCCTGCCTCGGGCATGGATGTGTGTGGTGTGCTTAGGTTAGTTAGGTTTAATTAGCTCTAAGTTCTAGGCGACTGATGACCTCAGAAGTTAAGTCGCACAGTGCTCAGACCCATTTGAACCATTTTTTGCTGTCTTTCATTCAGTTCATGCGGAACCCATTTTCCCACTTTCTGCACCTTTCCCAAAGCTTACAACCGAAGCGAAACGGCTTTCTGCTCACATTCAATTGTTTCGCGAGTTCCTGTTGAGTTTGAGGCCTGAAATCTGTTATCTTCGAACTTTTTCGATGGTTTCCCGTGCTCGTCGTCTCTCACGCCAAAATAACCACTTTTGAATTTTTTGAATTACTCGAAACGCTGTGTTTTCCCAAGAGCATGTTCGCCGAAAGCTTCGACAAGTATTCGATGCGATTCTGCAGCAGTTTTTTGCAAATGATATCAGAAAACCAATGCTGTCCGCAAACCGTAGTTCGTAGGCACAAAAGTCGACATGTTTACAGGTTTGAAACAGATACCGACGTATGGAACTTGGGTTACTCTGTGCTGACATTCACTGTCAGCCGTTGCAGGAAGCAGAAGGCGCGGCAGACTCGGTCTCACTGGCCCTACACTGACGGCTAGCGCCATGTATAGGAAAATTCCAGTTTCAAAAATGGTTCAAATGGCTCTGAGCACTATGGGACTTAACTTCTGAGGTCCCCTAGAACTTAGAACTACTTAAACCTAACTAACCTAAGGACAGCACACACATCCATGGCCGAGGCAGGATTCGAACCTGTGACCTTAGAGGTCGCACGGTTCTAGACTGTAGCGCCTAGAACCGCTCGGCCACACCGGCTGGCAATTCCAGTTTCATGCTTCTACACCTGGTGTGTGCTGAACTCTCAGGGAATGAGTCATTCTCGAATTTTTTAGGCTTTTTTTCAGATCTCATCATTTTTGGTTCATACACACAAACACACAAAATTTCTGTTCGCGAGGGTATCGGGGACAGGAGTGGCAATTGCATGGAGCATCCTTTGTCATGCACACTGTAGTAGACTAAACTATGTTTACAAGTAGTCAGATCAAACACCTTTCAGCCGTCTAATCTCCAAACATATTTTATTTGGCCACCAGTTTCGGCGGTTTACTACGACATCTTCAGGCCCTCTGTACAGATAACGGTAGTACCAGTATCAAATAGATAACCACGGGGATGGTGCAAATCTTACGTACAGTGGTAATACAGTATGTAATAACAGAATAATACGGACCAGTACAGGAAGGTACATAAAGTTACAGATGAACTAAGGAAAAAAAATAAGAAAACAGTTGCACACTGTATTAAACTGTTCTCACTGGTTTACGTTAATACAGTGTTCAACTGTTCTCTTATTTTATTCCTTAATTCATCTGTAGCCTCCTGTACTGGTTGGTGCTTTTCTGTTATTACTTGTTACCGCTACATGTAAGACTTGCACCCCCCGCCCCCCTTTTTTTGTTATCCATTTCATACCGGTACGAATGTAGTCTGTACACTGTACCTGGAGATGGGGTACTAAACAGCCGAGATTCGTAGCCAAATAAAATAAGATTGGAAGTTAGACGGCTGAAAGGTGCTGGATTTGACATCCTGTAGCGAAAAAACTAGTCCCGCAACCATCTCTGAAAAGATGGAAATACAGAGAAATTACGTTTACGTTATGTGAAGTGGTACGGGAGTAAATGAAATACTACGATGAAACGGCGCAGTCCTATGCTTCCAGTCCGAGGAATGCCGGCACATGCACTCTTCAATAGAACAGTCCCACACATGTTGCACGCTAATATTGCCTTATTGTGGACACGAATGCAGAATCCTTTCCACGAAAGAGCGTCGCGTAGCCCCACTCGCAGTGGACCAAGAACAAACGGCCCTCCAGAGTTATTAATGTTTCGCCGGCCGCGGCGGCTACTGCAGCACACACGAAGTAGTGAGAAACAGGCCGCGCGCGCCGCGACCACATATTAAAACAGGGCGCGAGACCGGCCGGCCACTTCCATTAAAACGCTTACGGTTCCGCACTTTAATCTCTGGCGGGCACACTCGCTAATCTGCGGGATTCCCGGAAACGCCGTTGTCCATAAAAGCGGCGGAGATAACGCAGTGCAGCGATGCTCGGCAAGTCACCCGCTCCGGACCACAGCCCCGGGGCAGCTTGTTTGTTCGCCGCTTATCAGCTTCGTGGAAGCGCCGCAATTCTGAGCGCCGAGCAGCGGTATGTGTGTGTGTGTGTGTGTGTGTGTGCGCGCGGCCGCTGTCTCGTCCACCGAGGTGAGTTCCAACTCCCCCCTTCTCCTCCCCCCTCCACCACAAACCGCACCATACAGCACCTGTAAATTTGGACCACAGATCAACAGCATCGAATGGCAACCCAGGCTCACATATGTTACTGAGTGGTAAAATCCAACTGAATGTTACTAGCTGAAGTGGAATGAATGTACGATAATGATGGAAGCTGAAGAAATCAACGTAGATATATACGAGACCCTAAATGTCTCGGGGAAAATTTAATTGTAAGATCTATAAGATCATTTGAGGTACAGGACTTTGTAACGCCGGAAATGCATATCCTCCTATTTCCATCTATTGTACTATAAAGTTTTTCCTTATTTTGTTACCTGAAGATATGACATTTCTGTGTCTTTATATATTGTAATTGGTTTGTTTTGTAAATACTATTTACATTGTTACGCTGGGTCTGGCCTAGGGAAAACTATGCTATCGAACGATTACATCGATAGGTCGTGAGGAGAACCAAAGTGTTTAGGATCTTTGGTAGTGTTAACTCTGCTGCTTGGAGCGCGGGCGGAGCGGGGAGTCTGGCTGGAGTAGGGCGGTGGAGCAGGTGTGTTGTGTGACGCTCCCGCGAGTTGCCGCGCTTTCGGGGTTTGGCAGCATGTAATTGCGCTCGACTTGCTATGATAGTTTCTGACACGGTGTCGCGGACGGGAAGCATTTTTAGCTGGCACACATCAAGAGCCCGTTTCGCCTGCTGGCAGTGTCGAGGTGAAGGCGCGCCAACATCCAGCTTCTGCAGCAGCTACGGCCGACAATGAGTGATTGACGCCACCTCCTCAACCGACGACGTCAAACCTTCAATCAACCAGCAAGGAAGACTGGAAGCACGTAAAGTTTTAGAACTGTATGGCAAACCCCAGCTTTTAAAATTGTTCCATTTGCCTCACAAAATTACAGCAACTTAGCTTGAACCTTTGTTGCTCATTGTCCCAATTGCATTGCCAAGCAGGGTCCCTTCCTTTTCCGAAGTGAACCCGAGTGCCGTTGAAATTCAAACGCCAGCATTAAAGTAATATCATTCCATTTCACTGATTTAATTTCAAAGTTCAATTAAAGTATTCATAGCTGGCTACAATATTTAGATCACACAAGCACAAATTAAGATTGCGAGTTTTGTTACCATCTTTCCTCCCTCCTTACCGACAGATTAACTTCGGTGACGATTGCTTTTCCCAAATTTCCATTAGGTACACGCGGTTTAATTTTTCACTGTCATTGAGGTCGATAAGTGAGGGGAAGGTTACAACTTCCCCATTATGTCCAAAGCTGGGGTGCTATTCGAATGCTGGAGAGCATTGGCAATAGAGACGGTTTAGGGGGAAAATAAGCTGAATGTACGAACTGAAGTTTGTGTTGGGGAGGGACACGGGATTTGGGTAGTCTGTGCAACAACGTTAACCATGGCGCTGTGCTGGTGCAATGGTCAGCATTCTTGGCTAAGCAAGGAGACCCGAGTTTGAGTCCCAGCAGCCACAAATGGATACCACGAAAGGCTAGACAGAGAGGCCATACACATCGTGAAAAGCCCCAGGAATTTTAATAGGAAGGAAGACGGCGTGAAATTGAATGAAATTTGTATTCCAGTGCTGAAGAAGATCTGTACCGGTCTTCCACCATGTGGTGATAGTAACAGAGGACGATATTAGTCAACAAAGGCCAGTTGCGCTCGGGTGTTCGAAACATGTGACGTGAAGCCATTGCGCGGAAACTCTCGGAAGCGGAATTTTGTTGTAGTTACTAGCGAGCCAGTGTATGAATCGGACATTCAGCAAAGCTACGATTCCCCTTGAAAATGTCCTCAACAGGTGGGGATGAAGCGTCGGGTTTTAAAGCGAAATCCCTTCGACCACGGCATAATAGCCCGGAATATTTTATTAACTGTGACAATTCCCATTGTGAAAGTTTACTTTTTAGAAGCTTCTTTGACTATATAAATTTCTGTCATGCCGTAGTCTAAGGGTAGCGTCATTGATTCATAATCAAAACGTCTTCGGTCTCGGGTTCGAATCCCGCCGATGCTTGAATTTTGATTAATAATCAGCATTGGCGGCTAAAGACTGCCGGCATAAGAAGTCACCCTCATCCTGCCAACGGCCTTGTCAAAGAGGGCGGAGGAGCGGATAGAGGTTCAGGGCACTCTATTGTCCTAGGGGTGGGAAACTGACCCTCAAGGCAGAGGAATCAGCAATGATCAACAGCATGAGGATGTAGAAGGCAATGGAAACCACTGCCTTAAAGACACTTAACGTGTATCCACAGGACATGTGGCCTGTAATTGAAGAAGTGTCACGATGATCTCTCCATTGTCAAAAGGTTCCGGAATACTCCCCCATTCGGATCTCCGGGAGGGGACTCCCAAGGGGGAGATTATCATGAGAAAAAGAGTGAACAATCAACGAAAGGATAAAGTTCTTCGAGTCGGGGCGTGGAACATCAGAAGCTTGAAAGTGGTAGGGAAACTAGAAAATCTCTAAAGGGAAATGCGAAGTCTCAATCTAGATATAGTAGGGGTCAGTGAAGTGAAGTGGAAAGAAGACAAGGATCCCTGGTCAGATGAGTGTAGGGTAATATCAACAGCAGCAGAAAATGGTATAACAGGTGTAGGATTCGTTATGAATAGGAAGGTGGGGCAGAGAGTGTGTTACTGTGACAGGGTTGTTCTTATCAGAATCGACAGGAAACCAACACCGACAACGATAGTTCAGGTGTACACGCCGACGTCGCAAGCATGAAGAGATAGAGAAAGTGGAAGAGGATATTGAAAGGGTAACACAGTATGTAAGAGGGGATGAAAATCTAATAGTCATGGGGGACTGGAATGCAGTTGTAAGGGAACGAGTAGAAGAAAAGGTTACAGATCAATATGGGATTGGGACAAGGACTGAGAGATGAGAAAGACTAATTGAGTTCTGTAATAAATTTCAGCCAGTAATAGCTGTTCAAGAAGCACAAGAGGAGGAGGTATACTTGGGAAAGACCGGGAAATAGGGAAAGATTTCAGTCAGACAGAGATTCCGAAATCAGATACTGGATTGTAAGACGTACCCAGGAGCAGATACATATTCAGATCACAATGTAGTAGTGATGAAGAGTAGGCTGATGTTTAAGACATTAGTCAGGAAGAATCAATAAGCAAAGAAGTGGGGTACAGAAGCACTAAGGAATGACGATATACGGATGAAGTTCTCTAAGGCTATACATAAAGCAGTAAGGAACAGCTCAGAAGGCGGTACAGTTGAAGAGGAATGAACATCTCTAAAAAGAGCCACCACAAAGTTGGGGAGGAAAACGTAGGTAGAAAGACGGTAACTGTGAAGAAACCATGGGTAACAGAAGAAATAATTCAATTCATCGATGAAAGGTGGAGGTACAAAAATGTTCCGGGAAACTCAGGAGTACAGAAGTACAAGGTACAAGTCACTGAGGAACGAAATAAATTGGAAGCTACGACGAAATGGCTGCATGAAAATTGTGGTGTCACCGCCAGACACCACACTTGCTAGGTGGTAGTTTAAATCGGCCGCGGTCCATGTAGTACATGTCGGACCCGCGTGTCGCCACTGTGATCGCAGACCTAGCGCCACCACCAAGGCAGGTCTCGTGATACGAGAGTGGACTCGACCCCAGTTGTACGAGAACCAAGCTACCGCCCAGTTGTACGAGAACCTAGCTATCGCCCAGTTGTACGAAGCCTTTCTCTCTCATTAGCCGAGAGACAGAATAGCCATCAGCTAAGTTAATGGCTACGAACTAGCAAGGAGCCATTTGTATCAGTGCCTATAGCTTACGAGTAATCAAGAGAGATGTATTCCAAGGAATTATTAAAAGTTAAGTAAAAAGCATCTACATACTTTTCTTCTTATTCATTCATAAGTTTTTATGTTCCAGACTTCACGCCCGTATGCTTATTGCCGTGCGTGCACTATCGGCCACAGCGTTAGTTTAGCATTCCTTTTCAGCAATCCACATCACGGTGTCGGTCCAGCTACCGACACTACAATTATTGGCGACGAGGGAAAAGGACCTTTTTCTGATTGCTTACATTTATTTCTGATTGCTTACATTTATTTGTGTCATGGCTTCGCCACATTCTCCAGATGTACTGTCCGAATTTTATCGCTTGCAGAATCAGCAGACGCAGGCGTTACTGGATGCCCTTGGACAGCTCGTCCAGGGTCAACGTGCGCTGCACACCGATGCGGCCGCAGCCGCTTCACCGCTACCGCAGCCACAACCTGCCGTTGCACCGCCTTTTAGGCACTACGACCCGAACCACGAGACCTGGCAAGAGTGGTCTCGTCAGTTCGCCTTTCACCTTGCTGCCTACAGAATTCAAGGTAATGAGCGGCAGCCGTTTTTGCTTTCTTGTGTCGGTGTGTCCACATACCGTGTGATAGTGAAATTGTTTCCCCGACGCGACGTAGCAACTTTGTCATACGAGGAAATTTTGTCTGCCTTAGATGCCTATTTCAAAGAAACAGTTAATGTGGTTGCCAAACGGTATACGTTTTTTCGTACAAAACGTACGGCCGGTCAAACTAATAGGGAGTGGGTAGCAACATTGCAAGGACTTACTAGGGACTGTGCCTTTGAATGTGACTGTGGTCTTTCTTATTCAGATACAATGGTGCGTGATGCAATTGCACAGAACGTTTCTGATGTTCGCATACGGGAGCAAATTTTGAAACTCGTTAATCCCTCCCTTCAACAAGTGATAGACATATTGGATAGACAGGACACACTGGACTGTGCTCAGGAATCTTTTGAAACTTCGCCAGCCGTGTGTAACATTAACCGGCCCGCTGGACGCACTGCGCGGCCCGGTAACCGGGCCTCGCGCACGGCGACACAGCGACCGCCGCGTGCTAAGCCAGGTGTGCCGCGCCAGCCCGCAAATGCAGTGAAATCATGCCCGCGGTGTGCTACTAGACATTCGCGTGAACATTGCCCGTCACGCCAAGCTCTTTGCTTTTTCTGCAATAAGAAAGGACATGTTCAAAGTGTTTGCCAGAAAAAGCTCAGGTCCGACAATCACAATCATTCCAGGCCCTTTGCTTCGCGCCGGAATCGAACCAAGGACACTCAGGCTCGTGGACCTTCGCCTATGGACATTCATGTCGTTAATTCCACTTCGTCCAGTGACACTTTCTCTAACAGTGACTGTGATCGTCCCACAAAAACTGTGCGTCGACGTCGCCGGAAATCACGTCAATTAGCAAGTGATTCTGTACCAGTGTCTGTTCCAATTGCACAAAACAGTCGCTCTTGTCGTCAGCAGGACAATAAACTTTTTGTGGACTTAGACTTTGAAGGCAAAGTGATACCATTCCAGCTCGATACCGGAGCTGCAGTTTCATTGCTCAATCACGACACATACAAACAACTGGGCGCACCTCCGTTGCGTGCCGCAAATGTTAAGCTAACTACATATTCCGGACAGAAAATTCCTGTGTTAGGACAGTGCAGCCTTCTTGCCACATACAAGGGACAAACAAAACTTGTGTCATTTTACGTTCTTCGTTCTTCTTCTGCAGTGAACTTATTTGGTCTAGATTTATTTAAGTTGTTTAACATGTCTATTGTAAATCAGGTCCCATCAGTGAATCAGACTGTGCCTACAGACAGTGTTTCTCGGCTGTGTGACGAATTTGCAGATATTTTTGCACCGGGCTTAGGTTGCGCTAAAAACTATGAAGCACATTTAGAACTGAAGGTAAACGCGCAACCGAAATTTTTCAGGGCGCGCAATGTTCCCCACGCATTGCGTGATGAGGTCGCAAGAACGTTACACGATCTCGAATCACAGGGTGTAATTGAACGTGTGCAAGCTTCTCTCTGGGCCTCACCCTTAGTAATTTTGCCAAAACCTTCCGGAAAATTGAGACTTTGCGTGGACTTCAAGGCCACAGTGAATCCACAGCTAGTGACTGCTACTTTTCCTTTGCCCCGCCCGGAAGATCTTTTTGCTAAACTGTGCCCGGGAAAATATTTTTCAAAGTTGGACCTAGCCGATGCGTACTTGCAAATACCGGTGGACGACGAATCCCAGCGCGTATTGGTGGTTAACACGCATCTTGGATTGTACCGCTTCAAAAGACTGCCATTCGGGTGTGCATCCGCCCCTGCCTTGTTTCAGCAATATTTACAAACTATTTGTGCGTCGGTCCCTACTGCAGCAAACTATCTGGACGATATAGTGATCTCCGGACAGACAGAAGAAGATCATCTTGCGAACTTACGAACATTATTTCAGGTCTTGCGGCAAAATGGTCTTCGCTTGAGGAAGGACAAATGTGTGTTTTTTGCTCGTGACTTACCATACCTGGGACATGTCATTAATGCCCAAGGCATACATCCGAGTCCAGAGCACCTCCGTGCCATACAAGACTTGCCGTCCCCTCAAAATCTCAAACAGCTACAGAGTGTGTTGGGTAAAATTAATTATTACCATAAATATGTGCGCAATGCCTCTTCCATTTCAGCTCCGCTTCATCGCTTACGCCGTAAAGGTGTTCCGTTCGTCTGGACGACGGAATGCGAACGCGCCTTTCGCCAGTTGAAATCGGCGTTGCTTTCTACTACTTGCCTTACGCCTTTCGATCCCCAGAAACCCCTGTTGTTGATGGTAGATGCATCGGATTTCGGGATCGGTGCTGTGCTTGCGCACAAAGTTGGCTCACATGATCGCCCTATTGCCTTTGCGTCCAAATTGCTCTCGTCTGCGCAACGAAATTATTCACAGATAGAGAAAGAAGCTTTGGCTCTCGTGTTTGGTGTTACTAAGTTCCATGATTTCTTGTATGGTCGTCACTTTACCATCATCACAGACCACAAACCTTTGACATCGCTTTTTCATCCGAACAAGCCTGTACCTCCACGGACAGCGCAGAAATTCATTCGCTGGTCTATTTTCCTCTCGCAGTACCGCTACGATATCTTGTATCGGTCCACTGCTAAGCACGGAAACGCCGATGCGTTGTCCCGTTTGCCTGTTGCTGAGGATAAAGCATTCGATTCTTCCGAACTTGCTTGCATGTTCATTGATTCGGAAACCGATGAAGTGGTCGAATCGTTTCCGATTGATTTTCGTCGTGTCGCTACAGCCACAGCTGCTGACCCTGTCCTTGCTACTGTTTTACGTTTTGTTGCTACGCAATGGCCTTTGTCAAAGTCTCGGATCGAGGATCCGTTGGTTCGCCGATTTTTTGCTCACAAGGAGAGACTTTTTGTTCGACGTGGTGTTTTGTTGTTGCGTTCTGATAATGATCAGTCCAGAGTCGTGGTCCCACGTTCGTTACAGTCCTCTGTTTTACGGCTTCTTCATCAAGGACATTGGGGTATAGTGCGAACGAAACAACTTGCTCGTCAGCACTGTACTTGGTTCGGAATCGATGCTGCGATTACGAATATGTGTTCTTCGTGCCCGGCGTGTGCCGAACAACAGTCCGCACCGCCGCGGAAAGTCTTTGCGTGGCCAAAAGCCACTTCCCCTTGGCAACGCTTGCACATTGATTTTGCTGGTCCATTCTGGAATGCTCGATGGTTGGTTCTGGTCGACGCCTTCAGTAATTTTCCTTTTGTTGTCCGGATGTCTTCCACGACGTCCTCCGCCACCATCCAAGCGTTGTCTGCTATCTTTTGCATTGAAGGTCTTCCGCAGACTATTGTTTCCGACAATGGCCCACAATTCATGTCCGCAGAATTCCAGTCTTTCTGCCAGGCCAATGGTATTCAACATCTGACATCCGCGCCGTTTTCGCCTCAGTCCAACGGTGCCGCTGAACGATTGGTCCGGACTTTCAAGTCACAGATGTTGAAATTGAAAGAGTCGCATTCTCGGGAGGACGCATTGTTGCTCTTTTTGTCTTCGTCTCGCTCTCAGCCCCGAGATGGTCGCTCGCCGGCTGAGTTGCTCCACGGTCGTCCTCATCGCACCTTGATGTCTTTGCTGCATCCGCCGCATCAGGTTCCTGCGCAGCGGCAGACTCCTGCTTTTGCTCCAGGCGACGTTGCATTTTATCGCAACTATCGAGGTTCACGGCGTTGGCTCGCAGGGCGCATTCTTCGCTGCCTCGGCCGCGCGATGTATTTGGTTTTGGGGGCCTCTGGTGAGGTGCGTCGGCATCTCAATCAGCTGCGCCTCTGTCGTCGCTCGGGTTCTGCCGCTCCCCGTCTGCTTTCAGCGACGGTGCCGTCCGGTCAGCGCTCTGGGGACCCATCTACTGGCTCGCCTCATCCCCAGGTGTTACCGACGATGCCTTCCATTTTGCCCCATGGCGACGCGCCGCCGCCGCCGCAGCAGCAGCAGCAGCAGCAGCCGCCGCCGCCGCCGACCGCGTTCGACGCTTCGTTGCAGCCGCCAAGCGCCTCCCAGGGTCACGCGCCGCCGATCGCTTCCCGTGACCAGCTGTCCTCCGCCATGGAACTCCCGACCGCTCCGGACCACATGACGTCATCGCGCGTCGGCTACCCCGACGCAATGGAGGTCGACACTTTGGCCCCTCCTGTTTCTTTACGGGCGCATACACCGCATGTTGACGTGCACCCTGGACTAGTTTTGCAGGCGTTTCCTAGCTCCCCTCGGACCGGATGGCCGGGTGCGGGTGGCACAGCCTCGCCTGTTGTTAGGCTCCCCACCTCATCGCATACGTCAACATGTGGTCCTCCCCACGGCGGGCGGAAGCCTTATTACACGACCGTTCGCCGATTTGCGGGGGAGGAATGTGGTGTCACCGCCAGACACCACACTTGCTAGGTGGTAGTTTAAATCGGCCGCGGTCCATGTAGTACATGTCGGACCCGCGTGTCGCCACTGTGATCGCAGACCTAGCGCCACCACCAAGGCAGGTCTCGTGATACGAGAGTGGACTCGACCCCAGTTGTACGAGAACCAAGCTACCGCCCAGTTGTACGAGAACCTAGCTATCGCCCAGTTGTACGAAGCCTTTCTCTCTCATTAGCCGAGAGACAGAATAGCCATCAGCTAAGTTAATGGCTACGAACTAGCAAGGAGCCATTTGTATCAGTGCCTATAGCTTACGAGTAATCAAGAGAGATGTATTCCAAGGAATTATTAAAAGTTAAGTAAAAAGCATCTACATACTTTTCTTCTTATTCATTCATAAGTTTTTATGTTCCAGACTTCACGCCCGTATGCTTATTGCCGTGCGTGCACTATCGGCCACAGCGTTAGTTTAGCATTCCTTTTCAGCAATCCACATCACGGTGTCGGTCCAGCTACCGACACTACAAAAATTGTGAAGACATTGAAAAAGAAATGAATTTCGGAAGGACAGACTCAGCATACAGGAAAGTCAAAACAACCTTCAGTGACATTGAAAGTAAGGGTGATAACATTAAGAGTGCAACGTGAATTCCACTGCTAAATGCAGAGGAGAGAGCGGATAGGTGGAAAGAATACATTGAAAGCCTCTATGAGGGAGGAAGATATGTCTGATGTGATCGAAAAAGAAACAGGAGTGGATTTAGAAGAGATAGGGGATCCACTACTAGAATTTAAAATAGCTTTGGAGGAGATCAAATAAGGCAGAAGGGATAGATAACATTTCATCAGAATTACTAAAATCATTGAGGGGTAGTGGCAACAAAACCACTATTCACGTTGGTGTGTTGAATGTACGAGTCTGGCGACATAGCATCTGACTTTCGGAAAAGCATCATCCACGCTATTCCGAAGACGGCAAGAGCTGACAAGTGCGAGAATTATCGAACAATCAGCTTAACAGCTCACGCATCAAAGTTGTTGGCAAGAATAAAATACAGAAGATTGGAAAGGAAAATTTAGGATGCGCTAAATGACGGTCCATTTGGCTTTAAGAAAGGTAAAGGCACGAGAGAGACAATTCTGACGTTGCAGTTAGTAATGGAAGGAAAACTAAAGAAAAATCAAGACACGTTCATAGGCTTTCTCGACCTGGAAAAAGCATTCGACAATGTAAAATGGTGCAAGGAGTTCGAAATTCTGAAAAATGTGCAACAGCCAAGAGGGAATAATAAGAGTGGACGACCAAGAACGAAGTGCTCGTAGTAAAAAGGGTGTAAGACAAGGATGTAGCCTTTCGCCCCTACTGTTCAATCTGTACATGGAGGAAGCAATGATAGAAATAAAAGAAAGCTTCAAGAGTGGAACTAAAATTCAAAGTGAAAGGATATCAATGATACGATTCACTGATGGCATTGCTATCCTGAGTGAAAGTGAAGAAGAATTACATGATCTGCTGAACGGAATGAACAGTCTATTGAGTACAGAGTATGGCATGAGAGAAAATCAAAGACAGACGAAGGTAATGAGAAGTAGTAGAAATGAGAACAGCGAGAAACTTATCAGAATTGATGGTCACGAAGTATATGAAGTTAAGGAATTCTGCTACCTAGGCAGTAAAATAACCAATGACGGACGGAGCAAGGAGGACATCAAAAGAAGACTAGCAATGGCGAAAAGGGCATTCCAGGCCAAGAGAAGTCTACTAATATTGAATATCGATCTTATTTGTGGAAGAAATTTCTGAGAATTTGCGTCTGGAGTACATAATTGTATGGTAGAAAAAATGGACTTTGGGAAAACCGGAACAGAAGAGAATCGAAGATGTGGTACTACAGATAAATGTCGAAAATAAGGTAAGGAACGAGGAGGTTCTGCCCAGAATCGGCGAGGAAAGGAATATACGGAAACAGTGACGAGGAAAAGGGACAGGATGATAGGACATCTGTTAAGACATTAGGGAATGACTTACATGGTACTAGAGGGAGGTGTCGAGGGCAAAAACTGTTAAGGAAGACAGAGATTGGATTACATTCAGCAAATAACTGAGGACGTAGGTTGCAAGTGCTACTCTGAGATGAAGAGATTGGCAGAGGAGAGGAATTTGTGGCGAGCTGCAGACCAGTCAGAAGACTGACGACCTCAAAAAAATCCCTCCACTACCTTTCTTAAGCTGTATGTGAAGACATTGAAAAAGAAATGAATGTCGGAAGGACAGACTCAGCATACAGGAAAGTCAAAACAACCTTCGGTGACACTGAAAGCAAGGGTGATAACATTAAGAGTGCAATGGGAATTTCACTGTTAAATGGAGAAGAGAGAGCGTAGAATAACAATTATGGCTAGTCTTCGAAACAAAAAGAAAGTTCTTTTCGAGATGCAATCATGGGATCTCATTTCTCCACAGACATTCAGTCACTTAATTGAAAGTATCCCCAGCAGAGTCCAAGCCATCATAAGCTCAAAGGGTGGACACACCCCACATTAATGTCCACTAATAGCTGTCGCAATACTTTTGATCTGGTAGTATACACAAATGTGTGGCAAGTGTAAGCTATGGCGCTACACTAAACAGCCTATTACAGGATCCTAAAGCACATCCTAATCTCGAGGATTAGTTTGTTCCTGCGGCAAAAGAACCTTTCCCTAAAGAACCACCGTGGATTCAGGCAAAACCACCGGCGTAGCACACAGTTTGATTTATTGGATAAATGTTTCCCAGAATGAAGTTTCAGTCTCAGACGAGTGTGCACTGATTTCAAACTTCCCAGTAGAGTAGAACAGCCTGCAGAACCCGGAGTGGAAACCGGGACTTTTGCGTTTCGCGAGTAAGCGCTCTCCCGGTTCCCTTTTATTGTTCTGCTGATCTTTTTATTACACATTTTATTTACTAATTTTTTGTCAGGCTATATCTCTCCACTACGCTTAAGCTGTACGAACAATATCCCTCAACAACGGAACATAAAAATGATGTTAATTCTTCTAAATAAAACGGAAAGGGTTCTTTTCAAAATGCAAACATTATACCACTGCCAAACCGAAAAGAAATCCTCCTCCAAAGCAGATTAAGCAAGCAAGATTCCTATTTTATAACAAATAAAAATCCACATCCAAAAGCTAACAAGTTACAGCTTCTGGAATGGAAACTGCTCCTCTTCTGAAACAAATATTGCACCTCTTCTAAAACAAACCGGGCGTGTCTTCTTTGTCTAAAACTAATGAGATTCAACCTTTACATCAGAGATTTTTTTCTAACTCCAAGAAGGCATCTCTTCTGACACAAAAAAGGCTCCTGTTCATAAAAAGAAAGACTCATCCCTTAAGACTACGACCCTCTTCTTGTGAGACAGCAGTTCTCCGTAAAACAATAAATCTCTCCTTCGAGGAAAAAAAAAATAAATTTCCCTTCTAAAGAGAAGCTTTCTCCTTTATGTTAAACAAACTTACGCACCGCTTCTAAACCTAGACGAGTTCTTCTTGAAGGCAAACGAGGCAATTCTTCTAAATCAGACAAACTCTTCTCTATCGCCTAGTGTACAAGACCTCTATTTTAAAACAACAACGCTCCTCTTTTAAAGTAAGCAGCACCCCTCGTACAAATTTTAACTAAAATGATCTTCTGGAACAGACAGTGGATTATATAGAGGATTCTTTAGCCGTAATTCACAATGCTACACTACCAATTTTCGCTACCTATTTTCACTACCGATTTCTACTCCCTAATACTCTAAGTATCGTTTCGTTCTGCAGCATGGATCAGTGTGACATTACAATGGTCCAAAATCTGGGACATTTGTATTTCGTGCATTGTAACAGTTAGTTGTGCTTCACTGTAATACTAATAATCTTAGGTAATAATTTCAGTTTTCTTGCACCTCAGTAATAGATGTCACTGCCTAGGAGCCAGGACTTGTGTCGGGAAACGTATGTTTTCTGAACTGCAAGTGGTTGATGAAGTTCGTGTTATTATTGGAAGTCTTTGTCTCGTCCACTGCCAAATTTTCAGCCTCTCGCGGTATGTTGGGCTATGACACATCGTTCCGTCCTACGTCACAGAGAGTTCACATTGGCAAGGGTGTAAGTATATTTTAATCAGTTCACTGTTGACTGTAATCTTTTGGTGGATAACCCCGTGCCACAGAAATCGTGCATTTGAACTGATCAGTGGTTTGTCAATATTTCGCCATACGTTTTCATAGTCGTTGCGGTTTTTCTCAGTTGCCACTTGCTGGTATGCTCTTCGCATGTTCCCTTTTATAGCTTCCTAATCGTTGGACTTCCTTCAATTTATTTTTCTATGTAGCTATATGCTGTGAAGAACGTGCGTAGGCATCCAACATGGGGACCGACTGGGCTCACATAAGTTGGCGGCTTTCTTCTTAATGGCTCTACCTCGTTGATGGTACAGCATTGGAGGCTTCTTTGAAGGTGTTGACGGTGATGAAGCAAATCTGACAAGAAGGAGGAGATGCATTTTACTCTCATGTTCACAAGTGTAAGCCTCCTCTTCCATAGGGCACCTGCATTACATTTCGCGGAATTTTAAATGTTTCACCCTTCTGCACTAACCGCGGAACAGCCATTGCACATGCTACTACCGTTGGAACTGGAAAAATGTGTGCTAAATGCCATATTTTAGGCAACACCAGATTATTTATTTATGCACTGTAATTTCTTCATTGTAGACTACCGTGTTATCTCTGGGAGTACGGTCGCAGTCGCCGTCTAATAGCTTCTAACTACACCATGTGATAAAAAGTATCCGGACACCCCCGAAACGTACGTTTTTCATATTAGGTGCATTGTGCTCCCGCCTACTGCCAGGTACTCCATATCAGCGACCTCAGTAGACACTAGACGTCGTGAGAGAGCACAATGGGCCCTCTGCGGAACTCGCGGACTTCGAACGTGGTCAGGTGACTGGGTGTCTCTTGTGTCATACGTCTGTACGCGAGATTTCCACACTCCTAAACATACCTATATCCACTGTTTCCGATGTGATAGTGAAGTGGGAACGTGGAAGGGACACGTACGGCACAAAAGCGTACAGGTCGATCTCGTCTGTTGACTGACAGAGACCGCCGACAGTTGAAGAGCATTGTAATGTGTAATAGGTAGACATCTATCCAGACCATCACACAGGAATTTCAAACTGCATCAGGATCCACGGCGAGTGGTATGTCAGTGAGGCGGGAGGTGAGGAAACTTGGATTTCATGGTGGAGCGGTTGCTCATAAAGCACAGATCACGCCGATAAATGGCAAACGACGCCTCGTTTGGTGTAAGAAGCGTAAACATTGGACGATTGAAAAGTGGAAAAACGTTGTGTGGAGTGACGAATCACGGAACAAAACGTAGCGATCCGATGGCAGGGTGTGGGTATGGTGAATGCCCGGTGAACGTCATCTACCTGCGTGTATAGTGCCAAAAGTAAAATTCGGAGGCGGTGGTGTTATTGTGTGGTCGTGTTTTTCGATGGAGGGAGCTTGAACCATTTGTTATTTTATATTTTTGTTATTCTATATGTTTCAAACACGTTCTTGCTATCCATTGTTGGAGAGCAATTCGGCGATGGCGATTACATCTTTCTACACAATCGAGCACCTGTTCATAATGCACAGCCTAAGGCGGAGTTGTTAAAGGACAATAAAACTCCTGTAATGGACTGGTCTGTACAGTCCTGACCTGAATCCTTTAGAACACCTTTGGAATGTTTTGGAACGCCGACTTCGTGCCAGGCATCACAGACCGGCATCGAGGCCTCTGCTCACTGCAGGACTCCGTGAAGAATGGGCTGCCATTCCGCAAGAAAGCTTCGAGCATCTGATTGAACGTATGCCTGCGAGAGTGGAGGCTCTCATCAAGGCTAAGGATGGGCCAATATCATACTGAATTCCAGCATTACCGATGGAGGGTGCCACGAACTTTTAACTCATTTTCAGCCAGGTGTCCGGATACTTTTCATCACATAGCGTAGCTAGACCCTCATAGACGTCTGTATAGGTGTGCTGGTGTAGTATTCGGCCCGGTGCTTTAGCTGACCCTCTAACTTCCATTCCGGAAAACCGGGTCAGCATGGCACTGAAGGTGGTTCTACAAAACCACCCGGTGCCCGGTGATTGATGTGCTCCACATTATCATGCCATCTTCCTCCCAAAGATAATGAAGTCTCTCCAACGCCAGATGCAACTTTGGGAGGGTGTGGCAGTTCGACGTACAGCTCTGCGTCGCATTTAATGGCAGGATACGCGGATCATTAACAAGCTTCAGAAGCTCCTTTTCCACGACAGGAACGCACACTCTTACAAACAGGGTCGCAATGCCCTCGTGCCGTATTCTCGATACCAGTAAACGAGATTTGCTAGTTAAAATCGTCCACAATCACCGAGCATTCTAACATGGTAAGGGGTCACTGAGCTGATGTCCTTCACTGAAAGGACGGAGATGGATTAGCACATCTAATACAAGTAGATGACGAAACTGCTTGCGGTGAAGTGTTGAGGAGTTTGTGCCGTACGTTGCGAGAAGAGTGTGGACGAGGAGGAACAGGAGATACTGTATTATCAGACGAGTGCTAGCAGCCCGGCTGCCTCTGCTGCTGCTGCGGCCCTGACCCACTTGCCGGGGAGGGTGGCCCATGGACGACAGAGTGAAGCTGATACGGGGGCGGCAGCGGAGGCGGCGGTTGTGGCGGCTGTCACGGCTTCCCGCACGGCGACTAGCGGCGCGCTTGCCGGCGAGGCACGCCTCGCTGTGGCACGGTCTGGCGAAGCAGGCTTCACCGTCCCCGGCACTTGCGCCACGGCGTATCGCATGGACGGTGGTGTTACGAATACCGAACTGAGCCGTGCTGCGGCTCGCGTTGGTGCTGTTTGTAGGTTTCCGTCCTCTGTTGGAGGCCAGACCGTATCGTTTAGTTGGCATGGTTGCGTTGTTTGTCTTCTTCTCGTGTTGACTGGCGCCACTCGGTTTCGCAAGCGTTGCGTGTCCGCTAGTGACAGCAGTGGCAGTTATCGATCTGTAGCAACTGTGGCGCTATCTTTGTTGTGCCGTCTTTGTTCTTCCGGTTCGTGTGAGTGGGCATTTCGGTTGGCGACGCAGGAGGAGCCAGGCCCGTGCAGGAAGAGAACGCGCGGGTATAGTCTGTCTGTAAACTCAAGAGCGAGCAGCGCTTTTGGTGGGGGAAGTGGCCTTTCCCGGAAGAACCCTGCCACCGGCCTACAGGGCAACCCAAAATCTGTTGCCCGTTACCTGTCTAGAGGAGTAGTTCAGCGTGCAGTAATATACGTCGTTTCTGTTCGTGGGGTCTTAGTTGCCAATCTCAGTCAGTTAACTTTGTGCACTCACTGATATACTTCAGTATCCGGAAGTGATGTTCAAATGGTTCAAATGGCTCTGAGCACTATGGGACTTAACAGCTATGGTCATCAGTCCCCTAGAACTTAGAACTACTTAAACCTAACTAACCTAAGGACAACACACAACACCCAGTCATCACGAGGCAGAGAAAATCCCTGACCCCACCGGGAATCGAACCCGGGACCCCGTGCTCGGGAAGCGAGAACGCTACCGCGAGACCACGAGATGCGGACGGAAGTGATGTATAATCGCTCTGAATTACAAGAAAATATTACAGTGTGTGTTAAGGAGGCTACGCAAAAGGAACTGTTGGCTAATATTACCAGTCCCCAATCGTTTATGCAGACGTCGGCCTCGCCACAATAGGACGCATAAGGAAGGAACGCGAAAACAAGGCTCATGGTTTACTGGAAAACTAATAATTTAGGGAGGAAACCCATCGTTATAGACAGTTGCACAAAATTGGTCATTCAACAAACGATGGAGGACTTTTACATAAACCAAAAAGTAGTGCCCACATTGCGGAAATTACTTACTGGCGTGAAACAAAAAATACAGTTTCCTTGCAGAAAGATGTTTTACACAAGACATTGCGTGAAATGGGATTTACCTGGAAATACTTTTCAGACATGTTTACGAAAACAGCGACAAAAAAGGCAGTGCAAATCGAACTAATACAACACATGAAATTATAAATGTCTGGTTACTTTTTAAACATTCTTCGTGTTGCAAGAATGGCTAAGTTTCAATGCAGCCCCTCAAAGAAAACTTCTACCTTTTAGTAGAAACACAAAGTAAAAACAAGGCTTAAATTCTACAGACTGATTGCACTATATCTGGTTCGTCTTACGAATAGAGGAACATACATTCATATGAATAGGCATTTGGTTCTATGTTTGTAGTAGAATCCTGACTTCCGTTCTTATGTTATTATTTACTCTAAAAAGTTTTGTTTCGAAGAAGCTATCGTCTTTTGTTTTCCTTATACTCTTAACGCATTTGTCTAAAAATAAACGCAGCCGGGACGTATCAGTACACGACGTCGCCACAGGTTTAAAGCGCGCGCCGCGGCAGGGACTGTACTATGTTGTGAAACAGCCTGTAGAAGCGCCCTGTGACGTAGTGGGGTAGGCAGAGTGGGGACTCGCGCGCTCGCTCTTCAGTTTACCGACAGACTATACCGCTGGCGGCGCGCATGGACCGCCGGATCGAACGGCTGTGGTCGCGAGGGTGCACGACTTCGTCGAAACCGCATCGTGCAAGTTTTAAGTTGAATGCATTTCAATTCGAGTAGACCATTTTGAAATCTCACGATTCTCCTGTGACTTGCGTTCGTGTTGCTGCTGGTAGTGTCGCCGAGACAAAGAGCAGCGAGTAGAGTGATAGGGAAGGCGGATCTGATTAGCTTCCCTGGGCTTCTTATTACTATTTACTACCTTCAGCTTGTTGCAATTGTTAAGTTTAACCAGAGGTATTTTCCTGCCTGGTGGCCTCTAACGCCCCAGTTACCTGCCCTGGCGGCTAGTGCATGTAACGCCTTGCCGCCGCTTTCCGGTAAGGCGTCTAAGTTTGACAGCTTTTTTGATTGTAGGTTGGTTGGCGATTCTCCTACCTTGGTGATAGTGATTCCTTTCTTGTTCTGGGCGCTCTAAGCACAGTATTCTGCGGGCGGAGTGCACACCGCCGGTTCCGGCTTTGGCGTTTTTTTTTTTTTTTTACATCGTTGCTTTTGGTTCATCGGACTTCAGGTAGCCATAGCAAGATTATCATTAGTCACTCGTTAGACTGCCACTAGTCTGAGTTACCATCTTGTGGTGTGAATGCAACTCTTGGCTGCCTTTCTCATCGCTCGCGAAAGTGTTTTTGGCCTGACCTACTCAGAGGCCGATTCCTGGAGCAAAGTCTATGACTGGGCCTTGTGTTTTTTTATTGTTATTATTTTATTATTGTATTACTAAGTTACCATCGTTTGTCTCACCTGTTTGGTGATCAATTGCTTGTCCTTTTGAATTAACCTCTGTTATATTTGCTGTTTTATTTTATGTTGTTACATTTTTTTAATGATTGCCTTTCTTGGAGTTAAATGCCTTCAACCATGGCTGAGCCTTGAAATTCCAATTTCGACCACATTGGCTTGTTTTCAAAACATTACTTGCTGTGTCTGTATTTTATGCATTTTTGTTGAATTTAATAATTGCCATTCTTGGCGTTTAAGGCCTTCAGCCGTGAGAATGGTTACTTTTTTTACAATCCTAATTTGGTAATTCTATTTTAGCAGTGGTCTCTGGTGATTTGTCTTAGTATTTTAATAACTGTAATTGTAAGTTACAACAAGTTTAAACAATTCTTAATTTATTCCCATTACGGCCTTCAGTCGTGAGACAATTCTTAAATTATTGCCATTATCTAATTGGTTGTTGACTTTAAATAAATTGTGTGTGATTAAAAGAAAAGCCATCCAATATCACTGATTACCGCCCCGTCCACAATCGTAACCCAATCCTGCCTTCCTTGACTACCGGGTTTCAGGAACATCATTAAGTACAATGTTCCAGACATCGCCAGCTGCTGCTTCTGCTGCAGGGAAAGAAAGAACGCTGGTTATTTGTAAGCAGAGTGAGTACGTATCACCTATTTGGGTCTTCCTCATTGGCATCTCTCCGATGTCGTCCAGCATCTCCTTAAGTCGACGAACATCTATCTCCATCTCCTCCAACCAGTGTCGCATTTCATCCTCGCATGAATTGGGAAAGAGCCATCTGTCCATCTCACTGATATCATCTAATACTACATACTATTTTTTAATAATAAAACATGTATGCAAGCAAAAACGACGAGAAAAATATGCTTTTTAGAATATGCACTTACAGGATATCTGCATTGGCTTCTGCTTGTGCTCCACACATAATGCTCCCTGTTCCTCTTTTTCTACCAGGAAATCGCCTACAATGATGACAAAGATTATGCACCTTATTACGTACATGATAAAATTTTTGTCAAACGCTAACATATTACGTATACAGAACACTACGAAGAAAAAGAATACATACTATTCACGATGCTCTTGCTGCTGCTCTTGCTGCTTCTCAGCATCCAGCTGGTCAGTTATCCGCTGGGCAAATACTGTGCGAGGTGCCGGGGCTAGCAGTGTATTTAACACCAAATTCTTCTAGAATCTACATATGTAAATGATGCTCTAAGCCCCCCCCCCCCCCCTATTCTAACTCCGACTTTTGCTGTTGCACATGGATTAAAAAGATATGGCGAACTGACTGCAACAAACCCTGCAAGTGGAGTAGAAAAGAGTTTGGCACCTGCAATAATTTAATTTGATAAATAAGTTAAATAAAGGAAGGTTTCATTAACGTAGTGAGAAATGATAGGATTGCTCTGCCGATTAACAGAATGAAAGTTCTGTCCAAAATAACAATATGATTTATTAAGACTAAACACAAAATAATAAACAAAAACACATGAAACATTTACAATACATCAAATTGGCTCAAATTGGATACTCTAATAAATTCTGTGAAGATGAAGTTGTCCCTAAACTAGATTGTGACGTTTATGACGAAGTGGTATGTGGAGCCAATTCCTTGCAACTCAAATCTTAAGAGAGACACACAGCTAACCCAACATTAATTGCTGCTACATTAGTGAGAACTCAGACAATGAACAGCCAAGATAGAACAAAGTTAGAAAAGACGAACAGGCGCGCTCTGCTGAGCTCTGATTATCGCCTAGCAAAAATGCCTGCTTTGCCGGTGCTGCGAACGTACATTACCAAGCTGTCTTCTTAGCTGCAAGGACACGATCTGGCGTACTGGAAGCGATGGCTGGTTGCTTCGACGGCCCGTCGTGGTGATGATAATGTCGCGAGTATAGCCCGAAACAAATTGTCCTGGTCTAGTTGTTCCAGACTAAAGACTTCCTATCAATACAAATGCGCCTCTGAGGGAGACGAAGAAGGCTCCCCACACAATCACTGACGGTACAGTGATTGATTTTCACAAGCGAAGTCACCCAGTAACTCCGATACAGTCAACTTTAGCCAAAACTGCCCAAGACAGACAACATAGGCCGCTTGTACGCAGAACGCTCAATTGCCAACTGTACTCGGAAAGTTACGTTGAAGTCGAAACTTCAGCAACTTCGTCAAATAGTTACAATTAAATAAAAGTATATTAGACACCCAACTTTCTGGCAGGCTGTCCAGAACAGCGAGAGCTCAGTCTTGTAACCTACTCCGACCGAAAGGCGAGAGCCGACTCCCACAAGAGCACCCGTACAGGCCGAACACAGAACATTCCCGCCCCCACGACAGTGGCCGTGGTTAAACGTTCCAATCAGCAACTCGAAAACCGGCCAGAGCACTACCATTCCACCAATGGAGATTCTTGGCGCCAATTTCTGCGCTGATTTTGCTACGTCACGGAGCTATGCCCTGAGCAAGCCAATCACAGTTACGATTTTGCAGAAAGCGCGGGAATTTTCCCGCCACAACTGCCTGGGTTCACAAGTCATTCCCACGCCTCGCTGGTAGCCCGCCAGAAAGTGTTTTCGCTAAGTTTCTGTGAAGTAACGGAACCTCTAGCCCAGCCGCTACTTCAGGCCCCTGTGGGCGTGTCTTTTGACAATGTCGACATCTGGAAAGCATTCACTCGACTCCCTCACACCCGTCGGCTTAACCCTCTCAAGATCAGCAGAGCCCGCCTGTCACCGGACCACCTGGGTGACGAGAGACACTGCGTGGGAAATCCGCGTGTGAAGGAATAGCGACTTTTCACCGCATGCAATTAGAGAGGAAAATCGTAAGATAGAAATATGAGAGGCAGCTCATACCACCTCTCAACTGAAACAATAAGACGACATGTATTCAGTACGTAATTCTTAGTGAAAAATTTTGATCCTCGAAATCTGCACAAAATAAGCGACATATTACGTACATCATGAAATTTTAGAAAGAAATTACGTATTCTAAAAAGAGGAAGAAAACGTATACTACATTTGACGCTGTTGCCGATGCTCTTACTGCTTCTCGGCATCCATCTCATGAATTATTCGCTAGATAATTTTTTTTTTGTCATCAGTCTACTGACTGGTTTGATGTGGCCCGCCACGAATTCCGTTCCTGTGCTAACCTCTTCATCTCAGAGTAGCACTTGCAACCTACGTCCTCAATTATTTGCTTGACGTATTCCAATATCTGTCTTCTTCTACAGTTTTTGCCCTCTACAGCTCCCTCTAGTACCATGGAAGTCATTCCCTCATGTCTTAGCAGATGTCCATTCATCCTGTCCCTTCTCCTTATCAGTGTTTTCCACATATTCCTTTCCTCTCCGATTCTGCATAGAACCTCCTCATTCCTTACCTTATCAGTCCACCTAATTTTCAACATTCGTCTATAGCACCACATCTCAAATGCTTCGATTCTCTTCTGTTCCGGTTTTCCCATAGTCCATGTTTCACTACCATACAATGCTGTACTCCAGACGTACATGCTCAGAAATTTCTTCCTCAAATTAAGGCCGGTATTTGGTGTTACCAGACGTACATGCTCAGAAATTTCTTCCTCAAATTAAGGCCGGTATTTGGTGTTAGTAGACTTCTCTTGGCCAGAAATGCCTTTTTTGCCATAGCGAGTCTGCTTTTGATGTCCTCCTTGCTCCGTTCGTCATTGGTTATTTTACTGCCTAGGTAGCAGAATGCCTTAACTTCACTGACTTCGTGACCATCAATCCTGATGTTAAGTTTCTCGCTGTTCTCATTTCTACTACTTCTCATTACCTTCGTTTTTCTCCGATTTACTCTCAAACCATACTGTGTACTCATTAGACTGTTCATTCCGTTCAGCAGATCATTTAATTCTTCTTCACTTTCACTCAGGATAGCAATGTCATCAGCGAATCGTATCACTGATATCCTTTCACCTTGTATTTTAATTCCACTCCTGAACCTTTCTTTTATTTCCATCATTGCTTCCTCGATGTACAGATTGAAGAGTAGGGGCGAAAGGCTACAGCCTTGTCTTACACCCTTCTTAATACGAGCACTTCGTTCTTGATCGTCCACTCTTATTATTCCCTCTTGGTTGTTGTACGTATTGTATATGATCCGTCTCTCCCTATAGCTTACCCCTACTTTTTTCAGAATCTCGAATAGCTTGCACCATTTTATATTGTCGAACGCTTTTTCCAGGTCGACAAATCCTATGAAAGTGTCTTGATTTCTCTTTAGCCTTGCTTCCATTATTAGCCGTAACGTCAGAATCGCCTCTCTCGTCCCTTTACTTTTCCTAAAGCCAAACTGATCGCCACCTAGCGCATTCTCAATTTTCTTTTCCATTCTTCTGTATATTACTCTTGTAAGCAGCTTCGATGCATGAGCTGTTAAGGTGATTGTGCGATAATTCTCGCACTTGTCAGCTCTTGCCGTCTTCGAAATTGTGTGGATGATGCTTTTCCGAAAGTCAGATGGTATGTCGCCAGACTCATATATTCTACACACCAACGTGAATAGTCGTTTTGTTGCCACTTCCCCCAATGATTTTAGAAATTCTTTTAACAGGCTAATTACATGGGTTGAGTCGTGCTGACGTGGATTTCATGATGATATCCGATCGGAAGAAAGCAATCTATTTCATTACTTCTTTTCTACGTATTTTACAATACCTGCATCTTCCAAGATAGCACAGAATGATGAGCAACAGAGATTTAACTCCTGTGAAATGAATTTGGTAAATAAACAATACATCCTTTACTATGTAATTTAATTTCCTGTCGTGGTATTCTTCTTCTACAGCATAGAATGAGTGCTTTTCCCGCCAGTTTCCAGATGGGGGGGGGGGGTCTAGGGGGTGTGACCCGTGGCGGAATTGGCGCCAGGGATATCTTTGGTTAGGCACTATCGATTCCTTCTGGCAGAAGTTTGGAGCCTGGCCCGGCTCAGAATTTAGTGGGCAACCTCGTGAAGGGGGGAATAACGTTAGGCACGGCACGCGGAAGTGCGCGTGTTAGCGAGACGTTGGAGAGACGACAGCGAGCGCGGCAACCTCGTGAAGCTGTGCATGTGCTCGCTTCCGTAAAGGAACACGCTGTTACTGTCGGACTAAGCAACGTCTGGCGTCTTCACCACATCGATCCAGCAGCTGGCATCAAGTTAAGTAATTCAAGTCCTACCAACGATTAGTGCTCTTGAGACAGCATAACTGTTGCAAGGACTGTGATGTGATATTTCATGCCTCTTGTTAAGTGTGTGCTTCGCTCCTTAACAGTATTGTTCTTACTTCAGCTGGCAAGTGTCTAGAACATCGATACGTGTGCGCAGCATTGCCGAACCATCTATATTCCGTGTCTAAAGATTGCCGTGTGGTACCTTACAGGTCCACATAAGGTGCTCCATGTGACGCTTGGGTTTAAATGAGCCAGTTCCGTTTGCATCATTCGTGTACTTGGTTCTGCTTAAAGGAATCAAATCAGTTTTATTATTGTCAGTTTTATCGAAGTATTAAGGTGAAGGAATGGTTGTTTGGCTCCCTGTTGTCGATTCTGATGTATGTTTCAGAGATCGGAAGCAGTGGGCCACCGAAGTGCAGAGCTTCCCCTGTTAAATTACTAGCGGGCGTACGGGCGGTGGACTTCGCCTGAGCTCGCGTGTGCTGTTTGGTTCCGATTTCGGTGTTCTGAACGGGGTCGAAGTACAAAGGGAATCCACATCTAAATTCGAAAATAAATACTCAGTCGCCTCCACCGTTCGTGGCCAAATCGCGGCGTCACAATCTCGGGCTTCAGTTATTGTACAAGCCGCAGTTTTCTAAACTTGTGGTGACTCTGCAAGGTTGCCCGGGTTAAATGTTTTAAATATTTGTCTTAAGAATTTTGAGGGATTTCTGGAAGAATGTGTCTTAATTGAAACCGTTTTCTAAAACTACGGTGCAATTCAGCCTTAGTGGCGTATGTCAATTTTGATGGAGAAATAACTGGGTTATTATTGATCAAACTGTCTGTAACCTTGTAAAGTTTTTTGGTAATATCTCGCCCTGGAGGGGCGGTTTTCAATCTATGTGGAAATAATAATTGATTTCCTGGTTATTTGATGTAAAATTTATTTTAAATGATTTACTTGGCCCAAGTGGCGTTTCATTTTTTTTTTTAAGTGTTTGCAAAGAGATTATTTCGCTTGTGGTTTCATATAACAAGCAGTTTGTAAAATTGGCCTGTGTGGCGGGTTTTTAAATGTTTTCAAAGAGATTAATTCATTTGTGGATTTATATAACAAGCAGTTTGTAAAGTTTGCCTGAATGGCGTTTCTTACAGAAATTATTATCTGATTTATGATTATAATTCTCTTAATGATTTATCTATGATGCAAATAAATATGTTGAAATGAAATGGTCACTGTATGGGTCAAGACCTTCCACTCCCTATGTATTAAAAGTTAGGGAATTTGCAGTTTAAAAAAGAATTAATGTTCCAGGATGGGTGGTGGAAGGTGGAGTGATATTTCGCAGGAGGAGGTGGGAGTAATTAATTGATCAATTTCATTAATTACTCAATTAATTTTAAATCAAAAGTGTACTTGTATTGGTGAGGGGGAGAAGCAAGCTTGGGTATTTCCTAGGGGGGCGGGGGGTTGGAGGGAGGCAGAGAGGAGGGGAAGGATCGGGGGTTTCTAAGGAGGACGCATTATCCCCTTGGGGTCATAAATCAACCCGCAGTGGGTCATAGACCACTTAACAGAACAGTAGGTTAAAGTCGTAAATCAATCAAGTTTGGCCCTGAACGTATGCTTGACCATGATGTAGGCGACCTTCAGTGTGTGGTGTATGAACATAGTTCACCTACTTACGCCTTCAACGTTGATTTGACGAATTTTGATAAGAGTTTGTTGCTGGAGGCTCCTGAGAAAAATCGTGGGAGTCCATGTTTCATGACAAATTCATTTTAGTCAGGAGAGCTTTGAGATTATCTGCTTGCCTCTTCCTTTTGGCTTTAAAAATTTACCTTGAACTTTCTATAGTTATTCTGACGATGTAGATTTATTTTACAGTGGTAAGCGATGTGATCCACACAAAATGGGCAATTTTTTTCCAGTCGCTTTGGCAAGAATGATGCAAGATACATACAGGTGTAGCTTGCCTTATGATTCGTCTATTAGGAATGCGTACTCGAGGTTGCTGTCGTGACGCATCTCCCTCGTATCCCTCATATCTAGATTATTAATGAGTTCGCGTAGCTTACCGCTGGGGTGGCATTTCACTGTAACAGCATAAAGAAGTATTAAATATGCGATGCCGTGTGCTTGATTTGTGTACCAGTGAGCTGTTATTAGAAACAGGCATCGGCACTCACATTCGCCAACCAGTGCCGTGTTCTTGTGTTAAATTACCTATCAGGGCCAAAACGTTAGCCCATTCAATTTCCCAGTTGACAAAGAGTGACTTGAGAAGTGGGAAACCTCGGTACAAAGAGAAAACTTCACCCTAACAAAACAATCCACAGTAAGTATCAGTTAAACTTGTCCTTTAAACCCAAAGAAGTCTATAAAATTTGGGGCCATGAAACGAGTGTGAAAATAAGTTTTGTGTAATATTGAAAAACATAAAATAAATTCGCATGAAGTCCAGTATGAGTTCGTGTTCAGAATACGAACTGTAACCACACTGCAATTTTTACAGATTTGTGAACAAAATTTTCAATCACATTGCATACAAAGAAGCCATTGTTCCACTACAGCAGAACTGAAGAATTTTTAATTCCAGGCTTGGAATGTCGTCGTCTGAAGAAACGCTAGTTTCTTAATTTCTGGGTGAACGTATGTGAACTGCTGATTTGCAAAAAAATGGTTCAAATGGCTCTGAGCACTATGGGACTTAACATCGGAAGTCATCAGTCCCCTAGAACTTAGAACTATTTAAACCTAACTAACTTAAGGGCATCACACACATCCATGCCCGAGAGAGAATTCGAACTTGCGACCGTAGCGGTCGTGCGGTTCCAGACTGAAGCGCCTAGAAACGCTCGGCCACACCTGTTGATTTGCAAATGCAGTGTAAATAACGTTGCTATTAAACTATAGTAGCAGAAGAGTTTCATGCTCCCCGAGGTCTTCCAGATGCAGTTCCCACTCCAACGCCTGACTGCCCTACACGTCCGTCTGTATCACAATCTAGAAGCGAACGTCCAGGAAGTCGTAGGAAACACTTGGAGAACTCCCAGCTTGGAAGTTCTGAAACTAAAAGAATAAGTTTTAAACTCTTTGAGTGCTATCATTAAATTCATTGTGACCTAAAAGGGATGATAAATAAATGCAAAACATATAGGCTGGCGGCTTGTTCGGAATAATTAAAACCAATTCAATTTGTCCCTTAGATGAGATAGACATCCCATACCCATAAATTTTGTTCCTGTAGTCACTGATAATGACTTGGTTGTTAGCATCCATGTTGATTATACACAGTGTGGTCCATTGATCGTGACCGGGCCAAATATCTCACGAAATAAGAGTAAAACGAAACAACTACAAAGAACGAAACTTGTCTAGCTTGAACGGGGAAAGCAGACGGCGCTATGGTTGGCCCGCTAGATGACGCTGCCATAGCTCAAACGGAAAACAACTGCGTTTTTTTTAAATAGGAACCCCCATTTTTTATTACATATTCGTGTAGTTCGTAAAGAAATGTGAATGTTTTAGTTGGACCACTTTTTTCGCTTTGTGACAGATAGCGCTGTAATACTCACAAACATACGGCTCACAATTTTAGACGAACAGTGGGTAACAAGTACATTTTTTTAAATTAAAATACAGAACGTAGGTACGTTTGAACATTTTATTTCGGTTGTTCCAATGTGATACATGTACCTTTGTGAACTTATCATTTCTGAGAACGCATACTGTTACAGCGTGATTACCTGTAAATACCACATTAATGCAATAAATGCTCAAAATGATGTCCGTCAAACTCAATGCATTTGGCAATACGTGTTACGACATTCGTCTGAATAGGGACTAGTTCGCCTTCCGTAATGTTGGCACATGCATTGACAATGCGCTGACGCATGTTTTGAGCCGTTGTCGGTGGATCACGATAGCAAATATCCTTCAACTTTCCCCACAGAAAGAAATCCGGGGACGTCAGATCCGGTGAAAGTGCGGGCCATGGTATGGTACTTCGACGACCAATCCACCTGTCATGAAATATGCTATTGAATACCGCTTCAACCGCGCGTGAGCTATGTGCACGACATCCATCATGTTGGAAGTACAGGGCCTTTCTGTCATGTAGTGAAACATCTTGTAGTAACATCGGTAGAACATTACGTAAGAAATCAGCATACATTGCACCATTTAGATTGCCATCGATAAAATGGGGGACAATTATTCTTCCCCCCATAATGCCGCACCATACATAAACGCGCCAACCTCGCTGATGTACCACTTGTCGCAGTCATCGTGGATTTTCCGTTGCCCAATAGTGCATATTATGCCGGTTTACGTTACCGCTGTTCGTGAATGACGCTTCGTCGCTAAATAGAACGCGTGCAAAAAACCTGTCATCGTCCCGTAATTTCTCTTGTTCCCTGTGGCGGAACTGTACACGACGTTCAAAGTCGTCGCCATGCAATTCCTGGTTCTAAGAAATATGGTACGTGTGCAATCGATGTTGATGTAGCATTCTCAACACCGACATTTCTGAGATTCCCGATTATCGCACAATTTGTCTGCTACTGATGTGCGGATTAGCCGCGACAGCAGCTAAAACACCTACTTGGGCATCATCATCTATTGCAGGTCGTAGTTGACGTACACATGTGGCTGAACACTTCCTGTTTCCTTAAATAACGTAACTACCCGGCGAACGGTCCGGACACTTCGATGATGTCGTCTAGGATTGCGAGCAGCATACATAGCACACGCACGTTGGGCATTTTGATCACAACAGCCATACATCAACACGATATCGACCTTTTCAGCGATTGGTAAACGATCCATTTTAACACGGGTAATGTATCACGAAGCAAATACCGTTCGCACTGGCGGAATGTTACGTGATACCACGTACTTACACGTTTGTGACTATTACAGCACCATCTATCGCAAAGTGAAAAAAGTGGTCCAACTAAAACATTAATATTTCTTTACGTACTACACGAATATGTAATAAAAAATGGGGGTTCCTATTTAAAAAACGCAGTTGATATCCGTTTGACCTATGGCAGCGCCATATAGCGGGCCAACCATAGCGCCATCTGGTTTCCCCCTTCAAACTACACGAGTTTCGTTCTTTGTAGTTTTTTCGTTTGATGCTTATTTCGTGAGATATTTGGCCCGGTCGCTATCAATGGACCACCCTGTATAAGTGAAGAGAGTCGGAACCACACATCTTCGGCTTCACTGCGAAAACGTTCCGATTACAAAAGATGACAACTGCAGTGGATGAGTTACCCTGAAGTTTTATATGTCTTAGAGGATGATGACGATTTTCAGATTCTGAATGAAAATATGCTTCCTCTACTCATTGCATTAGTGGCTATGGTGCGTATAACGGTGAATACTGCAAAGTTTTGCTGATTACAAAAACTAATTTTGTTGAAAGGAACAGTTTTACTACACATGCAAGTTAGCCAAGTGGTTTATGTTATGGCCCAATTGATGTCACAGGCTATGTGTAGTTTAAACTTATGTTATTAGAAATAAAATACAAGCACAAATAGAAAACTACTTCTACAATAGAGGAACATTTTTTTGTAGCAAAGCATGACAAATAACTTTTTTGTATGCCATCTGTATGAAAACAACCGTAGTGTGAGATTCACACACAAGCACAGTGTCTGATTTGTGATGTTACGGGCCGGTACATCGTACCGGTACCTCTGGGGAAGAAACAGCGTTAAAATAAATTTGCAAGACTTCTAAATTTCAGAAAAACATTCTTACGTAGGTCGCAGTACCAGAACCGTATTTTTTTACAAATCACGCACTGCTCAAGCATAATGCATACTATTCTGTCAACATACTAATGAACAGTTATACAAATTAAGTGAACTAAGCTTTGAAAATGAAAGTGTGACTGACTGTCAACTATTCAGAATGTAGCTTTGCAAGGCAAGCGAGCTGAAATAAAAAGTAACTATTCTTATTACCTCACGTTGTCAATAACAGCCTGACTTTCTTAACAACTCTTTTATGCAAAGTTCTTAATAGAAGAAGTTTTTTTACGTAAAAAACACCGGGATTTCTTTCCCAGTTTACATTTGTAGCGGACTGTGGCGTAAAATGGCAGTTCCATGAAAAAACTCTTCCTGGAAATTGTTCTGTGTAATGTCGCCTACATTCGAGTTTGTTTATGAAAAACGTTTTCGAGAGTAGCACTTGAAAGGCGATAATCGACAGTCAGGCAGGTTCTGTGGAAATATATTTTTCAATCATGCCGAAAATTGTAATATGGACGCTGCAAAGTTTTTATAAGTACGAATTTCCGCCGAGAAGCAACATCAATGTTTGCTGTATAAACAGCGCGCAGTATTTACGTTAGTAGATTGTTATGTTTCATTGTTATAAATAAAAACCCAAAATTTCAGTTACTGAAAAAGAATGACAACCAGGACGACTGATACAGAAAAATAACATTTTAGCCCGTCCCTGGACAGATCGCTGACATGTGACTGCCGGCTGGGGTGACCGAGCGGTTCTAGGCGCTACAGTCTAGAACCGCGCGACCGCTACGGCCGCAGGTTCGAATCCTGCCTCGGGCATGGAAGTGTGTGATGTCCTTAGATTAGTTAGGTTTAAGTAGTTCTACGTTGTAGGGGACTGATGACCTCAGAAGTTAAGTCCCATAGTGCTCAGAGCCATTTTTTTGACATGTGACTGAGCGGAGGGACGGAGGGTCAGCGATATGTTCACAGGTGGCCACAAAGAGACAGAATATTTTGAAAGGCGGTGAAACATCTAACGTTCCTCGCTGTGCCATGCCGTACTGTCAGCGGCCGTATTTTATGTCATCATTTTGCAGTTGTGAATAAGAGAGAGTGCGTATTTAGTGTTGTGATCTACAAAATTGGTGAATTTCTTTTCGGTTTCACGCCTACCGTGTGCTCAAGACACAGATCTGGAAAAAAAGGCAGAAGACTGCTGTATAGATTTTTATATGTATTCCGTAAATATGCTGTATTTTGTGTACATCAACGAATTTGCTTACCTGTGTTATAAAGCTAGTTTCTTGCAAGTACTGCTTACTACATACCTCGGTGTAATAATACTCTCAGATTTTTCTGACGATCGAGAATCTTGATAAAGGCTTGCAGTATACTCTGTAAAATTTTCGAAACGTCAGGAGCATAAGATCGTAAGTTTTGCTGTCACAGAAAACTTCTTTGCTATGTGGAAGATATTGTGAATTCCGTGTGTTTTTGTATGTGTATCATACAGTAACTGAATCAGTTTTTGACACTTTCGGTGTATATCTTCTCCTATATTAGTTCTTGTTGCTTGTGTTAAATTTTAAATGAAGTTTGCTTCCCAATTACAAAACATAGTTTACATATGGAAAGTTGTGTAACTTACTGTGAGCTGACAGTTACTAGTATTAAATTATAAGTCCAAATTCTAGTGGAAGCAGTTTGTATGCAAAGTAAAAAGTGTGAAGTCTAAATTGCTGTGTGAAACAACCATCACACAGAACTCTGTTATAAACAGGTAGTAATTTTCCAAACTTGAATCTATGTAATGAGAAGATGTTGAACTTATTCACGAAAATGGCAGCTTGGCTATGCTGTGTCTGAAGGTTTAACTTCATTAATTTAGAACCAGCCAGCTACCTCAAAAGTCTGCAAGAAATGTAACTGATCCTTGATCCATATTTGCCCGCTGTAACAGAAATTTTCTTTCGAATTCAGATTAAAGTTAACCATGTTGTAGATGGGATTTACTTAAAGTAAACTCTTGCTAGTACCTGTACTTCTCTCTGAACTCTCCGTTCTCCGAAGCTTGTGCATTACACGTTCCTCTTACTGTATTGGAACTACTCAGCACACCTAGTTATTCGTGAAGTACTGTCGATTACAATACAGCAAATGCTAAAGTATTTATTTTCTTGATACATCCTTAATGTAATACTTATTGTACCGTATAATAAATATTAATTACATTTGTTTCTTCCTGTAAATAGTTTCGATCATATCGATAGTTATACATTTGTTTGTAACTTGAAAGATCGATGTATTCGTATACCTCTGAACTGAGACTCCATGTATGTATTAGAACGGTGGTCTGATCATTTAATATTAAAAGACTACGACTAAGGTGTGGACGGGGCCAAGGAATTTACATATCAGACGTGATTTAACACATAAATAATTTATTCATAACATACAATACATAACACCAACTATGTAAATCCTGCTTCGATGCTTACAACTGCCCAAAATGGGAGGGCCACCACTTTCGAATTGGAAAGGCTTTAATTTAAGAAACTAAAACGCCTATTATAATTTTTAAAAATAATAATAACAACACATAAGTAAGCTCTAAGTGAACACACTCTTTAATTATTAATCACAAAGCGTGGGTTTACCACATTTAAATTCTCATTGCAATATAAAACATAAATACATGAATTCACGACACAGCATGGCTTCAAAATTTTTCTACCTGTACAACCTATGGTCCTAAAACTTTCGTATTACATTGGAAGGTCTCTGTTGGATTCCTTTCATGTTAATTTCTTAAATCTCTTGTCATTCACAGCATAAATTCCTCTTCTAAATTTACTGTGGTGTTTCTGACTATCTGGGAGGCGACTGAGCAGTGGAACGTGTTACTTTTGCACAGAAACAAGAACGATCTGTCACACTACTACACTTTAAAACACAGTTTATATGTAATTCATGTCACACAGTCTCATATGGAACCTACATCCGCTTTCTTTTATATACTGTATATGATAAGATACTGTCATCCCCCTTCCCTTCTGTGTGAGAGGATGAATGAGCAAATGTATTTCTAGTTGCATGCTTGATGGTAGTAGACAAGCCTGTCTGCTAAAGAACAGTAGGACCAACGTCGGAACAGGTAGCTACGCTTTATAAAAGCAGAGAGGTTTCTATTCTTAGTATGGTCCTGTCCATCCCTTGTCATGTTGGTATAGGAAGCTGCCTCTCTGGTCACTTCCGTTTGTGTCTGTTAAGCACGCTCGGTAGGGTCCCAGGTCAGTCTGCCCGCGGCGACCGCCTGAAGTGGTAAGATCTCCGGCTAAGCGCGTGTCTGCTAAGTCCGTAGGACAATGGATTTCTTAAGTTCAGCCTAACTGAAAATTTAATCACCTTTATTTCAGGTTTAGCTCTAAAATATCTAATGTTATCTTAAATTGCAATGCAGTGTAATTCGAGTGTGAAGTTCAGAATATCTTCCGGTAGTTGCTTTGTCACTACTTTGTGAGTAAAGTGGAATCACATGTTGATCAGTAACTCAAACTAAGATTATCAATCTTAAATGCCAATGTGCGTGAGATTTTAACGTCTCATCTTGACAATATTTTTCAATATAGCAACTTTTCTTTATGTTAAGCCCACGTGGGGTCTACTTTGTGAGACCAGTACCACGTACTTATACAGTTGTTTGACCCATCAGGTTAATACTAAGACGATAGTAACCAGTTCGAGGTTTTTCTTTTGTAAATTGCGTTTCGATGTAATTTATTTTAATTATCAAATTTATCGTGGAGTTACACTCTTTGTGTAAACCAAGTTGACCACGTGAAGCATGTGGTGTAAGCATCAAAATAGCCCTCAGCTATTCTTTTCGGGAAGATTTCACAGAGAGTTAGTATGAATTTAGTATACCAGTGTGTGGTAATTTCATGACGGATAGGATTGCGTTATGAACGTAACTTCTTTGGGTGAAAATTGAATTAATTGGTTGTGGTTGATTTCCTCTTGGATATGTTTCAACGTTCTTCGTGTGTTATTTTATGAATGCAGTGCTGTATGTAGTCTCCCACTCTTGGCTCCCTATTTGATGTGTTCCGTAAGATTACAAACTCACATTTTCACAATCCTAAATAAGGCACCAGTTTAGTTATGAATCAAGTTTGATATGCTGAAAGTTTAGCGGAACAATGATCAATGTTAAAATAAATGTCCAAATATGAACTGATTTATTTCTTTTTATTTAAACTGTCTTTTTATATATATATCACCGGTTATCGTAAGATGAGTACTAAAAGATTATAATTAATGTTAGTCTGGTTGGGAATTTGGTAAGCTAGACTGGATACCTGGTGAAACAGTTGCGCAGTAATGCAAGGTTAGCTTCCTCCGATAGCTCACAGCTTTTAACCCACTTCTATGGTCTTGAATATCAGCACCGCTTTCAGAACAAATTAATGCAACAACATTACAACATTCCAGCCAATCACGTTAATAACTTATAAACACGGTTGGTAAAATACAAACGTTTGCACTATAATCAATTTTAATAACCCACCATCACTCAGAAAACAACATCAGAAGTTCGATACGGAGCATGTAAGTCTGTTTATACAATCTTTCGGACCAAAATAGGCACGAGGGCCACCATAACACAAGTGCGCTGGTTGCTTTTAGGATAGGTGCTCCCATTAGCTTAATCACTGAGCAGATGTTTACTTAAGCGGCAGGTAAGATAGTTAATTCAAATAGAAGGTATTTCTAAAGTTCTTTTTTTCCTCCCTCCCTTTTAACAAGGGTGTTTTCGTAAGGTGGAAATTACACTTTGAGGAGACGCAACAGCAATCTAGCGGGCACGCCTTCACGAGGACGCCATGCCACTACGCACGTACTAAACTAGCCGCGTGTCCGCTGTTCAAGCCAAACATTAACTACGAAGTTTCATATTCCTGACACCCAAATAGTTGGGATCAAAACAAAACCAAAAGTCCCAATAGCGCAAGATCCAGCATAGCTTCAGAACAGATCTTACTTCATGCGGTTGCCTTCATAAATACAGGTATCGAAATGAAAACAAGAACGTGTACCAACATTCCCTAATCAGCACAATGTTCTTCTTTAGGTCCCGGTAGCGCTAGACAACGCTGACACGCCAATGTTAACAAACCTCTAAGGCAACAGCAACTGACAAGCCGAAACCAATGTGACCCTTTATCAGCTCCGTGACAGGACTCGAACCCCCAACTACTGTCAGGGCAACTCACTTAGAATAAATACAGAACAAATAGTATGGCGGACACATATACCCAAGGATTAACAGAACACTAGACCGAACTAGAATTAACCTTAATAATACAGCACTAGATATTGGGAGACCACAGGGCGGGAGGATGAGCTACCAAAACATAGAAGTGCAAACGTACACAAATAACTACCAAAATACACTAGTACACCGGTTAGCAACGATGCGTGAAGGAATCTGCACTGTCAGAATTGCACGAGTGAACAGAGCAGAGGATTGCCACAGTGGTGGCCACAAGGCGGGAAAGACGACTGGATGAACTCAATCCCAAAGGACGATCAACTTGAAACATTCACACTTAACTTCTTTTCTCCTTTCCCTCGGCGCACTTCGTCGTTTGTCCGGGACTGCTGTGTACGATTCTGAGCCGTCCCCAGTCGTCCCGGCAGACACCGACCCAGCGGAACTCCTGCCGGACTCAAACCCTCGCCGGACGGCGGCTCCACCGCCCCATGATGGTTACTGTTTGCTTGCCTTCGTCAACGCAGGCGATGATTAGACTGCCATCCGCCTCCCGCGGACAACCAGTGTAGAGCGGACAGAGGGGCCCAACCAGGCCGGCGTTCCTCCACGAATAGAAGTGCGGGTTCGATAACAACATCTGTACGTGGAAGGCAGGATGTCGACGTCACCAGAGCAGACATGAAGAGCACTGCGCGACCATCTCCTCCAGCGTGACCGCGCTCGCCTATAAATAGTACAGGCCAAAGAGTCTGCTGCAGTAAACACGTGAGTCGGTCGTGTTACCAACCTACGGTTTCTAAGCACACCAAAGACAGAACTCGCAATCGATAGTGGGTACACTACGGGCAGGAGTTCAAACGAAAGAGCTTCATAAAAGACCAACCCTGAACAGCCGCGGAAAAACGAAATAGAAGCGAAGCAATAAAAGACAGCAACGAGATGCTAGAGCCCGATCGCGCCCAAACACTGTCGATTACCAAAAATACTGGCTCCACACGACGCTCAGGAAACGAGCCGTGGAAACATGGAAGTACACACGGCTCATGTATGTTGACTGAAATGTGTACCAGGCAGCAGTCAGTCTTAGTCAAGGCAAGTTGTGACTTAGTTGTAGTTGTGTGATGGCGTAGTTGTTGGACTCCGGTATCTGGTGTTGTGCGGTATGATGGAATGAGGTACAGGCTGTCGCGATGAACTATATTGAACATAAGTTTTTGTAGACGTTTTCTTCGAACTAGGCAAAGTGTTGTGAGTACTATGAAGGGAATTTATAGATAAAGATTTCAATAATTTTGATGTAAGATCTGAGTTCCTGTTTCATTATTACATTTATCCGTGCATACATAAATGGAATTAAAAACTGAGGATGTGTTAGATGACGATCATTTTGGCTTTGGGAAAGGCAAAGGCACCAAAGAGGCATTTCAAATGTTGCGGTTGATAATGGATGCAAGGCTAAAGAAAAACCAAGACACGTTAATAAGATTTGTCGACCTGGAAAAAGCGTTCGACAATGTAAAATGGTGCAAGATGTTTTAAATTCGGAGAAAAATAGAGGTAAGCTATAGGGAGAGACGGGTAGTACGCAATATGTACAAGAGGCAAGAGGGAATAATAAGAGTGGATAACCAAGAGCGAAGTGCTTGGATCGAAAACGGTGTAAGGCAGGGATGTAGTCTCTCGCGAGTACTGTTCAGTCTGTACATCAAAGAAGCAATGATGGAAATAAAATAAAGGTTCAGGACTGGAATTAAAATTCAATGATAACTGTTACGATATATCAATGATACGATTCGCTGATGACATTGCTATCCTGGGTGAAAGTGTAGAAGAATTACATTACCTGCTGGATGGAATGAATAGTCTAATGAGCACGGAGTATGGATTGAGAGTAAATCGAAGAAAGGCGAAAATAATGAGAAATAGCAGAAATCAGAACGGCGGGAAAGTTAACATCAGGGTTGATGGTCATGAAATACAGACATTAAAAAACGTTTTGCATCACCCCTGTTCCCAGAACTCCCGAAGAAAGACGTTGACTGTGGATATTTTACCACAGACACAATCCCTTTAACGTTCACAGATGTCAATAAACCTGCCCAAACATGCAAACAACCATGCATGAGCAGTGCCTTTAGACGGAGGGGGTCCGACAGCCGATCAGTTCCAGTCATTCCACAATGAACGAGGTACACGGCTCTTGTTGTATGTAGTTCAACCATGCCTAGACCTTCAATACCGCGGTTCGATCGCGTCCGCATTGTTACTTTGTGCCAAGAAGGACCCTCAACATGGGAAGTATCCAGGGGTCTCGGAGTGAAACAAAGCGAAGTTGTTCGGACATGGAGGAGATACAGAGAGACAGGGACTGTTGATGACATGCCTCACTCAGGCCGCCCAAGTGCTACTACTGCAGTGGATGACTGCTACTACGGATTATGGCTCAGAGGAACCCTGACAGTAACGCCACCATGTTGAACAATGCTTTTCGTGCAACCACATGACATGGTGTTACGACTCAAACTGTGCGCTGTAGCCTGCATAATGCGCAACTTCACTCCCGACGTCCATGGCGAGGTCCATCTTTGGAACCACGACACCACGCAGGGCGGTACAGATGGGCCCAACAACATGCCGAATGGACCGCTAAGGATTGGCATCACATTCTCTTCACCCATGAGTGTCGCATGTGCCTTCAACCAGACAATCGTCAGAGACGTGTTTGGAGGCAACCCAGTCAGGCTCAACGCCTTAGACACACTGCCCAGCGAGTGCATCTTGGTGGAGTTTCCCTGCTGTTTATGAGTGTCGCATGTGCCTTCAACCAGACAATCGTCAGAGACGTGTTTGGAGGCAACCCAGTCAGGCTCAACGCCTTAGACACACTGCCCAGCGAGTGCATCTTGGTGGAGTTTCCCTGCTGTTTTGGGATGGCATTATGTGGGGCCGACGTACGCCACTGGTGGTCATGAAAAGCGCCGTAACGGCTGTACGATACGTGAATGCCATCCTCCGACCGATAGTGCAATCATAGCGGCAGCATATTGGCGAGGCATTTGTCTTCATGGACGACAATTCGCGCCCTCATCGTGCACATCTTGTGAATGACTCCCTTCAGGATAACGACAACGCTCGACTAGAGTGGCCAGCATGTTCTCCAGACATGTACCCTATCGAACATGCCTGGGATATATTGAGGAGGTCTGTTTATGGACGACGTGACCCACCAAATACTCCGGGGGGTCTACACCGAATCGCCGTTGAGGAGTGGGACAATCTGGACCAACAGTGCCTTGATGAACTTGTGGATAGTATGCCACGACGAGTACAGGCACGCATGTATGCAAGAGTGCTTGTTATTGGGGATTAGAGGTATCGGTGTGTACAGCAATCTTTACCACCATATCTGAAGGTCTCGCCGTATGGTGGTACAAAATGCAATGTGTGGTTTTCATGAGCAGTAAAAAGGTCGGAAATGATGTTTATGTTGACCTCTGTTCCAATTTTCTGTACAGGTTCCGGAACTCTCGGAACCGAGGTGATGCAAAAGTTTTTTTGATGTGTGTAGATGAACTTAAGGAATTCTGCTACGTAGGCAGCAACCAATGTCGAACGGAGCAAGGAGGACATCAAAAGCTGGCTACCACTGGCAAAAAGGGCATTCCTGGCCAAGAGACGTCTGCTAGTGACGAACATGGGCCTTAATTTGGGGGAGAAATTTCTGAGAATGTACGTGTGCAGCACAGTATTGTATGGTAGTGAAACATGGACTGTGAGGAAGCCAGAACAGAAGATAATCGAAGCATTTGAGAAATTGTGCTACAGACGAATGCTGAAAATCAGGTGGGCTGATAAAGTAAAGAATGAAAAGATTCGGAAAGGAATATGTGTAAACACTGACAAGGAGAAGGAATGACTTCCATCGTACCATAGGGAGCTGTAGAGGGTAAAAACTGTAGAGGAAGTCAGAGATTGGAATACGTCCATTAAATAATTGAGGGTGTAGGTTGCAAGTGCTACTCTGAAGTGCAGATGTTGGCACAGGAAACGAATTCGTATCGGGTCACATCAAAGCAGTAATAAGACTGATGACTCCAAGAATATGCGTATATGAGAGCAACAACCTGTCTGTGTGTTAGGTAGCGGAAATCATCGAATTAAATAGCCTACCATACGAGAATTCTACGTCAACGAGGTCGAAGCTAAGGAACTTTTACTGTTTTTAACGCTCACTTGCTCGTTTCCTATTATCGCACAAGTAATCCCAGAGTTCATAAATGCCCAACTGTTGGTTCTACGGTAATAGTGCAACGAGACCTCTTAAGTTACTAATATATTTTTTGTATAACAAAAGGCTTATTAAAGACGGGAAAACTGAATCTAAACTGAATTGTGACTTCTGAACTGAATTATCCATAACGTGTCTTTTCATTCTGAATGTTATACAATCGTTCGTCGGGAACTGGAATATTTTAGGAGTATGTTATAGTTACTGCCGAAATGCGATGTAAATCAAGTGTTCTTCCAGTTTAATGAGATATTCTAGGTGTATCAACAAGAGTCATCCGACCTAGAACGATCGTAACGATTATGAATTTGAGAAATGTGCGTGACCAATGTACTCTTGCAAAGAGCAAACTCTCGAGTTTTACATGGTTCCCGCTAGGTCGCAGCAGTGTGTGCCCACTTCAATTCTAGTAAAAATGGTTTCGGGACAACAGAGAGCGTTTTGTGTTCTACGTTTTGCGCAATGCGGGTCGGTAACAAGTGTTCAGCGTGACTTCTGTACTAGGTATGCTGTGGATGCTTCTAAAGCACAGAGCATTACACGATGGCATGAACAATTCCGAGAAACAGGTTGTTTGTGTAAAGACAAATCGCAGGGCCGCCCCCGAGTGTCTGACGCAGACGTCGAATGCAGCCGCTATACGTCGTCTCACCAGGAGTCCGCAGAAATCCATTCGCCGTGCAGCTCAACAGCTCAATATGCCCCCGATGTCCATCTGGCGACTGTTGTGGCGTCCTTTACACATGAAACCATACAAAATTCAGCTACTAGAAGCTCCTTGTGAAGGTGACAAACAAGAACGTGTAGAGTTCTATAGTGTCGTTCTTGGCAAGATGGAGGATAACAGTGTTCTTCGACGGTTAGTGTTTGGTGGCGAGGCAACAGTCCATTTAAATGTAAAGGTGAATAGTCATAATGTGAGAGTATGGGTACAGAACAAACGCATGAAGTTGTACAACGTGAGAGGGACTCTCCAAAAGTTAATGTTTTGTGCAGCTTCACAGGAAAATGGCTATGGTCCAGTTTTCTTTGCTGAGAACACTGTTACAGGAAGCACACATCTCAATATGCTTGAGAACTTTTTTCCTC
This sequence comes from Schistocerca piceifrons, assembly GCF_021461385.2. NCBI lineage: Eukaryota > Metazoa > Arthropoda > Insecta > Orthoptera > Acrididae > Schistocerca > Schistocerca piceifrons. The sequence continues at coordinate 548,048,008 of NC_060143.1, forward strand.
ACAGTTGGAGACTGATTCGAACCACTTCATTTACCAGCAGGATGGGGCATCGCCAAATTGACATTGAAATCAAATAATTACTGAACAATGGATGGGTCGCATTAGACCATATGATTCAGCCTTCATTACTGGCTTCCAGGGTCACTGGACCTGACTGTATGTGATTATTTCTTGTGGTGGTTTATAAAAGACTCTGTTTATGGCCCTCCGTTACCAACAACAATGAAGAAACAGAGACATCGTGTAACAGCAGCTGTGGAAACTGTAACTCAAGACATGCTCGCTGCAGTGTGGGAACAATCTGAATACCGCATTCACTTATGCCGTGCATCTCAAGGGGGGAGGGAGGGCGGGGTTATTGAACACCTATAAAAGGGTATGAAAAAGAACTTTTCGATTTTCCCGTTCATCAAAACACAAAATTCGTTGTTTGTGTTTGCTACTTACAGAAATATAGACGTGGCAGATCGCACGACTCTTTTCTATTCTGTGATATAACCAGTGCCTTTATTAATAAAATATCATTTACATTTGTTTCTTTTTGGAAATAATTTTGATGATATCGATACTTACATATATTTTTGTCGCCGGCCGGTGTGCCCTAGCGGTTCTAGGCGCTTCAGTCCGGAACCGCGCGACCGCTACGGTCGCAGGCTCGAATCCTGCCTCGGGCACGAATGTGTGTGATGTCCTTAGGTTAGTTAAGTTTAAGTAGTTCTAAGTTCTAGCGGACTGATCACCTCAGATGTTAAGTCCCATAGTACTCAGAGCCATTTGAACCATATATTTTTGTAACATCAAAGATCGATGTATTCAAATATCTCTGAACTGCATGTATATATGTCGACTGATATGTGTACCAAGCAATAGTCAGTATGAGTCTAGGCTATTTGTGAGTTAGTTGTAGGTGTGATGGCTTTGGTTGGACTCTGCAATCTGGTGTCGTACAGTTATGATGGAATGAGGTATAGGCAGTCGCGGTGAACTTTATTGAATACAGGTTTTCGGAAACGTTTTCTTCGCACTATGCAAGGTGTTCTGAGTGCTACGAAGTGAATTAATCGACAAAAATTTCAAAAATTCTGATGTAAGATCCGAGTTCCTGCTTTAGTATTACATTCCACCGTGCACATATGAAAGCAGCAACCCGTCCCTGTGGCAGGAAGCGAGTATCGTCGAACTAGACAGCCTACCAAAGAAGAATTATGTGTCGACGGGATCGAAGCTGAGTTTACTTTTATTGTTTTTTTAGAGCCACTTGCTCGTTTTGTATTACCACACCAATAATCCCACTGTTCATAAATACCCAACTGTAGGTTATACAGTAATTGAAGCCAATACTGCGAAGAGGCCTCTTAAATTACTAACGTATTTTGTTTATTACAAAGGATGTATTAAACGACATGAAAACGAAACCTCAACTGAATTTTTCCTAACGGTTCTTCTCATTCTGAATATCATACAGTCGTTCGCCTGGAATTGGAATATTTTTAAGAGTATGTTATAGTTATTGTCGAAAGATGACGTAAATCAAATGTTCATACAGTTTAATCAGATATACGAGGGCTGTTCAAAAAGTAGGTAACTTTTCAAATTGCACGGGAAACGTACGTTCGATTATCGATTTTTTTGTTATGTTGGCACAGATGTCCCGAACATACGTTCACAGTTTGAAGTGTACAACATACTTCGTTTATTTTTGACAGATAGAAAGATTAGACGAGTTTTAGTGTGCTCGGCGATATTCGATCATTATAAAAAAATGGAGCAAAGAATTTGCATCAGATTTTATGTGAAAAATGGAATCAAGTGCTCTAAAACACTTGAAATGTCGACAGTGGCATACAGTCAGTCCGCTGTAAGTAAAAAAAAAATGTTTACAAGTGGTAAAAGCGCTTCCAAGATGGCCGAAAAGATGCCAATGGCGAATCTCGCTCTGTATGCCCCAGCACATCAATAACAGATGATAACGTCGAAACTATGAAGAAAATGGTTTTGGAAAATCGCCGAATTGCCGTAAGGGAAGCTGCTGAGGATGTTGGCATATCGGTAGGCTCGTGTCATGCAATTATTGTGGATGTTTTGGGCATGAAACGTGTGTCAGCGAAGTTGTTCCAAAACTTCTCAATTTCGATCAGAGGACAAACTGCCTATTTGCTTCTGTGTCGGGTTTTTCGGCCGAAGAACCCGAGACAGACGCAAATAGGCAGTTTGTCAGCAAGTGGCCACGAAAGCCGTAAAAATTGAACTGTCACATTAACATCGCTGAGGAGCTCTCGAATGACGTTAATGATGATTTTAACTGGTGACGAAACATGGGTTTACGGTTATGACGTTGAAACCTAAGCCCAATCGTCCCAATGGTAGCATCCCGGAGAGGGAAGACCGAAAAAAGCATGCCAAGTTCAATCAGATGCCAAACATTCGCTCACTGTTTTTTTGTTTTTTCAATTACCATGGTGTAGTGCGTCATGAATTTTTGCCCCGAGGTCGTAGGGTCAGTAAGGAGTATTACCTTGGCGTTATGAGCCGTTTGTGAGTAGCGATACGCAAAAAAATCCGGAATTGTGGAAAAGCAATTCATGGCTTTTGCATCACGACAATGCACCTGGACATTCATCGTTGCTTGTGAGAGATCTTTTGGCCGAAAACAGCACGACAGTCATGCCCAGCCACCATATTCACCGGATTTGGTCCCCTGCACTTTTTAAAACTGAAGAGACCTATGAGAGGACGAAGATTTTTTACGACTGAGGAAATAAAAACTGCATCGCTGGATGTGCTCATGGCTGTACCAAGAAGTGCTTATGAGAAGTGTTTCGAGGATTGGAGGAAGCGTTTGCACAAGTGTATTGTGTCTGAGGTGGATTACTTTGAAGGGGGACAACCTGAATATTCATGAATAAATAAATATTTTTTCATAAATATATGAATTCACCTTACTTTTTGAACACTCCTCGTATTTCTCGCCGTTAACTGCTGAACATTAGCACTTGCATGGTACTTCATAGTTACTTGCTGCATTATGTACCACTGCGGCACACCGCACTCATTTGCGTCGATGACATACACTACTGGCCATTAAAATTGCTACACCACAAAGATGACGTGCTACAGACTCGAAATTTAACCGACAGGAAGAAGATGTTGTGATATGCAAATAATTTGCTTTTCAGAACACTCATACAAGGTTGGCGCCGGTGGCGACACCTACAACGTGTTGACATGAGGAAAGTTTCCAACCGATTTCTCATACACAAACGGCAGTTGACCGGCGTTGCCTGGAGAAACGTTGTTGTGATACCTCGTGTAAGGAGAGGAAATGCGTACCATCACGTTTCCGACTTTGATAAAGGTCGGATTGTAGCCTATCGCGATTGCGGTTTATCGTATCGCGACATTGCTCTTCGCATCGGTCGAGATCCAATGACTGTTAGCAGAATACGGAAGCGGTGGGTTCAGGAGGGTAATACGGAACGCCATGCTGGATCCCAATGGCCTCGTATCACTAGCAGTCGAGATGACAGGCATCTTATCCGCATGGCTATAACGGATCGTGCAGCCACGTCTCGATCGCAGGGTCAACAGATGGGGACGTTTGCAAGACAACAACCATCTGCACGAACAGTTCGATGACGTTTGCAGCAGCATCGACTATGAGCTCGGAGACCATGGCTGCGGTTACCCTTGACGCTGTATCACAGAAAGGAGCGCCTGCGACGATGTACTCAACGACGAACCTGGGAGCACGAATAACAAAACGTCATTTTTTCGGATGAGTCCAGGTTCTGTTTTCAGCATCATAATGGTCGCATCCGTGTTTGGCGACATCGCGGTGAACGCACATTGGAAGCGTGTATTCGTCATCGCCATACTGGCGTATCAGCCGGCGTGATGGTATGGGGTGCCATTGGTTACACGTCTCGGTCACCTCTTGTTCGCATTGACGGCACTTTGAACAGTGGACGTTACATTTCAGATGTGTTACGACCCGTGGCTCTACCCTTTATTCGATCCCTGCGAAACCCTAAATTTCAGCAGGATAATGCACGACCGCATGTTGCAGGTCCTGTACGGGCCTTTCTGGATACAGAAAATGTTCGACTGCTGCCCTGGCCAGCACATTCTGCAGATCTCTCACCAACTGAAAACGTCTGGTCAATGGTGGCCGAGGAACTGGCTCGTCACAATACGCCAGTTACTACTCTTGATAAACTGCGATATCGTGTTCAAGCTGCAGGGCAGCTGTACGTGTACACACCATCCAAGCTCTGTTTGACTCAATGCCCAGGCGTATCGAGGCCATTATTACGGCCAGAGGTGGTTGTTCTGGGTACTAATTTCTGAGGATCTATGCACCCAAATTGCGTGAAAATGTAATCACATGTCAGTTGTAGTATAACATATATGTCCAATGAATACCCGTGTATCATCTGCATTTCTTCTTGGTGTAGCAATTATAATGGCCAGTAGTGTGGCAGAGCGCAGTTGAGTTTGCCTCGCTGTGGTTGCCGCGCTGTCCCCCTGTCGTGTTGTGTCTGTGCGGTGGCCACACGCAGTGGGACGAGTTGAGTCTTGAGACGGAAAGCGGCAGCAGGGAGCTCGTAAAGTACAGAAAAGGCCTCGGCGCCGACTTGAGGGGCCTCTCAGCTGGCCATTGTCTGCGGCGGTCGTCCGCAAGAAGAGCCGCGGGCGGCGTGGAGGCCCGCTGTCCCCAGACAACGCCGCCCCCCTTGCGTAACGCCGCCTCCGCGGCCGTAAATACGCCACGGCGGGACAGCGGGACACAGTCGGCCGTTTCTCCGAAGCCGGTCGCGCTGCGCCGCCAGTAATTGGTTCCGGGAACCACTTTATGGCGCACTCATTAAATTTCCATGCGTTGTCGCATGCGCCGTCTCCAAGGACGCCGGCCGCCCCACGGCGACGCACCGAGTCGCGCCGGTCGGAGGCGGGAGAGCGCCGTGGCGTCTCAGATCTGCCGCCCTGGACAGGGCGTCTGGCGGGCCCCGCTGCGGAGGACGCAGCTGACTACCAGCACTTGGCACTCGGGTAGACATCGGATCGTTAAGTCGCACGCAGACGGGACTGCCGTCTAGTCCTGGAGCGCGCCGAAAGAGGTTGACGTCACGGCTGGTGCGCGCTCGGAAGCGAACTGGAACAGCAGAGCGAAGGACATGAAAAAAAGAAAGCAGTTGGTGAGGGGGGGGGGGGGGGGGGGGGGAGTGAGACAGGGTTTGTAGTCACTCCCTGATGTTATCAAATCTGTACATAGAGCAAGCGGAACATGAATCCAGTAAAGGAAACTCACAAGAGACTTTTATTTACAGTAGAGCGCCGATTATCCGAAGTAATTCGGGGACATGGGTGTTCGGAAAACTGGTTTGTTCGGATAGTCGAACTGTACATGTTTATTTGCCAAAAAGAAGTACTGTAGAGTAAATTTATTCATAAAAACACGCATCTCTTTTAGTATTACAAAGTAACATACAAAGGCAACTTCACTAGGAACATACAGGGTATTACAAAAAGGTACGGCCAAACTTTCAGGAAACATTCCTCACATACAAAGAAAGAAAATATGTTATGTGGACATGTGTCCGGAAACGCTTACTTTCCATGTTAGAGCTCATTTTATTGTTGTTGGCTGTTTTTGGGGAAGGAGACCAGACAGCGAGGTCGTCGGTCTCATCGGATTAGGGAAGGACGGGGAAGAAAGTCGGCCGAGCCCTTTGAAAGGAACCATCCCGGCATTTGCCTGGAGTGATTTAGGGAAATCACGGAAAACCTAAATTATGATGGCCGGACGCGGGATTGAACCGTCGTCCTCCCGAATGCGAGCTCATTTTATTACTTCTCTTCGAATCACATTAATCACGGAATGGAAACACACAGCAACAGAAAGTACCAGCGTGACTTCAAACACTTTGTTACAGGAAATGTTCAAAATGTCTTCCGTTAGCGAGAATACATGCATCCACCCTCCGTCGCATGGAATCCCTGATGCGCTGATGCAGCCCTAGAGAATGGCGTATTGTATCACAGCCGTGCACAATACGAGCACGAAGAGTCTCTACACTTGGTACCGAGGTTGCGTAGACAAGAGCTTTCAAATGCCCCCATAAATGAAAGTCAAGAGGGTTGAGGTCAGGAGAGCGTGGAGGCCATGGAATTGGTCCGCCTCTACCAGTCCATCGGTCACCGAATCTGTTGTAGAGACGCCTACGAACACTTCGACTGAAATGTGCAGGAGCTCCATCGTGCATGAACCACACGTTGTGTCGTACTTGTAAAGGCACATGTTTTAGCAGCACAGGGAGAGTATCCCGTATGAAATCAAGGCGGTGAACCGAGGAAGTACAGTACATACTGACGAAACTAAAATGAGCTCTAACATGGAAATTAAGCGTTTCCGGACACATATCCACATAACATCTTTTCTTTATTTGTGTGTGAGGAATGTTTCCTGAAAGTTTGGCCGTACCTTTGTGCAACACCCTGTATAGTATGTGGCACAGTTTATTAAACAAAAATATAACGTTTAAAAAATCCTTTATTTTGGTCTGTCTAAGCAAGCCTACACGCTTACGAGCAGCTAAGTCACGTACTTTTTTCATTACAGATATCTGAAACTGGACCTGATATAGGTTCTCCTTCCGATCTCTTGTGTGCAAACCACTTGTAAACAGCATCATTTAGATCTCTGTTAGTGGCGAGCTTCATAGTTTTACGCCTTTTTTATCCATCAGTAGAATCAAGCATAGCTATGAAATTTGCTATTCTCGTCTTTTGTTTCTTTATATCCGTAACTGTCGACTTCCCCACCTTGTACTTTTAATAATCTCGTAATTGTCCCTCATAGAAAGTACAACACGTTCACGTTTAAGCATTTTGTATCGTCAAGTCCACTTCTTCACGCAGCAGCACACAAGTGGTCGTAACAGAGAACAGAAGGTAACTGTTTGCACAGTGAGAAGCTCTTCTTGGGGGCGCGCAATTCTTCAAAATGCGCGGAGCGGCACGCCTCAACTCTGAGCTGGCGCAGCTGTTGCTGTGAACAGCTTTGATACTGCCGCTACTTCTACTGCCAGTGCCTAGCCGACAGAAGTGTGCTGATTGTTGAAACACAGCGACTGTCGGCTTGGCATGTCATCAGCGTCTTGTGAAGGCCCCATTAGAAGCGATGTTCCGCCAGCGGTGGTCCAGTGCGGCGACTACCGTGGGAAACTTGGGTTTGGGAGTGAGGGGGATGATGGACGGTAGGGTGGGAGAGTAACAGGTGCGAGCGAGTATACAGTTCGGTTAAGCGGTCGCTCGGTTGACCGACGTTCGGATAATCGACGCTCTACTGTATTTATTTATTACTCGTCTAGTTCCGTAGGACCAAACTGAGGAGCGAATCTCCAAGGTCATGGAACGTGTCAGTACATGAAATTGCAACATAAACGTAATAACAGATAAAAATAATTGTTCTACAGCTACATCTACATACATACTCCGCAATCCACCATACGGTGCGTGGCGGATGGTACCTCGTGGCACAACTAGCATCTTCTCTCCCTGTTCCACTCCCAAACAGACTGCCTATATGCCTCTGTACGAGCCCTAATCTCTCTTATCTTATCTTTGTGGCCTTTCGCGAAATATAAGTTGTCGGCAGTAAAATTGTACTGCAGTCAGCCTCAAATGCTGCTTCTCTAAATTTCCTCAGTAGCGATTCACGAAAAGAACGCCTCCTTTCCTCCAGAGACTCCCACCTGAGTTCCTGAAGCATTTCCGTGACACTCGCGTGTGTAACAAATCTAGCAGCCCACCTCTGAATTGCTTCTATGTCCTCCCTCAATCCGACCTGATAGAGATCCCAAACGCTCAAGCAGGTCGTATTAGTGTTCTACTAGCGGTCTCGTTTACAGATGAACCACACCATGTTCGTGAACCTTAAAAAAGTCAGTCGATAAGTTTAAGTAAACGCTATCAGCAACACAACAAAAGAATCAGCTAAATTTTTCAAGGAACTCATCGACAGAATATAAGGAGTGACCCATGAGGAAAGTCTTCAGTTTCGATTTGAAAGCGTGTGGATTACTTCTAAGATTTTTGAATTCGAGTGGCAGCTTATTGAAAATGGATGCAGCAGTAGACTGCACACCTTTTTGCACAAGAGTTAAGGAAGTTCAGGTGTAATTTCTGCCGATTATTAACCGAGTGAAAGTTGCTTATTCTTGGGAATAAACTGTAGTTCAATTCTTTTATCTTGGCGGCTCGCACATGCCCGCCCAGACGCGAGAGATTGCTGCGTTGCCAGTTGCACGCGCCAAGAGAAGCAGCGCCATAGTATAGTTCGCAAACTTACGTTTGGGGGGGGGGGGGGGGAGCGCGCAGTTTATGAAGTAAAGCCACCACGGCCGCATTAACCCTTTCGCTGCTACAGAGATGTGCTCCCCGCATTCCGCGCTGTACGCGATTTTGTCATCACTGCACTGCTCGCCTGTGCAGACACATGGTGTTCCGACTGCTTTGACACACTTATCATCCGATTTCACAAAAACTATTTGGCCCAAAAATTTGATTTTTACACATCCTCTTGACTGATACCTTCCCCCCTTAAATGACTTAATTTTGTTTCGATGTTAAACGCAGTTATTGTGCAGCATTAAATGTAGTAAACCATTGCACGAAATTTTGAGGAGTTTGCAGAGGTAAAAGTCCACAGCGTATGCTTTCCGTATGGTCGATTTTAGTTGCCATTTAAAATTTCAAAAAATTACATTCAAACGAATAAAATTTATGAAGTAAGACACATCGATATTGTTTTTAAATAAAGGAAATATTAAGCACCAAATAAGGTTAGAACTCAGAACCTTCTGCGTAGCAGTCAAACACTTTCACCATTACACTAACGCAGGTCAACATTCAACATAGTTCCTGGAGGACTTTAACGGCTCACGCAAAATACCGACACACACTGTTGGTATGACTATGAATTACTCACGTTTCGTCGAAGTACAATAGGAAATGTACTGCAAAAAAGCGGTTAGTGAGAATGAATTTCCTTGCTATCGCCTGAATTAGGAGACTTATTGCTTGTTTGGTTTAATTAATTAATAGAATATGAAGCAATTGGTATAAAGAATGCTTTTTCCAAACTTTCTTTTACAGAAAGTCTGCTATCAAGACATTGCGGCATTGCTTTTGTTCAATTACTTTATTTATGACTGAAGACACTCGTCCATGCTCTGCACTGCAGTCGAGCTCTGGCAACGTCGTTCTCTCTTCATTGGCTGACTGTGTTTTGTGACGTCAGATGCGCAGAACAAACCTAAAACTCGGCCGCCTTCGTAAATGACGCGCACTTTAATATTGGTTACAAGATACGACAATAAGGAATGTACGTATTGAGAGGCCAATGTCAAAATACCCAGACTCGTGAACAGAGGTCGACAAGAGGTTCGTGAACTTACACCACTTACTGCCCGAACCGCCCGTCTCTGAGCCAAAAATATCCTTTTAGAATGTGAAGGTGGCAACGGCCTTGCCGCAGTGGATACACCAGTTCCCGTGAGATCACCGAAGTTAACCGCTGTCGGGCGTGGCCGGCACTGGGGTAGGTGACCATCCAGGCTGCCAGGCTCTGGTGCCATTTTTTGGGGTGCACTCAGCCCCGTGATGCCAATTGAGGAGTTCTCGACCGAATAGTAGCGGCTTCGGTTAAGAATACCGTCATAACGACCGGGAGAGCGGTGTGCTGACCCCACGCCCCTCCTATCCGCATTCTCCACCGAGAATGACACGGCGGTCGGATGGTCCTGGTAGCCCACTCGTGGCCTGAAGACGGAGTACTAAGAATGGGAAGAGTTACCCCAAAATATGCCATAGGACAATAGCGAATGAAAATAAGCAAAATAGACTAATTTTCGTGTCGAACGATCACACACTTCTGATACCGTTCGAATAGTAAAAATGACAGTATTAAGTCTTTGAACAAGATCCTGAACGTGGGCTTTCCACGACAGCTTACTATTTATCCGAACACCTAGAAATTTGAACTGTTCAGTTTCACTAATCACATGTCCGTAATGTGAAATTAAAACGTCAAATCAAATTGACTGCCTATGGAGTATCGTTCGAGTTGTGCGATGAATTAGCGATTTCCTGTGAGAAAGGTCGCAGTACGTAGTAATATACGGAAAGTCATCCAGAAAAACAGAAGTGATTTCTGGAGTTCCCCATGCAGATTTTACAAGCCCTCTGCTGTTCTTAATTTACAGCGCGAACACTAACAAAATCGGCAAACTGCAGGGACGGATTCCTGAAGGGGAAATGCAGAAAGAAAAGGTCCTATGAACATGTGTGTAACGTATCATTGCCACCGTAGATGGCGGTTCCTCTGACCACGCGCCTTGTGTTCCTTGTGTGTTGCAGGCTGTGTGCTTGACGCAGCGAGCTGTAAGCTGCAGAATGGTCCGGTTTGCATGTCAGGGACAAGCTGAGATGGAGTTCGTGTGTGGCCAAGCAGATGGAAGCGGTCGAGAGACAGCACGGCTGTACCAAAACAAGTACCCTCACAGACACCAACCACGTCACGCAACATTTGAAGCCGTCTTTCGGCGTTTGTGTTATCACGAGTCCTTTCAGACAGATGAACGTGCAGGGAGGTGGCGGACAGTACTTACAACGGGTTTGGAGAACCCAGTTCTACGGGATATTGAGACGAACCCTAGTACAGGCTCCAGGCAAATGTTCCGTGAACATAATGTAAGCCAAAGAACGATTATCTGTAATCCGCATGACAACCGCTATCTGTTCTGGGGTGGATACGATTTATTTGTATTTTTTATGCTTATACATTACGAACGTTTTAGAATCAGCGACTGTTAATTGAATGTAAATACATGAACCGGTTTGGAACCTTTTCAGGTTCGTCTTCAGATGGTTTTCTGGAAGTTACATCACTATTTCTAGCGTAATGCTAGTCGTCGGCTATGGATGTAAATTTTGTTTTCTGTTTTTTGCACTTACTGCGACAGCGTGGGCGGTTTTTTCTGTTGGTGTCCATCCGTCTAGGCGCTTCAGTCTGGAACTACGCGACCGCTACGGTCGCAGGTTCGAATCCTGCCTTGGGCATGGATGTGTGAGATGTCCTTAGGTTAGTTAGGTTTAAGTAGATCTAAGTTCTAGGGGACTGATGACCTCAGATGTTAAGTCCCGCAGTGCTCAGAGCCATTTTTTTCCATCTGTCTCCTTCCATTTTGATGGCCAGTTCATGCTTTACTTCACACAATTTTACACAATCTGCAAGCATTTACACTGTGATAGCTAAACGTTGCCAGCATCTAGCATGTGCTATACAACTGTTGCTTGTTACAAAGATCTTGACAAAAAATTATGACATAGGTATACTTTGCACAGACACGTCATTTGTTTTTTCTTGCATCTATTAAAGTCGATATACGGGCAAAAACTTTAATCACAGTGAAATTAACGTGAGAGGTAAAAAACAATGAATGAATTACTACAAGAACAAACTTCAAGTGATCTGATGTTTTATTTCTATTCATATATTAGCGTGTAATAAAGTCAATTTACGTGCAAGTACTTTAATCAAGACTGGCATTAACATGAATGCCCAGGAATAAACAGTACAGAGTTATAGTATTTGCAACGAGATGCAGCTGTTTGTATGACCATGAACTTTATATTTAAGTTTAAAAGGACAACAAAACTTCAACTGCACTGCTGATTTATTTCTGTTCTTACATTGACATGATCTGGAATGTTAGGAACGATAGATTTTGTTTATTTTAGCTACAGATAAAATGTAAAAAATGTTATAGTGATTGTAATGGACTAAAGCTGTTTGTTTGGCGAAACACCTTATATTTAAAGCCAATGAACTGTTCATTTGTGTTCTTACATTAACGTGATATGGAATATTAGTAAAGCCAGATTCTGTTTATTTCGGCTAAAGGCAATGTGTATAAAAGTTTTACTATTTGTAACGAACTGCAGCTGTTAACATTACCAAGAGCTTTAAATTTAAAACAAGAACAAAATTTCAAATGAACTGCTGATTTATTTCTGTTCATGCATTAATATGATCTGGAATACTAGCAAAGGCAGAGTCTGTTTGTTTCAGTAAGAGGTAATATGTATAAAAATACTGATTTATGTTACAAGAAGAGGCCTTCACCATTTAGAAATATGCTACAAGTAGGATATTTAAATTGTGGTAGGATATTTAAATCGACAAAGGTGTAGACATGATGTAAAGAGGAGGGTATAGGGGAGGCGCTGTAGGGTTGGTTCATTTGTTACTTGTTTTGAACTACTAAGTCTTCAGAAGTTCTAATGGAAAGGTTTGTTTCTCCATTCAGTTTGGTCGTTTGAACTTTTTATTTTATTTTAAACGTCAAGTCCCATAGGACCAAACTGAGGACCAAAGCTCTATGGTCATGGAAAGTGTCAGTACATGCAATTACAAGAGAAAAGTAATAACTCAAAATTAAATATTTATGAATCCTAAAACGTCACGCTGTAAGTTTATGTTATCGTAATCAACAATATACCACAGGAATCATCTTCATTTTTCAAAGAACTCCTCGACAGAATAGAAGGAGTGACCTATGAGGAAACTCTTCAGTTTAGATTTGAAAGCGCGTGGATTACTGGGAAGATATTTGAATTCTTGTGGTAGCTTATTGAAAATGGATGCTGCAGTATACTGCACGCGGCTATGCACAAGAGTCAAGGAAGTGCGATCCAAATGCAGATAGGATTTCTGCCTAGAGCTAACTGGGTGAAAGCTGCTAATTCTTGGGAATAAGGTGATACGGTTAACAAGAAACAACATTAAAGAATACACATATCTTGAGAGGCCAATGTCAGAACACCCAAACTAATGAACAGGGCTCGACAAGAGATTCGCGAACTTACGCCACTTATTGCCCGAACCGCCTGTTTCTTGAGAGTGGGAGGAGTTACCCCAAAATATAATACCATACGCCACACGTGAATCAAAATAAACAAAATAGACTACTTTTCGTGGCGAACTATCACTTATTTACTTATTTCTGATACTGTTCTAATAGTAAACACGTCAACATTAAATGTTTGAACAAGACCCTGAATATTGGTTTCCCATGACAGTTGACTATCTATGTGAACACCTAAAAATTTTAAATGTTCAGTTGAATTAATCATACACCCATTCTGTGTCGGGCTTTGTTGAATTGTTTGTAAGAAACAGTGATTTGGCGTTACTTTGTTTTCTACAAGCAATGAACTTATGAAAGTGCCAACGTTTACGACAACATCCTGTACTACCAAGCTAGTGTCATCAGCCAACAGAAATATTTTAGAATCACCTGCAATAGTAAAGAGCATATTATTATTTATATTAGTAAGAAACAAGTGTAGCCCCAGCACTGATACCTGGGGACAGAAATGCGGCTCTATATTCTGTTCCGGTACGATTTGTTGTCGTTGCACGCACACCGCCCATTTCCGGACAAACATTCGTACGAATTTGTTTTTCCTCCATTTCCAGTCAGGAATGCGTTCCTGTATTTTGTCGGATTTACTGATGTCTGCCCTGTATATTTAGGAGACAATCTGAACAGCCCTCATACATTGTTCGCAGATGCTGCTGTCATTTGCCGTCTAGTAAAGTCATAAAATAATCAAACTCAGTTGCAAAATGACTTAGACAGGATATCTGCAAGGTGCAAAAATCAGCAGTTGCCTTATAAGTAGGCTGTGTAGGTTTTTATGTTGGTAACGCCACGTAGTGCTCTGTATGAAAATCACTGACTGTGCTGTGTGAAGTCTGTGGCTGGTTTGCATTGTTGGAATTTGCTATTGTAGTGTTGGGCAGTTGGCTGTTAACAGCGCGTAGCGTTGCGCAGTTGGAGGTGAGCCGCCAGGAGTGGTGGATGTGGGGAGAGAGATGGTGGAGTTTTGAGAGTGGATGATGTGGACGTGTGTCCATCATAGACAGTAAATTTGTAAGACTGGATGTCATGAACTGATATATATGTATTATGACTTTTGAACACTATTAAGGTAAATACATTGTTTGTTCTCTATCAAAATCTTTCATTTGCTACCTATGCCTATCAGTAGTTAGTGCTTTCAGTAGTTAGAATCTTTTGTTTAGCTGGCAGTATTGGCGCTCGCTGTATTGCAGTAGTTCGAGTAACGAAGAGTTTTGTGAGGTAAGTGATTCATGAAGGGTATAGGTTATTGTTAGTCAGGGCCATTCTTTTGTAGGGATTTTTCAAAGTCAGATTGCGTTGCGCTAAAAATATTGTGTGTCAGTTTAATGTTGATCAGCATAAGTAAAGAGCGAAATGTCTGAGTATGTTCAGTTCTGCTCAGCTGTTTGAAAATCAAATAACATAAGGGGTTTACCAGCACCGTAATTCATTAATTTTTCTAAGGGGACGTTACATAGTCGACCCTTACCGAGGATTACTCAATGGAATCTTCTGGTTTTTTCTTGTAGTTTGTGTAATTAGTGTAGTTATTGTTTATTGCTAGCGCGTAATTATAGAGAGAATTTCCTTTGTAGTTGAAGTTTTTCATTGTTGTACAGTAAAACAGTTGTGGTATGCATGTAGATTTGCACCAAGTATTTCGCAGCTCCGCTTGCAATTAACTAGATATTATTTTCAGTGCTATGTTAATGTGTTTTCTTATTTTACTCCTTCAATTGTGCTTTTTCTGTGTTACCGTGTGAAACATTTTGACAATTATGGCGTGTGAAAAACGAAATACTTGGCTCCAAAGTAAAGTGAAAAATGACAGTGAAGACGATAGCAGTGTATCAGCACCACCGTGTAATGAATTAACTAATGTTCAACATAGTAATTTGGTAATTGTGCATAGGGAAATGGAGCGGGCGGCAAATAATGGTGTAGACAGTGAAAGAATTAGTGAACAAGGAAGCATTATCGATCGATCGGTCGGCAACAGTTCTGCTCAGGAATCCGAAATGACAGAACACAATCTTGCAAATACTGTAGATTCAGGTTTTGCGTCCTCACCGTTTTCTCAAATAAGTCAAGACACATTTTCTGCTCGTCAAAATGTGAATGTTCTCAGTGCAAATGCACTGCCGAAAAGCATAGAGGAACAGATTCCAGACGCTTATACAATATTATTGCAATTAATGCAACAAAAGAAACAAAATCAGAGACAAATACAGCAACAGTTAGACACAATGTAACAACACCAGAGACAAACACAGCAACAGTTAGACGCAATGGAACAAAATCAAAAACAGCCACAGCAACAGCTTCAAAAGTTAGACACCACACTTGAACAAACACGTGAAGGTTTAACTGCTGAGTTACTTAAAACCGAATCGAAATGTCAAAAAATCTGTAATGATGTAAAAACACAAATTTGTGAGCATTTCCAACCTAATTTTTCGCGTCATGAAAATGCATTACAGAATCACGAAGCAGTCATAAAAGAACTGCAAGCTATTGTTCATGAAAATCACGACACTTTGCAAGCTAAAATTGATTCAGTTGCACCTACCGATTCAGTTACGCAACTTGCAAAAACTCAGCAAAACTTAAAGGACACAGTAGATACGATTTCCACACAAATGCATACTCTGAAACTTGATTCAGAAAAACACACTGAGGAAATAAGTTCTGTATCGGAGAAAGTAGCCGAACTTTCGGATCAGTTCACCAACTTATCCACGAAGGTAGATTATGATATGACTGGCACAAGACCCGTAGCCTTCACTGACACAGAAGAGTATGAACAAATTAGAAAATTCAAACAAAATCAAAATCAAATCAATACACAGTACAAAAGAGAAATCCGGGAAGTACAAGATCAGTTGACACAGTTGATACAAGAATTACATATTTCAGACGAGACTTGCGCTCCAACACGGGAAGAGGGACTTAGAAATACGGAAAAGTCACAAAATAATAACACAGGGCATTTCGAAAATTATTAAAGAAATTGGCAAGGGGCACTGACTTTTGAGACTGAACCGCCGAAACGAAGTAACAATGACCGATATGCGACTCGCCGACATGATGATTTTGACTATAAGTTGTTCATTACTACACTTCAATTCCAAACATTTTAGAATTCTGGCATGTACATTCATCCACAAGCATGGCTTCATCAATTCTCTCATTGTTTTCCTCCCAACTGGTCATTGGAGCACAGGTTAGAATTTATGTGTGGCTACTTAGAAAATGAACCAGCTGTAAGAATGCGATCGGTCATTCACGACTGCCACAGTGAAGGAGAATTTTATCATTCCTTCCTCTCAGCATAATGGTCTCAAGCTACACAAGACCGAGTAAAACATAGCATCATAATGATGAAACATTTCGAACAATCGGAATTTTCTAGTCTTGTCAAATATTTCGAAAACATGTTACATAAGAATCAGTATCTTTCAAACCCATACAGCCCTTCAGAACTCATCCGCATTTGCTTAATCAAATTGCCTGAACATTTACAACATATTATTTTGGCAGGACGTTGCAAAGACGACATTGAAGCTTTTCAGGGATGTTACAAGAATTGTAAATTGACACTGACAATTGCGGAACTCGAAAACAGGAGCACAACAATTACAGGTCATACAAAATTGTTAAGGCTTTCGTGGCCACTTGTTGACAAACTGCCTATTGGCTTCTGTCTCGGGTTCTTGACAAGGTGAATTTGTAGAAGATAGATCTCCTAATCCCAATAACGACACACGCCAACAAAGAGATAGCAGACAATGACTCGCACAGCAGGCAGCCACATGCGCCAGCTGGCTCAGAGAAAAATAACATAAGACGCTAACCTTGAGAAAAATTTGAGCATTCTTTACCGATGTACCATATACCACATGATAATTCCGTTGAAGCTGGAGCTCTGCATAGTAGGAAGAGTAAAGGATTGCACCACATTTCACATGTAAAACTGTTTATTGAAAGATAATCTGCTTTCAACTTTGTCTTTGCCATAAAACTTTTCACTTCACGTTACTTGTTTGCTTTGTCAGACTTAGAAACTGTTAACATGCAACAATGTTTGAAAGTTCAATATCCAGTCTATAACGTAGGGAACATATTTAGACAGTAATTACGAATACATTGTCATACATACGACACAGTGTTACTATGTGTGTACATTCTTGCTTTTTATTTGCATGATTATGTAACGACTATAAGGCTTACATACTTAGAACATATACTGCTAATGAGATTTTAATGCAACATTTTGGTTTACTTGAAAAGACGTTCTTTATTTGAAGTACTTCCTGTAAGATTAAAGATGACTTAGTATTTGGTTTATTTGACAGCTACACGATTATATCACAATGCTACTAATGTGTGACACAATTTACATTGTTGCTTTTGTGCTGGATCTGTTTCATATCTGCACAGTTTTTCTGAACTCTTCTGGAAAGTAAAACATATTTTAGTAGTAACTTTTGTGATATAGCTACAATGAGACAGCCTTTTTCATAGCACAAAATTATATTACAGTGTAGTACTTTCTTGATCACGGTACTGTACGTAATAAGTATGATATCTATACACATAGCATTTCGCTTTTGTTTATGATGAGGTAAGTACATTGACTTCTGCAGAACTTACCTTTCGGAGGACGATAACTACGACACTTCCACATAATTATCTTACAGCAAGACGCATATTTAGCACTACAGGACACGCATTTGAGTGATTAATTTTGTACTTAAATCATTTATTTTTAAAGATATTTGAAGTACAATGATACAAAGGTTTTCCGTGATACATTTCATTCCATTGCTGTAATCTGTAACACCTGAGGGTATAATTACTTTAATCCTCAGGGGGTACTCGCCTACTTTGTGTACCATGTGTTTGGCAAGCACTAGGAGCCCTACCCAACATGGTATTTGCTTATACAACTTTACTCATCGGTACCATATTTCATAACACATAAATTACACAGCTATTTGATCATTTAACTGAAAGAGACAAACATTTTTTTACTACATCAGTGACAGATGTTTGCGTAATTACACAGTTCGATAACTTCACACTTATGAAATTGTATTTTGTCTGTACTTTGTGAACTCTTCATATTTTTTCGGAACCGTAGTGATTCTATGAGAGCTTTGAATGATGTATTTGGTATGGGATCATGATTTTTCAAGTACGTTTGAGGTAGATGACACTATTGAAATGAGCAGAGAATTTTATTAGGTTTTGACATTATTGCAGAAAGCTACGACGTTTTTGAGATTTGATTGAGGTGTTATGATATTTTTACGATGACGATGTGTATCATGCTGTTGACCTATGTTTATGATCAATAAGCTGATGCTATACCAGGAATTTGATTATGCTACATGTTTATAATGATGAAATATTGAAGAATGTCAACGAATATGTATATGTGTAATAAGGTAAGGAATAATGAGTAGTGGTTAGGGACGCAGATTTGTGAAAATGGATGTTGGAAACCAAGAATCGTACGTTCAGAGTTATGAAATGTGTGTAAATGTGTGAATGTATTACAATGCCGACGAAATATTTTTGGATACTGTTATATTTATAGCATTTTGGTTCTACACATTCGTAACGCGAATTCTCAACCTGTGAAATTTTTTTTATATGAGACTGTCACTGCTGTCGTAAATATTTTGGTAAGAAAGTTAAGTGACCCTCACGTAATGTGTCGTCGGCGCCCGGCTGTGTCACCTGGCTGGAGAAAAAGCCATTAGGTGGAGAAAAAATAGGCCATTAACCTGACTATTGACATTCCTTTGCAGAAAGCATCGCAAATGTGACACGCTATTACTTGGAAACATATGATTGTTCTGTGGAGCACGTACTACGTGCTATTTACTGAAATGCTTATGAACCGATGGGAAATATTCTTACATCTGCACACCTGATTGTGACAAGTGTATTTGTACGAGAATTGAGAGAATTTCTACTAACATATCAAATACCACATGACTATTGAATGATATTGTTATGCTTTACTTTACATAGTTGCTTATTTCATTTGATATCTGTTTTCAAGCTGTGTTGCAGCAATGGTTTTATAAAATAAAATTAAATGCATTTGCTAATGTAAACACTTTCTGTCAACAGATCTATTAAATAATAATTTTATGATCCACATTCTTCGAAAAAGGAGCACTTGGAGAAGAAAGAACATAAGAAGGGAGTACTAACAATAACTACATCCATAATTTTCTTTTCAAGTACTTGGTAATTTTTTTATTGAATAAATTGTGGCGCACCACTTTAATTACATAGACATTAAGTTGTGAATAGACATTTCCCTTATCTGCATTGTTGTCTTTAGTGTATTATTTTTTCTGCTTGTGTGTTTGTCATGTTTAGATATAAGTTAGAGCATTTGCTGATGCTGTCTGCCAGGCATAGTGCTACTGAATTTCACTTTGTATTACTCTGTTAAGCCAGTTTTTCCACTGATCTATTTTTCTTGTTGCTGCACATTGGCTCATATTAGTTGTAATGTTGCATTTGCTTTGCTAATTTATATTTATTGCTGCTAGCTTTGCCAATTTGGATTTTTTTTGTCATAGCTGTTTGTGTTAATTTGTTATGTGCTGCTGCATTGCCTCGTTCCTTAGTTTATATATCTGAGCTCAGTAGATTTAAGTTAGCTTAAGAGGGGTAGGCTATATAAGAGAATGAGTTGTGATAAATTGGAAGAAATGCATTGAGAAGCTATAAGAAAATGGTTTGGCCAAAAAAGGATTTTGAAAGAGGATATGAACAAAAGAGTAGGGTTTAGGGAGAATAGGTTTAGGTAGGATTTTCTTGGAAATAAATGATGAGGTAAGATAATGGAAAATAAATAATGAGGTAAGAAATATGTGAATTTATAAATATAGAAAGAATGCTTGGATAGAATTTTTTTGGTGGAAACAAATGTTGAAATAAGAGGAAATATCTATAGAATGAAGTTTTGGGTTGAACTGCAGTACCAAATGTTACACTGAAAACAAACCCTCTCCTTTCCTTTTGTGTTTTTCCGGTGTGTGTTTGAGTACCCTTGTGTATTTGTGTTTTTCCTGTGTTTAGCGAAATGTCTGAGTATGTTCAGTTCTGCTCAGCTGTTTGAAAATCAAATAACGTAAGGGGTTTACAAGCGCAGTAATTCATTAATTTTTCCAAGGGGACGCTACAGCCTCTGAATAAGATTAAAAAATTGAGGTCATCCACAACAGCACTGAAAGAAATCTGTTAAACCTCGGTTGCACGATAAACCACGCAAATCTGAAGAGTGTAAAACCTTCTAAGCGCCGAGGAATTATAATTATGGACAACTTAAATTCGAACAACCACATACATAATATTGTGGGAATGAAAAACCAATAACTGAGTTTTAATGGTAGAACACTTAGACGATGCAACAGGTCCACTAGAGAGACTGCCTGCAGTAAGCGTTCCGTCCTCTGATGGAGTAGGGTCTACTACTGTGCGTTATCGGGTTCTGGCCAGATGGGATTGACGGAGCACGTCGAAAATATCCAGAGAGCGGCAGCCTATTTTGTACTGTAGCGAAAGAGGGAAGATAGTGTCACGGATGTGATAAGCGAGTGAGGAAGAAATCATTAAAACAAAAAACTTCATTCTTTTGTGTTTACCATATTTCCTTAGTTGCTTCAAAATTCCTGGAGGTGTATTCTGTCTATGCAGCTAACTGAAGGCAGTTTGTTATTGCCATACGCGTTTCACTTCTTTCATTTGTGAAGCATCTTCGGTGGCCTGTGATACATGTTTCTTTTTATACATATAATAAACGTATTATGTGCTAGTTACAATATGTTACTATGTTACATTTCGACATGTTTTTCTCTTGTTTTTCAGGTTATCACCAATATTTCTCGCACAGATTTCGTAATGTGGCACTGTAACTGGTCTATACCTGCTCCTTGGTGGTTATCTAGTTTCTCTGTTGTTTGTAAATATGGCTCGAGTGTGTTTCTTGTTCTGTAAGCCATGTGTAAACCCGTTTCTTTAATATATTTGCCATCTTGTGTTTTGCTTTGTGCGTGTATGTTAATGTGTACCAGTTTTTTCTCTTAGTCATGTGAAGAATGTGAATATCTGGGAATGACAGGTAGAAACTTCAAAACAGATATAAAGGATATACAAGAAGTTGGAAATAAGAAAAAAGCCATTCTACCTCCGCAGAAGACCTCATAAAACATGGACACGAACAATCCAACATGGCAAGTGACATGACAGTTATCAGAGTGAGTAATCACAACAAAATGCTATTGACACTGCAAGGATTTTCACGTACAAAGAGCCCTTGCAATGAAAAAGAAGCTACTTAATGACGAAATCCATGTAAGCAATAACTCTCTTAACATGTTAGCCGCTAAAACGATAGCAAACAGAGATCTGAAACATAACCAGAATAAATAATTAGTGAATTATCCTGTCCTCCCCCCTTCTCTTTCTCTCTCTTACCCTCTCTCTCTCTCTCTCTCTCTTTTAACCACACACACACACACACACACACACACACACACAAATGCAAAACTCAAAAAAATCACACACTCATAACACATTACCACACAACAAAATAAATACGCGCATATACACAAAACAAATGAAAAATATCAAACCACATACCCAACACAAACAGAAGACGAAAGATAAACGGGCAGCGGCAGTTGACAACACTATACACCGTGAGGGCAGACATGCTGACCATAAAATGTAAAGTGCAAGTGATGCATGCAAAGTCCTGAAACAGATGTTGGTGAAAGAACGTCGGGAATTGGCCAACTGGAGCGTGGAGACTAATGCAAACATCTCGATGACCACAGACATGGGCTAACAGCGCTGAAAATCGTTAGTAACACCGAACGATAATTTCACATCACAAAATTTGTGCTACAAAATTGTTTCTAACCTGAAACACAAGAGAAAAACAAGTCAAAATGTAGCATAGTAACATTTTGTAACTACCCTATAATACATTTATTATATGTATAAAATAAACATGTATTACAGGCCACTGAAGATGCTTCACAAATAAAAGAAGCAAAACGCATATGGCAATAACAAACTGCCTTCAGTTAGTTGCATAGACCGAACATACTTCATGAAAAAACTTCAGTCACTAACATTCTCCTCTAAATGCGAAAATACTCTGTTTTCGCCAACCTATATAGGAAGCAATGATCATCGTAATAAAATAAGACAAATCAGAAATCGTACAAGGAGGGAAAAATATTCACTTTTCCCATGCGTTTTCATGAAGGGGAACGCAAAAGAAATAGTGTGAAGGCGGTCCAACGTCTGGCTCATGACGTGTCCACTACATGGACTTCTGTCATTTTTTACTGAGACCAAAAGGGGTGCCTACTGTCATAAATTAAAGTTTTGTTACTTAGATGATTCTTTTGTGGGTTTCGTTGCCTTCCTTATCGAGGTGTGGTGGTCTCAGATATTTTCGGTAGGAAGAAATCAGAACATTCCAGGGTTCTAAAAGTTCGCTGCGTCACTAACTATGAAAAAGTAAATTTTTGACACAAATAATTTTATACATGAAGACAGTAACTGTTCGCGAAAGAACGGATACTGTAGATGACCGTGCAGCTTTTCCATGGAATAAATGATGACTAACTGAAACCCTCAGCTGCCGACAGGTGTTGTTGATATACCTCTATGTGGACAGCTGAAAATGTGTGCCCCGACCGGGACTCGAACCCGGGATCTCCTGCTTACATGGCAGACGCTCTATCCATCTGAGCCACCGAGGACACAGATGAATAGCGCGACTGCAGCGACTTATCCCTTGCGCGCTTCCCGTGAGACTCACATTCCCAACTGTCCACAATGCTACATATGTAATGTACCTTATAGACATTTTCCCATTCACTCATTACCCGCGCACGCTTTGGCGGTTCCCATAAGAGTCTGGGCAACCTGTGCGCATTCCACAGACGAAAGTCAATGGCTGGGTAGCCTTTATCTATATGTATGAAGACAGAAACTGTTCACGAAGATACTGTCATCACAAATAACTTTATTTTATCAAACTCTTCAGTCGATTGGTTGATAAAATTGTTATGTTGGCAGAAGAGCCAACACCGTGTTACTAGTGGGGGCCGAAATGCACGCGTTTTAGCTCACGCAGGCTGGCGTGAGGAGGGAAGGACTCTACTGACGTGAGGTCTGGAACATGACAAGGAATTAGAATTCAGAAAGCGGACGTAATTAGTTTGATACCTAAGTTTAATCCATTAATGATGAAAGTCGCTCTTGTCTGTTCTGCGCTGTACGTGGAGGTACAGGCTTGTTCGGATGAAAAAGCGATGTCAAAGGTTTGTGGTCTGTGAGTATGGTAAAGTGACGACCATACAAGAAGTCATGAAACTTTGTAACACCAAATACGAGAGCCAATGCTTCTTTCTCGATCAGTGAATAATTTCTTTGCGCAGACATGAGCAATTTGGACGCAAAGACAACAGGGCGATCATGCGATCCATCTTTGTGCGCAAGCACAACACCGATCCCGAAATCCGATGCATCTACCATCAACAAAAGGGACTTCCGGGGATCGAATGGCGTAAGGCAAGTATTGAAAAGCGACGCCGATTTCAACTGGCGAAAGGCGCGTTCGCATTCCGTCGTCCAGGCGAACGGACCACCTTTACGGCGCAAGCGATGAAGCAGAGCTGAAATGGAAGAGGCATGCCACACATATCTGTGACAATAGTAGATTTTTCCCGGCACACTCTGTAGCTGCTTCAAATTCTGCGGCGAAGGCAAGTCTTGTATGGCACGGAGGTGCTCGGGAGTGGGATGTATGCCTTGGGCATTGAGTACATGTCCCAGGTATGGCAAGTCATGAGCAAAAAACACACATTTTACCTTCTGTAAGCGAATACCATTTTGTCGCAAGACCTGAAATAATGTTCTGAGATTGGCTAAATGCTCTTCTTCCGTCTTTCTGGAGATCACAATATCGTCCAGATAGTTTTCTGCAGTAGGGACCGACGCACAAACAGTTTGTAGATATTGCTGAAACAATGCACGGACGGATACACACCCAAACGACAGTCGTTTGAATTGATACGAACCAAGATGCATTTAACCACCAAAACGCGCTGGGATTCTTCGTCCACCGGTATTTGGAAGTACGCATCTGCTAGGTCCAACTTCGAAAAATATTTGGCCGGGCAAGGTTTGTCAAAAAGATCTTCTGGGCGGGGTAAAGGAAAAGTTGCAATCACTAGTTCTGGATTCACTGTTGCCTTGAAGTCCACACAAAGCCTCAATTGTCCCGAAGGTTTTGGCAAAATTACTAAGGGTGATGCCCAGAGAGAAGTCTGCACACGTTCAGTTACACCCTGTGATTCCAAATCATTTTTGCAACCTCGTCATGCAATGTGTGGGGAACATTGCGTGCTCTGAAAAATTTCGGTTGTGCATTTACTTTCAGTTCCAAATGCGCTTTATAGTTCTTAGCGCAACCGGGTGTGGTGCAAAAATGTCTGCAAAATTCTTCACATAGACGAGAAACACTGCCTGAAGGCACAGTCTGGTTCACTGATAGACTCTCATTTGCTATAGACAAGTTAATCAACTGAAATGAATCAATGTCAAACAAGTTCACTGCAGAAGAAGAATGAAGGACGTAAAATGACACAAGTTTTGTTTGTATGTTGCAAGAAGGCTGCACTGTCCTAACACAGGGATCTCTTGACCTGAATAGCTAGTTAACATTTGCAGCATGCAACGGAGGTGTGCCCAGCAGTTTGTAGGTGTCTTGATTGATCAGTGAAACTGCAGCTCTGGTATTGAGCTGGAATGTTATCACTTTGCCGTTAATGTCCAAGTCTATAAAAAGCTTATTGTCCTGCTGACGACAAGAGCGACTGTCTCGAGCAACGTGAACTGACACTGGTGCAGAATCACTTGCGACTTGCCGGGAGTTCCGACGATGTCGACGCACACTATTTGTGGGACGAACACAGTCACTGTGAGAGAGAGGAGCACTGGGTCGAGTGGAATGAACTACATGAATTTCCGTGGGCAAAGTTTCGCGAGCCTGAGTATCCTTAGTTCAATTCCGGTTCTAGCGTGAAGCAAAGAGCCTGGAATGGTTTTGAGTTTCTGATCTGAGCTTTTACTGGCAAACACTCTGAACATGTCCTTTTTTATTACAGAAAAAGCAAATAGCTTGGCGTGACGGGCAATTCTCACACAAATGTCGAGTAGCGCACCGCGGGCATGATTTTAGCACTGCATTTGCTTGCCGGCACGGCACATGTGGCTGAGAGCCTGGTGGCAGCGGCGCGGCCAGGCGCAAGGGCTGTTTACTGCTCCGTGCAGCTCGCCCGGCTGGTGAAGTTTGAAATGATTCCTGAGCAAAGTCAAGTGTGTCCTGCCGATCCAATATGTCCATCACTTGTTGAAGGGAGGGATTAACTAGTTTCAAATCTGTTCCCTTATACAAACATCAGATATGTTCTGTGCAATTGCATCACGTACCATAGTATCTGAATAAGGGAGTCCATATCGACACTCAAGAGCACAATCCCTAGTAAGGCCTTGCAAGGTTGCAACCCACTCCCGATTAGTCTGACTTGCCATACGTTTTGTACGAAAGAAGGTATACCTTTTCGCAACTACTTTGACTGGTTCTTTGAAATATGCATCTAAAGCAGACAAAATTTCTTCGTAGGACAGAGTTGCTATGTCACGACAGCGAAATAATTTGACTATCACACTGTATGTGTTCACCCCCACTGATGATAGCAAAAAAGGCTGGCGCTTGTTACCTTGAATTCTGTAGGCGGCGAGATGGAATCCAAATTGGGGTGACCACTCCGTCCAGCTTTCCAGTGCAGCATCAAAAGGTCGAAAAGTTGGTGCAACAGCGTGTTGTGGCTGCGTTAGCGGTGGAGCAGCAGCTGCCACATCGTTTTCCATTGCACGTTGACCCTGGACGTTCTGTCCAAGGGCATCCAGTAATGCCTGTGTCTGCTGATTCTGTAAGCGATAAAACTTGGACAGTACATATGGAGATTGTGGCGAAGCCATTACACAATTAAATCAGGGTAGTATAGATACAAACACCGTTTTTACACTCGTCGCCAATGTTGTGTTGGCAGAAGAGCCAACACCCTGTTACCACTGGGGGCTGAAATGCACGTGTTTTAGCTCACGCAGTCTGGCGTGAGGAGGGAAGGACTCTACTGACGTGAGGTCTAGAACATGAGAAGAAATTAGACTTCAGAAAGCAGACGTAATTAGTTTGATACTTAACTATAATCCATTAATGATGAACGTCGCTCTTGATGGTACTTGATTCACAATATTATCTGTTCAGAATAGTAACTGAATATGGCGCCTTGCTAGGTCGTAGCAAATGGCGTAGCTGAAGGATACTGTCTTCTGAAACTGTCGTCTCGGCAAATGAGAGCGTATGTAGCCAGTGAACCATCGCTAGCAAAGTCGGCTGTCCAACTGGGGCGAGTGCTAGGGAGTCTCTCTAGACTAAACCTGCCGTGTGGCGGCGCTCGGTCTGCTATCACTGCTAGTGGCGACACTCGGGTCCGACGTATACTAACGGACCGCGGCCGACTTAAAGGCGGTGACACCACAAAAATTATAGTCGGTCGTCCTCCAAACTAACTCCATACAAATCATGGCGTCTCCTTACAAATAGTTCTACGGGAATCGTCTTTACAAGTACTTGACCACGACTGCCTCTTCCAATATTTGCCGCCCAGTGCGAGCAACAATAACAAAGATTACATTTGAGACAAAGAAGTTTAAATCACTTACATCTCTGTAAAAGATATTGTTTCGATTAACTGGTGCATATTTAACAAAACTTAGAGGAAATAGATTTACGTATTTTCGTATTTAGGATTCAAAATTATCCTAATTACATAAAAGATGAACACAGGTTATAAAATTTGGAATTTTGGTAAACACGGTTTCATACAAACTCTTCCATTTCCAAACGAAAATATCGATGCCCCGCGGTATCAGAGAGTTCACATTGTGTTTTAGGCTTGAGTAGATCACAGCATGCTTCCGTCACGTGGTAATCGTTTTAATACACTATTTACTTCTGCCCTCCAGTGAGGTGATGCGGAATGTACATCATTTTGAGAGTAGGTTAGATGTTGTGCTGTGTATTTCGAGAATAATCTGACGGAAAATATGATGAGACAAGGCAAAAAAATTACAGAAAAATTCAGGAATGATATTTTTAAGTTTTAAAGCCAGCAGAAGTTGATTTATCCAGTCTGTAATCATACATCACGTCACTCAAAGCTCATTGAAGTAAATAACGCATTGAAACGATTTATACCTAATGATGGGCTCACCGTGAGTGAAATGCATCGTGTGATTCAGTAAAGTGTCAACAGATTGTCACTGAAGCCATTATTGTTCGTATTTCCTGTGTGCAAAATACAGCAGTGTCCACAACTGCAAAATATTCAAGCGTCTCTACATAATTCGCTGCATGGATGTTCAGTATTGATACCCATTTTTACACGTCTGAACAACCTCCCTTATGTGTCGGTGTCCTATAAATTCAAAATGAGAGAAAATGATTGGCTGGGTGACGTAACTGGCAGCCATAGTGCTACATCAACACTAAATTACTATATCTGAATTGTACTTCATATGTAAATCATTTTTCACAGTAGCTAGATGCATATTAAGAGTTTAAGCAATCATTACACAATTGTAATCCTGTCTTCCCCTTGCTCCATATCTCTGATTGCCTACCTGGAAGGGAGTTTGTCGTCTCTGAAATGTCTGGATTTAGGATAAATTTGTCTGAATGTAGGAACAGGCTAGCCAACTTTCGTGTGTAGCAAAAGGGAACTCTTCTGGGTCAGAGAGACACCTGCAACAGATGGTCCGCCGCTTTTGTTAAGTTGGCAAGGGGAGAATATGCACGTTGTCCGTGCACCGTCTTCCGGTCCTCAGTAGGGACTGTGGGTGAGTAGGGAGCAGGGAATCGTGAAAATGGTAAAATCTATTTTCAGTCTTCGTAGTTGTAATTTTGTGAATGCGTAAGTTTCAGATTAACTGTTTCTCTAACTCACTTCTTAATAGGTTTCATCTATTATAGAATAATTCCGGACAGCTTGCGCAGGCAGGAATTTGGAAAAATTCCGTGGTTTTGGGAACATTTAGCGGTACTTTTTTTGTGCTCTATATCTTTGCGAGTTTGGAGTATGAGGCCACGTGGATCTATGAGCGTGACTAGATTCCTGAATGAATCGTATAACTGATTGCGAACAGTGTGTGTGGTTTTAACACACGGTAGTCATATTTTTAAATAAAAATGCCACTGTGTTTTGTGCAGATTTGTATGCGTCTTTCTTTGTACGTGACTGTGTTTTAGTATTCTTTGCTACTAAATGAACCAGCTCCTTTCTTAGATAAATTCTTGTACTTTATTGTTCGATTTCGTGATCTTTGTTGTCTTGAATTTCTATATGTTTTAACGATTTTTCTTTTCAATGTGTAGCCACGTGTTTACTAGTGATTTTCGGTGGGTCCTACCTTTTGGGAGAATTCTTCACAGGACGTACCTCCAATTCAGTGTTCTTAGTTGCAAATTTTACAACTTTTGGAATAATTTTCTGTTAAAGTATTCGACCATCGAGGCTGTGGTTGTTAATCCACCCCAATCAGCCAATTTCTGTTGAGTGGGAGGGCCGGGCCACATAAGCTACATTCGCAATTAACAACAACAATTTTATTAACTTTTCTTTGGCCAAATAAAATATTGTCTTTAAAATTCAAAATCCTAACAAGCACGGGCAGCAGCCCTACTCAAACAGAAACATTAATCTTTAACCAAGCATTAAGTGACTTGCAAATTAATTAAATTCCATACACAGTAAAGCTCCCTGAAGGAGACTACAATAATGAGATAAAGTTTAACCAATCATGGATATCACAATTTTTTTACACAAAATAAAATACAAACAGATACGCCCGTTCGTGACATTTTCAGAACAAGTGACGTCACATAGGCGCGGGCTAATTCAAGTAGCAGAAGGTGGGGTCCACTGGACCCAGACCAGAGGCGGCTAGACCCAGAACTCACAGCAAGCGGGCGAGCTGGACAGGGTGCCGCACACAGTACACTATAACACACTGAAGAAAAGGTCTTAGAGCTCGAGCTACTACACAATTTCAGAGAAACCGGGGGGGGGGGGGGGGGGGGGGAAACGGCAAACATTAATTCCTCAAACGTAAAATAACTACGATGTATAAAAAGAAATTTAAACTGCACTAGTAGGTTAACATATGCTCACTGAATCTGGAGAGCTCATTTAAATTACCCCTTAACAGGATACTGATAAACTTAAACAGTGAAGTAAGGCTACCATTTCGCTGTTTACGAGTGAACAAGTAATGCAATTAGATAACACAGAACGTACAGATTCAATGTTAAGCCTTTGCTTTGAACCAGCTATACCAACGTCCACACAGCTCACTGCACCAGGAAAAATATTGCAGTTTCACCATACTGGCTTATGGCGTCCGTCACTCCGAACAGCAGTAGTACCTATTAATACATCTCTCTCGCTCGGACCCTATCACATCACCAAAATCCAGATAGACCTTTAACCAAACACAATAACACGTGAAACTTCCTGGCAGATTAAAACTGTGTGCCCGACCGAGACTCGAACTCGGGACCTTTGCCTTTCGCGGGCAAGTGATCTACCATCTGAGCTACCGAAGCACGACTCACGCCCGGTACTCACAGCTTTACTTCTGCCAGTACCTCGTCTCCTACCTTCCAAACTTTACAGAAGCTCTCCTGCGAAACTTGCAGAACTAGCACTCCTGAAAGAAAGGATATAGCGGAGACATGGCTTAGCCACAGCCTGGCGGATGTTTACAGAATGAGATTTTCACTCTGCAGCTGAGTGTGCTCCTTTCTTTCAGGAGTGCTAGTTCTGCTAGTTTCGCAGGAGAGCTTCTGTAAAGTTTGGAAGGTAGGAGACGAGGTACTGGCAGAAGTAAAGCTGTGAGTACCGGGCGTGAGTCGTGCTTCGGTAGCTCAGATGGTAGAGCACTTGCCCGCGAAAAGCAAAGGTTCCGAGTTCGAGTCTCGGTCGGGCACACAGTTTTAATCTGCCAGGAAGTTTCATATCAGCGCACACTCCGCTGCAGAGTGAGAATCTCATTCTGGAAACAACAACACGTGTTTACTTAAACAGCACCAAATAGAGGGGACCTTTTGGTTGGCAAGACAACAGTCTCCGGTCATGGTACCGATACTTGGAAAGCAAGATTCAGTGTAATATGTGCAGCAAAAACATGACAAACAGTTCTCGCCAAATGTTTTATGAAATCCTTTCCAGATCCAAATCAGGGCCGCACGACTCGATTCGGGTAATGTGGCCGAGTCTGGTTCCCACACTACAAGCCAGGTTCGGTCTTGCACACGTGTCAGACGCGCCACAACCTCTGCGTCGTGCCCCGGCCTGCTCAACCACGCTCTCCGGCTGTCCCTCCCTAGCGCCACACGCCCGTCGCGGCCAAAAGCCACGTCAAACGGCCGAGCCCAAAGATCACACCATGCCTACCCGATCGATCAATCGATACGAGCCGGCACGGCTCAGAGGCGTGCTCTCTGTAACTTAATTTAGATCTTGTTTCCTTTATTAAATTACTGAACAACTCTTTAGTGTAGGATGAACGGTTAGTCTGAATCCGTCCCAGTCTGATCCATCTTTTCCACGGCACTCCCAATTCCAAATGATTATGTTATTCGAGTATTTTTTTTCTAAATATAAATTTTTTTCTTATGCTACCCTTTTTAAAATTCAATTATGAAATAAATGTATAGTAAACGGCATTGCTTATATTCAGTTACTCACCCACTAACCCCATGGAGGCTCTTCCAGGCTAACTTGGCTCACACGTGTTTCAATATATTTAAGAGTATTTTCGAAGATGATTCGAAGACAATTAATCAAGAAATATCGCTCCTCCGTCTAAGGTTCGAGTCCTCCCTCGGGCATGGGTGTGTGTTTTGTCCGTAGCGTAAGTTAGTTTAAGTTCGATTAAGTAGTGCGTAAGGTTAGGGACGATACCCTCAGCAGTTTGGTCCCATAAGACTTTACCACAAATTTACAAATTTTCAAGAAATATCAAATGGTTCAAATGGCTCTGAGCACTATGGGACTTACCATCTGAGGTCAGCAGTCCCCCAGACTTGGAACTACTTAAACCTAACTAAACTAAGGACATCACACACATCCATCCCCGAGGCAGGATCCGAACCTGCGACCGTAGTGGTCGCGCGGCTCCAGACTGAAGCGCCTAGAACCGCTCGGCCAGAGAGGAAGGAGAAGAAATATCAAGCTCTATCATCAACTGCAGCACCTAGGTCCGCACGGCCACTACGGCCGGCGAAGGACTTGAAGCAGGACTTCAAAATTTAACTGTCGAAATCAAATCTGAAGACCCTGGAGCTGTTAAAAAGGAGTTAGAACCGATAGACAGCAGATTTTATGCACTCGATAGAGAGCAGACAAGTTTGAGTGAGGCTATTAAATGCAGAAGTGATAATTTGGAAGGGGAATTTTGCGCACTGAGGACAAAATGGGAGGCCTCTGTGGCACAAAATGGGTGCACGGAACCCATAAAGGACAATTGGAGGCAGCACACCTAGCCTTACACGTCAAAAAAAAATTTTTTTTTTGGTCATCAGTGTACTGACTGGTTTGACGCGTCCCGCCACGAATTCCTTTCCTGTGCTAACCTCTTCATCTCAGAGTAGCACTTGCAACCTACGTCCTCAGTTATTTGCTTGACGTATTCCAATATCTGTCTTCCTCTACAGTTTTTGCCCTCTACAGCTCACTCTAGTACCATGGAAGTCATTCCCTCACGTCTTAGCAGATGTCCTATCATCCTGTCCCTTCTCCTTATCAGTGTTTTCCGCATATTCCTTTCCTCTCCGATTCTGCGTAGAACCTCATCATTCCTTCCCTTATCAGTCCACCTAATTTTCAACATTCGTCTATAGCACCACATCTCAAATGCTTCGATTCTCTTCTGTTCCGGTTTTCCCACAGTCCATGTTTCACTGCCATACAATGCTGTACTCCATCAGAAATTTCTTCCTCAAATTAAGGCCGGTATTTGATATTAGTAGACTTCTCTTGGCCAGAAATGCCTTTTTTGCCATAGCGAGTCTGCTTTTGATGTCCTCCATGCTCCGTCCGTCACTGGTTATTTTACTGCCTAGGTAGCAGAATTCCTTAACTTCATTGACTTCGTGACCATTAATCCTGATGTTAAGTTTCTCGCTGTTCTCATTTCTACTACTTCTCATTACCTTCGTCTTTTTCCGATTTACTCTCAAACCATACTGTGTACTCATCAGACCGTTCATTCCGTTCAGCAGATCATTTAATTCTTCTTCACTTTCACTCACGATAGCAATGTCATCAGCGAATCGTATCATTGATATCGTTTCACCTTGAATTTTAATTCCACTCCTGAACCTTTCTTTTATTTCCATCATTGCTTCCTCGATGTACAGATTGAAGAGTAGGGGCGAAAGGCTACATACAGCCTTGTCTTACACCCTTCTTAATACGAGCACTTCGTTCTTGATCGTCCACTCTTATTATTCCCTCTTGGTTGTTGTACATATTGTATATGACCCGCCTCTCCCTATAGCTTACCCCTACTTTTTTCAGAATCTCGAACAGCTTGCACCATTTTATATTGTCGAACAAATCCTATGAAAGTGTCCTGATTTTTCTTTAGCCTTGCTTCCATTATTAGCCGTAACGTCAGAATTGCCTCTCTCGTCCCTTTACTTTTCCTAAAGCCAACCTGATCGTCACCTAGCGCATTCTCAATTTTCTTTTCCATTCTTCTGTGTATTATTCTTGTAAGCAGCTTCGATGCATGAGCTGTTAAGTTGATTGTGCGATAATTCTCGCACTTGTCAACTCTTGCCGTCTTCGGAATTGTGTGGATGATGCTTTTCCGAAAGTCAGATGGTATGTCGCCAGACTCATATATTCTACACACCAATGCGAACAGTCGTTTTGTTGCCACTTCCCCCAATGATTTTAGAAATTCTGATGGAATGTTATCTATCCCTTCTGCCTTATTTGACCGTAAGTCCTCCAAAGCTCTTTTAAACTCCGATTCTAATACTGGATCCCCTATCTCTTCTAAATTGACTCCTGTTTCTTCTTCTATCACATCAGACAAATCTTCAACCTCATAGAGGCTTTCAATCTATTCATTCAACCTATCTACTCTCTCTTCTGCATTTAACAGTGGAATTCCCGTTGCACTCTTAATGTTACCACCGTTGCTTTTAATGTCACCAAAGGTTGTTTTGACTTTCCTGTATGCTGAGTCTGTCCTTCCGACAATCATATCTTTTCCGATGTCTTCACATTTTTCCTGCAGCCATTTCTTCTTAGCTTCCCTGCACTTCCTATTTATTTCATTCCTCAGCGACTTGTATTTCTGTATTCCTGATTTTCCCGGAACATGTTTGTACTTCCTCCTTTCATCAATCAACTGAAGTATATCTTCTGTTACCCATAGTTTCTTCGCAGCTACCTTCTTTGTACCTATGTTTTCCTTCCCAACTTCTGTGATGGCCCTTTTTAGAGATGTCCATTCCTCTTCAGCTGTACTGCTTACTGCGCTATTCCTTATTGCTGTATCTATAGCGTTAGAGAACTTCAAACGTATCTCGTCATTCCTTAGTACTTCCGTATCCCACTTCTTTGCGTGTTGATTCTTCTTGACTAATGTCTTGAACTTCAACCTACTCTTCATCACTACTATATTGTGATCTGAGTCTATATCCGCTCCTGGGTACGCCTTACAATCCAGTATCTGATTTCGGAATCTCTGTCTGACCATGATGTAATCTAATTGAAATCTTCCCGTATCTCCCGGCCTTTTCCAAGTATACCTCCTTCCCTTGTGATTCTTGAACAGGGTATTCGCTATTACTAGCTGAAACTTGTTGCAGAACTCAATTAGTCTTTCTCCTCTTTCATTCCTTGTCCCAAGTCCATATTCTCCTGTAACCTTTTCTTCTACTCCTTCCCCTACAACTGCATTCCAGTCGCCCATGACTATTAGATTTTCGTCCCCCTTTACATACTGCATTACCCTTTCAATATCCTCATACACTTTCTCTATCTTTTCATCTTCAGCTTGCGACGTCGGCATATATACCCGAACTATCGTTGTCGGTGTTGGTCTGCTGTCGATTCTGATTAGAACAACCCGGTCACTGAACTGTTCACAGTAACACACCCTCTGCCCTACCTTCCTATTCATAACGAATCCTACACCTGTTATACCATTTTCTGCTGCTGTTGATATTACCCGATACTCATCTGACCAGAAATCCTTGTCTTCCTTCCACTTCACTTCACTGACCCCTACTATATCTAGATTGAGCCTTTGCATTTCCCTTTTCAGATTTTCTAGTTTGCCTACCACGTTCAAGCTTCTGACATTCCACGCCCCGACTCGTAGAACGTTATCCTTTCGTTGATTATTCAATCTTTTTCTCATGGTAACCTCCCGTTTGACAGTCCCCTCCCGGAGATCCGAATGGGGGACTTATTCCGGAATCTTTTGCCAATGGAGAGATCATCATGACACTTCTTCAATTACAGGCCACATGTCGTGTGGATACACGTTACGTGTCTTTAATGCAGTGGTTCCCATTGCCTTCTGCATCCTCATGTCGTTGATCATTGCTGATTCTTCCGCCTTTAGGGGCAATTTCCCACCCCTAGGACAAGAGAGTGCCCTGACTTCTATCCGCTCCTCCGCCCTATTTGACAAGGCCGTTGGCAGAATGGGGCTGACTTCTTATGCCGGGAGTCTTCGGCTGCCAATGCCGATTATTTATCAAAATATAGGCAGTGGCGGGAATCGAACCCGGAACCAAAGACGTTTTGATTATGAATCAAAGACGCTACCCCTAGCCCACGGGTACGTCGGAAATAAAAAAGAAAATTTTAAATGTGTAGCAGAGAAAGCAATGCTCACAAAGCGCATGGAGGAACCAACGGTTGCAGCTAGAAGAAATACAGTGTGCACACGAAAGTGTGTACGCAGCGAAAATTATGAAAGAGATTCTAGTGTGGAGGACGAGAGCGATATTAGAGCTGTTCGAAGGAATGTCAATAGTAGATAGCACAGAAGGACGGAGCCTTAGTACTTGGCGACTCGCGAAGAAGTTCGTGATTTTGACTACAAACACTTTCTCTCGATGCGGAAATTCGAGATTTTCAGAAATACGGTAAACGGGATTTACTCTCATGCTTGGACAGAACAGTTCCAGTATTTACTTCCAGATACTTGGCCGGACCACTACATAATAGAATTCGTATGTTGATTTCTGGAAGGAAGTTGGCATCACGAACTTGTACCACAGTGCGGCGCATATCTAAACTGAGACAATCACAACTCACAAGTCCTGCACGACTTTTCTTGCATATCCTGCAAAGCAACCAGTATCTTTATGACTCTTACACCCCTGCTGAATTTATACGAACTGGCATCGCAAAGCTGTCCACACATCTTCGTCACATCATTCTCGCTGGTCGCTCTAACGACGACATAGATTGTTCAAATATTCAAATGTGTGTGAAATCTTATTGGAATTAACTGCTAAGGTCATCAGTCCCTAAGCTTACACACTACTTAACCTAAATTATCCTAAGGACAAACACACACACCCATGCCAGAGGGAGGACTCGAACCTCCGCCGCTACAGCCGCACGGTCCACGACCTGCAGCGCCTAAGACCGCTCGGCTAATCACGCGCCGCACGACATAGTTTCATTTAAATCGTTATTACAAGAACTGGAATATAATTCAGGTGAATGGGACACCACACTGTAACAACGAAGCACGGCCAGGAGATAACAGTCGCTATTGGAGTAGAACAAGGCGTCGCAACCGCCCAAGAAGAGATCAGAGGAGGAACACAGGGCCGAGTAACGAGGAGAGAAACGAAAGAAGGAATGACGTGAACCGATCGAACTGGCAGAGGAATGAAGGAAACAGATCGAATTGGCAGAGGAAAGACGGGAACAGGTCGAACTGGCAAAGAAACAATAGCGATGACCAGAATTCGAGGCGAGACGGAAGAGATCACTGAAATGATGGCGCAGTCGTACCCACTGCTACTGAGATTAGGTTGGCAAATCCCCGAAATAATCGACAGCCGGCCGCTGTGGCCAAGCGGTTCTAGGCGCTTCAGTATGGAACCGCGCGACCACTACGGTCGCAGGTTCGAATCCTACCTCGGGCGTGGATGTGTGTGACGTCCTTGGGTTAGTTAGGTTTAAGTAGTTCTAAGTTCTAGGGGACTGATGACCTCAGATGTTAAGTCCCATAGCCATTTGAACCAATAATCGACTGGAGAATTGTGCCCCACCGCAGTTATGAAAAGCTACAATGGAGGAAGGAGTTATGGGGTCATGAATGCATGTAGAACACTGTAGTATTTGCTACATCGGTCGAGAAGACTAAAGAGACGCGTTACTATAGGAGACCTGCAACGTACCTGCTGCAAGTCCGGACGTCGTAATCGACAACAGGAAGACATCAGTGTCGTGCGGTCCATTTTCTGTGATCAAGGAGGCAATTTTTCGGGGATGTGTGAGGGAGGGGATTGAAGATAACGGGCACAATAACGGCAAACGCTTGAAAATGATATGGCAATCTCGGATCTCAGTTAAATGCCAGCGTATGAGAAACAGTAGAAATGAGAAGAGAGAAAAGTAACATCAGGATTGATGGTCACGAAGTCAATGAAGTTAAGGAATTCTGCTACCTAAGCAGTAAAATAACCAATGACGGACGGAGCAAGGAGGACATCAAAAGCAGACTCGCTATGGCAAAAAAGGCATTTCTGGCCAAGAGAAGTCTACTAATATCAAATACCGGCATTCGTTTGAGGAATAAATTTCTGATGATGTACGTCTGGAGTACAGCATTGTATGGAAGTGAAACATGGACTGTGGGAAAACCGGAACAGAAGAGAATCGAAGCATTTGAGATGTGGTGCTATAGACGAATGTTGAAAATTAGGTGGACTGATAAGGTAAGGAATGAGGAGGTTCTATGCAGAATCGGAGAGGAAAGGCATATGTGGAAAACGCTGATAAGGAGAAGGGACAGGACGATAGGACATCTGCTAAGACATGAGGGAATGACTTCCATGGTACTAGATGGAGCTGTAGAGGGCAAAAACTGTAGAGGAAGACAGAGATTGGAATACGTCAAGCAAATAATTGAGGACGTAGGTTGCAAGTGCTACTCTGGCATGAAGAGGTTAGCACAGGAAAGGAATTCGTGGCGGGCCGCATCAAACCAGTCAGTAGACTGATGACCAAAAAAAAAAAAAAAAAACAATGGAGGAAGGAGTTATGGGGTCATGAATGCGTGTAGAATACTGTAGTATTTACTACATCGGTCGAGAAGACTAAAGAGACACGTTACTATAGGAAATCTGCAACGTACCTGCTGCAAGTCCGGACGTAGTATTCGACAACAGGAAGATATCAATATCGTGCGGTCCATTTTCTGTGATCGAGGAGACAATATTTCGGGGATGTGAGAGGATGGGGATTGAAGATAACGGGCACAATAACGGCAAACGCTTGAAAATGATATGGCAATGTCGGGTCTCAGTTAAATTCCAGGGTATGACTCGGAAGTGAGCGTTTTAATTGTCCCCCTCATGAATGTCGATGCGATTTTACGGACTGATTTCATGGATGTCCACCGTGCTGTGATAGGCTCAGGTGGAAGTGCCATGACCATCAGTGTTAAGGGGGACCCTTCTTTCTTCTTTTAGTGTTCAACCCTGAGGTTGGTTTGCAGCAGAGCGCCACTCCTCTCTTCTGTCTTCCTTCCTCTTCATTTCTACGTACGTGTTACATCCAACGTCATTCATGATCTGTTGCATGTATGATATCCTTGGTCGCCCCCGCCATTCTTTCCCTCAATAGCTCCTTCTGCTATTGTTCCAATGATGTTGCTGTGTCGTAGGACGTGCCCTACAAGTTTGTCTCTTCTTGTTTGGATGTGCCTCCACAGTGATCTGGTTTCCTGTACTCTTCTAAGCACCTTTTCATTTGTTACTTTGTCTCTCCAGATGATCTTCATCATCCTTCTATAGCACCACATCTCCAGGGCCTCTAGCCGCCTTCTCTGTTCTCTTCCAATTGCCCAAGTTTCACATCCGTATGGGGCCACACTCCAAACGAAACCTTTCGTGATACGTTTCATCATTTTCAGACTGATGTTGCTGGTGAGTATGTTCGCCCTCCGATTAAATGCAATTTTGCCCTTTTGTATTCTGCTCGCAATTTCTTTCCGGCTTCTACCATCCCTTGTGATTCTGCTTCCCAGGTAAGTAAATTCCTCTATCACTTCCAGCTCCCCTCTTCAAATTCCCATTCTCAGAGGTTCGTATTCTGCTCCTGTACTGCATATCATCACTTCAGTCTTTTATTCGTTTATTCTCATTCCATACTGATTGCATAGAATTTTTCCATTGTTCTGAGGACTTCCTCTAGATCTTCTTTTGTCTCCGTGACTATAACAATATCATCTGCATAACGTAGCATGCCTATCTTCTGCCCATTAATTTTGATACCCACGTCAGTAGTTTCTCGAACTTGGTCTATAGCTTCCTGGATGTAAGCATCAAATGAAAGAGGAGAGAGAGCACATCCTTGCCTTATCCCTTTTCTAATATTTGCTTCTTGTTCCTGGTGACAGTTCCTAATCACTGTCACCTCATTCTTATAGAAACTGAGTATCACACGGATTTTATACTTTATTCCAGTTGCCCTCAGCTCTCTGAACATCTCTTACCGGATAACGTTATCAAATGCCTGTTCTATGTCTACAAAGGCAATACAAGTAGGTTTATTTTTCTGTAATTGCTTTTCGATAACGAGTCTAAGTGCCAGAATCGCCTCTCTTGTCTCCAATCCCCTTCTGAAACCAACCCTATTAACTCTATTAAATTGAACTTTACAGAATGTGTCTTGAGGAAAGAATCCGAAGTGATCTCTTTCCGACTTCTCGCTCAGCATGGGTTCCACCCTGATGTTCCAATCGACTGTAAGGATGGATTGAGTTTTCTCTCTTCTAAACATGGGCGAGCTGGAGCTTTATCTTAGATCATCGGAGAAATTATTGTCAGTGCGTGGGCGGCGATGGAAGTCTACCGACAGAGATTGCGCAACGTATTACGAAGGTATCTACGGGTATTGTCTGATGGTCCGGGCGCAATGAAAGGTTTTGTCTATGAATTTCAAGTTCGTGAGCACAAGCGATTCTTCGCTAAGCCCTACCCTATACCACTGAGGCATAAGGCGAAGGTGAAGGTTGAAATAATAAAAATGCTCGATCAGAGTGTCATTGAACCTGCGGGAAGATCCTATAACTCACTTGTGTTAGTCGTTCCAAGGAAAGATGAATCAGTGAGGTTTGCGTTGACTCGAGACAGATCACCACTATTATCTGTCCTGAAACGGAAAGATTTGAAAGCCGGGCGAAACGCTCCAGCGCTTTACCGTTGTTAACGTCCTCTCACCAGTCGATCTGAGAGCCAGCTTTTGGCGGACAGCCTTACATTCGAGATGCGGACAATACACAGCAGTTCTTTGTTACGGGTGATACTGCCAGTTCACGTGACTCACGTTCGGTGTGAACGTATCCTTTGGCCACGTTGATACGTGGGCTGAACAGCATTCTCCGGGAAGATTTCCGAGAGTGGGTAACGAGCAATGTTCCTATCCTTATTGCTGAAACGTCGTGGGAAGCCCACAACGACAGTGTAGAACGATTATTAGAGGAGCTCAAAGAAGCAGGTATGGCAGTAAACTTGGAGACTTCTCAGTCTGGCAGAAAATAAACGGAGATTTTAGGACACACTATATCAGTGGACGGTATACGACCCGACACCGACAAGATAATGGCGACTGCCGAATTCTGTATACCAACAACAAGTAGCATCTACATGAACTCGTAAATTTAGGAAATTTCTGTAAACGTTTCGTGAATTTAAGTGTGTAATCGACACCTCGCCTGCGGGCACCAACAGAAAGCAATACGGTCTGGGACTGAGACCAGCAGGTGCAGGACGAATTTGTCAAATCGAAGGATGCCTTGGTGGATGCACCTATTCTGGTTCCCGCCGAATTTATACCAAGATTTGTTCCTGATGAAGGACAGTTCGTTCTCTGGACTTGGAGCAGTCTTTTTTCAAGGAGGGGATGAGAGTGATCTGTCGACATGGATAACAATACCCTGCGCTAGCCCTGTTCTGTACCGAAGTCAGAAGAACTACTCTGGGAAAGAAGTGGAGGCCCTTGTTGTCGCGTGGTCCTTCGACAACTTCCTATACTAACTATGTGGATGAAATGCGAAGATGCTCACGCTTCACCAAGCATTAGAACAGCCAGCGATCCGACGATTTTATTTGAATGAGGATAACATCCATTTCCGCCGACGAAAGTAAGAGGATTGAGTGTGGTTCCTAGTAATACCAGAAGAGCTTGTGAACAGCCTAGTAGATCCATATTAGCTATAGGCATTTCGGAGCTAGGAAGTGTTTCCACAAGTTACCAGAAACCCGCTACTTTAATGACATGTTGCGCAGAATATTTCGGGTCATTAGGTTACGTACACACTCTCAGAAGGCTAAGCCTTCGGCTGTGTCACGTGCCGCACCCATGTGTCCTCTTATACCAGCAAAATTATGTGAGACGTCCGTGATGGATTTATTCGGTCCTATAGCGCGAAAGAGATCGGGTTTTTGTTTGTGGCGATGGAGCTGAAGTCGATATTTGTGTGTTTCTCTCAATTGAGGAGGGCCATAGGAAAGAGTCGTAGCATCGTTCGTGAATGTGTTGTTAAGGGAAGAAGCCCATTTGAGACGGGTGATTTTGGACAATGGGCCTCAATTTCTGTCGAGACGCTGATATAAACGAGCCAGTATTTACATCATTGTACCAGCTGAACGCGAATCTTTCTGAACATCTGATAAGGGAAACTGTCAAGCTTTGTCGGCTGTACTCTCACAGAAACCACGGTACGAAGGACACCCATCTTAATTCTTTCTAGGAATTTATCAATGAACTACCAAACGAAGCAACTCAATTGCCACCAGTGTTCGCACTCAAGAACAAAGAGTCGCACAGTAAAATAACAGAAACTGTGTCTTGCACATGGAACCAAGGCATTAACCTTCCCGGAACCTCCCCCCTCCCCTCCTCCTCGGCGTACCAGACCTCCTCTTTCTTCACAAACCACAAGACCTCTTCCTGTCCATTAAAAAAAAAGAAAAAAAAGCACCATTCACTAAGCAGCGAGGAAGAGAAAAAAGGCGTACAAAAAGGGAATAAGAAAGACGGAATTTCATGTCAGACAAAAGAGTGTTGGTATGGTCACATAGATTATCTAACAAGAAATCAAAATCGTGTAAAAAATTTTCAGGTTCTATGACGGCCCGTACAGGAGACGACGGATTCCACACCCAAATATGCTCCAAAGGGAAGCCTCTGGACACGAAA
Organism: Schistocerca piceifrons; assembly: GCF_021461385.2. Classification (NCBI taxonomy): domain Eukaryota; kingdom Metazoa; phylum Arthropoda; class Insecta; order Orthoptera; family Acrididae; genus Schistocerca; species Schistocerca piceifrons. The sequence goes on from NC_060143.1 coordinate 548,089,637, forward strand.
ATGGAGACGTCTTTACCGTATTACAAACGTCAAGCCTCTCATTGAGGAACTGATGCGGGTAACTTGTCATGAGTATCAAAAGATAAATGAATTTCCTTTACTTTACGTCTATGGTCACAAACTTTTCGTCAGCAAATTACCGGTTTCGGCCTATAATGACCATCTTCAGATCTGCAGCAAAACGCGGGAAAACATAAATACACTAGCAATTGTCTGCAGCTTAAAACAATAAAATAGATCATAATGAAAAGTACTACTGATGTACATATACATTTGTGAGCTTTAAGTATGAAGAGACATACCTGTTTCATAAAAACAATGTCCTAATGTACTGCAGCTTTAGTGGCATCGGCAAATGTTACACGCAAAATCAGCACCAGCATCGTCATATATATATATATATATATATATATATATATATAAATAAATAACAGCATATGCACGAGTCATGTTGTCAGCAGCACAACTGTTCAAAACAAACTGCCGTACAGTAGCCAGAAGATGTTTGTGTTGTAAGTTCACCAGACGTCGCTACTGTAGGCAAACACAAGTCTTCAATGATTAATTGTACAACGCAAAATAAATGGGTGGAGGATACAATCGGTGAAGTCTGTAATAGGCTTATATGGTATAAGAAGCATTACAGTAATAAAAAGGGATGAAATAAAATACGACAAAAGTTAGATTGTTGGAAAGAGAAATAGTTACGAGACAGTAATTGACATATGCTCAAGTGCCAATATTATAGATAATGACAGAATCATATAAAAGTCATAAAACAAATAGCTAAGTAAGCCAGAATGCAAGAAAACATACTGCTGCACGTAATCAGTGCCCTCTGTTAGCGCTAACGTCAGACTTACGCATAGGCGAGAAGTGGTTAGAGGAATGTGACCGGCAGAGGGTCCTTCGTAAACTGCGGCAATCCCTTCCAAGAAAAGAGTTATAAAATTCCGTACCAGTGCATGAACAATATTGTCCAGTTAATGCAGAATATTGTATAAACAGAGAAGGAACAGGAAAATACCAGAGTAATGCGTACAACATTGGGAAACGAAGTAAATATGTAATGCACCTTATACTAGGTGAAACCATCAACAAACTACATATAACAGTGGCGTTCAGTGATTGACTGCATCCCCATCTGGAGGTGCGTGCAGTTCGCCGCATCCATAACTCAGCCGGCCCCACTCGCCTTATGCAGGTCTTTTCCGAACACGCCCCCTCCATCGACCGTCTCCTGAAGGAGGGTGCCCTTCTCTTTCACCATCGCTACCAGGTTGACCCGTCCCGTTCCCCTCCTCAGTCCCTCCGCTGCCAAAGGTGCTTGCGGTATAATGCACACCCGACATCTGAATGCCGCGAGGCCCCCACCTGCCCGCACTGTAGGCAAGCCCACTTTTTACGGCAGTGCCCCAATCTCCAGTCCCCCCCCCTCCTGTAATACCTGTAATCTCCCTCATCCTACTTATTCCCAGAAATGTAAGGCCCGACCCCCTCCTACCACTCCTGAACTCACCGTTCCTGTCCACCCTCTGGACGCCCCCACCCCTCCTGGCAATTCCCTTCGCCCACCCCCTACTGCTGAGGGCATCATCAGATTCCTCACCATCGTCCTCCAAAATGTTCACCCGTTCCAGTGTCCCCACACCCTCCAACAGATCTCCCTCGCCGCCCGTTCCATTTTCCACTTAAAAATGTATGCCACCTACTCCAACAACCACGCCCATTTCACCTCCTCCCGTCTTGACACCCTTGTCTAAATCCCTGTCATGGCGCAACAGCACCGTATCCTTTTCAACAACATCCGCTCCCTTCTCGCCAACAAGAACCTCTTTCTGCACACCCTGGCCACCCACCACGTGGATGCCTTGCTCCTCAATGAAACCTTCCTCCAACCCCACCATACCATCCACCGCTCCGATAATCCCCTCCCGATTGCGCGTGGTGGAGTTGCCATTGGTCACCACCGCCAGATCCCAGTTCGGTTCCAACCTCTTCTTCCCGACCCCACCGAACATCTGATCCTTAGTCTCTTCTTCCCCGGCCTTACCGCCACCTGTGCCAACATCTATGTCCGCCCTAACGCCCCTCTTCCCTTCGACTTCCTCTCCCACATTGACCGTACCTTCTCCTCCTACATGATCGCCGCAGACCTCGACATCCATAGTCATTCCGCCGCCCAGTTACAGCGGTGGCACCGGTTCCTCTCTTCCCTTCAAGGCGACCTCATCCCCATTCCCCAGCACACCCGTCCTGACTCCAGCTCCACTCCCGATTTTATCCTTTCCTCCCCTAACCTCCTTGGCCGCATAACAGTGGATGTCCTGGAGCCTATTGGTAGCGACCATCTCCCTGTCCTCCTCACCATTTCAGACGGTCGTCGCCCCCACCCCAACCCTCCCCCAAAGTACATCCATGACTATTCCTGTGCCAACTGGAATGCCTACCGGGATACCCTCTCCACCCAGGTCGATAGCCACCCCTTCACCTACCACCACCCTGACGATGTAACCCATGCTGCCTCCTTTCTCCAGCAGACCCTGTCTGGGGCCGTGGAGGCCCACATCCCTACCGTCGCCATCCACCCCCACCATCCCACCTTACCCCCACAGGCCGTCCTCCTCCTCCGTGAATCCCGCCGTCTCTACCGTGCCTTCCTCCACACGCGTGACCTGGACACACTACGCCGCCACCGGCAACTCCAGCAACACATTCGAAATTTGCTCATGTCTAAGAAACGCTGGGACTGGCGACAGACATGCACCCGTTTAAATGCTACCCTAACTATCAACTCGTTCAAGTTCTGGTCAGCCTTCCGACGCCTTACCGGAACTAAACCCTCCCCCTACTATCCTCTTCTCCATGATGATCACCCCTTTCCTGACACCCTTAGTAAGGCCAATCACTTTGCCTCCTACCTCTCCGATGTCTTTTCCATCCCTGATGATCCCCAGTTAGATTACTCCCTCTTCCCGGATGTCCGCGATCGAACTGATACCTCTGTCCCTCCTCTTGCACCTGGTTTCCAGTACTTGGACAACATTGCACACACAGAACTCAATGCCCCTATCACTAAACAGGGTCTCATTGCTACACACCGCACAAAACGCAACGCCGCTCCTGGTCACGATCGTGTCACCTACCGTCACCTTCATGAAGCTCCAGTCTCTTTCCTCTCCACCCTGGCTAGGCTCTACAATGTAGTCCTGTCCACCGGTTACTACCCCAACCTGTGGAAAAACTCCCGTATCCTGATGTTCCTTAAACCTGGTAAACTGCTGTCCGCCGACTCCTCCTACCGTCCCATCAGCCTTACCTCGGTCTTCAGCAAGGTCCTGGAATCTATCCTCACTCGACGCATCCACCAGCATCTCCGCCAGCACTGCCTCCTTCCTGTTACCCAGTGTGGCTTTCGGCCATCCTTCTCTTCCGACGACCTTCTCCTTCACCTCACACATCTCCTTTCCGAACAGCTTAATTCCCGTCGCTCCGCGATCTTCCTCTCCCTGGACCTCGAACGTGCTTATGACCGCATATGGCATTCCAGTCTCCTCTTCAAGCTCCAAACCTTCGCCCTTCCCATTAACTACGTCCGTCTGATCGGCTCCGTTCTCTCCCACCGTCCTTCGTACATCAACATCCATAACACGGATTCCTACACCTTCTTTCCTTCCGCCGGTGTGCCCCAAGGCTCCGTCCTCTCCCCCCTCCTGTACCTTTTGTATACGGCGGACTTGCCACCCACGTCACCCTCTCTCCACCTTCTCCAGTTTGCCGATGACACCACCTTCCTTGCCCTTGCCCCTACCCTGCAGCGCTCCCAACACCTTCTCCAATCCCATCTTGACCGGTTCACCGCTTGGTGGTTGCTCAAGGTCAATCCCTCCAAAACCCAGGTGATCATTGTAGGCAAAACCACCCCTTCCTTCCGCCTCCTTGATTTCTATCTCACCATCTATGGTCGTCCTATCGCCCTCACCCCCACCCTTAATTACCTTGGCGTCACCCTCGACCGTCGCCTCTCCTGGACCCCCCATCTCCGGACAATCCAAGCCAAGGCACGCTCCCGACTCCGTCTCCTCAAGCTCCTTTCTGGCCGTACATGGGGTCTGGACCCCTCCACCGTCCTCCACACCTATAAATCCCTCATCTGCCCTATCCTTTGTTATGCCCATCCGGCCTGGATCTCGGCCCCCCTACCTTTTATAAATCCCTTCAAATCCTTGAACTCCATGCTCTCCACCTCGCCTATCGCATCCGTCTCCCCTCCCCCACGCGGATCCTGTACGATCTCATTCTGTTCCCCCACCTCCTCCTTTTCCTTGAAAGGATGCGGATCCTGTACACCTTCCGCAAACTTGATCCTCCTCACCCGCTTGTGTCGCCCATCCTCTCCCACCCCCGCCTGCTGCCGCACCTGTATTCCCACGTCCCACCCGGTCTCCATCTCTCCACCCTCCTTACCCTCTCCCACGGTGGCTTCCGCCAGCTCCCCCTCCCTGATGATGTCCTCCTCCCCTCCATCTACCCCTCCTCTCAACTTTGATCCACCCCCCCCACTTCCTGTGTCTTTTCCTTTAGGCACCCTCCCTCCCTTCTCTCTCCTTTTTCCCCCAACTCCCTTCCTCCACCCCTCTTCCCCCTGGGCTTCCCCTCCCCCTTCCTCCCTTCCCCCTATCTCCCCTGCCCGTGGCATCTCTGCTCTCCCATCTCCCTCTCCCTCCCCCTCCTCCTCTCTTGGCTGGTCCCCAGACTCGTACACGCATAGTGAACATTCGCGCGCCGGAGTTCATCGCGTCGTGTTTCTGTGTGTGCCGTCGTTTTGTGCTTAAGTGGTTCAGTGTTATTCGTTTTGTGCACCTACGTTCGCGTGTGACAATTTTTCGTCTATGTATGTGCCCAAGTGTCTGAACAAAAAATTTATCTTGCACTCTACGCCCGTGAACGGCTCCATGTATTTTGAAAAGTGTTTGTCTACCTTTATATGTCCACCATATTTTTTCTCAAATTTTCTTCATTTGTATCTTTTGTGTTTCTCTGAGGCCAAAGAGCGGCGTAGTATGCTGCTGCTGGCTTGCCTGTAAACAGGTTTAAAAATAACAATAAAGAAAAAAAATCAGTGAATGACATCGTTAAACAAAGCTAAGTATGCATTGTGCACGAAATCACTTTGATAGTTAAATAGTTTTGTTGGTTCTTTCTTCTTTGTTTCATAAGTTTCAAGCTCGTATAATGAATTATGAGCATAGCTTTTTTCCACTCTGTGGAGAATACGCATACGAAGTCACACAATGCTCCTACCTGAAAGTCAGTAGAAAATATAGTCATCACATGAACAGAGTTGCACTAGTACTTTTTGTAGCAACAATGGTATTTAAATGTACAGGGTGTTTCAAAAATGACCGGTATATTTGAAACGGCAATAAAAACTAAACGAGCAGCGATAGAAATACACCGTTTGTTGCAATATGCTTGGGACAACAGTACATTTTCAGGCGGACAAACTTTCGAAATTACAGTAGTTACAATTTTCAACAACAGATGGCACTGCAAGTGATGTGAAAGATATAGAAGACAACGCAGTCCGTGGGTGTGCCATTCTGTACATCGTCTTTCTGCTGTAAGCGTGTGCTGTTCACAACGTGCAAGTGTGCTGTGGACAACATGGTTTATTCCTTAGAACAGAGGATTTTTCTGGTGTTGGAATTCCACCGCCTAGAACACAGTGTTGTTACAACAAGACGAAGTTTCCGACGGAGGTTTAATGTAACCAAAGGACCGAAAAGCAATACAATAAAGGATCTGTTTGAAAAATTTCAATGGACTGGGAACGTGACGGATGAACGTGCTGGAAAGGTAGGGCGACCACGTACGGCAACCACAGAGGGCAACGCGCAGCTAGTGCAGCAGGTGATCCAACAGCGGCCTCGGGTTTCTGTTCGCCATGTTGCAGCTGCGGTCCAAATGACGCCAACGTCCACGTATCGTCTCATGCGCCAGAGTTTACACCTCTATCCATACAAAATTCAAACGCTGCAACCCCTCAGCGCCGCTACCATTGCTGCACGAGAGACATTCGCTAACGATATAGTGCACAGGATTGATGACGGCGATATGCATGTGGGCAGCATTTGGTTTACTGACGAAGCTTATTTTTACCTGGACAGCTTCGTCAATAAACAGAACTGGCGCATATGGGGAACCGAAAAGCCCCATGTTGCAGTCGCATCGTCCCTGCATCCTCAAAAAGTACTGGTCTGGGCCGTCATTTACTTCCAAAGGAATCATTGGCCCATTTTTCAGATCCGAAACGATTACTGCATCACGCTATCTGGACATTCTTCGTGAATTTGTGGCGGTACAAACTGCCTTAGACGACACTGCGAACACCTCGTGGTTTATGCAAGATGGTGCCCGACCACATCGCACGGCCGACGTCTTTAATTTCCTGAATGAATATTTCGATGATCGCGTGATTGCTTTGGGCTATCCGAAACATACAGGAGGCGGCGTGGATTGGCCTCCCTATTCGCCAGACATGAACCCCTGTGACTTCCTTCTGTGGGGACACTTGAAAGACCAGGTGTACCGCCAGAATCCAGAAACAATTGAACAGCTGAAGCAGTACATCTCATCTGCATGTGAAGCCATTCCGCCAGACACGTTGTCAAAGGTTGCGGGTAATTTCATTCAGAGACTACGCCATATTATTGCTACGCATGGTGGATATGTGGAAAATATCGTACTATAGAGTTTCCCAGACCGCAGCGCCATCTGTTGTTGACAATTGTAACAACTGTAATTTCGAAAGTTTGTCTGCCTGAAAATGTACTGTTGTCCCAAGCATATTGCAACAAACGGTGTATTTCTATCGCTGCTCGTTTAGTTTGTATTGCCGTTTCAAATATACCGGTCATTTTTGAAACACCCTGTAAAAGGAAAGATGCTTTATACTGTGGAATGAAGTAACGATTTGATAAATGAGAGTTTGTGCATTATGTTCGAAGCAAGATTCCAAAACGTTCTCTTGATGTGTCTGTGAATCGCATTTGCAAAGATTTAAAGGGCAAAGCAGGTGACGCCGGCTAGTGGCGAGAGTCATTACCGAAGCGGGTCTGCAGTAACAGATGGTGCGAGCAAGCAGCGAGCTCTTGAAGAGTGCGAAAGGCAGGGCCCCAGCTGCATGTAGCTACAGCTGTGGCCAAAACGAAAACACTGATGAACCACTGTCATAGTACGAAGTAAGCAGGGCATTGTTTACAAACATCCAAAATTGAAACAAAACATTACGCATTACGTTTTTATATTGTAACAGCGTATGAAAACATGTTTATTTAAAATTTGTTAAAAATTATAAGGAAACTAATTTAAGGCATTCCGTATTGTTTCATGGACTTATACTGGAGCTGTATGCTGAGTTTGGAGGTGGGAGAAAGGACTGACAGTCGTTAAATTCATCACTTCGAAACGCTGGAGTTTCACAATGCAAGCCCACATCATGGGCAACAGAATTGTCAATATTGTTCGCTGTTGTGCGCTGCCTGGGTGTGTTCTGGTAAAAGTGAGAGTGTAATCATCTTCCATCTTGACGTACCTGTGGAATGGGTAAGTGTTGGGTTGGTTTTCATTTTGTAACCATGTGAAGTGGACGTCTTTATGACGCATTCAAACGTTAGTAAGTGCAGAACAGCATGGTGCCGACATAATAGTGAGGAATAGTGTAAAGAATATTTCATCGAACTGGAAGGACGGTATTGCGCCGATAGTAATTGTGTAGCAGTGTAACTTTTCATGACAAATAGCTGGTCAGTTTAAAGAGCAGCTACGTGCCAAAAGTGAATAACTGCAAATTCTTCACGCCGTAGTAACTAACTAGCAGTAGAAAAATTTGGGACTGAAACGTGGGATGAGATAGTGGACTTCTGTAGGGTGTTCTAGCAGAAATGATAGATTGTGAGTTAACAAAATACAATGAACAACATAAATATGCAGAGTAATGTTTCTTTGAAAATCTTTATTATTGATGATGATGTTTGGTTTGTGGGGCGCTCAACCGCGCTGTTATCAGCGACCGTACAAATTCCCAGTCTTTTCTCAGTCCAATCTCGCCACTTGCATGACGAGGACAACACAAACACACAGTCAATCTTTATTACTAAAACAATAAAGTAGTTAGTATAGAAAGTGTAACTAAAGGTTACTGATTTTGAATATAAGATTGCAGACGAATTTTCTTGAGGGTAACAATAATTTTTTTCTAATCACAAAATAATTAAGCCTAAGATTGTACACATCAGTTTATAATGTGAGAATGAAATAATACAAGTTTTGAAAAACAATAACGAATCATAAGTATATTGAAATGATATAGTTCTTGAGAGATCATAGCTGAAAAATTGGTAAAAACTTTAGTAAAAATTTTACTTATTTCCAAAACTGATTGTTGTGTGCGAGAACATCCCAAATTTTGGAAGCCTCAAAAGGAGGGGGATTTGTACTATTTCTGGTTTTAAAGCATTCATATTAAGCTACAAGAAGCTCTTCTTAGAGCTGTTGAGAATGCAGCAGTGGGCAGATGTCGTAATGTGGTGTGCGGTACCAGTGACAGATGGTTTGCTCGGTACGTATATCCTGAGAAAGATCGCCTAAATTGTGGTCCTTCTCGCGACTGGTTGCTGCGTTCGCAAGCAGCGCGCCAAAATGATAAACTACTATTAATGATAGAAAAACTAAATACAGAATTTACTTGCATTTCATATAAAAGCAACGCTCAATGGCAGGCTGCCGTTCCATTATTTCAAAAGTGTTTATTACCAGCAGAACAATAAACAAATGCTTAACGTAAATGAGATCCCCTGCTATACCCGCAGGACAGGACAGATAGTTTAATTTGTGGAAAGGGGCCAAAATGAGTGGCTGTCAGTTCCACTCAAACATACTACTTTATTCATTTCAAGCCAAACATTAATTTTAGAACTTAATTCCCGGCTGAATGCGCCATTCAACTTCATGCCTCATGGGCAAAACCGCTTTAATTTAAAACCAGCTGAAGGCGAATCATTTAACACTCAAAACAAGAATTTGAATTTTAGAATGCAGAAGGCCTCATCTTAAAACATTTCTCTAAATTAGGCTGAAGGCCCAATATCCCGCCTTAAGGGCAAAACAACTTTAACTTAAAATCGGCTGAAGGCCAATAACTTAAGACTCACAAACAGGAATTTTAATTTAAAAGGCAGAAGGCTTTATCCCAAAATTTCTTTAAATCAGGTTGAAGGCCCAAAAAATCTCACGCCTTAAGAGCAAAACAACTTTAATTTAAAATCAGCTAGAACCCATACATAAACAAACAACAAGGCCAAATAAGGAAGACAGCACATCAAACGACGCTCAGAAGTTTACAAGGGTCAACCTGGAATTCAAACACTAACGCTCGCTTAGGTAAGACAGATAGTCGGTCCAACAATTCTCAATCCGACGGTAACCCAATCGACAGACAGTCAACGGACCAAGTGACGGGATAACTTCCGCTCCACCCGACGAGCACACAACAGGGAGTTTAATGGAACAACGGAGAAAATATCGGCGCCCACAACGAATTACACATTCGGCTGTCAAACCACATGCTGTGCTGGACAGCCTCAACATGACGAGGAACATACGCTGCCTGAATTTACATCAACGGCCAGGGAAGGTAACCGGAATGTTAACGGCCATAAGGCAGAAGATTCCGCTGGTGCACTTCAATTCCATCCCAACGACGCACAGTACTCACATCAACACAATCACCATAAACTGTTTTCATTCTGTGATGAATCTCCTTTGGGGTGACACCTTCAATGACTGCACGTTGCTTAAATCGCATTGGCCGACCGTCTGCGCAGGGTTCCATATTTTACACTCTAGCAACACAACCGTTCAATACTAGCGCTTCCCGCCAAGTGGAGCTGTAAATAAGAGGATGCGGAATAGGCCAGTACCTGCCGCATACCATTGCTGCCAACTGTTGATGAGTTACAAAGGTGGAGACATTACTTTTCAGTCAACCCTCATATATTAAACTGTGTAGATCAAGAAAATAACATTTTTGAAAAATCGCTTTTTTGGATCAAAATCCATTACATCTCCCCTTAATATTCACTTTTCATGTAATTCGAGTTTTCCGAAATTCATGAATTAGTCGGTCCCAGTTATCTCGAATTACTGAGGTTTTGCTGTATTTATTGCAATATTGGTATTAAATATTCTGCCCTTTCTGCAAGGGCAAGTGTGTTGTGTGTATGTGTGTGTGTGTGTGTGTGTGTGTGTGTGTTTATAAATGCATGCCACAAACTGGAAAGATTTTTTTCGTGAGTAAATAAATAAATACTGAATCGCAAGTAAGCATGGCAGTAACGTAAATAGCAAGCTTCCAGTTCATTGACACATGTTCTCTGACACGTTCATATCATCGAACAAAATCACTCGAATATACTTCTATTAAATCCCAACTTACAGCCTGCACCTCTATCCACAACACTACAGTTCGCATACAACAGTATGAATCTATACCTTTGATCTGAGGCCTTTAACAACTGACATGTCATAAATTGACATTTAATTCTAACACATCGAGTCAAAAACGAAACGTTCTTTTCTACAAGTCTTCAATTAACGGATATCCTAAAAACGGCATACTATCATTGATCGAAAGTGATAATACGAAAAGCACCCAATACGAAGAGACTTTACCCACAGCTACATCGCTACCCGTCATTTTGTTATAAGAAATCGTACGAAAACAATGCGTTTAGAAGGCTCCTCAATGGGCCGCTGCTTCTAAACAACTATGTCTTCATAGCACATATGGTGTAACAAATAACCCTCCAAATACGTGCATCAGCTGCGAAATATGCAATCCAGTAAGGCATCTCCCATGTTTGATTGTCACATGAAGGCGATCTAGCGTCCTACTGGCCTTGTTCCTGTCGCACTTGAGAATGCTCTACAGCAATTCGATCAGCTCCACGTTCGCTATCGTGTCCCATGTGTCAGGATGACACTAGAGAGTACTATGGTACAACAGAAGATCTACAAACAAAAATGAATCTCTCACTCTTGAGCGGACAGTGCGTTTGGTAAACGTAGTAGTATATTAAAACTGGAATGGCAATAGAGGCATTGACTGTTGAGAGCACGTTGCATGTCATGCGCGTATGGGTTGATTGGTGGGAAGCGTTGTCCAGAAAATGCAAGGTTCCAGGTTCGAGTCCTTTTGGAGCATATTTATGATCTTCCAAACAATTCAATCTGCAAACCACTCATTATTATAAACCTCATGTTAATAGTCAGTGGGCAATCAGCGGAGACCAATCCCTCTGTTGCACTACCCGTACACGAACAGGGAATGCCTGTTTCCCGTAAACCGATTTTCCCAAGATCGCTTGTGGTTGGTAGTGTGGCCACTCTATTATCAAGCAAAATGCTTTTTGCAGGCGCCATTTATTTCCTCATGTTTAATTTGTAGGAGGACACTGTTAACAAGGAAAGCTTAATTATACACTACTGGCCATTAAAATTGCTACACCAAGAAGAAATGTAGATGATAAACGGGTATTCATTGGACAAATATGTTATACTAGAACTGACATGTGATTACATTTTCACGCAATTTGGGTGTATAGGTCCTGACAAATCAGAACCCAGAACAACCACCTCTGGCTGAAATAACGGCCTAAACCTAACTAACCTAAGGACATCACACACATCCATGCCCGAGGCAGGATTCGAACCTGCGACCGTAGCGGTCGCGCGGTTCCAGACTGTAGCGCTTAGAACTGCTCGGCCACACCTGCTGGGTCCAAAATAACAATTTGATTTATTATGCCTAAACTCAAAATAATAAACATAACACATGAAACATTTACAATGCATCAAATTGGATATTCAAATAAATGATGTGAAGGTGAAGTTGTCCGTAAACTAGCTTGTGACGTTTATGACCAAGCGGTATGTGGAGCCAATTCCTTGCATCTCAAATCTTGAGAGAAACACCCAGCCAACCCAACATTAATTGATGTTACTGACAGTAGTGACAACTCAGACAATGAACACCCAAGACAGAACAAAGTTAGAAAAAGACAAACAGGCGCGCTCTGCTGAGCTCTGATTATCATCTAGGAAAATCACTAATCTGCCGGTGCTGCGGACATACATTACCAAGCTGTCTTCTTAACTGCAAGAACACGAACTGGCGTACCGGAGGCGATGGCTGGTTGCTTCGACGTCCCATCGTGGTGATGATAATGTCGCGAGTATAGCCCGAAACAAATTATCCTGCTCTGGTTGTTCCTGACTAAAGACTTCCTAGCAATACAAATGCGCCTCTGAGGGAGACGAAGAAGGCTCGCCACACAATCACTGACAGTGATTGATTTTAACAAGCGAAGTCACACAGTAACTCCGATACAGTCAACTTTAGCCAAAACTGCTCAAGACCGACAACATAGGCCACTTGTACGCAGAACCCTCAATTGCCAACTGTACTCGGAAAGTTTCGTTGAAGTTGGAACTTCAGCAACTTCGTCAAACACTTACAATTAAATAAAAGTATATTAGACAGCCAACGGAAGGCAGGCTGTCCAGAGCAGCGAGAGCTCAGCCTTGTAATCTACTCAGACCGAAAAGCGAGAGCCGACTGTCACAAGAGCACCCATACAAACCGAACACAGGCCATTCCCGCCCCCACGACACTGGCCGTTGTTAAACGTTCCTATCAGCAACTCATAAAACCGTCGGAAAATTCCACTCTATTGCCGAAGCACTACCTTTCCACCAGTGGAGATTCTTGGCGACAATTTCTGCGCCGATTTTGCTACGTCACGGAGCTATGCCCTGAGCAAGCCAATCACAGTTACGATTTTGCAGAAAACGCGGAGATTTGCCCGCCAATACAGCCTGGGAACACAAGTCTTTCCCATACCTCGGTGGTAGCCTGCCAGAAACGGTTTTCACTAAGTTTCTGCAAAGTAACGGGCACCTCTAGCCCAGCCGCTCCGTCAGGCCCCTGTGGGCGTGTCGCCGACACTCTTATGAGAATGTTGGCGTCTGGAAAGCATTCACTCATCTCCCTCACATCCCTTGGCTTAATCCTTTCAAGATCAGCAGAGCCCGCATGTCACCAGACCACCCGGATGACGAGAGATGCTGCGTGGGAAGTCCGCGTGTGAAGGAATAGCAACTTTTCACCACATGCAATTAGAGAGGAAGATCCAATTACTCAGAGAAATATGAGAGGGGGCTCATGCCACCTCTCACTGTACCCAGGAAGGCCCGTACAAGACCTGCAACATGCGGTCGTGCATTATCTTGCTAAAATGTAGGGTTTCGCAGGCATCGAATGAAGGGTAGAGCCACAGGTTGTAACACATCTGAAATGCAACGTCCACTGTTCAAAGTGCCGTCAATGCGAACAAGAGGTGACCGAGACGTGTAACCAATGGCACCCCATACCATCACACCGGGTGATACGCCAGTATGGCGATGACGAATACACGCTTCCAATGTGCGTTCAACGCGATGTCGCCAAACACGGATATGACAATCATGATGCTGTAAACAGAACCTGGATTCATCCGAAAAAATGACGTTTTGCCATTCGTGCACCCAGGTTCGTCGTTGAGTACACCATCGCAGGCGCTCCTGTCTGTGATGCAGCGTCAAGGGTAATCGCAGTCACAGTCTCCGAGCTGATAGTCCATGCTGCTGCAAACGTCGTCGAACTATTCATGCAGATGGTTGTTGTTTTGAAAATGTCCCCATCTGTTGACTCAGGGATCGAGACGTGGCTGCACGATCCATTACAGCCATGCGGATGAGATGCCTGTCATCTCGACTGCTAGTGATATGAGGCCGTTGGGATCCAGCACGGCGTTCCGTATTACCCCCCTGAACCCACCGCTTCCATATTCTGCTAACAGTCATTGCATCTCGACCAATGCGAGCAGCAATGTCGCTATACGACAAACCGCAATCGCTATAGGCTACAATCCGACCTTTATCAAAGGCGGAAACGTGATGGTACGCATTTCTCCTCCTTACACGAGGCATCATAACAACGTTTCACCAGGCAACGCCGGTCAACTGCTGTTTGTGTAGGAGAAATCGGTTGGAAACTTTCGTCATGTCAGCACGTTGTAGGTGTCGCCACCGGCGCCAACCTTCTGTGAAGGCTCTGAAAAGCTTATCATTTGCATATCACAGCATCTTCTTCCTGTAAAATTTCGCGTGTGTTACACGTCATCTTCATGTTGTAGCAATTTTAATGGCGAGTAGTGTAGTTTGCAGGTGGACGCTGTTAACAAGGAAAATTTAATTATAAAATTATAATTTCGCACATATATGCTTATTTCCTTTCTTAAGTCAAATAGACATTTTTCAGTAATACATGCAAAATTTAACATGTTTTAAATTTTTTATAAGGAATTTAAATCTCAGTTATCCAATGCGTTTTTGGGTACTGGACATCACAGGTCTGTTTAGTAATTAGGAGTGTATGACGATATTTCTGCTCTTGATTAATCATCAAGTATCTAAGTCGAGATCTGTATTTCTATTCATAGTTCAAAACAATGATTCACTGAAGTATAAAGGGTGGTCTCAAAGTTTCAGTCTGAGAGCGTTGCAGCTGAGTATACGTAACGTAGCGCCACTCCGATAGGGTACATAAGCGGCGACACGTAGGCAAGCGGTTAATGTGGCGTTCTTGTCTTTCCGACGTGCATGCAGTAAATGGGGGAACATGATCTATGGTGACGTTATTACCAAGAGCGTGCAAACATGGCCAGCGTCATGTTGTTCTTTCCCTGGCTCCCAAAGAACAAACACCGGCAGACACACATAGAAGAATGAAGAAGATGCCCACATCTCGTGGTCGTGCGGTAGCGTTCTCGCTTCCCACGCCCGGGTTTCCGGGTTCGATTCCCGGCGCGGTCAGGGATTTTCTCTGCCTCGTGATGGCTGGGTGTTGTGTGATGTCCTTAGGTTAGTTGGGTTTAAGTAGTTCTAAGTTCTAGGGGACTGATGACCATAGATGTTAAGTCCCATAGTGCTCAGAGCCATGAAGAAGATGTGCGGGGCAGCATGACTGTCGAAAACCACCCCTGTGCAATGGTGCTCCAAGTTCCGTGCGCCTTCATGATAACGTGAGTCCCCATGTCGTGAAGATCGTAACACAGAAGTTATTCCAACTCAAATGGGAGACGCTCGAGCACCCATCCTACAATCCTGACCCTAACCCATGCGATTTTCAGTACCTCAAAAAAAGCCTTGAAGGGTCGACGATTTCTGTCGGACAAGGACGTACTACAGACAGTTACGGACTTCTTCATGCAGCAGGACATGGCGGTTAACCAAACAGGTGTCACCAGTCTGGTGTGTCGATGGGATGATTGCATCTATACGGCGATTTTCCCTGATTAACAAACCAATCCTGGAATGTACAGCCCTCGAACGGAAACTTTTTGATTGCCTCTTTTATTTGGAACCTACAAACTATTTTTATCTTGTATGACTTGTTTTGTAACTGAGCCGTGGCCGGCTCGTGTTGATGCCGTTTGTTCTTTGGCATTTTGTCGCAATCGACACCCTGAGTTACAACCATAACGAGTTGCTGACTTGCCTCCATCACTGGCAGCAGCAGTGCTTATCGATACTAGTACTGCTGTACCATCTTTTTTGCGATCGCTATACTTCTGTGTGGTGGTTAATTAATGAGGGACTCTGCCATCGTTAGGAAGACTAAAAGAAGACGAAAATTAGAGTTCCACATACGCGCAACTCGCATTTTCAGATCAACAGAAGATGTAAATCAATGAGTTCCACATCTAAGATGTAAAACATCGAAGTAAATGCGAGATACTCAAAGCATTAACATCTCATCTTCTAGCAAAAAGTGTTACATACATCTTTAGACTGCACTGTCGACACTGGAAGACATTCAGGAAGCGAATGATGGTTGGCTCGGGACAACATCCAAGAAACCAATGAACAGAATTAGAATAGAATTTGAACTCCAGACGAGACTTTATTGGAAGGATGACAGCATGCTTGTAGCCAAGGTGAGGAATGAGAAAGTGTCTCAGAACATGAAGATAGGGGGGAACACTGTAAAAGTTTCCCTTATAAGATGTTCAAAAATGCATAACAATTTCTTAGGTTGTTACTGAGTTTGAACAGGCTCATACTATTGGTTGACGTAGCAGTGTCTAGAAAGGAGAGGCAATACGTAGAATTGGATGAACAGAAATACTGTTTCGATGGTGTGAAATTCCTCAAGTTTCATAGAAAGACACAACCTTGCTGAGCAGATATTTGCTACATCTCAAGCGGAACTCGGGCCTAATCCACGCATGTGGCCTACATAAGGAATTCATTCCCGGAAGCCTCATCTGCAGAATACATCGAGCAGTCCCTCGGAGCCACTCACGAATGCAACCCAACGTAGGTGACCCATCGTCACCAGGACTGAAGAAGCAAGGTAGCTGGCTCGCATACGAAACGTGCACGTCCAGGAAAAGCATCAAGGCTGAAGTAACATCAAGCACTGGCGAGTGAGACAGAGGTGGGAGACTTGTATGGATTTTTACACCGGTGCGAAAGATGTAAATATCGGGGAAGGTACTAACTCGCAGCTTTGTGCCATATCGTATCATTCGTCGTCGAGGAATTTGAGCCTCACCACGTCCTCCGTATGAAGCCCTACTAAAGTCCAGAGGCGCGGATCGAAGCTGGGAAATTCAAGGAAACTGAAGACCCACTCGCTGATTGCGAAGCTTTGGCATATAGTGGACCATCAACAAGATCTGGATGCAGGGCGCTGTGATGGGTTCGAATGGGAACGCCTGATGTAGCGACCAATAGGAGCAATACTTCGGGCTCTAGCGCATACAGTGTAGAGCGGAGATCAGCATTTCTTCTTGGGGTTCCGCCAGTTCCGGTTCAAACCCTACCACTCGCATTTTTTTGTTACTTCGTATTTACTATTTGCTAAAGATTCTTGAAATATCTTATGTTTGTAACGTATGTAGATCGTAATACCATTGTATTCGATGGCTGTATAAATACAGGCATTCTGAAATATTCCAAATTTGTACAAGTAGCTACACTCTGCGTGCAGGACGTCAGTCGTCTTCTAGCTGTACTTGGGTGTCAGTAATAAACGTGCTTTCAGTTCTAACTGTTGTACTTTGTTGAAGACATCTGAATCTCACTGTCGTTTCGATGCGACAGTATCAATACCGTGGCTGCATTGTCACTTTACGCATATTTCAGGCATCGATTACCTTAGTTCACGAATTACAGAAATTTCGCATGTGTGCAGGTATGCAGATCTCTCTCAGATAAGTGCACACTGCCCACACTGTAACGCCACACTGCCTACCTGGGAAGAACTGGAAAAGGGGAAAACTGCAAACGCGCTGCATTACATGCCGCTGCGCCATGCACACGGGTTCTTTTCATATTTCTGACCAACATAGCTCACGAACAAAACAAATTTTCAGTATTACGTAATTTTTTGCAGCGCACTGAATATAATAAATACATTACCAAATCTCTTTCTTGTAGAAACTGTCTGCATACGGGGAGACCAGACAATTTCGCAGGTTTTCTTCACTTAGGTTGCCACATGATCGTCAATTATTTAGTTTCATTTTCGAATAATTCCAGGACAGTTTTAACGTAAGATAATTTGTCTTTTAGACGGGAATTACACTGCACGTCGATCAGTTCCATCTGCACATCCACAGAGGTGCTCTCAGCCCAGTGGACAAACGGTCTCTAAAATGCGTCAAAAAGAGATGTATGATTGGAGAGCCCTCAAAACGTTAGGGAACTATAATCGTAATTCCGTCAACAGCGCAGTGAGTTCTTTGAAACTTCTTTAACGCCACTTAGGGAAATTGATGGTTTTTTTGTCAGAAACTGTAGCTTCTACAATGCAATTATCTGTTTTAACTGCATATCCATTGTTTCGTCGGTTACTATGTGAGTCAGCACTGACACAAACAGAGAAGGGGAGAAGTTCTGACGGCCGATGGCAGGAATCCAAAATCACCTGTACAAAACAGTTGTGGATTTATTGAACACTTTATTTCTACAAAGAAAAGAACCATTACTTAACTTGTTCGATGTCCTTCTGGGCCTCCTACATGCTGTTACTTATGTGGACTATTACTACTCGCAGAACTCAGGCTATGTATCGTCTTCATAATACATAGCACTCATGCTCTTGATGACTACGACCGAATTGGGCCGACCGGCGATGGGCGTGTGGTTCAATTAGCGTTGACAGGGACCGCTGAATTCCGTGTTCTTGGAGGTGTGGCGCCGCCCGCTCTCTCCACTGGCGCACAGGTCAGCGCTTCTTTGGTGCCGTTTTGCCGCGCTGTGGTGGTCGCTGTGCAGTCCATTCCTTTGGACTGCAAACCCATCAAATCAGAAATACACTCCTGGAAATGGAAAAAAGAACACATTGACACCGGTGTGTCAGACCCACCATACTTGCTCCGGACACTGCGAGAGGGCTGTACAAGCAATGATCACACGCACGGCACAGCGGACACACCAGGAACCGCGGTGTTGGCCGTCGAATGGCGCTAGCTACGCAGCATTTGTGCACCGCCGCCGTCAGTGTCAGCCAGTTTGCCGTGGCATACGGAGCTCCATCGCAGTCTTTAACACTGGTAGCATGCCGCGACAGCGTGGACGTGAACCGTATGTGCAGTTGACGGACTTTGAGCGAGGGCGTATAGTGGGCATGCGGGAGGCCGGGTGGACGTACCGCCGAATTGCTCAACACGTGGGGCGTGAGGTCTCCACAGTACATCGATGTTGTCGCCAGTGGTCGGCGGAAGGTGCACGTGCCCGTCGACCTGGGACCGGACCGCAGCGACGCACGGATGCACGCCAAGACCGTAGGATCCTACGCAGTGCCGTAGGGGACCGCACCGCCACTTCCCAGCAAATTAGGGACACTGTTACTCCTGGGGTATCGGCGAGGACCATTCGCAACCGTCTCCATGAAGCTGGGCTACGGTCCCGCACACCGTTAGGCCGTCTTCCGCTCACGCCCCAACATCGTGCAGCCCGCCTCCAGTGGTGTCGCGACAGGCGTGAATGGAGGGACGAATGGAGACGTGTCGTCTTCAGCGATGACAGTCGCTTCTGCCTTGGTGCCAATGATGGTGGTATGCGTGTTTGGCGCCGTGCAGGTGAGCGCCACAATCAGGACTGCATACGACCGAGGCACGCAGGGCCAACACCCGGCATCATGGTGTGGGGAGCGATCTCCTACACTGGCCGTACACCACTGGTGATCGTCGAGGGGACACTGAATAGTGCACGGTACATCCAAACCGTCATCGAACCCATCGTTCTACCATTCCTAGACCGGCAAGGGAACTTGCTGTTCCAACAGGACAATGCACGTCCGCATGTATCCCGTGCCACCCAACGTGCTCTAGAAGGTGTAAGTCAACTACCCTGGCCAGCAAGATCTCCGGATCTGTCCCCCATTGAGCATGTTTGGGACTGGATGAAGCGTCGTCTCACGCGGTCTGCACGTCCAGCACGAACGCTGGTCCAACTGAGGCGCCAGGTGGAAATGGCATGGCAAGCCGTTCCACAGGACTACATCCAGCATCTCTACGATCGTCTCCATGGGAGAATAGCAGCCTGCATTGCTGCGAAAGGTGGATATACACTGTACTAGTGCCGACATTGTGCGTGCTCTGTTGCCTGTGTCTATGTGCCTGTGGTTCTGTCAGTGTGATCATGTGATGTATCTGACCCCAGGAATGTGTCAATAAAGTTTCCCCTTCCTGGGACAATGAATTCACGGTGTTCTTATTTCAATTTCCAGGAGTGTACATTGTGTTTCACCTTGCAGCGTCTTACTGTAGATAGCGTGCATTAAAGTCCACTTAAAATGCGAGGTCTGCAGCACATTCAAGACGTTATAATTTTCGCTCCTGCTTTCCTTTTTCCTTCCTAAATTCAACACGAGTAGGTCATGTACCGAGTCATAGTTCGAGCCATGCCCTCCGATGTGACTGGCAGTAAAATACAGGGTGATTCAGTAGCCGCTTGGTTGGTCCCCTTCCACAAACCAACCAACCAACCAAACAGCTGCCCCTACCAATAGATTTTATGGAATGTGTAACACCTTCATAACCCACTCATGAGGTTTTCATATTTTCTCACTGACTACATGCAACCTGTTACTCCTACAAAGAAAAGAAGCCCGACGTTTAATAGAAAATTTAGTGTAATTAAATTTCGTACTGTTTTCGCTGGAGGCCGCAGTTCAGGTTATTAAAGAAAACCGCACTTGAAGGTCTCTTTTGGAGGTATATTTTTTTATATTTTTTTTAGTTTCCTACAAACAGGTGCTACTCATAATTACTGTAGGACTGACAGTTTGCATGTAGAAAGCGATAGGATATGAAAGTGTCGCATGTGGTATTTGAAGGCATTGTGGGTTGCATAAAATACGTGGACAGGGGCAGCTGACTCAACCTGTACAGCGTCTCCATACTCTTTGTTCTAGGCGCTTCAGTCTGGAACCGCGCTGCTGCTACGGTCGCAGGTTCGAATCTTGCCTCGGGCATGGATATGTGTAATGTCCTTAGGTTAGTTCAGTCTAGGGGACTGATGACCTCAGATATTAAGTCCCATAGTGCTCAGAGCCATTTGACCCATTACTCTTTGTTCGGTACGATGAAAAGCTGTTGCAACTGACGGTGTAAAAATGCGTGTGAATTCAGAAAAATTGCTATTCGTGTCACTAACTTCATCACGTGTTTCATGCCTCACAGATTTAGCACAAAGCGCTTCTTGATGTCCAGAACGCAGAATGTCTTCTGCAGATCGTAAGTTTTCGATCATTCATCGTCAACTAAATGGTTCAGTTCTACCTGTGTGGTATTGTAATGCCGTTCTGTAGCAAATTTGCTGTAACCGCCGCTTATGCTGAAGTAAAATAGATATTGAGAATTCTCATCCTTCTGCTCGTGATTCCCATTCATTTTTAAAGGCTTGGGACGATGGATAGTGAGTCTGCCTCATTTCTGTACAAACAGCCGCCGGTACCGTGACTTCCTTTATCCGACGAATCGGTAGCGAATGATAAACGGCACTGACACCACGATCCTGAAGAAATTCGACCCAACCGAAAAATAAACGCATCAAATGCTAGAAGAACCACAGGTAATAGGAAGTCACGCTACAGGTAGTTGTTCCGAGAAGGACCGAGCACAGCCGAGAAGTACCGAATAGTTCCGAGAAAGGCCGAGTGTTGGAACTCAAGCGTGGAGTACATGGTGCTTGCGATGCCCCACTTTGCTTTA
This sequence comes from Schistocerca piceifrons, assembly GCF_021461385.2. Lineage (NCBI taxonomy): Eukaryota > Metazoa > Arthropoda > Insecta > Orthoptera > Acrididae > Schistocerca > Schistocerca piceifrons. The sequence continues at coordinate 548,111,026 of NC_060143.1, forward strand.
ATTAAAGTTCTTGTCGTGCTCTGTTAGTCACGAAAAGTGGAATGATATTTTTAAGCTTCGTATCTACACATAAAGCTACATCGATATTTCACAACCCACCTTACGGCATGTGGTATCACCACCATTTCCCCCATTCCTTCTTCAGATCGCGAATGGCGAGTGGGAAGAACGACAGTCGGTAAGTTTCCATGTGAGCTGTAATTTCTCTCATCTACTCGTCAGCGTCATTTTATGGGACATATGTGGGAGGACGTAATGTGTTTCTCGACTCTTCTTCGAACAAATGCTTTCGCAATTCAAACAAAAAAATTTTCTGTGATTCATAAAGATGACTCTAGCGTCTGCCACTGGAGTTATCTCGCTGAAGCTACTGCTCCCTCTAAGCGATACCATAACGTAATGTGTTGCTCCATGTTGGATCATTTCTACATCTTCTACAGTGCATAACACAATTAACGGATTATTTTTCTGAAACGCCGTAATTGTTTTCCGTTATTTGGCTCACAGGTGCCTACGAACTTCCTCTGTAACGGTGCAAAAGCATGGCGCTGTCAGAAGTTATCCTAAGGTTGGGCACCGTTTCAAACAGCAAGGTGTCGACACATGTGAAAGAAAGGCCAGAGCTCAGAATCTCATGTGAGGTGTAAGGTTGGTTACTAGTGACACATTGGGTCCAGATTTCACCAAAATTCTGCCCTGAGCCAACGTGGACTAGTCACACAACAGGAAGGTCGTCACAGCAACTCTTACTCACATTTCACCCCCGCGTTTGATACCTGCCGCGACACCCTGCGTTGAAATTACGCGGTTTTCTTATGTGTAGGCGAGGAAAACATTTCAGAAACACAACCTCTGAGAATCAACAGGAGAAGGCCTCACGGAGTGGCATAAATGGCATCAATGAAATCATGCCGTCCCTTGACCACTTTTCTAAAGACTCTGAACGTGATCTCACCCCTGTGGAGTGCAGTGTGACACCAATACTTCCCCTGTTATACAGTGTGGGAGCACCACGGGCCGTTCAAACCCGTTCCACAAAATCTGAATGCGATCGCAAGGAGCAAATGTTTCTTAGCTTTTTCATTCCTCCTGTTTCCTGCCCTTCCGTGAGTAATGGGACAAGGTTGGTATGGCCCCACATTCCATTGTTGTCAAATTTATTCAAGATGGCGGATCCAACTTGGTGGCGATAGATATGGCAACATCCAAATGATGTCATGGCAGGAAGTTCAAATTTTGGCAGGAAGATAGGTCAATTCGGCTACCTCCACTAACATAGCCCCCTCTCCTACACCCCCCCCCCCCCCAGAAAATGGCGAGAAGTTAAAATTTCAGCAGGACAATGCAACTCACCATGGATACCTCCACTAACCTAAGAAAATGGCAGGAAAATATCTCACTTGGGCTACCTTCACTAACCTAAGTCATCCAACTGCCACTTCTTCCTAGGAATTGGCTGGGAAATGTCTCAGCCTGTGCTGGATAGGACAGATGTGAGTCTTTACTTTGCATGCAATGTTTATTTAAATAATTTGAGGCAGTAGCTGCGTTCAGTGTGTCCACCATGAGGTCCAGAGTCCAACTGACCTACTACACAGTACTGCCACCAGAGGGTGCTGTCGTCCCTTCTGTTACCTAATACAAGATGGCAGTCCAGGAAGGAGAACTGGTGGGAAAAGGACTCAACCTTTGCTGAGCTCCTGGATAGGATGGACATAAGTCTCTATTTTACAAGCAGTCTTCATTTAAGCAATTTGAGGTAGTAGCTCCATCAGTGTGCCCACCTTGAGGTCCAGAATCCAACTGACCTAGTACACAGTACTGCCACCAGAGGGCGCTTTCATCCCATGGTGATCTGGTGGAAAAATGATGGGAAAATGACTCAGCTTGTGCTGGGCTGCTGGAGAGAGGAAGGAGTGTGCTTTATTCACATAGGAACAGTTTATTTAGGGACGGATTTCAGGTTTATCTATTACACTGATACAAAACACATGCTCTGACATGTTTGGGGTCGCAATACACAGCCTACAGACCTGAAAACTACTCGTAAATCACCAAAATAATGCAGTACACTAATGTACACACACGCAAATGACACGTAAATTGTCAAAGCAATGCCCTGCAAACACACTTGAAAATTCTAAACTGTCAAAATAATGTATAAAATTTCTTTAGGGATGGATTTTACATAGATTATTTATCACACAGATATAAAACACTCAACCTGGCGTGCTTGAGGTCGCAGTTAATAGTCTACAGACCCGCAAACTACTCGTAAATGACCAAAATAACGCAGTACACTGATGTGCAGAGACGCAAACAACTTATAAGATATCAAAATAAGCATGTAAAAGGCTCTGCAGACACGCTCGCTAATCATCAACTGCCAAAATCGTGCATTGCACAGCCTGCACACCTGTTCACAAAATAATGCAACAGACATGAAAACAACTTGTAAATTTTCAAAAGGTAATGCATGTGTAACGCTATGCAAACACGCTCACAATGCTTAAACAGCCGAAACTAATGCAGTGCACAAACACTCATTGCACATAAAAAACGCTTTCGAACTATCGTCAGCTGCGTCATACAGCGAACTTTTCCAACATGCGCATGCGTCGACGCCTCCGCGAGCCACTGATGGATTCATTTTTTTATTTTTATGTATAGGTGCCAATGGGGCCCGAGCGACTGCTCTCGGGCCACTTCCGACAGCTGCTGAAAGTCATGTCTACAGTTAGAGTTCTTCGAGTGTTACACTGACATCACATGTCTATGTAAATAAGAGCCAAGTCACTCGCTGGATGCACACTTTTTCACCATTGCTGGCGTGTTCCCTCTCTACCTGCAGTCTAGCGATGACCTAATTGCCGACTGACTCACCCTAGCAGATGCAGGAGAAATCTGTTCCAATGCTTCACAGAGTATCACAGGTTTCATTGTTCCTGGCGATCCTAACAGGACATGCAATATGCTTCTAGCCATGCAGGTGTTTACCAGCCAAGCATGGCTGATGCATCGCCGCGAATTGCTCGTGTTGTTACACGCCATCGCAAGTGCATCTAGAAGGTTTTCTGGGGGAGGGGCTTAGGTTAGTGGAGGTAGTCCAATTGACCGGTCTTCCCGCCAAAATTTGAACTACCCGCCATGACGTCATTGCGACGTTGCCATATCTATCGCCCCCATCGTGGATCCACCATCTTGAATAAATTTGGCAACAATGGAACGTGGGGCCATACGAACTTTGTCCCCTTCTCCCATGGTGTGGTCATGGAGCTGCTGAACACTGATACGTGTGTAAGTAAGAATACTCAGTTCGGTAACACTGTCATTGCCACTGTCATTGACTATGTTAATAATGTACCCGACCAGAGAAAACCTCTGTTGAGAGTCCTGGCTGCCTGATAATAGGTATGGAGGGACATAGAGTTGTCAAGGGGTTACCTATCTGTAGATGCCTAGGACTGTCATCAGGGGTTTTCTATGTATAGGTATATTTTTAAGGAGCTCAAAAAAGTAGGTGAATGGCATTGACAATGTAGCCGAACTGGGTAGTTCTTAGAGCGACCCTTTGCCATTTCGTTCAGACATCTCAATATCACATATCTGTGCAATCACGCCACAGGAGAGCTGAAAAAGCAAAAGCAAAATTTGCTGCGTCCAGTCGCTTCAAATTTCGTCGAATAATTTTTCATGTCCCTAGCGCTTCCACACTGTAAATCAAAGCGAAAATTGCGGTCAAACCGCAATCCAAAGGGGTGTGATCATATTAGAAAAAACGTGTGTGAAATCTTATGGGACGTAACTGCTAAGGTCATCAGTCCCTAAGCTTACACACTACTTAACCTAAATTATCCTAAGGACACACACACCCATGCTCGAGGGAGGACTCGAACCTCCGCCAGGACCAGCCTCACAGTCCACGACTGGAGTGCCTAGACCGCTCGGCTAATCGTGCGCGGCGTGATCATATTCAGTGGTGTTATCGGCGCATAATGTCCTCAGAGAAGTAAATCGACAACGTCATCCTGATTCTTATCGCATTGCGAACTGTTGATTTCGACCGCAAAATATCTGAGATTCAACGTCTCAAGGGAAGGAGTGGTTTCACTGACAATCCTTTATGCCACCCATAGAGGCCTGCTTGTGTTGATTCCGAGTGGCGGTGAGTCTGATATGCTTCCCACGGCCACCATTATATGCACGTCGTTTTGGACAAGTGACTGATCGCTTCCTATACGGTTCTGCGGAAGTTCACAAGTATTCGAAAATCTCGCAGATCAGAGGTGCCTTCAGAAAGACTGCTTCTTATAGATCGCTGCTCATCAGTTCTTCTTGCGTGCATGCTATTGCGGCAGTATCATCTGCGCAGGCAAGATAGGTAATATTTTCACTGTCGTTTTCAACATCTTAAAGTCAGAATTTTCGAACTTCTGCAGTACCTTTACGAGTGCCAGATTGAGAACGATTGGTGATACTCCATTTCCCGTGTCCACACGAAAACTTCCTGTCATTTTATTTCCTACTTTAACCACAGCTTTTCTGTCGTTCGCCGCGCGGGATTAGCCGAGCGGTCTTAGGCGCTGCAGTCATGGAGTGTGCGGCTGGTCCCGGCGGAGGTTCGAATCCTCCCTCGGGCATAGGTGTGTGTGTTTGTCCTGAGGATAATTTAGATTAAGTAGTGTGTAAGTTTAGGGACTGATGACCTTAGCAGTTAAGTCCCATAAGATTTCACACACATTTGAACATTTTTTTCTGTCGTTTAACCGTACAACTACCACAATTTAAAACTGTCTAGTCTGTTAATCGGCCGTTACTGTTTAAAAAATACTAAAAGTTTTCAGAAATACTACCTCCATTCACAAAATTTGTTGACTACTTAAGATTTTAATTAGAAGCAAGTTTCGAGGTTAGACCTCATCAGCAGGCTACAGTTGCACCGCTAAACCACTTAACACAAGTGGACATAATTTGAAAGTTTTTTCGTGTAGGCATGAAATGTGCTGCGGTCATCTTTGTTCTTGTTGTGGCGTGACGGTCTCCTTATGGCGTGTCGATGTACCTCTATTTCTATTGTAAGTAAGTTTACTTTTCAATTTATTTTCTTCTTAAAACAATTTAAATTTTCTGTGTAGTTCATCAATTAATGTGTCACATATTGTATCACAGTTCAGTAATCTTACATCACAATAGTTTGAAAATTTTTGTTCTACAAAATTTTCACTGCGACACATATTTATCTCTGTACCTGATGATAACGTAACAACCCAAAACCGGTTTCTAAACTAAGTAAGAAATACTGTAAAATATTACAACACAGTGGTGTGTGTTTTCATGCATAATGTAAGAAAAATACTGTAGCAGTATCAGATGGAATAGCTAATCAATGCATTAAGGCATAGCTAATTTGGTAACGGAGGGTAATATGGAGGGTAAAAATTGTAGAGACACACTAAGGCTTAACTACACAACCAGCTTCAAGTGAATGGATGTTGCAGTAGTTATATCATTAAGCAAAAAATCCCGCGGGAACCATGTACTTAGCTGAGGTGGATTGTGAACATCTACAATAAAGATGGCCGTAAAGTAGATGCACCCTAATCAGAGTGTGTCACTTGTGGAGAGGCCAGACGACGATCTGGTTTCTGAAAGGGGGATCAACCATTTGAGTAGTTGCAGAGTCAACAATCAAGGTGACTGATTCATCTAGCCTTGTAACCTTAGCCAACACATTGGTACTGCAACAGCAGAAGGTATGAGAAAATTACAGCCGTTATTACTTCCTGAAGACATGAAGCCCTACTATATGTTTTAAGGACGATAGCATCCTATTAGATGAAATATAATGGATGTGAAACAGTGTCGCATTCGCATATCCTGGTGGCGTTGTATTAATTAGACAGATAGGTTTGAGAATCTAAATAGACTAATTGATAGGTTATGTAAATTGTGCAAGAATCAGGGTTTCAGATCAGGTCAGAACGTAACAGCACAAAATCAAGAAGCACTTATGCAGGGATACGTCTAATAATGAATAAGCAGTCAGGAATGTGATAAAGCTGCCATGAACAAAATAGTAAAGGCATTATCGTAGCCAGAACAGATACAAATGCATCAGACAGAGCAGTAACATAAGTTTATTTGCTGACTAGCTCTACATATGATGGAGGGAGTGAAAGAATACATAATGAGATAAAATAAATTATTCAAATAGTTAAAGAAGACGAAAACCGTTTTGGGGGGATTGCAATTCGATTGTAGGAAGGGATGCAAAGGAAAAATAGTAGGAGAAAATGCACTGCCGAGAGGAATGAGAGAGGAAACCCCGTGGTAGAGCACAATTTAATCATAATACTTGGTTTAGAAAGACATAAAAGAATGATGAAGACATCTAAGAGTGTCTATAATTCTAAGACAGGAATTTTGAAATTAGATCTACATCTACATCAACATCCATACTTCGCAAGCCACCTGACGGTGTGTGGCGGAGGGTACTTTGAGCACCTCTATCGGTTCTCCCTTCTATTCCAGTCTCGTATTGTTCGTGAAAAGAAAGATTGTCGGTATGCCTCGTGTGGGCTCTAATCTCTCTGATTTTATCCTCATGGTCTCTTCGCGAGATACACGTAGGAGGGAGCATTATACTGCTTGACTCCTCGGTGAAGGTATGTTCTTGAAACTTCAACAAAAGCCCGTACCGAGCTACTGAGCGTCTCTCCTGCAGAGTCTTCCACTGGAGTTTATCTATCATCTCCGGAACGCTTTCGCGATTACTAAATGATCCTGTAACGAAGCGCGCTGCTCTCCGGTGGATCTTCTCTATCTCTTCTATCAACCCTATCTGGTACGGGTCCCACACTGGTGAGCAGTATTCAAGCAGTGGGCGAACAAGTGTACTGTAACCAACTTCCTTTGTTTTCGATTGCATTTCCTTAGGGTTCTTCCAATGAATCTCAGTCTGGCATCTGCTTTACCGACGATCAACTTTATATGATCATTCCATTTTAAATCACTCCTAATGCGTACTCCCAGATAATTTATGGAATTAACTGCTTCCAGCTGCTGTCCTGCTATATTGTAGCTAAATCATAAAGGATCTTTCTTTCTATGTATTCGCAGCACATTACACTTGTCTACATTGAGATTCAATTGCCATTCCTTGCACCATGCGTCAATTCGTTGCAGATCCTCCTGCATTTCGGTACAATTTTCCATTGTTACAACCTCTCGATATACCACAGCATCATCCGAAAAAAGCCTCAGTGAACTTCCGATGTTATCCACAACGCCATTTATGTATATTGTGAATAGCAACGGTCCTACGACACTCCCCTGCGGCACACCTGAAATCACTCTTACTTCGGAACACTTCTCTCCATTGAGAATGACATGCTGTGGCCGGCTGGGGTGGCCGAGCGGTTCTAGGTGCTACAATCTGGAACCGCAAGACCGCTACGGTCGCAGGTTCGAATCCTGCCTCGGGCATGGATGTTTGTGATGTCCTTAGGTTAGTTAGGTTTAACTAGATCTAAGTTCTAGGGGACTAATGACCTCAGCAGTTGAGTCCCATAGTGCTCAGAGCCACCACTACTGTAAAAGACTAAAGTCGAAACAAATACCTTAAAAGGAGACTAACTGTTTGTGCTAGAGATAACAGATTTCTCTTTTATAGAAATGATGTTCTTTCTATTGCCAGTCTACATTTTATAGCCTCTTTTTAGTTTCGCAAGAGATCGAACGAATAATTCTAGTGTATAAGTTTCTAGTTCACTTTATTCAGCATCACCTGATTTAATTCAGCTACATTCCATTATGTCTTATGAGAGAAGAATTTGGCAAAGCACTGAGAAACCTAAATTGAAAGGAGTAGACGGCAGACGCTTAGTATCTTCGAGCTCCTTGGCAGAGTCATCCATGGCAGAACTGTGTAACACACGGACATCAAGAGAAATGAAGGCTTTATTACTAAACAGTTGAGCTGCATATCTATCGACTTCCAGAGAAAACAGAGGTCGGATGATGAGTATTTGACGTAATTATTGAACAAATTTAAAAATTTAAAAGGCTGTCACCGTCCAGTCATTGAGACATACAAGTACACTACTGGCCATTAAAATTGCTACACCACGAAGATGACGTGCTACAGATGCGAAGTTTAATCGACAGGAAGAAGATGCTGTGATATGCAACTGATTAGTTTTTCAGAGCATTCACACAAGGCTGGCGCCGGTGGCGACACCTACAACGTGCTGACATGAGGAAAGTTTCCAACCGGTTTCTCATACACAAACAGCAGTTGACCGGCGTTGCCTGGTGAAACGTTGTTGTGATGCCTCGTGTAAAGAGGCGAAATGCGTACCATCACGTTTCCGACTTTGATAAAGGTCAGATTGTAGTCTGTTGCGATTGCGGTTTATCGTATCGCGACATTGCTCCTCGTGTTGGTCGAGATCCAATGACTGTTAGCAGAATATGGAATCGGTGGGTTCAGGAGGGTAATACGGAACGCCGTGCTGAATCCCAACGGCCTCGTATCCCTAGCAGTCGAGATGACAGGCATCTTATCCGCATGGCTGTAACGGATCGTGCAGGCACCTCTCGATCCCTGAGTCAACAGATGGAGACTTTTGCAAGACAACATCCATCCGCACGAACAGTTCGACGACGTTTTCAGTAGCATGGAGTATGAGGTTGGAGACCATGGCTGCGGTTAACCTTGACGCTGCGTCACAGACAGGAGCGCCTGCGATGGTGTACTGAACGACAAACCTGGATGCACGAATGGCAAAACGTAATTTTTGCGGATGAATCCAGGTTCTGTTTACAGCATCACGATGGTCGCATCTGTGTTTGGTGACATCACGGTGAACGCACATTGGAAGCGTGTATTCGTCATCGCCATACTGGCGTATCCCCGGCGTGATGGTGTGGGGTGCCATTGGTTACACGTCTCGGTCACATCTTGTTCGCATTGACGACACTTTGAACAGTGGATGTTACATTTCAGATGTGTTACGACCCATGGCTCTACCCTTCATTCGATCCGTGCGAAACCATACATTTCAGCAGGATAATGCACGACCGCATGTTGCAGGTCCTGTACGGGACTTTCTGGATACAGAAAATGTTCGACTGCTTCCCTGGCCAGCACATTCTCCAGATCTATCACCAATTGAAAACGTCTGGTCAATGGCGGCCGAGCAACTGGCTCCTCACAATACGCCATCTTGATGAAGTGTGGTATTGTGTTGAAGCTCCATGGGCAGCTGTACCTGTACACGGCATCCAAGCTCTGTTTGACTCAACGACCAGGCGTATCAAGGCCGTTATTACGGCCAGAGATGGTTGTTCTGGGTACTGATTTCTCAGGATCTATGCACCCAAATTGCGTGAAAATGTAATCACATGTCAGTTCTAGTATAATATATTTGTCCAATGAATACCCGTTTATCATCTGCATGTCTTCTTGGTGTAACAATTTTGATGGCCAGTAGTGTATGTTTTAAAGGTTTAACACAGTAAGACAAGTATTATGAAGTTGGAGACCGTGTACGTGTATTGAGGCACAGCAATTCAGGGGGTACAAATTGCCCAGATTATATTCGTACAGTATTTGAGAATGAGAGCCCTTAGCAACTTCCAAGAAACTTTAAACGTAATTACAAAGCTTCATGAAAATTTTTGTCATTTACATCCCCGTAAAATGATGGAAAGGAAATCGTTTATCGTTAGCTACCTTTTTGCTGTTCATGCAGTAAGACTTCAATATGAGGCATGACGTTTTGACTTATTAGTTCTTTGCTACAGACTCTATTCGCATCACATTTTGTAGACAGTAACCAGATATACCTCTGACTGCAGTCGCAAAATTATATCATTGGAAGACACGTAGTTCAGGCTATATGTCATCATATGGAGTGAGGTGACTGAAAAATAGAATTTGCTTAAAATGGAGAGCAAATTACCCAGGCTATAATCACTCAGTGTTCTATAATGACAGCAGTTTTTTTTTGTCATAAGTCTTCTGACTGGTTTGATGCGTCCCGCCACGAATTCCTCTCCTGTGCCAACCTCTTCATCTCAGAGTAGCACTTCCAGTACACGTCCTCAATTATTTGTTGGACTTATTCCAGTCTCCGTCTTCCTCTACAATTTTTGCCCTCTACAACTCCCTCTAGTACAATAGAAGTCATACCCTCATCCTGTCCCTTCTCCTTGTCAGTGTTTTCCACATTTTCCTTCCCTCTCCGATTCTGCGCAGAACCTCCTCATGCCTTATCTTATCAGTCAACCTAATTTTCAACATTCGTCTGTAGCACCTCATCTCAAACGCTTCGACTCTCTTCTGCTACGGTTTTCCCACACTCCATATTTCACTCACACACTGCTCTGCTGCAAACGCACATTCTCAGAAATTTTTTCCTCAAATTAAGGCCTATGTCTGATACTAGTAGACTTCTCTTGGCAAGGAATGCCATTTTTTCCAGTGCGAGTCTGCTTTTTGATGTCTCCCTTACTCGGTCCGTCACTGCTTACTTTGCTGCCTAGGTAGAAGAAGTCCTTAACTTCATCTACTTCGTGACCATCAGTCGTGATGTTAAGTTTCTCGCTGTTCTCATTTCAGCTGCTTCTCATTACTTTCGTCTTTCTTCGATTTCTCTCAGTCCATTGTCTGCACTCATTAAACTGTTCATTGCATTCGGCAGATAATGTAATTCTTCTTCACTTTCACTAAGGATAGCAATGTCATCAGCGAATCGTATCATTGATATCCTTTCACCTTGAATTTTAATTCCACTCCGGAAACTTTCATGTATTTCCATCATTGCTTCTTCGATGTACAGATTGAACAGTAGGGTGGGGAAAGACTAATCCTGTCTTACACCATTTTAACCCGAGTACTTCGTTCTTGGTAGTCCACTCTTATTATTCCCTCTTGGCTCTCCCTAAAGCTTACCCCTATTTTTCTCAGAATTTCGAAAAAATGGTTCAAATGGCTCTGAGCACTATGGGACTTAACTTCTGAGGTCATCAGTCCACTAGAACTTAGAAATTCTTAAACCTAACTAACCTAAGGACATCACATACAGCCATGCCCGAGGCAGGATTCGAACCTGCGACCGTAGCAGTCGCACGGTTCCAGACTGTAGCACATAGAACCGTTAAGCCACCCCGGCCGGCAATTTCGAACATCTTAGTGAAATCCGACAAACATTGAACATATTTTCAAAACATTTCGAACCTTTTATTGGCTTACATAACGTCAAACTTGCCACACAATGACATAACTGTTACAAATCGCTATGCGATATTGTTTCATTTTTCTGCCACTATTTCTTGGTTATTCTATTAAGAGTATTGAGCAAAGTGGTCTCTAGTTCCAGATTGTCTGTGAAGGGCGCTCAGTGAGTCTCATTAAGAGGGGACAACATCCCTGGCGAACTGGGAATTTTCGCTGAAGTGGGACTGCGGGCCGCTCTGTACTTTAGTTGGCTGGAGCCAGCGTCTAACCTTGCTACGGGAAGACACGCTGTGCTTTCACTGCTGTCCACAGTTAATGTTTGGGCATAACATTTTTGTACGATAATGTTGGAACATGCAGAAGTGAATTAAAATTTGCACCGCGGCCCGGAGTCGAACGCGTATCTTCCTGCTCACTAGACAAAAATACTCACCATTACACTATCGCAGCACAGTGAACAACTTTGCTGCATGAACTACCGAAGTCGATTGCCCTCCTCAACACAAACTTTAATTTACTTCTCCGAGTCCCGGCCGCGACACAAATTTTAATTCATTTCTGCAGCTTCCGACATTATCGTAGATAAAGATAAGACTTAAGTGTCTCAGGGAAAATTTAATTATAGCATTTTTGCCTTCTCTGTTCGGATATCAAATGACCAGACGCTGTGGTCCCACCGTCGCCCGCTGTGACCGAGCGGTTCTTGGCGCTTCAGTCTGGAACGCTTAGTTATGTTTACGTAGTTCTAAGTTCTAGGGGACTGATGACCTCAGATGTTAAGTTCCATAGTGATCAGAGCCATTTGAACCATTTTCTGTGGTGCCATCTCAGCAACAGGAGAAGGTCGGTTGCTTTCGCTCCAAGATTTTGGTGTTTCCAATCGAATGAGCCGCCCCCACATCTGTGCTTGGTGCAAAGAGGTTGATAATTCAGGCCAGAGCCTGCTTCTTCTTTGTTAGTGCCCGTTTTGTATGCCGGAAGTGAGATGTTCACGCTTTTCCCTGTTTTTTCGTGAAATAAGCGATATTTTCTTTCCTAACGTTGGCAACAGCTGTATTGGTACGTAGGAAAAGCCAAAGATAACTACTGTAAGCGCCCGCAAAAGATGTATTTTGCTACGCCGGAAGGCGAAAACAAAAGATAAAAACTTCATTCGATTTTTTGTCACCTTATGTCTTGAGTTCTCGTGGAGAGAGGACGAGTGTAGATGTGAGATGCGTGTAGTAGCTTTCACGGAATCTGAATGATAATTTTTCTCAGTGCAAAAATATGTGACCTTCTTATTTTCTTCCGCGAACGACGAAAATGTCATGTCACGAATGCAGTATGCCACCGGCGAAGAAGTCCGATAAATGAAAACTACACCACCGACACGGTCGCGAAGAATTTTTGCGTCGCCGGAAGATGAAGCACCTAACAAGGGTGTGTAGGTTTCGACAATATGGAAGTAAGTTCGCATTAAACCGGACGCAAACGGACACAAAGTCATAAATATAAAAAACCCAAAATTTGGGGATTAATTGAAAGTAATTGATTTCTATTAATCTCTTTATTTAGGTACCCATTCTTATTATATATATATATATATATATATATATATATATATATATATATATATATATATATATATATATATATGTATAAATTTGCACACAGCGTCGAGCTCCCCATGTAGAGCTTTGTTTTAGAGTTGGCAACTGAGGGCGCAGAAAGACGTTCATGGACTTTTTGTCTCCTGGTCGCCGTTTGGTACCGACTGGCGCATCGTAGCGGATTATTCGGAAAATTTAAGTGTCGCAATTGCGGTAGTGCGATCCATGTTCTGAACTCCCCTCAGATTACTTGTACTGCCAATCAACTTGTGACACCCGTTTGGTTATAATTGTAAGACTCTTTTGTCTACTTCGAATTCGCGAACTGCTCAAATGTGAAAATCTTCTGTGGTTTATCTACTCAGTTGTCCATATGATTTGGTATCGACCCTCAATGTTAGCGTCGTTTTGTGTTATTTCTGTTGTGATTCTAAAGAACTTGGCCGTCTCTCAGCCTTACAGGGTGACAATTAATGAACTACATAAAATGAAATAGTCATAATTTCTGAACGGTTTGCGTTAGGACGTTCAAACTACACTACGCTGTATGGTTTGGTTTAGGGACGAAGCCCACTTTCATTTGGATGGGTTCGTCAATAAGCAAAAGTGACGCATTTGGGGGACTGAGAATCCGCATTTCGCGATCGAGAAGTCTCTTCACCCTCAACGGGTGACTGTGTGGTGTGCAATTTCCAGTCACGGAATAATCGGTGCGATATTCCTTGATGGTACATCGAAGCAGGACAGTGATGTTCTGGAGGAGCACTTTGGGGACCGCATTCTGGCTCTGGGGTATTCAGAAGCCACTGGCATGGGCCTCGATTGGGCGACGTATTCTCCGGATCTGAACACATGCGATTCCTTTTTGTGCGGCTATATTAAAGAAAAGGTATACAGCAATAACCCCAAAACCATTACTGACCTGAAAACAGCCGTGGAGGAGGTCGTCAACAGCATGGATGTTCCGACACTTCAGTGGTTCATGCAGAATGTCGCTATTCGTCTGTGCCACATCGTCGCCAATGATGGCAGGCATATCTGAACATATCATAACGTAAATCCAAATATCTGTCGTGACGTTTACATGTTGAAGAAAGTATGTGCACGCCGTAGTTCGTAACTAACTTACGTTTTCTTTTTTTTTCATATAGTTCAATAATTGTCACCCTGTATGTTAACTGTGTGCATCATGTAGAGCAAAGAAAAATCTGTTATATTCAGGTTGGACTTAGATTTGATAACCCAACAGCTTTTCCATGGTTGCGCGACCCACACATAACGAAAATAACCTGTTGTATACTTAAGTTTTTGTTCTCACTTTGAACGTGTTCTCGTTGTGTACAAGGGACAAACACAACCAACTGCTGTTTGAAGTTAAAGACAGCCCCCCCCCCCTCCTCCCCCAATCGAGTTCCAACACATTAAATCATTTGTAATCAGACATTCCAAGTTGTTTCATTCATAGGATATCGATTTTTTAAAGAATCGGAAGTTGGGAGTTTACTGACAATACTTGTACCGAGGACGACAGGCACTGGCGGTGCAGTATTAATGAACGATCAGTTTAATAAACCACTACTGTAAAATAGTGACACGAACTGTTTAGCAAAAAACGGAAAAACTGGTAGAAACCAATCTTGGGGAAGATAATTACGTATTCCAGAGAAATGTAGCGCATGCGAAGCAGTATTGAACCTATGACGTATCTTAGATGACAAATTCAAGGAAGACAAGCCTTCATTCACAGCATTTGTACTTTAGAGAACGCGATTGGTAGTGACTGTAGAGCTGCAATGAAGTGAAATGATCGTATGGAATTGCTGGCCAGGAGCCCTCATTCAGGGAAGATAGGCCGCCAAGCACAAGTCTTATTTCAGTCGGCGCCACATTGTGCGACTTGCATGCCGGTGATGAGGATGAAATGATGATGAGGACAAAACAACACCCAGCCCACGAGCGGAGAAAATCTCCAACCCGGCCGGGAATCGAACCTGGGTCCGCTGCATAGTAGGCAATCATGTAACTACTCAGCTAAGCATTGTAGAGCTGTTTGACTTTCTGACGGCACCAGGGATAAAACACAGAAAGCGAAAAATTCTTTACGACCAGAATGCAATTTTGGTAATCGAAAGACATGGAGGGTAACCCTCAGCGGAGAAGAGAGTAAGACAGGTCTGCATCCTACCCCCAATGCTAATTTGTACATTGAGCAAGCAGTGAAAGAAAGCAAGAAGAAATTTGGAAGGGGAATTAACCTTTGCTTACCAACGCACATTGCCAGGGGGCGGTGGCTGCCTTGTGGCCACCCTAAAAGAATTTTTAAAGAATGCAGCTTTCACTAATTGTTGCCGACATGTATGCGCAACATTCTTTTCAAAGAGATACTTCGCAACATTCTTTTCAAAGAGATACTAGTGCGTAAGTAAGGAGTTGCTACATGATGTTCATTGGAGAAAGTGACACCTACTACTAAGACTTAAATGTTTGGGTTAAGTTTAACAGAAAAATTTAAAACATTTATGGAATCAGGCACAATATATAATCAGAAACAACAAATATTTCACTCAAAGTTCTAAAATACGAAGTAACTGTCTGTATTACAATATTTTCGAAAGTTGGGCACAATGTAAACTCCCCATCCCCACTCCTAGCCGGGTTATGAGGGATAAAGTTCAGAGAGAAGAAATAAAGATCTGAACTTTACCTGTGGGATTTTAATTTTGTTGGACACAGCAAATGAGCCTGAAGATTAATTTAAAGGAACTGATAGTGCCTTGGAAAGAGGCTATGTGATGATAATCAACAAAAGTAAAAGAAAAGAAAGATAATGGAATGTAGCTGAATTAAATCAGCTGATGCTGAATAAAGTGAACTAGAAACTTATACACTAGAATTATTCGTTCGATCTCTTGCGAAAGTAAAAAGAGGCTGTAAAATGTAGACTGGCAATAGAAAGAACATCATTTCTATAAAAGAGGAATTTGTTATCTCTAGCACAAACAGTTAGTCTCCTTTCAAGGTATTTGTTTCGACTTTAGTCTTTTACAGTAGTGAAAAGTGAACAATATACATTTCGGACTGGGAGTGAATAGAAAGTTTGAAAATGTGATGTTAGTGAAAAATGCTGAAGATTACATAGCTAGATAGAATAGTTAATGAAGATGTACTCAAATGAATTAAGTATAAATGGAAATTTATTGCATAACTTGACTAAAACTGGTAATGATTGACAGGATGTGCGGGATTCATCAATTTCGTAATGGAAGGAAGTGAGGGGTGAGAACTGTAGAACTGTAGAGGACTTGAGTACAACATGTAGATTCAAATGGACATTGGGTGCAGCAGTCATGCTGAAGTGACGAGGTCTGCATGGAATAGACTAGTGTGGAGAGCTGTATCAAATTAGTTCTGTGACTAAAAACCACAACAAAACAACAACAACGACGACATGAAAAACTATTCTACAGAAATGCGGTCGAAGGTGTTTTACTGAAGACTATTATCCGTAAGCCCTTGTCATATGTTTAGATGAATTATCGCCTGAATAACGTAATATTACTTTTGTCTTGTATTCTATGGCATTACGGTGTACTCACTAAATCGGTTGTAAGTTGTTATGCATATTGTGCTCCACATCTGTTACATGATGTTTTAAAGCTATTTTTTTTTAATGAAACGGAGTTAGTGTTTAGGATATTACAACGGATGACGTAGCAGCAAAAAAACAGAGAACACCAATCGATCCTCGCACGAAGGTGAATTTTTAGAGCCATTATTAATCGAATATTCAGAATTTCTCTAATAGAAGAAAATAAGGAGACAAAAGAAATAAACTTTAGAAGTTAACGGTGTGATTAAGAGGTACATTTGCTTATGAAAGTAATTGGTAAGAAAGGAGACGTAACACAGTTACGGCAAGGATCAAATAAAACCAGAAAACACTGCAAGAAAAAAAAATTGAAAATATTAAGTAGTTCCGCGTATAGGGAAACTATCAGGAGACAGTAGCATACAAACTTATTTATACTTCGGATTACTGGCCGAAAATGCGATTATTCAACTAATCAGCTGTTAGTTAATCCAGATTTTATGTCATTCAACCTCTACATCAATATCTTTGACTGTCTACGTACATAGTAACCATGTGGCTGGTTTAACTATCAGTTTCTAGCTTCGGTATAAACGTAATGCCCATACATCGTGTATAAACTAAGTATGAACGATAATAGTGAAACGAGATGAAGATAAAAATTATTAATTACTCCACTCAGTTCTAGATACTGCGTTTCAGTGACAGCTCGATACTGATGGTGTTTTCTTTCCATCACAAGCCATGTTCATGACATATTACAGTGATCATGTCGTAATATCTCAGCAGCCTGTGTATTTGTAAACATCATAATAAACATTCTGATTACAACACTGCTGATATTATACAAAATGACTGTAATACACTTGTGTTCATGTTGCCCGATTTGATGCGGTTACTATCTGAATTGTAACATTACAACTCCCGCAGTTGAGACATAACGCAATACGTTTACTGCCTTTTGTGGCTGTAATACATCGTTTATTCTCTACCAGTTTCTCTGACATTTCTGTTTTGCCATGGTCTGAGTACTCACTTGAGCAAAATATATTTCTTCTGTCGTGTCATTTTCACTTCTCACAAAACGAAAAAGAGCTTCTGATAATACACTCTTGCTCTGCACCAGTCGTATCGAAGGGACGCAAACTGGGAAGCACTCTACTAATTGTAAACACCTTTGATCAAATGGTTCAAGTGGCTTTAAGCACTATGGGACTTAACATCTGACGTCATCAGTCCCCTAGACTTAGAACTACTTAAACCTAACTAACCTAAGGACATCACACACACCCATGCCCGAGGCAGGATTCGAACCTGCGATCGTAGCAGTTGCGTGGTTCCGGACTGAAGCGCCCAGAACCGCTCGGCCACAGCGGCCGACCACCTTTGATCAATACAGGATGATTTCTCTGAATATTTGAGTTACCTGAGTTATTTCTAGATTACTCTTTAACGCTATCCCTGCTTGAAGAATATCAGCATCAGCAAATTCCAAAAATAAAGGAAGGTAGCAGGGGGAGTGAAGTTTTGTAATGTTATATAGACTGTGGTCGTGATGATGATACAAGGTAGTACAAAACAAAATCTACAAATTCGAACCATGTCTTTCTCAGATCAGTTCCGTTATTACTGTCGATAAGTCTAATGTGAGTTACTGAAAAAAAAAAGAAATAATAAAAAATTTCCCATCTCGAAACGTAGCTCGTGTCATCATACAGTGGTTGTAACACAGACTCTAAACACAGGTATGTTCGCTATAATAGCCGTCCTGCTTGTCTCATCATAGCTTATTTGTACATTGAGAATAATAGCTGAAACCAAATGATTACACTGCGCCTTGCATGTGGAGCTTCTGCGGCCGTAGCTGGAAGTAGAAGCTATTACAAACAACTCAACATCCACTTCTCCTCAGGGCAGACGTGTTTTTGCTGCCTCCAGCAGTAGTTCCATGAAGTGAGGAAAAACGTTTGCACCTGCTAAGATGTAAATACCTGTTACGCAACGACAAAAACTGGTTTATGGTGCTAATGACGTAACTGAAAGTTCCGCTGCTGAGAGGGGTATAGTCTATGGACATACTTTGCATTGAAACACCACCTTTCTCGTTAAATCGTGCAGCAAAGGGAGGACAACGTGGAAATTTATTCATTTGCGGAACAATATCCCCGAGGCTCTTTACGACCGCTGAGCAGTTGTAGCGTTTAACCTTTCGCTTCTAGTTTATTTATTTATTTATTGTTCCGTGGCACCAAATTAAGGAGAAGTCTCCATGGTCATGGAACGAGTCAATACATGAAATTATAACACGATATTAGAAACAGATAAAATGAAATATAAAAAAACGTATTCAGGTGACAAGTCGTAAGTTTAAATAAAGAAAATCAACAATGTAACACTGGAATTTGCTTAATTTTTCAGCTCTTCCAGGAGCTCCTCGACAGAATAGAAAGAGTGAGCCATGAGGAAACTCTTCAGTTTAAACTTAAAAGAGTTTGGGCTACTGCTAAGATTTTTGAGTTCTTGTGGTAGCTTATTGAAAATGGATGCAGCAGAATACTGCACTCCTTTCTGCACAAGAGTCAAGGAAGTGCATTCCACATGCAGATTGGATTTCTGCCTAGTATTAACTGAGTGAAAGCTGCTAACTCTTGGGAATAGGCTAATATTGCTAACAACAAATGACATTATAGAAAATATATACTGTGAGGGCAATGTCAGAATTCCCAGACTATTGAATAGGAGTCGACAAGAGGTTCTCGTACTTACACCACACATAGCTCGAACAGCCCGTTTTTGAGCCAAAAGTACCCTTTTTGAATCAGAAGAATTACCCCCCCCCCAAAAAAAAATACCATACGACATAAGCATGTGAAAATATGCGAAGTAGACTACTTTTCGTGTTGAAGTGTCACTTATTTCAGATACTGTTCTAATGGTAAATAAAGCAGTATTTAGTTTCTGAACAAGATCCTGGAGATGGGCTTTCCACAACAGCTTACTATCTATCCGAACGCCTAGGAACTTGAACTGTTCCGTCTCGCTTATAATATGCCCATTCTGTCTGATCAAAATATCGGTTCTTGTTGAATTGTGAGTTATAAACTGTAAAAAATGAGTCTTACTGTGATTTAGCATCAAATTATTTTCCACAAGCCACGAACTTATTTCATGAGCTACATTATTTGATACTGTTTCAATATTACACACAAGATCCTTCACTATCAAGCTGGTGTCATCAGCAAACAGAAATATTTTTGAATCACCTGTAATACTTGAAGGCATATCATTTATATAAATAAGAAACAGCAGTGGCCCCAGCACCGACCCCTGGGGAACGCCCCACTTAACAGTGCCCCATTGGGACTGAACATCACCACCACTCTCAATATTGCGGAGAATTACCTTCTGGTTTCTGTTCTTAAAGTAAGAGGCGAACCAAATGTAAGGTACTGCCCTTACTCTATAATGGTCTAAATTCTGCAGTAATATTTTGTGGTCAACACAGTCAAAAGCCTTCGTTAAATCAAAGAAAACACCTAGCGTTCGCAACCTTTTATTTAATCCGTCCAAAACCTCACAGAGAAAAGAGAATATAGCATTTTCAGTTGTTAAACTATTCCTAAAACCAAACTGAACATTTGACAGCAAATTATGTGAATTTAAATGCTCCAGTAACCTTGTATATACAACCTTCTCGATAACTTTAGCAAACACCGATGGCGTAGAAATAGGTCTAAAATTGTCAACATTATCAATGTCTCCCTTTTTATAAAGTGGCTTCACTACCGAGTAGTTTAATCGGTAAGGAAACCGACCACTCCTAAAGGAAAAGTTACAGATATGGCTAAGTACTGGGTTAACATACATAGAACATTACTTCAGTATTCTGCTAGATACCCCGTCATATAAATGAGAGTTTTGCCGCTTTACGTGACATAAGTGAACAATCGCAAATTAATTAACTTCATTAATTATTAACTCAATCTCCCTCTTGTCAGTATCATGGAGGAGCATTTCGGGTAACAGTCTCGGAGCACTTTTTTCTAAGAGCGCTATATGATTCCCTGTTGGGACTAGGTTTCTATTTAGTTCACCTGCTATATTCAGAAAGTGATTATTAAATACTGTACATATATGCGACTTATCAGTAACGTGGAAATTCCCACTACGCACTGATTCTATATCCTCGACCTGTCTCTGCAGACCAGCCACTTCCTTTACGACTGACCATATGGTTTTAATTTTATCCTGAGACTTAGCTATTTTATCTGCATACCACATACTTTTTGCCTTCCTAATAACATTTTTAAGCACCTTACAATACTGTTTGTAATGGGCTGCTGCATTTAGATTTTGACTGTTTCTAACGTTTTGATATAATTGCCACTTTGTTCTACAAGATATTCTTATCCCTTTAGTCAGCGACCCAGGCTGCCTGTTTGTGCTAGTACCCTGTTTTGAACGTTCTAACGGAAAGCAACTTTCAAAGAGCACGAGAAAAGTCTTGAGAAAAGCATTATATTTATCGTCTACTGTATCAGCGCTATAAACATCTTGCCACTCTTGTTCCTTGATAAGGTTTACAAAGGTCTCTACAGCAACTGGATCAGCTTTACTAAACAGCTGATGATTATATTTAACACGTGTTGCAGCACAAAAATCTTTTAGAGTTAAAATTTGTGCATCGTGATCTAAAAGGCCATTCACCTTTTTGCTAACAGAATGCCCTTCTAGTAATGAGGAATGAACAAAAATGTTGTCTATGGTTGTTCTACTGTTCTCTTGCACTCTCGTTGGAAAGAATACGGTTTGCATAGGATTATATGAATTAAGGAGGTCTACCAGCATCCTCTTCCTTGCACAATCCCTTGTACAATTAATATTGAAGTCACCACATATAAATAACTTTTTGTATTTCCTATAAAGTGAACCAAAAACCTCCTCCAGCTTTAGAAAAAATGTTGTGAAATCAGAGTCTTGGGATCTATAAATAACAACAGTTAGAAGTTTTGCTCCGTTAAATTTAACCACACCTGCACAACATTCAAACACCTTTTCAGTGCAGTACTTTGAAACATCAATTACTTATTTCGTTTTCTTTTCTCTCCTATGTTATCAGCCATGCGAAAGTTTTGATGTCGTCTTCCAGTACTGCGATCTCACCTAGCAGAGTGGTATACGATTCTGCCAATGAACTCCCATTCGTGAAAAGTAGGTCTCAAATCCTCGTTGGGAAGTCTTCGTTTTAGGTTTACCGTGGTATTCCTAATTAACGTAAGGCAATACGTTTAAAAACCTGAAGACCTGCCACTGCTTTAAACTTCAGTCAGTGATTTCATAAACAGCTATGGCCCCGGTTATCAGTACCATGAAATTTTACCGGTTTACGTGAGACAAGTGAACAATCGCAAATTAATTAACTTCATTTTAGATTCTGTAGCGGCAACGAATTTTCTCATAGCGTAACGGTATAATAAAAGGAGTGTTTGACTTAAGCTAAACCTAGACAAAACAAACTGTAATCGCTACAACAAAATCACGCAGCAGCTCGCAATATGTGTATGCAAACTACACTTTATACGTGGAGTTCCTGCAACACAAATGTGTTTACAGTCTGTATCCTACATCACCTAATAAGTTGAAAACGTCTGAGCCAGTGTGATAGCAAAATATCTATGTCGTCTTCCCTGCAACCGAGTGCCTTGAAGTTCGACTACGACATGAAATTACGTGCCAAGATGAAAATTTCATTCAAAAATAACTGTTGTGTCTAGACAAGACAGCCTAGACACAATGAGAGGAAGCCGAAAGGCACGCGCTAAGCTAAAGCAGGATGGCGTGAGGTCTGAAACAGGATACGTAATGAATGCTATACAGAAAAGTACGTAGCTTCTGGAATACTTAACTTTAATCCATCCTTTTGGTACATCTGGAGATTGTGGCGATACAAGTGAGACTCTTTAGATACATGCAATGTTACTAACGGCGCCTTGCTAGGTCGTAACCATTGACTTAGCTGAAGGCTATTCTAACTATTGGCTCGGCTAATGAGCAATGCTTCGTCCATGTAGTCGCTAGCAAAGTCGTCCGTACAACTGGGGCGAGTGCTAGTCCGTATCTCGAGACCTGCCTTGTGGTGGCGCTCGGTCTGCGATCACACAGTGGCGACACGCGGGTCCGACATGTACTAATGGACCGCGGCCGATTTAAAGCTACCACCTAGCAAGTGTGGTGTCTGGCGGTGACAGCACAATAACAAAGTGCAATTACTGCTGAATGCAGTTTATTCTCCCTCTTCTTGAAATTTGGTCAAAGCGAAACATTATTCGTTTGAGAATTTAGTTCCTAAGTGAGCTCGTGTAAAGATTTGAAAAACATTTAAGGGAGTGAAACACAAGTTAGTAAGAACGCCAAATTATACGAATAATGAACATATGACTACAGGGAGGACTCCAGGGAGATGGTGATGACAAAGATTACCTCCACACTCTGTTCTCCTTAAAAGATCCGCGTGTAATATTCAAGTCTATGACGAACAATAAATCTGCAGGTATAGGCGCACTACCAACAGAACAAATTAAAACATTATTTTATTCACGTTGGAACTTGTGAACCACGCGGCCGTAAATGACCGTTGGTGAAGAACGCAACACGGAAGGTTGCAAATTAAAATGTTTGGACCCGCCACAACACAGTGGATATCAAATCTAACGAACAACTGTATTTTAATATTCCAGATTTCCACGATTTGGCGCCACTGGGATGATTACGTCGAAAAAAGCCTAATAAAAAACAGACAGGTTTTCGCCCACGAAGATCTTGCTGTGGACTGATAACTTCCCCCAATATATTGAGGATGGGTATGAAAGACGTCAAGGTACAGATATGACTTTCACAGACTTTCACATGACTAACAGCAGCTTATGAAATGTTCAACCACAAACAACTGGTTTTAATAGTACATTCAGTCACAAAAGATTATCGCTTAACACTGTTCATCCAATGTTTGCTACAAAACAGGAGATACTCAGCCTGCCTGCAAAACAAGCAAAGCCGATGGAGGACACAGAAAAATGACACCCCTCATGGATTTGTGGTGTTCCTGCTGTTGTACACCTGCCTAATATCGTGTAGGGCCCCCGGTAGCACGCAGAAGCGCCGCAACGCGACGTGGCATGGACTCGACTAACGTCAGAAGTAGTGCTGGAGGGAACTGACACTATGAATCCAGGAGGCCTGTCCATAAATCCGTAAGAGTTCGAGGGGGTGGACATCTCCTCTAAACAATACATAGCAAGGCGTCCCAGGTATACTCAACATTGTTCATGTCTGTGGAGTTTGGTGGGCAGCGGAAGCGTTTCAATTCAGAAGAGTGTTTCTGGAGCCACTCTGTAGCAATTCTGGATGTGCGGCGTGTGGCATTGTCCTGCTGGAATTGCCCAAGTCCATCGGAATGCACAATGAACATGAACATGTGCAGGTGATCAGACAGGATGCTTATTTAAGTGTCACCTGTCAGAGGGGTCCCATATCACTCCAACTGCACACGTCCCACAGTATTACAGAGTCTCCACCAGCTTGAACAGTCCCCTGCTGGCATGCAGGGTCCATAGATTATGAGGTTGTCTCCATACCCGTACACCTCCATCCACTCGATACAATTCGAAACGAGACCCGTCCGACCAGACAATACGTTTCCAGTCATCAACACTCCAATGTCGATGTTGACTGTCGCAGGCGAGGTGTAAGGCTTTGTGTCGTGCAGTCATCAAGGGAACAGGAGTGGGCCTTCGGCTTCGAAAGCCCATATCGTTGCTGCTTCATTGAAAGGTTCGCACGCTGGCACTTGTTGGTGGCCCAGCATTGAAATCTGCAGCAATTTGTGGAAGGGTTTCACTTCTGTCGCGGTGAACGATTCTCTGCAGTCGTCGTTGGTCCCGTTCTTTCAGGACCTTTTACGGCTGCAGCGAAGTCAGAGTTCTGATGGTTTACCGGATTCCTGATAATCACATTACACTTGTGAAAGGGTCATACGGGAAAACCGCCACTTCATCGCTACCTCGGAGATGCTGTGTCCCATCGCTCGTACGCCGACTATACCACCACGTTCAAACTCACTTAAATCTTGATAACCTGCCATTGTGGCAGAAGTAACCGATCTGACAACTGCGCCATACACTAGTTGTCTTATATAGGCATTGCTGACCGCAGCGTCATATTCTCGCAGTTTACATATCTCTGTATTTGAATATGCATGCCTGTGCCAGTTTCTTTGGCGCTTCAGTTTATAACATCTACAAAAATGACCAGCCAGTTATCTCTGAAACTGAGGCATTTACTTATGCTGATGTTACAGCGATTGCTGCTGAAGGTAGAATCTTTGAGGGGTTGGAGGTAAAGCTGATAACAGCTCTCGGAAAACTGGTCAAGTGCTATGATGCTAATCGTCTGAGTCCAGACCTTGGTTAGATATAACTTTGTACATTCTATCTAAGAAACAGGAAAGCTAAATGGACACTGATCATACTAGGAGAGGAGAAGCTCTACTCTACTGCGACCCTCCCAAATACACCGGATTAAAGATGGACGGCCCCCTTACAGACAAAGCTCACTTCGAAGATCTTACACGAATCACCTGGAGCGCTCAATCGAAAGTGCTTCAAACATTTGCACAGGCACCAGGCATCTCTGCGGCAGAAAATTCAGCAAGTTCTGTACATGTCAAACAGACTGATACAGCTTTGAACGAGACTGAATGCATTATAACAGGCTACTTGCGACCAACTTCAGGCAGTAAGCTGTACCAAATGGTTCAAATGGCTCTGAGCACTATGGGACTCAACTGCTGAGATCATTAGTCCCCTAGAACTTAGAACTAGTTAAACCTAACTAACCTAAGGACATCACAAACATCCATGCCCGAGGCAGGATTCGAACCTGCGACCGTAGCGGTCTTGCGGTTCCAGACTGCAGCGCCTTTAACCGCACGGCCACTTCGGCCGGCTAAGCTGTACCAAATTACGGGTACAGAACCACCAAGCACCCAAGGGAAAACGGCTTCGGGGTGGAGAAGAAGAAACACCGAAGTGAACCCAAACATACTTTGTTTGGACACGAGCCTCAACGCCCAAGACTCGATCAAGAAAGGGCTTTGCGCAGATATCTACAGAAATTCCCCCATCTCCCGGAACCCGCCGATTGGAACTTTGGCGAAATTCTTTACCTAAGGCACACCGGACGAATGTCAAAGGGGAACAAGCCGGAAGCCTGCAAGATCACAGACAGCTGCTGGTCTGCAGGAACCCCTGGATACATGCACTCCCAGTGATCTTTCTGCAGGTAACAAAACAACAGCTATATTCGCCGAATACTTGGCTCTCCACAGAATACCGAAAGAATTATCTTGCTGGTTTGACTCTCTTTCCTGCCTATATTTTATAAAACCTTGCAGTACATTTTAATCCCTATTTTAAATGGAATTTTATTGACTTTTTCCTATAGTTGGTTCTTTGTATGTAATTAATCTCTGTGTGTATGTTATTAATGCTCTACCAGTATTGCAATAATTTCATGTCCTTGACATGAAAAAAAACATAAATACTGAATATATATATAGTTCGTAAAGTAAATAAAAAATATCAGTTTTTGCATACAAGGATAATGTGTCTTTACATGCCCTACACATACAAAAGACAGGAAAAGTCACCTGCATCCGTATTAATGCTCATTATAATATTTAATCAGTGGGAAAGCTATGGGATCATCAACTTGCAAGTCGACTTAATGGGACTTCGTTATTGATTACGAACTCGAGTAAACAATTAATACTGCGCATATTAAATACGACTGCAATTTACCTCATCTAAAAAAAGCGGATGTTTCACCAAGTACAATGCGCAAAGGCAACGCAAGCAAGCAACCATATTACCAAAATCTAGAACGATGTTGCTTCAGCTGCCCATTTCTTCATTACAAGACAAAGCTTCTATACGAAACTGACCAGCATAACTTCTTTAACAGATTCTGCCGCCCACGCTTTATTGGCTGCCTCATTACAAATTGTAGACGACTTGCCTAAGACATGTAGTTCCCATGCATAGGAACCTATTTTAACAAATGGATGAATGACTATAGATTCTTTGAGAGAGAGACATGTGTCTGATGAACACACATGAGTACACAGCATGACCGGCCGGGGTGGCCGAGCGGTTCTAGGCGCTTCAGTCCGGAACCGCGAGACTGCTACGGTCGCAGATTCGAATCCTGCCTCGGGCATGGATGTGTGTGATGTCCTTAGATTTGTTAGGTTTAAGTAGCTGTAAGTCTAGGGGACTGATGACCTCCGATGTTAAGTCCTATAGTGCCCAGAGCCATTTGAAACATTTGAGTACACAGCATGAAACGTGTGAGACAGCAGACGAAGTGCATACTGACATGCATACGAATACCAGATATGAAATATGTTTGACAGTGAATGGACTGCATACCGAAGTACATACAGGGTGTTACAAAAAGGTACGGCCAAACGTTCAGGAAACATTCCTCACACACAAATAAAGAAAAGATATTATGTGGACATGTGTCCGGAAACGCTTAATTTCCATGTCAGAGCTCATTTTAGTTTCGTCAGTATTCCTCGATTCACCGCCAGTTGGCCCAATTGAAGGAAGGTAATGTTGACTTTGGTGCTTGTGTTGACATGCGACTCATTGCTCTACATACTAGCATCCAGCACATCAGTATGTAGTGTTGGCAGAAGAGCCAACACTGTTTTTCTAGAGGAGGCCGAAATGCACGCGTTTAATTACACGCTGACTGGCGTGAGGTCTGGAACAGGACAATATCTTGAGAATTGCAAATAAAGTAAGTAGATGATATACTTAACTTTAATCCACAATTGTAGAACATCTCTCGTTACGGTACGTGCTTCATAATATTAATTGTCAATTGAATACGGCGCCTTGCTAGGTCGTAGCAAATGTAGCTGAAGGCTATGCTAACTATCGTTTCGGCAAATGAGAGCGTATTTGTCAGTGAACCATTGCTATGAACGTCGACTGTACAACTGGGCTGGGTGCCAGGACGTCTCTCTGGACCTGCCGTGTGGTGGCGCTCGGTCTGCAATTACTGACAGTGGCGACACGCGCATCCGGCGTATACTAACGGACCGCGGCCGATTTAAATGCTACCACCTAGCAAGTGTGGTGTCTGGCGGTGACACCACACAGTACGTAGCATCAACAGGTTTGTGTTCATCACGAACGTGGTTTTGCAGTCAATGCAATGTTTAAAAATGCGGAGTTGGCAGATGCCCATTTGATGTATGGATTAGCACAGGGCAATAGCCGTGGCGCGGTACGTTTGTATCGAGACAGGTTTCCAGAACGAAGGTGCCCCGACAGGAAGACGTTCGAAGCAATTGATCGGCGTCTTAGGGAGCACGGAACATTCCAGCCTATGACTCGCGACTGGGAAAGACCTAGAACGACGAGGACACCCTCAATGGACGAGGCAATTCTTCGTGGAGTTGACGATAACCCTAATGCCAGCGTCAGAGAAGTTGCTGCTGTACAAGGTAACGTTAACCACGTCACAGTATGGAGAGTGCTACGGGAGAACCAGTTGTTTCCGTACCATGTACAGCGTGTGCAGGCACTATCAGCAGCTGATTGGCCTCCACGGGTACACTTCTGCGAATGGTTCATCCAAAAATGTGCCAATCCTCATTTCAGTGCAAATGTTCTCTTTACGGATGAGGCTTCATTCCAACGTGATAGAATTGTAAATTTTCACAATCAACATGTGTGGGCTGACTAGAATCCGCACGTAATTGTGCAATCACGTCATCAACACAGCTTTTCTGTGAACGTTTGGGCAGGCATTGTTGGTGATGTCTTAATTGGGCCCCATGTTCTTCCACCTACGCTCAATGGAGCACGTTATCATGATTTCATACGGGGTACTCTACCTGTACTGCTAGAACATGTGCCTTTACAAGTACGACACAACATGTGGTTCATGCACGATGGAGCTTCTGCACATTTCAGGCGAAGTGTTCGTACGCTTCTCAACAACAGATTCGGTGACCGATGAATTGGTAGAGGCGGACCAATTCCATGACCTCCACGCTCTCCTGACATCAACCCTCTTTACTATCATTTATAGGGGCATTTGATAGCTCTTGTCTACGCAACCCCGGTACCAAATGTAGAGACTCTTCGTGCTCGTATTGTGGACGGCTGTGATACAATACGCCATTGTCAAGGGCTGTATCAGCGCATCAGGGATTCCATGCGACGGAGGGTGGATGCATGTATCCTCGCTAACGGAGGACATTTTGAACATTTCCTGTAACAAAGTGTTTGAAGTCACGCTGGTACGTTCTGTTGCTGTGTGTTTCCATTCCATGATTAATGTGATTTGAAGAGAAGTAATAAAATGCGCTCTAACATTGAAAGTAAGCGTATCCGGGCACATGTCCACATAACATATTTTTTTCTTTGTGTGTGAGGAATGTTTCCTGAAAGTTTGGCCGTACCTTTTTGTAACGCCCTGTATACATGGCATGAAATTTGTCTGAAAGCAGGTGAAGTACATGCAAATGTGCGTATGAATACATGGCATGAACTGTGCCCGATAGCAGACGAACTGCTTACGAAGGCATGTATGAATGTATGCATTAAGTGTGTCTGACAGCAAACGAAGTGCTTAGTAACATGCATTTGAATAAACGGTATGAAATGTGTCCTACAGCAGATGATGTGCTTACCAATGCACATATTAATACACAGAATGAAATGTACCTGACTGCAGGCAAAGTGGATACACAGTACGAAACGTGTCCAATAGCAGATGAAGTGTTTACCAATGTGCACATTCACACACGGCATCAAATGAGTCTGACAGCAGACAAAGTGCTTATCAATGCAGAAACGAGAACACGGAATGAAATGTGTCTGACAGGCGACCATGTGCTTACCAAAGCAAGTATAAACACATGGCTGAAATGCATCTGACAGCAAATAAGGAGATTACTAACATATGTATGAATACAGGATATGAAACGTGTTCGAGAGCAGACAAATTGCTTACCAATAAGCATATGAACATGGCATTAAATGTGTCTGACAGCAGATGAAGTGTTTATCTACGTGCACGTTAATATATAGTATGAAATTTGTCTGACAGCAAACGAAGTACTTACTAATGTTCACATTAATACACAGCATGAAATGTGTCTGGAAGCAGAAGAAGTGCTTATGAACGTGCGTATACGAACATGACATGAAATGCGTCTGACAACAGACGAAATGCTTACTAATGTGTGTTTGAGTACAAGGCATGAAAAATGTATGGTAGGAGACTGAGTGCTTACCGATGTGCATTTGAATAAATGGCATGATTGCGTCCGACAGCAGGCAAAGCGATGCCAATGCACATATCAGTAGTGGCATGAAATGTGCCAACGGGAGACGAATTGCTTACTGATGCGTGTATGAATACACAGCATGACATGTGTCTGACAGCAGATGAATGTGTAGTGGTGCACTAATGAATACATGACATGAAACGTGCCTGACAGCCGATGACTTTCGAAGTATTGGTAAGACTCAAGACTAATCAACGTCCAGTGTGAGCAATTTTTCTTCTTTAGGGCCAGCAACATAACGTATCTCAGATAGTGACATGATTATGAGAAAGATGCACAAAAAGTGTTGCTTGTAATAACTAATCTTTATTAACGACCTACTGTTTCGGCATTCATCGCCATTGTCAAATACCTCTAGAAAGATGTGGCGTCCACATTACGTAGTAAGTGAACTGTGTACTGTCAATATTTTGATTAGATGTTGGCAGACGGTAATTATAACACAGTTGATTACTGAAGTAATATGGACATCACATCATTGTAAACATGCTTGATAAAGGTAATAAAAGCCGAAACAGTCTGTTAGTAATGAAGATCAGTTCGCGTGTTGGTAAGCACTTCATTATAACCAGCTATTCTGGTACATCTTTATAGTAATCCAGTCTGAGCCTTCATTTCCTTTCTAAAGATCTAGTCACCGGGTTCTTCTTTCTTCCTACCTTTCATATTATCATCTCTGAAGTCTGTTTAGTGTTCTAACGTTTATCCTGCAGTTTTCCCCTTTGCTTGTCCGTCTGGCAGGAAAGAGTGTTGCACCTAGCAGATAGTGTACCTAGGAGCATACGATGTTTTCTGGTAGGTACTTGTGTTATTGGCTGATTTTGGACTTACGTGAAGGAATGCACACTAGTGACCGGAGTTAGCGCATCTTATGCAGTTGTTGTTGCTTTTGTTGGACATGAGGTTGCGTTTTGCACAGTAATTCGCATATATTTTGCCTTCTACATAATATTTTAAAACTATTAGGAATAAATTTTTAACACTCCAAGTACAGAATTTTTTGATAGGTAAAATGGCGAAAATTTTTAAATTTGTACATAACATGTGTACCCTTAAGGCCTACTTCTTCGGTTGTGAGCCGTCTTGCAGCTTGAAACACGGAAAATAATTTACCACGAAGCATGTGATACCTGCAGTGCCTTAACAGTTTTACCTGTCTTCAAACGGGAAACCTGATTTGCTCCCAACAACAATCTCGTATTTAACTTGTAACTGGTTTTTCATAATACTTCCGCTTAATTTTATTTCACTTACAGATTGTAACTATACTTCTCCCTTTGGCCAATTACCTATTTGGTTTTTCACTTCGGCATTCCTACTGTTTTTGTTTCAGTTTTTAATCTACTTCTGGTGCATCTCTCATGAAATTCCAACAATAGTCTGCAATCATAGGTAAGTTCCACCAGCCCTGATACCTTGTTTCCTTTGCTGAAAGGTCTTGGTGGGAGAGTTCTCCGTTCCCGACAGTCGCAGCACCACAAGTGCTTGGAAAGAAATCGAGACGTGAGTCCAAAAAGTGGATCTTGAGCGACGCATTACAGCATAGCTCTCGGTCTGTCCTCAGAAGTTATTTAACAGCTAGATTGTAATTTTAAGCTCTTAGACTACCCAAGAAATTGTGAACAAGATGTTTGAGGGTTTCCGAAGCTCCTTTCTCATTCCCTTCACAGACACTACTAAATTTTCCATCCTTTAAGAGTTCTCGAATTCGCGGTCCAACGGAGATTCCCTCGTTGATCCTAGCATCACTGAGATACATGAACTTTGCTTTAAATACTTAAAAGCTTCTCCTTCTTCATTCACTTTCATTAAATTCTTCGTAAGTCCTACTTTACGTCTGAAGGTGGCAATAATATTTTCTCACAGGAAACTAAGTTAGTGTCTTGCATATTCTTGTTCCCATGCTCCATTATTTTCCTTTCAGACCAGATTTTTCGTATGTAGTGTGATTTCCTGTTGCGATTTTCCCTCTCACAAACGAAGCAGCAACACTTGGTACATCCTAAGTACATTATGAGAATAATAACAATAATCTTCACATCGCCATGTATCTGTAATTGATGGACTTTACAGTTTAATTTTTCAAGAAGCAATTTTACATTTCCATAGCTCTCCTATATACGTACAAAATGACCTACAGGAGCAAACGGTAGTGAGTCTCCATTATGGAAAACAGTTTTCACGTCTAACTTGTGAATGGAAATTCTCTAGACTACGGGATTACGCTCCATTCCCAGAGGTGCCTTCAGGTCCTTTACATCACTGCAAGCAACAAGTTGTTTTCCATTCAAAGAATGACGTTAAACCTCTTTCTAGATGTGAGCATATAGCACAGACAACGAAGGAAAATTAGGGGAAAACTTTTTTGCACAGTGCTTGAAAGGTGTGGCATGAGCAACATAGTAAAAATCCTGATCCCAGGAACACAGTTTATCCTTTAATACGGCTCTACGGTACTTAGATGTTATAAACACGTTTAATATTTGTTTTTAATATACTTCATTTACAGATAAACATTAATTTTATACCGTTACGACAATATTTTTAATAAGCAGGAAATTTTTCAGTCCTTGTAGCGCGCAAAATATTTAGCCTAGGGAAAAAATGAATAGTACCTTTGTTGTAGGAAATGTAATGCAGCACAATTTTGTACCAGGAAACACTTTCGCTAGAACCCGCTGTTTTCGAGTTATTCGAGAAAAACGTAGGAAAGTGATCTTTAAACGTCCTCCACCACCCCTGCGCCACCCCCGTGCTCTGACTTCACCGGCCAGGATTTTTAATTTGTTGTTCTTCAGAATGTTTCCCCCTAGCAATGTGCCAACATTTGCGACAATACGATTTTTCGCCCTAACCGACCTAATTTGATCTTTTTTCCATGAAATTCTGCTGCTGTAGATTCGGCCTTGCTTTCCAGTAACTCCAGATCACAAATCTCATAACTTGGCCCTTCTTGAGAAATTTTAGGTGGTAAACGGGGCGGTAATGATTCTGGTGCATACGCTGGGTCGTGCTGTAAAGATTAAGGCTGTTGTCTGCATTCACCTTTCACATTTTCATCAGATTCTAGAATATAATGTTCTGGAGGGCTAGGAATAGACAGCCCTTTTCCATATTCTGGTGGTCAATGTTCGATACGTGATGGTCCGCTTTCTCTTTCTCGACATCTGATGTTTAGGAGGAAACACCATACAAAAATAGCATCACTGACGTGGTTTTAAAGTTCTCGCCATGCCTCGCAACTGCGAATGACTGTTTTGTTTCACCGGAGACAGAGATTTACTGCAAATGAGTTATAGCAAATATTTGACACCCAAGGTTTACGCTCACCCGTTTGGCAGTCAACATAATGGTAATATGCTGCCTTTATTAATGGAGTTAATTCGTGTTTCTGAGAAGGAAAAGTCACTTCACTGCACCTTAAAGTTGAATCAATGTTTAACGTAAACAAAATAAATTTGCTGAAGGAAATTTACATTATCAACATAACTTTTGCACCCATGAAGATAGATAAAGTTTTCGACTTGATTTCTTATTTACCTGTGAAAATTTAACTTCAGACACCGAAAAGTACGGAGAAAGAAGAACAGATAGGTTCTCTAAGCACAATAAAGGGCATCTACATAGAAAAAAGGCTTCTTTAGGAACAATACATGACACACTCAGCATGACATCCTTTATTTTTAACAATAAAAAATCGCCAACATTGCAAAATTTCGCTCTGTTGTAAATTTTATGCCTGTTTTCTCAAGGGAATGGGAACTAAGTAAATGCATAATTATTTAAAACATCATATTCGTTTATTTATTGAGAAATTACTATTTTCCAACTCGGATATATTTTGAGTGTAACTGAATTGTTAGTATGTAGCGCAGTAGTAACGTAACACATAGACTATTAGGCACAGCATTTACCGTTTTTTTCGATTGCAAATCTTGTAAACTTCAGCCGAATATTTGTTCATGAGTACATGACCAATTTATGCTTTAGAACATGCTTTCAAATTTGGAAAAATTTTAATTTTCGGAGTAATTTTTGTAGTTTCCGAAAAAGACAGCAGTACATGAAAAGTGAATGCCTTCATTTAAAAACAGAATAAGAAAATATATTAAAGTTTTAATGGAGGACTCGCTAGGGGCGAAATTCTGAGAAGCGTATCGAGGTGCGCTCTCTCCCTTTCACACGCTAATTTACGACCGCCGTAATAAATATCGCATTACGCCGGCTGTCTTCTACGAAATGTTTACTATTCATTTCTTTCCTTGCCGGTTTTCTTTCTGGTGCTTTCTCACGTTGTTATTTTTGTTTTATTCAGTTAATTTCCGATATTCTTCTAAAGCAACTACTTACAACTGGTACTAGTTCTTTTTCTCTGGTTGCTCCACTTTCGTTCTTTCATTTACATTCAATGGTTTCAATGGTTTACTGTTGCAAGCACTTTGCTCCGACCCTATGACAAGATTAGATACAAGCAGAACGCTTTTTCTAAGAAACCGCCTTTCACCTGCGCTAGTACCCTTTCGATGTTTCCTTTGTCTCAAATGTCTATCCGAGTTTTCCTGCAAAGACAGCAGAACGTTTTCACTCCTTCCAGTGTGTTATCTGAAAGTCTCAGTTCTCATTAGCGATCGAAGTGGCACAGAGGTAAGACACTGGACAGACGCTGGACTGAGAAATTTATAGGCACCTAGCTAATTCCGCCCTATAGGGTATTATCAACCTACATCACACCAGTCAATGAACTACCTTGCGAGGTATTGGGTAAGCTGCTCGGACAGGAAAGGTCAATAATGATTGGTGTGATTTAGCTGATAACAGCCTAGGAGGTAAAGTAATTAATTGAATAGCTTATTTGAAAATAAAAGAATAGCACAAGCAAGAAAATAATTTCTTGTAGGAACATATAAAAAAATCCGTAGAAAATGAAGCACACCAGACACAAATTGTGAATTACTAAGTACAGTGACACAAAGCTGAACAATGCGGTGACTTCGTGCAGACAGACTAAACCACATTGGCTTGAAAGCAGCTAATATAATAAGAAAAACCACATTCGTTCACACACACGCATGAGCACACACACACACACACACACACGCACACACACACACACACAATGCACTGAAAGTCATACACAGAACAGAAAACTATTCACTCAAGCAGCTCAGTGCAACGCAGCGTCAGACCGCCGCCCCACACTGAACCCCCGGGAACGTCTCATACCAGACGGGTGTAACCCCAAATGTTTGTGTGGTACGGTGTACGCGTACGTGGAGACAGTGTTTGCGCAGTGTAACTCAGGTGGAATACAGGAAACCAGCCCGCTTTTGCCGAGGCAGATGGAAAACCCCCTTAAAAACCACCGGTTCACCGGTGACCTGTACTCCTTCCCGCTCGGGAAACAGCGCGATAGACCGAGCGGCTACCCGAGCGGGCAGCTGTATTTAAAGTACTAATAATTTGTTGCAAACATTCAATCTTAGGTTATACGCGTTTTAATTTCAATTATTAATATTTAATTACCCAGTGCAGAGATACCGATATTGATGAACAGGCATAAAGTAAGAAGGTGGAACAAATAGATTTTGCTGAACGTCACCTGCAATCTATTAAATGCATTAAATCAAATCGCAGATTCACATACACGCTGGACCCAACCTGGGGCTCCAGTAAACAATGCCACCGCGTTACCAGTGCAGATGTCATGAGAAAGTCAGTTTGCATTTGCATTCCCATGGTTCCATGATTATGTTTTTTTTTCTTTTTTCTTTATTGAGTTTCAGTTCCCCGCTCTTCACCCTACAGATTTTTAAAACAGAAGAAGAAGATAATAAAACAATAAAAGCAGGCGATAAAAAACGTGACTTAAATTGTAAGATGGCAGAGGTTAAAACATAAAACAAAGGGTTGGTGACGCTAATAAAATACACAGGAAGCAGACAGGGAAAATAGTAGACAGACAATTAAAAAAAAAACACGGCGCCAGTCTGGTTTCTGTTTGCAACACTTTGGAAAAGACGTGCAACACTTAACACTCACTTAAACCATTGCACTAAAAAGTTGGCACAAAGATGACACACCGCAGCCAAGGGCAGATGTGGGGGGGGGGGTGACCTGGACAGATGAGGGGAAAATAAAAAAAGGGGAGAAGGAGAGGAAAAACGAAGTGGGGGAGTAGCCGACGAATTGCTTACTGATGCGTGTATGAATACACAGCATGACATGTGTCTGACAGCAAGTGAATGTGTAGTGGTGCACTAATGAATACATGACATGAAACGTGCCTGACAGCCGATGACTTTCGAAGTATTGGTAAGACTCAAGACTAATCAACGTCCAGTGTGAGCAATTTTTCTTCTTTAGGGCCAGCAACATAACGTATCTCAGATAGTGACATGATTATGAGAAAGATGCACAAAAAGTGTTGCTTGTAATAACTAATCTTTATTAACGACCTACTGTTTCGGCATTCATCGCCATTGTCAAATACCTCTAGAAAGATGTGGCGTCCACATTACGTAGTAAGTGAACTGTGTACTGTCAATATTTTGATTAGATGTTGGCAGACGGTAATTATAACACAGTTGATTACTGAAGTAATATGGACATCACATCATTGTAAACATGCTTGATAAAGGTAATAAAAGCCGAAACAGTCTGTTAGTAATGAAGATCAGTTCGCGTGTTGGTAAGCACTTCATTATAACCAGCTATTCTGGTACATCTTTATAGTAATCCAGTCTGAGACTTCATTTCCTTTCTAAAGATCTAGTCACCGGGTTCTTCTTTCTTCCTACCTTTCATATTATCATCTCTGAAGTCTGTTTAGTGTTCTAACGTTTATCCTGCAGTTTTCCCCTTTGCTTGTCCGTCTGGCAGGAAAGAGTGTTGCACCTAGCAGATAGTGTACCTAGGAGCATACGATGTTTTCTGGTAGGTACTTGTGTTATTGGCTGATTTTGGACTTACGTGAAGGAATGCACACTAGTGACCGGAGTTAGCGCATCTTATGCAGTTGTTGTTGCTTTTGTTGGACATGAGGTTGCGTTTTGCACAGTAATTCGCATATATTTTGCCTTCTACATAATATTTTAAAACTATTAGGAATAAATTTTTAACACTCCAAGTACAGAATTTTTTGATAGGTAAAATGGCGAAAATTTTTAAATTTGTACATAACATGTGTACCCTTAAGGCCTACTTCTTCGGTTGTGAGCCGTCTTGCAGCTTGAAACACGGAAAATAATTTACCACGAAGCATGTGATACCTGCAGTGCCTTAACAGTTTTACCTGTCTTCAAACGGGAAACCTGATTTGCTCCCAACAACAATCTCGTATTTAACTTGTAACTGGTTTTTCATAATACTTCCGCTTAATTTTATTTCACTTACAGATTGTAACTATACTTCTCCCTTTGGCCAATTACCTATTTGGTTTTTCACTTCGGCATTCCTACTGTTTTTGTTTCAGTTTTTAATCTACTTCTGGTGCATCTCTCATGAAATTCCAACAATAGTCTGCAATCATAGGTAAGTTCCACCAGCCCTGATACCTTGTTTCCTTTGCTGAAAGGTCTTGGTGGGAGAGTTCTCCGTTCCCGACAGTCGCAGCACCACAAGTGCTTGGAAAGAAATCGAGACGTGAGTCCAAAAAGTGGATCTTGAGCGACGCATTACAGCATAGCTCTCGGTCTGTCCTCAGAAGTTATTTAACAGCTAGATTGTAATTTTAAGCTCTTAGACTACCCAAGAAATTGTGAACAAGATGTTTGAGGGTTTCCGAAGCTCCTTTCTCATTCCCTTCACAGACACTACTAAATTTTCCATCCTTTAAGAGTTCTCGAATTCGCGGTCCAACGGAGATTCCCTCGTTGATCCTAGCATCACTGAGATACATGAACTTTGCTTTAAATACTTAAAAGCTTCTCCTTCTTCATTCACTTTCATTAAATTCTTCGTAAGTCCTACTTTACGTCTGAAGGTGGCAATAATATTTTCTCACAGGAAACTAAGTTAGTGTCTTGCATATTCTTGTTCCCATGCTCCATTATTTTCCTTTCAGACCAGATTTTTCGTATGTAGTGTGATTTCCTGTTGCGATTTTCCCTCTCACAAACGAAGCAGCAACACTTGGTACATCCTAAGTACATTATGAGAATAATAACAATAATCTTCACATCGCCATGTATCTGTAATTGATGGACTTTACAGTTTAATTTTTCAAGAAGCAATTTTACATTTCCATAGCTCTCCTATATACGTACAAAATGACCTACAGGAGCAAACGGTAGTGAGTCTCCATTATGGAAAACAGTTTTCACGTCTAACTTGTGAATGGAAATTCTCTAGACTACGGGATTACGCTCCATTCCCAGAGGTGCCTTCAGGTCCTTTACATCACTGCAAGCAACAAGTTGTTTTCCATTCAAAGAATGACGTTAAACCTCTTTCTAGATGTGAGCATATAGCACAGACAACGAAGGAAAATTAGGGGAAAACTTTTTTGCACAGTGCTTGAAAGGTGTGGCATGAGCAACATAGTAAAAATCCTGATCCCAGGAACACAGTTTATCCTTTAATACGGCTCTACGGTACTTAGATGTTATAAACACGTTTAATATTTGTTTTTAATATACTTCATTTACAGATAAACATTAATTTTATACCGTTACGACAATATTTTTAATAAGCAGGAAATTTTTCAGTCCTTGTAGCGCGCAAAATATTTAGCCTAGGGAAAAAATGAATAGTACCTTTGTTGTAGGAAATGTAATGCAGCACAATTTTGTACCAGGAAACACTTTCGCTAGAACCCGCTGTTTTCGAGTTATTCGAGAAAAACGTAGGAAAGTGATCTTTAAACGTCCTCCACCACCCCTGCGCCACCCCCGTGCTCTGACTTCACCGGCCAGGATTTTTAATTTGTTGTTCTTCAGAATGTTTCCCCCTAGCAATGTGCCAACATTTGCGACAATACGATTTTTCGCCCTAACCGACCTAATTTGATCTTTTTTCCATGAAATTCTGCTGCTGTAGATTCGGCCTTGCTTTCCAGTAACTCCAGATCACAAATCTCATAACTTGGCCCTTCTTGAGAAATTTTAGGTGGTAAACGGGGCGGTAATGATTCTGGTGCATACGCTGGGTCGTGCTGTAAAGATTAAGGCTGTTGTCTGCATTCACCTTTCACATTTTCATCAGATTCTAGAATATAATGTTCTGGAGGGCTAGGAATAGACAGCCCTTTTCCATATTCTGGTGGTCAATGTTCGATACGTGATGGTCCGCTTTCTCTTTCTCGACATCTGATGTTTAGGAGGAAACACCATACAAAAATAGCATCACTGACGTGGTTTTAAAGTTCTCGCCATGCCTCGCAACTGCGAATGACTGTTTTGTTTCACCGGAGACAGAGATTTACTGCAAATGAGTTATAGCAAATATTTGACACCCAAGGTTTACGCTCACCCGTTTGGCAGTCAACATAATGGTAATATGCTGCCTTTATTAATGGAGTTAATTCGTGTTTCTGAGAAGGAAAAGTCACTTCACTGCACCTTAAAGTTGAATCAATGTTTAACGTAAACAAAATAAATTTGCTGAAGGAAATTTACATTATCAACATAACTTTTGCACCCATGAAGATAGATAAAGTTTTCGACTTGATTTCTTATTTACCTGTGAAAATTTAACTTCAGACACCGAAAAGTACGGAGAAAGAAGAACAGATAGGTTCTCTAAGCACAATAAAGGGCATCTACATAGAAAAAAGGCTTCTTTAGGAACAATACATGACACACTCAGCATGACATCCTTTATTTTTAACAATAAAAAATCGCCAACATTGCAAAATTTCGCTCTGTTGTAAATTTTATGCCTGTTTTCTCAAGGGAATGGGAACTAAGTAAATGCATAATTATTTAAAACATCATATTCGTTTATTTATTGAGAAATTACTATTTTCCAACTCGGATATATTTTGAGTGTAACTGAATTGTTAGTATGTAGCGCAGTAGTAACGTAACACATAGACTATTAGGCACAGCATTTACCGTTTTTTTCGATTGCAAATCTTGTAAACTTCAGCCGAATATTTGTTCATGAGTACATGACCAATTTATGCTTTAGAACATGCTTTCAAATTTGGAAAAATTTTAATTTTCGGAGTAATTTTTGTAGTTTCCGAAAAAGACAGCAGTACATGAAAAGTGAATGCCTTCATTTAAAAACAGAATAAGAAAATATATTAAAGTTTTAATGGAGGACTCGCTAGGGGCGAAATTCTGAGAAGCGTATCGAGGTGCGCTCTCTCCCTTTCACACGCTAATTTACGACCGCCGTAATAAATATCGCATTACGCCGGCTGTCTTCTACGAAATGTTTACTATTCATTTCTTTCCTTGCCGGTTTTCTTTCTGGTGCTTTCTCACGTTGTTATTTTTGTTTTATTCAGTTAATTTCCGATATTCTTCTAAAGCAACTACTTACAACTGGTACTAGTTCTTTTTCTCTGGTTGCTCCACTTTCGTTCTTTCATTTACATTCAATGGTTTCAATGGTTTACTGTTGCAAGCACTTTGCTCCGACCCTATGACAAGATTAGATACAAGCAGAACGCTTTTTCTAAGAAACCGCCTTTCACCTGCGCTAGTACCCTTTCGATGTTTCCTTTGTCTCAAATGTCTATCCGAGTTTTCCTGCAAAGACAGCAGAACGTTTTCACTCCTTCCAGTGTGTTATCTGAAAGTCTCAGTTCTCATTAGCGATCGAAGTGGCACAGAGGTAAGACACTGGACAGACGCTGGACTGAGAAATTTATAGGCACCTAGCTAATTCCGCCCTATAGGGTATTATCAACCTACATCACACCAGTCAATGAACTACCTTGCGAGGTATTGGGTAAGCTGCTCGGACAGGAAAGGTCAATAATGATTGGTGTGATTTAGCTGATAACAGCCTAGGAGGTAAAGTAATTAATTGAATAGCTTATTTGAAAATAAAAGAATAGCACAAGCAAGAAAATAATTTCTTGTAGGAACATATAAAAAAATCCGTAGAAAATGAAGCACACCAGACACAAATTGTGAATTACTAAGTACAGTGACACAAAGCTGAACAATGCGGTGACTTCGTGCAGACAGACTAAACCACATTGGCTTGAAAGCAGCTAATATAATAAGAAAAACCACATTCGTTCACACACACGCATGAGCACACACACACACACACACACACGCACACACACACACACACACAATGCACTGAAAGTCATACACAGAACAGAAAACTATTCACTCAAGCAGCTCAGTGCAACGCAGCGTCAGACCGCCGCCCCACACTGAACCCCCGGGAACGTCTCATACCAGACGGGTGTAACCCCAAATGTTTGTGTGGTACGGTGTACGCGTACGTGGAGACAGTGTTTGCGCAGTGTAACTCAGGTGGAATACAGGAAACCAGCCCGCTTTTGCCGAGGCAGATGGAAAACCCCCTTAAAAACCACCGGTTCACCGGTGACCTGTACTCCTTCCCGCTCGGGAAACAGCGCGATAGACCGAGCGGCTACCCGAGCGGGCAGCTGTATTTAAAGTACTAATAATTTGTTGCAAACATTCAATCTTAGGTTATACGCGTTTTAATTTCAATTATTAATATTTAATTACCCAGTGCAGAGATACCGATATTGATGAACAGGCATAAAGTAAGAAGGTGGAACAAATAGATTTTGCTGAACGTCACCTGCAATCTATTAAATGCATTAAATCAAATCGCAGATTCACATACACGCTGGACCCAACCTGGGGCTCCAGTAAACAATGCCACCGCGTTACCAGTGCAGATGTCATGAGAAAGTCAGTTTGCATTTGCATTCCCATGGTTCCATGATTATGTTTTTTTTTCTTTTTTCTTTATTGAGTTTCAGTTCCCCGCTCTTCACCCTACAGATTTTTAAAACAGAAGAAGAAGATAATAAAACAATAAAAGCAGGCGATAAAAAACGTGACTTAAATTGTAAGATGGC
Source organism: Schistocerca piceifrons (assembly GCF_021461385.2). NCBI lineage: Eukaryota > Metazoa > Arthropoda > Insecta > Orthoptera > Acrididae > Schistocerca > Schistocerca piceifrons. Next base: position 548,152,900 of record NC_060143.1, read on the forward strand.
AGAGGTTAAAACATAAAACAAAGGGTTGGTGACGCTAATAAAATACACAGGAAGCAGACAGGGAAAATAGTAGACAGACAATTAAAAAAAAAACACGGCGCCAGTCTGGTTTCTGTTTGCAACACTTTGGAAAAGACGTGCAACACTTAACACTCACTTAAACCATTGCACTAAAAAGTTGGCACAAAGATGACACACCGCAGCCAAGGGCAGATGTGGGGGGGGGGGGGGGGGTGACCTGGACAGATGAGGGGAAAATAAAAAAAGGGGAGAAGGAGAGGAAAAACGAAGTGGGGGAGTAGCCGACGGAGGGAGAAGACTCATAAGGGGGGGGGGCAAGGCAGACGTGAGGGGAAAGGCAGAGGAGGGGAATGCAAATGACTTAGGGGAGAGAAGGGAGGCAGAGAGAGGGTAGGCAGGGAAAAAACAGCAGGATGGAAGGGGTGGGAGAGGGAGCCCAGGAGAAGGACAGAGGAAGGGAGGGGGAGGTGAGGGTCAGAGTTGATAGGAGGGATAAATGGAGGGAGAGAGGGCATCATCTGGGAGGGGGAGTCGACAGAAGCCACCTTGGGAAAGGAGATGAAAGGTGTAGAGGTGGAGGGTAGGGGGGACACAATGGTGAAGGTGTGGCAGAGAGCAGAGGTTGGAGAGGAGAGGAGCAACCAGGGGATGAGGGGGATCAAGGCGGTGGGAGGTGTAGAGAACACGGAAAAGTTTGAGGAAAAGGAGCAGATGGGGGCAAAGGAATCAGGTCATAGAGGATCCGCTTGGGGGCTGGGAGGTGTATACGGAAGGTGAGGCGGACTGCATGGCACTCAAGGGTCTGGAGGGACTTATAGGATTGGGGGGAGTGGATATCCAGGCAGAACTGGCATAACAGAGGATGGGACAGTTTAAGTATTTGTAGGTATGGAGGGTCATAGAAGGGTTCAACCCTTATGTCCAGCCAGAGAGGAGTTTGAGGAGTCAGAGGCGGTTGTGGGTTTTGGACTCTATAGAGCGGAGATGAGGGATCCAGATGAGGTGATGGTCAATGGTGAGGCAAAGGTAGGTGAGGGTGGGGGAGAGCATGCTTATGAACAAATCATCGCTTGTATAAGTGCAATGGACGGGCTTATGTACCAGCATGGACGTTTTGAATATCCTGATGCACATTCCAATAGACGCATCTCAGTCTTTGGTCCATCGAAACACACACACGACTTTTCAGCTTCACCGTTGAAATGAAGACTGGCCTGGATGCTGCCCACAGCACTGCACGGATAATATTGTAAACAAACAACCAGCCAGTGGAACTGCAAAACAGTCAGGGATTGCTGATTCAACAGAGCTACACAAATTGCCGTCAGATGGCTCCATAGTCTAGCTGGCGACGGACTGGCAAGTTACGTCTTACCACAGAAGCCGTAGTGTCTTTGACACACTGCTTACGAGCTACGTCACCGATTTGATGGGTGACGATCTGAGTGAGTCTGAAACCTGGTAGTCAAGGAAGGCAGGATTCAGTTATGATTGTGGACGGGGCCATAATCAGTTACTATTGGTTGCCTTTTACAATTATACATGTTTATTTTAAAACGGTAATTACAGACTGAGCAACAAACGAAGACATCACACGTTATTAATGAAGGAATAAACAACTGAGTAATCGTGCTTTCAGTGCGTTACAATTTACCAAATGAGCATAAAATACAGGCACAGCAAATAATGTTTTAAAAACAAGCCAATGTGATCCCAATTACAATCTTAAGGCAAGTAACCACAGTCATGGCTGAAGGCCTTTAACGCCAAGAGTGGAAATTATAAAAAAAAATTAATAAACATACTGTAAAACAGCAATGCAACAGCAAAGGTTAATTTAAAAAGACAGGCAACTGAACACCAGACGGGTGAGACCAAATGATGGTAAACTTTGTAGCACAACCATTTAAACCTGCTTTAACGCCAAGACTAGAAATTATTTAAAAAAATTAAAAAAAACATACAGTAAAACAGCAAATACAACAGAAAAGGTTAATTTAAAAGGACAAGCAACTGACCACTAAACAGGTGAGACAAGATTTGGTAGCACAACCATTTAAACCTACTTTAACGCCAGGAACGGCAATTATACAAAAAATTTAAAAAATACATACAGTAAAACAGCAAATACAACAGCAAGGGTTAATTTAAAAGGACAAGCAACTGATCACTAAACAGGTGAGGCAAGATGATCGTAAATTTGGTAGCACGACCTTTTAAACCTGCTGTATATAAAAAATTTAGAAACATACAATACCTAGAATGTAGGCATCTCAAGGCATTGCAACAAATAGTACAATAATAAAATACAACGGCCAGTCACAGACGGTGCTCCAGCAATCGACCTCTGAGTAGGTCTGGCAAAGGCTCAGGGTCGTACATCCTTCTTCCTTCCCAATGAATCAGAGAACAAGATTCTTTTTCTCAAGAAATTTCGGTCCAGTCCGAGGCAGATGCACCACTGAACGTTTGTGAAGAAATTTGGTTACAACATGGTGTTTCGTCATTACGTTTTCAGTTTACACTCGAGATGACGCAAAGGGTCCATGTGGATGACATGCTTGATGAGAAAGTTGCCCAGATATGACTCCTCTGGACTTTCTCTTTCGGTGATGGATTGCTGTTCTGCCTGCAATTTAATGCAACAGTACACGCAGGACTAAGCAGTTCAGGAGCAAATCCAAAGTATATCCAAAGCGTGCAAACCTGTGTCTCGTAAAAGAGCTGAGAATCACTGGTAATTCAAACGAGATTGGTTTCTTAATTAAGGGATTTCACTCGAAAACACGTAAAGCAATCAACTGGTAGCTGCACTGTTATCGAAATGGCGGCTACTGACGAGGAGAACACGGCAAATACCTTAACGCGATTTCTCAGAAACGTTGCTCAGAGGAACAGGAGCCAAAATAGGCGAACACGTGCGTCGGCTTATCCGTAACTACTAAACTGTTTCTGAGAAAACGACGCTCAATGTTTCCGAGGTGCTCTATCTACTTTAACGAGTAATAGTTCAATGGAAGCGGTGGCATACTTGTGCGCCCCGTGTTCGAGACCGAATTATTATTTTATTATTCTTTTTATTTCTGTTTTTCATGTATCTACTCATATCTGTCGAAGATGACGACATGAATGTTTTCCAAAGCATACTGAAATAACGTTGTCCATATTGTATGCCTGGTGAATGAATTTAAAAAAAATGAAAAAAAGTAGAAGGGTGAGAAAATTATTTTTAATTGTTTTCGATGAAATTCCTGTACTCTGTCTTGATTCATAATGAACTGCAAGAGGCAGTTTTCCGTACAGTGATCTGTTATGCGTGGCTCGCCGCGAAATTATTGCCAATGCGTGAAATGTGCAGCAACGTTAACTACGGTTCTTCCCCGAGTCAGATTTCTGCGAAGAAATGTCATTGTGTGACAAACCTGCTTTCGCGCGATTCTCGTGGTGTTCGGAATTTCTATATTTCGAACGTTTCTTCGATCGTTATCATCAAAGGGAATGCACCAAATTTTCCTGAAGAATAAAATAAGAACAGAACATAAGAATTGAGATAATATTAAAATATGAGAATTTAAAAAGATTGTAACCCCTCAAAATACCATACTCATATGTACTGTATTATATGAGAAATGAAAGACATTTATTGTGAACAATTGTAATTTGACAATTAAAATAAAGTCCCTGTATCCCCTAACTTGATTAGAAACATACTGTAGTAATCTTCTACGGACATGGGTGGACACATGCAAAAATACGAGGGTTATTCAATAAGTAATGCCCCACATTTTTTTTCTCAGAACACATCTATTGTTAAGAGTCAGAAGTTGGTGACAATATACATCAACATGTCTCCTCCATGTTCTATTTTTCTACGTAGTCTCCATCACGTTCTATGGCCGTACGCCAACGCTGTGGAAGAGCATATATTCCCTGCTGGTGAAAGCTCGTGTCCTGTAGGCTTTCGCCCCCCGTAACGATCCGTGACAGAAAGGCCTCCCCATCGGTCTCAAAACGTTCCAACAATTCTTGCGGTCGGCTGTGAGAGTTCATTGAACCCAATTTGAGCACCTCTTTGAATATCCGAGAGTCTCGATCATCGCATACGCACTTCCAATGTTGACCGAGAACTGTAGAGCCAGAGCCAATTGTCGAGTTATGATGCGCCAGTTGGCAGGAATAATGGCATCCACACGATTCAGCATATCTGGAGCAGTGACTGTGGCAGGACGTCCCGAGAGTGGCTGATCATGGAGCTCTGTTTCTGCATTTCCTGAAGCTGTAACTTTCTATACCCATCGCTCAACTGCACTCCTATCAACTGCAGCATCGCCATACGCTGCACACAAACGTTTATGGGTGTTCACCATGGTTTCTTTTTCTGCACACAAGAATTCAATAACAGCACGCTGCTTGCAACGTTACTCGTTTGTAGACGCCATTTTGACGCTATAGTACTGCTCTGCCATCTGTCAGAGCGGTTCGAAACTTCACCGACGTACAGAACAAACAAAAATGTGAAGCAACAACAGGCACATTTGTCTATGTATATCAGTGGCTTTTTTAAAAAGAAATGTGGAGCATTACTTATTGAACGACCCTCGTGAAATAACATAAACAGCAATCGGGTTTTGAACACGGGGCGGAAAAGTGATGCCGCGACCCACTCTTTCAGCTGAGATTACCATACACTTAAATGCCGTCTAATTTAAGTAAAAAGCTTTGACCGTAGTTTTCTCAGAAACGGTAGAGAATCTATGAATAAGACGGGACACGTGTTCGCTGTTTTGACTCTTCCACTAAGCGAAATTCCTGTGAAATCGCATTATGGCACTTGCCTTGTTCTCCTCGTGAGGGCGGTGTCGCAGTGGTGAGCAACTGACCTCGCATTCAGGAGGAGCGAGGGCGATTTCTCCGCCCAGCCATCAAGTTTTCCATTTTCCTTGGATTTCCTATATTTCTTTAAACTGAATGCCGTGGTGGTTGCCTTGAAACTGACATGACATGCTTTTGACTTCCTTCTCAATCCTTGCCTTACCAAGCTTTTTCACTGTCTCTAATGACGTTTCTGTCGACGGACTGAGAACTCTGATCTTCCATTATACCTGGCATTATTGCACGAAAATCGGACACGACGCAGTTCGTTTCCTTCAGCTCTGCGTGGCAGACGGCTGCAAGTATGAAAGAAAGGTACTGCTCAACCTCCAGTCAACGTATCTACAGACAGAGACTATGCTCCTTGACTGAATTGTGTTCAGACATCACTTATTCATCGGAGTGGAATCTATGGTTATCAATAGTTATCAACGGATGAGAGAAAAACCACTCTCAAAAGCTCAAACTGGAAGGCAGACCTTGTTGTTCCTTTTTTTGTCTGTGACAACAATTTGTAACCACTGGCTGAAAATTTAAAAAAGTCCACCTGTGGATTGCCAGTTGCTACTAGAATCAAAACGGGTTACGCATACGAACAAGAAGTAACACTGCCCCTTTGCAGCCACAGTCGGTATTTACTGCAGCCACAGGAATGATGATGTAGTAAAGATGAGTTTAGTCAATACCCAGCGATAGGAGCCAGCAGCTTTGTGAACGGATTTTCATTAGTCTAAGACCCCAGGCGCTAAAGTTAATTACTAATGACTGAATTTTATTAATTATATTGCACTAACACTAGAGTTTGAAACAGCAGTATTAATACCAATCTACAGAAATGGTTCAAATGTCTCTGAGCACTATGGGACTTAACATCTGAGTTCATCAGTCCCCTAGAACTTAGAACTACTTAAACCTAACTAAACTAAGGACCACACACACATACACACACACACACGTCCATTCCGAGGCAGGATTCGAACCTACGACCGTAGCAGTCGCGCGGTTCCAGACTGAAGCGCCTAGAACCGCTCGGCCACTCCGGCCGGCGTCAATCCACAAAAAGTTCGATAAACACACATACAGTAATTATAGAGGCATCTCCTTAATTTCGACAAAGTGTCCTCCAAGAATCTCCAGAAAAGACTGAAACCATATTTAAAAGCAAAGATGAAAAGCAACCGAGATTTATAAATCGTCGATCCTCCACTGATCAGATATTTGTACTGAAAGGATGCCATATTAGAATATTGGGAATACAACAAAACAATGTCAATATTCTTCGTTGATGTTACGAAAGTCTATGATAGCATAAAGAGAGAAAAGCTGTGCGGGAAAGTGGTGAAGTTTGGAATACCAAAGAAGATTAGAATTCTTGTAAAATGCATGTAGGAAGGTTCAAAAGGAATAATGAAATTCGATGGAGAATACTCTATGGCTTTTGACTTAACAAGAGTAGTCAGGCAAGGAAATGGAATATCAGCGGTCTTGTTGAGTGTAGTAACAGAGGAATTACTGGATACAACACGGGAAGCAGAGGAAGGAATAAGCATAGGAATGTACTGGCCTTTGCAGTTGATGTAGCATTGATAGCTGAAAATGTAGATGACTTGAAAATACTGGCAGGACAGTTATTTCAAAAACCAAGGGAAGTTGGGTTGTAAATAACGATAAAACAAAATTCATGATAGTAGAAAAAAGGTACAAGACAAAAAGGTCGGAAACCATACAGACCGATGACCATCTGTTTGAAGAAATAGAAGAGTTTAAATGTCTGGGGTTGGAGAAAAGAACAGAAATGATGACAAACAAGACATAGAAGCGAAAATAAGAGCAGGATGCAGAGCTTCACATTCATTCAAGAAATTACTGTCGTACAGCATTTCATCAACAGAAGCAAAAATAGAGACACATAAAACTATAATCAGACTAGTATTAGTATATGGGGCAAAAATATGGAAAAGAAGTAAGTATACAGAGCGAAAGATAAATGCTTTTGAAAACAAAATTGTGCCGGAGACATTTGGACCAATTTGTGAGGGAGGAGAATGGCGAAGGAGAAAAAACTGGAAGATCAGGGAGGTATATAACGAACCAGATATTATTCCAGAAGCCAAGACAAGGTCGCTTAGATGGGCTGGGCTCGTCTATAGAAGGCAGGAGGGATTAAGATTGAGAGAAGCGTCGGAGAAGAAACCCAAAGGGTGAAGAGCTTTAGGCAGATCAAAAATAAAATGGAGAGACTAGTTGGCCAAAGATCTTAAGATAATTGCAGCACAGGAAGATGACGCTAAAGAAAGATTGATGAAGCCAAAAAGACTGCTGATTGCGGGGACTGTAGAGTAATAGCAAGGAAATAAGCGATGCCAAAGTGTGACGTTTGTAGTTATTTTAATAAATAAAAATTTTAAGCGCATCGGCTGCAGAAGTGCAAATTATAGTCACTTCAAAAATTGCTTTGTCCATTAAGACCAATATGGAACACGAGGAGAAAGAGGAGAATGCTGGAAGTAGAACTATGTAGAGGATTCAAAATGAAGAATACATCTACTGCAAGACGAAGGGGGGAAAAGTTTGTGTCAGCAAAGATTACATCTAAGACTGGATGCAGTGGAGGCCGACTGGAGAGCCGATGAGCTATACAATTTCTTGAAACAGTTAATTAAGGAAGTAGCGGAGGAGCGTTTAGAAAGGGAAAGGGAGAGAAGAGTAAGAACTGAATGGATGATCGCGGGGCTGTTGGACATAGCTGAGAAAAAGAAGAAATTATGTAATGTATGGCTAAGATCTGGGAATAAACAGATACAAGATACAAAAAGAAGGCTAAGAAATTAACAACATAGTGTAAGGAAGAGGAATAGGAATATGTGGGAAATAGAGCATTCGCTTGGATACAGATGATCGGCGGAGACATGGAGGACGGTAAGGAAGATCAAAATATCCAGCAATCCCACACCCACAATACAAAAAAAATGGTTCAAATGGCTCTGAGCACTATGGGACTCAACTGCTGAGGTCATTAGTCCCCTAGAACTTAGAACTAGTTAAACCTAACTAACCTAAGGACATCACAAACATCCATGCCCGAGGCAGGATTCGAACCTGCGACCGTTGCGGTCTTGCGGTTCCAGACTGCAGCGCCTTTAACCGCACGGCCACTTCGGCCGGCCCCACAATACAACGTATGTGTTTTGGAGAATGTAGAAAAGCACTGTGAAGAAGTTCTAGTAGAAAAAAGTAGAGACCACGTGATAGAAGCAGTACATTAGGTAATGTAGAACCTATACTAGAGGAAGTGGTAAAAGAGTTGCTGAAAAACGTAAGAAATGGGAAGTCGAGTCGACTGGGAGGAGTTGTGATGGAAATTTGGAAATATGGGCGCCATCAAATGGTGAGACTTATATGTAAATTGGTCACCCAGATTATGGAGGAAGAGGAAAATACCAAGAGAGTGGTGTGTATCTAGAATTAGTTACATAGCTTCTGTCAGGAAACTTTTAACGCTGTACTGTAAAACAGACTGGTGAATGAGACTGAGGGAAATACACAAGAGCAACAGGCAGGTTTTACAATTAGCCTTAGGCAAATAAGTGAGAAGTATTCTAAGGGTCAGGAAGTACACCTAATAATTGCAGTTTTATTAAAAGCGTATGATTCTGTACCTGTCAAAGGGCTGTGGAGAGAGATGGAACATAGAGGTGTAGAGCCACAAGAGATGTCCCTAATTCAAAGACTACACCATCAATCGTACACAGCAGTTAATGGTAGGCAGAAAGCTGAGTGAGACATTCCAAACATTGTAAGGACTTAGACAGGGCTGCAGCATGTCGCCGTCACCATTTAAAATGTGTACGCACTATATATAGGAAGGGTGGAATCAGTCATGCGTGGTATGGGATTTCCTCTCCAGGATGGTACTATCTACTCGTTATTATTTGCTGATGATCAAGTACTGATAACACAAAGTAGAGAGGATATCATATTTATGATAAAGAAGTTAATGGAAGCATTTGAACGAGGCGGGCTTAGAATAAATATGAACAAAACAGAATATCTAGCAGCACGAGGAGGTGGGAGGGTGTAGTACTGCTACAAGGAATTATTAAAGCTGTTTTTAAGTGCTTAGGGTCGATTATCCGTTCCTTGAGAAGCTGTAAGGCAGATGCGAACGCGGGATCTAGCAGGCAAGAGCAGCAATGAGAATGCTAAATGGAGTTCTTTGGTGCCGGGAAATATCAAAAGAAACCAAGAAGGGGATTCGGCAAACAGTAGTGGAAAATATACCAAAGTACGTTGCAGAAGGGTGGACCCTGGAGGAGGGGCAGAGAAGCTTAGTACAGGCAGTAGAGATGGTTAGAAGGAGGGCAGCCAGGATATCCAGATCGGAGCGGAGAAGAAATGCGGAAATCAGGGAGATAATGGATGTGGAACAACCAGTTGTGCAAAGAATTGAGGAGAGAGTTCTTCAGTGATATGTCTACGTACGGCGAATGGAGCAAGGATGATGGCCAAAAGTAGGTCGCCGCCAGGAAGGAGGAAGCATGGAGACAGCGAGAGAGAGAGAGAGAGAGGGGGGGGGGGGGTAATTACAATGATGAGGAAGAGAGGTCCGAAAGCGGAAGACTGCCATGATCTTGAAAACTGCGTAATGTGACTACTGGGCAATTGTTGAAGTGTGAAGAAACCCTTAAATATAAAGTAAAAGTAAGTACCTGCAGGAATGTAGGTAGAGTACATCAGAAAATTTTATTTTCGTAATGTGTTCTTCTATGGACCAGGGTTCGTTAATTTCAGTTGCCCTTTGCAAAATACAATTACAATAAATAAATAAATATATATCCATCACTGCGTTTAATATTGGATAACAACAATATTATCACAATGAAACTCTCGAAATTAAAGCTGGAGCAATAAAAACTTAGGTATGCTATTAGCGTTTCTCTGAATGCACACCCTGCACTGCGACAGTTTTGCAAAAGATGGACCATTTGCCAAAGACATTGGTTGTACAAAACAAGTATTTTGAATGTATAGGAAAATTCAGCCTCGAAACCCACGTCGTGGTCGTACTGGAAATGCTTTTCAAGCAATGGTTTCTTCGTCCGAGGAAAGAGGAAGAAATCAATGTGTGCCATGTCACCAGAATGTCAAGGTGAGGTGATATGTGATACCCGGAGGAGAGGACCACGTGTGATGCCCTATACAGAACAAGCACTTTTGATGCCTCGTAGATAAACCACGATCTTGGATAGTGACGCGCGATGCTTTGTCTCGGCAGGGTTCATTACCTTCGTCAAGAGTTATCGGTAGTTTATTCCTGTGACGCTTTTCCTCTTCCTACCACAATCTATTAGCACCATGCCAAGGCAGTTTCAAAAATCCGCCAGCTTCACCCTACCCGATGATGGTCAGAATTTTGCCTATTCCGGCAGCGATAAGTCTACTGCTTGCTCATCTCCTTCGCCTTGGAGCCGTAGCCACACGTACAGCACTCGTCCGTGGCAGTTAGGCGGTTAAATTAGTCAGGTGGGTTGTTGTTGTTGTTGTGGTCTTCAGTCCTGAGACTGGTTTGATGCAGCTCTCCATGCTACTCTATCCTGTGCAAGCTTTTTCATCTCCCAGTACCTACTGCAACCTACATCCTTCTGAATCTGCTTAGTGTATTCATCTCTTGGTCTCCCTCGGCGATTTTTACCCTCCACGCTGCCCTCCAATACTAACTTGGTGATCCCTTGATGCCTCAGAACATGTCCTACCAACCGATCCCTTCTTCTTGTCAAGTTGTGCCACAAACTTCTCTTCTCCCCAATCCTATTCAATACCTCCTCATCAGTTACGTGATCTACCCACCTTATCTTCAGCATTCTTCTGTAGCACCACATTTCGAAAGCTTCTATTCTCTTCTTGTCCAAACTGGTTATCGTCCATGTTTCACTTCCATACATGGCTACACTCCATACAAATACTTTCGGAAACGACTTCCTGACACTTAAACCTATACTCGATGTTAACAAATTTCTCTTCTTCAGAAACGATTTCCTTGCCATTGCCAGTCTACATTTTATATCCTCTCTACTTCGACCATCATCAGTTATTTTACTCCCTAAATAGCAAAACTCCTTTACTACTTTAAGCGTGCATTTCCTAATCTAATCCCCTCAGCATCACCCGATTTAATTTGACTACATTCCATTATCCTCGTTTTGCTTTTGTTGATGTTCATCTTATATCCTCCTTTCAAGACACTGTCCATTCCGTTCAACTGCTCTTCCAAGTCCTTTGCTGTCTCTGACAGAATTACAATGTCATCGGCGAACCTCAAAGTTTTTACTTCTTCTCCATGAATTTTAATACCTACTCCGAATTTTTCTTTTGTTTCCTTTACTGCTTGCTCAATATACAGATTGAATAACATCGGGGAGAGGCTACAACCCTGTCTTACTCCTTTCCCAACCACTGCTTCCCTTTCATGCCCCTCGACTCTTATAACTGCCATCTGGTTTCTGTACAAATTGTAAATAGCCTTTCGCTCCCTGTATTTTACCCCTGCCACCTTCAGAATTTGAAAGAGAGTATTCCAGTTAACGTTGTCAAAAGCTTTCTCTAAGTCTACAAATGCTAGAAACGTATCTGCAACATATCCTCTGCTACTTCGTTTCGGCAGGATTTTGAACAGGTTTGAGCAGTTGCGGAACCCAGCGGGCGACTCTCTTCGTTATTTTTAAAATTGATCCTTAAACGATTTTCATTTTTTTCGCTTTTGCATCGATTGTGGTACACCGTTCTTCGAGCGTCAGCGCCTGCCCTTGCACTTCCGCCTTTCTTCACAGAGATATGACCTTCCAATTTGTTCCTCGTCATTCAAACTTGTTTGACACACGCTGGGAGCGTTTAAGGCACCTGAGCACAGTGTTATTTACTTTATTAACTACTAGGGACAGGCAAAATAATGTGAAGACCTGTACATAGTTGGGAATGGTTTATTAATAAGAGGTTGGACCCCCATTTGCCCGGAATACAGCAACGATTCTTCTTGGAATACTGGCATATAATGGTTGTATAGTCTCTAGTGGAATGTTATGCCACTCTTCGATCAGAACTTTCTGTAGTGACGAGAAAGGCTGAAATCTGCTCCAGAGTCTGCGCAGCAATACCGCCCACAGGGGTTCGATAACGTTCAAGTCCGGGGACTGTGCTGGCTAGGGAAGACGCTGCAGTTCAGCTGTGTGCTCCTCATACTGTCCTGGCTGTGTGAATGGGTGCGTTATCCTCCTGAAATGTTGCATCACTGTTGGGGAACAACATTTGAATCACGGGGTGCACCTGATCATGTAAAATCTTCACATAATCGTTGGCTGCAACACGGCCTCTGAGAGTTACGATGGGACCAGCAGAGACCACGATATGGCTCCCCACTCCATTACAGTTCCACCTCCATGCTTAACTGTTGGAATCAAGCAACCACGATTGTACGAGCAGCCGTCCAGGATTTATGCTCCTGACACCATGTCTTACGCTTCTTTTTCGGTGGCAGCTCGTCCATGAATATTCTTTTTATGGAGTTCTCGGCGGACAGAGTCTATAAATACGGAGTCTCGAAAATGGCTATTGAGCTCTGTAGTCATTTCAGCCGCCGTAGTTTTGTGTTGTTTTGACACAATTCGTCCTAACGTTCGACGATCTCTGTAATTTAGTTTTGATTTGTGCCCCCTACGTGATGACTGGGTGTTGTGTGATGTCCTTAGGTTAGTTAGGTTTAAGTAGTTCTAAGTTCTAGGGGACTGATGACCATAGCTGTTAAGTCCCATAGTGCTCAGAGCCATTTGAACCATTTATTGTGCCCCCTATTACGTTTACACGATGATGTCTTGCCGGCCTCGGCGGCCGAGCGGTTCTAGGCGCTTCAGTCCGGAACCGCGCGACTGCTACGGTCACAGGTTCGAATCCTGCCTCGGGCATGGATGTGTGTGATGTCCTTAGGTTAGTTAGGTTTAAGTAGTTCTAAGTTCTAGGGGACTGATGACCTCGGATGTTAAGTCCCATATCCTCAGAGCCATTTTGATGATGTCTTTCCATGTTTTGTGTAGGTTGTCATGACTGTTGAAACAGTTGCTCTTGAAATGACTGTATCGGTTACTGAAGTTTCAGATAATCGAGTCCCCACAATCTGCTTCACTGCACGTCGACCTCGGCCTCTGAATGCAAATACGAAGTGTGAATTACTCGTAAACAACCTGCACTGATGCCTAGTCCGTACTGAACACGTACAGTCCATCGTGGCACGTGCCTTACCTGTGTTGTTGACTGACAAAAATAACCATCCCATTACTAGCACTGTTCACATTATTTTATCTATTCCCTGTACATGCTCCATAGTTATCTGAGGATTATTTCATGCAAATGATTCGGTAAGCGTGAAATCGTCACGGAGATGCTCACCCATTTCCAGTGGCAGACCGCTGCATCACGCTATGGTCCAATGCTGTAAGTTCCGAGAGCGTGCGTTCCTAGAAGAATCAACCAATATGTCGCTTCCTCCTACACATATCCCGCGCAAACACCATCGAGTTAAAATTAGAGAGACTCGACGCCACACGGAGGTTCTCTTCCCGAGAACCATACGCGACTGGAACCGGAGAAGGAGGAAATGACACTGGTGCGCAAGTACACTCCGTCACACGTCACACACCGTAAGGTGGCTTGCGGAGTATAAATGTAGGTGGATATGTTTATAAAATATATCTATATGGTTAATGTTAACATTGATGAACACATTACCTCTTAGGCCTACTCAAGCAACGACACTGATGTACTAGTTCTCTGTGCCGGCTACCAGTTAGTATCATACACTACTGGCCATTAAAATTGCTACACCAGGAAGAAATCCAGATGACAAACGGGTATTCATTGGACGAATATACTAGAACTGACATGTCATTACATTTTCACGCAATTTGGGTGCATAGATCCTGAGAAATCACTACCCAGAACAACCACCTCTAGCCGTAATAACGGCCTTGATACGCCTGGGCATTGAGTCAAACAGAGCTTGGATGGCATGTACAGGTACAGCTGCCCACGCAGCTTCAACACGATACCATAGTTCATCAAGAGTAGTGATTGGTGTATTGTGACGAGTCAGTTGCTCGGCCACCATTGACCAGACGTTTTCAGTTGGTGAGAGATCTGGAGAATGTGCTGGCCAGGGCAGCAGTCGAACATTTTCTGTATCCAGAAAGACCCTTACAGGACCTGCAACATGCGGTCGTGCATTATCCTGCTGAAATGTAGGGTTTCGCAGAGATCGAATGAAGGGTAGAGCCACGGGTCGTAACACATCTGAAATATAACGTCCACTGTTCAAAGTGCCGTCAATGCGAACAAGAGGTGACCGAGACGTGTAACCAATGTCATCCCATACCATCACGCCGGCTGATACGCCAGTATGGCGATGACGAATACACGCTTCCAATGTGCGTTCACCGCGATGTCGCCAAACACGGATGCGACCATCATGATGCTGAAAACAGAACCTGGATTCATCCGAAAAAATGACGTTTTGCTATTCGTGCTCCCAGGTTCGTCGTTGAGCACACCATCGCAGGCGCTCCTGTCTGTGATGCAGCGTCAAGGGCAACCACAGCTATGGTCTCCGAGCTGACAGTCCATGCAGCTGCAAACGTCGTCGAACTGTTGGTGCAGATGGTTGTTGTCTTGCAAACGTCCCCATCTGTTGACTCAGGGATCGAGACGTGGTTGCACGATCCGTACCAGCCATGCGGATAAGATGCTTGTCATCTCGACTGCTAGTGATACGAGGCCGTTGGGATCCAGCATGGCGTTCCGTATTACCCTCCGGAACCCACCGATTCCATATTCTGCTAAGAGTCAATGGATCTCGACCAACGCGAGCAGCAATGTCGCGATACGATAAACCGCAATCGCGAAAGGCTACAATCCGACCTTTATCAAGGTCGGACATGTGATGGTACGCATCGTAACAACGTTTCACCAAGCAACGCCGGTCAGCTGTTGTTTGTGTATGAGAAATCGGTTGGGAACTTTCCTCAAGTCAGCAAGTTGTAGGTGTCGCCACCGGCGCCAACCTTGTGTGAATGCTCTGAAAAGCTAATCATTTGCATATCACAGCATCGTCTTCCTGTCGTTTAAATTTCGCGTACGTAGCACGTCATCTTCGTGGTGTAGCAATTTTAATGGCCAGTAGTGTATTATGGAGCCGCTCCAGCAGCTTTACGTCTCGTCCGTAGGTCGTTTAGAAGGCGCACTGATTTGTGTAATCAGAAAAATTGACACTCATTTGAACGCCTCACTTAGATGAATATTCTCCCAGTAGAACATGCATCTAGACACAAGCAGTTAGGTACACCATTTCAAACTTCGATGGCTAGCAAAAATTAATAGAAGTCGATTTAAACTAATTTGCTCAGTTTGTTGAAATACGTCACATAGGAAAAATAATATTCTATTTAAATGATCATAAATTTTTTCTAACTATGTGCAGAATAGCTAAAGAAACTATGTTCATCTAACACTGCACATACATAAGCGATAGAATACAGACTCTAACCGAGAAGATGCACAGCATCATTATAGGCGTATGTGCACCTGAAGAAGCACAAAAGAATGAGCCTACAACCTTTATTGAGAACTAAAGAAGACTCTGAACAAATACAGTGCTACTGTTCAGATTACTATGGTAGGTAATTTCAATGCCAGAAAAAGAAACATCCCAGTAACGCTTTTGGGGAGCCGGTATGTAATGCAAATTGGAAAAATGCTAAGAGGTTTCAATACAACAAACCACTTTTTTAGGAAAAAGATGTACGTTGGTATACATGGGCCAGTCTTAGATCAATAATCGACTACCTTTTGGTAAATGATAAGCTGCAGAGCTATGGTAAGTTTATAGAGGAGATAATACAGAATCAGATAGTTTTTTAGTAATTTCCAAAACAGATATTTCGGCAAAACGGAAGAAAATAACAAAACAAATAATCAGCAAGATCAAATGGTTTATAAACTATACTTGCTTGAAGAAGACAGCGTCAGACATCTTAACCAAAGCTGCTTACCTAAAGAGACAGAAACTTGCAAAGCAACGATAACTGAGAAGAGGACTGTCAAAATCTTGAGAATGTGTATGTAGAGTAGCAAGAGAAGCTTTTTGGAGAAAAGTAAAGAAAGCATAGGAAACGAAGGAGCCTACAAAAGCCTACAAATTTGGAATGTACGTGTAATAAAAGCTGTCAAAAATAGGATGAATATATAAAATACTTAGACAACCCCACAGCTGAGAAGAAGCAATGCTATCACGAGAGAACAAATATCGCAAAACGTGGACTAGAAAAGGCGCGCTAGGGACACTGGCAAACAGTTATTTCTGGTACTTAGAGTGATGTTCATGGGAGACACCAAACGAGCTATAGCGTTTTAAAAACTTTAAACACAAAGGTAAAGGAAAGGACGCAAATAAACGATACTGAAGAAGAATACGCGTAAAATATTACGAAGTATTATGGTACGACAATGCAACACAACAAACTGAAATTGGAACAATAGATGAGAAGGTATTCGATGAAACAGAATCTGACAAAATAAAAAAATGATCTAAAATCATTTAATAACAGAAAAGAGACAAGCACAGATGGCATTAATGCTGAACTGCTAAAATATAGAAGAATGGTCCTAGATCTACGACTGCTACATGTCTTAAACTAATATTGAAAGAATAACAGCATCCCCAAAAATTGGAACATCGCTAGAGTAATATGAATTTTTTAAAAAAGGAGGTAAAAGCCCATGCAGCAGCTGCAGGGAAGTAAGCTTACTGGACTCAGCATACAAGATACACGCTAAGATTTTAAACACAAAGCTAAAAAACGCATCAGAAGTTGTACTGGATGACTGACAAATGCGTTTAAGAAAAACGACGTTCCACGGTAGAAGCAGTTTTTATTTTACAGCAGACAATTAAAAAACGCAGATAATGTAATACAGAAACACGTGTGGGTTTCAAATGGTTCAAATGGCTCTGAGCACTATGGGACTTAACATCTGATGTCATCAGTCTCCTAGAACTTAGAACTACTTAAACCTAACTAACCTAAGGACATCACACACATCCATGCCCGAGGTAGGATTCGAACCTGCTACCGTAGCGGCCGAGCCGTATGGGTTTTATCGATTTTTTAAACA
Source organism: Schistocerca piceifrons (assembly GCF_021461385.2). Lineage (NCBI taxonomy): Eukaryota > Metazoa > Arthropoda > Insecta > Orthoptera > Acrididae > Schistocerca > Schistocerca piceifrons. Next base: position 548,170,006 of record NC_060143.1, read on the forward strand.
AAGAACTTCTGACAACGTCAATGGACAGAAACTTTGGAAGATAAGGACGTATCGCTGGCCGATGTAGCCGGGCGGTTCTAGGCGCTTCAGTCTGGAACCGCACGACCGCAGCGGTCGCAGGTTCGAATCCTGCGTCGGGCATGGATGTGTATGATGTCCTTAGGTTAGTTATGTTCAAGTAGTTCTAAGTTCTAGGGGACTAATGACCTCAGATGTTAAGTCCCATAGTCCTCAGGGCCATTTGAACCATTTTTAAGGACGAATCGAGAATATCCGAAACATACAGGATGTTCGGAAACCCCTGTCACAAACGTCTCGGATTTGTAGAGGATAGTGAGCATATAAATTTTTAAATAGGAAACCATGTCCGTGAACGAACCGTTTCCGATGTATGACGGTTCCAATTCAGATGTTTAAACTCAACCACTTTTGCTTGACGAATTGAATTAGGCCTGAAGCGGTGCAGTTGTTACGTAACAATTTAATAGAACACATAACGAAACCTCCATTTATCACTTAAGCAAATTTGATTATATTATCATTAAGCATTATGTTTTTATGTTATTGCAAAACAAAGAACGAAGCGAGCATACTGTACGTGATGAGCAGTACTGATACATTACAAGAGCAGTTTGATGTGCCTAAGTAATAAGTGGATGTTTCGTTATGTTTCCTTTCCAATTGTTACCTAATAACTGTATTGCTTCACGCTAAATCAATTCCTCAAGCAAAAGTGGATGAGTTACACATCCGAGATGAAACTAACAGAGACCGGAAATGGTATTTTTCGGCACATGGCTTCCTATTCAAAATATCAGGTACTCTCTCCTTTCTACGATTCCTACAAGTTTGTAATGTGAATTCCGGATACCTTGTGTAATGAATACGATAAAAAGTTTATATGAGAACACGACTATCACTGTAGATCTCAACGCAAAAATGTGTAATGAGATACGAACTAACGAAGAAGTGCGACAGGGTGCTCTAGCTGCCCAACTTTGTTCTACATGCATAATGCATATATGGAAAAACAGAGCTTCGAAAAGGTATACACCTCGACAGGAGCCGGCCAGGGTGGCCGAGCGGTTCTATACGCTACGGTCGCAGGTTCGAATCCTGCCCCGGGCATGGATGCGTGTGATGTCCTTAGGTTTAAATAGTTCTAAGTTCTAGGGGACTGATGACCTTAGAAGTTAAGACTCATACTGCACAGAGCCATTTGAACCATTTGAACGTAGACAGCAGGATTCTTTTAAATTACTCGTTATATATACTGGCGACGCAATGAGCCTAACAGATAATGAAGACGATGATCTTCAGAATGGAATTTCCTTACTGGAAGATGTAAGTGTGAAATCTGTCATTGAGATCTAAATAGAAAAGAAAACTAGGACACTGACCTTCCCGAGCGAAGAACACATTACAGCCAAAATAGTAATAGTTCGTAAGATTTTAGAGCAAGTGAACCACTTCAACTATCTATGATGTGAGGTGACGGATGGGTACAGCAAAGAGATAGAAATTAAGCTTAGTAAGTTCAAACAGGTATGTGGAGCAGTTAACAGAAACCTTTAAAAGCCAAATTAGGAAGGATACTCAAATTTAATTCTACAGAACTGTTGCATTCCCCATATAATCCTACGGTCGCGAGACCTGGGTATTAGCACGAAGCAAGGAAGTTGTATTCAGGTCTTGTCAAGCAGTAAAGCAAATGCTCCCATCTTAACGAGATCTTGGGGTTTGTAAAGCTCCTCCAGATACTACGTAGTAGTGCCTACGCACTAGTTTCCCGCAAAGCAAGGACGTTACCAACGAGCTCCGTCGCTCGTTTCGGAGTTTACAATCTTGGAATGCATACCACTTCCAGAAGAGAGAGTTTCGAGACGACTTCGCGGAATGCGCGGCTGGCCTGATATTTCCTCAAGCGGCTGTCTTGTAAAATCTCGGAGGGCGCCTTTGACTCGCCCAATAACACGGAAGCAAACAACATCTCGGCGGCCGCGAGACGCACAGCAGCGCGTGTCTCTTCCGCGAACAGCCCGGAGCTGCCTCCGCGCCACGCCGTGATGTTTACGCGCTTCCCCGAAGCCGATGCCGATGGCGGCCCCCAGCAACCACCAAGGAGCGGCAGTCTCTGCCGCCGCCGGCGTGTTTGCTTTAAGGCAATTAGCCGTCAGCCGCCGCCGCCGGCAGCGCCACGGCCGCCCCATTTCGCAAGCTGCTTCTTCAAAACACGGGGCCGGGCGCCTGCCAGCTTTTCCGCCACTCGTTCCACTCTTCCCGGTAATGTTTTCCAGCGGTCGGCCGTGTTTACTACGCTCGCCGCTTACAACTGTGCGTCTTCCATTACAAAAGGCGGCGCATTTCGTATGCGCACGTAGCGCGCGAGGAAAATTTAGGCCTCCTTTAGTCCTTCCTTCTTAGGAAGCACTCGCTGGAATTCGCCGTTACCACTGTAACTAACCTGTTTCTACGGATTATTACGTTAAGATTAGGGTCGCCACCGACTCTAACCATACAACTAATCAAAGGTTTGGCGCCGCGTGGGATTAGCCGAGCGGTCTCAGGCGCTGCAGTCATGGACTGTGCGGCTTGTCCCGGCGGAGGTTCGAGTCCTCCGTCGGGCATAGGTGTATGTGTTTGTCCTTAGGATGATTTGGGTTAAGTAGTGTGTAAGCTTAGGGACTGATGACCTTAGAACTTAAGTCACATAAGATAAAAAAAAAAAAGTTTGGCCGAGTCGGAAAGTAAATTAATTTGATCACAGACCAAAAATTCATAAAAAGGCATGCGTTTTGATGTCGCTCATAGGGGATACGATGAATTAGTAGTATTGCCCGTGCACTATTCACGAGAATCAAACATTTCAAATAAAATAGAAAAGCCATGAACACTGTGCATAAGATCAGCTCCCAGCAACACAACTGAAAATAATGGTTCAAATGGCTCTGAGCACTATGGGACTTAACATCTGTGGTCATCAGTCCCCTAGAACTTAGAACTACTTAAACCTAACTAACCTAAAGATGTCACACACATCCATGCCCGAGGCAGGATTCGAACCTGCGACCGTAGTGGTCGCGCGGTTCCGGACTGAAGCGTCCAGAACCGCTCGGCTGAACCGGCCGGCGGCTGTGAGGTATTAATAATAGTAATTCACATTAATTTCTCAGTAAAAATATTGTGACGAGACACAGAGAAAACTGCAATCATAATGATGATGCTATGTCATGAAGAGAACTCTTTTTATTGCAACACTTGAGCATGTTGCGACTGACATGAGAGAACATTTTACTGAAGAAAATATTTGTCATTTACAATTCAACATACTTCTGACCTCACAACTACTGAAACATGACGGCAATGATCTGGCACAGAAATTGAATCAGTGCTTAACCGAAATACCGTTCTTTGAAGAAGAATCACTCTTTGTGATTAAAAAGATACCAATGGAGGAGATTCTTCAATACAAGCAAAGGAGCATAAACGCCTTGAAGAGAACCACAATTGTAACTTTTTTGTAAGATGGGATTGTCGTGTATATGTGTATAATCAGTTTAAATAGAGCTTTCTTAAACTTTTCATGTGAATTTATTATTTTTTATTACTTTAAAAACAAACGTAGCTCAAGATATCTTTAGCGCCCCCACCTTGACGTTTTTCTGTATCTGCCACTAACAGATAAACGGATTGCTATTAGGCGCACAGTACGAGGTGTGTTCAAAAAGAAACCGAACATCTGCTGTATCAGATTTATTGCTTTTTGTGCAATATTTTAAGTACTGTCCCCTTCAAAATAGTCCCGTCTGCTGGTGATACACCGTTCCCATCGTTTCTTCCAGTTTTGGAACGCCTCCTGGAACACAATTAGCGGGATGGCGCAAAGGTTTCTTGACGTATTGTCCTCTAACTCCTCTGCGGTTTCGAAATGATGTCCTTTTTCAGTTTGGGAATCAGGAAAAAGTCAGCTGAAGCTAGGGCCGGATAATACGGTGGATGGGCCACAATGGGAATGTGGTGTTTTGCTAGATAGTGTAAGTAGGCTGTTTAGGTTTTTTTATTGGTAACGCCACCTCTGTATGAAAATCACTGGCTGTGCTGTGTGCAGTCTGTGGCTAGTTTGCATTGTTATCTGCCATTGTAGTGTTGGGCAGCGGCAGCTGGATGTGAACAGCGCGTAGCGTTGCGCAGTTGGAGGTGAGCCGCCAGCAGTGGTGGATGTGGGGAGAGAGATGGCGGAGTTTTGAAATTTGTCATGAACTGCTATATTTATATATGATGATATCAAGGTAAATACATTGTTTGTTCTCTATTAATATCTTTCATTTGCTAACTATCCCTATCAGTAGTTAGTGCCTTCCATAGTTTGAATCTTTTATTTAGCTGGCAGTAGTGGCGCTCGCTGTATTGCAGTAGCTTGAGCAGCGAAGATTTTTGTGAGGTAAGTGATTTGTGAAAGGTATAGTTTAATGTTAGTCAGGGCCATTCTTTTGTAGGGAATTTTGAAAGTCAGATTGCGTTGCGCTAACAAAATATTGTGTGTCAGTTTAAGCACAGTCATGTATAATTGTTAAAAAGGGGACGTTTCAATAGCAGCAGACAAGGGGTGACGCGTGGGATGGCACATTGTCATGATGCAACATCCAACTCTGGTTCTCCCACAATTCTCACCTCGTCCTGTGCACAGCATCCCTCAAGCGCACTACGATTCCCTGGTCGACTTCTTTGTTTACCATCTCACCACATGCCACAAATTCATTATGTATAATGCCTTTGTAGTCAATAAACCCAACCAACATCATCTTCATCTTTGACCGACTCATGCGTGCTTTTTTTGGAAGAGGCGTCCCTTTGCCCACCCACTGAGCCGTCTGTATCTTCGTTTCAGCATCATAGCCGTACACCCACGTCTTATCCCCTGTTATGATGTTCTTAAGAAAGTTTCCATTCTCATTAACAGCGGCAAGTAGTTTCTCGCACATTTCGACACAGGTCTGTTTTTGATCTTCAGTCAACTAACGCCGTACGAATTTAGACGCTTCTCAAGTTTTTCACTCAAACTTTGATGGAACGATCCTACGCTGATGTCCATCTCCTCAGCAACATCACAACTTACCGAACAGATAAACGACGATTTCCGCGAATCGCAGCACAAACACTATCCACATGGCCGTCATCTGTTGATGTGGAAGGACGTCCAGACTTGGAATCGTCACAGACCGACATTCTGTCGTGTTGAAATCGTTTAAACCACTCGTAGCACTGTATGCGAGTCATGCAGTCCTCCCTGTATGCTTGGCTAAGCATTTCAAATATCTCTGTGAAAGTTTTGCGAAGTTTATAACAGAATTTCAAATACCCGCGTCGTTCTTCCAGCTCCTTCATTGCACTAATCCGACGAGCAGGCTGCACACATTTTTAATTCAGCAGCTGTTCGCTTGCTAATTGTCCGAGCGACGAAAGGCGAATGCCAGTTTGTTGTCTAAACCTACCGCTAGGGTCGCGCTCAATAGCTGCAGCGAGCTCTCTCTACTGGTTGGCACGCTGTCTCAAAAGTTCGGTTTCTTTTTGAACACATCACATATATCGTGGCAGTCAGCCGCGACCGTAAACAAACGAGAACTTAAGAGTGTCTCTGTATGTCCATCTTTTTAGAGATGGTTGCGGGACTCGGCTGTTCGATAAAGGATGTCAAATTAAACACCTTTCAGCCGTCAATTTCAACCTTATCTTATTTGGCAACCGGTTTCAGCATTTTGGCCAACGGCATTGCCGTAGTGGCAACACCGGTTCCCGTCATATGGCCGAAGTTGAGCGCTGTCGGGCTGGGCTAAATCTTGGAAGGGTGACCATCCGGTCTGCCGAGCGCTATTGGCAAGAGGGGTGCACTCAGCCCTTGTGAGGCAAACTGACAAGCTACTTAATTGAGAAGTAGCGGCTCCGGTCTCGGAAACTGACATACGGCCGGGAGAGCGGTGTGTTGACCACACGCCCCTCCATATCGGCATCCAGTGACGCTGAGGATGACTCGGCGGCCGTTCGGTACCGTTGGACCTTAATGGCCTGTTCTGGAGGAGTTTGATTTTTTTCAGTTTCAGCGTTTTACCACACCATCTTCAGGCTCCTGACCGACGTGCAGGAAGAATCTACCTCGGTTGTGATCAAAACAGGGACCAGCAATACCGGTATTAGCAGATATCCACCTGCTACAGTGAAGCTTCAACTCACCTGCCGAGTCGTATATCTGGCCCCTGGTTTAATCACAACCGAGGAAGATCCTTCCTGCACGTCGATCACGGGCCTGAAGATGGCGTAGTAAAACGCTGAAACTGGTTGCTACATAAAATAAGGTTGAAAATTGACGGCTGAAAGGGGTTTAACTTGACATCCTAGAACTTAGACTGACCGAGGGGAGAGGAGAGGCGCGGGAGAATAAGCCCAGCCTCCCTCTCGAAGTACTGCCATCCTACGTCCGCGTTCTGAGCTTCCATGAAAGGGTAACTAACAGTCGTACGGATCGCTGATTCCTTTTGTTGTGGTGAGAGTCGCATTTGAATCCCTTAATGCATCAGGATTAGTCTCTTTACTCACTTCAAAACAAGAAAAAGCAAACAAGTAATCCACAACACAAAACAAACTGGAATACACAAAGCATTTAACAGTGGCTACAGCGCAATGGTTTACTGCGGTTAGCAGTGGTAATTCAGGCCCGACTTCCACCGGTATCTTACGCGTGCATAGTTCAAAACACTCACCACCTAAAACTGTCACGATACAGGGCCTGCAGAATAAACAGATTAGTTTTGATTTCATGCTTTGGTAGTCCACTTGCTATGTCTTTATTTATAGATTTTCAGTTTTGTTTTCAATTTCAAGCTGAGAAGTTGAGATTCAGTGTGCGTAACTGTGGCAGTGACTGTGATCTGGTTGACGAGTACTGTTGTACCTTACAAGCATGCTGCAGGTATTTTAACATGCCGAGCATTCCGATTCGGCAAATATGTACGAGTTTTGCAATGAACTCTTGAGCTTACGGTAGACGATTTCCTAGTCACAGAGGCCAAAGTTCAAGATTGTTTAATCGTAATTATTATTATTTTTCCTTTCTTTAGCTCTCTGTAGCTGAAGAATGTTTTTCCTTCACCAGGCGAATATTGGATATACTGGTTTGTAGCTAAGTGCATCCGTCCCTTAGTTGATGTTATAAACAGGAATACTGTGCTCTGCCTTAGCCACATCGTACCCTGCTAAGAAATGCGACACAAGTCGTATAACGGCAGTTTTCACTGTATATCACTAAGAAATACGCGTGAAATGCCCCACCGTTCACGACAGGCGCGACATTTGCATGTCGTAATTTGGCCACTTCAGAACAATTGCGTAAGCTCATGTTTCGCCACTGCATTGCCACTTCATCGTTGCGCATGCGTCGTTCAAGACGAGCGGCACATTCTGAGTTGTGACACTTTTCATGTACAAAATAAGTTGAAGGTGATTTTTAATATAAGTGATTATTAGAATATTTGTGTTTATGCGGTGTCTGTATCCTACATTACATCCGTGCTTGTCTGAAGGAACAGGCACTGTTTGATGATTACAGCTGTTGTAAATTACGAATTGTTGTGTGTTGCAGTGGACAAAGGAAAAAAATGGAAACTTGTCCTGGAAAGAAAATTCCTTTTCTCTGTGATAAGTATATCGCCATTATACAAGCCCATTTATGATTCTAATTTCGTAAATTGTGTTCCTTGCATTGTACCCAGTCAATGTTCCTTGTTAAATTGTACTAATTTTCATGACTTATAATTTGTATTTTTCTACTGAAATCATTTCAACTATTTTTTTCATTTTTGATTCTAAGATAAATGTAAGAGGGCTATTTTTGATGGATTTTTGGATGCGTTAATATGTGTAAAGGAAAATGATATATTTGAAGAACTGTGATCAGACAAACATTCGTTAGGCAACAGTATCTGTGCCTGTGGAGTCGTAGAATCTTTGACAGTCAGTAATGGATAGTTGCGGTGTGCATAAAGCGATTTTTTCGTTGAGTGTACAGCGTAACGTATGGACGCAGTTTTGAAACTATGTGAGTTGCATAATCATTACGAGGAGGAGTGATGACTCAGAGCAATGGCTGGATAGCATACTAACATAAAAAAAGAGTTTGAAATGAAGAACAGGGTATTATTTGACGAGATAAAGAGTTTATTTTTATTTTTGTAGACTTGTATTGTTGGTCCACTTCACCCTCGTCGTAGCCGAGTTTTTATAATTATTGTATTGATTGACCTTCTGTGTTAATTTACTGTACCATGGAAGTTAATAGATTAAATAAATTTTCATATTAGCGTCTATAATTGTTTTCTTTGGTAAGTTCCTTCCTAACTGAAATTTCAGTACTTAAAGGTTTAGCCACGTGTTTCACTGGAATTCTGCGTCAAGATTATGAACCCAGTTTCCCTGGACCAACTGTAATTAGTTTTTAGCAGTATTCTTTTAGCTGTTGCGGAGTATTGCTGTGTTGCTGGTTTTTCCAGTGCTTCATTTTGCAGGTGAGATTCATAGTACGTGATCGCTTCGTTTAATTTGCCCAATGTAGGTTCTGTGAGTTTCTTTATTTTACTAGGGCCATATGTCAGTGCAGAAATTTTCGTGTGTTTCAGGTTACTTTCTTATACAAGTCGACATTTCAGTTTGGTTTTTTTATACAGTTACATTTTTTTCAAACGTCTCGCACTGACCATGTCTACTCAGCATGAAATTATTGGTTTGCTCATTTATTTGCTTAGAAATGAGATAGGTTTTCGATTGCACAGGATTCTTTTCAATTTGACGTAAGTGATGTGGCTTTGAGCTCAGTAGCACATTTAGGTTGTCAGTTCATATTCACAGGTTTTTATTTACGATAACATACACAGAAGAAAAAGCTGCTCACTTATACAAGTATTAATTTTGGTTGACGGAGGTTGGAATGTATTATTATGATACAGTAAGTAAAAAAACTATATTTATTATTTGGGATGGAAAAGTGGCAAAACTATTCAATCATGTTTATTTATTTACACGAGTCCAAACAACACTACACTATATTAACTACAGAGAATTTCGCAATTTATGAATCCAATTGTCAGAAAACTAGAACGCAGAATGCGGTACAAACAAGTCCTCCATGTCGCAGTGTTAGCACAGGCTACTGCAAGGCAACAGGTGTTCAAAGTCCTCCCACGCCCCACGTTCACAGCAACCATCATAACTCTTCCCCATTTCTTCAAATTAGCCTTGCATCTTGTCACCCTGTTCTCAACCTGTTGAGTGTTTCCAGGGTCCCATATTGGAGATGGCAGCCTGACGGTAAGTCTCTTTTGCTGTCCATAATCCTCCAGGATAATTTGTTCTCTACATCTCAGTTCGGTGGGCTTCTGCTGAACTTGTAATTAGCGCAGTTGTAAGTACGAAGCTTCTTTTGAATTTTAATCGCGGTAGAGAACAAAACGAGGATAATGGAATGTAGTCGAATTAAACTGGCTGATGCTGAGGGAATCAGATTAGGAAATGACACGCTTAAAGTAGTAAATGAGTTTTGCTATTTGGGGAGCAAAGTAACCTATGATGGTCGAATTAGAGAGGATATAAAATGTAGACTGGCAATGGCAAGGAAAGCGTTTCTGAAGAAGAGAAATTTGTTAACATCGTGTATAGATTTAAGTGTCAGGAAGTCGTTTCTGAAAGTATTTGTATGGAGCGTAGCCATGTATGGAAGTGAAACATGGACGATAACTAATTTGGACAAGAAGAGAATAGAAGCTTTCGAAATTTGGTGGTGCAGAAGAATGCTGAAGATTAAATGGGTAGATCATATAACTAATGAGGAGGTATTGAATAGGATTGGGGAGAAGAGAAGTTTGTGGCACAACTTGACTAGAATAAGGGATCGGTTGGTAGGACATGTTCTGAGGCATCAAGGGATCACCAATTTAGTATTGGAGGGCAGCGTGGAGGGTAAAAATCGTAGAGAGAGACCAAGAGATGAATACACTAAGCAGATTCAGAAGGATGTAGGTTGCAGCAGGTACTGGCAGATGAAGAAGCTTGCACAGGATAGAGTAGCATGGAGAGCTGCGTCAAATCAGTCTCTGGACTGAAGACCACAACAAGTACAGAGAGTTGCAAGAAATGGATGTTTTGGATATTTTTCCTGCTTCGTCTTTTCGTTCTCTGCCATCTTCGTACATCTGGAGTGCCACTCCCATGAATGGAGATATCTCGTTGACTGGGGTCGGTCTTAGGCACCCTGTGACTATGTGGCCTGTCTTATTAAGTGCCACATCAACTTTGTCAGCATATGCACAATTCCTACAGACTGCTGCAGCGTTCTCCGCAGTAGAGAAAAACTGCAATGGTGTGTTCCAAAATTTGATATTCGGTCATAACAAAAACTTTATTAGAAAAGCGAGGAAAGTGATACAACTCAAGGAACAAAGTAATAATTACCTGATGACATCTCACGTTCGACGAGAACAGAACTACATTTCTGCATTACTGTTGTACCGAGTGTAATGTAATGGATTAGCAAAAAAACTTACTTGAAATTTAAAGGAAGCTTATACTACTCCATTGAAAGTTTTATAGAACTCTGTAAGTCGATTTTTCTATTGTGTTGCAATTTTGAGTTTTTTCCTCTGTTCTTGCCAGGGTGCACTATGTATCTGTTCACTGCTCAGGAGATTCTCGATACTGACTGCACATCTGGAACTACTGAACACTTACTGCTCCAAGTAGCATCTACATCCAAACCATAGCAAAACGGCCAGCACCATAATGCACATTAACAACAGAGACACAAATAGAAAACGACAACTCTCTACAGGTGGCCAGCGCATTAGGCGTGAAGATACGCATCAATGCTTGGGAGTAAAATTAGATCGCACTGCCGGCCGAGCAGTTCTAGGCGCTGCAGTCTGGAACCGCGTCACCGCTACGGTCGCAGGTTCGAATCCTGTCTCGTGCATGGATGTGTGTGATGTCTTTAGGTTAGTTAGGTTTAAGTAGTTCTAAGTTCTAGGGGACTGATGACCTCAGATGTTAAGTCCCATAGTGCTCAGAGCTATATGAATTTTTAGATCGCACTCTAATCTGTGAGTGAGTGCTGTGAGATCCTATCAACAGACCATTTACTTTGCTTGGCTATGAGGATGAACTGAAGGATGTAAACAAGCAGTCTGACTCAGCCATAGAATATTTGTAATAGCGTACAGTATTGTAAAGAGTACTGTAATTCGGTATAGAGCTATAATGATTGCTTAGTTTATACATCACGTGTTGATTACCTTTTTAAATGCCGAACGAGTAAATAAATGATTCTCGCATCATGTGAGCTGGAAAGAAGATAATTTTGCACTCCGTTTGTACAGTGTCAGGACGCCACAGACATCGAAGTAACTCATTTTATCAGTTCCAAATACCTTCCTTATTAATAAGGAAAGTGCTACCAGAAATTCATATGATTTGGTGCGTACTTAAGTTCCTCCGATCGAGCTTTGACAATTTTATCTCTGAATAGGTGTTACTCACATCATTCTTGCCTGTCCATTATGATTATCCGGGCTGTTGTGCTGTGGTCGGTTGATGAATTCTGTGTCAATTCCCAACGTTTCGTCCCCGTCTACGGGAGACATCTTCAAGGGGGTCTGTAGGTCGATGGAAGGTCCAACATACTCGCTGGCTCGCAGTCATTAGCGAGCCAGCGGGTGTGTTGGACCTTCCATCGACCTACAGACCCCCTTGAAGATGTCTCCCGCAGACGGGGACGAAACGTTGGGAACTGATACAGAGTTCATCAACCGACCACGGCATAACAGCCCGGATAATTATAATGGACATGACATTTCCAGCCGTGGAAGTCTAGTATCATTCTTGACTACCTGTCATTAGAATTCTAACCTTCCTCTTCCCTCGAGATTCGTCCTCCTTTCAGTGTCAAGTTGACTATTGCCATTAGCCTCAGAACATGCTCTCCTTAGTTTAAATCGTTAATGTCTGTGCACGTTTCTTACTTTTTTAAGCACCACACTTGCACGTTTAGCGGAAGCCTCACGTAAATGTTGACTTCCACATGCTCTGACGTAACCATCGACCAAGAAGTATTTCTGGGAGATTGAAATTGACTTATCTGTGACGGTTCAACTTCGTCACGGACGCTAACAGATTTGGACGCCCGCCCAGGAATCGGGAGGGCGCACGCCGTCGCTTCGACGCTTCTGCCTTCTCGCGCCCTCACAGGTCATGGGTGTGGAGGACAGCAAGTGAGCGAGGCGGGAGCGGCGTGGCCTACACGGGCACGTCTTGCTAGATGCGCCAGCCTGGCGCGTGCCGAGAATCCTTAATGGACCCTCCATCCGGGATATGATGTCGGGACGTAAACCTGCTCTGTGTCTCTTGCCTATACGCAATGTTTGGCTTGTTAAAAAGTTGTACAGTGGTAAGCTGCAACGGGTTACTGACGCTAGCGTTTAATCACACAAGGTTACCGTATACACTACGCACTGTGGCCATACAGGGTGTTTCTGAAAGAGCGTGCGAAAGTTTAACAGGACATAGTGAATGCTCCACTGAACAATGTGATTAGGGAACCTGAAGTCGGAGAAGCCAGCTTAAGGAGATATGGAAATAAACTTGTCTTCCACTTTGTCAAGCATTTGAGCTGTGCGTGGCTCGTGGATATTTGCTGAAAGTTTATTGCCGTTGTGTTGTCTTTTCTTTTAGCCCGGTTTCAGCTACTTAAAACTTAAGGCTTATGGTCATATTTTTTGTAAAATCTTGGAAAATTAATTGCGGGCCTTCAGCCTTGGTGCCTTATTCTTAAAATTACCTTTCAAGCTTAAACATTGCAGCTTGGAACCTGTGATGTAACAAAACGAAAATGATGTTGTTATTCAATTGAAAAGTTGGAAACTGAGATTTCGCTTACTGTTTTATCAATCACAATTGGCGTAAGAATCATGGATTGACCATTGTCATAAAATATTGCATTATGAAATGTGAATAGTCTTTACTTGCACTTTCGCGTGGCTTGAAGCAGTCACAGCTAGCGTGCTATTGATTAAGAAATTGCATTATCGTCTTTCTAATTACTTCATGATCGTAGATACGATCATACCCGGTCGTGAAGTTATAGGTATGACAAAACAATTTCCTAAGGGACCAGAAAGTTCCTAAGGGCGCAAGAACAGCTGTAACATCACACAAAAGGGAAATTCAATATTAAAGCTGATGCAAGAAGACGATAAAACAATTTTCTTTTTGTCAATGTAACACGCACATTGGACCTCTGATCTTGGTGTTTGTAATCTTAGCAAAATGTATAATTAAAATGAAAATAATACTGAGGAGATAATAGGAATGAGCACTGCTAACTAATTCAGTATTCCCAGAACAAATATTTGTTATAACTAAAACATATATCGTACCTTATGCTTAGTACTACAATGACAGTAGAGTTTTATGACCGTTTCATGTCGATTGAGCGCTCTTTTATATAGCCATTGTCCTTTTGAGTCGCCCGTGCGTCGTTACGATAAGTTATAACAGTTATTCTTTTTACACTTCACTCACACTTAGATGGAACACGTTTTTATTAATTTAGTAAAAATTAGATCAGACCGCCACAAATCTGCGTCCGTCTTACTTAAGAAAACCAGTACAAGTGTTTAGCGCTCAAGGCTTCATTTGTCCTCCAGCGAACAAAGTAGTGAAGGATCGCATATCTGTCCGTATTCTTCTGTTTATATTGCTGCCCGAAGACGACGAATTGGCTCTGAGCACTATGGGACTTAACATCTGAGGTCATCAGTCCCCTAGAACTTAGAACTACTTAAACCTAACTAACCTAAGGACATCACACACATCCATGCCCGAGGCAGGATTCGAACCTGCGACCGTAGCGGTCTCGCGGTTCCAGACTGAAGCGCCAAGAACCGCTTGGCCACTCCGGCCGGCTTTGCTGTTTTAATGAAGCCAAAAATAGCGAATATCACAAACCTTATTCTTAAAATTACATGTCAAGCTTAAACATCGTGGCCTTCTGCCTTTGAAAGGTTATGGTAATTTATTTTAAAATCTTGAAAATGTTATTGTGGGCCTTCAGCCGTTTGTGTTGCACCTTGTTCATGTTTGTCTGTCCACCCTTGCCTTGAGGCTTTCAGCTTTGTAATCGTAACTGCGTGTTTTCAGTCAGTTGAAATTTACCTTGTTGATTTTTAAGATTTCTTGTTTAGAGGCCTTCAGCCGTGAAAGATTAGGAGTTTGAAACTCGTAGTTGTAAAAGTTCGGCTATGTGCTGCTTTGGTTGTTAATGTGTTACTACATTACAATAAATTGCAATTTTAAGGTGAAACTGACCCCAACCTTATTTGGCCCTTTCCACAACCCTAATTACCTGTTCTGTCTAACGGATCTGACAGACGTCTCAGCGTTACCGTTTCCAGCTTATTTACAACTCACATGTGTACAAGTTTACACACACTGTGCTGATTATTTGCATGTACTTTCTTGGCTGGCATTGTAGGCGAGAGTCTCATTGGACCATATCTTCTACGTCGCCGCCTGAACAGCCATCTGTTCTTGAGGTTCGTGCAAACAGTTCTGCCTGAGTTGTTGGAGGACATAGCCTTAGCCGTTCGTGAGAAGACGCAGATTCAACATAACGGTGCAGTGTCTCACTTCAGTGTTGATCTCCGCAACTACCCTAGTGCTGTATTTCCTGGTCGCTGGATTGGAAGGGGAGATCCTATCCTGTGGCCTGGGGGGTCACCTGACCTGAATCCCCTTCATTATTTCCTACATCTCGCCACTTAAATCTAATCCATGGGTGCAGTGCCTGCACTTAAAATACCTTAGCCAGCCGTTACTTGCCTTAAAGGATGAACAATCAAGCTTCTGAACTAAGATCTTAGGTTTTTCACAAAGAATCACGGACGCATTGCCTGCACCTAAAATACCTTAGCCAGCCGTTACTTGCCTTAAAGGATGAACAGTCAAGCTTCTGAGCTAAGATCTTACCTTTTTCACCAAGAATTGGACCCGAAATTCGGTTTCCCATAAAACGTTGCTCGAAAACCACTTGAAAATATCATCTCCTAAAGTTTTTTGTTGATGCTTTCTTTGTTTTTCTTGCAGAACTTCGATCTTCCTTTCCTAGCACTGACACGGAGTTTAAAAGTGTAGGTTTGCTCCTTTCAATGTCTGAAATCATTGCTTGTCCAACACTGTACATCTCAGCCACTTGTTTACCCGTAACTCCTTTATCTATAATTTTTACTTTACCCATTAACGATAGAATAACGCATTTTCTTTTCGAAGCTGTGGTGAACGACCGAAAGCACTCAAAGACGAAACAACGCGTGAAGTCAGCAGGTCCACGACACACAGACAGACTAGTAATCAAGAGGAACAGTAACACTAGGGCTGGGCCAGCTATTGTTTCGTGCCTAGTTGTCAAAGATCGGGTGTCTAGGAAACTTGCTCCTCGCATCGCTAGACAACAACTCAAGCAAATCATATTAATGAGTTTTGTTATAGAAAATAAATGACAATACTTAACTCTGACAACAGCACAGAAGTGCTGCAAGCATAGGGCGACATGATATATAATCAATGTCCTTCAGTATAAGGATTCAAATACAGCTGAAGTTATACACTGGATGAACTTCCTGGCGGATTAAAACTGTGTGCCGGACCGGGACTCGAAGCTGTGAGGACGGGGCGTGAGTCGTGCTTGGGCAGCTCAGTTCGTAGAGCACTTGCCCGCGAAAGGCAAAGGTCCAGAGTTCGAGTCTCGGCGCGGCACACAGTTTTAATCCGCCAGGAAGTTTCATATCAGCGCACACTCCGCTGCAGAGTGAAAATCTCATTCTGAATACCGTGGATGCTTCTGTCCACGTCGCTGTTCTCGACGCTGTAAGTAGGCTGTTTAGGTTTTTATGTTGGTAACGCCATGTAGCGCACTATATGAAAATCACTGACTGTGCTGTGTGCAATCTGTGGCTGGTTTGCATTGTTGGAATTTGCTATTGTAGTGTTGGGCAGTTGGCTGTTAACAGCGCGTAGCGTTTCGCAGTTGGAGGTCAGCCGCCACCAATGGTGGATGTGGGGAGAGATATGGCAGAATTTTAAGAGCAGACGATCTGGACGTGTGTGCGCCAGAAAGAATAAATTTGTAATACTGGATATCATGAACTAAAAATCTTGTGTGTCAGTTTAAGCACAGTCATTTACAATTTTTCTAAGGGGACGTTTCAACGCTTCTGTAGAACTGAGCCGCGACCAGTCGGAAGCAGCACTTACGTTCTCTTCACCTAGAGGACGCTGCTGTCGCGTTGTCGTGCTGGAGAGGGGTCGGTCAGCGTGTAGTTGGCTGACGTGTTCTTCATAGCCCTCTAGGCTCTAACGTTCCCGACTGGCGTGCCGGCGCTTGACCTTATGCCGGAACGCCAGTCACCTAGCAAAGGTGAGTTATCGTCCCAATATTGATTGTGCTACGTCTACACCAACTTTGCTGAAGGAAGGACAGAAGCGCGCGTAGACAGTATTATTATTTTGCCATTCGGATGATAAGCGACTCGCATAGCCGAATAATTGGAGTTTTACCTTACGTAGGAATTCCCACTGATACGAGATGTAAACACTTTCCGCTTTATACCTACCCATGCTTGCCTGTTAGCCAGGCAGGCAATCAGCAGAGCGAGCAGGCTGCTCTACTCCCATCCAAGCCAAGATATGGCCAAATCAAGCAGGTTAAATAAATCTTGCTTGCCTACCCGTCTATCCGCTCTGCTACGCGTCGTGGCAGTTTATTCCTTACGCTTACATTGTAGTGTGCCACCGGCCTTGCCACAGTGGTAACACCGGTTCCCGTCAGACCACCGAAGTTAAGCGCTGTCGGGCTGGGCTAGCACTTGGATGGGTGACCATCCGGTCTGCCGAGCGCTGTTGGCTAGCAGGGTGCACTCAGCCCTTGTGAGGGAAACTGGGGAGCTACGTGATTGAGAAGTAGCGGCTACAGTCTCGGAAACTGACATACGACCAGCAGAACGGTGTGCCGACCATATGCTACACCGTATCAGCATCCAGTGACGCCTGAGGGCTGAGGATAACACGGCGGCCGGTCGGTACAGTAGGGTCTTCCCAGGCCTGTTCGGACGGAGTTTAGAGTTTCATTGTAGTGTTATGAGCAGGGATCCGTAGTTGCTGAAAGGTTCTTTTTTACCAGTGTATCGCAAGACGAGGCTGAATATAATACAGATTAGTCTTTGGCCATTGTGGGTCAGAGAGTGGTGGATTTTATTTCCCCTTTTCTCCTTTTCGGCATTTTTCGGATTAATTTATTTACTTCAGATAGTTATGTCTTTCTCTGCAACATCACCTTTTTTCGACTATGGTTGGCTATTCTCAATTCGAACCATCATCAGGTCACCTCTAGTACATGATTTCTGTAGTAAGCCGAACTATCTCCGAAAAATATCCTTCACATCTAAGAACGTGAAGATGTCCATTATACTGCAACGCAAACTAAAATAAGTTTATGGAAGTCTACTTTCTGTAACCTTAGTGTGTTTTAGCAGAATATTTTGTTTTTATTTATTTACACATCTAGCTCCGTTGGACCAAATTGAGGAGCAAAGATCCAAGGTCATGGAACGTGTCAGTATATGAGATTACAACATAAAAGAAATAACAGATAAAAATGTTTATGAACCCAAAAAAGTCCAGCCATAAGATTAAGTAAACGCAATCAGCAATATAACATAAGAATCAGCTTAATTCTTCAAGGAACTCCTCAACAGAATAGAAGGAGCGACCCATGAAAAAACTCTTCAGTTTCGATTTTAAAGCGCGTGGATTACTGCTAACATTTTTGAATTCTTTTGAAAGCAGCAGTATACTGCACACCTTTCTGCGCAAGAGTTAAGGAAGTGCGATCCAAATCCCGACTGGATTTCTGCCGAGCATTAACTGGTTGGTTGTTTCGGGGAAGGAGACCAGACAGCGAGGTCGTCGGTCTCAACGGATTAGGGAAGGACGGGGAAGGAAGTCGGCCGTGCCCTTTGAAAGGAACCATCCCGACATTTGCCTGGAGCGATTTAGGGAAATCACGGAAAACCTAAATGAGGATGGCCGGACGCGGGATTGAACCGTCGTCCTCCCGAATGCGAGTCCAGTGTCTAACCACTGCGCCACCTCGCTCGGTAGCATTAACTAAGTGAAAGCTGCTGATTCTTGGAAATATGCTGATATTGTTCACAAGAAACTACAGTAAAGAATATGTATATTGTAAGGCCAAAGTCAGAATACCCATACTAATGAACAAGGGTTGACAAGATGTTCGCGAACTTACACCACTTACTGCCCGAACTCCCCGTTTCTGAGCCAAAAATATCCTTTTAGAATGGGAAGAGTTACCCCAAAATACAATATTATAAGACATAACCGGATGAAAATAAGCAAAGTAGACTAATTTTCGTGTCGAACAATCACTTACTTCAGATACCGTTCGAATAGTAAAAATGGGAGGATTAAGTCTTTGAACAAGAGCCCCAATGTGAGCTTTCCACGACAGTTTACTATCTATCTGAACACCTAGATTCCAATTATATTCGTTTTAACTACTTTTCCAGGCTGTGTATTCTAGGCTGGTTGAATTCATTCTAACTCGTCAAAATACATACATCAAAAAAAGTTTTGCATCACCCCAGTTCCCAGAATGGATAGACATTGACTGTGGATATTGTATCACCGACACAGTCCCTTTGACTCTTCAGAGATGTCATTAATCCCAGCCAAAGATGTAACAACAATGCATGAGCAGTGCCTATTAGAAGACGGGGTCCGACAGCGGATCAGTTCCGGTCATTCCACCAGGTGGGAGGTACACTGCTCGTGTTGTCTGTAGTTCAACCATGCCTAGACGGTCAGTACCGCGGTTCGATCGTGTCCGCATTGTTACTTTGTGCCAGGAAGGGCAGTCAGTATCCGGGCGTCTCGTAGAGAACCAAAGCGACGTTTTACGGCCATGGAGGACATACAGAGAGGAAATGTCGATGACATGTCTCGCTCAGGCCGCCCAAGGGCTACTGCTGCATGTTGAATAACGCTTTTCGTGGAGCCACAGGACACCGTGCTACGACTCACACTGTGTGCAATAGGCTGCATGATGCGCAACTTCATCCCCGACAGATGGGCCCAACAACATGCCGAATGGACCGCTAAGGATTGGCATCACGTTCTCTTCACCGATGAGTGTCGCATATGCCTTCAACCATACAATCGTCGGAAACGTGTTTGGAGGCAACCCTGTCAAGCTGAACGCCTTAGACACACTGTTCAGTGGGCGCAGCACGGTGGCGGTTCCCTGCTGTTTCGGGGTGGCATTATGTGGGGCCGACATACGCCGCTGGTGGTTATGGAAGGCGCCGTAACGACTGTACCATATATGAATGTCATCCTCCAATCGATGGTGCAACCATATCGGCAGCATATTTGCGAGGCATTCGTCTTCATGGACGACAATTCGCGCCCCCATCGTGCACATCTTGTGAATGACTTCCTTCAGGATAACGACATCACTCGACTTGAGTGGCCAGCATGTTCTTCAGACATGAACCCTATCGAACATGCCTGGGATAGATTGAAAAGGGCTGTTTATGGACCACATGACCCACCAACCACCCTGAAGGATCTATGCCCAATCGCCGTTGAGCAGTGGGACAATCTGGACCAACAGTGCCTTGATGAACTTGTGGATAGTATGCCCCGACGAATACAGGCATGCATCAGTGCAAGAGGACATCTACTGGTTATTAGAGGTACCGGTGTGTACAGCAATCTGGACCACCACCTCTGAAGGTCTCGCAGTATGATGGCACAACATGCAATGTGTGGTTTTCATGAGGAATAATGGCGGAAATGATGCTAATGTTGATCTCTATTCCAATTTTCTGTGCAGCTTCCGGAACTCTCGGAACCGAGGTGATGCAAAACATTTTTTGATGTGTGTAGTTCTTTCTGAATTCTCCAAATGGATTTTAGTAAACATTTTCATATTACGTTAAGCTAAAAATACATGTCTGAAAGAAGTAGCTTTTCATTCATACTAAACTTGTTTCGCTCTACTCTGCGTACCACCAGAATGTGCTTTTCAATACCCACTGAGCGTTTTTTTTTCCTATTTCAATCAATGTTTGCCCTAAATTTAGAAAGTCTGTGTACTGCTCAAAGACCTGTAGTCCCTAGCAAACATCTCCACACACTTGTGAGCAACTAAGCCCTTGTCCTCCCTCAAACTATTTATGGAGTGGGGAAACTACAGGTCAAGTTTACACACACATCGTAACACACCCGAGGTTCTCGAATGAGTGTTCCTAGTAACTTTTTACGCAGTTTGCATTGTGAGACGCCTACTGGTTTATTGGAAGCTGCCTGATTAAGACATCATCCCCCCACATGACTTGTGTTCTTTCTCGTGCCTTGTGTATATTCTCCATTTCTTTATTTCTGCTCAGTCTCCTTTAAGTTAGATTTGTTCATTCTGCTGCTGTCACTGTTATGATAAGTGAGTTGCAGTGAAAATACCTATTGCAGTCGCGCTGGATCGATTGGACAAGCTGTTGTCAGGTGCAGCAGGCTCAACGGAACCCGTAAAATTCGCTAGGCTTATGAAAACCCAAGTTGGCCCGCTTTAGCCACTGTCTTCAGTGCACGTGTTCTGTCGTGTCTCCGTTGCGCCAGGCCGACCGGCATTTATGGTTGGAGCGGAAACAGGACCAGGCAGGCTGGAAGGAGGATTTGTACACCTCTGACTGATACCCGTAAATTCTTTAAATAATCACACTCCCTTGTATTAAACAGCTTCAGAGTGCCATTCCTTTACAATTAAGTTAATGTGTGAAATATTTGACGCTAAGCATATAAGTTGCTCATAAAGAAGTGATTAATTAAAGCGTTATTATTTGTACTGATGTTCTACTACGCGAAAAGCGAAAATGTAGTAAGCGACAAAATTTTGATTTCCTTAATTAATTTTCTGTGGGTTGAAAGAGAGAAAAAGTTTGGAAAGGTTTGCAGTTATGAGTAAAGGACGTTGGAAGTAGCTAAGTGCTTTCATTCTCAAATAATGGCTGGTTATAGTGCGGTTAATTTGCGCGCTGTAAGTTACCGCTTTCTAATTTTGATAATTTGCGTATCAAATGGTTCAAATGCCTCTAAGCACTATGGGACTTAACATCTGACGTCATCAGTCCCCTAGAACTTAGAACTACTTAAACCTAACTAACGGAAGGACATCACACACACCCATGCCTGAGGCAGGATTCGAACCTGTGACCGTAGCAGCAGCGAGGTTCCGGACTGAAGCAACTGGAACCACTCGGCCACAGCGGTCGGCTTGCGTATCATGTTGAAGTATAATACTAAGTGAGTAAATTATGACAGCGTTTTAAAATTTTAAATGTGGACTGCAATTATAGGAAATACTGAAAAACATTTTTTTTATTTTTTATTTTATTTTATTTTTTTCCTGGAAGCTGAGAGACAGGAAGCGTTCAGCGGTGACTGGTTGATTAATTTACCCGCTTGCACATTCGTACTCGGCAGCTAGAGGCCGAGTTGAAAGTGCAGAGGCGGTTGCGTACTGTCTGAGTCGAAACAGCTCCCCCAGTTCCCTTCAAGAAAACGGCCTGAACTTTTACTGCTTTCTGCTCGGGGTACCTTTGGGGAATAATTTGATGGTAGAGGTGGTAAGCTGGTGTCGTTGACCATGGGTGACAATTACATCTACGTCTGCAGCTACACCTACCTACATCTATACACCGCAAGTTGCCTTAGTGTGTGTGGGGGGGAGGGTACTTTGAGCGCCACCGTCCCTTCCCTTCTTTCCTGTTTCAGTCGCAAATGGTTCGCGAATTGCTGGTAAGCCTCTGTGTGAAGTCGAATCTCTCTAACATTCACCTCCATTGTCTTTTTGCGAGATACTCGAGGGTGAAAGCAATATAATCGTCGTTTCTTCTAGGAATGTACGCTCTAGTAACTTTACCAAGAAACCAAACCGTGATGCAGAATACCTCTCTTCCAGCGTCTGCTGCTGGATACGTTGACTAACTTCTTAATGTTTCCGCGTTTACTGACTGAACCTGTAACGGAACATGCTGCTCTTCTGTGGATCTCTATTTCCTCTATCAATCTTGTTTGGTACGGGTCTCAGACTTACGAGCAATATTCAAGTATTGGTCGAACGAAGGTTTTGTTACCTACTGCCTTTGTGAGAGAATTACTGTTTCTGAGGAGGCTTCCATTGTATCTCAGTTTGGCATCTGCTTTACCTGCAGTTAGTTTTATGTCATCAGTCCTCCGACTGGTTTGATGCGGACCGCCACGATTCCGCTACCCTGTCAACCTCTTCATATCAGAGTAGCACTTGCAGCCTACTTCCTCAGTTATTTGTTGCATGTATTCCAATCTCTGTCTTCCTCTACAGTTTTTGCTCTCTCCAGCTCCCTATGTTACCATGTAAGTCATTCCCTGATGTCTCGACAGGTGTCCTATCATTCTCTTTTCGCCTTGTCAGAGTTTTTCATATATTCCTTTCATCTCCGATTCTGCGCAGAACCTCCTCATTCCTTACCTTATCAGTCCACTTAATTTTCAACATTCGTCTGTAGCCCCACATCTCAACTGTATCGAGCCTCTTCTGTTCCGGTTTTCCCACAGTTCATATTTCACTACTATACGGTACTGTGCTCCGTATATTCTCAGATGTTTCTTCTTGAAATTAAGGCCTATGTTTGATACAAATAGATTCTCTTGGCCAGGAATGCCTTTTTTGACAGTTCCAGTCCGATTTTGATGTCCCCCCAGCTCCGTCCGTCGCTGGTTATTTTGCTGCCTAGGTAGTAAAATTCATCAACTTCATCTACTTCGTGACCATCAGTCTTGATGTTAAGCTTCTCGTTGTTCTCATTTCTGCTATTTCTCATTACTTTCGTCTTACTATCAATCCATATCGTGTACTCATTAGACTGTTAATTCCATTCAGCAGATCTTGTAATTCTTGTTCACTTTCACTCAGGACAGCATTGTTATCAGCGAACCGTATCACTGACATCCTTTTACCTTGAACTTTAATTCCACTCCTGAAACTTTCTTTCATTTCCATCTAAGCGTCTTCGATGTACAGATTGAACAGTAAGAACGAAAGCCTACATCCATGTATTACACCTTTTTAATCCGAGCACTTCGTCCACTCTCATTATTGCCTATAGGCACTTATACATACCCTATAGCTTACCCCTATTTTTCTCAGAATTTAGAACATTCCGCACCATTGTAAATTGCCGAACGCCTTTTCCAAGGTCGACAAATCCTATGAATCTGCACCCATACTCGTAAATATTTTATGAATATGACTGCTTCCACCAATTTCTCTGCAGTCGTGTACTTACAGAATAATGCGTCTTTTCGCGAGATTTATACACAATGCTAGTTCATGCTAAAGGTGAACTACCAATATCTGGACTAAGCATGGATCCCCTGCAGATCCTCCTGCATTTCGCTACAGTTTTCTGCTGTCGCAACTTCACTGTACACCGGTGTTGACGGTTTGAGTGAAGTTTCCTGTGGTGTATGCCTGTTCAGTGTACAACGTTCCATGCTGACAACCCTACCAGTCATAATGTGACAATGAACACAGGATCGAGGTTTAAAATGATACTCCGTGGCATGTTGTTAAACTCTACAGTTTACAGTAGGAAGCACCCTCTTCCCACTCACAACTGGAGACACAGTAAGGTCTATTGAACGGCATGGAGAACGTAGGTTTGTATTTACCTCCAGTGCAGTGGTGGCTACACATACTGAATACTTGTGGTTGGCAAAATGTTGAGAAAGAGGGTTCTGATCAAAAAAAAGATAAACTAGCCATGTTTTGGAGCAGTTATCACAACGAATGCATCCATAAACATAACTGTTGCGTAGTTCAGCATTATTTATTAGTTGTAAACACATGGAAGAAAGAAGAAGTCAAAGGAAAAACAAAAAAGGAATGAAGTACTAGAACGATGTATAGACAGATTAACCAAGAGCAAAAAGAATGCATATTTGAAATGGCTGCAGAACAGGACAGCTGAAAATAGAGAATAATATGAAATACTAGCTGAAGAAGCTGAATAATGTTGGGAAGTCCACCTGCTTAGCTAAGTGGTAATGTGTTTGCCTAGGATGCAGTGGGTTCGACTCCCAGCCTGGTTGGAGATTTTCTCCACTCGTGGACTGGATTTTTTTGTATCCTGCCTGGAAGGCGGCGCATGGGTCTGCTCCTGAAAACTGAAGGGTAGGCCGAATGTAGGAAACTAGGAGAAGCAGGTGAGGTATAACGCGTCGGTACTGCGTGTAAAATTATAGATGTTTACTATAGGCAAAACAAGTTAATAAATGTTTACATAACTTTGCACAGATGAGCAAAGCCTTAGACCCATCATATGTAGTACAAAGTCTCAATAGCAAGACAACACCCCCTGAAGTTGAAGCGGTGTTTCCAGTGATTCCAGGCCGTCTGTTCTTGATCAAATGGGCAGAATACGGAGCGACGCTCGTAGAGCTCCACAGCGCCAGCTAGAGGGCGCTTCGTCGGTGTCTCTTAGTGCCAACTTATGAACTTGCACCTACGCTGTGACACCGATGTTATCGATACCACAGATTTTGTGTTGTCCTCATCATCATTTCGTCATCACTGAGACAAAAGTCACCCAATGTGGCATCACCTGAAATAAGACTTGCAACCTGGCAGCTGAACTTCCCCGACTGAGGCCTCCCAGCCATCAATGCCACGTGATAATTTCAATGTTGGATATTAATTAAGAAGGCTGGATTAGAGATATTTCAGATGTGGAGAACGATGTCAACACGAGACAGGATTTTATGTACAAATGATGAAGCTCTTGAATCCTTATACACATACTGCTTGCAGTATGAGAAACAGCACTGCAGGGCTTAAAACCTCCTACCTACCATACAAAAAGATGTGAGCAAAAATGTGTTTTCTACTCCTGATATGTATACTGCCCTGCACAACAGGCGTGTTTTGTGGGTATCATCAGTATTACTTTCAGGGACTATATGTGGGAATGTGCACAGCTGAGCAGTGATAGAGTGACGGTGGGGGTGGGGGGTGAGAGAGATGGGTGGTGATAGAGAGGGGAGGATGAGATGGACAGAGAAAGTGGTGGAGAAGGAAATGGTGAAACAGAGGGGGGGGGGGAGGAGATGATGGACAGAGTGGGAGGGATGAGACGGTCAGAAGGAGTGGGGAGAAGTTGATGGACATAGGGTTGCAGGCTTATTGTGTGGGTAGTGTCAGCATGCCTTTTGGGGGCTAAAAGTGCGGATAGGCATGGCTGAGTAGAGAAAAGGGAGAGTGGAGGTGGTTGGTCTTCTATTCTCGGTTCTTGTCCATATAGCATATGAAGCGTCTTTCTCAATAGCTCTCTCCTGTTCTTTTTTTTTCTCAGATTTACGAATATCTGCAACATTTTGTATACTTTTTTGGGTCGACAAAGTCTGTGAAGGTTCCTCGATTTTTCTTAATTCTTCCATTATCCTTTCCGAAAACCAAGCTGATCATCATCTAACAGATATTCAACTATCTTTTCAGTCCTAAGAATTTAAAATGGTCTGCAATGATTGTTTGACCATCTTAAAACATTAAAATTTCGCCTTTACAAAAGTTGAGTGACACAAAGTGTGTCTATTACGTTTTTTGCATTTGGATTTTACAAGAGTTGAGTGACACAAACTGTATCTATTACGTTTTCTTGCAATTGGATGTTTGAAATATTCGTTCTTTCTCAGTTTTACTCCTTTTATATTGCTTTAGTTGTTTGCAATGAGACGTTCTGGAGTTTAGTAGCGGTTATACAATCTGCCTACCACTCTAACGAACATATATAGAAAAGGAGAAGTCTACCAGCGATTTCACACTTTCAAAAAACTTACTGAGATGATTGCTTATGCAGAACACAACAATCAAATCTTTCTACTGAAAAGTCCTCAAATTGATCTAAGTGGGGTACCTGTGCTGTAAAGGGTCGCAGGCGCAGTGAAAGCACTAATTTAAAAAAATAAATAAGATTTTCGGTAATGAAGAATCGCCTGTCCAAAGTCATGACGTTGAGCGAAATAAATCAAGTTGATCACTTTTAAGTAACCTAGTTTATTTAGGTTATGTAAAGTATAATATATAATCCGAGATTAATGATACCAATAAAAGAAATCCAATTTGTTGTAAGAATGGTATAATAAGAAAAATCTAGTTTGAAACTAAAAATCGTGGAATATTAATTATGCACAAAATCCTCAGAGATTCACAAACTTCCGTGTGCAGTACCGTTAAACTAATTATGAACAAAGACTCTTCACAAAGAATTTTGATTTATCGCACTAGACAACTGTCTATTCCCCAGTTATTTTTGAGCAGTTTAAACAAGTAACAAGGAAGACCCCTAGCGGATGTACAGGTGGCGTTCCAGTAGGTCTGAGCAGTTCATAAATGTAATTAAAGGAAACTGTTGAATAGTAAACGCAACCTTGAATTAATAAAAATGGAACACAATTTGTGATTTAAAGAACACGGAAGGTCTGAATTGCTCAGAGGTAAAAGGACTGCGTTGCTGCTAAATTGCGGCACTTCCTCGGACACTAAACCCGTCCAAGGGTACAGAGAAGCGTCTCGGCCGTAGAAAATCAGACCTAGAGGACCCACGTGGCGCTCTCCACCCTAGCTGCAACCCCACTCTCTCTCTCTCTCTCCAGAACAACACGTCCTTGAGGGAAGAGTTTGTCACAATTACCAGCCTGACAACTCGGGACTTCTCTTTGCAGCAAAACTTACAGGAGAGAAACTGCTGAAATTTTGTATGGCGGCCACTGTGTATTCCTTAGCTGTCTGACTGCTGTCTCGCTGCTGGCTAGGTAAACGAGAAATAGGAGTGGGTTGCTGCTGGAACTCCCAGAATGCGAAAAGTTCTCACGCTACGGAAGCATAAGATGGTGAAGCCGCATATTTCAGTTTCCTCCTAGGGGAGATGATTCGTCACGCTAGCAAACACTTCCGGGACTCAACGGAACTTCCTGAGTTCAAAGGGCGCCCTGTGTCCCGCCGACGAACAAGAACGGTAAGAATTTTTAACATGCTGCAGCCCTGTCAGCAACTGTGATAAATTAATATGACAAAAATCGGCCTCAGTTGCTAAATGCTACTGGTCTTTACCCAGGTCTCAGCTAGAGTGATCTACTTCAGAAGCATTAAATAAACTAATACATGCCAGAATAAGGCACGGTCAAACATAGAAAGCTAAAGTACCAAGGTACCATGTCAAGCTACGTTACTTAGCTGAGGAACAGCCCCGGGCCCACTTCGTGGAAAGCGGTCGGTTGGAACTCCACAGTACTTTAGCTTTTTATGTTTGACCGTGCCTTATTCTGGCATGTATTAGTTTATTTTATGCTTCTGAAGAAGGCTAGATTACTCTAGCTGAAACATGGGTAAAGACCAGTAACATTTCGCAACTGAGGCGGGGTTTTGACATACTAACAAGAACGGTCACTGGCACTATTTCAGAATGTCGCTGCCCTTGAGAGGCTTAGGGAGGGAGCCCTCTGTGACCAGCCTCGCAGGCACGATCTTCACTCGTCCGAGTGATAGCATGATGCTCCACTAGCCTGAGTGACAGCTGCTAGAGACAAGTTCTACTGCAGCGTCCCTGGTGTTTTATCCCCTTACTGAGTCTCGTCTGTTTTGAGTCGTCATTGTCGTTTACCTGTCAGCGCCAGAACTACGTGTACTATGAGAAATGGTTCAAATGGCTCTGAGCACTATGGGACTTAACATCTAAGGTCATCAGTCCCCTAGAACTTAGAACTACCTAAACCTAACTAACCTAAGGACATCACACACATCCATGCCCGAGGCAGGATTCGAACCTGTGACCGTAGCGGTCGCGCCGTTCCAGGCTGAAGCGCCTAGAACCGCTCGGCCACTACGGCCGGCGTACTGTGAGAGCTGTCTGCTGTGCAGTTTGGCATCTGAGTGGTGAAAGTGAGGTTGCGAGGTACTATTCTTTTTACGGAAAAATGGAATTGTAGTAACAAACAAAGGGTAGGAATAAACAATCACAATAGGGACTATTAATGACCAAAGTAGAATTCGTAGTCTATATTCTGAGCAAAGGCCTTAAATTCTCTACATCCTTGACAATTGAAAGAAGAGGAAAAGTATCATCCAAAAATTTCAGAACATATAGTTTTATTTGCTCCACATAACACATACAAACACAGCTGTCTCACACAAGAGAAAATATTGTAACTTGTCCCCACCCTCGCAGCACAGTTAGGCAAATACAGATATTTTCACGTAGGAGAAAGATCGCGTAGTGACATATAAGGGACCAATTATGTTACATGTTAATCTGTTCTCTATAAGACTGCTACTGACTACTCCGTTAGCTAAATCACCTGCAGGGTGTTCTGCAAATTCCCGTTACAAACTTCTAGGACTAATACGGGGGAGTGAGTAGATAATATTTTGAATTGGAACCGAAGTCCGAAAGCGAACCGTCGCCGAGCTACAACTATTTGAAAACACGTTTGTAAGGTGGCCACTTTTACAAGTAGCTGATTAAGCTTGGCCCAGGTCATCACTTGTTTTACGGTTCCACTCATCAATAGCCAAAGAAATTGCTCGTGTACTTGGTAACGGTTTCTCTTCAACGTGACGCAGTACGGCCTCTTCCAGTTCAGGTGTGCGGAATCTCTTTGGAGCAACACAGTCGTGCCTACTGACGTTGAAGGTACCTTCGGCGTAAAGTCAAGCGCGGGCATGCCAGTTGGGAAAGAGAGAGCACAGCCAATTGCACGCTGACCGATCCCTCTCCAGGACGACAACGCAACAGCAGCGGCTTCTATGCAAAGAGAACATAAGCACCGCGCCCGGCCCAGCTCATTACTTTCCTCGTACATTCTATTTAGCTCAATCTTGGAACTGTTATACTGAAGAACATTGACTCTTTTGCATGTCGCCCTTTGCTTGCAACATATCTGTTTAACACAAAGTTAAGTGCTGGAATTTTTGCTTTTGTAATAAAACTCAATACGATTTGTTTGAATGTTGTCTAGCGATCCACGGAAGCAGGTTTCCCAGACACCCCACATTTGGCGGCTAGGCAGCATTCAACAGTAATCTTTCTCGAAGCTGTTGCGTAATTGTGGCGAAAACGGTATGCAATGGAATCGGACGTTGTGGAGAACGATCTCGATAAATGCGACTAGCGGCTCTTCCATTACCGTGAGATTCGCCATTCAGAAGGATGGTGTCAGATTCTCCTGCAAACGTGTATTCAACCAGAATGAGATTTTCACTCTGCAGCGGTATGTGCGCTGATATGAAACCTCCTGGCAGATTAAAACTGTGTGCTGGACCGAGACTCGAATTCGGGACATTCGCCTTTCGCGGGCAAGTGCTCTACCAACTGAGCTACCCAAGCACGACTCACGCTCCGGGGCGTGAGTCGTGCTTGGGTAGCTCAGTTGGTACAGCACTTGCCCGCGAAAGGCAAATGTCCCGAGTTCGAGTCTCGGTCCAGCACACAGTTTTAATCTGCCAGGAAGTTTCATGTACTCAACCATGTTACTCTAATACTCACAAGTGAACGAGGCTCGAAAGAGTTCAGAGAGGTAGGACAGACGTCAAATGACATCCACCGATCCGACACCTCAAGTTCCAGAAGTGCAATGGGAATTTCCGAGCACCCTGTATATTACGTCGCACCTCCGTCCACAACACAACTTGTGTCATCTTGAAACAGAAACTTTTCAGTCAGCTATGTTTATTGGCGAAACACCGTCAGACATCAAGATGAATATAACTCTAATCCCAAAGAAAGCATGTGTTGACAGATGTGAAAATTACCGAACTATCAGTTTAACAAGTCACGGCTGCAAAATACTAACGCGAATTCTTTACAGACGAATGGAAAAACTGGTAGAAGCTGACCTCGGGGAAGATCAGTTTGGATTATGTAGAAATATTGGAACACGTGAGGCAATATTGGCCCTACGACTTATCTTAGAAGATAGATTAAGGAAAGGCAAGCCTACGTTTCTAGCAATTGTAGATTTAGAGAAAGCTTTTGACAATGTTGACTGGAATACTCTCTTAAAAATTCTGAAGGTGGCAGGGGTAAAATACAAGGAGCGAAAGTCTATTTACAATTTGTGCAAAAACCAGGGGCAGTTATAAGAGTCAAATGGTTCAAATGGCTCGGAGCAGGTCATCAGTCCCCTAGAACTTAGAACTACTTAAACCTAACTAACCTAAGGACATCACATACATCCATGCCCGAGGCAGGATTCGAACCTGCGACGGTAGCGGTCACGCGGTTCCAGACTGTAGTGCCTAGAACCGCTCGGCCACCCCGGCCGGCAGTTATAAGAGTCGAGGGGCATGAAAGGGAAGTAGTGGTTGGGAAGGGAGTGAGACTGGGTTGTAGCCTATCCCTGGTGTTATTCAACCTGTATACTGAGCATGCAGTAAAGGAAACGAAAGAATAATTCGGAGTAGGTATTAAAATCCATGGAGAAGAAATAAAAACTTTGAGGTTTGCGGATGACGTAGTACTGTCAGAGACAGCAAAGAACTTGGAAGAACAGTTGAACGGAATTAACAGTGCCTTGAAAGGAGGATATAAGATGAACATCAACAGAAGCAAAAGGAGGGTAATGGAATGTAGTCGAATTAAGTCGGGCGACGCTGAGGGAATTAGATTAGGAAATGAGACACTTAAAGCAATAAAGGAGTTTTGCTATTTGGGGAGCAAGATAACTGATGATGGTCGAAGTATAGAGGATATAAAATGTAGACTGGCAGTGGCAAGGAAAGCGTTTCTGGAGAAGAGAAATTTGTTAACATCGAGAATTGATTTAAGTGCCAGGAAGTCGTTTCTGGAAGTATTTGTATGGAGTGTAGCCACTCATGGAAGTGAAACATGGACGATAACTAGTTAGGACAAGAAGAAAATAGCAGCTTTTGAATTGTGGTGCTACAGAAGAATGCTGAAGATTAGATGGGCAGATCACATAACTAATGAGCAGGTACTGAACAGAACTGGCGAGAAGAGAAATTTTTGGTACAACTTGACTCGAAGAAGGGATCAGTTGGTAGGACATGTTCTGAGGCATCAAGGGATCACCAGTTTAGTGTTGGATGGTAGCGTGGCAGCGTGGATGGTAAAAATCGTAGAGGGAGACCAAGAGATGAGTACACTAAGCAGATTCAAAAGGATGTAGGTTTTAATAGGTACTGGGAGATGAAGAGGCTTGCACAGGATGGAGTAGCATAGAGAGTTGCATCAAACTAGTCTCTGGGATGAAGACCACAACAACGACACAACAGCATGTTTATTGGCAGACGCTGCTGAAGTGACTGTGAATACGTATGTTACCCTAAAGACAGGGGCTGTAGGTTAGTCGAGACGCTACCCTTAATCCGAGTAGAGACACCTGTTGGAGATGGAGGGGTGAAAGGGTACAGTACCGCCCGACATTGAAAATAGGTACAACATACTTCATTATTTTTGTCAGGACAACACATTTTTTTGTAAAATAACTGAATTTCAATTAATACAGCGAAGTCGGATACCAGTGTGGGAAAGAATGACAATTTATTTATTTAATTGATCACATGTGCACTCCCACAAAGTAAATCCCTACATCCAGTTTGGTGAGATCTGTAAAATGAATGAATGTATGGTCGTCTGCTAACCGCAGATAGTGAATGTGAATATACGATCATCTTTGAGACGATACTTTGGAATTTACCTGAGCTTTGAGCGCCTGAAATGTGGCTGACCAAAACGGTAGCAAGGTGCTCCCCCACTTCAGCATAGGTGCGAGAGGACCTGAAGAACAGCCACGTTTACAGCACTCTGCCGCTGGATCTTGTGCTGTTAAGACCTGTCTTAGCTGTGCTCCGTAAAGACAAAAGAGTGGAGACGTGGTATGCATGTGGAATATTTAAGAGTAGTTTGAAATAATAATTTCTCTGTTTCAGGAACTTTTGTGGGGGGAATTAAATGTCAGGCAGGTAATATTAATGGGATCGTAGTAATCTTCGGAAGTGACCAACGGTCACAATGAAACCACGTGTAGCAATAAGTTGAAATACTTCCGTGTGCCTAAGTTAAGCTGAATTACTAGCGCGTGTACTATAAGTTGAAATATTTAAGAAATAGCGTGTGCAGAATTTGAAATTAGAGGCGAGTACTTCCACGTGGTGAGTACTGTGTGAGTCTCAATCTGTGTATGAGACAAAGGATAAAGAGAAGTACTCGTCCATGGTATCAGTTGAGGACTCGCGTGTGTGATGAATATGCTCTTAATATTACTTTGCATGTTATGTTTCCGTGTGACGCTTGATTCACACTATAATGCTCTGAGAGAGAAGCAAGGTGAGTCAGCCGTCTATCCAGCAACGCCACTTGGCTTGCATTGCACAGGAAGACGTGCATATATCTCTAGAGTTCATAGTAGGAAAGAAGAATTACGAAGTGGGATCAGTGTCGTGTGCAACTGGGATAAATACTAATTGAAGTGGGAAAGCTGAAAGTGATAGTGTTGTGACTATTTATTGTGTTGTATTCCTTCTTGTAGTGTGGTGTATGTCATGTAATTTGGGTATGCGTGGTTTGCGTGGGAGAGTAGCTAGGTAGTTGCAGAGGTAGTGGGTTATGCGTGTTCCTTTTGTACTGCTCGGTCTGGAGGAGAGTTTCGTGATGATGATTGTGAGAGTCAAAGTGTGAGATATAATAGAAGATCCACCATCCTATCCAGAAAGTGCACTGTAGCGTTAAATAATTACGAGACCATAAGGTAGAGAATCACCAATGTTAAGCCATGCCCACTGGGCGGAATTTCTCATGTGTTATTGTTGTAGGTTATAGAATTTGTGTGTTTAGGTTATAGAATTTATCGGAATAAATAAGTTAGTGAAAAGAAAAAGATTGGTGGACTTTTCCTTCGAATTGTATGTTGTCATGATGTTCGGAATTTATAATGTGTGCGCCATTCGCATTCAGTGCGGTGGCCACGTGTTGATAAAAGCCGTTAAATAAAAGACAAAACGAAAATGTGGTATTGCCAGTGCGTAGTGAACAGTCAGAGTCCTGTAAATTACTGATAGTCAGGCTTGCGTTTCCGTTGCGTATTATTCGTACAGGAGGATAATTTGTAACTAAATTGTGAGTACGAGAGTTCATGTTACTCGATAAATAAGAATGAATCCACTCGCTTGGCAGACCACTCATCTTGCAGGCCTGACTGCTTGATGCCACAGTATGAGCAAGCAATGTGGGTGCCTCTCAGGGGAAGTGAAAGCACAGCACTAGCGAGAGTTGCGCACGCGGGCCGCGTGGCTGGCAGATGAACATCTCTGCCACAGCGCCATCGCCTCTCCTAGCCTCGCCTCGTGGCGCCAGAACGGCGCCGCGCGCAGAGCATATGCAGGTCGCGGGCCAGCCCGGCACTTGTTTACAAACACGCGGCGAGGCCGGCGATCGGCGTTCCCAGAAGCTCGGGCGGGCAGGCGCCGCTGTGGCAGGCTTTGCCGGCCGGCCGACTGCCTCCGCAGGGCCACGCTGACGGCAGCCAGATGGCACGCAGAGAGCGGCCGTCCATTAAGCCCGCCTTACGCGAGCGACTTCCTGGTTCAGATCGATTACTCGAAATGCGTGCGCTTTTCGTGCGCTCTTCTAAATCGGCAACCAACCACGACGCGAGCATCACTGTGGCCTGAATGATCTATAGATCGTGCCTACGGAGGGAGGTGGCCCAGTGGTTAGCACTCGCATTCGGGAGGACGACGGTTCAAACCCGAGTCCGCCCCATCCGATTTAGGTGTTCCGTTTTTTCCCTGAACCGCTTCAGGCAAAAGCCGTGATGGTTCCTTTGTAAGGACACGGCCGACTTCCCTCCCCGTCCTTCCATAATCCATTGGGACCGACGACCTCACTGTTTGGCCCCCTGCCCTAACCCAACCTATTTGCCGAGTGCTGAGTTCCAGATTTCTCTGAATGCTGCACACTGCGCATGCGCAGAGAGGAGGGACTATGGCGGCGTCTGCTAACTATTCTGGTGGAACTCGCTCCTATTATAGAAGTAGATTTGTGCTCTCGCGTCTTCTTAATTTTTGTTGTGTTGTTTGCTTTGTTTTCGTGGCACATTAAAGGTTACACAAGGTCCTCCCATTCCTTCCTACGTACTAGTGTTCTCATACAAGACAGGTCAAACCCCTTAAAGCAAAAAGCATTTACGTTTTACAAAGGAAGAAAACCTACACCATGAATAAATAAGAACATAAATAGAAAAACTTATTATATGAAAATTTTTTGAAGAGTGAAAAGTCAGAATTATTCGTCGAGAAAAATAATTTTCGTTCTTATTTGACACTTAGTAAGAAAACAAGATACCAAGGATAAAGCGAGAAGGCGCTATTTACTGCACTCTACATATGGTCTGATGTGTTTGAAAGTACATGTTTTGTCGAGCAAATGAAAGTACATGTTCTGAAATGTTTGGATGGTACTTATCCCGTTCTTTCAGTTGTCAACAATGTAGAGAATTTAAGTCATGACCCCGCGCGGTCTCAGGCGCCTTGTCACGGTCCGCGCGGCTTCCCCCCGTCGGAGGTTCGAGTCCTGCCTCCGGTATGGGCGTGTCTGTTGTCCCCAACGTAAGTTAGTTTAAGTTAGCTTAAGTAGTGTGTAAGCCTAGGGACCGATGGCCTCAGCAGTTTTATGCCATAGCAACTTAGCACAAATTTCCAATTTCCAACCTTACGTCACGAATTTTGCCAAGGACTTCCGATATGAGTTCTGCTTTGGTCATTAATAGACTAACCGCCCCGATAGCTCAGTGATCAGCGTGACGGATTGCCGTCCTATGGGCCCACGTTCGGTTCCCGGCTGGGCCGGGAATTTTCTCCGCTCAGGGACTGGGTGTTGTGTTGTCCTCCTCATCATTTCATCCCCATCCGGCGCGCAAGTCGCCCAATATGGCGTCGAATATAGTAAGACCTCCACTGAGGCGGCCGGACTTGCGCCGCTAAGGACGTAAAGGCCAATGACGCCAAACGCTCATTTCCATTTTTAGTTAATAGACTCCATTTTCATTACTAATCCTACATTTTCTTACCACAAATCGATTTTTCTGTAAAAAGAATAGACCCTAATAAAGTTAGCGCAAATACCTAACGCGCGTCCGCTTCCGTAAACAAACTGTGCGTTTGGTGTGGAAGATGCAGCCAACTGCGGCCGGATAGCGCTGCCAAACTGCACAGCAGACAGTTCTCGGAACACACGCAATTTTGGCGCTGACGCGTAAATGAAAATGACCACTGAAAACAGGCGAGATTCAGTAAGGAAATAAAACGGCAGAGGCGCTGCAGTAGATGCACTGGTCTCGTGTAGCTAACTGAGACAAGGAAGTCGATCGTATAAAAAGGACTTTACACGGGACCTGCTCCTTGCTGCGAAGCACGCCAGACCCTGTGTCCATCGTGGTTGCTGCACGACCAGCCAATACCGCGCATCATGATTTGCGATTACAACGCTCTCCCGCGGCAGTTTGCTTACGAAAACGGACGCGCGTTGAAGTAGTTGCGTTAAGTTTGTTAGCGTTCGTCGAAGAGGGGAGGAGAAAATCGCGAAGGAGGTTCTGTACTCGTCGATGGCTTGAGCATAAAACTGCCGGTAGAGGAACAGTGCATAAAGTGTACGACAATCTGATATGGGTACTGGCAGAATTTATTCGCTAATTCAGTTGGATCACCACCTCATTTTCTAGAAGCTATTCATCATCACTGAAAAAGATACCGGTAAGAAACAAACACGAGGCAGTCCATAAAACTAAGAGATAGGTATGCAGATTGTACAAAACTTCAGTGCACAAACTAAGAGGGTGACACAGTAGGCGAAAACAAATGTATTTCGTAAAGCAACCTTGTGTGCGTGAGCATTGAGCATGCATAAGGTAATACACGAGTGGAAAAGGTAAAAGTCATTGTTTCTAACATTGTTACACCAAATGTTAGTATGTAATATATTATGATGTCATGCTCTTTCATACTGCGTCAGTAAACAGCGTGTAGCACTAGCGCCTGCGTGACAGCTGCAGTGCAAAAATGGTTCAAATCGCTCTGAGCACTATGGGACTTAACATCTGAAGTCATCAGTCCCCTAGAACTTAGAACTACTTAAACCTAACTAACCTAAGGACATCACACACATCCATGCCCCAGGCAGAGCTGCAGTGCAGGATCGGACGGAGAGGACCTGTACTTTGGCTAGCGCGTTCTCCGGACCTCACCACATTAGATTTCTTTCTCTGGGGCTGCACGAAATTCGAGGTGTACTGTACCCCTGTCGACTTGGAGGCGGAATTGATCACAAGAATTCGTGCAGCAGCCACACAGGTACAGAACACGCCACGCATTTTCCCGTCGACAAGGGACTCCCCGCTGTGTCGATACCGGATCTGCGCTGAAGTTAATGGTACTCATTTTGAACATTTTTTGTGATGTAATAGTGATTAGAACAATAAAACAACGTAAACATTTAACAACGTGTTATTCTCAATCACTCACAATATCCTCCGGTACACTCGGTACTCCAACATGTGTTTGCTTTACGAAATATGTCTTTTTTTTTGTTTTGGTTCCGTCATTATCCCTGTTAACGTAGGCATTGAATTTTTGATCACCCCATATATCTTTTGTACTAATTTTCTGTGGTGTCACCGCCAGACACCACACTTGCTAGGTGGTAGCTTTAAATCGGCCGCGGTCCATTAGTACATGTCGGACCCGCGTGTCGCCACTGTCAGTAATTGGAGACCGAGCGCCGCCACACGGCAGGTCTAGAGAGACTTCCTAGCACTCGCCCCAGTTGTACAGCCGACGTTGCTAGCCATGGTTCACTGACAATCACGCTCTCATTTGCCGAGACGATATTTAGCATAGCCTTCAGCTAAGTCATTTGCTACGACCTAGCAAGGCGCCATCACCAAGTATATTGAAATGGAGATTATATCTGTAAAAGAGTGATGTTATACAATTATGGATTAAAGTTAAGTATTCCAGAAGCTACGTATTTTTCTTTATAGCATTCATTACATATCCTGTTTCAGACCTCACGCCAGCCTGCGTGAGTTTAAGCGCGTGCCTTTCGGCTACCTCTCATTGTGTCTAGGCTGTCTTGTCTAGACACAACATTTTCATAATAACAGAAAGTTTCAGTGTGCGACTAGCGTGTACTCTGTTCCATAAACTGACAGTGACATTAAGTTTTTTGGCCGCTGGAGAAGCATTCCAGTCATTGACAATAGTGTCATAAAATGCATTATTTATAATAAGTAACAGAATATTGCAGATTATTAATCTATTAAATAAATGAGAATAATTGGCAACCGATGCCGAACAGTCGCAATAAAGTCACGAGATGTTCAATTGACTCTTTTATTAGAACATGTTACGCGTTTCGGGATTACACCCATCTTCAGACATCTGTTACGAAAAAGTACAAAACATAAGTGAACAGCACACTCAACACGTCTCAACGTTACAGAAAATGAGATCTGGTCATATGAGTTACATACCACCAGCTTCAACTCCTTCCTAATCAATCAGGCGTACAGCCTTGGCAACTCAAAGAAAGTGTGGAATAACATATAACTGCGACACATGCAGTCTAGAAGCAGAGCGTATACTGAGGCTAAACAAGTCAGCTAGCAGCGAGGCGCCCTCGGTAGGGTGAGCTGCATGGTCATGTGCTCCATGCGTTCGTATATTATTTAATAATAATATACTCAGCATGCAACATCTAACTGGATGTAATTACGACTAGCAACTGGACTGGTACTTCCGTACAAGTTAACACTACGGGAATTTAAAAAAAAAAAAAAAAATTAAAGTCTCCAAAATGTTTTACATTGCCATACTATATCTACAGCCAGTCGTGGCACTAAGCACAACTCAAACCATACGTCAATATATAATAAATGATAGGGGTGGAGGGAGTTCCTTCTTGAATAAACCTTTCAACCTCACAAATCTCTAAAAGAAACTCCCCCTCCCCCCGTATTATTTATTATATATTGACGTATGGTTTGAGTTGTGCTTAGTGCCACTACTGGCTGTAGATATAGGGTGGCAATGTAAAATATTTTGGAATTCTTTTTTTTTTTTTAATTTTTAAAAAATCCCTTAGGTTTACGTGTACGGAAGTACCATTCCAGTTGCTAGTCGTAATTACACCCTGTCAGATGTTGCATGCTGAGTTTATTATTATTAAATAACATGTGAACGCATGGAGCACATGACCATGCAGCTCTCCCTACCGAGGGCGCTTCGCTGCTAGTTGACTTGTTTAGCCTCAGTATACGCTCTGCTTCTAGACTGCATGTGTCCCTGTTATATGTTATTGGACACTTTCTTTGAGTTGCCAAGGCTGTACGCCTGGTTGGTTAGGAGGGAGTTGAAGATTGTGGTATGTAACTCATATGACCAGATCTCGTTTTCTGTGACGTTGAGACGTGTTCAGTGTGCTGTTCACTTATACAGGGTGTTACAAAAAGGTACGGTCAAACTTTCCGGAAACATTCCTCACAGACAAAGAAAGAAAAGATGTTATGTGGACATGTGTCCGGAAACGCTTACTTTCCGTGTTAGAGCTCATTTTATTACTTCTCTTCAAATCACATTAATCATGAAATGGAAGCACACAGCAACAGAACGTACCAGCGTGACTTCAAACACTTTGTTACATGCATCCACCCTCGTCGCATGGAATCTCTGATGCGCTGATGCAGCATTTGGTACCGGGGTTGCGTAGACAAGAGCTTTCAAATGCCCCCATAAATGAAAATCAAGAGGGTTGAGGTCAGGAGAGCGTGGAGGCCATGGAATTGGTCCGCCTCTACCAATCCATCGATCACCAAATCTGTTGTTGAGAAGCGTACGAACACTTCGACTGAAATGTGCAGGAGCTCCATCGTGCGTGAACCACATGTTTTGTCGTACTTGTAAAGGCACATGTTGTAGCAGCACAAGTAGAGTATCCCGTATGAAATCATGATAACGAGCTCCATAGAGAGTAGGTGGAAGAATATGGGGCCCAATCAAGACATCACCAACAATGCCTGCCCAAACGTTCACAGAAAATCTGTGTTGATGACGTGATTGCACAATTGCGTGCGGATTCTCGTCAGCCCACACATGTTGATTGTGAAAATTTACAATTAGATCACGTTGGAATGAAGCCTAATCCGTAAAGAGAGCATTTGCACTGAAATGAGGATTGACACATTGTTGGAAGAACCAATCGCAGAAGTGTACCCGTGGAGGACAATTAGCTGCTGATAGTGCCTGCACACGCTGTACATGGTACGGAAACAACTGGTTCTCCCTTAGCACTCTCCATATAGTGACGTGGTCAACATTGCCTTGTACAGCAGCAACGTCTCTGACGCTGACATTAGGGTTATCGTCAACTGCACGAAGAATTGCCTCGTCCATTGCAGGTGTCCTCGTCGTTCTAGGTCTTCCCCAGTCGCGAGTCATAGGCTGGAATGTTCCGTGCTCCCTAAGACGCCGATCAATTGCATCGAACGTCTTCCTGTCGGGACACGTTCGTTCTGGAAATCTGTCTCGATACAAACGTACCGCTCCACGGCTATTGCCCCGTGCTAATTCATACATCAAATGGGCATCTGCCAACTCCGCATTTGTAAACATTGCACTGACTGCAAAACCACGTTCGTGATGAACACTAACCTGTTGATGCTACGTACTGATGTGCTTGATGCTAGTACTGTAGAGCAATGAGTCGCATGTCAACACAAGCAACGAAGTCAACATCACCTTCCTTCAATTGGGCCAACTGGCGGTTAATCGAGGAAGTACAGTACATACTGACGAAACTAAAATGAGCTCTAACATGGAAATTAAGCGTTTCCGGGCACATGTCCACATAACATCTTTTCTTTATTTGTGTCTGAGGAATGTTTCCTGAAAGTTTGGCCGTACCTTTTTGTAACACCCTGTATTTTGTACTTTTTTGAAACAGATGTCTGAAGATGGGATTAATCCCGAAACGCGTAACATGTTCTAATAAAAGAGTCCATTGAACATCTCATGACCTTATTGTGATTGTGCAGCACTGGTTGCCAATATTAACATAAAAATGATCGCAGGCCTCAGACGGGAATTTATGTCCTGTATATCAAATAAATTAGAGACTCGCAGTGTCTTTTAGAAAACATAAGGTGAAAGAAGTTTGATGGCAACTAGACCCGACTCTGTCACCTCTGCTTTTACAGTTCACGCCCCCATCGATTACGCAAACATTTCAACATGACAGTGGCGTTAACTTACATGACATAAAGCTTTTACAAATGTCTAGAGGCTGTTTAGTAGAGGTGTCATTATTTGACATTCAGCTATGACAAAGTATTCAAAGAAAGAACCTCTTTTGATAATCTGTCCTTGACCCACAGCATTGAAACGGTATAGCTTCGTAGTACAACAACACTTCTTTCTGTAACTAAAGATTCATTGAAAAATATGTAGAGGTTTCATAATTCAGAGATTACTTACCACGGTTAAGATGCTGCTTGCACGCCTTTATATTTTACCTTAAAAATAAGACTTGTACCACTTCTGCCACAGCAAGATTGGTTTGACTCGCTTCTCTGTGTTGGTTGTTACTATATTGAAAGTGTCACTCAAGTAGAAACATTTCTTTCAATAATTATTTAAGTAATTGTGTAGAGGTCTTTTATTTTGTATACGTATTTGAAACACACATTTTTATACATCCTCAACTATTCGAAACTGTAAGTCATTCTTTCACAGGAGCCCGATATCAATACGAATACAGCCGCCACTGTTCAATAGCGAAACGACCTGAACTTCATGTTTGCGCTTTCGTTGAACATCTAGCATCAAAGAAAGAACCTATCTTCGTAGGGACGAATTACAATAATTTAGTTGTCTTTCTTTTTTATTCACTTTTACGGTATGGGAATTGAGTAGAAATTTCACGGTCAAAAATTCAATGAGCAATGGCGGAAGCCCTTCACAACGCATTGGCCTGAACACCCAGCGATTGGAGAAAAGGAATGCATTTATTTAAGATCCTAATAATTATCATGAGAATCAGTCTCATCGCTTTTGAAATGTGCTTTCAAAATGTTTATGCGAAAAATCCAAATTACTCGCAGGTTTAAATGACGCATAACTGGAGTATTTTTGCTTTGATTTAATTTACACTAACTTGAAAGTACATTTCATTTGGCCACCGGATTTTCCAGGAAATTTTTGTAAAAATAAATTGTATGTCATTACAAATGTATTCTTTCGTTCTATGTAAACCAATGAATAACTATCATGTAAAAAACTTAATGGACAGGAATACTTGGAAAACACCAATAATAGGAAACCTAATGAAGAAAATGTTCAAAAACATGATAATAATAAAAAAATTTAAAAAGGCAGCGTTATAATAGCTCTGAACCTGTAACACGTCAAGCATCGAATAAGAGTAGTTTTTACCACCGACATGTAATTTCCAGTCATGTTATTATGACAAATCGTACCTAAAACGACCGTTCTCGTGAGATAGTGTGATGCTAGTTAGAAGCAGCTTATTTTCCCACATACGCTATAATATAAAAACCACCAAATACAGAGTTCAGCTCCGTATGACAATACAATCAGGCATCTCCTAAGTTCTGTTTCTGACGTATAAGCAATACTACACAATATATAGTTGTGCTATTCTCCATCAGGCAAAAAATCTGACGGCACAGATTGTTCCTTCGCAGTGTACAGGAACATGGAATTCCACGCTGTGACATCACCAGTTCCTCTGGGCTCTGAGCACCATGGAACTTAACTGCTGTGGTCATCAGTCCCCTAGAACTTAGAACTACTTAAAC
Organism: Schistocerca piceifrons; assembly: GCF_021461385.2. Classification (NCBI taxonomy): domain Eukaryota; kingdom Metazoa; phylum Arthropoda; class Insecta; order Orthoptera; family Acrididae; genus Schistocerca; species Schistocerca piceifrons. Next base: position 548,212,093 of record NC_060143.1, read on the forward strand.
CTAACTAACCTAAGGACATCACACACACCCATGCCGGAGGCAGGATTCGAACCTGCGACCGTAGCGGCCACGCGGCTCCAGACTGTAGCGCCTAGAATCGCACGGCCGCTCCGGCCGGCTCCAGTTCCTCTCCCACGAACATTTTCACGGTCCGTGAGAGGAAGACTCAACTGCCATAATTCGCTAGCCACGTGCCGTGGATCATTTTTCTCACAGGAGATTAAATGCGGTGCCGCGCGAGCATGTCAGCTGTTTCCTGTGAACCATAAATTTCATTTCTTTGAAGAGAGGGCGACTTATTGTGTTTCGTTAGTTATCGTTCGTCAACTGTTGCAATGATCCAACCGAAAATGAATGGGAATTAGTCCCATGGTGCTGCTTCTTTTTTATAATTAAGACAATAGGAAGAGAAATATTATTTATGTACATGTGTAATCACGCATTTGTTTGTTAAAACGGTTTCACGTCAACGCTCCAGGCGGGTAGGAATCTATTTATACATCTGTGGCCATATCGAAGTCGTTGATTCATCGATTCGCTATTACGAGGGTCACTCCAAAAGAAATGCACGCTATTTTTGTAAAAATACAGTTTTCATTCTGCATGTGTGAAAGTTTTACAGTGTTTAGATACACCCTTCCCGCTTGGTTTAAAACTTAGTTCAACCTGTTCCCGTGAGTGGCGCCGTCACAACATGTCTTCAAGATGGCTGCTATAATACTTGGCGTTCGTCAGATGCAACGTGCTGTCATAGAAATCCTGTGCTGTGAAAACGAGACACTGGTAAACATCCACAAGAGGTTGAAAAAGGTGTATGGAGATGCTGCTGTCGATCGCAGTACAGTTAGTCGGTGGGCAAGCAGATTACGTGATGAAAGCGGGCACGGCAATATTGAGGATTGTCCTTACAGCGGCAGACCTCGCACTGCACACACTCCAGACAATGTGCAGAGAGTTAACAAATTGATGACAGCTGACAGAGGCATCACAGTGAACGAATTGTCACACTACGTTGGGATAGGGGAAGGAAGTGTTCGCATTATACTGAAAGTGTTGGCATTAAAAAAGATTTGTGCCAGGTGGGTTCCCAGGATGTTGACAGTGGCTCACAAAGAAACAAGAAAAACGGTATGCAGAGAACTTTTGGAACAGTACGACAATGGTGGAGATGAGTTTCTTGGAAGAATTGTGACAGGTGATGAAACATGACTCCATCATTTTTCACCAGAGACGAAGAGGCAGTCAATGGAGTGGCACCATGCAAGTTCACCCAAGGGAAAAAAAAAAAATTCAAAACCACACCTTCTGCTGGAAAAGCTATGGTTACAGTGTTTTTCGATTCCGAAGGAATCTTGCTTGTGGACATCATGCCAAGTGGAACCACCATAAATTCTGATGCATATGTGACGACACTGAAGAAACTTCAAGCTCGACTGAGTCGTGTTCGACCACATCGGCAAAAGCAGGATGTGTTGCTGTTGCACGACAATGCACGGCCACATGTCCGTCAAAAAACCATGCAAGCTATCACAAAACTGGGATGGACAACACTGAAACACCCGCCTTACAGTCCTGACCTGGCTCCATGTGACTATCATCTCTTTGGGAAACTGAAATACCCTGTTCGTGGAACAAGGTTGGAAGATGATGACTCCCTTGTGCACGCTGCCAAACAGTGGCTGCAACAGGTTGGTCCAGAATTTTACCGTGCGGGTATACAGGCGCTGGTTCCAAGATGGCGTAAGGCAGTTGAGAGGGATGGAAATTATGTAAAGAAATGAAAATATTGTTGGTAAAGGATGTATCTACACACTGTAAAACTTTCAAACATGTAGAATAAAAGATGGATTTAAAAAAAATATAGTGTGCATTTCTTTTGGAGTGACCCTCGTACATCTACATATCTAATTCTACATCTCTGTCTACATCTACACTCCGTAAACCACCTTAAGGCGTGTGGCGAAGAGTATGTCCGGTAGCACTATTTGGTCCTCTTCACCCGATCCGCTAGCGAACGGCGCGTGGTAAAAATTACGTCCGGTAGACCTCTATGTTATCCACAGTTTCTCTGATTTTCTCGTCGTGGTCATTTCGCGGGACGTATGTGGGAGGAAGTAATAAACTGACCAACCCTTCCCGGGGCGTTCTCTCTCAGGACTTCTGCTACTGCCACTTGCTGAGCATCTTCGTAATGTTACCGCGCCAGCTAAACGATCCGGTGACGAAACGCGCCACTTTTCGTTGGAGCTGGAATACCTCTTGTGTTAATACCTGGCGGCTATTATTAGTGTGCAGGTACTCACAGATTTCCACTGTAGGCTGCAATCATCGTAAGACGGCGGAACTTGCTGGATACGGTAATGCGTAAATGCGGAACCGATTTACACTGGCAAAAAATTAGTTCCAATTTTGGCCAACAGCTACAAATCTGTCGCTGTACACTGTCTGTAGAACGCTATGACATCAAGGCTGTCATTTGAAGAGTCGTAAGGTGAGGAGAGCAGTGTGGCCTTCGAGAAGTGGATGACATCGGAAGTTCACTGAGGCTTTTTGCAGATGATGCTGTGGTGTATCGAGAGGTTATAACAATGGAAAATTGTACTGAAATGCAGCGAATTGACGCATGGTGCAGGGAATGGCAATTGAATCTCAATGTAGACAAGTGTAATGTGCTGCGAATACATAGAAAGATAGATCCCTTATCATTTAGCTACAAAATAGCAGGTCAGCAAATGGAAGCAGTTAATTCCATAAATTATCGGGGAGTACGCATTAGGAGTGATTTAAAATGGAATAATCATATAAAGTTGCTCGTCGGTAAAACAGATGCCAGACTGAGAATCATTGGAAGAATCCTAAGGAAATGCAATCCGAAAACAAAGGAAGTAGGTCACAGTACGCTTGTTCGCCCACTGCTTGAATACTGCTCAGCAGTGTGGGATCCGTACCAGATAGGGTTGATAGAAGAGATACAGAAGATCCAAAGGAGAGCAGCGCGCTTCGTTACAAGATCATTTAGTAATCGCGAGAGTGTTACGGAGATGATAGATAAACTCCAGTGGAAGACTCTGCAGGGGAGACGCTCAGTAGCTCGGTACGGGCTTTTGTTGAAGTTTCGAGAAGATACCTTCACCGAAGAGTCAAACAGTATATTGCTCCTTCCTACGTATATCTCGCGAAGAGACCATAAGGATAAAATCAGAGAGATTAGAGCCCACACAGAAGCATACTGACAATCCTTCTTTCCGCGAACAATACGAGACTGGAATAGAAGGGAGAACCGATAGAGGTACTCAGGGTACCCTCCGCCACACACCGTCAGGTGGCTTGCGGAGTATAGATGTAGATGTAGAGAAGACTGACCATGCGCTGTTAATAAAATTTTCTTGTGTGAACGGCAGCAATTATAGTGCTGCATTGAGAGAGTATCGCCGACTGGAAGGTCTTAGGTGAGGCCCGATGTCATTAAATGGTATAAAGAAGATGATAATGAAATTCTAAAACATGGGTGAGCTTGGTGTGGTCTCTGCAAGAGAACGGCTTCCTATCCCGGTGGAAGTTGTTGACGAGTTTGTTGTTCCTGGAACCGACAATGCCGCAGATGTCCCAGATACTGTTAGTGCTTGTGCAGTGCCACGAGATTCTTCCATCCCGTGGTCAACAGCACGGAAAGTTTCCCTGCCTAACTTACACGGGTACCCGTAAAAGATCCAGACGGTGCTGCAACTGAAACCACAAGACCCGGAACAAAGTCTTTTGTGTTAGCAGAGGAGCCAACACCGTGTTACGAGTGGAGGCCGAAATGCACGCGTTTTAGCTCACACAGGCGGGCGCTAGGAGGGAAGAACTATACTGACGTGAGGTCTGGAACATGACACGCAGTGAGAATTCAGAAAGCGGACGTAATTAGTTTGATACTTAACTTTAATCCATTAATGATGAACGTCGCTCTTGACGGTACATGATTCACAATATTATCTGTTCAGAATACATTCGTGAAGTAATTATAGTAACTGAATATGGCGCCTTGCTAGGTCGTAGCAAATGACATAGCTGAAGGCTATGCTAAACTGTCGTCTCTGCAAATGAGAACGTATGTAGACAGTGAACCACCGCTAGCAAAGTCGGCTGTACAACTGGGGCGAGTGCTGGGGAGTCTCTCTAGACTAGACCTGCCGTGTGGCGGCGCTCGGTCTGCAATCACTGATAGTGGCGACACGCGGGTCCGACGTATACTAACGGACCGCGGCCGATTTAAAGGCTACCACCTAGCAAGTGTGGTGTTTGGTGGTGACACCACAAAGTCAGTGTTTGCTCTTCTGTTTCTGGTACTGATCGAAGTTGATGACATGTGGCCGGGTAATATTATACTGTGTGACGAAGCGCATCTTAAACTACATGGTGCAGTGAATAGACAGAGCTGCCGAATTCGGGGCTCTGTTAAACCGGAGTTGCACTCTGTTTGTGTGGCTGTGCAATGTCGATTCACAAGGACGTCTGTTCTTGGTCCGCTTTTCTTTGAAGAGAACAGACACACGAGCCGCACGTTGGGTGTACTGTGACGTCTGCACATTATCGAGACCTCCTCGAACAGCATGTGATTCCTGCTGTGAAGCAGTGTAACTGTGTGTAAATCACTGTTTTCGTACAAGATGGGGCAACACCCTCATATCGCTCGCCCAAGAAACATCTGGTCATTACAGTCCTCCACGAACGTTCAACCTCAATAGGTTTTTCAGATCCATGGCCTGAAAGATCATGTGATCTGAGTTATGTGACTTCTGGCTCTGGGGCTATCTAAAAAAATGCGTTTTCCAGTGACTCGTCCCGTCCCTACCTGACCTGAAGCCCAGGACAGAGGAAGACATTGCTCAGATTCCACTGCTACTGCTGCGAGCAGCTGTTGATCACATCATTTTATGGGTAAAGCATTTCGTCGATACCTCCAGTGCTCATATTGAACGAACTGTGTAAGCGACGGTTAATAATAAAGTAAAAAATGTGCGTTTCTTACTTGTTTGGCTTTTCCTGCCCACGTTCCGTTCCTAACATTTCTACACGTCTTTCTTGCATTCACAGCGCCAGATTGGCACCTGCTGACTAATATTGGAACTAATTTTTTTCCAGCGAAAATCATATTTGTATTAACGCATTAGAATATCTACGAAGTTTCGCCGCCATACGACAACTGCAAGCGTGTCGTCGTAAAATTCTCCGTTCCCTCCGAACTGCGTCTCGTAGCTCGGTTCGGAGAAATCACTTGCATGCAATTACTTGTGTGAGTGTGAGTGGTTTATATTCACGAAATGCTGTCTTGTTTATTCGATCTGCATTTTAATAAAATTCATACCTTTTCACGTAACTCTGTCGTGTGACATATCGATTTAACCGGAATTGTTTCAGGAATTCAGTATGAGGTGTGGGATTTGTTCGACACCTTACACCCATGTGACCATTTGGCCCAAAGCAAGTATCAATGTGGTCTAACTCGGTAGTGCCTATCACACGATAGGTGGCAGAAAAATCCATAAAATTATTTTTTTTGTAAACTTACGATAAATTGAAACATAATGCTAAACACAGAATGAACCACCTAGCTATATTTTTCGATTTGACACAAGAATGCGAAGATCGAATTTAGGATTTCTCAACAAAAAATGAAATTTTTTTTGTTCAAGCGACACCTTTTACAAACAGTGCAGATACATTGCCAAAAGATTTTCAGATGGAATGCACAGAGATGCAGTTTGCCATCCAACTAAATGAAAAATCATCTATCTTCGCTGGACTTTTACAAATCATAACCGTTCAGAGACAGATATCCCTTGCTGCACAGTTATGTATTATACAGGGTGTTACAAAAAGGTACGGCCAAACTTTCAGGAAACATTTCTCACACACAAAGAAAGAAAATATGTTATGTGGACATGTGTCCGGAAACGCTTACTTTCCATGTTAGAGCTCATTTTATTACTTCTCTTCAAATCACATTAATCATGGAATGGAAACACACAGCAACAGAATGTACCAGCGTGACTTCGAACACTTTGTTACAGGAAATGTTCAAAATGTCCTCCGTTAGCGAGAATACATGCAGCCACTCTCCGTCGTATGGAATCCCTGATGCGCTGATGCAGCCCTGGAGAATGGCGTATTGTATCACAGCCGTCCACAATACGAGCACGAAGAGTCTCTACATTTGGTACCGGGGTTGCGTAGACAAGAGCTTTCAAATGCCCCCATAAATGAAAGTCAAGAGGGTTGAGATCAGGGGAGCGTGGAGGCCATGGAATTGGTCCGCCTCTACCAATACATCGGTCACCGAATCTGTTGTTGAGAAGCGTACGAACACTTTGACTGAAATGTGCAGGAGCTCCATCGTGCATGAACCACATGTTGTGTCGTACTTGTAAAGGCACATGTTCTAGCAGCACAGGTAGAGTATCCCGTATGAAATCATGATAACGTGCTCCATTGAGCGTAGGTGGAAGAACATGGGGCCCAATCAAGACATCACCAACAATGCCTGCCCAAACGTTCACAGAAAATCTGTGTTGATGACGTGATTGCACAATTGCGTGCGAATTCTCGTCAGCCCACACATGTTGATTGTGAAAATTTACAATTTCCTCACGTTGGAGTACATACTGACGAAACTAAAATGAGCTCTAACTTGGAAATTAAGCGTTTCCGGACACATGTCCGCATAACATCTTTTCTTTATTTGTGTGTGAGGACTGTTTCCTGAAAGTTTGGCCGTAACTTTTTGTAACACGCTGTATATGCCATCTTTGTTTAGAAACACATATGTTTGTAAATAGTTTATTTTTAATGGTAAAGAGCACAAAGGGTAAGAACAGAACCAAGATCACAAATGTACACTTTGAGATACCCCGAGAATTACAACCACCTGGACCGAAGCTTATGCTGTCACAGTAGTTTATCAGGTTCAGAGTCGAATGTGACATTAATTTTATGAATTGTAACTAACTATACAAAATATTATTAATGAAATGTCATGAGTAAAATGTCAAATTAGTTCCTGCTTGCTTTTTCAGAAGAAAGAGTCATAAATTCTAAATTACTTAAACGTGTTGACTGTATACTTACGACCGTCACCCATTTTCGTCCTCTCATCGCTTAAATGGTTCAAATGGATCTGAGAACTATGGGACTTAACATCTGAGGTCATCAGTCCCCTAGAACTTAGAACTACTTAAACCTAACCAACCTAAGGACATCACACACATTCATGCCCGAGGCAGGATTCGAATCTGCGACCGTAGCGGTCGCGCGGTTCCAGACCGAATCGCCTAGAACCGCGCAGCCACATCGCCCATCCCTTATTGTTGCACTAGTTTAGCACCCGCTGCTTCGCTCGCACGGACTGTATGGCCTGCAGAGACTTTTTTTTAAATTTAATCGAATTTTTATGTTTTTCACGAATTTCTCACCTTCTAAGCTTCTTACTTTTAGGCCATATAAGCATGGTCTTCTCCGTATGTATTTCTGACCAAAAAGCGATTCTGGTAGCTGTAGTCCAAAGTGCTTTTGCTAATCATGCCTTTTGCTTTCTTGTGGAAATATTTCCATAGCAGCTTCAGTCCCCCAACAAAAATTTCTTCATACCTAACCGAGAAGTGAAATCCAAGTTTCATAAGTTTAGCTTCCAAATTTTGTTTAATGTAACGATATAGATTTTTAAAAAATTTTCATCCCCTATTGCACTCCCTTATGGGTTGAATTTCCAGAAACATAAACACTTATTTGTTTCACTTATAATGAAGAACTCAGATATTAGTTGCTATAGATCTAGCCTTAAATCATTTAATAGCTCTTTAGTAATTATTTATTTTCAAAAAGTTTTGACCCACTATTTTGCCTCCTTAGTGGCTTATTTTCCAAAAATTCTGGAACACGTACTTTTTATTTTCTGACTGAGAACCGTATACCAGTTTCTCTTGTTCTAGCTTCAAAATTCCAGCGACGTAACTTTCTAAAATCCTTTCACCCCCTTAGGAGTGGAATTTCGGACAATCAATTCTTAAACAATTATAGTATAAGATCCACACCCTCTCTACATTTCAAGTTTCTATCTTTGACCGTTTGGGCTGGACGTTGACGAGTTAGTGAATCAGTCTGACCCTGTTTCACCACTTTGTGGGTTAAATTACACAAACATTGAAACACGTATTTCTTCATCTCTGACCGGGAAACCAAAGACCAATTTTCAAAGATTTAGCTTAAAAATGCTTTCGCAGTGAAATATTTTCATAAAACGTTTCACACCCTATTTCACCCCCTTGGGACTGACTTCCCAAAAATTGTGACATGCATAGGTTTTATTTCTGACAGAATACAAATACAAATTTTCATAGACTTCGCTTCACAAATACTTGCAAAATGAAGTATATCCATAAAAACCTTCATCCCCCGTTTTACCACCATTGTTGTTGTTGTTTTTGTTGTTGTGGTCTTCAGTCCTGAGACTGGTTTCATTCAGCTCTCCATGCTACTCTATCCTGTGCAAGCTTCTTCATTTCCCAGTACCTACTGCTACCTACATCTTTCTGCTTAGTATATTCATCTGTTGGTCTCCCTCCACGATTTTTACCCTCCACGCTGCCCTCCAATGCTAAATTTGTGATCCCTTGATGCCTCAGAACATGTCCAACCAACCGGTCCCTTCCTCTTGTCAAGCTGCGCCACAAATACCTCATCTCCCCAATTGTATTCAATACCTCCTCATTAGTTAAGTGATCTGCCCATCTAATCTTCAGCATTCTTCTGTAGCACCACATTTCGAAAGCTTCTATTCTCTTCTTGTCTAAACTATTTATTGTCCACGTTTCGCTTCCATACATGGCTACACTTCATACTTTCAGAAACGACTTCCTGACGTTTAAATCTGTACTCGATGTTAACAATTTTCTCTTCTTCAGAAACGCTTTCCTTGCCATTGCCAGTCTACATTTTATATCCTCTCTGCTTCGATCCAGGGCAGTAAGAGTGGCTACTCGAGGGCGTTGGCACCGCTCAACATATGATGCACCAGGCTATCTTTCGGTAGAGAGTTCATGAGGTACATACTACACGGCAGCTGAAAATAGTGCTGTCCCATCATGACGACAAACAGTTCCTCTGAGGTTCTCTACCGCACTCACACTATTCATTCCAGTGATTGCGCGTCTGTGTCTGCACTTTGTTTGTAAGTAGTAGCTATGCGTATGTGCTGAATAGTTGTCTTAGTTTACTGTGTGTGTGTGTGTGTGTGTGTGTGTGTGTGTGTGTGTGTGTGTGTGTGAGTTGCGCGCAAAATATTGTATATATACTTGTGTATGTGGTTTTGTTTCTTCGTCTGGTGCTGCTACTCTTCATTTCGCATATACAGGGTGGTCCATTGATCGTGAGCGGGCCAAATATCTCACGAAATAAGCGTCAAACGAAAAAACTACAAAGAACGAACCTTGTCTAGCTTGAAGGGGGAAACCAGATGGCGCTATGGTTGGCCCGCTAGATGGCGCTGCCATAGGTCAAACTGATATCAACTGCGTTTTTTAAAATAGGAGCCCCCATTTTTTATTACATTTTCGTGCAGTACGTGAAGAAATATGACTGTTTTAGTTGCCCCACTTTTTTCGCTTTGTGATACATGACGCTGTAATAGTCACAAATATATGGCTCACAATTTTAGACGAACAGTTGGTAACTGGTAGATTTTTTAAAGCAAAATACAGAACGTAGGTACGTTTGAACATTTTATTTCGGTTGTTCCAATGTGATACATGTACCTTTGTGAACTTTCCCACAGAAACAAATCCGGGGACGTCAGATCAGGTGAACGTGCGGGCCATGGTATAGTGCTTCGACGACCAATCCACCTGTCATGAAATATGCTATTCAATACCATTTCAACCGCACGTGAGCTATGTGCCGGACATCCATCATGTTGGAAGTACATCGCCATTCTGTCATGCAGTGAAACATCTTGTAGTAACATCGGTAGAACATTACGTAGGAAATCAGCATACATTGCACCATTTAGATTGCCATCGATAAAATTGTAAGTAGGCTGTTTAGGTTTTCTTATTGGTAACGCCACGTAGCGCTCTGTATGAAAAATCACTGGCTGTGCTGTGCGCAGTCTGTGGGTAATCTGCATTGTTGTCTTTACTGTAATATTTTTCTGCTTGAGCTCTGTCATGTTTAGATATAATTTATTGCATTTGCTTCTGCTGTTTGCCAGGCATAGTATTACTAAATTTCACTTTGTATTACTCTGTTAAGCTAGTTTTACTACTGATTTATTTTTCTTGTTGCTGCACATTGGCTCATATTAGTTGTAATGTTGCATCGCTTGGTAATTTAGATTTACTGTAGCTTGCTTTGCAATTTTCCATTTTTTTTGTCATTGCTGTTTGTGTTAATATGTTATGTGCTGCTGCATTGCCTCGTCCCTTAGTTTAGCATCTGAGCTCAGTAGATTTAAGCTAGCTTAAGAGGGGGTAGACTATATAAGAAACTGACTATGGACAATAAGGAAAGAATGCATTGAGAAGTTATATGAAAAAGATTTGGACCAAAATGAGTATTGTACACTGAGAAATAATTATTTTGAAAGAAATATGAATAGAATACAGAAAGCAGGTATAGATAGGACTTTTAGGGAATAATGATGAATGAAGGGAGATCTCCAAGAAGTAAAGAAAGTTTTGTTTGCAAAATACTGCAGTACAACAAACCCTGTCCTTTCCTTTTGTGTTATCCCCCTATGTGTTTGTGTACCATTGTGTATTTGTTTTCTTCCTGTCTCTGTGTACTGTTTCATAGAATTTTTTCTCTTCTGATACTAAGCTACATTCACTATGATGAGGAATACTATTATCCTCAAATATAATTTGCATTAATAATATGTTATTTACTTTGTAAAGATGTTTAGACATTATTTACTCTGTTTTGTTGCTCACATGTGAAGGTGATGTTTCAAAAGTTCTTCTGATCTTTATGTATGTACTTATGTCATAATTCCTGTAACACTGATGTATATGTTTATTTCTATTCTTTTGTAAAGCCCCTATTACTACAAATGTTATCTGTATTGTTATGTTCTTTAATGATGTATTCTGTATCTTTGTAATTGTAATCTTATGTTATAAATTTGTAATGGACACCAGTTCATCAGATTAAGTGAGAAGTAGGGACTGTTAGTGTTTGCACATGTGTTAATAATTCAGCAAGGGACTGGATAACAGCATTGCTGGTTCTGAGGACATTTCCAAACACTTTGTGAGTGCACAAGTGGTGGTTATGGACTTGCTATATTCTCCGCAAGACTCTTCGACGGTGATTGTGCACCTGCACAGTTGCAACAGATGGCTGCTGGCCGTCTCTACATGGACTACAGTGGGTCTGCATCTTTGATGACCCACCAATACCATTATTTCTACAAGGACTGTAGTGGGTCTGCACCTTTGGTGGCCCACCAATACCATACTCTCTACCAGGACTACAGTGGGTCTACTCTGTGATGACCTACCTACCAATATTCTTCAAAACGTCGAATGACTCTGCTGTGGGTTTGCTCTGTTGTGGCCCATTACCTGTCAGCATGTCAAGAGTCAGCACTGTCTTTCCGTTGGAAGGACAACACTACTTCTTCAAGACAGCATGGAAATCCACTACTTCTGTGTGCATTTTCTTTTACTGCTCAGCCTTTGAGAAAAACACTGCTATTATACTGTGATGAACGATCAGGACTGTCTTTATGGACTGTGAGAAAATTTTAGCTTTTGACCAACATTGTATCAATAAGTGTGTGCATTTGATATCTTTGTTATTGTAATTATGAAAAATTTTATCAAATCATTATTGGCCACCGCCCAAAACAATTTGTAAAATTTTTTGTGGGGAGCATGGGGGCTATGTAAGTAGGCTGTTTAGGTTTTCTTATTGGTAACGCCACGTAGCGCTCTGTATGAAAAATCACTGGCTGTGCTGTGCGCAGTCTGTGGGTAGTTTGCATTGCTGTCTGCCATTGTAGTGTTGGGCGGCTGGATGTGAACAGCGCGTAGCGTTGCGCAGTTGGAGGTGAGCCGCCAGCGGTGGTGGATGTGGAGAGAGAAATGGCGGAGTTTTGATATTTGTAAAAATGGATGTTATGAACTCCTATATATATTATGACTTTTGATGATATTAAGGTAAATACATCGTTTGTTCTCTATTAATATCTTTCATTTGCTAACTATCCCTATCAATAGTTAGTGCCTTCCGTAGTTTGAATCTTTTATTTAGCTGGTGGTAGTGGTGCTCGCTGTATTGCAGTAGTTCGAGTAAACAAGATTTTTGTGAGGTAAGTGATTGGTGAAACGTATAGGTTAATGTTAGTCAGGGCCATTCTTTTGTAGGGATTTTTGAAAGTCAGATTGCGTTGCGCTAAAAATATTGTATGTCAGTTTAAGCACAGTCATGTATAAATTGTTCAAAGGGGACGTTTCAAAATGAGGGCCAATTATCCTTCGTCCCATAATGCCGCACCATACATTAACCCGCCAAGGTCGCTCATGTTTCACTTTTCGCACCCATCGTGGATTTTCCGTTGTCCAATAGTGCATATCATGCCAGTTTATGTTACCGTTTTTGGTGAATGACGCTTCGTTGCTGAATAGAAAGCATGGAAAAAATCTGTAATCGTCCCGTGATTTCTCTTGTGCCCAGTGGCAGAACTATACACGACGTTCAAAGTCGTCGCCATGCAATTCCTGGTGCATAGAATATGGTACAGGTGCAGTCGATGTTGGTGAAGCGTTCTTAACACCGACGTTTTTGAGATTCCCGAGTCCGCGCGCAATTTGTCTGCTACTGATGTGCGGATTAGCCGCGACAGCAACTAAAACACCTACTTGGGCATCACCATTTGTTGCATGTCTTGGTTGACGTTTCACATGTGTCTGAACACTTCCTGTTTCCTTAAATAACGTAACTATCTGGCGAACGGCCCGGACACTTGGACGATGTCGTCCAGGATACCGAACAGCATACATAGCACACGTCGGTTGGGAATTTTTATCACAAAAGCCATACATCAACACGATATCGATCTTTTCCGCAATTGGTAAACGGTCCATTTTAAAACGGGTAATGTATCACGAAGCAAATACCGTCCGCACTGGCGGAATGTTACGTGATACCACGTACTTATTCGTTTGTGACCGTTACAGCGCCATCTACCACAAAGCGAAAAAAGTGGTCCAACTAAAACATTCATATTTCTCTACGTACTACACGAAAATGTTGAAAAAATTGGTGGTTCCTATTTTAAAAACGCTGTTGATATCCGTTTGACCTATGGCAGTGCTATCTAGCGGGCCAACCATAGCGTCATCTGGTTTCCCCCTACAAGCTAGACGAATTTCGTTCTTTGTAGTTTTTTCGTTTGATGCTTATTTTGTGAAATATTTGGCCCGGTCACTATCAATGGACCACCCTGTATATTGTATGAAATGATTGAAATACAAATACTGTATACGTGAATGTTCCACAATGGAAAATGGTGCAAGATGTTCGAAATTCTGAGAAAAATAAAGCTATAGGGAGAGTATATATACAAGATCCAAGAGCAAATGATAGGAGTGGAAGACCAAGAACGAAGTACTCGGATTAAATAGGGTGTAAGACAGGGATGTAGTCTTTCACCTTACTGTTCAATCTGTTCATGGAAGAAACAATGATGGAAATAAGAGAAAGGCTCAGGAGTGTAATTAAAGTTCAAAGTGAAAGGATAACAATGATACGATTCGCTGATGACTTTCTTATACTGACTGAAAGTGAAGAAGAATTACGTGATCTGCTGAATGGAATGGACAGTCTAATGAGTAGAGAATATGAACAGAGAGTAAGCCGAAGAAAGGTCAAAGTAATGAGAAATAGCAGAAATGAGGACAGCGAGAAACTTAATATTAGGATTTGATCACGAAGTAGATGAAGTTAAGGAATTCTACTACCTAGGCAGGAAAATAACCAATGACGAACGGAACAAGGAGGACATCAAAAGCAGACTACAACTGAAAAAAGGGCATTCCTAGCCAAGAGAAGTCTACTTGTATCAAACATAAGCCTTGATTTGAGGAAGAAATTTGTGAAATGTTCGGAGAACAGCATTCCAGGTAATAAAACATGGACTATCGGAAAACCAGTACAGAAGAGAACGGAAGCGTATGAGACGTGGTACTATAGACGAATGTTGAAAATTAGCTGGACTGATAAGGCAAGGAGGTTCTGCGAAGAACAGGAGAGTAAAGAAATGTGTAGAAAACACTGACAAAGAGAAGGGACAAGATGATAGGATATCTGTTAAGACATCAGGGAGTATCTTCTATGGTACTAGAGGGGACTGTAGAGGACAAAAACTGTAGAGGAAGACAGAGACTGGAATACATCCACTAACTAACTGAGGGTGTAGGTTGCAAGTGCCACTCTGAAATGAAGAGGTTGGCACAGGAGAGGAATTCTTGGCAGGTCGCACCAAACCAGTCAGCAGATTGTTGTTGATGTTGTGGTCTTCTGTCCAGAGACTAGTTTGACGCAACTCTCCATGCTACTCTATCCTGTGCAAGCTTCTTCATCTCTGAGTAACTATTGCAACCTACATCCTTCTGAATCTGCTTAGTGTTTTCATCTCTTGGTCTCTCTCTACGATTTTTACGCTCCACGCTTCCCTCCAATACTACACTAGTGATCCATTGATGCCTCAGAACGTGTCCTACCAACCAATCCCTTCTTCTAGTCAAATTGTGTCACAAATTCCTCATCTCCCCAATTCTATTCAGTACCTCCTCATTAGTTACATGATCTATCCATCTAATCTTCAGCATTCTTTTGTAGCACCACATATAGAAAGCTTCTATTCTCTTCTTGTCTAAACTATTTATCGTCCATGTTTCACTTCCATACATAGCAACAATCCATGCAAATACTTTCAGAAAGGACTTCCTGACACTTAAATCTACACTCGATGTTAACAAATTTCTCTTCTTCAGAAACGCCGTCCTTGCCATTGACACTCTACATTTTATATCCTCTCTACTTCGATCATCATCATTTATTTTTCTCCCCAAATAGCAAAACCCCTTTACTACTTTAAGTGTTTCATTTCCTAATCTAATTCCCTCAGTGTCACCTTATTTAATGCAACTAATTTGCACTATCCTCGTTTTGTTTTTGTTGATGATCATCTTATATCCTCCATTCAAGACACTGTCCATTCCATTCAACTGCTCTTCCAGGTCCTCCGACAGAATGATAATGTCATCGGCAAACCTCAAAGTCTTTATTTCTTCTCCGTGGATTTTAATTCCTGCTCTGAATTTTCCTTTCGTTTACTTCACTGCTTGCTCAATACACAGATTGAATAACATCGGGGATAGGCTACAACCCATTTTCACTCCCTTCTCAACCACTGCTTCGCTTTCATGCCCCTCGACTGCCATCTGGTTTCTGTACCAATTGTAAATAGCCTTTCGCTCCCTGGATTTGACCTCTGCCACCTTCAGAATTTGAACGTGAGTATTCCCGTCAACATTGTCAAAAGCTTTCACTACGTCTACAAATGCTAGAAAGGTAGGATTGCCTTTCGTTAATCTATCTTCTAAGATAATTCGTAGGGTCAGTATTCCCTTGCGTGTCCCAGCATTTCGACGGAAACCAAACTGGTCTTCCTCGACGTCGGCTTCTGCCCGTTTTTCCAGTCGTCTATATGGAATTCTATATGGAATTCGTGTCAGTAGTTTGCAGCCTTGACTTATTAGAGCGATAGTTTGCTAATTTTCACACCTGTCAACACCTGCTTAGTTTTGGACTGGAATTATTATATTCTTCTTGATGTCTGAAGGTATTTCGCCTGTCTCATACATCTTGCTCACCAGATGGAATAGTTTTGCCATTGCTGGCTCTCCCAAGGCTATCAGTAGCTTTGATGGAATGTTGTCTACTCCTGGGGCCTTGTTTCGACTTAGGTCTTTCAGTGCTCTGTCAAATTATTCATGCAGTATCGCATCTCCCATCTCATCTTCACCTACATCCTCTTCCATTTCCATAATATTGCCTTCAAGTACATCGCCCTTGTATAGACCCTCTATATACTCCTTCCACCTTTCTGCTGTCCCCACTTTGCTTAGAACCGGTTTTCCGCATGAGCTGTTGATATTTAATTTTTCTTTAGGTTGTATCTATCTTACCCGTAGTGACATATGCCTCTACATCCTTACATTTTCCCTCTAGCCATCCCTGCTTAGCCATTTTGCACTTCCTGTCGATGTCATTTTTGAGACGTTTGTATTCCTTTGCGCCTGCTTTATTTTATCGCATTTTTATACTTTCTCTTTTCATCAATTAAATTCAGTATCTTTTCTGTTACCCAAGGATTTCTACTAGCCCTCATCTTTTTACCTACTTGATCCTCTGCTGATGATACATAAAAAATTGTGAAAGAAAAATGTAAATATTGAATAAAAGAATTACAAGTAGATATAGATACAAAATGGCTAACGCAGTATGTAAGTCACTCTTCTCTATACTAGCTTTAGTGTACATAAATTATTTGCTAAATGATCAGAAGATCTAAACTTTTCAAATAAAATCAGTGTATACGGACAAAAAAGAAAATGACGATGTAATACATCAACAAAAAAATTAACATTGCAAATTACTGTATTTTAGAAAAAAACAGCTTCGTGTAAAACCACTGTGAGTTATAGAAGAAAATAGCTTTGTAAATAAATAAGAAAAAATTATTGTGCAATACTTCGAACTGCAAAAAAAAAAAAAGAAATTGTTAATTACATACTACAAAGTTAATTTGTTACATCCCTGTTACTATTTACAAACACTTCCACTACAGAATTTCTGTTTATGTAACAAACCTTAATCTCTGCCCACGATGTCCAGACCTCAAGTGAAGAGGTCTAACACAGCTGAGCTAGCTACAAAGAATGATTATGGAGGAAATCGATTCGTATTGATCCACTGAGTTTCTTCTTATTTCATTGTGCTGCCAGTGGCTGAGAGAGGTAGGGCGAAGTTTTTGACCAATTTTAAATCACGTTACCACTATCGAGTTATGTCATGAGCTTGAATACATCTGGCCGGCCGGTGTGGCCGTGCGGTTAAAGGCGCTTCAGTCTGGAACCGCGTGACCGCTACGGTCGCAGGTTCGAATCCTGCCTCGGGCATGGATGTGTGTGATGTCCTTAGGTTAGTTAGGTTTAATTAGTTCTAAGTTCTAGGCGACTGATGGCCTCAGAAGTTGAGTCGCATAGTGCTCAGAGCCATTTGAACCATTTTGAATACATCTCGCACGATTGGCTAGGGTTTGTGATTGAGCTACCCCTGCGGGATTTTGATCAGTTCCTGGTGATTCCCCAGGTGAGAGGGAGGGAGAGGAAGTGGGGAGGACTAAGGGGCTCAAGCGGATAACCTGACAGCAGACGTCCTTATCTGTGTATCCTGATACTCATGATCAAGGTCATTCCATACGCCCACTGCTATCCTACTGCTTATAAGTTACATTGCTATCGTATCAAGCTCGTATTTACAACACAACTGCGGGCTACCGAGATCCGCTACTTCCCTCAGTGCCAGTCTAGGTGTTTCGTTAATGGTGCTCACCGGAAGGAAGGGGGTCGCCTGATGTTTACATGCGCCAGAACCCGTAGTGCTATTCTACTTACCAGGTGGTTCCTCATTACCGTTTCTTTGTCTTCTTCTGAAGACTGTTTCTATTCACTACACAAATTTCGGAAAAATAGCCCTACTTTTACAATAAGTCTAAGTACAAGTCAGACTAGAGTAGGAGAACTTTCGGCATTGAAATGGACATGCAGATTTGCTTCACAGGAACTTATATTACAATACAAATGGTTCAGATGGCTCTGAGCACTATGGGACTTAACTTCTGAGGTCATCAGTCCCCTAGAACGTAGAAGTACTTAAACCTAACTAACCTAAGGACATCACACACATCCATGCCCGAGGCAGGATTCGAACCTGCGACCGTAGCGGTGGCACGGTTCCAGACTGTAGCTCCTAAACTGCTCGGTCACCCCGGCCGACTATTACAATACAATTTAGACTTTTAGTTGCAGATAAAGTTCGGTATAAGAAAATTCGGCATCACATAGGATGTTTGTCACAGAATGAACAAAACATATCTGACAGTGTCACCAACTCTGAAATTTATAATTTCTCTGTCAGATTGGTTCACCACCAATCTAGATAAACAAATCTTTGAATGACATTACCACTTGTTTTCCGACATGGTAGCATACAACTGTTTGAAAATTTCGTTTCTGTTTAACCCATTATTTCTATTCACCTCACTGCTTCTGATCAGCCTATGCCGCGGTACTAATATCCTTTCGCCCTAAATTTTAATTCCGTTCTTTTCATTTGCATCATTGCTTTTTGGACATGCAAGTTGAGCAGTGAGGATCAAATGCTGCTGTGCTGTCTTAATATACGACAGAGAAAGAGGTACCTTCTGTTAAGAATTGCACAGTGATTCATAAATTTAAGGTGCAGCACTAAATAATATGATGTGAATAAGCGCAGAGAGTGAGTGACCCGTTTTACGTAACTCTGTTTTAACCGTTGAATGAGGTATGGTGAGAATCGGTAAACCGCTGGGAGAGAACGTGTTTGTAAACACCAGCAGCGGTGGTCAACATGTGGCCTGGCACACCCGCAAGTAAACTTTCCACTAGGAAAAATGCTGACGTCACGGGAAAACTACCGCCGTCCGGGGAAAAATACAAGAGGCCAAGCGGCGCGCAGTCAGTGCGCGGAACAGATGTTGCGTCACCCAGCTTGTCCCGCGTGTCGTTCGGCGCTACACTTGAGGTGATCGCAGCTTAGGCTTTCCGCTGCGACGTTCTGCAGTATAAACTGCTTCGAAGAAGTGTCTGTTGATTCCGGAATACATCACAGCGCTGAGAACTGTTTCTCTCAGAGACTGTGTTTACATGTGATGCTTAATCCGTATTTCCACAAATCGACCTCCCGAAACGGCTTCTGTAAACGCTCCAATACCGATTCTTGAAATGCGGCTTTGGCTGTTGGTTTCCAGATTCCACAGTCGGTATACGTACCATATAAACATTCCACCACATTTGTGCCGTGACCGGACTGTCAGGTCCCTACCCGTTTTTCAAAATATTGCTTAAAGTGGACGATGCGGTTTTACGTTGCGTGAAGGGAATAAAGGAGTATTAATTGCAGAGAAGGTTAGTTCACCTTTATTAATTGAACAGAAATACATACATGATACATTTTCTAGATTAGATAAACCTAACTAATTGGCACCAATTCTATGTTCGGCTTTGCTGGCTAATTTTTAAACTGCTACAATAACTCTCTGTTTTTAACGGAAAAGATTAAACATCACAGTCAATGGTTAGTGACAAAATATTTACTGATTTTCTATGAACGTGCCTTTAGTAATTCTGAAGATTTATAGCCGTTTCAAGTACCTTAATCTTTCTGGAACAGTCTTCCACCAGTGATCATTTCACAGATCTTTCTACAACTTACATAGTTCAGTTGCGTGTAATAAAACATTTTCATACGGATTAGTTGGTGTGGATACGATTTTTAAATATCTCTTCTTGTACGACCTCCTGATCTTCCTTATAACTTCATTGACATCCATAAAGACATCTGTTTTAAAAAATATTACGAAAAAACATTGTACTGACGAAATCGGGCAACTGCTTTATGGCTATACCACCACTCAAGTAAGTTATACACTGATAAGCCAAAAAAAATGACGAATTGCTTAATAGCTAGATGGGCCATCTATGTAACGCAATATACTACCGATTCTGCGTATCATCGATTCTACGGTTCGTTGGCAGATCTGTGGAGGTGGCACCATGTGTCTAATCACTTTCCAATAAAAAAGGAAGAAGTTATATGTGAAATAAAAACAGAAATGCATGTGTTGTTATGTTTCAAGTGCCGTTAATTCAGGTCTATAAGGAATTTCACATGATGTAAATACCAGCCACCCCAGTTCAGCAGCACAACTAAAATATCAAGCAGAAAATAATGAATCATCTCACTTTTATAAATAGAGAAAAATGTGAACTCGTAGACGTTGTTACATGTTGCAAGGTTTAGTGCCCTATTCTTGATAGTCCCTCCCTGTCCATCCCTCCACAACCCACACATCCACCCGCCCGCCCCCCTCTTATTTTATTTATTTATTTCATATGATCTGATTACAGCCATCGGCCCTTACATCGGAATAGGGCTTCACACACACGGTACATTTTTACATCACTGTTATCTAAAAAATGACAATTTTAATACAATGAAGCGCCAAAGAAACTGGTATAGGCTTGCATATTCAAATACAGACATATGTAAGCAGACAGAATACGCGCTGCAGTTGGCAACGCCTGTCTATCGCCTTTGCCTTTATTCCGAAGTTTTCGCAAGGTCGACAAGGTTACAATAGAATTTGGCATGGTTTAAAGGGTGGCCGGATGCCCTTCCTGTCGCAACGCCGTATCACCCCCCCCCCCCCCCACCCCTCCAGGACAGAATCAGTGTACTCTAGCTGTCTGGGTCTAGTGTAATCATGAAACAGTGCGAACGTGGTTCAAATGTCTGTGAGTCGTGTAACTGAGGCGGGACGTGGGGACCAGCCCAATATTCACCTAGTGGGATGTGGAAAACCGCTCAAAAACTACATCGAGGCAGGCTGGCACACTGGCCCTCGTCGCAGCGCAGCTCTCTCGGCTAACCTGGTGAGTCGGTCGGCAACGCCTATATTAGACGACAAGTGTACGGCGCAGTTGTTAGATTGGTTGCTGCTGCTACAATGGCAGGTAATCAAGACTTAAGTGAGTCTGAAGGTAGTGTTAATAGTTGGCGCACGAGCAATGGGACACAGCATCTGCCAGGTAGTGATGAAGAGGGGATTTTCCCATACGACCATTTGACGAGTATACCATGAGTGTAAGGAATCCAGTAAAACATCAAATCTCCGACATTGCTTCGGCCGGCAAAAAAGATCCTGCAGGAATGGGACCAACGACGACTGAAGAGAATCGTTCAACGTGACGGAAGTGCAGACCTTTCGCAAATTACTGCCGATTTCAATGCTGGGCCATCAAGAAGTGTCACCGTGTGAACCACTCAACGAAACGTCATCGATATGGGCTTTTGGAACCGAAGACCTACACGTGTACCTTTGATGACCGCATGACACAAAGCTTTACGGCTCACTGGGCCCGCCAACACCGACATTAACCTGTTGATATCTGGAAACATGTTTCCTGGTCGAACGAGTCTCGTTTCAAATTACATTGAGCAGATGGCTATATACGCGTATGGAGACAACCTCATGTATCCATTTACCCTGCATGTCAGCAGAGGACTCTTCAAGCTGATGGAGGCTCTGTAATGGTCTGGTCCATGTGCAGCTAGAGTGGTATGCAACACGTGATAAGTCTAGATACGACACTGACATGTGACACATACGTAAGCATCCTGTCTGGTCACCTGCATCCATTCATGTCCATTCCGACGTACTTGGGCAATTTCAGCAGGACAATGTCACACCCCACACGTCCAGAATTACTACACAGTGGCTCCTGGAACACTCTTATGAGTTTAAACACTTCCGCTGGCCACCGAACTCCCCAGACATGAACATTATTGAGCATATCTGGGATGCCTTGCAACGTGCTGTTCAGAAGAGATCTCCACACCCTCGTACTCTTACGGATTTATGGACAGCCATTCAGAATTCACGGTGTCAGTTCCCTCCAGCACTACTTCAGACATTAGTCGAGTCCATGCCACATCGTGTTGCGGCACTTCTGCGTGCTCACGGGGACCCTACGCGGTATTAGGCAGGTGTTCCAGCTTTTTTGGCTCTTCACTGTATAACACATATGCCCTAACACAAAAAAAAACGACGCACCACGAAGGAGTCATGTAAAATGGTCACAAACTGATTTTCATCCACGGATGGGCGGAAAATGCAAACTTGTGAATTTTGGTTTCACTGCGCAGCTGGCAAAGGTAGTAAACAGGAGACATGTCGACAATGGGGCAATAAAGTCATTGCGAATATTATTCCGCGTGTTCAGTTGGACAATAACTATGCCTCGCAGACACGCGCGTGAAGAACGTAAACAGATGTAAAAGCCTGAGAGAGCACGTGCAGCTGGGCTCAAAGAAGCCTGTTGGATTAATAGGCGAATCGCTCGACATTTGAATAGGAGCGATGCCACTGTTCGATGATGTTGGCAGGAATGGGTGAACCACGGCCCGAACACAGCGTCAAGAAGGAAGCGGTCGACCTAGAGAGACGACGGAACATGAGGGCGGAGCAATCGCCAGAGAGGCATTCAGAGCCCCGGATTCGTCATTATCATAGATGCGACGTGTAACAGGTGCTTCAGCGACCACGAGGATAGTTAATAGGAGGTCCACAGGAAGGGGCCTCAGCTCACGCCGCCCATTGCGTCGACTACCAGTGACCTCTATGCCTCAGCAAACCAGTTCGCAATGTTTTCGCTGACATTCGCCCTCGAATCTCATTACCCGAAGTACAGCTGCCTTCAGCGATGAGTCTCGTTTCGAAAGCAGCCCCGATGACCAGCGAAAACGTGTCTGGATACCCTACGGACAGTGTCGGGAGACCAATCCGACTGTTGCCTGGCACAGGGTACGACAACCTGGGGTGTCCGCCTGTGGTGCCACTTTATTTCATAGTAGGGCCCCTTTGTTTGTGATCCCGTGACATACTTACAGCACAGGGGTACACTGACGATATTCTGCGCCCCGTCTTGATAGCAAGCCGTCCATGAGCTTACATTCCAGCAAGCTAATGTCCGTCCACACACGGCGAGAGTTTCTATTGCTTATCTATATGCTTGCAAAAGCCTACCATTGTCAGCAAGGTCGTCGGATGTCTCCGCAGTGGAGAACAGTTCGAACATCATTATCGGCAAGATCCTCCAACCAACGACCTAACGCGGCATCTGGACAGAATTTGGCACTATGTGGCTCAGGACATCTAATATCTGTTTCAATCAACTGCTTGAATAGGGGCCAGGGCTCGACACAAGCGCTATTGACTTGCTCAATTTACGAAGCTCATTCTCGTGAATAAATCATCCAATTTTTGTGAAATTGTAATCATTTGTGTGACTATACATGTACATGATATCTACCGATTTCCGTCACTTTCCGATAATTCCTTCGTGGTGAGTCGTGCTGATTTATTTTTATTTTTATTTTTACTGTCGCATCAAAATGATATGAGTGTCTATAGTGACAATGTGTGTAAATAATACTGACTATGAGCTAATAAAGTTAAAACTGGCGGCACTTGTAGTACTGCTCCTGCCACTGAGAGCCATAGTTGTAATAACAATAACAATGAGAATAATAGTGACAAAAAGAACATCAATAATAGTGGTCGATATAAAAAGACTTTATGGCTGTACAAAATAGATGTTTCCTGACATTGCGAGTTATGGTGAAAGGAAATTTAAGCAGACTGCACCAGGTAAGAACACTGGGACATGAGACATGAGGAAGATGTTGGTAAAAAAAAAGGATGCATAAGAGAAATGAGAGCGTGCAGAGACAATGGTAAACATTATTGCTGCTTTAGTAGACATCTCATTAACTGTTTTCTGAAGCTGGAGATGTTATTCAGTCCTCTAATACATTGCGGGAGGATATTCTAGTGTTGGGTTCCCGTTACTGAGAAGGACTTACAGAAACACGTCTCGCATGAGCGAAATCATTGTACTGCACTTGGCGAGAAAATTAGGCTGCTAGGTTTGGCAAACAAAATGTCGAAGTAGACAGTGTTAAGCGGTTTGCTGAAATCTGCGAAGCACATGGTAGTCGCCTCTTACCTATCCATTGTAAGCTTCCGACCGCCGTGGAACTTACAGTTCCTTCATCCCTCAAGATGTATCCTTTCGACTTAACACTAGTTGTGCTGTACATTTCTTCGCGCCTCGATTCCATTCAGGACCTCTTCATTCGTTATTCGAGCCACCCATTTAATCTACAGCATTTTTCGGTAACACTACGTTTAAATGTCTTCTCTTCGCTTCTTCCCTGATTTATTTCATGTTTGTACAAGGCTAATTTCTTTGAAGACTCAAGAGAACGCCGTTATCAGGAGAAAGAAAACCGGCGTTCTACGGATCGGAGCGTGGAATGTCAGATCCATGAATCGGGCAGGTAGGTTAGAAAACTTAAAAACGGAAATGGATAGGTTAAAGTTAGGTACAGTGGTAATTAGTGAAGGTCGGTGGCAAGATTTTTGGTCAGGTGAATACAGGGTTATAAATACAAAATCAAATAGGGGTAATGCAGGAGTAGGTTTAATTGTGAATAAAAAAAATAGAAGCCGCGTGGGATTAGCCGAGCGGTCTAAGGGGTCTGCAGTCATGGACTGTGCGGCTGGTCCCGGCGGAGGCTCAAGTCCGCCCTCGGGCATGGGTGTGTGTGTTTGTCCTTAGGATAATTTAGGTTAACTAGTGTGTAAGCTTAGGGACTGATGACCTTAGCAGTTAAGTCCCATAAGATTTCAGACACATTTGAACTTTTTTTTTTTTTTTTTAAAGAAAGAGTGCGGGTAAGCTACTACAAACAGCATAGTGAACGCATTATTGTGGCCAAGATAGACACGAAGCACCCGCCTACTACAGTAGTACAAGTTTATATGCCAACTAGCTCTGCAGATGACGAAAAAGTTGATTAAATGTATGATCAGACAAAAGAAATTATTCAGATAGTGAAGGGAGACGAAAATTTAATAGTCATGGGTGACTGGAATGGAGTAGAAGAAGAATGGGTAACTTTGAGGGAGGAAGTAGTGAAGAAGCCAGAGGATCAAGTAGGTAAAAAGATGAGGGCTAGTAGAAATCCTTGGGTAACAGAAGAAATATTGAATTTAATTGGTGAAAGGAGAAAACATAAAAATGCAGTAAATGAAGCATGCAAAAAGGAATACAAACGTCTCAAAAATGAGATCGACAGGCAGTGCAAAATGGCTAAGCAGAGATGGCTAGAGGACAAATGTAAGGATGTAGAGGCTTATCTCACTAGTGGTAGGATAGATACTGCCTACAGGAAAATTAAAGAGACCTTTGGAGAAAAGAGAACCACTTGTATGAGTATCAAGAGCTCAGATGTAAACCCAGTTCTAAGCAAAGAAGGGAAAGCAGAAAGGTGGAAGGAGTATATAGAGGGTCTATACAAGGGCGATGTACTCGAGGACAATATTATGGAAATGGAAGAGGATGTAGATGAAGATGAAATGGGAGATACGACACTGCGTGAAGAGTTTGACGGAGAACTGAAAGACCTGAGTCGAAACAAGGCCCCGGGAGTAGACAACATTCCATTAGAACTACTGACTGCCTTCGGAGAGCCAGTCCTGACAAAACTCTACCATCTGGTGAGCAAGATGTATGAGAATGGCAAAATACCCTCAGACTTCAAGAAGAATGTAATAATTCCAATCCCAAAGAAAGCAGATGTTGACAGATGTGAAAATTACCGAACTATCAGTTTAATAAGTCACAGCTGCAAAATTCTAACGTGAATTCTTTACAGACGAAAGGAGAAACTGTTAAAAGCTGACCTCGGGGAATATCAGTTTGGATTCCGTAGAAATGTTGGAACACGTGAGGCAGTACTGACCCTATGACTTATCTTAGAAAATAGATTAAGAAAAGGCAAACCTACGTTTCTATCATTTGTAGATTTAGAGAAAGCTTTTGTCAATGTTCGCTGTATGTATCCATACGGTTCAGGTGTTCCTCCAATTTCTTTGCCGTCTTTGGCAGAATTACAATATCGTCAGTAAACTTCAAAATTTTTGTTTCTTCTTTCCCTTTCCCAAAGTTCTCAGTGGATTCCTTTACCGCTTGCTCAATGTATATGTTGAATAACACCGGGGATAGGATTCAATACTGTTTCACTTCCTTCTCAGTTACTCTTTCATGTTCGTCACCTCTCACAGCTGCATTCTGGTTTGTGCACAACTTGTGAATAAGCAACCGTTTGTTCCTTTTATTTTTGCTTGGCACCTTTAGTATTCACAAGAGTATATTCTAAGCAACGTTGTCAAAAAGCTTCTGTAGATCCGCAAATGCCATAAACATGGATTTGGATTTCTTTAACCCATCTTCCAAGATAATAGTAGGGTCAGTAATGCCTCGTGTGTTCCTACATATCCCATTAACCAAAACCGATCTTCCCTGAGGTCGAGTTCTAATTTTCCGTTTTTCTGTAGATAATATGTATCAGTGTTTTGCATCCATGACTTGTTTAATTGATAAGTTCGCTAACATTCACAGTTGTCCATGAGCATTCCTCCCTTCCTGGAATGTGGAGGATAGAGTTTTTGTTCATTACACAGTTCTCGTACTGCGGCAGATATTCAATGGATAAGCTCAATTTTCTGTGACATAACTTTTTTGTATAACCTATAGAATTTAGTTCTTGTGGCATAACTTCTGTAATTCGACTGAATTTAGAGTAATGCCCCAAGAAACTGATTCACCCTCCCCCAGATATATTTCTGCGGATGTCCACGTACCTAGCAGCACCTATCGTTTTAGCAACTGATATCATTACAATCTTACTGATGTCTGCTGGTAAATCTCCTGTCTCGTACATCTAGGACTCCAGGTCAAATACTTCTGTTATGGTCAGTTCTCCCAGTGATCTCAATAATTAGAGAATGTCGTCTACTCCACGAGCGTTCTTTCAACTTAGATCTTTCAGTGCTCTTTCAAATCTTCTCGCAGCGTCGTATCTTCTTTTACTTCACCCCCCCCCCCCTTCCGCATAAGTTATAATATTGGCTTTAATAGTATATGTTACATATTTTTATGTTTTTTGACATGAAATAAATAAACAGCGCTTATTGCTGCACTGAGCACTTCCAAGCTCACCTGTAGTGTTTGGATACACTATTACTAGTGTCCTGCTTGACACAGTCAAGTCGTGTAAATATCTGGGCATAACGTTGCAAAGCGAAATGAAATGACTCGAGCGTGTGAGAACTATGATAGGGAAGGCGAATGACCGACTTCAGTTTATTGGGAGAAGTTTAGGAAAGAATGGTTCACCTCTAATGGAGACCGCATATGGGATGCTGGTGCGACCTACTCTTGAGTACTACTCGAGTGTCTGGGACCCGAACCAGGCCGGACTGAAGGAAGACATCGAAGCAGTCCAGAGGTGGGCTGCTAGATTCGTTACCGGTATTTTCGAACAAGACATAAGTGATACGGAGATGCTTCAGAAACTCAAATGGGAATCCCTGGAGGGAAGGCGACGTTCATTTTGATAAACGCTACTGACAAAATTTAGAGAACCGGCATTTGGAGCTGACTGCCGAACGATTCTACTGCCGCCAACATTAACTGCGTTTAAAGACTGTGCTGGCGTACGCTGGCGTCAGACACCATGCGGCATAGAGGTTACGTGAGTATCGATAGAGGCCAATGACATGACTCACTGGAAACATTCCAATGTCCTCTCAGTCGCCAGTATTTTAGGATCGCCTCCGCAGACCAGAGGGCCAGTTTAGCAAGTTAGTTCGAGCCTGTTACGTCAGTTAGCTCGAGTCCGTACGCCGGGAGATCCAGCATGTCACCGAGACGGAGCCGCAGACTTAGCGTCTAGCACGGAGACGGGCAGCACATAGCAACCTCGTACTGAACATAGCGGACTTCTACTTAAACATCATTGAGGCTACGTGGACTATACAGAGGCGAGCTTGTACCTGGGCATATAGAACTTTAAGGAGCTCTTTGTTTATGAATAAAGAACCAAGTTATTAATGGCGTGCAGCTTGTGTTATAGAACGAGGATACCGGGCACGAGCCAACGTCCTCTCCTTGTTTCCCATGGTACAGCTCTACAGAGTCCGCCCCCAGTAGCTGAGTGGTCAGCGGGACAGAAGGTCATACCTACCTGCCCGGGTTCGATTCCCGGCTGGGTGGGAGATTTTCTCCGCTCAGGGACTGAGTGTTGTCCTAATCACCATCATTTCATACCCATCGACGCACAAGTCTCCGAAGTGGCGTCAATTCGATAGACTTGCACTCGGCGAACGGTCTACCCGACGGGAGGCCCTAGTCACACGAAATTTACTTTTTAGCTCTACAGAGACAATGAGACGAATAAAGGCGGCTAAAGAGAATACAACAAAGACCCCGAAGACGAGATTCGAAAAATTAGGGTTCATGTGGTGGCATATAGACAGTCATTTTTCCCTCGCTTTATTTGCGAGTGGAACAGGAAAGGGAGCAGCAGCAGTACAGCACCGTACGGTGGCTTGCGGAGTATCTATGTAAATGTAGATGTAGATATTAGAATCACTAACAATCATTTATAGATACAACCCAGGGAATTTGTATGTATATATTTACATCTACAGAGTGTTTCACAATTCGTATTACTGGGTTGTAGAGGAATTCTGAAGAGCGGATCACTTTCGAATCCCCTTCTTCACAATATGCCCACTGCGGAGACAATGAGCTATGACCGTTGTGCAACGCATACAGGAGATGCTTCCCTAAGCGACGCTGTTGTTCACTGCACTAGTTGTATGCACGACGCATGCATGCTCTCATACACACGGTCTGCAAGCCATGGTGCGCGTCCGTCGAGCATCACAGCCAGTCAACCCTCCTAACTGCGAACGTACCAGTTTGTCACAGCCGTTGTTCTATTCGAACGAATATGGTATGTGACGAACTGAGGCTATCCGGAAAACGTTCTCGAAACATAAGTTGTGCAGCTCCACCATTACGAACCGTTCCGTAAAGCAGGAGATTTTAAAGTGATCCTACCTTCAAGCTCATTTTTACATCCCAATGGTACGTTTCTGGACATGGGTTCCCTGTCAGAACTTTATCTACTAAAAGTCCCCTCTGCAGCCCCTAGAGGCCTGCAATATGAATTGTGAAACAGACTGTATACTACACATATCACTCAAAAGTGGGTCTACGGAAAAGACTGCACACGGAAAGCTGGTTCTAATATTTCAGACAACTGTTCGAGTGCTTTGGGTAGCCACCGGATCGAATTAGGGGGCAACATTCTGGCGATTGTTACTGGCCGGTTCGATCGGCAGGAGATTCATACACACTTTCGTGACAGCCAGAGAGTTTGTTCTTGGAAAACCAAGACTGTGAAATAACCGAATCCGTCTGCTGCTCTTCAATGCCCTTTGAACTTCTCGAAAGTACATATCGGTGTCAGGGCTTCAGTTGTTACGTAAAGGTCTTCATTGCTACAACAGTAGGCCGGAAAGGAGAACCTCAGAATTATCTGAGAATTCCGTCGACTTTTTTCTTTTTCATGTACCATCTTAATGAATTAAATTCCAGATCTTGTTTACACTGTTACATCAACAAATACGGCTCTGAGAACTACGTATTTTGTTACAATGGAGTATGTTCGACCGTCCCTGACGTTACCTTATATATACAGTTAGTTATGAAAGGAATTTCTCAAAAGTCAGGTTAATAACCTCATACGCTTTTTCGAGAACTGTTGTCTAGACTGTCAGAAATTTGAATTATGTGGTTAGGTCTTGTGGGGCCAACTGCTGAGGTCATCGTTCCCTAAGCTTACGCACTACTTAATCTAGCTGAAACTAACTTACGCTAAAGACAACACAAACGCCCATGCCGGAGGGAGGACTCGAACCTCCGATAGAGGGAGCCGCACGGATCGTGACAAGGTGCCTCAGACCGCGCGGCTATCCCGCACAGCTAGAATGTCACTTTTGACAACTGAAAGCAATACTTGAAATCAAGACGTATTCGGCATCTACTGTGAAAGATTTTGCTAATTAAAAGCTAAAAAAATGTTAGTAGCATGTTTTTATCAAAGAGAATAGTAGTCTGTTCATGTATTGAATATCTGTAGGAATGACTGTCACCCAACTCTATTAGTAATATAATTGTACTTCGTTTCACACACACACACATTTGTTTATCTCTTTTTAGATACAGACATTAAAATTTTGACCCCTTCTATCAATACTCGAATACTTTGACGGCATATTTCATGAAAATTGGCTGCTTATCTTGAGTTTTATACATATGTGACATATACTTAACGCACTTAAAGATTTTCTTTCATTTTTCATGTCAATATAAAACTTGATTACTCCTTTGCGTTTCGGCTGGTCCCGGCGGAGGTTCGAGTCCTCCCTCGGACATGGGTGTGTGTGTTTGTCCTTAGGATAATTTAGGTAAAGTAGTGTGTAAGCTTAGGGGCTGATGACCTTATCGGTTAGGTCCCATAAGATTTCATACACATTTGAACATTTCTTCTTTGCGTTTCTGTCCCATTTTACCGCTGGAAAGTAAAGTAATTTGTAAATTACAGTATTGAAAATTTCCGTTGTTAAATTACCAAGTAACAGATGTTTCATATTTTCATTCATTCCATCACACAGTTTCCTTGAAGCTAGGACAATACAACAGATGTACTAGTTTCTGTTTTCACCAAATTCTTCTACAGGTCTCAGGAATTGCTTTAATTCAAAATTAATTATTTCTTCTTTTAAGCCGGCCGTTGTGGCCGAGCGGTTCTAGGCGCGTCAGTCCGGAACCGCGCTGCTGCTACGGTCGCAGGTTTGAATCCTGCGTCGGGCATAGATGTGTGTGATGTCCTTAGGTTAGTTAGGTTTAAGTAGTTCAAAGTCAAGGGGACTGATGACCTCAGAAGTTTAGTTCCATAGTGCTCAGAGCCATTTGAACCATTCTTCTTTTAATATTTAGCACAGGAATATGATTCGGAAATTTTTATCTGTTGTTGAGGAATGTCTATGCTGCTCTCATTTTTGAAGACAAGAAACCCGATTCCAAGATCATTACGTTTAGATTTATTTTCAAAGGTTTTACCAAGAGCCGCAGAAAAGGCAGTCAGTGGGAGAGGACACCAAATGATATGTGGCTTCTGAGGAAAAACGTTCTCTCACCGGCCCTGT
The DNA here is from genome assembly GCF_021461385.2 of Schistocerca piceifrons. Taxonomy (NCBI): domain Eukaryota; kingdom Metazoa; phylum Arthropoda; class Insecta; order Orthoptera; family Acrididae; genus Schistocerca; species Schistocerca piceifrons. The sequence continues at coordinate 548,243,150 of NC_060143.1, forward strand.
GCACTGGCTGCTCCATCCTTGAGCGATGTGACACATGCGATCGTGTTAATTTAGCTACAGACATGCACGTAATGCATCATACTTACAGTACATCACCACTGTACCTTTCTTACGGTCGTAATGTTATCACTTTTACTTCATTCCACGGCTTTCGTAGCTGTATACACAGGTCGATGTTATTGCGTGCCAGTCTCCCTGAAAGAAGGAACTCAGTAATGACGTACTGAATAATTTACTTTCATCGTATTGATGAATGAGGCGACAGTATTACGGGAGGACTAGAATACCGCCGTTTAATGTCGGCCTCGTGACGGACACCGCCCACCCCGGTAGTACGGTCTAGGGACCATTAGCGCTGATCGATGGTGAGTAGGGAGTGATATTTTATTGAGTGTTCTGGCGTCGTTTCCGGGAAATCGGCCGCAGCGGCGCGAGGCCAAGTGGATCGCCGCTAGCACGCATGCAGAGTGGCTTCCGAGGACGCCACGTTTTTATACATTCCGCCACTACTGCGCCCGTCTGCGAGGTCGCAGCTGAATACAGAGAACGCCTATTTATGTCATGTCGCTTAAAGCCTCGCAGCTAGCAGAAAACAGAAGAGGCAGTAAATCAGTTCTTTCTGGGCTTAGCCGTACGTGACTTGCTTTCGCCAAATTTCGAATACAGCGCGATTTTGCGTACACCAGAGTCTTCAAAGGACCGAGCTACCATGTGTAAAACAGCCTCAAACTTCTGATTACCCGTGGGTTAATGAGTTAAATATTTTACTTAAACATGAAAGCAGGAAAACTATTAGGAAATGTTTCAAATTACATTTAAAATTTGTTAGAAGTTGAAAAGTGCTCACATTATCGAACATTGCATCAGTTTAGTGTGGGTAATTTGCGCTCCATTTCAAGGAAAAATTAATTTTTCACACATCGCGATGCTCGTGACGTAGCGGTCTCCTGCACTACTTGTCGTGCAGTGACGTAATTCTGCAGGTACATTAAGTGATACATGTAGATAATGTCGACAAAATCTGCTGTGAATGGAGTAAAGAAGTAATAAATTAAAACATCATGACTGATGTGGAAGTCTTACTGTCCGCCATTCTCAGCAAAAGCTAGTTTTTCACTCATCTAAATGTTTGTGGCACGTGTCGTACAATCGTATCATTTACCAGCTACAGTCAGTAGTATATGTGGATAGCGTCTGTGCAACATGTTGCGAATAGAGTTAGTAGTAAAGAAGGAATAAATTATAACGTGATGCATTCCTTCACTGTGTGGGGTGTCAGCGAGAAAACGTTGCGAAATGATTTGAAATTATGTGCAAGTATTGTAGGAAGTCACAGTTGCACCGTTTACCTAGAAATATACGTACGTTTCAGTCGAGATAACCCAACGTTCTTCAGAATAACAATATCTACTGTTTTTCCATAGTGGACATCGTCAAGCTGCAACTACAAGTCCATAAATTATCGTTAGACTGTAAGACTTATCTGGTACTGCCTCAGCCCCACTTCGCGACCGCGATGCGGCAACCATGAGTGCTGTACTGGAACTAAAAAAAAAAAAAAAAAACTGAGACCTAGGTAAATGTTGAAGATATTTAAATTGTAGGAAGTCACCAAGTGCTCTCATTCTTAAATACTGGATTATTATAGACTGTGTATGTGTACACACTCAGTTACGGTGCCTCGAGATAGACACACAGTTTCTAACTGTAATACTGGTTCCATTATATTAATCTTTTAGTATAAGATTATACGTCTGAATAAATGGATTAGGAGCTATAAACTGTGAGTCTATCTTAAGTAGACTAAATAACGACGCGGAAATACGTGACCCCTAACAAACTTTACACATAACTTCAAACCCCTATGGAACTTTTTCTTGCTGACACAACCCTCATCCCCACTAAATTATGAAAGGAATAAACTTAATGAGTTACTCCATGTTCGTTGTTCATGCTCTCAAACTTCAGCAGCAGTCACAGAGTTTTAATTTACTACTACCAACTCTATTCGCAACACAGGTTGCAGACAATACACACTTATACCGCTGAATGTGCTTGCAGAATTATTTCATTGTACGACTGACGTAAACATTGAGATACGTGTAAAAATAGATTTTGCTAAAATTTGAAAGCATATTGTGTTTGATAACGAGAGCAACTCCCGTCAAACTTTAAACGTAATTACAAACCATTTCTAAGCTTTCTCCTGCGTACGTGTTTAACGACAAATACACTACTGGTCATTAAAATCGCTACACCAAGAATAAATCCAGATGATAAACGGGTATTCATTGGACAAATATATTATACTAGAACTGATATGTGATTACATTTTCACGGAATTTGGGTGCATAGATTCTGGAAAATCAGTCCCCAGAACAACCACCTTTGTCGTAATAACGGCCTTGATACTCCTGGGCATTAAGTCAAACAGATCTTGGATCGCGTGTACAGGTACAGCTGCCCATGCAGCTTCAACACGATACCACAGTTCATCAAGAGAAGTGACTGGCGTATTGTGACGAGCCAGTTGCTCGGCCACCATTGACCAGACGTTTTCAATTGGTGAAAGATCTGGAGAATTTTCTGGTCAGGGCAGCAGTCGAACATTTTCTGTATCCAGAAAGGCCCGTACAGGACCTGCATCATGCGGTCGTGCATTATCCAACTGAAATTCAGGGTTTCGCTGGGATCGAATGAAGGGTAGAGCCACGGGTCGTAACACATCTGAAATGTAACGTCTACTGTTGAAAGTGCTGTCAGTGCGAACAAGGGGTGACCGAGACGTGTTACCAATGGCACCCCATACCATCAAGCTGGGTGATACGCCAGTACGGCGATGACGAATACACGCTTCCAATGTGCGTTCACCGTGATGACACCAAACACGGATGCGACCATCATTATGCTGTAAACATAACCTGGATTCATCCGAAAAAATGACGTTTTGGCATTCGTGCACCCAGGTTCGTCGTTGAGTACAGCATCGCAGGCGCTCCTGTCTGTGATGCAGCGTCAAGGGTAACCGCAGCCATGCTCTCCGAGCTGATAGTCCATGCTACTGAAAACGTCGTCAAACTGTTCGTGCAGATGGTTGTTGTCTTACAAACGTCCTCATCTGTTGACTCAGGGATCGAGACGTGGCTGCACGATCCGTTACAGCCATGCGGATAAGATGCCTGTCATCTCGACTGCTGATACGAGGCCGTTGGGATCCAGCACGGCGTTCCGTATTACCCTCCTGAACCCATCGATTCCATATTCTGCTAACAGTGATTGGATCTCGACCAACGCGAGCAGCAATGTCGCGATACGATAAACCGCAATCGCGATAGACTACAATCCGACCTTTATCAAAGTCGGAAACGTGATGGTGCGCATTTCTCCTCCTTACACGAGGCATCACAACAACGACTCACCGGGCAACGCCGGTCAACTGCTGTTTGTGTATGAGAAATCGGTTGGAAACTTTCCTTATGTCGGCACGTTGTAGGTGTCGCCACCGGCGCGAACCTTGTGTGAATGCTCTGAAAAGCTAATCTTTTCCATATCACAGCATCTTCTTCCTGTCGTTTAAATTTCGCGTATGTAGCACGTCATCTTCGTGGTGCAGCAATTTTAATGTGCCAGTTGTGTACTTAACACATTAACACATTTGTAAAGTACTGAGAACTTCGAAGCTGTTTTATGCATAGAAGTTCAGTTACTTAAAGAATGTGGGAGTTACTGGTCTATTTATGACCACCTGTCAGCCAGTAATCGGCCGAGACATCGTGTCACTCAGATTCCAAAGAACTTACCAGCTGTCAGGAACCGCAAGGAGACAGCCGCCAGGATAACCCTCGAGAAAGCGCGTCCACCTCAGATCGAAAGCGCCCTACGGGTTAGTGACGAAGCCCGGTGTACCGTCCAACATGGATGTAGTTTTTAGCAGGTTTTCCACATCTAGTTACCGGAGTACCAGGCTGGTATCCACGTCCTCTCTCACTTACACGATTCGCAAGGAGGAGGAGGAGATTAGTGTTTAACGTCCCGTCGACAACGAGGTCATTAGAGACGGAGCGCAAGCTCGGGTGATGGAAGGATGGGGAAGGAAATCGGCCGTGCCCTTTCAAAGGAACCATCCCGGCATTTGCCTGAAGCGATTTAGGGAAATCACGGAAAACCTAAATCAGGATGGCCGGAGACGGGATTGAACCGTCGTCCTCCCGAATGCGAGTCCAGTGTACGATTCGCAAACGTATAGAAAACATTGTAACTCTTGCCCCACATAACATAACTCTAGACACAGACAGATGGGATATACAAATTCCATCCCTATGGGGAAGGGGGAGGGGCGATGTGGTGTCGTCAGCTAGAGCATCCCGAGATGAAGTAATGCACATCCTGCAGACCCCGTAGAAAGGCGGTATAAGGCAAGAGAGGAGAAGAAGAAGAACGTATTGCATGGGAGACGATACAAACGACATGTGGCTCTGTCACTTCTACATTCCTACGAAAATCATTGTTGAATACTGTAGTGTTGGCAGAAGAGCCAACACTGTTTTTCTAGAGGAGGCCGAAATGCACGCGTTTAATTACACTCTGACTGGCGTGAGGTCTGGAACAGGACAATATCTTGAGAATTGCAAATAAAGTACGTAGATGATGTAATACTTAACTTTAATCCAAAATTGTAGAACATCTCTCTTGATGATACATGCTTCACATAATAAATATCAATTGAATACGGCGCCTTGCTAGGTCGTAGCAAATGACGTAGCTGAAGGCTATGCTAACTATCGTTTCGGCAAATGAGAGCGTAGTTGTCAGTGAACCTTTGCTATGAACGTCGGCTGTACAACTGGGGCGAGTGCTAGGAGGTCTCTCTAGACTTGCCGTGTGGCGGTGCTCGGTCTGCAATCACTGATAGTGGCGACACGCGGGTCCGACGTATACTAACGGACCGCGGCCGATTTAAAGGCTACCACCTAGCAAGTGTGGTATCTGGCGGTGACACCACAAATACTACCCATTTACAATAATATGGAAACGTTCGTTGTTAAAGGAGAGAAACCTTTACGTGCAAGAGTAGCTTCGGGTGTGCCTCAGTGGAGTGTTGCAATATTATAGAATCATCACTGATCACTATAATTATCAGCGACCTGAAGGACGAAGTCGGGATTTCCAAGAAGTTTATCTGGGGATGACGCTATTGGGTAAAGAGAAGCAGCAGAGTAAATGAAGGAATTACTGCAGTGAATCGTCACTTGCTGCAGGTTTTGGAAGTTGAAGCTGAACATTAAAGAATGTAACGTACTGATGCAGAATATGGTGTCTGCCAAACAATCACAGGACGTAGTCACATCTACTAATTATCTAGGAGTATGTACAGTAAGCGATTTAAACTGGAACGAACAAATACAACTAGGTCTGGTAAAGGCAGATATCATATCGATATTCGTTGGAGAATTCTCAGAATATTTCATCCATCCACAAAACACGTAGCTTACATAAGCGTTTGTCGATCAATACTTGAGTATTACTCTTCAGGCTAGGAAACTTAGGCCTCTTAGAGGAAATAGAGAAGATCGAACAAAGAGTGTGCGTTTTATCACTGTTTCTTTCAGTAGGAACCAAAGTGTCACAGAGATTCTCATCCAAATCCAGTGGCAGACGCTGCAAACATCAGTTGTTCATCATGGAGTAGTGTTGTGTCAAAATTGCAAGATCATCAATTAATATTCATGGCCCGAGAGCAAAGTGAAGCACTCAGAATGGGAAAAGGAACCGAAATGAAACTTCACAGACAGACGGTATATGATGGAATTTCAGTGATTATGAAACCGAGTCCAATTTAGAAAGAAATTGGGAGTATGAGCCCACTTATCAATGTGTAGTAGCTCCATCTCTAGCTGGATGCGTGTCCTTATGATGATGGGAACGTTGTCTGAAGGCCGCTGTATTCTCATGTGAGACAAACTGGTTCACAGTTGTTGTAAATGAGCAGTGACAACCTGGATACTGTCACTGGGACGGAATTGACGTCAGGCTGCACCCGTTGTATCGTGTACTAATCTGGAGGTCTGGCTGGGTCTTTGAGTACCTCAACATCACGCAGACAACCCGCACAGACACGTGCCGTGTGTGACCGGGCATTGTCCTGCTGGAAAAAGGCCACCAAAACACTGTTGCGTCAGGAATGAGATATGATGGTGCAGGATGTTCGTGATGTACAGTTGTGGCATCAGAGTCCCCTCAATCAATCCCATCCGCGAATGGGAGTCTTACCCGATAGTTCCTCACACCACGACGCCAAAAGTTCAGTGGTGTGGGAATTTACCAACTGCAGCTCTTCTGGTCTCTGGCTAAGACCTCTGTGACTGTGGCGGTATGACGTTCTGCAGCCTGTCATCTTTCCCTATCAGACAGAAAGTTACCTGCTGATCTGCTGTCACTGGACCGTAAAGGAGTCAGACTTCTTTTCTCGGCAGGTATTTCGTAGCCTAATTGAAAACTTCGTTTAGTAACAATGGGACAGAAGGATAGTTACAGAGCATGATAGGCTGCAATGAGGTAAACAAGGCATATACACTGAAGGGCCAAAGAAATTGGTACACCTGCCTAATATAGTGCAGGGTCCCGCGGGCACGCAGAAGTGCCGCAACACGACGCGGCTCGAACTCAACTAATGTCTGAAGTAGTGCTGGAATGAACTGACATCATGAATCCTGAAGGGCTGCACATAAATCTGTAAGAACACGAGGGGTGGAGATCTCTTCCGAACACCACGTTCCAAGTCATCCCTGATATGCTCAATGATGTTCATGTCTGGGGAGTTTGGTGGAAAGTGGAAGTGTTTAAACCCAGAAGAGTGTTCCTGCAGTCACTCTTTAGCAGTTCTGGATGTGTGGGATGTCGCATTGTCCTAATGGAATTTCCCAAGTCCTTTGGAATGCACAATGGACATGAATGGATGTAGGCGATCAGACAGGATGCTTACTTGCGTGTCACCTATCAGAGCCGTATCTAGACTTATCAGGAGTCCAATGTCACTCCAACTGCACACGCCCCACACCATGACATAAATCTCCATCAGCTTTAACATCCGCTGCTGACATTCAGGGTCCATGGAATCATGAGGTTGTCTCCATACCTGTGTACGTCCATCCACTAGATGCAATTTGAAACGAGACTTGTCCAACCAGGCAAAAAAAACGGCTCTGAGCACTATGGGACTTAACATCTGTGGTCATCAGTCCCCTAGAACTTAGAACTACTTAAACCTAACTAACCTAAGGACATCACACACATCCATGCCCGAGGCAGGATTCGAACCTGCGACCGTAGCAGTCGCGCGGTTCCGGACTGCGAGCCTAGAACCGCTAGACCACCGCGGCCGGCTGTCCAACCAGGCAACATATTTCCAGGCATCAGCAGCCCATTGTCAGTATTGACGGCCCAGGAGAGGCGTAAAGCTTTGTGTCGTGCAGTCATAAAGGGTACACGAGTGGGCCTTCGGCTCCGAAAGCCCATATCGATGATGTTTGGTTGAATGGTTCACACGCTGACACTTGCTGATGGCCCAGCATTTAAATCTGCGCCAGTTTGCGGAAGAGTTGAACTTCTGTCACTCTGAACGATTCTCTTCAGTCGTCGTTGGCCCGTTCTTACAGGATCTTTTTCCGGCCGCGACAATGCCGGAGATTGATGTTTTACGGGATTCCTGATATCTACGGTACACTTGTGAAATGGTCGTACGGGAAAATCCCAACTTTATCGCTACCTCGGAGATGCTGTGTGTCATCGCTCGTGCGTCGACTATAAGATCACGTTCAAACTCACTTAAATCTTGATAACCTGCCATAGTAGCAGCAGTACCCGATCTAACAACTGCGAGAGACACTTGTTGTCTTATGTAGGCGTTGCCGACCGCTGTGCCGTATTCTGCCTGTTTACATGTCTGTGTATTTGAATACGCATGCCTACACCAGTTACGTTGGCGCTTCAGTGTAACTGGCAACGCTGAATTTATGAATTTACGTATCGTCTGCCGACCAGGGATGGGTGATGTATCTAATAACCTTTAAAATAATATTGTTACCGAGTAATACTCGTCAAACCTGGGCCCCTATCATATTTTAATGGATCAGAATTTAACCGTAAAAGACCAAATTATTGCCATTCACCGTGTCTATGGATTATAATATCTTTATTTTATCGCTTTGCTCGTTCCCGTTATAATTTTATCAATACAAAATAAATTCGTGCGTTGTCGCTGTATCACACAGCCACAATGTTCCGTCTAGAAACCTATTAGGCACAGGTAGCCCTGTGCGGTCATTGTATTATTGGTTCGCCTGCAATGTGTTCGTTCCTTCGGAAGGAGGTACCTGTTGCATCGCTGCCATCTCTTCACAACCACAGCCGAGACCCATAAATAGGACCTCGCGTGCAATGTGCTACTATCTGTTGTGGGACATACTCCTCTATTCGATAACAGCTAACTGCTGCCACAATACACACACACACACGCACACGCGCAATATAAAGGTTTTTCAGTGTCAGTGGGCCATGCAGTCCCAGAAATAGGATCCCTCAGCTCGACCTGAGTTTTCGAGAAGTTACCCTTGGTCATTAGGCGAATGCCAGAACTGGAAATTGTCTTCAAAACACCCCCAAACAACGTCTGCTCCACTACCAAGCTGCTGGGATATTCAGCTCAAAAGAATGAACTTACGCAACGGCCCGTCCAGCTCTCATCAGATAAAATGGAAACATGGAGAAAAAGACCGCTCTGCTCTTATGAATAAGGAAAGAAAGGTGTGAAATAAAGGGTAAAGTCTTTTGTTCCAGAGCGCAAGCAGCGGAATCTATCCGTTGCCGAATCCACCAGGCGTTAACAGCTGTTACTGTGTTGGACGCTCTTGTGAGTAGTTTTATACTCGCACACTATGCAGTCGCAATATTCTGTAGCAAAACTTGGTACAGTAATTTTACATTGAATTTTGCGTGTAGGAATTATTCTGCTTTTAAATGTGAACTCTCGTTTTAATGCATGAATAAACTGATCAGAATCTTAGGTAAGTCTAAGTTCGAAATACATCCTTAAGCACATGAAACCCAGAAAACATTGCTACAATAATGTGAACTATTTCGCTAATTTCAGTGTAATTTACAGCGGCGTGAGAACTGTTAGATAACTAATAGGTTTCTGGAAAATACTTCAGAAATAGAATGGTGTGACACTAGTCCAAGCAATGTATTGAACAATACATGCTTCTGACAACCCTGTTGTTAGCTTCCGAACGAGTCCTTTTGTCACTAGTATCTTTGACACCCTATCGACGTCACTATTGGGAGGGGGGGGGGCGGTTTATGAAATTCGTACACCCCTTAAGAGCGCATATAGAGACGGTAATGTGGTTACGTTGCCCAGTCTGGTCAATCAATACGAAGGGTTTCAACATGTTGCACAGAGCACCGACGACAATTAAACAGCGCAGTTTTGACAAATGTGCTGTTTCAAACTCACCTCGTGAGAAATTATGCGACAGTGTTCGATGAGCGGTAAGTCTGATCCCGTGCAACTAACTACTAGGATTCTTTCATCAAAGAAGCAGCTGAAATCAGAATGTGCAACAACTTTAACAGTGTCTATACCCTGAATAGTGCTGAAAGGAAACAGATATTAGCTGAGTCATCCACCATCGTACGAAATTAACATCGCTACCAGCTTTCTTCCATCACAGACATTTACATAATCTCTCGAAGCTTATGGAAATGCCGTGATTTCGTAACGTATACATGATATACTTTGGTCAACTAAATAAAGAACTACACAAAGCTCTTCATAATGACGACAGAGGAAGTTGTCGAAAGCTTCAGGCTGCGTATTACCCTGACGCGGAAAGAAATCCGTGAAGCGTTTATCCGTATCTGCATTCCGTCTGCATGTAGCTGCATTGTGACAAAGAAAGGGAATTGGGTCTGACATCACTCTCAAGGTGGTGATTACAGAAGGTGCGGAACCAAGGACAGGACAAGGATGGGTGTGAAAATCGTCATCTGCTTTCCGAAGAAATCGCCTCGAAACTCTTCCCTTAATCGACTGACGGAAAGAATAGTTCTTGCCTGGCTGGGTCGGGCTCTGAAGGACACTCCTCATGAATGCGTCTCCTTTGCCAAAAGCTATGCGTGTTTCCTCGCTCGGTTGCAGCGCACGGCCAAGGGGAGAGCGTTTCTGCGAAAGAACACGCCTACAGTAAACTGCATGTTCACTGCCAATGAGCTGATCGATTTTCACGGGACTTGGCGTAATGTAAGGACACTGTTTGCACACTAATACGCTGTGACTAATATTTCCTTAGTAACGACAGCATTCTTTTCTTCCTTTGGCGTCGAGCGAATATTATTGTGAAAGGTGGCACTGGGATCTGAGGGATAGACAAGGAAATATTCTTCTTGAAGTTATGCTTCGAGTAGAGACGATTTTCTTCTTTTGTCACCGACACTTGTTTCAGTCAAATCTCACCATCGTCAGTGGATTATCTTCTTTTTTCTGCCGAATAACATGTAAAAAGTTGCATGATAGTAAACTGTCCGATCAAAAGTATCAAGACACTCCCACGTCATGCGGAATTGGCCACTAGATGTCACGAGAATCGCACCGGCCACTATAGAAGGAGGCGGTGTGCATTCTGTTGCCACTGATCTCAAATATCATGCGAGAAAGGCCATCGTTCTCTTAACTCGAATTATCAGTGGCTGCTTATTCAACGGCTACTTCTCTGCAGACTGGAAGACGTTGAAGGCGATCCCTATTCCCGAAAGAGAAAAAAAACCAATGTTGCCAGACAGCAACCGCCCGATTAGTCCGTTGACCACCCTCGGCAAAATATTGGAACGGGTGCTGCTACAGCGTCTCTGGAAGAAAATACCATCATCCGCCACGAACAGTTTCGCTTCCAGCCACGGTTATCGGTGATGCTACAGCTGCTTCAGAACACAGAATCCACACAACCCAACCTGAATAGACGAAACTCCACACTTGGAGTTTTCCTAGACATTGAAAAGGCATACGATCGGATGTGGCGTGACAAGCTTGTAGCCAAACTATCTGATCAAACCCGTCTCCCCGACAGTTACATCGGGCTGATTGATAGCTTTCTGCAGGAGAGGCGTCTGTTTGTACAAATAGATGGGAAGAAATCGTCACTCTCAGCTGGCATCCCACAGGGAGTGCTGATTTCGCCATGCCTGTTTAATTTGTACATTAACGGCATTCCCACCGCTCGACACGTCTCCACCAGTCTGTACGCCGATGACACGGTCTTCCCAGCCTCTTGAAGGAACGTCGAACAACTTATCAACATAATGCAGCGACAAATTGCCGTCGCCGAAAAGTGGGCAAAAAGCAATAAAATCATCCTGAACCCTACGAAAACTGCAGAAAAACTGTTTAGGAAGAAACGGCCGACACTGAGGATGCGACTTACCATCAATGGTCAGCCAATACCCTTGACTACTACAACGAAATACATGGGAGTGGTATTGGATAAAGGGATGACTTTTGCCCCACACGTACAAGTTAGAAAATTGATTACTATGAAGATGATCCGAGCACTTAGACCGTTTTTTATGAGCAAGAATCGAAACCCACTTAGAGCAACGGAACAACCGACCCTGCTGTGCGAGTCAACGTCTTGGGGAACAACACGTGACACTAATACACGCAGTTTGCAACGTCTACAAACCACGTGTTTGAAGTGAAGCCTGGGCGCCACAAGGTGGGCCAGGACGAGAGAAATACACGTGGTGACTGGAGAAAAATACGTCGCTGAGAAGATAAAAGATCAGGCAACTCGTCTTTTTCATTAATTAGATGAAGTATCAGGGAAATGTCCCCCAACTTGGCGAGTGTAGGCCAGGCCCTATCACGACACTGGCACAAATACGAGGTGCCTCGAGCCATTATTGCACCCCCCAGGACCATTAAAGATGAGGCAATGTTCAGTTATTCGGTATCTTACATGTAAATAGTTGCTGTCAATCGCCAAATGCGATGACTCTTTAGACACAACATGCCGCAAAAAAACCTGTTGTCAGTAGACAAGCTGTAACAACACAATAGGTCGGTAAAGAGAGCTCAGTGATATCAATCCAAAGCCGTTTCACAGAGGAAGACCGCACTGCAGCTCCTTCTCTAAATCCTCGCACAAACGAAAAAATGGCTGACATCGAAATAAGTGTCCAAGGAATAGAAAAGCAACTGGAATCACTCAACAGAGGAAAGTCCACTGGACCTGACGGGATACCAATTCCATTCTACACAGAGTACGCGAAAGAACTTGCCCCCCTTCTAACAGCCGTGTACCGCAAGTCTCTAGAGGAACGGAAGGTTCCAAATGATTGGAAAAGAGCACAGGCAGTCCCAGTCTTCATGAAGGGTCGTCGAGCAGATGCGCAAAACTATAGACCTATATCTCTGACGTCGATCTGTTGTAGAATTTTAGAACATGTTTTTTGCTCGAGTATCATGTCGTTTTTGGAAACCCAGAATCTACTATGTAGGAATCAACATGGATTCCGGAAACAGCGATCGTGTGAGACCCAACTCGCTTTATTTGTTCATGAGACCCAGAAAATATTAGATACAGGCTCCCAGGTAGATGCTATTTTCCTTGACTTCCGGAAGGCGTTCGATACAGCTCCGCACTGTCGCCTACGGAATATCAGACCAGCTGTGTGGCTGGATTGAAGAGTTTTTAGCAAACAGAACACAGCATGTTGTTATCAATGGAGAGACGTCTACAGACGTTAAAGTAACCTCTGGCGTGCCACAGGGGAGTGTTATGGGACCATTGCTTTTCACAATATATATAAATGACCTAGTAGATAGTGTCGGAAGTCCCATGCGGCTTTTCGCGGATGATGCTGTAGTGTACAGAGAAGTTGCAGCATTAGAAAATTGTAGCGAAATGCAGGAAGATCTGCAGCGGATAGGCACTTGGTGCAGGGAGTGGCAACTGACCCTTAACATAGACAAATGTAATGTATTGCGAATACATAGAAAGAAGGATCCTTTATTGTATGATTATATGATAGCGGAACAAACACTGGTAGCAGTTACTTCTGTAAAATATCTGCGAGTATGCGTGCGGAACGATTTGAAGTGGAATGATCATATAAAATTAATTGTTGGTAAGGCGGGTACCAGGTTGAGATTCATTGGGAGAGTCCTTAGGAAATGTAGTCCATCAACAAAGGAGGTGGCTTACAAAACACTCGTTCGACCTATACTTGAGTATTGCTCATCAATGTGGGATCCGTACCAGATCGGGTTGACGGAGGAGATAGAGAAGATCCAAAGAAGAGCGGCGCGTTTCGTCACAGGGTTATTTGGTAACCGTGATAGCGTTACGGAGATGTTTAACAAACTCAAGTGGCAGACTCTGCAAGAGAGGCGCTCTGCACCACGGTGTAGCTTGCTGTCCAGGTTTCGATAGGGTGCGTTTCTGGATGAGGTATCGAATATATTGCTTCCCCCTACTTATACCTCCCGAGGAGATCACCAATGTAAAATTAGAGAGATTAGAGCTCGCACGGAGGCTTTCAGACAGTCGTTCTTCCCGCGAACCATACGCGACTGGAACAGGAAAGGGAGGTAATGACATTGGCACGTAAAGTGCCCTCCGCCACACACCGTTGGGTGGCTTGCGGAGTATAAATGTAGATGTAGATGTAAGGCGGCTGCTTCTGTGTTTGCAGCGCTGTGTAGCGGTTTGCATTGGATCTCTGACTGCGCTTTGCTTGTAAGAGACTCTGTGGCTGGTTAGACTCGTTTTTGGGTTGTTGGAACTTAATCGCCAGTAGTGTTGGGCAGTTGAAAGTTAGTCGCCAGCAGTGATGGATGTTAAATGTGAAAAGTTAGCATTGATGGAGGGTAGAGGTCTGAAGTGTTAGCGTATGCTAACGATCTGGAAGTATCCGACTTGGAGATTGAAAATTATTCATGGTTATATATCTTTGTAATGGATGTCACATTATTAAGGTAAAAAAATACATTATTTGGTTTGAAACAAAATCTTTCTTTTGCTAACCACCTGCCTATTAGTAGTTAGTGGCTTTAGAAGTTATAATCTTTTATTTAGCTGGCAGTACTACGCTCGCTGTATTGCAGTAGTTCGCGTAATTAAGATTTTTGTGAGGTAAGTGCTTAATGAAATGTATAGGTTATTGCTAAGACTTATTTTTAGTCAGGGCCATTCTTTTGAATTAATTATTTGAAGTCAGGTTATTCTTTTCTTTGAGCAGTCAGATTGCGTTGCTTTAGACTATTGTGGGTCAGTGTTGACATGATAAGAAAAAGTAAAGAGAAAGTACGTTCCCTTGCATTCAATTTCACCCTGCAGTGTAAGTAAAACATTTTAATAAAGCAGTTTCGTTTGGAAAGAATAACCTGACTTCGAATAATTAATTCAAAAGAATGGCCCTGACTAAAAATAAGTCTTAGCAATAACCTATACATTTCATTAAGCACTTACCTTACAAAAATCTTAATTACGCGAACTACTGCAATACAGCGAGCGTCAGTTCTGCCAGCTAAATAAAAGATTATAACTTCTAAAGCCACTAACTACTAATAGGCAGGTGGTTAGCAAAAGAAAGATTTTGTTTCAAACCAAATAATGTATTTTTTTACCTTAATAATGTGACATCCATTACAATGATATATAACCATGATTAATTTTCAATCTCCAAGTCGGATGCTTCCAGATCGTTAGCCTACGCTAACACTTCAGACCTCTACCCTCCATCAATGCTAACTTTTCACATTTAACATCCATCACTGAAGGCTGTTCACCTCCAGCTGCCCAACAGTACTTCCATCACTGCTGGCGACTGACTTCCAACTGCCCAACACAACTGGCGATTAGCTTCCAACAACGAGTCCAACCAGCCACAGAGTCTCTTACAATGAAAGCGCAGTCAGAGATCCAATGCAAAGTGCTACACAGCGCTGCCAACACAGAAGCAGCCCACTTACATGTGGACTACCCACTGGATGTCACACGAGTAACGAATCTACGAAGGATATTTCAGCCCTTCTGAAGCTGTCTAAGTCGTCTGTTGGTGAAGTCACTGTCAAGTCGAAACGCGGAGCATCAACCAGAGATAAACCTGCACTAGCCAGACATTATGCACTGATGGACGGGGACCGTCGATCATTGCGGAAGGTGGTTTTAAAAAGTCGCATAAAATTAGCGGGACGAATTACTCATTAGTTCCAAAGCGCTACGAGTAGTCCAGTCTGTACAATGGCTGTGTTTATGTAGTTGACAGGAGCGGGGCACAGTGACCGAGCAGTTCCTCATAAGCCACACATTTCCTGAGTGCTACCGCAAAACGACTCTTGAGGTGGTGTAAAGGACGACGACACTGGATGCTGGAGACCGGAATACAAATGTTTTGTGTGATGAATTATGCTATATCCGGTGGCAATCAGAGGGAAGGGTTTGGGTTTGGAGAATGCTGGAGAAGGTTACCTGCCATCATATGCAAATGCCAACAGTGGAGTATGGAGAAGCTGGTGTTACCATCTGCGGGTGTTTTTAGTGGTTGGGGGACGTCACCTTAATGCGCTTAACAGAAAGATAAGTGCGGAACAGTATGAACACATAACACAGCATTTTGTTTTGAGTACAGTGGAGGAACAGATCGGAGATAATGATTGATTGTATGAGGGCGTTGAAATGTCCGCTAAACCCGCTGGGCAGAGCAGGTGAATTACGATTGTGGAAAGGGCCAAATAAGCTTGGAGTCAGTTTCACCTTAAAATTGTAATTTATTGTAATTTAATAACACATTTACAACGAAAACGGCACACAGCCGAACTTTTACAACAAGGTAAATTTCAAGTGACTGAAAACACGCAGTTACAATTACAAATAAAATAATTAAAATATATACCTATCACAGCTAGGCTGAAAACTTCAAGGCAGGGGTGGATGGACAAACATACATAAGATGCAATACAAACGGCTGAAGGCCCAGAATAACATTTTCAAGATTTTAAAATAAATTACCATAATCTTTCAAAGGCAGAAGGAAGCAATGTTTAAACTTGAAAGGTAATTTTAAGAATAAGGTTCCAATGCTGAAGGCCCAAAATTAATTTTCCAAAATATAACCATAAGCCTTTAGTTTTAAGTAGCTGAAACCGGACTGAAAGAAAAGACAACACAACGGCAGTAACCTTTCAGCAAATATCCACTTACCGGAATTCAAACTTACTTACATAAAACGCAATAAAACCAACATTTTTTTAAATCATTGGCTATGATAGATTATAAACAGACAATTAAACACAGGTGAGAAAGACAGTAAAGACAACGCCACTCAGAAGCCTCCACGGGGTCGTTCTGTCCTCGTTCACTTAGGTGAGACAGGTGGTGAGCCCAACTACACTTGATCCGTCGGAAACCCAACCAAGGGACAGCTACGGACAGACCGACAAAACGACTTGCTTGCCACCAAACGGTAAATGAGAATTCACACACCAAAATGTTACGGACGTAATTACCCACAATCAAATATGTATATGTAATAAGCTGTCAAAGCTACACACCGTGTTGGACAGCGACAACAGGTGAGGAAAGGGGGCTGCCTGAAATAACGTTAGTGGCCAGGGCAGGTAGCCGGAGCACTAACGGCCTCAAGGCAGAAAAATCCGTTAGTGCACTTGAGTTGTAGTCAACCAATATAGTTAATTTCACCGCATGGCGGCTAAATTTCAGCAATACAAACACTCGGCGTTGCTCACAGGATAACCTCCGCAACAGTGAACCACTGAAACGAACCACACGACATGAATGGACGTGGCTTGGGTATTCAAAGACACCACTCAACCTTGACGTCCTGGTCGATGAGCCACGAAGCTCGCAGCGATCGGACAGCTCCACACACGCTCCGACACTGCGCAGGGACCGGCAGCGGACACAGCCGACTGCCCCACTCGGAGATAACCTCCCTAGTGCGCACCAACCGACCGACCCCTCTCAGAATGCCGACAACATCTCAAATAGTCATCAGTGGAAATAGCGCCACCAACTACAAACTACCTGACAAACACTTGCACGAACATCTGAACAATACCCAACAGTAACTAAGCACGCACGAAGACAAATCGGAAGTCGGAACACACACACACAGCCGACTCATGAACGATCGGCGAGCCAAGACGACTGACCGGGGATCCACCAAGACCGTGGCCCGGCTCGAGTGATGCTTTGCGGCAATGGTCGTGCGAGCCATGTCAACGCAGACCTCACTGCTGCTCCAACCCGACTGCACTAGCGCCGCATTGCAACTCCCCGACTGGCAGGTCCGGGCTGCGCTCCAGACGCGTTCCAACTGACTGGCAGACCCGAAATCGCGACCCGAACTCGTCTACGACAGACAACCACCGGGAAGTAACAGCAGTCGAGCAAAGATACTACGAGAGGGGATATATCGATACGCGCTGCTAGCGCCGGTCGCGGTCAGGCATAACAGCAACTCAGTGACAGTAGTAATTTGAATTAACGCAATGAGGTGGAAGTACGTTAAAAACAGGGTGTAAAATACATGACGGCGGGAACGTGAGCCACGCATGGCTCAGAAGTGCTGAGAAGCATTGCCTCCGAACTTTTTTTTTGAAAATTCTTAAATCTTTTTAAATGAATCAAACGTTATTGACATTTTATATGTCATTTCTTCATGTCCACCATATTTTCAGCCCTCTGCAACAATCAGACGCCTTGGATTCACTGCCATCGACCATCCTCCGTTCGGTCCCGACATGGCCCCATCCGATTTTCATCTGTTTCCAAAAATTAAAGAACGCCTTCGAGGGCGTCACTTTGATAGTGATAAAGCGATGCAAGCAGAGGTGAGGCTCTGGCTCCGGCAACAAAATCCAACGTTTTACAGCGATGATATCAACAAACTGATGTGTCTTTGGAACAAATGTGTTCGTCGACAGGGTGACTGTGTATGCAGACATGAATAACAATGTAGAAATATATTGATTATTCCTTGCTACTGTAGTGTTATCTTGAAGCTGTGAGAAAGGAGGACAGGCGCTCCAAGGCGCGGAAGCAGAGACGATGCTGAGGGCAGACGAAACTAGGATAGATATTGTTACATGAAGTATACCGTAAGGGGAGAGCCTTGCGACAATGCAGACGCCCCCAGACGCGGTCCCAGGGCGTTAGTTTCTCTTCAAGGAATTAACATGTAACTTCATATGTCGTCTAGATGCTGTAGTAGGTTGTCACCGTAGAACTTTGTAACCGACAGGCACGTACTAGTGCATAAAGCCAGCTTGATACCAGCCATGAGAACAGCAACGTCAATAGACTCACAAGGATTAGAAAGAGAGCAAAAACGCTAAAAACTGTTGACCCAGGAGTCCCTACTCCGGGGAGCCCGAGGGGCGGGGCTAAATGACGTATAACAATAATGTTGCAAGCCTTATTTGGCAGAGCAATTACGTTTAGCTTTCAGTTGAACAATGTTGATACCAAATATGGACTTAGTGCAACTGCATTAACATCCCCGCCTTAGGAGCAATAGATGGGACCTAACTAAACCATGATTGGCAGGCATCTGCAAGAGGCCTATGGGATTAGCTGGATGGCTTTAAGTGGAAAAAACAATGCCCCCATGCAGCTCTTGAAAAGCCTTAGATTCCGCATTTTGGAAGAGTTCTCAGTCAGACGATCTGGGCGCCGAATCCGCGTCCGTCGACTCCAGCCTCGGTACAGCTCCGCGTTAAGTCTGCTCTCTCTCACTTGGAGTGTCTCAGTGAACTGTGTCACATTCAGTATGTTTTGTTTTGCAACTAAGTTGTTGCCTTAAGATGCTGCTAGTGTTTGCTACTGTAGCTAGCATCCACTCCTGGGACTCCTGCACTGGCTTCTGTTGTAACAGCGATATTCGAGCTTTTTCTAGCCCTAGAACTAGCCTCCAGTGTATTAGTTAGTCCCGTCTGGAATAAAGTACTATTTCAAAACCTTGTTTGTCCAAGAGTCTCCACAACGAGTTCCCTACTGAGTCTCACCACCTGCATTTCTAGTAAATGCCTGTACCAGTGTTGGCTCAGATAGAAGAAAACAATTAAATGCCTTCACTGTGAATTGTCCTTCTGCCTTCTGCTCTGTATCGCTCCGGAGCGCAGACTGACCAGCAACCCCTTTTTCCTTCTCCCACCTATGTCAGGACACGACAGTGGAGACGCCCCATACTAATGCCCTGTGATAGGTGCGCGGAAACTTTTGATCAGACAGTGTACATATAGCTTTGCGATTGTGGTAATTACTTTCAAATCATTTTACCGAAGTTCAGAGACGACAAAATGTACGTATCATCTGTGCTTTTGATGACAGACAGATACCCGAACAACAATACGTTACATTAAGATATACATTTTAACAATTTTTTTGCGTATTGTGACCACAATGTACGTATTATCACACAATAATTTACTTAGTATTCGACATACAAGTAAATAGAACCCATCTATGAAGGTAAGACTTTACTGAAATGTGTGTGGATGAAAAGAGAAGAAAATTTTGTTTGTCCTTGGCAGAATCCCTTCTGAACATGTTTAAACAGGGACCAAACAGATCGACGCATGCTCCTGAGTGTTACGTGTAGAGAAGAAAGTGAGAAAATTACAGGAAGGAACTTGCAAAGAATAATAAATAAGTGGGGAATTTTGGAGATAAAAACGATGGCAATGTAAGGGATATCAGAAACGACGACAACGTCAGGAATATAAGCAAGGACTGGACTGTGCCTTGGCTGCTTAGAGATCACAGATGACAAAATATGATCACAGAAATGAAAACGAAATTTCCATCGAAAATGTAAAATGAAGACGCTGACGTATAACATAGATGGAATGTGGATAGAAAGCAGCGTTCACAAAAGAGAGCACTGTAGTAGGAAAATTCAGATAAGATATCTAAAAACTACCAAAAGCTGTTAAGTAAATAGTTTTTATACTTTTCGTCCAGCTTCCATTTTAAACCGTTGTCGGGTCAGAAGGTATTAACAACATGACACAAGATTACAGTACGTTGACATCAGAAGCATAGGCCTATGGAGAACACATTTATTCCCTGTGTCTGAAGGTGGCCTCAGATAAACGAAACCCTTAATTTATAATTGAAATTATATGTGATTGTGCCGGAAAACCTAAAATGTTTTTGAAAGAAAAAGCGCATCAGGTAACAAAAACAGAAACACGTTTAAAATATAAAAAAAGGTAGTAATATAACTTCGCCTTGCTCTTTTCAGAGGTTTTCGTGAACCGTTCAAGAGTCCTGTAGCATGCTAAGTAATAGCAAGAGGTGGAATAATGTGATGCTGCGAGAAAACCAATGCATCTTGATTTACTCAAAAGTTCCAATTCGATTGAAAACTGAAATACATTATTGTCCTTTCTTGGGAAATTTTGGCTTTCATGACAGCGAAGTCTTTGGAACTTATAGAGAATAGTAGCACAGTAACTTTCGTCAGCTGCTTGTCACAGGCGGTCGTTAACGTTTCAAAGCGGGAGACGCTTTAGTTGTTCCAAATACTTCGTCATCGTTGCGAAATATTTATGCGTGTTCCCAGAAGGCTGGTGTAACGGCCGGTCGTTTTCCTCGGCGGCAGCTCATCAGTTTATCGTTAGGAATGAAACATTCATACTTACGGCTTCCGCGAAGTGGCCGGCGCGGCGACTACGAGACTCCGCTTCTGGACGATATCCAGCTGGCGTTCATTCACGCACGCCGTCAGCCGACACCGAATTCCGCGTATTTAGGTATCCGATCAATCTGATGTAAAGCTCATTCAAGACTTTTCTAACGTGCATATCGGAAAGACTTCATAAACATCGTCACGTTCGTATCGTACTTTTGGTCTCAAATGTTGGCTACGCTGCTTCCACACTACACGCGAACTGTTTCATTTTATAGGTGCTGGTACAGCTCCTGTTACACAGGCGAATTACGCGTTTAAAACTCCGTACTACGCCTGTATAACACGGTACAAAATCCACAATCGTACACACAACTTTCGTTGGCTCTGGTCACGCTTAGTTCACCCTTGGCGAATACCAGATTTGTTTGGTGATTGTGGAGGCGTAGTTGGCGCCCCATAGGGTTTTTAGTGTGTTCATCGATTTCCGATCAGGCGAATTTGGTAGCCAAGACATTAATGTGAGTTCATTACTACGTTCAAATGGCTCTGAGCACAATGGGACTTAACGTCTGAGGTCATCAGTCCCCTAAAACTTAGAGCTACTTAAACCTAACTAACTTAAAGACATCACACACATCAATGCCCGAGGCAGGATTCGAACCTGCGACTGTAGCAGTCACGCGGCTCCTGACTTAAGCGCCTAGAACCACTCCGCCACAGCGGCCGGCGTACTACGTTCTTAAAACCCCCAGAGCCCTATTCTGGCAATTGTGACACCGACAGATATCCTGCTGGAAAATGCCATTTTCGTTGGGGAAGACATCAAGCATGAAGTGATACAGGCTGCCTACAATAATTTTCACGCAGATCGCAGCTGTTATGGTGCCGTCGATTATCGTCGTAGGTCCAATGGAAGCCCAAGCGAATGTTCCTCACAGCCTCTAAAGGCTCATAGTCTCTAAAGGCCTGCATTCCTGACAAAGTTCACCTCGCGAGCGATCTCTTGTCTAGATGACAGCGTTTGCAGACACGACCGTAGACATGGTCTAACATGAACTGTGATTCATGCAACCAGCCAAAACGTTTGCATTGATCCACGATCCTGTGTCTTCTGCAATAGTAGTTGCCGACATCGTTGGGTCAACATGATAACACACAGGGATCGGCTCGTATACTTCAGAGCCACCTATTCAACGGTCGTCAAACTGCGACCGGCGGGCAGCGTGCAGACCTTCTCAACTGTTCGCGCGGTCCGGGTTCGCAGCTGTATTTTATAAACTGAAGCTCCAAAGAAACTGGTATACGCATGCGTACTCAAATACACAGATATGTGAATAGGTATAATACGGCTCTGCAGTCGGCAACGCCTGTATAAGACTGGCAAAGTTCTTAGATCGGTTACCGCTGCTACAATGGCAGCTTATCAAGATTCAGGTGTGTTTCAAAGTGGTGTCATAGTTGGCGCACGAGCGGTGGGACATAGCATTATCGATTAAGGGGGGGATTTTCGAGTACGACCATTTCACGAGTGTTCCGTGAATACCAGGAATCCGGTAAAACATCAAATCCCCGACATCGCTGCAGCCGGAAAAAGATCCTGCATGAACGGGACTAATGATGACTGAAGAGAATCGTTCAACGTGACAGAAGTGCACCCCTTCCGCAAATTCCTGCAGATTTCAAAGCTAGGCCGTCAACAAGTATCAACGTGCGAACCATTCAACGAAACATCATCTATATGGGCTTTCGGAGCTGAAGGCCCACTAATGTACCCATTTATGATTGCACGACCTCGCAGGGCCCGTAAACACCGATATTGGACTGTTGATGTTTGGAAGCATGTTGTCTGGTCGGACGAGTCTCGTTTCAAATTGTATCAAGCGGATGGACGTGTACGACTATGGAAACAACCTCATGAATCCATGCACGCGCATGTCAGCAGGGAACTGTTCAAGCTGGTGGAGGCTCTGTTATGGTGTGAAGCGTGTGGAGTTGAAGTGATATGGGACCCCCACTAACGTACCCTTGATGGTTGCACGACCTCGCAGGGCCCGTAAACACCGACATTGGACTGTTGATGTTTGGAAGC
Source organism: Schistocerca piceifrons (assembly GCF_021461385.2). NCBI lineage: Eukaryota > Metazoa > Arthropoda > Insecta > Orthoptera > Acrididae > Schistocerca > Schistocerca piceifrons. Next base: position 548,265,954 of record NC_060143.1, read on the forward strand.
ATGTTGTTTGGTCGGACGAGTCTCGTTTAAAATTGTATCGAGCGGATGGACGTGTACGACTGTGGAAACAACCTCATGAATCCATGCACGCGCGTGTCAGCAGGGAACTGTTCAAGCTGGTGGAGGCTCTGTTATGGTGTGAAGCGTGTGGAGTTGGAGTGATATGGGACCCTTATACATCTAGATATGACTCTGACACGTAGTAGCTGTGAAGGACGTAAGCATCCATTCATGTAAACTGTCCATTCCGATGGACTTGGGCAATTCCAGCAGGACAATGTGACACCCCACACGTCCCGAATTGCTACAGAGTGGCTGCAGGAAACGCTCTTCTGAGTTTCAACACTTCTGCTGGCCACCACACTCCCTAGACATGAACATTATTGAGCAAATCTGGGATGCCTTGCAACGTGCTGTTCGCAAGAGAGCCCCACCCCCTCGTACTCTTACGGATTTATGGACAGTCCTGCAGGATTCGTGGTGTCAGTTCCCTCCAGCACTACTTCAGACATTAGTCGTGCTCGTGGGTGCCGTACACGATATGTGTTACTGTCGTGTAACCGCTCTGCCACATGCCGTGCTTTATGACAGGTGCTCGACCGTGTTGAAAGATGTAGTCGCCATCCCCGAATTGATCTTCAACAGTGGGAAGCATCAATGTAGATCTGTGGTATGATAGTGTCACGCGAAACAACAAGTGGTGCAAGTCCCCCCCATGAGAAACACGACCACACTATAACACCACCGCCTCCGAATTTTACTGCTGGCATTATACACGCTGGCAGATGACGTTCACCTTGTATTCGCCATACCCAAACCCTGTTATCTGCTCGCCACAATGTGTATCGTGATTCGTCACTCCATAGAACGTTTTTCCACTGTTCAGTTGTCCAACGTTTACGCTCCTTACACCAAGCGAAGCGTCGCTTGCTGCTCATAAGCCACACAGGTGAATCCAAGTTTTTTCACCTCCCGCGTAACTGTCATAGTACTTGCAGTGGATCCTGATGCAGTCCGGAGTTCCCGTGTGATGGTCTGGATAGATGTGTGCCTATTACACATTAGGACCCTCTTCAGCTCTCGGCGGTCTCTGTCAGTCAACATAAGCAATGCTCCACGATACACACGCATCGCGGATCTTCACCGGGAATACCGACTTAAGACTCTCACGGACTCACGGAGGTAATCCACAAACTCACCACAAGACTATGCAGAAACTCCAGACATTCGCAGAACCCGTTCATTCTGAATCTGGGGAGCTACGACCACAACCATAGATGGAAACATAAAAGACATACTTACTAGGAACTAACATCTATGGCCAAGTACACGCAAACACAACGGTGCAGGTGAGCCCCTGTTAATCAGCCACCATTACTAGATATCCAGTTGGAACACACTTGCCGAATAACTGGCACCACGCAAGGAAGCCGTATCGTACACTACATGCAGACAAGCTACACACACACCCCCACACAGTGAGGTGATCTATGGCCGATCTCTCACTACTATATAACGATCCTGATGGTTCCAGGAATGCAGCGGCTGCAGCAAACCGGGACACATCGCCATCGCCTGCCACGGTAATGATGCATGATACCCACACTAACAAACCCAATCTTGCATGAACTATCGCAGCTAGTAAGCCACTACTGCTATTACTACACATCCCTCTGTCGCAGAGGTTTTTTTCCCACAGCACGAGCCTTGGCACTTTTTTCCTTCTGCTCTTCAAATTACTACCCTCATTCGCGTTTCGTCCACTATCACTCACCTGATGGACAGTGTTAATGCGTTGTCTTACCCAGACGCACGGATAACATCACAGCCCAGCGTCATGTGATCCACCTATTAGATAACTAAGATGTTGACGGAGGTTAGTTAGGTTTACGTAGTTCTAAGTCTAGGGGACTGATCTATATCTACATCTACATTTATACTCCGCAAGCCACCCAACGGTGTGTGGCGGAGGGCACTTTACGTGCCACTGTCATTACCTCCCTTTCCTGTTCCAGTCGCGTATGGTTCGCGGGAAGAACGACTGTCTGAAAGCCTCCGTGAGCGCTCTAATCTCTCTAATTTTACATTCGTGATCTCCTCGGGAGGTATAAGTAGGGGGAAGCAATATAAACGATACCTCATCCAGAAACGCACCCTCTCGAAACCTGCCGAGCAAGCTACACCGCGATGCAGAGCGCCTCTCTTGCAGAGTCTGCCACTTGAGTTTGTTAAACATCTCCGTAACGCTATCACGGTTACCAAATAACCCTGTGACGAAACGCGCCGCTCTTCTTTGGATCTTCTCTATCTCCTCCGTCAACCCGATCTGGTACGGATCCCACACTGATGAGCAATACTCAAGTATAGGTCGAACAATTGTTTTGTAAGCCACCTCCTTTGTTGATGGACTACATTTTCTAAGGACTCTCCCAATGAATCTCAACCTGGTACTCACCTAGCCAACAATTAATTTTGTATGATCATTCCACTTCAAATCGTTCCGCACGCATACTCCCAGATATTTTATAGAAGTAACTGCTACCAGTGTTTGTTCCGCTATCATATAATCATACAATAAAGGATCCTTCTTTCTATGTATTCTTAATGCATTACATTTGTCTATGTTAAGGGTCAGTTGCCACTCCCTGCACCAAGTGCCTATCCGCTGCAGATCTTCCTGCATTTCGCTACAATTTTCTAATGCTGCAATTTCTCTGTATACTACAGCATCATCCGCGAAAAGCCGCATGGAACTTCCGACACTATCTACTAGGTCATTTATATATATTGTGAAAACCAATGGTCCCATAACACTCCCCTGTGACACGCCAGAGGTTACTTTAACGTCTGTAGACGTCTCTCCATTGATAACAACATGCTGTGTTCTATTTGCTAAAAACTCTTCAATCCAGCCACACATCTGGTCTGATATTCCGTAGGCTCTTACTTTGTTTATCAGGCGACAGTGCGGAACTGTATCGAACGCCTTCCGGAAGTCAAGAAAAATAGCATCTACCTGGGAGTCTGTATCTAATATTTTCTGGGTCTCATGAACAAATAAAGCGAGTTGGGTCTCACACGATCGCTGTTTCCGGAATCCATGTTGATTCCTACATAGTAGATTCTGGGTTTCCAAAAACGACATGATACTCGAGCAAAAAACATGTTCTAAAATTCTACAACAGATCGACGTCAGAGATATAGGTCTATAGTTTTGCGCATCTGCTCGACGACCCTTCTTGAAGACTGGGACTACCTATGCTCTTTTCCAATCATTTGGAACCTTCCGTTCCTCTAGACGCTTGCGGTACACGGCTGTTAGAAGGGGAGCAAGTTCTTTCGCGTACTCTGAGTAGAATCGAATTGGTATCCCGTCAGGTCCAGTGGACTTTCCTCTGTTGAGTGATTCCAGTTGCTTTTCTATTCCTTGGACACTTATTTCGATGTCAGCCATTTTTTCGTTTGTGCGAGGATTTAGAGAAGGAACTGCAGTGCGGTCTTCCTCTGTGAAACAGCTTTGAAAAAAGGTGTTTAGTACTTCAGCTTTACGCGTGTCATCCTCTGTTTCAATGCCATCATCATCCCGGAGTGTCTGGATATGCTGTTTCGAGCCACTTACTGATTTAACGTAAGACCAGAACTTCCTAGGATTTTCTGTCAAGTCGGTACATAGAATTTTACTTTCGCATTCACTGAACGCTTCACGCATAGCCCTCCTTACGCTAACTTTGACATCGTTTAGCTTCTGTTTGTCTGAGAGGTTTTGGCTGCGTTTAAACTTGGAGTGAAGCTCTCTTTGCTTTCGCAGTAGTTTCCTAACTTTGTTGTTGTACCACGGTGGGTTTTTCCCGTCCCTCACAGTTTTACTCGGCACATACCTGTCTAAAACGCATTTTACGATTGCCTTGAACTTTTTCCATTAACACTCAACATTGTCAGTGTCGGAACAGAAATTTTCGTTTTGATCTGTTAGGTAGTCTGAAATCTGCCTTCTATTACTCTTGCTAAACAGATAAACCTTCCTCCCTTGTTTTATATTCCTATTAACTTCCATATTCAGGGATGCTGCAACGCCCTTATGATCACTGATTCCCTGTTCTGCACATACAGGGTCTGTTTGTTATCAGTAGGTCCAAGATGTTATCTCCACGAGTCGGTTCTCTGTTTAATTGCTCGAGGTAATTTTCGGGTAGTGCACTCAGTATAATGTCACTCGATGCTCTGTCCCTACCACCCGTCCTAAACATCTGAGTGTCCAAGTCTTATATCTGGTAAATTGAAATCTCCACCTAAGACTATAACATCCCGAGAAAATTTATGTGAAATGTATTCCAAATTTTCTCTCAGTTGTTCTGCCACTAATGCTGCTGAGTTGGGAGGTCAGTAAAAGGAGCCAATTATTAACCTAGCTCGGTTGTTGAGTGTAACCTCCACCCATAATAATTCACAGGATCTATCCACTTCTACTTCAGTACAGGATAAACTACTACTAACAGCGACGAACACTCCACCACCGGTTGCATGCAATCTATCCTTTCTAAACACCGTCTGTACCTTTGTAAAAATTTTGGCAGAATTTACCTCTGGCTTCAGCCAGCTTTCTGCACCTATAACGATTTCAGCATCGGTGCTTTCTATCAGCGCTTGAAGTTCCGGTACTTTACCAACGCAGCTTCGACAGTTGACAATTACAATACCGATTGCTGCTTGGTCCCCGCATGTCCTGATTTTGCCCCGCGCCCGTTGAGGCTGTTGCCCTTTCTGTACTTGCCCAAGGTCATCTAACCTAAAAAACCGCCCAGCCCACGCCACACAACCCCTGCTACCCGTGTAGCCGCTTGTTGCGTGTAGTGGACTCCTGACCTATCCAGCGGAACCCGAAACCCCATCACCCTATGGCGCAAGTCGAGGAATCTGCAGCCCACACGGTCGCAGATCTGCCTCAGCCTCTGATTCAGACCCTCCACTCGGCTCTGTACCAAAGGTCCGCAGTCAGTCCTGTCGACGATGCTGCAGATGGTGACCTCTGCTTTCATCCCGCTAACGAGACTGGCAGTCTTCACCAAATCAGATAGCCGCCGGAAGCCAGAGAGTATTTCCTCCGATCCATAGCGACACACATCATTGGTGCCGACATGAGCGACCACCTGCAGATGGGTGCACCCTGTACCCTTATGGCATCTGGAAGGACCCTTTCCACATCTGGAATGACTCCCCCCGGTATGCACACGGAGTGCACATTGGTTTTCTTCCCCTCTCTTGCTGCCATATCCCTAAGGGGCCCCATTACGCGCCTGACGTTGGAGCTCCCAACTACCAGTAAGCCCACCCTCTGCGACCGCCCGGATCTTGCAGATTGAGGGGCAACCTCTGGAACAGGACAAGCAGCCATGTCAGGCCGAAGATCAGTATCAGCCTGAGACAGAGCCTGAAACTGGTTCGTCAGACAAACTGGAGAGGCCTTCCGTTCAGCCCTCCGGAATGTCTTTCGCCCCCTGCCACACCTCGAGATGACCTCCCACTCTACCACAGGTGAGGGATCAGCCTCAATGCGGGCAGTATCCCGGGCAACCACAGTCGTAGTCAGATCGGGGGATGCGTGGGACGAACTGGCCATCCCCGACAAACCCCCATCCGGACCCCCACAGTGATGCCCATTGGCAACGGCCTCAAGCTGTGTGACCGAAGCCAACACTGCCTGTAGCTGGGAGCGAAGGGATGCCAACTCAGCCTGCATCCGAACACAGCAGTTGCAGTCCCTATCCATGCTAAAACCGGTTGTGCAAAGAACGTCTGAACTAATCTAGAGAGAGCGCAAACAAATCGACACAAAATTTAAACGGTTATTAAAATACAAGATTGCCTAGTAAATGCAGTAATGCTGCTACTTGCGCACTGCTGACACACTGCTCGGCGGCGAAATGAGACTACGCGATTTTACACTATTCAGGTACTAAAACGCGGTGCTACAACTCTCAAATACTATAATACGCCCGAAATTTATGAATTAAACAATGCAAGTACCAAAAACACGCAAAGAAATTAAGAATTAAACTATGTAATAAATGAGTGAGCTAGGAGTATACGACTTGCTGCTGCAGCTGCTTATCCAACGGCGGCAGGGAGCACACTGACTGATGACCCCAGATGCTAAGTCCCATAGTGCTTAGAGCCATTTGAATCATTTGAACGCTGTAGTATACACTGAGGGGACAGAAGTGTGGCATAGCCATATGCCTATACAGGTTCGGTAGTATGGCATACACAAGGTATAAAAGGGCAGCGCTATGGTGGAGCTGTCATTTATACTCAGGTGATTCATGTGAAAAGGTTTCCGACGTCATTATGTGCAACATGACAGGAATTAAGAGACTCTGAACGCGGAATGGTAGTTGGAGCTAGAGGAATGGACATTCCATTTCGGATGTCTTAGGGAATTCAACATTGCGAGATGCACAGTGTCAAGAGCGTGCCGAGAATACCAAGTTTCAGGCATTACCTCTCGCCACGGTCACTGCAGTGGCCGACGGCCTTTGCTAACAGCACGGCATCTCCTACAGCACCTATCCTGGGCTCGTGACTATATCGGTTGGACCCTAGACGACTGGAAAACCATGGTCTGGACAGATGAGTCCGGATCTCATTTGGTAATAGCAGATGGTAGGGACCCAAGTTGTCTACAAGACACTGCGCACGCTGGTGGTGGCTGTTTTCACATGGAATAGACTGGGTCCTCTGGACCAACTGAAGTAATCATTGACTGGAAATGATTATGTCCAGATACTTGGAGACCATTTGCAGCTATTCATGGATTTCATGTTCCCAAATAACGATTGAATTTTTATGACTGACAATGCGCCATGTCACGGAGCCACAATAGTTCGCGACTAGTTTGAGGTCAATTCTGGACAATCCGAGCGAATGAATTGGCCATCCAGTTCGCTCGATATGAATCTCGTCGAACATTTATGGGATACAATCGAGAGGTCAGTTCGCGCAGAAAATCCTACACAACACTTCCTTAATTATGGACGGCTATAGAGGCAGTGTAGCTCAATATTTCTGCAGGGGACTTCCGTCGACTTTTGAGCGCATGCCGCTTAGAGTTACTGCACTGCGCCGGCAGGAGGACGTCGGATGCTATATTAGAAGTTACACCATAACTTCTGTTACCTCATTGTATGTACAGATGGCAGTGCGACCAGTGACAAGGTTATAAAATCATAGAACCTGAGCAGAGACGAACTGGAGCTGAACTTTGTGACAATATGGGCAGCGAATGGGGAAATCCACTGACGTAACAGACTTGAACAGATTTTTGAGCACTAGTGTCTCGGAACGAGCATCTCGGAAGCGACTTTGGTCGGCTGTTAGAGTGCTACTGCCGCAAACATCTATGCAGGGTGGTAGAAGGGCGATGGAATCATGAGTGTACGGTAAAATGCTGGACGTCCACGCTTAATCACAGAACGATGAGCTCGGAGGCTTACTCACGCTATAAAGCACAACAGGTGGGAGCTGTGGCGAATCTGACGTCGGAGTACAGAGCTAGGGCAAGGAAAGGTGTATTTGAACACACCGTTGTAGAATTTTGGAACACGTATTATGTTCGAGTATAATGACTTTCCTGGAGACTAGAAATCTACTTTGTAGGAATCAGCATGGGTTTCGAAAAAGACGAGCGTGTGAAACCCAGCTCGGGCTATTCGTCCACGAGACTCAGAGGGCCATAGACACGGGTTCCCAGGTAGATATCGTGTTTCTTGACTTCCGGATGGTGCACGGAATAGCAATTGAATCTCAATGTAGACAAGTGTAATGTGTTGCGAATACATAGAAAGAAAGATCCTTTATCATTTAGCTACAATATAGCAGGTCAGCAACTGGAAGCAATTAATTCCACAAATTAACTGGGAGTAGGCATTAGGAATGATTTAAAATGGAATGACCATATAAAATTAATCGTCCGTAAAGCAGATGCCAGACTGAGATTCACTGGAAGAATCCGAAGGAAATGCAATCCGAAAACAAAGGAAGTAGGTTACAGTACACTTGTTCGCCAACTGCTTGCATACTGCTCACCGGTGTGGGATCCGTACCAGATAGGGTTGATAGAAGAGATAGAGAGAATCCAACGGAAATCAGCGCGCTTCGTTACAGGATCATTTAGTAATCGCGAAAGCGTTACGGAGATGATAGATAAATTCGACTGGAAGACTCTGCAAGAGAGACGCTCAGTAGCTTGGTACGGGCTTTTGTTGAAGTTTCGAGAACATACCTTCACTGAGGAGTCTAGCCGTATATTGCTGCCTCCTACGTATATCTCGCGAAGAGACCATCAGGATAAAATCAGTGAGATTAGAGCCCACATAGAGGCATAGCGACAATCTTTCTTTCCACGAACAATGCGAGACTGGAATTGAAGGGAGAACCGATAGAGGTACTCAAAGTACCATCCGCCACACACCGTCAAGTGGCTCGCGGAGTATGGCTGTAGATGTAGATGTAGATGTCGAGCGTTGTTCAGCGCACATTGTTGAACATGAGCTGTTGTTGTCAAACGCTTATGTTGCGGCGCATCGGGCCACATTTGTACCGATGTTATTATTAAGGAGTAACGAGCGTACATACGTGTGTTATGAGTCCGCAAGAGACTTGCTGTAGTAAGGGCACGATATGTTGGCCGATGGCCCCCAAGCAGTTATCGTTAAACGTCGGCACCAATAGCAACACTCCGTGTCTACTGTTCTCTACTTCAGATAGCTACGACGATCAGTTTGGCTTTAGGATAGGTAAGGGCACCACAGAGGCAGTTCTCACGTTGGGAATGGAAGCAGCACTAAAGAAAAATCAAGAGACGTTATAGAATCTGCCGATCTGGGAAAAGAGTTAGGCAGTATCAAGTGGTGCAAGATCATCGGAATCCTGAGAAGAATAGGGGTAAGCTATAGGGAAAGAAAAGTAATACACAGTACGTACAAGACCAGTGAGTATGGAAGACCAAAAACAAATTGCTCGGGTTAAAGAGGGGTGTAGCCTTACGACCCTACTTTTCAATCTATACATCGAAGTAGCAATGACGAAAATAAAAGAAAGGTTCAAGAGTGTGATTAAAATTCGAGGTGAGAGGATGTCAGTGATACGATTCGCTGGTGACATAGCTATCCTCAGTGAAAGTGAGTATCTGCTATGTGGAATGAACAGTCTAATGACTGAGAGTAAATCGAAGATATACGAAAGTAATGAGCAGTATCAGAAACGAGAACAGCGAGAATCTTAACGTCACGATTGGTAATCACGAAGGAGATGAAGTTAAGGAATTCTCGTACCTAGGCAGCAAAGCAGCAAAATAACCCACGATCTACATAGGGAGGAAGGCATAAAAAGCAGACTAGCACTTGCGGAAAGAGCACTCCTGGCCAAGAGAGGGTCTACTGGTATCAACATAGGTCTTAATTTGAGGAAGAAATTTCTGAGAAAGTACGTTAAGAGCACAGCTCTGTATAGTAGTGAATCATGGACTGTGGGGAAACCGGAATAGAATCGAAGCCTTTGAGATGTGGTGCTACAGACGGATGTTGACAGTTCGGTGGACTGATAAAGTGAGGAGGTTCTCCAGAGAATCGGCAGAGAAAGGTATGTATGGAAAACACTGACAAAAAGAAGGGACAGGATGGTAGGACGCCTGTTAACATATCAGGAAATAACTTCCGTGGTACTAGGGAGACCTCCAGAGTGTAAAAGATTTAGATGAACACAGAGACTGGAATAGATCGAGCAAATAATTAAGGACGTAAGTTGCCTGTGATACTCCGTGATGGAGAGGTTAGCACATGAGAAAAGACATAAGAAAGGAAAATAAGCACCCGAGCGTTCCCGAGGTACTGTTAATGCCTGAGGAAGATTTGTTGTGTTGGCCGGCCGCGGTGGTCTAGCGGTTCTGGCGCTGCAGTCCGGAACCGCGGGACTGCTACAGTCGCAGGTTTGAATCCTGCCTCGGGCATGGGTGTGTGTGATGTCCTTAGGTTAGTTAGGTTTAAGTAGTTCTAAGTTCTAGGGGACTTATGACCTAAGATGTTGAGTCCCATAGTGCTCAGAGCCATTTGAACCATTTGTTGTGTTGTCAGTATGTGCAGATTATTAACTGATTAATACCAATAATTCTACTCACTTTGCCGGCCGCGGTGGTCTCGCGGTTCTAGGCGCTCAGTCCGGAACCGCGCGACTGCTACGGTCGCAGGTTCGAATCCTGCCTCGGGCATGGATGTGCGTGATGTCCTTAGGTTAGTTAGGTTTAAGTAGTTCTAAGTTCTAGGGGACTGATGACCACAGATGTTAAGTCCTATAGTGCTCAGAGTCATTTGAACCATTTTTTTCTACTCACTTTGAAATGCACTATTGAACATGAGACAATCACAGCTATATACTAACGTTTTGAAACTCATTTTTAATCGACTCATTGTCTTTTGTTACAACATTCATCGTTTAATTTCATATTACTTCTATATATACACTGTGTAATCAAAAGTATCAGGACACCACCAAAAGCGTACGTTTTTCGTATTAGTGGCATTGTGCTACCACCTACTGCAAGGTACTCCATATCAGCGACCTCAGTAGTCATTAGACATCGTGAGAGAGCAGAATGGGTCTCTCCGCGGAACTGACGGACTTCGAACGTGGTCAGGAGATCGGGTGTCACTTGTGTGATACGCCTGTACGTGAGATTTCCACACTGCTAAACATCCCTAGGTCCTCTGTTTCCGATGTGATAGTGAAGTGGGAACGTGAAGGGACACGCGCAGCACAAAAGAGTACAGGCCGACCAAACTAAAAGTTGGTTCTGCAAGTTCCGCAGGAGAGCTTCTGTAAATTTTGGTAGGTAGGAGACGAGGTACTGACAGAAGTAAAACTGAGAGGACGGGGCGTGTGTCGTGCTTGGGTAGCTCAGATGGTAGAGCACTTGCCCGCGAAAGACAAAGGTCCCGAGTCTCGGTCCGGCACCCAGTTTTAATCTGCCAGGAAGTTTCATATCAGCGTACACTCCGCTGCAGAGTGAAAATCACATTTTTCAAGCTGTTTCCCAGTTTTTTTCAAAGATAATTCTGGTAGCCTACTTGTCCCGAATTTAACAATTGTGAAACGATTTATCCCAAATTAGATATTTGTTTCACTTGAACTGGTATATATCAATATTGGTTTAGTTAATGGCAACTATTTAAGAAAGGGATTGTTCCACACAAGGCACAAAGTTGCTATAGCACTTGTCATAGGTACGCTCAATATTGTACCGGATTAAATTGCGTGTTATGTAGTGTTACACTATATTCAAGCAACAATGGTTACTGGTTTTTCTTCATCACTAACCAAATTTCTTGGCAAGAATGAGTTCAGAGAAGCCCATGTGCTCCTTCAGTGAACATCTGAAACATGAATTTACATTCATCAGTCACATTAGTCCTTGGTCTCAAAATCAAAAGAGATGCAACACGAGAGCTTCTAGTTTCTTAATAAGTCACAATGGACGTGGAGATCTACAGCTCCACTTTAAAAGTTACGAACATAAAAGAGTATTCTTCGCACCAGTGCCTAGTGCACTACTAAAGTCATTCTTTAAATCTGGTGACTTTGTGGTCAGGAGGAGAGGTTAATAACGACTGACAGAGTCTTCCCATATCATACATCCGGCATAGCCATAGCTTCAGATCTATGTAATGTACATCGATGTTTGCCTTAGCAGCATTACAACGTAAATTTCCATCCGCAGGTACAAAACAGATGCCGTAATCGTGAATGTGTTTGCTCCTCACACTTCAGATGTGTTGTAATGTGGTTTGGAAACGGTGACATTCATTTCACTACTCACCGATGCGTCTGACGACAAAGGCATTAAGGTTTTTCTGCTTCTAGATACTATGATTACAAAAGTGGTGTGAAAGTAAGATTATTACAATTAAAAACATTTTCTGGAGACACATCTACCATGGCAACTATTTAACAAACGGTCTCAGAGAAAATGGTTAAATGTGGGCTTATAATACTATATGCAATTCTGGTGGTGCTAAAAGCAAAACCCACAACAACGTCCTTACCTTAATTCGCCCATCTGCTGATGGTGGTTCTGTGTGCTGCCTATATATATTGTATAATACTGTTCGAGCAGCTATCGATATTTTGCCTGTAGATGTAGATCATTTAATGAAGACCTTTTTTATTGATTTATTTTACAATATCAAAATGTGTAGTTTGTCCGGATTTTGGGTCTATAAAATATGGCCGCCGGCCGCTGTGGCCGAGCGGTTCTAGCCGCTTCAGCTCGGAACCGCGCTGCTGCTACGGTCGCAGGTTCGAATCCTGCCTCGGGCATAAATGTGTGTGATGTCCTTAGGTTAGTTAGATTTAAGTATTTCTAAGTCTATGGAGCTGATGACCTCAGATGTTAAGTTCCGTAGTGCTTAGAGCCATTTGAACCATTTTTATAAAATATGGCCACCTTGCATGGAACACGACATTAAGGTTTCAAATGATATATATTAGAATATGTAGTTTTGTAATTTACACAAATTCTTACAGAAAAATCTGTTTAGTCAGAAGTTCGGAAGGTTTTTGAATGGAAATGTGCAAAAAAGTACTCACTGGTATCCGAAGTTTTGTGAGAATGGTGAGCTAGAAAAATACACTCATGTTCAGAAGCAACAGATCACTTTGAACGACTAGAGACAGGACATATACATATGTTCTGCTGGAGTGATAGCACCTCAGTCATCTCAGTTCTGCAACAGTGCTGTTGCCTAGTAGGCCATAATAGCTTGTTCCATGCGTTACGGCATCGATGCGTATAAGGCGCGAATGACGTCTTGTGGAAGAGCCGTCGATGCTGCACTCACCTGGTTCCAGTCCGCCCCCGGTAGCTGAGTGGTTATCACATCTTGACTCGACGACGGCCGAATAATGCCGTAGAGCGCCGCCAACCAACAGTTACGTGGTCAGTGGTATGGCGTACAGTGCACCACCCACACCTTGATACGGGAACGCGCGCACTGTGGTATCAGGTGGTAAATGGGAAATACGTGACTCGATCCAGGTTGCATACAATTCATATGGCGGACGAGCCACTGTGTCCGCAGTGCAATGTTATAGACACTGAGGAGCATCGCCTGATACGCGGTCCTTCGGCTGACGTATGGTGTTTGGTCAAAAAAATGATCGCCTTCCTCCTTCGGGTGGGGCCGCAAACAATAGAACCACGCACACTACTTCTCCCAGATAGGACATATTATCCCCGAACGAAGACAAACGCAGTGACTTGGATTCGAGGTTTGACTGTGCGTTATCTTTTCCGAGACGGCAGTAAGAATGTGCTTGACTTTTGGGCCTTACTACAGGAACATCACTAACAGCTTATGAGACATCCGAGATATCGAACATATTACGCAAATTTTTTAGGGAGTGCCTTGCTTGATCCCCCACCCAGTTGGGGTGCCCCGGGTAGGAGAATGTAATTATTGTCTATAAGTATCAGAACAAGAACGGACCAGGACAGTGGAGAGGATCCACAACACACGTGAAGATGTACCCGACACCAACGCGAGGTATGACGGGATTAGCGAGGTACGCGCCTAAAAGAGGAACGTAGAACGTTATTGTTTTGTACTGACAGAAGCAGGATATTTTCTTTTCTTTTTTTCACTATTATATAAAAAAAAAGAGTCCACTTATTTACGTTTCCCAGAAGAATTTTATTTTATAAAGTCATTGTCTTATATATTTAAAAAAAAATGCTAGAAGCAGTTTATGTTTGTTACGGTTAAAAAAAAAAAAAAAGAGGTGCCATGCGAGCAGGAGATGCCGGGTTCAAGTCCCTGTTGGGGGACAAATTTTCACCTGTCCCCGGGTAGAGCACTTGCCCGTACTTAAAAAAAAAAAAAAAGTGGTCAGCGTGACGGAATGTCAAAAAAAAACAAAAAAAAACAAAAAAAAGCGGTCAGCGCGACAGACTGTCAATCGTAAGGGCCCGGGTTCGATTCCCGGCTGGGTCGGAGATTTTCTCCACTCAGGGACTGGGTGTTGTGTTGTCCTAATCATCATCGTTTCATCCCCATCGACGCGCAAGTCGCCGAAGTGGCGTCAAATCGAAAGACTTGCACCAGGCGGGTGGTCTACACGACGGGAGGCCCTCGTCACACGCAATTATTATTATACCTGGTTCCAAAGTTCATCTGTGGTGGTAGGCATTGGGTCACAGTGTGACACCCGTCGTTTGACTGCGACACCAAGAAGGAACGTGTTCGTGCAGCAATATGTGGTCGTGCATTGTTCTCCTGAAAAATGGCGTCTGGGGTATTGTGCAGAAAGGGTATTGCTACGGGTCGCAGGATGTCATTTATGAATGTCACACTAGTCATAGTGCCTTGGACTAGCACCAACTGTGATTTATGGTTGTACCCAATCGCACCTTGCAACATAAGGACTCGAGTTGACGCTGAATGTCTTGTGCGAATGCAGTCACTGTGATGTCACTCACCGTGTCCGCGACGAGCCAAAATGTGTCCATAATTTTCAAACAAACAGAACCTGAATTCGTCCAGAAACACTTACCTGATGCCTTTCCTGTCCTCAGTGACGTCCTTCCATACACCATTGCCGGATAATAATATGTTTCTGCACATTCGTCAAAGGTAAATCGAGAAGTGGACGACGCGCCTTAACAAACGGCGACGGACTGTCACCCCCGGTAGTGTACAATGACTTACACTGTCATACTGTGGCGCCAGAGATGAGGAGGATGCAGATCTGTCCTGCAATGCCATTCGGATGAGGTGTTGATCTTGTCGGGGAGAGTGGGGATGGGAGAGGGGGGGGGGGGGGAAGGAGGTGGTCTGGGTGGCGCGACCTGTCCCATCTCTTCGTGTTCTATGGCTTCCGCTGTACACACCCGTTGCGCTGCAGGAACACTTCGTCCCACACGAGCAGCAATTTCCCGGATAGATGCATCATATTCTATCATGCGAATAATGCGCCCTCATTCAAACTCACTGATTTGACGGTACTGTTCGCGCATACGTCTGCGAGGCATCAGGCACGTCTGCTCAAGTCACACTGTCTTTGGTTTACAGTGACAACGGCAGCCGCAGACACGTCTTGCCTGTAGATGGGGTTGCGCTCGATATCGGTGTTGACCTTGAACCCGCTGGCCGACATGGTTCAAATGCTAATAGTTTTTGCAGAACATACTAATGACAATGGTTTGTGAACGTCCTAGACGCCCTGCTAAACCCGCACGACAGGACAGGTAGTGTAAATTGTGGAAATGGGCCAAAATAAGCACCTGTCAGTTATACTCAAACATACAACTTTATTCATTTGACCAAACATTACAAGAGCCAAGAAAATTATAAAAAAAACACGTTATTAATTTTTGGAACTTAATTACCGGCTGAATGCGCCATACAATCTCATGCCTTAAGGGCATGACCACTTTAATTTAAAAATCGGATGAATGCCAATACTTAAGACTCAAACCAAAATCAGAAATTTAGAAGGCAGAAGGCCTTATCTTAAATCAGTTCTTTCAATTAGGCTGAAGGCCCAAACAATTTCACACCTTACGAGCAAAACAAATTTAATTTAAGAAAAGAATCGGCTGAAGGTCCATCTCTTAAGACTCAAACCAAAATTAAATCTTTAAATGGTAAAAGGCCTTATCTTAAAACAGTTCTTTAATTAGGCTAAACGCCCAAACAATGTGACCTCTTAAAAGAGCAAACCAACATTAATTTAGAAATCGGCTGAAGGCCCTTCACTTGAGACTGAAACCAAAATAAATTTTTAAAAGGCCAAAAGGCCTTATCTTAAAACAGTTCTTTAAATTAGGCTGAAGGTCCCAACAATCTTACGCCTTAAGGGCAAAACAACCTTAATTTAAAAATCGGCTAGAATCCATACAAATACAAACAACAAGAACAAATAAGAAACAGCAATACACCCAACGGCGCTCAGAAGTTTCCGAGGGTCGGCCTGGATTCCAAACACTAACGCTCGCTTAGGTGAGACAGGCAGTCGGCCCAACCATTCTCGATCCGACGACAATCCAACCGACAGACAATCAACGGACCCAGCGACAAGATAACTTCCGCTCCACCCGACCAGCACCCAACAGGGAGTTCAATGGAACAACGTAGAAGGTATTGGCGCCCTCAACCAATTATACGTTTAGCTGTCAAACTACACACCGTGCTGGACAGCGACAACACGATGAGGAAAATACACTGCCGGAATTTACGTCAATGGCCAGGGCAGGTAACCAGAACGTTAACAGCCACAAGGCAGAGGATTCCGCTGGTTCACTTCAATTCAAAATAACCAAGTACGGTTAAACTCCACCGGAGGGTGGCTAAAATTTGCCAACTTGGAAACACACGTTGTTGCTCGCGGGACTGTCCCAACAGCCTACAACGAAATCCAAACGATACAATGTAAATAGTCGTGACTTGCTGGTAGATTAAGCCCAAACCCAACTTCCGTGTCCAGGATCGGTGAGCCACGGACCACGTAGCAATCGGAACAGCACCACACACTGCGACCGCGCGTCGACGCCGCCAGCAGCCTCGGCCAAACCACGCGCCACGGGGAGTTCCACGCCAACCGGCCGACTGCCCGCACACAGCACAGCCGGAAACTACAAGCGCCAGGCCAAAGATAGTAAAAGGTGTGAATAAGGATACACACTGCTGCTGCCACTCGCGGAGAGAGAGGATAACAACATAATCGCGATAACTGCGGGAGACTAAACACAGAAAGCAATCGAGGTTTAATCCAACGCATAACATGAGCCAGCCACGGCTCACCTCCTATCTCTAGTCACTGAAGGTGTTGTGATTTTTCTGAACATGAGTTTATTTCGTACCGACGTGAATGTATAAGAATCGATGAAAGTGCGCAGACAACTAGGGATCGATGTACCGGAGTAGGTGGAGAAAGGCGCCGGAGAAAAAGTATTTACTGAGGACGGTAACAGGTCACGAGTGCAGACTGGTTGAATACCTACTCTGACGGCATCGGGACACAAAATTTGTCAGGTGATGTAACATGACGGCTTTAACTCGACGTTCCTCTGAGTGAATATATGAAATTTCTTTTAGTTCCATCCTAATCCCGCTCTTCCTCCTTATATTTCGTGCCGAGAAGAACGTATCATTTCAGGTGAACTGTTTAAACGTCTTAAAGTTAGTCATACGAGTTCTGGAATTTTAACAACTGCAAAACTGCAAAAATAAAGTGGAATATCCTGAAGCGGAGGCGATTCTGGCGCTTATAAACAGTATCGATGACAATTACAGCGCTAGACATGTCACACTAATGAGCAGCTCATTAAATTGTTAAAATTAATACTTGATTTCATCTACAAATAGGCAAACCTCTGACAGACAGTTCGACTTTGAGTAGTGCGTGATGACACAAACTCAGGCTTATTCACAAGTCACGTGACTTTGATGTTGTTTTCTTCCAAAGCCGGGCAAGGCAGAGATAGGGGCACGTTCGCCTGTTTGTATACAAGATATGAACGGCAAATATTTTAGGAGGAGGACTTATAGTGTAATAGGAACAAAACATTCCACATAACGAGTGACCAAGTTCTGTTAGCTACATAGATACAGTTGTTCAAACATAAACCAAACATATGCTCACAGAAGGTACTAGACAAAGGCAAATGAATATGTTCGAAGTACAGTTTCGAGAGTTACACCTCAGACTTCGATTCACTTTCGGATTCTCTTGATAACACCACATGTAGCTCTTCTGACGTCGTCTTGGCGATCTTTTATGGGCAGCAGTACTATTCACAACCCGAATGATCAATTCAGCTCCTGCGTTTTCTTTACCATTGTCGTTTTGCCTTTCGAACATTCCCAAAACCAAAAATAAAATCCGTCGACCTTGGTGGCCAAGATCGTCAGCACTTATTCCCACTCACGTTAGGGTCAGATGTGTCACGACGACTAGAATGTGCAGAGGACCCGTTATGTTGGAAAAACGAACTCATCCTTGTATACAAAGGAACGTCTTCCACTACTAGTGGAACTCGTTTTCAAGAAATTCTAGGTAACGGGAGCCTATAAGATGACTCCGTAAGACAACAGACGCAGTCAACTGATTGTTATAGCACACCGCACATTTACAGAAAAGCGTTCCTGAAAATTTATCTCCACAAAGACATACGGGTTTGTCGTCATACACCGACGTGTGTTACGAGCGTTAGTGATACCGTCACGAGTGAAAATGGCTTCATCAGCAAACAATATTCATAGGTTTCCTATTGATAAGAACTGTAACAGTTGCATCATAGGGATTTGTTAACCACGACTAGTTTTACACATCATAGTCACATTTTTAGGTAACAAACTAGTGAACTAGATAATTAGAACCATCTTAACAAAACACCGAACTGATAATATTGTGAGTGACATGTGAGATTACGGACCTTCCGATACATAATGTCCTCAGAACTTGCGTTGGAAGATAGGGGGACTTCTGTTATCAAATCCTGTGGAGTGTTAAGGATATTATGTATAGAAAGCTTCTCATATTTCACATGGCAGTCCGAATTTTATCAATTCGGTGTATTGTTAAGATGTTTCTAATTGCTGTTATTGTATCTTGTTTTGGTCAACGCCGGCCGCGATGGTCGAGCGGTTCTAGGCGCTACAGTCTGGAACCGTGCGTCCGCTACGGTCGCAGGTTCGAATCCTGCCTCGGGCATGGGTGCGTGTGATGTCCTTAGGTTAGTTAGGTTTAAGTAGTTCTAAGTTCTAGGTGACTGATGACCTCAGAAGTTAAGTCCCATAGTGCTCAGAGCCATTTGAACCATTTTTTTGGTCAACAGTTTGTTATCTGAAGATGTAACTATAATGTCACTAAACTATTCGGGATTAATAAGTTATTTCCACTCGGATGCGATTTTCATCAATTGACATGTATCACCACAAGTTTCTTAGCCTCGCATATTAGGTGATTAGTGTCAAAAGGATTACTCCCCGATGTGAAACTAACCAACAACGAAATCTCAATCGTCTACCATTATCTCAGTCTCTAAGGTGTTGAATTCGCTGCAAAACGCGCGTACATATTGTCTGCCGTATTCTTGTATGTAGTATACCGCTATGGACATCCTGCGTGTGCTTGTTGAACGTCTTCTATTTCTGATACGTTTGATGCGACCCGCCACGAATTCGTCCCTTGTGCCAGCCTCTTCATCTTAAAGTATCACTTACAACCTACGTCCTCAATTATTTGCTGGATATACTCCAATCTCTGTCTTCCTCTACAGTTTTTGCCCTCTATTGCTCTCTCTAGTACCATGGAAGTAATCCCCTGATGTTTTAACAGATGTCCTATCATCCTGCCCCTTCTCCTTGTGTGTTTTCCACATATTCTTTTTCTCTCCGATTCTGCACAGAACCTCCTCATTCCTTACCCTATCAGTCCACCTAATTGTCAACATCCGTCTGTAACACCACAACACAAATGCTTTGATTCTGTTTCGGCTTTCCCACAGTCCACGTTTCACTATCATACAATACTCTGCTCCAAACCTACAGTCTCAGAAATTTCTTTCTCAAATTAAGGCTTATGTTCGATACTAGTAGACTTCTCTTGGCCAGGAATGACCTTTTTCCAGTGCTAGTCTGCTTTTGACTTCCTCCTTGCTCCATATGTCACTGATTATATTGCTGTCTAAGTAGAAGAACTCCTTAACTTCATCTACTTCGTGACCATCAATCGTGATGTTAAGTTTATCGCTATTTTCATTTCTGCTACCTCTCATTACTTTCGTCTTCCTTCGATTTTCTCTCAGTCCATAGTCTCTACTCATTAGACTGTTCATTACATTCAGTAGATCATGTAATTCTTCTTCACTTTCACTCAGGATGTCATCAGCGAATCGTATCATTGATATCCTTTCATCTTGAATTTTAATTCTACTCCTGAACCTTTCTTTTATTTTCATCACTGCCTCTGTGATGTACACATTGAACAGTAGGGGCGAAAGACTACATCCTTGTGTTACACCCTTTTTAGTTCGAGCACTTCATTCTTGGTCGTCCTCTCTTACTATTCCCTCTTGACTCTTGTGCATATTGTATATTATCCGCCTCACTCTGCAGTTTACCCCTATTTTTCTCAGAATTTCGAACATCTTGCACCATTTTACAGTATCGAACGCTTTTCCCAGTTCGACAGATCCTATGAATGTGTCTTGCTTTTTCTTTAGTCTTGCTTCCATTATCAACGGCAACGTCAGAATTGCCTCTATGGTGCCTTTACCTTTCCTGAAGCCAAACTGATTGTCATCTAACACAACCCCAAGTTTCTTTTCCATTCTTCTGTATATTATTCATGTCAGCAACTTGGATGCATGAGCAGTTAAGCTGACTGTACGATAATTCTCTCACTTCTCAGCTCTTGCTGTCTACGGAATTTTGTGGAAGATTCTTTTGAAAGTCAGATGGTACGTCGGCAGACTCATACATTCTAGAGACCAACGTGAATAGCCTTCTAGCTACCACTTCCCTCGACAATTTTAGAATTTCTGATGGTATGTTATTTATCCCTTCTGCCTTATGTATTCTACATCCTCCAAACCTTTCATAAATTCTTGTTCTAATACTGGATCACCTATCTCTTTCTATTTGATCCACATGCCGTTGATTTGCATGGTGGAATTAGATTTTGATGCTGCGCTCCGCAACCTCCCAATCCCACGACATTTAATGAACATAGAAGGAAACGGTTTTGAATCTGGTACTCTGAATGGAATGAAAATAGCAAACAGCTGGTTTATGAAGAGAGAAAGTCATGTTATCACCAGATACAGTTGGGATGGAAGAACCAAGAGTGTAATTGATTATATTCTAGTAGATAGGGAATGGAGAGAAAAAGTAACAAATGTGAAGGTAATACGAAGTGTGAGTGCAGATGGAGACCATAGATTACTGGTGGGACAATGGAAAATGAATCAGTGTGTGAAAAATAGAAAAGAGAAGAAAGTGATGAGGATACGCGATTGGAAACTGAAGGAGAGTGAATGTGCTGAGAAGTACAGAGAATCAATCACACAAAAATTTCGAAAAGAAGTTTTCTGCGATGTAAAAAAAGAATGGCGTTTATTCAAAGACACTTTAGTCGAAGTAGCACAAAAGGTATGTGGTAGAACATCTGGAAAGGAAAAAGTAAGACAGACAAGTTGGTGGGACGATACCACAATCCAAGCAGTTAGAAGAAAAAATGGAGCATGGACAAAGTGGTGGAAAACTAAAAATGGCGAAGACCATAAAAGATATATAGAGGAAAAGAAGAAGTGCAAAGAAATAGTGGAAACAGCAAAGAAAAACGCATGGGAAGAGTTAAAAAAAAAACTTGAAGAACATGTGAAGAGCAATAAGAAAATGTTCTATAAAATGAAGAAAAGTAAAAGGAAGGCATCTGATGAGCCAGTAAAGATGGAAACAGAGGACGGTACCGTGATTGAAGATCCAGGGAATATAAAAGATCTCTGGAAAGAACATTTTAAGAAACTGTTCAACGCTGAGGAACAGTACATGAGGAAACAACAAATAATGGAGAAAGTGAGAGACGTTGGGAAGCAGAATTAGGACAAATTATACGGGAAGAAATGGAAAAAGCTGTGAAGAAGATGAATGGGGGAAAGCCCCAGGACGTGATGAAATATCCGTGGACTTGATAAGAGCAGCAGGTCCAGTGGGAATGCAGTGTCTGTATAGACTACTATCAAGCGTGTGGAGAAATAGTACAGTACTTGACGATTGGAGAACAGGAGACATTGTTCCCATCCTCAAGAAAGGCAATAAAAGACTTTGTAAAAACTACAGAAGAATAACCCTTATGAGTCATACAGCCAAGATTTTTGAAAGAATTTTACTAAATCGAATAAATGAAAAGATAGAAAAGGAGCTGAGTGAAGAACAGCGTGGGTTTAGGACTGGAAGAAGCACAATCGAGCTGATATTTTCTATCCGTCAACTGATGGAGAAAAGTTGGGAGTGTAACAAAAGGGTAATAATGGTTTTTATAGACATAGAAAAGGGATATGACTAAATAACAGGGAAATACTCTGGGAAGAAATGAAGAAGATAGATATAGAAAATGGATACTATAATGTAATAAAGACAATGTACAGAGGACACAATTGTAGAATTAGAACACCATTGGGGAACTCTTAATACTTCGAAATAAGACAAGGACTTAAGCAAGGAAGTATTCTATCGTTTTAATGTTGTGATGGAGAGAATGAATAGGGCAGTAAAAGATATAGTAAAATAAAAAGACAAGAAGATGATTTTTGCAGATGATATGGTAATATGGGGTGATAAAGAGGTAGATGTACAGTTACAGCTTGATGCGTGGAAGGAAATAATGGAAAGGTATTGATTAAAAATAAATAAAGATAAGAGTGAAGTAATGGTATTTGGAAGAGAGAAAGGGATCAACGGAAATATTACCTTGAATGGAGAACCCATCAAAGTGGTAGAAAGTTTCACTTATTTGGGGAGTGAAATATCTAGGGATGGAAGAATAACTAATGAAATTAATAGGAGGTTACAGAAGGGAGGCAATTTCTACCAAACAGTGAAAAACTTGATTTGGAATAAGGAAGTTTCAGAAAAAGCAAAACTCCTTATTTATAAGAATTATTACTTCCCTATTGTCAGCTATGGTGGAGAAACATGGACAATGACAGAAAGGGACTGGAGCAACCTGCAAGCAGGGGAAATGAAACTTCTCAGAGCAGTTAATGGAAAACAAGAATGGACAGAGTAAGGAACGTAGAGATTAGAAAGGACCGTAAACAAGAGAGTATGAGAGAAGAAATTGAAAAAAAAGAGATTAAGATGGTATGGGCATGTTAAGAGGATGCATGGCCAGAGATTCCCCAAAACTATGGAAGAACTAAAGATGGATGGGAAAAGACCTAGAGGACGCCCAAGAACACGGTGAAAAATGGGATTGAGAATATCTGTAGAAAGGAGAGGTGTGACCTGGCAGCAAGTGGAGGAAGAAAAGTGGTGGGAGGACCGAAGCAAAAGGAGAGGACTCGTCAGCACCCAGACACGGCAGTAGAAGGAGCGGGATTCGGATATAGATAGATAGACGGAAATAGTTCTGAATCTCGTACTCTGATGTTAGGAAATTATTTATCTACCGTATACGCTCTAAGTAGCAGCAGAGTTTGCGTTAAGAAACCGGAACACAAATACCATATCGGCATACGAAGCTTTTGTGAACATGTGTTGTAGAATTGGTCAACAGGTCACGTTTACACTCACAGCTCCAAACTTTATTTGTGTTGACTCAACACAGTTTCACAGCTAGAACCTGCAAAATAAATAAATAAATAAATAGATAAATAAAAACAAAATAAAAAATAAAGTAATAAAATGGATAAGAATGTTCGTTAAATAAATTCATAAAGTGATGGCAACTGGAGCACAACTCATGGAATGAAAAGTTATCGCTGTAACGAGCTGTATCCATGTAACTAATGAAAACTGGACACATATTATATGAAAAAGTTTATTCTAATATTCCTCCTACAACACACTGTATAAGTTCTTTACCTCTTTTTCTAATTTTGTTAGTGTTTATTGATTTGCATTTGTACTGATGTACTTTACAAATATCCATTTTTACAAAAATTCAAATTCTACAAGACGGATAAAATCTTGTCCATGTATACTCAGGCGACTTTCACATTGTTCGTTTCATTTAGGACCATTAAAGTCACCGGCAAGTAACTAAAATGGCTTCCTGCAAACTTTTTCTCTAGTCAGAAAGCGGTGTATTCTTTCTGCGGCCGCCTGTCTTCTCTTCTCTGTCCAGCTGCTGTCCAATGCTTAAAGTTGTTGATCAATGATCTACACCCTGATCAGTTAGAGATGTTTTCATGATTCAGGCTAATGCTCTTGAGGTCCTTTCGTACTTCCTTGCACCATTATCGGACACTCCGGATCTGTTGTTCAGTGCACTAAAAATCTGCTTCGTTAGTGGAGCTACATCCACCCTGAACAGATATCCGTAGACTTTAACCGCTCCCCCCCTTCCCCACTGACTCCAGCAACTGTTCATTATCTCGGTATGTCTCTTCTCTTTCTTGCAGTCTCTCCTGGTCGACTGTTACCTTAGGACCCATTATATTTCGAAGTATCTTACGCTCAAACTTCCCGGCTTCTCTCACTGCAGCCTTGTCTCTCATCCCCATGTACTCATTTGTACATAGGCATTTGGTTTTAAATAGTGTATTACGGTGCATAAGTTAATTTTTAATGAGCTTACCTTTGTCTTATATAAAAGGTGCGTCCTTCGAAAAACAACACCCAGTTTCTCTCTCCTGCTGTCACTGACTTCTTTTTCGTTAGTTTTCGTCTATACTACCTCACCAAGTTGTCTGAAACTCTACACTTCTTCTCTACACCAAACTCAGATGACGAGGTACAGTTCAGACACTTACTATGTACTTCGCTTCCTCGAAAGAAATTTGCATGCCAGCAGTTTCTTTGATTGTATTTATTTGGTTTTATTCACACGATCGCCAAGTCATCGGTAAAAGCAAGGCAGTTCCTTGAAAGGCCAATGTGAATGTTGTTCACTAACCATCTCCCAACTAATTTCTTTTCCAGTTCACGGATGACTTGTTCCAACAGGCGATCGAAGAGAACTGGGGACAGTCCGTCACCTGGTCTGACCACAGTTTTAATTGTAAACTCGTTGGAAAGTTCACTCATGAATTTTACTTTTGAATGTGTGTATGGTTTCTTGATAATTCCTTCTGCTTTTGGGACTACTCTGCATTCCGTTAAGAAGTCGAAAAATATTTTCACAATTAATTTATCAAGGCTACGATACATTTACGAGACGTGTGTCAAATTGCACAAAACATCGATAGTAATCAGATTTCAAGTATTTGAGGGAAACGCTGTCAGTCGACACAGAGAAAAAGCTACGTAACTGCGATCTAAGGGTTCAACAACATACGTTCTGAATATCGATTTTTAGAATGATCTTCTGAAAGTAATCTCATTAAGTATACTTAAACACTTTTAAATGTTTGGTTGATTGGTTGATTGATGTCTGGGAGGGGACCAAACTGTGAGGGAAGGGATGGGGAAGGAGTTGGGCCGTACGCTTTCAAAGGAACCATCCCGACATTTGCCTGAAGCGATTTAGGAAAATCACGGAAACCTAAATCAGGCCAAGGCGGGTTTGAACCGTCGTCCTCCCGAATGGGAGGTCAGTGTGCTAACCACTGCACTGCCTCGCTCGTTTTTAATATTTCAAGTCAGGAGATATAAAATATTGACAGGAAATTTTGTTTCCAGATTTTTTTATAACACAGTATATTAGGGGTATACGTACAGATTCGGTGGTCATTGGCACTTTAATATGTATGCACTTAAGTGTGTTAACTGCTTTTTTTCCTCTACGTCAAACAGTCTTTCTGCAAACACATCGCATAATTTATCGCCTGGTGTTTTCTGCGCAGTCGTAACCGCACCACGAAGTAGACCGTGATTGTCAGTACAGATTGTCCATAATGCTTCCAAGCGTCCATGCCTGACATACTGCCCACGGGAAAATAAATGTCAATGGCCTTGCTTGTGCCACTCACACTTGGAGGTACTAACCAACCTAAAGACAAACTTTTCGTAATAGCTATAATTATTAGTCTGAAAAAGAAGCAAATACAAATTTAATGTTATTTAGTACACCGACCTCACTCAACAACAGATATACGTGCACTCACACTGCTAACACCGTATATGTACAAATCTTCTCTGCCTCTTACGTAATTCCTTCATTCAAACAGTAAATTGAAGTGTTTTTCCTTCTCGAGGCTGTTCCAAATATCAGTATCCCTTAGGTTTGACTCTTCAACAGATTGTGGGAAATTTCCATTGTTGAAACTCACATATGTATTTGATGTAATGGCTCACCGACTTTCGGGTGATTCGTAAAAGCATGGCCATTGAGGAATTTCTAGTTCGATTGAGGCGTAATATTGGTCGTAACTATAAGAGCCCTCAAGCACTAAATTAACTTACTAATTTATCCACTATTCCAGCATTGTAGATTCCTACATGTGCTTTGATCGAGATGAATTAAAAGGGTTTATTTCATTGGGAGAGCTGTTTGCACTGAAACCATTAATCATCACGTAATAATTGACACTTTGTTCCCAGTCTTGCTATTCAGTAGCTCATCTGACAGGATCAGCATCATTTCGTTCATTAGCATTGAAGCACAGCGCATTACGTTCGCTGTGGTAATACATTCCGTAGTCCGTAAATGGAGTAACTGGAGGATGGTTGAACTACTGTGAGTGCGCCGAAGTGGAGCAGTGGAATGTGCAGCCCATAGCATCGTCTGTTTCCCCTACGCCTCCAATGGGGATAAGTTCGTACTGCAACCTATCTGCGCTATCGAACATACGTGGATAGTTAGATCTTAAATTTACAATGTGTTTTCTGAGATAATTCACAAACGTTTCTCTTCACGGGGCGTCCACAACTATTGTTCAATGCCAATGTTAAATTCCGGTATATTTGTAAAAAACTATTTATATCTATAAACGGAAACACTATCCGGTTTCAGGACATGCGTCTAATCTTCAGGTGCATATTAAAATAGACCATGTGATTAAAAGTATCCGGACACCTGGCTGAAAATGACTTACAAGTTCGCGGCGTCCGCCATCAGTAATGCTGGAATTCAGTATGGTGTTGGCCCACCCTTAGCCTTGATGACAGCTTCAACTGTTGCAGGCATACGTTCAGTCAGGTACTGGAACGTTTTTTGGGGAATGGCAGCCTATTCTTCACGGAGGAGAAGTATCGATGTCGGTCAGTGAGGCTTGACACGAAGTCGACGTTCCAAAACATCCCAAAGGTGTGCTGTAGGATTCAGGTCAGTACTCTCTGCAGGCCAGTCCATTATAGGGATGTTACTGTCGCGTAACTACTCCGCCACAGGCCGCGCGTTATGAACAGGTGCTGGATCGTGTTGAAAGATGCAATCGCATCCCCGAAATGATCTTCAAAAGAGGGAAGAAAGAAGGTTCTTAAAACATCAATGTGTCTGTTCTGTGACAGTGACACGCAAAACAACAAGGGGTGCAAGCCCCCTCCATGAAAAACACGACCACACCATAACACCACCGCCTCCGAATTTTACTGTTGCTAGCAGATGACGTTTACCGGGCATTCGCCATACCCACACCCTGCCATCGGATCCCCACATTGTGAACCGTGATCTGTCGCTCCACACAGCGTTTTTCCACTGTTCAATCGTCCAGTATTTACGATCCTTACACCAAGCGAGTCCTCCTTTGCCATTTACTGGCATGATGTGTGGCGTATGAGCAGCCGCTCGGCCATGAAATCCAAGTTTTCTCACCTCCCGCCTAGCTGTCATAGTACTTGCAGCGGATCCTGATGCAATTTGTAATTCCTGTGAGATGGTCTGGATAGATGTCTGCCTATTACACATTACGACCATCTTCAACTGTCAGCGGTCTCTGTCAGTCAACAGACGAGGGCGGCCTGTACGCTTTTGTGCTGTACGTGTCCCTTCACGTTTCCACTTGACTATCACACCGGAAAGAGTGGACCTAGGGATGTTTAGGAGTGTGGAAATCTCGCGTACAGACGTGTGACACAAGTGACACCCAATCACCTGACCACATTCGAAGTCTGTGAGTTCCGCGGACGGCCCATTCTGGTCTCTCACGATGTCTAATGACTACTGAGGTCGCTTATATGGAGTACCTGTCAGTAGATGGCAGCATAAGGCACCTAATATGATAAACGTACGTTTTTGGGGGTGTCCGGATACTTTCGATCACATAGTGTATGAGTTCACAGAAGATGCATAACTGGGATTAAAATAATTTAAAATATCTTAAATACTGTAGCCCTGGTACATGACATGCAAGTGAATATCGTGCTCTATGCTAGATCTACGGGTTTTCTGGGAGACCTGGGACTGAAGAGGATATTCTCTTGCATGTCATGTACCAGGGATGCACTATTTTAACATATTTTAATCTCATTTATGCATCCTTTGTGGGCTCACATTGTAATATGCACCTGAACATGAGACATGTCAAGAATCCGGGTAGTACTTCCCTTTCTAGAAACAAATAATTTTTAGAACTGTAGCGATTTTTATCACTGATAGTGAGAAAATTCAGTTTATGTTCCATGAGGAGTGCAGCGTACATCAAGTCAGCAAGTGACATATTTATAAGGAGTGTCCAGTCCTGCTGCTGCATTGCGAAGTACCTTATGAACATGTGACATCGTCAAGTGCATAACTATGATAACAATTATTACCTTAAATCTGAAAATATAGAACGACCGTCAAAATTACAGTTAACAACGATGTTACCTGTATGTCAATTCATTTAGGAAATACATTAATGACTCGATAATGGCAGATTAGACGAAACGGACCTGCCGTGCATGTGAAGGATGAAATAGGTACATATAATGAAAATTGTGAATTTTAACGTATTATCCAAGAGCATAAGCGATATATGGATTACGAAGATGTATGTGTGAAAGAACGCTGCGAAGCAGGTACCGCTGTGGCGGAGTATGTTAGGTCCTGCAGTAGTGGACAGTTGTTGCTCAGGAGGTGTAGGAGTAGCGTCGCAGTGTCTGTTGCGTTGCTCCGGAGTAGGCAGTCGTTTAGTATTAATGATTTATGGAAGAAGGAAGACTTGAGGTAAAATTAATTAAGAAAATGCTACAAATATTATT
Source organism: Schistocerca piceifrons (assembly GCF_021461385.2). NCBI lineage: Eukaryota > Metazoa > Arthropoda > Insecta > Orthoptera > Acrididae > Schistocerca > Schistocerca piceifrons. The sequence continues at coordinate 548,294,789 of NC_060143.1, forward strand.
ATGATTTTTTTTATGAAGAATCTATCTACATATTGTTGCATCGATCTACAGTAAGATAATCAATATTTATGTATTTATGCGCTTTTTGCTGTAGAACGAATTTGAATGGGACCAGCTTTGTATGTAACCCCAAGTTTTTCATTGTATTTTTTTTTTTTTTTTAAAGATCGTTTGTCTGCGTAAATGTAATTTTTATGATATGCTTAACAACTGCTAGTCAGTTTCACAATACAGTAAGGTTTAAAAAAATTACAGTCATTCTCCTCAGCCATGTTCCGCCTCCCAATTCCAAGTCGTTTTTATTTGAACAAATTCTAAATGTGTCTCAGTCAAATTTCTTGCATTTTGACTTTTGCAACTGTAGTTAGTTTATGAGAGCTAAGAGCAGAACAAAGCGTTATCCAAGCGGACACCAGTACGAGGTAAGGAATTTATTTCACACAGTTTATGGATTTTCGCACAGTGATCACTTTTGTACATATTCAGATTTACAGGGCCGTAATAATATCGAGTAGATCCGAATGGTCTTATCTCTAGTTTGTCATTATCGCGCACAGGTATTAATTAGTTTGGGTTTACTGGTATTGCTTTCTTACTAGTAGACAGATTGTTTAAAACAGGGTCAGGTAAATACACAGATACCCGTAATCAGATATGTGGTCAGCACACCACTTGATGTAACTGTGTAAGTAGGCTGCATAGGTTTTTATGTAGGTGACGCCACGTAGCGCTCTGTATTAAAATCGCTGACTGCGCAGTGTGTAGTCTGTGGCTGGTTGGACTCATTGTTGGATTATTCGCTGTTGTAGCGTTGGGCAGTTGGGTGTGAACAGCCCGTAGCGTCGGGCAGTTGGAGGTGAGCCGCCAGCAGTGGTGGATATGGGGAGAGAGATGCCAGAGTTTAAAGATGTTAATACGAGCGGACGATCTGGACGTGTGTCCGTCAGAAAAAGGAAATTTGTCAAAATAGATGCCAAGACTTTATATATATTATGACTTTTGAACACTATTAAGGTAAATACGTTGTTTGTTCTCTATCAGAATCTTTAATTTGCTAATATATGCCTATCAGTAGTTAGTGCCTGTAGTAGTTAGAATCTTTTATTGGCTCTGGCTGTATTGCAGTAGTTCGAGTAACGAAGATTTTTGTGAAGTAAGTGATTCATGAAGAGTATAGGTTATTGTTAGTCAGAGCTGTTCTTTTCTAGGGATTATTGTAAGTCAGATTGCGTTGCGCTAAAAAAATATTGTGTGTTTGTTTGGAAATGATCAGAATAAGTAAAGAGAAAAATGAGTAATTTCAATTTTACTCAGCTGTTTCTGTATCAAATAACGTAGAAGTTTATCAGCACAGTCTTTCTTTACTTTCAAGGGGGAAATTTCAACTGTTCTTTGATAGGCATAAACATCACATCTTACTTAAGGCATAAACTTTACAAGGAAATACAATTTAACGTCATACAGCAGTGAGTCTGGACACTATATAACACAGCATGAGATAATTAAGTGTGACAGACTCCGTCAGTAGTTAATAACAGGCAGTAACATAAGCGTGTAGTTGAGTTTTAGCAACAGCATAGCTGCCGCACCAGCGGCACTAACGCTGCCGTAGCACTGCAGTGACAGGTTGGTCGCTCTGGGAGACGCTATTCGCCGTCTGGACGTACTGCAGCACTTACGTGTACTGAGCCTTTAGCTGACGGCGCTCTGGTTTTCGGCCTCGTCCGTACCACTGACTTGTTACTCCTTATCTCACGTCGATGTAGCGCGTATTGGCTAGTTACTACTAAAACATGTTTTAGTTTCCAGAAGAATTCAGAAAGACTGTGTAGATATAAAACAGATACAGTACAAAAGCGACAATGTAAATTGTGTGTGTGTCCGCAGCTCGTGGTCGTGTGGTAGCGTTCTCGTTTCCCACGCCCGGGTTCCCGGGTTCGATTCCCGGCGGGGTCAGGGATTTTCTCTGCCTCGTGATGACTGGGTGTTGTGTGCTGTCCTTAGGTTAGTTAGGTTTAAGTAGTTCTAAGTTCTAGGGGACTGATGACCATAGATGTTAAGTCCCATAGTGCTCAGAGCCATTTGAACCATTCAATGCAAATTGTGTCACACATTAGCAGCGTAGTGATATAATCGTGTAGCTGTCAAAGAAACCAAATGACAAGTCATCTTTAATCCCACAGAAAGTACTTCACATAAAGAATTTTCAAGTAAATGTATTTTCAAGTAAATCAAAATGTTGCGTTAAAATCTCATTAAAACTCCGCCATCTCACTCTCCACATCCACCACTGCTGACAGATCACCTCCACTTTTAATGGTTTTGGGCTCAGCTCCACCCAAGGAATGAGACTTTTTCTTTTTAGATAATTGTGAACAGAACTAACACAGGAAATTTACAACAAAATATATTCCTTGGTCCATATGTGTGACTATAACTTACTTTGATTAATAGTTCTTATTTCAGTATTCCATTCTCACGCTAAATTTAACGCGTGCCCTGTCGTCATGTTACTAGCTACGAGCGATCTTCCACTGTGCACTGGTATTGTACCAACGGGTGCAAGAGGTGTCGACCTGAAAGACTGTCTTTGGGAGCATCCACAGCACGTCTCTCAACTCAATCCTCTTTAAGACTTCATAACCTACCTCCGATTTTGTAATATTGCAATAAAAATTATGAAAATACACCAGATGTTCTGCACACTGTGACGAGTACCGTCGCAAGTTGATTACACTGCGCTACTCATATTCATATGTGTACATATTCGTTGCTGATCCCAATATTTGAACCAGCTTTACGACTCTGGCGTTACTCTTCACGTTCTATCTAATGTGAATGGAATGGGAAAAGAATTTGGATTCTGATACTCCCGCTAAACCCGATGGGCACAACCGGTGATTAGGATTGTGAAAAGGACCAAATGAGGTGTAGGTCAGGTTCACTCGAAATTGTAATTTATTGTAATTTAATAACACCTTTAAACCAAAACGGCACATAGCCGAACCTTTAGAAACACGAGTTTCAAAAGGCAATTATTTCACACTCGAAAGCCTCCAAACAAGAAATCTTAAGGCAACAAGATAAATCTCAAATAGTAAAACATGCAGTTAAAACTGCAAGTAAAATAATTAAGATATACATACATAGCAAGGCTGAGAGCCTCAAGGCAAAGGTGAATAGACAAACATAAACAAGATGCAATACAAACAGCTGAAGGCCCACAATCAAATTTTCAAGATTTTAAAATAACGTTTCAAAGGCAGAAGGCCGCAATGTTTTTTTTAATTTATTTAAAATAAGGATTTAAGTGGCCGAAAGCCCACAATTGACATTCCAAAATTCAAATATACATAAAATCCAGTAAAAGCAAGAACTTTTTTAAATCATTGGCTATGATAGATTATAAACAGACAATTAAACACCGGTGAGAAGGACAATAATGAAAACGGCACTCAAAAGCCTCCAAGGAGGTCGGTCTGCCCTCGTTCACTTAGGTGAGCAGGCGGTGAGCCCAACTACACTTGATCCGTCGGAACCCAGCCAGGGGACAGCCACGGACCGACCGGCAAAACGACTTGCTTGCCACCAATCGGTATATTAGAGCTCAAATACAAAAAGTTACGAACGTGATGAAGTATATATTAGCTGTCAAAACTACCCACAATGGTGGACAGCGACAACAAGTGAAGAAAGGGCGCTGCCTGAAATTACGTTAGTGGCCAGGGCAGGTAACCGGAACACTAACGGCCACGAGGCACAAAATACCGCTGGTACACTTGAATTTGAAATATAGTAATATAGTTAATCTCACCCGAAAGGAACACTGCCTGAATTTATGTCAGTGACCAGAGTAGATAACCCACACACTAACGGCCACAAGGCAGAAAATTCCGCTGGTGCACTTGAATTGTGGCCGAGCGGTTCAAGGCGCTACAGTCTGGAACCGCGTGATCGCTACTGTCGCATGGTCGAGTCCTACCTCGGGCATGGACGTGTGTGATGTCCTTAGGTTAGTTATGTTTAAGTAGTTCTAAGTTCTAGGGGACTGATGACCTCATAAGTTAAGTTCCATAGTGCTCAGAGCCATTTGAACCATTTTTTGCACTTGAATTGTAGTCAATTGCACTGCGTGGCGGCTAAATTTCAATACAAACACTCGGTGTTGCTCACAGGAAAACCTCCCCAACAGCGAACCACCGAAACGAATCACACAACATGAATGGACGTGGCTTGGGTAGTTGAAACCACTACTCAGCTTTGACGTCCTGAGTCGGTGAACCACAAAGCTCGTAGCGATCGGACAGCTCCACACACGCTCCGACACTGCGCAGGGACCGTCAGCGGACCCAGCCGACTGCACCGCGCGGAGATAACTTGCCTGGTCCGCAGCAACCGACCGACTCTCCTCAGTATCCCGACAACACCTAAAATAGCGGTCAGTGGAAATAATGCCCACTGTACACACAACCTGACAAACACTAGCACGAAGACCTGAACAATACCCAACAGTGACTAAGCGCACACGAAGACAAATCGGGAGTCGATGCACTCACACACAGCCGACTCATGAACGATCGGCGAGCCAAAACGCGTCGTCCGGTAGGACGGCCGACCGACGATCCACCAAGACCGTGGCCCGGATCAAGTGATGCGTGGCGGCAATGGTCGGGCGAGCCATGTCGACGCAGACCTCACTGCTGCTCCAACCCGACTGCACTAGTGCCGCATTGCAACTCCCCGACTGGCAGGTCCGGACTGCACTCCAGACACGTTCCAACTGACTGGCAGACCCGAACTCGCGGTCCGAACTGGCTTTCCCAACTGGCTTACGACAGACAACGATGGGAAAGTAATAGCAGTTGAACAAAGATACTAAAAAAGGGGATACATTTATCACCAGTCACGTTCAGGCAAAGTAGCAACTCAATGACAGTAGTAATTTAAATTAACATAGTGAGGTGGAAGTAAGTTAAAAACAGGGTGTAAAATAGATGATGGGGGCAACACGAGCCACACACGACTCAGATTCGAAACTAAAAGACATTTCACTGTTGCGAAATACGCATCATATGAGCTTGGATACCAATCGATTTCTTCTTCGTACGATAGCATCTTACAAAGGAACTTGCGAGCCCAACATCTAAATAACAGTTTTTTTAATCAAATCGTTGCAACCATTTGACCGTAAGTTTTTATTGTTTGTTTGTTTCACTATCCCGATTCCTGTTGTATAATCAGAAGTGCAATGGAGAAAACTGAAGACAATAAACTCATAGAAACACAACCCATTTCAAAAAGGCTATGTTTAAACAACAAGGACGCCTTTTATGGAATGAGTCTCTATGAAATGTTCGTTATCATTACGAATTTAAAATAAGTCGGACGCCGAGCGGAATAAACAATGTGTTCTCCTTCTTTAATGTGACGCTGGCACTGCGAAAATTATGTGCTTCACATACCGGTTGTTACCTAAATAATAATCTCTGAATCAGTACAGAGGTTATCAATTTACGTCATGTCTGGACATGGTTTATACTTCCCACAGGGTATTGTTGGCCGCCATAATAACGACACAGTGCGTTGAATGCTGTACCACGAAGGAATTATCCGAATGGAATGGAAATAGGTTAGTATGATGTACATGTGCAGGCAAAGAAATGATTACAATTTCAGAAAAAATTGATGATTTATTCATGAGAAACAGATTCACAAATTGAACAAGTCAGTAAAGTGTCGGTCCACGTTTGGCCATCATGAAAGTATTTATTCGGCTTGTCATTGATTGATAGAGTTGTTGGATGTCATCCTGGGGGATACTGCGCCCAATTCTATCCAAATGCGACTTTAGATCGTCAAAATCCCGAGCTGGTTGGACAGTCCTGCCCATAATCCTCCAAACGTTCTCAGCCTGTGAGAGATCCGTTGACCTTGATTGCCAAGGTTCGGAGAGCACGAAGACAAGCAGTAAATATTCCACCCGTGTTCGGACGCCCGTTAGCTTGCTGTAATGTGTGAACACGATGGCTTGCCACTAAGGACAAGGAAAGAGGACGTAAGATTTCGTCGAAATACCGCTGTACTGTAACAGTGCATCGAAAGACAACCAGAGAGGTCCTGTTATGAAATGAAATGGCAACCCGGAACGTCAGTCCAGTTGTCGGACCATATGGTGGGCGACAATCAAGTTGGTGTTCCTCCGCTTTTTGGGGCGTCTCCAGCCACGTCTCCGGATTTGAATCTCATTGACTGGAGTAGAAGTGTCTTCACTGATGATTCCCGCTTCGAAATGAGACCCAAAGACCAATGAAGATGTGTCTCGAGACTCCCCAGACAGCGGTTGGATACCATCCCTACTGCTGCCCGCCATACAGACCGACATCGAGGAGTGGTGTTTTGGTGTACCACTTCAGTTTGTAGCAGCAGCTCTTTGGTTGTCAGCCATGGCACACTTACAGCATAGCGGTACCTCGACGATGTCAGACGCCTCGTTTCGTTGCCCATCATGGCAAGTCATAATGGGCTTATATTTGAACAAGACAGTGCCCGCCTGCACACGGCGAGAGCTTCTACTGCTTGTCTTCGTGCCTCCCAAACCCTACTCTGTCAAGAAAGGTCGCCGCATCTTTTCCCGTTTGAGAACTTTTGGAGCATTATGGGCAGAGACCTCCAGCCAGCCGACGCGCCTATTGGATAAAATTTGGCACGATACCCTCAGGAGGATATCCAGCAACCATATCAATCAATGCAAAGCTGAATAACTGCCTGAATAAAGCCAGATCTGGACCGACTCGTTAGTTACTTGCTCAACTTGTCACAGTCTTTCTCTTGAATAAGTCACGAAATTTTCTGAAAGAGTAATCATTTGACTGTCTGTAAATACGTACATCACATCTGCACATTTCCGTCCCATTCGGATAACTTTTTCGTGGTGCGTCGATCATTTGTTTGTTTGTTTTATTTTGGGTATACGTTCCACATAAGTAAAAAGGGCGTTCAAAAAGTTTTGCACAGTCGTCTCTAATTTACTAATTTTATGCAGGAGGAGAATGAAATTTTTTGTGAACGTACTTGGAAAATTTAGCTACACATTGATCGTACTCAGTGTAGCCTCCATCAGCTGTGACGCATCTGGTCCAAAGCTCTTTCCATGATTAAATGCATTTTGGTAAAATTCTGCGGTTTGACTTTTACACCACTGCTTGACGCAGGAAATAAGGTCTCTCTCAATATCAAATGTTTTACCGCGCAGACGACCAAAGGGGTAAAAATCAGACGGAGCCAAGACCGGAAGTCCGGACTGTAGGGAGGATGAGGAACAATTTTCCAGCCCATTTTCCTGATTTTCTCCTTGTAGGGGTTTAGCATTGTCATGGTATAGTCTGATGAGTTGACCCTGAAGCTGTTGTCTATGGGTCTGGATGGCACGTCGCAGCTTCTCCAATGACAAGCAGTGACGGTCCCGGTTAATTGTGGAGCCAGGTTCCAAAAAGTCAATGAAAATGACACCAAACTGATCCCAGAAGAAGGAGACAATCGCCATTTGGACTTCTGTTCTTGAAAGTCTTGGTTTCTTCTTCCGAGGGGAACCCGGGTGGCGCCACTCCATGGATTGGGTTTTACTCTCAGGTTCGCCGTCAAAACACTGTCTCCACTCTTCAGTAAAGGTCTTCATGAGACCCTCACACACATTCTTCATCATTGTTTTCATTTCTCTTGTCAATAATCCAGGCACCCAACGTACACAGATTCTCAGTAGCATAGTGACTGTACTAGTAATAACACACTACCCAATGACAAACGAGTCATTTCAGCAACCTGTCGTGTCGTCACACATCTGTCATTTTGGATGATTTGATCAATGGTCTCCTTATTCACATCGCTCACTGCCGTCGATGGTCTACCGCATCGTGGATTGTCCAGTAGAGAGAAACCATCTTCTTTAAACCTCTGCAACCACCGCTGGATACTGTTGCGATCCAATGTGTCCTCTCCATAAACAGGGAGCAACTTCCTGTGAATCGATGTGGCAGAGACATCGCCAGACTTGTCGCAACCTGGCATCTACTTCGACATCCATTATGGATCACCAGTAAATAAAAGAAAATACTTTTATGTAGCAACTTATAGCTAAATGTTGCAAGTACGTTAACAACAAATTTCATACTTCTCCTGCACAAAATAAAAAAAATTAGAGGCGACTGTGCAAAACTTTTTGAACGCCCTTTGTAATATTATGACGACATGTTATTGAGAAAAGTCTGATATTTACTGAATTTGTAACCAGTGCTATTTAAATTGTGTTTATCAAATATGATCACATAACGCTTTGCAATTTGTTATTCACATGTTTCATTGCTTTCAGTTTCCGGAATTGCACTTGAAGGTGTCTCAAGAGCCGAAATCGCGATAGTGTAATAAATAATTAATAGAATTACCTACAGCCAAATAGTGACAATCATCTCATTCAAAAATTATAATTATGGTCCCGAAACAAAGGAAAAGTCAAGAACTGCGAACAGTTTGAAGCTCCTTTAATGCGAAACAAAAATACACTGAACAGCCGAAGAAACTGGTCCCGTGAGCATGCTGAAGTGCCACAATACGACTTGGCATGGACTCGACTGATGTCTGAAGTAGTGCAGGAAGGAACTGACACCATGAATCCTGCAGGGCTGTCCATAAATCCGTAAGAGTACGAGGGGGTGGAGATCTCTTCTGAACAACTCGTTACAAGGCATCCCAGATATGTTCAATAAAGTTCATGTCCGGGGAGTTCGGTGGCCAGCCAAAGTGTTTAAAGTCAGAATAATGTTGCTGCAGCCACTCTGTAGCAATTCTGGACATGTGGGGAGTCGTATTGTCCTGCTGGAATTGACCAAGTCCGTCGGAATGCACAATGGACATGAATGGATGTAGGTGATCAGACAGGATGCTCACGTACGTGTCACCTGTCAGAGTCGTACCTAGACGTATCAGGGGTCCAATATCACTCCAACTGCACATGCTCCACACCATTACAGAGCCTCCACCGGCTTGAATAGTCCCCTGCTGACATGCAGGTCTACCGTTCTATTCCTGTTCTTGCCGGATCTTTTTCTGGCCGGAACGATGTCGGAGATTTGGTGTTTTACCGGATCCGTGATATTCACGGTACACTCGTAAAATGGTCGTACGGGAAAATCCCTCCTTCAGCGCTACGTCTAAGATGCTGTGTCGCATCGCCCGTGCGCCGGCTATAACACCACGTTCAAACTCACTTTAATCTCGATAACCTTGATGTTCAAATGTGTGTGAAATCTTATGGGACAACTGCTAAGGTCATCAGTCCCTAAGCTTACACACTACTTAACCTAAATTATCCTAAGGACAAACACGCACACCCATGCCCGAGGGATGACTCGAACCTTCGCTGGGACCAGCCGCACAGTCCATGACTGCAGCGCCTTAGACCGCTCGCCTAATCTTGATAACCTGCCATTGTAGCAACAGTAAGCGATTTAACAACTGCGCCAGACTCTTGTCTTATATAGGCGTTGCTGACCGCAGCGCCGAATTCTGCCTGTTTACGTATCAATGTATTTGAATATGCATGAATGTACAAGTATCATTGGCGCTTCAGTGTCGGATAGATATATGTTATAAAGGAGCAAGCCAACTGTGTTAAGGTAAGGTATAATACTAGTAAATGAAGTCACGAGTTAAAACTGGTCTACGAATGAGGATGTAAACTTTAGCGGCTACGTTATAACAAACTGAACACTTCAATGAAGCTGCCGGTATTTCAGTAGTTCTTTCTTTAAGACCTGTTTGCTCCTTCACGATTCTGTCTCGATGTTTTTGCATATTAAAGAAAATTTCTGTTTCTTCAGGTATACTCATGCCTACTCCTATATTTGCTGTGAGTATCATCTCGATTTACTCATTCGTTTTAATAAATGTTACCTTTGAGTTCTTAAATGCGTGCCTGAAACTGGATAGTTACTTTGATAAGAGTGTTCCTTGCCCCTTGACAGAAATTGTGATTGAGAGGCAGGAGAAGACGGCGTTATTACTATCTTACGGGAGACATGGCGTCGAACCACGAATTTCCAGAAAGCTTAGTGAGTTCTCACGGCAAAAGAGTTTCGGTCAGGTTGCGGGCATAGAAACTAAAACGGAAGGCCGGCCGGGGTGGCCGAACGGTTCTAGGCGCTATAGTCTGGAACCGCGCGACCGCTACGTCGCAGGTTCGATTCCTGTCTCCGGCATGGATGTGTGTGATGTCCTTAGGTTAGGTTTAAGTAGTTCTAAGGTCTAGGGGACTGATGACCTCAGAATTCAATTCCCATAGTGCTCAGAGCCATTTGAACCACTTTTTTTTTTTTTTTTTTTTTTTTTGAAACGGAAGACGCAAATGAGTATGAAAGGATGAAGTGTGGTTTCGAAACTGCGGTAACTCAATCTGTTGTTCCCCAACAACCTGTCAGAAATGAGGTATTTGTTATGCCAAAGCTAGAACAAGTACTTCATTAACATTAGGTACAAGCATATTTTCATCGAAAGATATCCGTGGTTTGAACTGTCACTGGGAAATGGAACCAAGACAGATGACAAACTGTTCCTTAAAAAATGTTAAGTTCCATTGCGGAAGCACAAAACATTTAATAGAGGAGAAGTGTTAGACCGGGAAAAAAGTGAACATCACTCGATAATATCTAAATTTCACTTCCTACTACAGCAAATACTAAGAACCTCCAGTTATTGCGCGAACAAAGCCGCAGTAAATCCGAGATTTCCAGCGCTTCACGGAAGCGTGAGGCTGGAAGCTCTGGAGATACAGAAAGTTACAGCGATCGGTTTTTCCTGCCGCTGCACTTTCCGAAGGTAATTTACTTGCAGCTCTTTGGCGCTTCACGTTGGACACAAACTTTACAGCCACAAGGAAGAAAGAATTTTATTGTTTCTTTGCGTGAATGTGATTTATCTGCTGAAGTACGAACTGTACTTGGAATTATAAGGGGCGTCCAAAAAGAAACGAGCCGGAGGCATAATCACAGAAACCAGTACCTGTATGTTAGAAGTATTGACCCTGGCTGTTTGAGACACTTGTCCCTCTGTGACACGAGGCGGTCAGTGGCTGTCTCATAAAATTCAGCTGTATGTGCGGAACTGGTTCACATCAGAGCCCCGGCAATTTTATGAGACAGCCATTCACCGCCTTGTGTCATAGTGAGACAAGTGTCTCAACAGACAGGGTCAATACTTCTAACATACAGGTACTGGTTTTTGTAATTATGCCTCCCGCTCGTTTCTTTTTGACCGCCCCTTATAGATGCAACTAATGATTGGAAACGAACACAGAAGTGTAATAAACCAATAAATGCAAAATATGATTTCGCTAGTTACATTTTTCCCATGAATAAAATACTGAGATCGACCAAAATAACGATTGAAATAGTAATAGGCCCTTGACGCCAATCACAACAGCACAGCGAAAACTTTTTCGTACTTTTATATCCTAGTCACAAGTAAAATTTTACTGGCATTTCTGTGGGCAGTGACGAAAGAGAGACAGTGATATCCCTCTATTATGAAAGCCTAATGACCTTTTCAAAGTTTTCCGTGACAAGAAATGTTTCCTTGCAGGATGTTTGAAACCTTAACTTTTCTGTAACGTCTTGGTATGAAGTTTCATGGAAATGATAGGTGGATGATTAACATTACACATAAGAGAAAAGATGCTTTTAAAACATGGTCTTGGTCTCAGAGCATGTTGCTGAAGATTAAATGGGAAATCAGATAAACAGTGAAGAATCCAAACAGGAAAAAAGGAGCTGTGTGTGATAACTTGAGCACTAGAAGCAGCGATACGTTGGTATATCGTATCCCGAGGAACAATGTGAACTGCGTATGTGAAGTAAACGGGGGTGGGGGTAGTGGTAAGAACTATAGGGAGAAATCAGTCTGTCCCTGCAATAAGAAGAAGCAAATGCACGAAGCTTGTATTAGAGATGAAGAGACGCACTGGTCAACCTGAGATGCAGAGCTGCATAAACCCAGTTCTTCGACGAAAAATTGCGATAAATAACAATTTGCTGCGAGAAATTCTTCCTTGGAGAGAAATGACTTTGCTTATGATTCATTTTGCGAACCAAAGGCGTAACTATCGAAAAATGGAAGTAGATAAATTAAATCATCGTTTGGCAGTGTTGGCCGGGAGGACCATCAGGGGAAGTTCGGACGCCGGGTTGCAAGTGAAACTCAGTAGCGACTTCAGACAGATTTTCGGGACTCGGAACAGTTGATGAAAGTATAAAGATCAATAGCCTAAATTAACTAAACAGTAAATTGTCTGCTGTGGGAACGACTGTTAAAACAAAGTTTTCGAAAACATAGCAAAATACTTGCTGCCAACCAAGTAGGCCTGGTGCAACGAGAAGATGTTCTACAACAACCTGTGTAAGAATCGACATAAGATACGCGACAAACGCAAGTAAAGTGGTTCTGGATGAGCATCAAGCGGAAATTAGGGCAGGTAAATGGATGAACGAATGCTTCGCTAACACATTGGACAACATGGACCTGATGGGATATCAGATTAATTTTACACATAGTACGCAAATGATCTTGCCCCTCTTCTTGCAACGGTGTACAAAAGGTCTCTAGAAGAGCGTAGCGTTCCAAAAGACTGGAAAAGAGCACAGGTCATCCCCCTTTTCAATAAGGGACGCCGAACAGATGTGCAGAACTCTAGACCTATATCTCTAACGTCGATCAGTTGTAGAATTTTGGAATACGTATTATGTTCGAGTATAATGACTTTTCTGGAGAGTAGAAATCTACTCTGTACGAATCAGCATGGGTTTCGAAAAAGACGATCGTGTGAAACCTAGCTCGCGCTATTCATCCACGAGACTCAGAAGGCCATAGATACGGGTTCCCAGGTAGATCCCATGTTTCTTGACTTCCGCAAGGCGCTTGATACAGTTTCCCACAGTCGTTTAAAGAACAAAGTAAGAGCATATGGACTATCAGACCAATTGTGTGATTGGATTGAAGAGTTCCTAGATAACAGAACGCAGAATGTCATTCTCAATGGAGAGAAGAGTGATTTCAGGTGTGTCACAGGGGAGTGTCGTAGGACCGTTGTATATGACCTTGTGGATAACATCGGAAGTTCACCGAGGCTTTTTGCGGATGATGCTGTAGTATATCGAGAGGTTGTAGCAATGGAAAATTCTACTGAAATGCAGGAGGATCTGCAACGAATTAACGCAGGGTGCAGGGAATGGCAACTGAATCTCAATGTAGACAAGTGTAATGTGCTGCGAATACATAGAAAGAAAGATCCTTTTTCATTTATCTACAATATAGCAGGTCAGCAACTGGAAGCAGTTAATTCCATAAATTATCTGGGAGTAGCCATTAGGAGTGATTTAAAATGGAATGACCATATAAAATTAATCGGCGGTAAAGCAGATGCCAGATTGAAAAAAATGGTTCAAATGGCTCTGAGCACTATGGGACTTCTGAGGTCATCAGTCACCTATAACTTAGAACTACTTAAACCTAACTAACCTAAGGACATCACACACATCCATGCCCGAGGCAGGATTCGAACCTACGACCATAGCGGTGGCGCGATTCCAGACTGTAGCGCCTAATGCCAGACAGAGATTAACTGGATGAAGCCTAAGGAAATGTAGTCCGAAAACAAAAGAAGTAGCTTCAAGTACACTTGTTCGCCCACCGGTGTGGGATCCGTACGAGATAGGGTTGAGAGAAGAGATACACAAGATCCAACGGAGAGCAGCGCGCTTCGTTACAGGATCATTTAGTAATCGTGAAAGCGTTACGGAGATGATAGATAAACTCCAGTGGAAGACTCTGCAAGAGAGACGCTCAGTAGTTCGGTACGGGCTTTTGTTGAAGTTTCGACAATATACCTTCACCGCGGATTCAAGCAGTATATTGCTCCCACCTACGTACATCTCGCGAAGAGACCATGAGGATAAAATCAGAAATATTAGAGTCCACACAGAGGCATACCGACAATCCTCCTTTCCACGAACGATATGAGACTGGAATAGAAGGGAGAACCGATAGAGGTACTCAAGGTACCCTCCGCCACACACCGTCAGGTGGCTTGCGGAGTATGGATGTACATGTAAATGTAGATGTAGATAATGTAACTGTAGCAAACAGCATAAAAATGTATGTTTTCGTTTTGCACTACTCGTGTCGGATTATTTAAAAATTTGGGGATGCCGGCTCCTTTACTACCTTAGCACGTCCAATTAATTTCCACATTGTCCCACAGCTTGTCACATTACAGTTTAACTAAAGTTGTGTTACAAGTCATTTGGCAAATCTGGAATACGACAAAAATTAATATTGTATAATAGGTCTGGAACTATGCCTTCAAATCTAGGAAAGACAGAAGTAGGTTTTGCTTCTCTTCCTGTCTACGTCCGCGACTGCTACGGTCGCAGGTTCGAATCCTGCCTCGGGCATAGATGTGTGTGATGTCCTTAGGTTAGTTATGTTTAATTAGTTCAAAGTTCTAGGGGACTGATGACCACAGATGTTAAGTCCCATAGTGCTCACAGCCATTTGAACCATTTGAACCTGCCTACGTCAGAATAACGAATCGATTTTCTAATCATATACAGACGAGCGAAAACATTATGACCACATGTTTCGCATCGTGTCGGTCCACCATTAGAACGCAGTCAGCAGCCATTTTGCCTGACATGGACTCTGGAGGTATGTGCTAGCGTATGTCAATGCACAGGTCTTGCTGGTGGTTTGTTAGTGCAGCGTTAACAACCGACAGCATCCCAGATTTCTTCTTCTGGGTTCATATCAGGTGAATTTGATGGCTAGCACATGAGCCTGAGTTCGCTGTCATGCTCTTCAAACCACTGTAGCACGACTTTGGCCTTGTGATATGATGCCATCGAGTTCGTGGAAGACATTACCGTTCAAGGATGCAGGTAGCTGCAATAATGTTTGCGTAGTTCACAGATGCTGCAATGGCTTCGATTACTACCACAGGTCTCATGGAAGTCCACGTAAGTTTCCCTCCTAGCGTTAGCTTCCAACAGCCTGCAACCCCAGTGCTGCACATGTGTGGAACAGTCTTTACCTGGATGACGACGTAGCTGGACACGACCGTCTACCTGGTGTTAACAAGGAACTTGATTTTTCTAACCAAGTGACACTTTTCATTGCTTTACGGTCCAGCCTGGATGATCCCGTGACTACTGCAGTCGTAAATGACTTTATAACTGGGCCAGCATGACAAAACGCAGTGGTCGTCTGCTGCAGGGACACTGTTCAACAATACACCATGAACAGTGTGCTCCGAAACATTTACGCCTGCACCAGAATTTTAAGATGTCGTCAGAACTCCCGTATATCGTCACATATTCCGCTTGACAAAAAGGGCAAGCCTCCGAGCAGTGCGTTCTGTGATGAGGTGTGGACATCCAACATCCTTTCGTCTACTCTTCGTTCCCCAGCCTTCAGATGCTGACAACAGCGCGTGAACATCCGACGAGCTTCACAGTTTTTGAGATATTCGTCCCCAGGCGCCGGGTGAGAACAATCTCAAGTGTTTCAAAGTCGTTTACAATAGCTGATTCCACCTTCTGCGGTCCATACCATAGCTAGAATGTTTCCCCACTTGCCTCTGCTCCGCTTATATACCGGGTGATAAAAAAAAAAAAAAAAAAACAGTATAAAATTGAAAACTGAATAATATAGATAGAGAGGTACAAATTGACACACATGCTTGGAATGACACGGGGTTTTATTGGAACAAAAAAAAAAAATACAAACCTTCAAAAAATGTCCGACAGATGGCGCTTCATCTGATCAGAATAGCAATAATTAGCATAACAAAGTAAGACAAAGCAAAGATGATGATCTTTACAGGAAATGCTCAATATGTCCACCATCATTCCTGAGCAATAGCTGTAGCAGAGGAATAATGTTGTGAACAGTACTGTAAAGCATGTCCGGAGTTACGGTGAGGCATTGGCGTCGGATGTTGTCTTTCAGCATCCCTAGAGATGTCGGTCGATCACGATACACTTGCGACTTCAGGCAACCCAAAGCCAATAATGGCACGGACTGAGGTCTGGGGACCTGAGAGCCCGAGCATGACGAAAGTGACGGCCGAGCACACGATCATCACCAGACGACGAGCGCAAGAGATCTTTCATGCGTCTAGCAATATGGGATGGAGCACCATCCTGCATAAACATCGTACGTTCCAGCAGGTGTTTATCAGCCAGGCTGGGGATGATGCGATTCTGTAACACGATTGTCATGCGCAGTCACTGACGTTTTGCTGTCCAGCGCCATCTGTCGGTCATTTTGTGAACTTTTTTTGTTATATTGAAGCCCCACGTCATTCCAAGCATGTGTGTCAATTTTTACCTCTCTACCTACATTATTCCGTGGCTTATTAAGTTTTCAAATTTATGCTGACTTTTTGATCACGCGGTACTTTCCTTACCCTATCACGTGACTGCCAGCGCCACCAGGCGACATTCAGCTTTGCAGTGGCTGGTCAGTGTACATGATCCACTGGCGAAATTTACTCAGAAGTTATTGTGACACTTTCGTACAATGGGGCGCAGTAGACATTCGTCGATAATTAGTGTCAATAAACTTATTAACATGTAGTGACAAAAAACCTTAAGAAATAGTAAAACAGGCCAATAGACATCAGTAGACTTCATACAGATCTAATCCTAGCTGATACTCATGCGAAGGCCATTTTTTCTCAGTCTCAGCTGCACGCAGCCATCTCGTAGAGTACCTAAGGCACGTCCTCCCTCTACCACGTCACAGCCCAGAGCGAGGCTCTATCCAGCGGCTTCAAAGTGCTGGCGTTCACCTCGCACTTCACTCCACGGTTTTCAGTTAAGGGGACCACACCCTGCCTATCTAACCCATGTTAATTTAGGCAAGTATTTGACCCATTTCTGAAAAAAATTATTTGATGCAGGACCTTAATATTTTTACTGTATTTTACATGATGCTAATAGAGTCAACTGTACTAAAATTTACTTTAACCGTTTTATAGTTTTTAAGAAATACTTTTTTAAATTTATTAACAAAAATATTAAGTTTTTTCTGCAGAAAATATTTGTTTTAAGTTCCTAATGGGGGAATATTAATGAATGTAGTACCAGAGGTGGCTTTTTATGTTATGCGAGTCTCTGAAAATTTCATTTATTTATCTATAATAGTTTCTGATATAAGGGGGCATATGTACTGAAAATTTTAGTTTGTGGGAAATTGACTTTAAAGAAAAAACTTTTGAAATTTGTTACTTACAGTTACTTAAAACTGTCCTGCTGCATATGATGGCTCTTCTTCGGCGTCCAGCAGCTCTTCTAGCTTCTTTTGCACCTTCCTGGATGTTTGTCTTGCTTTCTTGGCCATATTAGATGCAGACCTGTCTGCATCGGCTGTCCTCATTTTATCGCAATGTTGCAGCCCAGTGATCATATTTTCACCAGCATTAATTCCCAGCTTTGTCAGTACCCAACACTTTCCAATATTACCGCAGCTGAATGTAATAACAGCATCATGAACTCCTAGTTTCATTGTATGCATGCCTACAAATACAGTTTTAGGAACGCGGTTCCAAATTATGCTGCTGAAACATTCATTTGTGTTCTGTGTCTGCTCATGTAGACATTTCCTTAGAAGGTCAGGATGAGCCAAGTCTCTGAAAATATGTTTAATTGCTGTAATAACAGATGCCGGAAGGGAATGCTGGTGAGAATAAGATTCTCCAGTTGCCTGAGCTCTATTGTATTTGCACCACGAATTTTCTCCTGATGGACACAATCCATGACATGGCTTATCAGTAGAGGACTTATGGAAGAATATGACTCAAACATCTCTCTTCATTGCCTCCAGATTTTCTTCATATCTCCTAATTTCCTGCCAATAGCATACCTGCTGGTTTTCTATAACAGCTACTCGCAATCACCCATGAACAAAACTAACCGCGTGTTTGAAAGCGTGTTGTTTACAAACAGCAGAAACAAATGGCTCTGAGCACTATGGGACTTAACATCTGAGGTCATCAGTTCCCTATAACTTAGAACTACGTAAACCTAACTAACCTAAGGACATCACAGACATTCATGCCCGAGGCAGGATTCGAACCTGCGATCGTAGCGGTCGTGCGGTACCAGACTGTAGCGCCTAGAACCGCTCGGCCACTCAGGGCGACCACAGCAGAAACAAAAGAACACCAACTGTTGCATTCCAAGGATAGCCAACACACTCAGGAGTAAAAAAAAAGCCCCCCACGTGCAATGTAGGGGATATAAAGATCTAAATTATGTGCAGAAAAATGGGTGACAGAAAAGTGGGTGTGGCACATAAACACACGTGTAGGAAAATGTTCTTTAAATTCTTTTTCAGCAAAATCCTTTTCAGAGTACTTAAATAAAACCTTAATCTGTCGAAATAGGATGAAAACCGAAAATCGATTTTTTTCTACCTGAACCACGGTACGGTCCCCTTAATGTTATTTGAGTCTGCTGGATCCCCACCGCAAGTCTGGCCCCTCCCCAGTTGCAAATTTTACTGCTTCAGATCACCCACTGGGCAAATAATCGTAATTTAGGATCCATTATTTCGTGTCGTATTCACATACTACAGTTTCTCTGTTGTTTAAAATCTTATACTCTCGATGATGTGGGACATTCTGTAATGGCTCCCTGCCAAGAGGTGCACCACACCAGGAAACTACATCCATTTCCTCTGCTGAGAGAACCGCCCTAATTCGCAGTTTCCTTGCGAAATTTTTTTATCTTACACTGATTCGAACTAATGAAAGTGGAGTTGACCATTCAGCAGCATGGGAATTAAAAAAATAAGTAATATTATTGCGACATATCGCTATACAGTATCGATTCATTTTTGGCATCAATTTGTGCTTCATTTTCCTTAGAGTGTACAGGGCACAACTGCTAGAAGAAAGTTTTGTATTTTCCTCACTGGAGAGGTGTTTTTCCAGTGTGGTTTCTGCATCCTGTTCGTTGGCAGGAGGTGGTCGGTGACTTATCAGAAAGGACGAACATCAGCTGGGAGCTGGGCAGTTTTCGTGGAAGTACAAGTGCAGCCTGCTTCGGCTTTTGTTGGCAGAACAAATGGTTCAAATGGCTCTAAGCACTATGGGACTTAACATCTGAGGTCATCAGTCCCTTAGACTTAGAACTACTTAAACCTAACTAACCTAAGGACAACACACACATCCAGGATCCTAAACTGCGACCGTAGCAGCAGCGCGATCCCGGACTGAAGCGCCTAGAACCGCTCGGACACAGCGGCCGGCTGTTGGCAGAACCGACGCTTCTCCGTGCCCTGACGGGAAGCCACCGTACCGTCACTGCCATACCCGGAGAATGATTTACCACCACATTTTTGCCTATGCTGTTCAGAAATCACAGGACGGGACGCCAATTAGTCGGTGTGAGAAGACTCCAAGATGTGGTATACCGAATCTAACTGAGTCGCCGCGCCACCGTACTTGCTGTGAAGAAGTCGACCAATTGAAGGGATACCACTCCATTCCATTACGACCTTTTATTGTTCAAGATACATTTTGTACCCCAGGAGTTGGAAGTTTCTGCTGTGTCCCTCTCTTTTTTCATGAAAAAATCGATGTACTTGTCGGTCACATTGGCAACAACATTGAGTTGATCCTCCATGTAGAGAGTTGTGGAGGGAAGTCTATGTTTTACAATCATTCTACCGCCACCTGCCGTCAGGATCACTCGTCTTCTGGCCACTACTTGGTGCTGATGGACACTCAGTTTGCTGATTTTAGTGAAGTATCGCAAATGCTGTAGTGGGATCCGTATTCTGAACGGCTTAGCACTTCTCACACTGCCAGGCAACTTGTGCTGCGTAATTTTGTCGTACTTTGTGCCATCTTGTATCTTTAGCTTGGATTATGTGAGCTGCCCAGATAAGCCAAACCTCTTGTGGTTTTTTGCAATCTCCCCCCTCCTTTCTGGTTCCATCTCTTGTCCACATTAAACAACGTCTTTTATGAAGATTTGAGAGCCGACCGCTGTGACCGAGCGGTTCTAGGCGCTTCAATCCGGAAACGCGTGACTGATACGGTCGCAGGTTCGAATGCTTCCTCGGGCATGGATGTGTGTGATGTCCTTAGGTTAGTTAGGTTTAAGTAGTTCTAAGTCTAGGGGACTGATGACCTCAGATGTTAAGTCCCATAGTGCTCAGAGCCATTTGAACCATTTTGAACAGTCAGTGGTGATGGCTGGGTGTTGTGTGCTGTCCTTAGGTTAGTTAGGTTTAAGTAGTTCTAAGTTCTAGGGGACTGATGACCGTAGATGTTAAGTCCCATAGTGCTCAGAGCCATGAACAGTCAGTGGGGTGCAATAAAGGTGCCTTCCCAAAGATGGCTGAAAGCACTATGGGACTTAACATCTGAGGTCATCAGTCACCTAGACTTAGAAGTGCTTAAACCTAAGGACATCACACACATCCATGCCCGAGGCAGGATTCGAACCTGCGACCGTACCAGCAGCGCGGTTCCGGACGGAAGCACCTATAACCGCTCGGCCACACTGGCCGGCCAGCCTTCCCAAAGATTGCATTCAGAATCGGGCGTACTCTGGGCAACCCTCATTTCTCAGAACCAACATTGACTAATCTCATCATAAATACACAGGATACCATGGCAACAAATGAACACATGTTGTCAGGCACATGGTACAGGATCTGTTGCAATGTGCTACGTGTCCATGAAACACAAAGATTAGAATTCTGTCAAACCATGGTATGGATTTAGTGAAAGACCCCACACCACCCCAAGAACAGCCGGTCAGTATTGATGACATCTAGGACTATGTGATGTTATCGCAACTCATGCTACAAAGAAAGAAAAATTCTAAGATAATAAACATACAACCTGACAGCTGTTTATTACATTTAAATATAAAAAAATACCACCAGAGGGAGATTCTGAGTTCAAGCTGCAAAAAGTTTCAACTTCAACAAAATGAAATTTGTAATCATAGATTTTACGAGTCATAGCACAGACTGAGGTTACGAAACCAGTAAGTATAATGGAAATTACAATGGGCCGAAGGGATAACGTAATGATGATTCGTTATGATAAACTAACACACACTTTTAGCAGTAAGGTACGGCTGAATGGGTACAGTCAAGATATTTGTTTCATCAGTCTGACACTCAACGCTGCTGTACTATAGCCAATTCCATCAAAAAACGCAACGCCATTCGATCAGCGCTGAGAATGTCACGCAAAAGTTTTCTAACGACAGATACACAAGCCTCGCCTCGAAAGTAAGTACAATTTTGCAAAAAACTCATAAAACTTTTTTTTTAAACCAAATTTTTTTTTTTAGAAAGAGCACTTTTTAAGCCATTTTTCTGTATATAGTCGCCACCATTGTTCAGCCTCTGCCACGGTAGGAATCCAACTTTTCTGTATCCTCTTCGTATAAAAATGCCAGCAGGGAAGACAACCGTTGCTGAATACCGGTTTTTGCGTCGTTTTCTAACTGTTGAGTTCCTTCTCAGAGGTGAAACCGTCAGTACGGTACGATACTGTGAAACACTGAGAAAAATTCGGCACGCAATTCCAAACAAAGGCCACGGAACGCTCAGTCAAGGCATTGTGTTTCATGCCCCACGACTCTTATATGTGCCATCTGGTTTACTGTACAAATTATAAATAGCCTTTCGCTCCCTGTATTTTATACCTACCACCTTTAGAAGTTGTAACAGAGGGTGTACCCGTGGTCTAGGGTCTAGGGTTATGGAAATGAGCTACATTCGACCCAACATCGTCGATAACGGAAGCCAGACGAACAGGAAGCTTTATGGCCTTCTCATGACAACAAACCACAGGAATCGTCTCGAAGAAAAACATCCACATACACATTGGAATATAGTATGGCGGAATGTGCACAGCGACGTGTTACCGTCACGCGTCATAGCCGACTGGTATCTAACAGTCAACGATAAAGTCGCAACGAATGAAAAGCTACATAAAATAGGCCTTCACCCAAAGCCCAACTGTGACGCATGCGGAAGAGTCGATACGCTTATTCATAGGTTCACGTGCGGACATGCAGAAGAAATTACTACATTTCTTCGTCAACGATTGTCGGTGATAGACCGTACGACGCCCGGTGGTATAGACCCTTTAGAGATCATTCAGCCACAAAAACTGAGATATCCACGAGCAAAAAACAACGCTGCAACGTGGATCATGGGCCACACAGCATCGTTTATTATGCAGAATAGGCATGCTACTTTCCTCGACTATTATTCTTACATAGAAATTGAACACTTTAAAATGAGCCAACATTGTGACTACAGGAGGATATTTGTAAATATGCTGAAAATCATAACTAACGGTTAAATCCTTCAAATACAATATTTCGGATAGCAGAGGTTGCCAGTTACCTGTATGTATGAATCCTATTTGCTTCCTGGGACTTAAGTTCTTGTCGGAATTTTACGATACTATTCAGATGCCCACCGATGCAGAAGGCATTTTTTCTTTCCCATTTTCGTTTTCACATTTCCCTTCTCTCGCAGAGCAGCGGGGCAACTTTCCTTCAACTATGAAGTGATAGTCTTTTGTACACCATAAAACTATCTGTTTACTACTTGCAAAAAAAAAAGACATTTCATTTCTTTAAAAAAAAAAAAAAATTAAAAATTAAAAAAGTGGTCTAGGGGTAAAAAAAGGGGGTAGCGTCTAAAAAAAAAGGGGGTAGCGTCTTTGATTCATAATCAAAACGTCTTCGGTCCCGGGTTCGATCCCCGCCACTGCCTAAATTTTGATAAATAATCAGCATTGGTGGCCGAAGACTTCCGGCATAAGAAGTCAGCCTCATTCTGCCAACGGCCTTGTCAAAGAGGGCGGAGGAGCGGATAGAGGTTCAGGGCACTCTCTTGTCCTAGGGGTGGGAAATTGCCCCTAAAGGCGGAAGAATCAGCAATGATCGACGACATGAGGATGCAGAAGGCAATGGAAACCACTGCATTAAAGACACGTAACGTGTATCCACAGGACATGTGACCTGTAATTGAAGAAGTGTCATGATGATCTCTCCATTGGCAAAAGATTCCGGAATAGTCCCCCATTCGGATCTCCGGGAGGGGACTGCCAAGGGGGAGGTTACCATGAGAAAAAGATTGAATAATCAACGAAAGGATAACGTTCTACGAGTCGGGGCGTGGAATGTCAGAAGCTTGAACGTGGTAGGGAAACTAGTAAATCTGAAAAGGGAAATGCAAAGGCTCAATCTAGATATAGTAGGGGTCAGTGAAGTGAACTGGAAGGAAGACAAGGATTTCTGGTCAGATGAGTATCGGGTAATATCAACAGCTGCAGAAAATGGTATAACAGGTGTAGGATTCGTGATGAATAGGAAGGTAGGGCAGAGGGTGTGTTGCTGTGAACAGTTCAGTGAGCGGGTTGTTCTAATCAGAATCGACAGCAGACCAACACCGACAGCGATAGTTCAGGTATACACGCCGACGTCGCAAGCTGAAGATGAATAGATAGAGAAAACGTATGAGGATATTGAAAGGGTGATGCAGTATGTAAAGGGGAAGAAAATTTAATAGTCATGGGCGACTGGAATGCAGTTGTAGGGGAAGGAGTAGAAGAAAAGGTTACAGGAGAATATGGGCTTGGGACTACGAATGAAAGAGGAGAAAGACTAATTGAGTTCTGTAACAAGTTTCAGCTAGTAATAACGAATACTCTGTTCAAGAATCACAAAAGGAGGAGGTATAGTTGGAAAAGGCCGGGAGATACGGGAAGAATTCAATTAGATTACATCATGGTCAGACAGAGATTCCGAAATCAGATACTGGATTATAAGGCGTAACGAGGAGCAGATATAGACTCAGATCACAATATAGTAGTGATGAAGAGTAGGCTGAAGTTCAAGACACTAGTTGCCAGCAGCTCGTGGTCGTGCGGTAGCGTTTTCGCTTCCCACGCCCGGGTTCCCGGGTTCGATTTCCGGCGGGGTCAGGGTTTTTCTTTGCCATGTGATGGCTGGGTGTTGCGTGATGTCCTTAGGTTAGTTAGGTTTAAGTAGTTCTAAGTTCTAGGGGACTGATGACCATAGATGTTAAGTCCCATAGTGCTCAGAGCCATTTGAACCATTTTTTTCAAGACACTAGTCAGGAAGAATCAGTACGCAAAGAAGTGGGATACGGAAGTACTAAGGAATGACGAGATACGCTCGAAGTTATCTAACGCTATAGATACAGCAATAAGGAATAGCCCAGTAGGCAGTACAGTTGAAGAGAAATGGACATCTCTAAAAAGGGCCATCACAGAAGTTGGGAAGGAAAACATAGGTACAAAGAAGGTAGCTGAGAAGAAACCATGGGTAACAGAAGAAACACTTCAGTTGATTGATGAAAGGAGGAAGTACAAACATGTTCCGGGAAAATCAGGAATACAGAAATACAAGTCGCTGAAGAATGAAATAAATAGGAAGTGCAGGGATGCTAAGACGAAATGGCTGCAGGAAAAATGTGAAGATATCGAAAAAGATATGATTGTCGGAAGGACAGACTCAGCATACAGGAAAGTCAAAACAACCATTGGTGACATTAAAAGCAACGGTGGTAACATTAAGAGTGCAGCGTGAAGTCCACTGTTCAATGCAGAGGAGAGAGCAGATAGGTGGAAAGAATACATTGAAAGCCTCTATGAGGGTGAAGATTTGTCCGATGTGATAGAAGAAGAAACAGGAGTCGATTTAGAAGAGATAGGGGATCCAGTATTAGAATCGGAATTTAAAAGAGCTTTGGAGGACTTACGGTCAAATAAGGCAGAAGGGATAGATAACATTCCATCAGAATTTCTAAAATCACTGGGGGAAGTGGCAACAAAACGACTATTCACGTTGGTGTGTAGAATATATGAGTCTGGCGACATACCATCTGTCTTTCGAAAAAGCATCATCCACACAATTCCGAAGACGGCAAGAGCTGACAAGTGCGAGAATTATCGCACAATCAGCTTAACAGCTCATGAATCGAAGCTGCTTACAAGAATAATATACAGAAGAATGGAAAAGAAAATTGAGAATGCGCTAGGTGACGATCAGTTTGGCTTTAGGAAAAGTAAAGGGACGAGAGAGGCAATTCTGACGTTACGGCTAATAATGGAAGCAAGGCTAAAGAAAAATCAACACACTTTCATACGATTTGTCGACCTGGAAAAAGCGTTCGACAATATAAAATAGTGCAAGCTGTTCGAGATTCTGAAAAAAGTAGGGGTAAGCTATAGGGAGAAACGGGTCATATACAATATATACAACAACCAAGAGGGAATAATAAGAGTGGACGATAAGAACAAAGTGCTCGTATTAAAAAGGGTGTAAGACAAGGCTGTAGCCTTTCGCCCCTACTCTTCAATCTGTACATCGAGGAAGCAATGATGGAAATAAAAGAGAGGTTCAGGAGTGGAATTAAAATACAAGGTGAAAGGATATCAATGATACGATTCGCTGATGACATTGCTATCCTGAGTGAAAGTGAAGAAGAATTAAATGATCTGCTGAACGGAATGAACAGTCTAATGAGTACACAGTATGGTTTGAGAGTAAATCGGAGAAAGACGAAGGTAATGAGAAGTAGTAGAAATGAGAACAGCGAGAAACTTAACATCAGGATTGATGGTCACGAAGTCAATGAAGTTAAGGAATTCTGCTACCTAGGCAGTAAAATAACCAATGACGGACGGAGCAAGGAGGACATCAAAAGCAGACTCGCTATGGCAAAAAAAGGCATTTCTGGCCAAGAGAAGTCTACTAATATCAAATACCGGCCTTAATTTGAGGAAGAAATTTCTGAGGAAGTACGTCTGGAGTACAGCATTGTATGGTCGTGAAACATGGACTGTGGAAAACCGGAAGAGAAGAGAATCGAAGCATTTGAGATGTGGTGCTGTAGACGAATGTTGAAAATTAGGTGGACTGATAAGGTAAGGAATGAGGAGGCTCTACGCAGAATCGGAGAGGAAAGGAATATGTGGAAAACACTGATAAGGAGAAGGGACAGGATGATAGGACATCTGCTAAGACATGAGGGAATGACTTCCATGGTACTAGATGGAGCTGTAGAGGGCAAAAACTGTAGAGGAAGACAGAGATTGGAATACGTCAAGCAAATAATTGAGGACGTAGGTTGCAAGTGCTACTCTGAGATGAAGAGATTAGCACAGGAAAGGAATTCGTGGCGGGCCGCGTCAAACCAGTCAGTAGACTCGTGACAAAAAAAAAAAAAAAAAAAAAAAAAAAATCCAATCAACATTGTCAAAAGCTTTCTGTAAGTCTACAAATGCTACAAACTCAGGTTTACCTTTACTTAACCTATCTTCTATTAAAAGTCGTAGGGTCAGTATTGCCTCGCGTGTTCCAACATTTCCCTGACGCGGCTTCTACAAGCTTTTCCATTCTTGTGTAAAGAATTTGCGTTAGTATTTTGCAGCCGTGATTCATTAAACTGATAGTTAGGTAATTTTCACACCTGTGAGCACCTGCTTTCCTCTGAATTGTCATTATTATATTATATTCTATTGTTTTACAATTGAAAATCTGGTTTCCAAATGTATGTCTTACTATCATATAATCAATCTGAAACCTTCCGGTGTCTCCAGGTCTCGCCACGTATACAACCTTCTTTCACGATTCTCAAACCAAGTGTTAACTATGGTTAAATTACGCTCTGTGCAAAACTCTACTAGGCGTTTTTTCTTTCATTCCTTTCTCTATTGTCCATATTCACGTGCTATTTTTCCTTCTCTTAAGATCGAATGCCAGTCCCAAATGGCTATTAAATTTTCGACTCCCTCAGCTATCTGAATAATTTCTTTTATCTCATCATATATTTCTTCAATCTCTTCATCATCTGCGGACCTAGTTGGCATACAAAACTTGTACTACTGTGGTGCGTGTCTGATTCGTGTCTATCTTGGCTACAATAATGCGTTAACTATACTGTTCACAGTAGTTTATCTGCTTTCCTGTTTTTTTATTCACTATTAAACCTACTCCTGCATTGCCTCTATTCGATTTTGTATATATAACCCTGTATTCACCTGACCAAAAGTTCTGTTCCGCCTGCAACCGAACTTTAACCTACCCAATTCCCTTCTTAAATTTTCTAACCTACCTGCCCCATTAATCCGACATTGCAAACTCTGATCCGCACAACGCCAGTTTTGTTTCTCCTGATGATGACTTCCTCCTGAATAGTCCCCACCCGGAGATCCGCATGGGGAACTATTCACTTCTGGAATATTTTACCCGAGAGGACACCATCATCATTTAGCCATACAGTAGAGATGCATGTCCTCTGGGAAAATTACAACTGTTGTTTACACAGCAAGGCCGTTTTGGTTGATGTTACGAGGTCAGATGAGTCAGTCTTCCTGGCTGCTGCCCCTGAAACTGCTGCCCCTCTTGAGGGATCGCACGTTTGCCTGGCCTTCCCACGGCTACCCCTCCATTGTGGCTATCTGTAATGCTAAGACACGCAAGCCGCCCCACCAACAGCAAGGTCCGTGGTTCATGGGAGGCATTTTCTATTAGCATCGTTAATTCACTTGTTTAAGCAAATTTTTGCAGACACTATGTTTCCCTGTATGATTGGCTGATTTGGGGGAGGGGCCCCAAGAGCGAAATCATCGGTTCCGTCAGATTAGGGAAGGATGGAGAAGGCAGTCAGCCGTGTCTTTTCAAAGAAACCATCTCGGCATTTGCCCGTAGTGATTTAGGGAAATCACGGAAAACCTAAAACACGATTGCCAGACGCGGGTTTGAGCCGTGGTCCTCCCGAATGCGAGTCCAGTGTGCTAACCGCTGCACCCCCTTGATCGGCTTTCTCTGTAGGAGAATATGTAGTTAGGCCATCTCTTCTTACATTTAGCGGTAAGTATCTCACTGTGTTTTTTGAAGAATTCGTCTTCTATTGTTTCAGCTCTGTTGTCACTGTTTCAAGTAGGGCCGTATTTGAACTGTTCGAACACTTTCCGTCTCAGATCGGGAAATCTCGACTTCTGTTCGAATTTCTGATGGGACCGCGATCTAGAGTCTTTTGTTGGAACCATATACACGACCTGCCTTAGCGTTTGTATGCTCCTGTGGATTTTAGTAATAAGTGTAACAGTCAAACTCGACATAAAGTATCTTCTAGGTATATATCTTATGTAACAATGACAACTAATCAGTAAAAAAGAGTCTGCAATCATGTTTCTCCAAATTATCGAGCTTTCGCACGTCCTGCAATCTAGTGACGACTGATGCTACTATCTCCAAGACTTGTATAGACGCTGTAATTCATTCTCGCTATAGCAATTACACTCAGTTTACCACGATGTATATCGATTTGTTAGGTGTTTAATTTTTTAGCAATTTATTTCAATGTTTCTTCTGACTGTAGGAATTTGAATTACATCGTCCAAGAACTTTGCAGTAAATCGGTATATATGTTACCTGTATTGTGTATACTAATAAAGTACACAGTGTGAATCACCTCAAACTTTCACTGCAAATATTGTGAAAGTAGAATGTGCTATTGATTTGCAGTTTTTACAGAATGGATTGGTAGTCACAAGATCGTATTGTTTGGCAGCAAAAAGATTTTAATAATACATAGAAAGAGTATTTTTTGTCGTAACACACTTCTTGCAATGGAACAATGGCTGTCGACGTTGTTGTTGTTGTGATCTTCAGTCCAGAGACTGGTTTGTAGCAGCTCTCCATGCTACTCTATCCTGGGGAAGCTTCTTCATCTCCAACTAACTACTGCAACCTACATCCTTCTGAGTCTGCTTGGTGTATTCATCTCTTGGTCTCCCTCTACGATTTTTACCCTCCACGCTGCCCCCCCCCCCCAATACTAAATTTGTGACCCCTTGACCCCTCAGAACATGTCCTACCAACCGATCCCTTCTTCTAGTCAAGTTGTGCCACAAATTCATCTTCTACCCAAGTCTATTCAGTACTTCTTCATTGGTTACGTGATCTACCCATCTAATCTTCAGCATTCTTCTGTAACATCACGTTTCGAAAACTTCTAATCTCTTCTTGTCTGAACTATTTATCGTTCATGTTTCACTTCCATACATGGCTACACTCCATACAAATACTTTCAGAAAAGAAAAGAATTCCTGATACTTAAATCTATACTCGACGTTAACAGACTTCTCTTCTTCAGAAACACTTTCCTTCTCATTACCAGTCTACATTTTATAGCCTCATCCACTGCCTCTCTTTCATGCCCCTCGACTCTTATAATTGCTATCTAATTTCTGTACAAATTGTAAATAGCTTTTCGCTCCCTGTATTTTACCCCTGCCACCTTTAGAATTTGAAAGAGAGTATTCCAGTCAACATTGTCAAAAACTTTTTCCAAGTCTACAAATGCTAGAAATGTAGGTTTGCCTTTCCTTAACTTATTTTCTAAGATAAGCTTCTACCAGTTTTTCCATTCGTCTGTAAAGAATTCGTGTTAGTATATTGCAGCCGTGACTTATTAAACTGATAGTTTGATAATTTTCACACCTGTCAACACTTGCTTTCTTTGGGATTGGAGTTACTATATTCTTCTTCAAGTCCGAGGGTATTTCGCCTGTCTCACGCGTATTGCTCTCGAGATGGTAGAGTTTTGTCAGGACTGGCTCCACCAAGGCTATCAGTAGCACCAATGGAATGTTGTCAACTCCCGTGGCCTTGTTTCAACTTAGGTCTTTCAGCGCACTGTCAAATTCTTCTCGCAGTATCGTATCTCCCATTTCATGTTCATCTACGTCCTTGTTCATTTTCATAATACTGCCCTCAAATACTTCGACCTTGTATAGACCTTCTATATACTCTATCCACGTTTCCGCTTTCGCTTCTTTGCTTAGTACTGGTTTTCCAACTGAGATCTTTATAATCTTACAAGTCGTTCCCTTTTCTCGAAAGGTCTCTTTATGTTTCCCGTAGGCAGTATCTATCTTACCCCTAATGATATATGCTTCTACATCATTACATTTATCCTCTAGGTATTCCTGCCTAGTCATTTTGCACTTCCTGTCGGTCTGATTTTTGAGACCTTTCATTTTCGTTTTTGCCTGCATCGTTTTTATATTTTCTCCTTTCATCAATTAAATTCAGTATATCTTGAGTTACCTAAGGAGTCTTTTTACCTATCTGTACCTCTGCTGCCTTCGCTATTTTATCTCTCAAAGCTACCCATTCTTCTTCTACCGTATTACTTTCTCCCGTTCTTGTCAGTCGTTCCCTATTTCTCTCTCTGAAACTGTCTACAACCTCTGATTCTTTCAGATATCCAGGTTCCATCTCTTAAAATTGCCACCTTTTTGTATTTTATTCCGTTTTAATCTACAGTTCATAACCAATAGTTTGTCGTCAGAGTCCACATCTGCCCCTGGAAACGTCTTACAATTTAAAACCTCGTTTCTAAATCTTTGTCTTACCACTATATAATCTATCTGAAACCTTCCAGCGTCTCCAGGCCTCTTCCACGTTTACAACCTTCTTTCATTATTCTTAAACCAAGTATTAGCTATGCTTAAATTATGCTCTGTGAAAAATTCTACCATACGGCTTCCTGTTTCATTCCTTACCCCCACTCCATATTCACCTACTACTTTTGATACACTTCCTTTCCCTACTATCGAATGCCAGTCCCCCATGACTTAAATCTCCGTCTCCCTTCTTTATCTGAATAATTTCTTTCATCTCATCATACATTTTCTCAATCTCTTCGTCATCTGCGGAGCTAGTTGGCGTATAAAATTGTACTTCTGTGGTAGCCGCGGGCTTCGTATTTATCTTGGCTATAGCTTATCTGTGTTCTTAGTTTTTTTTATTCATTGTTAACTTCGCCCAGTGGGCATGGCTTTACATTGGTCATTCTCCATCTTATGGTCTCGTAATTATCTAACACTACAGTGCACTTTCTGGATAGGATGGTGGATCTTTTGCTATATGTCACACTTCGACTCTCACACCCATCGTCACGAAAATTTCCTCCAGACCGAGCGGTAAAAAAAGGAACATGCATAACCCACTGCCTCTGAACCTATCTTGCTACTCTCCCATGCAAACCACACATACTTAAATTACATGAAATACACCACACTGCAACATGGAATACAACACAAGGAATAGTCACAACGTTATAATCACATCACTTTCAGCTTTCCCACTTCAATTAGTATTCATCCCAGTTTCACACGACACTGCCCCACTTCGTAACTTTTCTTTCCTACTATGAACTCTGAAGGATATATGCACGTCTTCCTGCGCAATGCAAGCCAAGTGGCGCTGCCGGATAGACGGCTGACTCACCTTGCTTCGCTCTCAGAGTATTATAGTTTGAAACAAGCGTCACACAGAAACATAACACGCAAAGTAATATTAAAAACGTATTCGTCACACACGCGAGTCCTCAACTGATACCATGGTCGAGTACTTCTCTTCATCCTTTGTGTCATACACAGATTGAGACTCACACAGTACTCACCACGTGGAAGTGCTCGTCTCTAATTTCAAGTCCTGCACACGCCATTTCTTAAATATTTCCAACTTATAGTACACACGCCAGTATTTCAGCTTAACTTTAGCACTCGGAACTTTAGCTACACGTGGTTTCATTGTGACCGTTGGTCACTTCCGAAGATTACTGCGATCCCATTAATATTACCTGCCTGACATTTAATTCTCCCCACAAAAGTTCCTGAAATAGAGAAATTATTATTCAAAACTACTATCAAGTATTCCACATGCATGCCATTCTCTCCACTCTTTGGTCTTTACGGAGCACACCTAAGACAGGTCTTACCAACACAAGATCCAGCGGCAGAGTGCTGAAACATGGCCGTTCTTCAAGTCCTCTCGCACCTCTGTCGAAGTGGGGGAGCACCTTGCTACCGTATTGGTCAGCCACATTTCAGGCGCTCAAAGCTCAGGTAAATTTCATCTCTTTGGTTCTACCAAAGGTGACCAAAGGACCGTCTCAAAGATAATCATATATTGCACCTTCACTATCTGCGGTTAGCAGACGACCATACATTCATTCATTGCACAGATCTCACCAAATTGGATGTAGCGATTTATTTTGTGGGAGTGCACATGTGATCAATTAAATAAATAAATTGTCATTCTTTCCTACACTGGTATCTGGCTTCGGTGTACTAAGTGAAATGGAGTTATTATTACGAAAAATATGTTGTTCTGACAAGAATAACGAAGAATGTTGTACCTATTTTCAATGTCGGGCGGTACTGTACCCTTTCAGTCGTTCTGTGATGTTTTGAGAGTATTTTCCTACCGTAACGTGAGCAAGTGTCAGGGTACTGGCTACATATACCAGAACGTTTGTTGCATTATTGTCGGTGACCAAGTGTCGATCTCTCTTCTACATTTTCGTGATGAGTATGCCGTGGACATTTACAACTTCCAAGATGGCAACAGTCATGTTCACAGGATGTATACTTACGTTCTTTGTTTGATGAACTTGAAGATGGCATGTCGCACCCTGACTTTCTGTCAAATAACCCGATATCAATCGTATGGAAGGTGGGGGTGATATGTAACAATTTGAAATTCCGCATTTTGGCACCTGGAATGGCTAGAAGAGCTGAATTTTCGGAACGAGAGTCGTTGGATTGTTCATACTAGGCCAGAGGAGGAACAATAATGAGCAGGGATGTGCCAGCAGTGTAAATGCCTTTCAGCTGCAGAAGGAAAGAAAATCTAAATGACTGAAGGTAAAAGTGAATGAAAGCTCAGCAGACACTGTAATATTAGAAGAGGTAGCCAAATTTGGCAGTCTCGGAAGCAGAATATGTGAAGACAGGAGTGCAAGAAATTGTTCTAAGAACTATGAAAGAATAAAGAGATTCCACTATCATCCAGAACTGTAAACACTGAGACCAAAAAAAAGTTTCATTTAAACATGTTTAGAGCACAAATGCGTATCAGTGAGAAACGCAGGCAGTGGGGAACACGCAAATGATAAATTTGGAAACTTCTCAAATATGTATTTACAGTGGATTCTGAAGATTGGAAGGGCTGGTCGAGTAAGGAATGAAGATGATTTGCAGTTATCCGACGAATATAAAGTAAAGAAGTGACAAAAATTCAGGGCACATCTTTTGTCCTGATTCAGTGCTGAAAACTGAAGCCGAAGATGGGAGATTTCACCCTATCTACTGCTGGGCTAACATGCGTAACCTGATCAGAAACGTCGTCACCCCTACATAATGCAGAATTGCCCAGTTTATGTCACCAGAGGCGGGCCGGCCAGTTTAAATGGAGCGGGCAGTATTGTGTTGGCAGCAGAGACGCTGGAACAACAGAATGGGTCGGTCATAAGAACTCAATGGCTTCGAACGCGGACTAGTCCCTGGATATCACCCGAGTAATAAATCCAAGGGGATATTTGAAACTTACTAAAGCTGCCCAATTCGACTGTTCGTTATGTACACTACTGGCCATTAAAATTGCTACACCACGAAGATGACGTGCTACAGACGCGAAATTTAACCAACAGGAAGAAGATGCTGTGATATGCAAATGATTAGCTTTTCAGAGCATTCACACAAGGTTGGCGCCAGTGGCGACACCTACAACGTGCTGACATGAGGAAAGTTTCCAACCGATTTCTCATATACAAACAGCAGTTTGGAAGGGGTTTCTTTCCTTAAAATGATGATTAGGGGCCCTAGGCGGAGACCCAACCTGTTAATTAAAACTGCCTCTTCACTAATTTTAATTAATATTTAATAACTAAATTGTGTTCAGGGAACTGATCACTACTAAACAAACAAGGATAGCATTGAACACATTTATTGGACAACAATCTTCCTAACATCAAACTGAACAATGACATACATTTATAAGTGATAAAATTAAGCTAGGAATGGCAATCTCCCTTAAATTCCAATACGCGTCTTATGCCATCTGATACTCTCTATATTAGTTTCAATAGGCTGATTGCCTGACAAATAACATAATAACCGATATTTAGCTCGTCTTTGCAACAATTATTATATTACAGTAAGGTGCAAAATACTGCTACCTCACAAGTTGACCGGCGTTGCCTGGTGAAACGTTGTTGTGATGCGTCATGTAAGGAGGAGAAATGTATACCATCACGTTTCCGACTTTGATAAAGGTCGGATTGTAGCCTATCGCGATTGCGGTTTATCGTATCGTGCCATTGCTGCTCGCGTTGGTGGAGATCCAATGACTGTTAGCAGAATATGGAATTGGTGGGTTCAGGAGGGTAATACGGAATGCCGTGCTGGATCCCAACGGCCTCGTATCACTAGCAGTCGAGATGACAGGCATCTTATCCGCATGGCTGTAACTGATGGTGCAGCCACTTCTCGATCCCTGAGTCAACAGATGGGGACGTTTGCAAGACAACAACCATCTGCACGAACAGTTCGACGACGTTTGCAGCAGCATAGAATATCGGCTCGGAGGCCATGGTTGCGGTTACCCTTGAAGCTGCACCACAGACAGGAGCGCCTGCGATGGTGTACTCAACGACGAACCTGGGTGCACGACTGGCAAAACGTCATTTTTCTCGGATGAATCCAGGTTCTGTTTACAGCATCATGATGGTCGCATCCGTATTTGGCGACATCGCGGTGAACGCACATTGGAGGCGTGTATTCGTCATCGCCATACTGGCGTATCAACCGGCGAGATGGTATGGGGTGCCATTGGTTACACGTCTCGGTCACCTCTTGTTCGCATTGTCGGCACTTTGAACAGTGGACGTTACATTTCAGATGTGTTACGACCCGTGGCTCTATCTACCCTTCATTCGATCCCTGCGAAACCCTACATTTCAGCAGGATAATGCACGACCGCATGTTGCAGTTCCTGTACGGGCCTTTCTGGGTACAGAAAATGTTCGACTGATGGCCTGGCCAGCACATTCTCAAGATCTCTCACCAATTGAAAACGTCTGGTGAATGGTGGCCGAGCAACTGGCTCGTCTCAATACGCCAGTCACTACTCCTGATGAACTGTGGTATCGAGTTCAAGCTGCAGGGGCAGCTGTACCTGTACACGCCATCCAAGCTCTGTCTGACAATGCCCAGGCGTATCAAGACCGTTATTACGGCCAGAGGTGCTTGTTCTGGGTACTTATTTCTCAGGAGCTACGCATCCGAATTGCGTGAAAATGCAATCACATATCAGTTCTAGTATAATATATTTGTCCAATGAATACCCGTTTATCATCTACATTTCTTCTTGTTGTAGCCATTTTAACGTCCAGTAGTGTAACTGCGAAATGGATACGCGAAGAAACAACTACATTTAAAGCAAGACTAGGCAGACCTCATGTTCAGACGGAGAATGGTAATCGAGAATTGCGCAGGGTGGTTTGTGAGAAATCTCAAGGAATCAGCGGAAGGAATCACTTCTGAGATCCAAAGAACTACCAGCAGGCCAGATGGCACAATGGAGACGTGGTCTATTATAAATAATGGAGTACAACTGTGAAGTAGTTCTTCATAAGCGACATATTTCTGTAGTGAATGGTAAGCGACTCTTGAGGTAGTGTAAATAGCGATGACAGTGGACAGTGAATGATTGGAAACGAATGTTCTGGAGTGACGAACGACGCTACACTCTGTGCCAATAAGATGGCAGGGTCCGCGTTTGGCGAACGTCTCGATAACGATACATACCGTCAGAAGTAGTGTTGACAGTGAAGTAAAGGCGACGTGCTACGGTATGGGGGTGTTTTCAGCGGTTATGTTGTGGTCCCCTTACTGTGCTCAAGAAAACGCTCATTGTGGAAGAATGTGAATACATTAACCGCTTCTTGTACTGCTTGTAGTAGAGTAACATTTCGAAGACGATGATTATTTGCCGGCCCTAGTGACCGAGCGTTTCTAGGCGTTTCAGTGTGAAACAGCGCGACCGCTACGGTCGCAGGTTCGAATCCTGCCTCTGACATGGATGTGTGTGATGTCCTTAGGTTAGTTATCTTAACCCAGTGGAACACCTCTGGGACGAGTGCAAACGTCGACTTCGCACCTGACCCCAGACTCCACCGTCATAACCTTCCCTGTTTTCGGCTCTGGAGGAAGAACGGCCTGCCAGACATTCAGAAGCTTAACTGAAAGTGTCATCAGCGGAGTTCATCCCACCAGAAAGGCGGAGGGTGGACACAGCCCATATTAATGCCCACTAATAGCTGTGCTTATACTTCTGATCACTTAGTGTATGTGGGTGGTCATTAAATGAACAAGTACAGCTAGTATCTGATTTTGTGTACATCCTCTTATCAGTACATTCGCGTAATGAATAAAGTAATATTTGTGGGTTCTGTCCTACAAATAATAGCACCATGTTGTAACCTCAGGCTTCACAGCGTGAATAGTTTGTACGACTAATGCACACGTGGTCTAGCGGCAGAGTAAATAGAAGTAAAAAGTTCTCGGTCCCGGGTTAGAACCCAGCGACCTCTTAAATTTTCAATAAAAATCATTAGCAGCACCGACCGAAGACTTCCAGCATAAGATGTAACCTCCATTCCGCCAAGGACCTTCTTAAAGCGGGTAGAGGAGCCGACAGAGTTTCAGGGCACTGTTTAACTTTTGGATGAGAAACTGTTGCTAAAAAGCGGAAGAATCACCAATGTCAACGTCGTGACGGTGCAGAAGACAATGAAAATCACTGCATTAAAGACACACAACGTGTCTTCACAGGACATATGGCCCGTAGTTCGAAAAGTGCCATGATTATCCCTAGATTGGCAAAAGATTTCGGATTAGTCCCCCCATTCGGATCTCCGGGAGGGGACTACCAAAAAGAGGACGCCATAGGAAAAAGATTGAATAACCAACGAAAGGATAACGTTCTATGAGTTGGAGTGTGGAATGTCAAAAGTTTCAAAGTGACACAGAAGCTGGGAAATCTGAAAAGGGAAATTCTAAGACTCAGTCTATATATAGTGGGCGTTAGTGAAGTGAAATGGGAAGAAAACAAGGTTCCCTGGTCACAGAATATAGGGTAACATCAACAGCAAAAAAATATATAGTATAACGGGAGTGGGATTCGTTATGAATGGGAAGGTAGGGCAGAGAGTGAGTTACTGTGACCAGTTCAGTAGTTCAGTGATAAGGTTGTTCTCATCAAAATTGATAATAATCCATAACCGACAACAATACTTCAGGTTTACATACGGACGTCGTAAGCAGAAGCTGAGAAAGAGAGGGTACCTAAGGATACTGAACGTGAAGGATGATGAAACTCAAATAGTCATTAGGGTTTGGAAGGCGGTTTTAGTGAAAGGAGGAGAAGAATGGGCTATGGGAGCATGTGGGCTTGGCAGGTACGAAAAAGAATTCTGCAAGAAATTCCTGATGGCGATACCGAGTACTCGATTCAGGAATCACAGAAGGAAGACATAACTGGAAAATGCCGGAATAAACAGGAGGATTTCAGTTAGATTACATCATGGTCGGACAGAGTTTCCGTAATCACATATTCGATTGAAACTTCCTGGCAGATTAAAATTGTGTGCCAGGCCGAGACTCGAACTCGGGACCTTTGCATTTCGCCGGCAAGTGCTCTACCATCTGAGCTACCGAAGCACGACTCTCGACCCTTCCCCACAGCTTCAATTCTGCCAGTACCTCGTCTCTTACCTTCCAAACTTCACACAAGCTCTCTTGTGAATCTTGCAGAACTAGCACTCCTGAAAGAAAGGATATTGTGGAGACATGGTTTAGTCACAGCGTCGGGGATGTTTCCAGAATGAGATTTTCACTCTGCAGCGGAGTGTGCGCTGATATGAAACTACCTGGCAGAGTTCGATTCTCGGCCTGGCACACAGTTTTAATCTGCCAGGAAGTTTCAATCGAATATGTGATTACAGAATCTCTGTCCGACCATGATGTAATCTAACTGAAATCCTCCTGTATTAAAACTGTGTGCCAGGCCGAGAATCGAACTCTGCCAGGAAGATTCATATCAGCGCACACTCCGCTGCAGAGTGAAAATCTCGTTCTGGGGGCATATTCCATTGTAAGGCGTACGTAGGGGTCGATATAGACTCAGATCACAGTATGGTAGTGACATAGAGCAGGCTGAAGTTTAAGAGTTCCATACCTCGTTGTAAAAGGTTTCACTGTAATGTAGAGATGAAATTCGGTCCCAAAATATGCTATGTATTAGCCACAGACGGAAGAGGCTGTACTGACTATGTGTATGACGATGTTCGATTCAGCGCATCGTCTCGCCACTTTCAGGCAGAGTACCGTTTAGTTTCGTAATTGCTTGTATCATTGTTTGTGTCAACAGATTTAATATGTTTTCTATGTTTTTTTCAAATATGCATATAAACTGTGATTAATCTTATTCAAATTTCCCGGAACAAGTTCCTTATCCTTACCTCAAAATGTGAAAGAGAGATTAGAATAATAGAGAATTGTGAAGGTGGTTCGATGAACCCTCTTCCAGGCACTTAAATCCGATTTGCAGAGTGTCCATGTATATGTAGATGTAGACAATATTGACAACATTAGCAAAGGAATGCACTTAAAATGATTGTCGGAATTTTAAGTTAGGCATTTGTTAAGTATTTGTGAGAAATTTCGTATCAAGTTTGTACAAAGTACCTTACAATTTCAGAAATGAAACTACAATTTATATTTATAACAGAATATAATAATTTGTGGTTACGGTGTGGCCTTTTTTTTGCGATTCCAAATCAGCATCTATTTATCAATCCCTTATGTATGACATTCCTTATTGTGCTATTACAGTGTGGGATTATTTACGTTGTTATAGCCAGCTGGTTTATTTACTGTGTTTTAGTTCATTGGTCTGTGTCAAGTGAGTGTATATGATTCTTTGGTTAACTGACATTGGGAAAACGACCACTGCTGAGTCCCAGGGACAATAAAACCCACCTGACATATGGCCTCTAATGTGTATTGTGCAGCGGCGTGGTGAAGCTGGAAGGGAGGTTCACCTGTCGCACTAAAGCCTAGCGTACGCTGGATTCAGCAAAGTAAACCTGTCCACAGCAATGTTCGCTGCAGAGGCCCCGCTTTACGTGGAGTACTTATGTAACGATTGTGGTTCTGGGAATTCCGACGGTTATGGCTCGTCGTTCTCAGTTCGAAAAGTAATATCTGCGGTTTCCAGACGACAACTATATCGGGAAATTCAGCCGGGAGGACCGGGGATAACAAGATGACAAGTGACAGTCATAAAAAGACCGTGATATCCTTTTTATGAATGTTTGCGTGACAACCAAGCAAAAGATTGAAAAGGCAAAATGTTTGTCGGGCTATGGAAGCGTGCTGGAATCGCTGCCAGCCGAAATTACGCTGATGTGAGCGACTTAAGGGTGGATGGCGAGTGTGCATTGTGACGAGAGGTACAGAACCAGTAAACAGCAAGAAGGAAGATGCGACATCTAAGCGAAGCGGTAGAAAGACGGAGAGACACAGCCTTCGCAGCGCAAGTTAGTGTGTCGAGGGGAACTTCTGTAGTTAATTTAAGGCTGGGAGGAAGAAACTTTGTTTCGTAGAAGACTGATGGACCTGCAGTTTGCTTCTATTGTGGAGAGTTTCCAGAAAGCGCTCGGAGCTTCTAAGGGTGTTACTGAGACTTATGCTTCTATGTGAGTGAAGATTTTCAACCGAGAGTTACTCGAGATTAATAAAGGAGCTTTACTTTTTACTTCTATTGGCTTGTCCTCCTTAGTAATTTGGTTTTTTCTTCTTCTGTGTATCCAAGTATTTCGTATTTCCGTGTCTTCCCCTGAGCGCCTTAGTCTTAATGTGTGTGGTGGGTTTAAATGAACGGAAGATGTAAGGCTTACAGTTTCGTGTTGGCTGTTAACTATATTTATTTATTTACTTTTATTATTATGTCTTCTGCCGCTGTTATCACTGAATTTCACGGATGTTGGATATTGGATAAATGAGGAGTCAGAGCAACTTGATTACTCACATTTGGTTAGGTATCATTATCTCTTGGAAAGAGCTTTTATAGTGATGCTGGTGACCCAATTACTGTTAGCTAGTGTTAGAGGCAGCTCAACGTATACGTATTTATTTAGGTGCCCAAATAAAGAGTCATTAGATCACAATTGTCCTGATGCTATTCCACATCCAAAATATGTCACTAAAATGTTATTCAGTCAACATAACACTCTTTGGCTTAAGTTTCTGATTACATAAATGCTTTGACAAATTTTATTAATGAGCCATCAATTATGCCAAAAGTTAGATGCCCATAGTAGTAAAGTAGATTCACAGTTTACCAAGATACTCCCAAATTAGCCAATTAAACAGCAAATTAGATAATCAGAACAAGAAAACTGACACAGTGGATAAAACGCTCGGCACGAAGCTGGAAACAGACACTTTGAGTGCAGTAGTCACAAAAACTCAGGTTCAGGAAAATGAAATGAACTGCCGAAGAGAATAAGAAAAGTACAGAATGGTGTTGAACCCGCAGTTGAGTAGAAAATGGAAGAGAAAGTGTCATCTTGGAAGCAGAAAAAGCGAGAGGAACCGAAAAAGAAATTTCAAACTTAGGGGAGACTCTTTCTGATACGAAAACCAAATTCACTAGACAAGTTCGTGTTTATGAGTAGAAGTAAACTAATTCCGAAACGGAAGGCAAGATAGCAGACCTTAGAAAACTAACCCCACATCGCCCAAATACAACACATTAGACGGCTTCCAGCACGT
The DNA here is from genome assembly GCF_021461385.2 of Schistocerca piceifrons. Lineage (NCBI taxonomy): Eukaryota > Metazoa > Arthropoda > Insecta > Orthoptera > Acrididae > Schistocerca > Schistocerca piceifrons. Next base: position 548,335,602 of record NC_060143.1, read on the forward strand.
TTTGGAAAAAAAATACAAAAAAAAAACAAAAAAAAACTGACTGATAGAAAAAAAGGTTGCGTGAGATACAAATTAATGCAAATGGATGGTTTTGAATTTACAGAATGAGTTGATGACATTCCATGACACGTAATAAATGAATGTAACAGATGAGGCAAGTTCACTTGCCAGCAAATAATACAAAAATTGGCTGGTGGAAGTCACAGCACACTTAAAGTTTGGTACAGTGCTGACATGAATGAAATACAACATGGCACGTTTTTCTATTTACCTTGGAACATACAGAGGAGGAAATATTACTCCAAAAAATACAGAAAACTGATCCTTTCTGTATTCTATATTCTTTCAAGAAGGCACAATATGTTTTCTGAAAATAGAATTGCTGGTATTATCTATAGACACAGAGCATGTTCATTGAGTTAAATGGCCTTTTGAATCGATGTGGGCATTTTTTCCATCGTTGTTGTGGTCTTCAGTCCTGAGACTGGTTTGATGCAGCTCTCCATGCTACTCTATCCTGTGCAAGCTTCTTCATCTCCCAGTACCTACTGCAACCTACATCCTTCTGATTCTGCTTAGTGTATTCATCTCTTGGTCTCCCTCTACGATTTTTACCCTCCGTGCTACCCGGCAATACTAAATTGGTGATCCATTGATGCCTCAGAACATGTCCTACCAACCGATCCCTTCTTCTAGTCGAGTTGTGCCACAAAATCCTCTTCTCCCCAATTCTGTTCAATACCTCCTCATTAGTTATGTGATCTACCCATCTAATCTTCAGCATTCTTCTGTAGCACCACATTTCGAAAGCTTCTTTTCTGTTCTTGTCCAAACTATTTATGGTCCATGTTTCACTTCCATACATGGTTCCACTCCATACAAATACTTTCAGAAACGACTTCCTGACACTTAAATCAATACTCGATGTTAACAAATTTCTCTTCTTGAGAAACGTTTTCCTTGCCATTGGCTGTCTACATTTTATATCCTCTCTACTTCGACCATCGTCAGTTATTTTGCTCCCCAAATAGCAAAACTCCTTTACTACTTTTAGCATCTCATTTCCTAATCTAATTCCCTCAGCGTCACCCGACTTAATTCGACTACATTCCATTATCCTCGTTTTGCTTTTGTTGATGCTCATCTTATATCCTCCTTTCAAGACACTGTCCATTCCGTTCAACTGCTCTTCCAAGTTCTTTGCTGTCTGTGACAGAATTACAACGTCATCGGCGAACCTCAAAGTTTTTATTTCTTCTCCATGGATTTTAATACCTACTCCGAATTTTTCTTTTGTTTCCTTTACTTCTTGCTCAATATACAGATTGAATAATATCGGGGAGACGCTGTCTCACTTCATTCTCAACCACTGATTCCCTTTCATGTCCTTGGACTCTTATAACTGCAATCTGGTTGTAAATAGCCTTTCGCTCCCTGTATTTTACCCCAACCACCTTCATAGTTTGTAACATATACGAAACAAATGTTGTCGCAAGGCACTTGCCTGTTGGACCGACGACTACACACTTGAGCTACGAATGTACACTCCTGGAAATTGAAATAAGAACACCGTGAATTCATTGTCCCAGGAAGGGGAAACTTTATTGACACATTCCTGGGGTCAGATACATCACATGATCACACTGACAGAACCACAGGCACATAGGCACAGGCAACAGAGCATACACAATGTCGGCACTAGTACAGTGTATATCCACCTTTCGCAGCAATGCAGGCTGCTATTCTCCCATGGAGACGATCGTAGAGATGCTGGATGTAGTCCTGTGGAACGGCTTGCCATGCCATTTCCACCTGGCGCCTCAGTTGGACCAGCGTTCGTGCTGGACGTGCAGACCGCGTGAGACGACGCTTCATCCAGTCCCAAACATGCTCAATGGGGGACAGATCCGGAGATCTTGCTGGCCAGGGTAGTTGACTTACACCTTCTAGAGCACGTTGGGTGGCACGGGATACATGCGGACGTGCATTGTCCTGTTGGAACAGCAAGTTCCCTTGCCGGTCTAGGAATGGTAGAACGATGGGTTCGATGACGGTTTGGATGTACCGTGCACTATTGTGTCCCCTCGACGATCACCAGTGGTGTACGGCCAGTGTAGGAGATCGCTCCCCACACCATGATGCCGGGTGTTGGCCCTGTGTGCCTCGGTCGTATGCAGTCCTGATTGTGGCGCTCACCTGCACGGCGCCAAACACGCATACGACCATCATTGGCACCAAGGCAGAAGCGACTCTCATCGCTGAAGACGACACGTCTCCATTCGTCCCTCCATTCACGCCTGTCGCGACACCACTGGAGGCGGGCTGCACGATGTTGGGGCGTGAGCGGAAGACGGCCTAACGGTGTGCGGGACCGTAGCCCAGCTTCATGGAGACGGTTGCGAATGGTCCTCGCCGATACCCCAGGAGCAACAGTGTCCCTAATTTGCTGGGAAGTGGCGGTGCGGTCCCTTACGGCACTGCGTAGGATCCTACGGTCTTGGAGTGCATCCGTGCGTCGCTGCGGTCCGGTCCCAGGTCGACGGGCACGTGAACCTTCCGCCGACCACTGGCGACAACATCGATGTACTGTGGAGACCTCACGCCCCACGTGTTGAGCAATTCGGCGGTACGTCCACCCGGCCTCCCGCATTCCCACTATACGCCCTCGCTCAAAGTCCGTCAACTGCACATACGGTTCACGTCCACGCTGTCGCGGCATGCTACCAGTGTTAAAGACTGCGATGGAGCTCCGTATGCCACGGCAAACTGGCTGACACTGACGGCGGCGGTGCACAAATGCTGCGCAGCTAGCGCCATTCGACGGCCAACACCGCGGTTCCTGGTGTGTCCGCTGTGCCGTGCGTGTGATCATTGCTTGTACAGCCCTCTCGCAGTGTCCGGAGCAAGTATGGTGGGTCTGACACACCGGTGTCAATGTGTTCTTTTTTCCATTTCCAGGAGTGTCTTATGCTACGGCTGTCAACATTCATATAGTTCTTGCCGCTCTTGACTCCACTATTACGAAACGAAGCGCCTTTTCTGCGCCTCCAAAACGAAGTTTTCTTCCGTGTTTTTAGATGGTTCGTCGCTAAGTTAAACATCTAAAATTTGTCATTCCTTCTACTACACTGAATATTACAAATGTTCTTCACTTTTATGAGCAGATCTGTATACAGCCTAATGTGATTGTCTCCTGCGTAGCATGATGGGTGATTCATTTTCAGCCACGGTTTTTTTTGTGCTGCTAAGTGTACAATGCCGATAAGAACAACAAGGATGTGTCGCACTAACGCTGCGGCAGACGTGTGTGAGGAGGAGCCTGTGTCCACTAGACCGATACCCCCGGGATAACAAGGCCGTCCAGCAGTGTTAGTGACGTTACACTAAGCGGCCCATAGCCGACGCAGCAGTCCACGGACACCTCCGTACAGACGCGCCTGATGCTAACGATCTTCTGTCCCTCATACAGAAAGGAGCGAACTATAATTCGAACCAAAGACCAAATTATATATATTCTTGTAAACAGCATAAAGGTTCATAACGAAATACCGATTACATATACGGGCAGGAATAAGTTTAATCGATTGAGTAACTTTGCCACTATTTTATAATTGTCAGAACACTATTTAGCTTTAAAACTCGCATACAGGTGGTGACAAATGCCAACTGACAGCAGGACTTAACATTTCCAAGCTATTACACTGAAAGTAAATTAACTTAAACACTGTCATACATAGCAAAACCCTCACAACTTTCGTTTACAATAAGGTAACAAGAGTTCGCTTTGTCTCATAAAACACATGACTATTGTGAATTTACTCACATGTTCATGGTGACAGCTCTTTTCAAGAATTTTTACAAGTGTATCCCCAGTAATTAAGAATGGAAACTAAAGATAGATATCAAATATTCTCCTTTTAACATAGACATCACTGAACACAAGATTCTGTCTTGCACTGTGATACTAAGGGACTGCTCTTTCCTTTAAGAAAAGCCTGAAAATTTGAAGTTCACTCTTCTGTTGAAGATACACTTCTTGAAACAATATTAAAAATGTTATGAAAGGTAAGGAAATGATAAACAACCAAATGCATTACATGTAAGAATGTGAGCAAAAGGCTGAGGCTCTCTTTACTTACCATTTTCAATCTCTCTACAGCTTTTCCACGTAGAAATCACCAACTGCAAGTCTCGTTATCTCTGTCTGTTACTAACAAAATGCTTTCCTATTTAGAAAACCTGACAATTTGATGTTCATTCTGGTACTGAAGATAAACACATTTCAGTGGAGTTCTAGAACCTATTCCTGCCCGTATATGTAATCGGTATTTCGTTATGAACCTTTATGCTGTTTACAAGACTATATATAATTTGGTCTTTGGTTGGAATTATAGTTGGCTCCTTTCTGTATGACGGACAGGAGATCGTTAGCATGAGGCGCGTCTGTACATAGGTGTCCGTGGACTGCTGCGTCGGCTATGGGCAGCTAAGTGTGACGTCACTAACACTGCTGGACAGCCTTGTTATCCCGGGGGTGTCGACTAGACCGTGGAGTGACGTCACAAGAGCGGACGTTGAAGTCGCTTCTCAGAAGTGAAACGCAGTGCCAGACGTGGATTAATGCACGGAAATGATCAGACGGTAAACCTGCCATAACGGCAATTCGCCGGAGGTAAAACTGAACAACATTCATGAGGATATCCTGACTGTAATGTGATAAACTAAATTGTTAGGAGAGGTCACCGGCTAAAGCAACCAAAATGGGAAGATAGGAAGGAAGATTTTGTGGGAACGACAAAAAGAATGTTAGATAAAGACCGTGAGGAATGAAATGTGGCCCCACTCTTCCCAGAAAAAATTGTATACACGGCGTCTCTCCCAAGAGTTGTCATTTTTTCTACTGTTTCGGCATATATTTGCAGTTGTATTTAGGCAATGTGTAGCTGGAGGCAGCTCAAATGAATACCGGTCATCATGATTTTCAATCAACGTCCAATGTCGACGGAAAGTGTCGGTTTGCCTCCCATTAGTAACAAAATCGTTTTTAAATAGGAACTTTACGTGCCCTTTCGATAGAGCGATGTGCATTAACAGGGACAGAAAAACTCGAAGAACAACCAGTACTACAGCAACGACTTTCGTGACGGTCCGGCCTGCGTTGCCTGGTACAGCCATGCAGCAGCGCTACTGAGTCGATTCCGGAGTAGTCCAGGTTTTACTGTCCCCGTTAATACCTATCGATAAGACTGATGTCGCATTAAAGTTGAGACCACTCTATCGAATGGCCACGCAAAATTACGGTTTACAAACCGTTTTGTTTATAGCGGGAAACAAACCGACGCTTTCCGTCGTCGCTGAGCGTCACGTGGAACATGTGGTGACCGTTATTTGTTTGGGCTGACTTCAACAACACATTGTAAAATCACAGTTTCAAGTATCTGTCTAAACTCCAGAGAAAAGGCGCCTGATGACTCTTAGGATTGACACCCTGCATAGTGGAGTCGGAATTGCCGCGAAAAGTTCGCGAACAAGTGAAGGGCTTATTTCAATAGTGGTACAAGTCCATTTTTGTTCAGATTCCGATACAGAGGCCTAAAGTTAAATGAGCGCTGAAAAATCTCCAGTTGAGATACTAGAAATATTGAAGCATATGGCTTTTTGCTAGAGATGAACCTTTCTCTCTGTTTGTTTGGCTCATGAATGTCAGGAGCATTACGGACAGAGAAGTGGAGGTAATGGACTTGTACCACTATTGAAATAAGCCCTTCAAGTGATGAAGATTGAATTATTTGTAGTATAGTTGGCAAGTACGCGATCTGCTGATGGTACTGGTGGCATTGTGAATGAAGCTTTTGTTGTCAGTAACGAATGTGTGAAAGAAATGAAGAGTAACAAGGATATGGTCTAGGACGACTGTATACGCATAATACAAGTTAATCAGTATCGCACAAAACGTTATACAGAAAAAGCACATAAAGGTATTACAGTAACAACTACAGAGAGTGCATCAGACAGACTCGAGTTTTTGCCAAGGCGAAGACGAGAAATTGATACTGAATCAACGAGAACAGAACCACTGTACCGTATGAAGAAGTACATGTCCAACTGTAAATAAGGTCGCTCAAAACATAGCTAATAGAAAACGGAAAAAGCCACCAAACATAGTCAAAGCGACGGATAATAATGTTTCTTGCAATGATCTAACGGCTGACCAGGATTTCTTATGGCAAGGCATTCAGCGTATAAAGATCGTTATCTTGAAACAAAATATAATACCTATTGACAGTGTTTGATTTGCCACGGTACACACCGGTATTCCACACTGGTACCTGTGACGCAAAAGCTCAGAACCTCACAATTTGGGATATAGTACTTCATCTTCTTCTATTGAGGGCGTCAAGGAAGGCTATAAAGAGCGGCCACATTGTTAGACTTTTGCACAAAAGAGCGATTTTTCTAAAAAAAATCAGTTCGCTTTCTGTACACGGTAAAAAATTTGGCTGTGGGGTTTGCCGAAAACTTGGCTCCTTGAGCGTTGAAATAAAACTGGTACGAAAGAGACCCTTCAGAATACCGTACTTGATAACACTACTTTTGTGAAAGCTCACGTCCGCAGCTCGTGGTCGTGCGGTAGCGTTCTCGCTTCCCACGCCCGGGTTCCCGGGTTCGATTCCCGGCGGGGTCAGGGATTTTCTCTGCCTCGTGATGACTGGGTGTTGTGTGCCGTCCTTAGGTTAGTTAGGTTTAAGTAGTTCTAAGTTCTAGGGGACTGATGACCATAGATGTTAAGTCCCATAGTGCTCAGAGCCATTTTTTGAAGGAAGCTCACGTCCGGTAACAAACAAACAGTGGCAAGAAAGAGCTGCACCGTAGCAAGCATAAAATTTTTAGAAGAGAAATACTGGAAGATGTATGTTTCAGAACCATATCAAAAGAAACTGAAGTCACGGCGAGAATCTCTCGCACCGCCAAAACAACGTTCGGAAAGAGAACCAATCTTTCAACAGTCGGAAATCGATGTCCAAGAGGTCGACGGATTAAACTTGGGCCGAATAATCTACACGCGAATAAGGTGTGTGTGAATATCATTAACCATATCAGCGCAGAAAGGAGAAAACATGCTACACAGGAAATAGCACTAGCGGAAGATAAGCTGGCGATCTTCATCAACGGAATCAAGAGAATTCCAGTGTCAGCTATTGAATGTGAAACTGGGTTTTTCCCGAGTGAATCTGATTGTTGCTGACGGTAGAGCCCCTCTGTTAACAAAAACTGTTGCTTCCCTGCATTTTCTGCAGTTGAATGGCTCACCTCTGGCTCGTATTGACTCCTGACAGTACGTGATATCTTGGCTGCTTCGTGGATAGCACTCCGCTATCGACACCAAAACCCTGGAAAGTGAGTGAGGAGGGGCATACGACGAAAACCTTCTCAAGCTTTGGGCGGTTTTATAAACTATTAGTTGTAACATAGAAATTTTTTCCCTTTTTAATGCTTTGTACTCAAATTTGTGGGTTTTCGCATTACTGTAATTTCTTTTTTGTAACAAATCCTAAAGTGAGAAATAATATTTAATTTAATCAATAAACCATTTGCTAAAAGATTGTTGCCGCACAAGGGAGTTATTGTTACTAGCACTAATGTTGTTTTCACATTTTTAAAGTGCTCAGAAAAGCGTTAAAATAACTTTTTAAGGAGTACAAACATTGACACATGTGATATTAGGTTACAAGTGTTATTGAACACTGGTTTCAGATCACAACTCTAGCGCAAGTATTTGGAAACACATTCATGATAAACCTGTGTTCATTAGTACGCGGATGTTAGGAGTTATGGATGTGGGTGTACAAGGAATTGTATTAAACCTCTGAAGAAGTAAGTTCTTGTTGATTTAGAACATGAATGTTTCGTAATACTAGGAATTAGAGTTGAGGTTATTTCTGGGATTATTTGGTTAACAAAACAACAGACAACTATTAAATATATGAAATATATTGTTGCCTCACAGAATGTACAACAAGTATGTAGTGATTTTTCAAAAGTTTATGTACTCATTAGCACACAAATTCACCGGATTCACACCTGAAGACATACTATAGAGAAAAATCTCTAAAATATTAGCGTGTTCTTGATTGTCCACGTAATGGAATCTCTAAATGGTAGAATTTTAAGGAGGAGTTCCTGCCGGCCGGTGTGGCCGAGCGGCTCTAGGCGCTTCAGTCTGGAACCACGCGACCGCTACTGTCACAGGTTCGAATGCTGCCTCGGGCATGAATGTGTGTGATGTGCTTAGGTTAGTTAGGTTTAAGTAGTTCTAAGTTCTAGGGGACTGATGACCTCAGAAGTTAAGTCCCATAGTGCTCAGAGCCATTTTGAGGAGTTCCTCTTTGAATGAAAAACCACGAGAAGTCTAACGAAATCAACCAAGAAATTTCATGTCTCGAAATATAAATGGAGCCTTTCGTGCCAGTAACACGTCCCATAATACTCAGTGTTTAATTTACTGAAATTTATTTCGTTTATTTATTTTTGTTCATCTAAAGGTGATCTCATAATGATGTAGCAATTGTCATGGTAAAACAAAACAAATAAATAGCTCAAAAGGTAAGTAAGGGAGACAGGGGCACATTTACTAAGATTACTTTTCCGAATTTTTTTAATTTTTAATTAGATTTATCTTGTTTAAAATTGTTTCGCCTTATAATGTCGATTTTGAAGTGTAATTTGGTATATATACTTCTACCTCAACATAAGCTTTAAGGACCCAAAATAATTTTATGTGGGTGGAAGTGGAGTATGTATACACGCCCTGGGTATGGGGCAGGTTCACATACCTATGGAGATATAGAAAACTACAATTAGTAAATAAAACACGTTACTAAATAGGTCAAAATCTGTTTTGCTGGTAGTAAAAAAATATACTCTAACTTACACGAAATAACATGGTAAAACACATCAATTTTACTGGCAGTAGGGAAATTATTTTTGAACGTCCACCTTTTAGCATAACATGGCCTACATAGACGTTCAAATGTTAATTGAAGACGTATTCATCATCACTGTCCGAGCTGCAATTCAAGCACATGAAAGATAATGTGGTTCCTAAGGCACAATTGTTTTAAGCTCACTATTTATATCCAAAATACTGGAGCCGTTCTCGATTTCATTTTAATTGCTTGCACCGATTCAGGAAGAAAATACAAAGACAATTTTCACTTTCTACATCAGACTGCTGCGTGTTGTAAGAGGCAGGGAAAATAACTGGACAAGAATTCTTGCTAACAGACGCTTTGAAAATTCTAGTTTGTGAGAGTAGGTTGAGAGTAAGAAAGAGAAACAATGTCATAAACGACATACAGGGAAGCGGAAATTATGTGGGCCTGAAGAGGATGGCAGAAGACAGGAGTGCCTGGAGAGTTACCACGTGAAAACCTGCCTTCGGGGAGAAAACTAATGATGACATGAGTTCCTGGACTGGCGTATGAATTAGGATGGCAATGCAAAGTAGTGCGGACACGTGCCGCAACAGAAGTGTGGAAAGGTGCCCCATAGCCATGTTTGAATTAGTTTCTAAACTACAGTAGTAACTATCAGGCTTTCAGATTATGCACGTGTCCCTTATAAAATAGAATAATATCCCGTAATAGAACATACAGTTCCATAATCTTAATTCTAGAAGGTATGTTCCGTAGGAACTTCGATATTCGAGTAACAAAATTTACCTACATTGCACAAAACGCGAGTACGTTCTGCGTGATAGGACGTTCACTCAAGTGAAGTTTGTGAGAGCCATCAGTAGATGGCAGCACTTATCTCCCATTCTCGGCAGCACCGTAGCGAGAAAAGTGCTCTGAATATAACGTGACCATGCGTAAACGTGGCCCAGTCTCCCCTACAACACACACAGAATACATAACATGCTATATGAGGATACGACACGTAGGTGACCTTGGCCTTAATTTAGGAACCATCCTGGCATTTGACTAAGTGATTTCAGAAAACAACGAAAAACCCAAATCAGGATGGGCGGACAGAGCAACTGCATCCTTCCGAATATGAGGTCTGTGTCCTAACAGTTGCACTGCCACATTTCATTAGTCCCTACTGTACAATGTTTCTCGATTTATACACAACTTGTTTAAGGTAACTTATAATACAAAACTTAGCTTCGTTCTTCATCGCCACACACCTTAAAGACGCCCCCTGGTAGCGCCTGGACTGTGAAGGTGCTGCTGTGTCTCGTACCCTAGCTTCAGTCAGTTGAGGAAGCTGACTGCATGCCAACACTCACTTAACTATGCCCCCCAGTCCATCAGAGAAACTGAGCCAGCGTCTCGCAATAGTGACTGAGATGTTGAACTCACGAGAATGACGTTATTGTCTTGGACTTTACTTGTTGACATGATGCACTCACTTGGTGCAGTAAGGATCCCCAATTTTTGTATATAACTCTTGACGTTGAACCTGGCTGCTGCTTTCAGTTATTAATTTTATAGCCCTTTTCTGCAGTTAAGAAAAAATTGTGTCTATGTCGAGTGTCCTAGATCTGTCTCGGTCCCTCCCGCCGGAGGTTCGAGTCCTCCCTCGGGCATGGGCGTGTGTGTTGTTCTTAGCATAAGTTAACTTAAGTTAGTTTAAGTGGTGTGTAAGTCTACGGACCGATGACCACAGCTGTTTGGTCCCTTAGGAATTCACACATTTGAATATTTGTTGGTTCAAATGGCTCTGAGCACTATGGGACTCAACTGCTGTGGTCATCAGTCCCCTAGAACTTAGAACTACTTAAACCTAACTAACCTAAGGACATCACACACATCCATGCCCGAGGCAGGATTCGAACCTGCGACCGTAGCAGTCGCACGGTTCCGGACTGCGCGCCTAGAACCGCGAGACCACCGCGGCCGGCTGAATATTTGTCCTAGATCCCCAGAATAAGTTCCCATACCTTAGTATTGAGTGTGTATTATGTCACCACAAGGCACTGGCTGTTAGAAACTGATGCTAAAACCCTAATGGCGTAACATACTGATGACAACTTTTTTGTCAGTACCTTCGTGTGTTCATTCCATGCAGCTGACAGCTAATGTTCATCTCTACAAACTTTGTTACGTTATCTGTGTTTAATGTTTCCTTTCTTAGTGAAGCGCATTTGTTTGTTTTCTTTATGTCTTAATTTATTACATACTGCACAATTGTAAAAGTGCTTGAGGATTTCAATTGCGCCGGCTGCTGTGACCGAGCGGTTCTAGGCGCTTCAGTCCGGAACCGCGCTGCTGCTACGCTCGCAGGTTCGAATCCTGCCTCGGGCATGGATGTGTGTGATGTCCTTAGGTTAGTTAGGTTTACGTAGTTCTGAGTCTAGGGGACTGATGACCTCAGTTGTTAAGTCCCATAGTGGTTAGAGCCATTTGAACCATTTTTGAATTTCACTTGCTTTCTCTAATACGAGACCTGATGTTTTACCAGTGACTGTGATGTTGCCGTCATCAGCAGGGAGAACTCTTCCTCCACGTGTTATACTGTCGGAAAAGTCATCGCTCTGTATTAAGAACAGAATTGGACTCAACACATTGCCCTGAGGAACATTAATTTTACATGTTTCTTGTCTGACTATTGTTTTAGTAATAATTTATCTTCAGCAGATGTTTAAACTACCTCCTCATTTTGCGCCATATTTTCCAGGTGAGATTGGAACCATCTGTTCGCTATTCTGCTTTCCACTAGCGCTTTCAGGTTGTTTAATAGTAGTGTATGAGCAAAAGTGTTAGAAGCCATGGAAAAGTCCAAGAATATCCTCGTCAACACACACACACACACAGCTTCCACTCAGAGAAAAAATATAGTATGTAAATATCGATTTAACATTCCCAAATGTAATATTCGATGTAAATAAAATTACTGTGTCAATTTCTCTGTAGCTACAGATCACAAACTGTAAAAAGTAAGAGATTCGTTTTCTGAGCGGATCTTCCTTGAGAAAAAAAGAAAAGAAAAAAACAATTTTGTCTTATCTTCTAGTTCCCAGACACGTATCGCTGAAGTTTGAGTATCATTTTATTTTCTGTCTTGTTACCACATGCTGTGGTTTTCCTGGGTTTTTATGATCTAATTGCATTTCTTTTTTTTCAAAGTTTGTCATTTTTTTCTGGTTGTCCCAGTATCTTCACTATGAAGACCTGCACTATGTAACTTACACTTTAACTGTTTACAATGTACGAAAACGAGATGGCATACAGTTCACCACTTGAATGTTTCCTGTGTGGGAGTTTTGAATCTTTTTGAGGTGTATCAGCCATTTTGGGTGTGTGTGTGTGTGCGTGTGCAGAGGAGAGCGGGGGAATGTTTGTTGCTGGTGTTGTCTGATAGTTGTTTCGGGGCAGAGGACAGAGTTCCGTTGCAGAGAACTGTGTTATTGTTGTGGTCTTCTGTCCTGAGACTGGTTTGATGCAGCTCTCCATGCTACTCTATCCTGTGCAAGCTGCTTCATCTCCCAGTACCTACTGCAGCCTACATCTTTCTGAACCTCCTTAGTGTATTCATCTCTTGGTCTCCGTCTACGATTTTTACCCTCTACGCTGCCCCCCAATACTAAATTGGTGATCCCTTGATCCCTTCTTCTAGTCACGTTGTGCCACAATCTCCTCTCCTCCCCAATTCTATTCAATACCTCCTCATTAGTTTTGTGATCTACCCATCTAATCTTCAACATTCTTCTGTAGCACCACATTTCAAAAGCTTCTATTCTCCAGAGAACTGTATGTTCATTTATTACTTGTTTCCCTTCGACTACTGCTTTTTGTATTTGATAGTTTTCTTCAATTATTAGCTTTGTGGTTAGGCTCTTCATGTAGTTGAGAATTTCCAAGTCTGGTTTGATGTGTCTTGGTCTTTGTTGGGGAGGGGGGCCGGTGGGGGGGGGGGGGGGGGGGCTGGCTGTTGCTGTAGTTGAGAACCGAGTCTAGTTTGATGTCTTTTGGTCCGTGCGTCGTGTCCATAAGGTGTTCAGCAAGTAAACTTTGTAGGATGACAGCTGTCACTTTTTAATACTTTTTTGTGTTCTGTGTATCTGGTATTAAAGTTTCCGCTTGTCCACCCTACAACTAACATGCAAATTACAGATAGCTGTACATACCTTGGCATGTATCAACAACGTACAAGAAGGTTTTCTTTCTCATTTGTGAATACTTCACTTAAAAACCGAAAATCTGTATGTCCAGTTATCAAAAACCAATTTTTCCTGTTATTTGACATAAAGGCAATAAGAAATTCACTGGTGATGCTACGACTCTAGCGAAATTCGTTCTGCTAAATAAATAAAACAACTTTGCTCAAGGCAGACCCCAATCATCCCCATCCAAAAAGAAATTTAGATCGTGGAATGCAGAAGCTCACCTGCCGTGAACAGGGTAACAGAACTGACAAGCAACACTAATGTAGAACTGCGTCAGATCGATCCTAGGGTCGCCGACCGAAACGAGAAGAGCGCGCTGTAAATTGGGTCGCGAGGGAGAGAGCAGGGGTGAACAGCAGCGTGTGACACGGCGACTGGGCTTCGCGGCCTCAGTGCAGACATACTATGCAGAAAAAGCTTTGCCCCTTTTTCTGTATTGGAGGGCTACTCTGGGCCCGACAGGCGCAGGCCAGTTGGATTTACCAGGAAGCCGATCGACCGCCTTTTCTCGCTAATTGCTGGCGTGCGGCTGGGAACGAGGTGGCCATTCTCACCAGTACTTTGAACCCACCGCCCACATTCGTACAGCTCTGTGATCGTCCGCCGCTGCGCCCACCTGTCCGACTGCCTGTTTCAGTTGACGGTTCAGATGTAGGCGCTTACAAAGTGCCCGAATCCTCGATGAAAATATACTACTGGCCATTAAAATTGCTACACTAAGAAGAAATGCAGATGATAAACGGGTATTCATTCGACAAATATATTATACTAGAACTGACACGTGATTAAATTTTCACGCAATTTGGGTGCATATATCCTGAGAAATCAGTACGCAGAACAACCACCTCTGGCCGTAATAACGGCCTTGATACGCCTGGGCATTGAGTTACAGCTTGGATGGCGTGTACAGGTACAGCTGCCCATGCAGCTTCAACACGATATCACAGTTCATCAACGGTAGTGACTGGCGTATTGTGACGAGCCAGTTGCTCGGCCACCATTGACCAGACGTTTTCAATTGGTGAGAGATCTGCAGAATGTGCGGGCCAGGGCAGCAGTCGTAAATTTTCTGTATCCAGAAAGTCCCCTACAAGACCTGCAGTATGCGGTCGTGCATTATCCTGCTGAAATATAGCGATCGAATGAAGGGTAGAGCCACGGGTCGTAACACATCTGAAATGTAACGTCCACTGTTCAAAGCGCCGTCAATGCGAACAAGAGGTGACCGAGACGTGTAACCAATGGCACCTCATACTATCGCGCCGGGTGACATGCCAGTATGGCGATGACGAATGCACACTTCCAATGTGCGTTCACCGTGATGTCGCCAAACAAGAATGCGACCATCATGATGTTGTAAAGAAAACCTGGATTCGTCCGAACATATGACGTTTTGCCATTCGTGCACCCAGGTTCGTCGTTGAGTACACCATCGCAGGCGCTCATGTCTGTGATGCAGCTTCAAGGGTAACCACAACCATGGTCTCCGAGCTGATAGTCCATGCTGCTGCAAACGTAGTCGACCTGTTCATGGAGATGGCTGTTGTCTTGCAAACGTCCCCATCTGTTGACACAGGGATCGAGACGTGGCTGCACGATCCGTTAGAGCCATGCTGATAAGATGCCTGTCATCTCGACTGCTAGTGATACGAGGCCGTCGGGATCCAGCACGGCGTTCCGTATTACCTTCCTGAACCCACCGATTCCGTATTCTGCTATCAGTCATTGGATCTCGACCAACGCGAGCAGCAATGTCACGATACGATAAACCGCAATCGCGATAGGCTACAATCCGACCTTTATCGAAGTCGGAAACGTGATGGTACGCATTTCTCCTCCTTTCACTAGGCATCACAACAACGTTTAACCAGGCAACGCCAGTCAACTTCTGTTTGTGTTCGAGAAATGGGTTGGAAACTTTCCTCATGTCAGTACTTTGTAGGTGTCAGCACCGGCGCCCACCTTGTATGAATGCTCTGAAAAACTAATCATTTGCATATCACAGCATCTTCTTCCTGTCGGTTAAATTTCGCGTCTGTAGCACGTCATCTTCGTGGTGTAGCAATTTTAATGGTCAGTAGTGTACTCGCTGGGTAGTGTACACAACGTGTTGTGAACCTTGTGGTGTAACACTATCGAAATGCTTTTCGCAAGAAAGTAATTCTCTGAAGTTGCCGAACATACTTCGTCGGCGTTCAATAAGTGATGCAACAATTCTTTTGCTGTAAGGACTTTGGTTTTACTCGTGAATGCTGTATACCGTATTATTCCCTACTCTTTTGTCTACGGAACCCTATTTTCCAACAGAACCTCCGCTCAATGTGATGGCCTCACGCCACCTGACAGGAAGGGAATGTATGCCAGCGAGGTACCACTCAACTGTTCGACGCCGGAGTTGATGCCTTGTTGGATCAACAGCCTACCCATCATGCGTATACTGCTTCCTGCGGAGTGCATCCTTCTCGGGGCCAAGCTGATGGGCGAAATCCGGACTGTAGAGTGGATGAGGAAGAACATTCCAGTGGAGTTCTGTGAGCTACTCTCGAGTATGCAAACTTGTCTGAGGCCTTGTGCTATCACGGAGAAGGCGACATTCGCTTGCTTTTTTATGGCGACGGACACACCGAAGTCGTTTCTTCAGTTTCTTCAGCCTAGCACAATACACTTCCGTGTTGATCGTTGCACCGTTGCCCGTTCAGAGTCGCCTTACCGGCTGGGTGGGCTGTTCTGAACTTTTTCTTCGCAGGAGAGGTGATGAGACGTCACTCCACGGATTGCCCTTTCGTTCCCAGTTCGAAACGATGAACCCATGTTTCATCGCCTGTGGCTAGGTTTGACAAAACATTGTCACGACTAGCCTTGTAACGCGCAAGCAGTTCCTCACAGATGATCCTTTTTTTTGCTCTTTATGGTCTCTTTAGATGTCGAGGAACACAGCGGAGTCTTGAGTACCCATACTGGTGGACGAGTGAGTCAGTACCGCCAACAGGCGCAACCACTTGTGCAGCGAAGTTTCTGACTGTGATCTGTCGATCACCTTGAATGAGGGTGTCCACACGTTCCAACATTCAGTAGTCACAACTGCATGCGTCTGGCCGGCACGAGAGAGATCGGACAGGTTTGCACGAACTTGTTGCGATGAAGACAGACGCCTCGATCAATGACTCACCATGATTTTGCTCACTGTCATGTCTCTGTTGCCATTCTGCAAGGGCCTAGCAGTAGCTGCGATCCTCTGATTTTCTGCCAGAAGAAAATTAATGACGGCTCTCTGATTGGAACCCACCTCCATTACAAATGGTTCAAATGGCTCTGAGCACTATGGGACTTAACATCTGAGGTCATCAGTCCCCTAGAACTTAGAACTACTTAAACATAACCAACCTAAGGACGTCACACACATCCATGCCCGAGGCAGGATTCAAACTTGCGACAGTAGCGGTCGCGTGGTTGTAGACTGAAGCGCGTATAACTTCTCGGTGTGTGTGTGTGTGTGTGTGTGTGTGTGTGTGTGTGTGTGTGTGTTGGGGCTTATGGGCGCTCAACATCGAGGTCATCAGCGCCCTGACACACATTATAACCGCTCGACCACAGCGGCCGGCTATTATAGATGCCTGTGTGAAGGCATCTACAGAAACTTCATGGAACCATATTGACTGAAGCGGGAATATTCAACCATATCACACAGAAAATTATGCATTTTTTTCCAACTGAAATTGGTGGACAGAAAATGTGTTGCATTACTTATTAAACGCCCCTCTTAAAATCGCTTGTGGACAGGCGCGGTAGAGCTGCAAGGCATTCAAACCTCAGCCTTACCTAAATTCTACAGATCATATTAATGACTGGATCTCATAGTGCTACCAAATTGGAGGGATTTTGACGTTTTGGTTTACGATACTACCGGTTACTAATAAGTTAGCAACACACCGATAATGTTGCTCCTGTGAGAGGACGTTAATTTGACCGAAATCGTGGTCTGATGGTTAATGTATCGAACTATTTCGTTTATATGAAGATTTATATTGAAAAGAAGCTATATCAGAAGAAACGGGAATCGAACCGAGGTTCTACTAGTAATCGGGTAGACTGTAATTACGTAAAAGGAAATGGTCGCCAGCCAAATTAGACGAAGCTGTACCACGTCCTAGCACGGTTCATAAAGAAATTTAATTATTGGAATTGACTGTACATGTTATGTTTTGTAAATAAGATACCAAGCACCAGCGCGATTCATCACGCAAGGTAACAGCATTTTGGCATGAACAACGTAAAAGAAGTAGTAGTCCTTTTTGCAAAACTGACTCTCAGTAAGACTTGTTGTTGTTGTTGTTGTCGTCTTCAGTACCGAGACTGGTTTGATGCAGCTCTCCATGCTACTCTATCCTGTGCAAGCTTCTTCATCTCCCAGTACCTACTGCAGCCTACAGCCTTCTAAATCTGCTTAGTGTATTCATCTCTTGGTCTCCCTCTACGATTTTTACCCTCCACGCTGCCCTCCAATACTAAATTGGTGATCCCTCAATGTCTCAGAACATGTCCTACCAACCGATCCCTTCTTCTAGTCAAGTTGTGCCACAAACTTCTGTTCTCCCCAGTCCTATTCATTAGTTCCTCATTAGTTTTGTGATCTACCCATCTAATCTTCAGCATTCTTCTGTAGCACCACATTTCGAAAGCTTCTATTCTCTTCTTGTCTAAACTATTTATCGTCCATGTTTCACTTCCATACATGGCTACACTCCATACAAATACTTTCAGATATGACTTCCTGACACTTAAATCTATATCTCTACTTCGACCATCATCAGTTATTTTGATCCCCAAATAGCAAAACTCCTTTACTACTTTAAGTGTCTCATTTGCTAATCTAATTCCCTCAGCATCACTCCACTTAATTCGACTACATTCCAATATTCTAGTTTTGCTTTTGTTGATGTTCATCTTATACCCTCCTTTCAAGACACTGTCCATTCCGTTCAACTGCTCTTCCAAGTCCTTTACTGTCTCTGACAGAATTACAATGTCATCGGTGAACCTCAACGTTTTTATTTCTTCTCCATGGATTTTAATATCTACTCCGAACTTTTCTTTTGTTTCCTTTATTGTTTGCTCAATATACAGATTGAATAACATCGAGGATAGGCTACAACCCTGTCTCACTCCCTTCCCAATCACTGTTTCCCTTTCATGTCCCCCGACTCTTATAACTGCCATCTGGTTTCTGTACGAATTGTAAATAGCCTTTCGCTCCCTGTATTTTACCCCTGCCACCTTCAGAATTTGAAAGAGAGTATTCCAGTCAACATTGTCAAAAGCTTTCTCTAAGTCTACAAATGCTAGAAACGTAGGTTTGCCCTTCCTTAATCTTTCTTCTAAGATAAGTCGTAGGGTCAGTATTGCCTCACGTGTTCCAACATTTCTGCAATATTAACTTGGACAATAGGTTCTTTTATCCGCTTAAATATTGGAAAATACCGTCCGCCCCCGTTAACTGAGAGGTCAGCGCCAAGGACCCCGGGTTCGATTCCCGGCTGCGGCAGGAGATTTTCTCTGCTCAGGAACTGGGTGTTGTGTTGTCCTCATTATTATTTCATCCCTATCTCCGACGCGCAAGTCGCCCAATGAGGCAGATCATGAGGCAGGAGGCTTCACGAACCTGTTTCATAGGCAAATGATGATAAAAGTACATTTAAGAAGGAAAGTACAGGGTACTCCAAGAGTACCTCAAAATTTTAGAAGATGACTCTACGAAAACTAAAAAACATACAGAAAATTGATATATGCGAGTGGATATGCTATTGCTCCAAATTTTTAACGTACATGAAAAGTGTTTAATATGAGCGCTCGTATTAAAAAGGGTATAAGACAGGGATGTAGTCTTTCCCCCCACTGTTCAATCTGTACATCGAAGAAGCGACGATGGAAATAAAAGAAAGGTTCAGGAGCGGAATTAAAATTTAAGTTGAAAGGATATCAATGATACGATTCGCTAATGTAAGTGCTATCCTGAGTGAAAGTGAAGGAGAATTACAAGATACGTTGAATGGAATGAATAATGTAATGAGTACAGAATATGGATTGAGAGTAAATCGAAGAAAGACGAAAGTAAGGAATTCTGCTACCTAGGCAGCAAAATAACCAGGGGGCGGAGCAAGGAGGAATTAAAAGCAGACTAGCACTGGCAAAAACGGCATTCCTGGCCAAGAGAAATCTACTAGTATCAAACATAGGCCCATATAAGAATTTTTCCTGTTTTATGGGAAGATGATAAAACAATGAGCTGATGATGCTGAAAATTCAGCGAAACATGTTCAAAAATGGTTCAGATGGCTCTAAGCACTATGGGACTTAACATCTGAGGTCATCAAACCCCTAGACTTAGAACTACTTAAACCTAACTAACCTAATGACATTACACACATCCATGCCCGAGGCAGGATTAGAACCTGCGGCCGTAGCAGCTGCGCGGGTCCGGACTGAAGCGAAACATGTTTGAGAAACAAAAATAACAATAAAAGTTGTGTTCTGCTCAAGGCGGACCCTCTCCAAAAACAAATTGTAAGCAAACACGGATAGAAAATTTTCAACCTCTAGATGATTATTATGAATCTCATCTGCAAAATGTGCCCAAAAAGTAGTTTTACTACATGGGTATTCGTGCTCTTTAAATAGTATTGCGACTATTCTACCCTTATATGTAATTCTTCTTCTTCTTCTTCTGCTTTTACGGCCTCATTGGACCACTTCAGTCAATCATTTCTGGTCCTCTTCTTTGGTATTTTCCCCTTCCGAGTGGCCCAGTATCTCTTCATTCGTTCCGATGCTTTTCGTCGTTCCTCATCTGTAAATACCCTTTTCATTGTATGTCGTTTGTCAATTTTTGGTTTAAATCTTATTTCTGTGTCCCTCAACTTCTTTAAATTTGGCGTTTTGTTCTGCAAATCATCCAGAGTTATTTCCAGTTCTTCCATATCCTCTCTTATTTCCTTAAGCCATCCTCCTTGTTGTTTCAAATTCCAGAGTTTCTCAATAATTTTCCTTGATAATCTGGTTTCTGGTGTCCTCAGAATGTGACCACAAAAAGAGATCCTTTTCTTTCGTATAGTATCGGTGATGGGCTCCAGTTCTCTGTATACCACTTCATTTGGAACTATTCGCCATTGCCCAGCTTTTTGATATTTCTTATTTATGCATGTTCTAGCAATTCTTCTCTCTACTTTTAAAATTTTGTCAATTCTGTTTTTCTGGGTGACTTTAAAAAGAGTTTCACTTCCGTATGTAACCTCTGGTTGAACCACCGTCTTGTAATGTTTTAATTTTGTTTTAATTGATAGACATTTTTTATTGTACGTAGACCATGTTAGTTTTTGAGCTTTTATCATTTTATTAGTTCTTGCTCGCCATGCAGGTTTCTCGTCCAATTTATGTGTTATAATTTCACCCAGGTATTTAAATTGTTTCACTATTTTAATTTCCCTATTGTTCACTGTGATGTGATCTATTACAAGTGGATCCGTTACCATTATTTCAGTCTTCTCAAATGATATCTGGAGTCCTTATTTTTGTGCTATATTTTGTAAGCTTGTTATTTGTTTCGTGGCTTCCCGAATATTATTAGCTAGTAATGCTAGGT
This sequence comes from Schistocerca piceifrons, assembly GCF_021461385.2. Classification (NCBI taxonomy): domain Eukaryota; kingdom Metazoa; phylum Arthropoda; class Insecta; order Orthoptera; family Acrididae; genus Schistocerca; species Schistocerca piceifrons. Next base: position 548,356,409 of record NC_060143.1, read on the forward strand.
CATCAGCAAATCCCAAGCAATTTAGGTTTATTTTATCTTTCTTAGTTCCAATTTTAATATTCATAGGATTTTCCTTGTACCATTCTCTCATTACATATTCAAGAGCACAATTGAATAGCAGTGGTGATAAACAATCTCCCTGTCTCAACCCTGTTTTAATCGTAAATGGTTCAGATATTTCTCCTCTAAATTTTACTTAATTATAAAGTAACTTAACTGTTATTATTTCAAATGTACTCGGCTCACGCTTAATTTATTCAGTCCATTGTGAGACATTGGGCGGATCCGTATGTTGCCAAAGTTGTTTCGATTATGCTACAGAAGTCTCGCTAGGAAGCCATTACACATCCTCCACACATTCCCGTCTCTCCACACGCAATTTCCATATTTTTGGAGGCCCGAAGAAAGACATTCGTGGCTGTTGGTTTGCTTCGGACACGAGTGTGTACAATCATGAACGATTACGCAACCACACTCATTTCTCCATGAATGCACTGACCGTTTTCTCTCACAGAGGGATGAGTATATGGACAGCCATGTTAATTACTTGTGAAACAATAAACATTTCACGTACTTTTTTTCCATATGTATCATTTTCATTTGACTTCATTTCATTTCATAGACATCACAGTCATGACATGTAACTTCATAGAATCCCAAGCGCTCCATCCTCTTTACTTTTTTTCGGAAATGTACATCGTATTTGTCGTTCAGAAGACGATTTTTACACCGTTATTTGTCGTTCTGAAGTCGATTTTTACATTATTGTTTCGAGGCCAATCTTCCATTTTGTCAGACGTACTACCTATATATTTCAAGGTGGTAAATTTTACTCTTAGGTCAACAGGGGGAGGAGGAGAGGGGTGTGCACGACCCCACCTCCTCTGCAGCACATGAACTGCTCTAAAGCGACCTGTGTAATCTATTAACGTGGTAATTAATATTTTTCGTGATTAGTTTATCAGCATATCCACATCGTCATCGCCACGTAATTCAAAAGAAAGAGTGTAGCTGAAACATTTAATTTAAGAGTAAATCAGAAGTCGAGAAAATATACAGTAACCTGTGCGAGCGACTTTATATTGTTACTTTGGTACTTTTTTCGTAAATACTGTAAATGTAGGCAAGTAATGACAAATAACTGATACCAAGAATACATTACTGCATAATTTACGAACTACTGCGATTCTGTGAAGGCGCAATTCAGAGAAGCACATTTCATGTGTGCACGTATGCTGCCAGGAAGGGTTTCTTCCCTGTGCACACGCGTGCAGTAAGAATTTGTTTACACATGACATTAAGTGTGTTTGCATGAAGTCAAATACGCTTCGCTGTTCAAGCAAACGATTAACCCCTCAGTGGACCTGTGACATGACATTAATGCGCACCGAATAGCGAAGCAGAGTTGCCTAGAACTGTTTGCAAGGTTTTCAGCAGATACGTTCGTCTGCATAATATCTTCCGCAGTAGCGGTTAGACTATACATGGTTGATCAAACCAACGTGGCAAACCACATACTTTTTAAATCAACAATCTTCTTAGGATAATATTAAATATAAACATATGACCACGCCTCTACATTCGTCACCCACTCACTACCACTGCGACCTGCACTCAGTTCCCATTCACGATTATCATCTCCTCGCAGTTGCTTTCCCCATAATATCGCCCCCCCCCCCCTCTTCTCTAGAAAGTAAAACCCACATTCTCGTTTCCGTGCACACTTTTCTGCTCGACATCCAGCACATCATTACTAAATCAAACATAGCCCCCGCTCCACACGCAAACACACACTTTTCTGTCGGCCCCTGCCCTTCCCTCAGTCTAATCTCTCTCTCTCTCTCTCTCTCTCTCTCTCTCTCTCTCTCCCTCCCTCCCCCTCGCCCTCCCTCTCTCTCTCTCTCTCTCTCTCTCTCTCACGCGCACACACACACACACGCACACACACACACACACACACGACTACAAAAAACAGGCATTCACAGTTTGGTTACAGTCATAGGCAGTACGATAAACGAATGAATGGACAAACACTGCGGAAAACTGAAATCAGAGCGGTATTTCTCTTGTGAGTTTTTTTTAAAAAGGAACTAATGATGTGGGAAACCACCAATGCGGCATAAAAAGAAGGTTCAAGTAAGATAAAATATTGACAAAAGTTAACGTGCAACGAAGTTTCTTTCGATCACAACCTCCGTTATTAACGAAGAAGTGGTGATTTGCCTGTGTGTAATATTCTGTGTAATGGAAGAGGCGCAATATTTTTAAAATAACAAACAAAAATACTATCTAAGGTTAGCCTATAAAAAAGCATTCCAAGATTTATTTTGTCCAATTTTCAAAAAAAAAAATTAAAATGAAAGATAGACAGAAAATCACGCATGCAGACGTCACAAATACTACTTGTGTAAACAAATGAGCTTGAACACTATAATAAATTTCCGAAACTCGTTTTGTTATGCATGGAAAAAGAAGTAACTGGTGCAGTTTGTCATTATTCAAACCACGAGTAACGCAGTTCCGGGTTTTCCAAAAGCATCGATTATGATGAACGAAATTAAGTTAAAATCTAAATTTATCGTACGTTATTTATTTGATTGACGTTATGTGCCACAACCACGAGAGTTGATTTTATGGATATAATTTATACTGAGGGTATGGAGAGCCGAGATACCTCTCAACTCATGTACAGAGGGTGCCAGTGTTCACTTTGTAGTGAGCTGCGCCTCATTTATTGTCCTATATACTAATTTTTTGCCAGTTAACTGACTGTGTGTTAGTTGCAATATGTCATCTGTGATCCCACGTGGCCGTTACTCAATTTTTTATCTTCGAGATCTGATAAATTGTTTTCTGAAACCTAAACCGCGTCAACTTGTATCGAAACTGTTTGTTATTAGATGAGGATAGAATAATGAACAATATTTTATTAAAAGAAGTATAAATTTAACACAGTAATTACACCCTCTACGTAACCCATAAACATCAGTCGTTCTGCATTCAGCCTTACTGGGCCGCAATGGTGAAAGTCGAACATCAAGCAAGGAATGACTTTATTGCTCATATGACGATTTCGGAATTTATCCGTCATCAGATATCTACAGGAAATAAGATCCAAAAATATTTTATAAATCATTGTAGTGGGTAGTTAGAGCACTCAACTTTGACTGAAATCGCCTGCCACAAACTGTTTACACGTGCCCAGAAGCGAATGCTGGACGTCGATACGGCGTTTCGAGTTGTATGTGGAAAAAAAAAAAAAAAGAAATTCGCAGACTGCAGAGTGCGGTCCACGAGGACATTTTTGACACCAGATGCCAATGCAAAATGTACAGTGTGACCAGGGCGCATCTACTATAGTACATTTATTATATCGTATATCTATCGGCAGTGAACCACCTTACTATAAAAGAAATATTTTATTTATGCAAATGGCAATGACAACTTTACGTTAATAAAAGGTACCGAAAATAATTGTCTAGATTCGGGAATTAACGTGGCGCTACACATCGTCAAAAGCTACAGTCAAAACTACAGTGCTATATGAGAAGCGACAGAAAATTAAAATATAAAATAGCAACACAAATGTACGCCACAAATTTAAATGGCAGTGAGACTGGGGAAGGGGAATACAATATATTCGTTAAAATTACGACAGGCCATCTTCAGACTCAAATACGGTACGAAAAAGTACCCAATATGCGCTTCTGCGCTTACGTCAAGTAGAATGCGATACACAATGTAACGATACTTCTCAAGCAATATCATATAAAACGCAGACGGTAGAAATTACTGGATGCGAGGAATGGGGAAGGGAAGGAGAGGGGAAAACCAATATTTTATAAAACAATTTATCAGGGCAAACCTACGTTTCTAGCATTTGTAGACTTAGAGAAAGCTTTTGACGATGTTGACTGGAATACTCTCTTTCAAATTATGAAGGTGGCAGGGGTAAAATACAGGGAGCGAAAGGCTATTTACAATTTGTACAGAAACCAGATGGCAGTTATAAGAGTCGAGGGGCATGAAAGGGAAGCAGTGGTCGGGAAGGGAGTGAGACAGGGTTGTAGTCTCTCCCCGATGTTATTCAATCTGTATATTGAGCAAGCAGTGAAGGAAACAAAAGAAAAATTCGGAGTAGGTATTAAAATCCATGGAGAAGAAATAAAAACGTTGAGGTTCGCCGATGACATTGTAATTCTGTCAGAGACAGCAAAGGACTTAGAAGAGCAGTTGAACGGTATGGGCAGTGTCTTGAAAGGAGGATATTAGATGAACATCAACAAAAGCAAAACGAGGATAATGGAATGTAGTCGAATTAAGTCGGGTGATGCTGAGGTAATTAGATTAGGAAATGAGACACTTAAAATAGTAATGGAGTTTTGCTATTTGGGGAGCAAAATAACTGACGATGGTCGAAGTAGAGAGGATATAAAATGTATACTGGCAATGGCAAGGAAAGTGTTTCTGAAGAAGAGAAATTTGTTAACATCGAGTATAGATTTAAGTGTCAGGAAGTCATTTCTGAAAGTATTTGTATGGAGTGTAGCCATGTATGGAAGTGAAGCATGGACGTTAAATAGTTTGGACAAGAAGAGAATAGAAGCTTTCGAAATGTGGTGCTACAGAAGAATGCTGAAGATTAGATGGGTGGATCATATAACTAATGAGGAAGTATTGAATAGGATTGGGGAGAAGAGAAGTTTGTGATACAACTTGACCAGAAGAAGGGATCGGTTGGTAGGACATGTTCTGAGGCATCAAAGGATCACCAATTTAGTATTGGAGGGCAGCGTGGAGGGTAAAAATCGTAGAGGGAGACCAAGAGATGAATACACTAAGCAGATTCAGAAGGATGTAGGTTGCAGTAGATACTGGGAGATGAAGAAGCTTGCACAGGATAGAGTAGCATGGAGAGCTGCATCAAACCAGTCTCAGGACTGAAGACCATAACAACAACAGGAAATATTGTGTTAGTATAAACAAAAATCTGGCATGGGACATTACACGTCATATACTTATAAAACTAAGAAATATTACATGGTTCTATGCACGGTCAAATGTGAAAATCGTAGCTTCTTGTGACGCTTTACGTAAGTTGTAAACTTAAGGATAAAATGCATAATGTAATCGTACATCCCAAATCACAAAATATTAAACACTGGCAGTAGTAATTAGAGGGCAGGAGGAGCGGGGGGACAGGGGAGGTGCACTGTACAAAAATGAAGCGGAAACAGGAGCGCTTGTCAGAATCAGACATTGATACCACCAGCCACGGTCATAACAATTCCTGGAGAATATCGAGAAACTGTTTCCTGTGGGAGCGATCAGTTCATTCAAGATTCCATAATGGGTAGCATTAAAGTGTGTATAAATCTCAATTTCTTCCAAAATGTCTGCTGCCGGTGAAACGTTAATCGTGAATGTCTCTCTCTCTCTCTCTCTCTCTCTCTCTCTCTCTCTCTCTCTCCTCTTCTCTATCTACCTATCTGTCTACCTCGGCCTGCCTCCTCTATCTCGGTCGCGTGACCATCTCTATTGATAGAAATGAATTTCTGTTATGCAATTACCTGGACAATTTGTGCCACTCTTGTTTTGTGTGGCTAGTTACGCACCCTTGGCAACCTTGTCACTGCTGTTGTTATTCAATCGGTGTGCTCCGGTAGTGTGTACATTTTAAGGTCATAACGGGTTTTTATTTAGTGTCTAAGTACGGACTCTTCTCAGACTCGTGACTTTGAAGTACCCATCGTGTACAGTATTTTTATTCACTATGTGATCAGAAGTATCCGGACACATACGGTTTCCATATTAGGTCCATTTCATTGCCACCTACTGCCAAGCACTCCATATCAGCGACCTCAGTAGTCATTAGACATCGCCAGAGGGCAGAACGGGGCGCTCCGCGGAACTCACGGACTTCGAATGTGCTCAGGTGATTGGGTGTCATTTGTGTCATACGTCTGTACGCGAGATTTCCACACACGTAATCATCCCTAGGTCCACTGTTTCCGATATGATAGTGAACTGGAAACGTGAAGGGACACGTACAGCACAAAAGCGTACAGGCCGACCTCGTTTGATGACTGACAGAGATCGCCGACAGTTGAAGAGGGTCTTAATGTGTAATAGGCAGACATCTATTGAGACAATAACACAGGAATTCCAAACTGCATCATTGCAAGTACTATGACAGTTAGGCGGGAGGTGAGGAAACTTAGATTTCATGGTCGAACGGCTCCTCATAAGCCACACACCACGCTGGTAAATACCGAACGACGCCTCGCTTGGTGTAAGGAGCGTAAACAATGAACGATTGGACAGTGGGAAAACGTTGTGTGGATTGACGAATCACGGTACACAATGTGGCGATCCGATGGCAGGGTGTGGGTACGGCGAATGCCCGGTGAAAGTCATCTGGCCGCGTGTGTAGCGTCAACAGTAAAATTCGGAGGCGATGGTGTTACGGTGTGGTCGTGTTTTTCATGGAGGGGGCTTGCACCCCTTGTTGTTTTGCGTGCCACTATCATAGCACAGGCCTGCATCGATGTTTTAAGCACCTTCTTTCTTCCCACTGTTGATGAGCGATTCGGGGTGGCGACTGCATCTTTCAGCACGATCGAGCACCTGTCCATAATGCACGGCCTGTGGCGGAGTGGTTACACGACAACAATATTCCTGTAATGGTCTGGCCTGAAGAGAGTCCTGATCTGAATCCTAAAGAACATCTTTGGGATGTTTTGGAACCCCGACTTTGTGCCAGGCCTTACCGACCGACATCGATACCTCTCCTCAGTGCAGCACTCCGTGAATAATGGGTTGCCATTCCCCAAGAAATCCTCCAGCACCTGATTGAACGAATGCCTGCGAGAGTGGAAGCCAGCGTCGAGGCTAAGGATGGGCCAACACCATATTGAATTACAGCATTAGCGATGGAGGGCCCCACGAACCTGTACGTCATTTGCAGCCACGTGTCCGGATACGTTTGATCACATAGTGTATGTATCAGTAAGAGAGGGTAATTGTCTTTCACCAACTCTGTTTCCCAGTTTCCCATATATATCAAAAACTTGAATAGGAAGACAGTATAATTACAGGAGGAAGACGTAAGCATAAGACATCAAACAACTGACGAATGAACAGTGAAAAAACATTGTGCGGATTGACGAATCACGGTACACAATGTGGCGATCAGGCCAGGACTCTGTACATGCCAGTCCATTACGGGGATGTTATTGTCGTGCAACCACTCCGCCACAGGCCGTGCATTATGAACAGGTGCTGGATCGTGTTGAAAGATGGAATCACCATCCCAAATAACTCTTCAACAGTGGGAAGCAAGAAGGTGCTTATAACATCATAAGAAGATCAAATGCATCAGATTTGGCAATGACGTGATGCTGGTTGCAGATATGACAGTACCTCATCAAAGGAGGCTATCCAGACTTAATGGAGGAGTGCAGATAGCCACAACAAAGAAATCAAAGATAATGAAAGTACTTAACAAAGAAGGTATAAAGTGAAAACAATAAGAAGTCAAACTGAACAGAAAATGTAGTACAGATATTGCAGGAGCGTGCTAACGGGTAACGGAGGCGTGAGGAAGAAATACGGGTAAGATCAAGAATTTGTAATGGCAAAGCAAGCTTTCCAGAAAAAGAAACGCTTGTGCAGTCAATTAGGTGTAGAAGCTACAAAAAAGGGATGGTTAAATGCTTTGTATGGAGTGTTTTATGTACAGATGTTAAAGCTGGACATCGACGAAGAGAGGAACAGACAAAACTGAAGCATTCGGGATGTGGGTCTGGAGTATAATGACGAAAATAAAATGACTGGATAAAGTGAAGAGCAATGAAGTGGTGGAAAGTGTATTCCGCTGGGAAAAGGAGTTCTGACAACTGCTATCGACGGCGCTCTGGAAGGACAGAAGAAAAAATAAAGGAGAAGAGTAAAAGTTCTAGACGAAGTAAAAAGAGGTAAGCACTAGAAAAGGAGGCAGTTGCCCTGGGACAGGATCAGATGAAGGCAGAAATGTTGTCAGAAACCAAAACGGAGACAGAACACCTAATTATGGTAGTTATCGTCCGTATCCGTATGAAATGTCACTGAGGAGAAAGACTGGGAGAAACTGACACCGCCAGTGGGCAAAGTTACATGATTTTATCAGGATCTACATCTACATCTACATCTACACCTACATCCCCAAACACACTCCAAAAGAAACCTTGCTGTGAGTAGCGGAGCGTACCATGTACCACTGTTATACATTTCTTTTCCAGTTCGATTCACAAACAGAGAGAGGAAAAAAAGACTGTCTAAAGGCCTCCTACGACCCCTAATTTCTCGATTATTATTATTGGTGTTCTTAGCCTGAAATGTATTTGGCGGCAGTAGAATCGTTCCGCACTCGGTCTCAAATGGCTACATTTCCACAATCCCTTCAGGAACTGCTATTTGACTTCACAAAGCATTTCGGTAATACTTGCGTGCTGATCGAACCTACCGGTAACGAATCTAGCAGCATTCCTCTGAATTGCTCCGACGTCTTCTTTTAATCCGAGATGGTGGCGATCTCAAACACTCCAACACTACTCAAGAATGGGTCACACTAGCGATCTACACGCCGTCACCTTTCCCAAAACTCTCCCAATAAAACGAAGTGTAGCATTCGCCTTCCCTAGTACCAACTTGACGTGCTCATTTTATTCACATGGCTTTGCGACGTTAACGTAGACGTTTAATCGCTGTAATGTGCCAAGTAGCACCCTAGTAATGCTGTTTGTCGGTATGGGTACTTTTTCGAACTCTACAGAATTATTTTCCAATTCAGTGTCATTAATTAAATTTTTTTCTACATTTACAGCAAATTGACATTCTCCGCATCAACTAGAAATTCTGTCTAAGTCATATTTTATGCTCCTACAGTCACTAAACCACATATTCAGGTACACCACAGCATCGCCCCCAAGCAGCAGTAAATTGCTACTAACCCTTTCCGTCAAATCATATATTAATTATAGAGAATAAGAACGATCTTGTCACGTTTACCAGGGACACTCCTGACGATTCCCTTGTATCTGATGAACACTCGCCGTCGAGAACAACGTACCGGCTTCTATTACTTAACAAGCCTTCGAGGCACTCAGATATCTCGGAAACTGAACAATATGCTCGGACCTTCGTTATCAGTCTGCAGTGGTGCACAGTATCAAACGCTTTCTGGAAATCTGAGGATGTGGAATCTACCTGTTGCCGTTCTTCCATCGTTCGTAGGATTTCATGAGCGGAAAGGGCAAGCTGAATTTCGCACAAGCGATGATTTCTAAATCCGTGTTAATTTGTGGACAGAAGCTTTTCTGTCTCGAGGAAATTTATTGTATTCGAATTGACAATTCTGCAGAAGAATGATGATAATATCGTAGTCTGTCATTATATGCGTCCGTTCTTTTGCCTTTGTCATGTACAGGAGTCACTTGTGCTTTTTTTTCAGACGCTTGAGACTTTGCACTGGGCGAAAGATTCAAGCTTAGTAATGGGCTAATTTCGCAGAGTACTCTCTGGGAAACGAAGTGGGACTCCATCTGGATCTGGCGGCTTACACATTTCCAAACTCTTTTACTCGTTTCTTTACGCCACGTATGTGTATTTCTACGTCCTCCATGCAGGAGTCCTCAGACAGTGAAACGAAGCTATGTTTCTACGATCCTCCTTCGTGAATGATTACTTAAATGTGGAATGTAGATGTGGTCGACGCGTAACTGGACAGAAGCCGTCGACCCGCTCAGTGATTTTGTTTATAACCAGAATTTTCCTGGGTTTTCGGCAAGATCTTTCGCTAAGATATGTCAGTGGAAGTTGATGTACGCTTCGCTCGTTGACCTTCTTACGAACACACTAGTTTCTACTAACTTTCACCTGTCAATATTTTCGCTCTCTTTTTCGAACTCAGGGACAACAATTTCTGTTTCCTAAGCATTTTCCGAATCAGATTATTAAATCACGGAGGGTCATTTCCATTTTTAATGCACTTGCTTGACACACGCGTCTCCAGAGCACGATTTACACTCAGTTCAAACTTTGCCCACAGTTGCTCTACGTCCATCATATAGCAGCTAAATGATGTTACCTCATTGTCTAAGTGGTATGCTAACAGCTGTTTATCTGCTTCTCCTTGCATAAATACTCTACTAGCCATCTTGATGGATTTACTGACTTTAGTAACCATCGTCGCTGAGATAACGTCACTATCACTAATGCCTGTCTCTAAATCGTCACTGTCGATAAGGTCAGCCCTATATGAAGCTACAAGGTCTAACATATTTGCACTATGTCTGGATTGTCTAATTAGTTTTTCAAGGCAGTTTTCAGAAAACGTATTGGGTCTACAACTTTGCTTCCGCCGTTTTGCAATAGTCGGCTGTAGCGGCAAGTGGGGCTCGGATGGTTGGTCACTATAAGCTTAGGCACCTGTAAACATAATGCCATAAAATATTAGTCGAATTGTGACTCGCATCATAAGGTTATTCTCGATTAAGTACGTCAACTTACGTACCCAGTTCTCGCCATTTGCGGGAAGTTTTAATTTTCTGCTTTAACATGAAGAAATCTGCAACTGTGGCTCTTAAAATGCTGGGTAACACCAATGGTGAGGGAACTATTAGTGGAAAACGTGCAGAGAATGTTTTTAACGCCTTAAGAACGGGAATTTTGATGTGGAAGACCGGCGTGGCGGTGGAAGACAGAACGTTTTCCTAGCTACTGAAACAGACGAAGACAGTCACAGAACATCATTATCGGAAGCAATTGATGCGTTCGAGCCCAGTACTGAAACACAAACGGCCACAATGCAGCGATAGAAACGTAAAGGTAATTTTGCAGCAGGTCAGTGCTCGACCCCATGTCGCAAAACCCTTCAGAATACACATGGAAACGTTGGAATGAGACGTCATATCCCTCCCGCCGTATTCTCCGTACTTTGCTCTCTCTGACTACCACCTTTTTCGATCAGTGGCATACAGTCTGGCTGACCAGCACTTCCGATCATATGAACAAGTGCAAAATTGAATCGATTCATGGATCCCCACAAAAGACGCACAGTTCTTCCGTCACGGGATTCGTATGCTATCCGAAAGATGGAAGAATGCAGTGGCCAGCGATGGGCAAAACTATGAGTCATACACTACTGCCCATTAAAATTGCTACACCAAGAAGAAATGAAGATGATAAACTGGTATTCATTGCACAAATATATTATACTAGAACTGACATCTGACTACATTTTCACGCAATTTGGGTGCATAGATCCTGAGAAATCAGTACCCAGAACGACCACCTCTGGCCGTAATAACGGCCTTGATACGCCTGGGCATTGAGTCAAACAGAGCTTGGATGGCGTGTACAGGTACAGCTGCCCATGCAGTTTCAACACGATACCACAGTTCATCAAGAGTAGTGACTGGCGTATTGTGACGAACCAGCTGCTCGGCCACCATTGACCAGTCGTTTTCAGTTGATGAGAGATCTGGAGAATGTGCTGGCCAGGGCAGAAGTTGAACATTTACTGTATCCAGAGAGGCCCGTACAGGACCTGCAACATGCGGTCGTGCATTATCCTGCTGAAACGTAGAGTTTCGCTGGGATCGAATCAAGGGTAGAGCCACGGGTCGTAACACATCTGAAATGTAACGTCCACTGTTCAAAGTGCCGTCAATGCGAGCAAGAGGTGACCGAGACGTGTAACCAGTGGCACCCGATACCATCACGCCGGGTGATACGCCAGTACGGCGATGGCGAATACACGCTTCCAATGTGCGTTCACCGCGATGTCGCCAAACACGGATGCGACCATTGTGATGCTGTAAACAGTACCTGGATTCATCCGAAGAAACGACGGTTTGCCATTCGTGCACCCAGGTTTGTCGTTGAGTACACCATCGCTGGCGCTCCTGACTGTGATGCAGCGTCAAGGCATGGTCTCCGAGCTGATAGTGCATGCTGCTGCAACCGTCGTCGAACTGTTCGTGCAGATAGTTGTTGTCTTGCAAACGTCCATATCTGTTGACTCAGGGATCGACACGTGGCTGCACGATCCGTTACAGCCATGCGGATAAGATGCCTGTCATCCCGACTGCTAGTGATACGAGGCCGTTGGGATCCAGCACGGCGTTCCGTGTTACCCTCCTGAACCCACCGATTCCATATTCTGCTAACAGTCATTGGATCTCGACGAATGCGAGCAGCAATGTCGCGATACGATAAACCACAATCGCGATAGGCTACAATCCGACCTTTATTAAAGTCGGAAACGTGATAGTACGCATTTCTCCTCCTTACACGAGGCATCACAATAAAGTTTCACCAGGTGACGGCGGTAAACTGCTGTTTGTGTATGAGAAATCGGTTGGAAACTTTCTTCATGTCAGCACGTTTTAGGTGTCACCACCGGCGCCAACCTTGTGTGGATGCTCTGAAAAGTTAATCATTTGCGTAAAACAGCATCTACTTCCTGTCGGTTAAATTTCGCGTCTGTAGCACGTCATTTTCGTGGTGTAGCATTTTTAAGGGCCAGTTGTGTAATTTTTTTGTATGTTTTTCACAATAAAGCCCCGAACGTCGAGAAAAAACGGAGGAAGCCAAGTGGTAGACCTAGTATTTTAAAGCAATTTATATGAACTTTTCGAGTTGATTCCCGTTTTTATTTGTAACTTAGTCAAAAGCAGGGGATTGTCTAGATAGCTTCCCGCCTGGACGGAGGGTGCATTATTTTACAGGTTGCAGGGGCGGTCGAATAATGAATCAAGTCGGATCCCCAACGCTTTTGGTTTGTCCCGTGGCGTCCTAACCACGGTGCGGCATCGCCATCGTCATAGTGAAAGTGGTTGGTTCCTGCATGCTTCTAGTTTCGTTTCTGTAACTTAGCTACAAACGGAGGTCTTCCAGAAGGCTTACGTCGGAGGAGGATCTTGGAGGTTGAAAAAAACTACAAGTCTTCCTCTTTCAGGTGGAGCAAGAATCACCTACTTGAGATGAACGTTCGAAATTTGGTGGAATTGAAAGCATATCGGGTATCCTCAATGGGTAATACCGTACCACCAATTTCATGTTACTGGTACAGTATAGAGGCTTTGAATCGGTGACAGGAAGGTGACTCGCGTGCGTCCTACCGTTACGCGCCCATCACGTCAGCCGGGAGACCTACATTCAAATGACAGCCCGTGTCGTGGACACTTCTCAGAACTGTGCTGCGCCAACAGCTGCACGGTTCCGCTAGCAACAGCGCCAGGTGCCCGTCAGTTCGGGGAACGTCAAAGCACAGTTATGATTCTCCGTACGGTAGAATGACATGTCATTACGTTCTAAAAGCTTTCTGCGGTTTGGAAGAGGTCCTTTCCCTCGCAGCAAGCTCATTACATTTCAGTCGCTGCAGACAGCCGATGCGGCATTCGTGAAATTATTTTTCTCCGCGGCAGTTAACTGCTGTGTCAATCTGCATGTCAGCCTGCCATACCTAAGAAACTAATAGAAAAACAGAGCAAGTACGAGCATAACCCGTATAAACTTGGTTACGTACATAAATCATTATTGAGATTTTCCTCTATACAAAGGCTTTTCTCGAACGTGACAAATACCCGGAAATTATTACATATTTTGCACAAGATCTTAGTTTATCTCCTCAGACTGTCCCTCCAGGTTCTTCCATTTTGTATATCTTGTTCCTCTGCGCGAAGTCTTCTTATGGTTAATCGTACATTTTGGAGCCAGTTGGTCATAGGGCGTCCTCTTCTCTTCTTTACCTCTAGGTTCCCACTCCAGGATCATTTTCGGAATTGTGACTTCCTCCATTCTTCTAATATGACCGTACTTTTGTAATTTCCTCCTACCCATCACGTCAAGTATTCTTTCTCTTACTTCCATTCTCTTTATTATTTCGTCGATTCTTACTTTCTCTTTTGTAGAAATTCTTGTGATTTCGGGTCGAGACATTTGTTTTTACTTGCCAAATGTAGTCTACGTGATACGGTATTTGGTGTCTTAATCGTCATACAGCGATTATAGTGGGTCTTCTGCAAAACATCTGCACTTACATACTACTAACGCAAAAATAATATTTCAATCGTTTTCACAGGTCAGGCTTTAAAGAAACCTTTTGAGCGTCGTGGACGCCAACTGTTTCGCAACACTACATTTACTAGATTCCAAACCTGTTTTCTGTGTACCCTCCCCCAATGGTCCCATCGATTAATACCAACTATTATTCCCGCCATGTTCAGGTCCATTGCATTTCGTTATCGGATTACGTCACCAGTATAACTAGCAAGGTGCTTTGCATATGATTTCCAACTATGTAATATGTAAGTGTCGGATATGTGTGGCCTAAGAAATGGTATATATTACGGTACTATATACCAGAATGAAACTGAGCAAATAAAAACAAATACGCCACGACCCAGAACCGAACCCTTGACCTCCTGCGTACTAACCCAAAATGATATCCCCTGCACCAATTGCATTACACTGCTTCTGTATGCTGACAGCTATAGTTAACATACACTTGATTACAGTGATGCCAGACTGCCAATATTAAAGGCCGATTTACTGCCGGAAACTTGCGCTAGACAAAATTTATGAGCAAACTTTTTCTATCGCTAGTATGTGAGCAATCGCGCCGCGAATTTTTCTTCACCCTGTATAAGAGCAGAGACACGCTCCTATCAAAGTACAGTCTCCTTCACGTAGGTGTTCACATTTGCAATAAATAACTCCGGTTTAACGCAGTGTTATTATTTTACATAAGATGCTTAACGGTCACCTTTGGATAACTCTAACCGGGAGTTAAATCGAAATTCACACAATTGTCGGAAGTGGTATGCTGAGACGCGTCACAGTCGCTGAAATATGGACCTTGTTTCCCCTTGCCTTAGCACTGAGCCGCAGCCCCCTCCCCCACCAACCAACCCCCCCCCCCTCCCTTCCAAACGAACCACGCACCACCACATTGACGATGCGACACAGAAATTGCATCGCGATTGCATACTGCAAGTTCCATGCCGACTTCTCTCCAAGAGACTAATGCCGCCCTCAGAAGTTGTCTCAGTGCTGGGCCACGAGGACATTGTTGGAGTCATTCTGCTATTGCAGAGCTATGATACAGGCGCTGTTTCGGGCACTACATGGAACCTATCATGGGAGTCCAGTAGCTTGTAATCGATGCACCACTTCCCTTTTCCTGTAAGTTTCCTACATTCCCATTGACGATGTGACACAGAAATTGCATCGCGATTGCGTACTTCAGGTTCCATGCCAACTTCTCTCCAAAAGACTAAATTCGAGGTGCATCAATTACAAGCTACTGGACTCCCAGGAGGGGTCTCTTGCGGTGACCATAGATGCGCCAGGCTCATACATGTACCCTAGCAGAATGAGTCCCACAATGTCCTCGAGGCTTATGCAATAGCCCAGCGCCTCCCTAAAGGTGAGACAACTTCTGAGGGCGCCACAAGTCTCTAGGAGTGAAATCGGCATGTAGCCTGTAGTATACAATCGCGAAGCAATTTCTGTATCACAACGTAAATGTCAGCTTGCGTGGGTAACAGTAAACCGGCAGCGGTGCAATGATTACAAGCTAGTGGATTCCCAGCATAGGCTCAACGTGGTGACAGTACTGCGCCAGTATCATAGATTTACACTGGCAGAGTGACTTCGACAATGTCCTTGAGACTTACGCAACAGCCCAGCACCCACCTAATTGCGAGATAACTCGTGAGTTCAGCATTAGTCTCTTTGAGAGAAGTCGGTTTGGAGCAATACCAACGTCTCTCCAAAAGACTAAATTCGAGGTGCATCAATGAAATCGCGAAACAATTTCTGTGTCGCCTTGTCAATGTTTACAGGCAAAGGTGAGTGGTGCATCAGGTACAAGCTACAGGACCCCCAGGAGAGGTACAAATCGGTTCCCGAAGCCGCGCTAGTATCGTAGATGTACCCTAAAGCCCGTGTGCCCTACGTTGGCGTTTCCACATATAGAGGCGGAGTGGAAAGGAAGCGTCATGGGGATGAGAACTGCGCACGAGCGGCAGGAGAGAGCGGGCAATCAAAGTCTACGTTACCGAAATGCATTTCTGAGGATAACAGTCAGGCTCGTTTGACTACGGTACGTTGTGTTATACGTTCACATCTATGAGGGGAATAGTAAGTATTGAAACCAATTTCGATCAATCGTCATGAGAGAAATTCTTAAGAGGAAAATCTCAAGAGAGAAATTCCTAAGGAATTAATTCACATCCACTGCTCCACAAATTTACTCTGCTTGACGTCGGGAGGCGAGAACAACTGACACAGCTTTATGAAGACGAGAAGTACATTTTTTCTCATAACGTCATTGAAGCTGCTTGCAATAATTACATTTATTGCGATTTGACCTGCATTATATGTAAAAATTTAATACACAAGAAAATTAACTTCAAGCACAAACCGATATCACTATATTTGGTTGACAGCTGCTTCTGCTCAATAGAATTTTTAAAAGTGTGTGAGGTGTGTGTGTGTGTGTGTGTGTGTGTGTGTGTGTGTGTGTGTGTGTGTGTGTTGGACGATAGTTAAGTGTAATCGCGGCGTGGAGAAAAGACTAGTGGTAACAAAGACTAATGTAAAAGACTATCGTAAAAATGGTCAGTAAGTTGTCATATTTTTCTTTGTTAACGGGCGTTATGAGTGTAAACTAACACGTTCGATATTACAGTGAGAGACTGCATTTATAATCCATTCAACAAGCAAACAATTAACCATCATCTGCGAATGATCCCAGGGAATCTGATCGACAACATCAAAAACCACCGATATCTCAAAAAGCAACAGTTACTGTCATTTTAGGGCTTTATCCAGTTCGTGCCTTGAAAATGACAGATACGTTGAACATTATAGGTCTGTATAATTAAAAGGATAAAGTCCTAATCAATAAGCCTAGGAAGTTCCCATTATTATATATGCAACTAACATGTTGACAAACACATTTTTTTAAACCATGAGCCTTTAAAATGAAGGAAAATTATTACTTTGTTCGTAAGTCTACATTGTAATACAATTGTCACTTGTATTGGAGACTGTTTCCGAACTAACTGATTATAAATTTATGGTGATAGGTTCAAGGATTATATACATCATCACTTCCCTGACAAATTCTTCTTTCTGAAGTTTTTCAACATGCCACACAGACTGTGCCCACGCTACAGGGGGGATGTTGTCCGTTGCCTCATTGTCTATTGCCTCATGCACAAGCCATTCACTATATGTTATCTTGAATGTTTTTTTTTCTCCCACATAACCTAGAAACCCTTTGCCCAAATTAATTCCATGGGGCTACAATGACAGTGACACATGGGTAAACGCAAAACTGTGTGATCGCACTCACATGGAAGGAAGTCAAGTTTGTACGTTCTGTCATGTGACTTGTACAGTACAAGTTAAAGAGCTGCAGGAGATCGGCACGAGTATGGTTTATACGTTGGTTAAAATTTTTATTTTTAAACTGGGGAAAAATATTTTGCATTTGATGTTTTCTCTATAACAGTTGAATTATAACTGGCAATGATCGACTTCGAAGAAAGGTATGACAAGAATTGTGAACCACATCACGAAACTGACAGCGTTCATTGCCGAATGGTAGTCACTTCTGTTTTTCTAGCAGGTAAATACAAGTTTATTCTCAGAAATAAAACCAAACCAAGAGTCAGAATGCAGAATAATTGTCTAAGAACCTAGCCCTATGAGAACTTTAAAATCGCCAGTACCATCACTCATTTTCCAGCAGATCTCCTTGCAATGATTGTAACTGACCCATGTTGCATCAAAGTAATACACTGTTGAATTATCTTCTTCCCTTGTATCGTGAATCTTTGTATGGGATATACTCCATGCTGCACCTAGGTCACTTGTTTGAACAAAAAACTCTCTTCTTAACATAAATGGAACAAACGTCTCTCAAAATTCTTTACCTTGACGAAGCGCTTACCATTGAAGCTTGCACAACAGTAACACGTTTTCGTTATGTCGGGTGTTCATCATTCACATGGAGCACTTTAAAACTTCTTTTTTAAAACTATCCATTTGTGTTGCAGGTTTCTTGCGATTTCGGTACTTTCCAGGCGACACGAAACCAACTGTTTGTACGGTTCCTACAAAAATGGTTCAAATGGCTCTGAGCACTATGGGACTTTACATCTGTGGTCATCAGTCCCCTAGAACTTAGAACTACTTAAACCTAACTAACTTGAGGACATCACACACATCCATGCCCGAGGCAGGATTCGAACCTGCGACCGTAACAGTCGCGCGGTTCCGTACTGAGCGCCTAGAACCGCGAGACCACTGCGGCCGGCACGGTTCCTACAGCTATGACAACTTGTTTTACAATTCTCTTTACGCCGGCCGCGGTGGCCGAGCGGTACCAGCCCTTCGGTCCGGAACGGCGCGATGGTTACGGTCGCAGGGTCGAATCCTGCCTCGGGCATGGATGTGTGTGATGACCTTATGTTAGTTAGGTTTACGTAGTTCTAAGTTCTAGGGGACTGATGACCTCAGATGTTAAGTCCCATAGTGCTCAGAGCCATTTGAACCATTTTTTGAATTCTCTTTACAGTTCTCTTGCCGATGCCAGATTGTTTTGGAGTCCAGTCATGTGTTTTCCAGTGTCAACAGTAGGAGGCCTGCTTTTCAAATCACGTTTGAAAAAGTTATAAATGCGGAAAATTATCCACCTTGCCTGCTTGTGAAGCATTTCATGTTTATATCCGCCACCTGACTTTTTTTTTTTAATCACACTTCAACGTGCACAAGATACACACTCACAGCTATACTACTGCAAGAAAAAAAAGGAAACAAAATAACTAAAAGCTGAATGAATAATTCGGCTGTCGCTAAGTGCGGCAACAGTGCAACATGTAGGAGCGAGATTCTCGCTCTCTAGCTGCAACTCTCTGCTAGCCGCTGGGAAAGAGAATGAATGTCATTGGCCGCCTGTAGCTAGTGGAGGGGGATTCGTAGAACGGCTCAAATTTGGGCCACCTTCTAACATTATGCGCACGATAACTGACTGACACCAACAATGTTCTCAAAACTTATGCAGTAGTCAAGGACCCACCTAATGGCGGCATTAGGCACTTGCAGAGAAGTCGGCATAGAGCCTGTTGTATGCTATGAAGAAGCAATTTCTCTGTCGCATCGTCAATGTGAGGGTGCGAGGGCTCCAGAAAAGGAGCAGCGGTGCATTGATTACAAACTACTGTACTCCCAGGAGAGGCTCCATGTGGTGACCATAGCCGGTTTGGTCTCTTGGAGAGAAGTCGGCTTAGAGCCTATACTTTTAAATCGCAGCGCAATTTCTGCGTCGCATCGTCAATGTGAGGGCGCGAGAGTTAAAGCAAATGGCCAGTGTTGAATCGGGTATAAGGTCTGGACTCACAGGAGTGGTTCCATGCTGTGACGGTAGCCCCATTAGTCTCTTGGAGATAGCATGGAGCCTGTAGTTTTGAATCTCGATGCAATTTCTGTGTCGCCTCGTCAACGTGAAGGTTCGAGGATTGCAGTAAAAAGGCAGTGTTGAGTTGGATACAAGCTACTTGACCCCCAGGAGTGGATCCATGCGGTGACCGTAGCCATATTAGTCTCCTGGAGATAACATGGAGCCTGTAGTATTCTATAGCGACGAAATTTATGTGCCGCCTAGTCAATGAGACAGTGTGAGATTTACAGTAAGCGGGCAGTGGTGCTGTAAGTAGGCTGTTTATGTTTTCTGTATGTAAGTAGGCTGTTTATGTTTTCTCTATGTAAGTAGGCTGTTTATGTTTTCTTATTGGCAACGTTACGTAGCGCTCAATATGAAAATCACTGGCTGTGCTGTGTGCAGTCTGTGGCTAGTTTGCATTGTTGTCTGCCATTGTAGTGTTGGGCAGCGGCAGCTGGCTGTGAACAGCGCGTAACGTTGCGCAGTTGGAGGTGAGCCGCCAGCAGTGGTGGATGTGGGGAGAGAGATGGCGGAGGTTTGCAGTTTGTCATGAACCGATATATATATATTATGATTTGTGATGATATTAAGGTAAATACATTGTTTGCTCTCTATTAATATCTTTCATTTGCTAACTACCCCTATCAGTGGTTAGTGCCTTCAGTAGTTTGAATCTTTTATTTAGCTGGCAGTAGTGGCGCTCGCTGTATTGCAGTAGCTTGAGCAGCGAAGATTTTTGTGAGGTAAGTGATTTGTGAAAGGTATAGTTTAATGTTTGTCAGGGCCATTCTTTAGTAGGGAGTTTTGAAAGTCAGATTGCGTTGCGCTAAAAATATTGTGTGTCAGTTTAAGGACAGTCATGTATAATTGTTCTAAGGGGACGTTTCATATGGCGACCCTGCCAGGCACAGTCATGTATAATTGTTCAAAGGGGACGTTTCATATGTCGACCCTTAGCCGAGGATACCTCACTGGAATCTTCTGATTTTTTCTTGTAGTTTGTGTAATTGGTGTAGCTATTGTTTATTGGTAGCGCGTAATCATAGAGAGAATTTCCTTTGTAGTTGTAGTTTTTCATTGTTGTACAGTAAAACAGTTGTGGCATGCATGTAGATTTGCACCAAGTATTTCGCAGCTGCGCTTGCAATTAACTAGATATTATTTTCAGTGCTATGTTAATTTGTTCTCTTATTTTTGATCTTCAAATTGTGTTTTTCTGTGTTGTCGTGTGAAATACTGTGACAATAATGGCGTGTGAAAAACGTAATACTAGGCTCCAAAGTAAACTGAGAAATGACAGTGAAAATGAAAGCAGTGTGTTAGCGCCACCGAGTAATGAATTAGCTGATGTTCAAAGTAGTAATTTGGTAACTGTTCATAGGGAAATGGAGCAGGCGGCAAACAATGGCGTGGACAGTGAAACAATTAGTGAAGAGGGACGCATTATCGATCGATCGGTCGGCAACAGCTTGCCTCAGGAATCGGGAATGTCAGGACACAATTTTTCAAATACTGTAGATTCAGGTTTTGCGTCCTCACCGTTTTCTCAAATGAGTCAAGACACATTTTCCGCTTGTCAAAATGTGAATGTTGCCGGTGCAAATTCACTGCCGAAAAGCACTGAGGAACATGTTTCAGACACCAGTGAATTGTTATTACAGTTAATGCAACAAATGGGACAAAAGCTTGAAAAGTTAGACACAATGGAACAAAATCTTCAAAAGTTAGACACTACACTTGAACAAACACGTGTAGATTTAACCACTGAGTTATATAACATCGAATCGAAATGTCAAAAGGTCTGTAACGACGTAAAAACACAAATTTGTGAGCATTTTCAACCTATTTTTTCGCGGCATGAAAATGCATTACGGAATCACGAAGCAGCCATAAAAGAACTGCAAACTATTGTTCATGAAAATCATGAGACCTTGCAAGCTAAATTTGACTCAGTTGCATCTACCGATTCGGTTACGCAACTTGCAAAAACTCAGGAAAACTTAAAGGACACAGTAGATACTCTGAAACTTGGTTCAGAAAAACACACTGAGGAAATAAGTACACTATCGGATAAAGTAGCCGAACTTTCAGATCAGTTCACTAACTTATCTACAAAGGTAGATGATGATCTGAATGACACAACACCTGTAGCCTTCACTGACACAGAAGAGTATGAACAAATTAGGAAATTCAAACAAAATCAGAATCAAATTAATACGCAACACCAAAGAGAAATCCGGGAAGTACAAGATCAGCTGACACAGGTAATACAAGAATTACGTATTTCAGAGGACACTCGCGCCCCAACACGGGAAGAGGGACTTAGAAATACGGAAAAGACGCAAAATAATAACATAGGGCATTTCGGAAGTTATGAAAGAAATTGGCAATGTGCACCGAATTTTGAGTTGGAACCGCCGAAGCGACGTAACAATGACCGACATGCGACTCGCCGACATGATGATTTTGACTATAAGCTGTTCATTACTACACGTAAATTCAAAACATTTAAGAATTCTGGCAACGACATTCATCCACAAGCATGGCTCCATCAATTCTCTCATTGTTTTCCTCCCAACTGGTCGTTGGAACACAGATTAGAATTTATGTGTGGCTGCTTAGAGAATGAACCAGCTGTAAGAATGCGATCGGTCATTCACGATTGCCACAGTGAAGGAGAATTTTACCATGCCTTCCTCTCAGCATATTGGTCTCAAGCCACACAAGACCGAGTAAAACATGGTATCATAATGATGAAACATTTCGAACAATCTGAATTCTCCAGTCTTGTGAAATATTTTGAAGACATGTTGCACAAGAATCAGTACCTGTCAAACCCATACAGCCCCTCAGAACTCATCCGCATTTGCTTAATCAAATTACCTGAACATTTACGACATATTATTTTGGCAGGACGTTGCAAAGACGACATTGAAGCATTTCAGGGACTGTTACAAGAATTAGAAATTGACACTGATAATCGCGGAACGCGAAACCAGGAACACAGCAATTACAGGTCACATCCGTCGCAATTCCGCGATGAAAGAAATAATAACTGGACGCGACAAGGCTATTCTCACAACACAAATCGTGACCGAAATAGACACCACCCGTATTACAACCGTTGGCAGAGTAGTAATAGTTACAGAGAAAGATCGCATTTCCGTAGTAATGACTATTACAGAGACAATCAGAGAAACAGACAATATGGGAACCAAAACAATTATTATCAAGGGAGGCAGAATAACTTCAGACGCAACAGTTCGGCGCACAGTTACGATTCAGGGAGAAATTCTCCACCACGTGACGGACAAGGAAGAAACTACGGAATCTACCGACATGACGACAGACGATATGATCATAACGACAGACGTCAATTTCATCAGAACTGGCGGGATTCTAACACGGCTGGGCCCTCTCGGCAAGGCGAATTTGTAGAAGTTAGGTCTCCTAATCCCAGTAACGACGCGCGCCAACAAAGAAACAGACAATGACTCACACCGCAGGCAGCCGCGTGCGCCGGCTGGCTCAGAGAAAAATAACATTGACGCTAACCTTGAGCAAAATTCCAGTATTCTTTACGGACGAATACCGCATGATAATTGCATTCAAGTTGAAATTCTGCGTACTAGGAAGAGTAAAGGATTGCACCACACTTCACATGTAAAACCGCTTACTGAGAGATAATCTGTTTTTTTAACTTTGTCTTTGCCATAAAACTTTTCGCTTCACATTACTAATATGCTTTGTCAGATTTAGAATCTGTTAACATGTAACAATGTTTGAAGTTAAATATCCAGTCTAGAACCTAGGGAACATTTTTAAACAGAAATTTCGATTGCATTGTTATAGTGAACAGACGACACAGTGTTGTATTTGTACATTCTTGCTTGTTAGTTGCACGATTACATAACGACTATCAGGCTTACATACTTAGGACACATACTATATTGGTACTGCTAATGAGATTTTAATGCAACATTTTGGTTTACTTGAAAATAGATTCTGGGTTTAAAGTACTTTCTGTGAGATACCAGACGACAGAGTGATTAGTTTATGTGACAGCTACACGATTTTTATCACGACGCTACTAATGAGTGACAATTTACCTTGTTGCTTTTGCGGTGTATCTGTTTTATATCTGCACAGTTTTCTGAATTCTTCTGGAAAGAAAAATATGTTTTAGTAGTAACTTTTGTGGTATAGCTACAATGAGATTGCCTTTTCCGTAGCACAACAATACGTTACAGCACAGTACTTTCTTCATCATGGCAATAAGCGCAATAACTACGATATCTATACATAAAGCATTTCACTTTTGTTTATCATGAGGTAAGTACATTGACTTTAGCAGAACTTTGCTTACAGAGGACGATAACTACGACAGTTCCACAGAATTATCTTACAGCAAGACGCGCATTTAGCGCTACAGGACACGCATTTGAGTGATTAATCTTATACTTAAAACACTTATTTTCAAAGATTTTTTAATTACAAAGAAAGTTTTCCGTGATACATTTCATTCCATTGCTGTAATTTGTAATACCTGAGGGTATAATTACGTTTATCCTCAGGGGGGTACACGCCTACTTTGTGTACCATGTGTGTGGCAACCACAAGGAACCCTAGCTAATATGGTATTTGCTTATACAACTTTACACATCGGTACCATATTTCTCTAACACACAAATTACACAGCTATCTGATCATGTAACTGAGAGATAAACTTTTTTTATTACATCAGTGACAGATGTTTACGTAATTACACAGTTGGATAACTTCACACTTATGAAACTGTATTTTGTCTGTACTTTGTAAACTGTTCATATTTTTTGGAATCATTGTGATACTATGAGAGCTTTGAATGATGTATTTGGTAAGGGAGCATGATTTTAAAGTACGTTTGAGGTAGATGACACTTTTGATATGAGCAGAGAATTTTTTTAATTATTGGAGGAAGCTACGACGATTTTGAGATTTGACTGAGGTGTTATGATGTTATTTTTACGACGACGATGTGTATTATGCTGCTGAGGTATGTTTACGATTAATAGAGATGACGTTTGGTTTGTGGGGCGCTCAACTGCGTGGTTATCAGCGCCCGTACAATTACCCAATCGTTGCTCAGTCCAATGTCGCCACTTTCCTGGATGATGATGAAATGATGAAGACAACACAAACACCCAGTCATCTCGAGGCAGGTGAAAATCCCTGACCCCGCCGGGAATCGAACCCGGGACCCCGTGCTCGGGAAGCGAGAACGCTACCGCGAGACCACGAGTGGCGGACTACGATTAATAGGCTGAGGCTATATGAGTTATTTGATTATGCTTCATATTTAATGAATAGTGGGTAGGGACTCTTGACTTGTGAAAAAGGTTGTTGGAAACCAAGAATCGTACTTTAAGAGTTATGAAATGTGTGTGTATATGCATGAATGTATCACAATGCCACTGAAAATTTTTTTGGACACTGTTATATTTATAGGGTTTTGTTTCTACAGATTTGCAACGCTAATTCTTGACCTGTGAAATATTTTTATATGAGACTACCACGGTAGCAGAATCTCCTGTCGTAAATATTTCCGTACGAAAGTTAAGTGACCACCTGCACGTAATGCGTCGCGGGCACCCAGCTGTGTCAGACGCCTGGAGAAAAAGCCATTATTGCGAGCCCTTTTCAGCGGCACAGGTAGCACAAAAAAAAGGGGAGGCCATTATCCTTGGAAATATTCTTACATCTGCAAACCTGATAATGACAAGTGTCTTTCTACGAGAATTGAGAGCTACTGACTTACGAAATGCCACATAGCTATTGAATGATGTTTTTATGCTTTGGTTTGCGTAATTGCTTATTTCATTTGATATCTGGTTTCCAGCTGTGTTGCAGCATTGCTTTTATAAAATGAAATGCATTTGCTAATGTGAACACTTTCTGTCAACAGATCTATTAAATAATTATTTTATGATCCACATTCTTTAAAAAAGGAGCATTTGGACAGGAAAGAACAATAAGAAGGAACTAGTAACTGCATTCATAATTTTCTTTTCAAGTAATTGGTAACTTTTTGGTAGAATAACTTCTTGTGGTGCACCACTTTAATTACATAGACATTAAGATGTGATTATACATTTCCCTTATCTGCATTGTTAGCTTTAGTGTACTATTTTTTCTGCTTGAGCTATGTCATGTTTTGATATAAGTTATTACATTTGCTGCTGCTAGCTTTGCCAATCTGTATTTTTTGTCATTGCTGCTTGTGTTAATTGTTTTGTGCTGCTGCATTGCCTCGTTCCTTAGTTTAGCATCTGAGCTCAGTAGATTTAAGTTAGCTTAAGAGGGGGTAGCCTCTAAGAGAATGAGTTGCGATGAATTGGAAGAAATGCATTGAGAAAAAAGGTTTAGGTAGGATTTTCTTGGAAATAAATGATGAGGTAAGATAATGGAAAATAAAAATGAGGTACGAAATGTGTGAACATATAAACACAGAAAGCATGCTTAGTTAGAATTTTTTTTGTGGCAACAAAGGATGAAATAAGAGGAAAGATATATGAAGTTTTGGGTTGGACTGCAGTACCAAATGTTACACTGAAAACGAACCCTGTCCTTTCCTATTGGTGTTATCCCACTATGTGTGTGTGTACCCTTGTGTATTTGTTTTCTTCCTGTCTCTGTGTAATTTCATAGAATTTTTTTCTTCTTTTAATATTAAGCTACATTCACTATGATGAGGAATACTTTTATCCTCAAATACAATTGGCATTAATAATATGTTATTTACCTTATAAATATGCTTACACATTATTTATTCTGTTTAATGCTCATGTGTGAAGTTGATGTTTCAAAAATTATTGTGATCTTTTATGTATGTACTCATGTCATAATTCCACTGATGTATATGTTAGTTTGATTCTTTTGTAAAGCCTGTACTACAGATGTTATCTGTATTATTATGTTTTTAATGATGTATTTTGTACCTTTGTTATTGTATTTTTATGTTATCAAATTGTAATTGTCACCAGTTCATGACATTATTAACTTGTTAGTTACATTTCACTGCACACGTTTCTGTTGGTCATAGTATGTGGACAATATATGAGAAGTAGGGACTGTTAGTGTTTGCACGTGTGTTAATAATTCAGCAAGGGACTGGATAACAGCATTGCTGGTTCTAAGGACAATTCCAAAAACTTTGTGAGTGCACAAGTGGCGGTTTATGGACTTGCTATATTCTCCGCAAGACTCTTCGATGGTGAATGAGCACCTGCACAATCGCAACAGATGGCTGCTGGACATTCTACAAGGACTACAGTGGGTCTGCACCTCTGGTGGCCCACCAATACCATTATTTCTACAAGGCCTGCAGTGGGTCTGCACCTCTGGTGGCCCACCAATACCGTAATCTCTACCAGGACTACAGTGGGTCTGTTCTGTGGTGACCTACCTACCAATATTCTTCAAAACTTCGAATGACTCTGCTGTGGGTTTGCTCCATTGTGGCCCATTACCTGTCAGCATGTCAAGAGTCAGCACTGTCTTTCCGTTGGAAGGACAACACTACTTCTTCAAGACTGCATGGAAATCCACTACTTCTGTGTGCAATTTCTTTTACTAATGAGACTTTGTGAAAAAAAACCTGTAATTACTATTATAATGAACGATCAAGACTGTCTTTATAGACTGTGAGAAAATTTTAGCTTTTGACCAACATTGTATCAATAAGTGTGTGCATTTTATATCTTTGTTACTGTAATTGTGAAAAATTTTTGTCAAATCTGTATTGGCCAGTGCCCAACACCATTTGTAAAAATTTTTTGTGGGGAGCATGGGGGCTATGTAAGTAGGCTGTTTATGTTTTCTGTATGTAAGTAGGCTGTTTATGTTTTCTCTATGTAAGTAGGCTGTTTATGTTTTCTTATTGGCAACGTTACGTAGCGCTCAATATGAAAATCACTGGCTGTGCTGTGTGCAGTCTGTGGCTAGTTTGCATTGTTGTCTGCCATTGTAGTGTTGGGCAGCGGCAGCTGGCTGTGAACAGCGCGTAACGTTGCGCAGTTGGAGGTGAGCCGCCAGCAGTGGTGGATGTGGGGAGAGAGATGGCGGAGGTTTGCAGTTTGTCATGAACTGATATATATATATTATGATTTGTGATGATATTAAGGTAAATACATTGTTTGCTCTCTATTAATATCTTTCATTTGCTAACTACCCCTATCAGTAGTTAGTGCCTTCAGTAGTTTGAATCTTTTATTTAGCTGGCAGTAGTGGCGCTCGCTGTATTGCAGTAGCTTGAGCAGCGAAGATTTTTGTGAGGTAAGTGATTTGTGAAAGGTATAGTTTAATGTTTGTCAGGGCCATTCTTTAGTAGGGAGTTTTGAAAGTCAGATTGCGTTGCGCTAAAAATATTGTGTGTCAGTTTAAGGACAGTCATGTATAATTGTTCTAAGGGGACGTTTCAGTGCATACGATGCAAGATACTGGACTCCCAAAAGAGTCCCATGCGGTGACCGTAGTCGCACCAAAATCATAGATGTACACTAGGATAATGGCTCCGACAATATCCTCGACGCTTGTGTAATAGCCCAGCACCTGCCTAGAGGCGAGACAACTCCTGAAGGCAGCATGAGTCTCTTGGAGAGAAGTCGGCATCGAACCTGTAGTATCTTATCTAACCGCAACGGAATATCTGCATCGCAACATAAATGTGAACTTGCGAGGGTTACAGTAAACGGCCAGTATGTCGTCGGATACAATCTACTGGACACCCAGGACGGGCTCCATGCGGTGACCGCGATGCAATTTCTGTGTCGCATCGTCAATATGAGGTTGCGAGGGTTATAGTAAATGGGCGGTGGTACATCGGATACAAGCCACTGGTCTACCAGGTCTGGTTCCATGCAGTGACGGTAGCCATGTTAGTCCCTTGGTGAGAAGTCGGCATGGAGCCTGTAGTTCTGAATCGCTACGCAACTTCTGTGTTGCATCGTCAATATGAGGTTGCAAGGGTTACAGTAAATGGACTGTGGTGCAGCCGGTATAAGCTACTTCACTTCCAGGAGAGCTTCCATTCGGTGACCGTTGCCGCCCCAGTATGATAGATGTTCATTAGTATAATGACACCGACAATGTCCTCAAAGCGTATGCAGTAGACCAGGACTCTCATAGTGGCGAGACAACTCCCTAGGGCGGCATGATTCTCTTGGAGAGAAGTTCGCATCGAGACTGTAGTTTCCAATTGCGATGCAATTTCTGTGTGGCATCGTTAATGGATGATGTGTCCGGCCCCGGTAGCTGAGTGGTCAGCGTGACGGAAAGTCAATCCTAAGGTCCCGCGTTCGATTCCCGGCTGGGTCGGGGATTTTCTCAGCTCAGGGACTGGGTGTTGTGTTGTCCTAATCGTCATCATTTCATCCCCATCGACGCGTTGGTCGCCGAAATGGCGTCAAATCGAAAGACCTGCACCAGGCGAACGGTCTACCCGACGGGAGGCCGTAGCCACACGACATTTCATTTCAATGGATGATGTGAGCCTTTCAGTAAATGGGCAGTGGTGCATTGGATAAAAACTACTGGACTCCCGAGAGAGGTTCCATGAGGTGACCATTGCCACATTAGCCTCATGGAAAGAAGTCGGCATGGAGCCTGAAGACTTCATTTGCGATGCGATTTCTGTGATGCATTGTCAATGTCAGGGTGCAAGGGTTACATTAAATGGGC
This sequence comes from Schistocerca piceifrons, assembly GCF_021461385.2. Lineage (NCBI taxonomy): Eukaryota > Metazoa > Arthropoda > Insecta > Orthoptera > Acrididae > Schistocerca > Schistocerca piceifrons. The sequence goes on from NC_060143.1 coordinate 548,385,624, forward strand.
AGTGGTGTATCGGATACAAACTGCTGGAATCCCAGGAGAGTTTCCATGCAGCGACCGAAGCAGTGTTGGTGCCTTGGAGTGAAGTGGGCGTGGAGCCTGTAGTTTTCAATCGCGATGCAATTTCTGTATCTCATCGTCAATGTGAGAGTGTGAGGGTTACAGTAAACGGGAAGTGGTGCATCGGATAGAAGCTACTGGATTCCCAGGAGAGGTTCCATGTAGTGACTGTAGCTGGCTTAGTCTCTTGGAGACAAATCGGCATGGAGCCTGAAGTTTTCAATCACGATGCAATTTCTGTGTCACATTGTCATGTGAACTTTCCAGGGTTACACTAAATAGCACTGATGCATTGGAATAAATCTACTGGACTCCAAGGGGAGGTTCCATGTGGTGACAGTGGCCACGTTAGTCTCTCGGGGAACAGTCCGCATGGAGCCTGTAGCATTAAGTCGTGATGCAAATTCTATTTCGCAATATAAGGGTGTGTGGGTTACAGGAAATGGGCAGTGTTGCATCGGATGCAAGCTACTGGATTTCCAGAAGAAGTTACATGCGGAGACTGTAGCCGCGCTGGTGTCTTGGAGTGATGTTGTCATGCAGCCTGTAGTTTCCAGTCATGATGCAATTTCTTTGTCGCATCATCAACGTGAGGGTGCAAGTATTACAATAAATGGGCATCTGTGAATCGGATACAAGCTACTGGGCTCCCAGAAGAGGTTCTATGCGGTGAACGTAGCCGCGCCCGTAATGTAGATGTACACTAGAAGAATGCCTCTGACAGCGTCCTCGAGGCTACTGAAATAGCTCAGCACTCGCCTAATGGCAAGACAGCTTCTGAGGGCGACGTTAGTCCCTTGGAGGGAAGTTAGCAGGAAGATAGTAGTATGAAATCGCGAAAGAATTTCTGTGTCGTATTGTCAATGTGAGGGTGCAATGGAACCTTTCTTGGGAGTCCAGTAGCATGTACCTGATGGAGCACTGGCCGTTTACTGTAACCCTCACACCCTCACATTGACGATGCGACACCGAAATTTCTTCGCTATTGAATACTACAGGTTCCACGCCGACTTCTCTCCATGAGACTAATGCCTCCCTCAGGAGTTGTCTCGCCACTAGACGGGTGCATAAGCCTCGAGGACATTGTCGGAGTCATTCAGCTAGTGTACATCTATGAGACTGGCGCGGTTATGGTGGGCGCATGGAACCCTTCCTGGAACCAATTTCTATGTATCTTAGATGTACACTAGCAGAACGACAGGCTGCGTTCACACTGCCGGCCGGGCCGAGCCGAGCCAGGCCGGGCCCCCGCCCGCTTCGATAACAAACACATGGTTCTGAATTGCGGTGTTCACACTGGCGGCCGGGCCGCGCCGACACGGCGTGAGCCTCCCGGAGCCCAGCCGGCGACATCCCGAGTGTTTAATATTGCCGGCGCGAGCCGACCGCAGGCGCGAGCCTGTGGAGCAGCACTACAGCTTCTGCAGTACACGCATCACACGTCTCCCTTCTGCTTTCATCACAAGTGTGACTGCACACGTCTTTTATTTTAAGATGTTACCTCACATTTCACAATCAGTGAGGAAAAATTACGTTTATTATAATGATACATGCGAAACTACTTTTATTTCATTTATTTAATCTACCGTATCTACATGCATTTACAACAATAGCTTGCCAGCGATCGCGGCATTGCAGCCACTGAATAGTTCGCATTTACTTGTAAACGGAGAGAGATATGAGTGTCACTGAGGGACGGAAATGTGTCCCTACCAGATGATAATCCATTGTAAAGTCATGCTGTGGCAGTTCCTTATCAGTGGAAATAGAACCACTGAGTCAAAAGGCATTATCTCAAAACTCTTCGCCTATCAATCTGTCTATCTTACAAGGTAATGAAAAGAATTCTGTGAGGTCGTCAGTGGCTCCTCATGATGAACCATCACCACTGCCAAGCGCTGCATCATGAAGAAAAAAGAAGAAAAAATTTGGAAAATTCTGAAGGAGTATTTCTGCGGTTCTTCGTTGAAGGCACAGCAAGATATTACCCAAAATGACGAAGCTAATTACTTCCTAATGATTCTCAGGAGTCCCATAAACTCTCTTCCCCTCAGAGGTAAGCGTTTGTGAAATTTAAAATACAAAAGCACGACTACAATTAATTGGAGGTAGTGAATGCTGTACAAAGTTCTACTGCAATCCAAAAAGTGCGTACTAACGAATCTTGCCTTATCGTTATACACAATATTTCTTCTGCTGTTATACTTCTGCGAAAATTTGTGTTCTGTTTAGAAATTATGTCTTGAATGTTCTGCAACACATACTGAAATGTATTATGATTCATTCTGTAATTTGAATAAAATTTTTCAGGATAGTTTTTAAGTTCTTCATATAAAGAAAAAAACTCTCCTAAATGTCTGTCTGTCTGTCGCTATTTATGGGATGAATCCATAACCTCCTAGTTCTTCTGTACTTCTAAACTCGACGAGTTACTGCAGAGTCAAAACAATACCAATAAAAGAGTGAAGACATTGTTCTACACGACAACACAGACTAGCTAAAGGCGAGCAACTGTTGACTGCAGCTGCGTTTTCTACTGACTTGCTTGTCAACTGTCGAAGGGTGGGGATCTTTTTAAATTTATTTATTTGGCCTCCCGCCAGCCATTTAGCCAAAGAGTGGGGATTACCTTGACAGTGCAGCGCAGCCCGCCAAGGAAGAAAAAAAAGAAACAATGAAGAACAATGAAACGCACATCTGTGCCGATCTACAGTAGTTTCATTAACTCTCCATTATTTTTTCTGTCAAAGTAGACAACGAGACTACAGAATTGCGCTTCAGTTATCTTTTAGTTCGAAATACGAAATGTACATCACACTTATTGTAGGATGTTGATGACAAATAATTGTTTGTCTTTTGTGATGCAACGTGTGGCCAATTATAAAAGCATAGCAGATGATTGTCCAGTAGCCGAGGGAAAAATTCTTATACATTTGGATTTATCTAGAGAATGAGACCATTAAAATAATAAGAGGTACCGGCACTAGGTCTGCGCTGATCACTAGTAATTAGTTTTTTTCTGTCCTGCACTACTTGAACACACAAACCAAGCTGTATCCGCGTGAACTCCGTGTCTTGCGGACGCGGCACTGACGCCAGTGAATAGCTCGCATTACTTGAGACCAGAGACAAATATCAGTATCATTATCATTTCAAAAACATTTTGGTACTTTTAGCTACATTTCATTCCCAACAATGTATGGTCTAAAACGGATCTAACAGTAAGCTACCCGCTACATACGAGGTGCGGCTAGAAAAAAACCTGACTGATGCTGGAAAAACATTTATTTACAATTATTTACAATTTCATGTTATCTCCTTCAATGTACTCTCCTCCTCGGTCTCTACACCGCTCCATACGAATTTTCCACTGTTCATAGCAATGCTGCAGATCATTTTCGGTAAGTCCATACATTACTTCCGTCGCTTTTTCTTTTACTGCTTCAACAGTCTCAAATCTAATTCCTTTCAAAGCTGACTTGACTTTAGGGAAAAGAAAAAAGTCACAGGGGGCCAAATCAGGTGAGTAGGGTGGATGATCTAAGATGAGAATGTTGTGTTTTGCCAAAAACGTCTTCACTGACAACGCACAGTGAGCTGGGGCATTGTCTTGGTGAAGGATCCATGACTTTTCTCTCCACAAATCGTTCCGTTTCCTCCGTACTCGCTCACGTAGGGTAGCCAGGACGCTAATGTAGTAATGCTGATTCACTGTTTGTCCCTCTGGTACCCAATCAATGTGCACGATCCCTTTGATGTCAAAAAAAAAAAAAACAATCATCATTGCCTTGAATTTCGATTTTGACATTCGTGCTTTTCTTTGTCGTGGAGAACCAGGAGTTTTCCAATGCATCGATTGGCGTTTAGTTTCGGGATCGTAAGTAAAAAACCACGAGTCATCGCAAGTAATGACATTTTGTAAGAAGGTGGGATCACTTTCAATGTTTTCCAGGATGTCAGAACAAATCATTCTTCGGCGTTCCTTCTGTTCAATTGTGAGACACATTGGAACCATTTTTGAACACACTTTGTTCATGTTGAAACTTTCATGAAGAATCTGCCTAACACTTTCCTTGTCAACTCCTGTTAACTCAGACACTGCTCTGATTGTTAATCGGCGATCTTGTCGAACAAGTTTACCGATTTTTTCAATGTTTGCATCAGTTTTTGCTGACAATGGTCTGCCAGTGCGAGTGTCATCACTGGTGTCTTCGCGGCCATCTTTAAATCGTTTAAACCACTCAAACACTTGTGTTCGCGATAAACAATCATCGCCGTACACTTGTTGTAACATTACAAACGTTTCACTTGAAGTTTTTCCTAGTTTGAAACAAAATTTGATGTTAACACGCTGTTCTTTCTGTACACTCAACATTTTCCGACGCACAGACAAAACGTCAACTACTTAAAACAGACGCCACTGGCAGACTGAGTGCAGGAGGCAGATGAAACTCGAGCAGTAGGCGGAGCGAGAGTCACGTGACAGGCCACGCGACTTTCAGCCTTATTGCATTCGTTTTATTGTTTCACCAGTACTAGTCCGGTTTTTTTCTAGCCACACCTCGTAACTTTTTCACTACAAGATTTGTAAATCAAGTGCACAACGTTGACAAATAGCATCATGTCACAATGACTGTTAAGAAATATGGAAATATAAATGATTCAATACGAAGCTAAGATGTTGCACTACCACGTGTACAAAAATCAGATTCTTTAGCCGCATACTTTCTTCAAAATCGGTTGGGAAGCGTTACGAAACTAAGAAATCACGCGAAACGAAAAGTAGACTTTTTCTTTTTTCACGACGTAAGTAACGCTTTTAAGGAAAAAATAAGTTCATAAAACGATGTGGCGAAGTCTTATATACGGCTAAGAATTTTTAAAACATGAAAATCGGAGAAGTGGATTTTCCCCCATTACGCCGTCCCGGCTCGGCGCGGCGCGCAATGTGAATGCACTACTCGTCGGCCTGAGCTGGCTAGGCACGAGCCGAGCCAGTACGCATCAGCCCGGCCCGGCCCGGCCGGCAGTGTGAACGCAGCCTTAATGGCGAGGCAACTCCCGAGGGCGGCTTTAGTTTCTTGGACACAAGTCGGCAAAGAGCCTGTAGAAGGCAGTCGCGAATTAATTTCTGTTTCGCATCGTCAATGTGAGGATGCGAGAGCCGGCCGAAGTGGCCGTGCGGTTAAAGGCGCTGCAGTCTGGAACCGCAAGACCGCTACGGTCGCAGGTTCGAATCCTGCCTCGGGCATGGATGTTTGTGATGTCCTTAGGTTAGTTAGGTTTAACTAGTTCTAAGTTCTAGGGGACTAATGACCTCAGAAGTTGAGTCCCATAGTGCTCAGAGCCATTTGAACCATTTTTTTGAGGATGCGAGGGTTACAGTAAACGGGCCGCGGTGCGTCGGTTACAAGCTACTGGACAAGCTACTGGACATTCACCCAATCGGATGTGAGAAACCGCCTAAAATCAAGACCTAGGCTGGTCTGACCACCGGCCCTCATTGTCAGTCCGTCGGGCGGATATGATCTGGTGTCAGTGTGGCTTCCGAAATGCCGGATGGGGCGTGCTAACGCGCGCGACTATCCAAGCCGTTCGACACTGAAAATCGTCTATTACATATATTCTACCGCAAACAGAATTGTGTACCTCAGAGTCTTTCACTGATGAGCTCCGGAAAATGCTTAACTCTTAGTAAATAAATAACTTAAGTTCGGCCACGGCATCAACTAACGCAAATATAAGTCGGCACTGAAACTGTCTCTAATGAATTGCTATCTGAGAAAAGTTCCACAAATGTGCAATTCCTATCTTGATAAAATTTCGAAATTGTGTGTAGACTGGCAACGAATGTTTAGAAACTGGAAAATGTGTGCACTTCACACTACGCAAAAATCTAGTATCCTGTCACAAGAAGAACAACGAGACAAACACTTAATCATCTGTGCTGGGTGTTTCAGAACTCATGTTACACACGTCTATAGAGATTGTAGAAGGGACTTACAAGGGAGTCACCCCATCGCACCCCCCCCTCAGATTTAGTGGAAACGTGGCTCAGTGGGCAGCTCGTCAAAAACTTGAAACATATCAAGCATGAAAACAGGAAGAAGCTGTACTGAACTGTGAAAAGAAGAAACGAAATAGAAACAGTGAACGCTCCAAGCTCAAGATGTGCATTAAATTGCGAAGTTCAGTAGCGACGCCGTTGTAGTCATGTGGTCACGGTGTTGAGCTCGGAAGGGGGACGTCTGTGTTCAAAACTCAGTCAGCAGCAGCCGGCCGAGACACAAGCAGCCATAGGGAAGTGACCGATTTTGTGCATTTTACGAGTTCCTAACCAGGAACGAATTGTCTATTTTCATCTGTATGCTTTGGTTCTTTAGTTCTTGAGTGTCTGCGTGTTAATTTAATATTTAAATGACTCGTTTCTGGCACTTTCGTTTGCGTCGGAAAGTAAACCAATTTTGTGACCTAGTAAGAGTTCCTAATTAGGAGCGAATTATTTATTCTTTCCTGGGTGTTTTGGTAGTTCAGTTTTTGAATCTCTGTGTGTTAATCTAATTTATTCGACACAGTTCTTGTGTTTTCGTTCACGTCTACAGTTGAGTTCCGTAGCGCATGCCGACTGTCCTTGCCTACATCTACATCTACACCTACACCCATACTCCGCAAGCCACCTGACGGTGTGTGGCGGAGGCTACCTTGAGTACGTCTGTCGGTTCTCCCATCTGTTCCAGTCTCGTATTGTTCGTGGAAAGACAGATTGTCGGTATGCCTCTGTGTGGGCTCTAATCCTCTGATTTTATCCTCAAGGTCTCTTCGCGAGATGTACGTAGGAGGGAGCATTATACTGCTTGACTCCTCCGTGAAGGTATGTTCTCGAAACTTTAACAAAAGCCCGTACCGAGCTACTGAGCGTCTCTCTTGCAGAGTCTTCCACTGGAGTTTATCTATCATCTCCGTAACGCTTTCGCGATTACTAAATGATCCTGTAACGAAGCGCTCTGCTCTACGTTGGATCTTCTCTATCTCTTCCATCAACCCTATCTGGTACGGTTCCCACACCGGCGAAAAAGTGTAGTGTAGTGTAACCTACTTCCTTTGTTTTCCGATTGCATTTCCTTAGGATTCTTCCAATGAATCTCAGTCTGCCATCTGCTTTACCGACGATTAATTTTATATGGTCATTCCGTTTTAAATCACACCTAATGCCTACTCCCAGATAATTTATGGAATTAACTGCTTCCAATTGCTGACCTGCTATATTGTAGCTAAGTGATAAAGGATCTTTCTTTGTATGTATTGGCAGCACATTACACTTGTCTACATTGAGATTCAATTGCTACTCCCTGCACCATACGTCAATTCGTTGCAGATCCTCCTGCGTTTCAGTACAATTTTCCATTCTTACAACCTCTCGATATACTACAGCATCATCCGCAAAAAACCTCAGTGAACTTCCGATGTTATCCATAAGGTCATTTATATATATTGTGAGTAGCAACGGTCCTACGACACTCCCTTGCGGCACACCTGAAATCACTCTTACTTCGGAAGACGTCTCTCCATTGAGAATGACATGCTGCGTTCTGTTATTTAGGAACTCTTCAATCCAATCACACAATTGGTCTGATAGTCCATATGCTCTTACTTTGTTCATTAAACGACCCTGTGGAACTGTATCGAACGCCACGCGGCAGCCAAGAAACAGGGCATCTACCTGTGAACCCGTGTCTATGCCCCTCTGAGTCTCGTGGACGAATAGCGCGAGCTGGGTTTCACACGATCATCTTTTTCGAAACCCATGCTGATTCCTACAGAGTAGATTACTAGTCTCCAGAAAAGTCATTATACTCGAACATAACACGTGTTCCAAAATTCTACAACTGATCAACATTAGAGATATAGGTCTATAGTTCTGCACATCTGTTGTTGTTGGTCTGTGTAGTGCGGTTTTCCACAGTATTTAGTATGGATAGAAAATGTGATGGCTGTGTGAGGATGCGAGCTGAGTTGGTGACACCTCGCTCTGAGCTCCAAGCTGTGATGGCTTCGGTTAGACAGCTTGAAGCTGCAGTGGATGGGCATCGCTGTTGTGGGCCGGTCGTGCGGATCCAACGGGCGACAAGCACGTCTGAATCCGCCGATCGGCCTGCACTGGTGACCAGCCCATTACTGTTGGCACTGTAGTTCACCACTCACCCCTGGTGGAGTGGGAAGTCCTCCTGGGACGTGGTAGGCGAGAAAGCCTCTCCAACTGGCCGCGGGTAAGGCCGCCCCAGTTAGTCTGACAAACAGGTTTCAGACGCTGTCTGTTGTTGACACTGCCGCTCAGCCAGATGCAGTCGCTTATCGTGTTTGAGAGGGAACCTCTCAGCCAGCAAGATCGAGGCAGTTCACAGAGGGTGGGATTATTGGTAGTTGGGAGCTCCAACGTTAGGTGCTTTCTGGGGCCCCTTAGGGACTTGGCTGTCAAGGAGGGGAAGAGAGCCAATGTGCACTCTGTGCACATACTGGGTAGAGTCCTTCCAGGTGTGGAAAGCATCCTTCCAGATGCCATGATGAGCATAGGGTACAACCCACTGCATGTGGTGGCTCACGTCGGTACCAATGATCTGTGTCACTTTGGATTGGAAGAGAGCCTCTCTGGTTTCAAGCGGCTAACGAAAGTGGTAAAGGCTGCCAGTCTTGCTTTCGACATGAAAGCAGAGCTCATCATTTGCAGCATAAACGACAGGAACGATTGCAGACCTTTGTTACAGAGCCAAGTGGAGAGTCTGAATCAGAGGCTCAGACGATTCTGCGACCGTGTAGGCTGCAGATTCCTCGACTTGCGCCATGGGGTGGTAGGGTTTCGGGCTCTGCTGAAAAGATCAGTAGTCTACTACACACAGGAGGCGGCTACACGGGCAGCAGGTGCTGTGTGGCGTGGACTGGGCGGTTTTTTAGGTTAGAGGGTCTTGGGAAAACACAAAAAGGGCTTCAATCACAAAGGGTGCAGGCCGAACACAGGAAGAACGCAGATACAGGAACCATCCGTATAACTGTTGTAAATTATCGTAGCGGTGTTGGGAAAGTACCAGAGCTCCAAGCGGTAATAGAATGCAATCGTGCTCAAATCGTTACAGACACTGAAAGCTGGCTACAAGAGGAGGTAACTTCAGCCTAAATTTTTGCGAAGAGTCTAACGGCGTTCCGAAAAGACAGGCTAAACACTGTTGGCAGTTACGTCTTTGTTGCTGTTAGAAGTAGTTTATGTTGTAGCGAAATTGAAGTAGATAGTTCCTGTGTATTAGTATGTGCGAATATCATTCTTTGAAACCGGTATAAAATAATAATGAGAACCATTTACCAACCTTCCAACTCAGATGATACAGTTGCTGAAAGTTTCAAAGAAAACTTGAATTTAATTTCAAACACTTACCGATTAATACAATTATAGTTGGTGGTGACTTTAATTTACCCTCGATATGTTAGCGAAAATACATGTTTAAATCAGAAGGTAGGCGTAAAACATCATAGGAAATTGTGCTAAACGCATTCTCTGAAAATTATTTTGAGCAATTAGTTCATGAGCCCACACGAATAGTAAACGACTGTGAAATCACACTTGACCTCTTAGCAACAAATAATCGTGACCTAACAACGAGCATCAAAACGGATACAGGGATTAGTGTACAGAGAGTTGTCGTAGCGAGATGGAATATTGTAATCCCCAAATACTCCAAAAAAATACCTATTCAAGAAAGAAAATAAAAATTCACTTGATATCTTCCTGAGAGACAAGGCAGTAGACAAGATGTGTTCCACAGTGGCGAAGATGATCAAGTGGGCCTAGCTCCTCAGGTATGCGTTTTAGAGCCCATATTTACCGGAATTTTTTTTTTTTTTTAATCCATACTTCCAACTCTGAAAGTTGCCTATCTCAAAATCTTAGCAACAACAGTACCGGTACATGTATTCCACTGTCAGAGATATCGGAATGGTTTTTGCTTATAGCTTTCGACTCGTTCGTTTACGGTACAGTGACCCTTACCTCAGACATACATTTATCCTTCTACATCATGTATATACGATGTGCATTCAAGTTCTAAGGCCTCCGATTTTTTTTCTAATTAACTACTCACCCGAAATCGATGAAACTGGCGTTACTTCTCGACGTAATCGCCCTGCAGACGTACACATTTTTCACAACGCTGACGCCATGATTCCATGGCAGCGGCGAAGGCTTCTTTAGGAGTCTGTTTTGACCACTGGAAAATCGCTGAGGCAATAGCAGCACGGCTGGTGAATGTGCGGCCACGGAGAATGTCTTTCATTGTTGGAAAAAGCCAAAAGTCACTAGGAGCCAGGTCGGGTGAGTAGGGAGCATGAGGAATCACTTCAAAGTTGTTATCACGAAGAAACTGTTGCGTAACGTTAGCTCGATGTGCGGGTGCGTTGGCTTGGTGAAACAGCACACGCGCAGCCCTTCCCGGGCGTTTTTGTTGCAGTGCAGGAAGGAATTTGTTCTTCAAAACATTTTCGTAGGATGCACCTGTTACCGTAGTGCCCTTTGGAACGCAATGGGTAAGGATTACGCCCTCGCTGTTCCAGAACATGGACACCATCATTTTTTCAGTACTGGAGGTTACCCGAAATTTTTCTGATGGCGGTGAATCTGTGTGCTTCCATTGAGCTGACTGGCGCTTTGTTTCTCGATTGAAAAATGGCATCCATGTCTCATCCATTGTCACAACCGACGAAAAGAAAGTCCCATTCATGCTGTCGTTGCGCGTCAACATTGCTTGGTAACATGCCACACGGGCAGCCATGTGGTCGTCTGTCAGCATTCGTGGCACCCACCTGGATGACACTTTTCGCATTTTCAGGTCGTCATGCAGGATTGTGTGCACAGAACCCACAGAAATGCCAACTCTGGAGGCGATCTGTTCAACAGTCATTCGGCGATCCCCCAAAACAGTTCTCTCCACTTTCTCGATCATGTCGTCAGACCGGCTTGTGCGAGCCCGAGGTTGTTTCGGTTTGTTGTCACATGATGTTTTGCCTCCATTAAACTGTCGCACCCACGAACGCATTTTCGACACATCCATAACTCCATCACCACATGTCTCCTTCAACTGTCGATGAATTTCAATTGGTTTCACACCACGCAAATTCAGAAAACGAATAATTGCACGCTGTTCAAGTAAGGAAAACGTCGCCATTTTAAGTATTTTAAACAGTTCTCGTTCTCGCCACTGGCGGTAAAATTCCATCTGCTGTACGGTGCTGCCATCTCTGGGATGTATTGACAATGAACGTGGCCTCATTTTAAAACAATGCGCGTGTTTCTATCTCTTTCCAGTCCGGAGAAAAAAAATCAGAGGCCTTAGAACTTGAATGCACCTCATAGATACATTGACAGGCGCTGGCGCTTATAACTTTTATGCTCTGTAGCGTCGTTGAATGACAATTACGGAAATGGGTTCCTGTGTGAAATCTGGTCTATTAACTCCCTTCTACAACTTCTAGAAGTGTGTAATATGAATTGTGAAAAACCTTGTATACCTAAATATCGCATTTTGAAGAGACATTAAATGGAATCACATAGGCTCAATTGTAGGTGAAGCAGATAGCAGACAAGTTCACTGGTGGGATACTGGGAAACTGCAACCAGTCTACAAAGGTGATTGCTTACAAATACTCGTGCGACCATTCTTAGTGTTCTGCTCAGGTGCAAGGGACCCAACACAAAATACGACATAGAGGGACTATTGGAGATGTTCAAATGGATCAAATGGCTCTGAGCACTATGGGATTTAACTTCTGTGGTCATCAGTCCCATAGAACTTAGAACTACTTAAACCTAACTAACCTAAGGACGTCACACACATCCATGCCCGAGGCAGGATTCGAACCTGCGACCGCAGCGGTCGCTCGGCTCCAGACTGTAGCGCCTAGAACCACTCGGTCACTCCGACTGGCATTAGAGATGTATGAAGAAAGGCAGCACGAATGGTTATAGGTTTGTTTAACCCACAGGAGAGCCACCTATCAATTTTGAAACATCTGGTCAGAGTCTTGAAGCTGTATGCCAAGCACCCCCAAGCACTTACCAAGTTTGAAACCCTAAAACGTAGTAATAAGGGAGTTAACCATTTTCACGCTCGTCACTGTGGTTTGTAGAATATAGATGTGTATGTGGATGTAGAGCATTGGTTACATCCGTGAAGCTCAGTCCTGCATCCTTCAAAAATCATTTCACTCATCGAAAGCACTGTTAATTAGTTCGGGAAAGCAGTAAATAAAATATGCCCACGCCTGCGCTACCCGCATAACTATCGAGTACACAGCAGAGGAGACAAAAATTCGTATAACAGCAATACATTATCGGCTATCGGGAATTCCTCTGCAATCGTAATAATCAGTTACCAGAAACTGGCGGCTGTGTTAATTAATGGCAAAATGTGCGGCATCTGTTGACCCCAGCCAGCAGTGAAGTTCAGTCCAGTGAAATCACGTCTCGCTGCCAAACAATTAAAATCGCTTCCACACAGTTAAAAGGATTGGAGGGCAGTGCTGTTGTATCTGTGGGAAAGACGTTCATTGACACGAAAGTAGCGATTTTAGAATGTTTGGCCTGCCTTACCTGTATGCAAATTAACCGCTATCTCCACAAGACAAAATACTGAATTATGCCGTTGGCAGTTGATTTATAATTCTACAAAAGTTGCAAGGGGCCGGGGCAAGAAGTGTATTTAACACTAAATTCTTCTAGAATCTTCATATGGAAATGATGCTCTAAGCCTCCCCCTTTTCCAACTCCGACTTTTGCTGTTGCACATGGATTAAGAAGAAACGCGAACTGACTGTAACCGACCCTGCAAGTGGAGTAGAAAAGAGTTTGGCACCTGCAATAATTTAATTTGATTGAAATTAATTTGATAAAGGAAAGTTTCATTAACGTAGTGAGAAATGAAAGGGTTGCTCTACCGATCTACAGAATGAAAGTTCTGTCCAAAATAACAGTTTCATTTATTATGCCTAAACTCAAAATAATAAACAAAACACATGAAACATTTACAATACGTCAAATTGGATACTCAAACAAATGCTGTGAAGGTGATGTTGTCCAGAAACTAGCTTGTGACATTTATGACCAAGTGGTATGTAGAGCCAATTCCTTGCAACTAAAATCTTAAGAGAAACACCCAGCCAACACAACATTAATTGCTGCTACAGTAGTGAGAACTCAGACAGTGAACACCCAAGACAGAACCACGTTAGAAAATACGGAAACAGGCGCGCTCTGCTCTCTGATTATCACCTAGCAAAATTCCCTGATTTGCCAGTGCTTCGGACGTACATTACCATCTACTTAACTGCAAGGATACGACCTGGCATACCGGAGGCGATGGCTGGTTGCTCCGACGTGGTGATGATAATGTCGTGAGTGTAGTCCGAAACAAATTCTCCTGGTCTGGTTGTTCCAGACTAAAGACTTCCTAGCAACACAAATACGCCTCTGGGGGAGACCAAGAAGGCTCGCTACACAATCACTGACAGTAAAGTGAGTGATTTTAACAAGAGAAGTCATACAGTAACTCCGGTACAGTCAACTTTAGCCAAAACTGCTCAAGACGGACAACACAGGCCGCTTGTACGCAGAATGCTCAATTGCCAGCTGTACTCGGAAAGTGCTGTTGAAGTCGAAACTACAGCAACTTCGTCAAACAGTTACAATGAAATGAAAGTATATTAGACAGCCAACGGAAGGCAGGTTGTCCAGAGCAGCGAGAGCTCAGTCTTGTAACCTACACCGACCGAAAGGCGAGAGCCGACTCTACCATGAGCACCCGTACAAGCCGAACACAGAACATTACCGCCCCCACGACAGTGGCTGTGGTTAAACGTGCCAATCAGCAACTCGAAAACAGGCAGGAAATTCCACTCTTTTGCCGAAGCACTACTATTCCACCAATGTAGGTACTTGGCACCAATTTCTGCGCCGATTTTGCTACGTCACGGAGCTATCCCCTGAGCAAGCCAATCACAGTTATGATTTCGCAGAAAACGCGGGAATTTGCCCGCCAAGGCTGCCTGGAAACACAAGTCATTCCCACGCCTCGCTCGTGGCGTTTTCACTAAGTTTCTGCGAAGTAACTGAATCTCTAACCCCAGACGCTCCTTCAGGCCCCTGTGGGCGTGTCGCCCCCACTCTTATGACAATGACGGCATCTGGACATCATCCGCTTGGCTCCCTCACACCCATCGGCATAACCCTTTCAAGATCAGCAGAACCCGCCCGTCACTGGACCACCCAGGTGACGAGAGACGCTGCTTAGGAAGTCTGCATCTGAGGGAATAGCAACTTCTCACTGCATGCAAGTAAAGAGGAAAATATTCATATCTTCTGAGTTCTCAATACTAGCCTTGTAATGAACATACTCGGCTATACTTCCCCAAATCGAATTACTTGGAGTAAAATATAAATATGTATTGTAAAGGCATGCCACCTCTCAAAGTAATCGAAGAGAGAATACCAAATGGGTTAAAATTCGGAAGGCTACGGTAGCCAAGGCTTATGGGGTTCCCAACATGGAGACAGTGGGTCGGTAACTTCGTAATCCTTCTAGATAGTGTATGATCACGTCCTACAATCATTGTTCATGGGCAGGTGCTTCTCCCATGATGATGGCTTGTTTCCACCACCTGTTTTAATCATACTACAAGCGGAAGCAGGAATTGGCCCATGAAAGTATCTCCTTTTTTGTTTGGGGGCTTACTGAAAGGCCTGAATGTTACACACACAGGAGCGCTAAATTTAAGGACAAAATTAACTTCCGCATTGTGTGTCACTGCCAAATAATATAGCTCGATGAGATGGACCATACATAGAAGGAATTGCTACTGTATAGCAGAGAATGTAAGTGAAAGAAAATGAGACAAACAGAAATGACACTTTTATTCAAAGACAGTATTTTCACTGGAGTCATAGCGGTTGATGATGGTCTCTTGTACATTGCAAAAGGTGGCATATGGTCCTTCACATGGTGTGTGATGGCCACAGATGGCAATGTATCATCTGCAATGCGCTCCCTTGCTGGTCAATATGTAGGTAAAGAGTTCCTGTGGCAAGGCTTTCCATTCCTCCACCAGTACGGTTGACGACTTCTGGATTACCTTTGGTGCATGTGGACGTGGCACACTACATCTCCCGAAAGCACCCGACACGTGCTCATCCACCTGAGCTACTATGTGTGGTGACGCATTTTCATTCATAAAAATGAGATCAGGTCAAATGCATCCCTACAGAGACGCACATGGGGAACGAATACAGTGTAACAATAAATTTGACCTATGAATGTACAGTGTTCAAAGTTTTGGAGGTTAGTTGTGCCTCCCATCGCCATAACACCTTGATCTCCAACACAATCGCGTTCTACAGTTTTCATTTGTGGACTGTAAGTTTCCACCTCCTGTCATGTGAGGGTACATCTAGAATCAGTACTCAGAGTAAATATGCTGTCATCCGAGAAGAGCACGCGACACCATTCCTCATCGGTCTGGTACCTACGCTCTTGGCACCAACTCAAACTGTGCTGCCGATGTGTGGGTGTCAACAGAACACAAGGTACCGGTCGTTGCACGAAGATACCTCCGCTATACAGTCCCTTTACCACTGTAGAGAGTGAGATAGCGTGCCTTGCAGTCATGTTAAATGTGGTTGGTGATACGCCTGCTAAACCCGCTGGGCAGAACAGGTAATAGGATTGTGGGAAGGGCCAAAGGTTTAGGTCAGTTTCGCCTTCTAATTGTCATTTATTGTAATTTAATAACCTTTACAACCAAAGCGGCACAATCCGGACCTTTACCGAATGCAACTCTTACACGTCTGAAGGCGTCCAAACAAGAAATCTTAACAAATCGACAAGATAAAAATCCAATTAAGATAGCAATAAAAAAAAGCAGCAAACATATGCAAGGTGCAATACAAATGACCGAGGGCCACAATTAAATTTCAAAATTTTAGAACATATTACCATAGACTTTTAAAGGCAAAAGGCCAGAATGTTTAACAACAAGAAATCTTAAAAATCACCAAGATTAAAATGCAATGAAAGAGGTAAATCAAATAAATAAAAAAAACGTTTCGCGACTACGTGGAAAGCCTTAAGTCTAAGCAGATACAACATACATATACAATGTGCAATACCAGCGGCTGAAAGGCACAATTAAGTTTCAAAATTTTAAAATATATTACCATCATCTTTTAAAGGCAGAAGGCCGCAATGTTTAAGCCTGAAAGATAAATTTAAAAATTAATCTTAACAAAATTTTTAAGAAAATGAAAAAAATAACCATAAGAATTTGAAGTAGCTGACAACAGATAATTAAACACAGGTGGCACCAATCAGTACATGAGAACTTAAACACAAAGGTTACGAACGTGATAATCCACAATAATCCACATAAATTGACGTGGCTTGGGTAGTTGAAATCACTACTCAATTTTGACGTCCTCGGTCGGTGAACCACGAAACTCGTAGCGATCAGACAGCTCCACGCACGCTCCGACACTGGGCAGGGACCGGCAGCGGACCCAGCCGACTGCACCTCGCGGAGATAACTTCCGTGGTCCGTAGCAACTGACCGACTCCTGCTGGTCCGTCCGCGACAGCTGCTCCGTCGCAGCTGCACCGCTGGTGCGTCTCCCACTCACTTTCAGACACCCAACGGAGGAAATACTGGCTCGGACCCAACCAGGCAGAGGAAACACGCCCACTGGCTACCCGACATCCCGGCCCCAGGAAGAGACCGAGCTAAGTTCCACAAGATGGTAAGTGAAGGGGCCCAGAAGCGCTCGGAGAACCAGCTACGCGTCGCCCGATGAGACGACCGACCTCTCGGAGCCAATACGCCGACCACATTTAAAATAATTTTCCTATCAAAATCACACAAACCACACACACAACCTGACAAACACTTCCACGAAAACCGGAACGATACGCAACAGTAACTAAGCACACACGAACACAAATTGGGAGTCGATGCTCACACACACACACACACACACACACACACACACACACACACACACACACAGCCGACTCATGAACGATCGGCGAGCCAAAACGCGTCGTCCGGTAGGACGGGCGACCGACTATCCTCCAAGACCGTGACCCGGATCAAGTGACTCGTGGCGGCAATGGTCGGGCGAGCCATGTCGACGCAGACCTCACTGCTGCTCCAACCCGACTGCACCAGTACCGCATTGCAAGTGCCGGACTGGCAGGTCCGGACTGCACTCCAGACGCGTTCCAACTGAGTAGCAGGAAGTCGTAACCCGAACTGCTACCAACTCACTCACAACAGACAACGAGCGGGAAGTAACAGCAGTCGAGCAAAGATACTACGAGAGGGGATATATCGATACGAGCTCCTAACGCCGCTCACGGTCAGGCAAAGCAGCAACTCAGTGACAATAGTAATTTAAATGAACGTAGTGCGATGGAAGAACGTTAAAAACAGGGTGTAAAATACATGATGGCGTGAGCACGAGCCACGCACGGTTCAGTTGCAATTGCAAAGGCCGTTTGACGCAGGTCCCTTCTTGCCCGTTGCACAATGTAGCGGTCCGCTGCAGCTGTAGTCGGTTATGTTCGGCTCCGTCCTCTCTTTTGGGTAGCAGTGTCTTGGCTCGGAAAGCTCTCCATGCCCGTGATACTATGTTAAGAGCCATACCTGCTGTGTACGACTTCGTACACAATTGTAATGAGAGATGGGCTGCAGAGTGGAGTGGCAACTTATAACTCTATTCCCTGATAACTGAACCTGTAGTTCCGTCACGGGAAAAGCTGCGTATAACACTAACGTGCCGTGAAACACGCTGATCTTACCCTCTGAGAGGATTTCAGAGTTCGACCGTGCGTGTGTCTAATGGAAAAGGGTATCGGACTATAATTGCGAATTTTGTGAAGTTAACAGTAAAACCAAACGGGCCCTAACCTTGGGAATTAACAGAAATGGTAAAATTATAAGTGAATGAAAAAAAAAAAATGAACGGTCGCCAGCCTAATTAGGCACATTAATTTGGAAATATATATCTGACGAAATTGGATATTAGTTATTGAAGTTCCTTTTGTTCAGATTTCCCTTTGAATAACAAACAGTATACAAAGTGACACAGGTGTGGACGAGAGGTTCTAGGCGCTTCAGTCTGGAACCGCTCGACCTCTACGGTCGCAGGTTCGAAATCTGCCTCGGGCATGGATGTGTGTGATGTTCTTAGGTTAGTTCGGTTTAAGTAGTTCTAAGTTATGGGGGACTGATGACCTCAGATGTTAAGTCCCATAGTGCTCAGAGCCATTAGAACCATTTGAACAAACTGACAAAGTGCGCTCTGTACTCTGTGTAGCAGCAGTTACCAATAACACACACACCAGTAAATAATGGGGAGGAAAACTGTACCGAGCTCATACAAATGACGGCCACAATCACTAGCATTACTTAATCAAAATACTGAAACATCACTGCATGAAGTATAGAAGAAATTTTTGACGTGAGGGGCCTCTCTTTCTTGACTGACATGAATAACACAAATAAAGATAAATAACATCTTAAATACACTGTTTAGAGCCGTTTTTTCTTAGTAACAGTAACAATTTATTTTTGTACTAACAGGAGGACAATATGATGGGCACCCATAAACTGGTATAGTTTCAACTAGCCAAGGTTCTTTGACTACTGAAAAAGTAAGAAACTACCTCTAAAAGATAACCATTCACTTAAATTACTTTGCAAGGTAATAAAATGCTTAATTAACTTAAAAAGTGACTATTCAAGATGGGTACCGAAACTGCACTATCTCTGAAAATGTACATAACTTCACTTCTAACAGTACTACCGCAAATCAGTTCATTAAAAATTTATATGTACCTGTACTTTAATCACCTGTCAAGCAGGTATTCTTGGCAAAAATATTTACACAATCTTGCACTGTAATCTTACAAAACTATATTTTACAATAAACTAAGGATACTTCAGCAGAAGCCTATCCAACTTTACTTTTATGGTTTTAGCTTTTAAATAATTAAGGTGTCACTTTCCTATTGATTGATCTGTATATTTTTGTACTTACACTTTCCACCTTAACAATTTCACTTGGAGTAGTACACAAACAAAGGAATCAAATTTTACTCTAACTTTGGCACTCCTTTTACTTTAGGAAAAAAAATCACTTTTACACCCATGAATGCCAGAATTGTTCATTTACATCAGGATACTCGGATTGAGTAGCACTTAGGTGAGGACCCCGCGTAGGTTCGTGGCCAGGACTGAAGTACGGTTCCGAACACGAATTGGTGTTTTATGCGACTATTATTGAAACAACACAAACAAATTGACTGCTGCATGCCAATATACATTACGTAACTGAATGTATGAAGTCTGTGAAGCAGTGGCGAAGATAAGTGTGAGGCGAAATGGCGGCTAACTGTACTCACGGCTCTTGATGTGCGAATTATCTACAAAATCTCTTCTTGGCGACGTATTTTCAACGTATTAGAGCCATTCCGTTATTCCGTGAATACCAAATAACACCGAGACCCGCTTTCGAGGCAAATCCCTTCTAATGCAGCTTCCAACTGCCTCTCTTAGCACCGTCGAGGTGTACCACACTAAGGCTACCCATGCACTGGGTGCCGTTCTCACAAAGGAGCCGCTCAGTTCGACCGCCAAACCCACCTTTTACGTCGCGCCATGCCACTTTCATTGCGGAGGGACTTCCCTACAGCGTTTACGAGTTACAAGCCTGAACCAGCTTTTAAAAAACATACTTCTTTCATAAACATATTCATATTATAATAATTTCAAATTGCAACATATTCTTTTGCTTTTTTCATATATATGTTACAAAACTAATTTTCTTGCCATACATCAGGGAGTTCAAACAACACAGAATGCACACTTCATAAATTGTAGATACACAGTTACTTAAAACAAACCTACTCCTAATCGATATAAGTGTTACAAACTGTCGTCGTAGGAACGCTGGACAGAGCAGAAATGGTTGCGAACAAGTGACACAGCTAAGAGAAGATTTACTTAACATGTATCTCCAAATGAACGAAGACTCTGTATATGTATTGCGGCGAGAAATAGAGTCCACCGGCCATAACGTCAGCAATGGTGTGGCTCCCTGAAGCAAGCACAAAGGAACGTCTCGTACCGTAGTGGCTCCGAGCGCGAGTGGGGCAGAGTCGTTACAGCTGGCCATCCTATACCGCGGTGGCAGACGGCACTCAAAGTACAGAGCTGGTGGGGGTGTGGCTCAGTGGGCGCAGACGGTTGGGTCCACCAGGCCACGCGTCACCACTATCGGCATCAGACAGAAACTCGCTGTTCTGTTGCAATGACACCCATAGGGTGGTATCAATATGTGATACCAAAATGCCACCTCCTGGGCTACACTTGTCACATTTTGTCTCCCTTCCATTTCTCAAACGATTTTTCCTGGTGTAAAGCCATCCAGATCGTCTCTGAGGAACAGCATCACACTGCACCACAACTCCTCGCTGATGGACATGCACTACCTTTACCAATGCCTTGATCTGCCTCTTGTTGCAGGGCCAGCCCTATTTGGCTGTCCTTGAGCCGTGTGACATACAAATTTCTGCACACAGCTGAATGACCTCTGGCAGTATTATGCCCTACTTTCAGTGATTTCCGGCGAGTAGTTAGCGTGTTATGCCGACCCGCCAGGGAAGCCGAAACCGCTAATGAGCTGCTTCCTGGACTCAGCTAGGCGCGCCGGCCCCCGATCGAATCCGTCCAGTGCATTAACGACGAGGGCCGGTATGCCAGCCAGCCTGGATGTGGTTTTTAGGCGGTTTTCCACATCCCGCTAGGTGAATACCGGGCTGGTCCCCACGTTCCGCCTCAGTTTCACGACTCACAGACATTTGAAAACGTTCGCACTATTCCATGGCTTACACTGAACGCAGACAGCTGGGGTACACTAATTCCATCCCAGGAGGTTCGGGGTAGTGGCAGGAAGGACATCCGGCCACCCTCTGCAACTAACACTGGCAAATCAATAGTAACATGGCCGACCCCATGTTGAAGTGGGGCAAAGGCCCCAGGAAAGAGAGTGTGCTATGTAACGTTATCCAGCTAGTTCTTAAGTGTTGCGTAGCAATGTAATTGCGTGGCTCGGTTTGGAAGCTTGCTAAACAGTGAGTTTCCCGACAGTTCTGACGACTGTGGGAGATCCTTGTGTGCCCTCTCGGATGGAGATGGAATTCCATGTTGAGTTTCTCAAGTCTACGGTCAGTGATGCATAGCAGCCAACCAAATTATGTTTCACGTACATAAGGCCAGTAGTAATTCTAAAGTTGTCCTCGTATGCAGCGTAAAATTCTGACAGATGCATTATCCAGTTGTCTGGATGAGTGGTAAGATTTTATGAAAATGCTGTGCTCCATAGGTCTGCTCTATCCTGTTAAAGATACACTATATGATCAAAAATATCCCATCACCTGGCTGAAAATGATGTACAAGTTCGTGGGGTCCTCCATTGCTAATGCTGGTATACAATATGGTGTTGGGCCATCCTTAGCCTTGATGACAGCTTCCACTCTCGCAGGCATACGTTCAATCAGGTGCTGGATGGTTCAAATGTTCAAATGTGTGTGAAATCTTATGGGACCTTAACTGCTGAGGTCATCAGTCCCTAAGCTTACACACTACTTAACCTAAATTATCCTAAGGAGAAAGACACACACACCCATGCCCGAGGGAGGACTCGAAACTCCGCCGGGTCCAGCTGCACAGTCCATGACTGCAGCGCCCTAGACCGCTCGGCTAATCCCGCCCGACGCTGGATGGTTCAAATGGTTCTGAGCATTATGAGACTTAACTGCTTAGGTCATCAGTCCCCTAGAACTTAGAACCACTTAAACCTAACTAACATAAGGACATCACACACATTCATGCCCGAGGCAGGATTCGAACCCGCGACCGTAGCGCTCGTGCGGTTCCAGACTGTAGCGCCTAGAACCGGGTGCTGGATGGTTTTTTGCGGAATGGCAGCCCATTCTTCACGGAGTGCTGCACCGAGGAGAGGTATCGATGTCGGTCTGTGAGGCCTGACACGAAGTCGGTGCTCCAAAACATCCCAAAGGTGTTCCATAGGATTCAGGTCACGACTCTCTGCAGGCCAGACCATTACAGGAATGTTATTGTCGTGTAACCACTCCGCCACAGGCCGTGAATTATAAACAGGTGCACGATCGTGTTGAAAGACGCTATCGCCATCCTGGAATTGCTCTTCAACAGTGGGAAGCAAGAAGGTGCTTAAAACATCAATGTATGCCTTTGCTGTGATAGTGCCACGCAAAACAACAATGGGTGAAGCCCCCCATAGAAAACACGGCCACACCATAACACCACCGCCTCCGAATTTTACTGTAGGCACTACACACGCTGGCAGATGACGTTCACCGGGCATTCGCCACACCCACACCGTGCCATAGCATCGCGACATTGTGTACCGTGATTTTTCACTCCACACAGCGTTTTATCACTGTTCAATCGTCCAATATTTACGCTCCTTAAACCAAGCAAGGCGTCGTTTGGTATTTACTGGCGTGGTGTATGGCTTATCAGCAGCCTCTCTACCATGAAATCCAAGTTTTCTCATCTCCCACCTAACTGTCAAAGTACTTGCAGTGAATCCTCATGCAGTTTGGAATTCCTGTGTGATGCTCTGGATAGATGTGTGCCTATTACACATTATGATCCCCTTCAACTGCCGGCGGTCTCTGTCAGTCAACAGACGAAGTCGGCCTGTAGGCTTTTGTGCTGTACGTATCCCCTCACGTTTCCACTTCACTATCACATCGGAAACAGTGGACCTAGGGATGTATAGGGGTGTGGAAATCTCGCGTACAGACGTATGACACAAGTGACACCCAATCACCTGACCACGTTCGAAGTCCGTGAGCTCCGCGGAGCGCCCCATTCTGCTCTCTCGCGACGTATAATTACAACTGAGGTCGCTGATATGGAGTACCTAACAGCAGGTGGACGTCCAATGCACCTAACATGAAAAACATATGTTATTTGGGGAGTCCGGATACTTTTGATTGCATAGTGTATTTGTCAAATTCCTTATAAAAAACTGGGATCGCGGTCTAACATTTTTAAAGATACAGTAAAAGTACCGCAGCAGCCTAAACTGAGGTGATGAAAGTCATGGGATGGATAGCGATATGCACGAATACAGATAGTGGCAGCAACACGTACACAGGGTGTAAAAGGGCAGTGCACTGACAGTTTAGGTCTCGGGAAACTAAGGTGATTCTTGCAAAATATTTCCTACTTGATTATGGCCGTACAAAGCGGATTAAGGGACTGAACGCGGAATTATAGTTTGACCCACACTCAAGGGACATTTCATTTCGGAAACCGTTAGGGAATTCAGTTTTTCGAGATCCACTTCGGAAACTGTTACGGAATTCAGTTTTTCGAGATCTACACTGTCGAGAGTGTGCTGATAATATCCAGTTTCAGGTATTGCCTCTCACCACAGACAATGCAGTGGCCGGCGTCCTTGACTTAACGAACGAGTGCAGCACCGTTTGCGTCGAGATGTCAGTGCTAACAGACAAGAAACACTACTGGAAGTAACCGCAGAATTTTCTACGCAAACACGGAGCAAATGGAAGAGTTCATAGATAAAATAATTGCCAGCAGCACCTCTTCTGGGCTCGTGACCGTATCAGTTGGATTCTAGACGACTGGAAAACCGTGGCCTAGTCAGATGTGTTCCGATTTCCGTTGGCAAGAGGTGATGGTAGGATTCGAGTGTCACGTAGGCCCCACGAAGCCATGGACCGAAGTTGTCAACAAGGCACTGTGCAAGTTGATGGTGGCTCCATAATGGTGTGGGCTGCTCTTACATGGAATGGATTGTTTCCTCTGGTCAAACTGAACCTATCATTGAGTGGAAATGATTATGTTCGGCTGCCTGGAGGCCATTTGTCACCATTCATGGACTTCGTGTGCCCAAATAACAATGGAATTTTTGTGGCTGAGAACGCGCCATGTCACCGGGTCACAACAGCTCGCGACTGGTTTGACGAACATTCTGGACGGTTCGAGAGAATGATTTGGCGATCCAGATCGCCCGGCATGAAAGCGATGGAATGTTTATGGGACATAATAGGGACGTCAGCTCGTGCACAAAATCCTGCACCGGCAACACTTTGGCGATTATGGGCCGCTACAGTTGCAGCATGGGTCAACGCTTCTTCAGGGGACTTCCGACGAGTTGTTGAGTCCATGCCTCGTCGACCTTCTGCACTACATCTGGTAAAAGGTGACCCGACACGATATTAGGAGGTATCCCATGATCTCAGTATATAGAGACAAATATTTCATAAAATAGATTTATCGAAGTTATTTTCCAGAGTAACACGGGCCTCAGGCAGAGGCCTTATGTTAGATCTGAAGGCGCTTTTCGACGAATGAAGCGTAGCTGGAAAGACTTAGCAGAAGCCTATAATTACGCTTGTTTCCGGAAAAACTTGAGTGTGATGTGATATTTGCGATATTTTTTTTTCTCCGTTAACTTCAGACTATTTCTCTGTTTTGCGTTTGCCGAGATTACAGACAGTATCTGTTGCAGACAGCACAAGGATTCGCGTGCACTGTTAATGTACGGATTCTGGTTGACTGGTCAAATCTTGGAGTGTTCCTGAGAGTAGTTAGACAGATACAGGTAAATGATAATTAATTGGAACCCACAGCTGCCGACAGGTGTTGTTGACATACCATGATGGGGACAGCTGAAAAAGTGTGCCCCGCCCGCTTTAACATTTTTTTTAATGTTCGGATAATAAGTTGCCGTCTCTTTATCTAAGAACAGATGATGAATGCAGCTAGCCGCTAACTTTGTGTAATGTCTTGTCTCTATAGACGTGTATCTGTTGCCTTTAAGATCCCTTCACCTTCACACATAAATCTCTACAGTAAAGTAAGGGCCTCCAATTTCTTGGCTGATCCGTGATAAGACAGGCGAAAAGTTAGACTAATTGAGGATTATTAGTATTATCTCTATTTTCATTCGCTCTCTCTCTTTCTCTCCTTTATCTATGTACAGTTTTTAATATAATATTTCATTACGTGAAATCAGCCAAATAGGATCTTTTGTGGAGTCCTTCGTCTTGGTAATCAGCGGCTGGCTTGCTGTAAGAGATCTTTACATTTATTATTGCTGTTAAACACTGCATTCAGTCGGGAGAGTCAATCGTGTGGACGATTTGACACAGACTCAGTGATTGCAGGCTCTCTTCGACACAGCTGAAACTTCCCCACTAATTACAGGGCCAACGTGATCATCAAATGATTCAGAAAAAACTCATTCGTTCATTCACTTCAGAACAAAAAAAGTCACAAACCTTATTTATGAAGGAAATTGTGTATTAAATCCATCTCCATTACATGTCCAGATCTCCGGTGATTCCACGTCTTAATTATTTTCCGTTTACAATCTCTTTCTCTTCAAACAAACCGCTAGCGGCACAAATGTTAATTGGCTCGCTTTAGCGAGAAGAAAAGCAGAATATGTATCTCTCAGAAACTCGTCAATCCCTCAGCCGATACTCCAGGAGCTGTCCTAGTTACCACTCTAACAACCATGGAGAATGCATATATGCATCTCTGTTATTTCAAAGAATAAACGCACTAGAAAATACTTTGGCGTCGTCGAGCTGTCGCCTCATATGTTACGAGAAAATCAGATCAGATACTTTTCCAAAGTGAATGAATGTGGATGGTTTGATTGACAATGATTAATTGGTGCGTGGTAGAGGGTATTTTCTGTGGGGAAATTACACCGCGACTCGAACCCGGGATCTTCTGTTTATATGGCAGACACTCTATCCATCTGAGCCACCGAGGACAGAGATTAACAGCGCAACTGCAGGGACTTATCCCTTGCACGCATCCCGTTAGACCCACATTCCCAACTGTCCACAATCAACATGCGTAATGATCCTAATAGACACTATCTTCATACGTACAGGTCCTAATTATTGGCTTTACAATAGTGAGAAGTTTAACGGGATAGGGCACTTCCGACGACCCTGACTTAGTCCGATTTTACACGCGTACTGCTGCAGAGAATTATTCCGGGTCTGTCGATAACTGTTCGCGAGTACATCGGTGGAGCGCATCGTAGCCTAATTTGACTCGTTCGCAGCTCGCCGCCGTTTCCTAGTTTAGGAGATAACTCGCGTGCAGTTCATGCCCTAAAGAGTTATCATTTACCTTCCAAGGAACCTGAGTTTGTTTCAGGATTACTGGCAGCTTGATAATGACTTTTGTGCAGGAATAGAGGACCGCTTTCTGAATATCTACGCTTATTCCCATAATAACCATTTTTAGATAAAATGTTATTAAACCTTATTTGCACACGTATGTAATATGCCGACGTCATTTCGTAGTTTCTGTACAGTTTAACTCTAAGTGTGTGCGTGTGTGTGTGTGTGTGTGTGTGTGTGTGTTAGTGGGTTTAAATTCACCCACGTTAAAATATGATGGCATTTATTAGTTGTAATGAACATGACATTAAATTTTGACCTGTTGAACACTTACAACGGCTGTTAGATTGCAAAGTCTGGTAGCAGGGAGAAGGACCGATAAGTTGTCGTTGATAAGTTAAGTGCGTCTCCCTACTTGTTATCGGTACATGTCTGTACACGTCCTGTCGACTTCTTGTGTTTACGACAGTTGTCAACTTCAGTGATTTAACAGCTGTGGCACTATAGCGTTGTGTGTCAAGTGAAAAATGAATAACGTAACGAGTGTGTTTGAACATGAACAATATGATACGCTTTCCCATAACTTTGATACTTCCGTGCGTTTTTTATGCCATAGCTGCTGAATATCATGCATGCCTAAAGATGCATCATTTTATAGCAGACCGACAACATTCTCCCTCTTACGTCCCTGCTCAACGTGGCGACGAAGGTCTGTCCGCGCCTCATACTCAATTGAAGTCGAAGCTTAACATAGCACCAATAACTTTTATCGACTGTTATCCATATTTATAGAGTGGAGCTATCGCCTCTGTGATCTCTCGAATTTGAAATAAAGGAAACATGGCTTAAATAATATACTGGCTACCAAAAACTCGAAGGCTTTTAATGCTTTAGACTTATACTCGCAGTAATGTAACAATGATAGAGCTAACACGAAAGTTGTGTTTGCAATAGCATAAAACCAACGTGGAGGTGGAGCTTGTAAAACCCGGTGGCTGTGCCCAAACGTCACGGACCAATCCCTGTGCAAGTGTTTATTTACGTGATGGTTAAACGACGTTTCGTCACACTGGCAATAAAAAGGAAATATCGGTATTCAGGGAGACTGAGACAGTGTCGTTTGTCCAATTTCGTGTGTCTAGCTTCAAAATTGTTTTAATAGCGTAATATTTTCAAAAAGGCTTTTCATTCCCTGCTTCACCCTTTTCGGTGCGGAATTTCGAAGAATCCCCTCTTACACCACGACTACAGTATAAGATTAACGCCCTCACAAAAATTCAAGTTTCTATCGTTAGCGGTTTGCGCTGGGCGGTAATGAATCAGTCGGCATATGTATATAGATTAGATTACCATTTATTAATAATTACAAGCCCTAAAAATTAATAATGTACGCTACTGTATCAGGTGAATTAAGTTTGTGCTTATGTTTTATCATTTAAGAGAATACTAAATGGATTGGCTCTCTCAGCCATTCATCATTCAGTACCTATTACACCATAAATGTGATAAAAAGTCTCCCCAAGAGAAAGAAGAAACTGGGTATGTCATTATAGGGATGTATTATTTTCTGGGACCTTTTCTAACTTTTGATTATTTCAAGCCATAATTTAGAAAATTTAGACAACCGGTATTTGAAACTGACTGCTGAACTATTCTACTGCCAACATACAACGCGCGTAAGGACCACGTAAGTAAGATACGAGAAATTAGCGCTCATAGAGAGGCGTGCAGACAGTCAGTTTTCCCTCGCTCTATTTGTGAGTGGAACAAAAGGGAAATGACAAGTAGTGGTACAGGGTGTCCTCCGCCACGCACCGTACGGTGAGTTGCGGAGTGTATATGAAGAAGTAGATGTAGGTTCATTTATTTACTAGTAGAGTTATATACATGGCAAAGACGTCGTGGGTGCTATACATACTATGCACAATGCTTCTTCCATTTAGTCCCAAAGTCTAATCCTCAGGCTAACTAATGACTTGCCCTTGATTCAGATGCGTACCTTATTTTGTGCTTTCTTTCCATACCATTTAGGCTGACAAAGAGAGAGTTTTGAAGTGGACTGACGCTTAACATACAGTTTACAGACACTAAACACTCGCGATGTACGTCAAGATCTATACGCTTCCAAATGTTCCCACTAAAGTACTTTCATCTCCATTCGTTTTTGTCTGTGACTGTTCTGTTCCGTCACACCAGCGAACCGTCTTTAACAGCCGCTCAACGGCCCCTTCGCGTCCTGCTCCCGCCTATGGAGAAATACACACCACACACTACACGCTACACTGGGGTCGACAGATGGCGGACATGGCCGTTTTTGGTAACTGATTATTACATTAGCAGAGGAATCCCTGTAACCGATTGTGGTATTGATAGCTACGATGCCACAACGTAGGTGCGCTCTCGTAGGTTGGCGCTATGAGAGCGGATGAAGAACGCCGACCACAGCGGCCTCCCCCCCCCCCCCAAATTCAGTAAGTCCCTCCAGATCCTTGAGCACCATGCACTCTGCCTCGCCTTCCGTATACGCCTCCCATCCCCCACGCGGATCCTCTACGACCTCATTCCTTTCCCCCATCTGCTCCTATTCCTCGAACATATCCGCATACTCTACACCTCCCGCCGCCTTGATCCCCCTCACCCCCTGGTTGCTCCTCTCCTCTCCCGCCGCAGCCCCCTGCCACGCCTTCACTGTTGTGTCCCCCCTACCCTTCATCTCTACACCCTTCATCTCCTTTCCCAAGGTGGCTTCCGTCAACTCCCCCTCCCAGATGGTGCCCTCTCTCCCTCCATTTATCCCTCCTATCAACCCTGATTCTCAGCCCCCCCCCCCTTTTCTGTCCTTTTCCTGGGCTCCCTCTTTCCCCCTTCCATCCTGTTTTCTCCCCACCTAATCTCTCCCTGCCTCCCTTCTCCCCCCTCCCTGGGTCCTTTTGCATTCCCGTCCTGCCTTTCCCCAGTCCCTGTCACGTCTGCCCAGTGCCCAACCCCCATCTTATGGGTCCTCGTCCTCCATCGGATCCTTTCACCCCTCCCCCTGACTTCGTGTTTTCCTCTCCTTCCCCCCCCTTTCCTTTCCCGTCGTCTGTCGAGGTTCTGTCCCATCTGCCCTCGGCTGTGGTATATCACATTTGTGAAAATTTTTTAGTGCAGTGTTCAATTGAATGTTTTGTGTTGTTCGTCTTTCCAAAGTGTTTCCGGAATCTGCCAGGAAGTTTCCAAAGTGTTGCGAAGAGAAACCATGCTGTTGCTGGGTGTAAATTTTATATCTCTTGCGAACAGAAACCAGACTGTGGCCGTGTTTTTTTAATTGTACGTCTATTCTATTATCTGTCTGCTTCTTACGTATTTTATTAGCATCACCAACCCTTTGTTTTATGTTTTAAGTTCCACGATTTTTCCGCCATTTTACCATTTAAGTCACCGATTTTATCGCCTGTTTTTATTATTTATTATCTTCATCTTTTTACAACAAATTCTCTAAGCTGAAGAGCGGCATACTAAGCTGCTGCCAGCCCGCCCCCTTTGGGGGGAATCGAAACTCAATAAAGGAAAAGAAAAACCTATTGTAAACTTTTAAAATCTACCGGCAGTACCGAAGTAGTTCACCTTTTCCTGCTCCTACCCGTGTCCTTCACTCTCGGCCTATTTTGCAGAAGCAGTTCACAGTAGCAGATCCACGCGCCGCCTATCCAGGGGGGATACAAAATCGATAATGTATTGCTGTTAAATGGATTTTAGCCTCCTCTACTGTGCACTCGAGAGATACTACATATGCGTAGCGCTTGCGCGAGCATATTTTATTAACTTTTATGGAACTAACAAATACAGTATTTCCGAACGTGGATCAGTCATTGCATGTCACCCGAGCAATAAATCCATCAGAAACATGTCATCCCTTCTGAAGCTGCCCAAGCCGTCTTTCGGTGATCTGATTGTGAAGTGGAAACGTGAAGAAACAACAACAGGTAAACTGGTATCAGGCCAAACGGACGAAGCAACGTACAGGACCGTCGAGCATTCGGAGGACGGTTTTAAAGAGTGATGAATTCTTCTGGGGTTATCAGCCGAGTGGTGGTGTCGTCTTCTCGCAATGTTTCTATGAGTTTAGTACCCTTCATCTTCTGGCGAAGTGACTTCGTCACCTGATAGCTACGAGAGCGGCCGAACAAGGCCGACCACAGCGCCCTGTAGCCGACTGTGGAGCTCGACGAGCGCCGCTTCAGATTCAGACCATTTTGTTCACGAGTAGCTCTCGTAGCTATCAGCTGTCTAATTAACACGATGACTGTGCATAGGAAATTAAACAAAATGGGGTACGATGGTCGACCATCTCCTCATGAACCATACATTTCGGTGGTCAACGCTAAGTGACAGTTGAGGTGGTAAGAAGAGAGATGCCACTGGACTGTATACGACAGCAGTCGAATGATTTGGAATGATGAATCACGACATGCCCTGAGACAGTCCGATGGGAGAGTTAAGGTTCTGTGAATCCCTGAAGATCGTTTCCTTCCATAATGTGCGGTGTAAAAAGTGAAGTATGGAAGATCTCGTGTTTCAGTGTGGAGGCGTTTAGCGTACTTGTTTCCGTTACTGTGCTTAAGAAACCATTAAATGTGAAATGATATGAACGCATTGTATAGCATTGTGTAATGCGCAACAGATCGGAGACGATCATTGCTTGTATCAGCACGATAATGCACTTTGTCATAAGCCAGAATCTGTCAAATGGTTCAAATGTCTCTGAGCACTATGGCACTTAACATCTGAGGTCATCAGTCCCCTAGACTTAGAGCTACTTAAACATAACTAACCTAAGGACAGCATACACATCCATGCCCGGGGCAGGATTCGAACCCACGACCGTAGCAGCAGCGAAGTTCCGCACTGATGCGCCCAGAACCGTTCGCCTACAAAGGCCGGCAGAATCTGTCAGGCAATGGTTTGTTGACAACAGCGTTCTTGAAATCAACCTGCCCAGTTTTCCGACCTGAGCCCAGTGGAACACTTTGGGATGAGTTAGAACGTAGACCTCGATCCAGAACCGAGCATCCACGCTACCCACACTGGTTTCGGCTGTTGAGGAAGATTGGGCTGCCATTCCTCCACAGATACGCAGACACATCATCGAAAATGTCCCCAGCAGAGTTGAAGCCGTCATAAAGCTGAACGGTGGACAGAGTCCATACTAAGGTTTGACAGCTGTCCAGATACTATTGGTCAGAAAGCGCTGATGGCAGGAAACGCGAGCTCATACACTGACAGACCACCAATGGACCTTAACTCAGTGAACCAGATAGCTTTCAGAACACTGTTGTTGTGACCTTCAATCTGATTTGATGCAACTCTACTTGCTAGTCTGCACTGTGACAACAGAGAGATGATTGTACATGTGGAAAAGACCTGGAGACATTGGAACGTTTCAGATTATACAATGAAGCGCCAAAGAAACTGGTATAGTCACGCATATTTGAATACCGAGGCAAGTGAACAGGCAGAATACGGCGCTGCGGTCGGCAAGATCTGTCTGGAGCAGTTGTTGCCAAGATTTAAGTGAGTTTGAACGTGCTGTTACAATCGGCGCAAGAGCGATGGGACACAGCATCTCAGAGGTAGCGATAAAGTGGGGATTATCCCGTGCGACCATTTCACGAGTGTACCGTGAATATCAGGTATCCGGCGAAACATCAAATCTCCGACATCTCTGCCGCAGGAAAAAGATCCTGCAAGAACGGGACCAAAGATGACTGAAGAGAATCGTTCACCGTGACAGAAGCGCAACCCTCCTGCAAACTGCTGCAGATTTCAACGCTGGGCCATCAACAAGCGTCAGCGTGCCAACCATTCAATGAAACATCATCGCTATGGGCTTTCGGAGCCGAAGGCCCACTCGTGTACCCTTGGTGAGTGCACGACACAAAGCTTTACACCTCGCCTCGGCTCGTCAACACCGACATTGATATGTTGATGAGTGAAAAAGTGTTCCGTAGTCGGACGAGCCTCGTTTCATATTGTATCAAGCGAATGGACTTGTGTGGGTATGGAGACAACCTCATGAATCCATGGATCCTGCATGTCAGACTGTTCAAGCTGGTGGAGGGTATGTAATGATGTGGGGCGTGTGCAGTTGGAGTCATATGTGTCCCCTGATACGTCTACATACGACTCTGACAGGTGACACGTACGTAAGCACACTGTCTGATCACCTGCATCCATTCACGACCATTGTTCATTTCAACGGACTTGGGCAATTCAAGCTGTACAATGTGACGCCTCACACGTCCGCAACTGTTGTGTTTCTAGGACCACTGTTCTGAGTTTAAACACTTCCGCTGACCGCATAACTCCCCAGACACGAACATTATAGAGCATATCCTTGATACCTTGTAACGTGCTGTTCAAAAAGATCTCCACCTGCCTTCCTCTAACGGACTTATGGACAGCCCTGCAGGGTTCACAGAGTCAGTTCCCTCCAGCTCTACTTCAGACATTAGTCTAGTCCATGCCACGTCTTGTTGCGCCACTTCTGCGTGCTCGCAGGGCCCTACACGATATTAGGCAGGTGTACCAGTTTCTTTCGCCCTTCAGTGTATAACAGTAAAACAGAGGTTTAGAAACCAGACTTTAAGTTGTAAAATAGTTCCAGGATTAGTTGCTGTGTCTTACTAAATTTTATTGTTTGTGAACCACATTACGAAGATCCGTTCGCTACATTATTCATTGTCGGTCATCCGTGTCTCTATTTTCTTCTTCATTATCAGACCTACTCTTGTATTTTCCCTATTTGATGTTTTGTTGATAACGCCGGACTCACCAGACAAGAGTCCGCCCCGGTAGCTGAGTGGTCAGCGTGACAGACTGTCAATCCTAAGGGCCCGGGTTCGATTCCCGGCTGGGTCGGAAATTTTCTCCGCTCAGGGACTGGGTGTTGTGTTGTCCTAATCATCATCATTTCATCCCCATCGACACGCAGGTCGCCGAAGTGGCGTCAAATCGAAAGACCTGCACCAGGCGAACGGTCTACCCGACGGGAGGCCCTAGCCACACGACATTTCCATTTCCATACCAGACAAGAAATCCTGGTCGTTCACCCACAGCACTCCAAAAATTCCCTATTATTTACTTTCAACATTTGTGTGTTTCAACTCCTCCTGGTCCCAGCTCGTAAATGTCCGACGTCTTTGCGATTTCTTCGGTTTTTACCCGCAGTAATCACAAAGCCAAGACCCGGCACAGTAGTACTAGTGCTCTTATTTATGGTTACTCTGCAGATGAAGAGACTGCACAAGGTATGAGGAAATAAAACAAACTTTCAGTACGTTAATGGTCAAAATTGACTTGTAATATGGAACTAATTCTACGACAGCCGAAAGAAGGAAAGTAAAATTAATATTAGGTGATGGAAAGGGGGTAACGGATGAAAGGGGAAGCGGAGCGTTAGCGTTTTGCACTAAGCACAATTTAGTCACCCCAAATCAGTAAGCAAGGAACAGTAGGCGTCTAGAACTGCAAGGGTTGTGAAACTTTCCTCTCTTTATAGCGTTATTGTCGTCGGACAGCGTAACGTCTGTAGTTTCACTTGCTTTCGGTTGTTCACAATACCAAGATAACAAGCCTATGTTGGCCATTGTCACAAGACCAGAACAGTGAATCACGTAGCTTCTTACCCACTAAAAAGGCTGCTACCCTCTACAGGAATCATAAATCAGTCTGGTCTCTCGACACGTACTCTTCCGATGCGGTTGCATTAAGGATACGGTTATCAGTATTGTTGCGGCAATGGAATGCAGTTAGTACATTCATACACGGTATATTAAGTATGGTACGTGGAAATAAGTGGTGGGATAGGCTTTTTGCATCATGATTTTGTTTAATTCTGTACTATCCACGATAGTCTATCCGTTAATTTGTTTCTTTGTGACCTCACATTTGAAGTCACACTATTGCGATTACTTTGCATGTGGCATCTTTTGCATCTGCAATAAGTGCTTACTGCGACAAACCAGCTATTTTTTTTATTCAGAATTATCGTGTTTGGCTCATTTGCCGACCTGGCATGTCTCAGGAGGGTTTTTTCGATAGTGACGTTGAAGTTTCGTCGCGGTCAGCACTGAATTATATGGCATTCAAGTACACTGTTATTTTATTTAGCCGTACACAGTTCGAAATTAGAGATAACAGCGTCAAAATCACGCAACTTCGTGTTGCTGAATGTTGCTATGATTATGTGGAACGCGGTTGATATGAAAATTCAACCCATTTTAAAAAGACATCACAAACAATACGTTATACCTGAGATGAAATTATTTTCCACCGAGAACAACGAGAAAAATGTTAATTAAGGTTAAAGGGCAGTGCAGCACTTCCGTAGCTTTTAATAGCATTCTGCGTAAAAGTGACGGGAAAATAGTGTGAAGCTGTTGTCCTTGTAATCGCAAGCGCAGTTGGATTAAGTTCCAAGAAAGGCTCGGAATAAAAAGTTTTCTCGGTACAGAGTCCGCAAGCGAGGAACGGTACGAAGTTAGAACGAAATGCAGGAGTTGTGAAACTTGCTTCTCGTGATACCTTAAATGCCGACAGTCAGAGAACTGCTGGCTCAGTACCGGAAATGAAACTCCTTTTCACAACTTCAGTACGAATCTCATCAGTTCTAACGGTACACTACGCATTTCTGAAACCTGATTTAATCGCAACACAGCCACATGCCACCGATCTCATCGGCGCACTGCTGTCGTCCTATGATTATTCTTCTCGGTAGACTGACTGAAATCATCATCTTCACTTCAAGCATTAAGCCTTTTTTGTTTCGTCATTTACGGTATCCTTCGTTTCCTCAGTTTTCCATGAATTCTTTTTTCAACTATATTGAATCTTGTCATCTGGAGAGGTAATCTTCCACCACCCATTCTTTCGAGGTGTTTGTTACAATTTCTCCATTTTCTTGTATTTTGTTTTGCATATGAAACACATTCAGTTCTCCCCTAACTTCCAAATTTCGAAACCTGTCAGCTGTTGGGCATCCTTTTACTACTCTTAGGAATCCCATTTGTTTATATCTACCTCTCTTGGCATTTATTTATAAAGTGATTCACTTCCGTAAGCGAAAATTGCAATCTTGTTTGTTTTCTCATTTTATTTTGCAAATTATTTTTTGTTCCGTATACAAATTCCGAAAATTCGCTAATTTTCGGTACATCTACCGATAAAACAGAACCTTTATATGGTCTCTGTTGTCCGTCTGCCTCTCGGTATGTCTGTCCTTCTGTGAAAACCCCTCTCTCTCAGGAGGGGTAGAGGTGTCAAGTTGAAATTTACGTGAAATACTAAGTTCTCAGATTCACTGGCGGCGTAAAAATGTTCAAGCTTCTAAGTCAATTCAGTCAAAAGATACGCCCATTTACGTCATATTCTTTATGCTTGCGAACTCACTCGTCAAAACCTGTAGCTGAACCGTCTGCATACACAATAATTAAGTATGTACAGAAACCTCAGATAGTGAATCCTGCTTTCATCTGTTAGGTTTTTTCTTTATATTTCGCCATACTCAGTTGTGACGCCTCAGTCCAAAATAAATGCTTGACTGTTCTACAGTAGTGGTAACGGGTAAAAAGGCAGGGTTCCACGAAGGTAATAGGTCAATGTCGAAAGCATACATGTCTCGAATTGCAATATGAAAGTAGGAGGTACTTATAAGACACAAAAAATGATGAAATTACAAATTTTCTTTCATAATATCAGTAACAAAATAAGGTGTTTCCATTTCCTGGATGGAAATTGGTATAAAGATACTCAGTGTCCTGCTGTGTTATTACATTGTTACTTCCGTTCTTCCTAATTACCCCTCAGATTCCCTTCCATTGT
Organism: Schistocerca piceifrons; assembly: GCF_021461385.2. Classification (NCBI taxonomy): domain Eukaryota; kingdom Metazoa; phylum Arthropoda; class Insecta; order Orthoptera; family Acrididae; genus Schistocerca; species Schistocerca piceifrons. The sequence goes on from NC_060143.1 coordinate 548,421,851, forward strand.
AATAAACATGACTTTCAAATATTCCACAAAGGTTTTCCATGGGGTTCGAATCCGGGCTACGTGCAGGCCAAGGCGAAACATCGATATCTTATCTCCAAACCCCTTACTTTTTCTAACAGACCGATGCATAGATGCAATGTCTTGTTGGATTGTTAAACTTTCGCCCCCTAACTCTTCAGGCGTTCTAATGAATTCTGTTTCTAGTATCTCTGAGAGCACGGAATTCATTCTAGAGTACACCCAAGCAGTGCGTCATTTAAGTTTCGCGGAGAAGGCTGCCTAAATCGTAACACTTGCACCACCAAAATGTCTCCTCATTCTTACCAGCTGCTCTTCCCTCAGATCATGACAACAATATTGAAATCCGTCCTGTCCATCAAAAGTCAACTTTTTCTCATCGCTAAACTTTATTTTACCCCAATCTGAATTCTATGACATATGTTTCTCAGCTGATTACGGTATATCCCGTCTACGTTTGGACATTAATACGTATTTCTGCAGTGTGTGTCATGTGACAAAATTTGTCGTACACGTCTACGGTTACTGACAACTGTAAATCAGAAAAAAGGTGAGAAGAATAATGGTTTGTGGCCCTTGATTTGCGCACGGGGCCGACTGCCTTTATACCGCGTTCCACAGTCTGCCACCTGAATCGTTGATGTCTTGTTACATATTGTGGCGTGTTATGATATCCGCCGTAAGAATATGATTTACAACGTGCAACGTCTAGTTTCCTGCGAAAGGCCGTGGATCAGAACTTCTTAATGTCGGTTTAGAACCTGGCACAGGTCTCGAAGTCATGGAAGAAAAAATGAAATGTTTCGCATTGTACAAAAGAGTGTTGGAAAACAGTCTTTGAAACAACTAAACAGGACCAGAGGGAGCGTCCCACGTGATTTGGTTTAGTCTGTGGGGTACAATCATTCGCCTAGAGTATAGGTGATCAAACTTTAAAGTGGCCTCTGCAGTGCCTGTATATTTAATAGGATCGTGCTATACAGGCAGCAGCAGCGGTGAGAGGTGTAAACTCGGTGAGGGACTGGGTATACCGTTAGGAATGTTTGGATAGCTGCACGCCGCGCTATTCTGGGGAGCATTGTGAAATATCTCTCTCCGCGCTGGACCACACCGCAGCTATGCGTCATTGCACTAGCCTCGGTGACTAGGTGAACTCTAAATCGGATGAGCTTTTATAGTTCGTAATTTTTCTCTGTTGGGAGGGGGGGGGGGTAGAGAATAAAGATGGTAGCATGTTGGGCTGATTGATTTGAATGGACGTGGATCTGCTTTGCTTTGGGTTGTGGTATCTGTATCTAGTTTGGAGACGTACCAGGTTGCGTGCATTTCCAGCGAATGGTCAAAACACAGCCCTGTTGCAGTAAATCAGGTCGTTCTGTTTCTACATGGCATGCAGGAGGTGGTGGATATGTCTTTCTCCGACTTTTGCTCAGTTTCGACTTAAATTGGAATGATCACATGCGGAAAAGTGTAGAAATGGTAGCAGTTGCAAGATGCGTAGGGGGTGACAAAAACCATTTTGACTGTATTTTACTGTAGCAGCTAGGTTCGTGGAAGGTGACTCGTTTCGAGATATGGGAGTGCCAGAAATGTGATTGAGTTATGGTTGTAATCATTAAAGCAATTGTCTATAGGTTCCGACCCAGGTATGTGCTTGAAAGGAAAGACCCAATTCCAAATCATGGACATCATTACTAGCTGTTAGGGCAACACTAGAGATCTGAGAAGCTAGTGTACATTTTCTTACGACCTCAATCGGCACATCATCTACTACTACTGCTTGTGTTCCTTCTCAATCAGGCATCACCTGTAACTCAGAGGATATATCGCGGAACCTGTGATATGGTTCGAGACAGAATGCGCTACAAATACTATAGAATTATCTAGCTGGAGCAGTGTGAGGGAACTGCAAATACCGCTTACATACCACGTTCCTTAGCCGAATCACTTTCAAAATGCGGTAATTTTGTAGCGAGGTTGCATCGTGGGCTACGTGTTGATCGGATAATACACATTCCTACGATCACCATCACTGTATTTGTCGAGAAAAAAAAAAGCATCTCATTTAGAGGTAATGTCATACCACGATTCGTAAAGTGGGTATAACTTTTAATATGGACACTTGTGTGCACCTATAGAAGCAAGACCGCTTGTGACAGTAACATGCAGTAGTTGTTGGGATCAGGTTTTTTTAACATCTGGTCGATTACGTCTCTTTCCAAGACACAGTGGTAGCACCGACAAGAAAAACCTAAGAGACATGTCCACCCATCGTTGATTTTCGGTCAGTATTATTTCGTTTCTTAGGCAATCAGCTACTGACGAAGTAATATACGTAGTAGTAGGGGATGCATCATATGCTCGCATTTTAGCATTAGGTTTATAAAGTATGTGTTTTTGCAACGTAAATGAATATGTCCTGTTGTAAGGAGGGTATGGATTTGACTTGGAGTACTGTGATAGCAAGGGGAAAACTCATAAGAAAGGTAGTGATATTTCTATTTGAAGAGCCATTGCCGACAGCAGGGTGTAGTTCTGATACGTCGCTCACTGTCGAATGCTGTTCCATTGAGACAGCGATCATAACATTTAATTGTAAGTATAATGATGAAACATATATGTGACCGGTTTTCTAGAAGGATTCCGTGTATGCATGGCCTGTGGTGGGAATGATTCGTGTTTCCCGTTAAATGCAGCAGCCGCCCGAATGCAGAGGCATGTTGGAGTGTAGGAATATATCTGAGTTAACTTTGCCGTCCTCTAGATGACCGAATAGCGAACTAATACTTAGTATGTATTGGGCGGCTTTCTTGATCATTTGGAAATTTGAGAAGATTGTATATGGAAGTGCGTTTGCGTTGGATCGTTATTCCCTCCCATGTAAATTGTTCAGTTGACTGCTTCTGCACATTTCGCGCCGTTATTTATTTGAGTGAAGATTGATTGTCGTGTGTGCATCTAGCATGTCGAAGACACGTTTGCCTGTTCTCTAGACATCGGAAAGACCTTACTTGGCTTGTAAATTATAGGAATGATTTGGAATCTGGTACATCACCGACATCAGTATTCGAGAGTGTAAATATCAGTTTCCTCCATTTGTTTGTAGTTACTCAGTGGTTTAGAGCATGCTGCATCTTGCTAAAGTTTGGTTTTTGTAGAGAAATAATTTCCAGGCAATATCTTGGGAATTACGTTGCGCTAGCGATCGGTAGGGTGCTGCCTAGTGCCTGATATCTAGAAGTACCGCGAAAATGGTATAATATTATGGCGACCCTTGCGAAAAAATACATGTGTTCTTGTAATCCCAAAGTCTGGAGATGTGCGTAGAAAAGCGAGCAAGCAAGGAAGCAGTTTCGGAGCAGAAACAGTAATGCGTTTGTGGCAAAGGGAAACGATCCCAAATTAGTAGAACAGTTCTGAGAGCGACTTCGGCCCCCTGAGGTGCTGTAGGCACCCATCGGGCGTAGATGCCCTAGTGTTCAGAGGTGTATACACGGTATGTGTATGAATGATGTAATAGGGATGATTTTGTATTGCAGAGGATATGAATTGTAACTTTACTACAACGACACGGTATGCGGTGATATATTGGAAACCATTTTAGAAGACTAATATTCAAGCTCCTGTCCTCGGTGGGAGACCAGTGTAAATGAGTAAGAGTCTTTCCGTATTTGGCGATATGTATGACATTTTGCGAAGTTTAGTTGTCGTTGGAATATGTTGATCAGCGTAAAATAGTTTATTGCCACTGAAAATCCCATCTGCAGAAAGAAAGAACAGGTGGATGGTGCTTCGATACCGGCGGCATCAGTGATTCCGCAGGTAAATTCGATAAGAGCCAATCATAATGATATTCACATCGTTTGTGTTGGGATATATGAGCCTCTACATAGTGGAGGGAATGTTTGTGTGTGTTGAAACCAGGAAGGGTAGCACGTGATGGACTGGGTACCACGTTAGGTCCGCGAGGAAGACTGCATTCGGCTTTATTTTCGTGCGTACAAGCTGAGACATCAAGAAAGTGAGCTTTAACTATTTCTGTGACACTATACAGTTCCCGAGGGGTCGACTTGGCTGTTATTTTTTACAAAGCCATGTGATGTAAGACTAACACTGAGAACCTTTTAGATGGCAATTCACCATGTGGACGTTTCACGGCGAGGCATCAGTCACACTGGGGGTGGGTACGCACGCCTGGACACAGCTCGTATGTTCCATTAGGGGGAAAACAGCCTGTGCTATTCTGTCATCAACGGTAAAGTCAAGTGCTTCCTGGAAGTGTCTCGCATATGAGGCCGGCATGAGCACGCTTTGGAGTTCTGTAATGTTAGTATAACTGTGACTGTATACTCGAAAATAGAGACAACTTTCACCTGCGTCCAGAGGTGCCTCATGGGTGTGTGCACTCCTGGAGCACCAGCACCGGTGTCTAGGTGAACATGTATTTTCTTAGGAATTTCTCAGGTATCAAGTACGAAAGGGATGTCGCCACCTCATGCCTGAGGGCACTTGTGTGTGGTTTGACAGCTGACTTGTGGGGGTTGCCGCTAACCTACAGTGCAGTCCAGTGGACAGGGGGTGGGAGGTGTTGATTGTGTGTCTGTTGCATTATTTTGGGAGCAGGCCTGTGGGCTGCGCTATGCGCTATTTGGACAGTTTATGAGTTTATTTCATGTCTGCACATCTGTGTACCGCATTATTTAGGAGCAGTTTGCAGCTCTGTACTGAAATTATTTCGGAAAATTAGTAGTTGTTTGCATGCCTGCAGACTGTCTATTGTGTTCCCAAGCACATCAAGGATGGTGTTTTGTGTCAGTGTGATAAACATAGTCCATCCCTAAATAAAATGTTCCAAGGTAAGTAGAGTGCGCTCTTTCCTTACTCTGCTCAGCAGCCCAGCGCAGGCTGATTTATTTTCGCGGAGTTTTCCCCCTACAGACCACCATCTTGGGATACGTCACAGGAGAGATGACAGCACCATCTGGTGGCAGTACTGTTTACTGGGTCACTTGGGCTCTAGATCTCGTGGTGGAGAGACTCCCTGCAAAATAAAGACTCATGTCCAGTGCAGGCAGAGTCGTTCTCCCGCCATATTCTCCCACCCCAGACCGCCATCATGGATTATGTCACAGGGGGGATGACAGCATCCTCTGGTGGGAGTATCGTGTGCTAGGTCAGTTGGAGTCTATATCTCGTGGTGGAGACACTGCCTGCAATGTAAAAACTCATGTTGAGCACAGGCAGAGTCGTTTTCCTGCCATTTACGCCCACCATCTTGGGTTACATCACGAAACGGGTGACATCCCTCTGTGGTGGTTGTATTGAGTATTAGATCCATACCTTGTGGAGAACACACTGTTTGAGGCCATCTTGGATAACAGTACTTGTGTCATCACCTGATGTCATGGCCGCCATCTTGGACGACAGCAGCCTCTGGTGGTGGGGCTGTGTACTAAGTCAGTTGGAGTCCGGACCTCATGGTGGACACAATGGATGGCTGTACTGCACGAAATTGTTTAAATAAAGTCCTTTTCCCACGAATTCTTAGGACGAGGTGGCGGTCGGGTGACTGAGGTTAGTCCAAGTGTCCTTTCTTTCACTGCATTTTCTTAGCATAGTAGAGATACGCAACATGACCTTTTTTTACCGCCAAATTTCAAACTTGGCCCCAGTTCATAGGATGAAGTTGCGGTCAGGTGACTTAGGTTAGTGTGGGTAGCCCAAGTGACCTATCTTACCGCGATTTTCTTAGGTTAGTACAGATAACTATGGTATGATGCATTATCCTGTTCGAATTTGAACTTCCCATCATTTTTCTGGGGGAGGGGGGTTAGGTTAGTGGAGAAAGCCCAATTGATTTTCTTCCCACCAAAATTCAAACTTCCTGCAAAATCCGTTATCTTGAATGACGTCACAGCCGCCATCTTTGGTGACGTCGTCGCCTCCATCTTGGATACATCTGTCAACAATGGAATGTGGGGTAGCGTCTGCTTTATCCCCCTACTAATAAGACCTTGGCCAACATGCTATGAATGTTCGTCAGTGTTGAGCAGAGCAACTGGGATGAGGTGCTACCTTTCGTGACGTTTGCCTACAACACTGCCAAACAAGACGCCGCAGGATTTACGCCATTTTGCCTGGTAAATGGGCGTGAGGCGACGACAACGATGGACATTATATTTCCGTTACATCCTGATGACGTGGACGACGATTACATTGGACCAGGAGTTACCACAGCCGAGTAAGCTCGGCAGTTGGCTCGACTCCGCACGCTGTAGGCTCAAGAAAGCGATCGCCGAAGGTATGACGCGAGCCATCGTCCTGTTGTCTACCAGCCTGGTGACCTCGTCTGGACCTTCACTCCTGCTCGGCTGGTAGGCATGTCTGAAATGAAACGCTCCGCAGGCGCTACTTAGGGCCTTGCAAGGTTGTAAGATAGTTGTGTGGTGTCACCGCCAGACACCACACTTGCTAGGTGGTAACTTAAATCGGCCGCGGTCCATGTAGTACATGTCGGACCCGCGTGTCGCCACTGTGATCGCAGACCTAGCGCCACCACCTAGGCAGGTCTCGTGATACGAGAGAGGACTCGACCCCAGTTGTACGAGAACCAAGCTACCGGCCAGTTGTACGCGAACCTAGCTATCGCCCAGTTGTACGAAGCCTTTCTCTCTCATTAGCCGAGAGACATAATAGTCATCAGCTAAGTTAATGGCTACGAACTAACAAGGAGCCATTTGTATCAGTGCCTATAGCTTACGAGTATTCAAGAGAGATGTATTCCAAGGAATTAGTAAAAGTTAAGTAAAAAGCATCTACATACTTTTCTTCTTATTCATTCATAAGTTTTTATGTTCCAGACTTCACGCCCGTATGCTTTATTGCTGTGCGTGCACTATCGGCCACAGCGTTAGTCACTAGCTTTCTTTTGCAGCAGTCAACTCCACAGTGTCGGTCCAGCTACCGACACTACAATTATGGCGACGAGATAAAGAGTTTGTATTACTTTGTTTGTACCATTGATGACGTTTCAAATGTTCTGATTGTTTCTATTTAATTGTGTCATGGCTTCGCCACATTCTCCAGATGTACTGTCCGAATTTTATCGCTTGCAGAATCAGCAGACGCAGGCGTTACTGGATGCCCTTGGACAGCTCGTCCAGGGTCAACGTACCATTCAAACCGATGCGGCCGCCGCCGCTTCTTCGCTACCGCTGCCACTGAACGCTGTTGCACCTCCCTTTCGACCATACGTGGCAGCCGATGAGACCTGGCACGAGTGGTCTCGCCAGTTCCACTTTCATCTAGAAGCCTACAGAATTCAAGGTAAAGAGCGGCAGCCGTTTTTGCTTTCTTGTGTCGGTGTGTCCACATACCGTGTGATAGTGAAATTGTTTCCCCGACGCGACGTAGCAACTCTGTCCTACGAGGAAATTTTGTCTGCATTAGATGCCTATTTCAAAGAAACAGTTAATGTGGTTGCAAAACGGTATACGTTTTTTCGTACAAAACGTACGGCCGGTCAAACTAATAGGGAGTGGGTCGCAACATTGCAAGGACTTACTAGGGACTGTGCCTTTGAATGTGACTGTGGTCTTTCTTATTCAGATACAATGGTGCGTGATGCAATTGCACAGAACGTTTCTGATGTTCGCATACGGGAGCAAATTTTGAAACTAGTTAATCCCTCCCTTCAACAAGTGATAGACATATTGGATAGACAGGACACACTTGACTGTGCTCAGGAATCTTTTGAAACTTCGCCAGCCGTGTGTAACATTAACCGGCCCGCTGGACGCGCTCCGCGGCCCGGTAACCGGGCCGTGCGCACGGACGCACAGCGAACGCCGCGTGCTAAGCCAGGTGTGCCGCGCCAGCCCCCAAATGTAGTGAAATCATGCCCGCGGAGTGCTACTAGACATTCGCGTGAACATTGCCCGTCACGCCAAGCTATTTGCTTTTTCTGCAATAAGAAAGGACATGTTCAAAGTGTTTGCCAGAACAAGCTCAGATCAGACAATCACAATCATTCCAGGCCCTTTGCTTCGCGCCGGAATCGAACCAAGGACACTCAGGCTCGTGGACCTTCGCCTATGGACATTCATGTCGTTAATTCCACTTTGTCCAGTGACACTTTCTCTAACTGTAACTGTGTTCGTCCCACAAAAACTGTGCGTCGACGTCGCCGGAAATCACGTCAATTAGCAAGTGCTTCTGTACCAGTGTCTGTTCCAATTGCACAAAACAGTCGCTCTTGTCGTCAGCAGGACAATAAACTTTTTGTGGACTTAGACTTTGAAGGCCAAGTGATACCATTCCAGCTCGATACCGGAGCTGCAGTTTCATTGCTCAATCACGACACGTACAAACAACTGGGCAACCCTCCGTTGCGTGCCGCCAATGTTAAGCTCACTACATATTCCGGACAGAAAATTCCTGTGTTAGGACAGTGCAGCCTTCTTGCAACATACAAGGGACAAACAAAACTTGTGTCATTTTACGTTCTTCGTTCTTCTTCTGCTGTGAATTTGTTTGGTCTAGATTTATTTAAGTTGTTTAACATGTCTATTGTAAATCAGGTCCTATCAGTGAATCAGACTGTGCCTACAGACAGTGTTTCTCGGCTGTGTGACGAATTTGCAGACATTTTTGCACCGGGCTTCGGTTGCGCTACAAACTATGAAACACATTTAGAACTGAAGGTCAACGCGCAACCGAAATTTTTCAGAGCGCGCAATGTTCCCCACGCATTGCGTCAGGAGGTCGCAAGAACATTGAACACTGTAGAATCACAAGGTGTGAGTGAATGTGCGCACTGCCTCTTTCCTTTCAGCTCCGCTTCATCGCTTACGCCGTACAGGTGTTCCGTTTCTCTGGACGACGGAATGCGAACGCGCCTTTCGCCAGTTGCAATCGGCGTTGCTTTCTAATACTTGCCTTACGCCATTCGATCCCCAGAAACCCCTTTTGTTGATGGTAGATGCATCAGATTTCGGGATCGGTGCTGTGCTTGCGCACAAAGTTGGCTCGCATGATCGCCCTATTGCCTTTGCGTCCAAATTGCTCTCGTCTGCGCAAAGAAATTATTCACAGATAGAGAAAGAAGCTCTGGCTCTCGTGTTTGGTGTTACTAAGTTCCATGATTTCTTGTATGGTCGTCACTTTACCATCATCACAGACCACAAACCTTTGACGTCGCTTTTTCATCCGAACAAGCCTGTACCTCCACGTACAGCGCAGAAATTCATTCGCTGGTCTATTTTCCTCTCGCAGTACCGCTACGATATATTGTATCGGTCCACTGCTAAGCACGGAAACGCCGATGCGTTGTCCCGTTTGCCTGTTGCTGAGGATGAAGCATTCGATTCTTCCGAACTTGCTTGCATGTTCATTGATTCGGAAACCGATGAAGTGGTCGAATCGTTTCCGATTGATTTTCGTCGGGTAGCTACAGCCACAGCTGCTGACCCTGTTCTTGCTACTGTTTTACGTTTTGTTGCTACGCAATGGCCTTTGTCAAAGTCTCGGATCGAGGATCCGTTGGTTCGCCGATTTTTTGCTCACAAGGAGAGACTTTTTGTTCGACGTGGTGTTTTGTTGTTGCGTTCTGATAATGATCAGTCCAGAGTCGTGGTCCCACGTTCGTTGCAGTCCTCTGTTTTACGGCTTCTTCACCAAGGCCATTGGGGTATAGTGCGAACGAAACAACTTGCTCGTCAGCACTGTACTTGGTTCGGCATCGATGCTGCGATTACGAATATGTGTTCTTCGTGCCCGGCGTGTGCCGAACAACAATCCGCACCGCCGCGGAAAGTCTTTGCATGGCCAAAAGCCACTTCCCCTTGGCAACGCTGGCACATTGATTTTGCTGGTCCATTCTGGAATGCTCGATGGTTGGTTCTGGTCGACGCCTTCAGTAATTTTCCTTTTGTTGTCCGGATGTCTTCCACGACGTCCTCCGCCACCATCCAAGCGTTGTCTGCTATCTTTTGCATTGAAGGTCTTCCGCAGACTATTGTTTCCGACAATGGCCCACAATTCATGTCCGCAGAATTTCAGTCATTCTGCCAGGCCAATGGTATTCAACATCTGACATCCGCGCCGTTTTCGCCTCAGTCCAACGGTGCCGCTGAACGATTGGTCCGGACTTTCAAGTCACAGATGTTGAAATTGAAAGAGTCGCATTCTCGGGAGGACGCATTGTTGCTCTTTTTGTCTTCGTATCGCTCTCAGCCCCGAGATGGTCGCTCGCCGGCTGAGTTGCTCCACGGTCGTCCTCATCGCACCTTGATGTCTTTGCTGCATCCGCCGCATCAGGTTCCTGTGCAGCGGCAGACTCCTGCTTTTGCTCCAGGCGACGTTGTATTTTATCGCAACTATCGTGGTTCACGGCGTTGGCTCGCAGGGCGCATTCTTCGCTGCCTCGGCCGCGCGATGTATTTGGTTTTGGGGGCCTCTGGTGAGGTGCGTCGGCATCTCAATCAGCTGCGCCTCTGTCGTCGCTCGGGTTCTGCCGCTCCCCGTCTGCTTTCAGCGACGGTGCCGTCCGGTCAGCGCCCTGGGGACCCATCTACTGGCTCGCCTCATCCCCAGGTGTTACCGACGATGCCATCCATTTTGCCCGATGGCGCCGCGCCGCCGCCGCCGCTGCAGCAGCAGCAGCCGCCGCCGCCGCCGCCGCCGCCGGCGCCGACCGCATTCGACGCTTCGCTGCAGCCGCCAGGCGCCTCCCAGGGTCACGCGCCGCCGATCGCTTCCCGTGACCAGCTGTCCTCCGCCATGGAACTCCCGACCGCTCCGGACCACGTGACGTCATCGCGCGTCGGCTACCCCGACGCAATGGAGGTCGACAATTCGGCCCCTCATGTTTCTTTACGGGCGCATACACCACATGTTGACGTGCACCCTGGACTAGTTTTGCAGGCGTTTCCTAGCTCCCCTCGGACCGGATGGCCGGGTGCGGGTGGCACAGCCTCGCCTGTTGTTAGGCTCCCCACCTCATCGCATACGTCAACATGTGGTCCTCCCCACGGCGGGCGGAAGCCTTATCTCACGACCGTTCGCCGATTTGCGGGGGAGGAATGTGGTGTCACCGCCAGACACCACACTTGCTAGGTGGTAACTTAAATCGGCCGCGGTCCATGTAGTACATGTCGGACCCGCGTGTCGCCACTGTGATCGCAGACCTAGCGCCACCACCTAGGCAGGTCTCGTGATACGAGAGAGGACTCGACCCCAGTTGTACGAGAACCAAGCTACCGGCCAGTTGTACGCGAACCTAGCTATCGCCCAGTTGTACGAAGCCTTTCTCTCTCATTAGCCGAGAGACATAATAGTCATCAGCTAAGTTAATGGCTACGAACTAACAAGGAGCCATTTGTATCAGTGCCTATAGCTTACGAGTATTCAAGAGAGATGTATTCCAAGGAATTAGTAAAAGTTAAGTAAAAAGCATCTACATACTTTTCTTCTTATTCATTCATAAGTTTTTATGTTCCAGACTTCACGCCCGTATGCTTTATTGCTGTGCGTGCACTATCGGCCACAGCGTTAGTCACTAGCTTTCTTTTGCAGCAGTCAACTCCACAGTGTCGGTCCAGCTACCGACACTACAGTTGTCTTGCGTTACTTTTGAAGTTGAAGATTTCGACCCCGACACAAGACATTTTAGAGACAGTAGGTTCCTTGAAATGGCAGTGGGCTGGCCACGTCGCAAGAAGAAAAGACAACAGATGGACGAAGCTAGTACTGGAGTGGAGTCCGAGAGAGCACCGGGGGTCTAGAGGAAGACCACCAGACAGATGGGACAAAGACATCAAGAAGATCGCTGGTAACACCTGGCAGAGAACTGCCCACGACCGTCTCACTTGGAGAAGACTGCTGAAAGCCTACCTGAATCCATGACTCGAAGAGGCATCAACATTTAATGATTGAATTGGCTGATGATGATGATAATGATGATGATGATGATGACAAGACGACGAAATATCAGAGATACGGTCCACGCCCTTCAAATGAAGCCCTATAAGGATCCTGCCACCCAGGGTAAATTCGAAGCTCCAGCGGCAGGTAACAAGCGGAAAGGTGACGAAGAGCTTAGCGGCACTGGAAGTTCTAAGAAGATCACGCCACGGCGAACATCAGTCATCGGGAGTCGGAGTATGCAGGAGCAATGACTCGTCCCTGGACTAGGAGGACGTAACACCGAGACGCTGTTCTCTTAAGGAGGGAGCAATTTCGCAGAAGAAGTTGAGTAGCACAGTCACCGTGGTATAGTGGTTATTATAGTAGTCTGTTGCATGAAGGGTCGTGATTTCAAAAACTCACCTGAACCGTAAAATTTTAATTTCTATATTCGGTTTGAGTACATTCTAGAAGTATCTACAAATGTCAACAATCATTGTACTGGAATATTCTGTAGCTGTATATACGAGGGCTGTCCAGAAAGTAAGTTTCGATTGATCGAGAAATGGAAACCACAGTGAATATAAGAAATGTTTTATTTGTAACAGTTAGCTACACCTTCCAGCTACTTCTCTACGTAGTCGCCGTTCTAACTTAGACATTTGTCGTAGCGTTGTACCAACTTTTCAATACCCTCGTAATAGAAGGCAGCCGCCAGTGCTTTCTGCCAACTGTCCACGCTGGCCTACAGCTCGTTGTCAGTGGCAAAATGTTGTCTTCATAGACAGCGGTTCATGTGAGCAGAGATGAAACTCAGAGGGAGACAATTACGGGCTGTATTGCGAGTAGTCAAACATTTCAAATTGAAAACGATGCAGGAGCATCTTCACTGTCCCTGCAGAATGCGGCTGAGAATTGTCTTGAAGAAGAAACTGCACGACAGTTATGTAATGTTGGCTGCATAGCTTCAGTCGAAATTTCTCACTAGGCCCTCGTACTTGGCGGGAGACACTATTTTCTAGACATCTTTACGAGCTCAGAAATGAGAAGAGCGACGTGATGCTATCTGGGGTCATACTAGAAATACTGCCCAACACATCTGTGCAAAGCTTTATCGGATTTTAATAGTCATTTCCATTTCGCAACCGATCGGAGCTTACTTTCTGGACGCCCCTCGTATACTGTATGTGTTCTGGCCGGAGGAAGTTCGCCCCGCGCTCTTGAATGTTCAAGTGCTGAATAAACCTTCGTTAAGTGAAGTTAGTGCTCGTCACCCATCTAATTACACCTTCTTCTACGTGACAATATTTCTTTATTAGTATTCTCTCGCGTAATTCTCCACAAGGACAGTTTCATCCAGTGCGGTCGATGTTGTGAACACAGTTATTGCCAATTAAACACAAGGGAAAAAGATGGCAGTTCTGTGTCATCGGAAGCTATTTACTTCATACACAAGTAAAAACTTTGCAACTAACGTAGAATTATATACGAGGGGTGTACAATAAGTACTGCAACACATTTTACTTTTTATCGGCCAGTTTCCGTTGCAAAAATTCTGAGTTTGTTGTGGGACATCGTGAAATATTCCCACTTCAGCCACTATAGTTTCATTAGTTCCGACAGGTTGCAGCGCTACACGAAGTCTTCAAACTGACGTCTGTAATACACTCCTGGAAATGGAAAAAAGAACACATTGACACCGGTGTGTCAGACCCACCATACTTGCTCCGGACACTGCGAGAGGGCTGTACAAGCAATGATCACACGCACGGCACAGCGGACACACCAGGAAACGCGGTGTTGGCCGTCGAATGGCGCTAGCTGCTCAGCATTTGTGCACCGCCGCCGTCAGTGTCAGCCAGTTTGCCGTGGCATACGGAGCTCCATCGCAGTCTTTAACACTGGTAGCATGCCGCGACAGCGTGGACGTGAACCGTATGTGCAGTTGACGGACTTTGAGCGAGGGCGTATAGTGGGCATGCGGGAGGCCGGGTGGACGTACCGCCGAATTGCTCAACACGTGGGGCGTGAGGTCTCCATAGTACATCGATGTTGTCGCCAGTGGTCGGCGGAAGGTGCACGTGCCCGTCGACCTGGGACCGGACCGCAACGACGCACGGATGCACGCCAAGACCGTAGGATCCTACGCAGTGCCGTAGGGGACCGCACCGCCACTTCCCAGCAAATTAGGGACACTGTTGCTCCTGGGGTATCGGCGAGGACCATTCGCAACCGTCTCCATGAAGCTGGGCTACGGTCCCGCACACCGTTAGGCCGTCTTCCACTCACGCCCCAACATCCTGCAGCCCGCCTCCAGTGGTGTCGCGACAGGCGTGAATGGAGGGACGAATGGAGACGTGTCGTCTTCAGCGATGAGAGTCGCTTCTGCCTTGGTGCCAATGATGGTCGTATGCGTGTTTGGCGCCGTGCAGGTGAGCGCCACAATCAGGACTGCATACGACCGAGGCACACAGGGCCAACACCCGGCATCATGGTGTGGGGAGCGATCTCCTACACTGGCCGTACACCACTGGTGATCGTCGAGGGGACACTGAATAGTGCACGGTACATCCAAACCGTCATCGAACCCATCGTTCTACCATTCCTAGACCGGCAAGGGAACTTGCTGTTCCAACAGGACAATGCACGTCCGCATGTATCCCGTGCCACCCAACGTGCTCTGGAAGGTGTAAGTCAACTACCCTGGCAAGCAAGATCTCCGGATCTGTCCCCCATTGAGCATGTTTGGGACTGGATGAAGCGTCGTCTCACGCGGTCTGCACGTCCAGCACGAACGCTGGTCCAACTAAGGCGCCAGGTGGAAATGGCATGGCAAGCCGTTCCACAGGACTACATCCAGCATCTCTACGATCGTCTCCAAGGGAGAATAGCAGCCTGCATTGCTGCGAAAGGTGGATATACACTGTACTAGTGCCGACATTGTGCATGCTCTGTTGCCTGTGTCTATGTGCCTGTGGTTCTGTCATTGTGATCATGTGATGTATCTGACCCCAGGAATGTGTCAATAAAGTTTCCCCTTCCTGGGACAATGAGTTCACGGTGTTCTTATTTCAATTTCCAGGAGTGTATATGTGAGTTCTGAGCAGAGGGCTGTCAGTCAGCTTCTTTTGGAGGACAACCACAGAATCTCAAATATCCGCAGATGTGTCTAAGAAGACCTGACACCGATCAAAGCACGGTGAGGTATTGGGCAAGGCATTTGTCATAATCGCTACAAGGTCGCGAGAATATATCCGATGTACCATGTCCGCCCGGCCGCACAACAGCTGTGACTCCTGCAATGATGGAATGTGCGGACACCTTCATTCGGATCACAATCAAACACTTCGCTCCTCAATCGGACGTCATTGGTGGCAGTGCTGCGCACCCGAGAGAAGTTCAAGAAACTTAACTGGACGGGTCTTCCTCATACACCACACAGCCCGGATTTCCCAACTTCCGACTTCCGTCTGTTTGGTCCAGTGAAGAGTGCACCCCGTTGGAAGCAGTACGTGATGGTGGAGAGGTTACTCCCCTCGACAAGTGGAGTGGTAAGACACCGTCATGCAGCGCCTCTCCGTAACCTGGCGTAAGGCGGTCGCATTGAATGGAGACTTTGTTGAGAAATAAGGTTTTGTAGACGAAGAGTGGGAAATAATGTGTACTGGAATCCTGCATAAAACCAAGATGCTTTCAAAAAAAAAAAAAAATGTGGTGCATTACTTATTGAAGCCCCTAAAACTTTTATTCCTACTTGTTTTGAGTACCTATCTGTAACGTAATTTAACTGTTCTCGTAATTTTTAACATTTCTTCCATATCACTACATTTTAAATTTCACCACTTTTTCCCTTGTCGGTAACAGTGTTCATACACAACGTGAACAAGAACTAAAAATGTTCAACTGTGTGGGAAATCTTATGGGATTTAACTGCTAAGATCATCAGTCCCTAAGCTTACACACTACTTAACCTAAATTATCCTAAGGACAAACACACACACCCATGCCCGAGGGAGGACTCGAACCTCCGTCGGGGAACAAGAACTCTACGAACGAACTTTCAGTGGTTGCACAGGGAGATCTTCCGAGCATTTTGGTACTAGGATCCCAGGGCCCATCACAGAGTAGAAATGTAATCATGATTTATTCGGTTTGTTACCGCAGTCAGCCTTGTTTCCGTGAAAATACTTTCACAACAGCGAAGACGCCTTTAGTATGCATTAACCATAATGTACAACTTGCACAACACGGAATACTGTGGCAACCCTGAAATAAACGGTACAGTACTGAGACGTGGCTGCTGTCGGTGTTGGAATAGCTGCCGTTCTCGCAAGCCAAGTCTTCAACAGTAAAATTACGCACAGCGCATACCGCCAACATTTGCACTATTGTGCGCAATTTTCAGTGCACTACGGATAGAATACTAATTGGAACAAGAAATCAGACTTAGTGCAATAACTCTGTAACGAGCCACCACAGACTAAAATACTCAGAATGTGTCCCTGAACAACCTCTGAAAGTTTGTTGGCGAAGTGCCACTTCACCTTTTGTACTGTTCGAAGAGCAGTTTTTCGGAGAACATTAGCCAGGAGCTGATTTATTGTCAAAAAGATGCTTTACTTTGCTTCCTGGAAAAGGCTTTCTAGCTCCTTCCCACTTCCGAATTCGGATGCAATTTATCTTCCTAGAAACCAATGTTTTTTTCCTCTCCTGTCTTCATAACTTCCTTTTGATTTTAATCTTAAAAGTAAGGAGTATTTTCTGAAGGTATTTTTCTGAAGCAGGCAAAGCTCATAATTAAAGACTATGAAGTGGAGCCACCCGAAAAAGATGTATTAATGTGCAGGGGTAGGACAAAAATATGTAAACACCAAAAATACACCAGCATGCCTAAAACATTGTAGGAAAATCGTTGGAATTCAAAATATCTTCAGTCTTATTAGAATGGATGAATACAGGTCCTGTCTGGTTTGAAACGTATGCCATTCTTCATGTGAAATAGTGGAAAGTTCAGGTAGTGATGATGGAAGTAGATTGCAATCACGCTCCTTTCTCTCGAAAGTATATAACAAAGTCTCAATGATATTAAGATCTGGTGACTGCAGTGGCCAGAGCAGTTGCAAAAACTCATCTTCAATCCTGGCAGGGTCGCCATTATATGGAAAATGCTGTACGTGAGTTTCCAGACCTGCATCAACTGGACCTGCTGAAAGACACATCACTATTTGAAATCCAAATACTTAGGTTATGCAACTACGATGAATTGAAATCATTTTTAATGACAAGGTGGCCCTAATATTGAATTTCAACTACAAGTGCATCCACAGTTACTACAATGCTAAATTTCATGAGAGGGATCCACTGATTATAGAATTAACTAGATGATACAGATAAATCCCAATTTTATTACATGATATTGTGTGTGCATAGCTTAAAGGAAAACACTACAACGTCCGTTACATGCACTTGAAGAAAATTCAGTTGATATGTGAATCCAGTTACAAAAAGAAATACAATAGCGATTTGTGAAGGCTGTCTGATTAAGGTATGTACAAAATTTGATAGACCACTTCCTAACAGATTCATTAAACAAAATGGATTTGGGTGAATAAAATGATCGTATGATCAAGAAAAAGAAAGAAAATTACGCATGGTCTGTGCCTATGAATTCAGTTACTGTGAGCCTGAATGCGTTTACTTGAGTCTAGCAACCATCTAATTCTATTGTTACCTAATTCACCGAATATGTTAAGATTTTTTTCAAATTACCGCTACCAGTCACAAACTTCGTCTACTGTTGTATTACTTATATATTTAGCGACATGTGTCGAGGGTTAAACCTCATCTTCAGGCTAAATGGCATTACAAAAACTACAATAAGGCCATACTGATATTACGTAGTCTTTTCGTAAAGGCTGTGGTCATCTTTGTTCTTCTGGCCACAGCTTTCACGGAAAGACTATGTAATATCAGTATGACCTTGTTGTAAAGCTGTTTATGTAAAGCTATTTAGCCTGAAGAGGAGGGGTAACCCTCGAAACATGTCGCTAAAAATATAAGTAATACAATAGTTGACAAAGTTTGTGACTGGTAGCGGCAAATTTAAAAAAAAATCTTTAAATATTTCTTGAGACAGCCACGGTCTAAAAATAGTCAACATGAATTCTAATTCACTGAAGCTGCCGTGCGATCTTACCACAGCTGTGAGCAGACATGGTGACTGCAAAGTGTAGATGGAGGTAACCAGAGTTCTGACTGCTACCAATCTCGTTGCAGATATTACCTTCACGACTCTCCGTTTAAGAAGCCTACCCCAGAAGTCCTCTGTCCGCTCAGTCAAGACACTGCCCCAAACGTGTAAATGCTGAGTTCCCAGCATCTGCTCTGCGCGTAATTTCGTGCTAAGATTTTTGTCCACCAACGACATGATTTCTTCTAGCTTCGGCCAACTGTATTTTTACTTCTACTCCCACCATGAATTGTTCAGTTCGGTATCAGTCGGCCTGCTGTATACTGACAATTCTGGGCCTTGGATCTCCATCGTGAACGCACGCTTTTAGTCAGCCAATGACCTGTTGTTTCGCATGGAAAAATACGGATACCGCACTCTGTTTTTTCACAAGTTCCAGGACGTTTCATAGTGCCTGTGGGTAGTAAATTCCTGATATCCCACTGTTGTGACGTCCGTCGGTCTCCTCTGCATCTGGTGGTATAAAACGACACACAGAACATCTTTCGCACTTTCTTTCAGACCAGGGGAAAATACAGGCTTCCATAGAAATGAGGATCAATCCTGTGAAGCTTATAAAGCGGGCCATGTTTACATGGGAGAGCTGCACAGTGAAACTAGGTCGCTCGTTTGCTGGGAAGATTATCTGTGGTGACGTATAATGGGAGGCGAGATTACCAGTATTGTCCCTTAGCTGGTGAAAGCGCGACATGACGCTACACAGGCATGCATTCTGCCCAGCACGCCTGCACTGTCCTGCGACCGATCCTCTGCACAGGGATTGGCTGAGCTGCTATTTGCATTAACTGCTCTCTCTGCTCGTCAGATTCTGCCTTCCACAGGCAGATTTAAACCTTTATGTAAGCCCGTATTGTCAATTGGAGAAGAAGAAGAAGGAAGTGATCTGACCCTACAATCACTGTTATTACTTTCGTATTAAGTCAGAGAAAATTTCAGTCTATCTGAACGCGCTTTGTAGAATTATTCATTGCATTTGCATATCAGAAAGAGGAAAATGGAGAGGGGCAGAGCACGGAAAGCCTGAAGCTTCCCAAAACGTCTTCTTCAGTTACTTGTCCTAGGTAGTTGAACATACGAGTTCTCTCAGTTTCTTCGTATATAGTTTTCATTACGTTTGGGGTTGCCTTAATGTTTCTCGTAAATTTGGTTTTCTCAAAGAAGATTTGTAAGCCTGCCTTTTCACCTTGTTCTAAATTAATTCTATTTGTCTAGTGGGTATTTACATTTTGTCATCCGTAATTTCTGAATGATTTATTTGTAGGTTGTCCCTTTCATAACCTAATCCAGCTCCCGCATTGATTTGGCTTTCTCCTAATAACATCCTCCCCTCCCTTCTCACTTTTTCTAGAACATAAATAGTTACAACTAGGAAGAGAGAATCTCCTTGTCTCACTCCAGTTTTGATCTAAGAGTTTCTAGAAATTTCACCACAAAATTTCATATTAGATTTGGTGTTTCTGAACTTGCGTTTAATTAGAGCTGTGGTTTTAATATCGGAGCACCATACGTTGAGTAATTCGAGATTCTACTTGCTCTCAACTGAGTCATAGGTTTTCCAGAAGTTAACAATGTACACTACTGGCCATTAAAATTGCTACACCACGAAGATGACGTGCTACAGACGCGAAATTTAACGACAGGAAGAGGATGCTGTCATATGCAAATGATTAGCTTTTCAGAGCAATCACACAACGTTGGCGCCGGTGGTGACACCTACAACGTGCTGTCACGTGGAAAGTTTCCAACCCATTTCTCATACACAAACAGAAGTTGACTGGCGTTGCCGGGTGAAACGTTGTTGTGATGCCTCGTGTAAGGATGAGAAATGCGTACCATCACGTTTCCGACTTTGATAAAGTTCTGATTGTAGCCTATCGCGATTGTGGTTTATCGTATCGGGACATTGCTGCCCGCGTTGATGGAGATCCAATGACTGTTAGCAGAATATGGAATCGGTGGGTTCAGGAGGGTAATACGGAACGCCGTGCTGGATCCCAACGGCCTCGTATCACTAGCAGTCAAGATGACAGGCATCTTATCAGCATGGCTGTAACGGATCGTGCAGCCACGTCTCGATCCCTGAGTCAACAGATGGGGACGTTTGCAAGACAACAACCATCTGCACAAACAGTTCGACGACGTTTGCAGCAGCATGGACTATCAGCTCGGAGACCATGGCTGTGGTTACCCTTGACGCTGCATCACAGGCAGGAGCGCCTGCGATGGTGTACTGAACGACGAACCTGGGTGCACGAATGGCAAAACGTCATATTTTCGGATGAATCCAGGTTCTGTTTACGGCATCATGCTGGTCGCATTCGTGTTTGGCGACATAGCGGTGAACGCACATTGGAAGCGTGTATTCGTCGTCGCCATACTGGCGTATCACCTGGCGTGATGGTATGGGATGCCACTGGTTACACGTCTCGGTCATCTCTTGTTAGCATTGACGGCACTTTGAACAGTGGACGTCACATTTCAGATGTGTTACGACCCGTTGCTCTGCTCTTCATTCGATCACTGCGAAACCCTACATTTCAGGAAGATAATGCACGACCGCATGTTGCAGGTCCTGTACGGGCCTTTCTGGATACAGAAAATGTTCTACTGCTGCCGTGGCCAGTACATTCTCCAGACCTCTCACCAATTGAAAACGTCTGTTCAATGGTGGCCGAGCAACTGGCTCGTCACAATACGCCAGTTACTACTCTTGATCAACTGTGGTATCGTGTTGAAGCTGCGTGGGCAGTTGTACCTGTACACAACATCCAAACTGTTTGACTCAATGCCCAGGCGTATCAAGGGCGTTATTACGGCAAGAGGTGGTTGTTCTGGGTACTGGTTTCTCAGGATCTATGCACCCACATTGCGTGAAAATGTATTCACATGTGAGTTCTAGTATATATTTGTCCAATGAATACCCGTTATCATCTGCATTTCTTCTTGGTGTAGCAATTTTAGTGGCCAGTAGCGTAGTCACAAAATTTGTGGATCTTCTTTTCAGGTACAGTTGTTATTGGCTTTAAGTTGAGAATATGCTCTGAACATGATCTATTCTTTCAAAACCACATTGTTATTGGCCAATTTGAGAGCTTAGTTGTTGTTCCGCCCTAGCTCATTATGCTTTTGATATGATTTTGTAGGTAGCCAGTAGCAGAGAAATCCTCCTTTAGTTGTGAAATTTAAAATTTTCCGGTTGAATTAATTGTTCGAAGAGATTTGTCGATTGCAGTCGGTCGTCGTATACTTCATTCTACGATACTTCAACTGTACACCTGCCGGTCATCTTCAGGTGAGCCATCGAAGACGTTCTCCACTCCTCCTTGTATAGCTAGCTGATAGCATTGCCGCGCATAAGTCAGAGTCAGGGTGACAGAAGGACCACACCGCACTCAGGCACCGTCGACGCTGGTGTAAATGCAAGCATCAACTGTCTTCTGGAGTCTTGGTCTGGAGCACATCTCGGAGACGACGGAATTCTACTCATTATCCAGCTGGTAGCTGCTGTTGCGATTCATCAGATTTTCCGCAGTGCGTATTTTAACGGATTCTTTTCTAACATTGTCCCAAAACGATGTTGCTGTGGCTGAAATTAATGTTTTGTCATACCCCATCCAATGTCCGTTGGAGACACAATAATATGCTAGTGCACTCTTGCTGGGTTGCAGAAGGCGAGTGCAATATTTAAGTTTTATGCAATGCTTCCACTGTGAGTGTTGTTTGTCCTATATAGACCATACTACACTGGCAGGGTATTTTGTAAATTCCCGCATACCACACTAACGATTTATTCTACACTGATCCCAGAAGGTCTGCAATCTTAGATGGTGGGAGGAAAATCACTTTCACCTGAATACTGTTAAAGATTCTTCCTATTTTGAGGGAAACATTTCCAACGAAGGGGAGAAAAGCTAGGGACTTTGCTGGCGCGTTCTCCTCTTTTTCCACTTCCCGGTTCTTGATTTCAGCTGAGAATGCCTTGTTAATTTGCCGGGTCGAATATCCATTGTCTCTGAACATTTTCCTTACATATGCAATCTCTTTAGGTAAACTATCTGCATCCGACACTGTGTGGGCTCTGTGTACAAGGGTTTTACGAATACTCATTGTTTGGGATGGGGGATGGCAACTTCAGGAGTGCAAGTACAAGGAGTGTGAGTGGACTTGCGCTAAACAGGATGTCCCAAAGAGCCGCCACTCTTCCGTCTAACCAAAACATCCAGGAATCTGAGACAACCATTTTTTTCTACTTCCGTAGTAAACCAAATGTTCTCATGAATGGAGTTAAGATGATGTAAAAACTCCATTAACATATCTTCTCCATGGGGCCATACTGCGAAAGTATCATCCATCTTTCTCCACAAACAGTTGGTTTAGTAGGCGCTGATACAACTGTTCTTTCCTCAAAACCCTCCATAAAAAAATTAGCCGCCACGGGGCTCCCCATTGCGACGTCGTCAGTTGGCGATGTCGTCAGTCTGTTCAAAATATTCTTGGTTAAACATAAAATAGGTTTAGGAAAGAGCGTGGCAAAAGAAAGCAGTGACGTCCGACTGAAACTGTTTACCAATTAGGGCCAAGAAATCAGCGCGAGATGCTTTTTTAAAAAGAGATATTACATCAAAACTCACTAGAAAATCCGAAACAGGTGTAGAGTTCCCAGTGTGTTGATAAAATCGGCAGAGTTCCGTATGTGGATGTGGATGTTTGTAACCAATGGTCACAGCAACAAAGGAAGATGTTTGGCTAGATCATATGTGGGGGCGTCAATATTTCTCACAATAGGGCGTAAAGGAAGACCTCCTTTGTGCACTTTAGGAAGACCATACAGTCTTGGTTGTACGCTGCCATGTGGTCTTAACCGCTTGATGGTACCTGGAGATAACGAGGAAGAATTCAGGAGTGTACAAGTCTTACATTGCCCACGTGCTGTAGGGTCTCGATCAGTCTTTCTGTACATACTATCAGTAAGTAGACCATACATCTTTGCCAAATGCAAACTAAGAGGTAACAGAACATTTGAGTTTTGAAGAGGAGTTGCCGTCACATGTAAGAAGTTTCGGCAAGCTTTTCGGCAAGAAAGCAAAACTTTTAAGTTTTTTAATTTTTGTAATGAGATGTTGGGATCAACGCATAATACAAAAATTTGCCAGAGTGACACGTTTTATTAAGACGGCCACTGCGCGGAAGATAACGTACAGGACGAGTCATGCTATTGTGAAGGAGAGAATTTGGTGAAAGGTCTTACTCCATTTGCTATATTTTCCAGTTTCCACTGGTGGACGTCCAGTGTGAGAGAGGTGCGTGTGACAGGGAGTTCCGTGAGGCCGCTTCCGCCGAATACCAGGAACGTCAATCTCAGTTGACAAGGCGGTGGTCAGGTGCGGTTTCTTTCAGAGCCGTCCTCAGCAACCAGGCACCACCGGGTTTCTCTCAGCTGGATGAAAGGCAAGGAAGGATGCGTAGCACCCCAACAAGGCGCCAGGTTAATAGGTTTACAACTGGACTCTGACACCCAGAGCGTGAGTGTAACCTGTGTCTGTGCTAGGTGAGCATTTTGTCGCCATCGTTTATCGATACTAGTACTGCTGTACCTTCTTTGGTGTGGCCGCTAAATTTCCGTGTCGTGGTGTGTGTGAGGCAGTTGGTCAGTTGCGATAGAGCAGCGAGGAAGTCTCCACGGCGTGAGTTCGGGCCGCGGCCGCTGGCGGCGTGCACGCATGGTCGGAGCTGCGTGGCACTAGCTGCCAGAGCTGCAACGTTCGTCGCTCACTGTACCTGCATACTGGAGTTGAGTAATCAGTGAACCTGTTACGAAACCTCAACTGCTGTGACATCTCGTTGTTGATTGCTGGTTGTTGCTTCCCGGGCTGTTCCCGCAAGCAGCAACCTGATGGTGTGCTGGAGTCGGTAAAATTTTGCACCTGTCTTCCTGTACTGTGTTTAACTTTTGAAATTATTATAATTTATTAGTGAAGTGCACCAGCGGTATCTTCTGCCTTGTGGCTGTTAATGTTCCAGCTACCTGCTCTGGTCGTTAGCGTAGTTTTCCGGCAGTGTGTTTTCCTCGCGGTGTTGATGCTGTCTGCCATGGCGTGTAGTTCGACAGCTTGATGTTGTTCTCCCTTTTTCTTTGAGTGGTTATTGTGCCTTGACTGTGTTTAGACGTCAGTTATTAAGACACAGTCTTGTTGCGATCCTCGTCCTCACTGATATTTTTGGTTGCCGTACCATTGGTCGGGTGGAAAGGAATTGATTAGGTTGTTGGTTGGTTCTTCAGCCGTCCCTCGGTCATGCAGCCACCCAATTATTTAGTATTATGCTTGCCTGCCTGTTTCGCCTAAACTGTTGGTAGAGTTTATTCCCCAGGCCGACCCTGGGAACACTTCTGAGGACCACTGTTCTGGTGTTTGTGATTGTGATTTTTCTTTGTCACAAGTACTGTGCCAGGCCTTTAACCGAGTATTAGTTTTGTGTGTTCTATGTTCAGTATATGGTCTTCAGCCGAACTGTATGTGAAGTATTTTAAGATTAGGCCTTCAGCCGTGTTTTATTTAAAATTCTTGTTTGTATTTAGGCCTTCAGCAGCGTTTGTTTTAAAATCTGCCATAGTGTGTAAACTCCTGTCTGTAAGGTTTCTCTTTAATTATTTTGAATTCTTAAAATGGCCTTCAGCCGTACTCTGTAAATGCTTATCTTAAGTTTTATCTTTAATTGTTGTGAATAATTGTTTGGCCTTCAGCCGTCAAGATATTTCAAGTTTTCTTAAGATGGTTTCTTTTGTACTGTGTAAATGCTTCTCTTAAAGGATTGCCTTTTATCATATTGAAATATTATTGGGCTTTCAGCAGAGGAATTAATTTAAATTTCCTTTAGTATGACTTCTAGTCGAGATTTGTTAATGCTTGCCTTTTAAAGAATTTCCTTCGCTGATCTGAAATATTATTTGGGCCTTTAGCTGAGAATATAATTTCACTTAGGTAAGGCCTTCAGCCGTTTGTCTGAATTCTTATGCCTTAAAAGGAGTTATATAAGGATATTTTAATTTTACTTAAGTAAGGCCTTCAGCCGTTTCTCTAAATCCCTGTATTTTTAAAGGGAATTATTGAAACTTCATTATTGAGAAGTTACTTTGGCCCTCAGCCGTGAATTGATCTTTGTTGTTTTAAAGAGGAAAGTGTGCATTGGTTTTCGAGGAATAAAGTTGTGTGTCCTTGCGTAACTAACAGTAACTGATCTTGGCCCCTTTCCACAACCTGATCCACTCTGTCCTGCGATACCAGATTCCATTAGAGTGGTCAGGCATTGCATCGATGGGCTCTTAGAATCGCAACTCGGTGGCAGCAGGGCGTCTACTAAGACGGCGGCTCGGTTAGGGACTGTGTTTCGCTATATCAGTTACTCTTCCCACGCCGTGGTCATCCCACACGTGCTTTAAAAGAGCAAACTGATTGGCGGACAGTCACGGCGCTTGCTGACGTAAGAAGGCGCCACTACATTTTCTGAGGCAAGCCTATCGATTGAAGTATGATATTTCCTGGTGTCCAGGAAGGGTGACTCAAATGGTTCGAATGGCTCTGAGCACTATGGGACTCAACTGCTGTGGTCATAAGTCCCCTAGAACTACTTAAACCTAACTAACCTAAGGACATCACACACATCCATGCCCGAGGCAGGATTCGAACCTGCGACCGTAGCGGTCGTGCGGTTCCAGACTGGAGCGCCTTTAACCGCTCGGCCACTCCGGCCGGCCAGGAAGGGTGGATGCACAGCAATGTGTATACGAGTGATTGGCGCTAACATCCTTGGTCGGGCCACTGTTTGCTGTCATGCGATTTGGTGGGGCCGGCACATCTTAACTTTTCAGAGTTTGTGTAGAGTACTGAATTTTCTCAAGGGGCTCTGTTCCAGACAACCAGAGAGAGAAGACGTGGAGTAGAGGCCAAACATCCGGTCCAGTTGAGAGTTTTCCTGTCTCGGAAGCCTGGCCAGGGTTTTGTAAGTGCTGATTCGGACTGCATCTCATCGTAATTCTGTTTCGATATCGCGACTCATCGGAAAACAGTCCAGAGCCGCACCTTGTCAGCAGTCGTGGTCAGCAGTCGTGGTCGGAACCCGCAATGGCAGTTCTGACTGCACCCTGCAATGCAGCCCATTGCTGATAGCTGATTCCACAATTCAATTCCTGAATAATTTATTTGTAGGTTGTCCCTTTCATAACCTAATCCAGCTCACTCATTGATTTGGCTTTCTCCTACTGACATTCTCCCATCCCTTCTGACTTTTCTAGAACACAATTAGTTACCACTGCGAAGAGACCATCTCCTTGTCTCACTCCAGTTTTGATCTAAGAGTTTCTAGAAATTTCACCCCAAAATTTTACATTAGATTTGTTGTTTCTTACCTTGTGTTTAATTAGAGCTGTGGTTTTAATATCTAAGTACCGTACGTTGAATAATTCGAGATTTCACTTGCCCTCAACTGAGCCATAGGTTTTCCTGAAGCTAACAATGTACACTACTGGCCACTAAAATTGTAACACCATGAAGATGACGTGCTACAGACGCGAAATTTATCCGACAGGAAGAAGATCCTGTGATATGCAAATGATTAGCTTTTCAGAGCAATCACACAAGGTTGGCGCCGGTGGCAAACATCTACAACGCGCTGACAAGAAGAAAGTTTCCAACCGATTTCTCATACACAAACAGCATTTGACCGGCGTTGCCTGGTGAAACGTTGTTGTGATGTCTCGTGTAAGGAGGAGAAATGCGTACCATCACGTTTCCGACTTTGATAAAGGTCGGATTGTAGTCTATCACGACTGCGGTTTATCGTATCGCAACATTGCTGCTCGCATTTGTCGAGATCCAATGACTGTTAGCAGAATATGAATCGCTGGGTTCAGGAGGGTAATACCGAACGCCGTGCTGGATCCCAAAGGGCTTCATATCACTAGCAGTCGAGATGACAGGCATCTTATCCGCATGGCTGTATCGGAGCGTGCAGCCACGTCTCGATCCCTGAGTCAACAGATGGGGACGTTTGCAAGACTGCACAAACAGTTCGACGACGATTGCAGCAACATGGACTATCAGCTCGGAGACCATGGCTGTGGTTACCCTTGACGCTGCATCACAGGCAGGAGCACCTGCGATGGTGTACTCAACGACAAACCTTGGTGCACGAATGGCAAAACGTCATTTTTTCGGATGAATCAAGGTTCTGTTTTCAGCATCATGATGGTCGCATCCGTGTTTGGCGACATCGCGGTGAACGCACTTTGGAAGCGTGTATTCGTCATCGCCATACTGGCGTATCACCCGGCGTGATGGTATTGGGTGCCAATGGTTACACGTCTCGGTCACCTCTTGTTCGTATTGACGGCACTTTGAACAGTGGACGTCACGTTTCAGATGTGTTACGACACCTGGGTCTACCCTTCATTCTATCCCTGCGAAACCCTACATTTCAGCAGGATAATGCACGACCGCATATTGCAGGTGCTGTACGGGCCTTTCTGGATACAGAAAATGGTCGACTGCTGCCCTGGCTAGCACATTCTCCAGATCTCTCATCAATTGAAAATGCCTGGTCAATGGTGGCCGAGCAACTGGCTCGTCACAATACGCCAGTTACTACTCTTGATAAACTGTGGTATCGTGTTGAAACTGTGTGGGCAGCTGTACCAGTACGCGCCATCCAAGCTCTGTTTGACTCAATGCCCAGGCGTATCAAGGCCGTTATTACGGCCTGTGGCGGTTGCTCTGGGTACTGATTTCTCAGGATCTATGCACCCACATTGGGTGAAAATGTATTCACATGTGAGTTCTAGTATATATTTGTCCAATACCCGTTATCATCTGCATTTCTTCTTGGTGTAGCAATTTTAGTGGCCAGTAGCGTAATTACAAAATTTGTGGATCTTCTTTTCAGGTACAGTTATTATTGGCTTTAAGTTGAGAATCTGCTCTGAACATGATCTATTCTTTCTAAAACCACATCGTTATGCACCAATTTGAGAGCTTAGTTGTTGTTACGTCCTAGCTCATTATGCTTTTGATATGATATTGTAGGGAGCCAGTAGCAGAGAAATCCTCCTTTAGTTGTGAAATTTAAAATTTTCCGGGTGAATTAATTGTTCGAAGAGATTTGTCGATTGCAGTCAGTCGTCGTATACTTCATTCTACGATACTTCAACTATACACCTGCCGGTCATCTTCAGGTGAGCCATCGAAGACGTTCTCCACTCCTCCTTGTATAGCTCGCTGATAGCATTGCCGCGGATAAGTCAGAGTCAGGGTGTCAGAAGGACCACACCGCACGGCGGCACTGTCGACGCTGGTGTAAATGCAAGCATCAACTGTCTTCTGGAGTCTTGGTCTGGAGCACATCTCGGAGACGACGGGATTCTACTCATTATCCAGCTGGTAGCTGCTGTAGCGATTCATTAGATTTTCCGCAATGCGTATTTCAATGGATTCTTTTCTAACAGAGTCCCAAAAAGATATTGCTGTGGCTAAAAATAATGTTTTGTCATACTCCATCGAATGTCCGTTGGAGATACAATGCTACGCAAGGGCAGTCTTGCTGGGTTGCAGAAGGCGATAGCAACATTTATGTTCTGTGCAACGTTCTTCCACTGTGCGTGTTGTTTGTACTATATAGACCATACCACACTGGCAGGGTATTTTGTAAATTCCCGCATGCCGTACTAACAATTTATCCTTCACTGATCCCAGCAGGTCTGAAATCTTAGATGGTGGGCGGAAAATCACTTTCACCTGTGTACTGTTAAAGATTCTTGCTATTTTGAAGGAAATATTTCCAACGAAGGGAAGAAAAGCTAGGGACTTCGCTGGCGCGTTCTCCTCTTTATCCACTTCCCGGTTCTTGATTTCAGCTGA
Organism: Schistocerca piceifrons; assembly: GCF_021461385.2. Taxonomy (NCBI): domain Eukaryota; kingdom Metazoa; phylum Arthropoda; class Insecta; order Orthoptera; family Acrididae; genus Schistocerca; species Schistocerca piceifrons. Next base: position 548,450,930 of record NC_060143.1, read on the forward strand.
GAATGCCTTGTTAATTTTCCGGGCCGAGTATCCATTGTCTCCGAAGACTTTCCTTAAACATGCAAGCTCTTCAGGTAAACTATCTGCATCCGACACTGTGTGGGCTCTGTGTTGAAGGGTTTTTAGCATACTCATGGTTTGGGATGGGGGATGGCAACTTGAGGAGTGCAAGTACAATGAGTGTGAGTGGACTTAGGTAAACAGAATGTCCCAAAGGGCTTTCACTCTTCCGTCTAACCAAAACATCCAGGAAGCGGAGACAACCACCTTCCTCTAATTCCATAGTAAATTAAACGTTCTCATGAATGGAGTTAAGATGATGTACAAACTCCATTAGCTTATCTTCTCCATGGGGCCATACTGCGAAAGTATCATCCATGTTTCTCCAAAAAACAGTTGGTTTAGAAGCCGCTGATCCAATTGCTCTTTCCTCAAAATCCTCCATAAAAAAGTTAGCCGGCAATGGAGACAAGGGGCTTCCCATGGCGACGTCGTCAGCTGGCGACGTCCTCAGTGTGTTCAAAACATTCTTGGTTAAACATAAAACAGGTTGAAAAAAGAGCATGGCAAAATATAACAGTGATGTCCGACTGAAACTGTTTACCAATTAGGGGCCCGCATCTCGTGGTCGTGCGGTAGCGTTCTCGCTTCCCACGCCCGGGTTCCCGGGTTCGATTCCCGGCGGGGTCAGGGATTTTCTCTGCCTCGTGATGGCTGGGTGTTGTGTGCTGTCCTTAGGTTAGTTAGGTTTAAGTAGTTCTAAGTTCTAGGGGACTTATGACCACAGCAGTTGAGTCCCATAGTGCTCAGAGCCATTTGAACCATTTGAACCAATTAGGGCCAAGAAATCAGCGTGAGATACTTTTCTAAAAAGAGATATTACATCAAAACTCACTAGAAGATCCTAAACACTTAGGTGCAGAGCCTCCAGTCTATTGATAAAATCGGCAGAGTTCTGTATACCATGTGGACATTTGCAACCAATGGTCTCAGCAAAACAAGATGTTTGGCTAGATCATATGTGGTTGAAATGGCACTGAGCGCTATGGGACCTAACATCTGAGGTCATCTGTCACTTAGAGCTACTTACATCTAAATAACCTAAGGACATCACACACATCCATGCCCGAGGCAGAATTCGATCCTGCGACCGTAGCGGTCGCTCGGTTCCAGACTGAAGCGCCTAGAACCGCTCTGCCACTGCGGCCCGCATCATATGTGGGGGCATCAACATTTCTCACTATAGGCCTTAAAGGAAGACCTCCTTTGGGATGCACTTTAGGAAGACCATACAGTCTTGGTCGTAGGCTGCCATGTGGTCTTAACCGCTTGATGGTCCCTAGAGATAACGAGGAAGAATTCAGGAGTGTACAAGTCTTTCGTAGCCCACGTGCTGTAGGGTCGTGATCAGACTTCCTGTACACAGTATCACTAAGTAGACCATACATCTTCCCCAAATGAAAACTAAGAGGTAACAGAACATTTGAGTTTTGAAGAGGAGATGCCGTCACACGTAAGAAGTTTCGAGAAGATTTGTGGTAAGGAAGCAGAACTTTTAAGTTTTTAATTTTTGTAATGAGATGTTCGGACCATTTTATTAAGACGGCCACTGCACGGAAGATAACGTAGAGGAAGAGTCATGCTATTGTGAAGGAGAGAATTTGGTGAAAGGTCTTACTGCATTTGCTATATTTTCCAGTTTCCACTGGTGGACTTCCAGTGTGAGAGAGGTGCGTGAGACAGGGGAGTTTCGTGCAGCTGCTTCTGCCGAGTTCCAGGAAGGTCAAGCTCAGTTGACAAGGCGGTGGTCTGGGGCGGTCTCTCTCAGAATTATCCTCGGCAACCAGGCACCACTGGGTTTCTCTCAGCCGAATGAAAGGCAACGAGGCATGGGTAGCACCCCAACAAGGCGCCAGGTTTATAGGTTTACAACTGGACTCTGGCACTCTGAGCGTGAGTGGAATGTTCCAGGGTGACGTCACGGTGTTTGTACTTGGGTGGCGAGGCATTGCATCGATGCGCTCTTAGAATCGCAACTCGGTGACAGCGGGGTGTCTACTAAGCCAGCGCCTCACTTAGGGACTGTATTTCGCTATATCAGTTACTCTTCCCACGCCACGATCCTCCCACACGTGCTTTAAAAGACCAAACTGATTGGCAGACAGTCGCGACACTTGCTGACGCGAGAAGATTTTGGGTGGCAAGCCTATCGATTGGTGTGTGACTTTTTCTGGTGTCCAGGAACGGTGGATGCACAGCAATTTGTATACGGGTGATTGGCACTAAGATCCTTGTCCGGGCCACTGTTTGCTGCCATGCCATTTGGTGAGGACGGCGCATCTAGAGTTTGTGTAGAGTACTGAATTTTCTCAAGGGGCTCTATTCCGGACCACCAGAGAGAGAAGACGCTGAGTTGAGCCCAAACATCCGGTCTAGTTGAGAGTTTTCCTGTCTCGGAAGCCTGGACAGAGTTTTGTAAGTGCTGATTCGGACTGCACGCCATCATAATTCGGTTTCGATATCGCGACTCGTCGGAAAACAGTCCAGAGCCGCAGCTCGTCAGGGTGGTCAGCAGTCGTGGTCGGAACCTGCAGTGGGAGACCTGAAGAAATGGCTCTGAGCACTAAGGGACTTAACATCTGAGGTCTTCAGTCCCCTCGAACCTAGAACTACTTAAACCTAAGGACATCACACACATCCATGCCCGAGGCAGGATTCGAACCTGCGACCGTAACGGTCGCGCGGTTCCAGACTGAAGCGCCTAGAACCGCTCGGCCACAACGGCCGGCGGAAGTCCTGACTGCACCCTGCAATGCAACCCATTGCGGATAGCTGATTCCACACAGATCGAGCAAGGCTTTTTGTAAAGTATTTAGCAGATCCGGCAAAACTGGGACTGAGTCAGTTATTTCTGACGTCTCCATCGCCGCCCCTCCCCTCCACTGTGTCCACAGAGGATCTAATTTACATGCAGGATTCTATAGATGAGTTCTATAACTGGATCACTGTTCCTCAAGTAAGCGAATTAGCAATCCGATAGGATAATCAGTCCACTCGCACTAGATGAAAGGGAATTACAATAATCTGATAGCCCCAAGTTCAACTTTAGCAACTAATTATTCATAGACACTTATTCCACTTTCATGTACTTGAATAGCCACTTATTGTCATAATATTTGAATATTAGATATATTTGTTCTTCAAATTAATAAATTTCATTGTGGTACCAAGCCCTGATATTGTTTCAGAAATTACAGAACCTCATTATCATTAGCAAATCCTGCATTTAAACACATTTCTTGGTGTTGGTGGTGGGGGGGGGGGGGGAGGGAGATTATTCAATATACTGTAAATTATGTAAAGGAGCCAACCCGTAAATTGCTCTTAAAACAGGGCGAAACAGATTCTTTTGCCTTTATATAACCTTGCGTGGGTTTGGGAGAGAGACAGTTCTTCAGGATGGTATGTATCTTCACAACATTGAGATACAGATTTTACTGAAACCAGCGGACTAACTTCCCGTCGCCACCAGCCACTCTTTCATACTTAAGTTTCTTTTAAAAGTCTTATCGAAATTTCTAGAATCGTTCATTTTGAAATCGTAATCTATTTGTTTCAACCAACTTCTACCATAATTTCTTTTCATATTTCTACTCAGTTAGGCAGTTTGCTTTCTCAGCTGTTGTCCCTGTTCTTGTCATCAATCAATTTTTGTCGTACACTTTAGACATTTTTTGTGACAGGTTCATCACGTTCGAAATACCAGGTGTATGTCTTGTGATTTTGGTTAAGAGAATTGTTTCTTTCGTTGTTTGGACAAGAAATTCTTTCAGCTGTTCCAATTTTCTAGATATTTCTTTCAAGGTTGTCGGTAGAGTTAGTTCTTTGTCTGGGTTTTTCAGTCTCATATTTCGGAGTTCTTGATTTGGCTTATCTCTTCGTACTTCTTTGTTGTAATTTAACTTTGATTTTATATGGGTAGTGGTCAGAAGCTAAATCAGCATTTCCAGTTACCTTCATTTTATAGATTTCATGGAAGGATTATCTGGATATTGCAACATGATTTATTTGGAATTCCCGTGAATTATTATTCGGAGAGTTCCATGTTTTCTGTTTTCTGGGGAGAAGTTTTGAACTAATGGATTTCACTAGGTTGAATGCTCTGCAGATTACTACTGGTCTTTCGTCGCTGTGGTTTGTCGTTTTGTGACCCTTAAACTTCTCAACGATGCCCCTGTATTATTCCTGTCTGTCCAATTGTGCATTAAAATCCCCCATCAGTATAGTAGTGGGTTGCTTTGGGATTTTTGTGATAACTCCTTCAAATTCTTCGCAAAATCTATTTGTTTCTTCTCTGTTTGTTTTGTTGATCTGGTTGATTGGTGCGTGGACTTTAACTACTGTGTATACCTTATCTGTGAATAAGAAGGAGACAATGGATATTCAGCCATTAGGTGACTAGAAATCTGCCGACCGCGGTGACCGAGAGGTTCTAGGCGCTTCAGTCCGGAACCGCGCAACTGCTATGGTCGCAGGTTCGAATCCTGCCTCGGGCATGGATGTGTATGATGACCTTAGGTTAGTTAAGTTTAAGTAGTCCTGAGTTCTAGGTGACTGATGACCTCATATGTTAAGTCCCATAGTGCTCAGAACCGTTTGAACCATTTGACTAGAAATCTATTAGGTAATCTAAAATTTTCTATCTGACAACGAAAGCTGTTCCTAAATGTGGGACAGTTTTCCTAATCCTTTTCCCAACTTTGCCTTTGAAAATTCTAACCCCTCTCATTCAAAGGAATCCTCGCCTATACATCTTAGTCTGCTGTATTTAGTGTGTTGTGTTTAGCAAGAACGTCCGTCATCTGTCTAAACTTATCACTTTTCAGAACTGTAGTTATCTTAACTGTATCAAAGAAATTCTTCCCCTTGTGCTTGATTATCTTCCGCCTTTTTTCAGAAAACTGCGACTGTCTCCAGCATGATTGCACAAATTCTCCAGAATCTGATGACTTGCTTGTGTAGTCCATAGCAACACTGGGTTGGATACCACATGGAGTAATTTTCGGTATTTGACTTCCCATCAAGTTTTCCCATTCAAAAAGGATTTCGTTGTGCAGCTAGCAATGTTTCATACATGGTATACTTCCTAGTATCGTGTCGGACTTCTTTTTTCCCGGTGTAGCGCAGCAACTCGACGTGACATATACTCGTTGCAAGTCCTCTGCACAAATATTGAGTCATGATGTCTCTATAGCCGTCCATAATTGGGGACAGTTTTGCCGGTGCAGAATGTTGTATATGAAATGACCTCTCGATTATGTCCCATAAATGTTACATGTGATTCATATACCTGAAAGAATCTGGCTGGCCAGATCACTCGAACTGTCGAAAACGTTCTTCAAACCAATCATGAAGAACTGGGGCACAGTGCCATAACATCTTTGTTTAGGAAGATAAAGTCCAAATGGTAGCGAATTAGCCGAATATAACCATTTCCAGTCAACGATCCGTGCAGATGTACCAGAACACCCGGCCCATTCCAGGTAAATACAGCCTACACGACTGTCGAGCCACCTCCAGCATGCACAGTGCTTTGTTGACATCTTGGGTCAGTGGCTATATTGTGTCTGCGCCTCACTCGATCCCTACCATCGGTCTTACCAATCAACTGACCACGGTTTTTCAGTCATCTAAGGTCCGACCGTTATGGTCACGATACCAGGAGAGCCTCTGCAGACGATATCGTACTGTTAGTAAAGGCGGTCGCTTCGGTCTACTGCCATAGCCCTATTAAGGCCAAATTTAGCCGCTCTGTTGCAATGGATACGTTCGTCGTCAATCCCACGGCGATTTATGCTGCTGTTTAGTTGATTTCTGCGGTTATTTCACACAGTGTCGCTGGTCTGTCAGCACTGACAGTTCTATGGAAACCCCGTTGCTCTCCGTCGTCAACTGAAGGCTGTCGGCCACTGCGTTTTCCACAGTGAGAGTTAATGCCCGAAATCTGGTGTTCTCGTCACACACTTAGCGTCGTTGATTTCGAAATATTGATATCCCTAACGGTTACTGTATTGGAATGTCGCACGCGTCTAGCTCCAACTACCATCCCTCGTTCAAAGTATGTTAATACCCGTCAAGTGGCCACAATCACCTAAGAAGCCTCTTCACGTGAATCACCTGGTATCAAATGATAGCTCCACCAATACACAGCCCTTTTATACCTTGTGTACCCGACACTACAGTCATCTGCATATCTGCACATCGCTACGCCGTGACTTTGGTCAGCTCAGTATACTTTCGACATTGTTAGTCCTAGATGTCTCTGCCGTTGGCCTTCTTTATCTCCTCCATTTTTAGGGGTGGTTCCTTATCCTAAGGGCAAGACAGTGGGCTGCTCATCAACTTTGAAAGGCCATTGGCACTTGGCAAAGGATCACTCCTTATCCCGGAAGTCACTCGTCTGTGGGGTGTCGATCATGGCCGTATCAGCGCTAGGACGCACAGCAATAAACTCTCTTGATCGACAGAGTGAGGGGCCACTCCAAATGATCGTGCAAATTAATTTAAAAAAGGACAGAGTCACACAGTGGAAAATGTGTTACTCAGAGGAATATTAATGCGGGTGGCCCAATTAAACAAGAGACAAACTGGTAGCACAGCATTCACCTAGACATATTAATGGGAGGAGGGAACTTCTTGCTATGAATGTAACAAATGTTAACTACAACAATTAGACTTAATGTATTTGAACATGAGATTTGCCGACTGACTTTTATGAACAACCATTGCCAAGTGGGCAACGGATTACAACACTAAAGTATAACCTTGGTACGGGTTGGTAAGGAGCATGAAACACAGGTACATTAATAATACGGGAACATGGCTAGTGACTGCATAAGTTGTTAATTAGATGTCGGAAGTACATGGAAATATAGAAGCGGACACTATTAGACTGGCAAAACTGCACACTGAGAGCAACAAGTTGGATACGTGACTGAAGCAACGCGTCCTTGGCTGCTGAAGAGGGCGTGTTAAGTTTCCATCCGGACTGCCCTGGTGGTTGCGACACTGGCTCGTTTTGCCAAAGCCTGCAGAGGATGAGGAATATTAAGGTAGCCGGCAGCAGCACTGGCTGTAGAATAAGACTTCTGCCCTCTGTTTGCAATCAGTGCTTTCACCACAGACATCCTTTCAGCAGCAGCAAGTCTCATCTTTCAAAAAATTGTTCAAATGGCTCTGCGCACTATGGGACTTAACATCTGAGGTCATCAGTCCCCTAGAACTTAGAACTACTTAAACCTAACTAACCTAAGGACATCACACACATCCATGCCCGCGGCCAGGATTCGAACCTGCGACCGTAGCAGCAGCGCGGTTCCGGTCTGAAGCACTTAGAATCGCTCGACCATAGCAGCCGGCTATGCTCATCTTTACGAAAACCTTAAAGAAGCCACCACTGTACGAAGACCTAAGGTGAAGTGTACTTAACAAAACACTAAAGCGAAATATTTACGAAGACCTAAAGCGAAGTGTGTTCTTCAAGAGCCAACTGAAATTCGGTAAAGTGCTCCGGAAAGGCTCAAAATCATGAAAAGTTCAATTTTTACTTTTTTGCGTTTTCTGAATCTGCAGACTATTACCTTTTAATAGATATATAATTTATTCAATTTCGAAGACTACAACTATTTTTAAATTTTTTTTGAAATGTGTTCTACATGGGCGTGACCCACTGTGGCGCTGTTAAACTGCTGTCAAATGGTGTTATTATTAACGTCCGTGTTCATCAGGTACATTTTAGTAATGTGAGATAAAGTATGTGTTGTGGCTAACCTGTGATGGTTCAATATATATCGCTGGTGTGATTGTCGATTGTTTCATGTTTATTTACTCTGTCGTTATCTCGAAAATATTCGTAATTAATTCTGTTTCTTGAGTCTCTGTTTTGTTGAAGTATAATAATGAGTAAAAGTAAAGTTATTAGAAATCCTCTGAAGGCTTTTAAGAAAAGGAGTAATGTTGGAAAGCCAAAGGTATGTGTTATTACTGTAAACAATAAAGACGATAACCAAGTAAGTGAACCTAACCTCTCAAGTACACCTGCCAATAGCAGTCAAAGTGGGAAAGAAAATACTTCACAGAAGAAGCTTGGTTCAATGAGTGAAAACTATGAATGTTTTATGGGCGAATCGGATGTGAATGAAATATTTGATATGTCGGTTCTCAAAGGAATTTTTTCAAACTGTGTAAGATGTATTCATTGTAGTGAAGTTGGTCTGGAACTCTCCATAATAAAGCACGTAGGACTTGCTACTGAAGTACAACTGAAACGTGATAAGTGTTCATACATGACCACCTTTTGGAACAGTGTTGCAGTAACTGCAACTGAAGAAAATGGTAGCAAAATCTACGAACACAACTACGAGCGATGCTTGCTTTAGACAAGGAACGCCTTCGGGCTGCAGACAGGGCTGTAAAGAGTCTAGAAATACAAGCAAGAGTAAACAGGAGGAGGAACAAGAGGAAGCTGGAGGAGGAGTTTGCAGAGAATGAAGATAATCCATCCTATGGACCTGGAATGCACTAAAAAGTTAATCCAATCTTTGTCGCTCGATTCCCAAAACTTTTATTTTCTCATACTAATTACGTGTTTTCTAAGGATCTTCCAAACATATTTGTTTTAAACTTTCAGTAAATGTTACACGCCGGACGAGGTGGCCGAGCGTTTCTAGGCGCTTCAGTCTGGAACCGCGCGACCGCTACGGTCGCAGGTTCGAATCCTGCCTCGGGCATGGCTGTGTGTGCTGTCCTTAGGTTAGTTAGGTTTAAGTAGTTCTAAGTTCTAGGGGACTGATGACCTCAGATGTTAAGTCCCATAGTGCTCAGAGCCATTTGAACCATTTTTTGAAATGTTACACAGTACCTTCTGCATAATTTAACACAGCCTTTTTCCAAAAAAACTGTATATTTTTGAATATATAAATAAAAAATTGCAAAAAAATGTTGTAAATTTTCATTACAATTGAAAAAAAATCATCTTTAATAACTGAACTAAAATTTTGTAAAATCCCTGTGTTAAGTTGTAGCCCATATTCCAATAAATAATCTGTAAAAGGTTCAACTTCCTACCTCAAATACTTTGTGAGGAAAGATGTAATTTATAAGCGTTATTTTAACATTGCAAGTATAGGGCGTTCCGGAGCCCCTTAACTTGCTGCCAGAGCTGGAAATTGCCGCCCAATGAGAGAGGAATTCCAAGGATCTTTCGCCAGCAGGACGAATGTTTCGCAATCTTCTTAGAGAGCGAGCTGACGGAACGAGAAGACCAGCCTCGCCACCTGCATCCAGGCCGCTGTTCAAAAGCACAACAATTTTATAGCGGCAAAATCCTCTTAAAATCTCACTTATTTCACACATTCAACTTGTAAGCTTTGAGGTCTTCGTAACCTTCGCCAGCTACATAGTAAAAGCAGAAAAATTGACAGCGAAATGAGAAACAGTCACTGGCAACGGTAACACTCATCTGTAGCAAAATTTAATTACAAACATTTTCAACTGGGATAGGAGCATTTTTTTTTTTTTTTTTTTTTTTTTTTTTTTTTTTGTTCTATTTGACTGGTAAGAGTCATGCCACTGTTGGCCACTCAACTTTGTGCCAAGTGGTTCATCCCAAAATTTCTTAAGTATACTCGTCTGAAGCCATTTCACGCTCAATCATACATACTGGTGTAATGGGAAATTTTGTTTCAGGGAATGCCTAATGATAAGGGAACGCCGGAAATTCAATATTGCAAATTCAGAATTTGTTATTTTAAAATGTTTTTGTATAGTGGCAGCACCATTACAGACTGGCACATTCACAGATATGCCATGTTGTTAACGTTCATGCATTCGCAATACAGTTTACAAGACATAACGTCATTCTCGCCTCTTATTCAGCAGGTTCAGCTCAGTCATTCAGTCTAAACCATAGCCTGCTACATAACATATAATATATCACAAAATAGTAGTAGTAGTTTTATTCATCTGTAGATCTCTTTTTACAAAGATATAGGACATGTCAAAGTATTTACAAGTTTAGACCAATTTAAAATAAGCTAATTCGTATACGGATACATATACAGACTTCTAGTGAGACATCTACATCTACGTGATTACTCTGCTATTCACAATAAAGTGCCTGGCAGAGGGTTCAGTGAACCATCTTAAAGCTGTCTCACTACCGTCCCACTCTCGAACGGCGCGCGGGAAAAACGAGCACTTAAATTTTTCTGTGCGAGCCCTGATTTCTCTTATTTTATCGTGACGATCATTTATCCCTGCGTACGTGCGTGCCATCAGAATGTTTTCGCAATCGGACGAGAAATCTGGTGATTGAAATTTCATGATATGATCCTGTCGCAACGAAAAACGCCTTTGTCTTATTGACTGCCACTCCAATTCCAATATCGTGTCTGTGGCACTATCTGTCCTATTTCGCGATAATACAAAACGAGCTGCCCTTCTCTGAACTTTTTCGATGTCATCCGTCATTCCCACCTGATGCTGATTCCACGCCACACAGGAATACTCCAGAATAGGGCGGACAAGGATGGTGTAAGCAGTCTCTTTAGTAAACCTCCTGCACCTTTTAAGTGTTCTGCCAATGAATCGCAGTCTTTGCTTGGCTCTACCCACAACATTATCTATATGATCGTTCCAATTTGGTATTCCAGTAGGGTATTTGTAACTGTAATCCCTAAGTATTTAGTTGAATTTACAGCCTTCATATTTGCGTGACTTATCGCGTAGTGGAAATTTAGCTGATTTCTTTTAGTACCCGTGTGAATAACTTCACACATTTCTTTGTTCAGGGTCAATTGCCACTTTTCGCACAATACAGATATCTTACCTAAATCATTTTGCAGTTAGTTTTGGTCATCTGATGACCAATCATTAGATTTCCTCCTGGTATAAAATACTTTTTTTACAAGTAACTTATTAAATAATGTAATACCATAGTGTTTACTCATATCTCACCGTCAGTCACTGCACACACTGTACATACATTATTTCATAACGCTTCACTCACTACACTCACAAGCACACTGGTGATCTCTGGACCATCTTCTGTACCACAACTTCCTTTTTGCTATCCTGAAAAACTGAGTCAGCATCCCTCTATAATGAGTGAGATGTTCAGCTCAGAAAGAGGAAGAGGTGGTAGTATCGGGCAATGCGTAGCTTGGGGGTAAGTTTATCTAGAAAAGGGAAAAAGAAGGAAAAAACACAGTGTGAAGGTGTTATGTGGAATGTTGGATGTTTTATAATCATTATTATTATTTATTTCTATAATCTGTTTTTTTACCAAACCCCCTACTCTATTTTATCTACGTAATCCTTCAATGTACAAAATGTATTGCATAACAGGTACTTTTTAGCTGCCTTTTTGAAAAAAGTTTATTTTTGCTATTTCTTTTGTCTCCTTGGTAGATAATGCAGTTTTGAGTTTTATGTTTATTTTTTCTTGGCAAATGTGAGTCTAGCTCTTGTTCCATGGACATGGAAAGAACTGTTTATGCATTAACTACCTATTTTTTTATGTACAATTGACTGATAAATGTTTTCACACGGAGCAGTTAAAATCCCCAGTTTTTAAACAGGTCTTTACAATGAGCTCGACTACCATTTTTGGTTATGATTCTTATGGCTCTTTTCTGGATTTTGAAAATTGTGTTTATACTTTTGTGCATTTGTTCCCAAAAAATAGCTAAGAACTGAGCGTACATATGAATAGTATGTAACTAAAAGACACTGCATGTTAGACACTGATGACAGGATTCTAAGGGCATAACATGCTGATGACATTCTCTTTGCAAGTACCTTTGAGTGTTCACACCACTTCCACTAAGAATCAATATTCATTCCTAGAAATTTTGCATTTGTTACACAGTCTATAGAGGTGTCATCTTCATTTAATTTAACACTGTCATTTTCCCTCTTCAAACTGAATTGCATGGAATTAGTTTTCTTTATGTTCAATGTCACTTTTTTGCTTATTGACCAATCGTAAACTTCCTTGCTTTCCCTGTAAGGAATTTTCTTGTTTTATCAGTAACTATAATAGAGAATTTTTTCACCATGAGTAACACTACTGGGGAAGTCATTGATGTATATCAAGAATAGTTTTGGTCCTAATATGCTACCTTGTGAAACCCCTACATAAACGTATTTTGGTTCTGATAAGTGTTTTACTAAATGTTTAGATCTATCCGAAGTATGTGTTATCTCTACTCTTTGTACCCTACCTGCTAGATATGATCGAAAACAGTCATTACCTACCCCTCTTATTCCTAATGCTTCTCATTTATTTAATACAATCTTGTTGTCAACTGTATAAAAGGCCTTAGAAAGATCCAAAAATATGCCTGTAACACGCTCATCTTTGTCGGGAGCATCAATTACAACCTTTGTGAATTCTACTATGGCTGACTCCACATTTTTACCTCTTCGGGAACCAAACTGTGATTCGCTTAAAAGATTGTATTTATTCAGGTAATTCATTACTCTGTCTTTCATAACTGCTTCTATTATTTTTGAGAATGGGAACTGGGCTGGCAATTTTCTATGTCTTCTGCATTACCTTTCTTAAGCAAAGGTACAACTCTTGCTTGTTTTAACTGCTCTGGGGATGTCCCTGATGTGAAGCAGTCATTTATTATATTTGTTAAGGGGCCCTGTATAATCTCTATACATTGTTTCAGTACACACACTGGTACTTCATCTAAGCCTACTGACTTTTCCTTTTTACTTTCTGTACAGTTTTATTGACTTCATTCTCTGTGATTGGAAGTAGCGCCATTGTATTTAGTGCAACATTATTTACAGGTGTTATATTTGTTTTTGGGAATTTTTGCCATAACTTCTCTGCAATACCTGAAAAATGTTCATTTACATAGTTTGCAAAGTGTTGTGGATCATTTATTACCTTATCCCCCTCCCTTAGCAGCATGTTATTCTGCGTTTCTTTGCCTCTACCCTCTTCCTTTTTTATAATATCCTAGACTGCTATGCTTTTATTCTCTGCATTATATATTATTTTGCCATTAAGTGACTTTTTCGCAGCAATCAGCACCTTCCTATAGACCTGTTTGTAGATAAACATATGAAGAGAATTGTGTTAAAAGATAATCGTGTAGCAATGTACACTGAATAGAAAGATATTCGAAAAACATTTACAGAAATACAGTTTCAAAACAAACCACGCATAAATGTACACTGAATAGGAAGATAATCGAATAACATTTACAGAAACTCTGTTTCAAAACAAACCACACATAAAAATTATTCTTATGATACTTGCGTAACTGTGTGTTCGTATAGAATTACAAGCCAATAAACACAAAAAATCAAGCATTCAGCAAATTGTAATTGCATTAATGGAGATTAATCTTGCGAACATTTTCGATAACTGTTCATCAGCAAAGACTTGTGTTAATGAGCAATTTCAAAAAGAGGCAAAGGCAGTATTGAGAAAATTGGTATCAGTACATACACATGAAGATTTTAAACGCCCAAAGTCCAAAGTCTGTTCCTTGTGCAAATAACAAACCGCAACTAGAGTTAATACGCTGAGTAACATAGAATCTGTATCGTCAGCCTGCTGTTTGCAGTAATATGGCCATTGCCAACCGACTCACAGCAAGTTCAAACATGGAGTTCAGAATTATCAACTATATGATCTGACCAGTCATCAGCAGATTACGTGAGCAACTGCAGAAGGGCTCATGAGTCACAAATGTTGTGGTGTGTTTCATACAAGAATGTTCATTCTACCACAAACACAATAAAGAAGACCTCGACATTGACAGCTGTCTTCTACATGTCTTTGATTGGCATGACTCGTGATGCAAGTACACAACGAGGGTTAATGTTCACGCACAGTCGTGTAGCAACTACATTTATAATGTGACCCTGTGGTGCCTCAAGTTCATAAGGACTTCCTCTGGATAGCCTCCCACACAGGTGAATACGACCATGTTGTCGTTGTTGTGGTCTTCAGTCCTGAGACTGGTTTGATGCAGCTCTCCATGCTACTCTATCCTGTGCAAGCCTCTTCATCTTCCAGTACCTACTGAAACCTACATCCTTCTGAATCTGCTCAGTGTATTCATCTCTTGGCCTCCCTCTACGATTTTTACCCTTCACGCTGCCCTCCAATACTAAATTGGTGAGCCCTTGATGCCTCAGAACATATCCTTCCAACCGATCCCTTCTTCTGGTCAAGTTGTGCCACAAACTTCTCTTCTCCCCAATCCTATTCAATACTTCCTCATTAGTTATGTGGTCTACCCATCTAATCTTCAGCATTCTTCTGTAGCACCACATTTCGAAAGCTTCTATTCTCTTCTTGTCCAAACTATTTATCGTCCATGTTTCACTTCCATACATGGCTACACTCCATACAAATACTTTCAGAAATGACTTCCTGAGACTTGAATCTATACTCGATGTTAAAAAATTTCTCTTCTTCAGAAACGCTTTCCTTGCCATTGCCAGTCTACATTTTATATCTTCTCTACTTCGATCATCATCAGTTATTTTGCTCCCCAAATAGCAAACTCCTTTACTACTTTAAGTGTCTCATTTCCTAATCTAATTCCCTCAGCATCACCCGACTTAATTCGACTACATTCCATTATCCTCGGTTTGCTTTTGTTGATGTTCATCTTATATCCTCCTTTCAAGACACTGTCCATACCATTCAACTGCTCTTCCAAGTCCTTTGCTGTCTCTGACAGAATCACAATGTCATCGGCGAACCTCAAAGTTTTTATTTCTTCTCCATGGATTTTGATACCTACTCCGAATTTTTCTTTTGTTTCCTTTACTGCTTGCTCAATATACAGATAGAATAACATCGGGGAGAGGCTACAACCCTGTCTTACTCCCTTGCCAACCACAGCTTCCCTTTCATGTCCATCGACTCTTATAACTACCATCTGGTCTCTGTACAAATTGTAAATAGCCTGCCGCTCCCTGTATTTTACCCCTGCCACCTTTAGAGTTTGAAAGAGAGTATTCCAGTCAACATTGTCAAAAGCTTTCTCTGAATCTACAAATGCTAGAAACGTAGGTTTGCCTTTCCTTATTCTTTCTTCTAAAATAAGTCGTAAGGTCAGTATTGCCTCACGTGTTCCAGTGTTTCTACGGAATCCAAACTGATCTTCCCGAGGTCGGCTTCTACTAGTTTTTCCATTCGTCTGTAAAGAATTCGTGTTAGTATTTTGCAGCTGTGGCTTATTAAACTGATTGTTCGGTAATTTTCACATCTGTCAACACCTGCTTTCTTTGGGATTGGAATTATTATATTCTTCTTGAAATCTGAGGGTATTTCGCCTGTCTCATACATCTTGCTCACCAGATGGTAGAGTTTTGTCAGGACTGGCTCTCCCAAGGCCGTCAGTAGTTCCAATGGAATGTTGTCTACTCTCGGGGCCTTGTTTCAACTAATGTCTTTCAGAGCTCTGTCAAACTCTTCACGCAGTATCGTATCTCCCATTTCATCTTCATCTACATCCTCTTCCATTTCCATAATATTGTCCTCAAGTACATCGCCCTTGTATAGACCCTCTATATACTCCTTCCACCTTTCTGCTTTCCCTTCTTTGCTTAGAACTGGGTTTCCATCTGAGCTCTTGATATTCATACAAGTCGTTCTCTTATCTCCAAAGGTCTCCTTAATTTTCCTGTAGGCAGTATCTACCTTACCCCTAGTGAGATAAGCCTCTACATCCTTACATTTGTCCGCTAGCAATCCCTGCTTAGCCATTTTGCACTTGCTGTCGATCTCATTTTTGAGACGTTTGTATTCCTTTTTGCCTGTTTCATTTACTGCATTTCTATATTTTCTCCTTTCATCAATTAAATTCAATATTTCATTTGTTACCCAAGGATTTCTACTAGGCCTCGTCTTTTTACCTATTTGATCCTCTGCTGCCTTCACTACTTCATCCCTTAAAGCTACCCATTCTTCTTCTACTGTATTTCTTTCCCGCATTCCTGTCAATTGTTCCCTTATGCTCTCCCTGAAACTCTGTACAACCTCTGGTTCTTTCAGTTTATCCAGGTCCCATCTCCTTAATTTCCCACCTTTTTGCAGTTTCTTCAGTTTTAATCTACAGGTCATAACCAATAGATTGTGGTCAGAGTCCACATCTGCCCCTGGAAATGTCTTACAATTTAAAACCTGGTTCCCAAATCTCTGTCTTACCATTATATAATCTATCTGATACCTTTTAGTATCTCCAGGGTTCTTCCATGTATACAACCTTCTTTCATCGTTCTTAAACCAAGTGTTAGCTATGATTATGTTATGCTCTGTGCAAAATTCTACCAGGCGGCTTCCTCTTTCATTTCTTAGCCCCATTCCATATTCACCTACTACGTTTCCTTCTCTCCCTTTTCCTACACTCGAACTCCAGTCACCCATGACTATTAAATTTTCGTCTCCCTTCACTGTCTGAATAATTTCTTTTATTTCATCATACATTTCTTCAATTTCTTCGTCATCTGCAGCGCTAGTTGGCATATAAACTTGTACTACTGTAGTAGGTGTGGGCTTCGTATCTATCTTGGCCACAATAATGCGTTCACTAAGCTGTTTGTAGTAGGTTACCCGCATTCCTATTTTCCTATTCATTATTAAACCTACTCCTGCATTACCCCTATTTGATTTTGTGTTTATAACCGTGTAGTCACCTGACCAGAAGTCTTGTTCCTCCCGCCACCGAACTTCACTACGGCCATGAGATTGGCTAAAAGCCTGGCTGATGGTTCATTATGCAGGCCATTTTTTGATAACCTTCTAAGCGATGAAGTTGCGGGGTAGAAGGAAGCCCTTCAATATGCTACGAGTCAGTTCATCGACATTCTTATTGTCACGGATTCGAAGAGTGCACTGCAAAACCTTGAAATGCAGCAATGGGGCTCCAGCACTAACCGTCGTGTACTCGATGTTATTAAGTTACTCTGTCAGTAAGAAAGCAACATACATGTGACCAGTTATTATGGATCAAGGCACACTGGTACCTCATGGAATGAGATGGCGGACCAGCTGGCAAAACAAAGTGATGGTCGACCTTACTAGTCCTGCCTTGCTTACAACCGCCTTCCACATAGAGATTTTGTTTCTGGCTTGAAGAAAAAGGTTTATCAAGAATGGTCACGTACGTGGAATATCTCCCAACAGTCCAAAAGACTACGTTATGCCACAATAGAGACGAGTATTCCGCGAAAAGCTGGTTCTCCCAAATCAAGCTATCGTCATACCACTACCATAACGCGCATCCGGCTGGTCACGGCTGTTACCCTTCACATTTCTATGCGACGAAAGTTCAGCCATCTGCGTTCTGCGAAGACCACCCAACTGAAATTGCAGACCTCAACCACGTGATACTACGCTGTTCACGCGCCCAAAGTACAAATTATGCAGCGGTAGAACTAATTATTCATTTGTGGCCCACAATGAATTCTACATTACAAGAAACAATAATTCTAACCGAAACTGCACCATAACACTACTAATTGCGGTTTGTTGTCCTCAAAATACACAAAACTGAGCAGTAAACATGTACTGTGGCGCTAAAGTTACTTTGACTTTTTGGCCCATGAATTTTGTACCAAGTTACAAAACATCTACAGCATGATTCTGGGCCCCATAGTCTTGTAAGAGCTTCTAATCCTAAACAGCCTAACGACAATGCAGTTGAATTGATGGCTCTGTGACCTCAAAAATTTAAAATATTTTAAGAACTAGTGCTCTTAATCTTTAAATGCGACTTCATTTAAATTATGTACAAATATATCCTGCGATCCTTGCCCAGAAAGTTTTATTACAAAAAGGCATGATCCATTAACATTTACGATGAATTTCAGTGAGGAGGAAATCATGCGTTAGTAGGGGAGGTCACAGTTACTAGGCATGCAAAAAGTACTGAGTAGCGTACACTTTCAACCTACGGTTATTGGTGCGCCCTACGATCAATTACAGTGATGGCAACGTATCTCATTATATTCCCTGATTTACGTGGTGGGTCATGATCTCGCATTTCGTCTTGTCCCTTTCTTACGCAGTTTACAATGAGTCTTTTTAATCAAAATAGTTTTCATAGGATAGTAGAACGATCACGAGTGCAATATACGTTTAATTACTGTGTAAAGCAAAAATTTTTCGTATTGCACTCATTAAAATTGAGAAGTTTAACACAAATACTTTCTTGCCTTATTTTTGTTGGACTCCACATTATCTGCGTTTCTACAGTTACTAATCCTTTTCGTATCTGGGCGATGTTTTTGCTGCAAAAACCTTTTGGCCGCTTCTACACAAATGGGTACATTTGAACCCAACTACAGTTTTGAGACCTTCCTGAAATGTCTACGAAAGCCCACTGGTTCCATGTGGCACTATTGCATTCTAGTCTGTAAATTAGATCACTAGATGGCAGCAGCAACAGCATAATGATTATTGGGTCTGTGTGGACTCATTAGAAAAAATTACGCTAATAATAATAAAATTGAAATCATGTGAAATGTGTTGCTAGAAAAATTTACAAACCAAAAATAATATTTCACTTTTTTTATAATTAAACATAAATTTTAGGCCGGAAAGGATTAATCACAGTGGCATTTATTTCCATTCGACGATCGTCACATACCGAGACAACAGCGTATTCAGACGACACGCAGCCAGTCGTACGCCTTCTTATTCCTTGAACAGACGCACCTTCACGTGACGCGTCGTGCTGCAAAACTAATCTTCGCTAAACAGACGCACAGCGCCTCTCGCTACTAGCGTGTAGAATGTCGCAGCTTCTCCGCGTGCGGCAACAGAACTTCGGCATTCTGGCTACCGATAATAATCGATCTCTGCATCCCGCAAATGGCTTTAAACATCAATAGTAATACGCAAGATGTCCTTGTCGGGCAAATAAATCCTTCTCGTCCATTGCACTTATTGCTTCGATCCTGTCAATGCTGCAATAGCGGCTTAAATCTCGCCGGGATGTTTGTCATATCTTCTTCCTTCCTCCACCCGCGGCTGTAAACATGATTATTTACTCAACAAATTTCTTGAGATGAGAAAATTGTCGTCTACCTTTAGATTTTAGAGTTCCGATGTTCTCAATTTCCACAACGTTAACGTGGATAATTTTCATGACTTGATATGGTCCACAATATACCTAGAAATGCTTATGTCTGATAAATCTGCTTTTTCGTGACTTTCTCCTTGTTTTCGGTAACACTTTAGAATCCAAAAACTCATCACATTGCTCGCTGCAGATGTTCCATGGTGGCTCAGCAATATATATTTTCTGTACACACCTACATGTCCACCAACCAATGATTCACATCTCGAGACATCTCGGATAGTTAGTTACGGCGTCTCACCACATAAAACAAATCTTCCTTTCTGTGCATTCACGTACGTGTTCACATACTAGTTTTTCAGTGCTGGCTACGTCTTCTGTTGTACTTCCAGTGCTTCAAATGCTTATAACTTCTCCTATCCACTATCAGTGCATCTCTACCTACTTAATTTACTATATTTTCACTAGCTCAGTCTATCAATTTACAGAAAAAGATCCTACATTTGAATCCCATCTAAGAGCAAAGTCGACCATTGCAGCCAATTTCGCCTCATCACACAAGAATTACAAAGTGAGACTCACAACGTTCTCAGTGTAGGAATTCCCTCCCTTTATGTCATTTACTTCCAATTGTAGCCTACTGCACTCCAGTGGCTGATTTCGACAACTGAAACAAAAAGCATGCACCTGGAAACACTCCTCAGTAATTCTCCAACGTTTTTGTACACCAAACCGCTACTGCTCTTCATATTTTCATTACCAAACAATTCACTCTAATCTCGAAAAGAAACTGATATCATGTCTAGCTTCTCGTGTTTAAACCCAGTTCGTTCCTAACACCTGCTTGTAACACTGACTCTGGTTTATAGTCATTACAGGTTCCATAGCTCTTTCTGGTAAATGAATCAAATTTGGAACGGACACAAACTTACGATTTCGTTAAGACTTCCTCCACCACTACTCTCTCAATCCTCTTGTAACACAACTAACTGATGCAAATCTATAGCAGGCAGAACCTGATCCACTTCATTAACTATTTCTCTACAGGTATTCTCCTGATTCGCTTAAATCTGGTTTGGAATTCCGTCAACAACTGGGTTCTCCTACTTCACTTTTATTGTCATTAACTTCCTGTTCCTTCACTTCAATTGGTCTTGTTTCTCCCAGTTCCGATTGCCTTATTAATCTCTAATGTTCTTGACCTTTCAAGTTAACTGGAAGGGTCCTAATCGGCCCGTTGTCTTTACAAGATGATAAATCCTCTAACACGTCGTTGAGTGGAAGTTAAGGTGAATTTGGAACGTGATCGGCGACAGTTTGTGTCACGTTTCTGCGACCAGCGGCTACGAAATGATCCATTGCCTGCGACGTCGTCATATTCTAACATACTAATAATTTCCACAGCTCACTTCAAAATTTAAAGGAATCCTCCCTACATAAACGTTAAAAATAAGGTTGTCTACACTGTGCAATGAAAGCACACCCTTCTCATTGTCTCATAAACCACGTCATAAACACATACTGTCACGTAATGAAAAAACCTTACTGCAAAGTCTACATCACTTGCAGTTCTGAAGCACATCACTTACAACAAACCTTGCAAATCGCCTACCAGTGGAATTTCACTATGACGGTGTACATTCAGATCACAGATGCGACAAATTCTCTTTAATCCTAACTTACACATCATGAAGCACGAGAAAATTCATACCAAACATGTAAACACATAAAATAATTCCTCTAAAATTTTAGCTACGAGAACTCAGGAAGACGATGGACTTGCACTCACCAATCTTTTGCTTTTTCTAGGAAAAAGCACAATTTAGCGAAAGCCCACGCCTTTAAATTTGGCGTATATTTGATGATGTTCAGTTATTATTCGGTGTTCGTCCTACTTTTCTGGTTAAAACTAGTCAAAAGAAAATTTAGCTACGATAATTAAAGGGTTCCAGGCATCGGAAATCCTGGATAACGATCGACATAATCTTATTCTGGTGCCTCAAGAGGTGACTGCGTATGTCAGAAAACTGTCAATGTCGAAAATGCTAGCAGGGCCATCACAATCTTAGGTGGGATGTTGGTCATTGTTATAGCATGCCTTGGGACGGGCAGCACCAAACTCTCATGGCCAACAGAGTGAGGAACCAGTCCAAATGATCATGCACATTAATTTAAACCAGGATACTCGCGTGCGACGGAAAACATCTAGTTCAATGGAATATTAATGGCGGTGGCCCAATTAAAATTAAACAAATGAGTACCACACCTCTCACACAGACATATTAACAGGAGGAGGAAGCTTATAGCTACGAATAAAAACAAATGATCACTATAACAATTAGATTTATCATCTTTGAACATGAGATTTACCGACTGGTATTTATGAGCAACTACTGACAAGCGGAAAAGCGATTACAACACTAAAGTATAAGCTAGGCACGGATGGGTAAGGAGGATGAAACACAGTTATGTTAATAGTTCGCATACAGGGCGATTACAACACTTAAGTATAAGTTAGGCATAGGTGGGTAAGGAGGATGAAACAGTTCTGTTAATTATCCGTATACACGGCGAGTGACTGCATAAGCTGTTAATTACATGTAGAATGTACATAGAAAGATAAGCACTAACACCATAAGATTGCCAAAAATATGTACGTAGCTAGCGGCTGTAGCAGCTGCAGAATACGTCTTCTGTCCGCTCTTTGTACAGACATCCTTTCAGTGACAGCAAGGTTCGTTTCATGAGTCTTCTCTCGGTCCTAACAGGAAGACCTTAATCTGCAAGAGCCTAAAGGGGACTCATCAATGTACGATGACCTAAGACAAAGTGTACTTTACAAAACTCTAAAGAGAAGTGCTTACTTTACGAAGACCTAAAGTGAAGTGTAGTCTGCAAGTACGTCTGAAACTCGGCTGTCGTTCTACCAGAGTTGAAAATGGCCGTTCTATGAACGTAGATATTTCGAATCCTGACGAATAGAAAAACTGTAACAGCGTTAAACAATCTCGTACTGTTTTCTACTCATTGCATTTCACCCAATCAACTAAGAGCGGGCAGCTGGAGCTAAGAGGTTTCTCCTACGCCATGACAAGATTCTGAAACTTGGAAATGAAAAACTCTGTAAATATTTAATCCGAACGTTACTCCGAGACATCACAACGAACATTCACACGTTGTGGGGGAAGCCGCACCTGCCTAGAGGGCTCTTATCTGGCTACTAGGCTTCTGCGAAGAATTCCACGTTTCTTTCGACAAAAGAACACGTGTCTCGCAGCCCTCCTGGAGAGCAAACTGGGAGAGCGTGAAGCCAAGCCTTGCTACCTGTGGCCGGCGCCCTGCCCAGAGCACAAAAGTGGCAAATCACTCTCAAAAGGACTCTTACTTTGTGCATCCAGCTCGTAAGCTTCCAGGTCTTTGAAACCTCCACCAGCTAGAAAGTAGGAAAGCAGTGAAGCGAAAAACTGCCATTGACAATGCTAATCCAGATCTGCAGTTGTAGAGCAGTGTAACCGAGCGCCTACTTGTTAAAGGAATTTATGGAATTTGCTTATAGCTTTCTGAAAAATGTCTGTGGGTAGTTTCAGAGAAAAACGGCCACATTACACAGTCCCCACCCACATCGGCCACTAGTGCGTTGCCCATAGTTCATCACTGGTGGGGATGATGTGGGTTGTTTTCCCCTTCATGCTCTCTGAGACCATAAGGTTTTTCTCACTCCTTTTCAGCACTTTTGGAGAGCTCTGAATTATTAATTATTTTGCTGGTTTATTGACAGGTTCACTGCAGAAGCTTGACATCTAAAACAGTCTACCAGCACACCCAAGGGCTTCATTCAGCACTCTTACAGTTTTCATACATTCCCGAAGTAACAGTAATATACAGACTCATAAATACTACTGCTCCCAGTAGCTGCAAACTGCATCTTCCACTCCTGTAGCTTTCTGTGAGCGTAAATCTCCCATTCCTCTTTCATATTTCAATTTACAACCATGGTTCACCATCCTGTTTCACGCGTATCTCAGTCTCCTCTATTGCAACTTCGCCGAAATATTCTTACAGCTTATATGTACATATTTTTCCTTCGTACTCACCTTTGTCTTTAGGTACATGCCTCCGATATTAAAATTTTACTCTTTTTTTGTTTGTATTATAGCATATCCTCCTCTGTGTTCAATCAGTTATTATAAAAGTCATCTGCTTTCAGTTTCTACACCTACTTTCACCTGAAACTGTCCTCAGAAAATCCTGTAACAAATGTTTCGGCGTAAAGAATGACACAGAATTCTACGAAATGATAAACTCCTAATGTTTCATGCTAAAGAATAGACTGGACAGTGGGCATCGGCTCCAGAATAAAAAAGATAGCGCAAATCCACGTGCATATCACCCTGGGAAACAATTCATGACCGCTATTAGAAACTACTGTTGCATGCGACTAAATAAACGCAAATAGGAAGCCGTCATACGTGTCTGAATAACCGCTTATTTACAGAACTTATATTCGCTACTTACGAAATTTCACGTCGCTGACAGAACTGGTGGATATTTTTATAGTAATTATGCAGTACGGTTACAATTCTATGGAAATTATTTGCAGCTTTGTAATGTAATGAGGCTATATTTTTCTTTAGTTAAAACTGATGGTATTCTAATGACAGTAGCATGAGGAGCCTTGTACGACTGATCTAATTCTCTAGCCCGAGATCTTTAAGTTGTGAATCAGACGGATGTGCACTGTTTGTCAGTTTTCGTTATCTCATTCTGAAGTCCCACGATTGCAACTGTGCAAACAGTATCTCAACCGTCGCTTTGTAATTTAGCTTCCGTACCCTTTTCTCCATTAAAAGTGGTTGAACGTCCGGAACACAAATTATCCAGCTTACTGCAAGAACTACAGCGAAATGAGAGTTTCACAGATATTTGTACCTGGCAGACAGCAGTAATTTGTTAGACCGTCTATTCTGCCTCAGTGTGGCTGATAGTTTTGAGCAACAAATTAGCATTGTTCTGTTTAGAAAATTAAGTCTACGCCTTTATCGCGATAGCTAAACAGGTCGTGAAAAGTTGCATCCAGTAAAGCAACCCGTCTAGGAAAAAATAGATCACCGACGCCTCTAAGTCAAATGGGTCAAATAGCTCTGAGCACTATGGGACTTTACATCTGAGGTCATCAGTCCCCTAGAATTACTGAAACCTAACTAACCTATGGACATCACACACAACTATGCCCTGGGCAGGATTTGAACCTGCGACCGTAGCGGCCGCGCCGTTCCAGACTGAAGCGCCTAGAGCCGCTCGGCCACAGCGGCAGGCTGACATAAGTCATTTGATGTGTATAAGGTGAGCTGTAATAGTTGCACTACACTTCCATGGGACACACCCGAAATTTCTTCTTTAGCTGCGAAAAACTTTCCACCGAGAATGGAGAGTTCTTTTCGGCCAGCACCGTTCTCATTCTACACACAAGCTTGCCTAGACGTCCCAGAATATCCTATTTTCTTTTGTATGAGCCATAACAGGAAAAGACGAGTACATGATTATCTCTACCATTGGTTCACACGTAGTTTGCAAATAACGTGACTTCGTTTCGCAACAGATGGGGATGCATGTAAACAGCCGTCATTCATTCTCTCTCTGTCAGCTAGGCAGCAAACTTATCCTTACAATCTGACTAAGTAAGCGTAGACGAGATGTGGTTTAAATTCAGGGAAATAATATTTACGACAATTGAGAGCTGTAGTTGGCAACGCCTATATAAGACAACAAGTGTCTAGCACAGTTATTAGACCGTTTACTGCTGTTAGAATAGCAGGTTATCAAGATTTAAGTGAGTTTGAAGGTGGTGTTGTAATCAGCGCACGAACAATGAAACACATCTCCGAAGTAAAGATGAAGTGCGGATTTTCCTGTACGACCATTTCACGAGTGTACCATGAATATCAGGAATCAGACAAAGTAAGAAATCTCCGACATTGCTGTGGCCGGAAAAGGATCCTGCAAGAGCGGGACCAATGACGGCTGAAGAGAATCGTTCAAAGTGACAGAAGTACAACCGTTCAGCAAACTGCTGCAGATTTCAGTGCTGGGCTATCAACAAGTGTCAGTGTGCGAACCATCCAACGGAACATCATCGATATGGGCCTTCGAAGCCGAAGGCCCACTCGTGTACACTCGATGACTTCACGACACAAAGCTTTACGCCTAGTGTGGGCCCGTCGTCACTGACACTGGAATGTTGGTGACTGGAAACATGTTGCCTGGTCAGATGAATCTCGTTTCAAATTGTTTCAAGCAGATGGACGTGTACGGGTGTTGAGACAACCTCATGAATCCATGGACCCTGCATGTCAGCAGGTGACTGTTCAAGCTGGTGAAGGCTTTGTAATGGTGTGGGGCGCGTGCAGTTGGAGTGATATGGTGTTCCTGATACAGTTAGATACGACTCATACAGGTGACACGTGCGTAAGCATCTTTTCTGATAACCTGCATCCATTCATGTCAATTGTGCATTCCGACGGACTTGGGCAATTCCAGCAGAACAGTGCGACACCCCACACGTCCAGAACTGCTACGGACTGGCTCCAGGAACACTGTTCTGAGTTTATACACTTCCGCTGGCCACTAAACTCCCCAGACATGGACATTATTGAGTAAATCTAGGATGCCTTACAGCGTGGTGTTCAGTAGTGATGTCCACCCCCTCGTACTATTACGAGCGCTATTTCAGACATTATTCGAGTCCATGCCACGTCGTGCTGCGGGACTTCTGCGTGCTCGCAGGGGCCTACATGATATTAGGCAGGTGTACCAATTTCTTTGGCTCTTCAGTGTATATACCGCATAAATTAATAAAAGATGTTACTGAACCCCTTTGTTACACAAAAAACTTCAGAACAGTGTTGCAGAAGCAACGAAAAAAGAGTGCAAAATTTAAGAGAACGCAAAATCCCCAACACTGGCGAAGATTTACCGAAGCTCGAAATTAAGCACGAACTTCATTGCGAGATGTTTCTAATAGTTTCCACAACGACACTCTGTCTCGAAACCTGGCAGCAAACTCAAAGGGATTTTGGTCGAATGTAAAGAACACCAGCGGCAAGAGTCTACCTTCAGTGCGTAATACCAGTTGTGATGGTGATGACGGTGGCACTAAAGCAAAGTTATTATAAATAGTTTTCCGGCAGTCCTTCATCAATGGAGATGAATTAAATATTCTAGAATTCGAATCAGGAACAAATACCAACATCATTAGATGTATATACCCTCGGTGAATCGAAACAGCTTAAATCATTAATAAAAAGACAAGATCTCCGGTCCAGATTGTATACCAGTCAGGTTCCTTTCAGAGTATGCTGATATAACAGCTCCATACTTAGCTTCTTGTGCAACGACTCGGTGCCTAAAGTTGCACAAGTCACTATAGTACCCTAGAAAGGAAATTTGAGTAACTCAAGATCCGTATCGCAAACTTTGATTTGCTGTTGGTTTTTGGAACGTACACTGTTTCCAAACGTTGTGAATAATCTGGAAGGAAACGATTTGTTGACAGGGATTCAGAAAATATCGTTCTTGTGAAACACAATCTGCGCTTTACTCTCACGAATTAATGGATGCTGCCGACAGGGGATGTCAAATTGGTTCCATATTTCTGGATTTGCAGAACATTTTTGACATGGTTTCTCACAAACGACTTCTAGTCGAATTGCTTGCCCTTGGAGTATCGTCTCAGTTGTGCAACTGTATTCGTGACTTCCTGTCAGAAAAGAAATTTCCGAAGAGGAAAACGAAGTAAACATGTGAAAGCCCGCCCGGCTAGCCGCGCGGTCTAATGCGCTGCTTCCCGAGCGCGAAGGCTTGCCGGTCCCCGGCACGAATCCGCCCGGCGGATTAGCGTCGAGGTCCGGTGTGCCGGCCAGCCTGTGGATGTTTTTTAAGGCGGTTTTGCATCTGCCTCGGCGAATGCACACTGGCTCCCCTTATTCCGCCTCAGTTACACTATGTCGGCGATTGCTGCCCAAACACTGTCTCCACGTACGCTTACACTCTACCACGCAAACATTTGGGGTTACACTCGTCTCGTATGAGACGTTCCCGCCTAGGAAAACAACAGAACGCTGGGAATCGTGTCACGTAACTTTACAAAATCAGTACGATGCGTGGCGGCGGGTACTTATACCACTGCTAGTCATTTCCTTTCCCGTTCCGATCGCAAAAGGAGCGAGAGAGAAACGACTGTCCGTAGGCTTCCGTAAAAGGGTTGATTTTTCTTGTCTTCCCTGTACTTAAGCGGGATTGCGTTGGTGTCAGTAGGATCGTTATGCAGGCTGTTGTATTTGGCGATTATTTAAAGTTTCTTGATAGTATTTCATAGAAAGAACGTCTGCTCACTCCAAGGACTTCCATTTGAGTTCACGGAGTTGAGCCGTCTCTGGCTCGCGCTATACTTTGCATTAAACCTTGGTTGCTATTCTGTGACTAGTCTCTCGCGGTAATCGCGATTATGCTGTTATCCTCCCTCTCCGCGAGTCGCAGCAGCAGAGTGTATCGATATTCGCACCCTAGTACTATCTTTGGCCTCGCGCTTACAGTTTACGGCTGTGCCGTGCGCGAGGGGTTGGTCGGTTGGCGTGGAGCAGCGAGGATGTCTCCATGGCGCGTGTCTGGCTGGTGCCGCTGGCGGCGTCCACGTGCGGTCGGAGTGTGAGGGGCTGTTCCCATTACTACGAGATCCGTGGCTCACCGATCCCGGACACGAAAATCGCGTCTTTACTTAATCTACCAGCCGGCCCCAACTGTTCACATTGTGTCGTTTGTGTGCTGTTGGGACATTCCCGCGAGCAACAACGTGTTCTCAAGTTGGCGAAATTCTAGCCGCCCTCCTGTGGAGTTTAACTTAGTTTGATTATTTTCAATTGAAGTGCACCAGCGGAATCTTCTGCCTTGTGGCCGTTAACGTTCCGGTTACCTGCCCTGGCCGTTGACGTAAATTCAGGCAGTGTATGTTCCTCGTCGTGTTGTTGCTGTCCAGCAGGTCGTGTAGTTTGACAGCTGAAGGTGTAATTCGTTGTGGGCGCCGATAGCTTCTGCATTGTTCCATTGAACTCATTGTTGTGTGTAGACACTGGACTCGCATTCGGCAGGACGACGGTTCACTCCCACGTCCGGCCATCCTGATTTAGGTTTTCCGTGATTTCCCTAAATCGCTCCAGGCAATTGCCGGAATGGTTCCCTTCAAAGGGCACGGTCGACTTCCTTCCCCGTCCTTCCCTAATCCGATGAGACCGATGACCTCGCTGTCTGGTCTCCTTCCCCAAAAACAACTCAACCCACTTGTGTGTTGGTCAGGTGGAGCGGAAGTTATCCTGTTGCTTGGCCCGTTGACTGTCTGTCGGATGGGTTGCTGCCGGATTGAAAATTGTTGGGTCGACTGCCTGTCTCACTTAAGCGAGCGTTAGTGTTTGAATTCCAGGCCGACCCTTGGAAACTTTTGAGCGCCGTTTGATGTGCTGCCTTTTCTTATTTGTCCTTGTTTTTTGTTTATGTATGGCTTCTAGCCGATTTTAAATTAAAGTTGTTTTGCCCTTGAGGCGTGAGATTGAATGGTGCATTTAGCCGGGAATTAAGTTCTAAAATTAATGTTTGGCTTGCTCTGTTTTTAATGTTTTCTTTACTCTTCTAATATTTGTCAAATGAATAAAGTAATATTTTCGAGTGCAACTGATGGCCAATCATTTTGGCCCCCTTCCACAAATTAAACTATCTGTCATGTCCTGCGGGTATAGCAGGTGATCTCAGGAGCACTTCCGTAATACCCGCATGTTTATCTAAACCACCGGTACCAAATCTAGCAGCACGGCTCTAACTTTCTTGGGTGTAGTCCTTCAATCTGGCGCAGTGGGGATCCCAGTCACTTGAGCAGCATTCTAGAATGGGTCGCATAACTGTCCTTTATGTGGTCTCTTTTTATAGATGAGCTACACTTCCCTAGAATTATCTCAATGAACGGAAGTCGACCATTCGGCTTCCATACAACCGGCATTTAGTGCAGATTACATTTCGTGTCGCTCTTACAACGTTACGCCCAGATATTTAGTTGACATGATTGTGCCAAGCAGCACACCACTACGCTGAGGTGACAAAACTCACGCAGTGCCTCCTGCCACAGTGTCACGCCTCCTTTGCCTCGCGTAGTGCAGCAACTTGACGTGGCACGGACTCAACAAGTCGTTGGAGGTCCCCTACGGAAAAACTGATCCATCCTGCCTCCATCGCCGTCCTTAATAATTGTGGTAGGTGTTGGCAGTGCAGGATTTTGTGCACGAACTGTCCTCTCTATTATTTCCCATAAATATTCGATGGGATTCAAGTCGGGCGATCTGTGTGCTAAAATGATTCGCTCGAATTATTCAGAATGTTATTCAAACCAGTTGCCGACGACTGTGGCCGGTGACATGGTGCATTGTCATCCATGAAACTTCTATTGCCGCGCGGGGTAGCCGCGCAGTCTTAGGCGTCTTGTCACGGTCCGTGCGGCTCCCTCCTGTCGGAGGTTCAAGTCCTCCCTCCAGCATGGGTGTGTGTGTTGTCTTTAGCGTAAGTTTGTTTAGGGACCGATGACCTCAGCAGTTTAGACCCATCATACCTTACCACAAATTTCCAAAACCTCTATTCCGTTTGGGAACATGCCCATCCATGAATGGACGCAAATGGTCTCGTAGGAGCGGAACATAACCAGAACCCAGTCCATTCCATGTAAACACAGCTCACACCATTATGCATTATGGAGCCACCAGCAGCTAGTATTGGGACAACAGCACTATGAGCACAGTCTGCATTGTTGCCAGATGTATCCAAGATGGCGGCGAAGATGTCATCCAATATGGCAGCGTGTAGACTTGGCAAAAGCACATGACCTCATGCAAGATGGAGACTGTGGCGTCATTCCAGTTGGCGGATTTTGGCGGGAAAGTGCCACGCCCTCCTCCCCCACAAAAAATGGCTAGAAGTTCAAATTCCAACAGGATAATGCATCTCACCTTGGTTATCTCTACTAAGCAAAGAAAACCGCAGGAAGATAGGTCACTTGGCCTACCTCCACTAACCTAAGCCACCCAACCGCCACTTCCTCCAATGAACTGGCGCCAAGTTTGAATTTTGGTGCTAAACAAAGTGGGTTTCTCTGCTAAGCTAAGAAAATGGCGCGAAAGAAAGGGCACTTGTACTTACCTCACTCACCCGACTGCCACCTCCTTCTACGAACTGGTGCCGAGTTTGAATTCCAACAGGATAATGAATCACTCTGCAGTTATCTCTACTAAGCAAAAAAAAATCGCGCAAAGATAGCTCACTTGGCCTACCTCAACTAGCTTAAGTTACCTGACCGCCACCTCTTCCTACGAACTGGCACAAAGTCTGAATTTTGGCAATAAGCAAAGCTCAATTCGCATATATCTACTACGCTAAGAAAATGGCACGAAAGAAAGGACACTTGCACTAACCTCAGTCACCCGACCGCCACCACTTCCTAAGGATTTTTGGGAAAAAAGGACTTGTAGATAAGTCTTTATTTAAGCAATTTCATGCAGTACGGCCACCAGGTGTGTTCACCACGAGATCCGGACTCCAACTGACTTAGTACACATCGCCACCAACAGAGGCCGCTCTGATTTGTGACATAATCTAATATGGCGGCAAACGTTGGTAAGGAGACGTGGCGGCCGGTTGAGGATAGTTGTGGAGAGTTTAAGTATTTCCTTCCATGTCCATGTGGGCGTGGCACTAGCGAAAATTGATTCCAAGTCCATGGTAGCGCTCTCTGGTGGTGTCAATATGTACTAAGCGTCGTGGTGAACACACTGTTTGCGCCTTCTTGGATTCGGTACTTGCGTCATCAGCTGACGTAACGGTAGCACCCTCTGGCAGTGGCGCTGTGTACTAAGTCAGTTTGAGTCCAGGCCTCGTGGTGAACGCTCTGTTTGTCGCCATCTTGGATTACGTCACAGATGAGAGCGCCCTCTGTTGGTGGCGAAGTGTACTAAGTCAGTTGGAGTCCAGATCTCGTGGTGAACACACCTGGTAGCTGTACTGCATAAATTTGCTTAAATAAAGACCTATCTACAATTCCTTTTTTCCCACGAATCCTGAAGAGGTGGTGGCAGTCTGAGGTTAGTATGTGTCCTTTCTTTCACGCCATTTTCTTAGCTCAGTACAGATATGCGAATTGAGCTTTGCTTACTGCCAAAATTCAGACTTGGTGCCAGTTCGTAGGAAGAGGTGGCGGTCAGGTAAGTTAGGTTAGTGGAGGTAGGCCAAGTGAGCTATCTTCCCGCAATTTTCATTGCTTAGTAGAGATAACTGCGGTGTGATGCATTATCCTATTGGAATTCAGACTTGGCGCCAGTTCATAGGAGGAGGTGGCAGTCGGGTGAGTGAGGTTGGTACAAGTGTCCTTTCTTTCATGACATGTTCTTAGCTTAGCAGCGGAACCCCAAGTGACCGTTGTTTACCGCCAAAATTCAAACATGCCTCAGTTCTTTGGAGAAAGTGGCGGTTGGGTGACTTAGGTTAGTGGAGGTAGGCCAAGTGAACTATCTTCCCGCGCTTTTCTTTGCTTAGTAGACATAACTGGGGTGTGATGCATTATCCTGTTGGAATTTTAACTTCCCGCCGTTTTTTCTGGGGGAGGGGGATGTGCCACTTTCCTGCCAAAATTCAAACTTGGCGCCAAAATCCGACATCTTGAACGACGTCACAGCCACCATCTTGGATGATGTAATGCACTGTTGCCAAGTCTACATACCTTCATCTTCAATGACATCATCGCCGCCATCTTGGATAAATCCGGCAACAATGCAGACTGTGCTCATAGAGCTGTTGGCCGAATACTCCAGCTAGCACAGTACCTTCTAGATAACTTGCGTCCATGGCTTCATGAAGTCTACGCCACACTCCTCGAACCCTATCATCAGCTTTTTCCAAATAAAATCTGGACTCGTCTGAGAAGCCCACGTTTCTCTAGTCTTCCAGGGTCCAACTGATATGGTTACGATCTGAGGAGGAGCGCTGCTTGTGATGTCGTGCTGTCGATCGTCTACTGTCAGTCCATTAATGAAAAATTTCACCACACTGTCCTAACGGATACGTTTGTCGTACGTCCAACACTGACTTCCGCTGCTGTTTCACGCAGTATTGTTCGTCTGTTAGCACTGACAACTCTACGCAGCCGCCACTGGTTTCGGTACTTAAGTGAATGCTGTCGGCCACTGCACTGTCCATGGTGAGACGTAATGCCTGAAATTTGGTACACTCTTGACACTGTGGGTCTAGGAATATCGAATTCCCCAACTATTTCCGAAATGCAATTTCCCATACGTCTGGCCCCAACTTCCACTGCAAGTCTTATTCCCGCCGTGTGGCCATAGACACTTCAGAAAGCTTTTCACATGGCTCATAACAAATGACAGCACTGCCACAGCACTGCTCTTTTATACCCTTGTACGCGATACCTCCTCAATCGGTACATGCCTATATCACTATCTCGTGACTTTCCCCCCTCAGCGTAACACTGTATTCGAAAACCACGGGATTGTTTTGTCTACTCATCAGCATGAACGTTGGTTTTCCCACATTTGGAGCACAAAATTTAGAAATTCTGGCCAGGCTATACTGTATGGTCTAACAGTCACTCACGGACGACACTTTACGGTAATCTTCAGCGTCACCAGAAAACAGTGGCAAATTGCTGGTCACATCAGACTGTTTTGGGTATGGAGAACAAGAGCGATCCTGTCACATTTGCCTGAAGCACTAAAGACGATACCGTAGTGTCTGATGAACACTCGCCGTAGAGGTGAACGTAGTGGGTCTTCATCCAATGAGGCTGCTCTACGCACTCCTCCCCAATAACGTCTCACCCCTCCGTCACTTGGATCCAAGCTTGTTTCGCAGAACGGCTGCGTTCAGTGTTTGGAAGAGGCGATACTGTCCCACGTACCTCATTATGTTCGAAGTCTGAACACGTTTCTCTCCTCAAATAGAAGCGGAGGCGAGTGATATCCGACGGCAGTTCTGCGGATGAGCTCTGTCCCACAAAGCTGATTACCCCTATTGTTTATTCCTGTGTAAATGAACCCTGCCTGCCGGCTTTTCGGAACTTGTCGAGTTCTCGGTAAACACGTCACGGCCGCCGCTCGCCCCTCTGTGTACGCTGCGGCGAACAGAGGACATAAGTGAGAGGTAATGAGTGAGGAGGGAGATACAGACAAGAAAGTGGGCGTCATTAGCGGTTCTGAGAAGCGCCTTGAGCCCTCGGGGGGCGTGGTCTAGCGCCGGCGACATGCGCTGCGGGCGGCGAAAGCGGACGGTGACTCTGGGAAGATTCCAAACGTGCTTGTTTGTAGTCAAGCGATTCCCCCGAAAATTACCCCGAAACAACACTCAGTTGAGAGTTGAGCAACTTCGAAGAAGCAGCAGTAGATATTGCAGCCAGCGACGCCACCGTCCGTGTACACATAACAAACTCTTATGCCCCCCCCCTTCCCTTCCCCCATCAACCCTCAAGCAAGGACCTTGTCTAGCTGGAGTGGCTTCAACGACATTGATAGCCATAACATAGGTGCAACTACAATACAGAGATAGCTGCGAAGAGACCAGACTAACCCATGGTTCCTGAAGAGGGGCTGCTGCCTTTTCAGTAATTGGAGGCCAATCAGTCTGGATAATTCAGTGATCTGGTCTTGAAACACTGCCAACGTGGCCTTGCTGTGCAGGTACTGCGAATGGCTGAAAGCGATGGGAAAATGTAGCCATTTCTTCCCTCTCGGCCTTGTAGTTCTACTGTATGGCTCAATCATGAGTCGTCCTCCTGGAGTAAATATTGAGGAGGTAACACAGTCCTCCAATCGGATCTCTAGATGAAGCCTATTCTGGAGAAAGTCGTCAACGGAAGTAACGAAACGCAGTTTCGGTGACGGGGCATGGAATGTTGGATCCTCTAATTGAGTAGGTGAGTTACAGAGTTAAAAAAGGAAGCAAATTAGATGTATTGAATCAACAGAGACAATGGGTTTCCTCTTAGCAAAACGTGGAATCCAGTATTGTCTCGCATCAAAACTGAACGTTCTTCGGTGCGGCCTTGATTGCGATATATGGTTGCCAGCAGTGTTTCACTAAGGGCGGCGCCACCTCCTTGTCATGAAAGGCAGAAACCGTGGTCGGTGGCGCATGTGCCGTGTACTGAACGGTGGCCTATATAGGACGTCGATTTGCAACCTGGCGTCAGTTCTCAGCGGGACTCATCAGCAGAAGCAGCATTTTCCTGAAGATACTGACCACTTGGATCGCCGAAATATCGAGTTGATTTTAGGATCCGGCAGCGAACCCGAAGGGACTTTCAAGACTTATTACGCCGGGAAATCCTACGTAATCACATAGATGTATTCAGAATTAGTGAAGTGTCATGGCAGGAAGAACACGACTTCTGGTCAGGTCAGTACAGGGTTATCAAAATGAAATCGAATAGGTGTAATAACGAATAAAAAAGTAGGAATTGGGTAAGGTGCGGTTCTAGGCGCTACAGTCTGGAGCTGCGCGACCGCTGTGGTCGCAGGTTCGAATCCTGCCTCGGGCATGGATGTGTGTGATGTCCTTAGGTTAGTTAGGTTTAAGTAGTTCTAAGTTCTAGGGGACTGATGACCTCAGATGTTAAGTCCCATAGTGCTCAGAGCCATTTTTTGGGTAAGCTGTTGTGAACAACATACCCAACTAATTGTTGTAGCCAAAAGAGAAATGACGCCGACGTTCACCACAGTGATAAAACTTTATTTATTTATCTCTGCAGATGAAGAAGGGCCTGAAAGACGGCACGATGACTTCAAGCAAATTATTTAGAGAGTTAAGGGAGAAGAAAATTTACTTGTGAGGCTTGACTGGAATTCATTAGTAGAAACAGGAAATGAAGCAACAATAGTAGGAGAACATGGGCTGGAGGAAAGCAATGGTATTTGGTACAATATTAGGCATTTGGAGAAGAAGGTTACTTAAAGAAATATCAGTCAATAAAAAAATGACTGGTTTAAAGATTGCCAGCCCAATTCACTTGTCATTTCTTCTGTTTCGCAATAATACACAACGGGGTGCCCTTCTTCGAACGTTTTCAGTCCTATCTGATACGAATCTCACGTTACTCAAAAATACTCAATGAGAGAAGGATTAGGCTTTGTGTAGTGTAGTATCTCAGTTTCATTTGGCGTAATTTTATCACCGCCAGCACTAGGTTTAAGAAGCATGAAAGAGGGTTTTATATATACAGGAGGTCTAGGGACAATGGAAGGTTTCAGGCAGGTGTAGTGTAAGCTACCGTAGTGTAGAATCTGTTTCACTTTACGCCTGCAGTGCAGCAAAATTCACATCCATAAGTAATTTGATATGTAGAGGAAAGATTTAATTTACTTTCCGTATGCTATTTGTCTCCCTCTTTACGAGGATAGAGACGACACCAGATGCAGTTAGTTCAAATTCGTCAGAAAGAAACACCAGCTAATGTAAAGAGCTTTCCCTTTAATTGTTACCCCGCCATTACATGCGACATAATAATGTGGCGTGATTATTTTGTATAATTTCATAAAGAGATCAAGAGCGCGTACTTGCCATGTAATAAATACCTGCAACGCTAAAGAAATTACACGTACGTGCCTTTGTGTCCCGCTAGTGAAAATAGGCTTTTATGTTCCCAGAATCCTGCACACAGAGGACCAACGGTAAAGGAAATGTTTCACAACATTCCCTTGCCATGAAAAGAGATAATACGGTTAAATGTTAAAATATTTAATGTGGGACTCAAGGTGAAAGTACAAACAGTCCATTCAAAACAGATAACATGAAATCTGCCACAAGAAGAGCGGGTGTTATAAAAGTGGGACCGTGAGAAGACCTGTATCCTTGAGTAATTTATGATAAGAACTGTTAGTTCTTTGTATTTTACATATACTACTGCTTGTCATATAACTAATCGAGTTTGTAAATTTTCGTTACGCTGACTACACAGAGCCGGATGAGGACCATAGAAAAAATATCTGTATGTAAAAATTACAAGAACGAAAATACCTTGCCTGAATTTTCAGCACATGTTGCAAAAAATTGCATTTCTATCTTGAATTTTGCAGCAGCAAATTCTGCAATGACTCAGAACTGTGGAAGTTTCATTCTACTTACATTAGTAAATAGCAACAGCTTTACCATGCAGATTTTAGTTAACTGTAGCAACTTCGACTTTCTTCACTCTTCTGTATGATAGTTTTGAAAAGAAAACTGATTATAAACAAACTAAATATCACACAAAAAGTATTTTGCTCACTATGCATAGAATGACATGCATAGACAAAACATTTTCATTTGTGTATGTCAAACGTTTTAACAAACCTAAAGTATTTTGCTCACTATGCATAGAATGACATGCATAGACAAAACATTTTCATTTGTGTATGTCAAACGTTTTAACAAACCTATGAAAAACTATCACTTGCATGTACTGTAAGTGCTATATTTTACAAGTAAGCGAATATCGCCTGCTGTCTTTTATTACAGACATTGAGGTATTTTCTTTGTATATGTGAAAAACAAAGGTTTCAAAACCTCATGTTTTCTAATCAAAAGACTGAGTAATAACTTTCACTGACAGCAGGCCATAAAAAAGATTTAATTCGTACATAATATGACACTGATTTCATCAAATGTCATGTGTAGAGCAGGATTTAATTTACTCTGTCCATTTGCCTTCCTTTTCATGAAGACGGATGCGACACCAGAGCAACTTAGATCACGTTCATCATGAGGAAGGTACAGACGCTATTTAAGTGGGCTCAGCCATTAATTTTTATCCACAATTAAACGCGGCAATATTAGTAGCAAACAATATAATTCCTATAATTTCGTAAAAAAGTGCATGAACAGTGTTAGATATATTTCGAATGTAATGAAATGTAAAAGTTGAAAGAAATTCTACTATTGTGTCTTCAATGCTTTAATAATAAAATTAGATTCTTTAGTTCCCAGAATCCAGCCAACAGGGATTCAACAGAAAAAGGGCTATTTTGTAATAGTCCTTATTCCATGGTAAGAGGTGACGTGGTCAGTTGTTAGAATATGGAATATCGTCTCAGTTATGCAACTGGATTCGTGATTTCCTATCAGAGGGTCCACAGTCCGTAGCAACATCAAGTCATCAAGTAAAAGAGAAGTAATATCTACCATTCCCCAAGGTAGTGTTATAGATCCTTTGCTGTTTCTAATACACTGAATCGTCAAAGAAACTGGTATAGGCATAATTATTCAAACACAGAGATCTGTTAATAGGCAGAAGACGACACTGCGGTCAGCAACGCCTATATAAGTGAACAAGTGTCTGGCACAGATGTTAGATCAGTTGCTGCTGCTACAAAGGCAGGTTATCAAGATTTAAGTGAGTTTCAACGTGGTGTTATAGGCGGCGCATGAGCGAACAGACACAGTATCTCCAAGGTAGCGATGAAGTGGGGATTTTCCCTTAACGACCGTTTCTTGAGTGTACCTTGATTGTTGGGATCCGGTAAAACATCAAATCTTTGACTTCGCAGGTGTACCAGTTTCTTTGTCTCTTCAGTTTATATACTAACCGTTTAGGAGAGAATATGAGCAGCCGTGTTGGGTTTTTTTACAGTTGATGTTGTCGTTTATCGTCTGTTAAAGTCATCACAAGATCAAAACAAACTGCAAAATGATTTAGTGGAGATATCTGTATGATACTAAAATGCAGTTGATCTCGAATAATAAAAAGTGTGACGTCATACACATGAGTACTAAAAGAAATCCGTTAAACTTTGGCTACACGATAAATTAGTCAAATCTAAAGGCTATAAATTCAACGAAATACCTACGAATTACAGTTATAAACAACTTAAATTGGAAAGAACACATTGAAAATGTCATGGGGAAGGCGAATCAAAGACGGCGTTTTATTGGCAGAACACTTAAAAAGTGTAACAGATGTACTAAAGAGACTGCCTATAGTAGACTTCAGGAGTACAGTTGCACGGATTGGGATCCTTACCAGATAGGATTAACGGAGTACATTGAGGAAGTTCAAACAAGGGCACCACATTTCGTATTACCGAAAAGTAGGGGAAAGGGTGTCATGGACATAATATAGAATTTGTGGTGGACACCATTAAAACAAAGGTTTTTCTCGTTATGGCGGTGTCTGCTCACGAAATTCCTGTGACCAGCTCTGTCCTCCGAATGCGAAAATATTTTGATGACGCTGCTCTACACACAGACAATTGATAAAATTAATAAAATACGGGGCATAAGAGCTCTCCCGGAAAGATATAGTTGTTCATTTTTTCTTCGGGAGTGACGTAACAGAGAATTATTTTGAAGGTGGTTTGATGAACCCTCTGACACGCACTTAAGCATGGCTTACAGAGTATCCATATAGATGTAGAAGTAGATCAATATTCAATGAGGAACTCTAGACTAAGGCATAAATAAGCCATTCAAAACGGAATGTAAAGTCTGTCGACAGAAGAGAGCATATTATATTAGGGAGTTTATTTAGTTCATCTATTACATCATGTTAGTGTTCCACCAAGAAAACAAATTCTTAGGTTCACCTTCCCCGCAACAAGTTCCATGAGATGGTTCTAATTTAAATTTCTGACAACTGTAATCCATAAATATTTTGTTAGTAGACCAGTGTGACTGAATGGCGGAGTCCCTGTACTCCTACTGGACGCCACTTCAGCTACTTGTGTGTCCCTGATCCACCACAGTTATGTGACCGAAGAAATGGGACCCACAGCTTTGCACGGAGTTCGAATTCCTGGCAACTTCTCACATCGTTGAGAGGTGAATGTCTAGGTTAAGAGGAAACTGAAAATTTCTGTTGCTCGACAGTGGTTAAGTCTTGTGACCTCTCCGTTTTCAAGCACAAACTTTCTCACTAGACAACCAGGTACAATCCAGGTGATTTCATAACTTTTAAATACGTGCTATTCATTGTGTAGCCGAAATTTAATGGAATTTTTTTTAGTGCTCATGTGGAGAGTAGTAGGGCAACACTCTGAAGTGTTCCCAAATTCATTCAAGATGCCAGATCCAAGATGGCGGTGATAATTGTGGCAATGTCGCGATGACGATTTGATGGACCTAAGTGTTTGTTTTGCACACAGTGTTTATTCAAACAGTTTGAGTTGTAATAGGCAGAAGCTCCATCCAGTGTGTTCACCATGATGTCCTGAGACCAACTGACCTAGTACACAGTAGCACCGCCAGAGGGCGCTGTTGTCCCTCCCAAAACATAATCCAAGGTGGTGGTCTGGGAAAAAATAGTGGGGAAAGGACTCAGCCAGTGTCCAGCTGCTGGAGGGGGAGGAGTGTACTTTATTTATTTTCATTGGGAAGTTGAAACACTTTATTTAGTGACAGATATGACACAGTTTATTAATTTGTTATGCTGATACAAAGCACTCGCCCTGGTATGCTTGGGGTCACAACAAATAGCCTACAGACCTGAAAACTGCTCGTAAACTAACAAAATAATGCAGTATGCTGATGTACAAACACGCAAACAACTCGTAAATTGTCAAAATAATGCCTGTGAAACTCATCGCAAACATGTTCACTAGTTATAAGCTGTCGAAATAATGGATTGCACAGCCTACAGATCTGCAGACTACTCGTAAATCATCGAAATAATGCAGCACACTGATTTACAGACAAGCAAACAACTCATTAATTGACAAAATAATACATTTAAAAGGCTATGCAAACACGCTCTTTAATTGTAAACTGTCAAAATAATGCATTGCACAGCCTGCAGACATGTTCACAAAATAATGCAGTACACTGAAGCACAGATACATTCATTATGTGTAAAATTGTATAAAAATAGTGCATGTATAATGCTCTGCAAAGACACACACAGCATGTAAACAGTTGAAAATAGTGCAGTGCAGAAATATTCATTGCACATGGCAACACTTTCAAAAGATTGTTAAGAAATTCGACTGCACCATATCAATGAACTGTTCCCTACAGAGATCTAAGCCATAATGGTGATCATTGGGCACTCATGCCAGTCCACCCTGTACCACATGCGAGACACATCTGGCCATGTGCACGTGTTTACCTGCCCAGCATGGCTAACGCATAGCCATGAGATGTCTACTTAGTGACTCACCCTAGTAGGCATAG
Source organism: Schistocerca piceifrons (assembly GCF_021461385.2). Taxonomy (NCBI): domain Eukaryota; kingdom Metazoa; phylum Arthropoda; class Insecta; order Orthoptera; family Acrididae; genus Schistocerca; species Schistocerca piceifrons. The sequence continues at coordinate 548,491,285 of NC_060143.1, forward strand.
CTAAAAGGTTGTGAATGCTACACTGATGTCTCGCATCTACGTAAATAATCCCCAAGTCTCCCTCTTGACGCACTATAGAAATTTTTTGCAATGCTTTCAGAAATCAATAATATCCCAGAATAACACTGGATGCAGCATGACTAATAATTTCACAAGTCAAATGCCACTGCTATGTTTTTATCTGTTTCCTTGTATGGGGTATTCTCTGTTACTAATGATCAATATATTGGACTGATGCGAGCATAGTATAATTTCTGAACTGCGATCAGATGTGAACAGTGCATACTATATATCTCTGGAAAGCTATATTGTGCATGTATTACACTTAGTAGGAGGGGATGCATGATAGGCTGGCCTTGAGCATCAGGCTTCTAAATTATGTGTGTGTGTCCCAACATGTGAGAAGAAAATGACTGTTGCCAGTCATTAGGAAGGTATGAATTTGACATGAAATAGTGTGATAGCTGCAAAGGGAATGAAAGATTTTATTTTTTTTTTAACTTGGAGTAGTACGTCAAGTTATAAGGATCATACAGGTATATCTATTTCCAGAGCCACGGCCATCAGCAGGGTTTTTTTCCGATAATTCGCTAATTGATGAATCTCGCCCAACTCAGATTGCAGTTGTAATATTTAATTGTAAGTATAATCATAAAATATATATGTGGGCGGTTTCCTAGGATGATTCTGTCTGGAGGTGAGTGACGCGTACTGGCAGTGGATGGTGGCTGGAATGACTCACGTTTCTGGCTAACAGTGGGAACTGTCCAAATGTAAATGCTGGTTGGGGTGCAGGAATGTAGATGACCTAACTGTGCCGTCCTCTAGATGGCTCAATAGCGAGCTGATACTCAATATGTATTGACAGCCTTCATGGTTGTGTGTGCTCTCCATGTAAATTTGAGATGATTCAAATGGATGTGTGACTGCACTGGACCACATGTCTCTATACATGAGAAACCCCATAGCTGACTTTGTAAATTATAAGGAAGATTTGGAATTTGTTAATCTCCGATATCAGTATTCACAAGTGGAAATCTCAGTTTCATCTATTTTTTTCCAGTTTTCACATAAAGGTCTTCACAGACTAGATAAGTGTTACTCAGTGGTTTACAGCACGCTCTGCCTCGCGGAGCTGTGCAAAAGGTGCTGCTATGCCAGCAATATTGCTACGTGCTTGATATCGAGAAGTATTGGGAAATGGTATGATATTCTGACAAATCATGTGAAGATACACTTGTTCTTGTAATCGCAGCGTCTGGAGATGGATGCAGGAAGTAAGCAAGGAAGCAAGTCAGGTCCAGCAGGTCTTAGTGCCAAGGGGAACCGACCCAGCCTTTCTACAATAGAGTCCGCGGTATATGTATGAGTGTCTGATGATCAATAGCTATATGCAGGATGCAGAAGTGGTGATTTTGTATGGAGCAGGATACGAATTGTGTGTTTACTGCATCAAAACGGTATGAGGTGATATATAGCCGGATTGGATGTCGGTTTTACGCTGAAATATGCAAGGTTCCATCATCAGTGGTAGATCAGTGAAATTGAGGACATTGTCTTTCTTTATCTGGCGATCTGTAGACGACTTTCGCAGGGTTTAACTGTCAGTGCAATATGGCGATCTGTACAAAGTAGTTTTGCCACTGAAAGCGACATCTTGTGTACAGTGCTCCCACACTGGCAGCATAAGTAATTTAGCGGCTGAATTTAGTAAGAGCCAACCAGACTGCTCCATTCATTCACAACACATCCTTTGTGCTCGGATATAGGTGCCTCTACAGATTGGTTCAGACAAGATGGGAGTTAAAATAAAATAACATAACCTAACCTGACCTCAGTCAAACTAATCTAAGACAGCACAACTGAACCGAAACTAACCTCTCCCAACGCAACCTAACCTGACTGAACGTAACTTAACCTACCCTAACCTATTGTAACATAACATAATCTAACATAACACAACCTAACCTAAAACAGTCTAACCTAGCACAACCCTACATAACCAAACATTACCTACTCAACCTTATCAAAATTAACCTATCCTAGACTAACCAAACTAAACCTAACCTAACCCAAGCAAACATAAGCTAACCCATCATAATTTGACCTAACCTAATTTAGATTATGTTAGGTTATGTTAGGCTAACCTGATGTAACCTAACCCAACCAAACCTAACCTAAAATAACCTAACCTAATCTAACTCAACCTAACCAAACACAACACAACACAGTATAATCTACCCTAACCTAACATAACATACCCTTACCTAAAACAGCTCAAAATAACCGAAACTAACGCAATGTAACCTGACCTAACCCAACCAAACCTAACATAATGCAACCTAACCTACCTTAACCTAACCTAACCCAGCCTAACCTACACTCCTGGAAATTGAAATAAGAACACCGTGAATTCATTGTCCCAGGAAGGGGAAACTTTATTGACGCATTCCTGGGGTCAGATACATCACATGATCACACTGACATAACCACAGGCACATAGACACAAGCAACAGAGCATGCACAATGTCGGCACTAGTACAGTGTATAACCACCTTTCGCAGCAATGCAGGCTGCTATTCTCCCATGGAGACGATCGTAGAGATGCTGGATGTAGTCCTGTGGAATGGCTTGCCGTGCCATTTCCACCTGGCGCCTCAGTTGGACCAGCGTTCGTGCTGGACGTGCAGACCGCGTGAGACGACGCTTCATCCAGTCCCAAACATGCTCAATGGGGGACAGATCCGGAGATCTTGCTGGCCAGGGTAGTTGACTTACACCTTCTAGAGCACGTTGGGTGGCACGGGATACATGCGGACGTGCATTGTCCTGTTGGAACAGCAAGTTCCCTTGCCGGTCTAGGAATGGTAGAACGATGGGTTCGATGACGGTTTGGATGTACCGTGCACTATTCAGTGTCCCCTCGACGATCACCAGTGGTGTACGGCCAGTGTAGGAGATCGCTCCCCACACCATGATGCCGGGTGTTGGCCCTGTGTGCCTCGGTCGTATCCAGTCCTGATTGTGGCGCTCACCTGCACGGCGCCAAACACGCATACGACCATCATTGGCACCAAGGCAGAAGCGACTCTCATCGCTGAAGACGACACGTCTCCATTCGTCCCTCCATTCACGCCTGTCGCGACACCACTGGAGGCGGGCTGCACGATGTTGGGGCGTGAGCGGAAGACGGCCTAACGGTGTGCGGGACCGTAGCCCAGCTTCATGGAGACGGTTGCGAATGGTCCTCGCCGATACCCCAGGAGCAACAGTGTCCCTAATTTGCTGGGAAGTGGCGGTGCGGTCCCTTACGGCACTGCGTAGGATCCTACGGTCTTGGCGTGCATCCGTGCTTCGCTGCGGTCCGGTCCCAGGTCGACGGGCACGTGCACCTTCCGCCGACCACTGGCGACTACATCGATGTACTGTGGAGACCTCACGCCCCACGTGTTGAGCAATTCGGCGGTACGTCCACCCGGCCTCCCGCATGCCCACTATACGCCCTCACTCAAAGTCCGTCAACTGCACATACGGTTCACGTCCACGCTGTCGCGGCATGCTACCAGTGTTAAAGACTGCGATGGAGCTCCGTATGCCACGGCAAACTGGCTGACACTGACGGCGGCGGTGCACAAATGCTGCGCAGCTAGCGCCATTCGACGGCCAACACCGCGGTTCCTGGTGTGTCCGCTGTGCCGTGCGTGTGATCATTGCTTGTACAGGCCTCTCGCAGTGTCCGGAGCAAGTATGGTGGGTCTGACACACCGGTGTCAATGTGTTCTTATTTCCATTTCCAGGAGTGTATCTTACCCAAACCAAACCCAACCTAACCTAAACCATCCCAAAGCATCCTAACCTAACTTAACTGAACCCTAAAATCCCAGCCTAACCTAACTTAACCTAACATAACATAACTTACCCTTACCTAACCTAGCCTAATACAAATCTACCCAGACTAACCTAATCTAACCTAACGTAACCTAACCAATGTATCCTCACCTACACCAACCTAACCAGACCCAAACTAACTCAACCTAATTTAAAGTAGCCTGACTGAATCCAACCGAAACTAATCCAACCCAACCCAACCCAACCTAACCTAACCTTATGTGACATCACCCACCAAAACCTAACCTAACATCACCAACATAATCTAACCTATTGTAATCTAACCTAACCTAGACCAAACAGACATAACTTTACCCAACCTATCCCACCTTGACCCAACATCTCATAACCTAACTTAACACAAACTAACCTAACCTCACCAGACCTACCCTAACTGAACAATACCTAACATAACCTAAGCTAATGTAACCCAAACAAACTTTACCTAACCCAACCTAAACTAAGCTAATCCAACCTACCCCATAGCAACCTAACCTGACATAACCTGTGAAACCCAACCCAACTCAATGCAAACTAACCTAACCTAACCTAACTTAATGTAACCAGACACAAGCAACATTAGACTTACCTAACTTACCCAAATGTATCCTTAACCCAACGCAACCTAACCTAACCAGTCTAACCAATTCTTACATAACCTCACTGAACATAAATTAACCTAACCCAACCAAACCTAACCTAACCAAACCAAAGCTCTACTACCCCATCCTAACCTAACTTAAACTAATGCAACCTAACTCAGACTAACTCAACCTAACTGAACCTAATGCAATATATCCTAACCTTACCAAACCAAACCAAACATAACCCAACCCAACCAAACTGAACCAAATACATCAAACACAAACCCAACCTAATGTAGCTTAATTTAATTTTTCATAACATAACCTAACCAAACTTAACATAACCCAAGTCAACCTAACCTAACCTAACTGACCTAACTTAACACAAGTTAACTTAACTTAACCTAACCTATTGTAGCCCAACCTAACCAAAACCAACCTCACACATTCTACCCTCTCGCAACCTAATCTGACCCAAACTAACCCAACCTACTGTAACCCATCCTAATGTAACAAAACCTAACCAATCCCAGCCTGATGTAACCTAACTTACCATAACATAACCTAATGTAACCGAACCCTCCCCTACCTGACCTAACCTAATCTATCATAACCTAACCTAACCTATCCTTACCCATCCTAACCTATCGTAATCCAACACAGCCCAACCTAACCTAATCTAACCTATCCTAAATTAATATAACCTAACCCAACCTAGCCTAATGCAACTCACTGGCCATGTGCACATATGGTCAATGCTAGCATGGAGACAACATTTGTTTCCCAATATATTGTAAGACAGAGGTGCAGTAAAATATTATCAAATTCTTTACTGGGTGACATTAGCAGAGGTTTTATGGTTCATAGGTTTTCTCTGTTGGATGGCAGAAAATGAGGAGGAGGAACAGAATGTTTATGTGACAGACATGAATGATCCCTGAGTGACGCAGACCTCCTACAGACTGCAGTACATGTATGTAGTTTGGATATGTATGGCAATGCAGTAGAAAAATTCTCGTCCTTCTTCCAGTTCCTGTATGATCTGGTGTCTTCCTAGTTTTCTTAATAAGACCGCTGTAACTGCACATACTGTCTTTTCTATTACGTCGTGTCGCAAGACTATGACAGTATGTTGCTATTTGCAACATGTGGTCGAAACAAGATCCTGTAACATTAACGCAGCTCACCCTGTTTCTCCATGGGATGCAGAAGGTCTTAGATACAGCACTTTCCCACTTCCGTTCGCTTTCGACTTAAATTGGAATGCCCACATGGACAAAGCTACTCAGAGTGTGGGGCAGAGACTGACAAACAGTTACAAGATGCAGAGGGATTGTCTAAAACAATACGCTGGAGTTTTCCTGTATGGGATACTAACAGATCTGATTCACTGCTGGCTATAATTTTTAACAGACATCTCCATAGGTTCTATGCAAGTATATGGTTGAATGGATCAACTTGATTCAAAATCAGAGACAGGATTTCTACCAGAAAGCGTACCACCACCAGCGACTCTTGAGTGTGCCTGTAGAACCACGATCGCTTTTTATGCAGGGTGACACAGTTGTATAGTCGTTGTGATCTTGTGTTTAATAGCGCAGCCTGTATGTGAAATGTATGTTGCTGGCAGTAGAATCCTTCTGCAGTCAGTTTCAAATGTCTGTTCTCAATAGTGTTCCTTGAAAAGACCATAGTCTTTTCTCCAGGGGTACCCATTTGAGCTACCTGGTGAGTGTACTCCGACTAATAAAAAAAATTACTCCCTATGCAAAGTGACTCTCATGGTCAATTTAATTAATTAGTCTATTAACTTGATATCAAAGACGTGTCACCTGACTGATGGAAGCGATGTCTGGAGTCTCACAGATATGATTCTTGACTTGGAGTGGAAATCAGGAGTTCTTTTTTGCTGTGGCAAAATCTTTTAACGAAATTCCTATCTCACACCTCACAAAGAGAGACGATCGTCGTAATAAAATCAGATGTATTAGCGAATTTATAAAGCGATATGTAGTATGAACCTGATATTTACAGCGTCTTAAGAGACTTTGTATGTGACGAAGCATCTGGCTACTTTAAGGCAGTTTGAAAGTGGGGGCATTCTGTGACAGAAGTACACTTTAGGATTTCCTCAAGAGCCAAAAATGAGTTTAATATTTTAGTCGTGTGATGCATGAGGTAACAGATATTAAGTTGATTAGAACAGATTCTTTCTACTTGATGAGAAATCACTTAGAGGAAATGTAGCCATACTGTTACAGGATTTTCACAACTAGTAACGACTCTTCAGCGATGTGAAAAGGCGTGTATGCTCTGATTTCTTCTGTCTTCTAAAAAAGATGTCTTGTATAAAAGGGAGAAATCTACATTTGTCTTGAGAAATTCGAGGTATATTTCGACAAAATCGTTGTCTCGGATTTTCTTAAACTCTGGGAGGGGTTTCTATGTCAGGGTGGAATTGGTTAGAACTACTGTATACCTCCAAGCCGCAGCGGTTTCGCAGTGCACCACGGCTGGCTGAAAGGCCGAGCGTGAGCAGTTGGCAAAACTTATTATCTCAGCCTGTAACAGGCGGTAAGGCACAAAGAACGCGCCGGCCTGTCTGCTGTTGTCTGCAGTAGAGGCAGCTAGTGAAGTGACTCGCGTGTGTGTTGCGTGAGAGGAGATTCTGAATGACAGGTGTTTGCACTGGACGTATTGATAACGTCCGAATTCCCGCCACTCCAATCATCCCTGATGCCCTATATGGCCAGGGGTGGTGCACTCTGGCATACACACGCATCCAATACTGCGGCTGCGGCCGTGGCAGTAGTTTCCATAGACATCTGAGCACTGGCGCCAGCGGCGTATGAGGGGATTGACGTGCTCTGTGTGGACATCGGGAGGTGAGCGCGCTGGTTGTGTGAGTGTTTCAGCGATCTCTGACATCTAGCCATCACAACTACTGCTACAAACCATACTTTAAGTGTGTCGTATTTAGTGCTTCTCAATACATCAAAGTGGATCCGGTCTTGCACAGGTATTTGTTGTTGTAGTGTCTATCCTATCACGCAGTAGCCACTTCCTCCTCTTTCCGAATGTATCAGAAAGAACCAACTTGGGGTTATATAATGCTTTAAAAACCTAGTCGCAACATCATACCAGTAGTGGTATTGCGAGCACACACTCCAATCCAATCCTTCTACAGAGTGTTTAAGGACATAGCATACAACTGAGGTGAACTTTGAAATTTTCAGCTACCTCCAACGTAATGGACTTAAGGCCAAATGACCGAATTGTATCAGTATCCACCGGTAGGAGTCAAGGAAAAGAAACCCCACCAAATATTTCAATCCTAGTATCCACCGACAGGAAGCAAGGACAAACTGTCCCATACAAAGTTATCTATTTAATTAATTAGCTAATTAATGTGACAGAGTGAGGGAACATTTCCAATACATCCACAGCTGTGGGCTTACTAGGTAAACACTGCTTTGTTTGCAGTTTGTTCGGAGTGTGACCATCGGCGCATGCAGGCCCCACAGTGGCATGCAACAGGGCATGGCCACTTGAGATAGAGAGCATGAGTTTCGATAGGAATTCCTCAGGTATCAATATCAAAGGGTTTTCGCCATTTGGTGCTTTTGTTCAGGAGTTAGCACGGTACTTAAAGCGGAGGCATAGCTGCTGAAAGCCGACAGTGGTGCTGTGATCTAACAAGCGTTTCCAAATCCCTCTGATATTCCCCGACTCCAGGGAGGCTGCACATATGGCGAGATGCGAGAGTGTTTTTTAGATGTGTTTAAGGGGTCTGTGACACTGTCATTATGTGTTTCCTTAAGCGATTGGGATAAAAAAAGCGCTGTTATTGTTTCAATAGTTCATACTTCTCTGTCACTCTGAAAATGTTAAAATAAACAGCATTCCATACACTTCAGTTCATTTCTGACCGATTTATTTAAATAAATAAGTAAACTATGTTCCAAACACACCCCTGTATCCTATAAATTGTTTAAATAAACAATATTCCACACTTTCCTTTGTCTTCCAGAAATAGTAGAAACAATATTCCATACACTGCAATCGATTTCCCACCAAATGGTCAATCAACTGAAACTTTTTCCTGACAATATCCATTTGTGAAAGGGGAGGGCGAAGGCTTGGTGTTTCACAGAAGGGAGGAATTAATTATTCGATTGAATTAATTAATTCATCAGTCAAATTTGTGTCAAAAGTGTGCATTTATCAGCAGGGACGTTCCCAGATGGGTGGGAGAGTAGGAGGGGTATAGACAGGAGGGTAGGAGTCGTTTGAGGTTTCTCAAATTGTTGGATTATCCCTGGGGGGTCATAAATATCTCAGCACAACAATAGGTCAAGGACCTGTCAGCTTAAAGAAAAGAATAGGTCTGCTCCTGGTTGCTGCTGATGTTGGCAACCCGCTCTACCAAACTGAGCTGATGCCAGATTTGCCCCCCCTTCTAGCAACACATTTAAACATGAAATTATCCAATGAAATTTCAACCTGGAAGAACTATTGAGTAAAAAAATTTTGTTACTTGAAAGATCAGTTTCAAAGCTGACAAAGGCTCCTAATTTAGGAGGTTTGTAAGAACACATATCAGGCACTTTCTCTTAAGGAATTTCATCTCTATGAAATTATGTCCCACTTGTTTATCTTCACTAGTGCTGATTGTATATAGCACACTGTTGTTGTTGTTGTGGTCTTCAGTCCTGAGACTGGTTTGATGCAGCTCTCCATGCTACTCCATCCTGTGCAAGCTTCTTCATCTCCCAGTACTTACTGCAACCTACATTCTTCTGAATCTGCTTAGTGTATTCATCTCTTGGTCTCCCTCTACGATTTTTATCTTCCACGCTGCCCTCCAATGCTAAAATTGTGATCCCTTCATGTCTCAGAACATGTCCTACCAACCGGTCCCTTCTTCTTGACAAGTTGTGCCACAAACTCCTCTTCTCCCCAATTCTATTCAATACCTCCTCATTAGTTATGTGATCTACTCATCTAATATTCAGCATTCTTCTGTGGCACCACATTTCGAAAGCTTCTATTCTCTTCTTGTCTAAACTATTTATCGTCCACGTTTCACTTCCATACATGGCTACACTCCATACAAATACTTTCAGAAACGACTTCCTGACACTTGAATCTATACTCGATGTTAACAAATTTCTCTTCTTCAGAAACGCTTTCCTTGCCATTGCCAGGGTACATTTTATATCCTCTCTACTTCCACTGTCATCAGTTATTTTGCTCCCCAAATAGCAAAACTCCTTTACTACTTTAAGTGTCTCATTTCCAAATCTAATTCCCTCAGCATGACCCGACTTAATTCGACTACATTCCATTATCCTCGTTTTGCTTTTGTTGATGTTCATCTTATATCCTCCTTTCAAGACACTGTCCATTCCGTTCAACTGCTCTTCCAAGTCCTTTGCTGTCTCTGACAGAATTACAATGAAATCGGCGAACCTCAAAGTTTTTATTTCTTCTCCATGGATTTTAATACCTACTCCGAATTTTTCTTTTGTTTCCTTTACTGCTTGCTCAATATACAGATAGAATAACATCGGGGAGAGGCTACAACCCTGTCTCACTCTCTTCCCAACCGCTGCTTCCCTTTCATGTCCCTCATCTGTTATAACTGCCATCTGCTTTCTGTACAAATTGTAAATAGCCTTTCGCTTCCTGTATTTTACCCCTGCCACCTTTAGAATTTGAAAGAGCGTATTCCAGTCAATATTGTCAAAAGCTTTTTCTAAGTCTACAAATGCTAGAAACGTAGGTTTGCCTTTCTTTAATCTTTCTTCTAAGATAAGTCGTAGGGTAAGTATTGCCTCACGTGTTCCAACATTTCTACGGAATCCAAACTGATCTTCCCCAAGGTTGGCTTCTACTAGTTTTTCCATTAGTCTGTAAAGAATTCGCTTTAGTATTTTGCAGCTGTGGCTTATTAAAGTGATTGTTCGGTAATTTTCACATGTAGCACACTAGGTGGTATGAATCAGAGTGTGTGGACACCCTCATTCCAACACCCCTTTTCCAACCCCTTGTCTGTCACAACTGTCATGTATTTGAAAGAAGCAGCCATCCAGATTTACCGAACTTGTGGGAATACTCGGTTTGAGGCACGCCTCCGACAGAAGTATTGTATGGATGTCTGTATATCGAAATATATATGGCGGAACTCATCGAGGTGAGCTGGCAGAGACTGGACATTTTCGTGTGCAAATAGGACTGGGTGCGTTCAGGTGCAGGACATGTGAGGGTATGAGGATGCCGCTGATGGACGATTATGAGTCTGGGTGAGCGCTGGAGAGGGAATAAAGCGCTCAAGTGTAGGTTGCAGGAATTGCAAGTGTCAGGTATCTTCAGAGGGGAGGGAGGTTTGTGGCCAAGACATGCGGAGTCAGATGCAGTCGTTAAACTGCTGACTGCTGAGAGGGAAGTAAATACGTTAAACACGGCTAGAATAATCTGTGCACAACAGTACTGAAAGCCAGCGATGCAGCGGCAGACCCGTAGTTCTCAGCCACCTGGCCGTTGGCGATGTTGCACTTTGTTTGACGGTTTTCCATATTAAGAGCAGACTCACATAACATCTACTCTAAATCAACTGCTAATTTAATACTAGACTCTCGCGACACAAATCTCGTACGTATATAACAGCGAAACTGCTTAATAACACATTCAAATTTCGGGTAAACTCACGAGCCTAAATATCACACGTCACTCATTCACTGCAATCTTGGTGTATTTTGTCATTGGACTGAGCTAGAAGCTTAAATGTTTTACATCGTCTACGGACCGTAGGTCTTAGTATACGACATAAATATCATCTTGATACGTCTTCCTGATCCTGAGGAAAAGGGGCCTTAACCGACAGACAGACAGACTGGCAACAAAAATATCCTATAAGGCTTCCGCTTTTACCGAATGAGATGTGGTACCCGTAAAATCGCCCGAAATTGTTGTAAGCGCTTTCTCCGAAAAACTTAGTTTGGAAGAGCACACGAAATCTAAATGGTTGTAATAACATACTGTATCTCTTTGGCACAGACAATCTTGAAAATAGAAATAATCATGGTCGATAGAGAGATTTTGATAGGGAGATCATTGTTACAAGATTGAGTAGTTTAACATCAAAGTACACCAAAAAATTAACGCAAAATCTGTCTTCATGACAAGACAGATAGAACTTCTCTCGATGCCTTACAAGGAGACAGACTCCACTCCGTCCAAGCTAACTACGTAAGCTTAAACCAAATGTTGTCGAAATTCAAAACAAATAACTTTCACACCATTTGAGAGTTTCATACCAAGTAAATTAATAAGAGATGGGACCGCTCCTCCCACGGTATACAAGAGAGGTCAGGACGTTGTTGCAGACACGAAGAAACATGCCTGATTTAAAAGAGCGCAAAATCTTCAAGATTGGCGAAATTTATTGCGGACGTCAATGGTAGTTACTTTCAATAGTGTCCACAACGAAATATTGTCTCGGAATCTGGTAAATAATCAAAAGTGGTTCAAACGTCTCTGACCACTATGGGACCTAACATCTGAGGTCATCAGTCCCCTAGAATTTAGAACTACATAAACCTAACTAACCTAAGGACATCACACACATCCATGCCCGAGGCAGGATTCGAACCTGCGACCATAGCGGTCACGCGGTTCCAGACTGAAGCGCCCAGAACCGCTCGGCCACAGCGGCCGGCGGCAAATAATCCAAACAGATTCTGGTTATACGTAATCTACAGTAGATAGGCAAAATAATGTGAAAACCTGTACTTACTTGGGAATGATTTATTAATAAGGGATTGGACCTCCATTTGCCCATAATACAGCTGCCATTCTTCTTGGAATACTAGCATACAACGATTTTATAGTCTCCAGTGGAATGTTATGCCGCCCTTCGATCAGAGGGAGGCGCAAATCTGTTCCAATACCGCCCACGAGGGTTCGCTAATGTTCAAGTGTGGGGACTGTGGAGGCCAGGAAAGTCGCTGTAGTTCGGTTGCATATTCCTCACACCACGATTGTACTGTCCTGGCTGTGTGAAAGGGTGCATTATCGTCGTGAAATACGGTGTCATTGTTGGGGAACAACATTTGAATCTTGGGGTGCATCTCACCACCTAAAATGTTTACATAATCGTTGGCTGTCACACGGCCTTTGAGAGTGAAAAACGTAACACAAGGCTCCAAAGTAAACTGAGAAATAATAGTGACGACGAGCGTAGATTATCAGCACCACTGTGTAATGAATTAACAGACATTCAAAGTGGTAATTTGGTAATTGTGCATAGGTTAATGTTAGTTAGGGCCATTCTTTTGTAGGGATTATTGAAAGTCAGATTGCGTTGCGCTAAAAATATTGTGTGTCAGTTTAGTGTTGATCAGAATAAGTAAAGAGAGTAATATCTGAGTACGTTCAGTTTTGCTCAGCTGTTTGAAAATCAAATAATGTAAGAGGTTTATCAGCACAGTAATTCAATTATTTTTCTAAGGGGACGTTTCGAGAGAAATGATGAAAGCATCACACTTCCACCTCCCTGCTTAACAGTTGGACTCAAGCAGTCAGGATTATAGGCTTCTTTTGGTGTTCTCCAGACGTAAACCCAGCCCAATGTTGGAAATAAGGAAAACGTTGACTCGACGGATCATATGACGTATTTCCACCGATCAGTCGTCCAGCTACAAAATAGCAGGTCAGCAACTGGAAGCAGTTAATACCATAAATTATCTGGGAGTACGCATTAGGAGTGATTTAAAATGGAATGATCATATAATGTTGATCGTCGGTAAAGCAGATGCCAGACTGAGATTCACTGGGAGAATCCTAAGGAAATGCAATCCGAAAACAAAGGAAGTAGGTTACAGTACGCTTGTTCGCCCACTGCTTGAATACTGCTCAGCAGTGTGGGATCCGTACCAGATAAGGTTGATGGAAGATATAGAGAAGATCCAACGGAGAGCAGCGCGCTTCGTTACAGGATCATTTAGTAATCGCGAAAGCGTTACAGAGATGACAGATAAACTCCAGTGGAAGACTCTGCAGGAGAGACGCTCAGTAGCTCGGTACGGGCTTTTGTCAAAGTTTCGAGAACATACCTTCACCGAAGAGTCAAGCAGTATATTGCTCGCTCCTACGTATATCTCGCGAAGAGACCATGAGGATAAAATCAGAGAGATTAGAGCCCACACAGAGGCATACCGACAATCCTTCTTTCCACGAACAATACGAGACTGGAATAGAAGGGAGAACCGATAGAAGTACTCAAGGTACCCTCCGCCACACACCGTCAGGTGGCTTGCGGAGTATGGATGTAGATGTAGATGTAGATGTAGATTTATTCTCCTGACACCACGTTTTACGCATCTTTGCCTTGTTGTCGTCACTAATGGTTCCGGTATAGCAGCTCGTCCATGAATATTCGCTTTATGGAGTTCTCGGCAGATAGTGTCGATAGATACGGGTCTCGAAGATGGCAATTGAGCTCTACAGCCACTTTAGCCGCCGTAGTTTTGTGCTGTTTCGACACAATTCGTGTTACCGTACGACGATGTGTCATTTAGTTTTGATTTGCGCCCACTATTACGTTTACACGATGCTGTCTTTCTATAATTTGTGTAGGCTGTCATGACTGTTGAAACAGTTGCTCTTGAAATATTCAGTAAGTTGGCCGTCTTGGTTACTGATGCTTCAGCTAATCGGGCACCCACAATCTGCTCTCCTTGGAACTCTGTTAGGTCTTTCACTACACGTTGACCTAGGCCTCTGAATGCAAATACGAAGTGTGCACTACTCGTAAACAACCGACACTGATGCCTAATCCGTACCGAAAACAAAGAGTCCAGCGCGACACGTGCCTTCCTTGCGTTGTTGACCGTAAACACAACCATCCCATTACTACCACTGTTCACATTATTTTGCCTATCCACTGTATACCAGCGGAAAAATAGAATCGCTACTTTCACAGCGCGGTAAGAATGGAAATATTACCTATGACAGTGCCACTAAAGCGAAGTTACTGAACACTGTTTCCAGAAATACATAGCTTCACCAAAGAAAGTGCGGTAAGTATTCTAGAGCTCTAATCAGAAGGACTCGCCAGTACGAGTAATTTAGCAGTAGTAGATACCCTCGGAGTAACAAAGCAGCTCAATTGTAGCAACCCTTCTGGACCGGACTGTATGGTAGTTAGCTTTCTTTCGAAGTATGCTGATGAATTAACTCGAACGTCGTGAAATACCTCGAAGGAAACGATCTACTGTGACACAGTCAGAACGGATTCAGATCCTGCCTAGCAGTCAACGGTGCCCGCTTGGGGGCCGTAGCGCGAAACAGCAACTAAACTTAACAGCAACTCTTACTCCTTGTGACACGAGATTAATTTTCTACCCCGTGACGTGGCAGTAAGATTAAGTTCAATCCCACATCACAGACAGCCTTGAAGGAAGACACCAGAAGCATCAGGTCAAGAAGCTGGCCGTTGTGGCCCCAAGGCAGTCACACAACTGTTGAAAGCAGAGAACTCGGTCGTCGCGGCAGGCTGGCACATGTTGTACGTCAGGCAGACCAGTACTGTGGTGGAGATCTCTCCCGAACTACACCGCGCTTCTTTTGTCAACTCTGTTGGTAACTGCGGACAGGGTGATGGCAACGAAAAACTGTGAAATATATAATTTTCACGACATGCTTCGGGAAGGTCGTACCTTGCAACCACGAGCACCAAAAATTTTGTCGCAATAAAAGTAATTAGTCGCCCACAAACTAATCAGTGTGGCATTAATATTGTGGAAGTGACAAATTAATACAATACTCGCCATTAAAACTGCTACACCTACAAGAAATACCGATGATAAACTGGTATTCATTGCACAAATATATTATACTAGAACTGACATCTGACTACATTTTCACGCAATTTGGGTGCATAGATCCTGAGAAATCAGTACCCAGAACGACCACCTCTGGCCTTAATAAAGGCCTTGATACGCCTGGGCATTGAGTCAAACAGAGCTTGGATGGCATGTACTGGTTCAGCTGCCCATGCAGTTTCAACACGATACCACAGTTCATCAAGAGTAGTGACTGGCGTATTGTGACGAACCAGCTGCTCGGCCACCACTGACCAGACGTTTTCAATTGGTGAGACATCTCGAGGATGTGCTGGACAGGGCAGCAGTGGAACATTTCCTGTATCCAGAAAGGACCGTACAGGACCTACAACATGTGGTCGTGCATTATTCTGCTGAAACGTAGGGTTTCGCAGGGATCGAATGAAGGATAGAGCCACGTAATACATCTGAAATGTAACGTCCACTGTTCAAACTGCCGTCAGTGCGAACAAAGGTGACCGAGACGTGTAACCAATGGTACCCCATACCATCACGCCGGGTGATACGCTACTATGGTGATGCCGAATACACGCTTCCAATGTGCGTTCACCGCGATGTCACCAAACACAGATGCGACCATCATAATGCTGTAAACAGAACCTGGATTCATCCGAAAAAATGACGTTTTGCCATTCGTCCACCCAGTTTCGTCGTTGAGTACACCACCGCAAGCACTCCTGTCTGTGATGCAGCGTCGAGGGTAACCGCAACCACGGTCTACGAGCTGATAGTCCATGCTGCTGCAAACGTCGTCGAACTGTTCGTGCAGATGGTTGTTGTCTTGCAAACGTCCCTATCTCTTGACTCAGGGGTCGAGACGTGACTGCACGATCTGTTACAGCCATGCGGATAAGATGCCTGTCATCTCGACTGCTAGTGATACGAGGCCGTTGGGATCCAGCACGGCGTTCCGTATCACCCTCCTGAACCCACCGATTAAATATTCTGCTAACAGTGATTGGATCTCGACCAACGCGAGCACCAATGCCGCGATACGATGAACCGCAATCGCGACAGGTTACAATCCGACGTTTATCAAAGTCGGAAAGGTGGTGGTACGCATTTCCCCTCCTTCCACGAGGCATCACAACAACGTTTCACCAGGCAACGCCGGTCAACTTCCGTTTTTGTATGAGAAATCGGTTGGGAACTTTCCTCATGTCAGCACGTTGTAGGTGTCGCCACCGGCGCCAACCTTGTGTGAATGCTCTGAAAAGATAATCATTTGCATATCACAGCATCTTCTTCCTGTCGGTTAAATTTCGCGTCTGTAGCACGTCATCTTCGTGGTGTAGCAATTTTAATGGGCAAAAGTGTATTTCCAGTAAACAAGAAATAAAGCAAAACTATTTACTGCAATGAGGTATCCACACAAACACCACATCAGGCAACAGCTAAAGTGTCAGATAATGCCACTGAAGTTCACAGAACTTCGGACATTGCACTTTCACGCCTATAGCCTGATCAGTGAACACTGAATATTGAAAACGTGCCAATACTTCGAATCCGCTACGGGTACACAGTATGTGACCAGTATATAATCCAGCATAGAACTCTTTACCTTTCCATTTATACATAACATGTGCAGTTTCATGTGCGATTTTCTCATAATTAAACTGAAGTGCCAAAGAACCTGGTACAGGCATGAGCATTCAGATACAGAGATATGCAAACTGGCAGAATACGGCACTGTGGTCGGCAACGCCTACGTAAGACAAGTGTCTGGCGCAGTTGTTAGATCGGTTATTGCTGCTACAATGGCAGAATATCTAGATTTAAGTTAGTTTGAACGTGGTGTTACAGGCGGCGCACGAGCGATGGGTCACAACATCTCTGAGGTAGCGATGAAGTGGGGATTTTGCCGTAGGACTATTTCAGGTTTGTACCGAGAATATCAATAATCATGTAAAACATCAAATCTCCGATATCGCTGCGGCCGAAAAAGATCCTGCAAGAATGGGACCAACGATTACGCAAGACAATGCTTCAACGTGACGCAGAAGTGCTACACCTCCGCAGATTGCTCCACATTTCAATGCTGGGCCATCAACAATTGTCAGCGTGCGAACCGTTCAACGAAATATCATCGATATAGGCTTTCGGAGTGCTTTGTTCCTTCGTTACATATACACTGCAGCAGCGTCCGAAAATGAAAATTTTTTGCTACGCCGTAAATTCAGCGCCGGCACGCCAGTGGGAAATGACAGAGAGGAAAAGGGTGAGAGAATAGATCAGCTAATCGCACGCTGACCGACCTCTCTTCAGGACGACAACACGACATCAGCGGCCCCTAGGTGAAAACGACATAAGCGCCGCATCCGACTGGTGACAGCCCACTTCGACAGCAGCTTCAACTTTAGCCACTTCGTTAGACAACACATCGTAGCCTCGTCATTAGCAATCTCTATGTAGCACGCTCAGAAATCAGCAGTCACTGCACTCCACTTGACAGACTTTTGTAAGTAGTGGTCGCCAGGACCAGAAGTGTTACTTTGCGTATTCTGAAGAAGACTACAAGAATTCTCAGATCAAAGTTAAGTATCTGTGATTGTCTTGTTGTAATGTTGTTGTTGTTGTCTTCAGTCCTGAGACTGGTTTGATGCAGCTCTCCATGCTACTCTATCCTGTGCAAGCTTCTTCATCTCCCAGTACTTACTGCAACCTGCATCCTTCTGAATCTGTTTAGTGTATTCATCTCTTGGTCTCCCTCTACGATTTTTACCCTCCACGCTGCCCTCAAATGATAAATTGGTGATCGCTTGATGCCTCAGAACATTTCCTACCAACCGGTCCCTTCTTCTTGTCAAGTTATGCCACAAACTCCTCTTCTCCCCAATTCTATTCAATACCTCCTCATTAGTTATGTGATCTACCCACCTAATATTCAGCATTCTTCTGTAGCACCACATTTCGAAAGCTTCTATTCTCTTCTTGTCTAAACTATTTATCGTCCATGTTTCACTTCCACACATGGCTACACTCCATACAAATAATTTCAGAAACGACTTCCTGACACTTAAATCAATACTCAATGTTAACAAATTTCTCTTCTTCAGAAACGCTTTCCTTGCCATTGCCAGTCTACATTTTATATCCTCTCTACATCGACCATCATCAGTTATTTTGCTCCCCAAATAGCAAAACTCCTTTACTACTTTCAGTGTCTCATTTCCTAATCTAATTCCTGCAGCATCACCCGACTTAATTCGACTACATTCCATTATCGTCGTTTTGCTTTTGTTGATGTTCATCTTATACCCTTTTTTCAAGACAATGTCCATTCCGTTCAACTGCCCTCCCAAGTCCTTTGCTGTCTCTGACAGAATTACGATGACTTCGGCGAAAATCAAAGTTTTGATTTCATCTCTATGGATCTTAATGCCTACTCCGAATTTTTCTTTTGTTTCCTTCACTGCTTGCTCGATATACAGATAGAATAACATCGGGGAGAGGCTACAAACCTTTCTCACTCCCTTCCCAACCACTGCTTCCCTTTCATGTCCCCCACACTTATAACTGCCATCTTCTTTCTGTAGAAATTGTAAATAGCCTTTCGCTCCCTGTAGTTTACTCCTGCTACCCTTTGAATTTGAAAGAGAGTATTCCAGTCAACACTGTCAAAAGCTTTCTCTAAGTCTACAAATGCTAGAAACGTAGATTTGCCTTTCCTTAATCTTTCTTCTAAGATAAGTCGTAGGGTCAGTATTGCCTCACGTGTTCCAATATTTCTACAGAATCACAACTGATCATCCCCGAGGTCAGCTTCTACCAGAATTCGCGATAGTATTTTGCAGCTGTGACTCATTAATCTGATATTTCGGTAATTCTCACATCTGTCAACACCTGCTTTCTTTGGGATTAGAATTATTATATTCTTCTTGAAGTCTGGAGGTATTTCGCCTGTCTCATACATCTTGCTCACCAGATGGTAGAGTTTTGTCAGGACTGGCTCTCCCAAGGCCGTCAGTAGTTTCAATGGAATGTTGTCTACTCCGGGGGCCTTGTTTCGACTCAGGTCTTTCAGTGCTCTGTCAAACTCTTCACGCAGTATAGTAGCTCCCATTTCATCTGCACCTACATCCTCTTCCATTTCCATAATATTGTCCTCAAGTACATCGCCCTTGTATAGACGCTCTATATACTCCTTCTACCTTTCTGCTTTCCCTTCTTTGCTTAGAACTGGGTTTCCATCTGAGCTCTTGATATTCAAACAAGTGGCTCACTTTTCTCCAAAGGTCTCTTTAATTTTCCTGTAGGCAGTATCTATCTTACCCCTAGTGAGATAAGCCTCTACATCCTTACATTTGTCCTCCAGCCATCCCTGCTTAGCCATTTTGCACTTCCTGTCGATCTCATTTTTGAGACGTTTGTATTCCTTTTTGCCTGCTTCATTTACTGCGTTTTTATATTTTCTCCTTTCGTCGTCTTTTTACCCACTTGATCCTCTGCTGCCTTCACTATTTCATCCCTCAAAGCTACCCATTCTTCTTCTACTGTAATTCTTTCCCCCATTCGTGTCAATTGTTCCCTTGTGCTCTCCCTGAAACTCTGTATAACCTCTGGTTTAGTCAGTTTATCCAGGTCCCATCTCCTTAAATTCCCACCTTTCTGCAGTTTTTTCAGTTTTAATCTGCAGTTCATAACCAACAGATTGTGGTCAGAGTCCACATCTGCCCCTGGAAAAGTCTTACAATTTAAAACCTGGTTCCTAAATCTCTGTCTTACCATTATAAAATCTATCTGATACCTTCAAGTATCTCCAGGATTCTTCTATGTATACAACCTCCTTTTATGATTCTTGAACCAAGTGTTAGCTATGATTAAGTTATGCTCTGTGCAAAATTCTACCAGGCGGCTTCCACTTTCATTTCTGTCCCCTAAAATGGAGTTCATAAAACTCATTAATACGAGTTGTTTTATTGTTTGTCTAGGCAACCGAGTATTCAGGATTCTTAGACCAACATTTTGATCGCCCCCTTATAATTTAATTATTCACCTTGTGATTAACATACAGGCTGTCCCAGGAGAAATCATGGACAATTAATGAAATCTGTATTTTTTAAGTGTATTGTAGTACCGATAAAGTACCCCTTCCCTCGATGTAAACATTACGGAAAATGCGTTAGCGTTGTTAAGATTGGGCTACGTTTTCAGGTTCTGTACCCTATTTATACAGCATTACGTTATTAACATAAAAAGAATACTGTTAATAAAAATAAAACACATTTAAAATTTTCCTTTTGGTATTGTATTACGCGTTACTCAGTGGAGGTGATGTATATCACAGGAGCAAAGATGAACAAATGCTCATAGCATTTAAGGTATGTTTACTGGGCTTATAGGCTGACTCTTATATAGAAGATAACACCAGCCACCCACTTTTTGCAATGCTATTTATTTATTTAAACACCACCGTTACCGGTTTTGGAACCGACAGGTTCATCTTCAGATGGCTAGTTCAGTCTTTACATTAGATTTCACCTTTTGTTTCCCCAAATCCACATTTGCCATGCACACAACTACTGTCAGTCATGGAATAAAGAGCACTGAAGACCATGTACAAGTATTGCACCATGGTGAGAAAGGTATACTTATGAAATTGCTTGAGGAGACTGACATCTTGCCCTTATCATTTACTTTTGTTCCAATGTATACCACAATATTTACGTAATAGCATTGCAGTAACACTTTATAGCAGCCTACTTTATTTGTTTACCTTAATTTTAATCAGTTCTCTTTCACTGTAAGTAGTAAGTAATGCAATATTAGCAATTTGTAAATTTCTACTGTCACATACATATACATAATGAAATATCTCTGAGAGTGGAAGTCTTTGGCATTGTTATGGTTGTAATATCTCCAACTTTGTATGCATACCTCCATGTAATGAAACTTCTTAGTATGTGAGTGTTGCTTTACATTATTTGCTAACTAACCTCAGGACATCACACACATCCATGCCCGAGGCAGGATTCGAAGATGCGACCGTAGCGGTTGCGCGGTTCCAGACTGTAGCGCCTAGAACCGCTTGGCCCCCCCCGGCCGGCCTCTGGAGACACGCTGTGGAGTGTTTTGGGATGTCTGAAAAGGGCTGGAGAAGACCGACACATCACTTAAAGCCTGTAACTATGCCGTAAGTGTGAATAAATTTGAATGGTGCTCCATTTTACTAAACTGGTCGTTAAATGGATAAATGGGGGCAACCGAAGAGTGGAAAATGTGAGGAATCAGAGTGCTCTTTATCTTCTGTGAATTGTGGAGTGTTCGATTTTAGGCGGCGAAGCCGACCACACGTGAAAAATCTTGAGACAAGCGAGCAAGATGCTATAGCCAAATGGTTATACTCCATCTCTAAATTCTATTTTCGTTGCTTAGCTCGTCTTTTACTGCCTTGCTACAATGTTGTCAATCCTTTCATCAGCCAAACAGGCTTGCTGGAAGTCGTGCAGTCAAAGTTTTGAGCAATTAATAAAAATGTAATAAATTATTCCTAGGATCATCCAGAACGACACCTACTGTAAAGGATCAAGTAACGAAGTGTCAGTATCCAGATCTGCACCTACATCTACATGGACACTCTGTAAACCACATTTAAGTGCCTGGCAGATGGTTCATCGGATCATTTTCACAATTCTCTATTATTCCAATCTCGTAGAGCGCGCGGCAAGAAAGAACACCTACGTTTTTCCGCATGAGCTCTGATTTCCCTTATTTTATCATGGTGATCGTTTCTCTCTATGTAGGTCGGCGTCAACAAAATGTTTTGTGGAGGACAGAGTTGGTGATTGGAACTTTGTGAGAAAATTGCTCCGCAATGAAAAACGCCTTTGTTTTAATAATATCCATCCCAAATCCAGTATTATCTCAGTAACATTCTCTCCCATATCCCGCGATAGCACAAAACGTGCTGCCCTCCTTTGAACTTTTTCGATGTACTGTATCTATCCTATCTGGTAGGGATCCCACACCGCGCACTGGTATTCCAAAAGAGTACGGACAAGCCTAGTGTAGGCCGTCTCCTTTGTAGATCTGTAACATTTCCTAAGTGTCTTGCAATTAAAATGCTGTCTTTGGTTAGCCTTCCACACAAAATGTTCTATGTGCTTCTTCCAATTCTAGTTGTTCGGAACAGAAAATCCTAGGTATTTAGTTGAATTTTGCGGCCTTTAGATTTGACTGATTTATAGTGGAACCAAAGTTTAACGGATTCCTTTTAGCACTTAAGTGGATGACCTCACACTTTTCGTTATTTAGGATCAATTTCCAATTTTTGCAACATACATATATCTTTTGTAAAACGTTTTGCAATTTGTTTTGGTCTTCTAATGGCTTTACCAGTCGATAAATGACAGCATCATCTGCAAACGACCTAATACGGCTGCTCAGATTTTTATTTATACAGATAAGAAACAGCAAAGGGCCTAGAACACTACCCTGGGGAACTCCAGAAATCATTTCCGTTTTACTCGCTGACTTTCCGTCAATTACTCGCACCTAGTGAGTACGTGGCTGGCGACCACGGGGCCCCATGCTGAGTCTTGGCATTGCTTCCACTTAATCATTCCAGGCTCTTCACTTTTATCTTCCCTATCTGGCAATCCTCGGCCAATTCTTGTTCTTTCCCGACCATGACGCTATTAGGTTTCGAGGGCTGGGGGTCCTTCATTTCCCAACCTATACTTCTCATGCATAGGCGGATTCTGTACTCCAGAGGAGCGGCCTGCCGAAGGTGTCTGTACCCTATGTTAGGGCGGCCTGGAAAGTTATGGTGCCAACCCGTTCTGAAGCAAGCATGGCGATTATGCTTCTCACCTTTGAGTCATGATGTGTGACAGTAAGCTAAAATCTTCCGTAGTTAAAATAGCCATACGAGTTCATTGTTAGGAAGCTAACAGTAACCCAGAGAGGAATAGAAAGATCAGTGTTGGGTTACACGAAAAAGGGCAGGAAGAGAGCAGTTGAAATAAGACGAGCAACGAAGGTCAGCCACATAATGGAAAGAGTGAATACATTGAAATGGCAGTGGGCTGCTCATGTTGCTCGAACAAAAGATGGTAGATGGTATAAATAAGTCCAAGACTGGAGCCGAGTTTACCAAAAAAGACCTAGAGGAAGACCACCAGACAGATGGGACAGCGAAATAAGGAAGGCAGTGGGATTCAATTGGCAACAGGGAGCTCAGGATCTGAAGAAATGGAAGATGTTACTGGGATGCTTTGTTACAAAAATGGTTCAAATGGCTCTGAGCACTATGGGACTCAACTGCTGTGGTCATAAGTCCCCTAGAACTTAGAACTACTTAAACCTAACTAACCTAAGGACATCACACACACATGCCCGAGGCAGGATTCGAACCTGCGACCGTAGCGGTCGTGCGGTTCCAGACTGTAGCGCCTTTAACCGCTCGGCCACTCCGGCCGGCTGCTTTGTTACACGCCGACTCAAAGAGGTGGTGGTGGTTAGTGTTTAACGTCCCGTCGACAACGAGGTCATTAGAGACGGAGCGCAAGCTCGGGTGAGGGAAGGATTGGGAAGGAAATCGGCCGTTTCCTTTCAAAGGAACCATCCCGGCATTTGCCTGAAACGATTTAGGGAAATCATGGAAAACCTAAATCAGGATGGCCGGAGACGGGATTGAACCGTCGTCCTCCCAAAGACTCAAAGAGGCCACACCATTGATAGAACTGGCTGTTGATGATGACTACGAACTGTGACTTCTCTGACAGGAAATCACGAATCCAGTCACATAACTGATCGATATTCCATAGGCAAGCAATTGCACTACAAGTCGCTTCTGTGGTACAGTGTCAAATCCCTCCGATAAATCCAGAAATACGGGAACAATTGGCATTCCCTTGTCGATAGCACTCAAACTTTGTGCCGGTAAAGAGCTAGTTGTGTTCCACAAGAACGATGTTTTCTGAACCCTTGTTGACTGTGTGTCAATAAACCGTTTTCTTCGAGGTGATTTGTAATGAATGTACTGGAAACCATGAGGTTCTACATCTACATCTACATTTATACTCCGCAAGCCACCAAACGGTGTGTGGCGGAGGGCACTTTACGTGCCACTGTCATTACCTCCCTTTCCTGTTCTAGTCGCGTATGGTTCGCGGGAAGAGCGACTGCCGGAAAGCCTCCGTGTGCGCTCGAATTTCTCTAATTTTACATCCGTGATCTCTTCGGGAGGTATAAGTAGGGGGAAGCAATATATTCGATACCTCATCGAGAAACGCACCCTCTCAAAACCTGGACAGCAAGCCACACCACGATGCAGAGCGCCTCTCTTGCAGAGTCTGCCACTTGAGTTTGCTAAACATCTGCGTAACGCTATCACGCTTACCAAATAACCCTGTGACGAAACGCTCCGCTCTTCTTTGGATCTTCTCTATCTCCTCTGTCGACCCGACCTGGTACGGATCCCACACTGATGAGCAATACTGAAGTATAGGTCGAACGAGTGTTTTGTAAGCCACCTCCTTTGTTGATGGACTACATTTTCTAAGCACTCTCCCAATGAATCTCAACCTGGTACCCGCCTTACCAACAATTAATTTTATACGATCTTTCAACTTCAAATCGTTCCGCACGCGTACTCCCAGATATTTTACAGAAGTAACTGTTACCAGTGTTTGTTCTGCTATGATATAATCACACAATAAAGGATCCTTCTTTCTATGCATACGCTACATTACATTTGTTTATGTTAAGGGTCAGTTGCCACTCGCTGCACCAAGTGCCTATCCGCTGCAGATCTTCCAGCATTTGGCTGCAATTTTCTAATGCTGCAACGTGTCTAAATACTACAGCATCATCCGGGAAAAGCCGCATGGATCTTCCGACACTATCTAGTAGGACATTTATTTGTATTGTGAAAAGTAATGGTTCCATAACACTCCCCTGTGGCACACCACAGGTTACTTTAATGTCTGTAGACGTCTCTCCATTGAGAACAACATGCTGTGTTCTGTTTGCTAAAAACTCTTCAATCCAGCCACACAGCTGGTCCGATATTCCGTGGGCTCTTACTTTGTTTATCAGGCGACAGTGCGCAACTGTATCGAACGCCTTCCGGAAGTCAAGGAAAATGGCATCTAACTGGGAGCCTGTATCTAATATTTTCTGGGTCTCATGAACAAATAAAGCGAGTTGGGTCTCACACGATCGCTGTTTCCGGAATCCATACTGATTCCTACAGAGTAGATTCTGGGTTTCCAGATATGACATGATACGAGAGGAAAAAACATGTTCTAAAATTCTACAACAGATCGATGTCAGAGATATAGGCCTATAGTTTTGCGCATCTACTGGATGACCCTTCTTGAAAACTGAAACTACCTGCGCTCTTTTCCAATCATTTGGAACCTCCCGTTCCTCTAGAGACTATTCTTTCTTCCGAGTCCCGCAGCTTGCCCTAGTGCCGAAACGAAACCGACGTCTTTTTAGTAGACCAGATTTCTGTAAACTGCGTACGTTTGCAGTCGCCAGACTAGGTGCGGTCGCAGACACGTTGGGCCGGGCGTCGAACCGCGGAGTATTGGCACGGCTCGGCTGGGCTCTAGGCGACGGCGCTCGGCCGCTGCCTCCTTCCTCTTTTGTTGGCGCTTAATGTGTTTCCCCGAAGCCGTGCCCGTTGTTCCCGCTGTGAATGGCCGTTCGCGGAAAAGCCTATTGTGGCGGGCGGCCGGCAGCGCCAGCGGGGGCCGCGCGGCACGTCTGGCCCCACAGTGCCGCAGACGGGGGCGCGGGTCACCCAGGGTCGCGTCGCCGAGGACGGCGGAGTGGCGACCCTGGCAGGACGCCGATGACGTCTCAGGAGGCTGCGCCGCCTCCAAAGCCGTCGGCATACGGGCCGAGCGTCCGAACGTTGAGCGTGCCGAGTTTCTGACGTCATAGCGTGGACCAGTGCTTTCGGGAGTCTTTCCGAACGTACGGTGCAGTATGTAGCATGTCAGATATTCTGAGCGTGCGTCTGAGCGATTACCAATGAGATGGCGCAGAGCCACCTACGTCACATGCAAGCTATCACCCTTCAGCACAGAGTTGTGAGGCGCCATGTTGGCATTCAGTTCAAGTATATACTTATAGAGAGCGATAGTCACCGGGCCAAATATCTCACGAAGTAAGCATCAAACGAAAAAACTACAAACAACGAAACTCGTCTAGCTTGAAGAGGGAAACCAGATGGCCCTACGGTTGGCCCACTATAAGGCGCTGACATAGGTCAAACCGATATTAACTGCGTTTTTTGAAATAGGAACCACCATTTTTTTTATCATGTTCGTGTAGTACGTAAGGAAATATGAATGTTTTAGTTGGACCATTTTTTTCGCTGTGTGATAGATGGCGCTGTAATAGTCACAAACGTATAAGTACGTGGTATCACGTGACTTTCCGCCAGTGTGGACGGTATTTGCTTCGTGATACATTACCTGTGTTAAAATGGACCGTTTACCAATTGCGGAAAAGGTCGATATCGTGTTGATGTATGGCTATTGTGATCAAAATGCCCAACAGGCGTGTGCTATATATGCTGCTCCGTATCATCATTCAGGTTTCCGACCGTTCACCAAATAGTTACGTTATTTAAGTAAACAGCAAGTGTTCAGCCACATGTGAAACGTCAACCACGACCTGCAACAAAGGATGATGCCCAAATAGGTGTTTTTACTGCTGTCGCGGCTAGTCCGCACATCAGTAGCAGACAAATTGCGCGAGAATCGGGAATCTCAAAAACGTCGGTGTTGAGAATGCTACATCAACATCGACTGCACCCGTACCATATTTCTATGCACCAGGAATTGCATGGCGACGACTCTGAACGTCGTGTACAGTTCTGCACGAGAGAAATTACGGGACGATGACAGATTTTTTTTGCACACGTTCTATTTAGCGACGAAGCGTCATTCACCCACAGCGGTAACGTAAACCGGCATAATGTACACTATTGGGCAACGGAAAATCCACGATGGTTGCGACAAGTGGAACATCAGCGACCTTGAAGGGTTAATGTATGGTGCGGCATTATGGGAGGAAGGATAATTGGCCCCCATTTTATCGATGGCAATCTAAATGGTGCAATGTATGCTGATTTCCTACGTAATGTTCTACCGATGTTACTACAAGAAGTTTCACTGTGTGACAGAATGGCGATGTACTTCCAACATGATGGATGTCCGGCACATAACGTGGGGTTGAAGCTGTATTGAGTAGCATATTTCATGACAGGTGGATTAGTCGTCGAAGCACCATGGCCCGCACGTTCACCGGATCTGACGTCCCCGGATTTCTTTCTGTGGGGAAAGTTGAAGGATATTAGCTATCGTGACACACTGACAACGCCTGACAACATGCGTCAGCGCATTGTCAATGCATGTGCGATCATTACGGAAGGCAAACTACTCGCTGTTGAGAGGAATGTCGTTACACATATTGCCAAATGCATTGAGGTTGACGAACATCATTATTAGCATTTATTGTATTAATGTGGTATTTACAGGCAATCACGCTGCAAGCGCATGCGTTCTCAGGAGTGATAAGTTCACAAAGGTACATGTATCACATTGGAACAACCGAAATAAAATGTTCGAACGTACTTACGTTCTCTATATTAATTTAAAAAAAACCTACCTGTTACCAACTATTCGTCTAAAATAGTGAGCCCTATGTTTGTGACTATTACAGCGCCATCTATCACAAAGCGAAAAAAGTGGTCCTACTAAAACATTCATATTTATTTACGTACTACGCGAATATGTAATAAAAAATGGGGGCTCCTATTTAAAAAAAAACGCAGTTGATATCCGTTTGACCTATGGCAGCGCCATCTAGCGGGCCAACCATTGCACCATCTGGTTTCTCCTTCAAGCTACACAGGTTCCATTCTTCGCAGTTTTTCCGTTTGACGCCTATTTCGTGAGTTATTTGTCCCGGTCACGATCAGTGGACCACCTTGTATATGCCGTTTCTGAGCACCAGCAACTTGAGAATCGTTATTTTTTTCTGTTTTCCGTCTTTCAATTAATTTCTCTGAATTTGTGGAGGTATGTACCGTCTATGCAACTAAATAAAGGCAGTTTGTTTATTGCCATACGCGTTTCGCTTCGTTTATATGGGAATCATCATCAGTGGCCTTACGTACAAGTTTCCTTTTACATATACAAAATGGTTCAAATGGTTCTGAGCACTATGGGACTTAACATCTATGGTCATCAGTCCCCTAGAACTTAGAACTACTTAAACCTAACTAACCTAGGCACATCACACAACACCCAGCCATCACGAGGCAGAGAAAATCCCTAACCCCGCCGGGAATCGAACCCGGGAACCCGGGCGCGGGAAGCGAGAACGCTACCGCACGACCACGAGCTGCGGGCTTTTACATATACAATAAATGTATTATGTGGTGGATATAATATGCTGCTTTATTACATTTTGTCGCGTAAAAACAAAGAACAAGAGAAGAACGTCACAAACTGTAGTATAGCAGCTTATTGTGTCTACGACACAATACATTTATTGTATGTATAAAAGGAAAAATGTATTTCAGGCCACTGATGAATCTTCCCAAAAAAAAGGAGCGAAACGCGTGTGGCATTTAGTTGCATGGACGGCACATAGCTGCACGAAATTGAGAATCACTCGAAATTCCGCTGTTAACTGTCTGATTCGTTGCAATAAAATAATGAGAAACATCATATTCGTGGCAAAAGAATTATTGGATCATGCGTATTATGAGAGTATGCCATTTGAAGGCAACGACGCACTGAGGGTCCACCAAAAACGCATTGTTCTTGGTACAATTCGTTGCGGTTAAATTACAGTTAGCAAAGTGACAACGATTAAAGCTTTTAGCAAGAGGCAACATGCTAGGATTCGCCATCAACGATTTGTCAGATAATATAGTCCTTTTTCTTTTACGCTTCGTAATTCGTATGTTGTAAAGATTCTG
Organism: Schistocerca piceifrons; assembly: GCF_021461385.2. Lineage (NCBI taxonomy): Eukaryota > Metazoa > Arthropoda > Insecta > Orthoptera > Acrididae > Schistocerca > Schistocerca piceifrons. The sequence goes on from NC_060143.1 coordinate 548,520,615, forward strand.
CTACTTGGTAGGGACAGTGATCAAGCAAGAATGACTTAGGGGTTTTACAAAAATGTGGGAATGATGAAATAATTCTTCTCTTATATGGAAAACTACTGCAATTTTTTGTCGCACTAGACTGAGATTTGCACTCTGCAGTGGAGTGTGCACCGCAGAAGTAAAGCTGTGAGCAGGGGGCGAGAGTCGTACTTGGGTAGCTCAGATGGTAGAGCACTTGCCCGTGAAAGGCAAAGGTCCCGAGTTCGAGTCTCGGTCCGGATCACAGTTTTAATCAGCCAGGAAGTTTTTATCGCACTGTTTGTAATGGAACTTTTATAAGCCTGTGTCATTATTGATTGAACATAGTACTTTCCTTTTTGCCTTAAAACATGTACATGGATATTGGAGTTTTTATTTGTGCTTATTACATAGATCAACGTGACTAGCATAAGGACAATGGGGCAAACGAGCGTTTTAACAGAGCTAAGGTGCGGATTTTAAGCGCGTTCGTTTAGTAAACAGTGTGATGAATTACGAACAGAAATGCTGCTGTATTTCGTTGTGATCGCGTATACCACGTTGGGGCCTACGTACCGTATGCAAAAGTGGCATCGTTCTTGAGGGTTCAGCAGCAGGATGAACTCGGCACGTTCAATGTTGACGTTCGACAGCACGGTCCGTGTGCCGACTGCTTAAAGGCCCGTCTTACACGAACGACTCTGTGCTCAAAATCGACTCCTCGACGTGCGTGCGCATTTCGTACCTGCGTCTAAATCAGCAACTAACGACTGCGCGAGTGTGTCTACTACGTCGATGATCTATAGACTGCGCCGAACGTGGAATTCTAATTTTTCCGAGTTTGCTGCACACTGCGCATGGCTCGTGGTCACTTCTCGGTGACGCCATTATGACGAGTACGTGCCCAGTTTCGAACGGCGTGGATGTCCTTCGACTTCACTGGTCGCATCAAGTCTAGGAGCGGTCAGCCTCCCTTAGCAAGCTCACATCTGTTATACCCGCTGCCATAGCTTAATGATTATTAGAAATAATGTGACTGGCTGCTGTTTTCAATACCCGATTACTTCCAAGCATGGAAATGCTACCTGCTAATGCTCAGTCATTGTGTGTGCCTCATTAGTGTTAATAAATGGACACGTATTATAGCTAGCACACCAGCGGATATATCACATCTTTCCTCACCTTATTGGATCTGAACTGTTAATTGACTTCGTTTTAACCGATCTGTTCATTCCTTTAAGGACTACATACATAACATTATGTCGTCTACTTACACATACAAAATCAAACGCGCTCTGCACTGCCGAAAAATAAATGTAGCATAACCATAACAATCTTCTGAAACTGTGAAAAGATTGTAAATACGGAGTATCGTTGTGACTGTGGTAGCCATTCTTGTACACGAATTAAAGTAGCAAATCATTACCTTCTATTCGTACGTTCACTGAGATTTTACTGCCTTTTCTTTCTTTGAAAGTGAGAATCCAGAAATTTCATACTTGTTATTTTCGTACGTGTTACGGAAAGTGCGTAGCATTAAGCTCCACCAATGGTAAAAGTAAACTATCTTCGAACTTGTGCGAAATATTGCAACTCACTGCGAGAAAAATGGACTTTTTCCTTTGCAATTAAAGGTAACTGAAATGACGAGAAAAAACAGCAGCAGGAACCTTACTGCACCGGTACAAGTACCAGAATACACTTCGTCTGCAGATGTAGTTTAATTGAAGACATGTTCTTGTTTGAAAAATGTATCTCCTAAAATAACTGTCTTTTAAATTGAGAAAAGAAAAAAAATATGCAAGGAGCTGGACTCAAACCAGCGAGCAAACTCTATGATCTTCCTAACTCGACAGCTCTACATACTATGCCATTGTGGACCCTAGCAAAACGCGCCTCTCTTTATGTCTCATGTCGTGAAGATTTTAACAGCTGATATCCTTTACCTTACATTTAATTATAACAAGTTGTACCAATAACGATGCGTAATATTTGAAGCATAACGTATTCTTAGGCATATTCGTACGTAGTAATTTAAACATGCGACATAAGAAATTCAGTGACGAGATCCAGTACTTCTTCTCCCACTTCTTAGAATTCCATACGACCTGGAAAGTCGATAGACATTCCCCACGGCCGAAACTGGGCATTTACACGTCATAGTGACGTCACAGAGAAGTGTGATGGAGATGACTCTAGAGACCCTCAGAAATAAGGGCCAATGGCGGTATTGCTAACGTTTGAAGTTACCCTGTTCTGGCCAAGCTCACTCCTATTACACTGATGTATTTTGTGCTTTGGCGTCTTATTAATCTTTATTGTCTTGTTTGTTTTATTTTCATGATAAGTAGTTACTCGAGATCACGTTTCTTCTTATTAGTGTTCATATTAGTGTGCTGAGGCACGCAAGCCACCACACCGACGGTAAAACCCATGGTTCAAGTTCATGGGGGGTCTCTGTTTTACTTGTACATTGTCTTCTATTATTAACGTTCTCCTATCCCTCCCCCCCCTCACCCCCACCGCCATAGACCATGGCATTCCGTAGGTGGAACCACAAACCACAAAGGAAGGGTATCTGTTGAGATGCCAAACAAGCACATGGTTCCTGAAGAGGAGCAGCAGCAGACTTGGCAGTAGCTGCAGGGGCAACAGTCCAGATGATTAATGGATTGGCCTTGTGACATCAACCAAAGCGGCTCTGCTGTGCTGGTATTGAGAACAGTTGAAAGAAGGGGAAACTACAGCCGTAATTTTTTCCGAGGGCATGTAGCGCCACTGTATGGCTAAAAAATGATGATGGCGTCCTCTTGGGTAAAATACTCCGGAGGTAAAATAGTCCCCCACTCGGATCTCCGGGTGGGGAATACTCAAGAGGACATCATTATTAGGAGAAAGAAAACTGGCGTTCTACAGATCGCAGCGTGGAATGTCAGATCCCTTAATGGAGTAAGTAGGTTAGAAAATTTAAAAAGGGAAGTGGATAGGTCAAATTTAGATATAGTGGCAATTAGTGAAGTTCGGTGGCAGGAGGAACAAGACTTCTGGTGAGGTGAATTTTTTTTTTTTTTTTTTTTTTTTTGGGTCATCAGTCTACTGACTGGTTTGATGCGGCCCGCCACGAATTCCTTTCCTGTGCTAACCTCTTCATCTCAGAGTAGCACTTGCAACCTACGTCCTCAATTATTTGCTTCACGTCTTCCAATCTCTGTCTTCCTCTACAGTTTTTGCCCTCTACCGCTCCCTCTAGTACCATGGAAGTCATTCCCTCATGTCTTAGCAGATGTCCTATCATCCCGTCCCGTCTCCTTATCATTGTTTTTCACATATTCCTTTCGTCTCCGATTCTGCGTAGAACCTCCTCATTCCTTACCTTATCAGTCCACCTAATTTTCAACATTCGTCTGTAGCACCACATCTCAAATGCTTCGATTCTCTTCTGTTCCGGATTTCCCACAATCCATGTTTCACTACCATACAATGCTGTACTTCAGACGTACATCCTCAGAAATTTCTTCTTCAAATTAAGGCCGGTATTTGATATTAGTAGACTTCTCTTGGCCAGAAATGCCTTTTTTGCCATAGCGAGTCTGCTTTTGATGTCCTCCTTGCTCCGTCCGTCATTGGTTATTTTACTGCCTAGGTAGCAGAATACCTTAACTTCATTGACTTCGTGACCATCAATCCTGATGTTAAGTTTCTCGCTGTTCTCATTTATACTACTTCTCATTACCTTCGTCTTTCTCCGATTTACTCTCAAACCATACTGTGTACTCATTAGACTGTTCATTCCGTTCAGCAGATCATTTAATTCTTCTTCACTTTCACTCAGGATGGCAATGTCAGGTGAATATAGGATTATAAATACAAAATCTAATAGGGGTAATTTAGGAGGAGGTTTAATAATGATTGAGAGAATAGGAATGCAGATGAGTTACTATGAACAGCATAGTGAACGCATTATTGCAGTCGAGATAGACACGAACCCGACGCCTACCACTGTGGTACAAGTTTATATGCCAACTATCTCCTCAGATGATAAAGAGACTGAAGGTAAAAGAAATTATTCGTATAGTTAAGAGAGACGAAAATTTAATAATCATGGGAGGACTGGAATTCGATAGTAGGAAAAAGAAGAAATGGACAAATAGTGGGTAAATATGGACAGGGGGAAAGGAACAAAAGAGGAACTCGGTTGGTACGACAGAGATTTAGGAACCAGATTCTAAATTGTAAGACATTTCCAGGGGAAGATGTGGACGCTGACCACAATTTATTGGTTGTAAACTGTAGACTAAAACTGAAAAAATGAGAAAAAGGTAGGAAATTAAAGAGGTGGGCCTGGGTAACTGAAAGAACCAGAAGTTATTGAGAGTTTCAGAGGGAGTCTTAGGGGCAACATTCGATTAGGACAGGAGAAAGGAATGCAGCAGAAGACGAATGAGTAGCTTTAAGAGATCAAATAGCGAAGGAGCAGAGGATCAAATAGGTGGTAAGACATGGCCTAGTAGAAATCCTTAGATAACACAAGAGATATTGAATTTAATTGGTGAAAGGGAAAATTTAAAAATGCAGCAACTGAAGCAGGCGTAAGCGAATGCAAACGTTTAAAAAATTCCTAAGAAGGATTTAGAAGCATATTTCACTAGGGAAAAGACAGATGCCGCCTGTAGGAGAATTAAAGTGTACCATCTGTATGAATATCAAGAACGTAGATGAAAAACCAGTCATAAACAAAGAAATGAAAACTGGGAGGTGGAAGGAGTATATAGATGGTCTATACAGGGGAGATAAACTTGGAAGCAGTATTATAGAAAGGGAAGTGGATGAAGATGAGATGGGAGATATGATACTGCGAGTACAAAATGACAGAGCTCTGAAAGATGAAACAAGGCCCTGGGCATATTCTATATTCCGTTAGAACTACTGATAGCCTTGGGAGAGCCAGCCATGTCAAAACTCTTCTATAAGATGTGCAAGATGTACGAGACAGGCGAAATACCTTCAGACTTCAAGAAGAGTGTAGTAATTCCAATTCCAAAGACAGTACTGCTGACAGCGAAGTATCAGCTTAATAAGTCACGGTGGTAAAATGCTAAAACGAATTCCTTACAGAAGAATGGAAACCCTGGTAGAAGCCGTTATCGGGGAAAATCAGTTTGGATTCCGGAGAAATGTAGGAACAAGCGAGGCAATACTGATCCTACGACTTCTCATAGAAGATAGGTTAAGGAAAGACAAACCTATATCTCTAGTATTTGTAGGCTTCCAGAAGGTTTTTACTATGCTGACTTTGAATATTCTCTTTGAAATTCTGAAGGCAGCAGGGGTAAAATACAGGGAGCAAAAGGCTATTTTACAACTTCAAAAACCAGACGGCAGTTATAAGAGTCGATCGCCATGAAAGAGAAGCAGGGGTTGAGAAGGGAGGGAGACTGTGTTGTAGCCTATCCCCGATATTATTCAATCTGTCCACCGAACAAAGAGTCAAGGAAACCAAAGAAAAATCTGGAGTAGGAATAAAGTTCAGGGAGAAGAAATAGAGCCTTAAGCTTTGTCGACGAAATTGTAATTCCGTCAGAGACAGCAAAGGACCTGGGAGAGCGGGATGAACAGTGTATTGAAAGGAGGATATAAGATGGACATCAACAAAAACAAAACAAGGATAATCAGGTGCTGCTAAGGGAGTTAGATTGCGAAATGAGATACTTAAAGTAGTATATGAGTTTTGCTATTTAGGAAGCAAAATAACTGATGGTGGTCGAAGTAGGGAGGATATAAAATGTAGACTGGCAATGGGAAGAAAAGCGTGTCTGAAAAAGATAAGTGTGTTAACATCGAGTATGGTTTTAAGCGTCAGGAAGTTTTTTTTCTGGCAGTGTTTGTACGGAGTATAGCCACATATGGAAGTGAGACATGGACAACAAACAATTTAGATAAGAGGAGAATGGAAGCTTTTGACACTGAAATGTGGTGCTCCAGAAGAATGCTGAAGATTAAATGGGTAGACACGTAACTGATGAGGAGGTACTGAAAAGAGAAATTTGTGCCACAACTTGACCAAAAGAAGGGATCGGTTGGTAGGGCACGCTATGGGACATCAAGGAATAACCAGTTTAGGTATGGGCGAGGGGGGATGAAAATCGTAGAGGGAGGTCAAGAGACGGATGCAGTAAGCAGATTTAGAAGGATGAAGGTGGAAGTAATTATTTGGAGATGAAGATGCTCGCACAGGACAGAGTATCATGGAGATCTGCACTAAGCTAGTCTTCGGACTGAAGACCAAAAGCAACAACACAACACAGACGAAATATCTTAAAGCAAAACGATGACAATTTTCCTATTCTTTCAGTTCTCTGCAGTGCAGAGAACGTAGCACACGGCCTTTGACAAGAACTTGTACTATGAAATCTACTTTGATCATTAAAAAATCTGTTATCGTCGCTTATTCCTACATTTGTTACTACATTTAGATTTTTCCGTGAAAGGAATAATCCCTGACAACCTCATTTTTTCCGCTCAGATGGTAAACTGCACAGCAGACAGTTCTCACAACACATGCGATCTTGGCGCTGACGTGTAAATGAAAATGATCTCTCAAAGCAGACGAGACTCAGCACGGGAATAAAACGCCAGCGGCGCTGCAGCAGACGCACTTTTCTCGATAGTCGTTTGAGACGAGAAAGCCTAACGTGTCAAATGGTCTTAAACAACCTTCCATCGATGCTATGACGCCACGTATTCCTGGCAAATACATTGACATCCGGGTAATTTGTGCATGATTTAGGTTATTTTAAAATCGTTGACTGATCTCCATCTTGAGTTGTTAGAATCTAATTTCGTCATTTTTCTTAGACAGAAAATTTAAAGACTTTTACCATATTTTGGTAAAGGAACTTTTGCTCAGACGGTGCCACTGTTTATCAATGGATTTATGATGTACTGCGAATGCTTAATTATTTGATATTTCACTCTGTATTATGCTAGGATTTATGCTGCAGTATGACTACTTGATGAATATTTGTTTTTGTCTGTATTCTGTTCGAATGATTATTTCATTTAATTTCATTCATTGGCTTTCTGGTCATGCCCATGCAGCCATTTCAGTAGTGCGAAGACGATACCATAGCGTACTGGAGACGATTTTCTTGTGGTTGACGAACTCAAGGACAGCACCCAGTCCGCGAGCAGAGAAAATCTTCGAGCAACTCGAGAATCAAACCTGGACCTTTTCAATCAGCAATCTGCCGAGGTCACCATCACTGAATTTTATGTCATCAATAATTAATATTTTTGTCCATTATTCCTTTTGGCATGAATTATGTTGCAGAATGCTGCTTGAATTACTGGTTGTGATATTTAATATTTGGTGGAAGGAATTACGTTGAATAATGATGATGATTTGAGTACTAACAATAAGTAGTGTGTCACATTATGGTGGGAACTGAAATCAACTGCAATATTTTGTGTTTATATTGAAGTTGCATGACAGCTGAGCGCGCTGAAACGTTGAGTTTATATTGCGTAAAATATCAGGTGCACGTACACACACGTTGTTCTGCTCGGCGAGCGCAGGATACTAAATCATGTGGCACTGTCTCTGATGTGTTGGTAAATGTGCCAACACCTTGTAGATATAGGAGGCCGAAATGCACGCTATCTAACGCAGACGGGCGTGAATTCTGGAACAGGATAAGTAGTGAATTCTAATAAGAAAAGTATGCAGCTCCTCGAATACTTATCTTTATTCTATCCTTGTGGTACATCGCTCTTGATAATACAAATAAGACTATCTTCAGATACGGTTAATGGCGCCTTGCTAGGTCGTAGCCATGGACTTAGCTGAAGGCTATTCTAACTGTCTCTCGGCAAATGAGAGAAAGGCTTCGTCAGTATCGTCGCTAGCAAAGTCGTCGTACAACTGGGGCGAGTGCTATTCCGTATCTCGAGACCTGCCTTGTGGTAGTGCTCGGTCTGCGATCACACAGTGGCGACACGCGGGTCCGACATGTACTAAATGGACCGCGGCCGATTTAAGCTACCACCTAGCAAGTGTGGCGATCGGCGGCGCGTGACCCAGGGAGGCGCTTGGCGGCTGCAGCGAAGCGTCGAATGCGGGCGGCGCCGGCGGGAGAACAGGCGGCGGCGGTTGCGGCGGGGCGTCGCCACGGGGCAAAATGGAAGGCATCGTCGGTAACACCTGGGGATGAGGCGAGCCAGTAGATGGGTCCCCAGGGCGCTGACCGGACGGCACCGTCGCTGAAAGCAGACGGGGAGCGGCAGTACCCGTGCGACGACAGAGGCGCAGCTGATTGAGATGCCGACGCACCTCACCAGAGGCCCCCAAAATCAAATACATCGCGCGGCCGAGGCAGCGAAGAATCCGCCCTGCGAGCCAACGCCGTGAACCTCGATTGTTGCGATAGAATACAACGTCGCCTGGAGCAACAGCAGGAGTCTGCCGCTGCACAGGAACCTGATGCGGCGGATGCAGCAAAGACATCAAGGTTCGATGAGGACGACCGTGGAGCAACTCAGCCGGCGAGCGACCATCTCGGGGCTGAGAGCGATACGATGACAAAAAGAGCAACAACGCGTCCTCCCGAGAATGCGACTCTTTCAACTTCAACATCTGTGACTTGAAAGTCCGGACCAATCGTTCAGCGGCACCGGTTGACTGAGGCGAAAAAGGCGCGGATGTCAGATGTCGAATACCATTGGCCTGGCAGAATGACTGAAATTCTGCGGACATGAATTGTGGGCCATTATCGGAAACAATAGTCTGCGGAAGACCTTCAATGCAAAAGATAGCAGAGAACGCTTGGATGGTGGCAGTTGATGTCGTGGAAGACATCCGGACAACAAAAGGAAAATTACTGAAGGCATCTACCAGAACCAACCATCGAGCATTCCAGAATGGACCAGCAAAATCGATGTGCAAGCCTTGCCAAGGGGAAGTGGCTTTTGGCCATGCAAAGACTTTCCGCGGCGGTGCGGATTGTTGTTCGGCACACGCCATGCAAGAAGAACACATATTCGTAATCGCAGCATCGATTCCGAACCAAGTACAGTGCTGACGAGCAAGTTGTTTCGTTCGCACTATACCCCAATGTCCTTGGTGAAGAAGCCGTAAAACAGAGGACTGTAACGAACGTGGGACCACGACTCTGGACTGATCATTATCAGAACGCAACAACAAAACACCACGTCGTACAAAAAGTCTCTCCCTATGAGCAAAAAATCTGCGAACCAACGGATCCTCGATCCGAGACTTTGACAGAGGCCATTGCGTAGCAACAAAACGCAAAACGGTAGCAAGGACAGGGTCAGCAGCTGTGGCTGTAGCTACACGACGAAAATCAATCGGAAACGATTCGACCACGCCATCAGTTTCCGAATCAATGAACATGCAAGCAAGTTCAGAAGAATCGAATGCTCTATCCTCAGCAACAGGCAAACGGAACAACGCATCGGCGTTTCCGTGCTTAGCAGTGGACCGATACAAGATATCGTAGCGGTACTGCGAGAGGAAAATAGACCAGCGAATGAATTTCTGCGCTGTACGCGGAGGTACAGGCTTGTTCGGATGAAAAAGCGACGTCAAAGGTTTGTGGTCTGTGATGACGGTAAAGTGATGACCATACAAGAAATCATGGAACTTAGTAACACCAAACACGAGAGCCAAAGCTTCTTTCTCTATCTGTGAGTAATTTCTTTGTGCAGATGAGAGCAATTTGGACGCAAAGGTAATAGGGCGATCATGCGAGCCAACTTTGTGCGCAAGCACAGCACCGATCCCGAAATCCGATGCATCTACCATCAACAAAAGGGGTTTCTGGGGATCGAATGGCGTAAGGCAAGTATTAGAAAGCAACGCAAATTTCAACTGGCGAAAGGCGCATTCGCATTCCGTCGTCCAGACGAACGGAACACCCTTACGGCGTAAGCTATGAAGCGGAGCTGAAATGGAAGAGGCATTGCACAGAAAGCGATGAAAATAGTTAATTTTACCCAACACACTCTGTAGCTGCTTCACATTCCGTGGTGAAGGCAAATCTTGTATGGCACGGAGGTGCTCTGGACTCGGATGTATGCCTTGGGCATTGATGACATGTTAAACAATTGAAATAAATCGAAACCAAACAAGTTCACTGCAGTAGAAGAACGAAGAACGTAAAATGACACAAGTTTTGTTTGTTCCTTGTATGTTGCAAGAAGAGTGCACTGTCCTAACACAGGGATCTGCTGTCCTGAATAACTTTTTAACTGAACATTTGCGGCACGCAACGGAGGTTTGCCCAGTTGTTTGTATGTGTCGTGATTGAGCAATGAAACTGCAGCTCCGGTATCGAGCTGGAATGGTATGACCCTGCCATTAAAGTCCAAATCTACAAAAAGTTTATTGTCCTGCTGACGACAAGAGCGACTGTCTCGTGCAACTTGAACTGATACAGGTACAGCAACACTTGCTAATTGACGTGATTTCCGGCGACGTCGACGCACAGTTTTTGTGGGACGAACACAGTCACTGTAAGAGACAGGGTCACTGGGTGGAGTGGAATTAACTACATGAATGTCCATGGGCGAAGGTCCACGAGCCTGAGTGTCCTTGGTTCGATTCTGGCGCGAAGCAAAAGGCCTGGAATGATTATGATTGTCTGATCTGAGCTTTTTCTGGCAAACACTTTGAACATGTCCTTTCTCATTACAGAAAAAGCAAATAGCTTGGCGTGATGGGCAATGTTCATGCGAATGTCTAGTAGCACACCGCGGGCATGATTTCACTGCATTTGTATGCTGGCGTGGCACACCTGGTTTAGAGCGTGGCGGCAGCTGCGTGGACGTGCGCGAGGGCAGTTGACTGGGCCGCGCAGCACGCCCAGCATGCCGGTTCATGTTACACACGGCTGGCGAAGTTGCAAATGATTCCTGAGCAAAGTCAAGCGTGTCTTCTCTATCCAATATGTCTATCACTTGTTGAAGGGAGGGATTAACTAGTTTCAAAATCTGTTCCCGTATGCGAACATCAGAAACGTTCTGTGCAATTGCATCACGTACCATTGTATCTGAATAAGGAAGGCCACAGTCACATTCAAATGCACAATCCGTAGTAAGGCCTTGCAAAGTTGCAACCCACTCCCTATTAGTTTGACCGGCCGTACGTTTTGTACGAAAGAACGTATACCTTTTTGCAACGATATTGACTGTTTCTTTGAAATAGGCACCTAATGCCGACAAAATTTCTTCGTAGGACAGAGTTGCTACGTCGCGTCGGGGAAACAATTTCACTATCACACGGTAGGTGGACACACCTACACACGAAAGCAAAAACGGCTGCCGCTCATTACCTGGAATTCTGTAGGCAGCGAGATGAAATCCAAACTGACGGGACCATTCTGTCCAGGAATCGTGGGTTTGGTCAAACTGGCGAAACTGCGGTGCAACTGCATGTTGTGGCGGCGGCAGCGATGAAACGGCGGCTGCCGCATCGGTTTGAATGGCACGTTGACCCTGGACGAGCTGTCCAAGGGCATCCAATAACGCCTGCGTCTGCTGATTCTGCAAGCGATAAAATTCGGACAGTACATCTGGCGAAGCCATGACACAAGTAAATGTAAGCAATTAGAAAGAACACGTTTCCCTCGTCGCCAATGATGTGTTGGTAAATGTGCCAACACCTTGTAGATATAGGAGGCCGAAATGCACGCTATCTAACGCAGACGGGCGTGAATTCTGGAACAGGATAAGTAGTGAATTCTAATAAGAAAAGTATGCAGCTCCTCGAATACTTATCTTTATTCCAGCCTTGTGGTACATCGCTCTTGATAATACAAATAAGACTATCTTCAGATACGGTTAATGGCGCCTTGCTAGGTCGTAGCCATGGACTTAGCTGAAGGCTATTCTAACTGTCTCTCGGCAAATGAGAGAAAGGCTTCGTCAGTATCGTCGCTAGCAAAGTCGTCGTACAACTGGGGCGAGTGCTATTCCGTATCTCGAGACCTGCCTTGTGGTGGCGCTCGGTCTGCGATCACACAGTGGCGACACGCGGGTCCGACATGTACTAAATGGACCGCGGCCGATTTAAGCTACCACCTAGCAAGTGTGATGTCTGGCGGTGACACCACATTCCTCCCCCGCAAATCGGCGAACGGTTGTGTGATAAGGCTTCCGCCCGCCGTGGGGTGGACCCCATGTTGACGTATGCGATGAGGTGGGGAGCCTAACAACAGGCGAGGCTGTGCCACCCGCACCCGGCCATTCGGTCCGAGGGGAGCTAGGAAACGCCTGAAAACCTAGTCCAGGGTGCACGTCAACATGCGGTGTATGCGCAAGTAAAGAGACAGGAGGGGCCGAAGGGTCGACCTCCATTGCGTCATGGTAGCCGACGCGCGAAGACGTCATCTGGTCCGGAGCGGGCAAGAGTTCCATGGCGGAGGACAGCTGGTCACGGGAAGCGATCGGCGGCGCGTGACCCAGGGAGGCGCTTGGCGGCTGCAGCGAAGCGTCGAATGCGGGCGGCGCCGGCGGGAGAACAGGCGGCGGCGGTTGCGGCGGCGCGTCGCCACGGGGCAAAATGGAAGGCATCGTCGGTAACACCTGGGGGTGAGGCGAGCCAGTAGATGGGTCCCCAGGGCGCTGACCGGACGGCACCGTCGCTGAAAGCAGACGGGGAGCGGCAGTACCCGTGCGACGACAGATGCGCAGCTGATTGAGATGCCGACGCACCTCAGCAGAGGCCCCCAAAATCAAATACACCACAGTCTCCCTTTCTCTTTCTTGTGCAGCATCATCCATGACCTTTTCTGGTAATCTCTTAAAGTTATCTCTAATTATCATTTATATTTTCGCTTTACTAGATAGTAGTGCGTCATGATCTGACGGGAATTCGTTTTATATTTTATGTGTGACTTGACAATTATTAAGAGGTGGACACAAATGATTTCTCACCTTATGAAAAAATACAATACTGGCCATTAAAATTGCTACACCACGCAGATGACGTGCTAGAGTCACGAAATTTAACCGACAGGAAGAAGAGCCGGCCGCGGTGGTCTAGCGGTTCTAGGCGCGCAGTCCGGAACCGCGCGACTGCTACGGTCGCAGGTTCGAATCCTGCCTCGGGCATGGATGTGTGTGATGTCCTTAGGTTAGTTAGGTTTAAGTAGTTCTAAGTTCTAGGGGACTGATTACCACAAATGTTAAGTCCCATAGTGCTCAGAGCCATTTGAACCATTTGAAACAGGAAGAAGATGCTGTGATATGCAAATGATTAGCTTTTCAGAGCATTCACACAAGGTTGGCGCCGTTGGCGACACCTACCATGTGCTGACATGAGGAAAGTTTCCAACCGATTTCTCATACACAAACAGCAGTTGACCGGCGTTGCCTGGTGATTGTAGCCTATCGCGATTGCGGTTTATCGTATCGCGACATTGCTGCTCGCGTTCGTCGAGGTCCAATGACTGTTAGAAGAATATGGAATCGGTGGGTTCAGGAGGGTAATACGGGATGCCGTGCTAACAGTCGAGATGACAGGCATCTTATCCGCAAGGCTGTAACGCATCGTGCAGCCACGTCTCGATCCCTGAGTCAACAGATGGGTACGTTTGCAAGACAACAACCATCTGCAAGAATAGTTCGATGACGTTTGCAGTAGCATAGACCATCAACTCTGAGACCGTGGCTGCGGTTATCATTGACGCTGCGTCACAGACAGGAGCGCCTGCGATGGTCAACGATGAACCTGGGTGCAGGAATGGCAAAACGTCAATTTTTCAGATGAATCCAGGTTCTGTTTACAGCATCATGTTGGTCGCATCTGTGTCTGGCGACATCGCGGTGAATCCCCATTGGAAGCGTGTATTCGTCATCGCCATAGTGGCGTATCACCCGGCGTGATGGTATGGGGTGTCACTGGTTACACGTCACGGTCACCTCTTGTTCGCACTGACGGCACTTTGAACAGTGGACGTTGCATTTCAGATATGTTACGACCCGTGCCTCTATCCTTCATTCGATCCCTGCGAAACCCTACATTTCAGCAGGATAATGCACGACCGAATGTTGCAGGTCCTGTACGGTCCTTTCTGGATACAGAAAATGTTCGACTGCTGTCCTGCCAGCACATTCTCCAGATGTATCACCAATTGAAAATGGCTGGTCAATGGTGGACAAGCAGCTGGCTCGTCACAATACTCCAGTCACTACTCTTGATGAACTGTGGTATCGTGTTGAAGCTGCATGGGCAGCTGTACGTGTACACGCCATCCAAGCTCTGTTTGATTCAATGCCCAGGCGTATCAAGGCCGTTATTACAGCCAGAGGTGGTTGTTCTGGGTACTGATTTCTCAGGATCTATGCACCCAAATTGCGTGAAAATGTAATCACATGTCAGTTCTAGTATAATGTATTTGTCCAATGAATACCCGTTTATTACCTGCATTTCTTCTTAGTGTAGCAATTTTAATGGCCAGTAGTGCAATTTGCGTCATGATTGTCTTTTGGAATGAGTTAGAGTAGATTATTTCAGTATTTTGGTCTGTTTCAGAATATTAATTATGTTGCGTTTTATGTCCGAAGGAACTGAAATATCGTATTTATCCGCCGATACAAGGCTGCGACTTTGAAATAAAAGTATACTGTGCAGTAGGGGAATTACATAATGTGTGTACTAGCACTGACTGTGACGCAAGAACGACGACATACGCAAGTTGGGGGTCCGGCTGTGGGTTGTGCTCGGATAGCGGAAGCTGTTAAGGAGACAGCACGCCTATTGCGGGAAATCTGGATTCGATTCCCGGTCCGACACAGATTTTCACTGTCGTCATTTCCTTACACAGCTGATGCTTGTTCGTGTTCGCAACTGGAAACACGAGGCGTGTTTTTTAAGTAAGGTCTGTTTTGTTGTAGACACTAGTAGTTCGCGCGCATACCGCAACGAGCGCGTGCGTCGTGTACCGTCATGCCTCGGGAACAACTGTGCTCAGTTTCAGCTCTGTAGCTAACCTGTACGGCTCTGTTCTGTGCTTTCAAAATATTTAAGTCTATCAACTCGCCCGCCGCGTGTGAAGTTCTCTCAGTGATACGGTTGTTGTCAGCAAGGAACCTGTCTGCTGCACAAATTCATCGACAGATTTGCGAAGTGTACGGTGATACTGTTATGAGTGAAAGGAAAGTGGGTAATTGGGTACGAGAATTCAAAGATGGCCGTGACAACGTCCGTAATGAGGACCGCTCCGACCGCCCTTCTTTGATTACAGACGATTTGGTGGCTTCAGCTGAAGAGAGGATTCGTGAGAACATGCGCTTCACAATAACAGGCCTCTCAAACTAAGTTCCTGACGTGTCGAGGTCAGTGCTTTACAACATTGTTTCTGATCACCTAAAGTTTAGCAAACTATTCTCCCGTTGGGTCCCGGAACTCCTAACAGAGGACCACAAGAACCAAAGATTTGAGTGTGCGTTGAAGTTCTTGACTCGTTATCAAGAAGAAGGTGACGGCTTCTTGAGTCAGATCGTAACAGGAGACGAAACATGGGTTTCGCATATCGCGCCCGAATCGAAGCAACAGAGCATGGAATGGAGACACACACACTCGCCTGTAGAAGTGAGGGCCAAACAGACTCTGTCCCAGCGCAAAAACATGACGTCGGTGTTTTGGGGTAGATATGGTGTTTTGTTGGTCGACTTCATGCAACGAGGATCCACTATCAATGCAGAAGCATACTGCCAAACCGTGAGAAAGCTACGCAGAGCGATTCAAAACAAAAGACGTGGCATGCTGACAAAGGGAATTGCCCTTTCCCATGACAATGCAAGACCTCACACTGCAGGTCAGACCCGCCATTTATTGGACGGTTTTCGATCGGAAGTTTTAGACCACCCACCCTACAGTCCTGATCTTGCGCCGATAGATTGTCATCTGTTCCTCCACCTCAAACAACGCCTCAGTGGCATTCGTTACAATAATGACGACGACGTGAAAACGGCAGTGAACTCTTGGTTACCGGAGCAGGCGGCAAGTTTTTATGAAGAGGGTATTTTAAAATTGTTTGAGAGGTACGATACGTGTTTTAACAAACTTGGCAACTTCATCGAAAATTAGAGTGAAGTATGTACACTACTGGCCATTAAAATTGCTACATCAATAAGAAATGCAGATGATATTGGACAAATATATTATACTATAACTGACATGTAATTACATTTTCAAGCAATTTGGGTGAATAGATCCTGAGAAATCAGTTCCCAGAACAACCACACCTGGCCGTAATAAAGACCTTGATACGCCTGGGCAATGAGTCAAACAGAGTTGGACGGCGTGTGCAGGTACAGCTGCCCATGCAGCTTCAACACGATACCACAGTTCATCAAGAGTAGTGACTGGCGTATTGTGACGAGCCAGTTGCTCGGCCACCATTGACCAGACATTTTCAGTTGGTGAAAGATCTCGAGAATGTGCTGGCCAGGGCAGCAGTCGAACATTTTCTGTATCGAGATAGGCCCGTACAGGGCCTGCAATATACGGTCGTGCCGGCCGCGGTGGTCTAGCGGTTCTAGGCGCGCAGTCCGGAACCGCGCGACTGCTACGGTCGCAGGTTCGAATCCTGCCTCGGGCATGGATGTGTGTGATGTCCTTAGGTTAGTTAGGTTTAAGTAGTTCTAAGTTCTAGGGGACTGATGACCACAGTAGTTAAGTCCCATAGTGCTCAGAGCCATTTGAACCATTTTGAAAACTGTGCGACTGTGAAACTGTTGCATTAACTTGTTGCAGTTTATGTGACAAACTCTTATGTTTTCATCACGTTTTTGGGAGTGATTATCACATCCATAAGAAAACCTAACTCGGACAAGGTAGAAGAATCTTTTTACCCATTGCCAAGTGTACATGTTACACAACATATTCCTGTCATGTGACGCACATGTCACCAGTGTCGTATAGAATATATCAGACGTGTTTTCCTGTGGAGGAATCGGTTAACCTGTGACCTTGCGATCAAATGTTTTCGGTTCCCACTGGAGAGACACGTCCTTCGTCTACTAATCGCACGGTTTTGCGGTGCTGTCGCGAAACTCAGACACTAAACTTATTACAGTGAACAGAGACGTCCGCGAACGAACGGACAGATCATAACTTTGCGAAAATAAAAAATTAAACTTTTTAGTCGAGGGAAGACTTGAACCACGGACCCTCCCTTTCGCAGCTGCTCACGCTAACTATGGGACCACGGCGCTCCTAAGCTCTCACTGTCCTTGATGTTGCATATCTTGCGCATGGACTATTCAGTTTGTATATTTTGCTTATTTTTTTTATAGTTCCACACAGTTTCTTCCTGTTTTCTCGATTGATCTGTGTTCAGTTTTTCAAGGCCTATCCACTGTGCCAACTTATAACTAAATCTGAGGGGGGTGCGATGGGGAGGTTCCCTTGTTAGTAACACGGGCATTGCAATCTAGTTTATGTTGAATCAGTCACTGAGAGTCAGATTTATCATTTCTGCAGTCATTTTTAAAATCAGTGATTCTTTTGGTGAATTCTGTGTTGGAAAAACAATTCTGGGTGAAATAATATTATGTAGCACAATTTTTGCAGTAAATACCACTCATATTTCGAAATATACTGACGCAAAAAATCGCAGCTCCCAGAACAAGTTGTGCAACATAAACGAAAGTATGCAGATGTGGTTCTCCTATGAAAGGTGATGTCTACTCAAATTTCGGTCCAGCCGCATAAGACTGGCGCTACTAACGCCAGTATGAGGAGGCAAATCAGGTTTGTTTAAATACACGCTTTAACGGTCGTGAGTGGAAGTTCCCTTTGAGACTGGACGTGGTGAGTTGATGTTAGTCAAGAAGGCCTTTAAGGCCACAAAGACGCCATTATCATTTAGTTTGTACGAGGTTGTGTAATAGGGCTACGAGAAAATGGATGTTCCTTCCGCGATACTGCAAACAGGCTTGGCAGGAATGTAGCCACTATACATGACTGCTGGCTGCAGGGGTCACGAGAATCTTCGCTCGCAAGAAGACCGGGTCGCGGATGGCCATGTGCCACTTGTGTGAGGAAAAACTATCGCGTTTCGCGTATGGTTTGTAACACCATAGCTTGGACACTACATACCTTTTGCTGCTTCATTTTGCTTTCTGTTTTGTTCAACATTCCATCATTGAATTCTGTAATTATTGTATGATTAATTCGATACGATAAGAGTGCTTACTTTTTTCTTTGTAAAAACTTTCATGTCTTGTTAAAATATGTGCAATGTATTGTCTCTATTGGTTAAACACTTTGTCTCACTTGGAGGGAAAAAAAATAATTATATACAACTGAAAAATAATTTTATATAGAATTGTCAATATATGCAAACGATACGTTTTGTTCAAAATATCTTGTTGGTATTTGTATTTGCTGCTCCTCACTCAGGGTTCTTAGTTCTTTATATGTATAAAAGGTGTTGTGGTTCCCCTCCGGAACGGGATCGTGCAGCGCGCGCAAAATGTGGTTGGCGTGAATGAAATGGTGCACCAAGAGTTAGTCTGGGACGAGCTACCTACCCGCAAACTGCTCATGTAAAAAGTTGTGTATTGTTCTATTGCCGAGAGAAGCTTTTCGTGCCGTTTTCCAATGTTCCAAAGCCTCGGATTTATGGGTAAATAGCTGGAACTATTCTGGAATTGGTATCTATCATCTCTACCAAGAAATGACACAGTTCAACACTACCTACTCCAAATCCATCTGCCAAGACGTACTCGCCACCACGTTGCGCAATCACTCTAACGGAATGGAGGAATTGTGGATATGTAAAGTGAAGGATCAGCTCATTGGATGTTTTAGTGTGCTCAAACACAGAGAATCTATGTATCTACCATGAATTTCTCCTCATCACAACTTTCAGGATCCTCTCCGTTTGAACTATAACTTCCGAGTGCCCAATTTTGAAAAATTACATTCAAAAGGAAAGACTATTACCTAATTAAATGTGTTCAAAATTGAGTGAAGTAAATTATCTAATATTATTGTGCATTTCGGTGAAGTCGAGGGAGGAAGTAAGTGTAGCTTTTGAGAGAGCCTCCCGGTATCTGAACTTTTTCAAATTTTTGTTTTGTGATCTTTCAAAAATTCTCACTTCTGGTTTAAAAAGGTAAAGAACTATGAAACAGTTTTCTTAAGTTGGCATTCTTTAAATTGTTTATGAAAGTGTGTTTAGTTTGCTTTACTACAGTGGTCAAGATTAAAGCCCACAGAAAGTTGCCGAATTGCGCAAAGTTACTTGATTACAAAAAGTTCTAACTAGTCCTGATACTTATGTTGAGTTGTATGCCCATTCTGTTCTAATAAATGTAATATCAGTTTATGAGCACCGACTTACAGTTTATCTTCATTGAAGTTGAAGTTGCTATGAATGTCATTATCCAGAAGAAAAGTTACTTCTTTGACTGCATGCGACTATTATTTAAATTTGTGCTGTGCAGAAAATTTCTGATGAAGGAAGACTAGGCCCATTCCCTAATTTCCATTTTAACAGTGACGTGCATGTATAGTGTGGATGGAGTTAGTCAGTTTGGCAAAGCATTTACTACTGATGAATGTAACAATGTCTTTTGTGATTGTGACAACGTGTACATCTTGCTGCTACTACTTTTACCCACTATAACATTTTCTTATGCTTGTGACTGGGTCCATTGCACTTTCGTGACATAAAAGTATAGGCTGAGTATTTCCATTAAAGTAGCGTATATCTTAATCTTTGAAAAGAGTTGTTACTTGTCTCTATGCGTAATTTGGCTGGCGACCGTTTCTTCTTCGGTATTTGGACAGTTTGTATAGGTAAAATATTGTTTATTACTTGTTAAGCATTTACTTAATTCTTATTTTCACGTCCGATAAGCCACGTCCTTTCGAATTCGAAAGTAAAGTTCTATGTATTGACTTGGCAGAAAATCCTAAGAAATTTTGGTCTTACGTCAAAGCGGTAGGTGGATCAAAACAAAATGTCCAAACACTCTGTGACCAAATTGGTACTGAAACAGAGGATGGCAGACTAAAGGCCGAAATTCTAAATGTTTTTTTGCAAAGCTGTCTCACAGGGGAAGACTGCACTGTAGTTCTTTCTCTAGATTGTCGCACAATGACAAAATGGTAGATATCGAAATAGACGACAGACGGATAGAGAAACAATTAAAATCGCTCAAAAGAGGAAAGGCCGCTGGACCTGATAGGATACGAGTTCGACTTTACACAGAGTACGCGAAGGAAATTGCCCCCCTTCTTGCAGCGGTCTACCGTAGGCCTCTAGAAGAGCGTAGCGTTCCAAAGGATTGGAAAAGGGCACAGGTCATCCCCGTTTTCAAGAAGGGACGTCGAACAGATGTGCAGAACTATGTACCTATATCTCTAACGTCGATCAGTTGTAGAATTTTGGAACACGTATTATGTTCGAGTATAATGACTTTTCTGGAGACTAGAAATCTACTCTGTCGAAATCAGCATGGGTTTCGAAAAAGACGATCGTGTGAAACCCAGCTCGCGCTATTCGTCCACGAGACTCAGAGGGCCATAGACATGGGTTCCCAGGTAGATGCCGTGTTTCTTGACTTCCGCAAGGCGTTCGATACAGTTCCCCACAGTCGTTTAATGAACAAAGTAAGAACATATGGACTATCAGACCAATTGTGTGATTGGATTGAAGAGTTCCTAGATAACAGAACGCAGCATGTCATTCTCAATGGAGAGAAGTCTCCCGAAGTAAGAGTGATTTCAGGTGTGACGCAGGGGAGTGTCGTAGGACCGTTGCTACTCACAGTATACGTAAATTACCTTGTGGATAACATCGCAAATTCACTGAGGCTTTTTGCGGATGATGCTCTGGTATATCGAAGGGTTGTAACAATGGAAAATTGTACTGAAATGCACGAGGATCTGCAACAATTGACGTACGGTGCAGGGAATGGCAATTGTGTCTCAATGTAGACAAGTGTAATGCACTGCGAATACACAGAAAGAAAGATCCTTCATCATTTAGCGACAATATAGCAGGTCAGCAACTGGAATCAGTTAATTCCATAAATTATCTGGGAGTAGGCATTAGGAGTGATTTAAAATGGAATGATCATATAAAGTTGATCGTCGGTAAAGTAGATGCCAGACTGAGATTCATTGGAAGAATCATAAGGAAATGCAATCGGAAAACAAAGGAAGTAGGTTACAGTACAATTGTTCGCCCACTGCTTGAATACTGCTCAGCAGTATGGGATCCGTACCAGATAGGTTTGATAGAAGAGATAGAGAAGATCCAACGGAGAGCAGCGCGCTTCGTCACAGGATCATTTAGTAATCGCGAAAGCGTTGCGGAGATGCTAGATAAACTCCAGTGGAAGACTCTGCAGGAGAGACGCTCAGTAGCTCGGTACAGGCTTTTGTTGAAGTTTCGTGAACATACCTTCACCGAGGAGTCAAGCAGTATATTGCTCCCTCTTACGTATATCTCGCGAAGAGACCATGAGGATAAAATCAGAAATATTAGAGTCCACACAGAGGCATACCGACAATCCTTCTTTCCACGAACGATATGAGACTGGAATAGAAGGGAGAACCGATAGAGCTACTCAAAGTACCCTCCACCACACACCGTCAGATGGCTTGCGGAGTATGGATGTAGATGCAGATGTAGGTATATCACGGTCAATACAACAAAATTCCTTTCAGAGGGTAGCACTGCTCTGCTTCTTTACACTATAATTGCTTTAACAAAAATAATTTCACTGTACGAACTGCCTCCAGCTCTGAGGCTATGGTAGTAAGTAGCAGTGGTAGTGTTACAGGTTCTAGCGCATCGTACTGGATCTTCAGCAAATATCTGAGAAACAGTTGGCACCACAGAGACACAACGAACAGTTACAATTGGGTTATTTCAAGGCGGTTACTTCAAGGACAACTCCGAGCCAGACCCCTTGTAGCTTGAATTCCACTGACCCAAAAGCACCTTCATTTGCGGCTTGAATGGTGTCAAGCGAGAGATGATTAGAGGGCCGGTGGAGGTCCGTTGTGTTTCCTAATGACGGCTGATTCTGCCTCGGTGTCACTGATGACCGTGTGTTGGTTAGGAGCCGGCCAGTTGGGGGCCTGCAACCAGGCTGTCTGCCTGCTTACTGGACCTACACTAGGAGCTACAGTCTGTGTGCCACTTCATATGACAGCAGGAACATTGTCGTGGTTATTAATGCACCCTAACTACGAATTTATACGTCAGCCTGGTGATTCGGCCTGTTGTCCTGTCATTGATGAATAACATTCTAGGGGATGTATTCTATCAGGATAATGCTCGTCCACATACCAATGCTGTAACGCAACATGCTCTAGAGTGTGTCGACATGTGGCTTTGGCCTGGTCGATAACCAGATCTGTGTCCAGTCGAGCACAAATGGCACATCATTGGACAACATCTTCAGGGTCATCCAGAAACAGAATTAACCGTCCCTGCATTGACTGACCAAGTGCAATAGGCACGGAATTCCGTCCCACAAATTGACATCCGGCACCTGTGCAACACAATTCATGAACGTTTGCATGCTTTCATTCAACATTCTGGCGCTTCCAGCAGTTATTAATGTATCAGCGCTTCACATTTACAATGGCTTACATCACGCTTACGTTTACCTGTGATCGTGCAAGTTTAATCACTAAAATACGTCACATAAACAAATTCATTCTTGAAACTTCATTACTCTAGATCAGGGGTTCCCAACAAAATTTTCTCGAGGACCCCCCCCCCCCTCCCCTCATTGAACGTGATTGATATCTTGTCGTAACACAGTATCAAGTACATAAAAAAGCCAAATTAAGAGTTTTTTATACGTTTTCTATGTGTCAGTTGGCTCTAGGAAGACGTTAGAAGCAGAAGTTAGCGTTCGCTAAAGCTCTGCTCATGCGGGAAGCGGCCAAAACAAAAAAATCTGTTATCATACGAAATATATTTAACATATTTTTTATTCTAATAGCATCTTGCGGACCCCTCTCGCATAGCTCGCGGACCCCCGGGGGTCCGCGGACCACCTGTTGGGAACCACTGCTCTAGATTAATTATTTTTTGGTGTGTTGTCAGCCATTGGAAGAGAAAAGTTTTGTGTAGTGACATGAATGTGTATTTTAATGTGAACTTTGGAGGCAGGAAGTATTATTGATGTTGAAACTTCCTGGGAGATTAAAACTGTGTGCCCGACCGAGACTCGAACTCGGGACCTTTGCCTTTCGCGGGCAAGTGCTCTACCATCTGAGCTACCGAAGCACGACTCACGCACGGTACTCACAGCTTTACTTCTGCCAGTACCTCGTCTCCTACCTTCCAAACTTTGCAGAAGCTCTCCTGCGAACCTTGCAGAACTAGCACTCCTGAAAGAAAGGATATTGCGGAGACATGGCTTAGCCACAGCCTGGGGCATGTGAGTACCGCGCGTGAGTCGTGCTTCGGTAGCTCAGATGGTAGAGCACTTGCCCGCGAAAGGCAAAGGTCCCGAGTTCGAGTCTCGGTCGGGCACACAGTTTTAATCTGCCAGGAAGTTTCATATCAGCGCACACTCCACTGCAGAGTGAAAATCTCATTCTGGATTATTGATGTTGTTATTATCTGAATGGAAAAATGCACAGTACGACTCTTGGCAATATACTGAATGTTTTTCCAGTAACGATTTTTGATGAGATGTGTGTTGACTTATGATGAGCTCCACTGAAGTGGATTCGACATGACAGAACAATAGAAAAGTTACACGGCATTACACTTCATTGCCGTTAAAGAGAAGAAGACATTCAGGAAATGGACAGAGCAGGAGACATTCAGGAAGTGAAAAGAGCTGTAATCCGACTAAATGGGGCCCGCATCTCGTGGTCGTGCGGTAGAGTTCTCGCTTCCCACGCCCGGGTTCCCGGGTTCGATTCCCGGCGTGGTCAGGGATTTTCTCTGCCTCGTGATGGCTGGGTGTTGTGTGCTGTCCTTAGGTTAGTTAGGTTTAAGTAGTTCTAAGTTCTAGGGGACTGATGACCATAGATGTTAAGTCCCATAGTGCTCAGAGCCATTTGACTAAATGGGGTGAGGTGGACGGAAAGAAAGCAACCAGGAAGTCCGCTCCATTAAGAGAGCGCGCTGCTGAGCGGATGTACGCAACAGTTGTCAACCGTACTGCCAGATCCAGACGCAAACCGTTCGCCAGGGCCCGCTGCTGCCGTGGGGTGCACCGATCGGCATCGTGGCTGCGTAAGACTGCAGCAGCGCCTGGGACGTAAGTCCATCCAGCTGCCACTCAGCGAGTCACCTGTAGTCTGAAGTTGGGAAAAAAGTGGTCGGGATGACGAATTATTCTCGGGAAAGCAGCAGAGCTTTGTTTTGCCAGTAGATGACAAGTGGCAAACATCTTCCGAAACGAAGAATTAACTTCGCTAATTTCCCGAGAACTATACTTCTGTGCATTTCACCGAGGAGGTCTGATTTCGCATGTAAGATGGTCAAGGAATGAAAAAAACAAGGATAGCATTGGATCGGTAAAATAGTTAGGATGTTTCCCAGAGACCTTCGAAAAGTGTTTACATAGCGATTTAGACATCTTACATTTTCCAGGTGGTGATTCGCAGATCAAATGCGGACAACACCTTACTCGCCTATTGTGGATCCTTACATGATTTGAATGCTGCAGAGGTTATTATTCCGTACTCACAGCTTTCAATAGTTCTTAACATTTTCATGTTTCCTTCTATATGCTATGTAGCTGCGTGAACGTTCTTAAGTTATGCAATATTTTCATTAGTTAAGTGTGACATTTCTGTACTTTAGTATTTAGCTTTTAGTTTATTGTGTCTTCCACAATATGTTTACAATGCTCGATTACTCTACTCCACTCCCAGTATAGGTTTTACGTTTTGAGGGCTCATTTTCCTTAGGTTACAGAAACCTATTGTAAAGAAGAAAATAAGTTTATTTGTAATTATCCCTCTTAGTAACAAAGGTTATAAGCAAATTTACTTCCCCATATGTGTATCTTACCTTAAAAACTGGGACCGTTACAAAAATTATTGTTTTACGTATTACTGACAATGGTGTTGAGAAACTCCAGAAAGCGAAAAGCAATAACGTCAAACAAAGCTCCAGAGCCCACTGGATTCTCAGCCAGAGTATATATAGAACTGGCAATTGATTTAACTCCGCCGGCCGGTGTGCCCGAGCGGTTCTAGGCACTTCAGTCTGGAACCACGCGACGGCTACGGTCGCAGGTTCGAATCCTGCCTCGGGCATGGATGTGTGTGATGTCCTTAGGTTAGTTAGGTTTAAGTAGTTTTAAGTTCTAGGGGACTAATGACCTCAGAAGTTGAGTCCCATAGTGCTCAGAGCCATTTTTGATTTAACTCCCACTTTTTAACCACAATATGTGGCTGATCCTTTGAATAAAGAAGTGTTCCCAGTGATTGTAAGGGAACGCAAGCCACACTCGTCTACAAGGAGGAAACAGAAGCTCTCCACGAAACTACTGTCCTATGTTTCTGAAGTACATCTGCACATACTCTTGAGCTCAATTAGATATACAATCACGGCTTTCACGACCGGATATTTCAGCTGCTGAGAATTTTTCCGGGTTGTACGGCCGTGGTCAATGGAACTCTTCAATCCCTGACGTTTCGTCCAAAACTACGTTGGACATCTTCGGAGGTGGTGCTGGTTGTGCTGAGTCTTGCGGACTGACGAGTCGGAGTGGCCTGAATACCATGGAAAGTGAGTGTGGTCTGGATATCACGTGTTAGCAGAGATAAACCTTGTCAAAGATAATTTTTTTTTAACTGTCGATTATAGATAAGATAAAAACTTCTCATCGATTCTGTAGCGCCACAGTCCATATATCACTAAATTTCATGGCTTCTTCTATTCTGTTAAAATTATCCCTATGTCTATATATTTCGATGGCTTCTCTATATAGCCGTGGATAATAGTTCGTCATAGTACATAAAACTTCAGTTTCCGAAAATTTCACAACGTGATCACCTGATTGAAGAGCATGTTCCGCCACGGCTGATTTGTCTGTTTTGCCTAGTCGGCAAAGACTTTTACGTTCCTTAAACCGTGTATTCACACTTCTCTTTGCACTTCAATGTAGACCTTGCTACACGTACACGGAATCTTATATATATACCACTTGCAGACAGAGGGGGACGTTTATCCTTAACGGAACGAAGTGCTTGGCTTATTTTATCAGTTGGTCTGAAAATCGGTCAACTTCATGTTTCCTTAGAATCTCGCCGATATGATAAGTTACTTTCTTGTTGAAGGTAGAGAAACCGTGTTCTTCCATCGCTGTATCCTATCGTTGTCCTTAAGTTACGTTGTGCAAGACGCGACAGTTGGCTGCGACTGCGACGCTGCCCCCTCCTCTTTTCCCACCCTGGCAGACGGCGACACGGCCGCAACACGACTGGAGTCGTCGCTGTTGCCCAAGCTCCGGTCGGCGGCGGCGGATTCAAATACATAAGAAAAATAAGAATTCCGATTTTCTTGCTGTAAAAAATACTGTATGTTAATGCAACAAAGTTACATCGGCTCCCAGAGTTAGTTTTTCGATACAGATTCACCTTTTACTTTAAAAAATTGAAAAGTATCTCTTCCGGTTTTGCGTGTTTTTTTCGCTGTATATTACTTCTCTATCAATTGTGAGGAAAGTAAAAGGCACAAAAAATTGATGTTTGCGTATCTTACAGTTTCACATCACAGCTTGATAATGAGGTGTCTATTTTTCTGATATTCGTCACAGTTATTCCGATAGTTAATTTACAAGTAACCTACCGCATAAAATTTGAATTGTGTACAGTGAAAAATGTGGTCGCTGGCTACTTTACGTATGGTTCACGTTAGGTCATACATCGTTGCCGATGAAAAGAAGCTAACATATCGAAATTATTTTTAAAGTTGAGATCAGAATGATATCGATCTCCGTTTCCGAGATTTGGGCTCATATATCTCCGGGAGCGTCGCGACTAGCCGCCAGTTCTGTCGACGCGCAACGAGAATCGTGTGGTCATCACACGATAGAGAATGCATTTGTTTTGTTTCGCTGACACATTTGGACCTAATGAAACCATTTTATGTCATATTTCTCCGGTATGAGTTGCTAATATTTCTCCATATGCTCTTGACAATTTCATTTAAATGCCACGAAATGTAGGTTTCTTAAAGCCAAGTGATCAAGCAGAACCCATTTCCTTGGTTTTGCTGAGGCATCTGAACCTGCTCCAAACTTTCTTTCTCGTTTATTTCTCTGATACGAGTCCCGAATATCCCTCCATCTGTTTTTGCACATTTCACCTAAAATTCCAATGAAAGATAAGTTTATTAACAATAAGCGCACGCTAGCGACATTGCATTGTTTCAAGTTCTTGACAACAAGATAGGGTTACACCTTAAACATCTCTAGAATTTTGATTCTGAACGTCTACAGTATACACTGGCAGAAATGTGGAAGAAATAATGTCCGTGCTTGTTCACAAAATTTCCCCAAATTATACTTGTCAGTTTCTCCCATGCAGAAACTTTTGGAACAAGCTAAGGCAACTTTCATAGCCGACTGAATCTTTATTCCCATCCAAATCAACTTCCATATTCTTATATTCTCACAGCATACATCCAGAACATTTAATCTTGCCAAGCTGCACTCAAAAGATGACTCCAGGATTTACAAAAGACGAATTTCAATTGTGAATTGTGTCAGATCAGAAGGGCCTTGTAAAACAGTAGTGCACTTTTGGCACAAGTTTTTTGAGCACCATCTTCTACCAATGAATTGAAGTGAATGTGACAAATTACTTATTGCAGCATACTGTTTGCGCAATCTGTTGAGAAACGCCTTCTTCAAAAACGAACATCTATTGATTACAGAAAGCTGTACAACAGTCTGGTGGTGGTTTTTCACAACTAGAAAGTATCATCAAGACACTAATCTACCGTTTACTTTCAAAGTGAAGGTATTGTAAAATGTAACTTTATCGTTGTACTTTAGATTGTTCATTTTATAATGTACTTGCCGTTTACAATTTTTATCGTCACAAAAAAGAGTAATGGGAAAATTGACCCTCAAGTTCATTTTCATCATTCTAATTCTACATCTGCATGGATTATACTGATTTTCATAACAGGCCTGAAAAATTTGCGTTAATGGGAAAATATTATATATTTCACTCACCTGCCAGTTTCAACTGTGCATCAATTTCTTCACAAATTTTGTCTCTGAACATAGTGTCTCTATATTTAGGGTTCTTCAAATCGTAAAGGCAAGGATGTTGCGAGACCAGCTCACAGAGCATCACATCCTGTGAGTGGCTCATTTCAGTTTTCCTTCACTTGCTCGACATCTTTCTGGCAGCCGTACGTCTTTGTGTCGTCAGACTTCCGTCGCAACACTGCTCACTCGTGCAGTGCTGCGGCAGCTGCCGCAACAGTCGCGCGTCGCATCCCAAACTCGAACTGCGCATGCGCCAGCAGGCAACTTCTGACGTCACGTAGCGACCCGTCGCAGTCGCTGGTGTGCGTCGCGTCTTGGACAACGTACCTTTAGGCCTCCTGTTATTCGATCGCAAAACTCTATTTATTTCCTTACTAGAGTACCCATTCTTCTCAAAAGCCTGCTTTAGATGTTTTAACTTGGCGTCCAGGTATTCCGGCGTACAAATCCTTTTAGCTCTGTCCACTAGACTTTTAATTACACCTCTTTTCTGTTGTGGATGATGATTGGAATCCTTATGCAAGTATCTGTTGGTATGTGTAACCTTCTGAAGGACTTTATGTTTCAAGCTGCCATCAGTCTGTCTCATGACGAAGACATCCGAGAAGGATAGTGCATTGTCCTTCTCCATTTACATGGTAAACTGGATTTTTTATTTATACTATTTAAATAACAAAAGAATTTCTCTAAAGCTTTTTTGCCATGTGACCAAACAACAAATGTATGATCCACGTATCGATACCATCGACGTGGTTTCTTACTCGCTTTTTGCGGAGCTAATTGTTCGAATTTTTCCATGTAAAAATTAGCAATCGTAGGACTCAGTGCAGATGAGAGAACAAAGTTAGTAACCCCTTAATGCTTTAAAAAAGACACTTGGCAGACCTGCAGTGGTCGGGAATGGCACAACCGTGACAGTATAAAGTAACACCGAAACTTGAAATTCAGACTATCATTTAATACAGCACCGCTTCCAATTGAGATGTCAAATACCAGACTGGTCAATTTATTGTCTCCATTAGTAGTACTGCTAGCACACAGGTCAGTCCAACTCGTCTACAGATTGTTTAAGGACATAGCATGTACAGTATTTGAGCTGAAAGTTTAAATTCTCAGCTACCTCTAAGGTAAGGACTTCCTACCAAACGACCTAATTGTGCTAGTATTCACCGAAAGGAAACAAGGGAAAAAAATAACCAGAAGGGTTTGAACACTGGACAGTTGCAGGATCGAATACCGCCAAATACACTGGTCCTACTATCCACCAATAGAATGTAAGGGAAAACAGTACCACACAGAGGGTATCGATTTAATTAATTAGTCTATCAATCTATTAGAGTGAGGGAATATCTCCAAGACATCTATAGCTGGTGATTTGACTTGTATCCACTTCTTTGTGAAGAACAAAAGAGGGCTAGTGTGGCACATGACAGATGCTTGCTGGACAGGAAGAAGCCACTTGAGAGAGAAGAGAGAGAGCATGTGTTTCGACAGAAATTTCTCGGGTATCAATATCAGAGGGTTGCCACTACCTGATGCATTGTTTGGGGTCACGAGATCAAAGGAGGCTGACATCCAGCCTGTGGCTGGTGGCATTTAGTATCATGATCGAAATGATTTTCCATTAGTGGCAACAAGAATTCATGGAAGGGCCAAGCGCGAGGTTCAGCGTCACTTATAGGTTACAACATCTAGGTTTATTCCGTGAAAATATTTAAAAGTTTTCTTTACAGTGGAATGAAGTGAAAATCCAGTTAAAAACAACCAATAATCGCAGAGTACCAGAAGGTCTTAAAAACTTGTATTGAAATTTACCCCTTCCTTTTCTTAAAAAAATTACAGCAAGATCATCATTTATCACAGAGCGCAAGACGGCTTAGAATTTACTTTAAAATTCTTTCTGAAATGAACTGGAAAGTCACAATCAATAACCACCAAGTGCCAGAGGGCTTAGAAATTGACTTGAAAATTTTAAATATTACAAGGTCAAAATTAGAACAGGGCTCCGCAAGCCTTAGAAATATTCTCTTTGAAAGAAATAAATAAACTTTAACAGAAACAGATAATAATATTTTACAGTTTTTCCAAAATAAATTAGGACAGTAAATTTAGAAATAAGTAGGCGATGGTGGTGGCTACCAGGAAACAACAAATGTAAAACCAGTGTCAGCAAGCAGGCTTGTAGGGGCTTAAATGTTTGGTAAATTGGTAACAATTCTGTGTTTATATCTATATACGTCTTACAATAGAGTTTAACTTGGTGAAATTTAGAAAATGTCTGCTGGCTGGAACCCTTCCTATTTGCACAATCTTGAGGCTTGATTCTGGGAAGGGAAGGCAGGAAAGGGCAAATGTAACGAGTAATGGAAAATTAAGATGATCTACAGGACATAGTGTCGCAGTGAACATAAGATCTTAAGTGACTGATGACCCGCAACCTCAACTTAGCATGGAACAGCGGTTCCTATGAGGTTCTTGTACCAGCCTCCTTCCAGAACCACACCATTTCCCTCTCCCATCGTCACGTTGGCTGGCTGGTAAGGCACACCTGAACAATTTGTTGGCCGGTCAGCCAACCAGGACCTATGTCAGCATATAATATGGCTAACTAGACCAGCCTGCAAAACTGACGACCTGATATTAGTGTTAGATCAACTTAGACAGTAACCATGTAAAACACAAGAATAATTCACCACTTGAACCTCCTGTAAATTCATTCTCTTTTCTATAAGAAAAAGATGACAAACACTTGAATAATATTACAAGACTTAAGACCAAGAAATAATTAAAGATAATTGTAATAAAACTATTATTTGTTCCCAGAATTCCGAAAATACACACACCCACCCACAAATCCACACACACACACACACACACACACACACACATACACACACACATATATATATATATATATATATATATATATATATATATATATATATATATATAGACAAATATTTAAACAAAAGAGTAATATTTAAACATAAGATTAATCCATGATAATTACAACAAGTTGCCCTCACAAACCCAGTGTTCGGACATCATTAAGATTGACAGCTTATTCAAAAATTTCACAAGATACGAACCTGCACCTTAGCACTGTAGGGCATTCATCAACAGTCCACAGAGTCTGCTACATGACAGCCCTGTGGAGCTAGGGCTACGGACACCCCATTGGATGGCCAATGTATTTCTAAAACACAATTTAAAAAAGGAGTTTAACAACTTGGCACAATTATTGCCCTGTTTATCCTTGTAGGACTCCTATTAGTTGGACCACTATACAGATCCACCACAGACGAATACCACAAGCTACTTACACAATACTAAATCCAGTCACTGTGCAGCAATAAGGATGAACTGCAAACAATCAGGGGCACACAGAACCTAGAAGCGGGCAGAAGACCCAATACACATCATCCACTGAGATAACCAACTGACCAACCAATGGTCGTTCCCAATGAAATTACAGGCTATGGAAAAGGTTGCAAATAAATCACCAACTCACAACTTGTTAGCAAGAGTTCACTTTGTAGGATGGCAACACACTTTCGACGGAAGGTCAACAGCCATCAGCCTCTCAAGGAATGGAGCCGTTGCTCGCTTCCTGCTCAATCAGGCAACAATCGTTCTGACTGCTTCAGCTTGGAGCCACAAGTTCCTTCCAGCGCTGACCAAACGAAACACATGTGTCGTGGAAATTCAGTCCACCAGCCACAGCACGGTGGCAGCACCACCAGACGGCCAGAGGAGAAGCCAGGCAGCGGATGGCGGTTGGAAGAGTAATCGAAAAGAGCTGACATGCCTCAGTGATCAGTAATTAAGACATTGGGTTGTTTTCGACTTCCATGGTGGCGCCCAGACGACAGGAATGCATGCGGGAGACGCCAAACGGCAGGTGCTATACTGCACTTCATTGCATTTCTTCGTGCTTACAATGATTACGTCATGGGAAGTGAGAGTGGGGGGTGCAGACGTGAGACATACCCAACTGGGGAAGCCCTGTTTCCCGCAAACAGAATAAATATGAAATATGCGTCAATATATTATTGAAACTGATTTGAATTTCATGTTGTGAGATCATTCCTCTGCAACGCAGAATGAAGCTTTCTCCCACCAATTTTTTCTGGAAGGAGTGGGGAGAGAGGGGGCGAGGGATGGGAGTGGGGCATCCTCTGGTGGCACTGTGAAGTGTTCATTCAGTATCTGTACTTCAGGGCGAGCACATAGAACAGTTCCTTCCACTGACGTGGTGTGGAAGGTGTGTATCTGGGAACAAAACACAAAGCGAGTTTGGTATCAAATTTCAAAGTAAGCTGTCATCTGGATTCACTGGTGTCTCTCAGTCAGGAGCTCGAGACTCGAGTGGCTGCCAGTGGTCTGGCACATAGAATACGGTGTGGTGTGTGTGGGAATACATGAAGTGGACAGCATATCTGCCCTGTGGTTGGTGCAAAAATGGGATCAGAAGATTTTTAACAGTGTCATTATGTGGGAAGTTATGTTGATTTTGATTTCGTGGCAGTATTCCTTGCGTTTTAAGAATAAAAGCGTTCTACTGAATTACTTCTTTTCAATGTATTTTACGAAACCTGCATCTTCCAAAACAGCAGAGAATGATGAGCTTGTCCCACCAAATAAAAGAGAGATCCAACCCCTGTGAATTAAATTTTATAAATAAAAAGTATATCCTTTGCTATGTAATTAACACTGATTTAAATTTCCTGTCATGAGATCCTTCCTCCTCAGCACAGACTGAGTCCTTCTCCCACCAATTTCTGTATGATGGAGAGGAGGGCGCAGGGGTGGGATAGGAGGGTGTAATTAATTTATCTATTTCATTAATTAGTCAATCAATTTGATATCAAAATGGTTGTATCGGTGAGAGGAGTTTTCAGAGTAATGAGGGAGTAGGAAGAGTGGGGTAGTGGTGGTGTTGTTTCTCGGAAGGACAGATTATCCCCAGGGATCATAAACCAATTAACAGAACAATAGGTAAAGGGGAACGAGAGGAGCTCATAAATAAACAAAGTTTTCCTCTGAATGAGTGCAACCCTCATGAATAAATTGTCTCAGCACCCTCTTTGCCCCAGTACTGCTGCATGTTATCTTTGGCAGAAAGTAATCGACAGAAGAAGTAACTTCAGGCATGTCCAAATAAACTGTATTGTGATCCTTGTTACTCATTTTGTGTACCAGTGACACAGCATACTGTATTTATAGTAGCCTCAGACTTTTTGCAGATGATTCAGTCGTCTATGATGATGTACTACCTCAAAAAACTGCACAAAACTCCGGCAAAAACTTGCAGAGTAGTACGAAGATTAACAAATTGTTTTAATGTTCAGAAACGTTACATTTTGCACTTCATCAGGTCATAAAAGTAGTATTCTACTACTATTCTACTGAGATGCCGTAGGGTACATCATTCAGTCACAATGGAATCAGTCGGCTATCACAAATACGTTGGTATAACAATTGTAGAAATATTTTCGCATAGGATTAGTCACTGGTATGGAAAGTGATAGTTTTCAGTTCATGGGCAGCACACTGGGAAAACGCAGTCTTCCTAGAAAGAAGACTCCTTACAAATCACGTGTGTACCCCATTCTAGAGTAATGTTCAAGTTAGTGGGATCCTTACCAAATAAGACTAATACGGGAAGAAGGACGGCAAGAAAGGTCATAGGTTTGATGGATCGTGGGACAGTTTGACTGTAATGTAGAAACACCTAAAATGTTGCTAGTTATTCCTTCAAAGCCTACTCACAAAGTTTCAAACAGCAGTACTGTGTGAAGAACCCAAAGATACCCTTCATCCCCTAAGTTTCTCTGTTTACGAAATATTTCGAACATTACAGAAGACAAACTGAATGAAGCTACTACCTATACTGCAGACTACAGACAGCTATGCAATTATCAGCATGTATGATAAAGAAAACGAACCCGCTGGCCACGAAGAAACTTGTGAGAGGTGAGCTGGTGTAAGCTGTCACTAGCACGCAGGTCAGAAAAGATGTAGTGCAAAGATCGATAGTAGGCGGTCAGTCAAGTGCACCTGTCATGAGAGAGGCCAGAGACAGACCTGCAAGCAACAAGCCCCCAACGCCCTCTCGATTGCAAGTATTTAGGTCGCTGCCACTAACTGTAGGTTCTCAGTCGCTCAGTCACTGACTCACTGATTCACATCCCAGTTTGGTGTCTGTCAGTACATTGCGACCAGATCGTTCATAGTGGGACTTGTACTTTTCCAATAGTGAGGCTAAATTTTGTAATAGACAGATTCATGGTACTATCCGCAAGAGGACCATTTCTGAAGAGCTTGTACCACAAGTCATGGACTCTATTCCAGTTAAGCAAAATCTTACAGTTCACGTAGATAAAGAACCTTGTTAATCCACATGTGCATCTGTGTTGTAGAAAGAGAATTCCAGCCACCCAGAATAACATCCTCGCCCTAGCTTCCTGCAGTACAGGACTCAGCAGTGGCGATGAGGAGGCTACAAGAGGCAAGGGAATTTTTTTCAGAACGTACAGGGCTATTACAAATGATTGAAGCGATTTCATAAATTCACTGTAGTTCCATTCATTAACATATGGTCACGACACACTACAGATACGTAGAAAAACTCATAAAGTTTTGTTCGGCTAAAGCCGCACTTCAGGTTTCTGCCGCCAGAGCGCTCGAGAGTGCAGTGAGACAAAATGGCGACAGGAGCCGAGAAAGCGTATGTCGTGCTTGAAATGCACTCACATCAGTCAGTCATAACAGTGCAACGACACTTCAGGACGAAGTTCAACAAAGATCCACCAACTGCTAACTCCATTCGGCGATGGTATGCGCAGTTTAAAGCTTCTGGATGCCTCTGTAAGGGGAAATCAACGGGTCGGCCTGCAGTGAGCGAAGAAACGGTTGAACGCGTGCGGGCAAGTTTAACGCGTAGCCCGCGGAAGTCGACGAATAAAGCAAGCAGGGAGCTAAACGTACCACAGCCGACGGTTTGGAAAATCTTACGGAAAAGGCTAAAGCAGAAGCCTTACCGTTTACAATCGCTACAAGCCCTGACACCCGATGACAAAGTCAAACGCTTTGAATTTTCGGCGCGGTTGCAACAGCTCATGGAAGAGGATGCGTTCAGTGCGAAACTTGTTTTCAGTGATGAAGCAACATTTTTTCTTAATGGTGAAGTGAACAGACACAATGTGCGAATCTGGGCGGTAGAGAATCCTCACGCATTCGTGCAGCAAATTCACAATTCACCAGAAGTTGACGTGTTTTGTGGAATCTCGTGGTTTAAAGTTTACGGCCCCTTTTTCTTCTGCGAAAAAAACGTTACAGGACATGTGTATCTGGACATGCTGGAAAATTGGCTCATGCCACAACTGGAGACCGACAGCGCCGACTTCATCTTTCAACAGGATGGTGCTCCACAACACTTCCATCATGATGTTCGGCATTTCTTAAACAGGAGATTGGAAAACCGATGGATCGGTCACAGTGGAGATCATGATCAGCAATTCATGTCATGGCCTCCACGCTCTCCCGACTTAACCCCATGAGATTTCTTTCTGTGGGGTTATGTGAAAGATTCAGTGTTTAAACCTCCTCTACCAAGAAACGTGCCAGAACTGCGAGCTTGCATCAACTCATTGATGGGGACATGCTGCACCGAGTGTGGGAGGAACTTGATTATCGGCTTGATGTCTGCCAAATCACTAAACGGGCACATATCGAATATTTGCGAATGCCTAAAAAAACTTTTCGAATTTTTGTATGTGTGTGGAAAGCATTGTGAAAATATCTCAAATAATAAAGTTATTGTAGAGTTGTGAAATCGCTTCAATCATTTGTAATACCCCTGTATATCTTTGATAACAAACATGGACAAAAAATGAACTTTAACCTCAAGATGAAACACAGACTTTAACAAAATTGTGCGTAAATGTAAATGAGAGATTGTGGTGAGGTATAATAAAAATCTGATAAACAGAGGAGAAACAACAAAATTTTGAAGAAACAATACTAAAATACATTTTGAGTAAATAGCACATTTCATGAGATCTGATGGTGGGTAGCACAGTTACTAACAATATGTGTCAAACTTGACAAGTATTCCAAAACTTCATTAATTAATAGTATAGCTTCGTAGATGAGTCAGGGACACATACAGATCATTAATGAAAATTATGACATTCAAGAAGTAAAGCAACATGAAATGTATAAAATGATACAGAATGTCAAGGAAGTGAAGGTGACAGGACATGATGACATTCAAATTGGATGATTAAGGTGGAGTAATTATTTTTAGAAAAGAGACTTGCAATGTTATTTAGAGAATATTTGCGAAAGAACAGAATGCGACAAAATTGGAACAGCATTGCAATTACTCTCCATTGCAAAGAGGGCGACGTAAGATTTAAAAAAAAGCTGTAGATCTGTCAGCCTCCTCTCGAAAATACACTATGTATACCCAAAAACTAGGACCACATTCATAGAAAGGGGAACGAACAAGCTGGTCTTAGAATGTAGGACAAAGTGTTATTGACGACACACGAAGAACACTAAAGAAAGAGGCAAATGTGTGATAATTTTTAGTTGTGTTAGCATTAAAAGAATCTCACAAAGCTTTTTACTCAATTTCAACACAGTCTCTGCCAACAGCCATAGAGAAACAAGGCAATGACTCAACTTACATTACTTCACAGGAGAATAAATCAAAACATGACAACGAACTGCTTATAGCATGTATGGCCTCCTTTGGAACGCAATACAGTAGCGATTATGCGTATTGTGGCAGATGTCTGAAGGTACACGGCAAAAGTTATCTGAGTGAAGGTCATGCAGTGCCTGTAAAATATGAGCCGGTGGTTTGTGGGTGTGGAGCAGGCACCCCATAGCATCCCAGACGAGTTCCACTGGGTACACATCAGGCTTACTTCGTGGCAGACACATCAACCTGGGTTCAGTTTATGCATCTTAAACAACTTTAGCACGTTATAGCATTGCGCCAATGAGTCTTATTCTGCTAGAAGATGCCATTGCAGTCAGGGAATACGTGAAGCATGGAGGGGTGCTCGTGGTCCACAACAATGTTCCTGTAGCCCACACTTGTCATCATCCATGTGAAGAGTTGCTCAAGACATGCACCGTGCCATGGATACAATCAAGCGGAGAGTGTGTTTTGGTGTGTACGGGGTTTACCTGCGTTTTCGTTGGCCCTCTGGTGGTAGTTGAAGTCATTATGATAGCTGTGGGATACCTGAACGTTATTGCATACCAGTGGTATCCATTCATGCTTAATATTCTCCCTGACGGTGATGACACCTTAAAGCAGGATAACTGTCCGTCTCACAAGGCCAGAATCGTTTAACTGTGGCTGCAGGAGCAGGACAGTGAATTCACTTCAGTACCTTATCTATCAAATTTTCCTGATCTGACCCCTTCGCATTTGTGTGGGGCTCTGTCTGACTTCAAATCTGTGCCAGCAAAACACTAGCTTGTAACTTGCACGAATTTCGTGACATGTGCATAGACATCATGTGACTCATAGCTCCAGAAATCTACCAAGGATTAGGTTGTTTACATGTCCTAAAAACAGGGCAGAGTCAGGCTTTCAGAATCATAGGGCTATTTAAATAGAAATAAGAAAATTCTAATGCTCAGCTCATGTGCACAGCTCGGTCACCATTATATTACAGGACTGTTGCTAGAAAAGTCGTGCTCAAGTGATAAGAACCGGTTTTCAAATATATTTAATCCAGACAGTATTCTCCCAGAAAGAAACAGAAGATGTAAGTCCGTACTGCTTATAAAAATCCGTGATGCAACACTAAGTTTTTTTAAGTTCTACTGTCGAAATACATGTGTAAATCTTACCGCTACCGGTTGTATAGCATCATCAGATCGGTCAACCGAACAGCTAGTAACATCTGCTACAAATTTGTAAAACTACTTACATATAAAGAAATGTTAAGGAACGAATCAGTCTTCATGGGGCTTTCTGAAGCGGGATATAATTGGTATGACTTCTTCCTTAATAAAGTACTTATGTAACCTAATTATAAAAAATTACCATTCAGCCTCTATTAGAAAATCGATTTCTCAAGAAATTTCCGACAATTTGTGGAGACGTGGAGCTAATGTAGGGAATGCTGTGCAGGGATTTGTGTCCGCGTGAATTTTTCTCTTCAGTCCAATCAGAATACCATCTCACAAATTCCTTACTTGTGACCATAGAATTTGAAGTGTTTCCAGACTCTGCAACTCCTAATTCTCCAAGAAATTCGCGAACTCAGAGCTCATCAACATCATTACCATCATCATTTTCTTTTGTTTTGCCAACCCCAACAAAAGCCACCGCTACCAAACGTGCGAGGAGAGAGAGAATTGAGGTTGCCATCCGACTTCGCCAGTTCATCTACGTCTTACAAGAAGGAGGAGGAAATTTAATTTTGAAAAATTCTAAAGAAAAAAGGTCAAGGAATTGCAGAAGTGCGCTGGATGTTCAAAACAAACCTTCAAATCAAGGTGAGGATTCATCATCATCTCAAGCCGGCCGTAGTGGCCGTGCGGTTCTAGGAGCATCAGTCTGGAACCGCGTGACAGCTACGGTCGCAGGTTCGAATCCTGCCTCGGGCATGGATGTGTGTCTTGTCCTTAGGTTAGTTTGGTTTAAGTAGTTCTACGTTCTAGGGGACAGATCACATCAGAAGTTAAGTTCCATAGTGCTTAGAGCCATTTGAACCACCATCTCAATTATTCTTTATATGTAAGTAGTTGTACAAATTTGTAGTAGATGTTACTAGCTGTTTGGTTGCTGGATTAACAAGGTTCTTTACCTACGTGAACTGTAAGTTTTTGCTTAACTGGAATAGAGTTATAAAACATATGTATATAAATAGCTTTCCCGTTTAAGACCCATCTGTTCGTTCAATATGTCTCACGGCTGACTTCTTATACGTACATAAACTTCAATTTCCTGGAGAATGCTGAAGGTAGGACCTTTCAGAATTTTATGCAGTGCATGCAATGCATTTTCAGTTGCATCTACCCTAAAGACCCTCAAAGAACGGAAGATACAACTGAACAAGCGTAGCACGTACTTCATAAAATTCCGAAAGTTCCTACCATGAAAATTCTCAAGGAAGCTGAAATTTATATAAACATAACAAACCAACCGCAAGTCATACTGAAAGAACTGACAGTCTTAAACATCAATACTATTTTTTTTAAATAAATTGGAATGCTTGAAAAAGGAAGCAGTTATATTCAAAGCGCTGTCCACAGCCAAAGATGACGCAGACAAAAATAAAACATTAACGTCCTTGCTCATTCATATACTCTGGAAACTTATGTCAAACTGTAAATAGAATACACTAGAATGTGGTTATTTACGAAAAAATATCGAAAACAACCACTGCCCAATAAACACCTCTAAATTAGTAGCACCTACGACAGCTATAAACATAGACTACTACATACATACTGCAACCACAGATACATACACAAGTAAATGACGTAAATCTAATCCGTATAACAGTGCTTATACTTTGTAAATCTACAACATCATAGCTCCAAGACTGTCAAATTAGTGTCATAATAAGTTAACTGCTGGCTTCC
This sequence comes from Schistocerca piceifrons, assembly GCF_021461385.2. NCBI lineage: Eukaryota > Metazoa > Arthropoda > Insecta > Orthoptera > Acrididae > Schistocerca > Schistocerca piceifrons. The sequence continues at coordinate 548,560,485 of NC_060143.1, forward strand.
TTCAACAAATATAGAACGACAGTCAAAATACAGTTGCCAACAATGTTATATGTATGTCGGCCGATGTAGACGATACATACATTAGTAACAACGCATGCACAGTGTTCTACATAACATAAATGTATATAGTGTGATCAATGTCACCCACATTGTACCGCAACTCAATAGATAATGACAATGTCAGCCAAAGCAGATCTTTAATGAAAGTGAAAGAAATTAACATCGCACAGACAATCCTTACAAATCTATTGAGAAAATTTAGAGAACGAGAATTTGAAGCTGACTGTTAGCGTCAACGTACATGTTGGGTAACCACCATGGGGATAAGAGAAATTAGGGCTCGGACGGAAGCATACAGATAGCCGTTTTCCCATCTCTCTTATTGCTGCAGAACAGGAAAGGAAATGACTGTTAGCGATACAGAGTACCCTCAGCCACGCACCGTACAGTGGAGTGAGGAGTATATACGTAGATATAGATGAAAGGAAAATTGTTAAAATAATAGTCCATGCTTTCTCGTCTGTAAACAAGCAGAAAGCGTTGTTTGGCCTCAGAATATTCCCGATACGGATCTATATGATTTCAGGAACGTCTTCGTACTACATATTTAAAACAAAACGAAAACCTATTCCTCAGATGGCATTTTTGGAATAGTATTCTCACACAAAATGATGTCGATAATAGTGATAAGAGATATAACACTTTGGAATGCAGTTAATAAATGATTCTCTGGAACATTGCTTTCATTTTAAGTATTAAAATACAGTTTTATCGAATTAAATCACAGCAGTATTACACAGCAGCCACAGGAAACTGCCTCCACATCAAACAGTACATCGTATTTATACAATAATTAGCACTCTGTAAAATGAACAAACGTCAGTCTCACAAAATTACCAAAATTGTTTAAGGGATTTGGACATTCAGCTGTAGCAATGCTTACTTTTGTGCTGATCGAAATATGAATTTGTTCATATTTAAGACTATTAACTCTGTTTGTATTTGCTTATTACACTACTACAGCATTGACATTCATGGCATACGAAACAATAATCGTAAAACTCGGGAAAATTATTTCTTTACTTTTAATTAATTAACTAATACCATTATTGCACAACAGATATAATTGCTTTCCAGGCTTTTACTACAACTGTACAAGTGGTTAATCGTTCTTTGACAGGTTGGCTTTCTAAGATTGCATTGCCAAATAAAACTACTGACATAACTGTTGGTGGTGTGATAGTGGCTTCAGTGTACCAAAGGACTGACAACACTGCATTGTTAAAAATACTGAAGGTGTACAAGTCCCTTATGTACTGGCAGTGTCAGGGAAGATGACTTGAAACTGGAGATTTGTGGTCACCGCCCGCTCGAAGGAGGTCTTTCTTTGTCCCAAGGCATCGACGTCCAAACTGCTGGCAAAGGTGGTGACCACAAATCTGTGGCAAACTCTGCTGTCCTCATATATCCATGCCCACATTTTTTACTGGCGTCCATCTATCTTGCCCATCTGTTCCTCTAACAAGAGTAGTAAGAGAAATAGTAAGAGAAAAAAGATTCCGTTCCGTATAGCCTCAAAAGCATTGTTCTTGATCATATCTACAGGCATGAAATAGGCAGTCAGTAGAATTCTCCCTACTGTGTGGTATACTTTGGTGAAAACCGAAGCCCGCATCTCGTGGTCGTGCGGTAGCGTTCTCGCTTCCCACGCCCGGGTTCCCGGGTTCGATTCCCGGCGGGGTCAGGGATTTTCTCTGCCTCGTGATGGCTGGGGGTTGTGTGCTGTCCTTAGGTTAGTTAGGTTTAAGTAGTTCTAAGTTCTAGGGGAGTGATGACCGTAGCAGTTAAGTCCCATAGTGCTCAGAGCCATTTTTTGAAAACCGAAAGTCAGTGTATTTACATGTTCTGAATGAGAGGGAGGTGGCCAATTGTGGCCAATTGTGAAACAGGTACCAGGGTAGAATGTGGGTTCTTAGCTTTTTACATCTCTCTTGTGTGAGAATGAAACTCTTAGACACCCACGAGAGTTCTTCAAAATACGTATTAATCACTTCTTATCAAAAGTTTGCTGGTTAAAAAAAAAAGTTGTTGGTACAGGTAAATAGGAAGAAAACTGGTTTTCTGAGACATGTACATCACATACAGCTACGGAAAACAAGAAAAGATGGAATTGAATCAATTATTTCTTCAGTAACCTATTAAGCGACAAAATTTTTTTTAATATAGTAACAGTAAAATACGAGTCAATATGTACTCTTTGGGAATAGAAATGAATGAACCAAGTAAATCTATTATGTATTTCTTAGGTGTACGATATATGTGGTAGTAAATGTTCGCACCAACGTATTAAAGAAAAAAATCATACATGGCAATTCTAGTTGTTTACCAGCTTTAAGTATGTTTACTAGTGCTACTTAACGGGTTAAAGAGTAAAGTCACCCATGGGTACGACGCAATTTCAAGTAGGATTACAAAGATCAGTGCAACATATATTAGTTGTGTACTCAGTCATCTCTGCGATGTGTCTTTAATGCGTGGTCAGTTTCCTGACAGACTGAAATACTAGTTAGTGGAACCATTTTACAAAACGAGTGCCAGAGATAAACAATTTAGACAGTTCAAAAAGTGGTTCAAATGGCTCTGAGCACTATGGGACTTAACGTCTGTGGTCATCAGCCCCCTAGAACTTGGAACTACACTCCTGGAAATTGAAATAAGAACACCGTGAATTCATTGTCCCAGGAAGGGGAAACTTTATTGACACATTCCTGGGGTCAGATACATCACATGATCACACTGACAGAACCACAGGCACATAGACACAGGCAACAGAGCATGCACAATGTCGGCACTAGTACAGTGTATATCCATATTTTGCAGCAATGCAGGCTGCTATTCTCCCATGGAGACGATCGTAGAGATGCTGGATGTAGTCCTGTGGAACGGCTTGCCATGCCATTTCCACCTGGCGCCTCAGTTGGACCAGCGTTCGTGCTGGACGTGCAGACCACGTGAGACGACGCTTCATCCAGTCCCAAACATGCTCAATCGGGGACAGATCCGGAGATCTTGCTGGCCAGGGTAGTTGACTTACACCTTCTAGAGCACGTTGGGTGGCACGGGATACATGCGGACGTGCATTGTCCTGTTGGAACAGCAAGTTCCCTTGCCGGTCTAGGAATGGTAGAACGATGGGTTCGATGACGGTTTGGATGTACCGTGCACTATTCAGTGTCCCCTCGACGATCACCAGTGGTGTACGGCCAGTGTAGGAGATCGCTCCCCACACCATGATGCCGGGTGTTGGCCCTGTGTGCCTCGGTCGTATGCAGTCCTGATTGTGGCGCTCACCTGCACGGCGCCAAACACGCATACGACCATCATTGGCACCAAGGCAGAAGCGACTCTCATCGCTGAAGACGACACGTCTCCATTCGTCCCTCCATTCACGCCTGTCGCGACACAACTGGAGGCGGGCTGCACGATGTTGGGGCGTGAGCGGAAGACGGCCTAACGGTGTGCGGGACCGTAGCCCAGCTTCATGGAGACGGTTGCGAATGGTCCTCGCCGATACCCCAGGAGCAACAGTGTCCCTAATTTGCTGGGAAGTGGCGGTGCGGTCCCCTACGGCACTGCGTAGGATCCTACGGTCTTGGCGTGCATCCGTGCGTCGCTGCGGTCCGGTCCCAGGTCGACGGGCACGTGCACCTTCCGCCGACCACTGGCGACAACATCGATGTACTGTGGAGACCTCACGCCCCACGTGTTGAGCAATTCGGCGGTACGTCCACCCGGCCTCCCGCATGCCCACTATACGCCTACGCTCAAAGTCCGTCAACTGCACATACGGTTCACGTCCACGCTGTCGCGGCATGCTACCAGTGTTAAAGACTGCGATGGAGCTCCGTATGCCACGGCAAACTGTCTGACACTGACGGCGGCGGAGCACAAATGCTGCGCAGCTAGCGCCATTCGACGGCCAACACCGCGGTTCCTGGTGTGTCCGCTGTGCCGTGCGTGTGATCATTGCTTGTACAGCCCTCTCGCAGTGTCCGGAGCAAGTATGGTGGGTCTGACACACCGGTGTCAATGTGTTCTTTTTTCCATTTCCAGGAGTGTATTTAAACCTAACTAAGCTAAGGACATCACACACATCCATGCCCGAGCCAGGATTCGAACCTATGACCGTAGCGGTCACGCGGTTCCAGACTGCAGCGCCTAGAACCGGTCGGCCACACCGGCCGGCTTTAGACAATTACTGGCCATTTTATTTGCTACTAATTTTTTCGATAAAATAATGTATAGGACGGTGGTGGTACAACTCAACACATGTAATTTGCTGCCAGACTCTCAGTTTGGCTTCAGGAAGGGAGTATGTGTATAAAAGGCTGTTTAATCCTTTGTGTTGAAATGTAGCAAGGTTTTGTATGTCCCTCTTCATTTAATGTGAGAATCACAGTCTAATCAGAGCAGAATAATGGGGCAGAACATGATAATAATACTTTATAAAAGTGAACTGTGCTGTGGTGGCCATTCGTACTGACGTCTAACTAAATTTATATCTTAATTACATTTAACACACTGGAAGTCTTCTCTTTCTTTTTACTGTCTGAGAGAGCTTGGGAACAGATGGGATCTGAGACAGGCAAGGCAGTGTCCGATGTAACGAAAAAAGCAGGGCCAAGCAGCCAGTGGCGTCTCTGGAATTCCCACGGGTAGGTAGTGTCAGGTGTTCCCTCTGTGAAAGTAGCCTCGTGGGCAAGTGCCAAGGTGTCCAATGCTATTGGCCATTTATGACTCACCTCCAGCCTACTTTTCGAGCAGTGAGGGAAGGAACATTATTGGTGGGTGACTGGTATCTGCTGTGTTCTGAAGAGTGCCTTCAGCAGATAACAATCCTACACTTTCCTAAAGAAACGCGGCATGCCGAAATATAATAGACTAGCTTCCACCACAGTTTTATTCTATTTTCAAGGTACCTCTGATCCATGGCTAGCTACTGGGCATGAAAACACGCAGTTGCTAAAAGTGCTTGTCAGGAAGTTGTGGCATAATCAGTAGTTTTTTTAAAAAGAGAGGTGTATCGGAAAGCAATTCGGCTCTCAAAGCGGCCTGATTTCCTCGGCGCTATATTTGTGGAATAAGCTGTCAGACAATTGGCCGGCTGAGAGTTGCGACACAGTGATTGGTGATCATGTTTTGTTTGGCAGGAAGGAAGGAGGAGGCTGTACGATTCAGATAAAAAAGGAGGAGTTCTTCCAGAGGCAGAGATGAGGGAGGATCAAGAAGTTTGCCAGGTGACAGAGATAAGGGCATATTGAGGAGTTCGTTTGGGAATGGAGACAATGGTGCACCCGGTGCGCATCTTAGCAGCTGATTGTGGTCCAGAGTTCGTCTCAGTAGAACCACCCTATACTTCAGAGACACAGGCACTACGGTAGCACTCGGCATGTGTCATGCTGATCATGTATGATCAGGATTTTAGCAGCACCGGCATCTTCGGACAACCATTGGTGCGTATTTAGTCAAATCATTGCAGTTATCTGTCTCGACCCCAGCACAGCTTCAGTAGATGTATGCATTTCTCAGTCTAAATGTCAGGTCAACAGTCATCAGACTCTCGCAAGTCATTATTTGAACATCGATTCTGTCTGAAGGGCATGTTTTCATTCACCTTCAAGTAACTCTGAAAATCAGCAGATTTCCCTAGTGTAATTCATGTAGGGCAGATTTTTAGTATCGACTGAAGTTACTTCTTAGTTGGATGAATTTTATGTTTATAAATTATGAAGAAAGTTATATACTACATAGTTTATATAGAGGGCGTCATACAAGCAATCGATGTGTTCTCCACACAGCATATCTTCTTTGTACGGTATTATTCGAAGAACTGTGACTGACGCCCGAACAACAGGGAACGGACACGTATCGAGACCAGAAAATAGGATATGTAATCTCATGTATAAGCCATATAGATTATGCCATGAGATGTTACATTTGATAGGCATCTTGTATTTTTAGCATTGATAATGGCTTGGCACTACCCGGAATCTGGAGTTGCCAAACAAAACCTACAAAAAACGACTGATTGCCGCGCTCTGTAATTTATAAATAATACCACAGTCGCTGACTGCACCAACTTTCCTAACGGGAGGTAACCTGATGAATTTTGTTTCTTTTTTAATTGCATAAATTTATGTACTCTTCTAAAAGTTGTTTCTGTTAATACCTTCACTTCAGATTGTATATAATATTACGAAATTCTCCACTTTAGGATCCACAACTAGGACCATAAATTCTTTGCGTTAATCATTTAGTTGTGCACAGATTCGGTCTTAAAGATGGATGGCTACTGATTATTTTTCTTAGTCAATGTACCCATTTCAAACACACATGGGATTTTGCAATGTGTGAGGCACTAGCAGAGCTTAACGATAGCTTGAGGACAGTAGGCATTTCCTTCGATTTACCAAAGCATTTGAATGTGTAGAACATACACTACTTCTGCATACGTTGGAACAATATGGACTTAGGGGTAAAGCTCAGCAATGCTTTGCTTCGCCGGCCGCGGTGGTCTCGCGGTTCTAGGCGCGCAGTCCGGAACCGTGCGACGGCTACGGTCGCAAGTTCGAATCCTGCCTCGGGCATGGATGTCTGTGACGTCCTTAGGTTAGTTAGGTTTAAGTAGTTCTAAGTTCTAGGGGACTGATGACCACAGCTGTTAAGTCCCATAGTGCTCAGAGCCATTTTTTGCTTTGCTTCGTATCCGACAAGCAGAAAGTTATAAGTTGTCCTCCAGAGTCAACAAACAAGGATGTGGCTTGAAAGTGACAGGGTGCGTGTAATGTGAAGACTTTGACTGAATATGTCTTGTACCACAGAAATTTTCCACGTTTGGATGGCACAAGTGTTATTACGAAAATCGTGGAAAGTAATACAAATAAGCCGGCCGAAGTGGCCGTGCGGTTAAAGGCGCTGCAGTCTGAAACCGCAGGACCGCTACGGTCGCAGGTTCGAATCCTGCCTCGGGCATGGATGTTTGTGATGTCCTTAGGTTAGTTAGGTTTAACTAGTTCTAAGTTCTAGGGGACTAATTGAAAGGTGGCTACACTGTGCCACTGCGCCAGAGAGTGCGCCAAAGAGTACTATTAAGCCGCCTCCACAGTGCGTGTTACGAGATCGTAGAAGTCAGTGCTTGTTGTGACATCGGAGAGGACAGTGTGTGTTAAGAGTTCGTACCGAGATGTGCTAGTGGGCACTGCTTGTCGTGAAATCGGAGGGATATGTTGTAGTAAAGAGTGTTGTTCCATGTCTTATGCAGTTATTTGATGGGAGAGATAGCAGATGTTATTGTAATGAGTGCATTTCATCAATATATGAAGGTAAAACTTACAATGTTCCTTTATTTTTTTGTGTATCTGAAATAATGTGTCACTACAGGTTCAGTCAACAAAGCATCTGGCTTGTGTTCTTGGATTAGAGTGTAATTGTGATTTTCTTGCGTAATTATAGTTTTTCTAAATTTCTTTTGTCACGTCAGTATAATTGGTATCAAAATTCTTGTCTTGTTGGAAAAGAACCGTGCCAGATGTGGGCGTTGAGTCACACTCCCACATACAGAACAGTTACATTTGTGCTTGGATTTTGTAGGTTTTATAGTTGCTGGGGACTTAATTTATTAACTGTGTTTATGAAAATTTTCTTACATTGTTCTTAGCAGTCAGATAGCGTAATAATACTAGTCAGGGCCAGCCGATTACGAGACTTACGTAATCGGACATACAGCAACTAAAAAATATTTTCAATCATATATTTAATTAAGCCCCCATGCACGTGGCGACCGCTGCTTCGGATCGTCCCTTGGAATTTTTCTAATTGTGAAAATTGTAGACTGTAGTATTGTTGTAGTAATTTTGAGTTTAGTGATTGTAGTCAGTATTGAGTGTGTAGATTTGGTAATTGGCATTCTTCTAATGGTATTTTTCAAAATTTAATTTTTATTGCCTTGTATACGCGTTTGACAATTTTGTGCAATTATTTCAATTGTTCGTTAATCGTGTTTGAGGGAAACATCTCGTGTGAATAGTACTGTTGGAGATAAGGAGTCATTGTGTGTGATTTTCGTACAGTGACGAATCTTTCGTATATTTTGTAAATGATTACGCGATCAATGAAAAAGGCAAAAATGATGAATAGTGAGAATGACGAAATTGTTCACATGGCGAACTCGCCAACAGAGGAAAACAGTATGGTGGATAATGAGGTGGAAAACAATGTGATAAGTCGGGAAAATAGTCCGGAACCATTTCAAAATTTTTCTCAATCAGAAAATTCACAGAATACGAGATCAACGATAGAAGATTCTGGAATAGTATCGAACACAGATAGCTTTATAGCCATGCAGAAGGAAGCTGGTTTTGTGGGAAATGTGAGGGGTGAAAAGAATTTTGAAACAGTTACTATGGAGCAGTTGATGAGTGCTATATTAAATGTGGGATCACAGTTACGATCTGAATTAAAAACAGATATGGAAACACAAATAGGAACAATTAAAACTGATATAGGAACTATTAAAACTGAGATGGGAACAATTAAAACACAAATGGGAACAATGGAAACACGGATGGGAACAATGGAAACTCGGTTAGGATCTGAATTAAAAACAGAGATAGGAACAATTAAAACAGAGATGGGAACTTTGGAAACACGGTTAGATTCAAGAATAGGGACATGTTTCAAAAATATGAAAGATGAATTAAAGAAAGAAATCAGGGAAGAAGTACAACCGATTTTGAATTCTCACAATAATAGCTTAATTTCAACAGAAATTAGACAAGAGGAACAGGACAGAGAACAGGAAGAAAAAGATCGCGTGATAGTACAGAATTTTTCAGAGTTAAATTTACAACGTGCAAAGGATAAGGAAGAAATAATTGAAGGAACCGAGGAATCCGTACCAAATGATAGAATAAATAACTTAACGCAACAGTGTGAACAGTTAACTACTAAATGTGACAACACCGAAACCCGAGTCGCGACATTTACAGAAGACATAAATAAACAGAAAGGACAATTAAGTGACTCATCGGAAAGAGTCGAGGAGATCTCAGATAAATTGACAAGTGTTAGTTTAGCAGAAGGGTTTGAAGAAAATAATTTGTTTCATTTACGGGATGCAACAAGAGAGCGCCAGGCGCGTGAACTTGACAATAATCGACATTCGGACTGGGACAGACGCGGTAGGTCTTTGTCGCCACGAGGCGAAAACTTTGATTATAAACACTTTTTGACTGTCCGGAAATTTAAGATCTTCCGCAATTCTAAGAATGAGATACATCCATGTGCATGGTTAGCTCAATTTACGTACGCACTTCCGCCAGATGTGCCACAAGGTCACAAACTAGAAATTATGTGCGGCTATTAAAGTCCTCAGGGGGTTCACTACTCTAAGTGAATATGTGCCGTAGCGAGCATAGGGCCCCGAGCTGTAGTGGTGCTGTTTCTCTTTTAGTTTTCTGTACCGCTGCCTACTCTTTTACTATTCTTTGCATCTGTCAAAACAACTCTTCGACTATCAATCTATCTAGTGAGTAAGTAAACTATAACCGGATTTGACTATTTACCTAAATGAGATTTCGAAAATTACTGTTTGAACTTATTAATGTCCTCAGGGGATTCACTATTCTAAGTGAATATGTGCCGTAGCGAGCATAGGGCCCCGAGCTGTAGTGGTGCTATTTCTCTTTTAGTTTTCTGTACCGCTGCCTACTCTTTTACTATTCTTTGCATCTGTCAAAACAACTCTTCGACTATCAATCTATCTAGTGAGTAAGTGAACAATAACCGGATATGACTGTTTTACCCAAAAGTGACTTTGGAAATTACCGATTGGACTTAATGTACCTACTGCAGCATTCATTCGTAGTTTAAACGAAATGTTACCTGTTTATCTTCGTGACAACATTACTTCTTATGTTGATGACATTCTTATTGCTAAACGTTCTTGGAGTGAGCACAACAAAATTTTGGATTCATTGTTACGTGTCTTTGCAAGAGTTGGCATTACAGTGAACTTAGAAAAATCTGAATTGGGTCGTTTTCAGGTGAAATTTCTCGGTCACATTATTGCTACAGAAGGTATTCTTCCTGATCCAGAGAAACTAGATGCTATTCAGCTCGCATTGACATTCTTTGTAAACGGAAATCGGTCGACAGCTCCGTTTGGTTAGTTTGTATTCCTGATGAGTGGGTCAATAAATTGATTTGGTATACGCATCTCAGTTATGCACACTTTGGTCCCCGAAAATGCTTTCACAAATTACGAGAAAATTGTTACTTCAGTAATATGGAAAAACGTATTCGATCTGTTCTTGCCAAATGCAAATTATGTCAAATGGCTAAGCCTCCAACGATTTCTCACAGAGCACCGTTGTTTCCCATCATTCCAGCGAAATTAAAGGAGATGGCTGCAGTCGATTTGTTCGGTCCAGTGGTTCGTTCTACTAATGGTTTTGCGTACATTTTCGTAGCAGTGGAGTTGACGTCAAAATATGTGTGTTTTACACCTTTACGCAAAGCAACAGCTCGTTCAATATCTAATGCTTTCATCAAACATTTTCTTAAAGAAGTTGGTCACGTTGATAAGGTTATATCAGATAATGGATCACAGTTTCGTTCTAAAATTTGGCTTCGTACTCTACAGCGTCGTAAAATTAAACCAATCTTCATTTCACTTTTTCACCCTCAATCGAACGCTTCAGAGAGATGGATGAAGGAAATCAATAAATTGTGCCGTCTTTATTGTCATCAGAATCACAGAACTTGGGATCAGTATCTTCATATTTTTCAAAACATTCTGAATGAACTTCCTAATGACTCAACTTCTTTACCGCCTCTATTGATATTAAAAAACAAAGCACCGACAAATCGCATTTCTGAAATAGTTCCTTTTCCACCTACACGGAAACTGCGGCATTCTGAAGTTGTCAACCTGGCTCTGCAAAATATTGCGTCTGCGGCTGCTAGAAGAGAGAAATCAGCGAAACGTCCTGGTCGTTTAAAAACTTTTTCAGTTGGCCAAAAGGCATTAATTAAATCTCATCGTTTGTCGCATAAAGGAAAAGGCTTGTGTCGCAAATTTTTTCTGCTTTATAACGGTCCATATAGGGTTCGCAAAATTATACATGATAACACTGTCGAAGTAGAAACTCTTAAATCTCGACGCTCTAAAGGAATACATCATATATCTGACGTAAAAATTTTTGTGGAATGACATACTTGTGAGAAACTAACAGCTAGATGTAAACACGCAGAGAGTACAAGGATACCGCGCTGTGTTTTGGCGGCGGCACATATTCAAAGCAACAGTCAAGTCTGCGCGCCGCACAAGGCAGTCGTTGACCGAAAACAATAGCTTCCTACGTCACGCGCCTACAGCTGATCGAGCGCTCAGTGCGAATGCACTGACAGCCGTAAACAAATACACAGTCTAATTTCTCCGACTAAATTCAGTATAAAGCTATAGTGACTTGATAAATTCTGTTATTAACATTCAGTATTTTCCAGGATATGGTTGTGTAAAATATTTGAGAACTTCAGGTAAATTCTGTGTGTCTCCGACGTTAAGACGACCTGCTATCGAGAAATTTTCAGGAAGAATGTAATTTCGAAGAAGAAACTAATAAACTAAAAAAAGGGTAACTATTAATTGAGTTCATTTTCAGGTAACATATTTCCACATAGGTACGTACTTTAGACGTAATTTGCTGCTCGCGATTACGTGATTCATACTTTGTGCTAATTTTGTGTTCTATGGATTTACTTGTGAAGCGACGTGCTTGTGTACATTTACTGATTTTGACAATTATTGATTAATGAACTGGGTTGTAACTTGTGTATATTATGCATCGCTTGGCTGCTATGCTTTTTCACTGACTGATTTTGACAATTATTGATTAATGAACTGGGTTGTGACTTGTATAGATTATGCATCGCTTGGGTGCTATGCTTTTTCACTGATGTCATATTTTTTTTTTAATTATGTGCCTGCTGTGCTTATTTATTTAAATTGTAATGGTAACCTGATTTATTGTGCTGATGTGTTTAGGTATGTAAGTTATACTTTGTGATTTATCTGCTTGCGCCTCCATGTTTACTTATTAAGATTACATATGAACATTTATTTGCTTATGCTGATATGATGCTAATGACCTGTTTATTACGTAAGATATATGTTTGCTGCTTTTTGTATGGATTACATATTTACACATTTCTGTTTTGTTGCCATAACTGCTCTTTAATTTGGTGTATAGCAATGCTGATGTACTGTGTATAAACATAGAGTTTAGGTTACACTGTGGTATTAATTATAGATTGTTCGCTTGGCAAAGCCTCGTTGTAGGAATTGTGCTGCATCCACTAGTTGACATTCTGTTCTCTACTGGTGTATTTACTCGCTATTGCTTGTTTTGCTTACGCTCAGTGCCTTATATTTTAAGATAAGAAAATTAACTGCTATAATTCGACGAACGACATTAGTACAAGAAAGTCATAGAAGTCACATGAGCTGAGGTTTTATGGAAGCTGTATAAATTTATGCTAATAGGAAGGAAGCTAACGACATGACATACCAATACTAGGTTTAGACCATTAACAGTTATTACACTGCATTTTTCGTGAGCAATTGAAATAGGAAGTGACACTTGACACAAGAAATACTCCACATGTTTGCTTCTGTCTGCTATGATTCTTGAAGTGGTGTACACACTGTGTAACATTATGATTATTCACACTCCGTTGTCGTACTTAATTACTGAGAGTTATTCGAACTAAGTCTGTTAGAGGTCAGGTATGCATTTCTTTTATTTAATGATGGACAAGGAACCAAAATGTATCTTATAATTTATAATGAGTAGAAGATTGGGTCAGATGGATTACACAGAGGTTGTGTGTGGGCAATGTGTCTTCGGATTGTATGGGATGCTGAATTGAAGTTGCATTAGGATTTTATCTGTACTTGTTCGAGGAGACTGACGAGAGGAAAGAGTTGTTATGGAAGTGAAATGATATTGGTGCTGAGGTTTATATTTATCGATGTATTATTATAGGTATTGAGAGTATATGAAGTTGTTTGTGGACAAGAGGTAAGGTGATATTGGTGCTGAGGTTTACATTTATCGACGTATTATTGAGGTATTATTGAGATTATGTGATGCTGATAATTATTGGAGTTTTGGTGTATAAGAGGTAAAGTAAGTGAGGAGCATATTTTTTTTTTTGTTGGTCTTATGGAACAAGGAGGATGAAGAGAGCAGACTAGAACACTAAAATAGAAGGAAGATAGTCTATACACACACTTTGTTAAATAACTAAGCAGTATATACTTTTTTTTTTGGAGAGAGGAAGTAATTGCATATCTTGGCTCACTGACAGTTGTTCAACAACAGTACATTTTGATCTGGCTTTGCAAACATTGGTCTTGACATGATGACTATGACGTTGACTTAACTATTATTGACTGTTATACATTGCTGCCACTACTACTTGATACACATGATGAACATTAAATTTTGACAGAATTGCATTTACATAATTAACACTATTCAATTACACAGTAGTACTTAATGTGGATGAAGGATGAGTGAGTGTGTTTTGTGTGTTTTCCTTTACTAATCCTAACCACCTATCTCCTAAATATTATTTTATTTGTTTGTAGTGGCTTGCACTGACACCCATAAATATTATAGGTTTACTGGTATTTGTGTATTATAATAGTTAATAGGACAATTATCTGATATCATTTGTGTGTTTGTTATGATTTGTATGTTACTGTAAAAGCATTTGTATGTGTATTCAAACTATTGTTCATGCCTGAACTGTCTGATTAGTGAAGATAAATATTCTGAACTGTTACTGGTACCTTTTCTACATGAGTGGTGCCACTAGGACATGTTTAATTGGTGCTCATAAACTCTGACGAACAGTGTGAACAGTGCTAGTGAGTTTGATGGAACTGCTTCTGCTGAGAGATGTGACTTGTTGCTGTCTGCACCTACTTAACATTGCTGGGTGCAACTGATGGACTGCTTCTACTGAAATGGTGTCACTTGTTGGTGTCTGCACCTGCACTCAACATTGCTGGGTGCAACTGATGGACTGCTTCTACTGAAATGATATCACTTGTTGGTGTCTGCACCTACTCAACATTGCTGGGTGCAACTGATGAACTGTTTTTACTGAAATGAAGTCACTTGTTGCTGTCTGCACCTACTCAACATTGCTGGGTGCCTCTGATGGACTGCTTCTACTGAAATGATGTCACTTGTTGGTGTCTGCACCTGCTCAACATTGCTGGGTGCCTTTGATGGACTGCTTCTACTGAAATAATGTCACTTGTTGCTGTCTGCACCTGCTCAACATTGCTGGGTGCAACTGATGGACTACTCCTACTGAAATGGTGTCACTTGTTGGTGTCTGCACCTGCACTCAACATTGCTGGGTGCAACTGATGAACTGTTTTTACTGAAATAAAGTCACTGGTTGCTGTCTGCACCAACTCAACATTGCTGGGTGCAATTGATGAACTGTTTTTACTGAAATGATATCACTTATTGCTGTCTGCACCTGCTCAACATTGCTGGGTGCAACTGATGGACTGCTTCTACTGAAATGAAGTCACTTGTTGCTGTTTGCACCTGCTCAACATTGCTGGGTGCAACTGATGAATTGTTTTTACTGAAATGATGGTCACTTGTTGGTGTCTGCACCTGCTCAACATTGCTGGGTGCATCTGATGAACTGCTTCTACTGAATTAATGTGACTTGTTGCTGGGTGTACCTGCTAAACTTTACTGGGTGCCACTGATGGACTGCTTCTACGGAAAACATGTAACCTGTTGGTGTCTTTTTTTTGTATAAACTAATCATTGAAAGCATTTTATGTGAACATTTGTATAAACTGATTTTTTTGTATATTGTGTAAACTATTATGCAAAGTCACATGTATGAAAAGAAGTTGTATTGCTTACTGTATTTCATATGTTAGGTTAGTAAAAGGTCAGTGCAAAGCCAAAATTTTTAACTAATTATGTGATATTTAGGTATTAATATTATCTTTTATTTTTGTCTGTATTTTTCTGGACGAATTTGGTGGTATTTTCACCACCAATGCTGGCAAAAATACCATCAAATTCTGGCCTGTGGAGGAGGGGCATATGAAAGGTGGCTACACTGTGCCACTGCGCCAGAGAGTGCGCCAAAGAGTACTATTAAGCCGCCTCCACAGTGCGTGTTACGAGATCGTAGAAGTCAGTGCTTGTTGTGACATCGGAGAGGACAGTGTGTGTTAAGAGTTCGTACCGAGATGTGCTAGTGGGCACTGCTTGTCGTGAAATCGGAGGGATATGTTGTAGTAAAGAGTGTTGTTCCATGTCTTATGCAGTTATTTGATGGGAGAGATAGCAGATGTTATTGTAATGAGTGCATTTCATCAATATATGAAGGTAAAACTTACAATGTTCCTTTATTTTTTTGTGTATCTGAAATAATGTGTCACTACAGGTTCAGTCAACAAAGCATCTGGCTTGTGTTCTTGGATTAGAGTGTAATTGTGATTTTCTTGCGTAATTATAGTTTTTCTAAATTTCTTTTGTCACGTCAGTATAATTGGTATCAAAATTCTTGTCTTGTTGGAAAAGAACCGTGCCAGATGTGGGCGTTGAGTCACACTCCCACATACAGAACAGTTACATTTGTGCTTGGATTTTGTAGGTTTTATAGTTGCTGGGGACTTAATTTATTAACTGTGTTTATGAAAATTTTCTTACATTGTTCTTAGCAGTCAGATAGCGTAATAATACTAGTCAGGGCCAGCCGATTACGAGACTTACGTAATCGGACATACAGCAACTAAAAAATATTTTCAATCATATATTTAATTAAGCCCCCATGCATAATGACCTCAGCAGTTCAGTCCCATAGTGCTCAGAGCCATTAGAACCATTAATACAAATAATGTACGGAATAGGGTAGTCGGGAACATCAGCATGTGGCTTGTCTTAACTGTAGAATGTTGCTGTTTTCGCTATAAGAATGACGTCAACTGTACTTGACACTGAAACACGAAGCTTACTTTCAATCTCTTATCTCGTCCGGTGCTAAATTTTTGGTCAAAGCTGTCCACTCAAGAAGAACCAAGGAATACTTATCATCTACAGACTTTACTGTGTACTATGTAAAAGTATAAGTAGCAGTGTCAGTGGAGTGGACCTTTTGAAATCCAAACTGTGAGTGACTAAACATTTTTAGTACACAGGTTGGTGACCACACCGGAGTACATTAAATTCTCAATTATAGAAAATGATGTAATGAGTGATACTGCGGGGTAGTCTGTGAAGTAACCTTCCCTATAGAGAGGCCTGCTAATGTAAACAAATGGTTCAAATGGCTCTGAGCACTATGGGACTCAACTGCTGAGGTCATTAGTCCCCGAGAACTTAGAACTAGTTAAACCTAACTAACCTAAGGACATCACAAACATCCATGCCCGAGGCAGGATTCGAACCTGCGACCGTAGCGGTCTTGCGGTTCCAGACTGCAGCGCCTTTAACCGCACGGCCATTTCGGCCGGCCATAATGTAAACAGTAGCAATTGGATAGTGTTCACATATTTCTGAATACGTAAAAATTCTATCATTTGTGTATTCTGAAAAAGTAAATAAACGTCCACTGATGATACCACAGCTCTGCCAATACATGTTGGACAACAAATATACGTGTCTTTTTATAAGGTGGAGCCTGCATTACAGGCAATGAGGAATTTTCAGCTATAAAAGGAAAGAAATTCATAAGACAATCCAAGTAATGGTTTTAGAGTTGAAACTTACTGACAGCTTAAAACTGTGTGCCATGCAGTATTCTAACACTGAACCTAACCGAAGGTGAAATTTTGTAACAAAGCAGTAGATGTCACACAGAAAAACTTAACTATGCTTTATTATACAGACCACTGATGATACCCAATACAAATAATGATACACGCTTTACAGAAGCAAATTAACATTCAGTTGTAAAAGACGGTAGAATTTGATCTAATCTACGTTATTTAAAAGCGGCAGTCGAAGAAGAATGTTTACAAGTTTAACAATGGTCCATAATTGAAAACTTACCTTTAATTGGAAATGGTTTTATCGACTTTTATGTTTTTAAATAAAATTTTGTTTCTCAAATTATAAATTCACACAAGTACATAAAATAACTGAAAAAACTCCATTTATAAATAGCCTAATTACATACACTATAACACGCTAAAGTTCAGTTTTTTAAGGAAATTATGAAAATACGTCTTCTGTTTGTCATGCATCTTGTTGTCATAATTGAGAAGAGAGTCTTTAAGCACGTCTATTTTGTTTTTCTGCATTCATTAATGCTGCATTTCGTTTAAACTCTGATAACGTAATGCTGCATAATGACTATCAATAACCCGAGATTCATTTGAATAATCCTCTACAAGAGCAGTTCACCGACGAAGAAGTTTGCTTGTAAAACCCTCGAAGATGGTGAACTGGAACAGAGACATTACTACGCCTTTAAATTATGTTATAAAACAGTTTGACAAAGCGAAGTTGCGCAGTGGTTAGCACACAGGACTCGCATTCTGAAGGACGGCGGTTCAAATACGCGTCTGGCCATCCAGATTTAGGTTTTCCGTGATTTCCCTGAATGGCTTCAGGCAAATACTGGGACAGTTCCTTTGAAAGGGCACGGTCGATTTCCTTCCACATTCTTCCCTAATCCGACCTTATGCTCGGTCACTAATTGTTTTGGTTGGCAGGAGAGCCAACACCGTGTTAATAGAGGAGGCCGAAAGGCACGCATTTTAGCTCACGTAGGCTGGCGTGAAGTCTGGAACAGGACAAGGAAATTAGAATCTAGAAAAACGGACGTAGGTGGTGGAATACTTAACTTTAATCCGTTAATGAAGAACGTCGGTACATGATTCAATATCAATAGTACCTGATAATGGCGCCTTGCTAGGTCGTAGCAAATGACGTAGTTGAAGGCTATGCTAAACTATCGTGTCGGCAAATGAGAGCGTATTTTGTCAGTGAACCATCGCTAGCAAAGTCGGTTGCACAACTGGGGCGAGTGCTAGGAAGTCTCTCTAGACGTGCCGTGTGGCGGTGCTCGGTCTGCAATCACTGATAGTGGCGACACGCGGGTCCGACATATACTAACGGACCGCGGCCGATTTAAAGGCTACCACGTAGCAAGTGTGGTGTCTGGCGGTGACACCACACTAATGACCTCGATGTCGACGGTGCGTTAAATACTAATCTCCTCCTCCACCATAAAAACAGCTACCAACCACTATTTTAAAGAACTTCATCTTTTTACAACGCACTTTACTTTACCATGCCCTTACCGGTTTCGAATTTTCGTTCATCGTTATATGCCTGCATTACAGTATAACTGTTGATAAGAAATTGGTCGTTTTGATTACCATGGCGTGCTATCTTGAAAATATATTAAGTGGTAACTGTTCATAAAGAAAATGAAGATATATGAAATTTTGAAGTTACGTAATGACTGTCTATCACCAGTACTTAGCAGTGAATGCGTGTTGACAGCTTTGAAGGCTTCAGTTTTTTTTTATTTTCCATATATCATGCAGTGGTATCGGGGTAAACGTCTCTCAGTTTTATGAACATGTCAACGAAATCACTAAATAAAAAATTGGTCACTATTAGAACTTCTTCAATGAACAATCTGATTTCGCATACACTTCACGTGTTTAACACGTATAGATGGCTTACAAAGACGCTATGAAGCAAAGGCACACGTTGTTCATATTGGTGACAGAGATGACGTGAAACATACGAATTTTGCATCGATACATTTTCGGAAGTAATTGCTAAATAACCGATGTTCATTAAAAATAACATAGTTGCTCTTTCATCTTTATCATCATTTATTGCACTAACAGTCCTTTAAGGACTATCTTCTAAGGCGTATAGTAGAAAACAAAAGAAATAACCACACTACGAAAGGACAGAAAAAGTACTGTATAAAATATTGTGAAGGAACGCATTACAAAAAGCACAATAAAAAGTAAGTCACTTAGCCGAAACGGAGGAGATGTCTACTGCACATGGCAGTCCATCGCTGCCGGTCTCCAGTCTCATCTGCCACCACTTCTTTAACGACTATTAATACCCGATCCTTCCATTGCATCCTTGGACGTACCCTTGGGCGTTTTCCAGCAGGTTGGGAATGATGAACTCAGTATGAGAGGGATTTATCAGTTCGAATGATGTGTCCAAACCACTGCAACTTCTTGTGCCCTGATATTAGTTCAATGTGTGGCTTTCGAAACTTTTATTAGTCAGTAGGGAACCCAAATACTTGAATTCCTCTACACGTTCAAAAGTATATCCCTCAAAAACGACGGAAGGAAGGAAAGCTCGACGACGTGATACAGGGGATATTTGGTTTTATCCGCATTCACCACCAGCCCATTTTCCTCGCATTGCGGAGAAATCGTGAAGTATCAGTGCATACTTACTCGAAGGCATCAGCTAGAATCACAATATCATCAGCAAATGCCAGGATTGTGTCTACTCTCACTTTCTCCGTTTCTCTGGTTCGATCAGAGTCTCGACTTACTCATTTCAAGGCCAAGTTGATTAGTATTGGCGTCAATGGATCGTCTTGTCTCAGTCCTTTCCGAATACTGAATGGTGTCCATAGATGGTTATCGAGCCGAACGTAGTTGTAAATTTATAAAAGTTACATGAAATAAGATATTAAAAAAAAATAAATACCTCTTATACTTTTGTTTTTGTGTCATATTAAATAGTAGCTTTCGGAAGTTTTCCAGGAAAGCCTTGTTAGCTACTTCCGTTTTTTCATTAAGGAAGTTGTGTGGTGAAATGCTTTTATTTTAAATTCTTCTATACGAAGCGTTGAAA
This sequence comes from Schistocerca piceifrons, assembly GCF_021461385.2. Taxonomy (NCBI): domain Eukaryota; kingdom Metazoa; phylum Arthropoda; class Insecta; order Orthoptera; family Acrididae; genus Schistocerca; species Schistocerca piceifrons. The sequence continues at coordinate 548,580,452 of NC_060143.1, forward strand.
ACAACCTACAGAGCCTTCACTATGCAGAGAAGGCCATGTCATGAACAACCTTGAAAAAAAAGAAATATTTAAAAATAAAAACACATCATTGAACCCCCATGATAAAGAAGAACTAGCAAACGGTACTTTCCTGGCAAAATTTCTGAAAGCTATTCTTTCACAGGACACAAAAATAAAAGTATGAGGCGTGTTTTTATTTATAAGAACATAATTTCATCTGAATTTTTAAAAGAAGAAACATGTTTAATTATTTCCTGCTGCACATCGATTATTTGTCAATTACTTCCTAAAAAGTATCGATGTTGAAGTCATATCTTTCATCTCACGTCTGACATCAATTTGAACAGGGTATTCCTTTGGTTCATAGCATCTTTCAAAAAAAATGATTGAAATGGCTCTAAGCACTATGGGACTTAATATCTGAGGTCATCTGTCCCCTAGACTTAGAACTACTTAAACCTAACTAACCTAAGGACATCACACGCAACCATGCCCGAGGCAGGATTCGAACGTGCGACCGTAGCAGCAACGGGATTCCGGACTGAAGCGCCTAGAACCACTCGGCCACAACGAAATCTGATTGCTTCTTGAAAAAGTGCTAATGATGACCCATTTTTTTTCTTGGTGATTTCGCGGAAGCGTTTATAACACTGGGCCATGTTTACCATCGTACTTCTACTTGGTACACGGAAAATAACAAACACTGAAGCGTTCAAATCTATCAACACAAGTTCACTGTAAATACAGATACTAAACTGCCACTATGTAATTTCCAAATTTATCTTCATTTCCTTTATGAATTGTTATGAGTTAATATATTTTCTCGTTAGGAAACCTTGGCAAAAGTCAGCCATCTGACGATCAACGGAAGCTCGTAACCGGTATGTGTGACTGTGTATGCGTGTGTGTGTGTGTGTGTGTGTGTGTGTGTGGGATGGGTGGGTGAGTGGGTGAGTGGGTGGGTGGGTGGGTGTGCCTGTGTTTGGAATTTACGAGTTTACGAGCTCTCAACGGCGAGGCAATCAGCGTCCTTACAAATATTTAAATAAACGAATGTGCCTAAAAGGGTTGAAAATTTGTCACGCCGTGAGGAGTAAATCTTCAAAATAAACTCATTCACTTCCGCCTCACTCACGTTCACACACACACACACACACACACACACAATCACTCCATTTCACATGTTGTAGGTCAATGGAGAAAGGGTGAAAAGCGGCAAACCAGGAGTTAAAACAAATAGAAAACGACTGAGGAGCTAAAATAACAGCACAGAGTAATGCGACCACTTACAAACAACATGAGTGAGCGAGTCAGTGTCAATACGTTAAGAGACTCTGGACTCGCATTCGGAAGGACGACGGTTCAATCCCGCGTCCTGATTTAGGTTTTCCGTGATTTCCCTGAATCGCTCCAGGCAAATGCCGGGATGGTTCCCTTGAAAGGGCACGGCCGACTTCCTTCCCCAGGCTTCCCTAATCCGATGAGACAGATGACCTCGCTGTCTGGTCTCCTTCCCCAAACAACCCAACCCAATACGTTAAGAACATCGCCTAAAATTTTAGGAGACAAGTGGAATAATCACAGAACATTAAAACTCTAACCACATTCTTTTGAATGTCACTTAAAACAGGGGCAGATCTGTCGACAATGTGTTGACGAGACAAAAAAGTTCTTTAAATTAGAGGTAGGTAAATATTTTTACAACGTAGTCTACAACACAACCACAGAACCATCACAATGTCAATTATCGACAAAATAACTAGGCTACTTGCTCATTATGAGCTCCTAACCGGTTAAAATCGTCTCAGTCTCTAAACAACGGAGCCAGTTCTTGTTGCGCTTCACTGTGAGGCGATCAGGCGAGGATATGTGCATCTGGCTCGGTGCCAGGAATCTCCATTCACACGTTCTCTCCTCGCAGCGGTCTGCTTCACATCCAGATTGCTCTGCGCTACAACACTCTGTGGTCGTGGTCTCCGTCTCCTTTGTTTTCGGGGACAGGGTTTCCAGAATCACCTCTCGACAGAACTCCGTGACCATCAGAGTTTGGTGCCTGAGACGGCCCAGACAAGGTACATTTCGTCTAGGATTACTTCTACGAGACCTGCATAGCCACCGTCCGCACTGGTTGTATGACGTCCTTGTGGTGGCAGGCATTCCAATTTCCTGCCGCTGTCACATCGTAGCTGCAGAGTATCGCGTTGCACTCCAGTTCCTCTGCAGAAGCAAGATGCTACAAAGTTTCAACGTAACTATGAATGCATCATTAGGTACTTGGACATTGCTCGGAGAACACATCTGTAGCCTGTGTACTCATGGTCTGTGCTCCTACAGTGAGGAATGGCGTGTCACAACGTTTCCATGTCAACGCACAAACAGCTGTCCTCTTCTTTACACTTTTTGTTATTTCGTTTGGTTTATTGAGTCATTTTCAACAGCTTGCTACTATTAAAAAACAGGTATGCAGAGAAGCCACATTAAAAAGAGGTTTAACAGTGATTTAAATACAATACATTTTGCACCATGAACCATGGACCTTGCTGTTGGTGGGGAGGCTTGCGTGCCTCAGCGATACAGATGGCCGTACCGTAGGTGCAATCACAACGGAGGGGTATCTGTTGAGAGGCCAGACAAACATGTGGTTCATGAAGAGGGGCGGCAGCCTTTTCAGTAGTCGCAGGGGCAACAGTCTGGATGATTGGCTGATCTGGCCTTGTAACATTAACCAAAACGGCCTTGCTGTGCTGGTACTGCGAACGGCTGAAAGCAAGGGGAAACTACAGCCGTAAATTTACCCGAGGACATGCAGCTTTGAAGTGCAAAATGGCTAAGCAGGGATGGCTAGAGGACAAATGTAGGGATGTAGAGGCTTATCTCACTAGGGGTAAGATAGATACTGCCTACAGGAAAATTAAAGAGACCTTTGGAGAGAAGGGAACCACTTGTATGAATATCAAGAGCTCAGATGGCAACCCAGTTCTAAGCAAAGAAGGGAAGGCAGAAAGGTGGAAGGAGTATGTAGAGGGTTTATACAAGGGCGATGTACTTGAGGACAATATTATGGAATTGGAAGAGGATGTAGATGCAGATGAAATGGGAGATAAGATACTGCGTGAAGAGTTTGACAGAGCACTGAAAGACCTGAGTCGAAACAAGGCCCCGGGAGTAGACAACATTCCATTAGAACTACTGACGGCCGTGGGAGAGCAAGTCATGACAAAACTCTACCATCTGGTGAGCAAGATGTATGAGACAGGCGAAATACCCACAGACTTCGAGAAGAATACAATAATTCCAATCCCAAAGAAAGCAGGTGTTGACAGATGTGAAAATTACCGAACTATCAGTTTAATAAGTCACAGCTGCAAAATACTAACGCGAATTCTTTACAGACGAATGGAAAAACTGGTAGAAGCCGACCTCGGGGAAGATCAGTTTGGATTCCGTAGACATGTTGGAACACGTGAGGCAATACTAACCTTACGACTTATCTTAGAAGAAAGATTAAGGAATGGCAAACCTACGTTTCTAGCATTTGTAGACTTAGAGAAAGCTTTTGACAACGTTAACTGGAATACTCTCTTTCAAATTCTGAAGGTGGCAGAGGTAAAATACAGGGAGCGAAAGGCTATTTACAATTTGTACAGAAACCAGATGGCAGTTATAAGAGTCGAGGGGCATGAAAGGGAAGCAGTGGTTGGGAAAGGAGTGAGACAGGGTTGTAGCCTCTCCCCGATGTTATTCAATCTGTATATTGAGCAAGCAGTAAAGGAAACAAAAGAAAAATTCGGAGTAGGTATTAAAATTCATGGAGAAGAAGTAAAAACTTTGAGGTTCGCCGATGACATTGTAATTCTGTCAAAGACAGCAAAGGACTTGGAAGAGCAGTTGAACGGAATGGACAGTGTCTTGAAAGGGGGATATAAGATGAACATCAACAAAAGCAAAACGAGGATAATGGAATGTAGTCAAATTAAATCGGGTGATGCTGAGGGAATTAGATTAGGAAATGAGACACTTAAAGTAGTAAAGGAGTTTTGCTATTTAGGGAGTAAAATAACTGATGATGGACGAAGTAGAGAGGATATAAAATGTAGACTGGCAATGGCAAGGAAAGCGTTTCTGAAGAAGAGGAATTCGTTAACATCGAGTATAGATTTAAGTGTCCGGAAGTCGTTTCTGAAAGTATTTGTATGGAGTGTAGCCATGTATGGAAGTGAAACATGGACAATAACCAGTTTGGACAAGAAGAGAATAGAAGCTTTCGAAATGTGGTGCTACAGAAGAATGCTGAAGATAAGGTGGGTAGATCACGTAACTAATGAGGAGGTATTGAATAGGATTGGGGAGAAGAGAAGTTTGTGGCACAACTTGACTAGAAGAAGGGATCGGTTGGTAGGACATGTTTTGAGGCATCAAGGGCTCACAAATTTAGCATTGGAGGGCAGCGTGGAGGGTAAAAATCGTAGGGGGAGACCAAGAGATGAATACACTAAGCAGATTCAGATGGATGTAGGTTGCAGTAGGTACTGGGAGATGAAGAAGCTTGCACAGGATAGAGTAGCATGGAGAGCTGCATCAAACCAGTCTCAGGACTGAAGACCACAACAACAACAACATTTTGCTAAGGAACTTAAGTTCAATACTACAGCAAAAACAAAACAAAAAAAGAAATTTGGAAGGATACACCAGGAGACTAGATTGTTTATGCAATCACAGACAGAACACCAGATTTCGTGTATGCACCCTCATAGAAAACAAAAAAGGACTCCGTATATTTGAAGATATTCAGGACATAATAAATCAGAAGTACTTCTTGGAAGAGCACCTTCAATTTGTCAAGGTTTTGCAGTAAGCGGTTTTACTGTATTTCGAGGAAACTGTAAGAGAACAGTAAGTGGTTAATAACTCCTTCTTCGATCTTGTGAAAGTCGCAGGAAAGATTGATCCCCTTGCAGTGGCACACATTAGTAGTACCCCACTGTTTAACATTCGGCAGAAGTGGATCCAGCCTGTTGCGGTAGATGTACTTGTTCACACACATTCTCAGTCTTTGCCCACCCCTCTCTGTAAAGCTCCTCTGCTGTTCATTATCTCTCCACTTATTGCCCACACTTTCTCTGTTTCATCTCTGCAGCCAGTAAACGCTTCGTCTCCGTCGGATCTGGAGGTCTACAGAGTGTTTTCCGAGGAGTACTAGTAGGTACTTAAATACTGCTAATCCTTTCTACATGAAAGCATTGCCTGAATAAATAATGGATTGGAATCGTTCATTTCTATCACTGACAAAATAAAAAATTAAGTAAATTGTAAAACAGAAATTAAATTTGTTAAAAATCTCATGGAAATTATAACAATTTATTTAGAAAAATAGCATATTAGAATAAGGTTCTTTCTGTATGTTGTCGATTCTGTGTCTGCGTTAAAACCTATACAAAATAGTACACTGTAACACAAATACCCACCTTGCTTAAGCAATGGTCAACAGCATGTACAAACGCATAACATTTTGCTGTCTGTAATAAGGTTTATTATTATTATTTTGCTACCGGTTTCGCTTCTGAACCATCATCGATGGCACGAAAATTATCACAGGTATATCACATGTCATACATACTTTAACGTAAGTTACCATACAAAATATTAACTGCCAAGAAAGCCGGCCGAAGTGGCCGTGCGGTTAAAGGCGCTGCAGTCTGGAACCGCAAGACCGCTACGGTCGCAGGTTCGAATCCTGCCTCGGGCATGGATCTTTGTGATGTCCTTAGGTTAGTTAGGTTTAACTAGTTCTAAGTTCTAGGGGACTAATGACCTCAGCAGTTGAGTCCCATAGTGCTCAGAGCCATTTGAGCCAACTGCCAAGAAAAATCATAAACTGTGACAAGACTGAAATATGACGGCATGTTGACAAAAGGACCTTCTGCCAATCTATGATTTTGTCTCCCCATCATGCACATACTGTTTCTCGCGAAGTGCATCATTCGTTGGGCCAAACAGGTGAACCGGCTACATGGTGGATGAGGAAAAACAGTTCAACAAAGTTTTGTGAGCTCGGCTCTGGTGCACAGATTTGTGTGAGGCGTTGCGATGTCATGAAGGAGGAGAAGTTCGTTTGCACTTTGGGGGCGGTGCAAACAATGAAGTCGTTTTGTCAATTTCCTGAAGGTAGCATTTCTGAGTTGACTGTTGCACAAGGACATCACAGAGAAGCAGTCCTTCAGAGTTCCACAAGATAATTCTTCGGGGGAGTGGCTGTGTGGCACCACTGCATGGATTGCAGTTTGGTTTCCGGTTCGAAGTGATAAACCCAAATAGAAATTGCCGTGATCGGCCTCGTAACGCGCAAGTACTTGCGCACAGATGGTGCTTCGTTGCTCTTTATTGTCTCCTGCTAGGCAGCGAGGAACCCGGCGGGCAGACACCTCTGAGTATCTCACGTGGCGGAGGAGTGTGCCAGCACTACCGACGGCATCGTCCGGCTATGCAGCGGGATGCTCGATCGTGACCCGTCGGTCTCCTCGAGTGTCCGCACGCTCCAACGCTGCAGGAGTCACACACGTGAGATGGCAGCAGGCACGAGGGAGGTCGGACAGGTTTTTGCGCGGCCTTGTTGCTATGACGACAGACGCCTTGCCCAACGACTCACCCTGCTTTTGTTCACTACCAGCTCTCCGCAATTCTGCAAGCGGCTGTCAATATCTACACTGCTCTGGTTTTCCGCCCATAGAAACTAAATGACGGCTCTCTGATTCGAAATCACTTCCGCTGCAAACGCCATTTTGAAGGTTACATGTAGCACCGCCACGTATCGGAACTTCATGAGACTAGAGAGGCTGAAGTGGGAATATTCCACGATGTCTCACGACAAATTCCCCTTTTTTTCAACCGAGATTGGCTGAGAAAAAAATGTTTTGCATTACTTATTGAACGCCCCATGTACATGATCCCCACTTTTCTTATTCCTACAAGTATTGTCGCATGTATTAAAAATTCACAAGAACAGATTTTCAGGATTATCTATAGGGGGTTAGGAATCTATATGGGATTACAAGAAATTATTTTACGTTTTAGTCGGTTTTAAAAACATATAAATAATGCTAAATGTAAGAGATGCACAATACTCTGAGGGCTTGGAGAAATATAATTAGTCATCCTCACAGCAAAAAATGAAGACCCCGTCGATACCTGAAGAAATTGTACGGAAATCGAACAGTTTCTGAAATGTCACATAAAACTTTCTTTTGCATATTATTAATTTTCTCAAATGGATTGTTTGTTGCACTGGAGTAAACGAATCAGTCGCTTTAGTTTCATTTCTGTGTTGTATTTCATGGGCCTGCTCTTATTCCAGAAAGTGAACAGCACCAGAAATTAGCTTCCAATTTTGTCTACATTATTCGGCTTACATATTACACTACTGACCATTAAAATTGGTACACCAAGAAGAAATGCAGATGATAATCGTAAATTCACGAGACAAATATATTATACTAGAACTGACATATGATTACATGTTCACGCATTTTGGGTGCGTAGATCCTCAGAAATCAGTACCCAGACCAACCGCATCTGGCCGTAATAACGCCCTCGATACGCCTGGGCATTGAGTCAAACAGAGCTTAGACGGCGTGTACAGGTACAGCTGCCCATGCAGCTTCAACACGATACCACAGTTCATCAACAGTAGTGATTGGCCTATTGTGACGAGCCAGTTTCTCGGCCACCGTTGACCAGACGTTTTCAATTGGTAAGAGATCTTGATAATGTGCTGGCCAGGGCAGCAGTCGAACATTTTCTGTATCCAGAACGGACCGTACAGGATCTGCAACATGCGGTCGTGCATTATCCTGCTGAAATGTAGGGTCTCGCAGGGATCGAATGAAGGGTAGAGCCACGGGTCGTAACACATCTGAAATCTAACGTCCACTGTTCAAAGTGCCGTCAATGTGAACAAGAGGGGACTGAGACGTGTAACCAATGGCACCCCATACCATTACGCCGGGTGATACGCCAGTATGGCGATGACGAATACATGCTTCCAATGTGCGTTCACCGCGATGTCGCCAAACCGGATGCGACCATCATGATGCTGTAAACCGAACCTGGGTTCATCCGAAAAAATGACGTTTTGCCATTCGTGCACCCAGGTTCGTCGTTGAGTACACCATCGCAGGCGCTCCTGTCTGTAGTGCAGCGTCAAGGGTAACCGCAGTCATGGTCTCCGAGCTGATAGTCCATGCTTCTGCAAACGTCGTCGAATTGTTCGTGCAGATGGTTGTTGTCTTGCAAACGTCCCCATCTGTTGATACAGGGATCGAAACGTGGCCGCACGATCCGTTACAGCCACGCGGATAAGATGCTTGTCATCTCGACTGCTAGTGATACGAGACCGTTGGGATCCAGCACGGCGTTCTGTATTACCCTCCTGAACCCACCGATTCTATAACAGTCATTGGATCTCGACCAACGCGAGCATCAATGTCGCGATACGATAAACAGCAATTGCGATAGGCTACAATCCGACCTTTACCAAAGTCGGAAACGCGATTGTACACATTTCTCCTCCTTACACGAGGCATCACAACAACGTTTCACCAGGCAACGCCGGTCAACTGCTGTTTGAGTATGAGAAATCGGTTGGAAACGTTCCTCATGTCAGCACGTTGTAGGTGTCGCCACCGGCGCCAAGCTTGTGTGAATGCTCTGAAAAGCTAATCATTTGCATATCACAGCATCTTCTTCCTGTCGGTTAAATTTCGCGTCTGTAGCACGTCATCTTCGTGGTGTAGCAATTTTAATGGCCAGTAGTGTATATGAGATTACAAGAAATTATTTTACGTTTTAGTCGGTTTTAAAAACATGTAAATAATGCTAAATGTAAGAGATGCACAACACTCTGAAGGCTTGGAGAAATATAGTCATCCTCACAGTAAAAAATGAAGACCCTGTCGATACCTGAAGAAATTTTACGGAAATCCAACAGTTTTTGAACTGTCATATAAAACTTGTTTTGCATATGCTTAATTTTCTCAAATCGAATGTTGCACTGGAGTAAACGAATCAGTCGCTTTAGTTTTATCTTTGTGTTGTATTTCATGGCCCTGCTCTTATTTCAGAAAGTGAACAGCACCAGGAATTAGCTTCGAATTTTGTCTGCACTATTCAGCTTACATATTAGTTTGTACTTGCAAAAAAGCTCATCTTTAACATTTCATTATTATCAGTTCTGTGGCCAAATTTCGTATAATATCTGAAGCAGCTCCGACAAATAATTTGTAACGGCGACTGAAAACCTATACGCAGTTAACATGAAACACCGATGACCCTTCAAGCATCAGCTGAAATGTTGAGAACAGTTCATCAGCAAAGACTATGGCACGATTCAGCCAACATTTCTGCCAGTTCGTAATACCCGCTGTTTTAATTAACGCTGATAAACTAAACTGATTCCACCTACTTAGGTATTTAACTCTAGCCCCGTCACGCGATTTCGGTAGGAAAAATGAGTTATAAATAACTGTTGGATGTAACTGACATAAAAATATCCGTAAAACGATAAATGACACTTCGAAATAACCGTTTGGCCCGCCTGTAGTGTTCATTACCTGGGAGCCGTGGGTGCGTGACCCGCGTTGTGCGTGGTTCGCTGCCCCTCGCAGCCGGCTGGCGCCGTTTTTTGTCCAGCGGGCGTGCGGCACGTCGCGTCCCTCCCCCTTAGGCAAACGGAATTCTCCGAATCTGTGGAAACGGCGAGAGCTTTCGCCTGGGAGCGAGCAGAATCGTGGCAAAAAACAGCGACGCGGCGCCGCCACACCCCACACCTGCTGGGGGCTGCACGCACGGCCTTCTGGGAAGTGGCGACCCGCACCAGGAGAGGTCACGCCCCCCCCCCCCCACCCCCGCCCCGGCCCCTTCAGCCCGCACACGCGTCACCTGTCCCAGGCGCAGCGCACGGCCCCATCGCACAACCCACCTCGAAATCGGGTCCCGGAGTTATGCAGAACCGATCCGTCCCAGAAGGTATAGACCTTGTAAAAAATAACTAGACTCACTGATGGCGCTGCAGTCGCGGGATAATTTGAACCTTCGGCTGGACGCCATTATAGTGGTGGTAGTCTGAAGTGTTGTGTAGTACTGTTGTTTATGAAGACCCTGATTTAACGTTGTATATTTGTTGGGGCGTACATACAGGATTTGTTACTCGTAATTCTACTGTCTGTACGTCAGGACGCTGTCAGGAGGCAAGATTTCCGACCGACAGAATACCATTTTATATGTTCCGATCATTTTGAAGAAAGTTGTTTCCTTGAAAATTACGTAAATCGCAGAAAGCTGAAAGATGATGCTGTTCCATCCATCTTTCGTTTTCCAACCACATACAGCAGAAGATAAATTTTTATTTGTGAACCACATTTTATTTTAACTATAAAAGTTGAGTTGCAAGCAACACGAAATTTGAGTTAGCAGGCTTTTTATCGTTATAAAATGCAACTGAATGTGTGTAATTGTAATCTGATTTCACAACTTCTCTCGATGGAACAGTTGTTGAGTTTCATTTATTATATGAAAAAACCACACATATAAACTGAAGTGTACATCTTCGAAAGTAAATATTGTGACTAATGCGATACTGGATGCCTGCCTGAAGTCTTGTTTGTTGTAGCTGGCTGATCGGTAGTGCTTTCATGGTCGTGAGTTGCCAAAGCACTACGCCATATATAACGCACTTTTCATCATAAAATCTAAAGCAAGGTAGAGTCAGAAAATATCTATTACCATAGTGGGCAAATCTTCGAGTATTTTGATGCATTTTGCGTACATCTATCGTAAATGAACTACGAAAAATGCTTGGGGTCCAGTGTATAACTTTTAGCTACGGCAGATTCCATGTACTACGTAACATAAATTCATAAACAGTGACTACTTGCTGTGTGTTCATAAATTAAAAACTATATTGTAGTAACGTATTTAAATGAGGCATTATGTTTGTGACCTAACTCTAGGGAAGGCATTTTATAACCAAAAGCGATGTATAAACATTCGAAATCCGCGCGTCAGTTTACCACTCTAATGACCGCCGGCCACCTATTCAATTTGTCCGCTCTTCACAGTAGACCACTCGTGCGGTTGTGGGGGCCTGGCTGCAACCTAGCAAAGCTAAGGTGCTGTAGTTTTGGTACACTACGTAAATTACATTTTAAATTGGTAGTATTACCGGTAGTGCTGGCAGCGTTGGTAGAGAAAGAAACATAAATGTGTAAGAGAGAAACTGGGGCAAAGAAATTCTTTGTTTTTTTTAATTGTTTGATAGATTCTTTTGCACATAATTAGAACCACACATCATTCAGTGTCAGTCCATTGTCTACCTTGTTGCCTTGCAGAATATACATTGAAGAGCAAAAGAAGCTGGTACACCTGCCCATTATCTTGTAGGTCCCCCACGAGCACGCAGAAGTGCCACAACACGACGTGGCATCTACTCGATTAACGTCTGAAGTAGGGAACTGACGCCATGGATCCTGCAGGCTGTCCATAAATCGGTAAGAGTAGGAGGGGGTGGAGATCTCTTCTGAACAGCACATTGCAAGGCATCCCAGATATACAGGGCTATTACAAATCATTGAAGCGATTTCATAAATTCACTGTAGCTCCATTCATTGACATTAGGTCACGACACACTACAGATACGTAGAAAAACTCATAAAGTTTTGTTCGGCTAAAGCCGCACTTCAGGTTTCTGCCGCCAGAGCGCTCGAGAGCGCAGTGAGACAAAATGGCGATAGGAGCCGAGAAAGCGTATGTTGTGCTTGAAATGCACTCACATCAGTCAGTCATGACAGTGCAACGAAACTTCAGGGCGAAGTTCAACAAAGATCCACCAACTGCTAACTCCATTCGGCGATGGTATGCGCAGTTTAAAGCTTCTGGATGCCTCTGTAAGGGGAAATCAACGGGCCGGCCTGCAGTGAGCGAAGAAACGGTTGAACGCGTGTGGGCAAATTTCACGCGTAGCCCGCGGATTTCTTTCTGTGGGGTTATGTGAAAGATTCAGTGTTTAAACCTCCTCTACCAAGAAACGTGCCAGAACTGCGTGCTCGCATCAACGATGCTTTCGAACTCATTGATGGGGACATGCTGCGCTGAGTGTGGGAGGAACTTGATTATCGGCTTGATGTCTGCCGAATCACTAAAGGGGCACATATCGAACATTTGTGAATGCCTAAAAAAACTTTTTGAGTTCTTGTATGTGTGTGCAAAGCATTGTGAAAATATCTCAAATAATAAGGTTATTGTAGAGCTGTGAAATCGCTTCAATCATTTGTAATAACCCTGTACTCAATAATGTTCATGTCTGAGGAACTTGGTGGCTAGCGGAAGTGTTTAAACTCAGAAGAGTGTTCCTGGAGCCACTCTGCATCAATTCTGGACGTATGAGGTGTCGAATTGTCTTGCTGGAATTGCCAAAGTCCGTCGGAATACACAATGGACATGAATGGATGCAGGTGATCAGACAGGTTGCTTTCATACATGTCACCTGTCAGAGTCGTATTTAGACATATCAGGGGTCCATATCACTCCAACTGCACACGCCCCACATCATTACAGAGCCTCCACCAGATTGAAGAGTCCCCTGCTGACATGCAGGGTCCAGAGATTCATCAGGTTGTCTCCATACTCCTACACGTCCATCGGCTCAGTACAATTTGAAACTAGACTCGTCCGACAGGGCAACATGTTTGCAGTCAACAACAGTCCAATGTCAGTGTTGATGAGCCCAAGCGAGGCGTAAGCCTTTATGTCGTGCACTCAGCAAGGGTATATGGGTGAGCCTTCAGCTCCGAAAGTCCATATCGATGATGTTTTGTTCAATGGTCCGCACGCTGACATTGAAATCTACAGCAATTTGCGGAAGAGCTGCATTTCTCTCACTTTGAACGATTCTCTTCAGTCGCCGTTGGTCCCGTTCTTGCAGGATCTTTTTCCTGCCGCAGCGATGTCGAAGATTTGATGTTTTACCGGATTCCTGATATCCACTCTACACTCATGAAATGGTCGTACGGGAAAATCCTCGCTTCATCGCTGTCTAGGAGATGTTATGTTCCATTGCTCGTGCCCCCGACTGTAACATCACGTTCAAACTCACATAAATCTTGGTAACCTGCCATTGTAGCAGCAGTAGCCGATCCAGCAACTGCGGCAGACACTTGTTGTCTCATATTGCCGTTGCCGACCGCAGCGCCATATTCTGCCTATTTACATATCTCTGTATTTGTATATGCATGCCTATACCAGTTTCATTTTATAAGTACTAAAACTTAGATGATCACGCAACTGCTAGAATTACCTTTAATACGAGTTCTGTTTACATGGTTTACACGCACAAAACATAAAAAAGTATATATACAATTATTGTTGTTATTTTATACTCAATAGAACATTCTTTATCATGATCGAAAACAGGAGTTTCCAGTTATTGTTGATATATGAGAAAGTTATTTATGAATAACAGAAACTATTTTAAATAACTTCAACAAAGTCTTGAAGCTATATTTGATATATTTTTACTTTTGGGGCTTTTTTATCTTATCTTTTTGTTGAGGTAATGGCGTATCATAGCGCTGTATAATAAATCTGTATTGCTTTCTCCATTTTTACTACAACATCTCTCTGTTTCACAATACATTTCAAAATTTTCTAATAAAACCTAAATTAAACATTGACAGTTTTAATTTACTGCTTACGTTCAAGTAACAGGTAGGAGGATAACTTCATAAATATGTTCCATAGATTACCAGACCCTTTACATATCTTCACTCAGTTATTAAACGGTTCACTGTTCCGAATTTTTAGGTGAATGTAGTAAGGAACTGATTGCATACACAAAAAAAAGGGTATGCAATACACCTAACGCACAGGTAACGTGGACACAACCTCAGCTGACAGAAGCTACTAGGAAAAGTATTAGAGTCTACAGTCATTTATGACGATATACAATAGCCGCCAGGGACATCTGAGGCGCTAATCTGAGGCAGAGGGAAATGTGGTTGCTGTCGTCGCGACGTCTGTGCCCCTCCTCAAAAAAGAAATGTTACTATATTAGTTTGTATTTTCCAGTTCAAGTTGACTCAGGGAAAAGGGAAACTGAAAAATTAAGTACTTTAATGAGAAAAATTGCTTTAAGTAAACCTATTTACGTCATGTAATAGTAAGAAACACACAATTTAAGACAACATAGAGTAGATTTATTTCCTGAAAATGATTTCATGTTTGCAAAAAAAAAAAAAAAAAAAATAAAAAAATCCTTTAGTATCTTAGACCAATTGTGTATGGTTTGTATGGTTCACAGGAGCAATTCAACAGGAATTGCGGGAATTACTTCTCGGCTCTAAGCTTTTTCGTTGTTTACTAGTAATTGTGGTACACAAATGGACACACAGACTGCATCACAAATACCAGTATCTTGCCACTTGCTCATGGTCAGAAACGACAGAGGGCGCACGCACTTAGCCGATTATATTATACTTCCCTCATATGTCATTCAAATAGTACTACCCATCTGCAGTGGTTATGGGTTGAGACCATAGAGGGGATCCGCAACAGGGACTAGATCACATTTCTATCTGATGTCAGACAAATAGTTCGCAAACAAACACTCATCCGCAAACCACTGTTTTAAACGGACGAGCAGCTCCACTCAATCAGTGTCCCCATAGAGCTCCAAGAGCGTCGCAGTTTGCATGTATCAACGGACACCGCCAGTAGTAGGGCAACAAGGACGTCACCCCAAAGTAGGTCCCCCCCAAGTACCATTATCCAAGATGGCGGCCGTGACATAAGTATGTGACGTCACATGACATCAGCTGATGATGCGAGTACCGTTATCCAATCTGGCGGTAAGATAGCGCAATTGGACTACCTCCACTAACCTAAGTCACCTCGTCCTACGAACTGACACCGCCACCTCGTCCTATGAACTCGTGAGAAGTTTGAATTATGGTGGTAAGATAATTCAACTGGGTTACCTCCATTAACCTAAGTCACCCGACCCCCACCTCTTCCTAGGAATTGGTGAGAAGTTTGAATTGTGGAGGGGGAAGATAGGTCAATTGGGCTAAATCCACTAACCTAACAAAATGGTGGGAAAGAAAGGGCACTTGGGCTTCCTCCACTAACCTAAGTCACTTCTTCCTATGAACTGGACGTAAGTCTTTATTTAAACAATTACGACTAGTACCACCATCAAATGTGTTCGCCATCCTCTTGGAAAATGGGTATGAATTTTACTCTAAGAACTTACTCCTGCAGCTGAGGTGAGTTAGCATGGTGGCGCCCGCTGTAGCCTGCTCGCACAAATCGAATCTAATTTTTAAAAATTTCTTTAAAATTGCTTAAATTTCTTTAAACTTGTATAAATTTGTTTAAATTTGTTTAAATTTATTGTCTACCTACAGCATTAGTGTGATGTTACTGTCACAAGAGGCCGTCGCATGACATAGCATACATTCGGCTCGCATACAGCCACGTGTTCTGTATATGACTTAAAGCACTGTCTACTTGCGATCACTAACTGTAAACCTCTCCTGCATCAAAGGACTTCCATCTCATGTGTGATGAAACGTGACACATTTCTCTAAAAGAACTATGATTTATGTGATGTACCCCATCCCCCGTGTCCCATCTTGGGTATAAAATCGAGATTTCAGCTCAATAACCATGTTAGCAATAGGTGCTTGTGAGGCACTTCAACCCCCCACATACAATACATTTGCCTTACAGATGTGATGTTTGCAGAGCTAGTGGTAGAATGACTTGTAATTTTCGCATGTCGGGCGCTGCTGCTATGCATTTATCTGTTTCCTTGTAAGAGGCTTTCCCCGTTAGTAACGGTCATTTTATATACAGGGTTGATGCAAGCACAGTATAATTTCTGAACCGTGATCAGATGTGAACAGTAGTCGCTATACATCTCTAGAAAGCTATATTGTGCTTGTATCACACAGAGAAAATGTTTTCAGAAAACTGTTCTTCCGTTTTATGGTTCGATAACATAGTTTATCCTACAGAAACTGGGAAGAAGGATGTATGTCATGCGCTTGAAATACATTTCTTACGTTGGAATATTAACAGGGCTACATTCCACATGGGTGATAGGTTGGAAACTTGAGCGACCTAACTCTATAGCCCGTCTTAAGTTAGGAACGTTGTAGCCTTAGGAGTGTGTGTGTTTATTTTCTCTCTCTTAACAACACCTTCTAGATACTGATCCTAGACTCCGGAATAATACACTCCTGGAAATTGAAATAAGAACACCGTGAATTCATTGTCCCAGGAAGGGGAAACTTTATTGACACATTCCTGGGGTCAGATACATCACATGATCACACTGACAGAACCACAGGCACATAGACACAGGCAACAGAGCATGCACAATGTCGGCACTAGTACAGTGTATATCCACCTTTCGCAGCAATGCAGGCTGCTATTCTCCTATGGAGACGATCGTAGAGATGCTGGATGTAGTCCTGTGGAACGGCTTGCCATGCCATTTCCACCTGGCGCCTCAGTTGGACCAGAGTTCGTGCTGGACGTGCAGACCGCGTGAGACGACGCTTCATCCAGTCCCAAACATGCTCAATGGGGGACAGATCCGGAGATCTTGCTGGCCAGGGTAGTTGACTTACACCTTCTAGAGTACGTTGGGTGGCACGGGATACATGCAGACGTGCATTGTCCTGTTGGAACAGCAAGTTCCCTTGCCGGTCTAGGAATGGTAGAACGATGGGTTCGATGACGGTTTGGATGTACCGTGCACTATTCAGTGTCCCCTCGACGATCACCAGTGGTGTACGGCCAGTGTAGGAGATCGCTCCCCACACCATGATGCCGGGTGTTGGCCCTGTGTGCCTCGGTCGTATGCAGTCCTGATTGTGGCGCTCACCTGCACGGCGCCAAACACGCATACGACCATCATTGGCACCAAGGCAGAAGCGACTCTCATCGCTGAAGACGACACGTCTCCATTCGTCCCTCCATTCACGCCTGTCGCGACACCACTGGAGGCGGGCTGCACGATGTTGGGGCGTGAGCGGAAGACGGCCTAACGCTGTGCGGGACCGTAGCCCAGCTTCATGGAGACGGTTGCGAATGGTCCTCGCCGATACCCCAGGAGCAACAGTGTCCCTAATTTGCTGGGAAGTGGCGGTGCGGTCCCCTACGGCACTGCGTAGGATCCTACGGTCTTGGCGTGCATCCGTGCGTCGCTGCGGTCCGGTCCCAGGTCGACGGGCACGTGCACCTTCTGCCGACCACTGGCGACAACATCGATGTACTGTGGAGACCTCACGCCCCACGTGTTGAGCAATTCGGCGGTACGTCCACCCGGCCTCCCGCATGCCCACTATACGCCCTCGCTCAAAGTCCGTCAACTGCACATACGGTTCACGTCCACGCTGTCCCGGCATGCTACCAGTGTTAAAGACTGCGATGGAGCTCCGTATGCCACGGCAAACTGGCTGACACTGACGGCGGCGGAGCACAAATGCTGCGCAGCTAGCGCCATTCGACGGCCAACACCGCGGTTCCTGGTGTGTCCGCTGTGCCGTGCGTGTGATCATTGCTTGTACAGCCCTCTCGCAGTGTCTGGAGCAAGTATGGTGGGTCTGACACACCGGTGTCAATGTGTTCTTTTTTCCATTTCCAGGAGTGTTGTTTAAAATTGATGGATTGGTTGATTTACATAAAAATGTCTCGAACTCCATCCGTCCGAAGCTCCATCGTGCATAAAAAATCACCCTGTTCTAGTTCTTCTTCTTCTTTATCGTCTGCTATTAGATCGCAACACTTTCAAATCTGTTACTACACATCGATAAGGAGTGCTAACCTCCTCAACATGGGCGCAACTCGAGAGATCTTGTACACTTGGATGGGAGAGGACTCAGCAAGCTCTATCCATTCACGAGACGTGAAATGTAGCGGACTATTTCTGGTAGGTTGAAAATTGAATAGGTACCAGTGCCGCAGAGCAGGTTGGTCAGTGACAGTGTGAGGGGGGGTCTTTCAGACTGTCATTTTAGCATAAGTTTGTACAAATGCTGTGTGACTCCCATCAGCATAGATACAGATCGTAAATTGAGCAATATGCCCTAGGTGTTAGAAATATGTAGAGCTCTGTCTGATATACTTTGACGAAGTATGTGTTCAAAAATTAACAATGAATGTACGTACTGTACAGTCATCTATACAGATTCGCAAAGTGGGGAAGGGTGGTTTAGCTATGATACTGAAATTGGGAATCATGCTCTCACATCATTGGTCAGAGCTGAAATTAATTTTGAACTGGAAAAATTGTACATATAATCAGTTGTAATGCTTATTATTTCAGTAGATCGGCGGTGCATTTTCCGTCCACTGGCACATTGTTGGATACCACATAATGATTGACTGACAATGTTGTGGACTGGCAAGACAGCCAATCCACAGTGACGGGTAACCGAAAGGCACGCGCTTAAACTCACGCAGGCTGGCGTGAGGTCTGAAACAGGATACGTAATGAATGCTATAAAGAAAAGTACGTAGCTCCTGGAATACTTAACTTTAATCCACAATTTGTGAACATTGGTCTTGTTACCCTACATGCTTCATTAGATACATAGCAAAGGATAAATGGCGCCTTGCTAGGTCGTAGCAATTGACTTAGCTGAAGGCTATGCTAACTATCGTGTCGGCAAATGAGAGCGTATTTTGTCAGTGAACCATCGCTAGCAAAGTCGGCTGTACAACTGGGGCGAGTGCTTGTACGTCTCTCTAGACCTGCCGTGTGGCGGCGCTCGGTCTGCAATCACTGATAGTGGCGACACGCGGGTCCGTCGTATACTAGCGGACCGCGGCCGATTTAAAGGCTACCACCTAGCAAGTGTGGTGTGTGGCGGTGACACCACAGACAACGTTTGTTTATTGAAGTTGGAGAAAACGCTTTGTGGAGAGGATACACCTACTGGGGGATGCTAGCACTGAAACAGTGATCGTGTACATGACTGCAATATGAGAAATCAGTCGAAATGTAACGCATAGCAATCAGGTTCGGACTGTAGTATGGAAACCCATGGGAACGTGGCAAAACTATTCCAATTTTGTTATCTTGCAAGTCAATTTTATTTAAAATCATGGAGTGTGTATTATAGTAACATCAGTAACAAATTTATTTACACCGCGTGAAGGGTAGAGGTGTCCCAATTGACCTATCTCACCGGCAAAATTCATGGCAGTTTTTTAAGATGAGGATCTCCCACATGTTCAAGTTAGGTCGATTTTTTACTAGGCGTGCATAGTGAACTCCGACGTCATACAAGGATAGATGATATATGCTTGGAGCTAATAGACATTTTTTTTTTTTTCAAAACTCGACTATATCAAACAGCAGGATGTAGTGAGTTGAACGCTTATCCGCTATCTTGTAGATGTAGGGTAGAATTTCCGTGTAGGGTAGAGTTTCCATGCGTCAGGGGGGGAGGGGTGTACTTAGGCTTTTCATCCAGTAGAATTAGGGTTCGAGTGGTTGATAAATTGGGATTTTTACTTGAAGTGAGTGTTTGCGCATTGAATTATTTTTATGGTGATTAAGCGTTGTGAGCGTGTTTTCACGCATTATATCGGTGATCTACGAGTAATTTGCACGTCTGCATGGTATGTACTGGTTTATTTGAGTATTTTAGGAGTTGGGCTGTCTTAGGGAGGAGACCAGACAGGGAGGACATCACTCTCATATGATTGGGGAAGGATGGGGGAGGAAATCAGCCATGCCCCTTTCAAAGAACCATCCTGGCATTTTCTGTGGCGATTTAGGGAAATCACGCAGAACGTAAATCAGGATGGAGCTGAACGCGGGACTGAACCGTCATCCTCCCGAATACGAGTCCAGTGTGCTAGCCACTGCACGTCTTCGTAATTTACGAGTTTTTAGCGTCTCGGCACGTCAGTGTAATGTATTATTATTTAGGAGCAGTATTGAGGTGTGTAAACTGTCTATAGTGACTCTAAGCGCGTTAGGGTGAGTGTTTTGCATCAGCGTAATAAATAAATTAGGGGAAATGCGTAGCAAAATAAATTGATCAAAAAAATAAATACACGACACTCCATCCTCTCTCCTGCAATCCAGAACAGGCGGACTCCTTTTTTCACAACAATTTTCCTCCCCTCCAGACCACTGGCATGGTGAGTGTTTTGTATCAGCGCAATAAACTAGGTGAGATCCATAACTTAATGTATGTAGGAAATGTGGTTGGATTACCTTGAAAAGTAGTTGAAACTAGGTATTTGGAAGTGCAGCGAACACATTTTCTTGCCTATATGAATGAGGAGTCTCTAGTGGGGGCTACACCACACTAACTTCCGTCAGCAAAATTCATGTACATTTTCCTAGAGGATGGTAAACACATTTGATGGCGGTTGTGGGTCTAATTGTTTAAATAAAGATTTATGTCCAGAGCTGAATGAGTGCATGTAATACAGCTATTAAAACACTGAGAAACGGATATCTAAGCCTCTTGTGGCGATAACACTACACTAATGATGTAGGTAGATAATAAATTTAAGCAAATTTACACAAATTTAAAGAAATTTATAAAAATTGTATTCGAATTGAATGAAACAGGATAATAACTCACATCAGCTGTTAGAGCAAATTTCGTGAGCAGAGTTGATGGTTCTAGTGGCTCTAAGTGTTTAAATAAGGACTTACGTCCGTGCGTGTAATACACCTATTGATATCTGAGCCCATTGTGGGTGTGTGTGGCTAGCGGGCGAGAGTGTTCTTAGAGAAAGTGAGAATGTTTGTGTCCAGCAGACATCAGTGGGTGTGAAAGTAGGCTAGTCGGCTGTCGTTCATTTTATCAGCACGCAACACACACATACAGCAGGACGACAACGTGACATCTCGCGCAGTGCTGTAATAGCGGCAACTAGGTCTCTTGCCGCAGGACCATACTCTTCATATGTTCAAGCATTAATGAGTGTACATAAAATAGCTATCGATATCTCACCCTCTTGTGGCGGTAACATGAAACTAATGATGCAGATAACAAATATAAATAAATTATATTCGAATTGAATGGAAAGACCATACTAACTCCCATCAGCTGCAGGATTAAGCTGTTAGAGCAAATTTCGTGAATATTCTCAAATAAGGTGGCGAACACACTTGACGGTTGTAGTTGCCTTAATTGTTTATATAAAGACACGTCCAGTGCATTTAATACAGCTATCGATATGTCAGCCTCTTGTGGCGGTAACATGAAACTAATGACGTAGATAATAAATTTAAACAAAGTTAAACAAATTTATAGAAATGTAAAGAAATTTAAGCGGATTTAAACAAATTTGTAATTCGATTTGACGTAGCAGCCTCTGGTGGGGGAGCCACCATACTAACTCGCCTCAGCTGCAGGAGTAAGCTCTTAGAGCACCATTCATACCCGTTTTCCTAGAGAATGGCGAACACACTTGATGGTGGTACTGGTTCTAATTGTTTAAATAAAGACTTACGTCCAGTTCATAGGAAGAGGTGACTTACGTTAGTCGAGGTAGCCCAAGTGCCCTTTCTTTCAAATGGCTCTGAGCACTATGGGACTCAACTACTGAGGTCATTAGTCCCCTAGAACTTAGAACTAGTTAAACCTAACTAACCTAAGGACATCACAAACATCCATGCCCGAGGCAGGATTCGAACCTGCGACCGTAGCGGTCTTGCGGTTCCAGACTGCAGCGCCTTTAACCGCACGGCCACTTCGGCCGGCGCCCTTTCTTTCCCGCCGTTTTCTTAGGTTAGTGGATGTAGCCCAATTGACCTATCTTCCCCCTCCAAAATTCAAATTTCCCACCAATTCCTATGAAGAGGTGGGGATCGGGTGTCTTAGGTTAGTGGAGGTAGCCCAATTGACTTATCTTACCACCAAAAATCAAACTTCCCACGAGTTCATAGGACGAGGTGGCGGTGTCAGTTCCTAGAAAGAGGCGACTTAGGTTAGTGGACGCAGCCCTTTCTTTCCAGCAATTTTCTTAGATTAGTGCAGGTAGCCCAAGTGCCCTATCTTCCCTCCAAAATTCAAATTTCACGCGAATTCGTAGGACGAGGTGACTTAGGTTAGTGGAGGTAATCCAATAGCCCTATCTTACCATCATTTTTGGATAACGGTACACGAATCATCAGCTGATGTGACGTGACGTCACGTACTTGCGCCACGGCCGCCATCTTGGATAACAGTTCTTGGGGTGTTCTATTTTGGGGTGAGGGCGGCCCTTGGGGTGACCTCCATTGGGGTGAGCTGCTTTTGCCAGGACTTTGCTACTGCCACTGCCAGCAGATCTCTACTGCACTTCTGAAGCTAAGTACTTGAGTGTTTTTACAGCTTTTTAATAGATTAATGTTAAGTATATCATCATCAGTGTTGCCATAAATTACTGTTCATACCTAGTTTACCATCTACGGTGCTGATTAGCTCCCGACGTCTACGCAAGCCACGTCAGTAACAGCAACTACTGCTCTGCTAGAGGTTTCTCTTCCTGCTCTCTTGGTGATGGATGCCAAGCTTATTTGGTTAACACAACAGCTTCCCATTCTTCTGCTGTAGCAGGTCAGCTACGATATACGTATTTTTCAAGGTGATCCCACAAGAAGATATCTCATGCTGAAGGATCAGGCCATTTCAGAAGCCATGGAATGTCACAGTTTCTTTAAAATTATGCGGTTGCCAAGCAATTAGTTTGCTGCAAGCGTAGGTATTTGTGCTATCTGTCATGTTGGGCCATCGTGCTGAAACCAGCTGTTGTCAGTAACTTGTGGGAAAATATCTATAGCTTTCACGCAAAACATGTTTCGAGCATGACGGGTTACTGATCCAATGTAGCTGTACTCGCAAGGCCATTCACAAACTCATATATATAGATATATATTGTGTAACAAAGTGTGCTGTGACAATATATATATATATATATATATATATATATGCTGTGGTCTTCAGTCCTTAGACTCGTTCGATGCCGCTCCCCATGTTGCTCTGTCCTGTGCAAGCTTCATCTCCCAGTTCCTACTGCAACCTACATCCTTCTGAATCTGCTTGGTGTATTCATCTCCTTGTCTCCCTCTACGATTTTTACCCTCCACATTGCCCTCCAATACCAAATTGGTGATCCCTTTGATGCCTCAGAACATGTCCTACCAGCCGATCCCTTCTTCTAGTCAAGTTGTGCCACAAACTCCTTTTCTCCCCAGTTCTATTCAACACCTCCTCATTAGTTATGTGATCTACCCTGGTGATCCCTTGATGCCTCAGAACATGTCCTACCAGCTGATCCCTTCTTCTAGTCAAGTTGTGCCACAAACTCCTTTTCTCCCCAGTTCTATTCAACACCTCCTCATTCGTTATGTGATCTACCCATCTAATTTTCAGCAGTCTTCTGTAGCACCACATTTCGAAAGCTTCAATTCTCATCTTGTCGAAACTATTTATCGTCCATGTTTCACTTCCATACATGGCTACACTCCACACAAATACTTTCAGAAACGACTTCCTGACACTTAAATCTATACTCGATGTTAACGAATTTCTCTTCTTCAGAAACGCTTTTCTTGCCAATGCCGGTCTACATTTTATATGCTCTCTACTTCGACCTACATCAGTTATTTTTCTCCCCAAATAGCAAAACTCGTTTACTACTTTAACTGTCTCATTTCCTAATCTAATTCCCTCAGCATCACCTGACTTAATTCGACTACATTCCATTATCCTCGTTTTGCTTTTGTTGAAGTTCATCTTATATCCTCCTTTCAAGACACTGTCCATTCCGTTCAATGTCATCGGCGAACCTCAAAGTTTTTATTTCTTCTCCATGGATTTTAATACCTACTCCGGATTTGTCGTTTGTTTCCTTTACTGCTTGCTCAGTATACAGATTGAGTAACGTCGAAGAGAGGCTACAACCCTGTCTCACTCCCTTCCCAACCACTGCTTCCCTTTCATGTCCCTCGACTCTTATAACTGCCATCTGATTTCTGTACAAGTTGTAAATAGCCTTTCGCTCCCTGTATTTTACCCCTGCCACCTTCAGAATTTGAAAGAGAGTATTTCAGGCAACATTATGAAAACTTTCTCTAAGTCTACAAATGATAGAAACGTAGGTTTGCCTTTCCTTAATCTTTCTTCGAAGCTAAGTCGTAGGTCAATATTGCCTCACGTGTTCCAATATTTCTATAGAATCCAAACTGATGTTCCCCGATGTCGGCTTCTACCAGTTTTTCCATTCGTCTGTAAAGAATTCGCTTGGAGTTTTTTGCAGCTGTGAGTTATTAAACTAATAGTTCGATAATTTTCACATCTTTCAACACCTGCTTTCTTTGTGATTGGAATTATTATATTCTTCTTGAAGTCTGAGGGTATTTCGCCTGTCTCATACATGTTCCTCATAGGATGGTAGAGTTTTGTCAGGACTGGCTCTCCCTAGGTTGTAAGTAGTTCTAATGGAATGTTCTCTACTCCCAGGGCCTTGTTTCGAATCAGTCTTTCAGGGCTCTGTCAAACTCTTCACGCAGTATCACATCTCCCGTTTCATTTTCATCTACATCCTCTCCATATTGTCCTCAAGTACATCGCCCTTGTATAGACCCTCTATATACCCCTTCCACCTTTCTGCTTTCCCTCCTTTATTTAGAACTGGGTTTCCATCTGAGCTCTTCATATTCATACAAGTGGTTCGCATTTCTCCAAAGGTCTCTTTAATTTTCCTGTAGGCGGTATCTATCTTACCCTTAGTGAGATAAGCCATCGCTGCTTAGCCATTTTGCACTTCTAGTCGATCTACATTTTGAGACATTTGTATTCCTTTTTGCCTGCTTCATTTACTGCATTTTTATATTTTCTCCTTTCATCAATTAAATTCAATATTTCTTCTGTTGCCCATGGATTTCTACTAGCCCTCGTCTTTTTACCTACTTGATCCTCTGCTGCCTTCACTACTTCATCTCTCAAAGCTACCGATTTCTACTGTATTTCTTTCCCCTATTCCTGACAATTGTTCTCTTATGGCCCCTCTGAAACTCTGTACAACCTCTGGTTTAGTCAGTTTATCCAGGTCCCTTTCTCCTTAAATCCCATCTTTTTGCAGTTTCTTCATTTTTAATCTACATCTCATAACCAATAGATGGTGGTCAGAGTGCACATCTGCCCCTGGAAATGTCTTACAGTTTAAAACCTGGTTCCTAAATCTCTGTCTTACCATTATGTAATCCATCTGATACCGTCTAGTATCTCCAGACTTCTTCCATGTATAGAACCTTCTTTCATGATTCTTTAACCAAGTGTTAGCTATGATTAAGTTATCCTCTGTGCAAAATTCTACCAGGTGGCTTCCTCTTTCATTTCTTACCCCCAATCCATATTCACCCACTACGTTTCCTTCTCTCCCTTTTCCTACTATCGAATTCCAAAATCGTTGACACGTTATCTGAATTCCGTCCTTGTAGCTGAGAGTTCGCGTTTCTTGCCAGTAAAACACAGGGAAGAGAAGACAGTATTAGATTATGCTCGTCGGAGGACCGCTTTCTGCCGTTTTGGTGTTTGAATGAGGTTTTTGTTTTGTGGGTGGCGTTCTTCCACCGTCACGGACTTGAACGAGAACCATCTCTCCGACGCACCGGGCGCAGTACATACGGTGATATTGCTAATGGCTTCGGTGTATTAGGGCTATAAAGCTAAACAGCGGCGATTACGTAAGCTTTTTTTCCACTGTGGTTCCACACCACTGTAGATCTTTGATAGTAATGTCTTCTAGTGTGTGGTACGTAAATGATGTCAGTTACCTCACGTTATTTATGTTAGATCGTGTAACCATAAAAAGGGGTAGATTTGGGGAACTGATCAGTAATATTAGTTAGGAAATGCATCTGTATCTCTCTGTGTCCTCTAAATATTGATATATAATCATTTGTGATATACACTCCTGGAAATGGAAAAAAGAACACATTGACACCGGTGTGTCAGACCCACCATACTTGCTCCGGACGCTGCGAGAGGGCTGTACAAGCAATGATCACACGCACGGCACAGCGGACACACCAGGAACCGCGGTGTTGGCCGTCGAATGGCGCTAGCTGCGCAGCATTTGTGCACCGCCGCCGTCAGTGTCAGCCAGTTTGCCGTGGCATACGGAGCTCCATCGCAGTCTTCAACACTGGTAGCATGCCGCGAAAGCGTGGACGTGAACCGTATGTGCAGTTGACGGACTTTGAGCGAGGGCGTATAGTGGGCATGCGGGAGGCCGGGTGGACGTACCGCCGAATTGCTCAACACGTGGGGCGTGAGGTCTCCACAGTACATCGATGTTGTCGCCAGTGGTCGGCGGAAGGTGCACGTGCCCGTCGACCTGGGACCGGACCGCAGCGACGCACGGATGCACGCCAAGACCGTAGGATACTACGCAGTGCCGTAGGGGACCGCACCGCCACTTCCCAGCAAATTAGGGACACTGTTGCTCCTGGGGTATCGGCGAGGACCATTCGCAACCGTCTCCATGAAGCTGGGCTACGGTCCCGCACACCGTTAGGCCGTCTTCCGCTCCGCAGCCCGCCTCCAGTGGTGTCGCGACAGGCGTGAATGGAGGGACGAATGGAGACGTGTCGTCTTCAGCGATGAGAGTCGCTTCTGCCTTGGTGCCAATGATGGTCGTATGCGTGTTTGGCGCCGTGCAGGTGAGCGCCACAATCAGGAGTGCATACGACCGAGGCACACAGGGCCAACACCCGGCATCATGGTGTGGGGAGCGATCTCCTACACTGGCCGTACACCACTGGTGATCGTCGAGGGGACACTGAATAGTGCACGGTACATCCAAACCGTCATCGAACCCATCGTTCTACCATTCCTAGACCGGCAAGGGAACTTGCTGTTCCAACAGGACAATGCACGCCCGCATGTATCCCGTGCCACCCAACGTGCTCTAGAAGGTGTAAGTCAACTACCCTGGCCAGCAAGATCTCCGGATCTGTCCCCCATTGAGCATGTTTGGGACTGGATGAAGCGTCGTCTCACGCGGTCTGCACGTCCAGCACGAACGCTGGTCCAACTGAGGCGCCAGGTGGAAATGGCATGGCAAGCCGTTCCAGGACTACATCCAGCATCTCTACGATCGTCTCCATGGGAGAATAGCAGCCTGCATTGCTGCGAAAGGTGGATATACACTGTACTAGTGCCGACATTGTGCATGCTCTGTTGCCTGTGTCTACGTGCCTGTGGTTCTGTCAGTGTGATCATGTGATGTATCTGACCCCAGGAATGTGTCAATAAAGTTTCCCCTTCCTGGGACAATGAATTCACGGTGTTCTTATTTCAATTTCCAGGAGTGTATATAAAGGGGTTTAAATCTACAAAAAATCCTTAGATCTGCTTCAGGGGGCAGTCAGACAGGGCCAAATCTTCATTTTCGCTTTCAGTATTTTCCGTTGCGCACATTCATTTTTTACACCCGCCTGGAGTAGCATCCTGGAACATATGCTTAAACATGTCAGGAAGGTGCTTTCTCTATTTCGTAGGCAGTTCCGGCAGCAGAGCTGAAAATACTTCAGTAGTCGCTTCACAACAAGAAACCAACTAATTGGCGGTTCGCCACGACAGCAATAATGTAATAGCAGTACCTTGCTGTAGGGCCTCCACTGCTTTACTACTACTACTACTACTACTATTATTATTATCATTATTATTATTACTACTATTAGAGGCAGCGGTAAGACCCAAAACATTGGCACCCTGAGGTCTTCCATATTTCTGACAGTTCAGAAGTAAAGAGTGCAGCAATAGAGTTTCTTACGAACAGTTGATTTAATTTTATTGCATGTACTAATTTAACTTGGTTCATTTTGTTTTCGGGTGCAGGGTGTGGGTCAAGCAAGTGTGAACAGGCAGAGGAGTAATGCAGGAGGAGACTCAGTGTGGACAGTCAGTGATGTTTTCCGAGAAGGAGCTGTAGGTGTAACTCGAGATACACTTTGAATTACTTCATCATTTTATGAAAAAGGTAGTTAGAGATAAGCAGCACCTATTATCTCACAGACTAGTTCGGATTGATCAAGCACCTGCAAAAACTATCATTTATCCTTTGTTCGGGGGGAGGGGGCGGTTACTAGCTGATACCTGATTGAGCACAGGGGCAATGGTTTGAAAAATGTTGGAAATCACTGGCCCAGAATGACCAACTAGAACAATTTCCGTTTGGACGCATTAAACTGAACCCTACATAATGTACCCTTTGCGATAATCCTCACACGGCACTTTTGAAATTTTCGGTAGCTCTTCACAAGTTTAATGGTTCTCAACTAAGTTCATGAAGTCAGAGATAAAGCTAACCTAAGAAGGGTTTTCCACTCTTTGTGCCAACGTAATTTACACGAGAAAAATTACCTGCATTATGCCAACGGTGCACATTTGCAACGTATTATATAAAGAGCTGTTCTTCTTTCCATTAATTAGGACAACTTATTTTGTGTCTAATTTATAAAAATTTCATGAACTACTTCTGTTGAAGCCGCCGTTAATAACCGGAGGTCGTTAACATACTGTGGCATTTTCTATGGGAGGGAATTGATTAAAACCACAACAAGATGAATAATGAATCTGTAGTAAGCCTTGGGGTACTCCAAGAATGAAAGAACATTTTAGGGCTGTGCGAAAATTTCCAGTGCGCTACAGGTGTCTCTGAAATAGATTGCATGTCTCCAAACTGATCCCCGTGTGTTTTTCCTAATTTAGGTCCTTCAAAAAAAATTAACTGTCAGTCATGCGGAACCTTTTGCATGCTCTCAGACATAATTTTCCGTTGTTTGACCTCTGTTCCACATCGCCTTTTGGCAAACACTAGCTTTGTGCAGCGCCGTACAAAAGCGTGCTTTGTGCTTTCTTCACTGAAGTTCCTATTCGGGCCGGGAGCGTTTATATAAAGCTAACTTGTGCTTCCACGAAGCGCGGCCCCGTTCTGTTTCGCCGCTTGAGAGGTTGGATCGACTTCTCCGAAATAAGTGAAGCAATTTATCAAAGGCGCTCGTGAGAAACTATCTACAAAAACTCCATCTATCAGCATTTCTCGGAACTTTATTACGTAAAGTGCCACTCTCCTTCTTGATGATCAAACAAAACAGCTCCAAGAGCCTCACAGCCAATAAAGGCCAATAAAGGAACAAAAAGAAAACGTTAGATGCGAGCAGCTAGGAAACAGCGTGTTCCAGAAGGGAATTAAATATGCTGTATTTGTGGTCGTCATTCTTCCGCAGTTTGATCTCCCTGTCTACTTCCGGCAGAGCTGTTATGCCTTTGTGGCTTTCCCCTGTGGGCGCTCTTGTGATATAACGAATGCAACGAAATTCTGATGTGTTCCACGAGAGTGCATTGGGCAGACAATATTAACAGTAGGCTCGGACTTTTCGCAGATGATACGATTATCTATAATCATGTGCTGTCTGAAACAAGCTGCACAGATGTTTTAACACGTTGACAAGATCACAGTGGATCAAAGATTGGTATCTTTCTATAAATATTCGAAAACATGTAATTGTGCACTTCAGAAAACGAACTATCTTATGAGTACAGTGACAACGAGTCACAGATGGAGTCGGTCAACACATACAAATAGCAGGGTGTAGCTTTTTGTTGGAATATGAAATGGAAAGATCACATAGGCTCCGTTATATGCAAAGCTCGTAGTAGACTTCAATTTATTGGTAGAATACTTGGAAATGCAAGCGCTGTACGGAAGAGGCTGCTTGCAAATAACGCGATCCATCCTAGGGTACTACTCAAGTGAATGCGACTCGTTCTAAATAGAACTAACAGGAGATGTTGACCGTATACACAGAAAGGCAGAAAGACGGCTCAGAGGCTCCCTTACCCCGTGGGACAGTGTCACAAAAGTTTTTAAGAAACAGAACTGGCAGACACTTTAAGATAGATCCAAACTGTCCCGAGAAAGCCTGCTTACGTTGTTTTAAGAGCCGGTTTTAAATGGTGATTCCATGACTATACTACAACCCGCCAGGCATGGCTCCCGTATTGATAGTGAGGACAAGATTAGATTAATTTAAACAGTCATTCTTCCGGTTTTCCATACATGAACGGAACGTTCGGTTGGGTTGTTTGGGGAAGAGACCAAACAGCGAGGTCATCGGTCTCATCGGATTAGGGAAGGACGGGGAAGGACGTCGGCCGTGGCCTTTCAAAGGAACCATCCCGGCATTTGCCTGGAGCGCTTTTAGGGAAATCACGAAAACCTAAATGAGGATGCGCGGACGCGGGATTGAAGCGTCGTCCTCCCGAATGCGAGTCCATGAACGGAACGCAAAGAAGTCATAAAAACTGATACAATGGGCAGTATCCTCTGTCATTCGCTTCACAGTACCTTTCAAAGTATGGATGTAGATGTAGATGTAGACATAGATGTTCAGATTATTCCGTTGACTTTCGTGTGGTTGACGTTTTTTCCTCAGCATGGGGCGTGCACTACTGTACTTGCAAACATAATTTTTTGCTTTACATGCAAAAAAAAACTGTTTACATGGTATAGCGATTCTAGCAGTGTGCCGCAAAAAATGGGCATCCGACTGTATATACGAGAATTTAAAAAATTAACCCTATACAGGCGATGTCAACATTTCCTCACCTTGAATATTCTGACTTCCACTATGCACGTGATGTGACACAGTCCGTTCCCCGGTTACAGATGATTGTGAAAACTCTCTGTCAGTCACGTTATAGGTAAGCAAAGGGCAAGATATTCTGCTCCTCACACTATAGAATGGGGTCACCTTGACCTGTGGAGGAGTCTAATGAGCATCATACATAAATAAATCGTAAATTTTAGGACCTTCGTTAGAACTAGCGAGCCACCCCGGCTTCTCACAGACAGCACTAAATATCTAGGTCTTGACAATATGTCCGGCGTAGCGGTAATCTGTACTACCGTACACAATGACATGACAGAAGTCGTGGGATAGCGACTTGCACAAATACAGATGGCGGTAGTATCGCGTACACAAGGTACGGAGCTGTTATTTGTACTCAGGTGAGTCATGTGAAAAGGTTTCGGACACAATGTAATATCTGTTTATATTCTACTAATTAACCCTGCACAATTCTATGAGTGAATTACGTTTCCTGCTTGACCATCTATATACTCGCAGAATAGATGCTCAAAGTAGTACAGTACTATTACTATTCCATGAGCGCATAATTACTCTTTGTAATATTCTGTCTGGTGTGTTGCATTGAGTAGAAATATCTCAGGAGTGAGCATTGCGTTCTGCGCATGTTGTCGACATTAAACTGGAATTGTCACGTGATCTAGGGACGACGTCGATTTTTAACGCCAATTCGCGTCCGCCATCAGGTGACGTCACGTCTCGTCACATAACACCAAAACATTCTACAATACCTTT
This sequence comes from Schistocerca piceifrons, assembly GCF_021461385.2. Classification (NCBI taxonomy): domain Eukaryota; kingdom Metazoa; phylum Arthropoda; class Insecta; order Orthoptera; family Acrididae; genus Schistocerca; species Schistocerca piceifrons. Next base: position 548,611,917 of record NC_060143.1, read on the forward strand.
CGAATGAAGGCATTCGCACAGGTCGTCAACGGAACGTCACGTCATTTCACGGTGCGTCATGGTTTCTCGGGAAGAAAATTTTGACGGTACCAGTCTCTTAACATCTTAAGTTAACCTATTTTCGCCGCGCTCATTCTCCTTATAAAAGTGGCTTTTGTACTGTTGTATCTTCATAATCATTATTTTATAATAGCGCTTTGTTTTAGTGACAAATTGGAGATGTTCCATGACGGCTGGGATATGTTTTCCACTTTCTTATATAACCGAGGTCGTATATCTGAAGGCGAAAAGTTATTTAGGTTTTACGATAACACAACGGCGCAAACTCCCACGATGTATATGTATAAGAACATAAGTAGACGAAGCAAATTCCACCACATGACATTTTAAGCAAAAAAGTCAGCTTTAATGAAGGAGTAAAATACAGTTGTTTATGACGTTATTAATTACGTAAGAAAAAACATAATGGATAAGTTTAACAGGATTAATTAATTCGTCTCAAGCTTTCTTTGATGTGTATGAATGTACATATTTTCCCTAGCAAATAATTGTCGATGTTTTGAAACGTTGTCTCACTTCTCAGTAATTTACCAAACATAATTGATCAAGAACATAGGTTATAAAGTTTGCTTCGGCCATTGACAAATTTTGTCGTTAGCTCTTCAGTTCTGATATTATATTCTAACATTTTATACATATTAGGGATGGTGTCTCAAAACCCCAATTTCGCCGTTCAGTACTGTGTTAAGCGACTTGACGAGATGTGACATGAAAGGCATCGTAAATACATGCTGACATGAAGCTTCTGTGACGTCATGCTCGTTCATTTTGTTCTTCAAATCTAAGAGCCCAATTTATTTCAAATATAAGACGTAAACTGCTATAGCGCCTGCAAAACGTCTATACTAAATCAACAGCACTTACGAAGGAAATCTGTCTTTACTAGCGATATTACAACATTCAAAATTTATAGGACAAATGTCGGACAAATCTACGGCGTCCCGAGATCACATGACCATTGTGCAACGTATGTTGACAACACAAACTCAATTCTGCCCTCCTGAATGCTCACTCCAGAGATATTTCTACTCTATGGTGTGTTGAGAGTACTTCTAGGATCTTCTCCGTGCCGAATAGCCCCATTCAATAACTGTAATTTTGCTATCGAGATTACTGGAAGAAAGATATTGAAAATATATTGTATGCTACTAAAGAAAATATATACATCAATGGTGTGTAAAGAATTTCATTATATATGTAGTCTCTAATTGGAAATTTGCACGGAGGTGTCGTTTCGTTGGTAATCAGAAGGGAACTTCCGATGAATTGGAAACGAAATGCAGTTACTAGATCCAAGAGCTCCATCATTTCATCGGACAACTAAACTCTATCAAAGCAAACTTTCCGCTTGATCTGAGGTTTCCCGACTGACTACGCAACACAAGAAAACCAAGACATTTTATTTACACGGGATTGCAGATCGCTTCAAATCATCGAGACTGTGGACAAGGAGAGTCATCGTCCGATTCTGATTAAACAAGTAAAGCTTAAATATAACTTTCTTGAGCGACTGTGATGACTGTGATATGGCTGCTTATGAATGAGATCATTAATAAAATACTAATAACTAACTTTCCTCCTCACCAGCAACCAGTAAAAAAGCGCTCCGTCTTCAGGCCACAAGTGGCCCATCGGGACCATCCGACCGCCGTATCATCCTCAGTTGAGGATGCTGATAGGAGGGGCGTGTAGTCAGCACACCGCTCTCCCGGTCGTTATGATGGTTTTCTTTGACCGGAGCCGCTACTATTAGGTCGAGTAGCTCCTCAATCGGCATCACGAGGCTGAGTGCACCCCGAAAAATGGCAACAGCACATGGCGGCTGGATGGTCACCCATCCAAGTGCCGACCACGCTCAACAGCGCTTAACTTCGGTGATCTCACGGGAACCGGTGTATCCACTGCGGCAAGACCGTTGCCTAGCAACCAGTATAAACACAATATTATAATAATTAAGCCCCACGACGGGAATTAACAGACTTTGAACTCGGAATGGTAGTTGGAGCCACACACATGGGACATTGCATTTCGGAAATCGTTAGAGAATTCAACATTCCGCGATCCACAGGGTCAAACATCACCTGTGACCACGGACAACACAGTGGCCGACGGCCTTCATTTGACGTGTGAGAGCAACGCCGTTAGCTTAAAATTGTCAGTACTAACAGACAAGCAGCTCTGCGTGAAGTAACTGCAGAGATCAATATGGGAACCAACGACGAACGTATTCATTAGGACAGTGCGGCGAAATTTGGCGTTAATGGGCTGTGACAGCCGACCACCGACGCTTGTGCCTTTGCTAACAGCACGACTTCGCCTGCAGTGCCTCTCCTGAGATCGTGACGATATCGGTTGGACCCAAGACGACTGAAAAACCTTTGCCATGTCAGATGAGTCCCAATTTCAATCGATAAGTGCTTACAGTAGGGTCTGAGAGTGGCGCAGACCCCATGGACCCAAGTTGTCAACAAGAAACTGTGCAGGCTGGTGGTGGTTCCATAACGGTGTGGCTGTGTCTACATGGAACTGACTGGTTTCTCTGGTCCGAATGAAGCGATAATTGACTAGAAATAGTTACGTACAGCTGCTTGGAGACCATTTGCAGCCATTCATGGGCTTCATGTTGACGAACAACAACGTCAATTCACCTGGCCACGATTGTTTACTATTGGTTACAACAACATTCTAGACAATTCACGTGAGTAATTTAGCCACCCACATCACCCGACATAAATCTCATCGAAAATTCATGGGACATGATCGAGAGGTCGGTTCGTACACAGCGTCTTTCACCGGCAACACTTCCGCAAGTATGGTCAGCAGCGCGTCCCAGTATTTTTGCAGCGGAATTCCAGCGTCTTGACGAATCCATACCATGTCACGTTCCTGCACTTTACCGGGCAAAAGGAGGTCCGACACGATATTAGGAGGCATCCCGCTACTTTTGTCACCTCCGTGTAAACACAACTTGTCGTTTAACGTTGTTACTAAAAATCTTGAAAAATGCTTGACCTATTTGCTTTAGATTTTTACACTATAATGTAATGAACATGCGTGCAAACATGAGCTATATTTTGTATTGTATTTAGTATAGCGTTAGTTTTTAATAGTATTTAATTTTCTTTCTCGGAAACAGTTTTAACTACGATAGTACGACATTTAAACACGTGTGGAAGTAAGTTTCTCCCATACATCTTCTTTCTCATATACAGGGTGGTCCATTGATAGTGACCGGGCCGAATATCACACGAAATAAGCTTCAAACGAAAAAACTACGAAAAACGAAACTTGTCTAGCTTCAAGGGGAAAACCAGATGGCGCTATGGTTGCCCCGTTAGGTCGCGCTGCCATAGCTCAAACGGATATCAACTGCGCTTTTTAAATAGGAACCCCCAGTTTTTATTACATATTCGTGTAGTACGTAAAGAAATGTGAATGTTTTAGCTGGACCACTTTTTTCGCTTTGTGACAGATGGCGCTGTAATAGTCACAAACATATGGCTCACAATTTTAGATGAACAGTTGGTAACAGGTAGGTTTTTTAAATTAAAATACAGAACGTAGGTACGTTTCAACCTTTCGGTTGTTCCAATGTGATACATGTACCTTTCTGAACTTATCATTTCAGAGAACGCATGCTGTTACAGCGTGATTACCTGTAAATACCACATTAGTGCAATAAATGCTCAAAATGATGTCCGTCAACCTCAATGCATTTGGCAATACGTGTAACGACATTCCTCTCAACAGCGAGTAGTTCACCATCCCTAATGTTCGCACATGCATTGACAGTGCGCTGACGTATGTTGTCAGGCTTTGTCAGTGGATCACGATAGCAAATATCCTTCAACTTTCCCCACAGAAAGAAATCCGGGGACGTCAGATCCGGTGAACGTGAGGGCCATAGTATGGTGCTTCGACGACCAATCCACCTGTCATGAAATATGCTATTGAATTCCGCTTCAACCGCACGCGAGCTATGTGTCGGACATCCATCATATTGCAAATACATCGCCATTCTGTCATGCAGTGAAACATCTCGTGGTAACATCGGTAGAACATTACGCAGGAAATCAGAATACAATGCACCACTTAGATTGCCATCGATGAAATGGGGGCCAGTTATCCTACCTCCCATAATGCCGCACCATGCATTAACCCGCTGAGGTCGCTGAAGTTCCACTTGTCACAGCCATCGTGGATTTTCCGTTACCCAGTAGTGCATATTATGCCGGTTTACGTTACCGCTGTTGGTGAATGACGCTTCGTCGCTAAATAGAACGCTTCCAAAATATCTGTCATCGTCCCGTAATTTCTCTTGTGACCAGTGGCAGAACTGTACACGACGTTCAAAGTCGTCGCCATGCAATTCCGGGTGCATAGAGATATGGTAAGGGTGCAATCGATGTTGATGTAGCATTTTCAACACCGACGTTTTTGTGATTCCCGATTCTCGTACAATTTGTCTGCTACTGATGTGCCGATTAGCCGCGACAGCAGCTAAAACACCTACTTGGGCATCATCATTTGTTGCAGGTCGTGGTTGACGTTTCACATGTGGCGGAACACTTCCTGTTTCCTTAAATAACGCAACTATCCGGCGAACGGACCGGACACTTGGATAATGTCGTTCAGGATACCGAGCAGCAGGCATAGCACACGCCCGTTGGGCATTTTGATCACAATAGCCATACATCAACACATATCGACCTTTTCCGCAATTGGTAAACGGTTAATTTTAACACGGGTAATGTATCACGAAGCAAATACCGTCCGCACTGGCCGAATGTTACGAGATACCACGTACTTATACGTTTGTGTCACACAACGAAAAAGTGGCCCAACTAAAACCTTCATATTTCCTTACGTACTACACAAATATGTAATAAAAAATGGGGGTTCCTATTTTTAAAAAATGCAATTGATCTCCGTTTTACCTATAGCAGCGCCGTCTAGCGGGCCTACCATAGCGCCATCTGGTTTCCCCCTTCAAGCTTTGTTATGTGTCTGGACTCTGGCCTAAACTTTTAGGCTGGAGGTTTTAGTGTTTTGCAGAATGGCTGAATCCTCCCTTTTTCCTTGCGGTCAGCCAGCCACTTCCATCTGCTACATTGTTTTAGCTCCCTCTACCACTTTCTTCCTGTGTTGTCCATATTTTACTGCTGACGCCCTGCTTCGTCCCACGCTTTGGTGTGGGTAGGCACGTATTTTTCAAAGTTTGTTACCTGTGTTTTATGATCTCCGCCGGTAATTCGTTTCAATGCCCCCCTTCGATTGTGCTATTACGGTACCAATCGAAGCGATAGGTGTTACAGGTGCCAGCCAGCCCGTCTACGTGCAGAAGTCCAGCCAGCATCGATCCTCGCCAGCAGCCAGCAGCCAGCAGCGGTTTCTGCCAGCAGCCAGCAGCGGTTTCTGCCAGCTGCCAGCAGCCAGCGTCCAGCAGCCAGCAGCAGTTCCTGCAAGCAGCCTGCAGCCAGCGTCCAGCGTCCAGCTGCGGCCCAGCCAGCGTCCTGCAGCAGCAGCAGCAGCAATAGCGTCCCCACCGGCCGGCCAGCCAGGTCGCCTCCCCCGCCAGCAGCAGCAGAGTGGGGCTTCGGCCCCAGTCTCGTACATAGTTTCTCCGTCCCTTCTACTCTGTGTTTCTCGTCGCCTTCTTTGTCCTGTCCTGCGCTTTTCCCCTTCTCGTAATGTCGAACCCCACCACCGCCACTACTGCCACCACCACTGCCATCACATACACATCCCCCTCCGCCGCCACCACCACTGTCACGTCGTGTGCCGCATCACTCCCCCCTCAGTCCATCCCCCCACTCCTCACTCTCCCGTCTCACTATTTGTCGCCCCATCCCCGGTTCCTCCCTCCCGTGCCTCCTCTGCTCCCATCCCTCCACTCCCTCCCTTTGCTCCTTCCGTTTCTGCGGCCCCCGCTAGGGTGGTCGCCCAGAGGGCTACGGCCCATGCTCCACTCTCCCCTTCGCCTTCATCGTCATCGTCTTCACCGTCGCCTTCGCCATCGCTCTCACCATCTCCGGCGCCGCCTCCAGCACCGGGACCTGCCACTCCCCGCCACCTTCCAGTCGCTCCCATCCCCCACACCACCTCCATCGCCGTCAAGCGCCCCAGTGGCACCCCTGCCTTCTCTACTCCCAAAAAGGCTCCACCTCGTACCCCTTCCCCCACCCATGATGCCATGGATGTCTCCCCGCCCGTCCTTGCCCCCTCCTCCTCCTCCTCTACCCCCTCCGCCTACCGCTACCTCCTCTCCCGTCTTGATCCCTCCCTTCTTGAAGCCCGGAACCTCACCCTCTTCCTTCGCCAGAATTTTCCTGGTGCCCCCATCTCCCTCCTCACTCCTCGCCTCGCCATGATGAACATTCTGAAGGATGATGGTGAGGAATCTGATGATGTCCTCAGCAGTAGGGGGTGGGCGAAGGGAATTGCCGGGAGGGGTGGGGGTGTCCCTACCCTCCACACAGACCTCCTTTCCCGCATCCCTGTCACCCGCTTTGGCCCTAATGCCTCCCTCACCCCTGCTCCTTCCCCAACTCTCTCCCGCCAACCCCAACCCCCGCGTCACCTGCCGACCCTGACCGCCGTGATCACTCGGCTTAGTCCGATGATCATGGAGGAGAAGGTGTTGGCGGAGCTTCAGGCACATCCCCATCTGGAGGTGCGTGCGGATCGTTACATACACAATGATGCCGGCCCCACCTGCCTTATGCGGGTCTTTTCCGAGCACGTCCTGTCGATAGACCATCTCCTGAAGGAGGGTGCCCTCATTTTTAACCAACGTTATAAAATTGACCCCTCCCGTTCCCCTCCTGAATCCCACCGCTGCCAAAGGTGCTTGCGGTATAATGCACACCCGACATCTGAGTGCCACGAGGCCCCCACCTGCCCGCACTGTAGGCAAGCCCACTTTTTATGGCAGTGCCCCTATCTCCAGTCCCCCCCCCCCTCCTGTAATACCTGTAACCTCCCTCATCCTACCTACTCCCAGAAATGTAAGGCCCTACCCCCTCCTACCACTCCTGAACTCACCGTTCCTGTCCGCCCTCTGGACGCCCCCACCCCTCCCGGCAATACCCTTCGCCCACCCCCTACTGCTGAGGATATCATCAGATTCCTCACCATCATCCTTCAGAATGTTCATCCTTTTCAGTGCCCGCACACCCTCCAACAGATCTCCCTCGCTGCCCGTTCCGTTTTCCAACTCAAAATGTATGCCACCTACTCCAACAACCAGGCCCATTAAACCTTCTCCCATCTTGACACCCTCGTTTAAATCCCTGTCAGGGCGCGACAGCACCGTATCCTTTCCAACAACATCCACTCCCTTCCCGCCAACAAGAACCTCTTCCTGCACACCCTTGCCACCCACCGCGTGGATGCCTTCCTCCTCAATGAAACCTTTCTCCAACCCCACCACACCGTCCACACTTCGCCCTACCTCCTCCACCGCTCCGATAATCCCCTCCCGATTGCGCCTGGTGGAGTTGCCATTGGTCACCACTGCCAGATCCCCGTTCGGCTCCAACCTCTCCTTCCCGACCCCACCGAACACCTGATCCTTAGTCTCTTCTTCCCCGGCCTTACCGTTACCTGCGCCACCATCTATGTCCGCCCTAACGCCCTATTCCCTTCGACTTCCTCTCCCACATTGACCGTACCTTCTCCTCCTACGTGATCGCCGCCGACCTCAACATCCATAGTCATTCCGTCTCTCACTTACGGCGGTGGCACCAGTTCCTCTCCTCCCTTCAAGACGACCTCATCCCCATCCCCCAGCACACCCGTCCCAAATCCAAGTCCACTCCCGATGTTATCCTTTCCTCCCCCAACCTCCTTGGCCGCATAACGGTGGATGTCCTGGAGCCTATTGGTAGCGACCATCTCCCTGTCCTCCTCACCGTTTCAGACGATCGTCGCCCCTGCCCTGACCCTCGTAATGACCCTCCCCCTAAGTACATCCATGACTATTCCCGTGCCAACTGGAATGCCTACTGGGATACCCTTTCCACCCAGGTCGATAGCCACCCCTTCACCTACCACCACCCTGACGATGTAACCCATGCCGCCTCCTTTCTCCAGCAGACCTTGTCTGAGGCCGTAGAGGCCCAAGTCCCTACTGTCGCCGTCCATCCCCACCGTCCTACCTTACCCCCACTGGCCGTCCACCTCCTCCGTGAATCCCGCCGTCTCTACCGTGCCTTCCTCCGCACGCGTGACCCGAACACACTACGACGCCACCGGCAACTCCAGCTACACATTCGTAATTTGCTCACAGCTAAGAAACGCCGGGACTGGCGACAGACATGCACCCGTTTAAACGCTACCCTACCTATCAACTCGTCCAAGTTCTGGTCAGCCTTCCGTCGCCTTACCGGAACTAAACCCTCCCCCTACTATCCTCTTCTCCATGATGATCACCCCTTCCCTGACTCCCTTAGTAAGGCCAATCACTTTGCCTCTTACCTCTCCAATGTCTTTTCCATCCCCGATGATCCCCAGTTCGATTACTCCCTCTTCCCGGATGCCCACGATCGAACTGACACCTCTGCCCTCCCCTCGCACCTGATTTCCAGTTCTTGGACAACATTGCACACACGGAACTCAATGCGCCTATCACTACACAGCACCTCATTCCTACAGTCCGCACGAAACGCAACACCACTCCTGGTTACGATCGTGTCACCTACCGACACCTTCGTGAAGCTCATGTCTCTTTCCTCTCCACCCTGACCAGGCTCTACAATGTAGTCCTGTCCACCGGTTACTACCCCAACCTGTGGAAAACCTCCGATATCCTGATGTTCCTTAAACCTGGCAAACCGCCGTCTGCCATCCCCTCCTACCATCCCATCAGCCTTACCTCAGTCTTCAGCAAGGTCCTGGAATCTATCCTCACCTGCCGCATCCATCAGCATCTCTGCCAGCACTGCCTCCTTCCCGTTACCCAGTGTGGCCTTCGGCCGTCCTTCTCTTCCGACGATCTTCTCCTTCACCTCACTCATCTCCTTTCCGACCAGCTTAATTCCCGTCGCTCCGCAATCTTCCTCTCCCTGGACCTCGAATGAGCTTATGACCGCGTATGGCATTCCGGTCTCCTCTTCAAGCTCCAAACCTTCGCCCTTCCCAATAACTACGTCCGTCTAATCGGCTCCTTACTCTCCCACAGTCCTTCCTACGTCACCATCCATAACACCGACTGCTACACCTTTTTCCCCTCCGCCGTTGTGCCCCAAGGCTCCGTCCTCTCCCCCCTTCTGTACCTTTTGTATACGGCGGACATGCCGCCGCCGTCACCCCCGTCCACCCCCTCCAGTTTGCTGATGACACCGCCTTCCTTGCCCTTGCCCCCACCCTGCAGCGCTCCCAACACCCTCTCCAATCCCATCTTGACCGGTTCACTGCTTGTTCAACCGGTGGTTGCTCAAGGTCAACCCTTCAAAACCCAGGCGATCATTGTAGGCAAAACCACCCCTTCCTTCCGCCTCCTTGATTTCTATCTCAACATCTATGGCCGTCCTATCGCCCTCACTCTCACCCGTAAGTACCTTGGCGTCACCCTCGACTGTCGCCTCTCCTGGACTCCTCATCTCCGGACAATCCAAGCTAAGGCATGCTCCCGACTCCATCTCCTCAAGCTCCTTTCCGGCCGTACGTGGGGTCTCGTCCCATCCACCATCCTCCACACCTATAAATCCCTCATCCGCCCTATCCTTTGTGACGCCCATCCGGCCTGGATCTCCGCCCCCCCCCCCCTACCTTTTATAAATCCCTCCAAATCCTTGAACACCATGCTCTCCGACTCGCCTATCGCATCCGTCTCCCCTCCCCCACGCGGATCCTGTATGAACTCATCCCCTTCCCCCATCTCCTCCTTTTCCTTGAAAGGATATGGATCCTGTACACCTCCCGCAAACTCGATCCTCCTCATCCACTTGTCGCACCCATCCTCTCCCACACCTGCCCGCTGCCGCGCCTGTATTCCCATGTCCCACCCGATCTCCATCTCTCCACCCTCCTCACCCTCTCCCAACGTGGCTTCCGGCAGCTCCCCCTCCCTGATGATGTCCTCCTCCCCTCCATCTACCCCTTCTATCAACTTTGATCCTCCCCCCCCCACTTCCTGTGTCCTTTCCTTTAGGCACCCTCCCTCCCTTCTCTTTCCTTTTCCCCCATCCCCTCCCTCCACCCCTCTTCCCCCGGGCTTCCCCTCCCCCTTCCTCCCTTCCCCCTATCTCCCCTACCCATGGTATCTGCTCTCCTCTCTCCCTCTCCCACCCCCCCTCCTCCTCTCTTGGCAGGTCACCAGACTCGTACACGGTTAGTGAACAATCGCGCGCCGGAGATCAACGCCTCGTGTTCTGTGTGTGCCATCGTTTTGTGCTTAAGTGGTTCAGTGTCATTCGTTTTGTGCACCTACATTCACGTGTGACAATTTTCGTCTCTGTCTGTGTCCAAGTGTCTGAACAATTTTATCTTGGACTCTATGCCTGTGAATGGCACCTTGTATTTTAAAAAGTGTTTGTCTCCGTTTATATGTCCACCATGTTTTTTCTCTAAATGTCTTCATTTGTGTATTTGTGTTTCTCTGCGGCCAAAGAGCGGCGTCGTATGCTGCTGCAGGCCTGCCTGTAATACAGGTTTCAAAATAACAATAAAGAAAAAAAACTGTGTTTTATGCACAGCCTTCCTAGCCCTTTATCCTATCCTTCAACGGTCCCAACGTACCCTCCAAACCCACCATGAACAATTCATCGCTTGGTGCAACCAGTGGTTCCTCCGTGTTAATCCCTCCAAGACCCAGGCGATCATCATAGGCCGCACCACCCGCTCCTTCCGCCTACATAATTTCTACCTCACAGTTTATGGCCGTCCTATCCACCTCATTACTACCCTCAAATACCTTGGTCTCACAGTCGACCACCACCTCACCTGGACTCCCCATCTCCTTAACATCCAAAACAAAACTCACAACTGCCTCCGACTCCTGAAACTCCTGTCCGGCCGGACGTGGGGTCTGCATCCTTCCACCATCCTTCACACCTACAAATCCTTGATCCGCCCCATCCTCTGTTACGCCAGTGTTGCTTGGGTTTCCGCCCCTCCCCGGTTCTATAAAGCCCTCCAAATCCTCGAACCCCATGTGCTCCGCCTCACCTTCTGCATCTGCCTTCTGTCCCCCATGCGTATCCTTTACAACCTCGTCCCCTTTCCCCACCTTCTCCTTTTCTTTGAACACATCCGCACAATATATGTTGTTCGCCACCTTGATCCCCCTCACCCCCTGGTGTCTCCCTTCCTCTCCACCCCCAACCAGTTGCTGCGCCTTTACCATTGTGTCCCACCCTCTGTCCATCTCCACACCCTCCATCTCCTTTCCCAATGCAACTTCCACCGTCTGCCCCTCCCGGATGATGAGCTTCGCCCTGACATCTACACTTCCTACCAACTCTAACCCCATCTTCCTGCGTCCTCCTCGGGGCTCCCTCTCCTCCCCCTCCCTCGTCCTGAGCAGCTTCCCCCTCCTACTCCCCCCCATCTCTTGTGCCTCCTTTCAGTGTCTCTGCACTCCCTCCTGCCCTATCTTCCCTCTTCATCTCCCATCCCATGTGTCTCCTGCCTCTTTGTGAACCCACTGATGCCCCTCCTCTCTTCATCCCGCCGCTTCCCCTGCTGCCCCATGCTCTCCTCTCCTTCTCCATCCTCTCTGCCCTTTCCCTCGGCAGGTCCCGCCTGGCAGTTTTATTCTTTGTCATGTGTGCTCCAAGTGGGTTTTAAGTGTGTTGTTCTGGAGTGTTTTTACTACTGTCGCCGACTTTTAACGAGTGCATGTCCACTCAGTGTCTTTTCTGAGTTTTGAAGACTCGCCAACTGTGTTTTTTAACTTTCTGGTGACTTTTAACTGTCCTCCATGAACGTCTCCATGTTAGTCTATTTTTTACCTCCATTTTCTCCCATTATTCTGTTTTAAGTTCCCCTTTCTCATCTTATGTATGTAACATTTTATTCTTATTTTAAGTTGTTATATCACTCGGCTGAAGAACGGCGTATTGTGCCGCTGACAGCCCTCCCCTGCCCATATGAGGCAGGGGAATGAAATCACAATAAAGAAAAAAAAAGTGTTTTATGTTCTTTTTTATCTTACTGTTCTGCGTATTTTCTGGACACCCATCTCACTATGCTACTGAGCGGGCTCTGAAGACCTTGCTGTCGTGTGCCCCCCCCCCCCCCCCCAAAAAAAAAAAACCTCTACCTCCTTCAAGCTAGACGAGTTTCGTTCTTTGTAGTTTTTTCGTTTGATGCTTATTTCGTGAGATATTTGGCCCAGTCACTATCAGTGGACCACCCTGTATACAGCGAGTCGTGTAAGACGTAACACACCTTCCATTTAGTGAACTGTTACACGTGTCAAAACTTGGTTTTCGACAAATGTTAGAGCGTCGAACGGCACGCATTTTTTTTTTTTTTTTTTTTTTTTTTTGTGGTTAATTATGTCTAGCCTCAGTATCGACTGAGAATTGAAGTACGTAAGTTTGTTTTAAATGACGCTGTATACATTCTATAAATGCGTTCGATAGCTCTTGTGGAGACAATTACAGGGATGAAGCGTTTGTTAATGTTGACATTTCAACCTGTCGTAAGAAAACTCCAGAGATGTCCTAGAATATGACAGCATGGTGGCCGAGAACGGCGTTCGCTGTGCAAAGACTGCCAAGCACCCGCCTCGAACCAGACTGCCGCATTGTGCCTGGAAATGGGGAAACTGCTAAATAAACATTTTCTTGCGTGTGAAAAGACACGAAGTGACAAAAGCGCAAAATCCAATAAACTAAGACAATGCGATGCAACAAAATCAAAGAAAATATAGTGTTCATTTTAACACTAATTGCGTAAAGACTGTGATGCTATTAAAACATACTGCTGTTCGAATCGTTGGATGAATAAGACGCAGACTTCTACGCCAGCGTTTTATTACTTGTACGGAAAGGTCTGTGATGTGATAATTTCTGTTTATCTCAGAATACAATTATAGTTCGTTAACGTAAAATAACTGATTTCATTTAATTTTCATGTGTGTGTAAAGCACCTTTCCTCCCTGTTATTGCCATTTTTGGTGTAGCAGATGTATCTTAATTGTTGGCCGCCATTCCTGCAACATTGTCTAAATTCACATGAAGCTGGGCTTTATTCGCTAAAAGTTGGCTTCATTAATCAGGAGAAGTAAAATTTGCAAGCAATACAAGCTCATATTCTCAGAATTCTAGATTATTTCAGATACTCAGGACTTAGCCCGCCGTGTATGTTAAACAACGACGCAGCTCACTTTCTTTTACTAATTTCAGCTACTTATAAATGTTTTCTAGGTCATCAGCATCCGTACATGCAGAAACCACATTTACCCTGAACATAAGATTGCTCATGCTCTCCTATTTAATCTGCTGTTTAAGAGAATAGTCCTCGTCACACTCTCATGAAGCTAGCCACATCTTTAAGCAAATAGTAATTATCTTGACACGTTCGACTTTAATTACATGTACTATTACGTGAAATGGACATCATTCTCTTAACTTACATCGACCTTGTATGAAACTTAAAGACTTTCAACGCAAAGCTTTAAGGATTAACAATAACCATTCTCCTTTCATATTTTTATTCAAGTTTAGTAAAATTAAAGTGCAACATTTTTCCCCCTTTATTCATCAAATATATTTTTAACAAGTTATGATGTATTACACTACGTAGTCGTATACCGTAAGGTAGGCCTGCGCTGCGAGAATAACGTTTTATTTCCCCTTGTTCCAACGTACGACCTAGATTCAGGGTCACCTATGAAAGCTGTATGTGGTAATACGACGTAGGCTAGAATCTGGCGCATCACAAAGAGCTTAGGAAAATTATCGGAGTTTTGTGTATCCTCCCAGATTTACGTGAGCTGAAACAGAGAAATCAACTGTTCATTCTTCACAAATAAAGAGATCTTATACGCTGCAAAAAGCGACTACTGGATTAAATATCTAAATGTTAGAAGGAAGGATTGACCTATGTTTTCCTGTACTTGGCTGTGTGTATTTTAGAGGTAAAATACATGCTGTCGGATAACTGTCGCTACCTAAACTGCTGTAAATTATATCATATGGAATACATTCGTTGAACTAATCGTTTTATTAAAAATACATTGGTGACCACCTGTACACAGCAAAATGATTATTCTTTTTACCAAAACGTCGATTCATGCTGAACGTAAGCGCCTAACGACAGTATTATCAGCTAGTGCAATACACGCTGTCAACTTATTTGGCATTGCTATGCAAATTCGTACACACGCAAATGAAATAAACAGTTAACTAAAAACGGTTTGGTAATTACTCAAACCGCATAACATGAATTTTGTCTTCCAAAATACAACTGTATTCCTTATTTAACCATGTGTTCAAACTCTTGATCATGGACTGAAAGGCACAATTGTAATCGTCGTTCGAAAGAACGATGAACGGACGTAATTACAGTGGATGATGTGGTAGAGCATGCACTGGAGATTCGACGACACATGTAGTCTGCATAGTTGGGGCTTCGTCACAGATTGTGTCTTTGAGTACTCCCCGAAGAAAACAATGGAGAAGAGTCAAATGGGGGGGAGGGGGGAGGGGGAGACCTCGCAGGCCATTTGGCAAGAGAATTTCGTCCTATCCAGCGTCCAGGACAGCTCTCATTCAGTATTTGCATTGCAACACGGGACGAGTCAGCTGGATAACTGCAGAGTTGCAGCCACAAACAGTGTCCAATATCCAGTGGTACCTCTTCTAGAAGAACCGGCAGAATGTTCGTTAGAAAGTGTACGCACGTATGTCCTTTAAGAACGCCTGTCATAAAGTAAAGTTCCACAACGTAATTTCCTATGATGCCGCCCCATGCGTTTACGCTCCACAGCCCTTGACGTTGCGCATGACAAAGCCAGTGTGGATTTTCGGCTGCCCAGTAGCGCATGTTATGCAAATTGACATTAGCGTGGTTAGTAAACGTTGCTTTATCGCTAAAGAGCACATGTTGGAAAAAGGTAGGGTCGTCTCCCAGCTCCTGAAGGGCAAACCGATAAAATGCTGTACGACGTTCAAAATCACGATCATTGAGTGCCTGGTCTAGTGACAGATGATTGGAAATATGCCTCGTACCACACTGCTGATTCATTAGCGTCGTAGCCAGAACAGGGTCTTCGTGTTCTCTGTCAGTTGCAGTCTTCTTTCTTGTCGTATTTATGACGTACAAGCAGTCTTTCTGCGTTAGCGTCGCAATAGTTCGTTCAATTGGCTGGCCCGTCAGACACTGGCGAACCGGATAGATAGCCCTACACCGCTGTACGGTTTTTGCGGCATTTCTTCTACATACGCCGTGTAAAAGTAGTATAACCAGCTTCTCCTCACTGTTGTACAAATCTCCACCCAGCGAATGTTGAAGCAGAAATAAGCGGCCTGCAGTGCAGACGAGTAAACAGACAAATGAGTTGATATTCTGACACAGCGTAGCACGAGAGCTCCGCTTCGTGGTATTTGCACCGCTATTGCAGCCACAGCGCTCTCACATTCTAGGACATTTCTCAAACATTTTTACAATAGGTTTCATTTCAACATCAACAAACGCAATATCACTAAAAAAAATGTCTACTCAAGAGCTAGCGAATGCAGTTATAAAAAGTATACGGTTCCATTGAAAAGGACAAAGTATGCGCTTCAATACCTCCGTTGATACCAGCGCTAAAAGCATTAATCCATCAAAAAAAAAAATACGTACCACACGACACTCTAACATTTGCCGAAAACCGCTTTTCGATATGTGTAGCCGTTCACGAAGTAAAATCGGTGTTACGTCTTATGTGAATCACCCTGTATATAAACAAAAATTATATTCACGAAAAGGCGTTGTTTGTTTTCTTCCTCACAGACGATTTTCACAGAAAAGAATAACATTATGTTTATGGCTTATCGGCTTATAATTAGAATACTACAACCGAACCTGCATTTGCGGTAACAATAAACAAGGCTCGAGATCAGAGAGAGAGAGGGGGAGGAATAGATGGACAGAGAGAGTTGGGTGAGGAAATGGACATAAAAAATGAGGAGGTGAACACAGTGAGATGGAGGGAGAAGGTAGAGGAGAAAATGGAAAAAGAGCGGGGGAAGAAGGATATATTCCAAAACAGGTTTAACAATTGCAAAGCACTGCCGGGTTTGCTGGTAAATTATACACACAAACGTTCCTCGTGAATCAGTCGTTCTATCAGTGAAAACCGTATAAAAATCTGTGAAGTAATTCCTGAGATTAGGCTTCGGATACAGATAGAAAAACGTGGCGGAGAACTTTAGGTGTTGATAACGCTGTCTCACACCCGAGTACACAGCATCTGCGTGCCTTTCACAGTGATGATGTAATGGTTAGATAAAGGACTGGAATTTGTTATGAAGGAATATGCGAATAACTTTCCGGCCGCAGCAATCACACAATTCAGCCAAATTTTTCATGGCAGCACGCGGACTGATGAATGCCGTAGCCAAAGATGCTTCTGTATGAACTCTTCAGGTTGCTCCCTTCCTCGTCCTTTAACATCTAAGCTACCCCTTTGCACCACTGTCTTGATGAGACGCGTAACTTAATGTAGCACCGCAGACTGACAGTAAGGACAGATTCGCTGTAGTATCAGTGTGTGTGGAAAGCAACTGACGGTGACAGAATCACCATACAAATTAAAAACAAAGCGCTGTTTTATCACCACATTACGTGAATTATTGGAGAACGTTGCCGTTCAAGAAAGATTTTTTATGTGATATACGTATGACGAGCACCAAGCAGTTTTTCGACGTCTCATACGACAGTAACAAAAGAAATCGTTTGATGAATGATGGATTGTTCTGTGAAGGCCAGTAGCGCATCCTCTCCGATCACGTCACCTTCATTCCTTAGGTTTCTGGCTACAGTGCTTTGATGCACACAAGTTAGCGATTTTTTTCAGAAGAAGGGATGAATGACACATAAGAATGTGTTGTAACCACAATGAGCACCTCTTATACGGTTAACAGTCTTATGGCTATAATGGGGAAAGCGTGGCCAAGATCTCACAACTTTTCCACTTGGATGTTTGTGGGTATTTTGTTTCTATTTTTGACCAGTAGTTTTTCTCCTGTTACATATGAGACTCTTAAAAGATACAGTATTTGACAAGTATCCATTATTTAGAGATTTCTTTCCCTTTTAAATTGAAATTCTGTGGACTACATTTGACTTACCATTGACTTATGTTGGTGTCTCTAGTCCGAAGATTGGGTTGAGGCAGCAGTCTACGCTAGCTCCTGTTTTGCAGAATTCTACATCCCCGCAAAGCTATTGCAGCCAGCACCCACTTCAGGCTACTTGGTGTAATCAAACTTTCTTCTCTCACTATGAATTTTACCTCCCACACTTCACTTCATTACCAGATGTGCTAGTCCTTGAGCCTCAGGATTTGTCTCATCAGGCAATCTATTTTAGTCAATTTCTGAGCCAGAAAATTCTGATAAGTAAGTAACTATTAAAGTTTTTTTGAATAAAAGAGACGTCTTTAATAATCTACACCTTTATTCTTCATGTCTGCATAATTACAGTCCTCTGAAATTTTCGTTCCGATTGATCTGTAGTGATGAGGTCCTCCAGGATTTAGAACACGTCAGAAAAACAATAATATATGATAAATATTTACAACTAAAACAAATAAGCTAATGTACCTTCCACAGGTCCCAGGTGGAATGATCGTCTTTTTTTTATGTACACTATATGAGACAGTCATTTTACAACACTCATTAAAAATGTTTTTTTTATTTATAAAGTAATAAACATATAATAGAACTACTACAATACTTATTTACAATGAACACATTACTGCACTGAAATGGTGCAGAAGTTAGATTGTACTCTCTCTCTCTCTCATATATATATATATATATATATATATATATATATATATATATATATATATTTACAACTAAAACAAATAAGCTAATGTACCTTCCACAGGTCCCAGGTGGAATGATCGTCTTTTTTTTTAATGTACACTATATGAGAGGGTCATTTTACAACACTCATTAAAAATGTTTTTTTATTTATAAAGTAATAAACATATAATAGAACTACTACAATACTTATTTACAATGAACACATTACTGCACTGAAATGGTGCAGAAGTTAGATTGTACTCTCTCTCTCATATATATATATATATATATATATATATATATATATATATATATATATATATATATATATATATATAAAAACACACACACAAAATCGGTTGGTTATACTGAGAAATCAATGGTTTAGAAGGAGCTGGCCACCAATAAATCTTTAGGCTTCTCTTAAACTGAATTTCGTTGGTTGTAAATCTTTTTATGGCTATTGGCAAGTTATTGAAAATGTGCATTCCTGAATAATGCACACCTTTTTGTACAAGAGTATGTGACTTTAAATCCCTGTGAAGATGATTCTTATTTCTAGTACTGAATCCATGAACTGAGCTGTTGGTTTGAAAAAGTGATATATTTTTAATGACAAATTTCATTAAGGAATAAATATATTGAGAACCAGTAGTTAGTATCGCTAGTTCCCTAAACAGGCCTCTGCAGGATGTTCTTTAGTTCACACCACATATAACTCTTATTGCACGCTTTTGTGCCTGTAAAACTTTAGCTTGGCTTGAGATTCAACTTAAGCAAAAAAATTATATGGCAACACACAAAATAAACTCACTATTTAAGAGCGGAATACTCAAGAATTTCACATACGAATTAAATAAATCCAAAATTTTAATAGTGGGGTTCCAAGGAATGAGGAACCAGTTCGAATTACAACGAAATCGAATTTATAATGGGAAACCAGGACAGATGGTTATGAAGCAATGTCGCCAGTTTGGAATAGTATTTATAGTGGACATAAGAAAATCGTAGATTCAACAACTGCTTTTCAAGTAATGTCACCTAGAATTGCAACTCTGATCTTCAAAGCAATGAACAAAAGCTACACAGTTATAAATGGTCAAGACCCTACAAATGAAAAATATTTCTGATAAAAACAAAGGAAAAGGAGATACATTTTGGTACTTTCTCGGTCAAACTGAACAGAATAAATAAAAGAAATGTACAAATCTTATTAAGAGACTTGAAAGCCCAGCTGGAAGAAGAAAGAAAATATAAAGATATAATTGGAAAAAGGAGTCCACATAACTTTGCAAACAAGAACGGTCAAAGACTTGTAGAACTCTGCAGAGAAAACAGCCTTATATCTAAATCAGCATACTTCAAGAGGAAGCCAAATAAATTTAAAACATGGAAACACTCAGACTGGAGGAAAGGGGAGTGGCAGGCAAGACCATGTCTGTATAGATAAGCGTTCTCGTAAGGAAATACACAATATTTAAGTACTGAGAGAAGTAAACATAGGCTTGGACCACTACTTAGTTTAAATTAAAATCATTCACTCGATTAAAAGAAAGGAATGAAAATATAATAAAACATGGAGGACGTACGATCCTCACCAGCTAACTGAAAATAACAAATACCAACAAATAACACAAACAATTAAAGTAACAGTTAATCTAGAAGAATTGGTACCAAGTCTCAAGAAAGAAGCCAAGAATCTAGCTCACTTGAACCAACGAGGAAAACATGCACGGTGAAGTCCAGAATGTGACAAATTCCATGAAGAAAGACACCAAGCGTGGTTAGAGTTTCAACACAAAACATAAGAAAATGCCATCAATCTAAAAACTGAAAGGAAAGAAATTCACACAAAATGTTAGGAGACTTAAGAGAGGATTCCATAAAGACATAATAAATATTATAGAAGATACGACAAAACCAATTACAGGAACTAGTATAAAATCTTTGGGAAACAACTGTACCAGTGTGAGCCCCCGATGCTGATGCTAAAAGATGAAGATGGAAGAATGGCAAACAGTAACAAAGAAAATGCTGAATTCGTGCCAAAAGCAGTTAATAAACTTTCGATTTGCGAAGAAATTCACAATTTACAAGTCGACTTAAGTACTACAATTAAAACCGAACCTAACAGATTAGACCCCCCAACTTTCCAAGAAGTAGAAAGAGTTCTCAAAGGACAAAAGAACTGTAAGGCATTTGGAAAAGATCAGCTTTTTATTGAAATGAGGAAATATTCAACTGACACATTCAAGAACTCCTTGCACAAGGTTCTAACAAAAATTCGGATAACATAACCATTCCTTGAACATTGGACCACTGCCATCGTACACCATCTACGCAAGAAGGGGAATAAGAGCAATCCAGATAACTAGAAAGGACTCTCTCTTCTGGACTGCACAAAGATGGTATTACCCAAGGTCCTTTATGGAAGAATCAAGGGACAACTACAACAGGAGTTAGAGGAATTTGAGAGATATTTCAGACTATGGAGAAGATATGCAGGGCAGATCATTAGTTTAAAATTCATTATTTTTCACTATGTGTAACGCAAAAAGTTCTTGCAATAACATTTGTAGATTTTAAGAAAGCATATGACAGCCTCCATAGATCTTCAGTCCTAAAACTTTTAAGGAATGTGGGACTCCATCCAAAACTAATTAAATTAATAGTACTTCCTCTAACCAACAACTAATCGAACGTTCAGTTTAGAGGAGAAATTTCTAAACCATTATTAATGAAACCAAGCATAAGACGAGGTGACAGTCTGTCATCAATATTGTTCAACTGTGCTCTGGAATACATAATCGGAGAATGCAAAGAACATAAGAAATAGAAGTGCTAAAAATAATATAAGTTTGAACTACTTGGTATTTGCTGATCGTGCTCTCCTAACCAACCATGTTCAAGAAACCAGGCAACAAGTTAAAGTACTACAAGAAATAGCACAGAAAATTGGCCTCAGAATATCATTTGAAAATACAGGAATTATGCCGACTGACTTATAGCTTGCAAACAAAATTGCCATAGGAGAACAAGAAACAAAAATTGTAGATAAATTTAAATAGATAGGTGAAATCATAACTTACAATCTGCATGAGAAACCATTACAGAAAAATGTAATAAAAAACCGAAGAAAGCAAATTACATTATCAAAACCACATACGACACAAAAAAGCCTATCCATTGATGCAAAATTGAAACATTATAAAACACTTACACCGCTGGCAATAACTTACGCAGGTGGAACCATTTTCAAAAAAAACTAAAACAGCAGAAATCGACAAAACACTAGAAAGAAAAATAATTAGGACAAGCATAAATAAACGATATTAAGTAAATGGGCATTGGAGAATAGCTTCAAATGAAACAGTGCAGAAGAAAATAGAACCAGTAGTGAGCACTATCAGGAAGAACTTGGGACATCTGACGAGAACAACAGAATACAGAATTAGTAAGGGAATAATAGAAAAATTGTGGATAGTAAGAGCAACATTAAATACATCATAGAAATTAAGGAAGACATGAGAGAACTCTAAATTACAGTAGACGACTTAAGAAGAAAACAGAGAAAACCAGAATACTGCAAGAGACACACAGCAGGTTACAAACGAAGATAAATAAAAGCGCTACAGGGAGAGTGATCTCAGACGAAGAAAGAAAGAAAATATCTAAAAGAATGAAGAAGTATTGGCCAGACAGAAGAGCAAAACACCCTTCATATAATAACAAATTATAACAATTCCTGTATAATTAGTGCACTATTTAATTTCTTATTAAATTATTAATAAACTCTATTTTATTAATGAATGAACCTTTGTATAAAAGACTATAGTAGTCCAGTGGAGTTCATAAATTAAAAATAAATGAATAATGTTCGTTTTATTTATAAGGCTTCAAGAATTTTCACATAACAGATCCAAAAGGTTTAGTTTTGAGCGGTTCTCATAAAATAAATGGTTCTAAGCTGAGACTATAACATCTACTTTTCTTCTCAGCGGATTGAGGCGTTTGTAGGTGAAATAATATCGTAAACTTATTTTTGTCCTGCACTTGTAAAACCCGTTTTAAAGTTTTGTAATTTCATATAGTGGCCATAGTGATGTTACTGGCGGTTGTATGTTGGTGAATCTCTAGCATGTCGAAAACGTTTAGGAATATGAATGTACCACACAGCACGGCTTTTCGTCACTTTCAAAGCTGCTATCTGGTAATATAGCCAGCACGCAACGTATCACAGTTGAAAGCACACGCGGAGGTAATCTGCAATCGAACCTGCGTGAGCAAATGCCAGCAGTGCTGTCGCATGGGATATTGGGGTGATACGCATGCTGTTGCTGCAGCAGTGTGATTGTATTGGATATCATCCGTGAAGGTAAAGATCTGTTAAGGTTTTCTGGAAGCATGGCAAGTGTTGGTTTGACATACGTGGTTACAGTTCGTTTATTACACAGAGCAGCGTGTACCTGAAAGCTCATTTCTCGTAATTCACTAGCTTTCATGGCAATACAAAAAGCGTCTTCTGCAGGAACTATTTAATTGGGAAGCGTACAAGCTCATGCGGAGAACTGGGAAGGCAAGGTGAAAGCTATGAGCCATTTACAGCTCTGTGAAGGAATGTCGAATAAGTAATTTTAGGGTATAAATAGCACATGAAACAGACAGTCTCTATAAGCTGAGGGTGTTGTGTCAACAACTGTGGAAGTCAGCACCGACAGAAACTAGGAAGGAGAGAAGTCGCGATGACTTGTGGCAGGAATGAAAAATAGTCTCTACAAATCATTTGAAGATTAATTGAACTCTTTATTTCTGAAAAGAAAATTAAGTTAACATTACTTATTTTGATTCCTGTGCTTCCTTTGCCTTCTGCATACAGGTGCTTTAGCCACTATTACTACACTACTGCCCATTAAAATTGCTACGCCACAAAGATGACGTGCTACAGACGCGAAATTCGACCGGCAGGAAGAAGATGCTGTGATATGCAAATGATTAGCTTTTCAGAGCATTCACACAAGCTTGGCGCTGGTGGCGACACCTACAACGTGCTGACATGAGGAAAGTTTCCAACCGATTTCTCATACACAAACAGCAGTTGACCGGCGTTGGCCGGTGAAACGTTGTTGTGATGCCTCGTGTAAGGAGGAGAAATGCGTACCATCACGTTTCAGGCTTTGATGAGGGTCGGATTGTATCCTATCGCGATTGCGGTTTATCGTATCGCGACATTGCTGCTCGCATTGGTCGAGATCCAATGACTCTTAGCAGAAAATGGAATCGGTGGGTTCAGGAGGGTAATACAGAACGCCGTGTTGGATCCCAACGGCCTCGTATCACTAGCAATCGAGATGACAAGCATCTTATCCGCATGGCTGTAACGGATCGTGCAGCCACGACTCGATTCCTGAGTCAACAGATGGGGAAGTTTGCAAGACAACAACCATCTGCACCAACAGTTCGACGACGTTTGCAGCAGCATGGACTATCAGCTCGGAGACCATGGCTGCGGTTACCCTTGACGCTACATCACAGACAGGAGCGCATGCGATGGTGTACTCAACGACGAACCTGGGTGCACGAATGGCAAAACGTCATTTTTTGGATGAATCCAGGTTCTGTTTACAGCATCATGATGGTCGCATCCGTGTTTGGCGACATGGCGGGAAACGCACATTGGAAGCGTGTATTCGTCATTGCTATACTGGCGTATCACCCGGCGTGATGGTATTGGGTGCCATTGGTTACACGTCTCGGTCACCTCTCGTTCGCATTGACGGCACATTGATCAGCGGACGTTACATTTCAGATGTGTTACGAGCCGTGGCTCTACCCTTCATTCGATCCATACGAAACCCTACATTTCAGTAGGATAATGCACGACCGCGTGTTGCAGGTCCTGTACGTGACTTTCTGGATGCAGAAAATGTTCGACTACTTCCCTGGCCAGCACATTGTCCAGATGTCTCACCAATTGAAAACGTGTCGTCAATGGTGGCCGAGCAACTGGCTCGTCACAATACGCCAGTCACTACTCTTGATGAACTGTGGTATCGTGTTGAAGCTGCATGGGCGGCTGTACCTGTGCACGTCATCCAAGCTCTGTTTGACTCAATGCCTAGGCGTATTAAGGCCGGTATTACGGCCAGAGGTGGTTGTTCTGGGTACTGATTTCTCAGGATCTATGTACCCAAATTGCGTGAAAATGTTATGACATGTCAGTTCTAGTATAATATAGTTGTCCAATGAATACCCGTTTATCATCTGCCTTTCTTCTTGGTGTAGCTATTTGAATGGCCAGTAGTGTAATTACTGTACACAGTCTAAGTGAAGTCTTCCTATTACTTATTACTGATGGCCTTGAAAACTGCGACCGAACTGGGCCGACCAGCCGTGGGCGGCTGCTTAAGTCACCTTTGACAGGGGAAGTGTGGCGCTGCCCGCTCTCTCCGTTGGCGCGTTGGTCAGTGCTGCAGTCCTCTCCCTCCCGCCTTCCCAAAATGCCGCACCGCGCACCACGTTGTCGCATAGGGAGCCATCTGATAGTAACGTGGGGCGTGATTGGGGGGGGGGGGGGGCGGCAGGGGTGAGCAGGTGCTGGGTGTCTGGAGAAGGCAGGGGCTGCAACCGGGACTGACCCCATTTGTCACGCGCTCTGAGGACAACGTCAGTCGAGAACCTCCGGAAGAGCGCCCACTCTTTTCCTGAGCCGGTCAGACGAAAAAGGGAGAGGCGGTGGCAGCGATAACGACGACGACGTCGGCGCCGGGACGAGTACTAGGAAGTTGAGCTGCTGCGGCGGCGAAGGCGATGGGTCCAGCTCCATCGGTTCCACAGACAGTGCTCAAGTTGTCCCCGGAGGCGGCCGCACCGCCCGCAAGACAATCTGTGGACAGAAACCTACGGGAGAATCTCGCAGTCCACAGGAACGAATCTGGTTCTGATGACAGCGCAGCAACCCAGCAGGACATTGAATTAAATACATGAAAGCGCCCAGATTTCGAAGAATCGTTCCTCTCTTCCAGCGCCAGGTGTGGCCAAAAGCCCTGAAAAGAATAGAATCATCAGGCAGAAAGCGATACTTGCAGAGTGTGGGGGGCGCCATGCACTGTTGTGGGTGCAGCACCTGGAACAGTATTCGATGGCGCCGGCCATGTAGAAGCTCTACTGCCGATGAACCATCGCGGAGCTGGGAGAAGTACGTCGCGAGGAAGAGCAGCAGCACTTCCTCCTGTGTTTGGGAGGCATGAAGTTCATTCATCTGCTGCTTGAATGTACGCACAAATTGTTCAGCTTCTCCGTTCGACTGAGGGTAAAACAGAGCACTGGTAATGTGAGTGATACCATTGGCTGCACAAAACTGTTCAAAGTCCCGAGCCATAAACTGTGGACTGCTGTATGCAAGCAACACTTCAGGAAAAGCTTCCAAGCAAAAACTAGATGACGAAGCCTGAATGGTACCACATTATGTAGTTGAGGTCGTGAGCACTGCAAACGGATATTTTTTGCTGAGAGTCTACAACAATGAGCCAACAAGTCTTCCAAAATCGACCAGCAAGGTCAATAGGGACTCGCTGCCACGGCGATTGAAACTGTGGCCAAACTGAAAATATTTGCTGCGGAGCCGACAGATTTTCACCACAAGCGCGACACTGTGACATCATCTGTTCAACGTGGAAGTCCATGCCCAGCCAAGTACAGTGCCGACGCGCTATCTGTTTTGTGCATACAATTCATCAATGTCGTTGGTGGAGCAATCACAACACACGTTTTTGAATATTTTAGGAATAACCACATGCGAATGTCCAGACTCGTTTTGCATTAAAATGATACTATGTTGGACGGAGACACTATACCAACGAGCAAAATATCCACGCATACAAGAATTTTGAATGCTTTTCACTGAATGAGTCCAAGCAGTATTCCACTCAGGGTCTGCTCCTGGGGCTTTAGCAATGTTCATATAGTTCAAGGGAATAGTCTGTAAATGTTTAGCGTCCTGTCCATCGATGTGATGACAAGATAGCATCGCACTCAGAATGAGGATCAACAGGAAGGCGAGAAAAAAGGGCGCCAGCATTTGCGTGCTTCGACGTGGGCCGGTACAATATTTCTTACTGATACTGTGTCAGTAACAAAGCCAAACGTTGCAGCTTCCGAGCCATGTGTGGCAGAAAAGGACTGGACGGATGAAACAAAGACTGAAGTGGCTCATGGGCAATCAGTAGGTAAAACTTCCGACGGAACAGATAATCGTGAAACTTTTTCACGCCATAGATAATAGCGAGTGCTTTCTTCTCGATTTCGGCGTAGTTGCATTGAGTCTTGGTCAATCGTCCTGTGAAGCAAATCTGTGCAAAAACACAGCTCTGATTCCATACGAAGAAGAGTTCACTGGCAAAATCACAAGCATAGCGGGATCGAAATGAACAAGGCGTCTGTCACTCAACATGGCACTTTTTAGTTTCTCGAATGCATCTTGACACTCTGTGGTCCAAACAAAATGTACAGTCTTCCACCGCAAAATATGAAATGGAGCCGCGATCTGGGCTGCATTGTGTATAAAACGGATATAATACGTCAGCTTCCCGAGAACTGACTGCAATTTCATCACATTCGGCAGGACAGGGACGTCGCGAATGACCAGCAGATTTAAGCGAAGGGGGTGAACTCCCTGGCTATTAAGAGCATGACCTGAGTACTGAATTTCAAACCAGTGGCGGCTGTTCCTTGAGGACTCCAGGGCGACGCCCTCATAATAATATCTATCACGTGAAAGGTTGCAGTGTCTACGAATCGTGAATCAATAATCGGCTCATTTAATTTTCGTATAGCGCCAGCCCGTGTTTGTAAATGATGAACGTTTTTAGAATTGGTGAACTGACAGCCCTTGTAAGCGAATGATCAACGGTTTTGGAATGGGAAGGCTGTGGGACTCTCGGCGAACCGTCCCAACGGTTTAAGAGCAGGCAATGGGCGCTGGAAGAGTGGTGTAGTGGTAGGGGCAGTGTGTTGTATAACTTCGCTTGGGACGGCGTCTCCCGGAACCAAGCAAAGTAAACGAGTAGTGACGTTCCGGTGTAGTAGTTTTGTTGCTTCCTTGTGAATCGGACTGTTTGAAAGTGCGACCTAGCGACTAACTGATGTGCTAGTTTTGAGTTTAAAATGAATTGTGTAAATAGCGCAAACAGTGTCTTAAATACTGGTAGTCATATCCTACTTTTGAGAGAAAGGTGGAAATGAAAAGATTAGGACCGCCAACACCCGATTTAAACATTGTACAGACTCAAAATTCCTACAAAAGCCGAATGGCTTCATTAGAAAATTTACTTCTTTATTTAAAGTTGGGGACTGGCTACGTGGATATGAATCTAGAAATGCTTTCTTCCGTTACGTGTGCTAATGATTGCTTCAGAACTTGCTTGGACCACAGATGGGGAGACGGACATTAAACACTCAGTTGACAAAATTAAAAAACAAATTGAGTGAACTAATCATAAGCAGTAGCATCGTCTTTGCTATACTTGGCAAATTAGATATAAGATGTCAGCTGGATCCAGCTTAGGAATGAGGACTAAGAAGTTTAACGAAGATACATGTAAGTATCGTACAACCTTAGCAAGTTGATCGACTGTATGAAGTTCTGCGAGAAGTTTGAACTTGCACTAAGAGGACACGACGAAAAGCGTACTTCAGAGAATCCTGGTATTTTTCGGGGTGTGGTCAATCTGACGGCAGACCTGGGTTCCACGTTGAAGAAGCCCATTGAAAAAAAAATCAATAATCGTCGACTTTTAGGTTTTCCAAAACAATTCAGAACGAGCTGCTGTCTTCTTCTTTAGCTGTTTGCCGTGAATTGATTTGTATAGACATATCGCAAACAGATTACATAGCAACTGAAGGCGATGAAGGGACAGATTGTGCAGGCTTGTCTCAACTCGTATTTGTTGTTCGATATGAATTAAAAGGAGAAGTATATTAAAGATTCATCAGTTTCATAGTACCCAAAGATCATACAGCAGAGGGAATAAGTAACGAAGTATACAACGAACTTAACAGCGTAAATATTGCCGACTCACCAGAAAAACTGATAGCCCAGGGTTATGATGGAGCTTCAGTTATGAGCGGTGGGCACAATGGGTGTCGGAAAGAGTAAAAGCAATGTATGAACGCGCAAATTTTGTACACTATTGTGCCCATCAACTCAACCTCAGTGTAGAGCACTGTGCAAGACAAAGAACTTCGAATATTTTTTAGCTATTTACAGGGATTTTCTAGTTTCTTTTCAAAGTCAGTGAAAAGAGCTGCCATACTGCATAATTTCATGAAGAAACATATTGCAAGAAATGCTGCCACAATATGGAATTTTAAGACGCGACGTGTGGACACCGTATTCAAGTACTCTTACAAGAAATAGCTGAGTGCCTTGGGATCATTGAGGTTGATGATAGCGATAATTACACAACAAGCAGGAAAGCAGTTGGACTCTGGTTTGAGTTTTTCTATAAGGTCCTGTCTCCCTGGGACATTTTGTTTAATCGGGTGCAACGTAAAGATGTTTATGGTGTGAAAGCTCTTATGAACGTCTCTGACTGTAAATCATCCATACAACTGACGAGAAATTGTCTTGCCCTCTATCATCATTGGGGTAACGGGAACGGAAATGAAGAGATCTCTTGGCGCAAAACGTTTCTGTTTTGTAGACTCACGTAAAACTGTTACAAAGGAACTGTGTGACCTTGTTATGGCTAACACTGACGAGCGTTTCGCATTACCGAGCGATGTGGCGCAATGGTTAGCACACTGGACCCGAATTCGGGAGGACGACGGTTCGGTCCCGCGTCCGGAAATCCTGATTTATGTTTTCCATGATTTCCCTAGATCACTTCAGGTAAATGTCGGGATGGTTCCTTTGAAAGGGCACGGCCGATTTCCTTCCCCATCCTTCCCTAATCCGAGCTTGTGCTCCGTCTCTAATGACCTCATCGCCGACGGGACGACGTTAAACACTAATCTCCTCCTCTCCTACAGCCCTGATTGTTTCCAAAACACTAGCTGTTATTCCGTGACAAAGAATTATAGACAACAGTTAAATTGTTTGAAACTTCCTGACAGATTAAAACTGTGTGCCGCATCGAGACTCCAACTCGGGACCTTTGCCTTTCGCGGGCAAGTGCTGTACCAACTGAGCTACCCAAAGACGAGTCACGCCCCGTCCTCACAGCTTCACTTCCGCCAGTACCTTGTCTCCTACCTTCCAAACTTTACAGAAGTTCAGTTAAATTATTTGTTCCGAACGAAAATGAACAGCAACAGGAACTGACGGTCATATATATTAGAATTTTTTTGCAAACTGCAGACGGAGCTTTAGAACATTTGAATTGTGTCTACGAGAATAATTTAAAAGCTGTTTTACTGGAATCAGTGAAACTATTACGAATTATTCGTACAATACCAATCACAACAGTGGAAAGTGAGAGATGTTTCTTCATACTGAAAAGAACAACGACTTTCATCAGAAATACAATGAAAGAATAGATACTGAGGGCGCTTACTGTGTGTTCTACAGAAAAATCCTTTGAATGTGGATAACTTTAATGAGCTCGTAATTGACCACCTTGCTGAAGAGAAAAGGAGGAGAATGGACTTTGTCTAAAAACCTGTTTATTAAGGTAATAACGGCGTTTTAATTTTATTCCGTTAATTACTGTAATATTAAAAACTTTATATTTGTCCGTAATTTCTTACATTTTGGTTGTGTTAGATGGGGGTTTAAATCATGTCACTCGCTAACAAACTAAATGCTCTATTTTCCCCGTTCAAGAAACGTTCTGAAGAGACAAAATGTTGCATGAGATTGTTTGGCCCGGGCCGGCCTCGGTGACCGAGCGGTTCTAGGCGCTTCAGTCCGGAACCGCGTGACCGCTACGGTCGCAGGTTCGAGTGCTGCCTCGGGCATGGATGTGTGTGATGTCATTAAGTTAGTTAGGTTTAAGTAGTTCTAAGTTCTAGGGGACTGATGACCTCGGATGTTAAGTCCCATAGTGCTCAGAGCCATTTGAACCATTTGTTTGGCCAGGCGTGCCGCCCTTGTTAATCGAAAGCCCACCGGCCGCCACTGTTTCAGACTGAAAAAAAGGCACATTTGTCCAGGTGACACTTCAAACATGCAGCTGAAAACACTTGAAAAAGCGTACGAATGTTACTTATATGATCATACAGTGTACGTCCTGACCCCACAATATCGTCCAAAGTAATTTGAACAAAACGGAATTTTTGCCTTAAGCTGTTGTAAGTAGAGTTGGAATGTGGTAAGCGGAAAAATTTGGACAACCCTCAATATGTGTTTACTAAAAAAACTTTCTGAGACTCCTCATCTAGCAGAATTTGAAAATACGCATCACGTAAGTCAAACTGTGAAAAATAGGGCCCTGCACCAGGCCTGTTCATTAATTCCTTAGGACGAGGCAACAGATAAGTATCAATTAGTGTTTCTGGAGTTCGATTGCTTAGCTGCGTCGTAACGTGTTTTTTTACCATGCAGCGGACCTGGGTTCGATTCCCGGCTGGGCTGGGGATTTTTCTCCGCTCGTGGTCTGGGTGTTGTGTAGTCCTCATCATCCCTCATGATCAATGACACGCATGTTGCTCATGGTGGCTCACCTGAAGTAAGACTTGCAACGGGACGGCCGAACTTCCGCGAAATTGCCAACCATCAATGCCACACGATCATTTCATTTCCTTGTTTGTGAACTCACGGTGGATTTAAAGTCAACACAATGACGAAGTCATACAAAGGCTTTGGTAAGATGTCTAAGGGAGAAGCCCATCGATTAACCGGGACAGCAGCAATAACACCATTGTCTTGCCATTCTTTAAGTTCGCTTGCAATTTGTCTCAGAGTGCATGAGAGAAGAGACGCTCCCGTAAAGCTTAGGTTGTGCATTGTCCATCATTGTAACGTGAGCCACAAAATTATTTGCTCTACCAAGTTCTTCAGAAAATAAATCAGGAAACGCCGCAGTCAAAAGAGTAACACGATTTTTTGGGTTTAAAGCAAAAGCAGAAAGTACATTGTCCTGAATACGAAGACCAAAATAATCAAAAGAATCTAACCCAAAAATGATTTCACAGTCTCGCGAACGCAGCATTGTAAATGTCACTGTTTTGGTGTGTGACTGAAATGTAGCAATCAAACTACACGCACCAAGCTCTGGAATGTCCTGACCGTTATACGCAGGAAGTTGCGTGCAAGATTTCGTTAACCGTGGCGATCCCGACTGTTCATAAGTGACACGAGTAAGCAATGATTACGCAATGTAACGGAAGAGCCAGTGTGTAACTCAAGTTTCACACATCGTCTGGCAATGACTAAGTTCACAATGAGTTTGTTTGACTGCTGTTACACAGGACTTGGGCGGGTTGAAGGCACATTCTGAATTTAGTCATTACTAGTACCGGTAGCCGATTTAGGAAAAACTACACTCACTGAGTAAGTAGCCGCTTACGATAGCGGACGTGGGTAGAGTTCTTTTTCTGTTGCAAACACACAGACTGTACGTGACCTGGCTTCCTACAGGCAAAGCAAGTCACATTCCACAAAAGGCAGTGTTGTCTTTTATGTGTGGAAAAGCAGCGAGGACATGATTTCACAGCAGACACAAGCATTGACACTTGTTTACTCCGGCCACGGCATGGCGGTCTGTTCGTGGGCGACGGTCGGTCGCGCAGCCGTATCTGTTTTTCACTTTGCTTTACACAGCAAATGGGGGCTAGCTTAAAGTACTGCACGGCACTATCACACGAGTGCTGATGTTCAATGATGTGTAGCACTTACGTTAATGCAGGATCAGAATGTGTGCCGATTTGTTCCCAGATTCTACTGCCTGGCACACTGTACGTAATGACACCGCCATTCATTGCGTCCCTAAGGTACTATTCACAGATGCATTGAAAACGACACTGTCATGTCAAACCCTGGAGTTGAGTGACCCGCTGAAGGTACTTCTGGTTTTTTCCGCAATCGAATGTACACTACTGGCCATTAAAATTGCTACACCACGAAGATGAGGTGCTACAGACGCGAAATTTAACCGACAGGAAGAACATGCCTATGCAAATGATTAGCTTTTCAGAGCATTCGCACAAGGTTGGCGCCGGTGGCGACACCTACAACGTGCTGACGTGAGGAAAGTTTTGCAACCGATTTCTCATACACAAAAAGCAGTTGACCGGCGTTGGCTGGTGAAACGTTGTTTTAATGCCTCGTGTAAGGTGGAGAAATGCGTACCATCACGCTTCCGAGTTTGAAAAAGGTCGGATTGTAGCCTATCGCGATTGCGGTTTATCGTATAGCGACACTGCTGCTCGCGTTGGTCGAGATCCAATGACTGTTAGCAGAATATGGAATTGGTGGGTTCAGGAGGGTAATACGGAACGGCCTCGTATCACTAGCAGTCGAGATGACAGGCATCTTATCCGCATGGCTGTAACGGATCGTACAGCCGTGTCTCAATCCCTGAGTCAACAGATGACGTTTCGAGACAACAACCATCTGCACGGACACTTCGAAGACGTTTGCAGCAGCATGGAGTATCACCTCGGAGACCATGGCTGAGGCTACCCTTGACGCTGCATCACAGACAGGAACGCCTCCGATAGTGTACTCAACGACGAACCTGGGTGCACGAATGGCAAAACGTCACTTTTTCGGATCAATCCAGGTTCTGTTTACAGCATCATGATGGTCGCATCCGTGTTTGGCGACATCGCGATGAACGCTCATTGGAATCGTGTAATCGTCATCGGCGTACTGACGTATGACACGGCGTTATGGAATGGGTTGCCATTGGTTACACGTCTCGGTCACCTCTTGTTCACATTGATGACACTTTGAACATTTCAGATGTGTTACGAACCGTGGCTCTACTCTTCATTCAATCCCTGCGAAACCCTACATTTCAGCAGGATAATGCATGACCGCATGTTGCAGGTCCTGTACAGGCCTCTCTGGATACAGAAAATGTTCGACTGCTGCCCTGGCCAGCACATTCTCCAGATCTCTCACCAATTGAAAACGTCTGGGCAATGCTGGCCGAGCAACTGGCTCGTCACAATACGCCAGTCACTACTCTTGATGAACTGTGGTATCGTGTTGAAGCTGCATGGGCAGCTGTACCTGTACACGCCACCCAAGCTCTGTTTGACTCAATGCTCAGGCGTATCAAGGCCGTTATTACGGCCAGAAGTGGTTGTTCTGGGTACTGATTTCTCAGGATCTATGCACCTAAATTGCGTGAAAATATAATCACATGTCAGTTCTAGTATAATATATTTGTCCAATGGATACCCGTTTATCATCTGCATTTCTTCTTGGTGTAGCAATTTTAATGGCCAGTAGTGTACCTGTCACGAGTCGTAGCAATCTGCACCTGATCCTTGTAATACCTAGTGAGGGCAGGAACTAAATCTTCAAAAACTATGAACTCCTGTCTACTAATCGGAAATAACTTCCATGCAAGGCGGTAAACTCGTGTGCCGGCCGTTGACAAGAAATAACAAAGTTTCTCAGTACCTTGCTCTTAATGTGCAGCACAATGAGCCTCGAACTGAGCGTAGTACTCGTTCCATTCCTCTTGTTGGTCACTGTACGCTCGGAACAGTGGAACACACGAAGGCGGTGCCGTGGATGTTGCTGGATGTTGTGGCGGCGTTGATGCAGCAGCGGGTTGGGTAGTAATAAGGTGCTGGACTGCCGTCATCAATTGCGTCATTTCTTGGTTCTGAAACTGAATAAACTGTATTCGGTCAAAGGCAGCAGCAGCCAGAGGCATAGGCGAAGGTGGTGCAGGAGGCGGGTTAGAGGCCATTTTAATGAGTGGAGTGCCGCAACAGACTATATGTATACACAATTAGTAGCAATGCGTCGCTGAAACAAAAAAGAGAAGTGCTGCTAATGCGTAGTAGAGGGAAGCCAGCGTTGGTTCTGGAATCCTCGGCGCCAGATATTGTGTCGGCTACTGTGTGAGTCGGCACTGATACAAACGAGGAATGGGAAAACTTGCGACGGCTGGTGGCAGGCATCCAAAATGATCTCTACGAATCACTTGAAAATTAATTGAACTCTTTATTTTGAAAAAGAAAATAAATTTTTTAAAGTGGCAGAATAAATGAAGGTCAATTTCGCATCTTACAGAAGAGTTTTATAAAACGTAAGAAGAAGGCGAATATGACACTTAACTCACTTCGGTGGTAATGAGCAGATTTGCCTGTAAGTATGTAGTGCAAAAGGGATGACACTCAATCTACAGTATTAACATTCTGCTCCTATATAATGCGCGTCAGTGAGCAGAAGGTGAAACAAGCAGCGAGAGGAAACGTTTCGTGAGGAAGCAAGCACGGGCAGAAGCAGAGGCCGCACCACAAAATGCTCTTAGGGGGCGTCGCAGGATGTGGCAGCCAACGACAGTACAGGTGGCGCATACTGGGGAGCAAGTAACGGGGCACCGGAAGTAGGACAGAAAGAAACTTTAGAAAACTGCGTTTCGGAATTCCAAAGGGGTACGAACAAAACCAGTGACGCAGTTGATCACGTGAACAGCGAATGGTACACATGTGATGTACACATGTAACTTTAAGGCGTCTGGAGCGGGCACAAAACGTCCGACTGGCGGAAACGAACTAGGAAGGTGTAAAATGCCGAGATTTCGATGCAGTTTAATGGTGGGGTCCTTGCTATTGGCAGAGAGAGTTTCCACAAAATAAGAGGAACGCTCCTTTTGGTCGAAAAAAGCGGTGACGTGGACAACGAAAGAAAGCAGGTGGGGAGACAGTTCAGCTACGAGAAAGACGAGAGCGAAATTTTCGAGGACTCTTCTCTGAACTGGCATCAAGTGCAGAACGGAGCGCATAACGCTCTGTACTACACAGAGGAGAAATTTGTGTGAACACTGCGTTCAATGCGGCTGACATTCAGCTAGATACTAGCTGTAGCGGCGTTGAGCTCCCACTGTACAGGAACGAACCAGCCAGTTGATTAATTGTCCTTGTGAGGACTGAGAGGGAATTTTAACATGCACGCTGCCCTAGCCATGCGCGTTCATATTGCCACATTCCAAGACGAGGGATGAGTACGTGTTTTCTCGCTTCACAAGAAACATAGGGAGAAAACTGGTTCAAATGGCTCTGAGCACTATGGGACTTAACATCTGTGGTCATCAGTCCCCTAGAACTTAGAACTACTTAAACCTAACTAACCTAAGGACATCACACACATCCATGCCCGAGGCAGGATTCGAACCTGCGACCGTAGCAGTCGCGCGGTTCCGGACTGAGCGCCTAGAACCGCTAGACCACCGCGGCCGGCAAACATAGGGAGAGTTTCTGCTTAAAAATCAGCAAAGGGTTAACTAATTTATACAGGAATAGCAGTGGGCGAGAAAAGCCATGCAGAAGACAGCTCATCGCAGCTAAGTTAAATACCACGAGCAGAGGCGTAAACTTGTTGGTTCACCAGCTTGCGTCAACTGTAAACGCTAGTGACCTTGGGTAATCTTTTGTTCAACTCGTCACAAAACTAACCATCCTCCGTAGACTTAATTGTCATCCTAAATAGTACCGCCTCTCAAGAACCATGGACCTTGCCGTTGGTGGGGAGGCTTGCGTGGCTCAGCGAGACAGATAGCCGTACCGTAGGTGCAACCACAACGGAGGGGTATCCGTTGAGAGGCCAGACAAACGTGTGGTTCCTGAAGAGGGGCAGCAGCCTTTTCAGTACTTGCAGGGGCAACAGTCCGAATGGTTGACTGATCTCGCCTTGTAACACTAACCAAAACGGCCTTGCTGTAGTGGCACTTCGAACGGCTGAAAGTAAGGGGAAACTACAGCCGTAATTTTTTCCAAGGGCATGCAGCTTTACTGTATTGTTAAGTGATGATGGCGTCCTCGCCGTTATCAGGAGAAAAAAAACTGGCGTTCTACGTATAGGAGTGTGGAATGTCAGATCCCTTAATCGAGCAGGTAGGTTAGAAAATTTAAAAAGGGAAGTGGATAATAAATGAAAAGCACCAGTTTGCTTTTGTTCTACAATATTATTTTTTGTTGCTAACCGGTTTTCGGCTTACAAGGCCATCTTCAGACATTTACTGAGTATTATCACCAAAGAAGTTAAATGTTAGCAGACAACATTGGAAGAGAAGTAACACATCTAGAGTGAAGTAGAAACATACAGTGAGTAACGTCTTTGCAATGAAATAGTAAAAACTGAACAGTACATAAATAACAATGGAGTTGACAGGAAAACCTTTAGCACAAAATAGGAATAGCATGCCTACATAATAGTTTCTATTAATAAACAAAACTAATAAAATAAGATAAAATTAGTACTAGACAAGGCTGCATCAAGAGGTATGAAACATGGCGAGTGATACACAACCAATTAAAAAAGAAGAGACAGTTGTCAATGTAAATACAGAATACACGAGGAACTTAAGCAATATCAATAAGATAAACAGAAATTAGTAAATGCAGGAAAATTGAGGTGTTTGAGGGAACCTACAGTTTGAGAGTGCGATGGTACTGCATTTTAACATTAACATTATAATCAAAGCAGTGGCTGTATACCAGTTTACATTAAATAAATGAGCAAAGTAAAATATGAACAGTATTTGGTGAGACAACTACAAGGGGAGTTAAACATGGACAGTAATACAAGTACAAGTTAAAAGCAAACCCTTAACTATTGAAACTACAGCATATGTGGAATACAAACAAAGACAACTGCAACAAATAAAACAACTTAATGACTACAGGAAAATGGGAATATGTAGGAAGAGAGAGTGTGGGAAGTAATGAACAACAAAGATGATTATATGAAGTTTAGGAGAGGGGAAGTGTTGAGTTGTGTCTGGTCATTTAGGATGAGATCTGGACTGTTTGTTAATTTCCAGGGCTTCCAGCAGGTTGAGTTTATGGCCTTTGTTTGCTAAGTGAAGTACATGGGACACTGGCTGGTAGTTGTGACTCTCACTCAGTACATGCTCAGCAAATGCAGAGTCTGAAATCTGCAACCTCCAGCTGCGTTCATGTTCAGCCAGCCTAGTTGATATGTCTCTGCCTGACTGACCAATGTAAAATTTGTTACAATCAGAACAGCTGATTTTGTATACCCCACTGTTGGCTAATAACTGGATCTTGTCTTTGCTATTAAAAACACACTGGGCTGTAGTGTTCCTGACATAGTGGGAAACCCTATACTTGCAGGATTTCAGTGCTTTGGCTACAGTCTGTGATACCTGACCTAGAAATGATAGAGTACACCATTTCTTGCAAACAGTGGATGGGGAAGCAGGTGGGGCATAGAGGAGGGGTATAATTTTCCGTTTTTGTTTTCTGTGCAGGATGTGGTCAATAAGAACTGGATTGTAGCCATTGGCTGAGGCAATAAATTTTATTGTATCTAACTCTGCTTTAAAATCATCTTTGGACATGGGGATAGATATGAGACGGTGTACCATTGAGTGGAAAGCTGCATGTTTGTGAGCTATGGGGTGTTGTGAGCAAGAAGGTATTACTGTGTCTGTAGTTGTTGTTTTTGTGTAAATTTTGAAACAATGTGTGTGTGTACTGATGTCAATGGTGAGATCTAAGAAGTTTATGGATTTGTTGCCAATTTCCATAGTGAACTGGATATTTTTATGTTGACTGTTTAGGTTTTTCAAGAATGTGTTGAGTTGTCTTGTAGTACCAGTCCACATACACAGGACATCATCTACATATCTAAACCAGTATTTGATGTTTGCACTCGAAGGTTATGTTTTTAGAAAATTTTGTTCAAAATGGTCCATAAATATTTCAGCCAGCAGTGGACTAAGAGGGGAACCCATAGCTAAGCCATCTAATTGTTTATAAAGAGTGCCCTGGAACTGGAAATAGTTCTGTGCAAGGCAGGTCTGTGTGGCCAGTCTCAAGTCATTCAATTCCACAGGATTGACATTAGACTTGCGCATCAGCTCTGTCAGAATGTCAATGCATTCTACCACTGGTATGTTAGAAAACAAACTGCTGACATCAAAGGATACTAATTTATCACTGTGTGAGACAAATATACCTTTTAACTTGTTTACTAGGTCCACAGAGTTTGAAATACCATGCTTTGGTTTGAATTTAGTCTTGCTCTTAATTAGTTTACTGGCTAGTGTGTAAGATGGAGCAGTGAATGATGATACAACTGGACGAATAGGAACATCTTGTTTATGCAGTTTAGGAAGCCGGTACATTCTAGGAGGCACTGGGTTCATATTAGTTAACAGTTTTACTTCAAATTCAGAGAATATGCTTTTGCATGAAATGATTGCATATTTAACATCCTCTTTGAACAATTTAGTAGGGTCTTTAGGAAGGACTTGGAAGCCTGTGGAATTCAGAAAATCAATAACTTTATCCACATAATCCCATTCGTTCAAAAGCACAATACTGTTGCCTTTATCAGATTTTGTGGCAACGATACCTTGGCGTTGTAATTTCTGTTTTAAGGACTTGAGGGTGTGAAAGTCAATAGACCGTGGGATGTTACACACGAATTTGGTTTCGTTCTTTAGTGTATTGGCAACTATATGTTTTGCAGTGGTGTCTTTCGTTAAGGCATATTCAATATCAACTTTCATAACATCCAGTTGTTTTTCTGATGGAGGGTGGGGAGGAGCATATTTAAAACCTTTGGGGACAGAACCAAGTTCGATAAGTTAATTACACGTTGCGAAAAATTTTGTTTACAGTTTGAGGTTAGAGGTTCACTCACCTTCCTAATCATAGATAATTTATTGTTCTGCCGCAAAATTACGTCGTGAATAAGATCACTTACACTTTGACGAACTTCTCGATAGAAAACATCGAACTCACACGGGTGTAACTTAGATGTGATTAGGAAGGTGAGTGAACCTCTAACCTCAAACTCTAAACAAAATTTTTCGCAACGTGTAATTAACTTATCGAATATGGAATGGGGCTAAGAAATGAAAGAGGAAGCCGCCTGGTAGAATTTTGCACAGAGCACAAATTAATCATAGCTAACACTTGGTTCAAGAATCATAAAAGAAGGTTGTATACATGGAAGAAGCCTGGAGATACTGACGGGTTTCAGATAGATTATATAATGGTAAGACAGAGGCTTAGGAACCAGGTTTTAAATGTAAGGATGTAGAGGCTTATCTCACTAGGGGTAAAATAGTTACTGCCTACAGGAAAATTAAAGAGAACTTTGGAAAAAGGAAAACCATTTGTATGAATATCAACAGCTCTGATGGAAACCAAGTACTAAGCAAAGAAAGGAAAGCAGAAAGGTGGAAGGAGTATATAGAGGGTCTATTCAAGGGCGATGTACTTGAGGACAATATCGTTGTTGTTGTTGTTGTGGTCTTCAGTCCTGAGACTGGTTTGATGCAGCTCTCCATTCACAACCTGAATAATTTCTTTTATCTCATCGTACATTTCATCAATTTCTTCATCATCTGCAGAGCTAGTTGGCATATAAACTTGTACTATTGTAGTAGGTGTGGGCTTCGTATCTATCTTGGCCACAATAATGCGTTCACTATGCTGTTTGTAGTAGCTTACCCGCATTCCTATTTTCCTATTCATTATTAGACCTACTCCTGCATTACCCCTATTTGATTTTGTTTTTATAACCCTGTATTCACCTGACCAAAAGTCTTGTTCCTCCTGCCACCGAACTTCACTAATTCACACTATATCTAACTTTAACCTATCCATTTCCATTTTTAAGTTTTCTAACCTACCTGCCCGATTAAGGGACCTGACATTCCACGCTCTGATCCGCAGAATGTCGGTTTGCTTTCTCCTGATAACGACGTCCTCTAGAGTAGTCCCCGCCCGGAGATCCGAATGGGGGACTATTTTACCACCGGAATATTTTATCCAAGAGGACGCCATTATCATTTAACCATACAGTAAAGCTGCATGCCCTCGGGAAAAATTACGGCTGTAGTTTCCCCTTGCTTTCAGCCGTTCGCAGTACCAGCACAGCATGGCCGTTTTGGTTGGTGTTACAAGGCCAGATCAGTCAAACATCCAGACTGTTGCCCCTGCAACTACTGAAAAGGCTGCTGCACCTCATCAGGAACCACACGTTTGTCTAACTTCTCAACAGATACCCCTCCGTTGTGGTTGCACCTACGATACGGCCATCTGTATCGTTGAGGCACGCTAGCCTCCCCACCAACGGCAAGGTCCATGGTTCATGGGGGGAGGACAATATTATGGAAATGGGAGAGGATGTAGATGAAGATGAAATGGGAGATACGATACTGCGTGAAGAGTTTGACAGAGCACTGAAAGACCTGAGTTGAAACAAGGTCCCGGGAGTAGACAACATTCCATTATAACTACTGACGGCCTTGGGAGAGCCAGTCCTGACAAAACTCTACCATCTCGTGAGCAAGATGTATGAGACCGGCGAAATACCCTCAGACTTCAAGAAGAATATAATAATTCCAATCCCCCCCAAAAAAACAGGTGCTGACAAATGTGAAAATTACCGAATTATCAGTTTAATAAGTCACGGCTGCAAAATACTAACGCGAATTCTTTACAGACGAATAGAAAAACAGTTAGAAGCCGACCTCGGGGAAGATCAGTTTGGATTCCGTAGAAATATTGGAACACGTGAGACAATACTGACCCTACGATTTATCTTAGAAGCTAGATTAAGGAAGGCAAACGTAAGTTTCTGGCATTTGTAGACTTAGAGAAAGCTTTTGACAATGTTGACTGGAATACTCTCTTTCAAATTCTGAAGGTGGCGGGGGTAAAATACAGGGATCGAAAGACTATTTACAATTTGTATAGAAACCAGATGGCAGTTATAAGAGTCGAGGGACATGAAAGGATAGCAGGGAAGGGAATGAGACAGGGTTGTAGCCTCTCCCCGATGTTATTCGGTCTGTATATTGAGCAAGCAGTAAAGGAAACATACGAAAAATCCGGAGTAGGTATTAAAATCCATGGAGACGGAATAAAAACTTTGAGGTTCGCCGATGACATTGTAATTCTGTCACAGACAGCAAAGGACTTGGAAGAGCAGTTGAACGGAATGGATAGTGTCTTGAAAGGAGGATATAAGATGAACATCAACAAAAGCAAAACGAAGGTAATGGAATGTAGTCGAATAAAATCGGGTGATCCTGTGGGAATTAGATTAAGAAATGAGACACTTAAAGTAGTAAAGGAGTTTTGCTGTTTAGGGAGCAAAATAACTGATGATGGTCGAGGTAGAGAGGATATAAAATGAAGACTGACAATGACAAGGAAAGCGTTTCTGAGGACGAGAAATTTGCTATTATCGAGTATAGATTTAAGTGTCAGGAAGTCGTTTCTGAAAGTATTTGTATGGAGTGTAGCCATGTATGGAAGTGAAACATGGACGATAACTAGTTTGGACACAAAGAGAATAGAAGGTTTCGAAATGTGGTGGTACAGAAGAATACTGAAGATTAGCTAGGTAGATCACATAACTAATGAGGAGGTAATGAATAGGATTGGGGAGAAGAGAAGTTTGGGGCACAACTTGACTAGAAGAAGGGATCGGTTGGTAGGACATGTTCTGAGGCATCAAGGGATCACCAATTTAGTACTGGAGGGCAGCGTGGAGGGTAAAAATCGTAGAGGGAGACCAAGAGATGAATACACTAAACAGATACAGAAGGATGTAGGTTGCAGTAGGTACTGGGAGGTGAAGAAGCTTGCACAGGATAGAGTTGCATGGAGAGCTGCATCAAACCAGTCTCAGGATTGATGACCACAACAACACAAATAGTACCGAAGATTGAACCATAATCGGATGATTTATCGTAGTACTTTCCAACACCGTGATGTAGTCGTAAGGATAATTTTGCAAAGAAACGTCTCGTTAAAATTTACCATTGTTGTATTTAGGATTATTTCACTTTCTGAGGACGAGATGCGTCCGTTTGAAACTGTCGCAACGTCACATTGTAAACTGTGTGAATGCGTATATTTCTGTGATAAGATTGCATCATTAAACCAAAAATGTTTACAGCTTACACAGCTGTTGTACTGACCTCAAAACCTTCCAAGTTAACTAGTCTTGACTCCAGTGCTTCCTTTACGTCCTATATAAAAGTCCTTACCTACTATTACTACTCAAAGAACACTGGTTAAGTAACGTCTTCCAACACTGAAGAGCCAAAGAAACTGGTATAGTTCTGTAATATCGCGTAGAGGCGCCATGAGTGCCGAAACACGATGTGGCATGGACTGACTAATGTCTGATGTAGTGCTGGAGGGGACTGACACCATGAATCCTGCAGGGCTGTCCATAAATTTGTAAGAGTACGAGGGGGTGGAGATTTCTTCTGAACAGCACGTTGCAAGGTAACCCAGATATGCTCAGTAACATTCATGTATAGCCGGCCGATGTGGCCGAGCGGCTGTAGGCGCTTCAGTCTGGAACCGCACGACCGCTACGGTCGCAGGTTCGAATCCTGCCTCGGGCATGGATGTGTGTGATGTCCTTAGGGTAGTTTGGTTTAGGTAGTTCTAAGTTCTAGGGGACTGATGACCTCTGATGTTGAGTCCCATAGTGCTCAGAGCCATTTTAACATTCATGTATGGGGAGTTTGATGGCCAGCGGAAGTTTTTAACTCAGAAGAGTATTCCTGGAGCCACTCTGTTGCAATTCTGGACGTGTGCAGTGTCGCATTCTCCTGCTGCAAGTACCCAAGTCAATCGGAATCCACAGTGGACATGAATGGATGCAGGTAACCAGACAGGATGCTTACCTACCTGTCACCTGTCAGAGTCGTATCTAGACGTATCAGGATTCCGATATCACCTAGACTGCACACGCCCCACACCATTACAGAGCCCCCACATGCTTGAACAGACCCCTGCTGACATGCAGGGTCAATGGATTCATGAGGTTGTCCCCATACCCATACACGTCCATCCGGTAAATTCAACTTGAAACGAGACTCGTCCGACGAGGCATCATGTTTCCAGTCATCAACCGTCCAATGTCGGTGTTGATGAGCCCATGCGAGGTGTAAAGTTTTGTGTAGTGCAGTCATTGATGGTACACGAGTGGCCTTCAGCTCCAAAAGCTTGTATCAATGATGTTTCATTGAATTGTTCACATGCTGACACTTGATGATGGCCCAGCACCAGCATTGAAATCTGCACCAATTTCTGGAAAGGTTGCTCTTCTGTCGTGTTGAACGATTCTCTTCAGTCGTCGTTGGTCCCATTCTTGTTGGATGTTTTCCCAGTGTTGGTCCTATTCTTGTAGGATGTTTCCCAGCTGCAGTGATGTCAGAGATCTGATATTTTACCGGTTTCCTTTGATTCACGGTACCATCGTGAAACGGTCGTACGTGAAAATCCACGCTTCATCGCTACCTCGGAGATGCTATGTGCCACTGCTCATACGTCAACTATAAACCACGTTCAAACTCACTTAAATCCTTATAACTTGCCATTTTACAAATCTCTGCATATGAATACGCATGCCTATACCAGTTTCTTTGGCACTTCAGTGTATTACTCAGAACTGATGCTCTTGAGGACTACGACGAGACTGGGCCAACCAGCGATTGGCGGCTGGTTAAATCAACGTTGACAGGGGATACTGAACTCTTTTATTCTGGAGGTGTGGCACTGCCCACCCTTTCCATTGGCACACGGGTCAGCGCCTCCTTGATACGGTTTCACGGCGCTGCGCTGGTCGGTGTCCAGTTGATTTTTTAGGACTGCACAGAGTTTAGTATCAATAAATGGCACATGCAGTTCCTACGCTTAACTTCAGGTTAGAGATGATAGTTGCTGAAATGAAGACGTAAGACGCAGGTTATGAGTGTGGAATGTACTGGATGGAAATGGCACTCATCAGGTAAGATTGTTAGAACAGTTTGAAACAAGAGCTGACAGTGTATATTAAATTCATGTGTAATCTTAAAGCAGCTGTGAATAGCGGAACGGGATGGCCACAGAAATGGTGAAAGGAGCAATTCTAAGATCACTGAGGATGGAACCTCCTTAAGGGGATGTTTACTATCTTTTGGTTCAAAAAATCGATTTTTTTAAAAAATTGCATTTTTGAATCCATAAAAGTGCTTAGAATCCACACCTGAAACGGTTTTTCTGAATACGGAAACGGAAATGTTTGGAATTCGCGGTTTAATAAAAAAAATGCACCTGCCTGAAATGGGCCTTTTTCACGCACCAGTTTTTTTCTTTCGGAGGACGAGTTATTGTACCGGTGCTTAGGAGGAAACACACAAAATTCAAATGGAAGTTTGAACGCGTTAGTTTGGAAGTTAGCCCCGAAGCATTTGCATTATGGTGCAAAGACTGTGGAGATTGCGACTTTCCTGGCAGTGAGCAGTTTCAACGAAGGGTATTCAGCAATTCTGAAGACCATGACAGCGATGGACGTCACTCTGGGACTCTATTCGACGCAGTTCGCCAAGCATTCGGTCGACCACCGGATTCAAGGGGCCGAAAACCGCTTGTCACCGGCCGTACGAGCGGCTCTGGAGCAGCGCAGGATGACCCAGATCGAGAAGAACGCCCTCTATGAGGAAGAGAAAGGACTAGTTTATGGACCCGGAATAGCAGATTGAGCGTAAGTTCAATAATTTTGCATTTATATGCACACATAACTTCAAACGCGTTTTTATAGAAATGACTTTTTTCTTATCGCGCGGTGTGGTAACTTCAAATCTACCAAACCGATTGGCATGAGTCTTTGCTGCCGACGAATCTGACTAAGTTAC
Organism: Schistocerca piceifrons; assembly: GCF_021461385.2. NCBI lineage: Eukaryota > Metazoa > Arthropoda > Insecta > Orthoptera > Acrididae > Schistocerca > Schistocerca piceifrons. The sequence goes on from NC_060143.1 coordinate 548,656,750, forward strand.
TATAAATATTTTTACTTGGCCAATGATATCGAAAAATCGATGAAAAAACCCTATTTTTTTTTTGAAATGGCCCCCGTTTTGTTTCCTATGGTCCAAATAACTTAAGCGAGGTACAACTCCTAAAAAATCTTATGTACTTCGTTAACGTCAACTCAATTTTGATTTCAGACGAGCTGGATGACCTGTGACATACCGCGCGTATAGGTCTACATCGAAATTTTGTTTCGTTCCGACGGCACTTCCGCCTTTGCTCTTCGACATTTCAGGTCGAAAAAATTCCAGTTGGTAGAGGAAATATCAACAAACACTTTGACGAAATTTGACACTGATATCTATAACACATCCCGAGTAAACATTTTTCAAACAACATGCTTTTTTCTGGCCAAAGATAGTAAACCTCCCCTTAAGAAGACTAATCCTTGATATACGAGGGCGGCTGCAAATTAATGTATCCGAATATTTAGGTGAAAACCCTTAATATTTTTTAAATAAAACATACGTTATAACATTCCATATCTTTACTGTTGATGTCTACCTATACATTTCTCAATATCGTGACCCTGGAGACGGACACATTTCTCCCAACGAGAAGCCAATTTCTTTGATACGGTCGCTGCAGAATTTTTGGTTTTGTTGACGGAGGCACGACATCATCTCCCCTTGCACCGCTTCATCAGTATTAAAGTGAAGTCCTCGAAGGTGTTCCTTAAGTTTTGGAAACAGGTGGGACTAAATCGGATGGGACCTAGTTGGGACTGCATAGAAAGTGACCGATGACAATGAGCCCAAAGCGTCGGGATGTTGCAGGTGTAGCACCATTCGTGTGTTGTGAGTCACACCGTCTTCCACGCACTGATGTAGTCATGTTTCACCACCACCATGTCACACGCTGCACTTTGAAGCCCTCTAGAGGCATTACTTTGTGACCAGTGTCACTGAAGCGGGAAAATATGCGGAGGAATATGCATGACATGTAATATCTCAGCCGATATTGTGCACAGAACAGAAAATTTTGACGCATTACTTTTTAGTACGCCCTCGTATATACAGTAGAGCACTGTCAGAAATTGTATCTAAAGCTTGTAAGAAATTTCAGAGTATGTTGTGCTGAGAAACAATTGTTAAGAAAAAAATTCCATACGTTGCGCCGTTTCCGAGTTAGTTAACATTGGAGTTAGCTAATCAGGCCGTTGTGCGCGGAAATTCAAACGGCCCATGACATAAAATTACTGCCAGTTGTTCTCAAGCGTAGGTAATAGCCAATGAGAGTGCCCAGCTCTTGGCTCGGATGCGATCCTTATTACCGTATCATGCTCAGTTCTTATATCGCTCTCCTGTTCGGCTTTAGGAGACCAAACGAAGAACACGTTTCGTGACATCGTATCTGACGGACTGCTTGAATTTGCTCGCACAACGGAGTGATTGGCTGACTTCATTGCTAATTAACTCAGAATCTGCACAAAGTATCGAATATTTCTCAGCACAGCCTACCGTGCAACAGCCTCACAAGCTTTTCAGACTGTTTCTGACCACCTTGCATAAAATCAGAAACAATGGAGATATGAGAGAGGCATCAGTTCAGTATAAACGTAAACTGTACACATATTTGTGTAGTACAGGTAGAGAACGTATAAAAAAAAATATGTAAATAAAAGAGGAACCATGTAAGACTGAAGAAAAGTGTAGCCAATGGAAATAAAATGAAGACCAGACGGAAGGACACTAAAAGGAATCTTGAATGAGCCAACATGGTTCTTATACGAATAAGAACAATTACTAACGTTTGGGCCATATCGGAACACACGATGTACCACAAGGGGCTTTTCAGTTTGTTTTCTTTTTTAAGTTTTTTTCTGTGCACACATTACTTTCATCCTCACAGAATGGATTGTGTTCCGTTCGCCAAGCCGAGCTGTTCCGTCATGAGTTTTCTGCCACACACTTTTTCTGTCTGGTATACGAGTATCAAGTTGTGTTATTCCTGCTTCATTCAGGTATTCTCTTATTGCTGCATTTCAATTATAGCTTTGCTGTGGAATTCGAAGAATACCGCAACCTTTTAAATTAATCTGGTTGCTTCTATTCTTTTGATATACCCACAGAATTGTAGCCTACGTTTCCCCATTCCCAAAATTATTTATTTGCTCTTAGACCGTATGTTCGTTCTTCAGTATAATTTGGACCTAAAAGTTTTTTGAATACGTTTCGATCTCTCTCTTGGATTTCTTCGGTGTTCCTCTTTCTCTTAAAATGAAGGTTTCGGTCCTATAAGAACACTATGGTTTGATGCCTTTTTAGTAAAGCTACAGTAAGATATTTTGAGATGCGTTTTTTGTTGGAGAGACTTTTCTAGGCCAGTTTCCTGATTGGTTTCACCTAAATATTTGAATTAAGAAGCTCTCAGAATTATTTTTGTGTATTTTTCGGCAGAGCTGTGGTATGTCTGCATCCGATTATCCAAACTTAATACACATTTTATTTAGTTCCAGGAGACAGTGAGACACCTCTACAAGACCCATTTGTGGCGGTGAGAGAGAGAAGATGTTGTCATGTAAGCAAAACTCTGGAACGCCTAGAACAATGCCAATCGAACTTGGTGCACATGCGACTCATTATTTGCAAAAATATACTTTCTTGGTGAGACACTCCTGCAATCCTTAGACAGGGAGTGAAGGACGTGATGAATCTGTAGCCTCCGGCGTTTCTCACCTAAATCGTGTCAGTCCCGATTACGATATTTTTGATGCTGAGACATGCCTCTATATGAAGTTTTAAAAAAAGAAACATTTGTTTTTATTAGCTATCTTTCGATCAAGGTACTTTACAATTACGACCATGCGCAGTGAGTGCTATCGGTGAAATAATTGGAATGTACATAGATTTTCCAGTTTTATGCTCACGTATAAAAATAGCAGCGTTTTTGTAGTTACACATTACGTAATTTCTGAATACTATTTTAAAACTATCTACAACACACCAACAAGGTAAACACAGCACACATATACTTAGATTAAGAACCTTTGTACAAAGTGCTACCTAAGCGCTAAAAGTGAGAGGTTCTCAGATATTTCTCATTTCAGTGTGTCAAAGAACACGATGCTGCAGAGAACTGTCAAAATACGGGGACTTATAAATTAGTTTTACAAAAGTAACCTTTAATTGTGTAAAGGTAAATAACTTACAGAAATGTTTAATACAGTACTAAATGCAGTGTATCTTGGAATGTTTAATGGGGCTGCCTTTTGTACTATGACAAATTCCCGCCGATGAAAGTATTCCCGCGAAATCCTGTGAAGCAGGTTATATAGCACGGTGGCAGGTCCTTATGTTACCTGAACATTATGCTGATTCACTTTATAGCAGTTATGGAGGATGACATCGTCACTCAACACAATTTTATTAAGAAAATCATCTCCAGTCTGCATTTTGTTAAATTTCTGTACACAAAACTCCACTTGTTTTCCTTTGTCACTTTCTGTTAAAGCTTGCGACAGTTCCAGTTTGTAGTCTTTGAATGACATATTCAATTCTAAGTTGGCATGCCTGGTTTATTTACCCAGACTACGAAAGTAAGACTGCCGACCATGTTCAGTTGCTGTGTCAGAGAGTGGTGGCCGACCCTGACTCAGCGTCCTATCAGATAATCAGTTACGGTGAAGCAATTGTACCAGTAATAATCATTTGTCTTTCAGGCGGTGGCTTGGGATATCTAGTCCTGGACTGTCTCCGAACTTAAGTGGCGGATTTGATTCATGAAATCGTGAATAATGCTGCGCACGCTCTACATTGTTATACGACTCCATGGTAACTGTTGGAATCATTCATTCCCGCATGTTACCTAGCGGGAACGTGAGGAACTAACAGTGTTAGGCGGCAATAAAGCTTGATTATAAACTGCATTCGAAGCTACAATGAAGAGGTAAAGAAACTGGTATACCTGCGTAATATCGTGTAGGGCCCCCCGAGCACACAGAAGTGCCGCAACACGACGTGGCATGGATTCGACTAATGTCTGAAGTAGCGATGGAGGAAACTGACACACTGAATCCTACAGGGCTGTCCATAAACCGGTAACAGTACGAGGGGTGCCGATCCTTTCTAAACAGCACGTTGCAAGACATCCCAGATATGCTCAATAATGTTCGTGTCGGAGGAATTTCGTGGGCAGCGGAAGTGTTTAAGCTCAGAAGAGTGTTCCTGGAGCCACCCTGTAGCAATTTTGGAAGTGCGGGGTGTCGCATTCTCCTACTGGAGTTGTCCAAGCCCGCCGGAATGCGCAATGGACATGCATGAATGCACGTGATCACACAGGATGCTTACGCACGGGTCAGCTGTCACAGTCGTATCTAGACGTATCAGGGGTCCCGCATCACTCCAACTGCACACGTCCCACACAATTACAGAGCCTCCACCAGCTTGAACAGTCCCCCGCTGACAAGCAGGGTCCATTGATTCATGTGGTTGTCTCCATACCCGTACACCTCCATCCACTCGATACAATTTGTAGCAAGACTCGTCCGACGAGACAACATGTTTCCAGTCGTTAGTAGTCCAATGTCGGTGCTTACGGGCCCAGGCGAGCCGAAAGGTTTTATGTTGTGCAGGCATCAAGGCTACACGAGTGGGCCTTCGGATCCGAAAGCCCATATCGATGATGTTTCGTTAAATGGCTAGCACGCTGATACTTGTTGATGGCCCAGCATTGTAATCTACAGCAATTTCCGGAAAGGTTACACATCTGTCACGTTGTACGATTCTACTCAGTCGTCGTTGGCCCCGTTCCTGCAGGATCTTATTCCAGCCAAAGCCATGTCGGAGATAAATGTTTTAACCGGATACTGGATATTCACGGTACACTCGTGAAATGTTCATACGGGAGAATCCCCACTTCATTAATATCTCGGAGACACTGTGTTCCATCGCTTGTGCGCCGGCTATAACACCACGTTCAGACTCACTTCAATCTTGATAACCTAGCACTATAGCAACAGTAACCAGTCTAAAAATTGTGACAGACACTTGTTGTCTTACATAGGCGTTGTCGGTCACAGCACCGTATTTTGCCTTTTAACGTATCTCTGTATTTGAAAACACATGCCTGTAACAGTTTCTTTGACGCTTCAGTGTATATCAAACATTTCGGTAAGTAATTTCTCGAGCTTCCTGCCGCATCAGGTGGTTAATATCCCACGAGCTGTCGACGGAGCTCTCCTCGATCATTGTGAAGTGGTAAATGACTGACTTGTCGCCGCGCTCTCGCCGTTATAGAGCCGCGCTGTTGGCTATGACGTCACTGGTGCTCTCTTCCCCGCCAAATATGGTAATGTTTTCGTCCCGCGTCCGTTGTCCGTGTTCCATCCTCAGGACGGCCGGATCCAAGACTGTGCTAAAATGCAAACTGTTGCCCTTATATTTTCAGATATTTATTATGTATACAGCTTCTTTGGTGACGTTATCCCAGAAGCTCTTCTTCTTCATAATGACAAATGTTTCGTTGAGCATTCGGTGTCGCTTTTCTAAAGTGTGTCCTGCTACGGCTGAATTTTGCAGGGTAGCATAGGCGTCAGCACCTCCCGTGATCCGTCCGGCGTTGCTGTACAGCGCTTGTTGTTTTTTGGCCGACGTAGCAACAGCCACCCTGCTATCTCGTACAACCCAGGCGTTCTGAGCCCTAGATTGTCCTTCGCAGGCCTCGTGAGATGTTGTATTTTTGCAAGGGGCCTGAACACTGATGAGATGTCGTTCCTCTCCAGGAGCAGGCCAGTCTTCCTCGACACAGTGACACAGAAAGACAAAATGGCAAGTTTCTTGTTCTCTTCTTTCTGGAAGTTTTCATGCGTGTCTCACCAGGAATAGTCTGTGATACTTGGCGGTAATTCTAGCAGTTATTCCGCCAGATTTTCGGAGGAAGCGTAGTTCTAGTGGCAGATTTTCAGCATCCGAGACGACTTTAGCACGATGGACGAGGATGTTCAGCACTCCACGTTTCTGTGCCGGATGGTGACGGCCGAGAGAGTGTAGATACCGAACCGTGCATGTACGAGGTGTGGCTAGAAAAAAACCGGACTAGTACTGGTGAAACAACAAAACGAAAGTCGCGTGGCCTGTCACGTGACTCTCGCTCCGCCTACTGTTCGAGTTTCATCTGCCTCCTGCACTCAGTCTGCCCGTGGCGTCTGTTTTAAGTAGTTGACGTTTTGTCTGTGCGTCGGAAAATGTTGAGTGTACAGAAAGAACAGCGTGTTAACATCAAATTTTGTTTCAAACTAGGAAAATCTGCAAGTGAAACGTTTGTAATGTTACAAAAAGTGTACGGCGATGATTGTTTATCGCGAACACAAGTGTTTGAGTGGTTTAAACGATTTAAAGATGGCCGCGAAGACACCAGTGATGACACTCGCACTGGCAGACCATTGTCAGCAAAAACTGATGCAAACATTGAAAAAATCGGTAAATCGGTAATCCTTGTCAACTCCTGTTAACTCAAATACTGCTCTGATTGTTAAACGGTGATCTTGTCGAACAAGTTTACCGATCATGGGTTGCCATTCCTCCACAGGCTGAAAGTCACCCCAGCCGAGTTCAAGCCATCATAAAGGTGATTGGTGGACACACCCAATAGTAACGTCCACTAATAGGTGTCAGGATAGTTTTAGCTAGGTACCGTGTACAGTGAAAGCTTGGTATAAAATCAAAATTGTGAAAAGATAGAGATCTTGATGAAATCTTCGCGGTCTTCCATCCGAGTAGATAGAGATCTTACTTCGCATGTTCAGAAATGCAAAGTAGTACACTTCACAAAAGATTCGCAGTGTCCAGTGACTAGAATATCAAAGAGTAACTATTTGATGTCTACCCCTTATAGTAATACAGAATGACATCGTTGGTTTAGTCACCTCACTCCAGCCCACATAAACCTTGCTGTAATGGACGCTGAGCAGAAAAAACGTCCTGTTTAACTACAAAATGAGATACATAACTAGTGTAAAGTGCATAAAAACATAACAAATGTATTATAACACCATGTTGGACACCTCTACGATGAGAATAACCGCCTTAAAGCGTGAAAATAGGAGGTGGAATTTGAAGTGGAACAATAGGCGATATAACAATGTGGCCAGAATCTAACAGATTAAGGAATGATCTGAATTCAAACTTCAGAATACAGGTTGATATTGAACCTTCACAAGTAATGAAATTTGTGGGAAGTAAAAGAACGTGGTTGTATCTATAAAATGGAGGAATCACAGTCCGATTCCCTAAAAAATGTTGTTACGTAACTGAGGGATGCGCAGAGTGGCAAACTTCTGAAATATAGATACGACGTATATTCTTACGAACTGCTAACCAAATTAACATATAGAAGACTAAAAATAAAAAATTTGGAGTGGTTTGTTTTCGCAATAAGGAGAGATATTAGGTATACAGTTCTGACTGTGCACCTGGTAATGAATATAAGATTAAGCGAAATCAGGAAAGTTTCAAATCATATAGAAGCCTAGAAAAAAACCTTCAACAGTGTAAATCAGTATAAAATATTCACAATCTGAAATGGGTGAAGCTAAAGTATGGGTATAGACATGTAGTCGATGTCGTCTACGAGAAACAAGTGAAGGGTCAAGAAAGACAAACTGTTGTTAAGAAGGTTGTAAGGTAGCCTTGCACTTCAACCATCACTGGTGTTTACTTCTGCTTCACAGAACAGGAAACTTGCTTCAGTATGACATTATTAACAGGCCATACAAGAAATTACCTCACAGACAATAATGTGTACAGTCTTTTGTGACGAGAGGAGAGGAGAGGAGAGGAGAGGAGAGGAGAGAAGAGGAGAGGAGAGGAGAGGAGAGGAGAGGAGAGGACAGGAGAGGAGAGGAGATAGAAAAAGGATCGAAGATGAGAGAAAGAAGTTAAGCCATTTTGAGAATGGACATAACTGCAATATAGAATAAAATGGGACGTTTGCGAGTGGGACTCTCCCTCTGATGTTTCTGTACGAACTTAACTTTGTGTACAGACAGCTCATCCATTCCAGAAAACAAGGATCCCAACGAGTTTTGCCTCGTATACACATACTGGAAAGATATACGTCCCAGGGATACCAAGACTTTCGAGAACGTTTTAGTTTAAAGTTTGAAGTCGGATAACAAATGACAAATGGAAATTTCTTTGTCTGCTGTAATTATAAATTAACAGGTTTCTTATTTTTGCCGTTACTTGCACTGTGAAACCTTAATTCTTGCCAAATTTCATGATTATACGGCAAAGGGAAGTACCGTTCAGGTTTTAATGTGTAAGTTTACGCGTTTCCAAATAAGTGACATAAATAGGGGCATTTTTTGATTTCATTGACTTAGAAGCGTAACGTCTTTACACCACCAAAAGACTTTTGATCTGAGTATGTGACATAAATTTCAACCTGATACGTCCATCCGTTTCTGAGAAGAAGGTGTCTTAATAGAAGGGGAGACAGACAGACGACAAGAAACGGTAAAAACATTTTCGTTTGATATGATTACAAATTAGCAATTTTTGGATTTTTTGCTTTGGTTTCGCTGTGAAACCTTGCTTCTTGACAAATTACAAGATTCTAGCTCAATGGAAAGTCCCCTTCATGTTCTGATAAATGGCCGTGTCTTTTGACTGCATTGGCTTAGATGGTATCCTCCAAGGGATCACACACTTAAGTATGTTCACTTCAGCTTGGTACGTCTACGTGAAGAAAAGGTGTCCTGACAGTCGGACGGACAGACAGACACTCTGATAACAAATGCCCAAAAGTTTCTCGTGTGATATAATTACAAATAAACTATTTTAGAATTTTTTGCTTTACTTGTACAGTGAAAACTTGCACCTAGCCAAATTGAATGATTCTATGTCAACGGGAAATCTCCTGCAGTTTGCGAGCGTCAAAATACACCACTGGCCATTAAAATTGCTACCCCACGAAGATGACGTGCTACAGACGCGAAATTTAACCGACAGGAAGAAGATACTGTGATATGCAAATGATTAGTTATTTACAGCATACACACAATGTTGGCGTCGGTGGCGACACCTACAACGTGCTGACGTGAGGAAAGTTTCGAACCGATTTCGCCGGCCGATGGTGGCCGAGCGGTTCTAGGCGCTACAGTTCTGGAAACGCGCGACCGCTACGGTCGCAGATTCGAATCCTGCCTCGGGCATGGATGTATGTGATATCCTTAGGTTAGTTAGGTTTAAGTAGTTCTAAGTTCTATGGGACTGATGACCTCAGAAGTTAAGTTCCATAGTGCTCAGAGCCATTTGATCCAACCGATTTCTCATACACAAACAGCAGTTGATCGGCGTTGCCTGGTGTAACGTTGTTGTGATGCCTCGTGTAAGGAGGAGAAATGCGTACCATCACGTTTTCGACTTTGATAATGGTAGGATTGTAGCCTATCGCGATTGCGGTTTATCGAATCGTGATATTGCTGCTCGCGTTGGTCGAGATCCAATGACTGTTAGCATAATATGGAATCGGTGGGTTCATTAGGGTAATACGGAACGCCGTGCTGGATCCCAAAGGCCTTATATCACTAGCAGTCGAGATGACAGGCTTCTTATCCGCATGGCTGTAACGGATTGTGCACCCACGTCTCGATCCCTGTGTCAACAGATGGGGACGTTTGCAAGACAACAACCATCTGTACGAACAGTTCGACGACATTTGTAGCAGCATGAACTATCAGCTCGGAGACCGTGGCTGCGGTTACCCTTGACGCTGCATCACAGATAAGAGCGCCTGCGATGGTGTACTCAACGACGAACCTGGGTGCACAAATGACAAAACGTCATTTTTTCGGATGAATCCAGTTCTGTTTACAGCATCATGATCGTCGCATCCGTGTTGGGTGACATCGCGGTGAACGCACATTTGCAAGCGTATTATCGTCATCGCCATAGTGGCGTATCACCTGGTGCGATGGTATGGGGTGCCATTGGTTACACGCCTCGGTCACCTGTTGTTCGCGTTCACGGCACTTTGAACAGTGGACGTTACATTTCTGATGTGTTACGACCCGTGGCTCTACCCTTCATTCGATCCCTGCGAAACCCTACATTTCAGCAGGATAATGCACGACCGCATGTTGCAGGTTATGTACGGGCTTTTCTGGATACAGAAAACGTTCGACTGCTGCCCTGGCCACCACATTCTCCAGATCTCTCACCAATTGAAAACGTCTGGTCAATGGTGGCCAAGCAACTGGCTTGTCACAATACGCCAGTCACTACTCCTGATGAACTGTGGTATCGTGTTGAAGCTGCATTGTGTTGAAGCTGTACACGCCATCCAAGCTCTGTTTGACTCAATGTCCAGGCGTATCAAGGTTGTTATTACGGCCAGAGGTGGATGTTCTGGGTACTGATTTCTCAGGATCTATGCACCCAAATTGCGTGAAAATGTCTGTTCTAGTATAATATATTTGTCCAATGAGTACCCGTTTATCATCTGCATTTCTTCTTGTTGCAGCAATTTTAATGGCCAGTAGTGTATGTAACATAAATGGCCGTCTCTTTTGATTCCATTCTATTAGAAGCAAACTTATTTTATATCCCCAAGCAACCATAAAATTTAGTATATGATATAAATTTCTACTTGTTACGTCTCCCTGTTCGTCAAAAAAGAGTTTTGAACAGTCGGCAAACAGACAGAAGGACAACAAGTTGATCCTATAAGCGTTCCGTCTCTATCGATCGAGTTACGGAATCCTAAAAATGGTAACGCCAAGATACGCTGCCCATGTTACCACCAACGACATGTAGGAGGTCCATAAAAAGTCTAATATGTTGGTAATAAACATCTAATTAGAAGAAATTTATTCGCAATTGCGAATATGACTAGCTTCCATCTGCAGAATTTATTAGTAACGTACGAAAATTTTTACCAGGCCGGAACTCGAGCCCGGATTTCTCCCTTTATGTGAACTGTGGCCTTAACCACTTCCGTTACCCATTTCCCGCACCGACCCAAAACCCCATTTGTCACTAGGTGGCCACCCCCCGCACTTCTACACTTGCTGTGATCCCCACACAGGGAGAAACTTTATTATTATTGTCATGGCCTGTCTAGCCCAGTAATACTAAATTGCTGCGTCTCTGTTTTACGGTGTTCTATGCAACATCCTCAAGAAGCGTATGCATATCTGAAGGTCTTCGCGTAGTACGCGGTAAAACACAAACTCTGCTAAACAGTAAACTTCGAAATGTTGTGTACAAAACCGGATTCTGCTGGTTGATGAACAGCGGTAATTATTCCAATTTACGTTTGAATCTCTTGTGCAGGACAAACTGAAGACAAATACGTTTTTTCAAGTACTTCGCGAAACTGTCGACTTGGAAAGCAGTCGTCATTAAAGAAAGATATGTTATCAGTTTAAAGCATAATTTCCGACTAAAGAGAAACTTAATTACCCACAGTAGCGACAGTGATGAAACGTGGCGAATGCAGACTGCAGATGAGTTTTCATTAAAGCTACTTTTTATGCATCGTGATTGCCAACTACGAGAGCAGAAACAAGAAAACAAAAATATGGCACATATTCCAGTTTTACGAGGCAGGCGTATTACCGTGACAGCAGTTATTTGCGCCTTGGCGTCTACACTTCCAACAGAGAAAATAACAGCTGCATTATTCCATCGCAACTGCCCCATTCTGCCAGATGCGCAGATGTTAAGCTCACCGTGCCGCAGTGAATGCGGTTTTGCTGGAATTTCAAGCAGAAGCCTACGTTCTAAGAAAGGCAGACCATTATTCATGCGTTGTGGCGGAGAATATCCTCTTATACCATGAGGATTTTCTGACGTAAAACACGACATATGAATTATAATGCAGTTTATTAATTTTTACTCTACGTTTTCGAGGTAAATGTAAAGAAATGTTTAAATCTAGTTGTCTGTTAGTCTGGTTTAATTTTAAATTGATGCGACTCAGTTGTTAATAATATACATCTAAATCTACATCTACATGGATACTCTGCAAATCACATTATGTGCCTGGCAGAGGGTTCATCGAACCACCTTCACAATTCTCTATTATTCCAACCTCATACAGCGCGCGGAAAGAATGAACACCTATATCTTTCCGTACGAGCTCTGATTTCCATTATTTTATCTTGGTGATCGTTCCTCCCTATGTAGCTCGGTTTCAAAAAAATATTTTCGCATTCGGAGGAGAAAGTTGGTGATTGGAATTTGGTGAGAAGATTCCGTCGCAACGAAAAACGCCTTTCTTTTAATGATGTCCAGCCCAAATCCTGTATCATTTCTGTGACACTGTCTCCCATATTTCGCGATAATACAATACGTGCTGCCTTTCTTTGAACTTTTTCGATGTACTCCGTCAGTCCTATCTAGTAAGGATCCCACAACGTGCAGCAGTATTCCAAAAGAGGACGGACAAGCGTAGTGTAGGCCTTCTCCTTAGTAGATCTGTTACATTTTCAAAGTGTCCTGCCAATAAAACGCAGTCTTTGGTTAGCCTTCCCCACAACATTTTCTATGTGTTCCTTCCAATGTAAGTTGCTCGTAATTGTAATACGTAGGTATTTAGTTGAATTTACGGCTTTTAGATTAGACTGATTTATCGTGTAATCGAAGTTTAACGAGTTCCCTTTAACACTCATGTGGATGACCTCACACTTTTCGTTATTTAGGGTCAACTGCCACTTTTCGCACCATTCAGATATCTTTTCTAAATCGTTTTGCAGTTTGTTTTGATCTTATTTTCATGGAATTTCTGAAACGCCCAGCTTGATGAAGAAGTATATTAGACTCTGGAATTGTAACAATTGACTGTCTTAACTTATAACAACTTGGGGTTAGCTGTTTCACCGCTTACTGTCTCTAAGCAGTATCTTGCAAATGAGTAATTCGTTCTCGAATGTTCAAATGTGTGTGAATTCCTAAGGGACCACACTGCTGAGGTGATCATCCCCTAGATTTACTCACTACTTTAACTAACTTATGCTACGAACAACACACTCATCCATGTCCGAGGGAGGACTCTAATCTCCGGCGGGAGGGGCAGCGCAATCCGTGATATGGCGCCTGAAACCGCGCGGCCATTCGGCGCGGCTTCGTTCTCGACGTAAGTAAAATAAGCTGGTATATTGTGCATTACATGTGTCTATTTCGTACCTGTTAGTACAATGTACAATACTAGTAGCTCCCCCCCCCCCCCCCTCCCCAAATCCATCACCGCCGATTCTTTAAAGAATCGACTGCCATGTGTGAAACATCTTCGAAAGTTAAGTATCTGATGCTGCTGCTAAGGACATAATACCCTTGTTGTGTCGGTTTTAATAGTTTCGGATTATTCAACCATTAACTAATCAGAAGGTTATAAGTTGTTTGAAATTATATTTAAAATTTATTGGAAGTCCCTAAGTGCTCTCGCTATCAGACATGAGATGAGTATAATCTGGGTAATTTGTCGTCCGCTTTAATTAACACTAATTTTTCACGCATCTCACTCTTTATGACATCATACCTCTCGTAGACTACGTTATAATTTTCCAGGTACAACCAGTGGTATATCTGGGTACTGTGTGCAGAATGAGCTGCGAATAGAGTTAGTCGTAAAGAAGTAATGAATTGAAACGTCATGCCTGGCGGTGAAGTTTTACTGCAGAAACAGCGAAAATGTAGTAAGTGATAATTTTTTTTTTCCTTTCATTATTTTGTGAAGTGTGACTACGTGAATAAGTTTCGAAAAGTTTTGCAATTCTGTTTTAAATCTGTTGGAAGTCGTTAAGTGCTCACTTCCTCAATTATTGGATGAATATTTTGTGGATCATTGGCACACCACGAGTTATGATGCCTCACGATGTATACATAGTTTGAAATTGAAATAGTTGTCCTATTGTGATAAAACCTTAACGTAAGATTATACCTCTTAATGTATAGATTACGACAGGTAGTTTTAAATTTAAAGTCTGTCAGTACTATGTAAAATACTGAAAATTAAATTTTCGTTGCCCCCGGAAACCTTTTGATAGGTAAAAAGCAACTAGGACGGTGCACCACGCTAAATATTTTTGTGTTTAGTAATACAGATGTGATTCACAAGCAGAGCAAGCACAACTAAAAACATTAATTTAGTGATAGATGTGAACATACCAAATGGAATAACATAATACTTTGTAACGCGGCCAGCACAACCGTTAACCTTCATAATGAATGGAAGTAAAATGAACCTCAGGACACCTGTAACTGATGATTTCTGTCTTGTCACAAACGGCTTCGTTGCTTTAAAACAGCATCCTCAGGTGAACTACATAAGAAGGAAAGAATCGCATGTAATACGTAGGATCAAAATGCTATAAGAAACATTTAAAAAAAATTTAAAAACATTTTAAATTGTTTCGAGATTTTTAAAGACAAAATATTTTCTGTCGCTCCTACATAAATCATTTATCCAGGCAGAAAAAAAATCAAAATTAAAACGTATTTACAAGTGTATCACACTAGCGCACCAAGACGCCCCAGATTCCCGCAGCCCTCCTGGAAGAAGGAAGTCGTAAAAGAAAAAAATTAAAAAATTCTTATAGATTCTCATAGTATTTTGGTCACATGTATTACATGTCATCCTTTCCTTCTTATATAGTTCACCTGAGGATGCTGTTTTAATGCAGCGCATCTGGTTGTGACAGTAAAGTAATCACCAATTACAGCTGTCTTGCGGTTGATTTTACTTCCATTCATTATAAATGGAATAACAGTTCTAGATGATGCACTTGTCCAAGAAGATCAAAGTGTTTTTAGGGAAGGACGTTCGTGTAGTGACAATATTTTTACAATAAGACGACTCGCAGAAAAACAAAACAAGAATAATTTTCACACCCGCGTCGCTTTTATAGATTTTGCAAAAACTTTCGATCGAGCTCTTCGAAATAAATTATGGCCAGTAATGAATGCCATTTCACCTCGTAAGCGAAATCAAAAACTTATTATGTTATGAAACAAAAATAGTAATTAGTACCAGGGTGCCAAGTACAAATGATGTAAAAGTCAATTATGGAATGAGGCAACGGTGTTCCCTTTCAACCACATTATTTAACATTTATTTTAACAATGCTCTTAAAAATTGTACAATTGGAAATCAAGGAATCTCATTAGATAAACACACTAATTTTAGTGCTTTACTAATCATAGACAGTAAAGTAATAACACGAGAAAATGGAGACTTCCTGCAGTTACCAGCACGTTAAGCTAAAGCAAATGAACACAGAATACAATATAAAAGATTAATTAACAAAGTGTCCCAGGAGGAATGGTAGGAGTGGTCAGTACTCAAGAATCTGAAAGGAACGATCATTTGAATCAAAGAACTTGATATGGACATATGCCTTATTCCGAAGGTTTCCGAGACACATTTAACGTACATTGTTGTTTTTCTTCTTTATTATTCACTATGTTATCCGGTTTACACGTATACAAAGTTAGTACACACAACAACATGAATTTTACAAGTATCGGTTAAAAAATACGCATTTTAACGATTTCACCGCTAAGCATTATCGTACGCGTCACGTTACACCCTCTGCAGAAATAAATAAATAAATGTGTAAATATGCCATCGTCAGCTTCAGTGCATTTATGCAGTGTTGGGATGTTGTGTTGTTGTCCGTGTGCATCCTCCACGTTCGCTGCTGGGCCGCAGCGTCCATGATGGAACCAAGCGCCGATGGAATTCTTTGACAGCAGGAGGAGCACTATCGCCGCAGAAGTCGTAAACAAACACCGTATTTGCACATTTTTCATTAGTGTAGATGTGTGGCATTTTAGATAGCGTGTGTACAAAGACAGGTAATCGATACTTCTCTCTGATACACTCTTAATCCCTCCCTGTACTTCACATACAACGCACAATGTATAACTGCGCGGTCAACGGGACAGTTTAATGGCAAAAAGACTTCCCGAGCAAAGAGGTTGAAAACAACAACGTAGGTTGCCTTAGAAAAAAACGTCAAAAAGGTTGGGTGGGTAAGACGCATACATCTACGTCGTTAACCCGTAAACAAATTTACATTAAATGTGTTCTTTCTGATAAAGCATTCTGAGAGGGCATATGTCGATATGAAGCGTTTTGCTTCAAACCAGCGTTCCTGTCAGCTCCCTCAAAGTCGAATATTCCTCCTGGGAAACCCTGTTCATGCGTGTTGATGTGACACAAGAACAAAGCACACAGGAACCAAACATATTAACTTTGTGACAAATGTGAACATAACAAAATAATTTTAGGCTGTTGTTGTTGTGGTCTTCACTCCTGAGACTGGTTTGATGCAGGTCTCCATGTTACTCTATCCTGTGCAAGCTTCTTCATCTCCCAATACCTACTGCAACCTACATCCTTCTGCATCTGCTTAGTATATTCATCTATTGGTCTCCCTCTACGATTTATACCCTACACGCTGCCCTCCAATACTAAACTGGTGCTCCCTTGATGTCTCAGAACATGTCGTACCAACCGATCCCTTCTTCTACTCAAGTTGTGCCACAAACTCCTCTTCTCCCCAATTCTATTCAATACCTCCTCATTAGTTATGTGATCTACCCATCTAATCTTCAGCATTCTTCTGTACACCACATTTCGAAAGCTTCTATTCTCTTCTTGTCTGAACTATTTATCGTCCACGTTTCACTTCCATACATGGCTACACTCCATACAAATACTTTCAGAAACGACTTCTTGACATTTAAATCTATACTCGATGTTAACAAATTTCTCTTCTTGAGAAACGCTTTCCTTGCCACTGCCAGTCTACATTTTATATCCTCTCTATTTCGACCATCATCAGTTATTTTGCTCCCCAAATAGTAAAACTCCTTTACTACTTTAAGTGTCTCATTTCCTAATCTAATTCCCTCAGCATCACCCGACTTAATTCGACTACATTCCATTATCCTCGTTTTGCTTTTGTTGATGTTGATCTTATATCCTCCTTTCAAGACACTGTCCATTCCGTTCAACTGCTCTTCCAAGTCCTTTGCTGTCTCTGACAGAATTACAATGTCATCGGCGAACCTCAAAGTTTTTGTTTCTTCTCCATGGATTTTAATACCTACTCCGAACTTTTCTTTTGTTTCCTTTATTGCTTGCTCAATATACAGATTGAATAACATCGGGGATAGGCTACAACCCTGTCTCACTCCCTTCCCAACCACTGCTTCCCTTTCATACACCTCGACTCTTATAACTGCCATCTGCTTTCTGTACAAATTGTAAATAGCCTTTCGCTCCCTGTATTTTACCCCTGCCACCTTCAGAATTTGAAAGAGAGTATTCCAGTCATCATTGTCAGAAGCTTTCTCTAAGTCTACAAATGCTAGAAACGTAGGTTTGCCTTTCCTTAATCTATCTTCTAAGATAGATCGTAGGGTCAGTATTGCCTCACGTGTTCCAATATTTTTACGGAATCCAAACTGATCTTCCCAGAGGTTGGCTCCTATCAGTTTTTCCATTCGTCTGTAAAGAATTCGTGTTAATATTTTGCAGCTGTGGCTTATTAAACTGATAGTTCGGTAATTTTCACATGTGTGAACACCTGCTTTCTTTGGAATTGGAATTATTATATTCTTCTTGAAGTCTGAGAGTATTTCGCCTGTGTCATACATTTTGGTCTCCAGATGGTAGAGTTTTGTCAGGACTGGCCTCCCCAAGGCTGTCAGTAGTTCTAATGGAATGTTGTCTACTCCGGTAGCCGAGTAGTTATAATTATTGTGCAACTACTCACGGTTGTCCATGTGGGCCGTAATTATCGTACGGCAGTGAAACTTGGTAGGTATGTAAATGCGTTAATGAGCAACCGATTTACGCTGGGAAAAAAGTTCCACTTTCGGCCAACAGGTGCAGATCTGGCATTGTGCACTGTTTATGTTACGGTATGACATCTATTTCGCCATTTGACAAGCCATAACATTAGTGAACAATATGACCGTCGGGAAGAGAGACCGTGCTCTGTTGGTGAAATGGTTTTATATAGACGAGAGCAATTACAGTGCTGCATCGAGAGAGTATTGCTGACTGACAGGAATGACGAGAGGCCTAGTGTCATTAAACGGATTAAAGAAGATGAAAACTAAATTCGAAAACGCGGATTAGCTTGGTGTGGCACCTGGAGGATGAAGGCGTCCTATCCCGGTGGAAATTATTGACAAGGCTGTTGTTGCTTCTGTGGTGAGCATTGATGGTAAACGGTAGAAGGACGATGAAACCACAGTTGGGTGACAAGGAGTTGATGTCGACACCTTATTGCGGAACTTGGATTTGGGACTCCTGTCCTCTCTGTAAAGCAGGATAGGGAGAAAATCTGTGGCAGATCTCGTGAGAGAGTACAGTGATGCTGCAGGCAAAGTGTTTCGGAACACACCGTGCAGCGCACTTTGCTGAACCAGTGCTCTGCAGCAGACGACCCCTCCGTGTTCCCACGTTGATCTATCGACCGCCTCAGTTTCGATCCCAATGGCCACGGGATCACTGAGTTTGGATCTGGCCGGATGAACCACGTTTCTTGTCGATGGTTCCATCATCCAGACGAACGGCTACTTGAAAAATGCAGCGCACTACGGGTACAGACCGGCAATTGCAGTCCTGTGTTATGAGGTGCATTCACCACGCCTTCCACGGGATCCTTGGTACTATTCGAAGGCACCATGATAGCTGTGGACTACATGAACATTATTGAGGACCACCTGTACCCCTTCATGTCCCATCGTAAGTGGAGAAGCATGCTACAGTGGTTTGAGGAGGATGATATAGAACTATAGAACTCGTGTGAGTCTCGGCCATTTGTACCCAATGGAACACTTCTAGGACGCTTTTGGATGCCAGTTTCACAACCTGTCTGCAGTTTCAGCGAAATACGTGACCTGTACGTAGACATCTGCTGCCACGTGTCTCCAGAACTTGACAAATCCATGCTACGCAGAATCGCTGCGTTATTTGATTCCAAAGATGTACCGAGCTGCCATTCAGCACATGGTCAAAACATTTTGCCTTAATCAGAAAGGTTTCGTGATTGTGGTTATTATACCCGTATTTAAAACATTTTTACAAAATAAATAGCTTAACAGCGAATACTATTGTCCATTTAGTCGCCTGTCGTCCTTTGGTGCAGCTTGTTATTTGCATCTAATAAAGATTTCTCCATACTGTTGTTTTTGTTGTGGTTGTTGTTGTGGTCTTCAGTCTGAAGACTGGTTTGATTCCACACTCTGTGCTCTACCCCGTGCAAGCTTCTTCGTGTCCAAATAACTATTGCAAGCCACATCCGTTTGAACCTGGTAACTGTACTCGTTTCTTGGTCTCTCTCTGCAATTTTTTACCCCCCACATTTCCCTGCAAAACTAAACTGACAATTCCTTGGCCCAAATAGCTCTGAGCACTACGGGACTTAACGTCTGAGGTCATCAGTCCTCTATAACTTAGAACTACTTAAACCTAACTAATCTAAGGACATCACACACATCCATACCCGAGGCAGGATTCGAACCTGCAACCGTAGCAGTCGCTCGGTTCCGGACTGAAGCGCCTAGAACCACTCGGCCACCGCGATCGGCGACAGTTCCTTGATATCTAAGAATATGTCCTGTAGACTGGTCTCTTCTGTTAGTCAAATTATGGCACAAATTTCTATTCTCCCCAAATCTGTTCAGTAACGCCTCATTACTTACGCGAGCTACCCATCCAGTTTTCTGCATTCCTCTGCAGCTCCGCGTTCCAAAAGCTCCTAGTCTCTTCTCGCCTGAAATGCTCATCGTCAACAGTTCACTTCCGTACAATGGTACACACCAGACAGATGGAAAGACTTCCTAACACTAAAATTTACATTGGATGTCCTCAAATTTCTCTTCTTCAGAAACACTTTTTGTGCCATTGCGATTCTACATTTTATATTCTCTATACTTCGGCCATCATTAGTTATTTTACTGCCAAAATAGCAAAACCGATCTACTACTTTGAAGTGTCCGGTTTCCTAATCGAATTCCCTCAGCATTGCCTGATTTAATTCGTCTACTTTCCATACCACTTTTTTTTGCTTTTGTTAAAGTTCATCTTGTATCCTCCTTTCAAGAATCAGTCCATTCCGTTCAAGGGTTCTTCACATTCCTTCGCTGTCTCTGACAGAACAGCAATGTCATCGGCAAACCTCGATGTTTTTATTTCTTATTCTTGAATTTTAATTCCTACTCCAATTTTTTTTTGGCTTCCTTTACTCTTTGCTCAGTGGGAATAACATCAGGGTAGGTCTATAGCACGTCTCAACCACTGCTGCCTGTTAAAGCAATTCGACTCTTACAACATCTTATATGGATATGGTGTCTGTTCTTTCGGACATGTCCGAAAGAACAGACGCTATATCGATATAAGTATATAGTTCTGGCAATACCGGCCATGACCTTCCTCTTCTGTGCGGATGCACACATATTACCCGACATCTTACGGTACTTGGTAAGAATATCTTCCACGAGTAATGAGTGTGTTGGTTAGGGACACTACGAAAGTAGTGTGTGGACATATAAGAAGAGAATGTTGGTCTCGCGGCAGGCGTGCGCAAGATAATCCCCGCAGTCGCACTTTATTCTGTACCCTCGGTGGCTCAGATGGATGGAGCGTCTGCCATGTAAGCAGGAGATCCTGGCTTCGAGTCCTGGTCGGGACACACATTTTCACCTGTCTACGTTGATATATATCAATGCCCGTCAGCAGCTGAAGTTATTAATATATAATTCTTATTTCTTACAACATCTGTCTGCTTTCTGTACAAGTTTTCTATAATTTTTCGCTTATGCCACCCTCAGAATTTCAAATCAACATTGTCAAAAGCTTTCCCTAACGCTGCAATACCTAAAAACGTATGTTTGCCTTTCTTTAACCTATATTCTATAATAAATCGTAGGGTCAGTATTGTCTCGCTTGTTCCATCATTTCTCTGGAAAACAAACTAGTTTCCTACAAGGTCAGCCGGCCGCGGTGGTCTCGCGGTTCTAGGCGCGCAGTCCGGAACCGCGCGACTGCTACGGTCGCAGGTTCGAATCCTGCCTCGGGCATGGATGTGTGTGATGTCCTTAGGTTAGTTAGGTTTAAGTAGTTCTAAGTTCTAGGGGACTGATGACCACAGCTGTTAAGTCCCATAGTGCTCAGAGCCATTTGAACCATTTTTTCCTACAAGGTCGGTTTCTATCAGGTTTTCCGTTCTTCAATAATTCGTGTCGGTAATTATCAACCATTGCTTATTCAACTGTTTCTTCGGTAATATTCACACTAGACAGCACCTACTTACTCTGGAACTGGAATTACTACAAAAAAAAAAAAAATGGTTCAAATGTCTCTGAGCACCATGGGACTTGACTGGAACTATTACATTCTTCTTGAAATCTGAGAGTGTTTTTCCCGTGTCACATGTCTTGCACTCGTGATGAAATGTTTTCATTATGGCTGGTAATTCGAAGGAGAGAAGTCCTGAAGGAATGTCGTCTGCTCTAAAGACTTTTTCTCAGCTCACATCTTTCAGTGCTCTGTCAAATTCTTCTCGCAGTTTCATATTTCCCATCTCATCTTCATCTCCTTCCTCCTCCCTTTCTGCAATATTGCCTTCAAGTTCATTTCCCTTGTATAGCCCTCCTATATACTTGTATTCCTATCACATTTCGTCTTTGCCTTCTTTGCTTAATATTGGTTTTCCGTATCACCCTATATTAAACAAAACATTAGATCTACAATGAAGCTATTGGTGTTTGGATTACTTTGCGTGTTGTTAACTCTGTAAGGTGCGAAAAACGCATACATCAATAGCACCAATAGTAGTAAGGTTCTTTGGTCAGAACAGTACCGTTTAATTTTCCAGATGGATTCGACCTGAATTAGGTAGAAGAAAGTCACTCCTGTGTCAAGGATGGAAAAAACGGCAGGAACTAAGAAAATCAGTTGCAGTGTGTTCTACCTTTAGCACACCGACGTGGGACAACTATGAGTTGATTGTTACCAGTTCAGAAAAGATATGAAAAATAATCGTTCATAGCCTCAGAAGTCTTCGCAATATTTCCATGTAACTTTTTAATGCACCTATACTCCGAAACTACGTTATGAGAGTGGCAAACATTATTTCTGACACCGCAATTTCCCCCTCCCCCCATAGTTCTGTTCCATTTGTGAAATATGTATAGCTGTTGTGACTACCGATAAACAGTCGCATGTGCTCTAATTTCTCTGCTTTCCCTCGTCGTGACCTTTGTTGGAGGATGTAATGTGGTGACTGATTTCCCCCATGACATAAGCCCTAGGAATTTGTAAACATCTCCGCGAGGCACGATGCCTCTATTGTGGCGTCTGTCACTGTAGTATGTTGAGCATCGCAGTGATGCCCTCGCACCAACTTAACGACCTTACAACGAAATATGTCGGTCGTCGGTTGATCTTCACCATCTCATATATTCATCTAAATTGGTAAGGGTTCCAAATCGATGGAAAATACCCGAGATTCGGACGGATAAATGTTTTCTAACCCATTTCTTTCGTGGGTGAATTATACAGAGTGTGCATAAAGTCCGAGAACACTTACAGTTAGGTATTGCACAAGAACTAAACAATGTACAGATGTCATACATTGAAAGGTCTCTGTTGGATTCCTTTCATGTTTAATTTCTTAAATCTGTTGTCATTTATGGAGTAAATTCCTCTCCTAAATTTACTGTGGCGTTTCTGACTATCTGGGAGGAGACTGAGTAGTGGAACGTGTTACTTTTACACATAAACAAGAACGATCTGTCACACTACTACACTTTAAAACACAGTTTATATGTAATTCATGTCACACAGTCTCATACGGAACCTACATCCGCTTTCTTTTATATACTGTATATGATAAGATACTGTCATCCCCCTTCCCTTCTGTGTGAGAGTATGAATGAGCAAATGTATTTGTAGTTGCATGCTTGAGGGTAGCAGACAAGCCTGTCTGCTAGAGAACAGTAGGACCAACGTCGGAACAGGGAGCTACGCTTCCTAAAAGCAAAGAGGTTTCTATCCTTAGTATGGTTCTGTCCGTCCGTTGTCATGTTGGTATAGGAAGCTGCCCCTCTGGCCACTTCCGTTTGTCTTTGTGAGCCACCCTCAGGAAGCACGCTCGGTAGTACGCAGTTGCTGTGGGACCGTGGTGAGCGTCTGATGTGGTAAGATCTCCGGCTAAGCGCGTGTCTGCTAAGTCCGTAGGACAATGGATTTCTTAAGTTTAGCCTAACTGAAAACTTAATACCTTGATTTCAGATTTAGCTCTAAAATATCTAATGCTATCTTAAATTGCCGCGGAGTGTATTCTCGTGTGAAGTTCAGATTATTTTGCGGTAGTTTCTTCGTCACTACTTTGTGAGTAAAGTGGAACCACGTGTTGATCAGTAACTCTAACTAAGTTCATCAATCTTAAATGTGAATGCTTGTGTGATTATAACGTCTCGTCTTGACAATATTTTACAATATAGCAACTTTTCTTTATGCTTTTCTTTACGTTCAACCCACGTGGAGTGTACTTTGAGACACCAGTACCACGTGCTTATATAACTGTTTGACCCATCAGGTTAATAGTAAGACGTTAGTAACCAGTTCAAGGTTTTTCTTTTGTCAATTGCTTTTCGATCGAATTTATTTTAATTATCAAAATTACTGTGGAGTTATACGCTTTCTGTAAACCAAGTTGACCACGTGGAGCATGTGGTGTAATCATCAAAGTAGCCCTCAGCTATTCTTTTTGGGAAGATTTCACAAAGAGCTAATATGAATTTAGTATACCAGTGTGTGGTAATTACATGGCGGACAGGATTGTGTTACGAACGTAATTTCTTTGGGTGAAAACTGAATCTGTTGGTTGTGGTTAATTTCTTCTTGCTTATGTTTCAACGTTCTTTGGGTGTTGTTTTGTGAATGCAGTGTTGAATGCAGTCTCCCAATCTTGGCTCCATATTTGATGTGTTCTGTAAGATTAAAATCTCACATTTTTTACAATCCTTAAACAAGGCACCAGCTCAGTTATAACTCACGTATAATATGCTGAAATTTCAATGAACAATCTTAAAATAAATTTCCAAATATAAACGGATTTCTTTCTTTTTATTTAAATTCTCCTTTTTATATGTAGATATATTACCGGTTGTTGTATGACTGTAAAAGATTATAATCAATGTTAGTCTGATTGGTAATGTGGTAAACCTAGACTAGTTACCTGGTGAAACAGTTGCGCAGTAATGCACGGTTAACTTCTCCCCAGACAGCTCACAGCTTTTGACCCGCTTTTATTCTACTATTAGCACCCGATTTCAGCATAGCAAATTCCTGTAGCAATATTACAACATATTGCAGCTCAGTGTTCACGTACGCACGAACTTCACGATGAAAATGGGGTGGAGCTCCATCTGCTGAAAAATGAAAGGAGAGTCCGATTGCATTTGAGGCACGAGATATTGCTCCAACATGTCCAAGTACAAATATCCAGTGACAGTGCTCCCGGCGAAGAAGAATGGCCCGTACAGTTTTCGACGTGACAAGGCACAAAAAACATTTGCTTGAGGGCTCCCCAAACAAAGTAATCGCACACTGACAGATCAAGTGGCCAGCTAGGGCCGAGACCAGACTGCAGGTCCAGGTGGAGTATTCGTCCACACGATCGACGTGACATGCCGGTCTCTTGATTTGGTAGGACTCTGAAGCATTTTCCGGTGAATTGCAGCCATATTTTTTGGTGTTCTGGCTCGTTTCGGAATGTTTTTTGACGTGTTCAAAACAGATCTTGTCTGACGACATTTTCGGGTCCGCAGCTCGTGGTCGTGCGGTAGCGTTCTCGCTTCCCGTGCCCGCGTTCCCGGGTTCGATTCCCGGCGGGGTCAGGGATTTTCTCTGCCTCGTGATGACTGGGTGTTGTGTGATGTCCTTAGGTTAGTTAGGTTTAAGTAGTTCTGAGGTCTAGGGGACTGATGACCATAGATGTTAAGTCCCATAGTGCTCAGAGTCATTTTTTGACATTTTCGGACTAATCATTGCATGGCACTCTTTCCTGGCACTTTTACACCATTAAACTTCGCAGCAAACAACTGACTACACCGTTTCCACGACTTTTTTGTCACGTATCTTTCCGGAATCAACAGCCGCTGCTCCACTGTGAGTACCATAGTCGCCTTGTAGTGCTTCACTCATAATGACGCAGCCCGCGCTACACTCTGAACCGGTATGGATCACGTGGTGGGCGTACATGTATTGTGTGCACCGCGGGATGTGGTTATACCCATACATTAATGTGCAATCTTATCCACTCGTCAAGCCACGTTTATTTGCCCCACCCTGCATTTTCGCCACCACATCGAGAGAAGAGTGAAGTCACCATCAGTTGCAATTGTACCTATTTAAAATGAGGCTCACGTTTTCTCTGAACAGTTCAGCAGTTGTATCATCAGGGTTTCGTTAAAAGGAACCACTTATTAATTTATTTCGGTTGTCAAGTGTAATCTCTACCCATACAAATTCACAGGAGCTATCTATTTCCATTTCACTAGAAGGTAAATTTTTTGTAACAGCAACAAATAGGGCACTACCTGCTGTATTTGAGCCGACCTTTTTGAACACCTTCAGGATCTTTGTAAAAATTTGGGCTAAACTTGTCTGCGATTTTAGCCAAATTTCAGTACCTGTGACGATTTGAGCTACAGTTGCTTTCTATTAGCGCTTCCAGCAGTGATTCTTTCCCTACACAGCTACGACAATTACAACTATAATATTTATTGTTGCTAGAACTATAGTCATCCTGTGTTTCACCTGTGAGAGTGAAGCCTTTTCTATAATTTTCCAAGACGCTCTAACTCGAAAACCCGCCCAGTCCACTCCACATGCCCCTATTTCACGTTTAGGCGGTACCTTTGTGTGAATACCAATACGTGTAAAGTTTTTCTAGAGTCGTAATTCTCGCTTGTAAATCTAACAAGACTAAGTGCCCTTGAGTTGACGATAATTTATGATTGAAACTAGTCGTAATTTAAAAAAATTCTAGAAAATACCTTTCTGCGGTTTGAAGATGTCATTCCTCAATTGTTTTAGGTGTTTGTCTCTGTAACACGGGTGTTGCATATCTTCCGGTCTTGGGTTTCTGTCCGGTACCTACCAGATACACCCTATAACTCTTCAAAGATTGTTACAGGAATCTGAAAATTTCCCGCAGTTTTCTCAAAGCTAGACCACACCAAACAAATGTGTTTAGGCATTAGTTTGAAAACTACTCTTATGTTCACACCTTTTAGTATGTGCAAAGCACTTCTTCAGCCGCCAAAATCAAAACATTTACTCTCTCTTTCTTTAAATGTCACCAAGGTGCAGAATGTTTCTTCGAGGAAGTGTCGCATGCAGTCGGGTGAACAAACAGCCATAACTTATGGAGTAAACATGAGAAGGCTGATAGGTGTGGAAACTCTCGGCGACATGGCCACTCTGTGTTCAAGGTAACGTGGCTCGTTACGAAGAATTCAGGGAATTGTTTTTGCACTGTCTCACGGCACGTGTTTGAGCAAAATGAAGGTCAACGTTATGCAGTTTGCTGTTCCATACTCTGGTATTAATGGGCAACATGGCTGCTATAAATAAATTTTTCCCAGTACGCTACAGTTTCTTACCTCCGAGAACCAAGTTTGTTTCCCAATTCAGATAATAACAATTCATATTTATTATTTTTCGGTATCTTTTTTTATGTTCGGTAAAGTCTTAGAAATAAAAAGCTATCGAATATCGAAGTTCAGGAACACATACAGGGTGTCCCAGTATTCCGGGATACGACAGAAACGACCATCCGAAACAAAAGGACCCAGAAAACGTGTGCATACCTTCAGAGCTATCAGCGCTTGTTCATATTCACTACCGTGGAACACGTCTCTTCTGCGGAACAAGTGCTCACAGCTCTTAACATAGGCACTTTACAGCCAATTAAACACTTTTTTGTTCTTTTGGCCTTCATTATCTCCTCTCAAATTATGGAAAGCAAAGAGCTTACAGTGGAAGCCATTTGTTTCAGACAATCGAAGACGAAGAGTTCATCGAAGCTCTTAAGGTACTGGTTTTAGAGCCCATGTTTACTACAACTTTTTGCTTCGAAAGGTCGTCCTGGAATGTTGACCATCCTCGTGGGACAGATAGCAGATATATGAAAAGAAAACCCAGAGGCAACCACAGAAGAAATATTAAAAAAAAAAAAAAAAAAAAAAAAACACGCTCCACGCAACTACATGAAATTAAATTAAGGACCAAAGACAAGTAAGAAGAGAGACACATTCAGAGCTCAGGGATAACGTTTCTGAGAACGGTGGAAGAATTTAATAGCGAACAGAAACTTCGCAGCAGTGACATTAGGACCAGCCTCGACACCTGTAGCATTACAGTGAAAAATAAAAGTAAAGAAATAATATCTGGAATAAATATAAACCGATCAATAGGAATTCTGCACTACCCTCATCGCTTGTATATTTTTTTTTAAATCTGAAAATCTTTTTCTGGATACTCTTTTAATATAAGAAATCATTAGGTACATCCACCTACCAGATGGAGACGGAAATAATCCTGCATTCACCATCCAGTTGACTGGAGCGCATTTTGTCTCCAAACATGAATGAGACAATGCGACTTATTCTAGTTGGTCAGTCCGTTAGTTGCCATTAAAAAGGGCTACTTTGCGCATGTTTCTGTAGTTTTTTGATGATTGCTTTTTTTAACATCCAAATTTAATTTTCCTTTTCTCCAACACAACAATGTGTACTCTGGCTATCAGATGCACATCACTATCAAGTCCTTCATAACTTCCTAATTTATATAAGTGTCAGAGGTACCCCGAGTATGGAGTTTCTTTGACAGGGTTTTGAAATGCCACTTATGTCAAAGATCTACAGTGTAGAGGTTTCTTTGACATATTTTTGATAAAAATATTAATATTTTATGCAATATACAGGAAATTAAATTAAAAACAACGAGTTTCGACAATGAGTTCGTCATTATTATTGAGGAAGTACTTAACATAATAATACCAAACACTTAGAGTACAATTATAGGCACATCATCAGTCTTGTAAATATCTTGAAAATCATAACTAACTGTAGGGTTATTACAATAAATTTTAGCCATAAACTTAACATATTTGGACAACAATAGAAAACGCTAAGAATAATTTTTAATTTGTAACCTAGCACACCATACTTTCGTAGGCAGTATTTCATCAGTCTTTGTTAGACATGCCACAAATCCAGTTTTTGCAAGCAACATGGTGGTAGAACTGGATGTCACATTTAGTGTTGTCCTTCTTCTTTCTCTTCTTCTTGCTTTCCTTCTTGCTCTTTTTCTTGCCCATTATTCCCTTATTTCAAGGCAAATCACTTAGAGGGACATCCACAGAATGGGCCGACGTACCAAAGTTTTTGTGGGTGCATATCAATGACGGAATTTAGTATATATTTTCTGAGAAGTCTCGATATTTTTTAAAATGATTACTTTTCATTCAAAATCTCTTGTGAAGACTGTGTATGTCACCAAGATCTGTGCTGTGATTAAGTAAAATATGCCGGTATTACATGCATACTGCCCTAGCTAGCTCAGTTGGTAACAGAGCTGACTTAAAGGCATCAGAAAGGAGATCAAACTCGGGTTAAAATGTGCCTGGACGACCTCACAGACCCAGAATCGTAATGTATGCGACATTGACCCGCCTGCAAATTTTTCTTACATCGCGAATTGAATACAATGCACATGCTTTCAGTCGTGCGTATAGTTTCGTATCACACTATGCTTTTGGTTAGCCACATCCAGTCTCG
The DNA here is from genome assembly GCF_021461385.2 of Schistocerca piceifrons. Classification (NCBI taxonomy): domain Eukaryota; kingdom Metazoa; phylum Arthropoda; class Insecta; order Orthoptera; family Acrididae; genus Schistocerca; species Schistocerca piceifrons. The sequence continues at coordinate 548,685,598 of NC_060143.1, forward strand.
AACCACATCCCTCCAAGCTTAAGAATTTTGTCAACAAAGAACATTTTAGTTTCGTCATTTTTTTCTGTTTTCCGTCTTTCACTTAGTTGCTTTAAATTCGTGGAAATGTGTACTGTCTATGCAACTAACTGAACTCAGTTTGCCCGTCGCTGTAGTCGAGTGGTTCTAGCCGCTTCAGTCCGGAACCACGCCGCTGCTACGGACGCAGGTTCGAATCCTGCCTCAGGCATGGATGTGTGTGATGTCCTTAGCTTAGTTAGGTGTAAGTAGTTCTAAGTCTAGGGGACTGATGACCCCAGATGTTAAGTCCCATAGTACTTAGAACCATTTGAACCATTTGAAGGCAGTTTGTTTATTGCCATACACGTTTCACTTCTTTTATTTGGGAAGCACCATCAGTGGCGATTTCCGGCGCTGTTAACTCATACGTGGGTCCCTGGAGGTGTTTTGGTTAGTATCCATGCTCCAGTTGGCCGAATTGTACATTTGTCACATCGCACATATCACTTGCACTTTCCATTTTGGTCAAACGTTCAAATGCATGTGAAATCTTATGGGACTTAACTGCTAAGGTCATCAGTCCCTAAGCTTACACACTACTTAATCTAAATTATCCTAAGGACAAACACACACACCCATGCCCGAGGGAGGACTCGAACGTCCGCCGGGATCAACCGCACAGTCCAGTCCAGACCGCTCAGCTAATCCCGCATGGCGCACTTTCCATTTTGTGATTAACATTCGTGATCAACATACGTTGATCACAAAATGTAAAGTGCAAGTGATAGATGCGATGTGACAAACGTGGGGTAAAGAACGCCAAAAATCGGCTCTCTGGTGCGTAGAAACAAACAAATACATCTCGAGGACCACACGCACGATTTAACAGCGCTTGAAATCGCCACTGATGATGCTTCCCAAATAAATCAGGCGAAAAGCATAAGGCAATAAACAGACTGGCTTCAATTAGTTGCATAGAGGGTACATACGCCCACAAACTTTTTAGTTTCATCGTTTTACATGCAGTTGATAACCTGCACTATCATTTTAATAGTCTACGATATTAACAGACCTAATTAAATTTTTGGTGATTTTGCTACCGTCTTCATTTTCACCTTGATAAATGCTGTTATAACATTTACTTAAAAATAGCACTCATTTGTGACACTGTGAACTTCTGTATCCGTTGTGCGAAACTGAGCTGACCGCCCGTTATTACACTATCACTTCTTATTGGATAATTGACAGTGTCGCCGAAAGAAGATACGACAAAAGTTAAATGTTCAGAAAAATGTGCATCATACAGTCTCGGCTACACTAAACATCAAGAATGGTACGAGAAACGGCAAGGACAAGCCTGGTTTACATGCTCTGTGCTAAACTCACTTTAGCGTTGAGTGATCCTACGAAACCATGTTGATCTGATCATTTCTATGCGTTTGACTTTACTGTTTGTCGTGTACATAGTTTTGTGTTTATATTTTTATATACACTCATGCCCATAAATTAAGGATAATGCTGATACATGGTGTAACAACGCTCTGATAGGCGGTTTACGGGTTTAAATCACCTCGGGGTAGGACCATGCGGTGCATCTGACCTGCGGTCGTCGCGCGGTGGTGCTGGCAGCAGTCCACATGCACAGAGGTTTGTTGGTGCATGTCAGAGTACGGTGCACCGAGTAAGTGTGCAGACATTTTCAGACGTGCTAATGGTGACTGTGCGTTAAAAATGGCTCATTGAGCACATATTGATGACGTTATGAGGGGTAGAATACTAGGGCGACTGGAGGCTGGTCAAACACATCAGGTCGCAGCACGGGCCCTCCGTGTGCCACAAAGTGTGATCTCAAGATTATGGCAACGATTCCAGCAGACAGGAAACGTGTCCAGGCGCTACAGTACGGGACGTCCACAGTTTACAACAACACAAGAAGACCGATATCTCACCATCAGTGCCCGCAGACGGCCACGGAATACTGCAGGTAGCCTTGCTCGGGATTTTACCGCAGCCACTGGGACAGTTGTCTCCAGACACACAGTGTACAAACGACTGAACAGACATGGTTTATTCGCCCGGAGACCTGCAAGGTGCATTCCATTGACCCCTGATCACATGATAGCCAATAAAGTCTGGTGTCAAGAACACAGTACATGGTCACTGGAGCAGTGGTCCCAGGTTATGTTCACGGACGAGTCGAGGTATAGTCTGAACAGTGATTCTCGCCGGGTTTTCATCTGGCGTGAACCAGGAACCAGATACCAACCCCTTAATGTCCTAGAAAGGGACCTGTATGGAGGTCGTGGTTTAATGGTGTGGGGTGGGATTATGATTGCTGCACGTACACCCCTGCATATCTTTGACAGAGGAACTGTAAAAGGTCATGTGTATCGGGACGTAATTTTTCACCAGTATGTCCGCCTTTTCAGGGGTGCAGTGGGTCTCACCTTCCTCCTTATGGATTATAACGCACGGCCCCACCGAGTTGCCATCGTGGAGGAGTACCTTGAAACAGAAAATATCAGGCGAATGGAGTGGCCTGTCTGTTCTCCAGACCTAAACCCCATCGAGCACGTCTGGGATTCTCTCGGTCGACGTATCGCTGCACACCTTCAAACCCCTAGGACACTTCAGGAGCAACGGAAGGCACTGGTCCGTTGTGCGGCCTGTATACGTGTGCATGGTGATCATATCCCATATTGATGACGGGGTACACGCGCATGAAACAGTGGCGTTTTGTAGCACATGAGTTTCGGGACGGTTTTTCCAACTTATCACCAATACCGTGGACTTACAGATCAGTGTCGTGTGTGTTCCCTATGTGTCTATGTTATAGCGCCAGTTTTGTGTAGTGCCACGTTGTGTAGCGCCACATTCTGCAGTTATCCTTAATTTATGAACTTGAGTGTATTTCAGTTTTCATATTTTAGTTTTAATTCTTAATAAAATAACAATAACGTTTTATCCTCTGCGGGCCGGCAAAGTACCAGGCCAATCCGCATTGCAGGCACCAACGCTGCATCCCTGCACACCCGCGCGGGCCGTACGTTTTCGAGATCTACGCAGTCTGAAATGAGTACCGGGGGCCACAGTGGGACCGAAGCGTCTCACTGACCACGTGTCCGCCCACACAGAGGCCTCTGTGGCGGGCCCTGGCCCGCAAGGGCTGTCGCGCTAGTGGCTTGGGGTTGTACGGATAAGCTACTGTAGCGAATATTCTTAAAATATGTAAGCGTAACATTAATCTATCCTTTCTGTATAAAATTATTTGTCTTTTTTCAGCTTTTAATTCAATAGTAAAATGGCAGTTACATCTGTATCAGATACTGTATACATTAAACAAGTCACATGCAGAGTGATTGCAAGAGGCAACGATGTTATCAACACGTTACTAAAAGAAACTAAGACATTCATAAAAATTAAAATTAAAAATCTTCATAAATCATACGGTTTTAATTTATTGGAAAAAGAAGTATACAAAGATTTATTTGGGAACAGAACTAACAAATAACTCACTTTACGTACCAAATAATAACAATCATGACATATTAACTTTCAGTATAAAACATTTTCCTTCTTAGGTCGTTTGCACGTATGACGTTGTTTCAACTTTGATAATATCTATATTTTTAGTCATTTCCTTATGAACATGCATAATTGCCAAATCATCCAATCTCTATTCTGTCACTGTTGGCCGCAAAAAGGTTTTCAGTCGTGCAAGTGCCGAAAACGATTGCCCAGAGGTACAAGAAGCTAAAATCACCCGAACAAGCTTCACAAATTCTGTGAGCATTTCACGCATGGGACCACTGTTTTCTCTACATAAAATATTTGTGTCTGACAAATTGGCTCCTTCCTGGAAACATGTCCCATCGTCAAAGTGTGCCCCACAGAACTGCACGATTAGATCAGCATAAATTTGACCGATCCCATAAGCTTCAAGTTGTGAAATAATTTCCGGAACAGTTGAGTCAAATCTACGATTTAACGAATCCACAGCCACTTCAGTTATTTCAGACAGTACGTATGACCATCACTATCTTCGTCGTCGCGTTTTGGCTAATGGTTTCGTTCCACAACTCGTAAAATATATCCCTTTGTGAAGCTAAACTTGCAGACAAAGTTTCCACCCATGTTTTGATTTCTCGGCGTGATAATGATTTCTTTTGAAAGGAAGACTGGAGTTGCTAAATCCTGCCGAAAACTGAAATCAAAATTTTCAAGGAAATAAGAAAACTTAAGTGACGCAGGTTTGAAAAATATCCACTAGCCACCCCACAAACTTCACGTTTTTCTTCTGACAAATTTTCCAATAATTTCAAGAGTACGTCATAATTAATTTCCAACGATTTTAGTTTTTGCACCCCGACACACACAACCTCGTCGCGAGGTCAGTCTGTGAACTTCTCTTACAACACCATCCTCGTTGTCTTCTTGAAACGATTGAAACATCGATAGCCCCTTTGGCGAATGCCTTACAAATGATGTTAATTCACAAAGAATCACCAGAAAGTCTCGCACATAACTAATATCTTTCATCGCATCTTTTACTACAAGATTGAAATTATGTACTGAACAATGAAAAAATACAGTTCTCTGCTCCAACTGAGTAATAGTACTTTGTGATCCTGTTAAATATCCATTAACATTGCTCACTCCACCATAACATGGACCATGACGGTAGTTTTTGTCGAGGGATAAACGTATTATGATATCTTGGACGACTTCAAACATAATGGACCGACAGACACTTCAAACAATGTCCTAGAACTTCTTTAAGCTGCTTCGTAGAAGCTCATAAACGTTTCTTCAACCTGAAGATTTTTATCGTCATATCCGACACGTGTGGACAGTCGCTCCTTTACTGATACGTCTGATGTCTCACCTACAATAAGAGAAAAATATAATGCCTGCTTAATAGATTTCACAATGTTTTGCTGTGCATCGCTGGATAATAACGAGACAATTTCATTCATCACATCCTGAGAAACGCACTTATTCGAAATTCGCCGCAGCCAAGGATTCAAATAAGGAGTTTGCTATTTTTCGCTAATTTAAAAACTGGACTGACGTTATTACTTTTAAAATGGTTTTGCGTGCATTTTTCATATCTTCCAACATATTTGTTGAGATAACCGATGACACATAGGTACTGTATTTCGTAGTTGTCAGAACAGTCACTGACGAATAGCGAAGTGTATATTTTTCATGAACTCCGAAACGCTCAATTTCCGTTTGCCTCCGGAAAAATCAATTTCAAACAAATGTATTTCATGAAACCCTGTGTATAGAAGTAGCAGATGCCAACGGAAGCATTATACTGAAATGAAAAGGGTTTTTACACGCAGTACAGGATACTTTGCCCAATTCTTTATCGCAAGAAATCGAACGAAATATGTTTTTCCGTCCTTCACGGTACGACTAGCCTGACGGTTTCTCGACACTTCTTGCTGATGTATTACAGGAACTGGCAGGAGTCACATTCCAGGGTTCCTTAATTTTTGGCTGAACATGCTTTACACTAATGTTGGTGTTCGTAATGTCCATCTGTGATGATGTCGACGAGCATATGACGAATTTTTCCATAGCAACTAGGAAATAGATCGAATTCGAAGGTTATTCTGGGGAGTACCTTTGACTTGGCCAGAGAAAGGCAAGGAAGGGGGATTGGGTTGCCTGGTTGCCTTTGCACGAAAAACATCTGAAACAAACAAACAATAAGCGATTAGAAAGAGCTACTTTGCGCATGTTTCGGTAGTTTTTTGATAGTTGTTTTTTTAACATCCAAAATTAATTTTTTTTTTTGCTCCAACACGACAATTTGTACTCTGGCTATCAAATGCACATCATTATCAAGCCCCTCACAATTTCATAATTTTTATAAGTGTCGAAGGTACCCCGCTTGTGGAGTTCCTTTGACAGGGCTTTGGAACGCCACTTATGTCAAAGATCTACAGTATAGAGGTTATTTCGACCCATTTTTGATAAAATATATTAATACTTTATACATTATAAAGGAAATTAAATTAAAAACAACGATATTTCGACAGTAAATTCGTCATTTTTATTGAAGTATCATTTAACATAAATATACCAAACACTTAGGGTACAATTATAGGCACGTCATTAGTCTTGTAAATATCTTGGAAATCATAACTAACTTTAGGGTTGTTGTTGTTGTTGTTGTTGTGATCGTCAGTCCTGACACTGGTTTGATGCAGCTCTCCATGCTACCCTATCATGTGCAAGCTTCTTCATCTCCCAGTACTTACAGCAACCTACATCGTTCTGAATCTGTTTAGTGTATTCATCTCTTGATCTCCCTCTACGATTTTTACCCTCCACGTTGCCCTCCAATGTTAAATTTGTGATCCTTTGATGCCTCAGAACATGTCCTACCAACCGGTCCCTTCTTCTTGTCAAGTTGTGCCACAAACTCCTCCCCAATTCTATTCAATACCTCCTCATTAGTTATGTGATGTACCCATCTAATCTTCAGCATTCTTCTGTAGCACCACATTTCGAAAGCTTCTAGTCTCTTCTTGTCTAAACTATTTATCGTCCATGTTTCACTTCCATACATGGCTACACTCAATACAAATACTTCCAGAGCTCGTGCCCTGGCGCACCCAATAGTTGGCATGCACGATCCAAATCCGGAAGAAGTGTCATCTGTCGTAGGCAGCACAGAAAATGTTGGGGAGATTGAAGTGAAGGTCGGGTCATCGTCGATAGCTGAGAGAGTTTAACCAACTGAGACAAGGGCTTCGATTACTGGTGCATCATAGATTATTGCCACATCTTGGCTTGTCACAGATATCTGTGTACCTGGCTTAGAAACGACATTCTTTCATTTTCTGTGCCGAATTCCTTCAGAGTTGTAGATCCTTGTCTCTTTTAAATCCTCCAGCAGACTGCTGTTGAGGATACATCCAGTGTTTTCTTAGTAACCTGATACTGCAAGCTTTTTCAAAACGGCTACCAGATCAAAAAGGGCAAAGATACGAAGTAAGTCTGTACATTTTCCTTCACGTTAGAAGCCAATGCGTCCATCAGTCTCTGTAGCATCATGGGGGACTGAGGATTTGGGATGGCGCCCCGTGTTCTTGATTCTGTTAAAATATCCAGAACCTACCACTATCATTTCTTTAAAGGCCCATAGATACCCATGCCCAGTGGCTGCAGCATGTGCGTCGATTTTGGTGTCAGAGTTATACGATGGTCACTCCAAAAGAAATGCACACTATTTTCTTTAAATCCATCTTTTATTCTACATGTTTGAAAGTTTTACAGTGTGTAGATACATCCTTTAGGAACAATATTTTCATTTCTCCACATAATTTCCATCCCTGTCAACTGCCTTACGCCATTTTGGAACCAGCGCCTGTATACCCACACGGTAAAATTCTGGACCAACCTGTTGGAGCCACTGTTGGGCAGCGTTCACAAGGGAGTCATCATCTTCAAACCTTGTTCCACGAAGACAGTCTTTCAGTTTCCCAAAGAGATGATAGTCACATGGAGCCAGGTGAGGACTGCAAGGTTCAGTGTTGTCCATCCGAGTTTTGTGGTCGCTCCCATGGTTTTTTGACTGACATGTGGCCGTGCATTGTCGTGCAACAGCAAAACATCCTGCTTTTGCCGATGTGGTCGAACACGACTCAGTCGAGCTTGAAGTTTCTTCTGTGTCGTCACATATTCTTCAGAATTTATGGTGGTTCCACCAGGCATGATGTCCACAAGCAAGAGTCCTTCGGAATCGAAAAACACCGTAGCCATAACTTTTCCAGCAGAAGGTGAGGTTTTGAATTTTTTTCTCTTGTGTGAATTTTCATGATGCCACTCCACTGATTCCCTCTTCGTCTCTGGTGAAAACTGATGGAGCCATGTTTCATCACCTGTCACAATTCTTCCAAGAAATTCATCTCCACCATTCTCGTACTGTTCCAGAAGTTTGCTGCATACCGTTTTTCTTGTTTCTTTGTGAGCCTGTGTCAACATCCTTGGAACCCAGTTGGCACAAACCTTTTTTAACGCCAGCACTTTAAGTATTCTGCAAACACTTGCTCTCCCTATCCCAACGTAGAGTGATTATTCGTACACTGTGGTATGTCTGTCAGCAGTCACCAATTCGTTAACTCTCTGCACATTGTCTGGAGTGTGTGCAGTACGAGGCCTGCTGCTGCGAGAACAATCCTCAATATTGCCGTGCCCGCTTTCATCACATTACCTATTTGCCCACCGACTAACTATACTGCAATCGATAGCAGCATCTCCATACACCTTTTTCAACCTCTTGTGGATGTTTCCCACTGTCTCGTTTTCACAGCACAGGAATTCTATGACAGCACGTCGCTTCTGACGAACATCATGTGTAGCAGCCACCTTGAAGACATGCTGTGACGGTGCCACTCACGGAAACAGGTTGAACTAAGCTTGAAAAGAAGTGTGAAGGATATATCTACACACTGTAAAACTTTCACACATGCAGAATGAAAACTGTATTTTTACAAAAATAGTGTGTATTTCTTTTGGAGTGACCCTTGTAGAATAGATATTGCTTTCTAGTGCAGTTTTGATGACTTCAGGTGAAAAATGAGAAGCCGAATTGTCACTAATGTCAACAGCTTCCTCATTTCCTTCTGTGTGTTCCTCTATGTGCGGTAGCAATATTTTGAAGAACTACCCTCTAAGAAATTCTTAACAAACCAGCTGCTCCTACCCTTATTGTAAATAGTTCCAGGTGGCCCACCTTGTGCCCAGTTGTAAAGAAGCTTCGGTTTGTAGACGACTGTGGGAGGTATCATTTGTCATTAAGAACACGATGCTGACAGATGATTTCGAATGGTCTTGGGCTCATTCGTCGCCTTTTGTGCCTAGACGTTCTAGGACTTTTATCGCCGATGGGTCAATATTTGCATCATGATAATTGTAAATTAAAGCAGGACGTGCCTCCTCGAAAGCTAGTCACAAATTCTCAAAGAACTCTTTCATCTCGTTAGGAACCATTGATAGCTTAGGAGTTTTGATGTTTGTGGTAGGTCTCTGTGTGAGGTTGTTTCAAACTGCAAGTTTTCTATCCACTGCTCTACAATCTACCTTCCTTGTTGACGATCACTCGAACGATAGGTCGAGTGTCAGCCTTCATGGAAAGAAAACCCGAGTGAGCTAGTACACACAAGGTATTTGATATTATTTCTCTTTATGAGGTATCAGAACAGTGGGATGCTCTGGCTTTCCTTCGTGTTACAAACAGTGGTCGCATGAGTTTTTTACTTCTTGGCAGCACCTGCCTATGTAAGTGCTCCTTCTCTCACTTCAACAACGGCTTTTGTAAGCGCTTCGTCATAATCTTTCGAGTCTCGGGCACATAGTTCTCTCTTATACATTCTGACCACTGTGATGTATTTGTAATGCGAAGAAACACAAGAGTAACCTATGGCAAATACAGGGTGTTACAAAAAGGTACGGCTAAACTTTCAGGAAACATTCCTCACACACAAATAAAGAAAAGATGTTATGTGGACATGTGCCCGGAAACGCTTAATTTCCATGTTAGAGCTCATTTTAGTTTCGTCGGTATGTACTGTACTACCTCGATTCACCGCCAGTTGGCCCAATTGAGGGAAGGTAATGTTGACTTCGGTGCTTGTGTTGACATGCGACTCATTGCTCTACAGTACTAGCATCAAGCACATCAGTACGTAGTATCAACAGGTTAGTGTTCATCACGAACGTGGTTTTGCAGTCAGTGCAGTGTTTACAAATGCGGAGTTGGCAGATGCCCGTTTGATGTATGGATTAGCACGGGGCAATAGCCGTGGCGCGGTACGTTTGTATCGAGACAGATTTCCAGAACGAAGGTGTCCCGACAGGAAGACGTTCGAAGCAATTGATCGGCGTCTTAGGGAGCAAGGAACATTTCAGCCTACGACTCGCGACTGGGGAAGACCTAGAACGACGAGGACACCTGCAATGGACGAGGCAATTCTTTGTGCAGTTGACGATAACCCTAATGTCAGCGTCAGAGAAGTTGCTGCTGTACAAGGTAACGTTGACCACGTCACTGTATGGAGAGTGCTACGGGAGAACCAGTTGTTTCCGTACCATGTACAGCGTGTGCAGGCACTATCAGCAGCTGATTGGCCTCCACGGGTACACTTCTGCGAATGGTTCACCCAACAATGTGTCAATCCTCATTTCGGTGCAAATGTTCTCTTTACGGATGAGGCTTCATTCCAACGTGATCAAATTGTAAATTTTCACAATCAACATGTTGTGCAATCACGTCATCACCACAGATTTTCTGTGAACGTTTGGGCAGGCACTGTTGATGATGTCTTGATTGGGCCCTATGTTCTTCCACCTACGCTCAATGGAGCACGTTATCATGATTTCATACGGGATACTCTACCTGTGCTGCTAGAGCATATGCCTTTACGACACAACATGTGGTTCATGCACGATGGAGCTCCTGCACATTTCAGTCGAAGTGTTCGTACGATTCTCAACAACAGATTCGGTGACCGATGGATTGGTAGTGGCGGACCAATTCCATGGCCTCCACGCTCTCCTGACCTCAACCTTCTTGACTTTCATTTATGGGGCATTTGGAAGCTCTTGTCTACGCAACCCCCGTACCAAATGTAGAGACTCTTCGTGCTCGTATTGTGGACGGCTGTGATACAATACGCCATTCTCCAGGGCTGCATCAGCGCATCAGGGATTCCATGCGACGGAGGGTGGATGCATGTATCCTCGCTAACGGAGGACATTTTGAACATTTCCTGTAACAAAGTGTTTGAAGTCACGCTGGTACGTTCTGTTGCTATGTGTTTCCATTCCATGATTGATGTGCTTTGAAGAGAAGTAATAAAATGAACTCTAACATGGAAAGTAAGCGTTTCCGGACACATGTCAACATAACATATTTTCTTTATTTGTGTGTGAGGAATATTTCCTGAAAGTTTGGCCGTACCTTTTTGTAACACCCTGAGTAAAGACCATGTATACCACCGAATAACTCGCATATTCTCACATATATATCTCCCCAAATTTATATATGTTTAAGTAACTAATTCTATAATCTTAATAATAACAAGGCATCCAAACAATACGAAGCCGTGTTTATGCACCACACTACGAACACCAATGACGAACACGCTCGGACTTGTCAGTGACTCACGCGATCGCAGTGCAACCCACTCCCTCCACTCTCCTCCTGTCATACAAGGTCGAGTAAGTTCGCTCCGCAAACGCCTAAACCGTATTTTGGAGCTGTGTTAAAGTAGCCCCGAAAACTGTCAGTTACCCTCAACGTCAAAGTGACCCATTTTACAGAACACGTTTCGCAGGACATTTGAACGACTCGGTTATTGAAATGACGTGAAAAGGGGCAGTTTACAGGATATGTAGGCCTATACATAATTAACGTTAAAATTAACCAATTTATTATTTTATAGGCCTACTCATGCAACTAGACTTAAAACTTATCTATGAGTAAATTACGTGTTACCAGTTTATAATAAAAATTCGTTCATGGAATAGAAGGTGTAGCCAGGTAGAAATGATTTTAGGTTAGATTTAAAACTTACTTTGCTACCTTCGAGACCTTTTCTGTTGTTGGAAAAATCATCAGAAATTTTTGTTGCTGCACATTGGTCTCCTTTCTGAGCTACTCACAACTTTAGTAATTGGTAATAAGGCAAATTCTTCCCCTTGTGTCGTAGGTATGGACATCACAGTTCTTCTGAAATTGTGATGGATTATTTATGACGAATTTTGTTTGCGAATATAAGTACTGCTATGGCCCATTTAAAAATGTCTGACTCATTGAAGAAATACCAACTTGCTGACCGCACTTGAACACAACATGTTATTCTTACTGCTCAATAAAAATAAAATTATGGCATTTCAGTCTTTGATCGCAATTTTTTATTTTCAGTTGCCTGTTTCAGGCCAGCTGCCCATCTTCAGATCTGTTAGATAAAACTACTTAATGAGCAAAGTGATTTTATGCACAGGAATTATTTCAGACTTTTAAAGTCATGTTTTAGGCTTACTCTTGAATACAACAGCACGCTCCAATAAGAACCAGCTGCAGCGGAACGGCCCTCAGCTTACTGGCGGCGAGGTGAATTGGGCGGGTGGAAGAGGACTTGGCGTGGCGCTGTGTACTTTCTGACGTAGGGAAATCTTCTCCAACACCAATTAATACAAAGAAGAGGAAACGCACCTTTATCAAAGATGATAAAATGTTTTAAGCATATTTTTAAGTTCTTTAAATTTTTTTTTAATTATTGTAAATTATTTCAGTTCATGTTGCACTCAAAATAGTTCATGTAAATGTTATTTCTTTTAAAAATTGTCTTATTACTAAAAAGTATATTCGCCATTAATATGTAGGTGATAAAATAACCTCTTATTACACATGCACAATTCTTACAGATGGAGGGCACTTTTTGCTATTACCATTCAGGATCTCCAAACTGTGATATAAGGTTTTAACAGATTAAAAATTACTTTAGTTATGACAGCGAACCAATAGTTCTGTACTGACGGGTTACTCTGGACCTGCAATGTGTGGTATGTTTGCATTTTAATTCATTCCGAAATTTTTTTTTTGTAAACTAAGATAGTTCTATCAGTAACTATTTAATCTCTCTTGTTAAATATATTTTTAATTTTATCTAACAGATTTGAAGATAGGCACCTAGCCTGAAACCGGTTGTTGAAAATAAAAAATAGCGATCAAAGACTGAAATGCCATATTTTTATTCAAAGAACGATCGCGGCTATCCCAGTAAGACAATCATGTCTAGTTTTGATATTCTTACTGCTCGCTTTTGTGCAGTCAGTATCCTCTTTGTAAGTGAAGAGTTATGCCAGAAAATTGTTCCATGAGACAGTATTAAGTGACAATATGCAACGTATCTCAGGAGGTTGATTTGTCTGTTTCCAAGAACAGCGCCTCTACGAAGAGCAAATTTCTTGAGCAGCTCAGTAATGTTCCTACTCCAGTTCAAGGGTTCATCAATATGGGCAGCCAAATATTTGGGTCATTCTGCTCTGTTTACGACTCATAATCAAGGGTTACATCAATTTTTTCGAACAGAACTGAATCTAGTTGATTTCCTCAAAATTTAGGGAGTTCGTTCTCAGAGAGCCACTAAGTGTTACTTTGAAAAACGTCATTAAAAACTTCTATTATAGCTGTACAGGCCGTGACCACGCCTCCTGTGGTAATTCCAAGTTTACACGGTGAGGGTAGTTGCCATTTTATGACGAAATGTGTTTTAGGCATGGAAAACTGAACTCAGAAATAGCGAACATTCAACCTAGTGAGACTGAAAACACTTAAGAGATCTTTTTAGTAGTGGGTGCCCGTGGTGAAGAACTCTTAGTTGATGACCGTTGCCTGCAACGTACGTCTGGTTGATCTGCCGGGCACAAGGCAACAAAACTCTGTGTGCGATTTTGGAATTGACTAACAAGGGAACCTCCCCATCGCACCCCCCTCAGATTTAGTTATAAGTTGGCACAGTGGATAGGCCTTGAAAAGTAAAACACAGATCACTCGAGAAAACAGGAAGAAGTTGTGTGGAACTATGAAAAAAATAAGCAAAATGAAGAAACTGAGTAGTCCATGCGCAAGATACGCAACATCAAGGATAGTACGAACTCCGGAGCGCCGTGGTCCCGTGGTTAGCGTGAGCAGCTGCGGAACGAGAGGTCTTTAGTTCAAGTATTGCCCCGAGTGGAAAGTTTAATTTTTTATTTTCAGACAGTTATTTTGCGAAGCTGCACAGGTACACAGAGCAGTATTGTTTACGTGATCGTATGTCAATTATCAAAGTTCAGGCACTCACACACAATCAACTTCGCTCTCCAAAATTCCAGGACATGTTCAGATTTGCTTGGACATATGCAGGATTTGACGGTTTACACACGGAAAAGTTTGAAAACGTTAAAAACATATATTTTGACAGAGCACAGGGAAAACTGTGCAACTGTGAAACTGTTGCATTCATTTGTTGCAGTTTATGTGACAAATTCTTATTTTATCATTACTTTTTTGGGAGTGATTATCACATCCACAAGAAAACCTAAGTCGGACAAGGTAGAAGAATCTTTTTACCCATTCGCCAAGTGTACGACTTAGGTGGGTCGACAACATATTCGTCATGTGACACACATGCCGTCACCAGTGTCGTGTAGAATATATCAGACGTGTTTTCCTGTGGAGGAATCGCTTGACCTATGACCTATGACCTTTTCGGTTCCCATTGGAGAGGCACGTCCTTTCGCCTACTAATCGCACGGTTTTGCGGTTCGGTCTCAAAACACAGACACTAAACTTATTACAGTGAACAGAGACGTCAATGAACGAACGGACAGATCATAACTTCGCGAAAATAAACTTTTTACTCGAAGGAAGAATTGAACCAAGGACCTCTCGTTCCGCAGCTGCTCACGCTAACCACGGGACCACGGCGCTGCGGAGTTCGCACTATCCTTGATGTTACCTATCTTCCACATGGACTACTCAGTTTGTATATTTTGCTTATTTTTTTCATAGTTCCACACAACTTCTTCCTGTTTTCTCGATTGATTTGTGTTCAGTTTTTCAAGGCCTATCCACTGCGCCAACTCATAACGAAATCTGAGGGGGGTGCGATGGGGTGGTTCCCTTTGTTAGAACCTAGGTTAAGAAAAGGCAGACATACGTTTATGGCACTGGTAGACTTAGTGTAACTTCCTGTCAACGTTAACTGGAATATGCACTCCGTCTTCAGGCCACGAGTGGCCTACCGGGACCATCCGACAGCCGTGTCATCCTCAGTGGAGGATGCGGATAGGAGGGGCGTGGGGTCAGCACACCGCTCTCCCGGTCGTTATGATGGTATTCTTAACCGAAGTCGAGTAGCTCCTCAATTGGCATCACGAGGCTGAGTTCTCCCCGAGAAATTGCAACAGCGCATGGCGGCCTGGATGGTCATCCATCCAAGTGCCGACCACGCCCGACAGCGCTTAACTTCGGTGATCTCACGGGAACCGGTGTATCCACTGCGGCAAGGCCGGTGCCTTAACTGCAATATAGTCTTTGAAATTTTGAAGGATTAGATGGGTAGATCACGTAATTAATGAGGAGGTACTGAACAGAGTTGGGGAGGAAAGAAATTTGTGGCACAACCTGACTGGAAGAAGGAATCGGTTGATAGAACACATTCTGCGACACCAAGGGATGATCAATTTAGTGCCAGAGATAAGTGTGAGGGGGCAAAATTTGGAAATTTGTTGTTAGGTCTTACGGGACAAAACTGCTGAAGTCATTGGTCCCTTAACTTACACGCTATTTAATCTAACTTAAACTAACTTACGCTAAAGACAACACACACACCCGTGCCCGAGGGTGGACTCGAACCCCTGAGGCGGACCGTGACAAGACGCCTTAGACCGCGTGCTACCCCGCGCGGCTGAGGGCGTAAAGATCATACAGGTAGACCAAGAGATGAATACAGTAAGCAGATTCAGAAGAGTATATGTTGCTATAGCTATTCGGAGATAAAGAGGCTTGCACAGGATAGAATAGCACGGAGAGCTGTATCAAACCAGTCTTTGGAATGAAGACCGCATCAACAACAACAGATCACTGGAATATTGACACCAGCTATTCTTATATGCTCCATACTGTACTTTTAACATTTAAACAAATTTAATTTGTAACTCTGAGAAATTCTCAAGTTACTTTACAATAATTAACATTACCACACGAAAAAATTTTTAAAACATAAATTAACTCTGCAAAATTTAAAATACAGGGTAGCTAGCAAGTCCACAAAACATTTGAGAGAATCGCTATGGGTAAATGGCGAAACATAACGTAACAAATGATAGAGTACGCGAGAGACAAGCTCGGAAGTTTGTTTTTGAACGTCTTGTTTCTAAACATTCTGCGTGGTGTCTGTTTGTTCTATATCGTGTCTCCCTACCACTTTCGCGCAACGACGCTCTGAGCGTGTTTTTTAGGGAATTGACTAGTCTGAACCTGGGACCTGTTGCTGGTAAGGAGACGTCAGACCACACATGACATGTAGAATTCAGAAGAGTTCAGTGAGACTAGCGATGATATAACCAAATACTTAATGATTTCAGCGTTAGCTCCACTGCGCTCCCTGTAAAGGAATCTTAATACTAACTAAATTTAGTGGAAGGGGTTCAAGGCTTTCCTATTTTTAGTTAGCTAGTAAAATAACGTCGAAAAAGCAGTTAAGTTTACCATTGGAAATTTTATTCTACTCACAAAACGTCGTTTATTAATTGCACTGTTGATAAAAGGAAATGTTTTAATACAGGATGGTAAAAACCAACTGCGTTCAACAAAAATGTGAACGAATATTCCCTGAATGGGTTTCCAAGTTCTACAATGGATCGAAGGATGACCTATGCCATATCACATCTATAATCTAGGTTTAAATTAAGTTTCACAAAAGAGAAAACTATCAAAATGGTCTACAGTGACCCTCAATTATCTTTAATTACTTATCTAACTTGTCGTAAATTACAGTGGCTGGTGTGGCTTCTCAATAACTATATAACAGAAAAATCATCGAGTTTCAGATTTTTACTTCAAGTGGCAAATGTGAACACCATGAGCTTTAATTGACGATCGACACTAGTATTACGTAAAAAGGGGATGTAACAGATGAGACTTCTGCAGTTCTGAGTGAAGCCTTATGCGCTCAATAATGCAGCATCACGTGCGTTCATTACCTTGTCGGTGTTCGTCACCTCGCCGTCTCGGAAGCAACTCCCCTCCTAACTTCTCGTTACTACAATTTACCGAAGTTGGTTTGAAAAAAACTATCTGGCTGTGTTTTCATCTGACCAATCAGGGTCTCAGTGTTAACCTTAAGCTCCGCCTACATAAATTCTGTCTCCAATGAGAAACGTCATACTTTTCATGGTGGGGTAATGTTTTTAAAGTTTGCAACGTAACAGAGACGCGAAAAAATCTCACGCTAAAACGTGCAGCTGGTGTGGTCCTTTTAGCTTTATTGTAAGATCTATACTGTTCTTCTGGAGGGCTCTATCTTTTACCATGGGCTGGGGGGTGGTCCTAACGTAACAGAGACGCGAAAAAGTCTCACGCTAAAACTTGCGTGTAGCGGTTAGCTGGCGACGTGGGTGTCCGTCCCTTATCGTAGGGCCTTTTCGCTTAACACGGTTCTGTTCTCCGCTTCTGTTCTCGTTTCTCCCCTCGGAACTGCGTCTGTCTCACGGTGGGAAGGTATGACATGCATTTAGGCATTCTTGTGTTAGTCTGTGGTAATCCATTTGCTCACTCGTTACTCGTATTACTTTGGTTAATTTAATGTCACGATATATTCGGAGCTATGTGACATACTACTGGATTTGCTTATCATGTCAGGGTTTTCATGGAAGGTGTTGGATTTGCCTGACACCCTACATGCTGCCAAGTTAGTTTGAAAAATCGCCGAAAGGCGCGCTACCGGCCGTAGTTTCCGAAAACGGTGCTGAGCCATGCACGTGTTAGAATTTGCCCGTTCTCAATCGGTGAACGGTGTACAATTACCTTTCCATGGCGCCACCAGTTTACAACAGCACAGTGATATGATTCAATAAATTCGAGGAGGATTGTTATTTGTGCGATGGAAAATATTAGGGACGAATGGGAGTGTCAGAATACAGAGGACCGTCTGAGAGACGTTTCGTTGTGAAGTCTGGGAAGTCTACCTATCGAGCTCCTGCAGAAATGAACATTCTACAGCCAGTACTGTGAAAAATACTTTGCAAGCGACTAAGAGTGAAGTCGTACAAACTGTAGCTCCTGAAACTCGTAAGACATGACAAATTATGCCACCTGCAGTTCTGCGTTGATATGCAGAATTATCTTGCCAATAGCGTCTTCAATAATCTCCCTCGAACTGGCCAACCGGCGCAAGATACGTGGAGCTAGGGAATCCCCATGTAATTGTTGAACTCGTCCGACATACCCACAAAATTAACGAGTTTTGCGGCGTGTCGAACAAGACAGTCTACCCACCATTATTCTTCCCTGAGAGAAATGTCATTGTATAACCCACGTCGACATGGAGCAGTTGTGGCTTCACGTTACAATTATAAATTGGTGGCAGAGGTGGATCCTTTAACAAGATGGTGTCCCTACATAATTGCACAATCGTTTGCGCGATTGCTTGAACGAAACGCTCCTACGTCGCTGGATAGAGCGAGTCGTGGACGATGAGCTACCGTTACTCTAGTGCCCATAACGATCGCCATACCTGATGTCTTGCGATTATTTCTTGTGGGGTTACATCAAGGATAACGTTTATATCCCACATATAGCACGGAGTCCCGAAGACCTGTGACAACGCATGGCAGCTGCTGTTTTTACCGTCACTCTTGATATGTTGGGTAGAGTGTGGACAGGACTGTCTTATCGATTAGATTTGTGCAATGTGACGAAGGTTGGACACACAGATCGATTATAAACACTAAAAAATATTGAGAGGTTTTCGTTGATTACTGTATCATTTGTTTCGATGTTCTTGACCATTTATCTGTACCATTTTTTAAAGCTACTCATGAACTTTATAATTACCCTGTATGGTATACAGAATACAAAATTACATCACTGGCTTAAAGATGAGGACTTATCTTGTATAACAGTAAAATAGCCTCATGCAGGAGATCAATACGGTGATAGCTTGATTACAGATGCTATCAAAATTATCAGCAAGGACTTCAGCAAGGTTCCACTAAGGTTGCTGACTGAAGTGATGCAATGGAACTGTCTTAACCAAAGGGTTTCCTTCGAACAACAATCAATCTGAAAGATATGTAACTACCGCAGGGGAAACCTAGAAACAGTATATGGCCCTATAATTATAATTAATGGGCATTTGATTTTGGCAGAGTGGTAAACCACATGGAAATCGATTCGGCATTCAACTTACTTGGATCGATCCTTGATAATTTACGGACTGAGTAAAGACTTTGTGACATTTTTATTTGTGGTGATGCAGTAGCAGCTGCTCCACCTTCCCGAAGGTTTTTGTTACTGGTACGGACAATCGCCATCAACAAAAAGCATTTTGCTAATGGTAGGCATTCATCATTATTGCTATCCTGTACTAATTCCAGATACAGTGTTATGTATGGGCGAATGGTGGATTGATTACGTAGGGGTATGCACCTCTAGGCTCCCAGCGAAAAATTTCGCCAGGTACTCAATGATTCCTGTATGGGATCACAATCGCCGAAAACGTTGCGTTTGCGGTGTGTATCGCCATTCTGCTCGATAATGCAATGTATTAGTCGAACGACGATATAAGCGTCACTTGAATAACTCTAACGTTTCCTCCCCAGGCGGTAGCAGCTGCATTAGAGGCACTGTATATGATAGAGTGTTGAGAAAAAATTCGGATGAGTATGCTACGGGCACTACATTACTTCGAAGGTGAGGGACATACGGGATAACGGAAATTAAATGACAACATGCTCCAAACAGCATGGAAAAAAATTACGGTTGGGTGTGTGTTACCAGTCGTGGGTCAACCGGAAGCGTTTCTCTAGTGATGCGGCTGATTCGTGGGAAATCCTCGTAAAACATAGCATCAAGAAACTATATGTTTCTAACGAAGATAGGAGAAAGAGCATCGAATATTAATATCTTGTTACTCGTGAACTGCAGGCTGAAATAGATTCTAGGGGAGATCGAGCAACCGATAAAAAAAAAATTAAAACCAAAATTTTAGAATTGCAGGAAAGCAGAGTAGAAGAGACATTCATGGCATGCAAGGAAACCCGGCATCTCCTACACGACAATCGAAGCATTTACCACTTTACAAGTTAACGAAAAAAGGTGTAAACAGGGGTATATACAGGGTGTATCATAATTAATGGTGTAAACGCCTACAGTTGAAACTATACGATACTGGAAGCAAAAAGGTGTCATTAAACATAGGGTCGAAATGCATATCGTAAGAGCTATGAGCAATTTTTCATCTTTGATACTGTGAAGCAAATCTCTTCTATTGGAAGTTCTTTGCTTTCCATATTTTGGGAAATGGTAATGTGGACCAAAACAAGATAAAAAGTCCAGTAAACATGCGCTCTAAGGTGTATACCTTAAGAGCTATTAGCACGTGCTCGTCTTCGCTGCTTGGAAACACAACTGATTCTAATGAACAATTGTTCATAACTTTTAAGGTATACATTTTACAGTCGCCAACATACTCACCGATGACAGTGCAGAACTGCTATTCACGGCTAAACAGAATGCGACGTCATTCATCGTCAGTCCATCTCTCGTGGTCTCAAGCAACACTCTAAACGCAACCGTTTGTGTTGCGTCAACAGCAGCCTATGCGTGAGACAGTAATACCCAAGTCCTGGTGCTGATAGCCTCTGACCAATGGTAGAGGAGACACAGAATCTTGCAGAAAGTCCATCACCTATTCCCAGACAGTGGATTGCAAAACCCGTACTAAACCTCCAGAAATGTCTCCGCTTAGCCGGTGAGTCCGTAGATGGTGGTATAACGGGCGTACAGTATTACTGGCCATACGTTCCCACCCGAGATTTGCGTTAATTAAGCCAGTCCGTCTTTGAACTGACTGAGTCAGCCGCCGCATAGGAATCTGTCCTAGCTATTACGGTGGAGATAATCTCGTAGTTTTAAGTCCCCTTGCAGAGTCTTAGCAGCGCCGTCGGATTCTGAAAGTGCAACACTACTAGGTTTTATGTAATGAAGTGGAGAGAAGTTTTTTTGTGCAAATAATTATTTACACAGGATGCCATTATGGTGCGGTTATTTAAGAAAAACTGTAAAATGAGCTTGTTCACACTGATTATAAGCTAACTATTTACAGTACATGTCCAGATCGGAGGCATCCTATCGACGACTGTCGGCTATTGAGTTCAGTCTCTAACTTGTGCAAGTCTCTAACTTGCCTCATATAAAATCGTACATCTTCGGTTATGCAGAAGTTATTCATTTATTTGTTAAAATTAACACTTCCTAGCATTGTAAACTTACTGAAAGAAACACTGAAGCGCCAAAGAAACATCTCCGAGGTAGCGATGAAGGGGGGATTTTCCCGTGCAACAATTTCACGAATGTACCGTGAATATCAGGAATCCTGCAAAAAAATCAAATCTCCGACTGCGCTACAGCCGGAAAAAGATCCTGCAAGAACGGAACCAACGGAGACTGAAGAGAATCGTTCAACGTGACATATGTGAAACCTTTCCGCAAATTTCTGCAGATTTCAGTGCTGGGCCATCAAGAAGTGTCAGTGTGCGGACCGTTCAACGAAACAACATCGATATGGGCTTTCGGAGCTTATGGCCCACTCGCGTACCCTCGATGACTGCACGACACAAAGCTTTACACCTCTCCTGGGCCCGCCAACACTGACACTGGACTGTTGATGACTGGAAACATGTTGCCTGGTGGGACGAGTCTCGTTTCAAATAGTATCGAGCGGATGGACGTGTACGGGTATGGAAACCTATCGAATCCATGGGCCTGCATGTCAGCAGGGGACTGTTTAAACTGGTGGCGGCTCTGTAATGGCGTGGAGCATGTGCAGTTGGAGTCATATGGGACCCCTGATGCGTCTAGATACGACTCTGACAGGTGACACGTACATAAGCATCCTGTATGATCAACTGTATCCATTCATGCCCGTTGTGCGTTCAGACGGACTTGGGCAATTCCAGCAGGTCACTGCGACACCCCACACGTCCAGAATTGCTACAGAGTGGCCCCAGGAGTACTCTTCGGAATTTAAACACATCCGCTGGCCACCAAACTCTCCAGACATGAACGTTATTGAGAATGTCTGGGATGACTTGGAACGTGCTGTTCAGAAGAGATCTCCACCCCTCGTACTGCAGGTTTCATTGTGTTAATTCCCTCCAGCAATACTTCAGAAATTAGTCGAGTCCATGTCAGATCGTGTTGCGGCTCTTCTGCATGCTTGCGCGGGCCCTACACGATGTTAGGCAGGTGCACCAGTTTCTTTGGCTCTTCAGTGTAGTTGACCCGTAGAATCCTCTTAATGCCTGAGAGGCAAAAGGCAACTTTTGTTAGTAAATATTTATTATTAATAATTACTTGATTCAAAAATAAATGCAGTTTCCCTACCTATCTGTTTGCTGATGACAAGAGTTTTTTCTGCCCCGGCACCTCATCTCACTGGCTCTGAAAGCGCCTCTGCAAGCCAGCATGGGAACCAACCGCTCGCTCCTTAGTCCCTACGTACTGCAGTGCTGATACACCCACTTCGCGTATGTAAAATAACAAAACTGGAAATAAAGTAAAATGCGTTCTGGCTGCAGATAAGGGGTGCCTTACAAGTTACAGATGTGAAGAGGTTACGATGCGCTTGGCAGTCCTTATAGCGTCCCCAGTGAACTAATAAAAACAGTATTTATAAAGAAGAGACATTTAAAAATTGAATAATATACGTTTTTCTCATGTACCCGTAAAATAATAATTTCTCTGTGTAAGTTTCGTCGGCGAAGAAATATAACAAAATGATTTAAAGAGAGGACAAGATACTCTCTCTCCTTAATTTTTTAGTCGTCTTCACTTCTTCTCTTGTCTTGGTAGCGTATAGACGGACATCTTGTTAGTGCTGGCAGATGTAAGCATGCTTGTACTAATTAAGCAGATAATATATTTAATTAATATTATTGTTCACTTTTAATTTGTAAGAGGTGGTCCCGATTTCATGTCCGCCTTCCTTTGAATTAACCTGCATTCGAGTAATTTACAGTGCAACAATCGGAGCAGCCGATGCAGCCAACGACGCCATTACATGGCGATATTAACTTATGAAAAATTAGCGGAAGCGGAAAACTCGCCCGCTACTAACGTAATATTCATTTTTCTCCACAGCCGCCCGACGTTGCAGAAAATACGTAGATTTAAGATTCTTATTTTCAGTACCACAGCCGAGAGCCAGAGCCAGGACTCCGAATACAATGCAATGGTTAACGGAGGTAAGAAGAAATACTCTCGCGCGTGTGTGGGCCGCAGTTGTAATTAATAACTAAAGATTTTTTGCTTTAAAATGAACTGACTAGCCGAGGAAATTAATATGAAAAGTTTATTGCATTGTTCAACTTATATGCTCATGTTTTAAGATTCAGCGAGTCTAACATTCATTAACATAACAAATAATTTAAGATTAATATTGTTAAAAAGTAGAACTTAACAAAAACATTTAATTGTAAATTAAAATAAAATGAAATATCATTTTTATTAAGGCCCACCACGTAAGCCGGCAACAATCAACATAATAATAATATATTAAATTACGACGGCCGACGGACGCGAGATCCTCCATGGTGATGGTTAAATCAAGGGATCTATTTGGCCACGGGAATGCTCAACATCACGCAGAGCCTTCATAGAGACACGTGCCACGAATTTGATAACGAGTTCGCCTGCCATCACATTTCACATGCGCTGCAATATCAGACCACTGTCACGTCAGAAAGGTTCGAAAATATGGATATTGGAAGAACACACAATGAATTCCCTTTCAAACTCTGCAAAGTGCTGATAACGCTGTTTAGCTCGAGCACGTCACATCTACGCGTCCTTCACAAGTAATGAAAACATCTGATGCTGTTCACTCTACTTATACCCCCTAGCAGCACCGGTAACAACACTAAACAAGCGCGACACTAATGCAATCTGATGGTGATTCTACATGTTGCAGGGAATTACAACGTGAAGCATTTCCATACCAACTGATCGTATGTACATATACGGTACTATACTGACATCAGACTAGGTCATCTGGGTGTTTCACTTTTTGTGTCTGGGACGGGCTTCAAACTCCGTACAGTTCTCATGATGAGAGAACGAAAGATGGGGAAAAAATATAGAAAACAGAAAACAATCGCTCAAGACCGCGTTCTTAGACTAACGAGAGACGTCCGTTTCTCGAGTTCCAAACGTGTAACGGAAGTCTGATGTATGGTCTAAACACATTTAGCTAATCGCAGCTCCAGATCATCAGGTGTCTGTGAGTTGGCTGAAATTAAGATGTAATAAATAAATTTAAGTAGTGAATCATGTTCCATCATGTGGTCGTATTATCAAACATCCCCTTAGTATCGAAGCAACTTTAATTCCGGTCTACAACGTGCTACTCCAATTCCACTCTACAACTTGGTACTGCTATCCTCTGTCTTCGCGGTAGTGAGACAAAGTTTGTTTGTAGTTCACATCTGTGCACTCTAAAACATACACTATCTACCTGGATATTTAAAATGGAAGAACACTGGTGTGAAAGGCGCGGACTTTCGTTATAAGCTTCAATATCTCACCAAGTCTTAATTCAGAACACATTGCGCTGATAAGGGAAAGAGTCCATTATTTCCCAGTGGCGGCAGCCAAGTTTCTCAGGGAACTTGATAACATTATCTGGTTAGCTGAAAGTGCTGTGAGGACCTGCGGAGAACTCGTTACGCTAATGCACTAACATCCAGGAAGCGGGTAACGCATCTAAGCTCTACGTCAACAAGAAACAAGCCTTGCATACATATGAGGTCTTTCTTAGCCACTGCACGTCAGCTGGCCCACGTCAACTGTTGATACCGGTTTCCCTGAATGGAGGAAAGGCCAGGTTCGCTTTGAACGCAGTTATATCAGTTTCTCTGTAGAACCTGTTACTTTACTTGAAGCCTTCCTTTCGACAGAAAGAATTTCCCTTACATGTACGAGGTGTCCCAGAAATAGTGCGACGAACTTCTACGAGAGCAGAGACACATTACATAACAACCTGTGGCCACAAACGTCGTCACACGCCGCTATGTGATACTGTTCACGAGAGCACTGGAGGCGAACGTGAGGATTTCCTCAGTCGAGCGCTAGCCGGAATACGAGAAGCGTGGAATGGTCTACGAAAAGTGAGCTCACAGACATGCACTTAATATATGGAGCAGCTGAGTGCAATGGATCGGCCGCTGGATAATTTATCGAGAACGATTCACAGACAGACATCAACCGTACCAGAGTGTGTTTGCACGTCTGCATCGAAATTTGTGCGAGTAGGCCTACGGGTCATTAAGAAGTGGCAGGGCTAGTGAGCACAAGCCACGATCGGACCGTTAGGGAAGAAAGTGTGGATGCCGTAGAGACTACTCCAAGTAACAGTATACGTGCCATTGATTCCGACGTAAAAACGTCCCGTAGCAGTCTCCAGCGTGTTTTCAACGCCGAGTCCTTACACGCACACGATCACCCGATGACCATCCTACACGTGTGCGTTTCGCGCAATGGTTTCTGCAACTATGCTGTGTATTTCCCAGCTTATGTGCAGTCCCATGATACTGCCACGTTCGCTAGGGACGGTGTATTCAGTCACGACAATGAGCAGTGTTGGACACGTGGAAATCCCCTCTGTGTACGACACCATGCGGCACAACATCGCTTCACAGTTAATGTGTTGGCGGTTTTGGTTGGCGGTTGCTTAATCGGGCCTTACCTTTCTACCAGCCCCGTTGACCGCCGCGAATAATCGGACGTTTCTGGAACTGGTACGTCTCGCCTTGCTTGAACAAGTTTCAGCATATGTGAGACTCAACAAGTGGTTCCAACGTGATGAGGCGCGTGTTCAGTTTGGACTGGCTGTTGGTATTTGATATTCATTTCACCAGGTCATTCTCGTATTGATGGGCTATGCGTGATGGACAAGTTCCCGGGCCCCCACGCTGTAGTGTAACGACGTAAGTTTCTTATAAATGATTTTCTTTCGACATATGACCGTGTGTAGACTTCGTCACCTACGTCAGTTACAACTCACTTCAAAATTATTTATATTCTTTTTAAATTGTCTCAGAATGGTTCTTGAACGAAACTGTAAAACATCATTTGAGTCGTATGCACAGAATTACGTCACTCGGGCCAATTGGTTTGCGTAAACTTTTTCAATTTTAGATGTCGTTTGTTTCTCCTCAGAAATTATATTGATACACGTTATCTGATTT
Organism: Schistocerca piceifrons; assembly: GCF_021461385.2. Taxonomy (NCBI): domain Eukaryota; kingdom Metazoa; phylum Arthropoda; class Insecta; order Orthoptera; family Acrididae; genus Schistocerca; species Schistocerca piceifrons. The sequence continues at coordinate 548,711,635 of NC_060143.1, forward strand.
AATCGATATTAGGACCACACTGAATAAACTTTTTGAGATTCAAAGTCGCGATGAACGCTGTCGAAATTCAATAATCTTGTCAAATACATTATTAATTCATTCACATAATTCTTCATAAATGAATCCTCGGAACACGTATTTCAACTTTAATAGCATCCACTAGTTTATTATCTTCCTACACACAGACGTGAACCTGAGCCTTGACGAGACGAAACTAACATTTTCAATAAGATTAAACTTCCTAAGATATCATTGTTGTACAAAACATTACAATTTCTCATTTATTTGATTTTTAGAAGCACGACGCAATAACTCGGTTTCAGGATCTTCTGTTGCTCTTTGGCTGTCGACCCGCGACGTATAGTGGCCAGCAATTTTCTCTCTGGTCCCGGCAGCGAAGATGCTGTCTCCGTTCGTTGCGCCGCCCTCTCCGTACATGAAACATAAAAAAAATACAAAAACTTTAGACAATTCACAACCATTACAAATATTACAAAAATGCATAAACAAAACTAAATTAAACTTATATTCACCTGCAAACTGGGCTGACACTGGTGGATGGGTGACGCTTCAATTTCGTCCCACTACAACGCCCACCAAATACATCGAGCCTTGATTTCTTTCTGTGGGGAGCCGTGAAATCTCTGATGTATCGCGATCCTATGTGGTCTGAGATTGATTTTGTCGCAAGAGTCGTCTGCATTTTTAGCGCTGTAAGCGTACTGCACCCTACTGGTTTTATCCAATGCAGAAACGAAATTGTCGGTGACACTCTTTACTGTAACCGGCAACCCAAGAAACGTACAAGCTATTTTACAGTTTGTGTTATTTTTTAAAATATGTGCTTGTTTTGCGACTATAGAGAGTGTAATTTTTTTTTCCTTTCCACTTACTGGCTGATCACGGGAAGAAAATATGACGCCTCTAACGGGATGAAATCTAGCGTACTATTCCACCCGTCAGCTTTGACCAATGACGTCATACCACGCTCATAGCTGAAACACACACATAATTTACAAAATGACGACCAAGACTCGTAAACTCTTCCATGGCTACAAAATATAATCACAGGTTATAATTTCACGAAAACGTCTGTTTATAATAATGTAGAAACTAACGGTAAGACTGCGGGAAAATGAGTTTTAGGCGGAGAGAAATGAACGTCTAACATATCAGATTCACAATCACAGTAATAGTAAAATATAGCAAACGCAACAATGACGCGAACAAAATGTAGTGCAAAAATCATGAAACGAAACAAAGGGCGGCATCGACAACATCAGTTCATGTATATAACTCATATAGCGAAACCAGTATAAAGATCCTGAAGAAAAACCCACAACACATCTGACTAAAAATCGCGACAACTGACGAAACGCGATAGCAACAACTTGAGTGAGCTGTGTAGCTCACTTTCAATGATGAATACAAATATTGTACAAAGAAGAGCATTACAACCAAGCAAAAAATCACCAAAAGTAACTAAACTCAGTATCAACAACCTAAATTAACTTGTGTAGCACAACTAGAAAGCAGCTTCATACTACATTCTAAACAAAAAGAAAATGCAAATTCATGAAAACTTAGGAAACGCGGTATCGCTAACCGTGGCTCAACTACACACACACATACCAGACGATAAATTCCAGAAGAAATACTAGTACTCACCAAACCAAAATTCACGAAACCTAACAAGAAGCAGTAACGTCCAAATGAGTTCAGCCATATAACCCAAAATAAACTACCCACACCAAAACAGAATACAACATTCACATAACAAATATAAAAGTGCACTTACGGCATGGCGTGGTTTCCATTGCATGCTGATGTTAGTAACATTTCGCACTACCACTAAAGAAAAGTCAACACGACGAATGATGAGACAGATACAGAAAGCTTATGAGACTCTCATTCGCAATTTCCTTTGCTTCGTATTTGATCAGCTGATGTTTTGGGTCACTCATGACAGTTTAAGCTGTGTTCATAGGTTCCTGCCTAACCACGCCTTTGGGAATCGCGACACATTCAGAACAAAGAGCGTATACCTGTCTTAGTAAAAGCTATAAATATGATCGGTAGACGTTTTATTCGCAGCATTTTACACTGGCTGTTAGGTTACTACCAAATAACAATGTCTAAAATCGTTCATATTCGGAAAAAATCAGCGACATATTTGTGATAAATGAGACTATAAATATAAATCTAAACTGTGCTATTAGGTTCCTGCCAAACCACGTAGCAAATCATGACTTTTTGGGAGAAAAACAGCTAAGTATTTGTGATTTTGATAAACCAAATTTCTAAAATCAAGCTATTGTCACTGGCTACCATATACTGTTACCTGATTGACTACGACAAACGGCAACCAACTTTCAGCAGCAGCACGCAACGAAAATTCGCCGACACCGTAAGTCTACTTTAGTCTAAAAAAACGACATTAACACAAAAATCAAAGTTGCATCACACTAAACAAAATATAAAAAGAAACGAATATACTAAATAAATGAAGGAAAAGATACTTACAGTATGTAAAGTACGTTAGAATCATAGCTTACAAAAATTACTTTGTAAAACAACCACAGATTACATATAGTAACTAGCCGCTTACATCCTTCGCACCGTAAACTAGTGAAATCACACATGACTCCGTGATTCAAAGCCGAGCATTGGAATCGAACACTGAATTTGCCCCCTCCAAAGACTGGTCACAACTGCTACTCGCCGAAGGTGTAAGATTTTTTTCATAATTAATGAATTTGTGTAAATGTAAGTGATTTAAGAGTTGAGATCATTTTATCAGATAAACTAGCTCATCTTAATGCACGAGATTATACCATCAATAAATGTTTACTGAAAATGGAAGGGCAGAGAAATATTTGCTCTAGATTTTAATATGATACTCAGTTTTATGGAGGAGTTGGGAATTAATTTTATCGGAAGAAAATACAGTGTGTCTATGAAGTCCATTTACAACTTCAAAATTTTATTACAACGGCAGTTGAAATATTTTACGAACATTTCTTTGATTGTAATCAGTGTTTATAAAAGTTTTTTCGACAGTGTTTAATAGACCTCTATATGGGCCCCTTTAGTTGCACGCAGCACATCAAGACGATACTCGATTTATTGCCATGTTCGCTGTAGCATAGTGTCATCAATGGCGGCAATGACATTACGAATCCTTTGCTTCAAGTCAGCAGTGTCCCGTATCTATGTTTGGTACACGATATCTTTTACATACCTCCATAAAAAAGTCCAATGGAGTGATATCTGGCGAACGCGGTGGCCAAGGAATTGGCCCATCTCAATCCATATGCCTGGAAATGTTTCATTGAGAAACCGAGGAACATGCAGTCCCCAATGTAGTGGTGCACTAACTTGCTGGAAAATCATAGTTGGATGTAATTCAATCAATTGTGGTGCTACATATTCTGTCAGAAGGTCGAGGTAAATATCTGTAGTAATTGTTGTTTCGTTGAACAAAAATGGACCAATTATTCGGTTGCACTTGATTCCGCACCACACGTTCACTTTTGGACTATCCCGGTGAAGCTCCCTAGTCACATGGGGGTGTTCAGATCCCTAAATTCTCGCATTGTATCTGTTTAATGTCCCAGAAACATTAAAAATTGCCTCGTCACTGAAACGAAATCGCTTGAGGAATGCTTCATCCTCCGAAAGGCGTTCCAGCACAGTGAGAGAAAACTCTGTCCATTTTGGCTTGTCATTTGGCTCAAGTGTCTGTAACAGTTGCTCTTTGTAAGCGTACAACCGTAAGTGCTTGTAGAGGACTTTATGCACAGTTGAACGTGGTAGTTGCAACTGTCTGGCAGCAGTGCTGTTGGACCTCGTAGGTGAACGAGATCGATGTTTTCCTCGGATGTTCTTGGTCGCCCGCTCCTCCCTTCATCCAACATTGTCCCTGTCTCCATAAATTTTTTGTGCCGTGCATGGATTGAATGGCGTGATGGTGGATCTCTTCCATACTTCGTTCTGAAGTTTCGTTGAGTCTGAACATCCGATTTTGTCTCAATAAACCAGGACACACATTGTGCCTTCTCTTGAGGAGTTGCCACATTACAGAGGTTCAGTTCCTTCCATCAATAGAGTATCTGAAACACAAAATTTTACTATATATAAAAACTTTTGTAAACAGTGATTACAGTAAAATAAATTTTGTTAAAATATTTCAACAACTGCCACTGTAATAAAATTTTGAAGTTGTAAAGGCACTTTATGGACACCCTGTATATCAATTTCTATCGTACGCTGAAACTTGGAGCGGAATTTATGTGATGTACGACAAAACGTTGGTAAATTATTTGCGAATACGAAGATAGTTCTTAAGACTAAACAATTTCATTTAACATTTGTCAACCGTATATACAAGCCCTGAACCGTATATACTAGCTCAGTGCCGTTCAGCAGTAATTTAATTAACATTATTGACAACGGATACTTTAGAAGTTTGTCACAGTCATAATTCTTATTGTACGAATCCAATTATCACTTCTATCTCACGTTGTAGGAAGCCCAAGCTTCGACTTAAAAACGGAAATTAATATTATTTGTCAATTAAGAACCTGCTATAAAGCAGAGAACATAAACCTTTGACTGAGACTCTTTGCTGTCTGAAGTTTTGTGTGGGTTACAAAACACGGTTGATCTAAAACACGAATTCACATTCGCTACTTAAGTAGACTTAACACCACAGCACGTTGTGGATCTATATCTTCTTCCTATAGTTCATTGTTGTTCTTTCCACCACAAAATCCGTTCAGTTTCTTTTATAAAGTAGTAGACAAGACATCTTTATTTTATGAAGTAGTAGACAGTGGTCACTAATTAGGTGACGTGTCGACGTTACCCGTACTGACACTTAAGACATTCATGCTTATCTAAAAAGCGATATCAAATGAATGCTGGACAGTAGGAGCATTTGGAGGCTACCTGTGCACATTTCTCAAGGCAACGTCTCAAAACTTGTTGAGTGCCCATCTCTGCGAGATCGAAAGAAAGTTAAAGGAAAATCCGTTTATGTTGATGTTTTCTAATAATTTTAAGCATTGAAAACCAGTTATGGTCACTAGAATAATCTGAGAAGTGAATTTCAATAATTTAGATAAAAAAGCCAGTGACTTGCTATGTAATTTCTGGATTGATTTTACGTACCATAGGGTTCTTTTATTTCGTACATGTGAACGGGACGTTGACACTAATAATGTCCTTAATTACTGTACTTTTAGTGGGAAAATTACCCAGAAGCAAGAGGGTCTCGCCATGGGCAGTAGTACATCTGAAACAATAGTTTCAAAAGCAGGGCCAAAAATATATTACTGAAGGTATCTGGATGATGTATTGATAGAATATGTTGGCATGAAAGAGTTGATTGACGAACTGCTTACATTAGTCAAGACTTTCAACAAAAATATAAAATGCACAGTAGATGATGAGAACAATAAACAATAAATTTTGTCTTAAAAATACCAGCCTCCAATAAAAGCATTAATACAGCACACACAGACATATTAATAGACAACTTACGCTGTCCCGTGGGACACAGAATGCACCTACGTAGTTTAGAGGAAAACAACTTTGCGACAGAATTGGATGCAATGTAGAAATTACCATAAACAATGTATCCACAGGCAGGGCAATACGTAATTTATACACTCAAATACACAAAAATGAGGCAGCGCATTGGCATACTGTTAAGTAAAAGAATATCGTATTTTCTAGTGTCTATTTTATAAACAAAATGTTAAATTGTTTAAAAGAACCAGAATAAAAACTGTAAGTTCCACAAACAATAAGTTAGGCCACTTATTAGTCCACAGCATAAAAACAGGCTCCCAAAAATTCAAATACAATGGGGTTTAAAAATATCACGTCCTCTTTGTCCTGGGAGAGAAGAAGTCTGGAAACCCACTGCCATTTAAACATGAATGCCTTCAGACTATTCCATTTCGAAGAGCCATCCATTGCGTAGAATATTCTCAAACCTAAACACAATATCAAACAGATAGGAAAAAATCTGATAATATCACGTAATGGACGTAATGATAAGAGTGTAGATCTACTAGATGAAATGAAAATACAGCTCCATAAAATTACAGAGCCTAAATCCATGTTAAGTGAACACGTAGATTTCGTTAGCCATAGTTCTTTAGTAATTATGAATATAGTATCTCACACGTGTAAAATTATTTTGTAGCTCTGGTATCTGACATCACACGATAAGCTTCATCGTCGGTCGCCTCATATTATACGATATCTGTGAAGTGTTTTGCAATGTACAAACACGTCTGTGCCTCGAGTGACTTGACGTGCAATTACGGAATGGACAACGCAACGTTCGCTGACATGAGAGCGTTAAACATCATCTTCTTGAAACTTTTGCTATGTTTTTTATTATTTTTCTTTGTATTTTCTCTCATTTGACCAGCTAATTTCGAAGTTTAACATTTCACCTTCTCACAACAGGACGTACAGTTGGCATCACCTGTCTCAGAAGACCTAAATAATATATTTTACGATTTTCTCTTGAGGATGGACCTACAGGGACAGAAATTTATCGTATGATTTAATAAAACGTGTCCTTCTGTGACTAGAGATGTTATTAATAAGTCTGAAGGGAGAATCGTAAATGTCTACTACAGGAAAGTATAGTTTTTAGAAAAAAAGTCTATATAAAGGTAGGCTGCAACATACACCTAATAATTTTTGTTTTTTAACAGTGACCTTTTAATGTAATCCATGCACAAGATTAAGAATTACAGAATCAAATTTAGCTGTTCTTTTTATTTCATCAGTCTTCTCACTGGTTTGATATGGCCTGCCACGACTACCACACCTGTACTAACCTCTTCTTCTCTGAATAGCACCTGAACTAAACGGCCTCAGTTATTTGTTGGATGCATTCCGCTACTGATTGCGCCCTGTACGGATTTCTCTAGCACAGAACCGTGAAAGCTATACCCAAATGTTGCAACAAATATCTACCTACATGTCGCTCCCTCGAGTCAGTATTTTCCACATTCTCCTTTCTTCACGGTATCTCCTGAGAACCTCCTCATTTATTATCAGTCTGCTTACTTTACAACATCCTTCTATAATACGACATATCAGACAGTGAGATTCTCTTCTTCTGCGGATTTCCCACAGTCCATGATTCACTTCCATACTCCAAAGTGTACCACGGACGAACATTCTCGAAGTTTCTTCATCAGACAAAGACCGATATATGATACCGGCAGGCTTCTGTTGACCAGGAATGCCCTCTTTTCATACAATGAGGGCTTGCACGACCGGACGTCATAGTTGCTGATGAGTTTTCCAGGCAGTACGGTCTTGGTCGAAGAAACTTTTCCGTTCTTGAAGTTTCGTCCAGAGCTGCGCTGGACACCTTCAGAGGTGCTCCTGGCGGCATCGAGTCAAGCGACTGACGAATAGGAGGTCGGAGAGCGACATAAACGCTATGTATAGTGGACGTGATCGAGTTTACACGTGATCAGCAGAGATAATCTTTGTCAGAGATAAAACTTAACTATCGATTATCGCCTGTCAAGGATAAAAACGCATCTATCGATTTTGCAGGGCCACTGTCCATGTATTATTGAGTTTCATGGCTTCTTCCTCTCTGTTAAATTTTCGCTATGCTTATATATTTAGATGGCTCCTCTATATAGTCGTGGATAATAGTTGGTCAAACTACACAAAATTCTGTTTCGAAAAACTTTATTTCATGATTTCCTAACTGTGAAGCATGCTCTCCCACAGCTTATTTTTCTATTTTCCTTAGGTGGCAAAGACTTTTATTTTATTTATCAGTCTTTTTACTCACGCTTCTCTTAGTAGTTTCAATCTTGATCTTTTCTCAAGTGCACGGAATCTTATATACTATATTTGCTGACAGAAGATGGCGTTTGTCCTTTCCAGATCGGAGTACTTGGCATATTTTCTTAATTGGTCTTAGAACCGGTCTGATGCCATGTTTCCGTAAAATTTTACCGACCTGTTCACTTACTTTTTTTAATAAAAAGGAGAGAAACCATGGTCTTCCATTGCTGTGTTTTATTGCTGTCCTTTTCCGACTGCTATTTCATCGCAGAGCCACATTTACTTCCTTGTCTAAATAACCATTCTTCTCGAAAGCCTGCTTCAGATATTTTAATTCGGCGTCCATGTGTTCCGGCGTGTAAACTCTTTTGGCTGTTTCAACAAGATTTTTAATGGCCCCTTCCTTTTAAATGCAGGCGATAGTTGGAGTTCTTATGCAAATATCTATTCGTTTGTGTGACTTTACGAAAAACCTTATGTTTCAAACTTCCATCAGCATGTCTCACAACCAAGATATCCAAGAGGAGATTGTGTTGTCTTTTTCGATCTAGATGGTAAACGGGATTTTTTAATTTATATCATTCAAACTCTTCTAAACCTTTTCTATCATGTGACCAAACAACGAAAGTATCATCGATATACAGGTACCATCCACATGGTTTCTTATTTGTTTTTTCTAGAGTTGATTGTTCGAATTTTTCCATATAAATATTAGCGATCGGAGGACCTAGTGAGTTACCCATTACTACATCATCAACTTGCTCATAAAATTCATCGTCCCTCTGGGACTGACTGGAAGTAAAGTAGCGTTATCTGTGACAGTCTCTGCTGATCACAAGTAAACTCGGCCATGCCCATTACAGAGTTCTTATGTCGCTCTCCAACGTCCGATTCGCCATTCGGCAAGACTCAGCGTCATCAGGAGCACTTCTGAATATGTCCAACTCACTTCTGGTCGAAACGTCAGAAACCAAAACGCTTCTTCGACCACGACCGGACAGCCAGGAAGACTCATCAGCACCAATGTCCTCTTTCCTTGTGACGATCTGCTTTCTACACGTAAGTCCTCCTTGCTTTGTCTCAAATGTGTTGTTTCCGAGGTAGCGTAGTACCTCAGATTCGTGGTCCCCAACTTTGATAATTAGTTTATCTCTTATCTCGTTTCCGCTACTCCTCATCACTTTCGTCGTTCTTCGGTTTACTCACATCCAACTTATGTGCTCATTAAACTGTTCATTCGATGTAACTGTCCCGTAATTCTTCCTCAGAGGGTAGCAGGGACATCAGCAAATGTTATAATCGATATCCTTTCACCTATGATTTTAATACCATCTCTAAAATTTTCTTTATTTTCTTCGACGTATAGATCAAACAGTACAGACACTAGACTACATTCCAGTCTTACACCCCTTTTTATCCGTGCACTTTTCTTGGTCTTGAAACTTCCACTTAGAAAAAATTAATGAATTACTGTGCTAATAAACCTCTTACGTTATTTGATTTTCAAACAGCTGAGCAGAACTGAACGTACTCAGACATTTCTCTCTTTCCTTATTCCGATCAACAGTAAACTGACATACAATATTTTTAGCGCGACGCAATCTGACTTTCAATAATCCCTGCAAAAGAATGGCTCTGACTAACAATAACCTATACCTTTCATGAATCACTTACCTCACAAAAATCTTCTTTACTCTAACTACTGCAATACAGCGAGCGCCAATACTGCCAGCTAAACAAAAGATTCAGACTACTGAAGGCACTAGCTACTGATAGGCATAGTTAGCAAATGAAAGATTTTTATAGGGAACAAACAATCTATTTACCTTAATAATATTCAAAAGTCATCATATATATATCAGTTCATGATATACGGTATTACAAATTTACTCTTTCTGATGGACACACATCCAGATCGTCCGCTCTCAAAATTCTGCCATCTCTCTCCCCACATCCACCACTGCTGGCGGCTCACCTCCAACTGCGCAACGCTACGCGCTGTTCACTTCCAATTGCCCAACACTACAATAGCAAAATTTAGAACAATGCAAACCAGCCACAGACTACACACAGCACAGTCAGTGATTTTAATACAGAGCGCTACGGCGCGTTACCAACATAAAAACCTAAACAGCCTACTTACATAGGCCCCATGCTCCCCACAAAAAATTTTACAAATAGTTTTCTTGTTTTCGCATCCCGCGACTGTCTGTGTCAATTTCTAATTCTTGTAAGAGGCTCTGAAAAGCTTCAATGTCGTCCTTGCAACGTCCTACCAAAATAATATGTCGTAAATGTTCAGGCGATTTGATTAAGCAAATGCAGATGAGTTCTGAGGGGCTGTATGGGTTTCACAGGTACTGATTCTTGTGCAACATGTCTTCAAAATATCTGACAAGACTGGAAAATTCAGATTGTTCGAAATGTTTCTTCATCATGATGCTATGTTTTACGCGATCTTGAGTAACTTGAGACCTATATGCTGAGAGGAAGGCATGAGAAAATTCTCCTTGACTGTGACAATCGTTAATGACCGATCGCATTCTTACAGGTGGTTCATTCTCTAAGTAGCCACACATAAATTCTAATCTGTGTTCTAATGACCAGTTGGGAAGAAAACAATGAGAGAATTGATGAAGCCACGCTTGTGGATGAATGTCGTTACCAGAATTCTTAAATGTCTTGAATTTACGTGTAGTAAAGAACAGCTTCTAGTCAAAATCATCGTGTCGTCGAGTCGCATATAGGTTATTGTTACGTCGTGTCGGCGGTTCCATCTCAAAATTCGGTGCACCTTGCTAATTTCTTTCATAATTTCCGAAATGCTCTGTGTTGTTATTTTGTGGCTTTTCCGTGTTACTAAGTCCCTCTTCCCGTGTTGGAGCGCGAGTCTCCTCTGAAATATGTAATTCTTGAATTACTTGTGCCAACTGATCTTGTACTTCCCGGATTTCTCTTTTGTATTGCGTATTAATTTGATTCTGATTTTGTTTGAGTTACCTAATTTTTTAGTACTCTTCTGTGTCATTAAAGACTACCGGTCTTGTGTCATTCAGATTATCATCTACCTTCGTAGATAAATTATTTATCTGATCCGAAAGTTCGACTACTTTCTCTGATAATGAACTAATTTCCTCCATGTGTCTTTCCGAACCAATTTTCGGAGTGTCTACTGTGTCCTTTAAGTTTTCCTCAGTTTTTGCAAGTTGCATAACCTAATCGATAGATGCAACTGAGTCAATTTTAGCCCGCAAGATTTCGTGATTTTCACGAACAATAGTTTGCAGTTCTTTTATGGCTGCTTTGTGATTCTGCAATGCATTTTCATGCCGCGAAAAAACAGGTTGAAAATGCTCACAAATTTGTGTTTTTACGTCATTACAGACATTTTGACATGTCTATTCGATGTTATGTAACTCAGTAGTTAAATCTCCATGTGTTTGTTGAAGTGTTTGTTTCTGATTTTATGCCATTTGTTGCTGTGACTGTTTTTGATTTTGTTCCTTTGCATCTAACTGTTGCTGTGTTTGTCTCTGGTGTTGTTCCATTGTGTCTAACTTTTGAAGCTTTGTCTCATTTGTTGCATTAATTGTAATAACAATGCACTGGTGTCAGAAACATGTTCCTCAGTGCTATTCCGCAGTGCATGTGAACCAGCAATATTCGTATTTCGAAAAGCAGAAAATGTGTCTTGCCTTATTTGTGAAAACGGTGAGGACGCAAAACCTGAATCTACAGTATTTGCAAGATTGTGTCCTGTCATTTCGGATTCCCGAGGCGAGCTGTTGCCGACCGATCGATCGATAATGGTTCCCTGTTCACTAATTGTTTCACTGTATACACCATTATTTTCCGCCTTGTCCATTTCCCTATGCGCAATTACCAAATTACAATGATCAACATTAGTTAATTAATTACACGGTGGCGCTAACACACTACTCTCGTCTTCACTGTCATTTCTCAATTTACTTTGGAGCCTGGTATTACGTTTTTCACACGTCATAATTCTCATGAGATTTGAGAAATTCCGTAAGGCCTTTCGGAAGAACATTATACAACAAACCCGAAGAAAGTGAAAGATAATAAAAGATTTAACTGACCTGCCACACAATCGGTTTCACAGCCCACATGGCCGAACTGCTGACAAGAATAATATTCAGAAGAACGTAGAGTAAATTTAGAATCGGCAAGATGAAGATTAAGTTGGATTTAGTAAGGTAAAGGCACCAGAGAACCAGTTTCGACGATATACTCTTTAACTGAAACAAGACAAAAGAAAGGTCAAGGCCTTCTCATACTAATTGTTGATCTAGTAAAAGGCCTGACAGCGTGAAATGGTGGAAAATGTTCTAAATTCTCAGAAAACAAATAATCATCTAAGCTTTAGCGAAAGACGAGTAAAATATAACAAATATATGCCGATAAGGGCGGAAGACTGTAAGTTGGCTGTTTAGGTTTTTATGTTGGTAACGCTACGTAGCGCTCTGTATGAAAATCACTGACTGTGCTGTGTGTAGTCTGTGGCTGGCTTGCATTGTTGGAAATTTTGCGACTGTAGTGTTGGGCAGTTGCATGTGAATAGCGCGTAGCGTTGCGCAGTTGGAGGTGAGCCGCGAGCAGTGGTGGATGGGGGGAAAGAAATGGCAGAATTTTGAGAGCGGACGATCTGGACGTGTGTCTGCCAGAAAGAGTAAATTTGTAATACTGTATATCATGAACTGATATATATATATATATATATATATATATATATATGATTTTTGAATATTATTAAGGTAAATACATTGTTTGTTCTCTATCAAAATCTTTCATTTGCTAACTATGTCTGTCAGTAGTTAGTGCTTTCAGTAGTTTGAATCTTTTATTTAGCTGGCAGTATTGCGCTAAAAATATTGTATGTCAGTTTACTGTTGATCAGAATAAGTAAAGAGAGAAATGTCTGAGTACGTTCAGTTCTGCTCAGCTGTTTGAAAGTCTAATAACGTAAGAGGTTGATCAGCACGGTAATTTATTAATTTTTCTAATGGGAGGTTTCATATGTCGACCCTTAGTCGAGGATACCTTACTGGAATCTTCTGATTTTTTATTGTAGTTTGTGTAATTAGTGTAGCTATTGTTTATTGATAGTGCGTAATTGTAGAGAGAATCTTCTTTGTAGTTGTAGTTTTTCATTGTTGTACGGTAAATAAGATGTGGCATGCATGTAGATTTGCACCAAGTATTTCGTAGCTGTGCTTGCAATTAATTAGATACTATTTTCAGTGCTATTTTAATGCGTTTTCTTATTTTACTCTTGAAATTGTGCTTTTCTGTGTTATCGTTTCATATTCATTCATCAAGTCTTTGGAGTAATTACAATTTTAAGTGAAAGTTTCTTTCTGCTAAACACACTCCATTCATATTAAACAATTTCTCTGTACAAACGTCCACTTCAGGATCTGTAGCTAGAGCTTAAATCATTTACATTATCAGTTAAAGTTGTATGCACTAAATTATAGCCTGGATCTTAAAGGCGTGTCCGGCTGTTAATTAGTTTTCTGGATCAGGGCAACATTCACAAGCACGGAGTTTCACAACTTGATTAATAATAGTTTAGTTGCCACACCCCACAATGATTTCGAATACTCCGCTGGAACGTAAACAGTACCTTGGGCCTTTAGCGATCTAAAGACTTCCAAAGCTCTCTGACTCTAATAACGCATCATGTATTTCTTCCATAACATCTCTTTGTTTCTTTGTCATGGTAGCAGCCAGTTCCTCCCAAAACGGTGACATCCTGCAACGTCTAGTTTATGCCAGCTTATCAAACAAATTTAAACCCCTGCTCATTCATGGTACTATGCTACTGTTTAACTGAATCTTTCCTCCCAGCTTAACTATGCTATTATCTCCGTACTCAAACCACCTTAACATTTCAATAATTACTCTGCTCAGTGTAATTTCTATCATCCAATATAGTTTCTGCTTTAGTCCCATCTAGCAACTCGACCAACATAGTACACAAACCTCTGGCTTTGCGACACTGCCTCACAATTGTACACAGATCGCAAAACTGCTAACACTCATCACACTTACAAAATCATGCACACAGACAAGGCTAACAGAACATTGTTTGTTTGTTTGCTCAAAAATGGTTCAAATGGCTCTGAGCACTATGGGACTTAATATCTGAGGTCATCAGTTCCCTAGAACTTAGAACTACTTAAACCTAACTAACCAAGGACTTCACACACATACATGTCCGAGGCAGGATTCGAACCTTCGACCGTAGATGTCGAGCGGTTCCAGACTAAAGTGCCTAGAACCGCTCGGTCACACCGGCTGGCTGTTTGTTTGTTGTTGTGGTCTTCAGAACGAAGACTGGTTTGATGCAGCCCTCAATGCTACTCTATCCTGTGAAAGTTTCTTCATCTCCGAATAACTACTGTAACCTACGTCCTCCAGAATCTGCTTACTGTATTAATCTCTTGATCCCACTCTACAATTTTTACCTCCCACGTTTCCCTCCAGTACTAAACTGGTGATCTCTTGATGCCTCAGAACGTGTAATGTCAACCGATCCCTTCTTCTAGTCACGTCGTACCACAAATTTCTTTTCTCCCCAATCCTATTCATCACCTCCTCATTAGTTACGTGATTTACCCATCTAATCTTCAACATTCTTCTGTACCACCTCATTTCAAATGCTTGTATTCTCTTCCTGTCTAAACCGTTTATCGTCTATGTTCCACTTCCATACATGGCTAAATTCCATACAAATACTTTTCAAAAAGTCTTCCTGACATAGCTATACTTTATGTTAACACATTTCTCTTCTTCAAAAACGCCTTGCTTCCCATTGGCACTCTACATTTTATATCCTCTCTACTTAGAGCATCATCAGTTATTTTGCTGTTGTTATAACAAAACTCAGCTACTACTTCATGTGTCTCAGTCCCTAATCTAATACCAGCAGAATCACTTCATTGAATTGGACTACATTCCATTATCGTCGTTTTGCTTTTGTTGATGTTCATCTTATATCCTCCTTTCAAGATAATGATCACTCCGTTCAACTGCTCTTCCAAATCCTTTGCTGTCTCTGACACAATTACAGTGTCATCGGTAAACCTCAAAGTTTTTCTTTAATTCCTGCTCCAAATTTTTCTTTGATTTTCTTTACTGCATGTTCAATGTAGAGGTTGAATAACTTCGATGCTACGCTGCAATCCTGTCTCACTCCCTTCTCAGCCACTGCTTCGATTTCGTGTCCCTCGACTCTTATAACTGCTGTCAGGTTTCTGTCAAAACTGTAGATAGCCTTTCGCTCCATGTATTTTACTCCTTCACCTGTTCAGCATTGTCAAAAGCTATCCGTAAGTCTACAAAAGTTATAACTTTGATTTGCCATCCCTTAACCTATCTTTCATGAGAGAAGTTGTAGAGTCTGTATGGTCTCGCGTGTTCCTTAATTTCTATGGAATCCAAACTAATCTTCCCCGTGGTCGGCTTCTACCAGTTTTTCCATTCTTCTCTAAAGAATTCGTGTTCGTACTTTGCAACCGTGAGTTATTAAACTGATAATTTCGTAATTTTCACATCTGTCAGCACCCGCTTTCTTTGGAATCGGAATTGTTACATTTTTCTTGAAGTCTGAGGGTACTTACAAGGGAACCTCCCCATCGCATCCCCCTCAGATTTAGTTATAATTTGGCACAGTGGATAGGCCTTGAAAAACTGAACACAGATGAATCGAGAAAACAGGAAGAAGCTGTGTGGAACTATGAAAAAATAAGCAAAATATACAAACTGAGTAGTCCATGCCAAGATAGGCAACAACAAGGATAGTGTGACACCAGGAGTGCCGTGGTCCCGTGGTTAGTGTGAGCAGCTGCCGAACAAGAGGTTCTTGGTTCAAGTCTTCTCTCCGGTAAAAAGTTTAAATTTTTATTTTCAGACAATTATCAGAGTTCAGGCACTCAAACAAAATCAATTTCGCTCTCCAAAATTCCAGGACATGTTCAGATTTGCTTGGACATATGCAGGATTTGACGGTCTACACACGGAATAATTTGAAAACGTTAAAAACCTATGTTTTGACAGAGCACAGAGAAAACCGTGCGACTGTAAAACTGTTGCATTCATTTGTTGCAGTTTATGTGACACACTCTTATGTTTTCATCACTTTTTTGGGAGTGATTACCACATGCACAAGAAAACCTAAATCGGGCAAGGTAGAAGAATCTTTTTACCCATTCGCCAAGTGTGCAAGTTAGGTGGGACGACAACAATCCTGTCATGTGACGCACATGCCGTCACCAGTGTCGAATAGAATATATCAGACGTGTTTTCCCGGATCAAATGTTTTTCGCAAAACACAGACACTAAAACTTATTACAGTGAACAGAGACATCAATGAACGAACGGACAGATCATAACTTTGCTAAACTAAAGCAAGTAAACTTTTCGGTCAAGGGTAGACTTGAACCAAGGACATCTCGCTCCGCAGCTGCTCACGCTAACCACGCGACCACGGCGCTCCTGTGCCCACATTAACCTTGATGTTGTCCTTGTTCCTATGGACTACTCAGTTTGTATATTTTGCTTATTTTTTTCATAGTTCCACACAACTTCTTCCTGTTTTCTCGACTGATCTGTGTTCAGTTTTTCAAGGCCTATCTACTGTGCCAAATTATAACTAAATCTGAAGGGGTTGCGCTGGGGAGGTTCCCTTGTTAGTCTGTCTTATACGTCTTGCACACCATATGGAAGAGTTTTGTCATAGCTAGCTCTCCCAAGGCTATCAGTAGTTCTAACGGAATGTTATCTACTCGCGTGGCCTCGTTTCGACATAGGTCTTCCAGAACGTTAACGGTAATAAATTGTAATAATGATAACTCACGGAGTAGTTGATGGGGTAAAAACTTTTAAATCACTCTATAACACTGTATATGTGCAAACTCGAGCATTTGTGTAGAACGGTTGCTTGAAAATAAAATAAAGTTAAAATTAAATGGAATTTATATTCTTAAGGTGATAGGTTGAAAATTATAAATTGAAACTTAATTTTCTGGGTGCTTTAGGTTTAGCTAAATTCCCTCTCCTTGGCCTCAAACGTGTTAAAACGGAATGGCGATGCTAGCGTCAGTCGGATCCTGCTGCTGGTCGTTTCTGCCCTTGGCAGCAGAAATTTGCTTTTTGCTTCGACGTTGGAAAAAAAGAAAAAAGATCTCCTGGTTAACTGGATTACTTTTCCCGCCTGTGTCAGTTGGACGTTTAGCCTCTTTCTGCTGCAGCCCAGATTAAAACTAAAATTTTGCGAGGCTCGCAGGAAATGGCCGCTCTCCAGTCATGTCCCTGAGGTGCAGCGGGAGGGGCGAACGAAAACAGAGTGGGTGGAGTGCAAGTAGTTGTTTCGCTGTAGAGAGAGAAAAAAAGCTCTTTCAACTCTGAGTCGTGCGTGTCTGCGTCTGTAATAAAGGCAAAAAGAGTTATCACGGTGGCTGTTGGGCACCCTGACCGTACTCCACACAGAAATTAAAGGGAACGAACTTCACGTACTAGGAGCACATGAAATGCTAATCCTGTAGAATACACGGCAAACGAGCAAGCTAATTGCAACAGCTACATTCAAAAATTTTACAGAGTCACTTGCTCAAAATCGCACCTAAATATACACGCTAAGAAAAAAAACGTCGATGCGCCATGAATGAACTGTCCGAGTGGGACGCAAATCGGTAGGTGTGATGTACATGTAAAGACAATTAAATAATTAAAATTTCAGAAGAAATGGGCAATTTGTTCGAAAGAAAGAGATTAAAAAACCTATGTTTCTTATGTAACCAGTTATTCGTCTTGTCATTGATTTATAGAATTTTTTGATGTCCTCCTAAGGGACATCATATCAAATTCTGTCAGTTGGTGCTTTAGACTGACAAAATACGGAATTGGTTGGAGGACTCTGACCATAATGCTCCCAACGTTCTCAATTGGAGAGGGATCCGGCGGCCTCGTCGGGCAATAGGGTTTTGCAAGCATGAAACGAGCAGTAGATTCTCCCGCCGTGTGCGGGTGGGCATTATCTTGCTGAAACGTAACCCTGGAATGGCTTTCCAAGAACGGCAACAAAATGGGGCGCAGACTATCGTGGACCTACGACCGTGCTGTACGGGTGCCACAGATAACAACCAAAGGGGTTGCTGTTATGAAAAGAAATGGCAACCCAGACCATCACTGGCTCTGAGCACTATGGGACTTAACTTCTGAGGTCATCAGTCCCTTAGAACTTAGAACTACTTAAACCGAACTAACCTAAGGACATCACACACATCCATGCCCGAGGCCGGATTCGAACCTGCGGCCGTAGCAACGCGCGGTTCCAGACTGAAGCGCCTAGATCCGCTTGGTCACTCAGGCCGACAGACCATCACTCCTGATTGTCGGATTATAAAGCAGGCGACAATCAAGTTCGTGTCCCACCGCAGTTCGATGTGTCTCCAGGCATTTCTTGAGCCTGGAACCTCAATGACAGGAGTAGAACTGTCTTGGTGATGAGTCCCACTTCGACCAGCGGTGACGTGTTTGGAGATACTCCGGACAGCAGTGGAGTACCAACCTCACTGTCGCTCAACATACACCCCGACAGCCAGGGCTGATGGTTTTGTCACGAAAGGCTCCCTTTGGTTGTCGTCAGTGTCACCTTTACAGCACAGCGGTACGTCGACGATATTATATAACCCGTTTTATTGACCTTCATGGCAAGCCACCCTGGGCTTACATTCCAGGAATATAGTGCCCACCTGCACACGGTTAGAGTTTCTACTGATGATCTTTATGCTTGCCAAACCCTACCTTGGCCGACAAGGTCGCTGAATCTCTCACTAACTGAGAACGTTTGGAGCAGTATGTGTAGGGACATCCAACCACATCCTCATTTTGACCATTTAAGGTGCCAACTGGACATAATTTGGGACGATGTGCCTCAGGAGGACATCCAACAATTTTATGGATCAATGCCATGCGAATAACTGCTTGCATAAGGGCCACCTAAGGGCCACATAAGAGCCACGTAAGGGCCATTCCTGGACCAACGCGTTATTGACTTGCTTATTTTGTTAAGGTGTTTCTCTTGAATAAATCATCCAGATTTTTCTGAAATCGTAATAATCTGTTTATCTGTACATGTCCATCACGTCTACTAATTTCCGACCCATTCGGATAATTCCTTCGTGGTCTGACGTTTTTCTCTTTCTGTCTTAGAGTGTATGATTATACATTTGGTCAACGTTACAGTTACTTCCATTAATTCAAACATAAGTGCACTTGAGAGTGACACTAGTCAATTAAAAGGATTAGGTCAGTAGCTTACATAACAACGATTTATTTTTTGCAAAATCTGTCGTGTGGCCCACGGCTATTGACTTCAGCTACCCTTTGTGAAAAAGCTATGAAAAGCAATCGACATACTTCCATCTCCTTGATCGCAATCAGAAAACGATAATATGCCCATCGAATTAAATTTCTCATGATCATTACTAGGAGTTTCACTGCTTGTTACTCTTTCAGTAGACATTCGATGTTTCACCGATACTGGCAATATTTCTCAGGGTTGTATTTATAAATGGAACTATAGTACCATGCACCTCTCTTTTGTTTTCGAGAGATCGAGGTTTATCGTTCTGCGAGCCCTTATAAGAGCATACCAGAACCCCAACGGTCGAAGAGTGGCGTTAGTGCAACTGGCTAAGACGGCAGACACCGTGTTTTCCCATTCTACTTCTGAACTTTGTTTTACATTTTCCCTAATTTACCACCAAAGCTTGATTCGCTGTAATGAACAATGTCTCCTAGATAGGGAATAATAATATTGTTATGGTGAAAATAGTAGTACGCCTCAGAACGAAGTAGCCCTCTGCAGCAGAGTGTGTGCTGATCTGAAACTCTCTGACAGAGTAAAACTGTGTGCTGAACTGGTACACGAGCCTGCAACCTTTGCCTTTGGCAGAAAAGTGCTTTCCAAGCACGACGCACGACACACGCTAGCAGCTTTACTTCCGTCAGTAACGAGTTTCTGCCTACCAAACTTCACAGAAGTTCTCCTACACATGGTGGTCAGAAACAGTGGGAAAAGCTTGTAAGGATGTTTCAAGATAGACTGTGCTGAGGAATAATAGTTAAGAAAAGAAAATTCGATACGTAGTGCCGTTTCAGAATTAATTTTCTTTGAAGTTAGCCAGTCAGGCTGTTGTGTTGGCAAATTGAAACGACCCGCTACATTCGGTGTCTCCAAACGTGTTCTTCGTTTGGTTTCCTAAATCCGAGCAAGGAAGCGTTACAAAAATTGGAAGTGGGACGGTAGTATAGATCGAACCCGAGGGAAAGGCCGAGCAGTCTCCTGTGCTATCATCTGCGGCACACTATGGCAACAGCTTGCACCAACTGTATTTGACTGGCCGGCTTTAATTTGCACACACAACGCCCTGATTGGCTAACTTCAGCGCTAATTATCTAGGAAGTAGGGAAACGTATCAGTTTTCTGCTACCAATTATTTCTCTGCACAACCTACCCTGCAACATCCGTGCAAGCTATTCAGACTCACCTTGCACGTCTGGTAGAAAGGATAATGCGATCTGTGAAGTTTGAGAGGTTGGGAACGAGGTACTGGCGGAAGTGGAGCTGTCAGGACTGGTCGTGAGTTGTACTTGGTTAGCTCAGGCGGTAAAGTACTTACCTACGAAAAGTAAAGGTCCCTGGTTACAGTCCCGATACAGCACACCGTTTTAATCTTCCAGGATATTTCAAATCAGCCAACACTCTGCTGTAGAGTGAAAAATTCTTTATGAAAGCAATCCGCCCTGCAGTGGCCGAGCCATGTTTCCGGAATGTCCTCTCTGCTAGGGATATTTTTCGCGCAAGTCACACAGCAGAACTTCTGTGTAGCTTGCAAGGTAGGTGGAAGTGAAGTTGTGGCGACAGGTCGTGAGTCGTGCTTAAATTCAGGTTCCAGTCTGGCACACAGTTTTAATCTTCTGGGAGGTTTCGTAGTTGGATATTCCCGGTGACGTGTAATCGCACCACTAGACTACTTCGTATTCCGATAGAGAAACCAACGTATGGTGGGCATTTGCAGAACATCGAGGTGATTTTCATTTTGGATCATTTCCTGAGCAGCCTACATGCAGACGTTTACAGTCTGGTTCCCCGCTAAGCCATTCATAGAAGGGAAAAATACGCGGCATTGAAAAGTCAATACGTAGAAGAGGACTAACACCGTCAATATGTTTCATGTTTATGTTTCAAGATGATAAGGGGGTTTGAAATTCCGTGTGCTGTGCAGTTGCATATTAGAAATTCACCTTCCTCATAACGGAGTCTGCTCGATGTCGCTTCACTCGACAACGTAGATACTTACAAGATGATGTAAAAGCAGCGTTGATAGAAAACACCACTTAATATCTGCATTTACTGAGGCCGTGCAATGTAATGAAATAAAGTCCTGTAGAAAAACAGTCAATAAAAAGTTTATCGGGCGGTAAGATAACGGATTGGCTTCTGGAAATTAATGTCTCACATTTCCACACAACAATGTTAATCTTATAACCAAAGAAACGGTACTATTCAGTCCAGATTCAAACTATTGGTTATTTTCGTAAGGTTCACAATTCATACACTCATTTCGTACGCACAGCAACCAGAAATCTGTCCAAATCCGACCCGAGATAAACAACGTTTCCACAGTCATTAATTCCACCACTAACATGAGTTATTACATTCAGTCCTTCTGGTCGATTTCAAAAAAGAAATTGCTCGCCAAAAATGCTCAGTGGTTGAATAATGAAACATGCCACATGGATACTATGAAGCCCAAATTTTCACACGCAAATATCATTCCAACAATACAGTTCTACGACTTCCAGACTTCACAAAACTGTCCGTAACTACATCAGCGTTAGTCACGAAACGCATAAAACTCGAGGAACTCAATATTTCTTAATTTTACACATTATTTTGACTCGCACTAGTAACATGACTGCGTTCAAGGCTAGCGAGAGACTCCCTTCTTCCAGCCTCACTCCCAGTATAAGTATCAGGTAACGAGCGGGAACCGTCTCAATTCTGATTGGCTAACCATACTCGCTGCCAATCAGAGTGCTCGCTCATGACCATACTCGGGCGAAAACTGGCCTGCACCAATCCTTAGATACAGACGCATCTACGTCATTCTGATATACAAATATTAAAGTAATATTTAATAAACGAAAACGAAAAGACAATAAATCTGGAAATATCCTTTAGATACAAATTATACTCCAGCTGACTTTCTGGCTGCTCTGTTACAATAGCAATCACACCTAGCAATGTCATCAGCAAAATGAGTAAATTCTCTATGAACATTTTCCCACGACAGGCTTGTGTAACTCTTGCAGCTTACTTTGATGTATAATGCAACGTTAAAATTTGACGAATGTCACTCTCATATACTCCAACAACAATCTTAGACACCAATAATAATTTTCTCTGATTTTTTTATTACGAAAATGAAAAATAATTAAAGTTTTAATATGAAAATCTCAATTAATTAATTCTGCACCCTGTGAGTTCTGTTTATGTTTTTTGATAATACCAAAGGATAAACTATTACATTTCCTTACTGAATTTAGTTTTCAAAGTGTCGGATTTTTAATTTTTAGCAGTTTTTTTATCTCTGAAACTATGATAGTTATAAAGCTGAAATTTGGATACAATCTTCTCCTGAATGTTAAAAGGTAGTGTACCGATTTTGAAAGTGATTGAATAATATTTAATATCATTTATTTAGGTTCTTATATGTGGTGAATGTACACGTCCAGTAAGAGACATTTTATAGCTTTCCCACGGTAGGTAGTGACAGATGGGCGTGTGTCTCCCGGTTAGGCCGGCAGATGCCAGCCCCCGAAGTTACATGCAGCTATAGTTCAATTCTTTTATCTTGGCGGCCCGCGCACGCCCGCCCAGACGCGGGAGATTGCTGCGTTGCCAGTTGCACACGACGCACGCACCAAGAGAAGCAGCGCCATAGTATAGCATAGTTACGTTTAGAGGGGAGCGCGCAGTTCATGAAGTAAAGCCACCACGGCCGCATTAACCCCTTCGCTGCTACAGAGACGTGCTCCCCGCATTCCACGCTGTGCGCGATTTTGTCACTGCAATGCTCGCCTGTGCTGACACACGGTCTTCCGACTGCTTTGACACTCTTATCATACGATTCCACAAAAGCTATTTGGCAAAAAATTAGATTTTTACACATCTTCTTGACTGATACCTTCCCCCCATAAATGACTTAATTTTGTCTCGATGTTCAACGCAGTTATTATGCAGCATTAAATGTAGTAAACCATTGCACGAAATTTTGAAGAGTTTGCAGAGGTAAAAGTCCATAGCGTATACTTTCCGTGTGGTCGATTTTAGCTGCCACAATGTTGAGAATGAAATGTGGACAAGATACCTAAATTTCATATATAATTTACTGTATAACAATATCTCATTTAATTTAAGTACCACATAGGTGTCGTATGTAATACTGAGAAATATTCCGTCTTTCGCGACTGTAATAAAAGTTTTACTTACACCGGGCGCGTTTGGCTTTATTTTAAACAATCGCAACAAAATTCAGTCATTTATGGGGGGAGGGTATCAGTCAAGAAGATGTGTAAAAATCTTATTTTTGGGCCAATTCGTTTTTGTGAAATCGAATAAGTGTGTCAAAGCAGTGGGAACACCATGTGTCTGCACAAGCGAGCAGTACAGTGATGACAAAATCGCGCACAGCGCGGAATGCGGGGAGCACGTGTCTGCAGCAGTGAAAGGGTTAATGAAGAGACAAAGCACTAGAAATTTCACAAAATTGCATTCAAACGAATAAAATTCGTGAAGTAAGATACTTCGATATTGTTTTTAAATGAAGAAAGTTTTGAGAACCGCCCAAGGCTAAATCTCGTCACCTTCCGATTACCAACCCAACGCCTTAACCGTTACGCTAACGCAAGTCGTCCTACAATGTAACTCTATGAGGACTCTAACATGTCACGCAAAATACTGACAAACACTGATGGTATGACTATGAATTACTCACACATCGTCAAAGTACAATAGGAAATAAACAATTACCGCTGTTCTTTATTGCGAAAAAGCGGTTCGTGAGATTGATACAAACACCTATCCTTGTTATCGCCTGAATTAGGAGTCTTATTGCTTGTTTGGTTTAATTAATTAATAGAATATGAAGCAATTGGTATAAAGAATGCTTTTTCCAAACTTTCTATAAAAGAAAGTCTGCTATCAAGACATTGCTTTTGTTCTATTACTTTATTTATGACTGAACGTTTCTAAAACTGAAGACACTCGTCCGTGCTCTGCTCTGCAGACGAGATCTGGCAACGTCGTTCTCTGTTCATTGGCTGGCTGTGTTTTGTGATGTCAGATGCGCAGAACGAACCTAAACTCGGCCGCCAACATAAATGACGCGCACTTTAGCTATCCTAAAACAAATGTTCGCTCGTAACAAACTTGCTACGCTACAGGGGTTGTGGGCACATTTTCTTTGAGGGGCTTGCATATATTCAGGGGCAAACACACATTTAGGGACAAAATATCCCCCACTCCTTCCCTTAACCTGTTGTTCTGTTAACTGGTTTATAAGCCTCTGGGGATTGATTTAATCCACTCTTTTCCCTGCCCCTCTTCCCTCCTCCCCCCACTCCACGACCCTGCAAAAAGGGATGCGAATGCTGGGACAATTTTTTTGTCACCCCCTCCGTGTTTCACTTCAGAGCCACTTTTCTCTATCTGGGAAATTACCCGGCCTTCATCGCCCCTCACCCCTCCTCTCCTCCCAACCTCCTCTCTCCTCCTCGCCCCTGCCCTGCCTCTCCTCTCCCATCTTGAAATTGGTGGAAAACACTAACTCTGTGCTGAGCTTTTGGTGTGGAAGGATCTCACAACTCGAAATTCAAACCAATGCCAATTAAGTTGCAGAGGCTATACTGTTTATATATAAAATTCAGTTTTCATATTCTTTGTTTAATTAGTTTGCAGGAGATAGGGCTCCTGCTCTCCTCTCCCCTCCCCTCCCTACTTTTGAATTGCTGGGAAAAAGACTCAGTCTGTGCTGAACTGCTGGAGAGTAAGGATGTAAGGCACTGTCTCGTCTCCATTGTGTTTATTTATTTACACATGTATTATTATCCTCTGTAAATATTTCCTGAATTTTGGTGGTAAAACTGAACTGACAATTACCCTACAGCCTTGCTGCTTAAAATTCAAATAAACAAAACTGCTCCCCTACCCCACTTGTGAATTAATGGGAAAAGACGCAGTCTGTGCTGTGCTACATCAAGCATCTAACATAGGTTTTATAGTGGTTCCGTCTTTGCACAGTGCTGGTATCACACTTTCCTATGCACACCAACCAACTGCAGTATTTCACCATGCACGTCAAGCTCTTTGAGTGAATAATTTACAGTTTTTGTGGGATTTATGAAAGTGAGGTTCATTAGACCAGTTGTTCTTCGAAACTGTCTATCACCTATCTGTATTCTTTTTTCTTTTAAAGTTATAGGCTGTGTGCCCAACATGTAGGGTTTTTCACCACTGACACGAAATGTTTTGTCTATCTCAGCATCACTGTGACATTAATGGAATCAGCAACATCATCATCATCATGTAATTTCTCTGAGAGTTCATCAAGAGATTCAGTAACACGTTTAAAGGTTTCTCTCAGTCTCTGCTCTCCGTCCAAATATCCTAACCTTAATGATCATAATTTCTCTCAAACAGCCTTTCACGCTGTGATGACCTTATGCTTAATCACCATACTAAGTAGACTCCTTCGCAGGGTGCACCTTATACACATTCCATCCATTTATAATTAAATTATTTACGTTCATTCCAAGGTGAGTAACCCTAACATCTAATTTGCAGGTCTCAGGAGGGTCTGTGTGTACATCTCTAGATCCTTAACTTTATGTTCGATAGACTGAAATATTACATCTATGTGTAGAATAATTCTTTATGTATGCTCATCCTCTCAGGTGGAGTCCACTAAATGCATGCAAACTTCTCCGTGGTTCACTGAATACTAATAGACTAACCTCTTTCACAGCTTCATATACATACAGAGACTTCTGGAAGTTGTGTCTATACCTGCCGTCATTCGGTTTTCTTGTTTCATCAACAACATGATATCCAAACTGTGTGTGATTCCATAAATGTCCACATATCTTCAAAAATTCGTTGTATTATATGTCAGTTCATATATGAGCTTGTTGAAACTGCTTTAAATTCAAACTATCTTGTTTGAAGTCTACAATAAAGTTTGCATTATCCCTCACCAACTGTTTGGGACTTTTTGATGTGTTTGACCCAAATAAAATATATCAGCACCCGTATGACGAGCCGGCTGGAGTGGCCGAGCGGTTCTAGGCGCTTCAGTCTGGAACCACGCGACCGTTACGGTCGCAGGTTCGAATCCTGCCTCAGGCATGGATGTGTGTGATGTCCTTAGGTTAGTTAGGTTTAAGTAGTTCTAAGTTCTAGGGGACTGATGACCCCAGATGTTAAGTCCCATAGTGCTAAGAGCCATTTGAACCATTTCAACCCATATGACAACAAAAATAGAAATATTGTAGAATCTGGTACTGGTTTTCCACAGTGACATAATCAAATATGAATACAAACATTGTGTTTGGCTTTACTTTCCCTGCTGTTATTTCACCGCTTTGACGAGGTCCCTTATCTGTGTTCAAGATGTTTATCTCTAGCTTTCAGCGCTTATTGGAGAAACGACCACCTTTCTACATTTCGAGTACAGTGGCACTTCCTGCTACAAGGGGTGATCCTCCTCACACTATTTCCAGGTTGCTAATGTTTCTGCCAGAAGTTCGCGCCACGGGGAATGGTATCTGTGTTTCTAGGAGGAGGAGGAGGATATTAGTGTTTAACGTCCCATCGACAACGAGGTCATTAGAGACGGAGCGCAACTCGGGTGAGGGAAGGATGGGGAAGGAAATCGGCCGTGCCCTTTCAAAGGAACCATCCCGGCATTTGCCTGAAGCGATTTAGGGAAATCACGGAAAACCTTAATCAGGATGGCCGGA
Source organism: Schistocerca piceifrons (assembly GCF_021461385.2). Lineage (NCBI taxonomy): Eukaryota > Metazoa > Arthropoda > Insecta > Orthoptera > Acrididae > Schistocerca > Schistocerca piceifrons. The sequence goes on from NC_060143.1 coordinate 548,738,587, forward strand.
GACGGGATTGAACCGTCGTCCTCCCGAATGCGAGTCCAGTGTGCTAACCACTGCGCCACCTCGCTCGGTGTGTTTCTAGGCAAAGCCCTATGTCATGCGGCGATGCTCCAAGACAACAGTCATTGGCCGGCGCAAATTCGCTGCCTTTACCTCTCCGCATGCCTATTCAAAGTAAGGTAGCTTTCAGTTAAGAGCAAAAAGAACAGTAAGGCTGCATCAGTTATCTACTGACAGTCATTAGTACTACCGTTTATCAAATTCTTTTATGTCAATTAAGTATTCAGATCAAATGCAATTCCTCTTGTAATTTTGCATACGTTACAATACCATTTTCACAAAAACAGTCCAGCTAAATTTTAATTCTATCCACATGCAAATAAGACTCCTTCAGTCACAAATTCTCGTGTTTTATTAACTACACGATCCATTTCTGGCCCCGTGGAGCTATCAGGTATAAATCGTCCTTACATCTGGTGATGGACCCACAGGGTCAGAAATGCATCGTATATTTAATAAAATTCGAAAATTTGTGACTGAAGGCGTTTTTTACTTCATACTTCCACAAGCGTTTTTGTTTCAGTACAACCACTGCAACCTACATCAAATTCAACCTGCTTCCTGTATTCATTGCTTGGTCTCTCTCTACGCTTTGTATCCAACAAATTTCTTTCTGTTACCAAACTGACAAATCCTTTATGCTCTAAGATGTGTCCTATCAAACGATCCCTTCTTTCAGTCCAGTTGCGACGTTAATCTCTTTTTTCTCCTATTCGATTTAGTACCTCTTCATGAATTACTCGATCTGTCGATCTAATATTCAGCTCGACCCAACCGAAGCAGGAGAATGTATGATGTCCTGGAGGAGCACATTGGGGACTGCATTCTGGCTCTAGGGTACCCAGAGGCCACTGGCATAGGCCTCGATTGGCCACCATATTCACCGGATCTGAGCACATGGGACTCCTTTACGTGGGGCTGTATTAAATACAAGGTGTAGAGCAATAACCTCAAAACGGTCGCTGAGATGAAAACAGCCATTCAGGATGTAATCGGCAGCGTCGATTTTCCGACACCACAGCAGGTCGTGCAGAATTTCGCTATTCGTCTGCGCCACATCAACGCCAATGATGGCAGGCATATCGAACATTTCATAGCCTAAATCCGAATATCTACAATGTGAATAAAGTGTGTGCATGCCGTATTTTGTAACTAGTTGACCTTTTTGTTTCATATAGATCAATAATTGTTACGCTACACTTCATTTCATAATAATACTATCCCCAAAAAGGTACTGTCCGGACTCAGCTCGCATTGCATTTGCAATTGTAGATGAGTAAAACGTACCTGTCAGATAAATGTTTGTGAAAAGGGTGCGAACTAGAGGCTTTCCAGACAGCCGTCAACAGGGAGATGTCAAGGTTTGCTCTGACGTCACTCGCGCGTACAAACTGCTACTGAAATGGCTCTGCGTCAGGCTGTTTGTTGTGGAGACGATGATAGAATTACGCAACGAGGAAAACGACACGTGTCGGAGAGCAACCAGCGATTCAAGAAAACTTTAAATTTCACCCATTAGAGCATCATGTTGTTTCTAGGACAATTGTTTATTTCCGATTCGGTAACACGAGAAGGTAACACGCAGGACTCACATCCCGAACATCCGGATTCAGGCTCTCTGTTATTCCCTAGTCAGCTAGTTTGGTTCCGTTAAACGAGACGCGACTGATTTCCTTGCCGGCCGCTGTAGTCGAGCGGTTCTAGGCGCTTCGGTCTGAAACAGCGCTGTTGCTACGGTCGCAGGTTCGAATCCTGCCTCGGGCATGGACGTGTGTGGTGTCCATAGGTCAGATGTTAAGTCCCATAGTGTTTAGAGCCATTTGAACCATTTTATTATTATTATTATTTCCTTTTTCCTTGCGTCATCAGTACAAGCACGATTTCGTCAGACATTGTTCAAATAACGCAAAATGATAATGAGATCTTATTTCACTTTCGTTGTACTAGAAATGCTGCACGAACGTAATTTTTAAGTGTACAGTGCAATAGCAGGTACGTACGTAGCTCTGTTGAAGACACTAACTTTAACATTTCGTGTTACAGTTTATCGTGGCTGTTATTGAAACAAGTTTAGTCATCAGGTGGATTTATGTAAATTAATACGACACTCCCTAGTAGCTGCAGAAAAAAGCAGAACATGTTTTTGTTTATTAGTTTTGAGAAGCAAGGGGCGACCTGTGACAATACAGTGTGTATAAAAAAGAATCATACGAATTAAAATTTTTTTAACTATTATGTTATTTGAGATATGTGCTTGAACAATGTGGGCCTACTGTTGGAAAGAAAACCACTCTCGAGTTTTACATTGCTCCCGCTAGGTAGCAGCAGTGTGCGCCCACTTGAGTTCTGGTAAAAATGGCGCCAGGACAACAGAAAGTGTTTTATGTTGTACGTTTTGCACAGTGCGGGTCAGTAATTACTGTTCAGCGTGGCTTCCGTACTAGTTATGGTGTGGATACTCTTATAGCACAGAGCATTAGACGATGGCACGAACAATTCCGAGAAACAGGTTGTCTGTGTAAAGCCAAATAGCCGGGTCGTCCCCGAGTGTCTGACACGGACGTCGATCGCATCCGCCGTAGTTTCACAAGGAGTCCGCAGAAATCCGTTCGCCGTACAGCTCAAGGCTCAACATGCTCCCAATGTCCGTCTGGCGTGTGTTGCGTCGACGTTTACACATGAAACCATACAAAATTCAGCTACTGCAAGCTCTTCCTGAAGGTGACAAATAACAAATTGTGCAGTTCTGTAATTTCATTGTTGGCGAGATGGAGGACGACAGTTTTCCCCCACACATATTGTTTAGCGACGTCATGATGTGAACCGTCATAAAGTGAGAACATGGGATATGGAACGACCACATGAAGTTGTACAACATGGGAGGGAATCTCCAAAATTTAGTGTGTTTTATGCAGTTTTACAGGAAAAGGTGTATGGCCCATATTTATTTTCCGAGCACACTGTTAGAGGAAGCACATATCTGGATATGCTTGAGAACTTTCTTTTCCTAAGTTGGAGACTGATTCGAAAGACTTCATTCACCAACAGGTTGGTCACGGCCACACTGGCATCTGGATGTGCATGAATTTTTAAATCAAAGGATTACTGAACGATGGATAGGTCGCACTGGACCAAATGATTTAGCCCTACGTTACTGGCCTCCAAGGTCACCGGACCTGACTGTATGTGATTATTTCTTGTGGAGGAGGAGGAAACTAGTGTTTAACGTCCCGTCGACAACGAGCTCATTAGAGACGTAGCATAAGCTCGGATTAGGGAAGGACTGCGAAGAAAATCGGCAATGCCCTTTCAAAGGAACCATCCCAGCATTGGCCTGAAACGTATTTCTTGTGGGGGTTTATAAAAGACTCTGTTTAGGTGCCTCCGTTACCAACAACAATGAATGAACTGAGACATCGCATAACAGCAGCTGTGGAAGCTGTAAATCAAGACATGCTCGCTGCAGAGTGGGAACGATTTGAATACCACATTGACATATGCCGTGCATCTCAAGGGGGGCATATTAAACACTTACGAAAAGTTATGAAAAAAACTTCTTGAGTTTCCTGCCCATCAAAAAACAAAGTTCATTCTATATGTTAATTAGTTTCAGAAATACAGACGTGCCAAATGGTATGATTTTTTTTGGTATACACTGTACATTAGAGTAGATAAACTTCTTTGGCAACATAGGTAATAATAACCTTTATTATCGACAACCAGTTTAGGTAACCAGTGTTACCATCTTCAGGCCATTTTTAACGATCCTGGGAAAGAGATTTATCTTGTGTAATGTAGCAAAGATGAACAAAAGTATAAATCTAAAATTTAAAATATTGCAAGTGGCCACAGCCTTGTTTTCTGCTATGTTACATCACGTACAACATCACTTGTACTTTGTGTGAATAGTAAAGTAAAAAAAGTCGTGTTCTAGAGCCTCTAAGTGCTAAGGACATATAAAACAGTAATATCATCAATATTGAGAACCCAAAAAAACTATTTTGGTGCACATGTCTTAGCATTGTAGATGCCTCTGATTGCAAAGATGGACAGAAATATAAAATCTCTATTGGTAACATACTATTTACATATACAATGAATACATTTAGGTAAGAGAGGATGGCGAATCAAGTGTAAAGAACAAACAAATTCATTATATTGCCCATACACAACAGCTTTACGTCTTATCATTGTTGTTTTACACTGGAAATATATGTATGTGTGTGTGTGTGTGTGTGTGTGTGTGTGTGTGTGTGTGTGTGTGTGTGTGTGTTTGTGTTTACCAATAGATCCTACTCTATGGATTATAAATGCTAACCTAAAAAACACAAAGAATCCCTTCTGCACATATTGCTAACTGATGAACCTACTACAACCCACACTGTCACAAAACTGTTTCAAATTCAACAACAAATTCTACAAGCAGACGACCTGGCAATGAATTCTATCTTGTTCGGTTTTCTGAAATATTTATAAATAACTTAGAAGATAAGATTCTGAATTCCAACCACCGTACACCCAAAAAAGTTATTTACTGTCATAGATATTATATTTCTTTAACCAAATACACCAGAGATGATGTCAGTGAATTAAACCAACTGTTGAATAGCTTCCATTAACGCATGAAGTTCACCACAGTGCACAACCTAGAAGACTGCAAAACTTTCCAGACCTGACCAATAGAACAATTAATAATAAGAACCAATTTGAAATTTATCAAAAAGGTTCCGCAGTACACATTCATAACACTTCTAGTCATCCCTCAGCCCACAAAATGGCAGCGTTCCCGTATATGGTTAACAGAACTGTCAAGCTACCGCTCTTTGAAATTAAATTCAAGCAATAAATGGAAATAATAAAACAAACAGCCACTGCAAACGGCTATAGCAGCTCCACAAAAGATAAACTGAAACATTCAATTGCGCCAGAACACTCACAGTTGAAAAAAAAAAGGACACAGAAAATACGATCTTCCACGTAATGCCCTTGGTGAGTAGTATTTCAAATCAAATTCTCCTTCTCTTTAAACACAGTACCATAAACGCAGCTTTTACCACCGACATCAGAACTGCACCAAAATTACCTCATAGTAGCAACACAAGACACCCTCTGCACCATAAAGAGTATAAAAGGTTGGATATTTAGACTGGGATTGTTTCTGCTGGCCGAAGTGGCCGTGCGGTTGAAGGCGCTGCAGTCTGGAACCGCAAGACCGCTACGGTCGCAGGTTCGAATCCTGCCTCGGGCATGGATGTTTTTGATGTCCTTAGGTTAGTTAGGTTAAACTAGTTGTAAGTTCTAGGGGACTAATAACCTCAGCAGTTGAGTCCCATAGTGCTCAGAGCCATTTTTTGGGATTGTTTCTACAGAAACTATTTGAAATCAGATTCAAGAAATAATCGACACCACTAAGAAACAATACCACACATCAGTAGCAGCCACAAACTCCACACCCCATTAATAACACACATATCAGCACTCTATATTTGAAACCTAAAGGCAAAAAACTGGACATCCTTCAAACACTTCGCCCGCATCTCGTGGTCGTGCGGTAGCGTTCTCGCTTCCCACGCCCGGGTTCCCGGGTTCGATTCCCGGCGGAGTCAGGGATTTTCTCTGCCTCGTGATGGCTGGGTGTTGTGTGCTGTCCTTAGGTTAGTTAGGTTTAAGTAGTTCTAAGTTCTAGGAGACTGACGACCATAGATGTTAAGTCCCATAGTGCTCAGAGCCATTTGAACCATTTTTTTCAAACACTTCCAACACACAAACACCGAAGAAAGCAATCTGAACCCATCGTAAACGAGAAAAGTGAGGACACATACAACAGTTTCATTGTTTTTAATGGCAAACCACACTATTAAATAGGCCTATACACACACACACTCACACACAAACATCACCCACCCACCCACCCACCCACCCACCCACACACACACACACACACACACACACACACACACAGAGCGAGAGAGATACACACATGTTCGAGAGACATTCAATAAGTAACGCAACACATTTTTTTGCCCTGCCAATTTCGGTTGAAAACACGAGGAATTTCTTGTGGAAAGTAGTGGAATATTCCGGTTGAGCCCCTATAATTTCACGAAGCTCCATTCGGTGGCGCAGCTGTATGTACCCTTCAAAATGGCGTCTCCAACAGAGATGCATTCCAAGCAAAAAGCTGTCATTGATTTTTCTTTTGGCGTAAAACCAGAGCATCGCAGGTGTTCATAGGCGCTTGGAGGACGTCTACAAAGGCTTGGCAGTGAACAAAAGCGCGGCGAGCCGCTAGACGAGGGGTCTGTCATCACTGCAACAAGGTCGTGCAGACATGTCCAGTCTCTCGCGTGTTGGATGGCCGCATACAGCTGTGACTCCTGCAACGTTGGAACGTGCGGACACTCTCATTTGAGGTGATAGATGCATCACAATCAAACAGCTCGCTGCACAATTGGGCATCTCTTTGGTAGTGCAGACATACTCGTCCACAAGTTGCAGTGCTCGAAGGTCTGCGCCCACTGGGTTCCTAGCTGCTTAACAGAAGACCGTAAAGAGCAACAAAGGACACCTGTGCGGAGGTGTTTGCGCGTTATGAGGCTGATCGCGACAATTTTTGTCGAACATCGTAATATACTATGAAACATGGGTTAATCACTGCCAACCAGAAACAAAACGGCGCTCCATGGAGTGGCGCCACATCACCTCTCCTCCAACGTGAAGAAAATGTGAGCTATGCCGGTACCGTCCTGATGACTGTCTTCCGGGACTCTGAATGTTTTGTTCTGTTTCATGTGCTCCCTCATGGTGCAACGATCATCTATGCAGTGTATTGTGCCACACTCAGGAAACTGAAGAAACGACTTCAGTGTGTTCGTTGCTCGAAAAATGCAAACGAACTTCTCCTTCTCCATGACAGTGCAAGGCCTCACACAAGTCTGCACACCTGAGAGGAACTCACAAACCTTCATTGGACTGTCATTCCCCATCCACCATACAGCCTGGATCTCGCATCTCCAAACTTACATTTCTTTCGCCAAATGTAGGATGTACTCCACAGGGAGGAGTATGTAGATGCTGGGGAGGTTATTTATGCAGCAAGACCTTGGTTCCCACGTTTACTAGTAGAGTGGTACCATGTGGGCATACAGGCCAGTAAGGAGGTCTAAGGCCGTTGCCTTGAATGAAGGTTATGTTGGAAAACAGGGGGGAATAATACGATGTATTGGAACCCTGAATAAAAACCAACCTGCTTTCGGAAAACGCCGTGTTGCCTTACTCAATGAACGCTCCTCGTATATTCGTACATGTATTCATGCATACACACACACACACACTCTCTCTCTCTCTCTCTCTCTCTCTCTCACACACACACACTCACTACACACACACACACACACACACACACACACACACACACACACACACACACAGCCGGCCGAAGTGGCCGTGCGGTTAAAGGCGCTGCAGTCTGGAACCGCAAGACCGCTACGGTCGCAGGTTCGAATCCTGCCTCGGGCATGGATGTTTGTGATTTCCTTAGGTTAGTTAGGTTTAACTAGCTCTAAGTTCTAGGGGACTAATGACCTCAGCAGTTGAGTCCCATAGTGCTCAGAGCCATTTGAACCATTTGAACACACACACACACACACACACACACACACACACACACACACACTTCTGAGCTCTTCTGTAGACTAAATGTTAACTTTTCTGCTGCTGTTAAACAAAATATTGCCTTTTACTTCATGTACTAAATAATGTTCGTCATAATATTCGTCTATTTTCATTTGAATATTCAGTAGCCAGTCTGTATATGCGGCTACTAGATGGCACTCTTTGTGTAATGTTCAACTGCCCGCAGTTGTTAACGTGGGCACCTCAGTCTGATGCTTCATGTAACTCGACATATGCGAGCAGCCCGTAGTGTCTTGCTTTTCACGTATTCTAATTTTAAAATTTTGTGACTGAAGCTTTATCGCTTGATATCTATTTTATATGTGACATGTAAGTACTGTTTCTTTTTGTACTGTTAGGCAGTTCTCAATCCTAGAGCTGCACTTCTAAGCTTTTACATAGAAAGGTGCCATGTCTGCTGCTGTCAAATAGAACATTGCCTGTTACTTCATGAACAAAATGATGTTCATCTTAACATTCATCTGTCTATACTTTAAATCTTAAGTAGGCTACTTATATTTGCGGTTACTAGATTACACTCTTGCTGTAATGTTCACCTGCCCGCAGTTGCTAATGCGGGTGTCTCAGTCTGTTGCTACCTGTGGCTTGACATATGTGAGCAGTTCGTTGTGGCTTGCCTTCTATGTATTCTTTTTTAATAATTTTGTGACTAAAGCTTTACCGCTTGATATTTATTTTTATGCGTGACATGTAAGTACTGCTTCTTTTGCTGTTAGTCAGTACTTACACTTTTATAAAAAAATGATTCCCATAATCTCTGTTCTTATGTTATAGGCCAATTTGAATGTTTAATTTTTTGATGAAGGCACTCATAGAAGTGCCGAAACCAGGTCAAAAGACTTAATTTTTGCAACCGAGGGCTGTAATTGCTTTAACTTTAATATACAGATTGCCTTCCCCCTCCATATTTACCAAAAATTTTTTACTCATGTGTTTACTTGTTTGCATGATTGTTTTTAAATCAACAGTTGGCTGGTCTGGCCAACAAAACACGACAGAACGCTCCGCGAGTTTAAGAGCATGCATTATTAGGAGTATATCAATCTTGGATATTGTTTAAAGCGAATTTCATCTCTAACCACAACCATTTTTTCGATGTAGCAAGTAATAGGTGTAATCTTGATAACCCACAGCTCAGCCATAATCAAATGCCATGTAAAGACGACAGAAAAAGAATCTGTGGCCACTGGAGTTATTTACATTTATTCTGGCGACCTGTCCACCTGCGGAGCCCCAAGTAGCTGCAGCTGGAAAAAAATTATATACACAAACCTTCCTCCCGATTCTGTCTACTAGTGAAAACCGTATCAAAATCCTTACATCAGTTTCTGAGATTAGTTTTCACATCATTATCATTATTTGTAAAGAAGCCCATTACGTTCAAGCAGAAATCTTAGAGGTGGTAATTTGCCTCTCTTTATGCCCATATTCCTTTCGTTTCTCTGTTCAGTCCAAATTGCTTCAGTCTTCCTTGATTTTCCCTCTTGGTCAGTGTACAAGCACATGATGAAAGACCCCAGGATGCCGCTAACTTAATATTTATTTAAGAACAAAGCAAGAATGAAACACCGATCAAACAAATGCAATAGCAAAGACATTAATTACGAATGCGCCGTAAGGCGCAGACAAAAGAAAACATTTTATCATTCAATTTTTTTACAGTTTTTTTTTGTTTTGTTTTAAGAGAGACAGAGACAGACTTTCGAATATGTAGCAGGACGACGTACTGTGATAGCTGTGTATTCTATTGTATGAGTGAACAATACAAGGTTAAAGAACGTATCAAGCATTTATATTTATTGAGATAAAAGGAAGAGAAAAACGAAGGAAGTGGATTATTTTTGTGATTAGGACAAGCACCGGTACCCCGGGAGTCCTCTGCTGCCTGCAGCTTCAACAACGAGGGAAGTCCTATATTCAAGAATAAATTAAGATAAGCACAAACAAACTTTTCAGTAACGCACTTATATATATTTACTCATTTATAAAAAAAAATATTATTCATATTACATCAGCTTGTGTAGTGGGACGAAATTAAGCGTCACCCATCCACCAAAGTCAGCCCAGTTTGCAGGTGACTATAAGTTTAATTTAGTTTTGTTTATGTGTTTTCTTATTATTTGTAATAAATGTGAATTATCTAAAAGTTTGTATTTTTTTATGTGTTTCATGTACGGAGAGGTCGGCGCAACGAACGGGGACAGCATCTTCGTTGCCGCGACCAGAGAGGAAATTGCTGGCCGCTATACGTCGCGGGTCGACAGCCAAGGAGCAACAGAAGATCCTGGAACCGAGTTGTTGCGTCGTGCTTCTAAAAAATTAAAAATGAAGTTTTATACTCTTTTTGTACAACAATGATATCATATAGATCTTAATCTTATTGAAATATCAGTCACTGTCTGTCAACGCTCAAGTTCACATCTGTATGTGTAGGAAGCTAATAAAATAGTATATGCTACTAAAGTTGAAACACGTGTCTTGAAGATTTATTTATGAAGAGTTATGTGAACGGATTAATAATATATTTGACAAGATTATTGAGTCAGACAGCGTTGGCCGAAACTTTGAATCTAAAAAGTTTATTTAATGTGTGATTCTGATATCGATTAGATCAAGATAACGTGTGTCGATATAATTTTCTGAGGAGAAACAAACGAAATTTAAATTCGAAAAAGTTACGAAAACCAATTGGCCCAAGTGATGTAATTCTCTGCACACGACTCTACTGATGTTTTACAGTTTCGTTCAAGAACCATTCTATGACAATTTAAAAGAATATGAATCATTTTTGAAGTGGGTTGTAACTGACGTAGGTGACGAAGTCTGCACATGGTCATATATCAAACGAAAACCTAAGGCGTCGTTACATCGCACCGTGGCGACCTTAGAAACAGGACTTGTGTGCAACTAAGGCACACAGGTACGAAACAAAGCATCAAGAGTCCTTCGGAAGTCAACGCGAGTTTCTTGGAGCCTTCACCAGCCAGCGGCGACTTCGCGGGTGTGGGCATCTGACGGAGTGCAGCCAAGCAGTACGGTCACGCAGTTGTTCCACGAGAAGGCGCATCTGTTGGGCAGCAGCTGAACGCTGCAAACCTCGACAACCCTTTTTCTCCCTAAACTAATAGGCCCAGTACGTCAGCTGCGGGGCGTTCCTCCGGCTGGTATTAGAGGTGTTGCTGAGGGCTTCGCCTGTCTACGGCGGTGCCGGGCGTGGTTGCAGCCAGCGACGTTTCCGGTGTTCGACTCAGCGTCCTGCCGGTTGCGGAAACGGGGTCGCAGCATCTCAGCGGCTGCATCGACGGCTGTTACATCTGCAGCCCATAGCAGCACACTAATCATCGAGAACTACAAATTACAATATTAGTGTCCGGTGAGTTTGTTTCAAGTTGGAAGTGGAGTGTTGTACATAGGAAGTGTGCTTTTACAGGATTGTTGATTACAAGTCTGCGTGTGTAAATAGTTAATATCTTACAATAATGTCGGGAAGTGAAATGTCAGACGAAGAGCAATCTATGTCCGATAGGAGCATGAGATCCCTTTTTAGGGCGATCGCTAAATTAAAACAATCTAACGAGGAATCTACTGCTAGATTGAAAGAGGAACTAAAACAGGAGTTAAAACAATCTAACGAGGAATCTACTGCTAGATTAAAAGAGGAACTAAAACAGGAATTAAAACAGTCTAACGAAGAATCTATGGCTAGATTAAAACAGTCTAACGAGGAATCTACTGCTAGATTGAAAGAGGAACTAAAACAGGAGTTAAAACAGTCTAACGAGGAATCTACTGCTAGACTTAAAGGGGAGCTAACAAAATCTACAGACAGGTTGCAGGAATATCTTAATGAAACCAGTCGAGAATTAAGTGATAAAATAGAGTCTTCTAAAGTTGAAATGCAGGAAAAATTAGTAGGACTTAGTAATAAGATTGCTGATAATTGTAAAAGGTTAGAAGAACATATCCAGGAATCGCGCGAGGAAAAAGCTCGCATGCGAAACGATATTACTGACTTAACCGAGAGACTAGATAGTGTCAATATCTTAGTTGTAAATGAAATACAGAAAAATAACAACATGTTACGAGATGAATTTTCTATGCAAACAGAAACAGTTCGCAGAGAATTATTGAAATCTATTAAAGAGGTCTCTACCAAACCTGTAGAGATTTCTTCAATAGATAATGTAGAATTAGAGACATTAACTCATCAAGTAGAAAAGGACCATACCGAAATCGAAAACATGAAATTTTTAATTACTGAAATATGCAGTAATCTTGAGACTGCCAAAGATAATAATATTGACGAAGGTACAGAGCGTTCACATCGTGAACACAGTGAAGAATCGATATTAGCTAGTCGCGTATCCAATACAGAAATGCGGATACAGGAAATTACTAAACGGTTACCGGAATTAGATAATAACGAGAACATTTCAGGTAGCAGAGGTAATAACATAATCAGAGACAACAGTCGCATCGAATTTGCTAGCTCAGACGACAACAATATGAATAAAGCAATCACGGCAAGCCAATCCGATGCAACTCCGTCTCTGCAATCTAAACAAAATCCGACTATTTCTCTCGCAGAATGTCTGGATGACATAACGACAAATTCGAATGTAGCAAGTCGATTTCCTGTATTCAAACCAGGAGGCGAACTTCACCCTATAATCTTTATAAAAGCTTTTGAAACATCATTATCTCCTAAATGGAGTAATGAAAAACGCATTCAATTTGTAATAGGACATTTAGAAGCAGAAGCTGCGGAATGGGCAGTACTGCATAGAACTGAATTCAGGGATTGGGATGATTTTGTTAAGAAGTTTAAACAAAATTATTGGTCAAGACGAAAACAACAACACTTAACTTTAGAGTTGTTAGCCCCTCCTCCATATTCTAAACGGTGGAGAGGTTATAGGAATTATTTTGAATGGAATTTAAACCGTGCTAAATTAATTGAAAGTCATTTAATACGAGTCCTAAGTAGTAGGTTACCGTATTACATAAAGGAAAGAAAAATGTTATTCTACGAATTATACAAAACCTTAATAATGGGGACGAAACAGTTAACACCCGGGGTGTGTGGTTATATTTTAACGACTTGTTGTATTGGAAAGCACAGAGGGAACACCAGAGATGGAAAATCTGCATTCCGAAAACTGTTGTGGACGAGTTAATTACTTATATTCATGAAGGTTACGGGCATTTTGGAATTCATAAATGTATTAAACATCTAATGAAGTATTATTATTTCAAAAATATGTCACGTATTGTGAGAAGTATTATTAGGGCTTGTGAAACCTGTCAAAAGGTTAAAGTTAATAACAAATCCAAGCGTTATAAATTATATGCTGTAATTCCTCGAGGTTTGTGGGATCTACTATCATTAGATTTTTTCGGCCCTCTGCCTCGGAGTTCAGGAGGATTAACATATGTGTTTGTTGTAATGGAATGTTGGTCCAAACATGTGAAACTGTATACTTTGAAACGAGCGAATACAGCAAGCGTTATACGCTGCCTCACCCGAAATTACTTTGTTAACTGGGGCATTCCTAAACGACTTATGTCTGACAACGGTAGTGCCTTTATTAGTCAAAGATTTCAAGATATGATAAGACAATATGGAATCAAACATATCTTAATTTCGAAATATCACCCTCAAAGTAATTTAGTAGAAAGAGTCATGAAAGAATTAGGACGATTATGTAGAACTTATTGTGCACATAAACATACTCGGTGGGCCAAACTAATGCCTGAATTCGAAAAGATATTAAATGAATTGCCTCACCTAACGACGGGATTATCACCTATAGAAATTTTAGGCAAACGAATTATAGGTGAGCCTTTACTAGCTGCTTTACCTTGGCTACCAGTAAATGAGATCCAACAATGTATCCCAGACGAAAAAGTTTGCGAACAGATTGTAAAAAATGCCGAACGGAGAATTAAAAGTTGTAATCAACAGGCTATAGAACCCTCATTTCAGGTAGGAGATCTTGTGTTAGTACGATCTCATCCTAAAAGTTCTAAGATCGGTAAGGAATGTAGAAAATTCTTCTTGATCTTTGAAGGTCCATATGTTGTACATAAGATTGTACATCCCAAAGCATTACTTCTTATGGAACCTTCATCAGGTGTAATTAAAGGATTATATAGTGTTGATCAAATGAAACCCTTCATTCCTAAATAAGTTAATATTTAGTATATGTTACACACGGAAGAGCGTTCATAGTTTATTCATGTGAAGTTTTTCGTGATAGTTACGTGTTATTTTAAATAAATGACAGAAAGCTTAAACATGTGTTCTACAATAATCTACTGGTACTTCAAAAAGAGAAAGATAACCAAAAGGGGGATTTATATGGAGGAAACTTTGCTCTTAGGTCTAAAGGAATTTTGCGTATTTTAAATTTACTCGGATAGTAGGAACCAAAGGGGATGGTTAATAGTTTTAGGGACCATGGGCGTCCAGAGCTATATGGCTCACGAGAACATAGCAGAGTGCCTTTAATAGAGGTTTGTAATAGTGTTAATATAGAACACACCAAACGGGGCTCTCTCGCTTGTTTCTCCTAAATAAATGGCCATTACCCAACAAGGTGTCCGAAGGTAAAGAAAGCCGTGCCGAGATTCTAAAGAAAGTTTTGCTTGATTTCTTCTTGACCTCAGGCATAAATAAGGCATTAGGGAAGAGGATGACGTAGAGTAAATAGTACTATTAGTTATTGTGAGAAACTTATTAGTAATATACATTCTTGAAAAGAATAACTCTAGTAAATAAATGAAACTGGAACTAATCTATCACAATTTGAACGCTCTGTCCTAATGTACAACGTTAAAGAACGTACTAAATTAGTATTTATTAGCAACTATTAACTGAAGAGGAGCAATCTCCCTATATTCGGTTACGAATTACCATAAGAGCACAATTAAGAGTAAATGACAAATAGTCACAACGATATCGTATTAAAAGGATTAAATCTATCTAATAGCAAGGACTCTAGGTTACGTAAAATGTGAGGAAAATGTATTAACAGTTAAATATTGTATATTGAACAGTTTTAATTCCGGTTAAAACCTGACAAACTGAGCTTGTGGGTGGGGTATGTAGTGGGACGAAATTAAGCGTCACCCATCCACCAAAGTCAGCCCAGTTTGCAGGTGACTATAAGTTTAATTTAGTTTTGTTTATGTGTTTTCTTATTATTTGTAATAAATGTGAATTATCTAAAAGTTTGTATTTTTTTATGTGTTTCATGTACGGAGAGGTCGGCGCAACGAACGGGGACAGCATCTTCGTTGCCGCGACCAGAGAGGAAATTGCTGGCCGCTATACGTCGCGGGTCGACAGCCAAGGAGCAACAGAAGATCCTGGAACCGAGTTGTTGCGTCGTGCTTCTAAAAAATTAAAAATGAAGTTTTATACTCTTTTTGTACAACAATGATATCATATAGATCTTAATCTTATTGAAATATCAGTCACTGTCTGTCAACGCTCAAGTTCACATCTGTATGTGTAGGAAGCTAATAAAATAGTATATGCTACTAAAGTTGAAACACGTGTCTTGAAGATTTATTTATGAAGAGTTATGTGAACGGATTAATAATATATTTGACAAGATTATTGAGTCAGACAGCGTTGGCCGAAACTTTGAATCTAAAAAGTTTATTTAATGTGTGATTCTGATATCGATTAGATCAAGATAACGTGTGTCGATATAATTTTCTGAGGAGAAACAAACGAAATTTAAATTCGAAAAAGTTACGAAAACCAATTGGCCCAAGTGATGTAATTCTCTGCACACGACTCTACTGATGTTTTACAGTTTCGTTCAAGAACCATTCTATGACAATTTAAAAGAATATGAATCATTTTTGAAGTGGGTTGTAACTGACGTAGGTGACGAAGTCTGCACATGGTCATATATCAAACGAAAACTAATACGTCGTTACACTACACTTGCCATTTGTTAATTCTGGACCCAAAGATTTCACTGTTTTTGACATCTTCTGGAGCTGTTCTTGGGAATTCCAGATCAGTTATTTCCTTGATCTGTTTTTCAAGTCCTGTCCACTGTGTTCAAAATTGCTTTCTGTTGTTGCTCCATGAGCTTATTTTTTCCTTGAAATCGTTTTAGTTTTGTTGTTTTGATGACTTTGTTCAGAACTGTACTGTATAGTTTGTAATGAGAGTTTCTCTTGGCATCATCCGTGCTCCCTTGTTGACAACTGAAGCCTTTTCTTAATTTTTGCATTGTATTGTGATCCAATTAGTAATCCAGAGTTCCGCTACGTTTAATCTGCTTCAACCCATTAATTTTTGATAACCAGTTTCTGTATTACCCTATGTCTGTGCCACAGAATAAATTATATTTTCCATTTAAATCAGGGATGTCGTGTACATGTGTCCTGGCTATACTTGAGAAATTGTTACTGAATTCCAAAATTTTGTTTGCCGTTTGTTCCTCTTGTACCGAACAGATTCTTGCATCGCTCCTTGGTAGAACAACTTGATTATTATAAATGAAAAGCACAATATTATGTATGTTCTGCAGTAGCAATTTGTTCCGTTAATCAGTTTTCGGTTTACAAGGCCATCATCAAACTTTTACTAACTATCGCTGTCAAAGACGGAACAATATTCCTCAACAACACTGGAAAATACGCTTCACGTAGAGAGTGAGGCACGAGTGCAGAGTAAAAACTGCCTTTTAAAGTGAACTGGTAATGTAATTAAAAGCGTGGCACAATAAATAAATATAAAGGAAATAAATCACGAAAATATTAATCTTCATCTTATTACATGTTGAAGGTGATACAGTAATAGAGTAGAAGTATTGACCACTGCAGCAACAGGACATGTGTAGCATGTATACAGTCACAATGAAATAAATAGATACAGAAATTATGGAGCATTAGAATGGAAGAAACAGTGTGACAAAAGTTAGAAAGCAGTGAGACTTCAATCAAGGTTAGAAGAGTGGAAGGATTGAGATATGTTTGGGCGTTTAATATTAAATCCAATCGCTGGGCCAGATGTTCGTGGATTCCATGGCTTCCAACAGAATAAGTTTTAATCTTTGTCTGCTAAGTGAGAACATGGAAAACGCAAAATTACAGAAAAATATCCTTAACATCGGTCTGGTGTAGAATTCTTGAGCATACTCGTAATATTAATGTTAGTGTTTCATTTCCGCTGTGCGAAACCCAATTATGATTGAAGCATAGATCGCCGCTGTAATTTATGTACATTAATACTTTTACTTTGCTAGGAAACGTTCTTCCTTGTTATTTAAGAGCTAATATTTGAGTTGGGGAGAAGTCATAGAGTAGTAGAGACTTAGTAGTTTCAAGAGCTTTCTTCTCCATAGTTATGAGGGGCGGATGTCTTCGTTAGGCCCAGTCACATTACTTGAAACTTTCTGATTCGTTCGCAGTCCCAGTTTGTGGCTCTGCGATTCGGTTAGAGTGATGTGTAAGTTCTGGAGTGGACCAGTTTTTATATTTCTCTCCCGCAGATGTTCCGACGAGCTCTCGCCAAGTTTTGTCTCCTCTGTCGAGCTGAAACAGAATGTTATGACGTCAGCGAGTTGGCTGCTGGTACAACTAACTTCATTCCACTGGTGAGCACCGCCAAGGTAGATGGAAAACTCAGCAGGAAGGCTTAGCAGCAGTGAGGGCTCATTTACTATGGCCATTAACCACTATTACACACTACATACTGCCGGCCGGAGTGGCCGAGTGGTTAAAGGCGCTACAGTCTGGAACCGCACGACCGCTACGGTCGCAGGTTCGAATCCTGCCTCGGGTATGGATGTGTGTGATGTCCTTAGGTTAGTTAGGTTTAAGTAGTTCTAAGTTCTAGGGGACTTATGACCACAGCAGTTGAGTCCCATAGTGCTCAGAGCCATTTGAACCATGACCACACTACATACTACTGTAACATAGTCTGGACCGACCAAAGCTTCTCATTTGTTAGACCCGTGATCCACGTGCCTGTCTTGACATTCATGTTTAGTTCTCCGTAATTTCCCTAAAACGAACGGGTATGGCCGATTTCAGTCCCCGTTTTCACACAGTACAAGGTTTCACATTGTGATCCATCTCTGGTAACATTGTAATTGATGGGATTTGTTAACCTAACCTCCCTTCGGTAGTTATACTTTGTGCTTTTCTTATTCACTCAATTTCAAACTGTTGCCGCATATTGGGACATGCCCCTCGTATAAACGTTTCGGAGAGCTCATGCATCCCTTTTAGCCAATGACCAAGCCCATGTCAATAAAATGAACGGTAAAGCACAACAGCTGCATCTGCGAATGCCACACCACACTGATGCAGAGTGCATCCATCATGCAGCTGCCAGGTCCACTCACAGCCATCCCCGTACCACATCGAGTAGGAGATTTTGTCACCACGTCTGTTCCTCCCACAGTGCTCCACAGACAACAGGTGTCCAATCTCAATAGACGTCGCCTGGACTTTCAGTTTCATTTGAGACCCTCGAAACCAGGACGACCCCTCATATCGCTATGACCATGATCCTAGCATTTTAGCCTATAGTGGAACATATTTTGGTACATGAGAAGTGTGTCTGGAGGGTGAAGGTTACTTCTACAGTAAATATATTTCATCAATACACACGGCCGACAGGACTTGTGCTGGGATGGTTCCACAAACTTCAGTGGGCGGAGCTCGTAGACCACTACACTGCACAATGTTGGCTAAATCGTGTTTTAAGGCGCCACCTTATTTACTCAAGACTATTTGAATCATTTTACTCAGTACAACAACCAAAGTCATACTTTAAGTCCAGGCACAAAGTAATGCACCATCGGTAAGCCTACTTATTAACCCTCTTGTTCGCCTTCCACTGCAGTGCAGTAAAAACTCAGGCCATATTGCCCCATTCATTGATAAATAAACTGGTGAAAATTTGGTAACTATACTGAGGTCTTCTTGTCGGGCACATAACTCTTCACAGATGTAAACAGCAGTATCGTTTGCCCCAGCCTGTTATAGCAACTTAGTACTTTAAATAAATAATTACGAGTGACTGTTGAAATTCTTCAAAGTTGGGGAGATTACTTGCGTAGCCTACCAGGAATACGACTAACATTGTTAGCGTTAGAAGGTTTTCTTGAAACAGCCGCCTCTAACATGAGGAACAGACGCTGCCCACAAGCCGCCCAATCTGGGTACAGACGCTTAGCTCCACCCATCCTAGCAATAGCTTATTGCCTGCTCATTCTAAAGTGCACAGTAATAGTAGGTACGTCAGTCTCTGCAGAGTTATAAAGAATAAAACACATTAAACTCAGACACTACCAGACTGTCATTAGACCGCAGATACTATATGCATCAGAAACACTGGCAAATTTTACATACGCAGAACAGATAGAAAATCGTGAAAGAAGAATTGTGAGGACAATTCTTGGACACAGGAAAATAACAGATGATCAAGGCAAGCCTGTATACAGACTAAAAAGCAACAAAGAAGTGTATACGAAGTGCAGCAAAATTACAGACGAAATTAGAAAAAGAAGATGCTCCTTTTATGCTCACATCATGAGGATGAACCCGAATAGGCTTACAAAACAAATATTTTCGTACATCTCAAATCTAAAAAGTAAAAATTTATGGTTTATCAACACAGAAAGAGATCTAAAAGAAATGGACATAGATCAGGAAACAATATTTAACAGAAACCTTTTTAGAAAAAAACTGAATTCATTCACGGGTTTCGGTGTGAAAATTAAGAAGACTTGTGGAACTAAATGGTCTGAAGAGAGAAAAGCCGCCTTCAATGCAAGAATGAAGGAAGTGTGGACTGAGAGAAAGAAGACTTCCCAGAAGCGCAAGAAATAACTGTTTTCACGGTCTTTAACGGCCAAATTTGTATAATAATAATAATTACGAGTGACTTAATTAGTTACGATTAAGTACACATACCCAAGTGCACAGTAAATCTGGATATACCATCCTCGTAAGCAACAAAATCAATTGTTTCCAATAGCATGGTTCTCAATCTGTTGTGTGGGTACCTACTTTGATTTAGTATTAATTGACGATCTGACTGTGCATCGTATGTGTTTTATTCTTCATAACTCTGCTGAGACTGACGTACCTACTATTACTGTGCACTTTAGAATGAGCAGGCAATAAGCTATTGCTAGGATGGGTGGAGCTAATTAGTGTAACACACTAACTCAAAATTACGGCCTGGTGGAATGGATGTATATTTTCAGTTATAACTTTCCTTTAAACATAAATGCGCTCCCAGAAGTTGTTAGAAGTTCTATGGATACTGAGAAAGGATGCTTTTCAATAAATGAAAATGTGATTCTGAAAACATAATGTTCACAGAACTTTCACGTCATGAAAGCACGGCTTCGTGCCAAACATCGCGAGCAGTTCGTGTCACCGTTGGAAGACTGTTTTCGGAAGATGGAGAAACCATTTGCGGGTGCGGCCGTCAGGGAGGTCCTGCGAGCCACTCACCAGGACTCGCAGCTTCAGGCAACTTCTCTTGAGGACTCAAACATGGATGGACGCCCCATTGCAAAGATAAGGCTACAGTGAATTGTATTAGGGGAGAATCCTGTAATGGAGTAATGGTGACATAATTACAGCTCCATCTCTGTCCAGAAACCGCAGCATCCTCTCCAGGAATCACAGCAGATTTGGCGCTTCTCTCGAAGAACACCGGATGGCGCGAGCTTATTCTCCAGGGTTACATTTAGAGGGACGCGTAGTAGAGACGTAAGACAGCGCCATGTTACCACGAACAGTAGAAAGGTAGAATCAACTAGGTTGAGTAACAGTAACAAAATTTAAACTCAGTCTGAGAACACACAGACTGCGGAATCTCCCCCTGGCCTAGCTCACATGTAATGGAGATCACTCGCACGGTGGACAAGACCACGTGACAGGAAACAGCACTGGATATTTAGGTTAACAAAACCGGTTGGAGTAGCAATTCACAGAATGCGAGGGCAATAACACTGACCTGTTGACGGGAAAATTTTTCCCATGATGTGTTACTTCAATATTTACCAAACTTTGTGGGAATGTCATAACACGACTGCTAGTAAATGAGTACATGTCGCTTCCATTCTGAATTGATTTCCAGAATCAACATTAGTACGGGGCATGACCCCAGCAGACGTGAAAAGCCCCATTCGTTGCGGCATGGAAGCCAACAGCGTCGGAATTTCATCTTGAGCAATGTTCGTCCGTTGCCGTATCAGTTCATGAAGACTGCTGGCAGGAAGTTGCTTTCTTTATATGTCATCGGCGCCGTGACTGGTTTGGAGCGGTCCGGCAATTCGGCAGTGGGTCTTGCAAATTCTGGAGAACTAGTTGGATCCCCACAATGTTCCGTATGTATTCAATTTTTGAGGGATCTGGTGATCTTTCTCAGCATGTTCACAATAAATAGTATGTTGTGTCGCTGCAGCCTTATCTGAACGCGCTTTCTCGTGATGAAAATACATATCACCCATTTCTTAAGGAAATGGCTGTAGCATGGGTTAACAACCTGTGCGATAGCGTCACTTTACCCTATATAAACACCACGAGTTGTGACTGAGGAGCCCCCTCACAATCAAGCTGTGTGTCGTGGGCACATGTACTCTTCTGCTCACATGTCTACGCCCTAGACGTGTACGGCCATCACCCGGGTATGGACAGAATCTAGTCTACGATAATGATAGAAGCTGAAGAAATGAATTAAAATTTGTGCCCTGGTCGGTATTCAAACCCATGTTCCCTTGTTTACTCGGCAGATGTGCTAGCCACTGCACCTCCACAGCATTACAGCTAACAAACCAGCACAGACTACCCTAGTCCAATGCCCTCCATACCACAAATTTCAATTCACATCTACAGCTTACTTTTCCCTATTTAGAACATCACTATTGCTGGACATGTGAACTGGAGTTTGTGTTAGAGGTTCAAAATGGCTATGAGCACTATGGGACTTAACATCTATGGTCATCAGTCCCCTAGAACTTAGAACTACTTAAACCTAACTAACCTAAGGACAGCACACAACACCCAGCCATCACGAGGCAGAGAAAATCCCTGACCCCGCCGGGAATCGAACCCGGGAACCCGGGCGTGGGAAGCGAGAACGCTACCGCACGACCACGAGATGCGGGCTTTGTGTTAGAGGGGTCGTTGGACTATGGTAGTCCATATAATACGTCAGCTGTAATTCTGTAATGGTGTGCTGGTTTAATGGCTACCACATTTGCTTAGAAAGAAGGACACCTAGGTTTGAGAGACCGAGCGAGGTGGCGCAGTGGTTAGCACACTGGACTCGCATTCGGGAGGACGACGGTTCAATCCCGTCTCCGGCCATCCTGATTTAGGTTTTCCGTGATTTCCCTAAATCGCTTCAGGCAAATGCCGGGATGGTTCCTTCGAAAGGGCACGGCCGATTTCCTTCCCCATCCTTCCCTCGTCCGAGCTTGCGCTCCGTCTCTAATGACCTCGTTGTCGACGGGACGTTAAACACTAACATCCTCCTCCTCCTCCTCCTCCTCCTCCTCGGTTTGAGTCCTGAGCCTGGCACGAATTTCAATTGATTCCTTTAGCTTGTATCACTATGATACTCAAATTCTCAAGGGAAATTTAATTATGTAGGATCTATATAATCTATTCTCATCACTGAAAACAAAGGTGTCTGGAGCGCCAGTTGCCAGCTGATGATGGTGACTTAAGTATCACTAACACTAAAACCTTTCAGAATGCACATATTATACCTTGGTACCACAGGAGACAGTTCTTCAGGGTGCTCCTTTTTTTCGTCAGTCAATGCAATAGAATTACTAAAGACTTCACAACATGAGGAAACGTATTATACTATGACTATAATATCAGTGAGACACAATTGGACTTGGCCAACTCCCGCAAATACCTCGTAGTAACACATTGTCGGCATATGAAGTGGAATGATGACATAGGCCTAGTGGTGGGTAAAGCAGGTGGTATACATCGATTTATTGGTAGAATACTGGAGATACGTAATCAGACTACAAATGGCTCATGCGTCCCATTCTAGCATAATGCTCAAGTGTGTGAGACCTGTTCCAAATAGGACTCGCAGCCGATATTGAACTTAAACAGAGGAAGGCAGCGCAAATGATCGTACGTTAGTTTGACCAGTTGGAAACTGAACTAGCCGTCTCTTGAAGACAGACATAAAGTATGCCAAGAAAGTCTACTTACAAAGTTTCAAGAATCTATCTTAAATGACGACTATAGAAATACACTACAACCGCCAGCGTACTGCTCGCTCAGTGATCACGAGGACAAGATTAGATTAATTACAGCATGCAGAGAGGCACTGAAACAATGTCTCTTTCTGTGTTCCATACCTAGATGGAAGGGGAAGAAACATTAATAAGTGACACAATGGGACCTGCTGTCTGCCATGCGCTTCACAGTGGTATGCAGAGAATTGATGTAGAAGTAGGTGCATCGCATCGCATATGAAGGTGTAACAGGGCGGTTGTTTCATATCGGCTCCAATATAACTTGCGCAGAGAAAATGGAAGGCACTCTTAATCTGATTTTCAGTTACATGTTTGCAATGTTTTTTGGTGAACATCACGAACTTCAAAGTGTCTATTGATGGTTCAAATGGCTCTAAGCACAATGGGACTTAACGCCTGAGGTCATCAGTCCCCTAGACTTAGAACTACTTAAACCTAACTCACCTAAGGCCATCATGCACATCCATGCCCGAGGCAGGATTCGAACTTGCAACCGTAGCAGCAGCGCGGTTCCGGACTGAAGCGCCTAGAACCGCTCGGCCACGACGCCCGGCTGTCTATTGGTACAACACAGGGAAACTTTACAGAAATTTCCACAACCTTGTGTTCGGGATCCAGCTGTCAGATATATTTAAGTTTGCTGTGATCAGCTGTACG
This sequence comes from Schistocerca piceifrons, assembly GCF_021461385.2. Classification (NCBI taxonomy): domain Eukaryota; kingdom Metazoa; phylum Arthropoda; class Insecta; order Orthoptera; family Acrididae; genus Schistocerca; species Schistocerca piceifrons. Next base: position 548,762,277 of record NC_060143.1, read on the forward strand.
TCATCCTGGAACACTTATTGTACTTCTGCAGCAGACACTGCCGGGGAAAAAATTCAGCACCCTCAAATACTGTGATCAGTGGTACCACGGTGCATCCTGAGGGGTTTTATGGTTAGTTATTCGTCACCGTCAACACGGATCAAATGGCACTCTGAAGGTGCGCCTCTCTGCCCTCTGTTTTGGCACTGCAGGCAGTAAATGTGCTGAGTTTAGAGGTGACCAGTGTGCGCAATATTTATTCTAGGCTACCGCCATATCCCATCGACGGGTATGTAATCCAATTAAACAGCTGCAGATGCAGTGTTGCACTGCGGGCCTGCATGAGTCTCGATTGACGCGCCGACGCATCATTGAACATGTTGGGCACAATGCATGGGTGGTGTTGTTGGTTGGTTGGTTGGTTTGGGGGAAGAGACCAAACAGCGAGGTCATCGGTCTCCTCGGGTTAGGGAAGGACGGAGAAGGAAGTCGGCCGTGCCCTTTCAAAGGAACCATCCCGGCATTTGCCTGGAGTGATTTAGGGAAATCACGGAAAACCTAAATCAGGATGGCCGGACGCGGGATTGAACCGTCGTCCTCCCGAATGCGAGTCCAGTGTGCTAGCCACTGCGCCATCTCGCTCGGTGGGTGGTGTGTCTTTGCTTTCAACAGTGGTCTGAGGAAAATGCGCACGTTAAGATAGCACATTTTTCGAGCGGCAGTCTCCGACCGAAGATAATCCAAGTGAATAATTCGGGCACATTTTGCTCCTGTAGTGTCACCCAGCACCAGTGGGAACCGACTGCCTGCAGCAGCACTAGGTTCACGCTTGCCTCTGGCCTGAGACTTACTGAATCCACTACTACACCAAGCATAGCTGCTCTGGTACCGTGAAACAGTTGACGGGAGTGTGGTGGTTCTCTGTCATGTTCATTGATAGAGCAGTTTCTGTCCGTATACGAGTGGTGGACATAACACAAGTATGGCGCAGACGTGGTGAGCAGCCTATTGCCAAGTGCATCCGCTCACGACGCACAGGTCCCACCTAAGGCGTCGTGATGTGGGGACCCAGCAGTTACAAGTGTCAGTCGCATCTGGTGTTTCTGTAAGGCAGAGTAATCAGTGCCCGCCACATGGTACACATCGTTAATCCCGAGTACTACCATTTCGTCGACAGATTATGATGTGAGGCAATGTGCTACTCACGGTAAACACAATTTTCGTGCCGGCCGGTGTGGCCTTCCGGTTCTAGCGCTTCAGTTTGGAACCGCGTGACCGCTACGGTCGCAGGTTCGAATCCTGCCTCGGGGATGGATGTGTGTGATGTCCTTAGGTTAGTTAGGTTTAATTAGTTCTAAGTTCTAGGCGACTGATGGCCTCAGCAGTTAAGTCGCATAGTGCTCAGAGCCATTTGAACCATTTGAACAATTTTCGTAGCGAGGCCCCTGCACACGTATGAGACACATCGAAGTGGGAACTTATTCGTTCTCGAGGGCGGGCAGAAAGCATTGCCGAATTTCACTAAAGGTGTAAGGTGCTTAGGACAAACTAGCGCAGGGTGTTATTCGGCACCTTTACTGTTGTTTGCAGACGAGAAAGATGTTTACATTCTTCTAAGAGAGTGGATACTGGGGAGTTTTTCAGAAAGAGGATTCTGATATAGCAGGCAAGAATGGACGAAGGAGCGACATAGCTATACAATGGACCAGTACCTTACAGACTGTGAACTCGCTGTCCAGTCAGGAGATGGTGCATCAGTGGGAGGAAAAGTCTACAACTACCCGACCGTTGTGTTCATTGTAATATCCACGACACTATGTTCTAGCCACAAGATGTTAAAATGAAGTAAGTGTACAAACTTCAACAAATATTGTCGATACTACGTATAAAAAAGACTGCATCGTGTAAAAATCACGATAATTACTTCATTATTTCTGTAATAATTTAATTATTATCAGAGAACTACATTCATAGAGAACGACAATTATAATCATTTTTGTTAACTGTGATAATTGTGGTTCACTTGTTCTTCCTGTGCTAACGGATGAACTGTTCTGACGTGAGACGTGTGAGGTCTGTAAAGAGAAAACCTGTAACTATATATTGTTAATTATTATTTGAAAAATAGAGTCGCTATTGTCCAGACGTGGATTAGTATTTATTTCAATTGTAATCCAATCTAATCAACGTTTTTAAGTTTTAGTTTTCGGCCCCGCAATTAGGAGCGCAGCCGTTAGCGCTAGTAACTTACAGCGGACTTTACTAGTAGCTGGCATAAAAAATATGTCGGTATTTATCATTGAGCATAATTTTAAATGCTAAAGAATAGAGATAAAAGGCTTAAAAAGTTTTATCTAAATGTATTACCTTGATAGAAAAAATCGAGAATAACAATAGACGAATTGACTATCGTCTGTCTGCCGCCATCTTAGCAAAAATATCTCCGCGGCAGTTTTGAATCGGGAATTGTAACAAACATAAATGTTGTTAGATGTAAAAGAATGGAAGTAAATGTGCACAGGTGGTCCCGAATCTACTTTAAAACACAGAATTCAACTCAGATTGAATCCTTAAATACAGTGCTCACAGCACGTTACGTAATATCGATTTCTTATTTGCTGATGTATGTAGCCTAATTATTTCGGACGATTTACATGAAATTTTTTAATAGGAGACATACGTTAGTGTTGCGCGCGGGTAGTATTTTGTGACTAAGTGTTCCTTTTGCTAGAGAAAGGTGCTTCCATCTTAAGTAACAGCTGTGGAAAATCTGATAAATGATATGCAATTTAGTGCCACTCACACGACTTTACAGACAACGTTTCTACACAACGTCAAGGGGAGGTTTCTTTAGCAGAGTGACAAATATTAGCCAGGATAATCATATTTGATATCAAACGAATTGTTACACCGCCAATAGGTAACGGGTTTTATATTTTTTTGATCTACCTGTAATATCATATATAAGTAATTAAAGTCACGAAATACTGTAAAACGGTTCCGCCACATCGTCCTTCCAAGTATTCTGTTTACGTGAAGGAAAGCTTACTGCCGGCCGAGGTGGCCGAGCGGTTCTAGGCGCTTCAGTCCGGAACCGCGCTGCTGCTACGGTCGCAGGTTCGAATCCTGCCTCGGGCATGGTTGTTTGTGATGTCATTAGGTTTAAGTAGTTCTGAGTCTAGGGGACTGATGACCTCAGAACTTGAGTCCGATAGTGCTCAGAGCCATTTCAACCATTTTTTGAAAGCTCACTCGCCTTTTCGGACGAGGCAGCCCTCTTACACATGGCTCTTCATTTCGGCGAGAGGACAGATCCGTTCGTAGGGGCTGTGGCGTTCGTCTTGTGATACTTCCAATTCAGCACAGTGTATTTTAAAATTCGACAAAAGGTCAGTGATTTAAGTAGCTGTGGACGTCCTCCCTATTTTAGATGAGTCGGGTATGGAGTTCTAGTTTGATGCAGAATCATTGATCGTATTGTAGTCAAGTGATGAGGCTGTTATAAATTGCCGATATACTGTTTTACTTCTTTATATACATACATAATGTTTAAAATGTTCAAAAAAATTATCGAATACTTTGAGAGGTGGTAGAACTCAACAAAACGAGAAAAATAAGTCCAATAAACATGGTTCCGGAAACGCATACTTCCCGAGATAAGCGAGTGGTTACACGAAGGGCTGCGTGCCGACTGGTTGCGGATATTAGCACAGCAGTTGTATTGGAGCTCCGTCAAACGTATCGGCATGGTATTATGATATTCACAGTACTCTATCTACGATTAGGTGGTCTGCAGCCGTTTGTGTGATTCGAGTCGTGTTGTAGGCTACGATAATTTCCGTCGTGTTTGCATGCATTATTATACAGTACTGTCAACCCTGAGTACGCATCATGGTGTCTTACTTTCTTCCAGAAGAGGATTCACTTATGGGTTTACTGTTATTGCGCTGCTTTACGTATTAACGGTGTAGTAGATTTACATTTTCTCTCTTCCAAAACTTGTTAGCAGTGAAAGCCCACTACTTGACGAGTGAAATGGCGCGTATGATATTCTGCTATGGCTTAGCAAATGGACGTAGCCTGTGAGCTTGTGCCCTCTACGCTGAAATATATCCACAGTGCAGAACGCCCTCTGATCGGCAGACTTTTCCGGCGTTTGAAGGACACAGGTACCCTGGCACCTCGGAAGACTGATAGTGGAAGACCCCGCACATTCCGCACGCCTGACACGGAGGAGTGCGTGCTACGTTCGGTGGAAAAAAACCTCTGGGACCAGTGTGAGACGATTAGCGGCAGTACAAGCCGTGTCAATTTCTGATCTGGGGTGGTAATTCACGAACAATTGCTATACCTACATCGTCTACGGCCTGTTCGGACCCTAAGGCCACAGGATGATCATGGTAGAAGGCGATTCTTTTAATGGCTGTGGCACAAGTATGCCGCAGAGCCACTGCTCACATCCAATATTTTACACTACTGGCCATTAAAATTGCCACACCACGAAGATGACGTGCTACTGACGCGAAATTTAATTGACAGGAAGAAGATGCTGTGATATGCAAATAATTAGCTTTTCAGAGCATTCACAAAAGGTTGGCGCCGGTGGCGACACCTACAACGTGCTGACATGAGGAAAGGTTCCAACCGATTTCTCATACACAAATAGCAGTTGACCGGCGTTGCCTGGTGAAACGTTGTTGTGATACGTCGTGTAAGGAGGAGAAATGCGTTCCATCGCGTTTCCGACTTTTATAAAGGTAAGATTGCGGTTTATCGTATCGCGACATTGCTGCTCGCGTTGGTCGAGATCCAATGACTGTTAGCAGAATATGGAAACGGTGGGTTCAGGAGGGTAATACGGAACGCCGTGCTGGATCCCAACGGCCTCGTGTCACTAGCAGTGGAGATGACAGGCATCTTATCCGCATGGCTGCAACGGATCGTGCAGCCACGTCTCGATCCCTGAGTCAACAGATGGGGATGTTTGCAAGACAACAAACATCTGCACGAACAGATCGACGAAGTTTGCAGCAGCATGGACTATCAGCTCGGAGACCATGGCTGCCGTTACCCTTGACGCTGCATCACAGACAGGAGCGCCTGCGATGGTGTACTCAACGACAAATCTGGGTGTACGAATGGCAAAACGTCATTTTTTCGGATGAATCCAGGTTCTGTTTACAGCATCATGATGGTCGCATCCGTGTTCGGCGACATCGCGGTGAACGCACATTGGAAGCGTGTATTCGTCATCGCCATACTGGCCTGCTGGTATGGGGAGCCATTGGTTACACGTCTCGGTCACCTCTTGTTCGCATTGACGGCACTTTGAACAGTGGACGTTACTTTTCAGATGTTTACGACCTGTGGTTCTGCCCTTCATTGGATCCCTGCGTAACCCTGCATTTCAGCAGGATAATGCACGACTGCATGTTGCAGGTCTTGTAGGGCCTTTCTGGATACAGAAAATGTTCGACTGCTGCCCTGGCCAGCCTATTCTCCAGATCTCTCACCAATTGAAAACGTCTGGTCAATGGTGGCCGAGCAACTGGCTCGTCACAATACGCCAGTCACTACTATTGATGAACCGTGGTATTCTGTTGAAGCTGCGTGGGCAGGTGTGCCTGTACGCGCCATCCAAGCTCTGTTCGACTCAATGCCCAGGCGTATCAAGGCCGTTCTTACGGCCAGAGGTGTTTGTTCTTGGTACTGATATCTCAGGACCTATGCACCCAAATTACGTGACAATGTAATCACATGTCAGTTGTAGTACAATATATTTGTTCAATGAATAACCGTTTATCATCTGCATTTCTTCTTGGTGTAGCAATTTTAATGGCCACTAGAGTATTTACCGATGAGGGAGGGCTCACAAGGGGTGGTGTTGTGAATTTCTGTAACCAGTATGTATGGGCAGATGTAAATCCCCAGGCAGGCAAATCAACAGCGATTCTCAGTTGACGAATGGGCAGACTCACTTGGCGACAGATTAATAGAACCATACATGCTACCTCAAACTCTAACTGTAGCGCAATTTCTGGCCTGCACATTAATGTATTGCCTCCTTGCTGGAGGATATGCCACTGCAGAAACGAATACAATTGTGTTCATGCACCATGGCGCACCAGCACACTTTTGTCGCAATGTTAGTGAACATTTAATGCGATCATTTAAGCACCGCTGGGTTGGTCTGGGGAACCCCACACCTTGGCCTGCTCATTCCCCAGACCTCTGTCCCATAGACTTTTGGTTTTGGGGACACTTGTAGGAACTGGTCTAGGCCACGCCAACCGACGATGTACGGACACTACAGGGTCGTGTCCTCAGTGCGTGCCAGATGGTGCAATACCTCAAAGGGTACGCCATTCCTTACGCCGGAAACAGGAGAGCTTAGCATAGTCTGTAGACCCAGGCTGTTACGTGGAATTAAATTCTGCTCTCGGCCGCAGGAACAACTTCTCTAATTCTGGAGAATGCGTTTCGGTCTTCACCATTTACTGATAGTGTCAGTGTGTTTTACCGCATAGTATTTGTGTCCGTGTGTTTATACCGCATCGTATTTCAAAACATGTAACATTAGGTTGAATTGTACTGCGAGGAAGTGTTACAGCAGTGTGTATATATATATATATATATATATATATATATATATATATATATATATATATACTCCTGGAAATGGAAAAAAGAACACATTGACACCGGTGTGTCAGACCCACCATACTTGCTCGGGACACTGCGAGAGGGCTGTACAAGCAATGATCACACGCACGGCACAGCGGACACACCAGGAACCGCGGTGTTGGCCGTCGAATGGCGCTAGCTGCGCAGCATTTGTGCACCGCCGCCGTCAGTGTCAGCCAGTTTGCCGTGGCATACGGAGCTCCATCGCAGTCTTTAACACTGGTAGCATGCCGCGATAGCGTGGACGTGAACTGTATGTGCAGTTGACGGACTTTGAGCGAGGGCGTATAGTGGGCATGCGCGAGGCCGGGTGGACGTACCGCCGAATTGCTCAACACGTGGGGCGTGAGGTCTCCACAGTACATCGATGTTGTCGCCAGTGGTCGGCGGAAGGTGGACGTGCCCGTCGACCTGGGACCGGACCGCAGCGACGCACGGATGCACGCCAAGACCGTAGGATCCTACGCAGTGCCGTAGGGGACCGCACCGCCACTTCCCAGCAAATTAGGGACACTGTTGCTCCTGGGGTATCGGCGAGGACCATTCGCAACCGTCTCCATGAAGCTGGGCTACGGTCCCGCACTCCGTTAGGCCGTCTTCCGCTCACGCCCCAACATCGTGTAGCCCGCCTCCAGTGGTGTCGCGACAGGCGTGAATGGAGGGACGAATGGAGACGTGTCGTCTTCAGCGATGAGAGTCGCTTCTTCCTTGGTGCCAATGATGGTCGTATGCGTGTTTGGCGCCGTGCAGGTGAGCGCCACAATCAGGACTGCATACGACCGAGGCACACAGGGCCAACACCCGGCATCATGGTGTGGGGAGCGATCTCCTACACTGGCCGTACACCACTGGTGATCGTCGAGGGGACACTGAATAGTGCACAGTACATCTAAACCGTCATCGAACCCATCGTTCTACCATTCCCAGACCGGCAAGGGAACTTGCTGTTCCAACAGGACAATGCACGTCCGCATGTATCCCGTGCCACCCAACGTGCTCTAGAAGGTGTAAGTCAACTACCCTGGCCAGCAAGATCTCCGGATCTGTCCCCCATTGAGCATGTTTGGGACTGGATGAAGCGTCGTCTCACGCGGTCTGCACGTCCAGCACGAACGCTGGTCCAACTGAGGCGCCAGGTGGAAATGGCATGGCAAGCCGTTCCACAGGACTACATCCAGCATCTCTACGATCGTCTCCATGGGAGAATAGCAGCCTGCATTGCTGCCAAAGGTGGATATACACTGTACTAGTGCCGACATTGGGCATGCTCTGTTGCCTGTGTCTATGTGCCTGTGGTTCTGTCAGTGTGATCATGTGATGTATCTGACCCCAGGAATGTGTCAATAAAGTTTCCCCTTCCTGGGACAATGAATTCACGGTGTTCTTATTTCAATTTCCAGGAGTGTATATATATATATATATATATATATATATATATATATATATATATATATATATATATATATGTGTGTGTGTGTGTGTGTGTGTGTGTGTGCGTATGCGCGGGATCGTGAGTGTGTATGTGTGTGTGTGTGTGTGTGTGTGTGTGTGTTTGTTTATAATCACACCGCGATACTGGATTGTGTTCTTGAGCCGGTTGCGGTGGCCGAGCAGTTCTAGGCGCTTCAGTCCCGGAACCGCACGACTGCTACGGTCGCAGGTTCGAATCCTGCCTCGGGCATGGGTATGTGTGATATCCTTAGGTTAGTTAGGTTTAAGTAGTTCTAAGTTCTAGGGGACTGATGACCTCAGATGTTAAGACCCATAGTGCTCAGAGCAATTTTTTTTTTTTTTTTTTTTTTTTTTTTTTTTTTGTAGTTACGTTGTGATACGTTCTTATGTCCAGGAACCGACCGCAAAATTAACGGATGTCAATAGTGAATTTTTAGGTTAGGGAATTCATGCTGTCATTATTTCCTTCAAATATGGCACTATTTTGTACGGTTGTCTTTTATCACTCAGTAACAATATGCGTTGCTTCAGTCTATTATCAATTATGTGTCCACCGATATATTTGTCAGACACTTCTCAACTGCGCACTTTCCAAATGGGGTACTATGTAAAATTTCCTAGAAATTAGGATGGACAACAGTTCTCTAACCTCTGCTTTGATATATTTTCGGGAAGCGTTATTGTTTTCCAAATGGGAAGTCTTTAAATATATTAAACGCTAACATTAGTAACACAAGTTAACGGTGCAACTCGTCCATTGTCGAAACTTACCCAGATACAGAAACCGAGTGTGCTATTTCTCCATACGTTGCTCCACTGCTCCTAGCAACATAGTACACTCCTTCTCCAAGAAGCAACAGTTTTTCTTCGTGTCCCAAACAGAGCTCACTTGGTAACCAAATAGAGCTGGTGCTCCAAGCTCTTTAAGATCCTCAGATTTGTTTTAAGTGTTTGTGACGGTACGTCACATAAATGGACATTTGGAGAAAGTGAAAGGAAGTGTTTGCTGTGCGACTTGTGAATTATAAATTATTTTAAGACTGCATATGTGTATGCGATGTATAAGAAAGATTACAAAAGTTAAATAATACCACGAAAAATAACAAACATCAATGTGATATAAAACTAAAAGAACATTATTTTTATCTGTGTAATGAAAATGAACATGACCAGAGACTATTGCTTCATTGAAAGCTCTCATGTTTTGTTTCGTCTAGAGGTAGGCCGCCATTGTAGCGCTGGTTGGTTGTAATTTAGTAAAATATACTTATTGTAATTTAGTAAAATACTAAATTGTAATTTAGTAAAATGTACTTATAATTGTTATTATGAAGTGTGTATTATTCACTTAGTTGTCACCTCTCATCATTGCAACCATTAATTATAATTAACAAAGTTTTTACAAAACTTCGTACTGCGGGGAGCTCATCTGCCCTAGCAGGATATAGCCGGCCATTACGCTTGTAAGTAGGCTGTTTAGGTTTTTTTATTGGTAACGCCACCTCTGTATAAAAATCACTGGCTGTGCTGTGTGCAGTCTGTGTCTAGTTTGCATTGTTGTCTGCCATTGTAGTGTTGGGCAGCGGCAGCTGGACGTGAACAGCGCGTAGCGTTGCGCAGTTGGAGGTGAGCCGCCAGCAGTGGTGGATGTGGGGAGAGAGATGGCGGAGTTTTGTAATTTGTCATGAACTGCTATATATATTATGACTATTAAGGTAAATACATAGTTTGTTCTCTATTAAAATCTTTCATTTGCTAACTATGCCTATCAGTAGTTAGTGCCTTCAGTAGTTTGAATCTTTTATTTAGCTGGCAGTAGTGGCGCTCGCTGTATTGCAGTAGCTTCAGTAGCGAAGATTGTTGTGAGGTAAGTGATTTGTGAAAGGTATAGTTTAATGTTAGTCAGGGCCATTCTTTTGTAGGGATTATTGAAAGTCAGATTGCGTTGCGCTAACAAAATATTGTGTGTCGGGTTAAGAACAGTCCTGTATAATTCTTCAAAGTCAATTATTAAAAAAAGGAAAGGAAGAAGATAGAATATGTTAAAAAAAATGCGTGTTCGGTCAGAGGGCTGCGTGCTCTCTCAATCAAAAAAAAAAAAAAAAAAAAAAAAAAAGTGGTCAGCGCGACAGAATTTCAATCCTAAGAGCAAGGGTTCGATTCCCGGCTGCGTCGGAGATTTTCTCCGCTCAGGGACTGAATGTTGTGTTGTCCTAACCATCATTTTATCTCCATGGTCGCGCAAGTCGTCGAAATGGCGTCATATCGGAAGACTTGCACCCGGCGAACGGTCTACCCGACGGGAGGCCCTGGTCACACGACATTTACATTTTACCTTGAGGAATCTGCGTGCCTTCTGTGGAACACATGGCGTATCAGTTCATGAAGACAGCTGGCTGCAAATTGGTTTGTTTTCATGTCATCAGCTCTCTGGCTGCTTTCCTGTGGTCTGCCTCGACTTCCTCTCCTCCGCCGTCGTCTTCGTTTCAAAGTACAGACAATGTGCTCATTTATTTGTTGGATGTATTCCAGTCCATCGCGATGCGTTACGCAGAAGTGGGAGGTCGTCTGAAACAATGACCTGCTGCCGCTCCAGTGGTCTGACGTATCTCACTGTCGCCGCACCTTTCTTTTCGAACTGGGCAAACCGAACAGCTAACCAGGTCACTGTACTGACGGTCGGTTGTACAAAACGGTCAAGCGCTGCGTAATCTTTCGTTGCATACAGGATGTAGATGACACTATTAATATCTCATTTCTAGTGTCGTGCTGAAATGATAATCGCTCACACATCCAACCATGTATTACACATAATCTCCGTTTGACGTTTATTCACTGCGACGTTCAGAGTGCTGAATTTTTAATGTAAACTTTAAACATGTCGCACTGAAGAAGTTTTTATTTTTCTGTGCAGGTTGGTGACGCTACGCTTACGCAGACAGTCGCCATGGTGCACTCCTCACCCGTGGCGTCCAGTGAGGGAGAGACGCTGCCCACACCCCGCCGCATTCGAGGCTGCAGGCGATGCTGGGCAGAGAGGCTGGGAGACAAAGCTGTAGTGCGGCCCCACTGCCGCCAGGGGTACCGCCTGTTCAGAAAATAGAGTGGTTCCTTTCTTCAAATACTACTGTTCTACTCTCATTTATTTACCATAAAACTACAAAGATGGCCCCAGTCGCAGTCAGTAACGGTCGCCAAAGAACCTATCACGGTATAGAGTATATGTACGGGTGTGTGTGTCGACACTTATCACGGGATATTTTTATTTTTATAATTATATCTTATGATTTTGGTTGGGGTGACTTTAAATTTTGTGGGCTAGCATGAGACTTTTAATCAACTTATACCGCGGACATCAGCTGCCCCGAAGTACGTACGATATAATATTTTTTTTAAACACAACGAGCGACTCACCGCCTTCTAATAAGTAGTTTGCGTGAGCGCTGCTAATTAGAAAAGAAAATATGCGTATTCTTACGCAAACTGGTATTATTAATATGGGTCTCAGGGGTTACTGGTTATTTAAGTACCAAACCACATAGAGATTAACCGAGATATTGCGGAGCCTATTGGATAAAAAATATTTTCAATCTTTCTTGTTCATTATTTGCAAGGCAAAACTGGAGAGAATCTCATCTGCCGTTATGCGGCCAAACTCGAAACATACTAAACTCATTCAGTATTCTAAATATTAACAAACGAAAAATATTTTTACTCTGTTAACTTTGAGACTATTGTAAGATCAAGGTAGAGCAACCTCTCAAATTTACATTTAATATCATGAATCTTCAGCGTGAAACGTCCCCTTTGAAGAATTATACAGGACTGTTCTTAACCCGACACACAATATTTTGTTAGCGCAACGCAATCTGACTTTCAATAATCCCTACAAAAGAATGGCCCTGACTAACATTAAACTATACCTTTCACAAATCACTTACCTCACAACAATCTTCGCTACTGAAGCTACTGCAATACAGCGAGCGCCACTACTGCCAGCTAAATAAAAGATTCAAACTACTGAAGGCACTAACTACTGATAGGCATAGTTAGCAAATGAAAGATTTTAATAGAGAACAAACTATGTATTTACCTTAATAGTCATAATATATATAGCAGTTCATGACAAATTACAAAACTCCGCCATCTCTCTCCCCACATCCACCACTGCTGGCGGCTCACCTCCAACTGCGCAACGCTACGCGCTGTTCACGTCCAGCTGCCGCTGCCCAACACTACAATGGCAGACAACAATGCAAACTAGACACAGACTGCACACAGCACAGCCAGTGATTTTTATACAGAGGTGGCGTTACCAATAAAAAAACCTAAACAGCCTACTTACATAATCTTTATTGAACAAACTAAAAGTACATATATACACACTATGCAAGAGTTCTTCAAGGTACCATTTAAACATATACAAATGACTGTTAGTTAAACAAAAAAATTTAGAAAAACATTAAATACAACAAAATTTAACATATTCTGTCTTCTTCCTTTTTTTATTTGTTTTTTGGTCGCTGCATGAGAACGTGGATAAGGGTGTTGCATCATGTGACGGGTAGGCATGGCACACCCCAACTTTGAGGGGGGTCAAGGAAGACGCTGCGGAGAAAACCGGCAAAAGTTTGTCGGTAAGATGGTTTTCGGGTGAGGGTGCTATGTGCGGTCACAACTTTGTACCAGAAGTCAAGGACAGTATGCGGACGACTCTGCAAGAGGTATTCTAAAGCCTGTCCTCGAAACCAGATTAGGGTATGGTGCTTAACAAGAGGGTAGTGAAAGCCACTCAGCTACCGAGGGCGGACATTCCTCAAGGTTAAACTCAGAGTTTGTTCGCTTCCACGACACGGCAATTTCGGCTGTTATTTTCCGCTTGGATCACACCTCATTCTGATGATGATGGAAATCAGTTCAGAATTATCGGAAAGTTTAGTCATTTACAACTCGTCGTGTCATGACCACACACAGAATTTGATAAATATCGAAGTAATATTGCATGGTGCAACCCTTTCCGTGTCCGGCAATGTATGATTGCCTTAACACTTCGAGACAAATTTTCGCATCGGCCAGTGTTTCCTGTGAGTGTTATTGACCTGTACTTCTAAGAATCGCTGCCGGCCGGTGTGGCCGTGCGGTTCTAGGCGCTTCAGTCTGGAACCGCGTGACCTCTATGGTCGCAGGTTCGAGTCCTGCCGTGGGCATGGATGTGTGTGATGTCCTTAGGTTAGTTAGGTTTAAATAGTTCTACGTTCTAGGGGACTGATGACTACAGATGTTAAGTCCCATAGTGCTCAGAGCCATTTTTTTAAGAATCGCTACATCACACATCCATGCCCACGGCAGGATTCGAACCTGCGACCGTAGCAGTCACGCGGTTCCGGACTGAAGCGCCTAGAACCGCTCGGCCACTTGGCTGGCTAATAATAGTAAATCTAGTTGTTTCTATCTCTCTGCAGTTCGTGGTAACCACGACGCTGCCTTACCTTTTCATCAACGCGCCCCTCAAACTGCGATTCCTGGAGAGAAGCCCCATTCTACCGTGACTCTTGCCTAGAATCTCGCATCTGATGCGGTTCCTGGAGAGAATCTGCCTTCTGTTGCGGTGGCTGGAGAGAATGTCGCTCCTGCTGCCTTTGCTGGAGAGAGATGGAGTTGGAATTAGGTCACCGCTATCCCTCCATCTGGTGAATTCTGCCCTCATGCCCTTCACTGTAACCACGACGCTGCCTCACCTCTCCAGTGCTGCGTCCCTCCATCTGTGAGTCCTCAACAGGAGCTGCCTGCAGCCGCGAGTCCTGGTGAGCGGCTCGCTGCTCCCCTCTGACGCCAGCAGCGGCCACCGGCTTGATCTTCTCAAAGTAGGCTTCCCACTGCGCCACCAACTCCTCGTGGCGCTTAGCGCGGAGCTGCGCTTTCAAGATGTGAAAGTTCTGTGGACGGAAAGTTTTCAGCATTAGGTTTTCATTTACTGGAAAGCATCCTTCTTCAGTACCTATCGGATTTCTAACACGCTCTAAGAGCGCATTTACGTTTGAAGGAAAGCTATGATTGAAAGTTGTAATGTTATTGGGCTTTCCGTCGTATGAAAGCTGTGAGTACCCTTGGAAAGGCATTCACCTAGCTGTGTATTAAATGATCAACTTATGAGATCAGACCTACTCTTTGAAAGACACTTGTTTTATATAAATTACGTAATTCTAAAGATGCGCATCTAGCGCGAACGCTAATACATCGATTGCACCGTCAAAGGAACATTTTAACAGAAGCTCAACTGAGCGTTCCGCTTCTATCTAAATAAAAGATGGCAGTAAAAACCTTTGTAGATCTGCAGATTTTATCGTACTTCTGCTTGTAATGTGAAAGCGTAAAGAAAGTCGTCTTTAAGCCATAAAAGTGTGCGGTCTTGCCGGCGCGCAGACAGTTATTCATTAATAACATTCATTAGTAAAATTCAAGTAATTTATGTTCGATACTGCAAATCGGCGAGTTTTTGTTATGAAGGTGTTGAACGGTGCAAGAATTGTCTAGAAGGAAGGAGAAAAGTAATGACTGTAATTTGTGACAACAACGTGAACCAAGAAGTTAGCACAGGACAGGCTGAAATCTGATCGCACCATACAATTAGAAAATTACTTATCTAAGTTATACCGTTTATAAATAAGCCCTAATTGCTTGTGAGAATTATTAAAATATATTTAGTGTTTACCAGATTTCTTATTCTATTCTTTTCCTTTATTTTTTTACCTCTATGTCATATTATTTTTACAAATGTCAAACAGCCTTTACTACAGCAGAGAATACTGCGGCATCTTGGTCGTAGACAGAAGGCCGCTCCTTGTCTTCTAAACAACTCATAGCTGCCTAATTTATTAAAAACTTCATTTGCAAATGCAATTTTTTTATTGTTCATTGTTAAATGTCCCTTTTGTAATTATAAAATTCATACTGATTACGTAAAGAAATCCTGGTTGTTCTTTTCCAAATAATAGAGGCCTTTGCGTAATCAAAACCAGCGTCCTTCTGACAACGGTCAGGAGCCGACCAGAAGACGGACGTCTTCGACCGCTTTTGTGTCTCCTGTGGCAAAGCTGTGCCAAACTGGGAACACGACATATATATATATATATATATATATATATATATATATATATATATATATATATATATATATATATATAGTTATCAGATTAAAATTGAAAAAATTGGAACACATTTATTTTTTTCTTTTATCATACTAGAAAGTCTACATCGATTCGATTCCACGAGACTGTTACTTTACATTATTACATTATTTAGCACTACTCATACTAGAAACCTTCTTGCGTTCTCATTCTACCATGTACAATGATAGTAATTCAAAAATGGTTCAAATGGCTCTGAGCACTATGGGGCTTAACTTCTGAGGTCATCAGTCCCTTGAACTTAGAACTATTTAAACCTAACTAAGCTAAGGACAGCACACACATCCACGCCCCAGGCAGGATTCGAACCTGCGACCGTAGCGGTCGCTCGGTTTCAGACTGTAGCGCCTAGAACCGCTCTGCCACCCTGGCCGGCGATGATAGTAGATACAACGTTCTAATCAGAAGTAGGAAGAAGATAGTACCTTTTACAGTTTGATCGTCAATGAAAACATCACAATAGATAATCACAATATGTCCTGCGAACTCGCCAAGGGAAACAGTGTATGACTTGTGACGTTTGTTTTAAACTCCTTACAAGGTTGATGGATCCACAACTACTGTGCATTTTGTTATCAGAACTCATTCCCATCTTGTTAGGAGCTGTAATGAGTAAAGAAAAGCAAATAGTCTGAAAAAATTAAGTCTGATGTTAAAATAACATTGCACAGTGTAGCAGTCAAGAAGCCCCACCCACGGACGACACCAATGCGGAACGCTACCAGCACAAGTGATAACTGCCGTGCGTATTGAACATATGATATTTTCTATAGAAGTACCACTCTTTCGTCAGGCATGATCGTTGTGCACTAGCGTATGTTTCATTGTAGGTGGGAAAGCTGAGATTTTGGTCATGCCGATATGAAAGGTACATCTGGTTTCCAGAAGCCAGAAATAAAACTGGGAACCGTGGGGGGGGGGGGGGGGGGGGGGGGAGGATGTCTCTTGCAATCGCATACAGAATGCCGCCTATTATCTGTGGAGGAGAAACAAACAGATGTGTTGAGTCTCGCACTCTATGTGGTGTCAGTGAGGTGGCTGTGGCGCATCCCGGCCGCTGCCAAACACATGGATTCCACGAGGACGTGGCGTGGCGTGGCGCTCAGCGGCTGTTGGTGACGAGCGCTAGCGTGCGAAATTGGAAGCATTTCAAACACAAGTATGGCCCACTATGTCGGAATGGTTTGAAACTGAGTGTGAACGGAAGATACAAAGCATAAATAGTGAAAGGATGTTAGGAATACAAATTCGGTCAATTACAGTATTATGGGAGGTGGACCAGGAGAAAAGAGATCGTATTGTGGAAAGGAGTGGACTTTACTGCCAACAGTTCCTCCATTAACCTCTAACCTTTTAGAGAAACTATGAGAAATCAAACTCCTATGTCCAGACAAGCACTTGAACCACCGGTCTCCAAATACGAATCTTTGATGAAATAAAAACATTTTACAGTAACATTCAGTGTGTTGTACCGTCTAATATCCACAGTATGTGAACCCTGAGTGCTGGTAAATCTCTGTATTAATTTTTCCATACATCTCGGCGATACTTACCTGAGGTATGAAGTACTCGTCCTCAGGATCCACCTCACTGACTTCATCACGTTCGGCTTCACCTCCACAGGGGAGGCAAAACATGGCGAGAGCCCGCCGGAACATCTGCAGAAAGAAAGTTACAATAAAGTCCAAAACCTAGACACTAATCCAACAGAGCACCAGCTTTTCAAATCGGGACTGCCAAGAAATCAGAAAGTTTGAAATTGTTGTGTTGTGATTGGATCTATCGAGGACTTCCTCCTCTTATGCATGTACAGAAGACAGCTTTTCAGACAATCAGTCTCTACCGTTCCATGACTTTCCCACATATATTAGCTCCGGAATAATGCGTTACAAATTCAGACAAAGTAATAGTGTATAATAGGAAATTGATAAATATTTTTTGAACATAAATTGTAATGGACAATTATGGTTCAATTTCTGTTTGATTTTGGACAACAGACGTGTAACATGGAAATTTTCGGATTAGTATCACATGACATGAAGTGAGATGCGTTCAACTATGTGCTTCTAAATTTTCTCTCTCTTTCACCCCCTACTACTCCAGTCGATTTTGTCTTTTCTTTCTTCTCACAAACCTGCCATCCCCTACGCCAACAGACACAACATATGGCGCGGAATGGCCGCGCGGTTTGAGACGTCCTGTCACGGACTGCACGGCCCCTCCCGCCGGATGTTCGAGTTCTCCCTCGGGCATGGGTGTGTGTGTTGTTCTCAGCATAAGTTAGATTAATTAGTGCGGAACCGATGACCTTAGCACTTTGGTCCCAAGAAATTCACACACATTTGAACACAACATATGGGCTGCAATAGTGACTAATGATCAACGAATGTACTTCCTAGCTTCATTATCCATCATAGTGGATGGTAGAAATACGGCCTCATTTGGCAATAATAATAATAATAATAGTAATATTAATAACAATAAAGTAGCTTCAGGCTGCAGTAAAGATTCTATAAGTGTAATTCAGTGATCGTTTCCGAGGCCTCATGTCACACCTCCATGTGTACCTTTGCACACAGAACTACATTTTTCTGGATGGCATTTACATATGCTTCTAAAACACAACATTATTTCTTGTGAAGTATGTGTTATAACTTAAGCAGTCCACCTGTCGTAAGGTTAAGGTAGAGGTCTTGTGCTAAAATTGTAATATATAGGAGATATAATTACTCATAGTAAATATCAGTAGTGAGTCAATAGTATTTTCTATCTTTATACATTTATTTCGTTACACGTTGTTATTATCCAGTTTCCAGGCTAAGTGATCCTAGGTGAGGGTATATAGGTACTCATTAATAGGAAAACAATCGCTGGGTACCCATCTTCACTCAGGGAGTTGATATGAGACCATGTGGTAGTCCGAATAAAAGGATAATCTTCGAAGTATAAGGGGTAAAAGAATTTTATTGAAAACATATTCTAACTATTTACGATATTTGTTTATAATCAAAATTTTTATTTTGTTATCCTCGGAATATATGCACAATTTTTTCGAATTTCCTACTCGTGAGCAATTGACTCAAGAGCAGTTGGCGTAGGGGATGGCAGGTTTGTGAGAAGAAGGAAGACACAATGGACTGGAGTAGTAGGGGGGATGTCTACCATGAAAGATTTAGAAGCACATAGGTGAACGCACCTCACTTCATGTCATGTGATACTAATCCGAAAATTTCTGTGTTCCACGTCTGTTGTCCAAACAGAAATTGAACCATAATTGTTCATTGCAATTGGCAATGAGAGAAGCAGGAGTCTTTGAGGTTGATGCCGCAATATTTTAAAATTTGTCCTTGCGCTTTGTTAATTGTAAAACTGTAGGCTAATTTGATTGGAAATTGCAGTCTTTTAAGATGGAATGGCAATTCAGTAGAGATCAGTGGTATACTGGGGATAAATAGTAAATGTCCTTTGTACTTTCCAGTCATAACTTCGGCTTCGATTATGCTATTCGATAGCTGTTTGACGATCAGCCTTAATCCGTTACATAGATTTGGTGAGTTGAGATTTCCTACTACTTGCTAAGAGTTTACAAATTCTATACGGGAACGTCTTTCGACATTCAGTTCTCACATTTTTTTGTTAATAGCAGTCTTTTTATCTGTGGCCAGAGATATGAATATTTTTTAAGCATGCATTGATCACGTCTGCTGGTGTTCACCTGGGGATAACTCGAAGTGTTTGTCGAAAGTCTCCTGAGAGCTTGAGTAGAGCTATTCGCGTCACTTCAGTGTTTCCTCGCAAGTCTTGTAATGTTATGTCCATGGCTTCGAGTGATCTTTTTATGTGTCAGTGTGCATTCGTCCCAGAAGATAATTTCAGCTTGCTTTAGAAGTTCGCCCCGTGCAGATGCTCTAGAGATTTTACATACTGGCAATTTTTCTTCGACTATATTCGACAGTGGAGTAGGAGCTTCGTCCTCCTCCTGGAAAAATAGCTGCAATACCGGATGAAGCCAGCGCAAGTGCGATTTGTTGTTAGCACGCATTTCCGCCAGTAATAAATCTATTAAAACGTTTTCCCGGTCCCACCTGGTGCGTCCAAGTAAATGCCCGTAGTTCCCCTAGTGTTGTTGTCGATCCGCTCCATAATGACATTGTAAATTTCCTTTTGATTGTCGTTTAGGAGTGGTTCGTTGTGAGCATCGTACTGAAGTAGGTCGTTGATGTAGTAGCTTTTTTCCTTTAAATTTTGAAGTTTAGCACATTGATAGGATCTTTACGTGGTGCTTGCATCCTACGTTCTACTGAGGTCTGGTTGTTTGTCGCTAAACATTTATCTTCTGGGCGAATGAGTGTTTCATTGAAGATGTCACCGTTGAATTCGGTTACCAATTGAGAATGAGCTTCACGGATATGGTACGGTACGTCATCACTCATACTCTCTTTGAAGCAATCCCGTAGCTGTTTTGGACTCAATGGGTTACATGTTGTTAGAATTATGGCGAATAAGTCTCTCGTTAGTTCAGCTGAGGCTGTGAGTGAGCTGCCTGTAGTTTTAATTCCCAGTGGTTGTCGTTTACCAATAGTCCTAAGCGTTTGCATGCTTCCCTGTACGTCTGGCATAGGTAACCGACAACAGTCTTGAGGTCTGTTACACTTGTTGGCCCCGTATATCGTGTAGCAACATCCGGAGAGAGAAACATCCGGCGTTGTTCGGGTGTACGGTGTATTCTCGGCCTAGTGAGCCGGTTTTCATGATTCTTGTATCATCTTCTACTGGAATTCCTAGTTATCGTCGCTGAAAATTTTTTTTCTTGCTTTGTTCCACGTATAATAGGTAGGGACGCCACATATAGTAGTGTTTTCGCTTGGCACAGTTCGTAAAAAGCTGTTAAAGTTGTGTTCTGAGGTGATTGGTTTGCAATTTTTCTTTTGTGGAGTAAACTCTCTGTCCATTCTCCAAACGTACGAATTGGGAAATTCAACTTGATTATTTTTGTGGGTATATCCGTGGGGATGGATTCTATCGTGTGGTCATATGAGATTGTGTGCGTGAGGTCATCTTCGTTTTTGCCATTCGTTTGTGTACATCTAGCATCTAGCTGTTCCAAACATGTATTTTGTGACGACTTCAATAAATCTAATTTGTTTTTGTTGGAATACTCCGGTTGTTATATCGTTTCGATGCATGGGGGCTTGTCCGTATCTTAAATGTTCTTTGATTTCTGAGCACGACAAGAAGCATGTGAACGCTGCGAAGCGCTCAGATCATCCATTATTTTCTAGTGTAGGTCGTGGCATCTTGACTGTGTTCGTGCATGTGTCTCGGATTTCCTGAGTATGATGAGGGAATGATTACCATAGTTCCAATGCCGTCAATGTTCCTGTCATTTATGATTACGTCTCGGAGGTGGATGTATCCTCCTGTACGTAATTTCTTCTGATTCAGTCTTAAGTAAAGCATCTATTTTTGCATACATATCCACCAGGAATTGCTGGGGTAAATATTGAGAATGTGATCGTACATTTCATTGTCTCTGATCATTAAGCGGTAAGTATAAAACTCCTTTGAAGTGACATTTTTTGTTGGTTTTTACGCCTGTTTCAAGTTGGATTTGTTTCACAGTAAAATGATGTCCGTCCTCTCCGTGCAGAAATGTTTATATATATCTGAGGGTATCATATGAACGGTGTGTCTCTGCAGTGGGTTCTAGTCATTGCCGTCTTCATTGTACAATAATGGCACGGTTTGTGTTTTCACTGTCCACGATCACGATGGCGACTTCTTCTATCTAAGGTGCATCAAATCGGCGTTTGTGATCTCCATGTGGTGTTTGTCGGCTTAAATTATAAGTAGTGTAGTGCTGTTTTGAATATGTGAATCAATTGACTGTGTTTGTGTAAGATCCTCTGTACGTCTCGGATTACTTCTCGTCTCAGTCGACTGACATTTGTGCGTCGTTTATCTCCATTTCAGATTAAATATACTTGCAGAAACTTTGGTCTTCGTTGGGTGGTGGTAGTAGTAATGATCCCATGTTGTGATAGATGTGTCCTTGAATTGGAAAAACATAATTGATTTCATTTCTGTTAGTGTTGATCGAAGTGACACCGAAAGAAGCCATTTGGAAGCCTGCGTTGTACGCTTTCATATTTTGAAGAGAATGTTTTGATTCTGGAGATTCACGGCCATGTGACGTAAAATTCCTACGGAGGTGCTTCCCGTGGTGGTAATCAAATTCTTTTACTCATGCTACAGAATGTGGTGTTTCTCTACCGAATTGTTTCGTGCTGCAAAATTGGCAGATTGTATCTATTTTCCAGATTACAACTTTATTGTGTTAGTTATATCCTTTCGTCGGATCGTAGTGGAATGCTTCATTTTTTAGGTTGTACTGTTTAATTTTCCTCGTTCGCGCTTCTCGTAGTGTAATATCTTCATAGCTGGCTTGAGTCCGCTGTCTTTAATTCTAAGATTGTGTCGCAGTTTTTGATTCTTCAGTCCGTTCATTTCGTTGTTCTCTGTTTCTCTGCTTCTCACGGTGCTCATTCTCGTTCCTTGGAAACTTAAACGTGCTTCGTGCTATTCGTCTGTTTTGTCTTTTCTCTGCTGTTTTTGGTTTCACCGTTTTGCTTCAGAACTGGCACTGTCTAAAATAGAAATCAAGTCAACTCTCTATTAACAAACACACTAAGTACACTTTACAACTTTTCATATTTTGTTTTAGATTTATATTCATCCACTTTATCACTTTGACTACACACACTTCACTGTTTGTTTTTATTCACTCGCAGCACTACTCTTTCGGTTCCTCGCTTCGTCACTGATAAGAAACTGACGATTGTAACCAGAAGGGGTCTGCTTTTTATACCACTACCAATTTTTATCCCCACCAATGGCTAATTCCAGAACATAGCAAAAGGGCTTCGAACAGACCACAAAATACCAGACCATTCCATAACATTCGAGAATTTTCCTGAGTATTCCACAATGATCTGCGACGAGTATAACTACACTACAAAAGCAACACGGCTCAATAAGACACGATTCTGTGCATCCTGTGCGGCTTTATAATAGTTTCAAAGGTATTTAATTGTAAGAACATTGAAAGAATATCAATAATTATTAGAGACAAAATGAACGACTAATATTACACAGTACAGGTGACCTATGCCATTACTTAATCTGAACTGTCGTAGCTGGATTTGTAATTAGATTACCGTAATTCAGAAAAGGTACCATTACATTATACTGTCGATACATCGTTATGGTAATTCCCGGATATTTAAATGCAAATCCACTACCAATAGTTTGGATTATGTAATAGTCTACGTTACTTATATTGTGTAGTATTAGTGGTTCACTGTGAGCCCAATCATTATAATGATTTATTACATGGAAGGCGAACAATGGTACTGCATTGATATTTTACTGTGTGACTAATGGCGCTATGGGACACAAGTTGGTGATTGTGAGTTAAGTAACCGTTTCATTACCTCATGACTTTCCCACAGGTGAATATTAACATAAATTCACGTTTAGAATGTATAGCCTATGGGACATTAATAGTTACTATGACACCTTATTGTACTTCGCCAAGTAATGTTTACTCACAGTCAGTTTAAATGATGGCGTAATACCATAAATGTTTTCATAATAGTAGGTGGTTATAGACCCCTATCCACGCTCACTTCACCTGAAAACTCAGTGATAACATAAACAGAAAATATTATTGACATAGTTCTGGTATTTACTAAGAGTAATTGTAGTTCCTATATATTGAGGTTTTAGTGTAATACCATCAACCTAACCAAACAAAAGGGAGGCTAGTTAACTTACAACGTTTACTTTACATGAAATAATGTTATGTTGTTTATGCCCTTATGTACGTGATCTTGAAAAATGTTATTATATGCACAGTGGTGTATGCCAGGGTGTTGAATACAGGTATGAAAAGTGGCCCGTCTGATGTGGCATAATTAATCATTGGCCACAAAAATAATGAATAAGGAATTGATTTTCAATGAAATTAAACAAGACTCACAGTTAACTCTGTTTATTACATTAAATTGATAACGCTTGTGGCAAAGATTGAATTGGTGAGGGTGGTTAATGGATCTGGAGTTTCCTTCTAATAAAAATGTTTCGGTATAAAACAATCATGTTAACGAAGTCATACCGTATTTGCCAAAATGTTAGTGTTAAAAGGTAGAAAATGCCAGAGATGGATATGCGTTTGCATGTGTGGGTGGAGTTGAAAAATGTTCAAATATATGTGAAATCTTATGGGACTTAACTGTTGAGGTCATCAGTCCCTAATCTTACTCACTATTTAACCTAAATTATCCTAAGGACAAACACACACACCCATGCCCGAGGGAGGACTCGAACCTCCCCCGGCACCAGCCGGGGTGGAGTGGACAGCATATTGATCGTCTTCGGCAAGCAAGTCTTCAGAATGGATGCTTATATTAATGAAACTCGGTAAATATTATTTGACTGACTCTACGGCTCGTCTCGCCGTCGCGGCTAGGTCTCACCATGTTAATCTGCAGGTGGGAGCAGAAGTGGCTACAAAATCAGCCACTGCCTTCCATATCACCAGCTTGCATCTGCAGCTGTGTTCAACTCATACAACACACATAAACTAGTTTCATCATGGCTGATCAATTGCATTCAGAAAATTAAAGTGGTCTGTGCAGCAAGTTGCGTCAACTGTGAAAGCTCGTCATTGCGAGACCAGAGCGCAGCTTGCAGCAGTAGCACAAGGATGATATCTGGTGGCCTTGCAACACGTTCCAGATGGTCACGATTCTCTGATATGTATCCATATCGACCTTAAGTTCGTAACGATAGACAAATTTAGTGTGGTTCTTGGCAGTTGTTCACTGTTCGAGTAAGTTCAGCAAACTTCGTGTTGGCGTTAAAATGATAATACTACTTTTAGAAGTTTTATATTCTTCTTGTGTGTCGTATTTAAAACAAAAATATTGCGAACGGAAAGAATGGAGATTAATAAGGTGCCGTTGACGCCAAGAGACGGAATGATATCTGAGACTGGACAAGAACTGTAAAGGCTTTTACCATTTTAGATGTCCCAACAAAATTTGATGTATGAAATAACAATACATTTTTGTGAGAATTAATTTAATAGACATAAAAATTCCTAAATGTTTCAAGTAAATAATACTAATCATGTAACGTGCCACATCCCACAGATAATAATCATATTCAGTTCTATGTCACAGTAGTTACGGCTCAACCAAGCAGTGCACAAACGGATGTCACATACACTACTGGCCATTAAAATTGCTACACCACGAAGATGACGTGCTACAGACGAGAAATTTAACCGACAGGAGGAAGATGCTGTGATATGCTAATGATTAGCTTTTCAGAGCATTCACACAAGGTTGGCGCCGGTGGCGACACCTACAACGTGCTGACATGAGGAAAGTTTCCAACCCATTTCTCATACACAAACAGCAGTTGACCGGCGTTGCCTGGTGAAACGTTGTTGTGATGCCTCGTGTAAGGAGGAGAAATGCGTACCATCACGTTTCAGACTTTGATAAAGGTCGGAGTGTATCCTTTCGCGGTTGCGGTTTATCGTAGCGCGACATTGCTGCTCGCGTTGGTCGAGATCCAATGACTGTTAGCAGAATATGGAATCGGTGGGTTCAGGAGGGTAATACAGAACGCCGTGCTGGATCCCAACGGCCTCGTATCACTAGCAGTCGAGATGACAGGCATCTTATCGGCATGGCTGTAACGGATCGTGCAGCCACGTCTCGATCCCTGCGTCAACAGATGGGGATGTTTGCAAGACAACAAACATCTGCACGAGCAGTTCGACGACGGTTGCAGCAGCATGGACTATGAGCTCGGAGACCATGGCTCCGGTTACCCTTGACGCTGCATCCCAGACAGGAGTGCCTGCAATGGTGTACTCAACGACAAACCTGGGTGCATGAATGTCAAAACGTCATTTTTTCGGATGAATCCAGGCTCTGTTTACAGCATCATGATGGTCGCATCCGTGTTTGGCGACATCGCGGTGAACGCACATTGGAAGTGTGTAATCGTCATCGCCATACTGGCGTGTCAGCTGGCGTGATGGTATGGGGTGCCATTGGTTACACGTCTCGGTCACCTCTTGTTCGCATTGACGGCACCTTGAACAGTGGACGTTACATTTCAGATGTGTTACGGCCTGTGTCTCTTCCCTTCATTCGATCCCTGCGAAACCTTATACTTCAGTAGGATAATGCACGACCGCATGTTGCAGGTCATGTACGGGCCTTTCTGGATACAGAAAATGTCCGACTGCTGCCCTGGCCAACACATTCTCCAGATCTCTCACCAACTGAAAACGTCTGGTCAATGGTGGCCGATCAACTGGCTTGTCATAATACGCCAGTCACTACTCTTGATGAACTGTGGTATCGTGTTGAAGCTTGCTGGGCAGCTGTACCTGTACACGCCATCCAAGCTCCGTTTGACTCAATGCCCAGGCGTATCAAGGCCGTTATTACGGCAAGAGGTAGTTCTTCTGGGTACTGATTTCTCAGGATCTATGCAACCAAATTGCGTGAAAATGTAATGACATGTTAGTTCTAGTATAATATATTTGTCAATGAATACCCGTTTATCATCTGCATTTCTTCTTGGAGTAGCAATTTTAATGGTCAGTAGTGTATTTCTCTCGAACAAACTAAATTGTTTTATTTTGCTATGAAGTTTACATTTTACTAATTTTATTCATTAGTACCAATCTGAACTCAAATATATCCACTTTCATTCTGGTATTATTGTTACTATTCCCCGGGTGAAAGTCAATCTACATTTCTACAATGGCGATATTAGAGAAGGAAAGTTGCTACCCACCGTAAAGCGGAGATGCTGAGTCGCGACAGGCACAGCAAAAAAATTCACACAATTATAGCTTTCGGCCATTAAGGCCTTTGTCAGCAATAGATACACACACACACACACACACGCGCACACACACACTCGCGCAAACTCAACTTGCACACACGTCTGCAGTCGTCATACAACTGAATCCACACTGCAGTGTTGTTTCAGTTATCTGAGACTGCAGACGTGTGTGCAAGTTGAGTTTGCGCGAGTGTGTGTGTGCCCGTGTGTGTGTGTGTGTGTATCTATTGCTGACAAAGGCCTTAATGGCCGAAAGCTATAATTGTGTGAATTTGTTTGTTGTGCCTGTCGCGACTCAGCGTCTCCGCTGTATGGTGAGTAGCAACTTTCCTTCTCTAATATTCTTAAATTCCGTCCTGGATTTTCCATTGTTTGATTTGTACAATGGCGTTACGATGTATAATTTCGAATAAATGACTAGCTAGTTGTGTTTTTCCTCGGTTGTAGATTCGTAACTCTACAAATATTGGTGAGAGTCGAAACAAAATATATTAGCAAAATATATCTTTTGATTGTTATGAGAGCTGTGACCTGGTGCGAAGAGTTTCTCACGAAGTAGTGTTGAGAGTAAGCGTACCACACATCGGCAATGAGACGGAACTCACAAAGACTTCCTGAGTCTAAGTATCACTTTCTTTTATAAATACGTGTGTTCCTTTCATCTGTCGAATGATTCGTAATGTACGGTTCAGACTTTCGAGAAACTGCCAAACAGCAGTACCGACAGCGTGTCTTCGGTTCTCGGGAATAGAGCACTCCGCCTTATGATTGGCAGTTGTGTCAGAGATGACGAAAAGGTCTGCATTACACCCACATTAACTTCAAGGTTTGAATTTTCCTCGAGCGCTGAAGATTTTCTCGGTAAGGTTTAAAATGAAACGCCGCAGGCACGACATTTGGACCAATGTTGCACTGTACAGCCCTTGGGCGCCTTGCTGTAGGTCAACCACAGATCACTGTGTCACAAAGTGCCATTTACTGTCTTTGATGACGGTTTGCAGTCGCAAGAAATGGCCAGTACTAGGTCGACTCTATAAAAGGGCAGACATCGTGACTTTACTCCATTACGAAATCCCATGCAGTTTGGAAGACAACTGTCTCCTCAGTTTTGTACTGTCTCATGAGTTGCAGTTGTAGCTCTGTACGCCAGTTGGCCATGTAGTGCTGAGTGCAGTGTAGACAGTATCCCGTCTATAATGAAGTCGACGACTTCGAGACCGGGTTAGAAGTGAATGGAGCGACATGTTCCATCCATTAATGAACTCCACTTTCGTCCCAGGGAAGTATCTCCCACCAGTTTCGTCTAGCACAGTGTTTCCCACATTTTCTACCTGTTGTCCCCCACAACAATCTCAGAACATCTCTTGCAGCCTATATCTATTTATTTTTCCTTCCTTGCTAAAATCTTTGACAACAATCTGCAATCCATACTTTAGTATGAGTCGGTTATCAAACGCCGAGTAATGCAGAACTATAGTGCCCGAAAGTCCGTATGTCATATACCTAATGATATTGTTTCCATTTGAATAACATTCTTCACATGTAACATTTTTTGTGTGTGTAAAAGTCACAAGAAAAAAATCAGAGCATCAATGAGACGGTTGAAATCGGTTTTCTTTAAACAACTCCTTAATATCCGGTTACCAATCAGCTGCAACACATCTGAGGTCATTCTCCACGTTCAGGTGACTGTGGTGTTTTGTTCTCATGATGGGTAGTGTCGAGAATCCGGCGTCACATAGGTTTGTAGATGAGAACTTTACAAGGCTTCCTTTGCCTCTCCTGGATACGCAGGAAGGAAACTGGCCCAAAATTCTTCCAAAATCATGTGTTGAAACCATTCTTTAGCACTGCAACGACATTCGGTTGAATCCTCTTGCATTTTCTCAGAAAATGCGTACACGTCAATCGTTAAAGGTGATCTTGCTAATTTGCACTGGCACTCTTCTAAAGACAAATGAGGAAAATATAGTTTGAACTCTTCTTGAAAGTCTCTTCGGGTTTGCTGCCGGATCCTAAAATCAACTCGATTCGATGTTTCGGCGGTCCAACTGGTCGCCATCTTCAGGAGAATCCTGCTTCCACTGATGAGCCCCGCTCAGAACTGACGCCATCTGCCAATCAATGTCCTATATAGGCCACCGTTTAGTACGCGGCGCATGCGCCGCCCATCACGGTTGCTGCCCTCCAAGACAGGGAGGTGGCGCCGCCCTTACTAGAACACTCAGGCACGATATTCGAATACTCGGACTGGCCGCACCAAATAATGTTCTGTTTTGATGCGGGATACAACAGGATTCCACGTCCTGCTAAGAAGAAACCCATTGTCTCCGTTAATTAAATTATCCGCCAACCTAAAGAATTCTTCTTGCTTGTTTGTTTGTTTGCTTTGTTTTAGGGTGCAAAAAAAAAAAAAAAAAAAACTGGGGCCATACGTGCCCAAGTCAAAACTATAGAACACAAAGACAGGGAGCAGTTAAAAGACGACTACACGTCAATACCAATAGACGTAAGGGAAGGCAGCTAAAACAAGGACGTGGAGAAAGGGCTATAAAATACACCATAGAAATCGGCGGTCCAGGACTAAAAACTGAATGCCTTCGTAATATCGCTACGACAGTCCGCGCGTCGTTTGCTAAGACGGCCGACAATTCAGACGGCAAACCCAAGCGGGAACGTAAACGGTTAAAAAATGTGCATTCCGTCCGGAAGTGGGGGACGGTTAAACTTTGGGCGCAATGTGCACAAAGTTGTGGAGGAGCGCCACTTAACAAATGGCGATGGCTAAAGAGGCAGTGCCCAATACGCAACCTAGTTAAAGTGACCTCCTCCCGGCGGAAGGGCCAAGAGGAACAAGCCGCTGGGCATGGCTCAATAAGCCGGAGCCTATTCCCATGGAGGGAGGACCAACTGCTGTGCAGAAGTGACACCACCTCCTGATCGACGGCTACACAGAGATCATCGGAGGGAATATAGCAGGGACGGCCACGGCGTGCCGAACTGCACGCTTGTACAGATGTGCTGCACGCGTGCCGTCCAGGGCTCGGCCCGCCTCGCCACTACTCGGCTTTCATCGGTCTTTCGCGGCACTGCTCGGCACGGCGCGACATTTTTAGCTGTGCGACGCGACATATTTTCATCCAACATTGGGTGCATTAGTCGATTCGTAGTGGCAGCCATGTTTATTCCTCGCTATTTGTTGGCGATTCGTAGGAAGTTTATACATACTGTACAGTGGTTGTTGCAATGGAACACACGCTCACAAAGAGGCGGGGTAGTGACACAACGTCACGAGCCTACAGAGCTGAATGGGAATAGCAATATTTTTTCGAAGAGAAGGATGAAAATTCTCAATGTCTATTATGCAGTCGCATACTCGCCGGGCACCGCAAATTTGCAATAAAAATGGTTCAAATGGCTCTGAGCACTATGGGACTCAACATCTCAGGTCATAAGTCCCCTAGAATTTAGAACTACTTAAACCTAACTAACCTAAGGACATCACACACACTCATGCCCGAGGCAGGATTCGAACCTGCGACCGTAGCAGTCCCGCGGTTCCGGACTGCAGCGCCAGAACCGCTAGACCACCGCGGCCGGCAAATTTGCAATAGAACGGCATTATAACACCACACACAAAGGACTTAATGATTTAGTTGGGTTGATAAATCAAACAAGTTGGCGGAATTAAGAAGAGTGTTATGCAGCGAGACGGACCGAACGCGAGTACCACTTACAATTCTCTGTGTTTGTGATGTTTGTATTTGTGCATATTTCTCGTTAGAATTTGAATTTACAGTTCACTCAATTTTTGTTTCCTTTTTTTAGCCCGCAACCGAACGTAGCGACCTGTCTTTAAGAGCAACCTACAAAATAGCGCTCAAAATTGCAAGAGCGAATAAGACTTTCAGTGATGGTGATTTCATCAAGGAGTGTATTGTTGAGGCGAAGGAACTCTTGACGCCGCTGGAAGTAAAGAAGTTTAGTGAAATTAGTCTTTCCAGACAGACATTAGCTCGCCGCATAGCTGGTATGGCAGTGGATGTCTACAGGCAGTTAATTGACAGTGCCTGCAAGTTTATTGCATTCTCGATTGTTTTGGACGAGTCGATCGACATTTCGGACACAGCACAACTAGCGATTTATGTTGGTGGAGTCGACACAAATTTGCACGTGACGGAAGAACTGTTAGATTTAGTACCAATGAAACACACAACGAGAGGTACCGAATTGCTAAAAGCAGTTGAAGAGGCAGTTGAAGCCGTTGGCCTGAATTGGAAAATGTTAGTTTCAGTCAGTGTCTTGAAAGGAGGATATAAGATGAACATCAACAAAAGCAAAACATGGATAATGGAATGTAGTCTAATTAAGTCGGGTGATGCTGAGGAAATTAGATTAGGAAATGAGGCACTTAAAGTAGTACAGGAGTTTTGCTATTTGGGGAGCAAAATAACTGATGATGGTCGAAGTAGAGAGGATATAAAATTTAGGCTGGCAATGGCAAGGAAAGCGTTTCTGAAGAAGAGAAATTTGTTAACATCCAGTATTGATTTAAGTGTCAGGAAGTCATTTCTGAAAGTATTCGTATGAAGCGTAGCCATGTATGGAAGTGATACATGGACGATAAATAGTTTGGACAAGAAGAGAATAGAAGCTTTCGAAATGTGGTGCTACAGAAGAATGCTGAAGATTAGATGGGTAGATCACATAACTAATGAGGAAGTATTGAATAGGATTGGGGAGAAGAGAAGTTTGTGGCACAACTTGACCAGAAGAAGGGATCGGTTGGTAGGACATGTTCTGAGGCATCAAGGGATCACCAATTTAGTATTGGAGGGCAGCGTGGAGGGTAAAAATCGTAGGGGGAGACCAAGAGATGAATACACTAAGCAGATTCAGAAGGATGTAGGTTGCAGTAGGTACTGGGAGATGAAAAAGCTTGCACAGGATAGAGTAGCATGGAGAGCTGCATCAAACCAGTCTCAGGACTGAAGACCACAACAACAACAACAACAACAACAGTTTCAGTCACCACGGATGGAGCGCCAGCAATTCGAGGTGCTCAAAATGGGCTTGTAGTATTGTTACGTAAAAAACTAGGACGATCGACAGAAGATTTGTACGGAATTCATTGTTTTGTACAAGAAGAAACTCTTTGTGGCAAGTATGCAAATTTGGAGCACGCGATGAAGTTGGTAGTCACCATAGTACATTTTTTGAAGTCGCATGGCTTAGTACACCGTCACTTTCAACAGTTTCTCATGGAACTGAATGAAGAGTACGGAGATGTTATTTACCACTGGGAAATACGTTGGTTAAGTCGAGGATCATGCCTCGAAAGATTTTTCAATTTAAGACTCGCTATTGTTGAGTTCCTGAGGGAAAAAGGAAAGGCAGAGCCAAAATTAGAAGATCCAAAATGGATTGCAGACTCGCCTTCTTAGTTGATCTGACTGCACACTTGAACGCTCTCAATAAGACTTTGCAAGGTGAGTAGCAGCTTATTTCTGATCTGATGAAAAAAGTGGATGCATTTAATAAGAAACTCGCATTTTGGAAGGAACAACTCATGAAAATGAATACCGCCCATTGCCCTTCGCTCTCTAAAGTCAGAGAGAACGCAACTTCTGACGAATTCGTTTCTGTGTTGGAGGAACTACAGGCACAATTTTCTAAGCTTTTCAGACACTGCCAGTATGACATCTGTTTTTGAACTATTTTCTAGGCCCTTTGCCGTTTCAGTTGAAAGTATTCCAGTGCATTTGCAGATGGAATTGATCGATCTGCAGTGCAATTCTCGTTTAAAGGACAAATTTTTTTACGTAAAAACTGTCCAGGAGTTTTACGAAGGTTTTCCTCGGGAAGAGAGTCCCCGTCTCCACAACGCGGTTGCAAAAGTTATATCAGTGTTTGGATCGACATACGTGTGCGAAAGGTTTATTTCGATTATGAAACTAAATAAGTCAGGATTACGTGGCAATCTGAGTGACGAAAATATGAGAAACTGTCTGAGTTTGTCCGTGTACCGTCAGTTTGTGCCGGATATGTACTTTTTTTATGTCTACAGTGAACCAAAAATAATTAATTAATGGTGATAATTTTGTTGTATTTGTCATATGTATTGTTGAGAATTGTAGTTATTGCAAATTTTGTACAGTAGTTCCAGAATATGAAATTTGCTTGTTTCACGTGTAGTTGGAGTCACTTTTTCCACATCATACTGCATGCTGTACACTACTTTCAAGTCTGTTTCTATATCTCAGCTTAAACGTTGTAAGAATTTTACGAGTGACGATGTGAGAAGCACGATATTGTAGGTGTAATGCAGTTTCATACCTAGCGTTATTGTTTTTTTTCTGTAGGTGTACGAACAGCCAACAAAGATTCAGTATTGCTCAACATGAAGTGTTGTACAGAACTTAATATTATCAAATGTCGTAATAAGAAACTAAGCCACATGCTAGCAGGGCAGTGTTCCTTACGCCAATGCACTGTCGCGTTGGCGTGTTCGTAGGTTCCGCGCATGCGCGCGCAGTCACCTGGTGTGGTAGTGGGGGACGTGTGACGTCAGAAGGGAGCGATCCGCACGCGTGTGAAACCTCGGCACGCGTGCCGCGTTCTTGGCCGTCCCTGGAATATAGGTTCTCGCTGGCGGAGGTACGAGGACTGCAGCCTCAGCAGCGTCAGCAGCCTCGTTCTTGCCAGACCAACATGACCAGGGACCCACAGAAGCATCACACTGGCTCCGCCAAGACTGAGCAAGTGACAGTTTTCCTGGACCCGTTGCACTAATGGATGGGCGGTGTACAGCGCACTTTGAAGAGCGCTGAGAGAGTCTGAGGAGAGGACACAACTGAAAATCCGGTGTCACCGGATGTACTCTGTCGCCTGATACAGGTCGAAGAGCTCGACTGTAAACACTGAGCAGTGTGCCGGAAGCTCATACCGAAAAACGGCGGTGCCGATGACTAAGGCACACACGACACCACGGTCAGTTCGAGAGCCATCAGTGTACTAGTACCGCGAAGTTCCATGCCAAAGTTGTGTTACTGAAGGCGATAGAGCGAGGCTAGAGTAGTGTCCTTAGGAAGCGAATGAAGGCCAAAGTGAACACGGGCCACCGCACGAAGCCAAAGTTGTGAAGGGTTCTCACCCACCGGGAAAGTTGCTGGCAGTGTGAAGTTAAGCCGCCGGAGCAAGTGCTGAAAGCGGACTCCAGGAGGCAACAGAGAAGAGGAGCGCTCCCCTTACTGGCGATCAAAGGGGTCATCGAAAGAGGAGGCATAGGATGGGTGGCCACGCGTGGCAGACAAACGGCATGCATACCTGCTGAGGAGAAAATCATGGCGGCAGGACAGTGGCAGTTGTAATGGTACTTGAATTACGTAACTATTACGGCACCTCACCTGAACCTATCGATACCAGTAATATTCTACTGTGTTTCTGTAAAAGTAGTTAACATATTTCTGAGACAACATTCAGATTTGATTTCGTTAATGTAGGGGTACTTTGATACATCGATGTGTTTATATTGCAATGATATTATTCGTATGTGTATTCTTTCTTTTGTCACTATGATCTTTGACGTACTTGTAACTCTGATTTTTGGGCGCGTAAGCGATTATTAGCCAGTTGTTAGAGAGTCGGACCTTGAAAAAGTCAAGTGTTGGACGTCATGTTGGAAAGACGCATATTGTAGCCAGTTTATAAAATGTGAACGTTAACATTGAGGAAGATGTTTTTAAGTATGTTTTGTATTGTGAAATGATGTTTTGTGTGTTACTTCCTATCGCAACAAAAGCAATAAAAAAGGAAGTGTAACTTAAATTCGGAGTGCTGATTATTTTTTTACATGACCATTGTGCTAACTTTGAAAGGTTTAATCTTCAAGAATGGTTTGTGAAGCGCATCTACAAAACTTTTGAATATAGCAGAATAAAACCTAGGAGCTTGGAATCATCACCACCTAGATTTTCAACTATTGAGCCATGATTTTACAACGAGACCAGCGTGGGAAACACGAAAAGATGAGTGCCTAGTTTATTCATTATTACATCAAATGACTTTATTAACTGTGCTCTAATGACACCTGCCACAGAATAACTTTGTTGTTGCCCGAAAATCCAGTATTTAGCGGCGTGAGCAACACCACAATCATTATTAAATTTTGACCTTTGTTGTGGTAGGGTTGTTAGACAGTTCAGCAGCTTCTGCATACAGATTCTCAACCGGGGTAGTGTAAAAGGCGCCAGTGGACAAACGTATGCCACGACGGTGGATAGTGTTGAGACGGTGTAAGAGGGACGGACGTGCAGACGCGTAGTCTAGTTTCGCATGGACAAGGCACCGGTGCAAATGGAGGAGGGTGGTTCGGTTTGCATCACAGGAAGTACGATTGAGGACACTTAGGACATTGAGGGACCACGTACAGTGGGCTGCCAGGTAAGACACATGGGAGGACCAAGAGAGTTTCCTATCGAGCATGAGCGCCAGGAATTTAGTAGTTCCAACGAACGGAAGAGCAACAGGCCCAAGGTGTAAAGTTGTTCGAGGACTTCACTGATGACGACTCCCCACTCGTTGACACAGCAACGTTGCCTATCTACAAGGTCATTAAATCGAAGGAATGACGAATGAGAGCGTCCAGGCGACGCTTCCACACTTGTGTCATTCGCAAGGACTTACTTATGGCATCACTGCCATCAGTTGTTGTGTCGTGGCTACTGTGTCGTTTCAGATTCGGTTTATTCATGGCTTCAGAGAAGTCTAGGGAAAACATACAGCTTTCATCAGTGAACGAATGCTAAAACTTAGCTTTCCCTTGAATCAAAACAAATAGTTCTACCTATGAGTTCAGTTTATACAGGCTGCTAGGGTATTGCCCTTCAAGAACCACCGGAATTACGTATGGAAGGTTAAAGATAGGTGTTTAACATTGAGGTCATT
Source organism: Schistocerca piceifrons (assembly GCF_021461385.2). Lineage (NCBI taxonomy): Eukaryota > Metazoa > Arthropoda > Insecta > Orthoptera > Acrididae > Schistocerca > Schistocerca piceifrons. The sequence continues at coordinate 548,797,460 of NC_060143.1, forward strand.
ACATAGCGCTCGGAAGAAAACGGCTATTCACAGCACTTGACATAATTTGTCAAATAACCTGATAGCCACTTTCAGGGTAGCGTTCAGCTTCTGAGGTAAAGTTTTAGAAGGTGCTAACTGTCCGTGGATCGTACAGTGAGAGCCAGTAATTTCTTGGCTTGGAAATACTTAGAAAGTCAGACGTGAACTTAATGTGATCGGTGCTTCATCAGTAGGAAGTATCATAATTCCGTCCCAAGACAAACAATTTTCAACAAAAAATTAATTAACGGCAGAAAATATTTGAGAGCCTTTTGATGTTGTCCCCAAGTTTTTAGAAAACAATAGTCCATCCACAATTTTCTTAACGGCCGCAAATTGGCGTTATACTACTACGCGAGTTTCGAGCTTTTTCAATAGAACCATCACACAATAAGACAAAAAATGGAAATACTTTCAGTCTTTTAACTGGTTGTCCTTTCACGTCCTGGACCATTTCCTCAACAATACGTTGCACACTGTTTTTTGAAAGTGCATTTTTCACTAAATATTTTCACCAAAAATGTTTCGGTTTCTTTAAGAATAAAAGATTTGATTAACGTCTCATCAACTCCATGAGGTCATTTTGGTTTTGCAGTTACGGGAGAAATTTCATATCATGCTCCCATAATTCTCTTATTTTCCTTCTAAGAGATCCTAGTAGAGTCAAGTTTCATGCAACGTAGGAATTCCTTTCCCCAACGAAAAATTCTATTCGCTTATTTTCCAATACCGGTAGTGCTGTTTTTAAATGGCTTTTCAGACCCGCAGTCCGCAATGAGTTGTTGCTGAGCATATTATGACGCAAAACATACTGTGAATGATGGTCATTGTCTTTTTCAATAAATGTGAACCCATACATAATACTGGATATTCTTCATTATACATTGTTCTTCTAGTAGGCTTTTCACTCAAAGTGCAAAACCAATAAAAATACCATTTACTTCTACAGAACACAACGGGCATAATACTGAGTTAAGAATGAGGAGAGCAGACTGAAAAATGTGTTGTATCAGTAACAAATCGGTGACGTGTGAGGCAAAGATGATGCTGCCAACTCTACAAAACTCTCTCACTAACTGTAATTAGAGTGGCCGAGCGGTTCTAGGCGCTACAGTCTGGAACCGAGGGACCGCTACGGTCACAGGTTCGAATCCTGCCTCGGGGCATGGATGTGTGTGATGTCCTTAGGTTCGTTAGGTTTAAGTAGTTCTAAGTTCTAGGGGACTGATGACCTCAGAAGCTAAGTCCCATAGTGCTCAGAGCCACTAGCTGTAATTAGAAAACAAAATTTTTGACGTATCTGACCAAATGCTTATAATTTCTTCTGTGACGTCCGCGCGCTCCACCTCCTATAAAGCTGTCACGCCCCTATGGGGGGAGGGGGTCGCGTCCGCAAGTTGGAAACCACTGGTCAATATAGATAACACATCCCCCTCGTAAATGACAAAATAGCTCGCTAGTCAGGATATCGATCGCGTAGACTGACAAATGATGCCAGAAACTTGGGTAGGCGACTTATAGCTCGTCATCTACATCTACATCTACAGGGTTACTCTACAGTTCACGCTTAAGTGCCTCTTCCTTTTCCTACTGTCGAATTCCAGTCACCCATGACTATTAAATTTTCATCTCCCTTCACTACCTGAATAATTTATTTTATCTCATCATACATTTAATCAATTTCTTCATCATCTGCAGAGCTAGTTGGCTTATAAACTTGTACTACTGTAGTAGGTGTGGGCTTCGTATCTATCTTGGCCACAATAATGCGTTCACTATGCTGTTTGTAGTAGCTTACCCGCATTCCTATTTTTTATTCATTATTAAACCTACTCCTGCATTACCCCTATTTCATTTTGTATTTATAACCCTGTAATCACCCGACCAAAAGTCTTGTTCCTCCTGCCACCGAACTTCACTAATTCCCACTATATCTAAATTTAATCTATCCATTTCTTTTTTAAATTTTCTAACTGTTATGTCCTAGCCAGTAATGCCAACCGAGCCCGCTGCCAAAAAGTTGGCAGCATCGAAGTCCGGACGCCGTCCGTATAAGCAGCGCCAGCGATACAGGAAATCGCCGCAAGTCTGCGCGCGCCACCGCTGGCTTCTGGCTTCTTAAGCGCTGGAGTCGCGAGCGCTAGGACAGTTCTGTATTCGCCGCTCAGTTGTATACTCGCCTCCGAATTGTGTACTTGGTAGTCAGTTGTGTGTTCATCGCAGCGGAGTTGTTGTTTGTCGTCAGCCGACGCTGACCTAGCCGCTCCGACTCGAACTAGACAGATTTCTGTAGAGACAATGTTCACCACTGTGCTTCTGTATCTTCGTAATAAAGATAAGTACCGACTTTCATTCAATCCGAGTGTTTGGGTTTTCATCTTTCTGTTCACTGTTCCAGCGGACCGGTCGGCCCGCTATTAAAAGTGTGGCGGTGACTTCGTAAGCCATTTCTACAGCCAAGTGTTTGTCGCTACAAACACCGTCACAAAACTAACCTACCTGTCCGATTAAGGGATCTGACATTCCACGCTCCGATCCGTAGAATGCCAGTTTTCTTTCTCCTGATAACGACGTCCTCTTGAGCAGTCTCCGCCCGGAGATCCGAATGGGCGACTATTTTACCTCCGGAATATTTTACGCAAGAGGATGCCATCATCATTTAATCACAGAGTAAAGCTGCATGCCCTCGGGAAAAATTACAGCTGTAATTTTCCCCTTGCTTTCAGCCGTTCGCAGTACCACAACAGCAAGGCCGTTTTGGTTAGTGTTACAGGCCCAGATCAGTCAATCATCCAGACTATTGCCCCTGCAACTACTGAAAAGGCTGCTGCCCCTCTTCAGGAACCACACGTTTGTCTGGCTTCTCAACAGATACCCCTCCGTTGTGGTTGCACCTACGGTACGGCTATCTGTATCGTTGAGGCAGGAAAGCCTCCCAACCAACGGCAAGGTCCATGGTTCATGGGAGGAGTGAGTCTAATTAGCTATCGTTTACTATCATCTAGTTGGCTATGACCACCGATAACGAACTCTTCAACAGCAATACACAACTAAAATCTGTCGAGAACGTGAGCGTACTTTAGCCTAAAAGTGTTTAATAATTTTATTTGCCTCTGAGGTTTACTTGGTTACTGTTTAATACGCAGTGGTTTGTGCCACGTGACTGTGTGAAGAAGAAATTTTATTAGTTTTTTTAATATTTGAAGAAGGAACCCTGCAGTCGCAACGTTGTGTTGGCAATCAAATTTTCTCTGGGGGCTTATAAAACACCAAGTATCCTTGCAGCTAATAGATGCGTTTTCGGGAAAATGCGCATACCTCGATTAGGTTATCACGCCAAAGCTCATTTTTGATATTTCTTGCAGTTTAAAATTTTGTTGCTTGTTTCTTAAACGTGCGTCAGCTTTCTGTGCGCTCAAATGTTTTATTGTTCTACGTTCTTGCGCTGATACTACATCGACGGTGAGGACTTCTTGACGACAGCTTCAGGTCGGTGCGTCGATCGCAGGAGTATGGAAATTAATCCATTAGGCTGTCCCCATGCTACTGCAGAGTAGTTGGGTCATTTAAAACTAAGGTAGAAACAGTGAGAGGTTTCTCTGCTGTCGGGGAAGAAACCTCACATTCCCTGAGACCCGAGCGGTCGCAGAGATTGTATGTGTCTCAAATTTTGATGCTATCGTACATTCCTCAGATTCCCAAGATTGACAATTCCAGAGTTATATACTGAACGAGACGAAAGTTTGGGAGAACATGCGATCAACGACAACTCATTTGACGTAGATAATTGTTCCAATAAGCAACTCGAAAAAGGTCTGTGATACCAAAGGTCGGCATTTCATGAGCGATATTATAATCTGATTATATATTGCTCAGTGAAAAATAGTTGACAGACGATATGACATTATGTTTCCAGCCTATTAGGCTACAGATAGATGGATGTGGAGGTTTGGAAGGCTTTTGATACCCTTCCTCACAAGCGACTATTAGTCAAATTGCGTGCATATAGAGTATCGTCTCAGTTGTGTGACTGGATTCGTGATTTCCTCTCAGAGAGGTCGTGATATATGGTAAATCATCGAGTAGAACAGAAGTGATATCTGGCGTTCCGCAAGGTAGTGTCATAGGCCCTCTGATTTTCCTGATTTATATAAATGATCAAGGTGACAATCTGAGCAGTCCCCTTAGATTGTTTGCAGATGACGCTGTAATTTACCGTCTAGTAAAATCATCAGACGATCAGTTCCAATTACAAAATGATCTAGAGAGAATTTCTGAATGGCGCGAAAAGTGGCAATTAGCAATAAACGAAGAAAAGTGCGAGGTCATCCACATAGGTACTAAAAGAAATCCGATAAATTTTCGGTTTACGATAAATCGCACAAATATAAGGGCTGACAATTCGACTAAATACCTAGGAATTACAATTACGAGCAATTTAAATCGGAATGACTCCATAGATTATATTGTGGGGTCGGCGAAACAAAGACTGCGCTTTGTTGGCAGAACACTTAGAAGATGCGACAAACCCACTAAAGAGACAGTCTACATTACCATTTTCCGTCCCCTGCTGGAATATTGCTGCGTGGTATGGGATCCTAACCAGGTAGGATTGACGGAGGACATCGAAAAAGTGCAATGAAGGGCAGCTCGTTTTGTGTTATCGCCCAATAGGGGGGAGAGTGTGACTGATATGATACCCGAGCTGGGGTGGCAGTCACTGAGACAAAGGCGGTTTTCTTTGTGGCGAGATTATTTACGAAATTTCAATCACCAACTTTCTCTTCCGAATGAGTAAATATTTTGTTGACACACAGCTAAGTAGGAAGAAATGATCAGCATAATAAAATAAGACAAACCAGAGCTCGAACGGAAAATTTAGGTGTTCCTTTTTCCCACGCGCCATTCGAGAGTGAAATGGTAAAGAAGTAGAATGATCACATAACTAATGAGGAGGTATTGAATAGAATTGGGGAGAAGAGGAGTTTGTGGCACAATTTGACCAGAAGAAGGGATCGGTTGGTAGGACATGTTCTGAGGCATCAAGGGATCACCAATTTAGTACTGGAGGGCAGCGTGGAGGGTAAAAATCGTAGAGGGAGACCAGGAGATGAATACACTAAGCAGATTCAGAAGGATGTAGGCTGCAGTAGGTACTGGGAGATGAAGAAGCTTGCACAGGATAGAGTAGCATGGAGAGCTGCATCAAACCAGTCTCGGGACTGAAGACCACAACAACAACAATGTTGTAGTGGCCGTTATCACAGATATTTGCCTCTTTTCCTGTGCATATGTCAAGATTTCCAAGGCTGTGGTTAGGTTCCGACTAAGGACAGGTTGGGACCTAAGAGCAGAGCCTGAATCAGAATTATAATCTTGGTTGTCATAAATATTTGACTGTTGTTTCGCAATGTCCCGCGATTTACGTGAATGTTGTTAGGCTGTAACCTAAGGGCGCAGCTTAAATTGCTGCGAGTGAAACAAAGTATCGTCTAATTTCATTTACGAATCAAGGGAATTTACGAATGAAAATCTTACTGGTTATCTACATTTGTCTCATGATACTCTGTTATAATTTTCGCAAACCGAGTGCAACGGCAGAACGAAACGGAAACATCAGCTTGCATATAAGGCGCCCTTTTACTCACTTTCCTCTACAGCTACTGCATGACGTAGCACGAAATAAGCTATTTGCCCTTCAAAAAGTGTGTAACTGTTGCCTAATAGGTAGAATGATACCTGTCAATAGCCCGCTAATGCCACTTGCTTATAAAAACAAAAACTTATCGAACTGCAGAAAACACGAGGAGATGTAAAAAGCTTGCTGTATCAAAATGTCGGATATATTCCCAAATCCATGAAAGTATCAGGAAGCAGTCTTCAAAAGTTTAGAATATCAGATTGAATCTGTTAAGGATTCACTCGCAAATATGGCGTAGTCATAGTATGCAGCTCTAGTATATGGTTGCCAGCGTGACAGCCTGTCCACTACAACTGCTAGTGGACAGTGTAAATCATACAATTTCCGAAGACTTGAATGCTGTAGATAAATACACGTGTCCTGAAGTTAATTCAAGCTCAGCTTCACCATATTTATCAACTATCGAAAGCTTACATCATAACATAAGAACATCAAAACGAGTGTAAGATGGATTATAACGCATCACCATTTTTTTTCACTGTATACTGTCTCATACCACAAAAGTGGTACGAATACTTCACTACAGCACCAACATGTTGAACGTTTCCTGCCTCTACAGCTACTCCACAGTCACTATCTGATACTAGACTCATATTCACCCCTTTGAGAACCACTAGCTATCACATTGTATGAGTTGGTGGAATGTAGAACTCCTGTGGGACCTAGCCGAGGCTCAACAAATTGAGTTAGCTCCATGGTGGTACAAACGATGACAGGTCTGATAATTCTGGAAGGTTGCCTGCAGACTCCTGCTGCTGTGTCAGCATGGGTCATGGTATACTGAACACTTGAGTATATTCATTCAGCACTCTCACTGAGGCACATTGCATTGCTGGAAGAAAAAAATGGAACATAAGTTTTAGTGAATATATTTGTAAATGATCAGTAGTAATATTATTACTAACTGATGGATCAATAATTACTTTCAAATTTTTCAGATTTTTGACCAAACTCTGCCAACAGCGCTACCTGATGATTCATTCACCATCGCATACAGGTGTGAAATGGTCTCTATTGGAAGAGGGCAAAGGGGTGGAATGAGAGGAGGGTAGTGAGGAAGGGATGAAGGAGAGGGGAAGGGATGACCTTCAGTATGACATGCAAAGCTGTAATATGACATCATTCACTAACTGCAGACGTATGCTGAGTCAGGGATTTGGGCACTTGCTCCCACTGCCCCTCTCCTGATTTAGAAACTGAGTAATGTCTTTCATCCTTTGGAAACGAATTAATGTGATTTTTCACTCTGCGCTCGTTATCACAGCTATCCTCAGACAGTGTGTTAAAATTGCTGTTATCAGCATAATTTATATCATCCCCTTTGTTTGTAGAAATTTTTCACTTCTATTTCTCTGCAGACTACTTCGATGTTCCTGAATACAAAGGGGTCCAAAAAAATTTATCCACTGTTTAAAAGTCCGTAACTTGCAAACTAATTGACGAAGTTGTCTCATTTTTGGTGAAAATGTAGCTTAAAGTCCAACTTAAAGATATCACTGTACTTGTTCGAAATGGTCACCATTAACATCCACACACAAACGATGCCGCCGAACTGCAGCACGAACTACTGACTGCAACGTGTTCAATTGGATATTTGGGCATGAATGTACTATGGATTCTCGAAGTTCATCTAATGTGCGTTGCTTTTGTCGATAAACGACGTCCTTTAGTGTTCCCCACAGGTAAAAGTCCAGAGGAGATAGGTCTGCGGAACGTGGTGGATACTCCACAGCACCTCTACGGCCTATCCATCTTCCTGGTAGATTTTCGTCGAGATACGCCCTAACACGATTTTGGTAGTGGTCTGGGGCACCATCTTCTTCAAAGTAAACTCTTCCGTCTCCGTACAAGTCTCGGATGGCAGGTAAAATGAATGTCTGAAGCTTCTGAAGATACACCTCACCGGTAATTGTGCTGTCAAAGAAGAATGGCCCAATCGAGCCCCGGTAAGACAACCCACACCACACATTTACTCCTGGCAAATTCACGGCTTTATCTACATGAACTTTCGGATTTTCGGCGGCCCCGTAGATGCAATTGTGGCGATTTACTGTACCATTGAGTTTGAACTGTGCCTCATCAGACCACACAATAATCTCTGCAAAGTCTTCATCGTTGCGCACCATGTTAGTAAACCACTCGCAGTACTCCATTCTACGATCTGGGTCGTCCTCGTTCATTGCGAGTAGCAATCGTGGGATGTAGCACTTCCACTTTGCTGTCTTCAAAATTCGCCGAACACTTGAGCGACTCACTCCAGTTTCACGGACACACTGTCTCACAGACTTCTGTGGCGAGCTAGTGAGTTGTTGTAACACACGACGGGAGTTAGCTGGACTTGTTACTGTTACAGGTCGTCCAGATCGTTGATTGTGTACATCTTTAACACAGCTGTCGACTTCAAATTTGTCTCGAACGCGACGAATCGTTAAACGTGTCGGTGGCTCTGTTTGATACTCATTTCGCCATTGCCGTTGAACCTTATTAATGTTTTCGTACTTAAAATACCACTTCAAAACTGACTTTCTTTCATGGAACGTAAGCCTTGCACCAGCCATGTTTACTCGAGTAACTAGGTGCAACTAAGAACAAAACACTGACTATCTGGCGACTGTCATCTGACAAAGCAAAATAAAGCAATACAACGCTTGTGTGGCGCTTGCCAGAACTACAAACTACTACACTACCAAAGATGAGACAACTCCGTCAATTAGTTTGCCAGTTATGGACTTTTAAACAGTGGAAACATTTTTTTGGACTCCTCTGTACATGCAAACCCAAGTCAAGCCACCGCTCCCCTTTGGGACACTGTAGATTGCAGTAACCTGTCACCTACTTGCACCTTCCCTCTCGTTGTAACGTTTTCGATGAAGGTGAACCGCTCCAAGGGTTACGTTAGAAAGTTCCTCTGGCTTATCCAGTCTGGGTTTCAGTTTACACATGCATTCTTGAATATTTGCCAAGTTCAGAGCACTGTAATTTGCATTTATACATTTTCTGCAAGAATGAACTATAAGGATGCAAGTTACCTAATTAATAAGCAATACCTATCCTAGATAACGATTTCACTTTTAAGTCTCAACTTAACACAGTAAATTTTAACATGCAATTCATGTACCTCAAGTGCTGGAGGTTTTCCTCTTTATATTTTGTTTTAGCAGGTATGATCATAACAATAAAATATATGCTTTTCGCTTCAAATAAAGGTGAAGTACATAGTTTTGCCTTATAAAGCAACATTAACAACGCTTATTAGCATCTCATCAGTGATAACATCAATGTGACAGTTAACGCTTCTCAAGATGTCATGACTGGTGGAGCTGACAGAATTTCATTTATCGCCATCACTTTCAACTCGAAGATCACATACAGGAACATACACTTTTGAGAGGAAAATGGTTTTGGCTTAAGGCACCAAAGATATAAATTATGAACATTTTGGCACTTAATATATTTGAGATTCCACTCTACAATTCAATGTGGCCCCACAAGAGAAATTCATATTGTGATCGTATAGCACACAACAGTTATAAAAACAACCAAGTAATTGTACCAGAAAATATTCCATTATTTATGAGGGGAAACAGACACATGGCACACAACAGTTATGAGAACAACCAAGTAATTGTACCCAAAAATATTACATTATGTATAACAGAAAACTGACACATGGTACACAACAGTTATGAAAACAACCAAATAATTGTACCCCAAAATATTCCCTTATTTATAAGAGAAAACTCAGAAAACTGAATCGAATCAGTAGTGGCTACTTCTTGCCCGGCTTCTGCTAGATGCTTCCCAGTCAATATCAACTTTGAAAGTACTATTCAGTTACCACACTTTCTTCTTTACTTTTTTCCAATCTCCTTTCATATTTAACTTTCACCAATATAAAGTGTCAAACGTTTGCACAAAAACTGTATAGCTAGAAATATACACTACACAAAACTAACAGTGAACTGATGCGTCTTAACTTCAACAGCGGAATGCAGTTATTGTTGACCGATTACATTACTTACATTTTCAAACCCTCCTCTCATACTGCTCCAGTAACTCAAGAGAGCTGACACTAAGTGACGCATCTTACCATTACTTTTGCTCTATAATGCTTCGACACCCTAGCGCCTCAAGCATATCAATCATTGTTACCCATGTTTTTCGCAAGATTTCAGCTACTAAAATACGGATACCATGAAAAACGAAGGGGCCACTGCTGATTATTTTGACTATATTATATGGAAATAGATGACAGACATTTTATTTCCAGCTGGAAATGTTATATGTCGTTACACTATAGCATAAGAATCTATTTAGCTTCTCGCAGTCGAGTGTTGGGTGGATTATCGTCGCCCAGGTACATATTATAAGCAGACGTTTTTAAACAACGTCCATGCGAGGAATAAACCATTGCTCCATGCAATCTCTGGATTCTGGGATCCCGGGTTCGATTTCCGGCCTGATCAGGGATTTTCTCCGCCTGGAGACTGGGTGTTTGTGTTGTTCTCCTCATTTTATCATCAGTTTGGAAAGTGGAGAGACTGGACAGTGAAAAGATTGGGACTTTGTACGGGCGCTGATGAACACTCAAATGAGTGTCCCACAAACCAAATAACATCATCATCATCATCATCATCATCATCTAGTCCAGCAGATTGCCAGCAGCTGTCCACGCCTTCCTCCAGCAGGTCCTCGACAGCGCTCATACCTATCACACGTCTCGCGTCGGCCGCTCACCAGTGTCACTTAGCTAAAAACAAAACCACTGAGATGGGGGAACAGAACTGTGCTGTTCGACATGGAGCAATCTCATATCGCCCCCAGCTCTTGTGCCCATCCCCACTCAAAGAATGAAGGCACCAGCAAACTGTAATACCATAAAATAACAACAAATAAGAGCAAGAACAACGACGCTCATGTACAGAAACAGTTACTGTTTATAAGTTGGTTTAGGAAAGAGAAGTATACCCTACGTTTCTTAGCAGTAGACAGAATGAAATCAACTCAGAAACTTGTGTAACAGCTCACACACCAATCGAAAGTCCCCAAAAGCGTGGCAGGAGCTTACCCCCAGTGCGTTGCGTCCGCATACCTGTTTAACATAGTTCCTAAAACACACCCGATCGTCTACCTAATACGGATTCAGGTATCTCCTTCATCAAGAGCAATCTCTCCAGACATGTCCCTTCAGCTCACATAAACAACGCCTATAAGACTTAATATTTGTAGCTTGTGACCCTTTGTGATCAACCGTATTCGCTGCAGGTTCACTTCCCCCACCCTGGTCTAAGGACCGAAATTCCTCAGTGTGGTATCACATATCTTCCGTGCTGGTAAGCGTGCTAGGTGGTCGAGTGAACATCAATCGAGTTCTGTCATAGGGTTTAATGCCTTGTGTAATTTGGGCAAACATCTCGGCCTCCGTGACGTGGATAGAAAATGCGCGCCGGCACGAACACTGTTTACACATTCACCAAACTGTCCTTTTACTGATTTCTCGCGTCGGTAACGTGGCTGTTAAAATTCTTCGCAGCATCCACAGGTACCACTCTCTTACAGAAGTGCTGCTGAACTCCCACCAACATCTGCTCTTACACTATGACCTTAGATATCCTGCACGACATGCATCCTTAGAGTGCGGATACACTAACTGCAAAACATTTTGTCCCACATTTTTAAAACAAGCGATTGTTCAGTCAACCACACCATTTTAAAACGACAGTTCTCCCTATCAGACGCAGAACCAACAGAGAAATCCTTATCATGAAACAATGCCTCTTTGGAGTGAGGAATCGTAGCAAGCTTTGTCTACAACTGTGTAGCTACCACTGCTGACAACTCGCTTATGGTATTTCGCGTACAGACATGCGGTGCCATATGACCTGTGACAAACAGTAGCTCTCCATCATCCACCATCCATAGCTCGAAGAAAGGAGTTGCCTTCCAAAAATTAGTGAAATTCTGGAAACTCTTTTAATTTAAGTAGGGCTCTAATATCAATAACCTGGGTTTGCCCTGATTTCTGAGTGGGACTGAAGCCGTGAGGAAAGAAAACCATTAAGTTTTCCGAAATTTTCTGTGTTCTTCTTCAAATTTCTCCAAAGCTACACGTTGAATCGAAACAGCCACCGTTACCAGAAATATAGTGCATTAAATTATGATTCGATTTTTTACCAAAATCTTGCATTTTGTTTAAATGTTCCTACAGAAAAATTACGTCAGGAGACAGTAATTTTTCTCACTTTCGACGCTATAAAACGAGGATCATCTCAGAATTGACCACTTTGACCCAAAATCTTACAGAAGAAAATTGTGGAGCATAAAATGATATTTTCAAAAAGTCAAACAAATTGAGAAAAAACATAGCTGGTAAGGAAATATCGTCATTGTTGAATTACTATAGCGAGCTGATAAGCTATCCCTCCGAATTTGTTATGTGAAATTCCTTACAGATTTTAAATAAAACAAACGTTATTAACAACCTACATCTTTACTCTCGTTTCTACGTATTTATTTCTCAACACATGCACCCTGGGGACGAACATATTTCTCTGGATGAAAGACCAGTTTGTTGATATCGTAACTGTAGAATGTTTGACGTTGTTGACGGAGACACAACTTCACCTCGTCTTCCACCGCTTCATCACTGTCAATGTGAGGTCCTCGAAGGTGTTCTTTGTATTTTAGGAACAGATGAAATTCGAAGGAGGCCAAGCCCGAAATGTACAGACGATGATCGGTAACAGTGAACCCGAAGTGTCGGATTATGGCAGCTGTCGCGGTGCTCGTGTGTGATTTGGCATTGTCTTGCTAAAACAAAGTGAGTCGAGTGATATGCATGACAGATACCTCAAACGATCTTGAGGAGAGAATGAAAATTCGGAGGCATTGCTTTTCAGCACTCCTTCGGGTAGTTAAAGACCATCATACGTTTTTTACTTTCAGTTAAATGGATGCTTCCAATGTTCACTGTTGTACATTTACTTATCAGAACGCTCACTCCCTGTATTTTGTTGTTCCACCGTTGTGGTAAAAATACGCTTTTCCAAGGCGCTTATAGTTGATGTCCCCAGTAGGCATCAGCCGACAGCTGACCGCTGTTTATTTACGTTCGCCAGAGGAAGTCAGTCCACTGATTGTTTTTTTTTTTTTCAGTGATGGTGTTGTTGTAGACAGCGCATGTCATGACAGCGAAGGAGAAAGGAATACGAGAGTGCAAGCTTGGAAAACAAAACCGCTAGATCCGCTGCTCCGTCTCTAATGACCTCGTTGTCGACGGGACGTTAAACCACAATCTCCTCCTCCTCCGCTGCAGTGGGGTTGAAAGGCTTCGAAATTCGCCCTCTTGCCACTTCCCACGACCAAAGAAGAGGCACCTGCGGAACTGTTCTAAATCATTTATACACTCCTGGAAATTGAAATAAGAACACCGTGAATTCATTGTCCCAGGAAGGGGAAACTTTATTGACACATTCCTGGGGTCAGATACATCACATGATCACACTGACAGAACCACAGGCACATAGACACAGGCAACAGAGCATGCACAATGTCGGCACTAGTACAGTGTATATCCACCTTTCGCAGCAATGCAGGCTGCTATTCTCCCATGGAGACGATCGTAGAGATGCTGGATGTAGTCCTATGGAACGGCTTGCCATGCTATTTCCACCTGGCGCCTCAGTTGGACCAGCGTTCGTGCTGGACGTGCAGACCGCGTGAGACGACGCTTCATCCAGTCCCAAACATGCTCAATGGGGGACAGATCCGGAGATCTTGCTGGCCAGGGTAGTTGACTTACACCTTCTAGAGCACGTTGGGTGGCACGTGATACATGCGGACGTGCATTGTCCTGTTGGAACAGCAAGTTCCCTTGCCAGTCTAGGAATGGTAGAACGATGGGTTCGATGACGGTTTGGATGTACCGTGCACTATTCAGTGTCCCCTCGACGATCACCAGTGGTGTACGGCCAGTGTAGGAGATCGCTCCCCACACCATGATGCCGGGTGTTGCCCCTGTGTGCCTCGGTCGTATGCAGTCCTGATTGTGGCGCTCACCTGCACGGCGCCAAACACGCATACGACCATCATTGGCACCAAGGCAGAAGCGAATCTCATCGCTGAAGACGACACGTCTCCATTCGTCCCTCCATTCACGCCTGTCGCGACACCACTGGAGGCTGGCTGCACGATGTTGGGGCGTGAGCGGAAGACGGCCTAACGGTGTGCGGGACCGTAGCCCAGCTTCATGGAGACGGTTGCGAATGGTCCTCGCCGATACCCCAGGAGCAACAGTGTCCCTAATTTGCTGGGAAGTGGCGGTGCGGTCCCCTACGGCACTGCGTAGGATCCTACGGTCTTGGCGTGCATCCGTGCGTCGCTGCGGTCCGGTCCCAGGTCGACGGGCACGTGCACCTTCCGCCGACCACTGGCGACAACATCGATGTTCTGTGGAGACCTCACGCCCCACGTGTTGAGCAATTCGGCGGTACGTCCACCCGGCCTCCCTCATGCCCACTATACGCCCTCGCTCAAAGTCCGTCAACTGCACATACGGTTCACGTCCACACTGTCGCGGCATGCTACCAGTGTTAAAGACTGCGATGGAGCTCCGTATGCCACGGCAAACTGGCTGACACTGACGGCGGCGGTGCACAAATGCTGCGCAGCTAGCGCCATTCGACGGCCAACACCGCGGTTCCTGGTGTGTCCGCTGTGCCGTGCGTGTGATCATTGCTTGTACATCCCTCTCGCAGTGTCTGGAGCAAGTATGGTGGGTCTGACACACCGGTGTCAATGTGTTCTTTTTTCCATTTCCAGGAGTGTATGTGGCGTTGGGTGTCATGGAGGTTGTTCCTGCAGGAAAAACGGCATTAAGAGTACCATTGTTTGCAAACTACGCCAAGACAAATCCTAGAACAACGTTCCAATTAACTTCCCTATTAGTGACATTGAAAACTATCACATAGAAAAAAAACATTATTAGAGAAAGAAGAAGAAATTGAATAATCAGAGTAAATGTAACACTGTAAAATTATCGTAAGCAGATTTTTACATTACTGAACATTCCTCTCTTACTCTTAGTCAAGATTTGCTATTTAATTTTTTTAATTCAACGCAGTTTTGTAAAATCAGTTTAATGTTAATTGATTTAAGCTTCTCTATTCCCAATAAAACAGTAATGAAACTAATGTATTTCTTTTGGCAAATACCCTCATAAACTAATTTTTGTCCTTGATATAATTTTATTCTACTGATCTCATAGTTTCCATAGCCATTATATCTACAACGTGCAGGTTCGCGATTATGCGCAACTCAAAAAGATGAAAAAAGTGAATACTGGAAAAGTTCATTGAATACCATGTACGCTGTTCATGTTTGTCGCTAATCGTAAATACACAGTAGTTATAGCTGAGTAACAGCGATATTTACGAGTTGGGTTTTTCTCACTTTCTTTCACTTTTGGGAAACAAAATTTAATCTCTCACACTTTCTCCCAATAAATACTGCGAGAAATTTGGCTGTTCTCAGATAGTTCACATTTTATAATGACAAAATAGGCGACTTTCAAAAAGTATGAAAAATTGCCATTTTCTGAGATATTTCTATCGGAAAATTCAATTAAATAACAAAGTTTTGGTAATAATCTAACGTACCTCCACTTCTTCTACTGACTACCAATGACGGAACTCGCAATGAGTACGTACAAGTGATAACTTGCGTAATGGATATTTTAAAAGCTACTGAAGCCGTCCTGACACTTATACGACCACCAGTAGGAGTACATTATTCTCATTAATTATGTAAATTGTCATGTGATAACCTAACCATTTCCTAACCTTATCCTGTGGACACAATAGAATGTCAGGATAAGCCGACAAACTCCAGTCCCCTTTTCAACGAGTAAGTTATGAAATATACACAAGAGACAAGATTAATTGGTACAGGAAAATAATATCTACTAAAGGATAGATGCCATGAATTTAACACATTTATTCATCATACAAAAACAATTTCAAGAAATCAAATAATGATTACAAATCTCAAGTTCTCCCTGGATTAATGCTGGCCCTTAAACTGTCTGGCTCTGCCCTATAATGTACTCGCGATGTGTGATTAGGCGCAGAGTAACTGACATCCCCCGTTGCACTGAATAGCAAGAAGGAACTACTGTCTCAATAAGTAGTGTGAAACCTCAGTGCAGAAAGGAGTGGAACACGTGATTCACCAATGTAAATTCACTTTCCTAAAAGCCGGTGCATAAGCAAGATCACGGTGATGATCAGAAGCTATAACCGCAGAACTTCTCGCCTCAGCGAGATAATAGCAAAATTGTACTTCACCAAAATTACAGCCGAAGACGTCCGTTGACAGCCGTGGACCTCCAAGATGACTCTCCTGCTCCACGACCCCACAAAGTCTCCCCTTGTCTTCTCTCCTCTTTTCGCTGCTCAAAGTCTTTCCTCCCCCTTAAATCTGGGTGGCGAATCATCTTTCCGGAAGGCGCTCGTTTCTGAACGCCGACCAATCGCAGTTTAGAATCCAGATCGAAGTTTCTGGAACTTCTTTCTATGTCCGTAGGAAAGTACGCGAATATCTCCTGCCATGTGTTTTTGGCCGACCAGGCCGCCTTCTCACGCGTTCCCGTTTTGCGGCTAGTCCAGCTCACGGGTGGGTCCTCGGATAAGCGCTGGAAGCGGCTGTGCTGTCCTGTTGTCCGAAGGAACGTATGAGCTTCCGTTGTTCCACGAGTCTCAGATCTCTGCTTGTTCCCCAGCCACCCAACATGCAGACATTATACAATAAATTAAGTGTACTAGATGATGTCAGTCACATGCATGTTTTTAAAGAACGGGCACAAACCAGTCTTTTCTATCATTGAAGGGGCTTACTTATGTCGTATTGGATGTAAACGTGGTTTGTAAGTTGTAAAATAACGCCACCTTATAATACCTTCCCGTTCCCAGCAATTTTGTACTAGTATGAGATGACTCTTGTAGTGTCGTCTCATGCAGTACAAAATTTTTATGTTATGCCCTTATCAATTTATCAAATCTATCGAGATCAGATGGACAGATAAACACCAATATGCCTTTATCCATTCACCAAACATTCACTCCTGGGATGCTACCAACTTAAATTTATTTTTATTGACGTGATAGTTATTTACTTCTTTATTCGTCGGTGCCTTATAGTCTGAATTATTTTTGGTTTGTCGAATGACTATTAGAACGTTCAGGCGCAAAATAACGCATCTCAGCGAAAGAAAAATGTAAAGAAACAATATAATGTAGCTAGTTAACTACGACAAATGGTAGTCCCTCTATTTAATTTAAACTCATTTCATGCAATCTCTCATCCTTCCGTAACTGAATCTATAGTTATACAACATATTAAAAAAAACATATTTGATATATATAGTCGTCCGAAATTAAAATTTCTTATATTAGAAGAGCGCAGTCTCGTCTTTATCATTCCAACAAATAGGACTTTGTTATTTTATAATTTCAACAAAAAAATGGTTCAAATGGCTCTGAGCACTATGGAACTTAACTTCTAAGGTCATTAGTCCCCTAGAACTTAGAACTAATTAAACCTAACTAACCTAAGTACATCACACACATCCATGCCCGATGCAGGATTCGAATCTGCGACCGTAGCGGTCGAGCGGTTCCAAACTGTAGCGCCTAGAACCGCTCGGCCACCCCGGCCAGCCTAATTTCAACAAATTCATATTCGTTACATATAACAATTTCCTGGTGTGGAAATGGAAATGCCGTGTGACTAGCTCCTCCCGTCGGGTAGACCGTTCGCCGGATGCAAGTCTTTCGATTTGACGCCACTTCGGCGACTTGCGCGTCGATGGGGATGTAATGATGATGATAAGGACAACACAGCACCCAGTCCCTGAGCGGAGAAAGTCTACGACTCAGCCAGGAATCGAACCCAGGCCGTTAGGTTTGACATTCCGTCGTGCTGACCACTCAGCTACCAGGGGCAGACACAACTTTCAGGTGTAATTGTATCTGGAAATGTTTCTGTCCCTGGTGAATGAGTCTGTTAGCTTTACATAATTTGTAAACGGTCTGGGTAAGTCCAGAGCTTACTTTTACTGTACATCCTGTACATTCAGTAGAGGCATGGTTGTAATCATATTGCTTACTTTGACGATCTGCATTTAAAAGAAAATTGCAAATGTTTGTTTCTGGATCGACCTTTCAACGTTAGAGTAACATAGGGTAATTCACAGATATTCAGTGTGTTCGCTTACAAGAAACATGTAGAAACAAGATTAGTATGATACATTTTAAATTGATACAGTTTACAAATAAGAGTCTGTCAGATGTGGCACTACTGTTTGTATGATCCTAACACTTTTCACTGATTGACACTTCACTGACACTATTGATGATAGTTTATTTACGGTACAGGAGGACACTGTCATCTGTGCGTGGTGGTATGTGGTGTAAACTGACGCGCGTCTCTGGAGTGAATTAACTCTAGTGCATTTGCAATAAGATCCATGGGCGCTCAGCTTTCTCATCGATTGGCGCTGATCGCCGAGGTACAGTGACATGGCTGTATGGCATGTCTGTTCACAAGTTGCGCAGCAAGGTAGAGTATTGCATTTCTTCTCTTCACCATGACAGATAATTGTTTGATAGGAAGGTACATAGGTTTTATGCGATGCAGGCAGTGGAGATTAGGAAACATATACTTCTTCTGCGTTGGCTAAGAGTATGTGTAACTGTTCCTATTTCACTCTTCGTGTATTTCAGCTTCAACCATTAATATTAGTGCTCCTAATCTTCTTGTTTCGTGATCTTCTGTCTCTTGTAAACTATTGTAATTAGGTAGGGAACATAGGTCGTTATAAGTTAATTTGACTTTTAGGAATGTTTTAGGTTTTGCTTCGAAACACGAGCTTTTGTAGTTGCCTCGGTTCCCGCTGGATGGTGTCAGAAGGCACGAAACTATTGAGTTCGTGACGCAAAAGTCACTCTTTAAGCTTCGATGGTGCTACAAGGTAGTGATAATGGTTTCTTTTGCTGTACACAAGCCTCATCTACGTTAGGCTTGCCTGCGTCGACTGTGAACCTATCAGGTTGTCTGCCATGTCATGTGCTGTCGAAGCCTTGTTGAAGATGCCACCACTCTGAAGTTTATTAGCAAGCTGCGCGGGCCCAGTTGATACCTGGGAGTGCGACGGCGTGTGTCCGCTGTCCCGTCACCTTTTGTCCGTGATGCGCTTCCCAGGCGTGGTTTCACCATCTGCGTCCACACCAATAGTTGGGCCAGCCCAGCAGCTGACTTCTTTTGTCCAGTGTTACCTCGAACAGCTCGTCATACTAGTGCCGGCCATCTGAATACCCGCACCCACTCATGCACACAGTCTAAAAAATGGTTCAAATGGCTCTGAGCACTATGGGACTTAACATCTGAGGTCATCAGTCCCCTAGAACGTAGAACTACTTAAACCTAACTAAGAACATCACATACATCCATGCTCGAGGCAGGATTCGAACCTGCGACCGTAGCGGTCGCGCGGTTCCAGACCGAAGCGCCTAGAACCGCTTGGCGACAGCGGCCGTTGCATACAGTCTAAATCATCGATACCTGTATATGGATATTAACATATAAGCAAACATCGTACATTACATTGATTGTCTGTTGGGGATGGACGACAGTGAATTTTAATGCAGATGTTCTTATTTACATTATTACTTTAGTTTTAATTTTGTAAGTACATGTACTTTATGCAGCTCGCCTTTCCACCGGACCAGTCTTATGTGGGAGGAATATTTTCATTAGGACATACAGTGTACTCCAACACCAAGGCCTATGAGATATGGTAAATATCCGTGTACACTACTTGTTAAGCCGGCCTTGTGGCCGAACGGTTCTAGGCGCTTCAGTCTAGAACCGCGCGACCGCTACAGTCGCAGGTTCGAATCCTGCCTCGAGCATGGATGTGTGTGATGTCCTTAGGTTAGTTAGGTTTAAGTAGTTCTAAGTTCTAGGGGACTGATGACCTTAGAAGTTAAGTCCCATAGTGCTCAGAGCAATTGGAGAATTTTGAACTACTTGTTAATATTAAACAAACAACAAACACAAAGAAAACAAAACGCGCTGGCCAGTATGTCTACTCTACTCTTATTCTACTATACTCCCTTTTTTGCTTGTATGATCTCGGAGTTCTTCCGCGCCGTGGTTCTCAGGTTGTGAAAGTTGTATGGGTTTCCCTGTGAACATAAGAACAGAATGCGCCACAGCACACAGATTACGGTTAGTCATATTTTCTCAGTTGGTAATCCAGCGCTTTCTTGTTGCGATCGCCCTCAACTGGGTCTTTGTTTGGTACCCGCAGACATGAATCTTTCGCGTGATATTGTGATCACCGCTCAGTATCACGGCTACCGCAATGAGATCTTATTATTCGTGCATTCTCTCAAGCGACAATTTTCGGAATTTCTTGTGCCTATAGTTATCGTCTTACCTATCTGCATTTAATATTACGTGATCAAGTAACTATACTTAACATTCCGATGTCAAGTTCCCACAAATTTTTCGGATTTTAGTGTGTCCATACGCCATTGCGCAGATCAGGCCACCATTATTAATCTCTCGTCTCAATAAACAAAATTAAGAGTTTCATTCTACATTTTCATGGCGCGCTTTTAAGTACTTTACGCTGAGCAGGTCACCAAATTATACTGACGTCAACACTTCTAAATAACACAGGAGGCATACACATTTGTCTCCGTAAATAAAGCTCATCAAATCACTCATTGGTGAAATCCTGTACTCATGCAAATTAAATATTTCTTTTGCTATTTTGTCTAAAACTGTGATAGTGAGCCGTGGCTGTGTACAATTAGTGTAGGTTGATTCTTACAAAGAAGAAGACAGCAGCCAGCCACTATTAATACTGCTATTTATTTAAGTAAATAGCGCCGTAACCGGTTTCGAACTGATGGCTGTAAGCATGATTTGCAAGATACATTTTACATAATCGTCAGTTTTCGATTCTTATTCTTCCACTGTGGAATTAATAGTGGCTGGTTGCTGTCTTCTTCTTCGTAAGAAATATTTCTTTACAGTTTGTCGTTCCAAAACTGTCATCCATTTGTACAGGTAGTCATTTTATCACGCACCCATATCACTATGAACAGGTTTAAAGAGAGACGGCTTTTCTTAAATAATCTCAGTGGGTTTGTTCTGTCTTTTCCAGGCACAGATAATATGGAAACGCTAAATGGTTTGAACTTGCTGGTTATCAATTTAACTATTGTTCCTTCTACCACAGCTTAATTCTAATCATTTTATACCAGATAACTATTTCTACTTAATCTGCAAACTTATAAACAATTTATAGAATGGACATCCCATTCTTCATTTACTGGTTTACCAGCCCTTGTTTTTACTCCATGGAGTTTTTAATATGGCTTACGTGAAGAAAGTCATATGACTTCCCCGTTTTAATGGACTCAAGTTCCACTGCGTTCGCATGTGCTAATCGCCTAACCCGTACAGGTCCGTCAGAGGCAGTGAAGAATTTGTGGCATAGCCTCTTTAGTTTATTGGACAAACGGTGGGATTTTACTAACACTCGCTGGCCAATAACAAATTCTCACTCATTTGCTTTGGTATCTGCACGCGCCTTGCACTTCTCTCCTGCTACACGAATGTTATGCAGCGCCTCTGCTATGAGGGCTCTATGCTGTCGTCGTTTCCTTGGAGGCAAATCGACTAGTTCCCTTATTCTATCTGGAGCCGGTCTATTCTTCAGTATGGAGAATGGCGGTATCAAAGTGGTGCTATGACGGAGTTGATTGATGATATCCTGAAACTCTTTCAGGGCGACATCCCACATCGCATGCCTTTTCCCACAGTACAGACAGCAAAGAGTCCCTAGGTCCTTCATCGTTCTCCCTGAATGATTCGAACTGGACCTAAATCTAGAGATGAAGACAGGTTTGCTCTTATGTCTCTTTCATGTTGCCTTCCAAATCTCTGGTTTGTATTGGGGTCCGTTATCTGAGAGAACCACAGTGACCGGTCCGACCTGAGTTAGGAAGTCTTTGCAGAATGCTTTGCTTACATTGAGATCTGTTACTTTCCGGAGTGGTGTCACCGTCACAAACTTAGATGTGAGTTCTGACACCACTAGAATGTACTTACACCCTCTTGCCACTGTCGGCAAATGACCCATTAAATCCGTGGGCGCGATATAACGCAATTTCTTGGGTACTATAGGATACATCGGGACTGCACTGCTACAGTTGTCGTCTTTGCCTTTTGGCACCTTTTGCAGACGGCCAATACTTTTCTTATCTTCCTTTCCATGTTTTTGAAATAACATATCTCCCTCAGTTTCAAAAGACATTTACGAGCACAAAAGTGTGCATAGCTTAAGTGTATGTACCAAATGAGTTTATTAATAACTTCTTCTCGCACACACACCACCCACAATGACTCGTCCACGTTTGTTCTGTAAAAGAGAACTCCCTTTCTAAGAAGGTAATGTTCACGTATATTTTCCTGGGCACGATCCCTCCATTCTATCTTTATCGCGGGTAAGTTGGGATTTTTGTCCTGCTCGGTCCTTATATTTTGCGTCGTGGTAGTGATAAAGTTTTCGAACGCCACCTTTCGGAGGTAGAACAACGAAAAATGTTCGTGTTCTAGTTCTTCTGCTTCCTGCTCTGTTATGCCTATGGGTGAATGCGACAGTGCATCGGGAATGACGTTAGTGGACCCTGGCACATGCACGGTTGTGAATTCACTCTCTTGTAGTGCACTAATTCAGCGCGACAGTCTTCCAAAAGTGAGTTTGGCGGTCAGCAGGAATTCAAGGGCTTTATGATCGGTATAAACTTCTTTCTCCTACGGGAAAGGAAATACCTAAATTTTTGAAAGCCCCGAACTATGGCTAATGCCTCGAGTTCCGTTATAGAATAATTTCTTTCGCTCTTCGTCAGAACTCTGCTCCCAAACGCGATGGTTTTATGTACTCTCTTTCCGTCTTGCTCGTGCTCCTGATCCCATCTTTGCGCTATCCGTCGCCATGCAAAAGTCCTGACACATATCCAGGTGCAACAGCATACGAGCAGCAACAAGTGCTGACTTGAGAGCATTAAACTCATGGTCTGCGCACTCATCCCATACCAAGGGCATCCTTTTGCTTGTCAACTGACAGAGGTGAGGTGTAGCCAAAGCAGTGACATAAATGATTTTTTTTGTAAAAATTGGTTACTCCTAAGAATCCCTTTAGCTGTTTTCTAGTTCATGGAGTTGCAAATGCCGCGATAGCTGCCATGCTTTCCGGATCAGGAGAGATCCCTTCACTAGTTATGACGTGATCAGGAAAGTGCACTTGACTGCTCCAAAAACACGATTTACTAATATTTGCAGTCACACCATGTTGTTTTAGTCTGCCCATCATTTCTCCCAGTAGTGCACTATTTCTTTCCCATGTGCTCTCAGCTATGAGTACGTCGTCGATATAACATGTGATTCTTTCTTTCATGTTAGAACTTAATATGCTACTAAAACCTCTGATGAATGCTGCAGATGAAATACTTAATCCAAATGGCAACCTTCAGAACTGGAAGCACTGTCCAAGTGCAATAAATGTAGTATATTTGTGGAACGCAGGATCGAGTTCTCATATCCAATGAGGTAAAAACCGTAATCCCATGGAATTTCTGGAGCAGTTCCTCTAACCGCTCAGCGCGATCTGTTTCCGGCACAATAATTGTGTTTATTTGACGTGAGTCTAAAACAAGTCAGATTCCACCATCCTTCTCAACCACCCTTAAAGGGGTGTTGCATTCAGATGTTGCTGGACAATGATGCCGTCGTCAATAATTTTCTGTAATTCTAATAGAACCCTGCCCCGGTATGACCATGGAATGAAATTGGGTGGAACATGAAAAGGTCTATGTTTCCTCACATTAAATCGTTACTGGTATCCTTTTATTGCCTCCGTTTTAGGTAAAGAGACTTCTGCATTATTGTGCTGTGTCAATTCTAACCCCTGCTTATCGGTCTCATGTATGTTCTTCAGTGCTCTTACTTTCGTGTTGATTTTCTCATGAATTTCACGTAATTGCTCCCTCTTTGTAATACAAGGTTCCTTACAAGTTTTCTTTTCGTGGTGGATATTGTCCTTTCCTGTCTGCTGGTTCGTAAACTGTAATCTTAGGCAGTTTGCCGGGATTTGTGCCTTTATGGCTTCTTCGTCAAACCTGGTTGTGGTTATGTCATTCTCTCTCATTGTTAATTCACCCCTTCCCAGATCTATTATCGCCTTTTGAGCAGAGAGAAAGTCAACTCCGACAATTATGTCTGCTATTAATTTTGTTATAAGAAATAGATTTGCCTTAAGTTTATGTCCCTGGCTTTCAAATTCGATTTGTGTCTGCAGTGAAATCTCTGTGCTCTTCCCGATTAGTGCACCTCTCACCTTCGACTTCTGTACCGCTAGTGTTGGTGGATACACACAGTCTCTACATTTCTTATAGAGTGAGTCTGATATTGCCGACAGTTCACTCCCACTATCTATTATTGCAGTGGAATTAATGTCGCCTATTTTTATTCTGCCCATACTGTAAATTTCCGCTCTACCTTTTGCCTCCTTCTCTTCTAACAGCAGGTTTCCTACATCCTCATATTCTAAAATATTTACCTGACCGTATCCAATGCTGTTTTCGGGCTGTTTCAGTGTCTTGCTCGATCTTTGGCCTAGTCAGTCATCGTTTCCTACTTCTGCCACCTGTACATGTCCAGGATTTGGTGGGCGAATATCGACTCCTTGCCCAATCTCGGCGCGCCAATTCCTTGTCATATCTGATTGGTTCTGTTCGTGTGGCTGTTTACTGTCTCTATTATTTTTCCAAGTGAGATTGCTCCTGGCTTGATGGTTTCGTTGGAAATTTTGTTGGTGTTGTCTGCACCCATCATTGTTCCAATCCTGGCCTCTACTGATTCTGTTTTGATTATCCCGAATCGGATTCTGGGTTTCTCTTTGATTCCTTTTGTCCCTGTTCTGCTGTTTGTTAAAGGCAAATTCTAATTCTCTGAGCGTGCCTTTGAACAACTTCATATTGTCACCGCACCTACCGGCTAGCGTTTGCAGGTATGTTATTGGTTACTTCATGTAACATGTCGAATAATTTCTGCCGGGCTGCATGGTTCATCTAAGTATTGGTTCTTTTCGGAACCTTGTATTTTCGAAATTCCTGCTCATCATCATCTCTTGCTTAATTTGATCTTGTGTTCCTCTAGACCAGTACTTATTGAGAGACGCTGTGAGGAACTCTTCATATGTTTTACAAGATCTTGCTATGTTTCTCATCCATTCGCTATTTGCACCTTCCATGTGCCAGCAGACAAAATCTAATTGGTATCTGGGTGGCCAATAGGGCGGTAAACTATCTTCAAATTGTCCTATAAACGTCTTGAGGTTTAAAATATTTCCATCATCTTTATAGTGTTGGAAACTTCTGACTGAAATGAAGTGCTTGAAGTCAAAAATTTCTTCAGAGTTTTTAACTACTCTTAATGTTGCGAGTTCGCATCTATCGCGAGCATCCTCAGGTCCGCTGTTCCGACTGTGTTCACTCCTCACTTCTACAGCGCACTCAGTATTATTCGACATGTGTGCGATAGTATGAATTAACGGGCTACAGTTGTCCATGTCGAATACGGGGTTATTATTCGCGTGGTTTGCGACATGGGAGGCTGTTGGATTTTGTGTGGTTATATGTTCCAAAGTTGGCCACACCACATTCCGTTACTGTGTTTATGCTGTGTATCACTCTACCGTTGGACACGCAACTTTCTGTTTGTACAAGACTGTGCTGTATGGAATTTGTTCTGGTTCCTATCGTTCTCACTGTTCTTACACTACTATCACTCTGGGTTTCCGCATTTTCTGAACTTTTGTATTGAGACTTTATTTCTTTGTCTAGTTGTTTCAGATACGTCAGCTAAACCCGCAGGGCAGAACAGGTGATTAAGATTGTGGAAATGGCCAAATAAGGTGCCGGTCAGTATCACTTCAAAATTGTAATTTACTGTAATTTATTTACACATTTAAACCAAAACGGCACATAGCCCAACCTTTACAACAAGAAGTTTCAAAATCCAATTATTTCACGGCTGAACGCCTCCAAACAAGAAATCTTAAACAATTAACAAGATAAATTTCAAGTGACTGAAGACACACAGATAAAATTGGGAATAAAATAAGTAAAATATGTATGTATATATCAGAGCAAGGCTGAAATCGTCAAGGCAAAAGTGGATAGAACAAACATAAACAAGGTGCAATACCAATGGCTGAGGGCCACAATTAAATTTCAAAATTTTAAAATATATTACCATAATCTTTTAAGGCCGCAATGTTTTCGCTTAAGGGGAAATTTTAAGAATAATGCTTTAAGCGGCTGAGGGCCCACAGTTGCTTTTCCAAGAATTCAAAAAATAGCTTGAACCTTTAAGTTTTAAGTGGCCGAAAGCACACTAAATGAAAAGGCAACGAGCGACAATAACTAAATTTAAGAGTAGGGTTTTAAGCGGCTGGAGGCCCAGAACTGATTTTCCGAAAATTCAAAATACCTTAAACCTTTAAGTTTTAAGTGGCTGAAAGCGCACTAAATGAAAAGATAGCACAACAACAGTAACTTTTCGCAAAATATCCACTTGCCAGAATTCAAACGTACTTATACGGGCTGAAGGCCCCTGAGTTACATAAAATACAATAATTGTTTTCCTTGAAAGCATTGGCTGTAATAGATTACCAAGAGACCATTAAACACACTTAGGTGAGACAGGTGGTGGGCCCTACTACACATAATCCGTCGGTAACCCAACCAAGAGACAGCCACGGACCGACCAACCAAACGACTTGCTAGCCCTCAATCGGTGTATGAAAACTCAAAGACCAAACTGTTACAGACGTGATTATCCACAATGAAATATGTATGAATCTGTCAAAACTACACAAAGTGTTGGACAGTTACAACAGGTGAGAAAAGGACACTGCCTGAAATTTCGTTACTGGCCAGGGCAGGTAACCGGAACACTAACGGCCACAAGACAGAAAATTCACAGCGGCTTGATTTCACCACTACAAACACTCAGTGTTGCTCACAGGAAAAGCTCCCCAACATCGTACCACCGAAACGAACGACACAAAATGAACGGACGTGGCTTGGGTACTTAAGACACTACTCAACTTAGACGTTCTGGGTCGGTGAGCTACGAAGCTCGTAGCGATCGGACAGCTCCACACACGCTCCGACACTGCGCAGGGACCGCCAGTGGATTCAGCCGACTGCGCTGCACGGAGCTATCCTCCGTGGTCCACACCAATCAACCAGCTGCCCGCACACCTCCTAGCCGGAAACTATATGCACAAGACCAAAGATGGTGCACAGTGCAAATATCGATACACATCGCTGCTGCCACATGTAGAAGGAGGAAGAACCACGGCATAACTGCAACAACGGTGGGAAACCAAATACAGATAAACAGCCAAGTTCAAGGAAATGCATAGTTCGGAGTGAGCACGGCTCAACCTACGCCCCCCCCCCCCCCCACCCACCTCAAACTTAACCCGGGAACGGGTTAATTCAAACACCGAGCTACTTGAACTTAACTTGACTAAGGTGAACACGATATTGCTTACCTGAGCTGTCGTCCTTAACCAAGAGATTTACCAGGCCTAATACATGCATAATAGTGCAAGGCCCCAGAAAACGAGGAGTAAATTTTCTAAGGTTACCGCCGCGCACCTGCCTCCCTTGGAAATTGCGGACATAAACTTGGTCGGAAGGAGCCAACTAAACCTACAAAATGCATCAATCATAAAGAGTACACGTCGATGGCCCCTTTCAGTCCAAGGTAAAAGCCCCAAATAATCAATATAGAGTTTGAGTATGGGAGAGGACTCTCGTTCAGAACTCAACCAGCCTTGTTGAAGGGCATTGTTGGGTTTGCTAATTTACACAAGCGACATTGAGGTATCATTTGCCTAATATCCTGGTCCATAGAGGGCCAAGTTAAATGCTCCTAGATCTTTTGGAGCGTCTTGTAAGTCTCTAAATGGCCACCCATCAATGAATCATGAAAATAATGGAAGACCGGACGCACCAAGGTAGCAGGCAAACAGATCTTAGACTGTAACTCTTCAGGCTTTCCCGGCGATCTAATGACATCTTGGGTTGTCGGGTGTTCTGCCGGATATCAGCGTCGTACTTGCACGATATTTCGGTCACGTAGCTCGTGACCTTCATCAGGTGCGACCTGAGACTGCTCCTCGAATGGACCTGGTCCAGTATTTATGCCTATGGCCTTCCCCCTCCACCAACGGCTGCAGGCGCTTCCTCTGTGGTCCGCGCCCATTCCCTGCGACCTACTGGAGCGTTGCTGCTCCGTTTTCCGTCCGCTGCGGTTCTAGGTGTTCCCTCTGCGGTCCGCGACCACCAAACCCGCTCCTGGGGGTTTCATCTACGGTCTGGGGTACCAAGCGTTTCCCCTGCGGTCCGCGCCCGCTCACCACGACCTGTTGGAGCGTTGCCGCTCCGTTTTTCGTCCGCTGTGGCTCTGGATGTTCCCTCTGCGGTCTGCACCCACCAGTCCCACTTCTGGGTGTTCCATCTTCGGTCTGCTGCGCCTGACAGTCCGTCAGGGGCTCGTTTTCCATCTCCATGTCTCTGGTTCTTCTGTTTGTGTAGTGTTGCAGCTGGCCCCGTTGCTCCTTTAACAATTCCAGAGCCGGATCCCAGGCTCTGCTTAGCTGGTACCTTGTGTCACGGTTCATAAGATCGTCAGCCATTTTAATTTCTATCGATTCTCTTATAATACTGTCCCAAAATCTGGGTGTTTGTGCTAGAATCTTGGAATCCTCATACTTCATGGCATGATCTAGTTCTAGACAGTGTTCAGCAACCTGTCTTAATCTAGTGTGCCTCTGATGTTCTTTGCATCTGATCTCCACAGTTCTTGTCGTCTGGCCAATGTAGGACATGCCACATTGACAAGGTATATTGTAGATCCCTGGTTTTCGTAACCCCAGGTCGTCTTTGACACTCCCCAGCAGTGCCCCGATCTTGTTGCATGGACAGAAAACACACTTGATATTGTGTTTACGGAGGATCCTACTGATTCTGGCAGAAATAGAGCCAGCATAGGGCAGATATGCCACCTTCTTTGCTTCATCTTGGTCTTCTTCAGGAACCTGTGGTATAGTGGCTGGTTGGAGTGCCCTCTCAATTTGTCTGTCCGTGTATCCATTCTTGGAGAAAACTGTTTTGAGACGTTCTATCTCTATAGGTAGATTTTCTTGGTCTGACAGGGCACGTGCTCTGTGGACCAAAGTCTTCAGAACCCCATTCTTCTGTGCAGGGTGGTGACAGCTGCTGGCCTGCAGATATAAATCAGTGTGTGTTGGTTTTCGGTACACACTGTGGCCAATTGATCCATCTGCTTTCCTCTGGACTAGTACATCCAGAAATGGCAGCTGGCCATTTTTCTCCAGTTCCATGGTGAACTTGATATTAGGGTGGCATGAGTTAAGATGTTCAAGAAACTCATTGAGCCTGTCCATCCCATGCGGCCAGATCACGAAGGTGTCATCCACATACCTAAAGAAGCATGTGGGTTTAAATGTGGCTGTCTCCAATGCCCTCTCCTCAAAACTCTCCATAAACATGTTGGCAACCACAGGGGACAGTGGGCTGCCCACCTTCCGTTTGCTCGTAATATTGGTTTCTGTACAGGAAATATGTAGATGTCAGTGTATGACTGAACAGGTCCAACAGAGCACCGTCAAATTTCTCTGCAATCAGTTCTAGTGAGTCCTTCAGTGGGACCCTGGTGAACAGCGATACCACATCAAAACTAACCATGATGTCCGAATCTGTGATGTGCAGTTGCTTGAGGCGTTGCAGGAAATCTTCTGAGTGGCGGATGTGGTGAATACATTTCCCCGCATATGGAGACAGGACACCTTTCAAGTACTTGGCTGTTGTGTACGTAGGTGCCCCAATATTACTGACAATAGGACGTAGGGGCACGCCCTCCTTGTGTATTTTAGGCAGACCATACAGTCTAGGTGGCACTGGCGCTTTTTCCTGTAGTTGTCTGATGATCTTATCGGGCATCCCTGTTTCCTTCAAGAGAGCACTAGTCTTCTTGGCCACCTTGTCCGTGGGGTCACACTCCAGAATTCTGTATGCAGGGTCCTCCAGAAGTTCCTTGGCAGAACACCCGACAACCCAAGATGTCGGATCTTAGACTGCTTAGCATTGCCACTTTCCTGCAAAGAATACCCCTCATCCAGAATGAGATTTTCACTGTGCTGCGGAGTGTGCGCTGATATGAAACTTCCTGGCAGATTAAAACTGTGTGCCCGACCGAGACTCGAACTCGGGACCTTTGCCTTTCGCGGGCAAGTGCTCTGCCATCTGAGCTACCGAAGCACGACTCACGCCCGGTACTCACAGCTTTACTTCTGCCAGTATCTCGCCTCCTACCTTCCAAACTTTACAGAAGTTCAGGTTCGCAGGAGAAAGATAGCACAACAACAGTAACTTTTAGCAAAATATCCGCTTGCCAGAATTCAAACGTACTTATACGATCTGAAGGCCCTTGATTTGCATAAACCACAATTAAAAAAATTTCCGTTGAAAGCATTGGCTGTAATAGATTACCAAAAGACCATTAAACACCCATGAAAAGGACAGTATAGGCAACGGCACTCAGACGCCTCCGGGGGGTTGGGGGTTGGGCCTGCCATCGAAACGTTGGCGTTCACTTAGGTGAGACAGGTGATGAGTCCTACTACGCTTGATCCATCGCTAACCCAACCAAGAGACAATCACAGACCGAACGACCAAAAGACCTGCTAGCCACCAATCTGTACATGAAAACTCAAAGACCAAACTGTGGCGGAAGCGATTAACCACAGTGAAATTTGTATTAAGTTGTCAATGCACACTGTGTTGGGCAGCGACAATAGGTGAGAATAGGACACTGCGTGAAATTTCGTTAGTGGCCAGGGCAGGTAACCGGATCACTAATGGCCACAAGGCAGAAAATTCCGCTGGTGCACTTGAATTGTGGTGAATCAATATCGTTATTTCCACCGTACGACGGCTCGATTTCACCACGTCAAGCACTCGGTGTTGCTCACAGGAAAGCTCCCCAACAGCGAACTACCGAAACAAACAACACATGGAGGTATCCTCCCTGGTCCGCACCAACCGACCAACTGCCTGCACACCCCGTAGCCGGAAACTATATGCACAAGACCAAAGATGGTGCACGGTGCAAATATCGATACACATCGCTGCTGTCACATGTAGAAGGAGGAAGAACCACAGCACAACCGCAACAATGGCGGGAAGCCGAACACAGATAGGCAGCCAAGTTCAAGGAAATGCATGGTTCGGAGTGAGCACGGTTCAGTTTTATTCCCCTTTTCATGCTTATTCGGAGTTGCTCTTTCGGCGGTGTCTCTTCCGCACGTAACTCTGTCTTTTCGACGCGTCTTATGCCACTCTGCAATTTGTATATTGGCCCTTTTCCTTCTTTTGCTGTTTGTAGTGTCTCCTCCATAGTAACATAATCAATACGTTTCGCGTTTCTTGCTATTGATTTAGCTTCATTAGCAGCTCTTTTTATCTCTGCTACTTCGCGTACCAATTTGGCTTGCAATGTAACTACCTCGTCTTTGACGACTTTTGTTTCCGTCTTAATTGTGTTAATATCCATACTAACTTTGTCCATCCTGTTCTGAATTATCGTCATGTTCCTTCTAATTTCGGTTTTCATACTAGTTTGCATTGTTGTAATGTTATTTGTGCACTTCGTTTTTGATATTTTTATTGTAATCATCTATCGCTTTTCTAGTTTCTTTGATGAACCCGAGTATATTTACCATTCCTGACGCATCAGCATCTTGCACATTATTTGACACATTTGGTTCTGAACAAGCGCGGACAAAACGGTATTGTGTTCTATCAATCTCTTCGTGTCTACTATAAATACTATAAACTGAAGGGTTACTGTGCGCCAACGCATTCGATTGTGGTCGGTTGTAGTAATTACTGGAGCTTTTGTGTCCACGTGGGCTAACTACACGGTAGTTTCTGATGTTTACTACTGCATATACGTGTTCCCGAGTCTCTTCTTCGCTATCAGATCCTCTTCCCCTGGTTTGGCTGAATCTACCTTCCTCCAGAAATTCTCTGTGATCTGCGTTTGTCTCATCGGTTCCCTGCGCACCTAACATTCTTAGTTCTGTCTCGTCCCATAGATTTTCGTTACTCCCATGTACCTCCGCCATTTCACTATTAATCCTGTCTACAGTATTTGCTTGTTTCTCTAAACGAGCTTTAGCTCTAATCAGCATGAGGAGTAAGACTACTCTATATTATCACTTACGTGCAAATTTCCCTCACACAAATAATTGCTGAATTTTTGCTGGCACAAATACAAGAAAATAATAATCACTTAATTTTCCTAAGACAACGTCGTGATTGAGCAGTGATCTCCTTAACGACTGTAGCCAGCGAGCAGACGCTCAAGCACGGCACTATTTCAAAAAACTTAAACTAAAGCATTGAAGCCAGTGAGCAGACGCTCAAGTCCGGCAACAGATGCAATTATTAATAAATTATCTATAATAAAACGCGGGACTCTACGCATGTGTGAATAAATTATTCAACCAAGCTGAAATCACACACAATCATCGAATATTTTATTCACAATGAGATTTCAAATTACTACAACTACAAATTTTGCTGACTGTTTCTCGGGATTCACAGAAACTCGTTCTGGCATGGTCTGCCATATCTAACATATCTCCACTTCTTCTACTGGCTATCGATGGCGGAAACTTGCCATTAGTACGTACAAGTGATAATTTGCGCAATGGATATTTTAAACGCTACTGAAATTGCCCTGATACTTATACATCCCCCAGTAAGAGTACGTTATTCTCATTACTTATGTAAATTGTCATGTGATAACCTACCCATTTCCTAATCTTATCTTGTGGATACGATAGAAGGTCAAGATAAACCGACAAAATCCAGTCCCGTTTTTAAAGAATAATTTACGAAATGTACACAAGAGATAAGATTAATTGGTACAGGAAAATACTATCTACTAAAGGCTGGCTCTGAGCACTATGGGACTTAACATCTACGGTCATCAGCCCGCTAGAACTTAGAACTATTTAAACCTTACTAACCTAAGGACATCACACAACACCCAGCCATCACGAGGCAGAGAAAATCCCTGACCCCGCCGGGAATCGAACCCGGGAACCCGGGCGTGGGAAGCGAGAACGCTACCACACGAGCACGAGCTGCGGACTACTATCTACTAAAGAATTTAACACATTTATTCATCATACAAAAACAATTTAAAGAAACCAAATAATAATTACAAATCTCAGGCTCTCCCTGTATTAATACTGGCCCTTAAACTGTGTGGCTCTGCCCTAAAATGTACTCGCGATGTGTGATTATGCGCAGAGTAACTGACATCCCTCGTTGTACTGAATAGCAAGAAGGAACTACTGTCTCAATGAGGAGTGTGAAACCTCAGTGCAGAACGGAGTAGAGCACGTGATACACCAATGTAAATTCACTTCCTTGCATAAGCAAGATCATCATAATGATCAGAACTTATAACCACAGAACTTATCTCAGTGAGGTAATAGCAAAATTGTACTTCACGAAAATTGCAGCGGAAGGCGTCCGTCGACTGTCGTGGACCTGCAAGACGACTCTCCTGCTCCACGACCCCACAAAGACTCCCCTTTTCTTCTCCTCTCTTTCCAGTGTTCAAAGTCTTTTCTCCCCCTTAAATTTGGGTGGCGAATCTTCTTTCCGGAAGGCGCTCGTTTCTGAACGCCGACCAATCGCAGTTTAGAATCCAGATCTACGTTTCAAGAGGTTCTTTCTATGTCCGTAGGAAAGCACGCAAATACCTGCTGCCATGTGTGTTTCGCCGACCAGGCCACCTAATCACGCCTGCACGCTGGACACGTGTCCCCGTTTTGCAGGTGGTCCAGCTCACGGGCGGGTCCCGAGATTAGCGCCGGAAGCGGCTGTGCCTCTCTGATATTGTCCGAAGGAATGTGTGAGCTTCCTGTGTCCTTCCGTTCCACCACGAGTTTCACAGCTCTGCTTGTTCCCTAGTCACCAAACATGCGGACATTATACAATAAATTAAGTGTACTATACGATGTCAGTCACATACATATTTTTAATAAACGAGGACAAACCTGACTTTTCCATCACTGAAGGGGCTTACTTATGTCGTATTGAATGTAAATGCGGTTTGTAACTTGTAAAATAACGCCATCTTACCATAAAACGATGCAGAATTTAATGCACAACAGGTTTCGTAATCTTGTATTTGTAAGTTAAACCCTTATTTAGAAAAAAGTGGAAAAAGACCTAATTTTGGTTTTCTTGTATTCGCGGCTGAAGTTCCACTCATAATCGGTTCAAACTCAGATTTTTCATATGAGGAGCCTACTTGAGTGATTAAAAGAGTTTACATAATTCGACTAACTTTTTGGGAGGCACAACACTAAATTTCTTCGTTATAATAAGAATAAATGGCAAGAACACCGTTACATAACCGGTAAGACGCCTCATCGCTACCTCCCTCTACCAATGCAGTTCATAGCCAGTATGACGATATGTTTTCAACCGATGTGACTAAAATCAGAGTCGCGTGAAGGTTTGGGAGAGTTCTTGGTGACAGTAGTCGCGTTGTAAGACGTCCAGCCGATGATTCCCTGGCCTCACTGTTCAGTTTGTGCAATGTGTATCACCACTCGCAAGTCATTGTCTCTTCTGCGAAAGGAACGTATTCTCTCTCCAGAAGACACGGACAGAATACACAGCTCATTGTTAGCACAGTGTATATGTTGCAGACACCCCAGTAGATGTTATCTTCTCTGCTCTGCGGTGAGCAGCATACGGTCTGCACTAGCACTGACACACTGAGCTGCATCAAGAAGGGAAGTCAGATAGTCTGTCCTGTTACGAAATCGACCTAAAACTGACGATTTTTTATGTGTAGAAAATGTCGCCAAAGACTGTAAAAGCGCTCCGTGACACGCTGACCTGCGGCTGACCTGTATCAAGAGGTCCACGAATACCTTACTGAGAGAGCACCTTCTGCTGTCAAGGGAATTACAAACATTGACGAAAATGTGGGTGTTGTACAATATTTTTTGCTATCCATAACACAAGGCTAATAATTGCCATTCTCGCGTTGCTCTATTCTACTGCGCTTGAACAGAATGTTATTAACAGATCAATAAAAGATTAGATTAGATTAGATTAATTATTCATTCCATAGACCCATAAAAGAGGGAATCCTCCTGGGTGTGGCACATGTCAGATAAACACATTACAAAAATGTAATTAGAAAAACTTGAGTTTCATTAATTTTAATGATCCTCAGTCAATAAACGGTAAAATTATGTGAATTAATTAAATTTTAACTTCTAATATTTACAGGTTTAATACATACATCTGCTTTCTTTAAATCCATCATTCAGACATTTGCTAGTTTCTTGACTATTGCAACCAAGTATTATCAAAAATTACAGTAAATTATTCATTTCAGTGATCCTCAGTTAAGAACAGTCAGATTACGTACAAGATTTAAAATTAAACTTCCACTATTTACAGACTTAAGACTTACATCTGCGTTCCATACATCCATCATTCACGCATTAGGTAGTTTCTTGGCTGTTACAGCCAAGTATTCTCAAAAATTAAAGTATAATAAATTTTCATTAAAATGGTCTACTGCACTTGTTGAGATACTCATGGATGGAATAGAAGGAGTTGACCACCAAAAGTTCTTTTAAATTATGTTTAAATTGTGCCTTGTCTGAAACTAAACTCTTAATGGTTGCTGGTAACTTATTGAAAATGTGCGTTGCTCAAAACTGGACTCCTTTCTGGGTAAGAGTAAGTGATTTTAAATCTTTATGTATATTGTTCTTACTCCTAGTATTGATACTGTGTACTAAGCAGTTAGGTGGAAAAAGAGATGAATTATTTACAACAAACTTCATTAAGAAATAAATGTACTGAGAAGCTGTGCTTAATATGCCCAATTCTTTGAATAGGTTTCGACATTATGTTCTAGGATTTACACTACTCATTACTCTTATTATACGATTCTGCACTCAAAAAAATTTTTCTCTGTTTGTGGAGTTACCCCATAATATGATACCATATGACATAATGGAGTGAAAATAAGCAAAATATGCCAGTTTTTTTATATTTATACCTCCTATGTCTGACATCATTCATATTGCAAACACAGACTTGTTTAGGCGCTTTAGCAGTTCGTCAGTATGTTGCTCCCAACTGAATTTATTATCGAGTTGTAATCCCAATAATTTTACACTCTCAAATTCACCTGTTTCCGTGTTATCATATTTTATACACACACCAGAATGAAATCTCTTGGAAGTTCTGAACTGCATATAGTGGGTATTTTCAAAGTTTAATGACAGTGAATTGGCTATGAAACACTTATTATTGTCAGTAAAAAGTTGATTAGCTGTCCTTTCTAAATTTATATTGATTTACTATTTATTGCAATGTTTGTATCATCCGCAAATAAGACAAACTTGACATCTGGTAATGTAACAGATGACAGGTCATTAATATACACAAGAAACAGTACTGGACCTAGTATGGAACCTTGGGGAACACCACATGTAATTTGTTCCCAGTCAGATGATGTCTGATTTTCTACTGCTGAAGTGTTACTTAATGACAGTCAGATGATGTCTGATTTTCTACTGCTGAAGTGTTACTTAATGACACCCTTTGGTTTCTATTGGTAAGATATGACTGAAACCACTTTGCAGCACTGCCAGTGATGCCATAATATTTTAATTTACTTAAGAGAATGCTGTGAATCACACAGTCAAACGCCTTTGACAGGTCACAGAATATGGCAGTTGCCTGTAATTTGTTGTCCAATGAATTAAGCTCATTTTTGCTGTAAGTGTAAATAGCTTTCTCAATATCAGAACCCCTAAGAAACCCAAACTGTGACTCTGACAGTATGTTATTTTCACTAAGGTGCTTAAGTAGACGCTTGAACATAACCTTTTCAAAGATTTTTGAAAAAGCTGACAAAAGTGAGATCGGACGGCAATTTGACGGCATTTCTTGGTCCCCTTTCTTGTAGAGAGGTATAACTTCAGCATATTTAAGCCAGTCTGGGAATGTTCCGGTGACAAGCGATTGATTACACAAATAACTTGTGTCTTTGTACAGTGAAACCATTTTGCCTTATTCCAGCAAAATATAATCATCTCGTTTGTCCACTACTTAGAGGAACCATACGTACATAGTGTGTCACAGAATTCAATAACATGATTGTCTGTGGATTTGGAAGGTTAAATTAATTTTATCATTTTATTAAACTGTTTCAAAAATTTATATCTATTGAGCTTAGCATGGGAATTGAGATTCATTCTAAAATATTTTAAATTGGTACTAAAATTTTTTAGGAGTGGGAAATAAAGAAATCCTGTTCAAACTTAGTGCGATCTGAAATTTCGTTCAGCATCTCGTTGCTCCAGCAATGAAGTATAAAGATTTCTTCTGGTTATCGGTAGATGCAAGTGCTGAAGGATGATGTGGATATAAATCAAAGAATTGCAATCATTACTATTTTCATTTGTTTCCATCTTAATCTCCAAATGTTACACCATTACTATCTGGAAGATTCACGAGCGAACGGAATATAAACCACTGTAATAACAGCTACTATGCAGCAAACGATTACGGTTCAAAACATTGGTACTAAATTGCAAACGTTTCTAGATATATGTTCATACAAAACCTACACGTGAAATCATCCTTGTGGACAAATGAAAACAGGGGATTTAAAATTCACAGACTTTCTAAACCCATAATTGCGTGGAGGCATATTGGCTACGTCCCTCTCAGATAAGCGATTCGGACATTGTTCTAAACTGATTTAAGAAAAATAAATGAATTTCAATTTAGGTAGTTAAATGAGTATTTGGGCTCAGCTCGAACGGTATGCAGCCTATCAGCCGTTGTGCTAATTGTTTCACCTCAGCTGTAACACAAGATATCCGCCACGTCGTGTGTAAGACAAGATACTCACCATATCGTGCGTGGTAATTCATTAAGAAGACGGTATAGAATCGCTAGAATCGATGTACATTCGCCACATGCGTCTCGTTCTTCCTCTATAGGAGTTTGCTGGTCAACCAATTCGTATCAAAGTGGCTGTAAAACTAGTAAGGCGAAGAACAGGCAACGTTTGTATAGAGCACATAAATAACTTTACCAACAAGCACTGGAGTGACCTGTACACTGTGTCTGTTGCATGAGTTGGCTTAAAGAACGACAAGTGTGAGTGGGGGAGGAAGAGAGACAAAAGAAAAAAGTGGCAAGAGGTTGTCTGCAACGAAGAGTACACAATATTTAGAAGTGAGCAGTTGAACCAACATCGTTTTCTGCGATATACTCGAACTTTAGATTAGAATATAATACATTTTCTCGAAGGAGGAAAGCTTCCGTCTTCAAAACATCACCGATTTGGAATGCAGCACCCTTGTGAAACTCACCTTGTCCTTTTCTCACGCTATACAATGTGAACCGCGGATGAAGTGCAGCAGGAAGAATCCATATTCCCTACGTTCCGGGAGGTATTTGATACAGTGCCACAATGCTGACTGCTAATGAAGGTACGAGCGTGTAGAACTGCTTCCCAGATTCTTTAAAGTAAAACACTTCTCCATGATTCTTAGTAAAGTTTCCAATATTTTGTCGCATGTG
Source organism: Schistocerca piceifrons (assembly GCF_021461385.2). Lineage (NCBI taxonomy): Eukaryota > Metazoa > Arthropoda > Insecta > Orthoptera > Acrididae > Schistocerca > Schistocerca piceifrons. The sequence goes on from NC_060143.1 coordinate 548,836,070, forward strand.
CACTGCATCTTACGCCACACAAAGCCACGGACTGTTGCTGACAAAGTACAAATAAATTTTGTAGTAAGTAGATTATTTTTCTTTAGCTGCTGCATTTCGTGATTTCAATTTTCTTTCGAGAACGTCTGTACATTGGAAAGAAAACAGCGTGCTGAGCGTTAGGTAAGTTATTTTTATTTCGGTGCACATTTCACTTTGCATTCTTGTGAGGAAACTACGCACAGTCAGAATTATCAGGCGGAGTGCTATGCAAGCAGATTAATTTACAGTGAACACTGTAGGTAATATCAAACAGTTATTTTTGTTCTGAGCAGAGCAATATATCATTTGTGGTGTCACCGCCAGACACCACACTTGCTAGGTGGTAGCCTTTAAATCGGCCGCGGTCCGTTAGTATACGTCGGACCCGTGTGTCGCCACTATCAGTGATTGCAGACCGAATGCCGCCACACGGCAGTTCTAGTCTAGAGAGATTCGCCCCAGTTGTACAGCCGACTTTGCTAGCGATGGTTCACTGTCTACAGAGGCTCTCATTTGCGGAGACGATAGTTTAGCATAGCTTCAGCTATGTCATTTGCTACGACCTAGCAAGGCTCCATATCAGTTACTATTGATATTGTGAATTCATGTACTGTCAAAACCGACGTTCATCGTTAAGTTAAGTGTTCCACCAGCTACGTCCGTTTTTCTAAATTCTAATTTCCTTGTCATGTTCCAGACCTCACGCCATCCTGCGTGAGCTAAAACGCGTGCATTTCGGCCTCCTTTAGTAAAACGGTGTTGGCTCTCCTGTCAACCACAACATCATTGTTGTTGGTGTTTCTAGTAAAACTTTTCACTTCGTGTTACGCAAAGTTCATAAAAACCTCAGGTCTTGGAAGGTGAAACCGTACCGGCCGACCGCCGTGTCATCCTCAGCAGAAAGACGACACTGGATGCGGATATAGAGGGGCACGTGATTACCACACGGCTCTCCTGGCCGTTGTCAGTTTTCGTGACCGGAGCCACTCCTTTTCCATGAAGCTGCTCCTCAAATGGCCTCAGAAGGTCTGAGTGCACCCCTCTTGCCAACAGCGCCCCGACAGTGACCCATCCAAGTGCTAAATGGTTCAAATGGCTCTGAGCACTTAACATCTGAGGTCATCAGTCCCCTAGATCTGAGAACTATTTAAACCTAACTAACCTAAGCACATCACAGACATCCATGCCCGAGGCAGGATTCGAACCTGCGACCGTAGCAGTCGCGTTGTTCCGGACTGAAGCGCCAAGAACCGCTCGGCCACCGCGGTCGGCTCCAAGTGCTTGCCAAGCCCAACAGCGCTAAGCTCCAGTGACCTGACAGGAACTGGTGTTACCAGTGAGGCAAGGCCGTTGGCCAACTTTCGTAACGTACTTCAGTACTGAGTCACAGTTACACAGTTTTCACTAAGTACTCTGTTACCTGCTTTCAGCATTTAATTACACATATTTTCATTGTTTCAAATTCAGTGATTCACTGAGTTAAGAAGTTTTGTTCCACGACACTATTCACTTGCGCACCACAGGGTCTGCCAACAGTCTCTATTGCCCAGCAGTTGAATATACACAAGGAGAAAGGTTTTGAAAAAAAAAAAAGAATATTCATTATTTTCATTTATAGATTAATTTTTACAGAAAGCGTACTAGTATTCCCGGCAAGGTCAAGTCGTCATAAAGACGAAGGGGAAGGGTGGACACAAACCATATTAATGTCCACTTATAAGTGTCCAGATAATTCTAATCAGGTGGTGTATTATTGGTGTGTGTACTTAAAATTTCTCTTGTAACACGGCTTTGGGAGTCCGATGATCACATTAGTTTAGAGATGGCAATTAAACAGCAAATCCTGGCTGCCGCCTTACATGTGCGGACACGAACAGGTACAAAGACGATGACCAGTGCGCCCAGCGATCCCTGGAGCTGAGATGGCTCCAGCCGCTGCATTTCGAGCATGTCTTCTGACCTGGACAAGGCGGACCGACCCGAGCAGTTGGCGCTAATGGTGCGTTCCAGGAATGAAGCCTCTGTCTGCCACTCAGTGATGGCCACTCCTCTGCTTATGTACGTACTTTCACTCCTGCTCCAGCGCGGACACACACACACACACACACACACAAGGTTCGTATGAGCAGTTGCCAGCGGGCTCGCGCGCATGCGCAGAGCTGAATTCGCGTATGAGCAGCGCCTTCCTCCCGCTTCTACATAGCTACTTGAAGCTTGGCTGTTTGCCGTATGAGCAATAGCAGCAAGTAGCCAGATGCTACCCGGAAAAATTTTTTCTGGCGCGCCCAAGCTGCCAGATTCGCGCATGCGCAGAGCAAGCTGAATTATAGTGGGGGGAGTCCTTCATATGACCCGTGTATATGTTTCGTGATGTTGCTGGTCTCTTCTTTTACAGCTCCCACGTCAAATGAAAAAAAAAAAAAAAACAGATTTCTGAGGCCGGGAGCCATCAAGCGAATTAATATACATTCTCATAACCATGAAAGACCAAAATAAGTTAGTAGTTTCAATTTTCTGGTTTTATATTATTTCCACGTTATCAGCAATCAACCATTAATGTCTTAATGAAGTTATTTCTGTCAGTTTTGTAGAGAAATTTCCTTCTATTAATTTTTTCCGCTGAGGCAGTTAGTTTATTTGAAATGAAGTGTTCCATTCCGCACTATTGTCTACTTTCAATTTCGTTCAATTTCAAGTGCAAATTTTCATTTTCTGGGACGAATGACGTTATACTATAATAAAGAACCAAACATGAGAATGCAGTACTGGACCTCCAAGAAAACTGGTATCACGAAAACCACATAGGTACTTCAGAGTGCATCTAGACATAGAAATGTGTAATTAGAGCGGAATGAAGCATTGTAGTATGGTTTACGAAATTCCGATGCTGCTGTTCATTTTATGACATTGTAAGATCTCTTAATGCTATATACATACGAACATAAGTAAACATTTACTTGAAGCTGACTAAGTAGGCAAATTTGGTCAGTAGTTTTGAACTAAATATTTTGTTTCAAATGTAATGACATCTGTAGCAGAATTTTACAAATCTGCCTTCTGTGAAAGTGTTTTTCGATCACAAGGCACTTCCTCTAGGCCTGAAGTTATTTCTTAATTTGTGTTTACCTCTTAAATTTATAGAATGCCATTCTATGCTTAATTGTAGACTTGCAGCATATCATGTTTTATCCTTTTAACTCCCCACATGGCTTCATATTTATTCCTCGAGTAGAATATAAACTGTCAGTTGCACAGTTTCTTTGCCTCACAGACAACCTTGTTAATTTATTACACATTTTGAAATAGTCATGAAATTTATTGTCCTTTATTCCGGTGTAAGCTACACAAGAAACCGTTTCATTGTTTTTTTTTGGCAAGAAATTTGTATTCCATCCTACTAGCTTTTTGCAGTGCTGTGTAGATGTAAACCTGTTGGAAATGCTACATAACAATATTGCAGAGTACGAAATAAATTTAAAAAAAAATCTGTCAAATTCACCCCGTAGCAAAATGTTATGGTACTTCGAGCTGTGGAGTCTGATTTTGAAATGATATTTTGCCAAGAACTTCTTCCTTATTTGCATCCTTTACCTGGGTAGGATATGATAAAACAATTGCTCTAAGTACAACTCTGTATGTCCTCTCAACAACATGCCGCAGGGCTGCACATGGTCACGTGATGCCCCACCACGCACGAAATTCCATACAGAAATGCGACGAAAAGCGTATGAGCAGAGCAAGCACCAAGCACGGGCTGCCTACGTCATCGCAGCTGCGCAATCGCAGTACAGCCTGTTGTCTGGCGCTGTCTGGTAACTGCTCAAACGAACCTACACACACACACACACACACACACACACACACACTCCTTTGTCGTCAGTGCTGCAGCCGTGGTCAAGCACTGCCCATTTCTTGTCCTCCTCACAGTTCCACAAGCGAGAAACCCTCCTCCCTCCCCCCCCCCCCTCCCCCCAGAGCGCCCACCCCACACCTCGCAAGCGCACTCACCCACGCACTAAGTGATGTATGGGACTTGGTGGATGTGAAGCTCAGCAAGAGTCCGGTGGGGCGGGGGGGGGGGGGGGGGGGGGGGGGGGGGGAAGGAACGCTGGACAAGTCGCTGGAGCTGCTGCGAGACGCCAGGGTACAGCGTGGTACCGCGCCTCCTTATACAGCTGGGGCTATGGCTTCTCAGAAGCCGTCGTCATTGCGAGAAGAAAGGACGAAGACGAAAACGACCATGTTCTCGTTCGCCCTGCACGAGGACCGTCTCTTTTTTCTCCATCTACTATTCTCCCCCACCCCCCTCGCTCTCTCCCCAACCACAGTCTTTTTTTCTCCCCACCCTTTTAAGTGGATAGTGGCAAGAAATCTCATCCGAAGACGCTTCTCGTTTTCCGCGAAAAGTCATAAAGATTATCTCGTTCGAGCGTACAAGAATACAGCACCACACGCATCCACAACAGTGATTCGCCATTAAGAGTACCTTTAACGTTTATGAGAAGACGAGGTCTTGAGCGTTGTCTCTTCACAGAGAGAGGCCGTAAATATTTTAGTCTGGCGTTAATATCAAGCGAGTGCTTCAGGTATGTGTTCACAGAATCGTTCGTTTTGTGTGTGTCTCTTTTTCCCGTGTCGAAAATTTTTGAGAGTTGGTTCTGAGAAGTAGCGCGATTATTTCCTCGTTCGAAAAGTGGTTGTCTCAGTGGAAAGAAGCTGACATTCCCTAATCGGAATGTAGTAACTTCGAAGCCCCAAACATCAGGGAAACGGCTGTCCTGGATCAGTTCAGAAACAAAGGATATAATCCATGTACGTCAAGCAATCAATAAAAGAGTGACACAAAATCTAACGATTACTGAAATGTTCAGTAGGCCCTGTAAAACGTGGACAATCGTATTATTTCACCGACAGTTTAAAATATTGCTAAAAACCTCTACGGAGAAGACCTTTCATTATTTTATCCAACGTTAATTTCGTTCAAGGCGAGACACTCATGCGAATCAATGTTTTCTTTAACAAAACGGCGCAGTTTTTTCGGTGTTAGATATTTCAGTATCGCGGCACCTAAACAGTGCACTAAGTAACAGGACGAAAACACTGTTTCCATACTGTCAACGAGTCATGGAACATCATTTGTACTCACATCACTCGGGGTATTACTGCTGTGTCAGACACATCGTTCACAAAATGTAGGAAAAAGGAAAAACTTTTATTCCAGTCAACTGCGAGACAAATATGAATAGATTTTTATATACTAACGACATAGTAATATTCAGTGCCGTACTGAGAAGATTCTGCGTTCCGAGCAGAACAGCCGAATCGGTGTGGGGCCCTCCCAACCTCCACCATCTCAAACCTCTACCTGTAAAACTACCTTTCTGCAATTTTTTCAATCCACATTTTACAAACTTCATGTTGTATGTAGATTAAAGTAAAAATTATGCATAGCGGAACCGACGGTCCAGAAAGATTTTATACAAGAACTATGTGGATTATATGTTTAGCACAGTAATTAATTAAAAAGAACGTAAGGCATCCGATGTTTTGCGAACAGCAAAAGTACTGCCTGGAGGAATCAATAATCTGCACACTTGTTTGTTTCTTTGACCGTCACTTATCGTTCCAATCATTAGTCGATAGAAATACTCAAATCGTTATAGGCACTGAAAGCTGGCTAAAGCCGGAAATAAGCTCAGCCTAACGGTGTTCCGAAAGGATAGGCTAAACACGGTAGACGTGTTTGTTGCTGTCAGAAGTAGTTTAACTTGTCGAGAAATTGAAGTACATACGTTTTGTGAGTTAGTACGGGCAGAGGTCACTTTTGGCAGCCGGAATAAAATAATAATTGGATCCTTTTACCGACCTCCCAATTCAGATGATACAGCTGATGAAAGGTTCAAAGAAAACTTGAGTTTGATTTCAAACACGTACCCGGCTCATATGATAATAGTTAGCGGTGACTTTAATTTGCCCTCGATATGTTGGCGGAAATACATTTTTAATTCCGGAGGTAAGCACAAAATTACATCCTAAATTGTGCTAAACTCATTCTCTGAAAATTATTTCCAGCAGTTAGTTCATGAGCCCACCTCTTAGCAACAAATAATCCTGAGTTAATAACGAGCATCAAAACCGATTCAGGGATTAGTGAACACAGGGTTGTCGTAGCGAGACTGGATATTGTAATCCCCAAATCCTCGAAAAATAAGCAAAAAATATACCTATTAAAAAAAGCAGATAAAAATTCACTTGACGCCTTCGTGAGAGACAATCTCCACTCATTCCAAATTAATAATGTAAGTGTAGACCAGATGTGGCTTAAATTCTAAGAAATAGTATCGGCAGCAATTGAGAGGTTTGTACCAAATAAATTAACAAACGACGGAGCTGATCCTCCTTGGTACACAAAACGGGTTAGAACACTGTTGCAGAAACAACGAAACAAATATGCCAAATTTAAACAGACGCACAATCCCCAAGACTGGCGATATTTTACAGAAGCTCGAAGTTTAGCGCGGACTTCAATGCGAGATGCCTATAACAGTTTCCACAACGAGACTTTGTCTGGAAACCTAGCAGAAAATCCAAAGAGATTCTGGTGGTATGTAAAGTATGTTAGCGGAAAGAAACAATCATGCCTTCTCTGCGCGGTAGCAGTGGAGATACTATCGAAGACAGTGCTGCCAAAGCAGAGTTACTATACACAGCCTTCCGAAGTGCCTTCACAAAAGAAGAAGTAAATATTCCAGAAGTCGAATCGAGAACAGCTGCCAACATGAGTAACGTAGAAGCAAATATCCTCGGAGTAGTGAAGCAACTTAAATCACTTAATAAAAGCAAGTTTTCTGGTCCAGACTGTATAACAATTAGGTTCCTTTCGGAGTATGCTGATGCATTAGCTCCGTACTTAGCAATCATATACAACCGTTCGCTCGACGAAAGATCCGTACCCAAAGACTGTAAAGTTGCACAGGTCACACGAATTTCCAGAAAGGTAGTAGCAGTAATCCACTAAATTACAGGTCCATGTCGTTAACGTCGATATGCAGCAGGATTTTAGAACATATATTGTGTTCGAACATTATGAATTACCTCAAAGGAAACGGTATATTGACACACAGTAGACATGGGTTTAGAAACCATCGTTGCTGTGAAACACAACTAGCTCTTTATTCACATGAACTATTGAGTGCTATTGACAAGGGATTTCACATCCATTCCGCATTTCTTTATTTCCGGAAGGTTTTTGACACTGTATCACACAAGCGGCTCGTAGCGAAATTGCGTACTTATGGAATATCGTCTCAGTTATGTGACTGGATTTGTGATTTCCTGTCAGAGAGGTCACAGTTCGTAATAACTGATGGAAAGTCATCGAGTAAAACAGAAGTGACTTCTGGCGTTCACCAAGGTAGTGTTATAGGCCCTTCACTGTTCCTTATCCAAACAAACGATTTGGGAGACAATCTGAGCAGCCGTCTTCGGTTGTTTGCAGATGACGCTGTCGTTTATCGACTAATAAAGTCATCAGAAGATCAAAACAAACTGCAAAACGATTTAGAAAAAATATCTGAATGGTGTGAAAAGTGGCAGTTGACCCTAAATGATGTAAAGTGTCAGGTCAACCACATGAGCGCTAAAACGAAGTCGTTAAACTTGGGTTACACGATAAATCAGTCTAATCTAAAAGACGTGAATTCAACTAAATACCTAGGTATTACGAACAACTTAAATTGAAAGGAACACACAGAAAATGTTGCGGGGAAGGCTAACCAAAGACAGCGTTTTATTGGCAGGGCACTTAGCAAATGAACAGACCTACTAAGGAGACTGCCTACACTAGCTGGTCCGTCCTCTTTCAGAATACTGCTGCGCGGTGTGGGATCCTTACTAGATAGGACTGACGGAGTACATCGAAAAAGTTCAAAGAAAGGCAGCACGGTTTGTATTATCGCGAAATATGGGAGAGAGTGTCACAGAAATGGTACATGATTTGGGCTGGAAATCATTAAAAGAAAGGCGTTTTTCGTTACGACGGAATCTTCTCACGAAATTCCAATCACCAACTTTCTCCTCCGAATGCGAAAATATTTTGTTGACACCGACCTACATAGGGAGGAACGATCGCCACTATAAAATAAGGGAAATCAAGGATCGTACGGAGAGATATAGGTGTTCATTCTTTCCGCACGCTGTACGAGATTGGAATAATAGAGAATTGTGAAGGTGGTTCGATGAACCCCCTGCCAGGCACTTAAATGTGATCTGCAGAGTATCCATGTAGATGTAGATGTAGAAGTCTTAGCTCATATAACATACTTGGTTCAGACTAGCTCTCCGACCTTTGAGATCGTACAGCAAACACCTTAGCGAAATAGGAGTAAAGATTGCGTTGTTGAGCATAAACGAATGATGTAAGTGACTGCTGTGTAAGCCAGACGCTCTGTTGCCGTACAATTCGATAGTAGCTGTTTGTTTATGAATCTACTTGGACAGAATGACACAGCACGAAAGGCACTGTGACAATGGCGTGCGTTGACCGTCGCGGGCAGAGGGAAAAGCTTTTTACTCGTGGGCAGAAGGGGTACCTACTATTTTCTGATTACATTTTATTACCTTGTTTACCAGATTTACATTTTTTACAGCGTCTGCAGGTATCAGTAGCATTCAGTCAGCTCAGGCAGTACTGCGAAACGCATAGCAGGAGTAACGTTTCAGTTCTCACGCTGGCTAAAGTAGCCACTGGACCACCTGGCTTTGTCAGTAGATGTAAGGGTGAAGCGTTGTGGCTAGCTATCAGAAGGTAGACCAACGCTTATACGCAGGCAAAGCACGGCTTTTCTGACACAAAGGAAGTGATTCTATTTTATAAATACTTACTAATGAAAGACACTTTTTCCACGTTGGAGATTAGGAGAAGCCTTTTGGCCATAAACACTTTCTTACAACAACATGACGACGCAAGAAAGTAGCTACTAAAATAAAAAAATGAACAATTCTTAAGGTAACGAAGTTCTATGAACAGTCAAAATGTTTCACGATTGTAAGCACAAGAGCTAGACTGCACGCCATAGTCGCCAGTTGCTGATAGGATTCCTTTAGATACAGATTATGCTTATCCGTTACGAACATATTAGAACCCATGACTGTTAATTGAATGTAACTACATAAAACTGCAACCGATCACTTTTTTGAATAGTTGTTTATTATTCCATGAACCGGTTTTCGAACTTTTTCAGGTTTTCTGGAAATTACATCACTATTTCTAGCATAATGCTGGCTGCTCAGTAATATTCCAGATCATGTTAATGTAAGAACTGAAATAAATCAGCAGTTCACATGAAGTTTTGTTATTGTTTTGAATTTAAAGTTCTTGGTCATACAAACAACTGCATCTCATTGCAAATACTGTAACTCTGTATCATTTTGTTCCTGGGCATTCATGTTAATGCGAATCTTCATTAAAGTATTTTTTCTTAAATGCCTGTATTATATGGTAATATAGGAATAGAAATAAGACTCCAGATCACTCGAAATTTTTTCTTGTAGTAATTCATTCATTTTATTTTGAGCTCTCATGTTAACGCCGCTCTGATTAAATTATTTTCCCATATATCGAGTTTAATACATGCAAACCAAAAGAAATAACATCTCTGATCAAAGTACGCTTATGTCACATCTTTTGTCCAACCTTTGTAATAAGCAACAGTTGTATAGCACATGCCGGATGCCGGTAAAGTTTCGCTATCACAATGTAAATGTACACAGATTATGCAAAACTGTGTGAAGTGATACACCAACTGGACTTCAAAATGGAAGCAGACAGATGGACGCTAACAGAAAAAAGCCACTCATACTGTCGCAAACCAGCACCCAGCATTATACCAGGTATAGTGATGTAACTTCCAGAAAACCATCTGAAGATGAACCTGAAAAGGTTCTAAAACCGATTTATGGAATAATAAATAACTACTCAACAAAACGACTGGTTGCAGTTTTATGTATTTACATACCTTTAGATATAGTTCTGTCGTAACACCATGCTCTCAAGAAACTGCTAATTTAGAGTTAGTGAGTAACACATAGTTTCATTTATTATCAGACTTGCGGTTTTCCGTAAATAAATACACCTTACGGGTGTCAAAATGTTCAAATGAGTGTGTAATCTTATGGGACTTAACTGTTAAGGTCATCAGTCCCTAAGTTTACACACTACTTAACCTAAACTATCGTAAGGACAAACTCACACACCCATGCCCGAGGGAGGACTCGAACCTCCGCCGGGACCAGCCGCACAGTCCATGACTGCAGCGCCTTAGACCGCTCGGCTAACCTCCGCGGCTTACGAATATCATTTCAAGTAATACAGCTTCCCACTTTCAAAACATAGAAATTACAAGATACAGAGTCGCACTTTGCAGAGAATCCGATAGGGCTGACATTGCTTCTGCGAGGGACGTAGACCACGACAGCTTTGCTGCAAAATAGATAAGAGTAAGTCCTACGAGACGACTCACCGAGGTAATCTTAGGACGGATTCTCTTAATCTGTGTAAGCCTCTTATGCCATCTTCTGTGGGGAAACTAAACTGAGACAGCTCTGGAGGTTTAGTAAGAAGTGAGGGATCTTTTAAGGTAGGATCTTTTAGTGTGGACGCGAGTGGTAGGAGAACTCATGTGCCGCTCCCGATTAATTCTTAAATACTCTTCTCACCTTTTTTCTGTCTCTTTTTACCCTCACACCGTGTCCTCGCTTTCAGGGGACCCACTCGCTACTTCCTAGGTGCAGACCTACCGATATCACTGAAAACTTCAGACGAATTATATGAATCGCTGTAAGGCTTGCGTAATTTACGGTACGTAGTAGGATTTCCAAAACAAAAACATAAAAATTAGTACAAACATAGACCCTATTGGAGAAAAAGCTGTATGCAAACTGAACAGTGGATCTGACAGCGAGCGTGCCAGAGGTAAGTCCCTGCAGTCGCACTATCGTCTGTGTCCTCGGTGGCTCAGTTTCCACTTCTGTTGATTCCTGTGTCTCCCACTTCCCTAAGCACCACAGGCTCGGTGGTGGTGAGGGGAACAGTGTGGCCAGGCCTCGGGTTTCGACCCCTGCCCACTTTGCCTCCCCAGCCCCCCACCGGTCCACTAACCCTTAAGAAAAGTGGGAGCGCAACGAAAAAAAAAAAAATAAAGAAAATCGGTAGCGTAAAAAATAAAAGGTGTCATTTCAAAAAAAAAAAAAAAAAAAAAAAAAAGGAGGTCTCGGGTTCGAGTCCCGGTCGGGGCACACATTTTTCAACTGTCTCCGTTGATATTTATCGACGCCTGTAAGCAGCTAAAGGTCTATATTTCATTATAATTTCAACTAGAAACAAGGTTCTGGACGAAATGACATCTTTCATTGCAAGACTGCACTGGTCCTGCGGTATGATCTGAAAGGCTACAGGCGACCATGTCTTTACACCCTGAAAGCAATCACTTTAACTAGTTAGCCTTCAACTTGTTCACCTGACTCATGCGTCGGCTAAATTGATTTTGCCCTTTGGCAGCGGTTGTTGTTGTTAGCCGGCATTAAAGGTTATCAGAATCTAAATAAACTTGAACGCTGAAATAATTTAATGAGACGGCGGCTCTGTCGTTATTGTAGTCAGTTATTGATGGTTGAATAACATATCAACACGGGACTGATATTTTTTATAAAAAAATATGACAAAAGTTCACTGATCATAAGATAGTGCAAGTAGGCTGTTTAGGTTTTTATATTGGTAACGCCACATAGCGCTCTGTATGAAAATCGCTGGCTGTGCTGTGTGCAGTCCGTGGCTGTTTGGCATTGTTGTAATATTCGCTATTGTAGTGTTGGACAGTTGGATGTAAACAGCGCGTAGCGTTGCGCAGTTGGAGGTAAGCCGCCAGCAGTGGTGGATGTGGGGAGAGAGATGGCGGGGTTTTGAGAGGTGATGATCTGGACATGTGTCCATCAGAGACAGTAAATTTGTAAGACCAGATGTCATGAACTGATGTATATATTATGACTTTTGAACACTATTAAGGTAAATACATTGTTTGTTCTCCGTCAAAATCTTTCATTTGCTAACTATGCCTATCAGTAGTTAGTGCCTTCAGTAGTTAGACTCTTTTATTTAGCTGGCAGTATTGGCGCTCGCTGTATTGCAGTAGTTGGAGTAACAAGATTTTTCTGAGGTAAGTGATTTATGAAAGGTATAGGTTATTGTTAGTCAGGGCCATTCTTTTGTAGGGATTATTGAAAGTCAGATTGCGTTGTGCTAAAAATATTGTGTGTCAGTTTAGTGTTAATCAGAATAAGTAAAGAGAGAAATATCTGAGTACGTTCAGTTCTGCTCAGCTGTTTGAAAATCAAATAACGTAAGGGGTTTACCAGCACAGTAATTCATAAATTTTTCTAAGGAGAGGTTTCAATAGGACAAATAACTCAAGCCCAGCGAGGTGCCAAATAATCATGAACTGTTGACAACACAAACAGACGCAAAAAATAGTTAACGCTCTACTGGGTGGCGATTGGTTGCCAAAGACAGAGGTTTGTCTGATTAATCTATTTGTCACAAAACCTGGATAACGCAGTCTGAAACTATCTAGCGCTGAATAGATTTTGGTGCATTTATTCTACTCAGAAGTTATACTACGTTGGTGCAGCTGTGAACAAATGGCGCCTTCCTCGACGTTTCGTGCTGTCCCAAATGACGGTCGTGGTTCAAGCGTCTGCAGAGCAGCGTTGTGCGGCTCCTGTTATCCGTTATCGCGGGCACGACACATGCGAAGTCGCGGCTGGTAATCTGTTAGACGTATCGCAGTTACTCTCTAATGGATCCCTGAAATTCCAGCGTGTGACACTGCCGTTCGCCGGTCATAACATGGACCAAATTGACCCGCTTATAATATCTGATACGAATAAGATTGCCCTCGGCACAGCAAGTTGTCAGAGATGACTGAGGTCTAAACTAAGCCCTCACCACAGGCTTCTCAGTCAAGACCAGCGCCAGTGCGAAGTCATGCTCAGGATGAGTGTCCCAGGTGCAACCCACTCAAAACAAGTGTGAAGACCAAAACCCTCTCCAGGCTTCATTCTGAATCTGATGATCCAGTTCCTTCGCACCTCCTTTTCCATCAAAACTCGGCTATAACATTTGGCCGTCCAGATAATGATCTCTGTGGTAAATGTGTTTAGGCCAAAGCGAAAACTCAAAACACGCAGCCTAAAGCGACCGTGGGAAAAAATAAGTCTCCTCCGCCTCTCTGCGCGGAAATTTACGAGTCAGGCATTGGCTCTAACAATTCTGAAAGTACGTTTTCCGTGAAACAGAACTCCATCATGCAGCGCGTTTCACAGAAGCTTATTGAAATCTCTAGGAACTCTCTTGTGTCGTCTAGTGGCGAATAACGCCGTTGTTGTCTTATTCTCTTAATATTTAGCGTTATTCTAACTGCAAATGGATCCCGTGCTAACTAACAGTACCTAGTAATCGTACGGACTGCAGTGTTATGAGAACGGAAGTCTGAAAACGTTTTCCATACCTATGGCCATGATACCGATCTACCATAAATCTCTGATTTGTCTGGTTTATATGTTCGTCGCAAAAAACCTAATCAAACAATATCTGGTGCATTTTCGTGTCTGCATTTATTATTTTTTGTTCCTCCAACATTTCACGATTGCTAACGCCATTGAAAAAATTGGGCAACCCAGAACATGCCACGTTAATACCGCTAACACGCAATCTATCCTTGATAAAGGCCTCAATGCGAGGGGTAAGAACGTACACGCATTACTATAATTATTAAGTGCCATACACAGCTGAAGCCACTGAGTGATTAGGTCTCGTAGAATGTTCAAATTTCAGGGATGACTTTGTGCATGGCACCCTCTGTTCCGTACACTACCGGACGTTGCATATGAGATTAAGATAGGATGAGCCGGACGCTCTAGATACGAAAGGGTGACACGGCGTTTGTGAAAGCTGGAACGTGTTCAGGCACCCCTCTGAATACGGCTGTTGCCATTTTGGGAGACAGCAGTGTCCACAGCACAGACGGTACGAATATATTTAATGAAGATGTCACCGAGAATGTTGCTCATGTTCACGGTGACCCGAATGAGTGAATCCAATTCACGTACGAGTGACACCCTCAAGATGTCACGGAGCTACTGGACTGAATTACATCCTCCACTTACTGCGAATTAAACGTCTCAATGGGCTGTCGATGCAATCGATGGCTTTCACCATTTGGAAATAAGCAAATTCGCATATCGTCGGGTTTGCAGCTGATGTTCCGAATCAAAATGTCGAATTTCATGCATTTTCGTTCTCAACATTCTCTCATAAACCGATTGAGACGGACCTTGGAAACGGAAATGAGAGCTTGGCGTCGTTGGCCGGGAGGCCCCTTACGAGGCAGGTCCTGCCGCTATGGTGGAGGTCTTATTACATTCGACGCCACATTGGGCGACCCGCGCGCCGGATGGGGATGGAATTATGATGAAGACAACACAACATCCAGTCCCTGAGCGGAGAAAAATCCCCGACCCAGCCGGGAATCGAACCCGGGCCCCTTAGGACGGCAGTCGGTCACGCTGACCATTCAGCTATCGGAGCGGACAGATGGACCTTGATTCACCTTCAGCAGCAGTTTCCGTCGGGGTGGAGAGGCGTAGCGCTGGTTTCTACTACCTTTCATTTGGGAACTTGTTGCAACCACGCTTCTTAGGCTGCGCTACATGGCTGCGAATAGTTCACACTTCCTTCCAGACGAGCTGAAAAAGTCCACATCAAGAAGTCAGGCCCTTCCTGCCAATCTGTAAGATATCCATGTCGAACCCATCTACCTGCATTGATTCCACCGACTGACAGACCCATATCATTTCATTGCCGTGACTTACGCCGGCGATGGAGTGTCGTATGACTTCCTGTTACCAGTTCTACGTAACAATACCTCTCCGAAGCGACCAGTGGGATGACTAATATTTTATCTGGCGAGTTTTATCAGTAATTCTAAATGAACTTTGCGTGCCGGATACGGGGAGGGCGAAGGGCGGAAGGGAGGAAGTTTGTGAAAGTGCCATTCTGTGGTCTTTGGCAACTATCAAGTTGTGCGATTAAATTCGAACGCAGAAGTTCAGCCCGTTCCTTGATTATGGAAATTGTAACCTCCCCCTCACTTATCGACCTTAATGACAGTAAAAATTAAACCGTGTGTAGCTAATGGAGATTTGGGAAAAGCAATCGTCACCGAAGTTAATCTGTCGGAAAAGAGGGAGGAAAGGGTTACATCTAAAAAAAAAGGAAAAATGCAAATGAAATTGGTGGAAATTAATTTTGAAAAAGGGTAAAGTTAATAAAGAAAGTAAATGTGCGGTCATTACGTTAACAATTAACTGGCGTTAATTAGATATTTGAGATTTGGGGAAAATTACGGTCGCCAGTCCTATGGACAACTACTATAATAACTGAAAAACAAAGGTTATTGCACATATAATTAGCACTAAAAGCGTGGTAACTGAAGGTTGACACGTGTTGTGTGAAAACTGAATGTTTGTGAGAAGTAATAAATTTCGCTACACTCTGACTTAATTTAGCAAAAGAATTAATAAAACCGGAAAATTGAAAGTTAATTAGTGACTGAAATTAATAGTGAACTTTGTTTCTGAAGCACTACGAAATTAAATAAAATAGGGTTAATCTTGGGCTACCTCAACAATCATTTCAAAAGCTACTTGAATCTACGCAATTTAGAAATAAGAGACTTAACTTTGAACTTGAATTAAATGATTCTGAACAATTAACAATAGTAAAATTTAGTACGCACCAAGATGAGCTGCAGTCACAGGTAAGCTAAAATATGGTAACAAAACCAGCACTCTTAATTTGTGCTTGTGTAATTTAAATATTGTAGCCAGCTATGAATACCTTAACTGAACTTTGAAATTAAAGCAGTGAAATCGAATGATATTACTTTAATGCTGGCGTTTGAATTTCAACGACACTCGGGTTCATTTCGGAAAAGGAAGAGACTCTGCTTGGTAATGCAATTGGGACAATGAGCAACAAAGGTTCATGCTAAGTTGCTGTATTTTAGTGATGCTAATGGAATAGTTTCAAAAGCTGAGGTGTGCCATACAGTTCTAAAACTTTACGTGCTTTCAGTCTTCCTTGTTGGTTGATTGAAGGTTTGAAGTCGTCGATCGAGGAGGTGGTGACAGTCACTCATTGTCGGCCATAGCTGCTTCAGACGCTGGATGTTGGCGCGTCTTCTTCTCGACACGGTCTTCAGGCGAAACGGGCTCCTGATGTGTGCCAGCTAATGCTTTCCATCCGCGACACTGTGTGAGAAACTAGCATAGCAAGTCGAGCGCAATTACATGCTGCCAAACCCCGAAAGCGCGGCAACTAGTGGGAGCGTCACACAGCACACCTGCTCCACCGCCCTACTCCAACCAGACTCTGTTCTGCCCGCGATCCACGCGGCGAGTTAACACTACCAAAGATCCTAAACACTTTGGTTCTGAACACGACCGATCGATCTTCAGGTAACAAAATAAGGAAAAAATTTATAGTACAATAGTTGGAAATAGGAAGATATGCATTTCCGGCGTTACAAAATGACGGAAGGATCGAGATGGTGAGAGTAAGCCGGTGCTTCGAATTGATGTCATCATCTTTTTCTCCCCCACACAGTTTGTTTCCTGGATCTTGTCCAGTGTTCTCACAAAGGAATTTCCTGCTTCAGGGAAGCCTTCAGTACCACAGCGGTTGGCCGGGGGAGTCTTTATCTGCGGCTGCAGAGCTACGGGGAACCCCCGCCCGCCGCCCGCCGCCCACGCCGACTCGTGCCAGCTCGTTGCAGAGGGCGCCATCTTCCTCCAGGGTCGCTGAGAGAATTTCCTGCTGGCCGCGTCGCCCGGAAATTCTTCGTGCTGGTCGCCGCGATTCCGAGGAGGGGGACAAGTTTATAGCCGGCTCGAATAGCGGGAAATACATTATCCTGTTCTCGTCAACGGGAGCCGTCTCTGTCCTCAGGACACGAGAATTTGAAACAAGTCACACACTATTTGGAAGATTGTGTGTGCGATGGCGCCAATGCAAACCGTATTCTTTATGATGTGGAACGTGTCACTGTTTCGAATACATGATTTACTTGCTTTTCTCGCTACGTCCTTTCCGTTAACGTAACCAGTCTTAATAAGATCCATCCAAAGATTATGGTAAATGAATTTAGCTTCTAATTCAAGATAGCGAATAAGAAACGAACACACACACACCTGTCAGCATCTTTTGTGGACTAAATGGGATCGCCATGTTTCAATTTGTTTTTAATGTTACTTGTATTATTTGTTATAAAAGATCAGAGGATGAATGGTTGCCATGCTAAGTACGTGGGCCATTCGGAAAGTAAGGTCCGACCGATCACGAAATGGAAACTTTGCACAGATGTTTTGGACACTGCCTCCAGTAAGCCTCCAGTATGCCCGTCGATCGCATCACATCGCGTCACATCGCTCTTTTCAGTATTGAGCCTCCAGTGAGCATGTAAAGATGCCTAGAAAGTACCCCTACCAAGTGTAGGGGCGAGGTGAGAGATTTCGCCTGATATCACGCAGCCAACATAACATAACTGTCATGCTTTTCCTTCTGCATGACAATTCTCGCCCACAATGAAGATGCTCCCGTAGCGTTTCCGATGGAAACTGTTTACCCACAGTACAGCCGGTAATCGGCTCCCACTGAGTTTCGTTTCTGCTCACCTCAACTGCTCGTTGTGAAGACAGCATTTTGGCACAGACAACGAGCTATAGACCAGCGTAGAGGGTTAGGGTGGGGTTTGTGATGACCTCAACCCACAGGAAAAATAATTATCAAAATCTGAACTGTGAAGTCATCCAAAATTCGTTGGAAACCACACTCTTTGTTATACTTCTCAATTGTTCACGATCCCACTTTGTTTATGAACTGAAAACTCTGAAATTAACCTGAACCGACAAAATTGTGTATATATTCTCTGAAACTTCAAAGACATCTAAGACAATATCTGAAAGGATTTAGGAAAAGTGATAAAATTTCGTGAATCACACACAACACTGTTAATAATTGCATGAACACTGGGGGGGTTCACCATACATCTACCCACTTTTGAGTATAACCAGTGTCTCTTAATACTACGACTCGTAGCAATACAATATTAAAACTTTTATTACTGGGTAAGCAGTCCCTACGTGTAATTTCTTAGGCTTTCCCGGCGATTTGATGACATCTCGTGGAAATCGGGTTTTCTGCCGGATATCAGCGTCTTCCAAACACGATATTTCGACGTCATTACTTCTGATGAAGACGTCAAGTAATGACGTCGAAATATCGTGTTGGGAAGACGCTGATATCCGGCAGAAAACCCGATTTCCACGAGAAGTCCCTACGTGATTTGACAGCTGACATTTATAATTCACGCTCTCGTCAGGAAATGCACCAATACGGGAACAGCAGCTTTTACGTTATTGGTCAGAACGCAAGCAATTATGGCGGTCGCCGTAATTTTCGCGCGACGTCATATTTCGCGACAAAATACTCTTATTAGTCACTGTCATATATCTAGTCTCATAACAGTACATAAAACTGCATAAAATAACTACAATAATTTTGACATGCAGGGAGAATTAGTTCTAATGAGAGGAAGAAGTTTATATTTACTGGTGTTTCAACAATGACTACCAGGCAACTTTTAATTCACTGATTGTAATTTTATTTTCGTTAACGGAAAGCAAACATAAACTAAGCAAAGAATTTATTTTAATAGAGTCTGTCATTCTTATACTTTTAATCGAGAAAGAAAGTTTCTAGGTCGGGGGATAGCGTTCGGCGAAATCCCTTAACTTTCTGTTGCATACGAAGCGTTGCGTTAGGCAGCACGATGTCGGTAGGTTACGATGATGAGAGCAGGATACAGGCAGTTCCTTCGATTAATCTCCTCCGGCGAAACGCAAATAAAGTTCCGGCACAGTTGTATCATTGACCCCGTGGTGATTAACAAACCACAAGACGCCAGTATACGGCCGTTGTTGACATGTTCTCTCTTTCAAAGTACATTACGTAGACATCGCTCGTTTTTACACTTTATGCACTGTCCGTGACGCTATCGTGCATAATTACACAGTTCGTCACATTCATATAGTCTTAGACACAAATACACAGTTCATAGAATTGTTCTTGTGTGTGAAGCACAACGTAAACATTGTCCACTCTGTTCTCGCATTTCAAATTAGACAACGTCACTGGAAGTCATTTATATTGCACAGTTAATTAAAGTCTTCACTTTCACTGCTTGATAAAATGTCATAGACAACAGTTCCACCACCCAACACCAATACCAGCAAAGTTCATTCGCATAATAGCACTGTTCGTGTCGGCCACAACAAAGAATTGTTAGCAGTACTTTCACAGTCCGGTTTATTTGCTCTTAAAGTTCGCTGGCGATGGCATTACATACCGCAGTGGTAAAGAGAATTAACAATCTGATAGTTCGGTATCACTGTGCATACAATTACATATGCTTCTCATAAAACTCAGTACTATTTTTCCGCGCACGCTTCACAGACACACCACCCACCATCCCCTCTACTACACAACAACCTTTCGACTATCAATATCACTATCGCTGTCCCCTGTCTATAGATGTTATATCGTTGCCGTAAATTACATGAATCTTTATAAATGTTGTTGACTTCATTTTTCACAATTAATATTATTCCGAAAGAGAACTTTACAGACTTTATCACAGGTAAGAACCAAGAAACATATTTACCCATTGGCAAACGAAATAATCACAATTACATCTTTATATTTAGAAACCACAGTAGAATGTTACAAAATCGCAATTAGAAAGGCCCATATGAACAAAAGAAAAAGAATAGGAATCTAAAGAAAATCACGAAAAAAATTTTTATATGCGTAATTAGCAATGCCTTCACAGGTTGTGTTGGAGGCGGAGACCAGACAGCGAGGTCATCGGTCTCATCGTATTGGGGGAAGATGGGGAAGGAAGCTGGCCGTGCTCTTTGAAAGGAACCATCGAGGCATTTGCCTGCAGCGATTTAGGGAAATCACGGAAAACCTAAATCAGGATGGCAGGAGTCGGGATTGAATCGTCGTCCTCTCGAATGCGAGTCCATTGTGCTAACCATTGCGCCATCTTGCTCTGTTTTTGCGGAAATCACAGGCGGATGCCTTCTGTGACGAGTGCGCTGGGAAGTTGGTACAACGGTACGACAAATGTCTGAGCGGCGACTATGTAGAGAAGTAACTGAAAGGTGTAGCTAAATGTTGCAGATAAAACATTTTTGAGTTTCAAAGTGGTTTCCGTTTCGCGACTGATCGGACCTTACTCGGTATTGAAAAGTGCATTTTGTTTTCCTTTCGGCGTTTTATTTATGAACGTATCTTTTGCCTGTGAACTGTCACTGACAGTCAACAAACCTCATAACAGAACATACTACAGCGTATGTTTGTTCCCAGTTCCTTTTCAGTCTGGAACACCATATCCCACATTAGGCACTAAACTCAGGGCTTACAGCATATAGCTTAGTTCTCTGCTTATAGGCGATGGAAACACCAAAAACACAACGCGCTGTCGTCCCTAATACTGGGTAGGTCAGATTTAGCAGAGCGGTCTAAGGCGCTGCAGTCATGGACTGTGCGGCTGGTCCCGGCGGAGGTTCGAGTTCTCCCTCGGGCATGGGTGTGTGTGTTTGTCCTTAGGATAAATTAGGTTAAGTAGTGTGTAAGATTAGGGACTGATGACCTTAGCAGTTAAGTCCCATAAGATTTCACACACATTTATAAAACAGAAGTACTGGGTAGGAAAACCATTGGCATTCAAAACAGCTTCCAGTCATCTCGGGATGGATAAATACAGGTCCTGTATTGTTTTCATCTACATCTGCATCTACGTGATTGGTCTGCTATTTACAACGAAGTGGCCGGCAGAGGGTTCAGTGAACCACCTTCAGGCTGTCTCTCTACCGTTCCACTCTCGAACGGCGCGCGTGAAAAACGAACACTTAAATTTTTCTGTGCGAGCCCTGATTTCCCTTATTTTATCGCAGTGATCATTTCTCTCTATGTAGGTGGGTGCCAACAGAATGATTTCGCAATCGGAGGAAGAAACTGGTGATTGAAATTTCTTGAGAAGATACCGTCGCAACGAAAAACGACTTTGCTTTAATGATTGCCACTCCAATTCACGTATCATGTCTTGTGGCACTATCTCTCCTATTTCGCGATAATAGAAAACGAGCCACACATCTTTGTACTTTTTCGATGTCATTCGTCAGTCCCATCTGATGCGGATCCCACACCGCACAGCAATACTCCAGAATAGGGCCGACAAGCGTGGTGTAAGCAGTCTCTTTAGTAGACCTGTTGCACCTTCTAAGTGTTCTGCCAATGAATCGGAGTCTTCGGTTTGCTCTACCCACAACACTATCTGTGTGATCACTCCCATTTAGGCTATTTGTAATTGTAATCGCTAAGTATTTAGTCGAATTTACAGCCTGAAGATTTGTGTGACTAACCACGGAATCGAAATATAGCAGATTTTTCTTTAGTATTCATGTGAATAACTTCAGACTTTTCTTTATTCACGGTCAACCGCCACTTTTCACACCATACAGATATCTTATCTAAATAACTTTGCAATTCGTTTTAATCATCTGATGACTTTACAAGACGATAAATGACAACATCATCTGCAAACAGTCCGGGAGGGCTACTAAGACTGTCTCCCATGTCGTTAATATAGAGCAGGAACAACAGGGGCCCTATTAATTCTGTTTTGCTCGATGAGTTTCCATCTATTACTATTAATTGTGACCTTTCTGACAGAAAATCACGAATCCAGTCGCACGCCCGGGGCGATATTCCATAGGCACGCAGTTTGGTTGGAAGACGCTTGTGAGGAACGGTGTCGAAAGCCTTCTGGAAACCTAAAAATGTGGAATCAATTTGACATCCCCTGTCGATAGCACTCATTACTGCATGGGTATAAAGAGATAGTTGTTTTTCACAAAAACGATGTTTTATGAATCCGTGCTATGTGTCAATAAATCCTTTTCTTCCAGGTAATTCATAATGTTCGAACACAGTGTATGTTCCAAAACCCTTCTGCAAATCGACGTTAGTGATATGGGCATATAATTCAGCGGATTACTCCTACTTCCCTTTTTGGGTATTGGTGTGACTTGAGCAATTTTCCAGTTCTTAGGTGCGGATCTTTCTGTGAGAGAGCGGTTGTATGTAATTGCCAAATATGGAGCTATTTTAAACTTACACCAATATTTCTGCAAAACGGTAGCAAGTTCAGATCACGATGATAGAGGTGGATAGCGATCATGTACCTTTCTGCCAAGCAGACCACAAAAGACGAATAGTGCAGAGATGTGGTGACGACGGCGGCCAAGACAGAGGCGATGGCTCATCTTCGTGCTCGCAAAACCAATCCTGGATGTTGTGAGGGACATCTATGAACAGCAGCCGTGTCGTCTTGGAACGCAGCATAGTCACTGGGGAACAAACACTGTACCTTCGCATGAACTCTATCAGCCAAAATGGTCACTTAATCATTGGCAGAGTACTCACGGCAAACATAGGAATACCAGGTATGACTGCAGGAATCATCAGCGGACCCATGCCATATTCCGCTCTTGTGGTGTAAACTGAGCCAGAAGTTGCGAACAGTGTGAAACAAGAGTCTTCCGTTGCTCCATAGTCCAGGTTTATACAGCATCGGTACCAATTTTCCAGTTACGGGCATTTTCATCACTGATGACTCATTTTAGAGTTCCAGCTCCCCATGAATTCCCTGGTTATGGAGCTCCCTTCGTGTTATTTTGATGCTGACAGGATTCGCGAGTGAGATATTCAGTTGTGTTGTGACTTTCGCAGCTGTCCTCCTCTAACTTTTCGTCACAATTCTCTTCAGCATCATCAGCATTCATCTTCAAGCATGAAATTCTCGTCATGTTTCCATATTTTTGGACAACTCCCGTATGCCACACATTATACACTGTTGTGTATTAAAGTTGTAACACTCGGAAGATAAAATAGCGTAATTTTACTTATTGTGTTTGTACAGTACTGCAGCATGAGTGCACGATTAAACTGGTGAATGATTTGAGGGTATACAGTATTAGGTATTTAGATCTAAGATCTGCCACCTCTTGCAGCAATAGTAGTTCTAACGTGAAGATACGGTACATGCACCAGCATTGACACCTCAGAAATGTAACGGATAATGTTCAAATTATCAGCTATGAGAACCAGAGGCGTTCGTGTTTTGTGTCTAGAGGCACAACATATCGCCACGCCAGATGGCGAATGGAATTTGACAACATTTGCTCTCCTGGAAATGTCCACACACGGATACGTCCTCTGTGGTGAAGTACGCAGACCAGGGACGCATGGAAAACACGGAATTGTGCCACAACAGACGAGAAGAACCTAACAGGTGTTCAAATGGTTCAAATGGCTCTGAGCACTATGGGACTTAACATCTGAGGTCATCAGTCCCCTAAAACTTAGAACTACTTAATTCTAACTAACCTAAGGACATCACACACATCCATGCCTGAGGCAGGATTCGAGTTGGGTTGTTTTGGGAAGGAGACCAGACAGCAAGGTCATCGGTCTCATCGGATTGGGGAAGAAAGTCGGCCGTGCCCTTTCAAAGGAACCGTCCCAGCATTTGCCTGGGGCGATTTAGGGAAATCACCGAAAACCTAAATGAGGATGGCTGGACGCGGGATTGAACCGTCGTCCTCCCGAATGCGAGTCCAGCAGGATTCGAACCTGCGACTGTAGCGGTCGCGCGGTTCCAGACTGAAGCGCCTAGAACCGCTCGGCCGGCACCAAACAGGTGTCAAAACCCGAGTTCCCAGAAACTTTGTTCAGTGGATATATATATATTGGCCACGACATCTTGGTAGATGATTGTGGCAGTGTCTGTCTGTTTATGGATTGCATTTTTTTCATATCACTTGTCAAGCCAATGGCAGCACGGCATCTCTTGCCGCAATTGTCACAAGTGTATCTGGCTGCTGAGGCAGGAGCAGTGGTAGCATTGTGAAGCTTTTTCTGCCTTAATCTGTCTAACAAGCCTTCATCATGCTTCGACATTCCAGATGATATATCATCACGCGCCTCTGGTCTCATGCTAGGCCGTCCCTCCCATCTGTTTGTGTCGATTCCAAAGCTCTCCATATCTCGTTTACAAGAGTTCTTGAACCTCAATACAGGGCGTCCTACAGGTCCTTTGGCTATAGAGATCTCTCCAAGCATCACCTCACGTGGTAATCTGCCAGGATCCATACGGTGGACGTGTCCCAACCAGCGGAGTCGCCTCTGCTTCAAGATAGCTGAGATACTCTTGCAGCTAGTTTTAGATAGCACTGCTTCGTTGCCTGAGTTCAGTGGAAGAGTGGCCAAAATAGGCGAACGCGAGTCACGGCTTATCCGTAGGTACTGTTTCTGACAGAACAACGGTCAAAGTCTTCGAGGGATTTAATGTGACTTTTAGCGATTGAATTGCTCGACGGAAGCGTTGGCACAGTGGTTAGCGTCTTGGTTGTTTTTTTTTTCTTTTTTAGAAAAAAAATCCACTCAGTCTTAGCAGATTACTACACGAATTTTTCTAGTATGTGTTGAAATAGTGTTCTTATTTGTATGTCTGGTGAAAGAATTAAAAAAACAAAAATAATATATGAGTGGAAAATTTGTTTTCGGTGAAATTCCCGTAGTGTAACTTGATTAATAATCAAATGAAAGCTCCGTTTTTCGGAAAACTGATCCGTTACGCGTGGTTTGCCGCGAAATTATTGCCAATGCGTGAAATGTTCAGCAATGTTGACGACGTTTCTTTATCGAGTGGGATTCCTTCGAACAAATGTCGTTGTGGCTCGAGTGCTACGCCTGCTGTTCAGGATTTCTACGTTTAGAACGTTTCTACACTCGGTATCATCCAACGGGATGCAGCAAATCTTCAAGAAGAATAAACATAAGAATAAAATATAGAAACTAAGAAGTAATGTAAGAATTGAATATAAGAATATGAGAATTTAAAACGACTGTAACTCCTGAAAAAACAATGCACATATCTATAATAAATGTATGACAGTTATTCTGAAACTCAGCTGTAATTTTACAATTACTATTGTTACGACCCCGACCTCGGGGGCGTAAAGCGCCGGCATGACTGAGAGTTATGGTTTGGCAGAGAGGGGAATGCAGACATGTTCGGCGCTGATTTTTATTCCGCCGAAGAATACACAGTGCATCTACTGATCCGGGCGGAGCGGCATTTGAACACGTGTCAACACAAACACCAGCGCCAGAATCTGTTGCTACGGCAGTCGGCTGCTCAGTCGACGTGACGTAACGGCTCCTGTCCTGACCCGGGGCATGGCCGCCAGCGTATTTCGACCGAGAAGGAATCGCCGCTACAGCCCACCGGAGCTCATCTGGCTGTACCCTCGAGCCCTGCGCGTGTTCACGGTGTAGAGTGCCGGAGTGTAACTGCCGCCAGCTGTCGTTGTAGCAGAAAGTCAGCGGCGCCAGTTGCCGCCCAGGACGGCTCGGTCGGTGATAGAGGACACGCTTGGACCCAGGACGTCATGTTGCAGTCCGTCGGACGACGTCACCCAGAGACCCTTGCTCCTTGCACTGTGCAGGACAAAGTTTCGGACCTCCCTCTCCACAGCAGTGGCACGTCGGTACAGCGGAGCCAGGCCGTTAATGCAGCGGGCCGGCTGCCCACCGAATTTCGTCACCAGGCAGTCATCGTGGTCGGCCAACAACTTAAACAATCGTCGTCTTTTTCTAGCTCACTTCGGCCACCACCTACAGGTTGCTAGGAGCTGTTGTAACTGCCACGTACCGGACTTTCATAGTACAGCGGGGCCTTATACCTCCACATCCATCTCCACACTTGTTTGTGGGACCTGCCAGGACGTGTTTCCCCGCGTGCAAACAGTGTAGTGAACCTGCCTCGCAGGACCCTTTGCTTAATAACAATATTACCAGCTTCTGCTATCAAATCCGTCCATCAGCCACTTAACTTCTACCTCCTGGCCAAAGCCGCGCAAAATTTTCAAGAACTCCCCAAATGCATAACTGTATGCCTGTACTTAATCATGGTGCAGCAACGTAACATCCTTGTATCCCCTAAGTTGAATAGAAACATTCGTGTAATAACGTTCTGGGGGAATGGGTAGACAGATTAAAAATAAATAAATAAAATCAAATAAATAATCGAGTTTTTCACACGCAAAACTGAAAAGCCACGATGCCTCTTTGCCACTGGTTCGGCTAAGCTAATCTCCCGCTAAAGGGCATCTAAATTACGTCGAAAACCTTGACCGTCGGTTCCTGAGAAACGAGCAAGTTATCTATGGATAAGTTGACACATCTGTTCGCTTATTTTGGTTCCTCTTACAACGAGCGAAGTTTCTGGTAAATCTGGTTACGGGATTTGCTGGTGACTGGTGGCTCCATTGTTGCCGTGGACGCACCATTGTGGGCTTGCCTCTGTCCACTGTTGATTCCGTATTTCTAGATTTCCAGAAGATTTTTGACATTGTACCACACAAGCGGCTTGTAATGATATTGCGCGCTTATGGAATATCGTCTCGGTTACGTGACTCGATTTGTGATTTCTTGTCAGAGAAGTGACAGTTCATAGTAATTGACGGAAAGTCATCGAATAGAACAGAAGTGATTTCTGATGCTCCTCAAGGTAGTGTTATAGGCCCTTTGCTGTTCCTTACCTAAGTAAATGATTTAGAAGACAATCTGAGCAGCTGTCTTAGGTTGGTTGCAGATGATGCTGTCGTTTATCGACTAGTAAAGTCGTCAAAAGATCAAAACAAATTGCAAAACGATTTAGAGAAGATATCTGAATGGTGCGAAGATTGGTAATTAACCTTAAATAATAAAAAGTATGAGGTCATTGAGCCGTGTTGCAGCTTGCGTTGGTGCTGTTTGTAGGTTTCCGCCCTCTGTTGAAGGCCAGATGGTATCGTTTAGCTGGTATGGTAGCAGTTGTTTGTCTTCTTCTCATGTTGACTGGCGCCACTCGGTTTACCAAGCGTGCCTGTCCGCTAGTGGCAGCAGCGGCGGTTATCGAAATGTAGTAACTGTTGCCCTATCTTTGGGGCGACTTCGTTGTTTTGCGGGTCGTGTCAGTGGGCCAGTTCGGTTGGGGACTCTGGAAGAGCCAGGTCCGCGCAGTGAGAACACGCTGGGACCGCTGGCGGACTGCTGGATGGAAGGGCTGCGGTCATGAGGGTGCACGACCTCGTCGTACACCGGATCCAGCAACCTTTAAGATGAGTCCATTTCAACCCAAGGAGAGGAACCTCCACCATTGTGATATCTTGCGATCCTCCAGGGAGTTGGGTTCGTGTTGCTGCTTGTAATGTCGCCGAGGCGAAGGGCAGCGAGTGCCGTGCTTGGGGAAGGCGGATCTGATTACCTTTCCTCGACTTCTCATTACTATTTACTGCATGCAACTTGTTACAATTTGTTAAGTTCAACCAGTGGTAATTTTTCTGTCCTGATGGCCACGAATGCACCAGTTACCTGCCCTGGGGGCCGGTTGGCGATTCTTCTACTCTGGTGGTAGCGATCCCTTCCTCGTTCCAGGCGCTCTAAACACAGTATTCTGGGGACGTAGTGCAGACCGCCGGTTCCGGCTTTGGCGTATTGTTCCACCGTTGCATTTGGTTTATCGGACGTCAGGTAGCTTCACCAAGATTATCATTAGTCATTCGTTAGACTGCCTCTAATCTGAGTTACCATCCTGTGAAGTGAATGCAACTCTTGGCTGGCTATCTCATCGCTCGCTAAAGTGTTTGTTGCTGGACCTTCTCAGAGGTCGATCGATTCCTGGAGCACCGTCTGTGGTCCCTTGGTTCTTCTAAGACATGTGTGTTCTAAGAGAAGGTCTGATGGCCAGTAGTTCAGTGTAACGCTCCTTCCGTCCACGCCTTCTGCGGGTACAATCTGCTTCAGTACCCTTTAAGGGACTTATTTACTGGTCCTTGTGTTTTATTATTGTATTTTTTATTACAATACCTCGCAATGCCTACATTAAAGGTTCTATATGTCTAGTTAATAGTTCTGGTCGCCTTTTGGACTAAATCTAGCAATTTAGTGTTCAATGGATGTTAAGGGTTGTGTTACAAAGTTTACCATCATCTTATTTCACCCGTTTGGTGATCAGATGCTTGTTTTTTTAATTAAACTTGGCTATTGTATTTGCTGTTTTACAGCAGGTTCCTAAATTTTTTATATTATTGCCGTTCCTGGCGTGTAAAACCTTCAGCCCAGATCACAGTGGCTTGCTTTTAAAACATTATCTGCTGTATCTGTATTTAATGGTGATTTGCTAAATTGTAACTCACTGAAAACACTATTGTTTACACAGTTGTTTATTACTTCATTAATAACATGTGGTACTATTATTTATTGTTGAGTCTGGAATTACTGGTTTAAAATAAATTGTGTGTAACTGTAAAAGGCAACCAGTAGTAATTGATTACGGCCCCGTCCACAGTCGTAACCTAATCCTGCCTTCCCTTGACTACCAGGTTTCATTCATCCACATGAGTGCTAAAACGAATCCGTTAAACTTCGGTTCCACGATAAATCAGTCAAATCTATAGACCGTAAATTCAACTAAATACCTAAAAATTACAATTAAGAACAACTTAAATAGGTAGGAACACACAGAAAATGTTGTGAGAAAGACTAACCAAAGACTACTTTTAATGGTAGGACATTTAGAAAATGTAATAGATCTACTAAAGAGACTGCCTACACCACGCTTGTCCGCTGTCTTGTAGAATACTGCTGCGCAATTCAGGATCCTTGCCAGGTAGGTTTGACGGAGTACATCGAGAAGTTCAAAGAAGGGCATCACGTTTTGTATTATCGGGAATTAGGGGAGAGAGTCTCACTGAAATGATACAGGATTTGGGCTGGACATCATAAAAACAAAGGCGTTTCTCGTTGCGGCGGAATCTTCTCACGAAATTTCAATCACCAACTTTCTCCTCTGAATGCGAAAATACTTCTTTGACGCCGACCTACATCGGGAGAAACGATCACGATAGTAAATTTAGCGAATCAGGGCTCGCAAGGTAAGATATAGGTGTTAGTTTTCCCCGCGCGCATTGCGACACTGGAATAATAGAAAATTGTTGTGAAAGTGGGGGACCGATGGCCTTTGTAGTCTGGTCCCTTCAAACCCCACAACCCAACCAACCTGTGAAGGTGGTTCGATGAACCCTCTGCCAGGCACTTAAATGTGATTTGCAGAGTACCCATGTAGATGTAGAAAATGCCCACACCTCTACACTAACGGGAAATATGCAGATATGGTGTGCGTTTACGACTTCTGCGACGGTAGCGTTCCTGCTGATCTCGGAGAGTAGGCTACCATCGGGACTTTCCCACATGTCGAATTCCTGATCGTAGGGTGTTTACCACAATTTTCAGCCAGTTGCGTGGAACAAGTATTCTTCCAAGTTTCTTTTTCTCTTCTTAAGTCCAACAACAGGAACACATTATCGAAATGGCGCAGCATAGTCCTACTTAAAGCACAAGGCGACTTTCTGCATGTATCAATGTCTCAAGAACACGAATTCGGCGTACATTACATGTGGAGGACTTGTACCCATTTCAACATACAGGTCGTCCACAATATTCACATTGGTGACAACGCCACATGACTGGAATTCTGTGGCTAGGTAAACGACAACAGTCATTTGCTTCCATTAATACTATTCATTAATGTAGATGCAGACAACAATACACGTGATAATTACCGATGGTAGCAGGAAAATTCACATGCGACGCGTGAAACCAGTTTCACGGTTCGTTTTCTGACCAGTGTTTGCTGTATCACGATCGGTAACATGTTGATAGGTACAGTCATCTCAGAAGCAAGAATGATGAGGCACAATTACTTGCACTTTTTTGGAAAATTCGTTTGTTGAACACTTTGATGACGTTCCTTTAGCCACGCAGACTGTAATGTAATTGCAGTACGACGGAGCCCCTCCACACTTTACCGGGCGTGTGGGAAGACACACATACCGTAATCACTGAATGGGTTGTGGTAGTACAATTAACTGGCCGCGAAGATTTCCAGGCTTTACGCTATTTGATTTTGGTTCGGCTGGTGTTTGACAAACGAAAGGTTAGTACGTGAGATGACCTGCTCGGTCGCATTGTTGACGCTGCTGGCCTCACTGGGATAGATACCCAGACAAGCAACACGACGTGTTTGCCGAAGACTGCACAAAAGCCAGACAGGGTTGATAGAAGAGATAGAGAAGATCCAACGGAGAGCAGCGCGCTTCGTTACAGGATCGCGAAAGCGTTACGGAGATGAAAGATAAACTCCAGTGGAAGACTCTGCAGGAGAGACGCTCAGTAGCTCGGTACGGCCTTTTGTTGAAGTTTCCAGAACATACCTTCACCGAGGAGTCAAGCTGTATATTGCTCCCTTCTACGTATATCTCGCGAAGAGACCCTGAGGATAAAATCAGAGATTATAGCCCACACAGAAGCACACCGGCACAAACAATACGAGACTAGGATAGAAGTGTAGTGATTCTCAATCAGAAGGAGGTTCTTACTCATTGGTCCGAAGATGACCACAGTAGTGGTCGAAACCGGTCACCGTACTAAATAAATTATGATGCAGACTGTTTTTAATAGTAAATATTTGGAATAGAAGGGATTACCGATAGAGGTACTCAAGGTACCCTCCACCACACACCGTCAGGTGGCTTGCGGAGTATGGATGTAGTTGTAGATGTAGATGTAGAGATGACGGAGAGATGTTGGAACAGTTATCGTGAACTCCGCAACAACGCCGCGCTAGGGGTAGCCGCGCGGTTGGGGGCGTCTTGCACGGATCGAGCGGCTCCCCCCGTCGGAGGTTTGAATCCTTCCTCGGGATTGGGTGTGTGTGTTGTCCTTAGCGTAAGTTAGTTTAAGTTAGATTAAGTAGTGTGTAAGCCTAGGGACCGATGACCTCAGCCGTTTGGTCCCTTAGGAACTTACCACAAATTTCAATTCTTTTTTCTACAACAGCTATGATATGACGTACACGATGATGCTAAGAGGTCAATGTATGGGACATATGTATTTTCCAATTGATACTTTATAAAACGCGTCTTGTAATATTTACTAAGTGTTGTACATGGGTACATGTGTAAACCGACAGTGTACTGAATGACACAGAAAATAAATAGAAATGTACAATAGGTATTATACTAAATCTAACCAGAATATTTGAACAATATCTATACAGAATGATTTTTTCACAGTGCACAGACTCGAAGGATTGATCGATGAGACGATACGGAACAAAAGAGATCTAATGAACTTATTGTCGGAAACGCTGGAAACCATTTATTCAATCATACATTGTTGCAGAGACTGTGGTTTAGTATGCGCTGTACCATGCAGCCTTGGGTGCAGTATGCGTGGTTTCCTCCTAGAGGGCGGTAGTGTTCATCACACGCGATGCCCTAGCGCACTCTCCTGCCTTAGTCGCTGGTAACGTTGCGTCCGATTCACTTCTCTTGCTGAGTCACCTTATAGTGGATGTGATAAAGCGTTGTACACAATGGTTCCTTATTCGAATCGAAAGCTTGCCGACGTGGTGTTTACTGACGGAAGGGCGGCAGGCAGCAATGTTGTATCAGGAGACCTATCCGCACCGACAACAGCCACAGCATTCAATGTATGCAACAGTGTTTCGGCGTTTGTCTGAGACAGGGCGTTTCAGGAAGCAGAAAATCGTAAAGGACGTACCCGAAACGTTCGGACAACAGACTTGGAGGAAAATGTGATTAACACTGTGAAAGGCGACCGACATGTCTGTACTAGGCAGTTGGCCCACCAGTACAGGGTAAGCCAGACAACAGTGGGCATCATTCTAAATGACAATTGTTACTGCCCTTATCACTTACAGCGGGTGCAGGGCTTACTGGTGACAGACTTTCCACATCGGGAGCAGTTTTCTCACTGGTTTCTTCACCATGCAACCACGATTCTGGGATTCGTGGCATCCATCCTATTCACAGACGACATCACCTTTATGCGGAGTGGTATCTTCAGCTTTCATAACAGTCATTTGAGGATAGTATGCAGAACACCCAGGTGATTTCTGGTCATGGGGCCATCCCAAAAGTGTCCTGTATGCAGAGCCCTTTCCAGATGTGGAGACACTGGAGCAGCATCTTAATGCTGCCTTTGACACTGTTCAGATGCAGCCTGGCCGATGTGACTGTGTGAGAAAGAACATCCTACGGCGCGTACACGCATATGTTTTGGCACTTGGAAACTATTTTCAATACATACTGTAACTGTGTCCCCCCCCCCCCCCCCCAATGAACCATTTACCTTGCCGTTGGTGGCAAGGCGTGCCTCAGCGATACAAATGGCCGTACCGTAGGTGCAACCATAACGGAGGGGTATCTGTTGAGAGGCCAGACAAACGTGTGGTTCCTGAAGAGGGGCAGCAGCCTTTTCAGTAGTTTCAGGGGCAACAGTCTGGATGACTGACTGATCTAGCATTGTAAAACTAACCAAAACGGCCCATCTGTACTGGTATTGCGAACGGCTGAAAGCAAGGGGAAACTACAGCCATAATTATTCCCGAGGGCATGCAGCTTTACTGTATGGTTAAATCATGGTGGCGTCCTCTTTGGTAAAATATTCCGAAGGTAAAATAGTCCTCGGTGTGGATCTCCGGGCGGAGACTACTCAGGAGAAAGTCGTTATCAGGAGAAACAAAACTGGCGCTCTACGGATCGGAGCGTGGAATGTCAGATCCCTTAATCGGGCAGGTAGATCAGAAAATTTAAAAAGAGAAATGGATAGCTTAAATTTAGATATAGTGGGAATTAGTGACGTTCGGTGGCAGGAGGAACAAAACTTCTGGTCTGGTGAATACACGGTTATAAACACAAAATCAAATAGGGGTAATGCAGGAGTAGGTATAACAATGAATAAAAAAAATAGGAGCGCTTGTGAGCTACTACGAATAGCATAGTGAGCGCATTATTGTAGCCAAGGTAGACACGAAACCTACGCTTACCACAGTAGTACAAGTTTATGTGCTAACTAGCTCCGCATATGACGAAGATACGATGCGATAAAAGAAATTATTCAGACAGTGAAGGGAGACGAAAATTTAACAGTAATGGAGGACTGGAATTCGATAGTAGTAAAGAAAGGAGAAGTAGTAGGTGAATATGGAATGGGGGTAAGGAATTAAAGAGGAAGCCGCCTGGTAGAATTTTGCACAGAGAATACCTTAAACATAGCTAACACTTGGTTTAAGAATCATGAAACAAGGTTGTATACGTGGAAGAGGCATGGAGATTATATAATGGTAAGACAGAGATTTAGAAACCAGGTTTTAAATTGAAAGATACTTCCAGTGGCAGATGTGGACTGTGACCACAATCTGTTGGTTATGAACTGTAGATTAAAACTGAAGAAACAGTAAAAAGGTGGAAATTTAAGGAGATGGGACCTAGATAAACCGAAAGAGTTGTAGAGAGTTTGACACAGATATTAGTGATCGAGTGACAAGAAAGGGGGAAAGAAATACAGTAGAAGAAGAATGTGTTGCTTTGAGAGATGAAATAGTGAAGGCAGCAGAGAATCAAGTATGTGGAAAGACGAGGGCTGGTAGAAATCCTTGTGTAACATAAGAGATATTGAATTTAATTGATGAAAGGAGAAAATATAGAAATGCAGTAAATGAAGCGCGCAAAAAGGAATACAAATGTCTTAAAAATGAGATCTACAGGAAGCGAAAATGGCTAAGCAGGGATGGCTAGATGACAAATATAAGGATGTAGAGGAATATCTCACTAACAGTAAGATAAATACTGCCTACAGGAAAATTAAAGAGACCTTTGGAGGAAAGAGAACCGCTTGTATGAATATCAAGAGCTGAGATGGAAAACCAGTTCTATGCAAAGAAGGGAAAGCAAAAAGGTGGCAGGAGCATATAGAGGGTCTATACAAAGGTGATGTACTTGAGGACAATATTATGGAAATGGAAGACAACGTAGACGAAGATGAAATGGGAGATATGATACTGCGTGAAAAGTCTGACAGAACACTGAAATACCTAAGTCTAAACAAGGCCCCGGGAGTAGACAACATTCCATTAGAACTACTGATAAAACTCTACCGTCTGGTGAGCAAGATGTATGAGACAGGCGAAATACCCTCAGACTTCAAGAAGACTATAATAATTCCTATCACAAAGAAAGATGGTGTTGACAGGTGTCAAAATTACCAAACTACCAGTTTAATAGGTCACGGCTGCAAAATACTAACACGAATTCCTTACAGACGAATGGAAAAACTGGTAGAACCCGACCTCGGGGAAGATCAGTTTGGATTCCGTAGAAATGGTGGAACACGTGAGGCAATACTGACCGTACGACTTATCTTAGAAAACAGATTAAGGAAAGGGAAACCTACGTTTCTAGCATTTGTAGACTTGGAGAAAGCTTTTGAAAATGTTGAGTGTAATACACTCTTTCAAATTCTGAAGGTGGCAGGGGTAAAATACAGGGAGCGTAAGGCCATTTATAATTTGTACAGAAACCAGATGGCAGTTATAAGAGTTGAAGGGCATGAAAGGGAAGCAGTGGTTGGGAAGGGAGTGAGACAGGGCTGTAGCCCATCCCCGATGTTACTCAATCTGTATATTGAGCAAGCAGTAAAGGAAACAAAAGAAAATTTGGAGTAAGAATTAAAACCCAAGGAGAAGAAATAAAGTCTTTGAGGTTTGCCAATGACATTGTAATTCTGTTGGAGACAGAAAAGGACCTGGAAGAACAGTTTAACGGAATGGGCAGTGTCTTGAAAGAAGGCTATAAGACAGACATCACCAAAAGCAAAACGAGGATAATGGAATGTAGTCGAATTAAACGAGCTGTCGCTGAGGGAATTAGATCATGATGGTCGAAGTAGAAAGGATATAAAATGTAGACTGGCAATGGCAAGGAAAGCGTTTCCGAAGAACGGAAATTTGTTAACATTGAGTATAGATTTAAGTGTCAGGAAGACTTTTCCGAAAGTATTTGTATGGAGTATAACCCTGTATGGAAGTGAAACATGGACGATAAATAGTTTAGACAAGAAGAGAATAGAAGCTTTCGAAATATGGTGCTGCAGAAAAATGATGAAGATTAGGTGGGTAGATCACTTAAGTAATGAGGAGGTACTGAGTAGAATTGGGGAGATGAGGAATTTGTGGCACAACTTGACTAGAAGAAGGGATCAGTTGGTAGGACATGTTCTTGGGCATCAAGGCATCGCCAATTTAGTACTGGAGGGAAGCATGGACGGTAAAAATCGTAGAGAGAGACCAAGAGATGAATACACTAAGGAGATTCAGAAGGAGGTAGGTTCAGTAGTTACTTCGAGACGAAGAAGCTTGCACAGGATAGACTAGCATGGAGGGATGCATCAAAGGAGTCTCTGGACTGAAGACCACTACAACAACACTGTGACCGTGACTGCATTGTACGGTGTGTATTAGACCGCAGTCTCTATAACAATGTGTGATTGAATAAATGGTCTCTAGCATGGAAACCATGCATCTCCGGACATAAGTTCATTGAACCTTCTTTGTTCCGTGTCCTCTCATCAATCAATCCCAAGAGTTTATGCACGGTGGAAAAAAATCTCCCCTTATAATTCAATGCTTACTGACAAGCTAAAAAAAAAAAATTGAACGTCTGTGAAGGTTGGTGGTCTAGTTGGCATTTATGATTATAGTATATCAGATGAGAAGCAGATTAAATTGAATTAATAATGTTAGTTAACTTTGACTACATTTCTCATTTTTGTCGCAAGGAATTTAATGTCTTCGTCGTCCACCTGCTGCTGAATCTGTGTCTTGAAGATCAGACAAATGTGAATGTCATTAGCTCTTATAATTCTGTAAACAGCAAAACTGCATAATGTATCTGCCAAAGAATCTCAAAAACTTTGCTAATATCATTTCTCGGTGAGTCGCTGCCCATAGGGTGAAATGCTGCGTGTGATTTAAGCATCAGGAACTTCGTCTAATGCGCTATGACGAAGCTCAGCGTGTAGGATGATAGGGTAGTCTGGCTATTTTCTACATTAAAATGCAATTCCGTTTTTAAAAAGTGTATGCGAATTGCAGGGATCGCCTTGCAGGATTCGACCAACCGATCAGCCTTCATAGCTCGCTGCATCTTACGTCGAGAATGTTCCTTGTACATGAAATAGGACTCAATAATTATCGAGGAATTCACTGAAAGTACCTGTGTTGATGTAGATACTTGCCGGCCGGTGTGGCCGAGCTGTTCTAGGCGCTTCGGTCTGGAACCGCGCGACCGCTACGGTCGCAGGTTCGAATCCTACCTCGGGGATTGATGTGTGTGATATCCTTAGGTTAGAGTAGATTCTCGACCCGTAATTAATAAATTACAACTTTTTCTTTAAGTGGAAGTAATCTGAAGAAAATCTTTTGAGTTCATAAAGCTTTCGAATGGAGTAAGCGTCGCTCGATCCAGAGAGAATATAGCCGACTCCTGCAGCCACTTCTGTATTATCGCTGGCCGCGCTCGGCCGCGTAACAAAATTTCCCGTAATATACACTTCACACACATACCATCAACTGTATGTGGAATGATGAGAAAGGAAATAAGTGCTGGACAGGGACTCGAACCCGGGTTTTCCCTCTCGTCACGGACACCGGGCAAGAGATGTTCCAGTAAGATGTCTTCCCTGTACGGGAATATAACATAATAGATGTATGAGTAGAGGTTGGAGAAGGATTGTTGACGACATGTAGATGTTTAATTGTAGCTGTGGGCTGTGGTCAGATAGCCTAATGGTAAGGCGACAGCTTGCGATAAGCTGGAAATCCGGGTTCGAGTCACGGTCAGCTGTAAATTTTCACTGTCGTCATTCCATTAAATAGCTGCTGGTTGCCCATATTCACAACTGCGAATACAATTCATGTAGACTACTGACCATTAAAATTGCTACATCACGAAGATGACGTGCTACAGACGCGAAATTTAACCGACAGGAAGAAGATGCAGTGATATGCAAATGATTAGCTTTTCAGAGCATTGACACAAGGTTGGCGCCGGTGGCGACACCTACAACGTGCTGACATGAGGAAAGTTTCCGACCGATTTCTCATACACAAACAGCAGTTGACCTACGTTGCCTGGTGAAACGTTGGTGTGCTGCCTCGTGTAAGGAGGAGAAATGCGTACCATCACGTTTCCAACTTTGATAAAGGTAGGATTATAGCCAATCGCGATTGCGATTTATCGCATCGCGACACTGCTGCTCGCGTTGGTCGAGATCCAATGACTGTTAGCAGAATATGGAATCGGTGGGTTCAGGAGGGTAATACGGAACGCCATGCTGGATCCCAACGGCCTCGTATCACTAGCAGTCGAGATGACAGGCATCTTGTCCGCATGGCTGTAACAGATCGTGCAGCCACGTCTCGATCCCTGAGTCAACAGACGGGGAAGTTTGCAAGACAACAACCATCTGCACGAACAGTTCGACGACGTTTGCAGCAGCATGGACTATCAACTCGGAGAACATGGCAGCGGTTACCCTTGACACTACATCAACAGACGGGAGCGCCTGCAATGGTGTACTCAACGCCGAAC
Organism: Schistocerca piceifrons; assembly: GCF_021461385.2. Classification (NCBI taxonomy): domain Eukaryota; kingdom Metazoa; phylum Arthropoda; class Insecta; order Orthoptera; family Acrididae; genus Schistocerca; species Schistocerca piceifrons. The sequence goes on from NC_060143.1 coordinate 548,873,894, forward strand.
GGCAATACGACATTTTTTCGGATGAATCCAGGTTCTGTTTACAGCATCATGACGGCCGCATCCGTGTTTGGCGACATCGCAATGAACTCACTTTGGTAGCGTGTTTTCGTCATCGCCATACTGGCGCATCACCCGGCGTGATGGTATGGGGTGCCAATGGTTGCACATCTCGGACACCTCTTGTTCGAATTGACGGCACATTGAACAGTGGACGTTACATTTCAGATGTGTTACGACCCGTGGCTCCACCCTTCATTCGATCCCTGCGAAACCCTACATTTCAGCAGGATAATGCACGTTTGGATTCCGTAGAAAAATTGGAACACGTCAGGCAATACTGACCTTACGACTTATCTTAGAAGAAAGATTAAGGAAAGGCAAACCTACTTTTCTAGCATCTACATCTACATCTCCATGAGTACTCTGCAATTCACATTTAAGTGCTTGGCAGAGGGTTCATCGAACCACAATCATACTATCTCTCTACCATTCCACTCCCGAACAGCGCGCGGGAAAAACGAACACCTAAACCTTTCTGTTCGAGCTCTGATTTCTCTTATTTTATTTTGATGATCATTCCTACCTATGTAGGTTGGGCTCAACAAAATATTTTCGCATTCGGAAGAGAAAGTTGGTGACTGACATTTCGTAAATAGATCTCGCCGCGACGAAAAACGTCTTTGCTTTAATGACTTCCATCCCAATTCGCGTATCGTATCTGCCACACGCTCTCCCCTATTAAGTGATAATACAAAACGAGCTGCCCTTTTTTGCACCCTTTCGATGTCCTCCGTCAATCCACCTGGTAAGGATCCCACACCGCGCAGCAATATTCTAACAGAGGACGAACGAGTGTAATGTAAGCTGTCTCTTTAGTGGACTTGTTGCATCTTCTAAGTGTCCTGCCAATGAAACGCAACCTTTGGCTCGCCTTCCCCACAATATTATCTATGTGCTCTTTCCAACTGAAGTTGTTCGTGATTTTAACACCCAGGTACTTAGTAGAAATGACAGCCTTGAGAATTCTTCTATTTATCGAGTAATCGATTTCCAACGGATTTCTTTTGGAACTCATGTGGATCACCTCACACTTTTCGTTATTTAGCGTCAACTGCCACCTGCCACACTATATAGCAATCTTTTCTAAATCGCTTTGCAACTGATACTGGTCTTCGGATGACCTTACTAGACGGTAAATTACAGCATCTTCTGCGAACAACCGAAGAGAACTGCTCAGATTGTCACCCAGGTCATTTATATAGATGAGGAACAGCAGACGTCCCAGGACGCTTCCCTGGGGAACACCTGATATCACTTCAGTTTTACTCGATGATTAGCCGTCTATTACTACGAGCTGCGACCTTCCTGACAGGAATCACGAATCCAGTCGTGTAGACTTAGAGAAAGCTTTTGACAGTGTTGACTGGAATACTCTCTTTCAAATACTAAAGGTGACAGGAGTAAAATACAGGAAGCGAAAGGCTATTTACAATTTGTACAGGAAGCAGGTGGCAGTTATAAGAGTCGTGGGACATGAAAGGGATGCAGTGGCTGGGAAGGAAGTGAGACAGGGTTGTAGCCTCTCCCCGATGTTATTCAATCTGTATATTGAGCAAGCAGTAAAGGAAACAAAAGAAAAATTCGGAGTAGGTATTAAAATCCAGGGAGAAGAAATAAAAACTTTGAGGTTCGCCGATGACACTGTAATTCTGTCAGAGACAGCAAAGGACTTGGAACAGCAGTTGAATGGAATGGACAGTGTCTTGAAAGGAGGATATAAGATGAACATCAACAAAAGCAAAACGAGGATAATGGAATGTAGTCGAATTAAGTCGGGCGATGCTGAGGGAATTAGATTAGAAAATGAGACACTTAAAGTAGTAAATGATTTTTGCTCTTTGGGGAGCAAAATAACTGATGATGGTCGAAGTAGAGAGGATATAAAATGTAGACTGACGTTTCTGAAGAAAAGAAAGTATAGATTTAAGTGTGAGGAAGTCGTTTCTGAAAGTATTTGTATGGAGTATAGCCATGTATGGAAGTGAAACATGGACGATAAATAGTTTGGACGAGAAGAGAATAGAAGCTTTCGACATGTAGTGCTTAGAATGTTGAAGATTAGGTGGGTAGATCACGTAACTAATGAGGAGGTATTGAGTAGGATTGGGGAGAAGAGGAGTTTGTGGCTTAACTTGACTAGAAGGAGGGATCGGTTGGTAGGACATGTTCTGAGGCATCAAGGGATCACAAATTTAGCACTGGAGGGCAGCATGGAGGGTAAAAATCGTAGAGGGAGACCAAGAGATGAATACACTAAGCAGATTCAGAAGGATGTAGGTTGCAGTAGGTACTGGGAGATGAAGGAGCTTACACAGCATGGAGGGATGCATCAAACCAGTCTCAGGAGTGAAGACCACAACAACAACAACAATGCACGACCGCATGTTGCAGGTCCTGTAGGGGCCTTTCTGGATACAGAAAATGTTCGACCGCTGCCCTGGCCAGCACGTTCTCCAGATCTCTCGCCAATTGAAAACATCTGGTCAATCGCGGCCGAGCAACTGGCTCGTCACAATACGCCAGTTACTACTCTTGATGAACTGTGGTATCGTGTTGAAGTTGCATGGGCAGCTGTACCTGTGCACGCCATCCAAGCTCTGTTTGATTCAGTGTCTAGGCGTATCGAGGCCATTATTACGGCCAGAGGTGGTTGGTCTGGGTACTGATTTCTCAGGATCTATGCATCCAAATTGCGTGAAAATGTAATCACATATCAGTTCTAGTTTAACATATTTGTCCAATGAATACCTGTTTATCATCTGCATTTCTTCTGCTGACCATCCCTCCTGGGAAACCCTGTGTACAGAATGTGGGCGACACACCTACCTGCTTTGTTTGGTTGTACTAAAACGCTTATGAATTGCATATCCAAACATATTTGACCCTAGTTCTTTGTTTCTTGTATTCCACATTCATGGTGGCGCAACTGTAATGGTTGTTAGTGTATATTAGATTCATCGCGTCAGTTTTTATTCAGAATCCCACGAAAAAATGGTTATGAACACTGTATCGTTTTCTAAGCTCTCTAAGTACTTCATTTGTTCATTTGATCATGGAAACACATAGGTATAATGAAACTAACGATACTGGTCGCAACAAAATGTATTTGGACACTTAAGACAACCAACACACAAACTATTGAGATGGAAACACACAAATAGAAATAGAGCTAGAAAACACCAGTTAATTAGTTTCAATCAAATATATGCCGTGTCCAACTCACACACTACTTTTGTCACATTTTTGCCATGCTTGCGAGTAGTACACAGTTCCTGGAAACATATTTAATCAACAGAGCTCTTCCCTCAGCTCTGATAATGAAATCTCAACTGACTACGATATTTGTATACACTGTTCACTTCCTTGTTAGATCTTATATAATTAAGTTTTCCTTGAGACATTTAGGTCTCATCTTTATCTACGATAATAACTGAAGCTGAAGAAATGAAGTAAAATGTATACTTTACCCTGGACTTGAATACTTGTCTCCTTCCTTACCATACAGGTATGCCAGTCTTGCCGCACCACAGCACTACAGCTAACACAGCTGCAGACACTATTCCACTCCAATGCACTCCCAAACGAAAATCTTTAGTTAATATCTTCAACTTATTTTCCCTTTCTTACATAGTCACTATTGCTGAAGATGTGAACTGGATTTTCTGTTAGGGAGGGTACTGGAGTAGAGTAGTCCATACAGGTATGTAAGCTACAGTGCTGTAGTGGTGTAATGGCTGGCATCGCAGACAATTATGCAAGGACAGTTGGGTTCAACTCGCAGCGATGGCACAAATTTTAATTCATTTCTTCAGCTTCCATCATTATTGTTGTGTTGTGTGTTGCATCCAACACCACCATCAGAATGCTTCACGGTATTATCCACTCATAATGCACAAGAAATTAGGATTAAGTGGTTTAGTGGAATACCGTTTCATCGATCGGACATCTGCTTGACTTGTAAAATATTAGTTTGTTCACATTCGTGCATGAGCCGTCTTCCCTTCCCTCACCAACCACGCCTAGAGCAGATCATTGCAACTTTCAGCGTCTCCAAATGTGTCTCGTCTCCTTCTACGTACTTTACCCCTCCTTGGGTACTCATGGTTTTGCTTACTATTCCTCACCACTCGCTACAGTAAGCCCATATATTGGCTGCTTCTGATTTGCTATTAAAATTATTCAGCATGAGCGTAGCTGTTTCTCTTCTGAGCAAAGTTGGAGTTGTTAGCTCCCAGCTACTGTGAGGCAACCCGTTCGTTCAGTTTCTCTGAACGTGTTGCTGCTGGGCTATTGTCCAGGCTGCATCGTACAGTACCTGAGCGCTTCCCAGTTTCATTAAGCCGCTACACAATGCCGACTAGACCAGCAGTAGACATTCTACAGCATCTCATCTCGCCCAGGCGACGCTCTCGCAGGGAATACCAATACCCATGCCACTCCGTTTGCACTTCAAGCCAGACCTTCACTTGCAAACTCGGGAGGCACAAATTACTGACTGTATCACATAGCAAAATGAGTTACTACGAAACACACTGTGAGGATGCTCTGTTCCCCACTAGCTGAAGAGTCAGGTGAAGAAAGGTTTCACATACGCCACGTATTTGACCGAGGAATAGGTGTTTGCTCAGTGAAGAGTTACCTGAAATATTATGTCGCAGTACGTTGAAAATATAATTAAGCAAAACATGTCAATTGTTACTCATATTGCAGAATTCAATTAAGTGAGGCAACCGAGAAAACATTTCTTTCAGTTCAAGTACATCCTCGAACATTTTGTGGGCAGTATTTTATTTGTTGACGATTCCTGGTGATTCGGTATCAGGAAGACACCAACCTCCTGTGGGGTGCAAAATTCAACATAATTTGATATACACAAATTTAGTCCCCAGTTCGTATGTAGATACGTCAGTAATAATTTTCAAGAAAAGCATACCACCGGTTAACAACCTCAGCTACGCTTTATTGTAATGTTCATACCCGAATCGATAATAATTGTTCAGAGTATTTGAACTGAGAATCTTTATACATAACAAGAATAAAAAAAACGCTCACAGAACGTGGATCGCTGTGACTTCTCCACATTCTACAGATGCTGAAGCATGGCGCGAATTTCTTGATATTTTTTTAAAAAAAAGTGCTCGTTGGCTTCTATTAGTTATGTGAGATGAAAAGCAATTACTTATTTTCTGTGTTCCTTAAGTAATGCCACACGTCTCGTGTCCTCATAAAGAGTGATATGACTAAAGGTAGTTCCCTCAACTTCTTATGTTGTGCCTAAGAGCATTAAGTACAACGTATATGCATATGTACCAACACATTCTGTGCCATCTACATGACTCTCCCCTTTCCAGGTATGTATTTCAAAACATTGTTTTCATCAGACAATGTCGCAGTGGTGTAGAATTGGAGAGGTAGAAAGCCACTCCGGGTCAAAGATAAATGGAGTTTTGGTATACTCATCGAATAACCCTCTATTTTGTGAGACCAATTCCACAGTTACAGTTTTGCAAGTAATATTGGGTGTTTCATTTCAAGCTGCATGACTGCCCGGCAATTCACACTTAAGTGCTTCCGAGAGGGTTCATCGAACCACTTTCACTATATTACTCTATCGTGCCACTCGCATACAGCGCGTAGGAGAAATGAACACTTAAATCTTTCAGTGCGAGCTCTGGGTTTCTTTTTTTTTTTTTTTGTTATTTTCTTTTATTACAGTGATACGTCTTTCTATGTACCCGGGTGTCAAGAAAATATTTTCCCATTCGGAGGAGAACGCTAGAGAACGAAATTTTGTGAAAAGATTTCGCCGCATCGGAAAACGCCTTTGTTTTAATGATTGCCACCCTAACTTGCGTATCATATCCGTGACACTCTCCCTCGTATTCCTTTTTAACAAAAAGCAAGTTGCCCTGTTCCGAACTTTTTGGATGTCGTCCGTCAGTCGTATCTGGTAACGATCCCATACCGCAAAGCAATGCTCTAGATGAGCTGCCTTTAAATTTGTGCACCTGATCGTACAACCGAAGTTGAACGGATTCTTTTCAGTACACATGTGGATGACCTCACACTTTTCATCGCCATTTTTTCATTGCCTAAATCATTTTTGCCATTCCTTTTGATCTTCTGACGACTTTACTGGGCGGTAAATGTTGGATCATTCGTCAACAATCAAAGAAAGTTTCTCAGATTGCCTCCTAAATCATTTATGTACATAGAAACAGCAGAAGGGCAATAATACTTCCCCGGGGAACGCCAGATATCGCTTATGTTTTACTCGATATCTTTCTGACAGTTACTACGAACTGTGACCTTTCTGGAATCACTTATCCAGTCACACAACTGAGACAATTCTCTATAGGCACGCAATTCGATCAGAAGCGGCTTGTGAAGAACAAAAACCTTTTAGAAATCTAGAAATATGGAGTCAATTTGAAACCCTCTCTCAACAGCACTCATTAAAATGGTTCAAATGGCTCTGAGCACTATGCGACTTAACTTCTGAGGTCATCAGACGCCTAGAACTTAGAACCAATCAAACCTAACTAACCTAAGGACATCACACACATCCATGCCCGAGGCAGGATTCGAACCTGCGACCGTAGCGGTCGCTCAGGTCCAGACTGTAGCGCCTAGAACCGCACGGCCACTCCGGCCGGCTAGCACATTTTTCACAAAAACGATATTTTCTGAATGCTTACTGACAGTGTTTCGATATATAGTTCTCCTCAGGGTCCCTAAAGCCTACCGCAAATCGACGTCAGTGATACGGGTCTGTAATTCATCGGATTATTCCTCATTCCTTTTCTTGAGTACTGGTATGGCCTGTGCAACTTTGTAGTCATAGGTACGGATCTACCGCCGAGGGAGTAGTTGCGTATGATAAGTACGAAGCTATTATATCAGCATACACTAAAAGTAATATAATTGGTATATAATCTGGCCCGGAAGACTTTCCTTTATTAAGTGATTTAAGTTGCTTTCCTACACCGCGGATACCCACTTCTAAGTTACTCATGTTGGCAGCAGTTCTTAATTCGAATTCTGGAATATTTGCTTCGTCTTCTATAATGAAGGAATTTCGAAAAAGTGTATGTAATAACTCCACTTTAGTGTCACTGTCATCAGTAATATTACCTACGCTACCGCGCATTGAGTTTATTGATTTGTCTTGCCACTGGTGTATTTCACATACGACCAGAATCTCTTTCGATTTTCTGTCAGATTTCGAGACAGAGTGTCGATGTGGAATTTATTAAAAGCAGCTCATACTGAGGTCTGCGCTAAGCTTATAGCTTCAGTAAACCATTCCCAAACTTGGAGATTTTGTGTCCTTTTAAATCTGGTGTGCTTTTCTCGTTGCTTCTGCAACAGTCTTCTGACCTGTTTTGTGTATCGTGATGTGTCAGTAGCACCTTTTATTAATTTATTCCGTATAAATCTCTCAGTTGATGCCGATACGACTTGGCATTTCAGCCACATTTGCTTTACACTTTGCGAATTGTTTGGGAACGAGTGGAGTCGTCAAGCGAATTTTACTGCTTTTTTCTATTAATGGACATATTTTGCGTTTATTTTTGGTGGTTTTGGATGTTGCGGTAGTCAGTCTCCCTACAACGACTTTGTGGCCATGCATCCGTTATGATGCTCCGTATTTGTTCAGGGTTACCTGTCACTAAGAGGTCAAGTATGTTTTCGCAACCATTTACACTTCGAGGGGGGTCCTGAACTAAATAATTTCCTACGACAGCGTTTGGTACTATTTCTGAGGACGTTTTGTATCTACTACCAGTTTTGAACATGTATTTTCGCCAGCATATCGAGGGTAGATTGAAGTCACCACCAACTGTAGCTATCTGAGTATGGCACCTATTTCACGTTTTCTTTGAACTGCTCAACAACTGAATTATTTGCGATTCAGGGCGGGGGGAGGGGGGGGGGCAGGGGGGAGAGTCAGTAAAAGGAACCTATTTATTAATTTATTCCGTGTCTCTGAACCATACTAACTCACAGGAACTATCTACTTCAGTTTCGCCAGAAAATAAACTGCTTCTGAGAGCAACAAACACGGCACCATCGACTGTATTTCATTTACTCTTTCCGAACACAGTTAGGTCCTTTGTAAAATTTTCGGCCGAACTTATTTCCGGGTTTAACCAGCTTTCGATACCTACGACTTGAGTTTCAGTGCCCTCTCCATTAGCGGACTGCTGTCACTGTACTCTGCATGAAACATGGTCCAACAAACCGAGAACCTCACATTCCACACCAAACCATCACTTTAGATGCTCCATCTACTTTTGAAGGATCATCCGAGTAAGGGTCGACATATGACCAGCATGTGTGATTCTCTTTATATAGGATGTTATAAATACACTTTTGCAAACTTCGGGGACAGGTTCCTAACACCAAAACAAGAAGAAAAGTTGGTATAAGCATATGTCCAAAAATCCTTGTTGTTACCGGTGACCAACGGTTTTCCACGTACCACCCAACAACTTCACTTATGTATTCACCCGTTTGACTAATTGTATCCTATATGGTGTTGTTTTACCAGAGACTCTTGTTTTCATTCGCCATTCCTCTGTCTTAAGCGTATCCTCTGTGTACATGTACTATAGGTAGTGAGTTAATTGCCGGCGGGAGTGGCCGTGCGGTTCTAGGCGCTACAGTCTGGAGCCGAGCGACCGCTACGGTCGCAGGTTCGAATCCTGCCTCGGGCAGCACTTCATAGATATCAGTTTGGTAGGCTAATTAATTTAATTGGTCACAACTGTCGCTTTGCATGGCATGTAATTTTTTTTCCAGCAGTCGGATTAAACTCGCTAGGTAGCTCAAATGTTAGTCCCTGGAGGGAAGATGCTGTTCTTTTCGAGGAACACTATTGAAAACCAACATTTGAAACTGACCACAGAAAGATTGTACCACCGCAAACATACATTTCGCATAAGGACTACGAAGATAAGATAGGACAAATTAGCACTCATAAGGTGGCATACAGGCAGTCCTTTCCCTTCTCTCTATTTGTGGGTGGAACAGGAAAGAGAATTACTGGTAGTGGTATGGAGTACCCTCCGCCACACACTGTACGCTGGAATGGGAAGTAAGCATACAGACATAAATGTAAATCTAATCTGTCTATTAAGATATCACTCCAGTCATTTATAGACACACAAAAAGCTCGTAGAGGAATGTTGCCTCTTATTTGTCGAGCAAAGAAAAGACCGATCTTCTGTCGTTGACTGTCACTCAGTGAAAATCGTCATGTTATCTCCAGTCGCTTTGTGAGACATATGTGAGAGGTTGTAATATGTTTTCCCAAAACACTTAGAAGAAGTGGTATAGACCTTACCTCTCAACTACTTTTTGTCAAAGTATAGCTTACCTGCCAAGTTTTCCAGTCTTCGATTTATAGCATCTGAATCCACATTATTTCCAAGAATAAGAAATACCCCCAAGAAGTCAAAGACCACTGCTGATTCTCTCGAAATCCCATCACATACCGATAGCACTGTTACGTAACTTAGAAAGAAATCTAGTCCTCCAGCCACCACTGACTAGGTAGAGGACTAACACAACGACAAAAATAGCACAATAACACGCAGGAGGAAATTTACAGTCATGCAGAATACAAGCTGACTGGGTGAGCATGCAGACAGAAAATGAAGTGGGCAGATGTACATCGAGCAGAGAAACCTCGGGGTTGCGGTCTGCGAGCAGAGGAAGTTTATTGTAATAGTGGCCACTTGGGACAGCCCCTGTTCAACTGGAAGATCTAAACTTGGTGAGCACATTTCAGAACATGGCCCATGGTGTGAGCTTGTGCCACAAACTTTAACATTCAGTCTACTCTGTTTAATGCTGTTTGCTGGATTTTGTTTCCTACTGAGTTGCACACAGTTTCTGTTTGGCGTTTGTTACTGTTTCCAACACATTTAGAAGTTATGTTTATGATTTCATGTTTAATGACTTCTGCCTGTTAATTTCTTTCCCTGATCCCGGTTCAGAATAAAATGTTTTGTCTAAACATTTGAATTATTCGTTTATTTGTTTTTGTACAGGGGTGGATTGCGAGAATAGTTCTGTGTGGTACAGCTCGTCTGATCTCGCTTACTGGGTGCGTCTGGTTTTAAGATTTTTTCGTTAATGTGATTCCTTGTAACTGGCCTTTTAGGCGCTCTGTCTTTGCTTAAGTCTGTCTGATTAAGTTTGACTCTTCGACACTGTCTGTTGCGAGTTTCAGCCTAGCTGTATTACGCTTGTGCCAGATTTACCATGACTTGTTGTTGCTGGTTAATTATTCAAGGGTTAACAGCTATTGTCATCAGGCACAAGCCTTATAGTTTTTACTTGTTCTAGTTCTTATTTATGGAATTTAAATTATTTGCTAGTATCTTGAAAGATTATTTTAAAAAATATTTCTGGCTGTGGGCAATGTAATACGTAATTTGGAAAACTTGAAAGAACTGTCCACTTTGTAAATTAGTCATTCTGTGTTTGTTACTTGTCTATTATTTGAGGTACCAGTGAGTGCTGTATTTGGCCACATCCTGAAGATTGGTTCCTCCAGTACTGTGAACTGGTGCTGGGTTTAAGGCCTGTACCCATTTGCATTATTGTAAAAGAAAATTAATTGTGCTTCTGCTGCTGACATTTTTATTTGTTGTTCGTGCGCAGTAATGATTTATTCAGAGGGTAATGTCAGATGTGATACTAGAAGCGAGAGAGATCATACTGAAAGAGCCGTGTCTAATATTCCTACCATTCATCATTTCTCACCCCGTTCCATCCTGCACGAATTGGAAATGGAAATGAGCGTTTAGCGTCATTGCCCTGGAGGCCCCTTGCGGTGCAGGTCTTATTACATTCGACGCAACATTGGGCGACCTGCGCGCCGTATGGGGATGAAATGATGATCAAGACAACACAACACCCGGTTTCTGAGTGGAGAAAATCGAACCCGGGCCCGTTGGACGACAATCCGTCACGCTGACCACTCAGCTATCGGGGCGGACCAGCACGAATTGACGCTCAGAGAACTTCTCTCTCCTGTTTCACAAGGCTTGTGGCAACTAGATCACTGGCACACTGCCGCACTACGTTCTGTGATGTGACAGTCATTTGGAGTTGTCATGTGCTCTTTGGGCCGGCCCCTGTGGTCTCGCGGTTCTAGGCGCGCAGTCCGGAACCGTGTGACTGCTACGGTCGCAGGTTCGAATCCTGCCTCGGGCGTGGATGTGTGTGATGTCCTTAGGTTAGTTAGGGTTAAGTAGTTCTAAGTTCTAGGGGACTGATGACCACAGCTGTTAAGTCCCATAGTGCTCAGAGCCATTTGAACCATTTGAACCATGTGCTCTTTGAACATTTCACTTCACGCTGCTAGTGATGTGGGAGTAGACTGCAGTCTGGTTCCGCAGATCCAGCGAAAGCATGCACAGGCGCGAAGTGCTATGAAGTCGTGAGGATCACGCATGAAGCTACTTCATTTGTGACATTTTGCTACTTTCAGTCCCTTATATGGCAGTATAGATTTTATATAGAGGAACTTCCTGAACTTTGTTAACAACCTGCTCCTTTATTGACTTGGGAACGGTCAGAACCATGCAGTGTCAGCAAAGAAAAATTCCATGTGCATGGATGTGCCTTGGGCTTAAGGACTGATGTTTAATGTTGCAACTGTGTGACCACATCATGCAGGGTCATACGAGGTTCGCCCAGAAGGGAATGGTCCACATTTTTTTCTTCAACTGTTATTTCTTCCAAACATTAAAATTACACACATGAAAGGATGACGCGTTACCAGAATCCTATTTTTCCGTGTAATCTTCTTCCAATTAATCTTCCAGCGCTGTGGCCTCCCATCAGAGAGACAGAATGGCGTGTATGTCCTGTCGCGAATGACCACCTCGTCGTCCTCAAAGTGTCTTCCACGAATGCTGTACTTTTAATCGCGCAAACAAGTGAGAGTTCGACGAAGCCAAGACGCAGCTGTAGGGCAAACGGAGTAACACCGTTCAACACCGTTTCGTGTTCTGTTCAGAAGTGCTCCAACTTGTGTGAGGCCGCGCTTTAAAGTGTGGAATCAAAACATCCTCTGGGTAATGTGTAATTTGAAATTTTCACCCGTGCCTGCTGAATAACTCGATAGAGATCTATGCTCTTCTCTTGACTTTGCAGGATTACCATTGTAACAGGGTGCGTCTATGTTCACCTTGTAGATAATACTGTAAATAAACTTCTAATTTCCTAGTTTCATTTCCAACCATTTAACATCCTCCTAGCGTCCTCCGACCACCAACTGTCTGTTTACTTCCTCATCCAGTTACTGAGCTTGTCCACGTCCACTGACACTAGGACAACACAGACAAGTACACAGTTCGGGACTCTTAAGTCCACAGGCAATAAAAGTACAATAAGAAATGCCTAAAATAATTGTCAATATACTTGCTAGTTTTGACCTGTTAAGTGGAATTTATCGAGAAGAACTACATTTTGACCTTAGTGTATTCTTCCAAAATACACAAATAAACAGAAAGTGGGTTTGAAGTGGATCACATGGAACAAAAAATAAATCTGCCTGTAGTTTGTCATGCATTTAAGAAATTGTGTGAGATACGATATTCACAGACCACTTTTTATTTTCAAATACACATAGACATTTTTAGCGAAGTAAAACCAGATACAAAATTAGAAAAAACCACGCACTCGAGGCAGTTAATCAGAAATAGAAAATACGTGAAATCACGTATTTAAGGGGCTCCGGAAAGGCTTAAAATCATGAAAAGTTCAATTTTTACTTTTTTGCGTTTTCTGAATCTGCAGACTATTACCTTTTAATAGATATATAATTTATTCAATTCCGAAGACTACAACTATTTTTAAATTTTTTTTGAAATGTGTTCTACATGGGCGTGACCCACTGTGGCGCTGTTAAACTGCTGTCAAATGGTGTTATTATTAACGTCCGTGTTCATCATGTACATTTTAGTGATGTGAGATAAAGTATGTGTTGTGGCTAGCCTGTGATGGTTCAATATATATCACTGGAGTGATTGTCGATTGTTTCATGTTTATTTACTCTGTCGTTATCTCGAAAATATTCGTAATTAATTCTGTTTCTTGAGTCTCTGTTTTGTTGAAGTATAATAATGAGTAAAAGTAAAGTTATTAGAAATCCTCTGAAGGCTTTTAAGAAAAGGAGAAATGTTGGAAAGCCAAAGGTATGTGTTATTACTGTAAACAATAAAGACGATAACCAAGTGAGTGAACCTAACCTCTCAAGTACACCTGCCCATAGCAGTCAAAGTGGGAAAGAAAATGCTTCACAGAAGAAGCTTGGTTCAATGAGTGAAAACTATGAATGTTTTATAGGCGAATCGGACGTGAATGAATTATTTGATATGTCGGTTCTCAAAGGAATTTTTTCAAACTGTGTAAGATGTATTCATTGTAGTGAAGTTGGTCTGGAACTCTCCATAATAAAGCACGTAGGACTTGCTAGTGAAATACAACTGAAATGTGATAAGTGTTCATACATGACCACTTTTTGGAACAGTGTTGCAGTAACTGCAACTGAAGAAAATGGTAGCAAAATCTACGAACACAGCATTAGATTTGTTTATTCCTTGCGTTCAGTTGGTAAGGGTGCTACTGCAGGTGCAATTTTCTGTGGCATCATGAATCTTCCAAATCCCCCAACCAAGTTTACGACCTATAATAAATTAATAGGGTCTAAAGTAGAAGATGTCTGTATAGAATCTATGAAGAACGCTGTGGAAGAGGCAGTAATGGAAAATAATGGTAACAGAGATTTGACTGCAGCGTTCGATGGTACCTGGCATAAACGGGGACACACATCTCTTCATGGTGTAGTATCTGCCACCAGTATGTATACAGGGAAAGTTTTAGATGTAGCAGTAATATCAAAGTATTGTAGATGTCCACAAAAATATAAAGGTACACATGAAAATAATTACAAAGCTAACTATAGTGGCAGTAGTGGAGGAATGGAAGTGGCTGGTGTTGCCAGTATATTCCAGCGTTCTGAGGCGTGTGATAAAGTGCGATATGTTAATTACCTTGGTGACGGTGATTCTAAAAGTTTCAAACATGTTCAAGGACTGAAGCCGTATGGTGATGATGTTGTAGTGCAGAAATTTGAGTGTATTGGACACGTACAGAAGCGAATGGGAACAAGACTTCGGCGACTGAAAGCTTCGTACAAAAAACAAAAACTCAGTGATGGTAAAGTGTTGGATGGGAAGGGAAGGTAAACTGACAGTGTAATTGACAAAATACAGAACTATTATGGAATGGCTATTAGGCAAAATACACAAAGTGTCGACGAAATGAAGAAGGCTGTTTGGGCTCTTTTTTTTCATACTTCTTCAACCGATGAAAATCCCCAACATAGCTTGTGTCCCAAAGAAGAAGACAGTTGGTGTAAATATAACAAAGGATTGCTAACTGGTGAAGTGTACACTCATAAGCATAGTCTGCTTCATGCAATAATGGAGGTGATAAAACCTATTTTCAGAGACTTAGCAGCACCTGAACTGTTGAAAAAGTGTATTCACGGAAAAACTCAAAACCCCAATGAAAGTGTAAATAGTGTTATATGGTCGAGAATCCCCAAGACTGTATTTGTTGGAATAGAAACACTTCACTTTGGTGTGTATGATGCTGTTGCGACTTTCAATGATGGCAACATTGTAAGGTGCAAGGTATTTAGAAATATGGGAATGAAGATAGGTTCTAACATGGTACGAGCGATGCTTGCTTTAGACAAGGAACGGCTTCGGGCTGCAGACAGGGCTGTAAAGAGTCTAGAAATACAAGCAAGAGTAAACAGGAGGAGGAACAAGAGGAAGCTGGAGGAGGAGTTTGCAGAGGATGAAGATAATCCATCTTATGGACCTGGAATGCACTAAAAAGTTAATCCAATCTTTGTCGCTCGATTCCCAAAACTTTTATTTTCTCATACTAATTATATGTTTTCTAAGGATTTTCCAAACATATTTGTTTCAAATTTTCAGTAAATGTTACACAGTACCATCTGCATAATTTAACACAGCCTTTTTCCAAAAAACTGTATATTTTTGAATATATAAATAAAAAATTGCAAAAAAATGTTGTGAATTTTCATTACAATTGAAAAAAAATCATCTTTAATAACTGAACTAAAATTTTGTAAAATCCCTGTGTTAAGTTGTAGCCCATATTCCAATAAATAATCTGTAAAAAGTTCAACTTCCTACCTCAAATACTTTGTGAGGAAAGATGTACGAGGCCTGTTCAGAAAGTAAGCTCCGATTGATTGCCAAATTGAAACCACAGTGAACATCAGAAATGTTTTACTTGTAACAATTAGCTACACCTTTCAGCTACTTCTCTACGTAGTCGCCGTTCTGACTTAGACTTTTGTCATAGCGTTGTACCAACTTTTCAATAACCTCATCATAGAAGGCAGCCGCCAGTGCTTTCCTCCAATTCTCCACGCTGGCCTACACCTCGTTGTCTGTGTCAAAATGTTGTCTTCAAAGACAGCGGTTCATGTGACCAGAGATGAAACTCAGGGGGAGACAATTGCGGACTGTATTGTGGGTAATCTCACATTTCCATTTGAAAACGATGCAGGAGCATCTTCATTGCCCCTGCAGAATGCGGCTGAGAATTGTCTTGAAGAAGAAACAGCACGACAGTTATGTAATGTTAGCTGCATAGCTTCAGGCGAAATTTCTCACCAGGCCCTCGTACTTGGCGGCAGACACTATTTTCTAGACATCTTTACGCACTCACTGCGAGCTCAGAAATGAGAAGAGCGACGTGATGTTAACTGGGGTTATACTAGAGACACTACCCAACACATCTGTGCAAAGCTTTATCGGATTTTCATAGTCGTTTCCACTTCGCGACCGATCGGAGCTTACTTTCTGAACGCCCCTCGTAATTTATAAGCGTTATTTTAACATTGCAAGTATAGGGCGTTCCGGATCCCATTAAGAAGAGAGAGGTATACCGTATTATATTAAGCAATACCGTAGGCATCTTAGAAAAAGATAATATAATCGACAAGGAGTGAAGTACACAAAAAAGAAACCAATAGAAACAAGAGTCTGAAAAAAAAAAGCTAGGTAGTGGCAACTGCACATTCCATCTGTTAAAGTGGCAGACGCAAACTAACAAACATCAGGGAGAAAACTGCGCAAGCATTCCAAAATTTCCTAGTGTACGTAGGGACTTGAGAAAGACACTTACACATGTCGTTCCATGCTAACTCATTTGCCCAAAAGAGTGGCACATTTTCAGAAGGGAGTGCACTTTCCGGTTTCATGCAGAAACATTTTTGCTGTGGTGCGACTAACAGCGTGCGAGTTAAATGGTGCGGCAACTGGTAAAGTATCAGTTATTCGCTGTGAAATTCCGGCGTTGTACGGAACGAACGCTATGTCGCGTCTAACTACAATGAAATGGTACCAACAGCTTGACTAAGGCAGCGCAGAGTTCGCTGAAGCTGATCGGAAAAGTGCTGGCCTCCCAGATGAGGTTCAAATGATTCAAATGGCTCTGAGCACTATGGGACTTAACATCTGAGGTCATCAGTCCCCTAGAACTTTGAACTACTTAAACCTAACTAACCTAAGGACATCACACACATCCATGCCCGAGGCAGGATTCGAGCCTGCGACCGTAGCGGTCGCGTGGTTCCAGACAGACACGCCTAGAACCGCTCGGTCACAACGGCCAGCTCTCAGGTGAGGTTACTTAAAAATATTTTTAAGTATCATTTCTCTGTATGTATGTATGTATAAACGCCTGAAGATGAATAGAACATGTTCTAAGCGCGTTGTATTATGTTAGATTGAACATAAAATAAAAAAAATGACTGATAGCAGAAATTATAAACAAATAATTAAAGTGTTGCTTACCTTATGGAAGTCCCCTCGTATTTTTATAACTCAACGGATCAACCAGTTACAGGAGTCAAAATAATAACATTCCCAAAATAATTCCTCTTTATATATGTAATGGTGGTCATTCGGTAGGAAAAGTTAAATGAAACGAAGGATTATACAGGCTGAAAACTTATCTGCATTAGTAACGGTTTGAGCTTTGAAATAAATACCTTTGAGCGTTACCCATTCTGCCCCCGTCGGAGGTTCGAGTCCTCCCTTGGGCATGGGTGTATGTGCTGTCCTTAGCGTAAGTTAGTTTAAGTTAGATTAAGTAGTGTGTAAGCCTAGGGAGCGATGACCTCAGCAGTTTGGTCCCATAGAAACCTACCACAAATTTCCAAATACCACCTCAATAAACAGCTTTGCCTGTTATGCCACATTCATCTAATAATTTGGGCACTGTGCACAACGGAAAGTCTGTCACATTGAAAAAACACTTTAGTGTATTCCTGACTGTTTTTGTTAAATAAGAGTCACCTAATCACGGGAGAAGTTGTCGGAGATCGGGTTCATAAGTGGAAGTCGAGTTCATAACTTACTATTTTTTTTTAATTTAAAAACCACATGGAATCTTATTCCATCATTAGTCTTAGAAAACAAAGACAAAGACGATTAGCTCGAAAAACTGAAGCTAATAGTGTAGTACTTTCACTGGCACCATTATGAAGAGTGAAAGAAGAGAAAAATTACAGCTGCTCGTCTGCACAACCCGTACTTTCAAATTAACGAGACAAATAACCCACTGAACTCCATATCCAAGATATGCAAACAACCGGAGAAATTCGATGTGCCCAGAGCGACGGCTCTGAGATATGAAACTAACACCTCATACTAAAGCAAAACGCGGTACTTCCTTCTTCAAACTTCTCTATTAGCGTGCGACAACAGCCGGGAAGTGAGTGATAGTCGGTATGAGACGACCTCTAGGAAACGAATGCTAAGAATTCCGTGTTCTCTGCTGTCAGCCCCGAAGACCACTGGATAGGCGGCAGCAGCGCTCGCAATGAATTTGACGAATGTGAATGTGCCTCTAAACTTGAGAACAGAGGGGAACACAGCATAGGTTTCTCTGACATGGCGTTTTTTTGGGTCATCAGTCTACTGACTGGTTTGATGCGGCCCGCCACGAATTCCTTTCCTGTGCTAACCTCTTCATCTCAGAGTTGCACTTGCAACCTACGTCCTCAATTATTTGCTTGACGTATTCCAATCTCTGTCTTCCTCTACAGTTTTTGCCCTCTGCAGCTCCCTCTAGTACCATGGAAGTCATTCCCTAATGTCTTAGCAGATGTCCTATCATCCTGTCCCTTCTCCTTATCAGTGTTTTCCAAATATTCCGTTCCTCTCCGATTCTGCGTGGAACTTCCTCATTCCTTACCTTATCAGTCCACCTAATTTTCAATATTCGTCTATAGCACCACATCTCAAATGCTTCGATTCTCTTCTGTTCCGGATTTCCCACAATCCATGTTGATTTTTCTTTAGCCTTGCTTCCATTATTAGCCGTAACGTCAGAATTACCTCTCTCGTCCCTTTACTTTTCCTAAAGCCAAACTGGTCGTCACCTAGCGCATTCTCAATTTTCTATTCCATTCTTCTGCACATTATTCTTGTAAGTAGCTTCGATGCATGAGCTGTTAAGCTGATTGTGCGATAATTCCCGCACTTGTCAGCTCTTGCCGTCTTCGGAATTGTGTGGATGATGCTTTTCCGAAAGTCAGATGGTATGTCGCCAGACTGATATATTCTACACACCAACGTGAATAGTCGTTTTGTTGTCACTTCCCCCAATGGTTTTAGAAAATCTCATGGAATGTTATCATCCCTTCTGCCGTATTTGACCGTAAGTCCTCCAAAGCTCTTTTAAATTCCGATTCTAATACTGGATCCCCTATCTCGTCTAAATCGACTCCTGTTTCTTCTTCTGTCACATCAGACAAATCTTCACCCTCATAGAGGCTTTCAATGTATTCTTTCCACCTATCTGCTCTCTCCTCTGCATTTAACAGTGGAATTCCCATTGCACTCTTAATGTTACCACCGTTGCTTTTCATGTCACCAAAGGTTGTTTTGACTTTCCTGTATGCTGAGTCTGTCCTTCCGACAATCATATCTTTTTCGGTGTCTTCACATTTTTCGTGCAGGCATTTCGTCTTAGCTTCCCTGCACTTCCTATTTATTTCATTCCTCAGCGACTTGTATTTCTGTATTCCTGATTTTCCCGGAACATGTTTGTACTTGCTCCTTTCATCAATCAACTGAAGTATTTCTTCTGTTACCCATGGTTTCTTCGCAGCTACCTTCTTTGTACCTATGTTTTCCTTCCCAACTTCTGTGATGGCCCTTTTTAGAGATGTCCATTCCTCTTCAACTGTACTGCCTACTGCGCTATTCCTTATTGCTGTATCTATAGCGTTAGAGAACTTCAAACGTATCTCGTCATTCCTTAGTACTTCCGTATCCCACTTCTTTGCATATTGATTCTTCCTGACTAATGTCTTGAACTTCAGCCTACTCTGCATCACTACTATATTGTGATCTGAGTCTATATCTGCTCCTGGGTACGCCTTACAATCCAGTATCTGTTTCGGAATCTCTGTCTGACCATGATGTAATCTAATTGAAATCTTCCCGTATCTCCCGGCCTTTTCCAAGTATACCTCCTCCTCTTGTGATTCTTGAACAGGGTATTCGCTATTACTAGCTGAAACTTGTTACAGAACTCAATTAGTCTTTCTCTTCTTTCATTCCTTGTCCTAAGCCCATATTCTCCTGTAACCTTTTCTTCTACTCCTTCCCCTACAACTGCATTCCAGTCGCCCATGACTATTAGATTTTCGTCCCCCTTTACATACTGCATTATCCTTTAATTATCCTCATACACTTTCTCTATCTGTTCATCTTCAGCTTGCGACGTCGGCATGTATACCTGAACTATCGTTGTCGGTGTTGGTCTGCTGTCGATTCTGATTAGAACAACCCGGTCACTGAACTGTTCACAGTAACACACCCTCTGCCCTACCTTCCTATTCATAACGAATCCTACTCCTGTTATACCATCTTTTGCTGCTGTTGATATTACCCGATACTCATCTGACCAGAAATCCTTGTCTTCCTTCCACTTCACTTCACTGACCCCTACTATATCTAGATTGAGCCTTTGCATTTACCTTTTCAGATTTTCTATTTTCCCTATCACGTTCAAGCTTCTGACATTCCACGCCCCGACTCGTAGAACGTTATCCTTTCGTTGATTATTCAATCTTTTTCTCATGGTAACCTCCCCCTTGGCAGTCCCCTCCCGGAGATCCGAATGGGGGACTATTCCGAAATCTTTTGCCAACGGAGAGATCATCATGACACTTCTTCAATTACAGGCCACATGTCCTGTGGATACACGTTACGTGTCTTTAGTGCAGTGGTTTCCATTGCCTTCTCCATCCTCATGTCGTTGATCATTGCTGATTGTTCCGCCTTTAGGGGCAATTTCCCACCCCTAGGACAAGAGAGTGCCCTGAACCTCTATCCGCTCCTCCGCCCTCTTTGACAAGGCCGTTGGCAGAATGAGGCTGACTTCTTATGCCGGAAGTCTTCGGCCGCCAATGCTGATTATTTATCAAAATTTAGGCAGTGGCGGGGATCGAACCCGGGACCGAAGACGTTTTGATTATGAATCAAAGACGCTATCCCTAGACCACGGGTACTGCGTCACTGTAAGTGAAACTGTAAGACAGCCATCAACGTTTTTTTCTTAATCATACTTTGGCTACGTAATTTTTGGTTCAAAAATCATGTACAGTCACAGTCTCTGTAAGCGCTACTTGTGCTCTGATTGTCTCACCGTTCATACGTATGTACCGCGAAACGCTTTCTGTTTCGCAGTGAAACACGTCTACATCTACATCTACATACATACTCCGCAGTCCACCATTCGGTGCGTGGCGGAGGGTACCTCGTACCACAACTAGCATCTTCTCACCCTGTTCCACTCCCAAACAGACCGAGGGAAAAATGACTGCCTTCGCCGGCGTACAAATGCGATAAACAATTTACTAAGTTGTTACCACGTTTGGACATTCTTCCACTTTTCCCGGACATAGTATTCACAGTGTCTAGAAGGGGGAGCATTGCACAGGATTTTAGAACAGATATATTGTTGAGATGGAGCTAAATTTCTCACGTTTCTTGGGAACGGGAAGGCAGTATTCCTGTTGACGTCCGTGCTGAAAAGGTACTTCGTCCGTCTCAATTGGGCAATTGGAGGTTAAGGTACCGTTGCAGCTGCGCCGCTGTGGTTAACTCCACGAAACTGCAACTTCAGCATGCGCCGAGAACACCCTGGATACTGCAAGAACCCCCCCATTCGCACTAAAACCTCCAGAAAAAAAGTTCAAATGTATGTGAAATCTTATGGGACTTAACAGCTAAGTCCCTAAGCTTACACACTACTTAACACAGACTATCCTAAGGACAAACACATACACACACACATGCCCGAGGGAGGACCCGAATCTCCGCCGGGACCAGCCGCACAGTCCATGACTGCAGCGCCTTAAACCGCTAGGCTAATCCCGCGAGGGTAAAACCTCCAGAAATGTCTCAGTTCAGCAGGTGAGTCCGTAGACAGCGCTATAAAATGAGTACAGTATAACTAGTTGTGCTTTCCCACCCGAGTTTTGCGATAATTAAGCCAGTCCGTCCTTGAACTGACTTAGTGAGCCGCCGCGTAGGGCTCCTACCTTTTACGCAGTTTCACGTCCTCTTGGACAGCCGTAGCAGCGCCGTCGGATTCTGAAAGTATAATACTACTGCCTATGTTTTATATAACGAAGTGGAAAGAAGTTTTTTTGTGCAAATAACTTTTTACATAGGATGCCATTATGGTGCGTTTATTCTAGACACACAGTAAAATGAACTTGTTGACACTGATTACAAGCCAACTAATAACGGTACGAGAGGATGGTTTACTGCATGACTAGATCTAAAGGAATCCTATCGGCGGCTGCCGACTATGGAACACAGTCCGTAACTTGAGCGTGCGATCGGTCTAGTTCGTATAAGATCGTACTGTACATCTTTGGTTATTCCAAAGTTATTCGTTTATTTATTAATATAAACGTTTCCTGGCATTGCAAAGGCTACTATCTGAGAGACAACGGTAACTTTTGTTAGCAAATATTTATTAAATAAATAAATATGCTTTCCCTACGTATCGGTTCGTTGACGTCACGATCGATTTCTGCATCGGCACCTCATTCCACTGGCTCTGAAAGCGCCAGATGCTCAGCCGCCATTCCAGCCAGAGTGGGAATCTACCGTCGGTCTTTACTGCTACGTACTGCAGTGCCGATACATTCATTTCACGTATGTGCAATAGTGAAACTAGAAATAAAGTAAAATGCGCTCTTATCAAGAAATAAGGGGTACCTTACAATAAAGCTCCAGAACTGCTGCCCGACCACAACAAAGCCTTCTTATTGGCACCTGTAATCCACCTCTTTCTCCGGGGGACAAATATTAGTTATTATCAGTAGTAGTATATTAAGCTACAAATTATCATTTTAAACCTGTGTGGTCTCCCTGGTGTGTTCGCTCTAACAACAGAGTACATACAGGGTTGAAGACGTGCAGAAAGAAAGGTATCATCATAATTTGAATTTAGAGTAATATAACTTTCTTACCTTTACTTGTCGTTGTTGCACGCTCGTGGTCCAGTGATGAATCTCTCCATCCGCTGTCTGTTAAATCAATTTGAGGTCCAGGGTGCGTATTCTGCTGCGTAAGAACTGACACATATTTAAACTTCCAACTTTTATTTTATAAATGCTGATCGTGACGATATTCAATAATTTTCAATGTAACAGCTTTTCCAATATATAATTTCGTTCCCTCTATTCTTGACCTTCTCAAAGCAAGCGTATTACAAGACGTCTCAACACCAACTGCCCATTGTCTCTACACCCGCCAACAACCGGCCCCTGTTCACAGAGCTTACAAACTGTGCAGTACTGCCAACCTTGGTTGTATATCGATATTTTACACATTGCACGTATGCATATGCAAAAAACGTAGTATGAAAAATGAAAAGTGTTTATAATATAGTTCTGTGGCAATATACCTCATGATTGTCCTCATATCAACAGTTTTGTAACAAAATAATAATACTTCATTTTTTGTTTAAGTAGTTAAATTTCACTTGCTCCTACAAGTTGATTGCCGGCACCGCACACCTCGCCAGCCGGTGGTGTCGGTAGTTTCAGTAGTCCGTTACATTACACACTTTACATTAGACATGAGATGTTCTTGAATCGTGTGAAAACCTTCCAGCCACTACCCAAAAGTCAGTACTGCCCACTTTGAATAAGAATCAAAATATAGCTGATGTGAGACAGTAACATGTCGTAAGGATGTTCCACAGCACTCTCTAAGACAAAATAGCGACACACCACGAAGGAAATATCGCAATAGGATGGAAATTGGTGGATCTTATGTACACATACAGATGAATAAAGGATTAAAATTTCAGAAAAACAGCGTGATTTATTCAAAAGAAAGAGATCGTCAAATTCCGAGCTCGTTGGAAGGCCCTGCCTACAATGTTCAAAATGTTCTTAATTGGTCAGAGATCCGGCGACCTTGCTGGCCGAGGTAGGATTTGGCAAGCACGAAGTACAAACTCTCGCAATGTGTGGGCAGACATTGTCTTGCTGAAATGTAAGGCCGGGGTGGATTTCCATGAACGGGACATAGGATATCGTCGACTTACTGCTGTTCCGTAAGGGGTGCTACTGATTGTGGTATACTGGTCTGACAATTTGGACAGCCCGTTAGAAGGTATGAACGTAGACGACAGCCGCTAGGCGGCGTCCCAATAACCTGCGAGAGCTGCTGTCCCCAGTCGGCACTCACTGGGGCCCAATGAAGCCGACAGCGCAGGGGCTCCGAAGCCACTTGGGAAGTAGATACTGGTTAAACATGGCAGTGAGGTGAGTGATTGCTGTAGGAGGAAGGTGTTTTAAGTAAGGGACACGGACCTTGTCAGGACAGGGGTATTTGTTGTTCCCTAGTTGTCTGATGCAGGCAGACACAAGGCGATCAGAAACATGCGTAAATTATGTTTCTATCCTCTCTTGCCTCCACTGAGCCACTCGTCCGATTATTCCATACTGAACACAGCACTGTCCATCAATCCCTATGTCTGGTGGAACACATATGCAAGGCGAGAGATATAAAACATAGCACAGGAGCGGTGTTACTCGAAATCGATAAAGCGTTCGACAAAGTCTGGCATGATGGCTTAATATATAAACTACTCCAGTTAAGCCCGCTCGGCTAGCCATGCGGTCTAACGCACGACTTTCTGGAATGGGAAGGAGCCCCTGGTCTCCGGCACGAATCCGCCTGGCGGACTTGCGTCGAGGTTCGGTGAGCCGGCTAGTCTGTGATTGGTTTTTAGGTGGTTTTCCATCTGCCTCGGCGAATGCGGGATGGTTCCCCTTATTCCGCCTCAGCTACGCTGTGTCGGCGATTGCTGTGCAAACTAGTTCTCTGTGTACGTGTAACCCACCATTACTCGTCTGGTGTGAGACGTTTCCTGGGGTTAACCGCACAATAACGCTGAAAGAGTGGTTCGATGTGGGGCGGCGGAGGGGTGAAGTGGACTGCGGTAGTCGTCGCGGGGTTGTGGACCGCTGCGGCTGCGGCGGGGCAGAGCCTGTCCGTCATTTCTAGGCCCCCGTTTAACATACAATACAATGCAGTACAATACTCCAGCTAGACATTCCAGGACACATAATACGCATAACTGACTCGTTCCTGGTAGGGAGGCAGTCCTCTGTTAGGTGCGGCAATCATGTTAGTACGCTCAGTGATGCCGTGGCCGGGGTCCCGCAGGGGTCGGTTCTGGGCCCCATACTATACTCGCTATATACAAATAACATACCAAAAGTAACAGGCAATGAACTGGCGCTTTACGCTGATGATATAACGGTATATAAAAGCAGTAGCAACCTCGACTTTATAGTGAGGAAACTACAAGATCACCTGGACGAAACAGTAAGCTGGTGTAACACATGGAAGATTAAAATAAATCGAGGAAAAACAGTAGCGATAATGTTTACAAGGAAGTTAACTCCCCTAAGCAGGCGGATTTCGGTTACAGGCACAGACATCGACTGGAGCGGCTCGGCAACCCACCTATGACTAGAGTTAGATATAAAGCTGACATTTGGGAAACAAACAAATAGGGCTCGGAACAAAGGCAGTAGAGTATTTAATCGCCTGTACCCGCTCCTCAAGGGGGTGGGGGGGGGGGGGCTGACAGTAGAAAAGAAGCTGCAGCTGTACAGAGGTGTTATCCTCTCTACTATATTATATGGATCACAAGATCACTCAATGGCGGCACAGATCCATCTGCACAAACTTCAAACTCTACAAAACCGTATCCTCCGTACCATAGGTAATTCCGGTAGATATACGCCCAATACACATATCAAAGAATTATTAAGCGAACCTCCATACTCACATACATTAAAAGAAAGTCGGTAACTGTATATAAAAAGACTTCAACATCTCCCCACCTACTAATTCACTAGCTAGGTACACAGTACCCCAACACTTCAAATAATAGACCAGTATCCACAATAACCAGACAATTTAGGGAATAACAGATACAGAGGTAGCCATCCATACAATCGTTTCGACAAATAAATAAAAGCTGTCATCAGACACTCATTTAGCCATGTTAGAAGTCAGACGGGCAAAGCGCTGTGGTGCTTAAAATACATATAGACAGGCAGCAGTCCGAAGTCAGTCGTGTTCTGACTGCGCTCTTGTGTTGTTCGTCGTACGCATCGTCGTCGGTTCCTGATTTTGCTACGTCTAGGCTCTCGTTTTGGTTCACTCCTCGGACGTGCAGCCTGCCATGTCCGTTCGTAGTTACTGTTCTCGTCTTCAGTATTGTCCCTGGCTGTTGTCTTCGTGTAGTTTTTGGCGATTCACCATCGACGCGGTCGGCCTGTGTCTCCCGGTCGTGTCGGATTTCGGTTACTAGTCTGACGACAACCAAAGCGGTCCTGCTGTGAAATGACATGGCGCCCCAGACCATTACCCATGGCTGTCGGACAGTATGGCGGCTGTTGTGTCCCACCTCTGACTGGCGCGTCTGCGAACACGTCCTCGCTTGTCTTAGTTGCCTGGAATTTCATTGATGAAATTGAGTTGTCCTCAGTCATGAATCCCGCTTCGAACTAAGTCTCGATGACCAGCAAAGACGTGTCTGAAGACGGCCCTGCATGGTGGGACACCAACGAGACTGGAGTTCTTGCGAGGCGCCGGGGTGGAGAAGTTTGTACCTCTTTCATTCTGACGAATTTTGCATGAGAACATGCACTCGACCCCTTCCTTACCTACTATCTAATTAATTACGCGCACAAAGGTAACGAAGGGAAATGATGGTGGACCCTGCTAGTCGGTAAAATAAGGAGTGCACACTCACAATAATGTAATGAAAATCGTAATCTAGTCAGAGAAAAAAAAAAGAGAACTTTATCATAATAAAGAACAGGAAATGCGATTCTGCATATGTCTACGAAATGATATGCGGCTTAAATATTACAATGAGATTTATTATACATCAGAGCATAAAGGCACATGATTATCGACAGCCGGCCGGGGTGGCCGAGCGGTTCTATGCGCTACAGTCTGGAGCTGCGCGACCTCTACGGTCGCAGGTCCGAATCCTGCCTCCGGCATGGATGTGTTTGATGTCCTTAGGTTACTTAGGTTTAAGTAGTTCTAAGTTCTAGGGGACTGATGACCTCAGAAGTTAAGTCCCATAGTACTTCAGAGCCATTTGAACCATTTGATTATCGACACAAACAATAGGTTAAAGGATAGGGTATTCTGAACTATTATGCGAAAAAGAGTTGGCTCGAGAACAAGGGCTCCTACTCTCTGTAATGCAATAGCTTGACAATAATGACTGGACATCCTATCAATCAAATATTACTCTCTCAACTATATTGCAGTATTGCGATTAGTAGTGAGAGCTCACATGGGATCACATGGAGAAACAAGCAGGGTGGACCTGTGGCAAAGCGAGCGCGCGTGCTGCTGAGGACTTCAGTGTAAAATTGATAGGTCTTACAATGACGGAGCCGCAGAATACTTTACTAATCCTGAATTTTGTAGCAGGTCGTGTTAGGCAGCTTTCTGATGATGAAGGCACCGACTTCTGGTGTGCAAAAACTCTGTTTCAACCCCTGGCCTCGAAGGCTGTCCGAGAATTCTAAGTTCCGCCGAAAAAATGTGACTAAGTCTCAAGACCGTCCGACTCCAAAGAAGATCAGATCCCGAATTACTGTGCCTGCACGACACAAGAGCGAAGCCAACATTGCTCAACTCCCTACTCTCCAGCATTCGGTGCTGATTCCAAAATTCCCGCACACTGTCTCAGAACATCATTCACGCTAATAGCGACCGTTCCCTCCAATTCCGAGCAGGGCTTTATGACGTCAACTAGCCTCAGTTTAAGTTCACCAATCATGCCTCTGCTATTCAGCTGAGGGCACTGAACTTGCCGTTTGATCGGCTACGAAAACAACCTGCCTAGACCACCGGCCATCCAGTGCCAGACAGTCGCACCCAGCAGGGCACGGTCCCCAAGTATTCTCAGAATCAAGAGGACAATGCAGTCAGCCGGTGCCAGGCGTCTTCGTTCCGGACGGGCTGGAATGCTAAACACATAAACTGTGGCGACACTCAGACGTCTCGCAGGTCGTTTCCTCTTGCATACAATAGGCGAAACTCGACCGACGTCAGTCGTTCCGCCAGGCGCTGAAGCCCATTGTACGAACCCCTCAGAATTCGGGAAGTGCAGCCCCCAATCGGAAATGCAGTGTGCCCCGTCCTCCGATGCTCGCCTCGCACAGGCCACACAGGGAAGTAACCCAACATGCAGCGGAATCAAGTGAAAAGTATTTTGTTCTCTCAGTACAAATACTCCCATTACAATAACCTTATTCGGTCTGTTACCACCGTGCAATGACGTATACCATTAATAAAATTGTTGAAAATGAGAGGAGACATGCAAAAGAGACCATGGAACCTCTCAGCCTTCCGTTGTCTTCCATGGCACCCTTACACTGCAGACCGATGACCTCACTGTCTGGTCTCCTTCCCCCAAAACCAACCAACCCTTACACTGCACAGATACATCGTGTTCTGTTTTCTTCAAGGAAAGCCACCCTGGGCTTACATTTCAGCAAGATAATGCTCGTCCGCACTTGGCGAAAGTTGCTACTGCTTGTCTCCGTGGTTGCCAAACCCTACTTTGGCCAACTACATCGCCGTATCTCTCTCCAATTGAGAATGTACAGAGCATTGTGGGCCAGGGACGGGCCAACGTGTTATTGACTTGCTCAATTTGTGAAATTCCTTCTCCTGAGTAAATCATCTACTTATGCTGAAATTGTAATCATTTGTTTGTCTGTACACATACATCACATCTAGCCATTTCCTTCCCATGCGGATAATGCCTTCCTGGTGCATCGTTCTCTTTTGCGTCCGAGAGTGTGTGTGGAAAACTCTAGAGGCAGCTTTTGACCGGCGGTCGCTGTCAAACGGCTAATGATGATAATGATTACTAGACTACTATTATTGAATTAATGTTAATTATTCAGTAATGCATGTTTGTGGAAGCAAAGGGTTAAACACTCCGCCAGTTTTGTGCTCTTCACGGGCCCTGGGGGCTACGTTTCTCCTTGTGTATTTTACTTGTTGCCACAGTTTCTTTTTTTCATTTTCGCGTTTTTCACAAAACAAGAAGAATAATAGCGTCTGTTACAAATTTTGTGTTTCTATTTTTTTTTAATGTTGAGAGCTGGAGGCTGACGCTTGTTTGTATATTTTTAACATTTTAAGAATACGCGATACGCAGCATCAGCTCCTTTGTGCTCTATGAGTTACATTCGGTAGTAAGTATTTACACGGCACAAGCATTGCCTGTAGGGGTGGTGTGAAACTTAGAAATTAGTTCACAGACAGTCTCGCACTGGTCACGTCTGATTAATTACTATTTTGTCTCATTGCTATGATAATAATACGTGCAAGATGTAAAACATCAACGTCAACACAGAGTGCCTCCTTTGTGTTAAGGTGCTGCTGAGTGTACCCTAAACGTGTTGTGATCAGGGAAATGAGTATCTGAAGAAGACTGACGAGCGTAATTAGCAATAAATAAAAATAAAAAATACGCTTCCTGTGCTGTGTGTGTCTGCACATGTCTGTGATAATGAACATGGATGTCGAGTGGGAAGAATCGGATTTGTCAGCGTGGAGACATTTTGCACGACGTTTCTCTGTTTCATTTAAATAGAGACGTATCTACATTTATTTATGTCGACAATTTTTTTTCTTTGATAAGTGCGATATATGAGATTGAAAAACAATAAATCTCTCTCTCTTTTGTTATTGCCCTTAGAGGTAACAAGCATAGCACCATCTCTCATCAACAACGTATAAAGGAATTGTATAGCAAAAATTAAACGGCAGAACTAACCAAACGACCTTTCCTACATAATTAATTATTATTTCACTGTTTAACGAACACGTAATCTGAAGATTGAAGATAACTCCTAAAAGCTTACTTCGGAGGTAGCCATGTGTCACTTAGGTGAAAAACACAAGCTAGATAAGTACAACATGCACCTCTTTTATCTTCATAACTCTTGTATCTATTGAGGTACGGAAATAAGTATAGCACGTGTTAATACCGAAAGACATGGGAACCGGAATCAGCTGTTGCAGTGTAAACATTCCAAGCAGGCGCTCATGGAGCTTTGTTGTTATATGCAACAAGATGACTAGCCTAAGCTACTAAAAAACTTTGTGTTCTGCCTAACGGCAGGTCTTGTCATGGGGGAGGCCTCGTCAGAGAGGTCCACCGCATGAGCGTCTAGGGAAGTGAGTCCAGTGGTGGTTTCCCGTTGCCTTCCACTGATGATGATGAAATGATAATGAGGACAACACAACGCCCAGTCCCTGAACGGAGAAAATCTGAGACTCAGCCGGGAATCGAACCCGGGCCCCTTGGCGTGACACACCGCCGCGCTGACCACTCAGCTATCGGGGTAGGCCTAAGCTACTAAGATAATAATAATTTTCTCTTGGCCCTGCCTTACAAAACAAAGATACGAAGTCAGTTAAAATTGTTGTAAATGGAACTATGTGCTAACTTCGAAACCCTCTTTTTCAGCATTGTCTCCGTTCAATGGGTCGGCCTTACATCACCTCACTGGGAGATCCCGCATGCACGTATCGTACCACTGTAATGGTCGATGCCGGAGCCAACTTCTTTCTGCATCAATAATCTCCCTATCATCCACGTACTTATTCCCGCAGGGTGCATCCCTCACTGTGCCAAACAGATGGAAGTTTCGAAATTCGAAACACGCCATGTAGAGTGGATGAGGAAGACAGCCTAATGAAGAAGATTTGTGAGCATGTTTGTTTGAGCCGTGCTCTGTAATGCAGAAGAAGAGGTTCATTTGCATTTTTGTGGTGAAGAACGCCATGAAGTCGTTTCTTCAATTTCATGAGGGTAGCAAAGTACACTTCGGAGTTGATCGTTGCACGATAAGGGTGGCCATCCAACAGAATAACCCCTTCAGAGTCCCAGAAGACGGTTGTCATAACCTTACCGGTTGACGGCGAGACTTTGAACTTTTTCTTTTGAGGAGAGTGCAGCGCCACTCCACAGATTGCCGTTTTGTTTCCGGTTCAAAGTGGTGAACCCATGTTTCATCGCCTGTGACGCCGTTAAACAGAAAATTGTCACTATCAGGCTAGTAACGTAAAAGGAATTCCACACAGATGGTCCTTCGTTTCTCTTTATGGTCTTCTGTCAGACAGGGAGGGACTCAACGGGTTCACACCTCTGAGTACACAAACTGGTGGACGAGTGCGTCAGCACTAACAACGGAGACGTCCACTTGTGCAGCGAGATCCGTTGTTTAGCTCGAACGAGAGTGTCCGCGCTTTCCAACATTGCAGGAGTTACAGCCGTGTGCGTCCGGCCGGTACGCGGGAGTTCGTACAGACGCCTCGCCAAACGACTCGCCGGTGCTTTTGTTCACTACGAGGTCTCCATGCGTAGGCATTCTACAAGCGCCTATATCTGCGACGCTCTGGTTTCCGCCGAAAGAAGCTGAATGACCTCTGTCTGCTTGGAACGCACCTACGTTACAGACGCAATTTGAAGACTACGTTTAGCGCCGGCCCCCTGCCGGGATTTCATGAAGCTATACGAGTTGAAGCGGGAATATTCCAAGAAGTCCCACAACAAATTTCGACATTTTTTGCAACCGAAATTGGTCGGTAAAAAGGTGTTGTGCTACTTATTAAAAGCACCTCGTATATACACTACTAGCCATTAAAATTGCTACACCAAGAAGATATGCAGTTGATAAACGGGTATTCATTGGACAAATATATTTTACTAGAACTGATATGTGAATACATTTTCACGTAGTTTGAGTGCATAGATCCTGAGAAATCAGTACCCAGAACAACCAGCTCTGGCCGTAATAACGGCCTTGATGCGCCTGGGCATTAAGTCAAACAGAGCTTGGATGCAGCTTCAACACGATACCACTGTTCATCAAGAGTAGTGACTGGCGTATTGTGACGAGCCAGTTGCTCGGCCGCCATTGACCAGACGTTTTCAATTGGTGAGAGATCTGGAGAACGTGCTGGCCAGGGCAGCAGTCGAACATTTTCTGAATCCAGAAAGGCCCGTACAGGACCTGCAACATGCGGTCGTGCATTATCCTGCTGAAATGTAGGGTTTCGCAGGGATAGAATGAAGGGTCGTAACACATCTGAAATATAACGTCACTGTTCAAAGTGCCGTCAATGCGAACAAGAGGTGACCGAGACGTGTAACCAATGGCACCCCATTCCATCACGCCGGGTGATACGCCACTACGGCGATGACGAATACACGCTTCCAATGCGCGTTCACAGCGATGTCGCCAAACACGGATGCGACCATCATGATACTGTAAACAGAACCTGGATTCATGCGAAAAAATGAGGTTTTGCCATTCGTGCACCGAGGTTCGTCGTTGAGTACATCATCGCAGGCGCTCCTGTGTGTGATGCAGCGTCAAGGGTAACCGCAGCCATGGTCTCCAAGCTGCTAGTCCATGCTGCTTGGCCGGCCGCGGTGGTCTCGCGGTTCTAGGCGCGCAGTCCGGAATCGCGCGACTGCTACGGTCGCAGGTTCGAATCCTGCCTCGGGCATGGATGTGTGTGATGTCCTTAGGTTAGTTAGGTTTAAGTAGTTCTAAGTTCTAGGGGACTGATGACCACAGCTGTTAAGTCCCATAGTGCTCAGAGCCAGCCATGCTGCTTGAAACGTCGTCGAACTGTTCCTGCAGATGGTTGTTGTCTTGCAAACGTCCCTATCTGTTGACTCAGGGATCGAGACGTGGCTCCACGATCCGTTCGTTATAGTCATGTGGATAAGATGCCTGTCATCTCGACTGCTAGAGATACGAGGCCGTTGGGATCCAGCACGGCGTTCCGTATTACCCTCCTGAACCTACCGAATCCATATTCTGCTAACAGTCATTGGATCTCGACCAACGCCAGCAGCAGTGTCGCGATACGATAAATCGAAATCGCGATAGGCTACAATCCGACCTTTATCAAAGTCTGAAACGTGATGGTACGCATTTCTCCTCCTTACACGAGGCATCACAACAACATTTCACCAGGCAACGCCGATCAAGTGCTGTTTGTGTATGAGAAATCGGTTGGAAACTTCCCTCATGTCAGCACGTTGTATATGTCGCCACCGGCGCCAACCTTGCGTAAATGGTCTGAAAAGCTAATCATTTGCATATCACAGCATCTCTTTCCTGTCAGTTAAATTTCGCGTCTGTAGCACGTCATCTTCGTGGTGTAGCAATTTTAATGGCCAGTAGTGTAGACATAAATGTCGCACTTGTTTCAGTACTTGTGTTGGTTTCTTTGGTTTTTTGGGGTTCTGTGCCTCAGTCCGTATAGGATCTGTTTGCTGTCCGTCTATCCGCCAGTCTGTCTCCCATTTTGAAAAACCCTTTTTTTCTCAAGAACTGGTAGACGTATCAAGTTGACATTCGTATCACGCACTACAACGCAGTTAAAAGATACGGCCATATAGGTGACATATTTTGATACTCGCTACCACACGCATCAAAACCTATAGGGCGCTTCCCGTTGATCTACAATCATGAAATTCGGAAAAAGGCAAGGTTTTTCGGTATAAATAAGAAAAAATATTTATTTTCTAATTTTCTTTATCCGACGTCAAACTTGAAATTGAAACAATCAGTAAAGAGTTGTGCATTCAAGCTGACTGGCTCGCATTCAAACATCAGGCGAGGAATGACTTTATTGCTCATATGACGCATATCAGAATTTATCCATCAGCAAATATCCAGAAGCGATTACCACGCGTAGATATGGTGTTTAAAGTTGTATGTGAAACAAACATTCGCAGGCTTTGACGGAGTTCTGGGTACAAAGGTTGGATCCCACAGTCTTGTCAATATGATCTGCATTTTTACCGTTAGCCACTCGGCATATGAGACCAGACTGTATCAACGCTTCTGTCATTAACAAATACAAACAGAGCAATAGTAAGTTTAATTATTTCATCATTTCTGTCGGTACTCTGTAAACAGCTCTTTCGCATGAACTCGTTACCACGCATTTCCAGTTAAGTGTCCCGTGTCTGTCTGCACTGGGTGGTTAAATTCAAACCTAGAGTAAACATTCAATGGAATTAATTTAGTGTATTGTGTTTAAACTGTAATTACTTGCTTTTAGGTACGAGGAAGACAGATTTCACTGAGTTTACAATTTATACATTGCATTAGAATTCGAGTGAAATGTTTACAATTAATTACGCCATTTCGGAGGAAAGAAGTACCTCGAATTGCTGACCAAAAACGTGCGTGCTCCACAAAAGCAACGTGTTTTGCGTTGACGTAGCCTACTTTCGTCAAACAAATATTCTCGGTATTCTCGCTGCGTCATATTCGTGTGAAACTAGAGATTTCGATTGCTAACACCAACATCTTTGTCAGGATAAGTAGGGCAGTACGATTAGTGGAATGATCCTTTGAACTGCGGTAGAGTTTCGAGACAAATGCGAAAAATTATGAAACTTGAAACTGCGACGAACGGCTCGTAAATGCGATTCCTAATGGAGAACATAACTTATCAGGATGTTTGAAAACAGCGCACATACTGGCGCAGACTGAAATATTCACTCTACAGAAGACTCCTAGACCATAGTTTAGTCTTTTTCCGCGGAAATATTCCTTTCGACCGCTAGGAATATGTAACATAAGTTGAAAGGAGTGGATATTTTCTTTAAAGGGTTATAAGATGAACATAGAACTAAAACAAATTTATTGGTGTATCTAAATAACTAACGGCGAAAACGATGGGCTGTTCCAGTTGCAGGTAGCCAATCAAAGAGCTTGCAGTGGCACCAAAATTTAATTTTCAGTAACTCATGTAATTATTGTCGAGCTTGGAGGGCTAGTGGTGTAGTGCCAACCTAGAGACAAGGTGGCAGTATCGAATTCTGGTCAGGCACCAGAACTTATCAATCTACACTCCTGGAAATTGAAATAAGAACAACGTGAATTCATTGTCCCAGGAAGGGGAAACTTTATTGACACATTCCTGGGGTCAGATACATCACATGATCACGCTGACCGAACCACACGCACATAGACACAGGCAACAGAGCATGCACAATGTCGGCACTAGTACAGTGTATATCCACCTTTCAAAGCAATACAGGCTGCTATTCTGCCATGGAGACGATCGTAGAGATGCTGGATGTAGTCCTGTGGAACGGCTTGCCATGCCATTTCCACCTGGCGCCTCAGCTGGACCAGCGTTCGTGCTGGACGTGCAGACCGCGTGAGACGACGCTTCATCCAGTCCCAAACATGCTCAATGGGGGACAGATCCGGAGATCTTGCTGGCCAGGGTAGTTGACTTACACCTTCTAGAGCACGTTGGGTGGCACGGTATACATGCGGACGTGCATTGTCCTGTTGGAACAGCAAGTTCCCTTGCCGGTCTAGGAATGGTAGAACGATGGGTTCGATGACGGTTTGGATGTACCGTGCACTATTCAGTGTCCCCTCGACGATCACCAGTGGTGTACGGCCAGTGTAGGAGATCGCTCCCCACACCATGATGCCGGGTGTTGGCCCTGTGTGCCCCGGTCGTATGCAATCCTGATTGTGGCGCTCACCTGCACGGCGCCAAACACGCATACGACCATCATTGGCACCAAGGCAGAAGCGACTCTCATAGCTGAAGACGACACGTCTCCATTCGTCCCTCCATTCACGCCTGTCGCGACACCACTGGAGGCGGGCTGCACGATGTTGGGGCGTGAGCGGAAGACGGCCTAACGGTGTTCGGGACCGTAGTCCAGCTTCATGGAGACGGTTGCGAATGGTCCTCGCCGATACCCCAGGAGCAACAGTGTCCCTAATTTGCTTGGAAGTGACGGTGCGGTCCCCTACGGCACTGCGTAGGACCCTACGGTCTTGGTGTGCATCCGTGCGTCGCTGCGGTCCGGTCCCAGGTCGACGGGCACGTGCACCTTCCGCCGACCACTGGCGACAACATCGATGTACCGTGGAGACCTCACGCCCCACGTGTTGAGCAATTCGGCGGTACGTCCACCCGGCCTCCCGCATGCCCACTATACGCCCTCGCTCAAAGTCCGTCAACTGCACATACGGTTCACGTCCACGCTGTCGCGGCATGCTACCAGTGTTAAAGACTGCGATGGAGCTCCGTATGCCACGGCAAACTGGCTGACACTGACGGCGGCGGTGCACAAATGCTGCGCAGCTAGCGCCATTCGACGGCCAACACCGCGGTTCCTGGTGTGTCCGCTGTGCCGTGCGTGTGATCATTGCTTGTACAGCCCTCTCGCAGTGTCCGGAGCAAGTATGGTGGGTCTGACACACCGGTGTCAATGTGTTCTTTTTTCCATTTCCAGGAGTGTATATATGAAGATGGTATCTGCTCTTTCAGACATATAGTTATGGCTCACCGGCCATTTGACCATCTTCTTCGGTGAGGATGCACAAACAGTGCCCGAACTCTTGCGGGAATCGGCAGTAAAGCCGCGAGTAGTGAATATGATGGGCAGGGGCACTATGAATATAGTGCGGAACAATAAGTTGCGAATGTGGGTTTCAATGGAGGCGTGCCAGAGATAAGTCCCTGCAGTCCCACTATCCTCTGTGTACTCGGTAGCTGAGATGGATAGAGCATTCGCCCTGTAAGCGGGAGATCTTGGGTTCGAGTCCCACTCAGTGCACACATTCTCAACTGTCCCCGTTGACTTAAATCAACGCCTGTATGCAGATAAGGGTATTCATTTCATTGTTACTTTTCAGTCTGCCTGTACGTTAACCCTCACTACTCTGTGATGTGAAGATGTGCCAGGAACGATTGGTGGTTCTGATTCCACAATAAACTCCACGTCCCCTTTAGCCCACTCAGTGAATATCAAAACAAGGTCGAATAGGGATAAAACTTCGTGTAGTCGCAAATTTTCGTACAGTGGTACAAGGGAGTGTCATTAAATCGTATTGAAAGTTCTAATCGGATGGGGGAAGGGGGGGGGGGGGGCGTTGTTGAGCCTTTGGGGAGGGCGTTTAAAGGTCCATTTTCTATGCTTTTTTTGAATAATTCGAAAACCGCGGCTTCAAGCGTGTTTCCCCATAATAAAAAATTAAACTACTTTAAATTTGCTACAAAATCGTTCTTCTCACTTTTTTCTCTGATAGTTTCCACGTTGCAGGGGATGGAAAAATTACAGATTACTAAAAATAGAGCTTTAATGGAATAAAATTAATGTTTATGCTTAGACGAAGTGGGATAAGAACCAATACCGTATGGTATTAAAGTTCAGCTATTCACAGATGTTCAGTGTTGGTTGTAATTATCACAAGGCAGCGAAACGTGGTAGATACTCAACTGAGTAAATAAGGGGCAGATTTACCCTGGAAAAAAAAATTCTTCCAATTTTGGCCCCCACGTGCAAATCCGACACTGTGAATGCAAGAAGGACGTATAGAAATATTTCCATATATAGGGGATTAGGAACAGAATGTGGGCAGAAAATATCGAACAAGTGAGGAAGGCATGATGTTGATTTTATTATTAACCATCGCTTACACAATTTGTTCCATATGGGCACCGGAGACGTCGACGAGATGCTGCATCCGTAAAACGGTGTGATGAACAGTTTCTCGCAGCAGTTCCAATGGGATGTGAACAAAGTGTCCCTGTATACTGGCTTTCAGATCAGGCAGCGGCCTTACATGTCCCTGGCAAGCGCGTTCATTTAGGTACACCCGGAGCCAAAAGCCACACGGATTCAGGCCAGGTGACCGTGCACGCCACGCATATAACACGTTGGTGGAAGGCTGCACTAAACAGATCTTTCACTAGGCGAGCGACATGAGGTGTTACCCTATCTTTCATGAAAACAGCGGTTTCAACAAGCTGAGCTCTTTCAAAGCGGGAATTAGTTGTGCAAGGAGGATAGCGTGCAGGCATCACGATACACTTAACGCATTACCATATCCATCAACTTTCGCTGCCATACGATAATTGCAGCCCAGGTTGATCCTCTGTGTAATTGAAAGCACCCGGTATTAAACGCATGTAGCACATCAAAGTGCACCTTCACCGTATTAAGGGAAAAATTGTGTTCAGAGGCTGTGATGGGTTGGAGAGGGGACGGGCAAACGCGTGGGGGAAGGCAGATCGCCGCAATGTGGTGTTGCACTTCCCTGCCATATATACGTCTGCTAACTCAAGAGTGAGCAGCCGATTCCCCACGCTGTCTACCCTGCTACGTCACAAGAAGCAAACACAGACAGTTTCAGAAAGATATACCGACCGCTTTGCGGCCCTCCTTGCAAATCACTGGTGACGCAGTGCGCAGACACGCCCTGGAGTTATTTATATTCCATAAAGCGCATTGGCACTGCGTGGGATACGGAGACAAATTTCCGTTAATATTAACGCAACAAATGCATATGGACAGGATCTACGTAAATCTCTGCACACTGTTCTGTACCGCCATACGAAAATTTACTCTCGATCATCCTGTACGGCCGGCCGCTGTGACCGAGCGGTTCTAGGCGCTTCAGTCTGGAACCGCGCTGCTGCTACGGTCGCAGGTTCGAATCCTGCCTCGTGCATGGATGTGTGTGCTGTCCTTAGGTTAGTTAGGTTTAAATAGTTCTAAGTCTAGGGGACTGATGACTTCAGATATTAAGTCCCATAGTGCTCAGAGCCATTTGAACCATTTTTTCATCTTGTACGGCAGTTATTGTGTTCTGCTGGCTAATGCAACTTCCCCCATCACAAGTGCTGCTCGCTTTTATGTTTACGGTCAGACTAAAC
This sequence comes from Schistocerca piceifrons, assembly GCF_021461385.2. Classification (NCBI taxonomy): domain Eukaryota; kingdom Metazoa; phylum Arthropoda; class Insecta; order Orthoptera; family Acrididae; genus Schistocerca; species Schistocerca piceifrons. The sequence goes on from NC_060143.1 coordinate 548,912,419, forward strand.
CTCCACGTAATTTCCTGTCCAGTCCTCTAAATAACTTCATTGTGCTCATACTAATACAATGGAGTTATTTTTATTTTATTGAGTACGTATTTGCAGTTGTTAAGCCAGCTTTTATGTAAAATACATTCCCATAAACCATGGCTCAGAATATGATGGTTGACGACATATGGAAGTTTGGGTGTGGCCGCGAGTCGTGCACGGATAGCCAAATGGTAAGGCGAGCGCTCGCGATAAGAGGGAAGTCTGGGTTCGAGTCCCGATGCGCAACAAATTTTCATTGTTTTCTGGTGCCTTTACCTTTCCTAAAGTTGAACTGATCGTCATCTAACACATCCTCAATTTTCCTTTTCATTTTTCTGCATATTCTCCTTGTCAGCAACTTGGATGTATGAGCTGTTAAGCTGATTGTGCGATAATTATCACACTTGTCGGTTTTGCTATCTTCCGTATTGGTGGATGATATTTTTCCGCAAGCCTGATGGTATATCGCGAGTCTCATACATTACAAACACCAACGTGAATAGTCGTTTTGTTGCCACTTAACCTAATGAGTTTAGAAATTCCGATGGAAATTGGTCTACCCCTTCCGCCTTATTTAATCTTAAGTCTTCGAAAGCTCTTTTCAATTCTGATTCAAATACTGACCCCTTATCACTTCTCTGTCGACTTCTGTTTCTTACTCCATCACGTCATCAGACTACTCGTCTCCCTCATATAGGCCATCAGCACACTCACTCCATCTACCCACTCTGTTCCCTGCATTATCAGTGGAGTTCCCACTGAACTCTTAATGTTACCTCCCTCGTTTTTAATTTCGCAGAAGGTTGTTCTGACTTTTCTATGTTGAATCCGTCCGTTGAACGATAATTTCTTTTTCGTATTCTTTACCGTTTTCATGCAGCCATTTTTCCTTTGATTGCCTGCGCATCCTATTTATTTGTTCCTAAGTGACTTTATTTCTGTAACTCATTAATCTCGCTATACATTTTTGTTCTTTCGTCCACCAGCTGAGGTATTTCATATGTTATACATGGTTTCTTCGCAGTTGCCATCCTTTTTCTTACGGTTTTATTTCCAACTTCTGTGATTGCCCTCTGTAGAAATGTCGACTCCTCTTCAAATGTCCTGCCTGCTGAGCTATTTAGAATCGCAGTGTATATAGTCTCAGAGAACTTCAGGCTTACCTCCTCCTTCTTTAATTCTTCCGTATCCCACTTCTTTGCGCACTGATTCGTCCTGACTACTCTCTTAAACTTCAGCATACTCTTCATCACTACTGAATTGTGATTTGTGTCTCTAACTGTTCCTGCGTACGCCTTACAATCCAACATCTGATACAGAAATCTCTGCTTGGCCATGTAATGTAATGGAAATCTTCCCGTATTTCCCGGCCATTTTCAAGTATACCTCCTGTTCTTGTGATTCGCTGTTACTAACCGATATTTATTGCTGAACTCAAGTAGTCTTTCTACTCTTTCGTTTTTAGTACCAAGATCATATTTTCCCGTAACCCTTTCTTCTAATCCCGCCCTTACAACCGCATTCCAGTCCCTCATGACTATTAAATTTTCATCTCCCTTTACGTACTGAATTACCCGTTTAATATCCTCATATACTTTCTCAATCTCTTCATTCTCTGTTTGCGATGTCGGCAAGTTTGCGTGAACTATTGTTCTCGGTGTAGGTTTGCTGTCAATTCTTATGAGAACAGCCCTCTTACTGAACTATTCACAGTAATTCATTGTCTGTCCTACCTTTCTATTCATAAAGAATCCTACTCCCATTATACCATTTTCTGCAGACGTTGATACTGTCCTATATTCGTCTGACCAGAAATCCTTGCCTTCCTTTCATTTCACTTCAATGGCTCCCACAATATCTAGATTGAGCCTTAGCATTTCCCTTTTCAGATTATCTAACTTCCCTACGACATTCAAACTTACGATATTCCAGTTGCCTGTCGACTAAGCACTTGAAATGCTGTGCTCGCCACTGGATACCTCCAGTCCCGCCCGCTTTTGCCATTAGCAGAAAATATTGTGGTTGCACGGTAGGCAATATGTGGGGCGTCGAATGACGTAAACATCATTGGCCTTTTGCGACCTCAAGCTCAAGAGGTTCCTTGTCAGTGTTTTTATTTCTCGTCTCTTAATTTTTGTCCCGTTTCCAAATTCCTCCTTGGTTTACTTTACTGCTTGGTCACTGTACAGATTAAATAACATGCGGTATAGTCGTCAAACCTGATTCTTACGTGGCCTTCGACCCTTATAACTGCAGTCGGGTTTTGATAAAAGCTGTAGAAAATCTCTAGCTCCCTGTGTTTTATCCCTGTTATCATCAGAATTTTTTTCTCTAAATCTGTAAGTCCTATAAAAGCAGATTGACAGTTCTTTAACACATAGGGTCAGTACAGCCCCGCGTGTTGCTACATTTTGCTGGAGTTTTACTAGTTACAAAGAGTGAAAAATTGAAAGTGCAACAGGATGCAAGTATTCACTTTTCATAATGAAGTTTTTGTGCATGGAACATCCTGGAATACTGTGAACACGTAATAGGTCAACTGCATGTTCCTCCAATATATCGGGTCACCCCCTTCCTTCCTTGCCAATTTTAGAGGCCCGCTCATCTATATCTGTACTCCCTTAGTAGTGCGGGGCGGAGGGTACTCTTGATCCTCTCCTTTCTGTTCCCTTCACGAATGAAGCGTGAAACAAAAGCACCGTATGAGCCGTAATACCTTTAATTTTGTCGCCGTGGTCACTTCGCGGGGCAAATGCGGGTGTAGCGTATGTTACTTCACTCTTCTTGGAAGGTAAGCTCAAGAAATTTCAACAGCAAACCTGTCCAGGACACAGAACGCCTTTCTTGCCAGTGTCTGGCACTGGAGTTTGTTTGTTGGGCGTCGTCGTAATGTTCCCACGCGGAGTAAACAACCCAGCGAGTTGGCGCAGTGGTCAGCACTGTGAACTCGCATTCGGGAGGACAACGGCCCAAACCCGCGTCCGGCCATTTACGTTTTCCGTAATTTCCCTAAACCGCTTCAGGCAAATTGCCAGATGTTTGCTTTGGAAGGGTACGACTGACTTCCTTTCCCATCCTAGAAATCTACCGAGCTTGTGATCCGTCTCTAACAACGTCGATGTCGAAGGTATGTTAAACACTATACTTCCTTCCGAATAAGCAAGCCCGGTACGAAAGTCGCCGCCATTCGTTCGATAGTCTCTCTCTCTCTCTCTCTCTCCTATCAGTCATACATCACAAGTACAAATGTTGTGAGAGGTCCACTTGTACGTGGAGCTCTATTTTGTAATATAATTCATGAAAAATGACCTGAAACAGTTTTCATATGTAGAAGAGAATGCGTCTTTGACACCACTGAATCAAAGACGTTTCCTGAGTGGCAGAATCGATTATAAGTAGCAGCGATCGGAGCGCAGAAGCAGTTGCTGTTGCACTCTATTATAAGTAGGATTTAAGACTTAAAGCTAGTGGCTAGCTGTGAGAATTTAGTTGTTGGTCTGTGGACGCAGCATAATACAGTTTTTACAAAATTAATTGATGAATGATATTGTTTGTCGGTTCTAGTCGCTTCCGTCCGGAACCGCGCGACTGCTACGGTCGCAGGTTCGAATCCTGCCTCGGGCATGGATGTGTGTCATGTCCTTAGGTTAGTTAGGTTTAAGTAGTTCTAAGTTCTAGGGGACTGATGACCTCAGATGTGAAGGTCCATAGTGCTCAGAGCCATTTGAACCATTTTTTGATATTGTTTGTGCTCAAACACAGCCAGTAAATGTTAGGTCGTAGTTATTTCCATAAAGCTGTAAAGTGTGTATTATTAATTTGTGAGGGTATAAGATTATCAAGAATTGAAGTGATACTGATCGTTTATAAATATTGGCCATTGTCCATGACAATTACAGAAGAGTAATGAATTTATACTGTAACTCAAAGGGAAAGCAACAGGAACAAATTTGTAAGGTAATGAAAATACTGACCCTCGAATGTAGGAACCAAGTACTTTCCATTTGATATAATGTACAAGTTGATTAGGATATACGATTTGTAATATTTTGTGTGCTTTAACAGAGAACTTAAATTTTGGAATCTATTTTTTGAATTGATGTCAGACTTTTTCTCATGTAACAATCGAAGTGTTTTTAATTACGATGGTAAGAAAGAATTATAGAACAGTTTAGAAGCTCACTAATTTTGAAGTTAATGTAAAATGTTTCATATCAGATTCTGTGATGGTGAAACTTTATTTTGAATACAATTTTCAAACTTAAGAATTCGGTCTTAGCATATCCCCTTATCAGTATCTCATCCTCTTCCATGTCGTGTTTATTTAAATCCAATGAGTATTTCTTAATTTTATCCATTGTTTTTCAGTGTTTCGTCCGCGACTGTCTCATTTTCGTAAAATGAAGAACAAACCGCCTTCAGTCACAAGTTGCGTTTATTTATTGCACTATGCATTTCGAGCCCTGGAGGCTCATCTTCAGGTGCTTTTTAGTGATTTACATCAGGTTTTTTAGCTGTTTGCCTGTTGATATTACATTTTTGTGTTACAACATGGTTAATTGTAGATATAAGTTAAACAGCGTTAGTAATATGAAACTAACTTACAGTTTAACATTGTATGATGTCTGCTGCTGTTGTGCAGTTGGTATACACAATACACATCTTTAATTTAGCAGTACATACTGGGATATATACATAGTCACACACTTTTTCGCACATTGTAGTAGCAGAACTTAAACATGCCAAAAACTGTATGAACGAGAATCTTTTGTTACAATATAATTCTGACACAGTCACTGAACCTTAGCAGCTATGTTCAAAGTTTTAATTTTATTAATGTTTTATGTCACTACACAGTTGTAACAGGCCAAATAAGGTTATTGTAATGAGAATATTTGTACTGAGAACTCAAAGTACTTTTCACTTGATTGCCACGCAAGTTGAGAACTGTATGTGGTCTTGCTTTTAGTTTTCTCTGCTACTTGCCTGGGTGGCCTGTTGAGAGGCGAGCACCGGAGGACGCGGCACACTGCGTCTCCGGGGGATGGGGGCGGTGGGTGAGGGGGGGGGGAGGGGGGAGAGGGGAGGACTGCACTTCCGCGAATACTGAGAGGGTCATACATCAGTGGACTTGAGCGCCTGGCAGGACGACTGACGTCGGTCGAGTTTTGCCTACTGTACGCAGGGCGAAACCACTGGCGAGCTGTCTGAGTGTCGCCGCAGTTTATGTGTTTACCATTGCAGCGCGTCTGGAACGACGACTGCTGACGCCAACTGACTGCATTGTCCTCATGATTCTGAGAATACTTTGAGAGGTGGCATGAGCCCCCTCTCATATTTCTATCTTACGATTCTCCTCTCTAATTGCATGCGGTGGAAAGTTTTCATTCCTTCACACGCGGACTTCCCACACAGCGTCTCTCGTCACCCGGGTGGTCCGGTGACAGGCGGGCTCCACTGATCTCGAGAGGGTTAAGCCGACGTGTGTGAGGCAGTCGAGTGAATGCTTTCCAGACGCCGACATTGTCAAGAGACACGCCCGCCGGGGCCTGAAGTAGCGGCTGGGCTAGAGGTTCCGTTACTTCGCAGAAACTTAGCGAAAACACTTTCTGGCGGGCTACCAGCGAGGCGTGGGAATGACTTGTGTACCCAGGCAGTTGTGGCGGTAAAATTCCCGCGCTTTCTGCAAAATAGTAACTGTGATTGGCTTGCTCAGTGCATAGCTCCGTGACGTAGCAAAATCAGCGCAGAAATTGGCGCCAAGAATCTCCATTGGTGGAATGGTAGTGCTCCGGCAATGGGGTGGAATTTTCCGCCGGTTTTAGAGTTGCTGATTGGAACGTTTAACCACGGCCACTGTCGTGGGGGCGTGAATGTTCTGTGCACCTGTACGGGGGCTCTTGTGAGTAGTCGGCTCTCGCCTTCCGGTCGAGGACGTCGAAGCAACCAGCCGTCGCCTACGGTACGCCAGATCGTGTTCTGGCAGTTAAGAAGACAGTTTGGTAATGTATGTCCGCAGCACCGGCAGATAGGGATTTTCCTAGGTGATAATCAGAGCTCAGCAGAGCGCGCCTGTTCGTCTTTTGCTAACTTTGTTCTGTCTTGAGTACCAGAAATTAATGTTGGGTTAGTTGTGTGTCTCTCTTATGATTTGAGTAGCAAGGACTTGGCTCAACATACCACTTCGTTTTAAACCTCGCAATCTAGTTTACGGACAACTTCACCTTTACAGTGTTTGTATGAGTAACCAATTTGAGCCAATTTGATGTATTGTAAATGTTTCATGTGTTTTGGTTTAGTATTTTGTGTTTAGTCTTAATAAATCATATTGTTATTTTGGACAGAACTTTCATTCTGTTAATCGGTAGAGCAAACCTATCATTCCTCACTATGTTAATGAAACCTTCGTTTATTTAACTTATTTATCAAACTAAATTATTGCAGGTGCCAAACTCTTTTCTACTCCACTTGCAGGGTTGATTACAGTCAGTTCGCGTATATTTTTTAATCCTTGTGCAACAGCAAAAGTAGGAGTTAGAATGGGGGGGGGGGGTTAGAGCATCATTTACATATGTAGATTCTAGAATTTAGTGTTAAATACACTGCTAGCCCCGGCACCTCGCAACTTGTGGACCGTGCCCTACTGGATGCGACTGTCTGGCACCGGATGGCCGGTGGTCTAGGCATGTTGTATTCGTAACCGGTCAAACGGCAAGTTCAGTGCACTCAGCTGAATAGCACAGGCATGAATGGTCAACTAAAACTGAGGCCAGTTGACGTCGTAAAGCCCTGCCCGAAACTGGAGGGAACGGTCGCTATTGGCGCGAATGGTGTTCCGAGAGAGTGTGGGGGAATTGTGGAATCAGCATTTCTCGAGGGTAGTGGGGCGTTGAGTGACGTTGGCTTCGCTCTTGCATTGAGCGGGTGCACGGTGATCGGCATCTGATCTTCGACGGAGTCGGACGGTCTTGCGACTTAGTCGCACTTTTTCGGCAGAGCTTAGAATTCTCGGGCAGCCTTCGAGGCCAGGGGTTGAAAGAGAGTTGCTGCACAGCAGATGTCGGCGCCTGCATCATCAGAACGCTGCCTACCGACGACGTCCAGCAGGTTTCAGGACTGGTAAGGTATTCTGTGGCTCCGGAATTGTAGGACCTATCATTTTTATACTGAAGTCTTGAGCAGCGTGCGCTCTCGCTTTGCTACAAGTCCACCTTGCTTGTTTCTCCATGTGATCCCATTTGAACTCTCACTATTAATCGCGATACAGCAATATAGTTGGGGGAGTAATATTTGATACATTAGGTTCCCCAGCCATTATCGTCAATCTATTGCATCACAGAGAGCAGGAGCCCTTTGTTCTCGAACCAACTCTTATTCTCATAACAGTTCAATATGACCTACCCTTTAGAGTACACGTTGTATTGACAATCAAATACCTTTGTGTTCTGATTTATAATAAATCACATAGTAATATTTAATCCGCATATCATTTCACAGATAGATGTAGGATCGCATTTCCTGCCATTTATTATGATGAAATTTCCTTTTTCTTTACTGAGTAGGTAATGATTTTTATTAAATTTCAGCACCTAGTCGTGCACGTAATTAATTAGGTGGTAGGTAAGGAGGGGGTCGAGTGCGTGTCCCGTTCTCCTGCAAAATTCGCCAGAGTTAAAGAGGTACAAACTCTTCTCTACCCCAGCACTTCGCACAGTAACTGTTATCAGCAGATTTCTCTTTAACAACGGAAGCCTTTCGTACATCAGTTGCGACCTGTCAACTGATGAACGATGGAATCGAGTTTTTGAAAAGAAGTCTACCGATAATGGTTTCTGATTGGCCCCTTTTTCGATTGCATATGACGGTTGGAGTCTTCCTACAGGTCGGGCAGTGGGCCTGAAGATGTGCTGAAACGCCGAAACTGGTCGCGATAACAAAATAAATTTTGGAAATTCAGATGACTGAAAGTGTTTTTGATTTGACATTTTATATTGAACAAGCATAGTCTATCAACCATCATGTATAAAGATGAACTTACAGACTGTTGGTAAGTGTCGCAGACCAATTAATATTATTTCAGAATCGAGCCACTTCATTCGTAGATAATCACATGTCCTCAAGAGAGTCACAGCGAATCTCAGTCTGGCATCTGCCTTCCCTACTGTTTGTTTTATATGATAATTCCACTTAGCTCGCCATGGATGGTTTCTCCTACGTATTTTGTGTAGTTCCCAGTGATTCGTCGCCAACAGTGTAATCGAACTGTAGTGGATCTCTCCGCCATTTCTTGCAGAATACGTTGATTTTATTTAAGTTCACCTTCAAATGCGAGGCCATACATGAAGGGTCGCTTCTCTGCAGGTCTCTCTGTACTTCACTACGGTCTTTTGACGGCCCAACGCTGTTATATACAAGAGCACCGTCCGCAGACAGCCTCTTGGAAACTCCGAAGTTTGTGAGACTCGGCCTGCGCCATGCCATCCATTCACATTTTTGTTCTCACTGATACAGTGATTTGGATACGTTTCTTGCCTATCAACTACATTCTCTCGTTCGATTCAGACGATATTTGCTTTCCTTGCTCAAATTATTTTCGCACATAATTATATGGGTGGTCAATACTTGGGAACAAGTAATGATGTGTTCGCAAGTTTACAAGACCTTCCGGATATTGTTGCTTTCAGCTCAAGGTGACCACCACCTTCGAGTAATAATCGGCCTTTCCCACGGGCCAGACACCCTTACAGCAGCTCAGAAACACATTTCATGGCAGCGGCAGGAGTTAACACGAATCGGCCCCTGGCAACCTTTGCCGGGGCTCGGTCAGCACAAAACCGTTCTGATGGTCAGTTGGTCTGAGCGTCCAGTTCAGGCAATACGAGACGGAAGGCTTAAGAATATGGAGGGGTGGCAGCATCTTAAGCTCCTAACCTGCTACAGAGGGTCTGGGCGGCCACTGGTTGAAAGTACTGTTTCGTCCTGTTCCTAGACAGCCCTCCGTATTTAATATATTGCCGCAACTACGCCTGAGATAACTTTCACTACAGTTTTCCGTGGGAAGGGTAGTACGAAAAATACCTGACTTGGCGATAACATGCCTTGCGGTGAGAACGTGATTTCGGGCCTTTCTCGGACATAAAAGCACGTTTCTGATTAGCTTTCTGGTATCTAAATTGTTGGTGGGAGACAGCCTCTCATTGGAGGGACACTTAGGCGTTTTCGCTGGTTAGCCGAATAAGAGGAGAGAGCAGATAGGTGGAAAGAATACATTGAAAGCCTCTATGAGAGTGAAGATTTGTCTGATGTGATAGAAGAAGAAACAGGAGTCGATTTAGAAGAGATAGGGGATCCAGTATTAGAATCGGAATTTAAAAGAGCTTTGGAGGACTTACGGTCAAATAAGGCAGAAGGGATAGATAACATTCCATCAGAATTTCTAAAATCATTGGGGGAAGTGGCAACAAAACGATTATTCACGTTGGTGTGTAGAATATATGAGTCTGGCGATATACCATCTGACTATCGGAAAAGCGTCATCCACACAATTCCGAAGACGGCAAGAGCTGACAAGTGCGAGAATTATCGCACAATCAGCTTAACAGCTCATGCATCGAAGCTGCTTACAAGAATAATATACAGAAGAATGGAAAAGAAAATTGAGAAAGGGCTAGGTGACGATCAGTTTGGCTTTAGGAAAAGTAAAGGGACGAGAGAGGCAATTCTTACGTTACGGCTAATAATGGAAGCAAGGCTAAAGAAAAATCGAGACACTTTCATAGGATTTGTCGACCTGGAAAAAGCGTTCGACAATATAAAATGGTGCAAGCTGTTCGAGATTCTGAAAAAAGTAGGGGTAAGCTGTAGGGAGAGACGGGTCATATACAATATATACAACAACCAAGAGGGAACAATAAGAGTGAACGATCAAGAACGAAGTGCTCGTATTAAGAAGGGTGTAAGACACGGCTGTAGCCTTTCACCCCTACTCTTCAATCTGTACATCGAGGAAGCAATGATGGAAATAAAAGAAAGGTTCAGAAGTGGAATTAAAATACAAGGTGAAAGGATATCAATGATACGATTCGCTGATGACATTGCTAACCTGAGTGAAAGTGAAGAAGAATTAAATAATCTGCTGAACGGAATGAACAGTCTAATGAGTACACAGTATGGTTTGAGAGTAAATCGGAGAAAGACGAAGGTAATGAGAAGTAGTAGAAATGAGAACAGCGAGAAACTTAACATCAGGATTGATGGTCACGAAGTCAATGAAGTTAAGGAATTCTGCTACCTAGGCAGTAAAATAACCAATGACGGACGGAGCAAGGAGGATATCAAAAGCAGACTCGCTATGGCAAAAAAGGCATTTCTGGCCAAGAGAAGTCTACTAATATCAAATACCGGCCTTAATTTGAGGAAGAAATTTCTGAGGATGTACGTCTGGAGTACAGCATTGTATGGTAGTGAAACATGGACTGTGGGAAAAGCGGAACAGAAGAGAATCGAAGCATTTGAGATGTGGTGCTATAGACGAATGTTGAAAATTAGGTGGACTGATAAGGTAAGGAATGAGGAGGTTCTACGCAGAATCGGAGAAAAGAATATGTGGTAAACACTGATAAGGAGAAGGGACAGGATGATAGGACATCTGCTAAGACATGAGGGAATCACTTCCATGGTACTAGAGGGAGCTGTAGAGGGCAAAAACTGTAGAGGAAGACAGAGATTGGAATACGTCAAGCAAATAATTGAGGACGTAGGTTGCAAGTGCTACTCTGAGATGAAGAGGTTAGCACAGGAAAGGAAATCGTGGTGGGCCGCATCAAACCAGTCAGTAGAAAAAAAAAAAAAAAAAAAAAGAGCCGAATAAAGTGCTCCGAACCGAGACAGCGAGGTTTGGAAGGGAGAGACTCTGGAAAGGAGGCAGACTCTGCAAGACGTCGCCCTGGACACTACTCACAGGACCGCCGCGATTTTGATGAGCAGATTTAGACTTCGGCCTTAGGACAGATCGCTGAAGTTTGATTTAGCAGTTCTCAGGACTCGAATAGATTTGTAGCGCATCGCGTGTGAGAAGATGAGTACATCTCGTGGCCGCAGCCAAAGCCGCAACTGTCTGCTTCACGCTAGCTAGCAGCAGCACAGCGTGTGACGATATCTCGTAGATTCACTGCAGACACTGCAAGCCCCACGCTGCAATGAAATCGATCGATGACAGGATTTCCAGCTGTTTGAGGCTACAGAGTTTCGTTTCTATGGCTTAGCTTTCGTTAATCTCTTTCCGTAATATGAGTTTCACGCAACTGCTTTCATACGTCTTTCAGCTCCTGTCATGTTAAATTCGGTGGAAATTTTAGTTAAGTATCACTCATATATCTCCTTTCGAATGATGACTAATTACTTTGAGATTATGCTAGATACGATCATTTGCTTCTTATTTTCAAAGTGATGTGTTTTCTTGAATATTTTGAAGATGCGACGGCTGAGTTAAATTGCTGGGTCTGAAAATAACTCAACATCAATTCAGCCAGTATTGTACAACATTTTCTTCGCGATCCTGGTCTGTTTTTTCACAATAATTTTCTCGTTTGTTTGTGTTATTACTCAATATCAGAAAAGTATAATGGTCATGTGTTATTCATGAATGAAAAAAAGTCTATGATTCAGGTATTTACATTAGTGTTATAATTAGCCGGCTGGAGTGGCCGAGTGGTTCTAGGCGCTACAGTCTGGAACCGCGAGACCGCTACGGTCGCAGGTTCGAATCCTGCCTCGGGCATGAATGTGTGTGATGTTCTTAGTTTAGTTAGGTCTAAGTAGTTCTAAGTTCTACGGGACTAATGACCTCAGAATTTAAGTCCCATAGTGCTCAGACTCATTTGAACCATTTGCGACGGTAGTATTGACAACTGAATTTATTGGCCTATTACGGAGCTTCGTTGCAGATTGACGGTCATATTTCAGAATACGGTTGTCTTCTGGCAAGTTATCCACTAAATCATTCATATAAACTCTAAATATTAGCGGACGTGTAACTCACTCTTTGAGTGCTCCTGAGATTGGCTTCAAGCCGCCTACACACTAGGCCAACGAAGTCCAACAAACAACAGCCTGTGGACTCGACCGAATGTTTGTTGCCAACGCATGGGCGTTCGGCTTCTCATTCTCACAGTACCAGTGGGTCGAGGCTAATGGATTCGGCCACGTAGAATTGCAGCTGGCTATGATAACTGACAGCCACATGGGTCGATGTAGTGACAGAAGAAGAGGGTTCGGCAGTGGTCGCATGCGCGGCACTTGCTTTACTGCAAGAAGCTGACCGTCGGAAGAAAAAGGAGAAGTCGCTCGTGGACGACCTTTATTTTAAAAGGTTGTGGGATATATTCAGTGTCTGACCTTAATGCTGTATTGGAATCTCGGCTGCTTCATAATTTTTTTCCGTATGAAACCTCCAGATTTCGAATTGTTATCGAATTGTGTATGCCCTAAAATTCCCAAATTTAAACCTTCTCTTTAGCAGAGCTGTACCTGTTCCAGAAAGATTCGTGGTCGCTCTGAGACATTCAGCTGCTGGAGATTCATATGTCAAGTTAATGTACAGTCGTGGACAAAACGAGCGAGCCCTCTCGCCTTTTCGTTATGCTGATCCGCACAGCTTTAAAGTCTGCTACACAGCATAACAGGCAAGGCGACGAAGTGCTACCAACATACTATGCGCAGGCGTGAATTTGAAAAACTATCCGAACTTTACAATGAAATGAATTCCCTTAGCTGCATACAGGCGTGGATATAAGTCAACGGGGACAGTTGAAAATGTGTGCTACGACCGGGTGTCGAACCTGGCATCTCCTGCTTACATGGCAGACGCTCTACCCATCTTCTTTTTTTTTCGTTTTGTTCGATATAGTTCGTTGCGTTTGGTCTGGGCGGACGTCACAAGACATCCGTTCAAGTTGATCGTTGATTCCTTGACTCAGTCTTTTTACTACAGAGAGCACGCAGCCCCCTGACCGAACATGCTGAGATACCGTGCCGGCAAATAGTGAATGAGACATGTCCGAAAGAACAGATACCACCTTCATATATGTATTGTTAAGGCTCACCGGCCATTTGACCATCTTCTTCTGTGAAGATGCACAGTGCTCGAACTCTTACTGGAATCGGCAGTAAAGCCGCAAGTAATGAGTATAATGGGCAAGGGCACTATGAATATAGAGCGGGACAATAAGTTGAGAGTGTTGGTCTCACGGGAGGCGTGCCAGAGATAAGTTCCTGCAGTCGCACAATCCTCTGTGTCCTCGGTGGCTCAGATGCATATAGCGTCTGCTATGTAAGCATGAGATCCCGGGTTCGAGTCCTGGTCTGGGCACACATTTTCAACTGTCCCCGTTGACTTATATCAACGCCTGTATGCAGCTAAGGGTATTCATTTCATTGTAATTTCATTCTCAAGAGCTGCATGGTCACCGATGGTTCTGTTCTTTCGGACATGTCCGAAACAACAGATACCACCTTCATATATGTATCCGAACTTTGTCACACTGTTTTCAATTATGTGTAAGACTGAAGCATGGTGTTAAGTACAAGACGTAAATATAAGATATAAGTGAAAGAAGAAATGCTCATTAGTATGAACTGTACTAATAAAAATGTAATTCAGCTTATCGAGATAACATAACTATTTTAGTAAGACAGAGTACCCCAGATCGTTACGAATTAGCAAAATATTATGCGCATTCGGCCGTGAAACTGTCTGTGTCAACGTTCAGACGAGTCATACTGGATTACCGTTGCTTACCTGCCATGGAAGTGTGCAAATTTAGCGATGCGTGAAGATTCGTAACGAAATTCAGTTAAAAATCATTCAGTGCCACACTTAAGTCAGTTCAATTATTGACAGAAGTGGAAAAAGTAGGCAGTAACAAGTATGAAAGTCTACAAGATTTTCACATTTACATCCACAGGGCGCCGGTATAGAATAAAGGTAGCAATAAAACGTATTGGGTGTGCGAGAATTTCATAAAATTGCTTTACTGATAGTCTATCTATCAAGATTAGAACCGAAAACAAACCAGACATCCCTTGCAGTAGCAAACGCCTTTCACTACGCTAGCAAACCAGGAAAACAGCCCTCTATTATTACCCCAGACATGAATAAGCCGGCAATTTCGCAATGAAAAAGGCAGAATGACCTGCAGTTTCCGTTGCATAGGGCTTTCTGGACTCAAAATCATGAATTTTCTACCTTTATGTCACCGCTTATATGACAATCATTCTGGATGCTTATCGAAAGAACAAGATACTGTTATTAGAGAGTAAACTTAGTAGCTTGCCGGCTAGGGTTAGACGTTCGTTCAACAGCGTCATATTGCGGACCGCGCGGCTGCTTGCGCCGCCAGTTCGAATCCTTCCCCGGGCATGGATGTGTGTTAGGTTCGGTAGGTTGAAGTAGTTCTAGGTCAAGGGGACTGATGACCTAAGCAATTTGGTGGCATAGCTCTTAGAGCCACTTTTGACCTTTCGCGTAAATTTTGTTTACATAAACGGCCGTATCTTAAGATTGCGTTGACATAGAAGCTCACTTTTTTACACCACCAAGGGACCGTATATCGCAGGAAGTGCGATACATTTCCGCTTATTATGTCTACCCGTACTCGAGGTAAACGGGTTTTAAGGTTTGGGTAGACAGATAGACGGTCAAGAAAGTAAGACTACTAGGGTTCCATTTCTACCGATTTAGGTGACGAAATCCTAACAACGAAAATAGCTACGACAGTTACTGAAGATGAGGGCCTCATAAATAATTCTTCCTAGTCGTTATTCGAAATGTTCTAGTTGCAGTCGATACATCAGCATATTAATCGTAGCTACGCTTTAGATCCAAATGCAACTACAGGAATGCAAATAAAATCCATTTGCCTATACACGTGGTCATTCAGATCTCAGTATTAATGCAACTGCGTTTTAGAAGTGTGAGCATTCCCATTGCTAACTAGCTTAAGAAACACTTCGGCTTGTGAACGTTTTCTGGCAGTGGTGAGTCTAATGGAGAATTATAAACATTGTAGAATACGTTTGGCAGCTATGAAAGTCGTTTATTTCCTGGGGTGGTGCAGAATTATCCTACTAAATTTACTCGCTAAAAACAGTATATTGTTCTTTCGATAAACATCCCGAATGATTGTCACATGAGCGGTGACATAAAGGTAGAAAATTCATGTTTTTAATCTAGAAATCTCTATGCAACAGAAACTGCAGATCATTTTGCCATTTTCATTGCGAAATTGCCGGCTTATTCATTTGTGGGGTAATAATAGAGGGCTGTTTGCCTGGGTTGTCTGCTAGGGTAGTGAAAGGTGTTTGCTGCTGCAAGGGAGGTCTGGTTTGTTTTCGGTTCTAATCTCGATGGAGGCAGATAGACTATCAGTAAAGCAATTTTAAGATATTCTCGCGCCCCCAATACGTTTTATTGCTACCTTTATTCTGTATCGGCGCCCTGTGGATGTCAATATGAAACTCTTGTAGAAATTCAGACTTGTTACCGCCTACTTTTTCCGCTTCTGTCAATAACTGAATTGACTCAAGTGCGTCACTGAATGATTTTTAACGGAATTTCGTTACGAAAATGCTAAATTTGCACACTTTCACGGTAGGCAACCAACGGTAATCCAGTATGACTGGTCTGAACGTTGACATAGGCCGTTTCGCGGCCGAATGTGCATAATATTTTGCTAATTTGTAGCGATCTGGGGTACTTTGTCTTACTAAAACAGTTACGTTATCTCGATAAGCTGAAATTCATTTTTATTAGTATAGTTCATAATAATTAGCGTTTCTTCTTTCATTTATATCTTATGTTTACGAGTTGTGTTTAACATACTAATCAGCATTAATATAGTCTTACACATGATTGAAAACCGTCTGATAAAGTTCGGATAGTTTGTCAATTTCACGGCTGTGCATAGTATGTTGGTAGCACTTCGTCGCCTTGCCTGTTATGCTGTGTAGCAGACTTTAAAGCCGTGCGGCTCAGCATAACGGAAAGGCGAGGGGTCTCGAGCGTTTTGTCCACGACTGTACACTTTGAAAATATCAAAACACCTCTCCTGCGAGATTGTACCTGAAGTTTGTTTTCGATTACCCATGTGTTCACTGTCTGAATAGCTATAATTTTTTTCACTGCCATTCATCCTGCAGGAAGCCCAATTGCTAATAGCAAACATTGTCGATCTGTAGATTTTATCAGCGCCACTACCAGATTTGTTTGTGTCTCTTTGTCGTTCACTGCGGAAAGCTGTCAATAAAAACTCCATGTTCTTCTTTACATCGTGCAAATTACTTTCCATCAGCTTACATTTTTCCGTCCAGGTGTCTAATAATTTCAATTTGTTTCTCTAATCGTAGTTCGTAGGCTCCCACAAACATTCCAGTTCACGATAAAGCCTTGTCAGCAATAATGCTGTCTCCTTATTCCAGTCGATACTCCATTATTTTTAAACATAAGAATTGCAGACCGGTTCAACAGACACAATAAAAACCGCTACTGAACCAACGTGTATTCAATAGGGCCCTATACTCCGTTCATAATAAGAATAAACCTTATGTAAACATTACACTAAGTGTTGTTTCGCATTTGCTCAGTTTTGTTTCACGTGGAGCAGAAGCCAATCTGTCTGGAATACAGTTTTACGCAGTGCGTTGCGAGTACATCGACTCAGCGATAGTACGGGACAACAGCTTTACCGGCGCCTTTAATTTGGAAAGCACTGACCAGCCACCTGGTCCAACTAACCTGCCGTGATATGAACAGTTGTAGTAATGACGTAAATCTCATTTAATTTTTTAATAGAAGGAAACAATGGTAAAACTAGGCGATACGCTTCTTAAGTGATCTGAAGGAAAACATGTTCTCAATCTTAGGTAAAAAATGTGTGTAAATTCCTAAGAGACCAAACTGCTGAGGTCATCGGTCCCTAGGCTTACACACTACTTAAACTAACTTAACGCTAAAGACAAAACTCACACCCATGCTCGAAGGAGGATTGGAACCTCCGGCGTGAGAAGCCGCACGATTAGTGACATAGCGCCTTTGACCCCACGGCCACTCCGCGCTGCAATCTTAGGTAACATAGTAATGTAATTAAAAACGTGAGTGATGAAAATTTCTGACTTTAACAAAGGAAATTTTTCTGCATGAGCTATGCGTGGCGTAAAATTGCCCTGCTGGGGCCGGCCGGAGTGGCCGAGCGGTTCTAGGCGCTACCGTCTGGAACCTCGCGGCCGCTACGGTCGCAGGTTCGAATCCTGCCTCGGGCATGGATGTGTGTGATGTCCTTAGGTTAGTTAGCTTTAAGTAGTTCTAAGTTCTAGGGGACTGATGACCTCAGCAGTGAAGTCCCATAGTGCTTAGAGCATTTGAACCATTTTTATTTTTAATTTTTTTTTTGACTGCTGGTATTTCACCATGTAGTTAAATATTGAAGTCACTAAAGGTATTACAGTCAGTCGTCTTATAATCCCTGAAGTTCTTCCATACTGGACTCCGATTGTTGGTTGTTTGGGGAAGGAGACCAGACAGCGTGGTCATCGGTCTCATCGAATTAGGGAATGATGGGGAAGGAAGTCGGCCGTGCCCTTTCAGAGGAACCATCCCGGCATTTGCCTGGAGTGATTTAGCGAAATCACGGAAAACCTAAATCAGGATGGCCGGACGCGGGATTGAACCGTCGTCCTCCCGAATGCGAGTCCAGTGTCTAACCACTGTTGGACTCCTAGGAAAGCGGTATATTTCAGTACTGCTACGCTGATGATGAAGCGATCAACAACAATTTCCAAACCACCAAAAAGTCCACGTTTCCTTCTCCTCCTCTTTTATGACGTGCTGTCCTGCATTTCGCCATCGTTC
This sequence comes from Schistocerca piceifrons, assembly GCF_021461385.2. NCBI lineage: Eukaryota > Metazoa > Arthropoda > Insecta > Orthoptera > Acrididae > Schistocerca > Schistocerca piceifrons. The sequence goes on from NC_060143.1 coordinate 548,930,345, forward strand.
GGCAGTGACGTCTTACAAATCCCTTAACTTGGCTCCAGATCAATTCTAATGGGTTCACATTGCATTGTTATGGCGACAACTGTAAAAATACAGCATTTGTACAGTGTGCTCGACACCGCGAAAATTGTTTTCAGTGTTTCTACGACGCTTATCACCCTTGCTTGTGTGAGACCACATCTGTCTTGCAAAACAGTGGGCATATTCAAAAAAGAGTATTTGATTTTTCATTTTTCTCCAAAAAATTGAATTTTGTTATGTTTTCTTAACTTCAAGATTTGTAACAATCTTTTATAATATACCGATAACTGAGAATGTGTATTTGCAATGAAAACCAGAATTCTGCATGTGATACCAGAGGACGTGAATTTTTCTTGAAAAAATGATGGTTAAGTATGAGTTAATTACCACATATTGATAAATTTCATACTTAAATGATTTAGGTATTGAAACGGAACAGAGAAATTACAGATTATAGCGGGTTTCGAACCGCAGCCAACCAGCGCCTTTGGTTACCTCGAAAAGTCGCTACCAACTACGCCACAATTACAGTTACAACTATATTCCTTCTGTTTAGTACATCATGGTTTTCAACATACGTCAAAGCTCATTTTTCTCTGTAACGTTGTGAAAAACTTTAAGAACTACTTGTTTCTAGCTTTTAACGGTATTCCGGGCACGTGTTCATCTGTGTAGGAGACCGCTTATAGAACGCTGGTGCGACCTATTCTTGGGTACTGCTCGAGCGTTTAGGATACCTATTAGGTCGGATTGAGGGAGGACATAGAAGCAATTGAGAGGCGGGCTGCTAGATTTGTTACTGGTAGGTCTGATCAGCACGCGAGTGTTACGGAAATGCTTCAGGAACTCGGGTGGGAATCTCTAGAGGAAAGGAGTCGTTCTTTTCGTGAATCGCTACTGAGAGAACCAGCACTTGAGGCTGACTGCAGTACAATTTTACTGCCGCCAACTTATATTTCGCGGAAAGACCAAAAAGATAAGAGAGATTAGGGCTCGTACAGATGCATATAGGCAGTCATTTTTCCCTCGGTCTGTTTGGGAGTCGAACAGGGTGAGAAGATGCTAGTTGTGGTACGAGGTACCCTCCGCCACGCACCGTATGGTGGATTGCGGAGTATGTATGTAGATGTAGATGTAGACGTGTTTCACTGCGAAACAGGAAGCATTTCGCGGTACATACGTATGAACGGTGTGACAATCAGAGCACAAGTAGCGCTTACAGAGACTGTGACTGTACATGATTTTTGAACCAAAAATTACGTAGCCAAAGTATGATTAAGAAAAAAACGTTGATGGCTGTCTTACAGTTTCATTTACAGTGACGTAGTACCCGTGGTCTAGGGCAGTGCGGCTCTCGCAGCCGAGCGAAGCAGACGTGCGGTGTGTGCTCTCCGCTGTCAGAGAGAGCCCGCGCGCCTTGTTTACTTTCTTCGGCCGACACTAACGTGACGCCGTAGCGCTACAAGACCATGGCAAACCAATACAGAAGATCAACCTTGAAATGCACATTTCGGAACGACTTTACCCGACCAAAGGCGCTCGAAGTCGAACGCTTTTTAAAAGAGGAAGCCAAGATCCCGGCTGCCGACATTGTCGGCATTCACTTTTCGATCGTCAGTAGCACGGTCTATGTAAAGCTCATAAACGAAATTACATGCGACAAGGTGCTTCGTGAGATGAAACAAGAACTCCGCTTCTGCCACGCAGATGGCAATGTTGGCAACGTCGAGGTCGGCCATGCCGCAATGGGACTGCGGACTATCCGCATATTCGAACTTCCATTTGAACTCCCGGCGGCAGAAGTTGTAGCGGCGCTCCGCCCCTACGGCACGGTACACGAACACGTGGCTGAAAAATGGACCCAGTTTAAGACGTATCCAGTACTCAATGGAGTACGCCAAGTGCGCATAGATCTCCAACGACACGTGCCATCCTATCTACAGATAGGAGGATGCCGGGCCATAGTTATTTATGACGGCCAGCCGAAGACGTGTTCCGGATGCGGCAAAGAAGGACACCTTCGTTCCGAGTGCCTCCAGCGTCGGATCACACAACTCCCACCGAAGGACGTTGCGCCACCAGCGGCGAAGACTGTTCTACCCGTGACTTACGCGGCGGCGCTCACGACGTTCTCCACACAACAGACACGGCCGACCGCTTCAGCGGTACAAGAATCACTTTCCACGGACAAAAACCTGGATGATCCGCCGACCTGGCCAGTGGTGGAAAATAGTACTACGACTCTGGAGCTACCGAACGCGACAGACATTGACGCCGGCAAGATGGCAATTGATTCCCTTATTGTACCGACCGAAGCGTTTGTTCCGGCGGAGCGTGAGTCAGTGCCGTCTTCTGACAATGAAGGCCATGTACGGAAACAGCGATCACCGAAACGCCGAAAGCGCCGTCGTCGGACCGTGTCGGAACACAGCGGTTCGCATTCGGCCGGGGAAGAACAACTAACCACTCAAGAAGCCAGCCGCGAAGCTGAGGCTGTTTCCACTGACTCCAACCTTGCAGAACAGACAGAAAAACATGCAGCTTTCGAACATCAGCTCATTGACAGAAACAGTGAGCAGCGGGAAGGTACCAGTGCAGGCAGCGACGTCGCCCGGTCCCTTACTACCAAACATTCCGAGGCTATGGAACATGAACAGACATCCGCGCCCGCTTCGTGGGCCGAGGACGTCGAGACACAAGATCCCGACCCGCGGCCAGCTGAGGCGCCGCCGGATCATGCAGCATAAGCAGCACAAGGAGGACCGCGTTTGGCGGGGGGTGACATCACTTCCGATGTTCGCTTCTCTCCAACTTCAACATGGATAACCTCGCCCAAACAACGCGTTGCCAGGCTTACCGCCTGGCGACAATGAATATCAACATGATCAGTTCTCCTGTCAAGATCCAACTTTTGAAAGAAACCATACGAGCCATGGGAGTTGACTTTGCTTTCCTACAAGAAGTGAAAACGACTGCACTCCCGCACTTTTACGGTTACGCCACACATGTGACGCCCGGAAGCCCTGCAGACACCGGAGTGGCAATATTAGTGCGTGAAGGTATTGAAGTTACCGACGTCACGTTTCTTCCCTCCGCGAGAGGAATAGCATTTACGGCACTCAACACCCGATTCATTAATGTTTACGCGCCGTCGGGTCCCACAAGACGTCACGACCGCGCCAGATTCTACTCCACAGATGTCGCTCCCCTTTTCCTTGGACGATACGAGCACAGCGTCTTCGCCGGCGATTTTAATTGCGTACTTCACCCCAAGGACCAAATCCCACATTACATGCCTTGTCCGGAACTGGGTGCGATGATCCAAGAACTTCACTTGTGCGACACGTGGGAAAAAGTCCACGGTAACCGCTCTGGCCACACTCATCTTACCAGTCATTCGGCCAGCCGACTTGACCGCATATATGTGTCACAAGATCTCACACACGGTGTGGTGGACGCCGAATTATGGCCTCAAGCCTATTCCGATCACAGTGCCTATATCTGCACTATACACCTACGCCCCCAACAAGTCTGGCGCAGCAATGGCTTTTGGAAGCTCAACATAACTCATCTCCAGGACCTGGATTGCCGTCGGCAAGTTGCAGCAACGTGGACTGACTGTGAACGCCGCCACCCACGATACACCTCGACCCTGGAGTGGTGGCTCCTCTGTGCCAAACCAGCAATCCGTAGGACACTTATGCGTTATGGCAAGGACGTGACTGCGTGGCATCGACAGACCCTCGATTTTTACTACGCGGCACTCAGGGACCTCGACGCCTTACCCCCTTCCCCGGAGAGACAACATGACCAAAGCAGAATCAAGGCTCACATACTATCATTGACGAAGCGTCGACTAGAAGGTGCAGTAGTCCGCTCGCGACGGCACGACCGAACGGTTGCAGAGGAACCCACCATGCACCACGTTGTGGCGGATAAGCGCCGACAACGTCAACATTTAATCACACAACTCAGGACACACGACGGTCGCTTATGTACGACCCAAGCAACCATAGTAAAGGCGGTGGAGGATCATTTTCGTCATCTTTACAAGGAAAGAACCGTCATTGACGAGGCCACTACTGAAGTGTTACAGCAGGTAACACGTACTATCGACGAGGCTACCGTGAATGCACTAACAGAGGAAATCTCACTCGAAGAAGTCGAAGACGCCGTGGACAAAGGTGCGGCCAATAAATCTCCTGGACCTGATGGATTGCCCATCGAATTCTACCGGACTTTCCGTGACATCATGATGCCTCGCTGGGTTATAATGTTCCGCGAACTTATGTCTCCAGACTGTGTTGTGCCGCCAGCGTTTGTAGAAGGTCTCCTCATACCAGTACACAAGCCAGGTGGAGGGCTATCGATTAACGACTATCGGCCGCTTACAATGTTGAACGCCGATTACAAGATTTTCACCAGGATTATGGTGAGCCGTATTAAGACGACTTTGCCGATGATCCTCGCTCCAGAACAGACGTCGCAGGGGGGAGAAGCCAACATACACATGGCCACCGGTGACTGCAGGGACTTAATAGCGATCGCTTCTGCGTGCCGTCTGAGAGCGGCGATCGTCTCCGTCGATTTCCACCGCGCCTTTGATAGAGTGCACCACAACTTCCTGCTACGAGTGATGGACTGTATGGGATTCCCCCCGGGCCTCATCGACACCCTACGGCGTCTTTGGACCGCAGCCAGCTCACACGTTCAGGTCAATGGAAGGACGGTAGGACCAGTACCCATTAAGAGGTCTCTACGACAGGGTTGTCCCCTTTCTACCTACCTTTATGCAATCGCACTCGAGCCACTCCTTGGGGGCCTTAACCACCGCCTATCTGGTATCACGCTGCGGGACGTCACCTTTCGCTATAGGACATACGCTGACGACCTGCTACTGCTGGTTCGTTCCAATGACGAAGTTCAAAGCGTACTAACCTGGATTGAGCGATACGGACAGGCCGCAGGCAGTCTTCTGAACATCAACAAGTCGGCGGCGTTGGACATTGGGCGTGGTCTCGGACCGGAAGCCCTCGCTCCCCTCCCACCAGTTTCTGATCTGCGATATTTGGGAATCACGTTCAAGAAAGATGTACGTAAAACAGCTGCAGCAAACTACCGACGGTTATTACAGATCATACGCGCAATGGTGCGACAGAACCTACTCCGGGACTTGAATCTGCTACAACGTGTTGAATACCTGAACCTCTACGTGGCATCAAAACTCAACCACGTGGCACAGGTCCTCCCACTACCGCTGCAGATAGGTCGCCGGCTTCAGGCGGCCTTCAGTTACTACGTTTCCGCAGGTCATATCTTTAAAGTACGATATGACACTCTTACCCTCCCAGTGCACAAAGGAGGGCTGGGATTGGTCAACGTCAGGGCGAGAGCAGCTGCTCTTTACATGAGCAACATGGGGAAACGATGGAAAAGTCAATATGCCTCTCTCACGGGTCGTTTACTGCAGGTTCTGCCTCTAACGTCCCGCCGGTGTCGGTTGCGCACGTCGCACCACAGCTCTCCCATGTGTCGACCTTCATTCTTGATTACAGCTATGTCAGCTTGAACCTCTCCGCCACACGTCCACCAAAGGCGAAAGATTTTTATACCAACCTTCTGCGGGCTGTTCACCATAACGTGGTGGAAAACAAGTACCCTACGGTTCACTGGCCAAGAGTGTGGAAAACGATACACCACCACTTTCTGTCATCCACGGTGCGTTCGAAGTGGTATCAGATCGCCAACAAAAAATATGCCACACGCCAGCGACTTCACACTATTGGACTGGCAGACTCCCCTTATTGCCCAGATTGTCACCTTTTGGATACCGATGAACATCGTTTTACTTGCGCATCATCGTCCGGAGTTTGGCGACTAACATAGAAGATATTGGCTTGTTACCTCCGGGTCACACCTGATATGATTGACCCGCAGACCCTACTCTGTCCCGATGAAACTTACTTTCCGGCTGCAAAATATCATGCGCTTACATGGTTCAAAGGACTTACCGTCGCCTACATCTTTAGCGACGGAGAGAAAGAGCAGCTTGATTACTGGTGGTTCCTACAAAATGCTCACAACGCCCTCGAACGCACACCGAAATACCGTACGCTCTTCGCAAATTATTTACGCAGCGTTTTCGTTGACCCCCCACTCAGCTGGGGAGTGCCAGGCTGTGGTTAATGTGCTGTGCCGCATCACACTAACGGCTCTGCCTTGCCAGCCATGACCAAAGGAAGAGACAAGCTGCTGCAAGGATACTGTTTTCCTTGAGGCACTAGCGAAGCAGAATGCCTCCGTTGCAGATGCCCTTCAAAGGCGCTATTGGAGATTTCAGATAACGATGCCAAGGCTCCAAGTGGAACCAGTTACATTATTGAAGAACCTTTTAGTTAGAATTACAACAGTGGTTTATATTTTATTTTTTTGATTACTCTTTTATGCCACCTTTGTTGTTGTAACACTTACTTGTAACACTTAGTTACTAGAATTCTCATTTGTACACGCTCCCTAAATGTAATCATATAAAAAAAAAGTGGCAACGGATAGCCCTAACCTTGATTCCCATACTTCCCCTGGTCTATAGGCAGCTCTCTGGGGTGGGTTTACTCAGGAGCTAACGCCTGAAGTGGATCAAATTTTTTTTGTTATAGGATGACAAGTGGCGGTGGCACTTAGGTTGTTTTATTTTTTTTATTTATTTATTTTTTTAGTTCCATTTTCCTAAGGGGCTTCTTAAGGGAAGAAAGTGGTTCAACAAGGGGGTAAAAAAAAAGTAGCGTCTAAAAAAAATAAAAAAAAATAAAAAAAACAGAAGAAAAAAACAAAAAAAATAAAAATAAAAAATAAAAAAAAATAAAAAAAGGGGTAGCGTCTTTGATTCATCATCAAAACGTCTTCGGTCCCGGGTTCGATCCCCGCCACCGCCTAAATTTTGATAAATAATCAGCATTGGCGGCATAAGAAGTCAGCCTCATTCTGCCAACGGCCTTGTCAAAGAGGGCGGAGGAGCGGATAGAGGTTCAGGGCACTCTCTTGTCCTAGGGGTGGGAAACTGCCCCTAAAGGCGGAACAATCAGCAATGATCAACGACATGAGGATGGAGAAGGCAATGGAAACCACTGCATTAAAGACACGTAACGTGTATCCACAGGACATGTGGCCTGTAATTGAAGAAGTGTCATGATGATCTCTCCATTGGCAAAAGATTCCGGAATAGTCACCCATTCGGATCTCCGGGAGGGGACTGCCAAGAGGGAGGTTATCATGAGAAAAAGATTGAATAATCTACGAAAGAATAACGTTCTACGAGTCGGGGCGTGGAATGTAAGAAGCTTGAACGTGGTAGGGAAACTAGAAAATCTGAAAAGGGAAATGCAAAGGCTCAATCTAGATATAGTAGGGGTCAGTGAAGTGAAGTGGAAGTAAGACAAGGATTTCTGGTCAGATGAGTATCGGGTAATATCAACAGCAGCAGAAAATGGTATAACAGGTGTAGGATTCGTGATGAATAGGAAGGTAGGGCAGAGGGTGCGTTACTGTGAACAGTTCAGTGGCCGGGTTGTTCTAATCAGAAACGACAGCAGACCAACACCGACAACGATAGTTCAGGTATACATGCCGACGTCGCAAGCTGAAGATGAACAGATAGAGAAAGTGTATGAGGATATTGAAAGGGTAATGCAGTATGTAAAGGGGGACGAAAATCTAATAGCCATGGGCGACTGGAATGCAGTTGTAGGGGAAGGAGTAGAAGAAAAGGTTACAGGAGAATATGGGCTTGGGACAAGGAATGAAAGAGGAGAAAGACGAGTTCTGTAACAAGTTTCAGCTAGTAATAGCGAATACCCTGTTCAAGAATCACAAGAGGAGGAGGTATACTTGGAAAAGGCCGAGAGATACGGGAAGATTTCAATTAGACTTCATACGCAAAGAAGTGGGATACGGAAGTACTAAGGAATGACGAGATACGTTTGAAGTTCTCTAACGCTATAGATACAGCAATAAGGAATACCGCAGTAGGCAGTACAGTTGAAGGGGAATGGATATCTCTAAAAAGGGCCATCACAGAAGTTGGGAAGGAAACATAGGTACAAAGAACGTAGCTGCGAAAGAACCATGGGTAACAGAAGAAATACTTCAGTTGATTGATGAAAGGAGGAGGAATGAAATAAATAGTAAGTGCAGGGAAGCTAAGACGAAATGGTTGCAGGAAAAATGTGAAGACATCGAAAAAGATACGATTGTCGGAAGGACGGACTCAGCATACAGGAAAGTCAAAACAACCTTTGGTGACATTAAAAGCCACGATGGTAACATTAAGAGTGCAACGGGAATTCCACTGTTAAATGCAGAGGAGAGAGCAGATAGGTGGAAAGAATACATTGAAAGCCTTTTGAGGGTGAAGATTTGTCTGATGTGATAGAAGAAGAAACAGGAGTTGATTTAGAAGAGATAGGGGATCCAGTATTAGAATCGGAATTTAAAAGAGCTTTGGAGGACTTAAGGTCAAATAAAGTGCAAGGGATCGATAACATTCCATCAGAATTTCTAAAATCATTGGGGGAAGTGGCAACAAAACGACTATTCACGTTGGTGTGTAGAATATATGAGTCTGGCGATATACCTTCTGACCTTCGGAAAAGCATCATCCACACAATTCCGAAGACGGCAAGAGCTGACAAGTGCGAGAATTATCGCACAATCAGCTTAACAGCTCATGCATCGAAGCTGTTTACAAGAATAATATACAGAAGAATGGAAAAGAAAATTGAGAAAGGGCTAGTTGACGATCAGTTTCGCTTTAGGAAAAGTAAAGGGAAGAGAGAGGCAATTCTGACGTTACGACTAATAATGGAAGCAAGGCTAAAGAAAAATCAAGACACTTTCATAGGATTTGTCGAATTGGAAAAAGGGTTCGACAATATAAAATAGTGCAAGCTGTTCGAGATTCTGAAACAAGTAGGGGTAAGCTACAGGGAGAGACGGGTCATATACGTACAATATGTACAACAACCAAGAGGGAATAATAATAGTGGACGATCAAGAACGAAGTGCTCGTATTAAGAAGGGTGTAAGACAAGGCTGTAGCCTTTCGCCCCTACTCTTCAATCTGTACATCGAGGAAGCAATGATGGAAATAAAAGAAAGGTTCAGAAGTGGAATTAAAATACAAGGTGAAAGGATATCAATGATACGATTCGCTGATGACATTGCTATCCTGAGTGAAAGTGAAGAAGAATTAAATGATCTACTGAACGGAATGAACAGTCTAATGAGTACACAGTATGGTTTGAGAGTACATCGGAGAAAGACGAAGGTAATGAGAAGTAGTAGAAATGAGAACAGCGAGAAACTTAACATCAGGATTGATGGTCACGAAGTCAATGAAGTTAAGGAATTCTGCTACCTAGGCAGTAAAATAACCAATGACGGACGGAGCAAGGAGGACATCAAAAGCAGACTCGCTATGGCAAAAAAGGCATTTCTGGCCAGGAGAAGTCTATTAATATCAAATACGGGCCTTAATTTGAGGAAGAAATTTCTGAGGATGTACGTCTGGAGTACAGCATTGTATGGTAGTGAAACATGGACTGTGGGAAAACCGGAACAGAAGAGAATCGAAGCATTTGAGATGTAGTGCTATAGACGAATGTTGAAAATTAGGTGGACTGATAAGGTAATGAATGAGGAGGTTCTACGCAGAATCGTAGAGGAAAGGAATATGTGGGAAACACTGATAAGGAGAAGGGACAGGATGATAGGACATCTGCTAAGACATGAGGGAATGACTTCCATGGTACTAGAGGGAGCTGTAGAGGGCAAAAACTGTAAAGGAAGACAGAGATTGCAATACGTTAAGCAAATAATTGAGGACGTAGGTTGCAAGTGCTACTCTGAGATGAAGAGGTTAGCACAGGAAAGGAATTTGTGGCGGGCCGCATCAAACCAGTCAGTAGACCGATGACTAAAAAAAAAGTAATAAAACGTCTAATACATAAGTTGGACCTACTTCCAGCAGCGGAGCAACACCATTGACCGAGAACTACAGCTGCTGACCAACCGCCGGCCGGAGTGGCCGAGCGGTTCTAGGCGCTACAGTCTGGAATCGCGTGACCGCTACGGTCGCAGGTTCGAATCCTGCCTCGGGCATGGATGTGTGTGATGTGCTTCGGTTCGTTAGGTTTAAGTAGTTCTAAGTTCTAGGGGACTGACGACCACAGCAGTAAAGTTCAAAAATGCTTCAAATGGCTCTGAGCACTATGGGACTTAACTTCTGAGGTCATCAGTCCCCTTGAACTTAGAACTACTTAAACGTAACTAACCTAAGGACATCGCACACATCCATGCTCGAGGCAGGATTCGAACCAGCGACCTTAGCGGTCGCTCGGTTCCAGACTGTAGCGCCTAGAACCGTACGGCCACTCCGGCCGGCTACAGCAGTTAAGTCCCATAGGGCTCAGAGCCATTTGAACCATTTTTTTGCTGACCAACAAACGCGTTTGTGTTTGTTTATATCAGGATTATTCTTATGATGAACAGAGCATAGGAGATGGGACCTAAAGCCAACCCATTACAGCTTTGATGTTACCGCCAACTAACCGAACTGTAACCAAGGCTAACCGCTTGGTTGACTCCCATTTACAACCCGCCTACACTAATCAAATCTCGGCCAACGAAATCATTAGTCGTCGTTCACCGGCTTTCATTGGCCTAACACGCACGTTCGTTTAGCCTATATTCGTCAATTTTGCACCATTAAGAACGATGTGCTGAGTTCCATCTACATTTCCCCAATCACTCGGTGAGCTCGTATGTCGTTCGCTAGGCGGCAGTGCGAATCCCTACCGAATGGCTTCCGGAAGCAAAGCGGGAGTCCGCAGCGAGCAACCACTGTGCGGCAGTTCGCCGGCCCGCCGCCCAGTCGCGTCGCCCATTCATCGCTTGCTGCCCATTCTGGCCGGCCAGCTGCGTAATCACCCACGGGGCGACGCGCGCCGTATTTTTAAACCGGGCCCCCAGGCGCGTTATGCAAGCGGAAGCCCTGCCGGTACACTCGCCGGCGTCACGCGGGTTTACGTGACGCGCCAGACCTCCGCAGCTGTCGCCAGAAATACCGGCTGCGTCACTGGCGATAGCTCCAGGCACCCAGTCCACCGCGTGACTGCACACGTCAGCGGCCGAAGAGTGCGTTACGACTGCGGTTCGATAAGAGCGCGCCGGGGGGAGCCGGCCGCATATGTCACGTCTCTTTTCCGTCACTAGGAATGATACATCCCCACAAATTTCATGAATGAAATTTTGACAGTGTCATAAGGACTGGAGACAGGGGATATTTGGAAACCGCTGAGCGTCGGAGTAAAACAAATAAGTTATGTATATGGTGTGTTTGAAAATAAAAAAGTGCCATTTTCGTCCTTCTGCATCTACATGTATACCCCGTGAGCCCCTGATGGCTTGCGGCTGAGGGTACCTTGTATACAACCACAGTCTAACATATACAACATGCCTAAATATGAAGTGTCACTACCCAGGAGGTATGAGGCAGGCGAAATACCCTCAAACTTCAAGAAGAATATAATGATTCCAATTCCAAAGAAAGCAGGTGCTGACAGCTGTGGGAATTACCGAACTACCATTTTAATAAGTCACGGTTGGAAAACTAGTAGAAGCCAACTTCGAGGAAGATCAGTTTGGATTCCTTAGAACTGTTCGAACAAGCGAGGAAATACTGACCCTACGACGTATCTTAGAAGCTAGGTTAAGGAAAGGTAAACCTACGTTTATAGCATTTGTAGACTTAGAGAAGGCTTTTGACGGTGTTGACTGGAATACTCTCTTTCAAATTTTAAAGGTGTCAGGAAAAAAAATTCGAGAAACGAAAAGCTATTTACATGTGTACTGAAAGCAGATAGCAGTTATATGAGTCGAGGGGCACGAAAGGGAAGCAGTGGTTGAGAAGTGAGTGAGACAGAGTTGTAGCCTGTCCCCGATGTTATTCAAATCTGTGAATTCTTAAGGGAGCAAACTGCTGAGGTCATCGGCCCCTAGACTTACACACTACTTAAAGTAACTTATGCTAAGAACAACACACACAGCCATACCCGAGGGAAGACTCGAACCTCCGGCGGGAGGGGCCCCGCAGTCCGTGACATGGCGCCTCAAACCGCGCGGCTATTTTATTCAATCTGTATATTGAGCAAGCAGTAATGGAAACAAAAGAGAAATTTGAAGTAGGAATTAAAATCGTGGGAGAAGAACCCTGAGGTTTGCCGATGACATTGTAATTCGGTGAGGGACAGCAAAGGACTTGGAAGAACAGTTTAACGGAATGGACAGTGTCTTCAGTTGAACGGAATGGACAGTGTCTTGAAAGGAGGATATAAGATGAATATAAACAAAAGCGAAACGAGGGTAGTGGAATGTAGTCGAACTAAATCAGGTGATGCTGGGGAATTAACACTTAAAGAAGTAGATGAGTTTTGTTATTTGGGCAGCAAAATAACTAATGATGGTCGAAGTAGAGAGGATATAAAATGTAAACTGGCAATGGGAAGAAAGGCATTTCTGAGGAAGAGAAATTTGCTATCATCGAGTATAGATTTAAGTGTCAGGAAGTCTTTTCTGAAAGTATTTGTATGGAGTGTAGCTACGATGGAAGTGAAACATGGACGATGAAAAGTTTAGACAAGAAGAGATTAGCAGCTTTTGAAATGTGATCCTACAGAAGAATGCTGAAGATTAGATGGGTAAATCACGTAACTAAGGAAGAGGTAATGAACACAATTAAAGAAGGATTTGTGGCACGACTTGACTAGAAGAAGGGATCGGTAGTAGGACACGTTCTGAGGCATCAAAGTATCATCAATTTAGTATTGGAGGGAAGTGTGGAGGGTAAAAATCGTACGGCGAGGCCAAGAGATGAATACACTAAGCAGATACAGAAAGTTGTAAGTTGCAGTAGTTACTCGGAGATGAAGAGGCTTGCACAGGATATGGGAGATGGAGAGCTGCATCAAACCAGTCTTTCGGCTGAAGACCACAATAATAACAACAACTCAGGAGGTAGAATTGGTCAAAACTAGAAAAAAATTTCTGTTATGCTACGTACAGAAAAAAAAGTTGAGATATGGACCGTATTAGCCGAGATCACGCAGTCTTTCAAATACACCCGCCAGCCTTCGGACTGCGTTACGTGCATTGGTCACACGCTCCGTAACGTCCGCACATTGTCGGTGGGTTGGTGATATACCAATGCGCTTCAGAAATTTGCGTATCATTGACCGACTCTGTTATAAAGGTGTCTCTAGCATACAGGCTACAAGTAACGTGAGATGCATCATCCAGACTCTATAAACACAGTCTCTTTACCCACAATCAAAATATACGTTGCATAACTTGTTTATTGGTATGTAACTTACACACAGCGTAACAAGAGAGAAAGAAGTTTCCGAGAACGTAAGAGTAAGCTAGAGAGTAAAACAATGGCCGTGACCAGTACAAGATGGACACGTAACAGTACATGCCAAACACAGAATCGTCACCGAAAGTAAATCCTTTCAGTGGACTTCCAAACTTCAACATAGAAATTCACAGACAGCCATGAACTATCCAAACAAAAGCTAGAACTAACGAAACGTTGCTGTCAAAGCATCAGCATCTCAAGTCCACTGAAGCTTTCGTCACACCAGTAGAAAAAGAGTCACTCTATCTCAGACACACAATCCATCATACAACACACCGCACTTTGAAAATAAGGAAGATCTCATCACTGGATCCGTAATGTACACTCAATTCGCTACTGCAATAGGGAAATAAGTGGCCATGAATCTGAATTGTAAAACTAAAATTGTATTCTCCAACAGTTTATTGAATGTAACTTCTTCTACAATACAATAGCTGGCTGTACAATAGATGTAGACGTCCGTCGATCTAGCCGGAGATGTGATTCCTCTCGGTCGGCTGGTACTTTGATCGGCGGTGCAGTACAGCGGCTTCGGTTATATCTTCTCGGAGTCTCTGCTATAGCGGTTGTTATTAGCAGCGGACGAAGAATGGTCTGCCTTCAACCGGCAGGGCCCATATAGTGAGCTGGAGCCAATAGCAACCCGGAAACCCGGCGTAGGAATCCGTGGCCGGATATGTCGTGGCGACCTCTGCAAGGAAAGGTTCCTATTAATCGACTGGAATCTTCGGCGTGTTTACCTGATGTCTTCGCCTGTTTGGCTGTTGGTTTGTTTCCCTCATAGCGTGGCTGTTATGCGGTGCTGCCTGCCATGTAGGGGAACCCGATGGCAGACAGTACAAAAATGTACGCTGAATTGTCTTTTGCTGAAGCACTACACACAGTATCTTTCGAAACAGTTGTCATTACCTCGACAAACTCTAGTGCCTTGTTCCACCTCTTTCTCCAGTCATCAGCTGTTTATCAATAACGTACTTTGGCCTTACCCATACATCACTGCAGCTGAAGTAAAAGATTTGAATCTTTGGTTCAAATGGCTCTGAGCACTATGAGACTTAACTTCTGAGGTCATTAGTCCCCTAGAACTTAGAACTGGTTAAACCTAACTAACCTAAGGACATCACACACATCCATGCCCGAGGCAGGATTCGAACCTGCGACCATAGCGGTCTCGCGGTTGCAGATTGCAGCGCCTAGAACCGCAGGGCCACTTCGGTCGGCATTTGAATCTTTATGGAGTTTCATTGCCAAGTGGGGTGTTTTGCCCTTAATACATTTACTGTGCTTAATAGATTAACTATGCTTATAAGCAATCTATGAAATCATCCTCAACCAACTGGAGCGAAACAAGTTTCAGTAACATCTCAGCAAATTACATCCACAAAATCATCGTAAATAGCCTCTCCGCTAAATACTTCCTCAAAATAATCTAAAATAACCTCTACAACATATCGAGAATTTTAAGGCCCTCGATATTAATGAAATACTTCAATATCGCTTTCTGGGGCAAGGCGAAGCGCAAAATGAACTTCCGCACTACCTGTGCAGTCCTAAAGCATCGACTACACACTGACCAGCGCAGCGCCGCGAAACGATATCAAGATGGCACTGGCCCGCGCGCCAATGGAGAGAGCGGGCAGCGCCACACCTCCAGGAAGACAGAGTTTAGTGCCCCCTGCCGGCGCTGATTTAGCCAGCCGCCCATCGTTGATAGGCCCAGATCGGTCACAGACCTCAAGAGTAGGATTACTGAGTAATAGGAAGACGATATGTAGTCTGCGTTCTGCAAGTAGTAACAGTGTGCCAGCGTAATTGCACATGAGGAACAGGCACAATAAGTTACGTTTATTTTCTTTTTAGAAACAAACTTTCCTGCTAATTAGAAAGTGTTTTGTACAGATGATTTTGGATTTCTGTCACCGGCCATCGTAACTTCTATTCTTCATTGTTTGTGTTCTTACTGACTCTCACAGTAGCCGACACAACACTACTATTGCCCAATCTAATTACGAACTACTACACTCACGCTCATAAATTAAGGATAATTGCAGAATGTGGTGCCACACACGCTAATAGCATAGGCACATAGGGAACACACACGACACAGATCTGTAAGTCCACGGTATTGGTGATAAGTTGAGAAAACTGTCCCGAAATACATGTGCTACAAAACGCCACTGTTTTCTGCGCATGTACTCCGACATCAATATGGGATATGATCACCATGCACACGTACACAGGCCGCACAACGGGTTGGCATACTCTGGATCAGGTGGGCGAACAGCTGCTGGGGTATAGCCTCCCATTCTTGTACCAGTGCCTGTCGGAGCTCCTGAAGTGTCGTAGGGGTTTGAAGATGTGCAGCGATACGTCGACCGAGAGCACCCCAGACGTGCTCGATGGGGTTTAGGTCTGGAGAACAGGCAGGCCACTCCATTCGCCCGATATCTTCTGTTTCAAGGTACTCCTCCACGATGGCAGCTCGGTGCGGCCGTGGTTTATCAACTATCATGAGGAAGGTGGCACCCGCTGCACCCCTGAAAAGGCGGACATACTGGTTCAAAACGACGTCTCGAAACAGCTGACCTCTTACAGTTCCTCTGTAAAAGACATGTAGTGGTGTATGTGCACCAATCATAATCCCACTCCAAACCATCAGACCACGACCTCCATACAGGAACCTCTCAAGGACATTAAGGGGTTGGTATCTGGTTCCTGGCTCACGCCAGATGAAAACCCGGCGAGAATCACTGTTCAGACTATACCTGGACTCGAACATAACCTCGGACCAATGTTCCAATGACCATGTACTGTGTTCTTGACACCAAGCTTTACGGGCTCTCCTGTGGCTAGGAGTCAGTGGAATCCACCTTGCAGTTCCCTGGGCGAATAAACCATGTCTGTTCAGTCGTCTGCAGACTGTGTGTCTGGAGACAACTGTTCCAGTGGCTGCGGTGAGGTCCCAAGCAAGGTTACTTTTAGTACTCCGTGGTCATTTGTGGGCACTGATGGTGAGATAACGGTCTTCTTGTGGTGTTGTACACTGTGGACGTCCAGTACTGTAGCGCCTGGACACGTTGCCTGTCTGCTGGAATCGTTGCCGTAATCTTGAGATCATACTTTGTGGCACACAGAGAGCCCGTGCTGCGACCTGCTGTGTTTGACCAGCCTCCAGTCGCCCAAGTATTCTACTGCTCATAACGTCATCAATATGTGTTCTTTGATCCATTTTCAACACACGGCCACCATTAGCACGTCTGAAAACGTCTTCACACTTACTCGCTGCACCGTACTCTGACATGCACCAACACACCTCTGCGTATGTGCACTGCTGCCAGCGCCAACGTGCGATGACCGCAGGTCAAATTTACTGCATGGTCATACCCCGAGGTGATTTAAACCAGCAAACCGCCCACCAGAGCGCTGTTTCGCCATGTATCAGCATTATCCTTAATTTATGAGCATGAGTGTAGAAGAGCATCTTTCTCTGGCAGTTTCCATTAGTGGGAACCCACAGATCATCATTAAGTCTCCTACTATGCCTTGAAATGGCACGAATCAACCAGTGTCCCACTGTTCTTCCTCTTCGTTGAAGGGAATACTCAGCCACACACTCTACCACTTAGTCCAACGATAAACAGAATTTCATCTTGCAGCTCATCACTACAGTTTGGGGAAACCACTTTTCATTGTAATTAAACGTCACTGGGAACAGTATTTACATCAAATCTAATTCGCAATTGTTCCTTTCCCTTGAACAATTTGTGACTCGAACCACTATATTTTCTTACCTTCAACAAACATTTGTAAGCTCTGTGTCTCAAAACGCAGCTATTCTAACGCACTTTTACTACGGGGTGTTCAAAAAGTCTCTCCACAGTGCCGTATGATTGTTAGCCGGGTCTCCCGTATGATTGTTCGTCTGCCTGGGTTGCTTCCCTTCAAGTGGACTTTCCCAACATTCCACTGCTTCGGTTATCTCAGCCAGCGTCAGTAGTATCGTTGGTGTGTGTCGTTACGTGTTGACGTGAACGTTTAAGTTTAGTTCCTTTGTTTGTTCGTTTCGTTTTTGTCACTATTTAAATAGTAACCATTGAAGAACGTGTGTTTTTAGTCGAACAAGTGTTCGAAGTTGGCGGTAAATACGTAGTTTTAGTTTCGTCGAACATTCAATTCAGTTTTCTCGGAGACAACACTCCCACATCGCGATACTGTGCGAGATTTGACTAACAAATTTCGAAGTACGGGATCAGTGACAGATGCACCGAGAAGTGGTCGTCCTAGCGTTTTGTCTTAGGATAAACTACTCGATATTTCCGATAAAATGTCCATGAGTCCGAACAAGTCAGTAAGAAAACTCGCCCAGGAAATCGATGTTAGTGTCGGAACGGCTCACGCAGCTGTAAAGAAAAAATTAGAACTTTTCCCATACAAAGTGACACCCGTGCAAGAACTGAAAAATACTGATCATGGCAAGAGACCGCATTTTTGTCAATGGTTCAAAAATTACGTTCAACAAAATGGAAGGGATATTCTTAATGAAACGTTTTCCACTGATGAAGCGTGGTTTCATTTATCCAGGTACATGAACTCGCAAAATTCTCTTATGTGGAGTACTGTAAATCCATTGTGTATTCAACAACAGGGGGGACACTTCCAACATTTAATGTGAAAGCTTGTAAGTAAAAATGAATATTCAATAAATTAATAACTTGTATTTCACTGAGTTTCATTTCGGTATATTCACTGCGGCATACGGCACACGCGGCTAACAACCATACGGCACTGCGGAGAGACTTTTTGAACATCCCGTACAAGCATACTAACAGTGTTGAGCAGCATCCTCACTCTCTGATAGCATTTGTCTGTTTTTGTAGATATCTCTACCTCTGTCACAGCAAACATATTACCAGAAACGAACACTTGCCGGCCGGTGTGACCGAGCGGTTCTTCAGTCTGGAACCGCGCGACCACTACGGTCGCAGGTCCGAATCCTGCCCCGGGCATGGATGTATTTGATATCCTTAGGTTAGTTCTGTTTAAGTAGTTTTAAGTTCTAGGGGACTGATGACCTCAGAAACCTACCCCTACCGCCTACGATGTAGATAACATGTCTCTGTCCATACATGCTCCTTACCTTCATGCAATTGTTTCTGGGCTTTGAAATATTTACCTCCAGCAAGAGAAAAAATTAGAAAACTACACACACTTCCGTCATATCTTCCGCTTTTGAAGCGTCTTGATCGCCACTGTAGTGTCTTACACCATACAAATCAAAGGAGAGAGCGTTGGTTGTTGTCCAGTATCCTCTCTCTACCTCACAGCTGCACACATATACTAGCAGGGTTCTTTATTTATATGAACAGGAAGCTAATTACCTTTAACAGAGTACATATGTTGTGGTACCATCTCTTCCGTAATGGTCCTCCTGCATAAAATATCGGTATTCTAGCTATTACGTAATATGGCTATGGGTAAAGTACAAGTCCCGCTATGTTCACTAACCTGGTCGCACAGTACTGATAGGTGCCAAACTAGAATGCGAGTGACAGTGACTTAATGCGTCAGAGACTGAGTGACTGAACTAATGACGGAGTTAGTGACTGAGAGACCAATCCCTCTGGTTCGTGGCGGCGATCTAAATATTTGCGGTCAAGAGGGCGTTGGTGGTTTGTTTGCTTGTGAGTCTGTCTTTGGCCCCTCTGCTGATAGGCTAGCTTGATCCAGCGCCTACTACCGATCTTCTTGCTACATCTTTGCCGACCCATGTACTGGCGACAGCTTACACCAGCACACCTTTCGCGCTCTAAATTATTGTCACGAACTAGTCAGTTCTGTGTACATGTCATCATGTTATTCACAGAGCCTATGCCCGACTTTCTACTTAGTGTCACGTTTGCTTCTCCTGTTTCTCAACCTCTCACACTTTGGATATGACGCCTTCTTATGACGGTAGCGGTCGTTCTTGCAGGAACAGCGTCTGCGCATCTTTCACGATCTCGATGCTTTGTATTCCCGCTCGCCGTCGCTTGTTGTCTTTTCCTGCACATCGCAAAACAGCGTACAAGTCAGGAGAATGTTTTGATATCAAACGTGGGTGGAGCCCAAACACGAATATGTGGCTCCAGGCCATCCAGGGTTCCATGTTTCGCAAGTTGTTGTAGCCGTCTGCGGCCAGAGCATCGAAAATTTCGGTATAACTGCTTTGGATTTCGTGCGTCAGCGCGACTGTTTTCCGCAGTGTCGCAACACATTTTCGACGTTTCAGAGTGGCCGCACTTTGTCCGGCTTCGCAGACGTCTCCTTGCACACCTCCTCCTGCGAAGGTTCCTCTCGCACTTTATCTTCCACCCCTGTTACGCTCGTTGGGGACCACCTCGCCTGCCTTAACCTCATTCGGAGCAGTTGCGGAGTCCCAGCTTTCGCTAACAACAAGCTCACGTGCACTGTCCATACTTACGGGCTGAGTGTCCTTCGACACTTCGAAGATTACTACCGAGTTGTTAACGAACTTCGTCCGTCAGCTGCTCTGCCTATCGCAGTGTTGCAACGCCCGTCTGGTGTTTCATGCACGCTATACATTGTCCGTTCGCCGGCCGCGGTGGCCGTGCGGTTCTAGGCGCTGCAGTCCGGAACCGCGTGGCTGCTACCGTCGCAGGTTCGAATCCCGCCTCGGGCATGGATGTGTGTGATGTCCTTAGGTTAGTTAGGTTTAAGTAGTTCTAAGTTCTAGGGGACTGATGACCTAAGCTATTAAGTCCCATAGTGCTCAGAGCCATTTGAACCATTTGAGCCATTGTCCGTTCGGCTCCGCTACAGGCAGGATACATTCGATAGTCCCTTGCTGTTCCCCATAAACGTCCGTAAAAACTTCTCTGATCATATTGCAGTCAGTACTCGCCACCTGCGATCTCGTTGCCAGTTTATTTTCGATTGCCCACTTGCAGCCCACAAGGTATTCAGAGAACTCCCGTTGTTTTCCTTGAACCCTATCAAATTTCGCATCGGTCTTGTCCTTAGTTTTAGAGAACGCACTAAACTCCTCACTTACGTTGGTCATTTCTTGATGCGTAGATCCTGCAACGACACTAGTCTCGTCAAGCTTTCTTTTCTTGTGCATGTTGTACTGCAGTAAGGGTTTCCATTCTGCTCACAGAATTTCTGCAAAAGTAACGCAAATATTCAGTTCATCGACGTAGTGACCGTATATTTTCCGTTCCAGACACACAATCTCATTCATGAGTGTGACACAATTCTGTCGGTCGTTCGCCTCCGCTGTAATCCTCCGCTTTTTCTCTATCGCCTATATCAGGGCCCAGGCTCCCACTTACATCGGCCAGCACTTCGTTTGCCCTGAAGCTTCAGAATTCAGTGTTATTGCTATTTTCGGCCTCTCAGAACACAATGCTCGGTTCACCCACGGCTAACAGCGCCTCGTTCTTGTTCAAAATTTTCACCTTAAATCTTATAGTACTATTCATTTCTGCTATGGTCTGTACACAACTTACGATTATTTATTAACTACAAGAAAAAGAGAGGTAAACGTCTATTACTATTAGACGTTAACCTGAACACTTATTGATTAAATTTCACACAACACAAACACTTTTGAGCAATTAATAACCCCCAAAAGAACATGTGAAATCCAGAATGAGATTTTCACTCTGCAGCGGAGTGTGCACTGATATGAAACTTCCTGGCAGATTAAAACTGTGTGCCGGACCGAGACTCGAACTCGGTCCCGAGTTCGAGTCTCGGTCCGGCACACAGTTTTAATCTGCCAGGAAGTTTCAACACGTGAAATGTCGGTCACCATACTGTTACTCGACACCGAACTGACGGACACAATCAGAAAGTGCTCTCTGGAAGTAATTTACTTATGGTAAATCATCCTAATATCCGACTGCTTCACAAAAGGTTCCCATAAAGTCGACATCCTCGGCAGAAGTCGCTAATAGAAGCTTACTGTTAGGTGTTTTTCACATATCCCGGTGGGAAAACTAACAGAAGACGTGTAAATTATCTACCTCCAAATCATATGCTATGCTCATGTGTCTTCCATATGAAATAGCGTATTTACTCATGGTACTTTACTTGCCCTATGCATGTAACTACTTTCAGGAGTCAAATTAATAATCATATTAACTAATTAAATAATATTGAACCTGAACTTGTTGAGGTACTTATGTATCACCACAATAAAATAAAAACAGAGGATAGTAGAGGGAGTATGAATGAGAACAGTGGCTTATTTAAGTTTACAAAATATTGACAAGTTTTATTCAACCTTTAGTAACTATATGAAGATGGCATCTGTTCTTTAGGACATGTCCGAAAGAAGATATGCCATCTTCATATCGTTAAAGGCTAACTGGCTGATGACCTTCTTCAGTGTGGATGCACACGATTTGCCTGAACTCTTACGGGAATCGGTGGAATGTCTGCTGTGAGTAATGAGTGTAATGGCAGGGGCACTACGAACGTAGTGTGTGGACTATAAGTTAAGAATGTGGGTCTCACGGGGAGCGTGCCACCGATAAATCCCTGCAGTCGCACTATCCTCTGTGTCCTCGGTGGCTCAGATAGATAGAGCGTCTACCATGTAAGCAGGAGATCCCGGGTTCGAGTCTCGGTCGCGGCACACACGTTGATGTATATCAACGCCGTCAGCAGCTATTGGTATTGATTTAATTGTAATTTCATTTAGTAACTTCGGCTTTCTGGAGAACCAGCTGATAAACCTTACACAGAAAAGACAAACACAAATCAGTTAAGGTATGGTGTTTGAAAGGCAAAGTATAAATTGGGGTGGAAGTTATACAAATTCTGCGTTGAATAAATGTCTTTTACAACACAACCTGACTTTGTGTTCATGAATGCACTGTGAGGCCCACCTCTGTTCAGATGGAAGTAACTACGACCAGCTACACCAGTAGCTATGGTACGCAGGAGAACATGGAGCTGTGAATATCGTTTAACAATCCGACACCGGTGTAGCAGCACTTTGCCCTTTCGCTTTGATTCAGGCGGCAGCAGAAAACGGCGCGCTGTGCGCGAGCAACAGTCACTGCATCAGCCGTAATTATTCTGACGCGTACATGAATGAGTGGAAACTACATTGTCTGATTGTCAGTATGCGGGAAATTTCCCTATCAGAGCCCTGAAATGCCGGTAGCTTTCAGTGCACCCGTTCGCTGGACCTGGCCAAACCAATCTGATGCACAGGCACGACAGTGCACGCTGGAATTGTCAAACGTCAGAGGGCCAATTCAGGACGAAGAAGTTCACTCTCGTGACACACGATATGTCCGACATGATATCCAGTTCCACATTCGGTACAGTTGGGAAGTGCCACAGGCTCTTAGTCCAATACTAGATACAGACCACCAGTCTCACCCACTATGGAAAGACCCGACGTTCTCCACCAGGGGAGGACCACAAGACGAAGTCCCCAGAGAATCATCACCATTTTCCACCAAGTCTCGATATGGGAGTTGCACGAACTGATCGAACTATCCTCTACTCATTGAATCTTCACTGTGAACTGTTCTACTGGCCTGGTAGCCAATCTAGGCACAGCACCAGGGTTCCCACACTGCGGGAGCAATCTTCTACTTTGCATATTCTGAGAGAAGTCAATCAGCGACTTAAAATCTCTTTCGTCTGAAGAAAGAAGGCTTTAGACTATAGAAACGTTCTTCTTATGGTACGCATGACCATTTTTCGGCAAAAAAAGCATCTGCGTGGACAGGAAGGCCTTTGACACTGTACCACACAAGCGGCTCGTAGTGAAATTGCGTGCTTATGGAAATCGTCTCAGTTATGTGACTGGATTTGTGATTTTCTGTCAGAGAGGTCACAGTTCGTAGTAATTGACGGAAAGTCATCGAGTAAAACAGAAGTGATTTCAGGCGTTCCCCAAGGTAGTGTTATAGGCCCTTTGCTGTTCCTTATCTACATAAACTATTATCGAGACAATCTGAACAGCCGTCTTCGGTTGTTTGCAGATGACGCTGTTGGTTATCGACTAATAAAGTCATCAGAAGATCAAAACAAACTTCAAAACGATTTAGGAAAGATATCTGAATGGTGCGAAAAGTGGCAGTTAACCCCAAATAACTAAAAGTGTGATGTCATCCACATGAGTGCTGAAAGGAACTCAAACTTCGATTACACGATAAATCAGTCTAATCTAAAAGCCGTAAATTCAACTAAATACCTAGGTATTACAATTATGAACAATTTAAGTTGGAAGGAACACACAGAAAATGTTGTGGGGAAGGCTATCGAAAGACTGCGTTTTATTGGCAGGACACTTAGAAAATATAACTGACCTACTAAGGAGACACCATATACTACGCTTGTCCGTCCTCTTTTAGAATACCGTTGCGTGGTGTGGGATCCTTACCAGATAGGACTGACGGAGTACATCAAAAAAGTTCAAAGAAAGGCAGCACGTTTAGTATTATCGCGAAATATGGGAGAGAGTGTCACAGAAATGATACAGGATTTGGGCTGCAAATCATTAAAAGAAATGCGTTTTTCGTTGCGACGGAATATTCTCACAAAATTCCAATCAACAACTTTGTCCTCCGAATGCTAAAATATTTTTTGACACCGACCTACATAGGTAGAAACGATCACCACGATAAACTAAGGGAAATTAGAGCTCGTACGGAAAGATATAGGTGTTCATTCTTTCCGCACGCTATACGAGAGTGGAATAATAGAGAATTGTGAAGGTGGTTCGATGAACCCTCTGCCAGGCACTTGAATGTGAGTTTCAGAGTATACATGTAGATGTAGATGTAGATGTATGAACACGTCCTCTCGTTTACAGTGTGATCTAATCTTTTCAGGCCGACCATTTCCAATTTATGAAAGAAGGCTGTTATGCTTCCCAGACAGTTGTGCCCATGAAATATATGTTTTTGCCGCACACTAGAAGAACGTGGTGACTTCCTGGCGTGAAGGGGAGGGAATTAGTCTTACCTCTACTAGACATGTACACTTGACAGCAAAAAAAGTGGGTCACTGCCGAATACAACCAACATAACGTAGCTGTGTTGCAGGTCCTCTAAACACCAAAACCCCATGGGGTACAGTCGTTAGACTACACACAATGGGTACCGCAAGAGACCACTAAGGGGCCAAAGGTCTTTATGGCAGTCAGTTTAAGTGTCAACTAATATTATCATAAATAACATATTAGAAAACACGTTCTTAGCGATGAGACACCCCATAACACTCATAAACTAACCTTATTTACATCAAGTGACATTCCAAAAGTTCTGAGAAAACGGATTATTTTACATATATCGTACAGTAATCCTTAGTCAAAATTAAATACTTGAGACAATATATGGAGTTACAAAGCTGTAGGGCAATTGGAAAAAAGGTTTTCGCTCTCTAAAAGGTTTTCCATCCACGTGCTGAAGATCGCTCAGCAGCGAGTGGCTCTGGAAACTGGATATTGGACGAACCAGTAGAAAAACGCGATTAACGGCAACAAGCACTCTAAGGAAATCTCAACATTAACAGCGAATGACCGGTAATATCGCCGGCCGAAGTGGCCGTGCGGTTAAAGGCGCTGCAGTCTGGAACCGCAAGACTGCTACGGTCGCAGGTTCGAATCCTGCCTCGGGTATGGATGTGTGTGATGTCCTTAGGTTAGTTAGGTTTAACTAGTTCTAAGTTCTAGGGGACTAATGATCTCAGCAGTTGAGTCCCATAGTGCTCAGAGCCATTTGAACCATTTGAACCAGTAATATCATTGTTCTCGTAACATATCAACAGCTACGTGTTCACAAATTTGAACTTTAAATGACATGACCAACGTCGTCGTTCTGGACCTGGATTCAAACCCAGCACCTATAGCCATTGCTAACTAAGGTAAGCTTTGTTTGTGCCCTATTGAGACCGGATCACTAGGCATAAAGAGACGTTTAGTATAGACGTTTGCAGCAGTGTCAGTTATCAATTCAGATCCTGAAAATAAATGACGAAAATGTTAGTACATAACAGTTATCGTCCTGGGATCTACCCCCAACGACGTTTAATATGGTGTCATTCACAAGGAACAAGGTATGCTCATGTTTAAAGTTGAACTGCCATCATATAAAGCTTGTGATAGGGACGCGAACCCAGCACCTAATCGGATTGTTAACGAAGTACAGTCATGCTCAAAAGTTTCCGAACGACCTGGATTGCATTTCGCCTGATTTCCTTGCAAACCCACACAACGCAGCTGTCTAGCAGGTCCTCTAATCGCTCCTTGATACAGTCGTTTGACTATTGAAAATGGATCCAACAAGTCACCACTAAAAACACTGCTCTGTATCGCAATAACTCAGGATGTAAAGTAATACCACGATACTAAAATATCAGGGAACACCTCATCACAGATAATACTGTCCTTAAGGCTTGTAAGCTTGCATTTATTGCAATACCTGACATACCTGGGTGTTAGCAATCTCATTATTACGTCATATAAGTAATGCACGTACTAAGTTCGTCGTTTTCATGATTTCCTCTTCAAA
This sequence comes from Schistocerca piceifrons, assembly GCF_021461385.2. Lineage (NCBI taxonomy): Eukaryota > Metazoa > Arthropoda > Insecta > Orthoptera > Acrididae > Schistocerca > Schistocerca piceifrons. Next base: position 548,956,370 of record NC_060143.1, read on the forward strand.
ATAACATACCGTACTTATTATATAACACAAAATGAAATTAAAAATTTAAGTTATTCACGAGCAGCTAGTTGAGAATATGTATGAACTTCAAATGACACGACGAACCGTCTCGTTCTGTATATGGATTCAAACCCAGGTCATGCAGACTAAACAAAGACTTCGTGACTGACGGAAACTAACAGTCATTCCTGACTAGGCATACAGAGAGTTATACACCCCGATTTTAGACAGTATCAGTTAGCAAATATCAACTTTAAATTACATAACGTAAACATTGTTAAGGGACGCGAATTCCTACCCAGCATCAATTGTCCTTGATAACGAACTACGAGAGAAGTTAAATACTGCATCTTCACAAGTAACTTACTTGAAATGTAGTGTGGTAAAGCTTTGTGTTGGACTGGGATACGAACCCAGAACCTAATCGGATTGTTACCGAAGCACAATCAACTTTGACATATCGGATTTTCTCGGCAGTAGCTAGATGCATTAAATGAAATGACGAGACGAAAAATTAATTTTTTCCTTCCCAGGGCTCCAACCCGGCACATATCGCTGTTATATTCTAGAGAAAAGGAACGTTAAGTATGGGTTTGTTACACCAGCAGCGACATGTGAACATGTTAGAACTGGAAATAATATGACAAAGTGTTCAGTGCTGACTAGGAATCGAACCCCACACATATCGTTGTTGACTACACACAAAGAGACGTCAGCTACCGAATTTTTCTCCTCCAGCAGCTCGGAATAACATCCTTGAACTTACAGTGATCTCGCAAATAGTTCTGTGTCTCACTGGGAGTCAAAATCGTCAGATATCGTTAGTGTTGACAACGAATGAAAATGTATTAGAAATAAAAATTATTATCTACCAGCAGATAGGTGTTCTCATGCTAGGTCTTGATAATACATAGTGAAAAGTTTAGTGCTGGGCCAGGATACTAACCCATTCATGCGCAATATGTGGAGATGTTGAGGTATCTGCAGTTTTGAACAAACACCAAGTTGCAGTCGAGCTGTATTGTCACGAAGGGATCAAATTCCGCGGTAAGGGCGGTCTGAGTTGCATTCCCAGTTCAGAACCAATTTTATCGATATACGGAAGCTCAAATAAAAGACGGAATAAGTGTCCTGTGACCATACACAGGGTTTGTTTCGTCACTAGAAATAAATAACTAGTATAAGAAAGGTTACTGGTGATAGAGTTTCTACATGTCGCCACACCTTAATTTATTGTGGTTCCACCTAACGTCTACTTGGTAGAGATGGAACATCATGTTTAATGTGATTTTCAGACCACATTGCCATTATACCTTCTTCACTTGGTGTAGCCAGAAGAGAATAGAATCTGCCTCTCCCTATCAAAAACATCGGCAGAAGTTGGAATCGAACCGAGACCATCATCATATGAAACTATCATCAGTCCAACAGACCACCAAACCCTCTTCCCCACGACTCATTTCTCTATCATAACACCGTTGCGGCACACAAGATGAGCATTCTGACACACTGGCTCCCTGTAGTGGTTTGCAGGATGTTCAGTACATTCATTTACTTGGTTGACCGAATCGCCATGAACTAGCTGCCTTGGCTACCCAGTGCATACATTCGACTCTATTTTGTAATCACCGAAATAAAATAACGTAACTGCCACCTACACAGAACTGCCAGCAGTGTAGGGTGCAGAAAATTAAATTGGAAGTGTTCCTTTCCATTTTAACTACTCTATTGCGCTATCTGTTTGTTGAAACCATCGTGCAGTGCAGTGCAGTGCAAAAGAAATGCTGTAACTGTCTGCTTCTCAGAAGTCTAGATCCGGCCATATGCATTATCTCACAGCACTGTGGAATGCCGAAGTTCTTAAGGTGCTGCAGCTGTGTCACAGCTAGTAGCGTAACGGTAAGGGTCGTGCACTGTTGATAAGACGTCGCGCGTTCTACTACATTCGCTACTACATTTCTTTTAAACGCAATTCTGTTGTCTGCTGAAGTTATTAATTTAATGGAAATTCTATCACAATTCTCTTCGCTTCTCAACCCAAAATAGTCGCATGTGGAAAAAGGCTAACTTCTGCGTCATTTTGTTCTTTTCAGGTTTAATAGATGGACAGGCAGCAGATGCGTCTCGAAGCTTTTGTATTATGTATGGGAAGAGCGCATCGTGCCAAAATAGACAGAAAAGTATTTTCTACATTAGCTGTCGTCTGGTAGTGGCATTTTATTCTTCTTCAAACCTTGTTTGACAGCTTTAACTCAGAACAAGTTTTCCACGTGCATGTAATCAATAAACTGCATGTACATTGTCAGACTGTTGTAGATAACATCAGAGAATTCACATATATCGTTGATGATTAATTTCTCTGTCATGTTTAGTATTGTTTTAACAACACTAAAAGAAACCTTACGAAAACTATGCACTGTTACGTAAGAAATGAAATAAAACTACTCACGATAACCTTAAGACGAAACTCTGTCTTAAGAAAACTGAGTATCTGTACACAGGCGTGCCTCTGTCTGCACGAATTAGTGAAACACTACTCACTTAGATTTCGATTGGGCCTGTGTTTAAATGGTATGCTGTGTCATACTCAACAGGTATGCAATCGTGGCATTTCATATATAAAGTTACGTATTCCTAGAAACTCAAAATTTGCTTGTCAGCAACGGAAAGAGGCGTTACCTGTTGTGCAGCATTGTAAGTTTTTCACCATTGCACTTTGAGCTGAAAGTATTTTCTTACGATTTGCTTATCGATGTTTGATCTGACTGCTTGCAGCTCTTACACAGAAGGGATAAAAACGTTACATTCAGTGGGGCTGGAACCGCGAACCATAACAGTCGCGTTTCACAGGTCAGCACGTCAACACAGAGCTACCGGATAGATATGGTTTGCACTTTCCTCTTACGAGGCGAATAGTGGCTAGAACTCGTAAACCGCTATTTACAGGACGAGATCAGTTGCGATTGCCACGTTCAGTGACTTTGCTGGGCTGAAAACCGTAAATTTACAATCTTCTGTTACACCTCAAGCGACAATAACTCAGATTATTCAATGGAAATGACACGAAAAATCAAGTGAACTTTGAGGCTTAATTTCGTGCACACCAGGAAGTAACTCGTCGATCACCGAGTTGCCAAACATACCTTGCGTTGTTGCCAAATCTCAGTTACATTACCAGCAGGAAGAAGACGAACCGATGTGATCCTATAGCGGGCTGGGAAGTGACCATAGCTGGCGCCTCAAAGACGCGGCTGCTACGGCCTTAAATACGTAATGCGTCTGATTCGCATTTCTGTAACTAGGTTTATGGACTGGAGCTTAGTTACTAATAATACTCATAACTGACTGCTACTAACCATCATAAATCAGTAACTGTCATAGTCGTTTTTATATTTCTTTCGTAACTGTATTCAAAACTAAGAAAGTCATTCACGGACGTTTTCGTGCCTCGCCGATAGTCGAGCACAACAAACAAATAAAAATAAAAAGAGAGAGAGAGAGAGAGAGAGAGAGAGAGAGAGAGAGGGGGGGGGGTAAAAAATTGTTGTAAAGAAATTGAATACTGGTATGTAAAGAGTGTGTGTGTGTTGGGGTTTATGGGCGCTCAACATCGAGGGTATGTGAAGAAATCTTTCATTAAAATGACTCGTTCCACATCATTACGAAATGTCGTATTCATGATCTATGGAACAAGTATTAATCTAATCTAATCTAATCTAATTATAGCATATTGCTGACTATCCATGAAGAGTCATGAAGTACCGAAATTCTCACCTGTATCAGTAACCAAATCTCAACTTGAAAATAAAAGACGACAGTTTTTGTAATAAACCGGGACTCCTATCAAGACCCTTTCATCCCTGTTAACTAACCATTAAAGATGTATGATATACCTCAATTCAGAAGTAACGAAGAGTCTATGGATTTAAAGATGAAGCACCTGATGTGAAGTTCTGCGACGGAGACACGAACCCAAGACGTAATCGGATTGTTAACTAAGAAAAATCAAATGTTACGTATCGGTTTTTCTTGCCAGCTGCTAGGTGTTTAATCTAAAATAAGGACACAAATTTTTGTGCCTGAACGACAATCGAACCGCATTCCTATCGTTCTTCTTTATTGTCCACGAATATTGCTTAAGTATCAGTTGCTTACTCACCAACAGTAAGATGTGTGCGTGTATGTCCAGAAGTTGTTGGCAACATGAACAGACATTAAAAATGAACGTTAATTTTCACTAGCAGGCCGGTGTGCACGTGATACGGCTTGAAATGAAATTATGAATATTTTCGTACTGGATCAGGGTTCGGACCCACATATTTACCTTGGAGGAGATCTAGAGAAGACTGCAGTCTTGGGAAAAGGAATGAAATGATTGAACTATACTGTTCCTGGAGATTCAGATCCTCGAAAGAGGAGATACGAATTCGAACCACAGTCCAGCAAAAATTATTCAACGTCTCTAGTTCAATCAAGAGCAAGTAAAATAAGAGCCCTGTTCCTTAAGACGGCTATCAGTTCATCAAATAAAATAAAATTTTCAAATGTAAGTAAGTTTACTGGTGACAGTATTTCTGTTTACCCTGACCTCCACCTATGTCATTTTCCAACGTAAACCGGCTCTGCCCAGTTTGGAATGAAGGAACGTGATGTTTAATGCGGATTCCGGATTATAACATCTTTCTCTTGAGGTTACCAGAGGCAAAGTAAATCTGTTTGTGCCTCTTAAAAGTGAATGCCTGAACCCACGCATTGCACTTGTGATAGTTCGTTCCACCAGACCATTGTGGCCACATTTCCAATCCCCAGGAGTGTGGTGTAATGGATGATGTGCTTAGCTTACTAAACTAGTCACGGTGGAAAAAAACGCGAGTCTATTAAATGGTTAAGTAGAAGCAAGCTTCTGACGTGGAGATTATGCTATTCTAATGTCAGCGGGATGTAAAGACTCATCTAGGCGTCATAGCCTCGATTTGAAGCCATTTTGAAATTTTCACTAATTCAGGAAATTTCTTAGTTCGAGTAAATCCACCGTGATGTGTGAAGTTACAGCATGATTATCACCGTCATTATTACTATCATTTTCTTCATACCGCTGCTGGAACACATGTGCTTGAAGATAATTTAAGTCCTTTTGGTCATTATAAAAGTAGTTGCTCAAGAACAAGTTCTTTCCCTGTCTACGGAATCCTTTTCATGTTAATATTAAACATCAGCAATTACTCGTAGATCACATTAAAACTAAAGTAATTGATGAAGACGTTACTTGATAACGAAAACGCGCTGCCTTTCTTCATTTACTTGCGCCTAGAAATGGCTGTCGAATACTGCCAAACCAAAAGCCAAGGGACCTTACTGTCTTCCAATATACGTCGCTGTCGGTTCTTCCATATGATTTGGTCGACGTGACCTGTTTCAAGTTGTGTATGACACAGAATGTTTTGGAAAATCAATTGTTTTCCTTTGCAATAATAAGAAAGATTCTCATTCTAAGCCATCCAAGTCCAAAATTTTTGCAATATTAGTTCAAATTTAATATTCGCTTCCATAATGTAAGGAAAGCATTTCACAATTGCAAAACCGGCATCCGACTCACTGTCCTTACACTTAGTCGCTGACCATACATTCTAGCTCAGAGTGACGCCAGTTTAAGTAACCTAATGTAGCGAAGACTGTTTGCCAGTGCTCTTTCTCACCGGAAAATATGCAATTCACTCATTGGGCTCCATAAGTACACTGTAACAGTAATTTCTGTGTGTATGCAATGCATACGGATTGTAGAATTTAGTGGTGTTCTGTCTTCCACTTCTGTGTACAATATGGTTGACCTAAACGGGTCCTTTATCATTACAGGCCCTGGGCGGTGCAACATCATATTGACAACAGTAATTTGCTTATACTGACAACCTCATTTTTCGTTTTACCCGATTTTGTAATCATTTAAGTAAAACAACATGACCTTCGAGTGGGAGACATTTCGTCCCCCTTTTCCTTCTGTGAAATTTGTCAGTAAGTTTTTTGCCTTCGAACCAGCGAAATGCGGCAGAGTACGGCTGGTAAACGATTTACAAACCACGATTTAGTGCCGTTAACACGATTTCTTTAAACATTGGCGTAGCTGAAGGAATTAGTTTCTTCTTAAATCGTCTTATGCAGCAACGCTCACAGTTATCTCAAATAGGAAAAGCTCTTTATCCAGGTACGAAGGTTGTAAAACAAACTTCCCACAGTTTGTGTCAGGTTGATCTTTTCGTCTGATAGCACTGCGTAAGTATTTTGTGTTTTTGTTTTGGTCATCAGTCTACTGACTGGTTTGATGCGGCCCGCCACGAATTCCTTTCCTGTGCTAACCTCTTCATCTCAGAGTAGCACTTGCAACCTACGTCCTCAGTTATTTGCTTGACGTATTCCAATCTCTGTCTTCCTCTACAGTTTTTGCCCTCTACAGCTCCCTCTAGTACCATGGAAGTCATTCCCTCATGTCTTAGCAGATGTCCTATCATCCTGTCCCTTCTCCTTGTCAGTGTTTTTCACATATTCCTTTCCTCTCCGATTCTGCCTAGAACCTCCTCATTCCTTACCTTATCAGTCCACCTAATTTTCAACATTCGTCTATAGCACCACATCTCAAATGCTTCGATTCTCTTCTGTTCCGGTTTTCCCACAGTTCATGTTTCACTACCATACAACGCTGTACTCCAGACGTACATCCTCAGAAATTTCTTCCTCAAATTAAGGCCGGTATTTGATATTAATAGACTTCTCTTGGCCAGAAATGCCTTTTTTGTGTAAGAGGTATTAAAGTAGTGTTCTGTAGCTGTGGGAATCATTGGTAGAAAACGAGTTTCACACCAATGGGTACAGTACTGATAAATATTCAAAATGATTATCAACCTAAGTCTGCGTTCATCCGCAAACTGAGGCGTATTTGTAATATTGAAGCTAGACTAGGTACCCTTGTCTTCCTTGAGTGGGCATTGGAAGGCGTTTACACACACGTATACGAGGGTAATCCCAAAGGTAAGGTCTCCTAAGGGACACGCAAGTGCCAACGCAAGTACAAACGAGAGATCATTAATTTTAATGGCAAGCAGCAACCACAGTGTTGGCTGCATGGCGGCAAGGTGGTAAAGAGCAAGACTACGCATATGAAGGCCTCAGGTTCGATCCCTCACTAGTCCCACGATTTTTATGTGCCGTTTTACACATATTTCCCCTGGGGCAGTGTTTGTTGATGTGAAAAGTGCCGAGTTGCACTGTGGTCTGAAAGTCACGTAAAGCTGTAGGTTCCCCTATTAACTGGCTAGGTAAGTCAACTCAAAGGTCGAAGGGAAGAAACGGCATACCACCTCCAACAAGACCGTGCCTATTAAAGCACTGTGGTGTTCAAACCACTCTTGCGAGTGATGGCTGCTTTACTTTCTATGGGTTCCAAAACTAATGGTCTTCGGGTTATTAACATTTTTGTGTTTTCATGCTGTAGCTTTGATACCAGTAAACGTGAGTAACCGGCCGAGCACTGTCACCGTTCGAGTTGTCAAGGTGGTAGACGGCGATGCTGTCGATCCCAGTTACAATTTTGGTCACGGCTATGTTTCAGTCGAATACCTCTATGGGCCTTTCTGCGTATTTCAAGATATACTTTTATGCACTTGGTACGCTTACAAATTGGTATCTGGTAGAGCTGTATTTAGCACCATGAATCAGATATGTATTCCGTGAAATATATCGGACAACACGTCAGTGCAGCGAGATTTCGTTTATGTGTTGCGCATGGTGCAAGAAATATTTGTGTTTTGCTTGCTTCTGTGATAGGTTTCACCCCACTGAATGCGAGCAAGCTCACGAATAGACTGTCAATAACTGGAATTACGCAATAACACACTTAAAAGTTGTATTTTTGCATTATGTATAACTGTAAACAGGTTATATGCCTACTTGCTTATTATCGCGCTTGATGCTTTCCTCAAAAAATTAAAATAAAAATAAAAAGAGAGGGAGAGACAGAGAGAGAAAACAGAAATGTATTTCAAATATCAGCTCAGTGACGCCATGTTCGTCTCGTGATGTAAAGCAAGGATAGTTGATAGGTAATATCTCGTTGTACTAGCGATATCTATGGCTACGGGGTTCTTTGTTTTCTCTCTGCAAACAACTAGAACAGAATTCAGTAACAAAGTGGTAAGAACCCCTACTCAGTGCGCCAATTAAACATTCAGTCATTCTTGGTTATTTTGTTAATCGTCTGTAATGCAGTAAACATTCTTGATTATTGATTTGTAATTACTACCATTGTTATTGTTATTCGTCACCCCACAACAGATATCCTATCACTCATGCCGCCGATGCACGTAACGAATGGATCAGGATGAATGGAATGTGGGGTGTTTCGTCACGGAGAATATACACATTTATCTCGGCGTCTTGTGTCAGGGTAATATGAAAATCTCAATAAGAGAAGACAATAACACCCTATTTCTGTCCACTTAACACCATGACGACAGACAAATTGGCGTCTCACTGTATTTTGATTACAATTTGTTAGCCTTTTTGCGACCTCATTTTAATACCTCGTGGGAACAGGCATAATATTTTGCTTTTTGAACACCCAACAATAACACACAAAGATAGCAGATGGAAAGATACAAAGAAAAAATCAGACTCATGGGTGTGGATCCAGTTCATCATAAGAAGACTAAACAAGAGGGAAACATTACGAAAGGAATGAATACGCTGGTTAGTATACATTATTTGTATAGATCTGACGATGGAAAAGGGCAGATCTGCACAGTGCCCGCATCTGCACTTTAGTTTCTGTCTTAATGGGCATACTTTTTAGTTTCTTCTCTTCTGAACTATCAAATGAATTGATTATTACGTGGTACAGTATAATTAGGTAACTGTGTTTCTTACAGCTTCCATTCGCACCAACATCTTTCTACATTTTCGTGCAATTCATGAAATTCTACTTGTATGATCACAAGACTGCACATAGATGCAATCGATTTCGAGGTGCAAAGTGTTTGTTATCTTACTTTTCGTGACAGGTTGGCAAAGTTGACTTCCAAAGACTTTTTATTGTACTGAAATAATCTTTTGTAACAAAGGAACAAGGTAAGTGTTTTATTCGCATATATTTTGTGGGAACCTGTAATCGTGATGCAAGATTATGAATGTTTGACACACCTGGTAGGAGAAAACGCTGCATATTAACCAAACCCCGCTCCGCCTCTCCGTATCCTCCTATGACACGAACACAGGATTTTCCTCCTATAACGCTACAGAGTTGTTCCTAGCATAGCTGAGAATTGGCAACATCGTCACAAACATTTGGCAACACTGTGACAGTGCAATCACTTCCGCGAATGGTACTGAACTGACTCGCTAAATTCACTTGATATTCCCTTTCCATTTGAATGACTCGTGGTATATAATCCTCACGTAAGCTAAGACACTGAGACACGCACGGGAAAGCGGTCTGCGTGGCGCCACCTGGGGGAGGTGTGTTACCTTCCGAAACTGGGTTAAAACCGCCAGGAGACCCTCTGATTCCTTGAAATCTTCAGATTTCTGAAGTGCTCTGCAGCTCAGAGGAACCTGAGTGGGGCGGGGACCGCAATGTCCTATCCCGTGGCCTTGACATGGCCCCGGCGCTCAGTAGCCCCCTGGATGGAGTGAAGCTAACACGGGAAGGGCCGTCCATGCATGACATTAAAAGGCTAGCCCTTAACTGGGTGCAATCCTCACCGACCCGCACTGGCCTACCGTGAATTATCAAAAGCAGTGGGTGAGACATGGTCGGCCATGATCCCCCAGTACGTGTGGAGGCCCTCCGGGGAACGTAACTCGGGTTTGAGTGCCGCACCGTCTCGATGATGTCAAACTCCACAACATAAGACCTGGGCCATTCCATCATTCGTTCAACATCATCACAATTTCATACCATCTCCGGGCTGTGGAAAGCTGAGGGTTGTCGTTGTGTCAAGGAAGGACGTTAAACTCCCGTCAAGGTAGGACGTTAAACGCCCCCAACCCGAGGCGAAAGCAAAGGGTGCGTGGCGCAGGGGAAGCTGCGTTACGAGAGACACACCATCTGTCTCTCTTGAGTCGAGCTTGGCAGCTGGGCGAGGACATCAGGGTAAGTCAAACGGCGATCCCGGAGCCCTGCAGCCCAGCTGCTGTAGTTCCTCACGACCTGGACGACGTTAAAGGTCTCCCAACCCAAAGCGAAAGCAAAGGGTGCATGACGCAGGGGAGCTGCGCAACAGGGGACACTACACCTGTCCCCCAAGGCTCTGGTTTGAGGGGTGGTGCGGGGCGGGTGCGACGTGGCGTTAGCTTCAGCGGCGACATGATGCGCTGGCCTGGCGCTGCTACTCCCCAGAGCTCAGGGGCACACACCAACTGTGTCCCTACGCCAGTGGCTGGTTTGCCGTCATGGGATCCTGCCCCAAGTCGGCAAGTGTGCTTCGCCGCGCCTCTGGTCTTCCGAGGCGTGTTCCGCCAAGCCCAGGAGGTGGTAACACAGCCTGGGTGAGGTTAGATGGGCCCAGACCCCCGAACGACTGGGTGACCGACACACCACCTGAGTAGGAGTGGTTCCTTGGCCGTCAGGTGGAAGCTCAGGCCAGTAGGGGGCGAAGGGCAGGAGGTGTATCCGCCTCCCTGGAGTGCGGGGTATACTTGCCGATGCGAGATAGGTGAAATCGGAGGTGGCTAGTTATCGAAGGGGACCAGTGCGCTGGAAACGGCGCGCTGAACCTGGCAGCTCTGAGAGGTCCTTGGTCTAGGGGCGAGGCCGGTGGACGAGCTGCACTTAGTCCCCCCTCCCTCCCATGCCAGAGGAGCCGGTCTGGGGCAAGAGACGTGGCTCCCAGTTTTTTCGCTTGTCAAATATGAAATGATGGCTACAGATGAGACAAGCGAATCGAGTGCGCCCACGAGGGCTTCAATGTTAGCTGATCTCTCGCCACAAGATGGCTTCAATCAAGCCACGGAGGAAAGTACTATAGAGCGTTTCATGAGGTTAAGCCAATTTATTGACCAAAATGTCAAAAATGGGAAAATCAGTCAGGCAGCCATTCCAACACTCAAAAATGAGCTGGCGGCATGGTCAATTGCTAACGCCAAGTTAGAAGGCAGGATAGAGGAGTTACAGAAAGAAAATGACAGGCTCAGGAAGCAACCAACAAAGTCATGGGCCGGTGTTGTTGCGCAAGCGGCAACAAAGGCTCAATCCACCAAGGACGCGATTGCGAAAGTGTCGAAACGACCTGACACAGCGGTCTTTTTGCGACCACTCCCCAGAAAGTTCAGGTGGTCTTTGCAACCTCAGTAAACCCAGCCAAAGACAAGATTAAGATTAACAGGGTCAAGGCAACCAAGAATGTAGTCATTGTTGATGTTGCTACAGAAGAGGATAAAGACAAGATACTGGCAAACCAGAAACTCTGTAAATCAGTCCGATGTGAGCCCCCACGAAAGAGGAACCCACTGGTCATCCTATATGATGTTCCAGTTTCATTAACTAATGAAGACCTTTGTGATACTCTGTACCAACAGAATCTAGACAACATGGACATTGAGACTTTTATGAAAGATTTTAAGTTAAGATTCAGGACAGGACCGAGGTACCGAGATGTAGTCCCCCATGTGGCGGAGGTCTCAGGGGCTCTCTGGAAAAGATTAACAACAATGGGCAAGGTGTACATAGGCTTTCACGCTCTAAATGTCAAGGATTTCCTGGTGGTGCCTCGTTGCCACAACTGTGCAGATATCGATCATATACATAAATATTGTACTAGGAAGCCGGCTTGCTCCAGGTGTGGTTCTGTAGATCATCTCAGAAAAAACTGCAGCAAAACAAGCATTTGTGTGCCATGTACACGTAGAGGTAAAAAGTCCTGCGGGGCATCTGGCAGAAACTGCCCAACCTACAAGATGTTAGAACAGCGCTTAATGGCCAGAACTGATTATGGCTGACGCTGTAAACCAAAGCAGGACAGCTAAGAAAAGGAAATCCCCCAGCAAACAAAGAAGAGACGCTGAAAGAGCACGTAAATTCAAAGTACTCATAAATCGAGTACAGAACATTAAGAAACAAGAAATAACCATGAGAAGTGTAAGTATACAAACAGAACCAGCAGAAGAAGCAGACGAACAAACTACTCCCATAAAAGATATAACCATACAAGCTGAATCTGTAAATTATGATCCTCCAGTTGTCACCTCCACACTCAACCCTGAAGCGGCAAACTTTGTCGCCCGATCGGCAACAACAAGTCAACCTACCGCAGCACTAGGCACCCACACGCTAGCTAATGACTCAAGACCCCAAGACACAAACACCACAATCCCCACACAAGACGACACCCCCGAAGCAATCCTACAGGATAGCTCTGTTACAAGCACAACACAACTGGACGCAACAACATCAAGACCCACGGGAGTAGATCCTAGGAGAATCTATCCAAACCTAGAATTTGCTATGCAGCTCTCCCGCCTGGAGCAGCCGGCCATCCTCACCACAGCACTTCGGCACGTCGTACATGTAGGGCATAAATATGGAAGAAGGGCACCTTCTCCACAATGGAGGCTGCAGACAGAATACAGTTGAGGTCAATGAACCTTCCCACCGAATTCGGAGCCCTGCGTGACTTGCTCAAAAAAGTGTTCGAAAGGAGAGGGGGAAGATTCGAGTTGGACGAAATATATGCACAGTCTGTCCTGGCCAATGGGCGAATAGCGTCAGACTGGAACAAACCATGGCCCAAATGTAATTTCCATACATATTTCCCACAATGTCACCAAAAGTCGTAATCGGACAAATTAACACCCACAATAGTCGTCTTGTAATGCAGGAGCTACGAAGGATAGTGGAGGAGCTGAGACTGGACGTAATCTGTTTGCAGGAACCATATTCTCGGGCTGGGCAAATCCCCTTCATGTCAGCCTCCTGGCAAGTCATCTCCACCGGGGAAGAACCCCAAGCAGTTGTGATCATCATAAATAAAGGGCTGAGAGCAACAACAATAACGCAGCTGTCAAACAGCCACTGTAGCGTCGTGGAATTACAGACGCCCCTTGGTTTGGTTTTCATAGTAAATATGTATTTCAAGTACGGAGGGAACTTTGAGGACCACCTAGATCATCTTGCGGAATCGACCACGGCGTTACAAGGCAAGAAGGTTATCATCACGGCAGATATGAATGCGAAATCCCCCCTATGGTACAGCGGCACCAGAGATGCAAATGGCGGAAAGGCTGAGGAGCTTATTATGGCCCAACAGCTTGTTGTGGCCAATAAACCAGGAAATCCCCCCACCTATACAGGTGGAGGTGGAATGGGGACCAACATTGATGTCACCCTGGCCACATCTAAAATCAATAGTAACATCCAAAGTTGGGTAGTTAAAGATCAAGCCACCACAAGCGACCACAATCTGATCGTCTTTCAACTCAGTCAGGAAGAGTGCCACTGGGACCTGGGGTGGGAAACACAGTATAACTTCAACAAAACTAACTGGGACCGCCTGGCTCGAGAGTGTAGTATTCCTCCATTGCCCGAGGGTGACCTGGACGTGGATAGATACGCCGAGGAACTGGTGGGATCAGTGGTTAGGGCGCTAAAAGCCGCTGTTCCGACTAGGAGAAGGGCCGTAGCGGCCTCCCCATCACCATGGACTGCCGGCCTCGAACGTCTGCGCCAGTCTGTCCGACGGGCGAGGAAGTACTACCAGCGAAGTCCCGTCTGGGCGGAAAAACAACACTGGTTGCAGCAATATAGAGAAGCAAAGGAAGCATTCCAGAAAGAATTAAAACAGGTAAGGATGAAGAGCTGGGAGGACTATGTACTAAGACAACTTGAAAGTGACCCGTGGGGAGTTCCCTACAAGTTGGTCAGGGAGAAGATAAGGTCCCCAGCGGTCCTCTCCACTCTCAGAGAGGCTGGATGAACAAAAGAGTCCTGGCGGGAGACCGCCGAGGTCCTCCTGAGGACTCTACTTCCAGATGATGAGGAAAATGGAGAAACAGAGACCCAATAGCAAATCCACAGGGCAGATCAGCAGGAGTACACCAACAACACCCGGGTGTACCCTTTTTCTGAAGAAGAAATTGCTGCACAAATAAAATCGCTAAAAAAGGGGAAAGCACCAGGGCCAGATGGTATAGTAGCGGAGGTGGTACAGTTCCTCGCCCCACAGCTAATAGCACCTCTCACAGGTTTATATAACGAATGTCTTAGGACTGGCAAATTCCCAAAGATCTGGAAAAGAGCAAATATGGTCATCATCAAGAAGGGCAAGGACAAAGATCCCATGGAGCCAAAGTCCTACAGACCAATATGTCTCCTAGACATCATGGGGAAACTGTTAGAGAAGCTGTTGGCTGACAGACTGACCGCACACAGAACTTTGTGCGGGATGAGCGACAGGCAATTCGGCTTTCGGCCGGGGCGATCAGCGTCTGACGCAATCGCCCTGGCGGCTGAGGTCTGTGGCTCTGCCCCGTACAAAGACGTGATCGGCATCGTGGTGGACATCAGTGGCGCCTTTGACAACCTGTGGTGGCCCTCGCTCTTCTCCCGCTTGCGTGAGAAGGAGAGTCCATGGCCCCTCTATGGCTGTCTCAGGAGCTACTGTATGGACAGGGAGGTCTGGTTATCATCGCCTAGCGACAAAATAAGCAAGACCATTACGAAGGGGTGTCCTCAGGGCTCCGTACTGGGGCCACTCTTTTGGGACGTAAAAGTAGAACCGCTGCTAGAAAAACTACAACTCAGCGAGGACGTGCTAGACGTGATAGCCTGCGCTGACGACATCCTCCTGTTGGTTGAAGAACTCAAACCAAAAATACACTCCTGGAAATGGAAAAAAGAACACATTGACACCGGTGTGTCAGACCCACCATACTTGCTCCGGACACAGCGAGAGGGCTGTACAAGCAATGATCACACGCACGGCACAGCGGACACACCAGGAACCGCGGTGTTGGCCGTCGAATGGCGCTAGCTGCGCAGCATTTGTGCACCGCCACCGTCAGTGTCAACCAGTTTGCCGTGGCATACGGAGCTCCGTCGCAGTCTTTAACACTGGTAGCATGCCGCGACAGCGTGGACGTGAACCGTATGTGCAGTTGACGGACTTTGAGCGAGGGCGTATAGTGGGCATGCGGGAGGCCGGGTGGACGTACCGCCGAATTGCTCAACACGTGGGGCGTGAGGTCTCCACAGTACATTGATGTTGTCGCCAGTGGTCGGCGGAAGGTGCACGTGCCCGTCGACCTGGGACCGGACCGCAGCGACGCACGGATGCACGCCAAGACCGTAGGATCCTACGCAGTGCCGTAGGGGACCGCACCGCCACTTCCCAGCAAATTAGGGACACTGTTGCTCCTGGGGTATCGGCGAGGACCATTCTCAACCGTCTCCATGAAGCTGGGCTACGGTCCCGCACACCGTTAGGCCGTCTTCCGCTCACGCCCCAACATCGTGCAGCCCGCCTCCAGTGGTGTCGCGACAGGCGTGAATGGAAGGACGAATGGAGACGTGTCGTCTTCAGCGATGAGAGTCGCTTCTGCCTTGGTGCCAATGATGGTCGTATGCGTGTTTGGCGCCGTGCAGGTGAGCGCCAGAATGAGGACTGCAAACGACCGAGGCACACAGGGTCAACACCCGGCATCATGGTGTGGGGAGCGATCTCCTACACTGGCCGTACACCACTGGTGATCGTCGAGGGGACACTGAATAGTGCACGGTACATCCAAACCGTCATCGAACCCATCGTTCTACCATTCCTAGACCGGCAAGGGAACTTGCTGTTCCAACAGGACAATGCACGTCCGCATGTATCCCGTGCCACCCAACGTGCTCTAGAAGGTGTAAGTCAACTACCCTGGCCAGCAAGATCTCCGGATCTGTCCCCCATTGAGCATGTTTGGGACTGGATGAAGCGTCGTCTCACGCGGTCTGCACGTCCAGCACGAACGCTGGTCCAACTGAGGCGCCAGGTGGAAATGGCATGGCAAGCCGTTCCACAGGACTACATCCAGCATCTCTACGATCGTCTCCATGGGAGAATAGCAGCCTGCATTGCTGCGAAAGGTGTATATACACTGTACTAGTGCCGACATTGTGCATGCTCTGTTGCCTGTATCTACGTGCCTGTGGTTCTGTCAGTGTGATCATGTGATGTATCTGACCCCAGGAATGTGTCAATAAAGTTTCCCCTTTCTGGGACAATGAATTCACGGTGTTCTTATTTCAATTTCCAGGAGTGTAGAAAGAGCAATCAACATACTAGCTGAAAGGTGTCAACAAGCTAAAATGAAAATTGCACCAAATAAGTCAACATACCTTCTTCTAAAAGGCAGTCTGGTCAGGAATCCCACAGTAAGAATTGATGGAACACCAGTTCTTCGGCGTCGCGAAGCGCGATATCTTGGAGTAATTATTGATGAAAAATGGAGCTATACATCTCATATCGAAACCATTACACTACGCGCCATAGAAACCCTGAACAACCTCATCAACATTGGTCACAAAAGATTTCACCTGCCACCTGCTCTCAACAAATTATATCACAACAGCATCCTGTCATCAGTAGTAGGTTATGCATGTGGGGTCTGGGCTCACAGGCTCACGAGGGTGATGCCGGCCATGGACGTGAGAAGGGTGCAAAGAAACATGATAATGCGGTTTGTAGGTGCCTACAGAACGACTCCTGGAGGGGCTCTATTGGTGCTAATGGGATTATGCCCGTTAGAGATAAAGATAAGGGACCAGGCCGCATGGTACTGGATCACTAAGGGGAAAATAGATAAGACAAGGGGCATTTTAGGGGTTCAGGTAGGAGACAAACCTGCCAAAAAAAAGGGGGGGAGGAGTTATGGCAAACATCTTGGGAGAATGAAGAAATTGGTAGAAGGGTCTTTCAGCTGTTGCCAAATATCAAAGAGCGACTTGGGATGACCCACTTCGAGCCAAGCAGGGGACCATTGCACTTTCTCACGGGACATGGACCATACCCGACATACCTATATCGGTTTGGAAAAAGAGCTACACCAGCGTGCGACTGTGGCGCTCAAGACGGAACACCTGAGCACATCATCTATGACTGCCCGCTATATGATGATGTGGCGCATGACCTGCGAGCGCAATCACCCGATCACGACACTTATGCCCTAATACGAAGTGCCGATACCTTCAGTATTCTCAACACATTGGTATCACAGAAGGTCTTGCGAGAATTCTTAAGAACCCAAGATAGATGATATTGAACCCGGAATAGACTGAGATGTACTCGCCATACCGCCGGGTGCGGAGCTGGCCAGTCTCCCCTGACTGGAATCCGCCGCACTACTGGACCAGGCCAGCGAGTGCATCACCCACCAGGCTACGACAACTGCACTCTACTTAGACATAGAACCAATTAAATTAGCAGTAGTAGTAGACTTAGAACACTAACAATACTAACAAGTAGGGACTGCGGCGACAACACAGACTTGGCCAGCCCAGTGCCAGCGGCACGCTCACATGGGTTTAGCTCAGTGAGCAGGCCTTAAAACAGTAGGTTTGTAACACCAACTGGCACACCTGTAATCGCTGCAGAATACACTAGAAAAGTAGAATAGCCTAATAGATTAACCTTGTCCACAAGTTAGCCAGTTATAATATTGAAATGTAGAACTTGCTGTATTCTTAGTAGTATAATACATAGACCCACAAATTATTGAGGTGGTGGGTTATTTTTGTATTTTTCATATAGTTGTAATGTATTGTGTTCATAAAGATTTTTTTTTAAAAAAAAAGACACTGAGACAGAAATTTCAATTTTTTGGCTAAAGAAATGCTATTCTTCACATGAGTGACAACTTTTAATATCTTTCACGATGCGGTATGAGGCTGATCGACCAATACCGTGACGAGTGTGGCGTGCTGGCAGCAGTGTGTCCGTAGCCCCGTGGTACCACCCGTGTCTCGTGTTCCAATGGTTAAGGAAATCGTCAGCTCTAACCGTGGTAGGGGCAGCGCGTGCGAGCTTTTTTTGTGTGTTATTTCATGGAGCTGCGAATTCCCAGAAAAAATTCTGTAACAAAATCAGAAGAAAACCTTTACACATCAAATCCTCTTGGCAGCTCGACTCAGTAAGTTGTGTTAATGGTCGTAGATCTCGGCTTTCTGACTGCCAAGCTGCTATACAATACAAGCGTCTCTGAAGAAATTTGAATCGACCGTCAACGATACGAAATTCAGTAATGTTCTTCACTTAAGATTCCCATACCAGGGTGATAAGTATGAAGGAAATAAATTGATTAGCAAATCGCAACAAAATACTTTCAGCTCAAAGTGCAATGGTGAAAAACTTACAATACTGCTTAACAGGTAACGCCTCTTTCCGCTGCTGACAAGCAAATTTTGGGTTTCTAGGAATACGTAACTTTATTTATGAAATGCCACGATTGCATACCTGTTGAGTATGACACAGCATACCATTTAAACACAGACCCAATCGAAATCTAAGTGAGTAGTATTTTACTAATTCGTGCAGATAGAGGCACGCTTGTGTACAGATACTCAATTTTGTTATAACAGACTTACTTTCGTCGTAAGGTTATCGTGGGTAGTTTTATTTCATGTCTTACAATACAGTGCACAGTTTTCGTAAGGTTTCTTTTAGTGTTGTTAAAACAATACTAAACATGAGAGAGAAATTAATCATCAACGGTATATGCGAATTCTCTTGATATTATCTACAACAGTCTGACAATGCACATGGAGTTTATTGATTACATGCATGTAGAAAACTTGTTCTGAGTTAAAGCTGTCAAACAAGGATTGAAGAAGAATAAAATGCCACTACCAGACGACAGCTAATGTAGAAAATACTTTTCTGACTATTTTGGCACGATGCGCTCTCCCCACACATAATACAAAAGCTTCGACACGCATCTGCTGCCTGTCCATCTATTAAACCTGAAAAGAACAAAATGACGCAGAAGTTAGCCTTTTTTCCACATGCAACTATTTTGGGTTGAGAAGTGAAGAGAATTATGCTCAAAGTTCAATTAAATTGATAACTTCAGCAGACAACAGAATTCCGTTTAAAGAAAATGTAGTAGCGAATGTAATAGAACACGCGACGTCTTATCAACAGTGCGCAACCCTTACCGTTACGCTACTAGCTGTGACGTAGCTGCAGCACCTTAGGAAGTGAACAACACTTACTCTAGAACTTTTTTTTTTCTTTTTTTATTGTCCCTAATTGTTGCCTGCAACTTTCGACTGCCACAGACAGACATGACTGTGTTGTAAAAAAAAAAAAAAAAAAAAAAAAAAAAAAAAAAAAAAAAAAAAAAAGGGTAACGAACAGTACTCGATCCAGCTACCAACTACTTACGATTACGGGGCTTGGACGCTAACCACTTTTTTTTCACTTTACAATTCTAGAAATGAAACAGAAGGAAAAGAAGTGCCAGAGGAGGAGTCGAATCCGAGACTTCTGGCGTATAAGTCCGAGTCTGAGCCCCAACCTTTTTTTTTGTTTTTTTTTTATTGGAAATTATTTTCGCTGCCAACCTTAGGCGTCTTTCAGTTAGACAAACAAAATTAGAAAATTACATCCGTAGCAACAACAGAACAAGAGTTCCTTCTAAACTATGAAAAAGAATTTGAAACTAATAGTGTGATGATAGATAATAAAGAAAGAAAAATGTAACCAAATCCCGCACGCCATTCCATGTGCATGACCCATCTGCGTACAGATTCCATGTTCCAAATTGGTACAACATTTCGCAGCGTGTGGAGCCCCATGTCGGCGGTCATCCTCTGCCCGGTACTCCCCAACTGTGAGGGGGGTTATCGAAGACACTGCGCAAATAGTTCGCAAATAGTTGTCGGTATCGGGGTGTACACTCAAGTGTGCTATGACTGTCCTGGAGAAATTGCCAGTAATCAAGCACCATCATCTCGAAAGAGGTAGTATATGGACATGCCTTTAAACCATGTGAGAGCGTGAGTCTTCGCAGGTGGGAAATAAGTATCCTCTGGACAAAGGAGGTGCCGTGGCTCAGTTGTGCGAGGCGCGATACGTAGGTAGCAGGCGAGGATCTTCTGCACTAGCAGCCATACCTCTAACGCCGATCCACATGTTAAGCGGTGTTCGTCAGTATCCACGAGGTGGCAACGTGGGCAAAGGGGGGGATTCCGTCATCCCAATAGCGTGCAGCCTTTGTCGTGTTACAACCTTCCCGTTCACCACCGCGTACCACACGGCTCGTACCCGCGTGGGGAGGAACGGCTTCTGGACCGCTCTCCATACTGCCGGCCATAGGGTCGTAGGGCTCTTCCTCTCAATCACATTCCGAGGTATGGACCTTAGCAGCAGTCTGTAAACGTCTCTCGCCTTGGGAGTGCGAGTGTTGGGGAGGTCTGGGTGCACGTAACTATACTCAAGAATAAATGCCGAGAGGTGCGAGAGTGAGTGTGTAATGTGCGCAACCGTGACAGGTGGCAGAAGAGACGCCGGCAGCAATTCCTCTAACAGACGTCCCGTAAGGGAAACATCTTTGTGGGTCCACAATTTCATCATTGTGCAGAAGTATAAGGCTGTAGCTCTCGCTCGTACATTTAGAAGTCCCAGTCCGCCATCACGCGGAGGGAGGGTGAGTGTTTCGTAGCGGACTTTGAATAGGTGTTCGGCGGTAAGGTAATATCCAAACGCTGCTTGCAATCTGTGTGCCATCGCTGTCGATATCGGTAGTACCTGGGCCATGTGGATCATCTTAGTTGCCACGTGAAGGTTGAGGTATTCCACACGCTGTAGCAGGTCCATCCGTCGAAGTAAGTTCCGGCGAACTTCTGTGCGTATGGCCTGTAGTAATCGTGCATAGTTCATGGCAGCCGGGCGGCGCACATCCTGTGTAAATGCTATGGCCAAGAACCGGATCTTGCTAACTAGTGGGAGTGGGGCTAAAGCGTCCTCCTGTAGACCTCTCCCAACGGGCATCGCTGCCGACTTGGCCACATTCATGAGGCTGCCCGCTGCCAATCCATAGCGATTGATCCATTGTATCACCAAGCGTACCTCGTCACCAGAGCGGACAAGTAATAGAAGGTCATCAGCATATATCCTGCAGTGAAAGGTGTGATCCCTCAATGACATGCCCGAGAGCCTGTGTTTCAACCCTCCGACAATTGGTTCGAGTGCGATCGCGTAAAGGATCATGGGGAGTGGGCATCCTTGGCGAACTGACCGTCGGATCAGAAAGGGATCCGCAATCCGTCCGTTCACCAGTACACGGGATGCAGCTCCACGGAAAAGGCGCTGAAAGATGTCGAGAAAGTTAGGCGGGAAGCCCATGCGGGCCATAACGGACAGAAGGAACTTCTGGTGAACTCTGTCAAAGGCCTGGTCGAAATCAATGGAGATCAGAGCAGCTCGAAGGCGACAGGATGTGGCGATGGCTATTAAATCCCTGCATTCGCTGGTTGCCGTTTGCATGTTGGTCACTCCGCCCTGTGTCGTTTGTTCCATTGAGAGGAGTATGGGCAGAACCTTCTTTATGCGGCTGGCGAGTAGTCGGGCGAAGATTTTATAGTCCGAGTTGAGCATTGTAATGGGCCTGTAGTCCTCGACCGTCCGACCTCTGGAAGGCTTGTGTATCGGTATAAGGAGACCTTCCACGAATGCAGGTGGCACGTGGGAACCGGGGGTCATCAGTTCTTGGTACATGCTGATCCATCGGGGCATCATTAGATCGCGGAAAGTCCGATAAAACTCGAGCGGCAGTCCGTCTGGCCCGGGAGATTTGTTGAGTGCTCCCTTGTTAAGCGCGTCCTCGATGTCGTCCCGTGTAATTCCACCTAACAGTGTCGCCGCTACTGCATTGTCGAGGGTGTGCGACACGTGCTGCAGTATGTCGTGATCGTCCGCTTTCTCATCCTCTGTATTCACCTCGTCGTAAAACCGGCGATAGTGATCTGCAAAGGCTTCTGTAACCGCCACCTGAGTCATTACGACCCTACCACCTGGCAATTCGAGGTCCGTGATCAGCTGCTGTCGGCGTCGTCGGCTGTCGAGCACGATGTGATGCATAGACGGGTTTTCTCCTTCCGCTCGGTCTTGACGTCGCGATCGCACGACGACCCCCTCCAAACGTTTCCTCGTAAGAGACAATATTTGACCTTTAATTCGGCGGCTTTCCATTTGTCGGTTTGGAGATGGTGGATGGCTGTGGAGTTCGCGAAGCATCGTGTAATAAAAGTCCAATGTGTGACGATGTCAAGCTGCGATATCTTTACCGAATTGAGTTAGCACACGCCGAAACACTGGTTTTGCACCCACCATGCTAGAGTCGAAGGGTATCGGGGATGACGACGTTCGCAATCCAGCCATGTGTTGGCGACAATCCGACAGCATTCCGGTGCTTGAAGATGTGCCACATTCAGCTTCCAGGGTCCTCGGCTGCGCCATATCCGCTGCTGTTGTAGAGTGAGTGTGCATATGAAAGCGCTATGATCGGAGAAGGCAAGCGGCCAACGTTCGGCGTCCAATACTCCCGGCGCTAGAGATCGTGAGACATAAATGCGGTCTAGGCGACTGGCTGAGTGACTAGTAAGGTATGTCGGCCCGGGACGGTCACCGTGCACTGTCTCCCACGTGTCGGTGAGAAGCAGATCTCGAACCAGGAGCCGAAGTTCTTGACAAGTCGAGAAGTGTGGGACTTGGTCTTTGGGGTGGAGCACACAGTTAAAGTCGCCGCCGAAGATATATTGATCGAAGCGGCTGATAAAGAGGGGGGCGATATCCTCCGAGTAGAACAGCGATCGTTCGCGGCGTTGGTCAGTTCCTGATGGAGCGTAAATGTTAATGATGCGCGAGCCCAGTGCTGTGATAGCCAGCCCCCTTCCTGACGGAAGGTCAGTCACTTCTTCGATGGCAATTCCGTCGCGCACTAGTATTGCCGTACCGTTGCCATTCCGGTCCGCCGGTGACATATGTGTCACATAACCGTAGAAAACGGGGAGGGCCGCTATATTCACTTCTTGCAACAGGGCAATGTCAACATCCGAAGAACGAAGCATCTCACGCAGCAACTGGATCTTCACTGCCGTTCGTATCGTGTTGAGGTTAAGCGTGGCGATACGATAAGCTTGTTGCCGAACCGCAGGTGTTAAGTTATCCATTAAGACTGGAATTACCTATGACACTTCTGACTGTATTGACATCTCCGCATCCCCCCCAAACCTCACCTGCCGTCCTTTCTAGAGAGCCTGCGCCAATGGCGTGGGCCCTGTTGGCGTAACTTGCATGGTTCCGCCGTCGTCGTGGTCATCCGCCCACGTCGGGGAACTCAAAGCAAGATCGGCTTCCCTAACGTCCTCAGGACACGGCAGGGGTGCTTGCACTCCAGAAGGTGGTGGGCAGCATCTGTCCTGCGTATCGGCATCCGATGTTGCCACTGTAGGTATATGTGGTTTGTCCTCAGTTCCGTTCGGTGGTGCCACACTGCAGCAAATGACGGCTGCCTCTGTGGCAGCGTCGTCATTGAAGGTGGAGTCGTCGTCCTCTGGAGGCTGTGTCGCATCCCGTTCGGAAGTTGCTCTACGCCTCCGCTTCCTTCGCTTCGGGGAGCGTTGCTTCCTGGTGTGTCCTTCTCTGTCAGACGACGGCAAAGATTCCCGACGTTCCGGCACAAAGGCAGCTGTAGGCACAATAAGCGAGTCTACGGCCATGCTATCGTCATGTGAGTTGTTATCCGTCGACGGGGGCGGCGGCATCGGAATTGAATCCGTAGCTTGTGGAACGGATGTGTCGTCATCGCCCTGTATTGGAGAATGGAGCCGCGACCCAGCAGTGGATGTCGGCTGTCGTGGTGAAGTGGTAGCTGTCGTGAGGGCTGCTGCGTAAGTCACGGGAAGCAGCGTTTGCTGGGATGGCGGGTCTGCGTCAGCCGGCGGCAGTTGAGTGATTCGACGTTGGAGACATTCTGATCTGAGGTGTCCCTCCTTCCCACAACCAGAGCAGGTATTTGGTTGCCCATCGTAGATGACGATGGCACGACAGCCACCGATATTTAGATACGAAGGTACATGTCTTTTAAGTTCTATTCGGACCTGGCGGACTCCGTTCAGCACAGGATATGTCTGGAATTGCGCCCATTTTTCCGCAATATTATCATGGACCGTGCCGTAGGGGTGCAGCGCTGTCACGACGTCCTCCGCCGGTAGTTCGAAAGGAAGTTCGAAAATTCTGATCGTGTGAAGTCCCATGCCAGAATAATCGACGTGTACAGTCCCCACATTGCCATCAGCATGGCAGAAACGGAGGCCCTGTTTCGTGTCCCGAAGGATCCGTTCACATGTTGCGTCGTTGATGATCTTGATATATACGATACTACTCACAATGGACAAGTGAATGCCGAGAATGTCGGTCGCCGGGATTTTAACTTCTCATAGAAGTCGTTCGACTTCGAGTGCTTTGGGCCGTGCAAATTCGTTGCGGAACGTAAAACTGAGCGTCGATTTTCTGTATTGGTGCGTCATAGAGATCTATATGCTGAGTACGGCACGCGCGAAACGGCCGGGTACGACGTAAACAACACGAGCGCTCGCTCCGCGGCAGGAACACAAACAGCGCGTCCTCACCGCAGCACAGCCAAAGGCCAACTGCGAATTATGATCAAAGTTCCATTAAATTGATAACTTCAGCAGACAACAGAATTGCGTTTAAAAGAAATGTAATAGCGAATGTAATAGAACGCGCGACGTCTTATCAACAGTGCACGAGCCTTACCGTTACGCTACTAGCTGTGAAACAGCTGCAGCACCTTCAGCGGTGAACAACACTTCCTCCAGAACTTCGGCATTCCACAGCGCTGTGTGATAATGCATATGGCCGGATCTAGACTTCTGAGAGACAGACAGTTACAGCATTTCTTTTGCACTGCACGATGGTTTCAACAAACAGGTAGCGCAATAGAGTAGCTCAAATGGAAAGGAACACTTCCTATTTAATTTTCTGCATCCTACACTGCTGGCAGTTCTGTGTAGGTGGCAGTTACGTTATTTTACTTCGGTGATTACAAAATAGAGTCAAATGTATGCACTGGGTAGCCAAGGCAGCTAGTTCATGGCGATTCGGTCAACCAAGTAAATGAATGTACTGAACATCATGCAAACAACTACAGGGAGCCTGTGTGTCAGAATGCTCATCTTGTGTCCCGAAACGGTGTTATGATAGAGAAATGAGTCGTAGAGAAGAGGGGTTGGTGGTCTGTTGGACTGATGATAGTTTCATATGATGATGGTCTCGGTTCGATTCCAACTTCTGTCGATGTTTTTTGATAGGGAGAGGCAGATTCTATTCTCTTCTGGCTACGCCAAGTGAAGAAGGTATAATGGCATTGTGGTCTGAAAATCACATTAAACATGATATTCCTTCTCTACCAAGTAGACGTTAGGTGGAACCACAATAAAGTAAGGAGTGGCGACATGTACAAACTCAATCACCAGTAACCTTTCTTATACTAGTTATTTATTTCTAGTGACGAAACAAACCCTGTGTACGGTCACAGCACACTTATTCCATCTTTTATTTGAGCTTCTGTATGTCGATAAAATTGGTTCTGAACTGGGAATGCAACTGAGACCGCCCTTAACGCGGAATTTGGTCCCTTCGTGACAATACAGCTCGACAACAACTTGTTGTTTGTTCCAAACTGCAGATTTCTCAACATCTCCACATATTGCGCATGAATGGGTTGGAATCCTGGCCCAGCACTAAACTTTTCACTATGTATTATCAAGATCTAGCATGAGAACACCTATCTACTGGTGGATAATAATTTTTATTTTTAATGCATTTTCATTCGTTGTCAACACTAACGATATCTGACGATTTTGACTCCCAGTGAGACACAGAACTATTTGCGAGATCACTGTAAGTACAAGGATGTTATTCCGAGCTGCTGGTGGGGAAAAATTCGGTAAGTGTCGTCTCTTTGTGTGTAGTCAACAAACGATATGTTTGGGGTTCGATTCTCAGTCAGCACTGAACTCTTCGTCATATTATTTCTAGTTCAAACACGCTCACATTTCGCTGCTGGTGTAACAAACCCAGACTTAACGTTCCTTTTCTCTAGAATATAACAGCGATACGTCTCGTCATTTCATTTAATACATCTAACTACTGCCGAGAAAATCCGATATGTCTAAGTTTGATTGTGCTTCGATAACAATCCGATTAGGTTCTGGGTTCGAATCCCAGTACAACACAAAAGCTTTACCTCACTGAATTTTAAGTAAGTTACTTGTGAAGTAACAATATTTAACATCTCTCGTAGTTCCTTAACAGGGACAATAGATGCTGGGTAGGAATTCGCGTTATGTAATTTAAAGTTGATATTTGCTAACTGATACTGTCCTAAAATGAGGTATATCACTCTCTTTATGCCTAGTCAGGAATGACTGTTAATTTCCGTCAGCCACGAAATCTTAGCCTGCATGATTGGTTCAAATGGCTCTGAGCCCTATGGGACTCAACATCTGAGATCATCAGTCCCCTAGAACCTAGAACTACTTAAACCTAAGTAACCTAAGGACATCACACACATTCATGCCCGAGGCAGGATTCGTACCTGGGACCGTAGCAGTCACACGGTTCCGGACTGAAGTGCCTAGAACCGTACGTCCACCGCCGCCTAGCCTGCATGACCTGGGTTTGAATTCATATGCAGAACGAGACAGTTCGTCGTGTCATTTAAAGTTCATACATATTCTCAACTAGCTGCTCGTGAATAACGTAAATTTTTAATGACGTTTTGTGTTAAATAACAAGTATGGTATGTTACTTTGAAGAGGAAATCATGAATACGACGAACTTACTACGTGCATTACCTATCTGAGGTATTAATGAGAGTGCTAACATTTCAGGTATGTCATTTATTGCAATAAATGTGAGCTTACAAGCCTTAAGGACAGTCTTATCTGTGATGAAGTGTTCCCTGATATTAGTAGCATCGTGGTATTACTTTACATCTTGAGTTATTGCGATACAGAGCGGTGTTTTCTAGTCGTGATTTGTTGGAACCATTTTCAATAGTCAAACGACTGTACCAAGGAGCGATTAGAGGACCTGCCAGACAGCTGCGTTATGTAGGTCGTATGGAAATCAGGTGAAATGCAATTCAGGTCGTTCGGGTACTGTTGAGGACGACTGTACGTAAAATCAGGAGTTAAATATCAAATGTTTTTCACCAATAGCGAAATGCTGGAACCTTAATTGACGATAGAATTGTTTTTGCCTAACTGGGATTCGAACCCAGCATCTAGCACCGTCGTTTTCTAGCCAGGAACAGACGATAAATAGCTATTGTTAGTTCACCAGTAGCGAGATGGGCGCATGTTTAGCTAGACATCATTCGACGAAAAGTTCTGTGCTGAATGGAATTCAAACCCCACACACGTGTTCATGAAGAAACTTTAACTATCAAATTCTTTTCCAATAATAGCTAGGAATGGCATGTTTTTACTTTCAATGATGTGATGGAAAATTCTCTGCTGGCTAGAAGTTGAATCCACAACATGTCGTCGTTGGTGATCACAACGAACACAATGTCAAACCCAAATCCGTTTTCACCAGTAGGATGGAGAGGAATGTTTGAACTTGAAAAGATGTAAGGAAACGTTTGATCTTGTAATGTTGTAATAAAAAGCTCATCATGTGGCTGTGAGTTGAAACGAACATGTTACAGCTGACAACGCACGAAGAGACGTTGAAAATGCAACTATTTTTCACCAGTAGTTCGGAGTGCACATGCTAGGGCTTGAAATGAAATAATGAATATTTTGTGCTGATCAGGATTCGAAACCTGATAGGTGCCTTTCGAGGACGCCTAGAAGAGTTTGCAATCTTCGGGAACACAGTGAAATCGAATTCTAATTCCAGTCCAGCACCACAATTTTCAACGTCTCAGTTTCAAATAAAGTAAGAGCCTTGTGAACTTACATGGCCATTGGTTCATTAAACGAAATACGTTTTCTAGTTTACGACGGCTTGCTGGTGACAGAGTCTCTACCTTACGGGGTTTCTGCATCTGTCAGAGCTCAAACGAATGCCCAGTCGGCAGCGAAGGGATGTTATCTTTACTGCGGATATTGAACTACGGAGCTTACTGGCGTTCTGCACTTGGCGTTACTAGGGGTGAAGGAGAGCTACTTGTGTGTATTAAAAATCTACGCCTGACGTGAGATGTGTACCTACACGTTTTCCACGTCAATACAGGATTAATCCACCACATCACAGAACCCCCTGCCAGGCACATAATTATGAATTGCAGAGTGTTCATTTAGATGTAGATGCAGAGGTCAAGGGACGCGTAACAGGAAAGAGGGCGGGATCTGGGAATGGATAGAAGTGCAGAAGTGCAAAATATAAGCGTGAAATGCTTGCAAAGTATTGCTTACTTAGATGTGTGCCACAGTTCGTTTTATTTTAGGACCGATAGATAAGGAAGGACTGTTCTCAGAACGAAGAATGGGTTATAGGGAAGGGGAGATCAAAGAATACGGTTTCATAGGTGGTGAGAGGAATGATTGAGAGTAAAGACAGCAGCAATTAAAAGAGAAAATGTAGCGTCATTGGAAACCGCTAGATTTGTTTACAAAGTGTTGGGGGAGTGTAATAGAAGGGCACTTGCGGTGATAGTGTCAGAGAGAGAGGGTGTGAGACTGAATAGAACAGATATTATCAACGAGTAAACATAAATGTTCAAATGTGTGTGAAATCTTATGGGATTTAACTGCTAAGGTCATCAGTCCCTAATCTTACACACTACTTAACCTAAATTATCCTAAGGACAAACATACACATCCATGCCCGAGGGAGGTCTCGAACCTCCACCGGGACCAGCCTCACAGTCCATGACTGCAGCGCCTCAGACCGCTCGGCTAATCCCGCGCGGCGAGTAAACATAATATGAAATCATTGGCGTATTGTGTGGAGGACGGAGGGTGTATTCATGAATGGAGGGGAAGAGAGAGACGTATTTGAAATAACAAAAACTACTGTGATACAGTCCATCTACGCTGATTAATTTGTAAGTATGTAGACCGGGTATAAATGAAATCAAAATAGAATATTTAACAAACTGTATATTCAAGAGAAACAGACTTTAATTACAAGGGCAACTCAAAGGAAAGCTAACCCATATTGTATCTTTTCTGTTGCCACGCGATCTTCCACTAGCTCCCAACGATGAAAAATGACGAAAAAGAAGACATAACAAAACATTTTAAGAACTCTAATATTTTATCCAGAATCCTTCATTATTTTGTACTTCTATCACGCGTCTTGGCATAAAATGTATAAGCCGTCGGACGTAACAGCCTGAAGAAGGAACTTCCTCCCAGGCTTCCCAAAGAGCGTCTGCATGATGGCATTTCAATTTTAAACATGTGCATCCTTTATTCCTTGACAATGGAACACTATACAACGTCTTTCGAGGTTAATTACCAAGAAGGTAATTGTCATGTTAGGGTTCCTGCTTTCGTACAAACATTATCGTCATTTACGTTCAAGTTGAGAATTGATAACTGATACTGGTGCAAACGTCAATATTTGACGTCTCTTTCTGCCTAGTGATCGAGTCTCGATAAGGCACAAAGCATTGCTTGGTTAACAAAGGCTTTACGTTCTGGGTTTGCATCCGGATCCAGAACGAAGACGTTGGTCATGTCATTTAAAGTACAACTTCGTGCACAAGTAACTGTTGATGAGTATGTGAACAATGATATTACTTGTGATTCGCTGTTAATGTTGGGATTTCCATAGAGTGGATGCCGCCGTTAATCACGTTTTCTTTTAACTGCTTAGTATTACATAAAGTTGATGCGAAACCACTCCCTGTTGAACGTTGAACGACGATCAGCATGTGTTGGGTAAACCTTTTAGACAGCAAAGAACTTGTTTCCAATTGCCATACAACTTTATAAATCCATATACTGTCTCAAATATTTAATTGTACCTAAGGATTACAGAACGATTACTAGTTGTCCCATAACATTTGAAATGTCACTTGTTGAAATTAAGTGTAGTTTACAAACGTTAAGGACTGTCTGATATCTTCTATACTATTGTGGTGTTACTTTACACCTGGACGGACTGTCATAAAGACCAGTGTTCTCTAGTAGTCTCTAGCGGTACCCATTGTGTATCTTACAACGACTGTACTATGGAGGCTTGCGACTATGTGCAACACAGATATGCTATGTTGGTTGCATACATTCAGGTGCAGCCTACACGTTGGAATTCAGGGGTGACCCACTTTTTTTGCTGTCGAGTGTACATATTGTCCCAGCTTCTAACATTAAGATACATAGAGTTTTATGACCTTCCCACCGTTTGCATAACAGCTCAGTGTGCTTCTACCACCCACTTCTGTGATCGACTGGCATCTGGCCCAGGTGAAATGTTTTACGAACTGGAGCTCTTCCATCCGACCCTAAGCAGCAGCAGGAGGAGATATCTTCAGCCAGAAGTCCCTCTGCAGATACAGGGTGTCCAGAAAAGGACTCCCTGATTTCAAAATTAAATATCTCGAAAACAAAGATCGATAGATGAATGTAGTAAATGGTATGTTTATTGCGAAAGCTGAAAGAAGTTTATACAACAGTTTGAAATAATAGTTACAAAAGCTGCTAACAGATGGTGCTGTAATCGCCATATGTAATGCCTAGTATAAATAGTGATCCGAAGCCGAGTGCGATCAGTTCCACTATTGAAACGTGAAAGGAGGTTAGCGTACCGAAGGAAGAGATTAAAACCATGTACTCCATTGAACAACGCGTTTTTCTGGTGCTAGAGTACCACAGGTTAGAAGAGAGTCCTATGGAAACAAGGCAAAGTTTTCAAGCACGATTTAATGTTCCAAAAGGACCCGATGCGAAAGCCATTCGTACGCTCTTCGCAAAATTTTAATGAACAGGCAGCGTAACTGATGATCTAGTGGGGCATGTTGACCGCAAGCAAACCGCAGTTACGCCTGAAAATATCGCCACAGTTTCTGGAATTATTCAGCGAAATCCAATGTCATCCGTCCATAGAATTGCACCTGAGACTGGTTTGATGCGTTCCAGCACGCAGAAAATACTGAGAAAGAGCCTACACATGCTTCCATTCAAAATTCAAACACACCACGCCATACCCGTACGAGCTGTGCAACAAAGGGTTACCTTGGTAATCAGATGCTCACAATGATTGATAGTGAAGAATTTGATGTTGGCTGCATCTGGTTTACAGATGAAGCACACTTCCACCTGAATAAGCAGAACTGGCGATTTTGGGGTTCCGAAAAGCCATATTGGTGTGAAGCGAAACCCCTGTATTCTCCTAAAGTTACTGTGTGGGCTGCAGTATGCTGCAGAGGCATTACTGGCCCTTTTTTCATTCGAGAAACGGTCACTGGTGCACGTTACGTTGCAATTTTGGAACAATTTGTCGCCACAGAGCAAGCGTTAGAGGATCGACCAGGTACTGAATGGTTTATGCAAGATGGAGCCCGACCACTTCGGGCCGAACAAGTGTTTCGCTTTCTTGAGGAATACTTCGGGAATCGAGTAATTGCTTTGAAATATCCCAAATTTACTGGTGCAGACATGGATTGGCCTCCATATTCGCCGGATTTTACTCCCTGTGATTTCTTTTTGTGGGGCACAGTGAAAGACATGGTCTACCGGAAGCATCCCGCCACGCTGGACGAGCTTGAATCGGCGATCTCTGTGGCATGTAAATCCAGTTCGGTTGAGACACTACGAAATGTGATGGCGAATTTCATTCCTCGTTTGCGCCACCTCTGTAGTGCCAATGGTGAACATTTCGAAAACATTGTGATGTGATTGTTTGCGAAGACTGTTTTCATACGATTATTTCACTTATGTATGCTGATATGAGCTGTACAGCGTACAGCGCCATCTGTTAGCAGCTTTTGTAACTATTATTTCAAACTGCTGCATAAACGTCTTACAGCTTTCACAATAAACATACCATTTACTGCATTCCTCTATCGATCTTTGTTTTCGAGATATTTAATTTTGAAATCAGGGAGCCCTTTTCTGGACACCCTGTAAGAACCACTGGACATTGTTTCCCAGAATCACTCGCATGGCCAAGTCATTGCATCAGCATTTATGGGCTCCAGTTCATCCTGCTCCCTGTTCTTGATCGCCTCTGCTACGACCCCTCGGGTACAAGCTCACTACAAGTTACACGTGCAGTTACAAGAATATTCTGCCCACAATTTCGTCGTGTAGATAAAGTAATTAACCACACATAGCAAATGTAGTACTGGGGAACACCTAGATCATGTAGCAAAATATGAATGTTGATCTGACTGACAACGATGATAAGTGAGAGAGTGGCGCGCCACATGGCGCCACATGTCAAGAAAATTGAGGATTCGTCAGCTGACGATCAATGTGGCTTTAGAAAAGGTGAAGCCACCAAGACACAGTTTTATCCTTTTACGTGAGAATGGAAACAAGGTTTCGGAAAACACAAGACACTCTCTCAGGAATATTTTACTTATGAAAAACTGTTGACAGCTTAAAATGCCGGAAGTCTTAGAAATGCTCCTAAACACTGATATAAGACATAGAGAAAGGCGGGTAATATATAATAAGAAAAAGAAACCAAGGAAAACAACGAAAGTGAAAGAAAGGACAAGAACAAATTATGCAAGACTAAGTTTCAGGCTTCCTACCCCACTCTTCAATCTGTACATTGAAGAAACACTGATGGATGAAAAGAAAGGTTCAAGAGTAGTGATAAAATACAGGGTAAAAGGATAGCAATGATGAGATTTCCTGATAAAATTGTTATCCTCACTGAAAGTCAGGAAAACATACAGGACGTTTGGGATGGAATGAACTTAGTGAGCGCATAATAGGGACAGTAAGTATAACAAAGGTGAAAGCAACGACACGCAGAGTAAATGAAATTAGCGACACACGTAGCATCAAACCTTTTGAACATGGAGTAGATGTAGCGAAGGAACTATGCTACCTTGGAAGCCAAGTAACACATGACAGACGAAGGAATGAGGATAAGGTAGCAGGCTAGCAAAGGCAAAGAAGGAATTTCTGCCTAAAGGAGGAGTTTCGACGTATCAAACATAGACCTTTATCTCAGGAAGGATTTTCTGAGAATGTACATCTATATTAAATCAGAGTGACTCAATGACCATTCTCTCTTTCTCTCTCTCTCTCTCTCTCTCTCTCTCTCTCTCTCTCTCCACTCCCCCTGTCACATACACACACACACACACACACACACACAAGCAAAAGTATCCGGACACCTGGCTGAAAATGACTTACAAGTTCGTGGCGCCCTCCATCAGTAATGCTTGAATTCAAAATGGTGTTGGCCCACCCTTAGTATTGATGACAGCTTCCATGCTCGCAGGCATTCGTTCAAACAGGTGCTACAAGGTTTCTTGGGGAATGGCAGCCCATTCTTCACGAAGTGCTGCACTGAGGAGAGGTATCGATGTCGGTCTGTGAGGCCTGGCACTGACTCTGTGCAGGCCAGTCCATTACAGGGATGTTACTGTCGTGTAACCACTCCACCACAGGCCGTGCATTATGAACAGGTGCTCTATCGTGTTGAAATATGCGGTCGTCATGCCCGAATTGCTCGTCAACAGTGGGAAACAAGAAGGTGCTTAAAACGTCAATGTAGGCCTGTACTGTGATAGTGCTACGCAAAACAACAAGGGATGCAAGCCCCCTCCATGAAAAGCACGACCAAACCATAACACCACTGCCCCCGAATTTTACTCTTGGCACTACACACGTTGGCAGACGATGTTCAACGGGCGTTCTCCATACCCACATCCTGCCATCGGGCCGCCACATTGTGTACCGTGATTCGCCACTCCACACAACGTTTTTACACTGTTCAGTCGTCCAATGTTTACGCTCCTCACACCAAGCGAGGCGTCGTTTGGCATTTACTGGCGTGATGTGTGGCTTATGAGCAGCCGCTCGACCATGAAATTCAAGTTTTCTCACCTCCCGCCTAACTGTCATAGTACTTGCCGTGGATACTGATGCAGTTTGCAGTTTTTTGTGATGGTCTGGGTAGATGTCTGCCTATTACACATTACGACCCTCTTCAGCTGTCAGCGGTCTCTGTCAGTGAATAGACGAGCTCGGCCTCTACGCTTTTGTGCTGTTGGTGTCCCTTGACGTTCCCACTTCACTATCACATCGGAAACAGTGGACGTAGGGATGTTTAGGCGTGTGGAAATCTCGCGTACAGACGTATGATACAAGTGACACCCTATTACCTGACAGCGTTCGAAGTCTGAGAGTTCCTCGCAGCGCCGAATTCTGCTCTCTCACGATGTCTAATGATTGCTGAGGAAGCTGATACGGAGTACCTGGCAGTAGGTGGCAGCACAATGCACCTAATATCAGAAACGTATGTTTTTGGGATGTCCAGATACCTTTGATCATACAGTGTATGTGTATCAGATATACCATTATAGAGCTCCAACCTTTAGAAGTTTGCTCTTCTGTCATCAACAACAGTACTGTAGATCGAGTTTGTAGTTTTACTCAGTTGGATCTGATGAAATAATTAGGAGGGTTGGGGAATGCGAATTGTAGCTTGGTGTTGGGTATAAAAACAACTGTGTTTTATTTTCTGACATGCAAATAGATAGCATGGAAGCCACAATTAGCATAACAATCTGTTAAGGTAGGTATGGAGGAATGATTTGCCCCCAAATATATGCTTGCCCCTGAATGTATGCTTGCCCCTGTATGCAATCTGCAGAAAGAAAATATGACAAATCTCCTTTACGCTGGTACTGCATAGTCCAGTCTAGACTGAATAATCCCTAGGTACATCACGCATATAATACTGCGATGCTCTCCCCGCTACGCACTGGTGAGAGAAAAAATTATATTGAAATCTTTCTGACATTTATTAACAATAGACTGCATGTGAGGTGTCAAGCTGAGCCGAGAGGCAAATATCATTCCTACAAGACGATCATAAGATTTCATCTGAAACGTATACTTCCCGCATGTAGCTTGATCAACAATGCGAGCAGAGTTCGATTTGTAAAAATGTACAATCACCGAATACTCAGCCGAGATCTCCAACAACTCCATTGTTAGACAGCCATTCATCGATATTTTCTGTAGAAGTGAGTAATTCCGTTTTAGCCTAAAGATGTGAGCCTGTGGTTGATAAAACGCTAATATCGTCTGCATATTGTAACATTCCCCCATGAACCATGGACCTTCCCGTTGGTGGGGAGGCTTGCGTGCCTCAGCGATACAGATGGCCGTACCGTAGGTGCAACTGCAATGGAGGGGTATCTGTTGAGAGGCCAGACAAACATGTGGTTCCTGAAGAGGGGCAGCAGCCTTTTCAGTAGTTGCAGGGGCAACAGTCTGGATGATTGACTGATCTGGCCTTGTAACATTAACCAAAACGGCCTTGCTGTGCTGGTACTGCGAACGGCTGAAAGCAAGGGGAAACTACAGCCGTAATTTTTCCCGAGGACATGCAGCTTTACTGTATGATTAAATGATGATGGCGTCGTCTTGGGTAAAATATTCCGGAGGTAAAATAGTCCCCCATTCGGATCTCCGGGCGGGGACTACTCAGGAGGACGTCGTTATCAGGAGAAAGAAAACTGGCGTTCTACGGATCGGAGCGTGGAATGTCAGATCACTTAACCGGGCAGGTAGGTTAGAAAATTTAAAAAGGGAAATGGATAGGTTAAAGTTAGATATGGTGGGAATTAGTGAAGTTCGGTGGCAAGAGGAACAAGACTATTGGTCAGGTGATTACAGGGTTATAAATACAAAGTCAAATAGGGGTAATGCAGGAGTAGGTTTAATAATGAATAAAAAAATAGGAGTGCGGGTTAGCTACTACAAACAGCATAGTGAATGCATTATTGTGGCCAAGATAGACACAAAGCCCATGCCTACTACAGTAGTACAAGTTTATATGCCAACTAGCTCTGCAGATGATGAAGAAATCGATGAAATGTATGACGAGATAAAAGAAATTATTCAGGTAGTGAAGGGAGATGAAAATTTAATAGTCATGGGTGACTGGAATTTGTCAGTAGGAAAAGGGAGAGAAGGAAACATAGTAGGTGAATATGGATTGGGGGGAAGAAATGAAAGAGGAAGCCGTCTGGTAGAATTTTGTACAGAGCATAACTTAATCATAGCTAACACTTGGTTCAAGAATCATAAAAGAAGGTTGTATACATGGAAGAATCTTGGAGATACTAAAAGGTATCAGATAGATTATATAATGGTAAGACAGAGATTTAGGAACCAGATTTTAAATTGTAGGACATTTCCAGGGGCAGATGTGGATTCTGACCACAATCTATTGGTTATGAACTGCAGATTGAAACTGAAGAAGCTGCAAAAAGGTGGGAATTTAAGGAGATGGGACCTGGATAAACTGAAAGAACCAGAAGTTGTAGAGAGTTTCAGGGAGAGCATAAGGGAACAATTGACAGGAATTGGGGAAAGAAATACAGTAGAAGAAGAATGGGTAGCTCTGAGGGATGAAGTAGTGAAGGCAGCAGACGATCAAGTAGATAAAAAGACGAGGGCTAGTAGAAATCCTTGGGTAACAGAAGAAATATTGAAATTAATTGATGAAAGGAGAAAATATAAAAATGCAGTAAATGAAGCAGGCAAAAAGGAATACAAACGTCTCAAAAATGAGATCGACAGGAAGTGCAAAATGGCTAAGCAGGGATGGCTAGAGGACACATGTAAGGATGTAGAGGCTTATCTCTCTAGGGGTAAGATAGATACTGCCTACAGGAAAATTAAAGAGACGTTTGGAGAGACGAGAACCACTTGTATGAATATCAAGAGTTCAGATGGCAACCCAGTTCTAAGCAAAGGAGGAAAGGCAGAAAGGTGGAAGGAGTGTATAGAGGGTTTATACAAGAGCGATGTACTTGAGGACAATATTATGGAAATGGAAGAGCATGTAGATGAAGACGAAATGGGAGATAAGGTA
The DNA here is from genome assembly GCF_021461385.2 of Schistocerca piceifrons. Classification (NCBI taxonomy): domain Eukaryota; kingdom Metazoa; phylum Arthropoda; class Insecta; order Orthoptera; family Acrididae; genus Schistocerca; species Schistocerca piceifrons. The sequence continues at coordinate 548,993,440 of NC_060143.1, forward strand.
CTGCGTGTAGAGTTTGACAGAGCACTGAAAGACTTGAGTCGAAACAAGGCCCCGGGAGTAGACAACATTTCATTAGAACTACTGATGGCCTTGGGAGAGCCAGTCATGACAAAACTCTACCATCTGGTGAGCAAGATGTATGAGACACGCGAAATACCCTCAGACTTCAAGAAGAATATAATAATTCCAATCCCAAAGAAAGCAGGTGTTGACAGATGTGAAAATTACCGAACTATCAGTTTAATAAGTCACAGCTGCAAAATACTAACGCGAATTCTTTACAGACGAATGGAAAAACTGGTAGAAGCGGACCTCGGGGAAGATCAGTTTGGATTCCGTAGAAATGTTGGAACACGTGAGGCAATACTAACCTTACGACTTATCTTAGAAGAAAGATTCAGAAAAGGCAAACCTACGTTTCTAGCATTTGTAGACTTAGAGAAAGCTTTTGACAACGTTAACTGGAACACTCTCTTTCAAATTCTGAAGGTGGCAGGGGTAAAATACAGGGAGCGAAAGGCTATTTACAATTTGTACAGAAACCAGATGGCAGTTATAAGAGTCGAGGGGCATGAAAGGGAAGCATTGGTTGGGAAAGGAGTGAGACAGGGTTGTAGCCTCTCCCCGATGTTATTCAATCTGTATATTGAGCAAGCAGTAAAGGAAACAAAAGAAAAATTCGGAGTAGGTATTAAAATTCATGGAGAAGAAGTAAAAACTTTTGAGGTTCGCCGATGACATTGTAATTCTGTCAGAGACAGCAAAGGACTTGGAAGAGCAGTTGAACGGAATGGACACTGTCTTGAAAGGAGGGTATAAGATGAACATCAACAAAAGCAAAACGAGGATAATGGAATGTAGTCAAATTAAATCGGGTGATGCTGAGGGAATTAGATTAGGAAATGAGACACTTAAAGTAGTAAAGGAGTTTTGCTATTTAGGGAGTAAAATAACAGATGATGGTCGAAGTAGAGAGGATATAAAATGTAGACTGGCAATGGCAAGGAAATCGTTTCTGAAGAAAAGAAATTTGTTAACATCGAGTATAGATTTAAGTGTCAGGAAGTCGTTTCTGAAAGTATTTGTATGGAGTGTAGCCACGTATGGAAGTGAAACATGGACGATAACTAGTTTGGACAAGAAGAGAATAGAAGCCTTCGAAATGTGGTGCTACAGAAGAATGCTGAAGATAAGGTGGGTAGATCACGTAACTAATGAGGAGGTATTGAATAGAATTGGGGAGAAGAGAAGTTTGTGGCACAGCTTGACTAGAAGAAGGGATCGGTTGGTAGGACACGTTTTGAGGCATCAAGGGATCACAAATTTAGCATTGGAGGGCAGCGTGGAGGGTAAAAATCGTAGAGGGAGACCAAGAGATGAAGACACTAAGCAGATTCAGAAGGATGTAGGTTGCAGTAGGTATTCGGAGATGAAGAAGCTTGCACAGGATAGAGTAGCATGGAGAGCTACATCAAACCAGTCTCAGGACTGAAGACGACAACAACAACATTGTAACAGTTTTGTTGGAGAGTGATTATTCGCTGTAAATCCGAAGTACATAGGGTATACAAGAGGAGACTTAAAACTGCAGTCCGGGGCAGGTCCTGAGAAACAAGAAACAGAGCGAGCATGTTTTCTTTAAATCTAATATAGATTGTTTTTTGACCAACGAGGCAATTGAAGCCACATACCATCCTTGAAGGAATACCAAAAACCGTCAGCTTGCTCGAGATAATCGGTTTGTGCACATGATCATAGGCGTCCTTGAAGTCAAGAAAGGCAACGACAGCCTTTTTCCATAGAAAGCGAATGCTGATTGACATTAGTCCCTTTGTATTTTCTAAATCCGTATTGACTACGACGCATTAAATTACACTTTTCAACGATCTTCCGTGCTTGAGATTCTGCCAACGGAGGGAAAAGATTTGCTCTTGTTCATCTTTAATCACTGTTGGATGAAACAGGACATAGTGGAAGCCGCAGGCTATAATTAAAGTTCTGAAAAATGGGAAAGATCCAAATATCTCTGACTATCGACCGAAAATTGTCGTCTTGTGTTGCAAAAACGCTGAGACGAATTATTTGAGATTAATTTCTGCTACAGAATGGCTATAAAACACAGAACCACCCTTAAGAAACACTACTGCAATCAGTGCACAACGTAATATCTGACCGCTTACTAGTATTTTCTGACCTAGCATTGAAACCTAAGTGGGCAACTTGTGATAAAACAGTAACTAACGTGTAATGTCTCACAAAAAGAAATCAAAATTAGTAAATGAACAGGAAATACTCTCTGTTGAATGAGAAAAGCTGTTCATTGACATGACTGATTTATTGCAACAGAATCGTCTATGAAACATGATGTTCAATGTGAACAATACAGAAAAGACATCCTACAAAACATATGTAGATTACAGTTACCTCAATGGCAATGCTCAGGTGAAGAAGTTGCATGAGGGGATGTGACTCTCTGTGCGACACCTCCCTCCTTGTGTAGCTATAGTTACGCTACCTGACTGAATGTATATGGCATGACAGTGAATATATACCACGAAGCTGAAAAGGTATACAACATGCTTCATTTGAATAACTTCTTCCGGAAGTTGAAAGAACATGCCCGCAGAGGGCGCAAAGCAGCATAGAAAATTCCCCGTGTGCTATAGCAGCAAAGATGCTCACTGTAGACAGGTGCTCAATGTAGCTAAATTCTACGTTCAGAATCTACAAGTCCATGGCCAGAACTCCATGCTCAGACTCAAATGTCGGACTTCACCTAGATTGTTAGCTGTGGACCTAATTCTGCGATGCATACACGACGCCATCCCTGATGAACTCCTCTCGTTGGAGTTCCACAGCGAACCCCAATGTGTACACCACATAGTCCCTGAACAAGCTCTTCCTCCTGTGTTCTGAAAAGAACTCTCTCGATCTTTGCCTAAAATCCCCACTTCCAAACAATATTACTCCACATGGAGCACATCTGAAACTTATCCTACCAATTGCACATGGGGAGATTCATCTATGTCAATGTCATAATCATAAATAGCACCAGTGTCTCTCTCTAGGAGACAATCAAAAGACATTCCCAATAGAAAGATTTTAATGCCACTGGAAATTCTATGATGTCACCATCTGATTCTCAATCATGGCACTTATTTCTTAGTGTACACGGAAAACCACTTGGTGTGGGAAACAAGTTTTCCAAAAACATCCAAAGGGTGTGTTTGTGACAGGCTGTTACACATTCAGCAGTATGGAACTACCTCATATTCAGAAAAGTATGCAGATACTTGCAGAATCCGACAACATTACGATTCCAACTGTGAATAATTTCAAGGGTGGCGGTGGCCACTAATTACAAAGGTTCTGAAACTTGTAAAATTACTCTGGCCACCACTGGGGGCATTACACCATGCTGTGTTACCAGAAAGACATTGTTGGTCGCTTGCCAGTTCATCTTGGCACCTCCAGTTGCACAATTCAAAGGAGGTCCACAAAACACAGAAAGTCACTTCCACCTCCCAGACTCAGCGCCACACCAGACATTAAGCCACCCACAAAGAGGCCGATTAAACGATCAACCTCCCATGTCGAGCTAGCCTCCCCAACATGTTCACCTTCATGGTGTACGATAATACAGTGGTCGGGTCAAAGGTTTGGGTGCGTTGTCTTCTCAAGCGCACCGCTACCTGCTAGCCCCAATTTCGACCTGCCATACTCTCCCATTCTTCCTTCTGTTTTGGCATGGTGATAAGTGCCATGTGACTGAGCAAAGGTTAGGTCCGCCACATAATCACACAACGCCCACATAGTTAGATGGATCCAAAACCCTCACAGTGGTAAGGATTCAGAGACTCATTGGCCTATGAATGGGCTTAGCCCATTCAGTCCTATAAAAGGACAATAGTTGCCACAACATGGGATGGGCGTTCTAGCCAGGGAGACAAGTTGCTTGTTTCAGATGCACCACTGCCAGTTCACTGTAACCATCGCACCCTCACATTGACGATGCAGCACACAAACTACGTCGCGATTCAATGCTATAGGCTCCAGAAGAATTTTGTCCAAGCGACTAAGTGGGCTATGGTCACCTTATGGAACTTCTCCTAGGAGTAAAGTTGCTCGTTTCCGATACACCAGTGCCAGTTTAAAGTAACCTTCGCATTGATGATGCAACACACAAATTCCGTCAGGATTCAATACTACAGGCCCCACCGGACTTCTCTCCAAGAGCCAAACGCAGCTACGGTCATCATATGGAAATTCTCCTGCGAGTCAAGCTGCTTGTTTAAGACGGACCACTGCCACTTTACTGTAACCATCACACCCTCACATTGAAGATACAACACACAAATTCAGTCGCGATTCAATACTACAGGCTCCTGCAGTCTTCACTCCAAGCGACTAAAGCAGCTACAGTCACCGTATGGAAGTTCTCCAGGGATTCCAGTATCTTGTTTCCGATGCCCCCTTCCCAGATTACTGTAAACCTCTCATCATCACATTGAGGATGCAACATACAAATTGCGTCGTGATTCTATGCTACAGCTTGTGTCTGATTTCTTTCCACTCGGCTAAACGTAGCTACGGTATCGTATGGAGCTTCTCATGGGAGTCAGGTTGCTGATAATTTACTGCAACCCTCGCACCCTCACATTGACGATTCAAGACATAAATTTCGTTGCGATTCAATGCTACAAGCTCCACCGGACGTCTCTCCAAGCTACTAAATCGGCTAGGGCCAACATATGGTACTTCTCCTGCGAGTCAAGTTGCTGGTTTCTGTTGACCCACTGCCGGTTTATTGTAAGCCTCGCATCCTCACATTCACAATGCAACACACTCATTGCATCGCCATTCAATAACCCAACCACCAGCCGACTTCTCTCCAAACGACTAACGTGGCTACGGTCACGACATAGAATTTATCATGAGAGACATTTTGCTTGTTTCTGATGAACCACAGCCAGTTTACTGTATCCATCGCTCCATCAAATTGATGACGCAACACACAAATAGACGTCACGATTCAATTCTCCATCCTCCAGCCAACAACTCTCCAAGCGATTAACGCGGCTACAGCCACCGATGGAATTTCTCGTGGGGTCACGTTGCTTGTTTCCGATGTACAACTCCTACTTTACTGTAAGGCTCGCACCCCCACATTCATGACGCAACGCATTAATTGTTTCGTTATTCAATACTACAGGTTCCAACCGACTTCTCTATAGGAAACTGATGCGGCTACAGTCAACGTATGAATCTTATCCTGGGATTCAAGTTGCTTCTTTCCAGAGCACCACTGCCAGTTTACTGTAAGCCTCGCCCCCTCGCATTGACGATGCAACACACTTATTGATTCGCGATTCAATACTACAGCTTCCAGCCGACTTCTCTCCAAGCAGCTACGGTACCGTATGGGTCTTCTCCTGGGAGTAAAGTTGCTTGTTTCCGACGTACCACTGCCAATTTACTGTAACTCTCACACCCCCTAATTGACTATGCAACATCCAAATTGCGTCGTGATTAAATACTACAGGCTCCAGCCGACGTCTCTCCAAGCGACTAACGTACCTGCGGTTACCTTATGGAGACTCTCTGAAAGTAAAGTTGCTTGTTTCTTGTGCGAGACCGCCAGGTTACTGTAAAGATCCCACCCTCACATTGACGATGCAGCACACTAATTGCGTCTCGATTGAATGCTACAGGTTCCAACTGATTTATCTCGAAGCGACAAACGCAGCAATGGTCTCCGTATGCAACTTCTCCTGGCTGTAAATTTGCTTGTTTTCTATGCTCCACTGACTGAGAACTGTAAGCCTCGCCGACTTTAATTGACGTTGCAACACCCAAATTGCGTCCAGATTCCGTACTACAGGCCCCAGCAGACTTCCCTCCAAGTGACTAACATGCCTACGGTCACCGTATGGATCTTCTCCTGGGAGTCCAGTATCTTGTTTGCAGTGCACCACCGTCAGTTTACTGTAAAGGTCCCACCCTCACATTGACGTTGCAACACACAAATAGTGTAGCTATTCAATGCTAAAGGTTCGAGCCGACTTTTCTCCAAGAAACTGACGCGGCTCAAATCACCGTATGACTCCTGGGAGTCATCTTGCTTGTTTCCAATGCGCCACTGCCAGTTTACTGTAACCTTCGCACACTCATAGTTACGATCCAGCACACAGACTACGTCGCAATTCAGTACTGGAATCTCCAGTCGACTTCTCTCCTAGCGACTGTCGCAGCTAAGGTCACCAAATCGAACTTCTCCTGAAATTCAATTAGGTTCCCGATGCACCACCGCCAGTTTACAGCAACCTAAGCACCTTCACATTGACAGTGCAACACAAATATTACTCCGCGACTCAATGCCACAGTCTCCAGCCGACTTCCCTCCGAATGTCTAACTTGCCAATGGTCACTTTATGGAACTTCGCTTGGGGGTCAAGTTGCTTGTTTCCGATGCACCACTGCCACTTTATTGTAACCCTCGCACCGACATATTGACGGTGCAACAATGAAACTGCATCGCTATTCAATACTACGGGTCCTAGCCAATTTTTCTGCAAGCGACTAACGCGGCTACGGTCAACATATAGAAACTTTCTGGTCGTCAAGTTGGTGGTTTCCGATGCACCACTTCCAGTTTACTGTAACCCCCAAAGCCTCACAATGTCGATGCAACACACTAATAGCGTCGAGATGCAAAGCTACAAGTCCCAGCCGCCTTCTCTCCTAGCGACTAATGCGGCTACAGTCACAGTATGGAACTTCACCTGGGAGTCAATTTGCTTGTTTCCTATGCACCACTGCCAGTTTACTATAACGCTCGCACCCCAACATTCACGCTGCAACGTAAGGATTCCGTCACGATTCAATACTACAGGTCCGAGCCGACTGCCCTCCAAGCATCTGACGCAGCTATGGTCACGGTATGGAGCTTCTCCTGGTACTTCAGTGTCTAGTCTCTGATGCACCACTGACAGTTTACTGTAACGCTCGCACCTTCAAATTGACGATGCAACACACTAATTGCATAGCGATTCAATACTACAGGCTACAGCCGACTTCTCTCTAATCGACTGATGCTTCTACGATCACTGTATGGAACTTCTCCTGGGAGTCCAGTATCTTGTTTGCGATGCACCTCTGCCAGTTTACTGTAATGCTCGTGCCTCACACCTCACGATGACAATCCAACACGAAAATTGCTTCGCGGTTCAATACTACAGATTCAACCAGACCTCTCTCCAAACGTTTGGAACTTCTCCTGGGAGTCAAGTTGCTTGTTTCCTATGCATGACTTCCTGATTACTGTAACCCTCGCACCTTTAGATGGATGTTGCAACACAAAAATTGCGTCGCGATTCAATACTACAGTCTGCAGCTGACTTCCCTGCAAGCAACTAACACCGCCACGATCACCATATGGAACTTCTCCTGGGAGTCAAGTTGCTTGTTTCAGATAACCCACTGCCAGTTTACTGCAAGCCTCTCACCCTCACATTGATGATACAGCACACAGATTGCGTCACGTTTCAATACTACAGGCTCCAACCAACTTCTCTCTGAGAGACTAGAGCGGATACTGTCACCATAAGGAATTTGTCCTAGGAGTCATGTTGCTTGTTTCCAATGCGCCACTGCCACTGATGATGCAGAGCCGTTGTTGTCTCGCGTCATGCCCTGTTTCTCTTATCATTGTTTACAGTCCAGTGGTGTCTGATTTCTTCTTCAGTTACTGCCGCCAGATCTTTGCTGTCTTCTCTCTGTGAGTGGCAGTAGTAGAGTGTATCGATACTAGTGCTGCTGTACTATCTTTGGTGTGTCAGATACATTATCCGGGTGTGCTGTGTGTTTCAGTCGGTCAGTTGGCACAGAGCAGTGAGGAATTATCTGTGGTGCGTGGTCAGGCCGGAGCCGCTGGCAGTATGCACGTGTGGTTTTAGTTGCGAGGTTTACGAATTTCGTTGCCAACAGATCCTGGACACTAAAGTTGAGTGCTGACTTAACCTACTATCAAGCCTCAACTGCTATCACAGCTCTTCGTTTGATCCTGGTTGTCGCTTTCTGGGGGATTCCCGCGAATAACAACGTGTGTGCATTGAAGTCAGCTAGAACAGCAGCCGTATTCCTGTGTGGTGTTTAACTTAAATTAATTCATTCCTTCATTAATGAAGTATACTAGCGGTATCTTCTGCCTTGTGGCCATTGACGTTCCGGTTACATGCCCTGTGAGTTGACATAGTTTTTGACAGTGTATTTTCCTCGCCATGTTGATGCTGTCCAGCACGGCGTGTAGTTCGACAGCTGAGGTATTGTTGGTAGTTTTGGGCGTTTATTCCGACTCGGCTGGATTGGGCACCAGTATCCTGAACATTGTGCTATTGACATGTTGTTGTTGTTTTAAAGGTCGATTGGAGCAGGACTGATCTTGTCGGTTGGTTCGTTGGCTGGCTTTCGGGTGGGTTTTATGTGAAGCATTTTAGGATAAAGCCTTTAGCCTATTTTGGTTGAAATTTAGAAGCTCTCTCCTTTAGGTCTTAAGCCATAAAATTGCTTTCTGCATTTTGAGTAGCCTTCAGCCGAGTTTTAATCTCCCTTAAATGAAAAATTCAAAGTACTTGTCTTTCCATTAGCTCATAAGATTGTTCTTCCTTAGTATGAGGCCTTTAGCCGAGTTTTACACGAAATATTTTAAGGTAAGGCCCTCAGCCTTCTCAAATTGAAAGCTTTTCTTCCTAGGCCTTAAGCCATTAAAATGTTTTGTTGATATGCGGCCTTCGACGAGTTTTTAGCCTACTTAGATTAAACATTGAAAATCTTTGTCTCTTCCTTAAGCCGTAACACTGTTCTTGGTTAATGTGTGGCCTTCAGCTGAGTTCTATGGGAAAAATTTAAGGTAAGGCTTTCAGCCTATTTATATTGAAGATAAAAAATTTTTTTTCTAAAGATGAGAAGCCTCCAGGAGAACTTCTGTACCTCAGTTCCATGTTTAGGCCTTGTGCCTTGGATTCTACATGTGGCCTTCAGCCATCCTAAATAATATCAAAGGAGCTCTTTCGTTAAAACCGTGATAGATTTTGATACTTGCATGAGTGATTGTGTGTTTTAACAAATAAAGTTTATATGTTGAGTGCAACTGACAGTAAATTACTTTGGCCCCTTTCGGCAAATATAACCTCATCCGCTCTGCTCTGCTAGCAAAGGGATTTCATATGCAACACACAAATTGCGTCGCGATTCAATACTAAAAGCTCCAGCGAATAACGCGGCTACCGTCACCGTATGGAACTTCTCCTGGGAGTCAAGTTAAGCTGGCCCAGTGGCCGACCAGTTCTAGGTGCTTCAGTCCGGAACCACGCTACTGCTAGGGTCGCAGGTTCGTATCCTGCCTTGGGCATGGATGTGTGTAATGTCCTTAGGTTAGTTAGGTTTAAGTAGTTCTAAGTCTAGGGGACTGATGCCCTCAGGTGTTATGTCCCATAGTGCTTAGAGCCATTTGAACTGTTTTTGAGTCAAGTTGCTTCTTTCCGATGCGCCACTGCCAGTTTACTGTAACGCTCGCACCCTCACATTGACGATGCAACACACAAATTACGTCGCGATTCGATACTACAGTTTACAGCCGACTTACCTCCAAGTGACTAATGCGGCTACGATCACCATATGGAAACTTTCTGGGGGTCAAGTTGCTTGTTTCTGATGCACCACTCCCATCTTACTGTAATACTTACACCCTCACATTGACGATGCAACTAACAAAATGCGTAGCGATTCAATACTACAGGCTCCAGTCTACCTCTCTCCAAGGACACATGTGGCTACAGTCACTGTACCGAACTTCTCCTGGGGGACATGTTGCCCATTTCCAATGAACTATTGTCAGTTTAATTTAACGCTTGCACTCTCATATTGTGTATGCAACAAGCAAATTGCCTCGTGATTCAATACTAAAGGCTAAAATACGACTTCCCTCCAATCAATTAACGCAGCTACGGTCACCGAAAGTAATTTCTACTGGGAGTCAATCTGCTGGTTTCCGACGACCCACTGTGTTACTGTAAGCCTCGCTCCCTCCCATTCACGCTGCAACACACTTATTGCGTTGCAATTCAGTTCTCCAGCTTCCAACCGACTTCTCTCCAAGCGACTAACGAGGCTACCATCACCGTAAGGAACTTCTCCTGAGGGGTCAGTTTGCTTGTTTCCGATGCACCATTGCCAGTTTAACTCTCGCAGTGGTGCTTCGGAAACTAGCAACTTGACTCCCAGGAGAAGTTCCATACGGTGTCCGTAGCAGCTTTAGTTGCTTCCAGAGAACTCAGCTGGAGCCTTTAGCATTGAATTGTGACGCAATATGTGTGTTTCATAGTCAGTGTGAGGATTCTAGGGTCACAGTAAACTGGCAGTGGTGCATCGGAAACAAGCAACGTGACTCCCGGAGAAGTTCCATATTGTGGCTGCAGTCGCATTAGTCGCTTATAGCAAAAGTGGCTGGAGCCTTTAGTATTGTATAGTGACACAATTTATGTGTTCCATCGTCAATGTGAGGATACAAGGGTCACAATAAAAAGGCAGTGGTGAATCGGAAATAAGCAGCTTGACTCTCAGAAGAAGTTCCATACGGTCACCATATCCACGTTAGCCGCTTGGAGCGAAATCACCTGGAATCCATTGTATTGAATCGCAACGCCATTACTGTGTAGCGTCGTCAATGTGAGGATACAAGTTTCACAGTAAATTGGCATTGGTGCATCGGAAAGAAACAACTTGACTCGCAGGAGAATTTCCATACGGCGATAGTAGGCGCGTTAGTCGCTTGGTGAAAATTCGGCACTGAACCTGTAGTATTGAATCGCGAAGCAATTTGTGTGTTGCATCGTCAACAGAGGGTGCAAGGGTTACATAAAACTGGCAGTGGTGCATCGGAAAGAAGTATCTTTACTCCCAGGAGAAGTTCCATACGGTGACCGTAGTCTCGTTAGTAGCATGAAGAAAAGTTGGTTGGAGTGTGCAGTATTGAATCTCGACACAATTTGTGTGCTACAGCATCAACGTGAGGATGTGAGGGTAAAATTAACCAGCAGTGGTGCATCTAAAAAAAGAACTTTACTCCCAGGAGAAGTTACATACGGTGACTGTAGCCACATTAGCCGCTTGGAGAGAAGTCTGCTGGAGCCTCTAGTATTGAAACGCGAAGGAATTTGTGGGTTGCATGGTCAGTTTGAGGGTACGAGCGTCACATTAAAGCGGCAGTGGTGCATCGGGAACAAGCAGCTAGACTCTCAGGGGACGTTCCATACCGTGACGGTAGTCGCATTAGTCGCTTGGAGAAAACTTGTCATGGGGCCTGTTGTATTGAATTGCGGCGCATGTTGTGTGTGACATCGTCAATGCGAGGGTGAGAGGGTTACAGAGGTGCATCATCATGAAGCATCTTGACTCTCCTGAGAAGCTCATACAGTTACCGTAGCCGCCTCAGTTTCTTGGAGAGAAGTTGGCTGGAACCTGTAGCATTAAATCGCGATGCAATTTTTTTGTTGCATCGTCAGTGTGAGGATGGGAGCTTTACAGTAAACTGATAGTGGTGCACCGGAAACAAGATACTGGACATCCAGTAGAAGATAAATACATCAAGCATAGCCGCATTAGTCACTTGGAGGGAAGTCGATTACGGCCTGTAGTATGGAATCTGGATGCATTTTGGGTGTTGCAACAATTGAAGGGGTGATGCTTCCAGTTATCTGGCAGTGGTGCATTGGAAACAAGCGACATGATTAACATCAGAAGTTCTGTATGGTGAATGTAGCCATGATAGTCCCTCAGAGAAAAGTCGGCTTGCAGCCTGTAGTACTGAATTGCGGCGCAATTTGTATGTTGCATCGTCAATGTGAGTGTGCGAGTGTTACAGTAAACTGGCAGTGGTGTATCGGAAACAAGCAGCTTCACTACCAGGGTCAATTCCATACAGCGACCGTAGCCACAATTGTCGCTTTGAGATAAGTCTGCTGGAGCCTCTAGTATTGAAACGCGACGGAGTTTGTGTGTTGCATCGTCAATGTCAGGACGATACTGGCAGTGGTGTTTCAGAAACAAGCAACTTGACTAACAGGAGAACATCCATAGGGTGACCGTTCCCGCATTAGTCGATTCAAAAGAACTTGGCTTCTGAATGCATTAATGAATCGATTTGCAATATATGTGTTGCATCGTGAATGTGAGGGTACAAGGTGTACAGTAAAATGGGAGTGGTGCATTGGAAATAAGCAACTTGACTCCCAGGAGATTTTTATATGGTGACCGTAGCCACGTTACCTGCTTGGATAAAAGTAGAGTGGAGCCTGTAGTTTTGAATCGCGACAAAATCTGTGTGTTGCATTATCAATGTGAGGGTGCCAGGGCTATAGTAAAGGCATCAGAAACTAACAACTTGACTCCCAGTAGAAGTTCCATTCGGTGATCCTAGCCGAAGTTATTCACTTGGGGTGAAGTCGGCTGGAGACTGTAGTGTTGAATCGCGATGCAATTTGTGCGATGTGTCGCCAGTGAGAGAGTGCAAGGGTTACAGTAAACTAGCAATGACCCAATGAACACACGGAACTTGACAGTCGCTTGGAGAGAAGTCGGCGTGGCCTGTAGTTATGAATCGCGACGCTATTTGTATTTTGCATCTTCAATATGAGGCTACGAAGGTTACAGTAAATTGGCAGTGGTGCAATGGAAGCAAGGGACTTCACGTCCAGGAGAAGTTCCATACGGCATCGTAGCCGCATCAGTCGCTTGGAGAGGCTTCGGCCACGTTATTCACTTGGATGGAAGACGGCTGCAGCTTGCAGTATTGATTCGCGACGCAATTTGTGTGTTGCTTCGTCATTAAAAGGGTGAAAGGGTTACAGTAATCTGGCAGTAATGCGTTGGACACAAGCAACTTGACGGCCAGAAGACGTTACATGCTGGGACTTGATCCGCGATAGTAGCTTGAAGAGAACTCGGCTGGAGCCTTTTGTACTGAAACGCGACGCAATTTGTGTGTTGAATTATCAGTGTCAGGGTTCCAGGGTTTACATTAAACTGGCCGTTGTACATCGGAATATAACAACTTGACTCCAAGGAGAAGTTGCATACAGTGTCCGTAGCCGAGTAGGTACCTTGGAGAAAAGTTGGTTAGACCCTGAAGAATTGAATCGCGATGCAATTTGTGTGGTGAGTCGTCAATGTGAGGGTACGAGGATTACAGCAAAGGTGCAGACGACGAATAAAAACAAACAAGGAATTTGACTCCTTGGAGAAGTTCCATACGGCAATCTTAGCCGGGTCAGTCGCTTGGAGAGAATTCGGCTGGAGTCTTTAGCCTTGAATCGAGACGCAATTTGGTGGTGAATTATCAATATGAGGGTGCCAGGGTTACAGTAAACTCTCATTTGTGTATCTCAAACAAGCAACTTAACTCCCAGGAGAAGTTTCATACGGTGACCGTAACCGCGCTAGTCGCTTGGAGAAAACTGTTGGAGCCTGTAGTAATGAATCGCGGCTCAATTTGTTAGGGGCATTGTCAATGTAAGGGTACGAGGCTTGCACTAATCTGGTAGTGGTGCATCGGAATCAAGCAACTTGACTTCAAGGAGAAGTTCCATACGGAGATCGTAGCCACGTTAGTCGATTGGAGTGAAGTCAGAAGGAGCGTGTAGTGTTGAATCATGACGCAATTTGCGTGTTGCTTCATGTGAGGGTTACAGTAAACTCGCAGTGTAGCAATGGAAACAAGGAACATGTCTCCGAGGATAAATTCCATTCGCCGATTGTATCCTTGTCAGTCGCTTGGAGAGAAGACGGCTGGAGCCTGTAGTATTGAGTTGCAACGCAATTTGTGGCAGCGATGCATCGGAAATAACCATCTTGACTCCCAGGAGAAATGCCATACTGTGACCGTTGCATCTTTAATAGCTTCAAGAAAAGTTGGCATGGAGCCTGCAGTATTGAATCCCGAAGCAACTTGAGTCTTGCCTCATCAATGTGAGGGTGCGAGGGTTACAGTAAACTGGCAGAGGTGCATCGGAAACAAACAATTTGACTTCCAGGAGTAGTTCCATATAGTGACCGTAGCTGCTTTAGTCACTCTTAGAGATGTCAGCTCGAATCTGTAGTACTGAACTGCGAAACAATTAGTTTGATGCGTCGTCAATGTGAGGGTCCGAGAGTTAAGGAAAACTAAAGTGGTGTATAGGAAACAATCAACTTAACTCAAAGGACATGTCCCATACAGAGGCGGTAGTCGAATTAGCTCGGCGAGAATTGGCTGGAGCCTGTAGTATTGAACCCCGACACAATTTGCATTGTTACTTAGAGGGTGCGGGGGCTACAGTAAACTGGCAGTGGAGCACCAGAAATAATCAATTTCACTCTCAGGATAAGTACCATACTTTTGTTTCCCGCCTGGAAGACGGCGCATGGGTCTGCTCCTGAAAACTGAAAGGTTGGCTGAATGAAGGAAGCGAGCAGGAGGAGGAGAGGCAAAGCACTTCAGTACTGTGTGTGAACTGTAATCATCTTTACTTAACTTTGCGTACAAGCAGTGGTTCGGCCTCTGTGAAAAAGAAACAATATTGCTAGGTCGTCTCCTCGGAATCAAATGGGCAGAATCTACAGCGGTGTTTGTAGAGCTGAACAGCATGTGCTAGAGGGCACTGTCGTCAGTGTCTGTCGTAGTGCCATTTAAAGAACTTGCCCCTCCGCCATGGCATCGTAGCTATCGATACCACATCCCTCCCCCCCGAAATTACGCACCGTCGTTGTATATGGCTTCCGACGGCTGGTGGAGGGACCCAGGGGCGACCCAGCTGAGGGGCGGACAGCGGATCTGCCGGAGTCTGTCCACACAAGACCCTAAATTGCTCGCGAGGGGGCAGGGGAAACCCCCCGTGGAATTCCTGTCCAGGCCGCGCACCGCCACTGGGTATGCTCAGATGAGGACCTCCATTGGCGACGGCGACGGCGGCATGACAGCAGCCTCAGCGTCCATCGGTTCCGGCACTGTGGAGGAATATAGTGGCGGCGGCGGCGGCGGCGGCGGCGGCGGCGGCTGGAGTTGGTGCCGTGGCGGCGGCGACATGCGGCCGTCTGGTGCAGGTGGCTGGACTAGCAGCGGCGATGACGGTAGACGCGCCCGCGGCGGAGGCGCGAGTAGCTGAGGCGCCGGCAGTGAATTCGTGGGCTGAGGCGGCGGAAGCCTCGAAGCCTCCAATTCTACCGGAAAAAAACCATCGGCAGAAAACCGAGGACGGCACAAACAGATCTGGTTCCATTGTTGACTGACAGTGCCCGAGGGACCAGAAATAACAAATAAGGCGCGCCCGGGCTGGCGAAGAATGCGCCCCGGATTCTAGCGTTACCTGCCAGAGAAAACGCAATAGAGCACCAAATCATGTGGCGCCAAGCCAGAACGAGGCGAAGCTGCGGAAGTGTGCAGCGGCGGGTGCAATAGCTGCAGGAGCGACCGATGGGCGCAGCCGTGTGGCAATTCCGCAGGGGAAGGGGTGCCACGCGGCTGAGAGCGATAGGAAGCAAGGGAAGTCCAGAGCGGACGCCCGCGAGAGTGCGTGGCGCGCAACTTGCTCGTCTGCGACTTAAACGTGCGCACAAAGCGTTCATCCTCGCCGTTCGACTGGGGGTGGAACGGAGCTGAGGCCAGATGACGAATGTCATTAGCAGCACAGAACGCTTCAAAGGACCCGAATTGGGGGCCATTGTCAGAGACAATACCTTCGGGAAGGCCCTCTATACAAAAAATAGAGGTCAAAGCCCGATTAGTGCTGGTAGACGTAGAGGAAGACATAGGTACAACAAAAGGAAAGTTGCTGTACGCATCAATAACTATCAACCCATGGAGAGGTGCATCAAACCAGTCTCAGGACTGAAGACCAGAACAACAACAACAACAACGAACCATCAACCAGCAGGTGTCCCAGAGAGGACCCACAAAATCAAAATGAACGTGCTGCCAAGGCACAGTAGGAGTCAGCCAGGCAAAGAAGCGCTGGTGGGGAGCAGATTGATGCTCCACGCACGAGCTACAGTGAGCAAGCAAATTCTCAATATGTTTATCGATGCCCATCCAAGTGCAGTGACGACGCACTAATTGCTTCGTCAGCAGTATACCCCAATGGCCAGCGTGCAGTAAACGGAGGATTTCCGACTGCAACGAACGAGGTACAACCACACGAGACTGATCATTGTCAGCTCATAACAAGGTAACACCGTGGTGTACAGACAAGTTGTGACGCTGCGTGAAGTAACGTCGAACAAGTAGATCTCGAATCTGTGTTGCAGATGAAGGACATTGAGTATGAATATACTGCAAAAGAATCTACAAAGAAGCATCAGCAGCTGTCGAGGAAGCAATGCGACGAAAATCCACCGCAAAACAATCAGCTAAATCTTTATCTTGCGAATCAATGCTACGGTTGCAGGTTCGAATCCTGCCTCGGGCATGGATGTGTGTGATGTCCTTAGGTCAGTTATGTTTAAGCAGTTCTTAGTCTAGGGGACTGATGACCTCTGATGTTAAGTCCCATAGCGCTCAGAGCCATTTGATTTTTTACGAATCAATAAACATGCAGGACAGTTCAGAAGAATCAAGCACTTTGTCAGGACCGATAGGTAGACGAGACAAATCATCAGCATTGCCATGCTGGGCCGTAGGCCGAAACAAGATTTCGTAATTGTAGTTAGACAAAAACAAAGACCAACGTTGCAACTTTTGTGCCGTACGGGCTGGAACTGGCTTCAACGGGTGAAACAATGACGTCAAAGACTTATGGTCGTTGACCAACTAGAACTTGCGACCGTACAAAAAAATCATGAAACTTCCTCACTCCATATACAATAGCTAAGGCTTCTTTCTCGATTTGAGAATAGAGTTGCTGGGCAGAAATGAGCAACTTAGACGCAATAGTGATGGGGTGATCGACAGAATTAACACGGTGCGAGAGAACTGCTCCGATGCCGTGAGAAGATGCATCCACAGCCAAAACAACAGGTTTGGAGGGATCGAAAGGAATCAAACAGCGACACTCAACAAAGCAGATTTGAGCTTGTGGAAAGCAGCGTCACAGTCCGAACACCAAAGAAAAGGAACGTTCTTACTCCGAAGGCGATGCAAAGGCGCTGCAATCTGCGCTGCATTTGGTATAAACCGAACATAATAAGTGATGTTGCCCAACACAGACTGAAGTTCTTTCAAGTTCCTGGGTGCTGGCAAGTCTCTAATTGCACAGAGATGTGACAGTGAGGGGTGGATACTCTGTCCATTAATGATATGTCCTAAATACTGAATCTCGGTTTGAAAAAAATTGCATTTGTCTGTTGCACTTTAGTACTGCCTGAAAAAGTACAGTAAATAAGGCACGCAATTTCTGCAAATGTTCGTCAGGGCTGCGACCTGATACAACTATATCGTCCAGATAATTTGAGCAACCAGGGACAGTGGCACACAACTGCTGCAAGTAGGACTGAAAAGTAGCAGGAGCCGAAGCACAACCGAACAGAAGGCGGCGAAACTTGACAAGCCAAGGTTAGTGTTGATCACAAAATAGCGCTGCGACTGTTCGTCGAGCGGAATTTGAAAGTATGCGTCCCGCAAGTCAATAGTGGAAAAGAATTTTCCCGCACCAAGCTTATCAAAAATGCCTTCAGGACGCGGTAAGGTAAAAGTAGCTACTACTGTCTGAGGGTTTACTGTAGACTTAAAGTCAGCACAAATACGGAGACGACCGTTTGGTTTGTTTACACACACTACAGACGGAGCCCATGGCGAAGCAGAAACAGGTTCAATGACACCACTGTCTTGCAATTGCGTAGGTTCAGCAGCTACGGCGTCGCGCAGTGCGTGCGGTACCGGGTGTGCGCGCCGGAAAATAGGCGTCTCATTGTCTTTGACTACAACATGCGCTGCAAAGTCTGTGGCATATGGATATATTTTAAAATTCTGAAAGTTAATTGTGGCCTTCAGCCATTGGTATTGCAGCTTGCATGTGTTTGTTCTATCTGCTTTCCCTTGAGGCTTTCTGCTTAGCCGTGATATGTTTCTGTTTTTATTTTATTTGCCTCTTTACTTGCGTTTTTATCTTATTGATTTTTAAGATCTCTTGTTTTTTAAAGTATTTTGGCCTTCTGCCTTTAAAAGTCTGCGGTAGCATACTCCAAAATTTTGAAACTCTAATGTAGCCTTCAGCCATTTGTATTGCACCTTGCATATGTTTGTTCTATCTACCTTGCTGTGATGTTTGTTTTTTAATTATTTTATTGCTATCTTAATTGGATTTTATCTTGTTGATTTGTTAAGATTCCTTGTTTGAAGGCCTTGAGCTGTGAAAGAATTGCATTCAGTAAAGGTCCGGATGTGTGCCGATTTAGTTGTAAAAGTGTTATTAGATTACAATAAATTACAATTAAAAGGTGAAACTGATCCCAACCTATGTGGCCCTTTCCACATTTCTAATCACCTGTTCTGCCAAGGGCGTACAGTGGGCTTATCACACGTTAACTCATAGGAGAAGTTCCATACGGTGACCGTAGGCACGTTAGTTGCTTGGAGAAAAGTCGGCTGGTGCCTGTTGTATAGAAACGCGACGCAATTTGTGTGTTGCATCGTCAATGTGAGGGTGAGAGGACTACAGTAAACTCGCAGTGGTGCGTCAGAAAGAAGCAACTCGACTCCCAGAAGAAGTTCCATACGGTGACCAAAGCCCCGTTAGTACTTTGGAGAAAAGTCACCTGGAGTCTTTAGCATTGCATCACGAAGCGATTTGTGTGTTGCATCGTCAATGTGAGTGTGCAAGGTTTACAGTAAACTGACAGCGGTGCGTCGTAAAAAAGCAAGTTGACTTCCAGCATCATTTCCATACGGTGACCATAGCCACGGTAGCCGCTTGGAGAGAAGATACCTAGAATCTGTAGTATTGAGTCGAGACGAAATTTGTGCGATACATCGTCATGTGAGGGTCCGAGATTTAAAATAAACTGGCAGTAGTGCATCGGAAACAAGCAACTTTACTCCCAGGAGGAGTTCCATCCGGTGACCATAGCGGCGTTCGTCGATTGGAGAGGAGTCGGCTGATGCCTCTAGAGTTGAATCGCACGCAATTTCTGCGCCATTTCTGTGTTGCATGGTGAAAGTGAGGGTCCGAGTGCAACAGTAAGGTGCCAATGGTGCATCGGAGAGATGCAACTTGACACCAAGAAGAAGTTCCATACGTTGACCATAGCCGCGTTAGTCGATTTTACAGAAGTCAGCTAAAGTATATAGTATTGAATCGCGACGCAATTTGTGTGTTGCCCCGTCCATGCGAGGGTGCGACGGGTGCAGCAAACTGGCAGTGGTGCCTCTGAAACAAAAGCTTGATTTCCAGGAGAAGTTCCGTACGGCGACCAAAGCCGAGTTACACGATTTGAGAGAAGTTGGCTGGAGTCTGTAGTATTGAACAGCGATGCAATATTTTTGTTCCATTGCCGATGTGATGGAGTGAGAGTTACAGTAAACTGGCAGTGATACATCGGAAACAAGCAAATTGAGTCCCAGGAGAACGTCCATACAGCACCGTACCATGTTAGTCAGTTGGAGGTAAGTGGACTGGAGCCTGTAATATTGAATCAAAAAGCAATTTTTGTATTGCATCGTCAATTTGTGGGTCGGAGGTCTACGGTAAACTGGCAGTGGTTCATCGGAATCAAGCAACTTGACACCCAGGGAAAGTTCTATAAGGTGCCTGTAGTGGCGATAGTTGCTTGGAGAGAAGTCGGCTGGAACCTGTAGTATCGTATCGCGATGCAATTTGTGTGTTGCATGGTCAATGTGATTATCGGATATTTACAGTAAACTGGCAGTGGCGCGTTGGAAAGAAGCAACTTCACTTTCTGGGGAAGTTCCATACTGTGACCAAAGCCACGTTACAACACCAGAGAGAAGTCGGCTGGAGCCTGAAGTATTGAGTCATGACGGAATTTGTGTGTTGCATCGTGAATGTAAAGATGCGAGTGTTACAGTAAACTGACAGTGGTGCATCGGAAAGAAGTAACTTGACTCCCAGGAGAATTTACGTAAGGTGACCAAAGACGCGTTAGTCGACTGGAGGAAAGTCGGCTGCAGTCTGCAGTATTGTATCACAATGCAATTTGTGTGTTGCATCGTCAGTGTGAGGGTGTGAGTCTTACAGTCAACGGGTGGTCGTGCATCGGAAAGAAGCAACATGACCCCCAGGAGTCGTTCCATACAGT
Organism: Schistocerca piceifrons; assembly: GCF_021461385.2. Classification (NCBI taxonomy): domain Eukaryota; kingdom Metazoa; phylum Arthropoda; class Insecta; order Orthoptera; family Acrididae; genus Schistocerca; species Schistocerca piceifrons. Next base: position 549,013,720 of record NC_060143.1, read on the forward strand.
GACCATAGCCGCGTTATTCGATTGGAGAGAAGTCGGCTGGCGTCAGTGTTATTGAATCGCGACGCAATTTGAGTGTTGCGTCGTGAATGTGAGGTTGCGAGTATCACAGTAAACTAGCAGCGGTTCATCGGAAAGAAGGAAATTGATTCCCAGGAGGAGATCCATACAATGGTAAAACCCGCGTTATTCCATTGGAGAGAAGTCGTCTGGAGTCTGTAGTGTTGAATCACGACGTAATTTGTACGTTGCATCGTCAAGGTGAGGATGGGATGGTCACAGTAAATTCGCAGTGGTGCATCGGAAACAAGTAACTTTACCTCCTGGAAAATTCCATACGGTGTCGAAAGCCGCGTTAATCGCTTCGAGAAAAGTCCTCCAGAGTACCATGTATTGAATCACGACGCAATTTCTGAGTTGCATCGTAAACGTGACGGTGCGGGAACTACAGTAACTGGCAGTGTTCCATCGGGAAGAAGAACTTTACTCCCAGGAGGAGTTCCATACGGTGACCAAACCCGCGTTGGTCGATTGGAGAGAAGTCGGCTAAAGTGTATAGGGTTGAAGCGCGTCGCACTTCGTGTTTTTCTTCGTGAATGTGAGAGTGCGAGGTTTACAGTATAGTAGTGGTGCATCGGAAACAAACAACTTGAGTCCCAGGAAAACTTCATTACAGTCTCCTGGATCTGTAATATTGAATTGCGACGCAAATTTTTTGTTCCATCGTCGATGTGAGGGGGCGAGTATTATACCAAACTTGCAGGGGGACATCGGAGTGAAGCAACTTGATTCACAGAAGAAATTCCAAAAAGTGAGCAAAGCAGCGTAGGTCGATTGGAGAGAAGTCGCCTGGAGCCTGTAATATTGAATCGCGAAGCAATTTGTGTGGTGAATCGTCAATGTGAGGGTCCGAGAGTTACCCTTATTTCGCTGTGGTTCATCGGAAACCAGGATCATGACTACCGGGAGAAGTTCCATACGGTGACAGTAGCCACGTTACTCGCTTGTAGTAAAGTCTGATGCAGCCTGAAGTATTGAATCGCGCTGCATTATGTGTGTTGCATTGTCAATATGACGGTGCGAGATTTACAGTAAACTGGCAGTATGCATCGGTAACAGCCAACTTGTCTGTCAGGAAATGTTCATTACGGTGCCTGTAGCGGCGTTAGTCGCTTGGAGAGAAGTCGGCTGCTGCTTGTAGAATTGAATCACGGCGCAATTTCTGTGATGCATGCTGAAAGCAAGGGTTCGAGTGTAACAGTAATCTGCCAATGGTGCATCGGAGAGAAGCAGCTTGACACCAAGGAGAAGTTCCCTAAGCTGACCAAAGCCGAGTTACACGATTTGAGAGAGGTAGGCTGGAGTTAGTAGTATTGACCCACGGCGCAATTTGTGTGTTGCATTTTCAATTTCAGGGTGCGAGATTTACAGTAACTGGCAGTGGTGCGTCCGAAACAAGCAACTTGAGTCCCAGAAGAACGTCCATACAGGACTGTAGCCATGTTAGTCGGTTGGAGATAAGTAGGCAGGAGCCTTCAGTATTGAATCACGAAGCAATTTTTGTATTGCATCGACAATTTGGGAGTCGGAGGCTTACAGCAAACTGGCAGTGGTGCATCGGAATCAACCAACTTGACACCCAGGGAATGTTCCATGAGGTGCCTGCAACGGCGATGGTCGCTTGGAGAGATGTCCACTGAAACCTGTAGTATCGAGTCGCAATGCAATTTATGTGTTGCATGGTCATGTCATTATCGGAGATTTACAGTAAACTAGCAGTTGTGCATTGGAAAAAAGCAACTTGACTTTCAGGGGAAGTCCCATACGGTGACCAAAGCCGTGTTGCTCGACTGTAGAGAAGTCGTCTGGAGCCTGAAGTATTGAGTCGCGACGAAATTTGTGTGTTGCATTGTGAATGTGAAGACGCAAGTGTTACAGTAAACTGACAGTGGTGTATGGGAAAGAAGCAACTTGATTACCAGGAGAATTTGCATACGATGACCAAAGACGCGTTGGTCGACTGGAGGGAAGACGGCTGCAGTCTGTAGTATTGAATCAGAACGCAATTTTCATCGTGAATGTGAGGGTGCGAGTGTTACAGTAACCTGTCAGTGGTGCATCAGAAAGAAGCAACTTGACTCCCAGAGAAACTTAGATACGATGCATGTAACTGCGTAAGTCGATTGGAGAAAAGTCGGCTGCAGCCTGTAGTATTGAATCGCGACGCTATTTGAACACTGTATCGTCAATGTGAGGGTGCGAGGGTTACATCAAAATGGCAGTGGTGTATCGAAAACAAGTAACTTGACCTCGAGGAAAAGTTCCATACAGTGATGAAAGCCCCGTTAGTCGCTTGGAGAAAAGTCGGCCTGTTCCTGAAGTATTTAATTGCGAAGCAATTTGTGTGTTCCATCCTGAACGTGACGGTGAGTCTGTTACAGTAAACTGGCATTGGTCCATCGGAAGGAGCAACTTGACTCCTAGGTGATGGTAGAGTGACCAAAGCCGAATTAGTCGATTGGAGAGATGTAGGCTGGTGTCTAAAGTATTGAATCGCGACGCAAATTTTGTGTTGGATCGTATATGTGGGGGATCGAGGGCATAGAAAACTGGCAGTGGTACAACGGAAACAAGTAACTTGATTCCTAGGAGAAGTTCGATACGGTGAGCAAAGACTTGTTAGTTGATTGGAGAGAATAGGGCTGGAGTCGGCAGTAACGAATCGCGACGCAAATTGTGTGTCTCGTCATCAAAGTAACGGTGGAGGGTTTCAGTAAACTCGCAGTGGTGCATCGGAAACAAGTAACTTGACCTCCAGATAATGTACCAGAAGGAGTGGAAGCCCACGTTAGTCGCTTTGAGAAAAGTGCTCCAGTATACGAAGTATTCAATTGCGACGGGATTTCTGTGTTGCATCGTGAACGTGAAGGTGCGAGAATTACAGTAAACTGGCGGTGGTCCATCGGAAAGAAGAACTTTACTTGCAGGAGAAGTTCCATACGGTGATTAAAACCGCTTCCATAAGGTGACCGTAGCCGTGTTATTCGCTTGGAGTGGTGTTGGCTGGAGCCTGCAGTAAAGAATCGTGAGGCACTTTTATATGCTGCATGGTGAATTTGAGGGTGCGTGTGTTGCAGTAAACTGGCAGTGGTGTATCTGAAAGAAGCAACTTGACTACCAAGAGGAGTTCCATACAGTGACCAAAGCCTCGTTAGTCAGATGGAGAGAAGTAGGCTGTAGCCTGAAGTACTGACTGGCGACGCAATTTCTGTGTTGCATCGTCAATGGAGGTATCGAGGGTTACAGTAAATTTGCAGTGGTGCAGCGGAAACAAGCAACTGGACTCCTAGGGAAAGTTCCAAACGGCGCACGTAACCGCGTCAGTCTTTTTAAGAGAAGTCGGCTGGAGACCTAATTATTGAATTGCGTTGCAATTTGTGTGTTGCATTGTGAGTGTGAGGGGGCGATTGTTACAGTAAGCTGACAGTGGTGCATCGGAAAGATGCAACGTGAATCCCAAGAGAAGTTCCATACGTCAACCTAAGCCCCATTAGTCGTTTGGAGAGACGTAGGCTGTAGACTGAAGCATTGAATAGCGATGCAATTTCTGTGTCTCATCTTTAATGTGAGGGTGCGAGGGATACAGTAAACTTGCAGTGGTGCATGGGAAAGAAGCAACTTCACTCCCAGGGAAAGTTAAATACGGTGCACGTAACCGCATTAGCCGATTGGAGAGAAGACGGCGTAGTCTCTGTTATTCAATAGCGACGCAATTTGTGTGTTGCATCGAGATCGTGACGGTGCGAGGGTTACAGCAAACGGCGGTGGTGCATCGGAAACAAGTAACTCGAATCGCAGGAAATGTTCCATATTCTGCTCCTTGCCACGTTAGTCACTTGGAGAAAAGTCGGCTTGAGCATGAAGTATTGAATCGCGGCGAAATTTCTGTGTTGAATCGTCACTGTGATGGTGTGAGAGTTACAGTAAACTTTCAGTGGTGCATCGTAAAGCACCAATTTGACTCCGAGTAAAAATTCCGTACACTGACAACAGCCGCGCTGGTCGATTGGACAGAAGACGGCTGGAGTTTTTAGTAATGAATGGCGATGCAAATTCTGTGTTGCATTGTCAATATGAGGGTGTGACAGTTACAGTAAACTTTCAGCGGTTCATCGGAAAGTAGTAATTTGTCTCATAGGAGAAGCTGCACACCGTAACAAAGCCACGTCAGTCGATTGGAGAGAAGTCGGCTGGAGCCCGCAGTATTGAATCGCGTCGCTATTTGTGTGTTGCACCGTCAGTGTGAGATTGTGAGCGTTACTTTAAACTGACAGTGACGCATGGGAAACGTGCAACTTCACTCATAGGAAAAATTCCATACGGTGCCAGTAACAACGTTAGTCGCTTGGAGAAAAGTCGGCTGGAGCATGAAGTATTGACTCGCGACGAAATTTGTGTGTTGCACCGACAGTGTGAGATTTCGAGCGTTGCAGTAATCTGACACTGATGCATGGGAAACGTGCAACTTGACTCATAGGAAAAGTTCCATGCGGTGACAGTAGCCACGTAAGTCGGGTGGTGGAAAGCCGGCGTGTGCCTTAACTGAATGGCGACATAATTTCTACATTAATTTGTCAATGTGAGGGTTCGAGGGTTACAGTAAACTGGAAGTGGTGCATCGGAAAGAAGAAATTAGACTCCCAGAAGAGTTTCCATAGGGTGACCGTAGCCGCGTTAGCCGACTGGAGAGAGGTCGGCTTGCTTCTGTGTTATTCAATCGCGACGCAATTTGAGTGTTGGATCGTAAATGTGGGGGTTCGATGGTATAGAAAACTGGCAGCAATACATCGGGAGGAAGCAATTTGACTCGCAGGAGAAGTTCCATACGGTGACCAATGGCCCGTAAGTCAATTGGGGAGTAGTCGGTTAGAGCCTCTAGTATTGAATCGCTTCGCCATTTTTTGAAAGGCATCATCAACACGAGGGTGCGCGGGGTACAATAAACTATCAGTGCTGTATCGGAAAGAAGGAAATGTAATCCCAGGAAAAGTTCCATGCGGTGTACAAAGCTGTGTAAGACGCATGGAGGATAATCGTCTGGAGAATGTAGTATTGACTCGCGCCGCAATTTGTGAGTTGCATCGTGAATGTGAGGGTGTGAGTGTTACAGTAAACTAACAGTGGTGCATCGGAAAGAAGGAAATTGACTCCCAGGAGAAGTTCCATGCAGTAGACAGAGCCGTGTGTGTTGCTTCGTCAATATGAGGTTACAGTTAACTGTCAGTGGTGCCCCGGAAACGAGCAAGTTGACTTCCTGACGTACTTCCATATGGTGAACGCAGCTGCGGTAATCGCTTGGAGATAAGTTGGATGAATCCTGTTGTATCGAATCACGATGCAATTCGTGCGTTGCATTGTCACTGTAGGCGTGCAACAGTTACAGTAAACTGGTAGTGATGCTACGGAGACAAGCTATTTCACTTCCACAAGAACATCCAAATGGTGACCGAATAGTGATGCTACGTAGACAAGCTATTTCACTCCCACAAGAATACCCAAATGGTGACCGAAGCCATGTTAGTCGTTTGGAGAAAAGTCGGCTGTGGTATGTAGTATTGAAACGAGACGCAATTTGTATGTTCCATTGTGCATGTGGGGGTGCGAGGGATTCAGTAAACTGGCAGTGGTGCATCGGAAAGAAACAACTTGACTCAGAGGAGAACTATCACGCGGTGTCCATAGCCACATTAGTCGATTGGAGACAAGTCGGCTGCAGCCTATAGTATTCAATCGCGACGCAATATGTGTGTTAAATCGTCAATGTGAGGATCTGAGGTTACACTAAACTGCAGTGGTGCATCGGAAACATGCAACTTCACGCAAAGGAGAAGTTCCATACGGTGACCGCATCCTTGATAGCCTCTTGGATAAATGTTGGCTGGAGCCTGTGGTGTAGAACCGCGACACAATATGTGTATTGCAACGTCAATGTGAGAGTACGACGGTTACAGTAAATTGGCACTGATGCATCGGAGAGAAACAATTTGACTATCACAAGAAATTCCAAACGATGACCGAAGAAGTATTAGACACTTGGGGAAATGTCACATGTAGCATGTAGTAATAAATCGCGGCGCAATTTGTGTGTCATGCAACTTCCATACGGTGACCATAGCAGCATTACCTCTTGTAGAGAAGTCGGTTGGAGCCTGTAGTACTGAATCGCGACGCAGTTTCTGTGTTGCATTGTCAATGTGAGGGTGCGAGGGTTACAATAAACTGGCAGTACTCCATCGGAAACAAGCAACTTGACTCCCAAGAGAAGTTGTATACGGTGACCATAGCCACATTAGTCGCTTGGAGAGAAGTCAGTTGGAGGCTGTATTATTGAATCACGACACAATTTCGTTTTTGCATCCTCAATGTGAGTTGCTAGGGTCACAGTAAACTGGCAGTGGAGCACTGAAAAAACTGAATGACTCCCAGAAGAAGTTCCATACGGTGGTCGTAGCCACGGTAGTCTCTTGGAGAGAAGTCGGTTGGAGCCGGTCGTATTGAATCGCGACGTATCTTCTGTGTTGCATCGTGAATGTGAAGGTGCGAGTGATACAGTAACCGGCATTGGTGCATCGGAAACAAGTTACTTGACTGCCAGGGTTAGCTCCATACGGTGACCATAGCCGCAGTAGTCACTTGTAGAAAAGTCGGTTGAGGCGTTTAGTATACAATCTTGAGGGAATTTGTGTGTTGAATCGTGAATGTGAGGGTGCGAGTTATACAGTAAACTCTCAGTGGTGCATCAGAAAAAAGCTACTTGACTCCCAGGAAAAGTTCCATACGGTGACCAAAGACGCGTAATCCGACAGGAGAAAAGTCGGTTGGAGCCTGTAGCATTGAATCGCGACGACATTTGTGAGTTGCATAGTGAATGTGAGGGTGCGAGTGGTACAGTAAATTGGAAGTCGTGGATCCGAAAGAAGAAAATTTACTCCCAGGAGAAGTTCCATACTGTGGACAAAGCCGCGTAAATCGACTAGAGAGTAGGAGACTGGAGAATGTAGTATTGAATCGCGAAAAAACATTTGTGTTGCATATGGTGACCGAAGCCGCTTTAGTTATTTGGAGAAAAAGTCGGCTGAAGCCTATAGTATTGAATCGTGACACAATTTGTGTGTTGCATCGTCAATATGAGGGTGCGAGGTTACAGTAAACTGGCAGTGGCGCATCGGAAACAAGCAACTTCACTCCCACGTAATGCTACATACGGTGACCGCAGCCATTTTTGTCGCTTAGATGGAATCCGGCTGGAGGCTGTAGAATTGAACCACGACGCAATTTATGCGTTGCGTCGATAATGTGAGGGTGCGAGGGTTCCAGTAAATTGGCAGTGGTGCATCGTAAACAAGCAATTTGACTCTCAGGATAGGTTCCATACGGTGACCGTAGCACTGTTAGTCGCTAGGAGAAAACTCAGCTTGGGCCTGTAGTATTGAATCGCGGCGCAATTTGTGCGTTGCAGCGACAATGTAAGGGTGCGACGGTTACATAAAACTGCTAGTGATGTATGAGAAATAAGCAACCGTCTCCCAGGAGATGTTAAATACGGTGACCGAGGCGCAGTTAGCCGCTGGGGGAAAAAAATGTTAGCTGGAACGTCTAGAGTTGGATCCCGACTCAATTTGTGTGTCAGTGTGAGGGTATTTAGTTTACACTAAACTGACAGTGGTTCTTCAGAAACATGCTACTTGTCTCTCAGTAGAAGTTCCGTATGGTGACCGTTGCCGCGTAAATCGATTGGATGGAAATAGACTGCAATTTGTAATATTCAATCGCGACACAATTTGTATGTTGCATCGGCAATGAGATGTTGCGAGGGTTACAGTAAACTGGCTGTGGGTCATCAGAAACAAGGACTCCCAGGAGAACTTCCATAAGGTGACCAAAGTCGCATTGTCGCTTGTAACGGATTCAGCTAGACCCTGTAGTATTGAATCGCGACGCTGTTTGCGTATTGCATCGTCAATGTGAAGGTGCGAGGGTTACAATAACCTGGCAGTGCTCCATCGGAAACAAGCAACTTGCCTCCCAGCAGAAGTTCCATACGGTGACCGTGGTAGCGGTACTCGCTTGTAGAAAAATGTGCTGTAGCCTGTAGTGTACAATCGCGAGGCAATTTGTGTGTTTCATCGTCAATGTGAATGTGCGACTGTTACAGCAAATTGTCTGAGGTGCATCGGAAACTAGGAACCGACTCCCAAGAGTAGTTTCATTTGGTGACTGTAGCAGGGTGTATACGCGGACAATAAAAAAAAAAAAAATCCCCCATTTTTCCCACATTTCCCGGTTAAGAATACACTTCATCCGGGATTAAAACACACTTTTTCCGTGTTAGTAAGTGACAGTATATTTTGCCTCTGAACTGTAAAATTAGCAATCCTTTGAACGGTTGTGTTTTAATACACGGACGTAGAATTTCCCGGCACTTTAGAAAACGAAACTCAGGGAGGAAATCTCTTTTTGGAAAGATTTTTGATGTGCAGAAACATGTACGTTTCATATTTTCGTATTACGAAAGTATAAATTCGAATTCCACCAAACACCACATGTTACTTTCCCAACCCTTGTAATAGAGATTGCGATGCGCTTTTGTAAGCCAGTCATAGCTCATGTCACGTGATGCCGCTAGTCGATGACAGCGGATATTCAGACAGCAGGACACGTGATGTTGTCATCTAATAGCAACATCGCTGTTAAGTAGTGCTGATACACACACAGGGAAAGTTAATGTTTTAAATTAATACACATAGTGTTGCTACAACAAAATCAAAGCTTTCGCATATAATATTGGTCTCTAAGGTTAATAAGCTGCGAAACTTTCACATATAATGTTGATATTTTTTGCGCGTGTTACACTTTAAGATATATCACACAAATGTGCCAGTAAAATTTTTAGCTGAGTCCAGTGACTTGTCCACAGATTTTTCCACAAATAATGTAGCTACCGCAGAGGAAAGAGAGCTTCCCGTATCACTACATCAATTTGCTCATAATAACGACATGAATGTCTTATCTTCTGGGCTCGAAATACTTCTAAATGGCTCGTCATCAAACGCTATGTGATTTAAATGGTTCAAATGTCTCTGAGCACTATGGGACTTAACATCTGAGGGCATGAGTCCCCTAGAATTAGAACTACTTAAACCTAACTAACCCAAGGACGCCACACACATCCATAACCGAGGCAGGACTGGAACCTGCGACCGTAGCAGCCGCGTGGCTCCGGACTGAAGCACCTAGAACATCTTGACCACACTGGCCGGCTATGTGATTTAAGAAATTCATCGTATATTCTCGCACATAGTTCAACTTGCGTAAAAGGAAATTATCTTTGAAAGTAACGCTTTTCAAACCACCGTTCGCAATATTTTCCTGCGACCTCTTAGAGATAGGTTCGTTTCAGTACTCGTCAGAGAGCGCCAGATAAAAGGCGCCACTGCGCCTTGGCAGCTGCTATGACGGAGAAAGCCCGTCTGTCCGTACGTGGAAAACATTGAAAGATCTTACATTATGTCATAAAAGAAAAAAGACATCAGAGAATACTCTAAATGTATCGGAATTTCGTGAACCATACTAAAATGGCTCATTTAAAGTTCAAATGGTTCAAATGGCTATGAGCACTATGGGACTTAACATCTGAGGTCATCAGTCCCCTAGAACTTAGACCGTCGCGGTCGCGCGGTTCCTGACTGAAGCGCCTAGAACCGCTCAGCCAGCGTATTTAAAGTGCTTACTTAAAGAGCACATTCGTATGTCCAGATTCCCAATGACGTAGGCCTCAACCTGATATTAAGATTATCAGTGTGGGTTTCGGGATGTAAATTTTCTTGGAGTCCCAGTACTGTATTGACTCATTTTTGATTCTTTATTATGGCATAATGCAATACGTACTAGAAGATGAAAGCGTGCACTTGAAATGCAGCGAGCAGTTGAAATTAGCGAATAGTGTGTAACTAAACACTTTGTTTCAGACACATTGACTGCCTCAGCGTGATAGATTAATAAAAACCAAATTTCTTTGGCAAACCGACAAAAATAACTTCATTGTTCTAGAAGGCGACTAATGCATGGCTGTCAGAAAAGTGAAAAAAAATGAAATCTGAAACTAATAACGTCTATTAGCCTTCCGTAATTGTGTAAATGTATTTTAGTTCACTTGCTAGCTCCCGGCCACAGAAATCCATTTTGTTTTCTTTTGACGTGAGAGCAGTAAACGTAGAGGACACAGCAAAATCACTAAATGTAAACACGTGTCACGTGCAGACTACACACTATAATTCAGACTGCTCTGCAGATCAGCCTTGGACCTACGATATTTCCGAACCGGGGCAATACTAAGATAGTGCCCCCCCCCCCCCCCCCACACACACACACACCTCCCAGCCCCCCCCCCCCCCCACCCTCGACGGTTGAGAATGTAAAAAAGTTTTAAAAATCGAATTTTCAAAAATACGCTCATTTTGTAGCGCGCATCTTTCTGAAGAGTCTGATACGTAAAACATATATGTTCGAGGAAATGTAAGACCTGTTATTTGGTCTTAAGCGTGCCAGAGTGCAGTGCCACCCCTCTTCACACAGCATTCTTCTATCGCACGTCACTGCATTTCGCTTCGTAGAATTGAAGCGTGTATATTTTGTGCTGGATGCCATCAGAATATATTGAGGACAGTGGAAATTAAAATGTCCTGTGGTGCCTCTCCTGCTCCCAGTCGCCCGGTTTGACATCCTGCCCCTCTTTCTGTTTTTTTTTTTTTTAAAAAAAACCTCAATTAATACTGGATGGGATTGTTTGTAATCGGGAGAACAAGAACTCTTCAGAAAATTTGCACTCTTCATTGCCTGTTAGCTAATAACCTTCTGTTGCGGGTGACATAAAATTAAATATAGGATACATAAAACCAGTAAAGACAAGAGACAAGCAATAATACAGTACACATTTCTTCAATCCTTAGCTCCTGGCATTGTTTTCTCTCTCACCTTGCTACAGCTTTACATGACGTGCTTTCCATTCTGCGACAGAATCTATTACCTCATCAAAGTTCTTCAAACGTTTTGCTACGTGAAAAATCGAAATATCTTTGTCTAATACTGCGCAAGCTGTTAATACAAATAGTACCCAAGACTGGTGTGGTTTCTCGATCTTATTACGCCTATTTTGTCACTGTCTGCTACATAAAACAAAATAAGCCTTTCTAACACTGCAGAAATTGTAACACACAGCAAATAAACGAGACTGTTTTGGCACAAATGGTCATTTTTATAACACGACAGAATATAATTCACGAAGACCAACATAAAATGCCTATTGGCCCTACTACAAGCAAAAAGCGTTATGTTTGAAAATAGTTTCACATTTCAATCACACGCTCCAGTTTCTCGAGCATGAGATCGAGAAGTAGTAGAACGAGAGTTTTATACAAATTTGGAATCGCCATATTCTTCCCTAATTTGTGTGATGTCCCCGTTTCTTCTCCTTCCTCGTTCTAACAAATCATCTTGTCATGACTAATCTGGAACTATTCCTGCCTTTGCCAAAACTTATTCGCCAGTTAACTTCACTAACCCTGCCAGAATCACCGGTTTAGTTATCCCTGATTATTCTCTGGTTAGGCGTTGTTATGTTCGCATAAACCGTTTTCAGCGCTGTTCCAGAATAGAACTTAAGCGGCTGCTACACGGGGACTGTACAACTGGCCCTTTCTAGTGTAGCGATCTGGCCAAAAATTTTCTGACAAAATTTCATTTTCCTGGATACATCGAGAAGATAATACGTAATCTTCCTTACTTGTTACTCCTGTTGGTCGTCTATTTTCACTCTGGTAGTTTGAATATATGGATAACAACGCTGATCATTCGCCAACCCAAACAACATAATCAGCGATTGGCGTTCACGCGTTCGGCTTTACTACGCTCAGCTTGTATATCCTGATCCCCGTTTGCCTTCAGGAAAGTTTATTTCTAGATGCGACGAGGACTCCCCTGGCAGAGACATCATATACACTATCCACGCATTCAAAAATGGAGTTGGTTTTTTTTTTTTTTTTTTTTTTTTTTTTTTTTTTTTTTTTTTTTTTTTTTTTTTACCTTAGGACCAAACTGCTGATGTCTTCGGTCTCTAGGCTTACACACTACTTAATCTAACTTAAACTAACTTACGCTAAGGACAACACATACACCCATGCCAGAGGGAGGATTCGAACCTCCGACGGGGAGAGCTGCACAAACCGTGACAAGTCGCCCCAGACCGCATGGGTACCCCGCGCGGCTTATGATTCAAAAAATGGTTCAAATGGCTCTGAGCACTATGGGACTCAACTTCTGAGGTCATTAGTCCCCTAGGACTTAGAACTAGTTTAACCTAACTAACCTAAGGACATCACACACATCCATGCCCGAGGCAGGATTCGAACCTGCGACCGTAGCGGTCTCGCGGTTCCAGACTGCAGCGCCTAGAACCGCACGGCGCTTATGATTCATTCAGAAAGCAACCCACAGAGTGTGTTCAAAAAGCAAAAGGGATGCGCATCAAAATCATATGAGTAGTCGATAGACCAACGTGCGCTGGATGCTAGGCGCTTTGTGAAACAAGGTTTTTTCTCCTCAAGAATATGAATTTGGCGCCCACCCCCCTCCCTCATAGATCCGGGCCCGCTGCGCATGCGTGAATCTGGCAGCTCGGGCGCGGCAGGGACATATTTCCCGGTTGCATCTAGCTGCTTGCTGTGACTGCTTACATAGCCAACAGCCACATTTTTGTAGCCAGAAACGGGAGAAGGTATTACTCATACGCCACTCAATTACGCTGCGCACGAGACCGCTCGTAACTGCGAAAACGAATCTAATGTAAACAGTTGTGACGTCACGCTCATCGGAGGCAATTTGTTGTTATGAAGCATTGCATAGACTTCCTAAAGCCTTTGACAAATTTTGTTGTCGGTAAACGCTTGTATGAGCACTGTGTTTTTTTGTTGTGTATGGCACACTTCCTTTGCAATTTATGTTTTATTTTAGTTCTCTTTCTCGTTCACGTTTTATTGTTGCAGTATTATTCTGCAGTAGCGGGATACAGTAATATCTTTGATAGAGTAGCGATTCTTACAAGTGAAAATTAGAAAAATTTAACTGAAAACTAAAAAACGAAAAATTCCCGGAATTCTAAAATATTCCCGTGTTTTTCCCGGTTTTCTCCCGGATGAAAAAATCTCGGGTTTTTCCAGGATCTCCCGGTTGTCCCGGGTCGCATACACCCCGGACTGTAGCGGCGTAAGTCGATTAGATGGAAGTCGGCAGGAGTCTGTAGTACTGAGTCGCGACGCAATTTGTGTGTTGCCATCGGCAATGAGAGGGTGCGAGGGTTACAGTAAACTGGCAGTAGTACATCATAAACAAACAACTTGACTCCCAGGAGAAGTTGCATACGGTGACCATAGCCACGTTAGTCGCTTGGAGAAAAGACGGCTCGAGGCTGTATTACTGAATCACGATAGAAATTCTCTGTTGCACCGTCAATGTGAGGATGCGAGGATCACAGTAAACTGGAAGCGATGCATTGCAAACAGTCAATTTGACTCCCAGGGGAAGTTACATACGGTGGTCGAATTAACGTTTCTCTCTTGGAGGGAGGTGGGTTTGAGCCTGTAGTATTGATGACGACATAATTCGTGTGTTGCATCGTCAATGTGAGGGTGCGAGTCTTACAGTAAACTGCCGGTGGTGCATCGGAGACAAGCAACCGACTACCAGGAGAAGTTGCATACGGTTATCATAGCTGCATTAATCACTTGGAGAAAAAGCTGGAGCCTGTAGTATACAATCGAGAGGCAATTTGCGTGTTGTATCGTCAATGTGAGGGTACGAGGATTACAGGAAACAATCAACTAGGATAGGTTCAATACGGTGACCATAGCCCTGTTATTCGCTTGGAGAAAACTCGGCTGGAGCTTGTAGTTTTGAATCACGACGCAATTTGTGTGTTGCATCATCAATGTGGGGGTGCGAGGGTTACATTCTGAGAGTTTACCATTCACTGCCTGGGTGGCCAGTCCTTACCCCCTAGTCTTTCCTGTTTTGGTATTGAGTTCCTTGCTCAGCATTTCATATTCAGTGTGTTGTTTATTTATATGGGCACCAGAAACCTTCACAACTCTGTAAGCCCATTACATGTTATAAAACCAAATAAATGACAATAATTAAAAACACTATACACTCAATCATTATGACTGCATCTCATAAATAAATGTTCTCATATCGATTTACTCTACTGTAAATCTTTGAGTTGCAAAATCACATTCTAATTTTGATGATACGGCATGCAGAATTCCCTGGCCCGTTTCACCCTGGCTGTTGCGCAAAGTCCAAACACAAGAAAGCAGCAATTAGCCGCTTCACGTTCACCCTCATTCTGGCAGCAGCTAGCCACTCCTTCCTCCCCTGGAAACAAATTATTAAGCCAGGCCTTGAGTAGGACTCTGTGCAGTGTGTTCCTTTTCTCATTACGGCAGCACAGAAAGAACACAAAATCTTACTCAACGTCTAATTGCCCATATCCAACTGATTGACTAGAGACGCAGTACGCAGTCACTGTTTTCCTCCTCATTAAACGTTATAACAGAAAAAAAATGAAAAGGAGACAATCCCCCAGGACTTACCGTCTTTCAGTATTTATTGTTCCACATTGTCTTCTAGTAGTGCGTCGCAAACACAGCGAACCGAGTGAGGTTGTGCAATTATTAGCACACTGGGCTGGCATTTGGAAGGATGACGGTTTGAACTAGCCTCTGGCTGTAACACATCGTTTTATCGTGATTTCTCTAAATCGCTTCAGGTGAATGCTGGTATGGTTTCTTTGAATGGGCATAGCCGATTTCCTTTCCCATTCATAACAAAAAAAAATCATCTGAACTTGTGCTCCATCTCTAAGTAAATCTCCCCTCCTTCTTTCTTAACAGTCATACTCGTTTGTATGTCACAACTAAACACGTCTCCACGCTGTACGGGTTTATGACTTTACACAAGCAAAGAAGAGCATGAACCTACACTGGTACGATGACGTCACAGGCAAACCAAACACTGCCCAACAAAAACATACAGACACAATGTACTCGTTGAAGGCTCAGGTTACTCTCGTAGTTACTAGAAGTTTAAATCTGACGGCATATTATCTCAAAAAAGTTCGACCAACGAGCGAATCGACGTTTTCACGTCAAAAAGTGACACCTTTAATGTGCAGAGAGCTGCTGACGATTTAAATCTTTATTCACTACCAGTTTCGATCAACCGATCATGAACGGGTAACACGGTGGTATTAACATCTCTCTGTATCTTACTGTTCTTACTGCGGCCTCAGTAAAATAGAATCAAATGCTTTCTCCGTCACTTATACTGAATATGTAGAGTATATTCGACACTGCAACGTGAAAATGGACGCCATATTCATTTTATTTAAGTGTATTAATGAAACGTATTTCCGACGAATGTTTTTGCGACACAGAATGGTTTCCCATTTTTATTTTTATTTGCTCCTATTGACTCTAAAGAAAGAATGATACCATAGAGCCTGATATAGCATGATAGCCAGATAGTTATAACCACTGCCCACCACAAGACTGAATGCGTGGTGTGGGCAAGTGACGCTCTAAGGAAAGCATAGAAGCAGAACAGAAGCGACTGAGTATAATTGTAGCAACGATACGGGGAACAAACGTGGACATAATCCGACACGGGGAAGATCTTTGTGGCCACGTGTCTGGGAACAAATATCTTGGAAACAGCAAAGCTGGTCAGCTCTTGGCACGCTACTGTCGTGAGTATTTATGGAAAGTAGTTGAGGAACAATGAAGTCATGAGTAAGTGACAAGGTTTTGAACGTCCACATCTCGTCGCAGAACGTGACGGTGAGGCCTGCTGGCTAATCGGCGATCTCTGATTGATCTCTTGACAGCGTACAGTACTGGTGCAGGTGCAAGAGTTTCAGAGCACACTGTGGAGCATGGGGCTCAACTGCAGACGATCCCTGCGTGTTCCAGAGGTGACCCGAGGACATAACTAGTCAGGATTTCAGTGGTCAAGAGTCGTCAATGTTGGCTCGTGGGTCAGTGGAAACTTGTCACCTGGTAGGGTGAATCACGTTCCTTGTTGCACCAGGTCGATGTTAGTGTCTGGGTACACCGTTGCCCAAGCGAACGGCTGCTTGAAACATGCACTCCGCCACGGACAACGTCGGGTTGGAACAGTATTATGCTACCGAGGACGCTTACCTGAGGATTGCTTGGCACCTGTGATAGTAATCTAAGCCACCATAACAGCTGGGAACTATGTAATCGTTGTTGTGATGTACTTGCATCCTTTCGTTCTTGATGTCCTCCGCGACGGTCGTAACCTCTTCCAGGAGCATACTTGTCCGTGTCGTAAGGCCAGAATAGTGCTACAGTGGTGTGAAGTTTATGACTGCGAACTCACATAGATGTGTGGAACATACATGGAATGCTATCAGTGGTCATTTCCGCGTGAAAAATCCACCGTCCCGTTAATTTACGCCAATTGCGTGATCTCTTTGTAGCTATATCGTGCTGCCTACCTTCACAAGGTAGGCGTGTCAAATGTTTGACACACAAAATCACTGACCTACTACTTCCAAATGGGCAGCAATATGCTCTTAAGCAGCTGACCATAATGTCTTGCTCCATAAACGTAAATAATTTAAGGTTACCTGGCGATGATTGGCTGACAGAAACTGGTAATGGATAAAGGTATATTTCATCCGTGGATCTCGGTAATCTGCGACTTTCTTCACATATTTACAAGTTGTAGGGCTCTACACGAAAGAGTTCAGTTAGAATATGCGAAGAAAATACGGTATCATACTTGTTCAGAATGGAAAAATGAATTGGCATGCATTGTGAGTTGCAATGGTGGTGACAGAGCAGTTTTTCTAGGGACAGAGCCCCCTCGTAACATCAGTTGCAACCTCTGAGCGGTTCTTGATGAACAGGTAGGTGGGAGATTGTAAGATCTGGCCTTCTGGACTTGGGATAGTGTCGCCTCACCGAATCCCACACATAGGATGAAGAATCTGATTCACCTTAGATACTTTATGATAGACTATAGATTTCGATAATTTGTAATAGACAAGTATTCGCTACAGCCGCATAAGGCAGCAAACTGGGTTGTAGGCGTGATGTTGGTTTTCCCAATGGAAATATGCAAGATTGTTAGTTCAAGAATGGTTTTGTTGCGTATAGTTTCCACCCCTCCTCCTCCCCCCCCCCCCCCCCCGTCCCAATTGCGGCACATCTATGTTTTAATTATTTGATTCGTTTTTTTTTCTTGTCTGTGCCCCGACTTTCATTAAATGTTTTTAATTGAATGACTGTGTCGCCTCTTTTCATGCGAGAGGGAATCTTATAGAATTTCAATTTTTTCTGGTTCTCTGTGGACAGGATTCTGGGAATATAAAAAAACTCAGAAGTAGAGTCTACTTTGATTGTTTATTTTTCTTCAAGCGTAAAGGTCTGATACTCTTCCAAGCGCGCGCTCTTCATACACTTTTACATAAGATTTTTTCAATTAATGTCGCTAAATAGTGTAATACTGATCATGTCGCTTGTGATGACACAACTCGTGCAGTAGAGTGTAACTCCCTGAGCTGACGAAAGTGAATGAACTCTCTTTGGTATGGTTTGTGTCTTCGTAAAGAGGGGTACAACTGAACACACAGAGAGTAAATTAAATCTTTGCTCTACGGTACTCTACACACTATGGATGACTTTATCTTTAAAATGTTACTCCAGGCTATGAATCTTGCTACTCCGAAGGCGTAAAATGAAACTGAGGTAATACATTTCCCTCAATGCTGGCTGAAATTATTCAGTTAGAATCAATGCTGCCTACTTTCGAATCTTTGTTAACATTATTCAGCACTACTTCGGCGGGGACATTCAACTGTAGTGTTAAATTGACGAAGATAGTAGGCGAAAGTTTGTACATTCTGTACATAAAATGAGATTTGCTATGCGTTTTGAGTTTGATGGCCAGTTCTGTGGCAGTGACAGTTATTATTCAGCCTTTCGATCGGAAATCATGAGGTTTTCAAACATTATTTTACACACATATAAAGAAAATGTATCAGTACCTGTAAGAGATGAATGGGCGTCAAAAGACAAATGCTCACATCGAAAGTTAGTACCGCTACTTTTTCGTAGATTTACAGTACATAAAATTATCAGTTTCTCATAGTTCCGCAAAAGGTTTGTCATACATGAATGTTTTCAATGCGTGTCACTATGTGCGTTGTTACAAAGTATTTGTTGTGAAGTATACAGTTCTCTGGAATAAGGTCTTCCAAAATAACTCTTAGAACAATAAACATATTGCATGAGTGCACAAGAAGGTACATGTCTATATTGGCCCTAGAGTGCAGGTTCGATCTGAAGGACATTCAGTTACCAGTTACCATGTTTCTCACATTGTGCTTAGAAGTTCTTTTGGAAGAATTGGAGTCTCTTTCTTTGGTATGATATTTTAACAGTAGTGCAATTCTGTTTTAATATTTGCTTTGTCCATGAATGTATTCTTCTTCATTTTGGAATTAACCTAATTGATGTTGGGAAACCATCCATAAAAACCAAAACCAGAGCAGCATTTGATAACGTTGTTTCATCTGGATACAGGTTTGACATCAAAGAGATAGGAAGTCTTGATATTAATAGTTTACACATTTACCTTTCTAAACTTTATTGCAGTAAATCCATGCATCTCAAGTTCTTGTTTATTTATAAGAGGTATCATATTCTGATATGGATATAAACATTTTAGTCTCCCTGAACCAGGAAATCTCAGTAGATTCTACACAGGATGTTAAATGCATATAACCCCAACTAGTCTAATCTCTTTGGTTTTCTACTTGTTCATTTTGTTAGTGATAACTGAAGACTTAGGATGACTGTGAATGGGGATTTGATTGACCTCCTTATCAAAATAATATTTTCTTTGGCTTGCTGTAGTGGATAAGTTTATTAATGATTGCCTCGCTGTATGTGAATGTGATTGTATATCACACTTTAGGTCTGGAATCAGTTTATACCAGTTGTTTTCTTTTGGGTTGTCAAACATCAATTTACACAGTGTAACCAGTTGTTATTGGTCATTTACTGTTCTTTCAAAGGGCTCCAAATATTTGAACCTTTAAGTTTGCACATGGTCTCACATTACATCATAAACTGACACAGCTTGTGAAAACGTCACGCAGCTGGACTTCATTCTGGATGATATTTTGAAATCAGTATTTGGCGTAACTCATTGTTCCAGAGAAAATACCTTCACCTGTCACTCGTAAATTGTGTGCCAGGATTACAAACTCTGGCAAAATAGCTAGCTTGTATGTGTCGAATTACAGATGTACTCATCGCTTTTTTTAATGTATGCACCTGAAAATACTTGCTAAAAACATGATATAGTGCTATCACACAGAGGTCTCTTGCATTCGCCCATGGAAGAGGTCAAAAATATTTATGGTAACAAGCTGTAGTGGTTTATTTGGAAAAATGGGACTGTCTGATGATCTGTTTATTCCCTAATGTAATATCTGGTTTATGTTCTTTGTATGGTACCTCCTTTTACTTGTGGGATGGATTGGGATGACAGATTGGATGGATACAGCTTATAGTTTGCATTCGTAGCAATTAATTACTCCAGGTCTTAACTGACATCTCTGTATTTGGTCAGAACACCTTGCAGATCGACTGGCAGATGGCCATCAATATGACTCGACTTACATACCTTCTTCCGAGTGGCTGTTATTGTATCACTGACCTTACAAGTGTTTAAGATACAAAAACACATGGATAATTGTTTGCCCTCCCCATCTGCACACATACCTGCCAATAGAACCAGCTGCTGCCTCCAAAAGAAGCTGACAAATTTACCTTCAAGATACTGCCCCCAATCATAAAATTAATGTTCCAACAGATAAGTCGATCACTGCATTCTTCCCCGTAATGCAATCAACATATAGGATGCAATCAGTCAAAAGTCTGTTGACAATGAGAAAGGTGTGACAAATTGCCTATTCCTCAAGTTTCACTTGAAGGTGGGCCTCCAGCTTAATAGCTCTAGTTCACATATGTACAGCACCGAGAATTCTTCTGCGTGCACTAACAGACAACGTTATTCCACTTAGAAATTCCTTTGCACAGGGTGGTTGAGATTAATGTCATTTGTGTTTTGGAATCAATAACTGCTACTGTACTGATTCTCTCAGTTTGCGTGGTGATACTCAATTGCTTCTCTGTGGGTTCAACCCACGGACAACTTTCATGGCTAGCTTGTAATTCGTCCCGCATGCACATCCCACCATTGTCGTGAAACATGTGGAGGTCTAAATTTGTGACCCTCTCATACTCCTCAACCAGCACATTGGGTCTAATTTTTTCTTATGGGTTGTGATCAGGGGGCCCATCCGAACATCGTTTCTAATAGTAAATCACAGTATTATTATTTTTACAAAATGCTGACACCCACTGTGTTTGTTCTTTTATCTCCCATTATTTAAACTTTGTGAGCTACGTTGTACATGTTATTGTGATTCTATCAGCCACCTTGCATGTTTTTACGTGTTGCTTGTCTCTGTTGGTCTTGTGAGTTTTGGCGAGAGGATCGTCCATTCTATTTGTTTACATGCCTTGTTATCAGGTGACGTGCGACCTTCGTTATTGTTGCTACACCTGTTATCAGGAAGTAAAACGATTGTATCAGTTGCAAACAGGAATTCGCCTATGTGTTGATTAAGAACAGCCATTAATTTTTCCATAATGTTAATAGGTAGTCTTTCCTTTAACACTTTTAATGCAGTAGTGAGTACCATCTCCTGATTCCAATATTTCAATTGTTCAAAATTTCTCAAAGTAGGCGCACGGGGCGCCTTGCTTACTTTCGTAAGTGGCAGAATTAAACAGTTCTTTACACAGTTTCTCTTGGTGTCCTTTTCAACAACACTTGGCTGAAAATATCTTTCTCAAAGAAATTATGTGTTAAACATTTCTCTGATGCTTTAGTAGCCCATAATGCAGAGCCTCCCTTCCTGTGTCCTGCCACGAACTTAATCTTCTGTATATTTTTTTGTATATCACTCCATCTGTTGGGAATGATACCTCAAAATGATTTTATGAATACAATGGGGTATGTTCCACTTGCTCCTAGTGGAAATGTTGTGAATTGTTGTTGATGGAGCTCCGTAAAATGTTCAGGAAAACACCGTATCACCTGCACAGTATGTGGTACTCTGCACTGATTTGGCTTTGTCCATTGGCAGTGCACACATTACTATGGTTATTCCCAATGACCTAGCCACATACACCACATCTGCTATCTTCGTTAAAAATAGACGTTTCAGCGTCTAACAATTTCAAATTATGTTTTAGTCCTGGTGTCTCATTTACAGAGATTTCATTTCCATACTGATCGTCGCGTCCAATACCATGTTTCCTAACCATTTTTCTGTGACCTCGAAGATGCATGCTTCCATGTCTCCTAAATGATTTCGGTTTACGATTCCAACCTCATTATGAATTTATTTACTTTGTTCGCAGCACCAGAGAACAGTATAATCGGTCTGAGTTAGTGGAAATTTTGTCATCAATGATCTTGAGTGTTTGTTTGCTTGGTTGTTGCATCCCATTGGACATTTTCTCTCGTATTGACGAATCTTGCTCATCAAGCAAGTTTTTCCATCACCAAGTTTTCCTGTCTTGTCTATAATGTCATCCATTTTGCGAGATAGATTTTCAATGGTTTCTTTAATTCTAGCCTGCTCCCAATCTTTGCTGCTTTGTTCATCGGCTGCATGGAGTACGGGAATGCAAACTTTCTCAAATCATTTTAAAGAAATTATTCGATAAAAAATTTGATTTTCTCGCATCTCACAGCCTCATTAGACAGCTACATGATGAACTGCCGCGCATTTCGATAATGGTGATTGTTACTGCGATGTTTCAATATTAAGTAAGGTACTGCCCGATATTCAAATATTTTGTAATGAAAAAGAAGATAACTATGACTTTGCGTTTGGTGTAAGTTGGCTCATGTACTGCTACATATGAAATGTAGGTAACACATTGAATTTTCCTTCAAACTTGAAGCAAGATCTGCCTTCGATCTCCAGAAAATGCATCATATATACTGTGGTAGCTAGTGTGCAAACGATAGAGTGGAAGTAATATATTCATAACAACCCTCTTTTAAAAAAGAGTTTTTGCAAAATGACTGCATGCAAAATTTGACTAATTACCCATATAGTTAACGCAAAACTTTCTAGCTGCTGTGATATGCGAACAACTCTAGACTTTTTCAAAGAAAAAATAGGAATTGTACCCTTTTACGTTATTCATCTGTTAAACTCCAATCAGACGTTATGCTGAAATCGTGCTGGCGCTTTGCCGTTGTGGGTGCTGTCTCCCTACCTCATGTACGACTTCCAACACTGAAATACTAGACGTGCGTGTGCAATGCTCGTTACACATTAATTTAAACTAATTAATATAATCGCCAAATCAGGGGCACCTGTATTGAACGGAAATACCGTCACAGTGAGACAATAAATTAGATATGCAAGTAACTAACTATATTTAATATTTACAGGTCGCCTACTTAGAATTAGTTCTACGCCAGTTGGGTTTATAGTTGCAAAGCAAGAATGCACTGAATTGTACCGTCTTTTGTGCAGAAGGTTCTACATGGACCAAAGAAAACGCCTATTAAGCATTACTATTGTGAGAATAATCGATTCTGTGAACATTAACGGCAAACAATGGTTATCTTACTGAACCTCCAACACATTAGGTGATACGTAAAATTTATATGGAAGATTTCTTGGGAAACGCAGCAGACTTTCGTAATCTGCACAGTTCGCAAATGCAAAGTAACCGAGTGCAAGACTCGAGAAATAAGAGAAGTCAGTAAGTAAAACTTCTGGGCTAAGAGGCCGTGGTCCAATAGTAGAAATACTTCTCCCTGACGTTTCGTTGCCAGCTGTGGGCAACATCATCTGAGGTGAGTCAAGACTCACCTCAGATGATGTTGCCCGCAGCTGGCAACGAAACGTCAGGGAGAAGTATTTCTACTATTGGACCATGGCCTCTTAGCCCGAAAGTTTTAATTACTGAAGACGCCGGCCGTGAAAGCCTACACGCTATGAATAAGAGAAGTAATCAAGCAATGTAAGTAGCGCTGCAAATCCTCTAAGTTGTGAGCTGCTTAGATAATGGACAGCGGAATGCGAAACTTACATAGAACTCAGCACACAAGTGTCCCAATGCACAGGTCAGCACCGAACATAAAATGGCTGAGATGGCAGCCGAGAGTAGTAGGACTACCTTCATACAGGAACATTCTGCACTGTTGCCAAATTTATTCAAAATGGCGGCGAAGACGTCATCCAAGATGGCGGCATGTAGACTTGGCAACAGTGCATGACGTCATTCAAGATGGCGGATTTTGGTGGGAAAATAGGTCAATTGTGCTACCTCCACTAACCTTACCCCCAGAGAAATAGTGGGAAATTTGAATTTTGTCCGGAAAATAGGCCAACTAGGCTATGTCCACTAACCTAACCCTCCAGAAGAAATTGGCGCTAAATTCAAATTCCAACACGATAATGTCTCCAAATGTGTACTTCTATTTATTATTATTATCATTTATTATTTATTCAAGATGTCTGATTTCGGCGGGAAGAAAGCCATTTGCGGTACATCCATAACAAAAATCTGTCACAAGTTCAAATTCCAACACCATAGACAGTCACACATACGAAATAGTGCAGATCCTACGAACTTTGATTTTCACTTACGTTTTTTCACTGCTAACCTATCAAAATCGCATCACATAATCAACTGTGCTTGTACTAACCTAATACACATCCTCTGATTTTGCAGGGAAAAAGGATGTAAGTCTTTATTTCAAGCAGTACAGTCATCACTTGTTCTCCAACAGACTTAGTACACATCTCGAGATCGCAGCAAAACCCAGTGCGCTCGGCACTAGGTCCAGTCTCCAACTGACTTAGTTCAAATCTTCGCCAGCAGGGGAGGCTACTCCTGGCGCCACCGGTCAGCGATAGCCCACTACTGGTCTAGCGGCCGCTCGGACCATACTAGCCGCTGGAACCTGTAAACATGTTTTCGCCGGACACGCTGGAACCCGCCGATGCCGACGTCACACAACCGCACGCCCGTTCGCCATCCACCACATGGTCGACATAGAACGCACTGCCACACTTTTGGCGCCAAATTTGTTTTGCTGGACGGGTGGGAACCGGTCCATGTCTACCTCACAACGGTCGGTCGGCCGCTCGGACCTCTAAACATGTTTTACTCGTCCGAACCTGCAGATTCTGACGTGACAACGGTAGGTTGTCCATTCACTACGTGTATTCATCCCTCTCAGACGTTTCGCACCAGAATTGTTGGCCTGAGAGTGGAATCCTCCCCCTACGTCACAACGGTCGGTTAGCGATCCACAACGTGTTTTCGGTGGCGGACAAAGAATATGCTTGACGCCAAAGTTGTTTGCTGGAGAGTGGAACATGCCCTGGCGTCACATAACTGCCAGTCCATTGACAAAGAACGCTCTCGCTAAGTTAACTGACTCAAGATCGTCTGCTCTCTCTTGTTCCCCATGAAGCCGCCAGACATGGGACGGGCACTGCTTCTACACGTGAGCGAACCCCGACAAACAGTCGAAACCGTACGGTGGTGTGAAGGAAGATCTCAAAAGGAGCTCTTCCAAAAACGAGCAACCTGATGTTTTCCATGAACTTCACATCACCAGAAGCCACAGTGCGATGGACATTGGCTGTACAGAGGATCTACCCCCGATAAACCGGTCGACAATGGATGCTGGGGAACAGGAAAACTCCAAAGGCAGTTCCTCCAAAAAGAAAAGGAGAGTGGCACATCCTGGTGCTAAATAAGTAGCCCATTATTCGCCAAATAGCGAAAGGGATTTGTAGCCAAATAAGTCGGCAGACTCCTGGAACGCCTAATTCCAGACACAATGCGTCAGGTCAAAGGGACATTGATACGACAGCCGCCTCCTCAGTGGGTTCACACCAAGAGGCACATAGTGACGTGATGTGCAGACTGTCTCAGCATCCAACGTCATTACCTAGGAAAAACAGGTAACACTTGTATCATACCACAAGAACAGGCGACTGGGCTGAGCAAATGGAAGAAATGGATCTGAATACTGACATGACTGCACTCCCTCAAACTGAGGGAAAGCATTTGTCATCCCAAACGGAGCAGCTCACCACTACAAGACGAGCTTCCAAGGACGCACCGACTTTGGCATGTGGGTCTTCTATGCGTTGGCACCTAAGTAAGGAACGTTAACCTCCCCACACTTTGCTTATAGCATGCTGCAGCCTTAAGGCTATAAAACTCACAGTTTAATTATAAACAAGATCCAGTCGTATCTGCTAATTCTGAATCTACAAGATTTCTTATATGCTGCCGATATAGACATTCTGCTACTGCATAGAATAAACCGCCATTGAACTGGAACGAATAACTGGATACAATGCTATTACTAATCTGGGCACTGGAGCGGATTTAGGGACACTACTTTTAGTAAAGAAAGGGATTATAATGATACACCTCTAAAAACTGCCAAACAGCAGAGGCATCGCCATCACCATCAATAGTCAACACGTATAATAATCAATGTGTACGCTCCATCAGGCAGTGGCACTCGGCGAGGCAGGGCAGACTTTTGTAAGGGCGAAATACACCCACTTTTTTTGGGAGAACCACGACGATCTGATATTCGAAAGTAATTTCATCTGCGTGATAAGCCCACTGTCCTTCAGCAAACAGCAAAGGCAGGATTTTAAAATAACTAACATTCACTATAAAAGCAGCTACGGTTAGCCAAAATTCGATGATGAGATTTTAAGCAAGTGATTTTTAAACAGCTACTATTAATTTTGAACCCACTGTCATACAGTAAACAGTAAAATACAGAATTTTATAAACAATTATCAGTCACCGAATAAGTAGGTACACTTAACCGCAATTCCCTGATCAATTTTAACCCTAAAAACACCAAGGTATTTTAGGTTACACTGAGCACCAACCGAGGGCAAATTTTGCCCGTGTTACAATAAGTTGTAAATTTTGTAATTTGTTGTATACGTATTTATTTTATGTAATTCTGTTTCCATTGAGATATTAGTTTAACAGGAAGTAGTGACAACGTAATTGAAAGCTTAATTTTTTAACACTCTTAGGGTAAATATAAGAACCAAGAATGGTCATATCTTGGTTAATGAAAGTATGTGTAAACAAGATAAGAAGGTTTGTAATTGAATACAAAGACTGTCTAAAGTTTCTTTGGACTCTTTGATCTATTAACTGAATAATACAGCTTTGTCATTGAGAGAAAGTTTCAAAAATATAAATGAAAACACTTGCTAAAATACATGTTACTGTACATTGAAAACTCTCGGGAAACACTTTTCACTTGGAGAGAATATTTTAACTTACAGATGACATTTACCTCCTGCACACAAAATGGTTGATTCTGTATGAGTCTTACACAGATGGCGCCCACACCTTCCACATGTTAACTTGGTTTTTGTGATGTTGTCTCTTGCTCTCTGGTTAATTGCATTCTTCAAGCATAAGTGGCACCTTGCTTTCCTAGTTGGTTCTTCATTTACAGCAATTTTGTTTACCTCTAGTTTCTTTCCTAGGATCTCTCCCATCGCGCAAATAACAGGCAACTAGAGTCCTTTCAAATCCATGGCTCGCTCTTCTACGTATGGTTTCAAAAGTTCGTGGCCTAATTCATGGAGATACAGTTTTCTGGCGTTTGGTTTCCCTTCATTCTATTTAGGCGCATTCATCTTGAACAGTGTGTATGAGTTAACTGCAGCTATATCAAGTAGGCTGTAGAACACTGACAGTGGCCATCTTCTCGTACACCTTTTTGTAGAGTATGTCCTAACTATTTCATCTACGGCATCCACTCCTCTCTTTGTGGAATTATAGCACAGGTTTATGTGTGTTTCCTTTTGTGGTGAATCAACGTCTGCTCCTGCATTATGGTGTTGGTAGACAACATCAACAGATTTTTCTTTGGTTTTTTTCTTTGTGATGTAAGAGACAATTGTTACTTGCGGCTTCTTAGAAGATGAGTCTGTGAATGCGAATTTGAAGGAATACAGCTGTCTGCCTGCTGTCGTCTTAAGTTCCTGCGGTACATGTTTTCTGCTTGATTTGAGTGCCCCAACCAATGTAAGTTTGTAGTCTTGATAGAGAATGTCTGCCAACTCCACAGTAGTGTAGAAGCGATTAGTTGTGATATTGTAGCCTGTATTCTTTATTCGCTCCACCAGTCTCTTCACAATCTCAAGAGGACCTCATTCACTGGCAGGTCTACTGTCTTTTCCAGCATACACTTCCATTTTTATTATGTATCGTTTAGTTTCACAACAAAGCATTCTGACTAATATTCCTTATTTTCCAGGTTTGTCTTTGAGGAAAACTTTGAAAGCACAACGACCTCTGAAGAGACACAACATTTCATCAATTGTATTGTCAGGTCCACTTCTGAAGTACCGTGCGAATATTCCATTCAATACTTCAAATACTTCACGCAGCAGCGCAAATTTGTCGCGTACACGTCTTTCTGACCTGGTACCTTCATCATCAAAGCGAAGAATTTTCAATAACTAATATGCTCTTGTCTTACCCATAGCTCCTCTATAAATCGCTCTTCCCAATAAACTGGGCCATAAATCAGATAAAGAAATATTGGTGTCCTTGTAAACTCCCATTAGAATTAAAATTCCCATCAATGCATATATTTCAGAATCGCTAACTGGAAATACGTTTTCTCTTTCAGCTTCTTCATTTGTAGGGCCAAGTATTTTCCGTACTAATTCAGAAGTGAAAATTCTTTTAAATGATTCACATATGCTTGTTACTTTCCCAGCACTGGTTATTCCTTGACGTTCACAGACTATGTTCAAATGGTTAAAGTGGCTCTGAGCACTATGGGACTTAACATCTGAGGTCATAAGTCCCCTAGAACTTAGAGCTACTTAAACCTAACTAGCCTAAGGACATCACACTCATCCTTGCCGAGGCAGGATTCGAACCTGCGACCGTAGCAGTTGCGCGGTTCCGGACTGAAGTACCTAGAACCGCTCGGCCACCGCGGCTGGCACAGACTATGTTACCAAAATCCCTTTTACTATGTCTTGGAGCTTCTGCAAGACACACTCTGCCAGAACTTGTAACATTTTTATTTGGAGTGTTACCCGCATGGTTTGTTTCTTCACTGGAATCCTTTTCTACTTCTATATAATCTGACTCAAAATCACTTATATCTGATAATTCGTCGTCGAGTAACAGTTCTGCAAGAACTTCTGCGTCGTTCAAGCTTCTATAACTCATCTTACAAAATCTACTAAACAATAAAAGCGTCGCTCTACTGTGACAAACTGCTAATAGTAATAGTGGCAAGTCTAAAATCAACTCATGTTCGAGGTTGCCAACTGAATAAAAGAAATAAAAACGTACGGGCAATTTTTGCCCATGCTCGGTGGTTGTAGGGAAGATAATAAGAATTATGGTCCTGTGGAGTACCAACCCCGGGCAAAATGTGCCCCTGGGTGTAAAATTCCTATTTTGTACTTGCAATTTAACCATAGAAACGTACAGCATAGTGTATTATAACGTATCAGACAAATAGACGAAGACGCAAAAACATAGAAGGGCATTTGCCAAGACATTTTTAAAAAATAAAAATGTACGGGCAATTTTTGCCCGTGCTTGGTGTTTCTGGGGTTGTAAATGAATTTTAAGCAGCTGCTATTAATTATGGACCTACTATCATTCAGTAGACAGCAAACTATATAATTTTTTTAAAAAAAGCAATTGACAATCACTGAATAGGCAGCTACATTTATCCAAAATTTACTAATAAGTTTTTAACCACATGACTTTTTAACAGCTGCTGTTAATATAATCCCAATTAGATTCAAATCGTTTCTAGAGCAACAGCCAATTCTAGTCTGTTCGGGGTGCAGGATCCACAGCACAGAGCCTGCATTCCATGACCTCTAAGGTATGCACGATGGGATGCCAATTCCAGTCTTTGAACTCCCCCTGCTTATTCCTGGAAATATTCCCAGGCGTCGTGGAAGCAGTGTGGCGGCGCATTATCATCTTGAAACACTGCAGAACCATCAGGGTGTTGAAAGGCTAAAAATGGGTGGAGATGGGCTCCGAGGAGACCAACATACCGAAGACCACTTAAAGTGCTGGCTCCCATACCCCGTGGAACCGAAGTTCTTGTCGACAGTGTAGTGGAAGACATGTCTCACTAATCCTCTGCTGAAATGAGACATGATTTGTTCACTGTTGTCCTTCTGTCACTATTGACGATCCGTCTCAGATGCCACCAGTCACGATCATCGATGGTGGCTGGAGGGCTGACAGCTTGCCTCTTGTGGACTGTGACACTCTCTTTCAGCCATTCACGATACACCCTGGACACTGTTGAACATGTGTTGCTGAATTCATGCACCAGTGCCAAAATCGAAATTCGTATCTCTCTGCCACCGACCAACACATCCCGTTCGAATGGCGTCAGCTTACAACGAAGTCGCATGTTACACAAATCACTTGTAAAACCACTTCCCAGAAGGCCTCCTAAACAAATGCAGCTGGCACAGGAGGGATGTGGTGCGCACACAACAAAACAGCTTTAGGCCACTTTGTCACACAAGAGTATTTACTTAAAGTAAAGTACGATATGATCGTCTGTTGTGGCATCGGCAGCACTTGTGTAACATAATTGATCCTTGACGTTATGTAGACGTTGGGTAAGGTTACTTTCTGTATTTCATCAGGCTTCTTCAGAGAGTGAGTCTGTATGCAGGCAGCATACTAGCAAAAACATTCCTGTAGTTAACAGTTACCGCGTACCGTGTATTGTTCCTGTATTCTGTGCGTACATATTGCATTTTAGAGAGTGGTGTAAGCTGATCGTGGTGTTGCAAATGCATGCCGCGTCCTATATTCGTAATGTCAGATGTCCTTATATTCAGATTCGCTTCCGAGGCAAGATCGTATTCGTAAACGATCTGAAGAGAGTCCTGTGCTTCCTGATCGTCCGTGACTACAAAACCTACGTGGTCCGCATAGGCATTGCAAACAACCTTGCTTCGATTGATCGTTAAGCGTCTTAAACGTTGGCTCAAAGTGGCAAGTAAGGTTCAATGGCGATGGCGAACAGTGCCATCGACGTGGGACAACTTTGTCTCATTGAACTGTTAATTTTAATTGCTTTAGTCAGCTGGCCATTAATAACGAGTGTTGTATTTCCTTTACTGAAATTTCACGTATAAAGTTGATAAACTGTAGTGGAAATGTCACTGTACGCTCGGTGCTGATAAGATATTGGTGGTTAACTTTGTCGAATACCTTTGCAAAATCAAGTGATATCAAAGCACACTTGATCTTGCAAGCATCTACAGTGGCAGTGACGTTTCTGTACTCACATAAGTCGTGTATGATCTCGTGCCATGATTTTCTAGTCACTATTCCGTAACGTAAGAAGTCCAAAATCATCAATAAAACTGCTTCCTGTGTGTTTAGGAATTAAAATGAGCTCTTTAGGGACTTTAAAATTCGGCTGCAATAATTCATTATACATACGTAATAACGTAGCCTTCAGTTATCTTGAAATACATGGTAAAATGCTGCAGTGAGGCCGTCGCGTCCCGGTGATTTATTTTTAGGGCTCCTCGATTTAAGAAATTCAAGTCCTCTTCATCGATTTCCTGCAAGAGATTTTCGACTTCAGCACCGCTTTATTTACCGTGTAAGTTTTGCAGTAATTAGTGCTGTATTCCAGCGTCGGTACGATTCACGGACAGCAGTTCTTCCTGATGTTTATCGGTTGCGGTTTTGATTTCGTTTCGGTGCAGGAGCCTGGTGCCATCACGTAGCTTGATGTGTGTCGTGATTTTCTTCTGCCCTTCACGGATCACGTGGAACATAGATGGTTCTTTTTGTTCTATCACATTCTGCGTCCTGGACCTTACTGTGTAGCCTTTCGTCTGCTGTCGCTTGAGTTTTAAAAGTTTTCCTTTAATTTTTTTATCTGTAGGTAATTTTCGATAAACGAGGCATCTAATTTGTATAAATTTCTCAGCCAAGTAAAAAAAATTCAGTTGTGTTCTTTCGCCACGAATACTTTTCACTTGGTTAACTTGGAAATTTTTTTTTTTAAATTTATGGTTTGGCAAGTTTTAGCCACCATTCTGTCACCGAGCTCTATTGTGCGTCTTTCTTTTCGCGTTTCCTGCACTTGTCGTGAAAGACTCGCCGACGTTCACATCTTGTAAATGGCTGTTGTTGAGTTTTAATGTACCTATTCCCCGAAATGTTCCTTGTTTGTCCATGTTAATAGTGCAAATGTATGCGACATGAATAGAAAAAAATTATCGGCGTAACTTCGGAGTATAGGATTTGGGTCGCCAGTTGTTCCGAAACATAAATTCTGTTCAACCGACTGGCAGAGTGCCTTGTTACAAGTGTGAAACCAGAGGATGAACCATGTGTGTGTGTTCTCGCACATCAGTGAAACGCATTTCGTGACCGATCCGTTCCAGTTCCACAGATTTATTGACGTTAAGCATCTGGTCCTTTGGGCTTATCACGCAGCTGAAATTACTTGCGAATATCAGATCGTCGTGGTTCCCACCAAAAATGTGGGTGTATTTCGCCCTTACAAAAGTCTGCCTGCCTCGCTGATTGCTACTGCCTGATGGAGCGTACACACTGAATAGACGTGTTGACGGTTGACGGTGACGGCGATTCCGCTGCTGTTTGGTAGTTTTTAGAGGTGTATCATTATAAGCCCTTTCTTTGCTAAAAATCCTGTCCCTAAATCCGCTCCAATGCCGGGATTGGTAATAGCATTGTATCCAGTTATTCATTCCAGGTCAATGGCAGTTTCTTCTATGCAGTAGCAGAATGTCTATATCGGCAGCATATAAGAAATCTTGCAGATTCAGAAGTTGCAGATACGACTGGATTTTGTTTATATTTAAACTGTGAGTTTTATAGCATTACGGCTGGAGCATGCTTTAAGGAACAAGTGGGGAGGTTAACGTTCCTTACTTAGGTGCCAACGCATAGAAAACCCACATGCCAAAGTAAGTGCGTCCTCGGAAAATCGTCTTGTAGTTGTGAGCTGCTCCATTTGGGATGACAAATGTTTTCACTCAGTTTGAGGGAGTGCAGTCATGTCGGTATTCAGATCCATTTCTTCCATTTGCTCAGCCCAGTCGCCTGTTCATGTGGTCTGGTAGAAGTGTCACCCGTTTTTCCTAGGTCACGATTACTTAACTTTGGATATTGAGACACTCTGCAGATCATGTCACCAAGTTCCTCTCGGTGTGAACCCACTGAGGAGGCGGCTGTCGTATCAACGTCCCTTTGACCTGACGCAGTGTGTCTGGAATCTGGAATTAGGCGTTCCAGGAGTCTTCCGACTTATTTGGCTACCAGTCCCTTTCGCTATTTCGAGAAGTATTGGGCTACTTATTTAGCACCCGGATGTGCCACTCTCCTTTTCTTTTGGGAGGAGCTGCCTTTGGAATTTTCCGTTCGCCAGCATCCGTCGTCGATCGGATAATCGGGGTTAGTTCCTCTGTAACGCCGTTCTCCATCGCACTGTGGCTTCTGGTGACGCGAAGTTCATGGAAAACATCAGGTTGCTCGTTTTTGGAGCAGCTCCCTTTGAGATCTTCCTTCACATCAATATGCGGTTTCGACCGTTTGACGGGGTCCTGTCGCGTGTAAGAAGCAGTGTCCGTCCCGTGTCTGGCGGCTTCATGGGGAACATGTGTGTGCTCTTGGCGGGGCACGATCGTCCCTAAATCATCAGGCATTACCACGGGAGAGCCTACATTAATATCTTCAGTTAACGGAGCCACGACTGTGTGAGTTACGGGTTGAGCCCCGCGGCCGCCGTAGCTTACGTCAGAGGCTATTAATATTACTGTTAAGAGGGCGTCGCAGCTTCACAGGCACCACGCGCCGCTGCATGTGCTGTGCGCGAACATGGCCTGGCGTACAACAGCCAGCTGCCCATCGTATATCATTATGCCACTGTATCCACCGACATGAACATACGAATTGTAATAAAATGAAACACATGCAGCCGTCCTTACGATCTTACAGTGAAGAGCCAAAGAAACTGGCACAACTGCCAAATGCCGTGTAGGTCCCCCGCGAGCACGCAAAAGTGCCGAAACACGACGTGGCGTGGACGCAACTAATGTATCAACTACTGATCGAGGGAACGGACACCATCAATCCTGTGGGGCTGTCCATAAATCCATAAGAGTACGAGGGGGTGGAGGTCTCTTCTGAACAGCACATTGCAAGACATCCCAGATATTCTCAATAATGTTCATGTCTGGGGAGTTTGATGGTCAGTGGAAGTGTTTAAACTCAGAAAAGCGTTCGTGGAGCCACTCTGTAGCAATTCTGGACGTGTGGGGTGTCGCATTGTCCTGTTGGAATTGCCCAAGTCCGACGGAATGCACAATGGAAATGAATGGCTGCAGGTGATCAGATAGGATGCTTACGTACGTGTCACCTGTCAGAATCATATCTAGACATATCAGGGATACTGTATCACTTCAATTACACCCGCCCCACACCATTACAGAGCCTCCACCAGCTTGAACAGTCCCCTGCTGACATGCAAGGTACATGGATTCATGAGGTTGTCTCCATACGCGTACACGTCCACTGGCTCTATAGAATTGGAAACGAAACTCGTCCGACCAAGCCACATGTTTCCTGTCATCAACTGTCCAATGTCGGTATTGACGGGCCCAAGCGAGGTCTAAAGCTTTGTGTCATGCAGTCATCAAGGGCACACGAGTGGATCTTCGGTGAAAGCCTACATCGACGATGTTTCGTTGAATGGTTCGCACGCTGACACTTGTTGATGGCCCAGTATCGAAATCTGCAGCAATTTGCGGAAGGGTTGCACTTCTGTCACATTGAACAATTCTCTTCAGTCGACGTTGGTCCCTTCCTAGCAGAATCTTTTTCCGGCCGCAGCGATGTCGGAAATTTGATGTTTTACGGGATTCCTGACATCAGTTGCAAACGTAACAGACTATCTGTAACTGTGATGTCGTCTCTCCAACCATCAGCTGCAACGTATATATGGGTCGTTATAACCCCTTCAGCATCAACTAAGGCCTGAAGTTGTGCACTGAAGCGCCGAAACTGGTAGCTACACAATAAATGACATCGCTAAGGACGACTGTAGTTGTTTCATTTTCTTACAATAATGATCAGCCCTAGTCCTCCAGAAGCCCAGTCAAAATGATGGACGTACGAAAACTTAAACATATCAAGGTATGTGTTGCTGTAGAACAATCTTAACGTGCCTTACCCCTTTCAGTAAGGGGAATTTGTGTACTTTCCGGCCGGCCGGGATGGTCGAGCGGTTCTAGGCGTTACAGTCTGGAACCGCACCACCGCTACGGTCGCAGGTTCGAATCCTGCCTCGGATACGGATGTGTGTGATGTCCTTAGATTAGTTATGTTTAAGTAGTTCTAAGTTCTAGGGGACTCATGACCTTAGAAGTTAAGTCCCATAGTGCTCAGAGCCATTTGAACCATTTTATACTTTCGGCCACCTTTCCACAAAGTTACTGATCACCCTACCGTATGGTGTTAACACAGAATTTATTTGTTCTGCTTTAATTTCGAAGGGCAGCTCGAAAATCAGCACTGTGCGGATCCCAAGTCCCGCATACATAATTATAACTTCGCTGACAATTCCATCTACAACGATACTCTGCAAATCACACTTAAGAGCTAGCAGAGGGTTCATCTAATCACCTTCACAATAATTCTCTATTATTCCAATTTCGAAGAGCGCGCGGAAAACACTGAACACAAATATTTTTCCGTGCGAGCTCTGATTTCCCTTATTTTATTATTTAGACGTCAACAAAATATTTTTGCATTCGGAGAAGATAGTTGGTGATTGAAATTCCATGAGCCGAGCGGTTCTAGGCGCTTCAGTCCGCAACCGCGCTGCTGCTATGGTCGCAGGTTCGAATCCTGCCTCGGGCATGGATGTGTGTGATGTCCTTAGGTTGGTTAGGTTTAAGTAGTTCTAAGTCTAGGGGACTGATGGCCTCAGATGTTAAGCCGCATAGTGCTTAGAGCCATTTGAACCATTTGAAATTCCATGAGAAGGCTCCACCGCAACGAAAAATGCCTTTGTTTTAATAATGTCCTCCCCAAATCCTGTATCGTGTCCGTGATACTCTCTCCCTTATTTCTTGATAATACAAAACGTGCTGCTCTTCTTTGAACGTTCTCGATTTACTCCGTTAATCCAACCTGGTAAGGCCGGCCGCGGTGGTCATGCGGTTCTAGGCGCTGCAGTCCGGAACCGCGGGACTGCTACGGTCGCAGGTTCGAATCCTGCCTCGGGCATGGATGTGTGTGATGTCCTTAGGTTAGTTAGGTTTAAGTAGTTCTAAGTTCTAGGGGACTGATGACCTAAGATGTTAAGTCCCATAGTGCTCAGAGCCAACCTGGTAAGGATCCCATACAGCGCAGCAGTACTCCAAAAGAGGACGGACAAGCGTAGTGTACGCAGTCTCATTAGCAGATTGTTACGTTTTCTGTTTTTCCGATAAAACGCAATCTTTGGTTCGTCTGCCCAACAACGTTTTCTATGTGTTCTTTCCTATTTCATTTGTTCGTATCTGTAATTCCCAGGTGTTTGGTTGAATTTACAGCCTTTAGATTTGATTGATTTATCGTGTAATCGAAGCTTAACGGATTCCTTTTTGCACTCATGTGGATTACCTCGCACTTTTCACTAGTTAGAGTTAACTGCCAATTTGTGCACCATACAGATATCTTTTCAAAATCGTTTTGCAATTTGTTTTGAACTTCTGATGACTTTACTAGACGATAAACGACAGCACCATCTGCAAACCACCTTAGACGGCTACTCAGACTGTCTCCTACATCGTTTATATAGAAAAGGGAACAGCAGACGGCCTACTTAGTCGAACGCCAGAGATCACTTCTGTTTTGCTCCATGACTTACTACGAACTGCGATCTCTCTGACCTGAAATGACGAATCCAGTCACATAACCGAGATGATTTCCTTAAGCACGCAATTTGACTACAAGTCGCCTGTGAGGTATAGTGTTAAAAGCCTTCCGGAGATCTAGAAATACACAATCAACATGAAATCATTTGTCAATGGCACTAAACACGTCCTGTCAGTAGAGAGCTAGTAGTATTTCACAAGAACGATGTTTTCTAAATCCGTGTTGACTGTGTGTCAATAGACCGCTTTCTTCGAGGTAATTCATAGTGTTCGAACACAGTATGTGTTCCAAAATCCTGCTGCAAATCGACGTTAATGATAGGGGTCCGTAATTTAGTGAATTACTCCTACCGGATTCCTTGTATTTGTGTGACCTGTGCAACTTTCCAGTCTTTGGGTACGGATCTTTCGTCGAGCGAACGGTTGTATACCTGTATGACTGTTGCGTATGGAGCTATTGCGTCAGCATACTCTGAAAGAAACATTATTGGTATACAGTCTGCCCGGAAGACTTGCTTTTATTAAGTGATTTAAGTTGCTTCATTACTCCAAAGATATTTTCTTCTAAGTTATTCATGGTGGCAGCTGTTCTCGATTCGAATTCTGGAATATTTACTTCGTCTTTCTTGATGAAGGAATTTCGGAAGGCTGTGTTTACTAACTCTGTTCTAGCAGCACTGTCATCGGCAGTATTTCCTTTGCTATCGCGCATAGAAGGCATCGATTGTGTGTAGCCACTAGCATACTTTATGTACGACCAGAATCTGAATTTTCTGCCAGGTTTCGAGACAAAGTTTCGTTGTGGGAACTATTATAAGCATCTCGCATTGAAGTCCGAGCTAGATGTCGAGCTTCTGTAAAAGATTGCAAAACTTGAGAATTTTGCGTTCGTTTCAATTTGGCATGCTTTTTCATGGTTTTCGCAACAGTGTTCTGACCCGTTTTGTGTACCAAGTGGGATCAGCTCCCTCCTTTCTTAATTTTTTTGTTATAAATCTCTTAATTGCTGTTGATACTTTTCCTTTGAATTACAAGCCACTTACATTTTTAATATGGAAAGAGTGGCCGGCCGCTGTGGCCGAGCGGTTCTAGCCGCTTCAGTCCGGGACCGCGTTGCTGCTACGGTCGCAGGTTCCAATCCTGCCTCGGGCATGGATGTGTGTGATGTCCTTAGGTTAGTTAGGTTTAAGTAGTTCTAAGTTTTAGGGGACTAATGTCCTCAGATGTTAAGTCCCATAGTGCTCAGAGCCATTTGAATTTGGAGAGTGGAGATTGTCTTTCAGGAAGGCGTCCGGTGAATTTTTATCTACTTTTTTGTATAGGTATGCTTTTCGTTTGATTTTGGAGTAGTTGGTGGTTACAATACTCAATCTCGCTACGACAACTTTGTGTTCACTAATCCCTGTATCCATTTTGATGCTCGTTATTAGCTCAGGATTATTTGTTGCTAAGAGGTCAAGTGCATTTTCAGAACCGTTTATTATTCGCCCTAGTTCACGAACTAACTGCTCGAAATATTTCAGAGAATGCGCTTAGCACAATGTCGGACGATGTTTTACGCGTACCTCCGGATTTAAAGTTTAAATGTTTAAATTTTAAGCATGTATTTTCGCCAGCATATCGAGGGTAAATTTAAGTTACTACGTTTTTTTTTGTTTTTTTTTTTAAGTCTTCAGCAACTGTTTCATCTGAACCGAGAGGAAGGTAAAAGGATCCAATAACTGCATTATTTTATTCGGGTTGCCAAGCACGACCACTACTCATACTAGCTCACAGGAACTATCTACTTCAATTCCACTACAAGGTGAACTACTTCTAACAGCAACAAACACGCCATCGCCAACTGTGTTTAGCCGATCTCTTCCTGAGCACGGTGAGGTCGTTCGCAGAAATTTTTGCTGAACTATCTCCACCTTTAGCCAGCTTTCAGTGCTTATAACGATTTGAGAATCAGTGCTTCCTATTAGCTCTTGGAGCTCTGGTATCTTCCCAACATAGCCACGACAGTTTGCAACTGTTGTACCGATGGTTTCCGGATCTACGGATCTACGTTCTTCCTGTGTTCGACCTGCACCCTTTGAGACTGAAGCCCTTTTTGTGTTCCCCCGAGGCCTTCTAACCCAGAAAACCGCCGAGTCCACTCCACACAGCTTCTGCTACCCGTGTAGCCGCCTCCTGCCTGTAGTGAACTCCTGACCTATTTAGCGGAACCCGAAACCCAACCACCCTATGGCGCAAGTCGAGGAACCTGCAACCTACACCATCGCAGAATCGTATGAGCCACTGATTCAGACCCTCCTACACTCTTTGTTTAAATTTCAAAATTTCTCCACTAGATTCTATTACCTTGTCAACCATGTCAGAACTCTTAAGTTTAACTTAAACAGCGGTACTCTAGAGAAATTAATTCCCACTATGCCATCGAAAGCGATTTTGGCAGTTTATTCTAACCATGACTCAACTTCAGATGAAGTGGGTCCAGGAAAATTCGCATCAGATGTAAACTTCAGTCAGAAATTCTTCCAATCCATATGTGGCATATAGCAAACCAGTGCTTAACAGTATTAGTTAAAAACAGTCTTTGTTGCAATTTTCCTTTTTTATTTTTCAACGACGCGTTTCGCCTTATTTAGGCATCTTCAGGTTATCTACATAGAAAACAGAGAACAAATACATCCATTTAAGAATCGCGATCGCGTTGTGAAGACTAGGATAACCTAAAAGCATGTATAAACAGATCGAATACTGAAAGAGGAAATACCGTAATTTTGTATTTCTTAGAAGAATCCTTTCGTCAGTGTAGCCAAAGGGTATCGTCGAATATGTCAGGCCAAACTCGTTAAACTCAGTCAAAGCTAGAGATATAAAATAGTAAAATCATTACCTTTTCAAGATGGACGCGGGAGACATCAAGATCTGCATAACGCGTTCGCGTTCACAGGAGCGAGTAACAGAATAAGATGGGGGCTCAGGTAGTAAGCACAGCGCACCACACGGTCAAGTGCTAGTACTGAAGCCTAATACAGAATCTCCTCAATAGGTGGCACTGCCACGCAGCAGTGATAAGAATGAGAGATAGTAAACTTGATATACATACCCACTAAAACTTTATAAATGTAATGCACACAAAACACTGATAAGATGGAATTACTAGGGGCAACACCAGTGCAATAACTTATCCTAAAATTTTGACGAAGTAAAATAAAAATGAAGTCGGTAAATTTAAAATGAGAAAACAAGGTGTATAATACAACACACAGATGCAGTACATAAACAGATTTTACGTATCATATACCACTAGAACGAGAACATTAAAAACACTGGACAGTAATTTCAGGTAAAGAGGCTGCCCATATAACACTCAATACTGCGTCATTCGGAACTAGAACTTCTAACAAGAAAACTTTTTTTGTAAAATAGAAGTAAAATTATTAGGCTTAAAAAATACACACCAAAAGACGGACGTTGTGCGGGTAAACTTCTCTCCCTCCCCCCCTTTTTTTTATAGCTACATTGAAATGTGTAAAATGCGTCATCATTTAAAGCGACAAACTCACAAATATACTATTTGAGTCAAAAGACCCTAATGGCTTGGCTAATAAGACGACGTAAGACCAGAGAGGAACAGGGCTCATATTTAGGAAGAACTACGAGAGCTCCCGGATTACATTAATAACACCGATTTCATAACTTCTAAAAAGGCCTGATTGGCGCCAAATATTTGGCCGTTAAGGAGAGACAAATCATTGTCTTCCATAAGCCTAAATATTTCAGTTTCTTCCAAAATGTTTAACTTTGCGCAAAATGCGAAATCTTAAGATTTTGTACTTGCGTAGGACTATGGCCACTGGCTTTATAGTGTTGGGCAAAGGCAGAGCTCTGTTTTACCTGTCCCCATCTATTAAGATGTTCTTGCAATCTAATTTTGAAGGTTCTGCCTGTTTGTCCAACATATCCTACATTACAGTCACAAAACTCCAGCAGCTATACCCCCGATACCAAAAGGTTGTTCCTTTTAGGTAACTCATTATGCATGTACATAAACTGCAGATTGGTAGCCGCGGAAAATACTATACGGGAGCCCACTCCCCGGAAAAGTGCTCCGCGACAGAAGGTGCATGGGGTGAATTCCGAAGGGGCATCGTTGTTTTGTCTTGGTATATCTTATCAACGAGCGCAACACTGTAGCCATTATTACGGGCGATATACTTTAGATTGTCAAGTTCCCTATTAACTACGTCTTCAGATAATGTCAATTCGCACAGATGCGTGATGATAGCTCTAAAACAACTAATCTTATGCTGGCGAGGATGGCAGGAAGAAGCATGAATAATAGTATCTGTGGTCGTGGGTTTCCTAAAAATATCTATGGATACTTTGTTATCATGTAGCTGTAACCGCAGATCTAGGTAATTGAGGACTCCGTCACTATTCATATCTTCATGTGTGAAAATGATCCGTGGGTGAAGGGCAGTAAATTCATCAACCAAACATGAAATTTCTGATTCATCGCCATTAAACAGTTATCGTTTCTGTTAGTCTGAGTCATTATTCCATGTTAGAGTGCAATGCGGGTTGTCACAAATGCAGCTAAGAGAACGCTATACGCTCACAGCTCACCGCGCCAACATAAACATTTCCTGCCACAGCGCGCTGCTCGCTTGGATGTCTGCGCATCGTTACTGCCACATGCAGCTTGCCCCTAGACCGAGGGTCATAACGAGGTGTTGTGTAGTTTATGTGTAAGAGAATTTGATTCTTACCGTGCAATACATCCCACTACAGGTTCGAACATGCGGAACACAGTATTTGTAGGAAAACACAGTAGCCGTTTATAGTCTTCCTTTGTGGCAATTGTTTCACACAATATCTCAGTTTCAATTTATTTAAGTTTCATCCATTTCCAGTTTTCCACATTGACCACAACTGAAGCAGTAATTTCTTTAATGAGGGCCAACATCAATCTATTCGATACAGTGACTCTTCCTCTGAAGACCTTTGGAATAATATTATTTCTGACATCAAGAACAGATTATATCTCTTTTTCTTAATACCTGTGGAATAACTTCATTTGCAGGAAAACACTTTTAGCAAACAGATTGTGACCTCCACTCCACGATTTATGACTAGGTATCTCTAACTCTCTAACGTGGTGTAAACCAAGCTGATTATCCAAATGTCTACTTATTTTCTGCACCTCCCTCCTCTGAAATGTCATGTAAACAAATGTGTATTGCTACGCAGCACAGCAGTACTGCGCTTTACTACTGGAGCACAAAGAATGATGTGACCAAACTATTAAAGAGACTGCATTCATTACATGTGCCTAGTATGCATGCTATCGCTCACCAACCCAGTCCTGTTAATACTGTAGCGGCACTACTGTTTGGGATAGGAAAAGTCAGTTTTGGTGCAATATTTCTGAGTGCATAAGTTACAGCCAGGCGCAGGCCTGTTTACAGTGAGTTACACTCACCAGCAGTTGCGAAGTAAAATAGAGGCCACAGGGACGTAGAACCTCCGGGAAAAGTACATGCACCAGTTTGCATGGAGCAAGTCACAGGCAGAATGGGCCCACTGGATAACCTAAATGTTATGAGTACGCGATGCGGAGGGGCGCTTTTAGTAAAACAGAGGCCCACAGCCACATATAAATAGGTGCCGGTTCACTAACAAAGCATTCAAGTGTACAGCTCTCCTGGACAGCGGGGCGTGTCACGCCACCGGCTACACACAGCAGCAGATGGGGCGCCCACGTTCCAGTCCACGGTGGGTCGCTGGTACGACCCTCTGAGGTCAATGCGGGGCCTGTAGCCAGCCACTCCACGGCTCGCTACCACAGGCAGTCGTCTTGGCTCCCAACAAGCACTGGAGACATCCAGGGCGAGGGCTGCAGATTCAGCCACCGGATCGCGGGCACTTGTTGTAGCCACGACCCAAGCCACACCAGCAGGGATGCACGGCGTGGGCCACCTTGCAGTTGTCAGTGGGCGGAGCTGAGGCAGCGCAGGACGAAGGCTACTGTGTCGGCTGCTGGCGCTACCCTGACATTGTCATATCACCACGGCCATACAAGGCCGACACATTAGCAGAGCACTTGACAGGTCGCTGAGGTGGTGTCCTCAGCATTGCAGGAACTGGTGACACAAATCGAGGGGAATGTGGCACTGCAGTTGTTAACAATAAATCACTTGGAAAGCTCAGACGAGTCTTAATACAGTGCCTTCTACCTCTTCCTGCAGCATTTGGTGTTGCTGTTACATTTGGTGTCGAAAGTTGTCACAACAATATGTGTCCCATGTGTATTTTTGAATGCTATAGAAGAATTAAGTTACAATAGTAGTGCAACAAATGAATTTTATGCTTGAAATTGTATGTATTCTGATAAATAATACAGACAGACAATTTTTCTCAGAATTAATTTATTCTCGAAATCTTGTGTATTTTTGTGTGAACAATATCGTCCATTTTTTTTTTATTTTTTTTTTTGAAGCAAAGGTTGAATTGTTGCGTTCACACTCTTAGGTCTATATGTACCTGTGCATAGCACGACAAACAACATGTATTTTTTTGTGCATAGTGTTCCTCTAGACACCTACTTAGGGTAGAAAATGCTATGCGGACCCATATTCCATCGCTGTTTACATTAAATGCAGATATTTTGTCTTCCCTGTCTCCATCTTTCAAGTGTAGACGAGGCTTTCATAGCAGCAGTTGAACAGTATTCTGTGTTATCAAACATATAAGAAAGTAAGAAATCGTCATCTCTTTTGTTAAATGGCAATGGAGCGAAATTCTGTAAGAAATGAGCAAGCATCGGTCCGTATTTAAGATAGTTTGTGCATCATAGACGAGTGTGTGGTCCTAACATAAAACTGTAATGCACTACGCCTCCACCAGTATCCATGTGTTTTAGTGTATATAACAGCTGGCTTTGGCAATTAGCATTATGTGTTTACAGAAGTTTTTCTGACTAAAGATTTGAAAAATGAACAAGAAGAAGCGATCTTGCAAGCACTTTGTAGGCAGTGTGTTTGGGTGGGGAATCCGAATGAGTGCTGAATGCTTAAGAAAGCATGCCACACCTGGTATGGTAGAGAACAAGGAAAATATTCTAACAGTAATTTTTCATTAATTATTGCATATACGTTTAAAGGAAAAAATTTTT
Source organism: Schistocerca piceifrons (assembly GCF_021461385.2). Taxonomy (NCBI): domain Eukaryota; kingdom Metazoa; phylum Arthropoda; class Insecta; order Orthoptera; family Acrididae; genus Schistocerca; species Schistocerca piceifrons. Next base: position 549,057,120 of record NC_060143.1, read on the forward strand.
GGATATGAATGGGGAGTACAAGGTATCTACATTTACTGTAGTTACTAATGGAAAGTGATATACGCTCGTATACTTAACTACATTGGGAGTAAGCTAAACACATCTGTTTATATTCCTGTTTCAATCTGTTTTTTGGAAGATGGATTGTTGTATTGTATCAACATGTAGTAGACTGGCCACGTGCATCTTGTTATTACAAAGGTTTTAAGACAAAAGGTGCCATAAAACTGTTACTGTTCCCGCAACTAGTGTTATTCCACATATCTTACGAAAAAGAAGCAATATATCGAATAGACTAGGGCCAATAACATTTAAAAAATTACTTCTTTAGATGCAATTAATATTTGAAAGTGGGAATGGAAGACATGGAAGTAAGAAAAAACAGAAATTGGAATATTGTGTGAAACCAGTTGCCACAAAAGAAAATTGGAAACAATTCCTAGAAGTTCCACCCTGCCTACCAGAGCAAAAATTGCGGTCGCGCTGCGCTCCAAATGGGTCCAGTCATGTTCGATGATGTTGGATACCCATGATATTCTTAGAAAAAGGTAAAGTCTTCTGGAGGGTTCAGCAGTGTCAAAAATTATCAAGAGCGTCGTCCTGTGCCCCACTGCAACGCGAACTGTCGTATTCGACCGCGCAATGTGCGGGGATGAATGCCCTAAAGAGGGGGGTTGTTTGATTGGCGCCATTTATGCCACCCCGTGGAGCATTTTTGGGTCGATACTGGGGAATGGTGTGCCTAAAGTGTTATCCTCAGTCACCCATAAGAAAACCGCGTGATTTCTACGCTGGGCACTGCAATTCTGATCTCCACCAGAGGACACAAAAGAAGAGCTGAAATGTAGGCAGGAGGGCTGTGACAACCTCCCAGAGTGACACGTCCACGGTAGCGTTGGGCAGAACTGTGGTGAAATTTGGTGCCAGTGTGACATCGTTAACCCGCCTCACACCTCCTATGTGCTTCTGAGCTCTGGCCATTTTTCCGCATGTGCCGATACCTTGCTCTTCGAAGCATCGCCGAGCCCAAGGTTGACGTTTCAGAGCTCCACGCTTTTTTGCCGCTACAGAGGAAGGTTGTAGGCACTTTTGACTCAAATTCCAAACTTCTGCATCGCAATGGGAGCCTCGCGGGGTAGCCGCGCGGTCTGAGGCGTCTTGTCACGTACCGTGCGGCTGCTCCCGTCGGAGGTTCAGGTCCTCCCTCGGGCACGGGTGTGAGTGTAGTCCTTTAGCGTAAGTTAGTTTAAGTTAGATTAAGTAGTGTGTAAGTTTAGGGACCGATGACCTCAGCAGTTTGGTCCCATAGGACCTTACCACAAATTTCCAAATTTTCCGCAATTGGAGATAATTACTGGGTCTCGAAAAAGTGACCCTTCAATTGTGTTGCACAGTGTATTACAACTGGAGAAGCATATTTTTTTCTCGATCCCGAGCATTATTCTCCACAATACCGTCAAATGTAGATATTATGGAGTTAGGATTGGTTTCCACGAACGATGTTACACCACAAGTCTTAAGGAATTGAATCAACGCATAAACTTAGTCCACCGGTCTTAAATTGAAACATTGTGTAAATGGCCTTAAACTATTCCCCACTGAAGAAAAAAACTGAAAATGGAATAGAACAAAGACAAGAAAAGAAAACTTGAGTATGTAGTGAAAACAATTATCGTGATAAAGCAATACAGGCAATTGTAGACGTACAAGCAAGGCTTGAAAAGATTTTAAGTAAACATGATATTAGACCTGTTTTTAGATCAACGAAGAAAATTTGTCATATTCTCCGGTCTGTAAAGCTCCTCTATCAGCCAGTGGCGTGTATAAAATCCCGTGTACATGTGATATAGTTTATATTGGAACAAAAAGAAGCGTAAATACACGGTTGAAAGAAGACAGAAGTCTTTGCCGATTAGGAAAAACAGATAAATCGGCTGTAGCAGAACACGCTTTTCAGTCAGGAAATCATAGTGAAGTTTTCCGAAACAAAAATTTTATCTACGACGACGAACTATTACCCACGGCTTTGTAAAGAAGCAATTGAAATATATAAACATAGGGATAATTTTAATCGGAAAGAAGAGACCATGAAACTTAGTGATATTTGGACAGTAGCACTACAGAATTGCTAGACAGTTTTATCCGTGACGAGATTACAGTCGATAGTTAAATTTTATCTCTGACAAAGATTATCTCTGCATATCACGTGTAACTCTCGTCACGCCCACTTTCTACGATATATAAGTCGCTCTCAGACGTCTGACCCGTCCCCCACCTCCTCCTTTTCCTTGAAAGGCTACGGATCCTGTACACCTCCCGTAAACTTGATCCTCCTCACCTGCTCGTGTCCCCGATCCGCTCCCACCCCCGCCCGCTGCCGCGCCTGTATTCCCACGTCCCACCCGGTCTCCATCTCTCCACCCTCCTTACCCTCTCCCAAGGTGGCTTCCGCCAGCTCCCCCTCCCTGATGATGTCCTCGTCCCCTCCATCTACCCCTCTTATCAACTTTGATCCTCCCCCCCCACCTCCTGTGTCCTCTCCTTTAGGCACCCTCCCTCCCTCCTCTCCCTTCCCTCCTCTTTCCTTTCCCTCCTCCCTCCTCCCCTCTCCACCGGGCCCCCTCCCCATTCCTCCCTCCCCCTCTCTCCTTTGCCCATAGCATCTCTGCTCCCCCCTCTCCCACTCCCCTTCCCATTCCTCCTCCTCCACCTCCTCTCTTGGCAGGTCCCCGGACTCGTACACGCTCAGTGAACATTCGCGCGCCGGAGATCATCGCCGTCAGTGTTTCATGTGTGTGCCTTCGTTTGTGTGTAGTGTTGTTCGCCGTCACGCCCCCACCGTTCACGTGCCGTCGCCATCATCCATGTTCTGTGCATCGTGTCGCCCAGTGTTAGTGATGTTTCTCGTCCAGCGTGACCGGCTCCATGTTTTTTCGATTTTTAGTGTCTACATTTTTTTGCCCACCGTTTTTACTGTCTACTCTGTGCCACCTTTATGTACTACTTGTTGTAACACTCAAGGCTGAAGAGCGGCGTATTGTGCTGCTGCCAGCCCGCCTTTGTATCAGGTGTTAAAATCACAATAAAGAAAAAAAAAAAGTCCGACCCGTCAGTCGGCAAGACTCACCGGAAGAGAAACACCTCTCTGAAGATGTCCAGCGCAGCTCTGGACGAAATGTTAGGAGCTGAAGAGTTTCATGGACCACGAGCTTACATCCCGGAAGGTTTACCAGAAGATATGTCATCCGGTCGTGAAAGCCTTCATACTATGCTCCAGTTGGAGCTGCAATGTGAAACGACTGCTTCGCATTCCGAATTCAGCGAGAGGAATTCCAAGTGTTTCTCTACCTAGCACCGGATGTAGTGTCCCCTTAGTTCCTCCTGTCTTCCCTCATAACATTTGCCCCATCTTCGAGAGCCAGTCATAGCCTCCCACGAGCAGTCATCCAATCACAAGCGTCAATTCTCCTGGAGTGTCCCCTCACTTCTCAATAATTTTCCAAAATTACTATGTCAGACCAAGCTGACCAATGTAATTCCCACATTTTCGCACCCAGAGGCCTACACCTAAAAAAATGGAATTTGTTTTGGTTCTATCCCGTTGGTGCCTCAAACGAGTGTTTATTGTGTTACAGCATGTCGTTTCCTGCAACCCTCCTAACATTCCTGTCTGATTTACACATATGACAGGCCAGCTCCAGGTATTTTTGGTACGAGGAAGTTGCAGTCTCACACTTATAGAATCCTCACACCTAACCTACCGTGTTCTGCCGATAGCATAGAGCCGTAAATATCTGTAGCTTTCACACAGCCTGCATAGTGTCCACAGGTATGTTGCTCTCCTGTTCGCCGACTGGCACCGTCTGCTTTTCGTTCTCTGACCAAATCTCATTACTGCGCACCTTCGGAAACTTTACTGTACTTTACAAGGGCCTTACCGCAGAGAAACGCAGTGGGAAAGTGGTAGTGGTAGTCATTTCTTGCAGAATTCGAATGACTCATCTGCGGTCGTCTGGAACGCAACAGCGTCACCTGCTGTCTGCATCGATTTGGCTCGTGACGGGCGCCCCCTCATCCTGTCCATTAACCACAAACGCCTACAAGTATTTCATGTATTGGCAACCACTATGAGATAATCTTTCATAAAAGTGAAAGAATATGTTGTTTTCAAATCATATTAATTCGATCTACATGTCGCTCTATATAATTTGCGTATCAAATAATGATAATGCGAAACTCGATGAAAACGTCAGTTTCTCAATGTTTCACATTGCGTTAGAGATACCTAGTCGCAAATCCTGAGGTTCAGGTCACGATAATCTGCTATATAATCGATTTACTTGCTAAAAGTTTTTTACTGAAAATATAGTTATCCACAGGTCTTAAAAAAAAAAAAACAACTGCTGGTCGGAGTGGCCGTGCGGTTCTAGGCGCTGCAGTCTGCAACCGGGCGACCGCTGCGGTCGCAGGTTCGAATCCTGCCTCGGGCATGGATGTGTGTGATGTCCTTAGGGTAGTTAGGTTTAATTAGTTCTAAGTTCCAGGTGACTGCTGACCTCAGAAGTTATGTCGCATAGTGCTCAGAGCCATTTGAAAAAGAACTGTAAACTGTTACTACTCCACAAATAGCATCATTGCAGAAATCTTTAGAAAAAGATTCACTGTATCGAATAGACTCATGCTGGCTCCCACTACAGAAATTATTCTCTAATTGCGCTCGCTGTGGAAAACTGGAAATGTATGAGATTTAAGTCAAATAAACGGAAACTGCAGTAAAACAACTGCACAAAGAAAGACTAGAAACCGCTGCTGTGTTTCCCTCGAGGCTGGACTTGTATTGCATGGTAAATATTCGATTCTTTTTACATAACAACTATATAACGGATAATACAGACATGCTTAGATAGCTAGTTACTGTGGGAGAGGGTAGGGATTTTGGCCGATACTTTGTCATAATCACCTGCCGCCAGTTTGGCTGCGCCGATTTTGGGTTAATCAACAGAGAATGTGTAGTCATTAATAGACAAACTAGTGGCATCTGCAAGACTGGATTTCATGACAGGTACCGGATGACCAAAATGTATTTGAGACGGGACACAAAGGCTTTTGTTACGAGTCACGAGTGTTTAAACTTCTAACTGTAAGCGATTTTCAGATTTTTCCGTACAAAATCGCGAGAAATTTTTATTCGATAGTTAGAACTGTTGTAAGGATAAAATAAAAGAAATATGACTAGAAAATTTACTTTAGAGTTTTTAATTGACATTTAACCTGAATAATGCCGGCAACACGAAAATCGAGTTCAAATCTATAAAAGCAGAATAAACTTACTGATAAATTTTCTGAGTGTTGTATACAGCCGAGCGGTTCTAGGCGCTACAGTCTGGAAGGGCGCGACCGCTACGGACGCAGGTTCCAATCCTGCCTCGGGCTTGGATGTGTGTGCTGTCCTTAGGTCAGTCAGGTTTAAGTAGTTCTAAGTTCTAGGGGACTGATGACCTCAGAAGTTAAGTCCCATAGTGCTCAGAGCCATTTTTGAATTGTTGTATACCTTATAACAAGATCCCATACACACACTCGGAAATGTGGATACAAAACTGGCGCCAAGAGGAGCTATACGTGTAAGTATGCGAGTAAGACTGGAGAACGTGGAACACCCGACACCCCGTATTTCAGACGGTAAAATACCGACCTCCGATCCTCCAGAGAAACGGAAAAAGATTTGACCCACATGAAAAAATTGCAGAATTACATCTGATTCGATAATCTAGGGTCCCGCGAAGTTGTTTGGAAAGAGGAACGAGTAAGGGAAGGGCTCGTATAGTGGTATAGGAAGCAGAACAGCTCAAGATTCTTTCGGGAAAGATGAGCATGGTACCGCAGATGCACTACGTGTCAGTAGAAAATTTTGTCGTCAGAATAAGGAAAATTATTCCAGTCACTTACGAGCTGATGGAGAATGACTAGTTTTAGTACAGTACAGTTGACATAAAAAATGCGTGCATTACACAACTAAATACACTACTGGCCATTAAAATTGCTACACCAAGAAGAAATGCAGATCATAAACGGGTATTCATTGGACAGATATATTACACTAGAACTGACACGTGATTACATTTTCACGCAATTTGGTTGCATAGCTCCTGAGAAATCAGTACCCAGAACAACCACTTCTGGCCGTAATAATGGCCTTCATACGCCTGGGCATTGGAGTCAAACAGAGCTTGGATGGCGTGTACAGGTACAGCTGCCCATGCAGCTTCAACACGATACCACAGTTCATCAAGAGTAGTGACTGGCGTATTTGTGACGAGCCAGTTGCTGGACCACCATTGACCAGACGTTTTCAATTGGTATGAGATCTGGAGAATGTGCTGGCCAGGGCAGCAGTCGAGCATTTTCTGTATCCAGAAATGCCCGTACTGGACCTGCAACATGCGGTCGTCCATTATCCTGCTGAAATGTAGGGTTTCGCAGGGATCGAATGAAGGGTAGAGCCACATCTGAAATGTAATGTCTATTGTTCAATGTGCCGTCAATGCTAACAAGAGGTGACCGGGACGTGAAACCAATGGCACCCCATACCATCACGCCAGGTGATACGACAGTATGGTGATGTCGAATACACGCTTCCAATGTGCGTTCACCGCGATGTCGCCAATCACGGATGCGACCATCACGATGCTGTAAACAGAACCTGGATTCATGATGTTTATCCATTCGTGCACCCAGGTTCGTCGTTGAGCACACCACTGCAGGCGCTCCTCTCTGTGATGCAGCGTCAAGGGTAACCGCAGCGATGGTCTCCGAGCTGATAGTCCACGCTGCTAACGTTGTCGAACTGATCGTGCAGATGGTTGTTGTCTTGCAAACGTCCCCATCTGTTGTCTCGGGGATCGAGACGTGGCTACACGATCCGTTACAGCCATGCGGATAAGATGCCTGTCATCTCGACTGCTAGTGATATCACGCCGTTGGGATGCAGCACGGAGTTCCGTATTACCCTCCTGAACCTACCATTCCACATTATGCTAACAGTCATTGGATCTCGACCAACGCGAACAGCAATGTCGCGATACGATAAACCGCAATCGCGATAGGCTACAATCCGACCTTTATCAAAGTCGGAAATGTGATGGTACGCATGTCTCCTCTTTACACGATGCATCACAACAACGTTTCACCAGGCAACGCCGATCAACTGCTGTTTGTGTATGAGAAATCGGTTGGAAACTTTCCTCATGTCAGCACGTTGTAGGTGTCGTCACCGGCGCCAACCTTGTGTGAATGCTCTGAAAAGCTAGTCATTTGCATATCACAGCATCTTCTTCCTGTTGGTTAACTTTCGCGTCTGTAGAACGTCATCTTCGTGGTGTAGAAATTTTAATGGCCAGTAGTTTATGTATGAACTCTGATTTCGGCGTAGCCTGTAACACAATATAGACTTCCAACTGGAAACAAACCACATTGTATAGAAAACATATGGAGTCCATAACACTTGAAACCGATTATGGGATAATTCGTCATGCAGATACTGAATGATGGCACCGTGGAGGAGTATAGTAGTCTGTGGGGTGCTGCTGTCGCCGTTGTACCAAAGAAGTCATCAGACGGAATGAAGAAGTATAGACGTTGTTGTAAAGGAGGATGGGGGAAGGGGAGAGACGTTAGCTTGATCTTGACTGCCGGAGAGATAAGGGAACCCATAGCGCACCAGGAAGTACCCTGCAACCCCCCTCTCCCCCCTCCCAATCCTCACCCCGTTTAAACCTGCATCTACTCAACTCTAAAAACTCATTATGTTGAGATGACAAAGCTGAATGAATGTCTGTATCCCAATGAACGAGGTACCCTGGACCATATGGTACCGTTATCAGCTTCTATACAATTTATATGTAACAGGTGTACCAGTTAATCCTGCTTATCTGCGTGGCCTTGGCTCGTTACCTTTTGGCGGGTGATCCATGTTTGACTATTACTGTTGCTGTTGTGGGTATTTTTATTGTAACATCAAGTAGCACGAGAACGGTTGACGTTCGTTTCTGCCTAAATATCGGAGCACATTGTTTCCAGACTGCCATTACAAGTAACAAGCTAATCTGCCAATACCTACCAGGCCTTGATGTCATACGACACGCAGAATGCTAATGAGATGTGATCTTATACGCCCACACTGCTGGATGGCGGCAACAGCTTATCTTCTGGCATACGTCAGTGAAATTCCCTAATCCATAGAGAATAATAACCCCAAAAAGTGATCGCATTGCTGCCCGTACAAGTGAAATTATCACTTAGCGAATACTATATCACATTTATATATTCTTATGAGTTTTTTATTTGTCCCTACACAATGTCGGGAGTGTGATCACTCGAGTATGAAGGAGTTTATGAGAGATATACCACCCACGAATTTAAGTAATTCAAAAGCCACTTTCTATACTGCAACCTAATGAATCAAAAAGGATGTGAAAGGTATTTTTTTGTGTGTTTTAGAACCTAGCCTCGATACGTATCAGAAAAAATTCACTCTTTTTAATGATTCGGCCAATTCTTCAAATTTGTCTCATTTCACATGTGCACCTACAACGCTATAAATTGTTTCATCTCCACTACTTTTACTACACTATTAGCTGTCACTTCACTCAGTGTAGTTTCGGTTACTAGTTCGAGTAAGCCTCTCTGATGCGCTCATCTTTCTTCTAATTACCGCTTTCTTCCCCGTATATCGATAATTTTTTGTGTACATCCTGGAGACTTGTACTTCTGACACCTCACTAACTTTCTCTCTCGGGCTGATTCTGCAGTTCTTGGTACAATCCTTCACACAAAGTCCTTTCCTGTATCTACCTCTGCAGCTCTTGAATGTTCTTTCCTGGAATTAATGACTGACCTCCACATTTTTCCTGTGTATCGGCTCCCTCTTACTAGCGCTGAAACTCGATTTCCGAGTGACATTTTCCATCTGCTCAGCGATATTCTCTCTCCGGCTCCCACAGCCTGTAACACGTCAACTGCAGTTTTCCTGAACTGCTGGCGTCCTCCACCGATTGCACTGCCGAGACTACGAGAACCGCCCGTCTGCTCACATTCCTCCCGAATTCGGCTGCCGAGTTTATACATACCAAATAAAAACTGTTCTGAGATGCATCTGCCGCTATAAACGTAATTTTGCACTTTTGTGACAAGCTCAGACAAGAAATTCTCGTTCTCGACACTACTTCTCACAGTACTGTTTGACGAATTTCGAGACTTGCTTCTGTAATATAGAGAAGGAGTCTCCAAGTTACTAGGCCATGAGGGCTACATATAAAGTTTTGAATTTCAGAGAGACCATGATAACATTTTTCATCAAAATTCAATGAGGATAACTGCAACGAAATGTATCGTTGTTTGACACAAACGCAGCAGTCATTGAAAACGTCAGTACACGTTATTATTCTTTAGAGCACTTGATGTCTGATATTAAATTTCCCTTTTGAGTTCGAAATGTTCTCAAACAACGACTCTAAGCTTGTTGTATGACTAAAATATCTGGTAAATACTTCCGTATTTAAATTCTGTAATTTAAAAAAAGAAGAAAAGAGAACCTTCATACTGGTAAGTATTTCCAAGTACAGATAACAAAAACCGTGCAGAGTTTTTCAGTTTAGGGTAGCCTTCTTCTAGAATAAGCTTGTAAACTTGAACAAAGGTTTCTAAACTTGTAGTTCATGGTGGCATCAGCTTACAGATAAATGATTTCCATTTGCAATGCTGCCTGAACATCTTCCACTTCACAAGAAAAGGAGTTCTGGAAAATTAGGATCTCCTTGGAATGAGCACCTAAATCTGAGAACGTGGCAGAGAACTCTTTCTTCGGATCACTAACCATTTCCGTAGCAAACAAGAATGTAAAACTGGAGTCATGTTCATCCTTCAACGACTGGCAATCGGTGAAGTGTGAGAATTTTTTTTTTTTTTTTGTCTCGCGATGTGTTCAAAAGTATCAGTGTCTGCCTGAAAATTTCTGCATGTGTGTAAAGGTCACAAATATTATTGTCCTCCCTTTGAAGACTTTTACTCAGTACGTTCCAGAGGTTCTATGCGGGCGGGAAATTGAAAATATCTGTCTTCTCTCTATTCTACTCCATAACTGTATGAAATTAAAAAAAAAACCAGGTACGGCCATTTTTAAGTTCCATTTTTTCCCTGTTAATTTCTTTGCCTGATGATGCACGGTTATTAGTCGTTATAAATAATTCCAAATTCACCGACATTGATAACACTGGTCAACACTCATTTTCTTTCCAAGGATATTTGAGTGGCTTTAGGATGGGTTAGTGGTGCTGAGGACGAATATAGCAACCATTTATGCAGTTTGGCTCTAGTTTTTGAGATAATGCATGATTTATTCAAAAAATTAGAAAAAATTGCTAATACTGAACTCGAGCGCTACAAACTACAATGAAAAAAGAAAATAATCTTTATAAATAGCTTCTATGAAAACCTGATAGGCATTTGCCCACGTATAAAACATAATTGAAAAGTTTCCCTATAAGTATATCATTTTCCGTCCATGACGAACCGCTTCCTGCACGCTTTCCTTTTATAGGTCTCTTCAGAACAGTCACGTTGCAGATTCCAGCAATAATCTGCCATCATATGCCTGTCCCATCTTCCTTTATATCTTTCCTCTATTCCTTTCATATCTTGATGGAACCGCTCTCCTTGTTCCTCACTGAAATCACCTAGATTACGAGGAAATCGATCCAAGTGGCTGTGAAGGAAGTGCAATTTTATGCTCATGTTAGCTCCTAAGTTATGAAAGTTAGTGAGCATGTTTTTGACCAGTTCCTCGTAATTGGGAGCTTTATGATTGCCCAAAAAACATTTTACAACAGCGACAAAACTGTTCCAGGCCGATGCTTCAGTGACAGTCATGACACTTGTAAAATTGGTATCGTTGATGAGCCTGCGAATTTGAGGACCATCAAATATTCCTGCCTTAAGTTTTTCACTACTGAGCCCAGGGAACGTATTGCAGATGTATGTGAAGCAATTACCATTTCTGTCTAAAGCTTTGGTGAATTGCTTCATTAGTCCTAACTTAATTTGTAATGGTGGAAGAACAATCTTGTCCCTACTAACCAGAGGTTCATTAATGATGTTTGCTTCACCAACAGCCATATGTTCCCTTGGAGGCCATGTTTTCTGCTTCCAATGTTCGTGCTTTGCCCTACTATCCCACATGCAGATAAAACATGGGTGCTTTGTGTATCCACTTTGTTGTCCAAGCAAGAAGTTCACCAATTCCAAATCAACACAAATCAACCACTGGTGCTGCATATACTGAATTTTCTGCAGAACCATCTTGATGTTAGCATACGCTTCACAAAGTTTTGTTGAGTGGGCAATTGGAATAGATGCGTAACGATTGCCATTGTGTAGGAGAACACATTTTAAACTTCTAGTGGAACTGTCTATGAAGAGACGTCAGTCCTCTGGTCTATATTCCGGCAGCTCCAATTCAAGTAAAAGTCCAGGTATATTGCTGCAATACACTATAACCTCTTCTTGGTTGAAGTATAGAAGAAGGTTTTCTTCTCTCGTCCGGTAAGCTGTTATTTTAACACTTGGATGAAGACAGTTCTTTTCCTTAAGCCTGGATGCTAATAGTTCTTATGCTTGCTTTGAAAGATTGAGTTCTCGTATCAAGTCACTGAGCTCCTTCTGGTCGAACTGCTGGGGTTGTGTCTCACGTCCTTCGTATTCCGAACCACTACTTGTACATTCCTCGCCGTGCACATCGTCATCTGATGATGTTAGCGTGGGTAATGTTGTGAAGGTTGGTACAGGAACATCGTTGCTGTGCACCACCGGTCTTCTTGCTGACTCCAAATTGGGATATTCCCACTTTCGTTTTTGAACCTATTAAAACCTTTCACGTTAACAATGCAAAAATAGCAATCATCTGTATGGTTCTTCTGCTCTCGCCATACCATAGGCACTCCGAAGTTTAAGCTTTTCCTTTTTCGTTTTGTCCACTGCCGTAAGCACTCCACACACATTTACAAACGCCTTGTCTTGATCTCCAAGTTTAATTCCGAAATATGCCAGATACGCTTCCGTCACAAAAGGAGTGATATTCTTCCTGTTCTTTTGAAGAACGTATTCACCACAAATGTAGCAGAACTCATCTGGATGGTTCACGCAAAGACGGCGTGAAGAACTCATGTTTTCCTAAAACAAAATTGCACAAATACTACATATTATGCAGAACTTTCTTGTATTTGCATGTCAATCACATCCAACAAACATCATTAATTGTTTTGTGTGAAATGAATACTCGCCTCTTATTTGCTACGTCACAATGAAAAGGTTCTACATCCTTGAAGCTGCACTGCACATGTGTGTGACATTCGACCATCGCCATTTTTCTTGTTTACACTGAACGCTACCTATCGGGTGTTGCGGGGATTACCTCGGCCAACAAATGAATGTCGAGTACCGCCGAATTCAAATCTGCACAACCCTCAATATCTTCAACACACGCACCACACAACAGGACTGAACACATGCTGACAGTGTGATGTTTGCATGATGTAATCCTCAACCACACAGATGCACTCCCTGAGCACAATTGTTTAATAAAGATAGTACAATATCACTAATTAAAAAACAGGTAGCAAATACATTACACCATATATGGACCCTGCAGTCGATATTATCCACATGAAACTCTCATTTCCACAAATAACCTATATCTCAAAAACCAGAGCCAATTTGGAAAAAGTACAAATATACTCGGAATGAGTATCATAACAATATCCCATTTTCGTTCAAACTTCCCTGGCAACGAAAAAAAAAAATTATTTTGTAGAGCTGTGTAATTATTCTGCAAAATAATTTTCCTTTTAATGAAAAGTCATTTAGTGACAATAAAATAATTTAGCGTGTGATGGTTCAAATAGTTCAAATGGCTCTGAACACTATGGGACTTTACATCAGAGGTCATCAGTCCCCTAGGCTTAGAACTCCTTAAACGTAACTAACCTAAGGACATCACACACATCCATGCCCAAGGCGGGATTCGAACCTCCGCGCGGTTCTGGACTGAAGCGCCTAGAGCCGCTAGGCCACAGCGGCCGGCCTTGTGATACATTTAAGTTTCTATCTGCCAGGTCTGATAACTGAGACGGTATACACTCACTTTTCTTACTGCAAAAACTCGACTCTGCATCTTCGCGACATGTTTCAATGGTTAAACTCGTTGGTTGCTCACAATTAAATTAGTTTCTTCTCCGCTTTGTACCACCAAACAGACCAAGCAAATATAGTAGTACCATTTATTCTACTCCCAAATGTATTTCACATTATAGACATCAGCCGAGGCAGGTAGTGTATTCACCGTGACATCATCCAGCCAATGAGAAGCCGTCCATTCTTATAAAAAAGCGAAAGCCTCACCAGTCCATGACAGTCAGTTGTACCCCTGACGAAGATGACGGAGGTTGTCATCGAAAGCTAGGGATCTTATCCAAATTTGACGCGGCAAGCAAACCGAGAACTTTTTATACAAGGAGTCTGTTGCGAAAGACTTCGTAGTCATATGAGGAAGGTAGTTTCCGCAGCGATTATTTGACCAACAGGATTTCCAAAGGACTGTTTTCCCCATTCAGAAATACTTCAATGTTTGTTCCCAAAGAAAAAAACCTTCACAAAATACTGCCACATGTTAACCAGCTTACGGTCGCGTGGTAGAAGAGAACACTTGACAAAGATCCTACCTCTTCTAGGAGAGACTTGAACTGCCGGTCTTTTGAATCCATGAATTCGACTCAAATTGCTGACCGAACTTTAGGCTACATCGTACAGCACATATCTTCTGACTTTGCAGGCGCTTCTTAATGATGAACGTAGTGTACTGTCCGGGGGTTTTGGAACACCACTGGCTTAACATTCTCAGTTTAGTCTAACAATGAAACCTACGTTTGTAACACATATTTTCCCTCATCTGTTGTAAAGCATTTCAGGCGAGAGAAAGGAAGCCTCTACACTTCAGCTTAAGTTAACTGTTCCCCTTGGAAGATATCCTCACCTGTTTATGTACCATGCGAGGTAATCAGATCTGCCAGTTCTTCAGTAACTTTGACGTCTGTGATAACATCTCAAAAAAACTTCACGACTTGAACAGCAGATGTCTGTAGATTCGTTCAAAACTGTTGTGTACCACGAAAACTTGTTGACTTTTCTTGTAATTGATATGATAAAGTACAAGTAATAACTTAAGCTTGACGCACCACAGTAGGGCCTATTAGCTGAAGGTTTAATTGTTTTACGTTGTTCATTTTTGTCAGGAAATAGTTCTTTACTATAACTGAAATGCATTGACCCGTGGTCTAGTCGTAGCGTCTTTGATTAATAACGAAAAACGTCTTCGGTCCCGGGTTCGATCCCCGCCACTGCCTAAATTTTGATAAATAATCAGCATTGGCGGCCAAAGACTTCCGACATAAGAAGTCAGCCTCATTCTGCCAACGGCCTTGTCAAAGAGGGCGGAGGAGCGGATAGAGGTTCAGGGCACTCTCTTGTCCTAGGGGTGGGAAATTGCCCCTAAAGGCGGAAGAATCAGCAATGATCAACGACATGAGGATGCAGAAGGCAATGGAAACCACTGCATTAAAGACACGTAACGTGTATCCACAGGACATGTGGCCTGTAATTGAAGAAGTGTCATGATGATCTCTCCATTGGCAAAAGATTCCGGAATAGTCCCCCATTCGGATCTCCGGGAGGGGACTGCCAAGGTGGAGGTTACCATGAGAAAAAGATTGAATAATCAACGAAAGGATAACGTTCTACAAGTCGGGGCGTGGAATGTCAGAAGCTTGAACGTGGTAGGGAAACTAGAAAATCTGAAAAGGGAAATGCAAAGGCTCAATCTAGATATAGTAGGGGACAGTGAAGTGAAGTGGAAGGAAGACAAGGATTTCTGGTCAGATGAGTATCGGGTAATATCAATAGCAGCATAAAGTGGTATAACAGGTGTAGGATTCGTTATGAATAGGAAGGTAGGGCAGAGGGTGTGTTACTGTGAACAGTTCAGTGACCGGGTTATTCTAATCAGAATCGACAGCAGACTAACACCGACAACGATAGTTCAGGTATACATGCCGACGTCGCAAGCTGAAGATGAACAGATAGAGAAAGTGTATGAGGATATTGAAAGGGTAATGTAGTATGTAAAGGGGGACGAAAATCTAATAGTCATGGGCGACTGGAATGCAGTTGTAGGGGAAGGAGTAGAAGAAAAGGTTACAGGAGAATATGGGCTTGGGACAAGGAATGAAAGAGGAGAATGACTAATTGAGTTCTGTAACAATTTTTAGCTAGTAATAGCGAATACCCTGTTCAAGAATCGCAAGAGGAGGAGGTATACTTGGAAAAGGCCGGGAGATACGGGAAGATTTCAATTAGATTACATCATGGTCAGACAGAGATTCCGAAATCAGATACTGGATTGTAAGGCGTACCCAGGAGCAGATATAGACTCAGATCACAATATAGTAGTGATGAAGAGTAGGCTGAAGTTCAAGACATTAGTCAGGAAGAATCAATACGCAAAGAAGTGGCATACGGAAGTACTAAGGAATGACGAGATACGTTTGAAGTTCTCTAACGCTATAGATACAGCAATAAGGAATAGCGTAGTAGGCAGTACAGTTGAAGAGGAATGGACATCTCTAAAAAGGGCCATCACAGAAGTTGGGAAGGAAAACATAGGTACAAAGAAGGTAGCTGCGAAGAAACCATGGGTAACAGAAGAAATACTTCAGTTGATTGATGAAAGGAGGAAGTACAAACATGTTCCGGGAAAATCAGGAATTCAGAAATACAAGTCGCTGAGGAATGAAATAAATAGGCAGTGCAGGGAAGCTAAGACGAAATGGTTGCAGGAAAAATGTGAAGACATCGAAAAAGATATGATTGTCGGAAGGATAGACTCAGCATTCAGCAAAGTCAAAACAACCTTTGGTGACATTAAAAGCAACGGTGGTAACATTAAGAGTGCAACGGGAATTCCACTGTTAAATGCAGAGGAGAGAGCAGATAGGTGGAAAGAATACATTGAAAGCCTCTATGAAGGTGAAGATTTGTCTGATGTGATAGAAGAAGAAACAGGAGTCGATTTAGAAGAGATAGGGGATCCAGTATTAGAATCGGAATTTAAAAGAGATTTGGAGGACTTACGGTCAAATAAGGCAGAAGGGATAGATAACATTCCATCAGAATTTCTAAAATCATTGGGGGAAGTGGCAACAAAACTACTATTCACGTTGGTGTATAGAATATATGAGTCTGGCGATATACCATCTGACTTTCGGATAAGCATCATCAACACAATTCCGAAGACGGCAAGAGCTGACAAGTTCGAGAATTATCGCACAATCAGCTTAACAGCTCATGCATCGAAGCTGCTCACAAGAATAATATACAGAAGAATGGAAAAGATAATTGAGAATGCGCTAGGTGACGATCAGTTTGACTTTAGGAAAAGTAAAGTGACGAGAGAGGCAATTCTGACGTTACGGCTGATAATGGCAATATAAAATGGTTCGAGATTCTGAAAAAAGTAGGGGTAAGCTATAGGGAGAGACGGGTCATATACAATATGTACAACAACCAAGAGGGAATAATAAGAGTGGACGATCAAGAACGAAGTGCTCGTATTAAGAAGGGTGTCAGACAAGGCTGTAGCCTTTCGCCCCTACTCTTCAATCTGTACACCGAGGAAGCAATGATGGAAATAAAAGAAAGGTTCAGGAGTGAAATTAAAATACAGGGTGGAAGGATATCAATGATGCGATTCGCTGATGACATTGCTATCCTGAGTGAAAGTGAAGAAGAATTAAATGATCTGCTGAACGGAATGAACAGTCTAATGAGTACACAGTATGGTTTGAGAGTAAATCGGAGAAAGACGAAGGTAATGAGAAGTAGTAGAAATGAGAACAGCGAGAAACTTAAGATCAGGATTGATAGTCACGAAGTCAATGAAGTTAAGGAATTCTGCTACCTAGGCAGTAAAATAACCAATGACGGACGGAGAAAGGAGGACATCAAAAGCAGACTAGCTATGGCAAAAAAGGCATTTCTGGCCAAGAGAAGTCTACTAATATCAAATACCGGCCTTAATTTGAGGAAGAAATTTCTGAGGATGTACGTCTGGAGTACAGCTTTGTATGGTAGTGAAATATGGACTGTGGGAAAAACGGAACAGAAGAGAATCGAAGCATTTGAGATGTGGTGCTATAGACGAATGTTGAAAATTAGGTGGACTGATAAGATAAGGAATGAGGAGGTTCTACGCAGAATCGGAGAGGAAAGGAATATGTGGAAAACACTGATAAGGAGAAGGGACAGTATGATAGGACATCTGCTAAGACATGAGGGAATGACTTCCATGGTACTAGAGGGAGCTGTAGAGGGCAAAAACTGTAGAGGAAGACAGAGATTGGAATACGACAAGCAAATAATTGAGGACGTAGGTTGCAAGTGCTACTCTGAGATGAAGAGGTTAGCACAGGAAAGTAATTTGTAATTTGTGGCGGGCCGCATCAAACCAGTCAGTAGACTGATGACCAAAAAAAAAAAAAGTTCGGTAAATTTTAAATAACTACATCTTCTTTTCGCGTTATCATCCTAGTCGTGATGAAGAGTTGTCGCAGCGTTTAGAAAAGTTTCCTAGCAGTGATCTTCAGCTGAAGTCACTTTGCCTGAAGATACCGGATAGGAGGTCGTCGAAACGTTGCGACAGCACTGATCCATTACTACTCTTACAATCCGATGTTTCATCAATGAAATTCTCTGAGAAAGCCGGCAATCGCACATGACTACTCCTTGGGTTACCTTTCATTTCTACCTCTGCTAATATCCCTTTCGAATCGAACTTCAATAGGCCAATTTGTCTATTTTATTCCCATCATTATCAACGATTACTTGTATAGTAATTTTCCTTCGACCTTTTATCTGTTTCCCCATAATTCTTATGAAACTATACCATACCTTTCCCACTTCCGCCTCCCCGTATTCATTTATTCCATAATATTTAAATATATCTTCAAACCATCGACTTCCAATTCGTTTTATGTCAGTTCGTTAACTTATTTAATCTCTAAACAGACCCTCTCCTCAGACAGAGATTACGAGAAAGTATCCATTTCTCAGTACGTGTTCATTTCTAAATCTTTTCTGTACTGATGTGTTCGTGTACCTTTGAAACGTTATATTTCCGCTAGTGCAGAATTTTCACTTGAGTTCAAAGCCAAATATTTCTTTCTTGGTTTTGCTTCAGCAAATTTAAATATTTGGTGCAATTATCGTGTTACGTTTGACCTCCGCTCTGTGTCATGATTGTGACAATGCTTTCCTATTCAGCCATGTCCCAATCATGAAGTTTGTTTAATGTAGGATTGACTCACTCTTATAAGTCAATTCGAGTGCGTCTACGTCTACATATACACTCCGTAAGTCACTGCAATGCACATGAGGGTACATTGTACTTTACTAGTATATCGATTTCATTTCCTGTTTCATTCGATTGCTGAGAGAGGGGAAAATGTCACCTCCATGCGCACCCTAATCCTCTTTCCTTTTTCCCCTGTGATCCCGACTATATGACAAAGAATCTGTTTTATTGGGTTCCACTTAAAGGAACCGGTGGACAGAAAAGATCGACCGTCACAGTTATCAGCATTTACTTGTTTCATTTATCGTATGATGAAAAACTGCTATCAGTATCTGCGTCCCTGAATGAGAATTTCCAATCTGTAGCGGAGTGTGCGCTATCATGAAACTTCCTGGCAGATTAAAACTGTATGCCGGACCGAGACTCGAACTCGAGACCATTGCCTTTCGCGGGCAATTGCTATTCCGACGGACCTACCGAAGCACGATCTAAGACTCCTCCTAACATGCTTCAGTTCTTCCAGTACCTTGTGTCCTACCTTCCAAACTTCGCAGAAGCCCTTCTGCGAACCTTGCAGTGCTATCAGTCCTGGAAGAAAGGATTCTGCAAGATTTGCAGAAGACGTTCTGTGAAATCTGGAAGGTAGGAGACGAGGTACTGGCAGAATTGAAGCTGTGATGACGGATCGTGAGTCGTGCCATACAGTTTTAGTCTGCCAGGAAGTTTAATCTGCGTCCTTGCTTGTAATGAGAAGGAGTTCGCGTAAAACAACTGAGATACTTAATGAACTACCTCAGCAAACGAGACTAGAAAAGTCACATCCTGAAAGAATGATGATTCATGAAAGGTAAATCTGTCCTGGCGACATACTGTAATGAGCTACTTAGAAGTCAATCAACCGACTCCATTCTAGTGTCATTTGGGTTAAAATCAGTTTCCAGCGAAAAGGATGTGTGTGTGTGTGTGTGAGCTTGTGCTCTATGCAAGGCATGTTTCTTTCGCTATATCCTTCCACCACCTTAACAGTTTCCTGCAGTTTCCTCTCAGTACTCTCCTATATCTTCATACAACCAGCTCGCGCGACTGCTACGGTCGCAGGTTCGAATCCTGCCTCGGGCATGGATGTGTGTGATGTCCTTAGGTTAGTTAGGTTTAAGTAGTTCTAAGCTCTAGGGGACTGATGACCACAGATGTTAAGTCCCATAGTGCTCAGAGCCATTTTGAACACAATCAGCTCGGGATTTTGAGAAGCTACCGCGTCAGTTGGAAAGAATTTGGCATGACGTCCCTTAAGAGGACATACAACAATTCTGTAAATCTATGTCAAGCCGGATAATTGCTTGCATACGGGCAGGAGGTGAACTAGCACGTTATTGCCTTGTTCAAAAAAATGGCTCTGAGCACCATGGGACTTAACATCTGAGGTCATCATTCCCCTATAACTTAGAACTACTGAAACCTAACTAACCTAAGGACATCACACACATCCAGCCCGAGACAGGATTCGAACCTGCGACCGTAGCGGCAGCTCGGTTCCAGACTGACGCGCCTAGAACACCTCGGCCAAACCTGTCGGCATTGTCTTGTTCAGTCTGTGAAGCTCTTTCTCTTGAATAAATCCTCTAATTTTTCTGACA
The DNA here is from genome assembly GCF_021461385.2 of Schistocerca piceifrons. Lineage (NCBI taxonomy): Eukaryota > Metazoa > Arthropoda > Insecta > Orthoptera > Acrididae > Schistocerca > Schistocerca piceifrons. Next base: position 549,077,208 of record NC_060143.1, read on the forward strand.
TCGTAATCATTTGTTTGTCTGCACATGTACATCGTTTCGACCAATTTCCGTCCCATTTACATAATTTTTTGGTGGTGCCTCGTTTTCTTTTGTCTTAAAGTGTATTTTAGAAAGTGGTAGTAAAAAGTAACTCTGGCAGAAGATTCAGTATCGTATGTGTCCAAGTATCAATGTTTACGGAAATACAGCAGGTTACAGAGAGAAGTTTGCATTCCGCGTACTGGTCTGCCATTTTCCATGGGTTTATTTCTCGGTTCTAGATTTTGTTTTGAAGACCAAGTAGTGCAGATGTGGCTGAGTTTCCAAAATTGAATATTTCAACTGTATTTGTCATTTGTATACCAATTCTACTGTACAAGTGCTGAGTATGGAGATTCGGCATTTGTGTACGGGTACTGAAATGGAAACGCTGCAGCTGCTTGTAGAGAATTCGGCGTAATGTTTCCCAATCCCAGAGTACCGGCATCAAGAGGGTCGACACGTTGTTTTCACATAGCTACGTGAGACCGGTGCGGTACCTAGAAATCGCCTTTCATCCGAACTTTCGAATGTACAGAGTGTGAATGAAGAGGCTAACGTTGTTCCGATAGTACTACGTCGGCGCATAAGAAGTTCGACATCTACCTTCTACATCTACATCCTGACGGTGTCTGGCGGAGGGTACCTTGAGTACCTCTATTGGTTCTCCCTTCTATTCCAGTCTCGTATTGTTCGTGGTAAGAAGGATTGTCGGTATGGCTCTGTGTGGGCTCTAATCTCTCGGATTTTATCCTCATGGTCTCTTCGCAAGATATACATAGGAGGGAGCAATATACTGCTTGACTCCTCGGTGAAGGTATGTTCTCGAAACTTTAACAAAAGCCCGTACCGAGCTACTGAGCGTCTCTCTTGCAGAGTCTTCCACTGGAGTTTATCTATCATCTCTGTAACGCTTTCGCGATTAGTAAATGATCCTGTAACGAAGCGCGGTGATCTCCGTTGGATCTTCTCTATCTCTTCTATCAGCCCTATCTGGTACGGATCCCACACTGCTGAGCAGTATTCAAGCAGTGGGCGAACAAGCGTACTTAACCTACTTCCTTTGTTTTAGGATTGCATTTCCTTAGTATTCTTCCAATGAATCTCACAAGGGGAGGCCGCCAATTGTGAAATTCAGATTCGATTCATACTGCACATAATAAAAGCTCATGGCCAGAGGTGTAATGTGGCAAAGCACCAAGATGCACTTCTCAGCCGTTGTCGAGAAAATCGACAGTTAAGAGAAACCGTTGCAGTGAAATACTCTCTACGATTAATAATTTTCTACAGCGTCGTGGCGCAGCGGTAAGCGCTCGCGTTCGAAGGTCGCCGGTTCGAATCCCGCGCCATGAAATTTTTTTTATTATTAGTTTTTTGTAATTCATATATATATATATATATATATATAAACTCTTAATGAATTGCTTATGCATGTTGGTGAAGGCGGATCGCTCTCCAATTGTACCGCCTCCATTTTTCCGTTTGTTTAACAGGGTGTACCAAAGCTCTCCCGTCCGTAATGATTTTCGACGATGTTATAAGTTGCGCTAGGGACCGCATCTACATTCTTTCGAAGTTAGCAGGCAACTACGCTGTTATGCGGCGGCTCGTTTCGGCCCATTCAACATCTGTCCTTCAAGTGTAACGAGCGAGTAACGGAGTTTATATTTCATACCTGCCACAGCAAGTTTGTGTTCGTGGGGTGTCTATTCTAATTCGAACGTTTGACTTACGCTATACGTATTCGTTTCGGAATATCGTTTCTACGTCTTCCGTTAACTATACGTGGTTAACGTTATGAAGATAATTAATAAAATATGTGAAATACAACTTTGTTTGCGGAAAACATAATGATGTTCGAAGTCGCCAGTTTTTCCACGACAAACGACTTTCAACAACTTATTATATGCATAATTGTTGGAACTGATTGCCGGGAATTTTGTATATATATATATATATATGTATATATATATATATATATATATATATATATATATATATATATATATATATTTGAATTACAAAAAACAAATACTAAAAAAAAAAAAGGTAGCATGGCGCGAGAATCGATCCGACGACCTTCGGATTACGAATCCGACCGCTTACCGCTGCACCACGACGGTGTAGGAAATTAGTAATCGTAGAGAGTATTTCACTGCAACGGTTTCTTTTAACTGTCGATTTTCTCGACAACGGCTGAGAAGTGCATCTTGGTGCTTTGCCACATTGCACCTCTGGCCATGAGCTTTTATTATGCGCTGTATGAATCGAATCTGAATTTCACAATTGGCGGCCTCCCCTTGTCAGTCTGGCATCTGCTTTACCGACGATCAACTTTATATGATCATTCCATTTTAAATCACTCCTAATGCGTACTCCCAGATAATTTATGGAATTAACTGTTTCCAGTTGCTGACCTGCTATACTGTAGCTAAATGATAAGGGATCTTTCTTTCTGTGTATTCGCAGCACATTACACCTGTCTACATTGAGATTAAATTGCCAATCCATGCACCATGCGTCAATTCGCTGCAGATCCTCCTGCATTTCAGTTCAATTTTCCATTGTTACAACCTCTCGACATACCATAGCATCATCCGCAAAGAGCCTCAGTGAACTATCGACGTCATCCACAAGGTCATTTATGTATATTGTGAATAGCAACGGTCCTACGACACTCCACTGCGGTACACCTGAAATCACTCTTACTTCGGAAGACTTCTCTCCACTGTTTTTCACAATGGTATTCCGGTTGCTAGACTTTATTTATCGAATGTCTTCTTTTATTTGTAGTTCACTGTCGCTATTAGAGTTTAGATACTCTCATTTTGTCCTTTAGAGATAGTGAGTGGAGCTGTGGACACTAGAAAATAAAGTGCCAAGTGCAGAAATCGAAATATTTCCGACGCATTCTTCTGTTTGAGTTCAGTGGAGGGGTGACAGCAACGGAGGCAGCGGGAAATATTTGCACCTTGTGTAGGGATTATGCCATCGTACAAAGCACGGCAAGAAAGTGGGTTTCTCCTTTTAAGGAAGTTCGTCTTGACATTAGAGACTCTCCATGTTCAAGAAGACCTTTTGGGTTTGATGAAGATCATTTAATCGCATATGATACACGCCAGTGTACTCGAGAATTGGGGTATGAACTGTGATCATTCCACCATCGTGTGACATTTGTATGCAGTGAAGAAGGTTCAAAAAACGAGTGTATGGGTACCGCATGCTGTCAGCCAAAATCACAAATTTCAGCGGTGCCTACATGTACATCTCTGCTTGCACGTCATCAATTGCCTCATGAACAATACCGATCCCATTCCTATCCCGTATCGTTACTGGTGTCGAGAAATAGTGACTTCCTGTTAACATGAAGAAGAGAAAGGAATGATTCAGCCCAAACAAAGAAGCTACTTCCCGTACACAGACCTGTGCGCATCCACAAAACATAATGTTATGCATCTGGTGGAACAGCAACGGTGTGTTGTGGCACGAATTCTTCCTCTAGGTGGAACCATCACTGCTGACAGAGGCAATCCGAGAACAACGACCAGGAAGACTGCGTGAAGTAAAGCCCTCATTGTGCTAGACTGACGAAAAACACTATACAGGAGTTGGGTTGGGAAGTCATGCAAAGCCCGCGTCATTCACTTGATCGTGCGGCTTCAAATTTTCACCTTTACCGCTCTGTGTCTAACAGCCTTCAAGGGACGTCCTTTCCGGGTGAAAATGCGCTCCGAACACCGCTCTACGAGCTCAAAACAACATTATTTCTAACAGCAGCGGAATTGAAAAGTTGCCCAGCGTTGGTAGACTGTTGTAAATAATGAAGGAGAATATTTTATTGATGGCTAAAGCCTCTGTTATGTGTCTCTGTTGTCCTGAACTTATTGAAAAACGCTACGAACTTATACAGCAACCTCATAGAACATAGTCATTCAACAAGCGCACGCAGAAGTTCTTTGCATACCGATATTCTACATATAAGAATACGGGTGGGCATTACGTATGCGTAGCCTCCATCCCATCATTTGAACAAATCCCTTCCTGTCAGGTAACAATCGCTGTGGGGCTAACACCACCTAAGTAGTGGGAAAACCTCCGCGCCAGACCACACTGCATTGTTGCCAAATTTATTCAAGATGGCCCCGATGACGTCATCCAAGAGGCGGCATGTAGACTAGGCAACATCGCATGACGTCATCCAATATGGCGGCTTTTGGCGGGAAAATAGGCCAATTGTGCTATGTCCACTAACCTAACTCAAGAAAAAATCGCGGGAATTTTGAATTTTGGCGGGAAAATAGCCCAATTGTGCTATGTCCACTAACCTAGGCCACCAGAAGAAAAAATGGCAGGAAGTTTGAATTCCAACAGGATAATGCATTCAAAAACCTTACTTATCTTTATTATTATTGGTTGTCATTTATTAACATTGATTATCATTCACTGTCATTTACTATCATTCATTGACATTTATTATTATAGGCCTGCCTCCACTAGAAAATTGCGCCAAATTCAAATTCCAACACGATATTGTCTCAAAAACTGTACTTCTATTTATTATTATCATTTATTATTTATTCAAGATGTCCGATTTTCTCGGTGAGAAAGCCATTTTCCTGACATCCATAACAAAAATATATCACAATTTCAAATCCCAACACCATAATTGATAACACGTACGAGCTTTCTCCGTCACTTATCTTTTTTCACTGGTAGCCTATCATAATCGCATCAAATAATAAACTGCACTTATAGTAACGTAACTCACGGCCTTTGATTTTGCAGGGGGGAAGGGACTGAAGACTTTATTTCAAGCAGTACCGTCATCATTTGTTCTCCAACACAGTCAGCATACACGTCTTTGATATCGCAGTGCAGTCACCACGACATCCGTGCTCCAACTGAATTAGTTTGAATTCTCGCCACCCCTGGCCAGCGCGCGGAGACATTGCCGATTAGACTTGGCCACTGTTTCTATGTTTCGATACAGTGTATCGATACGTGGAACTGTTTCAGTGTTTCGGAACGGCTGTGGTACACTGTTTCGAAACAATGGTGTTTCATTGCGCCCCTGTCTCGGATAAACGGACCAGATTCGATCTTGAGCCAGACACAGAAACTGTATCGTTGTTTCAAAATAAGGCTTTTTCAGTCCACCTGTGCTTGGAACTGACTAATTGTATCGAAACAGTGATGTTTCATTCCACTCTGTGTCGGACGAGATTCGGACTCGGCACAGGTACTGAAACACAACATACCATTTCATGAAACACTTTCAAGAGTGTCGAAATCTTTTTGACAAGCAATAGCGTGAAGCTTAAAATATCCGAAAATAAAGCTTCGTTTCTAGCTGACTGTCCTATTCCGAAATGGCGTAACATCTGCTTTACAAACACTAACCAAACAATAAAACAACGCATACTATTCACATTCAAAATAATAAATATGTGAAACTCATTCAGTTAAATTACACTTTTTTATAACATACGCTTCTCTGTTCACGTACAGTAATCATATTAAGAAACGCAAGTAAGCCTACAACATTGTGAATAAAAAAAGGTGTAGAGTGACAGTTATTAGACATATACATAAATTTGATGTAGGTATAATTGCAAGCAATCTGTCTGACATATAACTGATAGTGTAGTGGTGAGCGGGAAGAGCTGGGGAAGTGTGGTAAATTTATAGTAACGGTTCGAAACACCTTGAAAGACAAATTTTTTCTGTTATATTTTGTTATTTATTCGAATTATTTGGTGTTATTTGTCAGTCTATAGTCACTGTGCCTATTATCCACAATGATTCCCCTTGTCTGCATGGAAATTAGCAGGATGGGTATGTTACCCAAACTAAAGGAATGTGGGGATCCCAGTAGCATATCCGTTGTTTCTGCAGCTTGCTCCCACCTCCAGTTCTGTTCGTGGTGGTTCTTCTGTCTTGAGCTATGGCTGTCCTCAGCCAATTGAAAAGTATGAAAGTCACACGACACGAAAGCAGCGCATTTGCAGCAGGAAATACGAAACTGCCAAAACGCCTAAGTGATAGTTTCATACTTTCTGCGATATAATTAGCGCCCTCGCACCTCATTTGTGTTTATATGGACATACCTATACAGTAGACATTCAAGATGATAAAATGTGTAGGTTTATTAGATTACAAAACACAAACTGTTTCACTGTTTCGAAACAGCGTATCGAAACATTACATTTTACTGTTTCATTTGATTCGAAACAGTTAAGTTTTTCAGTTTGCCCATCTCTATTGCCGATGCTTATCAATGAGGTGGCCGGCCATTCGCGCTGGGGGGGGGGGAGGGGGGGAGCCCAGCGATCGCTCCCATGTTATAAACATATTTTCGCTGGACACGCTGGAACTTGCCGAGTTTGACGTCACAGCGGTCCCTTGTCCGCTCACCTCGTGTATTCGTCGCCTCCGCACGTTTGCCGCCAAAATTGTTTGCCTCGGAGCTGAATCACACAACGGTCGGCTGTTCACTGCCACACTTTTGGCGCCAAAGTTGTTTTCCTGTGCACGTTCAAACCTGTCCATGTCGACTGCTCACCGTCCACCACGTGTCCCTGTGCGAGCGATAATGCGGTGCTACACTTTTGGCCGCAAAGTTTGCTCAACAGTGGAATCCGCCATGACTATATAACAGCATGTTTGGATAGCACTAGAATGCTTACTAATTGACTCTCTCTCGTGCACAAGTAATAACTGTACAATCGCTGCGCCACCGCCCTGCTTACGTCACACACCCTCCATACACGCGACGGACCTAGTCTTCTGTAAATACCTAAGTACTTAATTGCATTTAGTTTTTCATCATATTAAATAATTCCATTTACAATTTCATATACGTATGCAAAGGTGTTCAACTACCTAATTTCAACTAGTTTTCGAGGACCAGACAGCCACCTCTTCCTAGGAACCAGTGCCGAGTTTGAATTCTGGCAGTAAAGAAAGGTCACTTCTGCTTTCTCTACCAACCTAACAAAATTGTTGGAAAGAAATGGTACTTGTACGAACCTCAGTAACCCGACCGCCACGTCCTCCTAGGAACCAGTGCCAAGTCAGTATACGAAGCTCACTTGCGCTCCCGCCACCAACCTAAGAAAATTGTTGCATCACCACTAAACTAAGCCACCAGCACTCAACCTCTTCCTAGACGTTTCGGCTAAAAGGACTCAGCCTGCACTAGGCACATGTATGGAAGAACCAATTTACTTTATTTAGGAATGGAGTGTTTGTATCACACCGACATGTTCCACACCATACAGACCTGCAAAACACACCTACATAACTCATTTATAATGCTCTAGACACATGCTTGTTAATTGTAAGCAGTTAAAAATAACTCATAGCACAGCCTACAGACATACGAATCGCTCGTAAATAATGCAGAACATTTACGTCCAAATAGCCAAACAACTGTTAATTTTCCGCAATAATTTCAGTGCATAGGTTGATGGAAGGAGGAACGAGTGTACTTTATTTATTTGGGATATACCTTTTTGAAGCTTTTGCATCTCATAGGTTTCGATATGTAAGGCTGACATAAGCCAGTTTCTGAGCTCCATTAGAGCACTACACCCTAACCTGCAGAAAAAATGGCGGGAATTTTGAATTTTGGCGGGAAAATAGACCAATTGGGCTGCATCCACTAACCTAAGCCTCCAGAAAAAATAGGCGGGGAGTTTGAATTCCAACGGGATAATGCATGCAAAACCGTACATGTCTTTATTATTATTCATTATTATTGATTATCATTTATTATTATTCATTATCATTCATTATCATTTATTATTATTTAGTCAAGATGGTCGATTTTTGCGGCAAGAAAGCCAACTCCCTTACTTCCATAACAAAAAATCCCTCACAAATTCAAATTCAAACACGATAATCTGTCACACTTACGAAAAAAAAAGAGACCAACTGAGCCATTGCTTGCCGGCCTATTTGCAACACATCTCCACCTTTACGTCTGTTGTCAGGAGAGCCGAGAGCGAGTTCATACACACATCCCAGTGCTGCCTTCCCCTTACAATCTAAAACGATCATCATACTATGTAAAAACCTCTCCGAAATTGTATAGTACCCCCCCCCCCCCCCACAGAAATAGTTAACGCTCGCTTTCGTGTTTTCTCAGCTTATTTGTAAATTCAAATTCTTACCCCAACAGAACTTGTTCACAAAAATAATACTGAATGCGCTCCTAACCTCATACCCCTCCAGCTCTCAACATACGCAAAAGTTCTCAACCCTCCTATATCCCAGAACAACCGATTAATCACTCTTATTCCTTTTTATCGAATTTACAGGCCTAATTTCCTAAGGACCCGTTATCGAAGTACCATCCTGCTTTTCTTTCTGAGGCTTTCTGTGCTTACTTTTACAGACATCGCTAAATTACCTCCACAGCCCCCTCAATTTATATAAACACACACTCACAGACACACACACACACGGTCACCCTCTCTACTCATCCCACAACATAAGTAATACTAACTTTACAATCCATTATATACAAACCCTACACAATGTAAGCCACATTAACTTTACAATACCGACTATATGCCCCAATGCTCTCCATTCCTAAGGAAGCACTGTGAACCTGCTCTTTCTTTCTACACACGTGACACTCAGCGGTAATCAGCCCTTCTACATCAACGGACAGAAGTCCCTCTCATAATTGGTCCACAATTTCGGCGACCGCTTGCCCTCAACCAAATGCGTCACTTTCTCTTCTTCCTTGCCTTCTCTCCACACTCAGACTACAAGAACACATCAAAATTTTTCGAAATACAGCATCCTGTAAAGCACTGAGTAACTAGAAACAAACAGACCAAAAAATGATATTCGCACTCTCGAATACCGAAGTCGATGATGTCATTATACTCACAGTTAAATGTTACGATCGCTGTCTCAATTGACTGGCATTCGACAATGAGCTAAGTATCGGAAATAGACTCTCTTGACCCCTGTTACTCTGGAAATATCTCTACCATCCTTACGGCTTCCTCTCTACTCATCACATAACATAAGCAATATTAACTTTATAATGCCATATATACAGGCGCAACGCAATGTATACCACATTAACTTTACAATACAGTATATACACATTTGACACAAAGCAGTGTACGTCTCCAGTATATCTCTACAGCATGCGAAAAAAATTTCGTATTCCTACAGTGTCTGTATACCCCAATGCTCTCCAATCTTAGGAAAGCACTGTCAACCTGCTCTTTCTCGCTACAGACCCGACACTCAGAGCTAATCTTCACTCTTACATCAACGGACCTAAGTCACCCCCAGAACTCTTTTTACAAATTCAGTATCATCCTCTCCCTCAGCGCAAACACTGTACTGTCTCTCCTTCCTTGTCTGTTCGCTTTTCTACAAACAACCTCAGACTCACAGACTGCAAGAACACATGCACTTTCCCCCATAATATTACACGGTTTTAACTGTACTTCTCAATATCATGCACTAGGCTACACCCTACCGATCACTAGTTCATCATAATTCCCAAGATATAGACTTCAAATTAATTCTCTACAAACGCCGAACTTCATCTATGTGCAGCATGCTGTAAACCACTGACTAACTAGAAACAAATATACGCAAAATGATATTTCCACTCTCGAATACCGTTCTCAGTCATGTAACATATTCGAGATCTTGGCTGTAATTTACACGTCAACTAAGGTCTGTCCCAGGTCTAGAGAACAGACAAGCGTGTATCCAAGACACCACAATCGATCTTCACTCAGCTAAATAAAGGAAGCAAATGTGCAGTACATCCCATCGAATAACACTCCCACCCAAATCAATCATCTTCTCAAATTCTGACTTGATCACCAAAGCCGCCCAACACATACTATTACTTCGCTATTCGGTCGTCTAGAGGACATCAAAGTTAACTCTTACAGATCGATACACTCCAACAGGTCTATGCATTCGGTCAGCTGCTCCAGTTATTTATTATCATTTATGATCATTTATTATTATTTATTATAATTTATTATTTATTATTATTTACATCATGCGCGTGTGTTCGCGACTTGGTCCGGAGTCCAACTGGGTTAGTACACATCGCCACCAGCAGAAGGCCACATTGAAGATGTCCGATTTTGGTAGGGAGTTTGAATTTTGGCGGAAGATCATACTATTTGTTTACCTAACAAAAATGGCTCCAAGTTCAACTGTGTTTAGCTCCTGTCACAACCACCAGAGCGCTCTGTCATCACGTCAGATGGTTACGCAATTACCATTATTCAAGATGCCGAGCAGACGAATATGCCTACGCTTCACCTCTCTTGACTGAATAGAGCTTTCCTAGTCCTAACCCCTCCAAGTGCACCACATTTCTCGAGATGTAACCAAGTCTTGGAGCTTAGCACACCATATCAATCTATAGTAACAGATCTCAAAGTGCCTTAATTTAATAGCATACAGCTAAGAAGAACGAGAATGGAGTGATACTTATACGCAACTTAGTTCGACACATTTTTACGTAAATCATCCAATGTATCATGTGTAAAGTATTGTAGCTGCATACGACTAGAACGCAGGCTATATCACGTGACTAAAGCTTCCAGATAGAACACTGGAAAAAAATCGACCTTCAGCAACTTGTCTTTCTCCAGAATAAATGAGTCAACGTTTAAATCCTGCCTAGTTACAGCTCTGTCTCAATCGATCATCCCGTACACTCTCTGTTATCCTTTAACACAGAGGTGAGTAAGTTTAGACGTGAATGATTCTCTGTCCTCCTCAAAGGCATCAAATACAGTATTCAACTCGGGTGTATCACTGCTACCTCAGTAGACATACACTACAATACGGACGAGAAAAAATTGACTACCTTCCTTATTCCGCTCGCTTCGATGTCATCGTTTTCCTACATTCCTCTTGTTGCAGCATACTTGACTCCATCTACAAATTTCCCCCTGCGAACCAGAAGATAAGCAAGTACATCCGCATTTTCACCGCATTTCGGTGTATATTAGGTTAGTTTATACCTATGCGTTAATCTGTTTGCGCATTTCTTTCGATTTTATGTCACATCCATCCATGCGACCGCGACATAACCTATCGTTCTGTGTTCTAAAATTGCCTGTAAATGTAACCCAGGGTATCCAGTCACCTCCACGTTCGGAGAGCGCTTGCTCTGTTTTATGTATGTCTGTGTACATGCACGCCTCGCGGACGACTCCCAGGACCCGGTCCCATCGGATGGTGGACCAAACTTCGAGCAGAGAATACTTCTCCTTCTGTAATGCGTGCTTGGTCCACCCGTGAACCCTATCACGGTGGATCCGCCTTCAAACACTACCCCGTGCGCAGCGTGTTCTGGATCCGCATCTGAACACCGCGCTCGATACAACTCGCGGCGGATCCACATTTGAACATTAACCCTACTCTAACGCCGGTCCTGGGAGCCTTCTGCGAGGCGTTCATGTACACAGACATACAGAAAACAGAGCAAGCGCTCTCCGAATGTGGAGGTACGTACGTGTGATCAATTATGGTGTTGGGATTTGAACTTGTGATATGTTCTTGTTATGGATGTCAGGAAAATGGCTTTCTCACCGAGAAAATCGGACATCTTGAATAAATAATAAATGATAATAATAAATAGAAGTACAGTTTTCGAGACAATATCGTATTGGAATTTGAATTTGGCGCAATTTTCTAGTGGAGGTCGGCCTATAATAATAAATGATAATGAATAATAGTAAATGACAATGAATGATAATCAATGTTAATAAATGACAACCAATAATAATAAAGACAAGTACTGTTTTTGCATGCATTATCCTGATGGAATTCAAACTTCCCGCCATTTTTTCTTCTGGTGGCCTAGGTTAGTTGACATAGCACAATTGGGCTATTTTCCCGCCAAAATTCAAAATTCCCGCCATTTTTTCTTGAGGTTTGGTTAGTGGACATAGCACAATTGGCCTGTTTTCCCGCCAAAAGCCGCCATCTTGGATAACGTCATGCGATGTTGCCAAGTCTACATGCCGCCATCTGGGATGACGTCATCGCGGCCATCTTGAATAAATTTGGTAACAATGCAGCATGTCCAGACGCGAAAGTTGTCCCACTACTCACCTACCTATCACAGTTCAGGAGATGTGATGTCATAAACAATGAGATGCACGAAAAACTGTTGCGTCTTGCATGACGTTAAAATTTATTACTTCTGTGCGGCAAACTTTTTTCGCAATAAATATGGCAGACAGTATCGACATTTGCCGCTAAATGGACGTACAAAATTATATCATGGCACCACGCATAACTCGGGACATATGACGACATAAACAGTTAGATACGTGGAAAAATGCCGCGTCATGCATGAAATTTGAGACACTTACTCTTTACATCTAAGACACTCCTACAGTCGAATCGCCTTAAGGAAATGCCCGACACCTGGCAGCACTTTTGACACTTTTCAACTGCCAATCCCAAACGGCCGGAGCTGGTAACAATCGGCAGCGCAATGAAGAACCGTTGCCCTAGAGAGGTTTACAAACTCACGCTGTAGACATGTGAAGCAGCTGCGCCAAACGTACATAAACTGCCCTGAACACTGTGCTTATACATTTGTACAGAATGCATATGTCTTTGTACTAATATCGTCGTTGTGGTCTTCACTCCAAACACTGGCTTGATGCAGCTCTCCATGCTACTCTATCCTGTGGAAGCCTCTCCTCTCCTAATAACTGCTGCAACCTACATCCTTCTTAATTTCCTGACTGTATTTACCTCTTCATCTCCCTCTATGACTTTTACCTTCCACGCTTCCTTCCAGTACTAAAAGACAGTCTTCACTCCTTCCGATCTGATCATGTAAGTGTAGAAAAGTTGTGGAATGTTTTCAAAGAGATAGTATCAGCAGCAATTGAGAGATATAGACCACATAAATTAATAAGTCATGGTACTGATCCTCCATGGTACACAAAACGGGTCAGATCATTGTTGCAGAAGCAACGAAAAAAACACGCCAAATTTAAAAGAACGCGAAATCCCCAAGATTGGCAAAGTTTTACAGATGTTCGAAATATGGCGCGTACTTCAATGCGAGATGCTTTTAATAATTTCCACAACGAAATTCTGTCTCGAAATCTGGCAGAAAACCCAAAGAGATTCTGGTCATACATAAAGCACGCCAGTGGTAAGACACAATCAATATTTTAACTGCGCGATAACAACGGTGAAGTCACAGATGACAGTGCCACTAAAGCAGAGTTATTAAACACGGTTTCCCGAAACTCCTTCACCAAAGAAGACGAAGTAAATATTCCTGAATTCCAATCAAGAACAACTGCCAAGATGAGAAACATAAAAGTAGATATCCTCGGTGTAACAAAGCAGCTTAAATCACTTAATAAAGGCAAGGAATCCGTCCAGATTGTATACCAGTCAGGTTCCTCTCAGAGTGTGCTGATAAGATAGCTCCATATTTAGCAATTACATGTAACCACTCGCTCACAGAAAGATACGTACCTAAAGACTGGAAAATTGCTCGTCACACTAATACCCAAAAAGAGAAGTAGGAGTAATCCGCTGAATTACAGGCCTATATCACTAACGTCGATTTGCAGTAGGGTTTTAGAACATATACTGTATTCGAATCTTATGAAGTACCTCGAAGAAAACGATTTATTGACATATAGTCAGCACGGATTCAGAAAATATCGTTCTTGTGAAACACAACTAGCTCTTTATACTCCTGAAGTAATAATTGTTATCGACAGGGGATGTCAAATTGATTCCACATTTTTAGATTTCCAGAAGGCTTTCGACACCGTTCCTCATAAGCTCCTTCTAATCAAACTGCGTGCCTACGGAGTGTCGCCTCAGTTGTGCGACTGGATTCGTGATTTCCTGTCAGAAAGGTCACAGTTCGTAGTAACAGACGGAATGTCATCGAGTAAAACAGAAGTAATATCCGGCGTTCCCCGAGGAAGTGTTATAGGCCCTCTATTGTTACTGATCTATATTAACGACACAGGAGACAATCTGAGTAGTCGTCGTAGATTGTTTGCCGATGATGCTGTCATTTATCGCCTTGTTAAGTCATCAGATGATCAAAACGACTAACAAAATGACTTAACTAAGATATCTGTATGGTGCGAAAAGTGGCAATTGACCCTGAATAAAGAAAAGACCGAAGTTATTCACATGAACACTAAAAGAAATCAGCTAAATTTCGATTACGCAATAAGTCACACAAATCTGAGGGCTGTAAATTCCGCTAAATACTTAGGGATTACAATTACAAATAACCTAAATTGGAACGATCACATAGATAATATTATGGGTAGAGCAAACCAAAGACTGCGATTCATTGGCAGAACACTCAGAAGGTGCAACAGGTCTACCAAAGAGACTACTTACACTACGCTTGTCCGCCCTGTTCTGGATTGCTGCTGTACGGTGTGGGATCCGCATCAGGCGGGACTGACGGATGACATCGAAAAAGTACAAAAACGGGCAGATGGTTTCGTATTATCGGAAATAGGGGAGATAGTGTCACAGACATGATACGTGAATTGGAGTGGCAATCATTAAAACAAAGGCGTTTTTCGTTGCGACGGGATCTTCTCATGAAATTTTAATCACCAGTTTTCTCCTCTGATTGCGAAAACATTCTGTTGGCACCCACCTACATAGGGAGAAATGATCATCACGATAAAATAAATCAGGGCTCGCACGGAAAAATTTAAGTGCTCGTTTTTCCCGCGTGCCGTTTGAGAGTGGAACGGTAGAGAGAAGCGTGAAGGTGGTTCATTGAACCCTCTGCCAGGCACATTGTTGTGAATAGCAGAGTAATCACGTAGACGTAGATGTAGATGGTAGTCCCTTGATGCCTCAGAGCGTGTCCTACCAACCGATCCCTTCTTCTAGTCAGGTTGTGCCACAAATTTCTCTTCTCGCCAATTATATTCGGTCCCTCCTTATTAGTTACGTGGTCTACCCATGTAGTCTTCAGCATACTTCTGTAGCACCACATTTCAAAAGCTTCTGTTCTCTTCCTGTGTAAACTATGTATCGTCGACGTTTCACTTCCATACATCGCTACACTCCATACAAATACTCTCAGAAAGGACTTCTTGACACTTAAATCTATACTCGATGTTAACAATATTCTCTTCTTCAGAAACGCTTTCCTTGCCCCTGCCATTTTGTATCCTCCCTACCTCAACCATAATCAGTTATTTTGCTTCCGAAACAGCAAAACTCATATACTACTTTAAGAGTCTCCTTGCCTAATCTAATTTCCTTAGCATCTCCTGATTTGATTCGATTACATTCTGTTGTCTTCGTTTTGCTTTGTTTGACCTTCATTTTAGATCCTCCTTTCAAGACACTGCCCATTCCATTCATCTGCTCTTCCAGGTCCTTTGCTGTCTCTGACATAATTACAATGTTATCAGCAAACGTCAAAGTTTTTTTTTCTTCTCCCAGGACTTTAATTCCTACTCCAATTTTTTCTTTTGTTTCCTTTACTGCTTGCTCAATATACAGATTGAATAATACTGCTGATAGGCCACAATCCTTTCGTGCCTCTCGACTCTTATAACTGCCATCTTGTTTCTGTCTCTCATAACTGCCATTTGGTTTCTGTATAAATTGTAAATAGCCTTTCGCTCCCTGTGTTTTACATTTGCCACCTCTAGAATTTGAAAGAGAGTATTCCAGTCAACATTGTCAAAAGCTTTCTCTAAGTCTTCTTCATAATTTAAAAAGTGTTCAGAAATTCATCAAACGAAATTTTTTCGATATTACACTACAAACACAGTTCATTTTTTGTTCTCGTTTCGCGTAGAAAATTAACAAAATGAATACCCAGGCAATGTCATGTTCGTCAACCAGCTATTCTACAAAAACGGTTCTTAGAAATAAGCAGCACCAATTGTTTCACTTCTTCATGAGTTCGTGGTTTGATGAAGCACCTACCAAAGCTAGACATTTTAAACATCAAAGTGTTAAAAGAAAATCCTTTCTTTTTTTCTAGAGTTTAGTTAGCGCTAAAGTTATTGATGGTAGGGAGGAGTGGAATAGGCTGAAAGGGACCACTGGCTAATACCTGATTTCGGTCAGGAGCAATGGTGTCAGACAGACTGGCAACTACTGCTCTGGCGCGTGCACAAGACCCGATGGACACACGGAAAGGACAGAAAAAGGGAAACCACTGAGAGTAGCTGGTATGAACAGTCGAAGTGTGTTTCGTTAGGAACAAAATAAACATTCCGTTGCAAGAGAAACAAAAAAACTTTCGTTATAAACTCCTCTGCCTGGAAATATTGTGCCGTCTGTGGGCAGTATCCACAATAGCTTTGTGGGTCTTTCGTGTGCTACAGTCTCTGGTCACATCTGTGTTCGCTGCTTCGTTATTTTTTGGTGAAAAAGTGTTGAAACGAAGACGAAAAATGTAGTTTATCCATTACGGATGTTTTAGAACACGTGACTGTTTATTCAACGCAAATACATAAAACTGCAACCAGTCACTTTTCTCAAATAGTTGTTTATTCATTCCATGAACCGGTTTTTGAACCTTTTCAGGTTCGCCCCCGTTCGAAAACCGGTTCATGGAATGAATGAATAAATAACTACCTCAAAAAAGTGACTGGTTGCAGTTGTATGTATTCGCATACAAGATGAAAGAAATTTACAAATCATTACCGGCATTGCGGGATGTCATGGGAGATCAGTACAAAAACAGAAATAGCCAGTATGAATCGTGTGAGGAGTTGTTCACAAAATACTGGGAGTAGCAGTCTGCAGCCATGAACGGAGATGTTTTAAAGCTTTAATTATGGTTATGATTATGGGTTAAAGTATACAGTGAAATCACACAGGTAATGGGGTAGCGAAATGCACGTATACAGGTGGTGGTAGTATCGTATAAGCAGGGCATAAAAGGGCAGTTCATTGTCAGAACTATCATTTATTCTTAGGTGATTCATATGAAAAGGCCTCCGACGTGATTACGGCAACACGACGACAGAATCTGAGCGCGGAATGGTAGCTGGAGCTAGACGCATGGGACATTCCATTTCGGAAATCGTTAGGGAATTCAGTATTCCGATATCCACAGTGTCAAGAGTGTTTCGAGAAAACCAAATTTCGGGCATTACCTCTCACCGCGGACAACACAGTGACCGCGGCCTTCACTTGCACAATAGCGTGCAGCGGCGTTTGCGTAGAGTCATCAGTGCTAATAGACAAGCGACAGCGCGTGAAATAAACGCAGAAATCAATGTGGGGCGCACGACGAACGCATCCGTTAGGACAGGGCGACGAAACTTGCTGTTAATGGGTTATGGCAGCGGCCGACCGACGCTTGTACCATTGCTAACAGCAAGACATCGCCTGCACCGCTTCTCCTGTGCTCGTGACCATGTCGGTTGAACCCTGGACGACTGGAAAACCGTGGCCTAGTCACATGAGATCCGATTTAAGTCGGTAAAAGCTGACTCTTGGGTTCGAGTGTGTCACAGACCCAGCAAAGCAAAGGACGAAGTTGTCAAAAAGGCATTGTGGAAGCTGGTGGAGGCTCAATAATGGTGTGGGCTGTATTTACGTGTAATGGACTGGGTCCTCAGGTCCAAATGAACCGATCATTGACCAGAAACAGTTACGTTCGGCTACTTGGAAACCATTTGCAGCCATTCATGGACTTCAAGTACCCAAGCACTGATGTCATGTCACCGGGCAACAATTGTTCGCGATTGATTTGAAGACAATTCTGAACAGTTCGAGCAAATGAGTTGGCCATCCACATCGCCCAAAGTCAATCCCTTCGAACCTTTATGGGACGTAATCAAGAGGTCAGTCCGTGCAAGACATCCTGCACCAGAAACACTCTCACAATTGCCGGCCAGAGTGGCCGTGCTGTTCTAGGCGCTACAGTCTGGAGCCGAGCGACCGCTACGGTCGCAGATTCGAATCCTGCCTCGGGCATGGATGTGTGTGATGTCCTTAGGTTTGTTAGGTTTAATTAGTTCTAAGTGGGCGGCTGTAGAGGCAGCGTGGCTCAATATTTCTGCACAGGACTTTCAACAACTTGTTGAGTCCATGCCACGTCAAGTTGCTGCACTACTCCGCACTAAAGGTGATCCGAGACGATATTCAAAATGGTTCAAATGCCTCTGAGCACAATGGGACTTAACATCTGAGGTCATCAGTCCCCCTAGACTTACAACTATTTAAACCTAACTAACCTAGGGACATCACACACATCCATGCCCTAGGCAGGATTCGAACCTGCGACCGTAGCAGCAGCGCGGTTCCGGATTGAAGGGCCTAGAACCGCTTGGCCACAACGGCTGGAGACACGATATTAGCAGCTTTCCGCCTTAGTGTATATATTTATGTACGTGAATTCCATATATTATCGCATGACATGTGTTCATAATTACGTCTCAAATACTATGAAACAAAACTGCACTTGTAAATGTCAGACCTTCGGGAGAACTGCCAGTAGCAATGTCTCGTAGCACAAGAGAATCACGCTGATTTAGAGGAAATGACTCCATCAATGACGTCATTGGTGTGAGGACAGACTTCATTTTTATTCATTCAACCTCAGTTCTGTCAACAAATTTTCGTAGGTGAATCTTCGATGCTCTTTATACCAATTTCTCATCCACCTTCATTTTTTATCTGCTCGGCTCAGAGTGGAGCAATTTTTACGGCAGCAGGCTTTCGATCCTCCAACATGATGAACCCGACTAAATGACGCACGGTATCTACATCTACATTTATACTCCGAAAGCCACCAAACGGTGTGTGGCGGAGAGCACTTTACGTGTGACTGTCATTAACTCCCTTTCCTGTTCCAGTCGCGTATGGTTCGCGGGAAGGACGACTGCCGGAAAGCCTCCGTGCGCGCTCGAATCTCTCTAATTTTACACTCGTGATCTCCGCGGGAGGTGCAAGTAGGGGGAAGCAATATATTCGATACATCATCCAGAAACGCACCCTCTCGAAACCTGGACAGCAAGCTACACCGCGATGCAGAGCGCCTCTCTTGCAGAGTCTGCCACTTGAGTTTGCTAAACATCTCCGTAACGCTATCACGCTTACCAAATAACCCTGTGACGAAACACTTCGCTCTTCTTTGGATCTTCTCTATTTCCTCTGTCAACCCGACCTGGTACGGATCCCACACTGATGAGCAATACTCAAGTAGAGGTCTAACGAGTCTTTTGCAAGCCACCTCCTTTGTTGATGGACTACATTTTCTAAGGACTCTCCCAATGAATCTCAACCTGGCACCCGCCTTACCAACAATTAATTTTATATGATAATTCCACTTCAAATCGTTCCGTACGCATACTCCCAGATATTTTACAGAAGAAACTGCTACCAGTGTTTTTTCCGCTATCATATAATCATACAATAAAGGATCCTTTTTTTGTATGTATTGCACATTTTTATTGAGATGTCCAGGGAGAACTTCAGTAATATCTACAGGTGATAAAGAACGAAACGGCTGAACACTTTTGCGTCTGAGTGTAACGACAGTCAGTCTTCATTGGAATATGCGCTCTTCGTGTCCATTCGCTCTTCTGTTTCACTACAGATAAAGTGCAACTGTTCCCATTTCTACTGGGAATGCAGAGCATGTGAGGGGCCTGTTCATGCTTTGCCACATCGAAGCGCAACACAGAGGTTTTGTAATTATCTACCCAATTAATGAATTCTAAAGAGAGATGTCCTTGAACAGAAATTGCGCTCAGGTCGGAAATCTGTTTTTCTTGATATGAATCTCTGAAATTTACTAGTAAGATGCCTAATGCTCACTACGCTACAACATGAGTATCCAAAGTTAACAGGCCTGCCAACAGCTTTTCATTTATTTGTAACACAAGGAGCAGCTGAAGCCATAAACTGATTACAAAAGATTTCAGAAATACACACCTACAAAATCACGCGTATCACAGTTCATGTGTGTATAACGCTTTTTATTCTTCCACATTAAACAAATTGTACAAATTACAGTCACAGATCAATTTACAAACATTTTATTCTGTTCTTCTTTTTTTTGCTCCCAGAGTCGCGATTTCTCAAGTCCACCGATCTTAACCCCTATATCGAAATGTACCATACGCTCCTTTCTTACCGACTACCTTGGGCAACATGAGTTACTTTGCTTGCTGTGCATTTTTCTGGCAGGAGCTTATAAAACAAGAAGCGCTTCGCCTGCATATTGTTATTCTAGTGTTGTGGTACTAAAAATGGTTATTAAAACGAAACTTGAAATGAGTGGATGATAGTTTACTACCAGGAGGATAAGTGATACGATTGTCAACTAAATCTGAGTTGTATTTAAAATAATATTAGTAACAGAATATTACAGTTTTGGCACACTGGCCCAAGGGTAATCACTACATATCCTGTCGTGGCAGCCAATCAGATTACCCGACAACTAAACTGGTGCAGTTTCTTGTGGAATCGGTACCCAATTCCAATGTCACACACCAACTAGTGGGTTTCTCAACTGATTTGTACACTCAAGCTCGGGGGTATGTACTGCAGTAACACTGAAAGTCTAAGAGCCGCTTTATAGCTCACATTCGTGTTCTCATTTGAGAGAGCCCTAGGCCGGCATTGCGCTGTCATATGTCTTTGTCAAAGTTGGTATGTCAAATATATATGTCAAAGACTTTTGACAGTGTAACAGGGAACTTTGTCAAATATCGCCTTTCGTGAAAGAAATGTGACGAAACTTAGACCCTCGCTGTAGATTTGGTCATAAAACTAGTTTGTCTTCTGTTCAATGCAGTGTGAAACGTAACCACTTGGAGCGCTGGCGTCGCTACAGATATTTGACGCCTCCGTAGTGTGTATGGCTTCAAAATTGGTGTGTTTCTTCGACTCTTTCGTAAAAAAAAAAAAAAAAAAAAAAAATATATATATATATATATATAAAAAAATAAAAAGAAATTGGGGTGGAGGGTGAGCAAGGGGTTCAGTGGATGCTATTAATCGTGCACTGATGGGCAGGTAGAATATGCTGCAGGAGACTTTATATCCACAATCACAGCTTTTACCATCCACCTCTACATCTGGAAACATCCAGGTAGCTTTTTACCAAGCTGGTATAGAGGTGTCACACTATAAAATAATAATTTTGTTCTTAGCTTTCCATTCAGTTTTGTCTATTCTTGAACTCTGCATGCCACAAGTTAAGAAGCATTTCATCTATTTCGTACTTGTTGTTAATTTTGTAGTTGCTAGAGCACTACTCCTATTAATTAAATCATTCAAAAATAAAAATAGTTCATATTGCCCATATAGTGTACTAAACATTTATTTACCTTCAGATATTCCCCCTTCAGTGCTTTATAAATCGCTTCACACGTTTCTGCAAGTATTTTGGTTAATGTGCGTTGTGGTATTCGAGAGCTATATTGTAAACTAGAGTAGCTCCCTTCTGAATCAAGAAATCGAAGCGTCACAGTAAGCCTGTCTACTACACATACAGCATTTCTCAAGTGAGTATTCTGTCTTGTAATATGAGAAGCCCCTTTCTGAGCAAATGTTGAAATGCACTCCCATCCATTTGTAAGTAATTTATGTAGGGCTTGACGTCCTCCACTTGCAGCTCTCGTAATAAGTTTTGCTGAATGCTTTTACTATCTGGAAGTAATACTCAAGGCTTCGCCCAAGTATGTTTCCTTTTTTTGCTGCCGCTTTTCTTCCAAATGCGTATACAATGCAATTGTGGTACAAGCAACTTCAGCATATAGTAACAAGTAGTTGTTGTCCGCCATCTTTAAGTCTGACGTTAGAGATCTTTCTCAAAGAAATTTGACGAATATTTGATCATGTTGCTTTGTCGAAGAAATATGATGGTGTAACACCGGCCTTACGCTTGCGCTTAAAAGATAAGGAGGTTCCGCCCCCCACCACCCCCTCCCCACCCCCTGCAGCACTACCCCTTGCGTTTGCGCTCTCTGCGAAGCTCAGCTCTCAGAGTTCCCGTGGGAGGACGACGCTCGGTCCCGGCCGTTGTTCCTGGAACAGCCTGCGCCACCTGCGAGGCAGACGGCGGCACCAGACACGACAGGTCGGAGAATAGGGTGGGAATTGCAAACAAGGCAGCGCGACAGTAAAACGCGGGGTGGGAGGGAGGGCGGCTGTACTCGTATCCCCGAGAAAAAAACAAAACAATCGTTACCGCGTTCTCCTAAGAGCGATTCTGTTCTCGGTACTCCGGCAGTGACAGAATAAATATTACAGTGCATTCCGACGGTGTTACCATTTGTATTTCATTTCAGAAATGTCGAAAGGCAATAAGAAGTACGAAAGTGTAGCTAACAAAAAGCGAATGCAGGGCACTTTCATTCGAGCGGTGTCCACTTGCTGCTGCTCTTGCGTACTGTTTCACACTGACACAAAAAAGGAGGAAGACCAGGGTTCAACGACCCGTCGACGACATGATCACTGCAGGCGGAGCGTCGGCTCTGTTTCGAAAAGGAAATGGCCGCGTCCTTTCCAAAGAGACCGTCACAGCACTTACGTTCATTAGTCTCGGAAAATACAAGAGGTGTACCTCACGTTACGTAAAACCGTTCTAAAGCGAAGGGCTTTGCTAGGAACGGGGCTGTCAGAAGTGGAAAACGCCTGTCTCTCTTCACCTTTTTAACTGTGGTCCCCTGCAGTTGCACAGGACCTACAGTTTCACCGGAAACCTCAGACGCAATGTGTCGGCCGAGATACGAAGCGTCGCCCTCTCAACCACGAGTCCAGTGCGCACATCCCTGCGACACCTCGCTTTGTGGATTTCACAATGGAACAACTGAAAGCAGAACAATCTGGTGACGAGATTTCCCTGGGGTGGTTAATTATGCATTTTATACGTATATATTTTCTATGTTTCCTGAAATATGTAAGTTTGTGTGTATGTACGTGTTGTACACGTATATTTTATGTTAAATGAGTATTACGCCCATCGAGATTAATACCTGTATGTAATCAGAGAAACAAACAGTAGATGGACAGTGAGTTCAGAGAGAGAGTAACAGCGTGAGTACACCTGAACATCGAATGTATGAAAATGAGCATTCGAATGACGCAGGGGCTATCAGCTAGAGAGAAAGGAGGATAAACGTGGAGTACAGAACGTGTGATTCCAAGTGATTAAAATTCTTGAGATTCAGCGAGGGATTTATGATAATGGAGGTGATGAGAGAATGCGGCCATTTAATGAAGTAATGATTAATAATAATACTTTTGTGAAGGCATAACACATATAATTGATTTATGTGTCTTTGCTGTTTACTAAAATATTGCCGGCCGCTATGGCCAAGCGGTTCTAGGCACTTCAGTCTGGAACCGGGCTGCTGCTACGGTCGCAGGTTCGAATCCTGCTTCGGGGATCGATGTGTGTCATGTCCTTGGGTTAGTTAGGTTTAAGTAGTTCGAAGTCTAGGTGACTGATGACCTCGAATGTTAAGTCCTATAGTGCTTAGAGCCATTTGAACCATTTGAATAAAATATTGTGTCCCTACAGTTATGTATTGTGATCAATATGACTAAAAAATCGGTGATTGTGAGTAAATTTAAAATGTTAGTCCCAACTAACTAGTCCGAGTTTGTCTGCATTCTCAGAAAAGCTGTTTTATTTGAACCAGTATGACATAATGCTTTTAGTGTACGAGAGTTGTTCAATAAGTAATGCAACACACCTTTTTCACGGCCAATTTCGATTGGAAAAAGGGTAATTTGCGGTGAGACATCGTGAAATATTCCTGCTTCAGCACCTACAGTTTCATGAATTCCCACTAGGCGGCAGCAGTATAAGTAGCTTTCAAACTGACGTAACGGAGGCGCGTTCCAAGCAGAAAGCTGTAGCTGAGTTTCTTTTGGCTGGAAACTAGAGCATCATAGATATTCATAGGCTCTTTGCAGAATGTCTATGTAGACCTGGAAGTGGACAAGAGCACGATGAGTCTTTTGGCGAGGCATCTGTCTTCTAGCATCCTGGTCACACAAACCTTATCGATCTCTTGTGTGCCGGCCAGCTACACACAGCTGTGAGTCCTGCAGTGTTGGAACGTGCGGACACTCTCATTCGATGCGATCGAATAACCACAACCGAACATTTCTCTGCGCAACTGGATGTCTCTGTAGGTAGAGCTGACACACTCGTCACCAGATGGGGAGCTCAAAGGTCTGCGCCCTCTGGATTCCCCACCGCCTAACAGAAGATCATAAAGAACAACGACGGACCATGTGTGTGAAACGGCTCGTGCCTTCTGAGGCTGATCGTAACCATTTTTGTCGAACACTGGTACAGGTAGTGAGACATTGGCTCATCATTTCGAACCTGAAACAAAATGCAATCCATGGAATGGCGCCACAGCAGCTCTTCTTCGAAAAAAAAGTTCCAAGCCGCACCCTCAGGCGATGAAGTCACGGCGTCTTCTGGAACTCAGAAGGCTTATTCCGTTTAATGCTGTCCTTCATGGTGCAACGATCAACACTGACGTGTACTGTGGTACCCTCAGGAAACTGAAGAAACAACTGCAGCGTGTTCGTCAAAAACTAAATTCTTATTATTCATGACAACACAAGCCCTTACATAAGTCTTCACACCCGCAGGACCTCACAAAACTTCATTAGAGTGTTCTTCTTCATCCATCCTACAGCCCTGATCTCGTACCTTCTGACTTCCATCTGTTTGGCCCGGTGAAGGATGCACTCTACAGGGAGCAGTACATGGACGATGGGGATGTTATTAATGCACCAAGTTGTAGACCAGTAAAGTGGTACCATGCGGATATGTAAGGTCTCCCAGTAAAGTGATGCAAGGCCGTCGCATTGCACGGATATGATGTTTTTTAGCCAAAATAGGGGAATAATATGGTGTTCTGGATTCCTAATGAGCGATGCTGGCTTTAATTTTGGCGGGTATGGCACTCCACTGGCGCCACTAACAACTTGGGCAGTCTATTTCTATCCTGATCGTGTCGGGAGGTAGAGTCTTTGGCGTGTGCTGTTGGTTTTTGGCGGGCCCTACTACTGGTAGTTAGCTGCAGGGCACATACCTGCCAAGCTGTTGGTTTGGGGGACTGCTGCTCTCCGGTACGTACCTCGAGAAATCGCGAGTGGTTAAATCGGTCGGAGGCAAGCTTTGTCCGCTAGATTAAAGATTCATAGCGGCGAGTTGCGGGAAGAGCAGCGGAGGCCGTGTGCAGCCTGGTCAGCAAGTTCCCGGCTAACTCTGCAACCTGTACAGATTGGAGGCAATAACACCCCCCTCCTTGGAAACCTGGAAGTCATGGCTCCTTCACACCTGGGTGGAGTTAAGCGGTTTTTTGTTGTTGTTCTTCTTGGTACTTGCTGTCGTAGGGCCACATCTGTGTTAATGTGGAATCAAGCCTGTCATATTAATGCTCCTCCTAGTGGTTGTGTGGGTAGTCAGAAAATAATTTACTGTTCCAGGCAATATTCTGTCCAACTGTATGAGCATTCTCTGTGGTAAATTGAGTTGATGAAACTGAAACTCTAACATAGTGTGTGTCGAAGGCAAGGCACTTCTTACAGATGAACATGCCCTAGCGATTGGATTTACAAGTGCTGATATTTCGTTCTGGTAATTTTCAAGTAATTTTAAGGAGTGTTAAGCTTGCAACTTGTACGTGTAGTCACTTCCGGAATAAGTTAATATTGCCTATATCCTAGACATTCTCGTTTGTAGCGTTATTTGGGGAGATTTCTGTTCCCTTATGATGTGTGTTGGCAGGGTAGTTTTGGCAGCGGACGACGTGTTCCCGTTTCCTGGGCCCAGAGCAGAGACGCAATTTCCTTCTGCTGTGGAGACACTTCCGTCGTCGCACTGTGTCTACACTGCTGGCCATTAAAATTGCTACACCAAGAAGAAACGCAGATGATAAACGGGTATTCCTTGGACAAATATATTATACTAGAACTGACATGTGATTACATTTTCACGCAATTTGGGTGCACAGATCCTGAGAAATCGGTACCCAGAACAACCACCTGTGGCCGTAATAACGGCCTCGATACGCCTGGGCATTGAATAAGAGCTTGGATGGCGTGTGCAGGTACAGCTGCCCATGCAGCTTCAACACGATACCACAGTTCATCAAGAGTAGTGACTGGCGTATTGTGACGAGCCAGTTGCTCGGCCTCCATTGACCAGATGTTTTCAATTGGTGGGAGATCTGGAGAATGTTCAGGCCAGGGCAGCAGTAGAACATTTCCTGTATCCAGAAAGGCCCGTACAGGACCTGCAACATGCTGTCGTGCATTATCCCGCTGAAATGTAGGGTTTCTCAGGAATCGAATGAAGTGTAGAGCCACGGGTCGTAACACATCGGAAATGTAACGTCCACTGTTCAAAGTGCCGACAATGCGAACAAGAGGTGACCGAGACGTGTAACCAATGGCACCCCATACCACCACGCCTGGTGATACGCCAGTATGGCGATGACGAATACACGCTTCCAATGTGCATTCACCGCGATGTCGCCAAACACGGATGTGACCATCATGATGCTGTAAAGACAACCTGGGTTCATACGAAAAAATGACGTTTTGCCATTCGTGCACCCAGGTTCGTCGTTGAGTACACCATCGCAGCCGCTCCTGTCTGTGATGCAGCATCAAGGGTAACCGCAGCTATGGTCTCCGAGCTGATAGT
Source organism: Schistocerca piceifrons (assembly GCF_021461385.2). Lineage (NCBI taxonomy): Eukaryota > Metazoa > Arthropoda > Insecta > Orthoptera > Acrididae > Schistocerca > Schistocerca piceifrons. Next base: position 549,103,924 of record NC_060143.1, read on the forward strand.
CCATGCTGCTGCAAACGTCGTCGAACTGTTCGTGCAGATGGTGGTTATCTTGCAAACGTCGCCATCTGTTGACCCAGGTATCGAGACGTGGCTGTACGAACCGTTACAGCCATGCGGAAAAGATGCTAGTGATACGAGGCCGTTGAGATCCAGCACGGCGTTCCGTATTACCCTCCTCAACCCACCGATTCCATGTTCTGCTAACAGTCATTGGATCTCGACCAACGCGAGCAGCAATGTCGCGATACGATAAACCGCAATCGCGATAGGCTACGATCCGACCTTTATCAAAGTCGGAAACGTGATGGTACGCATTTCTCCTCCTTACAAGAGGCATCACAGCAACGTTTCACCATGCAACGCCGGTCAACTGCTGTTTGCGTATGAGAAATCGGTTGAAAACTTTCCTCATGTCAGCACGTTATAGGTGTCGCCACCGGCGCCAACCTTGTGTGAATGCTCTGAAACGCTAATCATTTGCATATCACAGCATCTTCTTCCTGTCAGTTAAATTTCGCGTCTGTAGCATGTCATCTTCGTAGTGTAGCAATTTTAATGGCCAGTATTGTAGATTGGCTCGCAATCTGCCGCCTCTACCGGCCGATACCTTCACTTTAACTACTCGTTTAAACCTTGCAACCTTATTGCTAGTTCTCGAGAGTGTTAAGTTTTAAAGCCCCTGACTTATGAGTATGAACTGTTGACTTTTTCCTTTTTTTCATCCACAGTCATTAGCTAACTCCACTCATTGTCAAATTTGCCCGCTTTTTACCTGTTGGTTGCGCAAGCCGTCTGGTGCATTTGTCAGCTTATCTTGTGTTTTGGGGGATTGTATATTTACTTAAGAGTCATTGTCAATTTTTCTGCTAGTGTCACATTTACATTGTATGCCTTTCCAGATTTTTTGTACTTTGGGGAATTGTGTATTTTATTGCTTAAGTAATTTTATTAAGATTTATGGATTGTTAAGGGCTTTCGAACAGCCGCAGTCAGTGGCGTGACTTGCTCTCCCTGCTGTGTTTTGGGTGGGCGTTGTCTATCTGTTTAAGGTGTTATCCGTGCTTGGGAATTGTTAGTACTTTAGTGGCAGTCATTTGTAATTCATTTTACTGGTAAAACTCAGTTTGTTGAACCAGCTTATTGCCACATATAGTTGGTGTGACTTATTACTTGTATTTGGGGACTGTGTAGTCCGGGTTACGTACTCTGTTCTTCATGGAATAAATTGTTGAAGTTTGTTATTAATGAACTGATCCTGATTAAGTTTTTTTTAATTAGTGTCAGCGTTGTTATTATCCTGAAAAGGTTTCTATTTGTAATCATTGTAATTGTTGTTAAGCAATAAAGTGTATTCCATGAAACGACAAATGACGAAGTATGTAGGTCCACCTTCCGTGAGTTTTTCCTTAAAATTATCCCAACACTTATTGTGAGTGTCACCTAATTAAAACCAATCTGCTATCATAAAAAAGTGTTGTATTACTTATCGAACGCCCCTCGTATATTGAAATGTGCGACTTCATTTCAGCAAAATCATCGAAAGCAGAGGCTGCTACATTACTCGCCGTCTTCATGCTTCACAAGCGTGCAGGTATAATAAGAGAAGTTGTCATGGCGTCAGAAACTTTAAACCTACGTCCTCCATATTAGTTGCCCCAAACATTAGCTTCTGGTGGAAGTGTTTTGATCAAAAATGCCAACTTGCCTCATTAACGGGTGTAGCCTATCAACCATACTGATTATACTCTAAAGTACATATAAGGGAACCACATTTTATTCGTAAGTGGATTCTTTCAAGCGATATTAACTTTTACACAGATGAATTTTGCCTGCGCTAGTCACTTTTACTGCATTGCTTTTATTTCCGTAATTTCAATTTAGAATTCCATCATCCCAACTCGAAAAAGTCTCTGTGTGTACGGTGTGAGATGGGAAGACGGGAAACTGCCCAAATATAGTAAAATATGTTCTCAGCGTTTTCGGGAAAAGGACATAGACTGAACGAAAGTTTCGTCAGTCCGCCTTAAGGAAAATTCTGGATTACGAAAGCAGATTGTTCGTACCACACACTTCTCTTCTTGGTTATTTCAAACGCATAACAAAAAATTAGTTGCATTAACTGGGTGAAATGCTTCGTATAACTGCATCAAATATTTCCTTATTGATAGACTCGACTGGAACTACACTCTACTGCTTATCAGTAGTAAATATCCCGACACACTCCCTACTTAGCTGGCTTGGCGGTAGCAACTCTCTAATGCTTCTCAGCCACAACATTCCTCTCTCTTTCCCACTACTGTTACCCCTTATCTGTCACTTAGTTTAAAGTACAAGTACTTTCAAGTTTCCCATCGTTTGAACTCGGGATCGTCTCGGCTTACGTAGCATGGCGAGCCCTGCAGCCATGTCTTCTGACGCTGGGAGTGGTGCATGGTGACAGGGCTCTTAGTAGACAGAAAAATATCTGAAAATGGCTTGCTGAAACTGCGATAGTTATGAAAGAACTGTAGCATTTACTATTTAAAACAACTGTTGCGTGCACACGACGGTAATTAAAAACAAGAAGCAATCGTAGACAGCAGTCTTGCTAATATTATGAGCCATCTACACACGGCAGTGCCGGCTTCAAAGTAACGGCCGTAAGTCTGTAGCGCCATCTACCCTTATTACACCTTCTTGATCACGCGGTAGGAGAGATATATTTGCATCTGACGGAAAACAATCACAACACCAAGAAGTAATTGCGCGGTATAAGCGAAAGTTGGTAGGGCTATGTGATACTGGATGTTCCATCTACGATATTCTGCATCTACATCTACATACATACTCCACAATCCACCATAAGGTGCGTGGCGGAGGGCACCTCGTACCACAACTAGCATCTTCTCTCCCTGTTCCACTCTCAAACAGAACGATGGAAAAACGACCGCCTATATTCCTCTGCACGAGCCCCAATCTCGCTTATCTTATCTTTGTGGTCTTTCCGCGAAATGTAAGTTGGCGGCAGTAAAACTGTACTGTAGTCAGCCTCAAATGCTGGTTCTCTAAATTTCCGCAGTAGCGATTGACGAAAATAACGCCTCCTCTCCTCTAGAGACTCCCACCCGAGTTCCTGAAGCATTTCCGTAATACTCGCGTGATGATCAAACCTACCAGTAACAAATCTAGCAGCCCTCCTCTGAATTGCTTCTATGCCCTCCCTCAATCCGACCTGATAGGGATACCAAACACTCGAGCAGTACTCAAGAACAGGTCGTATTAGTGTTTTATAAGCGGTCTACTATACGGATGAACCACATCTTCCCTAAATTCTACCAATGAACCAAAGACGACTATCCGCCTTCCCCACAACTGCCATTACATGCTTGTCCCACTTCATATCGCTCTGCAGTGTTACGCCCAAATGTTTAATCGACGTGACTTTGTCAAGCGCTACACTACTAATGGAGTATTCAAACATGACGGGATTCTTTTTCCTATTCATCTATATTAATTTACATTTATCTATATTTAGAGTTAGCTGCCATTCTTTACACCAATCATAAATCATCTTGTATCCTGTTACAGTCACTCAACGACGACACCTTCCCGTACACCACAGCATTATCAGCAAACAGTCGCACATTGCCATCCACCCTATCCGAAAGATCATTTATGTAGATAGAAAACAACAGCGGACCTACCACACTTCCCTGGGGCACTCCAGATGATACCCTCACCTCCGATGAACACTCACCATCGAGGCAAAAATGCTTGGCATGAACGTAGCCACTGTAAATGACTGTTGGCAGCGGTGGTCACGAGAATGTACGGAGACTGGACGACCACGTGGCACTACCGCCAGGAAAGACCATCGTGATGGGTGTATGGTTCTGGTGCATCGCACTGCATCTGCAGCAGCAATCTGAACAGCAGTTGGCACCACAGTGACACAACCAATTGTTCCACTGACCCCAAACCTAAGGCGTTTGCGACTTCAGTGGTATCAAACGAGAGCTAACTGGAGGGCAGGCTGAAGGCTTTTGTGTCTTCTGATGTAATCTGGTTCCGCCTCGGTGCCAACGATGGCTGTGTCTTGGGTTGGAGGTCAACAGAGCGTGTGCAACCAACCGACCTAGACACGTTAGACCTGCAGCTGGAGTTATGGTTTGGGGTGGAATTTCGTATGACGGCAGGGCACTCTCATGGTTATCCCACACACTCTGACTGCAAATTTGTCTGCCAGTCTGGTGATTCGACCCGTTGTGTTGACATTCATGAACAGCATACCAGAGGGTATTTTCTACCAGGGAAAAACTCGCCCACGTGCTTCTGTTGTATACCAACATGCTCCACAGTGTGTCGACGTGATTCCTCCGCCTGCTCGATCGCGAGATCTGTCTGCAATCGAGCACATATGGGACATCATCGTGTGACAACTCCAGCGTCATTCACAGCACAGACAGCGTTAAGTGGGGTAGGACGTCAAACGGGCCGACTTGCAGCAGGAGAGGCACCACAGGACATTTTAATGTCCACTGTCTATACTTTTACAAATAAATTCATAAAACTTTGCCAGCATGACCAGGAAGGATTCAGAATTCACACTCATAGTAATGGAAGTTCGAAAACATAGCGAATTAATTTTTTTTACATGTGAAATTTCATCATTTTTTTCACTTACTAATGGCAGCATTTGTTGCTATAGGTACACTTTTCTTCATAAGTAAGAGAGATGCTTCGATGAATTTTGCACATCATATAAACCATACTTAAAGGTGTATGAAACTCTAGAATTTTCCAAATCTATTAAAAACTGTGGTAAAAATTGATGTAATTAACTATAAAATTTGTGTTTTTTCTAAACATGAAGTTTAAAATATAACAGCTCATTCGTTTTTTCATACATTAAGTAAATTCTAGAGTTTCATACACCTGTAAGTATGATACGTATGCTGTGCAAAATTCATCGAAGAATCTCTCTAACGTATGAAGAAAAGCGTACCTATAACAACAAATGCAGCCATTAGTAAATGAAAAAATGATGAAATTTCACACATAAAAAAAATTAATTCGTTATGTTTTCGAATTTCCACTTCAATTAGTGTGAATCCTGAATCCTTCCTGGTGATGCTGACAAAGTTTTATGAATATGTTTGTAAAAGTATAGACACTGGAAATTAAAATATCCTGTGATGCCTATCCTGCTCCAAGTCGGCCCGTTTGATGTCCTACCCCCCCCCCCCCCCTAACCATCCCTGTACTGACGACCAGATGCAACAGGTATGGAACTCCACCCACCCAAAACTGACATCCGGCACCTTTACAACACAATTCGTGCACATTTGCTTGCTTGCAGTCAACATTCTGGCGGTTACATGGTTAGTAGTGTACCAGCGGCTTGCATTATCAATGGCTTATCTCAAGCTTACATTAACCATTGATATTCCAATGTTAACCGTTTAAATTTCTTACCTAGACAAATGTATTTTCGAAATTTCATTATTAAAATAATTAATGGTACTTCATATTACAATTTTATTTAGGAAAAACTGTCGTATTTTTCAATAAATACAGGGTCCCATGTTGGGTATATGTATCTATCTTATTTGTGAGTTGGCAATGTCATTTTGCCACTGAAGTAGAGGAAGAACATTAGTTAGGAAGTAAAATGAAATAAAGAATACCCATACAGTTCCTTGACAATGACCTTGCCACAGCGGTGACATCGGTTGGCCTCAGATCGCCACAGCTATGCACTGTCAGGCTTCGCTAGAACTTGGATAGGTGACCGTCCGGATCTAGAGAGCGCCGTTGGCAAGCAGGGTGAAGTGAGTCCTTGTGAGACCAATTGAGGTGCTACTTAGTTGAGAAAATGCGGCTCTGGTCAAGAAACCTGACAAAGGTCGGGAGAGCGGTCTATTGACCACATGCCACTTCATATCGTCATCCAGTGACGCCTTCGTCTCAGGATGATACGGCGGTCGGTCTGTATCGTTGGGCCTTCCAAGGCCTGTTCCGATGGAGGACTTTTTTTTCGTTTATACAGTTCCTTGCTCAAACGTCGCTGTTACTAATTAATACAATGAAAACACCCGAGAATTTGGCTTTCTTGCTTACATTTTACCCTTCACAGATTCAAAAATCACAGAGGAAGATGCACATCATCCTTAGATAACGCGTATGGACAGAAATTCACTTAATTATTTCTTGATATGTGGCATTTGTATTCGAATTCAGCAATTTTTTTTCTTTTGTCTGTATCGATACCCAGCGTATATGGCAAGAGCCCTAAACTGCACTGTAGTTGAACGCCCATGTAAAAGTAAAGAATTCCCTACAACTGACAGAATACAGCAGTTCCAAAGTTTGAGGTTAGCACATTCCAACAGCGCCGTTCCTAGTACAGCACTGTGGTACTGTAACCAACCATCGACTTGAGGACTGTGTTACTTACCCATTAACGTACGTCTGTTACAGAATGGTAGAACTTTCTGGATGTCCCAAAAGAAATCCCACATTTATAGACTGATTAAATAATTACACTCACTTTTTAATGATAGAATTAGTTTTATGTCGGTGATGAAAGAAGCTTATCGGGAAGTTGATAGTACTGTCATCGTCAATGAAACAGAGAGTGAGTGTAACTCTTGTGACGCAACTGAAGTCAATGTTTTTGTGTTACATGTGGTGTTACAAGTGCTTGTCATTGTGAATATGGGAACTGTTTCAAGTCGTTAAAATTTTCGAATATACTGTTTGTGGTTTAATGCAGCAATCTAAGAAAGCGCAGTTTTATTGATGGATCTAACGAAATAGAAACAGGACAGAATGCTCTGTAGTTTGGCTCTAAGTACTATGGGACTTAACTTCTAAGGTCATCAGTCCCCTAGAACTTCGAACTACTTAAACCTAACTAACCTAAGGACATCACACACATCCATGCCCGAGGCAGGATTCAAACCTGCGACCGTAGCGGTCGCGTGGTAGCAGACAGCAGCGCCTAGAACCGCTCGGACACCCCGACTGGCCCTCTGTAGTCTGTCTCTTTGTCTCAGAGTGTCACCGAATATACAGAAAATCCCAGCTTTTAAGTAGGTGCACAGGGTAGGTTCAAGCACAGAGTTTGCTGTGGCTTTCGCCACCAGACATCATGGCGGCCACAGTATCAGCAACCAAACTGACAGCCTGCAGCCGCGGATTACCCGCTTCGCAGGCACACCGAAGCACTACACAACCGACAGGCAATATTGATGAACGGCCACAACAACAACAACAACAACAACACAGCAAGACACCAGCGGCCACCAGGGGCCACTACCGGCCCACATAAACATAAGGAAGAGGTCGCTGCAGATCCCGGAACTATTTTCACACGTCAAACCACGTGATGGAAAATAGTTCCAAGGTACGCATCCGCCGAAGCGCTATAAAGGCCGGCGCTCGGCCGCATGTCGGCAGTTCATCGACCGCCAGCAGACGTGGATAGCTGCCCCCGCGGCAGCCCGGCTTGGATCTTCTCGCTGATCTCTGGATTATGCTTGATATGTCGGAGATGTCTCTGGCGGAGACTAGTAGGAAATTATTTCAGTTGTTTTCTATCTTATTCTTGTATGTAGTTGTGATTCGAAGACGGATCACCGTTTTGTGTTGGTGTTATACTTGGAGAATTTGTTTTGGTTAATTGATCAGTCCAATAAATTGTTTTCGGACTTTGATCGTTAGTTTCTTCTGCTTACGCAGACATATCAGAGTTTGTCACTGATGACGTCATCAATGAGCCACGTATTTCCGCACCCCCACCTCCGTCTGACAAAGGCCGATTCCCGTGTATATAAATGGAAATGATCGTATGGCATCAGTGGCCGGGAGTTCTCAGGCGGGAAGTTCGGCCGCCAAGTGCAAGTCTTATTGAGTGCGACGCCACACTGGGCGACTTGCGCGTCGACAATGGGGATGAAATGACAATGACAGCACAACACCCAGTCACTGAGGGGAGAAAATCTCCCACCCCAGCCGGCAATCGAACCCGGGCCCCCGCGCGTGGCATTCCAACGCGCTGACAGTTCAGCTATTGGGGCAGACTCCATGTATATGAAATGACAGGAGCTGAAATTTTGGCAGAACAATCAAACATTTGGCGGGAAATTAAAAAAAAATAGCCTAGCTGTATTACTGTGGGCGTGTGGCAGCAGTCCTAAGTATAATTGACGGGAAATTCAACATGGTGCATTGTCATACTGGATGACTTGGAATACTGAGACAGGGAATCTGAGACTTGAAATACTGGTGCAGTCTTACTATGACGTCAGAATATAAGATCGCGACTCAAGATGGGCGATCTGGATGAAAGACGACCGACCAAGATGGCTGACCTGAATTCCGGTGCTTTCTTAGTATGATGTCATCGCGCAAGAGTTAGAATACCGAGACAGGCTCTGTGATATAAGAATACAAGATGGCGTTGCAAGATGGCCTAGCTGGAATACTGGGGGAGGAAATACAACGTTCTGAAGACTGGAACAGGCTCTGTGATGGCAGAATCAAACTTCTGGAGTACTGACACTATGACGTCTTGAACAAAGGATGTTTGTGCAGGTCCTCTCCTGCCTTCTAGCCTACCTGACATGTTTACCTCAGCTACTGTTCACTCAGAGATCACTGGTTCTCCTAACTCTAAATTTGGTCCTTTCCAATTTATATCTTCAACGCCACACGAGGAGCGAAAGGTTCCCAATCAAAGGTGTATAGTTTCTTAAAAAATTCCTGCATACTGCTTCTACTAACTCCGATTCCTCTAACTCGCCCTGGAATCGCAATGGTGACAGTTTTTTTGCACAGACACGTAACATATATATTGTTGATTCGAGTACCTCACATAAAGTGGATACAGCCACACCCCTTTCCTAAGTTTAACTACTGATGTGCTATGTTTAAAACAGCTGCAAGAAGTGGATTAGCAACAATTGAGCTTTGCTTAAACAAACAAATACCAGGGCAAGAAGATATTCCCTTTGTGTGATCACAAAGTTCGTGATCGAGAAGTCCGCCCATGCCTACTAAGAGCCCTGTCATCATACAGCACTGCCAACGTCAGAAGACATGGCTGCAGGGCTCACCATGCTGCGTATGGAAAGTACTTGTACTTTAATCCAAGTGACAGGTAAGGGGGAACAACAGTGAGAAAGAGAGAGGAATGTTGGCGTTGAGAAGCATTAGAAAGTTGCTCCAGCCAAGCCAGCTGAGTAGGGAATGTGTCGGGATGGTTACTACTGATAAGCACTGGAGAGTAGTTCCAGTCGAGTCTATCAATGAGGAATGAGACAGTATGCTGGGACAGATAGTGAGAAACACTAATAATCTGTATATACATACATGCATACGGACGTCACTGATGACATCATGGTGACACACTCTGTTCTTGAACCCACCCTGTGTACCTACTCTCTTAATCAAGGTCAGTCCAAAGTATTTTGTATGAACACCAGTTCAAGGTGTATGATCGAAGTCAGATTCAAGGTCTGCTGAAAAATGTTGCCTGATTGGTACAAGAGCAACGTCAGAAGTTGGTATAAATGGTGACTGCTTTATTTATGATACCCATACCGTGCATGTATAAGTGAATTTACTTAACCTTGTCGCAACGCCACAAGTCAGGACGTGTCCATGTTTGCCCATCAAAGGGACCAAACAAACAAAGAAGTAACTGATAATTAGTAATCATGAAATCTGTTTACAGATTCAGTACCCTAAGATAATGAACAATGCACTGGTGTATTCATATATGTTGTATTAGTTTCATTTCGATTTCTATTAATTTTCAGTTACGATTTAACGCCTTAACAAAAATTCCAAGAGAAAAGAGAGATTATTGTAATTACTTGTCAAGTATTGAGGAAACGGATTTTAGAGACTTTTATAATTTCCTCAAATGGCAACAACAGTTACAAATTCTTAATGGTTTCAACAGTGGCTTAAGCTGTCTTGCACTGGGTGGGAATACAGTGAGGTCCACTCTTCCTATGGTCGGGACTGAGCCAGAAAGTGAAAACTCTGCCAGGAAAAGAAGTGGTGATTTTTATGCGCCACAATAGTAAACCTAGGGCCCTGTCTCTTCATTTGGTAGTGAACTGCCCTTTCTTTCCGTGGTTAGAAGCTGACTACGAAGGCATTAACAGTCGCTGCGCTGCCACCTTTAGCACCATTAAATTTCATTGAAAGTAACAAAATGTACATATGTACACCGGTCTTCTGATTGGTTTAATGTGGCCAGCCGCAATTTCCTCACCTTTGTTAATTCCTTCATTGGATTTCCCTTGCATAATGAGCGGTGCTTCAACTACGTTAGATACAGGGATGTACAGAATCGTGAGCAACAAAATATGTCGTGTCACATTGTGCTGCCTCCATCGCTAACTATTAACAGCGACCTCGAAAGACGGTTAATATGAAAGAAACTTGCCCAAGTTTACAGAGGCAAAAAAATTAACAGGCCTCTGGGATTTCTAAATTCACTACCTGTTCAGTGTCTGAGCGTGCAAATCAAGGGAGTCAAACGGCCTGCAGACTAAATGAGGTCCTTGCAAAATGGTTCAAATGGCTCTGAGCACTATGGGACTTAACATCTGAGGTCATCAGTCTCCTAGAACTTAGAACTACTTAAACCTAACTAACCTAAGGACATCACACACGTCCATGCCCGAGGCAGGATTCGAACCTGCGACCGTAGCGGTCGCGCGGTTCTAGACTGAAGCGCCTAGAACCGCTCGGCCACTACGGCCGGCTGAGGTTCTTGCAGTTTACCTGTACGGCCCGCCGCCTCTAATACACTGAAGAGCCAAAGAAACCGGTACACCTCCCTAATATCGTGTAGGGTCCCCGCGAGAACGCAAAAGTGCCGCAGCACGACGTGGCATGGACTCGACTATAGTTTGAAGTAGTGCTGGAAGGAATCACACCATGAATCCTGCAGAGCTGTCCATAAATCCGTAAGAATACGAGACGGTGGAGATCTCTTCTGAAAATCACTTATGCAAGGCATCCCAGATGTACTCAGTAATGTTCATGTCCGGGGAGTTTGTTGGCTATCGGAAGTGTTTAAACTCAGACAGAGTTCCTCGAGGCACTCTGTATTGATTCTCGCTGTGTGGGGTGTCGCAATGTCCTGATGCCGCGCGGGCTAGCCGAGCAGTCTGAGGCGCCTTGTCACGGCCCGCGCGGCTTCCCCCGTCGGAGGGGTGTGTGTGTCGTCCTTAGCGTAAGTTAGTTTAAGTTAGATTAAGTAGTGTGTAAGCTTAGGGACCGATGACCTCAGCAGTTTGGTCCCATAAGACCTTGCCACAACTTTCCAAATGCACAATGGACATGAATGGATGCAGGTCATCAGATAGGATGCTTACGCACGAGTCACCTGTCAGACAGGTGTCCCGTATCACACCAACTGCACCACTACAGAGCCTGAATTAGCTTGAACAGTCCTCTGCTGACGTACAGAGTCCATGGATTCATGAGGTTGTCTCCATACCCGTATACGTCCATCCACTCCATACAATTGGAAACGAGACTCGTTCGTCCAGGCAACGTGTTATCTATCATCAACAGTCCAATGTCAATGTTGACTGGTCCAGGCGAGGCGTAAAGCTTTGTGTCGTGTAGTCACCAAGGGTGCACGAGCGGGCTTCGGCTCCGAAACGCAATATCGATGATGTTTTGTTGAAGGGTTCGCACGCTGACACTTGTTGATGACCCAGCATTGAAATCTGCAGCAATTTGCGGAAAGGTTGCACTTCCGTCACGTTGAACGACTCTCTTCAGTCGTCGTTGGTCCCGTTCTTGCAGGATCTTTTTCCAGCCGCCGCGATGTCGGAGATTTGATGTTTTACCGGATTCCTGATATTCACGGTACACTCGTGAAACTGTCGTATAGGAAAATATCCACTTCGTCGCTATCTTGGAGATGCTGTGTCCCATCGCTCGTGCGCCGACTGTAACACCACGTTAAAACTAGCTTAAATCTTGCTAACATGCCATTGTAGCAGCAGTAACCGATCTGGCAACTGCGCCAGACGCTTGTCATATATAGGCGTTGCCGACCGCAGCGCTGTATTTTGCCTGTTTACATATCTCTGTATTTGTATAAGCATGCCTGTACCAGTTTCTTTGGAGCTTCAGTGTACAACGGTATAGATCGCGTCACGTTACGCGCAGGCGCACAAAACTCGACTATTATGTTGTTGTTGTTGTTGTTGTTCTGGTCTTCAGTCCTGAGACTGGTTTGATGCAGCTCTCCATGCTACTCTATCCTGTGCAAGCTTCTTCATCTCCCAGTACCTACTGCAACCTACATCCTTCTGAATCTGCTTAGTGTATTCATCTCTTGGTCTCCCTCTACGATTTTTACCCTCCACGCTGCCCTCCAATACTAAATTGGTGATCCCTTGATGCCTCAGAACATCTCCTACCAACCGATCCCTTCTTCTGGTCAAGTTGTGCCACAAACTTCTCTTCTCCCCAATCCTATTCAATACTTCCTCATTGGTTATGTGATCTACCCATCTAATCTTCAGCATTCTTCTGTAGCACCACATTTCGAAAGCTTCTATTCTCTTCTTGTCCAAACTATTTATCGTCCATGTTTCACTTCCATACATGGCTACACTCCATACAAATACTTTCAGAAATGACTTCCTGACACTTAAATCTGTACTCGATGTTAACAAACTTCTCTTCTTCAGAAACGCTTTCCTTCCCATTGCCAGTCTACATTTTATATCCTCTTTACTTCGACCATCATCAGTTATTTTGCTCCCCAAATAGCAAAACTCCTTTACTACTTTAAGTGTCTCATTTCCTAATCTAATTCCCTCAGCATCACCCGACTTAATTCGACTACATTCCATTATCCTCGTTTTGCCGACTATTATAGCAGTGAATATTTTGGCAGGCGACTACCACATGACAAACCCAAAGAGCATAACCCGAGATTCCACTAAGTTATTTTCCGACTCCTCTCTTCAGGATGCGCCGCAGTCGGGTCTGTTAAACAACGGTGTTCGTTTTGAAAAAATACAAGAGTACTCTCCTGCACCTTAAAGCACATACAGTGGCTCGATCTCGACCAAAGTCTTTTTCAGTACTGTTTGTTGTCGTAGCGGTGTCGCCTTGTTTGACAGACACGGGGACAAGTCGGTAGTCTGCCTGACTATGACATATTGTTTTCTAACACTTGTGGAATTGTAGCTGCGCGGTGAACAGGTGTCCAGTATTAATTAATAAAGCGATATGCAAAAAAACTCATTCCTGGCCCGTTGGGGTCATATTCATTACCATATACAACACGTTTGAACATGAACTTCCATAAAATACTCTTTCACATAACGTTGTTACTTCCGTGTGCGTTTTCTACAATTGCCGCTGATGGTGTGTTTCCCTTGAGTCGGCAGCATTGTAGGATAAGGAGGAAAAGAAAAGCTCTCGCTCTCTTCCATACGGCAGCAGTGGCTGAATTCTACTTCGTCCTCATTCCAACTCATGTGACACAGCTACGACGACAGACTTTACTCTTTTATGCATTGATTTGTTTGGTGGGTGGAAAGAGGTTATACAGGGTGAGTCACTGACTATTTCCACCTAGAATTACTCCGAAAGTGTGAGAGAAGCTGAAAATTTTGTGGGACAAATGTTGCATGGGAGAAAGGGGGTCATAATATGACGTTGGTTTTTTGTTGCTAGGTGGGGTCGCGTCAGAGATATGAAAGTTAACTTTTTTTTTAAATGGTATGTTATAGTATGGTACTTATTTTCTGATAGCGGCTATCGAGACGAATCCAATGATGTGTGACAGTAAGGTCTTTGAAGGTTAACGGAGGTCGCAAAGGTGGCATGAACGTCCATTGACAGAAGGTGTTCGAAGTGATGACCATTGGTATCAATGCAGTGCTGCAATCTTCTTATCATGGATTGAGTGATATTTCTTATCACTTCGGCACTTATCGAAACACATGCTCTGACAATTCTCTCTCGTATATCGTGCAAATAGTAAATATTCGCCTATTACGGCGCATCCAGCTAACATGCCATTGACATGTAAACACTATTCGACGGTTTCCCAATACAACACTAATAGGAACGGTAAGACTAGTATCGTCGAATCGAGCGAATGTAAATGATGTATTCCTTCGAGGAACAAGTCGATATGCTTCTCATTTACGGAGAATGCCAACGAATTTCAGTGAGAGCTGGAGACTTATACGCTGAATGATATCCTCATCGCACTCACCCTACACGTCGTACATTTAAATATGTGTGTGAAAATTTGAGAACAACCGGATCTTTAACGCATCGGAAATATATTCGGCAAAGGGAAGTTACTAACGAGGAAACGGAAATTGGTACTCTCGCCACTGTGGTTCGAGATCCTTGTGTTAGTTCCCGTCAAATCGCAGGGGAATCTGGCATGAGCCAGGGTAGTGTTGTTTATGTTCTGCATCGCCATAAATATCATCCTTACCATATCAGTCTCCACCAAAAATTAACTGGTACGGATTGTATATGTCACACTGAATTCTGCCGACGAGGCTCAACTTCAGATTCAGAGGGATGATACATTTATTAATTTGATTTTATTTACTGACGAGGCTACATTCACGAACCATGGAAATGTTAATTTGCATGACATGCGTTATTGGGCAACTGAAAATCAGTTTTGGCTGCGACAAGTTGCACACCAAAAGCCGTGGCCGGTGAATGTATGGTGTGTGATTCTGGAGGACAGAATAATAGTCCCCTATTTCATCGAAGGAAATCTTAATGGTTGGAAGTACACCACAATACGGCAAGAAGCATTAGGTCTGTTATTGGAAGACATACCTTTAGGAACAAGGAACAGAATGTGGTATCAACAGGATGGGTGTCCGACACAATTTTCGCTGATGGCTAGAAAAAGAGTTGCAGAGACAATTCCCAAATCGTTGGATTGGACGCGGAGGAGATTTGTCGTGGCCGGCTCGTTCGTCAGACTTGACACCTCTGAATTCTTTCTTGTGGGGATTCATAAAAGACATTGTTTATTAAGACGTTCCAACTACACCTTAATATATGCGAGAGAGAATTGTCAGAGCATGTGCTTCGGTAAGTGCCGTAGTGATAAGGAATACCATTCAATCCATGATAAGAAGACTGCAGCACTGCATTGATACCAATGGTCAGCACTTCAGACACCTTCTGTAAATGGATGGTCATGCCACCTATGTGACATTTGTTGACCTTCAAAGATCTTACACATCATTGGATTCGTCTCGATAGCCACTATCAGGAAATAAGTACCAAACTGCTGCATCCCATTAAAAAAAATTACCTTCATATTTCTGTCGCGCTCCCACCTAGCGACAAAAAACCAACGTCATTTTACGGCCCCCTTTGTGCCATGTATAATATGTTCTACAAACTTTTCAGCTCCTTTCATACTTTATAAAATGGGTGTAATATTGCTAAGGTAATATGACACATGGGTGTAGACACTGAATTCTTTCTTTTTTCCATCTGAGTCATCAAAGGACTGCACACAAATTTCAATGCCTTTTTCTTTCGTTCTTCATCCTCCAGTATTCTTTAATCCTCTCACTAAGTATCCCTTTTTCTGTCCTCAGACCATTTTGACCCTGTCTTCTTCTCCCTCCTGCCTTGGAATCCTTCCATTTTTAACAGTTTCACCTTAGAAATCTCTCTTTCTGTTGCGTCTTTTTCACTTATATTGTGTCTCCAAATCTTTCCTAACTTCTTGAATTCAGGTTGCTGTTGTTGACTTCTTGTTCCAAAGATATTTAAAAATCTCTCTAGTTAACCTGTTGCCATTCATTCTGCATAAACATCAAACAAACAGCAGTAGCCTCGTCCGTAGCGTTGCAGTCATTACTTCTTAATTTCCACATCTCTGTATTTCTTAGTGGACCGAGTATTTTTCGGAGGACTTCAAGTTTATGTAATTTGTAGTTCAATACTAAACATTCACTTTTTTGGGGGGGGCTAGACCCGAGAAACCAAGCTAACTGCCGTTGCCAACTACCAGAAAAGCGGACTAAGCGATAAGCGTTACGATTATTTGTAGCAGTACATATAGGACCCAAAAGATATCATGAGTGGCGCCCAACAGTTAGGGCTACAGCTTCTAAGTGTCACAAAGCTTTGTAACAATAAATATTTCCAAATGTAGTTGTATTCAAGTGGAAAGAAATGGCACCTGGTGTCGTCATGACGAGAATAATGTTTAACGAACTTTAAGACTGGAGCACCTACAAGATTTTGAAGAAACAGATTGCCGCTGACATAACAAAGAACTATGTTCTACCAACGCAACAATGTGAAAACGATTGTCAGCTGAAAATAAAAAAGGATCTGCAACAGATGCTGCCGTATCTGGAAGTAGTTAAAAGAACATATTTCGAACAGTTAATCAACGAAAATTGCTTTTTGCTGTATGAAATTGAAAGAAAGACTCAAATAATTTTACCACAGGTAATGTATCTGTAAAATATATCTGTAAAACGTTTATTGTTAAAAAAACTGGTAAATACCTAAGATTTCTTTCATTGGTACTGACCTCGTTTTTGCCGATACCTGTATTATGGCATTTCACACGTTTAGCGTTTTTCTGATTAAAACATTTATTTTCATTAATAATAGGAAGGGAACTTAAAAAATTGCAGTAGTTGTGTGACTTACTGTAGAGAACAGATAAAATATTGTTTAGGTTTTTTCATTAAAGTATGTTTGTCAAAACAAAGAAAACAAAATAACTTGGAGTCAGTTGTTTGGCACTTAGCCCCTTGTTGACTTCCACTCTACAAATGAAATAAAAAATAATGTAACGGAAAATATGAGAGATTTATGAGAGTACCTTTTGCCTTCAATCCACGCATCGGTGGTAGTTGCCACCACATCCACCGTATCAAGTTCATCTTGTGTTTGATATTTCTTTCCCTAAAATTCTATACTCTGTCTTTCGCTTACAGTTTTTCTTGACACAACTAACAGAGGCTTTGGCAAACTCAGACGTAAACGGTCTTTAAATTACGACTTCTCTACTACGCGGAATGACACTGGTAACGATAAAGTTCATTACATACTTGGGGTTACATGTTGAAGGTTTTCTCCAAGAGTTAAGTGCTATCTTTTTTTTAGTTTTAATCTGTAATGCTACTGCTATACTTTCTTTTTGTGCCTAACACTGTTCTCCGCAATTTTTTTTTTTAGGAAATATGGATGTTTACTGTAAACGGAAGTGAGAACGGAATATATCAGCTTTTTCATGTTTAAAGTTATAAATGTTCAGAATATTTTCTGTTGAAATAAAACAGTGGTATCAATCGCACTTTTGTTTAAATACGTTAAGTCGTGTTTACATTGAGATAAAAAACGTATTACTGTTCGCAACCCTGTTTGAAATTGTTCCACCACATGTTGGCAATATTGTTCGTTGTTCTTGTCCCGGCCTAGCCTGGCGACGAACCTGTGTACATAAGTACTCGCATCGTCTGCTTCACTGAACTGGCTGCAAACATTTCACATTGTGTATTCGGATCAAGAGCTAACGCCACGACAAGCGAGGAGGAGTAATGAACGATATGTGGTGCTGCGCTAGTGGTACTCGACGATATAAGCAAACGAAGAAGAAGACATCGTTGTCGATGGTGGACAAAAACGTAGAAGACGTGACAGAAATGAGATGCTGTGTGAGCTAACTTTGGATGATGGCTCTGTTTTTCGTTAACATCACTACGATGTCTCCGTCCGATTTTGAAATTCTTATAAATATTACACGGCCCGCTGTTTCTAAGAAATGATAAGGGAAATATTATTTAATGGGATAATGATTTTTTTGTGACTATTCCGGAATGTATCATCCGATAAAGGAGGGGTTTCGGCTATCCGAACAGCTGCCGTAGCTAATGAAGAAAAAATTAATCAATAGATTTCGTTATGAATACATAGATATGAAAATTAAAAAATATTCTTATATCCCTTCTTGAAACGATTTCTTATATCTCCTCAATGCTGCTGTGGCACGTTGGTGTTTCCTCGACTATTACTGGTGACCCTGCAGGTTCTCGCGATCTTCCAAGCATTTTTTACGATGTAGTTTCGTGGGATAGTGAATAAATATTCAAACAACTTTTTAAAACTCACCCTTTACATAATACAATCACAAGGTTAATAATACTTCGCGTGCGTACATTCTTTACACAAATCTTCGTATGCGTCCCGTCTCTTACAGATCTCAACACAGACAGCTACTGATTAATTTGTGCACTCTGGATTGTTCGTTAATAATCATCTCCGGCGTCATTATCTTTTATCGTTGTGAGAGATGATATCGCTATCCAGCTATCTTTTAATCAACTTAAAAATTACTGCCACAGCTGCTACTCTTCGATTCTTGGAAACACGAGATTACTATCAAAATTTTGCAAGTTTATTCCACATTTCAAAGCCAGCCATATCTCAAAAAGTTCTTGAAGTTTTTTAAGCTTTGGATGAAGAACTGAAAGTTTATGTACACGTAATTCAGTTATATTAAGCACGCTGAAACGTATATTTAATTGATGGTATACTTATTTTAATTTTCTCATTAAAATTAATCCAAACTCTCATTTTCAATAAAGAAAACTTCTTTAGCTTCAGTGTAATTCACGCTTCCAATGAATGTGGCAGGGGAATGAGCTGTTGACGATCCCACGTTTACTACTGACTATTGCCATCTTCATACATTCATCTCTACTTTACTGAAAGCGTCATCATACACACACACACACACACAGATATATATTCAGGGTGAGGCAGCTAAGTCATAACACCCCTTGTATTCTCCAACAGTAATAGATACAAAGATGCCGTTTGGACAGTGAATTGCAGGGACAGGGGCTACTTGAATACGTCACATTTCATGTTTGTGCTATTTTTTATTACAGAGATACGAGGCCAACTTTGTGTTTTTTAAAAAAATGGAATCCTTTGTTTCGTAACATGATGGGCTTAAAAAGACGGTTTTAAATATGTGTATATCATAATATTTAGGTGAATAGTTTTTGAGACACAGTCTCATATCGTGTTCGTCCTTCGAAGCGGCGTTGTCCAATGCGCCCTTTCCTGTTGTGTAGACTACATGGTAAACATCCCGAGTCCGTCCTTACACAAACACGCCTATTTACCCGACAGTAGTACTACACACTGCGATATTTTGCGCTAAAATTAACTGATGATATCGCGCAAATATTATTCAGTTATTTGACAACTGTGATACCAAAATAGTAGACAACATACAGTATTAAAATACTACAAGATGTTAATACATGTTAAGTAACAGAAATGCAAATGTAAATGAGGAGACCCTTATTGGTCACAATTATTTCGTAAGTATCTGTTTTTTATTTGAAAGTATTTACTATTGATCACAATACGAAGCAAATATACATAAATATGCAAAATACATACTGTACCTGATACAAAACTTTACTGAAGCATGTGCTCAAAATGCTTCCCCTCTGCTGCAGTGCACATTTGTAGTCGCCGTTCGAAGGATTTGTGAACGACTACGAGGGTGTCACGTGAGATATCAGCGCACGCTTCGATGACACGTTGCTTCATATCCACTGGCGTAGTTGGTATTTGAGCATACACTTTATGTTTGATTGCGCCCAACAGAAAAAAAAAATCGAGAGGGTTCAAATCAGGAGACTGGGCTGTCCACTTCACGTCAGCACGTCGCCTTATCCAACAATCCGTGAAATTTTCATTTAACAGCTCTGTAGCAACACGGGAAGAGTGAGCAGGACAGCCGTCATGTTGGAACCACATACACTGACGCGTAGTTAGTGGTACCTCTTCCAGCAAAATGGGTAGAACGTTTCGCAGGAACTGTGCATAGTTACTGCCATTTACTATACCCGGAATGACGTACGGCACAACAGTGACATTTCCGATGATGCCACACCACACGTTAACACTTCGCGGTTGCTTATGCTGTACCTGTCGAAGCCAATAACGGCTCTCTATTGACCAGTAATGCATATTATGCAAATTCACGTTACCGTGGTTGGTGGAAGTTGCTTCATCAGTAAAAAGCACCCGTTGAAAAAACGTTGGATCATCTTGTAGGCGCTGCAGAACAAAACGGCAAAATTTCTGGCGCCGTTCGAAATCCACACCGGAGAGTGCTTGATGTAATGAGAGGTGAAACGGGTGAAATCTATGCCGGTGCAATATGCGTAGAACACTTCTCTGACTTATACCACATTCCGGGGCGATACGTCGCGACGAAACAGTAAGGTAGTTATGCGCCAACGCTAGAACGCCCTCTTCATGTAACTCGCCAGTTGCAGTTTCTGCCTTGTCCTCTGTATGGCGTTCCATAATGCCGATTCAAGTAGTTTCTTGCAAATACGTGCAAGAAGCTGGCGCGTAGGACGCTCACGATCAGGATACAGCTCTCCATATGGCTTTATTGCTCTAACAGCATTTCTTCTGCTTTCACCATACACTACAAGCATATCTAACTTTTCTTCGTTGGTGTAAATGTCTGCTTCAAGAAAATGTGATGGAAGTGCGATGTCTCATTATCCCGGAAGCGCATTTATACCCTTCTCTCCAGCTATCTCGTGCGTCACCTTGCGGCGTTATCATGAAGCAGGAAAACAACGCATTCCCTGTTTAAGTTCCTCAGTGGTTAACAGGAAAGGCCGCATTGGACAACGCCGCTTCGAAGGACGAATACGATACGAGAACATACATGTGTCTCAAAAAAACTATTCGCGTAAATATTATGATATAAACATATCTGAAACCGTCTTTTTAAGCTCGTCATGTTACGATAGAATTTAACATAGGATTCCATTTGAAAAAACCAAAGATGTCCCCATATCTCTGTAATAAAAAATAGCACAAACATGAAATATGATGTATTCAGGTAGCCGCTGTACTTCCAGTTCATTGTCAAAACGGCATCTTTGTATCTATTACGGTTGGGGAGATACAAGGGGTGTTATGACTTAGCTGCCTCACCCTGTATATAAATATAAATAATATATATATATATATATTTATTTATATTTATATACAGGGTGAGGCAGCTAAGTCATAACTTATATATATATATATATATAAGTTATGACTTAGCTGCCTCACCCTGTATATAAATATAAATAATATATATATTTATTTATATTTATATACAGGGTGAGGCAGCTAAGTCATAACTTATATATATATATATATATATATATATATATATATATATATATATATTTGTTGTTGCTGTTGTGGTCTTCAGTCCTGAGACTGTTTAGATGCAGCTCTCCATGCTACTCTATCCTGTGCAAGCTCCTTCATCTCCCAGTGCCTACTGAAACCTACATCCTTCTGAATCTGCTTAGACTATTCATCTCTTGGTTTCCCTCTACGATTTTTACTCTCCACGCTGCCCTCCAATACTAAATTGGTTATCCCTTGATGCCTCAGAACATGTCCTACAAACCGATCCTTTCTTCTAGTCAAGTTGTGCCACAAACTTCTCTTCTGCACAATCCTATTCAGTACCCCCTCATTAGTTATGTGATCTACCCATCTAATCTTCAGCATTATTCTGTAGCAACACATCTCAAAAGCCTCTATTCTCTTCTTGTCCAAACTATTTATCGTCCACATTTCACTTCCATACATGGCTACACTCCATACAAATACTTTCAGAAACGACTTCCTGACACTTAAATCTATACTCGATGTCAACAAATTTCTCTTCTTCAGAAACGCTTTCCTTGCCATTGCCAGTCTACATTTTATATCCTCTTTACTTCGACCATCATCAGTTATTTTGCTCCCCAAATAGCAAAACTCGTTTACTACTTTAAATGTCTCATTTCCTAATCTAATTCCCTCAGCATCACCCGACTTAATTTGACTACATTCCATTATCCTCGTTTTGCTTTTGTTGATGTTCATCTTTTATCCTCCTTTCAAGACACTATCCATTCCGTTCAACTGATCTTCCAAGTCCGTTTCTGTCTCTGACAGAATTACAATGTCATCGGCGAACCTCAAAGTTTTTATTTCTTCTCCATGGATTTTAATACCTACTCCAAATTTTTCTTTTGTTTCTTTCACTGCTTGCTCAATATACAGATTGGATAACATCGAGGAGAGGCTACAACCCTGTCTCACTCCCTTCCCAACCACTGCTTCCCTTTCGTGTCCCTCGACTCTTATAACTGCCATCTGGTTTCTGTACAAATTGTAAGTAGTCTTTCGCTTCCTGTATTTTACCCCAGCCACCGTCAGAGTTTGAAAGAGAGTATTCCAGTCAACATTGTCAAAAGCATTCTCTAAGTCTACAAATTGTAGAAACGTAGGTTTGCCTTTCCTTAATCTAGCTTCTGAGATAAGTCGTAGGGTCAGTATTACCTCACGTGTTCCAGTATTTCTACGGAATCCAAACTGAGCTTCGCCGAGGTCGGTTTCTACTAGTTTTTCCATTCGTCTGTAAAGAATTCACGTTAGTATTTTGCAGCCGTGACTTATTAAACTGATAGTTCGATAATTTTCGCATCTGTCAACACCTGCTTGGAATTATTATATTCTTCTTGAAGTCTGAGGGTATTTCGCCTGTCTCATATATTTTGCTCACCAGATGGTAGAGTTTAGTTAGGCCTGGCTCTCCCAAGGCTGTCAGTAGTTCTAATGGAATGTTGTCTACGCCCGGGGCCTTGTTTCGACTCAGGTCTTTCAGTGGTCTGTCAAACTCTTCACGCAGTATCGTATCTCTCATTTCATTTTCATCTACATCATCTTCCATTTCCATAATATTGTCCTTAAGTACATCGCCCTTGTATAGACTCTCTATATACTCTTTCCACCTTTCATATATATATATATATATATATATATATATATATATATATATATATATATATAAAATATTTTCGTCACCGCCCTTTCGTAGGGCTGCAG
Organism: Schistocerca piceifrons; assembly: GCF_021461385.2. Classification (NCBI taxonomy): domain Eukaryota; kingdom Metazoa; phylum Arthropoda; class Insecta; order Orthoptera; family Acrididae; genus Schistocerca; species Schistocerca piceifrons. The sequence goes on from NC_060143.1 coordinate 549,126,898, forward strand.
CTCAAGTAACTTGCTTTTCCCAAGGCAGCAAGTCAGATAACGAATCCTGTTGTGGTTGTTGTTGCTGCGATAGTCAGAAATGAGAGATTTCATTGTTTTATTCACTTCACTGCTGCTTTTTCCAGGAAACGCAGCAATTTTTTTTAGGGAGTCATTCAGTCATCCTCCTGCTTAATATTTTGGTAACTACGACTTCGAACATTCCAGAGGCGACCCTCTGCATCATAGAGTGCAACTAATTCGTAAATTTTGCATGTTGTCCACTCCATTTTGTAAAGGAATGGTACACGGAAAGACAACACGCAACATTACAGACAGAACCAAAACAACAGTAGCGCTTTGCAGCATCATTTAGTGGTAGCAGGCCACGAACAACGTTCCTGTAATCTGTAGTGACACAGCCGTGGGACACAGGTGTTGTGTTGTCAACAGGTTGCGAACATCTGTAGTCCAGTAATAGCTGCGAACAATGTCGCAGAACGTGTTTAGAACTCACAGGTCAGTGTGAACGCGGCTTAACGCTAACAGCAAACAAAAAAAACTTATCTCTATATGTTTTGATAAGTTCCCACTGGGGCGTAGTATGCAACGAAAGGAATCTTTTTTTTTTCCTTCCGACGTAAAAAATTCTAACACTTCAGCATAATCTGGTCAAAGAATGCGTGTATCCACTTCCTTCGCCATGTCGGAAAGGTGTGAAAATGACTGTAACGTCGGAGATTGCAAGCTGTTCACGTATCATGTATCATGCGATTGTAATATACTCATCGTTGTGTCCATAATTTTTAAATAAAAATGTTCTGAATCAGTGAGCAGGAATGAAATGGACACAGTCCACTAATACAGTATTTACAGTAAATGCTGATATATTGTACCCCCATTCGCACCTGGATTTTTTCCATATTCTTTGTGTAAATGTATAAGCAGTGATTAATAAAGATTTTTGTGCACGAATATGTTCATTTTAATTTCGTACCTTACTACGTGTGGGTTAGCTACTTCAGTATCAAAGTGCGGCTCACATTTCATCCCCTAGTTGGTGTATCTACAAAGGTATTTGCATGAGTATTTATTTTTCTTCCTCAAAATGTCTAAAAAGAAAAAAACAATTTCAGTAAACACACACTGCTAATCAACAAAGCCATCCTTTATATACACTGAAACACATGGACTGTGGCGGAGATGGGGTGCATAACAAGGTTAATTAAAGCCTACGAGGTGATCGTGCACATTTTAGTTACCTTAAATACGGCTTCATGCTTAATGATTCTTAAAAAATCCCAGTCCATAACCAACTAACAAAGGAGACATTCATTCTCACTTTCTAGTCTGTTAATAACAAAGAATACTGATCAACGGTTGCTTCTGATTTTGGTATATACGCTATAGATCCGAGATGTGCGTAACAGACGGAAAAAATGTTCGAGGAACTGACTGTATGCATCTGTAAACACTAGCTCGGCATAATGTTGGTTCTGTTTGGTACAGGTCCCAATATCCTGAGACTGGTGAGTGTGTATCGCGTATTTATGGAGTCACCGTATGATTTAACGTGGTCTAAACAAATCTTTGTGACGCAAATTAAGTGTCCTCAGTGTCAGTATTCAAATCAGGCATAAGTAAATACTTTACGTCCGTTCTATAACAGGCAGCAGTTGATTCTACGTTGAGTGTTCTATTATAAAGTTCTATTGTAAATTTCTATTATGAAGTTTCTCTAGGTAAATAAAGTTGGCCGGCCGCGGTGGCCGTGCGGTTCTGGGCGCTGCAGTCCGGAGCCGCGGGACTGCTACGGTCGCAGGTTCGAATCCTGCCTCGGGCATGGATGTGTGTGATGTCGTTAGGTTAGTTACGTTTAAGTAGTTCTAAGTTCTAGGGGACTGATGACCTATGATGTTAAGTCCCATAGCGCTCAGAGCCATTTGAACCATTTGAAATAAAGTTGGAGGAGTTTAAGAAATTGTAAAACATTCACAGATTTAACTGTTGGCACTTGACCAAAATCTTTCTGTTGTGTCTTGCACAGTTCAAATGTGAGCCGAGCCCCTCGTTATTTATATCATCATACTGTATACTGTAGGGATGAAAACACATTCAAGGGAACAAGGCTGCAAACTATAATTCAGAGGAGAGTGCAGCAGTTTTTATACGCAACACATGCGATCTGCGACGAATTCAGCAGGCATCTTATGCTGAAATATGCGAAGGAGTAGTCAGTGGCCAGTAGACTGAACCTGCGTTCGGAAGGGGTGGGGCTCAAATGCCGGTCTGCCCATTCTGGCTTATATTTACAACAGTATCACAAAACTAAGACGAATGTCAGGATGAATCCAGAGCTTACAAGTTCCCACTACTTTGTTGTTAAACTACTTCCAGGCCATCTACACCATGACATTGCTTGCATTTCACCACTTTATTTATTAAAACAGATAAAGGTTCCCACATCAACGAAACAAATCCACTACGGTCGACATAGAAACTTGGATGATCAGAAGGCTATCCACGTGTGAATTCCTCGCTGAACAACTGATACATAGGTTCCTTCCAGCAGTATGAACTGCTTTGTTTGTAAACTGGTTTGCCCTGAATTTTTTTACCTAAGTTCTTAATGCATTTATGAACACAAAAAAAATATCTACACCCATAAATGCCAGTAGCACTTAAACAAACTTTCACTAGGACATAAACAAAACATTTCACCGATTGAAAAATAAACGCTATAAAGACGTTCGTTTACGGATGCTGGAAACGAGGAATTTTATCAAAATCTATGTCTACATCAACGTACATTGCACGCTACCCAACGGTGCGTAGTGGACAGAATCCTATACCAATACTAGTAATATCATTTCGTGTTCTCCTCGTAAACAGGGCGAGGAAGAAACGAGTCTCTATGCGAGCCTTAATTCCTCGTATCGTATCGTAGTGGTCCTTATGCGAAATGTATGTTGCGGCGGTAGAATCAGCTTCAAATGCCGGCTCACTAAGTTTTCCCAACATTATTCCTCGAAGAGAAAGCCAACCAACCATATATCAGCCTTTTGTCGTCCAGCGCGGAAAGTTTGTGAGGAAATACCTACCCCGTTTAGTTAGGAATACGTACAATGGTATGCTTCTCAGAGTAAATATCCTCGGAAATAAACCAGCGTTCGTGATTTCGAGGTAATGCTTCCTCGTTCCCCTCCGCTGTGTCCAAGATTTTCTGAGTTTCCAAAGTATTATCCAGTTATCCTTCCAGCCCCACTACAAACCTGCCGGCCGCCACTGTAGTGTGCTTCAGCACTCAGATGCCCCGACCATCCGTGTTGGCCATTTCCTGTGTCAAGCAAGACCAACCCAGGGGTTGAGTTACGCCTGGCGTTTCATTTCCACTGGAATTCCAACCTCTACTACTATAGGCAGTCATTCATTATGCTGTTTTGAAATAAAGACACTCCGTCACCTTTCATGCAATAAGCATTAAGAACTATTTACAAGGTGTACGTGATAATGTCAGTCTTCTTTAAATACTCAGTATGTACAAACTATCAAATGATACCTAAGTCCAGTTATAAATCACGGCAAAGTATGTAGATGAGTGCTTCTAGGTGCGAAATCATAGCCACCTTACAGTACCCCCACCTAATTAACAATTTTGTACTAGGATATTGGAAATCGTTAGTTTGTGGGAGTAACCGTTCAGTATTCATTAAATTATATGACTTTCTTATCGAGAGTCACACACTGATTCGGATTTCACAACACACTTTCATCTTCATTTGTGTACGGCAATGGAAGCTACAGTTTTTTTGTGAAGTTTAGGAAGTGTAGATTGGTTCAACAACTGTTCGAGATTGGTCATGGTGGCTTTGCAAGTCTGTCTTTAGACCCTATGCCCACTGTTGATCCTGTCAGGTTACAAGTCTCTCACAGAGTCCATGATGTGGAAGATCCTCGGAATATACAGCAAGGCAAGTGGGTGTACATTCTGAAACAGCCAAGTTTCCATCTAATTTGCACACAGTATGAGGGAGGTATGGTCAGGTAGGATCTTTATAGGTCACCTAAAATTCTTCTGCATTGGGTAAGGGAAGTGTAATGATATCTAGTCTTCAGTTTTTAGTGCTTCTTCTTTTTACAATGTTTGTGTTCTTCATGTTGTTTCTTTCTCTTGATATAAATATTGTATTTTGGATAAGGATATTGGTAATTGTGGACAAGTAGATTACCCGTTAGGTGACATTATACATGGAACTTGAGTCATTGTGTGTGATTCAGATTTCTCAGAAGTCATGACTGACTGCTAAAGATTATGATGTTTATCACTCTCTCTGGCAGAGAACAGTAGAAGGAAGAGCAAATAGAGTTCACAGTTCCGTACAGCTATTAGCAGTTGCACTGTAGGATTAACTGACTGTATCATCAGTGCAATTTGTTTATCTCGTCTCCATCGTGTAGTACAACACTGGAGGCATGTCATTAGTGGCATTTAAACACCCATCTTGACCTGACCCAGCAGGTCTGCCGCAGATTGCCGCACTACCTGCTCAGTCATCGCCTATGCCGTCTGAGGTCTACAGGTAGCCACATTTTAATAGGCCTGCTGTTTGCCCGCGTCTGCGACATGGCTTTGGCTTATGGAGCGCGTCCCTTGCTTCCACTTTTCTCTGCAGCTGTGCAGTTAGCCTCCCATTCCATCCACACATCACGTTGTTGCTTCCAGTGTGTCTTGAAAAAGTTTTTTTTTCTTTTCAGTCCTAATACGTACAATAAGTTTCCGATTTACACAAATACTGTAAAATACATAACACAAAATCATTGACATATTTCTGTTATGAATTTTTTTTTTTTTTTTTTTTTTTTTTTTTTAAGATGCGCTCACCGTTGAGGTCATTTATCTTTTACATTTATTCTTCTTCGAGTTGTACAATCAGCCAAGATCCTCACTTATTTAATCTTATTGTCTTGATCAAAATTACATGTACAAAGTTAATATTAATTATAAAAGAACATATTCCTTGACCTATGTAATTTAATTGTTGAATATCTGTCGGCACCTGTATAACTATGAAAACATACACATAACGATTGAATTATGATCATCACCAGATCCCAATGTTAATAATTGCAAATACTGCTTGTTAAACTACTGGCCAGTAGGATATTTATACTAGTCTAACAACAACCCTACTCAAAGTACTACACCGTCGTTGCATATCACAAGATCGTCGCATCTAATGGCTCTTGGTTTCGTCGTGGATGTCGTCGTGAACAACTGTAAACAAGAAAGTGTATGTCTGCACAAACATACACAACTGAATGATTCATCGAGCCTCTTCTTCGTTTCATGCTTTGGCTTGCTTCCTGTGAACAATCATAAACTACTTAGCAACTTTAGTACAAAATTACTGATACTTTCTTTAATCACACTGTCACATACCTTCTTTCATGTTTTTACTCAGTAATACCTTCTCTGTCGCTGTCCTTTTTCCGGAGCTACTGCTATTATCTTTATTTGTCGTTAACTCTTCCTTTTATGTTAAGAAATTACATTTTATTTTACTAGTGGTACCTACAAATGTAAAGATTTTAGTACATTATATAAAATCACTGCTGATCAACACAACTGCCATGCCCTTATTTATTACCTACGATGTCATGTGCTTTGAACATATAGCATTTCTTACTATCCTTTATTAATTTTTTATGTGTCTATTTCCCATTATTGCACTACCATTTCATGTCGCGAAAACTCTCAAACAATATTTCGGTGAGCTCATATGGTACACAATTATTCCGTCTGTCTGAACAGCATAAATACGACACTTCCTTATACAGATAACGGTGCACTCTCACGTAGGCACATGGAGCAGGCCACCTAGCGAACTCTTGTTTCTCTGAATAGAGACAAATCATACTTGGGCGACACACCTGCATGTCGCCGCAAACCGCTACTAGCAAGTCACTTATTTGTGATCCCATTGCTAAATATGAAAAATAGACACTCATTTCATGAGGCAGTTCTAAAATTTTTTCAAAATGCTGACGTTCTCTGCTAATATGTGCCCCATAAATTGGGTAACAAACTTACCTATTCACACATCTTTACAACATTTTTGCAGCACCACACGTTTCTCATTTTTACTTTATTCTTTCATGGACAGATAGCACATCTTAAACTCCAAACACCTTTTAAATTGTACGCCCACCTTGCTGTGCACATAGTTACGACCTACACAAAGAAACATACACTAATTTTCTCACCCTCGACATCCTGCCCTTTTTATTCACTGTAGTGCCTCTTTTAACATGATAATGGCACAGAAAATATCGATAAATCTACATATCCCTTCAGTGTAATAACTTAATTGCTAACTATATACAATGTGGTTTACTTTCGTCATACAATCTCATTTTAATTCTTCCTACGTATTCTATAAATGGCTTGAAATGGCTCACATCATGGAGTCCTAAAGATTTTCCTGATATCAGTCGCAATTGCAACTGCTTTTACGTGCACTGGTCTTCTTATACGTACAAGGCAGCTGTATCTCTTGAAGAACTTTTGACATAGCTTCATTTGTTTAATGGACAACCTAGAAGACTTAACTAAGACTTTTTGTCCAACTACAAATTCCCTTACGTGCTACTATCGGTCCGCGCGCAACTTGCACATGTCTCCAGTTACCGAATATTGCGCAAATCCTCCACCACTATAACCTTATGTTGTCGCCGCGTTCTTTGTGGAAAATCGATCAGTCCTCGGATGTTATCTTTCCTTTCGTGGGCAAGTGCTCTACCAACAGAGCTACCCAAGCACGACTCACGCCCCGTCCTCACAGCTTCACTTCTGTCAGTACCTTGTCTCCTACTTTCCAAACTTTACAGAAGCTGTCCTGCGAACCTTGCAGAACTAGCACTCCTGAAAGAAATGATGTATTGTGAGGACGGAGGGTGAGTCGTGCTTGGGTAGCTCAGCTGGTAGAGCCTGACGGCACGGTAGCTCAGCGTGTTCGGTCAGAGGGTTAGCAGCCCTCTCTAATAAAAAATAAAAAAAAAAAAAACTGAGCAACTCGATCAACAACGAACTTCAACGGATGTCTTACGACGTCCGCCCCGAGCAGATGCGACGAACAAAATAAGATTAAAAAAAAAAGTTGGTAGAGCACTTGCTCGCGAAAGGCAAAGGTCCCGAGTTCGAGTCTCGGCCCGGTACACAGTTTTAATTTGCCAGGAAGTTTCATATCAGCGCCCACTCCGCTGCAGAGTGAAAATCTCATTCTGGAAACAACCCCAAGGCTGTGGCTAAGCCATGCTATGAATGCTTTACAAAACACAATCTCATGTCTAACAGCAACAAAAAATGTAGAAAATGGCGGAAATTTCTTATTGCTCCCTCTAGTCACTATAAAATCAGTGACTAGACTGAAGTACCGCTGGTATTCCGTAAAATAAGTGCCAAATATTTATTATGCAACAGGCACGTAACAAAATATCTACAACAAAGAAGCTAAACTAATGGCAACATCGTGAACGAGCAGTGTTGTTACAATACAAACAAAATGCAACGACAAAAGACATAACATAAATATCAGTAAATAGCAGCCAGCGGACTGAAGCGCAGCGCTTCTGAAAAGAAATACAATAAAATATACAAATATTATATCTAATGTAATCGCGTGACTTTACCACTGCAAACTATACACGCAAACTGGTAATGACTATCAATAACACAAAAAGTTTATAAATAGGAAAAAATTGTTCTTGAAAATTTCCGAGGTTTCAAACCGCTTTATGACTACTATCAGAAGACTCTAAGTAGGATCCTGGTAGGATAAGCCATATCCAAGATGCTACTCCAGGAGGATGTAAAATGAATGTGCGCAACGGAAAATACTGAAAGCAAAAATGAAGATTTGGCGGTGTCGGGCTACCCCATGAAGCAGATCTTAGGATCTCTTAATGGTGATATTATCTCCTCCTTCTTCCTCTTCAACATATAAATTAGAACATAAACATAAATGAATGATTAAGGAAACTAGTAACTACAAAAAGCTAAATGCTGTTTCTTCTTATACATTTATTGTAGATCAGACCGCTTTATATATTACAAATGTTTATATAACAATGTCCAATGGACATAAAGAGACAGAAATGAATTTCCTAACTAGTATTAGTGATCAGTTGCCCAAATCTGCCCCTTCTTATGGCTACGCGATCTAATATAAATAACGCGAGATGACTGACATCATCTACGAACTGAACACTAGAAGACACTATTTTTCAAAGATGATCTACAGTGGTGTGCAACCTCAGTGGAAATAAAAGTTACGTTATCACAGCTGTTTAGCTTTATAGCCGTAATAAGCCAAAGCAGTTAGCAATATCATCGTATGTACTGCATCCGGTGCATCGGAGTGATGGTTCTTGTGCACGTCTGCAACGACAGAAGAACTCCAGCCACAAAAATAAATGAAACCTCATTCAAACACTAGAATGGCAAAAGACGGCCCTCTGACTAGTATAATCTAATACTGTCTTCTCCTCTCTTTGTTACAGAAAAGAGAAACGCGAAGTCCCAGCCATAAGGACAGAGCTCAGATAACGTCTCAGGCATAAGAAGTGCTCTCAGTCGCTGAATGCTGCATACTCAACAACTCCCTACCCGGAGGCGAAATTCAGAATCGCCTAAGTTTACAACAGTACAGTGCCTAACCGTCCTAACTATAAAATCTCCTGAGAGCAAAGGCAGCAAGTCCATCTGTAGCAACAAACCTGATATTGAGCGACCGTCAGACACGGGCACTCAAAACACAAGACGTCGTTATCTCCAGTGCTGGCTTCCCACCAAAGCTCGGCTCCCCTGCCTTGCAACTGCAGAAGGCGAGTCATATTCTCCCAACTACGGACTATTCTCCCTCTCTACAGATTCTTCCGAAAGCCAACCAACCATTTACCAGTCTTTTGTCGTCCAGCGCGGAAAGTTTGTGAGGAAATACCTACCCCCTTTAGTTAGGAATACATACAATGGTACGCTTCTCAGAATAAATATCTTCAGAAATAGACCAGCGTGCGTGATTTCGAGGTAATGCTTCTTCGTTCCTCTCTGCTGTGTCCAAGATTTTAAGAGTTTCCAAAGTATTGTCCAGTTATCCTTCCAGCCCCACTACAAACCGGCCGGCCGCTGCTGTATTGTGCTTCAGCGTTCAGGTGCCCCGACCGTCCGTCTTGGCTATTTGCTGTGTCAAGCAAGACCAACACACCAGTGAGGGCTTTTCCACCGAGGGCTAGAGTTACGCCTGCCGTTTCATTTCCACTGGTGTTCCAATCTCTTCTAGTACAGGCAATCATTCATTACGCTGTTTTGATAATAAAGACACTCCGTCACCTTTCATGCAATAAGTGTTAACAGTTATTTACAAGGTGTACGTGACAATGTCAGTCTTCTTTAAATATTCATATATACGATGTACAACCTATCAAATGATACCTAAGTCTGGTTGTAAATCACAGCAAAGTATGTAGATGAGTGAAACTTCCTGGCAGATTAAAACTGTGTGCCGGACCGAGACTCGAACTCGGGACGTTTGCCTTTTGCGGGCAAGTGCTCTACCAATTTTTTTTTTTTTATCTCATTTTGTTCACTTTTGTTCGTTGCATCTGCTCGGGGCAGACGTCGAAAGACATCCGTTTAAGTTCCTTGTTGATCGATTAACTCAGTTTTTTTTATTACAGAGGGCTGATAACCCTCTGACCGAACACGCTGAGCTACGGTGGCGGCAACTGAGCTACTCAACCACGACTCACGCTCCGTCCTCACAGCTTTACTTCTCATTCTGGAAACATCCCCAAGGCTGTGGCTAAGCCATGTCTCCGCTATATCCTTTCTTTCAGGAGTGCTAGTTCTGCAAGGTTCGCAGGAGAGCTTCTGTAATGTTTGGAAGGTAGGAGACGAGGTACTGGCGGAAGTAAAGCTGTGAGGACGGGGCGTGAGTCGTGCTTCGGTAGCTCAGTTGGTACAGCATTTTCCCGCGAAAGGTTAAGGTCCCGAGTTCCAGTCTCGGTCCGGCAGACAGTTTTAATCTGCCAGGAAGTTTCATATCAGCGCAAACTCCGCTGCAGAGTGAAAATCTCATTCTATGTAGATGAGTGCTTGTAAGGTGCGAAATTATATCCGCCTTACAATTTTTGTGTTCCACTCGTAAATGGAACAAGGAAGAAACGAGTCTCTATACGCGTCTTATTTCTCATGTCGTATCTTAGTGGTCCTTATGTGAAATGTATGTTGCGGCGGTAGAATCAGCTTCAAATGCCGGTTCACTAAGTTTTCCCAACATTATTGCTCGACGAGAACCTCACCTTCCCTCCAGCGATTCCCATTACAGTTTCCGAAGCAAATCCGTAATATTTGCGTGGTGTTAGAACCTACTGGTAAGAAGTCTAGAAGCCCGCGTATACAAGATATCTAAAACAGAATTGCTACAACAAAATATTTGCCACTTATTTTACGGAATACCACTGGTACGTCAGTCTAGTGACTGATTTTAGAGTAACTAGAGGGAGCAATAAGAAGTTTCCGACATTTTTCTACAGTTTTTGTTGCTGTTAGACATGAGATTGTCTTTTGTACAGCAGTTATAACACTTCCAATTCTACACGTTTAAGGGCTGTGTAATGTTTTAAAGTTATTTCGTGTATATTCTTAATCCTTTAGTTACAAACCTTAAGGTGAGTAAAATGCTATATACTTTGGAACTGTTTATGTAACATGTAATCAATTAAGCCATGTCCGCCTGTTTAGCTGAGTAGTAACGTGTTTGTCTTCGATGCAGCAGGCCCAGGCTCGATTCCCTGCCGAATTAGAGATTTTCTCAGCCCGTGGACTGGGTGTTGTGTTGTCCTCATCACCATTTCATGACCGACACGCAAGTCGCCCTAGGTGGCGTCATCGGAAATATGACTCGCAACCCGGCAGCCGCACATCCTCGGACGGGCCGCCCGGCCAACAATACGACACGGATCATTTTCATTTTTACATTGTCAGTCGTGCACCATCTTCCATCTTGAAAAAGAAGGAGGTATTTTCCCATGGAACATGTGATACTTGCAAATGAGATGAGTTTCTTTGATGTCTAAACAATTTTACTACCCTTGAAAATGAAAATTTGTGTTAGTTTGCAATAGATTCCATTCAGTAATGTATTTAACCTGTAACTGGTTTTTTATAATACATCTGCTCGATCTGATTTCATTTACTGATTGTTGTGTGTAGTAGAACAATAATGTAACAGATAGACTGTTAAACACAACACAAGACTGCCTCGGTTGCAACGCTTTTAAATTTGAATCGAAAATTTGTACCTAGGAAGAAGTTTTCACATCTGGAAAAACCTTAATTTTCTTGAGTAATTTTTGTAATTTCAGATGAAGACTGCAGCACACAATGTGATGGGCAACATTTAAAAATGCAGTAAGAAAATATATTAAACTATTATTACACAGCTGTCGAAAATCCAAAAGTGTACCAAGGTGAACTCTCTCCTCTATATGATATTCGTTTTCATTCAAAATCCACTAATGAATGTATCAATGCAATCAGGAAATACTTTGAAATGTAATTAATTTATAAAACATTTCGATTCTTCCATTATTCACAATTACACAATGCGCTTAAATCTTACTTCGTTTCTTCCTTCCTTTACCTGCTGAATGTGTTTCTTGGACAATTGCCAACGTCATTCTGTCTAGTGACCATCATTCATATTCCAGTATTCTAAGATGGTCATTCAATAAGTAATGCCCCACTTTTTTTTCTCAGAACATATTTATCGTTAAGAGTCAGAATTTGGTGACAATATACATTAACACGTCTTGTCCATGTCCTATTTTTCTACGTAGTCTCCATCACGTTTTATGGCCGTACGCCAACGATGTGTAAGTGTTGGTAAAAGCTCTTGTCCTGTAAGCGCAGCCATGGTTTCTCTGCATGACTGACACTCTCGTCATATTCAAACTGTAGGGAAAACTGTCGAGTTGTGACGCGCAGCCGGCCGCTGTGACCGAGCGGTTCTAGGTGCTACAGTCTGGAAATGCGCGACCGCTACGGTCGCAGGTTCGAATCCTGCCTCGTGCATGGATGTGTGTGATGTCCTTAGGTTAGTTAGGTTTAAGTAGTTCTAAGTTCTAGGGGACTGATGACCTCGGATGTTAAGTCCCATAGTGCTCAGAGCCATTTGAACCAGTTGTGACGCGCACGGCGGCACGAATAATGGCATGCTCACGATTCAGCATGTCTGGAGCAGTGGCTGTAACAGGACGTCCTGAGAGTGGCTGATTATGGAACTCTATTTCTGAATTTCCTGAGGCTGTAACGTCCTTTACCCATCGACCAACTGTACTCCTATCAACTGCAGCATCGCCATACAGTGCACACAAACGTTTATGGATGTTCACCACGGTTTCTTTTTCTGCCCACGAGAATTCAATAACAGCACACTGCTTGTAACGTGAGTCGTATGTAGACGCCATTTTGACGCTGTACTACGGCTCTGTCATCTGCCAGAACGGTTCGAAACTTCACCGGAGCACAGAACAAACATGAAATGTGAAACACCAACAAGGACGTTTGTCTATGCACATTTGTATGGTGGCAACGGCCTTACACCTCACATGAGTCCATTTAACGTGACACTTTAGGTTTTGTTGGAGTAATACTCTAAATTACGGTGTAGGAAATCCATGTGGAAATGCATCGGCACTCGAGAGTTCCGCGATATTGTAATTATAAGATTTTGCAGAAAGGCAGTACGCGAGACAGAGCTCGGCTACGTCCCCGCCTAGCCGCCGAAGGCCACAGCCTGACGGTATGAATGGTGAACTGGGAGAGTTCTGTAATCCGTTAAGAGAGGCCACAGCGGCCGCCAGCCTCTGAGGGACACGCGGCGGCAGGTGTTCAAGTGTTTACCAAAACAGAGCAGTGGATAGCTGGATGTGCTTTCCTGTGCGTGCTCTCGTCTATGTCCCAATAATTTTACGCCTTGGAGTAACTCAAGTGGGGAGTTCCGAATAACAAACTTCAATGCAAGAATCTGTGTTCGCTACGACAGGGAATCTTGACGGGAAAATCTCGAGTGGTCTCTTGGGAGAAAACTTCCAGTAAACGTGTTATTGCCCACAGCTGTGGTTCTTTCCAGCCGGCGAGTGCGGAGTTTACTTCTGAAATTTTATAGAAATAAAAGAATTGTAGAAAAGAGTTCTATTCCCTGGCCATACATTGGTCGGCACTGGCAAACTGGGTATTTTGAGAACTTCTAGTAATGTGATTCGCTCGGCAAAAGTTGAGGTGAGATAACAAAGGTGAAGAGCGATCTTGCTGGACTCTTGGTAGTGGTCCTCCGTTTCGGGCTCTCGTACTGAGAGGACGTTAGCCAAGTCGTCTACCCTCTTGGTCTCTCGTTCTGAGAGGATGTTCGCTGCGCCAGCTCATTGCTGACGGAAACGATGTCGCAATTAGAGAAGTTTACGGACAGCAGTCTGGTATTCGAATACTGTAGGAGTGTGCTTTCCGAGACGCCACCAACACAGACTCAAAGGAAGGCCTCGGCGCTTGTTGGTGACGTCACGTCAGCTAGGCACGGCGAACGCCAGGTCTCTTGCAGGCAGAAACGCCTGGGCGTGCTTATCACTATAAATCTCTCGTTTTTGGACAAAATGTTTGGTATTGTTTTGGATTCTGCAATTTAGATGAAAGATTTTCTTACTATCGTAAAGCTACAAATGAAGATTATAGTTCCGTATTACTGAATCCTCTCGAAACAAACGTAGATCAATATGAGAAGATGCTTTGCCCCATTACAAGCTTCGGAAATTTTACATTCAAGTAACTATATTTACTTGATCCATTTTGTTATCGAAACTTACCCCAACCCCCTTACAATTAACTCGTTTCTTTTATTTATTTGTTTATTTTCGTTTGACATCGTCACTGGAAATGTGAACTAATTTACATGTGTAAATGTCCAACTGTTGCCAGTCATTAGATTACAGTCGTTTTCAACGAAAGTAATTCTAAACAGGAAACAAAATAGCTTCATACATCGAAAATACTGCTGAGCTTAAACTTTTTTAAAGATGCACGTTAGAAAAGACAAATATTCCCCTCTTGCAACTGAAAGGAGAAACTTTATAAGATAAAAAAATTTTATTTGATAAAACAAGTATCTCTCTTTTGCCTCTTCTTCTGTCCCCCACTCGCTCCCCCAAACTTTACAATCGCAAGATCTTTCATTAACATTCAGTGCTCCTCACCCCATAGTCAACCAAGATACCTAAAGAAGAGCACCAATATGTTCACAGTTTCTTGTAAAAGCAACCCAGTACAAACGTAACTTCCTCAGATTTACAAATAAGGTAAAAAAGCACGAATCCTGTTGCTGCTGTACCATGAAGTTGTTTTTGTATGTTAATCCTTAAAACGGGTGGAAATTTAGTTCAGGAGTACACTATTTGTTAAGAAGTGTAATGAATTGCACAATTAATTGATTGCAGAAATTTCTCAGAACAATGTGTGTTGGTCAACTACCGCCAGAGTTTCACATTTTCCTGTGTCAGAGAGGGAGACACCACCATTATGAGTATGCCTGCAACAGACCTGGCGTTGGCCGTCCCTAGCTGACGTGACGTCACGAACAAGCGCCGAGGCCTTCCTTTGAGTCGGTGTTGACCGAATGGCCGCGCCGTCGCAGTCGGAGACCGCCGCTACAACAGGAATATTACGGTGAGGTCGCTCCCGCTTCGGTCTGTGTTAGGAGTAACGTTAAACAGTTGGATCAATCGCAATTGCTGTTTCACGGTACTTTGGAGTGTAGTGGTTCATCGTATATATCGTATTTTGGACCGATTTCATCACAGTTACTGCCAATGCCAGTTAGGAGGATACTTTGTAAATTGTTCATTGTGTTTTATTCAGCATTGATCTGAAAGTTATAATAAAATTATTGAGATTTATATGGTTCAAATGGTTCTGAGTACTATGGGACTTAACATCTGTGGTCATCAGTCCCCTAGAACTTAGAACTACTTAAACCTAACTAACCTAATGAAATCACACACATCCGTGCCCGAGGCAGGATTCGAACCTGCGACCGTAGCGGTCACGCGGTTCCAGACTGAAGCGCCTAGATCCGCACGGCCACACCGGCCGGCTATTGTGATTCAGTAGAGCCTTTACTTAGAGTAGTTGATCCTGAATTCACCCTTTTGCTTTATTTTATTTTTGTGTATGTGTTTGATGTTATTGAACATCGTAAGTGTTCGAGATCGTTCATGTTGGGAAGTAAAAATAGGTGTGACTTATCGTCAACACTACCACCGCAGATTAACTAGGGGTGACAGAGCCACATTTAAATCCATCGTTATCCATTCTTGCGTACAGTTCCACTCCCAATTTCTCTGGAAGTTGTTTGCCAGGGGCGAACACACGCAAAAATCGGACAAGCAACGGGTGGGGTGTTACACATTAATGGCTTTTTAAAAAAATTTGGGGCATTACTTATTGAACGACCCTCGTAGATTACCGAGAAGTGTAAAGATTCGTGCCGATTGCCAGTACACACCCACACGCTTGAATGTGTTCCAGTGCTCGCATAGTTGTTCTCGGTGTGTGAGGTTTGTCCGGAAAATACGTATAAAAGTTGAATAATAACTTTATTTTACAATTATTCAGGTATTACAATATGGTCTCCTTCAAAGTACTCGCCCTGAGCCGCGATACACTTCCGTCAACGCTGTTTCCACTGTTGATAAGATTGCTGAAAGTCTTCAGTTGTGATGTTGTTCAGTTGCCGTGTCGTTTCCGCCTTGGTGGTTTCCACATCTCCCAAGCGCCGCCCCCGGGGCACCATTTTGCATTTCGGGAACATGAAGAAAAGTCACACGGGGCTAAATCGGGTGAATAAGGCTGGTGGTCTGTCACGGTGATTGAGCTTCGGGCCAAAAACTGGCGGACAACGAGCGACGTGTGAGCTGGCGCATTGTCGTGATGAAGGATCCACCTGCCCCCTTTTGCCAACTCCGGTCGAACTCGGGCCACACAAGCTCTGAGACGTGTCAGAACTTCAACGTAAAAATTTCCTTTCACCTTCTGGCCGGGAGGGACAATTCCTTGTGAACAATGCCCCTAGAGTCAAAGAAAACAATGAACATTGACATTGGACCTCGATTATCGCGACTTTTTTGTTCTCAGTTCTCCCGCTAGTTTCCATTCCTTGCTTTGAGGTTTGAACTCCACATCGAATTCGTAAAACCAGGACTCGTCTCCAGTGATGACTCGGTTGAGAAAGTCCCCTCGTTCCTCTGCTTCCAACCAATCCTCACAGCACTCAACCTTCTTTGCTTTCTGTTCTGGCGTCAAGAGCTTCGGTACGGTTTTCGCACACAGTTTCTTTATTTCAAGTTTTTGTGTCAGGATTTCGTGAACGATTGTTTTGGGGATTGACAGCTCGTCAGCAATCATTCTGTCAATCTACGGTCTTTAAGAACACAAGCCCGAATTCGTTCAACATTTGCATCGGAACTCGATGTCGACGGGCGTCCTGGGCGAGGGTCATCGTTCACTTCTTCTCGGCCATCCCGGAACCTTTTTAACCACTTTTTCACGGTTGGTTCCTTCAGAGAATTGTCTCCGTAAACCTGTTTCAAACACTGAAAAGTCTCAAGGCCATGCTTGCCTAGGTTTGCAAGAAACTTGCTGTTGACGCGCTGTTCCTCAATCAGAGAGAGCTCCATACCGACAGCAGGTGAAAAAGGGTAACTGTCGACAAGCTGCCGCACACTCCCACCTTCACGCAGAGTGCTCTGACTCGAACTGAGCGTTGATCGGATTGATTACAGCAGTAGTCCCGCCTGGCGGTGACTGCAACTTGTAACATAAAGACATTATTCAACTTTTATACGTATTTTCCGGACAAACCTCGTGTAGGAGAATCCCCACAGTGGCTGCGGTTGCCAGAAACGCAGGCTTAAGGAAGCGCCCGCTGGCGCTCCCCGGTTCCCGCCGGCGCGGGCGCAGGGCCTACGCCGCGCTCCGCACAGAGGTAAACACAGAGCTGGCCGCGCCGCCGCCGGCTCCTGCAACTGCCTTCTGGGAATCGCGCTGCCGGCTCTATTTGTGTGCCACTGGCGAGGGGCCGTATATTTTGGCGGCATTCCGCGACCGGCCGCTGGCGGCGCCGCCGAAATAGCGGGTCCGCTTCCCAGAAGAGCGCTTTGGGCGCCTCGGATGATGTCCGCCGCCGGCCAAGAGTGCATAGTCGGACACCTCAGAGGGAACGCGCCACTGCTCGCCTCGCACTGTATGCATCCCTCAGAACGCTTGCACAGCCACAGAGTAGTGGGATACCGAAAAAGAAAAGAAACAGCGCAGTGGCCGGCGGGCAGCTGGATTAATGCACGGTACGAACCGTCGCTGGCTACGGGTAAACACCCACACTGATGATGCAAAACGCTACGGCCACTAGCTGAGTAGAGTGTGGGTCTACCTTTCGAATGCAATACAACGGAGATTCCGTGTGGCATGGTTTCGACAAGTACTTGTTAGGTTTCTGGAAGTGTTGGGCAGCAGATGTCTATGCGCATTCCACCTAATTCCTGTAAAATACGGGCCAGATGAAAAGGAACTAAAAAATGTTGTAATTTAATCTCAAATATACAAGAAGAAAATTTGTTCGACAGAGGAATACTCTACAAAACTTTTTTATCATTGAGAGACAAAGGACTAATTTCGAGATTCTTTTATTACTTCTAGTATTAACTACCTTTTTGTTCTGATGTGCTGGCGTAAAGACGTACCGTATAGTTTCATGTCTATGTGTGTGTTTAATGAAGGTGTTAAATGATGAAAAATGTGTTTTATAATTTCTGTCAAGATCAAGCCTAAATCCCATACCAATGGAGTACAAATTATTCTGTTAATTCGAGAAGGCGAATTTTAGATGGAGGCGACGATCTTTAAGACGGCGCTGCTCAACAATAGAGGTACGTGATTGTGCTCACTACTTTCCTTTGCTGGCCGCTAAAGATTAATTTCGATGTGCTTTTGCCGAGACATTCAGAACCGGCAATCTTCCTTTTCGTATAAAAATAGGAGTCCGATTGAAAAAGAAATATTCCTAAATTTAAATAATTGCAATTCTTTTACGTAGGCCACGGGGATTGATACAAAGTACGTGCCTCTACCCTGATTGTACGTTCGCAATCTCCGAGTGTGTTACGACGTAATTATTTTACACAAAAAAAATTAAGATAGATCTTTCTCATCAGATCGCAACCACTCGTACGTGAATGTACGTACCCTCTGAATGTGTCTAGTCAGTCGTACACATTGTTCTAAAGCTTTTCTGTTAATATTCAGTGGTTTGCATCTCCGCAATTAATTTTTGTTTATGCCGCAAATCGCACTCCACGCGCAGTATTTATTACGCAAGTTTCAGGCTCCATTTGATGTCAAAAAATTCCGAAGTACGGCTGACTAAGCAAACCGCTACAATAATTTCATATCTCTACAACTACAATAACAAAAAACAAAAACAATAACAGAGAGAGGGTACGTTACACAGTGTTTTGTGACTGCTGAGCCGGCATACGAAAGCATCCCAGTTGTGATCCACCGTGTTCAAATCAGGCCAGTTTGGTATCGGAGACATCACCATTAGGCCGTCCAGGGTGGCCGAGCGGTTCTAGGCGCTACAGTCTGGAACCGCGCGACCGCTACGGACGCCGGTTCGAATCCTGCCTCGGGCATGGATGTGTATGATCTCCTTAGGTTGGTTAGGCTTAAGTAGTTCTAAGTTCTATGGGACTGATGACCTTATGAAGTTAAGTCCCATAGTGCTCGGAGCCATTTGAACCATCACCATTAGATAAGTATCACGCTATTTGAACTCTGTAGCACGATTCTGACCGAACGAGGTGGCACAGTGGTTAGCACACTGGACTCGCATTCGTTAGGACGACGGTTCAATCCCGCGTCCGGCCATCCTGATTCAGGTTTTCCGTGATTTCCCTAAATCTCTCCAGGCAAATGCAGGGGTGGTCCCTTTGAAAGGGCACGGCCGACTTCCTGTCCCGTCCTTCCCTAACCCGATGAGACCGATGACCTCGCTGTCTGGTCTCTCCCTCAAAACAACCCAACCCAACCCAACACGATTCCGGCCTTGTGGCACAGAGAGCTATCCTGTTGGAAGATGCCACCACCATCGGTAAGACATCACGCATGAGCGATCGCAGGTGGTGGCAATAATACTCAGACAGTCCACAGCTGCCACGATGCTTTCGATTACTGTTCCAAGTTCCACAGAAGTCCAGGATAATGTCCTCCACAGAATAATGCAGCCCATAACCCACCAGCCTGGTTCCTTGGTGCAGTGCATATTTATGGCAGCAAACGCCTTCACGACGACATATCTCGACATGACCTGTTTTAACAATAAATGTGAATCTGCTGACTAAGTGACACATTTCCACAAATCCACAATCGAATTTCAGTGACCCTGTGCCCACTGCACTTGTAACGCCGGAAATGCATATCCTCCTATTTCCATCTACTGTACTACACATTTTTTTCCTTATTTTGTTACCTGAAGATATGACATTTCTGTGTCTTTATATATTGTAATTGTTTTACTATATATATATATATATATATATATATATATATGCATTTATGTCAATGTATAATTCATTTGTTTGTAAATATTGTTTGTATTTTTACGCTGGGTCTGTCCTAGGGAGAACTATGCTATCGAACGATTACATCGATAGGTCGTGTAGAGCACCAAAGTGTTTAGGATCTTTGGTATTGTTAACTCTGCCGCATGGAGCGCGGGCAGAGGAAGTCTGGCTGGAGTAGGGCGGTGGAGCAGGTGTGTTGTGTGACGCTCCCGCCAGTTGCCGCGCTTTCGGGGTTTGGCAGCATGTAATTGCGCTCGACTTGCTATAATAGTTTGGCTGGTTCAAATGGCTCTGAGCACTATGGGACTCAACTGCTGAGGTCATTAGTTCCCTAGAACTTAGAACTAGTTAAACCTAACTAACCTAAGGACATCACAAACATCCATGCCCGAGGCAGGATTCGAACCTGCGACCGTAGCGGCCTTGCGGTTCCAGACTGCAGCGCCTTTAACCGCACGGCCTATAATAGTTTCCGACACGGTGTAGTGGACGGGAAGCATTAGCTGGCGCACATCAACAGTCCGTTTCGCCTGGTGACCGTGTCGAGAAGAAGGCGTGCCAACATCCAGCTTCTGCAACAGCGACGGCCGACAATGAGTGACTGTCGCCACCTCCCCGATCGACGACTTCTAACCTTCAAACAACCAACAAGGAAGACTGGAAGCACGTAAACTGTATGGCAGACCTCAGCTTTTAAAATTGTTCCATTTGCCTCACAAAATTACAGCAACTTAGCATGAACCTTTGTTGCTCATTGTCCCAATTGCATTACCAAGCAGGGTCCCTTCCTTTTCCGGAATGAACCCGAGTGTCGTTGAAATTCAAACGCCAGCATTAAAGTAATATCATTCTATTTCAATGCTTTAATTTCAAAGTTCAGTTAAGGTATTCATAGCTGGGTACAATATTTAGATTACACAAGCACAAATTAAGAGTGCGAGTTTTGTTACCATATTTTAGCTTGTCTGTGACTGCAGCTCAGCTTGGTATGTACTAAATTTTACTATTGTTAATTGTTCAGAATCATTTAATTCAAGTTCAAAGTTAAATCTCTTATTTCCAAATTGCGTAGATTCAAGTAGCTTTTGAAATGATTGTTGAGGTTGTAACAACAACAACGCTGTGCTATTGTACATATAATAATTTTTTCTTCTGATTTTCGATAAATTAGTGTAATCGATGTTCTGATTTCATTTCTTTTTTGTTTCATGCCATTATATTAAAGAAACTATAAACAATTTTCGATGTGAATATTAATGTTAATGTCAAATTTCAAGCAATATTATAACAGAATTGAAATGTAAGAAACGTTGAAACCATTGTAAGATGTTAAAATTGTAATTGTGCGTCTGGTCCATACATAGGCAATGTATTAGGATATGTAGAATGCAAAACCTCGGGTGAATACCCTGTCTGTAGGGGAGCGGTAAAAGGTGGATGGCAGGCGAGCGCGGGAAAATGCACACGGGCACTGCACGGCATAACGGGCTCAGCAGTAGTAGTCGGAGTTGGGCATCGGTCTGAGAAACACGTTCTGGATCGAGGAGGCTCCCCTGGAAAACGTGATTTCGTTGAGCCTCGGATGTGCCGTTTCTGACGCCTATACAGCATGGCAATATTCCATAGGCACTAAACGGAAAAGTACGGCGACGCTAAGAAGAAGCAAAGTGCCGATACATCAAAAGCCATTGCTGTGGTTGTATGTGTGCTCTGTGCCTCGCCATCTCGCCGCCTGCCGACCGCCGCAGCGATACGAACAGGTTGAAACTTTTAGTACTGTATTCGTGTGGACCAGTGTTGTTTTTGTTCCATACTGTTCAATAACAACTTAAATTTTACCAGAACTGTACTATCATTTAATTATCCTCACAACTAACCTAGGCAGGGACCTTTCCACATGTTGGGCAATCCGAGTGTCCTGAGATGAAGATTTAAAGTTTATGTTAATAATAATTACCTGCAGACCTAGTTATGTTAGAATAATGTTTAAAGAACTTTGTTGTTAATGAATCTATAGGTAAATAACAAAGGTCTGACAAAGTTGGAAGATAATGTTGAAATTGGTTTAGAAATGAAGTTTAATTAAGTTGAGACAGAAATAATGGTAGTTAAATGAGCAGGAAATAAGACAAAAAGAGTAGTAACTCATATATTGGAAATCTTGAGAGCTTAATGATTTCAATAATCAAAATTTCAATACTGTGATCATAACAGTTTCAGGGTCCCCCCCCCCTTTTCTTTTCTATTCATTTGAATTCTGAAGTGTACTGAACTGATTTGACCAGCAAAGTTAAAGTCAATATAAATCCAAAATTTATCAGTGTTTTACCTTTTTCAAAATTGACATTGTATGTGTGTTTCGAAAGTGCTATTTCTAGTGTAACCTATGCCCGATTTTAATCAGATCAATAGACAGTACAAAGTTTGTAGTAAACATTATAGTGTAATGTTGTATATCTATGGCTTATCCATATTAGTACCGAAAGTGAAATTAGCAGTGCAGTAGATTTTCTGGTTCTAATATTTACCATATTATGCAGTGTTATTAGGTGTTGTTTTGTATGAACGTACATCAACTTGTACAGGGAAGAAACTTAGTTAATGCCTAATTAGGCTGGCGACTGTATTATTAACAATTTGGTAGCATCTGCTGTGTTGTTTCTTGTCCGTCCTAACGTGTGGTTGCACTCCGGAATTGCTTGACGTATCATTGTTATTACTGAGTAGGTGTACGTCTGATTAGCCTCCATTCAGGTACACGCGGTCAAAATCTATACAAAAATCCTTTCTCTTAAGGTGAAGCCCGTCAACTTACCATAGTACAGGCTTTAAAGAGTATCGTGCGCATTAGCGCAGCGTTACAAGGTAGCCCAAGACTAACCTTATTTTACTAAATTTCGTAGTGCTTCAGAAACAAAGTTCACTATTAATTTCAGGCACTAAATTAACTTTCAGTTTTTCGGTTTTATTAATTCTTTAGGTAAATTAAGTCAGAGTGTAGCGAAATTTATTACTTCTGACATACATTCAGTTTTCACACGTCACGTGTCAACCTTCAGTTGCCACGCTATTAGTGCTAATTATATGTACATTAACGTTCCCTATTCAGTCATTTTAGTAGTTGTCCATAGGACTGGCGACCGTAATTTTCCCCAAATCGCAAACATCTAATTAATGCAAGTTAATTGTTAACGTAACGACCGCACATTTATTTTCTTTATTAACTTTACCCCTTTTCAAAATTGATTTCCACCAGTTTCATTTGCATTTTTCCTTTCAATTTAGATGTAATCCTTTCCTACCTCTTTACCGACAGAGTAACTTCGGTGACGATTGCTTTTCCCAAATTTCCATTAGGTACATGCGGTTTAATTTTTCACTGCCATTAAGGCCGATAAGTGAGAGGGAGTTTACACACTGATGATGTTGGATCAACTTGAGAACGAGTAGTGGTCGTCTGTCGTGAACTTTAGCAATGTGCATCGAATGGTGTGCACCAAAACACTGCCGCTCGGGATTAGCCGAGCGGTCTCAGGGCGCTGCAGTCATGGGCTGTGTGGCTGATCCCGGCGGAGACATGGGTGTGTGTGTTTGCCCCTAGGATAATTTAGGTCCTATAATTTAGGTTAAGTAGTGTGTAAGCTTAGGGACTGATGACCTTAGCAGTTTAAGTCCCATAACATTTCACAAACATTTGAACATTTTTGGACCAAAACACTTCTGCCCTCACCACCATCTTACTGTGTCGTCAGATCTGCCCCAGACCGTCACCTGTCCGACTTTACGGAGCAGACAAGCACCCAGCCTCTACATTCTTTGATGACTGGTTCATAACCTTGTCGTCTACTCATCATTTCACCATCGTTCAGCCACTTTCCTTAGATCACGACCCAACCGTGCAAACACTCGGTCAGCTTCGATGTTTCAGGGATGCTTATCCCCAGGTGCTCGCCCATAGCAATACACTCATTGTCAATACCGATTTTGTAAGTGGATTCCTCATTTTCATCCCCTATTGTTATTAGAGTGATACCCCAATCACCTCTGCTCTCCTTACATACTAGGTGCTTTCAGTCAACGTGCAGCTACTCAAAGCAGTTCAGTGTGTACTGTAATTACCGTGCAGCAGCGAAACTTGATAGATTCACTAAAGCATCAATGCGGAACCGATTTATGCTGAAAAAAATAGTTCCAATTTTGGCCAGTAAGTTCAAATCTGGCGTTGTACACTGTTTGTATGACGGCATGACATCCACGATGCCATTTGACAAGCTTTAAAGTGAGAGAACACCACGACCACCGAGAAGAGATACCGCGCATTGTTAATGGAACTGCTTTATGTCAATGGCAGCAATTACAGTACTGCGTTGACAGTGTCTCGCCGACTGAAATGTCTGAGGAGCTGTCCGACGTCATTAAATGGTTCAAACAAGGTGATACGGAAATTAGAAAACACTGGTGAGCTTGGAATGGCACCTGGAAGAGGCAGGCGTCCTATCCTGTTGGAAGTTACTGACGATGTTGCTGCTGCTGTAAGTGACCATGCAGTATGCGCCCAGACTGGTGCTAGGGCTCATGCAGTGTCACGAAAATTGTCCATCCCATGGTCAACATTATGGAAAATTTGCGCTCTTTATTACACTGGAACCCATACAAGATCAAGACGGTGCAGCAATGGAAATCTCATGATCCACAGCAACGTTCTCAATTTTCTCTTAGGTTCCTGTCACAGATCAAAGTTGATGAGATGTGGTTGGATAATATACTCTGTAGTAACGTGATACATTTTACACTGCTGGCTGCAGTGAATACACAGAAGTGCCGAATCTGGGGTATTGTTAAACTGCGTTTGGTGCATGAAGAACTATTGCACTTGCCATATGTGACTGTGTGGTATGGATCCACAAATACTTTTACTCTTACGTTCTTACAAGGGAACCTCCACATCGCACTCCCCTCAGATTTAGTTATAAGTTGGCGCAGTGGCTAGGTCTTGAAAAACTGAACACAGATCAATCGAGAAAACAGGAAGAAGTTGTATGGAAGTATGGAAAAAATAAGCAAAATATACATACTGAGTAGTCCATTGCAAGAAGCGCAACTTCAAACGACAATAAGAGACCTGGAGCGCCGTGGTCCCGTGGTTAGCGTGAGCAGCTACGGAACGAGAGGTCCTTGTTTCAAATCTTCCCTCGAGTGAAAAATTTAATTTTTTATTTTCAGTTTATGTGACAAACTCTTATGTTTTCATGACTTTTTTGGGAGTGATTATCACATCCACAAAAAAACCTAAATCGTGCAAGTTAGAAGAATCTTTTTACCCATTCGCCAAGTGTACAAGTTAGGTGGGTCGACAACATATTCCTGTCACGTGGCGCACATGCCGTCACCAGTGTCGTATAGAATATATCAGACGTGTTTTCCTGAGGAGGAATCGGTTGACCTATGACCTTGCGATCAAATGTTTTCGGTTCCCATTGGAGAGGCACGTCCTTTCGTCTACTAATCGCACGGTTTTTCGGTGCCGTCGCAAAACACAGACACTAAACTTATTACAGTGAACAGAGACGTCAATGAACGAACGGACAGATCATAACTTTGGGAAAATAAAGAAAACAAAATTTTCAGTCGAGGGAAGACTTGAACCAAGGACCTCTTCTTCCGCAGCTGCTCACGCTAACCACGGGACCACGGCGCTCCTGAGCCAGCAGTGTCCTTGATGTTGCTAATGTTTCACATTGACTACTCAGTTTGTATATTTTGCTTATTTTTTTCAAAGTTCCACACAACTTCTTCCTGTTTTCTTGATTGATCTGTGTTCAGTTTTTCAAGGCCTATCCACTGTGCCAACTTATAACTAAATCTGAGGGGGGTGCGATGGGGAGGTTCCCTTGTTAGGAGAGAACTCGCCCAAAGGACGTATCAGGTGTACAGTCACGTATGCACGTTATCGAGACCTCCTTGTGCAACATGTGATTGCTTCTTTGGAAGAGCGCAACTGCGTGGGAACCAATGTTTTCACGCAAGATGGGGCAACACCTCATCTCGCTCGCCCAGTGAAAGAGCTGCTTAATGCAACCTTCCTCGTACGCGATATCTCAAGTGTTTTTGCTGATGCACGGCCTGCAAGCTCATTTCATCTGAATCCATGCGGCTTTTGGCTCAGGGGATATCAAAAAGAACCCGTTTAGCAGGGATACGTTCGGTCTCTACCCGATGTGAACGACAGTACACGGGAACATGTTGCTCAGATTCCACTGGAACTGCTGTGAACAACTGTTGATCAACCTGTAGTCGCAGCATCTCGGCTCATACTGAAAAAATTGTTTAAGTGGTGGTTAATACTAAAATCAACACTATGCCTTTCTCACTTGTTTCGCGTTCTTTGTCTATATCCTGTTCCTAATCCATTAGATATGGAAACATTTCTGTATAATTTTCTTTCATTCACAGCGACAGATTTGCACCTGGTGGCCAAAATTGGAACTAATATTTTTCCAGCGTAAATCGGGTCCGCATTTATGCAGTATTATATCTGGCAAATTTCACTGCCTCGCGATAATTATAGCCCCCACTGGACCTCCGTGAGCATCTGCACTTTAGTTTTAACCACCTGGTATGTTCCTTACTGTGTCGCATGTCTGCATCATCGCCTGGAAGCCCTGAGTCTCGCCAGCCGGTGTGACTGAGCGGTTCTAGGCGCTTCAGTCTGGAACAGCGCGACCGCTACGGTCGCAGGTTCGAATCCTGCCTCGGGCATGGCTGTGTGTGATATCCTTGGGTTAGTTAGGTTTAAGTAGTTCTAAGTTCTAGGGGACTGATGACCTCAGATGTTAAGTCCCATAGTGTTCAGAGCCATTTGAACATTGAGTCTCGCAGCTGGCAGCGGTGATAATATTTTGGCTGTTCCATGTGAATGACCCAAGCCATCTCTCAGCGGAAGGGGAACCAACTGATGACGAAAGACAATGAACCATGGTTCTTAGAAACAGCTGTATAGCCGTGGAGAACTTGTTTCTGGTCTCTGATACGGAAGGGGGTTACTGGGGACTGACAAATGAGAATGATACCCCCCACTAGTATGGTGTCGGAGCTCCATTTGTACCTAAAATACCCAGCTGTATACTCCTTGAGGTAGTAACATACACACTGCTGATCATTCATAACAGAACAAGCCGAAAGACAGCAATTACTGAAGTTAAACTTATTGCACGTTTGAACTACTGCACAATAGGAAAAATACACGACGCGTTTCTGCCTGATTAAGGGAGTATACAGGATGCGAAACTTGTGTTTACAGAGTTCCCACTCCAGGTAGTGACAATGGACCTAGCCTCTGCTGGTCTTCCGGTGATTACACGCAGCTTCAGCTCTTGGTCTGAGTTGGTCAGTCTTGGTGTCTGACAACTGACGGCGTGACCGACTCCCAGCAAACCGACCACCATTTGTTTTCAGTGGGTGAGATATCTGGAAGACATGTTTGTCAGGAAAACAGTCCAACACCCTCCGTATGGAGATAGATCAGGACAGCACAGGCAGTGCGAGATCTCATGTTATCTTGTTAGAAGGTAACGCCACTGAGACCCTGACCATAAGACACAGCCTTAACAATTGATAAAGGTAACGATTGCTCTCAAAATTATGGGCTATTCCAGACAAGATCATATGGCGTACGATGCCTGTGTGGCACTGACTAATATAGTCTGGAAACATTGGTTCCCCTCGAAACCTCAGCACACAGATAAGTCGAAGATGTTGTGCACAGGAGTCTGGAATCATTGACCCTCCTCGAACCCTCCACACGCAGCCATGTCCAAGCTGACGGTGTACGCAGAACCAGGCCTCGTCTGCAAATACGGCATAGTGGCACTCCTGTGTCTGGTGTCAGTAGTCAGTTCAGTTGAAGAGGAATAGACATTTCTAAAAGAGCAATCACGGTAGCTGGAAAGGAAATCATAGGTACACACGCGGTAACTGCGAAGAAATCATGGGTAGCAGAATAAATATTTCAGCTGACTGATGAAAGAAGGAAGTACAAAAATGTTCAGGAAAATTCAGGAACAGAGAAATACAAGTTGCTGAGGAATGGAATCATTAGGAAGTGCAAGGAAGCCAAGATGAAATGGATGCATGAAAAAATGTGAAGAAATTGAAAAAGGAACGATTGGTAGAAGGACTGACTCAGCATAAAGAAAAATAAAATCAACCTCCGGTAAAATTAAAAGAAAGGTTGGTAATATCAAGAGTGCAATGGAAATTTCACTGTTAAATTGAGAAAAGAGAGTGGATAGGTAGAAAGACTACACTGAAGGCCTCTATGTGGGGGAAGACCTGTCTGATGCCATAGAAGAAGAATCAGGAGTCGACATGGAAGAGACAAGGGATCCAGTGTTGGAATCTGATTTTAAAAGAGCTTTGAAGGACTTAAGATTAAATAAGACAGAAGGGGCGCACCTCTGTCTATAAGATTCTCTCTCTGCTGCTGCTTCGAAGAAAGCCATAACAATGGTGGCCGTTTTTGCAGTTAGTTCCGCTGCAGTTTATGTGTGCATATTTGCCTTGCTGAAAACAAGCCACTTTTCTGATTCACGGCACACGCCGGGGATATATAGTCCTACACAACCACTCAGCCAATATGTCTGTCCTGACAGGTGCAAGTCACCTGAAGCCGTTGAGGTACTTGCGATTAATATAGAGCACTCATGAACCTATACACACAATATTGGTACGACAGTCGTGGAATCCACACCAATGAGGCAGCAATGTCATAGACTGTAAACTGCTGTCTCGGTAGGGAACGGTGTTTGCACCAAATGTTCCTACATATGCTGCTAGACATATGTTTTCTTACACAAGGCACAACACGATCTTCTCACAAACAAACTATATTCAAATGAGATTTCTGAGCGGTGCACACACACCGTAAATTTTCCTCTTCTGTACTGCTTTGGTACATAAGTTCCAAACCTGTTTCCATTTAAAAAATGCAATAGTTTCATATAACAGACCTTAATCATCAATAATATACTCTCTTTCACCATTTGCAGGTGTCTGCCAACGCTGGGATAACTTTCCCATTCCGCGATTGCAGATATCAGGTGGTTTTGAGGCAAAGAACCCGTCGAGCCATGTTTGGAGCGTATTTTCATCTGGAAAGAAGGTTTCTTGAAGGTTGTTCAATAAATAGCGGAAAAGATGAAAATCCGAGGGCGCAAGATATGGTGCATAAGGTGAGTGTGGAATGACTTCCTAACCCAACTCTTGTATAGTACTTTTCGCCAATCTAGCAGAATGCGGGCGGTCGTTATTGTGGAGTAGCATCACCTTACACATTCCTCCTGATCGTTGTTCTTGGACTGCGTCTGCAAGACGTCTCAGTTCTTGGCAATAAATGACAGCAGTGATGGTTACACCTCGGGCAAGCAATTCATCGTACACCACATTGTTGCTGTTCCACCAGGTGCGTAACGCTATCTTCTGTGGATGCATGCAGGTCTTTGTAAGAGGATGTAAGCGTATTGTCATATCGCTAGCTTAGTTGTGGAGTATCTTTGGGGGCAGCCGCGTCTCTAAAGAGTCGAGAACGGGACACGGAACTGTTGTGTTGTGTTGTGTGTAGCTCTACATGTGAGAGTCTTTGTTAGCATTTGTAGTGTAACGACGTAAGTTTTGTATAAATGATTTTCTTTGGACATATGAGCATGTGCAGGCTTCGTCACCTACGTCAGTTACAACACACTTCAAAATTATTTAAACTCTTTTCAAATTGTCTCTGAATGGTTCTTGAACGAAACTGTAAAACATCATCCTTTGAGTCGTATGCGCAGAATTACGTCACTCAGGCCAGTTGGTTTGCGCAAACTTTTTCAATTTAGATGTCGTTTGTTTCTGCTCAGAAATTATTTTAACTCAGGTGATCAGCTTTAATAAGTATTAGAACCACATTGAATAAACTTTCAAGAATCACACTCGCGATGAACGTTGTCACAAATTAATAATCTTGTCAAATAAATTACGTGACATAATTCTTCATAAATAAATTCTCGGAACACGTATCTAAGCTTTAGTAGCATCCACTACTTTATTATCTTCCTACATATAGACGTGAACCTGAGCCTTGACAAGATAGAACTGAACATTTACAACAAGATTAAACTTTCTATGACGTCATTGTTGTACAAAACATTACAAATTCTTATTTCTTTTATTTTTAGAAGCACGACGCAACAACTCGGTTTCAGGATCTTCTGTTGCTCTTTGGCTGTCGACCCGCGACGTATAGTGGCCAGCAATTAATTTACTCTCTGGTCCCGGCAGCGAAGATGCTGTCTCCGTTCGTTGCGCCGCCCTCTCCGTACATGAAACATAAGAAATAAATACAAAACTTTAGACAATTCACAACCATTACAAATATTACAAAAAATACATAAACAAAAAACTAAATTAAATTTATATTGACCTGCAAACTGGGCTGACACTCGTGGATGGGTGAGGCTTCAATTTCGCGTCCCACTACACATTGAAGTTGAAGTGTTGCTGCAAGTGTTATTACAGTAAAGCGATAAAATATGCAAGTGATTCAGAGGAAAGGGAGTCAAGAAGCAATTTAAAAAAGGGGCAGTGTAGCTGATAACGTATTTGTGTATCCTCTCGTTGCGTGTCATACCGTACAGTATCAATCATCCGCGCCGTGTTCGGTCTCTCAGAATGAACTAATGTGAATCAGCAAAAACTAGTTACCATAAAAGAGGGCTAACAAGTGCCAGTGTCTTGTAGCGATCGTGAGAACGTGCGTTCGGTCATCGCGTTTCCGCGTCATCAACAATCAGCCGCGCCGCGACGTAACGCGCACGCTCGTACAACTGAGAACTGTGAACTGTAAATTTGACCTTGTGCACAGTGTTAAAATTTATTACTAGTGTCAAGGAGGACTGGTACCAAATATCTGTGTATGCATGACGAGCGTAAGAACTTTCGTGCGATCATTCGGCTTCCACATCATCAATAATCACCCGCGTCGTGTCGGTTACGCGTACGCTCGTCCGAATGAAATTGTGGACTGTATTCATCCATTAAATGGGACAACACCTCTGAATTAGAATGTAAATAGTGCAACCTGCAACTTTCTTTTATCGTCTCAGAATATAGTTGTTCATACCAGACGTTGAACAGTGTTGTGTTTTACCGTCGAGTGGCTCCCCTAAAACCACTTGCGTATTTCGACAGATAATTTCAGGCAAGCCAGCAGCAGTGTGGAGATGAACAGCACGACCGCCGCGGGATTATCAGGTACGTGGTGTGGACAGGGCGCACGGTTTAGAAAAGCAGAAGCGACAACCAGTTTAAAGGGACCCCACCCATTCGTACTCTCGGGCGTGTTACAAGGAGTTTGTAAAATTCCAGGCTTATGGTTACCACTCGTGCATTATCTATTACTAGATTTACTAGATCAATACTCTTATATCTCCAGCTATAATTACATTCAATTACTTTTCGATAATAGGAAAAAGGCTTTTAGAAGAATAATAGCAAAACCAAACAATGGTAGTTACAATACCCTTTGTACCATAAATAATCTAAATCAGATTCAGGAAATTAATATATGGAAAATGCTTAAATAAAAGAATAATATATTTCGTTCTCATCATCTGTAAATGGCAGGAATTAAATGTGAAGCCTAATTAACAAAATATAGATAATTGATCGTTCACCACTGTTAGAACGCTTATTTCTGCAATTTCAATATTAATGTGATTTTTATGTGTTTAGAAAATGTCTTAAACTTGTTCTAGTAAAGTAGGGAATATTATAGAGTGCTTGATGATGTTGTTAAACTATTTCATATTATAAATTATGTTTTGCATTATTATAACCAGTAGTACATTGTAGGAAGAGTATAAATACACGGCCTCGAGTATTGTTAGGGCAGATGAGTGTTGGACCCACTACAGGACAGATTTGTACCTACAGTTGAGATACGTTCTTGGTGCATGATTCAGGTTTGGATTTACAATAGAGCTACTCGTGTGCTGGACATTGTCTAAAACAGTATATTAGAGCAGTGAAATGACGGGATTCTTAGGGAATGTTAAACAGTTTGATTTAATATCGCAAAAGGCAGAATGATATGTGACTTTATATTCGTACTTTGTTGAGTATTAGTGTTGAACAATGCAGTGGACCTCACACACGCATTTCTATCAAATTACTGTATCTGGACTATTTAATATCGCCAGTGTAGTATGTGCAACCATCGGTTAGCTGTAGTAGTAACAACGAGGCTTATTACACCGAAGATTGAGCATGAGCTCATAAGATACAGGTTTTGAAGTGAGTAAATCTACGTACTTACTTTAATTCAGTTGTGGCCTACATCATTGTAGTGAAATCCATTATGATATCCTGTATTTATTGAACAAGCATATTTTAGCTGATGTATGCAGTCGTCGATGGACACCGAACGCAAGATATTCAGAGGTACTTCAATCATTTTTAACTACCCACTAAACGGTGGAACGTTACAAGTTGCTGCTTTGTTTGGACTCAGCTGTTCCCTTCTTTTCCTTATGTTGGCATAAAGACACCATTTCTCGTCACCATTTCTCGTCATCATTAATGATACAGCATAGGAATGGTCAGTGCCGCTAGAGGATGTTGTTTGGTGGGCGGTATCCTCTGTCTGTAACACAAACTCCACACATATATTAACTGTGTTGTTTATTCATAAGAATAGACATTTATTTAATTCAAGATAGTCGTTGTGGTGCAAGCTCCCCGTAATAGTCCACGTTAGCCTTCACTGTTGGTGGAGTACACTATTCTCGCTGCTATGTGCTGCCTGATTCTGACCTAGCAGGGGAGAAAACTGCTACTGCGGCTCCCACTGGTCTGCGACTGATGACAGACTGGAACTGACTGGGTATGACGGACTGTGGCAGGCTGGCTTTCCAGTCCATGGAGGCTGTCTAAATACTGGCGGCCCAGAAGGCGTTGGCGGCACGCTGCCTGCTAGTCTGTTTTTGGCCTCTGTCGATTTTCTCGCAACCTCTTTGCCGCACGGTGCGCTGGCGCCAGCTTACGCCAGCACAGATACGATAAACCGGATATTCTCAGTTTGAAACTCCGGCACATGATGCTATTCTTTCACTCATCTACCTCTACATACATACTCCACAAGTCACCATACGGTGCATGGTGGAGGATAACCTGTACCACTACTAATTTTCTTTCGTGTCCCACTTACGAATAGAGTGAAGGAAAAACGAGTGTCTGTATACTTCTGTATAAGACCTAATTTCTTGTATCTTGTCTCTGTGATCCTTATGTGCAGTGTATGTTGGCGGCATTAGAATCGTTTGGCAGTCAGGTTCAAATGTTGCTTCTCTAAATTTCCTCAATAGTGTTTCCCGAGAAGAACGTCGCATTCCCCCAGCGGATTATCATCTAAGTTCACAAAGCTCCTTATGTGCAGTGTATGTTGGCGGCATTAGAATCGTTTGGTAGTCAGGTTCAAATGTTGCTTCTCTAAATTTTCTCAATAGTGTTTCCCGAAAAGAACGTCGCATTCCCCCAGGGGATTACCATCTAAGTTCACGAAGCGTCTCTGTAACACTTATGTGTTGTTTGAACCTAGCAATAACAAATCTAGCAGCCCACCTCTGAATTGCTTCAATGTCTTCCTTAAATCCAACCTGGTACAGATCCCAAACATTCGAGCAGTAGTCAAGAATAGGTCGCACCAATGTCCTATATACGGTCTCTTTTACAGGTGAAACATTCTTCCTTAAAATTGTCCAAATAAACCAAAGTCGACCACTCGCCTTGGCTACAACATTTTTCATATGTTCATTTCATTGAACCATTCTTTTGTTTTTTTCTCATTGGTTATTGTTTGTGTTAAGTATATTATGGAGGCCAAAAGTACTCATATTCTGTCTGTGTGGCCCGGGTAAATTAAAAGTTTGGAAGCTCCTGGCTTAGATTGGATGGTTCCCATACACCCTACTTTTGAACCCTCCCTACTGGGTACAAATGTCGCACAGTGGTGGAATGATCACATTTCATCAGATTTGCCAATTATCGAATACACTGATGTGGATCATTGTGGATCAATGCGTTTAAATGATCTTCATCAAACCCTCATGGTCCTCCTGAACATGGACAGTCACTGTTGTGTCGGCTACTGTGTCAGAAATGACACAAACAAGGATGAACAGAAGTTGCGATACCCGGTGGCAGGAATCCAAAATCATCTACACAAAACACTTTCAAATTAATAGAACTTTTTATTTATAAAAAGGAGGGGAACATAATTTCTTGTTACGAGGTGGCTTGAGTTGCTTCCTGTGCTTCCTACCTGTATTATGTTATATGTTATTACTAATCACAGAACACAGGCTAAGAACAGTCTTCTTATTACTCAGTTCTGATGGTCTCGAAGTCTGAGACCAAACTGGGTCGACCAACGATGGGCGGCTGGTTAAGTCGAGGGGCGCTGAACTCTGCCTTCCTGGAGGTGTGGCGCTGCCTACTCTTTCCATTGGAACCGGCCGGAGTGGCCGAGCGGTTCTAGGCACTACAGTCTGGGCATGGATATGTGTGATGTCCTTAGGTTAGTTAGGTTTAAGTAGTTCTAAGTTCTACGGGACTGATGACCACAGATGTTAAGTCCCATAGTGCTCAGAGCCATTTGAACCATTTTTTATTCATAAAACAAAAAAAAGCGTGCAACAAGGAAATGAACGTAATTATGATGCTCATGTTGAAGAAATGAGGGCTTTGTTCAAACATATTGTAAGTGACACTAATTTACCAACATTTTAGTTATCTGAACTACACTCCTGGAAATGGAAAAAAGAACACATTGACACCGGTGTGTCAGACCCACCATACTTGCTCCGGACACTGCGAGAGGGCTGTACAAGCAATGATCACACGCACTGCACAGCGGACACACCAGGAACCGCGGTGTTGGCCGTCGAATGGCGCTAGCTGCGCAGCATTTGTGCACCGCCGCCGTCAGTGTCAGCCAGTTTGCCGTGGCATACGGAGCTCCATCGCAGTCTTTAACACTGGTAGCATGCCGCGACAGCGTGGACGTGAACCGTATGTGCAGTTGACGGACTTTGAGCGAGGGCGTATAGTGGGCATGCGGGAGGCCGGGTGGACGTACCACCAAATTGCTCAACACGTGGGGCGTGAGGTCTCCACAGTACATCGATGTTGTCGCCAGTGGTCGGCGGAAGGTGCACGTGCCCGTCGACCTGGGACCGGACGGCAGCGACGCACGGATGCACGCCAAGACCGTAGGATCCTACGCAGTGCCCTAGGGGACCGCACCGCCACTTCCCAGCAAATTAGGGACACTGTTGCTCCTGGGGTATCGGCGAGGACCATTCGCAACCGTCTCCATGAAGCTGGGCTACGGTCCCGCACACCGTTAGGCCGTCTTCCGCTCACGCCCCAACATCGTGCAGCCCGCCTCCAGTGGTGTCGCGACAGGCGTGAATGGAGGGACGAATGGAGACGTGTCGTCTTCAGCGATGAGAGTCGCTTCTGCCTTGGTGCCAATGATGGTAGTATGCGTGTTTGGCGCCGTGCAGGTGAGCGCCACAATCAGGACTGCATACGACCGAGGCACACAGGGCCAACACCCGGCATCATGGTGTGGGGAGCGATCTCCTACACTGGCCGTACACCACTGGTGATCGTCGAGGGGACACTGAATAGTGCACGGTACATCCAAACCGTCATCGAACCCATCGTTCTACCATTCCTAGACCGGCAAGGGAACTTGCTGTTCCAACAGGACAATGCACGTCCGCTTGTATCCCGTGCCACCCGACGTGCTCTAGAAGGTGTAAGTCAACTACCCTGGCCAGCAAGATCTCCGGATCTGTCCCCCATTGAGCATGTTTGGGACTGGATGAAGCGTCGTCTCACGCGGTCTGCACGTCCAGCACGAACGCTGGTCCAACTGAGGCGCCACGTGGAAATGGCATGGCAAGCCGTTTCACAAGACTACATCCAGCATCTCTACGATCGTCTCCATGGGAGAATAGCAGCCTGCATTGCTGCGAAAGGTGGATATACACTGTACTAGTGCCGACATTGTGCATGCTCTGTTGCTTGTGTCTATGTGCCTGTGGTTCTGTCAGTGTGATCATGTGATGTATCTGACCCCAGGAATGTGTCAATAAAGTTTCCCCTTCCTAGGACAATGAATTCACGGTGTTCTTATTTCAATTTCCAGGAGTGTATACGCATTCTGATATTAAGATATGAGTTACTACAAACATTATTCTCCTTGTCTTCAAAAGAGTTCTAAATTACATAAAATAACACTCTTGTCACAGTTGCATTCTCGTATGTATCCTATAACGGTTGCCATTGCGTTTTCTTTGCCATTTCAGAGGAGGATTTCTCCACTGTCTTGTTGAATTGGGTATTGCCTACGTCAAGAGATGACTGAAACTTTTCAACTGTCACTGGGTCCCCTGAATGCCTTCTAAACGCCACTGGGAGCCGAGCACGAATCCTAGACTGGCACAAAGTTCCGGCTTGCCCCAAACATCCATCTCGACATCTACTTCGTCAAAAAATAGAAAATACCTTCTCAGCAACACTGTGGAGAGGCCCCATACAACAGTGTTCCCAGTTACAGGCACCGACGCAAAGTTATGGCGAAATTCACAAGTGTGAACTACGTGCTGAATTGTGGGATGTTTATAGAGTGAAGCTCTTAACTTAGAGTTTATAGCGATTTCAGTTGATACCCCGAATACCGCGTTTCGCAGAAACCGAATGTCGCCTTTGTGTGCTTCGGCTGAAAATAACAAAAAGTCTGGCAGAAGTGCATGCTTGGCAAGTGGACCAGATGTCCAGGTGACGACACGCCACGGCCGCCAGCTTTGCGGAGTGTTTAATCTGGGACTGCGCGTCGCGACGCAGCCCCGCCCTTGGCTATAACTGACCACTTGGCTGGCCGCCCCATCTCACAGACACCAGTCAACAGCTGGCGTGGTGACGTGTCATGAGGCCCGGTAGACGACGCAAAAAATGCTTCCTGTCAAAACACGTCCGGGAACCAAACGCCCTTCCGGGGCACGCATTGGTTTGGACTGTGCAATAGTCTGGCGTTAAAGAAAATATGAAATTGATTGTCTTAAGTAAAGTGATGAATCTGCTTTCGTTTTCCTCTTGTTGTTGTTCCGATCTTCATGCCGAAGACTGATTCGACGCACCTTTCCAATGCTAGTCTGTCCCGTGCAGGCCTCTTCATATCCGTATAACTACTTTAACTTACATCCATTTTAACTGCTTACTGTATTCGTGCCTTGTTCTCTCTCCATAATTTACACCCACCATTACCAGACTCGCGATTCTTTGACCACTCAGGATGCGTCCTATCAACTTATCGTTTCTTTTAGTCAACTTGCGCCATAATTTTCTGTTTACCCCAGTTCGATCTACATCTACATCTACATCTACATCCATACTCCGCAAGCCACCTGACGGTGTGTGGCGGAGGGTACCTTAAGTACCTCTATCGGTTCTTCCTTCTATTCCAGTCTCGTATTGTTCGTGGAAAGAAGGATTGTCGGTATGCTTATGTGTGGGCTCTAATCTCTCTGATTTTATCCTCATGGACTCTTCGCGAGATATACCTAGGAGGGAGCAATATACTGCTTGACTCTTCGGTGAAGATATGTTCTCTAAACTTTAACAAAAGCCCGTACCGAGCTACTGAGCGTCTCTCCTGCAGAGTCCTCCACTGGAGTTTATCTATCATCTCCGTAACACTCTCGCGATTACTAAATGATCCTGTAATGAAGCGCGCTGCTCTCCGTTGGATCTTCTCTATCAACCCTATCTGGTACGGATCCCACACTGCTGAGCAGTATTCAAGCAGTGGGCGAACAAGCGTACTGTAACCTACTTCCTTTGTTTTCGGATTGCATTTCCGTAGGATTCAGTAATTCCCCATTAATTACTCTATCTATTGCTTCTGCATATAGGGCGCCGCAACGAAATATTTACTGAATGAATGCGGCATAACAAAACTAAAACTGGATTTCGCACAGAAAACAATATTAAACATACACTGATCGGAAAGAAGTCGCAACACCAAGAAGGAGTTGTGAGACATAAACGAAAGCTGGAAGGCGTGTTCCTTCATCTGAAAGACGATGTCTACTCAACTTTCGTGCCGGTCGCATAACGGTGTCGCTAGTAGTTAAACTATCAGCATGCGAATCAGGTTTGCTTTAAATATACGCTGTAACGGTTGTGGGTGTTAGTTTCCTTTGATATTCGATGTCGTAAGTTGATGTTAGTTAAGAACGCCTTTAAGACGACAAGGATTGCCGGCCGGTGTGGCCGAGCGGTTCTAGGCGCTTCAGTCCGGAACCGCGCGACCGCTACGTTCGCAGGTTCGAATCCTGCCTCGGGCATGGATGTGTGTGATGTCCTTAGGTTGGTTAGGTTTAAGTAGTTCTAAGTCCTAGGGGACTGATGACCTCAGAAGTTAAGTCCCATAGTGCTCAGAGCCATTTGAACCATTTAAGACGACAAGTACGCCCTTATAAACACGTCACTGAGTTTCAACGAGGTCTTGTAACAGGACTACGAGGCGCTAGATGTTCCTTCTGCGACACTGAAGAAAGATCTGCCAGGAATGTAGCCACTTTATATTGTATGACTGCTGGCAGCGGTGGTCAGAAGAATGTACTGTCGCAAGAAGACCGGGCTCCGAATAGCCGCGTGGCACTACCGACAGAAAAGCCCTCCGTGTTCGGCGTATGGATCTGGAGCATCGCACTGCGTGTGCATAGCCCGTTTGAGCAGTGTAACCTTTTAAAACTTTTATTGTTTTAGTGACTGTAGCTTAACGACGGCCGTTTGTGGTATTAAATAAACGTATATATTATTTAATAACAATAATAAACAATAAAGGTTTTAAAAGTCAGAATACCGTGCTGCGGTCGGCAACGACTACATAAGACAAGAAGTATCTGGCGCAATTGTTAGATCAGTTATTGCTGCCACAATGGCAGGTTATCAAGATTTAAGTGAGTTTGGACATGGTGTTATAGTCGGCACACGAGCGATGGGACACAGCATCTCCGAGATACTGATGAAGTGGGGATTTTCCCGTACGAGCATTTCCGGAGTGTACCTTGAATATCGGAACTCCGGTAAAAACACCAAATCTCAGACATCGCTGCGGCCGGAAAAAGATCCTGCAAGAACGGGACCAACGACGACTGAAGAGAATTCAAATGGTTCAGATGGCTCTGAGCACTATGGGACTTGTAGACTTAGAACTACGTAAACCTAAATAACCTAAGGACATCACACACATACATGCCCAAGGCAGGATTCGAACCTGCGACCTTAGCAGCAGCGCGGTTCCGGACAGAGGCGACTAGAACCGCTCGGTCACAGCGGCCGACGAAGAGAATTGTTCAAAGTGACAGGAGTGCAACCCTTCCGCAGATTGCTGCAGATTTCAATGTTGGGCCATCAACAATCGTCAGCGTGTGAACCATTCAACGAAACATCGTCGATACGGGCTTTCGGAGCCCAAGGCCCACTCTTGTACCCTTGATGACAGCACGACACAAAGCTTTACACGTCGCCTGCGCCCGTTGACATCGACAATGGACTATTGATAACCGGAAACATGTTGCCTGGGCAGACGAATGTCGTTTCAAGTTGTATCAAGCGGATGGACGTGTACTGGTATGGAGAAGAAATCATGAATCCATGGGCCTTGCATGTCAGCAAGGGACTATTGAAGCTCGGTGAGGCTCTGTAATGGTGTGGGGGGTGTGGAGTTGGAATGATATGGGACCCCTGATACGTCTAGATACGACTCTGACAGGTGACAAGTATGTAAGCCCCTGTCTGCTCACCTGCATCCATTCACGTCCATTGTGCATTCCGAAGGACTAGGGAAATTACGGCAGGACAATGCAATACCCAACACGACCAGAATTGCTACAGGTTGGCTCCAGGAACACTCTCCTGAGTTTAAACACATTAGCTGCCCACCAAACTCCCCAGACATGAACATTATTGAGCATATCAGGGATGCCTTGCAGCGTACTGTTCAGAACAGATCTCCATCTCCTTGTACTCTTACGGATTTATCGACGGCCCTACAGGATTTATGATGTAAATTCCCTCCAGCACTACTTCAGACATTAGTCGAGTCCATGCCACGTCGTGCTGCGGCACTTCTGTGTGCTCGCGGGGGCCCTACATGATACTGGGCAGGTGAACGAGTTTCTTTGGCTCTTCAGTGTATACAGGACGTGATGCTTAAAAGAGAAAATGTTTATTTGATTAAATAAAATTAAAGTAGCTGAAAATATAATGAATAGTGAGAATCATACGAGTAACGCCAGTCATCAATGCATCAATGCAACTCTAAAAACTCTCTAGAATATCGATTTTGAAATTATCAATATCAATGTTTTCGACAAACAGCGTGGCTCTGTGGTAGAATGCTTGCTCGTCATGTAAGAGCCTCCGTTCCATTCTCAGGCAATGCAAATTTTTAAGCAGACGTTCATGTCCCCTGAACATTTCCCGTGAAGCATAAAATACAATAGGAGGGGAAAAAATAAATTACATTTTTCTTTTAAATTTAAACCATCCTTATAAAATTATGTTGTAAAAAAGCGGTAATTAAGAATTTGTGTTGAAATGGAACTGGAATTTTTTGTGTGCAATAAGTATTTAGAAACCAGAAGGCATTCACTTTTCATAAATACAAGGATTAGATATACGTTAATGAGCATACGTTTGATGAATATTACATTTAAGTAACGTAGGAATTCGATCTGAACGAAAAAAAAAACGAAACCTGAACACCACGCAGACTGTGAAGGCCCTACTAATTTCGATATTTGGCAAATTTAAAGGTAACTATTTTTAAGCTAATTTATATTGACGCCATTGTGCTCTCATTTCGTATCAGTAACACAGTGTGTTTTTTCATGCAGATAACCACTAGAAAATGGCTTCATGAGGCGACACGATTGTCAAAAGAGAGAAAGATCAAATAAACAACAGTCTAAGTTAAAGATATGCTACATTTACTCATCTCATCTACAGCATTCTTCTGTAGCACTACATTCATCACTCTATAATTTATGTGAACTTCTGCATCTACACCTCGCAAGCCACCCTACGGTGAGCGAATGAGAGTATTTTACGTGCCACCTGTTGCAGTCGGTTCGCAGGGAGCCAAAGATTGTTGGCAAGCCATTATGTGAACTTGAATCTCAATCTCACTAATTTTACTTTCATTATTTTATGGGGAGTTACACTGAAGCGCCAAAGAAACTGGTATAGGCATGAGTATAATACGTCCACAGGCAGACTACGGCGCTGCGGTCGGTAACGTCTATATAAGACAACAAGTGTCTGGCGCAGTTGTTAGATCGATTACTGCTGCTACAATGTCAGGTTATCAAGATTTTAAGTGCGTTTGAAAGTGGTGTAAAAGTCGCCGCTCGAGCGATGGGACGTAGCATCTCCGGGGTGGTAGCGATGAAGTGGGGATTTTCCCGCACGACCATATGACGAGTATACCGTAAGTATCAGGAATCTAGTAAAATATCAAATCTCTGACATCGCTGCGGCCCGAAAAAGATCCTGCAAGAACGGGACCAACGACGACTGAAGAGGATCAATTGTTCAACGTGACAGAAGTGCAATCCTTCCGTAGATTGCTGCAGATTTCAATGCTGGCCCATTAACAAATGCCAGAGTGCGAATCATTCAACGAAACGTCATCGATATGGGCTCACGGAGCTGGAGGGCCATTTGTGTACTCTTGATGACCGCACGACACGAAGCTTTACGCCTCGCCTGGGTCCTTCAACGCTGACATTAGTCTTTTGATGACTGTGAACGTGTTGCCTGGTCGGACGAGTCTCGTTTCATATTGTATTGAGCGGACGGACATGAACGGGTATGCAGACAACGTCATGAATCCATGGATCCTGCATGTCAGCAGCCGACTGTTCAAGCTGGTGGAGGCTCCGTAATGGAGTAGGGCCTGTGCAGTTGGAGTGATATGGGACTCCTGATACGTCTAGATACGACTCTGACAGATGACACGCACGTAAGCATCCTGTCTGACCACATGCAGCCATTCATGTCCATTGTGCATTCCGACGTACTTGGTCAATTCCAGCAGCACAATGCGACACCCCACATTTCCAGAACTACTACAGTCTGGCTCCAGGAACACTCTTCTGAGTTTAAACACTTTCGCTGGCCACCAAACTCCCCAGACATGAACATTATTGAGCATATCTGGGATGCCTTGCAACGTGCTCTCAGGAGGTAATCCATCAACTCTATCAGTCAATGCCAAACCGAATAACTACTTGCATAAGGCCCATAGGTGAAACATCGCATTATTGGGATATTCAGTTTGTGAAGCTCTTTTTATGTGGAATAAGTCATTTAATTTTTATGAAGCTGTAAACATTTGTATGTCTGTACATGCGCATCACATCTACCGATTTCCGTCACATTCGAATAATTCCTTCGTGGTGCGTCATCTTTTTTTTTCCTGTCTTAGTGTGTATCAAAACTAGACATGATTGTCTTATTGGGATTGCCGCGATCGTTCTTTGAATAAAAATGTGGCATTTCAGTCTTTGATTGCTATTTTTTATTTTCAATGACCAGTTTCAGGCTAGCTGCCCATCTTCAGATCATATGTTACAGTTACAGAGTAACCTGTCAGTACAGAACTATTGGTTCGCTGTCCTAACTAACATGGCAGTAAACCAATAGTTCTGTACTGACAGGTTACTCTGTAACTGCAATATATGATCTGAAGATGGGCAGCTAGCCTGAAACCGCTCATTGAAAATAAAAAATAGCGATCAAAGACTGAAATGCCATATTTTTCTATTTTTTTTTATTTTTTATTTTTTTTGTCTACCCGACCTCCTCCAGATGTCAAACCCATTGAACTGACATCTAGGCTTGCTACGACATATAAAAATGGCGAGAGTCTGGTTCTCAAGTTTGTTCAAGTGCGTTTCTTCGTTTACCATGTATAAAAATAGCTAAGGGGAAATTTTGGCTTGAATTCTATCTTCGGTTGCCTCTATGGAAATGCTCCGTGTTCCGCTACTCACAGCAACAATTATTTTTTGTGTTATTGTATCTAATCAAAAGTGTTTCAACATTTTTGAGCCTTCACGTGAATTATCTTTAGACGAAGCTGTTCAGTTTCAGGCGCAGCAGATTTAACGACTGCTGCTCAGTGTTCAATAAATATCGAATCTACTCTCACAACAGTCATCACTGCAGCCAACGGCTGCACCGAAGTTTCCCCCGTACAGCTGGAAGGAAGAGAATTGGTCGGAATGTCGCACTCAACTGCAAGCACATTCCTCCGCCTACAGCATTAACGGAATGGCGCGCTTGCACTCTCTTTGTTCACTCTCGAAGCCGACACCTATTTCTACGTGTGAAATTGTTTCCCGGGTCTTGTCCAGAAGATGTCGATTACGAAGAAATACTTGGAAAAATCGATGAACATTACGACACACAGATTTATGTCACTGTGGCGAGATTTAATTTTTTTCGTCTTGAGAAGCATCCCGGACAATCATTAAAACAGGAGATTGCTGTACTTAAAGGATTAACAAGACATTGCAGGTTTAAGTTGTCTTGCCAGACAAAACTATAATAATATTATGCTATGTTGTGACTTGGCAAGACAGCCAAGCCACTATGAGATAGCCGAATGGCACGCGTTTAAGCTCACGCAGGCTGGCGTGAGGTCTGGAACAGTTAAAGGAGTTGAGTCTAGTAAAAAAAGTACGGAGCTTCTGGAATACTTAACTTTAATCCATAATTGGTAAACATCGGTCTGACGATACATGCATCACAAGGTAAATAGCAAATGATAATGGCGCCTTGCTAGGTCGTAGCAAATGACGTAGCTGAAGGCTATGCTAACTGTCGTCTCGGCAAATGAGAGCGTAATTTGTCAGTGAACCATCGCTAGCAAAGTCGGCTGTACAACTGGGGCGAGTGCTAGGAAGTCTCTCTAGACCTGCCGTGTGGCGGCGCTCGGTCTGCAATCACTGATAGTGGCGACACGCGGGTCCGACGTATACTAACGGACCGCGGCCGATTTAAAGGCTACCACCTAGCAAGTGTGGCGTCTGGCGGTGACACCACATGCTACGTGATGTAACCACGAAGAACGTGCAGATGCACTTATACGTGCTGCTGTCATAAAATTTCCAGACCCAGAGTTGAAAACAGTTCTCTGGTAATCCATCGAAGACGCTTGTCGTCTGACCGTTGCTGGGCTTGCTACTGCTATGAAGATACGGTATCCAGTTGATTTT
Organism: Schistocerca piceifrons; assembly: GCF_021461385.2. Lineage (NCBI taxonomy): Eukaryota > Metazoa > Arthropoda > Insecta > Orthoptera > Acrididae > Schistocerca > Schistocerca piceifrons. Next base: position 549,171,003 of record NC_060143.1, read on the forward strand.
GGCTCCGCTGCACACAACTTTTTTTGGCTGTACATGCGGGCGCACATGCTTAGTAAATTTTATTGTTTCCATTTGAAAACTCCATTGGACTTTGTCATTGCGATTGGTACCTTGATGGCAGGTTCCGGCCTGAAGATGTCGCTTTTTGGAGTCGAACCTGGTAGGTTTCATATAAAAGACGCTGGATTACAATACAGCTGTTGGTTTTAATATCATTAATCAAGTGAAAACAGTTCTGTCAGATGTAGGGCCCCCTAGTATTGTGGACACAGCTGAAGTTGATTTTGAGATTCCGTCTATTTCGCTTGTCAGTAGCGCACAAGGTCTTCGGTATACAATTAATATTAAAGTGAATAAAATAGGGCTAAGGTAAAGCTAAAACCACTTGGTCACGTTATACATGAGATGTACTTCAGATTAAGATGAGGAATCCTTGTCCGCAGTGTTTTTCTACTCATGGCGGAAAACCATGTTTTTGTCGTGACGCACAGTGCTTCAAGTATGGTAAAAAACGTCATAACCAGACCGTCTGTTTACAATGCAGCCAGGCATGGCGCCAGTCTGACGAGAAACTGTTGAGTGGCTATCAGCAAGTTCATGTTGTCATGGACAATACAGTGTGACAGAAGCAAAGAGGTCTCGTTTTTTTGCTTAGTGAAAACCTTATGCTATAGTCCACAGATAGGAAAACGAACTTTTTGTCTAATTAAGAGTGGCTAACAAGACTTAAATTTCAGTTTGGCACAGGTGTGTTTGTTTCCATAGACAATGAAGACACGTATGGTATATCATCGGTACCCATTGCTCCGAAACCGTACCTCTATTTTGTTTGCTTATAACAGAGACGAAATATTAGTACTAGATGTGTAGACTTTTTGTATAATTAAAAGTGTCTCACAAAACTATTAAATTTCAGACATAGGTTTGTCTGTTTCCATAATCAATGAAGACACCTATGGTATGCCCGGTACCTCGTTGTTACAAAACCTTAATTTTGTATATACTAAGATGGTATCTGTTCTTTCGGACATGTAAGCAGCTAAGGGTGTTCATTTCATTGTAACCATAATTTTGTTTTGTTCGCTTATAACAGATAAGAAATACCAGTGCTAGATGTGTACAGCTTGCAGTAACTTTTCGTGGGTTCGTGAAGTGTTTTTTGCTCCACGTACTATGTCCTAGAAACTTTGCGAACATTTTTGGCTTAGAATTGTTTGATTTGTTCAACCTGTGCATGCAAGATAATGTGCTACAAATAAGCGTTTCGGTGCCTCACACTCATGTTTGTGACTTATGCAATGAGTACAGTGAACTTTATGAACAAGGATTAAGAAGAGCTAAGGACTTTAATGTGCACCTTACTTTTAAAGATAATGCACAACCACGAGGCCTATTCCCGATGCTATACGTAAGCCGGTTGCTAAGGAGCTGGAGTTATGGAACGACAGTGGAGTCATACAACTCATTTCTGCAACCCAATAGGTATCTCCAGTGGTAATACTTAAAAAGCCGTCACGATGTTTGTGTCCAAGTGCTAATTTCAAAACCACGTTAAAGCCACAAACTATAGTGGATTGCTATGCTCTCCCATGACCAGAGGAATTAATGGTCAGATTGGGACAGGATAGATTATTTAGTCGATTGATTTATGTGCGGCATATCTACAGTTATCACTGGATGAGCAGTTCAAGCAATATTTTGTGATCAAAACTCACCTGGGATTGTTCCAGAAGTGCTTCAGTTCCTGCTATTTTTCACTGTTTCCTGGATCACTTAACAGCCAAAGTTCCTTCATGTATGAACTCTCTCGATGATGTAGTTGTTGCAGGTCGTACATCTGTTGGACATGTGGCAAAAATTACACTTAATTCTCACTGAGGCTGACTTAAAGTGTGTCAAGGAAAAGTGCACCTTATTCCATGAACAACCTAAATGTTTGGGAGATGTTGCCAATGCAAATCCTGCTCAGTCGCAGTTTTTTGCAGTTAAAGGATTGCCGGTATCCTGTAACATCAAGGGGCTACAGGACGCACAGAGAAATTAATCTGTTACCTTAAATTTATTAAGCTGCTGTTTTACGAACGAGCTGCATCGGAAAGGTGTTGCCTTTGTATGGTCCCAAAAATGTCACGAGGCATTTCAGCTTTTAAATGATGTCATTGTCTAACTCATTTTGATCCAGCTAAACCTGTTATGTTATCTGTTTATACACTCCTGGAAATTGAAATAAGAACACCGTGAATTCATTGTCCCAGGAAGGGGAAACTTTATTGACACATTCCTGGGGTCAGATACATCACATGATCACACTGACAGAACCACAGGCACATAGACACAGGCAACAGAGCATGCACAATGTCGGCACTAGTACAGTGTATATCCACATTTCGCAGCAATGCAGGCTGCTATTCTCCCATGGAGACGATCGTAGAGATGCTGGATGTAGTCCTGTGGAACGGCTTGCCATGCCATTTCCACCTGGCGCCTCAGTTGGACCAGTGTTCGTGCTGGACGTGCAGACCGCGTGAGACGACGCTTCATCCAGTCCCAAACATGCTCAATGGGGGACAGATCCGAAGATCTTGCTGGCCAGGGTAGTTGACTTACACCTTCTAGAGCACGTTGGGTGGCACGGGATACATGCGGACGTGCATTGTCCTGTTGGAACAGCAAGTTCCCTTGCCGGTCTAGGAATGGTAGAACGATGGGTTCGATGACGGTTTGGATGTACCGTGCACTATTCAGTGTCCCCTCGACGATCACCAGTGGTGTACGGCCAGTGTAGGAGATCGCTCCCCACACCATGATGCCGGGTGTTGGCCCTGTGTGCCTCGGTCGTATGCAGTCCTGATTGTGGCGCTCACCTGCACGGCGCCAAACACGCATACGACCATCATTGGCACCAAGGCAGAAGCGACTCTCATCGCTGAAGACGACATGTCTCCATTCGACCCTCCATTCACGCTTGTCGCGACACCACTGGAGGCGGGCTGCACGATGTTGGGGCGTGAGCGGAAGACGGCCTAACGGTGTGCGGGACCGTAGCCCAGCTTCATGGAGAAGGTTGCGAATGGTCCTCGCCGATACCCCAGGAGCAACAGTATCCCTAATTTGCTGGGAAGTGGCGGTGCGGTCCCCTACGGCACTGCGTAGGATCCTACGGTCTTGGCGAGCATCCGTGCGTCGCTGCGGTCCGGTCCCAGGTCGACGGGCACGTGCACCTTCCGCCGACCACTGGCGACAACATCGATGTACTGTGGAGACCTCACGCCCCACGTGTTGCGCAATTCGGCGGTACGTCCACCCGGCCTCCCGCATGCCCACTATACGCCCTCGCTCAAAGTCCGTCAACTGCACATACGGTTCACGTCCACGCTGTCGCGGCATGCTACCAGTGTTAAAGACTGCGATGGAGCTCCGTATGCCACGGCAAACTGGCTGACACTGACGGCGGCGGTGCACAAATGCTGCGCAGCTAGCGCCATTCGACGGCCAACACCGCGGTTCCTGGTGTGTCCGCTGTGCCGTGCATGTGATCATTGCTTGTACAGCCCTCTCGCAGTGTCCGGAGCAAGTATGGTGGGTCTGACACACCGGTGTCAATGTGTTCTTTTTTCCATTTCCAGGAGTGTACATCTTCTTATGGGACTGGAGCAGTGGCGTCCCTTAGGATTACTTTGTGTGATAGGCCCACTTCTTTTGCCTCAGAAACTCTGAACGAAGTGCGGTGCATCTATGGTCAATTTGAAAAAGAGGCTGTCGTCATTGCCTATGGTATAACAACAGGCGATAGGTCTATTTTATTAAAGATCATGAACATTTAATGGCTTTGTTCACTCCAACTAAACCTGTCCCACCACAGACAGCGCAAAAATTGCAACGTTGGGCTCTGTTATTGTGTACTTATGAACACAAGATGCTATATGGGCCTACTCCACCACATTCAAACGCTGACTTGTTGTCTCAGTTACCGGTTGGTATCAACACAGTGTTTGGTTCGTCTGAGGGATCACACTGAAAACTTAACACTCAAGAGATTTAAATTCTTCAAATTTTCCTTTTGACATTCGCCACATTTATGGAGCGACTACTTCTGACCTGGTTCTCGGGGTAGTTCTGTAATACGTGAGCCAAGGGTGGCCATGTAGTTTGAAAGAAATTCCCCACCCACTGGTGTATCACCAATTTTCGCATCAAAACACGCTACACATTTGGTCAGTTGTTCTGTTGCTACACACAGAGCATGACAATGCATGGGTTGTGATTCCTCACTTCTTCTAGCAGGAAGTTTTGTCTTTGTTACACCAATGTCGCTGGGGCACCATTCGTACAAAGCACCTCATCTGACGTCGTTGTATTTGGCAGAGCACGGCCGCCCAAATTCAGCAAACGACCTCTCATTGCACAGTTTCTGTGCAGCATAAGTTTTCTCCGCCACAGTGGTTTTCTCAGTGAGCAGTCCTTCTGGACTGTGGCAATGCTTGAATATTGATTTCACTGGTCCATTATCGAACAGGCGATGGTTGGTGGTGGTTGACAAGTAGAGTAAACTTCTTTTTGTAGCCGGCCGCTGTGGTCGAGCGTTTCAGCCCAGAACCACGCGGCTGCTACGGTCGCAGGTTCGAATTCTGCCTCGGGCATGGATGTGTGTGACGTCCTTAGGTTAGTTAGGTTTACGTAGTTCTAAGTCTGGGGACTGATGACCTCAGATGTTAAGTCCCATAGTGCTCAGAGCCATTTGAACCATTTGAAACTTCTTTTTGTTGCCCCAATGACATTGACCGTTAGTTCTAGTATTATATCAGGCTTGTCCTTTATTTTTTTGCTCTAAGGTCCTCCCAATGTTCTTATCTTTGATAACAGACCATAGACAGTTCAAGTCAAACGATTTTGAATTGTTTTTTGCCAACAACGGCGCACACCGTGTAACTACTGCTCCTTTTCACTCTCATTCTAATGCTAAAGTTGAACAAGTTCGCCCGAACGTTCAAAATTATATCACTGTAGTTCAGGAGTATGGCATCATACACACTGCTATGCATGAAAAACTGCTACATCATGCATGACGTTTAAATTTATTACTTCTTTCATACTAACTCTATTCACAACAAATTTCACATACAGTATCCACATAATCCACTGAATGTACCAACAAAATTATGTCGTTATACAACAAATAGTTCAGGAGATGTGACATCATAAACAATAAACTGTGTGGAAAGGAAACTACAGGGCGAAATTCGCTAGGGACACAGGTGAAAAATGTGTACAAATTTGTTTTAAATATGTTAAATGTTTGGGAAATACATGTCACAAGTGGGTATTCGGGAAAAGCCATGGGTAAGTAAACTCCTTCTAAACCCCTGGTTCGGTTTCAACCAAACTTAATACACATAACAATTACTATCTGCAAAGAGGTACCATGGCAGTAAGAACCAACACCTTGCTGTTGGGGTGGGAGTCGCAAATTGGGGAGAGAAGGGAGAGGAGGAGATAGACAGACAGGTGAAAGGATGAGATGAGCACAGATATGGGGGTGGAGGAGATGAACGGAGAAGGAGATGGACAGAGGAAGAAAAGAGGGCGATAAGGACCGAGAGAGGGGGGGGGGGCGTGGTGAGCTGAGGAGGGAATGAGGAGGAGGCGGAGAGAGAGTGGGAGGAAGAGAGACAGAGGAAAGAAAAAGGAGAAGATTGACAGAGGGGAGAGGAGGTGGTACACTGAAATAAGGAGGAGGAGAACGATTTGTCAGAGAGACTGGGAGGAGGAAACGGACAGAGAAATGGTTCAAATGGCTCTAAGCACTATGGGACTTAACATCTGTGCTCATCAGTCCCCTAGAACGTAGTACTACTTAAACCTAACTAACCTAAGGACCTCACACACATCCATGCCCGAGGCAGGATTCGAACCTGCGACCGTAGCAGTCAAACGGTTCCAGACTGAAGCGCCAAGAACCGCACGGCCACACCGGCTGGCCAGAGAAATGGAAGAGGGGATGGACACAGAGATGATAGGAGGAGATGGGTAGAGATGGGGGGTGGAGCTGTACAGAGAGGGGCGGTGAAGGAGTAGAAGAAAATGGACTAACAGAATTGGAATACATACATACCTGGGCAACACTGGGTACTTACCTACAATACTGGCCAATAAAATTGCTACACCACGAAGATGACGTACTACGGACTCGTAATTTAACCGACAGGAAGAAGATGATCTGATATGCAAATGATTAGCTTTTCAGAGCATTCACACAAGATTGGCGCCGATGGCGACACCTACAACGTGCTGATATGAGGAAAGTTTCCAACCGATTTCTCATACACAAACAGCAGTTGACCGCCGTTTCCTAGTGAAACGTTGTCGTGATGCCTAGTGTAAGGAGGAGAAATGCGTACCATCACGTTTCAGACTTTGATAAAGGTCGGATCGTAGTCTATCGCGATTGCGGTTTATCGTATCGCGACATTGCTGGTCGCGTTGGTCGAGATTGTAAGCAGAATATGGAATCGGTGGCTTCAGTACGGTAATACGGAACGCCGTGCTGGATCCCAACGGCCTCGTATGACTGGCAGTCGAGATGACAGGCATCTTATCCGCGTGGCTGTAACGGATCGCGCAGCCACGTCTCGATCCCTGAGTCAATAGGTGGGGACGTTTGCGAGACAACAACCATCTGCACGAACAGTTCGACGACGTTTGCAGCAGCATGGACTATCAGCTCGGAGACCATTGCTGCGGTTACCCTTGACGCTACATCACAGACAGGAGCGCCTGTGATGGTGTACTCAACGACGAACCTGGGTGCACGAATGGCAAAACGTCATTTTTTCGGATGAATCCTGGTTCTGTTTACAGCATCATGACGGTCGCATCCGTGTTTGGCGACATCCCGGTGAACGCACATTGGAAGCGTGTATTCGTCATCGCCATACTAGCGTATCACAGTCAGTCATTTCTTGTTGGTGTACCAATTTTAATGGTCAGTAGTGCAGTATTATTTAAACCGTCTGCTGTTCCCACACTCCCGATCCTGAGTGCTCACAGAGTAATTCAACTACCACTCAGATGAAACTTCTTACATTGAAATCTTGATATTCAAATAGACAAGAAAACACAACGGATCTTTAATTGAAACTGTCAATGATTTTGTCCTGCTTCTAACAGCGTACTTGGTAAACTTCTTCCGAACACGAAATACAAAGTTCCAGTTCTCAGAGGCTCTACCGCTTACAAGAAATAAATATGACTATACGTAAATATTTTCAAATAGACTTAACGTTACACTGATTATTAATCAGCAGAATAATTACCTCAGTTTGTTACTGTCACAATATCTTCCAGCTATGAATAAAAACCAAGAAATACTGGACACATTTTAAGTAATTTCTCGAACAAACGTTACACGCTCTCTACATCATCTTCTTTCTATCTCTCTTTTTAAATATTCAATGAGTTTTTACGTTTATTTCAATAAAAGAAATGCTCTGGTGCAGCATAAGAGGATCATGTCAGCAAATTATAGAGAACAATAACTGAAGTTGCATATACGTAATTTCATTTCTTGAATGACAGCAACGGCGACCCATCACTGCTTGATGGCCTGTCCATTGTCACCGCACGTGCAGGCCTGGCCAGGTACTTCTATTCTAAGCGCATCTGACAACTTCGAGCCATAGTTACCATCTAATATAGGGAAGGGAAACTTTTGTTGACTTGCGGGGCTGATTCTCGTACGTAATAAAGCTCGAGGGCCATCTCATAACGTGACTAGATAGCAGTTTTCTCAGCGAATGCTGTCAAAACTGTAGCGTCAGTGACATTAATGTTTATAGAGTAACGCACCGATATGGGTGTCGATTTCTTTTCTGACACACCACGTCAACAAAGTGTCACACAAAACATACGTTTCTGATAGGACATTCATTTTGTGTCTACCGCATCTTCAGATGTTTACACTTATTCACGCGTCGTGAACATTGCCCCTTTACTTACGAAGTTTTACAGTAGCTGTCTGAAAAACTCCCGTTGAAAAATTCTGCAGCCTCCCACTATTTATCGCACGAATTCGTTCCACAGGCCAATCGCCGCCGTTCGCCCACCCGTGGTCTAAAACGCAGAGTCACAGCAGACCTGTCGCTTGTTACCCTCTACATTAGCATGTCAGAGAATGTAGATTACGCATAAATGAAAAGACTTTTGGAGAAGAGACTACTGTGAAAAGCTGTATCAGTCCAGTCTATGGAGTGAATATCATAAGAACAGTTGGTGGAAGAAATCAAAAAGTGTTCCTCAAGATAGAAGAACAACATCTGACTACACTCATGCTCATAAATTAAGGATAATTGCAGAATGTGGTGCCACACAACGTGGCACTACACAAAACTGGCACAAATAGCGTAGGCATATAGGTAACACACACGACACTGGTCTATAAGTCCACGGTATTGGTGATAAGTTGAGAAAACCGTCCCGAAAGACATGTGCTACAAAGCGTCACTGTTTCCTGCGCATGTACACCGACATCAATATGGGATATTATCACCATGCACACGTACACAGGCCGCACAAAGGGTTGGCATACTCTGGACCAGGTGAACGAGCACCTGCTGGGGTATAGCCTCCCATTCTTGCACCAGTGCCTTTCGTTGCTCCTGAAGTGTCCTAGAGGTTTGAAGACGTCCAGCGATACGTCGACCGAGAGAATCCCAGACGTGCTCGACGGAGTTTAGGTCTGGAGAACAGGCAGGCCACTCCATTCACCTGTGTGTTATCATCCATCAGGAGGAAGGTGGGACCCACTGCACCCCTGAAAAGGCGGACGAACTGGTGCAAAATGACGTCCCGATACACCTGACCTGTTACAGTTCCTCTGTCAAAGACATGCAGGGGTGTACGTGCACCAATCATAATCCCACCCCACACCATCAGACCACGACCTCCATACAGGTCCCTTTCAAGGACATAAAGGGGTTAGTATCTGCTTCCTGGCTCAGACCATACGAAGACCAGGCGAGAATCACTGTTCAGACTATAACTGGACTCATCCGTGAACAAAACCTGGAATCAGTGTTACAATGAACATGTACTGTGTTCTTGACACCAGGCGTTACGGGCACTCCTGTGACCAGGGGTCAGTGGAATGCACCTTGCAGGTCTCCGGGCGAATAAACCATGTCTGTTGAGTCGTCTGTAGACTTTGAGTTTGGAGACAACTGTTCCAGTGGCTGCGGTATGGTCCCAAGCGAGGCTACCTGCAGTACTCCGTACCCGTCTGCGGGCACTGATGGTGAGATATCGGTCTTCTTGTGGTGCTGTACACTGTGGACGTCCCGTACTGTAGCGCCTGGACACGTTTCCTGTCTGCTGGAATCGTTGCCATAATCCTGAGATCACACCTTGTGGCACACAGAGGGCTCGTGCAACGACCTGCTGTGTTCGACCAGCCTCCAGTCGCCCCAGTATTCTGCTCCTCATAACGTCATAAATATGTGTTCTTTGAGCCATTTTCAACTCACAGTCGCCATTAGCACGTCTGAAAACGTCTGCACACTTACTCGCTGCAACCTGCTCTGACATGCACCAACAGACATCTGCGTATGTGGACTGCTGCCAACGCCACCGTTCGACGACCGCAGGTATAATGCACCGCATGGTCATACCCGGAGTTGATTTAACCCCGAAACCACCCACCTGAGCCTTGTTTCACCATGTATCAGCATAATCCTTAATTTATGACCATGAGTATACTAAGACCATCAAGAATAGCTGAAAGGCAAGTCTAAACAAAGCTGTAAAAGGAAGTAAGAATCAAGTTGCACGCCCTGCAGGCATTAGAATCTGTCGAACAAAGAAGAGAAGGTGGATTGCATCCGGAGGGCGTTGGAGGCGCTGCGACTATGGGCCAGCGGCCTGACCCTGCGACTGCTCGCCGAGATGTTTGGCAAAGCAGCGCCCAGCAGTGGCCGTGCCGGTGGTCGGACATTTTGGCCGCAGATCTCAGTGTGTGGTCTTCGGTGGGGCACGGGCCAAGAGTTATTTAAACTAACGTTCCTCTCCTATCCTACTACACACGCATTGGCAGTGCGGCAGTGAGAGTAATTGTGTAAACATGCTGCGTCACAGGGCTAGAACATTTTATACTTACGGGAGCTTCGTCGCGAAATTTTCAAACATCACGGCAACCATGGAGGCTGCGGCAGTGGATTTTTCAAATTCCTGTGATTTCAGACCGGTAGTTTTTTTAATATCCTACCATTTTATACTTAGTACAAGTGGACTCTTGGGTTCTAAACTTAGTACAAGTGATGTGGAAGACAGGCAGGCTGCCCATGTGGATTACGTCCACCATCTTGGGTTCCAAACATATAGGTAACTATATCGGAAATCCGGCAGTCGCCATCCTCGCACATGCAGGTGCAGTATATTACAATTGCGCGACTCACTCAACAAATAAAAAGTCACAATATGGTTGTAGATGATTACTGAAGTGCGAATGCTCTTTGGCAACATCTGCACTTGGATTTCGTAGGTCCTTACTGGAATACACGTTGGCTCATCATCGTTGATGCTTTCGGCAAATTTCCGTTCATGGTTCCTTTGCACTCTACTATGGCTCGATCCACTATCCAGGCTTTGTTGTCGATCCTTGGTTTGAGAGATTGTCTGAAGCGATTGTGACGGACAGCAGATCTCTGCGACCTCTGTTCGTTGCTGCTGAACTGTTCTCAAATACCTTCCGCATCAACCATATCCCGAGTGCACCGTTCCATCTGCAGTCGAGCGGCAAAGCTGAACACTTTGTACAAAAGCTTAACCAACAGACGGACAAACTTCACGCCTCTCACCTGTGGTATCAACCTCTGTTGCTATTCTTGTCTCCCTACTGCACCCAGCCATGCAACAGACTATCGCCGGCAGAGTTGGTAAATGGACAGCGCCATCGCACCTTGCTTCATCTGCTGCACCCCCCTAAAGTGGGCGGCGCCGACTCTTTCGTGACAGGCAAAACATCACACAACGATTTGGTCTTTCACAGATGGTATGGAAGACAGGGGTGCTGTGATCGAGGCAACATCAAACATTTTCTTGTACGTTCTGTGTCTCTCCTGCAGGGATCGAGAGGACTGCTGCAATGCCGTAAGATTCAAACTAGTCCATTTGAACTGTGGGGCTCTGTCACGGGCTTTACTCTTTGAGATTCCGTGCCTGCGCGTGGCAGCAGCCCTCACTGCATGGCTGCCGCGGACCGCGCGCTGCTGTCTCCAGTCTTGGAGCTGATGGAAGTCGACGCCCTTTTGACGGTCGTCGCCACCTCGAGAGCCACCGTCGTCTGGGCGGCTGTCCCGAGTGCGGTCTCGAGACCCTCTGCAGTCGTCGACATACCTATGTCTCCGTTTGCCTCTCTGTCTCTGGATGTGGGTGCCTTCTGCCCTGTTTCCTGGGCGTTCCTGGTGTTCCTGGGCGGGCTCAGGGCGTATGCGGGGTGTAAGCTCAGCAACAGTCTCAATTTCAGCTCCCATTCCCTCATTGCCACCTCCATCATGCCCTTTCTCCTGTCGTCTTCCGCTCATCTACACCACACAACGATGGCGAGGAGGTTTTATGGGGATTGACTTGGTATCAAGCATCGATACCGCACCGCGGGAATCTCAAGTTGACAATGGAACTGTAAGTTTTCGTCAGATGCTGATAGCAGTCGTGCTCGATATAGCGGATCCAATGGAGCATGCATGCTGAGCCAGTCCTACAGTAGCTCTGTACCATGAGCGCCCTCTGCCACCGCAGTATAGGATGGTCGGCGGCAGTCAGACACTCCACTTGCACTTGGAGCCTCTTTGTTACATGACACTGTGCAGGTGCCGCCTAGTCATGGCTATTCGTCCCTTACTTCAGATAGCCTCATCCTTGTTGCTATTTTAAAGGTGGACCTAGCCGGCTGTTGTGGCCGAGAAGTTCTAGGCGCTTCAGTCTGGAACCGCGCGACCGCTACGGTCGCAGGTTCGAATCCTGCCTCGGGCATGGATGTGTGGGATGTCCTTAGGTTAGTTAGGTTTAAGTAGTTCTAAGTTCTAGGGGACTGATGCCCTCAGATGTTAAGTCCCATAGTGCTCAGAGCCATTTGAACCATTTCAACAGATGGACCTGTTTCTTGCTACATTATTTTTAATCAGTCTTTGTGCACTTGTAGAAATACAAGTTAAGTAAATGTTCAGTTTACTGTGTTAATTTGTACTTTGATCATTGCTTCTTCTGTCCACTTTTCCTGTAACGACAGTCGCTCTACCATACAGTTGTACACAACATTTATCAAACCCACTGATAACAAATCTAGCAGCCCACCTCTGAATTGCTTTGAAGTCTTCCTTTAATCCAACCTGGTGATGATCCCAAACACTTGAACAGTGCTGAAGAATGGGACACACTAAGATTCTGGACGCCATCTCGTTTACAGATGAACTACACTTTGCAAAATGCTCACAATAAAATGAAGTCGAACATAAGCCTTCCATGCTACCAACCTCACATGCTCATTCCATTTCATATCGCTTTACAACGTTAGGCCTAAATATTTAATCGAAAGGGAAAACATCAAGCTGCATCCTGCTAATGTTGGATTCGAACATTAGAGATCTGTATGTCCTACACATCCGCATTAACTCACATTTTTCTGCCTACAGAACGAGCTGCCACTCATCACACCAACTGCAAAAAATGTTCAAATGTGTGTGAGATCTTATGGGACTTAACTGCTAAGGTTATCAGTCCCTAAGCTTACACACTACTTAACCTAAATTATGCTAAGGACAAACACACAAACCCATGCCCGAAAGAGGACTCGAACCTCCTCCGGGACCAGCCGCACAGTCCATGACTGCAGCGCCTCACACCGCTCGACTAATCCCGCGTGGCCACCAATTTCAGTTTTTGTCTAATTCATCTTGTATATTCCTGCAGTCATTCAGCGACGACACCTTCCTGTACTCTACAGCATCATCAGCAAACATCCAAAAATTGCCTCTCCCTTATCTGTCAAATCATTTATGTATATAGAGGATAAAAGCGGGCACCACTGGCAATACTTTTTTCTCTCATAAACACTGGGTCCAATTACTTAAAAAGTCTTCGGCCCACTCGTATATTTGGGAACCTAAGCCATATGCTCTGCCTTCTTCAACAATCCGCAGTGGGACACCGTGTCAAATGATTTCTGGAAACGGAGAATATGGAAACTGCCTGTTGTCCTCCATCCACGGTTTGTGAGATACTATGTGAGAAAAAGACAAGCTGATTTTCGCACGGGTGATGCTTCCTAAATCTGTGCTAATTTGTGGCCAGAAGCTTTTCTGTCTCAGGGAAATGTATTACGTTCGCACTCAAAATGTGTTCAAGAATTCTGCAGCAAACCAATGTTAAGGATACAAGCGGTCACTTGCTTTAATCATAAATATATGTCCGACTGATGCTAAATGTTTTAGTTTTATGTATAGAGAAGTACTATCTTCTCAATAACCTTAAAATCATGAGCTACACCTGTAACTTTTGTATTTGGATTAGCAAATTTACTTGTAGCACTTTTGTTTTCTATGCCTGTGGTCACTTTCAGAACTCAAATTAATAATCAGATCAATTAATTTAATAAAATAGAACGTTAAATTGCTGGTGTACCCACGTACCACTACAGTGACATAGAAATAGTGAACATATGAGGGAGTATGAATGAGACCAGTGGCGCATTAAAGTTTGGAAAGTAATGACAAGTTTCATTAATGCTTTTGTAACTACAACAAGCTGATAAATCTGACACAAAAAGTGACAAACAAAAATCAGAAACGGGATGGTGATTGGCAAAGCATACATTGTAGTGGGAGCTACACAAATTCTTCCCTGAATTAATCCCTTTTACAATGCAATCTGATTCTGATTACATGAATCCACTGCGCTACTCAAATGGAATCACTACGACCAAATATTCCACAAACTATGGTTCACCTAAGAACAGGGTGTTGAGAATATCATTTAAAAACCTGCGCCGGTGCAGCAGTATTCACGGACAGCAAAAAATTGCGTCCTTTGGGTGAGGAGCAGTGAATTACCACAGTTGTAATATTTCACAAATGGCTCTGAGCACTATGCGACTTAACTTCTGAGGTCATCAGTCGCCTAGAACTTAGAACTAATTAAACCTAACTAACCTAAGGACATCACACACATCCATGCCCGAGGCAGGATTCGAACCTGCGACCGTAGCGGTCTTGCGGTTCCAGACTGCAGCGCCTTTAACCGCACGGCCACTTCGGCCGGCCAATATTTCACACATGAACGAAAATTTGCAAACTACGCGCTCTGGCGTACTGATTATCAGAACACGGTAAACTTCACTATCGGAGCCCTGAAATCCCGCCAGATTTCACTTGAGGTGCACACATTCCATGGTCTCCCCGAACCAGTTAGACTCTCAGGCATGACGGTGCATGCTCAATTAGTCAAACGTCAGACGACCGACTCAGGACGAACAAGTTCAACCTCATGACACATTATATGTCTGTCTGAGACGATACGCAGTTCCACTGTGGTACAGTTGGAAACTGCCACTGTCTCTCAATCCACCACAAGATACAGAACACAAGTGTCACCCACTAGGGAAAAGCCCGTAGTTCTCCAAAGGAGAAGACCAGAAGAAGCAAGCAAACAATCACCAACCCTTTCCACCAAGCCTCAGTACAGGAATCGAATTAGTAAAAAAGAAACCGCCTCCACATTGCACAAACCAATCGAACTATCCTCTACTCACTGAAATTCCTCTCTTGAATGTTCTGTTAGCCTGGTAGCCAATCCAGACACAGCACCAGGGTTCTCACGCTGCGGGAGCAGGCCTCCACTTTGCATATTCTGAAAGGAGCCAATCAGCAACTCCAAATCTCTCTGATCTCAAAGAAGAAGATTTCAGATTAGGAAGGCGTCGTCCTCACAGCAAACATGGCCCCGTTTTGGCATAAAAGTCTACCTTGACGGGAGCACAGTCCCTCATTTATGGAGAGATATAATGTTTCCAGGCCGACCATTTCCAATTTCTGAAAGAATACTGTTAAACTTCCTAGACGGTTGTGTCAATGAAATATATATGTTTTTGCCACTCACTAAAAGAACCTGGCGATTTCCTGGCGTCAGGGGAGTTGCTGTATTGCCCCCACTAAACACATGCACCAGCCACTCTGTCTGTATCGTCCGAGCTTCTAACATGAGGAGTTTTATGACCTTCCCACCGTTTGTACAGAGGCTCAGTTTACAGCAGTCTCTCCCAGATGCCTTCCTCCATCCACTTTCCTCCAACTGGCCGCCTGGCCTAGTGTTTTGTGAATTGGCGCCCTCCTGTCCGACCCTAAGCAGAAATAGGAGTGTGCTGCAGCCAGAAGTACCTCTGCAGGTACGATCCATTGAGTGGTGCTTCCCAGAATGACTCACACAGCCTGATCGCTGCACTCAGAATTGATGGTCCCCAATCCATGTCTCTCCCTGCTCTTCATAGCCTCCGCTATGGCCTGCCGGGTACAAGCTCTCTACAGGTTACGCATGCAGTTATGAAATAATTTTGCCCCCAACTTCCTCATGTAAATATTTATAACCCAGACATACCAAATGCAGTACTGGCGAACACCAAGATCATGACCTAAAATATGAACGTTAATCTGACTGACAATGTTGTTAAAGTGAGAAAGTGGCATGCCACCTCTAAAGGATATTGGTCTGCAATTATGTGGGTCAGTTTTTCTACTTTTATTATATAATGGAAAAACCTGCACTTTTTTCATTCACCTGAGACTTTCTACTGGACAAGATATTCGCAATAAATGCAGACTAAGTAAGGGACCAGTGCTGTGGAGAACTCTGTGTAAAACTGAACTGGGTTTCTATCTGGACCTGGTGACTTACTTATTTTCAACTGTATCTGTTGCTTCTCTACGCCATGAGTGCCAGTTTCTACGTTGTACACGCGGGAGTCTGTACGGCTGTCAAACGACTCTTGAGTGAGCGATATCTTAATCATGAAATTTAAACTTCGTCTGTTTTTTTGCTGTCTTATATTGCCATTCCAGACTGCTAAATGAGTGAGTGAATAGAATCTTTCGACCTGCTTAGTGGATTAATTTACTTCCTGATGTTTTCTGTACTGGTGTTACTGCACCATTAACTGGACTACAAATGTCAGCAAAGACTAACCGTTTTGCATCCATGCATTCAAATTTAAACTTCTGACACGCTGCCCAGGAAAGTATAAGCATTAATGGCTTGCTCTTACTACACTTACTTGGAGGTACTAACCAATGTACTCCTAATAGCTATAATCATTCGTCTGCAAATGAGTCAATGCTGATGCAATGTTGTTCAGTATTCTGTCCTGAGTCACCAATAGAAATACCTTCACTTATACCCCTAACACTCTCTATAATGATTGGTTGTTTTATTCCATCCATAGTGATAAATATCTTTAAGGACACAAGTACTATCTTTAAGAGGGATGTTCATGAAAAGTGCACACTATTTAAGAGATGCATCTAATCCAAAATTTTGAAAATATAGCAATAAAATTGTTCCCTGTTCTTTACATGACATTAACATATTTACTGTTAACTTCATTGCATTATATACATTCAACTTTTCCTATGGAATTAAAACAAATTATTTCAAAAAATTGTATGTGTACTTTTTCCCCGAAATTATTCGAGAGATTTCTGTTTAACTGCATATAGTAAGCTTGAGGTTTTCTGAATATACTGAATATGAGAATTTTGATAATTTTTTAATTATAACTCTGTAATTACAATATAATATTAATAATAATATAAAATATAAAATTACAAAATTACAAGTAAATTGCCCCATAGCTCAACACAAGCTCAGAATTTCAAAATTTACTTTATTGAGTTTATGAAAATAAGTACAAAATTTCCTAATTCTGGCCTACATAGATTCTGAGGAAAAGGTTCATAAACTTAAACAACATAATTTTGTGGAGAAGCAATTTTAAGTTCAAGCTAAAGTTTTTTGTTATGGCACCTCTTCAAAAGGCCCAAGATTTGACATCAGGGTCCTTTTCGCCTTCAGGGCTTCTCATCTAGTTTCTGGTTTCCTGCCTTCTTTCCTATTATCAGGTCTTCAAATGGCTTTTCAGCTGCAGAGAGACGCTGTAAATCTACTCTTATAAGACGTCTTGAGTAAAATTTCCTATCTTAAAGCCCATTCTCTCTAATACCTTAATCGTCCCTAAGCTTTCATCATTAAATACAAGAACTGCATCGTAAGTAGCAATCTGACAACGGTAGCAGATGAAAATGTAGTTTTAGGGTATCGTTTCCATATGAGTGATTTAGAGTCTCATTTGTATTCTGGGTTTTGCTATGAACACACTTTTTTTAGAAGTTCAGGGCCAGTCAGAAACCTGCAAGTGGGTCTGACATAATCCAGGATACAATTTGGAAGCCTCTCCTTGTGAGTATGGAAGTCGTTGCCCCTCTGAGGCTGTAGGTATTGACACCATCTAACGTGGCAAGGGTGATAAATGGGATGTCCATCTGTTGACACTACGTGGAAATATGCAGCCAATGCCGCACTTCTCGTGTTACTTACACTGGGTATGTTCTGTCTGATAGCTTTGCCATAATACACTTGAAGAGTGTCTACATCTTCTTTGGGAGTCTGTTGTGTGAAATAATGTCCATGCCATCTGCCAAATTTTTCCCTTCATTTCAGTGACTAGTTTTCTCAATCTAGAATCCATTCTCTCCTGGATGTGTCCTATATATTTGGTTTGTCAACTGAAATTTCTCCATAAGGTTTGCTCTTATTCACAGTCTTGAATGCACTGGAGTCACCATCCCCAAGATATTTAACGTTTCTGGCACCACTTTTCTTGAGAGATCTCTTAAAAATAATTTGTATACCAGTTCCCTCTATTCCACCACTTGAAGCAGAGTACGTTTCACGCCAGCTACGACTTTTTATCTTTTCTCCACTAAGTACACAGTTGTGGCAGAACATGCTCATGACATGGACATCAAGAACCTTGCATGTGTCAATATTTATGATACTTGACACACCTTATAAAGATGTATGCCTTCTTTTCGTGAATGTACCTTCTGATCTTATATGACTCAAATCGTTCTCTTCTAATAGGCCATTTTCTGCAGTAGCTGCTAGTGTAGCTGCTACCATACTGTCCTGACAAACTTCAGAAATTGTGTTTTCCATTTCAGAGTTGATAGTTGTAAATCTCAGACATGGGGCTGGCATGTTCATTATGCCAACCAATAAATTACCCCCTCCTCTCCCCACTCCAATGCACGTCAAGGCATAGGAAAACTTCAAAATAGCTTCACAGTATCAGTTTTTATTCTTAGAACTTCTGAATCAACTATCAGCCTCACAGTCTTTGTATACAATAAGCAGATTGGTGGCCCAGCCCACTCCCTTACCATCATATAAGCTGAATAATAGCACTCCTCACGTTTTGTACACTGTTTGCGACCGTGGCATTAATGAACGAGGAAAGAATCGTACGCTTGCAGAAATCGCTGTCAGTAGCACAAGGCAAAACAAAAACTGCTTTCTCATAAACAAAGCAGCTCGTTTGTTATTTTTTCTGAGATACGGAACAGAGTCAAGATGACCTATAAAACCAAAGAATTTGTATTACAGCGTCTAGTTCTATCCTGTGCAAGTTTGCTTGAAAGTCATCCATGGAATCGCTGGTCACCAGCTAGTTTTGAAGTGTTGCTTCAAAAAGTGGACGTGGCATGAAGATCGCTTCACACATTTATCTATTTTTGAGAAACTTTGGGTGCAATTTTATCACTGAGACTGGTTCGGTAACTTATTGTCCATGAGATGTACTAATAAATAAAAAAATAAATTGTAAATGGACACTTTCGGTCAATTTCATGAATCTCCCCCTTAAGATGAGAGTTGTGTATACCAAGTTGAATGCTTCCAAAGGTACAACTGTATCTGTCGTAGAAACAGAGGCGCTTTTAGGCAATTTGAAGGCATTGCTGACTTTGATCTGAGGGCATAGAAAAGCACATCCATTATATGAATCTTAAGCAATTTTGGAGCCATCGGAACATCTAATCAGGCCACTGAGCTGCAGCGAGACGATTAAAGCTGTAATTTACATCAACACTTTCCTACCTTGGTCGTATTAAAATAATAAACTGGAATCTGGCCGCTGAATTTGTCGACATTACATTCAAATAAAGACGAAAGTGAAAAATATCGTGTAGGATGTATGATGGGAGATCAAGTCTCAAAGCTGGTACAGACCGCTAGAATGTTAATTCCTTTATAGGAGGCCGTCTATAGTCAGTAAATGCCGTCTACGTTTATAGACAGGAGTATGTATGTTGAATGTAAAATTTATCTGCCAACACTTGACGTCTACTATTCATAGGAATCTCCCGTGCCTCCACTAAAAGGGCATTTGTGGACACTGAATGCTTGTCAGGGCCGATATTTTGGTCACCTTACGTGTTAGGATTGTCAACAAAAAATCATCAGTTATGTTAATTAATGCACATAGTTCTTATCAAGAGAGATTGATGGTTAGGAGAGTAGTCACTTTACTAACGGAAAGTGTTGATGCCGGTTAGCTTATGCCTTTTTTTCTGGGTCATCAGTCTTCTGACTGGTCTGATGTGGCCCGCCACGAATTCTTCACCATCTCAAACAAGCGATGTCAGTCAATCATTATGTGGTAACCAAAAGCGTACCAATTTACGGACGGGGTGGAAAAAACTCCGTCAATGCATTGTCATAATAAGCATCACAGTTGATAGTGCGAACAATTTTAGCAATTTTACCGTAATTTTAACACCGGCCAATGATGCGACAGCCCGTTTCCTCATTTCAGTATCATAGCTAAACCACCCCTTCTCTACTTTGCGAGTATCATTGAGAATGAAGATAGATGACTATGCAGTATGTCCATTCATTGTGAATTCTCGAACACATACATCATCAAAGTATACCTCAGAGAGCTCTACATATTAGTAGCACCTCGAGCATAGTGCATAATTTACGATCTGTTTCTATGAGGATGGGTGTCACAGAGCATTCTCGCAGTCTTAGGATAAAATTAGAAACTGTCTTTGATTAGCCAGCCCTGCAGCACTGTTACCGATTTAATCTGCAAAAAATGGCTCTGAGCACTATGGGACTTAACATCTGTGGTCATCAGTCGCCTAGAACTTAGAACTACTTAAACCTAATTAACCTAAGGACATCACAAAGATCCATGCCCGAGGCAGGACTCGAACCTGCGACCGTAGTGGTCACGCGGTTCCAGACTGAAGCGCCTAGAACCGCACGGTCACACCGGCCGGCTTTAATCTGCAGCTGACGAGAAGTAGACCGCTACATTCCATGTCTCATGAATGAATAGACCTTGCCGAGTCCTCGCCCATTCAAGTGCACAAGATTTCCCCAGATGCGCCCATGTCGAGGCGGTTAGCGCTCCTTATCGACGTATATATCAGATTTGAGAGTGTTGTGATAACAGACGGTTAAGAAGAATGAGAAATGGGTGATTTTTATGCATGATGGAGCTCCAGATGGATGGAGTTCGAAGCATTTTGCGTAAATCAACTACGCTATCAATTTTAAAGTATCGTTCTAGTGTCTGGGATCAGTACCAGGAGGGTATTGGTAAGAGAGAACATATAAACACATGCCATCCTAAGGCTACACGGGTCTGCACTTAAAACAGGATATAATGTTAGATCGCTTGAGTTTCCGACCTATCAGTCATGTGGAATGCAGCGCTGTTAATATTCCAATCTAAGAAATGCATTGCCAGCGCATGACATACATCCTTCTTGCAGGTTTCTCCATGATAAAATATGGAAACAAACTGTTAAACCGAAAAACTACTTCCTTAAAACAGTGGCACTTTGTGATACATGCACAATATAGCTTTCCAGAGATGCATAGAGTCCACTGTTCACATCCGATCACGGTTCAGAAATTATACTATACCCACATCAGTCCTAAATAAAATGATCGTTAGTAACGTAGAATAGCTCTTACAAGGAAACAGATAAACGCATAGCAGCAGCGTCCGACATGTGAAATTACAAGTCATGCCGCCACTAACTCTGTAAACAGCACATCTGTCCAGCAGATGTATACACAAGGGTTGAAGTGTCTCACAGACACGTATCACTAACTTAGAATCATCTTAGTTATGAAACTGAAGTATCGATTTTACACCCAAGATGGGGAATGGAGTACATCGCATAAATCTTCATTCGTTTAGAGGAATGTGTCACGTTTCATCACACATGGGATGGAAGTCCTCTGATGACTGAGAGGTTTACTGTTAACGAGCGCAAGTAGACTGCTCTAAGACCCAAACGGAACACGCGGTTGCATACGAGTCGAACGCAACTAATGCATCCTGACAGAACATCAGGAAAATATAGTCAGATGACCTGCAGCAACTTCTCCCTCCCTCCCTCTCTCTCTCTCTCTCTCTCTCTCTCTCTCTAGAATGCATCAGCAGTCTACCATTAAATCAAACCTCGTTACAACTACATCTCAACTGAACAATCCATCCACTCAGTGTCATCCTTTAAAGCAGATGCAAGTAAATTCAGAGGCAGATGGTTGTCTATCTTCCTGAAAAGCGTCAAATACAGTAGTCAACTCGTGTGTATCACTGTTACCTCAATAGACATACAGTAGAATGCTCCCTCGACGGAAAAAAAAGTGTCTGTTTCCTGGTTCCCTTCGCTTCCATGCCGATGTTTTCTCGGATTCCTCTTGCTGTCGCATACGTGTTCCCATGTACAAATTGTTCTGTTCCAACCAGAAGACACCCAAGTACTTCCTCAATTTTCCCGCACTTCGGTGTATATTCCAGCAATAAATACTTATTTTCCGCAATCCTATCGATTTTTTATGTCAGTTCTACCCATGCGAGTTTGCCATAACCTCTCTTTCTGTGTTCTAAAATTGCTTCTAAATGTAGTACAGCTGCCAACACCTAGCACAAATGCATTGATCGGGAGGCAGAGTATAGCACTGTACTCGATTGTATCCAGTCGCCTCCACCCCACATATCCCACATTTGCAGAGCGTCTGCTCTGTTTTCTTTATGTCTGAGTATGTGCATGTGTTTCGAATGGCTCCCAGGGACAGGTCTTGCGTCGCACAACAATGCAGTATCAAAATCCCCGTCCTTATCCCAGTCCCTTACTGTCTTCTATACTAAATCGCGTTGCAGGAGCAGGCTTCGTTTGCCGCTGGCCTTACACATCGTGCACATTTGGCAGCGCAATGACAACATGTTCCCATTTCCACTGAATGGTCAAAACACAGTCCTGTCGCCCTAACTCAGCTTAGCTGTTTCTACACAGGTTGCAGAACGTGGTAGATATAGCTTTCTCCGACTTCTATACAATTCCGACTTAAACTGGAACGATCACATGCGCAAAGCTCCAGGGATGGTAGTGCAGAATCTGAGGGGCAGTTGTAAGATGTATAGAGACTACCAAAAACCATGTTGGGACTTTCATGTAGCCGATAGGTTCGAGAAAGGTGACTCGTTTCGAGATATGAGAGTTCCAGAAATATGATTCACTAGTGGCTGTAATCAAAAAAGGACTTCTCCATAGGATCCAACGAAGGTATGTGGTTGAAAGGAAAGACTAGATTCCAAATCCCAGAAGCATTTCTACAGGAAAGCGTAACACTAGAGAGCTGAAAAGCCTGTGTACATTTCTTACGACCTCAATTAGCACACCATCCATCGCCTATAACCCAGTCGATACACTCCTGGACATTAAAATTGCTACACCAAGAAGAAATGCAGATGATAAACGGGTATTCATTGGACAAATATATTAAACTGGAACTGACATGTGATTACATTTTCACACAATTTGGGTGCATAGACCCTGAGAAGTCAGTACCCAGAACAGCCACCTCTGGCCGTAATAACGGCTTTGATACGCTTGGGCAATGAGTTAAACAGAGCTTGGATGGCGTGTACAGGAACAGTTGCCCATGCAGCTTCAACACGATACCACAGTTCATCAAGAGTAGTGACTGGCGTATTGTGACGAGCCAGTTGCTCGGCCACCATTGACCAGACGTTTTCAATTGGTGAGAGATCTGGAGAATGTGCTGGCCAGGGAAGCAGTCGAACATTTTCTGTATCCAGAAAGGCCCGTACAGGACCTGCAACATGCGGTTGTGCATTATGCTGCTGAAATATAGTGTTTCGCAGGGATCGAATGAAGGGTGGAGCCACGGGTCGTAACACATCTGAAATGTAACGTCTACTGTTCAAAGTGCCGTCAATGCGAACAAGAGGTGACCGAGACATGTAACCAATGGCACCCCACACCATCACGCCGGGTGATACGCCAGTATGGCGATGACGAATACACGCTTCCAATGTGCGTTCACCGCGATGTCGCCAAACACGGATGCGACCGTCATGATGCTATAAACAGAACATGGATTCATCCGAAAAAATGACGTTTTGCCATTCGTGCACCCAGGTTCGTCTTTGAGTACACCATCGCAGGAGCTCCTGTCTGTGATGCAGCCATGGTCTCCGAGCTGATAGTCCATGCTGCTGCAAACGTCGTCGAACTGTTCGTGCAGTTGGTTGTTGTCTTGCAAACGTCCCCATCTGTTGACTCAGGGATCGAGACGTGGCTGCACGATCCGTTACAGCCATGCGGATAAGATGCCTGTCATCTCGAATGCTAGTGATACGAGGCCGTTGGAATCCAGTACGGCGTTCCGTATTACCCTCCTGAACCCACCGATTCCATATTCTGCTAACAGTCATTTGATCTCGACCAAAGCGAGAAGCAATGTCACGACACGATAAACCGCAATCGCGATAAGCTACAATCTGACCTTTATCAAAGTTGGAAACGTACACATTTCTCCTCCTTACACGAGGCATCACAACAACGTTTAACCAGGCAACGCCGGTCAACTGCTGTTTGTGTACGAGAAATCGGTTGGAAACTTTCCTCATGTCAACACGTTGTAGGTGTCGCCACCGGCGCTAATCTTGTGGGAATGGTCTGAAAAGCTAATCATTTGCATATCACAGCATCTTCTTCCTGTCGGTTAAATTTCGCGTTTGTAGCACGTCATCTTCGTCGTGTAGCAATTTTAATGGCCAGTAGTGTATATCACTAAACTTCTGATGTGGCATCGAGACAGAATGCATTACAAATACTGGAAAAATATCTAGCGGTGGCATGACAGATTTGCAAATACCGGTTTCATACCATGTTGCTTAACCGAAACACTTTCAAAATTCGGTAATTTTATTACAAGGGTGCACCGTTGGCGACGTGTAACGGCACTCCTGGTCTGGTAATACACACTCCGGCGATCACCATCTGTCTTCAGTGTCATGGTATTTGTCTCAAAAACCACTACATTCGGAGGTTATGCCGCGTTTTCGATTTATAAAGCCAGTATAGGTTTTAACGTAGATGCTTGTGTACGCCTGTCGAACCAAGGGGGCTTGTGATAGTAATATGGTCGTGTTTTTTAACATCTGGCGGTTTGTAAGACAATTACGTCTCTTCTTCTAAGACACAGTGGTACTGCTCGCAAGAAAATTTTATGGAACATGTCCACCCATCGCTGATTTTCAGTGAGAATTATTTGGTATCGCCAGCAATCAGTTATTGCCGAAGTAATATACTTTAGTAGTATGGTGCACGTGATAGGTTCTCCACGAGCATCAGACTTATAAAGTACGTTTCTGTGTTCCGACATGTGCAAAGGAAATGACTATGTCTAGTCGTCAGGTAGTCTTCGTGATGGCGTGGAAATTTGAGAATATTCAATATGAAGATATGTTTGCGCTGGACCATTATTCCTCTCTCTCTCTCTCTCTCTCTCTCTCTCTCTCTCTCTCTCTCTCCCTCCCCCCCCCCCCCCATGTAAATAGTCCGATTGACTGCTTCTTCACATTTGCAATCTCCAGTTGATTGAGGGGACATTGACTGCGGTGTGCACTGTGCACATCTGGCATGTGAAAGAAGGTTGGAAGACATGTTTGCTGGTTCTCTAGACACTTGAAACACCTTAGTTGACTTTGTAAATTATAAGAATGATTTGGTTTCTGTTACATCACCGACATCGGTATTCAAAAGTGGAAATATCAGTTGCCTCATTTTCCTTTTTTTTTCTAGTTTTTACGTAAAGGTCTTCACAGACGGGATAAGTTTCTAGTTACTCAGTGGTTTACAGCACGCTCCAGCTCGGTGTTGTTTTGGCTTCCCAGAGAAACAATTTCCACTCTGTATCTTTAGAAGTATACTGTGTGAGCAATATTGCTGTGTGCTTGATATGGAGCAGGTCGGGACCACAAACGGTGACGCCTGTGTGCCGAGGGCAAACGAGCCCGTCTTTGCACAACAGTTGAAAGAGAGACTTTGGTTTGCCGAGGACGCTCTGGTCATGCGTTGGAAGCTGATGGCTTGTGGCCATTGGCTGTGGGAAATATCAGGTGCTTATGCTGTCTGTCTTCGCAGTATATGCACGAGTGTCTGGCGGTCGATAGCTATATGGACAATGCAAATGTATGGCGCAGGATACAAACTGTATTTTTACTACGTCGACACGGTACACTGTGATATATTGCCGGGTTGGAGATCGGTTTCACGCACTAATAGGCAGAGTGGATGGCTGTTTGTTGTTACGAAGAATCTTTGTTGTATAGCAAATTTTTGCCATACTGGTTTATTGAGTGAAGAGTAAAATTTAATCCAGCTGTCCTTTTTGATATTTTCGGGCATTTGTCCACTTGCGCATTAATTTATCTCACTTCTAAAAAGTTATCCAAGTTATAATTCTGGCGATAGTTTTTCAATGCAAATATTTCTCTAGAGCGTTAGGGATTTTTCCAATAAGAGGAATGTTGCTTGATAACAGTTAACTATTTTTTTCTTATGAATGCTGACAATGCTGCAAATTCCATAGCTGTTGATTAAAGCTTAGCAGGTGTCTTCACCCCATTTCGAGTTTTGTCGAAACATTACCCTATCTTTGTCCCAGTCGACTTTTGGAATTTCTCGCGTGCTATTAGCGTAACATATTTGTCTAGTATCAACGTTCATGTTAAAGCAGAACTCTACTGGAGATGACGGGATCGCATTCAATCTGTTTCAGCCAATCAGAAAGTTCAGTAAAGCAAGGAGTGCAAAGCGTTACATCTTTTGCAAAACTTCTACTGAAAAGTGAAGATACCACAGCAGTTCGCAGGAGAGCTGCTGTATAGTTTGGAAGGTAGAAGACGAGGTACTGGCAGAAGTAAAGCTGGGAGGACGGGGCGTGAGTCGTGCTTGGGTAGCTCAGTTAGTAGAGCACTTTCCTGCGAAAGGCAAAGGTCCCGAGCTCGAGTCTCGGTCCGGCACACAGTTTTAATCTGCCAGGAAGTTTCATATCAGCGCACACTCCGCTGCAGAGTGAAAAATCTCATTCTGGAACCATAGTAGAAGCTCAATCGTAGATTATCAGTACGTAATTGTCTTCAAAAAGATTCATCAAAGCCCTGCCGTTTCTGACAGTCGTGTCTGTCATATTTCGTCCCCGTTTATGACGGGAATTCACGTCTCCACCTATTATAAAGGGATGCCGAAGATGGCTTATTAAGTGTCTCCAGCAATCGAGCACTATTTTATGGTTGCACATTTTGCACACTGTGGCAAATGTAAAGGTTTCATGAAGAGATTGTATCTGCACAGCAACTAATTCAATGTTGTTGTTACTTACATTGAGCGGGTATGGTTAGGCAACAATGAGTTTGTCACCAATGCAGCAACGCCGCTCACCACATCCTTATCATGAAATAATTTCTAAAGCGAACAGTCTGCTAAGACCTGAACAAACTTTCGCATAACAGGACTATATCAGGCTGACTAATGCAGTATTTGCAGAATTTCTCTGTTGGAGTTAACTGATCATGCGTTTTACTGCAATACTTTTTAGGCTCCATAATTTAGGCGGAAAGAAAATGAAATATGAGTGTTACGAGGTGCTGGATATCGGTATCGTTCTTGGTTCGGTACTTGTGGTGTTGGAAATCTGTGAGTACCGGGCTGATAGTGATTCCGACCTATATGTGTGGCTGCATGTAGAATGGGTTATAGCAGGTTGCGGTACTGAGACCAACAACGTACATTACTGTGTTTACTTACTTCCGCTTGCGGGCCAGAGTGGCCGAGCGGTTCTAGGCGCTTCAGTCTGGAACCGCGTGACCGCTACGGTCGCAGGTTCGAATCCTGCCTCGGGCATGGATGTGTGTGATGTCCTTAGTTAGTTAGGTTCAAGTAGTTCTAAGTGCTAGGGGACTGATGAGCTCAGATGTTAAGTCCCATAGTCCTCAGAGCCATTTCAACCATTCTTGAACTTCCGTCTGCCGTGGGTAAAGTCGATGAGCAGTGTTTCTCTGTTGAGGTACATACACACACATTGATTTCCATCCCTGCTCCCACGGACGGGGGGGGGGGGGGGGAGGTGTGAATGTTTTGGAAATCTGGAGTGCAGAAGTTTATTGGAAAAGCAATGATCGGTGAAGGTAAGAATGGTTTTTGTCTCTCTGTCACGAATGTTTACTTTGGCATATGAGCAATTTTCAGCGCATCCCAAACCAGTGTTACTGAACGTAGCTAGTTCTTGAGCTCGCCGTTCTCTATGATACTCAGGACAGGACCGATTCCTGGATGAGTGTTGTCCCCACAGCGAGCGCAAACAGCAACAGCAGAGACGCAGAATTCGACAGTGTGGGGCCCACTACTTTGACGCACCTCGCCAGGGACAAGCACTATTTGCTGATGTGCCCATTAGAAAGGCAATTAAAGCCTTGACTGACAGTTCGCTCACAAATATCTGCAGGACATCTAGTTCCATGGCTAGACACAGTTTCCGGTGAAGTTAGAGAGTGGAAGGTTAACAAGCAAGTCTGCATCTCGACAGTTCGCTCTTTACCATCCCGTACATATCGCTTCGTCGCTTCGTAAACCTTCTAGCACCTATAAACTTGGATGACTGATTGCACAGCTTCCAAAATCTACACTTCTTCAAGTTCTTTATCAGTTTTTTATCACTTCCAGTTTGTAGACAACGAAAGTAGGAATATAAGCTTCTCTATCTTTAAATTTCAAGCCTTCAAAATTTACTGAGAATTTTGCCGTGTCAGTTTTCAGTTCACTTTCACTTTGGTTTTTCCCGCATAAGAAATATTAATTACAGCATTCTTGATTCCTTTTAAGGAAATATGCAAGAGTTTCCCTAGAGCCATAGAGTGCAGACAGCCTATGTTTTTTATCCAAAATTTCCATACAAACAAAGTAGGTCTACTATTTGTATGTTTGTAAAAGTTTGGAGACTGAGTACTTACAGTTCTCTCTGACGATAAAATTTTGTTGTCTGGTAGCGGACCTAGAGGCAATGAAGGTTTATGAATTTCTTAAATGTATACCAACCTCACTTTCTCGCTTATTTCTTGCGCTAGAGGAGCTGAAGGGACCCTGTCCTGACAACTGCATCTCCTCCTCTTCAGCGTATACTCTAAATTCACCCCGAACGACCGCTAACGAATGGCGCCATCCATCCTGTCTTCCAATGTATTTCCTGAAGGAGCTGGAACGGGAACTTCATCTTGATGCAGCCGCTGGGTAGCCGGTTGTTGTCGATGTTGACCAGCGGGGGTGTCGAAATCACCATCCACTTCACCATATATCCCACCACACAAGGCGGGTCTTGTTGTCACCGGAAGGAAAGTCAACTGTTATGGTTTATTGTAGGTAACTGCACCAAAACTAAAACCAATATTCGCATTCGCTCACTATAAGGAAAGCTTAGGCGTCACACGGAAAAGTGACCTCGTAGCAAAGCCTTTCCGCGTCAGCGAGAGAACTGTATGCGGAAGTTCGTAATTTCATGCTCAAACAAGGAAATAACAGAATAAGAAGGAAACAGGGCGTTGCACGCTTCGGTACCAGGATAAAAGTGGCACAGAGAAAAAGTAGCTTTGATTCTGTTCGTTCACGTGAAACGACTGTTGATTGGTTTGAGAAAAAGAAATGTATTTCACAAATCGAGAAAAACTGGATGTACTACTTCTTTATGGACAATGCAGAAGAAACGCTAACAGAACAGCTGAGTTTTATACCTTGGTATTCGGACATACAGTGTCCAACAAGGATGACCATTCAGCAGATGTACCAAAAAATATGTTATTGTAATGGCGCTGGAATACTACATAGAGGGTAACGACAAATCCTACAACGAGCAGAGCGATCGAAATTCATGTTCTGACAGCTGTCGCTCATTATCCACGTGTTAGCTCCAGAGTACCTGCAAGTGCCTGTGGAACATTGAAGCCCAGCGTTCTTTGTATTTTGCGTGCAAACAGCCTCCGTCCATATCGTGTGTCGTTTCACCAGCAGAGTAACTAGTAGGACGGTAGAAGACACTTGAAATTCGTTCGCTCCACTCTAATGCGACAATAGGGCAACAAGTTTTTTGTTCAAGGAATTCTCTTTGCAAACCAAGGAAAGCTGAATGTAAGAAATAAGAATTATGAAGTCGCTTATAATCCGCGGTGGCTGAGGCAGGTTAAACATCAGAAGCAATGGGATGTGGAAGTTTGGTACGAGATACCAAAAGAGCAAATGGCACCTGGAAACAAACTTCCTTACACAGTGTGGAGAATACTAAATAGGCTGATGGCTGGTGTACCCAGATGCAAAACTAATCTGTGCAAGTGGGGACTGCTGACTAACGATGACGACGTTCTTTGCGGATGCGGAGAGGTACAAGACAAGGCACATCTGCTCACATGCCGATTACTGCCGGAGCTCTGCTGTTTTAGTGACCAGCTACAAGCCAACGACAAAGCGGTAGCGGTGGCTAACTATTGGAAAAATAAAATTTGATCTGGACACGGAAAAGAAAGAAAGAAGAAGTTCATCTGAGAAACCTTAATGGATAAAGGGCACGCAAGGATTCTTACCGAAGTGTTACCAGCTCTCCTATAGAAAGAACGACTAGGTATACGTCGATGTATCTGATACCACGACAGTCAATACCAGTCTCACTAATCCCTATGGAAGTACCTACCTGGCCACTGGATAAGACGAGACTGCGTGGTCAGTTCGAACTGCATGTTCCCCCGATTTGTCGCCAAGTCTATGTACAAATTCCGACGACTCAAGTGTATCTGAAACACCGCATTATGCAAGGGATGTTTTCAGTCTGTGCAGATGTCCATCTACCAGCAACTGCTGAAGTGTATATCAGAAGACGTTTGGCATTTCGAGCACTTGCTAACATAAATGGCATTTTTGGAAGTTTCATGCACCACATTGTTTTGCGTGTTCCTGTTTGTCGCTGCTGCTAATATAATTTTGCAGTGGTAGTGTGTGTCTTGATCTTAAACTCTCTACACGAAGTAGTTCCTTTTTTTTTTTTTTTTTTTTTTTACAGATGTATTCAGTTTTTCCCGTGTTCCTTTTTCTAAGGCTCTGACAGAAACAAGAGTAAAACTGTTGCCGTACTTAAGAGGTGAATCATCCTTGGAAGCCAATTCGTTGCCCTTTCAGTTGCGCTGTGTCGGTCAAGCCACACGTAGTCAAGTGTGGTTACTTTCTTTTGCGCGGGGGGGGGGGGGGGGGGGGAGGGGGTCATTAGTCTTCTGACTTGTTTGAAGGTCTTGCATCCAACATCCTCAATCATTCCTTGGAAATATTCCAGTCTCTGTCTTCGCCTACAGTTGTTACCCTCTATACTCCCTCAAGTACCATGGAAGTTAATTCTTGATGTCTTAACACAAGTCCTATCGTCCTGTCCATTAATCTTGTCAGTGTTTTCCACATGCCCCTCTCCTTGCACATTCTCAGAAAAACCTCTTCATTTCTTGTCACTCCATCTAATTTTCAGCACCCTTTAACACCACATCTCTAATCCTTCGATAATCTTTTTTTTTTCAGTTTTCCTACAGTCCATCGTTCATTTCCATGCATTGCTGTGCTCCAAACGTACATTTTCAGAATTTTTTCCTCAAATTAAGGACGTCTTTTGGCACTAGTAGACTTTCTTTACCCAGAAAAGCCCTCTTTGCCTGCGCAGGTCTGTTTCTCAGTTTTTTCTCCTCTTTGCTTCGCTCGTCATGTGCTAATCTGCATCTTTGTGGCAGAGTTCCTTGATTTCAGCTACTTCGTAGTAACCAATGAGTTAATCGCTAATCTCATTTCTGTTACTCCTCATTCGTCTCTCTTAGCTTTACTATCAGACCATAGGGCGTACTCATTGGAACGTTCATCCCACTCAAAACGATACCCAAATCTTCTTCACTTCCACTGAGTGTAGCGAAGTCATCAGCGAATCTTACCATTGATATCTATCCGCCCCGAATTCTAATCGCACTTCAAAGCCTTTCTAATATTTACATAAGTGCTTCTTCGATGAGCAGATTCAATAGTAGGGGCGCACAATTGCATCCCTGTCTTATATTCTCCTATTTGGTCTTGCAAGAGCCTTTAAGCTGACTCTGAGATAGTTCATCACAAGTCTTCCAAAGTTCTACTAAACTCTGACTCCATTACTGCATCCTCTATGTCTTTCAAATCAACTCCCATTTCTTCTCCCATGACGCCAGACAGTTACTCCACTTCGTACAAGTCTTCAAGGTATTTTTTTCCACCTATTCGCTCCGTCCTCTGCAATTAGCAATGGAATTTTTATTTCACTGTTAATGTTGATGCCTCCGCTCTTAATTTCACCGAATGTGATCAGTCACTTCGACGACCATTTCTTTTTCGATTTCTTCACGTTATTGTCGCGGCTTTTCGCGTTGAATTCTCTGCACTTCCTATTACTTTAATTCATAAGTGACTTATATTGCTGTATCCCTCTCTTTTCCGTAACATTTTTGTGCTTCCTTCTTTCATCGATCAATTGAAGAATTGATTCTGTTCCCCAAGGATTCCTTCCAGTTATCTTACTTGTACCTATATTTGTCCACCCAACGTAGTAGATGATGCCCCATTTCAGAAATATTCATTTGTCTTCAAGTGAACTGATTTTCAGTATTAATTATTGCAGTATATGCACTCTTAACTTCAAATGCCCTTCATCACCACTCATCACTTCCGTGTCCCGCTTCTTACACATTGATTCTCCGGTCGATTTCCTTAAATGTCGTTCTACTCGTTTGGTCCTTCTTCCCTCTTATTTCTATTACCGAGCCCAACTCTCCCTTAACTCTGTCCCATTCCTTCCCCTACCCCACTTTTCCAATCACCTATGGTTATTAGATTTTTCATCTCTCTTCGCATGAGTCTACCTCTGTTTCCAGGTACGTCCTACAAGTCAGCATCTGATTTCGAAATTTCTGCCTGCCCATGATGTAACCCAGCTGAAATTTTCCCATGTCTCCTGGACTTTTCCAATTTATTGCCCTCCTCTGGTGATTTTTGAAAAGCATATTCGCTATTACTGACTAAAATCGCATTGTACAGTAGATCTCATCCAGTCTTTCTCCTCTCTTATATCCACCGCTTTCCTGTCACTCATGTTGATTAGATTTTCATCTCCCTTCTCATACTAAATTGCACGTTCAGTACATCCATGTACTTTCTCTGTCATTTCATCTTCTGCTTGTGGCACTGACGCGTACACCTGACTACTGTTGTTGGTACTGGTTTGCTATAGATTGTGACGATAATAATCCTATATCTGAATAGTACGCAATGGCTCTCTCTCTCTTTTATCTTCCCACTCGCAGCGAATTTTCTGCTACTGTTGATATTATCCTATGTTCATCTGATCAGAAGTGCTTACCTTCTTTCCATTTCACTACACTGCCCAGCCGCATTTACACTGAGGCTTTGCGTTTCCCTTTCCAGATTTTCTAGATACCCTAATACATATAGGTGGAGATTTCAATTTACCAGATATAGACTGGGACACTCAGATGTTTAGGACGGGTGGTAGGGACAGAGCATCGAGTGACCTTATACTGAGTGCACTACCCGAAAATTACCTCGAGCAATTAAACAGAGAACCGACTCGTGGAGATAACATCTAGGACCTACTGATAACAAACACACCCGAACTTTTCGACTCTTTAAGTGCAGAACAGGGAATCAGTGATCATAAGGCCGTTGCAGCATCCCTGAATATGGAAGTTAATAGGAATATAAAAAAAGGGAGGAAGGTTTATCTGTTTAGCAAGAGTAATAGAAGGCAGATTTCAGACTACCTAACAGATCAAAACCAAAATTTCTGTTCCGACACTGACAATGTTGAGTGTTTATGGAAAAAGTTGAAGGCAGTCGTAAAATGCGTTTTAGACCGGTACGTGCCGAGTAAAACTGTGAGGGACGGGAAAAACCCACCGTGGTTCAACAACAAAGTTAGGAAACTACTGCGAAAGCAAAGAGAGCTTCACTCCAAGTTTAAACGCAGCCAAAACCTCTCAGACAAACAGAAGCTAAACGATGTCAAAGTTAGCGTAAGGAGGGCTATGCGTGAAGCGTTCAGTGAATTCGAAAGTAAAATTCTATGTACCGACTTGACAGAAAATCCTAGGAAGTTTTGGTCTTACGTTAAATCAGTAAGTGGCTCGAAACAGCATATCCAGACACTCCGGGATGATGATGGCATTGAAGCAGAGGATGACACGCGTAAAGCTGAAATACTAAACACCTTTTTCCAAAGCTGTTTCACAGAGGAAGACCGCACTGCAGTTCCTTCTCTAAATCCTAGCACAAACGAAAAAATGGCTGACATCGAAATAAGTGTCCAAAGAATAGAAAAGCAACTGGAATCACTCAATAGAGGAAAGTCCACTGGACCTGACGGGATACCAGTTCGATTCTACACAGAGTACGCGAAAGAACTTACTAGCCCCTTCTAACAGCCGCGTACCGCAAGTCTCTAGAGGAACGGAGGGTTCCAAATGATTGGAAAAGAGCACAGGTAGTCCCAGTCTTCAAGAAGGGTCGTCGAGCAGATGCGCAAAACTATAGACCTATATCTCTGACGTCGATCTGTTGTAGAATTTTAGAACATGTTTTTTGCTCGAGTATCATGTCGTTTTTGGAAACCCAGAATCTACTATGTAGGAATCAACATGGATTCCGGAAACAGCGCTCGTGTGAGACCCTACTCGCTTTATTTGTTCCTGAGACCCAGAAAATATTAGATACAGGCTCCCAGGTAGATGCTATTTTTCTTGACTTCCGGAAGGCGTTCGATACAGTTCCGCACTGTCGCTTGATAAACAAAGTAAGAGCCTACGGAATATCAGACCAGCTGTGTGGCTGGATTGACGAGTTTTTAGCAAACAGAACACAGCATGTTGTTATCAATGGAGAGACGTCTACAGACGTTAAAGTAACCTCTGGCGTGCCACAGGGGAATGTTATGGGACCATTGCTTTTCACAATATATATAAATGACCTAGTAGATAGTGTCGGAAGTTCCATGCGGCTTATCGCGGATGATGCTGCAGTATACAGAGAAGTTGCAGCATTAGAAAATTGTAGCGAAATGCAGGAAGATCTGCAGCGGATAGGCACTTGGTGCAGGGAGTGGCAACTGTCCCTTAACATAGACAAATGTAATGTATTGCGAATACATAGAAAGAAGGATCCTTTATTGTATGATTATACGATAGCGGAACAAACACTGGTAGCAGTTACTTCTGTAAAATATCTGGGAGTATGCGTGCGGAACGATTTGAAGTGGAATGATCATATAAAATTAATTGTTGGTAAGGCGGGTACCAGGTTGAGATTCATTGGGAGAGTGCTTAGAAAATGTAGTCCATCAACAAAGGAGGTGGCTTACAAAACACTCGTTCGACCTATACTTGAGTATTGCTCATCAGTGTGGGATCCGTACCAGATCGGTTTGACGGAGGAGATAGAGAAGATCCAAAGAAGAGCGGCGCGTTTCGTCACAGGGTTATTTGGTAATCGTGATAGCGTTACGGAGATGTTTAGCAAACTCAAGTGGAAGACTCTGCAAGAGAGGCGCTCTGCATCGCGGTGTAGCTTGCTGTCCAGGTATCGAGATGGTGCGTTTCTGGATGAGGTATCGAATATATTGCTTCCCTCTACTTATACCTCCCGAGGAGATCACGAATGTAAAATTAGAGAGATTAGAGCGCGCACGGAGGCTTTCAGACAGTCGTTCTTCCCGCGAACCATACGCGACTGGACCAGGAAAGGGAGGTAATGACAGTGGCACGTAAAGTGCCCTCCGCCACACACCGTTGGGTGGCTTGCGGAGTATAAATGTAGATGTAGATGTAGATGTAGACGTAGATGTAGACATTCAAACTTCTCAAAAAAATGGCTCTGAGCACTATGGGCCTCAACATCTTTGGTCATAAGTCCCCTAGAACTTAGAACTACTTGAACCTAACCTAAGGACATCACACACACCCATGCCCGAGGCAGCATTCGAACCTGCGACCGTAGCAGTCCCGCGGTTCCGGACTGCAGCGCCAGAACCGCACGGTCACCGCGGCCGGCTCAAACTTCTCACATTCCACACTTTGACTAGTAGCATATTACGCTTTTGTTGTTATGAAATCTTTTTCTACGGATCATCTCACCTTTGCCAGTGTCCTCCCGGAGATGCTAGTAGGGGTGTAATCCAGAAACCATTACATTAACTAAATTTTTCGTCGGTGCTTGGCGCAGCATATCGAAAGGATGCAAACTTGTATTTTATTTAGTCACGAACCGGCTTTCAGATGTCACCTGAAGATGGCTAGAGAAGCCGAAAGCCGGTGTTTTCACAATGTTAGGAAGTGTGTTTCTCCTTCTTTTTAATGAGATCACTTTGACGTTTTGCCAACTATATGTCCTGAGGCTGCACATTATGTGCCTTTAATGCAATGTTTTCCATTTCCTTCTGCATGCCACATATCATTGCATATTCTTCCACCATTTAGAGACAGTTTCCCACCCCAAGACAAAGAGGGAGTCTGCTTTCCCGCCGTTTTTGGAAAGGCTGTTGGCAGAACGAAGGTAACTCCTCAAATTGTAAGTCTTCGGCCGCTAATGCTGATGATTTTTATTCAAAATTTAAGTTGTGGCTTTCCCCATTTTCGACCCGTATCATCGCTAGGTTGATTCCCCATTCGTCTCTGCATCTTTTATATAATTCCCATACTGTGTCACGTTCCAACAACGCCAACATCTGGCATTCTATCTCGCGGTGGGAGTGATCATAACGCTTCGACTCAGCTCTGCGTGCGTGCGTGCGTGCGTGTGTGTGTATGTGCGTGTATGTGTATGTATGTGTGTGTGTGTGTGTGTGTGTGTGTGTGTGTGTTAGTGTGTGAGACAGAGAGAGAGACAGTGAGAGAGAGAGAGAACACGGCTAGCACTAGCGAGGACCAAATTTCAAGTTTCCAGAACCGTATAATACATGTATCCAGCCCGACCCACCTTTTTTCCCAACAATGCAAATCAAAGTCTGCCCCAAACAAATTGCCATTTACAGTACCGCTCTGGCCAGGTAATGGTCATCTGCGCACTCCGCCCTCCACCCACAGTTGACAATGTCGCACGCTGCATAACAACAGTCCTCCAGAACGTCAATTTCTTGAAACGTCCCTGCCTCCTATCCCAGCTAACCAGCCTGCTCACTGCATATTCCACTTAAATGTAAAAACAACATACACGCAGATCTCATTTCATTTTCAGCCGACTAAGCACTATAGTTTAGTAAGTTCTCTCTTCCCCTTGCGTCTGTCAGCTTGTTAATAAACCTCATCACTCCCACAGTTTCCGAATCATTAGCTATTTACACCTCATAATCCAATACTCCTACACTCATGCAGCATACAGCGACCTACTGACCTACAGCGAAAGGTGCATGTGGGTAATACTGACCATGAGACCCCATCTGAGGGTGTTCGTCTTTGTATGTGATGCCACTTCGGGGTTTTGCGCATCGGTGATGATGAAGAAATGTTACTGAGGACACATACCCATACAGTTAAGGGTGGTAAAAATCCCTGTCCCCGTTGGGAATCAAAACCGGGGTCCCGAGTTCGAGATTCGGGAGTGCTAAGCAGAAGACCACGAGCTGGTGACTGAGACCCACAGATAATGAAACACAGCTCCCTAATCTCACACCGCTATAGCTTCGACATCCTTCTTTGTACTCGCCTCATCCACAGTGACCAGGATCTGTTCACCTCCAGCCAGCCATACTCCCTGTCCAACAGCATCACTCGAAGTATCTCCGCAGCGCCATTACAGAATCATGCAGAGAATCAGCTTCACCAACAGTATTGTCATCTGAAGTATCCCTATAAACAGCACCGTCCAGATAATAGCAATATCATACGTCATAATATCAACTTAAAACCTCCACAATAGTGTCGCCATGTAAATAAGTTTCATCACATACCACATGTATTTTTACACAATATACTTGCCTTACCTGTCTATAACTGTCCATGACTGAAGAGCCACAATGTGGCTACTGCTGTTCCTTGTTTATCGGACGAATGTTGAAAGTGGAAATTCTCTGCCAAAGATTTCCCCACACCCGGCCTTCTGGGACTCTACCCAGCACTAGAGTGGGAAATAAAAGACGCAAACCAAAAACAAAAAATAATACAGGGTTATTACAAATGATTGAAGCGATTTCACAGCTCTACAATAACTTTATTATTTGAGATATTTCCACATTGCTTTGCACACACATACAAAAACTCAAAAAGTTTTTTTAGGCATTCACAAATGTTCGATATGTGCCCCTTTAGTGATTCGGGAGACATCAAGCCGATAATCAAGTTCCTCCCACACCCGGCGCAGCATGTCCCTATCAATGAGTTCGAAAGCATCGTTGATGCGAGCTCGCAGTTCTGGCACGATTCTTGGTAGAGGAGGTTTAAGCACTGAATCTTTCACATAACCCCAGAGAAAGAAATCGCATGGGGTTAAGTCGGGAGAGCGTGGAGGCCATGACATGAATTGTTGATCATGATCTCCACCACGACCGATCCATCGGTTTTCCAATCTCCTGTTTAAGAAATGCCGAACATCATGATGGAACTGCGGTGGTGCACCATCCTGTTGAAAGATGAAGTCGGCGCTGTCGGTCTCCAGTTGTGGCATGAGCCAGTTTTCCAGCATGTCCAGATACACGTGTCCTGTAACGTTTTTTTTTTGCAGAAGAAAAAGGGGCCGTAAACTTTAAACCGTGAGATTGCACAAAACACGTTAACTTTTGGTGAATTGCGAATTTGCTGCACGAATGCGTGAGGATTCTCTACCGCCCAGATTCGCACATTGTGTCTGTTCACTTCACCATTAAGAAAAAATCTTGCTTCATCACTGAAAACAAGTTTCGCACTGAACGCATCCTCTTCCATGAGCTGTTGCAACCGCGCCGAAAATTCAAAGCGTTTGACTTTGTCATCGGGTGTCAGGGCTTGTAGCAATTGTAAACGGTAAGGATTCTGCTTTAGCTTTTCCCGTAAGATTTTCCAAACCGTCGGCTGTGGTACGTTTAGCTCCCTGCTTGCTTTATTCGTCGACTTCCGCGGGCTACGCGTGAAACTTGCCCGCACGCGTTCAACCGTTTCTTCGCTCACTGCAGGCCGACCCGTTGATTTCCCCTTACAGAGGCATCCAGAAGCTTTAAACTGCGCATACCATCGCCGAATGGAGTTAGCAGTTGGTGGATCTTTGTTGAACTTCGTCCTGAAGTGTCGTTGCACTGTTATGTCTGACTGATGTGAGTGCATTTCAAGCACGACATACGCTTTCTCGGCTCCTGTCGCCATTTTGTCTCACTGCGCTCTCGAGCGCTCTGTCAGCAGAAACCTGAAGTGCGGCTTCAGCCGAACAAAACTTTATGAGTTTTTCTACGTATCTGTAGTGTGTCGTGACCATATGTCAATGAATGGAGCTACAGTGAATTTATGAAATCGCTTCAATCATTTGTAATAGCCCTGTAGTAATAATCAATTCCGTCACGTCTAGCTTCCGATTATCCGTCCTTCTTACGACGACAGAATTTGGAACGTCGGACTCGGGATGCATTCCGGATAGTTACATTACAACACGCTCCAGAGAAATTCGGTTTCAGCTGTGCGTTAGAAGAGTCTCACGAGATGGCAGGGTTGATGATACAATCTCTGCGCATTGTCAGTGAGGGATGCAGGAATAAAAGCATTATTACTCCACCAAACACCATTGAAGAAATATGTGAAGTGAGATTTGACTCAACAAGAGTCGAGATCGAAAACATAACTAAATTAAAATGTTGTAGTTGGTAATAGTTGACCTGAGGATCATAGGCGCTAAAAATTGAATCACGAGCGGAAATATATTTTTCCTTTGGTGGTAAGATGCTGAGAGTATCTATGAAAACTTGTTGTCATAATAGATTTCACCAAAAGTGTTATCATATCTTCAAAGAGTGAGGTAACACCCTGACACTAAATTTCATACATGTTGTGTCGTAAATACCTTTATAAACTTTGTACAGCGAATTTATCGCGCTCTAAGTGGAAAAAAAATTCAATGACTTGCTTGTCCGAAAACCAATCCCCTGTCAATTACTAATAGAAATTTATGTTAAACCTGTTTCAAAGTACTATCAAACAACATAAATTTGCATCAAATTAATAAAATTCATTTGTTAGGTAATAGAGTGAATATAAAGCTACCAAACGAATCACAACCAAACACGCTCTTTAAAAGAAGGGGACGGAAATCGGTAGATGTGTTGTAGATGTATAGACAAACAAATGATTATAATTTCAGAAAAATTGGATCATTTGTCCATTACAAAGAGTTTCATAAACTGAGCAAGTCAATAACGCGCTGGTCCACTTCTAGCCCATATGCACGCAGTTATTGAGCTTGCCAATAGTTGTTAGAGTTGAAACTTTCTGGCAGATTGAAACTGTGTGCCTGACGGAGACTCGAACACGGGACCTTTGTCTTTCGCGGGCAAGTGCTCTACCAACTGAGCTAGCCAAGCACGATTCGTGACCCCTCCTCACAGCTTCACTTCTGCTAGTACCTCGTCTCCTACCTTTCAAACTTCCCAGAAGCTCTTCTGCGAACCTTGCAGAACTAGCATTCCTGGAAGAAAGAATTCTGGAAGGTCTGGCAGAAGAGCTTCAGTGAAGTTTGGAAGGTGTATGACGAGGTACTGGCAGAAGTAAAGCTGTGAGGACGGGGCGTGAGTCGTGCTTGGGTAGCTCAGTTGGTAGAGCACTTGCCCGCGAAAGACAAAGGTCCCGTGTTCGAGTCTCCGTCAGGCACACAGTTTTAATCTGCCAGGACGTTTCATATCAGCGCACACTCCGCTGCAGAGTGAAAATCTCATTCTGGAACCATCCACCAGGCTGTGGCTAAGTCATGTCTCCACAGTATCCTTTCTTCTAGGAGTGCTAGTTCTGCACGGTTCGCAGAAGAGCTTCTGTGATGTTTGGGAGGTAGGAGGCGAGGTTACTGGCAGAACTAAAGCTGTGAGAACGGGTCGCGAGTTTTGCTTGGGTAGCTCAGTCGGTAGAGCACTTGCCCGCGAAAGGCAAGGGTCCCGGGTTCGAGTCTCGGGCCAGAACACAGTCTTAATCTGCCAGCAAGTTTCGTATCAGTGCACACTCAGCTGCAGAGTGAAAATTTCATTCTGGAACTGATAGAGTTGTAGGACGCCCTCCAGACGGATGTAGTTACAAATTCAGTCCAAGTTACGTGTTGGATCCTCAGAATCCCTGTGTGGTTGGAGGACCCTACCCATAACACTCTGAATGTCCTCAGATGGGAAAGATCCGGCGACTTTGCTGGTCAAGGCAGAGGTTTAAAAGCAAGAACACAAGCAGTAGAAACTCCTTCCGTGTGCGGGCGGGCATTATCTTGCTGAAATGCTAGCCCAGGACAACTTGCCATGAAGAGCAACAAAACCATCTTAGAATATCGTCGACGTACCACTGTGATGTAAGGGTGTCGGGCCGTATGGCGGACGACAGTCAAGTTAGTATCCATCGCTGTCCGGAGCATATTCGCTTTTCATCTATGCTCAATTCGAAGCGGGGCTTTTCACTGAAGACAGTTCTACTCCAGTCAATGAGATTTCATGTTCCCAACGCCACTAAAAACTGGCTTGCTGGTACAGAGCTGCGTCCTGTTAATGGAGCTTGTGGTCACTGAAGCACCTGTTGCACGTCAGATCGATGATAATGACGAATCCGGGACTCTGAGTGCCTGTCTGGCGAAGATGAAAATGTGAAGATGGCCAAAAATGGGGAGCAACTGGCAGGAGTAACTATGACTGTCTTAAGGAAGCTAAATGCCTCGTCAGCGGGGAATAAACATCAGCAAACACGAGGAGCAACTGGCGGGAGTAACTACTTCCTTAAGATAGCAAATGCTTCGTCACCAGACGAATCACACCAGCGAACACGAGGAGCAATTGGCGGGAGTAACTGCCCTCTTACAATAGCAAATGCCTCATCACCAGACCAATCACATAAGCAAACATGAGGAGCACCTGGCAGGAGTATCTATGACTCTCTTAAGGTAGCATTCCGTCGTTTCTGTCGGTCGATTGCTTCCTTCTTGAGGCTACTGAGCGAGGTGGCGCAGTGGTTACCACACTGGACTCGCATTCGGAAGGCCGACAGTTCAAACCCGCGTCCGGCCACCCTGATTTAGGTTTCCCCTGATTTCCATACATCGTTTTAGGCAAATACCGGGATGGTGCCTGTTGTGTACATAGTTCCGCGAAGTCAGCACATACACAACTTTCCCACTAGAGCGCGCCCCGCTAAGCACAACAGCGCAGGCGGAGCGCTCGTCTGTCTCCGCACTACGAGATGGCGCTGTCTTAGAGACGGACCAAATTCTGCTTCCGCCGATCCGCATGCCGGCACGGTAGCTCAGCGTGTTCGGTCAGAGGGTTTCGCTACCCTCTGTAATAAAAAAATTGAGTAAATGGGTCAACAAACAACCTGAACGAGTGTCTTCGCACGTCCGCCATGAACAAATTCAACGACCAATATAGAGCAAAAATGAGAATTTAAAAAAAATAATCCCTGTATTAATATGTAACGCAGCCAGTGAGATTGCTGCTAACGTAGAACCTTTTCTCCTCGTGGATCACACTCGCGCAGTGATACATGAATGCGCGAGGTATTACAACAAGTGTACGGACCTCCGATTAGTCAGTCTGCATTAGTCTGCATTAGTCTGCATCAGTCTGTGCCTAATAAGATTACCATATTCCTGTACATAACCACGAAGATAAATGTATAGACACGTTGTCAAGTATCAGAGATATGTAAGAATAAGATTAACATACCAAGACCAAAGGAACTTCAGATTGTCAATTGTAAATAGCATCCAGAATCAAGTTAAGTTATTTTTATGATTGTTATTATTTTAATAAATGTGTGTGAAAATTAATCAAGCTCTCTTTGAAGTTGGTCAACGTCAATCTGCTATCTAAGCGTGCAAGTGGCATTTCTATCGTCTGACCTAACGGCAGAAGATAAACACGCCATGATAAGACCACCAGACATATTGCTGACACTCGCCTACTTCGTTAGAGCGACAAGTCAAATAATCTGATGGTGTGTGTACCGAAGGTCTTACAGTACGAACACCACAGTGCCTTTGAAAGGACACGCCTGACTTCCTTCCCCACCCTTCCCTCACCGGATGGGACCGATGACCTCGCTGTTTGGTCCCTTCCCCCCACACCAACTAACCAACCTTCTTGATGCTGTGTTCGGCCATGGCTCACCCATTCCTGCTAACATCGTCGAATACTGTCATCGCTCCTTTTCCAGTGTCGGGTGGTTTTCTGTTTACTCCACAAGGCGTATATTGTTCAACCCCTATCTGCGAGGCATAGTTACTGTCCAACTGAGTACACGGAATGAAACTCGCAAAGATTTTATGCATTGGTATCGACATTTTCCCTGTTGACTATCCTTGCCAGATGGGCCGTGAAATTCCGCTGCAGCATTACACATCATCCATAGAACGCCGAAAGTTTTTGCATTTGCCGTCGGTACCTTTATGGGTATCAGTTTCTGACCAGTTTGCATAACTCGTTCGTGATATGTCTTTTTTTTTCAACCTACACTCCTGGAAATGGAAAAAAGAACACATTGACACCGGTGTGTCAGACCCACCATACTTGCTCCGGACACTGCGAGAGGGCTGTACAAGCAATGATCACACGCACGGCACAGCGGACACACCAGGAACCGCGGTGTTGGCCGTCGAATGGCGCTAGCTGCGCAGCATTTGTGCACCGCCGCCGTCAGTGTCAGCCAGTTTGCCGTGGCATACGGAGCTCCATCGCAGTCTTTAACACTGGTAGCATGCCGCGACAGCGTGGATGTGAACCGTATGTGCAGTTGACGGACTTTGAGCGAGGGCGTATAGTGGGCATGCGGGAGGCCGGGTGGACGTACCGCCGAATTGCTCAACACGTGGGGCGTGAGGTCTCCACAGTACATCGATGTTGTCGCCAGTGGTCGGCGGAAGGTGCACGTGCCCGTCGACCTGGGACCAGACCGCAGCGACGCACGGATGCACGCCAAGACCGTAGGATCCTACGCAGTGCCGTAGGGGACCGCACCGCCACTTCCCAGCAAATTAGGGACACTGTTGCTCCTGGGGTATCGGCGAGGACCATTCGCAACCGTCTCCATGAAGCTGGGCTACGGTCCCGCACACCGTTAGGCCGTCTTCCGCTCACGCCCCAACATCGTGCAGCCCGCCTCCAGTGGTGTCGCGACAGGCGTGAATGGAGGGACGAATGGAGACGTGTCGTCTTCAGCGATGAGAGTCGCTTCTGCCTTGGTGCCAATGATGGTCGTATGCGTGTTTGGCGCCGTGCAGGTGAGCGCCACAATCAGGACTGCATACGACCGAGGCACACAGGGCCAACACCCGGCATCATGGTGTGGGGAGCGATCTCCTACACTGGCCGTACACCACTGGTGACCGTCGAGGGGACACTGAATAGTGCACAGTACATCCAAACCGTCATCGAACCCATCGTTCTACCATTCCTAGACCGGCAAGGGAACTTGCTGTTCCAACAGGACAATGCACGTCCGCATGTATCCCGTGCCACCCAACGTGCTCTAGAAGGTGTAAGTCAACTACCCTGGCCAGCAAGATCTCCGGATCTGTCCCCCATTGAGCATGTTTGGGACTGGATGAAGCGTCGTCTCACGCGGTCTGCACGTCCAGCACGAACGCTGGTCCAACTGAGGCGCCAGGTGGAAATGGCATTGCAAGCCGTTCCACAGGACTACATCCAGCATCTCTACGATCGTCTCCATGGAAGAATAGCAGCCTGCATTGCTGCGAAAGGTGGATATACACTGTACTAGTGCCGACATTGTGCATGCTCTGTTGCCTGTGTCTATGTGCCTGTGGTTCTGT
Organism: Schistocerca piceifrons; assembly: GCF_021461385.2. Lineage (NCBI taxonomy): Eukaryota > Metazoa > Arthropoda > Insecta > Orthoptera > Acrididae > Schistocerca > Schistocerca piceifrons. The sequence continues at coordinate 549,215,501 of NC_060143.1, forward strand.
CAGTGTGATCATGTGATGTATCTGACCCCAGGAATGTGTCAATAAAGTTTCCCCTTCCTGGGACAATGAATTCACGGTGTTCTTATTTCAATTTCCAGGAGTGTATATTCATCTTATCATAGAAAGAGTTGTGTTGCCATAGATAATTGTTTTCCGTTTGGCATTCGTATTTACCTGTGATTAATGTCTGGAACGTTCCATGTGCGTAGTAACAGAAGTAAATTACGTGAAAAGTATTTCATTTAACGCCATGTAGCGGCGTATGCTAGGAGTCAGCCTCAGGGATAGGGTACGATCAGAGTATTAGAAGGAGAACAAAGGTAACAGGCGTCCTTGAGAGAATTATAAGCTTGAAGTGGCAATGTGTCGGACACGTAGATCGACAATATCACAGGAAGTGCACTCTTAGAATTGCACACTGGAGACCTTGGGACGCCAGAAGAGGTGTTGAAAGCCCCAAAGGACGTGGCTTAATGACATGAAGCTGGTGGCTGGAACACAGTGGTTCCGGGTGGCTAAACGTCGAAGACAATGGAAGTATATGGAAGAAACCTATATCCAGCATTGGATTGAGGTAGGCTAAAGAAAAAGAATATTTCATTTAACCCTGGTGGGATATTAATTTTGTGAATAGGCAGATCGATTCATTCAACCTCTGGGGGGTGTTTATCGCAGCGTTGGTGAGACATGAGTTGCTATCCCACAAAGGCAGAATCAAAGTCGAAGATTCGCTCTTACACCTCACCAGAAGGGTCGCATTCTCAGTGCCGTCGTAGAAGACCGAGTTATCAGCACGTAACACGTCGTAACGTATTACACATTACGTAGTACCACATAGAAGATACTTCACTGGTGGTTCAGGTATCAATATCTCCTTCAATGTGTCCAGCATTCTTTGCCTAGCAATCACTGACCACAGAAGAACTTTTGCTAATGGTTTGTTGCAGATGTTGTCAGTCCCTTGCTTGCACGTTCAGCCTTGTTTACACAGGAGGGCACATTTGGAAGAAATAGGAGCAAATTTTCACAATTTTCGAAAAATAAATCAAATAAATTTAATTTTATAAAATATATAGTGGTGGTACTTCTTCATGCCAGTGGGACTGGAACCCTTACCAAATGACGATCGTCTGGAATGAGATTACTAAAAGCAATGAAAGATTGTACAAAAGCAGGTAAAACAAAAACAAAACAAAAAAAGAAAATAAGAAATAATAAAAGAGTTAAAAGTTTTACCAATAATGACGGATAGATGAATCATGGAGATGAATGGAAAGACAATGTGGAAAGGATGTCAAAGTGCCGACAACAACCACAAGCTATTAAATATGAACCAAAAAATGAAACTCGAGAACAGACCATTAGTGAGGCTGTGTTACGTTCTTCTCCATAGTTCATGTTTGTGTCATTAAGTGGCACTGCAGCCACCAAAATATCCAAGATGGCAGCGGCAGAAAATTCCAGAATCAAGACAGTAGATGGCGGGAAATTTATAAATCAAAGACTTTGTTTGGGAGTGCAGTGCCGAGGAGCGATGGAGACGTGAACTGTCGATCAAAACATACGTAGTTGTACTACTGTGATGGCGTGAATAATGTTGACCCCAAAAGAACAATCAGGCACACTCCTAATCACTGAAAATGAAGAAGATGATGATGATTATGGTGACGCAGTATGGACTAGAGGTTTAGCCGATTGCCTGATAGATCTGTAATTTTTCCACAGCATGCGTATATAGAAGGAACTGGAGGACACTTTTAATATTTGTCATTAGTTTTGGTCTTGCGAAAATCGTAAATTTTTTATCCATTACAGTTTAAAAATGAAGAAGCTTCATACATTCGAACGTGTGGACTTTTTTTTGTTTGCCCAGGATTTTGTAAAGAGCTTTCTGATACTACCTGTACTTTAATCGGAACTGAAAGCAGAACATCGATTGGCTTCCACGTAATTATTCAGCAGACTCCGTTTAACAAACGCTGTTTCAACCAGGACATACGGTACTGGACGAATTTCAAAGTTCAGTACGCAGAAAAAAAGGCAATTACAGGTTCCGCGTAGCCTCAAGTTGTGGTCACGTGGTGGGCTGTAGCTCGGCTGAAAAGCCGCTTTGCCGGCTGCTGCACTAAATGGCTGCCGCATAAAGCGAACAATAGGCCTCTCCAGCGCCGTTCCCGGAAATTTAGCGGTAAAGGGCTGGAGGACGGTGGACTTTGGAGCGCTTAATCTCTTTGAGCTGCCGTCTTTCGGCTGCCCCGTGTACTGGTCCATTGGTGGAGGCGAGACGTGTTCGACCGGCTGCAGTTAACTGTTAGATGGCTTCGTTAGCGACTGTCACAGCAGAACGCTTCAAAGAATAATGGACAAAGGATTTTCTGGAATTGCCTTGTTGGCTCGCTGAAGCCCTGGTCGATTGTGCCAGCCTGGCTTTGGTAGCTTCTGCTGTCGCAGAAAGTGTGCCGGGTTTGTCTGGTCATGGGGTTACGTACATTTTGACGTTGGCACTAATTAGTTATCCACAATACAAAACTTTATATGTTACTATATCTTTTTTACAAACTAACGCTCACAGCAAAGTATACTACTGGCCATTAAAATTGCTACACCAAGAAGAAATACAGATGATAAACGGGTATTCATTGGACAAGTATATTATTTTAGAACTGACATGTGAGTACATCTTCTCGCAATTTGGGTGCATAGACCCTGAGAAATCAGTACCCAGAACTACCACCTCTGCCGTAATAACGGCTTTGATACGCCTGAGCATTGAGTCAAACATTGTTTGGATGGCGTGTACAGGTGAAGCTGCCCATTCACCTTCAACACGATACCACAGTTCATCAAGAGTAGTGACTGGCGTATTGTGACGAGCCAGTTGCTCGGCCACCATTGACCAGACGTTTTCAATTGGTGAGAGATCTGGAGAATGTGCTGGCCAGGGCAGCAATCGAACATTTTCTGTATACAGAAAGGCCCGTACAGGACCTGCAACATGCGGTTGTGGATTATGCTGCTGAAATATAGGGTTTCGCAGCGTTCGAACGGAGGGTCGAGCTACGGGTCGTAACACATCTGAAATGTAACGTCCACTGTTCAAAGTACCGTCAATGCAAACAGGAGGTGACCGAGTCGTGTAACCAATGGCACCCCATACCATCATGACGGGTGATACGCCAGTATGGCGATGACGAATACACGTTTACAATGTGCGTTCACCGCGATGTCACCAGACACGAATGCGACCATCATGATGCTATAAACAGAACCTGGATTCATCCGAAAAAATGACATTTTGCCATTCGTGCACCCAGGTTCGTCGTTTACACCATCTCAGGCGCTCCTGTCTTTGATGCAGCATCAAGGGTAACCGCAGCCATGGTCTCCGAGCTGATACTCCACGCTGCTGCAAACGTCGTCGAACTGTTCGTGCAGATGTTTATTGTCTTTCAAACGCCTCCATCTGTTGACTCAGGGATCGAGACGGGGCTGCACGGTCCGTTACAGCCATGCGGATAAGATGCCTGTCATCTCGACTGCTAGTGATACGAGGCCGTTGGCATCCAGCACGGCGTTCCGTACTACCCTCCTGAACCCGCCGATTCCATATTCTGCTAACAGTCATTGGATCTCGACCAACGGGAGCAGCAATGCCGCGATACGATAAACCGCAATCGCGATAGGCTACAATCCGACTTTCATCAAAGTCGGAAACGTGATGGTACGCATTTTTCCTCCTTACGCGAGGCATCACAACAACGTTTCACCAGGCAACGCAGGTCAACTGCTGTTTGTGGATGAGAAATCGGTTGGAAACTTTCCTCACGTCAGCACGTTGTACTTGTCGCCACCGGCGCCAACCTTGTGTGAATTCTCTGAAAAGTTAATCATTTGCATATCACAGCATCTTCCTCATGTCGGTTAAATTTCGCGTCTGCAGTACGTCATCTTCGTGGTGTAGCAATTTTAATGGCCAGCAGTGTAAGTCTCCCTACACCTACATCAAAACTTTGCAAGCCATCTGACGGCGTGTGGTGGAGGGTACTTCTGGTTTCCGTCCCCCCCCCCCTCCCCCCTCCCCTTTTCCCTGTTCCGTACGCGAATGGCGCGCGGGGAGGATGATGGGCGGCAAGCCTCTGAAGTGCCTCTAATTCCTCGAATTTTCTCTTTTCGCGCAATTCGCTATCGTATGTGGGAGGAAGTAATATATTGTCTGACTCTTCCTGGAACATACTCTTCATGTATTTCAATCGTAAACAACGCCTCTCTTGCAACCCCTGGCAATGGAATTTGTTGAGGATATCTGTAACGCTCGCGCACCGACTAAATGACTCCTTGACGGAACCCGCCGCTCTTTGTTGGGTCTTCTCTATCTCTCCTTCTGAGATATACTCAAGAATCGGTCGCTCAAGTTTTCTGTAAGCCACTTACTTTGTGGATGAGTTACAATTCCTTTAAAAGTCTTCCTACAAATGTCAGTCAAGCGTCTGTTTTTCTAACTATTTGTTTTATGTGGTCATTCCACGTACGGTCGCTCCGTATGGTTACTTCTAGATATTTTACGGTAGATACTGACTGGAAATTTGTCATTAATGTTGGATTTATACAGTAGCGCTCATCTTCTCCCATGTATGCGTAGTGTGTTGCATTTATTTACGTTCAGAGCCAAGTGCTGCGCCCTGCACCATTCATCAATCCTTTGCAGGTTCTTTTGCAAATGTAAAGAGTTCGAAAAATCAGCCAACCAGTTGCAAATAAAAGTTTAGTAGCTCTTGACATGGTTTTTATATTTGTAAAAACATTTTCTTCAGAGGTAGTGGCATTATTACATCACGCGATGGCGCAGTAGATTAGATGAAGCTCTTGTCATAAATAAAATTGATATGACGAGGATTATAGCTAGCCGTGGCTTTAGATGCCAATGGCCTTGCAGCAGTGGTAACACCGGTTTCCGTCAGATCACCGAAGTTAAGCGCTGTCGGCCAGGGATGGGTGACATCCGGTCTGCCGAGCGCAGTTGGCAAGCGGGGTGCACTCGGCCTTTGACAAACTGAGGAGCTAATTGATTGAGAAGTAGCGGCTCCGGTCTCGTAAACTGACATACGGCCGGGAGAGCAGTGTGCTGACCACATGCCCCATCGCATCTTCTGTATCCCGCCTGGAAGGCGGCGCGTGGGTCTCCTCCTGTAAACTGAAGGGTAGGCCGAATGTAGGAAGTGAGTAGGAGCAGTGCTCTTAGAAATGGTTTTACTGTATCACAACGTTAACTGAATACATAATAACGTGAATACCTAACTTTGCACTGAGGAGCATGTAGGTGCGAAGCCTTAGACGCGTCGTAAGTAGTGCAAAGGCTCTATATGAAGCGAAACTGAAGCGAAGTGTCCCGGCCGTCTGCTCTTCATCAAATGGGATGAATCTGGAGCGGAGCTCGTAGATCTGGACAGCGCCAGCTAGAGGGCACTGTCGTCGGTGTCGGTGTCGTAGTGCCAACCTCAGAACTTGCACCTATGCCGTGACATCGTAGCTATCGATACCACAATATCCGCATCCAGTGATGCCTGTGGGCTGAGGATGACACGGCGGCCGGTCAGTACCGTTGGACATTCGTGGCCTGTTTGGGCGGAGTTCAGTTTTGTTTCTATCGCTATAGGTAGCGCCAGATTACGTACATCGTACTTCAGAATGAATACTCATTAGTAAATACCCACAGGCAGAAGGTCTTGTCAACATAAAATTGTAATAGGCGTCACAGGATAGAATATTTGCATAATTTACATGTACCTTCTGTCAGAGACTAAGGCCAACTCTAAATCACTACAGTTGCTAACCTTCGAATAGCGTGTTATGGAGCATCCGACATTTTCTACTAGATCATTTACATACGTACATTGTAAACAGTAACGACCCTATCACACTTCCTTGGGGTACTCATGAAATTACATTTACATTTGTCGGTTTTGTTCCGTTAAGAGCGATGTGTTGAGGTCTCTCTTCAAGGAAGTCACAGCCCTGGTCAGGTATTCGGTAAGTTCGTATTGTATTCACTAAACAGCGGTACAGAAGGTTTTCAAAATCCTTCATGAAGTCTAGGAAGACGGCATCGATCTGGGAGCCGGCGTCTACAGCGCAGTGGATCTCTTGGGGAAACAAAGGGAGAGGAATTTCCCGAGATCCCGGTTTGCGGAATCCTTGTGGAATTTTAGGTTGACGTGAGCTATATAAGCCTATAATTATGTGCATGTCCTACGACCCTTCTTGAAACGAGAATGACCTACGTTTGTTTCCGGTCTTTCTGTTTTGCTCTCTCTCTCTCTCTCTCTCTCTCTCTCTCTCTATATATATATATATATATATAGGGTGATTCAAAAAGAATACCACAACTTTAGGAATTTAAAACTCTGCAACGACAAAAGGCAGAGCTAAGCACTATCTGTCGGCGAATTAAGGGAGCTATAAAGTTTCATTTAGTTGTACATTTGTTCGCTTGAGGCGCTGTTGACTAGGCGTCAGCGTCAGTTGATGCTAAGATGTCGACCGCTCAACAGAAAGCTTTTTGTGTTACTGAGTACGGCAGAAGTGAATCGACGACAGTTGTTCAGCGTGCATTTCGAACGAATCCGCGGGAAACAACTCAGTATGAACGTGACTCGCCTAAGGTGAACGTTTTCTGTGCCATTTCAGCCAATAAAGTTTTTGGTCCCTTTTTCTTCGAAGGTGCTACTGTAACCGGACTACAGTATCTGGAGATGTTAGAGAATTGGCTGTTCCCTCAGATCGAACAAGAAACACAACAATTCATATTTCAGCAGGATGGAGCGCCACCACATTGGCACTTATCTGTCCGTAACTACGTACCTGAACGTCAACTACCCGAGGCGATGGATCGGCCGCCAGGCAGCCCGTGACAGAGCACTTCATCACTGGCCTCCAAGAAGCCCTGATCTTAACCCCTGCGGTTTTTTCTTATGGGGATATGTTAAGGATATGATGTTTCGGCCACCTCTCCCAGCCACCATCGATGATTTGAAACGAGAAATAGCAGCAGCTATCCAAACTGTTACGCCTGATATGCTACAGAGAGTGTGGAACGAGTTGGAGTATCGGGTTGATATTGCTCGAGTGTCCGGAGGGGGCCATATTGAACATGTCTGAACTTGTTTTTGGGTGAAAAAAAACCTTTTCAAATACTCTTTGCAATGATGTATAACAGAAGGTTATATTATGTTTCTTTCATTAAATACACATTTTTAAAGTTGTGGTATTCTTTTTGAATCACCCTATATATATATATATATATATATATATATATATATATATATATATATATATATTATTTTCCATTATTCCCTTTTGAGAGAGCGATTAGAGCGACTGAACTTGAGTAGTGATCATTTCTTCTTCTTTCTTCGTTCTTCCCAAATTCTCTTCATACGTTCGCTGTGTTCTCTCTTGCGTTCTTCCGACCATCTTTTTCCATTTCTGTTCTCTGTATGTTCTAGTTTAAGTGTGTGCTTCTTTACGATGTTTCTAAACTGTTTTCTATTGTTTATGTTGTCTTGTGTGATCCCGAGTTCTTTAATGTCGTCTTCTGCTTCAGTGATCCACTTTCTCTTGTTTTTGCTCACGTTTCTACCTCAAATATTTGTCTTGCGAGCCTGCTTTTATTCATCCAGCTGATATGTCCGTAAAATTTCATCCTTCTCTTTCTAATGGTGTCTGTTATTGTTCTTATGTCTTTGTAAATCTCTCTAGTTGGCCTTTTCATCCAAATTCCTCCCCGAAGCACTGGTCCATATATTTTCCTCAGAATTTTTCTTTCCTGCTTTTCAATCTCTCTTATCTTCGTATGACCATGAATCACTGTAGTTTCTGCAGCATAAAGTGCTTCTGGTAGGACTACTGTGTTGTAATGCCATAGTTTCGCATTGTCAGAAATAGGTTTCTTATTATACTGATTCCAAGTGAGCTTATATGCTTTTTGTAATCTGAAGATTCTATCTTTATTGGCTATTGAGTACAGTCCTCATGGTTGAATTATCTCTCCCAGATATCTGAAGGGGGCATCTTGTGCCACTTTCCCGTACTAAGTAGTAATGGGGAGATACAGGTTTGTTTTCCATATTCTGTGTTGTCTCGTAGGAGATTTGTAGCCCAGTTTTCTGTGAGATTTCGTGTAGTTTTTCCAATGCAAGTTTGGCTTCCTCTCTATTGTTCGTTAGAATGGCAAGATCGTCCGCGAAAGCCAGACACTTCACCCTAATTCTCTTCTCTTTTTTAATCCCAAGCTGAATTCCTTTTATTTCCTTTCCCCATTTCCTTATAATTTTTACCAGAACCATGTTAAACCGACAGGGGGACATTCCATCTCCTTGGCGAACACCAGTATGGATATGAAATGCTTCTGATGTTATATATATGCGTCTGTGTGTGTGTGTGTGTGTGTGTGTGTGTCTTCCTCTCTCTCTCTCCCTCTTCCTATAAAATGGGCATTTTTTCTATGGACACCAATGATTGACATGCGCTACATACTTCTTATTTCCCCAGGGTTCAGTCACAGAACACACTTTTACTTGTTATCGGTTTCGGCTGTGCATTGGCCACCTTCTGAAACCGCAAGTCTTAATCTGCGTGTGGCCAAAAGCTTTGACGACAAGCATTTCAATACGAGAACGTACGTCGCGAATGCTTCGCTCACGATCTGCCACATCAAGGTGTAAGAGAAGTATAGATTTAACAAGTGTTCTCAGATGACGCCTAGACGAAATAAGAATAAGTGTGTTGTATAATATACATCTCTCTCTTTCGGAGCAAACGGTAGAACACGAAGCGGCACAGCAAAGGAGACCGATAACCTACCGCTCATGCGACTCACTCTAGAATATTGCGCAAGTGCGTCGAGTCCATACTAAATAGGCGTAACAGGGGATATCGAATGTATACAAAGCAGGGCACACGATTGGTCACAGGTTTATTTAACCCACGGGAGGCTGCCAGCGAGACGATGAACCATCTGAACTGTCAGACACCTGAGAATAGAAGATAACTTCAAAGCCAGCTTACAAAGTATCAAGAACCTTCATTAAGAGAGGAATCTTGGACTATAACACCCTACGTATCGCTCTTCCAGAGATCACGAAGACGATATTAGATTCAGTACAATGTGCACGAGGCATTTAAGCAGTCTTACCCACCCTTCGTACGTGAATGGAACAGGTAATCAGCCTGACACGTGGTACATGCGAAGTAACTTGTGTCATGCACTTCATAGTAGTTTGAAAATAGTAGATGTCGAGACATTACAGATTGAATTACGTTAACACTGGTTCAAAAATGGTTCAAATGGTCCTGAGCACTATGGGACTTAGCTGCTGAGGTCATCAGTCCCCTAGAACTTAGAACTACTTAAACCTAACTAAGAACATTACACACATCCATGCCCGAGGCAGGATTCGAACCTGCGAGCGTAGCGGTCACGCGGTTCCAGACTGTAGCGCCGAGAACCGTTCGGTCACTTCGGCCGGCGTTAACACAGGAGTGATAGTCATAAGACTGACACAATTAAAGTGCAGGACTGCAGTGTCTGTCACTCTGTCTAAAGGGATGAGCCTCCACTTTTCCCCAAATGGATGGATGTATATTGGTGCACATTATAGAAAAGATACTCCAAAGAATTTGAGGCTGTTCTTTATAGACTGCAGTGAAAAAAACCAGCACCAAAAATAATTATTTTAGGGTAATGAAATTTCGGGAATACATTTGACTATGCAACATGCTCTCATTTAACTAATTAACATTGCAAGATCAGAGGTTAATGAAAGAGCGAGATAAGCCACTGCAAATGTGAAATGCTGGTACATCAATAACCGGTGTAACTGCTAGAATGTTGAATACAACCATGCAAACGTGCATGCATTTATTGTACAGGTTCTGGATGTCAGTGTGAGATGGATTTCAAGGCCTGCTGCACTTGGTGGTCAACGCCGAGGGACGGTTAACGCTGTATGTCGACGATTCCGGAGTTGTCCGATGACGTCCAAGATCAAAACGAAAATTTCTGTTCCGACACTGACAATGTTGAGTGTTTATGGAAAAAGTTCAAGGCAATCGTAATATGCGTTTTAGACAGGTACGTGCCGAGTAAAACTGTGATGGACGGGAAAAACCAACCGTGGTTCAACAACAAAGTTAGGAAACTACTGTAAAAGCAAAGAGAACTTCATTGCAAGTTTAAACGGAGCCAAAACATCTCAGACAAACAGAAGCTAAACGATGTCAACGTTAGCGTAAGAAGGGCTATGCGTGAAGCGTTCAGTGAATTCGAAAGTAAAATTCTATGTACCGACTTGACAGAAAATCCTAGAAAGTTCTGGTCTTACGTTAAATCAGTAAGTGGCTCGAAATAGCAATACAGACACTCTGGGATGATGATGGCATTGAAACAGAGGATGACACGCGTAAAGCTGAAATACTAAACACCTTTTTCCAAAGCTGTTTCGCCGGCCGGTGTGGCCGTGCGGCTCTAGGCGCTTCAGTCTGGAACCGCGTGACCGCTACGCTCGCAGGTTCGAATCTTGCCTCGGGCATGGATGTGTGTGTTGTCCTTAGGTTAGTTAGGTTTAAGTCGTTATAAGTTCTAGGGGACTGATGACCACAGATGTTAAGTCCCATAGTGCTCAGAGCCATTTGAACCATTTGAACCAAAGCTGTTTCACAAAGGAAGACCGCACTGCAGTTCCTTCTCTAAATCCTCGCACAAACGAAAAACTGGCTGACATCGAAATAAGTGTCCAAGGAATAGTAAAGCAACTGGAATCACTCAACAGAGGAAAGTCCTCTGGACCCGACGGGATACCAATTCGATTCTACACAGAGTACGCGAAAGAACTTGCCCCCCTTCTAACAGCCGCGTACCGCAAGTCTCTAGAGGAACGGAAGGTTCCAAATGATTGGAAAAGAGCACAGATAGTCCCAGTCTTCAAGAAGGCTCGTCGAGCAGATGCGCAAAACTATAGACCTATATCTCTGACGTCGATATGTTGTAGAATTTTAGAACATGTTTCTTGCTCACGTATCATATCGTTTTTCGAAACCCAGAATCTAATCTGTAGGAATCAACCTGGATTCCGGAAACAGCGCTCGTGGGAGACCCAACTCGCTTTATTTGCTCCTGAGACCCAGAAAATATTAGATACAGGCTCCCAGGTAGATGCCATTTTCCTTGACTTCCGGAAGGCGTTCGATACAGTTCCGCACTGTCGCCTGATAAAAAAAGTAAGAGCCTATGGAATATCAGACCAGCTGTGTGGCTGGATTGTAGAGTTTTTAGCAAACAGAACACAGCGTGTTGTTCTCGATGGAGAGAGGTCTACAGACGTTAAAGTAACCTCTGGAGTGCTACAGGGGAGTGTTACGGGACCATTGCTTTTCACAATATATATAAATGACCTAATAGATAGTGTCGGAAGTTCCATGCGGCTTTTCGCGGATGATGCTGTAGTATACAGAGAAGTTGCAGCATTAGAAAATTGTAGCGAAATTCAGAAAAATCTGCAGCGGATAGGCACTTGATGCAGGGAGTGGCAACTGAACTTTAACAAAGAAAAATGTAACGTATTGCGAATACATAGAAAGAAGGATCCTTTATTGTATGATTATATGATAGCGGAAAAAACACTGATAGCAGTTACTTCTGTAAAATATCTGGGAGTATGCGTGCGGAACGATTTGAAGTGGAATGATCATATAAAATTAATTGTTGGTAAGGCGGGTGCCAGGTTGAGATTCATTGGGAGAGTCCTTAGAAAATGTAGTCCATCAACAAAGGAGGTGGCTTACAAAACACTCGTTCATCCTATACTTGAGTAATGCTCATCAGTGTGGGATCCGTACCAGATCGGTTTGACGGAGGAGATAGAGAAGATCCAAAGAAGAGCGGCGCGTTTCGTCACAGGGTTATTTGGTAACCGTGATAGCGTTACGGAGATGTTTAATAAACTCAAGTGGCAGACTCTGCAAGAGAGGCGCTCTGCATCGCGGTGTAGCTTGCTGTCCAGGTTTCGAGATGGTGCGTTTCTGGATGAGGTATCGAATATATTGCTTCCCTCTACTTGTACCTCCCGAGGAGATCACGAATGTAAAATTAGAGAGATTCGAGCGCGCACGGAGGCTTTCCGGCAGTCGTTCTTCCCGCGAACCATACGCGACTGGAACCGGAAAGGGAGGTAATGACAGTGGCACGTAAAGTGCCCTCCGCCACACACCGTTGGGTGGCTTGCGGAGTATAAATGTAGATGTAGGTGAAGATGCGCTCGATTACAGACAGACACCGTGGTCAGGCAGGCCAAGGCAACATGTTGACACTGTAGAATATGTTGGGTTGCAACAGCGGTATGTGGGCGAGGGGCGAGCGTTATCCTGCTAAAAAACACCCCTGGAATGCTACTCATGAATGGCAACACAACAGGTCGAATGACCAGATTAAAGAGCAAATTTACAATCAGGCTCCTGCTATCATGCGAAATCGAACCCCCCCCCCCCCCCTCCACCCCGACGATAACTCTAGGTAAAAGTCCACTGTGTGTGGCACATAAACAGGTTGGTTGCAGGCCCACCAGCACATGGCCAGCACTGGCACTGAGGCATAACCAGCTTTCACAGAAAACACAACAGATCTCCACGCTACCCTCCAATGAGCTCCCGCTTGAGACCATTGAAGTCGTAGACGGTGGTGGTTTGGGGCCAGTTGAGTGCACGCTAAAGGGCGTCTGGCTCGGAGCTGTCCTTGAAGTAACCGCTGCAGATACGGTACGAAGAGCCAGACCAGTACGCCGAGCACGACGGTCGTCTTTCTTCATAGTGCGCAGTTGGTGTCCGGAGTGGCTGTATTTTCACGTGACCACCGCTGCCGACAATAATGTGCAGTGGCTGCATTCTTGACATCAATTTCTGCAATATTGCAGAATGAAAATCCAGCTTCTCGTAGCTCTATGACAGGAACTCGTTTAAACTCAGTGAGGTGTTGATAATGATGTTTTTTCGGCCTTAAAAGCATTCTTGACTAACATTAACTCACAGCGTCAAATCTCAAAGCTAACTAACCTTGATGACCGTTGCAGCGAGTATTTAAAGCAAATCTGACCAGCATCCTCATAGTGGTCGCTACTAGCACCACTCCTACGCGACTGTCCTGAAATTTGTGGTTCAAATGGCTCTGAGCACTATGGGACTTAACATTTGTGGTCATCAGTCCCCTAGGCTTAGAACTACTTAAACCTAACTAACCTCAGGACATCACACACATCCATGCTCGAAGCAGGATTCGAACCTGCGACCGTAGCGGTCACGCGCTTGCAGGCTGAAGCGCCTAGAACCGCCCGGCCACACCGGCCCGCGAGAAATTTGTGTAGACATCATCTTTCAAATATAGGAACATGCCTACCGATTTTCGTTTATGTCGCACAAGTGCTTCTTGGTGCCGCGGTTTCTCTTACGTCAGTGTATTAAAGAGCAGTCAGAGAGCTTGTTAGAGATTCACCAGGTGCATTGGAAAGCAATTATTCTCCGAATATCTCAGTCAGTTTCGGATGGAAATCAGTACAGAAATTTTGGTGTAGTTTTCACTGTATATCGAAGCTATTGCCAAAAAGGATAGGGAAAATAATGACATAGATGTATATTTAATGACAGAATACATCTTAAGTATCCTGTTCAACCTTTTCTGGAGCGCTTCTCTCGAAATTCAAAATGGTGGTTCATCTTCCGTAAAGAGAAAAGACTTTACATGGATGAAACATAGCCTAGAAGTCCATGTGGTCTACTTCGGTACTCTACGTGACGCGTCCTATGATGATACGAGTGATTTTTCTGTAGCACCCAGCCGTTTCATAAGAAACTTTCGCAAAAGCCGTAACCACAATAAAAACGACCAGACGCTCTTTATCCAAAAGAGACACAAAAATGAATAATTTTACAAGTATATTTGTTTTCTCGTCCATTGCACTGCCAAAAATATTGAAAGTTTTTAATTATTGTATGTCTTTTGTCTAGGAAGCCGATAGTATAGTAACTCACATTTCTTACCTACGTGAAGAACAAGAGGATGATTCTGATGAGGAACATGAATTCTGAAAGCCAGTCTCCAACAAATCGCCATTACATATAGATTTGGTTAGCTGCAATGGTCCGCAGTTAGTTACCTTGCCTGCCGGCTGTAGTGGTCCAGCGGTTCTAGGCGCTACAGTCTAGAACCGCGAGACCGCTACCGTCGCAGGTTCGAATCCTGCCTCGGGCATGGATCTGTGTGGTGTCCTTAGGTTAGTTAGGTTCAAGCAGTTCTAAGTTCTAGGGGACTGATGACCTCAACAGTTAAGTCCTATAGTGCTCAGAGCCATTTGAACCATTTAGTTACCTTGCCAGCTTTGAAAGCCATAGGCAAAAATTCGCATGATAATGGAATAATATCCATTGAAAAAGAACTTTTTGAAGTGCTTATTAATATCCACCTCTGTGGCCGGGGTCGCTGACGCTTGATCCGGGGGTAAGTTGGTTCGAATCCTAGTGGTGGAAAAAATTTTCACTGGCAGTATTTGGCAAGGGAAGGAGAGGATTTTGTGGACTGGCAAGACAGCCAATCCACTACGACGCGAAGCCGATAGGCACGCGTTTAAGCTCACGCAGGATGGCGTGAGGTCTGGAACAGGACAAGGTCTTTATAGTAGCAAAAATAGTACGTAGCTTCTGGAATATTTAACTTTAATCCATAATTGGTGAACATCGGTCTGACGGTACATGCATCACAAGATAAATAGCAAATGATAATGGCGCCTTGCTAGGTCGTAGCAAATGACGTAGCTGAAGGCTATGCTAACTATTGTCTCGGCAAATGAGAGCGTAATTTGTCAGTGAACCATCGCTAGCAAAGTCGGCTGTACAACTGGGGCGAGTGCTAGGAAGTCTCCCTAGACCTGCCGTGTGGCGGCGCTCGGTCTGCAATCACTGATAGTGGCGACGCGCGGGTCCGACGTATATTAACGGACCGCGGCCGATTTAAAGGCTACCGCCTAGCAAGTGTGGTGTCTGGCGGTGACACCACAGAGGAGGTGGATTAAAGTTCCTGATTACCTTACTTTTCTCCAATGTCCTGATTTAAATACCAAACCTCTCCTCTGTGAGGACTGTGACACTGTTAATGGTGATGTATCCATCGGTTGGAGACGTTAAACTTGGTGGCCCCTCTGTTGCTATTCGCGGAGAGTATTCTATGCGCCAGCGCCAGGTTTCAGCCACCCTTTTCCCATCATGATTACCATCATACAACACAAACATTACACTGCACTCCATACACACCCCATACGTACATTTAGTGTTACAAAAAGTCGTAATGGAGCACGTTACTAATAAACAAACAAACAAACAAAAGTGTTGATTAATCCTTGAAGCTTCCAATGGCTCTCAAACATAATAAAATGAATGGTTCAATTGCAGAATGTTAAGTTGAACATGAGAACATTCTCTCAGTTGAAAGATATGCTCAAAATGTGTATTTCCCAAATTCGAGGGATTTGGAAATAGTTCACTTAATTATCGTGTGGGATTTCGCATACTGGACAGCACATTTTCGATCTTGGGGACACGTAGCAAGAGATTCTATTCGATTTCAAAGGTTAGTTGAACATATACGCTGAAATGCAGAGCCAATACCACGAGCTAGTCGTCATAGATGGTAAAAATAATAAATGTAAAACACTAAAGGTGAAAACATCGTACAATTTAAAATCTGAATATTTCTCATCGTAGCTAGAGTGTACGTAATAGGCTACGCTCAACATTGTAAGCAAATGTGCCTGATCGGGACTGGCTTATACAAGGGGTGATCAAAAAGCGAGTCACTCACATATGAAGGGCTTATTTCAATAGTGGTACAAGTCCATAACTCCACTTTTCTGCCTATAATGCTTCTGAAATTAATGATTCAAAGAAATAGAAAGAAAGGTTCATACGCTTGAATATTTCTGGTATCTGAATTGCAGATTTTTGAGCGCTCATTTAACTTTAGGTCTTTGTATCTCCATATGAACAAAAATGGACTTGTACCACCATTGAAATAAGCCCTTCATATCTGTGAACCTATTCCACATATTTTTACTTTCGTTAACAGCCTGCAATGAGGCACCGTGTCAAATGCTTTCCAGAAATCTAGAATTATGGAACCTGCCTGTTACCCTTCATCCATAGTTGAGAAAGTCAAGCTGAGCTCGTGGACATGAGCTTCTCGGTCTCAAGGAAGTTTGTTATATTCGAACTGAGAATATGTTCCAGGATTCTGCAGCAAACAGAAGTTCGGGATATTGGTCTGTAATAATGTGGGTCCGTTCTTATGTACAACAGTCACCAGCGCTTTTTCCTGTCGCTTGGGACTTTGCGCTCTGCGAGAGATTCGCCATAAATGCAAGCTAAGTAAGGGACCAACGCACTAGAAGATTCTCTGCAAAACCGATTTGGGATTCCATCCGGACCTGGTGACATTTCCGTTTTCAACTCTTTCAGTTGCTTCTCTACGCCACGAGGGCCGACTACCACAGGGTGTCACAGTAGAAAGCGGCCTCACAAACAAACATTTGATTAAATTGCACTTAAAGGCTTTGCATAAAAATCACGAAATGAAATTGAATGATCATGTCATACCTTCTTCATGGCGAAATAAAGGTGGATCAGAAAATGTGCTGGAAGTGGCCGCCCTCGACTCGTAAACACAGTTGAAGGTGAAGCTGCAGATTGTCAAGTGTTGCTGCCAGGACCTCTGGTGTCACCGCCTAGATTTCACGGATGATGTTCTCACGTAAATCTTTCGAGTAGTGTAGTTTGTTCGTGTAGACCTTCCCTTTTAGGCCACCCCAGAGGGAAACGTCAGGTAATGTTAGAAAAGGTGACCTTGGGAGCCACAGTCCTTTCGAAATCACTCTGCTGGGGAAAAACGATTCGACCTCAGCCATGGTCACTCGACACTTGTGGCATGTGGCGCCATTCTGTTGGTACCAGCCGCGGGTAAGTTCTTCATCGTCCAACTGGTTCACAAATTCCCGAAAGATTTCGATGTAAACTATACTTGTCATAGTAGACTGGAATAAAATTGGTCCGAAGGTGTGATGCTGTGTCATTGGACAAAACACGCCAATCTTTTGTGTATGCGGTTGTTGGTCGGCCAGTGCATGTGGATTTTCGTTACACCACAAACGTGTATTCTGGGAGTTTACATTGCAAGAGACGTGGAATCACACCGCATTACTGAACCATGTGTACTGCAGTATTCCTGGCCTCTGGGCAATAAATTGCTGAAACCAATGCCAAAACGTAATGCCTTTATCTTTGTCACTGACATTCAGTAACTGGACAACTGTAAACCTGTATGGATACATGCCAGCTTTCTTCGCATCTCTGTGACATGTGCTCTGTGACATTCCATATTCCTGAGACGAAAGTCG
The DNA here is from genome assembly GCF_021461385.2 of Schistocerca piceifrons. Lineage (NCBI taxonomy): Eukaryota > Metazoa > Arthropoda > Insecta > Orthoptera > Acrididae > Schistocerca > Schistocerca piceifrons. The sequence goes on from NC_060143.1 coordinate 549,232,984, forward strand.
AACACACGTTGCTGGAGAGGCCAACAATCGTAGCGTCACGTCAGTCACTTTTTCTTCCGATAATGGCGGCCGTCCACCGCCGTGAAGATCCAACACCGTTCAACTGCTCTCCATGTTGTTCACTGACTTTCGTATGCAGCATTTAGACGGTATATGCTGGTCACCGAACCGTTCAACAAACAGTCGCTAACATGTCTTTACGGAACCAGTAATCCGATAATGTTTCACGAGGAACACGTGCTCTTCGATAGAACAGCGGTACATTGTCACTTAACACTGAACACTGAGCTCCAGCCACAGCGACGCGGGGCAGTACAGTGCTGCACCAAACGATGTTGCAGAGGGCACTGTTGCCACGTCAAACGTCACAAATTTGCACAGTGCAATTTCAGCGGCTGAGTGGTCGTCCAATGTCCGGAAGACATGGTACCACGTCGCATGTGAAAAATTCGCCACAAATCAACGTCTTCACGCCATCAGACGAACGAACCCTCCACTTTGTCCAATTTACCACCTCATGGATGACGATGTCCATCAACCGACTTGTGCTGCCACAAGCGACGTCTGGAAACTTGGTCGACAGTTCGTTGCCTGTTACCTCCGTGTTCCGCCGGATTCGATTGACTCATGGACTTTTATCCATCCTGAGGATACTTATTTCCCCGCCACCAAAAATCATGCGATTGTATGGGTCAAGGGGTGGACGATGACCTACGTGTATAATGATGGCGACAAATCACGCCTTGACTTCTGGCAATACTTACAAACCGCCCACCGTGGAGTCGAGCATCGATCGCGCTACCGCGCCTTCTTTGCCAATTACCTACACGCGATCTTAACGTGACTCCCGCTCAGTTGGATGGTGCCACACGCCGACAACACTCCCGCCCACCCTGCTGAGATCTGAGACTCTCCGTGACACTTTCATCATCGTAAAATACGGTGGAGTAGGCTCTTGGACATGCGCCCCCTTTCTTTTATGCACTACACCAGAACACGCTGGTCATTCCCCCAACTCTACTGTCCCCTCCTCTTTGGCTTCTGCCCTCTCTTTGGGTGCTTCTTGCCAGTAGTGGTGCCGGGGACACATTGGCCTGACCTCGCATGCTGACCCCTGCCCATTCTGTCTCCACGCTCCATCTGCCAGGCAGTTGCCTGCAAGCCTTATCATATCCCCGCACCTTCTTCCATTGCCTCACACCTCTTAGCTTACTTCAGTATTATTGTTATTATTTTTTTCGGACACCTTGTTAATAAAGACTTTTGCTCGCCTTGTTCGAGTGTAATGTCTCTTGTTGATTCCGCCGGAAGAAGAGCATTTCTGTTGTATTTATGCTTGTACAAATAAAGATGTTTTGTTTTCCTTACCCAGTTCCCAGTAAAAAAACTGAGGAGAGTTATTCATGGTTGGGAAGGAGGAGGCATCGTGGCCTGGCCTCGCATTTTCAACCCTGCCTACCCTGTCTCCACCAGCTCAGAACTGACCACTCTACTGTTACCTTTTAAAAAAAGAAGAGAGGTTACAATAACCGTTCTACAGAAGCGGAGCATCTGGTTACGAGCCCCAGACCGGAAAAAAAATAAGAAGAAGAAGAAGAAGTGGTCAGCGCTCAGCGGCTGGATGTTGTGTTGTCATCATGATCATTATCTCATCCCCATTGACACGCAAGTCGCCAAAGTAACGTCAACTCTAAAGACTTGCACTAGGCGAACGACCTACCCGACGGGAGGTCCTAGCCGCACGACATTTCATTTCATTTTCAGCGGAATTACTTCACACGTTTGTGGGACTTCTTTCGAGTGGGAGGTCCTGTATATCCACCATACGGGAGTTTGTACTCCATCATCTTATGGTGGTCAACCGATGCTAAGTTTGTACGATCGTCCTGTGTGAGGTTTAAGATATCGACTTTTATTTTACTGCCTTCTATTGCTGCCGGCCGGTGTGGCCAAGCGGTTCTAGGCACTTCAGTGTGGAACCGAGCGACTGCTACGGTCGCAGGTTCGAATCCTGCCTCGGGTATTGATGTGTGTAATGTCCTTAGGTTTAAGTAGTTCTAAGTTCTAGGGGACTGATGACCTAATATGTTATGTCCCATTGTGCTCAGAGCCATTTGAACGATTTGAACCTTCTATTGCTACACCAGATTCGTTAATGAGTGACTGGATAGCAGACCCTGACTTAGCCATTTTGCACAGGACAAAACTTTTTCTAGGTTCTTGGCAAGATCTTTTACTACAGTAGTTCTTGTATGCTTCGCGCATATCCTATGAGCGTGTGTGGGATTCTAAAACCGTTAAATGCGTAAAAAATATAAAGCAGTAAAGTAAAAAAATAGAATTTAAACTCTGGATATCCGTTGTCAAAGCTATAGTTTGCCTCTAGCTTTTCTTAGGAATGAAATCAATTTGTAATAAAATATATGTCTCGTGTACTTTTATTTTTATTTATTTCATGATCCCCCTTGTTACAGAGAGAGGCATGAAATTTACTGTTGAAACAGAACTTTACGTTCTTATCTACTTTTTTGCGTCAGGTAAACTATTGCAGAGTATACTTTTGTACATAGTCCAAAATTCAAGTGTGTGTGTGTGTGTGTGTGTGTGTGTGTGTGTGTGTGTGTGTCTGTGCGCGTGTGTGTGCATTTGAGTGCGTACTATTCAAATATTTTGATAGATAATAGAATACCTTTTAACATGGTGCCCAATTCAGATGCAGAAACTTGTGGAAATATTGCAGTGTAATTGGATACTTTTGAACACGGCAGACTATACGTACTGAATGGCAAAGATTCTGTACCGTCATTGGCTGTTTCATTTTAATGACAGCTTTTCCCACCACCGCCATCTTGCATTTTGTTTTTAAATTTTCTGCACTCCAACATCTCGCGTATTTTTAAATTTCCTGTCAGTGCCAGTCTCATTTTTAAATTTCTCACCATCCATCATCTCTGATTTTTAAATTCTAGGCCATCTGCCCGCCATCATTGGTATTTGAATTTTCCGACATCTGTCGCCTTGGTTTGTGATGTCAGACACACACACATACACACACACAGTGAGAGAGAGAGACAGACAGACAGGGGGGGGGGGGGGGGAGCGGGGGGAGTGAGGGAGGGAGGGGGAGGGCAGTGTGGCCCCTCCTCTCAGCGCTACTCGCTTGGGATGTGGACCCCAACCAACACAGCTGTATTACTGACGTGAAGTTTTACAAGAAAGGTGGATTTCATCATATGGACGTAAATTCATATCGTTAAGGAAATGACGTGGTGGTGGTGGTGGTTAGTGTTTAACGTCCCGTCGACAACGAGGTCATTAGAGACGGAGTGCAAGCTCGGGTTAGGGAAGGATTGGGAAGGAAATCGACCGTGCCCTTTCAAAGGAACCATCCCGGCATTTGCCTGAAACGATTTAGGGAAATCACGGAAAACCTAAATCAGGATGGCCGGAGACGGGATTGAACCGTCGTCCTCCCGAATGCGAGTCCAGTGTGCTACCACTGCGCCACCTCGCTCGGTAGAAATGACGTGTCCATGTACATAGTAATAACATAAAGATATAATGAAGAGCCGAAACATTATGACAACTTCCCAAACTGAGTGTAAGAACACGACTTGGTAGGGCAAGTACGAGTACATAAGCGGTACAGAGACAAATGAAGAATCATTCCACCTACAATACAGGCTACAAATGTAGAAATGTAGAAGTGACTTTGAAAGAGGGCAGATTGTTGCAGAACGGCTCGTAGTTCGAGCATCCCAGAAACTGCGAAGATGGTAGGCTGTTCGCTTGCTACTGTCGTGAGCACCTACGGAAATAGATTGAAGGATGGTCAAACCACGAGTGGGCGACTAGGTATTGGACGACCGCACCTCCTTATACAATGTGGAGCTCGGAGGCTTACCTGCTCTGTAAAGCAGTATAGGCGGCCACCTGTGTCAGACGTAGGAAGAGAGTACGATACTGGTACAGGAGCGAGTGTTTCAGTGCACACTCTTCAGCGAACATTGTTGAACATGTTGCTCCACAGCAGATGACACTTAGTTGTTCCCTCGTTGACCCGTGGACTGCGTTAGTTACGTCTGCATGGGCACTGGATCATCGAAAGTGAGCCTTGGGTCGGTGAAAACATGTCGCCTGGTCGGATGGATCACGTTTCTTACTCTATCTAAATGGTAGTGCTCGGATATGGCTTCAGTGAGGTGAACAACTGCTCGATTCCCGGCGGGGTCAGGGATTTTCTCTGCCTCGTGATGACTGGGTGTTGTGTGATGTCCTTAGGTTAGTTAGGTTTAAGTACTTGTAAGTTCTAGGGGACTGATGATCATAGATGTTAAGTCCCATAGTGCTCAGAACCATTTGAACGATTTGAACAACTGCTCAAAACATGAACCACACAACGGTTGCAGGATGCTTGGGGGGGAGGGCTATTATGGTATGGGGACACCTACCAAGACTTCTGTATGGGACCTGTGATGGTAATCGAAGGCACCGTATCAGCTGTGGACTACGTGAACTTTGTTGCGGACCATCTGCACTCCTTCATGTGAGATGTCTTGTCCGACGGCGATGGCAGCTTTCAACAGGATAACGGTCGGTGACACAAAGCCAAAATCGTATTACAATGGTTTACGGAGCGTGATAGTGAACTCGCGTTGTCTAGGTTACGAAATTCACCTTATCTGAATTCGCTGGAACACAGTAGGACGCTATGGGATGGGCTAGCTCCCCGACGACAAACCACCGGGCCATAATTTACGGGAATTTCGTGTCCTGTGCTTGCCGTAGATATCTGGTGCCACGTAGTTTCCAAAAACCTATCCAATCCATACCACCCAGAAAGTCTACCGTTTTGATTTTTCAAAGGTGAAACAACTATTAAACAGGTGATCATATGTTCGGTCTCATCAGTTTTTGGTTTATTTATTTACAACATGCTCCATTAAAATATTTGTAATACTACATGTATGTGTTGTGTTGTGTTGTGTTGCGTGCGTGTGCGTGTGTGTGTGTGTGTGTGTGTGTGTGCGTGTGTGTGTGTGTAACGTAGTGTAATGCTTGTATTGTATGACGATGATGATGATGATGATGAGGATGATGATGATGATGATGATGATGAGCGAAGGGAGAATTTCAAGCCCTGTGCCAGCATATGGTCTACTCCACGCAAATAGCACAAAGGGGTCCGGCAAGCTCGTAACGTCCCCATCCGACAGACAGATCACCGTCAACAGTGCCGTATGCTCTCACTTCATGAGACACTGACGAGAGGTTTGGTATTTAAACGAGGACACTGGAGCAAAGTCTGATGTTCAGACCACCTCCCCTCCCCTTGTCGGCCAAATACTGGCAGTAGAAGTTTTTTCTACGACCGGGTTACTCAAGAGTCGAGCGCCACCGCTTCAGCGTGCATTAACGACCTCGGCCATGGAAGCGGGTTGTCTTGTCAGTGTATTTACACTATTGGCCATTAAAATTGCTACACCACGAAGATGACGTACTACAGATGCGAAATTTAACCGACAGGAAGAAGATGCTGTGATATGCAAATGATTACCTTTTCAGAGCATTCACACAAGGTTGGCGCCGGTGGCGACACTTAACAACGTGCTGACACGAGGAAAGTTTCCAACCGATTTCTCATACACAAACAGCAGTTGACCGGCGTTACCTGGTCAAACGTTGTTGTGATGCCTCGTGTAAGGAGGAGAAATGCGTACCATCACGTTTCCCACTTTGATAAAGGTCGGATTGTAGCCTATCGCGATTGCGGTTTATCGTATCGCCACATTGCTGCTCGCGTTGATCGAAATCCAATGACTGTTAGCAGAATATGGAATCGGTGGGTTCAGGAGGGTAATACAGAACGCCGTGCTGGATTCCAACGGCCTCGTATCACTAGCAGTCGAGATGACAGACATCTTATCCGCATGGCTGTAACGGATCGTGCAGCCACGTGTCAATCCCTGAGTCAACAGATGGGGATGTTTGCAAGACAACAACCATCTGCACCAACAGTTCGACGACGTTTGCAGCAGCATGGACTATCAGCTCGGAGACCATGGCTGCGGTTACCCTTGATGCTGCATCAAAGACAGGAGCGCCTGAGATGGTGTAAACGACGAACCTGGGTGCACGAACGGCAAAATGTCATTTTTTCGGATGAATCCAGGTTCTGTTTATAGCATCATGATGGTCGCATTCGTGTCTGGTGACATCGCGGTGAACGCACATTGTAAACGTGTATTCGTCATCGCCATACTGGCGTATCACCCGGCGTGATGGTATGGGGTGCCACTGTTTACACGTCTCGGTCACCTCTTGTTCCCGTTGACGGCACTTTGCACAGTAGACGTTACATTTCAGATGTGTTACGACCCGTGGCTCCACCCTTCATTCGATCCTTGCGAAACCCTACATTTCAACAGGATTATGCACGACCGCATGTTGCAGGTCCTGTACGGGTCTGTCTGGATACAGAAAATGTTCGACTGCTGCCCTGGCCAGCACATTCTCCAGATCTCTCACCAATTGAAAACGTCTGGTCAATGGTGGCCGAGCAACTGGCTCGTCACAATACGCCACTCATTACTCTTGATGAACTGTGGTATCGTGTTGAAGCTGCATGAGCAGCTGTACCTGTACACGCAGTCCAAGCTCTGTTTGACTCAATACCCAGGCATATCAAGGCCGTTATTAGGGCCAGAGGTGGTTGTTCTGGGTACTGATTTCTCAAGATATATGCACCCAAATTGCGTGAAAATGTAATCACATGTCAGTTCTAGTATAATATATTTGTCCAATGAATACCCGTTTATGATCTGCATATCTCCTTGGTGTAGCAATTTTAAAGGCCAGTAGTATAGTTTAGATGACGAGGGGTTTTCAATAAGTAATGATACACTTCTTTTATGAAAGTAGGTTGGCTTTATTCAGGATTCCAATACACCATATTATTCCCCGCTCTTTTGGCTACGATATCCTAGTTTTCAAGATAATTACCATACAGTCCGACGGCTTACACCATCTTACTCGGAGGGTCTGAACGTCCGCGTGTTACCACTCTACTGGACCGCGACGTCTTGCTGCATCAATAACCTCCCCATCGTCTATGTACTGCTGCCAGTGGTGTGCATCCTTAATCGAGTCAGATAGATGAAAGTCAGAAGCTGTGGCATCCAGGTTGTAGACTGGATCAGGAAGAACAGTCCAATGAACTTTGGTGAGCACTACCAACAGTGTCGTCCAGTTGTGCAGCGAGGCGCTTGATTGTGATCCATCGATTACATCGAATCAGAATGTGTGCGGTCGACCGACTCGCGGGAGATAGGACAAGTTTTCGCGATATTGTTGCGATGATGACAGACGTCGCGCCCAACGACTCACCGAGCTTTTGTTCACTGCCAGTTCTCTATAGACATTCTGCAAGCGACGATGAGTATCTGTGACGCTCTAGTTTCCCGCCAAAACTGGCTCAATGATAGCTTTCTGCGTGGAACGCACCTGCTCTACAAACGCCATTTTAAAGGCTACATACAGCGCCGCCACCTATCAGAACTTCATGAAACTATAGGGACTGAAGACGGAGAATTTAGAGATGTCCCACCACAAATTCCGTATTTGTTCAACCGAAATTGGCTGAGAAATAAAGGTGTTGCATTACATATTGAACGCTCCTCGTACTAACGAACTATGGTTGTAAAATTCAGTTTTGCATTATGATACCATATGAAACTTACCGAATGATTGACATCAGAACTCGCAATTTCAGAATGTTGCTCCCTCTTAGCTGAATTTGTGCTGACGCCTATGGTAACTTATAAAGGACTAGGAGACCTGAAAAGACAACTATGCTACATTACTGTTACATATAACGGAAGCTATTGCTATCCACGCGCAGAACCAAAAATGATGGTGAATTTGTATTTTAACCCTGATGTGAAGAAACAGAGGTCCAGTAACGTTATCAGAATATGTGAGAAGAGCGAATGATTTAAAATTACAAAAGAGCCTGCACCAATCAATGTCAAATCTTTGGAAGAGATAAACGTGGTGGATGCTATGTTAAACAGAAATATGGAATCTACAACTCCTAGAGTTTTCGTGAAAAGTAGGTTCACCTTGCAACATCACTGAATCTAGTAACTTATGGACGTGGTGTCGGCGATCTCACGCTTCAGATACAGAAAAAGAATAATATAAAGACGAATAGAAGTAAAAACTTCAGTTACGAAGAAGAATTCCAGCTTGGTTTCAGACAAAATATAAGCCTGAAACCATTTTGGCCCGCTTCTTGATAGCTGAAGGGTGCTTTGATGAATCTGATGTATAGCTCTGTAGAAAGCCTTCGGCAATCCAGAGGCGTATAGAAAAGATGGATGCCAGGAGACCACTAAAAAAAAAAATATTTCAAAACCAAGTGAGAGTAATATCAGTGGAGCACAAAGAATGACAAGTCGTTATTAGAAAGGATGTAATATGACGAAGAGTAATGGAGGTAAAACAACCGAATCAGAGATGGTAACATAAGCACGTGTGGGATGGATACAGTTAAAAGTTTTTTAAGTTGACGTAATCTTTTTAGGTGAACGTGATAACATTGTATGGCTACAGTTTAAATACGTATATCATCTACTTAATTTAAATATGGATGAAGAAGCTACAGAAAAAGTAATCATTTATATTAATTAACATTCGTCTGTTTCACACTCTCCTTTGTTAATCGTGATTCGTTTGAGAAGCTTAATCACATATTGTTAAGATTTCACTTGCAATAATGATAGCCACATGGCCTTTCCATCAGTAAAGAGAAGTGTGGTAAAGGCGAATTTTAATTACTGGAACGAACACATGTCATACTCCATGACTGGATAAGCTTATGATGAATTACAAGCGAAAGGAGAACACCAACTTCTGAACAACATAATGCTGGAAGAAACAGTCGTAAAACAAATATTTCTTCCACGTAGGAAGTAACAGTTCATGAAATGGACTACAGTTGTCAGATATAAGAAGACTTCTACAGCTGAAGAAAGATTTCTTTGTCAAAGGAGTTCTACTGAAATAAAATACGGAGGTGCAAATGAGGAAAAGAAGATTCTATAACAGTACTTGCGGAGCCCATCAGTCAATGAACGTGAAATGTGAACTGTGAGAATACGGATGGAGAAACTGTAAACATTTTAAGCACAGTCATACAGAAGTACGCCAGTAATTTAGGCTAATCTGCGATCTTGGTTTTTCTGAGGCACACGAGGCAGAACGTAGGAGTACCACAAAGGTTAAGCGAGGAGAGAAGACTAACGAAAATGTTTTCCTGAAGAAGAAGACAGATTAACCTGTAATTTAGCAAAAAAATGTGCGCAGTAAATGTAGTTCTAGAAGAGCTGTTAACCGGTAAAACTGTACTGGCTGACAAATTTTACGACATGAAAAAGAAATTAATGTATGCTCCACGAGGTAAGTTAAGTATTGCAACAGCTGGCGGTCACATGAATCAAGAACATTAGAGAACACATGGGTTATATTTCAAATGGACCTTGATTAGTCACGAACGCTTTTTCTTGGGACGTCAGTCTCCTGACTGGTTTTATGCGGCTCGCCACGACTTTCACTCCTGTGCCGACATCATCTCAGAGAAGTGCTCGCACAAAACGATCTCAGTTATCTGTTGGATGGATTCCAATCTCTGCCTTCCCCAACTGTTACTGCCCTGGACATCTCCCTCTAGTATTATGGAGGTTATTCGCTGATGTCTTAACATAAAGTGACCGGACGTCCCGATTTGGCCGGGAAAGTTCCGGTATTTGAAGTCCTGTCCCCCTGTTCCGACCGTGTTTAGCCGGGACGCCTAAATGTTCCGGTTTTTATAAATCAAATCCAAGTCTTGCTCATGGGATGTTTCAACATTTAACTCCTCACATTTTTAGCACTGTAAGTGTTTTACACTTTATTTCAATATCATATCCCAAAACTATCATACCACGTTATAGAATGCGTTTACACGACCTGTCTGCTAACGCGTTCAAGTTCGAGACCTTCAATAATACTTGCGCTGAAGTTGGTATTACTGAGCTGGATTTCTCTAGCTGTACCCCTTTCGTGATTGTTTTGATGGCATGATTATTGCTGCGCGTACCGTACAGATTGTAACCAGTTTCAGTTCCAAACTTCAAGAGAGGTAAGTAACGTATCCATAATTCAGTGTCATAAACTGTGTGGTACTCTGCTTTTAATTAACCCTCAACTATTATGGAACATCTCTCAGAGCGCAACAATTTTTTTCTATTGTGATGTATGACACATCCACGTAAATTGAAGCGGGCTCCTCCTATTGGATGTGATGCATGGATGCCAAAACTCTAGACTATTACTGCACTTTTTTCCTTATTGAACTGCGACCCAACAGATGGATGTTACAAGTTTAAAATGTGTTTGCGTGTGTATATCACTGTCATCATAACTTCCAAACGAAAGGTCCGATTTTATTACAATTTTTTTTTATTTGACAGCTGATTTAATCAGAATAGTTGTTAGCTATGTTCCATGAAAGTTCGTGCAGCAGGTTAAATTTGACCAGCTAAATTATAAGTAAAAACGTTGTACGCTAGCTCCCCTGATAATACGCTATATAATACGATTCATAACAGCTACATCAAGTTACGTAGTGCCTGATAGTGGAGCTCTACACGCTGCCCGCCAACTACGAGTTATCTCGAAAGAACTACCTGGCCGCTGGCGCCAAGTACGAGTTAACTCGTAGGAAACGAGTTTCTGCATAAAGCCAGATACGAAAACATTCGTAGCAAATACGTATGATTACAAGTTTTGGGCGTCAGGAACAGCTATAGTAAGTCATCTGGACGTGCTGAAACAGAATTTCAATTTTCCCATTTGGAATAAAGTAAGAGAAAAGTGCACACAAAATATCATACAAATATTTTAGTTTCAGACAAAATATGTATACTGTGTGTCCCTAATGGTAATGGAAACACCGCTCCCAGCGCTAGTTCTTCTCCTGCCTTTCCACACTGATGCTAACACTTGCGAGAAAAGTCTTTGGCACAGAGGAGAGACATACTGAAGTGCGTGAGCTCTGCGCAAGTATACGTTGTCAGCTCTACTGCATTGCCCCTTCTCCCTCACAGCTCACGCAGGTGAACTTTAAAAAAAAAAAAGTGATTTGGCGTTAAAGAGAATGTTATTTTCATGCGCGGTACTGGTAAGTAGCAAAGAACATGAAATTAAATCCAACTTGTTATTGTAACAACACTTTTTCACGCAGCTTTAATGCAAAAATTGTTAGAATCACGTTGGCAACAATGAGAAAACGAGCACAGCTGACATGATTAACATTTCTAATGATGCCGCCAAGACCCAAACAGCACTTGTAGAAGGCAAAACGCTCAAATCCTCGTGTGGCTGATAATAAAGGAAATTAAAACACTCTCTAAAGTCTACACAGCTTACAATGTATGTCAAGCATCAACTTTTAACACTAAAATGATAATTAGTTTCACAGTTATATTACCTCTGCTGTCATCTATTAGAGAGAAGTACGTAGCGTTTATTTTTAACTACGAACTCCAAATTCTGTTCAGAAAACGTTACCTTTTTCCTTAGGTCTGCTTCAACTTCCAATTGGTTTATACAGCTCTATTTATTTCTTCAGGAACACCAACGTTGAAAATCAGGATTCACACATATGAATCGCATCTAAAGACATTAGAAATTTCATCGCTTCTTATGCTAAAGCGGGATCTCTTGACGACAAGACATCCAAAAATCTGGCACACGACAGCATAGTTAACAAGTCGGCATTTGAATCTGACAAATTACAGGATTCTAAATTGACTGAAAATAGGTTCCTTATCCATGTTCGGTTGCTGTTGATTGAAGTAAAATATTATTTCAGATTAGTGTTCACTGTCCATTCCCAGCAAATGCTCGTTGATAAGAGTTGCTGTATCGAGCGGAAATGAGCCTATGTTGTACTCTCTTTGAAATTCTCTTAGCGTCGTGAGCCTCTGTGTTAGACCAAGTGCAGGACGATCGTCAGTAAGTAGTACTGTAGCTTAAAGACGCACAATTTCATTATTTACTAGAATGAGTACAACTTCTATGTAACATACAACTGTCATATGAATCCCTTTAGCAACTAAGTTTTTTTAATTAATTTATTATTAATAAATGTGATTATTTAGAACGTTCGTAACTGTAAATTGTCAATTACGACGAGGAGATATTTGTGCGACCCGGTATTTTATTTTCCAGTCCCGGTGCCGGGCCGCGACCCTTCAGTGCGGAAACGCTGTCTTAACCTTCACGCGCTCGCCCGGGCGGTGAAGTGACCGCCTTTTTGCAATTTCGCGCCATACTTACTACACAAAGGTGTAGGCGGGAGGGACATGTACTATCTAGTTGAACCTTTTTCCGACAGATGCTGCTCAAAGTTCGTCCAAGCCGTACCTCTCTGCCTCTCAAGACAAGTTCAAATAGGTCCGAACACGTTCGGTGGTCAGTTTACTGCCTTGCGAGCGCTTACGGCACTTACAAAAACGGTCAGTTACCGCCTTGCGAGCGCTTTGTTCTACTCGTCTACTTCGGAATATAAGTATTTCTTTTTGTAATACCCCTATAATTCCTCAATTTTATAGACTCTTCCAATTCTCTAGTGAATAGGCATTACTTTCTATAAATTTTGCCATTCACAAATTCTGTTTTTCTTTCTACTTTAGCACTTCGTCATTCTAAGAAATTTCTGTTGGCAAAAGTAACAATTATTTTTATTTTTTAAAGGAAACGACGAAACCTTACGTCTGATGACCTACATAGAATCTTGGTTCAATTGGAGAGAGAGGAAGCAGAGGGGAAAAGCCATGAGGAATCCCTAGAAGAAGACGTTTCCGATGACCCAGATTATGAACAAGAAGGGACTGAAGATGATTTACATCAAAGTGAGTCGGAAATTGATTTGGAAAAGGGGGGAGAAAATGACATAGATCAACAGGAGCTACCAACAAATGACATCAGATTTTCTATAGGTAAGGACATGGAAACTATTTGGGCTAGTAGTGCCAATGTTACCAGCACAAAATCAAAGTCAAAAAATATAATCAAAAGTCTACCAGGTCATAGAGGACAAGCCAGACAATGTGAAACTCAACTGGAAAGTTTTCAGTGTATAGTAACTCCAGAAATGGTAGAATGGATCGTAAGGTTCACGAATATTTATTCTGAAAGGAAAAAATTGGCACGTCAGGCACTGGCAGAAGGAAGCAGTGACTCTGAAGTACGTGAGAGGGATTAGAAGCCGACAACAACGGCTGAAATGCTAGTATTGTTTAGTGCTCTGTTTTTGATTGCGGTCAAAAGAGGAAACCGAGAGAATTTCTCTGAATATTTCAATAGCAATGGAACAGGTCTGACAATTTTGCGAGGCAATTTCAGCCTAAATGGATTTAGATTATTGCTACAAGCTATAAGATTTGATGACCTAAACACGAGATTGGAACGTCAAGCAACGGACAAACTTGCTCCTATACGAGAAATTCTTCTTTCATTGCTAACAGCCAAAAATCATTCAGTTTAGGGGAATTTGTCACTGTTGATGAGATGTTGGTTGCGTTTAGAGGACGACGTTCATTCATCCAGTACATGTCTCAAAAACCAGTCAAATACGGGTTAAAATGTATGCATTGTGTGATGCACGAACTTTTTATGCATATAATTTAGCAGTGTACTGCGGAAAACAAGTGCCAGGCCCTAACGTACTCTCCAACAAACCATACGACTTGCTCGCTAGATTGGTTGAATGCATAGAAGGAACAAATAGAAATGTAGCAACTGATAATTATTTTTCAAGTTACCCGTTGGGTGAATACCTCCTTAGCAAAGGCCTCACTTTTATAGGTACAATGAGAAAAAATAAAAAAGTAATTCCCCCAGAATTTGTGACAGTAAATGGAAATGCATTGGCAGGAGACTACATGTTAAGTTGTCAAGATGCAAAACTTTGATTTCTATGATTACAAAAAAAAAAAGGAAAGCTGTAGTAGTGCTCTCCACAGTGCATGATACCGACATCATTGATGAAGATACCCAAAAACCTGTACAAATCACAGACTATATTCAACCAAAGGTGGAGTTGATACTGTATACCTCACGTACTCCAGAATTTCAACATCAAGAAGAACACAAAGGTGGCCTGCATGTATATTTTTCAGCTAACTTGACTTGGCAGAAATAAATTCGTTATGCATTTTTCACTTCAACACAGGTAATATGAAAGAAAAAATGAGAAGACAATTCTTACATGCGTTATCTTTGTAACTGATGAGCGAAATCATGAAAGAAAGAGATGAATTCAAGCATTTACCAAAAGATTTGTTAGTGTTTTTGGAAAATTACAGAGAGAGTGACGTAGTTTATCCAGTTGTATCAACCCCTACAAGGAGAGGAATACGTTATTTGTTTAGCTCAAAAAAGAATACGAAAACAAAGCGAGAATACGGTGAATGTGGAAGAAACGTCTGTCTACGACATTCAACCACGACAGTTACGTGCAATAATTGTTGTCAGCCTGAAAACGAAAATGAAATGGATACAGACTGATCAGCATTTTTCATCTGACAGAAATGTTTGTGACGTTTTCAATCAAAATTCTTTTTTCAGAGCAAAATTAGCTTTTCTTGTGACGAGTTAAGACAGTGAATAATTCTAGTCTTAAGTATTACATTATATAGTCCCAAAACATTACAATTAAGAAAATGTTCTTATATTTCATTTGGGTACTTGGCTTCCTTTTTGTATTCCATTGTATATATTATTGTTAAATAAATAATTTTGATTACAAATGTGTTTGCAATATTGTGTGAGATATCCTATGTCGATACTTTATGGAAATATGACCTTTGAAAACGGAAAACCTCAATAGACTGATGAAAACTCTCGGGCGGTCGGCTTGTGTGACTATTTCTAGCGCGAGCGCATGAAGGTTAAAGAATTCTTCCACGTAAAGACTTCGTCTTTCTTCAAAAATTGGACAACAAACCACGGGATAAGTGGTAAAAGGCAAATAACGGTAGGGTCATTTAATAAGTACACAGACGTACACAACTCATCTGTAAGATGTACTTTCATCTCCTGCTCCATTTCTTTGAGGTGTAAGACGATTTTATTGCGCATCTGAACTTTTCACTCTTTACGTCAACTATGAGATATACGAGATAATTCTCAGGCTCTGTTTTCTTGTCAACAACTGTTTTCAAAAAATTTCGGAGACAGATGGACAACAACTGCGATGACAAATAAAACTGTATGAACCGTTTAACATGGATTCTGCGAGCAGTTCACTCCTTTTTGCCGTGGCTATTATAACGTTAAAAAGATCTAAATTAAAGACTTCGAGAATGTATGTTTACCTTATACGACTGACCAAACGATGATCGTTTCTGTCTTTTGCAGTTGCTCGTTTCAGCACTTACAAAGCGGAAAAAACAGGAAATCATAAACACGTATATTCAACGGAACAATTGTTTTGCATAAAAAATAAATAAAAGGCAGTCTGATAGACCCCTACGTAGTAATTGCGTTCCTGTAGACATCCATAAATAGTAGACGGGTTAAATCAAATCCAAGCGAACATATCCTCATACACTGTCATTTTTTTACGTTTAACACAGGTATCCATTCATAATAAAAAGAGGGAGAACAGACCACAATGTCCGTTTGCACGAAATCTGGAGGAGGTTTCTGTTTTTCATGGAGGGAAGTACGACATAGAGTACCACTTGAAAACGGCCAAACACAAGTCACCATATACCAGTGCCGCATATTAGAGAAGTTTGACACACGTCTTTCAGCAGGGCCGCTGACTTACAAAGAATATTTGAGAAGAGGGGGGGGGGGGGACATACGAGGGTCTTGCCCCGGGAAATTTTCTAAATTTTAGATGAAAAATAGTGAGTTTCAAAGATTTTTAAGCATTTTAGAGTGATATGATCAACATTAGAACCCCGAAAACTGGACTCTCGATAACTCGACACTCTGGGAATCTCGACAAGCCTGACACATTTTTTGGCTCTGAAAAAAGACACAAAATATAAACGCGCACGTTATTTTCGTAAAAAGCTCATTTAATTTACAGTAATAATAATGCTTATAGACTATTACAGAGAAGTGAATATATAGTTCTGAAAAGACTGAAATAATATTTAAATAAATGCTAATCTATCATTAAAAGAATAGAACATAAAATATTCCCGTCGCACAGTAACAGCACTTTGATTAATAAGTGAATAGCTAATTTAAGCTTACTTTGAATAAGGCTCAGGGTTCATTAGATATAAACATTATCTCAAAGTTAATGCTTTTATATAGTTAATAAAGTTAATACAGTATGCCTAATACTTTCAGTGAAAACGTATGTAAATGGCGGGTTTTAATTGGGTCTTACACCCTAAAAATATTTAAGTATTTGAAAATAACTAATACAGTACTATAGTAATATAGGGCTAGAGTGACTAGAAAGGTGCAAAAGTCGACCGTCTGACTGGATTGCTGAATATGAAGTCGTTGGTGACTGGTCGGATATCCAGTTCATCCAAAACATCTCGGTGGGCATGAATTCCAAGTTGTACAATCGTTTCTGTCCCATGGTTGATCGGAGATATGACTTCAGACGTCTAAGAACGCTAAATGACCGTTCTGCTGTTGTGTCGTAATTGAAACTACTTGAAGAAGCTTAATGCACTTCACTACTTCACGTAACATTTCTCCAATTGCAGACACTTGTGTAATGTATTATCTTACATCACGCATGTTTTCTAAGACCAGTCGTTTTTTATTAGCGATGTCGGCTAACATATTCAAGTGTAAGCGCCGTTTCTCAATGTTTGGATCATTTTTGAAAAACTCAGTTGATTTTTTCCAAACTCGTTTCACCTCTGTTTACTAAGAGCAAGCACTCTTGTTCAACTGCAATAACCTGTGTGAGTTCAGTTGAAGCAAGCCGCTCAGTAATTCAAGATTGCACTGTTTCACAACGTAAATAGCTTTGCAGTATTCCTCTGGGGGTTTGAAAGTGTACGGTAATCTGGCTTTGTTGTTTTCATACTTCTTTGGTATACTTCGATTCCGAGAAAGCGAAGGATCATCAACTTGTGAACGTTTTTCTTTTAAACACAATTCCCAAAAGTGCTCAAAACTATCACGCCTTCCATTCAATATACAAACCAAGCCCTCATATATTTTTTTGAGATCAACAACACTTAGATGAGGGCATTTATTTATTTTTCACTGAAATCCTCTACAGTGTTCATCGCATGGCAATAAAGACGTAAAAGGAAATAAGTCTTGAATTGTACCATTGACTCAAGGGAGCCTGCACATTTGTAACCTGCCTCTGTTTTGTCCTCTGCAGAAAATGTTTCAAAAAAACTCTAGAAGTTCTTCAAAGTTTTTCAATATTCTCAAGATACTAGAAACTCGCACAGTCCATCGACAAAGGGGTCCTAGACCAGCTTCGTCGTTGGTGCTCTCACAGCGTATGCTTTTGACAAGTCCCATTCTTTTGTTGGATTCCCTTACGGTGCTTATTAAGTCCTTGGCTAAGGCCATACTATCCCTCATAGACGTAAGATGGCGGAGACTGTCCACAACGGCCAAGTCTAAACTGTGAGCAGTGCAGTGCACGTAACGTGCTTTAGGTTGTATGTCCAAAACTAACTTTTTTAGTCCTTTGAACTCCCTCTCATAGTCGAGGCACCATCATAGCACTTTCCTCTTAAGTTATCCACTGACAAATCAAGATGAGCAAAAACGTCTTTTAAAATACTAAACAGAGTTTGTGATTCAGTGTTGGGGGTCTCGTATAAGCCAATAAAGTCTTTGTTGATGATTTAAGGAATCATCGACAGTACAAATAGAAAATGATGCTTGTTCGTGAATCGAAGAATCACTTGTTTCGTCAACCATAATAAAGTGTTCAGTCTTCTTGACTGACGCCAATACCTTTCTCAACACAGACTTTCCTCGTCGATCAATGATCTCGTTTTGAATATCGCGGGACGTCCACTTATACCCCGAAACCCCTAACCAATCTTTAAACTCAGGTATGTCATTCTTTCGGAATTCCAACAACTGTAAACAATTTGAGCTTACATCTTCGTGTTCTCTAATTGCTAGTCCTTGTCGGCATACAAATTGCACGGTAGTAAAAATTGTCTCAAGAGCTAAACCACCTTTCATCATATTACTATCTAACTGTTCATTCAACTGGGAGGCCACACTTCGGTTAGTGACAGAATTTAGCTTCAGAACACCTTCTTTATGCGTAAACGCATTTTATGAAGACGGAATTTTTCCAAAGCCTTTTTTCACTTAGAAAACCCTAAGGAAGTAAATGCATCTTCTTTTTTTGAAGAAAATTGTAGTAGATTTTTAGCATCTGCCTCTTTGCAGGTTTTGCAAAAAACTTTTTCGGTAGATGCTTCATTTTCTAGCCATGTATATTTGATCAGCCAGAATTTTTGAAATGATCTTCCCTCACCGGATTGTCCGGGTTTCGGCTGTGAACGGTTCTCGCCTGAAGACGACGAAGCAATTGACGACACAGTAATTGTTGGAGGTTGACTTGCAGTACCATAAACTTCGAAGCGCGCCATTTTGGTAACAAATTTGTCCATTGCAAACTTAATTCACAATACACTAAGCGACTAAAGTAAATGAATAAAATATAGTCATATAAAATAGTCCACTAGACAGTGAAGTCGGCACACAAGACATGTCTGCAGCATGCACTGAACGAAACTATCCGCACTGAATGACTGCGACAGCAGGGTGGGCTTCATACAGCCGCCGCGTCGTTATTTCTCGGGGGTTCCAGGCGCTTCTGCTCCAGTCCTTTAGATGTCGCCGCGGCCGCAGCGCTGGCCCGCCGGCGCCAGACTTTACCCGAGGGTTCGCACACCTGGACAAATTCTAAGTGTGCCCGCAGCACCGTAACACTATCATGACTCACACCACTCGTTTTCAGTTAACGTGCTTACTACCATAATAATTAATTGTTTTAACTCATTACTGAATTTATTTTAAAAGATAAAAAATTCCAACATAATTTCGTGATTTCACAAAACATAACATAACTAATAATTTTCTTAAATTACTGGAGGGGCTCCACCCCCCTTCAAATGAATTTTTGAGGGGGCTCCGGCCCCCTCAGACCCCATGGAATCGGTGCCTGTGTATTTCGGCAAGTTGTTCCAAGTGACCACGAACTTAAACTAGCTGCAGTGGAAGGCACATGGGCCTTCCACTTAGTACAAGAGAACAATTGCTTTCATTCAAGTAACTGTAGTATGTCTAAACTCATCCAGAAGTTCTTCGAGTCCAAGTATACTTGTGGCCGTACAAAATGTGAAGCCATTGTTGTTAACGTGCTTGCTCCACACTGTCGTGATGAATTGCAAGAAGTGTGCCAAGTTAACTGCATTACTACTCTTTCTGATGCATCTAACCATGGAAACACAAAGCTCTTCCCTGTAGTTGTTCGATATTTCTTGCCTCTTGAAAGCATATATGTGAAAATTCTCCAGTTTAAAAGAGCAGCCTGGTGAAACTGAAGATATTGTTGGAAACTATCTATGTGATACCATCACAGAATATAATTTGAATGATAAGGTTTTAACATTTTGCGGGGACAATGCCAACATAAACCTTGGTGGATGTCTCGAAGAGGGACGAACAATATTTTCCACAAATTAAGGGGCTGGCTAGGTGGTAGCCTTTAAATCGGCCGCGGTCCGTTAGTATACGTCGGACCCGCGTGTCGCCACTATCAGTGATTGCAGACCGAGCGCCGCCACACGGCAGGTCTAGAGAGACTTCCTAGCACTCGCCCCAGTTGTACAGCCGACTTTGTTAGCGATGGTTCACTGACAAAATACGCTCTCATTTGCGGGGACGATAGTTAGCATAGCCTTCAGCTACGTCATTTGCTACGACCTAGCAAGCAATATTTTTTGATGCTGTAAAACATGTACCGTCAAGAGCGATGTTCACCAATTATGGATTAAAGTTAAGTATTCCAGCAGCTGCGTACGTTTTTTGTTAGTCTCGTTTCCTTGACCTGTTCCAGACCTCACACCAGCCTGCGTGAGCTAAAACGCGTGCCTTTCGGCTTCCTCCAAACTCCGTGGGTTGGCTCCTGCCAATCCACAACAGCTATAAAGACAGCTGCAGATTGTTTACAAGACGTTATAGAGTGTGTCATTCACAAGATTTATTATTACTTCAATATGTATTATGTGCGCGTAGAAAACTTAAAAGAATTTTGTGCATTTTTAGACGTAGAGTACATACAACTACTTGGATACAGCAGTACCAGACAGTTCGCCTTGATGCCAGCCATTGAGATAGTTATACGGCTCTATGGCCTACTAAAATAATATTTTTTGAGTGAATAAAAATGCCCAGCAGTATCAAGGAAATTTTCTGGAAACTCATACTTGATGTCCTGCTTATGTTTTTACAAAGCCTCAACTTTTCATGTAGCAGTATTGAAGATAGAAGGCCAGCGTGTTATACAGAGGTTGGAGAAGCACTTCATGATTTAAAACTGAATATTACAGAAAACCGAAAAACCAGATTTGTGCCACACATTAGAAGAAGTGTTTCAAGCAAACTTGAATCTGAGGGGGACATAAACGTTATTAAGTTCACTGAAACCATCTGTGAATTTTATGATAGCAGTGCACAATACAATGAGCCGTGGACGGATCACTTTAATGCCTTTTCGGTCTTCAAATGAGTTCTTTTAAACGATGTAGCTACATGAGTTGAGGTCCAAATATGCCACGAATCTCTCAAAAACGTATTGCCAAACTGTAACATTGTAACAACAACTACTGAACATATAATAAATTTTTTCTTTGGAATTTCGATGAATTAATGTACGTAATGTTTTAATTTCATTTCTTTTTCTTTTCGTGTCATTATGTTAAAGAAAATGTAAGCAACTTTAGATGTGGATATTAATATTTATGTCAGATTTCAAGCAATGCTATAACAAAATTGAGGTGTAATCCCTGTTGTAACATGTCTGAAATTGTAATTGTGCGGCTGGTCCATGCGTAGGCAATGTATTAAGATATGTGGAATGTAAAACCTTTGGTGAATACCCTATCTGTAGGGGAGCAGTAAAAGGTGGATGGCAGGCGAGCGCGAGAAAATGCACACGGGCGCGGCACGGCATAACGGGCTCAGCAGCGGTACTAGTCGGAGTTGGGCATCGGTCTGAGGAACACGTACCGGATCGAGGAGGCTATCCTGGAAAAAGTGGTTTCATTGAGCCTCGGATGTGCCGTGTCCGACGACTATACAGCATGGCTATATTCTAATGGCACTGGATTGAAAAGGATTACGACGCCAAGAAGAAGCAAAGTGCCGCTACAGCAAAAGCCATAGCTGTGATTGTATGTGTGCTGTGCGTCTCGCCATCTCGCCGCCCGCCAACCGCTGCTTCGACTCGCACAGGTTGAATCTTTAGAATTGTATTCGTGTGGACCAGTGTTAATTTTGTTCCTGACAGTTCAATAATAACTTAACTTTTACCAGAATTGTTCTATCAATGAATTATCCTAATCACTCACCTAGACAGGGTCCTTTCCACATGTTGTGCAATCCGAGTGTCCCGAAATGAAGATTTAAAGTTTATGGTAATAAGAATTAACTGCAGACCTATTTATGCTAGAATGAATTTTGAGGAGCTTTATGGTTAATGAAAATATAAGTAAAGAGCAAAGGTCTGACAAAGTTGTAAGATAATTTTGGAATTGGCTTAGTAAGGAAGCTTAATTAATTTGAGACAAAAATAATGGTAGTTAAATGAGGAAGTAATTGGACAATAAGAGTAATAATTCATATTTTTTAAATCTTGAGTAATTAATGTTTCCAATAGTTAATGGTTTCAACATGGTGATCATAACAGTTTCAGGGTCCCCCCCCCCCCCTCTTTCACTCTTTTCTTTTCTATTCATTTAAATTCTGAAGTGATTGCACTGATTTGAAAAGCAAAGTTAAAGTCAAGATAAAACCTATCAGGGTTTTACCATTATTAAAATTGACATTGTATGTGTGTGTGTGTGTGTGTGTGTCAAAAGTGCTATTTCTAGGGTGACCTATGTCCGATTTCAGTCGGATCAATAGATAAATCGCAGTTCGTAGTAATCATTGTAGTGTAATGTTGTGTATTTATAGCTTGTTCAAACTAGTACAAAAAGGGAAAATCTTAATTCAGTAGATTTTTCTGGCACTAAAATCCACCATATAATACAGTATTACTACGTGTGGTTATGCTTGTATGTACATCCACTTGTACAAGGGAAAAACTCACTTAATGCCTAATTAGGCTGGCGACCGTATTATTAACCATTAGTAGCATCTGCAGTGTACGTTTCTTACCTGTCCTAATGTGTAATTGCACTTATACTTGCTTGACGTATCATTGTTGTTACTGACTGGGTATAAGTCCGGTTTTGCTTCCATTTAGGTACACGCGGTCAACATATGCACTAAAATCCTTTCCTATAAGGTGAAGCCCGTCAACTTATCATAGTACAGGCTTTAAAGAGTTAACCTACGCCCGAGGGTGGACGTCACAACATCAATGACAATGAATTATTTCAAGAGTGTCTTAACAGCAGCAGTTTGTCACCTCTCAGAAAATAGACAAATGGAATTTGGAAAAAACTGACACTGATATGTGTTGGTACAGATGTTTCAGCACTTCAAATCGAAACAAATGTCTTAAGAGAGTATTTCTAGGATTGTGGCGTTAGCGTTGTGTCTTCCAGGTACAAATGCAGCAGTCGAGCGTGTCTTTTCTTTGGTGAATAAGATATCGACATCTGAGAAAACTCAAATGAAAATAGAGACTTAGAAATCAATTCTGACCGTTAAAATAAATCTGAAATACAGTTGTTCAGAATTCTATGACTTTCTAAACTCAAAAGGAAGCAAGCATTTGTTAGATAAAATTCATTCATCAGAGAAATATCGGGGCATGAGCAACTGAACTTTTAAAAGTTGTGTATAGTTATCTAAGCAAATGTTTTATTAACTTTTAATATTTCGGTGCATCATTATTATACAGCAATTGTGAATGTGTCTTATGTTTTAAATTACATTTGTGTTATAGTCATTTGATGCCTGTTACTTATTTCATGCAAAATTTAATAACGTATAACAATTATAAGACAGTGTTGTATTCCGAGTAGAATAGTTACTGTATAAAATTGGTCCTCAAGGACGCCCATACCATAGTTCGCAGGGGTGCCTTCTCTGTCATATAACCACAAACTTTTAAATAAATTTCTTGAACTAAATTCCTCATGTCTTGTCTTATCAGATCACATCCTCATGTTTTGTCTTATCAGTCTCCACTTAATTTGCAACACTCTTCTGTATCAATACACATCAAATACTTCTATTTTCTCCCTTTTCCAATTTTACGAGAGTCCGTGACTAACTTCCATACGACGTTGTGCGCCTAACGTACTTTATCAGAAATTTCTTTCTCAAAGTAAGGGCCATGTTCGCTGACAGTGGACATCTTTTAGCAAGGAATTCTCAGTCTTTGCTAGTCTGCTTCTTATATGTAGTTTTATGTAGTTTTACGCAACCCGCCATGTTACACCTGGCCTTTATAAACTACACACGGGGTTTTGAAATTCTATCGCTCGCTTCGCGCAAACTATTAGTCTTGCAGAAAAAGTGAACAGGACCTTTTTGTAGGAAGTCTAATTTAGTGAAATCACGTACTAACAGCGATAAGTTTTCACCGTAGGCCACTGTTTCCGAGTTATTCAAGGAAACTGTACGAAAGTGACCTTGAAGCGCACTTTCACCGCCATACACATCCCCCAACAGTCAGGATTTCTATTATATTTAGATTTTTTATGGGGTAAGGCTGACAGCTGACAAATAATTATGAAATTTCATTGCAGATGGCCAACTGCTGTTTCTTTTAATGCTCAATGCTACCGGTTTCGATCAGTAGAGCCAAAGCAAAACGTAACCAGCTTGTCAATGCAACATTTGAAGTGGATAAATTCGATGTATTTAGAAAAACGTAGCTCTTTTATAATAAATAATCTTCAAAATACACAAATATGTTGCTCGCAGCACTCCTACCGCTGTACAATAATTTCTGACTGCACGAATTATTCGCGATATTCGACTTTTTTTTGTCTCTATGGGTTGGGCTATTACATCATCGGCATAGTAGGCTGCTTCCCTAACACTATTAGTTTAAAAGCGCCCGTGAGCGTAATGAACGAAAATCTACTTTTGTGAATGTTACACTAAAACTAATTACGTTGACATTTAGATCAAAAGCGTTTCGTAGCCAGAATGCCTGATGAATACAACGATATAATTGTTTATTTTATGCTTTAAAATTCACAAAAATTTTAGGTAAAATTTTACAATTTGAAATTGCTTGGCTAAGCCAGTAGCATAATAAGACCAGTCAATAATGACCAAAAAATGTCTAATGTGAGAAATAATTCGTCCAGTCCAAATTGCACAGTGGTAGGGGGGAGTGCCATGAACAACATGATTGGTGAGGGCTGAGTGTGGAGAGGGCGTGTATTTGAAGGTCACTCATGCACATTTTTCTTGAATAACAAGGAAACTAGAGCCTCTAGCGTAAACATATACCAGTTCAAAATTTAACTACGTCAAATTTCCAATGTAAAGGTACTGTTCACGTTTTCTGTAGGACTAATAATTTGCGTGTAGCTGTCGAGAAAATACGAAAATCACGCGCGTGGTTTATGAAGGTCAGCTATAACACTGCGGTCTGCATAAAACGACAGCCGTAGTGGGTTGGAAAGCACCCGTTGTCTAGGGGTAGCGTCTTTGATTCATAATCAAAACGTCTTCCGTCCCGGGTTCGACCCCCGCCACTGCCTAAATTTTGATAAATAATTAGCATGTCGGCCGAAGACTTCCGGCATAAAAAGTCAGCCTCATTCTGCCAACGGCCTTGTCAAAGAGGGCGGAGGAGCGGATAGAGGTTCAGGGCACTCTCTTGTCCTAGGGGTGGGAAAATGCCCCTAAAGGCGGAGGAATCAGCAATGATCAACGACATGAGGATGCAGAAGGCAATGGAAACCACTGCATTAAAGACACGTAACGTGTATCCACAGGACATGTAGCCTGTAATTGAAGAAGTGTCATGATGATCTCTCCATTGGCAAAAGATTCCGGAATAGTCCCCCATTCGGATCTCCGGGAGGGGACTGCCAAGGGGGAGGTTACCATGAGAAAAAGACTGAATAATCAACGAAAGGATAACGTTCTACGAGTCGGGGCGTGGAATGTCAGAAGCTTGAACGTGGTAGGGAAACTAGAAAATCTGAAAAGGGAAATGCAAAGGCTCAATCTAGATATAGTAGGGGTCAGTGAAGTGAAGTGGAAGGAAGACAAGGATTTCTGGTCAGATGAGTATCGGGTAATATCAACAGCAGCAGAAAATGGTATAACAGGTGTAGGATTCGTTACGAATAGGAAGGTAGGGCAGAGGGTGTGTTACTGTGAAAAGTTCAGTGACCGGGTTGTTCTAATCAGAATCGACAGCAGACCAACACCGACAACGATAGTTCAGGTATACATGCCGACGTCGCAGGCTGAAGATGAACAGATAGAGAAAGTGTATGAGGATATTGAAAGGGTAATGCAGTATGTAAAGGGGGACGAAAATCTAATAGTCATGGGCGACTGGAATGCAGTTGTAGGGGAAGGAGTAGAAGAAAAGGTTACAGGAGAATATGGGCTTGGGACAAGGAATGAAAGAGGAGAAAGACTAATTGAGTTCTGTAACAAGTTTCAGCTAGTAATAGCGAATACCCTGTTCAAGAATCACAAGAGGAGGAGGTACACTTGGAAAAGGCCGGGAGATACGGGAAGATTTCAATTAGATTACATCATGGTCAGACAGAGATTCCGAAATCAGATACTGGATTGTAAGGCGTACCCAGGAGCAGATATAGACTCAGATCACAATATACAGGGCGTTTCAAAAAGAAAGAGCAGATTTCAAACATTTATTTCTCAAAAACTACAAATGATAGAAACACAATTCAAACGTTTCTTGTCAGAGAAAGGTTCAAAGTTTTTCAATGGTCCGCGCAGAAGTTCCATGCAAATCCGCAGTGGCGCTGGCGTTTGTTTGTAGGAAAATGGCGACGACACCACAGGAACGATCATTTTGTGTGCTGCAATTTGCAAAGTTAGAGTCCATTGTTGGTGTGCAACGTGCATTCCGCCGTCAATTCAACAAACAGCCGCCTCGTCATAAGCAAATTTATGAGTGGCATCACAGATTCGTAGAAGATGGTTGCATCTGCAAGCGAAAAAGCACGGGTCGTCCACGCACATCGGATGAAAATGTCGAGCGTGTCCGTGCAGCTTACGAAAGGAGCCCTAGAAAATCCACGGCACGGGCAAGTCACGAACTAAACATGTCTAAAACAACGGTATGGCGCGTTCTGAGTAACCGTCTGCACATGAAGCCGTACAAACTGCAGTTATTGCAAGCATTGCGTCCTGACGACCACAACAAAAGGTTCGAATTTTCAACTGCAATTCTACAGGACATGGAAGAGGACAATTTTGCCGAACGATTAATTTTTTCAGATGAATCAACGTTTCACATTTCTGGTAAAGTTAATCGGCATAACGTACGAATTTGGGCGAGTGAAACTCCGAGGGACGTTATTCAACATGAAAGAGACTCACCAAAGGTTAACGTCTTTTGTGCAATTTCGGTAAACAAAGTTTATGGACCTTTCTTTTTCATGGAGAAAACTATCACAGGAACCATTTACCTGGACATGTTAGAAAACTGGCTATTTCCTCAACTTCAGGAAGATTCAAATCACTTCATCTTCATGCAAGATGGCGCCCCACCACACTTCTCTGAACCTGTACGACGGTACCTAAATAACACCATTCCAGGACGGTGGATTGGAAGAGCAGGAGCACAAGATCAATGTCATCGTCTGTGGCCTCCCAGGTCACCAGACCTTACTCCCTGCGATTTTTATTTGTGGGGGTACATAAAGGACTGTGTTTATGTCCCACCTATGCCCGCTACTCTTCAAGAGGTACGACATCGAATTGTTGCGGCCGTGAATTCGGTAACTAAAGACCAGTTGCGTCGTGTGTGGCAAGAAATGAGATACCGGTTTGATATTTGTCGTGTAACAAATGGTGCTCATATTGAGGTACAGTTTTGATATTTGTTGTGTAACATTTGGTACTCATATTGAGTGAAGGACCGTTGGAATTGTGTTTCTATCATTTGTAGTTTTTGAGAAATAAATGTTTGAAATCTGCTCTTTCTTTTTGAAACGCCCTGTAGTAGTGAGGCAGAGTAGGCTGAAGTTCAAGACATTAGTCAGAAAGAATCAATACGCAAAGAAGTGAGATACGGAAGTACTAAGGAATGACGAGATACGTTTGAAGTTCTCTAACGCTATAGGTACAGCAATAAGGAATAGCGCAGTAGGCAGTACAGTTGAAGAGGAATGGACATCTCTAAAAAGGGCCATCACAGAAGTTTTGAAGGAAAACATAGGTACAAAGAAGGTAGCTGCGAAGAAACCATGGGTAACAGAAGAAATACTTCGGTTGATTGATGAAAGGAGGAAGTACAAACATGTTCCGGGAAAATCAGGAATACAGAAATACAAGTCGCTGAGGAATGAAATAAATAAGAAGTGCAGGGAAGCTAAGACGAAATGGCTGCAGGAAAAATGTGAAGACATCGAAAAAGATATGATTGTCGGAAGGACAGACTCAGCATACAGGAAAGTCAAAACAACCTTTGGTGACATTAAAAGCAACGGTGGTAACATTAAGAGTGCAACGGGAATTCCACTGTTAAATGCAGAGGAGAGAGCAGATAGGTGGAAAGAATACATTGAAAGCCTCTATGAGGGTGAAGAATTGTCTGATGTGATAGAAGAAGAAACAGGAGTTGATTTAGAAGGGATAGGGGATCCGGTATTAGAATCGGAATTTAAAAGAGCTTTGGAGGACTTACGATCAAATAAGGCAGAAGGGATAGATAACATTCCATCAGAATTTCTAAAATCATTGGGGGAAGTGGCAACAAAACGACTTATTACGTTGGTGTGTAGAATATATGAGTCTGGCGATATACCATCTGACTTTCGGAAAAGCATCATCCACACAATTCCGAAGACGGCAAGAGCTGACAAGTGCGAGAATTATCGCACAATCAACTTAACAGCTCATGCATCGAAGCTGCTTACAAGAATAATATACAGAAGAATGGAAAAGAAAATTGAGAATGCGCTAGGTGACGATCAGTTTGGCTTTAGGAAAAGTAAAGGGACGAGAGAGGCAATTCTGACGTTACGGCTAATAATGGAAGCAAGGCTAAAAAAAAATCAAGATACCTTCATAGGATTTGTCGACCTGGAAAAAGCGTTCGACAATATAGAATGGTGCAAGCCGTTCGAGATTCTGAAAAAAGTAGGGGTAAGCTATAGGGAGAGACGGGCCATATACAATATTTACAACAACCAAGAGGGAATAATAAGAGTGGACAATCAAGAACGAAGCGCTCGTATTAAGAAGGGTGTAAGACAAGGCTGTAGAATTTCGCCCCTACTCTTCAATCTGTACATCGAGGAAGCAATGATGGAAATAAAAGAAAGGTTCAGGAGTGGAATTAAAATACAAGGTGAAAGGATATCAATGATACGATTCGCTGATGACATTGCTATCCTGAGTGAAAGTGAAGAAGAATTAAATGATCTGCTGAACGGAATGAACAGTCTAATGAGTACACAGTTTGGTTTGAGAGTAAATCGGAGATAGACGAAGGTAATGAGAAGTAGTAGAAATGAGAACAGCGAGAAACTTAACATCAGGATTGATGGTCATGAAGTCAATGAAGTTAAGGAATTCTGCTACCTAGGCAGTAAAATAACCAATGACGGGCGGAGCAAGGAGGACATCAAAAGCAGACTCGCTATGGCAAAAAAGGCATTTCTGGCCAAGAGAAGTCTACTAATATCAAATACCGGTCTTAATTTGAGGAAGAAATTTCTGAGGGTGTACGTCTGGAGTACAGCATTGTATGCTAGTGAAACATGGACTGTGGGAAAACCGGAAGAGAAGAGAATCGAAGCATTTGAGATGTGGTGCTATAGACGAATGTTGAAAATTAGGTGGACTGATAAGGTAAGGAATGAGGAGGTTCTACGCAGAATCGGAGAGGAAAGGAATATGTGGAAAACACTGATAAGGAGAAGGGACAGGATGATAGGACATCTGCTAAGACATGAGGGAATGACTTCCATGGTACTAGAAGGAGCTGTAGAGGGCAAAAACTGTAGAGGAAGACAGAGATTGGAATACGTCAAGCAAATAATTGAGGACGTAGGTTGCAAGTGCACAGGAAAGGAATTCGTAGCGGGCCGCATCAAACCAGTCAGTAGACTGATGACAAAAAACAAAAAAGGGGCAGCTGACTCACCACGTATACTCGTTCCTTCGTCCGTCACGCGTTATTGTTTTCTGAGGTAAGAAATTCCTTCATTTTGCCTACTGCAGATGCTTTGTTTTCATGTTACTTTTGGTAATACTGTGAAATGGTTTTGCTTTACTGATAGTTTTCATGAGTCAGTTAATTCTACTTTTTACACGTTGCAAATTACAGTCATTCGTAATACCATACAGACTGATCACAGTGAAAGTAACATTCCACATACTTTGAAAGTTCGCAATAACTTTTTCAACAATTTGGAACATTGTTTTGCTATCCAGAACAAATTTATAGAAGTTTGTTATTATTTTTAAAAATTTAATAATAATTTCACAAAAAATCAACCCTCAAATTCACTGCCCTTCTCAATTCCTCATGACAATACGTTCCGTTGCCATATTCGGTAGTCTTCCCATAACTTGAAAGATGATTGTTGTTAATGAAGTAAAAGATCCACGCAGTGGACACCAAGTGGAAAAGCTACTCCTTATGTTTTAGATCTACACTGCCAAAAAAAAATGCAAAGGAACTGTTAATCAGAACTCAGGGAGAAGTTGTAGTGTAATTCACATTAGATTTATTGATCTTAAACGTGACAAAGACAACAAAATTATTAAAGAATTTTTTTTAAAAAAACTCCTTACTAATATGGGATCTATGGTGGACAAAGTGATCTGCTGGGGATCGACACACGACACTAACCAGAACACTACTCGCTCTGTCTCACTTCATACACATGAATCCAGGTTATGGAATCAAACTACGCCACCACCAAGCATCTATATTCTAACATACAAAAAAAACGAAAAATATGGTTCGAAAGATCAGGGTGCTGAGAAATATATATTATAGCCCTACATCGCAACAGCAAATACTTTACTGTCCTACTGGTCAATGCGGCACACCACGATGCGTTTGGCGACTGAAGCCATGGACAGCGGCAATCTGTTGTTAAATGCGCGTTCCCGAAAAATGCAAGTACTCGGTCTCATGTTCGGTTAATTCAGAACGCAGGTACTTCCCAATGAGCCTCTGAAATCCCAATGGATTCCAGTGTGCAGGTGGACCCATTTGCTGGTCTGCCAAACCAATTTGACTCCATGCCATGAGTGTGCATGTTGAAATATGTCAAATGTTCAGACGGCCGACTCAAGACAAATGAGTATACGCATGCATCACTCGTTGTGACCGTGATGATATAAGCAGTACCTCTGATGGTTCAGAAGGTGACTGGCACAGGCTCTAAGTCGCACACTACCAAAGGACACAAGTCTCACAATTTAGGTAGAGACCTGCAGTTCTTTACTAGCCAGTGCCAGTATAAGAGACTTGTACTACAGTGCTCCTTCTTCCTTCCTCTGTGTTTCCTCCTTAGCTCGGTTCCAAAAGCACATTTGTCTTTTTCGACTTCCCCCACTTTTGCACAAGCGAATCATGAGCTGGAGCTCGGCGTTTTAAGCTTGGAGAATGGTCTTTGCACTGCCAACCGATTTGACCAATCAGAGACTTTAAAGTTAATTGGAAGAAAATGGAAAAACAATTCAACTTAGCGGCCTCTTTGCCATGTCTTTTGCTAACACAGTACAGGGTGGAAGCACCGCCCTCCATAAACAACATGTTATCCCCCCTGTTGCGTCCATTTCAAAGCTTGCAAAGAATGGCCAGAAACTCGCAAACAGCTTCATGCATTGACAAAACATGTTTTGAAACAGAGTCTGGATGTCTGAACGCCGGTTTCCCTGTCCCATGGAGATTCGCAGAACATTCACATTCTTTTTGGCGGCTTGCCCCCTAACAAGGGTCTATCCTCTGCTTTACTCCCAGCCTACAATGCGCTGTCGGCGACTTTTCGGCGCTAGGCCGTATACCTGGACGTCTGCCTGTCGTCCGGCGCCATCTTAAAAGTGTTTCTTCACAATGCAACCATGGCACATGGCCATCTGGAAATGACTCCTCACCATTCTCCAGAAGAAACGCGCTTTGTCGGCCCCCCAAAGCCGTGCTTTTACTGCAGTTGTTTAAGTCGGCACCCTGTTCCTTTGACAGCAGGTAAAGCTTACCGTATTTCTTTCCCTAGAGCATGCAAGTAAGACCATAAACTGCTGCCCACCATTTTATCACAATGTATGAAGTCAAATCGCAGTAGATCGTATTCCCTACACTGAGTCAGAAGTGGGAGTGCCCTGCAATCTCTCAACCTGAAGAGAGTACCCATGATTCGATGTTGCATATCAACCTCTATTTCCCGGTACACTGACATGCCATAATGTGTCTTCGACAGAAGCAGTGCCACTGCCACTCTGTTGTTGTTTTTGTTTGACTTCGGAGAGCTCACTATTACGGCTACGTCTGTTCGAGCACAGTGACGAAACAGGCCGCAGTGTCACTTCTGTCCGACACTATTTGATGACGTAATTGAAAATGGTGCTACCAGAATTTACGTTAGTTTCCTCTGTGATTTGATGACACTATCAATATAAGCAATTCTAAACCTATCAGCGACTTAGATTTTTCATAACTATCATGTAGTGGCGTCATTGGGCCTTTTGCAGGCGCTATTGCAGTTACCTTTGCAGCATCAAGTAGTTGGGTAAGGATTGAAGGTACGTTTCCACAACATAAGAAGACTGCTGGAAATGTGATTTAGAGGTACAGGAGCACACCAGGATGCCAGTGGACATAATCTCCAAAGAATCAGTGACGTCACAATAAAGTAGCTACCTATCAACGACCTAAGTTAGTCACATTACTGATGTTGTCAAACGACGCTTCAGAATTGCTTGATGTAAACAGCGGTATGAAGAGGCGTCGAAAAGCATAATAAACATTATTGAGGCAAGTCAACTAATCTTTATTGAACGCTGCGCTACGCTTCCAAGTGACACAGATAAATGACACTATTTTTCAACGAGGTCACCAAGTCTCTGTGAACAATGGTCAGAATATTCTAGCAGTCGTTCACATCCTCGACGATAGAGATCCTCTCCTTCCTCGCAGAGCCATTCGGGAACCATTATGTGAGCATAAAATGGTTCACATAGCTCTGAGCACTGTTCGACTTAACATCTGAGGTCATCAGTCCCCTAGAACTTAGAACTACTTGAACCTAACTAACCTAAGGACGCCACACACATCCATGCCTGAGGCAGGTTTCGAACCTGCGATCGTAGCGGTCGCTATGTGAGCATCCTCCACCGTTGCACAATCTCTGTTTCACCCCCGATATTCTTTTCGTTTCCAGTAAAAATCGAAATCGCGTGGCACAAGATCTGGACCTTGTGATCAGCATAACCCACGCCTCTGCGGCCTTAGTCAAGTAGTTAACACCAGTTTACTACGACTGGACGCGATACTGCATTTGGTCCACGTACAGGCAGATTTGGAAGGCGACTCTGTGAACACTTAAGACTTATTCCCGACAGTAACACCTCTGCCCTGATTACTTCAACAATGAAAAACGTACTTTTCCGGTTCCCGCGCCATTTCACTTGCACGCCGTGATGCACATGTTCAGCGGAA
The DNA here is from genome assembly GCF_021461385.2 of Schistocerca piceifrons. NCBI lineage: Eukaryota > Metazoa > Arthropoda > Insecta > Orthoptera > Acrididae > Schistocerca > Schistocerca piceifrons. The sequence continues at coordinate 549,266,087 of NC_060143.1, forward strand.
CGTAGCAGAACTATCTCTGCTGGAGTTACTCTCTTCTCACAATCCTCTTAGCGTGAGACAACAAGTGTTACTTACTTTTTTTAAGTCTCATCGGTTACATAATGGAATGGTATCACGGAAATGGCATAGACTGCCTTAATGTCGTTGTCATAGAACGTAGAGAGCCTTACCACTTCCCATAATTTACTCAGAATTCGGTATCATAGTACATTATGTGATCAAACGTTTCCAGACACCTGGCTGGAGATGACTTACAAGTTTGTGGCGCCCTCCATCGGTAATGCTGGAATTCAATATGGTGTTGGCCCACCCTTAGCCTTCATGACAGCTTCCACTCTTGCAGGCATGTGTTCAATCAGGTGCTAGAAGGTTTCTTGGGGAATGGCAGCCCATTCTTCACGGAGTGCTGCACTGAGGAGAGGTATCGATGTCGGTCGGTGAGACGTGGCACGAAGTCGGCGTTCCAAAACGTCCCAAAGGTTTTCTGCAGGATTCAGCTTAGGACTCTGCAGGCCAGTCCATTACAGGGATGTTACTGTCGTGTAACCACTCAGCCAAAGGCCGTGCATTATGAACAGGTGCTCGAACTTGTTGAAAGATGCAGTCGCCATCCACGAATTACTCTTCAACAGTGGGAAGCAAGAAGGTGCTTAAAACATCAATGTAGGCTTGTGCTGTGATAGTGCCACGAAAAACAACAAGGGGTGCAAGCCCCCTCCATGAAAAACGCGACCACACCATAACACCACCGACTCCGAATTTTACTGTTGGCAATACACACCGTGACAGATGACATTCACCGGGCATTCGCCGTCCCACACCCTGCCATCGGATCGCCACATTGTGTACCGTGATTCGTCACTCCACACAACGTTTTTCCACTGTTCAGTCGTCCAATGTTTACGCTCCTCACACCAAGCGAGGCGTCGTTTGGCGTTTACCGGTGTGACGTGTGGCTTATGAGCAGCTGCTCGACCATAAAATCCAAGTTTTCTCGCCTCCAGCCTAACTGTCATAGTACTTGCAGTGGATCCTGATGCCGTTTGGAATTCCTGTTTGATGGTCTCGATAGATGATTGCCTATTACACATTACGGCCCTCTTCAACTGTCGGCAGTCTGTGTCAGTCAACAAACGAGGTCGGCCTGTACGCTGCAGTGCTGTACGTGACCCTTCACGTTTCCGTTTCACTATCGTAAACAGTGGATCTACGGATGTTTAAGAGTGTGGAAATATCGCTTATAGACGTATGGCACAAGTGATGCCCAATCACCTGACCATGTTCGAAGTCGTGAGTTCCGCAGAGCGCCCCATTCCGCTCTCTCAAGATGTCTAATGACTACTGAAGTCGCTGATATGGAGTACCTGCATCTAATATGAAAGATGTATGTTTTCGGGGGTGTCTGGATACTTTTGACCGCATAGTGTATATACAAATAATTTAACTAGCACGACGACAGTACTCCCATTTGCGTGGTGACCTGATACTCATTTATTTACCACTCTCGTAACAGGTTAATATCCACTTTTATCTAATTTCAGAGTTGCACCCGTGGTCTACGGGCGCCGGCACGGTAGCTCAGCGTGTTCGGTCAGAGAGCTGCTTGGTCTCTGTAATTAAAAAACTGAGTGAAAGAATCAACAACGAACTTGAACGGATGTCACGTCCGCAACGACCAAACACAACGAACGAAATGGAAAAAAAGGGTAGTGTCTTCAATTAAAATGTAGTCCGTCCCGGTTTCCAAACTCCCCCCCCCCCCCACTTTCATTTTAATTAATAATCAGCATTGTCAGCCGAAGACATAAGAAGCCACCCTCATGCAGCCAATGACCTTGTCAAAGAGAGTGGAGGAGCGGACAGTGTTTCAGGGCACTCTCTTGTCCTTGGGATGGGAAACTGTCCCTAAAGCAGGAAGAATCAGCAGTGATCAACGGCATGAGGTTGCAGAAGGCAATGGAAACCACTACATGAAAGACACATAGCATGTATTCACAGGACATGAGGCCTGTAATTGAAAAAGTCTCATGATGTTCTCTGCATTGCCAGAAGATTCCGGAATAGTTCCCCATTCGGATTTCTGGGAGAGGACTGGAAAGGATGAGGTGGCCATAAAATAAAGATTGAATAATCAGTGGAAGCATAACGTCCTACGAGTCGGGGCGTGGAATGTCAGAAGCTTGAATGTGGTAGGGAAGCTAGAAAATCTGAAAAGGGAAATGCAAAGCCTCAATCTAGATACAGAAGGAGTCAGTGAAGTGAAATGGAAAGAAGACAAGGATTTCTGATCAGATGAGTATAGGGTAATATCAACAGCAGCAGAAAATGGTGTAACGGTAGTAGGATTCGTTATGAATAGGAAGGTAGGGGAGAGAGTGTGTTACTGTGAACGGTTCACTGATAGGGCTGTTCTTATCACAATCGACAGCAGACTAACAGTGACACCGATTGTTCAGGTACATGCCGACGTCGAAAGCTGCAGATGAAGAGATAAAAAAATGTATATGAGGATATTGAAAGGGAGACAAAAACCTAATAGTCATGGGGGATTGGAATACAGTTGTAGGGGAAGGAGTAGGAGAAACGGTTAGAGGAGAATATGAGCTTGGGATAAGGAATGAGAGAGGAGAAAGAATAATTGAGTTCTGTAATACATTTCAGCTAGTAATAGCGAATACTATGTTCATGAATCACAATAGGAGGAGGTATACTTGGAAAACGCCGGGTGATACGGTAAGTTTTCGGTTAGATTACATCGTGAACAGACAGAGATTCCGAGATCAGATACTGTATTGTAAGGCGTACCCTCCCGCAGCAGATATAGACTCAGATCACAAGTAGTAGTGATGAAGAGTAGGCTGAAGTTTAAGAGATTAATCAGGAAGAATCAGTACACAGAGAAGTGGGATACGGAAGTACTAAGGAATGACGAGATACCATTGAAGTTCTCTAAGGCTATAGATATAGCAATAACGAATACCTCAGTTGAAGGGGAATGGACGTCTCCGAAAAGGGCAGTCACCGACTTTGGAAAGGAAAACGTAGGTACAAAAAAGACAGCTACGAAGAAACCATGAGTGAGAGAAGAAGCTGACCGATGGAAGAAGGAAGCACAAAAATTTTCACGGGAATTCAGGATTACAGAGGCACAAGTCACTGAGGAAATATGAAGTGCAGTGAAGCTAAGACGAAATGGCTGCATGAAAAATGTGAAGAAATCGAAAAAGAAAAAAAGATTGTCGGGAAGGACTGACTGCCGGCCGGGGTGGCCAAGCGGTTAAAGGCGCTACAGTCTGGAACCGCGTGACCGCTACGGTCGCAGGTTCGAATCCTGCCTCGGGCATGGATGTGTGTGATGTCCTTAGGTTAGTTAGGTTTAAGTAGTTCTAAGTTCTAGGGTACTGATGACCTCAGAAGTTTAGTCCCGTAGTGCTCAGAGCCATTTGAACCATTTGAAGGACTGACTCAACATATAGGCGAGTCAAAAAGCTTCTGTAAAATTAAAAGCAAGGTTGGTAAAATGAAGAGTGCAACGGGCATTCCACTGTTAAATGCAGAGGAGAGGTGGAAGGAACACGATGAGGAGAAAGATTTGTCTGATGTAGGCCTCTACGAGGAGAAAGATTTGTCTGATAGAACAAGAAACAGGAGTCGATTTGAAAGAGATAGGGGATCAAGTGCTAGAATCAGAAGTTAAGAGAACTTTGGGGGGCTTAAGATCAAATAAGGCAGAAGGGATGGATTCCATCAGAATGTCTAAAATTATTGGGGGAAGTGGCAACAAAACGACTTTTCACGTTGGTGGATAGAATGTATGAGTCTGGCGAAATACCATCCGATTTTCGGAAAGATATCACCCACAAAATTCCGAAGACTGCAAAAGTTGACAGGTGCGAGAAGTATCTCAAGATCCTGTTAATAGCCCATGCATCCAAGTTGCTGAAGAGAATAATATACAGAAGAATGGAAAAAAAACTTTAGGATTTGTTAGAAGACCATCAGTCTGGCTTTATGAAAGGTAAAGGCACCAGATGGGTAATTCTGATGTTGCGGTTTTATAATAGAAGCAAGACTAAAGAAAAATTAAAACGCGTTCGTAGGATTTGTCGACCTGGAGAAAGGGTTCGACAGTGTAAAATGGTGCAAGATGTTCGAAATTCTTAGAAAAATTAGGGTAAGCTGTAGGGAGAGAATATGTGCAAAAGCCAAGAGAGAATAATAAAGGGCCGGCCGCGGTTCTAGGCGCTCAGTCCGGAACCGCGCGACTGCTACGGTCGCAGGTTCGAATCCTGCCTCGGGCATGGATGTGTGTGACGTCCTTAGGTTAGTTAGGTTTAAGTAGTTCTAAGTTCTAGGGGACTGATAACCACAGATGTTAAGTCCCATAGCGCTCAGAGCCATCTCTGAGAATAATAAAGAGTGTACGACCAAGAACGAAGTTTTCGGATTAAAAAGGATGTAAGAAAGGTATGTAGTCTTTCATCTCTTGCTGTTCAATTTGTACGTCGAAGAAGCAATGACGGAAATAAAACAAAGTTTCAGGAGTGGGATTAAAATTCAATGTGAAAGGATACCAACGATACGATTCGCTGATGCCATTGCTGTCCCGAGTGAAAGTGAAGAAGAATTACACTATCTGGTGACTGGGCTAGTCTATCTGCAAGTGTGTCCCACTTCAAACTTTCTATGAGATTTGTAACGCTCTCGCGATAGCTAAATGTGCCAGTCACGAATCTTGCCGCTCTTCTTGAATCAGACCCAACTGGTAAGCGTCCCATACAGACGAACAGTACTCTAAGACTGGACGAACTATCGTATTGTAAGCAATTTCCTTTGTTGAAGAACAGCATCGCTTCAGGATTCTACCAACAAACCGAAATCTAGAGTTCGCCTTGCCCGTTACTTGTGTAATCCGATCATTCCATTTGAGATCATTTCGAATAATCACACCCAAATACTTGACGGATGTTACCGCTTCCAAAGACTGGGCATTTATTTTGTACGGGTACATTAATGGGGATTTTCGGCTTGTTAGACGCAGTAGGTTACACATACTAATAATGAGAGATAACTGCCAGTCATTACACCACGCATTTATTTTCTGCAAATACTCATTGAATTGTTGACAAGTTCTGTGTGATACTACTTTCCTGTAGACTACAGCATCATCGGCAAACAGTCTAATGCCGCTGTCAATACCATCAACCAGATCGTTTATGTAAATCGTAAAAAGCAGCAGACGTATTACGTTGCCCTGGTGAGACCTGAAGTTATGCTTGTTTCTGTTGAAGTCACCCCATTCAGGACGACATACTGCTCTCTGTCTGTTAGAAAACTTTCTATCCAACCGCATATGTCATCGGATAGACAGTAAGCACGCACTTTTTGGAGCAAGCAACAGTGCGGAACTGAGTCGAACGCCTTTCGAAAGTCGAGAAATAATGGCATCAAACTGGGAGCCGGTATCTAGAGCCTGTCGTATATGATGCACAAAGAGGGCCAGCTGTGTCTCGCATGACCGCTGTTTCCTAAACCCGTGCTGGTTTCTGCAGATGAGCTTCTCAGAGTCTAGAACGATCATTATGTCTGAACACAAAATATGTTCCATGATTCTACAACAAATCTATTTCAGTGAAATTGGCCAGTAAATATGTGCACCTGATTTTCTACCCTTTGTACAGATTGCTATGACCTGGGCCTTCTTCCAGTCCCGTGGAACTTTCCGCTGATCCAATGATCTCTGATAGATGATGGAATAGAATGGTGCTGTATTTGTAGCATAGTCAACATATAATCTTATGGCGATACCGTCTGGGCCAGATGCCTTCCTGGCATCTAAGGATCTAAACTGTTTTTCAATCCCAGATACACTAAACATTGTGTCAGCCATCCTTCCGTTTGTTCTATAATTGAAAGGGGGAACGGTGCAGCAGTCCTCTACCGTAAACGAGTTTTTGAAAGCTAGGTTTAGAATTTCGCCCTTCTGTTTATCATCATCCGTTGCATTACCCGTACTTTCAGCAAGAGAAGGTATTGAATTATTTGTAGCGTTCATAGATTTTACGTACGACCAAAATTTTTTGGGGTTATTCTTAGAATCTGCAGATAAAATACTGCTTTCAAATCTTAATAAACGATCAGCACAAACTAAGAGTGTATGGAGGTCGATATCAAGATAGCCGATAATTCGGTTGTTTTTCTTCAAATGAACGGATCTCTAGACTGAATCACGAATGAAGTAAAACGTCGTAACAATAACCGGACGCTGAAGTAACTGAAGATAAAATAAACAGTTATAGCGTTTCGTGGAAGGAATATACCCGCGAAAATGATAGCGCTTGACTATTGGAATAGGTTTTGTACCACAGACCGCAGTTTCTTTGCCGGCAACGTCGGTTGCCCTCGGCTGTAGCCATGAACTTAGCGGCTTCTGAGAACCACTTTGTGTCTCAAGCTTCCCGGGGGAGACGCCTCCGCTGATTAAATTCCGCCGAACGGGGCACGGGCTCTGATTGGATTGAACTGCCGGAGCAGCAGGGCAGGGGGGGGGGGGGGAGGCAAGTCCACTTAATTAGCTGAGAAGGCTGCAAGTTGCAACACCCGTGAAAATGAAAAGACATTGACTTCGCGGAACCGGCAGGCCCTGCAGAGTGACAACTCCCAGGAGAAAGCTCCCACGTAAAACTCACTGTTTGTTTTAGCCCGACCCCATAAAAGGAGCAGACAACAACTTGCATTAGAAACTAAAACGAACGCAAGGAAACCACAGAGAAAACCGAAGACTCAGTACCTGTTGTTGATACGAAAGTGTGGGAAAGTTGTCTCCACGTGGAAACAGCGCAGAAATGATGAACAAAAGGAACACATTCATCGCATTACTGACAGTAGCTGCTTCGAAATAAAGAGTGTCCAATGGATGGCAAGGATGTCGACTTTCCCCCGGCCGCCTTACAAGACCTTCGTTTCCAGAGTATGATTAAAAGACATGGCCTGACTTAATACTGGGTAGTTATAATTAAACTGGCAGTGTTTCGAGTGCGGTAGTGTAGGCTGTATACGTCATATGACGCTGAAACAGCGTACCAAAGTGCATTAATCGCCGGAATCGTGGAGTATGTTGAAAAAATAATACAATAGTTCAACCTGTTATCATCAGGTGAAAATATGGCGCAGTAGGCGGTCAGAATCAGGTGTGGTTATGACATGGTCACAAGTTACAAAGTGTGTTCAGTATGGTCTACAGTACGGTCTGAGGACTCAGAGACATAATGCATCCGTAACATCTGCTCACAGTGTATCTTGTGTAATCAGAGCAGTACGTCATCGTATGATATCCTTCAGATCAGGAGGAGGGAGGATACATTCCTGATAGACACGCTCTTTCAGATATCTCCACATCCAGAAGTCACATGGATTTAGGTCGGCGGATCTGGAACATCACACATCTAGAAATTGCCTGTCGTTTCCGAAGGTTTCTCGAAGCAAAGCTTCCACAGTATCATGAAACCAGCGGTGAGGACACGGTTGCGATCATGCAAAACTGGGTTTCCGTGCTGCACTAATAGGCTGACGAGGTGCCATCACCTCGAAGAAAAATGGACTGAAAATGAAGTAGCTTGTGAATTGACATAAGCTGAGAGCAGTGGATGTTCCTGCACGTGTGGGGCGGGGGAGGGGGGGGGAGGTAGAACCCTATATGTCACAGTCCCGTGTAACCGGTGTAACCGCAGCGCCGCCCAGAGTAAAGTGTGCTTCGTTCATCATAAGAATATCCCCACCGCCAATTTCCATGCGTGCCAAAAACAAAGCGCAAAGTCAAGGCATTGTAGCCTATCTTGGGGCTTCGTTCGGAGCGCATTCTGAATCTTGTAGGGATACCTGTGTGCAGTGCGCCACAAAATCGTGTGAACTGTCCACCAGGAGAGACGTAATCCCTGTGACGCAGTTTGACCACTCGCTTGACCACTGGCATGTGCTGCACGGTCGACTATAAATACAACAACTTCATCATTAGCTCCCATGGCAATTGGCAACCTCCCTCTCCCCGCTGCAGCATTTAGTTCAGCTGTTTCTTCAGATTTGTTGATCATCTTCTTTAGCCTATTTGTTGACACGGGGCCTCTTTATAGCTGTTTCTGCTGGCGATATCCTCGCAATGCAAAATGGCTCTGAGCACTATGGGACTTAACATCTGAGGTCATCAGTCCCCTATAACTTAGAACTACTTAAACCTAACTAACCTAAGGACATCACACACATCCATGCCCGAGGCAGGATTCGAACCTGCGACCGTAGCGGTCGCGCGGTTCCAGACTGAAGCGCCGAGAACCGCTCGGCCACAACGGCCGGCCCTCGCAATGCAGCGTTACTGTTGCTGCCATTCTCATAAAAAGATTTTACGAGAAGTGCACGGACTTTCTTCTGAACAGCCATTGCATTTCGTACGGAAGACTGCAACCTTCTAAATCCTTCAGACCAAGATTGACTTCACACACACACACACACACACACACACACACAAATACACACAGGAGAAAGGAAAAAAAATCAACACGACTCGTCAAGAGACACACATCATACTGACGCCAGAACAGGGAACATTTCACATGGTGGCTCCTTACAGCGCCATATTCTCACCTGGTGGCAGAAAGTGGAACTATATTATTTTTTCAGAACGCTCTGCGAGCAAACAGATTAATAAACTTACCTACGATGTTTCACGGTCCTGCGATGGTACACAGCCCACATTGAAGCACTCGGCACACCATCAGTTTAACTATAACCACCTGGTGTACGATACACATATTGTCAAGGGTAGACATTTATAAGAAGTATAACCAAATGTCTCAGCGGTTATTAAACAAAAGCTTACGATCAATCTCTTGAAAAGTATTATGCATCAAGTATTGTACGGAACAAGTACCTAACGAACACTGAACTGCTGGATAGGGCATTGCTTTGCGAGTTTTTAGCTTATCTGCTGTGAATCATTCACATATCCAAATGGTAGCGCTGCCTATTGAAATTAAATGATCGGTTTCGTTGTCCCATTCGACAAATTACTCCCATCATCCCTACAAGATAATTACTACAGGTCCTCTTTTGCGCTATGCCAATGGCACTTGTAACAGGTTCATTTTGTGTCAACCGTCTGAACTATGGAGTATTACCACGATGCTTGAAACAATGGATTCCTGTGTTCTGTCTGTACTTCTGATGTCGATGAATCGTTCTTCCTTGTTGGTTGTGTTGACGCTATTTGTCGGTGTGATGATGATGATGATTGGAGATCGAAATTAGTCAACAGTAATAAATATTATTAATACAACAATTACTTTTGCTGTTAATATTTTGACATTGATGTCAGGAGTACACTCTTCGAAAATCTGAGGGCAGAAGGATGCTAATGCTTGTGTACAATTTGCACAGTAAATACACTACAGGCATAAGAGTCGAAGGACACGAAAGCAAGTCACTAGTTGAGAAGGGGTTGAGACAAGGTTGTAGCCCATCCCCCACATCACTGATCTATACATAAAGGAAGCAGTGACCCAAAGAAAACAGTAATTTAGAAAGGGAATTAAAGTACAGGAAGAGGAAATGAACACTTTAAGGTTTGCCTACAACTTTGTAATTGTGTCAGCGACGGAAACGACCAACAGAATGTAATCGATAGTGACTTGAAAAGTGGTTATAAGGTGAACACAGCAAAAGTAATACAAAGGTAATAGAGTATAGCCAAATTATATCATAGGGAATTAGATTGGGGTATGGAGCACTACAAGTGGTGGATACGTTTTGCTGTTTTGGTAGAAAATTAGCTGAAAATTGCCGAAGTAGAGGGGATGTAAAACACAAACTGGCAATTGGAGGAAAGTTGTTTGCGAAAAAGTGAAATATTTTAACACCGAATTTAAATTTAAGTGTTAGAAAGCCTACTCTCAAGGTATTTGTGTCTACTGTACGGAAGTGAAACGTGAAACATAAACAATTCGGGCAAGAAAAAAATACGGGCGCATTGCTGTAGAAGAATGGTGACAGTTACATGGGTATATCGAATAATGTATGACGAGATACTGACTCGAACTGGGAGAACAGAGATTTGTGGCAGAATTGGACTAAAAGAAGGGATCAGATGATTGACCACATCCTGAACCAACAAGGAAGAATCAATTTGGTAACTGAGGTACGGGTGGCTGGAGAAAATGATGGAGACCATGGCTTGAACGCAGTAAGCAAGTTCAAACAGATGTAGGTGGCTTGCACAGGACAGATTTGCATGAAGAGGTCCGCTAAACCAGTCTTCGGACTGAAAACCGCAACAGCAACACCAACAACAACCAGAGCTGTGGTGCACAGCCTGCAGAAAGTAAGATACGACGGTTGCCCAGAAAGTAATGCACCGCAATTTTTTTCTCAGCCAAAACCAATGCTACGAATGCGAAACGTTACGTATATATTGTTTGAAGTCTCCTGAGTGAGCACGCGAAGTTTTCGTCAGTTCCAACAGATAGCGCAGCTGCAGGACAGCTTCAAAATGGCGTCTGTAGGTGATGTACATTGGAGAGAAAGAAACTGTGGGGAATACTCACAAACGCTTTTACAAAGTCTATGGAGCATCTGTTGTCGACAGAAACACAGTTAGTTACTGAGAACGGAGGATGAGGTCATCAGAAGGCGGAGCTCCACGATTTGCAGCGGTCGGGAAGACTATCCACCGCTGCCACACCTGATAGCCCTGACCTAGCCCCCTCGGACACCCACTTGTTTAGGCCATTAAAGGATGACACTCGTGGAAGACATTTCGAGGACGATGAGGAGATGATTCACACAATGAAGCATTGGCTGCGCCGCTAGGACAAGGACTGATACCGACAGGGTAAACAAGCCCTTGTTTCGCGCTGGAGGAAGGCCACAGAATGAGATGGAGGTTACGTGGAAAAATAGGGTGTGTAGATAAAACACCATTGTTTGGTGTGTGTAATTCTCATTGTGTTCAATAAAGAATTGTTGAAGAAAAGAAATGTGGTGTATTGCAATCTGGGAAACCCTGGTAAGATAACACTTTGTCATTGTCTGACACCCCATGGTTTCTTGAGCTGAAGAAGGTGGAAGAAGTTAGTTGTAGCAGAATACAGAAAAGAGTAGACAACGCACAAAACCACTCCAGATCACAGAATAAACAGATCGACCATCCTTACGGCGGAACAGGCAATAACAAAAATAGTTTCTCTGTCGAGCAACAGATGTCGCTGGTGACGCTACGATGCTCGTTGACCTAACGTGTCACGGAATTGGCAACGCTGTTTCTGTGGTGAGGTGTTCGATACTGGATTTGTTGGCGTTTAGCAGAAGGCCGGTGCGCTGCAAGGCGAGGGTTTTCGCTCCGTAGCCGACAGTTGACGGTCGCAGATTAGCTTCCGTAATTCTACAAATGAAAATTATTTTTACTGCGGGGATACTTCTCACAATTACACGCGCAATAAATAAATGACGTGAATCGAAAGTGACGCTTATAAACATTTAGTGTTTGAATGCAGGCTGTATTGCCATAAAAGTTTCGGATACACTGTCGAATCCACGCGGTTTGCGTAGTTCACAAACTCGTCGCTCTCCATGCTCTCTGTTCTGCAGCTCGTTTGATATGGATTATGGGGTTAAAGAAATCTCCAAGTGGAAGTACAACACAATTCCCAACTTCTTTATATTTAATTAATTAATTTACTTACTAATATTAAACATATATCGCACAAACGACACTACAGCAAACAAGAGTTAACTGTCAGGAGTTGAGTCGTTTTGAATTCCAAGTCCTATACAAAATTCGATTACAGCTGCCTCAGCAATGTATATCTTTCTTTGCTCTACTTCTGTTAACACTTGTTAGCGGTCGTAGTTAGCAACAACACAAATAAGTGCTACACAATAACTCGATGGTCTGGTTTTCTTTTCCTTTCTTTTTTTTTCGTCCGACGTCAGAATGAACATGTTCAACAAATCACAGTGATTTCACAGCACCAATCAGAAATTTAACTGACGAATGACAAGTGTATAAGTATCGTTACAACCGCTAATCAAGTAAATGATTTGAGCGCAGTTCAGAAAATAGGAAGTGGGTGCCGTTGGGTATCACGCCCTGACGCTATGGACATAAGCCTCTATTTTCCACAGTGCTTGTCTAGGAATTAGCTGAATTTTAATGACAATATATTTTTCACACTGAGACAGTAAACAAGCTTAAGAAACATTTTTGGCTTCCTTTTTCAGTATTTCTGTAGCCATTCTTAAGAACAACGACATTTTGTATCTGATTACTATCAGATGTAACTGAATGTCATTTCATCTATCTGTATCTTCAAGAATGGTATTAAGCTGTAAACATCTTCGTTTATACTGTCAGCAGGTCTACGTCAGCCACGAACCGTACTGTTTTGCTCAGATTTAACATGTTACCTCTTTTGAGTTAAATGGGCAGAGTGATGAAGGAAAGACGATGGAATCGATTAGAACAGTATACAGAGTATCTGTTTGTCGTTTCATTCAATATAAATTAACGATTATATATCGTTGGTCACTTAAGTTTTGAGAGAGTTTTACGAAGTTTCTCTTTGAACACAGTCCTGCAACTGTACTGTAATCTGTATTTAACAAGGTGGTTTAAGATCTTCATTTGATGATAATTTCTTCCCAGCAGGCCAACGTTTGAAGCAGGGAAACAGAAAGAAGTCGCTTGGGGCTAAGGATGATGCATAGGGTGCCTGAGGAACCAATTCAACGCCGAATTCATGCACTTTCAGCATTGTTATCGCTTATGTGTGGGATGGTGCATTATCTGGTGAAAGAGCACTTTTTGAGTTACAACCTAGGTCTTTTTCAGCCAACGCAAGTTTCAAACGCTCCAACAATGAAGCATAATAGGGTCCCGCTATCTTTCTGCTTTTTTCGTAGTAATCTGTGAAGATTATTCATTGGCAATCCCAAAAAAACGGCTCTCTAGTTGAAATCGCGATAGTGTGGAAATGGATTGGAAATGAGCGTATGGCATCGTTGGCCGGGAGGCCACATTCGGGAAGTTTGGCCTCCAAGTGCAAGTCTTATTTCAGTCGACGCCACATTGGGCGACTTGCGCGCCGGTGATGAGGGTGAAATGATGATGAGGACAACACAACACCCAGTCCCCGAGCGGGGAAAATCTCCAACCCGGCCGGGAATCGGGAATCTAAACCGGGCCCGGGTTGTATGGAAGGCAAACACGTTACCACCCAGCTATGCAGGCGGAAATCACGATAGTGAAATTAATAAATAGATGTCAAATAGTTGCAATGATTTCATATTAAAGCATCATGCGGCTTCTGTGAAGAAAGCTCAGTTGCCGCACTGTATCGACTTGTAAGTTTTAAAATTTGGGCAGTATCGAGTGCTTAGGGCGCTTTTATTACTTCTTACTCGTAACTAATATATTCATTCATATGAATTCTAAATTCACTTCCGTAACCTTTCTTCATCTTTAACCGGAAATCTGAACATTTTTAGTTCAGCATTTGTCCCTCTGCTCCTTCCACAGTTACTCAAAGGCACTCGACAAGATGACTCGATCCCAGTAAATTCAACACTAGTGGAGAGACTGCTGCACGAAGCAAACCCGTGACGCGTGACGTCACACTGCCATGTTAAACCGAGGAAAGATGTCAAATTGTTCTCAATTATCATTTAAGTACAATGTATGACGCTGTGTGTGTTTAGTTTACAGTTAACTGTTAATTATTGCCCTATACCTTCTAACCCATCCCTACAAGATCAGTTTAGCAGTTATTTTGCTGTGTTTACATACGTGTCTTCCGTACTGCCCTTAAAGCTGTTGACAAATTGTGCTTCTCAAAAATCTTACCTCTATGCAAAGGATTTTTTGCATTCCTTTTTCGCATTTTAGTGCCGAACTTTCACACAGTAACACATGTAATGCAAAGGGCACTTCTCTCTACATCTACATCTACATTTATACTCCGCAAGCCACCCAACGGTGTGTGGCGGAGGGCACTTTACGTGCCACTGTCATTACCTCCCTTTCCTGATCCAGTCACGTGTAGTTCGCAGAAGAACGACTGTCTGAAAGCCTCCGTGCGCGCTCGGATCTCTCTAATTTTACATTCGTGCTCTCCTCAGGAGGTATAAGTAGGGGGAAGCAATATTTTCGATACCTCATCCAGAAACGCACCCTCTCGAAACCTGGACAGCAAGCTACACAAGTCTGCCACTTGAGTTTGCTAAATATCTCCGTAACGCTATCACGCTTCCAAATAACCCTGTGACGAAACGAGCCGCTCTTCTTTGGCTCTTCTCTATCTCCTCTGTCAACCCGACCTGGTACGGATCCCACACCGATGAGCATTACTCAAGTATAGGTCGAACGAGTGTTTTGTAAGCCACCTCCTTTGTTGATGGACTACATTTTCTAAAGACTCTCCCAATGAATCTCAACCTGCACCCGCCTTACCAACAATTAATTTTATATGATCATTACACTTTAAATCGTTCTGTACGCATACTCCCAGATATTTTACAGAAGTAACTGCTACCAGTGTTTGTTCTGCTATCATATAATCGTACAACCTTCTTTCTATGTATTCGCAATAAATTACATTTGTCTATGTTAAGGTTCAGCTGCCACTCCCTGCACCAAGTGCTTATACGCTGTAGATCTTCCTGCAATTTTCTAATGCTGCAACTTCTCTGTACACTACAGCATCATCCGCGAAAAGCCGCATGGAACTTCCGACACTAACTACTAGGTCATTTATATATATTGTGAAAAGCAATGGTCCCATATCACTCCCCTGTGGCACGCCAGAGGTTACTTTAACGTCTGTAGAACTCTCGCCATTGAGAACAACATGTTGTGTTCTGTTTGCTAAAAAGTTTTCAATCCAGCCACACAGATGTTCTGATATTCCGTAGGCTCTTACTTTGTTTATCAGGCGACAGTGCGGAACTGTATCGAACGCCTTCCGGAAGTCAAGGAAAATGGCATCTACGTGGGAACCTGTATCTAATATTTTCTGGGTCTCAGGAACAAATAAAGTGAGTTGGGTCTCACACGATCGCTGTTTCCGGAATCCATGTTGATTCCTACAGAGTAGAATCTGGATTTCCAGAAATGACATGATACGCGAGCAAAAAACATGTTCTAAAATTCTACAACAGATCGATGTCAGAGATATAGGCCTATAGTTTTGCACATCTGCTCGACGACCCTTATTGAAAACTGGGACTACCTGTGCTCTTTTACAATCATTTGGAACCTTCCGTTCCTCTAGAGACTTGCAGTACACGGCTGTTAGAAGGGGCAAGTTCTTGTAACGAGAAAATTTCTGCACACATCATTGGGCAACAAAACAGCAAAACCTTTCCTTTGTTAATAATTTGACGACCCTGCGGCCGAGTGGTTCTAGGCACTTCAGTCCGGAACCAAGCGGCTGCTACGGTCGCAGGTTCTAATTCTGCCTCTGGCATGGATGTGTGTGATGTCCTTAGGTTTGTTAGGTTTAAGCAGTGTAGGGGACTGATGACCTCAGATGTTAAGTCCCACAGTGCTTAGAGCCATTTGAACCATTTTATTAATAATTTCGGCTGCTAACAGGGAAAGATCTTTACTGTTAACGCTAACAACTTAACAGGTTGTTGTGTTAACAATTAACAGGCAAGAATTTTGGGAAAGGAAGGATGTGGTAAAATTAGCAACATGTAAACATCAAATTTTTATTTTTATTTTTTGTTTTGCTTCATTCAACATATATTCACAAGTCATACATTGGCAATTAGCTTCGCCAACCTCTGCCTCATGTCAGAATAGTTATCCTGTGCAGCAGCTGTTGCTTTTTTTCTATGTACCTTTAATCTAATCTGAAGGTACACGGTAGCAAAACGTTGTTTTAGCTGTGGTACATCCATGTCTTCACAGTCAATGGCAGAGACGAGGCTAGTGTAGGCGCTTTGCCAAATACATTGGCTTCTTCACCAAAGATACAACGAACCGACTTAAAAAGCCTGTCATAAAAATGGTTTGAGATTAAGGTAAAGCTCACTAGAGCAGAACGAAAGCATTTTTATGTATACTGCATTATTTTAATCACGGCTACAGATAGGTGAAGAATCCACCTCAGTCAACCTTCAAGGCAGCTGGATTTACCACAGGAGTCTTGCGGTAAGTGTGATCACTTGAGCACATGTAGGTAACAGTAATACGTTCGTTGCACTCAGCACTTAACAATTGCATAATCTTTTTCACAAAATATCGTTACATATAATAATAATATTATCCTGATATTCACTGAATAGTGTTGAATCAATAGCCTCAAAGTAACTAATATCGTTCCTATCATCAGTGAACTTATCATTTTGCTTCTTATGGCACATGAATTCACGTACACTGAAAGAGCTCACTTGTCTCAATGTCATCTACATTATCCTTGTCACTTGCAGTAACATTGCTTTTGAGCATCATTGTTCTCAATGCAGTCTGGAACTGTAATGGGGTGGGATTATTGTTCCAACCAAACCTAGATCTGATGCAAGGAAAAAGGAGTTGTAGATGATCGTCTGAGAGTTTGTGTGCTAAAAAATACTTTAGAGGTTCAGTATCCCGAAACGGAAACTCCTGAAAGAGGTTTCTAACACCATGTATGCATGAAAAATCCCAGCACAAATGTTTTCCGTTGATGTACTAATGAACACACACCATCATTCCTGAATGTTTGAAGGAAGTTTTCTGCCCAAAATTCAGTCCAATAATTAACCTTTCAGCTTTCAATGGCTGTTTAGAGCTACTAGCATGAAAATTTCTAGAATTGCACACATAAAACAGTTCATCAATAGTTTTGATGAGTTCGACAGAGACAGAAGCACCCTGAAAATCTGGATGCTGAGAACCGTTTAGAAATTCAATGTCATCAGCAACTCTAGAGCTGATTGTCTGGGCTCCTACAGAGGCATTCATTTTCTTATTATGGAAATTCACATGTTAACCAGAGAGCGACTAGGTAAATTTTAAGGATTCAAAGTTTTGCAGATAATTTAACTTCAAAATAAAATCCCACTTCACATGTACAGCTTCATAGTTAATAATTTTCTTTTTGCCTAAAGTATTACAAACTAATTTCACCATATAGTGTGGATCAAAAATTGCATGACCATTACTGTCATTGGCAGAATGCTTGAAGTAAGGTGCAAAATTTTCCAGATTCAGTGAACACCCAAGATTTTTCAGAGGAGGGTCAATCCATACCGAGTGGTCCAAGAAAAAAATAATTGGTTGCTTGGCCATCTCAGAAAAATTTTATATTTACTGGGTGAATTCCCCAATGTTTAGTAGTCACAAAAATATTTTTAAGAAATTTATTGTTCATTATTTTGAAATGGCTGCCATATTTGCTCCAGCCTGCAGCCGTTTTCTCGTATTTGCAAGCATCTACATTTTTTACAATTATTCAGTAGTGGATTGTCCTAAGCCTTTCAGATAAAATGCATTTAGCTCAACACACTCTTGACTAAAAGCTAACATCATTATCACTTAGGAATATATTCTTTAACATATTTTTAATAGTTCAACGCTATCAGCCACAAATTAAAGAATCTCTATTTTTGAACAGTAGTTTTCCAAAGAAAGATTAATTTCTCAGCTTTAGTATTTTTTCTGATTTTACGCTGCATAGTATAGCTACATTTTATAGGGTATCAATGGTGAGTAGCTAACACTTAAAAAATTACACTACTTTAAATAATAGCTTTTTTTTATTTTTCCATTTTGTGGCCTGCAATATCTTTATTGAGGGACCAGATAAAAATCTCAACATTTCAGTTAGTAGACTTTTATGATGTTAAACTTCAGTATAAATTTCAACTTTGAGATTTAGTTGGAAGTTCTGGAAAAAAATACGAACACGAGTCGAAAATATGTTTTTCAACATCTGCGATATATAGGTTTACGGAATAAAATATATCAGTTACAGTATATAATTTAATAATATCTATGATTACTCACTTTTTTATTGAAAATAAAGCTACTAATTACATTATATTGTTCTTTTGTTATTTGTTTTTAGTACATCGCTCATTGAACATTTAAGAAATGTGTTCACTCAGTTTGGGTATTATATTATAAGTTTGCCCAGTCATAGTTGTAAATTTCATGGGAGACAGCTTCCTTAGTTCATTTTTAAGTTGTATCCAAACTTGATTCCTCTCAATTTTTTAAAAAAATGTCCTTGGTCCTGGAGGGTGATAAAAAACAACATGTACATCTTGGTTTTGACAGTCAATATTATCAACTTCGCCAGTCCAGTACTGTTCATCGTAAACACAAGCCACTATTTTTTTTTTTTTTTTTGAAGAACCAGTTGCACAAGTTTTCCACACTGATGAAGGTCACTATCAGGCAAAGTTGATGTGACCTTACACTTCAGTAAGTTGTGTGAATGGGGTACAAAACAATGAAAAGATCGACTGCCTTTAATCTTCTGAAAAGCGTCATACCTTTCCTTCAAGACATTCTCATAGTCTTCTTGTACTTCCTCACACTGTACAAAAACAAGAAGGTAATTCCTTTGATATGATTTTTACAGAATTCAAACATTTCTTGAAATGTTATGATATGATTTTCACCTTCTGCTGCAGACTTGCTTTTGTGTCAGCTCACTTTGTTGTATCCCTGACACCATCACAAACATTCTTCCCATGGCATGAAGTGAAAAAGTGCCACACTATGTCAAACCCGAAATCTTCTTTATGATGGGAGATGTTAATAAATTTTTGTTTCTTCTTATATTTACTTGCTGCCCCAGCCAAAAAATAAATCAGTTTTTTTTTATGGAAGGGTGGTGCTGCTTAATGCAGTTTGTTAATTTCAGTTGAAAAATGTGCACTGCTGTAGTATTGTGTTCAAGATACCCACTTATGACACAAAAACTGTGGCTCATTAGTTTATCTTCATCTTTATAATAGAATACAAATGAATGAACTGTGGCCTCTTTGTTTACCAAGTGGTGCCCTTGTACTTCATATTGAACACCAAAGGAATAATTTTCCGAAAAGTCAGCAAGAACAAAGCATTCATCAGCTGCAAATGTTTGCTTTTTGTCTTTCAAAAGTTTACTTTGAGCTTTTGCACTGAAATGGTGCATTTTCAGATTTTCAAGGTTAGCAACAAACACTTCAAAAAACTCTTATCGTGATTTTATGACTGTCACTGCTTCATTTCTGCCTTGTGTCACCCATGCTTCGTATTTTATATTGTCATGCATCAAATCATCTTCTTCAGATCCTTCAAACATGTCAAGTAAGGCTTGTTTGTCTGGACAATCTTCACATTTTCCCTTGATCATACAAATGTAACTATCAATATTGCATTCCATAACTTCCAAAAGGTCTTTATAGTCAACTCTAAGATTGGCCCCATCTACCATCAACCTTACGTTCTGCTGCTACACACAAACACAAACATTATGGGTGCCAGATGCCCCTGGTACAATACATCATCTTGGTCTCAATTCGCAAAACTTTGATCTTCCAATTTTAATGTCAGGATTTTCTATTTTTAAATTGAGTGAATAGTTCATTTAAATTACACAATATTAACCTCTCTTGTCTTTGAATCTTAGAACCATACTCTTTCACAGAAACACAGTCTTTTTTGCCAGACATCAAACGGCTGTTATTATCATCGTCATAATACCTAATAACTTTATTGATTGCGTTTTCATCTACCAAATTAGATGCACTATTCTTTTGTAATGCTGATAAAATTCCCTGTTCTTTTACTAATTGCCATGTTAACTTAACAACATATTCTGAAGCATTTAATTCATTACTAACTTTTGCTCGAGTCCAAGAATTCGGTCATTGTTGTTGCTGTGGTCTTCAGTCCTGAGACTGGTTTGAAGCAGCTCTCTATGCTACTCTATCCTGTGCAAGCTTCTTCATCTCCCAGTACCTACTGCCATCTACATCCTTCTGAATCTGCTTGGTGTATTCATCTCTTGGTCTCTGTCTACGATTTTTACCCTCCACGCTGCCCTCCAATACTAAATTGGTGATCCCTTGATGCCTCAGATCGTGTCCTACCAACCGATCCCTTCTTCTTGTCAAGTTGTGCCACAAACTTCTCTTCTCCCCAGTCCTCTTCAACACCTCCTCATTAGTTATGTGATCTACACATCTAATCTTCATCATTCTTCTGTAGCACCACATTTCGAAAGCTTCTATTCTCTTCTTGTCGAAACTATTTATCGCCCATGTTTCACTTCCATATGTGGCTATACTCCATACAAATACTTTCTGAAACGACTTCCTGACACTTAAATCTATATTCGATGTTAACAAATTTCTCTTCTTCAGAAACGCTTTCCTTGCCATTGCCAGTCTACATTTTATATCCACTCTCCTTCGACCATCATCAGTTATTTTGCTCCCCAAATAGCAAAACTCCTTTACTACTTTAAGTGTCTCATTTCCCAATCTAATACCCTCAGCATCACCCGACTTAATTCGACTGCATTCCATTATCCTCGTTTTGCTTTCGTTGATGTTCATCTTATAATTTTCTTTCAAGACACTATCCATTCCATTCAACTGCTCTTTCAAGTCCTTTGCTGTCTCTGTCAGAATTACAATGTCATCGGCGAACCTCAAAGTTTTTATTTCTTCTCCATGGATTTTAATACCTATTCCGAATTTTTCTTTTGTTTCCTTCACTGCTTGCTCAATATACAGATTGAATAACATTGGGGAGAGGCTACAACCCTGTCTCACTCCTTTCCCAACCACTGCTTCCCTTTCATGCCCCTCAACTCTTATAACTGGCATTTGGTTTCTATACAAATTGTAAATATCCTTTCGCTCCCTATATTTTACCCCTGCCACCTTCAGAATTTGAAAGAGAGTATTCCAGTCAACATTGTCAAAACTTTCTCTAAGTCTACAAATGCTAGTAACGTAGGTTTGCCTTTCCTTAATCTAGCTTCTAAGATAAGTCGTAAGGTGAGTATTGCCTCATGTGTTCCAATATTGCTACGGAATCCAAACTAATCTTCCCCTCGGTCGGCCTCTACCAGTTTTTCCATTCGTCTGTAAAGAATTCGCGTTAGTATTTTGCAGCTGTGACTTATTCAACTGATAGTTCGGTAATTTTCACATCTGTCAACACCTGCTTTCTTTAGGACTGGAATTATTATATTCTTCTTGAAGTCTGAGGGTATTTCTCCTGTCTCATACATCTTGCTCACCAGATGGTACAGTTTTGTCAGGACTGGCTCTCCCAAGGCCGTCAGTAGTTCTAATGGAATGTTGTCTACTCCCGGGGTCTTGTTACGACTTAGGTCTTTCAGTGCTCTGTCAAACTCTTCACGCAGTATCATATCCCCCATTTCAGCTTCATCTACCTCCTCTTCCATTTCCATAATATTGTCCTCAAGAACATCGCCCCGGTATAGACCCTCTATATACTCCTTCCGCCTTACTGCTTTCCCTTTTTGCTTAGAAGTGGGTTTCCATATGAGCTCTTGATATTCATGCAAGTGGTTCTCTTTTCTCCAAAGGTCTCTTTAATTTTCCTGTAGGCAGTATCTATCTTACCCCTCATGAGATAAGCCTCTACATCCTTACATTTGTCCTCTAGCTATCCCTGCTTAGCCATTTTGCACTTCCTGTCGATCTCATTTTTGAGACGTTTGTATTCCTTTTTGCCTGCTTCACTTGCTGCATTTTTGTATTTTCTCCTTTCATCAGTTAAATTCAGTACCTCTTCTGTTACCCAAGGATTTCTACTAGCCCTCGTCTTTTTACCTACTTGATCCTCTGTTGCCGTCACTATTTCATTCCTCAAAGCTACCCATTCTTCTTCTACTGTATTTCTTTCCCCCATTCCTGCCAATTGTTCCCTTACGCTCTCTCTGAAACTCTGTACAACCTCTAGTTCTTTCAGTTTATCCAGGTCCCATCTCCTTAAATTCCCACCATTTTTCAATTTCTTCAGTTTTAATATACAGTTCATAACCAATAGATTATGGTCAGAGTCCACATCTGCCCCTGGAAATGTCTTACAATTTAAAACCTGGTTCCTAAATCTCCGTCTTACCATTATATAACGTATCTGAAATCTGCCAGTATCTCCAGGCTTCTTCCATGTATACTACCTTCGTTTATGATTCTTGAACCATGTGTTAGCTATGATTAAGTTATGCTCTGTGCAAAATTCTAGCAGTCGGCTTCCTCTTTCATTTCTTACCCCCAATCCATATACACCTACTACGTTTCCTTCTCTCCCTTTTCCTACTACCGAATTCCTGTCACCCATGACTATTAAATTTTCGTCTCCCTTCACTATCTGAATAATTTCTTTTATTTCGTCATACATTTCTTCAATTTCTTCGTCATCTGCATAGCTAGTTGGCATATAAACTTGTACTACTGTAGTAGGCGTGGGCTTCGTATCTATCTTGACCACAATAATGTGTTCACTATGCTGTTTGTAGTAGCTTACCCGCATTCCTATTTTTTTATTCATTACCTACTCCTGCATTACCCCTATTTGACATTGTATTTATAACCCTGTATTCGCCTGACCAAAAGTCTTGTTCCTCCTGCCACCGAACTTCACCAATTCCCACTATATCTAACTTTAACCTATCAATTTCCCTTTTTAAATTTTCTATCGTATCTGCCCGATTAAGGGATCTGATATTCCATGCTCCGATCCGTAGAACACCAGTTTTCTTTCTCCTGATAACGACGTCATCTTGAGTAGTCCCCGCCCAGAGATCCGAATGGGGGACTGTTTTTCCTCCGGAATATTTTACCCAAGAGGACGCCATCATCATTAACCATACAGTAAAGCTGCATGCCCTCGGGAAAAAATATGGCTGTAGTTTCCCCTTGCTTTCAACTGTTCGCAGTACCAGCACAGCAAGGCTGTTTTGGTTATTGTTACAAGGCCAGATCAGTCAATCATCCAGACTGTTGCCCCTGCAACTACTGAAAAGGCTGCTGCCCCTCTTCAGGAACCACACATTTGTCTGGCCTCTCAACAGATACCACTCCGTTGTGGTTGCACCTAGGGTATGGCTATCTGTATCGCTGAGGCACGCAAGCCTCCCCACCATTGGGGGGGGGGGGGGGGAAGAATTCGGCAATAAACTGATAATCTTAATTTTATCCTCTTTGTTTGAAGTACTGCATTTAGTTTTTGGTTTTTCTACAAATCATCATATTCGGTTGGTGAAGTTTTAGAACTTCCATCTGTTTTACTACAAATTGTATTTTGAAATGAAACTTGCGAAGTCTTTTTGACTGTAGCTGTCACTTTCTCAATTTTTATGTTCAATGCAATTGGTCTTTTATCTTGACTTTGTTTTCTAATTTTACTATCAGGAGATATACCCAGGATTTCACAAGATGTATCTACTTTTTTAATGGTTGCTGATAAGTCATAAAATTCTCTATCTGAAGTTTCACTATCCTTTCTCTTGCGAATTACAAATATCTTAGAATAACATGTTGGACACAATGATTTGCCTGGTATGAGATTGACAAAAGAACTTTTATATTTAGAATAATAATCAAGTGTTATTTCTCGCAGACCTTTTGTTATAGGTTTCTTATGTTTCTCAAAAGGGTTCATGCAAGACTGACCAAAAAGGTGATGATTTTTTTAAGTATTTCATTTCATAGTATTTACATTTTGATTTGACCTCTGGGCAGACCCATAAGTAAAACAACAGTTCTTCTTCACTGTAACTTTGATTAAAGTAACGTCTTTAGGATACCCTCCATACACACTTTTATGACATGTTTCATTAATAATAACACCACAAGAACACTGAGACACCATTTTTTAACTGCACACTTCAAGAACATCTAGATAAATAAGTGTGAGTAGACAATTGTTGGTGCAAGGGGAAAGACAACAATCAGACTTGTATAGGCCTGTAGATGCAATTGTTAGCCTGCTGAAACAATTACCACAGCATTGTTTCGACAAATAATCATTAGATAGTGTAATGTGGCGTGTATACTTTATTTGATTAGCCTACATTTTTGACTTGTGTTTGTAATTTTTTTTCCATAACTTCCAATTGAATCTCAAAGTTGAAATTTATACTGAAGTTTGATATCATAAAGGTTTATTAACTGTTAAATTTTCAGATTTTTATCTGGTCCCCCACAAAGATATTGAAGGCCACAAAAAGGAAAAATAAAAAAAATTCATTTTTTAAAAGTGTATTTTTTTAAGTGTAAGCTGCTCACCATTGATACTCTATAAAAAGTAACTATACTATACAGTGTAACAGCAGAAAAAATATTAAAGCTGAGAAATTAATCTTTCTTTAGAAAACTACTGTCCAAAAATTGAGTTATTTAAATTTGTCGCTCATAACTTTTAACTATTAAAAATATATTAAAGAATACATTCAGCTAAGTGATAATGACGTTAATTTGTAGCCAAGAGTGTGTTGAACTAAATGCATATTATCTGAAAGGCTTAGGACAATCCACTACTGAATAACTGTAAAAAATGTAGATGTTTTCAGATACGAAAAAACGGATGCGGCCTCGAACAAACATGGCCGCTATTTCAAAATAATGAACAATAAATTTTTTAAAAATATTTTTGTGGCTACTAAACATTGGGGGACTCACCCAGCAAATATAAAATTTTTCTGAGATGGTCAAGCAACCAGCGCTGGACCACTTGGTATGGATTGACCCAGTCTGAATGTTGGCAGCAACACCATCACAATGTCACTGACCTCACAAGCACACCAACAGAAAACAATTTCAGCAAACAAAGTCTTACAATTTTTGTCATTCCATCTGATGACAGTTTATTCACAGAGAAATATGCAAAAATAAGTGCACACTCTTTGAGGTATTGTTTGTCAATGGTATTACGTTTTATGTAGTTGAAAACCTCTTGTAGATAGCCACGTTCAGAATTTGCTGATGACAACCAACCACAAGAATACTGGGGCGGGGCAAAAGAAACATAGAGCGTACAAATCTATACACCCTAGAGGAACAAAAATGGAGATTGAGTGCAAATCGTTTGATTAGTTCACTGTATCGACTACAAATTCAGAAAGACACATTAACAGCAGCGTGTATCATTGTTGCTAGATGGATATATGGTTTTACCTCAGAATCTGATGGTTGATTCCGAACAAGTTGCCTTTTCCGATTGATTTTCACTTGAAAACGACATAGAAAACTGGATAAACTCGGTATAGCGTCATTCTTGAGCAGCTGCCTGTCAGCTCCTGGTTGGAACATGCAGCTGTCTTTTGTAAAACGAGAGCTACAAATGACGCTATGTTTCTATGGAGTCCAGTACGCCCCTGCAAGCACCCATTTCTTTAAAAGTTCTGGGCACGAGTTTGGAAAACAGAAAATATTTTAGATATCTTTTTACAGGATTTGAATTTCTCGAACAGTATTTCCTATACCATATATTAAAGCATATATAAGCTACAGGTGGAATTGAATACCACTTCCTGTTGTCCATCGATTACTGCATCCCTATGCAACACAACTCTTGACCATGTGTGTTACAAAAGAAACAGAATCACTTTAAAGTCCCCAGCAGAAGAACGACAAGAAGTACTGTTGCCCCAAAACATTATGACGACTCCACCAAAGACCGTCATGGTTTTCTCAGCAAATAGCCCTTTGAGTAGTGTCTCCGGCGAGCTTTTTGAACAGGTGTGAATAAGCACACAGCTCAGCAGGTGGCGACGTTCCTCACGTCTAAAATGCCACGCAAGGTGTTGCAAATTGATGCGTGATTGATTTTAACATTTTACAGTTCCGCCTCGGTTCTGTTACGCTGGTCTTCCAGCAACAGTGCCTCCACTTCTCTTGCTGTTGCTGGTTGTCTGTAGTGAAACGGGCCTTCCGGTTTTTTCTTCGTCACTCATACTTGTTTGACAACGCTAGAAGCGTCTT
The DNA here is from genome assembly GCF_021461385.2 of Schistocerca piceifrons. NCBI lineage: Eukaryota > Metazoa > Arthropoda > Insecta > Orthoptera > Acrididae > Schistocerca > Schistocerca piceifrons. Next base: position 549,292,076 of record NC_060143.1, read on the forward strand.
CACCTTACCACTGTTAACAAAAGATGGTGCACTGGTGCCACACATTGGTCCCCATGAAATGCAGATAATGCACTAGTGCACGATACTGCACTTCATCAATGGGCTGCGGCTGGCACTGTTTGAGACGTGACCTCAATGTTCAATTTAGGTGCACACTAACTTGTAAGAAATAATAATGATAATAATAATAATAATAAATAGGGAAGTGAAACTGTCTCATAAAAGTCTGCATCCGACCAATAACTGGATTAGCTCAGAGCCCCCAGCACTACTGTGCAGATTATCAAAAATGGCTCTGAGCACTATGGGACTCAACATCTGAGGTCATCAGTCCCCTAGAATTACTTAAATCTAACTAACCTAAGGACATCACACACATCCATGCCCGAAGCAGGATTCGAACCTGCGATCGTAGCGGTCACGCGGTTACAGACTGGAGCGCCTAGAACCGTTCGGTCACACCCACTGCGTTTTAATTCTAGTTACCAACTAGTAACTCGTCACTATCACTCTAAAATCGTCAAGAAAAAAAGTAAACTTTCAAATAAATGAAGGCAGGAATTTCCATAAGAGAGTCCACTACAGTCACGAATCATCAAAAATCAATTATGAAAAATAATTGGATTTATTTCCTATTTTCCTCAGAGTAATAAGCTTGTGAATTGCTCATACTGAATGTTATAACGCCGATGCGTGAACTTAAATAAAGGCAGGCAGAATTTAATGCACTCCAAAATCTGGCAACAGTTCTATGTCTCATTCACATAAAATTTAAATTGCAGCTCCTCAGTTGCGAACTGGCAAAATTACAATTTCCAAAAACCACTCGCTAAGGTTGGCGAGGAAATTTCTAAGTTCGTAATCGTCCCCTGACGAAAAATCTTTAAAGTTGACTGTTTTCAAAAATATTTCTAAGTGTTTACTAGCGACACACAAGTAAAATTTTATGCGTCCGTTTTTAGACACTTAAGGAAATTTCAACATTTTTTGCGAAGCCGCACATACAAACTTCACCACAATGACTGCCTGCAGATACTGTCAGAATTAGACTGTCCGCCTCCTAGCGCCGCCAAAAATGAATTGTCGGCACCAAGATGATTTTCAGGCATTTATATCCTCACATTATTACATGAGTCAAATCTTATACTCTGTTTCTTCTGGAGCATATAAAAACCATACATATATCGCTATACATATGTATTAAACATGGATTAGCATGCATTTTTTTCTCAGATATTCACTGTTAACTTCAGTTTTTGATTACATTCACTAGTTTTCTTGTAAACTCTGTCGCGGAAATCATTATTGTTGTTATATTGTCGTTAACAGAAAATAACAATAAACAGCAAGCACACTCACACTTCCGCAACTATTAAGTTTATTTTACAATAGTGCTGCTACTTTCGACATGTAGGAATTGGGTAACGAACACGATGTTCATGATGTGTAATGACTGTCAATGTTACAGATTCACATACACAATATTTATTTATACACATTAAACGGACAGATACAACTTAAACACTTCGCATCTCAGAAGACACTGCCCAAGGTCGCGTACTGTTTTTGCAGCGATATTCTTGGGGACGGAGGTTGTTAGATCTTGTTTTTTTCCGATAGGGCTCCCCACTCCCCGCTAGTGCTCGTCTGGATGTCTTTGGTCGACGCAGCGGCGGTCTGCGAGTTCGTGACGTCGGTACTGGCTGAGTAAGTGGTACTGGAGGTGCCATCTTTAGGTCGTCCGCCCGTGGTTGTACGTGGTCCTGTGCTAGGGGTGAAGACTGATCCTGTGTCCAGGTTTCCGCGTTGTGGTCTGGGGCTGAGACATGTAGGATGCCAGCAAAAATCAAATGGTTCAAATGGCTCTGAGCACTATGGCACTTAACTTCTAAGGTCATCAGTCCCTTAGAGCTACTTAAACCTAACTAACCTAAGGACAGCACACACATCCATGCCCGAGGCAGGATTCGAACCTGCGACCGCAGCGGTCGCGCGGTGCCAGACTGTAGCGCCTAGAACCGCTCGGCCACCCCGGCCGGCTAGGATGCCATCTCTGAATAGCGTAGATAACAATGCAGCTGTATCGACTGACGGTGGTATCGGTGTGGTGTGGTACAGTGATCGCGACACCGTGCTGTTGCCGACCTGTCGGTTTTCGTATGTGGCAGATACCGCGATGGTCGTGTCATGTAGGGAAACTGTGATGTCTTGGAAGGTAGTGCTTGACGTTGACTGTGATGGAAAAGGGGGTTGCGTTGTGGCGTGAGGTCAGCGCGGCGGTATTGTTCCGCGGCGTCCCCTCCAAAGTCCATGCTGGCTTCAGTCTATTGACGGACACAGTAGTGGGTTTCCCGGCTAGCATGACTTCCAGTGTGTTGGGTCGTCGTCTTAGTACTTTATACTGGGTGCAGCGCTGGCTTAATAGCATCTGTGCGTAGCATTACGTGAGTGTAAGTCTGTAGTTTTTAGTGCACAAATACATTGGGTGTTGTGTGGTGCGGCGGCGGTGGGACTCTGATGCTGCATATACGTTCTCTGGCCGTCATACGAGATCTGGGAGCTCCTCATTGCCTTCGTCCGTTGTCTGTGTGACAAATTCTGGAGGCTAATCGTTTCGCCGCAGAGGATCTCCGCTAGCGAGGCATCAAGGTCCTCTTTGTGGGCTGTTCTGATACCCAGTACCACCCAAGGTAGGGCCTCTGACCATTCGCTATCGTGAACACCAGTGCTGTTTTCAGCTGTGTCCGTTCCACTAGCCCGTTTGATTGCGGATGGTAGGCAGTGGTATGGTATCGGTGGCAGCCGCAGAGGCGGCACAGTTCCGCAAACAGGGTTTTTAGCGACTCAGGACAGCCAAATCTCGCTATCCACAGGTCGATGAACGATTTCGCCACTGTCTCCGCTCATATGTCTCTGAGCGGAGCGGCCTCCACCCACCGAGTCAAAAAAATGGTTCAAATGGCTCTGAGCACTATGGGACTCAACTTCTGAGGTCATCAGTCCCCTAGAACTTAGAACTACTTAAACCTAACTAACCTAAGGACATCACACACATCCATGCCCGAGGCAGGATTCGAACCTGCGACCGTAGCAGTCCCGCGGTTCCGGACGGAGCGCCTAGAACCGCTAGACCGCCGCGGCCGGCTCACCCACCGAGTCGTTCGGTCGATGACCAATAGGATATAACGAAATCCGTTAGCTTCAGGTAGTGGCCCCACTAAATCTATATATGCGTGGCAAAAACGGCCCTTCGGGCGGCTGATTGTGTCGTCCTGTCTTCGCCCTCTGACAAGGAATGCACGCTCGTGTCCAAGTGGCACAATCCCTCTGTATATTCGATCACACAAAACGCTTCGAAACTAGTTTCGTCGTGAGGCGCACTCTGGGGTGAGCTAAGTTATGGAGCAAGTCGAATATTGTTCGGCGACAGTTGGTAGGGACGAAAGGTCGTGACTTCCCCGTTGACACGTCGCACCAAACTATATAGTTTATTGATTCCGTGCACCGGGCATTGTCGATGTTGTAAACCCGTGTCGCCGCCTCACAAGAATCGTTCCAGGTCCGTATCTGTTGCCTGTACGTCTTCGAGGTTATCGAAATCCAGTTGAGTGGTCACTGCCACTAGGCAGGACAGGTAGTCGGCAACCATATTGTCCACTCCACGTACGTGGCGAACGTCTGTTGTAAACTGTGAGATGTGGTCCAAGTGCTTAAACCTGTGTGGTGTGGCGTTGGCAGACGGATTCTTTACTGCATCAGTTAGTGGTCGATGGTCTGTATAGATCGTAAATGACGTCACGCCCGAGGTGTACCGTGGTACGTGCCGCGACTGCCGTGGCGTCACCCGCGTGTCGTGTGTGAGCCACGACAAAGAGCCCAAAGAAATATGCCATTTGCTTCAAAAGCACTGTTAACCGGCATTACCTGTGCCTGAGACTACCAAATACACTGACCTGCATGTTTGTTTGTTGTCACTGATTGTTCGGCTTTTCTTAAGTCACTGTGGTTGGTGTCCGTAATTAGCCTGTCAGTGCCTGACATCTCAATAATGGTAGAGTCATTCGGTTGATAGAGAGACCTGCAAGAAGCATTAGTACTAGCTGAATGTATATCAGTTGGAATACTGCACTCGAGAATGGCGGGGGCGGCAGGGTAGCGCCATTGTTCATTACCCCCGATCGTCGTTGTCCCTTCGTTATGTAGTCTGACGAGGTTTGTGTCCACATGAGCACTCGTAGCACTATTATCAGTGTTCGTTAAAGGCACCGTGTTCGATGGAAGTTCAATATCATGGTCCTCACGTGTGCGCTGATGTGACAATGGTTGCATTGTTGTGGGGTATAAAAAGCAGAGAAGTATTGTATCTGGGCAGTAATATTACCAGGGATGGAATGAGCAAGGCAGAAGTGAGAAGTAGAATTGCTCAAGCAAAGGCTGCTTTTAACAAGAAGAAAAACATCTTAACATCTAAGAGCATCAGCCTTGAAATCAGGAAAAGATTTTTGAAATCATATTTGTGGCGTGTGGCATGCTATGGGTGTGAAACATGGACTCTCGGGACAGGGGAAGGCCAGAAGCTAAATTGTTTTGAAATGTGGTGCTAAAGATGCATGCTCAAAATAAAATATATCGACAAGGTCACAAACGAAGTGGTTCTGGAAAGAGCAGGTGACAAGAGAAGCTTCTGGACTTTCACTGTTAAACTAAGAGTTGCAATTTACAGGCCATCTATTAAGACATACCTTTATGAACACAATCATAGAGGGATATGTCGAAGGAAAAAGACCAAGAGGAAGACCACGACTGAGGTACATGGATCAAATCGTGAAAGATGTGGGATGTAACACCTATAAAGAAATGAAGAGAAAAGCTGAAAGACGCACAGAATGGAGACAAGCTGTCATTGTAGCTGTTGCAAACCAATCCTTGACTGACCACTACAGAAGAAGAAGAAGCGGTGAAAAGTCGTTAGATAAACACTCGCAACACTTGCTATCGTTGACTGTAGCAGGCTGACCGTCGGTGTGTGTAGGATCCACGTCGGCAAGGTGTTTGTTTCTCACGTCGGATGGAGGTGGAGCAACATGTCGCTCGAAAATGTCGCGGCGCGGCTGTCAAAAAACTCGGAGTCACCAGTCTAGAAACTGGGTAACGAACACGATTTTCATGATGTGTAATGACTGTCAACGTTACCGATTCACATACAAAATGTTTATTTATACACATTATACGGACAGATACAGCTTAAACATTGGCATCTCGGAATGCATAGCCCAAAGTCCAGAGATACTGTTTTTGCAGCGATATTCTTGGGGAAGGAAGTCCATAGAGCTTGTGTCCCCACACACATATTAATTAATCTTATGGCTAAAATTCACTATTTTCCTGCACGGAAGAAACATCCCAGGCATTATTTCAAAACTGGTAGTATTTATAATTATTCTGTTTTAATTCTTTGGTAGATCTCTGTGAGACCTTTACATAGACATTTACAAGGGAACCTCCCCATCGCACCCCCCTCAGATTGTTATAAGTTGGCACAGTGGATAGGCCTTGAAAAACTGAACACAGATTAATCGAGAAAACAGGAAGAAGTTGTGTGGAACTATGAAAAAAAAGCCAAATATAAAAACTGAGTAGTCCATGTGCAGGATAGGCAACATCAAGTCATATGTGAGCTAAAGAGCGCCGTGGTCCCGTGGTTAGCGCGAGCACTTGCGGAACGAGAGGTCCTTGGTTCAAGTCTACCCTCGAGTAAAAAGTTTAATTTTTTATATTCACACAATTATCACAGTTCAGGCACTCACACATAATCAACTTCGCTTTCCAAAAGTCCAGGACATGTTCAGATTTGTTTGGACATACGCAGGATTTGACGGTCTACACAAGGAAAAATTTGAAAACGTTAAAAACATATTGTTTTGACAGAGCACAGGGAAAACTGTGCGACTGTGAAACTGTTGCATTCATTTGTTGCAGTTTATGTGACAAACACTTATGTTTTCATCACTTTTTTGGGAGTGATTATCACATCCACAAGAAAACCTAGATCGGGAAGGGCAGAAGAATCTTTTTACCCATTCGCCAAGTGTACAAGTTAGGTGGGTCGACAACATATTCCTGTCATTGAAGCACATGCCGTCACCAGTGTCGTATAGAATATATCAGACGTGTTTTTCTGTGGAGGAATCGGTTGACCTATGACCTTGCGATCAAACGTTTTCGGTTCCCATTGGAGAGGCACGTCCTTTCGGGACGTCTCGTTCCGCAGGTGCTCACGCTAACCACGGGACCACGGCGCTCCTGGGCTCACGCTATCCTTGATATTACATATCTTGCGCATGGACTACTCAGTTTGCATATTTTGTTTATTTTTTCATAGTTCCACACAACTTCTTCCTGTTTTCTCGATTGATCTGTGTTCAGTTTTTCAAGGCCTATCCACTGTGCCAACTTATAACTAAATCTGAGGGGGGTGCGATGGGGAGGTTCCCTTGTTAGTAAAAATCGGCAAAGGTTTCATCAAGTTATTAATCCTTAAAGTTTATACTGTTCACAAAATATTTGACACAATATAACTTAGTAACTGTAAGTCGTACCGTGGGTGCGTCTAAACCCTCACACTCGTCGTAATTTTCTCCTTTTATTTGTAGTGCTGGGTTTCCAGTATCTTACTGAGTTCTTTTTTTTTTTTTTAATTTCTGATTTCAGTGTTTTGGCCAGTCATGGTGGCTTTTTCCTTCGTTCTTTGCACCAAGCGGCCGGCGTGCACGGGAAATTCCGACCACGTGTTTTCAGAGTATCATGAACATTTGCTAGTCGCCAGGATTTTTCATGCTTCTAGAACGACCCAATAGCAGAGCTTCAAAGAGCGCCGACATCTAGCTGTAGAACTTGTAACGGAACTTAATATTTTTTTCTTGTGGATAAATAGATAGTTATTCGACTCTCATAGCGAAGATTAATGTGAAAAGTATTTAACACTGATGGACAAAAGAAGCTTTACGCTCTTCGTTTATTAGTTTTAGTATTAGTTACCTTTCGTTGTTCTCCTGTCCTGGTGATAAGACGTGTTGTTTAATTTTAAAGTGAAATGGTGTTACACAATGAAAGCAATTCATGGTCAGTATGATTTTCTGATTTACGATACCACTGTTGTTATTTTAATTTTATATGGAGAATTTAGATGGAGGCGACGATATTATCGACGGCGCTGTTCAACAACAGAGGTACGTGAATGTGTTCATCTCTTTCCCTTCGTGGCCGCCAGTGTCAATTTCGATGTATTTGCCGCGACATTCAGAACCTACAGTTTTTCTTTTCATTTAATGTGGAAGTCCAATAATTTTCCTTCTTAGATGAATAAATGCAATTTAATCACAATGCTTTTTATCTAGGCCACGGGAAATGATAGTACTTAGGACGTACGTGCCTCAATCCCGATCGTATGTTCGCATACAACTGAGTGTGTACCGACGGAACTATATTTATGACCCATTACCTTTACGGTATTAATTCTTATTTTGAACCTCTCATTCGCGAATGTAAGTGCCCCCTTATTTTGTGTAGTCAGACGGATGTAATCTTTAATAACGTGGCTTAGCTTCCACAATTGACCATTGCCTGTGTCGCAGCGGCGCTTCACGCGAAATACGTATTACGCGACTGTCATAGTAACTCTCTTTCCAAAATCACGACACCTGCTGACTAAGCTTCCAACAATTTAACAGGGCGGTTACCAACTTGAGAGGTGATGCCGCAGTGGGGAGATCATCGTGGCCGCCACCTGGCCCGTTTCCGCCAACCCTTTACTCTCATTCAACTCCATCTGTTCTCAAAGTTAAAAAAAAAAAAAAATGGCTCTGAGCACTATGGGACTTAACTGCTGAGGTCATCAGTCCGCTAGTACTTAGAACTACTTAAACCTAACTAACCTAAGGACATCACACACATCCATGCCCGAGGCAGGATTCGAGCCTGCGCCCCTAGCGGTCGCGCGGTTCCAGACTGTAGCGCCTAGAACCGCTCGGCCACTCCGGCCGGCGTCTCAAAGTTCATTGACAACTTTTTGAGGGGATACCAACACAGAGTGCGGTGGCTCTATACGGTCCTGAGAACACTACGGAAAGAAAGAAGGACACCTGTAGAAAAAAAGAATCACAGTGCCAATTTTTAAGACAGATTTCTGGAAGCGATGTCAGAATTGTAGGGCAGTTACTTCGATGTATTATGGTGACGACTATGAGAAATTTATAATAATTCTGTTTTGATTCTTTGATAGATCTCTGTGAGACCTATACATAGACACTTCGTTAGTAAAAATCGGCAAAGATTTCATCAAGTTATTAATTCTTAACATTTATACTGTGCGGAAGATAGTAGAAGGTATGTGCGTCAGCAAGGGGTAGAGCAATTACCCCCTCCTGGAATTTGGGTGCAGCCTTTTTATTTACTACAGAATTCTCTCGAATTTCTTGCAGTGATAGTCTGCAGCGTCGCTAAACTGCAGATTAACATTACTTGGCGCGACGGGGATACTTTGACTTTAGCAATGATTATGCCTTGGGATTCTTTTAGGTTTTTCAGGCCGTTCAAATGAATTAGACTGATTCCTTAGCGGGGCGACTGTTTCGGCACCATTCTGTAGTCAAGATGAACACGAACTTTCGCCGAACAGTGCTGTAATAGTGCCACCAATCTTTTCATCGTCATTCCCCGTACATCTATTTTTGAACTCCAGAAAGGGGCCGATCAAACACTCTGGATCGCGGATTCCAGGAAAAATATAAACATGGTAGCAGACCACGTGTCTGTCATCCGTCCCTAACTTACTCTAATGTCTCCATCCCTTTGCTACACAACTTTGTCTTAATAGCAGTTTACCATTTGTCTGTCCTCAAATGGTTCAAATGGCTCTAAACACTATGGGACTTAACATCCGAGGTCATCTGTCCCCTAGACTTGAAACTACTTAAACCTAACTAACCTAAGGACATCCCACACATCCATGCCCGAGGCAGGATTCGAACCTGCGACCGTAGCAGCAGCGCGGCCCCGGACTGAAGTGCCTAGAACCGCACGGCCACAGCGGCCGGCTGTCTGTCCTCAAAGAAGACCTGTGATGAGTTGCCAATTCTATGTTCAGTGCGGATTCCAGGAAAAACATAAACTTGGCAGCAGAGTACGTGCCTGTCATCAGCCCCTAACTTCATCAAACGCTCCCCTTCTCCTGGTGCACAACTTAGTCTCAATAATAGTTTTACCATTTGTCCGTCTTCAAAGAAGGCTCGTGATGGCCTGCCAATCCTACGTCCATTTCCGCACGGTCGAGTTACAGCCGTAGATTCTGAACAATACAGCCGTCTTTACAAGTACAAATGCCTGAGGTGAAACAGAAAAACCTGTTCTGCCCCCTAGAAGAGAGGAAAAAGTATAAATTTCCCGTGTCGAAAAATTATTCTCTCCAGGAACTGGAACCCTCTCAACTCTACGCTGTCTAATACGGCACAAAACAGAGTCAAGAGCTACGAATACTGCTGTCCATTTGGCCTTACTGCACAATAGTTTGGTGACCTAGAGAGACGAGGAATGCCTCAGTTCTGTCGTAAGTTATCAAAAGTTGATTATACTGGCATTTTGAGGGTAATTCTGGAAGACTTCTGGCGTTCGTCTAGTCGGATAGAGGTCTTTGACTAGATTTTACATCATCAAGCAAAAAAAAAAAAAAAAGTAATTTTCAAAGCACAGTTTGATCAACATTAGTTATGCCAGTCAGTACCCAAAACTAGAAAGCATGAAAATGGTAGAATATGGCCAGTAATGTGATTAGACGTGTTCTGTAAGCCAATGAAGTGCTGTTGATGACATTAAATGTAATCCGTCTTTTCTCAAAATTGAACCTCTTCGTCCACTTTTACGAGCGTTAATATTGAATTTTTGTTTGATATTCAACAATATTTTATCAATCATCGTGACATTTTTTGTTTTAAATTTTGCATTGCGCATTCTAAGGCTATAAATAATTTTTTGGTAAACATTTTCAAGCTTTGTTTCATAACTCGTTGGATACCCTGGACTTAAATCATATCAGGATGACATTTTAGATCGTTCAATCAAGGAAGTGGCATCCATATTCATATTAATAGCATTGAAGCTGTATCTTGAACATACAGTGACTTGTGCTTACCATTACGATATGAGAAACACTAATTACATAACCATCAATCTTTTCAGCTGTTATAAATTTTATTTATTTTCTTAGTTCCTAGAGCATAGCAGGGCTTAACTCACAGAATCTGTTACACAAGAGTTGGTCATTTAACAATTTTGCCCCTTTTGGAGAAATTTTTGCGCACGCTCACGGTAGGAGGAGGACAAGGAAAGGACTTAATAGGAAGGTAGACAGTGGATTTAATTTTTAGTGAAAGGCAGCTCCAAGAGACATACTACTAATAGTTTCGGTTAGTAATTTTCGTCTCCCTTCACTATCTGAATAATTTCTTTTATTTCGTCATACATTTCTTCAATTTCTTCGTCATCTGCATAGCTAGTTGGCATATAAACTTGTACTACTGTAGTAGGCGTGGGCTTCGTGTCTATCTTGACCACAATAATGTGTTCACTATGCTGTTTGTAGTAGCTTACCCGCATTCCTATTTTTTTATTCATTACCTACTCCTGCATTACCCCTATTTGACTTTGTATTTATAATCCTGTATTCGCCTGACCAAAAGTCTTGTTCATCCTGCCACCAAACTTCACCAATTCCCACTATATCTAACTTTAACCTATCAATTTCCCTTTTTAAATTTTCTATCGTATCTGCCCGATTAAGGGATCTGACATTCCATACTCTGATCCGCAGAACACCAGTTTTCTTTCTCCTGATAACGACGTCCTCTTGAGTAGTCCCCGCCCAGAGATCCGAATGGGGAACTGTTTTTCCTCCGGAATATTTTACCCAAGAGGACGCCATCATCATTAACCATACAGTAAAGTTGCATACCCTCGGGAAAAATTACGGCTGTAGTTTCCCCTTGCTTTCAACCGTTCGCAGTACCAGCACAGCAAGGCTGTTTTGGTTAGTGTTACAAGACCAGATCAGTCAATCATCCAGACTGTTGCCCCTGCAGCTACTGAAAAGGCTGCTGCCCCTCTTCAGGAACCACACGTTTGTCTGGCCTCTCAACAGATACCCCTCCGTTGTGGTAGCACCTAGGGTACGGCTATCTGTATCGCTGAGGCACGCAAGCCTCCCCACCATTGGGGGTGGGGGGGGGGGAAGAATTCGGCAATAAACTGATAATCTTAATTTTATCCTCTTTGTTTGAAGTACTGCATTTAGTTTTTGGTTTTTCTACAAATCATCATATTTGGTTGGTGAAGTTTTCGAACTTCCATCTGTTTTACTACAAATTTTATTTTGAAATGAAACTTGCGAAGTCTTTTTGACTGTAGCTGCCACTTTCTCAATTTTTATGTTAAGTGCAATTGGTCTTTTATCTTGACTTTGTTTTCTAATTTTACTATCAGGAGATATACCCAGGATTTCACAAGATGTATCTACTTTTTTAATGGTTGCTGATAAGTCATAAAATTCTCTATCTGAAGTTTCACTATCCTTTCTCTTGCGAATTACAAATATCTTAGAATAACATGTTGGACACAATGATTTGCCTGGTATGAGATTGACAAAAGAACTTTTATATTTAGAATAATGATCAAGTGTTATTTCTCGCAGACCTTTTGTTATAGGTTTCTTATGTTTCTCAAAAGGGTTCATGCAAGACTGACCAAAAAGGTGATGATTTTTTTAAGTATTTCATTTCATAGTATTTACATTTTGATTTGACCTCTGGGCAGACTCATAAGTAAAACAACAGTTCTTCTTCACTGTAACTTTGGTTAAAGTAATGTCTTTAGGATACACTCCATACCCACTTTTATGACATGCTTCATTAATAATAACACCACAAGAACACTGAGACACCATTTTTTAACTGCACACTTCAAGAACATCTAGATAAATAAGTGTGAGTAGACAATTGTTGGTGCAAGGGGAAAGACAACAATCAGACTTGTGTAGGCTTGCAGATGCAATTGTTAGCCTGCTGAAACAATTACCACAGCATTGTTTCGACAAATAATTATTAGATAGTGTAATGTGGCGTGTATACTTTATTTGATTAGCCTACATTTTTGACTTGTGTTTGTAATTTTTTTTCCATAACTTCCAATTGAATCTCAAAGTTGAAATTTATACTGAAGTTTGATATCATAAAGGTCTATTAACTGTTAAATTTTCAGATTTTTATCTGGTCCCCCACAAAGATATTGAAGGCTACAAAAAGGAAAAATAAAAAAAAAATCCATTTTTTAAAACAGTGTATTTTTTTAAGTGTAAGCTGCTCACCATTGATACTCTATAAAAAGTAACTATACTATACAGTGTAACAGCAGAAAAAATATTAAAGCTGAGAAATTAATCTTTCTTTGGAAAACTACTGTTCAAAAATTGAGTTTTTTAAATTTGTCGCTCATAACTTTTAACTATTAAAAATATATTAAAGAATACATTCAGCTAAGTGATAATGATGTTAATTTGTAGCCAAGAGTGTGTTGAACTAAATGCATTTTATCTGAAAGGCTTAGGACAATCCACTACTGAATAACTGTAAAAAATGTAGATGTTTTCAGATACGAAAAAACGGATGCGGCCTCGAACAAACATGGCCGCTATTTCAAAATAATGGACAATAAATTTTTTAAAAATATTTTTGTGGCTACTAAACACTGGGGGACTCACCCAGCAAATATAAAATTTTTCTGAGATGGTCAAGCAACCAGCGCTGGACCACTTGGTATGGATTGACCCAGTCTGAATGTTGGCAGCAACACCAACACAATGTCACTGACCTCACAAGCACACCAACAGAAAACAATTTCAGTAAACAAATTCTTACAATTTTTGCCATTCCATCTGATGACAGTTTATTCACAGAGAAATATGCAAAAATAAGTGCACACTCTTTGAGGTATCGTTTGTCAATGGTATTACGTTTTATGTAGTTGAAAACCTCTTGTAGATAGCCACGTTCAGAATTTACCGATGACAACCAACCACAAGAGTACTGGGGCGGGGCAAAAGAAACATAGAGCGTACAAATCTATACACCCTAGAGGAACAAAAATGGAGATTGAGTGCAAATCGTTTGATTAGTTCACTGTATCGACTACAAATTCAGAAAGACACATTAACAGCAGCGTGTATCATTGTTGCTAGATGGATATATGGTTTTACCTCAGAATCTGATGGTTGATTCCGAACAAGTTGCCTTTTCCGATTGATTTTCACTTGAAGACGACATAGAAAACTGGATAAACTCGGTATAGCGTCATTCTTGAGCAGCTGCCTGTCAGGTCCTGGTTGGAACATGCAGCTGTCTTTTGTAAAACGAGAGCTACAAATGACGCTCTGTTTCTATGCAGTCCAGTACGCCCCTGGAAGCACCCATTTCTTTAAAAGTTCTGGGCACGAGTTTAGAAAACAGAAAATATTTTAGATATCTTTTTACAGGATTTGAATTTCTCGAACAGTATTTCCTTTACCATATATTAAAGCATATGTAAGCTACAGGTGGAATTGAATACCACTTCCTGTTGTCCATCGATTACTGCATCCCTATGCAACACAACTCTTGACCATGTGTGTTACAAAAGAAACAGAATCACTTTAAAGTCCCCAGCAGAAGAACGACAAGAAGTACTGTTGCCCCAAAACATTATGACGACTCCACCAAAGACCGTCACGGTTTTCTCAGCAAATAGCCCTTTGAGTAGTGTCTCCGGCGAGCTTTTTGAACAGGTGTGAATAAGCACACAGCTCAGCAGGTGGCGACGTTCCTCACGTCTAAAATGCCACGCAAGATGTTGCAAATTGGTGCGTGATTGATTTTAACATTTTACAGTTCCGCCTCGGTTCTGTTACGCTGGTCTTCCAGCAACAGTGCCTCCACTTCTCTTGCTGTTGCTGGTTGTCTGTAGTGAAACGGGCCTTCCGGTTTTTTCTTCGTCACTCTTACTTGTTTGACAACGCTAGAAGCGTCTTCACCTTACCACTGTTAACAAAAGATGGTGCATTGATGCCACACATTGGTCCCCATGAAATGCAGATAATGCACTAGTGCACGATACTGCACTTCATCAATGGGCTGCGGCTGGCACTGTTTGAGATGCGACCTCAATGTTCAATTTAGGTGCACACTAACTTGTAAGAAATAATAATGATAATAATAATAATAATAAATAGGGAAGTGAAACTGTCTCATAAAAGTCTGCATCCGACCAATAACTGGATTAGCTCAGAGCCCCCAGCACTGCTGTGCAGATTATCAAAAATGGCTCTGAGCACTATGAGACTTGACATCTGAGGTCATCAGTCCCCTAGAACTACTTAAATCTAACTAACCTAAGGACATCACACACATCCATCCCCGAAGCAGGATTCGAACCTGCGATCGTAGCGGTCGCGCGGTTGCAGACTGGAGCGCCTACAACCGCTCGGTCACACCCACTGCGTTTTAATTCTAGTTACCAACCAGTAACTCGTCACTATCACTCTAAAATCGTCAACAAAAAAAGTAAACTTTCAAATAAATGAAGGCAGGAATTTCCATAAGAGAGTCCACTACAGTCACGAATTATCAAAAATCAATTATGAAAAATAATTGGATTTATTTCCTATTTTCCTCAGAGTAATAAGCTTGTGAATTGCTCATACTGAATGTTATAACGCCAATGCGTGAACTTAAATAAAGGCAGGCAGAATTTAATGCACTCCAAAATGTGGCAACAGTTCTATGTCTCATTCACATAAAATTTAAATTGCAGCTCCTCAGTTGCGAACTGGCAAAATTACAAGTTCCAAAAACCACTCGCTAAGGTTGGCGAGGAAATTTCTAAGTTCGTAATCGTCCCCTGACGAAAAATCTTTAAAGTTGACTGTTTTCAAAAATATTTCTAAGCGTTTGCTAGCGACACACAAGTAAAATTTTATGCGTCCGTTTTTAGACACTTGAGAAAAATTCAACATTTTTTGCGAAGCCGCACATACAAACTTCACCACGATGACTGCCTGCAGATACTGCCAGAATTAGACTGTCCGCCTCCTAGCGCCGCCAAAAATGAATTGTCGGCACCAAGATGATTTTCAGGCATTTATATCCTCACATTATTACATGAGTCAAATCTTATACTCTGTTTCTTCTGGAGCATATAAAAACCATACATATATCGCTATACATATGTATTAAACATGGATTAGCATGCATTTTTTTCTCAGATATTCACTGTTAACTTCAGTTTTTGATTACATTCACTAGTTTTCTTGTAAACTCTGTCGCGGAAATCATTATTGTTGTTATATTGTCGTTAACAGAAAATAACAATAAACAGCAAGCACACTCACACTTCCGCAACTATTAAGTTTATTTTACAATAGTGCTGCTACTTTCGACATGTAGGAATTGGGTAACGAACACGATGTTCATGATGTGTAATGACTGTCAATGTTACAGATTCACATACACAATATTTCTTTATACACATTAAACGGACAGATACAACTTAAACACTTGGCGTCTCAGAAGACACTGCCCAAGGTCGGGTACTGTTTTTGCAGCGATATTCTTGGGGACGGAGGTTGTTAGATCTTGTTTTTTTCCGATAGGGCTCCCCACCCCCCGCTAGTGCTCGTCTGGATGTCTTTGGTCGACGCAGCGGCGGTCTGCGAGTTCGTGACGTCGGTACTGGCTGAGTAGGTGGTACTGGAGGTGCCATCTTTAGGTCGTCCGCCCGTGGTTGTACGTGATCCTGTGCTAGGGGTGAAGACTGATCCTGTGTCCAGGTTTCCGCGTTGTGGTCTGGGGCTGAGACATGTAGGATGCCAGCAAAAATCAAATGGTTCAAATGGCTCTGAGCACTATGGCACTTAACTTCTAAGGTCATCAGTCCCTTAGAACTACTTAAACCTAACTAACCTAAGGACAGCACACACATCCATACCCGAGGCAGGAATCGAACCTGCGACCGCAGCGGTCGCGCGGTGCCAGACTCTAGCGCCTAGAACCGCTCGTCCACCCCGGCCGGCTAGGATGCCATCTCTGGATAGCGTAGATAACAATGCAGCTGTATCGACTGACGGTGGTATCGGTGTGGTGTGGTACAGTGATCGCGACACCGTGCTGTTGCCGACCTGTCGGTTTTCGTATGTGGCAGATACCGCGATGGTCGTGTCATGTAGGGAAACTGTGATGTCTTGGAAGGTAGTGCTTGACGTTGACTGTGATGGAAAAGGGGGTTGCGTTGTGGCGTGAGGTCAGCGCGGCGGTATTGTTCCGCGGCGTCCCCTCCAAAGTCCATGCTGGCTTCAGTCTATTGACGGACACAGTAGTGGGTCTCCCGGCTAGCATGACTTCCAGTGTGTTGGGTCGTCGTCTTAGTACTTTATACTGGGTGCAGCGCTGGCTTAATAGCATCTGTGCGTAGCATTACGTGAGTGTAAGTCTGTAGTTTTTAGTGCATAAATACATTGGGTGTTGTGTGGTGCGGCGGTGGTGGGACTCTGCTGCTGCATATACGTTCTCTGGCCGTCATACGAGGTCTGGGAGCTCCTCATTGCCTTCGTCCGTTGTCTGTGTGACAAATTCTGGAGGCTAATCGTTTCGCCGCAGAGGATCTCCGCTAGCGAGGCATCAAGGTCCTCTTTGTGGGCTGTTCTGATACCCAGTAGCATCCAGGGTAGGGCCTCTGACCATTCGCTATCGTGAACACCAGTGCTGTTTCCAGCTGTGTCCGTTCCACTAGCCCGTTTGATTGCGGATGGTAGGCAGTGGTATGGTATCGGTGGCAGCCGCAGAGGCGGCACAGTTCCGCAAACAGGGTTTTTAGCGACTGAGGACAGCCAAATCTCGCTATCCACAGGTCGATGAACGATTTCGCCACTGTCTCCGCTCATATGTCTCTGAGCGGAGCGGCCTCCACCCACCGAGTCGTTCGGTCGATGACCAATAGGATATAACGAAATCCGTTAGCTTCAGGTAGTGGCCCCACTAAATCTATATATGCGTGGCAAAAACGGCCCTTCGGGCGGCTGATTGTGTCGTCCTGTCTTCGCCCTCTGACAAGGAATGCACGCTCGTGTCCAAGTGGCACAATCCCTCTGTATATTCGATCACACAAAACGCTTCGAAACTAGTTTCGTCGTGAGGCGCACTCTGGGGTGAGCTAAGTTATGGAGCAAGTCGAATATTGTTGGGCGACAGTTGGTAGGGACGAAAGGTCGTGACTTCCCCGTTGACACGTCGCACCAAACTATATAGTTTATTGATTCCGTGCACCGGGCATTGTCGTTGTTGTAAACCCGTGTCGCCGCCTCACAAGAATCGTTCCAGGTCCGTATCTGTTGCCTGTACGTCTTCGAGGTTATCGAAATCCAGTTGAGTGGTCACTGCCACTAGGCAGGACAGGTAGTCGGCAACCATATTGTCCGCTCCACGTACGTGGCGAACGTCTGTTGTAAACTGTGAGATGTGGTCCAAGTGCTTAAACCTGTGTGGTGTGGCGTTGGCAGACGGATTCTTTACTGCATCAGTTAATGGTCGATGGTCTGTATAGATCGTAAATGACGTCACGCCCGAGGTGTACCGTGGTACGTGCCGCGACTGCCGTGGCGTCACCCGCGTGTCGTGTGTGAGCCACGACAAAGAGCCCAAAGAAATATGCCATTTGCTTCAAAAGCACTGTTAACCGGCATTACCTGTGCCTGAGACTACCAAATACACTGACCTGCATGTTTGTTTGTTGTCACTGATTGTTCGGCTTTTCTTAAGTCACTGTGGTTGGTGTCCGTAATTAGCCTGTCAGTGCCTGACATCTCAATAATGGTAGAGTCATTCGGTTGATAGAGAGACCTGCAAGAAGCATTAGTACTAGCTGAATGTATATCAGTTGGAATACTGCACTCGAGAATGGCGGGGGCGGCAGGGTAGCGCCATTGTTCATTACCCCCGATCGTCGTTGTCCCTTCGTTATGTAGTCTGACGAAGTTTGTGTCCACATGAGCACTCGTAGCACTATTATCAGTGTTCGTTAAAGGCACCGTGTTCGATGGAAGTTCAATATCATGGTCCTCACGTGTGCGCTGATGTGACAATGGTTGCATTGTTGTGGGGTATAAAAAGCAGAGAAGTATTGTATCTGGGCAGTAATATTACCAGGGATGGAATGAGCAAGGCAGAAGTGAGAAGTAGAATTGCTCAAGCAAAGGCTGCTTTTAACAAGAAGAAAAACATCTTAACATCTAAGAGCATCAGCCTTGAAATCAGGAAAAGATTTTTGAAATCATATTTGTGGCGTGTGGCATGCTATGGGTGTGAAACATGGACTCTCGGGACAGGGGAAGGCCAGAAGCTAAATTGTTTTGAAATGTGGTGCTAAAGATGCATGCTCAAAATAAAATATATCGACAAGGTCACAAACGAAGTGGTTCTGGAAAGAGCAGGTGACAAGAGAAGCTTCTGGACTTTCACTGTTAAACTAAGAGTTGCAATTTACAGGCCATCTATTAAGACATACCTTTATGAACACAATCATAGAGGGATATGTCGAAGGAAAAAGACCAAGAGGAAGACCACGACTGAGGTACATGGATCAAATCGTGAAAGATGTGGGATGTAACACCTATAAAGAAATGAAGAGAAAAGCTGAAAGACGCACAGAATGGAGACAAGCTGTCATTGTAGCTGTTGCAAACCAATCCTTGACTGACCACTACAGAAGAAGAAGAAGCGGTG
Source organism: Schistocerca piceifrons (assembly GCF_021461385.2). NCBI lineage: Eukaryota > Metazoa > Arthropoda > Insecta > Orthoptera > Acrididae > Schistocerca > Schistocerca piceifrons. The sequence goes on from NC_060143.1 coordinate 549,310,927, forward strand.
AAAAGTCGTTAGATAAACACTCGCAACACTTGCTATCGTTGACTGTAGCAGGCTGACCGTCGGTGTGTGTAGGATCCACGTCGGCAAGGTGTTTGTTTCTCACGTCGGATGGAGGTGGAGCAACATGTCGCTCGAAAATGTCGCGGCGCGGCTGTCAAAAAACTCGGAGTCACCAGTCTAGAAACTGGGTAACGAACACGATTTTCATGATGTGTAATGACTGTCAACGTTACCGATTCACATACAAAATGTTTATTTATACACATTATACGGACAGATACAGCTTAAACATTGGCATCTCGGAATGCATAGCCCAAAGTCCAGAGATACTGTTTTTGCAGCGATATTCTTGGGGAAGGAAGTCCATAGAGCTTGTGTCCCCACACACATATTAATTAATCTTATGGCTAAAATTCACTATTTTCCTGCACGGAAGAAACATCCCAGGCATTATTTCAAAACTGGTAGTATTTATAATTATTCTGTTTTAATTCTTTGGTAGATCTCTGTGAGACCTTTACATAGACATTTACAAGGGAACCTCCCCATCGCACCCCCCTCAGATTGTTATAAGTTGGCACAGTGGATAGGCCTTGAAAAACTGAACACAGATTAATCGAGAAAACAGGAAGAAGTTGTGTGGAACTATGAAAAAAAAGCCAAATATAAAAACTGAGTAGTCCATGTGCAGGATAGGCAACATCAAGTCATATGTGAGCTAAAGAGCGCCGTGGTCCCGTGGTTAGCGCGAGCACTTGCGGAACGAGAGGTCCTTGGTTCAAGTCTACCCTCGAGTAAAAAGTTTAATTTTTTATATTCACACAATTATCACAGTTCAGGCACTCACACATAATCAACTTCGCTTTCCAAAAGTCCAGGACATGTTCAGATTTGTTTGGACATACGCAGGATTTGACGGTCTACACAAGGAAAAATTTGAAAACGTTAAAAACATATTGTTTTGACAGAGCACAGGGAAAACTGTGCGACTGTGAAACTGTTGCATTCATTTGTTGCAGTTTATGTGACAAACACTTATGTTTTCATCACTTTTTTGGGAGTGATTATCACATCCACAAGAAAACCTAGATCGGGAAAGGCAGAAGAATCTTTTTACCCATTCGCCAAGTGTACAAGTTAGGTGGGTCGACAACATATTCCTGTCATTGAAGCACATGCCGTCACCAGTGTCGTATAGAATATGTCAGACGTGTTTTTCTGTGGAGGAATCGGTTGACCTATGACCTTGCGATCAAACGTTTTCGGTTCCCATTGGAGAGGCACGTCCTTTCGGGACGTCTCGTTCCGCAGGTGCTCACGCTAACCACGGGACCACGGCGCTCCTGGGCTCACGCTATCCTTGATATTACATATCTTGCGCATGGACTACTCAGTTTGCATATTTTGTTTATTTTTTCATAGTTCCACACAACTTCTTCCTGTTTTCTCGATTGATCTGTGTTCAGTTTTTCAAGGCCTATCCACTGTGCCAACTTATAACTAAATCTGAGGGGGGTGCGATGGGGAGGTTCCCTTGTTAGTAAAAATCGGCAAAGGTTTCATCAAGTTATTAATCCTTAAAGTTTATACTGTTCACAAAATATTTGACACAATATAACTTAGTAACTGTAAGTCGTACCGTGGGTGCGTCTAAACCCTCACACTCGTCGTAATTTTCTCCTTTTATTTGTAGTGCTGGGTTTCCAGTATCTTACTGAGTTCTTTTTTTTTTTTTTAATTTCTGATTTCAGTGTTTTGGCCAGTCATGGTGGCTTTTTCCTTCGTTCTTTGCACCAAGCGGCCGGCGTGCACGGGAAATTCCGACCACGTGTTTTCAGAGTATCATGAACATTTGCTAGTCGCCAGGATTTTTCATGCTTCTAGAACGACCCAATAGCAGAGCTTCAAAGAGCGCCGACATCTAGCGGTAGAACTTGTAACGGAACTTAATATTTTTTTCTTGTGGATAAATAGATAGTTATTCGACTCTCATAGCGAAGATTAATGTGAAAAGTATTTAACACTGATGGACAAAAGAAGCTTTACGCTCTTCGTTTATTAGTTTTAGTATTAGTTACCTTTCGTTGTTCTCCTGTCCTGGTGATAAGACGTGTTGTTTAATTTACGTATTACGCGACTGTCATAGTAACTCTCTTTCCAAAATCACGACACCTGCTGACTAAGCTTCCAACAATTTAACAGGGCGGTTACCAACTTGAGAGGTGATGCCGCAGTGGGGAGGTCATCGTGGCCGCCACCTGGCCCGTTTCCGCCAACCCTTTACTCTCATTCAACCCCATCTGTTCTCAAAGTTAAAAAAAAAAAATGGCTCTGAGCACTATGGGACTTAACTGCTGAGGTCATCAGTCCGCTAGTACTTAGAACTACTTAAACCTAACTAACCTAAGGACATCACACACATCCATGCCCGAGGCAGGATTCGAGCCTGCGCCCCTAGCGGTCGCGCGGTTCCAGACTGTAGCGCCTAGAACCGCTCGGCCACTCCGGCCGGCGTCTCAAAGTTCATTGACAACTTTTTGAGGGGATACCAACACAGAGTGCGGTGGCTCTATACGGTGCTGAGAACACTACGGAAAGAAAGAACGACACCTGTAGAAAAAAAGAATCACAGTGCCAATTTTTAAGACAGATTTCTGGAAGCGATGTCAGAATTGTAGGGCAGTTACTTCGATGTATTATGGTGACGACTATGAGAAATTTATAATAATTCTGTTTTGATTCTTTGATAGATCTCTGTGAGACCTATACATAGACACTTCGTTAGTAAAAATCGGCAAAGATTTCATCAAGTTATTAATTCTTAACATTTATACTGTGCGGAAGATAGTAGAAGGTATGTGCGTCAGCAAGGGGTAGAGCAATTACCCCCTCCTGGAATTTGGGTGCAGCCTTTTTATTTACTACAGAATTCTCTCGAATTTCTTGCAGTGATAGTCTGCAGCGTCGCTAAACTGCAGATTAACATTACTTGGCGCGACGGGGATACTTTGACTTTAGCAATGATTATGCCTTGGGATTCTTTTAGGTTTTTCAGGCCGTTCAAATGAATTAGACTGATTCCTTAGCGGGGCGACTGTTTCGGCACCATTCTGTAGTCAAGATGAACACGAACTTTCGCCGAACAGTGCTGTAATAGTGCCACCAATCTTTTCATCGTCATTCCCCGTACATCTATTTTTGAACTCCAGAAAGGGGCCGATCAAACACTCTGGATCGCGGATTCCAGGAAAAATATAAACATGGTAGCAGACCACGTGTCTGTCATCCGTCCCTAACTTACTCTAATGTCTCCATCCCTTTGCTGCACAACTTTGTCTTAATAGCAGTTTACCATTTGTCTGTCCTCAAATGGTTCAAATGGCTCTAAACACTATGGGACTTAACATCCGAGGTCATCTGTCCCCTAGACTTGAAACTACTTAAACCTAACTAACCTAAGGACATCCCACACATCCATGCCCGAGGCAGGATTCGAGCCTGCGACCGTAGCAGCAGCGCGGCCCCGGACTGAAGTGCCTAGAACCGCACGGCCACAGCGGCCGGCTGTCTGTCCTCAAAGAAGACCTGTGATGAGTTGCCAATTCTATGTTCAGTGCGGATTCCAGGAAAAACATAAACTTGGCAGCAGAGTACGTGCCTGTCATCAGCCCCTAACTTCATCAAACGCTCCCCTTCTCCTGGTGCACAACTTAGTCTCAATAATAGTTTTACCATTTGTCCGTCTTCAAAGAAGGCTCGTGATGGCCTGCCAATCCTACGTCCATTTCCGCACGGTCGAGTTACAGCCGTAGATTCTGAACAATACAGCCGTCTTTACAAGTACAAATGCCTGAGGTGAAACAGAAAAACCTGTTCTGCCCCCTAGAAGAGAGGAAAAAGTATAAATTTCCCGTGTCGAAAAATTATTCTCTCCAGGAACTGGAACCCTCTCAACTCTACGCTGTCTAATACGGCACAAAACAGAGTCAAGAGCTACGAATACTGCTGTCCATTTGGCCTGACTGCACAATAGTGTGGTGACCTAGAGAGACGAGGAATGCCTCAGTTCTGTCGTAAGTTATCAAAAGTTGATTATACTGGCATTTTGAGGGTAATTCTGGAAGACTTCTGGCGTTCGTCTAGTCGGATAGAGGTCTTTGACTAGATTTTACATCATCAAGCAAAAAAAAAAAAAAAAGTAATTTTCAAAGCACAGTTTGATCAACATTAGTTATGCCAGTCAGTACCCAAAACTAGAAAGCATGAAAATGGTAGAATATGGCCAGTAATGTGATTAGACGTGTTCTGTAAGCCAATGAAGTGCTGTTGATGACATTAAATGTAATCCGTCTTTTCTCAAAATTGAACCTCTTCGTCCACTTTTACGAGCGTTAATATTGAATTTTTGTTTGATATTCAACAATATTTTATCAATCATCGTGACATTTTTTGTTTTAAATTTTGCATTGCGCATTCTAAGGCTATAAATAATTTTTTGGTAAACATTTTCAAGCTTTGTTTCATAACTCGTTGGATACCCTGGACTTAAATCATATCAGGATGACATTTTAGATCGTTCAATCAAGGAAGTGGCATCCATATTCATATTAATAGCATTGAAGCTGTATCTTGAACATACAGTGACTTGTGCTTACCATTACGATATGAGAAACACTAATTACATAACCATCAATCTTTTCAGCTGTTATAAATTTTATTTATTTTCTTAGTTCCTAGAGCATAGCAGGGCTTAACTCACAGAATCTGTTACACAAGAGTTGGTCATTTAACAATTTTGCCCCTTTTGGAGAAATTTTTGCGCACGCTCACGGTAGGAGGAGGACAAGGAAAGGACTTAATAGGAAGGTAGACAGTGGATTTAATTTTTAGTGAAAGGCAGTCCAAGAGACATACTACTAATAGTTTCGGTTAGTAATGCTCTTCCTGGACACTGAAAATGTTTATGATAGTGTGAAAAGAAGCACGAGCAGAGGAGAGAAGAAGAGAAAACAGACTGGTTTGAATAGAAAAATTAGCTCAAGCAAGGAGTGCTCTGTTCCTTAAGCTGCAGGACTGTTATAGATGAGATAATGACAGGAGTGGAAGTACGAATAGGAAATGAATACATGAAACCGATGATGTTTGCAGATGATTTAATGGTGTGGGGAGGTACAAGAAAGGCTAAATCAATGGGAGGAGTTGCTGGGGTAGTATTGATTGAAATGAAATGTAAATAAGTGTGCTGACAACTAGAAATAATAGGTGAGTACCAACGGATATACAGGATGACAATTACTGAATTATATGAAAAAACGTAAATTCATGACACACACTTTATTCAACATTAAAGGTCATTACAGATATTCGGATTTAGGTTATGATATATTTGATATGCCTGCCATCATTGGCGACGATGTGGTGCAAACGAATAGCGTAATTCTGCATGACCCGCTGAAGTGTCGGAACATCGATGCCGTCGGTGACCTTCTGAATAGCTTCTGGGTACCCAAGAACCAGAATGCGGTCCCCAAAGTGCTCCTCCAGGACATCGAACACTCTCATGCTTCGGTGGGGTCGAGCTCCGTCTTGCATAAACCACATGCTGTCGAAATCAGGCTCACTTTGTATAATGAGGATGAATCGCGTTCCGTTCGATAGTCACCGTGCCATCTATAAATAATATAAATAATAATACTGTTGCTTCTGCGTGTGAGGGTGAAAATACAGATCAGATAATCAATAATATTTCAAAGTATTAAAATTAAATAATAATATTTCCTCACACATTGTCTGGCGTGCGAACAATGGCATTGGTGGCTGAGGTCGTGCGTTTGCAAAGTATTTTTTCATTGCCGTGTGAAATATCGGACTTCTTGCAGTAAAATTGCCGTGAAGATTGACTTATGGTTCTTTTATGCTAGGACTTTTTAATTTCTCATCAGTTTGCACACGAACCTGCGCCATGTCACAGCCGCTTACATCATTGTTAAAACTACTAAATGAATAAAAGGAATAGAGATTCATAAAATATATATTCAAGAAATCACATAAATTATGAATAGACACATATAAATAATAATTGTTGCTTGGCAGTATATTAATATAAATGAGTACAGCGATGGGTCTCTTTAAATCTGCCTATGTTCAGTATGCAACAAAATGTCTGGAGTTACGGAGCAATGACAAAATGCGTATTATGTTGAAGTATAATGACTTTCCTGGAGACTAGATATCTACTCTGTAGAAATCAGCATGGATTTCGAAGAAGACGATCGTGTGAAACTCAGCTCGCGCTATTCGTCCACGAGACTCAGAGGGCAATAGACACGAGTTCCCAGGTAGATGCCGTGTTTCTTGACTTCCGCAAGGCGCTCGATATAGTTCCCCACAGTCGTTTAATGAACAAAGTAAGAGCATATGGACTATCAGTCCAATTGTGTGATTGGATTGAAGAGTTCCTACACTCCTGGAAATTGAAATAAGAACACCGTGAATTCATTGTCCCAGGAAGGGGAAACTTTATTGACACATTCCTGGGGTCAGATACATCACATGATCACACTGACAGAACCACAGGCACATAGACACAGGCAACAGAGCATGCACAATGTCGGCACTAGTACAGTGTATATCCACCTTTCGCAGCAATGCGGGCAGCTATTCTCCCATGGATACGATCGTAGAGATGCTGGATGTAGTCCTGTGAAACGGCTTGCCATGCCATTTCCACCTGGCGCCTCAGTTGGACCAGCGTTCGTGCTGGACGTGCAGACCGCGTGAGACGACGCTTCATCCAGTCCCAAACATGCTCAATGGGGGACAGATCCGGAGATCTTGCTGGCCAGGGTAGTTGACTTACACCTTCTAGAGAACGTTGGGTGGCACGGGATACATGCGGACGTACATTGTCCTGTTGGAACAGCAAGTTCCCTTGCCGGTCTAGGAATGGTAGAACGATGGGTTCGATGACGGTTTGGATGTACCGTGCACTATTCAGTGTCCCCTCGACGATCACCAGTGGTGTACGGCCAGTGTAGGAGATCGCTCCCCACACCATGATGCCGGGTGTTGGTCCTGTGTGCCTCGGTCGTATGCAGTCCTGATTGTGGCGCTCACCTGCACGGCGCCAAACACGCATACGACCATCATTGGCACCAAGGCAGAAGCGACTCTCATCGCTGAAGACGACACGTCCCCATTCGTCCCTCCATTCACGCCTGTCGCGACACCACTGGAGGCGGGCTGCACGATGTTGGAGCGTGAGCGGAAAACGGCCTAACGGTGTGCGGGACCGTAGCCCAGCTTCATGGAGACGGTTGCGAATGGTCCTCGCCGAAACCCCAGGAGCAACAGTGTCCCTAATTTGCTGGGAAGTGGCGGTGCGGTCCCCTACGGCACTGCGTAGGATCCTACGGTCTTGGCGTGCATCCGTGCGTCGCTGCGGTCCGGTCCCAGGTCGATGGGCACGTGCACCTTCCGCCGACCACTGGCGACAACATCGATGTACTGTGGAGACCTCACGCCCCACGTGTTGAGCAATTCGGCGGTACGTCCACCCGGCCTCCCGCATGCCCACTATACGCCCTCGCTCAAAGTCCGTCAACTGCACATACGGTTCACGTCCACGCTGTCGCGGCATGCTACCAGTGTTAAAGACTGCGATGGAGCTCCGTATGCCACGGCAAACTGGCTGACACTGACGGCGGCGGTGCACAAATGCTGCGCAGCTAGCGCCATTCGACGGCCAACACCGCGGTTCCTGGTGTGTCCGCTGTGCCGTGCGTGTGATCATTGCTTGTACAGCCCTCTCGCAGTGTCCGGAGCAAGTATGGTGGGTCTGACACACCGGTGTCAATGTGTTCTTTTTTCCATTTCCAGGAGTGTAGATAACAGAACGCAGTATGTCATTCTCAATGGAGAGAAGTCTTCCGAAGTAAGAGTGATTTCAGGTGTGCCGCAGGGGAGTGTCGTAGGACTGTTGCTATTCACAATATACATAAATGACCTTGTGGATAACATCGGAAATTCACTGAGGCTTTTGTGGATGATGCTGTAGTACATCGAGAGTTTGTAACAATGGAAAATTGTACTGAAATGCGGGAGGATCTGCAACGAATTGACGAAAGGTGCAGGGAATGGCAATTGAATCTCAATGTAGACAAGTGTAATGTGCTGCGAATACATAGAAAGAAAGATCCTTTATCATTTAGCTTCAATATAGTCAGTCAGCAACTTGAAGCAGGTAATTCCATAAATTATCTGGGAGTAGGCATTAGGAGTGATTTAAAATGAAATGATCATATAAAGTTGATCGTCGGTAAAGCAAATGCCAGACTGAGATTCATTGGAAGAATCCTAAGGAAATGCAGTGCGAAAACAAAGGAAGTAGGTTACAGTGCACTTGTTCGCGCACTGCTTGAATACTGTTCACCAGTGTGGGATCCGTACCAGATAGGGTTGATAGAAGAGATAGAGAAGATCCAACGGAGAGCAGCGAGCTTCGTTACAGGATCATTTAGAAATCGCGAATGCGTTACGGAGATGATAGACAAACTCCAATGGAAGACTCTGCAGGAGAGACGCTCAGTAGCTCGGTGCGGGCTTTTTGTTTCTAGAACATACCTTCACCGAGGAGTCAAGCAGTATATTGCTCCCTCCTACGTATATCTTGCGAAGAGACCATGAGGATAAAATCAGAGAGATTAGAGCCCACACAGAGACATACCGGCAATATTTCTTTCCACGAGCAATACTAGACTGGAATAGAAGGGAGATCTGATAGAGGTACTCCAAGTACTCTCCGCCACACACCGCCAGGTGGCTAGTGGAGTATGGATGTAGATGTAGATGCGTCCGTACAGAAAGAGATTATCTCACCAGTATAAGTAGCGCGAGGGGAGGAAAAGCTGAAGTACAATATTAAAACATTAGCTGTTTTTTTTTTTTTACCGCAACTTCGTATCGTTTATCGATAGCGCTTCATATCATGTCTTTGATAGCGCAAAAAAATTATATTATAGCTTTCGCGTGCAGCCCACTAAATTGCGAGGCTGAGGTACTCAGCCCGCAGGAGAGCGATTTATTGAATGAAATTTATTGTCAATCGTCATTCATGTGACATATACACGGTAAAATATATAAAATGAGATTTGTTTACATGTGAAACTACATGAAAAACATAGAAAGACCTCATTTTGTTCGTTATTGTTCGTTGCATTTGCCCGGGGCGTACGTCTCATGACACATGTTCAAGTTCATCGTTGATCCGTTCACTCAGTTTTTTTTTTTCACTCACACACACACACAGGGGCAACTAACCCTCTGATCGAATAAGCTGCTGAGCTACCGTGCCGGCACCGTTTGAGCTATTACAGCTCCAATTAAATAGTCTTCCATAAAAAAGCATATCTGTTACAAGGTTGCATTACATGCGAAATCTAATACATGAAAAATGAACATATTTACAAATTGCACTCTGTCTTCAGGCCACGAGTGGCCTACCGGGACCATCCGAAGGCCGTGTCCTCCTCAGTGGAGGATGCGGATAGGAGGGGCGTGGGGTCAGCACACCGCTCTCCCGGTCGTTATGATGGTATTCTTGACTAAAGCCGCTACTATTCGCTCGAGTAGCTGCTCAATTGGCACCCCGAAAAATGGCAACAGCGAATAACGGCCTGGATGGTCACCCATCCAAGTGCCGACCACGCCCGTCAGCGCTAAACTTCGGTGATCTGACGGGAACTGGTGTATCAAATGGTTCAAATGGCTCTGAGCACTATGGGACTCAACATCTGTGGTCATCAGTCCCCTAGAACTTAGAACTACTTAAACCTAACCTAACCTAAGGACAACACACACATCCGTGCCCGAGGCAGGATTCGAACCTGCGACCGTAGCGGTCACGCGGTTCCTGACTGACGCGCCTAGAACCGCACGGCCACCAACGGCCGGCGGAACCGGTGTATCCACTGCGGCAAGGCCGTTGCCATTTACAAACTGCATTGAATTAAATATTGAAAATTAAAGGATCGAAGATCACAGTTCATGATGTGCAACTCTTTACATGTTTCTCTTTGTTATGAAAAGTTGTTTCCAACAAAATATCCACAGTTAAATGTGACGACACATAGTTATGTTGACAAACATTACAGTTTTCAACATAATAAAAGATAGGCCAGTTTTGTTAAAAAAATGAATCACTAATGTATTCGTGGCTTATTTTGTTGTGGATTTGCACAGCTAGAGCGTATTTTCACACGTCTGTTAGCACACGTCACTTAATATCACTTGCACTTTATGTAGATGATTGAATACTTTTGGGAACAAGATTGCTCTGAAGTGAGTGGATGGGAATTTCCATATATTTGCTGATGTTGGAGGTGTAGAGCCATAACGGAATCTCCATGGCAGCATTACTGATGTCTACGTCCTTCTTCAGGTGGCATCTGAGTAAAGGCCTGGAACGGAATAGTGTTCCTCTTGTCCAGCTGCTTTCTCCTCTGTCGTAGGATTCTTCAAATTGTCTTGCTGTATGTGTCGTCGTTTTACAATAGTTTTGTGCAGTATAGTTTGTAGATTTGATGCGCTTGCAGTGATACATGAATAGTGCAAAATGTTCAAAGACAGACAGCACTTGCTTTGTTTTCATTACAAATATTAAGTTTCTTTCGCATGGGCAGAGAAGAAATGTCCCTTTTACATAAACAGCAAATCGTTCATAAACATAGAATATTCATATTGTCCATTAGTTCAGCTGTATCAACTGCGTTAATCAAATTCTGATAGCTAGCTATACTCTGATACATAGTTCATGTCACAGGCATGGTTTTGCGTGGCAATGACAGGATAAGAATAAAGATACATAAATACACACATACATGCATAACATAAATACATATGTACAAGAATACAAGAAATAATAGAGCACACAATCTTATAAATGTTACAAAAGTACAGAATATTACATAGATGTAAATTTTTTGACACAAGGTTGTCATTATTGCCACAAGCAGTGTCATTTACATGTTTCCTTTCATGAGGATATAGTTTTCACTAACAAAATAGCTACATATTGATATCTTTGTCTCGTACTTTGTTCCATGTATTATTTTGCTTTTTGGAAATAAAAGGATTTGTGATATTTGGATGGATGAAATCAGGGAGATGCACTGGCCTGAAAAATACAATGGCTGGTTAGACACAACGTCAAATGCAACATCTACATTCAGTTCCAAGTGCACGTTTACAAAAGAAAAGTATGAAATGTCTCAATGAAAAACAGTAGCATATGACAAACTTCAGTGACTCTATTATGAAGAGTGTGGTGAAAATGTGTGCCCACTTGGACTGTGTTGTCTGTGTACCGTGCTTTGTGTCAAACCTAATATACGAATATTTGTCAGGTTGTACAGGTCAGTGTCAGTCTCTCTCTAAGTCGAAATCTGTTTTTGTCTCTTTCTTCTCTCAATCTCGTAATCTGTGGGTTATGCTAAGTATGGTGCATTATGTACCGAGCATTTTGGAAGATGTATCATCTTCTTTCTTCTATTTCTGCTACAGATGTTCTCAGTTGCTGCTGAAATGTTAAAGATTCCTAAAACTAAGGATGTAAGCATGTTTCTCTTCTTCCTTTGGTTGTCTTCAAGTACTTTCCTGCTTACTGATAGCTGCTTTACTACTTGGCATAAAATACTTTAAGATCTTTATGAGGGTATAAGCCTAAAGTTCTGTGGAACAAATAAGCTCCTGGATTACTGTGTTTGGACCTTCAAACGAAGGACGCCACTTGGCATTTCTTCTCATAAGTACTGAAGATTTCAAGTGTGTTCTTAATAATACTTGCATACCAATGGTGATTAATAATACTTGTTTCTGCTTTCTGTTTGTTTTGTGATGGCTGTGAATACTTCTCTAATTTTCTAATCATAATTGGTTTCTATATTGTGTACTTCTGGTAAAGGGTAACTGTATTCATTGTTTTCTGCTGTAATAAACATGATCTCAGATGGTATGTAAGGTGTGTTGTATATGTTTAAATTATTGTGAGTCTCCTCAAAGAAGGCAAGATAGTGTATGCAATGTAAATGATTTATAGAGATGTAGGTTCTTACTAAACGATTTAGCTCTCTGAATATCCTTTCACAATAGTTGGTAGAAGGAAAAAATTTTGAGATGAAAATGCCCTTAATGTTCTTGTCTTTCAAAAACTGTTTCCGATTGTATCCTGTGTAATATGAAACATTATCAGATAGTGTAGCTACAGGTTTCCCTATATGTGGAATGTAATCTTTCTCAAAGCTCCTGATGACTGTAGGGGCTGTGGGTCATTTGAGTGCAAAAACTTTAACATTTTTTGAAAAGATATCATAAAAGGCTTGTTTCCATATGTATCCTGTGTAATACGAAGCATTATCAGATAGTATAGCTGCAGGTTTCCCTATGAACAGGCAAATTTTGACTTATTGACATTTACAGTTACTCCTGCTTGTGTGAATCTGTGTAGTAATGTATCTAGTGTTTCAGCAAGTTCTGTCCATGTTTTAGTGGCTATGAGGATGTCATCAACATAGTGTGTGACAGATTCCATCAAATCATCACCTAAAACAGTACACAGAGCGGTTATAAATACTCCTGAACTTACTTTTAGACCGAAAAAAATGCACAAAATTGATAGGTACGACTAGCAAACATGAAACAGTATACTTCCTGGACTCAGGTGTGAGAGGTACCTGCCAAAATGAATTTTTCAAGTCAATTGAAGAAAAGTACTCTGCGCCCAAAAATCGTTGTAGCTGTTCCTCTAAGTTGTCAGGTTGTGTTCTGATTAATAATATTATCTGGTTAATAGCTCTGGCATAAAGTACAAGGTATATTTTTCCATCCGGTTTTCTCAGTACATGTAACGGACTAGAATAGGATAAAATGGATGGCTCTGTAATTCTCCGTGTTAGCATTTGCTTTAACTCGTGCCAAACTGCAGGTCATAAAGATATGGGTACGTTATAAGACTTATGGGCATACATCTGGTGAGGCTTCACTTCGATGGTGTCTGCGTAAGTTTTGACTGGGTGTTTTTGTAAATACGCTCATATTTTTCACTAGAAGATCCTTTAGCTGTGTCTTTTCCTCTTCATCGATCGCCTGCATTCTGAAAGCTTAGGATTAATTTGTGTTAATATGTCTTCGCATTCATACTCTGTGACATAGGTATAGGTGTGTAGTGTTGATCAGCCTCGTGTATCATCTGTACTTTGTATCCAGTTTGTCATGTTCAACTGTTCTCGTGTCTAATTACACACAGATATCAGTGTCTTTACGTAGAAAATAACAAATACCTTTGGAGAAGTCTATAGTGGAGTCCTTCTCATACAAAAAGTCAATCCCTAAAATGCAATTCGTAGATAAGTGTGGAACGACGAGGACTGGCCATTGTGTAGTCCCACTGCCTATCGCCAACTTTAACAAACACTTGGTTACTTACCCTTGACTTATTACCTAATGCAGTGAGTATCTGATCATTCTGAACAGGAAATTCTACAACTTTGCTCACTTCGTTCATCTTTACATAAAAGTTCTGTGACACTACGCTGACTGCAACACCTGTATCAATGACATTACTCCTACTACTGTACCTGTAGTCATGATAGCACAATTTGTTTCTTCATGGGTCGCCAATGTGTGTTATCACTTGCGAGGTCAACAGCCACGTTTCCTTGTTTGTTGTATCTCAATAATAGTATGTGTGGTTCATGTGGTATAAATCTTATCGTATTAGTGTGTGGTGTGTTAGTGTTTGGTGTTTCAAATAGTAACAGTGTGTCGAAGCTGCCCCCAAATATTTCTCAGTCACGCCCTAGGGCACAGTAATGACTGTGTCTAGTTTAATTGTTGAGTAGTTAAATTTTTTGTGTTAATGTTAGCTGGAGGTGGCGTTTCGCTTTGCATTTCAGTGGGTATCGGCATCGCCATTCTCTGGGTTGATTTTGGTGTTGCTGTAGTGTATGAGATGGTGTTAGCATGTTGTTTTGATTTGCGTAATTGTTCTGTTGTATCGGCTGTGGATGTGGCTGCCAGTGTTGACTGTAGTAAAATTGATTATATGCATAAAAGTTTTGTTTTTGGATGTGTTTTGTGGTGCTGTGTAATTCGTTCTGCCACCGTTGTCTAGAATTTGGCCACAGAGTCTATGTTTCGATACAGTGTATCGATACGTGGAACTGTTTCAGTGTTTCGGAACGGCTATGGTTCACTGTTTCGAAACAGTGGTGTTTCATTCCGCACCTGTCTCGGATACATGGACCAGATTCGATCTCGAGCCAGACACAGAAACTGTATCGTTGTGTCAAAATAAGGCTTTTTCAGTCCACCTGTGCTTGGAACGGACTAACTGTATCGAAACAGTGATGTTTCATTCCGCTCTGTGTCGGACGAGATTCGGGCTCGGCACAGGTACTGAAACACATTTAACATACCACTTCATGAAACACTTTCAAGAGTGTCGAAATCTTTTTGACAGGCAATAGCATGAAGCTTAAGATTTCCGAAAATAAAGCTTCGTTTCCAGCTGACTGCCCTATTCCGAAATGGCGTAACATCTGCTTTATAAACATTAACCAAGCAATAAAATAACGCACACTATTCATATTCAAAATAATAAATGTGTGAAAATCATTCAGTTAAATTACACATTTCTTATAACATACGCTTCTCTGTTCATGTACAGTAAACATATTAAGAAACGCAAGTAAGCCTACAACATTTTGAATAAAAAAAGGCGTAGAGCGGCAGCTATTAGATATATACATAAATTTGATGTAGGTGTAATTGCAAACAATCTGTTTGACGTATCACTGATAGTGTAATGGTGAAAGGGAAGGGCTGGGAAGCATGGTGAATTTATAGCAATGGTTCGAAACACCTTGAAAAACACAATTTTTTCTGTTATATTTTGTTATTTATTCGAATTACTTGGCGTTATTTGTGAGTCTATAGTCACTGTGCCTATTATCCACAATGATTCCTTTTGTACGCATGGAAATTAGCAGGATGGGTATATTGCCCATACTAACGGAATGTGGGAATCCCAGGGGCGTATCCGTTGTTTCTGCAGTTTGCTCCCACCGCCAGTTCCGTTCGTGGTGGTTGTTCTGTCTTCGGCTAAGGCGTCACGAAGCACGGTGTGGGATTATTTTATGAAGATGAATCCTGAGAAAATTAAGTGTAACTTGTGCTCGGCAGTGTTGTCGTTTAAAAGTAGTTCAACCTCTTGCTTAAACAGACATTTGCGACATAAGCATCCAACCGTTAATTCAAGTGAAACACGTTCGAAACCAGTTTTTATGAATCTGGGCAGTGACGATGTCAGTTTAACTTCCACAGCAACTGTTCAGGAATCTGCCAGTTTAGACAAACAAAGGATTGCTGGATTTGCACCAAAACCAATGCCTTCATCCAAGCGAGCCATAAAAGACGAACAGATTTTAAGACTTGTTGTTGAAGAATATCTTCCGTTTAATGTAGTTGAGAGTGTAGAGTTTAGAAAAATGACTGAAAACTATGTACCACCCAGTAGAAAAACTGTCTCCAAAACCTTACTCTCTCAAGTGCACGACAACACACTAATGTGAGTAACATCTGCAGTGCAAGCTGCATCCTCCATCTGCATTACGACTGCTTGATGGAAATCTGTGAAAAACGAGAATTATATTGCAGTGACTGCTCACTTCATTGATAAAAACTGCAATCTGAAGTCATATTTGTTATCTGCTTTTAAATTCCATAACAATCATACAGCTGAAAACATTTCCAGTGAATCACAAAATGTGACTTAACTTGGGGTATTCCCAATAAAATTATAGCTTGCACTACAGATAATACACCTGATATAGTGAAGGCAGTGATGATGTGCAAATGGTAGCATATACCTTGTTTTGCACATACACTGAATGTAATTGTGCAAGTAAGCCTTGACCCAATTACAGACACAAGGACAAAAGTGAAGTCAATAGTGGAATTTTTCAAAAGAAGTCCTAAAGCATTTGAGTAATTAAACAATATTCAGAAGCAAATGGGCTTCCATATTTTAACGCCGAAACAAGATTGCCCTACGAGATGGAATTCCATGTATGAAATGGTATGAAACTTCCTGTGTTTAAACAGGTTTTCTTCCTTATAGCTATTGCGTCTGCTACGATCTGAGAATGTGTAGTGTTCTTGTGGGTGTTGCAAATGTATGTCTTCTGAGCAGTAATGGTGATTGTATTCTAGTGCCATATGTCGGTTCGTGTCACTGTTCGTGTTCGGTGTTCCTGTGTGCTGCGATTCATGAGGATAAAACTGTTCGTTACCAAATCTTGTGTTGTGTTTTCGTGTGTCAGACTGTTGTGTAGGTGAATGATTGTATGTATGTGTCTGTTCAGATTTGGTATGTTGTACTGTGTGGTCGATCACCTGTTTGTTTTTCGACATATAACCATTCACTGTGTCTTGCACTATAGCTGGCAATTTCTCATTCAAAAATGTATCGAACTCTTTAACCTGTGCTGTCCAAGTCTGAAATTGTTCAAATGTGTGTGAAATCTTATGGCACTTAACTGCTAAGGTCATCAGTCCCTAAGCTTACACACTACTTAACGTAAATTATCCTAAGGAGAAACACACACACACCCATGCACGAGGGAGAACTCGAACCTCCGCCGGGACCACCCCCACAGTCCATGACTGCAGCGCCCAAGACCGCTCGGCTAATCCCGCGCGGCCCGAAATTGTGCAAAGTGTGTGTCAGTTTCTTTCTGTACAGTGTCGTGTATATGTGAGAGTTCTTCATTGAGTTTACATTCAACATCCTCCACTGTGGTGTGTATTTCTTCGTTTGTATAAGTGTTGGTCTTAATCTGAGTAACCATTTTTTCACAGACTGTGGCTAGGTCTTTTATCTGATGTTTGAGTGCCTTTACATCTGATACTGTCTGGTCGTGCTGCCAAGTAAGCTCCGAGAATGTCTCCGACAAGTCGTTTGCTTGCTTTGTCAAACGAGTGTTAATGTTGTCAATCAATCGCGTCAGCATTTCTTCGGTCTTTGTTAGATGTTATGCATTGTCTTTCAAAAATTTCGAAATGCGCTCGTCAGTCTGTGTCTGTTTTTGATTGTGTTCAATATTGCGATAATATTTGTGTTAGATAATGGCGCTGCCCCCACCGCATTATTAGCTGAAGCGTGCAAACGCAAGTTTGGTTCGGAATTTGATCTTTCGGAAGTTGACGGCAAAGAAATGAAATTATTTTCTGTCACTATCTGATTTTGTATTTGATTATTCATGGTGTTGTCGTATGTGTCGGTGTTGGTGTGTGTGTATCAGTATTCAAGTTATCTAATTGTTGTGACGTATTGGATTGTTTTCTGGTTTTGACCATAATCAAAAATGCGAAATGAAAGTAATAAAATTCGTAAGAGTGTAAAATGTGTGTGTAATCCCTGTAATAAAGCCGCTGATCCCGTCAATATGAATAAATGGAACCAAATCTTCACACGCAAAATTTCAGTCTTACTGGGTTATCGCCATGTTATATGAAATGAAAGTGAATACGGCCATTTAGTGTCTTGAAAAGAACATATTGTTTAAGCTGATAACTATTGTTGTAATTTCTATGCACAAGCGAATTCTCGGAAAATGAAATAAAATAAAATGAAATGAATTTGAATTATGAATAAATTTAACACTGACTCTAAAGATTGATTGCGCACACTGTAAACTGAATGCGAGTGCGCATTTACTGCGTCTTACCGTAATCTGGAATTTGGATCCGCAGATTGCAATTTCGGCCAGTTCATATCCGGGAGCCGGCCGCGGTGGTCTCGCGGTTCTAGGCGCGCAGTCCGGAACCGTGCGACTGCTACGGTCGCAGGTTCGAATCCTGCCTCGGGCATGGATGTGTGTGATGTCCTTAGGTTAGTTAGGTTTAAGTAGTTCTAAGTTCTAGGGGACTGATAACCACAGCAGTTGAGTCCCATAGTGCTCAGAGCCATTTGAGCCATTTGAACAATATCCGGGATTTGTTGATTGTTTTCCAAATAATGGTTAGTAACTGTGCCTCTGGTTGTTGTTGATTGTCATGGAAAAAAGAAAACACGATATAATACATGTAACAAAATGTCCTAACACGCAGACGCCAATATAAATAGTAATATTGTTGTTTCTGCGTCTGAGGGTGAGAATACAGATCAGATATTCAGTAATATTTCAAAGTATTAAAATTAAATAATATTATTTCCTCACACATTGTGTAGCGTGCGAACAATGGCATTCTTGGCTGAGGTCGTGCGTTTGCTAAGTATTTTTGCATTATTATGTGATATATCGGACTTCTTACAGTAAAATTGCCGTGAAGATTGACTTACGGTTCTTTTATGCTAGGAATTTATAACTTTCCATCAGGTTGCACACGAATCTCTGCCATGTCGCAGCCGCTTACATCATTGTTAAAACTACTAAATTGAAAGAAAGACTTAGAGATTAATAAAATACATATTCAATAAATCACATAAATCATGAATAGACACTTACATGTAAATAATAATTGTTGCTTGGCAGTATATTAATATAAATGAGTACGTCGATGCACCTCTTTAAATCTGTCATGTTCAGTATGCAACAAAGTGTCTGGAGTTACGGAGCAATGACAAAATCCGTCCGTACAGAAACAGATTATCTCACCAGTCTAAGAAGCGCGATAGGAGGAAAAGCTAAAGTACAATATTAAAACATTTGTTGCTTTTTCACCGCAACTTCGTATTGTTTATCGATAACGATTCATATCGTGTTTGTAACAGCGCGAAAAAATTATATTATTGCTTTCGCATGCAGATGAGCCCTTAAACATCGAAGAATATTGCACCGATTATTCCTTGACTAGACATTGCACACGACACAGTCACCAGTTGAGGGTGAAGAGACTCGATCGCGAAATACGGATTCTCAGTCCCCCAAATACACCAGTTTTGCTTATCGATAAACCCATCCAAATAAGAGTGAGCTTCGTCGCTAAAACAAACAACACCATGCGCATACTAATTCCATTCATGCCCCATGGCCAACCGCGCAGTTTGAATGTACTAACGCTAACCATTCAGTAATTATGAAGATTTTTTTTCATATAGTTCAATAATTGTCACCCTGCAAATATTGGAGGGCAAATACTGAAAAAGGGGGATAATTTCAAGTAACTGGGGAATATAATAAAAGACAGTGGGAAAAATGATAAAGAGGTAAGTGAGAGGGAAAGATAAGTCAAAGGTGTCCTGCAGAGTTTAAGAAGCTTGATCTGAAGCTAGAGTGTACAGCCAAAACGTAATGTTATAGCGCTGTATTATGCTGGAACACCCTCGTAAGCTTTATAAATGTGCGTAATAAAGTGAAGGCAGTTGAGCAGTATACGGTTTGCGAGATGAAACTTCAAAAAAACAGAATATTACAAACTCTTGAACAGAATAAGAAATGAGATGGTGGGAGAAATAGTGAAAGAAAAACCCATGCAAGTGACAACAGAAAATACTAGGTTAATGCAATATGGGCATTTTAAAAGAATACCGTGATAGGCCGATGAAATGAAAGTAAAAGGCAAGACACTTAGAGGAAGACCGAGATACAGAAGTAGTGAAGTAATATGTGAAGAAGAAAGAAGACTGGGACAGACTGGAGAGGAAAAGCGTCGTCAGGCAAGGGTAGTGGGGCCGGGGGGGGGGGGGGGGGGGCAGAGATAGATGGAAGAGGCTTATATTCCACAGAGACACAGCAAGGTTCTGGACACTGTTGAAAATAATGTTGACCAGGACTGAAGACATGTACTTGGTAAGAAGTATAGTATTAAATACGAAACTAATTTTTTCGACGAGAAAATTAGAACTTGTAGACTGTGCCCTGCATTTGGTCACAACGCTTTGATCAATAACATTCCATTCTCTCTGACGGAGTGAGAAGAAATGTATCGCAGACGTGTTATGGCAGGCGCCCAGTTGTGACGTGTACGTCTCAAGGCTAGGCCTCTCGACTCAAAGGCCCACCAGTGACAAGTGAGCGTCGGCAGCAGCGGACAAGACGCCAGACGCCGCCGCCAGCGTCAATGGCCGTATCCGCGACGACGCGACCTCACTTTGTTCCTCTGTCTCTGTCTGTCTCTCTCTCTCTCTCTCTCTCTCTCTCTCTCTCTCCCTCTCTCTGTCTCGTGTGCGCTACCGGGCGCCGAAAATAGCACGCCTCGTTACGTGGGAGGCGAAGACGCCGAGTTCGTTAACTGGTCTCCAGTCTGCTCCGTCGTTACGCCCGTATCGACGTAAGGGAAGGCTGAAGCAGCATTCGCGAAGGACAGACAGACCGAATATTCTCGTATCCAAAACAAGTCTCTTTTCCGGGAATGTAACTACATCAGTGACATAATTACTACTGACGCAGCAAAACACTTCTTTCCGATGATTTGCAGGGGTCAATAATTGACACAACCATTATCTTGGTTGTGAGAATGAGATCGTATTAGTAGTAAAGTAGTGCATGTGAGTAGTCGGACTGTACCATTTCTGGCGTTTACTGCATTCTTGCCAGATTTATGATGATATCATTGATGCTACTACCATTCACCCTTTCCCCCACTCTGCTGAGGTCACTGACAAGTTACCCTGCTCATATGTACAAATGTCTGGAAATTCAAAAAAATGGTGGGATGTACAAGAGAGTCAACTTTTGCAACAGAGTTTTCCCCCATTCCTACAAAGCTATAGCTTACTCGTGATAAGAGCCCAATTGGCCTAAGTACAAAATCACAGATGATGAACCTTAGGCCAGCCTTTGTGACACTGGAAGTAAAGATGGGCAATTGCCCTATTTGCATGAAATTGAAGAGAAAGGAAGGTAGCGATCCAATAAGGTGGACCTGGGCATATAAGACCAGTTTTTACTGTGTCAGAACCCACGGTGGCTGACCTATGAGCTCAGCTTCGAGAATGATGGACCTGGCATACGAGGCTAGCCTCTATGGCATCTGAAAATAAGAAGGCCTAGCTATATGTATTGCATGGCTGCCAGGTCACTTGTTCTAAATATGCTATCCAAAATGGCCGACCTGGACATTCAAGGCCACCCTGCATGTTTGGCAGATCACATGTGCTAAGTATAGACTTCAGTATGGGTACTGGGTTTTCCTGATGTCACAAGCTACAAGTGCAAAGTTCATAATTCTGTGCTAAGTATAAAATGGCAGGAAAATTGAAAAAAAATCACTTACCTTAAGTTTAAATCTCACACATCATGTATGTTCAAACCATTTTCCCAACCACTGTTGTCACCCACTTGTGCTGTTTAAACATTTATGATGGGATATGGATTTATTTAAACGTTTTCTGTGCTGGAGCGGACTTCTGTGATTCCCGTCATGATGCATTGCTCTGCTGGCCACCCTTTTTGTTTTGCAATAAGAGCTCATTCACAGTTTCAGCAATTACTTACAGCTGTTCAGTGAATCATCTCATCCGATCGCTTCCTGTGTACAATGTCCCTCGTTATAGCTACAGTGTATCTAATAGGCTGTGACGAACAGTGCATGTACGCAGGAGGTGTGGTTATGTACATGCTCGCAGTTGCTCAGCAGACCACATCTTACACATCCTTCTCGTCTACTAGAGATAACATTTTCATCAATTTATGTCCTTATTTGCGCCCAGGGTAGGCTTTTTCTTTGCCCATGGACTGTAAACCCTAAATCATTTTTCGCTTTCAGTTATTTGACCTCTTTTGTGGAATAACATTCACAAGAAAAAACGTGCTAGTCCTCATAGGTGTTTTACAATGTGTCACGAAAAAGCAAAATCCCATACTGGAACACGTGTGAGTGAGGCAAGAAAGAATATGTCACCGTCAACATACTGAGAAAACATTTGATGTCCCATTGGTGGTCTATGTAAATACCGCTATTTGAAATGCATTATGGAACTTTTTTGACATTCCAAACTGTTTCGATCCGTTGCATCGGATGGTGACCACCATTTCTCCCCGGGTGCTACTGGGAGAGGCGATGACCGTCAGTTTGCGGGGTGACTGCCATTACCCCCAGGATAAATTCGAGTGGCGCAATGGTGGTCAGTTTACAGGGCGACCACTTTCAATGACGCAGCTCTAAGAGTTACAACCTCCACCTCACAGTCAATCGGATATCTCAGAGAAACTGGTTTTCAATTAAATGTTAACAAAGCAAATTTTGTAAAATGCTGTAGTTTAGAAGGAAACGGCTCCTGGCATGAAGCACACGCCTTTTTTCACTTGTTTTGTGCACCTAGATGCGTTCCACCTTTTAACAAGACGTCTTCAGTGCCTGTCTTGGAATTTCGCATGCTTTTTAGTTTTTAGATTTACAACACTTTACGGAAATAGGTGACAATGGAAGGCAGAGGTATTCAAATAAAACGCCTTATTCATTATTTGAAAACAATGCAAAGTTCCCTCATGCGTGTGAGGTACTGATCGCTTATGCGCAGTCAACAGAGAGTACAGTCGTAGTTGTTCTCGAGAGACCGAGCTTAGTAGCGTTCAGACAGGGCTGATAGTCAATCACGTACACGGTTATTGTGTAATGGCACAAAGTTTGTTTGAAGTGTTCTGTAAATCTCTCTGGTAACATCAATTCGCTTGCGTTTAACGAAGTAAATGATGCGCAGTAAAATCCGCGAATTGCTAATTCCAATAGTATATCGCCCAGCATCACTTACAATAACGAGCAAAGTTAACAGTATGAAAGCAGCGTTTCCAATCTAAATCACTTAAATGCGGGCCACTAGTTGAAAAAAAGAGTGCATTCGGTGCGCTGAAGCGGCGAGTAGCCTTGCGTGTGGAAAACTGGTTGAAAGTCTTAGTTTTTTTCATGTAGTCACTGTAATTTCTATAAATCTAATAAACATGCAAAAAATTTCGGTGGCTATTTTACATTTGCGTATGAGGCACCTACGACTTGTGACAGATCGTTTCATTTGCTTTGTATGAATATCACACCGATAATATTTGCAAATAACGATGTAAGCGCTGTGTATCTTGAAACTTGTTCCGTCCGGTCACGGTGCTTTGTTGTTGACAATGCGCACTTCACTCTTTGCCTTAAGGCTTGCATTCAGAACTGCTCGGGTTTGTTTTCCCGGCAGTGGTAGGCGGATGTTACTTATGATACCCAACAACACGGGTAGGGTTTACTAATAAAGAGTTGATTTATACATATTTGGTGTATGGGCTCGCTGAATGCGGAGGAACAACCCCACACAGACTATATGTTGAACTGTTCCCACAGAGGCAGCATGAGTCGTAATTATGGTGTAGACAGTTCTTATCTATGTCTTTATTCCTTTCAAACATAATTTGAGCGACGTATTCACCGATCGCATAACCCCTATATGACCTTCAATGCGTTCTTTGAAAAATACTCGACTCGATGTGATTGAAAGCGAAAATTTACTAACTCAAAAAACTCAATAACTAATCAACACTAATTAGACGATATTATGTGTAATTAAAACTTCGTACCAAATTTGTTGTTCGTATCTTTAATCGTATATCAGATCTCATTTTTATTTTAAACATCACTCTATACCTAATAATATCTGAACTAACGCGTCAAGAGCACAACATATTGGCGTGTGGAGTTTTTAACACAGCGGACGCTAATCCTTGACGAAAATCGTGGGTCATTATAGAACGCGGTTTTTCAACACTGTAACGCTTCTCTCAGCTGGGACGCAGCACTGTATAGTGGCAGTCGTGACTTAATCGCGCACCGCTCGGAGCTGTGGCAGCGGAAACATTAAGTTTGTTTGCTTCTGCTGAGTTATCAAGATATTTGCAAAGAGAAGCGTGTTATCTTATACTGCAGCAGCTCCGAGGTGTTCCACAGAAAGCCTTTCTCTCTAACGTCTCAGCTGCGCTGAAGACGGGCGATGTTACAATATCTTTCCCCAAACAGATTTAATTCAGTCAACTAAGCAGTTCTAGATAGTATATTACATCTACATATGATAGTTTTTTAAATGTGCTTCTCACCAGCTCATATTCTATTTGCTGGACACATATGATTTCCAAGTGGATTTCGTTGTTACGATCCTGCACCTAGGAAATGATGTAAGTTACATAGGTACTTACAAGCGCTCAGGTTCTGTTATCCGTTCATAAAAAGAATAATCCTCATGCAAACAGTGCACTATGTGTTACTCGCCAGGGTAGCCGAGAGCGCTAGCGCGCTGCTTCCTGGACTCTGGTAGGCGCGCCGGCCCCAGATCGAACCCTCCCGGCGGATTAACGACGAGGGCCGATGTGCCAGCCAGCCTGGATGTGGTTTTTAGGCGGTTTTCCACATCCCGCTAGGTGAATACCGGACTGGTCCCCATGTTCCGCCTCAGTTACACGGCTTGCAGACATCTGAACACATTCGCACTATTCTGTGGATTACACTCGACGCAGACATTTGGGGCACACTAATTCCGTCCTGGGGGGGGTACCGGATGGCGGCAGGCAGGACATCTGGCCAACCCTTAACCATTAACACGCCAAATCCGATTAACGATGGCTGACCCTGTGTAACTGCAGGACAAGGCTCAAGTGATAGATAGAGAGGAACATTGCACTATGTATTCTTCTGCGTTTGCTGGAACCTCATTGGGTTTCCGTCTCACTTGGGGCTGCATCGAATGTGTCTCGAGTACCGTCAAGTACGATAATAAGGGTACGTTTTGTGCTGCGCGTTACGCGTACAACGACTTAGCGATAATACGGGACAACAGCTTTACCGGCGCTTTTAACATGGACTGCACCGGCCGGTCAGCTGGTACATCTAGCCTGCAGTGACTTGGGCAGATGCAGTTCACAACTAAAAAGAGACGAGCAGAGGAAGAATACAGCTTGGAATATTATTTAATTTTTAAGCAGAATGAAATAATACACTGCAAATCTCCCTCAATACGCTTCTTACCCGACTAGACGAAGACCACAACACGTTATCGTTTTTGGCTAACGTACTATCCTAATTAAAAACAAGAATGATGAAAATTCCCGACTTGACCACATGGTAATTTTTCTGCATAAGCTGTGTGTTATGTAAGAGAGCAATGAATGATTTTACCGCATAGTTAAATAGTGAAGCCACTGAAGATATTACAGTCAGTCGTCAGTCTCGTCGTTCCTTCCTTATCTGAATACGAGAAATAAATTTCAGTTCTGGAAGTGTCACGTGCTACGTGGACAATGAGTCTGTCAACATCAGACTCCACGAAGCCAACCTGGAGCGGCATTTTCTCCTCTTCTGCTTTTATGACTAGGGTGACCAGATGCAATTGTTTAAAAAGGAGGACAAACAGCTTCAAAAAGGAGGACAAAGGAAGAAAAAAGGGGACACATCAAACTGGTCAACTGCAGATGAGGATACCACCCGTCAGCTTTGGACAAGTCACGTGACTGCTTGGAATAACCAATAAAACTAGCAGTTAATTGTTACTAATGGTTAGGTGGTGGTTAACTGAGCAATATAAAAAAATTAAAAACATTGATTGTTGTGACACTGTGCCATCAATTGTTTTTTATGTCAACAACACGGAATTTTTTACAAAGGGAAAAACGTAAGACCATTCACCTCCCTCCATTCGACGCACCGCTACCAAGCTCTACAATTCAAGCAGCAGCTGATGACATGTAAACTGCACTATAACCTTCCGAATACAAATAAATTGAATGATTATGAAACAATGAAATAAAACCATGACAGTTAATCTGTCGAGTTATTTCTTACCTTTATTGACCACTGAGACGTACGTTCCAGATCCACATTCATTTCTCCACATTCTTTTCTCCCTTTCTTAAAGCCGGATATTTGCAGAAAAGGACATCAGAAAATGTACACTTTCGTTTAGGCATAGCCAAATATTTTATGTAACTCATTCGGTTAAAAATTACACTCACTAATCACACGTGCACCACAGGAAGCCAAGCCAATACAAAGCGGAGATACGAAACGAAAATTTTAAATAATCGATATTTGCATTCGCTCATAGGTCGATCAACGATAACATCGACGATCCTGGTGCCACCGACTAACACCACCTTCGTGCGTGTTTATCATGAAGGCTGTGCCAATAGTTAAAGTATTTAAGAAAAGAGCAATAGAACGGGACGATTTGTAAATTTAACTGTATTACGCTTAACTTTGCGAAAAAGCCGGACATTGTAAAAATCCGCCCGGACCCCGGACAAAGGGTTAAAAAGGAGGACATGTCCGGATTCATCCGGACGTCTGGTCACCCTGTCTATGACGAGCCGCTCTGTATCGCGCCGGTGTTCGGCAGTGACGTGTGAAAAAGCTGCGTGTGTTAGTTCCAGTGCGTCTGGCAGCTTAATAGCCCTTGCTACTTCTCGGGCCAAATCCCACAACTTGGCCGAAAATCAGTTCTGTTGAGGTTCATATTGTAATGGTGCAGTAGCAAATATAAAAACGCAGCACTTGTATGATGCGCTCGATGCTGTGAAAATGATTGTTTTTCATGCTCCTACGATACTTATCTATCTCTGTGGTATAAAACGATGGACACGGTCCAAATAAAGAGGATTCGGTTTTTTTCATTTTTGCCTTAAAAATTAAATTGTTACGTTTTCTTCATTCAAACTACTTAACAGACTTTCATGAAACGTCGACAATTAACAATTTGTATTTGAAATGGAAATAGCAGTTTCGCGTCCAATATGTAATTAGGAACATGAAGACGTGCATTATTCATAAAAAAATGATGATGAGTTTTATAATTACGAGATGTAGGTATTTCATATTGAACGAGGAAAAAAAATTACAGTGGGGAGATTTGAACTTGTGTGCGAATAGCCGTACTTTTGTTTTGATTCCATTACGCTGCCGATTGCGCTATACGTTCAATACAGGTTTGCCTTCCAACTGCTATATATACAAGACTGGGAAAACTTCAAGGCCGATTAACTCCGTAAATTTGTAAAAAAACATTAAGAACTGCCTATTTCTCGGCACTTCTTAACCGTGTTCCACGCGCGTGTTTCACTACGGAACAGAAAGCAGCCTCAGCCATTTTCACACTGCGCGTTAACAGCGCGACAATCAGAACACAACGCTGCAGGGGCTGTGACTGTACACTATTTTTGAAATAAAAACTACGTGGCTAATGCGTGATTCAGAAAAACGTCGATGGCTGTTAATACATTTGAGTATCTTAAACTTTCATTTAACATGCGCTGATGACCACGCTGTTTAGCGCCCGAAAACCTCTCTCTCTCTCTCAACATAACTTATGGTGAACTGATTATACAGGGTGAAAAGTATTTAAACCGACAAACTCTGGGAGGTTGTAGGGGACATCAAAACAAATATTTTTCCCTAATGTCATTTTTTCCTATGGGGATTATTTAAACCAGTGGAGGCCGTATTACGCTCTTCAGTTGTTAGAGGCCGTATTACGATATTTAGTTGTTAGAGGGCGTATTACGCTCTTCAGTTGTAGGCAACTGCTGTCCACCAGTGTGGTAGTGCATTGTCTCTGTTTATTAATGGAGCGATACACCTGAAGTGAGTACACTGATATGGTTGGTGCGTACTACGTAGCGCACCACAACGGACGAGCTGCGCAGCGGGTTTATCAACAACAATATCCTAATCGCCGTATGCCGCATCATACGACCTTTGCTGCCGTATCAACGCGCGAGACCGGGTCATTTAGCAGATTACCTGGACAGGGACGCCGTCACGGTAAGAACGCTGCAATTTGAGGAGGCTGTCTTGCAGCATGTGGAGCGGGATGGTTAGGTTAGGTTAGGTCAGCACTCGTGCAATTGCACGTAAGATGGGGACGAATCAGACGAATGTAAGAACAGTCCTTCGAGACCAACTGTAACGTCCATTTCACTTACAGCGTATCCACAACCTGGAAACAGTTGATTATCCACACAGAGCACAGTTTTCGCAGTGGTGCCTGGAACAGTGTGAAATGCATCCTACATTTCCATCCTCTGTGTTGTTTACCGACGAATCAACGTTCGCGCGTGATGAAGTCTTCAACATGCACAATTCGCGTGTTTGTAGTGAGGATAACCCACATGCCACAGTTACTAGCGCTCATCAAGTGCGATTCCTCGTTAATGTGTGGGTCGTTGTTGTTGGGGACTGTTTAATTGGGCCGTATCTGCTGCCTAGGCCATTAAAAGGCAGGAACTATTACAATTTTCTCGCCAGAGCATGGCCAGAATTGCTGGAAGACGTCTCGCTTCATACAAGACAACACATGTGGTTCCAACATGACGGGGCGCCGGCACATTTCAGTCGTCGTGTGCGTCGATTCCTGGACCGACGGTTCCCAGAAACGTGGATTGGCAGAGGTGATCCTGTACCATGGCCTGCTCGATCCCCAGATATGTCCCCTCTGGACTTTTTTCTGTGGGGAGAGATGCGCAACCTTGTTTACGCTACTCCTGTTGCATCAGAAGAGGATCTGGTTGCCCGGATAGTAGCAGCAGCAGGAACAATTTTTGCCCGTGTCAGACAGAACACGATCCGACTGTGTAACCTTTGTTTATGTATCAATGGAGGTATTTTTGAAAATCTACTGTAATTGAAATTGGGCTGTGTTAATGTGATGTCTCTTGGTCATAAAAAATGGAAAAGTATTTGTTGGTTTAATTAATTTGCCGCCTGAGAAATCTTCCTCTACCGGTTTCAATACTCCTCTTAAGAAAAAATAACATTAGGGAAAATTGTTTGTTTTGATGTCCCCTACAACCTTCCAGAGTTTGTCGGTTTAAATACTTATCACCCTGTAATGTATATCTTCTAGCACGCATTTTGTTTGCTGTTGCAGGTTGAACGAGGAGAGGAGGATGGACATTGATCGTAATTCTACTGACTGCACTTTATAAAACTTCATAGTTTGTTTTAATTTTTGTTGTTGTTGTTGTTGTTTTCTTCAGCCTGAAGACTGGTTTGCTGCAGCTCTCTGTTCTACTCTGTCCCGAGTAAGTCGCTAAATCTCTCAAAGACTACTGGAACCTACATCCACTTACTGTTTCATCTCTTGGTCTCCCTCTGCAATACTTTTATCATTGGTTTCTTGACGTTAATCAAGCTATGACACAATTTTTTTTTGTTCGTTGGTTACTTTTAGCCTGCTTGCTGTACTCGTCCCTTCACTTCACCCTGTAATTCCAAAGTGACGATTCTTTGATGACAACCAAGTAATGCCACAAATTGCTTTTCTCCCCAGTTCTGTACAAGACCTCCTCGTTAGTTACACGATTTACTTATACAGTCGTCATCACAGCACACAGTGGAGGCCGCTTATCGTGTGCCAATGTGCTACAGCACGCTGTAAATATCGCAATAAAACTATCCCATTTCTCTTTGAGCAAGAAATCGGACTTTAATTGTGGCATTTCTCTTCGAATGTGAGCTAGAAATCGCACTAAAATTACGCCATTTCTCTTCGAATGCGTGCTGGTACGCAAATAAAACAGACGAAAGCATGTTTCGAGGTGCTCTGTCGTGAACAACCAGCAACCAGCAACCAGTGACGAGTCAGGCAGCTGTGCTGCGATCAACTCAGACAAGGTACGTAGCTGTTTCTTTTCTGCTGCTCATGTTCTGACGTTGCGTCATGCCTTCCAGCACTATGAGTGCTACGTTGACCACGGAACCAGCTCGGTAATTTCCTTTTAAATTGCGTGTAACGTACTGCGCAAACGTAGAGTATGAAGGGTTTTAGCGGAGAAGTTGTCGTGATAGCGCTGTGGCCGAGAGACAAAGCACGCCGACTGGCAGTTTGTCGGTTCAGGTTAGATTTCCACTGCTACCAACTTCTGTTTTCCATTTTATTTCATGCCATACAATTTTAAACTATTAATTATAAAATTTAAATATATTTAAACAGTTCAGTTTTGCTACATGAAATTAATGTATTCAATTTAGTTGTGATTATTACCTTTGTAAGTCAAAAAGCTATAGGCTACCACAGTGCGGCACATTGGTAAAACTTCGCACAAGGCACTACTGGTAGCACCAAATTTCGAAAAAATCTATTTCTTTTTGTCTGATCCGTTTGTCATCCACATTTTACTCCCATTCAAGGCTACACCCCAGATTACATTTGACGTAAGATCATGTTTGTAATATCACACGATTTGTTCTTTTCTATTGCCAGTTATTGATCTCACAACACATGAAGAGAGAAGAAGTAATGCACACTGTAATGAAAATACAAAGATTCCATACACTGAAGGGCAGATGATAGAGAGAAATTTACTGATGACACATAATTATAGATGCTTATGTATTGTTGGTGAATAAATTTGTAAGTGCAGTACATTACACCCATTACATAATTTTTGTTGTTGTGTGTGTCTGAGGGGCAGTGGATGTGACCTGATTAGTACAGTATTTACATAATTTCTGTAAATACTACAATAATGGCAAATATCTTTGAACATAGCGCAATTTCATACAATTAGGTGAAACTTACGTATTTCTTACAAAAAATGAAACTAGTCATTTGGACTGAACATTAAGGAAACATACTGATTGTTTCGTTAGTATTTTTCTTAAATTTCCCGCCAACGTGACGTCACACGAATACTGGGTGTGGCTTGTTACTTCATGAATATGGCGTGATTGAAAAGTGGGAATGACAAGCGTGGTTTTTAATATCGTTTAAGTGCAAAGTCCCCCCATGAACCACGGACCTTGCCGTTGGTGGGGAGGCTTGCGTGCCTCAGCGATACAGATGGCCGTACCGTAGGTGCAACCACAACGGAGGGGTATCTGTTGAGAGGCCAGACAAACATGTGGTTCCTGAAGAGGGGCAGCAGCCTTTTCAGTAGTTGCAGGGGCAACAGTCTGGATGATTGACTGATCTGGCCTTGTAACATTAACCAAAACGGCCTTGCTGTGCTGGTACTGCAAACGGCTGAAAGCAAGGGGAAACTACAGCCGTAATTTTTCCCGGGGACATGCAGCTTTACTGTATGATTAAATGATGATGGCGTCCTCTTGGGTAAAATATTCCGGAGGTAAAATAGTCCCCCATTCGGATCTCCGGGCGGGGACTACTCAAGAGGACATCGTTATCAGGAGAAAGAAAACTGGCATTCTACGGATCGGAGAGTGGAAAGTCAGATCCCTTAATCGGGCAGGTAGGTTAGAAAATTTAAAAAGGGAAATGGATAGGTTAAAGTTAGATATAGTGGGAATTAGTGAAGTTCGGTGGCAGGAGGAACAAGACTTTTGGTCAGGTGATTACAGGGTTATTAATACACAATCAAATAGGGGTAATGAAGGAGTATGTTTAATAATGAATAAAAAAATAGGAGTGCGGGTTAGCTACTACAAACAGCATAGTGAACGCATTATTGTGGCCTAGATAGACACAAAGCCCATGCCTACTACAGTAGTACAAGTTTATATGCCAACTAGCTCTGCAGATGATGAAGAAATTGATGAAATGTATGACGAGATAAAAGAAATTATTCAGGTAGTGAAGGGAGACGAAAATTTAATAGTCATGGGTGACTGGAATTCGTCAGTAGGAAAAGGGAGAGAAGGAAACATAGTAGGTGAATATGGATTGGGGGTAAGAAATGAAAGAGGAAGCCGACTGCTAGAATTTTGCACAGAGCATAACTTAATCATAGCTAACACT
Organism: Schistocerca piceifrons; assembly: GCF_021461385.2. Taxonomy (NCBI): domain Eukaryota; kingdom Metazoa; phylum Arthropoda; class Insecta; order Orthoptera; family Acrididae; genus Schistocerca; species Schistocerca piceifrons. The sequence continues at coordinate 549,342,638 of NC_060143.1, forward strand.
TGGTTCAAGAATCGTAAAAGAAGGTTGTATACCTGGAAGAATCCTGGAGATACTAAAAGGTATCAGATAGATTATATAATGGTAAGCCAGAGATTTAGGAATCATGTTTTAAATTGCAGGACATTTCCAGGGGCACATGTGGATTCTGACCACAATCTATTGGTTATGAACTGCAGATTGAAACTGAAGAAACTGCAAAAAGGTGGGAATTTTAGGAGATGGACCTGGATAAACTGAAAGAACCAGAGGTTGTAGAGAGTTTCAGGGAGAGCATAAGGGAACAATTGACAGGAATGGGGGAAAGAAATACAGTAGAAGAAGAATGGGTAGCTCTGAGGGATGAAGTAGTGAAGGCAGCAGAGGATCAAGTAAGAAAAAAGACGAGGGCTAGTAGAAATCCTTGGGTAACAGAAGAAATATTGAATTTAATTGATGAAAGGAGAAAATATAAAAATGCAGTAAATGAAGCAGGCAAAAAGGAATACAAACGTCTCAAAAATGAGATCGACAGGAAGTGCAAAATGGCTAAGCAGGGATGGCTAGAGGACAAATGTAAGGATGTAGAGGCTTGTCTCACTAGGGGTAAGATAGATACTGCCTACAGAAAAACTAAAGAGACCTTTGGAGAGAAGAGAACCACTTGTATGAATATCAAGAGCTCAGATGGAAACCCAGTTCTAAGCAAAGAAGGGAAGGCAGAAAGGTGGAAGGAGTATATAGAGAGTTTATACAAGGGCGATGTACTTGAGGACAATATTATGGAAATGGAAGAGGATGTAGATGAAGATGAAATGGGAGATAAGATACTGCGTGAAGAGTTTGACAGAGCACTGAAAGACCTGAGTCGAAACAAGGCCCCGGGAGTAGACAACATTCCATTAGAACTACTGATGGCCATGGGAGAGCCAGTCATGACAAAACTCTACCATCTGGTGAGCAAGATGTATGAGACAGGCGAAATACCCACAGACTTCAAGAAGAATATGATAATTCCAATCCCAAAGAAAGCAGGTGTTGACAGATGTGAAAATTACCGAACTATCAGTTTAATAAGTCACAGCTGCAAAATACTAACGCGAATTCTTTACAGACGAATGGAAAAACTGGTAGAAGCTGACCTCGGGGAAGATCAGTTTGGATTCCGTAGAAATGTTGGAACACGTGAGGCAATACTAACCTTACGACTTATCTTAGAAGAAAGGTTAAGAAAAGGCAAACCTACGTTTCTAGCATTTGTAGACTTAGAGAAAGCTTTTGACAACGTTAACTAGAATACTCTCTTTCAAATTCTGAAGGTGGCAGGGGTAAAATACAGGGAGCGAAAGGCTATTTACAATTTGTACAGAAACCAGATGGCAGTTACAAGAGTCGAGGGGCATGAGAGGGAAGCAGTGGTTGGGAAAGGAGTGAGACAGGGTTGTAGCCTCTCCCCGATGTTATTCAATCTGTATGTTGAGCAAACAGTAAAGGAGACAAAAGAAAAATTCGGAGTAGGTATTAAAATTCATGGAGAAGAAGTAAAAACTTTGAGGTTCGCCGATGACATTGTAATTCTGTCAGAGACAGCAAAGGACTTGGAAGAGCAGTTGTATGGAGTGGACAGTGTCTTGAAAGGAGGATATAAGATGAACATCAACAAAAGCAAAACGAGGATAATGGAATGCAGTCAAATTAAATCGGGTGATGCTGAGGGGATTAGATTAGGAAATGAGACATTTAAAGTAGTAAAGGAGTTTTGCTATTTGGGGAGTAAAATAACTGATGATGGTCGAAGTAGAGAGGATATAAAATGTAGACTGGCAATGGCAAGGAAATCGTTTCTGAAGAAGAGAAATTTGTTAACATCGAGTATAGATTTAAGTGTCAGGAAGTGGTTTCTGAAAGTATTTGTATGGAGTGTAGCCATGTATGGAAGTGAAACATGGACGATAAATAGTTTGGACAAGAAGAGAATAGAAGCTTTCGAAATGTGGTGCTACAGAAGAATGCTGAAGATAAGGTGGGTAGATCACGTAACTAATGAGGAGGTATTGAATAGGATGGGGGAGAAGAGAAGTTTGTGGCACAACTTGTCTAGAAGAAGGGATCGGTTGGTAGGACATGTTTTGAGGCATCAAGGGATCACAAATTTAGCATGGGAGGGCAGCGTGGAGGGTAAAAATCGTAGAGGGAGACCAAGAGATGAATACACTAAGCAGATTCAGAAGGACGTAGGTTGCAGTAGGTACTGGGAGATGAAGAAGCTTGCACAGGATAGAGTAGCATGGAGAGCTGCATCAAACCAGTCTCAGGACTGAAGACCACAACAACATAAGTGCAAAGTACACCAGATAATTGGTAGCTACAGTGCTGGAGTCTTTACTGTTTGGTGATGTAACTGATTCAATTTCATCTTTGACTGTTTCCTGATCCTGAAGGGGATACTGTTGTTTTGTGACACAAGCATTACCTCTACCAATAAATTTTTATTTAACTTACTACATTCTGACAGGAAGTTATTATTCAGTGTTACGGTCTACTTTGGAGAACCACTAACAGTTTTAAACTCACACAAAAGAGATGTAACATGTTTAGGACCCACATTCTGTCCTGATACCTTTTTAATAATTGACCATATAACTGAATTTTCTCATTTTAAGTGTATTGAAGGGCGATCTGTTTTAATTGTTAAAAACCATTCAAGAGTCAAGAAGGTATAAAACAGACTCTGCTGTGATCTTCAGGTCTTCAAATCCCTTTGTTGTAAAACGCGTTGATTTTATGCTTAACCTCAAGCACAAGATATCAAGTAAATAAAAATCAGCACATTATAAAAGGTTTGTCATCACTAAAATATTTAAAAACATAAAGCACCTCGTACAAAAAGCCACGTCCATACACGTATACATATGGACATGGCCTTTTGCACAGGGTGCTTTACGTTTTTAAGTATTTTAACGATGACGAACCTTTTAGGATGTGCCAATTTTCATCCACTTGACATCTTGTGCGTGATGTTCAGCCTAAAATTAACATTTTTACAGCATAAGCCTTTTAGGACCTGAAGACGACAGCAAAATCTGTTGAAACCGGTTGTCTTAAATAAACAAATATTCTATGCGATCTTGGCTGTTGGACGGCTTTTATCAATTGACAATAAAGCTTTAATTTTTTTCTCAGATCTTTCTATTCTATACGACTTCCCTCGCACTTTGCAGTATTGTCTGTAGTGAGATTCTATTAGCGGGCTCTGACTATCCTATATGTCATGAGAAAGCTCAGGTTTCGTGTTAGATGATGTTCCAGTGCGATTAATTATCAATCTCCCTTGCTTTTTGGTATTGTATTTGTGCTTGTAATTTTTTTTTGTGCGGAAGAGATATTAAAAAGCGATAAAGATTGGAATAAATGTATCATACTCATTTGTGGTTTATGTGGTCAGTGTTGTAGACTTGTTGCCAGGTTAGGCCTTCGATATTAGCTTTAAACGCCTGCATTGGAACTGGACTCATATTCCCAACTCTTCTGTATACTACTTTGAAATTTAACTCTGCCGTAATCCCCTTCAGTATTACTATCTGTACATCATGGCCTGACAGACAGTTACTAATTTTTCTCACACTATGCCCATCAACTAAAGAGCAATGTATGAATATATTGTCTATGATGGTTCTGCTGTTCCCCTGAACTCTGGTTGGAAAATACACTATCTATAACAGGTTGTGGGACTGAAGTAAATCAATTAAATGAATCACAGTCATAATGTTTTCCACACCAGCGTGTTTTTCTGATCCGTTAGTTGCTCGTCCCCCTCCCCCCCCCCCTCTCTCTTTTTTTCTCTCTCTCTCTCATCATGCATCTCTCCACTGTTCACTATTACTGTTTAAGTTCTTGTCTCACTACCATAAGGCAGTAATCACAAAGATCATAAACTTTCAGTTTCAGACATGTAGGGAACTTTATTTTGGAAACTCTGTTCAGTTTACCGAAAGAGACCCAGTCCATTTTTTTTCTCTTATGTTTATTTCATTTGTTGTCCGATCTGTCTTAGTAGTCATCAGCTGCCATTAGTAACAAATTCTGTTAACAACTGTAATCTTAGTTTGGAAAATCTACGAGTAACAAGGGGTAAAATTAGATTGACGACCAGGGTCGCTATGGCCTGTTTTCACTCGTTGCATGATAGTGTGGCGTAAGTGTACCTGTCGAGTGCAAGTGATCGTAATGTCTGTGTGTATAGTGTAGTGCAATGTTTGTGTTGTGAGAAGGGAGATGGTGAAACCAATTCCGGCACACAGCCTATCATACAGGCATGTCTTCACTCCACGAGACACTGCGGAGAGGCTAGTAACTTAACGTGGAACATTGGCGCAAAATTCTGATCTGGAAGCTGACACCGGAATAGTGGCAGTGATACCTTCTTCCCCGAAGTGGCGACCTGCGAGTCACATCTCATCACACAGAGGAGCGTCAGCGACCTCGGCTATGAAGGCGAGTACCAGAGTATAAAACAAGTAGTTAGAAAGACGCAGTACAATCTGCCTAATTGATTATTATTCCTCCGGTTATTACAGTTTCTTTAAAAACACAGTGTTTCGGTTGTCTGAACACTAGGTAAATACAAGATGAGTCTCTACCCGAATGGTGACAAGCATTAATTTAATCTAGACAAGTGGTATCATATGTTGCTACAGTTACAGGGTACATTCAACATGCCTGCCAACCATTCGACACAAAGTTACAGCTGATTTAACTAATTCCGCTGAACGTGTGACAACGTTTCTCCTCATGTTTGTTGGCAAGCTAATGTGATTCACGTTACGGATTTGCTGTTGGTATACAATTTAGTCTAAGTGGCGCCACAGATAAAAGTCCATTGGAGTGTGGTCTGGTGATACGGGTGTTGACGCAACAGGACCGCATCGATCGGTCGAGTGCCCAGGAAACTGCTGGTCCAGCCACTGCAGGGAGAACTTCAACTCCGACAGACAACAGCATTGAATGTTCGTTCAAGGACAAGAGGGCCTGAATCATGTCACCCCAAATCCCCGCCATACAACGAGTTTATGTGCTCTTTGAATTTTACAGCCCGACGTCCAGCGTGGGTTGCCATTTACCCAGCACCCGACATTTGTTTGGTCACTTCCCCACTGACATTAAAAAACTGTTTTATCTGAAAAAAATGTGCAACTAACAAAACCATTATTGTCCACTTTGCCGGTCGGTGTGGCCGAGCGGTTCTGGGCGCTTCAGTCTGGAACCGCGCGACTGCTACGGTCGCAGGTTCGAATCCTGCTTCGGGCATGGATGTGTGTGATGTCCATAGGTTAGTTAGGTTAAAGTAGTTCTAAGTTCTAGGGGACTGATGATCTCAGATGTTAAGTCCCATAGTGCTCAGAGCCATTTGAACCATTTGAACCATCGTCCACTTTCAGTGTCCACTCACTTAACTCTGCCGTACGGTCAGGACTGTTCCTCTTTCAGATTCTGGAACACTCGTAGCACTCGTTAGCCCGCAAAATGTGCACGACAGTGCTTTGGCTGATTCTCTTTAGTGTAGAGATACGTCCCGCCCCTTCGTTGGATTCCTGGCCTCCACCGCTAGCACCAATGTTGGCGTCCCTTCGTCTGTTAACCTCTTTGTCTTCGAATTCTACTTGCATCGGCAATTTCTCGGTAAGTCTCCCCAAGTTGTCAAGACTAATCTGCGTTATTTGTACTGCATTGAAGGTACGTGCTACATGACAGGTAGCATAATACCTAGCTAAGAGAATAATGTCAGCCCGTTAGCCCTTCGTCAGTAGCGTTTCTTTCTGAAAATCGCAAAGAAATCAGTCAGCGCTTTCAAAATTTGTACAGACGCTTACCACTCACTATATGTTCTACGCTGAAGCGTCAAAGAAACTGGTACAGGCATGGGTGTTCAAATACAGAGATATGTAAACAGGCAGAATACGGCGCTGCCGTCGGCAACGCCTTTGTAAGACAAGTGTCTGGCGCAGCTGTTAATTCGGTTACTGCTGCTACAGTGGCAGGTTATCAAGATTTAAGTGAGTTTGATCGTGTTGTTATAGTCGGCGCATGAAGTATGGGACACAGCATCTCTGAGGTATCGATGGAGTTGGGACTTACCCGTACGAGCGTATCACGAGTGTACCGTGAATAATCAGGAGTCCAGTAAAACATAAAATCTCCGACATCGCGGCGGCCGGAAAAAGAACCTGCAAGAACGGGACAAACGACGATTGAAGAGAATCGTTCATATTGACAGAAGTGCAACCCTTCCGAAAGCTGCTGTAGATTTTAATGCTGGGCAATCAACAAGTGTCAGCGAAGGAACCACTGAACGAAACATCATCGATACGGGCGTGAGGCGAAGGTCCACTCATGTACCAGTGCTGACTGCACGACACAGAGCTTTGCGCCTCGCCTGGGCCTGCCAATACTGACATTGGACTGTTGATGACGGGAAACATATTGCCTGGTCGAATGGGTCAAGTTTCAAATTGTATCAAGCGGATGGACGCGTACTGGTATGGAGACAATGTTTCCATGTCAGCGGGGGACTGTTCAAGCTGGTGGAATTTCTGTAATGGTGTAGGGCGTGTGGAGTTGGATTGATATGGAACCCCTGATACGCCTAGATACAACTCTCATAGGTAACTAGTACGTAAGCATCCTGTCTGATCACCTGCATTCATTCATTTCCATTCCGTATTCCGACGGACTTTGGCAATTCCCACTGGACAACGCGACACCCCACACGTCCAGAATTACTAAAGAGTGGCTCCAGGAACACTCTTCTGAGTTTAAACACTGGTCACCAAACTCCACAGACATGAACATTACTGAGCATACCCTGCATATCAGGGATGTCTTGCAACGTGTTATTCAGAAGAGATCTCTCCCTCGACCCCCTCCCCCCTCCCGCCCCGTACTCATTTACGCATTTATGGACAACCCTGCAGGATTCATGCTGTTAATTCCCTCGAGCACTACTTCAGACATTAGCCGAGTCCATGCCAAGTCCTGCTGCGGCACTTCTGTATGCTCGCGGGGGCCCTACACGATATTAGGCAGGTGTACCAATTTCTTTGGCTCTTCAGTGTATATGCCCCAACTGGAGGTTGAGCTAAATTCAGCAATGAGTAGTGAAAATTTGTGCCAGACTGGTACTCGAACCGACATTTCTCGCGTTAGGCGAGCGGTTGCTTAACGGCCCCCGGCCAGCAGTTTCCCCTCTCAGCCGACCCAAATTCTCAACTTGTCACACATTGGGAGCGTGCACTCACCGTTAACCCTTTTGCTCTCAGCTTTTGACTGAGCCCCCCAAGCCTTTACAAATATAATTATTAATACGTCTCCAACCCATATCCCTCACCCCGACACACATACACATACACACACACACACACACACACACACACACACACACAAACACACTAAGGCCTAGTTAGGCTTTTTGAGGTTGACGACTGATAACTATTCTTTTTCAGAGGTGACATTTAACCCCCCACGACCACCACCAACCATAAGCGATTCTTTAAAGAATCGAACTCCCACGCCTAAACTATCTTCGTGCTTCCGATTAACTTATAAATAGTCAATGTGATAATCATTTGACGATAAGCACGTAAAATCTTATGGTTGCAGGTGCCACGACTTAGTTACGTTGATTTCATTAGCTTCGGATTATGCCTCCACAGCCTATCGAAAGAGTTCAGAAAAGGTGCGAAATTACGTTTAAAGTTTGTTTTAAGTCGCTAGGTCCTTTAATTATCAAACACTGGATGACTATAATTCCGTCATTTTGTGCTACTTTTTAAGAAAAGGTAGTTTTTCACGCATCTGAATGTTTATTAGGTCGTATCTTCTGAACTATGTGTCGTTGAACCATACAATTTTGTAGGTGCATTTAGAGGTACATGTGGATACTGTATGGAAATTGTGTTGCGGATAGAATTAGTAGTAAAGGCTTAATAAATTAAAAGTTTTGTGTGATGCTAAAGTATCACTGAGTGAACCAAGAAAATGTAGAAAGCGACAACCTTTTGTCCTTCAGGCATTTTGTAGCGGGTGTCAACGAGAGAAGGTTTTACATTGTGTGTGGCATTTGTTGGAAGTCACTAAGTAATCTGAGTGTCAAATAATAGATGAAGATAGTCTGGATAATTTGCACGCCGTGTGTTCTGCTGTTTTCAAGACATATAGACAGTTTTTAACTTTAATACATGTCTTATTGTCTTAAACCCTGAGCGTAATGATGAAGTTAAAACAGCATTTTAAATTTTTAACTCAGTCATTCTGTACTCGTGCGCCAGCATGCGATAACTAATATGTTTTAAAACGCCGCACACAATAACAGGATTTTGATATCTTTTTCCGAGATACAGAGGTTCGAAGGTATCCTACATGTACGTATAAAATATGCACGTAAAATCCGGTAGGAGGCGAAAACGTAGTTTACACAGTGACGCAGGAGGGAGAAACGTGCTGTAAGGTGTCTCCTTTATCATCAGAAGGGTTCTGGAAAATCCTACCTGTTGAAGTACTGAAGCATGTGCAAAATTTATCTGCACATAAAATCCAGTCTGAGTTGCGACACTATATAGTTTTGCGTTATTTCAGTTTCTCGTAAGTAAACTATCAATATTTTACAGACCCATAAAGTTCTTTTCATATAAATAACGTGTCCTGCTGTAGCGGGAGAAAGAAGGGAACCAGCGGAAAAGAGCTCCTACCGCAGCACAGAAAAGGCGAATAGGCTTCTGTTTATAAAAGATACTCTGAAAACAGAGGTATCAGTTACCTCATTGTAGCTTCCTCGGCACCTTTAAAATTTTTCCCAAAAATTTCGACATGTGAACATATTAGCACCTTTTTATGCTGAGAACGAAGGAGATAGCAGCAGTGAGAACGAGAAGGGCTAGTTATAAATAAGCCCTGGAAGAGATACTGTAAGGCGGCTATAATTTCGCACATTACAAGAACTCATCCACATACTTTGCAGTGATCTACTACCACATTAGGTATTATTTGATACGTAGTACATCGTATATATGAATATTTAAAGGAGACTGACAGTGTCACATACGCCTTGTAAATAATTGTTAACGCTTATTGCATGAGAGGTGACGGAGTGTCTTTATTATCATACTAGTAGAGGTTGGAACGACAGTGGAAATGAAGCTGTAGATGGAACTCAAGCCCTGGGTGGAAGGCCAACACAGGTGTGTTGGTCCTGTTTAAACACAGGAAATAGCAAGACGAGCGTCATAGCACTTAAGCACTGAAGCACAACAGAGTCGCACGCGGCCGGTATTGTAGCCGAACCGGAAGGATTATACTTCGGAAACTGCAGAAATCTTGGACGCAGGTGAGAGGAACGAAGAAGCGGCACCTCGGAAACGACGCAGTCTGGGTTATTTTCAAGGATTTTTACCCAGAAGTACGAGTATAGGTTTCTCCTCGCAAACTTTCGCCGCTGGACGACAAAAGACTAAAATATGGTTGGTCGACGTTCGGAAGAATCTGTAGAGAGGGAGAATATTCCGTGGTTTCGGGAATATGATTCGTTTTCGGAATTACGATGGTGGGGAGCCGAGCCTTGCTGGGAAGACAGCAGTGGAGAGACGAGGTCTTCCGTTGTGAGCGCCCGTGTGTGACTATCGCTCGATATCAGTTTTTGTTGGTACAGACGGACTTGCTGTCTTTGCTCTCAGGAGAGTTTATAGTTAGAACAGTTAAGCACTGTACTGTTGCGAACTTACACGATTCAGGACATCACCTCCGGGTTGGAAGTCGTCGTTGGGTACGCAGCGTTCAGTAATTGAGAGCTCCTCTTCTGCCTATACTTACGTTGAGACGTTATCTGAACTCCGTCTTTGTGGCTGGGAGTTTGCGTTTCTCGTCTGTAGAACACAGAGAGGAGAAGACAGTGTTAGAGTATATTAGTCAGAGGACCGCCTTCTGCCGTCCTAGTGTTTGAAAGAGTTTATTTGTGGCTGGAGTTCTTCCATCGTCGCAGACGAGTACAAGAACCATCACTTCAACGCACCGGACGCAGTACATACGGTGATATCGCATATTGCTTTGGCGTATTAGGGCTATAAAAGCGAAACAGTTGTGATCACGTTAGTTTATTTCCACTGAGGTTCCACACCACCGTAGATCATCTTTGAAAGTAGTGTCTTCTGGTGTTTGGTATGTCGATGATGTTACTCATTCCTTGTTATTGATATTCGATCGCGCAGTCATAATAAGGGGCAGGGTTGGGCAATTACTCAGGAAATGTAAACTTTTTAATATAAAGTTTTTTTTAATCTACAATAAATATATAAGCAGGAACAACGTTTGTCATTTACTAGTATTAGTTCCCTTAATCATTTATTTATGTTTAGGTTGTAATTTATATTTTAAAGTCCCTTAAGAGATCCTAAGATCTGCTTCAGGGGGTAGTCAGACAGAGCCAAATCTTCATTTTAGCATTTATTATTTTCCGTTGCGCACATTCAGTTTACACCCGCCTGGAGTAGTATCTTGGAATACTACTGTGGTTGTGATATAGAAAAAGCGAAGGAGACAATGGCGGTGTGAGACAAAGAGAGGGTGAGATTGGTAGTGGAACATACACTGACTAAAAAAAAATTTCATGACCAAAAAATGATTAATGTACAGTAATGGAATTTCGGGAACACATTTGTCTAAGTAACATATTAAAGTGATTAACACTGCAACATCACAGGTTAACGTAAGCGCGAGATAAGGCATTGAAAATATGAAATACGGTACGTTAATATCCGGTGTAACCGCCAGAATGTTGAATGCAAGCATGCAGACACTTATATACTTTGTGTTGGAAAGATGCCGAATGTCAGTTTGTGGGTTGGAGTTCTATGCCCGTTGCGTTTGTTCTGTCAGTACAGGGACGGTTAATGCTGTTCATGGATGACACTGGAGCTGTTGTTGTTGTCCGATTATGTCTCAGATGTGCTGGACTGGAGTCAGATCTGGTGATCGAGTAGGCCAGGGGACGTGTCGACACTGTGAAGGTCGTGTCGGGTTACAACAGCGGTATATGGGGCAGCGTTATCCTGTTGGATAACACCTTCTGGAATGGTAGCACAACAGGTGGAATCATCAGATTAACGTACAAATTTGCAGTCAGGGTGCGTAGTATATGCACGAGAGCGCTCCTGCTGTCATACGAAATCGCACCCTAGGCTATAACAACAGATGTATGTCCAATGTGTAATCAGAATAATTGTTGGAACTCATCCAAGATCATCCTACATACACTTATTTAAAGAACTATGGATCTTCACTGTAGCCATGAAACGTCCCCTTAGAAAAGTTTATGAATTACTGTGCTGGTAAACCCCTTACGTTATTGATTTTCGAACAGCTGAGCAAAACTGAACGTACTCAGACATTTCGCTCTTTACCTATTCTGATCAACACTAAACTGACACAGAATATTTTTAGCGCAACGTAATCTGACTTCCAATAATCCCTACAAGAGAATGGCCCTGACTAACGTTAACCTATACCTTTCACGAATCACTTATGTCACAAAAATCTTCGTTACTCGAACTACTGCAATACAGCGAGCGCCAATACTGCCAGCTAAATAAAAGATTCTAACTACTGAAAGCACTAACTACTGATAGGCATAGTTAGCAAATGAAAGATTTTGATAGAGAACAAACAATGTATTTACCTTAATAGTGTTCAAAAGTCATAATATATATAGCAGTTCATGACGTCCAGGCTTACAAATTTACTGTCTCTGATGGACACACGTCCAGATCGTCCACTCTCAAAATTCCGTCATCTCTCTCCCCACATCCACCACTGCTGTCGGCTCACCTCCAACTGCGCAACGCTACGCGTTGTTAACAGCCAACTGCCCAACACTACAATGGCGAATATTGCAAAAATGCCGACCAGTCTCAGACTGCACACAGCACAGTCAGTGATTTTCATACAGAGCGCTACGTGGCGTTGCCAATATAAAAACCTAATCAGCCTACTTACTGCCTCACAATATATATATTCACTTATGAAATTTGCTATTAACAATCAGAACGAATTTAAAAGTAACAGTAGTGTACATGGCTACAACACTAGGAGAAAGGATGATCTTCACTACTCAAGGTTAAATCTAACTTTGCCCCAGAAGGGGGTAAATTATGCTGCCAAAAAAGTCTTTGGTCACTTACCTAATAGCATAAAAAGTCTGACAGATAGTCATATGGCATTTAAAAGGAAATTAAAAGAATTTCTGAATGGCAGCTCCTTGTACTCATTAAATGAATTTTTGGATATAGCAAGTGGGTAATTTCCCCATCCCCCACAAAAAAATTAAAAATATTAAGTGTCATGTAATATTTTGTGTAATGTAATATCTTGTATATACACCCTTTATTAACCTGACACGTTCCACATCATTATAAAGTATCATATTCATGATCTATGGAACAAGTACTGATCTAATACAATCAATGCGTCTAACACGGAGACATGTTGATTGCACTACCTCAACTGCTCTTCTTCTAACCAACATACGGCCATCGCTGGCACAGGGGCAGAACCGGTTTTCTGAAAACACAAAAGAATTCCACCATGTCCTTCAGTGAGCTCTCGTTGACACCACTGAAGTCGCAAATGGCGGTGGTTTGTGATCAGTGGAATGCACACTACAGGGAGTCTGGCTCAGAGCTGTCCTTGAAGTAACCGATTTGTAACAGTTTGTTCTATCACTGTGGTGCCACGAATTTGAACAGACATCATCTTTCAGATTTAGAAACAGGCCTGACAACTTTCGTTTATGTAACGCCTCCTTTCTGGTGATGCGATGTTTTTCTGCAGCAATATAGTTGAGAGTCACAGAACAGTGCTTTTCCTAGAGAAGGGGAAAGTGGAAGTGAGTGAGAGGCAGTGATAATGGGAGACAGAGTGTGTGACAGTGACAACGAGGAAGGGAGAGGTGGTGAGAGTGAGAAGAGACAGCAGCAGTGGGAAGGAATGTGTGAGTTAGTAGCAGTGAGAGAGAGCGAGAGGCAGACAGTGACAGGAGCTAGGACAATACGTAGACTGTGGCTGGGAGACAGGGAAAAGTTGCAGTTAGAGAGACACAAAGAGATAACGGCCATGAGTTGGGCTGGATGAGTGAGTGAGAGTGGTGGTCAAGTTGGAGGGGGAGTCATGAGCGATGGACTAATGGAGTTGGAGACATTTTAGGAATGAGAGCTGAGCTGCATGTTAAAAACTCAGCGCATGTGTTCGTATGCCAAAATTTCTGGGAAAATGTTCAATGATGCCGAGGAAAGCACAATGAGGCAATCGGCATCCATCTTTTCATTCGGAGTGTTTTATTTTAAAGAAGAGCATATTAGCCTTTTTAGTGGTCAAGTGGGAGCACTTTTTTCCGCTGGTAAGTATATGAAATACTGAATACGAAAATTTTGTTTCCCCTGGCAGCCACTGTGCACCATTTCAGCCGTTTAGAGATGCAGATGTTCTCGCCTACTACCTCGACGCATTCACTGAGCTAGTTAGCTCACTGGACTGCCGCGCAAGTCTGCTCTGCGACGCACTCTCAATGCCGGGTGAGTTGTGCGGCAGAAGCACCGCGGAGGCAGGCGTCCTCTATCGCCACAGTTTTTCTCGTCTCTGCTGTGGGAGGCTGTATTGATCCGCGAGGGCGGAGGCGGCGGCGGCGGCGGCGCGGCGGCGGCGGAGGCGGAAACCTGTCGCGCTGCGCCTCACCTGATTCGTGCTGTCTGATTCCAGGAAGTCACTTCGTACGTGCCAGCGCGGTGTTCTGTGCCGCAGAAGCTGGAGGTATCCAGGACGCGGCGGTGTCGACGTTGTCGTTTACTGTTAACGTTAAGCGATCATTTGCGGCTACTGTGAATCGGTTGTTCAGTGTGTGACGTATCATTGTTGGTCCCGGACGCCAGAGTGGTTCAAATGGCTCTGGGCACTATGGGACTTAACATCTGTGGTCATCAGTCCCCTAGAACTTAGAACTACTTAAACCTAACTAACCTAAGGACATCACACACATCCACGCACGAGGCAGGATTCGAACCTGCGACCGTAGCAGTCGCGCCGTTCCGGACTGAGCGCCTAGAACCGCTAGACCACCGCGGCCGGCGCCAGAGTGGATTTCCAGCGTCTGGTCGAATTGGTCTCTGTCCAGCCTGCAGATGATCAGTCAGTCTCGCTGTAAGCCATCATGTACACCGTCTTACAAAAAAAGAGAACGAAAGAGGGAAACTTCACAGTTTCAGACAATATGAGATGTTATTTTGGTGATTACAAAATCCAGTGAAATTGACGAAGAAGCTGGCAGTATGAGTCCACCTATCAGTACGACGTCACACCCTGTGATGTAATCCTTAAAAAAAAATCAAATAAATGAAGTGAAATTTTTGTGTATTACTTATTCGAGAGGTTGGTCGCATCACATTCAGACAGCAGGAGTATGACGAGAATAACATGAAACTGTAGACTTAATGATTACAATCAGTTCTTTCCTGTGCCAAATGAAAACTACACTCATGCTAATAAATTAAGGATGATTGCAGAATGTGGTGCCACACAACGTGGCACTACACAAAACTGGCACTAATAGCATAGGCACAGCACACACGACACAGATCTGTAAGGCCACGGTATTGGTGATAAGTTGAGAAAACCGTCCCGAACACATGTGCTACAAAACGCCACAGCGCATGTACCCCGACATCAATATGGGATATGATCACCATGCACACATACACAGGCAGCACAACGGGTTGGCATACTCTGGATCAGGTGGTCGAGCAGCTGCTGGGGTATAGCCTCCCATTCTTGCACCAGTGCGTGTCGTAGCTCCTGAAGTGTCGTAGGGATTTGAAGACGTGCAGCGGTATGTCTACCGAGAGCATCCCAGACGTGCTCGACGGGGTTTAGGTCTGGAGAACAGGCAGGCCATTCCATTCGCCTGATATCTTCTGTTTCAAGGTACTCCTCCACGATGGCAGGTTTGTGGGGCCGTGCGCTATCATCCATCAGGAGGAAGGTGGGACCCACTGCACACCTGAAAAGGCGGACATATTGGTACAAAATGACGTCCCGATACACCTGACCTGTTACAGTTCCTCTGTCAAAGACGTGCAGGGGTGTACGTGCACCAATCATAATACCACCCCAGACCATCAAACCATGACCTCCATACAGGTGCCTTTCAAGGACATTAAGGGGTTGGTATCTGGCTTCTGGCTCACGCCAGATGGAAACCCGGCGAGAATCAATGTTCAGACTATATCTGGACTCGTCCGTGAACATAGCCTGGGACCACTGTTCCAATGACCATGTATTGTGTTCTTGAAACCAAGCTTTACGGGCTCTGCTGTAACCAGGGGTCAGTGGAATGCACCTTGCAGGTCTCCGGGCGAATAAACCATGTCTCTTCAGTCGTCTGCAGACTGTGTGTCTGGAGACAACTGTCCCAGTGGCTGCTGTAAGTCCCGAGCAAGGCTACCTGCAGTACTCCGTGGGCGTCTGCGGGCACTGATAGTGAGATATCGGTCTTCCTGTGGTGTTGTACACTGTGGACGTCCCGTACTATAGCACCTGGACACGTTTCCTGTCTGCTGGAATCGTTGCCATAATAGCGACAGCACACTTTGTGGCACACGGAGGACCCGTGCTACGACCTGTTGTGTTTGACCAGCCTCCAGTTGCCTTACAATTCTACCCCTTATAACGTCACCAATATGTGTTCTTTGAACCATTTTCAACACACATACAGTCACCCTTAGAGCTTCTGAAAACGTCTGACCACTTACTCGCTGCACCGTACTCTGACATGCACCAACACACCTCTCCGTATGTGGACTGCTGCCAGCGCCACCGTGGGACGACCGCAGGTCAAATGCACCGCATGGTCATATGCCGAGGTGATTTAAATCCGCAAACCGCCCACCAGAGTGTTGTTTCAGCATGTATCAGCATTATTCTTAATTTATGAGCATGAGTGTATTAGGTGAAATTTCGTATTCTGGTGAAAGTCAGGAGCAGAAGTCGTCGTTGGAGAGGGCAGAAGGTTGGTGTCGCACGACCGTGGAAATAATTAAACTGCAGTGCAAGAAACGATTTGCATGACAGTTGCAGTCATAGTCGGACGTTGTAGAAAAGAAAAGTAGACTGCAGGTTCGACTTGTGGAAGACGTGAACGTACCTCCGACACTGTGCCGATGGCGATTATCGCGCCACCAAACTTCTCTCATCTGCTCCTAACTTTCCCCAGAACATGGAATCTCACCGGATTTTATGTGCGTATTTCACATGTACCTGTAGGGTAACTTTGAACCTCTGTACCTCGGAAACGGATAAATATATCAAGAAAATTTTCAAGATCATTCCAGATCGGGCTCTTAGGGATATGTCGCATAAATTTCAGCCATTTGCTGCGCGTAGCCGCCTTGGAATCCGCGGCCCCGTTTTGGTACACACACAAAGCATGTTTTTCGTGTTTTTTCGGAGAACTGCTTATGAACTAAACGGTGCCTCCACAAGCCCTTAACGCTCACCATAGACTACATCTAATGCAAAAGGAACCAACCGATTTGTTCCATTTGCTTAAGCTGGCGGAAGTGTATAATATGCAATCTTTGAGTTTGTACTACAAGGTAGC
Organism: Schistocerca piceifrons; assembly: GCF_021461385.2. NCBI lineage: Eukaryota > Metazoa > Arthropoda > Insecta > Orthoptera > Acrididae > Schistocerca > Schistocerca piceifrons. The sequence continues at coordinate 549,359,304 of NC_060143.1, forward strand.
TATTCAAGATGCTAATCCAGGCGGGTGTAAAAATAAATGTGCGCAGCGGAAAATACTGAACGCAAAAATGAAGATTTGGCCCTATCTGACTACCCTCTGAAGCAGACCTTAGGGTCTCGTAATGGTGATATCATTTCGTCCTTGTTGGTCTTTAACATATAAATTACATAAATGAATGATACGGGAACTAGTAACTACAAACTGATAAATGTCGATTCTGCTTATACATTTATTGTAGATTAAAACCGCTTTTATATATTACAGATGTTTATAAATCAGTGTCCATAAAGAGACACAAATGAATTTCCTAATTAATATTACTGATCAATTGCCCAAACCTGTCCCTTTTTAGGGCTACGTGATCTAATATAAATAACGGGAGATGACTGACATTATCTACATACCAAACACTAGAAGACAGTACTTTCAAAGATGATCTACAGTGGTGTGCAATCTCAGTGGAAATTAAACTTACGTGATCACAGCTATTTAGCTTTATAGCCCTAATAAGCCGAAGCAATTAGCAATATGACTGTATGTACTGCGTCCGGTGCGTCAGAGTGATGGTTCTCGTACATGTCTGCGACGACGGAAGAACTGCAGCCACTGGGTGTTGTGTGATGACCATAGATGTTAAGTAAAAAAAAATAAAAAATAAAAAAAAAGAACTCCAGCCACAAAATAAGAAATTCTTTCAAACACTAGGACGGCAGCAAGCAGTCCTCTGACTAGTATAATCTAATACTGTCTTCTCCTCTCTGTGTTCTACAGACAAGAAACGCGAACTCCCAGTCACAAGGACGGAATTCAGATAACGTCTCTACGTGAGTATAGGCAGAAGGAGTGCTCCCAATCACTGAATGCTGCGTACTCAACGACGACTCCCTAACCGAAGGCGAAGTCCAGAATCGTATAAGTTCGCACCAGTACAGTGTCCAAAAGTTCTGACTATAGTATCTCCTGAGAGAAAAGACAGCAAATCTGTCTGTACCAACAAAAGCTGATACTAAGCGACTGTCAAACACGGGCGCTCAGAATGGAAGACCTCATTCTCTCCACCGCTGGCTTCCCAGCAAAGCTTGACTCCCCTCCCTCGTAACTGCAGAAAGCGAATCATATTCTCGAAACCACAGAATATTCTCCCTCTCTACAGATTCTTCCGAACGCCGACCCACCATATTTTAGTCATTTGTCGTCCAGCGCGGAAACTTTGCGAGGAAATAGCTATCACCGTAAATTAGGAATTCATACAATGGTACGCTTCTAAGAGAAAACATCCTTGGAAATAACCCAGCCTGCGTGATTTCCAAGGTAACGCTTCCTCGTTCCTCTCAGATTTTCAGAGTTTCCGAAGTATTATCCGGTTATGCTTCCAGCCCCGCTACAACACCAGCCGGCTATCACTGTATTGCGCTTCAGCGCTCAGTTGCCCCGACCGTCCGTCTTGGCCACTTCCTGTGTCAAGCAGTACCAACACATCTGTGCGGGCTTTTCCACCCAGGGCTTGAGTTACTCCTGCTGTTTCATTTCCATTGGCGTTCCAACCTCTACTAGTGTTGGCAATCATTAATTACACCAGTTTGATAATAAAGACACTCCGTCACCTTTCATGCAATAAGCGTTAACAACTATTTACAAGGTGTACGTGACAATGTCGGGTCTTCTTTAAATATTCATATATACGATGTACAGCCTATCAAATGATACCTAATTCCGGTTGTTTATCAGGGCAAAGTATGTAGATGAGTGCTTGTAAGGTGCAAAATAGTATAGCCACCTTAAAATACCCCCACCTAATGAACTATTTTGTACTAGGAGGGGTAATTCTTATAGTATTATCTCATCCAGTATAAAATAATAAAACCATCAATTGTCTGTACAGGCGAAATAATAAGAATACGAGGGCACAGGAACAATAGACTCACGACATGGTCTTCTACAGTCATTCTGTGTTCATTCATGGGCTTACTGCCATAAATTTATTTAATTCATGTTTATTATTTAATCCGTCTGCTCCTTATGTTTGGAACAATGTTTCGATAAATCACAATTGGAATATACAATAACCACTCCGTCTTAAGGCCACTAGTGGCCTACCGGGACTATCCGACGGCCGTGTCATCCTCCTAGGAGGACGCGAGTAGAAGGGGCATGGGGTCAGCACACCGCTCTCCCGATCGTTATGATGGTATTCTTGACCGAAGCCGCTACTATTCGAGTAGCTCCTCAATTGGCATCACGAGGCTGAGTGCACCCCGAAAAATGGCAACAGCGCACGGCGGCTGGATGGTCACCCATCGAAGTGCCGGCCACGCCCAACAGCGCTTAACTTCGATGATCACACGGGCACCGGTGTATCCAATGCAGCAAGGCTGTTGCCGGAATATACAATAACACAAAAAAACCCATGTTATCAAAAGAAATTTAACTAACACGGCAATTTTTTATGCTCTTTCAAAAATGGCAGTGCCCATATTTCTTTAGATTTAAGACGCATGCTCTCTGTCATTCACCCATCCCTAACACATAAGTTGAGGCAAGAAATATTAAAGTATCCTAATCTTTTCAAGGTGGTCGTTCAATAAATTACATGTGCTTCATTTAGCCATCAATATGCAAAACAAGCAGTTATGTCAATTATTCTAGAAGTTATCTATTGGTCATTATACACTTATATAAAATTCTGTGAACATCCTGAGTAATTTTACTTGGTCACATTTATGCTCTTGTCTTACACTAAAAAAAATCAATTCACAAACAGATTGTCCAAGTCTAGAGTTCCCCAATGTGCATACTCTATAAACATTTCACAAATCTTATGTTCTAAAGCGTTCTTTGACAGACTGCATTTACATTTACTGTGACAACTAATATTCGTAATAAGAGTTCGGATCGACCACCAATTTTAGCTAATGATCTTGTTCACAGTGTATAAAACGTAATACATTAAAATGCTAAAACCCATAGCATCACTATCAAAGAAAATGCCAGAGAAAAATTTTACGTGAACAAAGACACAAATATTTTCTTAAGGCTACCCTGCAAAATAAGTATAAGATGTTTACAAAAATGATAAATATATCAGAAACTGTTAGTTTGTGGATGTAACTGTTCAGTATTCATTAAATTATATAGCTTTTTTTATAAATCAAAAGTCACGCACTGATTCGGATTTCAAAACACACTTTCACCTTCATTTGTGTATGGGGACGGAAGCTACAGTTTTTTTTGTGAAGTTTAGGAAGCGAAGATTGGTTCAACAACTGTTTGAGATTAGTCACAGTAGTTTTGCAAGTCTGTCTTTGGACTCTCAGCCCATTGTTGATGCCGTCAGGTTACAAGTCTCTCGTAGATTTGATGAAGTGGAAGATTCTCGGAATATACAGCAAGGTAAGTGGGTGAATGTTTTGAAATAGCTAAGTTTTCGTAGAATTTGCACAGTATACGGGAGGTACAGTCAGGTAGGATCTTTGTAGGTCACCTAAAATTCTTCCGCATCAGCTTAGAGAAGTATAATGGTATCTAGTCTTCAGTTCTTTGTGTTCCTTCTTTTTACTATGTTTGTGTTCCTACTCTTTTGTTCTTCATGTCACTTCTATCTCTTGATATAAATATTGTATTTTGGATATCAGTAATTGTGGACAGGTAGGTTATCTGTTTGGTGACATTATACATGGAACTTGAGTCATTGTGTGTGACTCAGATTCCCCAGAAGTCAGTGCCAGGTGACTGACTGCTACAGATTATGATGTTTATTAGTCTCCGTCTGGCAGAGAACAGCAGAAGGAAAAGCAATTAGAGCTCACAGTCCCATAAAGCTATTAGCAGTTGCGCTGTATGATTAACTGACTGTGTCATGAATGAGATTTTCACTCTGCAGCAGAGTGTTCGCTGATATGAAACTTCCTAGCACATTAAAACTGTGTGCCGGACCGATACTCGAACTCGGGACCTTTGCCTTTCGTGGGCAAGTGCTCCACCAACTGAGCTACCCAAGCACGACTCACACCCCATCCTCACAGCTTCACTTCTACCAGTATTTCGTATCCTATCTTCCGAACTTTGCAGAAGCTCTCCCGCGAACCTTGTGGAACCTGCACTAGGAGGCAATTCTGAAGTAGCGGTTGATAATGGAGATAAGACTGAAGAAAAACCAAGACATGTTCAAAGTATCTGTCTACTTGAAAAAAGCTCTCGACAATGTAAAATGGTACGAGGTGTTCGAAATTCTGAGAAAAATTATGGTAACACATAGGGAGAGACGCGTAATATACAATATGTGCAAGAGCCTAGAGGGAATAATAAGAATGGATGATAAACAAATAAGTGCTCGGATTGCAAAGGGTGTAAGACAGGGAAGTAGTGTTTCGCCCCTACTGTTCAATCCGTACATCGAAGAAACAATGACTGAAATAAAAGAAACGTTCAGGAATGGAATTAAAATTCAAGGTAAATGGATATTGATGATGCGATTCGTTGATGACATATCTATCCTGAGTGAAAGTGAAGGAGAACTACATGATCTGTTGAACGGAATGAACGGTCTAATGAGTACACAGTATGGTTTGAGAGTAAAACGAAGAAAGACGAAAGTAATGAGAAGTAGAAGAAAGGAGAACAGCGAGAAAGTTAACAGCGGGACTAATGGTACATTATCAGTCCACCCAATTTCCAATTTCCGTCTGTAGCACCACATCTCGAATGCTTCGATTCGCTTCTGTTCTAGTTTTCCCACACTCCACTTTTCACTACCATACCGTGCTGTACTCCAAACGCACATTCTCAGAAACTTCTTCCTCAAATTAAGACCTATGTTTGATACTACTGATGAAGTTAAGGAAAATAACCAATGACGGACGGAGCAAGGAGCACATCAAAAGCAGACTAGCATTGGCAAAAAGGACATCCCAGGCCATGAGACGTCTACTAGTATCAAACATAGGTCTTAATTTGAGGAAGAAGTTTCTGAGAATGTGCGTTTGGAGTACAGCACGGTATGGTAGTGAAAAGTGGAGTGTGGGAAAACTAGAACAGAAGCGAATCGAAGCATTCGAGATGTGGTGCTACAGACGGAAATTGGAAATTGGGTGGACTGATAATGTAAGGAATGAGAAGGTTCTGCACAGAATCAGAGAGGAAAGGAATATGTGGAAAACACTGATAAGGATTATGATAGGACATCTGTTAAGACATCAGGGAATGACTTCCTTGGTACTGGAGGGAGTTTTAGAAGGCAAAAGCTGTAGAGGGAGACGGAGATTAGAATATATCCAGCAAATAAGTGAGGAAGTAGGTTGCAAGTGCTGCTCTGAGTTGAAGAGGTTGGTGCAGGAGAGAAATTCGTGGCGGACCGCATCAAACCAGTCAGAAGACTGATGACAAAAAACAAATAAAAAAAGAAAGGGACTGATGAGGAACACCAGTCCAACGAAGCTTTGTGAGCTCGTCTCGGGTTCGCAGACTTGTGTGAGGCCTTGCGTTGTCGTGGAGATGGAGAGTTCGTTTGCATTTTTGTGGCGACGAACACCCTGAAATTGTAGTTGTTGTTGCGGTCTTCAGTCCAGAGACTGGTTTGATGCAGCTCCCCATGCTACTCTATCCTGTGCAAGCTTCTTCATCTCCCAGTACCTACTACAACCTACGTCCTGAATCTGTTTGGTGTATTCATCTCTTGGTCTCCCTCTACTATTTTTACCCTCCACGCTGCCCTCGCATATCAAATTGGTGATCCCTTGTGCCTCAGAACATGTCCGACCCACCAATCCCATCTTCTTGTCAAGTTGTGTCACAATTTCCTCTTCTCCCAATTCTAATCAATACCTCCTCATTAGTTATGTGATCTACCCATCTAATGGTTCAAATGGCTCTGAGCACTATGGGACTTAACTTCTGAGGTCATCAGCCCCTAGAACTTAACATTACTTAAAAATAACTAACCTAAGGACATCACACATATCCATGTCCGAGGCAGGATTCGAACCTGCGACCGTAGCGGTCGCGCGGTTCCAGACTGTAGCGCCTAGAACCTCTGGGCCACTCCGGCCGGCTACCCATCTAATCTTCAGCATCATTCTGTAGCAACACATTTCGAAAGCTTCTATTCTCTTCTTGTCTTAACTATTTATCGTCCACGTTTCACTTCCATACATGGCTACACTCCATACAAATACTTTCAGAAACCACTTCCTGACACTTAAATCTATACTCGATGTTAACAAATTTCTCTTCATCAGAAACGCATTCCTATCCATTGCCAGTCCACATTTTATATCCTCTCTACTTCGACCATCTTTAGTTATTCTGCTACCCAAATAGCAAAACTCATTTACTACATTAAGCGTCTCATTTCCTAATCTAATTCCCTCAGCATCACCCGATTTAATTCGACTACATTCGATTATCCTCGTTTTCCTTTTGTTGATGTTCATCTTATATCCTCCTTTCAAGACACTGTCCTCTCCGTTCAAACTGCTCCTCCAAGTCCTTTGCTGTCTCTGACAGAATTACAATGTCATAGGCAAACCTCAAAGTTTTTATTTTTTCTCCATGTATTTTAATCCCTACTCCGAATTTTTCTTTTGTTTCCTTTACTGCTTGCTCAATATACAGATTGAATAACATCGGGGATAGGCTACAACCCTGTCTCACTCCTTTCCCAACCGCTGCTTCCCCTCGACTCTTATAACTGCCATCTGGTTTCTGTAAAAATTGTAAGTAGCCTTTCACTCCCTGTATTTTACTCATCCCAATTTCAGAATTTGAAAGAGAGTATTCCAGTCAACATTGTCAAAAGCTTTCTCTAAGTCTACAAATGCTAGAAACGTAGGTTTGCCTTCCCTTTATCTATTTTCCAAGATAAGTCGTAGGGTCAGTATTGCCTCCCGTGTTCCAACATTTCTACGGAATCCAAACTGATCTTTCCCGAGGTTGGCTTCTACCGGTTTTCTATTCGTCTGTAAAGAATTCTTGTTAGTATTTTGCAGCCTTGGCTTATTAAACTGATAGCTCGGTAATTTTTAGATCTGTCAACACCTGCTTTCTTTGGGATTGGAATTATTATATTCTTCTTGAACTCTGAGGGTATTTCGCCTGCCTCATACTTCTTGCTCACCAGATGGCTCTCCCAAGGCTGTCAGTAGTTCTAATGGAATGTTGTCTACTCCCGGTTCTTGTATCATATCTCCCATTTCATCTTCAACTACACCCTCTTCCAGTTCCAGAATAGTGTCCTCAAGAACATCACCTTTGTGTAGACGCTGTATATACTCTTTCCACCTTTCTGCTTTCCCTTTTTGCTTAGAACTGGATTTCCATTTGAGCTCTTGATATTCATACAAGAGGTTCTCTTTTCTCCAAAGGTCTCTTTAATTTTCCTGTAGGCAGTATCTATCTTACTCCTAGTGATATACGCCTCTACATCCTTACATTTGTCCTCTAGCCATTCCTGCTTAGCTACATTGCACTTATTGTCGATTTAATTTATGAGAGGTTTGTATTCCTTTTTGCCTGCTTCATTTGCTGTATTTTGTATTTTCCCCTTTCATCAATTAAATTGAATATCTCTTCTGTTACCCAAGGATTTCTACTAGCCTTCGTCTTTTTACCTACTTGATCCTCTGCTGTCTTCACTGTTTCATCTCTCAAAGCTACCCATTCTTCTTCTACTGTGTTTCTTTCCCACATTCTTGTCAATCTTTCCCTAATGCTCTCCCTGAAACTCTCTACAGCCTCTGGTTCTGTCAGTTTATCCAGGCCCCAACGCTGAAATTGTTTCTTCAATTTCCTGAGAGCAGAACAATGCACGTCCGAGTTGATCGTTGCACCATGAGGGAGAATACCAAACGGAATAACCCCTTCTGAGTCTCAGAAGACCGTCGCCATTACTTTGGCGGCTGAGAGTGCGGTGCGGCTTTTTCTTCGGAGGAGAGTTGGTGGGTGGTGTGGTGCCACTCCGTGGATTGCCGTTTTGTTTCTGGCCCGAATTGATGAACTTATATTTCATCGCCTGTGTCGATTTTCGACAAAAAATTGTCACTATGAGCGTTTTAAAGCGCAGGCAATTCGGCAGAGGAGGCCCTACATTGTTCTGTATGGTCTTCTGTTAGGCGGTGAGGAACCCAGCGGGGAAACAGCATTCAGTACCTCAACTGGTGGACGAGCGTGTGAGCACTACGAAAAGAGACGACAGACGTCCGCTTGAGAGGTGAGGTGTTTGATAGCGACCTGTCGAGCACCTCGAATGAGAGTGTCCACACGTTCCAACATTCCAGAAGTTACAAGTGTGTACGGCCGGCCGGCACGCGGGGGCTCAGACAGGTCGAGCGACTTGAGTGCGATAAGAGACGCCTGAACGTGGTAACGACTCAACGTGCTTTTGTTCTCTGTTGGGTATCCGTACAGATTTTATATGCTTTGATATTCCGCTAAAAAGAAATTCAATGGAACCTCTCTGCTTCGAACTCACTTCCCTTATAGATGCCACTTTGAAGTCGCCGCCACCCATCTGAACTTCATGGAACTGTAAAGACTGAAGCGGGAATGTTCCACGACGCCCACAACAAATTCCACAATTTTTTTTCAACCTAAACTGACCGAGAATGAAAAGTGTAGCATTGCTTACTGAACGCCTCTGGTAATTCATAAGCACACACCATAAATTCCCTTCGCGGATGTAGCGTAACACACAATTCGAATATGCAACGTCAAATGTTTTGTCGCCAGCTTCGGCGTAACTAACGATGCGAATACACTAGAAGAAAAGTTCGTCCCTAGTGTCGACGGGCAAGCGGACAACGAACATGGTTGCAATAATTTTGTGGACTTGGTCGGCAACAATGTTACAAACTGCAAGATGTTTTAAAATTTTGTATAAACGCTGCTATAGGTTTGGACTTTCTAGGAGCAGATGGTAAAGCATTATGCGTTTGTAATAAGTTCCTCAGTTCGATTCCCGGTCAAACATTCTTTACGAACAATCGTTTCTCTTCACACTCGCTATACTGTGAAATTTTCTCTTGAGTAATAAAATAATTAAATAAAACGGTGAAAAGTTAACTACATTTGCGAAGTGAAGTCAGCGTTAACACCGAACGATCGTCTCTAGCGTGGTACTTGTAAAATACAAATATTTGTCAAGATAATTGTAGTAACTGGAAATTGAAACTCAGTCGTTCGCTTCCGATTTACACGTTTCCTATTAAAACTTTGTCAAAGAACAACGTTAAGAGCATTATATGACCGTAACGAACACTTTTGAATTCAAACGTGTTTCCACGGAATCGGGTAACGACCCTTAATAAACCTCCAAAGGAAGGTCTGACGTCATAGTCAATCTAACTTTCAGATTTTCCGGGTGCGCTGTTTGACAAGTTTTCCAATATAAGCAGCTGCGCACGCCGCTGGTCGTACGAAATCCCCGAACTTGCCGTTGGCAGTAAACCCAGACAGGGCTCCGCTCAAAGAGGGAATTCCAAGAAGTTCACTTTGTCACGTCTCCTGTGACGAGGAAAGACACAGAAGTGTCAATGACAAAATTTTGTACTCTGATGAACAATTTGCAATGGTATTGTTCTTGTCCCTGAGCAAGGCCATTTAGAAATTTTATTTTTAGAGATTTTAAACGTTGGAGTTAAAATAGCTGCAATATGTTATTACTTGGCGGCACTGACTAGATGTGCACACATTCCAGCAACAATAGCCAGAGATGTGGCGGTTTCCTTCATTTGAGTAGACACATATGTACGTCGTGAGAGTGTGCTGCAGTCGGCAAAAAGCACACTGCACAGTGCACTGACAAAAGTCGTGGGACAGCGATATGCATACATACAGATGGCGGTAGTACTGCGCTCACAAGGTACAAAAGGTCAGTGCATTGGCGGAGATCTCATTTGTACACCTGTGATTCATTTCAAAAGGTTTTCCGCTAGATTATGAAGCACGACGGGACAATGAACGCGGAACGCTAGTTGGAGCTAGATGCATGGGAAATTCTATTCCGGAAATAGTTAGGGCATTCAATATTCGGAGATCCACAGTGTCAAGAGTGCGCTGAGAATAACAGATTTCAGGCATTGCCTCTCTCCACTGACTTTCACTTACAAGGGCAGGTCGTCAATCGGGACACGCCGATTTCGCCCAAATTGCGTTTGTAGAAGGAGGTGGGTCTCCACATCATTGCCTTAAATATTTCGCCTTAGTGGGCCTTAGGAAAGGAGAAAATGCTCTCGAAAGTTTTTCCGATAACAGTACAGGGCTATTACAAATGATTGAAGCGATTTCATAAATTCACTGTAGCTCCATTCATTGACATATGGTCACGACACACTACAGATACGTAGAAAAACTCATAAAGTTTCTGCCGCCAGAGCGCTCGAGAGCGCAGTGAGAAAAAATGGCGACAGGAGCCGAGAAAGCGTATGTCGTGCTTGAAATGCACTCACATCAGTCAGTCATAACAGTGCAACGACACTTCAGGACGAAGTTCAACAAAGATCCACCAACTGCTAACTCCATTCGGCGATGGTATGCGCAGTTTAAAGCTTCTGGATGCATCTGTAAGGGGAAATCAACGGGTCGGCCAGCAGTGAGCGAAGAAACGGTTGAACGCGTGCGGGCAAGTTTCACGCGTAGCCCGCGGAAGTCGACGAATAAAGCAAGCAGGGAGCTAAACGTACCACAGCCGACGGTTTGGAAAATTTTACGGAAAAGGCTAAAGCAGAAACCTTACCGTTTACAATTGCTACAAGCCCTGACACCCGATGACAAAGTCAAACGCTTTGAATTTTCGGCGCGGTTGCAACAGCTCATGGAAGAGGATGCGTTCAGTGCGAAACTTGTTTTCAGTAATGAAGCAACATTTTTTGTTAACGGTGAAGTGAACAGACACAATGTGCGAATCTGGGCGGTAGAGAATCCTCACGCATTCGTCCAGCAAATTCGCAATTCACCAAAAGTTAACGTGTTTTGTGCAATCTCACGGTTTAAAGTTTACGGCCCCTTTTTCTTCTGCGAAAAAAACGTTACGGACACGTGTATCTGGACATGCTGGAAAATTGGCTCATGCCACAACTGGTGACCGACAGCGCCGACTTCATCTTTCAACAGGATGGTGCTCCACCGCACTTCCATCATGATGTTCGGCATTTCTTAAACAGGAGATTGGAAAACCGATGGATCGGTCGTGGTGGAGATCATGATCAGCAATTCATGTCATGGCCTCCACGCTCTCCCGACTTAACCCCATGCGATTTCTTTCTGTGGGGTTATGTGAAAGATTCAGTGTTTAAACCTCCTCTACCAAGAAACGTGCCAGAACTGCGAGCTCGCATCAACGATGCTTTCGAACTCATTGATGTGGACATGCTGCGCCGAGTGTGGGAGAAACTTGATTATTGGCTTGATGTGTGCCGAATCACTAAAGGGGCACATATCGAACATTTGTGAATGCCTAAAAAAACTTTTTGAGTTTTTGTATGTGTGTGCAAAGCATCGTGAAAATATCTCAAATAATAAAGTTATTGTAGAGCTGTGAAATCGCTTCAATCATTTGTAATAACCCTGTATATACCTTATTCAGTGCTTTGTACGTCGTTGACGGCGTAGCGCAGTAGTCAAGCGCATTGCTTTCTGTAACAGACGATCTGGCATCAATCCCCCGTGTTTCGTATTTTGTTTCTGTTTTTTCTCATAGTTATTTTACTTCGTTTCTTCAGATTGTTCAATGTATACCGTAGAATTTAAATACGTTCAACCTTTCGAATCAAATATAAAACGTTCATATCGTAAATGACCTACAAAAGGGTTAGAAAAAAGAATATTATTCTTAATATGTATATGACGCTAACAGACGTTACCCTAGCTGACCGCTGGAATCGCAAGCGTCTGGTGAGCTATCAGGCGGCAATGGATTTCTCAGTAGTGAGTGTAGCGACTGTGTGTATTACATTGTGTTTCTATTGTCAGTTCGCAACGACTCGTGGAGCTGTGAGTATCGTCGCGCCAAAATCAAACATGGCAGCCCAACAAAAAGGGACTGGTATTCTCAAAACGTTTGATGAAGATTTCAAAGCAAACTACACCAGTGCTCTTTCCTACGCTTTTTCAATTTATAAAGAAAAACGGATGATCACTGAAAATCCTCCTACGTCCTTCAATCCTACAGTAATATCCATTGGTGAAGCAATTGCTGAGGCAGTTATCGACGTTATGAATACTCATTTCATACAGTACGATTGAGGTTGTAATATTATTGATACTTCCGTCCTACGAAAGCTTTGAGTACCCTTTGAAAGACATTTGTTTTGTATAATTTACATAACTGTAAAGATGCGCATCTAGCGCGGACGCTAATACATCGATTGCGCAGTCAAAGAAACATTTTAACAGAAGCTGAACTGTCGTTCCGCTTCGATCTAAATAAAAGATGACGGTAGAAAACTTTTGTAGATCTTCAGATTTTAATGTGCTTCTGCTTGTTATGTGAAAACGTAAAGAAGGTCGTTTTTAAGCTATAAAAGTGAACGGTCTTGCCAGCGTGCAGACAACATTATTAATTAATAAAATTGAAGTAATTTATGTTCGAAACTGTAGATCAGCAAGTTATTGTTATCGGAGGTGTTGAACAGTGCAAGAATTGTATTTAACGAAAGGAGAAAAGTAATGACTATAATTTGTGAAAAAAAAACGTGAACCAAGGAGACAGCACAGGACAGGCTGAAATCTGATCGCACCATACTGTTAGAAAAGTAATTATGTAAGTTGTATTGTTTATAAATAAGCCCTAATTTTGCTAGTGAGAATTGTTTGAATATATTTAGTGTTTACCAGACTTCTTATTATGTTCTTTTCCTTTATACTTTTTTATCCTCCATGCCATATTATTTTTATACATGTCAAACAGCCTTTACTACAGCAGAGAATACTGCGGCATCCTGGTCGTAGACAGAAGGCCGCTCCTTGTCTTCTATACAACTCATAGCTGCCCCATTTATTAATGATTTCATTTGCAAAGGCAATTTTTTTTTACTATTCATTGTTAAAGGTCCCTTAGGTAATTATAAAATTCATACTGATTACGTAAAGAAATCCGGGTTGTTCTTTTCCAAATAATAGAAGTCTTTGCGTAATCAAAAACTAGCGTCCTTCTGACAACAATCAGGAGCCGACCAGAAGACGGACGTCTTCGACTGCTTTCGTGTCTCCTGTGGCAAAGCTGTGCCAAACTGGGAACACGGCATTCTAGTATGAAATACAGATTTAAATTGATAGAATTGAGATATATTTAATAGTAATAATAATTTTTTTTATCATACTAGAAGGTCTGATGCTATGCACAGAGCCTAATGAAGAAAATATTTAAAAAATGGTTCAGATGGCTCTGAGCACTATGGGACTTAACATCTGAGGTCATCAGTCCCCTAGACTTAGAACTACTTAAACCTAACTAACCTAAGGACTTCACACACATCCATGCCCTAGGCAGGATTCGAACCTGTGACCGTACGGTCGGGCGGTTCCAGACTGAAGCGCCTAGAACCGCTCGGCCACACCGGCCGGCGAAGAAAATATTTATGAAGATGTACGTGGAACATCTCAGTCTCTCTCTCTCTCTCTTTCTCTGTCTCTCTCTCTCTCGCACACACGTTTATCATATGCAGTCTCTTTTTATCTGTCACAGGTGACTTCTTCAAGTACAGATGAGGATTATACTCCTGAAGATTTCTCCACGAGTTCCTCACGTACATCAGCAACATTTGCTGACAAGAAGAAGGTCCTGGAATTTGCTGACGCTCATCCGAAATGGAAATTTGTAACATTCCAGTCTAGATTCCCAATCCTGAAGAAAAGGTATTATCTCAAAATTTGGAGGAAAGAAGTACACCAGACTTGAAAAGTTGTCCTTTATTGACTTTGAAACATGGGAAAAATTACAAGATGCACTACGCTACTATGAACAGGTGACGACTAGGATCCTACAGCAGTGGGCAATGACTGCTGCATTTCCGTATTTGTTGGAGAGTTTTCACTTTCGTGCTTCTAATACTTGAGCAAAACCCTTCAAGAAAAATCATTCGATAAGGCAGCGAAAAATCACAAAATTCGTCAGCAAAAATGACGTCGCAACTTTGGTCGAAACAGTGACAGCAGCAGAGAAGTTTCGTATGCAGATGAGATATTAATACCACATTTCAACATCGACTATATAATTAACACGGACCAGACCGGCTCCCAGTATGAGTCAACGTACAACATGTCTCTGGATGTCAAAGGTGCAAAGACTGTTATGGTGAAGAAACTCGATCTATCGAAGACCACCCACTGTTACACAGCACAGTTTAACCGCTTCAGGGAAACTTTTAACCCTTGTGTTTTTATGTTTCCAAGAGCCTGCGACTAAATTGGGTCCACGGGTTGCCTCCACTGTCAAAACATTAGATGGCGAATACGAAAATGTTGTCGTTACTTGTCCATGTCAGGGAAACTAACAAAAGAGCTTTATCCTACATTCTTGGAAACTACATTGAAGCCATACGTCGCAGACAATAAATTTCTTCTGTTGGTGGATTCTTGGAGCGGCCAAACAGAGTCAACATTGTATGATGAGACATTTACGAATGAGCTAGGCGAGCCAATGCGTACCATGAAGGTCATTCCACCAAAATGTACACCGCTGGGTCAACCGTGTGATGTATATTTCTATCGCAAAGTCAAAATTCTAATTAAAAGACTACAAAGTGCCCCTGCATTGCTCCGACAACAGCGAAAAAGCCGGCCATGGTGGCCGAGCGGCTCTAGGCGCTTCAGTCCGGAGCCGAGCTGCTGCTACGGTCGCTGGTTCGGATCCTGCCTCGGTCATGTATGTGTTTAATGTCCTTATGTTAGTTGGGTTTAAGTGGTTCTAAGTCTAGGGGACTGATGAGCTCAGATGTTAAAAGTCCCATAATGCTTAGAGACATTTGAACCATTTTAACTGCTCAAACAATGCCTTCATAAAATGTGCCTGGTGTGAAACATACATATGTTTCAGATGTTTCTATGATAAATGTCACCATAAAAAATTGCAAACCTTTTACTGTGATAACGAATAAAAAGTAGCGCACGTAATCACAAGAATCTTTGGAAACTTTATTTTCATTAACACTTTCACCTAATTTTACAAATATACAGTGGGGAGCTAAACTCTCTGACGGAACACGCTGAGCTACCGTGCCTTGATCCGTGGTCGCCTGTTTCGTAAGCAATGTGCTTGACCATTACGCTATGCCGTTAATGACGAACAGAGCGCTGAATAAGGTATATAGTGCTATCGGAGAAATTTTCGAGAGTATTTTCTCCTTTCCTAAGGCCCACATTAAGGCGAAATATTTAAGGCACGTGATGTGGAGACCCACCTCCTCCCACAAACGCAATTTGGGCGAAATCGGCTTGTCTCGCTTGGCGACCTCTCCTTGTTAGCGACCAAGAGCAGCGGCGTTTGTATACAGTTGTCAGTACTATGTTGTTGTGGTCTTCAGTCCTGAGACTGGTTTGATGCAGCTCTCCATGCTACTCTATCCTGTGCAAGCTTTTTCATCTCCCAGTACCTACTGCAACCTACATCCTTCTGAATCTGCTTAGTGTATTCATCTCTTGGTCTCCCCCTACGATTTTTACCCTCCACGCAGCCCTCCAATACTAAATTGGTGATCCCTTGATGCCTCAGAACATGTCCTACCAACCGATCCCTTCTTCTGGTCAAGTTGTGCCACAAACTTCTCTTCTCCCCAATCCTATTCAATACTTCCTCATTAGTTATGTGATCTACCCATCTAATCTTCAGCATTCTTCTGTAGCACCACATTTCGAAATCTTCTATTCTCTTCTTGTCCAAACTATTTATCGTCCATGTTTCACTTCCATACATGGCTACACTCCATACGAATACTTTCAGAAATGACTTCCTGACGCTTAAATTAATACTGGATGTTAACAAATTTCTCTTCTTCAGAAACGCTTTCCTTGCCATTGCCAGCCTACATTTTATATCCTCTCTACTTCGACCATCATCAGTTATTTTGCTCCCCAAATAGCAAAACTCCTTTACTACTTTAAGTGCCTCATTTCCTAATCTAATTCCCTCAGCATCACCCGACTTAATTAGACTACATTCCATTATCCTTGTTTTGCTTTTGTTGATATTCATCTTATATCCTCCTTTCAGGACACTGTCCATTCCATTCAACTGCTCTTCCAAGTCCTTTGCTGTCTCTGACAGAATTACAATGTCATCGGCGAACCTCAAAGTTTTTGTTTCTTCTCCATGAATATTATACCTACTCCGAATTTTTCTTTTGTTTCCTTTACTGCTTGCTCAAGATACAGATTGAACAACATCGGGGAGAGGCTACAACCCTGTCTTACTCCCTCCCCAACCACTGCTTCCCTTTCATGTCCCTCGACTCTTATAACTGCCATCTGGTTTCTGTATAAATTGTAAATAGCCTTTCGCTCCCTGTATTTTACCCCTGCCACCTTTAGAATTTGAAAGAGAGTATTCCAGTCAACATTGTCAAAAGCTTTCTCTAAGTCTACAAATGCTAGAAACGTAGGTTAGCCTTTCCTTAATCTTTCTTCTAAGATAAGTCATAAGGTCAGTATTGCCTCACGTGTTCCAGTGTTTCTACGGAATCCAAACTGATCTTCCCCGAGGTTGGCTTCTACTAGTTTTTCCATTCGTCTGTAAAGAACTCGTGTTAGTATTTGGCAGCTGTGACTTATTAAGCTGATAGTTCGGTAATTTTCACATCAGTCAACACCTGCTTTCTTTGGGATTGGAATTATTATATTCTTCTTGAAGTCTGAGGGTATTTCGCCTGTTTCATACATCTTGATTACCAGATGGTAGAGTTTTGTCAGGACTGGCTCTCCCACGGCCGTCAGTAGTTCCAATGGAATATTGTCTACTCCGGGGGCCTTGTTTCGACTCAGGTCTTTCAGTGCTCTGTCAAACTCTTCACGCAGTATCGTATCTCCCATTTCATCTTCATCTACATCCTCTTCCATTTCCATAATATTGTCCTCAAGTACATCGCCCTTGTATAGACCCTCTATATACTCCTTCCACCTTTCTGCTTTCCCTTCTTTGCTTAGAACTGGGTTTCCATCTGAGCTCTTGATATTCATACAAGTCGTTCTCTTATCTCCAAAGGTCTCTTTAATTTTCCTGCAGGCGGTATCTATCTTACCCCTAGTGAGATAGGCCTCTACATCCTTACATTTGTCCTCTAGCCATCCCTGGTTAGCCATTTTGCACTTCCTGTCGATCTCATTTTTGAGACGTTTGTATTCCTTTTTGCCTGTTTCACTTACTGCATTTTTCTATTTTCTCCTTTCATCAATTAAATTCAATATTTCTTCTGTTACCCAACGCGACTGGAACAGGAAAGTGCCCTCCGCCACACACCGTTGGGTGGCTTGCGGAGTATCAATGTAGATGTAGATAGATGTAGATTTCTACTAGCCCTCGTCTTTTTACCTACTTGATCCTCTGCTGCCTTCACTACTTCATCCCTCAAAGCTACCCATTCTTCTTCTACTGTATTTATTTCCCCCATTCCTGTCAATTGCTCCCTTATGCTCTCCCTGAATCTCTGTACAACCTCTGATTCTTTTAGTTTATCCAGGTCCCATCTCCTTAAATTCCCACCTTTTTGCAGTTTCTTCAGTTTTAATCTACAGGTCATAACCAATAGATTGTGGTCAGAGTCCACATCTGCCCCTGGAAATGTCTTACAATTTAAAACCTGGTTCCTAAATCTCTGTCTTACCATTATATAATCTATCTGATACCTTTTAGTATCTCCAGGGTTCTTCCATGTATACAACCTTCTTTCACGATTCTTAAACCAAGTGTTAGTTATGATTATGTTGTGCTCTGTGCAAAATTCTACCAGGCGGCTTCCTCTTTCATTTCTGTCCCCCAATCCATATCCACCTACTATGTTTCCTTCTCTCCCTTTTCCTACACTCGAATTCCAGTCACCCATGACTATTAAATTTTCGTCTCCCTTCACAATCTGAATAATTTCTTTTATTTCATCATACATTTCTTCAATTTCTTCGTCATCTGCAGAGCTAGTTGGCATATAAACTTGTACTACTGTAGTAGGTGTGGGCTTCATATCTATCTTGGTCACAATAATGCGTTCACTATGCTGTTTGTAGTAGCTTACCCGCATTCCTATTTTCCTATTCATTATTAAACCTACTCCTGCATTACCCCTATTTGATTTTGTGTTTATAACCCTGTAGTCACCTGACCAGAAGTCTTGTTCCTCCTGCCACCGAACTTCACTAATTCCCACTATATCTAACTTCAACCTATCCATTTCCCCTTTTAAGTTTTCTAACCTACCTGCCCGATTAAGGGATCTGACATTCCACGCTCTGATCCGTAGAACGCCAATTTTCTTTCTCCTGATAACGACATCCTCTTGAGTAGTCCCCGCCCATAGATCCGAATGGGGGACTATTTTACCTCCGGAATATTTTACCCAAGAGGACGTCATCATCATGTAATCATACAGTAAAGCTGCATGCCCTCGGGAAAAATTACGGCTGTTGTTTTCCCTTGCTTTCAGCCGTTCGCAGTACCAGCACAGCAAGGCCGTTTTGGTTATTGTTACAAGGCCAGATCAGTCAATCATCCAGACTGTTGCCCTTGCAACTACTGAAAAGGCTGCTGCCCCTCTTCAGGAACCACACGTTTGTCTGGCCTCTCAACAGGTACCCCTCCGTTGTGGTTGCACCTACGGTACGGCTATCTGTATCGCTGAGGCACGCAAGCCTCCCCACCAACGGCATGGTCCATGGTTCATGGGGGGAGTACTAACAGACGCGTAACACTGCGTGAAGTGATGTGGGATCTACGACGACCGTATCCGTTAGGACAATGCGGCGAAATTTGGCGTTAATGGGCTATGAATGGCAGCAGGCAACCGACTTGAGGGGCTTTGCTAACATCACGACATCCCCTGCAGCGCCTCCGCAAGACTCCTGATCATATCGGTTGGATCCTAAACGACTGGAAAACGGTGGCCTGCTTGGATGAGACTAGCTTTCAGTTGGTACGAGCTGATGGTAGGGTTCGAGCGTGACGCAGTGCTCGCGAAGCCACGGACCAAAGTTGTCACCAGGACACTGTGCAAGCTGGTGGTGGCACCATAATGGTGTCCACTGTGTTTACATGGAATGGACAGGGTTCTCTGGTCCAAACTTAACGGATCGTTGGCTGAAAAGCGTTATTCTCCGCTACTTGGAGACCATTTGCAGTCATTCATGGACTTCATGTTCCCAAAATATGATGCAAATGCGCAATGTCAGAAGGACACAATTGTTCGCGACTGATTTGAAGAACATTCTGGACAGTTCGAGCAAATAATGTGGACAGCCACATCGCCCGTCATGAATTCCATCGAACACTTACGGGACATAAGCAATAGGTCAGATCGTGCACAAAATCCTCACCTGCAACATGTTCACAATTTGGACGGCTATAGAGGCAGCATGGCTCGTATTTCTGCATGGGACTCCAAGGGCTTGTCGAGTCCATGCCACGTCGAGATTTTGCACTACACCGGGCAAAAGGAGGGCCGACACGATATTAGCAGGTATTCCGTAATTTTTTTCACCTCAGTGTATAGCGAGAAGAAATGAAATTTTTCGCATATTTTCAGCCTTGTTGCCCACAGCGTCCGCGCATTTTTAGCACCGCACCAGTTTTTCATTCAGCTAGAATTTTCAAAACATGACACAATTCCTTGAAAATAGTCAACTAACCAGTCACTTCCGCACACATATCGTGTGAAACAGTGAATAGTAATACGTAATGGGGTTTTGATCTTAGCGCAGTTCTATGGAGTTGCCACTGGGAAGAGAGTGAAGCACCCAGGAGACGCGAACATTCGACCATCTTTGTCGTTTTCGAGATACTCGTTCACAGGATCTGCGTAATAATAATCTGCCCTTTGTCAAAGTCGCTTGTTGTTGTCGTTGCGGTCTTAAGTCCAGTGACTGATTTGATGCAGCTCTCCATGTTACTCCATCCTGTGCAAGCTTCTTCATCTCCGAATAATTACTGCAACCAAATCCTTCTGATCTGCTTAGTGTATTCATCTCTTGGTCTCCTTCTACGATTTTTACCCTCCACGCTTCCCTCCAGTACTAAATTGGTGATCCCTTGATGCCTCAGACCGTGTCCTACCAACCGATCCCTTCTTCTAAAGTTGTGCCACAAATTCCTCTTCTCCCCCATCCTATTCAATACCTCCTCATTAGTTACGTGATCCACCCATCTAATCTTCAGCATTCTTCTGTAGCACCACATTTCAAAATCTTCTATTCTCTTATCTAAACTAGTTATCGTCCATGTTTCGCATCCATGCATGACTGCACTCCCTCTAAATACTTTCAGAAAAGGCTTCCTGACACTGAAATCTATACCCGATGTTAGCAATTTTCTCTTCTTCAGAAATGCTTTCCTTGCCATCGCCAGTCGACGTTTTATATCCTCTCTACTTCGACCATCCTCAGTTGTTTTGCGATCCAAATAGCAAAACTGATCTACTGCCTCTAGTGTCTCATTTCCTAATCTAATTCCCTCAGCATCACCTGATTTAATTGACTATATTTTAATACCCTTGTTTTCCTTTTCTTAATGTTCATCTTATATCCTCCTTTCAAGACACTGTGCATTCCGTTCAACTGTTCTTCCAAGTATTTTGCTGTCTCTGACAAAATTACAATGTCATCGGCAGATCTCAAGTTTTTTAATTCTTCTCCTTGTATTTTAATTCCTACGCCAAAATTTTCTTTCGTTTCCTTTACTGCTTGTTCAATGTACAGATTGAGTAACATCAGGGATAGGCTACAACCCTGTCTCACTCCCTTCTCACCATTGCTTCCCTTTCGTGCCTCACGACTCATATAACTGCCTTCTGGTTTCTGTACAAATTGTAAATAGACTTCCGCTCTCTGTGTTTTAACCCAACCACCTTCAGAATTGGAAAGACAGTCTTCGAGTCAACATTGTCAAAAACTTTCTCTAAGTCTACAAATACTATAAACGTAGGTTTGCCTTCCCTTAACCTAGCTTCTAAGACATGTCGTAGGGTCAGTATTGCTTCATCTTTTCCTACATTTCTACGGAATCCAAACTGACCTTCCCCGAGGTCGGCATCTACGAGTTTTTCAATTCATCTGTAAAGAATTCGTGTTACTGTTTTGCAACCGTGACTTATTAGTTCTCACACCCGTCAGCACCTGATTTCTTTGGAACTGGAATTTTTATATTCTTCTTGAAGTCTGACGGTATTTCGCCTGTCTCATACACCTTGCTCACTAAATGGGAGAGTTTTGTCGTGCATGCCTCTCCCAAGGCTATCAGTAGTACTAACGGAAAGTTGTCTACTCCTGGGACCTTGTTTCTAATTACGTCTTTCAGTGCTCTGTAAAATTCTTCACGCAGTATCATATCTCCCATCTGATCTTCATCTACGTCCTTTTCCATTTCCATAATATTGCCCTCAAGTACATCACCCTTGTATAGATGCTCTATATCCTCCTTTCACCTTTCTGATTTCCCTTCTTTACTGAAGACTGGTTTACAATCTGAGATCTTGATATTCATACATGTGGTCCTCTTTTCCCCAAAGGTCTCTTTAATTTTTCTGTAGGCAGGATCTATCTTTTCCCTAGTGATATATGCTTCTACATCCTTACATTTGACCTCTAGCCATTCCCGCTTAGCCGTTTTGCACTTCCTCTCGATCTCATTTTTGATGCTTGTATTCCTTTTCGACTGCTTCATTTACTGCATTTTTATTTTTTCTCCTTTCATCAGTTAATTCAATATCTCTTATGTTATCCAAGGATTTATACTAGCTCTCGTCGTTTTACCTACTTGATCCTCTGATGCCTTCACTATTTCCTCCCTCAGAGCTATCCACACTTCTTCGGCTGTATTCCTTTCCCCTGTTTTTGTCAATCGTTTCCTAATGCTCACTCTGAAAGTGTCGACGACCTCTGGTTCTTTTATTTTATCTACGTCCCATCTCCTTAAATTCCTACCTTTCTGCAGTTTCTTAAGTTTTAACCTACAGTTCATAACCAATAAATTGTGGTCAGACTCCACATCTGCCCCTGGAAATGTCTTACAATTTAATACCTGGTTCCTAAATCTCTGCTTTACCACTATATAATGAAATTGAAACCTTCCGGTGGCTCCAGATCTCTTGCACGTATACACCTCTCTTTCATGATTCTTAAACCAAGTGTTAGCTATAATTAAGTTATGCTCTGTGCAAAATTCTACCAGGCGGCATCCTCTTTCATTCCTTACCGCCAGTCCATATTCACCTAGTAGTTTTGCTTCTCTTCCTTTTCTTACTGTCCAATTCCAGTCACTCATGACTATTAAATTTTCGTCTCCCATAACTACTTGAATAATTTCTTTTATCTCACGACACATTTCTTCAATTTCTTCAACATCTGCGGAGCTAGTTGGCATATGAACTTGTGCTACTGTGGTAGGCGTGCGTTTCTTGTCTGTCTTGGCTACAATAATGCGTTCACTATGCTGATCGCTGTAGCTTAGCCGCTTTCCTATTTTTTATTCATTATTAAACCTACCCTGCACTACCCCTATTTGATTTTGTATTTATAGCCCATTGTTCACCCGACGAAAAGTGCTGTTCCTCCTCCCACCGAACTTCATTAATTCCCACTATACCTAATTTTAACCTATCCATTTTCCTTTGTAAATTTTCTAACCTATCTGCTCGGTTAAGGGCTGTAACATACCACGCTCCGATCTGTAGAACGCCAGTTTTGTTTGTCCTGATGACGACATCCTCGTCAGTAGTGCCCGTTCGGAGATCGGAATTGGGAGAGTATTTTCCCCCAGTAGAGGATACAACTGCTTTATGGCACCCTTCCCAACTGAATCAGCACTTGTACCGAGGCCAGAGAGGGTGCAACTGATAAGTGTGTTCACATTGCCAAATTCTTTGCAAATTTGACTCGACTTTACAATTACTGAAACAACTTCACATTCTCTCTCAACCTGTGAAGTTTTATTTCGTTTCCTCTTCTCCTTCCTGGTGCTTCACTTTTTGTGTCAGGCATGTAAGTGATGAGGACTCTTTTCTTGCTATGTGACTGGAATGTGTGAACATGTTTCAAGGGAAGACAGTGTCTGCTTAAAAGGAACGATGAACTGATGTATTGTTTTTTCGCTGGTGCCCAGTAATGGCTCAGTTTAATTGAACAAAAAATGGTATTAATTCCCTTCCGTAAAGAATCAAACAATTTTATAAGATCGCCGCGCGGGGTAGCCGTGCCGTGTGGGGCGCTTGCCACGGTTCGCGCGGCTCCTCCCGTCGGAGGTTCGAGTCCACCCTTGGGCATAGGTGTGTGTGTTATTCTTAGCGTAAGTTAAGTTAGATTAACAAGGGGAGGCCGCCAATTGTGAAATTCAGATTCGATTCATACTGCGCATAATAAAAGCTCATGGCCAGAGGTGTAATGTGGCAAAGCACCAAGATGCACTTCTCAGCCGTTGTCGAGAAAATCGACAGTTAAAAGAAACCGTTGCGGTGAAATACTCTCTACGATTAATAGTTTTCCACAACGTCGTGGCGCAACGGTAAGCGCTTGGGTTTGTAATCCGAAGGTCGGCGGATCGAATCTCGCGCCATGCAATTTTTTTTATTATTGAGACTTGAGCCCAGTGGATGAGCGTCAGCTGCCCGGGCGTCTCTGCTTGCGCAGCTGTGAAGTGAGCCAGCGATGTCGCCTGCGGCCTGATGCGTGTCCACCAGCATTTCACGATCATGCATTGCTTACATCTAATACACCTTACTACTCGTATGATGTGCGTCGTAATTTCGCCATACGCATTTTCATCGGTGCTTCACGATCGAAGTAGTCGCAAAGAAATTTCATGCATTGTCCCAGTGACCAGGTAGGGGCCGAAGAGTGATCAAATTGTTCTGCCCAGACTGTCAGGTGCACTGTCCTGTCATCATTCCTGCAAATATGGAACTTCCGTATCGATAAGAAATGTTTGTAGTCCAAAGATTCCTCCACCCAGCATCAAGATCGATCATTAATCATGCAACCAGGATCTTTCCCGTACTCACGTAATGCAGGAGAAACTTCACCTTTCACAGGAGAAACTTCACCTTTCACTGCCTAATCCTGGGTCAATCCGCCCTACTTCATACGACTTCCTAACCTCCTGTACACTACTGGCCATTAAAATTGTTACACCAAGAAGAAATGCAGATTATAAACGGGTATTCATTGGACAAATATATTGTACTAGAACTGACATGTAATTACATTTTCACGCAATTTGGGTACATAGATACTGAGAAATCAGTACCCAGAACAACCATCTCTGGCCGTAAGAACGGCCTTGATACGCCTGGGCATTGAGTCAAACAGAACTTGGATGGCGTGCACAGGTACAGCTGCCCATGCAGTTTCAACAGTTCATCAAGAGTAGTGACTGGCGTATTGTGACGAGCCAGTTGCTCGGCCACCATTGACCAGACGTTTTCAGTTGGTGAGAGATCTGGAGAATGTGCTGACCAGGGCAGCAGTCGAACATTTTCTGTATCCAGAAAGGCCAGTACAGGACCTGCAACATGCGGTCGTGCATTATCCTGCTGAAATGTAAGGTTTCGCAGGGATCGAATGAAGGGTAGAGCCACGGGTGGTAACACATCTAAAATGTAACGTCCACTGTTCAAAGCGCCGCCAATGTGAACAAGAGGTGACCGAGACGTGTAACCAATGACACCCCATACCACACGCCGGGTGATACGCCAGTACGGCGATGACGAATAAACGCTTCCAAAGTGCGTTCACAGCGATGTCGCTAAACACGGATGCGACCATCATGATGCTGGAAACAGAACCTGGATTCATCCGAAAAAATGACGTTTTGCCATTCGTGCACCCAGGTTCGTCGTCGAGTACACCATCGCAGGCGCTCCTGTCTGTGATGCAGCGTCAAGGCTAACCGCAGCCATGGCCTCCGAGCTGATAGTCCATGCTGCTGCAAACGTCGTCGAACTGTTGGTGCAGATGGTTGTTGTATTGCAAACGTCCCCATCTGTTGACTCTGGGATCGAGACGTGGCTGCACGATCCGTTACAACTATGCGGATAAGATGCCTGTCATCTCGACTGCTAGTGATAACGAGGCCGTTGAGATCCAGCCCGGCGTTCCATATTACCCTCCTGAACCCACCGATTCCATATTCCGCTAACAGTCATTGGATCTCGACCAACGCGAGCAGCACTGTCGCGATACGATAAACCGCAATCGCGGTAGGCTACAATCCAACCTTTATCAAAGTCGGAAACGTGATGGTACGCATTTCTCCTCCTTACACGAGGCATCACAACGTTTCAAACTGTTTGTGTATGAGAAATCGGTTGGAAAGTTTCCTCATGTCAGCACGTTGTAGGTGTCGCCACCGGCGCCAACCTTGTGTGAATGCTCTGAAAAGCTAATCAGCTGCATATCACAGCATCTTCTTCCTGTCTGTTAAATTTCGCGTCTGTAGCACGTCATCTTCGTGGTGTAGCAATTTTAATGGCCAGTAGTGTATTGTTTTGTGGTTACCAACCTGAAATTCCCTATGCTCAATTTCACCCATCACCCTCTCAGTTCTCTCTTTCATCTAATCTATGAACTCAACCTCTAGTACCAAGATCTCATCTCTCGCTCAGGTGGTTTTTCTCACTGATGTACTAGGCCGACTCAATCGAACCTCGATGACCGCCATAGAATTGGGTCAAGCGTTGTGTTTTATATCTGAATTCCTAGAGGATATGTCCGTACCTGTGCATTCTGCGGCACTTCGGGGTTCTCGACAACACATACACTGTCCCTGTCGCCCTTGGTTTCCTCTCTACTCTCCACTTAAGACCCGCCATCTCGGTCACTCATATTCACACCTCCTGCAGTTACAATTTTGACGTTCTTGCTATCAAAGTTTTTATCACAGCTCAGACTACAATTTTGAACTGTTAGTCCTGGTAATTGAGCAATCTTGTCTTACAATATCCGTCTTCTAATTAATCCCAAACTTTCTAAAATCAGCATCCGAGAGTTTCATCGATTTACTTCCCTGATTTGGAATCCTTCATTTGGTAACGGTGATTGTAGGAATCAACCAAATAAATAAGCTTCCATAGAGTGTGTCATTGAATCACGCAACTACCATACTCACAAATGAAATAATTAATAAGATGCACTCTTCTATCGAGACAGCAAAAACAAATTAAGAAAACAACAAGCCACGACTCCCGACCTCTTTCAAGTTTACTGCGGGCTTCGCCATTCAGCATTAGTTTATCTTTTCAAGGCGCAGCGAGTTTTAAGTTTAGCTGAATGTTCGCCTTCTCCCAAAGAAAATTTCCAAATATGGTTAACGCATTCTCATCTCATTTAGCTTAAGTGATCCTCTGATCTCCGTATCTTTTAGCCTACAATGTCCTCCTTAGCCAATGGGTGTGTCCGTTTCCTCCGCGGCACAGCTAGCCAACAGCATTCTCTGCAATCAATAGCAATGTCCGTATCTCCTGCAGATCGAAGGAAACGCTGGGGAGATTGGTAGCATGGAGCAAAATGTCCGATCAGGTTACAATGCGTACATCTAATTGGATACAGGTGACCAACCATTTCCCTGTTGTGCTCTCTAAATTCCTTGTAGACAAAGCCTGAATCCGCTTTCGTAAGCTTGTTCCTGGTAACCTTATAGGTGGGGCAACCACAGCTAAAATATTTGTACGTAACGTGAAAGACAATCAAACAGTTTAAAATCAGATTTGGTAAAACAGTCTATATTAAAACGGAGTGAAAGTCCAATTCCTTAATAGCTGTTTATCTCTTTTTCACTGTATGAAGGCCAGTTTCATACCAGGAAACATATCTCCAGATCTTATTTGCATACAGAATGAAACTACGTAAGTAAAAACACTAGTAGTCAACATATCCTATGTACTCACAAAACTAATACTCCATGTGCAACGAATTCCAAGGTACAAGTGAGCGTGAAACATTTCTCTCCTCGGTAAAACCTTACATGAAACGGCAGATGAGCATCCGATCCGAAACATGCATCATCACTAATACATATTCAAAACACAGTAAAAAGACGAGCCAAGACAACACATGACATTCCACGTATGATAGAATAAAACTTATGAGCACAAACCATTGCAGAATGAATGAAATGTAAAATAAAACACAGCTAGAAATATCGGTAGAGTATAAAAGACAAGAAACCTACCATCGTCAAAATCCGCGCGAGTAACAAAGAATTAATAAACACACAATCCTTGGGAGTCGTCAACATACTAAAATATATTGGCATGCCTCAAGCAGAACTGCACACTACAGCACTGAATACTCTAAAGCCAGCATGTAGCAGCTGTAGGTGTAGGAAACATGCAGCAGTCTTTAGCAGTTAGGAATTTTAGTCATTTGCAAGTTCTAACAGAAAGATGACGGTTCTGTTGCTAGGTAGTTCGCACGTTAGAGGTGTGGGCCAGCAGTTGCAGGAAGTGTAGGGGAGTGAGTACCAGGCCACCAGCATTGTGAAGCCTAGTGCAGGGTTGACTACGGTGACTGATAGCATAGGGGAGCTATGCAGGAATTTTACGAAAGAGCATCAGGTAGTAATGTAGTGATTGTGGTTGGAGCAGGGAATAGTCTTGGTAGGAACGAGTGTTATGATGTATGTGGTGACCCAGTGAAGATAGCTACTCAAACTGGTGGCACTAAGGTGCACTTCATGCATCATCAGCCTCATCTTAATGCTGCTGTTAGGCGTATTGACATGGGGCTGGAGAAGGCACTGATGTCAGAGGGCATGGCTCACATTGCAGTGGTGCCAGTTGAGTCTATCAATAGAATGGGTTTCACTGTTCATGGCCTGCACCTCTATAGGTATGGGAAGGGAAGGCTGGCATAGCTTATAGGTGACAGTATGGTTGGTGATGGTGGGATCACTCATGGAAAAATTCCTGTATTAGTTGGTGTTAGAGCTGCACCTTTTTTTAAATTGAAGTCACTGATAAGTATACCTGCGTAAAGGAAGTTCCTCTAACAAAGGAATCGCCTTCAGAGGAGGTCAAGTATACAAGTAGAGAAGGAATTAGCATATTTCATCAAAATACAAGAGGTATTAGAGATAAAGTGAACTGCTTATAGATGTTGTCTCTGATATTATTGATATACCGGTGCACCATTTAAATAACTTGACAGCTCAGAGTCTTTCTTCACCAGGTTACAGATTATCTGGCTGTTTTTCAAGGAGTTCCAGGGGGAGTGGCCATGTACGTAAAAAACAGTATTCCATTCGAGTTCATAGACTATCACGGCCCTGTACTGGATAGATATTTGAATGGTGTGGAGGGGCAGTTGAATTTAGTGAAACTAAACTTCTAATTGTTGTTGTTTATAGGTCCCCTAACTCTGACTTCACAGCATCTCTGCTCAAGCTAGAAGTACCAAAAGTTAGTTATAAGTGGTGACTTCAATATTAATTTTTTATACGATTGTGCAACAAAAAGGATGTTGGTACATCTTCTAAGCTCATATGATCTGATGCAAACAGCGTTTTCTCCAACCAGGGCGTAGGGGAACACTAGTACAACCATAGACAATATTTTTATTCGTTGTTCATTACTAGATGGGCATTCTGTTCGTAAAAGGGTGAATAGCTTTTCAGACCAAGATGCACAAATTTTAAACAAATGTCACATATAATTACAAACTACTTAGGAAAGCTAATCCAACGGTAAGAGAGAGTGTTTTAAACCTCATTAAGGCTTTTCTTAACACATTAATCATGCTCTTTGAGAGTTGCTTTCCATTAGAACGTTCTAAACGGGGTACTAGCAATAAAAGGCAGCCAGGGTGGCTGACTAGTAGGATAAGGATATCATGTAGAACAGAGAGGAAATTATATCAAAATGTTTGAAGTACTCACAGTCAAGCTACAGTAGCCTATTATAAACAGTATTGTAAGGTGCTTAAAATGTTATTAGGAAGGCAAAGAGTATGTGGTAGGCAAATAGAAAAACTAATTCAGAGGATAAAATTAAAACCATATGGTCAGTTGTGAAGGAAGTGTCCGGTCAACAGCACAAGGTCGACGATATAAAGTCAGTTCATAGCGAAAATATTTCTGCTACTGAAGAGTCAGATATATGTACAGTATTTAAAATCGTTTTCTGAGCATTGCTGGTGAATTAAATAAAAACTTAGTTTATACAGGGTATGATATAACTCTCTTGGAAAATGCCTTTCTCAGAGTGATGTCTGAAATACTCCTCTGTGATACTGACAAAGGGGAGATTGAGTCAATAATTAAATCACTGAAGACTGATGACTCTCATGGATATGATGGAAGGCCTAGCAGAATATTAAAGTACTATACTGCAAGTGTTAGCCGTATACTTAGCCATATTTGTAATTTTTCCTTTAAGAATGGCTAGTTTCCTGAACCATTAAAGTACTCAGTAATAAAGCCGCTTTATAAAAAGGGAGAAAGGGATAATGTAGACAATTTTAGACCTATTGCCATGCCATCAGTGTTTGCTAAAGTTATTGAAAAGGTTGTGTATGTAAGGATAATTGATCATTTTGTATCACATAATTTGCTATCAAGCGTACAGTCCGGCTTTAGAAGTCGTTTAACAGATGAAAATGCTATATTCTCTTTTCTCTTTGAGGCACTGGGTGGATTAAACAAAAGGTTTCGAACGCTAGGCATATGTTTTGATTTAACTAAGGCATTTGATAGTATTGATCGCAAAATATTGCTCCAGAGGTTGGACCATTATGGAAAGTGAGGAGTAGCTCACAACTGGTTCACCTCTTACTTTAATAACAGACAGCAAAAGATCGTTATTCACAGTGTTGAGAATGGCTGTGATGTTGGGTCTGAATGGGGTCCAGTGAAATGGGGGGGGGGGGGGGGGGTGCCCCAGGGATCACTTCTGGGGCCACTCCTGTTCCTTATTTATGTAAATGACATACCATCTAGTATTGCAAGTAATTCTAAAATATTTCTGTGTACTGATGACACTACCTTGGCAGTAAAGGATGTTGTGTGTGATATTGGCTCTGTTTCAAATAGTGCAGTTCATGACATAAGTTCATGGCTTGTAGAAAATTGACTAACGCTAAATCACAGTAAGACTCAGATTTTACAGTTTCTAAGACACAATTCAACAAAACCTGACGTTTTAATTTCACAGAATGGGCATACGATTAGTGAAACTGAACAGTTCAAATTTCCAGGTGGTCAGAGAGATACTAAACTGTCGTGGAAAGCCCATTTTCAGGATCTTATTTAAAGACTTAATCCTGCCATTTTTTCTATTCGAAAGGTATATGAAGTAAGTGATCGTTCGACACGAAAATTAGTCTACTTTGCTTATTTTCATTCGCTTTTATCATACGATATTTTATTGTAGGGTAACTCTTCTCATTCTCAAAGGATATTTTTGGCTCAGAAATAGGCAGTTCGGGCAATATGTGGTGGACATTCGCGGACGTCTTATCGACGCCTGTTTACTAGTCTGGGTATTCTGACATTGGCCTGTCAATATACAGGGTGAGTCAGGAGGAAAGGTACTTACTTTGAGGGGTGAGAGTATTAGTGATTCTGAATAAAAACCTCCATATGGACGTATGCCCTATTCCGAATGGTTTCACAGGTAGACCACATTTAATATCACTTCTGTATGTTTTTCTTGAATAACTCGAAAACCGCACCCTCCTGCGAAAACGTATCACAGTACAAAATTAAACTATATTACATTTCCTACAAAAACGACCCTATTAATTTTTTCTCTAGAACTGATGGTTTGTGCGAAGAGAGGGCGAGAATGTTGAAAAACTCTCTGGACGTGCATGCGCTGTAGTTTACTTGGTTTTTGTAGGCCAATTTGAGTTAGCTTATTGAGGTAGCAAGTTGATACGGACAGTTTGATACGGGACACTTGTGGTCTATCAAGTCGGAAAACTACCTCAAATTGTCCTACAAAAATTAAGCTAGTGGGTTTCACAAGAACGGTATTTTCTGAGTCCGGGTTGACTGCGTGTCAATAGAACGTTCTTTTCGAGGTAATTCATAATGTTCGAACACAATACATGTTCCAAAATCCTGCTGCATTTCGACGTTAATCATATGGACGTGTAGTTTAGTGGATTACCCGTACTACCTTTCTTGAAAATTCGTGTGACCTGTCCAACTCTCCAGTCTTTGGGACTTTGGGAGCATTGGATGAGAAGAACCTGAAAGAGTTGCAGCCCATCCCTTGTATTATTCAGTCCCTTACTTTACGTTATGTTTTCGTGTCTAGGAGGGTTCTTTTAAAGTTTTTCATCTAAATAGAAAACCATGCCCCGAACTTCATTCTTCTGAAGTCCCAGGTTGCCAGAGGTACATCTCGTGAAGTGATTGGGTCTTTGTAGAAGAAGACGTTCGTGTCTCGGACTTCATCACATTCCCGTTTGTTCTTTGCTTCGTCCTTGAGGTCCTATTTACTTAGATTTGAATTGAGTAGGCCTACACCCGTTCTGATGCGCTTCAGTGTTTTTCGAATTTTCCAGCTTGATGTATTGCCGGTGGGCATCTGTTCTCTTTCGAGGCAGGATAGTCCTTTTAGGGCTTATTTAGATCAGTAGCAAGGAACGTCTTCCGGTATTTAACTGTGCTAGATCCCCATGAAGCATCGTGTAGGCGGTG
The DNA here is from genome assembly GCF_021461385.2 of Schistocerca piceifrons. Lineage (NCBI taxonomy): Eukaryota > Metazoa > Arthropoda > Insecta > Orthoptera > Acrididae > Schistocerca > Schistocerca piceifrons. The sequence continues at coordinate 549,391,120 of NC_060143.1, forward strand.
GGGCTCATCGAAAGTGTCTTTAAATTTATCTGCGCGCTCATGTCCAACTCTTCTGGTTTCAGGATCTCAAGAGTCGAATCACTTTATATAGCCTCACAAGAGGTGTTTGTGTGCAAGTGCGGATCTGGCCAATACATGGCATGCATATTATGCCGTGGACAAGCAAAGTGCTTGGGCAGTTCTTCTTAATACAGTTGGTCTGGCTTCCCGTTTACTATTCGCTGGTTTCCTCAAGAAGTTGTTCCTTTTGGGGGCTCTTCTCTCAGTGACATTTGTATGTCTGTAATGTGCCCAGCACGACGACCAGGTATGTTGGTTCATCCGTATGATCCAGATAGCTGGCATTCCAGGTAACGTTCAGCTTTCTGATTGATTGTGTTGTGCGAAGGTGTAGAGCGCTATGTTGTGTCTTCAAGGAATTTGGTCTGAGGGAGTTCTCTTGGCAATGTTCACAATATGATGATTAACGTGTTTTTCATTCAACTTCCTCAAACTTGATTACTTGTTCAGAAACAGCCATACCGTCAACATACAACAAACGAGTAATATGGTCTGGTGCTGGCTGATCATTCGCGTATTGATTAAATAAAAAGAAGAGCAGGCCACTGCTCCGGGCGAGACCATTCTTACATCGACATTACCGATTTTCCTTACCCTCCAGCGTTTTCTAACATTGTCTGGTTTGTATTTCAGACGTACATTGTAGTTCTGACGCATTTATATGCAGAAATTAAAATCTACCGGCAGTACACCTGTCATTTGTTTGTTTTCGAACCCTTCCTCTATTTGTTTTCCTCGGGACAGGATTTGACCAGCGAATGATTTTTCGGGTCCGAATACAGCTTGTTGGGGAGTGAACTTTTGGCCTGCGTTTGCTATGCGATTTAAAATCAGTCGTTCATAGAGATTACGCAAATGGCACAGGAAAGGTATTGGACCATACTTCTTCGGCTGGTCTACGCCTTTCCCTAAACTGAACAAGCGTTAACGAAAAGCGAAGAGAAACTTCGAAAGGCAACTAACGTCCACAAGGAACGAAGAAGAAAATTAAGGTCTGCTGATAACGTAACAAGTCTCTCAGAGATGGCAAAGGTCTTGGAATACCAGATGAACGGAATGGCCTTTTTTCCCACATATTCCCTTACTCGCCGATTGTCTGGAGAACCTCAGTCCACCTAATTTTCAACATTCTTTGTAGCACCACATCTCAGATGCTTCCATTCTCTTCCGTTCCGATTTTCAAAGATTTCATTTTACGCTACCATAAAATGCTGTGTTCCAAATGTACCGGACATCAAAAAGTCAGTATAAATTTTAAAACTTAATAAACCACGGAATAATGTAGATAGAGAGGTAAGAATTGACACACATGCCTGGAATGACATGGGGTTTTATTAGAACAAAAAAAAAAAAAAAAAAAAAAAAAAAAAAAAAAAAAAAACAAAGTTCACAAAATGTCCAACAGATGGCGCTGGGCAGCATAACGTCAATGACTGCGCATGACAATCTTGTATAAAAGGAGCTGTAATGAGAGAGGGAATCAGATGCGCCAGCAGTCGCAGCATGTTGACGTTACCTGAAAAGGCGCTTTTAGTGAAGCTGTATTATCAGAATGGGGAATGTGCTAGTTCAGCGTTACGACCCTATCGCCATAGGAAGGGGATTCGAACGGGTAAAGGTCCGTTGACATATGCGGCTGTGGCGAGAATGATTTCGAAGTTCGAAGCCACAGGTTGTTTAGACGATAGATCCCGCAGTGGCCGACCGAGCACAAGGCGTAATGCTGTTGAGACAATTCAGGAAGAAATTGAGACCGTAGCGGGTTCGTCTATGCACGGGGAAGTCAGCGCTCGTGCAGTCGCACGTCGCACCGGCATTCCATACACTACTGTTTGGTTGGCACTTAGGCGTACCCTCCGATGCTATTCGTACAAAATCCATTGGCATCATGAACTGTTACCTGGCGATTTAGTGAAGCGGAGGACATTTGCGGTGTGGGCGTTTCAAAAGATGGCGGAAGATGACGATTGGTTGAGTAAAGTGTTGTGGACCGCCGAAGCTCATTTCACGCTCCGAGGGTCTGTCAACACCCGGAACTGCAGAATTTGGGCTACCGAAAATACTAGAACTATCGTGGAAACTCCATTGCATGAAGAGAACGTCAGGGTATGTGTTCGATTAACCACATCTACCTACGACTTATCTTAGAAAATAGATTAAGGAAAGGCAAACCTACGTTTCTAGCATTTGTAGACTTAGAGAAAACTTTTGACAATGTCGACTGGAATACTCTCTTTCAAAATCTAAAGGTGTCAGGAGTAAAATACAGGGAGCGAAAGGCTATTTACAATTTGTACAGAAACCAGATGGCAGTTATAAGAGTCGAGGGGTATGAAAGGGAAGCAACGGTTGGGAAGGGAGTGAGACAGGGTTGTAGCCTGACCCCGATGTTATTCAATCTGTATATTGAGCAAGCAGTAAAGGAAGCAAAAGAAAAATTCGGAGTACGTATTAAAGTCCATGGAGAAGAAATAAAAACGTTGAGGTTCGCCGATGACATTGTAATTCTGTCAGAGACAGCAAAGGGCTTGGAAGAGCAGTTGAACGGAATGGACAGTGACTTGAGAGGAGGGTATAAGATGAACATCAACAAAAGCAAAACGAGGATAATTGAACGTAGTCGAATTAAGTCGGGCGATGCTGAGGGAATTAGATTAGGTAATGAGACACTTAAAGTAGTGAAGGAGTTTTACTATTTGTGGAGAAAAAAAAAAAGATGATGGTCGAAGTAGAGAGGATATAAAATGTCGACTGGCAATGGCAAGGAAAGCGTTTTCTGAAGAAGAGAAATTTGTTAACATCGAGTATAGATTTAAGTGTGAGGAAGTCGTTTCTGAAAGTATTTGTATGGAGTGTAGCCATGTATGGAAGTGAAACATGGACGATAAATAGTTTGGACAAGAAGAGAATAGAAGCTTTCGAAATGTGGTGCTACAGAAGAATGCTGAAGTTTAGATGGGTAGATCACATAACTAATGAGGAGGTATTGAATAGGATTGGGGAGAAGAGGAGTTTGTGGCACAACTTGACAAGAAGAAGGGACCGGTTGGTAGGACATGTTCTGAGGCATCAAGGGATCACAAATTTAGCATTGGAGGGCAGCGTGGAGGGTAAAAATCATAGAGGGAGACTAAGAGATGAATACACTAAGCAGATTCAGAAGGATGTAGGTTGCAGTAAGTACTGGGAGATGAAGAAGCTTGCACGGGATAGAGTAGCATGGAGAGCTGCATCAAACCAGTCTCAGGACTGAAGACAACAAGAACAACAACCTTTATCGGGGAAATGCGTGATTCTGGTTTTGTAACTGCTACCGTTACGGATGAGTAGTACACCGATATGTTACAGAATCGCATCATCCCCAGCCTAGCTGATAAACACCTGCTGGAACGTACGATGTTTATGCAGGATGGCGCTCCACCCCATATTGCTAGACGCGTGAAAGATCTCTTGCGCGCGTCGTTTGGTGATGATCGTGTGCTCAGCCGCCACTTTCGTCGTGCTTGGCCTTCCAGGTCCCCAGATCTCAGTCCTGCGGTTATTGGCTTTCGGGTTACCTGAAGTCGCTAGTGTATCGTGATCGACCGACATCTCTAGGGATGCTGAAAGACATCCGACGCCAATGCCTCACCATAACTCCGGACATGCTTTACAGTGCTGTTCACAACATTATTCCTCGACTACAGCTATTGTTGAGGAATTTTGGTGGACATATTGAGTATTTTTTGTAAAGAACATCATCTTTTCTTTGACTTACTTTGTTATGCAAGTTATTGCTATTCTGATCAGATGAATGTCTGTCGGACATTTTTTGAACTTTTTTTTGTTCTAATGAAACCCAATATCATTCCAAGCATATGTGTCAATTTGTGTCTCTCTACCTACATTATTCCGTGATTTATTTAGTTTTCAAATTTGTACTGTCTTTTTGACCATCCGGTACATACTGAGAAATTTCTTGCTCAAATTAAGATGTACATTTAGTACTAGTAGACTTCTCCTTGCTAGGAATGCCCTCTTTGCCAGTGTATGTCATTCTTGCTCCATCTATCATGGATTATTTTGCTGCCTAAGTAGCAGAATTGCTTAACTTCATCTACTTCGTGATCAGCTATCCTGTTTTTATTTCTGCTACTTCTCATCACATTTGTCTTTCTTCGATTTACTCTCAGTCCATTTCTGTACTCATTAGTCTGTTCATTTCATTCCCCAGATCACGTAATTGTTCTTCACTGTCATCAGGGCAGCAATGTCATCTGCGAATCGTATCATTGATATCGTTTCACCATGAATTTTAATTCCACTTCTGAACTTTCTTTTATTTCCATCATTGCTTCTTCGATGTATAGATTGAACAGTAGGGGCGATAGACTACATCCCTGTCAATCACACTTTTTAATCCGAGCACTTCGTTCTTGGTCATCCACTCTTATTATTCCCTCTTGGCTCTTGTACATATTGTATATTACATGTCACCTTACTCCGATTTTTCTTGGAACTTCGAACATCTTGCACCATTCTACATTGTCGAACACTTTTCCCAGGGCAACAAATCCTATGAACGTGTCTTAATTTTTTTTTTTTTTTCAGCCTTGCTTCCATTACCAGTCGCAACGTTAGAATTGCCCCTCTGGTGCCCTTAACTTATCTTAAGGCAAACTGAACGTCATCAGACACATCCTCAATTTTCTTATCCATTTTTCTGTAAATTATTCTTGTCAGCAACTTGGATGCATAAGCTATTAAGTTGATTGCTCGGTAATTCCCACACTTGTCGGCTCTTCCTGTCTTCGGAATTGTGTGAATGATATATATTCCGGCGTCAAGCGCCGGCACGTCGCTCAGGAACGTTAGAGCAGAGAGGGCTGTGAAGAAGACGTCAGCCAATCGCACGCTGGCCGTCCCCTCTCTAGGATGACAACCCGGCGGCAGCGCCCTCGACACGAAGAGGCCGCGGCCCAGTTGAAGACTAGCAGTTGACCGACTTCGACGGCAGCATCAAGAACACGCACTTGTATAGCAGCGACTCAGGAACTGTATTACTTTTCTTGTATTACGAACTGTATATACTGAAGAGACTTCTTATTTGTCTGTCGCCATTTGTTTGCGACACATCATTGTAAATTCTCAAAGTTAAGTATTGCCATTTTATTTTCTGTAATAAAATTCATTAATATGATTTGCTTGAATTTTTGTGTAGCGATACGAGAAGCAGGTTTCCTAGGTACCCCACATTTGACGAGTGGGCAGGACACAACTGTATACCGCCAGGCTTATACATTCTACACACCAACATGATTATTCGTTTTGTTGCCACTTCCTCCAACGATTTTAGAAATTCCGATAGAATGTTATCTATCCCTTCTGACTTATTCGATCTTAAGTCTTCCATAGCTCTTTCAAATTCTGACTCTAATACTGGAGCTCCTATCTGTGAGGTAACGGGCAAGTTGTGGCGCCAAACATTAGCCGGAGCAAGAGGGGCAGCACAGCCCCAGTGTGTGGTCCAGACCGACTGCGTGGCTGGGAATTCCATGGTGACGCTGTGTCGAGGGTTGTGCTTTGTGTCAATGAAGGAAATTTGTACGCTGGTTGTCCCAAAGGTGGCGGACTTTGTGAAACCATAATGGCAGACGTTTCACAGTTCATGTAGAAATTAATAATAGCCAGAGGAATCATGATACCTTAAAAAGAAACATTTACATTACCATTATTTGCACGACGATTCTGATGGTATAATCACATTTTCAATATCTTTATTAGTTTAAAGTTTGGTATCTGATTGTAAATTATACAAGTAACACCCAGCAACGAATTTCCAAAATTTAAACGGTTCATCCGATTTTGTCGATCGACGTGTCTTTAGGAAGCTATTAGTGTAAACCTAAAATCGTATGAATCACAGGCATGTAACTTGAATAGTACATCAGTTATTGGGGGTCAAAGCGCCCGATTACTATTGATCACGTCAGGCCATAAGTACTCCACAGCTACACGAAAAAATGGTAGCAGCATACTTATAAACATACTTATTCGTCTATGTCTTTGTCTATATCAGACATATACAATTCATGAACAAATTGGTCAGATGTTTACTGTGTTTTAGAAAGCACAGAGACATTAGGTTACTGGCCTACTTTTGTTGCTATTCCTTTGATATATGTTTTAATTTGTTTATGCGTTTAATAATGTGTGTTACAGCGTGTTCATGGTCCAGATGTAGGAATATTTATTTAATTTCAAGTTATTTAACTGTAAATCCAGTAGTTTGTATGTGTTTCAATATTTTTGTGCGTGTGCGCTGGCTTGGAGACATGGCGGGAGCGCTCTAGCCAATCACAGCGCTCGTTACTACGGTAGGCGACTAACGAAGTCAATCGAGAGGCTGTAGGGAAGTGGGGGAGTGCCTCGGGTGAGAGGACATGGGGAGTGCTGGATGGGAAGGCGAGATGGTCGGTCATGGGAAATACTTTGAGAGTGTTGAGCAGTTTGCTCTTGGTCGCGGGAAATAGAAATATTTTACACTGCCGACTTGTGCACTTGAGATTTCCGTGGCTTCTGCAGTGAAGACGTAGTATGCATTTAGAAGTGAATATCTCGCGAGCTACATTATTGGTCATAACTAATTACGTGAAGTAGGAATCTATTGCTGCCCTGTTATTCAATTTATATTTTATTTAATTGCTGGACCATCGACACCAGTAAGTGTTTTGCAGTAATAAACGGCATTCTTAAAGGTACCTCTGCTACCGTACTCATCATTTAAAGTCGTTAAAAATAGTACCTGCAGATTTTATTTAATTACAATCTTTAATTTATAAATTTCCATGTTACATTCAAAATTCGCAATTGCCGAGTGACAGGAACCTTCGACCATTCGATTCATGTGTATATTCATATTGTATACTGTAAACTCAACAGTATTTGGCTTGTAATGCGACATCTACGTATCCCAGCCCCTAGACAACGACACCAGCCAAAACTTTTAATATTTCAACCCTGAGTCTGTGGGAATGTAGTTGAGGGCCACCATCAATTTTTTTTAAAGCCCGCATATCTCATTCCTGTATACTCATGTTTCTTCTTCTGTCACGTCATCAGATAAGTCTTCCCCCTCATACAGGCTTTCAATGAACTCTTTCCACGTATCTGCTCTCTCCTTTTCATTTAACAGTGGAATCCCCATTGGGCTCTTAATGTTACTACTATTACTTTTTATTTTGTAGAAGGTTGTTTTGACTTTTCTATATGTTGAGTCTGTGCTTCTGACAATCATTTCTTTCTCATATGTTTCATGCAGCCGTTTTGCCTTAACTTCCCTGCACCTCTTATCTATTTCATTTATAAATGACTTGCATTTCGGTATTCCCGAATTTCCATGAGCATTTTCTATTTCCTTCTTTCATCGATCACCAGAAGTATTTCTTCTGTTACTCGTGATTTCTATGCAGTCTCCTTTTTTGTACCTATGTTTTTCTTTCCAACTTCTGTGATTGCCTTTTTTACAGATGTCCATTCAACTGAACTGCTTACTGAGCTATTATTTATCGCGGTATCAACAAATACATCCTCAGAGAACTTCAAGCGTATTTCGTCATTCCTTTGCACTATCGTATCCGGCTTCTTTTGTGCACTGATTCTTCCTGAGGATTCTCTTAAACTTCAATCTACTCTTCATAATTACTAAACTGTGATCTGAGTTTATATCTAATCCTGGTTATGCCTCACAGTCCGGTATCTGTTTTCAGAATCTCTATGAACCACGATGTAACCTAACTCAAATCTTCCCGTACCTCCCGACATTGTTCAAGTATTCCTCCTCCTCTTGCGATTCTTGAACAGAGTCTTCGCTATTACAAGCTGAAATTTATTGCAGAACTCGGTTAGCCTTTCTCCTCTCTCATTTCTACTACCAAACCCATATTCTCCCGTAACGCTTTCTTCTAATCCGTTCCCTAAAGTCGTATTCCAATTCCTTATTACTATTAAATTTTCATCTCCCTTTACGTACTGCATTACTCGTTCAATATCCTCATATACTTTCTCTAACTCTTCATCTTTGGGTTGCGACGTCGGCATATACACCTGAACTATCGTTGTCAGTGTTGGTTTATCGTCGATTCTGATGAGAGTAACCCTGTCACTGAACTGTTCACAGTAACACACTCGCTGCCCTACCTTCCTACTGAAAACGCATGCTGCTCCCGATATACCATCTTCTGATGCTGTTGATATCACCCTATACTCATGTGATCAGAAATACTTGTCTTCTTTCCATTTCACTTCACTGACCGCGACTATATCTAGATTGAGCCTTTGCATTCTCCTTTTGAATTTTTTAGCTTCTCTACCATATTCAAGCTTCTGACATTCCACGGCTCTACCCGTACAGCGTTATCCTTTCGTTGGTTATTCAATCTTTTTCCCATGGTCACCTTCCCCTTTGGCTGTCCCCTGCCGCAGATCCGAATGAGGTGTTATTCCGGAATGTTTTCGTAATGCAGAGATCATCATAACACTTTTTCAATTACGGCCCACATGTCCGGTGGACACAGGTTATCTGTCTTTAATGCAGTGCTTTCTATTGCCTTCTGCATCCTCATGTCGTTGATCATTGCTGATTCTTCCATCTTTAGGGACAGTTCCACACCCAAGGACAAGAGAGAGCGCTGAACCTCTGTCCGCTCCTCCGCCCTCTTTGACAAGACCTTTGGCAGAATGAGGGTGACTTCTTATGTCGAAAGTCTTCGATCGCTAATGCGTATGACTTTTATTCAAAATTTAAGCGGTGGTGGGGTTCGAACCCAGGACCGAGAACGTTTTGATTGATAGTCAGAGATGCTACTCCTGGTCTAAGAATAAAGTTGCGTTGTCGAATTAAATCAGGTGTGTTGGTTTCTTTTATCGAGTGTCAACTACAAGTTCCTATACCAAGCGTCTGACCGCACCATGTCTTCCTGCACTTTGTTGCAACTTTCCTAAACACGACAGCATCATCCACGAATAAGCATATCGACCTTCTGACATCAAGCACCAAATTAAATTATTTAAAAAATATCGTGAAGAGCAGTAGTTCTAATCTAGGGGGCGTTACAAATTTATTGGGAATGGGTGCGCAGACAGCACAGAAGAAAGCAGAATATGCGGTCAGACGATTCAAAAGTCTTATATTCCTAGTACAGTTAGCGAGTGCATTTTTGTTGAGTTGGCAGCATTGCCTCGCGTATCACGGAGTTATTGCTGACGCAACACATTCTTCAGTTTGGCTCTGCTTTCTTAACTCAGTATTACACCTGTTGTGCTCTACAAAAGTAGTTAGTATTTTTATTAGTTTTGTACATTGAGTGAAAGTGTCTGCTGCTAAAAGACGATTGCATAATGAGAAGTATAGTAAGTTTGGATCCACGTTTATTTGGAAAAGACAATGTCCAACCGCCACAGTGTGTTGTGTCATAATGTCCTCAGTAACGACTCTTTGCGACCTGTGCGTCTGGAACGTCACCTAATAATTATTCCGGCATTGAAAAATAAGCCAAAAGAGTTTTTTTATTGGAAAAGGATATTGTTTGAATCGCATGAACCTGAATTCTACTGGAATCTTCTACCAGGAAAATCAGAAGTCATTGAAACATCATATAAAATTTCTCTCACAATTGGACACGATCTCTTTCTTAAAACGTTTTGCAGCGTAGGGTCGAAGAAATGGCCCTGAATGTGAAATACCAGCTAGTTAAAACGCTGAAAATATCTGCATTTTTTACCTGGCAGTGTGCAGATTCTACTAATACAGCTCAACAATACTATTTAATAGTATACGGCTGATTTGTAGACGAGACAGAAAATATTGAAAGAAATATTTTAAAAACTTGGAAACAACATTTTTGGTTGAAAATGATTTGTCTTGGGACCGAGTTACGGCAGTCTGTATTGACGGAGCACGAGTCATATTAGGTTCACGTTCTGACTTCTTGAGTAGTGCCGCAGAAGGCAATGCTAACCACACTGGCTCTCACTCTAAGATCTTCAGACAGGTTCTAACTTCTAAAACTTTTCCTGAGGAACTGGACACGGTCCTGAAAGGGACTATCTCAGTAGTTAATAAAATTAAGTCAAGTACTGTGAATAATTGCTTTTTTCGAGTCCTATATACGTCTCAGTGATGAACACCCATCTTTAATCTTTCATACACAAGTCCGGTAGTTTTCGAACAGCTATATGCTTAAGAGGCTCTATGAATTGAAATCACAGGTAGATTTCTTTTGAGTCAATGTAAAGCTGAAGTTTATCATAGATTCATTGATGACAGCTTTATATTTTAACTGGCATACCTTTCAGACTTCTATGAAACCATGTATTATCTGAATTTGAAACTACAGTGCAACTGATCCCATAAGCGCCTTCTTGAGAAAGACACAACATGGAACCATCGCCTGGATACTCCCATTACTAACTTTTCGTCGTTCCCTCGAGTCAGTTAACTTCTAGATAGGTAACAACGCGATGTAAATTAGTGGAGTGTTATCATCAGTAAACACCTGTAACGTCTTCATGAAGCGTTCAAACTTTATTTTCCTCGTTTGTCTTCAGAAGGCTGGCATTGTAAATTAGCAAGGCCGTCCTTCAAAATTGACGTACATGCACTTCCTGATGAAATGCGAGAAAATACAATTAAACTGAAATGGACCTCGACTCCTAAAGAACAGTTTCAAGAAATGGGATTGGAAGAATTTTGCTTCTTATTTATCCAGGTAGACTTGAAAGGGTCCTGTAGCCACCTTTCTTTAGTCCGGTAGCCCACTTTCAGTAGCATTTCTCTTTCTTTTTCTTTTTTCTCTTTTTTTTCATGACTGATTGAATGAATGTGATTGTGTGTCACGTTGCTAGACGGTGGCGTAGTCTGCTGCAGAAAGTCTGCGATAGTCTACAGATTCAGCAGCAGTTGTACAGAATAGCCAACTCTCATGGTGGTCAAGTAGGCAAAGAGGTTTGCGCTACTTGTGAGAAATCTACCTGCGTTAGGTTGGTGGCGGAAATAGCATCTTTGGGTTTTTCGGACCACGCGGAGCGTGGAAGAGGCTGGAGAAGAAAAGGCGAGTAAGTCTGCCGCAGGTTCGGGAAGCGTCCACAGCTGTGCTCCAGTCGAAGAAGGGTGAGTTAGACTGACCGCGTGGCGCGTCGTTACTTGGCGAGAGGAGAGCTGTTAGCTTTTGGTCTCGCTTTTCAACTCAGAGATTGCTTTGCCTTGTCGCAGCAAGGAATGCAAAACTTTGGCAGATTTTTCTTTTAGTAAATTTCTACAGCAGACTTGGATCCGCCGGAAGAGCGCCACACAAAGGTGTCGCAACTATAAGAAGTGAGCACTCGCTTCTGTATGAATGCCTGTTTGTCTTCAGCTGTGCCTGTATACGCTTTTATTTTTTGAATATTAATAGCTTTGCCTTCTCGTAAATTTTCCTTGCTTTATGTACCTTTCGTACGTGGATAGCCAACAACGTGGTTGAACATTAGAGTTTGTTGGGCTACCGTCATCACTTAACTGTCCGATCTCATGTTTGTTTCAAAGAATGTCAACTGTTCATGATTGTGTGATGTGATGTTGTTGCAACTTGGCCACGATACCTAGAAATTGCGTCTCCACAAACCACGTGGGCACGCGGGTGTACTGAGAAACGTGTACCGTTTCACGAGTTATTGTAGTCAGTCATCAGGCAACCGCAGTTGTATGAATGATTCACACCAATGATTTTAGGTGTAGATTATAACGGTGAACGTATCGATTCTTTTCTTTAATGTTTCAGGAAGTAATGTTATCAGAAATTGTGTACATGCCTCACATCCATGTCTTAGGAATAAATGATTTTATCCACAATTTTCTCTTGTATTCCGAGGTTACGTTTTTTGCACCTAAGCCACTCACCTCGTAGCTTTCCCGTTAGCACATCCAACGCGTTTCCTTACGCACAGGTCCAGTGATTAGTTTATCCTTTTATTTGAAAACAAATGCTTTAGATTAAGTCTTATTTTCAGGTGTGTTGCTGGGAGCTGATCGTCTGCACAGTGTTCATGCATGTGCTATTTATTTTCCGACTCGGCCAAACCTTTGATTAGTTGTATGGTTAGAGTCGGTTGCAACCCTAATCTTCTCACGTTAATTTCACAATCAGTAAATACTTCCATTTGCATCTGGTTCATTTAAATATTCGGACACAGTTCCGAGTGCTACGTTCTGTTGACTCAGAGGCGGTTCACGCCACTTACACAGAACGCAACAAGTACACACGCGGCTGTCTGACACGATTTATTCACTGGTGCCGCACGACGGCTGCGAGCAGCGATCATTTGCCTATGCTTCAGGTCAATAGTTAGAAGTAAACAAGTGAGTTACATGGAGTCGGTGCCGACCCAGTAATAACGTAATAACCCCTAGAAACAGATTAGTTACAGACTTAAAACTGCCCGTACAGTTCTCACCTACACACCAATGTGATACCGGACTTCGACACTAACCACCATGAAAACTAAACAGAGCAGTCGCCTGAACGTGGAGAGTGATCTCAGATGTGCTTTTAACTAGCTGATTAAAGAAAAACAACTTGAACTGCCTCACTAATGTTCAGACTTCCATCGCATAAAATGTTAGATGTGGAAAGTGTTGCTCTAGTGAAAACAATATCATAAGGTATTTAAGTAAGACATAAAGACATTTCTGTTTCGGTTCCCAAGTCCTTTGGAACACCGAAGTTTTTTGCTACTCTACATTAGATAACCAGCTTTTCCTGAAGTGTTGATTGCAGATTATTGTGAGATAAAGTTTTTGGAAAGAAACCATAAAATTAATAAATCGGCAATGAAAATAAATAAACATAGTGAGCCATGAGATATTATTGGGCTGCAAAGGGGTCACCAGGTAGAACTGGTGCTGAACCGCTAGTCTAAAGCAACACCCCGGAATGGTTCGTGACAAATTACTTCTCCATCTTTGGAATTCTCCCTGTTAAGAAGACATGTGGAGTTTTACCTCTAGCAAGTCTGAATCCCGTCACAGATTTGGTCCGATACTTGGCAGACACTGGTTTACAAAACGACAGTGCAAAGTCGTATACAATTCCTTCTGGAATTCAAGGCATATGGTTACAACCGATGCGCCATTGTTTACAACGCCTTGAGACTCAAGTTCGAACATTTTTCTACCACTCTCTTAAAAGCCGTGAATAAAGTGAGTATCTCTGTCTAAAAACTGGAAGTGTTTGAATCTGTCGGTATGTGCACTACATTTCCTGGGGAATATTCACATTACATCCACGTTTAGTTCTACAATACCAATAAGTCACTACGAGCTACGCATGAAATGAGCACTCGTGGTTCCTTGTGTCTAGTAACCGTAGTAACAACATTAGTTTCATCTGATACAGAGTGAACGCTAATATTAGATCATTTCACGCCAGTTGGTCAAGAAATCGACGTATTTTTTCTTCTTACACGTTTTGAGGGCGCGTCTCAGCTATAACCTTGTTGTTGCCACCTCGCTGCACGCCTTGAGCATCCACCCTTCGGCAATTCTCTTCGCTGTCTCAGTGCATAACGAGTACATGCAGTGGTATGAAGCGAGAGCGACGATCTCTGCATCATCTGATGGTAGCGACAGTGACTCGTTCGCGATAAAAATGGGGTTACTGGCGAGCAAGAAGAACAGGATTTACAGTTGGTGAACCCTTTGACTTCAGAACGTCCACACTCTCGATACTTTTATCAGACAAATCAAAAGCCTAAAAATGGTACAGAGAACTTTTCCGGATGGCACAACAAACTCTTGAATATATTTTAATATTACTGAAACAAAGCTAGTTGAAAAGGTGCAGATTCAGCCCAACATTGTTTACGAAATTAAGTCAAGTCTGTGAATACTCGCTTTTTTCAAATTCTGTGGTATTCAAATATTAAAATGTGTGTGAAATCTTATGGGACTTAACTGCTAAGGTCATCAGTCCCTAAACTCACACACTACTTAACCTAAATTACCCTAAGGACAAACACACACACCCAGCCCGAGGGAGAACTCGAACCTTCGCCGGGACCAGCCGTCTGTGGTATTCGAAGAAAAATATGCCTGACAAGGTGTATGAATTGAAATCAGAGGTAGAACCTTTTGAGTAAAGGTAAAGCTGAAGTTTATCATACATTCATTGACGGGTTTCTGCGGAAGAGCTATTCGTATGTCTACTCACTCTGGGGTTATATTTTGTCAGTTTTTATCTGCAGTAGCTTCATGCACTACATCGGAGGCATATAGAATTTCGTTCTTCCATTTTCTGAACAAAAATTAACGGAGCAAAATATCCAATTTTAAAAGTAACTTCGGGCGTACCACAAGGGAGTCGTGTAGGACCGTTTCTTTTCACAATGTACAGGGTGTACAACGTACCAGTGTGGTGCAGGAGAAATCGAGTCGAACAGTTCGATGCAAGACGGTTGTGGTCTGTCAAGCCGGAAAAGAAACTGATATTGCCACCTAAGCTAAAGAGCATGTGCGCTAAGCGAGATATTCAATATGCTGTCGCCTTTTTACTCCACAGGCTTAATCGTGCACATGCAGATTGCAAAACTGACGACTGTGTAAATTTTACCTCACAGTTTGGTGATTTTTAGCAGCGTAATATTAACAATTAAGTCGGTTTCTTTCTCTGGTGTTCTTACTACAAGACAACTTTACTTGTAAGTGTTGAATTTAGAAGGGGTTGGAAACAAGTCAGTTTCATAATGTGTTCCAAAGTTGTAACTGTATCATTTTTTAACTAACTGTTCGACGAAAACTGCTGTGTGTTTGTTTTATTTCACCAGACTAGTTTCGGGCGTTGCCCATCAATAGCGGTGTCTGTATTACACACAAGACACATACGATTATTTCTTATAATTATAATCTGCGGTTTTTCAGTTCATTGTAATTCGACTTGCCTTATACGTATTGTTCTCTAGCGTATCACAGTGACAATATTTCGTGATGTTCACGTAATAATTGGATTACATGGTTTACATGTACATACATATAATCAGCATAAGGATTTTTGTACGAAATATGTGCTGCTGTCATTGACAACTGCTGTATGTGCAAAGATTATTTTTGGTATTCTCAGTAAAATATTTATAATGCTACTTCTAATTTGTATTATCTCTCTCTCACTAAAGTACAATGACAGAGACAATAAAAATTAGAAATAGGGTTATATATATTTTATTATGTATACCAAAAATAATCTTTGCATATACAGAAGTTGCCAATGGCTAAGGCATATATTCCGTAAAAAATCCTTATCATCCGATTTACACTCACCGATTAACTGCTGGTTATCCTATATTCTCGGGAAAGCGAGAGAAACGCGTTGTACGAAGCCGCAGAAGCGCCATACCGGAGAATAAACTCGGGATAACTTAAGAGCAGATTTCTGGAAGAGTTTTGGCTGAACTGTTCACGAGAATGAGGAAGGAGAAGAAAGTGAGACTTCGCTCCAATTATTTCGAAGAATTCGACGATTCCGAATTTATATCAGAGTTCGCTTATCAAAGGAAGCTGTACTTCGTCTTTTCAATCTTGTACCTGAAAAACTGGAGCCGTCTGACGGACAGTTGAGACTATTTCTCTGTTTCCTACAATAATCCTTTTTACTTGTAGTAATGTGCATTTGATTTCAGTACTTCGTGAAGTCCGTCGTGTTATTTATGTAAATTAGGCACAATAGAATGACGATTCGTGTCAAAATAATCCTGTTTATTTGGCCTGTGTCACAATTGCTGCAGCACTGGAAAGGACTTTTTCATTTAACAGGCTTAACCAAATCGAAAAACGACACCAGTAATGGGAACTATTTGTATTAACACCTTCAATTTTAGACAAAAACATTATGATTTTTGATGTTGCAAAACGTTTTGCTAAAACAATCATGTCGCGATTTCACTGAGCCACATTACATCAATAGCACAAAATATTGTTCCACTCCGTTTTCTATCGGGAATGAACCTCCTTGTGAACACCACAGCAGTGCCAGAACAACTTTACGCCTTTTATTGAAAATATTAGGATCACAGCCCATTAATGCTTAAGGGCAACAACACTGCCTCCCAGCTACCATTACTCACTGAGGCGTGTGAACTTTTTGTGCTTACTCAAGCTAAGTTTAACACAGTAAGATTAACAAGAAAGTTAATATTTTCTTACTTAATAGAATGATACTTGCTCAACTATAGAATGTATCTGTAGTATTCCTCAGTTATTAGTATTATGCACATAAGACAATCCACTTTTGTCATAAAATAACAGATATATATATATGTATGTTACAAGAGCAGATCAGGAATCTAGTTATTGAATCTACATAATTGTAGCTGTGAAAGGAGTGCCTGGAATGCTATGTTTTCAACTTTCGTTGAATATCAAGTTACTTTCAGTGTCCTTTATGTTAAATTGTAGCTAGTTTAAGGTAACTTAAAATTGAAATATCTTATATTGTACTTTTGTGAAGTATCATTTTTGTGAAATTGATGGCTAATTGTGGTTGTTTAACGTAACAGAGAGTTTGACAGCACACTAATGTCCCGAGTTTACTCAGCCATATCTAGAGCTGAAAATATTGACCACTCTCATCTCCCATTGGGACAACAACTTTCCATCTTTTAGTGAGTATTTCAGGATAACAAATTTTTCCAAGGCCTAGCATTATTCCCCTAAATATATAAACTGTTTGTGCCTCCTGGAGCGAAGGTTATCACAGTAAAATTAACAGGAAAGTTAGTTTCTTTTAAGAAGGGGCTGGCCGGTGTGGCCGAGCGGTTCTAGGCGCTTCAGTCTGGAACCGCGCGACCGCTACGGTCGCAGGTTCGAATCCTGCCTCGGGCATGGATGTGTGTGATGTCCTTAGGTTAGTTAGGTTTAAGTACTTCTAAGTTCTAGGGGACTGATGACCTCAGATGTTCAGTCCCATAGTGCTCAGAGCCATTTTTTTAAGAAGGCTATGGGGTATAGTTGTTTTGTTTCTTAGCTAATGGTATTATTCACATAATTACATCTTATTTATCATAAATTAATTGGTGTCTGAGTGTTATAATAATACACGTACTTGTCAGGCTAACAGGAATCTATAGTTATTGAGTCTACATAATCGCAACAGTGGAAAGACTGGCTGCCAAGTTAAGTTTTTCAATTTCTCTTGAATTGTCATACAAATTGTCTCATGTCGTTCATTTCTTTCTTTCCAGAAATACTTCTCTTCCACCAATGAACAAGCTACCAATGACACACAAATATTTTGCTTATAGTGATTACGTTCTGTCCATTGCAGAGTTCATTGGTATTGGCAACGGGATAGTCAGCACGATTATTAAAAGGATGTGTATGAAACTGGACAACATGCACAAGGTACTATTTTGTTAATTATTTCAGGTCTCTGGTGTAATTAGATGAAAATAAAATGAATACATGTGTATGATTAACATATTTTTATTTTTAAACCATTTGTTTTAATTTTTGTTCTCTGATTGTAGTTTTGAGCTCTACTCTCACTGACAGTTATAAGCGGAGATGACTGTAGAAAAGGAGGAAGAATACAGTGAATATGTCACGCCTCCAGCTACTTCCCCTTCCTGTCCAGATTACATAGAATTGCTATAGATAACTGCACAAGCCAGAATTATGTATGAAATAGTTACTGTTGCTAAAGTATTTAGCGTGAGATCCAATAACAACAGCTTCCAGGTTGGGTATGTGCAGTAGGTACATTTCTACCACAGTATTATGAAAAATATTAGGGTTGTTTATTGTAAATGTTGGCATCTTATTCTTCATATACACTCTCAATACAAGAACGTAGGCTTCCGCAGCCGGTGTCATAGTGATTAAAATTCTTCTGGGTATTATGCCACGTCATTGCTAAAAACTAACAACAATAATAATTAAAACCGACGTTTCGACCGAATTGCAACGTCGGTTTTAGTTAGTATTGTTGTTAGTTTTTTAGGAATGACGCGGCATAATACCCAGAAGAATTTTAATCACTCTCAATACAATTATTAATAATCACATCACAGAAACAGGATTTATGTACGCCGAAGAACTGTAAAAGTGGATAATCAAATAGTGTTCAATAATTCAGCAAAGGTACTTTCTGTAGAACTCCCATCACTGCTACAACGAATTAATCATTCCAAGACATATCTACAAGCTAACCACTAACTTCTCTCAGAACTGTCAGTCAGATCAATCACCAAGATGTATGTGTTGTCACAGTTTGTTGGAGACTCCGAAAAGACTATTTCACAAAGCAGACCCCATTTCACACCTGCTCCCATAACACACTGGGGTGACAAAAGTCGTGGGATGGCACTACTCACATACAGGGTGTTACAAAAAGGTACGGCCAAACTTTCAGGAAACATTCCTCACACACAAATAAAGAAAAGATCTTATGTGGACATGTGTCCGGAAACGCTTAATTTCCATGTTATAGCTCATTTTAGTTTCGTCAGTATGTACTGTACTTCCTCGATTCACCGCCAGTTGGCCCAATTGAAGGAAGGTAATGTTGACTTCGATGCTTGTGTTGACATGTGACTCATTGCTCTACAGTACTAGCATCAAGCACATCAGTACGTAGCATCAACAGTTTAGTGTTCATCACTAACGTGGTTTTTACAGTCAGTGCAATGTTTACAAATGCGGAGTTGGCAGATGCCCATTTGATGCATGGATTAGCACGGGGCAATAGCCGTGGCGCGGTACGTTTGTATCGAGACAGATTTTCAGAACGAAGGAAGACGTTCGGAGCAATTGATCGGCGTCTTAGACAGCACGGAACATTCCAGCCTATGACTCGCGACTGGGCAAGACCTAGAACGACGAGGACACCTGCAATGGACGAGGAAATTCTTCGTGCAGTTGACGATAACCCTAATGTCAGCGTCAGCGAAGTTGCTACTGTACAAGGTAACGTTGACCACGTCACTGTATGGAGAGTGCTACGGGAGAATCAGTTGTTTCCGTACCATGTACAGCGTGTGCAGGCACTATCAGCAGCTGATTGGCCTCTGCGAATGGTTCATCCAACAATGTGTCAATCCTCATTTCAGCGCAAATGTTCTCTTTACGGATGAGGCTTCATTCCAACGTGATCAAATTGTAGATTTTCACAATCAACATGTGTGGACTGACGAGAATCCGCACGCAGTTGTGCAATCACGTCATCAACACAGATTTTCTGTGAACGTTTGGGCAGGCATTGTTGGTAATGTCTTGATTGGGCCCCATGTTATTCCACCTACGCTCAATGGAGCACATTATCATGATTTCATACGAGATACTCTACCTGTGCTGCTAGAACATGTGCCTTTACAAGTACGACACAAACATGTGGTTCATGCACGATGGAGCTCCTGCACATTTCAGTCGAAATGTTCGTACGCTTTTCAACAACAGATTCGGTGACCGATGGATTGGTAGAGGCGGACCAATTCCACGGCCTCCACGCTCTCCTGACCTCAACCATCTTGGCTTTCATTTATGGGGGAATTTGAAAGCTCTTGTCTACGCAACCCCGGTACCAAATGTAGAGACTCTTCGTGCTCGTATTGTGGACGGCTGTGATACAATACGCCATTCTCCATGGCTGCATCAGCGCATCAGGGATTCCATGCGACGGAGGGTGGATGCATGTATCCTCGCTAACGGAGGACATTTTGAACATTTCCTGTAACAAAGTGTTTGAAGTCACGCTGGTACGTTCTGTTGCTGTGTGTTTCCATTCCAAGATTAATGTGATTTGAAGAGAAGCAATAAAATGAGCTCTAACTTGGAAAGTAAGCGTTTCCGGACACATGTCCACATAACATATTTTCTTTCTGTGTGTGTGAGGAATGTTTCCTGAAAGTTTGGCCGTACCTTTTTGTAACACCCTGTATACAGATGGCGGCAGTGTCGCGTACACAAGACATAAAGGGCTTTGCATTGGCGGAGCTGTTATTTGTACTCAGGTGATTCATGTGAAAAGGTTCTCGACTTGATTATGGCCACAGGACGGGAATTAATAGACTTGAACGCAGAGTGCTATTTGGAGCTAGACACATGGGACATTCCAGTTCCGAAATCGTTGGGGAATTCAGTATTCCGAGATCCACAGTGTCAAGAGTGTACCGAGAATACCATATTTCCGGCATTGCCTCTCTTAACGACCGAGAGCGAGGCGTTTGCGTAGAATTGTCGGTGCTAACAGACAAGCAACGCTGAGTGAAACAATCGCAGATATCAACTTATGACTTAACGACGAAAGTATCCATTTGGACAGTGCCTCGAAGTCTGGCGTTGATTGGCTATGGCAGCAACCAAACGGGGCGAGTTCCTTTGATAACAGCACGACATCGCTTGCAGCACCTCTCATGGGTTCGTGGCCATATCTGCTGGACCCCAGACTACTGGAAAACCGTAGCCTGGTCAGATAAGTCTGGATTTCCGTTGGAAAGGCTTGATGGTAGGTGTGGTGTCACCGCCACACTTGCTAGGTGGTAGCCTTTAAATCGGCCGCGGTCCGTTAGTATACGTCGGACCCGCGTGTCGCCACTATCAGTGATTGCAGACCGAGCGCCGCCACACGGCAGGTCTAGAGAGACTTCCTAGCACTCGCCCCAGTTGTACAGCCGACTTTGCTAGCGATGGTTCACTGACAAAATACGCTCTCATTTGCCGAGATGATAGTTAGCATAGCCTTCAGCTACGTCATTTGCTACGATCTAGCAAGGCGCCATTACCAGTTACTATTGATATTGTAAATAATGTACCGTCAAGAGCGACGTTCACCATTAATGGATTAAAGTTAAGTATTCCACCAGCTAGGTCCGTTTTTTCTAAAGTCTAATTTCCCTGTCCTGTTCCAGACCTCACGCCAGCCTGTGTGAGCTACAACGCGTGCCTTTCGGCCTCCTCTAGTAACACGGTGTTGGCTCTCCTGCCAACCCACAACAGCAGGGTTCCAGTGTGGAGCAGACTCCACGATCCTGTGGACCCAAGTTGTCAATAAGAGGCTGTGGAGTGAGTTAGTGCTGGCTCCATAATGGCGTGGGCTGTGTTTGGGCCGGGTGCTATGGTCCAACTAAACTGATCATTGACTGGAAATGTTTATTTTCGGCTACTTCATGGACTTCATGTTTCCAACCAACGATGCAATTTTAATGGATAACAATACGCAGTGTCATCATGCCACAATTCTGAAGGACATACTGAACAGTTGGGGTGAATGATTTGGCCATCCATCAGACATTTATTGGATAAAATCGAGAGGTCAATTTTTGCACAAAATCCTACACCTTTCCCAAATGTGGACGGCTATAGAGGCAGCATTGTTCAACATTTCTTCAGAGGACTTCCAACGGGTGGGCAAAATTCTCCGCCGAGCAAGCATCAAGCCGATTTTCCGAAGCAGCAACAGAATAAAAGATGGTATTCGCGCAACGAAAGATGCAGTTGACAAATTACATGCTGCTGGAGTTTACAAAGTCAGGTGCGAATGCGGATTAGTGTATGTAGGAGAGACGGGGCGACCTATCAGCGCACGAGTATCTGAACACGAAAGATATTTCCGACTGAGGCAATACACCATGTCAGCGGTGGCAGAACTCCAGGACGTGTGCGGCGAACAGATTGATTTTGGTGAAGCTCGCGTACTGACGAAACATCCTCTTACTTGCAGGCGGAAGATTAGAGAGGCAATAGAAACAGCCAAGCTATCCGCAAACATGAACAGAGAACGCGAACACTGACTCCCGACGTCTTGGCTGCTAGCAATAACAGCGTTACGGGACGAGAGCTCACGTGAAGTAATATACACAGACCGCAGCGGTCGCAGGTGCACAGAACACTGGCGCGCCTCAGACGGCACTAGAAAGCAGGAAAACAACGCCACGTCGCAACTGCCGCGTTATATTGCACTCGCCAATTTCCACCAATCACAAGCAGTAATGCAAACACCAATCATAACGTCGAGTTTCCATCAATGAAAAAAAAAATAAAAATTAAAAACAAATAATAAAAGCAACAATAAATAACTTCTAACATCCCTCCCCTTCACCCTTAACAGCGTATCAGAATTAGATAGCAGCCACGTCTGCAGGTATATAAGAAAAAAGTTTTCTCATCCAGCAGTAAAAAAAAAAAAAATAGAAAACACCCCGAAGAACGTCACTTGGAACAGTTACCGAAACGTCGGTAGTTTTACATATTGACAATGCGGTCAAAAACACAGAAAAATTTTATTGACTGTAACAATGGCCGCGGAAGCCTACGTTTGTACTCCAGCGATTGTTGAGTCAATGCGACGTCGAGTTGATGCACTACGTCGGGAAAAAGACGAGTCCTAAACGATATTAGGTATCTCATATCCAGCTGAAGATGATGGTATGAACCATCGAAACGCGTAGTGGCAAAATAAATAAGTCACGGACGCAGAAATTATTTTATTTGTAGCTGTCCCTGTATTATATGGTTTTCCATAAGAGCGTGCAAAACTGTAACACCACACAGAGTATGCGAGAATGCATACTGAACACTGGGTTCGGAGAAACCAGCTTAAGGAGGTATGAAAGTAATCTTGCCTAGTATTACTGTTTTCCAGCTTATTTACAACTAACATGTGTACGCATTTAGAAGTACTGTGCTGTTTATGTACATGTACATTCTTCATTTCCCGCAAGGCAACAAGGAGGACGAACCTGATTACATGGAAGTCATCATGTAGTTGTATTTACTTTACTTGTTCGTAAGGTGGCTCTGTTGTATCGTATTTACATTGTCCCATGACACAACATGCTATGAATCAACGGCAGACCCATTCATTACTCAGCGCTATTCAGAGACGTGCAGTACAATACGGTGGAAGAGAACTCGTAGAGTTTCTCAGGACTTACTGGCCTGCACCTCGCGTATGGGGAAGGATATGAAATGGGTGCTGCGCATACGAGCGTGTGGCGAGTACTCCACAAACAATAATTACACCCATATCACCCACAAAGAGACCACGTAATTCTTGTGACTGACTTTGCACCAAGGGTCGCACTATGTCGGTGGTTGCTCCAACAATGGATTGATACTACAGATTTCCCCAAAATCGTGTTGTTTGCTGACGAGGCCTCATTTGATGGTGATGGTATTTCGAACAGCTGGAATAGCCATGAGTGGGACGAGGAAAACCCTCACCCTGTAGTAAAGCCACACCATCAAGTACGTTTTGCTAGGAATATCTCGGCTGGTACTGCAGGCGATAATCTCATTGGATCATATCCTCTACTTGGCTGTCTGAATGGCCACCTGTACTCGAGGTTCTTGCAAAGAGTTCTGCCTGGCTTGTTGGAGAACGTACCTCTGCTGTCCGTGAGAGGATGTAGATACAATACGACGGTGAACCTCCTCACTTCAGTGTGGATGTCCGCATCCACCTCAGTGCTGTATTTCCTGGTCGCTGGATTGGAAGGAGAGGTCCTATTCGACGGCCTGCGAGTTCACCTGACCGGATTCCACTTGATTATTTCCTATGTGGTTATCTAAAGTCACTTGTATATGAGACCCCAATGGATTCGGAAATGGAACTAGTTGCCAGAATTGTAGCTGCCAGTGATGTGATTCGAAACACACCAGGGATATTTATCAGGGTGTGTCAGAATCTTGTTCGCCTATGTCATGCTTGCATTGAGGTTGACGGCAGTTAGTTTCAGCACATTTTGTAAGATAAAGGACAAATGGTACGTTCGTTCTGTCAATGATGGTATTTGGAGTTAACTGTAACTAATGTGAAGAAAGAAGAACACGGTACTGTGATTTTATTTCTACTTTATCCCTAAGCTGACTTCTCCAACGCCAGGTTCGCTACCTAAAATTGTTCACTGGGAGCATCCTTTATGTACTGTTAAATTTTTGCACGCTCTTACGGAAACGCCATATATATATGACATGAACGAACATTACATATAAGACAAGTCGAATTATAATGAATCGAAAACTCACAGATACATAAAACTCTACAATACACACTGTAAGTAACTTACTGTAAGAAATACTTGTTTGTGTACCGCTGATGATGGGCAACACCCGAAACTAGCCCAGTGGTAAACAATAATACCACGCAACAGCCTTTGTTGAACAATTAATTAATAAGATGACTTACAATTTGTACAAGCCGCAGAGCACTAAACGCGCAAGACGTTGGTGTTCAAAAGCATTTTCTTTTCATTACCTTCACAGGCAATGTTAGCTTACTAATGCTGACGAAAGCTGGTGGCATGAGAGGGCGATAAGATAAAAATCTCATGCGACGTGCATGCGCTGTAGCTTAAGCCGCTTCTGCAGCCCAATGTGAGGTTGTTTCCCGACTTGATAGCCACAAGTGTCTTCTATCCCACTCTTCGTCTCGACTACCCATACATCAAACAGTCATCGTTCACAGCCTGTTTATAAAACGATTGCTGGTATAGTTCATAACATCGGATCTTCCGTGAGGCATTCGGTGGAGAGAAGTCGCAATTCGAGAAAACTCGATCGAAATTTAGGAAGACTAGCGGAGGTTGGATTCAGAACTGACCCTCTACATAAATAAGTGAAACGTATTTCCGATAAAGAGGCAGATAGACTCATTACTGCGTGATTACACGAATGCAGAACAATCACTGGAAGCAGTCAATCCATAAATTATCTATGAGTCTCAATAGGGAGCGATTTAAAGTGGAATAACCAAACACAACTAGTCGTAGGTAAGGCAGATACCAGACTCGGATTATTTGGTAGAATCCTCAAGAAATGTAGTCCATCCAGAAGAAAAGTAGTTCATAGAAACCTCATTTGACCGGTACTTGAACACTGCTCATCAGTCTAGGATCCAGGCAGGATACGATTGATGGAGGAAATGGAGAAGATCCAAAGAAGAGCATCGAGTATCGTTTCAGGTTCATTTAGGAAACGCGAAAGCGTAACAGAAATGCTCAGCCAATTCCACTGGCAGACGCTGCCAAGAGAGACGTTCTGTTTCACAATATGATTTACTGTTACAGTTTCCAGAGAGTGCACTGCCAGAAGAGTCAACTTGTATATTGCGTCCTCTTGCGTACATTTCGCCAAAAGACCATTAAGTCTAAACTGGAGCTCACACAAAGGCTTACCGGCAATCGTTCGAACTGCAAACCATTAGCGACCATAACAGGGAAAGTGGAAAGTTGTAACATCCACGAGATAAATTTTAGCTACAGTGCGACGAGAGGATATTATTCCTCTCACAGTTATAAACATTATCTATACGGCATATGAAAAAACAGTGAAAACGATGATAAATATTAATTATTTATATAATATATTTTATTATGTAATTGGACATATCGATATGTATCATACGAAGACAATGGTAATTGTAAATTCCTTTTATGATCTGCGTTTGTCTTCCTTTGTTTTTACGTTTTGTTGGTTGGGTTTTGTAGGTTGCGGACGCAAGACGCATATCAAACTGAGGTCTGTTAAGAAATTGTAATTGTTTGTTAATTATTACTTGAGAATAGAGTTCATTATTATCATAAATATGAGTGAATAATTATTTGTAACTTTAATTCCTCTCTCAATAAGCATTGTCTGTGTTAATTATTTCTTTCCGCTGCAAGGAGCGCAGCCATTGATGATAGCGATTTATATTGCGTTTTTATCTATGTTTCTTAGGATGAAAATTAGACTAAATAGTGCACAATATGAAAGTAAAGCTTATAAGCATTTCAGATACTTCTCCTGTTAAACGGAAAGTTGATCTAACAATAGAAAGTCTCTATCAATTGTCTGCTGACATCTTAACAATTATCTCAGCGGCAAATTCAAATTACGCAACTCTGCAGACATAAATGCCGAGGAAATAACAATGTGTAAAAATAAATATGCGCCGGTGGTCCTGAACTCATTTCAATGAAAATAATTCGAATCAGATTGGTTCTTTGAAAACAGTGTTCATAGCACGATCCATACAACAAACTTTTCTAGCTGATGTATGGAGCCGAAATCAATTACGCATGAGTTGCGAAGAATATTGTTTCAGGTAACATACGTCAGTGTTGTGCGCGACTGATATTCGGTGGTTTTAACGATCATTTTGCTGAAGATAACTGTTTCCATCATAATCAACAGTTGTATAGAATCTTTTGTATGAACTGTGATTTAGTGACACTTACACAACTTACAAACACTTTAACACGACGTTAACTTGGATTTCTTTAGCAACTTGACCAAATCTTTAGCCAGGAGAAAAATTATTTTGTAACTACTCACTGTAATGAAATAAGATTATCGTTTTCATTTACAAATTAGTTAAATACCAAACCACTGAATAACACAGCGAACGCCACAAAGTGACAGTGGTACACAAGTACCCTCCACGACACACCTTAGTGTACCTCGAGAAGCACAGATGTAGAGGTGAAACAGTAGTGCTAAATTCCCAAAATTAGCTTTTACCCCTAATGTGATCAAGTATGAAGCAGTTGTGATGATTCACCTCTGCTCCCAGATTAGCATTCTAAAATGGGTGAAATAAGTGCCTGTTTATAGTCGTCACTCATAGTTTCGACTTTTGAAATAACCGCCGGCCACGGTGGACGAGCGGTTCTAGGCGCTTCAGTCCGGAACCGCATGACTGCTACGGTCGCAGGTTCGAATCCTGCCTCGGGCGTGAATGTGTGTGATGTCCTTAGGTTAGTTAGGTTTAAGTAGTTCTAACAAGGAAACCTTCCCATCGCACCCCCCTTAGATTTAGTTATAAGTTGGCACAGTGGATAGGCCTTGAAAAACTGAATAAAGACCAATCGAGAAAACAGGAAGAATTGTGGAACTATGAAAAAAAAATAAGCAAAATATACAAACTGAGTAGTCCATGCGCAAGACAGGTAACATCAAGGAGAGCGTGAGCTCAGGAGCGCCGTGGTCCCGTGGTTAGCGTGAGCAGCTGTGGAACGAGAGGTCCTTGGTTCAAGTCTTCCCTCGAGTGAAAAGTTTACTTTATTCATTTTCGCAAAGTTATGATCTGTCCGTTCGTTCATTGACGTCTCTGTTCACTGTAATAAGTGTAGTGTCTGTGTTTTGCGCCCGCACCGCCAAACCGTGCCTCACCAATGGGAACCGAAAACATTTGATCGCAAGGTCATAGGTCAACCGATTCCTCCACAGGAAAACACGTCTGATATATTCTATACGACACTGGTGACGGCATGTGCGTCACATGACAGGAATATGTTGTCGACCCACCTAACTTGTACACTTGGCGAATGGGTAAAAGGATTCTTCTACCTTGCCCGATTTAGGTTTTCTTGTGGATGTGATAATCACTCCCAAAAAAGTAATGATAACATAAGAGTTTGTCACATAAACTGCAACAAATGAATGCAACAGTTTCACAGTCGCACAGTTTTCCCTGTGCTCTGTCAATACATATGTTTTTAACGTTTTCAAATTTTTCCGTGTGTAGACCGTCAAATCCTGCATATGTCCAAGCAAATCTGAACATGTCCTGGAATTTTGGAGAGCGAAGTTGTCTGAAAATAAGAAATTAAGCTCTTAGCCCAAGGGAAGACTTGAACCAAGAACCTCTCGTTCCGCCGGCCGTGGTGGCCGTGCGGTTCTGGGCGCTGCAGTCCGGAACAGCGGGACTGCTGCGGTCGCAGGTTCGAATCCTGCCTCGGGCGTGGATGTGTGTGATGTCCTTAGGTTAGTTAGGTTTAAGTAGTTCTAAGTTCTAGGGGACTGATGACCTAAGATGTTAAGTCCCATAGTGCTCAGAGCCATTTTGAACCTCTCGTTCCGCAGTTGCTCACGCTAACCACGGGACCACGGCGCTCCGGAACTCAGACTCTCCCTGTTGTTGCTTATCTTCCGCATGGACTGCTCAGTTTGTATAGTTTGTGTGGTGTCACCGCCAGACACCACACTTGCTAGGTGGTAGCTTAAATCGGCCGCGGTCCATTTAGTACATGTCGGACCCGCGTGTCGCCACTGTGTGATCGCAGACCTAGCGCCACCACAAGGCAGGTCTCGAGATACGATAGAGCACTCGCCCCAGTTGTACGGACGACATTGCTAGCGACAATACAGACGAAGCCTTCCTCTCATTTGCCGAGAGTCAGTTAGAATAGCCTTCTGCTAAGTCCATGCCTACGACCTAGCAAGGCGCCAATTGTAACAGTGCATGTATCTTACGAGTCTCATTTGTATAGTCCAGAGAGATGTATCACAAGGAGTAAATAAAGTTAAGTATATTCCAAAGCTACGTATTTTCTTGATAGCAGTCATAACGTATCTTGTTCCAGACTTGACGCCAGTCGGCGTGTGTGTACGCGTGCTTTTCTTTCGGCTACTTCAGTGTGGCGTAACAGTCTTGTTACGTCACAACAGTTTGCATATTTTTCATAGTTCCACACAACTTCTTCCTGTTTTCTCGATTGATCTGTGTTCAGTTTTTCAAGGCCTATTCACTGTGCCAACTTACAACTAACTATGAGGGGGGTGCGATGGGGAGGTTCCCTTGTAAGTATAGGGGACTGATGAGCTCAGATGTTAAGTTCCATAGTGCTCAGAGCCATTTGAACCATTTCTGAGACAACCTGCGTAGCTCAGAGCGGACACTGCCGTATCGAGCTAAGAATACCGAGTAACGACCAGCAGACCTCTGCTAGAGCGACGCTGAAGCAGGCAATCACAGCCCAAGTTTCAGTACGGCCGTCAGTGGACTGCTGGGGGAAGCAGATATCCGCTCGATATCCTCGCCTGGCTCGGACCGCGGTGGCCAATATGTCTGTCATAAGGAGTCACGGTAAAATTCGTCTAGCAGTGGATGGGCACTCCAAGAAACGGGACAATAGGCTTTGTTCGCTTTCCGCTAGGGCGGCGCCGCCGGTTCGGCACATGCCTTATACGGGGAAAGGAGGATTACCGTCGCCCGACGCTAATGTATCGGCCGGCGCGAGTCTATTTCCGATGGAGCGCAAGTGACTCTGGGCGGTCGGCCCTCCCGAGAAGTAGGCTTCCACGAAGCCAGGCCGGCCGATCGCAGCGATCCATCACGGGACGGGACGGGACGCCGCGCTGGCCGTGGCTGCCTTTGGCTGCCTTTGTTTCCAGCCAGCCGCTTCCCAGTATCGACATCAATTTTTATCTGTCCGGAGGGCTGGCGGCCCGTGTACTGGGGGTTGGAGGGGCGGCGTGGCGGCGTGATAATTGATGACGGGCCCGTGTTTGCGGCCGGCCACCTTCCAGGAAGAGAGGGGCCACCACCACCCCCACACCCGTATGTTAATATACGCCAGCGCCAGATGGTCTCCAGGACAGGGCAGGCCCGAAAGCTCGGCGAGAGTTGGGGTGGGGTGGGAGGAGCGACCACTTATCTGGCAGCTGTCGCCTCCTGGATGGTCCCGTACAATACGAGAGCTACCGTGCTGAGTCACCGAATGGAGTGTACTGCGAGCTCCCCTGAGATCAGAATATCGCCAACGGTCACAACTTGTGCATCACTTGAAAGCTCGTTACTCCTGATCTCGTTCATCCACATCTGCTCTGCCCTTCTCTGTGGAGTCTTCTGAAAATGGGATTTTTTTTATCGAAACCAGATAAGGTTGAGATCTACCTATATTTATTTTATAACATTCAGTCGAGATCCCATTACTAGATAACGAAATCTACGACTACTGTGGCTATATTTCCCACGACTTCATTTGGCTGCTGCTGTTGTCTTCAGTCCAGAGACTGGTTTGATACAGCTCTCCATTCTACTCTATCTTGTGCAAGCTACTACTACAACAACATCCTTCTGAATCTGCTTAGTGTATTAGTTGCTTGGTCTTCCTCTGCCATTTTTACCTTCCATGCTGCCTTCCAACACTAAATTGGTGATCCCTTGATGCCTCAGAACATGTCCTTCCAACCGATGCCTTCTTATAGTCAAGTTGTGCCACAAATTCCTCTTCTCGCCAATTCCATTTAATACCTCCTCATTAGTTACGTGATCTACCCAAATAATCTTCAGCGTTCTTCTATAGCACCAAATTTCGAAGGCTTCTATTCTTTTCTTGTCTGTTTATCGTCCATGTTTCACTTCCGTACATGGCTACACTCCATACAAGTACTTTCAGGAAAGACTCCCTGGCACTTAAATCTACACTCGATGTCAATTTTTTTTTTTCAGAAACGCTTTCCTTGCCGTAAAAAAAAGGTTCAAATGGCTCTGAGCACTATGCGACTTAACATCCGAGCCCATCTGTCCCCTAGAATTTAGAACTAGTTAAATCTAACTAACCTAAGCACAGCACACACATCCATGCCCGAGGCAGGTTCGAACTTGCGACCATAGCGGTCCCGTGGTTCCAAACTGAAGCGCCTAGAACCGCTCGGCCACACCTTGCGGCTTTCCTTGTCATCGCCAGTGTACATTTTACATCCTCTCTACTTCGACCACCATCAGTTATTTGGTCCCCAAATAGCAGAACTCATCTACTACTTTAAGTGTCTCATTTCCTAATCTAATTCCCTCAGTATCACCCGATTTAATTCGACTACATTCCATTATCCTCGTTTTCCTTTTGTTGATGTTCATCTTATATCCTCCTTTCAAGACGCTGTCCGTCCCGTTCAACTGCTCTTCCAAGTCCTTTGCTGTCTCTGACAGAATTACAATGTCGTCGGCAAACCTCAAAGATTTTATTTCTTCTCCATCGATTTTAATTCCTACTACGAATTTTTCTTTCGTTTCCTTTAACTGCTTGCTCAGTATACAGATTGAATAACGTGAGAGATAGGCTATAACCCTGTCTCATTCCCTTCTCAACCAGTCCTTCCCATTCGTGCCCCTGGATACTATCCCATAAAAACTATCTGGACACCTGTTAGCGGACATTAACGTGGTCTGTGGCTACCCTTTGCCCTTATGAGAGAAAGAACTGGGCTGGGAACACACTCTATGGAGGAATGGCAGCCGTTTCTACCTCAAGAGCAGAAACCAGAAATGATAGACACGTTGGATGCTCGGATCTGGAGCGAAATCGACGTTCTAGCTCATCGCAAAAGTGTTCCACTGGGCTCAGGTCGGGACTCTGGACAGGCCAGTCCATTTCAGGAATGTTTTCGTTAACAGACCACAGACTCACACAGGCTATTTTATGACACGGTGCAGTGTCGTGCAGATATGAACAATTAACGGCTCTGAACAACGACCTATGCTTTCCCATTCAGCGTTTTCTTAAACACAACGATGGAAGGTAATGCTCTCATGTAGAGGCTCCTATTTCTGGTAGAATGATTCTTGTTGGTGTTTTCTTATCGTTAGGTGGTTATGGTATTTTTCGTGTGATAAAGGTTATTTCTTATTTGGATTCAAAGTTTAATTATTTTTTTTTATTACCTTTAGGCCTGTGGTTCTCTGGGAATTGGCCCAACCTATGCAGCCATGCAAGGGGTACCAAATTTGTTATGCAAGTCAGTAAATTAGTCAACGGACAGTATTTTTCAGTACAGGTATTTCATTTATCCCAAGCAAGTATCGATTCGTGAGATCGTCCAGACACAAGTTGACTGTAATCTGAATCCGTTTTAGCAAACTAGTAGTTTCTCTCAGGCAATAAAATATAATTGATTATGAAATATAAGTTCTTGAAGTTTATTCAGAATCGGAAATGTTTAATTAGTAATTACACGCCATAATTTATTTATTTAATATAAAAGTGTTTTAAATTTTGTATGCATAAAAAAGTGTGAATTTATGTGCGGCTTTTACTGTGAGGCGAGTTATCACTTTGAGTACTAAAAGTGCGCTTGTATAGTTCGCTGACCTATATGGTGAATTTTATTCTGTGATCTTGACCCGAACGGAGAGTAAATCCAGCTTCATTTTAACTTTGCGGGAGATAGACACATCACGTTGTTACAAAAGAGTCGTTTAGCCCATTAGGGAAAACTGAATCCTGTGCGCTCGATTTGAAATACGTTACACGCCAGTGCGTGTTCGAGCTGACCAGTAAATGGCGTACAATAGTTGCAAATGCGTTTGGACTTAATGCACGAAGATGGAAATTAAATTTGAGACAAGTGCTGATTTTGACAAAAAAATGAACCGAAAATTTATTCTCGATACCGAGGTCCAGTTTTAATTGAGACACGTATCACCTTGATGGCTGGTTCAAATGCCTCTGAGCACTATGGGACTTTACTGCTGTGGTCATCAGTCCCCTAGAAGTTAGAACTACTTAAACCTAACTAACCTAAGGACATCACACACATCCATGCCCGAGGCAGGATTCGAACCTGCGACCGTAGCGGTTGCGCGGTTCCAGACTGAAGCGCCTAGGACCGCTCGGCCACTCCGGCCGGCTACCACCTTGTTCATCACTTTGCCTAGCAACACTGTAAAGCAACTTAATTAATTCATTTGAACGATTTGCGACGTAGTAAGGCCCATTACACACACACAAAATGTTACACGAAGTTTGCTGACTCCATGAGAGTATGAGAATGTTTTTCTTTCCATAAATGCCAATAAACCGTCAGTTTCAAAAATTAAATTATTAACTGTTGTGTAACTTCGTTGATTGTCCTACACCACTACGGAACTTGTTGTATCGTGTCTCTTCACAAGAGATCTCAAGAAGCCGGGATGAACAAGAAGAAGAAGAAGACTAAAGAAGAGGCATTGGTATACCTAACCATTCCATGGAATTACCACAGGGCGTAGTGTAATTCATCTCTCCAAACCATTCATTTCCGCCCGTCCACTGTCCGTTGGCGTCATCCCTTACACCACCTCAAGCGTCATTTGGGATTGTGTGGCTTATGAGAAGCTGTTCAACCATCTTTCCATTCTTTTTAATTCCCTACGGACAGTCAATAGGCTAGCTCGACTGCTGGTAACATTTTAGAATTCACGAATGATTCCTTCTTCAGATTTCAACAAATTTTTTCAACGACACTTCGCAATGGTCAACGGTCGCTGTTCGTCAGTAAGTGAGCACTACCATCTCTTGGCTTAGCTTTGGTGTTTCCCTGCAAACATCGTTTGGATGCCCTTGCCCCCCCCCCCCCCCCAATCCGCCCTCCCCCCAACCCCGCCCCCCGTAGCCCCGGGGCGCACGGTTCAGCAAAAATCACAGCATTCTTTCTCCCCTCCCCCTCACAAAAAGCGTAAAAATAAGAGTTTATAGAATAGAGTAAGTCTATATCTCAGTTTTGGCAATCCAACAGTTTGTTACACTGCTACATATGAAACAGCTCCTGTGGTCATCTCTTTGTTGGCATAGTTTGGTTGTTGTAAAGGTGCAAAGTGATACGCAGCGCAGTAAAAACGGTTTTACGTTATTTTCCAATACATTTTTGTTTCGTGGAGCTACATAACTCTGGCAGTAGTGAGCTCGGGTAATTTCCATTAGTGTGTTAAAATATATATTGGTATTCTTGTTATAAACTGATTGTTGATTCATCGCCATTCCCACAAAGTGTGTCTAAGTGCAAATAGAAGATGTAATCTCAGAGGACGGGTAGCGTCGCCTTGGGTCGCCTTGGGGCCCCCAAACGTTTTCCGACTTTCTGGCACTGCTAACAATGGAAGTGCATTGCGTATTCACTTCAGCAACAGCCCAGCCCATGACAGCTCCGAAATGTGTTTATGAACGTATCGACGATGCAACGAACGAAGAGTACGGTGCCCCAGGAGATCGAGAACATCCGAAAAACTAAAGACATGCTTCAGCGCATGCCCCCCGCTGCACATTTCGTGAACACTCAGCCGCATGGCTTCAGTTTTTGTATTGCCATCACCATGCCTCGGCTTTCTTAACAGTGTTCAAATTGCTCCATCCCTCTCGTTCACTGACTAACTGCGACACCTCGTGTCTCGCCATTTAGTGACGAAGGTTGCCGGAAACGTTTTTCACCGGATAATGCTGCTAGTTTTCACGTACTGAGTAGTACTCTTGACGGAAGTTGTACTAGTGTACAAACATTGTTCGCTGCATATTATAATGAAAGACTTATCTAATGACTGAAAATGTACGTCGTTTTTGTTTCATTCTTTTATGTCCGCGACCTTTCGGTCCTTGCATTACCTGTTTTTTAAACCACCAGTCTCTAAATCACCGTTTCTAGAAATATGGACCTTGCAACACTAAGTATGGGATAACTTAACGCACTGAAAATACTTAATGCATAGTTGAATCTGGATGTCTTCAGGGCCAAATTTCACAGTGGTCTGCAAATGAACCACAACGTGAGCAACTATCTTTGTTTTCCGAAAAGAAATAATTACTTTATCAAGACGAAAATATCGGCAAAAAGCAGGAGACGTGGAAAATGAATCGCACAAACATATCGTCGTTTGACCACTGAACGGACTCCTGTATGGGACGACATAGTAACAAGTATCCTTGGCGTAGAGAAACAACTGAAGGATTTGAAAACAAATAACTCACCAGGTTCGGATGACTTCCCAGGTCGGTTTTTCAAAGACTACTCTATGACAATGGCCCCTTACTTAGCTTGGATTTAACGCAAATCTCGCACCCAGAGAAAAGTCCCAAGCGGGTGTAGAAGGGTAAAAGAACGGGCCCGCATAATTACAGAACAATATCTCTAACATCAGTTTGCTGCAGAGTCATTGAACACGTTCTCAGTTCGAATACGACAAATTTTCTTGAGACAGAGAGACTTCTGTCCATGAATCAGCATGGTTTTAGAAAGCATCGCTCGTGCCAAACTCAGCTTGCCCTTTTCTCATGATTTGCCGCGAACGATGGATGAGAGGCGACAGCCAGATTTCATATTTCTAGATTTCCTGAAAGCCTTTGACACGGTGCCCCACTGCAGGCTGTTAAAGAAAGTACAAGCATATGGAACAGGTTAACAGATATGTAAGTGGCTTGAATGTTTCTTAAGTTGTAGAACCCAGTATATTGTCCTCGAGGGCAAATTTTCATCAGAGATAAGGATATAGTGAGGAGGGGCCCAGAGAAATGTGATAGGACCGCTGTTATTTTCTATGTACATAAATGATTTGGTGGACAAGGTGGGCAGTAATCTGGGGTTGTTTGCTAATGGTGCTGTGGTGTACGGTAAGTGTAGCAACTGTGTGACTTTAGGAGGATACAGGACGACCTAGACAAAATTTCTAGTTAGTGTGATGAATGGCAGCTTGCTCTAAATGCAGGAAAATGTAAGCTAATGCGGGTGAGTAGGAAAAATAAACCCGTAACTTTCGGACACAGCATTACTTGTGTCCGGCTTGACACAGTCACGTCGTTTGAATATCTGTGCTTAACGTTGCAAAGCGATATGAAACGGAACGCGCATGTGAGGATTTTGGTAGGAAAGGGGAATGGTCGACTTCGGTTTATTGGGAAAGTTCAAGGGAAGTGTGTTTCAGCTGTAAAGCCGACCTCATATGGGACATAGTGCGACCTGTTCTTGAGTACTCCCCAAGTGTTTGGGACCCAATCCAAGTCGGGTTAAAGGCAGACATTGAACCAATTGAGAGGCAGTCTGCTAGATTTGTTACTGTTAGGTTCGAAAAACACGCAAGTGCTGCGGAAATGTTTCGGGAACTCAAACGAGAATCCATGGAGGGAAGGTGACATACTTTTTGGGGAACGGTATTGAGAAAATTTAGAGAACCTGTATTTCAAGCTGACTGCAGAACGATTCTGTTACCTCCAACATACACTAAACGTAAGGAGCACGAGAAAGTAGGGTTCATACAGACACATTTAGACAGTCGTTTTTTCCTCGTTCTATTTGCAAGTGGAGCAGGGAAGGAAATTCTTGTGTCGTCCGAGAAAGACAGAGGCAGAGCAAAGGCACCATAGGCACAAAATGCGAGCTGGTGCCAGTACCATAGAGACTCGCTACTTGCGCGAGTTCCACCAGTACCACGAGCGGCGCTGAGGATGAAGATATCGACTTCGCCTCGGCCAATGACCGGACGACAACGGACAGAAGCCTATTCAGAAGATAGAAGAGCACCTCTTGCCCACTTGGTTACAGATCATCGTCAAGGCTGACCTAGACTGGGGGCGTCATTTAGTAACTCTTAGAAGTGAACAGACAGTTGTTGTAAATTGCATTTGCTATGTCCTGTGAAGTTTACCTACGATTAATTGCACTTTGCCATTGAGGACATTTTTGTGTGTTGTATTACATGCAGTGTTACATACTTCTTCAACAAGTCACAAAGATACGTAAACCTTTTTAACACATTTGCGTGACATTGTTACTAATTTGCTGGAGTACTGTAGAAACTTCGTTCTCCTATCCTGTTAACTGACACTGGAGCGTAGCTGTGTAATCGTGACAGGAAGAAATTGCCTTAGCTGTGTGCTGCACCAGAAGGCGTTTCACAAACTCACAAACTCGGCCTGCCGTAACAACAATGGCAACTCGGCCTCCACAGCAGTAGCGACGAGGCTTTTACGAAAGGGGCGACGAGGGTTTGAAAAGAAATGTCTAATAGTAATAAGGCGGATTGCGGAGGATCGATGTAGATGTAGATGTAGAAGGTGTCATCTATCTGAGACTCTATTCAAAAAATAACACAAATTGCAATTAAGAGAACAATAAAGAAACTGTTTGATTCCGATGAAAAACTCTACAATCGTTTCACTGCCCATTTGTTATTAAAAGTACAGTTATCCACAAACAGACTGGATTTAACGCGTACGTACGAGGATTTGCTAAGGCGACCAACATTGATCAAGGTTTTAAGGAGATGACCAACATCTGACCACGATTGTAAGGTTTTATTGAGAAAGATTTAATCGCAACGGATTTCAACTGCACAATTAGATCGCATTTTCTTGGAATGGATGATACAGAGAAATATCCTCGTATTTTCAAGACAAGCATTCCAATATCTAGATCTAATCCATCATACGCAGGTTTTTTTGCATTATGCAGTATGTGATTTGAGCATTTGGTTTCACCAAATGCTTGTTGTCTTCTTGAAGCAGTTTGAACACAGAATTGCGCTTCCTATAGTTTACATTTGGACATGCACTCACGCAACTAAAACTTGAAATGTAGCTCTTCCTTCTGGCCGATTGCATAAACTTAGATGCTTCTATTGTGTTCTACTGTGCTGCTTGAAGTGTCTCCGCAATACCGCAGCACGCGACAAGGCCTTGCAGACGATAAATGTATCCATTACAGAGAGAACAGCGACCAATGTGACGATCTGGCATTACGTCGATTCGATAGTAAATGACGGGAGATGCTGAAATTATAGCACGAGAGCAGCAGTCACAGATTTTACAACTTTTATCAAAATTTGAATCACACGCAAGTGAAGTGACTGCCTGTACTTGAGTTTAGGTCGGAACTGAAGTGACGAAAAGGGAAAGTGAAGAACTTCAAAAAATCGTTAAATTTAAAATGCAGCTCTAGTCTTAAAATCAAAACTCGTTTACGTAGATTAGATTTTAGTTTGTATTCCGAAAGACTATCTCCGTCAATTCATGAAGTATCCCATCACAGACTCATTAATTGATGCCGGCGTTTCATTCCCTAAGGCCCTAGTGGAACCTTCCTCCTTATTCCTTCCGTAAGTAGGCGGTTAGTAGTAATTAAATGACCTCAAGTTGAGAATCATGACTTCTCCCTGTCGTTCTCATAGCTGTATAACCCATCACTGCGATTAAAATCCTTGTTTACAACAATGTGAAAGAAGTAAAAGTGTGTAAAGTGCAGTAGCAGCTCTCAACATTCTCTAGAAGTAGAACGTACAATAGTCCAAACACACAACATTTCTATTTACAACTTAGTGCAGCTGTCAATCAAAATTAATCACCCTTTCACAGTTTTAGATAGCATAAAAGAATTTTTCATTACAGTTCAGCAGAGACTTGATGAGACTGTGAACGCCATTAGCTGTCTCATCAGAATGTTCTATGAAGTCCACAATGCTATTTCTTATCACCTTTCCAGGATCAAAATACCTTGCAAGTAGAAGGAACATCTTTCTGTTCTTGTGTTTGGAGGCAGCCGTTGCAATAGAGGAAAAATTTCTTGATTTAGCTGGGTCTTTCAAGACATCAGTGCAGTTCTGAACAGTTTTTGGAGTCAAAACCTTTTTCGCAATTGCTTTTGCTTAGTGCGAGCACATATCATCATCTTAGCCAAATGGGATGCAGTCGAATTAAGTCAGATGATGCTGAGGAAATTGCACTGGTAAACGAGACACTTAAAGTACACTAGTGTATAAAATTAAAGCAACAAACGGTAATTTTGAAGACTGCGTTTATTTTGCCACATAAAAGTATAAACAGGTGATAGTAAAGTAGAAACAATGTAAACAATACAGAATGTAACCAACTGCAAAATGCATAACGGTAGAAAAAAATGCTCTTCGTTTTTTTTCCAACTTGACCATTTTTGACACACATTCTGACACCTGGTTAACGTACTCAGTATGGGGTGTGACCACCTCTGGCACCAACACAGGCCTGTCAACTACAGGATAGGCTGCGGGCATCAACCTCATGTTGAGGCAATAACGACCATTCTTCCTGCAGAGCTGCTCTGGAGTCTTGGAGAGTGGTTGGTGGATTCTGACGCCATGCAATCCGTGTCCTTAGTGCATCCCAAACATGCTCTACGGGAATCAAATCGGCAGAGCGAGCACACCACGCGATGCGTCCAATATCTTCCGTTTCCAAGAAAACGTCAACGACCACTTGTGCTCTATGAGATTGGGAATTAGGAATCATCCTTGATATCGGTCTCTTTCCACAATGTCTGGGTTTTCAAGTCGTGTTCCTCGTTCCATCCAGAAGCGAATCCGTCGAAGATCACTCTCCATACCATATCGGGACTCATCTGTCCGACCGTCCAGGTTGTATGTTGACGGCTCCATTCTAGACGTTCCTTTCTGTAAAGACACGCCAGAGGTAAACAGAACAGTTTCCATCAATAAAGGCCACTCTGCTGAAGCAGTCTGTATACCGCTTGCCTCGATGCAACTCGTCCAGTGGATGATGTGTGGTCAGATGCCTGTTGCAGTGCAGTACTCAAATGGTTCAAATGGCTCTGAGCACTATGGGACTAAACATCTGAGGTCATCAGTCCCCTAGACTTAGAACTACTTAAACCTAACTAACCTAGGGACATCACATACAGCCATGCCCGAGGCAGGATTCGAACCTGCGACCATAGCAGTCGCACGGTTCCAGACTGTAGTGCCTAGAACCACTCGGCCACCCCTGTCGGCGCAGTGCAGTACAAAGGCGGCACCGTTGTGCTCTTGGAGCCAAATAACGGTCCACTTTTTCTGAAGTCACACGTGGTCGGCCCTGCCCTAGTTTCTAGGGTACAGTTTCGGTCTCTATAAACTGTCGCCCCAACCGGGAAACGACAGAACGATTCACATGAAGCCCTCGGGCGACATCAGTTTGCAGCTCTCTTGCTTCCATTCTTCCTATGGCTCTCCACAGTAGAGATCCTGGTAGGCGTCTTCTCTGTGCCATACTGCACCATGTGTGACTGTGTACACAGCGATTGTGCATGTGGGACTGCCCTGCAAACACTACCTCGCTTGTTGAGTGCCCTGACGTCATTGTTGGAGTGGTTGTCCGTTGATCTAAATCCCATCTTCCGCGCAAAACAGATTGTAACGACATCTGTTTCAGTTTGTAAGATTATACCGTGGTTATACCACAGGACGGGGAAATAGCAGTTTGTTGCTTTAATTTTAGACAGATGTGTAGTAGATGAGTTTTGCTGTTTAGGCAGCAAAATAAATGAAGAGGCCGAAGGAGAGAAGATAAGAAATATAGCCTGGCAATGACAAGTAAAGGACTTCTGAAGAAGACAAATTTGTTAACATCGAGTATAGATTGAAGTGTCAGGAGGTCTTTTCTCAAAGTATTTGCATGGAGTGTAGCCATGAATGGAAGTGGAACATGGACCATTAACAGTTTAAACAAGAAGAGAATAGAAGCGTTTGAAATGCTGAAGATTAGACTGGTAGATCATGTAACTAATGAAGAGGTGCTGAACATAACTGGAGAGAAAAGGAATTTGTGGCGCAATCTGACTAGGAGAAGGGATCGGTTGGTAGGACTCATTCACAGACGTCAAGGGATCTCCAGTTTAGTTTTGGTGTGAAGTGTGGGTATCAAAAACCGTAGAGCCAGACCAACAGATGAATACAGTAAGCAGATTCGGAAGGATGTAGGTTGCAGTAGTTACTCGGAGATCAAGAGGCTCGCACAGGACAGAGTAGCATGGAGAGCTGCATCAAGCCAGTCTTTACGCTGAAGATCACAAGAACAGCAACGGCCAACGTAAAGTCATGCAAAACGTCCTTAGATAATTTATTTCCACAATCCAGACTTCTTTAGCTGATATTATGTTTGACAGTACGAAAAGCTATAGCTAGCTCACCTGCACCGTTTTTAATGTCCCTGTTTCCATTACCAAAATATTTGATTAAATTTGAGAACACTTTCACTTATCTCTCGTTGCGATTCTGAACTTCTGTACAAAAATGTTGGCTACAGTTGGCATTACTCCTATGCACGATGCTGAAGTCACGCGTACACAGCACACAGAGAGCTTATGTGGGTCGATTGAGAAGTAAATGATGTAATGAGCGTGTTTAAACACGAATGTGTCTATAATCCGCCTTCGGAATTGCTTGTTACTTCGGAGCCTTAGTTATACGAGGGTAATCCCAAAAGTAAGGTCTCCTATTTTTTTTATAAGTACAGAACTCTGTTTGTGTGGCAGTTGGTCACACTATTATGAAGAGTGCTTCACGCGATGTGTGTAACCATGCGCATGCCGCGCTGAGGCGCTCAGTCCTGGCTTGGCAGCCGTTGAGAATGGAGCTCCCGTTGGATGTTACCGCCAAGTGCGAATTGCGCGCAGTTATTCGGTTATTCGGTGTTTGAACACAAAGGGCACTGCGCCGATTGAAATCCATCGCCAATTGACGGAAGTGTATGGTCAGTCGTGAATGGATGTCAAAAATGTTCGTAAGTGGTGTACAGAGTTCGCAGCTGGTCGGACCGAAATTCACGACGAACAAAGGAGCGGGAGACCGTCAATTTCTGAGGAGACGGTGTTGAAGGTTGAGCAAAGCATGCGTGAAGACCGGCGGATCACCCTGGATGATCTCTGCACCTTCGTTCCTGAGGTTTCCCGAAGCACCGCTCACAGAATTTTAACAGAAGCATTGAACAACCGGAAGGTGTGAGCAAGATGGATGCCCCTCATGCTGACTGAGGACCACATGCGGTAACGAGTTGATGCTTCCCGCGCATTTCTTCACCGCCCTGCAGCCGAACAGGACAACTTTCTGGACTCAGTTGTCACGGGTAACGAAACCTGGGCATACCACTTTACACCTGAGACCAAGGAACAATCACGCCAGTTCATAACTTTCTGAACAGCATGGCGGCGAGCTGGTATGACATGGGCATACAAAAACTACCACTGCGTCTACAAAAATGCATTGACAGAAATGGTGATTATATCGAAAAATAGCTAAATGTTCAGTCTGTATACTGATGTAAACCATTGTAGAAATAAAGTTATATGTACTTATAAAAAAATAGGAGAGCTTACTTTTGGGATTAGAATATCTGCTGATTGGTACGAGGCGAGGGCGTCCACGGGATGCCAGTACTGACCGATAAACTAGTAAACATTCCCAATCTCAAAACCACTCTACACGCGTAGGTTGATTGATATTCTTTCTCCGCTCCTCGTATTCCCTTGATCAACCCGTCTTCTTTCCGTAGAAGCAAGAACAGGAAAAAGACTATTTGTCGAGAATGGTATCGATTATTATACGAAAATGTTTCGAGATATGTTGGTCAGAGATTTTGCACTATCGATAGTACTTCGTGGGATTAATATTTAGAACAGTGATCACTGAGCAAAGTGATCACTGTGGAAATATACGGAAGAAAGAGTCGGTCAGTAAGGGAATCGGGAAGATTAAACGAAAATTGATGGAGTTCGGAAGATCTTCGGAAATACGGGAGAGTTACTCGTCTTAGGAGTGGCGGCACGAATCCTGCTCTTGTCATTCACGTTTCGAGCCTTCATTTGTGATCACTGTTAAGTAGTACTTTCCCTGATTGAAGTATTTCACAAAATTTTGTATTTTTTACTGTCTTGC
The DNA here is from genome assembly GCF_021461385.2 of Schistocerca piceifrons. Lineage (NCBI taxonomy): Eukaryota > Metazoa > Arthropoda > Insecta > Orthoptera > Acrididae > Schistocerca > Schistocerca piceifrons. The sequence continues at coordinate 549,433,368 of NC_060143.1, forward strand.
TCGGAAGCCTCGGAATACTTCACTAAATCAGATATGATGTTGAAAATAAGTATTACGTACTGAGTAAAAGATGTATTACACAAATGTACGCCCGACATAAACACAGGAAAATAAATGAATGACACGTACGTTTCCTTCTCAGCTTAATAATGACGCGCAAACTTGCCGCACTACACACGCAGTCTTACCCCATGCCGGCTTCTGTGACGGAGCGGTTCTAGGCGCTTCAGACCGGAACCGCACTGCTGCTACGGTCGCAGGTTTGAATCCTGCCTCGGGCTTGGATGTATGTGATGTCCTTAGGTTAAGTTAGGACTAAGTAGTTCTAAGTCTAGGGGACTGATGACCTCAGATGTTAAGTCCCATAGTGCTCAGAGCCATTTGAACCATTTGAACAATCTGTGAGTAGGCGCACGGAGAGGTTTGAAGTGGATGCTTCTGGTTATGGTATCGGTTGTCAAGTGTTTCAAGAGCAGGAAGTAGATGGAGTTTTCCAACCAGTGACTCTAGCATTCGCCAGTAGCACGTTAACTGCTTGTGAGAAGAATTATTGCCGGCCGCTGTGGTCGAGCGGTTCTAGGCGCTTCAGTCCGGAACCTCGCTGCTGCTACGGTCGCAGGTTCGAATCCTGCCTCCGGCATGGATGTGTGTGATGTCCTAAGGTTAGTTAGGTTTAAGTAGTTCTAAGTCTAGGGGACTGATGACTTCGGATTTTAAGTCCCATAGTGCTTAGGGCCACGTGAACCATCAGATGCAGCGCGTATGTATTACTTTTTCAGTTGGTAGAAGTGCACGTTACGATTTAACTGCTACATATTCGTTTCGAAATTCGTTATACGATAGCCAAACTTCTGATGAAATGCTAATTAAAATATTACTGTAATTCGTTAATTTTCCTTCAGTACATCACCATTTAAACGTTAAGTCCCCAGTGTTTTGCCAGCATCAAACTGTATTCAGTTTATACCTCCACAATGCAGTATCTCGTGTATTTCCTCCTGTTACTGTTACTTTAAGATATAACATAAACTTCTTAAAGATGTAAACGAACAAATTTTTATCCGTCCATGTGACAAATAAATTCTGTAGAAAAAATCATGGATAGAGTAAAATTGTCTGTATTCAATGAGGTATAAATAACACAATGGGTAGGCTACAATAGATTGCACATTATGCTACACACAGTTACTCCAGTGTGTGTATTTGACGTCCAGGCTTCTCTTCACAGAACCAGTACATATACATGCGAGCAACGTTCACTTTAGAGAAGATGTTCAAACCGACCACCTTGCATTTGCAAACATTTCGCCAGGAGATGCAGCATACTTTGCTGGACGCTACGTAACATGCCTGCATCCACCATTGCCGAAGCGGTATACGCGCGAGCTATTAGGTCGTGCGCATCCACGGGTGGCATACCATAACTTGGTCCTTTAAGTGTACCCATAAATAAAAAATTAGTGGATTAATGTTTGGGTATCGTGGAGACCAGAACGCTGGACATCCACTACCAATTTATTTCCCTGAAAACGCTTCATTTAAATAGCTACACATCTTCATTCCGAAGTATGGTGGTACACTATCATAGCTAAAGCCGAAAACCATATGGAACATTTTCTAATGCGTCAGGCAAAGTATTGCAAGGAAACATACGATACAGGGCGCATTCAGCTTGTCCCGCAATACGTAATGGCGCGAAGCACTCCTACCACGATTAGAAATTTATACCAAAGCGTTTTTGAAAGTTACGTTCACGGGTGACAGGTGGGTTATATTCTGACCAATAATGTCTGTTGTGTAGGTTGAAAATACCTTCACGAGTGAAGCTAGATTCGTGAGATCTTATCATGTTGTTTATAAAATGTTCGTTACCTTCCACTTGTCCCAAAAACCATTCACGAAACTGTATTCGTCGAGTGCGGTCTTCTGACCGCTGGTGCTAACGTATTATGATATGGATGCAGTTCTTCAACGTGCAACACTTCAATAACCACTCTTTGAGATATCTGGAACTGCCTTGCAATATCACGGCGGGTACTTGCAGAGATGGTTAGCGAATGGTTTCAAAAATCGCTTCCTCTGTTTGTGGAGTATGTCTGATCCTTGGAAGACGTCTGTTCATTACTTGTAGATGAAGATTGTTTCCAACCCGAAAATCGAGTGGATAACATGAGAAATCGAGACATAGTAAAATACTTGTGATACTTGTGACTATTACGTAATGCATTTATTGAATATGTAAAACCAGACAGGTATTACAGGCCACTGAAGATGCTTCATAAATGAAAGAAGAGAAAAGTGTGTGGCAAAAAAAAACAAACTGCCTTCCATCTAGTTGCAAAAACAAAACAAAAAAAGTGCAAGAACTAAGAAAATATTATGCAGTATTAATCCATTGAAATCTGAATGTGATTTGAGTATAAACATTTTCTTCTAAGCATCTGCCCCGCTTTAGAAAGAGCCCATCTGGTTACACGCTGGGCACCACTACAGTTTTTATTGATTGTAAGGGGTAGCCGAGCGGTTCTAGGCGCTACAGTCTGGAACCGCGCGACCGCTATGGTCGCAGGTTCGAATCTTGTCTCGGGCATGGATGTATGTGGTGTCCTTAGGTTAGTTAGGTTTAGGTAGTTCTAAGTTCTAGGGGACTGATGACCTCAGAAGTTAAGTCCCATAGTGGTCAGAGCCATTTGAACCATTGAATGTCGTTTTATCATAAGTAACAGCATTACCATCGCCAAGTCCATCATTGCCACTAAACTATCCACCAAGTGATTAATGTCTAGCTTGAATAAGCAGACGACATATTACGTTATTGTATGTAGATGATTCTCCATCTAGGACAGGATGAGCAGTTCTGCCCATCAAGAAGTTTTCATCCTACACGCAAACCAGATTATTGTACTCTACAGGAATATATTTTCTGTAGACGGCTTCGCGCCTCACGTTAAAGCTCGGTATTATCTCGTACAATATGCATGAAAAGTGATCTTGGATATCGATTTCACCGACAAGTAGAACAGGTTGTTGCCGAGCCCCTTGACTATACAGCCAAAGAGAATGAGAAAGGAGAGACGCGACCAAAGGATGTAAGAGGAAATAAGAGAAACACCGGCTTGTACGGAGGCATATAGACAGTCGTTTTTCCCTCACTTTATTCGCGAATGGTGTAAGAAAAGCAACGACAAGTAGTGATACAGGGTGCCCGCCGCCACACAATATACGGTGGTTTGCAGTGTGTATGTCGACATAGACGTAGATCAACAAACCTTAAGCGAACAGTGTTTTCAACAAAAGTGTCAATCAGTCTTTTATAAACGTCTGACGTTTAGACTGCGCTCCACTTAATGGAATACTGAATGAAACATGGGTTCATGCACATTGTATTATGTTGCAGCTGTCACTTAGTAACATGCCTGTATCCCAGACCACAAAATAATTGAACGCCTGAAGCGTAATAAGCATACAATTTAGTTGTCTTAGAAATTAAGTCTCTACAACATGCCTTCTTTGTGCGATAACAATGGAGATGTTATCGAAGACAGTGCTCCCAAAGCATATTTACTAAACACAGCCTTCCGAAATGCCTTCACGAAAGAAGACGAATAAATGTTCCAGAATTCGAATCAAGAACAGCTGCCAACATGAGTAACGTAGAAGTAAATATCCTCGGAGTAGCGAAGCAATTCAAATCACTTTATAAAAGCAAGTCTTCTGGTCCAGACTGAATACCAATTAGGTTCCTTTCGGAGTATGCTGACGCATTAGCTCCATACTTAACAATCATGTACAACCGTTTGCTCGACAAAAGATCCGTACCCAAAGACTGGAAAGTTGCACAGGTCTCACCAATATTCAAGAAACGTAGAAGTAATCCACTAAATTAAGGCCCATATCGTTAACGTCGATATGCAGCAGGATTTTAGAACATATATTGTGTTCGAACTTTATGAATTACCTCGAAGGAAACGGTCTATTGACACACAGTCAACGTGGGTTTAGAAAACATCGCTCCTGTGAAACACAACTAGCTCTTTATTCACATGAAGTGCTGAATTCTATTGACAAGGGATTTCAGATCGATTCGGTATTCCTGGATTTCCGGAAGGCTTTTGACACTGTACCACACAAGCGCCTCGTAGTAAAATTGCATACTTATGGAATATCGTCTCAGTTATGTGACTGGATTTGCGATTTCGTGTCATAGAGGTCACAGTTCGTAGTAATTGACGGAAAGTCGTTGAGTAAAACAGAAGCGATTTCAGGCGTTCGCCGAGGTAGTGTTATAGGCCCTTTGCTATTCCTTATCTATATAAACGATTTGGGAGACAATCTGTGCAGCCGTCTTCGGTTGTTTGCAGATGACGCTGTCGTTTATCGAAGAAGATCAAAACAAACTGGAAAAAGATTTAGAAAAGATATCTGAATGGTGCGAAAAGTGGCAGTTGACCCTAAATAACTAAAAGTGTGAGGTCATCTACATAAGTGCTAAAAGGAGTTCGTTAAACTTGGGTTACACGATAAATCAGTCTAATCTAAAAGCCGTAAATTCATCTAAATACCTAGGTATCACAATTATGAACAACGTAAATTGGAAAGAACACTTAGAAATGTTGTGGGGAAGGCTAACCAAAGGCTGCGTTTTATTGGCAGGACACTTAGAAAATTTAACAGACCTACTAAGGAGACTGCCTACACTACGCTTGTCCGTCCTCTTTTAGAATACTGCTGAGCGGTGTGGGATCCTTACCAGCTAGGACTGACGGAGTACATCGAAAAAGTTCAAAGAAAGGCAGCACGTTTTGTACCATAGCGAAATACGGGAGAGAGTGTCACAGAAATGATACAGGATTTGGCTGGAAATCATTAAAAGAAATGCGTTTTTCGTTGCGACGGAATCTTCTCACGAAATTCCAATCACCAACTTTCTCCTCCGAATGCGAAAATATTTAGTTGACACCAACTTACATAGGGCGGAGCGATCACCACGATAAAATAAGGGAAATCAGAGCTCGTACGGAAAGATATAGGTATTCATTCTTTTCGCGCGCTATACGAGATTGGAATAATAGAGAATTGTGTAGGTGGTTCGATGAACCCTCTGCCAGGCACTTAAATGTGATTTGCAGAGTATCCATGTAATTGTAAATGTAGATGTACAACAACTTCATCGAATCAGAATACACAGTGATCAGGCAAATCATTGTGACAATTTACTCACTAGCCTCACCTCTGCAGCGCATTATAGAAGCGACTCGATATGACGACGGACGATGGACGAATGTGGCACCAGATGTTAGTTCACGCATTTCCTGTAAGTAATGGCCCGTTAGTACGTTGGCGCAGAACATAGGGTCCCAGATCCGTTCCATCGGATTCGGATCAGGCGAATTTAGTGCCAAAGGCAAGTTCACTGTCATGTGCCTCAGCATGATTTTGCCCTTGTGACACAGACAGTTAGCGAGCTGGAAGACGCAGTCACTGTTGGGGGAGACATCGGGCGTGAGTGGATGCAGACAGTAAGCAATAACGCAATTGCAAACAGCTGCCAAGTGCCTTCGATTACAGCCAAAATTCTCATGGAAGTCAAGGCAAATGTCCCCACAGCATAAAATGAATACTACCGCCCTGTGTACGGTGCGTGGTGAATGTTTCGAACAGCCAGTCACCTGAATGATGGTGGAACTTGTCTAGCTTGAAGGGGGAAACCAGATGGCGCTATGTTTGGCCCGCCAGATGGCGGTGCCATAGGTCAAACGGATATCAAATGCGTTTTTTAAAATAGGAACCCCCATTTTTTATTACATATTCGTGTAGTACGTAAAGAAATAAGAATGTTTCAGCTGGACTACTTTTTTCGCTTTGTGATAGATGGCGCTGTAATAGTCACAAACACATGACTCACAATTTTAGACGAACAGTTGGTAACAGGTAGGTTTCTTAAATTAAAATACAGAACGTAGGCACGTTTCCACATTTTATTTCGGTTGTTCCTGTGTACCTTTGTGAACTTATCATTTCTGAGAACGCATCCTGTCACAGCGCGATTACCTGTAAATACCACATTAATGCAATAAATGCTCAAAATGATGTCCCTCAACATCAATGCATTTGGCAATACGTGTAACGACATTCCTCTCAACAGCGAGTAGTGCGTCTTCCGTTAATGTTCGCACATGCATTGACAATGCGCTGAAGCATGTTGTCAGGCGTTGTCGGTAGATCACGATAGCAAATAACCTTCAATTTTCCCCACAGCAAGAAATCCGGGGACGTCAGATCCGGTGAACGTGCAGGCCATGATATGGTGCTTCGACGACCAATCCATCTGTCATGAAATATGCTATGCAATACCGCTTCAACCGCACGCGAGCTATGTGCCGGACATCCATCATGTCGGAAGTACATCGCCATTCTGTCATGCAGTGAAACATCTTGTAGTAACATCGGTAGAAAATTACGTAGGAAATCAGCATACATTGCACCATTTAGATTGCCATCGATAAAATGGGGGCTAATTATCCTTCCTCCCATAATGACGCACCATACATTAACCCGCCGCGGTCGCTGATGTTCCACTTGTCGCAGCCATCGTGGATTTTCTGCTGCCCAATAGCGCATATTATGCCGGGTTACGTTACCGCTGTTGGTGAATGACGCTTCGTCGTTAAATAGAACGCGTGCAAAAAAATCTGTCATCGTCCCGTAATTTCTCTTGTGCCTAGTGGCAGAACTGTACAAGACCTTCAGAGTCGTCGCCATGCAATTCCTGGTGCATAGAAATATGGTACGGTTGCTATCGATGTTGATGTAGCATTCTCAACACCGACGTTTTTGAGATTCCCGATTGTCGCGCAATTTGTCTGCTACTGATGTGAGGTTTAGCGGCGACAGCAGCCAAAACACCTACTTGGGCATCATCATTTGTTGCAGGTCGTGGTTGACGTTTCACATGTGGCTGAACACTTCTTGTTTCCTTAAATAACGTAACTGTCCGGCGAACGGTCCGGACACTTTGATGATGTCGTCCAGGATACCGAGCAGCATACATAGCACAGGCCCGTTGGGCATTTTGATCACAATAGCCATACATCAACACGATATCGACCTTTTCCGCAATTGGTAAACGGTCCATTTTAACACAGGTAATGTATCACGAAGCAAATACCGTCCGCACTGGTGGAATGTTACGTGATACCACGTACTTATACGTTTGTGACTATTACAGCGTCATCTAACACAAAGCGAAAAAAGTGATCCAACTAAATCATTCATATTTCTTTAGATACTACACGTATATGTAATAAAAAATGGGGGTTCCTATTATAAAAAAAAAAACGCAGTTGATATCCGTTTGACCTATGGCAGCGCCATCTGGCGGGCCAACCGTAGCGCCATCTGGTTTCCCCCTTCAAGCTGGACGAGTTTCGTTCTTTGTAGTTTTTTCGTTTGATGCTTATTTCCTGAGTTATTTGGCTCGGTCACTATCAATGGACCACCTTGTACAACGAGAAAAGTGATTCATCCGAGCAGGTGACACATTTCCAGTGATCCACGGTCCAATCTCGACGTCCCCGTGCTCAGTGCAGTCTTAAGTGCTGAAGTCGTTCGATCAACTTCGTACAAGTAGAAGTCACCTCCTGTGGAGCTCAATGTTCAACGATCTGCGCTGAATGGTGTGCTGAAAAACACTTGTGTCTGAACCAGTATGGTACTTCGTCGTCATAATGGTTCAAATGGCTCTGAGCACTATGGGACTTAACATCTGAGGTCATCAGTCCCCTAGAACTTGAACTACTTAAACCTAACTAACCTAAGGACAGCACACACATCCATGCCCGAGGCAGGATTCGAACCTGCGACCGTAGCGGTCGCGCGGTTCCAAACTGAAGCGCCTAGAACCGCTCGGCCACCTCGGCCGGCTCGTCGTCATACCTGTTACAAATCGCCACCCATCCTACTTCACAGGGTGGAAGAAGCTACCTACATCCATGTTCTGTGATCAGACGTGAACGTCCAACACGTTATCGCCTAGTCGTTGTTTCGGCGTCCTTCAACCACTTTGCATAGTGGCTCACGACGTTAGCACTTGAATAGTCTAACAGATTCGTCGCTTCGGAGACGCTCTTCCTGAGACTCGCCTTTCTTCCACTTCTTTTGCTCATGTTCCATAATCACTGAGATTATTAGAGGCGGTGGCAGTGGTTGTAATACTGAATTCAGTCGTAGCTAAACGCTTGTGATCACTTGGAGAGAAGGAGATGAGGCTTGTTTTCCATCGGGCTGCCGCCGCTGTGGCAGGTGTGGCCGAATAGCGCGAGTTCTGAGAAGAACAGGCAGCAGGTATGCAAAGGGCAGCCTGCCGTCCGGCACTTTGACACAGCAGTGCTGTCACAAGAGGACCCACCCCGAATCACAGGGAGTCACCAGAGGACACATTCAAGTACAAAGGCAGCAGCAGGAGATCTGCGTATTGTCCCTGTATCCGGACAAGATATGTACAGCTTCTCTGGCAGAAGATACATAGGAATTAGAACTGTTGATAAATTTTTAAAATTATTGGGAATCCGATATATCAATTATTTAAAAAAAATCATTATCGCCTCGCGATATGTGGACGAAATGTATCGATATATCGAAGGAAAAATTATCGACACATTAACTGTACATTGTAAATATGCTGTCGATTTTTCAAAGTTCTACATTTAAGTTTTGATTTATTATTATATTTTCTGTACATCAACAAGATAGCAGCCTGCGTAACCCCATTAGAGCTACGATTGTAAAAAAAAAGCAATTAATTTGAAAATCTGCAAGCTAATAAAGAGACTGTGTTCGGATAAAAACGTATTATTACAGTACTATTTTGGATGACTGTTGTATTGTTAACAACTGTGTACATAGTGCACTGTCATGCAATATTTCATTCCAGTTAACCTCTCATACCTTATTTTCTTAATTTGTCATTGGCTACATGTCGAAATAAACCTTTTTTCACGCTGATGTCGGAAAACTGAGTGGTGAAGGCAAACGTTGCAGTTTCTGTTGGTAGCGCCGAGCACCGATTACGTCAGCATTCCCTCTCACACATCTTCACCCGCCGCAAAGACCATTCCTGTCATTTCAATTTTTGTTCATCACTTCCAACAACTGTTTGTGACGAATGCCGACGTGAAGAAACAGCACGCTAGTTGCGTTAAAAATTGTTTTTTAATGCAACTGGTGTGATATTTCTTCACATCGAAATTCTTGTTAGTGCATTCATACTGCCCCCTCTCCCTCCCCCCTCCCCCCTCCCCCCTCCCCCCTCCCCCCTCCCCCCTCTCCCATCCCATCCCCACCCCCCACACACACAAACCAGTGCAATCGCACTTATTCTTTTGTGCCTCGTACAGTTGCTTCAAAGACAGAGACTGGACGTGATGAAAGCTCAAAAATTAGTAGACTCCTTCACACTGTGAAAGTAAAATTATGTTAAACTACAATTTCAATAGAACAACTTCAATTATAAATATAAAAATAGGCTTCCGTGACCATTGTCACAGTAAACAAATTTTTTCTGTCTTTTGTGAGTACATTGTGAGCATGTTTCGGTCACTTTTGTAAGCGACCTTCTTCAGGGTGTTTTTGTTTAAACACCCGGATGAAGGTCACTTGCAATAGTGACCGAAACGTCGCTAATTTCGAAGAATGATTGCCTATCGAAGTTGCTGGGTCCAAACGATACATTATCGAGCGACCTATCGTAAATCGATCATGCGACTCCGGTCACTACAGTAACAATAACAGAAGAGCGTTACAAAAATACTTGTAATTGCAAAGTAGACGACTTATCTTACTCGTCGTTGGTGTTGTCATGTGAAAGTTCATTACGGTGGTCTGGATGGATAATCTGGAAGAGTCGAACCATGTATTCTTCCTGATACCCGTTCGTTTTCCGCACTGTCCGCAATGAAATTGTAACGGTATTTCAGCATCGAAACTGTTCTTACGAAGTTTTACACACTTCGCACCACCACAGCCTACACAGTCCCTTGTTTCCTCGTCTGGCAGTACTCCATATTTCCGACAAAAAGTGGAACAATTTTCTACGCTGGATAAACATGGAATTAGATTCTTCCATGTGAGAGAATCCGCCTAAGAAACGTCAAGAACACCAGACATCCCACTCACTAACGACATAAATCGTCTGGGTTTCCCTAGCAACTCACAAATAATTCGCGGGGGTATTTAATTTACAGTAAGTAAGGGAACGACGCAAATCAGATAAAAATGACAATCACAAATAATTGAGCACAAGGCCTGCCACCGGAGTCGCATGATCGATTTCCGATAGGGTGCTCGATATGTATCGTTCGGACCTATCGATTTTCATACGCAATCGTTCTTGGAAATTACCGAAACGTCGGTTGTTTTACATATTGGCAATGCGGTCACAAACCCAGAAAAACTTTATTGATAAATTGCCATTTTGATATCGATATATCGATGTATCGGGGAAGGAAGTATTGCCGAGAACTGCAGTTGTTTCCAGGCGAAGCGAGGCGCAGTCCACGTTTCAGTAGGTGGCGCCGTACTGCCTTCTGTTTCCGCTAAGATCGGTCTCTGCTTGTTGGCGGAAACATTTCTTGGAAGTGGCCGGAGACTGGGTGGCCAAAAATGCTTTGGCGTTTTCTCCAGGCCACGTAGGCGCTTTGGTCCAAAGAAAAAAAAAGCATGCACAAACAGATCACAGTCCACAAAAAAATGCATACACAATAACATCTGACAGTCGGCAACACAAACTAAAACAATGCATCAAAACAAGCGTTCAGTTCCTAGTGCTGTGAAATGTGGGAAAAAAACGCAAATTGGCATTTATACGAAAAGGAACAACACCAAAAATACAACAGGAGCGCAATATGTAGAAAATCGTCCACGCAATCTGTAAGTACAGTTCAAAATATTACTACATAATAGCAAAAACCAATCACCAGAACAGTTTATAACATATACGTACATTGACCAAAATGTAAACTAAATAGCACAAATACGTACATATTCCAGGCCAATGAAGATGCCTTGCAGAAAATAAAGGTGAAATGCGTATGGCACGAAAACTGTGTTTCATTCAGTTGTAGTCAAACAGCCCATAAAGTAAAAATTATCAGTATACCGTAACTCATTACCAAATTTCTGGCCAACGCGGGAACACGTTGCATTGCATCTATTGCCGTCCATGGTGATGACGCATGCAATTAAGAATCCTCTCCCACAGTTTACAATGTCCATTGGACCATCATCAATCGTGGTGGCTGCAGTGGAATTATTGTCTTTAAATAAGCGTCATTTCAGTTCGTCCCACTGCATATTTCTTTAAGTTGTCCTTCTGCAATACCCTGAAGCAGTTCTTTCACTGTACGGTCAAAGTTTCATCGGGCACTATTGCTTGACACTGGAACATCATGCGAAAGTTACTTTGATGCTTAAGTTTTGCACGCCAGTGTATAAATTTCCTCTCCTGCAAAGTACCGCTTTGAAGCTAACAGTGAGGTGTGAGTGTGAGAGGGGATCAGAAATTCCTGAATACAAAAGACAAATGTCGCACACGGTCCTGGAACCACTGTTCGCTGCACGTCGCCCCGGTGACATATCGTTAGATACCTGGAATTCGCGGGTGTGTTGCTACCGCACGACGGTTTACGTCAGCGCAGAAACCTGCCACGTGTCCCAGGCAGAGTGCAGTGATGTGCAGTTGAGCACAGCCACTGTACCGTCCACGCTGTAACCCTCGTGCCGGTAATGGGTCTGAAAAAGTCTCAGGTTCACAACGGTAAACTTCATTTGTAACCCATTCAACTACTTTACATAGTATTTACCTCCGGTTTTAAGTTGGCCAGAGGACTCCGACTTCCTCTGTTGAATCACATTGCATTTCAACCTGGCAGCCCCTGAATCCGGAAGACCAGGTGCGCCAGTAACACTGGTGGTGCATTGACCGCCTAAGGTAATATTGTGATTGTCAAGATGCTCCATAATGATTGTACCTGGAATCGGGTGGGGTAGAGTATACTCATTGAGTGAACTCAGAGTGTTAGTTCCATAACATAAATATCAGCCGCACCACTGGTGAACAGGTGCTGACCACTTTGCCGCTCGCTACAAGTTGGACCCAAAGTGGATTTGCTCTTGTTTTGCCTTGGTCAAAGTGGTTCAGATGGCTCCAAACACTATGGGACTTAACTTCTGAGGTCATCAATGCCCTAGACTTAGAACTACTTAAACCTAACTACCCTAAGGACATCACACACATCCATGCCCGAGGCAGGATTCGAACCTGCGACCATAGCAGCCATGTGGTTCCGGACTGAAGCACCTAGAACTGCTCGGCCACCGCGGCCGTCTTTGCCTTGGTCCTGGACTGTTTATTGTGTATTCGCAACTGTCCGCCATATCTGATGGAAATTCACTATCCGTCACCTGTGACCCATCCAATACCATAGACAAGGTCGGCTTCTTACACTTTTAGTTAGAAAGTAGGACTATAAATATCATTCAAAGAATCGGAATTTATGACATGCAACAAACAAGCAGCGAAGTTTTTGAACATGAAATATGGAAAAATAAAAAAGGTTTATCAGTTTAAATACGAGGGTTCGACTTTAATAGTGATAACTATTTATTTACAGCTCGTACAGAATATAAACGTGTTTCAAAGTTTTCCTGACCTTCAAAGTAGTCACCAGCATTGTGTGTAGCCCGTTGCCAGCGATGTGGAAGTCGTAGGAAACTCCTACTAGTGCCAGATGTGTTGACAGTTCGAGCGGCGCAGTGTATTGCCCGACGAAATTGTAGCAGTTCTGAAGCGAATGCCGTGAAGTGTTTCCTTCAGTTTAGAAATCGAGTTGAGGTCCTGCAGAAATTGTCATCACTTCCGTCTCTATGCTTTTCATTTTCGGAACACAACCTACGACCAGCTTAGAGACAGAAGTGATGACACTTTCTGCAGCACCTGGGCATCATTTTGCAAGGCAATGCTCAAGCACGTACAGTGCAAGCTGTTACTGATCTGTTTGACTGATGAGGCTGCTAAGTGCTATACCACCTACTGCATTCCCCTGACTTAAGCCCTCGTGAGTTCAACTCGAATTCAGCTGAAGGAAACACTTCACAGTATTCGCTTCAGAACTGCTACAAATTCAACGGGCAATAGACCGTGCCGCTCGAACTGTCAACACAACTGGCACTGCTAAGAGTATCCTACGACTTCCACATCCCTGCCAATGGGTAATACACAATGCTGGTGACTACGTTGAGTCCGCAGCTCGTGGTCGTGCGGTAGCGTTCTCGCTTCCCGCGCCACTGTTCCCGGGTTCGATTCCCGGTGGGGTCAGGATTTTCTCTGCCTCGAGATGACTGGGTGTTGTGTGATGTCGTTAGGTTCAAGTAGTTTTAAGTTCTAGGGGACTGATGAGCATAGATGTTAAGTCCCATAGTGCTCAGAGCCATTTGAACCATTTTTGACTACGTTGAACGTCAGTAAAACTTTGAATACGCACCTATTTTGTATGAGCTGTAAATAAGTAGTTGTCACTATTAAAGTTCCAACCATCGTACTTGGGGGAAATTATGCAAGAAAACGGTCTGGAAAAATCTGCAAACGAAGTTCGCTGTCGAGAAACGGCAACTGCATTCAGATTAACACTAAATATTTATAATAAAAATCACTTTCTAAGTTCAGTAAACTTAGAAATTACGGCACTGTAATCAAATCTCAATGTATTTGTGGACCAGAAACTTGAATTTTAAATAGAAAGAGGGATACTGGAGAAATTCAGAGGAAAGGAAGAAAGATTATTAGGAAAATACTAGGCCCCAAAATTAGTGATGGAGAAATAATAGAATGAGAAATAATAAGGAAATAGAAAAATAAACAGACATACATGGTGATATGAGAAAACTAAGACTTAAATTTTACGGGCATATTAAAAGAATACCACCCACTAGGTTGACAAAACAAATAGCAGAATTCTACGAAAATAGAAGTAAGGCCAAAACTGAGAAAATTAAACGAATCGCTGCGATTAAGGAGGATCTTAAAGTAGCGCGTATAACTCAGGCAGGCGTTACGGATATACAAAAAAACATTCAGACAAAAGATATTTGATTCGAAAGTTGGTCAGAGGGAAATTAGAAAACGGGCTGGGATACTGTGGTCCGATGAAAGAAAGAGGCTTTATTCTGAAAGGATGAAACAAATTTGGACACCATCAAAAGCGACATTGATTGGCTGTACCTCGAGTGGTCGTATTGGGCCCATACGTGAATAATAATAATAATTTACCTCCGGTTTACTTCAAAAGCATTTACTTCAAACGGACGTTTGTTTACCTAGTTGTCGATTCCTACCAACAAAGTTTGTCTTTGGCACAGTCTGCAAGGTGTTTATGAAGAGCTCTTTTGAGTCCCATTAACAATACTCGTCAGGTCGCACCAATCTCGTGACGAACGACGGGTAGCGTGTTTCGAAACGCAATAGTTCTGGCGAGTTTGGCGTGAAGTCTTGTTTTGGTGCCCGATGGACCGGTTCGGTGTTTGTGCAGCAGGGCGATGTGGTAAAATGCAGTTTGGCCGCATAAGAGATGAGCATATTTACAACACGAGTTTGTTAATGATTTACAGAGACCGTATAAATAACGCGTAACGAATTTCTTGGTTCGCATCGCTAAGCTTAAGATGGAGAATTTCTTTGAAACTTTCGTGACTTTAAACTGTGTTTTCCATGCGGAGACATGGTTTTTGTGAACGTGTGCTAATAATCCATCCTAATGGCAGGACATTTGAATTCGTCAGTTCAATAAAAACGAGATTTGTTCAACGCTTTACACTACATTTAGATTATGTTTTGTTCCAATTTCTCACGTTTTGAAATCTTTTTTGTAACACGTGTTTTTTGCTATACTGAATAAAAAACACATGATACTGTAGTTTAATTACTCTTGGATACGATTATATGGATTTATATTCAAATAACATTTAACTCAATTATTCCTAAAAGTTATTGAGCCGTGGTAAAAATTGCTGTTTTGAAGAGCGCGTCGCAGGGTGTAGTGTGAAGCAGTCGCCCTCCGTTTCTGGTGGTGGCGCCGCTGTGGTAATCGCAGCTTTGGTGTCTCCCTCTGGCGGGAAAGGGGGAAGGCTGCCTGTTCACGTGCATTTAAGGGGCGCTATGAGCTCGCCAGTCTCACTGCCCTCCCTCCTTCCTTTCAGTCTTTGCCACCCTCTACAATGTTATCCTTGCCACTGGCTTCTATCCCGACCTGTGGAAAACCTCCCGTATCCTGATGTTCTCCAAACCCAACAAGCCTCCATCTGATGCCTCTTCCTATTGTCCTATCTGTCTCACATCGGTGTTCAGCAAGCTCTTGGAATCCATCCTTTCCCGGCGCATCCATCACCACCTCCACCAAAACCACCTCCTCCCCAACACCCAATGTGGATTTCGACATTCCTTCTCTGCTGATGACCAACTCCTCCGCCTCACTTATCTCCTCTCCCTCCAGCTTAACTCCCGTCGCTCCGCCATTTTTGTCTCCCTTGACCTCGAAAAGGCCTACGACTGTGTCTGGTATCCCGGTCTCCTATTTAAACTCCAAACCTATGCCCTTCCTGTCAACTACATCTGTCTGATGGCCTCCTTCCTCTCGCACCACCCCTCCTATGTTACCGTCCATAATGCCAATTCCCACACCTTCTACCCCTCTGCAGGTGTGCCCCTGGGCTCTGTCCTCTCCCCTCCCCTCTACCTCTTGTACACGGCAGATATGCCCCAACCCCCCCCCCCTCCAGTACACCTCTTGCAATATGCTGGTGACACCACATTCCTCACCCTCGCTCCTACCCTACAATGGTCCCAACGCCTTCTCCAGAATCACCTTGACCTTTTTGCTGCATGGCGTAACCAGTGGCTCCTGAAAATCAATCCTTCCAAGACCCACACAATCATCGTAGGTCGTACCACTCGCTCCTTCCGGCTCCTGGATTTCTCCCTTACTGTCTGCGCCCGTCCTGTCCGCCTCACCCCCACCCTCACCTACCTTGGCTTCACCATTGACCGTCACCTCACCTGGATCCCTCATCTCTGCTCCATCCAATCCAAATCCCACAACCGCCTCTGACTCCTCAAACTCCTCTCTGGCCGGACATGGGGGTTGCACCCCTCTACCATCCTCCACACCTACAAATCCTTAATCTGTCCCATCCTCAGTTATGCCAGTCCTGCCTGGATATCAGCCCCCCCCCCCAAATTCTATAAGTCACTTCAGATCCTTGAGCGTCATGCACTCCGCCTCGCCTTCCGTATACGCCTCCTGTCCCTCACGTGGATCCTCTATGTTCTCATTCCTTTCCCTCATCTGCTCCTATTCCTTGAACATATCCGCATCCTCTACACCTCCCGCCGCCTTGATCCCCCTCACCCCCTGGTTGCTCCTCTCCTCTCCCATCCCTGCCCCCTGTCACATCTTCACTGTTGTGTCCCCCCTACCCTCCATCTCTAAACCCTTCATCTCCCTTCCCAAGGTGGCTTCCATCAACTCCTCCTCCCGCATGATGCCCTCTCTCCCTCCATTTATCCCTCCTATCAACTCTGATCCACTCCTTTCCTCTGTCCTTTTCCCGGGCTCCCTCTCCCACCTTCCATCCTCTTTTTCCCCACCTCCCCTCTCTCTGTCCCCTTCTATCCCCCGAGTCCTTTTGCAATTCCCTCCGCTCATTCCCTCTCGCAACTGCCCTGCCCCTCTCCCCCTTTATTAGTCCTCTCCCTCCTTGGTTCCCCCCCTTTTCGTTTTTTTCCTTCCTCCCTCCTTGTTCTTCCCCCTCCTCCAGGTCCCCCCCCCCCCCATCTGCCTTTGGCTCTGGAGTGTCATCTTTGTGCCGCCCTTTTCGTGCAGTGTTTTACAGTGAGTGTTCCGTGTTGTGTTTTTTGGGAAGTGTTGTGAATGGCCATCATACTGTCGCTGGGTGTGCTTTTTATCTCTTGCGAACAGAAACCAGACTGTCGCCGTGTTTTTTTTAATTGTGTGTGTACTATATTACTTGTCTGATTCCTGTGTCTTTTATTAACATTGCCAACCCCTTTTGTTTTCTGTTTTAACTTTCCGCATTTTTTCGCCATTTTACACTTTTATCGCCTGTTTTTCTTGTTTCTTTTCTTCTTCCGTTTTTAAAATAAAAGTCTGTAGGCTGTAGAGCAGCGTACTAAGCTGCTGTCAGCCCGCATCCTTTGCGGGGAATTGAAAATCAATAAAGGAAAAAAAACTCGCCAGTGGGTCAGTCTCTCGTCCCCAGCTTACTAGTCTGTCTCTCGTCCGCATTTGTTAGGCAGTTAGTGTCTGTCTGTCGTTCGGAGTGCTAGTATGTCTGTCGTTCGGATCAACCTTTAAAGCCGGCAAAATGAGAGTCTTTCAACTCCGCCAGTAAGAGAACTCAGCGAGTTGTCGCCCGGTCGGAGCATAATTCCTGCATCTGAGTCTGCGCGTTAGGCCGCCAGTCTGCTCTAGTTTGCTCGAGTTTGCAATGGTCATTGGCGGTTGGTCGATCGGTTGGTCGGTCGCACACTGAGACACAAGATGACTTGTCCGTCTTGAGCGTCAGCGCATGTGAAGTCGCCATGTGAGTCCAGTGGGCCGCAGCGTATAGCGAGGGGTAGTGGCTTCGCGGTCGACACGAGAGCAACAGGAGTCAACAACCCACGACATCAGTCTGGCCGGTGCGAGTTGCGACGTCGTGAGACGGGAGATCGGTGCGCCTTCCTGCGTCCGTTGAAGCGGCTGGCAGCGGACGTTTGCTGAGAGCGATTTGGGGGTGCTGCGCCAGGTCTTCTCGAGAAATCGCAGTTTATTAGAAGTTAAGTGATTGGTGATATGTTGTTTGATTTACTCTTGTTAAATTCTACTTGTTTTCTTGGGGAGGTCACCAGCCGTTTTGCTTTGGGGTCGTCCTACCATTCTTCTCCGTTTGCCCACCTGCGGAAAGGTGGTTGTTTATAAATTAGGTGGTCCGTTTTTCCCTTGTGGTGTAGGGGCGGGTTAGAGCAACCTGCGGTTCGGGTTGTTCGGTAATCTCCCTATGAATCCACCGTACGTTAGTAGCTGCTTCAGTCATGTTTGCCGGATTTGATGTGTTAACGAATTTATTGCTTGTAGTGTAACGGCCTAATACCTGAAATATGTTTTGATCTTTGGAAACTTTGATATTATTGCCTATGATCTTGACAGGCGGTATCTGTGTACTGTAGAGCATCTTAACTATTGTTTAGCCAACCTTGTAGAATTTTATACAAGATTGCATTTCATGGGCTTTTATTTAAATGATCATTTTAGTATATAAAGTTGCCACACTTTCTCCGTAGGACTTTCTTAGAAGTTAAAATCAAGTTGCATCTTCCGTGGCAAGGTTAATATTTTAATTGTTAGTATTTTAGTGTTTTGTACCATTTCCATCCCTCCTACAGGGGGCTGCATTGTTTGTGTGCTTGTGTAAATTGTTAAAACTCTTCGTTTAAAGTTATCTGGTGTGTTGCAGATTTGCACCAGTGTAGTCTTTTAGAGGCTGTTGTGAGCGGTCGTAATTATGGCCGTGTCAAAAGGGAGCGGCAAAGTTCTCTGCCGAAAAGCTCATACACTGAAAACGTGTTTCTTTCTGCCTCTGAATAAACTGTAACTTTGATATTTAGAGGGAGCTTTCTGATTATAATTTTAAATCTGTTTCTTTTAAAAAATGCTTTTAGGCACTGTGAAAGTGAATAAAATTCCCATTTGTTAAAAGGAGTTTGGTTATGATTTCATCAGTTACTCCGTAGCAACTACTTCCATGCTTACATAGTGTGATTAAATGTGTTAATGTTCTTGATGATTTGCTAGTAAATAAAAAGATACTTAAGAATATTCTTTGAAAATAAATCACGGTTCAGTTATTTTTAATTTATAATGACGTTGACCGCATTTGCCCAATGAAATGAATCAGTGGTAAGAGGTGTAAATTTGTGCCGGAGCCGGACTCGACTCTGGACTTGCCGCTTAACGCAAACGGTCCGTTTAACCGCCTCCGCCATCCGAGCATGCTTTCCAAAAATGGCTCTGAGCACTATGGGACTTAGAACTACTTAAGCCTACACTCTGGAACCGCGCAACTGCTACAGTCGGAGGTTCGAATCCTGCCTCGGGCATGGATGTGTGTGATGTCCTTAGGTTACTTAGGTTTAATTAGTTCTACGTTCTAGGCGACTGATGACCTCAGAAGTTAAGTCGCATAATGCTCAGAGCCATTTGAAACATTTGAACCTTGTCGAGGTCATATTCAGTAAGTATTGTTGTCAAATCACGATACTAGTTAATTCATGGTCTCATCATTGTTCATGAAAGGGAACTTTCAATCCAGGACATTTTTCGGAGTTACATTTATAGGTATTCCGTTTTTTAAAACTTAGAGCGAAACTTAAAAACTTGTATTATTGTTTATTAAGTATTATTCTCCAGTTTATATTCATCGTGGCAAGTGGTTCTGAAAGGCAATAATATTTTTATGATTTTTTAAATGAATAATCTATAAAATGATGCTGTTGTTATTTTTTCAAATTGTTTTCCTCGTCTTTTAGATCAATGTAAAATAGGTAGCTATCTTGATTTAACAGTTCGCTATAACAAGGGCTGAAGTCACGTGCTAAATAAAAAAGTATGCTCTCAAACTTCGCTTCTGGAACATACAATTATGTATACAGGATACATAGTAGTCTAGAAACAGTTGATTGTTGATCCTCTGTACAGAATTAGTTTCCAATAGCAGCTTCTCATTGTTAATAGATTCTCGGAGAGGAAATTATGGAACATGAATTAGTGATAAATTAAAGAAACTACGTCATTAGAAACTTTCTGATTAACAGATAACACTTGGCGATGATCGTCACATGAAGTGATACCCCGCATTGTTCATACGTTTGGCACATTTTCCTAGCTAAACACTCGATAAAGGATGAAGCATGTTGTGCACCGTAAAAGACTACATAAGCAGAAGCTGAGTGTAAAAATACCGTATCCGTTTGATGAATTTGTCAAGAAGAAAAGGACATTATTACGACTCTGACAGTTTTAAGTTTATTATATGAAATTGTTTTACCTGGGAGCCTCCAAAGAGTGCAATTGCCATTAAAAAGATTTACTACATTTCCGCTCAAAGCCTTTCAATGTTCTCACTTAACATTGGCTTTGAACTGAGAATCAGATCCCAAATTGTTTGATTTTTTTCTCAAGCGCTGGACCTCTAATGTATATGGTATGTCACACGGCAGGAATATCGCCGCATTCTTTTTCTGCTTTTAATATACCTGACGACAATCGCTGTTTGTATTTCTACAATGACTGGTTTCAGCTGTCAGCCGTCTTCCTGTCAGTGCCGCATTGTAAGAAGCTTTGTGACATGGATGGGTAAGCATTGTCGTCAGGCATCATGAAAGACAAAAAAGCAATTATTTTCCAGTTACCGTCTTCCCCAAATCGACAGTTTTCACGTATTTTACAAAATATTACATTTCAAACTCTTGCAGTTTCATTGTCACACAGAGCATGGAGTCTGAAAGTGATTGGCATTCAGAAAGATCTGGATTCAAATTACCGTTCTACCACCCTGATTTACATTCCTCGAATCAAATCGTCGTGAATACCAATATCTCCCTCACATAATTCTAGGCTTATTATATTCCGTCATCGTTTACCAGTGGCATCGGTGGTCCGTGATGGGACTTGAAACCGCAGCATTCCATCCTCCTTTCTTTGCCCCTCCAAAACACTGCGGGTCCTACAGGTAACTCAGTGTAAAGAATGACAGACCACTAGTTAATGTAGCTGAGTGTGAATTTCCCACCTACCCATACTATGATCGCTAATACAGACTACGCGCGGCAACATCCATTAGCCGGGAACTAGCTTCATTAAGCAAGTGACCTTCTGTTTTTACCAAGTCATTCGCCGCAATAGTCTTAAACCTGAGCTGCTATTCATCGTGCTACTTGCACAGGCGAGCTCCTGTACCGACTCAGTGCACTAAAGAAATATAAAGTCTGACCGTTGTGTTGGTTCTGTGAGAATGGTGACTCGGTCCTGGATTCAAATAGAGGCTCGGTGTCTAGTCTCACCCACAAGCCGACTGTGTGTGTGTGTGTGTGTGTGTGTGTGTGTGTGTGTGTGTGTGTGTGTGTGTGATGTCCTAAAACAGATTCTTGTTGAGGTGTCGTTCATATACTTGTGTCGACAATGGTCAGTACTTAGTGGCAGTGCATGTGTTTCTTTTGACATTCATTGTTCATTTCCTGTTGCTTGTGTTTACATCTGTTTCCATTTTTGGAATGTAGCAAGAAACTTAGAAAATCTGAAAAGAGAAAAGCGAAAGCTCAGTCTACCGTTGTCAGTAAAGTGAAACTGAAAGAATATAAGGATTTCTAGTCAGGCGCACATACCTTAATGTCAGCAGCATTAATACAACATAAGTAGGATTCTCTGTGGGTAGAAAGATAGGGCAAAGGGTGGGTTAATGTGAACAGTTGAGTAATATCAATATTCTCAACAGAACCGGCAGCAATCCAGTAACAACAACAACACCTGAGGTATGCGTGGCAATATGACAAGCAGAAGAAGAAGGAGAGAGGGAGAGTTTATGAAGACATTGAATGATTAGCTCAGTAAGCAAAGGGAATTGAAATTCTAATACTCACAGAGCATTGGTAGACTGTAGTAAGGCAAGGAGCAGAAGATGGAGGCATGGTACAATGCAGCCTCCATTGTAAGAAAGGCAGAGGAGCAAAGATACCCTATGTCCTTGAAAAAACTTCAATTTATAATAGTCAACGGTCTTGTCAGAGAGGGCAGAGGAGTGGGCAGAGGTTCAGAGCACTGTCTTGCACTCCGAGTGGGAAACTTCCCCATGTAGGCAGAGGAACTAATGGCATGAGGATGCAGAAGGCAATGCAAACCACTGCATAAAAGACACATAATGTGCCTCCACAGGACATATTACCAGTCACTGAAAAGTATCACTATGATCTCTCCATTGGAAAAAGATTCAGAACTCGTGCCCCATTGGACCTCCACGAGGGGACTGCCAAGGTGGAGGTGACCATGAGAAAAAGATTGAATAAGCAACGATGGGATGAGATTCTATGAGTCAAAGCGTGGAACATCATAACTTTGAACATAAAACGGAAGCTAAAAAATCTGAAACGGCAAGTGCAATGGTTCAATCTACATATATTGTGGGTCAGTGAACTGAAATGGAAAGAAGGTAATGATTTTTGGTTAGACAGATGTAGGATAATATTTACAGTAGCAGTAAGGGGTGTAATGAGACTAGGATTCGTTACCAATAGCAACTTATTTCAGAGAGTTATCTACTACGAACATTTCAGTGAAAGAGACATTCTTATCAGATTCGACAGCAAACCATTGCCACAACTATAGTTCAGGTATACATGTCAGCATCGCAAGCAGGAGATGAAAAGATATAAAAAGTATGTGGGGATAGACAAAGGGTAATTCAGTATGTAAAGGAAGATCACAACCTAATAATCATGAGTAGTGGGGCTATGCTGTTTCTGGTGCAGCTTGCATTGAAGCGAAATGTATTCAAGATGGCTGCTGTGGATAAGGCAATGTCGCACTGATGTCACGGCATGAAGTTCAAATTTTGGTGGGAAAATAGGACAACTGGGCTACGACCACTAACGTAGCTCTGCACCCCTCCCCCAAGCCTGTCACGTCACTGCCCCAACAGAACCCCTCCCCAGGAAGTGCAGGGAAATTGTCAGTCTCTGTCCAGCTTCCTGAGACCAAGGTTAGGTTAGTGAACTTTATTTGTGGTGGGAAACGGTAATTCTGTGCTGGAAAGGAAAGTAGGGACTTAATTAAATAATTTATTTATTTACAGCTCAAATGGGCTACCTCCAGTAACCTAACTTAGAGATAAGTGTGTTCACCTCGATGTACAGGGACCAACTGAACTAGTTTGCGCTACATCCACCAGAGGGCACTGTTGGCCTCCTGCCACTCCTACTATGTCACCCACCCCCACCAACTATGAATCCTACCCTGGAAATAGGGGTAACTTGTCAATCTCTGTCCAGCTGCCAGAGAGATGGCTGGATTAGTATACTTTACTTATTTTTGTGGGTAACTAAAATAAAGATACTACTAATTGTGTGTGTGAAATCTTATGGGACTTAACTGCTAAGGTCATCAGTCCCTAAGCTTACACACTACTTAACCTAAATTATCCTAAGGACAAACACACACACCCATGCCCGAGGGATGACTCGAACCTCCGCCGGGACCAGCCACACAGTCCATGACTGCAGCGCCCTAGACTGCTCGGCTAATCCCACGTGACTACTACTAATTACACATCTAAATGCAAAGTGCAACACAACAATTGCCTAATATCGCAGTATGGCTCAAAATTTACTATTTCACACCACTGGTGTTATCCTGCTGGAAAAAATTCACAATACTAATCGAAACCAGTAACAGACGGACTCAAAATAAATAGTAACTCCAAATAGGACTCTCCCTTCACCAACAAACTTGTGAATTTGCAGGAAAAAGACATTTGTTTTTGATTTTACTTACTTTTCGAAGGACAGTTCTATAATGGGGAAACATTATTGGCGTCTAAGCACATAGGGGAAAACACAGACAGGAAAATCAAGACAATTACTTATCTAAAAATTCATGACATATTTCGAAATCCACAACAGATCGTGAAGAAAACAGAGACACACATCAGATCAGATGTATGAAAGGTTGTCCTACAAATCGAAGTATTGTCCTACAAACGAGGAAAATGGCCGACAAATGGTTCAAGTGGTGCTGAGCACTATGGGACATAACTTCTGAGGTCATCAGTCCCCTAGAACTTAGAACTACTTAAACCTAACTAACGTAAGGACATCACACACATCCATGCCCTAGGCAGGATTCGAACCTGCAACCGTAGCGGTCGCGCGGTTCCAGACTGTAGCGCCTAGAACCGCTCGGCCACACCGGCCGGCAAAATGGCCGACATTTTCGGTGAATTTTCCATACCTTACAACTGCTGGCCTGGAGATGCTCTAAAGACACAATGATGCCTGAGGGACAGCATCGCACCTGCCCAAATGACAGGGGGCTGGTCTATGGACTTGTCTCTGAACAGTCGAAAAAACAAGATATCACGTGACTCTCTGACATCAAGGAACTTTCCCTAGATGCCTTGCTCTGCCTCTGTACTATTCGAACCAGTCTGTAGAGATTCCTTTGCTCCCCCGCAAAGAATGTTTTGTGACTCACTGACGTCATGGAACTCCCTGTGAATGGAGCATCCTAACTTCTTCTTACTGAATTTTCCTGCTAAAATGCTGGTAATCTGGCATGGGAGCAATGTCCGCCACTTCCTACAGATGGACAAATTACGAGAATTTCAGCGGAAATCTGTTTTTGTGGGCCGGCCGCAGTGGCCGTGTGGTTCTAGGCGCTTCAGTCCGGAACCACGAGACTGCTACGATCGCAGGTTCGAATCATGCCTCGGGCATGGATGTGTGTGATGTCCTTAGGTTACTTAGGTTTAAGTAGTTCTAAGTTCTAGGGGACTGATGACCTTAGATGTTAAGTCCCATAGTGCTCAGAGCCATTTGAACCACTTGTTTTTGTGGAGATCGAAGAAAACATACTGCACTGATAGTTAAATTCCGATAAAATGATCTATAGAGCGTGAAATATGCAAACTATTGCCAAAGACACAGTCAATTACACTGATCTGATACTGTCGAGGAAAGCTTGAATTTTTCGACGCGAAACCTATCTCAAACTATGAAACGTCCCCTTAGAAAAATTTATGAATTACTGTGCTGGTAAACTCCTTACGTTATTTGGTTTTCAAACAGCTGAGCAAAAGTGAACGTACTCAGACATTCCTCTCTTTACTTATTCCGATCATCACTAAACTGACACACAATATTTTTAGCGCAATGCAATCTGACTTTCAATAATTCCTACAAAGGAATGGCCCTGACTAACAATAACCTATACCTTCCATGAATCACTTACCTCACAAAAATCTTCGTTACTCGAACTACTGCAATACAGTGAGCGCCAATACTGCCAGCTAAATAAAAGATTCTAACTACTGAAGGCACTAACTACTGATAGGCATAGTTAGCAAACGAAAGATTTTGATAGAGAACAAACAATGTATTTACCATAATGGTGTTCAAAAGTCATAATATATATAACAGTTCATGACATCCAGTCTTACAGATTTACTGTCTCTGGTGGACACACGTCCAGATCATCCGCTCTCAAAACTCCGCCATCTCTCTCCCCACATCCATCACTGCTGGGCGGCTAACCTCCAACTGCGCAACGCTACGCGCTGTTAACATCCAACTGCCCAACACTTCAATAGCAAATTCCAACAATGCAAACCAGCCACAGACTGCACACAGCACAGTCAGTGATATTCATACAGAGCGCTACATGACGTTACCAACATAAATACCTAAACAGCCTACTTACAACTAGGCTAAATCACAATAAACAATTGTACCACAACGCTTTATCGCTACATCGCTACAGTAAACACAGTTCACATCCTGCACCATACAAAATCATCACTGTTGCGAACAGCTATCAACCACTAGGCACTCATGTGTGTACAGGGAAGAGAAACAGAAAAATCCAAAAACAGAAGGACGTGCACCACACATAGTCGCGGTGCCAGATATCCCTAGCGAGCTCGCTCGCTCATCCACCGCGGCCAGCGGTCAGGGAGAAACTGTCCCCCAGCCTTCGCCATGCGCTGGCCTGATGCGTTACTCTCATGCCCTCTGTGGACAGGAGCCACTCTCTGAAGTGCTGTACAAAGGCTGGGCTGGTTTCTCCAGCACGAAGGAGTCTGCTTACAGTTCAGTTTCCAACCGGGCCAGGCGCTACAGTCTGGAACTGCGCGACCGCTACGGTCGGAGGTTCGAATCCTGCCTCGGGCGTGGATGTGTGTGGTGTCCTTAGGTTAGTTAGGTTTAAGTAGTTCTAAGTTCTAGGGGACTGATGACCTCAGCAGTTAAGTCCCATAGTGCTCAGAGCCATTTGAACCATTTTTCCAGCCGGACCTGGTGGCTGCAACGAGCTGCGACCATCTCCAGACTCTGGCATTACAAGAATATTTACTTTCAGAGCTCTGTCTATGAGAAATGTTTCGTCAGGCGTCAATTATTTTACCGATCTCGAAACCAGTATCACCTGCAATATCTGTTTTTACCAGAAAACTGTGATATTTGAGACATTTTTATGTTGAACTCATCTAGTAGCATATGAAAATTACGATAATTTCATGTATTTTCACATGGTTTCTCGGAATATCAGACCATTTACGACTGTTCTCAAATCAACCGCATAGCAGCATGCCACCGATCGACTGCACAATATATTTCTGCAGATAAGTAGAGTAAATTATATCTTTAGACAGCCTAAACTTTAGTGTAGGGCGCGCTGCAAACCATTGAGTAACTAGAAACTTATCTCATCCGCAAAAATTTTTAGGTGAAAACTCGAAAGTAGAGGAAACAGTTCCACTCTGATTTGTTTAAACAAACACCGATTTCAGTGACACAACAGGTTCCAAATTCAGCTGAGGTTTTAATACTCATAATCACAAGTATGCACTCGGCCTCACGTGTATAGATGGATGAGAGCAGACAGAAGCTGTTGACGATCTAGAACAATAGTATACTTTCGCAACACCTGTGTGTGTGTGTGTGTGTGTGTGTGTGACACGCAGCCAGCGGTCCTCACCACTCGTGAATAACGATATCTGTTGATCATATTCACAGTCAGAGTGAGATACAGCTCTCTAACCTCTCCGTTGTCAAAACTTTCAACAGCAGTCTCTAATAATACGTTTATTTCCAGAGCATTCTGCCGTTAATGCTAAAAGCTTTCTCAGCAAAGAGAGAGAGAGAGAGAGAGAGAGAGAGAGAGAGAGAGAGAGAGAGAATACCTCTCAGAACTAAACAGTTCTTACCAAACAAAATCCTTGTCTAGAATATCTAATGAAGCATTAAGCATTCTGGCTTCAAAGACGTTCTTGAATGCTGAGGGGAAGTGCTTTCTGCAAACCAACACATACAGGTCTTGTGAACAATAGTAAAGAACTTGTGCGCTCAGCGCCCCTTCCTAAACGTACGGCATGCCCCATATTTGTAGCGACTGTGGAAACACTTGTTTTCACATCACAAAAGTATTGTGACAGTCTTGTACAACTGTATGTCATAGACTATATTTTACGTTAAGTATTGTCTCACCTAGTACAAAATCTGTTCTTATCTGTTACGTACCGAAAAGAAAAACGCCTGATTACCGCTGCAACTCGCGAATCATATCATAGCAAATAGGTGAACAATACACACGCACACACACACACACACACACACACACTCACACACACACACGCACACACACACACACACACACACACACACACACACACAAATGGCTGATGTTAAAATTGCTGTTCTGATGGGGCAACTGACTGAAATACTGCAGTAGCTAACAGTCGTTATACTTCTTTTTCCTGTAGCTTATGCTTATTTTCTTAGAATTTCAAATATTTAGTCACCACAACATCGAAAACCTACCTTCCTGGCAGTGGCCGTGTCGCGGATTCTTCCCGCTTCTGTAAAAATGTACCGAGGAAGATCGCTCCGTTAAAAAGAATCTGGTTTCTTAAGCTCTATTTAAAACTATGGAAATGGACTGTTCGAATTTTATCCTGCCTAAATGCTAGCGACGCAGAAGTACATTCCAATAATCAGAATGGGGGAGCATATGATGTGGAAGACTGTAGTTTGAATGGAACATTTGTTGATGCTGGAGGGAGTACCACACACAGGACCAGTGTACTTAAATAGCACTCACAGACGATTGGAGATTACGTCACATGCATCTCATCCCATTGCATCTCTGGGTTACTGGGCATTCCTTTTTCCTAGACAAATTACGTTTCGTATGCACGTATATAACATGGAAGACTGTAGATGTAATGACACATTTTTTAATGGTGTGAGGCATCACGTTACTTAAATAGCCTCAACAGACGTTTGGTAACTACATTACAGACATCTGATTCCATTGCTTCACTGGATGACCT
The DNA here is from genome assembly GCF_021461385.2 of Schistocerca piceifrons. Classification (NCBI taxonomy): domain Eukaryota; kingdom Metazoa; phylum Arthropoda; class Insecta; order Orthoptera; family Acrididae; genus Schistocerca; species Schistocerca piceifrons. Next base: position 549,461,571 of record NC_060143.1, read on the forward strand.
ATATTTTCATCGTAAGCAGATTACCTTTTGAAATCAGGGTGGATTCTATATGCACGAGTATGCAATGGAAGACTATGGAACATTTGTTAATGGTTGGAGGGAGTACCAAACATAGCATTATTGTACTTATAGGAGCGACTATCCGATAGTATTTCTGTATGCTCGAATACCGCATTTATTGCATGTAACACCTGTTGGAATAGGGACACGATCTTGCAATGAACTTTCGTAGATTTTAGAATGACAGTGTGACCGAAATCACGAAAAGCGCATCTCCATCTCAGTGCTCCCACTGTCTTAAGCAAAACAATACCACAGATCTACTCTGGCACCAGTGCAGCGCGCACCACTTCCCGCAGATCATGTGTGTTCACGGCACTTTGTTGCTTTAGACATACGTCTTGTGATACTTCTCGAGCTGTTAATTTTAATGTAGCAATACCAAGCACAATGAGTAATTGCTGCACTAAAATTGCTGTCGAAAACTAGAATGATGAGACAGAATATGTCTTACTTGGCCGTCGACTGTTCTCGACAGATACGTCGGTTTACCATGCAGCTTTCCTCGAATATGTGACGCAAAAATGTGAGAAAGACGACTAGTTCTCTCGGAAATGTAGGATGGATTCAGGTACGTACTTTTTACTCGATCAGCGTGTGAGATTGGGACAGAAGGGAAGTCAGTAATACTGATGTGATGTACCTTCCACCATGAACTGTGTTGCAGCAGCAGGCAGTGTATTCACCTGCAATGGATGTTTAAGGAGGGTGTGACGACTTTGTTTTCTTTCGCAGTTTTCCCGTCTGTAGCACCGTGCCACGAATTCCACTGTCTTTTGAATCACGTGGCCTAACTGTGCGACGCACGCCGGCGCTGAGACTCGCTACCGCTTTCACCTACCAGAATCACTCGTGTTCAGAAAAAGAAACATAACAACTTAAACGACTAGAGATAGGTCGCTCATATTCACAGGACAAGTGCATTAGTATATTCTACAGAAATGGTTAGTATTTGAACCATTTTGACCCCCGGCTTCTTGGTCAACATCGATATCCTAGCGCACCACCACTTAGCGGTAAAATGTGCCTGCGGCTTTCGTTGTCGCTATAAACAGGACGTAATGGATCAGTGGGGATAAAGCAGATGTGCAGGATGCCTCGCAGACGCATGCGCGAACCGTGCTGTCAAATCAGTGAGTTTGAAAGAGGGCGCATTATCGGCATGAGGGATTGTGATGTATCCATACAGGAAATTACTGCTCGTGTGGGACGAAGTGTTTCGGCAGTGCAACGGGTGTGTGCAGAATGGTTCACGGGAGGCCATAGAACATGACGAGAATGGCCAGATCGCACCACCCAGACCATCCCCCGAGAAAATCGATACCCCGTCCAAATGGTATTGCAGGACAGACCTGCGCCCTCCTTGCGTCTGGCGCAACAATGGAACAGTGTAACACATCGTACACTATCAGAGGTGACAGTCCGTCGCCGTTTATTACGGCATGTGTTACGTGCATGTCATCCACTTCTCTACCTACCTTTTGGCGAATGTGCAGAAACATGCTAGACGGCAATGGTGCATGTAACGACGTCACTTGGGAGAGGGATGGCATCAGATAGTGTTTTCAAGCAACTCTAGGTTCTGTTTGCTTGAATATGATGGCCGCATTTTGGTTCACCGCAGGGGAGCGGCATCACAGTGAGTGCATTCGCACAAGACATACAGCGCCGGCTTAGGACCTTATGGTGTGGAGTGCTGTTGGGTACAATCACTGTGTCCAGTGTGACCTACGTGAGTGACATCCTGTGACCGTAGCAATACTGTTTCTGCACAACACTCCAGACGCCACTTTTCAGCTAGACAATGCACGAGCACATGTTTCTGCATGAACACGTTTCTTCTTGGTGTCAAGGGATGTCAGTCTTTTGACCTGGCCCGCCAGATCACCAGACTTATCGCCGATCGTAAATGTGTGAGATATGGTGAAATGACGGGTGGAGAATTGGACCCAGTGCCCCCCACCACAGCTGAACTTTGTAACCACATGATCGCAGTATGGGTGGATATACCACAGGACGCCATACGCGTCCTACACGAACTGAAAAAATTATCGGGGTCCATGGCCGACCCTGTGCCTACTAGGCAACAAGAAACGTGCTGAACTGAAGTGACTGAAATGCTAATTGTTACTTAGAACATACCAATGTACACGTCCTGTGAAGATAACGTCGTACGCCTAGTCCTTCAATGTGTTCTGTTTCTTTCTGAACGTGGGTGTGGTTGCGAACATCTCCATCTGATGGAAGCCGTGCATCCTGCCACAAACAGGGCGCTTGAGATGGTTGCCCTCTTGCACGCTCTCTCAGTATGAAGAAAGCCTTGCGCTGTTATAAATGCACATTACTGTTATTTGAACCCTCCAGTGCGACGTGGTTCTGTCTGGAACATGGCCATCTCAACGGTAATGGCAACAGCTGTACACGGCATACTCCATATGCGCTGCATGAGGACTTGTGCGGTATAATGACATCAGACGTCTCCAATTGATTTCTATTTCGATCCTCGAAATACGAGAGCAAAGCGGTATCGCTTCTACAGAAGTCAGAAAACATATAATATTTACTGTCAGTTACGGAAAAATGGGATCGGCTGTTGAATAACATATCGGTATACATTACAGCGTCGATTCTGTGTTACATAAGAAGACCATGTGGCTGACAGCGTTGATAAGTTTCGATTTTGTCACACAAAATGTTGAATCTATCCGTGTTTTATGGGATATACATAACACCAGACCCCTCCATCAAATTTTAAATGACATCACGTGACATACATACATACAGCAAATCTCTGACTTTTGACAGTAAAATCTGCGTTCATGTTGGAACTTTATTTAGTGCTTTTAAGTCAGCGAATAATGAGTTTTCCACGTAATGGGACAATTTCCGCGTCAGATCCGTGGTTGACTTCTCGATCTATCAGGTGATCGTGAACTTTGTGATCGTAGAATATGTCGGTCTCCCCCTAAAAGGAATCTGTTTAAATGAAAATGAATGTGTCCCTTCTACACTGCGTACACTATGGACTTCGCGAGAGAGGATGGCAGCGGGCACGGGTATGATTCGCAAATTGCAGCAGTAAACAGGAGGTTTTCGTAGCGGTACGTGACACATAAGAACAGACTTTTTTTTACCGGGTGCGACAATACTTAGAGGGAATACAGCCTATGACATAATACTGTACAGGATTTTCACGGTACTTTAGCGGTGTGAAAACGTTTCACAGTCGCTACGAATATGGGGCATGATATACGCTTACGAATGGTGCTCAGCACACAGGTACTTTGCTACTATTCAGAAGGCCAGTATATGTCGGTGTACAGAAAGCATTTCCGCTCAGAGTTCAAGAATGTCTTTGGAGCCAGAATGATCAATGGTTCATGGTATATTCTAGACAGGAGTTTTGTTTCCAAAGAACTGTTTGGTTTAGAGAGGTAATATCTCTCTCTCTCTCTCTCTTTTTCTGGGGCGACGGGCCACAGCACCCCAGAGGTAGCGATGATGTGGGGATTTTCCCGTATGACCATTTCACGAGTGTACCGTCAATATCGGTAATCCGGTAAAACATCAAATCTCCGACATCGCTGCGGCCGGAAAAAGATCCTGCATGTACGGGACCAACAACGACTGAAGAGAATCGTTCAACGTGACAGAAGTGCAACCCTTCCGCAAATTGCTGCAGATTTCAATGGTGGGCCATCAACAAGTGTCAGCGTGCGAACCATTCAACGAAACATCAACGATATTGGTTTTCGGAGCCGAAGACCCACGCATGTACCCTTGATGACTGCACGACACAAAGCTTTACGCCTCGCCTGGGCCCGTCAGCACCGACGTTGGACTGTTGATGACTGGAAACATGTTGCCTGGTCGGACGAGTCTCGTTTCAAATTTTATCGAGCGGATGGACGTTTACGTGTATGGAGACAACGTCATGAATTCATGGACCCTGCATGTCAGCAGGGGACTGTCCAAGCTGATGGAGGCTCTGTAATGGTGTGGGGCGTGTGTATTTGGAGTTATATGGGACCCATGACACTTCTAGATATGACTGACAGGTGACACGTATGTAAGCATTCTGTCTGATCACTTGCATCCAATCATGTCCACTGCACATTCCGACGGACTTGGGAAATTCCAGCAGGACAATGCGTCACCCCACGCGTCGAGAGTTGTTACAGAATGTCTCCGAGGAGACTCTTCTGAGTTAAAACACATTCGCTGGTCCCCAAACTCCGCAGATATGAACATTATTAAGCGTATCTGGAACGCCTTGCAACTTGCTATTCAGAAACTCTTTCGGATTTATGGACAGCCCTGCAGGATTCATGGTTTCGCTTCCGTCCAGCACTACTTCAAACCAACATTATTCGAGTCCATGCCACGTCGTGTTGCGGCACTTCTGCGTGGTCGCTGGGGCCCTGCACCATGTTAAGCACGTATACCGCTTATTTTGCCTCATCAGTGAAGGAGGCTGCTGTTGGAACTTTTGACAACGGAGAGGTTAGAGAGCTGTATCTTACTTTGCCTGCGAAAATGATCGAAAGACTCCGCTATTTACGAACCGTGAGGACCGCTGGCTTCATGCTCCCCCCCCCCCCCCCTCCACACACACACGCGCGCGCGAAAGTACACTATTGTCCTAGACCGGCGAGAGCGACAGCGACAGCGACAGCGACAACTTCTGTCTGCTCTCCTCTGCATATGCGCGAGAGGCCGAGTGCACATTTGTGTTTGGATCCCGCAGAATGGGGCATGTCACTGTTGTGAAATCATAACAGGAATTTGCCTGCCGTCTCCCCCCGCAGTTGAGGCCACACATGCCGGTCGTTGCCACAGACTCGTACCCGACACTGTGCAATGTTTGCGCACGATCTGTAGGCGCGTTTAGGGACAATTTTTGAGTGAACTCCATCGGCAGATTCGTATGATCTAGGCTATGCAGCAATGCAGCGTTTTCCTCAAACTTTTTCGAAAGCGATGTTGTGAACGTCTCTAACATCATAGTAAATCCAGCGAACGACGGACTGTAAAAGTTTCTGGTGGGTGTAGGTATGAAGGTATCAGCAGTGAGAAGTGTCAAAGAGTAGCTTTGACCAGCCTAATGTTTTTCCTACGGGGGCACAGTTACTGAACTATATGAAATAAAATCGTCACAACTCCTGAACAGTTTGCGTTAGGACGTTCAAACTGCACGGTTGGTCGCGGGGCATTATTGGATTTAGTATGCGCTATGTGGTTTGATTTAGCGACGACGTCCACTTACATTTGGATGGGTTCGTCAATAAGCAAAATTGGCGAATTTGGGGGGACTCAGAATCAACATTTCGCGATCGACAAGTTTCTTCACCCTCAACGGGTGACTGTGTAATGTGCAATGCTCAGTAACGGAGTAATCGGTGCGATATTCCCTCGTGGCACGGTGACTATCGAACGGTACGTGAAGGTTTTGGGAGATGATTTCATCCCCATTATACAAAATGACCCTGATTTTGACAAGATGTGGTTCGTGCAAGACGGAGCTCGACTCCATTGAAGTGGAATAGTGTTTCATGTCCTGGAGGGGCACTTTGAGGACCGCATTCTCACTCTGGGGTACCCAGAAGCCACTACCGTGGGCGCTCAGTGGCCGCCATATTCTCCGTATATGAACACATGCGATTCCTTTTTGTTAGGCAAAAAAACCCAGTAACGCTGAAACAGCCATTCAGGAGGTCATTGACAGCATCGATGTTCCGACACTTCAGCGAGTCTTGTAGAATTTCGCTATTCGTCTGCGCCACATTAACGCCAGTGATGGCATGCATATCGAACAAGTCATAACCTAATTCCGAATATTTGTGGTGACGTTTACATGTTGAATAAAGTGTGTGCACACCGTAGTTCGTAACTAATTTAAGTTTCTTTCTTGTTGTTCAATAATTGTCACCCTATACGTGAGCCTCGTTTTACTTAGCCGAGTACCACTCTTCGATAGTTCTGGCACTGTGCGGATCAAGATCCGTGACGAATAGTCAGGTATTTCGTTATTGGTCCAGAAGGGCCAGTCCACCCACGAAATACCTTTAACGGCTTCTAGGAAGCGTCTTGTTCTTGAATCTTTTGTCCATTTGTGACGAGTTCCACAGATTGGAAGCAGAAGTCTTTTGTTAGACTGTGATGTGATGTGATCAGTGACGCCACAGTTCTCCGTCAGGGCTGTAGTGAGACAAGCTATTACAAGTCTCTGTCTCCCTCTCCATCCAGCGGATCCGACAGTTCTAGAATACTTTTGTTCGACTGTGAGGTATACTGCCATTCTTCGTTTCCCGTCTTTATTTGGTTGAGAGAACGTCGATTGTGATGTGCTGTTTGCACTGAGATGGTGAAACACCCGTGGAAGAGATGTTTGATGTTTCTCTAGACATGAGAAATGGCTCTGAGCACTATGGGACTTAACATCTGTGGTCATCAGTCCCCTAGAACTTAGAACTACTTAAACCTAACTAACCTAAGGACATCACACACATCCATGTCCGAGGCAGGATTCGAACCTGCGACCGTAGCAGTCCCGCGGTTCCGGACTGAGCGCCTAGAACCGCTAGACCACCGCAGCCGGCAGACATGAGAAGTACATGTGATTATTATGAGTATTATGAGTATTGAAACCTTAATACAAGGGTGATCTGGAATCTGTTTTATCATTGACATCGGTATTCATTAAAAGAAACAAGGGTGGAACTACCAGTTTCCTCTGTTTTAGAGTTTTCACGTAAAAATCTTCGCAGAAAATAAGTTTCTAGTTTCTTATTGGTTTGCAGCACGTCTAACTGTAAAGTTTCGGCTCTCTCAATATATAATTTCCACTCTTTACCTTCAGAACTACTAGGGCTATTCGGAAAGTAAGTTCCGATTGATCGCGAAATGGAAACCACTGCGACAAGTAGAAATATTTTACCTGAAACAGTTAGCCACAGCTTCCAGCCACTGCTCTACATAGTCACCACTCCGACTTAGACATTTGTCGTAGCGTTGTACCAACTTTCCAATATCCTCAGCATAGAAAGCAGCCGCCTCTGCTTCCCGCCAATTATGTACGCTCATCTGTAGCTCGTTGTCTGTGCGAAAATGTTGTCTTCACAGCCAGTAATTAATGTGAGCAGAGATGAAACACAGAGGGAGCCAATTACCGGCTGTAGTGCGGGTGATCAAATACTTTCTATCTAAAACGCTGCAGGAGCATTTTCATTGCCCCTGCAAACTGCGACCAAGAACTGCCACGAAGTAGGAACCGTATGACAGTTCTGTAATGTGGGCTGCATAACATCAGGCGAATTCTCTCACCAGGACCTCATACTTGGCGGGAGACACTATTTTCTACGCATCTTTATGTGCTCACCATGCACTCAGATCTAAAAAAAAAAAAAAGTGATGCAACCGACAGGCATACTAGAGACAATTTCGAACACACATGTGCAAAACTTTATGAGATTTTCACAGTGGTTTCCATTTCTTGACTGATCGGAACTTACTTTCCGAATATCCCTCGTATATTGTGCAAGTTATCGGTAGCACACTGATATGCAGTTGATATTAAGAATAATCGCGTAAGTAACCCATGACGTACGAAGTAAGGAGGACATAAAAAATAGACTATCACAGAGAATACTACTGGTGTCAAACACAGACCTTAATTTGAAGAATCCGCGCGAGATTAGCCAAGCGGTCTTGCCGCTGCAGTCATACACTGCGCGGCTGGTCCCGGCGGAGGTTCGAGTCCTCCCTCGGGCATGGGTGTGTGTGTTTGTCCTTAGGATAATTTAAGTTAAGTAGTGTGTAAGCTTAGAGACTGAGGGCCTTAGCAGTTAAGTCCCATAAGATTTCACACACATTTGATTTGAACGATTTGAAGAAGAAATTTCTGAGAATTTACGTTTGTAACACAGCGTTATATAGTAGTGTATCATGGAGAGTGAAAGGATCGGAACAGAAGAAAATTGAAGTCTTTTGAGATGTGGTGCTACAAAAGAATCTTAAAAATTAGGTGTTCTAATAAGGTAAAGAAAGAAGAGAATCAGTGAGGAAAGGAGCATTCTGAAAACACCGAAAGGAAGGAGGAATATGATGATAGGATATGCGTTGTAGAATTAGAAAATAACCTCCATCGTACTATATGGAGATGGAGAGGGTGAAAACTGCAGGGAAAGACATACATTGGAATACATCTAATAAATGATAGAGGACCTAGGATGGAAGACAGTATCGCAGGAGACGAATTTGTGATAGACCGTATCAGACCAGTCGGTAGACTGATGATAAAAAAAAAAGCGTGTCGAGTACACTGTCCAAAGGAAGAGGAAGGGGTACACATACCTTGACACCCAAGAAAATACTAGAAAGTTGCTGGAGACATAGAAAAGACATACAAAAGTACCACGTATGATGGTGAAACATAAATTCTGACATCAGGTGTTGAATTGTAAGGCGGATCCGGGAGCGGATATAGGCTCAGAAATCAATGTAGTAATGATAAAGAGTATGCTGAAGTTGAGCATCGTCAGGATACAGGAAACGCGGGAAAACACCATCCACTAAATCACAACGCGGAGAAAAGTGTGCTTTGAGCGATAGAGATAGACGGTCATTGAAGAGGATTGTGAAGAAAGATAAGTAGATCACTGCAGGGCTAGCTTGAACTCCAAAACCACACGTCAATGGTGAATATGCTCGTAACACGAAAAAGTGGTGGCGAAGCCGTAAAACCTAGACTATGGAGCAGTGGTAGAAAGTAGTTTTGTCGCTTGAGTCTTGTGCTACACTGTTTTCAGCTTCTGGTCGACTTTACGTCTCAACAGTGGAACGTGGCCCGGGTTCGGTGATGACCCACACAGACATATTACGGTATTTCATGGATCCAGTAGGTACACTGCAAGGTCGCATAATCGGCAAAGATTAGATGACTACTTTGGGTGATCAGGTCAATCCCAAGGGACAACATTTGTTCTCCAACGCAGACGCTGTATTCCAAGACGACAGGCCCTCTGCTCACACAGCTCGCATCATCCACGACTGGTTTCTGGAGCATGAGATTGAATTTTCGCACCTTCCCTCCTCACCACAGTCACCAGATCTCAGTATTGTTGAAACTTTGCGGTCTACATCCGAGAGAAGAGTGCGTCGTCACTATCTACATTCTCCACCATTATCTGAACTTTCCACTAATTTGCCGGAATAATCGCAGAGGACTCCCTTGAAAATCATATAGGACCTTCATTTATCCATTTCGAATCAACTGGAAGCCGTTTTGAATCCCAACAGGTCTCCTATACCATATTAGGCATGGTTTTTGGTGTTTCCTTATTTTTGTCCAATCCCTGTATGGTGGGTGGATGGTTCAGCGGTGTTTTTGGGGGTATTTTTCGTGCTTTGCCCTGGACCCAGTCATACAGGTTACCGTGAACATGAAACAGGATGTGAATTTGGACATTTTCGATGACAACGTTTTACCCTATCTTCTACATCTTCATGTGAGTATGCAGTGATCACTGTCGTCTCCCTAGACGGCAGCAGGTGTTTTCACAGCGCTACGTGCGTACGTTTCTTATATGAAGAACACTTAGGTAATCTGTCACACAGCGACTCATCCACTAATTCACCCGATCTTAATTCCATAGAAAATATTTAGGACTCTTTGACACAGTGGATGAAACGTAGCAATCAACATCCCAGCAGTCTGGTAGCTGCACAGGATCTAATCATCAATGAATGGGTTCTAGTAGATATGACATACGTGTAGAAACTCATAGATTCTCTTTGTCGCCAAATTTAGACAGTCACCAAGTCTACTTGGTATTGGCGTGACGTCTCTTGAAGGCATTAGTCCTTTTCTGGTGTGTTTACATTACATTACTTACAAGGGAACCTCCCCATCGCACCCCCCTCAGATTTAGTTATAAGTTGGCACAGTGGATAGGCCTTGAAAAACTGAACACAGATTAATCGAGAAAACAGGAAGGAGTTGTGTGGAACTACGAAAAAATAAGCAAAATATGCAAACTGAGCAGTTCATGCAAAGATAGGCAACATCAAGGATAATCTTAGCTCAGGAGCGCCGTGGTCACGTGGTTAGCGTGAGCAACTGCGGAACGAGAGGTCCTTGGTTCTAGTCTCCCCTCCAGCGAAACGTTTTTATTTATTTTGGCAAAGTTATGATCTGTCCATTCGTTCATTGACGTCTCTGTTCACTGTAATAAGTTTAGTGTCTGTGTTTTGCGACCGCACCGCAAAACCGTGCGATTGGTAGACGAGAGGACGTGCCTCTCCAACGGAAACCGAAAACATTCGATCGCAAGGTCATAGGTCAACCGATTCCTCCACAGGAAAACACGTCTGATATATTCCATACGACACTGGTGACGGCATGTGCGTCACATGACAGGAATATGTTGTCGACCCACCTAACTTGTACACTTGGCGAATGGGTAAAAACATTTTTCTACGTTGGCCGATTTAGGTTTTCTTATGGATGTGATAATTACTCCCAAAAAAGTGATGAAAACATAAGAGTTTGTCACATAAACTGCAACAAATGAATCCAACAGTTTCGCAGTCGCTCACTTTTCCCTGTGCTCTGTCAAAACATATATTTCAAATTTTTCCGTGTGTAGACCGTCAGATCCTGCCTATGTCCAAGCAAATCTGAATATGTCCTGGAATTTTGGAGAGCGAAGTTGATTATGTGTGAGTGCCTGAACTTTGATAATTGTCTGAAAATAAAAAATTAAACTTTTCGCTCGAAGGGAGACGTGAACCTAGGACCTCTCGTTCCGCAGCTGCTCACGCTAACCACGGGACTACGGCGCTCCTGAGTTCAATTTATCGTTGATGTTGCATATCTTGCACATCGACTACTCGGTTTGTATATTATGCTTATTTTTTCATATTTCCACACAACTTCTTCCTGTTTTCTCGATTGATCTGTGTTCAGTTTTTCAAGGCCTATCCACTGTGCCAACTTATAATTAAATCTGAGGGGGGTGCGATGGGGAGGTTCCCTTGTTAGTTCTAGGCTTTTGATTATGGCATATCATACAGTGCGTACCACCTTTTCACAACATTTGTTTATTTACGATGAAGTTTAATATCACTGGAACGCAACTATTCTACTTGAAATTCAGCAGGAAATTAAGGTCTTTTTTCCGTGTGGCTAGGGCCTCCCTTTGGGTAGACCGTTCGCCTGGTGCAAGTCTTTCGAGTTGAGGCCACTTCGGCGACTCGCGTGTCTATGGGGATGAAATGATGACGATAACGACAACACAACACAAGGTCCATGAGAGCAGAAAATCTCCGACCCAGCCGGGAATCGAACCCGGGCCGTTGGGTATGACATTCCGTCGCGCTGACCACTCAGCTACCAGGGGCGGACAGGAAATTAATTACTGGAGAAAGATTAAAACCCGTTCTCAAGTTCTCGGTTTACGATTGCGCCACCAGCAGTCCATTAACGGAACACACGGCAGACAAACTCCGCGAGCGCTAACTGCGCCGCAGGGAGAGATGCCAACGACCAAGGCTACAAGGCTAGCGGTATTTCTTGCGAACTCTTGCCTGAGTCTGCTTCCTAGAACTGCGCTCTAGATCTCCTAGTTAACCCTGTCGACGTTGGACACCTCTGGAATACTTGTAACCGAAAATTGAGCCAGTTAACCCCCGACCCACGGCCTGTATCTCTTATTTACGTCACGAGACGATCAAGCCACGCGGGTTCAATTTCCTGCAGAGCAATCCCTTCCGTGAAGCCCTGGGCACCTCTACACCAGCAGTCGCCCTGAATGTGGGACGTCCTTTTATTTACTCTCGACAGATGCGGTAATTTGGAACTACATTTGAAAGAGTCTACCAGCACATGGCTCCGAACAGTAACAGGAATTGTCGCACAACGTTCGTACCCTCGATTACGTAAATAAGGCAGTTTGATTTGTTTTTCAGCTTTTTGACGATGACAAAATTCACGTTCTTATATTAAGGTGCTGGAAATTTAATATATATAGTTTGTTTCGTTGGTTTTGTCTTCCTTTTAACTTAATAGATAAATAATAATGAGTCCAAACCCCATGTAAGTACGGTTGTTGTATTGTTGTCGCAGTTATTGTTGAAACTTTCTAGCAGATTAAAAGTCTGTGCTTCTCCTGCTGGACCGAGACCCGAACCTTGAACCTTTGCCGTTCGAGGGCAAGTGCTATATAAAATAAATAATCAACGCAGCAGATGATCAAGTACGTAAAAAGACAAGGCCTATAAAGTACGAGATATTGAATTGAATTGTGGAAAGGAGAAAACATGAAACTGTCGTAAGTGAAGCAGAGGAAAGGGAATGCAAAAGTCTAAAAAAATGAGATAGACAGGAAGTGCAATGTGGCTTAACAGGAACGGCCAGAGGAAATATGTAAGGATGTAGAAGCACATTTCACCGCGACAACGGTAGATGCAGCGTATAGATTTAATTGTTAAGAAGTCTTTTCGGAATGTATTTGTATGGAGAGTAGCCAAGTATAGAAGTCAAACATGAACGATAAACGGTTTCGATTGTAACAGAATAGAAGATTTTGAAATGTGGTGCTACAGAAGAATACTGAGGATTATATGGGTAGATCACGTGACTAATGAAGAGGTACTGGAAAGAACTGTGGAGAAAAGAAAGGTGCGGCACAACCTGACTAGAAGAAGGGCCCGGCTGATAGGACACATTCTGAGACATCAAGGAATCGCCGATTTGCTATTGGAGGTTAAGTTTAGGGGTTAGTATCTTAGAGGGAGACCAGAAGATGAGTACAGTAAGCAGATTCAGAAGAATGTCGGTTGCGGGGTAGTTATTCAGAAATGAAGAGGCTTGCATAGAGACCATAGAGAGCTACAAAAATGGTTCAAATGGCTCTGAGCACTATGGGACTCAACTGCTGAGGTCATTAGTCCCCTAGAACTTAAAACTAGTTAAACCTAACTAACCTAAGGACATCACAAATATCCATGCCCGAGGCAGGATTCGAACCTGCGACCGTAGCGGTCTTGCGGTTCCAGACTGCAGCGCCTTTAACCGCACGGCCAAGAGAGCTACATAAAACTAGTATATATATATACCGGGTGATCAAAAATTAGCCTAACAAAGTAAGACAAAACAAAGATGATGATCTTTACAGGAAATGCTCAATATGTCTACCAACATTCCTCAACAATAGCTGTGGTCGAGGAATAATGTTGCGAACAGCACTGTAAAGCATGTCCAGAGTTATGGTGAGGCATTGGCGTCTGATGTTGTCTTTCAGCATCCCTAGAGATGTCGGTCGATCACGATACACTTGGGACTTCAGGTAACCCCAAAGCCAATAATCGCACGGACTGAGGTCTGGGGACCTGGCAGGCCAAGCATGACGAAAGTGGCGCCTGAGCACACGATCATCACCAAACGACGCGCGTAAGAGATCTTTCACGCGTCTAGCAATATGGGGTGGCTCTAATAAAACCCTGTGTCATTCCAAGCATATATGTCAATTTGTAGCTCTCTATCTACATTATTCCGTGGTTTATTAAGTTTTAAAATTTATACTGACTTTTTGATCACCCGGTATACTGGAATTTCTTTAATTTAAAGTACTCTGCTGTTACATAAGCCTAAGCCATAAAATCTTCTTACGCTGCAACTTTGGTTCTAATGACACAGTTAGTGAAATTTCCAAGCAGCCAGGCATAATGTTGTGTTTCATGCAGCGATATAACTCTAGTCTGGAGAGAGCGCCTCCTGTATAGATACTGTGCTTTCCAACGTCCAGTTCCTGTTCGCGTCCGGTTCCAAAATTTAGTGCGATCTTTGCAGACAAAGGTATGTGCTAGCGGTCCGCAGCTCGTGGTCGTGCGGTAGCGTTCTCGCTTCCCACGCTCCGGGTCCAGTGTTCGATTCCCCGCGGGGTCAGGGATTTTCTCTGCCTCGTGATGACTGGGTGTTGTGTGATGTCCTTAGATTAGTTAGGTTTAAGTAGTTCTAAGTTCTAGGGGACTGATGACCATAGATGTTAAGTCCCATAGTGCTCAGAGCCATTTGAACCATTTGAACCATGTGCCAGCGTGTTTCCTAGTTGGCATCCGTTACAGGGAGGATAAGGCTTACGCTTAACCTTCTACAGTTTTTCTCCCATTAAAACTTTCTCATTGTCAGTATCTACCACATAGATTTTACGTCTCACGTTAGATATTTTTAGTCAATGTGCTTTCGGATAACATTCCAATTTTTGGCTCCATATTTCAGCTCTATCGAGTTTTGTAGTTGTCCCTAGTCAGCGAGGTGTATAGCTTGGAAGTGGCATTTTGGTGAGGGGCTTCCTGTACATAACTCAATTAACTTAATTCTTTATAACATTTACGAGCACATGCTGATTGGGCATTAATGTACCTCACGTTGGCAGGCACCCTTTGGTCGGGGCTAGGATAGTAAACGGTTGTTTGGTCATGGCTGTGTGATCCCTCTCTGTAACATTTTAGAAGTTTCTTTCATAAGCGTTGCAGTACACTGTCAATGTTCATCATTCACACCTAAAGCGCTGCCAATGCGAGCCACAGTTATGGCGTGAAGTGAAACTTTGAACATGTGGCATCTCCATACATGCCGGTATGTTGTTGTACTCTTCATTCCGAAAACTAGTTTGATGCAGGTCTCCACGCTACTCTATCCTGTGCAAGCCTCTTCATCTTTGAGTAAGTACTGCAACCGACATCCTTCTGAATCTGCTTACTATATTCATCTCTTGGTCTCACTCTATGATTTTAACCTCCACACCTAATCTCCAATACTAAACTGATGATCCCTTGATGTCTTAGAATGTGTCCTATCAGCCGATCCCTTCTTCTAGTCAGGTTGTGTCACACATTTCTTTTCTCCACAGTTCTGTTCAGTACCTCTTCACCAGTTACGTGAACTACCCATCTAATCCTCAGTATTCTCCTGCAGCACTACAATTCAAAAGCGTCTGTTCTAGTCAAAGCCGTTTATAGTTCATGTTTGACTTCCGTACTTGGCTACACTCCATACATATACTTTCCGAAAAGAGTTCCTAACGCTTAAATCTATAGGCTGCAACTGTCTTTGTCCTAGTGAAATGTGTTTCTAAATCCTTACTTTTTTGTCTAGCCGTTCCTGCTGAGCCATTTTGCACTTCCTGTCAATCTCATTTCTTTAGACTTTTGCATTCTCTTTCGCCTGCTTCACTTACGACAGTTTCATAACTCCTACGCCAATAAAATTCAATATCTCCTGCATTATCCAGGAATTAGTATAGGCCTTCTCTTTTTACGTATTTGACCATCTGCTGCTTTCACAATTTCATCTCTCAATGTTATCCATTCGTCTTTGTTGTATTCCTTTCCCCTGCTCTAGCTAATCATTGCCTAATGCTCTCTCTGAGTGAACAACCTCTGACTCTTTTAACTTATCCTAGTCCCTCTCCTTTATTCCATACCTTTTTGCAACTCCTTTAGTTTTAATCTGCAGTTTATAAATAATAAATTATAGTGAAAGTCCACATCTACTGCTGGAAATATCTTACCATTTAAAATCTGGTACCGAAATCTCTGTCTTACCGTTATATAATTGATCTGATTCCCTCAGTTGTCTCCAGGTCTCTTCCACGTATGCAATCTTCTTTCATGTTTCTTAAACCAAGTGATAATTAAATTATGCTCTGTGCAAAATTCTACCAGGCCGCTTTCTCATTCATTTTTTTCCCGCAGTCCATATTCATCTATAATTCTTCCATGAAATGTATTCCCAGTTGCGAATATGGACAACATTCAGCCGTATAACGGATGATTGACGACAGTGAAAATTTGTGGCGGACTGGGACCCAAATTCGGATCTCTCGATTTTGCGAGCTGTCGCCCAACCTATTCTTTTCTTTTTTTTTTTTTTTAAACTGAAATTTTAAGAATAGTTTTTCAGGAGTACAGATACGATATTTCTGTTACGAACCATGGACCTTGCCGTTGGTGGGGAGGCTTGCGTGCCTCAGCGATACAGATGGCCGTACCGTAGGTGCAACCACAACGGAGGGGTATCTGTTGAGAGGCCAGACAAACATGTCGTTCCTGAAGAGGGGCAGCAGCCTTTTCAGTAGTTGCAGGGGCAACAGTCTGTATGATTGACTGATCTGGCCTTGTAACATTAACCAAAACGGCCTTGCTGTGCTGGTACTGCGAACGGCTGAAAGCAAGGGGAAACTACAGCCGTAATTTTTCCCGAGGAAATGCAGCTTTACTGTATGATTAAATGATAATGGCGTCCTCTTGGGTAAAATATTCCGGGGGTAAAATAGTCCCCCATTCGGATCTCCGGGCGGGGACTACTCAAGAGGACGTCGTTATCAGGAGAAAGAAAACTGGTGTTCTACGGATCGGAGCGTGGAATGTCAGATCCCTTAATCGGGCAGGTAGGTTAGAAAATTTGAAAAGGGAAATGGATAGGTTAAAGTTAGATATAGTGGGAATTAGTGAAGTTCGGTGGCAGGAGGAACAAGACTTTTGGTCAGGTGATTACAGGATTATAAATACAGAATTAAATAGGGGTAATGCAGGAGTAGGTTTAATAATGAATAAGAAAATAGGAGTGCGCGTTAGCTACTACAAACAGCATAGTGAACGCATTATTGTGGCCAAGATAGACACAAAGCCCATGCCTACTACAGTAGTACAAGTTTATATGCCAACTAGCTCTGCAGATGATGAAGAAATAGATGAAATGTATGACGAGATAAAAGAAATTATTCAGGTAGTGAAGGGAGACGAAAATTTAATAGTCATGGGTGACTGGAATTCGTCAGTAGGAAAAGGGAGAGAAGGAAACGTAGTAGGTGAATATGGATTGGGGGGAAGAAATGAAAGAGGAAGCCGCCTTATAGAATTTTGTACAGAGCATGACTTAATCATAGCTAACACTTGGTTCAAGAATCATAAAGGAAGGCTGTATATCTGGAAGAATCGTGGAGATACTAAGAGGTATCAGATAGATTATATAATGGTAAGACAGAGATTTAGGAATCAGGATTTAAATTGTAAGACATTTCCAGGGGCAGATGTGGATTCTGACCACAATCTATTGGTTATGAACTGCAGATTGAAACTGAAGAAACTGCAAAATGGTGGGAATTTAAGGAGATGGGACCTGGATAAACTGAAAGAATCAGAGGTTGTAGAGAGTTTCAGGGAGAGCATAAGGGAACAATTGACAGGAATGGGCGAAAGAAATACAGTAGAAGAAGAATGGGTAGCTCTGAGGGATGAAGTAGTGAAGGCAACAGACGATCAAGTAGGTAAAAAGACGAGGGCTAGTAGAAATCCTTGGGGTAACAGAAGAAATTTGAATTTAATTGATGAAAGGAGAAAATATAAAAATGCAGTAAATGAAGCAGGCAAAAAGGAATACAAACGTCTCAAAAATGAGATCGACAGGAAGTGCAAAATGGCTAAGCAGCGGTGGCTAGAGGACAAATGGAAGGATGTAGAGGCTTGTCTCACTAGGGGTAAGATAGATACTGCCTACAGGAAAATTAAAGAGACCTTTGGAGAGAAGAGAACCACTTCTATGAATATCAAGAACTCAGATGGCAACCCAATTCTAAGCAAAGAAGGGAAAGCAGAAAGGTGGAAGGAGTATATAGAGGGTTTATACAAGGGCGATGTGCTTGAGGACAATATTATGGAAATGGAAGAGGATGTAGATGAAGACGAAATGGGAGATAAGATACTGCGTGAAGAGTTTAACAGAGCACTGAAAGACCTGAGTCGAAACAAGGCCCCGGGAGTAGACAACATTCCATTAGATCTACTGATGGCCTTGGGAGAGCCAGTCATGACAAAACTCTACCATCTGGTGAGCAAGATGTATGAGACAGGCGAAATACCCTCAGACTTCAAGAAGAATATAATAATTCCAATCCCAAAGAAAGCAGGTGTTGACAGGTGTGAAAATTACCGAACTATCAGTTTAATAAGTCACAGCTGCAAAATACTAACGCGAATTCTTTACAGACGAATGGAAAAACTGGTAGAAACGGACCTCGGGGAAGATCAGTTTGGATTCCGTAGAAACGTTGGAACACGTGAGGCAATACTAACCTTACGACTTATCTTAGAAGAAAGATTAAGAAAAAGCAAACCTATGTTTCTAGCATTTGTAGACTTAGAGAAAGCTTTTGACACTGTTAACTGGAATACCCTCTTTCAAATTCTGAAGGTGGCAGGGGTAAAATACAGGGAGCGAAAAGCTATTTACAATTTGTACAGAAACCAGATGGCAGTTATAAGAGTCGAGGGACATGAAAGGGAAGCAGTGGATGGGAAAGGAGTGAGACATGGTTGTAGCCTCTCCCCGATGTTATTCAAATGGTTCAAATGGCTCTGAGCACTATGGGACTTAACATCTGTGGTCAGCAGTCTCCTAGAACTTAGAACTACTTAAACCTAACTAACCTAAGGACATCACACACATCCATGCTCGAGGCAGGATTCGAACCTGCGACCGTAGCAGTCGCGCGGTCCCCGATGTTATTCAATCTGTATATTGAGCAAGCAGTAAAGAAAACAAAAGAAAAATTCGGAGTAGGTATTAAAATATAAAAACTTTGAGGTTCGCCGATGACATTGTAATTCTGTCAGAGACAGCATAGGACTTGGAAGAGCAGTTGAACGGAATGGACAGTGTCTTGAAAGGAGGATATAAGATGAACATCAACAAAAGCAAAACGAGGATAATGGAATGTAGTCAAATTAAATCGGGTGATGCTGAGGGAATTAGATTAGGAAATGAGACACTTAAAGTAGTAAAGGAGTTTTGCTATTTAGGGAGTAAAATAACTGATGATGGTCGAAGTAGAGAGGATATAAAATGTAGACTGGCAATGGCAAGGAAATCGTTTCTGAAGAAGAGAAATTTGTTAACATCGAGTATAGATTTAGGTGTCAGGAAGTCGTTTCTGAAAGTATTTGTATGGAGTGTAGCCATGTATGGAAGTGAAACATGGACGATAACTAGTTTGGACAAGAAGAGAATAGAAGCTTTCGAAATGTGGTGCTACAGAAGAATGCTGAAGATAAGGTGGGTAGATCACATAACTAATGAGGAGGTATTGAATAGGATTGGGGAGAAGAGAAGTTTGTGGCACAACTTGACTAGAAGAAGGGATCGGTTGGTAGGACATGTTTTGAGGCATCAAGGGATCACAAATTTAGCATTGGAGGGCAGCGTGGAGGGTAAAAATCGTAGAGGGAGACCAAGAGATGAATACACTAAGCAGATTCAGAAGGATGTAGGTTGCAGTAGGTACTGGGAGATGAAGAAGCTTGCACAGGATAGAGTAGCATGGAGAGCTGCATCAAACCAGTCTCAGGACTGAAGACCACAACAACAACATGTTGATAGTAAAACAATTTATATATATGAACATAATAATCATAGTTTTTACATGAAACAGCACTTACTCTAAAATTTACTTTTCTCCATTGATTAAACATTACAGTATACAGGTAACGTAACTAAGGAAACAATAAAGTTTTGAACATGGTTGCGTTGTCAGCGACCGTTTAGAAAGTAAAATTAAAGCAATAACAGCCGTCGGTCGCAATAATGAAGTCTTTTGATCTAGGTTTCTGCACTACTAAGAGTGCCTTCATCAGAAGGAAAACACTCAAACTGGCATGTCACGTATAAAATAAATATCAAGCGATAAAGCTTTAGTCACAAAATTTTAAAATAGAAAACATAGAAGACAAGCCACTACGGGCTGCTCACACGTGTCGAGCTACGGTACCATCAGATTAGAGTCTTTACGGCTTGATATTTGTTTTATACGTGACAAGCCAGTTTGAGTGTTTTACTCCTGATTAAGGAACTCTTACTAGTGCCGAAACCTAGGTCAAAAAACTTCATTTAGCGACCGAGGACTGTTATTACTTTAATTTTATTTAAGGAAACAATTTTGTGTGGATCTTTTTTAGTTATACAGTATAAGAAGGGTAACAGAAATCTACTTTATTTAACGTAGGAAGTGGGAAAAATGTAACTCAAAGATGCTCCTGGTGTACGAAATCGAATCAGAGACCGCTCGTTTTGAAGACGCCGGTTGGAGCATGCCTTCGGAAAACGAACGCCGAGCCTTTGATGGTCATGAGAATACAGCTTCGTCCGTCAACCCCTTTCACCAGGGAGTTTTCAACTGCGGCGTGGGTCGGAAAAATTCTCTATGTAGTTACCAAAGTGGACTGGTATTTAACTTATTGAGTCTTGTGGTATCGTGTTAGCAAAGAAGTCCAAAAATCGGTCACGTTCTTTGGCCTATTCTGAAAAGATAAAGGACGGCCCTACCTTGTATCCAGGTGACAGCATGTATCTTTGACGGTGGAAAATACACTCCTGGAAATGGAAAAAAGAACACATTGACACCGGTGTGTCAGACCCACCATACTTGCTCCGGACACTGCGAGAGGGCTGTACAAGCAATGATCACACGCACGGCACAGCGGACACACCAGGAACCGCGGTGTTGGCCGTCGAATGGCGCTAGCTGCGCAGCATTTGTGCATCGCCGCCGTCAGTGTCAGCCAGTTTGCCGTGGCATACGGAGCTCCATGGCAGTCTTTAACACTGGTAGCATGCCGCGACAGCGTGGACGTGAACCGTATGTGCAGTTGACGGACTTTGAGCGAGGGCATATAGTGGGCATGCGGGAGGCCGGGTGGACGTACCGCCGAATTGCTCAACACGTGGGGCGTGAGGTCTCCACAGTACATCGATGTTGTCGCTAGTGGTCGGCGGAAGGTGCACGTGCCCGTCGACCTGGGACCGGACCGCAGCGACGCACGGATGCACGCCAAGACCGTAGGATCCTACGCAGTGCCGTAGGGGACCGCACCGCCACTTCCCAGCAAATTAGGGACACTGTTGCTCCTGGGGTATCGGCGAGGACCATTCGCAACCGTCTCCATGAAGCTGGGCTACGGTCCCGCACACCGTTAGGCCGTCTTCCGCTCACGCCCCAACATCGTGCAGCCCGCCTCCAGTGGTGTCGCGACAGGCGTGAATGGAGGGACGAATGGAGACGTGTCGTCTTCAGCGATGAGAGTCGCTTCTGCCTTGGTGCCAATGATGGTCGTATGCGTGTTTGGCGCCGTGCAGGTGAGCGCAACAATCAGGACTGCATACGACCGAGGCACACAGGGCCATCACCCGGCATCATGGTGTGGGGAGCGATCTCCTACACTGGCCGTACACCACTGGTGATCGTCGAGGGGACACTGAATAGTGCACGGTACATCCAAACCGTCATCGAACCCATCGTTCTACCATTCCTAGACCGGCAAGGGAACTTGCTGTTCCAACAGGACAATGCACGTCCGCATGTATCCCGTGCCACCCAACGTGCTCTAGAAGGTGTAAGTCAACTACCCTGGCCAGCAAGATCTCCGGATCTGTTCCCCATTGAGCATGTTTGGGAGTGGATGAAGCGTCGTCTCACGCGGTCTGCACGTCCAGCACGAACGCTGGTCCAACTGAGGCGCCAGGTGGAAATGGCATGGCAAGCCGTTCCACAGAACTACATCCAGCATCTCTACGATCGTCTCCATGGGAGAATAGCAGCCTGCATTGCTGCGAAAGGTGGATATACACTGTACTAGTGCCGACATTGTGCATGTTCTGTTGCCTGTGTCTATGTGCCTGTGGTTCGGTCAGTGTGATCATGTGATGTATCTGACCCCAGGAATGTGTCAATAAAGTTTCCCCTTCCTGGGACAATGAATTCACGGTGTTCTTATTTCAATTTCCAGGAGTGTACGTCTCGTCCGGACTCAAGATCATGTGCGTTTACACCCAGAGATAAAGGGCCAGTGTCTGCTCGAGAGGGAACCATACGTCCGCCTACGCGCTACAGAGGAGGTGATGTTCGTCTGTGTCGCTCACATTACACCTAATGCAGAGGGAGGGGGAGACGGTATCTGCCAGAACGATGGTATGGAGTTTGTGTCGCGTCTGGTATTTACCGGTAACGACCATGTACCTTGTGTGGCTCGTTTCCGTGTTGAAGCACGGTTGATTAACTGCGCGCAATAACGCAGGCCACCTAACTGGGGGGTGACGTCCTTCGACGGCATTCCTAGGGTGAGTACGCCTTAAGAAGCGATAAATATCTCGCAGGGTGGAAGCCCTAGTGCGAGGGAAGTCTTCATTTACAGAGCCGTATCCCAAAAGGAGTAGTCTGATACGTTATAGCGCTGGTGCAATGCGCGCCAGTGCTGTCGGCGGTTGACATGAACTAGGTGCGAGTTTATCGACCAAAAGTCCAGTGATACTGTTGAGGCTGTGATTCCATAACTTCAAGATTGCACCTGCGTAAAGAGCTGTAGCGTGCATATGAACGCTGCCCAGGGTGACACCCCCTCTTCGCTTTGGAAGTATGAGGTGTCATACTTGACCTAGAATATGTAACCAGTATGGTATGGAATGGCATGTTAACCGGGGACCTACAAACGATGGAGAGGCTCCATCCCCACCGCAGCTGCAGCAGTGGTCCACAACCCCACGACGACTACCGCAGTCCACTTCACCCCTCCACCGCCCCACACCGAACCCAGGGTTATTATGCAGTTGGGCCCCTGGTGGAACTCGCCAGGGAACGTCTCACACCAGACGAGTGTAACCCCTACGTTTGCGTGGTAGAGTAATGGTGGTGTACGCGTACGTGGAGAACTTGTTTGCGCAGCAATCGCCAACATAGTGCTGCTGAGGTGGAATAAGGGGAACCAGCCCGCATTCGCCGAGGCAGATGGAAAACCGCCTAAAACCATCCACAGACTGGCCGGCTCACCGGACCTCGACAAAAGTCCGCCGGGCGGATTCGTGCCGGGGAGCAGGCACTCCTTCCCACTCCAGAAAGCCGTGCATTAGACTGCTCGGCTAACCGTGCGAACTATGTAACCAGTACTGACCGTTTGGATCCGATGTGCCTTCAGTGTAGAGATATGTAAAATTCGTGCGATGAGAGTTACGCGGGATGTCACATAAATGATAGTAGACTGCACCTTTTTTAACATGTCCATTATTCTCAATAACTGACTTTGAACGCCCGTCCCGATGTTCAGAAGAAGACGCCGAAAGTTGATCACCGGATGTCTCGAGCAAAAACTATTCCTAGACAACACAGAGTCTCCATCATCCCGAATGGAGCCACACTTTCATCAGGGAGTCCCCTTCCAGTGGTCATCGATCACGATTTGGTGACATTCATGTTGCCGGCTGCACCGCTCCCATATTGTTCGATCCACCGTGTTGCCTCTTGAACCGCCTCATTGATAGATGCCATAAAGACGAGGTCGTCCTCAAAGGCGCGGCATTTGAATGTGTGTTCTGATGAACGACGTTGCAGGCCGCAGAGGAGCGGTTCTAGTACGATCACGTGCATGATCTTTTAAAGGGGGCAACCCTGTCGGACTAACCGTGCGGTCGATATTGGTGTCGTTATCCATTGAACATTATCATGGACGAAGCGTCACGAAGCAGGTGCATGATTACGAGGGCGAGGTGGTTGAGAGAGCCATCCGTTCCACCATCTTCGCCAGGAAGGCGTCTCTCACGCTATCGAATGCCTGATCGAAATCGACAGAAATCATGGCTCCCTGTAGTCGACAGGCTGTTGCGACAGCGGTGACGTCTCTATGATCACAGAGCGTTGATCGTTAATAGTATCTCCTGTCAAGGAGGTCTAGGTACGGCACAGAACCTGATGCAGGACTCGTCAGAAACGCATCGCTAAGAGGCGCGTATAAATCTTAAAATCTGGGTTGATTAAAGTGATTGATCGATAGCTATCAGGTCACGTGCCTCCAGAGGGTTTGGCGTGTCGGACCTGCCAGAGTTCCAGTAGCGATGGCGTCGTAGGGGATAGTAGTTCCCGGTACATTTTCCTCCATCGCATCGACATTAAGTCCTTCAGGTCATATAAAATCCTAATTCTGGTCCTGGTGATCGGCTGAAGGGCCCCTTTGGCGAGAGCGTCAGTGATTTCTTCAGTGGAGATGATTGCTAAACCAGAGTTCGCCGCCTGGCAATCAAGAGTACGATGGACCGTCTGTAATTTTTCCGTCAATCCCTCAACATTAGGATCGTCTTCACGATGGAAGTGACGATGATGAGCTTCGCAGGCTGCTGTGATGTCCGCCTGTGATACCACCCGTCATGCAAATCTGATGAACGGATCAGCTCTGGTCGACGGTGTGTCACATCGGTGACATCATAGTGCACAGCTACGCCGTCTAAGCAGCGCCGCGTAGACCGAAAATCTTAACTTGACGCGTTGAACCTCGACTTGACGTTCTGGGGATGGACGGTGCTCCAATAAGGTCCAGGAGGATCATGTAGTAAAATTTTGTAGTGTCTCGGAGTCTCTACATTCGCTCCTTGCTACATTGGACCAGTGCGAGGCATACGGCTGGCCTTACACACTGTACCCACCACAGAAGTAAGGACGAGTCTCGTGTGATGCATCTTTCGCAGGATTCGCACATGGTCGTGACCGTTCGTCAACACGCCAGTGCCAGTAAGTAGGCAACGTTAAGTTTCCACTGACGCCGACTGCACTGTAACGTTTATTGGAGCACTATGGGACTCAACATCTGAGGTCATCATTCCCCTAGAATTTAGAAGTACTTAAACCAAACTAACCTAAGGACATCACACACATCCATGCCCGAGGCAGGATTCGAACCTACGACCGTAGCAGTCGCGCGGGTCCAGACTGTAGCGCCGAGAACCACTCGGCCACATCGGCCGGTCGTAACGTTTATTGTCAGAGGCTGATCTTGCATTCATAAACAGTATGGTCTGAGAAGATCGAAAGCCATCTTTCCACGTTCGGGACTTCCGAAGCCCAGTCGACTGGCTGAGTGGCTAGTTTCGCATGTATATCCCAGGCGATCGTCGAGTACCACTTCTCAGGTGTCAACGAGAGTGAGGCGACGTACTACGTAACGGAGTTCAGGGCAGGTGGCAAAATTTGGATATTGGTTCTTCCTAGTGAGAACACTGTTGAAATATCGTCCCAGAAAAAGCTGTGTGATTGTTTCAGAATAAAATTGCGAGCACTGTCGTCATTGGTTTATGCCAAATGATGCTTAGACATTCGCTAGTCTAATCCTGTGTGCTGATAGCACTAGGCCTCACGCAGGCTGCAAGTAAGTGACGTCTTGTACACCAATGCTGCTCCACTATCGCCGTTGGTGGCTGGGGTGACGTATGCAGTACAACCACGGAAATCGAGCCAAGCCTCCGACTGTAGCTCTTGGAACAGGGCCACATCAACGTCTGCTCCTCTTAATGTGCCACGAAACGAGTGACTTTTAACATAGGAACCGTTCACATTCAAAATGACCTCGGTAATTTCGAACATCAGCATAGGCAACTCGTTGCCGTGCGCGTTTGTATCGCCAAGAACGGATGTCATTGGGTTTAAGCATTGTCTGTCTCCTGATCATGCCTGGTTTACCAGTGCAGCCTGTGGTTTTTCTTTGTCAGGTGGAGGTTTAGCAACAACGTCTGACTGCCACGAAATCGGGCAGTCAGGTCCGATCAGCCCTGACGCAGGAAGAGCTGTTTTCATCAGGGTGTCTGTGATGGCGGCGTAGGAAAAGGCGCTGTTGTGGTCTTCAGAGCTTGCTGTGTTCCAAAGTCACACAGTAAGTTGTCCTGCCCGTGATGGGGGTGGGTATTGGCAACTGCGCGTGTGACCTCCTCCGGGGTATCATCTGGTGAGCGTATCTCGGTTTCTTCCTGAAAGTACGACTCCGATTCTGCTATCGATGTCATCATCTTCTTCTTGTGTCGATTTGGTGACCTCTTAAGGGATTGCAGGGCACTATCACTTTCAATATGGGGTTAACTGCGTAATGTTCATAGGGAAATCATCGAGTAAAACATAAGTAATATCCGGCGTTCCCCAAGGAAGTGTTATAGGCCCTCTATTGTTCCTGATCTAATATGAACGACATAGGAGACAATCTGATTAGCCGTCTTAGATTGTTTGCAGATGCGTCTAGTAAAGTCATCAGATGATCAAAACGACTTGCAAAATGATTTAGATATCTGTATGGTACGAAAAGTGGCAATTGACCCTGAATAAGGAAAAGTGTGAAGTTATTCACACGAGTACTAAAAGAAATCAGCTAAATTTCGATTACGCGATAAGTCACACAAATCTGAAAGCTGCAAATTCAACTAAATACTTATGCATTACAATTACAAATAACCTAAGTTGGAACGATCACATAGATAATATTGTGGGTAGAGCAAACCAAAGACTGCGATTCACTGGCAGAACACTTAGAAAGCGCAACAGGACTACTAAAGAGACTGCTCACACATATCTACATCTACATATCTACATATATACTCCGCTAGCCACCAAGCGGTATGTGGCGGAGGGCACAATTCGCGCCAAAGTCATATTTCCCCCCCTCTTTTCCACTCGCGGATCGCGCGAGGGAAAAACGACTGTCTGAACGCCTCAGTACGAGCTCTTATTTCCCTTATCTTTGAATGATGATCATTCCGCGATTTGGTGGTAATAATATATGCTCTACATCCTCGGTGAATATTAGATTTCGGAATTTAGTGAGCAGCCCCTTCTATTTAGCGCGTCGTCTGTCTGTAAGTGTGTCCCACTTCAAACTTTCTATGAGATTTGTAACGCTCTCGCGATGGCTAAATTTACCAGACACGAATCTTGCCGCCCTTCTTTGTACCTTCTCAATCTCTTGAATCAGACCACTGGTAAGGGTCCCATACAGACGAACAATAAGACTGGACGAACTAACGTGTTGTAAGCTATTTCCTTTGTTGAAGGACTGCATCGCTTCAGGATTCTACCAATAAACGGCAATCTAGTGTTCGCCTTACCCGTTACTTGTGTAATCTGATCATTCCATTTGAGATCATTTCTAATAGTCACCCAGATACTTGACTGATGTTACTGCTTCCAAAGAGTGATCATTTATTTTGTACTCATACATTAATGGGGATTTTTTGCCTTGTTATACGCTGTAGGTTACACTTACTAATATTGAGAGATAACTGCCAGTCATTACACCACGCATTTATTTTTGCATATCCTCATTGATTTGCTCACAACTTTTGTGTGATACTACTTTCCTGTAGACTACAGCACCATTGGCAAACAGTCAAAGGTCGCTGTCAATACCATCAGCCAAATCGTTTATGCAAATCGTAAGAAGTAGAGGACCTATTACGCTGCCCTGAAGCACACCTGAAGTTACTCTTGTTTCTGTAGAAGTTACCCCGTTCAGGACGACATACTGCTCCCTGTCTGTTAGAAAACTTTCTATCCAACCGCATATGTCATTGGATAGACCGTAAGCGCGCACTTTTTGTAGCAAGCGACAGTGCGGAACTGAGTCGAACGCCTTTCGAAAGTCGAGGAATATGGCATCAGCCTGGGGGCCGGTATCTAGAGCCTGTTGTATATCATGCACAAAGTGGGCCAGCTGTGTCTCGCATGACCGCTGTTTCCTAAAACCGAGCTGGTTTCTGCAGATGAGCTTCTCAGAGTCTAGAAAGGTCATTATGTCTGAACGCAAAGTATGTTCCATGATTCTACAACAAATCGATGTCAGTGAAACTGGCCGGTAATTATGTGCATCCGATTTTCTACCCTTTTTATAGATTGTTATGACCTGGGCCTTCTTCCAGTCCCGTGGAACTTTCCGCCGTTCCAATGATCTCTGATAGATGACGGATAAGAATGGTGCTATATTTGTAGCATAGGCAACATAAAATCTTACGGGGATACCGTCTGGGCCAGGTGCCTTTCTGGCGTCTAAGGATCTAAACTGTTTTACAATCCCAGATACACTAAACACTATGTCAGCCATCCTTTCGTTTATTCGATAATAGAAAGGGGGAATGGTGCTGCAGTCCTCTATCGCAAACGAGTTTTTGAAAGCTAGGTTTAGAATTTCGGCCTTCTGTTTATCAGCATCAGCTACATTACCCTTACTGTCAGCAAGAGAAGGTATTGAATTATTTGTAGCGTTCATAGATTTTACGTACGACCAAAATTTTTTGGGGTTATTTTTAGAATATTTTGCAGATAAAATATTACTTTCAAATTCGTTAACAGAGTCTCTCATTGTCCTTCTAACAGCTGCTTTCATTTCGCATGATTTCTGTTTGTCAGAGGGGCAGTGACTACGTTTAAAACGATTGTGCAAAATTCTCTGCTTTCTCAGCAACTTCCTAATATGTTTGATGTACCAAGGTGGATCCTTTCCCTCCCCTATACTTTTGCTAGGCACATACTTCTCTAGCACATGGTGGACAATACCTTTAAATTCCGACCAAAGATGCTCAATATCTTTGTGTCCCTCGGTGAATGCTTGGAGCAGACTATGAAGATATTCATTAATGACACTTTTATTTTCTTTCCCAAACAAGGAAACTCTAGGCTGTTTTTTTTTTTTTTTTTTTTTTTTTTGCTGACATAATAGAAGCCACAACGACATTATGGTCGCTAATACCTTCTTCTAGATCAACTTCCTCAATATGATCAGGTCTGTTTGTCGCCAAGGTATCTAATATATTCCCATCTCGAGTTGGCTTTCTAACCAATTGCTTGTCTGCCCTGTTCTGGAGTATTGCTGTGCGGTGTGGGATCCGCATCAGGTGGGACTGACGGATGACATCGAAAAAGTACAAATAAGGGCAGCTCGTTTTGTATTATTGCGAAATAGGGGAGATAGTGTCACAGACATGATACGTGAATTGGAGTCGCAATCATTAAAACAAAGGCGTTTTTCGTTACGACACGATCTTCTCATGAAATTTCAATCACCAGGATTTCTCCTGCAGTTGCGAAAACATTCTGTTGCCACCCACCTACATAGGGAGAAATGATCATCCCGATAAAATAAGAGAAATCAGGGCTTGCACAGAAAAATC
This sequence comes from Schistocerca piceifrons, assembly GCF_021461385.2. Lineage (NCBI taxonomy): Eukaryota > Metazoa > Arthropoda > Insecta > Orthoptera > Acrididae > Schistocerca > Schistocerca piceifrons. The sequence goes on from NC_060143.1 coordinate 549,490,648, forward strand.
TAAGTGCTCGTTTTCACCGCGTGCCGTTCCAGAGTGGAACGGTAGAGAGGCAGCTTGAAGGTGGTTCATTGCACCCTCTGCCAGGCACTTTATTGTGAATAGCAGAGTAATCACGTAGATGTAGATGTAGTAGTTCATCTTTATTGCTTTGTTGCTATACCTGGATACGATCTGACTTCAGTCATATGATGAAGTTGGCAGTACTTAATGCTCTTGCTTGTGTGCTCTAGTGAAGGAATAGCGGGAAGCTTTACCTGCGTTCAAAGGAAGAGGGTGCAGATTTAAACGACTGTAGTAAAAGCGTACGGTGGCTGAGGGCCCAGGGGAGCGTTTTTTCTGCAGAACCTGGACGTATACATTTGCGGACTGCTGAGTTCTGTGGTGTCAGTGTGCAGACACGTTGGATGGCGCCGATCGGTCGGCGGCCGCGATCTACTAGGCTGACTAGCGCCGAGGAGTCGCCACTGCAATGGGCAGAGCATTGAAGACCGGCATAAAGCAGAGGATGGGCCCTAGTTAGGCAGGAAGCCAATGAGACGACTGTGTGTTTCTGCGAATTTCCCTGGGACAGGTCAGTGGCGACCAGACGTCCAGACCCTGCTACAAAATATATTTGTGAAGGCACGAGGCTTTTAGCGAGTTTATGGCCGTTCTTTGGGAAGTTCGAAATGGACGCGACAGGGGAGATAACGATCTTTTTGTGGGGGGCTGTGATTCCATTCAAGTCATGCTTTAGCAAAGACACGGCGTAATGCGTGGGAAATGGGCCGCAAAGCTCAATCTTTTTTCCTTTTCTCCCAATCAACTTTAAAGTCTCTGATTGGTCAAATCGGTGTATGCAGGGCAAAGGGCGCTCTCGCAGCTTTGAATGCCGCGCTCCAGCTGGTGACTGACTGGTGCTAAAGTGGGGGAAGTCTAAGATGTAAATGTGCTTTGCTACCGAGCTGAGGAGGAAGCAGACAAAAAGAGAAGAGATCTCATTCTTGTACTGGCACTTTGCTACTAAAGAACTGCAGGTCTGTACCTTGTGTCACTTGCTAGTGTGTCACTTAGAGCCTGTGCCAGTCACCATGTGAACCGTCAGAGATACTGCTTCTAGCATCATGCACACAACGAGTGATGCGTGGGTGTACTTATCTGAGTCGAGCGTCTAAACATTTAACATATTCCTTTATGCATCGTCGTGGCACAGAGTCAAATTAGTTTGGGAGACGAGCAAACGGGTCCACCTGCACACTGGAATCCGCTGGGGATTCATAGGCTCATAGGGAATTACCTGCGTTCCCAATTAGCTGAACACGAGGCCGCATACTTGAGTTTCTACGGGAGCGCGCCATTAATGATAATGATGATGATGTTTGGTTTGTGGGGTGCTCAACTGCGTGGTTATCAGCGCCCGTACAAATTGCTAACCTTTTGCTCAGTCCAGGATCACCACTTTCAGGAATGATGATGAAATGATGAGGACAACACAAACACTCAGTCATCCCGATGCAGGTGAAAATCCCTGACCTCGAACCGGGACCCCGTGCTCGGGAAGCGAGAAAGCGACCGCGAGACCACGAGCTGTGGATGCGTGCCATTAACAACAGATTGCAGCCGTCCATGGACTCCAGTCGCCGAGCGCATCGTTGTGTGCCACCCTGACCAGCAGGATGCTAAAGTATTAGCTGCTACGGCGTAGGGCTCCGATGTATGCTTCTCAGCACCATCTTCTTTTGAACCATATTTTTCTTTATGGAATACTAGAGTATAGATACGTGATAATAGCGTACTTTTGGGCCATACCACGGATTCACATGTATGAAGTCAGGTAAAGCGATTATTTCTGGTTAGTGTCGTGTAATGAACCCCAGCTGATCACTTTGTTCACCACAGACCGCATATTGGTGAAAGCGTTTGTCAAATAAAAATATTTGTGTGACGTTTCTTTAGCCATTTTTTGTCTTGTAATGGTAAGTATGAATAAATCTATTGTTATTTGGACCACAAATCCTCCCAGTGTTCTAATTAACATTACCTCTGCCATTTTTATTAAAGTCTAGATTATAATTGAAAGTAGGAAGCTTGCACTCTGTTTGCGGGCATCGGATCAGAGTCGGACGAGGGGACGGATTCGCAACTATCAGAAACGAAGGCGGCAGTGGACACAACATGTGAACCATATCAGCTTCACATCTATCAAGATCTTCATCCGACACAGGGACCTCCAGGAGAGGGGTCGGTCGCTGTTGTAGACTGTCGGCCTGTCTGGTCTCTACAAGTTGTGAAAGGTCGTGTGGAAGTTTTTCTGCAGCTGTCGGGAGGGCATCGGGTCTCAGTGTCGCCATGTAGGTGTGTGGAAGGGATGTAATAGCCGGAAGGGGAGAGAGTTCGTCGGTCCACAGCTGCGTAATTCGGCGTTGGAGGCATTCATTTCACACATGACCTCCTTTAGCGCCTCCACAATGGGTCATTTGGCTACACATCGCTTACGAATACGGCTCGGCAACCGCCAATGGAGAATTAGGATGGGACATATATCTTTAGCTCAATGCCGACTTGCCGCACTCCATTCGAAACTGAGTATGTAATGAAGTGTGCCCATTTCTCTGCTATCTGCCCGAGTACTGTTCCACATGGGCGCACTGCCGTCATCACGTCTTCTTCTGGCATTTCGAACGGAATTTCGAAGATACGGATCGTGCATAGTCGGAGCGGTACGTACAACAATTAATGGGCCCATGTTGCCGTCTGAATGTTGGTATTTGAGGCCGTCTCTCGTCCCTTCTAAGGTATTGTGGCAAGGTGCGTTAACGTAAACCACGCTACTATCCAATCATGTCTTCACAGGGGATCTTCACTTCGTCAGGTAGGAACTACTCGACGGCGAGTGCGTTTGGTAGCGTATATTAATTGGAAAAGGTGAACTTCTTTGTGGTAAGGATTGGCCATTCTGTCATTGATCGTAACACGCGTGAATACCTCTGAGTGGCCGAGCGGTTCTAGGCGCTTCAGTCCGGAACCGCACTACTGCTACGGTCGCAGGTTCGAATCCTGCCTCGGGCATGAATGTGTGTGATGTCCGTAGGTTGGTTAGGTTTAAGTAGTTCTAAGTTCTAGGGGACTGATGATGTTAAGCCCCATAGTGCTCAGAGCCATTTGAACCATTTGAATACCTCTGAGAAGTAAGCAACAGTGAGGCACACGTCGCGGTAAACAGGTCCGCCCGCGCCGCTTTCACACTGCCACCAGTCTATGCCAGCCGGCCGAAGTGGCCGTGCGGTTAAAGGCGCTGCAGTCTGGAACCGCGAGACCGCTACGGTCGCAGGTTCGAATCCTGCCTCGGGCATGGATGTTTGTGATGTCCTTAGGTTAGTTAGGTTTAACTAGTTCTAAGTTCTAGGGGACTAATGACCTCAGCAGTTGAGTCCCATAGTGCTCAGAGCCATTTGAACCATTTTTGAACCAGGCTATCCCAGCACCTACACAAATACGGTCCTGTTCCCACCACCGGCCCGGCTCGCCATCTTCCTCGTAACGCTGCCAACCCAGAATCTCTTCGCTGACCTGAAAGCGTCGCCAGTCGGACCACGTTTAAGCGACAAGTTACTTCCTGGCATAGAGAGTCCATACCAACACCACCCACTCCACCTAAGGGGCACGAAGTCGAGAAAATACAAAATAACTGACACGTGGGGCTTGGGGAAAGCAGAAAAAGGTGTGGGAGGGGCCTAATCAGTTACCGTTGGTTGCACAGTAAACACATACACTTTATTTAAGGAAATAATTTTTTAAAAACAATCATTTGAAAAAAATTGACTGCAACACAAGCTACACTGACGGCTGAAGGCCTTATTAAGAGAGAATTCAAAATTATTTGTCAGCTGAAAGCCACAAGCTATACTTCAGAACAATTGACGGCTGAAGGCCTGAATCACGAATGAGGGAGACAATTACACGTTAAAAATACCAAACTAATTTTTTAAACAATCTTTATTCAAAAAAATTGACAGTAGCACAAGCTACACTGATGGCTGAAGGCCTTATTAAGAAAGAATTCAAAATTATTTGTCGGCTGAAGGCCACAGGCAATACTTCAGAACAATTAGCGGCTGAAGGCCTGAATTACAAGTGATAAAGACAACTACACGTTGAAAATACCAAATAATTTTTAAAACAATCATTAAAAAAATCAACTGTAACACAAGCCACACTGATGGCTGAAGGCCTTATTAAGGAAGAATTCAAACTATTTGTCAGCTGAAGGCCACAACCAATACGAATAATTTAAACAAAATATTATTTTTAAACAGTTGACACCATCAGACCAAATAAAAAAGGGAGTGATCCACAGACAGTGCTCCAAGGATCGACCTGAGAAAAGTCCCTATGTGGTGTCACCGCCAGACACCACACTTGCTAGGTGGTAGCCTTTAAATCGGCCGCGGTCCGTTAGTATACGTCGGACCCGCGTGTCGCCACTGTCAGTGATTGCAGACCGAGCGCCACCACACGGCAGGTCCAGAGAGACTTCCTAGCACTCGCCCCAGTTGTACAGCCGACTTTGCTAGCGATGGTTCACTGACAACTACGCTCTCATTTGCCGAGACGATAGTTAGCATAGCCTTTAGCTACGTCATTTGCTACGACCTAGCAAGGCGCCATAGCATTTGATATTTATCTTGTGAAGCATGTACAGTCAAGAGAGATGTTCTCCAATTATGTATTAAAGTTAAGTATTCCAAGATCTTCGTACTTTATTTGCAATTCTCAAGACGTTGTCCTGTTCCAGACCTCACGCCAGTCTGCGTGAGCTAAACGCGTGCCTTTCGGCTACCTCCGAGTGGCTTGGCTGTCTTGCCAAGTCACTACATTTTGGCGACGAGTGTACAAATGGTCTTCTTTATACTTGCTTAAATTACTTGTGTCATGGCTTCGCCACAATCTCCAGATGTACTGTCCGAATTTTATCGTTTGCAGAATCAGCAGACGCAGGCCTTATTGGATGCCCTTGGACAGCTCGTCCAGGGTCAACGTGCAATGCACAACGATGCGGCGGCCGCCGCTCCACCGCAACCGCAGCCACAACACGCAGTTGCACCACCATTCCGTAATTTTCAAGCAGACGTGGAAACATGGACGGAGTGGTCACGCCAGTTTGGATTTCATTTCGCCGCCTACAGAATTCAAGGTAACGAGCGGCAGCCTCATTTATTGGCGTGTGTAGGGGTGCAAACGTACTGTGTGATAGTGAAATTATTTCCCCGACGCGACGTAGCGACTCTGTCCTATGAAGAAATTTTGTCGGCATTGGACGCCTATTTCAAAGAAACAGTCAATGTCATTGCAAAAAGGTATACTTTCTTTCGTACAAAACGTACGGCCGATCAAACTAATAGGGAGTGGGTTGCAACTTTGCAAGGCCTTACTAGGGATTGTGCTTTTGAGTGTGAAAGTGGACTTCCTTATTCAGATACTATGGTACGTGATGCAATTGCACAGAACGTTTCTGATGTTCGTATAAGGGAACAGATATTGAAACTAGTCAATCCCTCCCTTCAACAAGTGATGGACATATTGGATCGGCAAGACACACTTGACTTTGCTCAGGAATCATTTGAAACTTCGCCAGCTGTGTGTCACATTAACCGGCGTTCCGGGCGAGCTGCACGGAACAGTAAACAGCCCTCGCGCTCGTCCGCGCAGCTGCCGCCAAGCTCTCTGCTACGTTTGCGGCGCAAGCAAGCAAATGCAGTGCTAACGTCATGCCCGCGGTGTGCTACTAGACATTCGCGTGAGAATTGCCCGTCGCGCCAAGCTATTTGCTTTTTCTGTAATAAAAAAGGACATGTTCAGAGTGTTTGCCAGAAAAAGCTCAGATCGGACACTAACAACCATTCCAGGCCCTTTGCTTCGCGCCGGAATCGGAATCGAACCAAGAATACTCAGGCTCGTGAACCTTTGCCCATGGAAATTCATGTAGTTAATTCCACTCCGCCCAGTGCCACTCTCTCTAACAGTGACTGTGTTCATCCCACAAATAGTGTGCGTCGTCATCGATGGAGATCACGTCAAGTCGCAAGTGCTTCTGTACCAGTGTCAGTTCACGTTGCACGAGACAGTCGCTCTTGTCGTCAGCAGGACAATAAACTTTTTGTAGACTTGGACATTAATGGCAACGTGGTCCCATTCCAGCATGATACCGGAGCTGCAGTTTCATTGACGAATAAAGACACATACAAACAATTGGGCACACCTCCGTTGTGTGCCGCAAAAGTTAAGTTAAATAGTTATTCCAGTCAGAATATCCCTGTGTTAGGACAGTGCAGCCTTCTTGCAACATACAAGGGACAAACAAAACTTGTGTCTGTTTACGTTCTTCGTTCTTCTGCTGTGAACTTGTTTGGTTTAGATTTATTTCAGTTGTTTAACTTGTCTATAGTCAATCAGGTCCTATCAGTGAACCAGACTGTGCCTTCAGCCAGTGTTTCTCGTCTATGTGAAGAATTTGCAGACATTTTTGCACCGGGCCTTGGTTGCGCTAAGAACTATGAAGCTCATTTGGAACTGAAAGTAAACGCGCAACCAAAATTTTTCCGAGCGCGTAATGTTCCCCACGCATTGCGTGATGAGGTCGCAAGAACATTACACGATTTGGAATCACAAGGTGTAATTGAACGTGTGCAGGCTTCTCTCTGGGCATCACCCTTAGTAATTTTGCCAAAACCTTCCGGAAAATTGAGACTTTGTGTGGACTTCAAGGCAACAGTGAATCCACAATTAGTGATTGCAACTCATCCTTTACCCCGCCCGGAAGATCTTTTTGACAAACTGTGCCCGGGTAAATATTTTTCGAAGTTGGACCTAGCAGATGCGTACTTGCAAATACCAGTGGACGACGAATCCCAGCGCGTTTTGATGGTTAACATGCATCTTGGTTTGTATCGATTCAAAAGACTACCATTCGGGTGTGCATCCGCCCCTGCATTGTTTCAGCAATATCTGCAAACTGTTTGTGCGTTGGTCCCTACTGCAGCAAACTATCTGGTCGATATAGTGATCTCCAGAAAGACGGAAGAAGAACATTTAGCCAATCTCTGAACATTATTTCAGGTCTTGTGACAAAATGGTCTTCGCTTGCAGAAGGACAAATGTGTGTTTTTTGCTCTGGACTTACCCTATCTGGGCCATGTACTCAATGCCCAGGGCATACATCCCAATCCAGAGCACCTCCGTGCCATACAAGACTTTCCTTCGCCGCAGAATTTGAAGCAGCTACAGAGTGTGCTGGGAAAAATTAATTATTACCATAAATATGTGCGCAACACCTCTTCCATTTCAGCTCCGCTTCATCGCTTACGCCGTAAAGGTGTTCCGTTCGTCTGGACGACGGAATGCGAACGCGCCTTTCGCCAGTTGAAATCGGTGTTGCTTTCCAATACTTGCCCTACGCCATTCGATCCCCGGAAACCCCTTTTGTTGATGGTAGATGCATCGGATTTCGGGATCGGTGCTAAGCTTGCGCACAAAGATGGATCGCATGATCGCCCTATTGCCTTTGCGTCCAAATTGCTCTCGTCTGCGCAAAGAAATTATTCACAGATAGAGAAAGAAGCTTTGGCTCTCGTATTTGGTGTTACTAAGTTTCATGATTTCTTGTATGGTCGTCACTTTACCATCATTACAGACCACAAACCTTTGACATCGCTTTTTCATCCGAACAAGCCTGTACCTCCGCGTACAGCGCAGAAATTCATTCGCTGGTCAATTTTCCTCTCGCAGTACCGCTACGATATCTTGTATCGGTCAACTGCTAACCACGGAAACGCCGATGCGTTGTCCCGTTTGCCTGTTGCTGAGGATAGTGCGTTCGATTCTTCCGAACTTGCTTGCATGTTCATTGATGCGGAAACCGATGACGTGGTCGAATCGTTTCCGTTTGATTTTCGTCGTGTAGCTACAGCCTCAGCAGCTGACCCTGTCCTTGCTACCGTTTTGCGTTTTGTTGCTACACAATGGCCCTTGTCAAAGTCACGGATCGAGGATCCGTTGGTTCGCCGATTTTTTGCTCACAAGGAGAGACTTTTTGTTCGACGTGGTGTTTTGCTGTTGCGTTCTGATAATGATCAGTCCAGGATCGTGGTCCCACGTTCGTTACAGTCCTCTGTCTTACGGCTTCTCCACCGAGGACATTGGGGTATAGTGCACACGAAACAACTTGCTCGTCAGCACTGTACTTGGTTCGGAATCGATGCTGCGATTACGAATATGTGCTCTTCTTGCATGGCGTGTGCTGAACAACAATCCGCACCGCCGCGGAAATTCTTTGCATGGCCGAAAGCCACTTCCCCTTGGCAACGATTACACATCGATTTTGCTGGTCCATTCTGGAATGCTCGATGGTTGGTTGTGATCGATTCTTTCAGTAATTTTCCTTCTGTTGTCCGGATGTCTTCCACGACGTCATCTGCCACCATCCAAGCGTTATCCGCTATCTTTTGCATTGAAGGTCTTCCACAGACTATTGTTTCCGACAATGGCCCACAATTCATGTCCGCAGAATTTCAGTCATTCTGCAAGGCCAATGGTATTCAACATCTGACATCCGCGCCGTTTTCGCCTCAGTCAAACGGTGCCGCTGAACGTTTGGTCAGGACTTTCAAGTCACAGATGTTGAAGTTGAAATAGTCGCATTCTCGGGAGGACGCGTTATTGCTCTTTTTGTCCTCGTATCGCTGTCAGCCCCGAGATGGTCGCTCGCCGGCTGAGTTGTTGCACGGTCGCCCTCATCGCACCTTGATGTCTTTACTACATCCGCCGCATCAGATTCCTGTGCAGCGGCAGACGCCTGCTTTCGCTCCAGGCGACGTTGTATACTATCGCAACTATCGAGGTTCACGGCGTTGGCTCGCAGGGCGCATTCTTCGCTGCCTCGGCCGCGCTATGTATCTGGTTTTGGGGGCCTCTGGTGAGGTGCGTCGGCATCTCAATCAGCTGCGCCTCTGTCGTCGCACGGGTTCTGCCGCTCCCCGTCTGCTTTCAGCGACGGTGCCGTCCGAACAGCGCCCTGGGGACCCATCTACTGGCTCGCCTCATCCCCAGGTGTTACCGACGCTGCCTTCCATTTTGCCCCATGGCGACGCGCCGCCGCCGCCCCCGCCGCCTGTTCTCCCGCCGGCGACGCCCGCAGTGGACGCTTCGCTGCAGCCGCCAAGCGCCTCCCTGGGTCACGCGCCGCCGATCGCTTCCCGTGACCAGCTGTCCTCCGACATGGAACTCTTGCCCGCTCCGGACCACATGGCGTCTACGCCCGTCGGGTACCCCGACGCGATGGAGGTCGACCCTTCGGCCCCTCACAGCCTCGCCTGTTGTTAGGCTCCCCAACTCGTCGCATACGTCAACATGGGGTCCTCCCCACGGCGGGCGGAAGCCGTATAACACAGCCGTACGCCGATTTGCGGGGGAGGAATGTGGTGTCACCGCCAGACACCACACTTGCTAGGTGGTAGCCTCCAATCGGCCGCGGTCCGTTCGTATACGTCGGACCCGCGTGTCGCCACTGTCAGTGATTGCAGACCGAGCGCCACCACACGGCAGGTCTAGAGAGACTTCCTAGCACTCGCCCCAGTTGTACAGCCGACTTTGCTAGCGATGGTTCACTGACAACTACGCTCTCATTTGCCGAGACGATAGTTAGCATAGCCTTTAGCTACGTCATTTACTACGACCTAGCAAGGTACTCCAGAAAACACCTTCTGATTCCTTTATTTTGTTCCTTTAAGAGTGACGTGTTGAGTCCTACCTGCAAGGAAGTGCCGGCCGGAGTGGCCGTGCGGTTCTAGGCGCTACAGTCCGAAACAGAGCGACCGCTACGATCGCAGGTTCGAATCCTGCCTCGGGCTTGGATGTGTGTGATGTCCTTATGTTAGTTAGGTTTAATTCGTTCTAAGTTCTAGGCGACTGATGACCTCAGAAGTTAAGTTACATAGTGCTCAGAGCCATTTGAACCATTTTTTGCAAGGAAGTCTTGAATCTTGTCGCAAATCTCATCCGATACTCGAAAAGCTCGTAATTTTTCCACTAAACTGCAGTGCTGAACGGTCTGGTCAAATGCCTTCTTTGTAATTCGAATCGGCATTCCGTCCAGACCTCTTGACGTATTCGTTTTCAACTATTTCAGTTGCTTCTCCGCCGCAGGGATGCCTATTAGTATGTCCTCCATAGAACAGTCTGTGCGGGTGTAGTGGTGCTCATGGCCGCCTTCCCGTAAAGGTAACAGTACTGCACTGAGCACTGACGTAAACAAATTATCATCTTGTGACTCTTCAAGTTTTGCCTCAAATGGCTCTGAGCTCTATAGGACTTAACATCTGACGTCATCAGTCCCCTAGAACTTAGAACTACTTAAACCTAACTAACCTAAGGACATCACACACATCCATGCCCGAGGCAGGTTCGAACCTGCGATCGTAGCGGTCGCTCTGTTTCAGACTGTAGCGCCTAGAACCGCACGGCCACTCCGGCCGGCACTTCCTTGCAGATAGAACTCAACATGTCACTCTTAAAGGAACAAAATAAAGGAATCAGAAGGTGTTTTCTGGAGTACCCCAAGAAAGTGATAATATCGTAACTGTTTACAATGTATATAAATTATCTAGTGGAAAGCGTGGGCAGCTCTTTAAGACTGTTCGCAGATAATAAGGTAGCACGCCAGAAGAGAGTATCAGTTTGCAGAATGACCCGCTGAGGATTGACTGAACGGAATGACAGTTGACCCTGAACGTAAATAAATGTAACATATCGCGCATGAAAGTGGAAGAAAGCCGCTACTGTACAACTACATTGTTGATGAGGAACTGCTGGATAACAGTATCTACCGTAAAATATTTAGGAGTGACTATCCAGACCGATCTTAAATGGAACGACCAGATGCCAGACTACGATTCTTAGGAAAAATCTTTTCAAGGAAATGTAATTCATCGACGGTGCAAGTGGCTTATAACGCGCTTGTGCTACCGAATCTTGAGTATTGTTCTTCAACGTGGTATCCTTACCAGGTAGGACTGATAGAACAGATGTAGAAAATTCCACGAAGAGCGGCGCGTTTCGTCACGGGGTCGTTTGGACGGCGAGAGAGCGTTACGGATACGCTCAACGAACTCCATTTGCAGACGTCACAAGAGAGGCGTTGTGCGTCACGGAGAGTTTTACTGCTGAAATGTCGTGGGATCACTTTCCGGGAAGAGTCGGACAACATACTACTTCCTCCCACATACTTCTCGCGTAATGACCACCACTATAAAATCCGAGGAATTAAATCCAGTGCAGAGGCTTACCTGCAATCACACTTCACGCTTGATATTCGCGAGTGGAACAGGGAAGGAAAGGATCAGTTAGTGGTACCAGGAGTACCGTCAGCCACAGAGCATGAGCTGGCTTGCGGAATATGATTTACTGCAGATGTTGGCCCCTGACGCAGCTTGCGCGAAGTCTCGAGAAACTGCAAAAATGAGGAGTTGACTCTCGTATTTAAATGAGATAAATGAACGTACCCGCAGAGTGACAAGTGACCAATATCCTTAAGCGGGGGACGTTGTTTAAATTGATCAAAAATGTCAATTTTCGATTTATTTTTAATTTGTTAGTACAACTCATGGGCAATAAGTTCCCAAAGATTCAATGTTAAAATCGCATCCGAAGTGCCTGAATATTAATTAAAAGTGTGACGCGGCCTCCCTGCCACGCCAAGTTCAAAGGGATAACAACCCCTACATTCACAAGGAGAGACTTCCAGATTGTATCCTGGATCTTGTCAAGCCCACTTACAGGTTTCTGGCCGATCCTGCACTTGTCGGAAAGTGTGTTCACGGCAAAACCCAAAATCCCGATGAGTCTCTAAATTCAGTCATATGGAAACGATGCCTTAAAAACACATTTGCATCTGCTGCAGTTGTCAGAATTGCAACTTATGATGCAGTTATTGTATTTAATGATGGGAACATCGGGAGGATGAAGGTATTAGAAAGAATGGGCTTCATCCTGAGAAAAATACATTTATAGGGCGTCTCTGCAACTGAAAAGTCATTTGAAGACCTGCTGAAGAAAAGAAGACAGATAACAAGAAACCAGAAGAGAAGCCTTGAAGGGAAATGTACAAATGTGGTGCCTTCTGAAGAAGTGACACAAGGAAAAAAGTTAGGTTGAACTTTATATTGCGTTTCCTGAAAAGTTTGTTTTTTAAAGTTTATGTACCGTTTCCTCAGATTTTATGAATGCTAGAATTATGAAATTTTGTATACATATTTCTCTAAATCTAAGAAACGTTGTCTCAAAAGAAAATTTTGAAATTATGGTCGCAAACTAAGATATGGGGCAAAGTGCTTGGAATTTTGCATGAATTTAATATTGGACTTGTGGAATTATAATTTAAAAATTATCAAAATTCTCGCAATTGCCCTATTCCAGAAACCGCATGAGAGAGGCTTACAACATATAAAGAGATGAAACAGATGAATTTTTGTAGAAATCTCTTGAATACTTTCTGAGAAAAAGGAACATATATTATTTTTTGAAAATAAAACTTCAAATTTCATGCAAAAATCGTTGAATATATAAATAATCAATGAATTTTATATGTAAATGTGTTACATTCATGTAAAGCGTGGTACAAAATTTGATTGCCATATCTCCAAAACTGTGGATTTGGTGCATTTACAAAATAGTGAGTGTTTTTCATCGACAGGGTGAAGGTGGAAGAAAATTAAAAAAAAATTTATTGCGGAATTCGAATCTATATATACACTGAAGAATTATTTCCCAAAATATTATGGGCGAATTCCAAAAAGTAACGATTCTGTCAGTCTTTGTAACGGAGCGAGTACGGAAAGCGTCGGCGCTACGCAACCTGTTCCGCACTCAGGCTTTCTGTTTATACCGATCTGAGTGAACCTGATTTGCTGGAGCGTTGTTTGGGCGGTTTTACTCAAAATGTGAACGCTCCAAAAGTAATATCCAGCCGAAGCGAAATAGTCAACATTGCTTCAAATTTGCCCGTATGTCTATTCAGTGTGGGCCATACTGTACTTATGCACGTGGTAAGTGGCCTTCAAAATCGGCGATGAAATGCGCCGATTCTATGAAGATAGAGACGCCAGCGGCGATGCTCTCAGCGACGAAAAGGGCTTTAAGGACGAAAATTAGGGCTTATCAAGACAAAGTAGCAGAAAGCGGCCATCCAATAGCAGGAGCGATAGTTATTAAGGACCAGCCATCGATGATATCCCGCAAGTTTCAAGCTTTTTCCCCTTTTTTTATGTAATAAATGCTTGCCAACTTTAAACGCGTATTTCTCAGAACCATGTTTTTCGGCATGGTTGTCGTCGCCCACGCTACAATTTTCATCCGATTTGAATGATTTTTGACCTCCCTTGAAGTAAACTGAACTCTTTTCATTTCATCGTAGCTGATTTTTTAAGTTGATATTTAGTATTTTTGCGGCCAAAAAAGAGCGGTCCAAAAATTGTCATTTTTTTCAAATACCTATAATTTAGCCACTTTTATCTTTTCTTTTGTAAATGCCTCCAGTGAACTAAAATTACGTCTATAAGGACCAGGATGATATGTTAATTTCATGTCTCAGATAACCACAACAGGAGTTACAGCGAGAACCGTCGATCCACCTTCTTTCAGAGACGCCTCGGGAAAATCCCAACTACACAGTGAATTAATTAAAAAATACCAATAAGAACTTCAATGTGTGCTTTATTCATTGCAGCAAACTGCACTTGTCTACTACATTTCAATACGGAGAAAAAATCTCTAATTTCAGCAACAGTTTCACCCTCATCCTGTCTTTCGCCGGCCGGGGTGGCCGAGCGGTTCTAGGCGCTACAGTCTGGAACCACGCTACCGCTTCTGTCGCAGGTTCTAATTCTGCCTCGGGCATGGATGTGTGTGATGTCCTTAGGTTAGTTAGGTTTAAGTAGTTCTAGGGGACTGATGACTTCAGAATTTAAGTCTCATAATGCTCAGAGCCATTTGAACCACTTTTGAACTATGTGTTTCCCCCTTATGTGCTGCATAATTCTTGAATATAGTCTCACTTGGGATATAATAAATTTCCCTGAGAAGGAAACCAGCATGGTTTTAGAAAGCATCGCTCGTGCAATACTAACGTTGCCCTTTTCTCGCACGATATTCTGTGAACCACTGATGTAGGACAACAGACAGCTTCCACATTCCTAGATTTAAGCGTTTGACACGATGCCCCACTGCATACTCTTAAAAAAGGTACCCCGTTGTGTGGGTGGCTTTAAGACTTCTTAAGTTATAAAACACAGTACGTTTTGCTCGACGGCTAGTGTTCATCAGAGCCAAGACTATCGTCAGGAGTGACCCAGGGAAGTGTGGTACGACCTTCATTACCCTCTGTACACGTAAATGATTTGGCAGACAGGGAAAGAAGGAGTCTGCGGTTGTTTTCTGATGTTGCTGTGGCGTATGGGAACGTGACGTCGTTGATTGACTGTAGGAGGATACAAGACAACTAAGACAAAATTTCAGCTAGCTCTAAGTGTAGAAGAATGTAAGTTAATGCAGATGATTAGGAAAAACAATCCCTCCATTCATATTCAGATACAGTACTGGTAGTGCCCTGTTTGACAATCACTTAGTTTAAGTACTTGGCGTAATGTTTGCAAAGCAGTATGAAATGGAAGGAGCAGGTACACGTTAGGATTGTAGTAGCGAATGTGAATGATTGACTTCGGTTCTTTGGGAGAAGTTTTGGGAAGTATGGTTTATCTGCCCGGTCACATAAAACCATTATAACGACCGGGAGAGTGGTGTGCTGACGAAATGCCCTTCCTATCCACATCCTCAACTGAGGATGACACGGCGGTCGGATGGTCCCAATGGGCCACTTGTGGCCTGAAGATGGAGTGCTGCTGCTGCTGATGGTTCGTCTGCAAGGGGGAGCGCTTATAGGACACTAGTAATGACCAGTTATTGAATGCTGCTTGAGTGTTTGGGATCCCCACATCAGAATGCAGGAAGTTACATCGAAGCATTTCAGAAGTGGGCCGCTAGATTTGTTATGGTAAGTTGAAGAAACATGGGAGTACTACGGGGATGCTCCGAGAACTCAAATTGGAATCCCTGGATGGGAGGCGTTGTTCTTTTCGAAGAACACTATTGAAGAAAATTTAGACAACCAGCATTCGAAGCTGACTGCAGAACGATTCTGCTGCCGCCAACGTACATTTTGCCTAACGACCACGAAGATAAGAGAAATTAGGGCTCATATGGAGATATGTAGACTGTTCTTTTTTCCTCACTCTGTTTGCGAGAGACACATGAAAGGAAATGACTACTAGTGGTACAGAGTACCCTGCGCCAAGCATCATGCGGTTCCTTGGCGAGTATGTGTGTAAGTATACCCCCTCCCACCGCCCCTTGGATCGGCGCCTGGCGACAGAGCAAAATGAAAAAGTGACTGACTTCCATGTCGCGACCGCGCCACATTGAAGGTCTTGTGCCTGCGCCCACGTATCGACTTGTGCATCGATACTGTGTCGCGACGACCGCCTAGTCGGGAAGAGCGCAACAGGTGGTGTGTAGCCGGCACTCGGCAGTGGCAAAAAATGAGGGGCTCGACACCCTGAATGGAGAGGGGCCAGCAAGTGGAGTAGAGGGCGTGTAGGGCCGTACCCCATCTCTCTCCCCACATCATTAGGCCAGCAGTACGCGGCACCTGTTAAGTCGTGGACGAACTAAACAGGAGTTAGCGTCTCACACAGGGGCCGAATAATGATATTGCTCTGGGGGGAGGGGGGGGGGGGGGAGGAAGCACAAGCTTTCACGTCAATAATGATCTATGTCACAGCAGAGCACAGTGTATCTGTCCGTGATAAGATTCCCACAGTGAAGCTGGTCTTTGTGATAAATTTAAATCAACTGAACCGTTTTATTCAAATTTTACTGTTTTAATTACAGCAAACCAAGTTAAATAAACTCTTTATACAAGTATAACGTACTCTCAAAAATACTGCAAGATCAGTCTGCTCTTAAATTTTCGACAGTCTTCTACCACTTCTTCTGCTGAAAATTTGATGTTCCTGTTGATGTGCATCAGAGCGAAGCCGTTCAGTCGGTTTTTTGCCATGGTGCTACCAAGATACAGTAGGTTTTTATTCGTCGCAGCTCATGAAACGATCTTTCTGCTGTACTAGCAGTGTTAGGCAGAATCGACAGGAGTTAAAGGAGGACTTCGAATTCTGGAAAGCAAGATGAAATTTCATGAGCTTGTGCTCGAGAGGTTAACTTGTGGTCGTGTGTTATCCACAATCTGATTCCAGCTCATAAGTTCACCTTGAAAATCTCCGAAACACGGCAAATCACTTTTGTGTATTTCAACGCTCTTCAGCATTTACCCAGTGGACCCATCAGCAATGTATTACTTTCTTTAAATGACCAACAGCTTCAAGGTGTGCTTTGGGGAATCCATATTGTCAAGCTAAAGTATTCATCGTGTGACTCAGCTGACGCGTTCTTTGAATTCTTCTGTGGGGCTGTTGTTTTAGGAATTTTTATGAGAGTGACAAATTTCTCATCAAGTTCTTTTGCAGCCTTAAACACAAGATGGAAGTGTATAATAGTGTCTCGACGAAGTTCTTTCGAGCTGCCGCTCCCTGCTTCCATGAGTTCAATTGCTTGAAATAGATCAGTTTCCTTGCCTTGTAGTTGTATAGCAAGTAGCAATGTTATCCCAGGCTCTTTGGTAACTATACATGTTGTTGTTGTGGTCTTCAGTCCTGAGACTGGTTTGATGCAGGTCTCCATGCTACTCTATCCTGTGCAAGCTTCCATCTCCCAGTGCTTACTGCAACCTACATCCTTCTGAATCTGCTTAGTGTATAAATCTCTTGGTCTCCCTCTACGGTTTTTACCCTCCAAGCTGGCCTCCATTGCTAAATTTGTGATCTCTTGATGCCTCAGAACATGTCCTACAAACCGGTCCCATCTTCTTGTCAAGTTGTGCCACAAATTCCTCTTCTCCACAATCCTATTCAATACCTCCTCATTAGTTATGTGATCTACCCATCCAATCTTCAGCATTCTTCTGTAGCACCACATTTCGAAAGCTTCTATTCTCTTCTTGTCCAAACTATTTATCGTCCATGTTTCACTTCCATACATGGCTACACTCCATACAAATACTTTCAGAAACGACTTCTTGACACTATCTATACTCGATGTTAACAAATTTCTCTTCTTCAGAAACGCTTTCCTTGCCATTGCCAGTCTACACTTTTAATCCTCTCTACTTCGACCATCATCAGTTATTTTGCTCCCCAAATAGCAGAACTCCTTTACTACTTTAATTGTCTCATTTCCTAATCTAATTCCCTCAGCATCACCCGACTTAATTGGACTACATTCCATTATCGTCGTTTCGCTTTTGTTGATGTTCATCTTATATCCTCCTTTCAAGACACTGTCCATTCTGTTCAACTGCTCTTCCAAGTCCTTTGCTGTCTCTGACAGAATTACAATATTATCGGCGAACCTCAACGTTTTTATTTCTTCTCCATGGACTTTAATACCTACACCGAATTTTTCTTTTGTTTTTTATATTTATACATTTATACTCCGCAAGCCACCCAACGGTGTGCTTGCTCAATATACAGATTAAATAACATCGGGGACATGCTACAACCCTGTCTCACTCCCTTCCCAACCGCTGCTTCCTTTTCACGCCCCTCGACTCTTATAACTGCCATCTGGTTTCTGAACAAATTGTAAATGGCCTTTCGCTCCCGGTATTTTACCCCTGCCACGTTTAGAATTTGAAAGACAGTATTCCAGTCAACATTGTCAAAAGCTTTGTCTAAGTCAACAAATGCTAGAAATGTAGGTTTGCCTTTCCTTAATCTATTTTCTAAGATAAGTCGTAGGGCCAGTATTGCCTCACGTGTTCCAACATTTCTGCGGAATCCAAACTGATCTTCGCCGATGTCAGCTTCTACCAGTTTTTCCATTCGTCTGTAAAGAATTCGCGTTAGTATTTTGCAGCCATGACTTATTAAACTAATAGTTTGGTAATTTTCACATCTGTGAACACCTGCTTTCTATGGGATTGGAATTATTATATTCTTCTTGAAGTCTGAGGGTAATTCGTCTATCTCATACATCTTGCTCACCAGATGGTACAGTTTTGTCAGGACTGGCTCTCCCAAGGCCACCAGTAGTTCCAGTGGAATGTTGTCTACTCCCGGGGCCTTGTTTCGACTCAGGTCTTTCAGTGCTCTGACAAACTCTTCACGCAGTATCGTATCTCCCATTTCATCTTCATCTACATCCTCTTCCATTTCCATAATATTGTCCTCAAGTACATCGCCCTTGTATAGACCCTCTATATACTCCTTCCACCTTTCTGCTTTCCCTTCTTTGCTTAGAACTTGGTTTCCATCTGAGCTCTTGATATTCATACAAGTGGCTCTCTTTTCTCCAAAGGTCTCTTTAATTTTCCTGTAGGCAGTAGACGTTTGTATTCCTTTTTACCTGCTTCATTTACTGCGTTTTTATATTTTCTCCTTTCATCAATTAAATTCAATATTTCTTCTGTTACCAAAGATTTTCAACTAGCCTTCGTCTTTTTACCCACTTGATCCTCTGCTGCCTTCACTACTTCATCCCTCAGAGCTACCCATTCTTCTTCTACTGTATTTCTTTCCCCCATTCCTGTAAATTGTTCCCTTAAGCTCTCCCTGAAACTCTGTACAAACTCTGGTTTAGTCAGTTTATCCAGGTCCCATCTCCTTAAATTCCCACCTTCTTGCAGTTTCTTCAGTCTTAATCTACAGTTCATAACCAATTGATTGTGAGTCCACATCTGCCCCTGGAAATGCGTTACAATTTAAAACCTGGTTCCTAAATCTCTGTCTTACCATTATATAATCTATCTGATACCTTCTAGTATCTCCAGGATTCTTCCATGTATACAATCTTCCTTTATGATTCTTGAACCAAGTGTTAGCTATGATTAAGTTATGCTCTGTGCAAAATTCTACCAGACGGCTTCCTCTTTCATTTCTCTCCCCCAATCCATGTTCACCCACTATGTTTCCTTCCCTCCCTTTTCCTACTCTCGAATTCCAGTCACCCATGACTATTAAATTTTCGTCTCCCTGCACTACCTGAATACTTTCTTTTATCTCATTATTGATTTAATCGATTTCTTCATCATCTGCGGAGCTAGTTGGCATATAAACTAGTACTGCTGTAGTAGGCATGGGCTTCGTGTCTATCTTGGTGACAATAATGCGTTCACTATGCTGTTGGTAGTAGCTTACTCGCACTCCTATTTTTTTTATCCATTATTAAACCTACTCCTGCATTAGCCCTATTTGATTTTGTATTTATAACCCTGTATACACCTGACCAAAAGTCTTGTTGGTCCTGCCACCGAACTTCACTAACTCCCACTATATCTAACTTTAACCTATCCATTTCCCTTTTTACATTTTCTAACCTGCCTGCCCGATTAAGGGATCTGACATTCCACGCTCTGATCCGTAGAACGCCAGTTTTCTTTCTCCTGATAAAGACGTCTTCCTGAGTAGTCCCCGCCCGGAGATCCGAATGAGGGACTATTTTACCTCCGGAATATTTTATCCAAGAGGGTGCCATCATCATTTAACCATACAGCAAAGCTGCATGCCCTCGGGGAAAATTACGGCTGTAGTTTCCCCTTGCTTTCAGCCGTTCGCAGTACCAGCACAGCAAGGCCGTTTTGGTTAGTGTTGCAAGGCCAGATCAGTCAATCATCCAGACTGTTGCCCCTGCAACTACTGAAAAGGCTGCTGCCCCTTTTCAGGAACCACACGTTTGTCTGGCCTCTCAACAGATACCCCTCCATTGTGGTTGCACCTATGGTACGGCCATCTGTATCGCTGAGGCACGCAAGCCTCCCCACCAACGGCAAGGTCCATGGTTCAAGGGGGTAGGGGCAAATACACATAAACTTACAATAATTTCTGATGACTGCACAGCGTGAAGTAGAGAAAATGTAGTCGTTGTAATACGGCGTCCACTGTTAATGTTACATAGTTTCTGTAGCGCATTAGTCAGGGTGGGAGCGATGTCTCGAAAGTGCAGAACAGCGTCATGACTCTCTAGGTAACGTGTTTCAAACAGTTTCTTTATTGTGTGAATATTTTCTGCTGTAGAGATGACTCTATTTCTTCCTCTAGGAAGAGAAGACGTTGAGAACATTCTCTGATGGGGTTCGCTACTGACCCAGTTGTAGGCACAGCATTTCGTACGTTGCTTACAGTACAGGTTTTGCTTAGAGCAAGATTGAGTCTGTGACTAGCACAGTGACTGCAAATTCCTAGTGGCTGTCCCTGCGATATAGTTGCCTGAACTCCTTTAAATTTACCTCCCATATTCGCTCCTGCGTCATAGGATTGTCTTCGGCAATAAGCTACCTCAACGCCATTTGCTTCGTCCCCTGCAGGGCGGTGTTTGCTAAGTTTTCATCCGCCAGGTCAGTAACAGCAATGAATTTTAGAAATTCTTCTCTTACAACATTAGTCTCAACATCAAAGAAACGTATGCATAGTGATAATTATTCAGAGGTACTTATATCAGGTGTCTCATTTGCTATATGTGACAAATTTGGATTCCAAATCAACCATTTTCCAGAAATAACATCAGCACTGCAATCTATTAAATCATTTAGAGTTGTCTTACTGATATAAAAACTGGCATTTTTTGAGAAAGACTGTAGGTGTTTTATTAATATTGCGTCCATTCGAAATTTCAGTGATTCACGAAAGTTTCCCTTTGCAGTAAATTGCAGTCATTCGGCACAGTCTTCTGACTGCCTTCACCAAGCAATAACCCATCTCATCTCTATGCCCCCGAGAGGGTATATTCTCGACTGTCATTAGTTTCTTTTCTGTTTTCAACTACTCTTCTCTTTCTAAACTCATTCATTCTCGTTAAACACACGTTGACTTCCATTCAATCACATACAGGAAGTTATGCCAGACAACCATATTTCTCTTCTAATACTCTTTCTCTCGCGGAAGGTGTATAATTTCTGCTGCATTTTTATACATTTTCATTGGTTCATTCATTAGTGTTCCTAAGTTTACATCATTGTTGTCTCCTTCCACCTTACTAAAGAGAACGCAAGCTTTACAAAATTCACTACTGAAATTGTTGCTGCAGGCCATCCACACATTTTCTCCTAGCCATTTTCTCTGCAACGATCGCATTTTATTGCCTTCTGAAACTAGCGGAAAACAAAATTTGGTAGAGCGGACCCAGATGCACTTTAACCATTGAAATATTTCCTCGTCCGTCAGATGTCGACTTTTGTTCACCAAATGACCGATATTATGTTCGTTGACAATAGTCTCGTCATCACATAAGCTACTCACATTACCTACAGGGGAATTACTGGTAGAAGCTCAGTTCACAAACGCTGGAAGTGATGCCCCTTCTCCAACATTAATTTCACATTCACTTTTAAGCTGTTACAGAAAGCTGATCAAGTGTCTTCTGTCATTCGGACTCCATTATATCGTCTCCTGTTAAACGCACAACGGAAAGCAAACACAGTGACGTATGCTTCCAAACAACTGCTGAACTGATCACGTTCGTTCCACAAGTAGTACATTTCCAACTTGCTTGTTTAAAATATATTGAATAGGATCAGAAATGGCTCTACTACGACCATCTACCGACCATAGTTGAAAGTACATACTTGCAAACTGTGTGGGTCATGAATACAGAGTTCTAACAAGCTATGTTTTATACTAAAAAAAATTTTTTTATGACATTTTCGGGAAGCAGCAGTCGTATAACCTGTATAAAATCTGTGAAAAAACAGTCTATATCGCGATGGTACTTTAATAAAATGATGATCAACAGGCTGTTGTACACATCGTCAACTTCAGCAGATGGTGCTGTCTGAAGATAGCCTAAGTATAGGCTGAAACCGATCATTTTATTAAAGTATCATCGCGAAATGGACTGTTTTTTCACAGATTTTTTAATACTAGCCCCGTCTGGAAATATCACGAGACACTGTGTCTCCTCCCCCCCTCCCCTCCCCCCAAATCCGTCACTGGTCTCAATATTCACAATTTCATTCGCCTTGTAGCAGTAATTACAGTAATGACCTAAAGTTGTCGAATACTCGCTTTGACGAAATATCATGGTGCTTAAGCAATGGTATTCTACGGCAAACCCAAGAAGTGTGTTTATATCTATAATGGATTGTTCCTGGAAGCATCCAGGTACTGGAGAGTAGGAGAGAATCACTCATTGCCAGTCAGTTTTAGAATATTGCTTTTTTTTCAGTCAATGTCTCTGTAGCGGGAGAGAGATGAAGGTCACACACCTTCCCTCTCCCCCCTTTTTACTTTTCTTCAGTATATTCAGTAGCGGCTAGTGATAAATTTTACCAATATGTCAAAATATTTCAAAAACAAACAAATCCACAAAAATAAATTAAAGTGAAATGTGGTACTCATTCAGCGGCGACAGTGAATTCCATGCGTCGTTGTATTCCGCTGCAGAATTAATCTATGACTTCGGGGATGAAACCCTTAATTTCTCTGCCGAGCAACACTCTCTGGATTCACGACGTATTCGGATGAAACGGTCAAATGTTTGTGACAAAGAAGAATACCAATGTTATTGCTGAACCCAGAATCTGAACGTGAACAAGGCAAAACCAATATTAGCATGCTAATAACTAACCACATAGCCACAATGAATGCATGCCACGGCTTATAAATGGCGATCAAAAAGTTTCCCTTTGAGAACGTTGCTGTAGCGTATATTATCACTGACATGTAGGCAAGTAATCAGTGTGGTATTCTCGTCTTACGACGTCCGTGTGGTAAATGCAGAAAGGGAACTATGGTGGCATTATTGCCAAATGCGTCCAAACAGGACCGACGTTGTGTTATTCTTTTCTTGGCTGCCGAAGAACAAACACCGATAAACACCCATCGGAGAATGAATAATGTACATTGAAGAGTCAAAGAAACTGGTATACCTGCCTAATATCGTGTAGGGCACCCGCGAGCACGCAGAAGTGCCGCAACACGACGTGGCATGGACTCGACTAATGGCTGAACGGTGCTCGAGGGAACGGACACCATGAATCCTGCAGGGCTGTCCATAAGATTACGATGGGGTGGTGATTTCTTCTGAATAGCACATTGCAAGGCATCTCAGATAAGTTCAATATTGTTCATGTCTGGGGAGTTTGGTAGGCAGCAGAAGTGTTTAAGCTCAGAAGAGCCACTCTGTACCAATTCTGGATGTGTGGGGAGTCGCATTGTCCTGCTGGAATTGCCCAAGTCGGTCGGAACGCACAATGGACATGAATGGATGCAGGTGATCAGACAGAATGCTCACGTACGTATCACCTGTCAGAGTCGTATCTAGACGTATCACGGGTCCCAATCGCTCCAACTGCACACGCTCCACACCATTACAGAGTCTCCGGCACCTTGAGCAACCCCCTGCTGACATTCAGGGTCTACGGATTCATGAGGTTGTCTCCATATTCGTTCATCCGCTCGATAGAATTCGAAACGAGACTCGTCTGACCAGGCAACATGTTTCCAGCCATCAACAGTCCAATGTCAGTGTTGACGGGCCCAGGTGAGGTGTAAAGCTTTCTGTCGTGCAGTCATCAAGGGCACACGAGTAGCTTTTCTGCTCCGAAAGCACATATCGATGATGCTTCGTTTAATGGTTCGCACGCTGACATTCGCTGTGGAAGAATCTATAATAAGAAGAGAAGTGCTTGGATTGTAAAGGAGTAAGACAATGCTGCTCATGGAGCTCGGCACCTACATATATAGGATATTACGATGCAGCACCCAGAAGCAGTACCCGCGTTATGCTGATGGTACACTACCCAGCACAGTATCCGAGTTATGCAGTGCAGTGGGGTACTCTGAACCATGCATTGTGGTGTGGTAGGGTAGCACCCTTGGTGAGCACCTCGTATGCTTCACCCGTATTGTTCGCACAAGCTGAGTTGACACTCGGTGTGGTGGTTGATGGGAGCGACTGCAAAGGGGAAATACGTGCCTTTACGGTCGCTTCCATTAGCCTCTGCGCCAGGTGTCAACTTAGTTTGCGCGATACCAGCTACAGTCTTGCAGTAAGTGCAGACTGGTTCTCGTTGCCTACCTCAGGGGAGCTTTAATTCTGTGGCAGATCTGCGTCGACTGTTCTGCGCTAGAGAACTTGACGTCTCTCAGTGTCCTGGAATGAAAATGAGCCCAGCTGCTGAGTGCTTTGGTTTGTGATTATTGGAGGACTCTACCAGTCTTCTTACTGACATTGACAGGATAAATTATACAAAAAATGGTACTATCCACACGAACAAGAAGTTAAATGTGCCTGCATCCATTACATAACCTTTTTGTGACGATAATATGGTAGTTAAAATCTATGACCTAGTGGATTTTCATGAAAAATTAGAGAAAGAATTGTCTGTCACGTGAGAGAAAGAAACTTGTGTGCATTTAACAGGGATCTACATGGTTAACTGTCCATGTTCTTCTCTTTGAGACATGGGATCAAGGCAGAAACAGGGTTTCTGATAAAAGGGTATATCACTGTGATAGCAAGAGGAATAATGGATAAAATCACCTAGGAAGCACACGAAAGTCTTTTGACCATACCATATAGAGTGGAATTGACTGATGTTGAGATGGGTGTTGTCACTGAATATCTGAGTGGAATATTGCAGTACCTCTCGGTTCTTGAAAGTGTAGGTTCATCGGTAGGGCAATAGGACGACATCCCTGTCTTACTGACTTGCAATCCAAGTACTTCTCTCTTGGACTTACATTTATATTTAACCAGACAATCGGGAGTTAAGGAAAATGGGAAGGACCAGGCCCACAAATCAGCTGGTTAATTTTTCATGCAATTTATTGATAAGTTAAAATTTAACTCAAAATCAAAGAAATAAGTAGTGCAATTTAAGCCTTACGGTCACATTTTGAAAGAAATATTACATGCTTCTAATATTAATAATAAAAGGGACAGTCACACAAAAGTTCAGGACAAATTTGCAATTTAAATCTTAAGGCCATAGTTTGGGGAAATACAACATGCTCATAATAATAGTAATAATAAGAAAACAGCCAGCTATTTAAAAGTTCAGGTGAAATTTACAGTTTAAATCTTAGGGCCACAGTCTGGAGAAGTATAACTTACTTTTAGTAATAATAATAACAAAAAGAAGAAACGAGCAAGCTATGTAAAAGTTCAGGTGAAATTTACAGTTTAAATTTAAGGGGACATGCTCGTGAAAATGACCAAAAATTTAAAATAATTTCTAGGTATATAGAAAAGAGCATTTCATGCTGATTTTAAAAACGTATAGTTTATGGGCATTATCATTTTCCGTTCGTTCTAAAACTGAGGTTGAAAATAATGTTGCACAGGGGCCACGACCATCTGTCAGTTTAAAGTGCGTCAGAATACATGATGCATTATTTTGTTGTTCCGTTTCTTCCGTCGTTAGTTAGGGATCGTTAACACAAGTGTATTCTAGAAGGCACTGACTCCCAGAACCAAAGTACAGGCATTTCTAGAAGGCTATGGTTCGAATGTAAACAAAGGCCTGAGTATCGGAATTTCATACACGTGAGGTTTTGCAGTTATTGTGTGTTGTTTTGTTTCTGTGTGTGTTTCCTGTGCTACAAATGCCGGGAGTACAGAGATTTAGCCCCAAATGAAAGTTTCGCGGCAACCACCTCCAAACACAACCGAATAATACACATCAGTCGCCTGTGGAAACTGTGGCCACAGGCAGTGCTTCTAGACGTAAACTTTCCCTTTCTGAATGTAATAAGAACAAGCCTAGTAGTATTGTGAACAGCAGTAACGACGGAAATGTTATTGTGAACCTAAATATGCTGTCAAGACTTTTGAAAAGAGCTGTGAAATGTTAGTACTCTAATTGTGAAGATATATTGACGTTTCTGAGGATATTTCAGCAAGAAAGGGTCTTAAGTCGGTTAGTGATTGCCTGTAGCTCGTGTAAGATGCACAGTGATACTATAACATCGCCAGTAACTGGTAGTCGATATTACAGTGTGAATATTCAGCTTGCTTATGCAGTGCGACGTATTGGAAGGGGAAGGAGAGCTGCCCAGACTTTTTGTGCAGAGTTGGATTTCTCTCCACCTCCACTGAGGTTTGACAGATACAATAAATTAATATGTAATGCTTTATGTGGTGTAAGTGAACATTCAATGAAAAGAGCAGCAGAAGAAGCAGTAGCCTTGTTTGAGAAAACAGACATTGTAGCAGCATTTGATGGATCTGGGCAGAAGAGAGGTCATACTTCTCTGAATGGTGCTGCAACTGCTACATTTATTGAAACTGGTTAGACACTTGACTATGAATGTCTAAAAAAGCACTGCCAGGGTTGTTCAAGTAAATTTATTGGCACCCATGTTCGTATAAAGAACTTTGAAGGCCCAAGTGGAAACATGAAAACGAAAGGAGTTCTACACATTTTTACAAAATCAGAGGTCAGTCATGGTGTGAGACATATAGGCTACCTAGGGGATGGAGACTGTAAAGGACACAACTGTTGTTAATGACAACAGTTGTATCAATGAATGGGGACACTCTGATAGAAAAGCTTGACTGTGTTGGGTATGTACACTCCTGGAAATGGAAAAAAGAACACATTGACACCGGTGTGTGAGACCCACCATACTTGCTCCGGACCCTGCGAGAGGGCTGTACAAGCAATGATCACACGCACGGCACAGCGGACACACCAGGAACCGCGGTGTTGGCCGTCGAATGGCGCTAGCTGTGCAGCATTTGTGCACCGCCGCCGTCAGTGTCAGCCAGTTTGCCGTGGCATACGGAGCTCCATCGCAGTCTTTAACACTGGTAGCATGCCGCGACAGCGTGGACGTGAACCGTATGTGCAGTTGACGGACTTTGAGCGAGGGCGTATAGTGGGCATGCGGGAGGCCGGGTGGACGTACCGCCGAATTGCTCAACACGTGGGGCGTGAGGTCTCCACAGTACATCGATGTTGTCGCCAGTGGTCGGCGGAAGGTGCACGTGCCCGTCGACCTGGGACCGGACCGCAGCGACGCACGGATGCACGCCAAGACCGTAGGATCCTACGCAGTGCCGTAGGGGACCGCACCGCCACTTCCCAGAAAATTAGGGACACTGTTGCTCCTGGAGTATCGGCGAGGACCATTCGCAACCGTCTCCATGAAGCTGGGCTACGGTCCCGCACACCGTTAGGCCGTCTTCCGCTCACGTCCCAACATCGTGCAGCCCGCCTCCAGTGGTGTCGCGACAGGCGTGAATGGAGGGACGAATGGAGACGTGTCGTCTTCAGCGATGAGAGTCGCTTCTGCCTTGGTGCCAATGATGGTCGTATGCGTGTTTGGCGCCGTGCAGGTGAGCGCCACAATCAGGACTGCATACGACCGAGGCACACAGGGCCAACACCCGGCATCATGGTGTGGGGAGCGATCTCCTACACTGGCCGTACACCACTGGTGATCGTCGAGGGGACACTGAATAGTGCACGGTACATCCAAACCGTCATCGAACCCATCGTTCTACCATTCCTAGACCGGCAAGGGAACTTGCTGTTCCAACAGGACAATGCACGTCCGCATGTATCCCGTGCCACCCAACGTGCTCTAGAAGGAGTAAGTCAACTACCCTGGCCAGCAAGATCTCCGGATCTGTCCCCCATTGAGCATGTTTGGGTCTGGATGAAGCGTCGTCTCACGCGGTCTGCACGTCCAGCACGAACGCTGGTCCAACTGAGGCGCCAGGTGGAAATGGCATGGCAAGCTGTTCCACAGGACTACATCCAGCATCTCTACGATCGTCTCCATGGGAGAATAGCAGCCTGCATTGCTGCGAAAGGTGGATATACACTGTACTAGTGCCGAAATTGTGCATGCTCTGTTGCCTGTGTCTATGTGCCTGTGGTTCTGTCAGTGTGATCATGTGATGTATCTGACCCCAGGAATGTGTCAATAAAGTTTCCCCTTCCTGGGACAATGAATTCACGGTGTTCTTATTTCAATTTCCAGGAGTGTACAAACAAGAATAGGATCCCAGCTGAGAAAATTATGTAAAGACTTCAGTGGTAAAAAGCTGTCAGACGGAAAACACATAGGTGGCCCTGGACGTCTTACAGAAAGTGAAATTGATTCTTTGACTCAAAATTATGGAGTAGCAATAAGGAAAAATGTAGGAGATTTGGAGAACATGAGATGAGCTGTTTGGGCAACCTGGTTTCACTGAGTGTTAACAGATGAAAGTCCACAGCATGGTTTTTGTCCAAAAGGGGAAGATTCATGGTGCAAGTACTGGTTGAGCAGTGCTACAGGCATACAAAATACCCACAAGCATTCCCTACGAATTGCTGTAATAGAGGCAATTAGGCCTATATATAGGGATCAGGCAAATAAAAATCTACTTAGGATATGTATACATTGTCTCTCTCAGAATGCAAATGAAAGCTTCAACAGCTGTAAATGGAAGAGAATACTCAAGACTGTATATGTTGGGCTGACAGTGCTGAAGATTGGTGTCATGGATGCAATAATAACATTCAATGATGGTGCAATTTCAAGGATCAATGTTATGAAGAAATTGAACATCCAGACGGGAAGGAATATGGCTTCAGCTCTAACTGCTGTTGATAAGCGGCAGGTAACCGAAGCAGAGACAGCTGCAGAGGCTGCTACCAAGGAGTCAAGGATAAAGAAAAGAATGAAGAGAAAGAATATGGAGGAGAAGGAAACAGGAGGACAACTGGAGTATGCAGCTGGAATGTTCTAACGAGTATAGTGGTAAGTTGATAAATCTCTAAATCTTCTTTTGCGATTTACCGAAAACTTGAATTTGCATCATTCAGGTACACTTTTCTCATAGATGACTGAAGTTAAACTCACAAAAATTAGTCCAGATTTTTAGAATGACCTCCTCTACCTTCATTGCCTACTATTTCCTGAAACATTTATAGCATGATGATGCCGGTGATATTTGAGCTACATTTTTAAATCTTGTTGTTATAGTAAATTAAATTACTTGTCTTTTTCGCAGATCAGCTTCAGGGAAGGAAACTGGAGGCATAAAACACTTATGTGAATGTTGTCTGTACTCTGACTCTTTTTCCAAGGTGTGCAGTCAGTGGTTCCAAGGAAAATGGTACCGCAGTGAAATAATGTTCCGTTTTTTACACTATTCCTCCCCATTAACCATGGACCTTGCCGTTGCTAGGGAGGCTTGCGTGCCTCAGCGATACAGACAGCCGTACCGTAGGTGCAACCACAACGGAGGGGTATCTGTTGAGAGGCCAGACAAACGTGTGGTTCCTGAAGAGGGGCAGCAGCCTTTTCAGTAGTTGCAAGGGCAACAGTCTGGATGACCGACTGATCTGGCCTTGTAACACTAACCAAAACGGCCTTGCTGTGCTGGTACTGCGAACGGCTGAAAGCAAAAGGAAACTACAGCCGGAATTTTTCCCGAGGGCATGCAGCTTTACTCTTGGGTAAAATATTCCCGAGGTAAAATAGTCCATCATTCGGATCTCCGGGCGGGGACTACTCAGGAGGACGTTTTTATCAGGAGAAAGAAAACTGGCGTTCTACGGATCGGAGCGCGGAGTGTCAGATCCCTTAATCGGGCAGGCAGGTTAGAAAATTTAAAAAGGGAAGTGGATAGGTTAAAGTTAGATATAGTGAGAATTAGTGAAGTTCGGTGGCAGGAGGAACAAGACTTTTGGTCAGGTGAATATAGGTTTATAAATACAAAATCAAATAGGAGTAATGCAGGAGTAGGTTTAATAATGAATCAGAAAATAGGAATGTGGGTAAGCTACTACAAACACCATAGCGAACGCCTTATTGTGGCCAAGATAGACACGAAGCCCACGCCTACCACAGTAGTACAAGTTTATATGCCAACTAGCTCTGCAGATTATGAAGAAATTGATGAAATGTATGATGAAATAAAAGAAATTATTCAGATAGTGAAGGGAGACGAAAATTTAATAGTCATGGGTGACTGGAATTCGGCAGTAGGATAAGGGAGAGAAGGAAACGTAGTAGGTGACTATGGATTGGGGGTAAGAAATGAAAGAGGAAGCCGCCTGCTAGAATTTTGCACAGAGCGCAACTTAATCATAGCCAACACATGGTTCAAGAATCATACAAGAAGGTTGTATTCATCGAAAAGGCCTGGAGATACTGACAGATTTCAGATAGATTATATAATGGTAAGACAGAGATTTAGGAACCAGGTTTTAAATTGTAAGACATCTCCAGGGGCAGATGTGGACTCTCACCACAATCTATTGGTTACGAACTGTAGATTAAAACTGAAGATACTGCAAAAAGGTGGGAATTTAAGGAGATGGGACTTGGATAAATTGACTAAACCAGAGTTTGTACAGAGTTTCAGGGAGAGCATAAGGGAATAATTGACAGGAATGGGGGAAAGAAATACAGTAGAAGAAGGATGGGTAGCTTTGAGGGACGAAGTAGGGAAGGCAGCAGAGGATGAAGGGCTAGTAGAAATCCTTGGGTGACAGAAGAAATATTGAATTTTATTGAAGAAAGGAGAAAATATAAATGTGCAGTAAATGAAGCAGGCAAAGAGGAATACAAACGTCTCAAAAATGAGATCGACAGGAAGTGCAAAATGGCTAACCGGGATGGCTAGAGAACAAATGTAAGGATGTAGAGGCTTATCTTACTAAGGGTAAGATAGATACAGCCTACAGGAAAATTAAAGAGACCTTTGGAGAAAAGAGAATCACGTGTATGAATATCAAGAGCTTCAATTGAAATCCAGTTCTAAGCAAAGAAGAGAAAGCAGAAAGGTGGAAGGAGTATATAGAAGGTCTATACAAGGGCGATGTACTTGAGGACAATATTATGGAAATGGAAGAGGATGTAGATGAAGATGAAATGGGAGATATGATACTGCGTGAAGAGTTTGACAGAGCACTGAAAGACCTGAGTCTTAACGAGGCCCCGGGAGTAGACAACATTCCATTAGAACTACTGACAGCCTTGGGGGAGCCAGTCCTGACAAAGCTCCTACCATATGGTGAGGAAAATATATGAGACAGGCGAAATACCCTCAGACTTCAAGAAGAATATAATAATTCCATTCCCAAAGAAAGCAGGTGTTGAAAGATGTGAAAATTACCGAACTATCAGTTTAATAAGTCATGGCTGCAAAATACTAACGCGAATTCTTTACAGACGAATGGAAAAACTAGTAGAAGCCAACCTCGGGGAAGATCTGTCTGGATTCCGTAGAAATATTGGCACACGTGAGGCAATATTGACCCTACGACTTATCTTAGAACCTAGATTAAGGGTAGGCAAACCTACGTTTCTAGCATTTGTAGAGTTAGACAAAGCTTTTGACAATGTTGACTGGAATACTCTCTTGCAAATTCTGATGGTGGCAGGGGTGAAATACAGGGAGCGAAAGGCTATTTACAATTTGTACAGAAACCAGATGGCAGTTGTAAGAGTCGAGAGCCATGAAAGAGAAGCAGTAGTTGGAAAGGGAGTGAGACAGGGTTGTAGTCTCTCCCTGATGTTATTCAATTTGTATATTGAGCAAGCAGTGTAGGAAACAAAAGAAAAATTCGGAGTAGGTATTAAAATCCATGGAGAAGAAATAAAAACTTTGAGGTTCGCCGATGACATTGTAATTCTGTCAGAGACAGCAAACGACCTGGAAGATCAGTTGAACGGAATGGATAGTGTCTTGAAAGGAGGATATAAGATGAACATCAACAAAAGCAAAACAAGGATAATGGAATGTAGTCGAATTAAGTCGGGTGCTGCTGAGGGAATTAGATTAGGAAATGAGACACTTAAAGTATTAAATGACTTTTGCTGTTTGGGGAGCAAAATATCTGACGATGGTCGAAGTAGAGAGCATATAAGATGTAGACTGGCAATGGCAAGGAAAGCGTTTCTGAAGAAGAGAAATTTGTTAACATCGAGCATAGATTTAGGTGTCAAGAAGTCGTTTCTGAAAGTATTTGTATGGAGTGTAGCCATGTATGGAAGTGAAACGTGGACGATAAATAGTTTGGACAAGAAGAGAATAGAAGCTTTCGAAATGTGGCGCTACAGAAGAATGCTGAAGATTAGATGTGTAGATCGTATAACTAATGAGGAGGTATTGAATAGGGTTGGGGAGAAGAGAACTTTGTGGCACAACTTGACTAGAAGAAGCGATCAGTTGGCGGCAGATGTTCTGAGGCATCAAGGGATCACCAATTTAGTATTGGAGGGCAGCTTGTAGGGTAAAAATCATAGAGGGAGACCAATAGATGAATACACTAAGCAGATTCAGAAGGATGTAGGTTGCAGTAGTTACTGGTAGATTAAGAAGCTTGCACAGGATAGAGTAGCATGGAGAGCTGCATCAAACCAGTCTCAGGACTGAAGACCACAACAACAACAACAACAACAACAGATATTGTTTGAGCTGTGCGTGGCTCGTGTTCCCGCCATCATCTATTTTATACCCTGACTTTAACGTACTTCCACCTCACTACGTTAATTTAAATTACTACTGTCACTGAGTTGCCACTCTACCTGACCGTGAGCGGCATATTCCCTCTCGTAGTATCTTCGCTCGACTGCTATTACTTCCCGGTCGTTGTCTGCCGTAAACCAGTTCGGATAGGGAGTTCGCATCGCTAGTTCGGGTCTGACAGTCAGTTGAAACGCGTCTGGAGTGCAGTCCAGACCCGCCAGACAGGGAGTTGCAATGCGGCACTAGTGCAGTCGGGGAGCAGCAGTGAGGTCTACGTCGACATGGCTCGCCCGACCATTGCCGCCACGCATCTGTTGAGCCGGACCACGGTCTTGGTGGATCGTCGGTCGGTCGTCCAACAGGACAACGCGCTTTGGCTCCCCGATCGTTCATGAGTCGGCTTTTGTGTTTGAGTTCTCATGTACTCCGTCGTGGGAAGCAAGCGGTCGGTCGGTCGGTCCGTGACTGTCCATTCGTCGGGTTCACACGAATTAAGTGTAGTTGGGCTCACCACCTGTCTCGCCTAAGTGAAAGAGGGCAGACCGATCCACTGGAGAGTCCTGAGTGCCGTTCTCTTAATTATCCTTTGGCAGTGTCAATGTTGTTGTAATTTAGCTGTATCTTATATTTTTAAATTGGCAAGGTTAGTTGTGGGCCTTCAGCTCTGGAAACATGTTCTCAGAGTTTCCTGCAAGTTCAAACATTATCGCTTTCTTTTCTTGAAAGGTTATTGTAATTTCCTCTGAAATATTTTACAATTTATTGTGGGCCTTCCGCCGTTGGTGTTGCAAAAAGGAAATTTTTAAATTTGATATATTGTTTTACCGATTGTTGCAGTATATATTTCCTTAATTTGCAGAATTTAACTTTGCGGTCTTCAGCCATCTGATTGCGTTTGTTTGTCTCTTTCTGTGGAGGTTCGAATCCTGCCTCGGGCATGGATGTGTGTGATGTCCTTAGGTTAGTTCGGTTTAAGTAGTTCTAAGCTCTAGGTCTAAGCTCTAAGTCCCATTGTGCTCTGAGCCATTTGATCCATTTTACTTTCTAGGCACCTTGCGGGCCAACAGCCCTGTTAGTATCTCAAAACACTGTGGCCTTCTACCTTCAGTAATCATCGTAGTATATTTGGAATTTTGAAGATTTAGTCCGGCGGCCTTCAGCCGCTCCACATGCTGATCTCAAATTATATATATATATATATATATATATATATATATATATATATATATATATATATATATACGATTTATCTTATTTGTAAATTTGTATGTCATGTCATTTCAAAATTGAACTTGTTCTAAAGCATATGTTTGGAGGCCTTCAGCAGCGAAGCAAATTTAATTCTTTCAAAAGTGTACTTGTGAACTAAATGATAATAAATTACAATTGTGAAATGAATCCGACCGCAACTCTCTTGGCCCTCTCCACAATCCTAATTACCTGTTAGCCCTGCGTGATTTAGCGGGCGTTTCATTGTTGTAAGTGTGGTGTCACCGCCAGATACCACACTTGCTAGGTGGTAGCTTTTGAGTCGTCCGCGGTCCGTTAGTATACGTCGGACCCGCGTGTCGCCACTATCAGTGATTGCAGACCGAGCGCAGCCACGCGGCAGGTCTAGAGAGACTCCCTAGCACTCGCCCCAGTTGTACAGCCGACTTTGCTAGCGATGGTTCACTGTCTACATAGGCTCTCATTTACAGAGACGATAGTTTAGCATAGCCTTAGCTACGTCATTTGCTACGACCCAGCAAGGCGCCATATTCAGTTACTGTGTCTTCTGAACAGATAATATTGTGACTCATGTACCGTCAAGAGCGACGTTCATCATTAATGGATTAAAGTTAAGTATAAAACTAATTACGTCCGCTTTCTGAATTCTAATTCCTTGTCATGTTCCAGACCTCACGTCAGTATAGTTCTTCCCTCCTCACGCCAGCCTGCGTAAGCTAAAATGCGTGCATTTCGGCCTCCACTAGTAACACGGTGTTGGCTCTTCTGCCAACACAACAGTAAGTACCAAAATATAATAAATATCTCAATGATTTTTTGGGAAAAGCTTTGACTTATGGCCCTAATTGTGTGTAAGAATTTGGAGCTATCTCTCATTTATAGATCAGTTGCACTATGAGAGTGAAGATAATTCAAAAATGCAGTCTGTTCAGGGGTGTGTCCCCTTAAGGCCACAGTTTGAAGAAATATAACATGCTTTTAGTAGTAATAATAATAATAATTATTATTATTATAATAGTAATAAGAAAAGAGCCAGATATGGAAAAGTTCAGGTGAAATTTGCAATTTAAATCTTAAGGCCACAGTTTGGAAAAAATATGACTACAATGTTACTCTTCTCAGGCTACTGTAGTCAAATGAAGCCACACTTAATACTCATTTTGTCTAAGGTGTCGGCGCTGCATGGATGCAAGAAGTGCCTTGAGATGGCAATTTTTAAACAAACAGGCGGATGGCGTATCCAGTAGATCGCTCCAGCGTGAAGCAGACGAACCAGGTTGCGAGCAACGTGAAGCGGCAGTCCATACAACCCGATAAATTGCGGTGTCACTGACCAAAGGTCGGAAGGCCACAAAGCTGCCCCTTTCCACAGCCGGAGGCCCGGACTAGCTGGTTATTGATAACTTGATACCAGTGTCCGTGTTTAATTTGTACATATAAGCACTGAAGATGATCACTATGTGATCGAAAATCGATTCTACCATCAATAAAACATCAATAATACGGCCAACGCTGACTTTCCTTTAAATTTATGGCGACTACTTTTTATATAATGAACTCTTTACTTACTTTTTTCCATCTGTCTTTTCTTCACTTGACTGCCCCTTACATAACGAAAACTAAACCGATAATCGAATACTGAATGTTTTTCGACTGTGCAACCATAAATTTGTGTCAAAGAATAGCTGATGACATAAACTCGCAGTCAGTCTGCTAACGAAACCGCACTGACACTGTAACATATTTTGGACAGAAAAAAATGAAAGAGGAGCGTGACAAGATTACTATTGCAACTTTGTTTATAATTAATAAAAAAATCTTCAGTCCAGTCACACAGCCGGCCGGTGTGGTCGTGCGGCTCTAGGCGCTACAGTCTGGAACCGCGAGACCGCTGCGGTCGCAGGTTCGAATCCTGCCTCGGGCATGGATGTGTGTGCTGTCCTTAGGTTAGTTAGGTTTAAGTAGTTCTAAGTTCTAGGGGACTGATGACTACAAATGTTAAGTCCCATAGTGCTCAGAGCCATTTGAACCATTTTGAACCAGTTACACTTCAGGCTGTCGTGCATTAATCGGGCAGATGAACTAATAGTCTAGTACCTCACGCCACGGAAGTTGCCAGAACAAACGGACGTGGTCAGCCCATAGAGGGCTCCGCCTCCGCGGCGGCTCTTCCGCGCAGCGAGGGCGCCACCGCTACGCCACGTGCAGACAGCGGCCAATAGCCGCTCCCTCCGGTTTCGTATATGGGGACCCGCTCTGCCCTAGTCCAGTTCATCTCCTTTCCGAACAGCTTAATTCCCGTCGCTCCGCAATCTTCCTCTCCCTGGACCTCGAACGTGCATATGACCGCGTATGGCATTCCGGTCTCCTCTTCAAGCTCCAAACCTTCGCTCTTCCCATTAACTACGTCCGTCTGATCGGCTCCTTTCTCTCCCGCCGTCCTTCCTATGTCACCATCACCATCCATAACACAGATTCCTACACCTTTTTTCCCTCTGCCGGTGTGCCCCAAGGCTCCGTCCTCTCCCCCCTTCTGTACCTTTTGTACACGGCGGACATGCCGCCGCCGTCAGCCCCCGTCCACCTTCTCCAGTTTGCCGATGACACCGCCTTCCTTGCCCTTGCCCCCACCCTACAGCGCTCCCAACACCTTCTCCAATCCCATCTTGACCGGTTCACCGCTTGGTGCAACCAGTGGTTGCTCAAGGTCAATCCCTCCAAAACCCAGGCGATCATTGTAGGCAAAACCACCCCTTCCTTCCGCCTCCTTGATTTCTATCTCACCATCTGTGGCCCTCCTATCGCCCTCACTCCCACCCTTAAGTACCTTGGCGTCACCCTCGACCGTCGCCTCTCCTGGACTCCCCACCTCCGGACAATCCAAGCCAAGGCACGCTCCCGCCTCAGTCTCCTCAAGCTCCTCTCTGGCTGTACGTGGGGTCTGGACCCCTCCACCATCCTCCACACCTGTAAGTCCCTCATCCGCCCTATCCTTTGTTATGTCCATCCAGCTTGGATCTCTGCCCCCCCCTACCTTTTATAAATCCCTCCAAATCCTTGAACGTCATGCTCTCCGCCTCGCCTATCACATCCGTCTCCCCTCCCCCACGCCGATCCTGTACAGTCTCATCCCCTTCCCCCACCTCCTCCTTTTCCTTGAAAGGATACGGATCCTGTACACCTCCCGCAAACTCGATCCTCCTCACCCGCTCGTC
This sequence comes from Schistocerca piceifrons, assembly GCF_021461385.2. Lineage (NCBI taxonomy): Eukaryota > Metazoa > Arthropoda > Insecta > Orthoptera > Acrididae > Schistocerca > Schistocerca piceifrons. Next base: position 549,527,703 of record NC_060143.1, read on the forward strand.
TCCCCGATCCTCTCCCACCCCCTCCCGCTGCCGCGCCTGTATTCGCACGTCCCACCCGGTCTCCATCTCTCCACCCTCCTTACCCTCTCCCAAGGTGGCTTCCGCCAGCTCCTCCTCCCTGATGATGTCCTCCTCCCCTCCATCTACCCCTCCTATCAACTTTGACCCTGCCCCACCCCCGACTTCCAATGTCCTTTCCTTTGGGCACCCTCCCTCCCTTCTCTTTCCTTTTCCCACGTCCCCTCCCTCCACCCCTCTTCCCCCGGGTTTCCCCTCCCCCTTCCTCCCTCCTCCTTTGGCCGCAGGTTCGAATCCTGCCTCGGACATGGATGTTTGTGTTGTCCTTAGGTTAGTTAGGTTTAACTATTTCTAAGTTCTAGGGGACTAATGACCTCAGCAGTTGAGTCCCCTAGTGCTCAGAGCCATTTGAACCATTTGAACCTCCCCCTTTCTCCCCTGCCCGTGGCATCTCTGCTCTCCCCTCTCGCTCTCCCACTCCCCTTCCTCCTCCTCCTCTCTTGGCAGGTCCCCGGACTCGCACACGCATAGTGAACATTCGCGCGCCGGAGATCATCGACATCAGTATCTCGTGCGTGTGCTTCGATTTGTGTTTCGTGCATTTACGACTCCACTGTTCACATGTGCCATCGCCGTTCTCCGTGTTTTGTGCGCCGTGTCCACAAGTGTTAGTGTTTTTATCGTCCAACGTGAACGGCTTCATGTTTATTGTTTTTTTGTATCTCCATTTTTTGCCCGCCGTTTTTTGTATTGTCTGTATCACCTCTATGTCATGTAATTGTTCCACTTAGGCTGAAGAGCAGCGTAATGTGCTGCTGCCAGCCCGCCTGTATAGGTGTTTAAAATTACATTAAAGGAAAAAAAAAACCTAGTCCAGTCAGGCTGGTACTCGCTCTGGATTGAGTTTCTACCTCGGCGGTACTGCGTTCTGGTCGTTGCTCGTTGTTGACATTTGCTTGGCTCTGGTTCTGAGTGGATTTACGTTTGGTGTTTGGTGTTGTGGTTTCCACAAGCCTCCGTAGTTTATGCACCACCGCCGGCGGCTTCCCCGCCTGGCGGCTCCGATCCGCAGCCCAAGGCGTTCCCGCAGTTGGTTGTGGTTACAACAAATAGGACTTCTTACAGCTAATACTATTAACTGCAATATATGGAAAAAGGAAGCATGCACAAGCAAAAGCAGACATTGCTTTTTTCAGCTTCTAGCTGATGGTGGAAATCAATATATGCAACAAAGCACCATCAAGGAATATGTTTCGAGATTTTACAAAGACCACTCACTACTCAGCACCGAATGTAGAGGAGACATCGGCAGATTACTTTTTGAACAAAGTTACGCCGTGTCTTGACTCAAGTGATAAAGAAGACCTAATCGCTAGGATAACAAATAAGGACGTCCAACGTATCATCATCCACGCTCCCAAGAGGAAAGCTGCTGGATTACATGGATTTCCCAACGAATTTTATCAACCGTTTTGGGATATCATAGGAAAGGAACTCGTAGATCGGGTTAATGACTTTTTGAACTTCTTTGTAGAGCGGCTGGTCGTGTTGATATTCGTCCAGATGTCCGGTAGCCTCTGAAAGGCGCCACTTGCACCAACTAGTTTCCCCAGCCGGACAATTTTGGTGTTGTGGGTGGTCAACCGTCGTACACTTGTGGAAATACGTTGCCCAAATTGCCTTCTTCATCTGTTCAACTGAATTGGAATGCCGTCGGATTGCCAAGCCTTAGGACGTCGTAAGCTCCTTGATCACTTTATCAGTTTTAGTCATGCGCAAGCACATAGAATAATTTATCGCGGCTACAAAGTCAAAATTGCAGAAAAAAACACTGGTGCGTGAAAAAGGCCGATTTCAGGCAGGTGTATTTTTTTGTTCAAGCGCGAATAACAAACATTTCCGTTCAGTACTCGGAAAAACCGTTTCATGGGTGGATTCTAAACATTTTATGGATCCAAAAATGCATTTTTTTTAAAAAACTATTTTTGAACCAAAAGATAGTAAACCTCCCCTTAAGAAAGGTAAGACTTTCGGTCCAGATAGTATACCAGTGACGTTTCTTTCAGATTATACTGAAACAATAGCTTCATACTTGGCAATCACATAGAACCGCTCGCTCGTAGTAAGATCCGTACTCAGGGACTGGAAAGGTGTACAAGTCGCACCAATACCCAAGAAAATAAATGTGAGTAATCCGCTGAATTACAGACCCATATCACTAGCGCCGATTTGCAGTAGGTTCTTGTAACATTGTACTGTGCTCGAATATACTGAATCACCTCGAAGAAAACGATTTACTGACATAAAGTCAACACGGACACAGAAAATATTGTTCTTGTGAAATACAACTAGCTATTTATTCTAAGGAAGTAATCAGTGCTATCGACAGGGGACATCAAATTGATTCCACATTTTCCAGATGGCGTTTGAAATCAGTGGTAGTTTCCAGCTATACCGACACTGGAACTGCGTATCACCTCGGACGGATCGCATATCACGAGCGTGAACTTATTCGCCCCGAGTCGCCCGTCTTACGTTCGACATTCGATAATTGCAGCGCGCACAATCGTGTCTGTGAGTCAGATTAATTCGGCCGCACACTCAAATCTTCCGGGATTTCAGGACTGTGACAGGGAAGTTTCCGCCCGCGTACTTTGCAAGTTTCCGTAGACTCGTCAGAACATTACAGCAGCTGCGGCACATCGCTCCTCGCTCGCAGCGATCCGTGTTTCGCTGCCACCTGAATCAAGGGCGAAAGGGTTAAATAATGCTCACGCCACGTAATACAACACTTCGCGGATGATGCATCTCTGGTGTGGCGATCCACAATCGTCATACTACAAGGCAAATATCATCGTACTACTGGCGATAATTCTTAAGCGACAACCACCGACGAGAAAGTAACAACAACGAAAAATATCGCAACATAGGCGACTAACCCATAAGTGTAACCACGCTCGAAAACCACCAACAAGAACACGTCGCTCCACTGGCGATAACCTTAAACGAGCCATAGCGAGAAAAAAAAATAAAAAACCTTACACGAACGTCAACACGCCTCTGTTGTGAGCAACTCATTTACATCTCGCAAGATTCCCCCATCGGCATTGGTGGCATGGTCGAAACCACCGCAATATCCACTATCGGATGGCAAATCAGCTACTGTGGCACGACTATCTCCTCCTCACTCCGAATGGTGGAACAGAGTGTGGTTACGCCTCACTGGCAATGCACGCAACATCAACAGAAGAAACCAAACCATTACTATATTCTATGATGAATTCTGAGAAGAATTATGTCTCCAAGACTTGTGCAGTTATTTCTGAACCAAAAAGGCGATTTTTACGTTGTTCCGGCACATACCTTTGCTGTTCAAATGGTCCAAATGGCTCTAAGCACCATGGGACTTAACATCTGAGGTCAGCAGTCCCCTAGGCTTAGAACTACTTCAAACATAGCTAACCTAAGGACATCATACACATCCAGGCCCGATGCAGGATTCGAGCCTGAGACCGTAACAGCAGCGTGGTTCCGGACTAAAGCGCCTTGAACCGCCCGGCCACAGAAGCCGACACCTTTGCTGTGGCATGATAAACTACTAATACAGCAATGCTCAAGTATTAAACCGAACAGATTTACCATAAACCCAAGAGGTTTCCGCCGAATAAGCGGCCCATTTGTATCCACTAAAAATAAATTTCTATCTGTTAAACATGAAAGAATACCAGTACGTCTCAAAATTGCGGTAAATTATCAAAATGCAAATGCTATGCAGTCCCCTAGGCTTAGAACTACTTCAAACCTAGCTAACCTAAGGACATCATACGCATCCAGGCCCGATGCAGGATTCGAGCCTGCGACCGTAACAGAAAACCGTATGCAGAAAACTACAAACGTAAGTCTCATTAATCAGATGCCAGAGGAGAAGAGCATATCTTCTAATTATAATAGTAAGTCATCCAAAAAGGGTAAGTGCTAATAAATAAAGAAAAAATTACAAAGAAAATTTTTAATTACGTTAGTAAGCTGAAAAACACTGTAGGGTGGATAGAAGCAGTAAAGAAAGACGCCAACAAATTAGGTGTTACAGAAGAAATAATACGTGACAGGAATAACTTTAGGCTACTTATAGAAAACGCAAACTATGAAGAAGATGCACCAAAACCTCGACTCAAGAGAGTGTGGACAGATGAGCAGAAACGAGCAGTTGGCGAGAAAATGAAGAAGTACTGGGAAGAACGGAAGAAAAAGAAACACCATAAGTCTTAAGTTGTATGCGGTCCATAGCTGGCCAAATTCATAATCAAAAAAAAAAAAAAAGAAAAAATACACTAAATGGCCACGTACATGACTTGGAATCAAATGATTCTTGCCGCGCGGGATTAGCCGAGTGGTCTAGGTCGCTGCAGTCACGGACTGTGCGGTTGGTCCCAACGGAGGTTCGAGTCCTCTCTCGGGCATGGGTGTGTGTATTTGTCCTTAGTATAATATAGGTTAAGTAGTGTGTAAGCTTAGGGACTGATGACCTTAGCAGTTAAGTCCCATAAGATTTCACACACATTTGAACAAATGATTCTTGAAACTACCGTAATGATATACCTGTACGACTTTGCGCGTACCGATATTACGTGCGGCTTTGTTTTGCGCTGAGGCCTCAGCGGCCGACTGTCAATTCCTACGCGGATTTCTGCTGTGGTTTCTGTTTCAGCAGTTACGTGGTCTGATTTCCAGCACGTCATTCTGGCTACAATGTTCCCGCAACGTGGTCGCTCACCAATCCCTCCACTATTCCTTGTTGGCCCTGAGGTCCAGACCGCCTGTATGGTGGTCAGAATTGTATTTCCCTGCTACTGTTATTTCAGTTTTCGTGCAAGTTACCGCCGTATGTCCCCGTCTGCTTCTATCATTCCACTGAAAATCATTATTAAATCCTTAACCCGGACATTGGTTTCTTGTCGCCCTGTTTCTATTCGTGGTTCAAATGGCTCTGAGCACTATGGGACTTAACATATATGGTCATCAGTCCCCTAGAACTTAGAACTACTTATACCTAACTAACCTAAGGACATCACACAACACCCAGTCATCACGAGGCAGAGAAAATCCCTGACCCCGCCGGCAATCGAACCCGGGAACCCGGGCGCGGGAAGCGAGAACGCTACCGCACGACCACGAGCTGCGGACGTTTCCATTTGTGTTCTCCCCATCATTATTAATGAGTCCTGAAAGTGAACACAGGTGAATTTCGTTCATTATTTCTCCTTCGGTCCCTCGCGTTTTGTGGTTCCTTGACGAATTCTGACTCTCGTACAGCGCTTTAGAGTGACTCTATTGTGTTATTAAATTTACCAATCAGTGGTTCCTGGTACCTCAATGGCAGTTTCATGTAGCAGTGTCGTACTCGTATTTTCTCCTTATCGTTATTCGGTTGGTAGAGGTAACGGCTCTTGTTGACAAGTATCTCGAAAAACTTTACCAGACTGCGGCACCCCGATGCTTCGTAGTCCCTAACATAATCTCCTGTGTGATTCCTTCTTGGGTGTTCTGTGGGCAGTAGGTATTTAGGAAAGCCTCTGCGAATTCGCCATAACTCTGGCTCTTTGCTGCAACGCTACTCATGTGCTCTGGTATTGAACCTTCTAAATATCCACACACAAACTGTAGTTTGTGTACTAGTGTCCATGACTCGGGTAGTGCCCTACCATATGGGTAATCTATGACTTGGGGTGTAATGAATTGTGATTCTCTTTGCAAATCTGGAAACTTTGAAGTGAGAGAAAATGATTCAACGCGAAATATCCGTAATTGGACTTCCACTAATTTGTGGCGCGCGTTCTCCTAACATTTCATGGCCGACCGATTCTAAAGATTTCATGGTCGACCGATCGTTGAAAACTGTTGTACCTCCGTCTCGTCTCATCAGGGTCATTAGCAATGTTTCCGTGCGTCTGAGTAGCGCGCGGTTGTGGTCCGGCTCGGTACTTTGTGCACTACGCGCCACTGGCTGCGAGCTCTCGGTCGAGCAGCGTACCCCGTCAAGTGGGCGTTCCTACCTTATATCGGCCTGTGCCGGGGATGTGGCTACGGGATGAGTTGCAAAATTTTATCTTTGACAGTCCTGGTGATCAACGAAACGGCGGTGATGTGCTGTTGCTTCTGGCTGAATTTCTACAGGAGCGACCAAAAATGGTTCAAATGACTCTGAGCACTGTTGGACTTAACATCTGAGGTCATCAGTCCCCTAGACTTAGAGCTACTTAAACCTCACTAACCTAAGGACATGACACACATCCATGCTCAAGGCAGGATTCGAACCTGCGACCTTAGCAGCAGCGCGGTTCCAGACTGAAGCGCCTAAAACCGCTCGGTCGCAACGGCCGGCCAGGAGCGACCCGTTTGCACATTTGTCTCATCTCATCCGCCAGCTCTTCCTGCTGGGTAGTGAGACGTGTTTGCTCCTCTTTGATTTCTAATATTTCTTTCTGTGTCTTTTCAGCTACTTCGGTCCCATGTTTAACAAGAGCTGAAATAGCCTTCTCGGTTGCACTCACTTTGACTTTTGCCAACGTTGCCTGATCTCCGGCAATTTGGACATTTTTTCGCGCGTCTCGTGCTACTAATGTGGCTGTCCTAGCTTCACATTTGTACTCTACTACTATTTCTCTCGTCTCATCTGACGTTTTTCTAACGTCTTCAACCTCTGCTTTTACACTCTTAACTTCATTCCTGACATGATTTACGTTTTTGGCAAACTCATCAGCCCTCCTGTTAATTTCCGTAATTGATTTCACGACTTCATCCTGTCTGTTTTCCTCCTTCTCAAGTCGCTTCTAAAGTTCCTTGATTTCATTAATGTGAAACTCCTGTCTTTGGTCTTCTTGCTGCCGTCTCTTTTCCGTCCACTGTTTTCCTCCTCCTGTCGTCTCTTCTCTACCTCCTCCATAAACAGAACGATCGACTCTGCGTACTTCCAATACCGTACCCCTGACTAGACGCACGTCACCCAACTGCTCTGTGACGCCTTGTCCGCAAAACTGGACTGTAACTTTCCCTGACTGTATCTCTTTCCGTATTTACAGAACCTCCACGACCTGCCACCTCGGCAATGTTTTCACTTTCATTTCCTGAGTGAACTGAACGCTCATCATCGGAGCATTCTGCATTTGACATTTGTGCCCTGACTTCGAAGCGATTTAAATGAACTTCTTCCGCCGTTCTGTATCAATGTCTGGCTCGTGTTCCATTTTGGAAGAAGTTAGTACCCAGCTTTTTCTCACTATACAAATGAGCTTTGCTTCTCGTAAGCATTGAAATCGATTGATACTTCCGCAAGTTTCCGGTTCTAAAGCATCATGCACCAGGACCCTACTCTGATCTTCTATTAAATAATGCAGACATTGTGCCTAAGCCCGTGTAATAAAACCTACTCTAAAATGTCGTACACATCCCCATAAACAAATTTGTTTCACAAAAGCTCGCACAGTGACGTTAGCAACGATGCAACGTCAGTCAAGAAGTGACGCAGAAGTCACTGAGAAGGCACAATGAGGAACAAACAAAAAAATCTGTGACACAAACAATACATACACTGTAGTAAAATGACTGCAACGTACTACAAGTTGCTGAGATACGACGCATAGCATCAATTCCGAGTCTAAACGTTTTTAGTGCACCATACTCTCATTTTAGAAAAAAAGAGAGACACGCGCCTGTTCCGCCAGATAACACACTAACCACCTCACAGAAGTGCTGTGATTCGAGATCCTGGCCAAGGGGTCACATAAAGGAACAGTGCGTGGCTGATAAAGCATACATTGGGGTGGAAGCTATACAAATTCTGCCCCGAATTAATCCTGACTTTGTTTACATGAATCCACTGTGAAGCCCATTCTTTTGAAATGGAATCAATTACGACCAATTATACCGGAAACTATGGTTCACCTGGCAACAGGGAACTGTGAATAGCATTTAACAACCCTGCGCTGGTACATCGGTATTTTACCATTTCACCTTGATTCAGACGCAGCAGTAAAAGGCACGCTGTGGGCATAGAGCAGCGCTCTGCTGCAACTGTTATGTCCTGACGCGTTTGCAAACTACGCGGTCTGGCATTCTGATTACCAGAACGTGGGAAATTTCCCTATCACAGTATCGAAATTCCGGCTGATTTCACTGTGAGGTGCACCCGTTCGCTGGTCCGTCGAAACCAATTTGACTCACAGGCTCGACGGCGCATGCTGGAATTGTCGAAAGTCAGACAGACAACTTAGGACAAATAAGTTCACCTTCGTGGCACATGATATGTCCAAGATGATACGCAGTTCCACTGTTGGTATAGTTGGAAACGGCCACTGGCTCTGAGTCCACAAGGAGATACAGACCACAAGTTTCACCCTCCAGCGGAGGACCAGAAGACGATAAAGAAGGCATAGCATCACTACCACTTTCCACCAAGGCTCAGTACGGGAGCCGAATTACCAAGAACGAAACTGCCTCCACATTGCACAGACCAATTGAACTATACTCATTGAATCTCTCCTCTCGAGTGTTTTGTTGGCCTAGTAGCCAATCCAGACACTGCACTGGGGTTCCAGTTCTGGGGGAGCAAGCCTCCACTTTGTGTATGCTGAGAGGAACCAATCAGTTACTCCAAATATCTCTTATCTGAAAAGAAAAACGAGATTTTCGACTAGGGAGGCGTCGTTCTCACGATAAAAATGGCCATATTTTAGCAAAATACATCTTCCTATATGGAACCACAGTCCGTCATTCATGGAGAAATCTAATCTTTCTGGGTTGACTACTTCCAGTCTCTGTAAGAAGGCTGTTAAGCTCCCCAGACAGTCATCCCATGTGAAATATATGTTTTCCCTGATCGCTAAAAGAACCTGGCGACTTCCTGGCCTCAGGGGGTTACAGTCTTGCCCCCACTAAACATGTACACCAGCCGCTATGAGAATGCATGGAGTTTTATGGCCTTCCTACCATCTGCACAATGGCTCAGTTTTCGGCAGTCTCTCTTAAATGGCTTCCTCCACCTACTTTCCACCACTTTCACGATGGACTGCTGACTGGCCCAGGTAAAATGATTTGTGAACTGTCGGCCTTCTGTCCAACCCTAAGTGGAAGGAGGAGAGGGCTTCGGCCAGAAGTCCCTCTGCTGGTGAGTCCACTGTGTGCTGCTTCACAGAATCATTCACACAGCCAGGCCACTGCACTCAGCATTTATGACCTCCCAAGTCATCTCTCCCTGATCTCCGTCGCCTCCACTACGGCCGCTCGAGTACAAGCTCTCTATAGGTTACACACGCAGTTATAAGAACATTCTACCAACAATTTCCTCATGTGAATGATCATTCTCCCCCATGAACCATGGACCTTGCCGTTGGTGGGCAGGCTTGCGTGCCTCAACGATACAGATAGCCGTACCGTAGGTGCAACCACAACGGAGGGATATCTGTTGAGAGGCCAGACAAACGTATGGTTCCTGAAGAGGGGCAGCAGCCTTTCAGTAGTTGCAGGGGCAACAATCTGGATGACTGACTGATCTGGCCTTGTAACACCAACCAAAATGGCCTTGCTGTTCTGGTACTGTGAACTGCTGATAGCAAGGGGAAACTACACCCGTAATTTTTCCCGAGGGCATGCAGCTTTACTGTATGATTAAATGATGATGGCGTCCTCTTGGGTAAAATATTCTGGAGGTAAAATAGTCCCCAATTCGGATCTCCGGGCGGCACTCAAGAGGACGTCGTTATGAGGAGAAAGAATACTGGCGTTCTACGGATCGGAGCGTGGAATGTCAGATCCCTTGATCGGGCAGGTAAGTTAGAAAATTTAAAAAGGGAAATGGATAGGTTAAAGTTAGATATAGTGGGAATTAGTGAAGTTCGGTGGCAGGAGGAACAGACTTTTGGTCAGGTGAATATAGGTTTATAAATACAAAATCAAATAGGGGTAATGCAGGAGTAGGTTTAATAATGAATAAAAAAATAGGAGTACGGGTAAGCTACTACAAACAGCATAGTGAACGCATTATTGTGGCTAAGATAGACACGAAGCCCGCGCCTACCAGAGTAGTACAAGTTTATACGCCAACCAGCTCCGCAGATGACGAAGAGAATGATGAAATGTGTGGCGAGATAAAAGAAATTATTCAGGTAGTGAAGGGAGACGAAAATTTAATAGTCATGGGTGACTGGAATTCGGTAGTAGGAAAAGGAAGAGAAGGAAACATAGTAGATGAATATGGATTGGGGCTAAGAAATGAAAGAAGAAGCCGCCTGGTAGAATTTTGCGCGCAGCATAACTTAATCATAGTTAACACTTGGTTCAAGAATCATGAAAGAAGGTTGTATACATGGAAGAACCCTGAAGATACTAAAAAGTATCAGATAGATTATACAATGGTAAGACAGAGGTTTAGGAACGAGGTTTTAAATTGTAAGACATTTCCAGGGGCAGATGTGGACTCTGATCACAATCTATTGGTTATGAACTGTAGATTAAAATTGAAGAACTGCAAAAAGGTGGGAATTTAAGGAGATGGGACCTGGATAAACTGAAAGAAACAGAGGTTGTACAGAGTTTCAGGGAGAGCTTAAGGGAACAATTGACAGGAATGGGGGAAAGAAATACAGTAGAAGAAGAATGGGTAGCTTTGAGGGATGAAATAGTGAAGGCAGCAGAGGATCAAATAGGTAAGAAGACGAGGGCTAGTAGGAACCCTTGGGTAGCAGAAGAAATATTGAATTTAATTGATGAAAGGAGAAAATATAAAAATGCAGTAAGTGAAGCAGGCAAAAAGGAATACAAACGTCTCAAAAATGAGATCGACAGGAAGTGCAAAATGGCTAAGCAGGGATGGCTAGAGGACAAATGTAAGGATGTAGAGGCTTATCTCACTAGGGGTAAGATAGATACTGCCTACAGGAAAATTAAAGAGACCTTTGGAGAAAGGAGAACCACTTGCATGAATATCAACAGCTTTGAGGGAAACCCAGTTCTAAGCAAAGAAGGGAAGGCAGAAAGGTGGAAGGAGTATATAGAGGGTCTGTACAAGGGCGATGTACTTAAGGACAATATTATGGAAATGGAAGAGGATGTAGATGAAGATGAAATGGGAGATAAGATACTGCGTGAAGAGTTTGACAGAGCACTGAAAGACCTAAATAAAAGCAAGGCCACCGGAGTAGACAACATTCCATTAGAACTACTGACAGCCTTGGGAGAGCGAGTCCTGACAAAACTCTACCATCTGGTGAGCAAGATATATGAGACAGGCGAAATACCCTCAGACTTCAAGAAGAATATAATAATTCCAATCCCACAGAAAGCAATTGTTGACGGATGTGAATATTACCGAACTATCAGTTTAATAAGTCACAGTTGCAAAATACTAACGAAAATTCTTTACAGACGAATGGAAAAACTGATAGCAGCCGACCTCGGGGAAGATCAGTTTGGATTCCGTAGGAAAGTTGGAACACGTGAGGCAATACTGACCCTACGACTTATCTTAGAAGAAAGATTAAGAAAGGCAAACCTACGTTTCTAGCATTTGTAGACTTGGAGAAAGCTTTTGACAATGTTGACTGGAATACTGTCTTTCAAATTCTGAAGGTGGCAGGGGTAAAATACAGGGAGCGATAGGCTATTTACAATTTGTACAGAAAGCAGATGGCAGTTGTAAGAGTCGAGGGGTAGGAAAGGGAAGCAGTGGTTGGGAAAGGAGTGAGGCAGGGTTGTAGCGTATCACCGATGTTATTCAATCTGTATATTGAGCAAGCAGTGAAGGAAACAAAAGAAAAATTCGGAGTTGGTATTAAAATCCATGGAGAAGAAATAAAAACTTTGAGGTTCGCCGATGACATTGTAATTTTGGCAGAGACAGCAAAGGACTTGGAAGAGCAGCTGAACGGAATGGACAGTGTCTTGAAAGGTGGGTATAAGATGAACATCAACAAAAGCAAAACGAGGATAATAGAATGTAGTAGAATTAAGTCGGGTGATGCTGAGGGAATTAAATCATAAAATGAGATACTTAAAGTAGTAAAGGAGTTTTGCTATTTGGAGAGCAAAATAACTGATGATGGTCGAAGTAGAGAGGATTTAAAATGTAGAATGGCAATGGCAAGGAAAGCGTTTCTGAAGAAGAAAAATTTGTTAACATCGTGTATAGATTTAAATGTAAGGAAGTCGTTTCTGAAAGTATTTGTATGGAGTGTAGCCACGTGTGGAAGTGAAACGTGGACGATAAATAGTTTAGACAAGAAGAGAATAGAAGCTTTCGAAATGTGGTGCTACACAAGAATGCTGAAGATTAGATGGGTAGATCACATAACTAATGAGGAGATATTGAATAGGATTGGGGAGAAGAGGATTTTGTGGCACAACTTGACCAGAAGAAGGGATCGGTTGGTAGGACATCTGAGACATCGAGGGATCACCAATTTAGTACTGGAGGGCAGCGTTGAGGGTAAAAATCGTAGAGGGAGATCGATAGATGAATACACTAAGCAGATTCAGAAGGATGTAGGCTGCAGTAGGTACTGGGAGATGAAGAAGCTTGCACAGGATAGAGTAGCATGGAGAGCTGCATCAAACCAGTCTCACGACTGAAGACCACAACAACAACAAATGGCCATTAACCACATGCAGCAAATGTAGTGCTGGGGATCACCGAGGTTATGACCTAACATATGAAAGTTAATCTCACTGACAGTATTTTTAAAGTGAGAGAGAGTCGGGCCACCTCTCATGTTGGTAAAATGAGGTCACGATTTTCGAATGACGTTGTGATGTAAAAAGAAAAATCTGTTTTGAATTTTATTTGGAAAGCAAAGCTAATGTGAAATCACAACGTATAATTTACCAAAAGCTACAACGGAATTGTTGATTTCTCAGTTTTTCCTGAAGAAGATTGCGAATTGAAAGTCGTATACTGTTATCGTAAAATAAAACCGAATTCATGAAATATAACACACCAATTTCCTTATTGCATGTGTTGAAAGTATTTTCTTTAGTGTCACAGGGAAAGTCCTCGAAAATCAAAGGAAGTTCCTGACAAGATGTTTGACAGAAGCAGTTGTTCTGAAAACTAATTTAAAAGCAACAGAATGTGCATTCGTTTCATTAATGACCAAGAATTGAAAAAATAAATGTTATTGGATTTCAAATATATTTATTACTAATAACTTATTCGCAGATGATGAATAAATAGTGTCAAATAGTGGTAAAATCGGTTAGTCACAATTTTTTCAACAGTGGTAGCAGGGTGTGTCATGAACAATATACTAAAAATCTTCAACAGTAGGGCGTGAGCATGGGGGATCATGGTGGGAGCATTTAAACTTTGGAATAGAGGCATCTAACGAAAATGTTTTTCATTACAAAATTAAACGACATAAAATTTCCTACAAAAACAGGAACTATTCATTTTTTCTCTGTGATAAATATTTTCTGCATTAAACGGGTATGCGTAATCTCAGATTATTAAAAATAGTGATTTAATGGTGTAAAATTATTGTTTCCTGTTAAATGAATTGGGTTAAGAACAAATATTAAATGTGTGATCCCCATCTAAGTCCGTAGAGCCGTATTCTATATATACATCTACATCCATACTCCGCAAGCCACCTGACGGTGTGTGGCGGAGGGTACCTTGAGTACCTCTATCAGTTCTCCCTTCTATTCCAGTCTCGTATTGTTTGTGGAAAGAAGGATTGTCGGTATGCCTCTGTGTGGGCTCTAATCTCTCTGATTTTATCCTCATGGTCTCTTCGCGAGATATACGTAGGACGAAGCAATATAGTGTTTGACTCCTCGGTGAAGGTATGTTCTCGAAACATCAACAAAAGCCCGTACCGATCTACTGAGCGTCTCTCCTGCAGAGTCTTCCACTGGAGTTTATCTATCATCTCCGTAACGCTTTCGCGATTACTGAATGATCCTGTAACGAAGCGCGCTGCTCTCCGCTGGATCTTCTCTATCTCTTCTATCAACCCTATCTGGTACGGATCCCACACTGCTGAGCAGTATTCAAGCAGTGGGCGAACAAGCGTACTGTAACCTACTTCCTGTGTTTTCGGATTGCATTTCCTTAGGATTCTTCCAATGAATCTCAGTGTGGCATCTGCTTTACCGACGATCAACTTAATATGATCATTCCATTTTAAATCACTCCTAATGCGTACGCCCAGATAATTTATGGAATTAACAGCTTCCAGTTGCTGACCTGCTATATTGTAGCTAAATGATAAGGGATCTTTCTTTCTATGTATTCGCAGCACATTACACTTGTCTACATTGAGATTCAATTGCCATTCCCTGCACCATGCATCAATTCGCTGCAGATCCTCCTGCATTTCAGTAAAATTTTCCTTTGTTACAAACTCTCGATATACCACAGCATCACCCGCAAAAAGCCTCAGTGAACTTCCGATGTCACCCACAAGGTCATTTATGTATATTGTGAATAGCAGCGGTCCTTCGACACTCCCCTGCGGCACACCTGAAATCACTCTTCCTTCTGAATACTTCTCTCCATTGAGAATGACATGCTGCGTTCTGTTATCTAGCAACTCTTCAATCCAATCACACAATTGGTCTGATAGTCCATATGCTCTTACTTTGTTCACTAAACGACTGTGGGGAACTGTATCAAACGCCTTGCGGAAGTCAAGAAGCACGGCAGCTACCTGTGAACCCGTGTCTATGGCCCTTCGAGTCTCGTGGACGAATAGCGTGAGCTGGGTTTCACATGACCGTCTTTTTCGAAACCCATGCTGATTCCTACAGAGTAGACTTCTAGTCTCCCGAAAAGTCATTATACTCGAACATAATATGTGTTCCAAAATTCTACAACTGATCGACGTTAGAGATATAGGTCTATAGTTCTGCACATCTGTTCGACGTCTCTTCTTGAAAACGGGGATGACCTGTGCCCTTTTCCAATCCTTTGGAACGCTACGCTCTTCTAGAGACCCACGGTACACGCGACTTACACATAACACCATTTTTTTCCGCAATTTACAATCAGTGACCATGACGCCACAGCTAAGTTACACATGGCTTACCCTGTTGACGGATGTCGGTAAACCAGATATCTTCTGATGCGAAGTGAGGATTAGTTATTTTCGGTTGGATGTGCTAATTGGTATATTGTCTTTCTGCAACACAGAATTTACGTGAATTTAGGATATAGGTGTGCATTTTCTTCCGTGTTTTATCTTGTTTATGTACTACTGTATAGAATTTGTGATTCAGTATTCCTCTGTGTTAAAAGTGTGGGTTGATTCATGTCTTGTGGCGTGTATCGGTGTATGTCATAGCACCGCCAGCCTCGTCGATTACGGGGCTGTGGGCATTCATAAAGCCAGTCTCCAATATCATCGTCACGCTCATTTGCGGCATCGCAAATTAATTGAATTCAAACTCATGACCTTGACAGACGAAGTTTACTCGAGTCTGTACTTTAATTTTAACACATTTTCCATATATCACACCCCTGACTGTGGTTCCTCTCTCCTGGAAAGTCGGCCAACTCCCCGTTTCCTCAGACTTCCGAAACGCCGCCTCACTAATCAGCAAAAAGGGGCTGCCTGTATCGAGTACACATCTAAGACTGACTCCCCGAATGTAAACAGACACGAATGGGTTTACCGCGGTCACACCAATACTGTGGCCCTCCATCAACAAATCTTCCCTGATATCGTCGTCCTCTGTCAAATTTTCATCAATATCATCAATAGCACCGGTCCTCATTAAGTTGACACCAACCGAGTCAGCCACTAGTCATTGATCCCTTTGATTAGGGTCATGTGGCGGATTGTGCCGCGGGTTTGCGGGACGAATTTCTAGACCCACTGGCGGGCCACCCGTACTGTTTACGGCACCCCAGTTGTTGCTTGTTCGATAATTATTCTGTGATCGATCACGACTACCGTTCCTATACTATTATTTAAACTAGCTGTCACTTGATAGGCAACGGGCTGCAGGGCTCCCGCCACCAATAAACCAATGGCAGCCGGCGCTGTCGGCTGCCACTGCGTTGCCACTTCGCTCTGCTGAGCTGACTAAGGCACTGTGCCAGCCAGTCCTCAGCGAGCCGTTGTAGATGTGCGGGTGAGAGATTTGAGTGACTTGTAGCTTCGCGTGTTTACGATGTCTGATGAAAGCAGTGGCAAAAGAGGGAGGCCGAGGCTGCACACCCCTCGGAAACCAAAAAGTGGCGGACATGGGGTCGTATACGCAGTCAGGTGCGTGAATACGTGTGTTCCTTACGGGAGTATTTTGAGAGAGAGAGGGGTGCAGCAGGGCCTCTCCTCCCTTTGGATAAGGTGGTGGAGCGAACTGCAGCTGCTCTGCAAGTTACCGAACGGTCGATCAGTAATAAGAATCTGCAAGGAGAAATTCACGAAAGAAGGCTCAAGTGAATCATCTAAATTGGAGACACCTGGGAAATAGAGGCGACTAGAGAAGAGGGTCACAAAACTTGACTCTTTTCAGGAAGATGCCATTCGTCGTCAAATATACGCATTTCATTCGAGGAAGGAGTATCCAACACTCAAAAAACTACATGCTACCCTCACAGCGGCTGACCTGTTTCGTGGTAGTAAATCGTCTTCGTTACGAGTCGTGAAAATGTTAGGATTCCCCTATAAATCCATCTCTGGCAGAAATTTACTAGTGGAATGCCAAGATATTGCAGCCTGGCGGTGCCGCTTTCTAAGAAAATTAGTGGGGACAAATTTTGATGATATCGTTTGGCTTGATGAAACGTATGTGAATGCAGGACACAGTTTAAAAAAAAAGGCTGGACAGACGGTGCCATCAGCGATAGTATGGCAGCTCCGATCGGCAGAGGAAAAAGGATAATTGTAGCACAATGCCGGAAATTCAAAAGGTTTCATTCCAAATTGTCTGCTGGTATTCAGTTCAAGTAAGACCTCCGACTACCACGAAGAGATGAACAACAATACTTTTGTGAAATTGTTTGAAGACTGTGTGCTCCAAAACCTAACAAAACACTCTACCATTGTGGATAACGCTCCTTATCACTCAGTAATACAAGACAAAGCACCCACAAAGGCAACGAGGAAAAACGACACTATTAGCTGGTTACAGAAACATAAGGTACAGTTCGACAGTAATTTGATAAGGGCAGAATTATTACAACTTGTATCGCAACACAAGCCAAAGAACCCGATTTACACTGTGGATGAAGTAGCAAAAAAATACGAGCATAAAGTGCTCCGATTGCCTCCTTACCATTGCCATTTCAACGCTATGGATCTGATTTGGGTTCGGGTTAAACGGCATATTGCTGCAGAAAATAAGAAATTCACATTAACCGAAGTGGAACGCCTTTTGAAAGAGGCAGTTGAAATTGTGACATCGGAAGGCTGGCAGGAGGTAGTACATCACGTGAAAGGAGTGATACAGGACGCATGGAACAATGGAGGTATCTTACAACAAAGTGTCGAACACTTGGTTATATCTGTCAATACGAGCAGCGACACGGATAGTTCCACTGACTCTGACTTTGAATTAAACGGTGTTTTCGCATTGTCTGATTAGTGTGTAGTGTAGTTACTGCCATTAAATATTGTGTTTGTGAATTTATTTCGATTAATTCTTATTCTTGTTGTGAGACTAAGAAATACTGTTTGGTCCTTACGGTAAGTTAGACTGAATTTTAATTCTATTTCATTTTGTGTACACATCAAGATGTTATTCAGTGTGTGTAGTAGTTTTCGAGATTTGCAATCTAAAGAGGAAAAGAAAGAAGAAAGACACAAAAATTTCTCACACTTCAGTAGTTAATGAAACAACGGCCCTAATTAAAATTAAGAAAAGATATTTGATATGCTTATATATAGCACTGAGACCGATACTGTACGAAAATTTCCAAATATTTACATAATATTTATAGGAGATAGAGATTTTAAACGTCATACTTGTTTCGAGTCCAGTATTGATAGGGTTGCTTAAAACGCTGTTTTCAGAAATTTATATACAGGAAACGTAATGCACTACGAAAACTTTTAAGGATTCTTTGCCGAGTGCATTATTTTGGTAATGAATGTAAAAAATAATTTTGCTGTGACACCAATAGTTTTTCCGTAATGACGTTATAAGTTAGAGGCTGTTTGCGAAATTGAGAATGTAAATGGTTTCAAACAAATTAACGTAACTCTTATCCTAATTAAAATTAAGAATAGATATTTGACAGATTGAGAGACTTTGTAGAGACATACATCATATATGGGTTTGAAATTTTTTACTTACTCTTTGTAGAAGATACAGGCCTTAAAACGATTTTCTATCGCCAAGGGTAGCGATGCGCTGAGGCGGCTGCCTCCGGCCAGTGCTTGACGTGACAACGCCGCAACTTCGCAGCGCAAACGTCAAGTGCCAACTACTTTAAATCAGACTTTAGGTCCGCTATAATTGCGCCTAAATCTCTGCTCATCATCATATCTTCTAAACTCCCCGGGGTGTCTTTGATTTCCTCTCGGCGAATGATGACCATTGGCATCGTTTGTTCTGCCGGCGTTCCGTGAGGAGTCGCGACGCTGCCAACGCTCGCGCGCTCTGTAACTCTCAGGCGACCCGTTACGTCTGGAGTGCCCCACCTGTCTCTACGGTTGCGGCTTCGCTCGCGCGGCCGCTGCTCTTAGGCGCTCTGACCGTAGTTCTGCGTGGTGCCACTCGCATCTCACTCAAGCTCTAAAAGGAGATTGCGAAACCTCTCTACCTTATCCTTACATTGTCCTGCAAGGATAACGTGCCGCAACTGCATTGGAAACTTTCCAACGCAAATACGAGTAAATTCCGCAGGTCCATAGGATCGTCAAGATGTTCATTCGCCTGCAGGGCTGGAAAATTTCAAAATGGTTCAAATGGCTCTGAGCACTATGGGACTTAACTTCTGTGGTTATCAGAACTTAGAACTACTTAAACCAACCTAACCTAAGGACATCACACACATCCATGCCCGAGGCAGGATTCGAACCTGCGACCGTAGAGGGCGCGCGGTTCTAGACTGTAGCGCCTAGAACCGCTCGGCCATTCGGGCCGGCTGGAAAATTTCTGCCGGTTTAACTCTGGTAGCATAATGAGTCCGTGTTTTACACGACTCTACGTTGCCACTGACCAATAGATCGACAGGAAGTGTCGACGAAACTCCACGACTGTGTAGCAATTGCGAGCAATTGACCTCATCCGCGCCGCTGGCTCACCTTCGAGGTAGCCGCACATATACTCTATTTTGTGCGCACTGGGACACGTAGGAGGAAGGGAGAACTCGAACTGCTGTAACCAGGCCCGCGGGTGAATCCCCGTAGCCGAGTTACGGAGCGAGGTGGCGCAGTGGTTAGACACTGGACTCGCATTCGGGAGGACGACGGTTCAATCCCACGTCCGGCCATCCTGATTTAGGTTTTCCGTGATTTCTCTAAATCGCTCCAGGCAAATGCCGGGATGGTTCCTTTCAAAGGACACGGCCGACTTCCTTCCCCGTCCTTCCCTAATCCGATGAGACCGATGACCTCGCTGTCTGGTCTCCTTCCCCAAAACCAACCAACCGAGTTACGGAAGACTTCAAACTTCCTCTACGTCAGAAAATGTTTAAAGTCAAATTCGTAAGTTATCCCTGACGAACGTTCTTGAGCGAATCCGCGCCGTTTCCATCTGGTAAGAGATCCGTGATCGTGACGATGATCAAATTCGCCATCGTTCCCGGAATCATCGTCGGAATAATAGCCCTTTCGTTCATTTTTTTCAAACTTCATGGGCCGTTAACCCTTTTAGGTGAAGTTCTAAACGGGCCATGCACTCACATAGTCCCTCGGTAGCCCCTCTTTGTTGTATATTTATTTCACACCGTCTGCGCGGACATTTCGTTATCGATCGTGTTTCGTCCGCATCCGCTGATGAAGAGGTAATCGTTTCCCTATTATTGTCAGACTTACGCGCTACTGCGTCTGAGATCCCGGATATTTCTTCTCGCATATCTCGGTGGGCCGTGTCTTATTGTGTTTGCATATGCCCTTGCTCTCGCTCGAGGACTATTATCGCCTGGCTGAGGGTTTCTATCTGCGCGCTAAGGTGGACCGGGCACTTAGCCGCAGTGTCGTCTGTTCGGGGCACAAGAGCCACGTGTTCACTCCGGTATTGTTCTGCTAGCATACGTAGATTCCCAGCGAACCTTTCTTCTTGCTCCATCACCCGCTTACTAATGACTACCTGCCCCTCTTCTAAAGCGGAGATGCGTTCGTCAATGGTCTCCAGTTTCTCCCCAACACTCTGTACTATTTCACTACTTAATCTTTTATTTGCTTCCTCGATATCCTTCCTATTTTCTTCTGCTTGTTTTTTGTTCACTTCCTCGATATGTCTCCTATTACTGTCTAGTAATTGTCGTAGCATAGTCTGTAATGAATTTGCATCTATCGACTGATTCGAAATCACTACAGCGGGCTCAGGATGGACAACACTTGTGCTTGTGTTTTGCGCGTTTCGTTCCTGTTCGGACTCGACGTTTTGATCTCGTCCTTGTTCAGGGTTATTGTCTGGCTGGTTTTTCCGATTGCGGCTCCCTGAACAGCTACGCGTCTCCATCATAAGGATAGTTACTCCGTGCTCCAAAATACAGCAACAATAATGCCAAGGTCTCCTAATGGACTCACAATCCCCACAAAGCACCCAAGATTTATGTGCATTTGACAGAGGAAGACGATATTAGGGATGATTGCCGGGAGCAACCCTGTCAGTCTAATTTTCGAGGAATGTGTTTTGCGCAAGGAGACTGAGGTGAGCTGTCTGAAATTTCACGTTAGGACTGAGTCGTGACATGGGCAGGAGGTTTTGATCAATTTAATAGTGACCTAGAATCACAACCTGATGAGCATGATAGGAACGATGTTTTCACGAGCGCTGTGGAAAGGTGTATTGCTGGTGCAGGAGCCACGGAAGCGAATCGTGTGGAACTATGTCGCGTTCTGAGAAGCCATGCCCGAGTAGTTTCGGATTCACCGGGGGCAATTGATGGATTTCTGTACCGCTTTACAGTGCGCAAGCATTTTCCGTTCTTTGTTAAGCCCTACCCCATCCCACTGGTGCACAAGAGCATTGTGGAAGCAGAAATAAGTAGGGTGCTGGGGCAGGTCATAATAGAGCGAGCTAGTAGTTCCTATAACTCGCCGTTACTCGTTGTGCCAAAGTGGGACAAGTCCGTGCATTTGGTGTCGGACTCGCGGCAAATAAACGCGCTCATCATGTCCGAGACAGATAGGCCAGAAGGACTGCAGGAACTGCTGCAAAGGTTTCATGGCGTGAAAGTTTTGTCATCCGTGGACCCCCGAAACAGCTATTGGCAAATTATGCTCAATTCGTCTTGCAGGCAATATACTGCGTTCCTCTGGTATGGCAGTTGCTACCAGTTTAAACGCCCCCTTTCGGTTTGAATGTTTCTTCAGCTGCCTTCATAAGAGAATGGTTCAAATGGCTCTGAGCACTATGGGACTTAACATCTATGGTCATCAGTCCCCTAGAACTTAGAACTACTTAAACCTAACTAACCTAAGGACAGCACACAACACCCAGCCATCACGAGGCAGAGAAAATCCCTGACCCCGCCGGGAATCGAACCCGGGAACCCGGGCGTGGGAAGCGAGAACGCTACCGCACGACCACGAGATGCGGGCTTCATAAGAGACCTGAATAGCATACTATCTGACGACCTAAAAGCGCGCGTAACTGTGTATGTGCACGACATTCTCATTGCAGAGAAGTCATGGGAGGAACATAACCGGGTTCTAAATCGATTGCTCGAAGTATTCGAGAAAGCGGGGGTGACCGTGAATCTGGACAACCAGTTCGGGCGTGAAAGCATAAAGTTTCTGGGTCATATTGTGTCGGCGGACGGGATTCATCCCTAAAATATTTCAGCGATTGCAGAGTGCGCGATGCTGACGTCGAAGCGTCAGCTCAGTGGTTATTTGGGGCTTTGCAATTTCTACAAGAGATTTATAAAGCTCACTGTTTTGTCCACCCCTCGTTTATGTTTATGTGCACTGACGGGTAAGAACACCGCTTGAATGTGGGACGAACAAGCACAGAGCGAATTTGACGAATTAAAGAATTCCTAATGAGCGCTAAGATCAATCACGGTAGACTCGGACGGTGGACGGTGTGCCTCCAGGAATACCACTTCACGATAGAGTACATTCCGGGGCACAAGAACATCATTGCTGATGCTCTATCTCGGATGCCTATCGGGCTCACACATGCTGAGGATAATGCTATTGATGAAAACAATTTTAGTGTTTTATACCTTCAAAATGTGGCATTCGAGAATTACGTCACTGCGTCACTAGGCAATATCAGGGCGGAGCAAGAGAAGGACGAAGTCTTGCGTGACATCAAAGAGAAATGACATGATAAATCCTACACGGCCATCAGGCAGTATTATATTATCCGGAAAGGCATCCTATTGAAGGGGCGAGCTCTGGATGACTCCAGGTGGTTAGCGATTCCGGAGGAACTGGTGAAAAAGCTCGTGTGGTACGTGCATCTGAACTACGGTCACTTTCATGCAAAGAAATGCTTGGAGAAGCTGAGGGAAACCTGTTACTTTAATAATATGCTTCGGCGTATACGTAAAGTAATTAGGGTACGCAAGCCCTGTCAGCAAGCCAAGCCGCCCACTGTGTCGTTTGCCGCACCAATACACCTGATCGTTCCCAGTAAACTCAGGTATCTCGCAGCAGCAGATATATTCGGTCCGCTAGTGCGTTCTAGGAACGGATTTGCGTACATGTTTGTGGCAGTAGAGCTGATGTCAAAATTCGTCTGCCTCGCCCCGCTGCGTAGGGCTACCTGGAAGGCAGTAGCTGCCGCGTTCGCAAATCACTTCTTACGGGAGGTTGGCAGTGTGAAGCGTGTGATTTCGGACTACGGGCCACAATTCAGGTCACTTCACTGGGAGTATATGCTTCGGAGAAACCGGGTGAATCCGATCTTTATCTCTCTTTTCTGCCCTTCGGCAAATCCCTGTGAAAAGTGGATGAAGGAGTTTGGAAAATTGTGCCGGTTATACTGCCACACTGACCACCGGACGTGGGACACGAAACTTGCGAGGTGCCGGGGCAAGCAGTGTATTTAACACTAAATTCTTCTAGAATCTACATATGTAAATGATGCTCTAAGCCCCCCCTATTCTAACTCCGACTTTTGCTGTTGCACATGGATTAAAAAATATACGCAAACTGACTGTAATCAACCCTGCAAGTGGAGTAGAAAAGAGTTTGGCACCTGCAATAATTTAATTTGATAAATAAGTTAAATAAAGGAAAGTTTCATTAACGTAGTGAGAAATGATGGGTTGCTCTACCGATTAATAGAATGAAAGTTCTGTCCAAAATAACAATATGATTTATTAAGACTAAACACAAAATAATAAACAAAAACACATGAAACATTTATAATACATCAAATTGGCTCAAATTGGATACTCAAACAAACGCTGTGAAGGTGAAGTTGTCCCTAAACTAGATTGTGAGGTTTAAGATGAAGTGGTATGTGGAGCCAATTCCTTGCCACTCAAATCTTAAGAGAGACACACAGCTAACCCAACATTAATTGCTGCTACTCAAGACAGAACAAAGTTAGAAAAAGATGAACAGGCGCGCTCTGCTGAGCTCTGATTATCACCTAGGAAAATCCCTATCTGCCAGTGCTGCGGACATACATTACCAAACTGTCTTCTTAACTGCCAGAACACGACCTGGCGTCCCGGAGGCGATGGCTGGTTGCTTCGACGTCCTCGACCGAAAGGCGAGAGCCGACTACTTAGAGCACCCATACAGGCCGAACACACAACATTCCCGCCCCCACGACAGTGGCCGTGGTTAAACGTTCCAATCAGCAACTCGAAAACCGGCGGAAAATTCCACCCTATTGCCGGAACACTACCATTCCACCAATGGAGATTCTTGGCGCCAATTTCTTCGCTGATTTTGCTACGTCACGGAGCTATGCCCTGAGCAAGCCAATCACAATTACTATTTTGCAGAAAGCGCGGGAATTTTCCCGCCACAACTGCCTGGGTATGCAAGTCATTCCCACGCCTCGCTGGTAGCCCGCCGGAAAGTGTTTTCGCTAAGTTTCTGTGAAGTAACTGAACCTCTAGCCCAGCCGCTACTTCAGACCCCTCCGGGCGTGTCTTTTGACAATGTCGGCGTCTGGAAAGCATTCAATCGACTCCCTCACACTCGTCGGCTTAACCCTCTCGAGATCCGCAGAGCCCGCCTGTCACCGGACCACCTGGGTGACGAGAGACGCTGCGTGGGAAGTCCGCGTGTGAAGGAATAGCAACTTTTCACCACATGCAATTAGAGACGAAAACCGTAAGATAGAAATATGGGAGGGGGCTCATGCCACTTCTCATAGCCCCTACGCCATTTTAGATTGTAATTGGTGAGCGGTTGGCTACTTAGGAGCAAGGTAGTGAGTCAATCGCCCAAGAACAATCTTACAAATTGACTTCACATGCCGCACTCTATAGAAAAAATGATTGCAATTGAAAAATGCAGCTCATAGAGGGAGGATTATTTATGATGTAGCCAACTTCACCTTCTTAATATGGAACACTAACACATCCATACCCAGGGAGCCCCTTCCAAACACCGATTCACACAGACATTCTCGCTCTAAATATGGCCGGGGCATGTGAGCCAAATATGGAGCAGTTTATTCTTTACAATCAGAGTTGGAGTGCTCCGCAATTAAATGCCCAAGATGTTACAACAATTTGTATCATTAAACTAACCTGAACTCACTCACACATGATACTATTTAAGTTAATAATCTCTTTGTGAGCTTTCAGAATCTAATTACAACCTCCGATTCATTCTGTGTCCCTGCAGCAAGAATAACCTTTACAAAATGTTCCCTGAACTGATGGTCCATTCACAATGCCAGTGATGGTATCTGCTTCAGTTTATGGGGACTTCAGGCACATTGTTTGCATAAACACAACAATAAATACAAAATACAAAAAAACATGGTGTGCAGAACAATACAGTAATTTGTAATAAGAATTACAGTGTAAAACACAAACACATAGAAGGTATAACATACATTACAAAAACAACACTAGAGAAAGAAATTTAAGAAAGAAAAGAAAGAGGAAAAAAAAACAAGGTTCATGGGGCATCAAGTTGTGCGTGCACATTGCACAATGTTCACGGCTGTGCTGAGAATGAGGCACTAAATCACATTGTTAGAAATATTCGAAGCACTTCATAAATTCCACAGTACTGACATCACATAGGGCTAAATGTGGGGTGTTGTTGCTACGTTGTTGCAACGGCAATGGGGTGTGCTGGAGCATGTGCAGTACTCTGTTGAGATTCCACCAAGACCCACACATATAATCACGGCAGTATGGTAGGAAGACACAGTGATAGGCTCTCCTCACGTCGATTAATTGTCTCTGAGGTCTACTTGTTGGGATACATCACTAGTCTAGGTCTCTTCTCTCGCTGAACAGTACTTTACGTTTCCCAATATTGCAGTCCGACGAGGGATGATGGAGTGACTCCACAAGTGTGTGAGGTCATCCATACAGGATCGAACTAGGAGCGACGATTGCTACAACTGCTCTCTAATGGAGAGGAGAAGTTAGAAATGAGACCATTCATTTGTTAGTGTGGCACGATACTGCTTTGTGTATGCAGATCGGCCAATGCTAGTGAGTTGTAAAAACCCAAACAGGTGAGTATATAGCGTCCCTTTCTGTCCTGAGGCACATGAGGCGCAGGTTCTGACACGATATGTGATCTTCTTCGTGTACTCACGACAACGTGGTCTGCCGCAGGGAATCCCTCCAAACGGCTGCCGCGTCCGGAGAGCTAACAGGCTGTCGCGTGTGGGTCGTGTGTCAGTGTCAACGGCCAGCCTCACTTTCGCTTGTGGCCCAGCGAGGGCTGTCTGCCGCCTAATCCCTCAGGTATACGGCCCGGTGACTGTCAACTTGTAGGACCGGATGCTCTCACGCCCTTCACATCAGGTGGCGCGCTGACGCTCTCTTCTTGCAGGTAGCCGATGACCTCTTGTTTTTGCTCCGGCTGGCCTCTGCATTGCCACGATCCCCATCATCTGCACAGTTATTACAAAAATCTTATGCCTAACTTTTCCCCATGACCTTCTGTGTTATACTAAATTTACATAACGATACATTGATGGCCTGTCATTTCCGACACTCTAATTTTAATTTTATAGTTATTTATCTCTAGCTATCATTATAATAAAATCTTGGTGTATCTAATCTAGACATGGAAATAATTTATTTTGATATTTGTGTACAGACCGATCTCAGTATTGTACATGGTGTGTGATAACTGATGCTATGTAATGGATGAACAACTAAATATGCGGGCCCGTACCAATATTACTATTACTTGTATAGGTCGACAGTAGACATGCTCAAGAATTAACTACCATATGCCAACGATCTACATTCTATGTCTTCTGAATAAATTATGTTATTATGCAGGCTGAAGTTTTACTGAGCTATAAAGAACATGCAACTATTCTACGTTCGCTCGCCGGTCGTCCTTCCATCTCGGGTATTTGATTTGATGACCTGAAAAATAACATCCCAACAGGCGCGCGCCAAACATTCCTACTTGTGGTAGAAAACCCCAATAATATTAATCTAGTTATTGTTAAATCCTGCGGTTTAACTTATCCTAGTATATCGTACCATTTTTTATTTATTTATTTATTTATTTTTGTTCACCTTATACAATACTCTTACATAATTCCTGTTACGCTGAGATGTCTCGCTGCTCGCCACTATTGACGACGACAGAGATGTGCTCGCCGTACGACATGGCCTCCGAGTTCTCACTACGCCTCACTGAAACTCCAGAGACTGTGTTAGCCACGGCTATACAAGACAATAAATTTATAGTTGCAACTTCCTTCTCTATGTGATGCGGTTTTCGCGATCAAAGCACACCTTTCCAGAGGCAATGTAATATGACCAAGCCAGGACTGGCTCCTGTTGCGGATTCAGTCGCCCAACACACATCAGCTACACAGTATGTCACGAATATCCAAGTATAAGTCCCTGGTTATTCATCTGTGACAGTCACGAGCAGCACGCTAAATCCCCAACCAGCACATTGGTATGGTAGGCTTTATGCCCGCATTTCTATCGTCTAGGGCACCATTGGAGTCAAACGCTCACAGGTTCACCCCGACTTGCAAGACAACGATGCTGGCGCAGCTCTGCAAAAACTATACTGCCCATATTCATCCTCGAAATCACGCAATATACCACAATCTTGCAGTGCACTGACGCGTGCCTGCAAGCATTGGTATGAACGTCTCACGAACTGGTTGTGGCCGCTATGGAGCGTATCACGACTTCTCAGAACGCTTCTAAGAGCACGTTCTTGTATGCGCCCGTTTGTGCGACATCTCGTCACTCATCTTTATCCCTTAACATGGACACCAGATAGGAAAGGACAAAAACATTGCTCATGGAAAGGTAGTGCCTCTTATCGCAACGACAGAGGAGATCGCGAACATAGACAAAAAAAAGTTAACAGCAGTAAATTCTTATGCGAGAAAACGCAGCGTGTTAATACTTTAACAATCTTAATCTATTAATGCAACGATTATTGTTCCCCGAAGAAAGGTTCATATATTTGCCTATTCTACTATGTACACCACTTAAACTACTATTATTCCACGAACATCTTTGTGTGAGAGAAGTGGTGGAGTCCTATGGACTAGCGTCAATCCCTTCTTAGACTCCCCCTCCTCTGACGTGTATTAGGATTTGGAGGTCTAATTTCAATCTCCTGGTTCTCCTGTTGTCCTTGATTTCGCTCTCTCCAATTACGGTCGCTTTTCCGTTCGTCATTCCTCCTGCCCCAGATTCCTTGTCTAGATTGACCCTGCTCCCTGACGTTCTGGTTTCCGTGTCTCTGGTTTCCATAACCTTGAATAGTGTAACCTTGATTTCAGTAACCCTGGTTTCCTAACTGACCAGTGCGATTATGCGATCTTTTGTCGTCTTCCCTTCCTGGCCCGTGGTATTTGTTAATTTGCGCCTTCTTCCTGTCCTTTGCGTCTTGTTTATCGAAGAGTACTTCGAGTTCGCGCAGTAGACTCTTAAATGCATCTATGTCAGATCCACACTTCCCGATAAGTGTCTGTTGATACCTAACTGGCAATTTGGAAAAGCAAAATTTAATGATTTCTCCGTTGCTATATGGACTATCTAAAAACTTATTCTTCTTGAGTAAATCATCAAAAAATTTGGTTGCGCTCCTATGCCCGGACACTTCCAGTTCAGGACAATATATTATTTCCTCTTTAATCCTGTCTTGCGTTTCCTTTGACCAGTAGGTCCGCAGGAATGCACCAACAAATTCCTGATAAGTCCGACACGTCGCTGCCACGCCCCGCATCTTTTCCGCGGCTTGGCCTTCGATGTGTCCACACATGAATTCTAATTTGGCCTGGGTTGGCCATGACGACGGTAATGAATTTGTAAATTGCATCACCCAGCTCTTCAGATGCATCGACCCTCCATTATCTTTGAATATCTGGAGTTTTAGTGTCGACAGGAAGTGATTGTGATCAAAATTCTGTCCGATCCTCGCACTGGTGTTGTCACTCGTCTCCGATACTTGCGCGTTTGCTGAGTGTCCTGATCTATCTTGCTGATAACTGTGATGTGCTACGTCTGTATCACAGTGGAAGTGGCATTCAGCATTCACTCTTCTAAGTGGGCTGCAATTATTGGAGCTATTACTCGCTGTTTCTGCGTGTGCATTGTTCGTTCCGCACGCTGTCACTGGGCTAGAGCACGGCGGGCTTTTCCTCGGAGACACAATCCTGTGTACTCCATCATTGGTATCCGAACGCGCAGTGCTCGTGTGCCCGTTTCGCTCTAGTTTTGCTATCCGACTCTCTACTTCTTTCATTCGTTTCGTGATGTTCGTAACCGCAATATTACCTTGAGTCTTTAAGGCCGCTAGGGATTTTGAGTGGACTTGTGCCGCACGTCGCAAGCGCCCTGCGAGTTAGGAAGTTACTCTTGCGATTTTCATTGCCCCTGTTGCTGCAGTTTTGGCTAGGCCTGCTACTTTTTGTGCTACCATTGACATTTGTTTTGCTTCTCCACATTCTTTCTTTATTGTTAATAATTCCCCACGAATTTCCCCTATATGCGAAATTATTGGCTCCGTGTCCTTCTTACGCTGTTCGTCAGCTTCTTCTTTCTCCTTCTTACGTTGTTTCTCAGCTTCTTCCTTCTCCTTCTTGCGTTGTTCGTCAGCTTCTTCTTTCATTGAACGTAGGAAGCTCAGTATTGGGCTTATGTCATCTTTTTGATCCTCGTCACCTATGGGCGATGTAACTCTGGACACATGGGCGCTAACGCTCTGACGTGACCGAGCTGGTCCCTGTCTGCTCTCGTTCGTTTGATTATAAACTTCTGCTGCCGTCTCGACCTGTGTGCCTGTCTCTGTTTCATCCTCTACCTCACTATCATAATCACGGCGGCGACGTTGCTCTAAGATCGCGTCCAAATCACCTTCCTCATCAATGACCCTGTCGTCCTGTCCTGCTAAAAATGTGCCCATCTCATCTCCGAACCTATCCCCGTCAGTAAACTGCCCCTTATCCATTATGCAATCCTCTTTTGTTTTAACTTCGCACGATAATAATCGTGCCTTACTTCTCGTGATCATTCATGAAAAACAATTTTATCTAAAATGCACAATAAAAATAATCTACTCCATATATTCTTCGACACAGACACAAAATTTCAACAACGCCATTCCAACGCTGTAATTAAATGCACAGAAACTGCACACAAACCCGACAAAGTGTGAAGTGGTACGGACACCACATCAAAGAAACATATAAAACAATGAACAAACAAACAAATATATACGCTGAAAACAAAAACAGTAAACATGCGCCGCTACTTAAAACTAATCACGGAACTACAAGAAAAACAAGTTGGGTACTACTCATTAAAAAAAATAGAGAAAAAAAATTGAATGATCCTACTAAGAATCATGTTGGCTTATCAGTGATTCACAGGAAAGATCCGAGGCTAATGGTCGCCATTTTATGCGAGGTGCCAGGGCAAGCAGTGTATTTAACACTAAATTCTTCTAGAATCTACATATGTAAATGATGCTCTAAGCCCCCCCTATTCTAACTCCGACTTTTGCTGTTGCACATGGATTAAAAAATATACGCAAACTGACTGTAATCAACCCTGCAAGTGGAGTAGAAAAGAGTTTGGCACCTGCAATAATTTAATTTGATAAATAAGTTAAATAAAGGAATGTTTCATTAACGTAGTGAGAAATGATGGGTTGCTCTACCGATTAACAGAATGAAAGTTCTGTCCAAAATAACAATATGATTTATTAAGACTAAACGCAAAATAATAAACAAAAACACATGAAACATTTATAATACATCAAATTGGCTCAAATTGGATACCCAAACAAACGCTGTGAAGGTGAAGTTGTCCCTAAACTAGACTGTGAGGTTTAAGACGAAGTGGTATGTGGAGCCAATTCCTTGCCACTCAAATCTGAAGACAGACACACGGCTAACCCAACATTAATTGCTGCTACTCAAGACAGAACAAAGTTAGAAAAAGACGAACAGGCGCGCTCTGCTGAGCTCTGATTATCACCTAGGAAAATCCCTATCTGCCGGTGCTGCGGACATACATTACCAAACTGTCTTCTTAACTGCCAGAACACGATCTGGCGTACCGGAGGCGATGGCTGGTTGCTTCGACGTCCTCGACCGAAAGGCGAGAGCCGACTACTTAGAGCACCCGTACAGGCTGAACACACAACATTCCCGCCCCCACGACAGTGGCCGTGGTTAAACGTTCCAATCAGCAACTCGAAAACCGGGGAAAATTCCACCCTATTGCCGGAACACTACCATTCCACCAATGGAGATTCTTGGCGCCAATTTCTTCGCTGTTTTTGCTACATCACGGAGCTATGCCCTGAGCAAGCCAATCACAGTTACTATTTTGCAGAAAGCGCGGGAATTTTCCCGCCACAACTGCCTGGGTACACAAGTCATTCCCATGCTTCGCTGGTAGCCCGCCAGAAAGTGTTTTCGCTAAGTTTCTGCGAATTAACAGAACCTCTAGCCCAGCTGCTACTGCAGACCCCTCCAGGCGTGTCTTTTGACAATGTCGGCGTCTGGAAAGCAGTCACTCGACTCCCTCACACACGTCGGCTTAACCCTCCCGAGATCCGCAGAGCCCGCCTGTCACCGGACCACCTGGGTGACGAGAGACGCTGCGTGGGAAGTCCGCGTGTGAAAGAATAGCAACTTTTCACCGCATGCAATTAGAGACGAAAATCGTAAGATAGAAAACTAGAGGGGGCTCATGCCACCTCTCAAACTATCCGGTTTCCAGAACATATTAAATGAGTTGCCAAAAGCCTCGACGATGTTGCCACCGATTCTGGTCCTGAAAAACAAGGAGCCTCCTAGTAAAATAAAAGAGGTGGTTCTCTGGCCAGCAGAACCCAGGTTACGGAGATCTGCAATTGTGGAGCTTGCCCTGACAAATATAAAGAATGCCGCCGAGGTTCGGATAAGACCCTAAAAAAAAGAAGGTGCGGAACATAACTTCTCGCGTAGGCCAGAAAGTACTTGCACTCTCGCACAAGCTCTCTAATAAACGGGCTGGGTTGTCAAAGAAGTTTTTTTCTTATTCAACAGGCCGTACATAATCATCCGAACGCGCTTGAAGTAGAATCCCTCCGCTCTCTTAAGTCGAAGGGCCTGCACCACATCTCCAATGTAAAACCTTATATTGAATAAAAAGCAGATCTTGCCCCTCGGAGGTCGGAATGACGTATTGCCCACATGTTTTTCTTGCATTCATTCTTTTGTGAGTAAAATTACAGTGTATATTTTCCAATGTTTTGATTCACTCAGCTGTGATAAAAATTAAAGTGTATATTTTCTATGAATTGTAAAGGGTTCCCCAATATGTGTGTAGTTATTTCTTCTTCTTAGCAGAAAAGAGTAGTGTTGTGCAGCTTTATAACGTCTGAATGTGAATGATTATGAGGCTCAGATGAAGCGTTTCCTATTACAATAACATGGTGTTTTTTTTGTTTTTTGTATGACTAAAAAGTTATTGGGTGTGTTGGCGTGGCGAGTCAGTAGTCGTAAGATAATTCTTGATGACAAATTAGAGTTGTAGTGTGCTTATTCCCCATAGGTGAGGATGATTCAGTGATACTTTGCAAATATACTGCGATGTTTATGAGACGTTTTGATGACTTGTAGGTGATGGTTTTGTGTGTGAAGTGAGGCTCATAGTGTTTGATTTTCAGTGATGCCACCTTATAAATGATTGGAAGTTGTAATTTGCCACCACCTACAACTAGGTACGTTTAAGGATACCAGAATATAGAAGCCCTGGAAGATGAATATTTAAACAGCTTTTAAACTCAAGCAATTTTTATATTTGATAAATTGAAAGTTTCCCGTCTAACCTCCTTGCCTAGGGACGCCAGATGAAAGTTGATGTCGTCAAGCCCTGAATCAAAATTGCGCAACGGATAACTGGGGAGGGGAGCTTGAGAGCGCTACCTAGAGAGCGTGCCCTTTCTGTACGATACTAGGCAAGGGGTTGGAGGACTCACACTCTGATGTGTGGGTCCCTGCATTCTATAGCTTTTATTTTAAATAAATTCCTTTAACTTGACTTCTTTGTGATTTTTAAGGTATGTTAAATATTGATGACAATTGGTTACCTATTTATTTTAAACATTATCACTCGACTTTACAGCGATTGCAGCAATTGTTCCAGTTTACAGATATTACAATTTCACAACTTATAGCTCGGGTATGTTATATACTAATCTGCACGCACACTTCTACGGGCAAGACGGAATTGCATTGGCCAAATGTATACCACCGAAATCTCCCAATATTTTGCTTGGGACATCCACTATGTGAGGAGAATAACGGGCAAACTGGGGTCCAGATACATTAACACAGGGGTCAAATTTCCGAAATTAAACGAGATCATTCACTTCCTTACACAATCCAAAACTGGAAATAAAAGAATTAGTACAAAGAACATTGAGACAGACGCACTGAGGGCACGTCTGCTCACTTACCCGTATTCTGTCACAGTCCCTCTACGAATATGGCGGGCACCCGGAGGTCTTCCTGGGCCCCGGTGGAGGGGATGGTCGAACCACTTGGCCGTGACCAACCTCTCCACCCCAAATCTTGTGACACTGGAACGTCTTTGACTTTTACCTGCCTGTGCTGTCTCTCTGATCCCCTACCCAGGAGTGAGGTTGGCACTACTATACTACAGAACTACTTCCCAACTAAGATTTGGCTACGCTTTACGGAAAGGTGTGAGTCGGATTAGAAAAGTTCATGAGCAGATTCACATTCACGTACAAGAAATTCATAATATACGTCACATATAAATACGTATTATGAAGCCTGACACATTTCTTTCCACCCGTCCACGTGGGTTCTGTTGCACCCGCGGCCGGCCGCGTCGTGCAATAAAATTGGCTGCAGAGCCGCCTCTGTTTGTATTTATCGGTGCGAGCGAGCAGCGAAACCTGCTGCATATAGAGCGGAACTACTGTACCGTTTCGAAATAATCGAGGTAACAACCTATAAGTGTGAAATAACGTGAAGGTATGTGAGGATCCCCGGCGACAGTGGTGAGTAATGGTGCAATGATTGTGAGTATCGTATGACAATTAGTAAGATGAGTAATTATGGCAATGGGCAAATGTCTTGACTTTTTGACGATCTTTCACGTGTTTACTTATAGGATAAAGTGGTTCTAATGGTTCTAGTGGCTCTGAGCACCATGGGACTTAACATCTATGGTCATCAGTCCGCTAGAACTTAGAACTACTTAAACCTAACTAACCTAAGGACGTCACACAACACCCAGTCATCACGAGGCAGAGAAAATCCCTGACCCCGCCGGGAATCGAACCCGGGAACCCGGGCGCGGGAAGCGAGAACGCTACCGCACGACTACGAGCTGCGGACAGGATAAAGTGATTTTGATTTCTATTTTTATGCCCATTCATTCGTTTACATCAGTCTGATGCCTAAATATTAAAACGTTACGATTCCAGGTATGACTTCTATGGACCTTCTGTGTCTCATTAACCATAACTTCTATTATGAAATGTTCATAGAAAAAATGTCACAGAAATTTTCCACAGATCAGCAAGTATGTACTGCAAACCATGGAGAATCAGTCAACGAATAACAATGTGGGTATCAGGTTTCGAAAAAATATATTTTGTGTGTGGGTATCGTAGTTGTTCTATATGTTTGTGGTGACTGGTACAAATTCTGCAGATTGTATGTGGGAATGTAGGTAGTTGTAGATAAAGTTTTGTGTTTGTAGTTAGTAGCTTCACCAAATCTACTCCAAATCCTTACCAAAAAATGGCTCTGAGCACTATGGGACTTAACGTCTGAGGTCATCAGTCCCCTAGAACTGAGAACTACTTAAACCTAACTAACCTAAGGACATCACACACATCCATGACCGAAGCAGGATTCGAGCATGCGACCGTAGCGGTCGCGCGGTTCCAGACTGTAGCGCCTAGAACCGCTCGGCCACCCAACCGGCCCTTACAAAATCTTGTACAAGACCTATCCTGAACAATTGTCCCAACATATGTAATGCTGTATCTATGTTGTTATATAAGAAGTATCTTTGTTGTCTGAATTTTCGTCATATAAATTTTCTTATTGTTTTTTTATTATTAAGAAGGCCGTCCTTGTCCAGCCATTTTTGGGCAATTTTTCATGTATTCGTCAGTAGTAGGAATCTTCGCTGATTTTTTGTTGTGATACATGCATAATATTATGTGAAAGTCTCTGTGAGTGCAGCTGTTAAGTGGGCTCAACGTCGCCAGGCCGCCCAGTGAGCCAGCGCGTCACAAAGTACGGGTCATTCTGCAACGGCAGGTGTTTGCGGAACCTCGCTATCAGCCGCGAGCTAGTGGTGTGGCGAGCGGTCACGGCTGTTTGCACGACAGAGGGGAGCGGACGCTGGTTTACCTCCAGTCCCAGACTGTCTGCCAGAGCACACAGCATGGCGCGGCACGGCATCGCCATGGTCGCTGATCCGTGCCAGGCGCAGGTGCGTGGAGCTGGTTTAGCGTGACGCAGAGGAGCGTCGATCATGCACACACAAGCAAGATTTGGGCACTGCCTGAGGCACGACCCAGAGACATTAATACGGTCTGACGATGGCACGGCTCCCGGTCTACTGAGACGTTACCATATCAGGAAGATGGTTTCGCTGAGTTTCACGGCACGGGGGCTTGCCCATGTGACAAGTACAGAATTGTGCAGCTGACCGCTACCAAACAGCACCTGAAGTGGACGTTCCCTGCTCGCTGAGGGAAGGCACAAAGAAGAGCTTATTAGTGCCTTCCTCGCGCGGGAATGAGCTGTGCGCAAACGATGATGACGATGATAAGACGACTGAAGCGATGTACAGTCGTGGACAAAACGAGCGAGACCCTTCGCCTTTTCGTTATGCTGATCCGCACAGCTTTAAAGGCTGCTACAAAGCATAACAGGTAAGGCGACGAAGTGCTACCAACATACTATGCACAGGCATGAAATTGAAAAACTATCCGAACTTTGTCAGACTGTTTTCCGTCATTTGTAATGCTGATTAGCGTGTTAAACACATGTGTATATAAGATATAAATGAAAGAAGCTAACTTTTTTACACCACCAAGGGACCGTCTACCGCAGGAAGTGCGACACATTTCCGTTTATTATGTCTACCCGTACTCGAGGTAAACAGGGTTTAAGGTTTAGGTAGACAGATAGAAGGTCAAGAAAGTGAGACTAGTAGGGTTCCATTTTTACCGTTTTAGGTGACGAAATCCTAACAACAAAAATAGCTACGACCGTTACTGAAGATGAGAATCACATAAATAATTCCCCCTACTCGTTATTCGAAATGTTCTAGTTGCAGTCGATTCATCAGCATATTAATCGTACCTAAGCTTTCAATCCAAATGACGTTTACATGAATGCAAATAAAATCCATTTGCCTATACACGAGGTAATTCAGACCCCAGTATTAAGGCCACTGCGTTTTAAAAGTGCGAGCATTCCCATTGCTAGCTAGCTTAAGAAACACTTCGGCTAATGAACGTTTTCGGGCTGTGGCGAGTCTAATGCAGAATTCGAAACATTGTAGAATACGTTTGGCAGCTATGTAGCCGTTTATTTCCTGGGGTGGTGCAGAATTTTCCTACTAAATTTGCTCGCTAATAACAGTATTTCGTTATTTCGTTAAACGTCCCGAATGATTGTCACATGAGCGGTGACAATAAGGTAGAAAATTCATGTTTTTGTGTCCACAAAGCTCTACGCAACAGAAACTGCTTATAATTTTGCCATTTTATTTCCGAAATTGCCGGCTTATTCATATCTGGGGTAATAATAGAGGGCTGTTTGCCTGAGTTGTCTGCTAGCGTAGTGAAAGGTGTTTGCTACTGCAAGGGAGGTCTGGTTTGTTTTCGATTCTAATCTCGATGGAGGTAAGTAGACTATCAGTAAAGCAATTTTAAGAAATTCTCGCGCCCCAATACGTTTTATTGCTACCATTATGCTGTACCGGCGGCCTGTGGATGTCCATATGAAACCCTCGTAGAATTTTATGCTTGTTACTGCCTACTTTTTCCGCTTCTGTCAATAATTGAATTGACTTAAATGTGGCACTGCTAAATTTGCACACTTTCACGGTAGGCCAGCAACGGTAATCCAGTATGACTGGTCTGAACGTTGGCACAGACCGTTTTGCGCCCGAATGCACATAATATTTTGCTAATTCGTAACCATCTGGGGTACTTTGTCTTACTAAAACAGTTATGTTATCTCGATAAGCTGAATTTCATTTTTATTAGTACAGTTCATAGTAATTAGCGTTTCTTCTTTCATTTATATCTTATATTTACCTGTTGTGTTTAACACACTAATGAGCATTAATATAGTCTTACACATGATACACATGATTGAAAACAGTTTGACAAAGTTAGGAAAGTTTTTCAAGTTCACGCCTGTGCGTCGTATGTTGGTAGCACTTCGTCGCCTTGCCTGTTATGCTGTGTAGCAGACTTTAAAGCTGTGCGGATCAGCATAACGAAAAGGCGAGGCGTCTCGCTCGTTTTGTCCACGACTGTACCCTGACTTTCAGAAGAAATGCAGTCGTGGTCGATGTTCCTTGCTTGCCGAGGGCGGTGCTAACAGAAGACCCAGTTTTGCATCCCTCGGGCAGGAACGTCAAACGACCCAGGTGTGTTAAGATGTCCTAACGGAAGGATTGACACTGGCCACGACGAAGAACTTCCGCAAGGTTCGGAACTGCTGAGTAGGCGTGGCGAATGGACAGCCATGCGTGCTGACAGCCATGCCGGCGGGAGGCGTTCTGCCAATGCGGTCCTTCACTCTGTGGGACGACGGCGTGCCCTCTAGTGGATTCGAGGATTATGTCACCACACGGTCAGTGAAGTGCAAGTGTTTTTTTTGTGTTTTCCCCGCATAATATGGGTGTGTTATTGTCTTGATATAACCTATCGAGGTGCGTATGCCTTTAGTGTGTTACGGTGTGATACTAGCTATGCTGGTAAACAAGGTGTCAACGGAAATTGCGACGTCGTGCTTACAAACTACCGACGTAACACTTTCTCATTTAACCGTGCACTCACGACTTTAATTTTGTAATATTGTTTTTTTTAACCTGTATATCTTGTGTACCTTTTATGCCTGTTTCTCTGTTAATTATGATTTTTTTGTTGAATATCGTTATAAATGTGCACTCATGACTTTAATCTTGTAATATTGCGATTTTTTTTTTTTTTTTTTTTTTTTTGTAAACCTGTATATCTTGTGTATCTTTTTTGTATGTTTCTGTGTTAATGATGATTTTTTGTCGAATATCGTTATAACCGTGCACTCATGACTTTAATCTTGTAATATTGCGATTTTTTTTTGTAAATCTGTATATCTTGTGTATCTTTTAGGTACGTTTCTGTGTTAATGATGATTTTTTGTTGAATATCGTTATAACCATGCACTCGTGACTTTAATCTTGTAATATTGTGTATTTTTTTTAAACCTGTATATTTTGTCTATCCTTTAGGTATGTTTCTATGTTAACTTTAAATAACTGTTTAAAGTAATTTTTAAGATGATACCTCATGTTTGTTGCTGCAATAAGTTGGATGCTATGATGTCAGCTTCAAATATCATACATTTCATTTATTTTGACCTGTTTGCTTTGCAGACCACATGAGGTCACAACTGCCGACTAAAGTCATCCAAAATTCATTTAAAAATTGTAGATTAGTTGTTTCTTTTGAACTGCTGTTTGCCTGTTGCGATAATTGTTTCTCAAGTTATGTTTGTTTCGAAGACTGTTGGCGAATCTCCTAGCATGGCTAGAAAATTCACGGCACAGTCTTCTCCGGGACGTTTGGGGTGATGAAAGGGTCCTGTAGTCCCCTTTCATTACCATTTTCTTTACTTTCCACTGATACAAAACTCTCTGGCAGGCGCGAGTGAATGAATGTGGTGTGTTTCTTGTTGCTATACGGTGGTTTAGTCTGCTGCATAGAATCAGCGGTAGTGGTACAGAATGGCCAACCCCTGTAGTTTTCAGGTTGGCAAAGAGGTTTGCTCTCCTTGCGTGAAAGTTACCGGTGTTAGTTTGGTGGCGGAAGCCTCATCTCTGGGTTTTCCTGGGCACAGAATGGCGTGGGAGACGTTGGAGTGTGTGAGACGGTCAGTCTGCTTCTAGCGGGTCGAGGGTCTGCAGCCGAGCTCTCTTCGAAGGAGGGTGAGTTGGTTTAACCGCATGGCGCGTTGTCTCGTAGCGAGAGGGCAGTTTTGTTGATTGGCGACTCCGTGCACCTTCCTTTTAATTTTAGCTTTTGGTCTCGCGCCTCGTCTCATAAAGATTGTTTAACCTTGTCGAGGTTTCTGCAGACTTTCAGTTTGATTCCTAATGCAGACTTCGATCCGTAAGAAGAACGTAACACAAAGGTGTTGCATATGTAACAAGTGCGCCCTCGGTTCAGTGTGAATGTTTGTCTGCCTGCAACTGCGTCTGTATATGTTCTAATCTTTCCTGCACCTTAATAATTTCCTCTCTTCGTGAATTTTCTTTGTCTCATTTACCTTATATCAGTTGGAAGCCATCCACGTGGTTTAATATTAGAGTTTGTTGGCCCACTGCCATCGCCCTTTTTCTATTCAAATGTGCCTTCTGAAAAATGTTAATTGTTCGCGGCTGCATAGTTTAATGTGGTTAAAACTTGGTCACGGTTTGTGGAAATTGTGTCTCCGCAAACCACGTGGGCATACGAGTGTATCGTGAATCGTGTACCGTTTCACAAGAAATTCTACTTAGTTACCAGGCAACAGCAGTTGTGTAGATGCATTATATCAATGTTTTAAGGAATAAATAATTTTACCACCAATCTTATCCCGTGTACCGTTCTTACGTCACTGTTACCTACGCTATTTATCTTGTTTCCTTGTTAACCCATCCACAGCGTTTCCATGTTCACAGGGCCAGTAAGTAGTGTTACCTTTTCATTTAAAACAAATTCTTTAGAATAAATGTTGTTTTCAGGAGTGCTGCTGCAAGCTGCTCTTATGCACAGTGTTCATGCTTTATTTACTTTATTTTAATATTTGATTCACGTGAACAATGCCTGGACCAAGCTAGTAATTATATCCCATTATTTATGAGTGATAGTACAATGAATGTTCTTTTATGAGTTTTTTTTTTCTTAGGATTAAATTAATTAATTTTTCGATTCAGTCGAACCCTTTACTTGTCGCGTGGCTAGAGTCGGTGGCGACACAATCTTTTACGTTGATTTCTATGTCAGGTAGCATTTTCTTATTCAAAGTGAGATTCACGCAACTTACACATAACACCATTTTTTTTCCTCAACTTACAAATGTGACCACGACGCAAGCTAAGTTCCAACTGTTCACTGTAATACAATCTCTCTCCTACCTTCTTATTCATAACGAATCCGACTCCCGGTATACCATTTTGTGCTGTTGTTGATATCATCCTATACTCATCTGACCAGAAATCCTTTCTCCTTTCCCTTTCACTTCACTGAGACCTACTATGTCTAGAGTGAGCTTTTGCATTTTCCTTTTCAGATTTTCTAGGGTCCCTGCCACATTCAAGCTTCTGACATTCCATTCACCGACTCGTAGAACGTTATCCTTTCGTTTGTTATGTAATCTTTTTCTCATGGTCACCTTCCCCTTGGCAGTCCCCTCACGGAGATCCGAATGGGGGACTATTCCGGAATCTTTCGCCAATGGTGAGATCATCATGACACTTCTTCGGTTATAAGCCACATGTCCTGTGGATATACGATATGTGTCTTTAATGCAGTGGTTTCCATTGCCTTCTGCATCTTCATGCCGTTGATCATTGCTGATCCTTTCGCTTTCAGGGGTAATTTTCCACCCGAAGGATAAGAGAGTGCCCTGAACCTCTGCCCTCTTTGACAGTGCCATTGGCAGAATGACGGTGAGTTCTTATGCCGTAAGTCTACGGCCACCAATGCTGATTGTTAATCAAAATTTAGCTGGTGGCGGGTTTCGAAACCGGGACAGACAACGTTTTGATCACACATCAAAGACGCTACCCCCAGGCCACGGGTGCATCTATATTCCAGACAAGGGTAATACACTCTGTGGATTGTAAACGCCCAGTAGCGTGTCTGCGCACTGCGTGCTAAGTGATTCATAAGATGCGTTGTGAACGGTAGGTATAATTTTGTCAAACACCTCTTAGTTGCTACTTGTGACACAGTGGCGTAGGGAGACTGGGGAATCACCTGTTTGGTCTTCAGTTTGGAGACCTATTAAGGAGGGAAGTTAATGACCACAGTCCTGCAGCCATCCTTACACCATTTATCTCCTCACACCCTCCACCATTTTACATCCCCAGAACACAATTTATCGCTTATACGACTCTGCTCTACCTCCCCCCCCCCCCCCCCTCTTTACCACCACCATACGAATCACGGATCTTGCTATTGGTGGGGTGCGTGCATCAACGATACACATAACCGTACCGGCGCAACCACAACAGAGGGGTATCTGTTGAGAGGCCGGACTAACGCGTGATTCCTGAAGAGGGGCAGTAGCCTTTCCTGTAGCTGCAGTGCCAACAGTGATTGACTGATATGAACTTGTAACATCAACCAAAACGGTCTTGCTGCATTGGCACGGCAAATGGCTCAAAGCAAAGGGAAACTAAAGCTGTAATTTTTCCCGAGGACATGCAGCTCTACTGTATAGATAAATGATGATGGCGTCCTCTTGGGTAAAACTTTCCGGAGGTGAAGTACTCCCTGATTTGGATTTCTGGTTGGGGACTACTCAGGAGTACGTCATGATCAGGAGAAAGAAAATTGGCGTTCTACAGATCAGGGTATGGAATGTCAGATCCCTTAATCGGGCAGATAGGTTAGAAAATTTAAAAAGAAAAATGGATAGGTTGAAGTTAGATATAGTGGGAATTAGTGAAGTTCAGTGGCAGGAGGAACAGGACTTCTGGGTTAATGAAGACGTAGGTTTAATAATGAGTAAAAAAAAGGAATGCGGGTAAGGTAGTGTGAACAGTATAGTTAACGCATTATTGTAGCCAAGATAGACACGAAGCCCACACCTAACTCAGTAGTACAAGTTTATATGCCAACTAGCTCTGCAGATGAAGAGGAGATTGAGGAAATATATGATGAGATAAAAGAAATTATTCAGATACTTAAGGCAACTGAAAAATTAATAGACATTTGGGAGTGGAAATCGATAGTAGGCAAAGGAAGAGAAGGAAAAGTAGTAGGTGAATATGAACTGGGGGAAAGGAATGAAAGAAGAAGCCTCCTACTAGAATTTTGCTGAGAGCATAATTTAATGAATGGTTTAAGAATCATAAGAGAAGGTCTGGAGAAAAGAGAACCACCTGGATTGAATATCAAGAGCTCGGATAGAACACCAGTCCTAAGCAAAGAAGGGAAAGCAGGTAGGTGGAAGGAGTCTATAGAGATATGTACTTGAGAGCAATATTATGGAAATGGAACTGGACCTAGAGGAAGACGAGAAGGGAGATAACAATACTACGTGAAGAATTTGACAACGCACTGATAGACTTAAGTCGAAACAAGGCCCCCGGTGTAGAAAATATTCCGTTAGAGCTACTGATAGCCTTGGGAGAGCAAGCAATGACAAAGCTCTTCCACCTGGTGAGCAAGATGTATGAGGCAGAAGAATATAATAATCCCAATTCCAAAGAAAGCAGGTGCTTACAGGTATGAGAATTACCGAACTATCAGTTTAAAAAGTCAGGGTTTCAAAATGCTAACTCGAACCCTTTACAGAAGAATAGAAAAACTGGTGGAAGACGACCTCGGAGAGAATCAGTTTAGATTCCGAAGAAATGTGGTAACGCGCGAGGCAATACTGACCCTACGACGACTAATGGGAGATTGGTTAAGGAAAGGCAAACCCACGTTTCTAGCATTTATAGACTTAGAGAAAGCTTTTGACAATATTTACTGAAATACTCTCTTTCAAACTCTAAAGGTGGTAGTGGTACAATATAGGAAGCGAAAGACTATTTACATTTTGTATAGAAACCAGACGGCAATTATAAGAGGCGTGGGGCACAAAAGGGAAGCAGTCGTTGAAAAGGGAGTGAGACATGGTTGTAGCCTATCCCAGATGTTATTCAGTCAGTATATTGAGCAAGCAGTAAAGGAAACAAAAGAAAAATTTGGAGTAGGAATTAAAGCCCAGAGAGAAGAAATTGAAACTTTGAGGTTTGCTGATGACATTGTAATTCTGTCGGAGACAGCAAAGGACTTGGAAGAGCAGTTGACGGAATGGACAGTGTCTTGGCAGGACGATATAAAACGAACATCAAGAAAAGCAAAACAAGGATAATGTAATGTAGTCGAATTAAATCAAGTGATGTTGTAGGAATTAACTTAGGAAATCAGACACTTAAAGTAGTAAATTAGTTTTGCTATTTGGGAAGTAAAATAATGGACGATGGTCGAAGTAGGGAGGATATAAAATGTAGACTGACAATGGCAAGAAAAGCTTTTCTGAAGAACATGCTGTTTCACTATATGCCTCTAATAGAAGTGCGATGATTAACTTCAGTTTTCCCTCGTCAAAAGCCTGTTGTATACAGTGTCCTTATTTACACCACTATAATGGTAGCATGTGCGCTGACAGCTACGGGACCAAGTTTGTGCCTAACAGATAATCAGAAATTACGCTCCTGATAAGGATTCGATTATGAAACTGTGGGAAGCTGTGCCAGAAAGTCTATCATTTAGACCATTTGTTTAATGACCATACGTACT
Organism: Schistocerca piceifrons; assembly: GCF_021461385.2. Taxonomy (NCBI): domain Eukaryota; kingdom Metazoa; phylum Arthropoda; class Insecta; order Orthoptera; family Acrididae; genus Schistocerca; species Schistocerca piceifrons. The sequence goes on from NC_060143.1 coordinate 549,571,256, forward strand.
CGTACACATCTTGATAACAGCCATTGTTGGGATTGCTGGTACTTCTTGCCGATGATACAAGTATAGCTATCACACCCAACAGACAAGAATTAACTGGTGAAATTGTAAACGATGTTTTTCAGAAAATCATTAAGTGGTTCTCTGCAAATGGGCTCTCATTAAACTTTGACAAAACACAGCATATACAGTTCCACACAATAAATGGAATGACACCATTAATAAATATAGACTTCGATCAGAAATCGGAGCTAAGGTAGAATATTCAAAATTTCTAGGTGTATGCATTGATTAAGGGTTTGAACTGGCAAAAACACACTGAGGATCTGCTGAAACGTTTGAGCTCTGCTACTTTTGCTATTAGGGTCATTGAAAAATTTGGCGATATACATCTGAGTAAATTAGCTAACCATGCCTATTTTCAGTCTCTGCTTTCGTATGGCATCATATTCTGGGGTAACTCACCATTAATTAAAAGAGTGTTCATTGCACAAAAGCGCGTAATCAGAATAATTGCTGGACGTCATCCAAGATCATCCTGCAGACACTTATTTAAAGAGCTAGAGATCTTCACTGTAGCCTCAAAATATATATATTCACGTATGAAATTTGTTATTAACAAATAGAATGAATTCAAAAGTAATAGCAGTGTACATGGCTACAACACTAGGAGAAAGGATGATCTTCACTACTCAAGGTTAAATCTAACTTTGGCTCAGAAGGGGGTAAATTATGCTGCCACGAAAGTCTTTGGTCACTTACCTAATAGCATCAAAAGTCTGACAGATAGCCGTATAGGATTTAAAAGGAAATTAAAAGAATTTCTTAATGGCAACTCTTTCCACTCATTAGATGAATTTTTTGATATAGTAAGTGGGTAGTTTCGCCAACACCCATCAAAAAAAAAGTAAAATGTCATGTAATATTTTGTGTAATGTAATGTCTTGTATAGACACCTTTTATTAACCTGACACGTTCCACATCATTACGAAGTGTCGTATTCATGATCTACGGAACAAGTACTAATCTAATCTAATCTCTACGTGAAGCTACGCATTATCACTGCATTTACAAAAGGAACACGACACAATTTCATAAGTTTGTGGTCAAATTCGGTGTTTATATGCACTGTATTATATGCAACCGTTCTGTTTTGTGTAGCTATAGTCACTCACACTGGCGATGTATTTCATCCATTCTGATGTCCACATCTTTTCACGCATGTATTCTAACAGAATAACTGGCCCTATCGTGCACTTATGGTTTGACAGTGTACGTAGTTCCCAGTGATAACAATCTCGCAAATACAGTCATGGTGCTCTTGCTTGCCCTTGTCACTCACTGCTTTAACACACTGCCTGTGGCGGCAGGGTGCATCTACAATGAAGAGGTAAAGAGACTGGTACACCTGCCTAATATCGTGTAGGGCTCCCGCGAGCATGCATAAGTGCCGCAGCACGACGTGGCGTGGACTCGGCTGATGTCTGAGGTAGCTCTGGTGGGAATTGACACCATTATCCCTGCAGGTCTGTACATAAATAAGTAAGAGTACGACGGGGTGGAGATCTCTTCTGATTAGCACGTTGCAAAGCATCCCAGATATGCTCAATAATGTTCAATTCTGGTGAGTTTGTTGGCCAGCGAAAGTGTTTAAACTCAGAAGAGTATTCTTGGAGCCACCCTGCAGCAATTCTGGCTATGTGGGATGTCGCATTGTCCTGCAAGAATTGCCCAAGTCAGTCGGAATGTACAGTGGACGTGAATGGATGCAGCTGATCAGACAGGATTCTTACGTACATGTCACCCATGTTACGTATCTAGACCTTTCAGAGGTCCCATATCACTCTAACTGCACACGCCCCACACCATTCCAGAGCCTCCACCAGCGTGTACCATCCCCTGCTGAAATGCAGGGTCCACGGATTCATGATGTTGTCTCCACACTCGCACACGTCCATCCGCTCGATAAAAATTTGAAAAGACACAATTTCCCGACCAGGCAGCATGTTTCCAGTCATCAACAGGCCAACGTCTGTGTCGACAGACCCAGGTGAGGCGTATAGCTTCGTTTCGTGCAGTCATCAGATGTACACGAGTGGGCTTTATCGATAATGTTTCGTTGAATGGTTCTCACGCTGACACTTGATGGCCCAGCATTGAAATCTGCAGAAATTTGCGGAAGAGTTGCACTTCTGTCATGTTACACGATTATCTTCAATCGTCGTTAGTCCTGTTCTTGTATGATCTGTTTTCGGCTGCAGTGACGTCGGATATTTGATGTTTTATCGGATTCCCGATATTCACGGTACACTCGTGAAATGGTCGTAAGCGGAAGTCCCGACTTCATCGCTACCTCTGAGTTGCTGTGTCCCATCGCTCCTTCACCGACTATAACACAACGTTCAAACTCACTTAAAACTTGATAATCTGCCATTGTAGCAGCACTAACCCGAAAACGACTGCGCCAGACCCTTGCTGTCTTATATAGGGGTTGCAGAGCGCAGTGCCGTAGTCTGCCTGTTTACATATCTCTGTATTTGAATACCCACATCTGTACCAGTTTCTTTGGCGCTTCAGTATATTATATACATATGAAAAGACTTGCGGAGACTAGGCTACTGTGAAAAGCTGTATCACACTCCTAAAAGAACCTTCTATGTGAACATAAAATTCACTGAATTTGGCGCATTATTCACTGATCTCAACAGAAAATTTCCTGGTTTCCACACAAAACTTACTGATTTCGTTACAAAATTCAATAATTTCGTCACAAAATTCGCTCATTTCAACAAAAAAGATCAATTATTTCTAAACAAAATGGCAAAATCAAAACGCGTCCCAAGCACTAGACGACTTTTTGCTTATAAGAGAGATGATTAGAGTTTAACGTATCGTGTGTATCAAAATCACTGTAGACATGGCACCAGCTCGCACTCATATCGATATAAATCGGTAGTGACCTTGTTCAAGCAAGGACACCTGCATTCATCAGAAATGATTTAGAAATGCTGTGGAAATTGTGGTATCATCCAGAACTCACGGTGTCACAGCATAATCGACAACGCGAATCCATACCACAGACATTAAGGAGAGCTTGGTGCAGCCATAATGACGTATGGGAGGCGCTCCAAAAGACCACGCCTCCCTCCCACCATAGCAGCGCCCTCACACTGAGGTCAATATAGTGTCGAACGAGCAAGAGCTCTGCCCAGTTGCAGCTACAGCAGTCAGCATCGAGTAGGACCAAATGTTGAACATTGTACCTCAAGAGAACAGTTCGTTAATTAAGTACATCAAGTGGTGCTTTGTTACTCAGTGACAGTTGTAAATTGTCCAGCAGTCCTGTGGCAAACAAGTGTGTCAGAGCTAAGCTAGTCTTTTGGTCATTAATGTAGTAAAGTGAGTTAATATTCACATGTTCTAGTACGATGAGCCATCCCCCGGAGCAACCAAAGAACCTTTTATGGCTGCCCGGGAGTGGCAACCATAATTTGGACATGTAATAGGACGTGACCAGGTTGTGACTAAAATCTGGTGGCAGGAAAACGATTAGTGACAAATAAACGCCAGCTATGTAAAACAGTTACTTAGCTTTATTGACAGCGAAGAGTGTACCGTAGATACAGTTCCAATTAGTGTCCAAAGAATATTCCTGATTCGTGCCCTAAGTCGTTATACAATACTCAATTGGCACAGCGAGCTAGCCAACCAGACAACGAACGACGGCACTGACGACTGCAACGAGCTGTCTGCCAGACCCCCTGGCTCGGAGCCAGCGCTCCTGTTACATCGTGCAGCCAGAGGGCGCTGAACGCCCCAGCTCAGCAATGGCGCGACGCCTTCGGTCGGCGGCAACGCCACGCGCCGCTGGCGGTCGCGACGGGAAGCTGTGGCAGGCGATGCGACGGCAGGGCGCGCGCGCTATTCGGTTGGGTCCGCTGATACAACAGAACCCACAGTTATGGCCGAATGAAAGTAATTTCTCTGGCCACAATAGAAATATATAGTGTCTACATCTGACAAAATTGAACTAGCTTCATATCTTCAACGACGCTTTAGAATAGGTGCCCAGCGTCGACAATTAACGTCGATCACAAGCCTGTCGTACTAATCGCCATTCGTCTAATACGGCAGGGTGTGACTTTCACCAGTCACAAGGATTATTCTGCAACGTCCACAGTTGTTTGCGACAGTTGTACGTACAAGGCTTTCATATAACTTCTGCCAACCTACAGACCGTGACCTTAGACAAGTGACGATGTGGACTGATTCTGCGATTGCTTTAGGCTGGATACAAAGTGATCGAATTCGTTGAGAAAACCTTTGTAGTCTTGTGACCAAGATCACGAACATCACATCTCCATCCCAATGGTTCCATCATTCTAACCAAGACACTTGGGCAGATCTACTATCACACGGTCTATATCTAAAGTGTCTATTTTCACCTCCTTACAGTGACACGGCGTTTCATGGTTCTCCTGTCACAAGGTAGTACCCTTCTCGCGACTTTCACAGATTGGAGTCGGTCTTTGACTTCACAAAGTACAACTGTTGTTGGAAAATATTGTGCATTGCACAATGGATTCTACATTTCGTGACAAATTCCAAAAGTAGCAATGACATCAGCAGTGAATTAACTGCCATATACTAGTCTGGTGTGTATCTGTCAGATTCAGAAGGAAACGTTTTCATCTGGATATATCTCACCCGATAAAGGCAAAGAATGCCGTACCAGTTCAGAAATCATACATTTCCGGCCCTTTCTTCAGCATATCCTTATCAGAGCCAAAGGACTTCTTCATTTCGCTGAACTTCCGGACGATATTAGTCATCCAATACTGCTTGCTGGACGGTAGCAAGTCGTACACATTCCAATCACACACATGCACATTCGACTTCATCACTTGGTGTTCCCACTGCAATGTTCGAACTGAAAGAGCTGGTCACGATTGCTCATCAAACTGTCAAGTACAGCCACTAATTTCCTCTTGTCCTGTCATCTGTGTTGCACTCCAGGAAACACACTGACTACCATTCATCAACTCTTCAAGATTACCATACATTCTATCTGAATGATCGAAAACATCCCAACTTCCCCACTGGAATCAGATGAGGATTTTGGAAACATTTCATGCCACATGCCTCAGGAGGAAACCTGTCAAGCAAAGTCTTATTCAATTCATGTAACACAAAGTCGACACTATATTGCACGCAGAAGGTGGACAACCCCCCAGGGCGTTTGCCACTCTTTGGTGGGTTCGTGCTTGGCTACCAGGGGTCCTCAGACTTTGCAGCATTTTTCTACTTCCGTGCTGATTGTCTATCCTCTTCTCATTCTTTTTCCCCTCCCTTGGGAAACATGTCTGGGGTGTTATTGGGGATGTTATGCGTTGTCCATTGCTCACATAAGAACAGTTTCACCTTTGATCATAGAATGAAGGCTTTCACGGCAGCTGTTGTCATCACTTAACACTTCTGGGTTGAGATGCCGTAGTCCATACATAAGACTCTCCCCTGACGTTTCGCCTTCCGCAGTCGAAGGTGAAACGTCAGGGGATAGTCTTATGTATGGGCCACAGCATCTCAGCCCAGAAGTGTTAAGTGATGAGTATCACCTTTGTTTTTCCCCTCTTCTCCTCTCGTTCCCCCGCTTCGGCGTTTGAGGTTCCTCGTTTTCTTCTTCTTCCCTGTGCAATCCTGAAGCCCAGCCCACGCCATCTGACGCATAACAGGTGACTGGGTAATGCACATTTCCCAGCCTGGGGTCGACAGGTAGGGTAACGTGTCCCTGGTACAGGCCAGGCCCAGGGAAGGGTTATTGTCTGAGATGCAACCTTCCCAAATTGCCGATTGGTCCCTCTGTCATGTGTTCGGGAGGTGTGACTTGAGGTGTGAACAATCACCTAAGGCAGGTGCATATCCTTGTGAAGGGGGCCCCAGCTGGAAGAAGCGTGCCATTGGAGACGCTGGCAATCATGGAAGATTTTCTCGCAATGAGTCAATCATCTTCCCAATCAACATCTACGAAACGTAAACGTAATGAGGCAAATGATTCAAAGACCCTTCCCACTGCACCACAGTGCCTCATGGTGTCACTTACTGAAGTAATTCACCGCAGTAAATCCGTTTATTACTCAGAAAGGTGTTGATGCAATTGCCAGCCCTTTGAAATCCTGCTCTCATTTACAGAATGGCACTTTGCTTTTGCAGACTACTACTGATTCTCAAGCACAACAACTGCTTGCTGCCTCGCTTCTCCACAGCTACCCTGTACGTGTTGAGGCTCGACAGTCTAACTGAGGCCAAATTCCAATCTTACCTCTCTTATCAGGTGCCATTACTGTCCATCATGTAATGAAAAGGATAGATTCCTCCTTAGTGCCCACCCACACTCTTTTTCTCACCTTTGATAGAGTGGTGCTTCAGTCCGAGATCAAAGCAGGCTATGAAATTATTGCAGTCCGGCCATACATTCCGATCCCGATGCGCTGCTACCAGTGTCATGGTTTCAGCCACACTATAACGTCTTGTCGACACCCAGCCAAATGAGTAACCTATGGAAGGGATGCGCATGAGGGCGATTGTCTGTCTCCTTCTCCCCACTGTGTCAACTGCAATGGGGGCCATGCTGCCTCCTCTCTGGATTGTTCTGTGTATCTCGATGAGTCCAAGAGATCTGGCTAAAGGAAAAAGTGCCTCATCCAGCCGCTCGCAAGTTACTGCCTAGTGGCAAACCCTGTATTCTCCCGTCTGGCACCTATAGTCCTCTTCTTGTTACCCCTCGGTCCATGAAGGACATGGACACCCACACATTCGACCTCCAATTCAGCTCTGAGGTTGTGAAATCGCGCAGCGTCAAGGTAGCATCGCCATCCCCCCGTCCAGCTGTGCAACAAACCGTCAAACTTTCGCCTCGCGGGGCGAAGCCACCAGCTACAAAACCAGTAGGCCGGAAAGCACAGAAGGAGTACTCCCATGAAGACTTTCTCTGTCCCTCCAGCCAAACAACACCTGTGTCTTCCTCCAACCGGAAAGTGTTGAAGAAGTCCACCAAAGGCAAATCGTCTTCTCCTTCACCAACTCGAAGATCATCTTTGATGGTGTCACCACATGATACCTTAGCTCGGCTGGCCTCTGTGTTACCAGTGCACAACGCCGACCGTTTTTCAACGTTGGATTACACAGACCGACCGCACAAGCAAGCCGCTGCTTCTGTGGACCCATGGAGCAGGATCCTCCTGTTTCTGTGCCCTGTAGCAGCGACTCTTCACCGGCTGTCACTCGGCAATCGAGGAGATGACACCCTTACATCTCTTACTCATCATGACTCTCCTCCAATGGAACGTTTGTGGCCTTCGGCTTCACCAAGAGGATTTATGGCTGCTATTAGATCACAGTGTTCCCTTGTGCTCTGCCTTCAGGAAACGAAATTGCGCCCTCACGACTGCTTTGAGCTTTCGCATTTCTTACCAATTAATTTTGGCCTTCCGCTTGAGCTCAGCAATCTATCTCATGGGGACGTCATGCTGCTCACGCGGGATGACATTCATAGTCAACCCATCTCCCTGACTACCCATCTTCAAGCTCTTGCAGTTTGCCTTTTCCTTCCTCACCTGACTTTTTCCCTCTGTACTATTCACGTCCCTCCATCATGGGGGCGTCATGCTACTCACATGGGATGACATTCATAGTCAACCCATCTCCTTCACTACCCATCTTCAAGCTGTTGCAGTGCCTGTTCCTTCCTCACCTGACTTTTTCCCTTTGTCCCATTCATGTCCCTCCATCATTTGATGGCTTATTCGGCACCTACCTCGCCCATTTCTTCCTTGGTGACTTTGATGCATATCATCCCCTTTGGGCTTCCCCAGGACCTGTCAGAGAGGTGCTCCCTTGGTTGACCTTCTTAACCAACTTAACCTCTTCTGCCTTAACACTGAAGCACCCGCTTTTATTTCTGACTCCACACACACTTATTCCCATTTGGACCTATCTTTCTGCACTGCACAGCCTGCCCATCGTCTTGAGTTGTCCGTTATTTCTGACACCTACGAAAGCGAGCATTTCCCATATGCTATCCATTTGCTGACTCCTACCCCATATGTGTGCAAGCCCAAATGGCAGCTTACTAAGGCTGACTGGCACCTGTACTCCTCCCTGGCAGCCTTAAAACAACATATTTCCCCAGTTGTGATGACCAGTTGGAATACCTCACAGATGTTATCCTTACTGTTGCAAAACGTTCCGTTCCTCGCACTTCCTCTTCACCACATCGTGTCCCAGTTCCTTGGTGGACTGAGGCATGCTGTGACGCAATTCGCGCATGGCGACGTGCTCTCCACTTTTTTAACCGTCATTCTACGATGGAAAATCCATTCATTACAAACAGATGCGTGCGAAGTGTCGTCGCGTTCTTCAGGAGAGCGCAAGAAGTAGCTGGATTTCATTCACTGGTTCTTTCAACAGTTCCACCCCTTCCTCTGTTGTGTGGGCCAACCTCCAATGGCTCTCAGGGACCAAGATCCATTCCCCAATTTCCGGCCTGACAGTTGCAAACGATGTCATTGTGGACCCTATTGCTATCTCCAACACCTTTGGCTGCCATTTTGCGGAAGTTTCGAGCTCTTCCTACTATCAACCTGCCTTCCTCTCTCGGAAACGAAGAGGCTCGGGCGATACCCTTCTCTTCTCCGGATCGTGAGTGCTACAATGCCACCTTTACTATGAGGGAGTTAGATAATGCTCTCAGTTCATCCCTATCCTCCGCCCCAGGGCCAGGCGCCATACACATTGAGATGTTGCAGCACCTTTCTCTTGCGGGCAAGCACTTTCTGCTTGACACGTACAACCGCATCTGGGCAGAGGGCACATTTCCCGGATGCTGATGTGAAGGAACCGTCATACCCACACCTAACCACGGTAAGGACGAAAACCTTCCTTCTAGCTACAGCCCTATTTCTCTTACCAGCTGCGTTTGCAAGTTGATGGAACGTATGATTAATACCCAGCTGGTATGGTGTCACGAGTCTTGCAATTTACTGATGGACGCACAGTGTGGATCTCGAGCGCAGCGTTCTTCAGTTGACCATCTCGTTATTTGTCCACCCATGTCATGAATGTTTTTTTGTGGAAATCCCAGACTGCGGCTGTGTTTTTCGATTTGGAGAAGCCTACGACACCTTTTGGAGAACTAGTATCCTCCGTACTCTTTACAAGTGCGGCTTCTGTGGCCGCCTGCTCTGTTTCCTTCAGAGATTTTTAAAAGACCGAGTTTGCAAGGTGTGTGGGTTCTGCCTTGTCAGACACCTTTATCCAGGAAAACGGTGTACCTCAGGGTTCCGTCCCGAGTGTAGTCCTCTTTGCTATCGTCATTAACCCTATAATGGCCTGTCTCCCGACTGGCATCTCTGGCTTCCTTTTTGTTGACGATTTTGCCATCTATTGCAGTTCTCCACGGACCTGTCTTACTGAGCAACGTCTTCAGCGATGTCTTGATCGTCCTTAGTCCTGGAGCATCGACAATGGCTTTCGATTTTCCACTGACAAAACTGTCTGTATAAATTTCTGGCGATGCAGTTGGTTTCTCCCACCATATTTACATCTTGGGACTGTTGGCCTTCCGCTCGTTGGAACTACGAAATTCCTGATGCTCGATAGGAAACTCTCTTGGTCCTCCTATGTGTCTTACCTGGCAGCTCGCTGTACGTGGTTCCTCAGTGTCGTATGTGTCCTCAATGGTAGTTACTATGGTGCCGATCGAACCACCCTCTTCCATTTGTACCGGTCCCTTGTCTCTTCGAACCTCGACTATGGGTGCTTTGTTTATGTGTCTGCAAATCCATCCTTCTTACGCCATCTCAACACTATCCACCATCGTGGCATCCGTTTGGCCACGGGCGCTTTTACACTAGCCCAGTTGAGAGTCTGTTCAAAATGGTTCAAATGGCTCTGAGCACTATGGGACTTAACATCTGAGGTCATCAGTCCCCTAGAACTACTTAAACCTAACTGACCTAAGGACATCACACACATCCATGGCCGAGCAGGATTCTAACCTGTGACCGTAGCGGTCGCACTGTTCCAGACTGAAGCGCCTGGAACCGCTCGGCCACAACGGCCGGCTGAGAGTCTGTATGCTGAAGCTGTTGAACTATCGCTGCCCTACCACTGTGACTTTCTCCTCAGCAGGAATGCATGCCGTTTGTCTGCCCTGCTTGGCCGCCCCTCCTATGCCTCCTTCTTTGATAATCCCTTTGATCGCCAGTATGGCGCGCATCCCTCTTCTCTGTTACCTCCCAGAGTGCGCTTTTGGCACTAGCTACAGCGGCTTAACTTCACACTACCTGCAACCTTCCCAGTGGGTGTGATCCCTCCACCACATTGGCTTCGTGAAGCGGCCCATGTTAAGCTTGGCCTTTATTCGCTACCTACGGACATTACTCCAGCCTCGGTCTATCGCCTTCAGTTACACGACCTTCACATAGATCTTCGCGATAGTACCTTTGTACACACTGATGGGTCTCAGACTGACTGTGTCTTCCGACATCGGCTCCTGGCACACTGCTCTGTATTTACAAGCGAGCTCTTTGCCCTTATCAGTCCACGGAGTACATCCATCGACTCAGCCTTTTCACTTGTGTTCTCTGCTCAGACTCACTCAGCGCCCATCCAAGTCTATGTGCGCTGTTCACCGCCCATCCCTTAGTGCAATGGGTCCAGGAAAACTGTCACTTGCTCACTCTTGGTGGAGCTAGTGTGATGTTTCTGTGGGTTCCTGATCATGTCGGTCTGCCAGGAAACGAGTCTGACGCTGCTGCCAAGGCTGCAGTCCTCGTACCTCAGCCCACGAGTTCCTATATTCCCTCCGATGATCTCTGTGTTGCTGTCTGTCAGGAGGTGGTGTCCCTTTGGCATCGCCAATGGTCCTCCCTTCATGGGAATAAGCTCCGGCTTATTAAGCCTCTCCCAGCGGCTTGGATGACCTCCTCTCGGTCCTCCCGCCGGGAGGAGGTTATTTTAACTCGGCTGCGTATTCGGCACTGCCTTTTTAACCATCGTACCCCACCACTTTGTACTCTTTGCGCCCAAGTTTTAACTGTCCACCACTTCCTTATGGAATGCCCATTTTTAACCGTTTACGAGCCCATATGCTTAGCTGGGTGGTAGTGTGCTTGCCTCCCATGCACTGGGCCCGGGTTCGATTCCCAAACGGGTTGGCGATTTTCTCCACTCTGGGACTGGGTTTTGTGTTGTCCACATCATCATTTCATTCTCATCATCGGCCGCAAGTCGCCCAGTGTGGCGCCGACTGAAATAAGACTTGCGCTTGGCGGCCGAACCCGAATGGGACCTCCCAGCCAACAATTGCATACGATCATTTCATTTCAACCGTTTACGTTCCCGCTTGTGTTTGCCGTCTGAGTTATCGGCCGTTTTAGCAAATGACGCGCGGGCTGTCGACCGCGTTTTACTTTTTATCCGCCAAAGCAATATGGCGAAGGCCATTTAATTTTCAGTTTTGGACCTCTGTTTCTGCATGGTGTCTTTTTTAGCCCATTTTCCACGTGCTTATTTTTAACTGTTTTCTATTATGTCAATTGGGACTGATGTATAGTCGTTTTTTAACTCCTCTCTGTCTTCGTGTTCTATAGTTTTGACTTGGGCGTGTATGACCCCAGCTGTTTTTTGCACCATAAATAAAAACAAAACCAAATACCAGAAGGTGGACAAATGTGCTGGTAAACAGGTTTTCACTTGCACTATCATACTGGCCAACTAAATCTCTCTTTGATTGTGGCTACAGCAAAATTTCATTTCCACATTTGCACCACAGTCCACCTACAGAAAAAATCTGTATTGCTTAAGATTAATTCTATCATCTATCATTGAGAATATGAATTTTCACTGAATTGTAATCTTACTGCGGCTTTAGATGTAAAAATTGTTAACCAGATACCAGCAAAGATTGCAAATTCCGCTGGAACATGGGAGAGTTGCCAAATGAGATTCGTTTCTTTGAAAGATGGGTGAATAGTCTGTTTGGCTTTGTGGAAGACTGGACTATTGAAAAACTGTGATGTTTCATGTACAGAATACATCACCTCTGTTTATTCAGCAGGATGAATAAACGTTACGTCTTGGTAGAAACAGCGCCACTTTGCCGCATTTCTGGCGAAACGACTGCTAGCAAGAGGGGACCTGGAGTCGGCTTGGCAGTACGTATCGCTAGTAACAGCTGCTCTGTGATCGCCAGAAAGTTATTGAAACACCTCTAATACTTCTTATTTGAGTATCTCTCTAGAAACCTGAATGTTTGTCCGTCTTGAGGTTGACTTGGCATTTTGTATTTCTAGAAATGTCGTCACCTTTTAGTCTGAGGGGTAGCATTAGTGCATTTCCATGTTGCCGGATTCCTGCTGATTGAAAATAACATCATATCAATGCGATCAAGCGTTAGGTAGCGACTGCAGACGCATAACAGATACTCTTGTTCACCACATGATGTAGCTGTTGTCTGGTTCTAATATTGTAGTATGATTAAGGCCTTATAAATGTGTCCGTTAAGTGCTGAAGTGCTGTCTTACATCATATGCCACCAGCTATAGAATGCGGGCACTGGTGTGGGTACATCACTTGGTTGAGCACCTGTGGAAGTGGTTGCCTGCAGGAGCATCGAGCACTCGCTGGTGAATATGGTGGCGCAGCTGTAGGGTCTCTCGGTGTGCACTGTCAGTTGTTCTTTCACGTCATACAGTAAGTCGGAGAGCACCCTACAATGTGCAGACGGACCAGCCGGCAGCTGCGTGACCTGCAGCTAGTGGTGTACTAAACCACCGGCTCGTGGCTGTTAGCATTGCGACCAGGCCGCAGGGACATACCCCTCTGGCACGGCTCTGAGGGGGGTGGGGTTGTTTGGGGAAGGAGACCAGACAGCGAGGTCATCGGTCTCATCGGATTAGGGAAGGACGGGGAAGAAAGTCGGCCGTGCCCTTTGAAAGGAACCATCCCGGCATTTGCCTGGAGCGATTTAGGGAAATCACGGAAAACCTAAATCAGGATGGCCGGACGTGGGATTGAACCGTCGTCCTCCCGAATGCGAGTCCAGTGTCTAAACACCGCGCCACCTCGCTCGGTCGGCAAGGCTCTGAAATTGTTTACACAATTAAATAAATCTTCCTGTTCTGTCTCATTGTGAGACTCTGTGATGGGAGGAACATTAAATATGAGCATAGCACAAGAGCCCATTTTGGTTTTTTCTTTTTTAATTTTATCATCATTTTAATCTGGACTTTTTGTTATTTACACTTAGGACAGTTCACCTACTTCGCCATCTCGAATTTTTGTAGCGCCCACCATATTTTATTTCCCACTACTTTCAAACTTTTGACAATTGGGCTGTGTCCTCCATCTTTGATTGTGACTTCGGAGGGGTAGGTGGTGGTGTGCCAGTTAAATTTGGAAATGTTGCTTGACATCATTATCTAACTTCTCTGGGAATCGGGCAACAATGCAGGCTGTCCTTGCACATACATTTCCCTACTACTGTTCTCATATTCGTCACGTGCCTTTCAAGATGCAATTGATGTGACTGGGGTTGACACACAGGTGCACCAAGCATGGGCTAACTTGTCAGCTGATCAGTGGCCTGTAAGAGATGATCGAGTATTCCACTTGGAAGGGAAGTACTCTAATTGCAAGACATTATCGTTCAGAAAGGCACTCACCTACCGTAAGCGCTGACAGCACTTACCAGTGCAGGTGAGCTGCTAACTGGATTATGAAAAAATGTATGAAGAATACGATTCCTGTGGGTCCATCTACATACTGCATGAAACTTGCGTCGCATGGGGCATGTCACAGAAAATGCCAAAATACCTGTGACATGGTCAACCAACGACGTCACTCGATGTCAGCATGCTTTGCTAATATGGTCTATCCTCCCTATGCTCGATAGAGTACCCCATGTGTGCATGGGTCTATGTAAACCTGCAAACAAGCATCACTTTATGGGTTTTCCATTCTCCTCTATATCCAAAACAAAGCAATTTATAGTGTTAATAGTGCAGGATAATTCGTAGTAACCACACAAATGAAGTTATGTGAGAAATGTTGGTAGTTAGACTCTTCTGTTGGATATTAAATTCCAACATAATATGTTTGCTATGCTGCCTCATCGTTTAAAGTGAGTTCACCCAAAACAGCTCATGAATAAGACTAAATCATATTTTGTTGTTCCACCATTTGCTCATCTGGTGTGAACACTTGATGCGTACCATCATTCCTTCACAGTATGTTAGGGTGAAGTGTCAAAGTTTACCAAATACTTGGTGATATTTAAGAACGGCTTCATTCCTTGTTATTTCGTATTTAGTTTTTTTGTGAATATTATTTATATCTTGCAACATATTGAAGTTAGAAGGTACATCGTTGAACCTTAATTTCAAGTTCATTGCTTTTGGTTACGATTATTAGATTTCTCTTGTTTTATATTGTACTTGTTGTTTGGGTGTTTCGTACAACTGCTTCTCATTCCAGTGATGAGTGCCTTATCGAATGGAAGTCCTACATCATTTATTACTTGTGAGGGATTTCGTGACTTGTGTATCTTAATAATTCTTTTCCTTAAAGACTAATTTCACTGTTTAATTCATGCTATGGAAATACAAGGGGCGTTTGAAAAGTTCGTGCAAAAATAAAAACTACTTACGTGTTTGGGGTAAGCCTTTTTTATTTTTCTACGTAGTCTCCTTTTAGACTTATACACTTCGACCACGCTGTTATAATTTGTTGATCCCTTCCGAATAATAGGAATTGTCCAAGTCTGCAAAATGGCGATTATTTGCTGCAATCACCTCCTCGTTTCAATAAAATCTTTGTGCCGCCTGCCATTTCTTCAAATTCGGGAACAAACAGTAGTCCGAGGGAGCCAAGTCTCGAGAATAGGGGGGATGTGAAACGAGTTGGAATCCTATTTACAATAATTTTGCGACCATAACTGCTGAGGTGTTTGCTGGTGGATTGTCGTGATGGAAAAGGACTTTTTTGCGCTTCAATAGCCGGCGTTCTTCTTGCATCTCGGTTTTCCGACGGCCCAATAACGATGAATAATATGCACCTGTATAGTTTTACCCTTTTCCAGATAGTCGATGAGGATTAGCCTTTGCGAATCCCAAAAGACAGTCGCCATAACCTTTCCGGCCGAAAGAATGGTTTCGCCGTTTTTGGTGCAGATTCTCCCTCGGTAACCCATTGCTTAAATTGTTGTTTGGTCTCAGGAGTATAGTAATGTATACACGTTTCATACACTGTGACGAAACGACGCTTGAAGTCCTGCAGATTCTTCCTGAACAGCTGCAAACCATCCTTGCAACACTTCACACGATTCCGTTTTTGGTCAAGTGTAAGCAATCGCGGATGCCATCTTGCGAATAGCTTTCACATGTCCAAATGTTTATGCAAAATATCATGTATCCATTCATTCGCGATGCCAACAGTACTAGCAATCTCACGCACTTTAACTCTTCTGTCATCCATCACCAAATCATGGATTTCATCAATGATTTCGGGAGTAGTAACCTCCACAGTCCGTCCAGGACGTTCAGCATCACTTGTGCCCGTATGGCCACTCCGAAAATTTTGAAACCACTTATAAACTGTTCTGATCGAAGGTGTAGAGCAACCGTAATGTTTATCAAGCTTCTCTTTAGTTTCCTGAGGCGTATCGTCTTTCATAAAATAATGTTGAATCATCACACGAAATTTCTTTTCGTCCATTTTTTGACAATCACTCGACCCTTGATTCACACAAATGCCAAAACAAAGAAATAAACCAGTATGGCTGAAACTTGGTGTGCGTTCTTTCCAAAGATACTACTAACTAAACATGACCTCGATACGCGCCGGTGGTGCCACCTCTCGGGCTTTGCACGGACTTTTCAAACGGCCCTCGTATTTTTCTCTTCTTTATGTACAAATTGATTCCTTTGTTGCTCCACTTTACTATGTTTTTATGGAACGCTTAGGACAGTACCTGTCTCAGTGCTACATGAAGTCTGTTTCACATTCATTTTCCTATACACTGAGGTGACAGAAGTCAGGGGATACCTACTAAAATCGTGTTGGACGTCCTTTTCACCTAAGTAGAGCAGCATCTCAACAAGTCTTTGGAAGTCCCCTGCAGAAATACGGAGCCATGCAGCCTCTATAGCTGTCAATAATTGCGAAAAGGTTGCTGGTGCAGGATGTTGTGCTCAAACTGACCTCTCGATTATGTCCCATAAGTGTTCGATGGCATTCTCATGTTGGGGGATCTGAGTGGCCAAATCATTCACTCGAATTGTCCACAAGAATTTTGGTCGCTATGACATGGTGCATTGTTGTTGTTGTGGTCTTCAGTCCTGAGACTGGTTTGATGCAGCTCTCCATGCTACTCTATAATGTGCAAGCTTTTTCATCTCCCAGTACCTACTGCAACCTACATCCTTCTGAATCTGCTTAGTGTATTCATCTCTTGGTCTCCCTCTACGATTTTTACCCTCCACGCTGCCCTCCAATACTAAATTGTTGATCCCTTGATGCCTCAGAACATGTCCTACCAACCGATCCCTTCTTCTGGTCAAGTTGTGCCACAAACTTCTCTTCTCCCCAATCCTATTCAATACTTCCTCATTAGTTATGTGATCTACCCATCTAATCATCAGCATTCTTATGTAGCACCACATTTCGAAAACTTCTATTCTCTTCTTGTCCAAACTATTTATCGTCCATGTTTCACTTCCATACATGGCTACATTCCATACGAATACTGTCAGAAATGACTTCCTGACACTTAAATCAATACTGGATGTTAACAAATTTCTCTTCTTCAGAAACGCTTTCCTTGCCATTGCCAGCCTACATTTTATATCCTCTCTACTTCGACCATCATCAGTTATTTTGCTCCCCAAATAGCAAAACTCCTTTACTACTTTAAGTGCCTCATTTTCTAATCTAATTCCCTCAGCATCATCCGACTTAATTAGAGTACATTCCATTACCCTTGTTTTGCTTTTGTTGATGTTCATCTTATATCCTCCTTTCAAGAGACTGTCCCTTCCATTCAACTGCTCCTCGAAGTCCTTTGCTGTCTCTGACAGAATTACAATGTCATCGGCGAACCTCAAAGTTTTTATTTCTTCTCCATGAATTTTAATACCTACTCCGAATTTTTCCTTTGTTACCTTTACTGCTTGCTCAATATACAGATTGAACAACATCGGGGATAGGCTACAACCCTGTCTTACTCCCTTCCCAACCACTGCTTTCCTTTCATGCCCCTCAACTCTTATAACTGCCATCTGGTTTCTGTACAAATTTTAAATATCCTTTCGCTCCCTGTATTTTACCCCTGCCACCTTTAGAATTTGAAAGAGAGTATTCCAGTCAACATTGTCAAAAGCTTTCTCTAAGTCTACAAATGCTAGAAACGTAGGTTTGCCATTCCTTAAATTTCTTCTAAGATAAGTCGTAAGGTCAGTATTGCCTCACGTGTTCCAGTATTTCTACGAAATCCAAACTGATCTTCCCCGAGGTTGGCTTCTACTAGTTTTTCCATTCGTCTGTAAAGAATTCGTGTTAGTATTTTGCACTTGCATTATCACCCATAGAATTTCCACCATTGACTGGGAACATGAATTCCGTGAATGGCTGCAAATGGTCTCCAAGTATCGGAGCATCACCATTTCCAGACAATGATCGCTTCAGTTGGACCAGAGGACCCAGTCCATTCCATCTAAACACAGTCCACACCATTATGGATCCATAACTAGCTTGGACAGTGCATTGTTGAATTCTTGGGCCTATGGTTTCGTGGGGTCTGTGCCACATTCGAACTCTGCCATCAGCCCTTACAAACTCAAATCACAACTCATCTGATCAGGCCAGGGTTTTCCAGCCGTCTGGGGTCTAACCGACATGGTCTCGAGTCCAGGAGAGGTGCCGTATGCGATGACTTGCTATTAGTAAAGGCACTTGCGTCGCTCGTCAGCTGCGATAGGCCATTAAGGTCAAATTTCGCTTCAATGTTCTATCGGATGCGTCCGTCGAACGTCCCACATTGATTTCTGCGATTATTTCACGCAGTATTGCTTGTGTAGTAGCACTGACGACTCCACGCAAACGCCACTGCTCTCGGAGCTGTGTTAATGGGCTCATGGTGTTCGTTTGTATCCACTCAAGAAATTAACTTGAGCCATGAGAAAGTTCATTGATCATCATTAATGTCATTACTTTATGTTAAGAATTTAATCAGTTTTTCTATGTATGGTTTATGTTCACTATATAATTAGATTTTACAATTTTACAGCAAATTTTTGGGCTATTAATTAATTTTCACTTCGTTAGCTAATGTTTTAAACAATTGTTTCTTCACGTTTTTGTTGCGTTAATCAGCTCGTTGCTCCTTTGAATTTGAACACAGCTTCCCATGATTTAATTTTGTGTAACGTTAAATCTACAGGCTTAATCATGAAGTACTCTTGGTTCCTTTAAAATCGGTATCATCATTTTGACATAAATTTTGTACATTAGGTAGTCTTCACTTGTGTAGAACGCTTTTTAATCAGTCTGTAAGTTTCTGGTTTGCTGCGGAGCACATTCCAGTTCTGCTTCATTCCATAACGAGAAAGTGATGAAACTTGCCTGTAAACAGCCACCTTCAAGTTTTCCAGAATTTTCCTACAGCAGGTAGAGAGATTATCTTTGCTGATACTTTGAAAAGACATTATTGTAACCAGTATCGATATTTGCACTGTAGATTCTTTGATTTGTTGCTTTGAGACGTATGGCGGTAGCGTGGTCTCGTCTGATGTTTCTGGACGTTTTTCAGCCAATCAGAACACTGGCGGTGAAGACCCAGTGCTTGCGAATAAATTCGAAGTACTCACTCATTCACGGACGCTCAGTGTGGCTGAAAAGTTTCGGCTGGAGTTAGATACGGCTGCGTGTCTGCAGTATTGGTGAGAACGTTTCATACACTACTGGCCGTTAAAATTGCTACACCACGAAGACGACATACTACAGACGCGAAATTTAACCGACAGGAAGAAGATGCTGTGATATGCAAATGATTAGCTTTTCAGAGCAGTCACACAAGGTTGGCGCTGGTGGCAGCACCTACAACGTGCTGACATGAGGAAAGTTTCCAACCGATTTCTCATACACAAACAGCAGTTGACCGGCGTTGCCTGGTGAAACGTTGTTGTCATGCGTCGTGTAAGGAGGAGAAATGCGTACCATCACGTTTCCGACTTTGATAAAGGTCGGATTGCAGCCTATCGCGATTGCGGTTTATCGTATCGCGACATTGCTGCTCACGTTGGTCGATATCCAATGACTGTTTGCAGAATATGGAATCGGGGGGTTCAGGAGGGTAATACGGAACGCCGTGCTGGATCCCAACGACCTCGTATCACTAGCATTCGAGATGACAGGCATCTTATCCGCATGGCTGTAACGGATCGTGCAGCCACGTCTCGATCCCTGAGTCAACAGATGGGGACGTTTGCAAGACAACAACCATCTGCACGAATAGTTTGACGACGTTTGCAGTAGCATGGACTATCAGCTCGGAGACCATGGCTGCGGTTACCCTGATGCTGCATCACAGACAGGAGCGTCTGCGATGGTGTACTCAACGACGAATCTGGGTGCCCGAATGGCAAAACGTCATTTTTTCGGATGAATCCAGGTTCTGTTTTCAACATCATGATGGTCGCATCCGTGTTTGGCGACATCGCGGTGAACGCACATTGGAAGCGTGTATTCGTCATCGCCATACTGGCTTATCACCTGGCGTGATGGTATGCGGTGCCATTGGTTACACGTCTCGGTCACCTCTTGTTCGCATTGACGGCACTTTGAACAGTGGACGTTACATTTCAGATGTGTTACGATGCGTGGCTCTATCCTTCATTCGATCCCTGAGAAACCCAACATTTCAGCAGGATAATGCACGACCGCATGTTGCCGGTACTGTACGGGCCTTTCTGGATACAGAAAATGTTCGACTGCTGCCCTGGCCAGCACATTCTCCAGATCTCTCACCAATTGAAACGTCTGGTCCATGGTGGCCGAGCAACTGGCTCGTCACAATACGCCAGTCACTACTGTTGATGAACTAAACTGTGGTATCGTGTTGAAGCTGCATGGGCAGCTGTACCTTTACGCGCCATCAAAGCTCTGTTTGACTCAATGTCCAGGCGAATCAAGGCCGTAATTAAGGCCAGAGGTGGTTTTTCTGGGTACTGATTTCTCAGGATCTATGCACCCAAATTGTGTGAAAATGTAATCACATGTCAATTCTAGTATAATATATTTGTCCAATAAATACCCATTTATCATCTGCATTTCTTCTTGGTGTAGCAATTTTAATGGCCAGTAGTGTATGTTTGTGATTGCTCGAAGTGGCTGATCATACGCAAGGTTTTCTATTTCGTATTCAACTATTGTGACTACACAAAGGGACCTCGACTGTAAGTTGGTCACTATTACACTAATTTAATGGAATTTAAGTGTGATTTTCTTGTTTATCGATATTCACTAATTCGTGTTGTGCGTGCCATTCATTAAATTGCACGATTTATGCAAGTATGAGCTAATGATTTAGTTCCTTTTTCACCATCGAAGTGAGCGTTATAAAATTAATTTGCTGGGTTATGAATTTGATTGTAACAAGACATCGTTTCAGTAAATCAGGGCTTAAAGTTTCTGCCGGTACTATTAGTTCAATTACTAAATATAACAGCCAGCCTACACAATGAACCAAAGTGTGCTATCTGGTATATGTATGACTGAGCCTGTCTGATCATTCCACAAATTGGTACACTAAGGTATTAGTATGAGTTGGCTGATTGTAGTTGTAATTGACTGATATTTTGGTAGTATGACAGCATGTTTCGGCGTTTTGTGGTGTGTGGCGTTTTACGTTCAAAACAAGTTGCCAATCTTTGCACCGCTTTTAAATCTTATGAAGAACCGAATGAATTCAGCTTTTCCCAGGCAGTACTTAGTTGTAGGTAGCTGCTTCATCTGACGACTGCAGTGTTTCCATTTTTCCACTCAGGTCTCGTTACTTTATTGATGACTTATGTGCGGAATAGTGGCGTTTTCCTATATTTTTATGTCCTCATACAGGTTCTACGTAGTGGCTGCAAAGTTTAGGTGTTATTACATGCCAAATAATGTACATAACAATCATTGAGTTTGTTTGTGTGTGTGTGTGTGTGTGTGTGTGTGTGTGTGTGTGTGTGTGTGTGTGTGTGTGTGTGCGTGTGTGTGTGTGTGTGTATGAGAGAGAGTGGATTTAAAGATGCATTAGTGATTGCATGCATGCTAATATAACTCCTTAGGATAAAATGAGGACAAAGGGAAATTGTTAAGTGGCTGACGCATATAACGGAGAAAGCGCCATTTTGCGTCGCTCTTGTTCCTTTTACGGAAATTGTGAATTTCAATTATAGAGACTCTTTCCTGTGGAACTGTAATTTGCTGGCACGGAAAGTTCACAAAAATCCTTTAATAAAGGTTGGTAGCCAGACTCTGGGCTCTCTCTTTCTCGCTTCCACGAAATCTTGTTAAGGTTTCAACAACATCTGGCAGGGAGGAGGGAGAGGACCCGCGTGGGTTAAAGAACGGAAAAGAAGGACATAAAAGGGAGCGCATTTAAATTACGTACACCATTCTTATTTTGAGTGAAACGGAAGTGAAACAGCAGGACACTCCTTCATTATAACTGCTGCTGTATCTGCTAAAGAAACTCTAAAACAAAAGCTGTTTACAGGGGGATACGATTAAGCGATAGACACCTATAATAATTCGATGCAAATCCATTCCCGCTTACGGAAAATATTACTACGTCAGATGTTTCTGAGACCGTCTCAGCACCCACGTTATGGAACAGCCCGGCGAGCTGTTTGTTTAAGTTACTAATCACCGCTCGCGCGTCAGACCGGTTCCGTGAAACCGTTTTGTTTTTCCTGAACAGTACGCAAAGCGCTGGCGTACGATTCGGTGAAATTGTTTCAGAACCTCATTACGTAGATTTCTTTGTCACACAGTCGCTGCCTGTTCATTGTGTGTACTTCGTTGGAAACAGACGTTATCTGATGGCACGTAAAACCAAGACCTGGCTCATGGATGTGCCCTGGATCCCGGTACCATATCAGTTCCATTCTCGGCACTTTCTTTTTTTGTATCTTCGATATGAAATGATACAGCGTCACCTTTTACGCTCATTAACGAAGTAGTGGATGTCCCACCGGCGCTAGCTCCTGCAGCGTACTTAATTTGGACGAAAATGTGTTTCCAGAAGGCTGTAAGGAGTTTGTTAAATACACAACAGTGTGATGGAGATCCATGGCAGTAGTTCTACATTTTCTTTGAGTGTCCACCTCCACCTACGCTGGTGCAAAACTTAGGAATGAAGGTAACTTTCGTATGACGTGTGACTGCCAAATACAGGGTGTACATGAAGTCCGAGAACACTTTCAATTAATTATAGCCCAAGAACCAAACGTTGTACATATATCATACGTATGTCATTTTGAAGAGAAACCCTGAAAGTTTTTTTTAATGTACACCGCCACAGCGTAGTTTGGTAATTTTCCGATAGTCAGCGCTAGTCGCAAACATGGCGAGTTCAGGTGCGAGCTTTCTGTGTGTTGGAGTTCGACAAAAACAAGTGTGCTAGAGCTATTCAACAGATGTTAACAACCAAGTACAGTAAGAAGCCACCAACAAGGAGCAAATTCGTTACGATGGGTTGCTTGTGTCCGGAAAAGAGAAGCGGACGTCCCAGTGAGAGTGAAGTAAATGTGGAGCGCGTACGAAAGATATTCAGAAGGAGTCCAAAGAAGTCGGTGCGTCGTGCATCCCGTGAACTCGAAATGGCTCCAGTGACAGTGGGGAAAGTCCTGCGACAGAAGCTGTCTATGAAACCATTCAAATTGGAGCTAGTGCAGAAGCTCAATGACGACGACAAAGACAAGCGTTTTAAGTTTCGATTACCGAGTGAATTCGATTACTATATTGGCGTCTGCCGGGTCACTCATGGTTCGCATATTGAATGGATATTAAAAAAAACTTTCCGAGTTTCTCTTCCAAATGCAATATGTATGACATCTACACAATGTTTAGTTCTTGTGCAATAAGTAATTGAAAGTAATCCAGGACTTTATGTACACTCTGTATTTTAGCTCAATGAAACTTGGAGCACACGTTGAAATTACTGTTACAGTACGGTGTAGTGCGGTGCAGTGTAGTATGTAGCTGAAAGAAGTATGCAGTGAGACGAACAGAAATGACGCTTTAAATAAAAGACAATACTTACAAGGAAGTCAATGCGATTCATGATGTTCCCCTGGACATTACAGAAGATGGGGACCTGGTTCCTAGTAGGCCGTGTGCTCACCACAGACGTCAATACATGCTCTGCAATTGCTCCCATGCAGGCAACAAGGTTGGTATGGAGCTCTGGTGGGACGTTCTATTCCTTCATTAGCACAGCTGGATGCTCGTTGGTGCTTATGGATGTGCTGAAATATATCTGCCCAACGCATCCCACACGTGCTTGATAGGGAATGGAAAGGCCAGCCCCTTCGCCGAATATCAGTCCTCCAAAAAAATAAAAAATAAAAAAACTAAGTCAGGGACTAATGCAGGTCTGACAAGACTGACGTGGCGACGGAATATTGTACAGGGTGAGTGAAAAAGAACTTTACAACTATGGAATGAAATAGAAATTTACTGAGGTAACTTACAGAATCGGCAGATGTCATTTTGTAGCAAACAACCTCAAATATGATTCACGTTGTGCATTAGTACCCCATTCCACCACCAGGAGCGCCACTGTACTGCACAGTTAAAATGGTTGCTTTCACTAGTGCTGAGCGTCCTCACTGTGTGTCACTGGTATTCTGTATATGGATAGGTTTGAAAACTTTTTAATTCCGCAGATGGATGAAGATGGTCTGTATGGGATGGTTTACTACCGGTAAGATGGTGCAGCACCCCATATCCCCGAGGATTTCTCGATAATCGCTTCCCATGTCGGTGGATTCTTCGTGAACGGCCAATCACATGGTCACCTCGCTCCACAGACTTTACACCGGTGGATTTCCTACTCTGAGGTTCCATTATAGACCGTGCGTATGTTCCTCCACTGGCAAACAATTTAGTCGACCTGAAAAATCGAATCGAAGCTGCCATTGCACAAGTGACTCCCGATTTCGAGAGTGGGAAGAAATTGATTGCCAGTGGTATGTTTGCCGCACTGCCTATCGTAGTCATATCTAACCAAAATGATGCTTGACAGTTGTACGGGAAACTTGAGGTAGTTTGCTACAAAATGAAACCTCTGCCGATTCTGTAAGTTATCTCAATAAATTTCACATTCCAAGGTTGTAAAGACTTTTTTGGCTCACCCTGTATTACAGTAACATTGTCCAGTGAGTGTACCGCACTCAGACATTAGGAAATCAGTACAGCCAGACAACATTATACGTACCCTCAACACAACACCTTTCCCGTCAGATCACCGACGTTAAGCGCTGTTGGGAGTCGCCTGCACTTGGATGGGTGACCGTCTGAGCAGCCATGCGCTGCTGCCATTTTTCGGGGTGCACTCAGCCTCGTGACGTCAATTGAGGACCTACTCGACCGAATAGTAGCGGCTCCGGTCACAGAAAATCATCATAACGACCAGGAGAAGGGTGTGCTGACCACACGCCCCTCCTATCCGCATCCTCAGCTGAGGATGACATGGCGGTCGGATGGTCCCGATGGACCACTTGTAGCCTGAAGATGAAGTGCAACATAACATCTGACCACAAAAACGATGATTTTAGACAACATTTCAGGATACACAACGTGCTCTTATCTCCCGCCAAGTGAGAATATATCTGGCATTGTCGAACATGTTCATTTCGGTGGTCCAGATGTTATGGTGTGGGGACTGTTGTGTGGATGTATTGACCTACAAGTCTCTGAATACGGTACATTCACTAGTGAACTTTGCTGTGACACTGTTCTCTGTCACCATACAAGTCTTTTTCAAGGGTGCATTGGACCATGACTTCATTTTTATGGATGAAAATCCGCAAACGCATAGAACAACACAGGTGGAGAAATTCTTGGATATTCGGCGAACCGACTGGTCTGTCCATTCCCCCGACTGAA
The DNA here is from genome assembly GCF_021461385.2 of Schistocerca piceifrons. Taxonomy (NCBI): domain Eukaryota; kingdom Metazoa; phylum Arthropoda; class Insecta; order Orthoptera; family Acrididae; genus Schistocerca; species Schistocerca piceifrons. The sequence goes on from NC_060143.1 coordinate 549,596,465, forward strand.
ATCCCATCGATCACCTGTGAGATGTATTAGGGTGGCATATTGCAGCACGTCCACGTAGAACAACGACCATCCAGCAGTTGTCAACCGCACTGGTGGAGAAGTGGACCACCCTAACGCAAGAACTCCTTACTAGTGTTGTGTCCAGCGTGGGAACACTCTACAGAGAATGCATTTCCGTTCTTGGTGACCGCACATGTTCCTCCATTTGTAATATCCAGAGGAATATCATGGACCGCGGTGACTTCACAGTTATTATTGTCTTTCAACATAAGTGTCGTTTCTGTTTACTTCAATGCGTCATTCTTTCAATTGCTTTCTGTACTATACTGTAGCGGTTCTTTCTATGTATGGTCAGTGTCTCATTGATCTGTATTGCTCGCTCCTGACACACCGCAAGTAAGCTACATAAATCCTTAACTTTTCCACACCAGTGTACGCGACTAAACTGCTAAACGGCCACCAGTTGCAGGTCTCTTTTCAAATGACTTCCAGGGGCGACGTAGATCAGTATTTCATATAGTTACTGTCAGAATTTAGAAATTTTAAATTCTGTCAAAATCTACTCGTTAAGAGGTACAATCCTAGATTCAATGTTTAACACAGTAATTCCAGTATTAAAATTATAAACTGTGTGTATTGTCTTGAGGCAGTGTAATTAAGTGCACAAGTTACACAAAATTTTCATCCAGTAAATTCCTAACAGGCTCTATACACAATTTCTCGCTGACAACCCTCCTCCCCCCCCCCCCCAATCCCATACACACACAAAAGAATCGAAACAAGTTCATCGCTTACTAAATTTCTGCTGTTCGTATACTGACTCTACAACGTCAGTCCGCCCCACTAGCTAAACGGTCATCACGTTGGATTGCCACGCAAGGGGCCCGGGTTCGATTCCCGGCTGGGTCGGGGATATTCTCCGCCTAGGGGCTGGGTGTTGTGTTGTCCTCATTATAATTTCATCATCATCAGTGGAAGGTAACGGGAAACCACTACTGGAATCACTTCCCTAGACGCTCATGCGGAGGACCTCTCTGACGAGGCTCCCATATGACAAGACCTGCCGTAAGGCAGAACACAAAGTTTCTTAAAAAAACAGTGTCAGGCATGATGTCTTAATTTACTTCTTCTTTAACAATCTCTATCCGCAACACATTATGCAGACATTATCTATAGTTACCACTGAATTTAGCTGCAAAGTTATATTATTGTACAACACATTTTCTACGAGGTATGACATCATAAAGATTGAGACGCCTGAAAAACTTGCTTTCTGCTGTTTGAGGCTTTCCCCACGTAATATTTGCTTCAACTATCGATGGGCGTTGCATCGGAAAGTGTTGTGTAAACTGCACTATGTTTCCACGATACAACTGCCCGTCATTTTCTGGAGCCACGGACGCATTTGATCCGCTTGGGTCTTAGCCAGCCACGCACATGTGCGACATGTGGCACTCCTGAACACGTGGCTTTACATTGCAACATCCTCACTCATGTGACACCTGTGACAGAATGTAGTGACATCAAACAAATGTTACGACGCCGAGGAAAATGGTGTGCTGTAGGCAGCAACGCTGATATTGTTTCGAGAACACTTCAAGACGCCTATAGACTAGAAAATCCATACGGCAGATCCTAAACAGACAATAACAAACACGACAATAAGATCCTTGGGAGGACACAAACTCAGACACAGCTACAGACCATAATAACATGCACACAACAGCATCATATTCTCAACGTAAGGAGTAGAGCATCTAAGAAATAAATAAGATATAAAGAAGACATAGGACGTCATTGGTTACGTATCTGAGCCGCACTTTAAACATGATAACCGGCGGGGTCAGGGATTTTCTCCTGCCTCGAGATCACTGGGTGTTTGTGTTGTCCTCATCATTTCATCATCATTCATTCAAGTGGCTAGACTGGACTGAGGAAAGCTTGGGAATTTGTACGGGTGCTGATAACCGCGCAGTTGAGCGCCCCACAATCCAAACATCATCATCACTAAACATGATATCTAAAAAATGAAAAGGAAAGTGACTAATATAAGCAACAAGACAATCATTACATCTAAGAAATACGCAATGCGTGGAGATAAGGCCCGAAATTTAAGTTCCGATGCTCCCCTATCGCCTACGGCACTGGTTAAGGGAAACAGCAGCAAATGTGTGTGTGTGTTGAAATGTGTGTGAATTCCTCAAGGACCAAACTGCTGATGTCATCGGTTCCTAGACGTACAGACTATTTAAACTATCTAACGCCAAGAACAGCACGCACGCACACACACACACACACACACACACACACACACACACACACACACACATCCATGCCTGAGGAAGGACTCGTACCTGCGGCGGCAGTGGCCGCGCAATCCGTGACATGGCACCTCTAACCTCGCGGCCACACCGCGCGGCAACAGCATCAAGCACACAAACGTACAACATGTACAGCTACGTCTACATATAGAAACACAAACAGCCAAAGTGTATGCCTCACATAAGCATTTAAAATAGGTTATAAATAGTAGTAGCTCTTAAACAGTACAAGCAAACACACACAGAGCTACACAAAATGTATTTTATTTAGTAATATATGTTGTTGTTGTGGTCTTCAATCCTGAGACTGGTTTGATGCAGCTCTCCATGCTACTCTATAATGTGCAAGCCTCTTCATCTCCCAGTACCTACTGCAACCTACATCGTTCTGAATCTGCTTAGTGTATTCATCTCTCGGTCTCCCTTTACGATTTTTACCCTCCACGCTGCCCTCCAATACTAAATTGGTGATCCCTTGATGCCTCAGAACATGTCCCACCAACCTATCCCTTCTTCTGGTCAAGTTGTGCCACAAACTTCTCTTCTCCCCAATCCTATTCAATACTTCCTCATTAGTTATGTGATCTACCCATCTAATCTTCAGCATTCTTCTGTAGCACCACATTTCGAAAGCTTCTATTCTCTTCTTGTCCAGACTATTTATCGTCCATGTTTCACTTCCATACATGGCTACACTCTGTACGAATACTTTCAGAAATGACTTCCTGACACTTAAATCAATACTGGATGTTAGTAATATAAGACGACATAATTTTGTGTGCTAGTTCAGGTTCAAGAGGCTCGATGTTTCTGCCGAGGCCCTCCCACCTGGAACAGCAACAACACGGATCATAATACCATAATGCATATGTTATATTTTACTTTAACAGTAAAATAAAATTTGCAGATCGTCCCTTACCTATCTTTCTATTATTTTCTTGTATACTACGAGCCTTTATCACTTTAACAATCCGTTTCCTAAGACTAATTTAATTTCCTTTGTAGCTCATTGTTATTACCCTTGTTTTATTACGGAAAACAAATTAGGCTAGTAATGTGAAATAATGTTATATTACAAGTAAAATTGTAGAATTTGCGACGCGCTTTTCAAAATACCAGACAGCAGGTCTTTAAATACGGGATGAATAAAATGAAAATGTTGTGGCTCGCCAGACTGTGCGCTGGCTCACAGAAAAGCGCAGGACGAAGCTGTAACACCTTCATACACTTGTCGTAGAGGACGTCAACATCCAGTGGCCCCTGCGGAAGTAGCGCGCCACAGACTACGTGTGCAGCGCACGGGAAAAGCGCACCCTCAAGCCGCACATCCCGTGTGCATGCACACGTAGGTATTGGTGCCCTGCGTAACTGTCCTGGCTTCGATTCCCCTTCTGTGTTAACTCGTTGCAATCTTTTGTCTGTGGCCGCGAATGATTTCTCCCATGCTTTGCTGAGTTGAAATCTCTTGTCCCTATTAATTAAGCTGATAGTTACACAATCCCTGTGGGTCCGGGGGTTAGAATAGGCCCGAGGTATTCCTGTCTGTCCTAAGAGGCGACTAAATGGAGTCTCACACGTTTCAGCCTTTATGTGATGGTCCCCTGTAGGGTTTGACCTCCATTTCTAAAAAATTTCTCGAAGAGCGAGTCAATTGGGGAAGGGCGCCTTACATGGTGCATCGTGTCCATCATGTGCTGAGACCTATCGCATCCTTCGTCGGCGTGGATCTGCACTTCTGCTCATTCTCCAAGTGTTGAGCGAGGTCACCCTCCTGGGTGCGTATTTTTCCATCAACTGTGCAGTATCGTTTTCTAAGCTAACGAAGATAATGGACTTGTTTGCTTCGTTGCACCTGATATCCAGCACGGTAGCCAGTCCGTTGTGGCGGGGCCGCCATGTACCCTGTCGGTTGTAACCCCCTCTGCTGATTCCTGCGCCGTTAACTCCCGACGTATGCCAAGGAGTAGATGCCCGTCACCCTGGGAGATCAGGACTCCCAGCAATGGCCATCCTGCCAGGTGGCCTTTGCTGCAGCTGGGTGGCGCTCATGGGAAGGGCCCCTGGTCAGAGTGGGTGGCATCAGGGCAGATGACACGCGATGAAGTGTAGTACATCATCTCTTGCTCATTGTCAAACACCAGCAGTCTCTAAGTGTTCATGGGCTCAATTCAACACACAGATGTACAACCCCAAACCGTTCCCTTCCCCGGCCACACCATGGGAGGAAGGTCAGGCTAAGGATGGCAGCAGCTCTTATTCACCGCGGTACCTTGTATGTTCGAGAGCTGATGGGGCAATGAAGACTCGGCTTTTTATTGAGCATTTAGAGGACAAATTTGTACAGGTTGAGGGCCTGTCCAAAATGACATCTGGGTCAGTCTTGATCAAAACAGCATCCTCTGCCCAGTCACGGGCGTTACTCGCCTGTGACAAGCTGGGGGATGTTTCTGTAACCATCACACATCCTAAGAGCTTAAATATGATCCAGGGTATCGTATTTCACAGGGACCTTCTTTTGCAGTCTGACGATGAGCTGCACGCCAATTTATAGCGCCAAGGTGTACATTTCATTCGGCGTGTCCACTGGGGTCTGAGGAATAATGAGGTTGCCACCAGTGCCTTCATCTTGGGCTTTGAGGGTGATACATTACCCAATAAGGTCAACGTGATGCTCTACCGCTGTGATGTAAAGCCCTATATCCCTCCCGCAATGTGGTGCTTTAAATGCTGGAAGTTTGGCCATATGTTTTCCCGCTGTACTTGCAGCATCATATGTCGAAATTACGGATGCCCATCACATCCCAATACTCCATGTGTCTCGCCTCCCCTCTGTGTGGAGAGCAGCATTCGCCTTGTTCTCCTGACTGCAGGATTCTCCAGAAAGAAAGGAAAATCATGGAGTACAAGACCCTGGACCGACTGACATAGACTGAGACTAAGAGAAAATTTGAACGCCTACATCCTGTACATATGACATTGTCTTATGCTGCCATTACAACAGTTCTGGCCCCATCAGCTCCGTCAAACCCAGTCACCTCTCAGAGCTGGAAGACTACACTTCCCCCTTTATGGCGGGGGGCACTTCCCTTCCTGTTGCTCCTGCACCACCTACTTTGGGAACAACACCCCCCCCCCCCACCATCGAGGATATCAGTCCCCACATCTGCGCCAGAGAAGCGTAAGTCTTCTCTGGCACCTCTCACTAGGAAGGAGTCCCTTGGGTCACTCCCTTCCCAGGTTTCTGCTAGTGGGAAAGATGACACCCACCAGTGGCTGAAGAGGCCAAAAGCAGCTGGTCGTAAGGATTCACGCTCATCCTCAGTCCCGGAGACTGAATCAGTGGAGTCCTCCCAGCCAGCGAAACCTAAGGTGCAGCGAGAGAAATCCAAAAGGAAGATCCCCAAGACCAAGGGATTGCAGCAGCACCCACACCACCACTACCTACAAGCTCTGTGTCTGCGGATGAGGTGAAGATTCTGGCTTCCACTGAGGACCTAGATCTCGCCGGATCCTCAGACACAATGGATATAGACTGCTCAGGCAATAAGTCGATGGCAGCAGGCGACCCTGTGGCATAGACGGTCTCATTGAATGTTCCATACCTTCCCACGATTACGTCATCCTCCAGTGGAACTGCAGCTGTTTTCTCCACAGCCTGAATGAGCTACAACAACTGTTAGGCTTTACACCTGCTTTCTGCATTTCCCTCCAGGAAACCTGGTTCCCAGCAAAGTGGACTCCTGCTTCCGCTATTACAGGAACTATAACAACTATAATACTGTGTCGGGTGGAGTTTGCGTTTATGTCCTAAACTCAGTATGCAATGAACCTGTGCCCTTTCAAACCATTCTCGAAGCTGTGGCTATCAGGATAAGGACAATCCAGGAAATAACTGTCTGCAATGTATATCTTCCTCTGATGGTGCAGTGTCCCTGTACCAATTGGCTGCACTGATTGATCAACTCCCTAAACCTTTCCTACTTTTGGGAGATTTTAACGCTCATAACACCTTGTGGGGTGGCATCTTACTTACTCGCCGAGGCAGAGGTGTCGAAAATTTACTGTCACAACTCTTCCTCTGCCTCTTAAATACAGGTGCCCTCACACATTTCAGTGTGGCACAAGGCACATGTTCGGCCATTGATCTCTGTTTGTAGTCCTGGACTTCCCCCATCTATCTATTAGAGAGCACATAACGACCTGCGTGGTAGTGAACACTTCCCCATCTTCCTGTCACTGCCCTGGCGCCAGGCCCACGGACGCCTAACCAGATGTGCTTTAAACAAGGCAATCCCTCATTCTTTTGGGTGCCCTCGGCGAAAGACAGCCCCTTGTTGGCCGCCGGAAGTCGCTGAGGCAATTAAGGGATGTCGGAAAGCTCTATGACGGCATAAGGGGCACTCTCTTCTGGAGCACCTCATAGCCTTTAAACGGCTCTGTGCCTGCGTTCACCAGCTTATCAAAAGACGGAAACAGGAGTGTTGGGAGAGATATGTCTGGACCATTGGGTGCCATACGTCACCTTCCCAAGTATGGGCAAATATCAATCGAGTTTTTGGGTACCAGACCCCAACAGGTATTTCCAGTTTAACAGAAATGGCGGTCTGGAGCCGAGCGACCGCTACGGTCGCAGGTTCGAATCCTGCCTCGGCCATGCATGTGTGTGATGTCCTTAGGTTAGTTAGGTTTAAGTAGTTCTAAGTTCTAGGCGACTGATGACCTCAGAAGTTAAGTCGCATAGTGCTCAGAGCCATTTGAACCAACCAGAAATTGCGTGTTATCAACCGACGCAAACGCGATTGCCGAGCACTTTGCTGAGCACTATTCTATCGCCTCTGTGTCGGAGAATTACCCCCGAACCTTTCGCACTCGCAAACGGTGGATAGAAGGGAAAGTCCTCTCGTTCACTAAACGCCACAGTGAATCCTATAACGCCCCATTTACAGGGTGGGAGCTCTTCAGTGCCCTTGCACATTGCCCTGACACAACTCCTGGGCCAGATCGGATCCACAGCCAGATGATGAAACATCTCTCATCTGTGTACAAACGACATGTACTCGTGATCTTCAACCGGATCTGGTGCGCTGGCGTCTTTCCGTCGCACTGGCAGGAAAGCACTATCATACCAGTGTTCAAACCCGTCAAAAACCCCCTTGATGTGGATAGCTATCGGCCCATCAGCCCTCTCCAACGTTCTTTGTAAACTGCTGGAATGTATGGTGCGTCTGCGGTTGGGTTGGGTCCTGGAGTCACGTGTCCTACTGGCTCTGTGCCAGGGCGGTTTCCACCTGGATCGCTCTACCACTGATAATCTCGATGGCTGATGGTCACGTCGTCTTCGCGTATGTCCATGGAGGGCATTTTGAATAGCATTCCTTGCCCGATGGCTGCAGAGTTTTCACTGCAGAGCTGATGGCTGTATCTCGTGCTCTCGAGCACATCCATTCATGCCGTGGGTAGTCGTTTCTTCTGTGTACTGACTCTTTGAGCAGCCTGCAAGCTATAGACAAGTGCTACCCTCGTCATCCTTTGGTAGCGACCATCCAGGAGTCCATCTATGCCCTGGAACGGTCCGGTCGTTCAGTGGTGTTTGTGTGGACCCCAGGGCACGTCGGAATCCCAGGCAACGAACTTGTTGACAGGCTTGCCAAACAGGCTACACGAAAACCGCTTATGGAGATCGGCATTCCAATAACTGACCTGTGTTAGTTTTTACGCCGACACGTTTTTCGGCTTTGGGAGACGGCATAGTCTCAGTACGCACAACGAACTGCGTGCCATTAAGGAGACTACAAATGTGTGATAGTCCTCTCGCAAGGACTCTGTGGTTCTCTGTCGGCTCCGCATTGGCCACGCTTGGACGAATCACGGCTACCTCCTGCGCCTTGAAGACCCGCCCCAGTGTCGATGCGGCGTCTGGTTGACAGTGGCCCATATTCTGGTGCACTGTCCCACTTTGACTGTCCTGCGACGAAATCTTCGGTTACCGGACTCGTTGCCGCTAATTTTATCTGGCAACGTCTCATCGGCTTATTTAGTTGTACGTTTTATTCGTGAGGATGGGTTTTATAATTTGATCTAAATTTTAGTGCATGTCCTTTATCCCTCTGTGTCCTCCACCCTAGTGCTTTTAGGGTGGAGGTTTTAATGTGTTGCAGAGTGACTGGCTTCTTCTTTTTTTCTCATGTACAGCCAACCATGGTAATCTGTTTTGTCGTTTTACCTCTTCTACCTGTTTCTTGCGTTTCTGTGGTTTCCTTGTCGCCTTATGTGCGTTTAAGTGTTTGTTGCCCTCCGACGTTCTTTCTCTCCGTTTTGTGTTGTCAGTCGCGCTTGTTTCAGTCTCACGCTTGTGGCATAGTTTTGTTTGGAACAAGGGACCGATGACCTAGCAGTTTGGTCATTTCCCCCTCTTTTAAACCAACCAACCAACCCACCAACCAACCTGAAGGTTGCACACATTTCGACTGCTTCTTCAATTATGGAGTTCCATTACGTGATCTCTTTATAGTTCATACTGTGTTCCGTGTGCAGACAGTGGTCAGCAATAGTAGATTTTTCTGGTTGACGTCTATGTTTGTTGCAACTGTCTTTAAGTGCTACACGTCTGGCCAATGTAGGCTTTCCCACACTGGCGCGGGATTTTATATGCTCCTGGTTTCCTTAGACCTATATCGCTTGAACGGAACCCAGCAGCGTTTGTATCCGTGCTATAGCGTGGCAGACATTCTTTACTTCATGTTTCTTGGAAGGTCTGCCGAAGCTGAAGGACACGCCACCAGCATAATGGGGAGAAACCACCCTCGTGAAGTTCTCCGTTTCTTCCGGCTAGTCTTGAGGTTTAGTGTGTGCTGGTCGAAATGTATTGCGTATCTGCTTTTTGGAGTATGCGTTCTGGGTACCCACAGAATGAAAACAGTTAAGTTCTCTGCATCTGTACATGGAATGGTTATTTGTACGCATTACAAGTTTACGTATACCTTTTAAAGACATCAACGTTAAAATATTTCTAAATACATTCGCTGCTACAGTATGTAGACGTTGTTTTAATATGCGCTTCATTGGGACGTGTGTTCCCGTCGAATCCAGGCGTCCTATATTCCGCCTGCTGCACTGCAACCGTTATTCATTCGGTACTTAAAGTATATTCCATATCTTATATGAATCATTTTTGCAAACTTTCTCTAATAGTTGATATAACTCAAATCAGCACATACACTCTGCATCTGTTTTAAAATATTGTGTCTCAGATGAAAGGCAACATTTTGGTCTCATGCTATATTGGATAGTTTCTTTGACTCATAATGTCCGTTACCATATCTATATGTCACTGTTGCTATGTGAACTAATGATAAGCCTTACCCATGTTATAATTTAGTTTCTTTGTTGCTTCTATTATAATAAGAAAATTACTTGGTAGACTCCTACCTTAGTACTTACCCAGTCATTTATTGTTCATTCCATTACTTTTTCGAATAATTCATGGCACAGTTACTTGTTGCCTACTCAATAACAGTATTTTATTAAGCGAGAGCACATTGCAAGTCATCTGCCAGGTAAACTGTTTCTCAGAATATGATTCATTGCCTCTCGCCTACATTATTCAATGTTCACATCCTTTCATCTCCATTACATTCTTTAATAATCTGAGATGTTTGCACCATCTGGTCCCATATGATATTTCATAACCTTTCTTTTTTTTATAATACATCGTACCTTCTCCATTTTATTAATGTTAATATCGATTTTTATTCAGTCAGTATGTTATTCAGTAACTTTTCGCTGTCTCTTTAACTGATAATCTTCAGTCATTATGCCTATCATGTCATTTCTAATATGTTTGTACACTCCTGGAAATTGAAATAAGAACACCGTGAATTCATTGTCCCAGGAAGGGGAAACTTTATTGACACATTCCTGGGGTCAGATACATCACATGATCACACTGACCGAACCACAGGCACATAGACACAGGCAACAGAGCATGCACAATGTCGGCACTAGTACAGTGTATATCCACCTTTCGCAGCAATGCAGGCTGCTATTCTCCCATGGAGACGATCGTAGAGATGCTGGATGTAGTCCTGTGGAACGGCTTGCCATGCCATTTCCACCTGGCGCCTCAGTTGGACCAGCGTTCGTGCTGGACGTGCAGACCGCGTGAGACGACGCTTCATCCAGTCCCAAACATGCTCAATGGGGGACAGATCCGGAGATCTTGCTGGCCAGGGTAGTTGACTTACACCTTCTAGAGCACGTTGGGTGGCACGGGATACATGCGGACGTGCATTGTCCTGTTGGAACAGCAAGTTCCCTTGCCGGTCTAGGAATTGTAGAACGATGGGTTCGATGACGGTTTGGATGTACCGTGCATTATTCAGTGTCCCCTCGACGATCACCAGTGGTGTACAGCCAGTGTAGGAGATCGCTCCCCACACCATGATGCCGGGTGTTGGCCCTGTGTGCCTCGGTCGTACGCAGTCCTGATTGTGGCGCTCACCTGCACGGCGCCAAACACGCATACGACCATCATTGGCACCAAGGCAGAAGCGACTCTCATCGTAGATGACGACACGTCTCCATTTGTCCCTCCATTCACGCCTGTCGCGACACCACTGGAGGCGGGCTGCACGATGTTGGGGCGTGAGCGGAAGACGGCCTAACGGTGTGCGGGACCGTAGCCCAGCTTCATGGAGACGGTTGCGAATGGTCCTCGCCGATAGCCCAGGAGCAACAGTGTCCCTAATTTGCTGGGAAGTGGCGGTGCGGTCCCCTACGGCACTGCGTAGGATCCTACGGTCTTGGCGTGCATCCGTGCGTCGCTGCGGTCCGGTCCCAAGTCGACGGGCACGTGCACCTTCCGCCGACCACTGGCGACAACATCGATGTACTGTGGAGATCTCACGCCCCACGTGTTGAGCAATTCGGCGGTACGTCCACCCGGCCTCCAGCATGCCCACAATACGCCCTCGCTCAAAGTCCGTCAACTGCACATACGGTTCACGTCCACGCTGTCGCGGCATGCTACCAGTGTTAAAGACTGCGATGGAGCTCCGTATGCCACGGCAAACTGGCTGACACTGACGGCGGCGGTGCACAAATGCTGCGCAGCTAGCGCCATTCGACGGCCAACACCGCGGTTCCTGGTGTGTCCGCTGTGCCGTGCGTGTGATCATTGCTTGTACAGCCCTCTCGCAGTGTCCGGAGCAAGTATGGTGGGTCTGACACACCGGTGTCAATGTGTTCTTTTTTCCATTTCCAGGAGTGTATATTCATACAATTTTTGAGTATCTCATGTCTACAGATCATGATAGTGTAAACAATTCTCAGTTGGTGTCTTTCTGACAACATAGCAAAAATATCTTTTATTAACAATAATTTTATCTTGGAACTCTTCCGTTTGGTCCGTGTTTGTATGGAAAAACAACAATATCAGAAACTGAGTCCGCCTTGATGCAAAACACCTAGTTATTCGTTTATTTCTTTATTTTCCCAAACTAGTTTTGGGGACAAATATCACCATCATCAGGGTTTTTTTAATCTAAATTCTAAAACATGCAGAAAATAGCATGGTTATACAAACACAGTGGCATATTATTACATTTTTATTATTCGTTTATTGAAATATAGTTTTCTATGGATACTTCCATATACCTTATTTATTGTATGTTACAGCATGTTTTTGAGAATTAATGTCGCCGTTTGCGACATATTTTCTGTGCGCTGTTTTTTGTTGCCGTTTTTACTCAGCGAACATCATGTCATCTGCAACTGTGTGATCGGCTGTTGGTAAACAAAATACTAAAAGGTAATTTCGTATGTCAGCAATATACACTTGGGATTGCGGTAGTGTTGCGGAATCCAGTTATCTGGTGTGTACTGAGCTGATACTTAGTTATTCGTGTGCTTTCGTTCGTTGGATGGTATGTAGCTGATTCTATATACATAAAAACAAGACTTTCTCACTTTGTGTCTGATCAAGAATATTAGTCTCTCTTACTGTTCGCGTGTGTCGCGAGAGGTGCATCGCATGTGGCGAGAAAGGCTATGAAAACTGTAGCGCGAATTACGACGACTTCTGTTCCTTATTTATGTCTCTGTGTGTGATGGGGAAGTGGTACTCTTGCTTGTGTGTGCTTTCTGTTCTGTGTCCTTGGTGAGTTCTCTCAGAGCGGTAAAGAGTGTGTTGTTGCAAAGTGTTGTGTTTTCGTTTATTACATTTTTCCCTTCAACCATAGCCTTTTGTATGTAGTAATTTTCTTCTATTGTTAGTTGTCGGTATAGATTGTTGTTGTTTTTCAGAATGTGTAGATCGTTAAGGTTTTTGTTCATTAGACGTGTAGTGACGTAACAAGACTGTTATGCCACACTAAAGTAGCCGAAAGAAAGGCACGCGTACACACACGCCGACTGGCGTCAAGTCTGGAACAGGATAACTATTGAATGGTAGCAAGAAAAGTACGTAGCTGCTTTATACTTAACTTTAATGACTCCTTGTGATACATCTCTCTTGACTATACAAATGCGACTCGTAAGATACATGCACTGTTACAATTGGCGCCTTGCTAGGTCGTAGCCATGGACTTAGCAGAAGGCTATTCTAACTGTCTCTCGGCAAATGAGAGGAAGGCTTTGTCCGTATTGTCGCTAGCAAAGTCGTCCGTACAACTGGGGCGAGTGCTATATCGTATCTCGAGACCTGCCTTATGGTGGCGCTCGGTCTGCGATCACACAGTGGCGACACGCGGGTCCGACATGTACTAAATGGACCGCGGCCGATTTAAGCTACCACCTAGCAAGTGTGGTGTCTGGCGGTGACACCACAAGACGTTCTGCAAAAGTTGAATGTGTGCTGTCACTCTTTAGAGCTCTCATGTGCTCTGTGTACCTCGTTCGGAAGTATCTGCCGTTTGTCCTTTGAATTGGGCCTGACAAGAGTTGCAAGTGAGTTGATATATTGCAGCAGCCAATCACTCTACCAAACTAGCTATCGAATCACTTCCACTTGTTTTTGTTTCAATATATTTTTTATTTGTTTTGTACACTTGTTGGTACAGAGTAAGAGCTAAGATTAAATTGCATCTTCGATTTGAAGGAGTAGGTCAATCGACTCTATGACTCCAACAATAGTATTTTGTAACAGCAGTTTTTGCTATTGTTGAGTACAGTGGAACCTGCCTAAACTTTGTTCACGCTGGACCAGTGTATTTATTTGATTGTTATACACAAGAAACATGATGTGTAATTTTAATGCGACAGCAAAATAATTCCTTCACGTTAAGGAAAATTTTGACTTTATTATGGCACAGTGTTGAAGTACGTTATGTAAAACTATATTTGGAAGTTTTGTTAGGAAAAAAGCTACTGATTGTTAATCCCATATCAGCTTTGGCCATTTGAAGAGAAATCATTATTCAAAATCTGGAGCCACTTACCAAAAATGTAGAAACCGTTAAAGAAATGCAGTAGTTAATAGTGAGGCAGAAGTAGAGACGGTGAAGGGAGTTTAACACATTACAGTCTATTTCCCCACCCATTCGTTTTTTGTTTTGTTTTTCTAACAGCTGTTAGTGTGCAGACATTATGTGGATTCACAACACCAGACGAGATTCCCATGTAGAGATAAAAGCAAAGAGACTTTCTTTTAATAGGCATAAAACAGATCATTTATAACTAATGTCCACTGATGAAGCAAATTACCTAGATTAGACGAACACAAATAAATGATCTTCTTGATCGATACTTGATACTGAATAATTGTCTCCTGCGGTCCACGGGCATACGCCAACACCTCAAATAATATATCCTGGACGATTTTATATCGCTGCAGAGTGTTAAATAGAACCAGTCGATGTTCAGAGGGACCGCGGATGGCAGTACTTCAACACAATCACAAAGTCTGTAACAAACGGCGGATACCAAGTCCTTATGCCCTGAGTCCACAGTAGGCCGATGTCGGAGAATTGGAGGCTCAGAGACGATGGATGGGTCTTCATAGTGGCTGCAGAGGTTGGCGTGTTAGTATGGCGGCTGGAACTGCTCCCTTCATGGCCGGGCGGCGGCCTAAATAGCGTTCTGATGGACGCACATGGTTGGGCCTACTTGCTGGCAAGCGACAAGGCAGACCAAAGTAGTACCGTGTCCACCGCGGAATCGAACCCGGGACCCCGTGATCCAGAGGCAGCAACGCCAGCCACTAGACCACGAGCTGCGGACATAATAAATGTTTTTGCAAACACTCGTGGTTTTTCATTACATGAGGCCATACCATTCAAATATCATTTATATGAAATGATACGACCAATGTAGAAAAAAATATACATTAAAAAAAGAATGAACAATGAGCGGGACTCGATCCAGCGATCTAGCGTTTATGGAGCTTGAACGCCAACAACTTTTTTTTAGGGGGGGGGGGGAATGATCCCAGGGGCAAAGTGGGAAAAGGTCATTTTACAAGGCCTGGTCACAATGTCTCGGTCGCCAAACACGAAGAAATGGAAGGGTTTGACCGCCACAGGAGAATGGTCACCTATTTATTAACAAAAAATCAACATGCCTTTTCTATAACGTGTTTCTGTCACCAACATTTTCAAAGAAGAAGGGATACGTACTAATTGCATGAAAACAGGAAAACAAACACAAGGTGATACTTGTGGAACCCACACGTGCAGCGTCGATACTCCACGAACGCCGACGCCCAATATTCACGGCATGTCTTCTCGTAACGTCGTGTAGATACCATTATCTGTCCAATCATATACGTGCGGATGTATCAGATTCATCTCCTGCCATGAATGATCCACTTGTGTGGCGGATAGTGGAAGATGCCCCTCAAGTAATTTGGAATGTGTTGGCTGTACATAGGGTTCTTCACAGTAGCACAGTTAGGATCGTTTAAACAGTTCAAAGACTCCACAGACA
Source organism: Schistocerca piceifrons (assembly GCF_021461385.2). Taxonomy (NCBI): domain Eukaryota; kingdom Metazoa; phylum Arthropoda; class Insecta; order Orthoptera; family Acrididae; genus Schistocerca; species Schistocerca piceifrons. The sequence goes on from NC_060143.1 coordinate 549,611,707, forward strand.
TGTGACACTACCTCCAAACAAATAATGAAACGCGTAACCTCTGGTCCACGTGGCGGCGGTAGTTTTCGTACGTGGGTAATGAACAGGGTAATTGACAGTGCACCATACAACTTTCCAATGCAAATTAGGATATGTCACTTCGACGACCGGTGGCGGTTGCAAAATATTGTAAATTTGTGGTAAGGTCTTGTGGGACCACACTGCTGTGGTCATCGGTCCCTAAGCTTACACACTAGTTAATCTAACCTACTCTAAGGACGACACACACACCCATGCCTGAGGGAGGACTCGAACCTCCGACGGGGCAGCCGCGCAGACCGTGACAAGACGCCTCAGATCGGCGGCTGTGGCATCGTCTTTCCCTTACACTCAGGTGACGCTCACTGAGTAAGCGTACTGGAGGGTCAGGGAAAGACGATGCCACAGCCTCCATCAGTAATCATGCGAGACTGGTCGGACATCACCACCAAAGCACTGACAAGGCCAAATCCGCCACGTTCCTTAGGGGAGAGTGTAGGAGGCGTATCGTACCTTAAATATCATCCCAGCGCTGACAAATGAATTGAATGTAGCTCCAGGCTATGTGTTTAGGCGTTGGTAGCGTCTGCACTACATGCAGACTTCATGATGCCTGATACACATTGATAAATTCGGTCGGTTGACGAAAGTCCAAAGCACAGAGACACAAGTTCCGGTGCGATGCAAGAGGCTCCAGTAATTAAGGGTCGTCTTGTATGAGATGTCATTCGTGAAGCTGATACCAAGACAGCGAATAGCATCGCCCAGAATTAGTGGGACAACGCTTCAAGGTGTCATCCCAGTGCCAATATTCAAGGCCAGCGATTTACGTATGTTTACACGCTTCCCCGATGGATCACCGTAAGTGGATAATCAATCCATGGCTCTGTGAACATCATGTTCATTATGAAGAGTTAACATCAGATCACCTGGATATGCAGTGCACCTAAAACTGTGTCATCGAGAGACAATTCTGTGAGACAGACTGCGCAACAATGATTTCAGTGCTAAAGCGTACAGTATCGTTGGTAAGGGGTATCCTTGTCTAACAGAACGGGAAATCTGCAAGGTGTTAGACAGTCTACCGTTGACAAGCACTTTCGACGTTAAACCACGTAGGAGACGAAGCACCACCTCGACGTAAGTGCCCAAGTAATGCATATTCTGAAGGATAGCAGTTAATTACAAATAACTGACACAATCAAATGCTCAACTAAAGTCTGCCGCCACCAGCGCTACTGGTACGGTATCGATTTTAGTGGGCGCAATCAGATCCCTGTAGTGACATAGGGTGACATGGATAGTATGTGTACTGCCCATCAATGCCTGATCCATTGACAGTAAACGAGACATGGCACGCCGAATTCTAGCTGTCGATTGGCTCGCGAAGATTTTCATACTATAGTTCAACGAAGTTAGTAGTTGGCAGTCCGTTGCACGTAATCTTCTACATCTACATCTGCATCCATACCCCGCAAGCCACCTGACGGGGGGGGTGTGGCGGAGGGTACCTTGAGTATCTCTATCGGTTCTCCCTTCTATTCCAGGCTCGTATTGTTCGTGGAAAGAAAGATTGTCGGTATGCCTCTATGTGGGCTCTAATCTCTTTTATCCTCATGGTCTCTTCGCGAGATATACGTAGGAGAGAACAATATACTGCTTGACTCCTCGGTGAAGCTATGTTCTTGAAACTTCAACAAAAGCCCGTACCGAGCTACTGAGCGTCTCTCTTGCAAAGTCTTCCACTGGAGTTTATCTATCATCTCCGTAACGCTTTCGCGATTACTAAATGATCCTGTAACGAAGCGCTGCCCTCCGTTGAATCTTCTCCACCTCCTCTATCAACCCTATCTGGTAGGGATCCAACACCGGTGAGCTATTCAAGCAGTGGGCGAATAAGTGTACTGTAACCTACTTCCTTTGTTTTCGGACTGCATTTCCTTAGGATTCTTCCAATGAATCTCAGTCTGGCATCTGCTTTACCGACGATTAATTTTATATGGTCATTCTGTGGTGTCACCGCCAGACACCACACTTGCTAGGTGGTAGCTTAAATCGGCCGCGGTCCATTTAGTACATGTCGGACCCGCGTGTCGCCACTGTGTGATCGCAGACCGAGCGCCACCACAAGGCAGGTCTCGAGATACGGACTAGCACTCGCCCCAGTTGTACGACGACTTTGCTAGCGACTACACTGACGAGCCTTTCTCTCATTTGCCGAGAGACTGTTAGAATAGCCTTCAGCTAAGTCCATGGCTACGACCTAGCAAGGCGCCATTAGCCTTACATAGTTTGAAAGTTATCGTATGAAATGTCTCATCAAGAACGTTGTATTCACAACAAGGATAAATAAAAGTTAAGTATTCGAGGAGCTGCATACTTTTCTTATTAGCATTCAGTACTTATCCTGTTCCAGAATTCACGCCCGTCTGCGTTAGATAGCGTGCATTTCGGCCTCCTATATCTACAAGGTGTTGGCACATTTACCAACACATCATTGGCGACGAGGATGGGATTTGCAAGTACGCATCTCCTAGGTCCAACTTGGAAAAGTATTTACCCGGGCACAGTTTATCAAAAAGATCTTCCGGGCGGGATAAGGGAAAAGTTGCAGTCACTAGTTGTGGATTCACTATTGCCTTGAAGTCCACGCAAAGTCTCAGTTTTCCGGAAGGTTTTGGCGACATTTTTGCACCGGGCCTTGGTTGCGCTAAGAACTATGAAGCACATTTGGAACTGAAAGTAAACGCGCAACCGAAATTTTTCCGAGCGCGCAATGTTCCCAACGCATTGCGTGACGAGGTCGCAAGAACATTAAACGATTTAGCATCACAAGGTGTGAGTGAATGTGCGCAATGCCTCTTCTATTTCAGCTCCGCTTCATACCTTACGCCGTAAGGGTGTTCCGTTCGTCTGGACGACGGAATGCGAACGCGCCTTTCGCCAGTTGAAATCGGCGTTGCTTTCAAATACTTGCCTTACGCCATTCGATCCCCAGAAACCCCTTTTGTTGATGGTAGATGCATCGGATTTCGGGATCGGTGCTGTGCTTGCGCACAAAGTTGGCTCGCATGATCGCCCTATTGCCTTTGCGTCAAAATTGCTCTCGTCTGCGCAAAGAAATTATTCACAGATAGAGAAAGAAGCTTTGGCTCTCGTGTTTGGTGTGACTAAGTTCCATGATTTCTTGTATGGTCGTCACTTTACCATCATCACAGACCACAAACCTTTGACGTCGCTTTTTCATCCGAACAAGCCTGTACCTCCACGTACAGCGCAGAAATTCATTCGCTGGTCTACTTTCCTCTCGCAGTACCGCTACGATATCTTGTATCGGTCCACTGCTAGGCACGGCAACGCTGATGCGTTGTCCCGTTTGCCTGTTGCGGAGGATAAAGCATTCGATTCTTCCGAACTTGCTTGCATGTTCATTGATTCGGAAACCGATGAAGTGGTCGAATCGTTTCCGATTGATTTTCGTCGTGTAGCTACAGCCACAGCTGCTGACCCTGTCCTTGCTACCGTTTTGCGTTTTGTTGCGACGCAATGGCCTTTGTCAAAGTCTCGGATCGAGGATCCGTTGGTTCGCCGATTTTTTGCTCACAAGGAGCGACTTTTTGTTCGACGTGGTGTTTTGTTATTGCGTTCTGATAATGATCAGTCCAGAGTCGTGGTCCCACGTTCGTTACAGTCCTCTGTCTTACGGCTTCTTCACCAAGGACATTGGGGTATAGTGCGAACGAAACAACTTGCTCGTCAGCACTGTACTTGGTTCGGAATCGATGCTGCGATTACGAATATGTGTTCTTCTTGCATGGCGTGTGCCGAACAACAATCCGCACCGCCGCGGAAAGTCTTTGCATGGCCAAAAGCCACTTCCCCTTGGCAGCGCTTGCACATCGATTTTGCTGGTCCATTCTGGAATGCTCGATGGTTGGTTCTGGTAGATGCCTTCAGTAATTTTCCTTTTGTTGTCCGGATGTCTTCCACGACGTCCTCTGCCACCATCCAAGCGTTGTCTGCTATTTTTTGCATTGAAGGTCTTCCGCAGACTATTGTTTCCGACAATGGCCCACAATTCATGTCGGCAGAATTTCAGTCATTCTGCCAGGCCAATGGTATTCAACATCTGACGTCCGCGCCGTTTTCGCCTCAGTCAAACGGTGCCGCTGAACGATTGGTCCGGACTTTCAAGTCGCAGATGTTGAAGTTGAAAGAGTCGCATTCTCTGGAGGACGCATTGTTGCTCTTTTTGTCATCGTATCGCTCTCAGCCCCGAGATGGTCGCTCGCCGGCTGAGTTGCTCCACGGTCGTCCTCATCGAACCTTGATGTCTTTGCTGCATCCGCCGCATCAGGTTCCTGTGCAGCGGCAGACTTCTGCTTTTGCTCCAGGCGACGTTGTATTTTATCGCAACTATCGAGGTTCACGGCGTTGGCTCGAAGGGCGCATTCTTCGCTGCCTCGGCCGCGCGATGTATTTGGTTTTGGGGGCCTCTGGTGAGGTGCGTCGGCATCTCAATCAGCTGCGCCTCTGTTTTCGCACGGGTCCTGCCGCTCCCCGTCTGCTTTCAGCGACGGTGCCGTCCGGTCAGCGCCATGGGGACCCATCTACTGGCTCGCCTCATCCCCAGGTGTTACCGACGATGCCTTCCATTTTGCCCCATGGCGACGCGCCGCCGCAGCCGCCGCCGCCGCCGCCTGTTCTCCCGCCGGCGCCGCCCGCATTCGACGCTTCGCTGCAGCCGCCAAGCGCCTCCCTGGGTCACGCGCCGCCAATCGCTTCCCGTGACCAGCTGTCCTCCGCCATGGACCTCTTGCCCGCTCCGGACCACATGACGTCATCGCGCGTCGGATACCCCGACGCAATGGAGGTCGACCCTTCGGCCCCTCCTGTCTCTTTACGGGCGCATACACCGCATGTTGACGTGCACCCTGGACTAGGTTTTCAGGCGTTTCCTAGCTCCCCTCGGACCGAATGGCTGGGTGCGGGTGGCACAGCCTCGCCTGTTGTAAGGCTCCCCACCTCATCGCATACGTCAACATGGGGTCCTCCCCACGGCGGGCGGAAGCCTTATAACACGACCGTTCGCCGATTTGCGGGGGAGGAATGTGGTGTCACCGCCAGACACCACACTTGCTAGGTGGTAGCTTAAATCGGCCGCGGTCCATTTAGTACATGTCGGACCCGCGTGTCGCCACTGTGTGATCGCAGACCGAGCGCCACCACAAGGCAGGTCTCGAGATACGGACTAGCACTCGCCCCAGTTGTACGACGACTTTGCTAGCGACTACACTGACGAGCCTTTCTCTCATTTGCCGAGAGACTGTTAGAAAAGCCTTCAGCTAAGTCCATGGCTACGACCTAGCAAGGCGCCATTAGCCTTACATAGTTTGAAAGTTATCGTATGAAATGTCTCATCAAGAACGTTGTATTCACAACAAGGATAAATAAAAGTTAAGTATTCGAGGAGCTGCATACTTTTCTTATTAGCATTCAGTACTTATCCTGTTCCAGAATTCACGCCCGTCTGCGTTAGATAGCGTGCATTTCGGCCTCCTATATCTACAAGGTGTTGGCACATTTACCAACACATCACATTCCATTTTAAATCACTCCTAATGCCTACTCCCAGATAAATTATGGAATTAACGGCTTCCAGGTGCTGACCTGCTAAATTGTAGCTAAATGATAAAGGATCATTCTTTCTATGTATTCGCAGAACCTTAATTTGTCTACAATGAGATTCAAGTGCCATTCCCTGCACCATGCGTCGATTCGTTGCAGACCCTTCTGCATTTCAGTATAATTTACCATTGTTACAACCTCTCGATATATTACAGCATCATTCGCAAAAGGCCTCAGTGAACTTCCGATGTTATCCACAAGGTCATTTATACATATTGTGAATAGCAACGGTCCTATGACACTCCCCTGCGGCGCACCTGAAATCACTCTTGCTTCAGAAGACTTCTCTCCATTGAGAATGACATGCTGTGTTCTATTATCTAGGAACTCTTCAATCCAATCACACAATTGGTCTGATAGTCCATATGCTCTTACTTTGTTCATTAAACGACTGTGGGGGACTGTATAGAAAGCCTTGCGGAAGTCAAGAAACACGACATCTACCTGAGAACCCGTGTCTATGGCCCTCTGAGTCTCGTGAACGAATAGCGCGAGCTAGGTTTCACAGGATCGTCTTTTCCGAAACCCATGTTGTTTCCTACAGAGTAGATTTCTAGTCTCCGGAAAAGTCATTATACTCGAACGTAATACGTGTTCCAAAACTCTACAACTGATCGACGTTAGAGATACAGGTCTATAGTTCTGCACATCTGTTCGACGTCCCTTCTTGAAAACGGGGATGCCCTGTGCCCTTTTCCAATGTTTTGGAATGCTATGCTCTTCTAGAGACCTACGGTACACCGCTGCAAGAAGGGGGGCAAGTTCCTTCGCGTACTCTGTGTAAAATCGAACTGGTATCCCATCAAGTCCAGCGGCCTTTCCTCTTTTGAGCGATTTTAGTTGTTTTTCTATCCCTCTGTTATCTATTTCGATATCTACCATTTTTTCATCTGTGTGACAATCTAGAGAAGGAACTACAGTGCAGTCTTCCTGTGTGAAACAGCTTTGGAAAAAGACATTTAGTATTTCTGCCTTTAGTCTGTCATCCTCTGTTTCAGTACCATTTTGGTTACAGAGTGTCTGGACATTTTGTTGTGATCCACCTACCGCTTTGACATAAGACCAAAATTTCCTAGGATTTTCTGCCAAGTCAGTACATAAAACTTTACTTTCGAATTCATTGAACGCCTCTCTCATAGCCCTTCTTACACTACATTTCTCTTCGTGTAATTTTTGTTTGTCTGCAAGGCTTTGGCTATGTTTATGTTTGCAGTGAAGTTCCATTTGCTCCCGTAGCAGTTTTCTAACTTTGTCGTTGTACCACGGTGGCTCTTTTCCATCTCTTACTATCTTGCTTGGCACATACTCATCTAATGCGTATTGTACCATGGTTTTGAACATTGTCCACTGATCCTCAACACTATCTGTACTCGAGATAAAACTTTTGTGTTGAGACAGCAAAGTACTCTGAAATCTACTTTTTGTCACTTTTGATAAACAGACAATTCTTCCTACCTATCTTAATATTTCTATTTACGGCTGAAATCATCGTTGCAGTAACCGCTTTCTGATCGCTGATTCCCTATTCTGCGTTAACTGTTTCCAATAGTTTGGGTCTGTTTGTTACCAGAAGGTCTAATATGTTATAGCCACGAGTAGGTTCTCTGTTTAACTGCTCAAGGTAGTTTTCAGATAATGCGTTAAAAAAAAATTCACTGGATTCTTTGTCCGTGCCACCCGTTATAAACGTTTGAGTCTCACAGTCTATATCTGGCAAATTAAAATCTCCACCCAGAACTATAACATGTTCGAGAAATCTGCTCGAAATATTTTCCAAATTTTTCTTCAGGTGCTCTGCCACAACAGCTGCTGAGCCAGGGGGCCTATAGAGACATCCAATTACCATGTTTGAGCCTGCTTTAACCGTGACCTTCACCCAAATTATTTCACATTTCGGTTTTCCGTCAATTTCCTTCGATATTATTGCAAATTTTATCGCTATAAACGCGCCTCCCCCTTCATTGTCCAGGCTGTCTCTGCGGTATACATTCCAATCTGAGTTTAGAGTTTCATTACTGTTTACATCTGGTTTCAGTCAACTTTCCGTCCCTAGTACTATGTGGGCATTGTGACCGTTTATTAATGAGAGCAGTTCTGGGACCTTTCTATAGACGCTCCTGCAGTTTACTATTACCACATTAATATTGTCATTCCCTGTTGCGTTTTGCCTACTGCTGCCTTGTCGCGTTTCAGGAGGCGTCTTGTCGGGCCTAGGGAGGGAACTCTCTAACCTAAAAAACCCACATGTGCACTCCACACGTACTCCGCTACCCTTGTAGCCGCTTCCGGCGTGTAGTGCACGCCTGACCTATTCAGGGGGACCCTACATTTCTCCACCCGATAGCGGAGGTCGAGAAATTTGCACCCCAGATCTCCGCAGAATCGTCTGAGCCTCTGGTTTAAGCCTTCCACTCGGCTCCAAACCAGAGGACCGCGATCGGTTCTGGGAACGATACTACAAATAGTTAGCTCTGATTCCACCCCACGAGCGAGGCTTTCCGCCTTCACCAATTCCGCCAACCGCCTGTATGAACTGAGGATGACGTCTGAACCCAGACGGCAGGAGTCATTGGTGCCGACATGAGCAACAATTTGAAGTCGCGTGCACCCAGTGCTCTCTATCGCCGCCGGCAGGGCCTCCTCTACATCTCGGATGAGACCCGCCGGCAAGCAGACAGAGTGAACACTGGCCTTCTTCCCCGACCTTTCCGCTATTTTCCTAAGATGCTCCATCACCCGCTTAACATTGGAGCTCCCAATAACTAATAAACCCCTCCCCCCGTGTGCCTGCTCGGACCTTGCTGAAAGAGCGACCACATGTCCACTCACAGGCAGAGCGGGCGATGCCACACGGCCAGCCTCCACATTGACCCTCCGCCTCGTGCGACGCGAACGCCGCTGAACCCGCCACTCCCCTTGGGGAGAGGGTGGCCCAACCGCGCCTGGTACCCGCGAAGATGTCTCGACAGCAGGGACAGTGGGTTAAGCATGTAACACTTGGGGTGTGCCATGCGATTCACCAGACTCCCCATTGCCGCTACACTCCGAGGCAGCAGCCTGAAGACGGCTGACTGCGGCCATCAGCACGTTCAGCTGTTCGCGAACAGTGGCCACCTCCTCCTGCGTCCGTACACAGCAGTCACACATTCTAACCATCCTAAGAAATCAACAATTTACTGTGGACAACTAAGTAATCAACTTTTAACTAGACTGATAATTCACTAAAGGCGGATGATAGCTGACTTAACTGTGGTTACTAGACACTTCTTGTTGGAAATAATGGAAATAAGCACTAACTATCTCTGGACTGTATTCAAAACAAACACGAAATCTATGGAACACTATTACTAGCACTCGAAAATTAAAGCTTCCTAAAAGCAGAAACACACGGAAAAAGAAGTGACAAGTAAGAAAAACACAGTTAATACTTAAATTTACGTAGCTTGCTGCACAGCAGATGTGAAGCAGACGGCAGCTACGACGACACTCTTCCATGAGGTTTACAGATTGGGATGATGACACCTTCCACGAAGGCAGCCAGAAGTTGCACCTCTAGCGTCTTGAGGTCTTGACATACAGTCATTCAGTAGCGTATCATCAGCTTCTGGTACATCCTATAAAATTCCAGGAGTAATCCATCCAGTCCTGGTGTCTTAGTGGGTACCTCTTTCCTACGGCACCTGTGCAGTCCTAAGGATCGACAGAACGCCAATCAGTGCAGCGCCGCAAAACGTTATCAAGAAGGCGCTGACCCGCGCATCAGTGGAAAGAGCGGGCAGCGCCCCACGTCCAGGAAGACAGAGTCCAACGCCCCCTGGCAGCGCTGATACAAGCAGCCGCCCATCGCTGGTCGAGATGAGGATGCACAGGAAGAACACGAACTTTTCCTTTTTAGAAATAAAGTGTTCAATTAATCTTAAAGTCGTGTACAGATGATTTTGGATTTCTGCTACCGGCCATCATAACTTCTCACCTTCCTTATTTGTGTCAGTGCTGACTTCCACAGTAGCCGACACAACATCTAGCTGCGTGGATTCCGTCGCTCTACGCCACTCCGGCACAAGCACCTCACTAACATATCTTTTTCTTTCAGAGGCGCATTGCTACTATTTGTGTTCTATCTTTTTCCTTGCTTCTACTTATAACTTGTTGCGGCGCTCCTCTGATTAAAATGGCCTCTAACCCGCCTCCTATACCACCAGCACCTATGCTGCCTTTGATCTAATGCAGTTTATTAAGTTTCAGAACCAACAAATGACGCAGTTGGTGACGACAGTCCAGCAGCTCATTGCTGCCCAACCCGCTGCTACATCAACTCCGCCACAACATCCACGGCACTGCCTTCTTGTTTTCCAACGCTCCATGTGTTCAATGACCAACAAGAAGATGGAACGAGTACTACGCTCAGTTTGTCACTCATTATGCTACACATCAAATGCAAAGTACTGTGAAACTTTCCTTGACCACAGCTGGCACAGGAGTTTACTGCCTTGCTAAGAAGTTATTCCCAACTAGAAGGCCAGAGTTGCTAGCTTTTGAGGATTTAGTTTCTGCCCTCACTAAGTACTACGACGATTATGTGTTGGATGCTGCAGCTCGTTACAAGTTCTTTAGATTGCGGAAAAAGCCAGAACAGACGTACCGTCAGTGGGTCACTGAGCTTCAGGGTTTGACATGACGGTGTCGTTTCCAATGTAGCTGTGGGCTGTACTATAGTGACGCAATGATTCGTGATGCCATTACGCTCAATGTGCCAGACAGTAGGATTCGTGAACAAACTCTCAAATATTCTGATCCCACTTTAACACAAGTGTTACGAATTACTGAACATCAGGATCCGAGTGATAGTGCCGAGCTAAACTTACAGAGTAGCTCCCATTTGCAGTGTAACTCAAACTGAAAATCAGGTACGACCGTGGGACCGACCGCTGTGACGCAGCCAGAGTAAACAAGGTCAACGTCTGTGTCTCCTGTGAAATCGGGTACCCGCTGCTTTTACACACATAAAAGACAAAATTTGTCTTCGCAGAATGTGACTTGCTTTGCTTGTGGAAAGTCAGGTCATGTACAGTCTACGTCCTTGCAACTGAAAAAGAACTCTACCGGTGTTCGCTCACGTAAGCGCGGAGCACCTTCTCATTCAGTGAAAATAGATCTTTCTGAATCAACTACCACTACTAGTAATAACCAAATTCAGGACGTGCCTTCACCCTGAACAAGTGGTGTTCAACGACAGTCAAACTGTTTGTGAGCTTGACCATTGTCGGACACTTTGTGCTACTTCAGTTAGACACTGGCGTTTATGTCACATTCCATAATCCTGCTACTTATCAACAGTCTTGCACGAAACTTACTGCGTATAACGGTCAGGACGTTCTAGTGATTGGTATATGTAGTCTGTCTAGCACATTCCAGTCTCACACCAGAACAATGACAGTTACCATTTCGCGTTCGCGAGACTGTGAAAATATTACTGGTTAGATTCATTCGATTTGTTTTGGTCTTCGTATTCAGGACAATGTGCTTTCTGTTTCTGCTTTCTGCCCAAAAGACAATGTTACCCAGTTGATTGAGGTGTTTCCTGATTTATTTTCTGATGGACTTGGCATAGCAAATAATTTTGTGGCGCACATCACAATGAAGGACAATGCACAACCTGTGTTTTCGAGCGCGTCCCATCCCTCATGCACTTAGAGACAACGTTGCAAGTGAACTGGCTAATGGCTCTGAGCACTATGGGACTCAACTGCTGAGGTCATTAATCCCCTAGAACTTAGAACTAGTTAAACCTAACTAACTTAAGGACGTCACAAACATCCATGCCCGAGGCAGGATTCGAACCTGCGACCGTAGCGGTCTTGCGGTTCCAGACTGCAGCGCCTTTAACCGCACGGCCACTTCGGCCGGCTGCAAGTGAACTTAAGGAACGGCGAAGCAATGGTATTATTGCTCCTATACATGCTACGCAGTGGGCTTCTCCCTTAGTAATCTTACCAAAGCCTTCTTGGGGACGACTTTATGTTTGCGTTGGCTTTAAATCCACTGTGAATCCACAAACGATTATTGATACTTACCCTTTGCCTCGTCATGAAGACTTAATGGACAGGCTTGGTGCAGGCCGCTATTTTTCAAAAACTGACTTACGCGATGCGTATTTGCAAATTCCGCTAGATAAGGAGTCTCAGTAAATATTCGTGGGCAACACACATTTAGGGTTGTTCAGATTTTTGCGTTTACCCTTTGGCTTCCTTCCGCACCTGCCATATTCCAACGCTAATTTACCTACATAGGTTAATTCTAGTTATCGATTCCAGTATTCCTTATTTTTTTGTAGATATTCGTTTGTCGTGTACTGGCTTTTCCTTTAGAATTTAGTGAGTCGGTTTCTCCACATTTTATGCTGCTGTTTCGTATTTGTTGTCATTCATTCAATTTTCCCGTTTTTCTGATACATTGTAGTTTCTCCTCGCCCAAACCCCCTGCTTTCCTGCGCTTCTCCCGTTAGATTCAATAATTAATGAAAAACTAAATCTATTTTGTAACTTCACCATGGGCTTTACTGTAATGCAATTTAAAGGTTCTCTGTGCTTTTCTAGTAGCGTAAATTACGAGAATACTTCTTACCAGACATGAAAATTTCTTTTAAATTCTTGTTCTTAATTATTTCCGATATCTTAAGTTCGTTTCGATATAATTCATGACGAAGTAAATAACTACGTGAATGTGATTGTAATTTTATCGTATGCTACATTCGTTTGTTCACGAGTGTGATCCGTTGCTTTCATAGATAGCCTATACGTAGCCTTCTTGCCTCAGGTATGACGTCATTGCTCAGAGCCGACGAGTGGAATCGGACACGAGAATTTATGCGGCAGTTTTACCCAGTGACGGACCATAAGCCACTTCAGTCTTTGTTCATCCGCCCAAACTTGTTCCGCCACGCACGGTTCACAAGCTGTAACGTTGGGCTTCGTTATTGTTACGGCATCAGCACGAAACATTGCACCGACCCACATTGAAGCATGCTAATGCTAATGCTCTTTATCGTCTTCCTGTTGGTCCTGGTGCTGAATTCGATACTACTGCCACATCCTGTTATCAGATCGATGTGCTGAATACTGAACTTTTACAACTTTCCCACTGAAGCATAGGAAAACTGCACAGGTCACAGAAGCAGAACCTGATTTGATCCTTTTGTTGAACTACATCCGTACTGCTTGGCCTCGTTCGGTGAAAAACATTCACAAATCTTTTGTGCACCGATATTTCGCTCGTCGGCATAGCCTCTCCGTCCAGCACAGTGTGATTTCATTGCAAAATGAGTCTGAATATTTTCGTGTGCTTATTTCTCTAGCGTTGCAAAAAGATGTGTTGCGACTGCTCCACCAAGAACATCAGGGAGTTGTACGCACAAAACAGTTAGTGCGTCGGCAATGTACTTGGTCGGACATGGACGCCCATATTGAACACATGTCGTCACGGTGTTGGACTTGTGCTAAAAATCTGTCGGCCCTGTCACAAACATTTTCAGCTTACGCATAGCAATGAGTGTGTATTGACTTTGCTGGTCCCTTTTGGAACACTCGTAGGCTTATTGTTGTGGAATCAATTAGCAAATATCCGTTTGCAGTGCCCATGTACTCGACAGTAGGGGGACAGGGGCGGCGCCACCCCACTCTCGATTGTTGCCAGATGTATCCAAGGTGATGGCGATGACGTCATCCAAGATGGCAGCCTGTAGACGTTTCAACAGCGCATGACGTCATCCAAGATGGCGGCCGTGACGACAGCAGATGACGCAAGTACCGTTATCCAAGATGGCGGCTTTTGGTGGGAAAGTGCCATGTCTCCTGCCACACCCCGGGCGAGAAGTTCAAATTTCATCAGGACAATGCAATCTCTGCTAACCTTAGAAAATGGCGGCAAGATAGGTCACCTAGGCTACCTCCAGTAACCTAAGTCACCTTACAGCCTCCTCTTCCTAGGAACTGGTGAGGAAAAGGACTCGACCTATGCTGGACATAAGTCTTTATTTTCAGTCTTTATTTAAAAAATTATAGGCAGTAAAGTAGGTCACTTGGGATACCTCCACTAACATAAGTAGTCCGACCAGCACCTTTTCCTAGGAATTGGCAGGAAAGAACTCGTCCTGTGCTGGACGTAAGTCTTTAATATTATTCATGCAGTCTTTATGTAAACAGTTAGAGACAGTACCACCATCAAGTGTGTTCGCCATGAGGTCTGGGCCTAGTGCACAGTACTGCCACCAGGGGCCCCTATCATCACTTCCATGATGTAACGCAAGATGGCGGTCTGGTGGTGGAGAGGAAGGGTCTCATAGCAGTAAATACAATGGTATATTGTTTATTTATAAAAAATAAGGAGGGGTATCTGTTGAGAGGCCATACAAACACGTGGTTCCTGAAGAGGGGCAGCAGCCTTTTCAGTAGTTGCAGGGGCAACAGTCTGGATGACTGACTGATCTGCCCTTGTAACACTAACCAAAACGGCCTTGCTGTGCTGGTACTGCGAACGGTTGAAAGCAAGGGGAAACTACAGCCGGAATTTTTTCCGAGGGCATGCAGCTTTACTGTATGGTTAATGATGATGGCGTCCACTTGGGTAAAATATTCTGGAGGTAAAATAGTCCCCCATTCGGATCTCCGGGCGGGGACTACTCAAGAGGACGTCGTTATCAGGAGAAAGAAAACTGGCGTTCTACGGATGGGAGCGTGGAATGTCAGATCCCTTAATCGGGCAGGTAGGTTAGAAAATTTAAAAAGGAAAATGGACAGGTTAAAGTTAGATATAGTGGGAATTAGTGAAGTTCGGTGGCAGGAGGAACAAGACTTTTGGTCAGGCGAATACAGGGTTGTAAATACAAAGTCAAACAGGGGTAATGCAGGAGTAGGTTTAATAATGAATCAGAAAATAGGAATGCGGGTAAGCTACTACAAACAGCATAGTGAATGCATTATTGTGGCCAAGATAGACATGAAGCCCACGCCTACTACAGTGCTACAAGTTTGTATGCCAACTAGCTCTGCAGATGACGAAGAAATTGAAGAAATGTATGATGAAATAAAAGAAATTATTCAGATAGTGAAGGGAGACGAAAATTTAATAGTCATGGGTGACTGGAATTCGGTAGTAGGAAAAGGGAGAGAAGGAAACGTAGTTGGTGAATATGGACTGGGGCTAAGAAATGAAAGAGGAAGCCGTCTGGTAGAATTTTGCACAGAGCACAACTTAATCATAGCTAACACTTGGTTCAAGAATCATAAAAGAAGGTTGTATACATGGAAGAAGCCTGGAGATACTGACAAATTTCAGATAGATTATATAATGGTAAGACAGAGATTTAGGAACCAGGTTTTAAATTGTAAGACATTTCCAGGGGCAGATGTGGATTCTGACCACAATCTATTGTTTATGAACTGTAGATTAAAACTGAAGAAACTGCAAAAAGGTGGGAATTTAAGGAGCTGGGACCCGAATAAACTGACTAAACCAGAGGTTGTACAGAGTTTCAGGGAGAGCGAAAGGGAACAAATGGCAGGAATGGGGGAAAGAAATACAGTAGAAGAAGAATGGGTAGCTTTGAGGGATGAAGTAGTGAAGGCAGCAGACGATCAAGTAGGTAAAAAGACGAGGGCTAGTAGAAATCCTTGGGTAACAGAAGAAATATTAAATTTAATTGATGAAAGGAGAAAAATAAAAATGCAGTAAATGAAGCAGACAAAAAGGAATACAAACGTCTCAGAAATGAGATCGACAGGAAGTCAAAATGGCTAAGCAGGGATGGCTAGAAGATAAATGTAAGGATGTAGAGGCTTATCTCACTAGGGGTAAGATAGATACTGCCTACAGGTAAATTAAAGAGACCTTTGGGGAAAAGAGAACCACTTGTATGAATATCAAGAGCTCAGATGGAAACCCAGTTCTAAGCAAAGAAGGGAAAGCAGAAAGGTGGAAGCAGTATATAGAGGGTCTATACAAGGGCGATGTACTTGAGGACAATATTATGGAAATGGAAGAGGATGTAGATGAAGATGAAATGGGAGATATGATACTGCGTGAAGAGTTTGACAGAGCACTGAAAGACCTGAGTCGAAACAAGGCCCCGGGACTAGACAACATTCCATTAGAACTACTGACGGCCTTGGGAGAGCAGGTCCTGACAATACTCTACCATCTTGTGAGCAATATGTATGAGATAGGTGAAATACCCTCAGACTTAAGGAAGAATATAATAATTCCAATCCCAAAGAAAGCAGGTGTTGACAGATGTGAAAATTACAGAATCTCAGTTTAATAAATCACGGCTACAAAATACTAACGCGAATTCTGTACAGACGAATGGAAAAACTGGTATGAGCCGACCTTGGGGAAGATCAGTTTGGATTCCGTAGAAATATTGGAACACGTGAGGCAATACTGACCCTACGGCTTATCTTAGAAGCTAGATTAAGGAAAGGCAAACCTATGTTTCTAGCATTTGTAGACTTAGAGAAAGCTTTTGACAATGTTGATTGGAATACTCTCTTTCAAATTCTGAAGGTGGCAGGGGTAAAATATAGGGAGCGAAAGGCTATTTACAATTTGTATAGAAACCAAATGGCAGTTATAAGAGTTGAGGGGCATGAAAGGGAAGCAGTGGTTGGGAAGGGAGTGAGACAGGGTTGTAGCCTCTCCCCGATGTTATTCAATCTTTATATTGAGCAAGCAGTAAAGTAAATAAAAGAAAAATTCGGAGTAGGTATTAAAATCCATGGAGAAAAAATAAAAACTTTGAGGTTCGCCGTTGACATTGTAATTCTGTCAGAGACAGCAAAGGACTTGAAAGAGCAGTTGAACGGAATGGATAGAGTCTTGAAGGGAGGATATAAGCTGAACATCAACAAAAGCAAAACGAGGATAATGGAATGTAGTCGAATTAAGTCGGGTGATGTTGAGGGAATTACATTAGGAAATGAGACACTTAAAGTAGTAAAGGAGTTTTGCTACTTGGGGAGCAAAATAACTGACGATGGTCGAAGTAGAGAGGATATAAAATGTAGACTGGCAAAGGCAAGGAAAGCGTTTCTGAAGAAGAAAAATTTGTTAACGTCGAGTATAGATTTAAATGTCAGGAAGTCGTTTCTGAAAGTATTTGTATGGAGTGTAGCCATGTATGGAAGTGAAACGTGGATGATAAATAGTTTAGACGAAAAGAGAATAGAAGCTTTCGAGATGTGGTGCTACAGAAGAATGCTTAAGGTTAGATGGGTAGATCGCATAACTAATGAGGAGGTATTGAACAGAATCCGGGAGAAGAGAAATTTGTGGCACAACTTGACTAGAAGAAGGGATCGGTTGGTAGGGCATATTCTGAGGCATCAAGGGATCACCAATTTAGGATTGGAGGTCAGCGCAGAGGGTAAAAATCGCAGAGGGAGACCAAGAGATGAATACACTAAACAGATTCAGAAGGATGTAGGTTGCAGTAGGTACTGGGAGATGAAGAAGCTTGCACAGGATAGAGTAGCATGGAGAGCTGCATCAAACCAGTCCCTGGACTGAAGACAACAACAACAACACTATACAACAGGTACCGCAAGAAATTTGTTTAGAAATCCAAATATACGGAATGACTGCGAATAAGTTTCCCCACTGCATACCCATTTGTCACTAAGATGGCCAAACGGGGCAAATGTCTGACTAAATGAACAGTGGAATCTGAGAGGAATAAAAGTTTGCAGTCTTACGTCTGGGTGACATCAAGTCGAGTGCAGACAAAGTCCTAGCACAGCTGAACTACGTTGGGAAAGAAAATTTTTCGAGGGATTTTTAACGATCCATTCGGATTTGCTTGAAATGATTTGAGGAAACGACGGAAACCCGAAGTGAGAGTGGCCAGGAGTTTCTCAGCTAGAAGCCGTGAGGGTGAAGTGTAGGTATATGAGGACAAAGTCATTTGAGCCTTACTGTTAGTCAGTCTGGATGTCACCCACTGAGGGAGATGGCACAGCGGTTAACATAAAGCACTCGCATTCAGGTTTTCTGTAATTTCCCTACATTGCTCCAGGAAAATTCCAGGATGGTTCCTCGGAAACGGCACATCAGATTTACTTTTTCCAGCCCTTCCTCAGTCCAAACTTCTTCTTCATCCCTAATGGCCTCCTCGTCGATGGGACATTAAATATTAATCTTCCTTCTTTTCTGTGTTACCCGTAATACTTACAAGGGAACCTCCCCATCCCACCCCCCTCAGATTTAGTTATAAGTTGGCATAGTGGATAGGCCTCGAAAAACTAAACACAGATCAATCGAGAAAACAGGAAGAAGTTGTGTGGAACTATGAAAAAAAATAAGCAAAATTTACAAACTGAGTAGTCCATGTGCAAAATAAACAACATCAAGGAATGGGCGGACCAAGGTTCGCCGTGGTCCCGTGGTTAGCGTGAGCGACAGCACCACAAAACAGCGCGATTAGTAGACAAAAGGACGTGGCTCTCCAATGCGAACCAAAAACATTTGATCGCAAGGTCATAGGTCAACCGATTCTTCCGCAGTAAAACACGTCTGATATATTCTATACGACACTGGTGACGGCATGTGCGTCACATGACAAGAATATGTTGTCGCCCCACCTAACTTGTACACTCTGCGAATGGGTAAAAAGATCCTTCTTTCTACCTTGCCCGATTTAGGTTTTCTTATGGATGTAATAATCATAAATAAAGTAAAATGAAATAAATTAAACTTTTCCCGCGATGGAAGACGTGAACCAAGGACCTCTAGTTCCGCAACCGCTCACGCTAACCACGGGACTACGGCTCACCTCAGCTCACGGTTTCATTGATGTTGCCTATCTTGCGCATGGACTACTCAGTTAGTATATTTTGCTTATTTTTTTCATAGTTCCACACAACTTCTTCTTGTTTTCTCGATTGATCTGTGTTCAGTTTTTCAAGGCCTAACCACTGAGCCAACTTATAACTTAATCTGAAGGGGGTGCGATGGGGAGGCTCCCTTGTTAGAGTAGAGGGGGTAGAAGAGTTGACTCATGTTTTTGAGGACAACTCAGTGGAGACATTTTTGAACATTTATTGTGAATGGATTGTGAAATTGTATGTACACTGTACAACTTCCCTAACACTGAGCTTTGTTTTTTTCCAGTTTAACAGGAATTCACGTGCTATGGTATTAATACAAGCAGATTACCTGACACATTCATACAGTTTCAGTTAACGTTATTACCATCATTTTTCCAAAATTAAATTCTCCACAACTTCTGTTGAAAACTTTGTGCAATTGTCTGGAATTTAAAAAACAAATGGGGCCAAGTAGTCAATAAATTAAAAATGTTACTAAATTACTTCATTGCTTCTCTAGATGTTCCGGAAAACCGCTCCAGAAATACCTCTGGGACATGTTTTATTAGATTCACAGATCAATAACAACAAAATAAATGGAAATCGTGCTTTACTTTAATCTCGTACAGTTTTGCGATGGCTTCATATTAGCGAAGTTGCTAAATTTCAGGCAAAATCTTTTATTAGCCGTAACTCCGTAACTAAACATTTGGCGACCTATGTTAATATGAAATTTTTTTTAGTGTTACTTGTAGAATAACATGTTAAAATATTTGCGTATCTTCGTGAATCACCCCGTATAATAGTAAAACATAATATGTAGTACAATAGAGGACAACTGCAGTTTCAGATACATGATATAAAAAAGGAAATAATTTAATGTCTACAGATATTCATTTATCAAGGGAAATAATCTAAATTTATGTTGATAGATATTCGTGCAAGTCTTGTAAATATGTTGTCAAAGCCACTTTGAAGTTTTGTGTTTCTTTCACTTCCTTGATGTGGTGGGGAAGTTTATTGTAGAGTCTTTTACCAGTTTGCAGTGATCCATTTTGTCTGAGAGTTGTGTTTGCGTCTTCGCTGTGGATGACTTTTACCTGAAGTCGTGTGCTTGGGCTGCTTGATTTGTACATACTAAGTGGTTTTTAGTGTCTGAAATTCTCTTTACGTACTTCGTTATCTCAACAACGTGCAGACATGGTAACGGTTGTACCTGGAGTACTTCGAGAAGAGGTTTGCAGAATTTCTGTGTGTGGCATTTTCTGTTGCCCTAATGATACTCTTCTGCGTTATGAAACAGCTTTTGCTCACTGGCGAATTTACCCAAAATCTTATCCCATATCGCAGCAGTGATTCCGCTTGGGGATAATAAATATTTTAACGTTTCTTTTTCTTTTTTTTTGAGCACGTATCAAGTATTTTTATGCCATAGCATATAGTGCTAAGCTTCTTGTTGATATATTTGATGTGTGTCCCACTTCATGCTGTCCTGAATCCATAATCCTAGAAATTTGATTGATTTTACAGTTTCTAACTTTATATTAAATAGATTTGCGGTGAACCATTTTGTAATGTGTGTGGTCCTTGTAGGTAGTGACTCTGCCATTTAAACAAAGAACAATTATGTACTGGCAAACGTAATGACATAATGAGCAACTGTTGTTGTTGTTGTGGTCTTCAGTCCTGAGACTGGTTTGATGCAGCTCTCCATGCTACTCTATTCTGTGCAAGCTCCTTCATCTCCCAGTACCTACTGCAACCTACATCCTTCTGAATCTGTTTAGTGTATTCATCTCTTGGTCTCCCTCTGCGATTTTTACCCTCTGCGCTGACCTCCAATCCTAAATTGGTGATCCCTTGATGCCTCAGAATATGCCCTACCAACCGATCCCTTCTTCTAGTCAAGTTGTGCCACAAATTTCTCTTCTCCCGGATTCTGTTCAATACCTCCTCATTAGTTATGCGATCTACCCATCTAACCTTAAGCATTCTTCTGTAGCACCACATTTCGAAAGCTTCTATTCTCTTTTCGTCTAAACTATTTATCATCCACGTTTCACTTCCATACATGGCTACACTCCATACAAATACTTTCAGAAACGACTTCCTGACATTTAAATCTATACTCGACGTTAACAAATTTTTCTTCTTCAGAAACGCTTTCCTTGCCTTTGCCAGTCTACATTTTATATCCTCTCTACTTCGACCATCGTCAGTTATTTTGCTCCCCAAGTAGCAAAACTCCTTTACTATTTTAAGTGTCTCATTTCCTAATGTAATTCCCTCAGCATCACCCGACTTAATTCGACTACATTCCATTATCCTCGTTTTGCTTTTGTTGATGTTCATCTGATACCCTCCTTTCAAGACACTGTCCATTCCGTTCAACTGCTCTTCCAAGTCCTTTGCTGTCTCTGACAGAATTACAATGTCATCGGCGAACCTCAAAGTTTTTATTTCTCCTCCATGGATTTTAATACCCACTCTAAATTTTTCTTTTGTTTCCTTTACAGCTTGCTCAATATACAGATTGAACAACATCGGGGAGAGGCTGCAACCCTGTCTCACTCTCTTTCCAACCGCTGCTTTCCTTTTATGCCCCTCAACTCTTATAACTGCCATCTGCTTTCTGTACAAATTGTAAATAGCCTTTCGCTCCCTGTATTTTACCCCTGCCACCTTCAGAATTTGAAAGAGAGTATTCCAATCAACATTGTCAAAAACTTTCTCTAATTCTACAAATGCTAGAAACGTAGGTTTGCCTTTCCTTAATCTTCCTTCTAGGAGTGCAAGAAAGATCAACTAATTTACGTGAAATACGCATTACGTAAGTGTGTTGTAATAGCTGCAGGTAGATACGTACATCTGTTGTCAGATGGCGGTACTTATCGATTCCACATCGTTTCTATGGTTCCTAGCTAGTATCCTTCTAGCTAGTGGGAATTCTTAATATCTTTGACTAATGGTGGAACGTATATCGTCTCCTTGGTTAGCAAACTGGAGTCTTGTCGAGTATCTTTCTACGTTTATATTTACCAGAAGGCCCTGCAGAGGGCAGCCAGCATTTACGTGAGCACTGTCTTTGGATAGTTTTTTATAATGTATCTCCTTCTTTATAACATTTAAATATGCTTCGTTGTTTTCTCAGTGACCAAACTCGTAATAATCATGCTTCTAACAGACGTTCTTCACACAATATATTCGAGTTTCACGACCGTTGGTTACCAATGACATTATGCTAGAGACAACGGGAATGGCTTCCGCTTTCTACCAGCACGCGGAGCCGTATTTGGCAGTGTTCTCCACCCCCGCACAGATGGACTGTTTAACGCCAACGGTTCGTACGGTCATCAAGGGTATAGCAGCTGCCTTTTTTAGTACGTTATTTTACTGGGTTGCCCTTTTCGGTTGTAATTGTAGCGTTATGTTTTATTCTTTTTCACAAAATGCAAGGTCTGAACATGATCTGTTACAATATCGACATCTTTCTTCTAAAAATGAAAATAAACAACTTAAATGCGTTCACGACCGTGGCTGTTGAAATAAGTTACAATATACCATTGCCATGTTGTCACCATGTCACAGACTATGTCAAGCGACTGTGCCAAATTTTATTTACAAGGAATCAAGCAGTACTTGACAATTGTTAGATATGTATGGACGCTTGTTTATTGTGGATGCAAACGAAACCATGGTTGGAAATTTAGAATGAATAGATAAATCGTCATTGGTTACAGGATGGTGAAGATAGTGGTTTCAGTGACAGTATTTCGTATGATTGTTAATCTGCAAACACATAGGATTACAACCTTTCGAATGATTAAATTTGAAGTAAATCACGCAGGAATATTTCGAGATTTTTGACGTTTCCTGTCGATCCAGTCGCTCATTAGCATATTGAGTAAGATTAGACGTACACCGATCAACAACTTTTCGAGATTTTTGCTAAAAATGTAAAACACACGTGTATTCAAATGCATCATTGTGTCAAAATTTAAAAGCAGTCAGCAAAGAACGTCCGGACATTTAAGATTTTTAACAAATGATCATTTACAGTTTTATGTACATAGGTGGAAGCAGTGACATAACCAGACGATTCTGTAGTACACGCTCTTCTGAAAGAATTAATATATTTGAACAATTCTACACATTCTTCCTCAGCATCACATAACAGTACTTTAAGTGATTAAAATCTGTTAGACATTTTGTGCTCTGTATGTCCTTCGACGGCTTTTCAGTCATCAGATGTCTCACATATCTAATAAAAGGTACGTACGCAAAATGTCTATTTAAAAAAAGAACTGATGAAATAAGCGAAAAAAAGAGAGGAATCTTTGCGTTCCTTCCGTCTGTAATTGTGTAGGTTCGTTAAAACCTCTGTGTGTATTTGGGGGAAGAGACACTTGTGGGGAAAAAAAGCAGAACATTATAGAGAAATTATCTCGGAAATAACAACATATCATGCCATTTTTAACAAATAACCTTCTAGAATGATGAAAATTTCGTACACGTCAACTAGAGCGCTTGACAATCAGCATAAAAAAGTCGAATTTTGTGTAATGGAGTGAGATGAACCAAAATTTTTGGAACAGCAGAAAAAAGCTACGTGAATGGCTTCCGCTTTATATTTCTTTAACTAACGGCGCTTTTCAAGGAAGCGAGCGGAATGAATAGGTAGCGCCAGGGACACAAAGAGTTGCGTTTAATGAGACCCCGAAACAATTCCACTGAAATGGACGACTGCTCTTTGAGCATTTTTCCGGAAAGCGAAGTGGCTTCGTGGAACCGGTATAACGTGCGGCCACTAATTACGAATTTAAACAGATTGGCCGGCGGAGCTGTTCCACAGCGTGGTAGTTAATACGTCGCTGTAATTAATCGAAACCACATACACATTACTGTATTTGCATCGAGTTGCTATTAGTGTTTCTTTAAAGCCTTTTAAAGCAATGTTGGCCTGTAAACAACTTTTGTATCCGAGTTATGTCACCTAACAGAGAAATCTACAGTTGTAACGGGGCTGGTGATTATGCGCCGCACGCATAGGTAGGTTTAAGTTAACTATATTCCCTCGAAAGTCTTCCCATTTTTCCCAATCTTAAGTCCACCGTGGATGACTCCTTCCTTGTAGAAGTCATCCCTTGAAGCACACTTTAATACCAGCATTTCGTGGAGAAGGGAGATGAAGAGTCCTGTATCTAGCACTTTACTTCATCAAAGATTTATATGAACATTATTCAATTTTAAAACATTTTTAAGGATTTTTTACAAACATTTTTAACTGTCTTGATAGCAAAAATATAAATTAAATTACAACCATCTTCGGATCACTCGAGGGAAAGACACTGTGTCTGTTTACACTGCAGCCTAGAACGGCTCCTCTGGTATATCTCATACTCATTAATGAGAAAAGTTTCAATGCACCGTTGCTTATACCAACGAAGTTACATAGTACGTTTCTGAACCATGGTTATCATGAAGTGCACCTGAGTACAATATGTACACATCTTCGTTATGAAATGTAATTCTTAATTACTAAGAGAGCGAAATATAAAACTGTGTAAAGTTTGTATTATCTTTCTTTATATTGACGAGTTACATTTCGTAACGAAGATGTGTAAACGCTTAACTCGGGTACGCTTCTTAAGAAGCGTGGTTCAGAAATGCACTCTGTAACTTCGCTGGTATAACCAGCAACGTATTGGAACTTGGCTCATTAACGAGCATATACCGCGATATACACTGACGAAAAAAATCGCAAAACCAAGGAGGAGTTCTGCGACATAAACGAAAAATGATAGGTGTGCTTCGACATCTGAAAGGTTATGAGTCAAATGGCTCTAAGCACTATGGAACTTAACATCTGAGGTTATCAGACCAGTAGACTTAGAAATACACTACTGGCCATTAAAATTGCTACACCAAGAAGAAATGCAGATGATAAATGGGTATTCATTGGACAAATATATTATACTAGAACTGACATGTGATTACATTTTCACGCCTTTGGGTGCATAGATCCTTAGAAATCAGTACCCAGAACAACCACCTCTGGCCGTAATTACGGAGTTCATACGCCTGGTCATTGAGTGAAACAGAGCTTGGATGGCGTGTACAAGTACACCTGCCCATGCAGCTTCAACACGATACCACAGTTTGTCATGAGTAGTGACTGGCGTATTGTGCTCGGCCACCATTGACCAGACGTTTTCAATTGGTGAGAGATCTGGAGAATGTGCTGGCCAGGGCAGCAGTCGAACATTTTCTGTATCCAGAAAGGCCCGTACAGGACCTGCAACATGCGGTCGTGCATTATCCTGCTGAAATGTAGGGTATGGTAGGGATCGAATGAAGGGTAGAGCCACGGGTCGTAACACATCTGAAATGTAACGTCCACTGTTCAAAGTGCCGTCAATGAGAACAAGAGGTGACCGAGACGTGTAACCAATGGCACCCCATACCATCACGCCGGGTGAATACACGCTTCCAATGTGCGTTCACCGCGATGTCGCCAAACACGGATGCGACCATCATGATGCTGTAAACAGAACCTGGACTCATCCGAAAAAAATGACGTTTTGCCATTCGTGCACCCAGGTTCGTCGTTGAGTACACCATCGCAGGCGCTCCTGTCTGTGATGCAGCGTCATGGGTAACCGCAGCCATGGTCTCCGAGCTTATAGTCCATGCTGCTGCAAACGTCGTCGAACTGTTCATGCAGATGGTTGTTGTCTCGCAAACGTCCCCATCTGTTGACTCAGGGATCGAGACGTGGCTGCACGAACCGTTACAGCCATGCGGATAAGATGCCTGTCATCTCGACTGCTAGTGACACGAGGCCGTTGGGATCCAGCACGGCGTTCCGTATTACCCTCCTGAACCCCCCGATTCCATATTCTGCAAACAGTCATTGGATCTCGACCAACGTGAGCAGTAGTGTCGCGATACGATAAACCGCAATCGCAATATGCTACAATCCGACCTTTATCAAAATCGGAAACGTGATGGTACGCATTTCTCCTCCTTACACGAGGCAGCACAACAACGTTTCACCAGGCAACGCCGGTCAACTGCTGTTTGTGTATGAGAAATCGGTTGGAAACGTTGCCCATGTCAGCGCGTTGTAGGTGTCGCCACCGGCGCCAACCTTGTGTGAATGCTCTGAGAAGCTAATCATTTGCATATCACAGCATCTTGTTCCTGTCGGTTAAATTACGCGTATGTAGTATGTTGTCTTCGTGGTGTAGCAGTTTTAATGGTCAGTAATGCACTTAAACCTAACTAACCTAAGGACATCACACACATCCATGCCCGAGGCAGAATTCGAACCTGCGACCGTAGCAGCAGCGCGGTTCCAGACTGAAGCGCCTACAACCTCTCGGTCACAGCGGCCGGTGAAAGGTTATGTCTATTCAAATTTCGCGCCAGTCGCAAAGCAGTGGTGCTAGCAGAATCACTATAAGGATGCAAATCAGGTTTGCATCAAATACACGCTGTAACGGTCGTGACCATTAGTTACCTTAGAGATTGAACTTGGTAAGTTGATTTTAGTCAAGAATGCACTTAAGCGACAAAGGCGCCATTACCAGCACCGCACAGTGTTTGAATGGGATCGTGTAATAGAGCTACGAGAAGCTGCATCTTCCTTCTGCGAATCTGCAGAAAGACTTGGCAAGAATGTAGCCACTGTTCACGATTGCTGGCAGCGGTGGTCACGAAAATGTACAGCCCCCAAGAAAAGTAGGCTCTCTGGCAACTCGTACTGCATCTGCAGCGGCAATCTGAGCAGCAGTTGACACCACAGTGACACAACGAACTGTTACAAATCTGTTACTTCACGGACAGCTCCGAGCCAGAGGCCCTGTAGCGTGCGTTCCACTGACGCCAAACCACTGCCATTAGTGGCTTCAGTGGTGTCAAGCGAGAGCCCATTGGAAGGCAAGGTGGAAGTTTGTTGTATTTTCTGATGAAAGCGGGTTCTGCCTTGGTGCCAGTGATGGCCCTGTGTTGATCACGAGGAGATCAGTTGAAGGTCTGCAACCACCTATCTGCATGCTAGACAAAGTGGACCTAAACCTGGATTTACGGTCTGGCGTGCGATCCCCAACCAGCATTACCCATCACTATATTGACTGACCAAGTATTAAAGGCATGGAACTCCGTCCTACAAACTGACATCCGGCACCTGTACGATACAAAATGGTTCAAATGGCTCTCAGCATTATGGGACTTAAATGCTGTGGTCATCAGTCCCCTAGAACTTAGAACTACTTAAACCTAACTAACCTAAGAACTTCACATACATCCATGCCCGAGGCAGGATTCGAACCTGCGGCCGCAGCGGTCGCGCGGTTCCCGACTGTAGCGCCTAGAACCGCTCGGCCACAGCGGCCGGATGAACGATACAGTGATGCACGTTGGCATTCAACAATCTGGTGGTTACACCGTTTATTAATGTAGTAGCATTTCACGCTTGCAATGGCTTATCTTGTGCTTACATTAACCTGCGATCTTACAATGTTAATAACTTAAATATGTTACGTACCTATAAAAATGTATTCTCGAAATTTTACTTCTCTACATCCATTATTTTTTAGTGTTGCGATTTTTACTTCCTCACTTTAGTATCAGAGGAGCATTTGTAGCCTGCAGTGTATGTAGACACACTGTTTTACCATAATTGATCTGAAGATTGTTCTTTAGTAACTGAGACCTGTGAAATATTTTTTTCCGATCAGGACAATTAAAAAAACTTTTTACAAAGCTTTTTAAAAATATATGAGACAGATTTTCTCCATCACCCGGTAATGTCAGGTCTTACACTCATTGTTTGAATGTTGAAGTTCTGCAGAAGAGAAGACCCGGTATCTCAGCTGGAGGTTCGATGGGAGCAAATGAAGCACAATTTATTACAAAATGAAATTCAGAATTATTGAAAAACTGTTAATATTAACCACCAATCTTCATAATGCAGCCACTTTATAATAGTTACCGGTACCTACTATCTAAACTGTAGAGGGAGAGAGTGCGGTGTAGTTTTTACACTGAAGCGCCAAAGAAACTGGTATAGGCATGGGTATTCAAATAGTCCGCAGCTCGTGGTCGTGCAGTAGCGTTCTCGCTTCCCACGCCCGGGTTCCCGGGTTCGATTCCCGGCGGGGCCAGGGATTTTCTCTGCCTCGTGATGGCTGGGTGTTGTGTGCTGTCCTTAGGTTAGTTAGGTTTAAGTAGTTCTAAGTTCTAGGGGACTGATGACCATAGATGTTAAGTCTCATAGTGCTCAGAGCCATTTGAACCATTTAACCTATGTGGACGCATGTCAATGACGCCCATACACTGGCGCAGGGGAGCAGACTCTGTACCTCTCAGGGAAAGGAAAAAAACATTGTGTAATCAGGAGCTTGTCTTTCAAGAAAATGATTGAAAACTCGATATCATGCAATGGGGTTTGACTGGAATTTTTTTTATGACGACTTGAAATTCGACATATCAAAAATACTGCATATCCCCCCAAGTCTAGGGCCCTCCTACAAACTGCCGTATAGGTACCACTGACATATTTACAAACATTTCCTTAATACTCGTGAAATGACACCTAGTGAGCATACGCACATCTCTGTATCGCTACTGCTGACATTGGCAGATACAGCACAACACCCCAACCGAGGTAACACACAGGGGCAAATTCGGTCCCTACCTCAGGCGTCATGGATTGGAGGTCCCTCCACCTGAACGTCCCTTGCAGGCAAGGTAGGACCCTGAGGAAGAACAGATGACTCCGCCACCCAGTGCAACAGTTGCATCATTGGGAGTGGTGGAGTGTCGGCGCTGTCGTCCCCTTGAGCGGTAGACACAGCCGATGAGTCATTGGAAGCCGCAGCTGACTGCTGTGGGGGGATGGTGCTGGGAATCGGTCCCAAGGACAGGCTGGTTAAGGCCCTTGAGAAAAATAAAATTGAGGGCAAACTTGATGATGTGTGTAATCCGAACACAAACAGGTCAAGCGGTCGATCTGCTTGTCTACTGCTAGCGAACATACATCGCGTCAGTTGAGAATCTTTTTGCGCAGTGTGCCGCACTGCCTTGTTTGTACCAAAGACAGAACTTTCATGGAGAGGGAGGGGACTACCACCTGGCGAGACTCGGTTACTGCGCTTCAGCAAGCCATCTTGTGCGTTTAAATGACGCCATAAGGAAAAACAGATTTCCGGATTTGGTTTGGCCCATACTGGTAAGATGGTCTTTCCTCACTTCGTGATATAAGGAAGTATGGTGTGCTTCTTTAGCTCTGTCTCAATTACAGATGTGCTGATGGGAGACTCAATAAGGGGCTGCCTCTGTGTTGATCTTCAAATATATAAACTCCTGTTGATCGGAGCAAGGTCTAGAGTAGCTAGTAACCTAGATAACGCATCTACATTTGTGGCTGGTAGGCATGTAGGCATGTTGAGTCCTATACTCAACAGAGCCCGCTGCTTCAAGCACTGACAAGTCTTATCCAGTAAAGAAGATTGGGAGCCAAACTGTTATGACCTGACAAAACTACAATCATAACTGTAGATTCTTTGATTGCTCTGGGAGATGGTGGAGTGGAACTGTAAGATATGGAATAATAGTTCACTTTATCACAAGAATGGTAGGAAGATTTACTTAACTTTGCAAAATGCAGTTCCATAGAAACATTTTGTGTATTTACAACTGATTCTTAATATTGAAGTATCTCTTGATACTGACAGTTTAACAAGACTCTTCACATAGAATACATAGACATAGTGTTGACAGTTAGCGTTCATTTAAGACATGAAATGCACTAGTATCCATAATTGTTGATCATGACCCAAGGATGTCCGCCCCCAGTAGCTGAATGGTCAGCGCGACGGAGTGTCAAACCTAAGGGCCTGGGTTCGATTCCCGGCTGGGTCGGAGATTTTACTCCGCTCAAGGATTGGGTGTTGTGTTGTCCTAATCACCATCATTTCATCCCCATCGACGCCCAAGTCGCCATAGTGGCGTCAAATCGAAAGACTTGCAAGTGGCGAACGGTCTACTCGACGGAGGACTTAGTCACACGACATCATCATCACCCGAGGACGAGCCTTCCTCTGCTCAGCTGTGTACCATCGGTGTCTCAGTGCAGTGATGCTGCGAAGGTGAGAGAAGGTGTGGCCTCTCCAGCGCCTCCCATTCGTCATTGCATTATTCAACGAGACATCATTATCGTCTGTGGTATCGATGCAAGATTCTGACTTTGTTATGGCACTGAGATCGTTGGACGATATCACTTTCCTCCCCCTCAAACCTCTGTACCGTTGCCATGCAGGGCAGATGCATATGACAATGGCAGAAGAGAGGGCTGAATGTGAATGCACATGTAGAGGCAGGTTGGGTAACAACAGGCAATAGCGCCTCGCTACCCGCACCCCAGTGTCCGCTGTGAAAGCGACAAGGAACACTGGCCAAAGAACCAGTTGCAAAGTGCATACTCCCATCCAGGTACACAGACACCGTGGTCGGGCGAACAGCAAAGGAATTGTCTGAAGTGCGTTGACGACCTGGGAGGGGCGCGTCGATGGCCATTGGTTCAGTCAGCGACATTGGCGATAGCAACAGCAGCGCATTGATCTGTACGAGCACCAAAGAGGATGGTGCCAACCGCGACAGCTGGTGCTGACTCCAGCGATTTGCTGGTTCTGTGGAAAAACATTCTGTGGCTGTATGACAGACACACTCAGAAGCGTGTCGCAGCAGCTTTTGGTGGTGCTGCAGCAGCCCAGTAGAACTTTCGACGATGTAAGAAGAACGTCCACCTGCTTTTGTAATGACTTCTCGCTTCCAATGCTGTTTCTTTGCGAAAACTTTGTAGACTAATTCGTCTTGCAGCTGAAACTTTGTCCGACCTGGTAGAATGAATTATTTCTGTGGCGGCCACAGAAGATGCAACAGGTTACAGTGTCTATGACCGTGTAACAATTCTGCTGACGACTTCCCGTCAGGTGACAAGGAGCAGTAAGGGACAGAATAACTTTCAGTGCCCACTGTGTGAAGAATGTACTTTCTCCATGCGACCTTTGGATGTTCCAATTAACTGTTTAATTTCACCATTAGACTGTGGATGAAAAAGTGCAGTGATCATATAATGTACGCCATTGACGACACAAAACTGTTGGAAATCGACTGACGTGAATTGTGGTCCAATATCCGAGATAAAGATCTTTGGAAGATCTTCAAGACAAATTATAGAAGACAAAGCTGATACAGTACTTGCAGCTGTGGTGGATTTCATGTGACAACAAAATGACACTCATTGTAAGCATCTACCACTAACAACCATCAGATGTTCCAGAATGGACCCACGAAATCGATGTGAATCTGTTGCCATAGTCCAGACGGACGTGGCCAGTCGAGAAAACGTTGCTTGGAGCTGAGTGAGTTCCCACGCAAGCTTTTCAGCGAGCGGTAAGTTGTTCAATCGGAGCGTCTATTCCCTGCCAAGTGCAACGATGTCTGGCGATTTGTTTCATGTGAACTATTCCCCAATGACCTTGGTGCAATAAAGACAAAACTTCTCGCTATAGAGAGTGAGAAATCACAAACGGCATATCGTCGTCTTCTGTATGCAACAGCAGAACACCTGAGTGTGGGGACAGTGCATAACAATGCGAAAAGTAGTGATCCACCACTGAGTAGGCAATGTATTTTAAATAGTGTGGGGACTCACGATACACGTATTACAAAACAGTCTGAAGAGCTGCGTTAGAAAGCTGATGTGGTAACACGTCGAAAACCGAGAGGAAATTTTTGAGGACATTCAAAGTCATAAGAACTGATATGAAAACATGATTCATCAACTGAATCGAAGGCTGTGTCTTTACCGACTGTAACTGTAACAATAAATCAATGTTAAAATGTTGCCCAACATTGCCTGTACAATGAATCATGCAGATAATTAGAAAATTTTGTGCTCTCTGGCATGGAACAGGCTTGGCAGGATGGAACAAGGCTGTCTAATGCCGATGATCTGTTAGCAAATAGAGCTTGCAGCCATAAAAACATCAGTGGAACTGTGTAACACCATAGATAATGGCGAGCGCCACTTTTTCAAGCTAACTGTAATTACACTATGCCTTATTGAGGGTTTCCAAGGCAAAAGCAAAGGGGTCATCAGAAGAATCAATTTTACTGGAGAGCACTCCTCAAATTCCATAACAAGATGCATCTATAGCTAACATGACAAGCTTAGCTGTATCACAATGAATCAAACATCGACGACTGAACAACGCGACCTTTAGTTGTTGAATTGCGTTTCAGCATTCTTTGAACCACATGAAAGGAATATTTTTTGTGGCTCAGCAGTTTGAGCAGTGCAGCAATTTGCGCAGCATTACAAATTAATCTGATAATAGGTGAAGTTCCTCATGACAGACTGCAGCTTCTTAATGTTATGGGGCGCTGGCAGATCTCCAATAGCAGCCTCTTCCGAAGCAGTAACTCAGTTCTCCCTAAAAGAAGGAGAACTTTTCTTTGTTGCACTTTAGGTCAGCTGCAGAAATTTTCTAAATGTTCAGCAGGAGTGTGACCAAAACTACAATATCATCTAAATAGTTTGTACAGAAAGGGACCTTTGCTGTTAACTGTTCCAGAAACCGTTGAAAAATTGCAGGAGCTGAAGCACTTTCAAACGGTAGTTTCTGAAACTGGCACAAACCTAAGTGAGAATTATCACAAAGTATCGCTTCGACTGTTAGTCCGGCAGTAACTGTAAGTATGCCACACACAAATCAATCTTTTAAAAGTATCTGCCCTGTCCCAGTCTATCCATCAATTCCTCAAGACGGAGAAGAATGAAAGAATCTACAATAGTTTGTAGGTTTAGAGTTACTTTAAAATCTCACGCATATAGACCACCTGACGGCTTCTTTATAACTACCAAGGGTGATGCCCTTTGGTTTGCAGAAATAGGTTGGATAACCTCACTCTCT
Source organism: Schistocerca piceifrons (assembly GCF_021461385.2). Lineage (NCBI taxonomy): Eukaryota > Metazoa > Arthropoda > Insecta > Orthoptera > Acrididae > Schistocerca > Schistocerca piceifrons. The sequence continues at coordinate 549,644,252 of NC_060143.1, forward strand.
TCCCCCCTTCGCAGTTCCTGAGCAGCTGGCTGATGTATTGCATGGGTGACAGGCTGCACGAGAAAAAAAATCATGGCTGTGTACTGTCTTTCACAGTAATGTGTTCTTCAAAGTCTTTAGCCCTTCTTAAGCCTGATTCCAACAGTTCCTTGTAGTTACTACACAAGCCAGTAAGAGCATGAGGCACTGAAGTACTGATCTGTAATACATTGTCTTGTATGCTCAGACTGAACGAATCAAACAAGTCTAACCCAAATATGATCGCACTGTTTCCAGAATTGAAATGAAACACGCTTTGTCACTCCGCGAAAAGCTGCTGTCAAACTACACGTCCGAAAGAACAGATACCATCTCCATATAGTTAAGACTAACCGGCCATTGACCTTCTTCTTCTGTGCGGATGCACACGCATTGCCTGAACTCTTACGGGACTCGGTAAGGTTGTCTGCCGCGAGTAATGAGTGGACAGGGGCACTACGAATGTAGTGTGTGGACATTCCCAAGTTGAGAATGTGGGTCTCATGGGGGGCGTTCAAGGAATAAATCCCTGCAGTCGCACTATCCTCTGTACCCTCGGTGGCTCAGATGATTAGAGCGTCTGCCATGTAAGCAGGAGATCCCGGGTACGAGTCCCGGTCGGGGCACACATTTTCAACTGTCCCCCTTGATGTATATCAACGCCTGTCGGCAGCTTAGGGTCTTGATTTACTTATCGTTTCAAGAACTGGAATATCATGTCCTTTGTAGGTAGACAAAATAGAAGTAGGGTGCTGTAGCGGCGAACTGACTGGTTTGCCATACGTGACTTTATGAATTAGGGAAACAGAAGCAGTAGTATCCAACTGTAACTTAAATGTATGTTGTTCCACTCGTAACTGAATGAAAAAGTTTGTACGTCGGCCTTCTTATGGCAACGGAAGATATCCGCGATGCAGAAGTATGAGATTTCGCATGTGCCATTGTGAATGGATTCGCCGAAACCATAGGCCTGTGTACCTGTTGGCAGCTTAGTCGTGATCGGTCCGTCACCCGCCAGTGGTTGGTTGCTATGCCTGGTGTGCCACATAAACACACTCTTTGAATGTGACCAGACGTCTACACTGATAGCGGATTGCATCACGAAAAGGGCAAGTTTCCCGATGATGATTCGAAAAGCACAGTGGACAAGACTTTCTCACAAATTTTTGTAGCACATGGAATGTACTACGAAACAATGCTTTTACTTCTGTCTGAGCCCTAGGTTTAATCTCTGTAACACCATCATATACTTCAGGCTAAGTGTCATGTATACTTTGAACAACAGAAACACATGAAGCCTCGAAATCAACTTCTGTTGAGTCCACAAATATCAGAGATTCCACAAAGGACAGAACTGTTTTAAAATCTGAGCCGTGTAGTTCGAGAACAGCAGCGCAAATGCGTGCGTCTCATACATTCTGTGTGATTGCTCCATATAACATGGCGTCACAACAGGCAATTCCACCAGAACGCTTAAGCTTCCGGTATCTTATGATACATATAAGTTCTGTGATCCACCATTTTATTGTCTGAGCAGGATGCTGCCTCAGATGAAAAAGTTGAAGCCTTGCAGCTGCTACATGGACCTGATTATCAGAATGTCCGTCCACCAATTTAACAAGGTAGTCATACCAGACGCTCTGAGAAACTGTGTCTGCACACAACTAGATACATAGGCGGTTGCATAATGCCCAACGTTGCATAGTGCCCAACGTTGCATAAAAAGTAAACATTGCGCTCAACACCTGTTATTTTGTAGGCTTCGAATCGTGGCCTCCATCTACAGCCATTTGTCCAACCATTCTTATTCCTAGCTATGGTGTGGGCTATGGTGCAGCTACCAGCAGCAGAGCTGCTTGTTTACTCCGTAATGATGTCAAATGGCTGACACCGAGCAGCAGGCATTCACTTCGCTGTGCCTGAAACTGTGCAGGGTCGGCTAAGACATTTCCTGAGGCACATCAGACATGGTGAAACAAGGAACAGGACACAGTAATTGAGAAGAACAAAATAGTAATTATCAGAAAGACGTGTACAACTCGCACACAGAAGGTAGAGGCAGGCGAATACGCTTAAAAGATGATCAACTTAGGCCCCATTTCTTGTCGTCATTTGTTATTACCTGACAAAGCTACAATCGTCTGGTATAAGAGTGAGATTTTTTATTGTTCTGGGAGATGGTGGAGTGAAACATAAGAACATAAAAAATATTGTTTCACTTTATTGTAACAATTGTATAAAGATTTAGTTAATATTGTTTAATCCATTTCCACATGAATTTTCCGAGTATTTGTAGCTAACTTTGAATATTAAAGTATCACATACTGAAAATTTTACAAAATCCGCCAGGTAAGCCGAGAGTGCTAATACACTGCTTCCTGGACTCGGGTAGGCGCGCCGGCCCCGGATCGAATCTGCCCCGCATATTACTGACGTCGGCCGGTGTGTCGGCCAGCCTGGATGTGGTTTTTAGGCGGTTTTCCACATCCCGCTAGGTGAATACCGGGCTGGTTCCCACGTTCCGCCTCAGTTACACGACTCGCAGACATCTGAACACGTTCACAGTATTCCATGGATTATACTAGACGCAGACAGCTGGGGTACACTAGTTCTGTCCTGGGGGATACGGGGTGGCGGCAGGAAGGGCATCTGGCCACCCCTTATAACTAACCTTGGCAAATCCGTTCCTAACCGTGTCGACCCTGCGCAACTGCGGGACAAGGCATCAGCAAAAGAAAGAAAGATACTGACAGTTTTACAAAACTATTCACCTGGCGTACATAGACATAATGTTCACAGTTAACGTTCAGCTTAAGACATGAAATACACTTGTGATCTACTTAAGACAATGCTGTCGTCTTAATCGGCGATCACAAACTGGAGTCAGCCTTCTTCGACTCGGCCGTATGTCGGCGATTCGGTGCAGTGGCGGCGCAAAGCTGAGAAAGGGTGTGGCTTCTCCAGCGCGCCCTGCAGTATGCTGCAAGACATCGTTATCTGTTGTGGTAGCGGCGCGAGACAACGACTTTGTTAAGGCACAGAAACTTAAGACGATACCACACAAACAATGTCAACAGAGGTTTGTGGTCCGTCGCACAATGGAGCTTGGCTCCAGTGAGGCATGTATGGAATTTACTTACAGCGTAATCACAAACGCCTCCTCTTCTATTTGCACTCACTTCTGCTGAGCTGAATTCAAAGTCGCTGTCAATGGTGCGGCCGGAGCATAGCAAAATAACATGCAGGGAAGGCACGCACAGCTCTGGTGAGACTTACTGCTACTCAGACATATGAGAGCCTAAAGGTCATTGGTTGGTGCCACATGGCCCTTACTGTAGATCAGAGATGACACATGCCATACAGGACGTCATTTTGTTGAAATCTACATCTCAGTCAGATGACTGGTGGTGGTATTCATTTCTACACGACTTCTGAAACGCCATTGAGTTTATCTTAATATTAATGTTTTCAGTAAAGGCTTCTTTATTATATTGGTGAAATCTCCCGCAACATTTAATAGCATCGAAAGAAAGTAATTTCCAAAGCTAAAAATGTTTCATTCCACTGGCAAAGCTAATTTAGACACAAAAACAATTTGCAAAAACATCTATCGAAAGCAACTCAGAGAACTTACAGGCTGAATCTAAGCGTGCTATTGTTGCCAAACAGATGCGAACGATCGTCTGCACACTGTCTGATCAAATGTATCTGGGCACCTATTAGAGAAAATAAATATGGTGCCTGTGTACGTTTCGGCTTCATAGTGGCTTGAACTCTGCTGGGGACACTTTCAGTGATCTGGCTGAATGTCTATGGAGGAATGCAACCCATTCTTGCTCAAGAAGGAACCGGAGAAGGTAGTGGGTTTGCACGCTGGGATCTAGATCGAAGTCGACGTTCTAACTCATCCCAAGAGCTTTCCACCGCGTTCAAGTTGGGACTCTGGACTGACCGGTCCAGTTCAATATGGTCATTGTCCACAAATCGTTACCAGAACCTTACAGATGTCGCTAATCACAGAGTGCATTGTCATGCTGATACATGAACACACCATCTGTGAGGTGTTCCTCTGCTGCAAGCAGTACATAGTACTGTAAAATGTGTTTAAATTATTCCGAATTCAGTGTTTTCTTAAGCACAATAGCCGCGCGGAGTGGCCGCGCGGTCTGAGGCGCTATGTCACGGATTGCGCGGCTCCTCCCGCCAGAGGTTCGAGTCCTCCCTCGGGCGTGTGTGTGTGTGTGTGTGTGTGTGTGTGTGTGTGTGTGTGGTGTTCTTTGCATAAGTTAGTTTAAGTACTGTCTAAGTCTAGGGACCAATGACGTCAGCAGTTTGGTCCCTTAGAAATTCACACACATTTGAACATTTAAGTGCAATAAGGAGATTACATCCTCACCACGAAAAACATCTCCTCCCCTTTACTTCACTCTTGGCGCTATAGATGATGGCAGGTACCGTTCACCATGCATTCGCCAAACCCAAACCCTTCCATCGGATTGCCACAGTCTACAGCGTGATAATCACTCCAGATCACCCGTTTTTAGCCGTCTGCTGTCCAATGACGTTCCTCCGTACACCAGCTCAAACGTCACGGAACACTGAATACAGAAATGTATGATTTGTGAGAAGCTGTCTAACATTTACCACATTCTTTTTAACTCACTGTGCACAGTGACTGTGCTAGGTGGATTCCTGGCTGAACTTTGGAACACATGAGTGATTCCTTCCACTACATCCATCAGCAATGCTCCTGGGTCTCTGTCCGTCAGTTCGTGAAGTCTGCCCGGTCTAGGTGTGGTTGTTCCTTCGCGGTTCCACTCCACACTCATATCATCAACAGTCGACTTGAGCAGCTTTAGAAGGACTGAAACGTTCCTGACGTATTTTTTACTCAGGTGACATCTAATGGGCAATTCATGTCTGAAATCAGTGAGTTCTCCTAACCGGCGCATGCTGCTGTCTCTGGTTCCCTACTGACGAGTCATCAAAGGGAAAATGACGGGATTTCTTCAAATTCTGAACTGTGGCAGAGTTCAAACGCTTTAACTTATTCCCCCCAAACTGTGACTGGGTAAGGCGGTCAGTCTGCGGTTCTGGTTGTCCTTAGTCGATGTTACAGTGATTTAATGATGTCCTCTCATACTAGCAGCGATTTAGTCACTCAGTGGGTGGTGTTTACTCCCAGCAAACGTGTGAAAATTTCAGGCATGTGCTGGCGGTTTGAATGCTCTGTCTTCTGGTGAAAGGGACATGCCGTTTGACAGTATCTCTTGCTGAGAGGGGTAATTCACCGATTTGCAAAAGGTCGCCAGTCAGGAAGCATTGCAGCATGTGTAGGGCTAGGTGGAGTAGACGGTTCTCAAGCGTTTGCAGACCATCAGTGTGTGTGAGTCCGCCACATTGTCCCAGACAAGAGTGACATATCCGAAGATTGGGGTACCAGTGTCATCTAGATGGCAAGCTGCAGTAGAAGAATGGACTGCTAACTCAGTAATGGATATAGAACCTGCATCCACCATGAGAATACTCTTTGATTTCTCTTACACAGGCCTGTCTGGCTCTCATGAATCTAATGGTACATTCGAAATTACATATGGGTGTCCAAATATTTTTGGTCGCATAGCGTATATGTAGACTATCTCTCAAAAATACGTTGGTCCTCGGATTGAAAACTCCATGAATGACGAAGATTCTAAGATGAGAGAATGTTAATATTTAAGTCACTGCAAGAGTTTTTTTTTTATATATAATCAGCGTTTTCTGATATATTTCACTTATTACTTTGATATTATTTCATTACCTGCACACAATTAAGAAAAAGTTATAAAACACAAACGCTTGTTTTATGTGATATCCAGACATTAGGACAAACGTGTTTGTTCACATGATAAAGACTTTAGCAAACTCTGTTCTCACACTCCTAGCCAATATATGCAATTTTTCATTGCCAAGAGGGCAATTTCCCAGATCTTCTAAAAACTGCTAAAGTAATACTTCTAGATAAGAAAGGAGACTCCCAGGTAATGTGAAATTATAATACTGTAAACTGTATCTGGCTTTTCAAAAATAGCTCAACAACACTTTCCTGCTTGACAAACAAACATTTTCAGTCAAATAATGTGTTATCAATATGCTAACAAGGTTTCAGAGCACTGAATTCCACTGAGACTGCTACTTTTTATCTTGTAACCACATTGTAGATGCATTTGAAAATCACTCCAAAATCTCAGATATTTTCTTGGATGAGACAAAGGCTTTTGATGTTATAGACTGTTCTGTTCCCCTAAATTAACTTATCTGTCATGGTATGTGAGGTGTGCCAAATAAGTGACTGAAATCTTATTTACGTAATTGATTTCATACTGCAGAGGTCAAACACAAGCTTGGTAGCACTACACAGAACTACTTTTCAGAGCCATCCATACTGCCACACAGTGTACCACAGATTTCTGGCTTAGTATAATTTCTTTTTCTACAGCTCATTAATGACCTGCCCTCGTGTGTAAAGAATGCAGAAGCAATACTATTTGCAGATGATACCAGTCTAATTATTGAAGCAAAAAACAGAGAAGGCATTACCACTTCTACAGGTGTCATCAGAGATTAAATTTGGGCGCTGATAACCATCCAGTTGAGCATCCCATAAACCAAACATCATTGTCATCATCAGAGATTAAATTTGCGAGGGGCTCTATAGCAACAAGCTTATCTTAAACCCACAAAAAACTATTACTTTGCACTTTCAGACCCAGAAAAATAAAAATACAGGAAAGCCACTAATTCACATAATCTCCATGAAATACAAAATATCACTGAGACCAAATTTCCATACCTTTGCCTGCAAGGAAATATAAAATGAGACTCTCACCTATTATCTTCCTTAAACTCACAACTCTCTAGTTAAAGTATGCTATCCATTAATGCAACTCTTGAAACTGTAAACACTGTGTATTTTCCCCAGATACTCTCACTGTTGAGGTGCAGTGTTATCTTTTGTGGTAATTCCCATCATGCCTTAACAAAATTCTGCAGCAAAAGAGAATAATTAAATTAATACAAAAATAAGAAAACAGAAGCTCATGTAAGCCATTTTTAGGTATCTAAATGTTCTTCCTCTTCACTGTATTTATATTTGAATGTTGCCTGTAAGGAAATGTATGATGAAGATGCCTTAATCCCAAACAATGCTGTCTATGAGCAGCATACTAGGTTGAGGAAAAATATTTGTGTAAACTGTTCCAGCACAACTCTCTGTCAAAAGGATGGTTATCATTCAGGTGCAGCATTATACACTAAGGTGCAATTAACTGCAGAGAGAATTAATCAAGTAAATGCAGTCAAAAAGGCTGTCAAATCCTTTTTATCAAAGAACTGTTTTTACTATCTGCGTGTGATTATAGAATAACTGTCTAATCACACTACCCTATAAAAACGTTACCCATTCGTCATAAGTTATATGTATAAATTGTATGTATAAATAAATATTGTGGATGAATCATCAGAAAACTAAATGTATTTCTTGCCAAACCAATAATTTTCTTGTGCTCTTGTGGAAGTGGTGAACTGAATGACAAATGCACTGAAGAACAATAATCCTTACACTTTCAAAAAGAAAGAAACACCAATGCAGCGCTCCATACTGTTCCTTACACCTTCACCTGGCCAAACTTAAAGACAATAATCACTGTTTTGTTGTTGTTGTGGTCTTCAGTCGTGAGACTGGTTTGATGCAACTCTCCATGCTACTCTATCCTGTGCAAACTGCTTCATCTCCCAGTACGTACTGCAACCTACATCCTTCTGTACCTGTTTAGTGTATTCATCTCCTGGTCTCCCTCTACGATTATCACCCTCCACACTGCCCTCCAATACTAAATTGGTGATCCCTTGATGCCTCAGAAAATGTCCTACCAACCGATCCCTTCTTCTAGTCACGTTGTGCCACAAACTTCTCTTCTCCCCAATCCTATTCAATACCTCCTCATTAGTTATATGATCTACCCATCTAATCTTCAGCATTCTTCTGTAGCACCACATTTCAAAAGCTTCTATTCTCTTCTTGTCCAAACTAGTTATCATCCATGTTTCACATCCATACATGGTTACACTCCTTACAAATACTTTCAGAAACAACTTCCTGACACTTAAATCTATACTCGATGTTAACAAATTTCTCTTCTTCAGAAATGCATTGCCAGTCTACATTTTATATCCTCTCTACTTTGACCATTATCGGTTATTTTGTTCCCCAAATGGCAAAACTCCTTTACTACTTTAAGTGCCTCATTTCCTAATCTAATTCCTTCAGCATCACCCGACTTAATTTGACTACATTCCATTATCCTCGTTTTGCTTTTGTTGATGTTCATCTTATATCCTCCTTTCAAGACACTATACATTCTGTTCTACTGCTCTTCTAAGTCCTTTGCTGTCTCTGACAGAACTACAATGTCATCGGTGAACCTCAAAGTTTTTATTTCTTCTCCATGGATTTTAATACCTACTCCAAATTTTTCTTTTGTTTCCTTCACTGCTTGCTCAATATACAGATTGAATAACACCAGGGAGTATACAGATTGAATAACACCAGGGAGAGGCTACAACCCTGTCTCACTCCCTTCCCAACCACTGCTTCCCTTTCATGTCCCTCGACTCTTATAACTGCCATCTGGTTTCTGTACAAATTGTAAATAGCCTTTCAATCCCTGTATTTTACCCCTGCCACCATTAGAATTGGAAAGAGGGTATTCCAGACAATATTGTCAAAAGCTTTCTCTAAGTCTACAAATGCTAGAAACATAGGTCTGCCTTTCCTTAATCTAGCTTCTATGATAAGTCGCAGGGTCAGTATTGCCTCACGTGTTCCAACATTTCTACGGAATCCAAACTGATCTTCCCCAAGGTCAGCTTCTACCAGTTTTTCCATTCGTCTGTAAAGAATTCGCATTAGTATTTTGCATTCTTGACTTATTAAACTGATTGTTCGGTAATTTTCACATCTGTCAGCACCTGCTTTCTTTGGGATTCGAATTATTATATTCTTCTTGAAGTCTGAGGGTATTTAGCCATAGATCTTGCTCACCAGATGGTAGAGTTTTGTCAGGACTGGCTCTCCCAAGGCCGTCAGTAGTTCTGATGGCATGTTGTCTACTCCCGGGGCCTTCTTTCGACTCATGTCTTTCAGTGCTCTGTCAAACTCTTCACACAGTATCGTATCTCCCATTTCATCTTCATCTACATTCTCTTCCATTTCCATAATATTGTCCTCAAGTACATCGCCCTGGTATAGACCCTCTATATACTCCTTCCACCTTTCTGCCTTCCCTTCTTTGCTTAGAACTGGGTTTCCATCTGAGCTCTTGATATGCATACAAGTGGTTCTCTTTTCTTCATAGGTCTCTCTCATTTTCCTGTAGGCAGTATCAATCTTACCTCTAGTGAGATAAGCCTCTACATCCTTACATTTGTCCTCTAGCCATCCCTGCTTAGCCATTTTGCACTTCCTGTCAATCTCATTTTTGAGACGTTTGTATTCCTTTTTGCCTGCTTCATTTACTGCATTTTTATATTTTCTCCTTTCATCAATTAAATTCAATATTTCTTCTGTTACCCAAGGATTTCTACTAGCCCTCGTCTATTTACCTACTTGATCCTCTGCTGCCTTTACTATTTCATCTCTCAAAGCTACCCATTCTTCTTCTACTGTATTTCATTCCCCCATTCCTGTCAATTGTTCCCTTATGCTCCCCCTGAAACTCTGTACAACCTCTGGTTTAGTCAGTTTATCCAGATCCCATCTCCTTAAATTCCCACCTTTTTGCAGTTTCTTCAATTTTATACTACAGTTCATAAACAATAGATTGTGGTCAGAGTCAACATCTGCCCCTGGAAATGTCTTACAATTTTAAACCTTCTTCCTACATGTCTCTCTTACCATTATATAATCTATCTGAGACCTTCCAGTATCTCCAGGCTTCTTCCATGTATGCAACCTTCTTTTATGATTCTTGAACCACGTGTTAGCTATGATTAATTTATGCTCTGTGCATAATTCTACCTGAATAATTTCTTTTATCTCATCATACATTTCCTCAATTTCTTCATCATCTGCAGAGCTAGTAGGCATATAAACTTGTACTACTGTAGTAGGTGTGGGCTTCGTGTCTATCTTTGCCACAATAATGCGTTCACTATGCTGTTGGTAGTAGCTTACCCGCACTTCTATTTTTTATTCATTATTAAACCTACTTCTGCATTACCCCTATTTGATTTTGTATTTATAACCCTGTATTCACCTGACCAAAAGTCTTGTTCCTCCTGCCACTGAACTTCACTAATTCCCACTATATGTAACTTTAACCTATCCATTTCCCTTTTTAAATTTGCTAACCTGCCTGCTTGATTAAGGGATCTGACATTCCACACTCCGATCCGTAGAACGCCAGTTTTCTTTCTTCTGATAATGATGTCCTCCGGAGATCCGAATGGGGGACTATTTTACCTCCGGAATATGTTACCCAAGAGGATGCCATCATCATGTAACCATACAGTAAAGCTGCATGCCCTCGGGAAAAATTACGGCTGTAGTTTCCCCTTGTTTTCAGCCGTTCGCAGTACCAGCACAGCACCGTTTTGGTTAGTGTTACAAGGCCAGATCAGTCAATCATCCAGACTGTTGCCCCTGCAACTACTGAAAAGGCTGCTGCCCCTCTTCAGGAACCACACGTTTGTCTGGCCTCTCAACAGATATCCCTCTATTGTGGTTGCACCTACGGTACGGTCATCTGTATCTCTTCACCAATGGCAAGGTCCATGGTTCTTGTGAGGGGAGGGGGAATCACTGTATTAATATTCAGAATTACAGGGTAATTACATTAATTTTACTATTACATGTGAAATAATAATGCAAATAGTCATTCAATAGTTAATCAGTCCTTGCTTTCAGCTATAAATGAGGAAAAAGCTTATTGTTGACTCTATTTCACATGGTGCATAATGACAGAATGCAGCTTTTTACCCTCCGTAATGTGGCTAAACTGTTCTGCATTGGTTTCAAGCTTTGACACAACAAAGAGAGTGCCAGGCATGTTCTATTACGTACCTAAGTTCTAAGAGGTGACCGTGCATGGTGCCAGTTGATGTGTCAGCTGCCTGTAGTGTCATTCTTTGTGAACAGAGGGCAGTACGATAAACCTTGTATTCTCTCACGTTGTCATCTGACCTTGGTCATCTGCATCCTGATCACTCTTGTTGATAGACACAATAATAATATCAGATGATATTACTGTGGACTCCACATGTGGAATACTCTGGATAAAAGTAAGCATCAAAGATGTTTATCTGATGCTTTTATACCCCACCTGTCTCAGGAGCTGCTGTCGCAGAGTACTTAACAGAAAACAGACAGTGGCGCACATATATTTTGTTAAATTTTACAATAGGGAGAGTTTTTAGTTTTTACGACAACAGGCTAGGGGAGAATCTTGATTAGAACAGATAGGCTAGGGATGAGGATTCATTCAGAATCCTCTGAATGTATGCTATAAAAATTACCAATTATCAGTAAACCGACTAATGGCAACAACTTCTGAGACATCATGATAGCCAACAGACACCAACTGCTTGTTTAGATGAAAGCAGAGGAGGAAATCAAGTAACCATATGGATGTTACAACATGAATAAATATACGTGTTCAAAGAAATATTAAGAAAAGTGAGAAAACAGTCAACATCAATCAGTCATCTTTTGGTACAGAGATGTGGACTACACTTGGAGGCATAATAAGTCCATGAGATTACTAATGGATAAAATTCAGATTCCCTATCCCAACATCTGAACACCAAAGAGAGAGATATGGCATGGAGGTGACTGATAGTGGATTATGAATTGAACTAATATCATTAGACAGGGAGAGAGCAACTGGTCCTGTTGAGTCTTGGAAGATTATGTGACAGAGCTTTCTCCCTTTCAGGAGCAGTTTATCTTAGGATCAATGAAGCATCGCAAAGGACAATAAAAAACGATGGGTCACTCAAGGAAATTAAGTCCATTCTGTTCATCAGCACAGCGCATAGCAGTTTGTGAGGCTCTTGGAGCTGCTGCGATCTAAACCTCAAGAAGATACCAATGATGAAGTTTATTCTGCATCTCCTCACTCAGTGGAACATTCTACTTTGCTGCAACGTTGTATAACATGGTAAGGGTGTGGAATGGGTGAGGGAGGTGAAGTTGAAGTCCCTTAGCCATGTGTAAAATATTCATTTAGCAAAGCAGTCACTATTCTGATTATAAAGTATTTCAAAGAAAACAGCACAATCTGGTACTATGCTGACTTATAGCATCCATCTTAACTTATCTTTGTAACCAGTAGAACAGATAGCTTAAGTTCTTTTTCCTGAAAGTCTGAAGTATGGAATAGTAGTAACTATTTATAAAACTGGAATAAGCAAGTGATCTCCAATTACAGGCACATATCCCTGCTCCCCAAGTCTAAAGTATTTCAGCTCAGCTCAGCTTCTGTTAAGGCTTCTGTATAGAGCAATCAATATGTCTTCCAACTCTCTTACTTCCACTAAGTCATAATAAATATCTTGTTGGCATTTTATATGTCTTCCTAAATCCTTGGATTATTTTATTTACTTATTTACACATCAAATTCCATAGGACTAAATTGAGGAGCAAATCTCCAAGCTCATGGAATGTGTCAGTACATGAAATTACAACATAAAATTAATAACAGATAAAAAATAAATGTTCATGAACTCAAAGAATGTCAAGCCATAAGTTTAAGTAAATGTAATCAACAATACAACAAGAATCAGCTTAATTTTGCAAGGATCTCCTCGACAGAATAGAAGGAGTGATCCATGAGGAAGCTCTTCAGTTTCAATCTGAAAGTACATGTATTACTGCTAAGATTTTTGAAGGGTAGCTTATTGAAAGTGGATGCAACACACCTTTCTGCACAAGTCCGATCCAAATGCACGTTTGATTTCTGCCGAGTATTAACTGGGTGACAGTTGCTTATTCTTGGGAATAATCTAATATTGTTAACAAGAAATGACAGTAGGGAATATATGTATTGAGAGGCCAATATCAAAATATCCAGACTCATGAACAGGGATCGACAAGAGGTTCATGAACTTACACCGCGTATTACCTGAACCGCCTGTTTCTGAGTCAAAAATATCCTTTTAGAATGGAAAGAATTACCCCAAAATATAAGTGAATGAAAGTAAGCAAAGTAGACTAATTTTCATGTCAAACGATCACTTACTTCATATACCTTTCGAATAGTAAAAGTGGCAGCATTAAGTCTCTGAACAAGATCCTGAACATGTGCTTTCCATGACAGTTTACTACCTATCTAAACACCTAGAAATTTGAACTGTTCAGTTTCACTTATCATATGCCCATTCTCTGAAATTAAAACGTCATGTTTTGTTGAATTGTATGTCAGAAACTGTAAAAAATTGGGTCTTACTGTGATTTAGCATTAGTTTATTTTCTACAACCCATGAACTTTTGTCGTGAAATGCACTTATTGAAACAGAACCAATGTTGCACAAAACAACCTTTACTACCAAGCTGGTGTTATCAGCAAACAGAAATATTATGTATACCTCATAAAATTCTACTAGAGGCGCCCAAGTGTTGTGTCATTACAAGCATTCCACTACCTTATACATGGTGGTCAGAAACAGTCTGAAAAGTTTGTAAAGGTGTTACCTCATAGATTGTGCTGAGAAATAACTGTTAAGAAAAAAATTTGATACATTGCACCATTTCTGGGTTAATTAACATTGAAATTAGCCAATCAGGCTATTGCGCATACAAATTCAAATGCCTTGCCAAATACAATTAGTGTCAGTTGTTCTCGTAATATATAATCTTATATGATAGTCCACGAGATTGCTCAGCCTTTGCCTTTAGTTTGACCATTACTGTCATCACAGGTCAAGTTTCTGCATAACTTACTTGTTTGGTTTTAGGAAACCAAACAAAACACACATTTGGTGATGGTGTCTCTGGTGAGCTGCTTGAATTTGCTCTTGTTTCTGACTGCCCTATATATAGTGTATTATCTCAACAGTAACCAGTAAAGGGTCATGTTATCAAATGACACTGCAGTAATAAGACAAAGTTCAGATATGGAAAACTTTGGTGGTTCACCTGTTCCTGTTCTTCACCTACACACATTATTCGCCAGAGAACTTTGGAGAACTCTTCAAACCTAAGATGTGGACTGATAAAGAAGCCATGCACATCCATACCTGACATGACCAAAATTGTGAAACGAGTCCCTACTGGGTAACTGGGAAATTTTCATGGAAAAATGTTGACAGATTTTTGTGCTGTCTATTAAAAGGAAGGGTTTATTCTTATGATAATATTAATGTGAACTTTTTGAGGAAATCTGACACAAAAAGTGATCTATAGCTGCTATTAGACACTTATAATTTAGTATGAGTCATCAGCTTCCCTACAAGACTTGCTCAGAATGCTAGGATCCTTATCTTTGTATTCATAAAATCTTAAGTCAAAGACACAAGCTTATCCTGTGGCACACAGATCATCAGATCAAGATGCACATGTAGCCATATTATGTACCTTAGCTCCATGTACAGTTCAGAAACACTCAAAGAAAATAGTGAGGCTCACTAATGACAAAAATACTCAGGGTTTAAGGAAAGCTTAAAAAATATTGAGTGAGGTAGACTGAAATAAACACATCGCTAGCTCTAAATTCAACACATGAATTTGTATCTATTTGTGAAAGTACTTTTCCTAAAAACATAATTAAATGTAGTAATGGGAAGTTATTAAAGAAGCCAAGGATCACAAAGAAAAAGAACTTGGACAAAATAAAACAAGCACTGATCCAGAAATAATTTCAGCCTACAAATTGTGCGGCAACATATTAAGAAACAGGAGTATGCACATCTTTTCTGAAACTGGCAGATCACACAAGAAAAGCAAATCAGTATGGAATATAATTAAAAGAGAAACAGAGAAGAAAATAGTAGATGATGGCATTATTTTTGTTAAAGTAAATGGATCATTGTAAAAGACAGTTATGTGTAGCAGATATATTTAATAATTAATTTTTGAAAATAGGTGAAACGTTTTGCATAAAATTCATAAGAGAAAGCAACAACCTGCACTGAAGAAGCAATACAGAGGATATTTACTGAAATAAAAATTAATGTCTCATTGCCATCTGAAGTAAAGATGATCACCATAAGTCTAAAAAGTAAAAGTTCATATGGGGCTGACAATATCTCCAACAAGACTCTAAAAAGTTGTGTCACAATATTTATGTAATGTACATTACTTCAGGTTGCTTCCCCAGACAGATTAAAGTACGGCATCGTCAAGTCACTCCATAAAAAGGGCGATTCCACAGATGTCAATAACAGCAGCCCAGTGTTGCACCTTACATCATTTTCTTAAATTTTTTAGAAGGTGATGTGATCTGTGGCTGTCACCCCCTGTGTAGTAATGGGATACTTAGCCAATCACAGTTTGAATTACAAAAGGCCTGTCCTTCACAGTCAGATATTTTATAGATTTACTGAGCACTAATAAAATCTTCAAATATCACCTGTTGAGATCTTCTACCACTTATCAAAGGTATTTAGTTGTGTTAATCATAATATTCTATTAGATAAACTAAGTTTTTTTTGAATATGTAGTTCAGATCATGCCAGGTTTTATTCTTATTAACAAAACTGTAGGCAGAAAGTCACAACAGGCCAGTGTTTCTTATATTGTGTTCCATGGAACCATGAAGATCACTCAATGGTTCTGCAAAATGTACATACCTCTTTTCATAACATTAAAAAAAAGTGTGCAAAATAAAACTAGAATGTCTTCTATTTACTAATTTGTATTGTCTGAAGGAATGTTTGACACAAATAAGGCAGTATTTACTAGAGAGATGGCAACCTGAAATGTGCTTCATTCCAAACAACAGTAAGAGTCCCTTGAAAGAGAAAGAGGTTGACATAGTTGAGAAATTTTTCTCTCCCACTCTGCCTAGGTATAACATAGTCTATGAGCTCTGGCAATGGCAGTGATGCGGAGACTGGTGGCAGAACAAGCAGATGGTTCCTGTACTCTGTGACAGCAGAGCTTGTGAAGTAAATGGTTAGTCAGAAGGTAAGTTCAGACTACAGTGAGTCACCGTAAGTGAGCATGAAACAGCCATGAAGCAAAACAAATCAGAAATATTTACACATGAAAGGATTATCACTTTAATGTTAAATGACACATACAAACTGCTTCAGAGAGTAGCAATGCAGGACAAGTGCATAAACATTGTCATATTAGTGGACATTCCAATGTGACATACCTGCAGTGGAATCACCCTCCAGCAGAGCAAGCTGTAGCAACCTATGAAGCCCAAATATCTCTGAACTTCCCTCCATATCGCAATCAGGCTATTCTGGGGATCCCAATTATTGTTGGATGCTAAAGAAGTTTATTGGAGGCAATTTAATGAAGATGTTGTTCAACACCTGAAAAGATTTTATGTCTATATGTTCCTAATGAACAGCAGATCAAAAATTAAAATTAAACATGAGTTTTTAATCCATTGTTTATTGTCACTGCATGACTTTTGATCAAGTCAGCAGAAAAAACAAGACTTGTTGAACTGTCATCTGCTCCGTCAGAAGAAAAATTTTATTTAATGTTGCTATCAGAATCATGGTCCAGTTTAAATCATGATATTGATCATCATCATCATCATCATCATCATCATTCAAGACTGATTATGCCTTTCAGCATTCAGACTGGAGCAAAGTCCCCCTTACAAAGTTCCTCCATGATCCCCTGTTCAGTGCTAACATTGGTGCCTCTTCTGATGTTAAGCTTATTACTTCAAAATCATTCTTAACCTAATCCAGGTACCTTCTCCTTGGTCTACCCTGACTCCTCCTACCCTCTACTGCTGAACTCATGAGCCTCTTCGATAACCTTGCTTCTCCCATGCGTGTAACATGACCCCACCATCTAAGCCTGTTCGCCCTGACTGCTACATCTATAGAGTTCATTCCCAGTTTTTCTTTGATTTCATCATTGTGCACACCCTCCTGCCATTGTTCCCATCTACTAGTACCTGCAATCATCCTAGCTACTTTCATATCCGTAACCTCAAACTTATTGATAAGGTAACCTGAATCCACCCAGCTTTTGCTCCCATACAACAAAGTTGGTCAAAAGATTGAACGGTGCACTGATAACTTAGTCTTGGTACTGACTTCTTTCTTGCAGAAGAGAGTAGATCACAGCTGAGCACTCACTGCATTAGCTTTGCTACACCTCGCTTCCAGTTCTTTGATCAATTGTCACAAAAGTTGATGTACTTTTACCATTTGTAATTACATATATGTGTGAAACTGACTTCTCTGCTAATGGGCCAACAACAAAAAATTGTGGTTCTGCAACACCCTGATCCTGAATCTGTTCCAGGAAATTTCATTCATACTGCCTAACGTGAAGTATATTCATGAAAATGAGAGCCATAACCACCTACTTCAGGAAAGATTTGTATTAATTTTGAAATCATCTTCTGAAGAAAATAAATATTACCTTACCAGAGGAATAACTGCCACCTTCAGGTATACAGAAGTCAGTAATCCAACATATTTTGCATATTTTCATTTACTAATGTTTTATGTAATAATATTATGGAGTTACTCCGCACTTAGGCAAAAAGCATTCATTGCACAAAAGAAAGTAATTTCAATTATTTGTAGGGTTCACACACAAACATCTTGTAGACATCTTTTTAAGCAGCTGAGAACATTAGCTATAGTCTCACAGAACATTTATTCACTTACAATTTTTTTTTGTCAACAGTACATCTTAGTTTGAGAGTAACAGAGATATTCACTAGAAGAAAAAAATCATCTGCTTTACACTTTAATGAATCTAATTTTGAGAAAGAAATATGCTACTGTTTAACAATCTACCCACGGAAATAAAATGTCTGATACATATCAAAAGTTAATGAAGAAGCTGATTTCTGCTTGATTTACATTTAGAAGTCTCTTTCATTGAGTTATCCAGCAGATGGGACTGTTATCATATTTTCAGTCAGTACTGTCCTGTGGTGTGACCTTCCAGGGCAATGTAGCTAAAGGCCAAAAAGTATTTATTCTACAGAGATGAGAGGATAGGTATTGTGTAGATTTGGTAAGTGAATATTTTGAAGAAGCTTCTTCAAAGACCTAGGGATGCTTACACTAAAGTGCCACTAGTTTGGCTCCACAGTGGTATTTGTGGTTGATAGTGTGATCTGGAATGAACTGTGAAGGTCAAAGTCAGAATAACAGAACTGAAAATAATTTTCACGTAGGTCAAATGCTGCTGTCTGCATTTAATTTACTGCAGTGGCTGCCGACTAAGGTCATATATGGTGAAGGAATAGCAACACAACTTAAGTTTATTGTAGCAGATTGTGAGATGAAAGTATGTAAAAGACAGAGGCACATAAATCAATGTGAAAGGAAAATTAAGTGGTGGAGATTAAAGGATAAAAATTTGAGGGAGGAGTTTAGTGAAAAAGTACTGGGAAAGGTAAAATTGGCAGAGAGTGTGCAGGAGTGGTGGAAAATAAATAGTGCTGTTATAAGGAAGACCAGGGAGGAAGTGTTTGGGTTAACATCTGGGAGAAGTGCTGAGGATGGGCAAGCATACAAAAGTGCAAAGAAGGAGGCAAAATGAGCCGTGGCTAAAGCTAAAGCTGAATCAGTAAGGGAGGCATACAAACAACTACAGAAAAATCAGGATATGAGACAACTGATACGGATAGGCAAATCAAGAGATAAAACTTCTAAGGATCTAACAGCAATAAAACAAATTAAAGATGAAACAGGAATAATTCTGCATAACCATGAAAAAATAATCCAAAGGTGGTTGAGTTATTTTGAGGAATGAAGAGAATGTGAGAGTGAAAATTGAGGAAGGAAAGGCAAATGAAGGATTAACGATGGATATAAGTAGAGATGAAGTCGAACAGGCAGTTGAAAAGATGAAATATGGGGTGGCAGTTGGCCCAGACCAGATCCCCTTTGAGGTATGGAAGTGTCTTGGTAAGAAGGGAATTGAGCTGCTTTGGGATTTAATGAAGAAGATTTGGTGTCAGGAGGAGATGCCAGACGAGTGGAGAACTAGTGTACTGATTCCAATATTTAAGGGGAAAGGTGATGCGCAGGACTGCAGTAAATATAAAGGTTTTAAACTGCTGGCACACACAATGAAAATTTGGGAAAGAGTTATAGAAGCAAGATTACACAAGGAGACTGTGGTGTGTGAAGAACAGTTTGGGTTCATGCCTGGAAGAGGAATGACTGATGCAATACATGCTTTAAGGCAGATAGTGGAGAGACACAGGGAGCTACAAGCTGATATACATGTGGCTTTCATTGATTTGGAGAAAACATATGACAGAGTCCCAACGGATGAAATACGGAGAAGCATGAGAGTGTAGTGTGTGCCAGAGAAGTATGTGAGGTTAGTGGTGAGAAGTAGTGTGGGCATGACAAAGGAGTTTCCAGTAAAAGTAGGGTTACATCAAGGGTCTGCACTTAGTCCCTACCTCTTCGACCTGATTATGGACATGCTGGTGAAAGATGTGAAGAAGGGAGCACCGTGGAATATGATGTTTGCAGATGATTTGGTTCTCTGTGAGCAGAGCATCGACAGACTTGAGGAAAAGCTGGAGGATTGGAGGAAGGCACTAGAAGAAAGAGGGATGAAAATTAGCAGGACAAAGTCAGAACATTTAGCACTGAAGGATGTGCAGATGAGGTCTTACAAGATCCAGGATGATGAGCTGAAATCGGTCTGCAAATTTAAATACCTGAGGTCGTACATACAGAGGGACGGAGGACTGGAAAGCGAGATACAACACCAAATAAATTCCGGTTGGAACAACAGGAGGAAAATGAGTGGAGTGTTGTGTGACAAGAAGGTGAGCATTGGGTTGAAAGGGAAAGTGTACAAGTTGATGGTAAGGCCTGCTATGATATATGGGGCAGAGACATGGCCAATCACAGTAGCCCGGGAAAGGAAGATGGAAGTGGCAGAAATGAGGATGCTGAAGTGGATGTGTGGGTTAACAAGGAAGGACAGGATTAAAAATGAATTTGCTAGAGGAGCTGTAAAAGTGGGACCCATGGGGAAAAAGATACAAGAGAGCAGACTAAGGTGGTATGGACACTTACAGAGGAAAGGAGAAGAGTATATCGGAAACAGAGTTGAAGATATACAGATTGAAGGAGCGAGAAGTAGAGGAAGACTGAAAATGAGGTGGAAGGATAAGATATCCAGGGACCTAAGGGAGAAAGGATGGAAGAAGGAAGAGGCAATGTATAGAGTACTATGGAGGAGAAGGATCCAGAAAAGCAGTGCCGACGCTACGTGACATGGGACAAGGCGATGATAAAGAAGAAGAAGAAGAAGAAGAAGAAGAGTGGCTGGCCACTAAAGTGCAACTTGAAGTGTGATTTATTCATCTTGTTATGAGCAGTTTCAGGACACTTGATCTGATATATAGGAGATGTGTGAAGTTATACAATAATGACGTTTTGAAGATAAATACAATGAATCCATTACAATGTTTTTGAAATAGTTAGCATGTTGATACATTATTTTTCACATTAAAGTTATGCAGAATGTACATCAATAACAATTACTTCACAAATACAGTGTAGTTTTTGTTCCTAACATAAATCCTGCGTCTTTACAGTTAGTTGTATTGTAATTACTACCACTTTTCTACATATAAATTCCACAAATGATAAATTGGGCTTTTGTTTACATTTATTTGACATAATTTTAGTTTGCAGTCCAGTATCTCTATAAATTAATTGGAATTCATTTTAATAGCTCACAATTAACTGTAAATCAACTTATACTCAACTTGTACAGTAATCTAACAATCTTACAATTCAAGTTCTTGCATATATGTAGCCTTGTGTGAACACTGCATAGCATTATCACATTCTCATATACATTTGAAATTGTTAAATAATGACTTATTCTGTGTAAATTACATACGGTGTCCTCCCCCCCCCCCCCCACCCCCCACCCCCCACCCCCCAAATTATTATGTGTAAGATTTATGGTTGAGACTTTGTCATGGCATGTACCCACGAGAATAGGAAGTTTGTTATGATATACAAAATTATTGTGGTGACCAATCTGTTTATAAAACAAAGTGGTGAGAAATTATATTCTGTTACTTACATTACACAGACAGTTCACACAAAGAATTGCTTTAACATAATTACATATCATTACCACAGATTGTTAACAAACATTTCTTTTTATAAATTCTTTCTCAAAGATATTCCTCTGCTCTATGAACTTACACTTTAAGCATCACCTTTGAGTATCCCATTTCTCCTCAATTTTATTCAGAAGCTTTGTCCTTCTGTAAAATAACAAAAAGTCTCCTTTGCTAAAAGTTCAGTAATAACACAACTACAGAAATATGCGCAGTTCTAAATGATCAGTGGATGGCTAAACCTTACAGTTTTTAACATGACATAAGTTAAACATCTTATGAAATACTATTACTAAATAGAGGAAATATATAGTTTAAGAAATCATGTTTTAGGTAGCAAAACCCAGTTACACATACAGATGCTTACTAACTAGAGTGCCTTGCTCTAGCATTAGGAAAGCACGTAGTCTACATGGAGCCAAAGTTTACAAGATGAAATGTAAAATAAGTGAATTACTAATTACAATGGATTCAGTTGTTTTGTTAATTCATCAAGTAGCATTCACATTGTAATGGCACACTCATATGTCAAATGCAATATACAGGGTGGTCCATTGACAGTGACCAGGCCAAATATCTCATGAAATAAGCATCAAACGAAAACCCTACATAGAACAAAACTCATCTAGCTCGAAGAGGAAACCAGATGGCTCTTCGGTTGGCCCGCTAGATGGTGCTGCCATAGGTCAAACAGATATCAACTGCATTTTTTAAAATAGGAACCTCAATTTTTTATTACATATTTGTGTAGTATGTAAAGAAATATGAAGGTTTTACTTGGATCACTTTTTTTGCTTTGTGATTGATGGCACTGTAATAGTCAAATTGTATAAGTACATGGTATCATGAAACATTCCACCAGTGCAGAGAGTATTTGCTTTGTGATACATTACCTGTGTTAAAATGGACCATTTACTAACTGTGGAAAAGGTCGATATCATGTTGATATATGGCTATCATGATCAAAATGCCCAATGGGCATGTGCTATATATGCTGCTTGGTATCCTGGAGAACATCATCCAAGTGTCCAGAACATTCGCTGGATAGTTACATTATTTAAGGAAACAGGAAGTGTTCAGCCACATGTGAAACATCAACCATGACCTGCAACAAATGATGATGCCCAAGTAGGTGTTTTAGCTGCTGTTGCAGCTAATCCGCATGTCAGTAGCAGACAAATTGCACTAGAATCTGGAATCTCAAAAATGTCGGTGTTGAGAATGCTACATCAACATTGATTGCACCCATACCATATTTCTGTGCACCAGGAATTGCATGGCAATGACTTTGAATGTCATGTACAGTTCTGCCACTGGACACAAGGGAAATTACAGGACGATGACAGATTTTTTGTATGCATTCTATTTAGCAACGAAGCGTCATTCACCAACAGCAGTAACATAAATCAACGTAATATGCACTCTAGGGCAACAGAAAATCCATGATGGCTGTGACAAGTGGAACATCAGTGACCTTGGCGGGTTAATGTATGGTGCAGCATTGTGGGAGGAAGGGTAATTGGCCCCCATTTTATCAATGGCAATCTAAATGCTGCAATGTATGCTGATTTCCTACATAATGTTCTACCGATGTACTTCCAACATGATGGATGTCCAGCACATAGCTCGCATGTGGTTGAAGTGGTATTGAATAGCACATTTCATGACAGGTGGATTGATCATTGAAACACCATACCATGGCCCGCACCTTCAACGGATCTGACGTCCCCAGATTTCTTTCTGTGGGGAAAGTTGAAGGATATTTGCTATTGTGATCCACTGACAATGCCTGACAACATGAGTCAGTGCATTGTCAATGCATGTGTGAACATTACAGAAGGCAAACTAGTCACTGTTGAGAGGAATGTTGTTACACATACTGCCAAATGCATTGAGATTGATGGACATCATTTTGAGGATTTATTGCATTAATGTGGTATTTACAGGTAATCACACTGTAACAGCATGCGTTCTCGGAAATGATAAGTTCAAAAAGGTACATACATCACATTGGAACAACCGAAATAAAATGTTGAAACGTACCTACAATCTGTATTTTATTTTAAAAATCCTACCTGTTAGCAACTGTTTGTCTAAAATTGTGAGCCATATGTTTGTGACTATGACAATGCCATCTATCACAAAGCGAAAAAAGTGGTCCAACTAAAACATTCATATTTCTTTACGTACTACATGAATATGTAATAAAAATTTGGGTTCCTATCTAAAAAAAACGCAGTTGACATTCATTTGACCTATGGCAGCACCACCTAGCAGGCCAACCATAGCACCATCTGGTTTCCACCTTCAAACTAGACAAGTTTCGTTCTTTGTAGCTTTCTTGTTTGACACTTATTTCATGAGATATTTGGCCCAGTCACGATCAATGGACCACCCTATATATTTGTTTTGATTCTGCATTTATATGTATGCTCATTTATATTACACTCTTATCTCCATCCTTCAGTAACCAAGCATTTGTATAGGAAATGGCAAAGTTCTACACTTCATGATAGTAACTGGATAACTGTATCTCATATAACAATAAATGGCATATAGTACAACTAGTTTCCACCGCAGTACAATGTTCCATTAAACTGAATTAATATCAGGATCAGTCATCTAAGTGAATCACTCCAAAAATGTAACTGGTATAGTGCATAAGACATTTCATGCATGTAAATGACCTGGCAATACTTTCCACACACAAGCCATCATTAGGAAAATAACATATTTAAAATTAATATGGTCACTTTGCCATCTGGAAAAGATTTGTGTTGTTGTTATTCCTGATGAAATGCAAAGGGCTTCACTTGTACGAAATATTCTTGAAACAGGTAATTACAGTCCACAACAGCACTTACGGCCTCTAGGCTGGGGATGTGCAGTAGACAGTTGTGCAATTATTCAAGCAGCACTCAGTTTGTTTCCATGTTCTGTACTGTGTAAACTTCCATCATATTTGAGCATTGAATCATGTTTTACATGTGTGAAAATATTATTGACTGATTTCCATGGTAATCTGTGTGTTCTGCAAGATTTTTGGAATGGCTGAAACGTCTAGAAGCTGTCATTGCAGGAACATAATGTAGAAGCTATCTCTGCACTTCCAGCTGAGTTGACAACACAGCACTCCTTGTGAACTGCATGGTCAGAGGCCAATAGTGCTGTCTCTGACTGTAATTCATATCCACACCCATGTTTATTTTCAATAATTGCAAGTTCCTCAGCTTATACAAAGGTTGTTGTATAGTGTATTGACCATTTGATAACATTACATTAAATTCATTATCCATAGCTAGCACAGCTTTTTGCTCCTTGTCAAAATTTCCTCCCATTACCTTTATGTGTGATTAGACATTTAAGGTACAAACCATTTCATTTGTACAGTCAAGCATATGTACATGTAAACTATGTGTACATGTAAATTAGGGCATAAGTCAGTTCTGATCCTTTGAGCATAGACTTTTGTCAGTATTGCTTTCACAAAAGCATATTTCAATAATAGTAATAGTAATAATAATAATATCTTTTTTGCTTTTTACAGCTTCATAAGTAGTACAGAACTATTGTAAATAAGTTTAAGGAAAAATAGTATTTGTCAAGTTCTGGTGCAACAGAAATAAGTTCCAGGTTTTCAAACCACTTTAGAGTATGTAAAAAATTCAAGTATATGTATATATCTCATGTATCGCACAATACAACTATGACAACATGATACCTTCTGAAACGAATCTGAAAAATATTGTTGTAACTTTAATATATTACAACTATTGGCATAAAATATCAAGGTAATTCCCACACCAGTTTCAAATTCCTATGACGGAATGTGTTTCTAGTCAGTAGTGTCCCATTGTGCTTATTGCTTCTTCAGAAAATTTCATTTACTAGCAACAACATTTTTTGGTACACAAGGAGAGCCAAGAACCCACCCTATCCCCCCTCCTCCATGTCTTTTATGCAACAAACCTACTACTCTCATTTCATTACAGTTAGAACAATACTTGAATTCCTCTTTGGACATTACTGTCTTTAAATAGTGTAAATTGCTATAAGAAACTAAGCTAGTACAAAATGCTATGCACCAACATCACTTCAACACAGACATTTTCCACAAATAACAGTTCTATTACTTTCATCATCTCAAAACATGTACTGATATAAATTCATCAGATGCAATTAGTGTATGCCTACACTTAATTTCCAGGTATAAACAAATAGTATATGACACAATTCATGATCACATGCCACAGAAGAGACTAAAGTTCTCTAACATATAGCTGCCTAATCATAATCATCATCTTTCACATGCTAAAACACAACCTATATCTCATAGAGATCTAATCAATACATGAAGAAAACCCCTCATAACATTATCACAGCATATATGAATCTATCTCAATGCAATATCATTATATTCATAGTCAACTTCACATATTTAATAATAAGTATTCAAACTGCTGTCTCCACATTGTAAAATATTCTGACCATAGTGACCATAGTTCTCAAATTATAACTATCCAACACATTTGATTAACTGATTTCTTTATTAATTCATGTAACAATTTACATTGTGTGGATTTCATCAGCAGAATCATATACAATACAATATACTTACAATTTATACACATAAAATTAATATTTACACACATTTTTAAGGTATCTTACATTAGTTTTATATCCTTATGTAATTTTATTATAGTACTGAACAATTCTGGATTTCATATTATAATTTTTCCTTGTGTATTACAATGCAGGCTTAATTACACTACGTGTTTTAATTCAGATAGTCCATTACTGTGTAATAACTTTTATTTAATAAAATTTTTTTTAGTTTTGTTTTGAACTTTCCAATTGTGTCAATATCTTTTATATTTTGGGGTAATTTATTATATAATTTAACGGCATTGTACAACAAGCTCTGCTGAGTTTTAACTTTATTTTTCCTCTGTAGGTGCAGATTGTATTGATTTCTAGTTTCATAGCTGTGTACTAAAGAATTTTTAACATAGCAGTCAATATTTTTTTTTACATACATAATACTTCGAAAAATGTATTCACAGGGGACATTTAGGATTTCCAGCTTTTGGAAATGTTCAAGGCAGTGAGCCCTACTGCCACTCTTGGTTATTATACGAGTTGCTCTCTTCTGTAATTTGAAAACTATTTGAATATTTTTACAGTTGACAACCCAAAATATTATTCCATAGGTAATACCAGAGTGGATATAAGAAAAATATACAGATCTGACACATGTAGTATCACACACTGCAGTCAGAATTCTAAGAGCATAGCATGTAGTAGTGATTCTGTTACTAAGAATTTAATATGTTGTTCCCACTTTAACTGACTGTCAACATGCATACCAAAAAATTTTGTGTAGTCTACACATTCTATAGTTTCATCGTTTAACTTAAAGTTGCTATAGTGTGGCTTCTTCCAGACATATAAGTTAACAGCATTTGTTTTTTTTTTAAATTTAGTGTTGGTTTATTATTGGATGCCCACTCATGTACACTGTTTAGTGTTTGTTCGGATTTTTCTTTCAGTGCATCTGGTGATTTGTCACTGATTAGAACATTTGAGTCATCTGCAAACAATATTGTTTGTCCATGCTTGATGCTCTGTGGGAAGTCATTTATGTGAATGAGGAATAGTATTGGGCCAAGGACACTACCCTGTGGGACACTTATATTGACATAATTTGGGTCTGAAGTATACTTTACAATATAGTTTGAGCAACTTGAAATATGTGAGATTTCAGTTATGTGTCTTCTATTTTGTTAGATATGACTAGAACCACTTTTTCACAAGTCCCCTTATTCCCAGTTCATCTAACTTATTTAACAATATGTTGTGGTCTACTGTATCAAATGCCTTAGTTAGATCAAGAAATATACCCGTTGTGTAGTTCCCTTTATCTAATGCTTCTAGAATGTATTTTGTGAGGTGTGCTGTTGCCGATTCTGTGCTTTTCCCTGCTCTAAATCCAAACTGGTCAACAGACAGTAAGTTGTATTTATTTAAATAATTCACTAGCCTATATTTCATAATAGTTTCTAATATTTTTCCAAAGCATGAGAGTAGAGAAATTGTCCTATGATTTTCAATTTTTCCTGCATCACCTTTTTTGAAGAGAGGTAGTAATTTAGCATATTTTAAATAGTCTGGAAAGGAGGCCTGCTTGAAAGATTGATTTATAATATCAACTAAAGGTGGTAGTAGGCTCTTGATACAGTCCTTAATTATGAAAATGGGGACTTCATCCAGACCAGCTGAGTTCTTGTTTTTCAGTTTGCTGACTGCTTTGTAGACTTCTTCTTGTGTTGTAGGAAATAACACCATTCAGTGTGATACACCATTATTTGGCTTTTTGACCTGAGGGGCTGTTAGAAAATTTTCCTGTAATTTTATACCTATGCTACTAAAATAATCATTTATATAATTTGACAAATATATTGGGTCTTTTATTTGAGTCCCTCTTCTCCAATACACTTCAAACATTATTGCAGTTCACACCATTTTTCACCATTGAATATACTTAACAGACAAGTGTCATTAAACTTTTAAATTTTGATCTTACTATTCTCTTTTCATATCATGTCTTGCCAATGCTTTCACTATAATAGTTACATTCAAATGCTGGCAACAGATCATGAAAATTACAATAGCAAACCAACAAATCTAACTTCCTGTCTTTGCACTTGTAAATATAGCACAAAAGTTCATCAAATATTTCCACAATTTATGTTTATGGAACTTCT
The DNA here is from genome assembly GCF_021461385.2 of Schistocerca piceifrons. Lineage (NCBI taxonomy): Eukaryota > Metazoa > Arthropoda > Insecta > Orthoptera > Acrididae > Schistocerca > Schistocerca piceifrons. The sequence continues at coordinate 549,672,333 of NC_060143.1, forward strand.
ATGAAACCATACAGCACAGTAATTCATTGCATCTAAAGTCACCAAATGCAAAAAAATATTTCTACTTATAGATAGTGAAAAACATACCTTCTAAAAATGCAAGACAACTTAAAAGTCTCTTCGGGTTTGCTATCAGATCCTAAAATCAACTTGATTCAATATTTCGGCAATACAACTGTTATCTTCAGGAGACTGCTGCTTCTGCTGATAAGTCCCACTGAGAACAGATGTCAGGCTGCAAATCAACACCTTATATAGGCCTCCATGCCATACACAGTGCATGCTGCCCTCCAAGACTGGGCAGGTGATGCCGCCCTTAGTAGAACACTGGCGGCAATGATATAACATACTCAGAGATGATTTTTGAACACTCAGACTGGCTGCAACAAAGAACATTCTGTTTTGATGTGGGACAATACAGGATTCCATGAGATTCTAAGAGGAAACCCATTGTCTTCATTAATTAAATTATTCACCAACCTTATTTCAGGCGCCTCCTTATAGACACTATTCCAAAAACTGGAAGCATTGGCAACTATTACAGTTCGTTCAGATTTCATACTGTGTCCTGTGTTTAAGCAATGTTCTGCTATTGACAATTTTTCCAGCTGTTGTAGCCTCGTACGATGGTGATGTTTCATGCACCTGTCATGAACTGTGCAAATCGAATGGCTGATGTAAGCCTTCCCACATTGACACAGAATTTAGTGTATACCAACTTTCCTAAACCAAAAATCATCTTTCACAGAGCCAAGTAGTGTCCTAATCTTGTAAGGTGGATGGAACACATTATCAAGTGTGGCCTCAGTTGCCTGAGATTGCAGTCATGGTGTGTGAATTGCATTTGCATGAGTGTGTATGTGCGTGTTTGTCATCTAATTTTGACAAAGTCTTGCTGGCCAAAAGCTATATTTGTGACATTCTTTTGGTTGTGCCTGTCTATGACACAGCATTGCTATATGGTGAGTAGCAACTTTCCTTTTCACAATATTGTTACAAATAACAAGCTGAGCTTTTGCTTACATTATACTTTCATATATTTAGTTTGCAGTTCAGTATCTCCATAAATTACTTATAAATTGACCACAATTCATGTTGAGTGACTTACTCTCATTAATACAGTAATCCAACGAACTTACAGTTTATGCTCTTGCACCTGTCTAACTTAGTGTAAACATGCATTGTAGTATTAAGGTCCTCAGCATGTTTGGAATCTTATTCTTAATTAAATACTGTCCTATTTTCCTACATTACAGCCTTTAATATGCAAATGGAGAGAATAAATAGTATTTTTAATTTTTTAGCATCAAAAATATTTTCCTAATTAATTTCTTCTGTAATACTAGAAGCCTTGATACTTTTGCTGAATGTCCCCAAAAGATTATACTGTAATGAACAACCAACTCAAAGTAGCACTTATAGATTACCTTTCTGAAGTCTAAGTTTATGGCACCTAGCAAAATACAAATTGCAAATGCTCAGCTATTCTGTTTATTTACTAGGTAGTCAACATGTACAATCAAATTTAAATTTGTATAAAGAACTTTACAAGGTTTGCTTCTGTCATATTCTGGTCATTGCACATTATTTTTATTTCACTTTGTTCTAAAGATGTAGTTACTAAATTCATCATTTTCATTTTAGTTTCATATAGTTTTAGTCCATTTTGATAGAAGCCAGACTGAAGTTTTTCTAAAGCATTTTTGACACTTTCTGGGTTTCTTTTATCCATCTCATTTTTCATTAGAGCTGATGTTTCATCAGCAAATCAAACTAAAGGAATATCAGTAGCAAGCAATATGCAGTAATTGAATAGGTATGAATGCAATGTCAAACCTTGTGGGGCTTCTTTGAAAATAGGTTTGCAGTTTAGGAGTAATTGTCTGAAATTAAAGTTACAATTACTCCTTATTTCCTATCTCTTAAAGAAGAGGTGAACCACTGTAATGCAGTGTGCCTGATTCCATATATCTGTAATTTGTGTAGAAATAAGGAATGGATGACTCGAATGAATGCTTTTGCTAGATCACAGTCTATTCTTGTGATCTTCCTATTCTTATCTAATGTGGAGCATATCTTTTGAGTAAATTTATTGATCACATTTATTGTGTTTTTTCCTTGTTGGAATCCAAACTGGTTTCCAAAAATTATGTTGTCGTAATAATAAATTTCTTTTCAATATAATAGAAGGAAATATTCCACGTGGGAAAAATTATATATAAAAACAAAGATGAGGTGACTTACCGAACGAAAGCGCTGGCAGGTCGATAGACACACAAACAAACACAAACATACACACAAAATTCAAGCTTTCACAACAAACTGTTGCCTCATCAGGAAAGAGGGAAGGAGAGGGGAAGACGAAAGGAAGTGGGTTTTAAGGGAGAGGGTAAGGAGTCATCCCAATCCCGGGAGTGGAAAGACTTACCTTAGGGGGAAAAAAGGACAGGTATACACTCGCACACACGCACATATCCATCCACACATACCATAGGTATGTGTGGATACCTATGGTATGTGTGGATGGATATATGCGTGTGTGCGAGTGTATACCTGTCCTTTTTTCCCCCTAAGGTAAGTCTTTCCGCTCCCGGGATTGGGATGACTCCTTACCCTCTCCCTTAAAACCCACTTCCTTTCGTCTTCCCCTCTCCTTCCCTCTTTCCTGATGAGGCAACAGTTTGTTGTGAAAGCTTGAATTTTGTGTGTATGTTTGTGTTTGTTTGTGTGCCTATCGACCTGCCAGCGCTTTCGTTCTGTAAGTCACCTCATCTTTGTTTATATATATAATAAATTTGTTTATTTGGTTTGCAGCATTTTTTTCAGAGACTTCAGAGAAGACTGGTAGAAGAACGACAGGGTCCCTCATAGAAATCTTATCTTGGCATATTTCTGTACATTTGTAAAGCATTTGTACTAAAAGGATTGTTTTATAATAATTGACAGTGATAGCTAAATGGCACCACATAAATCCTTGATTACAGCTGTACATGCCCTACCCAGATATTCTGTTTTTTAAAGACAATATTTCATTTTCCACATCTCTTTGGATCAGTTTTTCAAATTGTTTAAAATATATGTTTTCCAAGCTTATGAAATTTACTTTGTCTTCATAGGTTTCCATATCTACATCTAATGTTGCTACATTTGTACTATATCATTTTGAGATTCTCTTGAGTTTTGACTTTGGCTCATCATTCCAACAGAACAACTGACCACACTGCTTTTGTCTTGTTTCTGTGTCATCGGATGAGTCTATTATTTGTAATTTGTTTAGCAGCAAGTGCAATTTCCCTGAATACAGCTTTATATCATTTAATGTATGTAACAAAATCAGGATTTCTGTTTCACTTGTTTCGTTTGCTTGTCACTGAGGTGATACAACATGTGGTACAAAATGTTGCAATACAGATCACATGGCATGATGCTTATCAGAGCAAAAATTGTGTTCCTGTTCAGATGATACAATGTGTGATACAATACTAACATGAGTCATGATATGACAAGCTACACAGCAGTATCAGTCACATTTCCACATTGAACAGCCAAAGAAACTGGTACATCTGCCTAATATTGTGTAGGGCCTACACGAGCAAGCAGAAGTGCTGCAGCACAATGTGGCAGGACTTGGCTAATGTCTGAAGTAGTGCTGGAGGGAATTGAAACCATGAATCCTGCAGGACTGTTCATAAATCCCTAAGAGTAGGAGGGTGTGGAGCTCTCTTCTGATCAGCACGTTGCAAGGCATCTCAGATATGATCAATAATGTTGATGTCTGGGGAGTTTAGAGGCCAGCAGAAGTGTGTAAACTCAGAATGGTGCTCCTGGAGACACTCTGTAGAAATTATGTACATGTAGGGTGTCGCATTGTTGTGCTAGAATTGCCCAAGTCTGTCGGAATGCACAATGGATATGAACAGATGCAGGTAATCAGACAGTATGCTTATCTGTGAGTCACCTGTCAGAGTCGTATCTAGATGTACCAAGAGTCCCAAATAATTCCAACTGCAGACACTCCACACTATTACAGAGCCTCCACCAGCTTGAACAGTCCCCTGCTTACTTGCAGAGTCCATGGATTCACGAGGTTGTCTCCATACCTATACACGTCAATCCACTCAATACAATTTGAAATAAGACTTGTCTGACCAAGAAACATCTTTCCAGTCATCAAAAGTCCAGTATCAGTGTTGACAGGCCCAAGCGAGGTGTAAGGCTTTGTACCCTACAGTCATCAAGGGTACATGAGTGGGTTTTTGGCTCTGAAAGCCCAAATCAATGATGTTTCGTAGAATGGTTCACTTGCTGACTCTTGTTGTGCCCCAGTACTGAAATTTGCAGCAGTCTGTGAAAGGGTTGCAGTTCTGTCATGTTTAACAATTCTCTTCAGTCATCATTGGTCCCATTCCTACAGGATGTTTTTCCAGCCACAGCGATGTCAGATATTTGATGTTTTACTGGATTCTTGAGATTCGTAAAACACTCATGAAATGGTCATACAGGAAAATCCCCACTTCATAGCTACCTCAGAGATGCTGTGTCCCATTGCTCATTTGCTGACTGTAACACCACATTCAGACTCAATTAAATCTTGATAACCTGCCACTGTAGCAGCAGTAGCTGATGTAGCAATTGCACCAGTTGTTGTCTTCACCAGACGTTGAAGACCGCAGTTCTCTATTCTCTCTGTTTACATATTACTGTATTTGAATATGCATCTCTATACCAGTTTCCTTGGTGCTTCAGTTTATTTCAGTTTCAGTTGCAATCATGAGCTCTTGAGAAAAGGGCATTAATTTGGCTTATCGTTATTTAAACGCAAGAAAACTGAAAAAGAAAAGGAAGCACTGGATGAACCCATAAAATGGTATAAATGTCACAAAATATCTCAACAAAGACACAGAGTCCATGAATTTTATAGAATGAGTCCAGACAGTTTGCACTTTTTGGAGAAACATACAAATTTTCATCTGCTATTTCTACAACTGTGAAGCTACCATTACAATAAAGTAAACTGGTAATCCACCAAAAGAAATTCAGTTTTTGTAAGACCACCTAAAGTGGAACTTTGCTCCAGATGGTGCATATACAAATAATTGTTGCAAATTATTAAAGCTAACATAGTGTTTATACAACTATTCAAGTTCACAAAGCAGTAACTGATTCAGCTTTAGGAGTATTTAGAAGAAATACTGGATTTGAAAGGACTTCAACAGCAATTAATGGTGCAGCAGAGGGTGGTGAACTCTTCACTGAAGTAAACAATTTGTTTTGAAGAAATGGAAGTAGTTCATGGTGCTAAGGAGAATCCCAGCATGTCCTCCTCGGCTTCATCCAGTTGTTCATTCAAAAGTAACAGGACTTTAGCATTCAGGTTTTTTTTACACCTGTCACAAAGTTTCCAGAAATTGGGGAGTAGACCACAAACATCCAGTCATCATTATAAGCTCAGGAATCATAGTGTCTTATTTCAGTAAGTTTTAATTTCCAGCTTCAGACCACATTGGTAGCATACAAACAAGAGAGACATGAAGCAGCTCTGCAGGCTGCATAGTAGGCCATAGCAGGCAGCAATACCCTCATTTATAGCATAAAGCTGCCAACTCCCAACAATTTATCTCTCATAATTTCTCTAAATGAAAAAGGCATCGCTTTCCTTCCACCATTAAAGACAATTTCAGTTGTTGTTGTTGTGGTCTTCAGTCCTGAGACTGGTTTGATGCAGCTCTCCATGCTACTCTATCCTGTGCAAGCTTTTTCATCTCCCAGTACCTACTGCAACCCACATCCTTCTGAATCTGCTTAGTGTATTCATCTCTTGGTCTCCCTCTACGATTTTTACCCTCCACGCTGCCCTCCAATACTAAATTGGTGATCCCTTGATGCCTCAGAACATGTCCTACCAACCGATCCCTTCTTCTGGTCAAGTTGTGCCACAAACTTCTCTCCTCCCCAATCCTATTCAATACCTCCTCATTAGTTATGTGATCTACCCATCTAATCTTCAGCATTCTTCTGTAGCACCACATTTCGAAAGCTTTCAGTATGTTAGCTAAATTTCATACTTAGCAGTGTGTGACCTAAAACCTCCCAAATGAAAACTGGCCAGTGACTACATTCTTCACTGCAAATGTTTCAAAATATGCCTGGTAGTTTACTTAATGGCAAAGTGTCGCAATAACTAGAAACAATAGTGAATAGAAAACTAGTTCATTGTCAGTCTGTGATGTGGAACCAGAATATGTGAAACAATCAAATATGAGCTGGTGCGTTTCAGGTGCCAGTTTCCATCGATTGTCATTTTGACCTTTGAATCAACTTCAAAACTTATTTGTCTTATTCATATCTTTGGTGGCAGGATTTAATGGCAGCTCATGCGTTCTGTGAGAGGCAGGTGCAGGTATCCGCGGTGTGAAGTGAAATGATGTCAGACTCTGTATGTATGTAGACCGCCGAGAGACTGAGATGACATCATGAAGGAGCATGGCCAGCTGTTACGACATTTTTAATCATGTAAGGCAGATCCATTGCCCATGCTGATGGGGTTTTCCTAGAGGTTGGAAGGACAAGTTCCTTTGAGTCTGTTACAAGCTACACTGGCCAAATGAATTGGAGTTGTCGAGTTGCTTCGGTGGGTTGTGTGCATTTTATTTGAATATTCCAGTGTACTAAAACCATTTGGGACTGTTCTAGTTGTTTATCGCTCAACTTGGTGTCATGACTTGATACCTAGATGGCAGTTAAGGAAGTGTAGCTACGCCCAACCAACAGACATGAAGTATGGCTAAGTACGTAGCTAGAAGTGCAATAAGTAGTGTGTAAGTTACTGTCTGTCGTTCCAAGCCACCCTGGGATATTTCTTTCATTCTACCTTGTAGTTCAGTATTGTAGTCTGGCGTTTAAATGTGTGCTGAGATAGTTGTGTATCTTTTTAACTTCTAGGCCATTATTTTATTGGTGGTTTTAAGCAATTGGTTCATTAAAGTTTAAGGGCCATGACTGGCAAAGAAACTCACGGAAGTTAATTGTTTTTGCATTTAGTTGTGGCATATATCTTTGAAAGTTATTGATAAACTGTTCTCTAGGTAAGATTCTGCATCTCATGCCTCAGAATAATGTTTGCTGCTGTTGTGTTTTATGTTACAGATCATTGGCAGTGGTCGACGTGAGCAAACCGGGAGCTGAGTACCATGGTGGCAGAGTGATATTTAAGGCTCTGCTCCCCCTCCCCCCTCTCCCCCCCCCCCCCCCCCCCACCCTGTGCCTCGCATATTGGGTTATGTTGTTACTGGTTTGTGATTCCATCCTTCCGATGAAGAGTTATGGTGTCTGAAGTTTAAATTGCAGTGCAAAGTTGAGAACATTTCTATTTCATTTTCTGTCCTGTTGATCTCTTGTATTGGTTAAAATCCTTTGGTGTGCTCATGTCTATCTGATTCACATGCAGAATTGAAGTGACCTCATTTTAGGGGCTATTTGTGATATTGTTATGTTCTAATAGCAATGGATTTATGAATATTTTCCATTAATCAACTTCATTAACCAAACTTAAATAATTGTTTGGTGAAATTAATGCACCTCCCTAGTAGTGGAAGTGGTTCCTGTTTTTAATAATAAAGCTTTTATGAATATTACTTTATTTAAGGAAAGTTGGCTAGCCAATTACTGCAAGATCTGTGTTTCGGGCTTAATGTATTTTCTTTGTGGTTGGAAGTAATTAGAGTTCTGATAGGAATTGTGGGGACATTAGTTTCATCTAAGTAATGAAATTTATATGAGTTAGTTCACACAGTCACATTTAATTTTTCAGCTTTTATGGGCATTGTTCTAGTTATAGAAATTTGTTTATGTCATTTGTTAAAGTTATGTGGCTTTATAAGGCAATCGCCTTTGTATTATTGTTATGATTGGGATTTGATAAAAGCTTTATGATTGTAATAACAAAATATGTGGCAACTACAATGGATTACTCCTGTGATTTCGATGTGTCCTTGAGATCCACATCCCAAAATACTTTTATGAAATAGTTTCCTTTGAATTGAATGAGGAAGCCTGCAGGGGGGAGAACACATGTTCACCTAAAAGCCATTGTTTTCAACTATTTAAGCAAAAAGTAGAAGCTTTTGCTGTGAACTTAAGTGGACAGTTGATTGTGACTTTGCTTCATTTGCATAATAACCAAAAATAGTAGTCGAGCTCATTGTAAAAATCTCTTCAAAACACAGGATTTTAACTGCTTCACGTGGATACATTTACCAATCAGTTGTACACATCAAAAATATCATTGGTAATTACTGCAAAAACAGCTCTGTCCATGGCTATGGAACAGGGGCTAGACTCAACTTACATTTACCAAGAAAAAATAAACATAAAACTCAAAACAGCGTTTTTTTACCAAGGAATAAAAGCTGTACAATAAATTACCAAAAGGGATTCAAGAAATTGCAAAAATGCACTTATTTAAAAAGGCAGCTAAAAAGTACCTGTTATACAATACATTTTATACATTGAAGGAATACTTAGATAAAACAGAGTAGGGATTTGGTAAAAAAATGTTATACAAATAAATTATAATAATGATTATAAAACATCCAACATTCCACACAACACCTTCACATTATTTCTTTTTCCATCTTTTTTTCCCCTTTTCCAGAAAACTTACCCCCAAATTATGCATAGCACAATACTAACAACTATTCCTCTTTCTTAGCTCACTCATTATAGAGGGATGCTGACTCACTTTTTCAGGATAGCAAATGGTAAGTTGCAGTAGAGAAAATGGTCCAGAGATCACCAGTGTGTGTGTGTTTGTGTGTGTAGTGAGTGAAGTGTTATGAAACAATGTGTGTATAGTATGTGCAGTGACTGATAGTGAGATATGAGTGAACGGTGTGGCATTACATTATTTAATAAGTTATTTGTAAAAAAGGTATTGTATACCAGGAGTATATCTAATGATTCTCTCTAATTAGAAGTCTGTAAATGTATGTGTATATGAATTAATTTATTTTAAATTGGTCTAAACTTGTAAATACTTTGACATGTCCTATATCCTTTTAAAAAGAGATGTACAGCTGAATAAAGCTACTACTACTACTACTACTATTACTCTTAGTACATAAAACAGTTTTTCCAAGGCACTTCTGATTACTAGAACTTTCTGCTGTAGAACAGTGTCCATTCTGTGAAAAATCACATTGATGTGGCAGCATAAATTTGGTTGAGTGTCATACAAATATCATGTGCTCCACTCTTCCCATATTAGCTAGCCAAACTGAGTCATATCCTTCTGCAAGAACTGGCTTATCTTTAAATTAATTTCAAAGAATTACTATGTAATCTTTTGTAACCCCCCATCACTTAGTCACAGAAAGAAAGAAATTTTTGGCTTCTCACAGAAAAGAGACAGGAAAAGCCAAATGTGCTATGCATGATTTGAGTAGCAGAGCACTAAACTGTGGTTATGGTAAGAAATCCACACAGTGCCTCTGCCGTCAGAAGTTTCCTGACATAAGAAATATTTGAGTAGCTGATTTGACAGTTATTATTGGTTGACATAAATAATTACTGCAGTAACCATATAAAACAAAGTGCCTTATGATATTGAGCCCAGCTGTTCTGCAATTATTGGCTCAGCTTTTGCTACACACATGCATCTTGGAAGGATCTGCGGTTCTCGCTGACAGTTAACTATCCACAATTCACCGAATCCATTCTTAAACAAGACGACAGAGGCTGGAACAACCAAATTGTTCTTGAGTGGTATGCTTCTCTTACATTCCACTACAAGATCCATGGACTGATGCATGGCATGACACATGACAGTTAAGTTTCTAGCATTGACTGCAGGAATGATCACTTCATCCAGTACACATAGTCTCCACACACTCGGATGCACATCTTCCTGTCCACAGTATCTCATCTCATCCAGCATAATATTCGAGTGACCAAAATCTATAATTGCCTGACAAGCTTTCAAAAAGTCCCATCCGAGAATGATGTCATGACTACACTCTTGTAATAAGATGACTTCTAAGGGCTGTGTATGGCCTGTAGGTTTTACATATTTCCGATTGGCCACCTTCAGCACAGATGTTTTGCTGTCAACAAATACAGTTTTATCGAACTGGTGATGGTACTTCTCTGAAGTGACTGAATATGATGCTCCAGAGTGCACAAGAACTTGGGCTGGTTGGCCATCCATGAGGATATCGATGTAGTTTCCTATCATTTTTCTAGTGATTGACGGCAGCCTCACCTCCAAGGAAGGTCGCACCCTTTAGATTTCCAGGTTATGGTGGCTAGGTGATTATCTGAAGCTTCTAAATGGTGATGGAGACCTCGATCGGCATGTTGGGTAGCGTCCTCTTCAGCGGCTAGCTTGCGGTGATGGTGACCTGCGTCGTCCTGCACCCACATCTTCTTGTTCATCTTTGTTGTCCCGGAGTTGGCATTGACTAAGATTGGTCTGCTGTCTTCTGGCGCAGGCATCATCAAATATCCACTGCCTTTCTTGACAATAGTGTACCCCATGTCCCGGTCATCTACAGTGGAAACATACTGGTTGGTTATCCTGGGTCCTCCAGACGTCAGTCTTCCTTGGTGCCCAAACAGGTTTCTCATGCGGCATTGTAGGAGTGTAACTTTGCCTGGGTCTGATTTGAAAGGGAATTGAAGGACTAGACATTGGGTTCAATGTCTGTTCTGCTTCCTCCATTATGACCTGTTGATGTGTCTCAGTTTTTTGCTCACTGTGCAATCAAAGTGCCTTTTGAACTTCCTCTCTCACTATCTGATGAAGAACACTCGTGAAATCAGTTTCTTCCTCCATCACACACATTGATATGATGTTTGGAAGCCATTCAAACTTCTTGCATGTAATTCTTTTTTGATGCATTGACTCGATATACTGCCACAATTTTACGAAGTCGTCTGCTGTCGAAACCTCCTTCGGGAGTAGGGCTTGATACATGTCCTCAGCAACACCCTTCATGAGATGTGCAACTTTATCTTCCTCCTCCATTCTAGGATCCACTATTTTACACAGCTCCAAGATGTCTTGAACGTGGGGTGCTGTCATTTCTCCTGCACGCTGTACCCTGAACTTCAATTTCTCTTCCGCCTTGCACTTCTGTCGTTGTGTGTTGCTGAAATACTAGCACATTCTGCTTGGAATACTTCCCAGCTTGTGAAGTTCTCCTTGTTGTTCTCGTACCATTGCTTGGCAGTGGCCTCCAAGTAGAAAAATACGATAGCCACACACACGGTGTCACCCCATTTGTTAAATTTGGCTATATGCTTATATATCTTCAGCCACTTGTTTGGATCTTGGCCATCATCACCAGAGAACCCGGAATGATGACTCATGTCGTGGAACATATTTGCTGTCATCGTAATGTCCTCTTCTTCTTCTGTCTTCAGTAGATTGTGATCTATTGAATACGGCTTGAATTCGGTTTCTCGCCACGTAAATGGCAGCTCCGTCATAGCATGATGGGAGGCACTGTGTCATCGATAATGTGCGGTATCACAGGTTCCAATACCTGGCACCTCCACCAGAATAATGTCACGTAGAAGAAGGTGTTAGTAGATGAATGACAAACACTAACTTCACTTAATGAAGGTTTATTCAGCACTTGCACATACAAGAGCGCGGAGCGAACTGCCTTCGGCCAGAAGACACGCGGTATATATACGGCTACAGAACATTCCAGTACAATGATTATTGCCATTTTTGGATACTTCTAGAATGTACTGGAAGCAAATATAGAAACTAAAATTTTACAGTTCAGGTGAGTTTTGAACTCAGAACCCTCCATGCATTAGTCTAGTGTCATAACCACTACACTACAGCAACAGTGCTGCCGAATTTCTTCCTCGGCAATATTAACCTGAAATTACTGAATGATATAGGGATGTTTATGAACTGTATGGAAGGTCCTGTTATTTCAGTTCTGTTTTGTTATATCTGCTAGTTAAGTTAGCAAGGTAACTTAGTGTAAGATGCCTTTCTATGTTCTTTGCTATGATAGTATCATCTGTGTCATCACCTTTTGTGTGTGTACAAGCATGTAGTTAGTGAAACAGAGTATGTGGTTTTTATATCCATGCGTTACTGAACAATCCAATACAAAACATAACAACTGGTGATGAGAAATTAAAGACGAAATCAGTGTACGCACCTTTGTGAATAAATTTTTGCTGAAATAGTGCACAGGGGGAAAATAGATTGCATTAGCTGTTGGCTGCAGCATGTCAGACGCCGACAGTGAACACGAGGACAAGGAAGCAGCAAAGAACATTAAAGTGTCTGTGGATAGTCCCAGTGCCATCACAATGCCCGAGTTCACGAAACAAGTACAGTGGAATGTGTAGCATTCTATAGTGAAAAAGAATTTCACTGTGCACAAGATTCTAGAGAATTTGCAAATGAACGACCTACAGAGTCTCATTGGATTTGCATGTTCATCTCTTATTATGGAGCTAACATACCCTCAGAAGCCAGAGAAGATGACTTTCAATGAAATAGTGACACTAGTGAAAGATCATATAGAGCCTGCACTTTCAGTGATTCGGGAGCACTATACATTTCACACAAGAAACCAGCGTCTGGAAGAATCCATTCCACAGTACATATCTCAGTTGAAATCTTTAGCACAAAACTGTGAGTTTAAAGATAATCTGTAAGAAGCACTATAGAACTAATTAGTCCATGGTTTAAGAAATGAAACAAATTGAGGAAAAAAAAAGAAAAAAAAGGAAAAATCAAAATGTTTGGAGAACATGAACTGACATTCAATAAATGTCAAGAAAATGCAGTGACTATGGAGACTACCATAAGTGATGCTGCAATGCTTGGTCAAGAAGATAATCAGGCTTCTTCAAGCAGAGTGCATAAAGTGTGTACCAAAAAAAGGGATCTTGATGAAGAAAATGTCAATATGTGCAAGGAGTGTTGCAGTATTGATGCGTGTTCCACTGTGGCAGAGAAAATTCCAGTCTACAGAATTAGCATTATTAAGCAAATGGATAATGATGCCTGGGTTGTAGAGCAGGTTGTGGATGAAAATAAAATACCTTTTGAGTTGGATAAGGGTGCACATGCCACTTGTATGGCATATCAAGAATGATGTAAATATTTCTGAAAGATAAGTTGTGCAAAGTGAATACAAAAATTATTCACTGTGATGACACACATGTGAAGGGCTCTGTATATATAGTTAATGTCGCTGTTGACATTGACAAAGTAAGCTGCTGTTCATTGACTCTATATGTTGTACAGTCACCAACCAGCTCCACTGTACTGGGGAGGAACTGGGTAAGATTCATTCCACTTAACTGGGACAATATTGTCAAAATATACCAAGTTAAGCAATTAGATGTTTCCCACCCAGAGACAGATTCTGTAGAAAAGCTTGTAAAGCCATATGCTGAGACTTTCACAAAAAAAGTCAAGGAACTTACAATGTGCCACTGATATCCTAGTGCTAAAAGAATGGGCTCAATCCATTGCCCTTCATGTCAGGTCAATGCCCCTAGCTCATCAACTTCTTATAGAAAATAAAATACAGGACATGGACAGGAAAAACTCTTGTCAGGTTGTCAGATGAGTAATTTGCCAAGGCCAGATGGGCTACACCTGTTGTGCCTATCATTCAGCCAGCTAAAGGCCAAACATCAAAAGTTAAGAATCTGTGGGGATTTTAAGGTAATGGTGAACCCAGACCTTGTCATTCCTCACTATTCCTTGCCAAAAATAGATCAAATTTTGCTAAACTAGGAAGGAGTGAGAAATTCACACAACTTGATTTTACAATTTACACTTAGAAATTTACAATTAGAAATGGATGAGCCATCTCAAGATCTTCAAACCATTGTTACTCCTTGGGAGCTGTGTAAGTTTACTAGACTTGCTTTTGGAGGCTTCTGCTCCAGCTATACTGCTAGCAAAAATGGAAAACATTCATGTTGGTCTTAAAAAAGCATGTTGCTATTTTGATGATACTATAAACATTTGTTCCATTTACTTGCGTTAATAGAAGAGGTATAACAATCCAGAACTAACTGTGATTATTGAGGAATGTAAGTATTTTTCAAAATGAGGTGGAATATTGTCGTCACATTATTGATAACAATGGATTGAATAGTAGTGACAGCAAACTAGAAGCTGCAAGGAAAGCCCAAAGTCAACAATCCAAACTCATATCTTATCTTTGTGGTATGCTGAACTATTATGGAATACGTCTACCAAGCTTGTCTAGAATTCTATGTCTTCTGAAGTCACATGCCAACAAATCAAAGTTTGAATGGAATGCAAAATTTGAAAGCATACAAAGACGCTAAATGTATGTTGCTGTCACATGAAGTTTTGTGCCATTATGACCTGTCATTGCCGCTGGTTTAGCTTGTGATACTGCTGAGTGAGGCATGCATGCACATCTTTCTCATATATTTCCTGATAGAGTTGAAAGTCCTCTAGTGTTTCCTAGTTCCACCTTGAGCAAAGCAGAATAAAATTATCGCATCTTGGATAAGGAAGCTAGAGCCATTTTATGGTGTGTAAAAAAGTATGATCTGTACCTAAGAGGCTATCACAGACTGCAAAGATGGATTGAATTTTTATCTCGGTGTGATTATGAAATTAAATGTTGTAAAATTGATGAAAATTGTAATGCTGACTGTATATCAAGACTGCTGTTGCCTGGACTGATTAAACCTGATGATTGTGAAATGGTTGTAAATTTCTTCATGCTTGTTAGTGCCCCTGTTACAGCCAAGGAAATTTCCAAAAAGACAGTCAAAGACAAAATACTATCTGTCTAGTAGAACTGTGTCAAAAATAACCAATAGCCAAATAAGGTGCCACACATTCTTGTAGGGTATTCAATGCATTGCAATGAGTTCTCTATATATCATAACTATTCTGTTAGAGAGAGGAAAGTTATGATCCCAAGTAGTCTAAGACCTCAAATTTAAAAAGAAACATGTTGGGACCATTTGGTAATCACAAAAATGAAGTCTGTAGTTCAAAGCTTTGTATGGTGGCCTGGACTGGAATACAGCTGTTTGCAGTGTATGTTCTAGAGTCAGTAGGGCTCCAGCCAAGGCCCCTTACCACCCACTGGAATGGTCTAGAGAGCCATGGGAGAGAATTCGTATTGATTTCGCAGAGATTTGTAAGACCATGTGTCTAATCACAGTGGACGCCCATAGAAAATGGCCAGAAGTAATCAATATTCCCCCGTTCAACACATCTGCTCTAGTGGATGCATTAATCCCTTTGTTTGCTCAGTCTGGCCTAAAGTGATTGTGGCAGACAATGGGCCCCAATAAATTAGTACAGATTTTGCAGTATTTTGTGTAGAAAATAGAAGTAGGTATTAATCCCAATTCAAATGGCCCAGCTCAGCAATATGTCCAAACTTTTAACCATGCACCAAAAGCCAGTATGTTTGATGATACATCAAACCTTAATAAACTGTATATAACGGGCATTCAAAAAGAAACAAGCCAGAGGCATAACTACAGAACCCGGTATCTGTATGTTAGAAATATTGACCCTGGCTATTGATACACTTGTCCGACTGTGACGCAAGGTGGTGAATGGCTGTCTCATAAAATTCCTGGAGCTGTGATGTTAACCAGTTCTGAACATACAGGTGGACATTGTTGTCTGAGGTGAATTTTTTGCTTCTAATAGCCTTTATAAAGGGAACAAAAATGCCATAATCACAGGGAGAGAGGTCTGGACTGTTTGGAGGTTGGCTGAGACCCTCCCATTTGAATTTCTGCAGGAGTGCCATGACTACATTGGCTTTGCATTGTCGTGGATTAGAATGACACCATGGGTGAGATTTCCTGGTCATTTTGATTTGATCGCTTGGTGAAGGGTGATCAAGGTTTGCGAGTAACACTGGGCATTCACTGTTATTCCATGCTGCCAGAATTGAACCAGATGGGGGCCATCTTGGTGAAAGAAGAATGTCAGCATAACCTTTCCTGCACTTGTGTGGATGGCCTTGGCTTTTTTGGTGGTGGTGATCCTGGATGGGTCCACCGGAGACTTCATCGTTTTGTTTCTGGTTTGAAGTGATGACACCACGACTCACCTCAAACGACCACTCATAACAGGAATGCAATACCTTCCTGAGCATAGCACTGCAGATAAGCAAGACAGTGGGCCATTCGACATGCTTTCTGGTGTGGTTGAAGTCTGTGTGGCACACATTGAGTACACACTTTGGGCATGTGCAGTCGTTCCTTCATGATGGTGTGAACACTTCCGACGCTCAATCCGATCATGGCGACTATGACTTTCACTGTCACTTGTCAGTCCTGGGTAATGAGTGCATCCACCAGGTGGACAAAGTCACCAGTATGCAGTGTGGTGCTCCAGACCATGCATCATTGGCTAACAACACCTATCCTTCCCTAAAGCGCTTGTGCCATGCCTTGACCCTTGCAAAGGACATGCAGTGTTTGCTGTACACTTGTGACATTCGTCAATGAATGTCCATTCCTCCTACTCCTTCTGCTGTCAGAAAATGAACAACACCTCTTTGCTCTTTGTTTGATGCCTCCATGTCACTGTTTGCAATGCAACTGGCAGTGTTGGACGACTGATGCATTCTGCTGCTAGTTCTGTATAGTCACATGACATGCATGAGTGCCCTCTAGTGACAAGCTGTGAACTTCAATGCTCTGGTCAAAACCACACCTTGTTACATATGCCATGATATTACCATCCTGTCACTGGTTCACACATTCCAGACTCCACCGCACTTCTTTTTGAACGCCCCTTATACATGGTTACCTGCATATCAGGGTGCATAATGTGCATTCACAGGCCAAAGCCCAGCCATGCTTATATCTGGAAGGTATTAAGGACTTGATTAAGCCTAACCAAATCATTTGACATCCAGCCAAAGATCAGACCCTAGTTAATACTTGAGAAGAGTCATATATTCAGTGTCATGGATTTTGTATGCATGAGAAACGATATTAACTGTGATGCATGGGAAAATGGTGTGGTTTTGGAAAGATAAGGAAATGTTATTTACACTATAAAAGATCTTAGTGGTCATATTCATGGGAAACATGTGGACCAACACTTGTCATCCATTTCCAGTGGTAACAGTGCCATTTCTGAAACTAATGTAATGCCAACAGATGATTATGATAATGATGTAGCGGATTTCAAGTCTAATTCTGAAACAGACTACATTCCTGAGAGTGAATCATTTCCAACCTTTATTGTTACTGAGGCATCTGTAGGCATGCAAAATAATGAACCTGCTGTGACACCAGTTGTTGAGCAAGGAGTCCAGGATGTTCCAATGTTGTGCCATAGCTCCCAGATTATTAAAAAACCAGGGAGACTTAATCTTAAGTTGTCCCTGTCTTAGATGGTGGAGTTTTTATATCTAATAGTTAAGTTGGCAATGGTACCTACGTGTAAGTTGCCATCTTATGTTCTTTGCTATGATGATATCATCTGTGTCCTAGCCTTTTCTTTATGTACAAGCATGTACTTAGCGAAATAAAGTGTGGTGTTTTTATATTTGTGTATTGCTGAGCAGTCCAATACAAAACCTACACTATTTAGCAAATAATGCAGTTTCATTTAGAGCAACCTTACTTTCATAAGGACATATGTTTAGAAATTAGTACTAAGTAGTCTTTTGATAATATGTAAAATATTTTTAGTTTCATCCAATACACACACTACAGAAGTTTTATAAAAGATAGTTTGCAATGACTTGTTCCTACCTGTTGATGTAAATTACAATTTGTGAAAATGGGAAAAGACAATACCTTATATTGTCACAGTACTTTACTTCAAATCTTTATAATTTATCTTATTTTGCCTTTGTATCAAAAGTCCAGCTGTTTCCCACAGAAAACATTTCTAATTTATGAATGTTACATATGATCTTCCATAGATTTGTACAATATCACCAATATAATGCTTCTTCAACTTTTGTGATTATTGTTGAATTCATTTTCAGTGTTGGAAATGTCACCATCTGATGTGAAGCTTCCAACTTTTTCTTCATTACTGATTCGTAGTCTCTCACATTTTCTATCCTTGGAACATGCAATCTCAGAGTGTACAATCAGAGCAATTAAATTTAAATTAAGATTAAATACAAATAATTAATACTTCTTCGTGTTAATAATTCTTATGGCTACCACAATATTATTCAAATTGTAGACTATGAAAATTATTTGCAACAAAATTATTAAGACAGTATTTCATGAATTTTTTGATATATGAATAGACTGCTATGCTTAAATCTTTAAATTTCATTTGATATAAAGGACTGAAATCATTTACTTTATACATGTGTAACAATGTAACCAAATACCATGAAGTTCTTGAAGTTGCTGTCCAACACCACCTACACAAAATTTTATTAATTTAATGTGCAGTAAGTTCAACAAAATACAAATCAATAGGCATTATAACTTTCATTTAAATTACTTTATCCATTTGCAAAAAATTTGAAACAATGCTTTTACAAACTGCATCAGCACACAACAAAACTTCAGTTTGTCAATTTTACTGCCTACAGGAGAGACTTAGTGACCAATTAAAGTTAATGTTATCTGGATTACTCATTCAGTAGAAAGTGAGGCACCTGCTAAACAACTCATGTTCAGATCATATTACTTAACAAAATGCTAGACATTCCTTGTCAATTAGTGAGCCTTCACAATAATGTCCACAATTCCAAAATTTGATTGTTTTGATGTGTAGAGAAATTCTTGAGAACATATAAACCAAATACAGAGACATGTTAATACAGGCTTTACTGGCAAGTGGGGATGTATGCCCTTTAGAAAATTGAGAAATAGGTAAATCCTGGAAGTCAGATGGAAATGTAACAGTTCCATGAATTCATTCTTAAAGGTGCTTATGACCTTGCTGTTTGGTCCGCTCCACCAACCAACCAACTAACCAACCAACCAACCGTCATAATTAAAGAAAACTACTAAGAGAGGATAAGGTTAACTTGGTAGGTCACTTTAACTGGCCCTTTATTTGGAATTCTAGCAGAAGTTTTTCCTGTGTTCTTCACCAAACAGCTCAAGAAACTTCTCAAATCAATCAGCTTAAGTTAGCATAAACAGCTGAAAAGCAACATTTTACTGCTTTGAGTAAAATTGTTTTATTTCCTGAGGCCATAAGATTTTTCTGCTCGTATTATTTTATTGTTCATTTGTTATCTAACATAGTCTTGGAGAAGCTGCTGTTGTGCACCCTCCATAAAGCACTGACAACCTACCATCTGTGAGCCACAGAAATTACCCCCTGTGACTCTGCACTATCAGCAGCCAACCTTCAGACCTTAATAAGAAGTCAGCTGCTGGGCCGTCAAGGGGTGATACTAGTGGCCACCAGAGACCACCAATCAACACACACAACAGCAGCAATATGCACCACCACATTACATTAAGTGTCCATCAACAAGGAAACTAGCCAGTGATGAAGTTGGAGCCATCCCTGTGGCGATGATTAAAGACTGTGATAAGGCCACAACCAGTAGTTCATCCTCAACTGAAGACTTGTTTGTCTCTGAAGTTGCTGCCACACCTGCTGCCCTGACCACTGCTTGCCATTGTCATATGCCTCTGATGTTGTACTTCTGGGGATGGGTCCTACACAGCATGACACTTTCAGAGTTGGAGATGTTTTCAGTGGTGACTATTGAACCTAGACACATTTTCATAATCCATGCTGAACACTGGCATTAGCTCAGAAACAAGGCAGGGTAGTGACTTTACCCATTTCTTTTTTCTAAGTGTTGTTTGAGTTTCCTGCTAGGAACTGAGCAACTTTGTTCTTTGGACCTGCACACTTGAAGAAGAAGTTAAAATTTTTTGGATATTCAGGAAAATTTTGTCTCCTTTTTCCATTCATCAGTTTTTTAAAAGTCTTTCCAAATGGTGTTTTAATTAAAACGTTAAATGACAGTGCTTCCTGTTCTCAATTTTTGGAAGACTTAACTGGTGACAAGGTAAGACTGTGATACATGTGTCTTGTCACAGTGAGTACTCATTTGGTGCTGTTTTCCTTAGCAACTGTGACAGGAACCGTGGACCTCATGCACACAGTCCTCATCTTTCTCCAGCAGATGCAGTAAACCAATGAGACACTGGTGGTGCAGCTGGAGGTCCCTCTGATCTCGGACCAGATAACAAAGAGTGACTGGTTGGTGTGCAATATATGGCATTTGCCACTGCCCTTCAACTAGAAGGTGAAGCCCTGGATCTGCTACAGCACCCAGCTTGAATAACATTTCTGCATCTGTAAGACAACAGATGATATGCAGCACCATGCCTTTCTGTTAGATAATGCTGGCCCATTGGTGCTTCAGCTCATCAAGCAGCTTCATCCCAATGCTGACCACAGGTCCCCTCATACAGCACCTCTAAGGCTAACCACGACAAATATTTTAAATCCCAGATCCTCATCACTGCAGCCCATAATTAGTTCTCTGGTTGCCAGAAGCTATCCTGAGAGACCTACGGTGAATGGATTGCCCATCTTCAAGGCATCTCCATAGAGTGTAGCTTCTCTTGTTCCAGTAGTTAGTGTCATCAGTAGTATGCCTTCTCTCTGGTAAGGGACATCGTGGTAGTGCTTTCGTCCAATGAGGCTCTCTGCCAAGACCTCAAACTTAAGGACTCTTTGCTGGATGCATGCCTTTCCATTATCAGAGCCTATGAACAATCTTTCTGCTCCTCAATGGCTATGCAAGATCCAGCTTCTTTGTTCATCTTTCTTGCAAATAGTATAAGGAGCTCTCCCTCCCTGGCTGTCCCTCCAGTGCATGGTGCTTTGTTCACCATCTCTGTCAGCAGTGTCTCTTCCATGTCTGGCATGTGTATAGTCCACTGACAGTCAATGTGAACAGGAGCTACACCAGGTCAATCTTGACAATGCGGATGCTGTGTATATTCACTCTGTCTTCCCACATTCCACCACGGAATATGGCTGGACATACAGCTCAGCAGGGGTCATATCACTTTTGCAGATTCACACAGGTTCAGCAAACACCATTATCGCTGGGACAAATATGAGTTGGCAGGGGTGCTCCTTCCCCCCCTGGTGCTCCCCCTCCCTCCCTGCCACCCCCACATCATTTCCCATAAGAATTTTAACAATGTTGTGATATCCATACTTGGGGTCTTCCATGGATGTCTACAGTGTTGTGTTGCATTGTATAACAGCAACTGTTATACTCTCACTGCTAATGACAAGTGAGTAGAAGGTGGCCAGTGGATCTGTCACCATAGGAATCTGGACACGCATGCAAAAGATTAATTGACACAAATTCAGTTTGAATGAATATAATTGTCCTCAGCTGGCAATAAGCAGATTCCTGACACAGGCATATATCTGTGGACACTGAATGTTTGCTGGTAGATCTATCAACAACTTGGAGTAATGTTTGGCACCAACTGGCAATGCAGAATGCCCAGTAGCAGCACAGAAGTAGAAATAGAAGTAAGAGACTTGTTTCCAATTGGCCACTAGTTATAGCACCATCCAGGTGGGCTTCAGTGGTTAGCAGCCTGGAGGTTCATAATTGGCAGTGATGTTCAAAGTGCCATTGTGGTGCCTGCAGGAACCTTGAAGGCACTGGCTCTGGCATTATCAATAACCTATGATACTACACTTCTCCCACCAAACCGCCTCACCATCATGTAGTGATGGTGGCTGCAACAATAGTGACATGGATGCAGGCAGCTAGGAGGAGACAGGAGCCAAAGATGTGGCTGGTGCCAAGCTCCTGCCCATGCCCTGGCATTCACCTTGTGACCATCCTGTAACATCAGCCAAGAAACGAGACAGAGGGTGCACCTCTGCATCTGGTGATGGTGTAATGTCGTCTGGTGGTGGAACTGCAATGGTATCTAGAAGTGCTGTGGCTGCTATGTGGCCAGCCATGGAATGGAGGGAAGCATTGCCTGGGATGTCTGCTGCTCAGTTGGAGATGGATGAGCTGTACGGTCCAGCTCCCTTGGTCCAGGGCCAGGTGCTGGCAATGTAGATTCCCAAGTAGCCAGAGGGGATGCAGGCTGCATCATCTGGGCAGGCCATCACTCTGGGAAGAAAGAGTCAGCGGTACAGATGACATCACTGCAATCTTCCTGGACCATGTATCAAAAACATGAAATTTCCAAGCAACTTCATGAAAATGGTCCATTCTCAGCTCTTCTGATCACTTTATGATCTGAAAGATAAAAAATTCTGAGTCATTAGGTTTGTTCATTGCCGAAGGGGGTGGAGTAGGTGCTGGCCACTACATTGGGTGTAGCAACTGGAGTAAGGTATGGTGGTGCCAACTGCACGAGTGATGGGCTGTTGCTAAGCTGTGAGTGGTAGAATGATAAGAGCAGCAAAGCTTGGTCCCTCTTGTGATGAGTGCATAGTTTACTCATCTGCTGCTTAAAAGTGTGAACAAAGAATTCTGCTTCTCTGTTGGAATATGGATGAAAAAGTGTGCTTCTAATGTAACAAATTCTGTTGTTTGTGCAGGAATCTTTGAATTCTCCAGACAGTCACAAATAAGTCTAGTAGATCCTCAAGGTAAAATATGGATTGCAAGGCTTGACAAGTGCCATGTGTCTTTGTAGAGTGCATGGGTACCACAAAAGGAAACTTACTATGTTTGTCGATGACAACCAGCCAACAAATGTTCCAGTAGGTTCAAACAAAACCCAAATATAAGTGCTGCCAAGACGCTTCAGGCTTTGTTGAGGAGGAGCTGTCTGGTGTTACACACAAGGAGGCACTGAGCCATCATCTGATCTATTTGTGAGTCAATGCCAGACCATGTGCAATGTTGGACCATGTCCCAGTGTCCCTGATGAAGCAAACTAAGAACATACCTCAGGAGTTACTACATGCAACTGTTCAGATGCGGTACATAGCAATAAGACACCCTGTAGCACTGACAAGTCATGCCAACATGCTAAATATTGATGAACCACCAGGCAAACAATATGTTTAACAATGCAGGGCCAACTAGTGTGGATGTAGTGCAACAGAATATGCAAATCCAGCCATTGCCTGGGTGATACTCTGGTGATCTAATGGAAACTGGTCCAGCACTTCTGAATCCTGTGCATCATTGTGGCAACAAGATGCTTTAGATGCATAAATATCTGCTTCTCATCCCAAGGGAAGATGTGAAAGTGTGTCCACAATGACATGCTTTGCTGTGGGTTTGTACATTATCTTGTATTTGAAGTGTGGTAAGATGAGAGCCCAGCATTTGAATTTCTGTGCAGTGCAATTCAGAATGGGCTTGGATGGGTTGAAAAGTGACTGCAAAGGCTTGTGGTCAGTGACCAAGTAGAACTTGCTTCCATACAGATACTGATGAAATTTAGTCACTACATTGATTATGGCAAGAGCCTCCTTCTCTATCTGAACAGCTGCTCTGAGTTTTGTTAAGCAGTTTGGAGGCAAAGACTGTTGGTCTGTCAGCAGAACCAATCATCTGCAAGAGTACAGCACCAGTGCCATATGAAACAGCATCCACTGTCGAGACTACATCGTTTGGAATGATCAGAATTAAAGAGGCAATGATCACTGACCACAGTGTCTGAGTTGTCGAAAGGCAATGTGACATTCCTGTAAGCATGCAAAAGGTACAGTCTTGTGACAAAGGCAGTGCAATGGTGATACAATCTGAGCTGCAGTCAGAATGAAGTGAATGTAATATATCAGCCTCCCTAACACTGTCAAATTCAGTAACATTCTTTGGAAACTGGAGGTTATGAATGGCCTGCAAGTGAGACACTCTAGATGAACATCCTGAAAATTAATTACATGCCTCAAGTATGCAGTCTCAGTTTGAAAAAATATGCACTTGTGTCTGATGGACTTAAGCCTTGCCTCTGATAACACATGGAACAGGGTGCACAAATTATTAAGGTGCTCATTTACTATGCTGATGCTACTATACACCTAAATAATTTGTACTCAGATACACAGATGCTGCTAATTTTTCCATACAGCACTGTACAATTGGTGGTGCAGACACACTACTGAAAGGCATGTGAAGAAGTTTGAAGAGATCTCTGTGTACGTTAATAACAGACACATGCTGTGACTGTTCATCTAAAGGGATCTGGTGTCAGGCATCATGTAAATCAATCTTAAAGAAGTAGTGACCAACTCCAAAATGGTCTTTAAATTCATCAGGTTGAGGAAAAGGAAATGAATCATTCACTGTCTGAGGGATCAGTGTTGCCATAAAATCTCCACAAATACGCAGCATGCGTGAAGGCTTCTTGATGACTACTAATGGAGACGTCCACTCACTGGCTGTGATGGGTGCAGTAACATTGCTGTCCTGCCACTGTGAAAATTCCTGGGCAGCCTGTTCACAGAGTGCATGTGTACAGTGAAAACCCTGAAAGAGTGAGGCTGTGCATGGACTTTTATGGTCCCATTCATAACAAAATTAGAAGCTTTGCCCAAACCAACAGCAAACAAGTCTTTGAATTCAGCACACAAATGACCAATACCATCATTTTAATCAAAAGTAGTAACTGACAACACACTGTCTACCTCATGCAACCCAAACATGTCAAGGCCAAAAATTTCAAAACGATCAGTCTTCTGCAAATTTTGGTATATGATAGGAAGGCTGTATGAACCTAGCACTGGCATGTATTGTCTGTTATATGCTGTAAGATTAGTGTGTGATGTCTGCAGCTTGGGCTTGCCAAGAAATTCATAAGTATTGCGACAGTGCAAAGAAACCAAGGTTGTTGTTATTGTTGTGGTCTTCAGTCCTGAAACTGGTTTGATGCAGCTCTCCATGCTACTCTATCCTATGCAAGCTTTTTCATCTCCCAGTACCTACTGCAACCTACATCCTTCTGAATCTGCTTGGTGTATTCATCTCTTGGTCTCCCTCTACGATTTTTACCCTCCACGCTGCCCTCCAATACTAACTTGGTGATCTCTTGATGCCTCAGAACATGTCCTACCAACCGATCCCTTCTTCTGGTCAAGTTGTGCCACAAACTTCTCTTCTCCCCAATCCTATTCAATACTTCCTCATTAGTTATGTGATCTACCCATATAATCTTCAACATTCTTCTGTAGCACCACATTTTGAAAGCTTCTATTCTCTTCTTGTCCAAACTATTTATTGTCCATGTTTCACTTCCATACATGGCTACACTCCATACAAATACTTTCAGAAATGACTTCCTGACACTTAAATCTATACTCGATGTTAACAAATTTCTCTTCTTCAGAAATGCTTTCCTTGCCATTGCCAGTCTACATTTTATATCCTCTCTACTTCAACCATCATCAGTTATTTTGCTCCCCAAATAGCAAAACTCCTTTACTACTTTAAGTGTCTCATTTCCTAATCTAATTCCCTCAGCATCACCCGACTTAATTAGACTACATTCCATTATCTTTGTTTTGCTTTTGTTGATGTTCATCTTATATCCTCCTTTCAAGACACTGTCCATTCCATACACAAGGTACACATATCTAAATGTAACTGAATAGTTTGACTAGTTATTGCAAGGTCCACAGGAGCTACTGATTGCTTGAATTGTCAACTACTGCACATCTGTTCAACACTAGAAACTGTGTTTAGGTCAGAGTGCACCATATGTACAGTGAAGTTTGATTTATGTGGGTGCATATAAGGAGGGGGAACCTACTTTTTCTGTAAGCATACCATTAGCACATCTCTGGTCTTTTCACATGAAGAACAAGTTGTGTTTCATAATGGGCATAAGTGACACTTTGACACTGAGAAGCAGGACTTCACACTAGTACCTTGATGGTCTGGCTGTGTGACTAGCTACAATGAGCTGGAGTGGACCACTCAAATTGTAAGTGGTTTGTTTATGCCCTCATTCAGTGTTATTGCTAGACGCTACAGCACAAATGTTGATGACTGAAAACTGTCAACAGCACTGTCATAGGCATATCGATAGTCAATAATTTGCAGAACTTGCTGCAAGGAAGGGTCGGGATACTTGAGAATCTGTTCCCATATTCTATTATCACCCATGTCCTGCATAATGGTGTCACATGTCATGAGATCACTATAAGACTCTCCACACTCACATTTAAGCTTACACTGTCCTTGCAAATCTGTCACCCACCATCTATAAGTTCGTCATGACTGTTTCCTTAGTCTTAAAAATTTAAGCCTGGTGGTTACCACCTGAAAGTTCTTGTGATGATATCTATTCAAAGCCTGGACTAATTTGTTATAGGTAACAAGTTCTGGCTGAAAAGTGGGGAATAGTTCAGAGCATAGACTGACACATTGGCCATTGATAAGAAAAAAACATTGTTTTACTGTAGCTGGTACTTTGTGTGCAGATAGATGAACTTCCAACTGAGTCAAGTACTCAACCCAGTCATCTCTGTCCTCTTCCAGTCAGTGAAACAGGGGCACTAATGATGCTGCATAAATTGTGACACGGGCAAAGTTCATGCATCTGATGGCAAGTCTCACTGGCTGCCATCTGCATTTGAATGAACCCCTCATCTCAGTAAGCTGTGTCATTCATTGCATCTATAACTGAAGAAACTGTGTTGCATCAAGTGTTGGTGCCAAAGGTAATTGCAATTTTGGTGATGATAATTGCAATGCAGGCATGTGTGGGGAGTTGGGGAGGTAGTCAGCCACAGTGAAGCAAAAAATATTAACCCTAAATCAATATGTGGCAGCACAAACAAGTAAAGTTAACAAATGTGGAAAGCATGGATCTAAAACAGAAACTTTCACAATCACAAATGGTATATAAGCAAAGAAAAATGTCTGGAAAGCTATAAAAAGTAGGTGGCAAAGGAAGAAAATTATGTGACATCTTAGGTTTAACAGAGTTTGTTGACAAATGTGTTGTACAATGGCAACTGTTATTCCCTCATTGCTAATGAAAAATGAGTGGAAGGGGGCCAAAAGATCTGGCACCATAGGCTTCTGGATATGCAACCATAAGATTACTCAACACAAATGCAGTTTGAATCAATATAATTGTACTCAACTTATTCTGAAGGACTGCTACACTGTTGACAACTTGTTACAGCCCTGCAAGCAATAAACAGAGGCCTGACAAAGGCATGCATCAATATACTCAATATACATTGAATGTTTGCCACTGGAGATAACTGTAAAAGACTTTGAGAAATGTTCTGCACCAACTAGCAACACAGAAATCTCATTAGAAACATGGAACTACACATATAAGTAGCATTACAAGACTGGTACCCAAGTGGCTGCCACTTCTAACTCCTTCCTGGTGGTCCTCGTTCATCAGGAACCTGGAGATTCTTCATTGATGGTGATGTTTCAAGCACCACCTGTGATGTCCATATGAATCTTCAACAACTTTGAATCCCATGTCACCATACTGCCTTAAGCAGTTTGTAACTTCTGCAAAACCCAATCTACACTTTTTGCCCTCTGGGACAGGCCTCCTGAGGAACTCCAATGCTGGCACCTGTTCTGAACAATAGATGTACAACACTCCTTGTCCTGGTGGAAAAACTGAATGGAGTGCTCTGCATCTCTGGCAATTTTGAGTCTACTATCAATTCTGTGATGGTTGTGGACTTGTAACCCCTTCCATAGTCAGAGGATATTATCGCACACCTTGCAGGAGGGCAAGGTGTTTGTGAAGGCTGACCTTAAAGATGATCTGTCTAAGGAACTGTTGATGATTAACATCCCATTCAGCCTTTTTAATTAAAATTGCTCACCATTTGGCATTGCAAGTGCACCACATATTTTTCAGCAATAGCTAGCCCAACACTCAGCATATTTAATTATCTCAATGACATCTTGTTCACAGAGAAAACGGCTATGGATCTGTTGAAATTTAGAGGCCTTGTTTTCAATGTTCTGGAAGGTAAACTTCCACTGCAACCATGATAAATGTGAATTCTTTGTCAAGGAAGTTGAATACTTAGTCCATGTCTTTAGCACTTTGGGAATCTGTCCCATGTCTGCCAATGTCAAAGCAGTCCAGAAGTTGCCAGTTCCCTGGAATTTCACGCAACTGATGTCAGTTTTGTGGCAGATCAGTTACCATCGTCATTTAATTCCTCATGCAGCAGTAGTGGCAGAACCCATACACTGACTTGTCAGGAAGAATGTCCCATGGAAGTGGTCAGATCAGTGCAATAGGGCTTTCCAGACCTGGAAGCAGGGCCACCTGAAAGCAATGTGTCTTTTTGCCTATGATCCTTCCAAGCCACGGTGGGGGTAGTGCTCTCTTATATCATTAACACCATAGAACACCCTATTGTATTCATATTAGGCTGCTCAACCATGCCCAGAAAAACTGTAACCAAACTGAGAAAGAAGCCCTGGTGATAAATTTTGGCACCCAGCGGTTTCACAACTATGTGTATGCCTGTCAGTTTTCTCTACCCAAATATCTCTTCCCTCTTTTTCAGGTTTCAATGGCAGTGCCTATGGCAACAGCTTGGCACCTGCAGCAATGGGCCCTCTTCTGTTCCAGTTATTCCTATGAAATGATTCAGACTGTTAGCTTGACATGCTAATGTGGTTTATTTCCCTGTCTGCTCCTAGCTCCAGATCCTGCATTTGAAATTGATCCTGACATCTGTTTTCACCTGAACGCAGTAGTAGAAAAGGCTGTCACTACCATACCCTTTGATTCCACCCATGCTGCACATGGCTGAGGATGCAGTCTTCAATAAAGTCTTGAAGTATGTTATTTACAGGTTGCCAAAAAATCAGAACCAGCTGGAGATTGTTGACCACCAATGTTTCTGGAGTAGATGCCTTGAGCTCTTTGCTCTCCAAAGGGTCCTGCTGCTCTAAAAGGATAATGGTTACATGTGGGTGGTCATCCCTGGCTATCTCCAGCAGAGAGCCCTCAACCTTCTACACCAGGGCCATTGGGGGGCTGTCCTTACCAAGCAGCTGCCCCAACATCATCTGTATTGGAGGGGGATGGAAGCAGCCATATCTACCATGGGCATGGTGTACTCAACCTGACAAAGCCGGCAGGCCTCCCCAGCACACAGACATTTTCTTGGCCTATCCCCTCCAACTCATGGCCTGCAATACACCTCCATTTTTGCATGCCCTTCATGGAGTCCACCTGATTTATAGTGGTCAACACTTGGTCTGGTTTCCCTTTGGTTTCCCACATATCACCTCCACTATCAAAGTATTGGCACATATTTTTTCGTTAGAAGGGCTCCCCAAAACCCTGACAACAGCCCACAATTTACCTCTGTATAGTTGAAAGAGTTTTATATAGCTACAAGAATCTCCTTGGTACAAACAGCTCCTTCCATCTGGCATTTAATGGTCTTGGCAAAGGATCATTCAGACTTTTTAAACCAAGATGGCTTATCACCCTACCAGTGCCAACCCCATGAAAAGCTGTATCCCACAAAATGCCAACATGCTCTCCCTTTCAATCCCAGTTGTCTATATACATCCCACACTTCCAACAACTCCCTGCTCCCACCCTTGGTGCCACTGTTACACTACCCTGTCTGGGCGAATGTGGATCCTGGCTACCATTCAATGTGTCAGTGGGTCCAGGCACTGGTAACACGATAATCAGCTTCATTAAAGAAGAGGCGCTTCTCCCTCAAATAATGTTCTATGTCCATCATGTGTTTCAGAGTCTCCTCACCACCTGTGTCTAGCGACCCTGCACCATCCTGAAAGGAGATACACCAGTGCATTCTGGAGCATCAACCGGCCTGTTGGATGATGGTTGTCAAACCAAAGCTGGCCTCTGCCTCCATGGGTTTGGATTATATGGATGCTGTCAAGGACTGGAATCTGCCTCTTCCCTGACACCTCTGTCCTCTGTCTGGCATGCCCTCCATAAAGTGCGGTAAAGTGCCAACAGCAAATCATCTGTGAGCTGCACCATTTGAAACCCCATGACCAATGACTCCACACTACTAGCTGTCAAACTACAGACCACAACAAGAAATTAGCCAGCAGGCTGCCAGGAAGCAATTCTAGTAGCCACACCAAGACAGCAACTGATGAAAGCACCAGTCAACAGCACATTCCATTTAGACAAAATTATCCATGCACCAACAACACAATCAGCCAGTAAGAAAGTTAGAGTCATCCATGTGACCAGTTTTTAAGAGTGTGCTCTGGCCACAACCAGCAGTTAATCCACCTGCTGAAGACTGATGGTCATCTACAAAGTTATTGCCACTGCTGCTGCCCTGTTCACCACTTACACTGTCATTGTCTGCATTTGACATTGCCCATCTAGAAGTAGGTCCAGCATGACACTTTTGGACATGGAGAAATTTTCAGTGATGGCTATTGAACTTGGACTGTTTCTCATATTTCTCTTTAGCACAGAACTGAGACAGGACATATTACACACAAGGGTGGTGACATTGCCTTTTGAGTTTGCTGCTAGGAACTGATAAACTTTGTTCTTGGGACCTGCACACTTCAAGGAGGAGTTAACCTTTTGTTTAATATTCAGAATTTTGTTGCTCTTTTCAGTTCAAGCATGAGATTAATTTTGTTCAAAGTCCTTTCAACATGTGTGTTATTAAACATGTTAAATAACAGTGCTTCCTGTTGTCAATTATTGAGAGACTTTTTGGAAGTCAAATAATCCATAACAGTTGTAAGTATTTACTCTGTAATGCAGTTTGTTTTGTTTTTCATTAATCCTAGTTTAGCACTTGTCTTAGTAACCCAGAAAGAAAAAAAGGTTTGTTTAGGTTGAACGGACACTAATGCAGTTCAATTATGCCATCTGGTCCAATAAAACACTTTATAATTACTCCTATAATGCAGGTCTTTCCAACATCAAAACTGTTTTACTGCATACTAAGGCAACAAAAATGAAACATTTGGTGAAGTGTATATGCTGTGACAGACCAGCCTTTTGAGCCATCTGAGAATGGAAGACTTGTTTCAGAAAATAACGTTCCTTGTGCAGGTTCAGGTAACATTAATTAATTTTGTCCTGTGCCCTCTACTGATTCTGTTGCTTCAACTTGGTTCTAGTATGTCTGCTAGTAATTGCATTCCTTCATGTCCTCATGAGCAAGATCTCCAGGCTGAACTGTTTGTGTCTCCTGAAGTCTTGCTTCCATTCTCTTCGTGTGGTCCCTAAAAAAGAATTACTCATGACCAAAGAAAGGAGAATCTCTTATTCCTACAATTTCACTTTTGAATGCTTTCCTTGAAACTTCTGCCAGGAAATAAAAACAAACAAATAAAAAGGAGAAACCTGCTCCACATGAACTGGATTCATCATCACATAAAAGTGCTAACTTGGTTTCGGAAGAATCTGACTGTTTTTAGAATAAATCATTTGAAGATGAGGAGTTTTCAGAAATTCAGTTCAGTGACTTCATAATTGTTGAAGTGTATGGCATTGAGAAGAAATCAAGAAGCAGTTTTATAGCTGTTGTGAAGGAGTCATTTTATACTAGCATTCAAGAGACTTTCTGGAAGTGGACTCTCCATTTCAAATGGAAACAACTGTGTTGTCGCTGTTAATATTATTACAAAATTTCCTCATGACCATAAAGACTTACATCAAAGATTTGAAGAAGGGATTTATATCAATACTGATTTTTTT
Organism: Schistocerca piceifrons; assembly: GCF_021461385.2. Classification (NCBI taxonomy): domain Eukaryota; kingdom Metazoa; phylum Arthropoda; class Insecta; order Orthoptera; family Acrididae; genus Schistocerca; species Schistocerca piceifrons. The sequence goes on from NC_060143.1 coordinate 549,703,962, forward strand.
GAATACAGCCTTCCATAAAATTGATTTTAGTTAGAATTTAAATCACATTTCACTTATTAACAACTAGCAACTAAATGCTGTTGCAATCCACTGTCACGATGTTTTGAAATAAAACCAGATTTATTTAGTGCATTTCCACTGATCTCACTAGATGATTAGGTTAAATGCTCACTTTGCAAATGAGTTAATTAGTTCAGATTTCACAATAACTAAAATTAATAGGGATTCCTTGAACACCTCATTATAAAGAAAATGTGAATCCAGACTTCTCATAACATTTAATGCAGGGAGGTTACATAGATATTGGTTCTGACTATTTTCAGGAAATGAGGCCCAGTATCCTAACTGTTTAGTAATGCTCTGATATAAAAGAAGACTAAGTAAATATTCCTGAATTCCAGTCAAGAACAACTGCCAAGATGAGAAACACAGAAGTAGATATTCATGGTGTAGCAAAGCAGCTTAAATCACTTAATTAAGGCAAGGCCTCTGGTCCAGATTGTATACCAGTCAGGTTCCTTTCAGAGTCTGCTGATAAAATAGCTCCATATTTAATGATTATATACAACCACTCTCTCACAGAAAGATACATACCTGAAGACCGAAAAATTGCTCAAGTCACATCAATACCCAAAAAGGGAAGTAGGTGTAATCCACTGAATTACAGGCCCATATCACTAACGTTGTATTGCAGTAGGGTTTTGGAACATATACTGTGTTCGAACATTGTGAACTACGTCAGAGAATATGATTTATTGACACACAGTCAGCACGGATTCAGAAAATATCATTCTTGTGAAACACAGCTAGCTCTTTATACTTAAGGAGTAATGAGTTATTGACAAGGGATGTCAAATTGATTCCATTCTTTTAGAATTTCATAAGGCTTTGAACACCATTTCTCACAAGTGTCTTCTAACGAACTTGGATGCCTATGGAATATCAACTGGATTCATGGTTTCCTTCCAGAAAGGTCACAGTTCATAGTAATAGATGGAAAGACATTGTGTAAAACAGAAGTAATATCTGGCATTCCCCAAGGAAGTGTTACAGGCTCTCTTTGTTCCTGATGACATAGGAGACAATCTGAGTAGCCATCTTAGATTGTTTGCAGATGATGCTGTCATTTACCATCTTGTAAAGTCATCAGATGACAAAAAACTGCAAAATGATTAACATAAGATATCTGTATGGTGCAAAAAGTGGCAGTTGACCCTGAATAAAGAAAAGTGTGAAGTTATTCACATGCGTACAAAAATAAATCCACTAAATTTTGATGATGCAAAAAGTCACACAAATCTGAAGATTGTAAATTCAACTAAATACTTTGGGATTACAATTACAAATAACCTAAATTGGAATGATCACATAGATAATGTGGTGGGTAGAGCAAACTAAAGACTGCAATTCATTGGCAGAACACCTAGTAGGTGCAACAGGTCTACTAAAGAGCTGCTTGCACAACGCCTTTCTGCCTTATTCTGGAGTACAGCTTTGTGGTGTGGGATCCACAACAGGAGGGACTGATGGCTGACATCAAAAAAGTGCAATGAAGGGCAGCTCGTTTTGTATTATAATGAAACGGGAGATAGTGCCACAGACATGATACGTGGATTGGAGGAGCCATCATTAAAACAAAGGCAATGGGATCATGTCATCAAATTTCAGTCACCAGTTTCCGCCTCTTATTGTGAAAACATTCTGTTGGAACCGACCAACATATGGAGAAATGATCATCACAATAAAATAAGAGAAATCAGGGCTCACGCAGAAAAATTTACATGCTCATTTTTCCCACATGCGGTTCAAGAGTGGAAGGGTGGAGAGACAGCTTCAAGGTGGTTCATTGAACCCTCTGCCAGCCACTTTATTTTGAATGGCAGAGTAATCACATAGATGTAGATATAGAAGCTTTCCTGAAGATAAATGTTCACCTATAATAATGTGCTGAGTATGGATGACTTTTCTTTTTAATTTTTCTCTTTAACTATATACACATCTAAAGAAATCTTTGAATGCTTTTTCAATTTTAGCTTGGTTTTAAGTTAGTGTGTCATCAGTAAGAGTATACCCTGGATCCGGGGGGTGGGGGGATGGCAAGGGGAAACTCATATTAGTTTCATAGACTGGAGAAATCTAAGAATTTCTTGCAAAATAGAAACGAAAATTCTTGATCAACTATATTAGGTATCTATTCCTTACAATGTTCTTAACTAAGAAAGTATGGCCTGTGAAAGATTTGTACATGTATTATTGGAACTTTATATTTAAAGTAATTTTATCATTATTGAAAGAGTGTGTCTACTTCCTAAATCCAAAAATATGACTTAACAGTTTAATAGTTCATACCAGCTGTTGTTCATTTCTTTCATATAAATCAGCTACAGCTTTTTATCTCCTGAAACTGTCATCTTTTTTATTTTATTACATTTAATTCATACAGAAACAAGAGTCTAATGAAAGTCATATGCTTGTTTACAAATGAGTATGCATCAGCTGCTGATTTTTATTAATGTGTGAAGTATATACTTGGCACTTGTTTTAGATTCTTCATGTCACATATTGCTGTAGAAAACAAATATTTGATCACACTACATGTATGACTCCCACAAATATAACAGAACCCTCCTACTTGCATAAAGGAAGGAAGTAAAGCCACAATGTAATGAGGATTAATGCTGATAAAGTCATCTTAGTACAGTGTATATTGCAAATTAGCTTTGATACACCATATATCCACTCAATATCTGACAGTGCTTCAATATGCTAGTGTGTGTCACTCATCATAATCTAAGTAGATTTAATAATACAACAATTGACACCAGTGTGTACACTATGAACATCTCTTTAATGAGAGCATTTGTCAATCTAACTCATTCTCAACAGTATGTTCTGTAACATTTCTGACAGTTATCTTTTTAAACATGAAAAAATTTAGCAATTCAAATGCTTCCAGTGAGATAAACTGAAAGAAGTATAGAAAAAGACAACTCAGTTCTCTGAATGCAGTGGTCATTTTGGAAGCAGCAACATTTTTTTTAATTGTACCACTTTAAACCAAAGGTTCATGAATGTTTTTACATAGAAAATATAGTAGTAAACATTTAATTATATTATAATTTGAAATAACACAAAATTTATGTCATCAAAAAAGTGAAAGAAATTTATTTTAAAATTTATGTAGTGGAAAGGATAAGTCCTCAAAAGAAACACTTTACCAGAAACTTCTTGTCAGATTCACACTGTGAACAGGATGAAAGATTCATTCTGTGAAGTAGTTCACTAACAGTACCAATAACTTTGCAAAATCAGAACAGTATGGTGCTGGTACAGAACTATGTTTCTTAAGGATTTATAGAAACAATGGTTATTTACTGGGTCAAGACATGGCACAAGTATTTGCGGGAATTGTTGACATCTTTCACTGACTGGGTGATTTTGGGGAGGGGACGAAACAGTGAGGTCATAGGTCCCATCAGATTAGGGACTGATGGGGAAGGAATTCAGCCATGCCCTTTCAAAGGAACCATCCTGGCATTTGCCTGAAGCGATTTAGGAAACGCATGGAAAAACTAAATCAAGATGGCAGGACATGGGTCTGAACCATTGTCCTCCCGAATGTGAGTCCAGTCTTTTGCTGATGATGCACAATCTGCAACATCACATTGCATTTACCCAGTAAATGCCCTCGTTATTCAACACTTCCAGCCATTGTTGCAGAAGAGTTCATGCCATCATTAAGGACAGACTAAAAATTTGCGCAAAGTGTACATCCAGTTGATGCCTTACCATCTTTGATCATCACAGGAAGCATGTCACATGGGACTCTCATGAACACATGCAGCTCTAGGCCAAGGAAGGAAACAAACTCTTGTCATGAGTACTGGCTGTAGACAACATGTGGTGTCACTGCGCATCTGAGTCAAAATGGCAATCTCCAGTGGAAGCATCCAGATTTGCTGCAACCCAAAAAACCATGGCCATCCACACAAGTGTGGGAAAGTTGTGTTTATCTTCATCTTTGGCCAATAGTGTCTCCTCCTTATTGATTTCCTGCAGCATGGGACAATGTTGAATGTGCAGTGATACAAACCTTTACCACCTTTCCAAAGGGATCACAACAAAATGACCACAGCAGCTCACCCATGGGATCATTCTGCTCCGTGATAATGCAACACACCACGCAGCAAATGCAGTCAAAGAACTCTTGCAGACATTCAAATGCGACTGCCTCCGTCACCCTCAATAAAGTCCAAAACTGCCTTCCTGTGAGTATGCCACTTTTGGTGAGTTGAATAATGCTCTTAGAGGCAAAATATTTACCTCAGATGAAGATCTCAAGAGGAATTTTATGTAATGGCGATTTACTCCCTTTTGTTGCAGTATGACAAGAACCACAACAGTGATGGGTGATAAATCTGAAATAAAGGTACAAGTTCCTGTTCACTGACCTCTGGGTCATTTTTCTTTAAGGGGCTCTGGAAAACCCTAGATTTCCAGTGTTAAAATAGGGGTTATAAATTACATGTTTTCTTAGAAAGTATTTGAGGAAGCTGAAAGCTTTACAGGTTATTTGTTGAAGTATTTCCTACAACTTAAAACAGGGACTCTTAAGAAATTTATTTCAGTTGGTAGAGATTAATTTTTTCTATTGTGATGAAAATTCACTAGTTTTGTGCCATTTTTTGTTTATAAATTCAGTAGTATACAAGTTTTTGGAAAAAGGCTGTTAAGTTACACAGAAGGGACTATGTAACTTTTCCTGAAAGTCTGAAGCAAAGTGGTTTGGTAGATCCTGAGAAAACATTTAATCTCTATGAAAAAATAAAACTTTTGGGAACTGAGTGACCAAGTTTGGGTGACCCCTTTAGTGCATTCCATGTGATCGGATGGATTATCTTCATCTTCTGCAAACTTCTCCTGTCAGAAACCTGAAGATGTTCCTTGCCTAAAGCAAGCATCGTTCATACCATGTTGAAACCTATCTTCATTCCCATGTTTTGAAATACTTTTCATCTTACAACATTGGCACCACTGAAAGTAACAATAGCATCATATATACCAAAGGAAGTGTGTCTATTCCAAGAAATGCAATCTTGGTGATTCTTGACCGTATAACACTATTTACATTTTCATTGGGGTTTTGAGTTATTCCATGAACACACTTTTTCCAGAGTTCAGGTGCTGCTAAGTGTCTGAAAATAGGTTTTACCACCTCCATTATCACATGAGACAGTCTGTATCTATGTGTGTACACTTCACCAGTTAGCAAGCTGTTGTTGTACTTACACCAACTGTTCTCTCCTTTGTAACACAACCAATGATGGGACTTTCATCAGATGAAAAACTATGAAGAAAAAAATAAGGCCTGATAGCCATTCCATAATAGTTCTGTGTTTTGTCAATTAACCTTCCATTCCCATACAACCCTTTACGATCACTGAATTTTTTTTATGAAGCTTTCAGTCGCCAAATTCTTGATCCCATTCATTTCTGTACATGTCAAATACACCCAGATTTATGCACTACAATGTCATTATCTTAGGGCTTCAGTTCTTGAAAATGTTTGAAACTTTTAGAATCACTATAACCAAGTTATTTCATGTATTGCACTTTATCACACACAGCAGAATGTTGCAATATACTAGCACTACCAGCCACTTCCCTTCCTCCACTAGTGCCACTATAATTCCGTGCAACATTATTTTCATGGGTATCTTTCTTCTTGCGATATTGATTGAAGTAGTAGAAATTGATTAAAATTTGTGCTGCGGCCAGGACTCAAACCTGGGTTGGTCTTCTTGCTTGCTAGGCAGAAATGCTAACCATTACACCACCACAGTACTGTGGTGAACATTGCTGCACAAACTACCAAAGCTGAGTGCCCTTCCCAAGACAAACTTCAATTCACATCTTTTTCTTATTCTCCTTTACATTGTTACTACTGCCAGGGCTCTCCAGCATTGGAATAGCATCCCAGCATTGGACCTAATGAGAAAATCCTATACCACAGGTGATTTTATAGATCTTATAATTATATTTTTCCCCAAGACTTTTAAGTCCCGGCCACAGCACAAATTTTAATCCATTTCTTCTGCTTCAATCATTATCACAGATAAAGAAGAGACTTGAATGTCTCAGGGAGAAATATAATTATAAGATCACCTATGGTACAGGACTTCCCCATTACATCCAATGCTGGCGTGATATTCAATTGCTGGAGAGCCCTGGCAGTAGTGACAATGTAAGGGAAAATAAGCAGAAGATGTGAATTGAAGTTTGTGTTGGGAAGGGCACTCAGCTTGGGTAATTCATGCAGGAATGTTAACCAAAGTGCTGTGGTGGTGTAATGGTTAGCATTTCTGCCTATCAAGCAAGAAGACCTGAGTTCAAGTACAGTCCCCCTTCAGCATTGTAGCGGTTTGGTTGTGCCGAGCACACAGGCCGGGCCCCGTTTAGCGTGAGCTTTGTTTACATCCGTGAGGCTTCACATAGTGGTGTATTGACTACTACAGATCATGATTGCTCTTTCTTACTGGAAGGTGACTATGAAGTTCACATTAGATGCACAATACACAAGACCAAAAGCACATGAAACCGAATGTTTCATACGCAAAGTGGTGAAACTAGATCCCTAGGAGCTGATAGGAATTCACCTATCAATAGTGGCCAGTGTTTTATATGTAAAACTCATAGACAAGGCATTGTGCAATAGACTTATTTGTCAATCCACTGACAGTTACCGCTTTTACCATGCCAACAGGAACTTGGGAATGATTTCTGTTGATCATGCTGGTCTTGGAGTGAGAACGGTATGTGTATTCGAACTTCCATTCGAAGTTCCTGCAGACATGGTAATCACAGCACTTCGCCATTATGGCACGGTCCTTAATCATGCTACAGAGAAATGGACGAGCTTCGAGACATATCCCACACTCAGCAAAGTGTGCCAAATAAGAATTGAAATCCAAAAGCACATACCATCTTATGTGACAATAGGCGGCTGCCGAGCCATTGTTATATACGATGGTCAACAGAAAACCTGCTCTGGCTGGGGGCAGGAAGGCCATGTGTGAACTGACTGAACTGACCATAGCAGATGACATCCCTGCCTACTGTGTACATGTAAGCGCTACAGAACGACGTGGGCGACGTGCATGACAAGCTGTTTCCCATAGAATCTGCGAGTATTGCCCCTCATCCCATGTCACTGACAGTGCAAATGGCCTCATCACACCACCAGCCAGATGCCCCACAACAGCTGTGGAGCCATGGTCCTACCACAATCCAGTGGAACCCATCTTCAGATGTGGAAGTGGATCTGCAAGAGGATCACACTGAAAAGCAGACTGGAAGCTCCTCCATAAAAACAGTGGTCGAAGAAACGAAAGAAGAGATGGCTGTCCACAGAAGACGAGCACCACAACCGAGGCAATGAACAAGACACTTGGAATTATCAAAATTCGTTTCCATTGCCAGGCACAAATTGTGGAGAAGCCAACACATCAAAGAGACACGATGGATACAGATATGTAACAGGATGAGGTCCTATCTGCAGATGAAATTCCGTTACCAGCGAAAGCCGTCATCAGTGCATTAGTAGATTGGTCACAAGAAATGGAACAAACTGATTAGATACAAGAGGCTGATGTTTAATCATTGGCTCCCATCAACAATGGGTCGGGAGGGAACCTTGCCCATGGTGGCCAATGAGACCATGTTACGCGGTCCTGGTCCAGGAAGAATGTACCGCCAACGGCCGATTAGTAGATGCGTGACTTCACAGCAGTGCACAATCAATAAGATGTCACACGTCTACCGTATTGGTAGAGTTAACATCAGTGGTATTTGCTACTAAGTACAGATACAAATGCTGCAGGACATAGTATTTCTACAGGAGGTATGAAACGATGCCCAGCTGAATTTTACGGTCATGACATCTGTCATTCAACAGGTTATGATGACAGTGGTGGCACAGCCATACTGTTATGAGAAGGAATAGTGGTGGAAGATGTGGAATACTTACCATCAACCCTTGGTGTTGCCCTGACTGTAGGGGATATATGCTTGGTGAATGTTTACGCAATGTCTGTCTCGACCAAGAGACATGAATGCACAACTTTTTACACAGAGGAAGTGTCACCGCTATTTCTAAGACGTCAGAGTCGGCAGTGACTTCAATTGCATTCTGCAACCTGAGGACCAATGATCACTCCTTGTCCCTTGCCCAGCATTACAGACACTGTTTTGGGATATGGCACTGCATGACACCTGGGAAATGACGCACGGTGACAGCTGTGGTTATACGTACTTTACAAGCCACTCAGCTAGTCAACTAGACAGGACGTACATGTCACATGGGCTATGCCAGGCAATGACACAAAACGTTCACATGATATGGCCAAGATAAGTCACATTGGCAATGGGTGACTTCCGAATTTTATTTCACAGCCCTACGTGAGTTGGTAAAACAACCACCATCTCCCGACCATCAGCAGGCTGCCCAACATATCAAAGCACAATTGCAGCATCTTATGACAGTGAAGATGAAATGAATTAAAGTACATGCAAGGATGCTCTACAAATTAAGTAACGAACGGCCGTCATTCCACTATATACTGAGAGAAAGAAGGCAGCGGTGATGTATACTTATACGGGATGTCGAAATGACTGATGGATCACGGGCCACTTTACAGAAGGATATTGCATGTGTTTTTGCTCACCACTACCGTAGTTTCTATTGCAGTCGCTCTTGAACCTGCACTACACAGCATCCAATGATGACTTGAAGGAGTCCTACTGCAGACCACATCTTTACAATCCTGGACAGAGCAGGACTGGCAGATGTGCTTCGCAAAATGCCAGCGGACAAGCATCCCACTGAAATGGACAGCCTTATGGCTGAAATCACCATAGATGATCTGGATGCTGCCCTAAAGTGTGGTGCATTAAACAAATCCCCTGGACCGGATGGGCTCCCTCTTGAGTTCTATCGCACATTTGTTCCTCTGATGCGACCGATGTGGGTACAGATGTACAATGAACTCTTAACACCTATCTTAAGTGTCCCTACCAAGTTCACAGTGGGTATCATGCTACTCATTCCAAAACCAAGTGGTGGTCGTAGACCACAAGAAATTATTGAGTGGAGACTACAAAATCTTTGCACGTATCCCCTGTGATTGCCTTCAAGCAGTGATAAAGGATAAAATAGATTTAGATCAAATGTGTCTAGGCAGGAAGAGCAATATACACAGTGCAAGGGGCATACATGGAAATCATAGCATTGATGTTGGCATGTCGATTACGAGGAGCCCTCGTGGCAGTGGATTTCGATCATGCTTTCAACCAAGTGGACCATGTGTTCCTAAGAGGGGTCATGGAACCGATGGGAATCCCCCCCCCCCCCCCCCCCCCAGTTTGTGGTGGACATGATCATGAGGCTGATTAATGGTGCAAACTCTAGAGTCTTGGTGAACGGTGTTAGCTCAGAACCTTTCATGATCCAGCACTCAGTGTGGCAAGGCTGCCCCCTTTTGGCCATCTTATTTGAAGTCGCTCTTGAACTTGCACTACACAGCATCCAATGATGACTTGGAGTCCAACTGCAGACCACATCTTTACAATGCTGCGCACTCACTGACAATGTTGTTCTGGTAATGTCAGGATATGAAATCCAGGTGGCACTGGAATGGCTCCAGCAGTATGGAGCAGTGGTGGGTAGTGTCATCAACCTACAGAAGACCCGATGTATGGAAGTGGGCAGAGGGCTGCCACCAAGGACAGCAGTGTCCATCACCAAAGTCCCCACTCTCAAGTGTTTGGGAGTGATATTCCATGGAAACATACGACGTACAGTGGCTACTGCGACAGATTCACGCATTGGTACGACAACATCCACTGCATGCCATAGATATGTTCTAGTGTGCACATTATGTCAATGTCTATTTGGCACCAAAAATAAGTCACTTGGCACACATACTGCCATTGCCCACTGTGATCCTATCAAGACTACAGTCAGCCTTCAGACATTTCGGAAGTGCTGACCACCTCTACAAAATCAGCTACAATACCTTGACACTGCCGCCAAGAGGAGGAGCCATCATACTTGTAAACATGAAGAACAAGGCACGTGAGCTATTTCTTAGTATGATGCAATGCTGTTGGAGAACTGAGCACATCACCTTAATGGGTGCTGTGATCAATGAAGTGGCTCCCTATTCACTCTGTCCACCAGTCAATGTAGGCCACATCATGGCACCACTTGCTCACCTTCAGGACTTCTTCATTGATTACAGTCACGTTCAGGACAGTTTGCCAGAGACCAGGCTGCTGACAATGAAAGACATATATTGAAGATTTCTTCAGCAACAATCTTGCAGTGTGGCCAAATGGAAGAATCCGGCAGTAGAGTGACAGAGAACACAGAGAGCGATCCATCTTCCCTCTCTTCTTACAGAGGTACGAGCATTGTGGTATGTAGTGGTGAACAGCAAATTCCCAAACCATTAACAACTGTGCTCTATTCATCTGGTATACACGCCGATATGCCCCCACTGCACAGTCGTCGACTCCAACAACCACCATTTGGTTTGTTGCATGGTAATGGCAGCATTTTCCTCATTAGAAGTAATGAGGAAAATGCTGGCCCTTTTACTGTGTACAGTACACATGATGATTGAAGCTGATGACCGACTGTTCCCAGACAATGTATACTTTCCCACCACCAGGACAAATGCTGTAAACTGGATAAAGGGGATGGCAACATATTATTTGTATTGCACTAATGACAGTAACATCATAGACTTCTGGTACATACTGCAAGAGCAAAATGATATCTTGCAGTGACATGTGAAATATGTAACATGTGCTTCTAATTACTTGGGTTCATTATTCATGGACCATCTGGCTAGTTGGGGTGTTCCAGATATGAGAAATGAAATGAGGAGATAGCTCAACATTAAGGAACTAACGTCCAGGCCTAATGAATTCAAGGCAGAATATATAGTTTTTAAGTTAGCAAGAAGCCGTCCTGGATACATGCCAACAGGGCCGTTGCAGGGTCCCGTTGTCTTTTCTTTCTCTTTCTAGTGAACTCTTTAACTCTAGTCGGTGTTGGTAGCAGTTTTTGTTTTGTTGGGCTGTTTTGAATGGTGCCTTTAGTTTCTGTTTGTTGTGTTTACCACCTATGAAAGAGAATAAAATTCAATAGACACCAAAACCACCTCAAATAAAAAATTAAGAAACAATAAATAAAAAAATTAAAAACTCCCTTTTGTACATTGAACCACAACCCCAGAAAATGGAGGATGGAGACGTGGTGGCCATGCCTCACGTTGTGACCCCTGCCCACCCTGCCTCTGCCAGCCTGTGACCCGACACCCTAAAAAAACAAGTCCCAGCCACAGCACAAATTTTAATCCATTTCTTCTGCTTCAATCATTATCACAGATAAAGAAAAGACTTAAACATCCCAGGAAAAATGTAATTATAATTTTTTTTTACACCTATAATATTTAGATATTACTGCTACATCTACAACTTCCACTGTGTACATACTGGTGGTAGATACTACACCATGGGGAGATGTGTGTCTCCATTTATCACTGGTACCATCGAATGCTGCAGTCACACTAAAGAGACAAAGAAACAGGTACATCTGCTTAATATCATGTAGGGCCCCTGTGTACTTGCAGAAGTGACACAGTGCGATGTGGCACAGACTCAACTAATGTCTGAGGTAATGCTGCAGAGAACTAACACCATGAAACCTGCAGGGCTGTTTGTAAATCTGTAAGAATATGAGGGGTGGAGATCTCTTCTGAACAGCACATTGCAAGGCATCCCAGATATGCTCAATAATGTTCAAGTCTGGGGAGTTTGGTGGCCAGAGGAAGTGTTCCTGGAGCCATTCTGTAGGAATTCTGGATGTGTGAGCTGTCGCATTGTCCTGCTGGAATTGCCCAAGTCCATCAGAATGCACAATGGACATGAATGGATGCAGGTGACCAGACAGGATGCTTACATACATGTCATCTGTCACAGTCTTTCACAGTCTTATCTAGATGTATCAGGGGTCCCCTGTCACTCCAACTGCACACGCCCCACACCATTATAGAGCATCCACCAGCCTGAACAGTCATCTGCTGACATGCAGGGTCCATGGATTCATGAGGTTGTCTCCATACATGCACACGTCCGTCTGTTTGATACAATCTGAAATGAGATTCATCCAACTTGACAACATCATTTCAAGTCACCAACAATCCAATGTCAGTGTTGACGGGCCCATGTGAGTTTTGTGTTGGGCAGTTATCAAGGATACACGAGTGAGCCTTCAGGTCTGAAACCCATATTGTTGATGTTTTGTTAAATGGTTCATGCACTGACACTTGTTGAGGGCCCAGCATTGAAATCTGCAGCAATTTGTGGAAGGGTTGCACTTCCGTCATGTTCCACCTTCAGTCATCATTGGTCTCTTGCAGGATCTTTTTCCGATCGCAACAATGTTGGATATCTGATGTTTTACCAGATTCCTCATGTTCATGGTACACTCATGAAATGGTAAGACCCACTTAAATCTTGGTAACGTGTCATTGTAGCAACAGTAACTCATCTAACAACTGCACCAGGCACTTGTTGTCTTATATAGGTGTTGCCGACCGTAGTACCGTATTCTGCCTGTTTGCATATCTCTGTATTTGAATACGCATACCTACACCAGTTTCTTTGGCACTTCAATGTATTACTGCCTCTTCCATAGCTTTCTTCGTAGATTCTATACAGATATCCTTTACTTTACACTCTATTAATCTGTTATGGTTCATAAAGTTGATTGGGGGATTTGGAAGATTAATCATGCCACAGAAAACTGCACCTGCAGTAGCACCCTTACCAATTGTATGCAAGGCATAGACAAATCTAATGTTTTCTTCATAGATTTTGCTATCATTTTCTCCATTGGGAGTTGCAGCAACACTGTTCTTAAAGGTGGTCATGTATGAACACTTCAGTTCCGTTTCACTAGCAAGTCCTACATAATTTTTTACAGGGAGTTCCAGACAACCTCACTATACTGAATAACTCTTACACAGTTTGCAAAAATCCTGATGAGAACTGACATATCAAATATTTCATTCACATCTGAACTGCATATAAAACATTCATACTTTTCACTAACTGAACTGAGCTTCCTGTGCGAAGTAGTTTCTTTCTCACTTTCATTGCAATGGGCAGGTGTACCAAGGTTAGGATCATGCACTTGGTTATTATCTTTATTGTTTATGGTAAAAACACCTACATTTGGTTCAAAATGTTCAAATGTGTGTGAAATCTTAAGGGACTTAACTGCTAAGGTCATCAGTCCCTAAGTTTACACACTACTTAACCTAAATTATCCTAAGGACAAACACACACCCATGCCTGAGGGAGGACACAGAAACAAATAAGGTTGTACCCGCCGGAGTCAGAACCTTAGAACACGAACGCAAAAAAGGAGTTAAAAGCGACTACATGTTACAGCCAATAGATGGAAGGAAAGAGAGCTAAGAACAAGGTCTTTCTCTTGCAGACAGGTCCACAAAATATGCTGTAGAGACAACAATGGTCCTAAACTAAAGATTAAATGTCTTTCAGCATGTTGCTACAACAGATAAAAAGTAAAACACGGTCAACAGCCTGCATGTCATTCGCTAAAACAGCTTATAACACAGATAACAAACATTCATTAGAATATAAGTGGTCACAAAGAAAGGGCAATTGGTCAGGAAATGGTGAACCATCAGGGTTGATGATAATGAGCACAAAGTTGTGAGTGATCACCACTTAAATGGTGATTACTGAAACTACAGTGCCCAATACGCAACCTAGTTAATATGATCTCCTCATGGCGAGAGGGCTAAGAAGAAGCCAGCAAACTGCTGAGAGGATTTTAATTCCCCAGAGCTTGCTCCTATAAAGGGAAGAGCAGTGGTTGTGCCAAAGTGACACCAGCTGCTGAGAGGCAGCAACACTAAGATCATTGGAAGAAATGGAAGAACAAGTGGGCTTAGGTAGGACTGCGGCCTTGGCAGCAGTGTCAGCAGCCTCATTTCCTGTCAGAGCAATGTGATCTGAAACCCAGAAACTCACAGAGGCTCCCTCAAGAGTGAGCAAGAGGAAGCTGTCTTGGACCTATTGCACTAGGGGATGGACTGTGTACAGTGCACAGACAGAGACTCTGAAGGGCACTGAGAGGATTGGAGGAGATGACACAATTAAAGCCTGTGTCGTCAGATGTGCTGCACAGCCTGATACAGACTGAAGAGCTTTGCTGTAAATACTGAACAGTGTTCTGGAGCCTGATACCGAAAATCGTCGGTACCAATGACAAAGGCACACCTTACACCAGTCTGAGAGCCATCAGTGTACATAAAGATATTATCACTAAGTTTCATGTGAAGGTTAAGAGACTCACAGCAGTAGATTACAGCTGGAGAAGTTTCCTTAGGAAGTGAATGAAGTGCAAGGTGAACACAGACTGCCTTATGAAGGCAAGATGGTGAAGGATTCACACTCATCGGGAAAGTATCAAGTATCATGAAGTTAAGCTGCCAGAGCAATAGCTGAAAACGAATTCCAAGAGGCAGCAGAAAAGAGGGACATGCCCCGTACTAGTGTCAAGGGAGTCATCGGAGAATGAAACATAGGACTGGTGGCCGGCCATGACAGACAAATGGCATGTGTATCCACTGATTGGTTGGTTGGTTTAAAAAGAGGGGGGGAGGTACCAAACTATGGGGTCATTGGTCCCTTGTTCCTAATAAAACAATGCTACATGTCTGAGAATAAAACAGACGAGACATATAACACAAAACGGAAAGGAAGGATAAACCACAAGAATGAAGGAAAGGCAACGAACACTAAAAGGAACAAAAGAGGACAATGAAACAATAGAGAGACGCTAGGAACAGAAGAGAGTAAAACAAGAAAGCAGATTACAGTGGCTGGCCGACCACAAGAATAAAAAGGAAAAGCCAGCCACTCTGCAACACATTAAAACCTCCACCCTAAAAGCACTATGGTGGAGGATGCAGAGGGACAAAGGGCATGCACTAAAACTTAGATCAAATGATAAAACAGACCCTCATGAAAAAACGTGAAACTAAGTCATCCAATGAGGCGTTGTCAGATAAAATGAGTGGCTCCGAGTCCAGTAACCTAAGATATCGTCGCTGGGCAGTCAAAGTGGGACAGTGCACCAGAATATGGGCCACTGTCAACCGGACACTGCACCCACATTGTGGTGGGTCTTCACGGTGCAGGAGGTAACCGTGGGTCGCCAAAGTGTGTCCAGTGTGGAGCCCGTACAGGACAACTGATGCCCTGCGAGAGGCCAACATGGAAGACTTGCACACATTTGTAGTCTCCTTAACGACACGCTGTTTGTTGTGCATACCGTTATGCCATTCCGTCTCCCAAAGCCAAAAATCCCTGCGGCGTAAGTCAGAGCGCAGGTCAGGTTCAGAGATGTCCATCTCCAGAAGCAGTTTCCGAATAGCCTGTTTGGCCAGCCTATCGGCAAGTTCGTTGCCTGGAATGCCAATGTGTCCTGGGATCCACACAAACACCACTGAACGATGGGACCAGTCCCTGCCATAGATGGACTCCTGGATGGACGCCACCGATGGATGGTGAGGGTAGCACTGGTCGATAGCTTGTAGGCTGCTCAAGGAGTCAGTAGACAGAAGAAATGATTCCTCGGGCATGAATGGATATACTGAAGTGCACGAGATATGGCCACCAGCTCTGGAGTGAATACACTGCACCCATCGGGCAAGTAATGTTGTTCAATATGGCCTCTGTGGACAAAGGCAAAGCTAGCATTACCATCAGCTATAGAGCTGTCGGTGTATGTAAATCACTGCAGAGCCCCAGAACAATTTAAGAATCGAGAGTAAGTGATAGTGGAGAGCTGCAAGGTTAACGGAGTCCATAGGGCCATGCAATAGGTCCAGACGAAGGTTTGGCCTACAGCTACACCACTGAGGTGTACGTGGATGGACCTCGAGGAGAGGTGGTGAAGGGAAGGACTCCAGTTCAGACAGAAGCGTTCGCACGCAAACCACAGTCGTTAGCCCTGCCCTGGGCCGTCAATACGGGAGGTGAACTGCCATGGTTGGGAAAAGAAGAGTGTAATTGGGATGTTCAGGAGAGCTATTAAGGTGTGCAACGTAACTGACGAGCAGTTATGCACGTCTAATCTTCAACGGAGGGACTCCAGCCTTCACCAGTACTCTTGTCACCAGACCCATCCTAAATGCTCCTGTCGCTAGTCGAACTCTGCAGTGGTGCAATGGGTCGAGCGAACGCAATGCAGAGAGCGCCGCAGAACCATAAATTGCACTCCTATAGTCAAGGCGAGATTGAACAAGGGCTTTGTAGAGCTGCAACAGCGTGGAGCGATCTGCAACCCAGTTGGTGTTGCTCAAGCAGCGGAGGGCACTCAGGTGCTGCCAACACTTCCGTTTAAGCTGACAAAGAAGAGGAAGCCAAGTCAAACGAGCGTCGAAAACCAGACCTAAGAATCGATATGTCTCCACTACAGTGAATAGATTGTCATTAAGGTAAAGTGCTGGTTCCAGATGAACAGTACGATGCCAACAGAAATGCATGACACACGTCTTCATGGCGGAAAACTGGAAGCCATGGGCTACAGCCTAGACTGTGCCTTGTGAATGGCTCCCTGTAGGCGACGCTCAGCAACAACAGTACTGGAGCAGCAGTACGAAATGCAGAAGTCGTATGCATACAGAGAAGGTGAGAGAGCCTGACAGCTGCTGCTAGACCGTTAATGGCCACTAAAAATACAGACACTCAGTACATAGCCCTGCAGGACTCCATTCTCCTGGATATAGATGGAACTTTGGGAGTCACCAACTTGGACACGGAAAGTACGGAGTGACAGGAAGTTTTGGATAGAAATTGGGAGTGGTCCCCCGGAGACCCCACTCATACAAGTGGCAAGGATATGATGTCGCCAAGTCGTGTCGTATGCTTTACGTAAGTAAAAAATGATGGCAATCAGGTGTTGCCGTCTGGAAAAGGCTGTTTGGAAAGCAAACTCGATGGACACAAGATTATTAGTGGTAGAGCGACCCTGGCGGAAGCTGCCCTGACATGAAGCCAGCAAGCTACGTGACTCCAGGACCCAGCCCAACTGCCGACATACCATACGTTCCAGCAGCTTACAAAGAAAGTTCGTGAGGCTAATGGGCCGATAGTTATTCACATTAAGCGGATTTTTACCGGGTTTGAGAACCAGAATGATAGTGCTCTCCCGCCATTGCGATGGAAAGACGCCATCGCACCAGAGCCGGTTAAAGATGACGAGAAGATGTCGCTTGTAGTCAGATGAGAGATGTTTCATCATCTGGCTGTGGATGCAATGAGGCACAGGAGCTGTGTCAGGGCAATGTGCAAGGGCACTGAGGAGCTCCCACCCTGTAAATGGGGCATTAAAGGATTCACTGCAGAGTGTAGTGAATGAGACGGCATTCCCTTCCAGCCTCCGTTTGAGTGTGCAAAAGGCTGGGAGATAATTCTCCGACGCAGAGGCTCGAGCAAAGTGCTCAGCAATCGCGTTTGTGTCAGTACATAACTCACCATTTATGGTAACACCGGGGACAGCTGTTGGGGCCTGGTACCCGAAAAGACGTCTGATCTTTGCCCAGACTTGAGAAGGTGCCATGTGGCACCCAATGGTGGAGACGTATCTCTCCCAACACTCCTTCCTATGTAGTTTGATAAGGGAGTGAACACGGGCACGGAGCCATTTAAAGGCTATGAGGTGCTCCAGGGAAGGGTGCTGCTTATGCCACTGTAGAGCTCGCCGACGATCCTTAATTGCTTCAGCAACTTCCGGCGACCGCCAAGGGACTGCCTCACGCCTTGGGCACCCTGAAGAGAGAGGGATCGCATTTTCTGCCACAGAAGCAATTCTACTAGTCACCTGCTCAACCATCCATCGATGTTACACTGTGGGGGAGATTCAGCGGTCACAGCAGAGGTGAAAGTTCCCCAGTCCGCATTGTTTAAAGCCCATCTGGGCAGGGATCCATGGGCCAGACACCAAGGCAGTTACAGGAAGATGGGGAAGTGGTCACTACCACACAGGTCGTCATGTGCTCTCCAGTGGATAGATCGGAGAAGCCCCGGGCTGCAAATTGATAAATCATTGGCCGAGTAACTACCTAGACCCACACTGAAATGTGTTGCTGTCCCAGTATTTAAGAGGCAGAGGTCGAATTGTGACAGTAAAGTTTCGACATCTCTGCTTCAGCCAGTAAGCATGGTACCACCCAACAAGGGGTTATGGGCATTAATATCTCCCAGAAGTAGGAAAGGTTTAGGGAGTTGATCAATCAGTGCGGCTAATACATTCAGGGGTACTGCACCATCTGGAGGAAGATATACATTTCAGATAGTTATTTCCTGGGTCATCCTTATTCTGAGCACCACAGCTTCAAGAGGGGTTTGAAGGGGCACATTTACACTACAGATCGAGTTTAGGACATAAAAGCAAACTCCACCTGACACTCAATTATAGTCACTACGGTTCTTGTAATATCCCTTATAGCCGCAGAGGGCAGGGGTCCACATTGCTGGGAACCAGTTTTCCTGGAGGGTAATGAAGATAGCAGGTGTGAAGCTTAACAGTTGCCGTAGCTCAGCCAGGCGGTGGAAAAAACTGCCGCAATTCCACTGGAGGATGACATCGTGAGACTGAGAAGGCATGGAACATTCAATGAGGCAGTTTACGTCTCAGAGTCACCTGCTCCCACTGATTTATTGCCTGAGCAGTCTATATCCATTGTGTCTGAGGGTCTGGCGAGATCTAGGTCCTCAGTGGATGCCAGAATGTCCATCCCATCCTGAGATGGAGAGCTTGTAGGCAGCGGTGGTGTGGATGTCACTGCAATTTCCTTGGTCTTAGGGGTCTTTTTGGATTTCTCTCGCTGCTCCTAGGGTTTCCCTGGCTTGGAGGACTTAACTGGCTCAGTCTCTGGAGCTGAGGATGATCATGAAGCACTACGACCAGCTGCATTTGTGCTCTTCAGCGACTGGCGGGTGTCATCTTTCCCACTAGCAGAAACCTGGGAAGGGAGTGAGCCAAGGGACCTCTTCCTAGCAAGAGAAGCCGAAGAAGACTTACGCTTGTCCAGCTCAGAAGTGGGGACAGATGTCCACAATGGTTGGGGGGGGGGGGGGGGCTTTTGCTCCTGAAGTAGGTGGTGTGGGAGCAACAGGGAGGAAAATGCCCCCCCCCCCCCCCCACCATCAAGGGAGCAGGTGTAGTCTTTCAGCACTGAGAGGTGACTGGATTTGGCGGAGCTGATGGTGCCAGAACTGTTGTATTGGCGGCGTAAGACGCTGTCATACATACACGTGCAAGTGTTCAAATTTTCTCTTACCCTCATGGTAGGTCAGTCGGTCCAGGGTCTTGTACATCATGATTTTCCTGTCTTTCTGGAGAATCCAGCAGTCTGGCGAGTAAGGCGAATGGTGCCCTCCACAGTTGACACAGATGGGAGGTGGTGCACATGGAGTATTGGGATCTGATGGGCGTCTGCAATGTCGATCTGTAATGCTGGAAGTACAGAGGGAAGACATATGGCTGAACTTCCAGCACTTAAAGCACTGAATCGAGGCAGGGATTTCTAACTCCACTTTACATCACAGTGGTGGGCCATCACCTTGACTTTCTCGGGTAATGTATCACCCTCAAAGGCCAAGATGAAGTCACCGGCGGCAACCTGATTATCCCTCAGATCCCGGTGAACACGCCGGATGAAATGTGCACCTCGCAACTCTAAATTGGCGCACAGCTCATCGTCAGACTGCAAAAGAAGGTTCCAGTGAAATATGATACCCTGGACCATATTTAAGATCTTATGGGGTGTGGTGACTACAGAAACATCCCCCAGCTTGTGGCATGTGAGTAACGTCCGTGACTGGGCAGAGGATACGGTTTTTATCAAGACTGACCCAGATCTCATTTTGGACAGTCCCTCCACCTCCCCAAACTTGTCCTCTAAATGCTCAACAAAAAACTGGGGCTTCATCATGAAAGATTCCCTATCAGCTCTCGAACATACAAGGTACAGAGACAAATAAGATCCGCTGCCATTCTTAGCCTGACCGTTTCTCCCATGGTGTCACCAAGGAGGGGAAAGATTTTGGGTCATACTTCTGTGCATTCAATTGAGATTGTGAACACTTAGAGACTGCTGGTGTTTCACTACCAGCAAGAGATGATGGATTACCTATCATCATGTGTCATCCACCCTGATGCCACCCACACAAACCAAGGGTCCTCCCCACGGGCGTCACCCAGCTGCAGGAAAGGCCACCTGGCAGGTCAGGAGTCCTGATGCCTGAGGGGGATGGGCGTCTACCCCTCAGCATATGTGGAGAGTTAGCGGCACTGGCAATAGCAGAGTGATCCCTGTGTGGTCAGGGGGCATGGTGGCCCCACCACAACGGACTGGCTAACGTGCTGGATATCAGATGCAAAGAAATCCATGGTCATCAGCGACACAGAAAGTTACACTGTATAGTGCATGGTGGAAAACGCACCCAGGAAGGTGTCCTCCCCCAAGATATGGAGGATGAGTGGTACTGAAATGCGACGGCGAGAAAGTGGGCAAAAAATCTCAATGCATGATGGACACAATGCACCATGTAAGGTGCCTTTCCCCAATTGGCTCGCTCTTCAGGAAAATTTTGGAGAATAGAGGTCAGACCCTACAGGGGATCATCACATAAAGGCCAAAACCTGTGAAAGTCCTTTTAGTCGCCTCTTACGACAGGCAGGAATAACTCGGGCCTATTGTTACCCACGGACCCACATGGGGAGTATCCGCTGAGGAGAACATCACGCTGGTATGACAGTGATAGTTCAGAATCTTCAGCATAGAGATTCTCAACTGGGCAAGTGTAAAAGGTACCAGTAGCCAAACTGATTTCACGACGATGGATTGCATTTATACAGAGTAAGATGGACAGACAAGCAGATGCATAAACGAAACAGAGTCTAGTTTCGAACAGACAAGGGATCTTTACAAAAGGAGGAGGGTGGCCTGATCTGTTCCCCAGCAGGTACCACTTAGGACACATACGACATTGAGAGATCGGGTGCAGCAGGTGGCCAGATAAGATATGTGCGAGGACCAAGAAATCTTTTTATGGAGCATTAGCCACAAGAATTTCGTAGTTTCAGCAAATGGGAGAGCAACAGCACTGAGATGTAATGATGGTGGAAGAAACCCATTGCGCTGCCTGTAATTCATACAAGCGGTTTTGTCAGTCTAAAAGCGAAAGCCATTGTCGATGTTCCACGAGTGAAGACGATCGAGACATCGCTGAAGACGCCGTTCAAGCTGTCAAGTCGGTGGAGCACTGCAATAGACAGAAAAATCATCAACGAAAAGGGACCCGGAGATGCCTGGTGGCACACAGGCCATAATAGGGTTTATGGCTATAGTACAGAGGACGGCACTCAGGAGGGAGTCCTGAGGCACCCCGTTTTCCTGGCTACAGGTATCTGACAAGGCAGAAACCACATGTACCTGGAAAACCCTGTCTTTTAAAAATTGCTGAAGGAAACAGGGCAGGAGGTCTTCAAAATCCCACATTAGAGAGTAGGGGATACCAGTCCTCCACCAGGTTTCATAGGCATTCTCCAAGACAAAAGACACGACCAGTCTGGTATTACCGCAGAAAACCGTTCTTGACATGGGTTGACGAAGTGACGAGATGGTCAATTGCAGAATGGTGCTACACTGAGCAGTGGTTAGAAAACTTCGAGACTCGAGCCATCATACCATTCAGGAATGAATCATACGTTCCATTACCTTGCAAACACAACTAGTAAGAGAAATGGGGTGCTATCTACAAGGAAGGTGTTTGTCCTCACCGGGATTAGGTGTGGGTATGACAGTGGCTTCACGCAAGCATCTGGGAAATGTGCCATTTGCCAAGATGTCATTGCATGTATGAAGGAGAACGTGCTTGCCTGCAAGAGAAATGTTCTCCAACATCGGAATGTGAACATCGTCAGGCCCTGGAGTGGAAGATCGAGATGAATTGAGAGCATGATCTGGCTCCTTCATAGTAAAGGTGGCATTGTAGCATTCACGATTATGAAAGGAGAAAGGTATCACCTGAGCCTCATCCACTCGTTTCCAGTGGAGGAAGGTAGTGTGATAGTGGGTCGTGCTCGAAATCGTCACAAAATACAGCCTAAGGTGTTGCAGATAGCAATGGGGTTCGCAAAGACATCGTCTGCTACAGCCTAGAAATTGGGGAATAGATCATGGTCCCAGAGAGGAGTCGGAGATTGGGTCATATGATGGAAGAGGGAGTCGAACTGTTACAAGAACTAGTAAATGAAATCCAACCAGCCTTTTTGCTATACTGAAGAATTCGATGACAATACACACAAAGCTGCTTATAACAAAGAAAGTCCTTCATCATAGAATGACAGATAAAAATATGGAGAGCACACTGTGGCATTCCTCAGTCCACCAAAGCACTGGGACATGGTGCGGTAATGATGAAATGCGAGGTATGGAACATTCTATGGTGGTAAGGATAACATCTGTAAGGTTCTCTACCTGGCCATTACAGATGGGAAATGTTGTTCGTCGAAGGTCTCCAGCGTGGAGTAAAGCCTCCAGTCAGCCACAGAAAACTTGCAACTGGGTTTACACATAGATAGGGTAGAAGCTAGCAATTGGATACCACATGGGAAATGGTCGCTCGAGTATGTGTGTGAGAGAATGGACCACTCGAAACAACGGGCAATCTGAGCAGTGCAGAAGGAAAGGTCCAAATGCGAATTGGTGTGTGTGTGCGTGCGTGTGTGTGTGTGTGTGTGTGTGTGTGTGTGTGTGTGTGTGTGTGTGTGCATGTGTGTGTGCGCGCGCGCTCCAGTGGTAAGACAAGGGAGGTTGAGTTGATTGAGCCAGGTTCCGGAAAGGCCCCAAATGGGCAGTGTGCATTAAAATCACTGAGCAGCAAAAAGGGGTAAGGGAGATGACCAATAAGTTGGAGGAAGTCTGCCCTGGTGACAGCAATTGGTGGAGGAATGTAGACATTACAAAGAAAAAAGGTGAACCGAGAAAGAAAAATGTGGCTGTAACAGCTTGCAGCTAAGATGTTCAGGGAAATAGTCTGACTATGAACGTCATCCGAAACGAGCAGCATGACTCCCCTATGAGATGGAATGCCGTCCTCGTGGCGAAGGTCGAAGCAGACCAGGAAAGAAATGCGAGAGATCAAAGCGCTCATAAGGATACAATTTTGTTTCCTGGAGGCAGAAAACAAGGGGACACTGGTATTCCAGAAGCAGCTGTAATTCCTCCTTGTTGGATCTAGTGCTGCGAACGTTCCACTGGAGGAGAGTCATCACAGGGAAAGGGGAGGAGGGAAAAAATGAAGGATTGTCACCTCGATGGCTGCCAAGTGCCAGCCTTCAAAGACTCGCTACTACAGGGTGCAGAGGCTGTAGGATCCTCTTCCACATTATCTACAGAGGTATTGAAAGTCTCTCTTGGTCAGCTTGCAGATTCAAAAACAGAAAAACGGTTGGCAGAGCGTACCAGCGAAACGGAGGTTGGCTGGGTGAGGGTATCACATGGCGATACTGTTGAAGAGGATCTTTGAGTGCTGGAAGGAGGAGACTGTTTGCGTTGATTTCTTAGAGCCTTTGCGGTTAGCAGATGAAGACTCAGATGATTGTTGGCTGGAGGGATATAAAAAGTCTTAACGGGAGTAGTCCTTCTGTCCTTTCTGGCCTGCGAGTTGTGTAGCAGGTGATTTCGTTGCCGGAGGCGAAGATCTGGTGGCTTGTTGTACAGCTGGAGGAGAAGGAGACAGGGATGCCACCATGACACTGGGTGATTTGATAACTGTAGTGCTGAATTTCAGGTCAGAAGTCTCCACTGCCATGTCCTTCTTGGAGCGAGCCATGTTTTTAACATTGACACTGGTAACAGCACATTGGATTTAGCATGTACGGTCAGACTGGCTCTAGTCTTTGATGGAAGCTCTACTCTATCAAACTTGAGGAAAAGAGTGCATGTAGGCACTAAAGTTGCATCAACGTTTTTCATTACCCAGTGGACTGCAGTGACACCTTGATCAGAGACGTAAGTTTGGATTTCTCCCTCAGTGAGACCACTGAGCAGCCTAGTGTAATAACATCCTGGTGTAAATAACACCATGCAGATTCTGCCTTCAGTCGCATCAACAAAAACAGGATACCCATGGAGGAGCAAAGCTGCAAGCATTTGTTGGATTTTAATATATCAATTGGTCTACAAAAGCAAAGTGCCATTACGTAAACGAGAGCAGGATTCCACAGGGGCTGCAACTATTTCAATACCTGTCTGGATGAAACGGACTAACCCTAACAAAGGACTTAGATGTAGTTTGGGATGTGATTGGCTCATTACGAGAAAATCTCCCATTACTGCCAGTGTCTCTGATGGCTCACTTCTCCAACCAGGTCTCCCCTCAGAGGGGGCCACAACACTCTGGGAATTTAACACTTCAGGATGTCACCCCTCCCTAGGCTTGGCCTGTACCAAGGGGTACCTACAAACCCAACCTGTCGAACCGGGGCTAAGAATTACGTATCACACAGTCACCTGTTGTGCATCAGACATATGGGCAGCTTTCAAGAGTGCATGGGGAGGAAGAATAAAAATAGGAACCTCAAACACCGAAGCAGAGGAAGGATAGGAGGTGGAGAGTGACGAAAGAGGGAAAAAAGGGTGGAGGGACTTTTCGGATGTCAGGCTACTGAAAATTCAGAACACATTCCCAAAAATATCCCAGACATTTTCCCCAGGGATGCAGAAAAAGAAAAGGAGGAGCATAGACATGCAGCATGGAAGGGAAAAAATGCTGCAAGGACTCGGGCCCTGTGGTAGCCAAGCATGAACTCACCAAAGAGTTGTGAGCGCCCTGGGGGTACAAATGATTACATCATAGTGCAAAAAAGTCGTATTCCTGGGCAAAGTTATGCATGTAAAAAGGGGAACTAACTTTTCAATTTATCTGGCTGCTTCAAGGACATTTAGTGTAAATCGTAACATCTTGATATATCTGTGCTTTTTTATGAATTGATCCTACTTCCCCAGCATAGTAAGCTGTCTTACAACCGCTTACTGTTACATGTATGGTGAGGAGTCTAAGAACAAATAGACAAATTTATGTGGTTCCAAAGAATCGAATGCATCTACAATAGGAGGTATCCGAGAGTGGGGGTTCATCTCTAGTAGAAAGTATCCTAGAGTGGGGTTGAATGCATCACTAACTGTAATGATACGTTATGTCATACTGCATGACATGACAAATGATATGTTGGATGACGTGACGGTATGTGGCCTCAAAGCTCCAACTTTGGACCGTTGCTTTTTCTTACATAGATTAAAGACTTCTTGCGTATTACATTGCCAAATGCTAAGTTTGTTTTGTTGCAGATGACACAAACATTGCAATAGATATCAAGTCAAGTACAGATTTAGAAATTGCTGTTAATCAAATTTTCACTGACATTGATAAATGGTTTGAAGCTAATTCACTGTCACTTAACTATGAAAAGACCCACTACATGCAGTTCAGAACACGCCAGAGATTTAAAAAAAAAAAAAAGTGGCTCTGAGCACTACGGGACTTAACTTCTGAGGTCATCAGTCCCCTAGAACTTAGAACTACTTAAGCCTAACTAACCTAAGGACATCACACGCATTCTTGCCTGTGCCACTGGACTCGCATTCGGGAGGCCGACGGTTCAATCCCGCGTCCAGCCATCCAGATTTAGGTTTTCCGTGATTTCCCTAAATCGCTCCAGGCAAATGCCGGGATGGTTCCTTTGAAAGGGCACGGCCGACTACCTTCCCCGTCCTTCCCTAATCCGATGAGGCCGATGACCTCGCTGTTTGGTCTCTTCCCCCAAACAACCCAACCCTCATGCCTGTGCCCGAGGCAGGATTCGAACCTGCGACTGTAGCGCCTAGAGCCACTCGGCCACTCCGGCCGGCAAAGATTTCATTCCAGTGTGTGTATGACATATGAAGACACGCAGATCGAAGAGGTTGACAGAGTTGAATTTCTGGGATTACAGCTCCATAGTATATTCAGTTGGGAAGGGCGCACAACAGAATTTCTGAAGCGCCTAAACAAGTCTGTACGAGTATTTGCAGTGCAAATGATGTCAGACATAGGAGATACAGAAGTAACAGAAAAAAACCTTGCGTACTTTGCTTACTTTCAATCTACTACATTCTGGGGTAACTCAGCAAACCAAGCAAAAGTTCTTAGAGTGCAAAAGCGTGCAATAAGACTCATTTGTGGTGTAAATTCGAGAAACCTGTTGATGGAACTGGGTATTCCAACCACTCTTTCTCAGTATATTTAATTCTTAATGAAATTTGTTGCCGGGCACTGTGGCCGAGTGGTTCTATGCGCTTCATTCCAGAACCGCGCTGCTGCTACGGTCGGAGGTTCGAATTCTGCCTCGGGCAGGATTACATTATGTAAGGCAGTGAAGCATATACGTGAAACATGAGCTGCTAAGATGTTACATTTTGGCAAACAAACACATTTAATGGGTGTCAGTGGAATGTATTATATTGTGACGGGTTAGTAAATCTTTTTTGGAGGAATGGCGAGAAAGAGAGAGATAGGGCACATCTAGATCTTTTATAGGGAAGTGTGTCTTACATGCTTTGTGTTGTGTCAGGTCTCATTGTTGTACGTACGTTGCAGTCGGTTTTTGTGGAGTGCGAGAGGGGTACTGTCAGTAGCCGTTTTGAATCGCATAAAAAAAAAACGCGTGCCGAAACCCGGGATCGAACCAGGGACCTTTAGATCTTCAGTCTAACGCTCTCCCAACTGAGCTATTTCGGCCGACAAGAATCTCGGCCGTTATATGTTCTGACGCTGGGGCCGCCTCGCAACTGCACTTGATGGCGTAAGCAGTAACCACTCCGAGGCCTACGAGAAAGGCAGGTCGCGGCGCGTCCTTCACGGTAGTATGCCTACACTCGCTCAACTCAGCAGACAAACTACGTTTCCACACCTATCAACTGGTAACTATGTGTGTACGTACAAACGAGAATTGCATCTTCTTCTGGAATCCGGTATTATGGAGTCTTTCTGTTATTAGTCCTACAGTGATCGGAACTCCATAGTCTTACTTATAATTCGTTACGGCTGTACCGCGCGTATACGTATAATAAAATAAAAGTAATGCCAAAATCTTTATTAGTTGCATAAGGCACCACTTCTTGTATGAAATGAGGACTGTTAAGCAGAAGAGACTAAACGCTATTAAAAAGCTGTTATATTGAGTATTGATCTTAAATTTTGTTGCAGTACTGTTAATCAGTAAGACTTCATAATAGCAGATTCCAGTAGAAGATGCAGTTCTCGTAGGTACGTAGACGCCCAGCCCCGAGTTAACAGGTTCAGAAACGCTTTTTGTCTGCTGAGATGAGCGAGCGAGCGAATAGCCACGTCGTCTTCTCTAGCGTGATGAACACAGGTATGCAAGCGGAGAAGTGGGTCGCCTGGGTCAGGCGGCCCTGGGCGTGCATCGTGGGCAGGTGTTCGGATGTAAGGTCAGTTAGGTTTAAGTAGTTCTGAGTCCAGGCAACTGATGACCTCCGATGTTAAGTCCCACAGTGCTTAGAGCCATTTTGAAATTTGTTGCAAGTAATATGCCTGTTACCAACCAATAGCTCAATACATACAGGGTGTCCAGAAAAGGACTCACTGATTTCAAAATTAAATAACTCGAAAACAAAGATCGATAGAGGAATGCAGTAAACGGTATGTTTATTGCGAAAGCTTTAAGAAGTTTATACAGCAGTTTGAAATAATAGTTACAAAAGCTGCTAACAGATGGCGCTGTAATCGCCATGCGTAATGCCTAGTATAAATAGTGATCTGAAGCCCAGAGCGATCAGTTCCACTATAACGTGAAAGGAGGTTAGCGTACCGAAGGAAGAGATTAAAACCATGTACTCCATTGAACAACGCGTTTGTCTGGTGCTAGTGTACCACAGGTTAGAAGAGAGTCCTACGGCAACAAGGCGAAGTTTTCAAGCACGATTTAATGTTCCAAAAGGACCTGATGCGAAAACCATTCGCACGCTCTTCGCAAAATTTCAACAAAGAGGCAGCGTAACTGATGATCTAGTGGGGCATGTTGGCCGCAAGCAAACCGCTGTTACGCCTGAAAATATCGCCACAGTTTCTGGAATTATTCAGCGAAATCCAATGTCATCCGTCCTTAGAAGTTAATCTGAGACTGGTTTGAAGCGTTCCAGCACGCAGAAAATACTGAGAAAGATCCTACACATGTTTCCATTCAAAATTCAAACGCACCAGGCCATACCCGTACGAGCTGTGCAACGAATGGTTGCCTTTGCTAATCAGATGCTCACAATGATTGATAGTGAAGGATTTGATGTTGGCTGCATCTGGTTTACAGATGAAGCACACTTCCACCTGAATGGATACGTGAATAAGCAGAACTGGCGATTTTGGGGTTCCGAAAAGCCATATTGGAGTGAAGCGAAACCCCTGTATCCTCCTAAAGTTACTGTGTGGGCTGCAGTATGCAGCAGAGGTATTATTGGCCCTTTTTTCATTCGAGAAACGGTCACTGGTGCACGTTACGTTGCAATTTTGGAACAATTTGTCGCCACACAGCAAGCATTAGAGGATCGACCAGGTACTGAATGGTTTATGCAAGATGGAGCCCGATCACATCGGACCGAACAAGTGTTTCACTTTCTTGAGGAATACTTCGGGAATCGAGTCATTGCTTTCGAGTATCCCAAATTTACTGGTGCAGGCATGGATTGGCCTCCATATTCGCCGGATTTGACTCCCTGTGACTTTTTTTTTGTGGGCGACAGTGAAAGACATGGTCTACCCGAAGCATTCCGCCACGCTGGACGAACTTGAATCGGCGATCTCTGTGGCATGTGAATCCATTTCGGTTGAGACACTACGAAATGTGATGGCGAATTTCATTCTTCGTTTGCGCCACCTCTGTAGTGCCAATGGTGAACATTTTGAAAACATTGTGATGTGATTGTTTGCAAAGATTGTTTTCATACGATTATTTCACTTATGTACGCTGATATGAGCTGTACAGCGTACAGCGCCATCTGTTAGTAGCTTTTGTAACTATTATTTCAAACTGCTGTATAAACTTCTTACAGCTTTCACAATAAACTTACCGTTTACTGCATTCCTCTATCGGTCGTTGTTTTCGAGATATTTAATTTTGAAATCAGGGAGCCCTTTTCTGGACACCCTGTAGTATGAATGCTAGGAATAAGAATTTACATAAAGACCTAAAATCGCTTGTCTTGGTCCAAAAAGAGGTCCAATATTCAGGAACGCGCATTTTTAATAAATTACCAGCAACCATTAAAAACTTGGTTTCAGGTAAAGCACAGTTTGAAAGGAAACTCCTCCTCCTCTAGAGACACGAATTTGTTAAAAGAGACTGTTAGGCCAGTTTAAGTAAAAATGTCTGTTTGATACACTTTTGACAGCACTTGGTCACAACGGTAAAGATTAGATATTTTGTGTATGATAAATTTATTACAAGAGCATAAATATGATTCATTCTGCCAGTGTATTAATTCTGTAAACATTAGAAGTTCCAGTTTACCGTTATGTTTGTTTGTCTGTTTTGTTTCGTTTTAGGAAGCAAAAACAACTAGGGTCATACGGGCAGTGTCAAAACTGTAGAACACGAAGCAAAGAGAGGAGTGAAAAACGACTACACAGTATCCCACTCAACGGAAGACAGTTAAAACATGGACGTGGAGAAAGGTCTACAAAATACGCCGTAGAGAAACGGAGGTCCAGAACTAAAAATTAAATGCCCTTCACCACATTGCTATGACGGATAAAAAGTAAAACGTGGTCGACAGCCCACGCGTCGTTCGCTGAAAAGCCGGTAACCCAGACTGCAAACACAAACTGGAACATAAGCGGTTAAAAAAAGGGCATTCCATCAGGAAATGGCGGACAGTCAAAAGTCGAGCGCAATGTGCACGAAGTGGTGGGGGAGCACCACTTAACGGATGGCGATGGCTAAAAAACAGTGCCCAATACGCAACCTAGCTAAAATAATCTCCTCGCGTCGAGAGGGGTGAGAAGAGGTCATCCAGGCCGCTGGGCGAGGCTCAATAACCTGGAGCCTGTCCAACAAAGGGAGGACCAGTATCATTCCAAAGTGACGCTATCTGTTGACAGAGGTCATCAGACGGAATGTAAGAAGTAAAACGCCGAGGTACGAGGACTGCAGCCTTGACAGCAGGGTCAGCAGCCTCGTTTACTGTCAGACCGACATGACCAGGACCGTACATAAACATCACAGTGGCTCCATCGAGATGAGCAAGTGACAGCTTTCCTAGACCCTTTGCACTAAGGGATGGATGATGTACAGCACACAAAGCTTTTGAAGGGTACTGAGAGACACAACTGAAAAGCCTGTGTCGCCAAATGCACTGCATGGCCTGATACAGTGCAGAGAGCTCGGCTGTAAATACTGAGCAGTGTTCCAGAAGCCTATACCGAAAAACGTTGGTACCAATGATGAAGGCACATCTGACACCACGGTTCGATTCCCGGCCAGGTTGGGGATTTACTCTACCTGGGGACTGGGTGTTAGTGTTGTCCTCGTCTTGTCATCATCATCATCATTATCATCATCATCATCATCATTCGTGACAGTGGCTAGATTGGATTGGGTAAAAAATTGGACTGTGGAAATGTTGGGACTTTGTACAGGCGCTGATGACTACGCCACTGAGTGCCCCACAAACCATCACCATCACCATCACCATCATCATCCGACACCACAGTCAGTCTGAGAGCCATCAGTGTACACCGAGGTACTCTCATGAAGTTCCATGTAAAGGTCATAGAAGTGAAGGCGATAGAGTGAGGCTGGAGTAGTGTTCTTAGGAAGGAAATGAAGACCAGCGCACAAAGGTAGTCAAGGTTTCAGATCCACTGGGAAAGTTGAAGGTAACGTGAAGTTAAGCTGCTGGAGAAAGAGCCGAAAGCGAACTCCAGGAGGTAACAGAGAAGAGGGACATGCCCCATACTGGCAATCAGAGGAGTCATCAAAGATGAGCCATTGTAGATGGCCATGCACGGCAGACAAATGGCATACATATCTTCTGAGGAGAAAGTCATGGCAGAAGGTCAATGGTGGTTTAGCAGCTTCTGCATACAGACTCTCAGTTGGGCTAGTATAAAAGGTGTCGGTGGCCAAATAGATGCCACGATGGTGGATTGTATAGAGACAGTGTAAGAGGGACGGACATGCACTTGCATGAACGAAACACACATACTGTAGTTTCGAACGGACAATGGACTGGTACAAACAGAGGAGGGTGGTTTGGTCTCACCCCAGCAGGTACCATTGAGGACATGTAGGACATTGAGGGATCACATACATTGGGCTGCCAGGTAAGATGCATGAGAGGACCAATAAAGTTTCTTCTCTAGCATGAGCCCCAGGAATTTTTTAATTTCAACAAACAGAAGAGCAACAGGTTTAAGATGTAAAGACGGTGGAAGAAACCAATTGCGTCGCCAGAAAATCATACTAATGGTTTTATCAGTGGAAAATGAAAGCCATTGTAGATCATCCTTGAGTAAAAACGATCGAGACAATACTGAAGACGCTTCTCAATGAGACAAATACATGGAGAAATGCAATATATGGCAAAATTGTCAACGCAAAGGGAGCCGGAGATGCCCAGCAGGGAACAGGCCATTACAGGGCTAATGCTGATAGTAGAGAGGACGACGCTCAGGACAGAACCCTGAGGCACAGGTGTCTGACAATGCAGAACTCACACATACCTTGAAAACTCGGTTCTTTAAAAATTCCTGAAGGAAATGGAGCAGGTGGCCACGGAAGCACTATGTGTAGAGGGTACAGAAGATACCAGTCCTCCAATAGGAGACAGGGGCTTTCTCCAAATCGAAAAACATGGCCACAGTCTGGGATTTCTGCAGAAAACCATCCATGACATGGTTGGACAAAGTGACGATATGGTCAACTGCAGAACGGCAAGCTTGAAAGCCGCACTGTGCAGTGGTTAGCAAATTGTGAGACTCGAGCCACGATACCAACCAGGCATGAATCGTACATTCCATCACCTTGCAAACACAGCTGGTGAGAGATATGAGGCGGTAGCTAGGGGAAGGTGTTCGTCCTTACCGGACTTAGGTATAGCTATTACAAAGGCTTCATGCGAGCAGCTGGGAAATGTGCCATCTGCCAAGATGCAATTGTACGTATTAAGCAGAAATTGCTTGCCCTCAAGAGAAAGGTGCTTGACATCTGAATGTGAACAGCGTCTGTCACTTCGGCGGAGGATCGGCTTTAAGAGAGAGCATGTTCTAACTCCCTCATAGCAAAGGCGGCATTGTAGCAGTCACGATTCTGAGAAGGGATGGGTATCGCCCGAGCTTCCTCCGCTCGTTTCCGATGGAGAAAGGCAGGGTGATAGTGGAGGAGCTCCAAGTCTCTGCTACGTTGCGACCCAAGGTCTTGGTGATAGCAGTAGGGTCCATGATAACTTTGTGTGCTACTCTCAGGCCAGCAACTGGGGAATGGGTCTAGGTGCCAGAGAGCCGCCAGAGATTGGCGTACACAATGGAAGAGGGTGTGGAACTTTCAAAAGAACCACTGAATGAAATGAAATCCAACTATATTTTTTGCTGTCCCGAAGAACGCGACGAAGACATATAATGATTTAAAGTTTTCCATCATAGGATGACAGTTAAAAACGCAGAGAGCATGTCTCCATGGACGAATTACATCGCGGCACGCCTCATTGCACCGAGGCACCAGGATAAGGCGTGGTACAGAGGAAGTGCAAGGAATGGAACATTCTGTGGTGGTAAGGATAACGTCTGTAAGGTACTCTAACTGGCCATTACAGATGGGAAAATTTTGTGTGTCGAAGATCACAATAGTGGAGTAAAGCCTCCAGTCGGTCTTAGATAGCTTGCAATTGGTTTTTTACATAGATAGGGTAGAAGTCAGCAGTTGGATAACACACAAGAAAAGGTCGCTCGAGTATGTGTCAGAGAGAACGGACCACGCGAGACAACGGGCAATCTGGGCAGTGCAGAAGAATAGGTCCAAATGGGAATAGGTGTGCCAAGTGCCAGCCTTCAAAGACTTGCTGCTACAGGGCACAGAGGTGGGAGGATCCTATTCCTTGAGGTCTACAGAAGCGTCGGCGTTCTCCAGCTGTCAGCCTGCAGAGTTCACAGCAGAAAAACGGTAGGTGGTGCGCACTGGTGACATAGAGGTCGGCGCATTGAGAGTATGACATGGCGACACTGTCGAAAAGAATCTTCGAGTCGATGCAGGAAACGACCATTTGCATTTGTTTGACTTCTTGGAGCCTTTCTGGTTGGCAGAGGAAGACTCAGATGGTTAGCTGGAGGGATGTCTGAGGTCTTCATAGGAGTATTCCTTCTGTCCTTTCCAGTCTGCCAGTTGTGCAGCTAGTGACTTCGCCCCTTGAGGCGAAAGTTTGGTGGCTTGTTGCACAGCTGGATGAGGAGACGGAGACGTTACCTAGATGCCGGGCAATTTCACAACTGCATTGCTAAATTTGAGGTTGCATGTCTGCATGGCCATGTCCTTCGTGGAGCGAGATGTTGCAAAAATGGTATTGTAGTTGCCAGATGGTACAACACAGGGTTTGCGACTAGCCAACAACTTGCGAGCGACTAGGCAAGGTACTTTTTCCTTCACCCAAATCTCCTGGACAGTCCGTTCATTCAGATACACGAGGCAATCACCGGAGGACGCGGCATGGTCGCCATTGCAGTTTATGCAGTGGAGAGAAGGAGGCGGACAATCCCCCTCATCAGCATCCCTACCCCAGGCTACACATTTGGCTGCGTGTTGACGGGACTATCGAGTGTGGTTGTAACGATGACACTGGTAGCAGCACATCAGGTTTGGAATATGAGGTCTGACTGTGGTAACTTCATAGCCTGCTTTGATCTTTGACAGAGGAACCACTCTATCAAAAGCGTGAGAGAACTAAGGAGGCATCTTCTTTTTTGATCACCTGATGGACTGCAATGACACCCCAATCAGAAAAGTACGTTTGGATTTCTTCCTCGGTCAGACGATCGAGCAGCCTTGTGTAAATAACACCAAGGGAAGATTTCAGCATTCGATTGGCTTAGACACGAACAGGATAGCCATAGAGGAGCGAAGATGCAAGCGGTTGTTGTGGTTGAGAATCAGAAGTAGTTTCCAAAAACCAAATACCACTGTGTAAACGAGAGCAGGATTTCACAGGGACAGCAACTGCATCAACACCTTTCTGAATAATAATACGATTTACCATAGTGAAGGACTGACCATCTTCAGTATGAGAAACCGCGAGGAACTGTGGTGCAGCTGGGAGGGTCTTTGAATCAGGAGCCTCATTCCATTCACGTTTCGTAGCCATTGACTTTGAAGATGATAGGCTCTTTATGAGAAAATCCCCCATGATAGCCAGTGCCTCCAAGGCACGCTCTTTCATACTGGGGGCTCACTTCAAAAGGTGGCACACCCGCCTTAGGTGGGGGGGGGGGGGGGGCTGCACCACAGGTCACACCTCCTGAACACCTGACGGAAGGAACAATCGGCAATTTGGGAAGGTAGTAGCTCAGGCAGTCACCCCTACCTGGGCCAGGCCTTTACCAGGAGGTTCATGCGTAATCTGTCGACCCGGGGCTAGGAATTACGCGTTACCCAGTCACCTGTTAGGCGTCAGACGCATGGGCCAGCCTTCAGAAGTTCACAGGGAGGAAGAAGAAAAAGAGGAACCTCAAATGTCGAAGCGGAGGAAGGATAGAAGAAGGTGAACGAAGAAAGGAACAGTGGACAGTATTCTGATACTGACTAACGAAAATGCAGAACATATTTCCAAAAACAACCCAAACATGTTCCCCAATGGAGGGGAAAAAGAACAGCAAGAGAATAGACCCTTATCATGGAAGGAAAAAGATGCTGCAAAGGCTGGGGCCCGGTGGTAGCCAAGCATGAACCCGCCAAAGAGTGGTGAGATCCTGGAAGGAGGGATTACTGATATGCATTCACATATTTTGATTATCTTCCTACAAATGATCACGGAAGTGAGTATCAAATTCAAGTGTTTTATGTTATACTTTCTGACTTGTTCTACACCCAAGACAATCATCTCATTTTTGGGTCTATGGGACGAAAACTGAATCAAATCTAATCTGATCTCACACGACATGCTATTTAACTTGACACAGTGTGAAGCATTACATGGACAGACTCACGTAATTTTATGTAAATGTCACTTCGCAAAAACAACGGGAAGTGCAAAAATGCTCACTAATCTATTTTTTACTGTAAATGACTTCAAAAATAAACAACCTAAGTACGTTAAATTTAAGAAATATTATTTCATAAATAACATTTCAAAGCTGTAGTGGCAGTCAGCTTGTGGCTGATTGCAACCGATTATAGAACTTTTTTGTTTTAGAAACTAAGTGAAAAGCGTTCATGCTCTGATTTCTTTCTCTTGTCACTTAGCTTTTTTACTGCTAGGACGCACTATAGCTGCTTTCCTTGTGTACCAGTAACTAATCTTTCTTTTGTGTAGATAAATCTGATGTACGTGTACCTTTAGAAGTACTCGTAATTAAATTAATGTAAATTAGTTAAGTCTCATGAGTTCTCATTTAACAGTTCTAATAGATGTAAAATAGAAGAAATGTTTTATTGTTGCAGCCAACGACCAATACGAGCTTAACGGATCGTTTCGTTGGAGACGCAATGGCCTTTGTAATTAGTATTCTGCCAGTTATTCACATTTGCAACTTGCTACAGCGTCCCTGAGACTAACTGCCGAACATCGCGAAGGGTTTTGCAAACATGAATGCAAGCACGCGACCTTAAATGATCTGGTCATAGTCTCCAAGCTACGATTACATTTCGCCTGTAGGTAACATACTGGGCTCGCAAAACTGGTGGTGATGTTCCCCTCTAAATTTTGCAGCGTTTCACTGTAAGTCAGTTTCGCCACTAATAAAATTGCATCCACTATCAATAATGGACATCTACTCCGGTTAATTTTAACAGTTTTCTATTAAGTGATTAATTTCAATTTCTACGTAAAGCCAAATTTTAGTAACCTTGAGTGAGTATACGCGTCAGATGCACTATATACTGAAGAACCAAAGAAACTGGTACAAATGCCTAATATCGCGTAGGAGCCCTGCGAGTACGCAGAAGTGAGCAACACGCCGTGGACTCGACTAATGTCTGAAGTAGTGCTGGAGGGAAATGACACTACGAATCCTACAGGGCTGTCCATAAATCCGACGGGTGGAGATGTCTTCTGAACAGCACGTTCCAAGGCTTCCCAGATATACTCAATAACGTTGATGTCTGGGGAGTTTAGTGGGCAGCGGAAGTGTTTAAACTCAGAAGAGTGTTCCTGGAACCACTCTGTAGCAATTCTGGACGTGTGGGCTGTCGCATTGTCCTGTTGGAATTGCCCAAGTCCGTTGGAATGCACAATGGACAGGAACAGACGCAGGCGATCAGATTGGATGCATACGTACGTGTCACTGGTGAGACTCGTATCTCGTATCAGGCGTCACATTTCACTCCAACTACACACGCCCCATACCTTTACAGAGCCTCCACCAGCTTCAACAGTCCCCTGCTAACATGCTGTGTCCATGGATTCATGAGGTTGTCTCCATACCTGTACACGTGCATCCGCTCGATACAATTTGAAACGAGACCCGTCCGACCAGGCAAATGTCATCAACAGTCCAATGTCGTTGTTGACGGGCCCATGCGAGGCGTAAAGTTTTGTGTCGTGCAGTCATGAAGGGTGCACCAGTGGGCCTTCGGCTCCGACAGCCCATATCGATGATGTTTCGTTGAATGGTTCGCACGCTGACACTTGTTGATGGCCCAGCATTGAAATCTGCAGCAATTTGCGGAAGGGTTGCACCTCTGTCACGATGAACGATTCTCTTCAGTCGTCGTTGGTCCAAACTCACTTAAATCTTGATAACCTGCCATGTTAGCAACAGTAGCCGATCTAACAACTGCGCCAGACACTTGTCTTATATAGGCGTTGCCAAACGCAGCACCGTATTCTACCACTCTACATGTCTCTGTATTTGAACACGCTTGCCTGTACCAGTTTCTTTGGCGCTTCATTTTATTACCCAACAAGGGTACTAGTATTAACAAGTGAGAAGGCGCGAATATGTCGAAATATTTTTATTTAAACGTCTTTGAAGCCGCCAAATAAGTCGAAAAGCTAGTTCCTTTCTTTTACATTCCTAACTCTCCCCAGGATAAATTCGCCTTTTTTGTTCTGCAAGCATTTTCATTCACAAGGCCACGACTTTGGGATCACAGACTCACTGCGAACTTTGTACAGTTTTAGAAGGCCATTAAAACAAAATAATGCGGAAGCAGTAAGATGCACTACTGTGGCAATTCGGAGAAAATCACAAGAGAAGTTTTACGCGTCTGTTATGTAACTGATTTATTTGTGAATAGGTACTGCGTGTTAGGGTTCATCGTGATGAAGTGGTTATGTCGGTACGGTAGCTCAGCGTGTTCGATCAGATGGATAGTTGTCCTCTGTAACAAAAAGACTGAGTAAACGAAGAACATGTACGGGTGTCATGGGACGTTCGATCCCAACAAATGCTACGAACAATGACGAACAAAATGTGATTTAAAAAAGAAAATGTGGTTATCGTTCGAGCCTCAGAAGACAAACGTATAGGAGGCGACAGTTCGGCTCCCGCTCAAACTTAATGTTTAATCTATACTATCGGCACAAAGAGAAGTTTTTCAACATATCAACGAGATATGTTTTCCCTTAGAAACTCTGGACATTCCGTGTAAAGGCGGGAAAACTTCATTCACTCGATGTGGTAGACGCTGTTTTAATTTATGTTTTGCATGTCTGTATGATAAGCGCCATCCTGAAATGTGTGACGTCGAGAGCACGTCCAACGCGTGATAGTACAGTACTCTTGTGGTCTGGCACATTGTGACTTACTATATTACTGAATGACGTCAGTCACGTCATTACCTATCGAGGTTTGACTTGGGCCTTCCAAGCCAGTCCCTCGTCCTTGAAAATTTAATTGAAAGTAGTAAATGGTCAAACAACACATTAAATTCGCTATAACTTCATGAAAATGCGTGTGGTTTTTTTCATTATATTACCTCTCAGATGTCAAATTAAATACTGTGATCACTGATAAAAAAAATGACGGACGGTTCGAACTGTCGCCTCGTCCATCAGTTTCCGCAAAGCGCGAACGTTAACAACCTCACCACAATAATTCGTTATAACCACCCCTTTCGCATACATACATCAGTTCCATGATAGACGCGTAAAACCTCTCTTCCGATTGCACCTTACTACTAGGAATTATGTAGTTTTAAAGGCGTACTAAAGCTGCACAATGTTTGAAGTGAATCCGTGACCCAAACGTCATGGTCTTCCCTTGTCAGAGGGAGTTTACTCCGAATTTTCATAACCAAATGAATAGTGGGAATTAGATAAATGTGGTATCAAATTAACCACCGTGATGTCTAATTTTACAAAGAAGGTTTACGTGCTTGTAAGTACTCAGTAATTAGGAAAAAAAGTGCTTTGAGGGGTAACAGCTGCTAGCTGTATAATGGAGTGTGAAGAGGTTCATTATTTCAGGGCCTACCTATTTTGCATATAATAGTTACTAATGCAGAAATTCCTGAATACTTTCTTTCGTGTTGAATAGATAAATATCAGCTTATAGCATAAACTGAAACTTCGTTGCTTTGTTTTCACCTGCATGCTGCTTATAATAGAACACAAATCTATAAATATATTTCATGCCTTCTGAGCAAAACATGAAAATTAATATTTTTGAAAAAGTGGTCAAATTGTTTGGAAAATGATTTTTCTAAAAGACACAAAATAGATTACAGACACATTTGGCGTGCCTCATTTGCTTTACATGATTTACAGCACCATTCAAACATGGATAAACTATTTCTATAACTTATTTCATCTCTTACTTTTTATTGCGGCATAAAGTCAAGCGCCGGCACGCAAGTCAGGAACGATAAAGAAGAGATGGCTGTGAGAAGCCGTCAGCCAATCGCACGCTGACCGACCCCTCTCCAGGACGACAACGCGTCAGCAGTGGCCCCTATGTGAAAAGGACATAAGCGCCGCGACTGACTAGCGACGCCCAAGTTCAGTAGTAGCTTCAAGAGTTCTGATTTGGATAGAAGCGTCAACGCTCGTTACTTCGCTTGTGCACTCTATGCAACATAAGCTTCGGAATTATTACACTGAAAAGATTGCTTATTTTGTACGTCGCCCTTTTCTTGCGACACATCTGTGTGATTGTCAAAGTTAAGTATTATCATTTACTTTTTTGTAATAAAACTTGTTTGATTTGATTGTCTAGCGAACCGAGTACGAAGGATTCCTGGACACACCAACTTTGACAACAAGGCTGGAGACATAAAACTTTTGGAAAAATCATTTCATAAAACGTCTGACCGTTTTCTGAGTTTCTTTTCTCCAAAACGGAGTTTTGCGGTGGGGGAACTAACTGAGAGATTATCGTAAAAAAATGAGATTGCGCCATATTTTTCAGATTTCGTCGCTTAATACCATCCTACTCTACGTCTGATAGAAGTAATTATTTCTGTCTCGAATGTGACATGTCTGATGTTGTACTGAACGGTTCGAGGACATGTAAATAACAAAAGAAACCTTAAACCATTACAATGATGCCCTATGTACCTGTATTTTTGCAGATGTTTTAAGTCCTAAAGACATCAATATACTTCCAATACTACAGCTGTACTTTCATCCTATAGCTGAAATTAACATCAAAATATTGGAGGAGCTGGATTTAAGGGGCGAAACTACTTTCGTTAGACTATGTATAATGGACATCCTTTAAAAGCACAACCTTAAAAAAAAGTGACTGGAATTTTTTTGGCAATGACTATAAAAATGGTGGTGAGAGCACAAAGTGAGACCATCTTGTTGGCTGCGATGCACATCTAACACAAGACGCTATTCAACCATCGGATCTGTACCAGTTGATATCTAACCACATCATAATTTCTGCTCGAAACGCCTTCCAGCACCTCCCAAGGGACCTTTTTTTGAACTCATTGGAACAAGTCGGCGCCGGTGATTCGAAATAGTATACGTGTGTTGAATCACAACTTGATTAAATTGCCACTGCGCCGACACAACCTGAATGTCGCAATGGGCGACCAACGTGATGCTATGAGAAGTGATATGGGGTGAGGTACTGTGTGTGTGTGTGTGTGTATGTGTGTGTGTGTGTGTGTGTGTGTGTGTGTGTGTGTGTGACGATTTTTATTGCTGGGGAGAGGGGAGGGGATTGTATGGCTGAAGAGATTCATTCCGGCACTTGGAATTTTAGAAATTAGCCCCGCGTTAATCATATACATAGCTCCAAAGATGTAATCGTATTATTGTACATACACAGCGCGTTTAGAAGCTCTCCAAGATTATTGCGAAGAAGTGGAGATGCAATACAAAATGTTGGGCTGTACTGGTAGTGAAACAGTTTGGCCTGTAACTTTGCTAGCATATATGAGGATCATGCAAACATTGTTAAGAGTGGGCAAACCTAAGGAAATTATTTTATGGGGCATATATGTAACTAGCATCGTATCTGCATCCAGTATCTACGAAAGTACGTTCATCAGTATCGAATGTCACACATATGGTAAGATTTAGACAGAAGTGCGCTGATGATTAGCAAGTTTGCTAACAGTTGCCGGTGCAGATGGCTACGACGTCTACAACTTTAGTCTAACATAGCTTATTCGACGCATTATGTGCGGCACCGCGATCTGAGAGCTGGGAGGAGATGATGAGCAGTACGGCCCAATGATGTTTAGATTTGTTCTTTAAAATGTATCATACAGAAACTGCGCCGTCATCGTCTATTACGTTCTGTTTAGCAGTGACGAACAAACCTATAGAACAAGTATTTTAACCGATGCTATCACTCACACTTGAAAAGCTACGTGCAACGCTCACTCTAAAACTTTCATGAAATTATAAACCAAAGAACAAAACTAACAAAAATATTGAAACTTCCTAGCAGATTAAAAATGTGTGCCGGACCGACACTCGATTTCGGGGCCTTTGCCTTTCGCGGAAAGACAAAGAAAAGAAAAATATTGTTCATGTGAAAAACATAATTTTAACAATAAACGAGTACTATAGCACTTTATGATCCTTGCGTAATCTCAGCACACCTATCTTCAGTTCCCACCCACATTCACAGGAATACTTCTGCATTAACTTTTCATAAAGTTGACCGCCTTCAGGTAAAAAATTCTGGGGAGTCCGACGCGGCTACTTCTCTCACAATGGCGGGTATGAGGTACGTGAAGGAATAGCTTTGCTTGTTGCTGCACTATACAAACTTGTCAGGCGTTAACCATTCTATTTTATTCATGTTGCATAGTTAATTTTTCCGTGTTGTCAATTCCGAAATTCCTTTTTTGTACATTTTGTTGTGCTAAACTGTCGGGAATTTGACATGAGGCTAAACATGTTCCCACACACACGCTCAGCACACAGAATTACAGCTACTCAGACAGGCTTGTGGAGCTATCAGCAAGTGGGAGAACAATTGGGAGGTTACAACATCTTTTAAGTCCCAATATATGTGAAATATCTAGTGCAAGACGTTTCTTAAAATTTTTGACAGTGTACTCGGCTTCTTTTATGTCATCTTTTGTAAATGAACGTGGTCCCAGCTTTTATAAAGATTTGTCACGGACGTTTGGCAATGGAATACGGTCATATGTCACTGGTGACATTATCCACAATATCAAAGGCAGATCTGATTTAGCAGTCTAAGCCTGGAAACAACTAAAGCGTGACAGATTTAGGACACTCGGGATGCAGAGACACTATTTACTGCTTACTGTTGCCTCCGTCAACGAGGTACCCTCTTTGCCAGTGGACCTCGTTCTTCGGACGGCACCGAAGTTATTTTGAAAGCTTACGTCAAATTTTATGGCGACTGACATTATTAATCCACAGGTTGGTGCGTGATTTTTACGACCAGCACATCTTACAACTTGCGACTGAGCCTGATGCCTGCGAATACAGAGATGACAGATGTCAGTTCTTCAGGGCAAGTGGGTACTGAGAGCAGAAAACAGACTCTTACAACTGCATAACAGTCCATACGGTTCGCTATGCTACACCTTCAGTGCGGACAGTTTCATCTTTGAGAAATAACTTGCGAGTAACCTTTCGTGCAATATGTCGTTGTGGTCGAAGACAAATATAGAAACAGCATCATATTTTAGCTGAAGCTGATCATAGCCATTAATATTTTATTCCATACAAGACTCACTGAACAACAACAAATAACTATTATAAAATTATTGTCCCATCTGTTTCTGATACTCTTCTGATTAATAGCAAATAATTGTTACAAAATGATTGGCTTGTCTATTTCTGATGCTCTCAAATGTTACTACTTGTAAAGATACGAATGTTTGGTTATATAATTCTTAGCGAAAAAATACAGATTTACTGACAAACGTTTAAATTTCCCACAGGCTTGTTCACAGGTTCATGTATTATCGGTGTAGTTTTCCCCATTTGCATCAGTATTCTGAATGTAGAAATAAAATTTGTATGAACAGTAAACATTATGAGGAGTGACCTCAAATTACGCTGCGGAGGCTTAACATCGTTCTCGGAACAGGCCCTTAACAATACAACATCGCCTGAAGCGGCTTGTGCTGTTGCCTAGCATTACTTCGATATTGTATCGATTTCTTCGTGAATTCATTGCTTTAATCGAGCACTTGGTTTTGTGGAAGAAGTGTTTTGGTTTCATCCGATAGTGAACACCGGCTTCGTATCGA
This sequence comes from Schistocerca piceifrons, assembly GCF_021461385.2. NCBI lineage: Eukaryota > Metazoa > Arthropoda > Insecta > Orthoptera > Acrididae > Schistocerca > Schistocerca piceifrons. The sequence continues at coordinate 549,747,037 of NC_060143.1, forward strand.
ACCTTGAGAAGGAGCTGAACGTACTCTCTCAAGGCGGGGCTGTGAGTCAGCTGAATAAGGTACGTGATGAATGTCCCTGCTCATAGCTGAAAGACACCGTCTTCTGTCACATAGGCTGGCCAAAGAAACTCTTCCTCTCTGCGCGTGAGCGTTGACAGTTGACAGTTCCAGACACTTAAAGTGAATAGAATGATGATTACTAAGATCAGTAACTGCGCTTCAGCAGCGTGTATCTGCACCATCTCTGCGTTTGAGCCTTACGTATTTTAGTCCCTTCTAACGCGCAAATTTGGATAATACACTATGTGATCAAAAATATCCGGACACATAGCTGAAAATGACTTACAAGTTCGTGGTGCCCTCCATCGGTGATGCTGGAATTCAATATGGTATTGGCCCACCCTTAACCTTGATTACAGCTTCCACTCTCGCATGCATACGTTCAATCTGGTGCTGGAAGGTTGCTTGGGGAATGGCAGCCCATTCTTCACGGAGTGCTGCACTGAGGAGAGGTATCGATGTCGGTCGGTGACACCTGGCAAAAAGTCGGCGATCCAAAACATCACAAAGGTGTTCTATAGGATTCAAGTCAGCATCCTGTGCAGGACAGTCCATCACAGATATGTTATTGTCGTGTAACCACTCCGCCACAGGCCGTGCATTATGAACAGGAGCTCGATCGTGTTGAAAGATTCAATCGCCTTTGTGCTGCACGTGTCACTTCACGTTTCCACTTCATTATCACATCAGAAGTAGTGCCCCTAGGGATGTTTAGGAGTATGGAAATCTCGCGTACAGAGTTATGACACAAGTGACACCCAATGACCTGACCACGTTCTAAGTCTGTGAGTTCCGCAGAGCGCCCCATTCTGCTTTCTCACGATGTCTAATGACTACTGAGGTCGCTGATATGGAGTACCTGGAGGTAGGTGGCAACACGATGCACCTAATAAGAAAAACGTATGATTTGGTGGTGACCGGATAGTTTTGATCACGTAGTGTATGTACTAGGCAGGCTCAACCATGTTTGCTGAACTCTATTTCCTGTAGAGTGTGTGGTTTGGGGAAGGAGACCAGACAGCATGGTCATCGGTCTCATCGGATTAGGGAAGGATGGGGAAGGACGTCGGCCGTGCCCTTTCAGAGGAACCATCCCGGCATTTGCCTGGAGTGATTTAGGGAAATCACGGAAAACCTAAATCAGGATGGCCGGACGCGGGATTGAACCGTCGTCCTTCCGAATACGACATAGTCAGCGTATGTAATTATTATTTTTTTAAGATCCTACTGATTGTGCCGCATCCACGTTTATTTTACAATTTTTTTAGTCTACGATAAATTTCGTATTTTCTCTAATTTAATTTCGAGCTGCGTGTGGCTGCACGTAAAATCTTTTTGTACTGTTCGGTTTTCATGATGGTTACAATCCAGTGTGCCTCATATACAGATCAACATTGGTTTTGATGAAAAAGAGTCAAATTGTATTTGTTTAATTTATTATACATATTCTGCAACATTTTGTCGCCTTTTTATTTACGTTATCAATGACACACCCTGAACCCCATTTTCCCCCCTCTCTTCCGGCTTGGGGCTTTTAAAAGTTAACAACTACAGGAGGACGTCTTGTGTGGCGTAATGATAACTTTGTTTAGCACGGGCCACTGTGTAGAATTATGATTATAGCTTGGAGAACAACGATAGCTAACTGAATATTAACTCCAAATTATAATATAACTTAAAACGACATAAGCAGCAGGTGACAGGAAATTTGTCGGAGGCACGATTTACCGACAAACATCATCTTAGTTCAGCCAATTTTAACGAAATATTTATGTTATATACACAAGTTACTCGCGAATCGGTCTGTATATTAGTGAATACCGTATCGAGAGGCCTGCAGCTGTTCCTGAGATTAGCCTTCACACACAGACAGATAAAAACTAGACCTGATTGAATGCAGTGTGTAATAAGTATTGTCTCTCGACACAGTAACTATAAAGGGCGATCAAAAAGTTTCCGTTTGAGGACCTTGCTGCAGCGCATATGCAACATACTACCACTCCGATGTGGGTATATAAGCACTCACATGTAGGGGGTGCGCTGAATGAAGAAACAGGATCTATGGCCACGTTATCACCAAATGCGTCCAAATAGGACCAACGTGCTGTTAGTCTTTTCTTGGATGTGGAAGAACAAACATTGGTAGACGTCCATCAGAACCTGAAGAAAGTGTTTGCAGCGCGTGATAGCCACGCGGTCTCAGGCGTCTTGTCACGGTCCGCGCGGCTCCCCGGGACGGAAGTTCGAGTCCTCCCTCTGGCATGGGTGTGTGTATTGTCCAAAGGGCAAGTCAGTTTAAGTTAGATTAAGTAATGTGCAAGCTTAGGGACCAATGACCTAAGCAGTTTGTTCCCATATCATGGAAAAAAAAAAGTTTCGGGTCAGCACGTCTGTGGAATGGTGAGCCAAGTTCTGTGTTGGTCACCATTCGAGACAAGACACCAGTCGATCTAGGAAGCGAGCACAAGTTACTTCAATTCAGATGGGAGACACTCGAGCACCCGCCCTATAGTCCAGATCTCTCCCTGTGCGGTTATCACACCTTCGGTCCCTTAAAAATTGCCTTGATGGGTCTACGATTGCTGTCGCACGAGTATATGCTGCACGTAGTTATAGACTTCTTCATGCAGCAGGACACAGTCTTTGACCAAATGGGTATCTTCAACCTGGTACATGTGCGGGATCATTGCCTCAATGCTCACGACGATTTTGTCTGACTGGCATACCGATTCTGGACTAAATGCCCTTGGAATGGAAACTTTTTGATCGTCCACTGTCTGTTGCAGTTTACTGTTACTTCTTTTCGACAATTAATTTTCCACTCCACAGCTATATGTTCGTTGTAATAAAAAGTCATAAGATTTAAAAGTGCCTAATTGGGAGCTGAATACAGAGGTGCACCTTGTGCGAAACGCGCCCACAAATCACGAGTCAAATCTTCAAAGCTAAGAATGTCTTTCTCACATTCTGCGACACACTGACAATTTTGCTCTTGAAAATAATCTTAGCCTGTGGCCTTTATTGCTCTTTTGTTAGGGATGTAAGTCCTGAGACTGATGCAAGAAGGGCTCCTTGGAGTTTGGAAGAGATAGAGACATCGAGAGATTGAAGCTTTGGGTGGCCCGAGATGCTCGTTCAAACACTTACTTCGCAAGAGGGCAGCCTGTGGTGTATTGAGACCTGCGTTAAGTGTTCCAGTACAGCGCACGTTTCACCCTGACTGACAGTTCCGGAATCTGATCATTTTGCAAATATTGGCTAGAGTACTAAGTGGGTGACGATGTACAGTCTCAGAAATAAAACACGGCCGCCGAATGGCCGCAGCAGAGACTAAATCGGCGTCAGTCTCTTAAGCTTGCCAATGTAACTGGCTGCCTACACAATTCTGTCTGGCCATATACACGACCTGTCAACGCTGCAGGATGCTGCAGCATATGGAGGACGTGCTGCTATTCTTCGCTAGACACTACAGAGCTGTATATACTCGTGGCCCAGTGGAAGTCGGTTCATAGCCATGACACGAAGCGGACCTACGAGGCACTATGAGGAGCACTCTGCAGGCACACCTTTGTCAAGACATTAGCGATCGGTGCACGTCGCTGTCTTCATGTTCTGACCTACAATGGCGTTTCTTACCACCATTCGACTATAAAGGTCACCTTTCATACGGAACATGCATGATCTCGAGCGTGTGAAGTGGAACAGTTCGAATGTGACAAACTTCATCTCGTGCCTGAAGGTGTTGTAGGAATTCACTTGACCATCAAAAGCAGCATCATGTATTTCAAACTGCAGACTGAAGAACTTTGGGCTGATGTTGTGTGGCGTTTCTCCCAAGAACTGAAGTTCAGCAAATTGATGGGCACGTTGGAGCCATTTCAGTTGATCACTCAGATTTCGGCCTCCACACCCTGCATGTTTCTGAACTTCCCTCTGAGTTGCTGGAAGACTTGTTCGTTTCTGCTTTCTGACCGTACGGAAATGGGCGTCAGTCACGTCGCAGAAAAACGGTGGACCTATAAGGTCTTAAGTAGCGTGCATCAGATCAAACTTGAACTGACAAAGCATGTACCTTCTTATTTGACGATTGAGGCGTGTGGGTGATCATAATTTACGACAGTCTGAACGAACTTGTGCAGGCTGCGGCCACGAGGGCCTCATCTGGTCGACTTTCCTCTGCAGACGACTGATTCAGAAGCTAGTAGGAGATGGCGCACCATCCGTAACATATTTAGTGCTTCTTGTCACCTAGCCACTGTAGCGAAAGTGTTGGATGCACCTGCCTAGATACCTCCCGTTTAGCCATAGTTGACAGCCACTGACGGGGAAGCGAGTCTTCAGATTCCCTCTCCATCACTTCTGGAGGAAATGACGCCCATGCACGCCCATCAAAACCCGAGAAGCGATCTTACAGTTGCGATGCCCGTCGACTTTAGTGTCGTACCAACCTCTGCTTTCCGCGCAGGTGGGACGGGGTCGATTGATGGCCAATCTCATTCCAATACAGAACAAAACGTTCAGAAGCAGAAGGCACCGAGGGAGCGCAAGAAATGTATTCGTATGCCACCTGACGACTGTCTCCTCAGGATGGCCGCATGGGACGGAAAACCGACGTCGGAAAACGCATCAATCTCTGAAGGCTAAGGGGACGCCCTACCTATTTACAGAGGTGGTCTTGTGGTCTTACCTCTTTTCATGAGACATCATGATACATTGGTGCAGGGTGGTGGCTTTAATTCCATCCTCCACCCCAAAGATTATTTGCTGTGACATTCACCTTTCACAGAGCTTGTCACAATCATTGACCATCTTCAATTTGTGGATATGTGGGAACATGTTCATGGCGACTGTCCTAATTTCGTTCACTACAGCACACATTCTTCAACTCTCCTTCATCGCAATTATATCTCACGCTCACTAGCCGGAGGTACCTGACTGGCTGAAAGTAAGTTTCCACATCTACATCTACATGTACATGGATACTCTGCAAATCACATTTAAGTGCCTGGCAGAGGGTTCATCGAACCACCTCAACAATTCTCTATTATTCCAAACTCGTAAAGCGCGCGGAAAAAATGAACACCTATATCTTTCCGTACGATCCCTGATTTCCCTTATTTTATCGTGGTGATCGTTCCTCCCTATGTAGGTCGGTGTCAACAAAATATTTTCGCATTCGGAGGATAAAGTTGGTGATTGGAATTTCGTGAGAAGATTCCGTCGCCACGAAAAATGCCTTTCCTTTAACGATTTCTAGCCCAAATCCTGTATCATTTCTGTGACACTCTCTCACTTATTTCGCGATCTTACGAAACGTGCTGCCTTTCTTTGAACTTTTACGATATACTCCGTCAGTCCCATCTGGTAAGGATCCCACACCGCCCAGCAGTATTCTAAAAGAGGACGGACAAGCGTAGTGTAGGCAGTCTCCTTAGTAGGTCTATTACATTTTCTAAGTGTCCTGCCAATACAAAGCAGTCTTTGGTTAGCCTTCCCCACAACATTTTCTGTGTGTTCCTTCCAATTTAAGTTGTTCGTAATTGTAATACCTAGGTATTTAGATGAATTTATGGGTTTAGATTAGACTGATTTATCATGTAACCGAAGTTTAATGAGTTCCTTTTAGCACTCATGTGGATGACCTCACACTTACCGTTATTCAGGGTCAACTGCCACTTTTCGCACCATTCAGATATTTTTTCTAAACCGTTTTGCAGTTTGTTTTGATCTTATGATGACTTTATTACTCGATAAACGACAGCATCATCTGCAAACAACCAAAGACGGCTGCTCAGATTGTCTCCCAAATCGTTTATACAGATAAGAAACAGCAAAGGGCCTATAACACTACCTTGGGGAACGCCAGAAATCACTTCTGTTTTACACGATGACTTTCCGTCAATTACTATGAACTGTGACCTCTCTGACAGGAAATCACAAATCCAGTCACATAACTGAAACGATATTCCATAAGCACGCAATTTCAATACGAGCCGCTTGTGTGGTACAGTGTCAAAAGCCTTCCGGAAATCCAGAAATACGGAATCGATCTGAAATACCTTGTCAATAGCACTCAACACTTCATGTGAATAAAGAGCTAGTTGTGTTTCACAGAAACGATGTTTTCTAAACTAATGTTGACTGTGTGTCAATATACAGTTTTCTTCTGGGTAATTCATAATGTTCGAACACAATATATGTTCCAAAATCCTGCTACATATCGACGTTAACGATATGGACCTGTAATTTAGTGGATTACTCTTACTACACTTTCTTGAATATTGGTGGACCTGTGCAACTTTCCAGTCTTTGGGTATGGATCTTTCGTCGGTTGTATATGATTGTTCAGTATGGAGCTAATGCATCAGCATACTCCGAAAGGAACCTAATTGGTATACAGTCTGGACCAGAAGACTTGCTTTTATTAAGTGATTGAAGTTGCTTCACTACTCCGAGGATATTTACTTCTACGTTACTCATGTTGGCAGCTGTTCTTGATTCGAATTCTGGAATATTTACTTCGTCTTTTTTTGTGAAGGCATTTCGGAAGACCGTGTTTAGTAACTCTGCTTTGGCAGCACTGTCTTCGATAATATCTCCACTGCTATCGCGCAGAGAAGGCATTGATTGTTTCTTGCCGCTAACATTCTTCACATACGACCAAAATGTCTTGGGATTTTCTGCCAGGTTTCGAGACAACGTTTCATTGTGGAAACTGTTATAGGCATCTCGCATTGAAGTCCGCCCTAAATTTCGAGCTTCTGTAATAGATCGCCAATCTTGGAGACTTTGCTTCTGTTTAAATTTGTCAAGTTTATTTCGTTGTTTCTGCAACAGTGTTCTAACACGTTTGGTGTACCAAGGATGATCAGCTCCGACGTTTGTTAATTTTATTTGGTATCAAACTCTCAATTGGTGCCGAAACTATTTCTTTGAATTTAAGCCACATCTGGTCTACACTTATATTATTAATTTGGAATGAGTGGTGATCGTCCCTCAGGAAAGCGTCAAGTGAATTTTTATCTGCTTTTCTGAATAGGTATATTTTTCGCCTATTTTTCGTCGGTTTGGGGATTACAATATTCAATCTTGCTACGACAACCCTGTGTTCACTAATCCCAGGATTATTTGTTGCTAAGAGGTCAAGTGTGTTTTCACAACCGTTTACTATTCACGTGGGCTGATGAACTAACTGCTCGAAATAATTTTCGGAGTATGCGTTTAGCACAATTTCGGATGATATTTTATGCGTACCTCCGGAATTAAACATGTATTTCCGCCAACATATCGAGGGTAAATTAGAGTCACCACCAACTATTTCCGTATGAGTCGGGTACGTGTTTGAAATCAAACTCAAGTTTTCTTTGAACCTTTCAGCAACTGTATCATCTGAACTGGGAGGTTTGTAAAAAGATCCAATTATTATTTTATTCCGGTTGCCAACAATGACATCTGCCCATACCAACTCACAGGAAGTATCTACTTCAATTTCGCGACAAGTTAAACTACTTCTGACAGCAACAACCACGCCACCGCCAACCGTGTTTAGCCTGTCCTTTCGGAACACCGTTAGGTTCTTCGCAAAAATTTCGGCTGAGCTTATGTCCGGCTCTAGCCAGCTTTCAGTGCCTATAACGATTTGAGCTTCAGTGCTTTCTATTAGCGCTTGGAGCTATGGTATTTTCCCAACACAGCTACGACAATTTACAACTGTTATGCCAATTGTTCCTTTATCTACGTTCTTTCTGCGTTTAGCCTGCTCCCTTTGTGACTCAAGCCCTTCTTGTGTAGCAAAATCCTGCGTCTAGTGGACAGCTGACCTATTCAGCGGAACCCCAAACCCAACCACCCTTTGGCGCAAGTCGAGGAATCTGCAGCCTACACAGTCGCAGAACCGTCTGAGTCTCTGATTCAGACCCTCCAACCGGCTCTGTACCAGAAGTCCGCAATCGGTCCTGTCGACTATGCTGCAAATGGTCAACTCTGCTTTCATCTTGCGAGCAAGACTGGCAGCCTTTACCACTTCTGTTAGCCGCCCGAAACCAGAGAGAATCTCTTCTGATCCAAAGTAACACACATCATTGGTACTGACGGGAGCCACCACCTGCAGTTGGCTGCACTCTGTGCTTTTCATGGCATCCAGGAGGACCCTTCCCACATCTGGAATGACTCCACCCATTATGCACACGGGTGCACCTGAGTTTCTTACCCTCCTTGTGGGCCAAGTCCCTGAGGGGACCCATAGCGCGCCTATCGTTGGAGCTCCCAAATACCAATAATCCCACCCTCTGCGATTGCCCGGATATTGCAGGCTGAGTGGTTTCCTCCGAAACAGGACAGGCGACAGCATCTGGCTCAGCGACAGTGTCAGCCACAGACAGCACCTGGAACCTGTTTGTCAGACAAACCGGGAAGGCCTTACAAGAGGCCACCTGGGAAGCCTTGCACCACCTGCTTCGCCCTGGGGCGACCTCCCACTCGACCACAGGTGAAGGGTCAGCCTCAGTGCCAGCAGTAACTGGGTTGGCCACTGGTGAGGACCGATCGGAGGGCTCGGACGTGCTGGACGTCCGTTGGATCCCCACGGCCGGCCCACAGCAGTTTGTCGGTTTTTCCGATCATGCGCCATTTGCCTGCACTGTCGCGCTCGACCAACAGATGGTTTCGAATGGAGGGGTGTTTGGAAGCTGAATGTGGCCCTATTGGTGTCTCCTGACTATTTGCAACTTATCGATGTGACTTGGCATTCATGATGTCTACGATGTAATTAAAAGAAGAATTTACAAAATGGAAAAGACAACCAAGAAGAGAATATGAAAACTATAAAAAAAGAATATCAGCCTTGAAACGCAAGGAAGTGAAGAAGGCTTAGATGACAGTCGTTCTGAAAGCCATTCAAGAATATTTGGAAGTTGAAAAAGAAATGTTTCTTTATGACCATTATGCAGAAGAATTTAATGACATACCAACAATAAAAATATGCTTATAAATTAAGAGAATCTGAAATAAAAGATGCATTGAATAAATACTGAAGAAGAGAAAAAGAACAAAAAAGATAAACAACAAAACTTTAAGGAAATAAATCTAAGTGGAAGATTATTCAAATGTATCAGTCACATTGAAAATAAAATTTTTTGACTGGGACCTATTGGTTATCTTAAATATGTTGGTACATAAATTAACTATTGGTGAAAATATATGCAATGCTACAGATGTACTGGCGAATCTTTTAACTAAAAAAACACATTATAACTAAACTACTTAAATATATCTGATGTGTGAATTGATCGACAGATAAGCAGTAAATCATGAAGATGAATTAGCTGGAAATAAAAATCATCATAACAAAAACGTAGGAATAATGCAAATGTTAACAAAAGAATTTTGTGACTTCATTACCAATAATCAAAAATGAAAATCATATATGACTAGAGTGTTAATAGCTTGTCACACACTTTTTGGAAACCTGAAAAACAGGGAGAAGATTGAGTAAATTGGATTTTAAATAATTTCCAATGACAGAAATGCATCTCCCAGGATTTTGTGTACTGCAAACTGTTCACTAAACTAGATGGATGACTAGAACGTGGTGATATGGTCATAAATTTCTTAGAAGAAGCATGCAGCAAACATGACATTGCTTACAGAGATAATAAAGGTTTAGAAACTAAATATCAAGCTGATGAATAACTTTAGCTAGCTACAGAAAAGAGAATGTTTGCTAAAGATGCATCACTTGGAGAAAAATTATTAGCAACAACAGTTAGAGGCATAATGTACGGGAAGAGAAAATTGGGAATGGGTTTGGATGTTGGTGAAAGTGGGTGAGGACTAAAAAAATAGTCTCATAACAATTTTTAGGCACACTAGGTCACAACGTCTAACCGTAACCCGACACATACAGATTTGTACTTGCATGCCTCAGCTAGCATGCTCCTACACAGCGAGAGGGTGTTCTGAGCACACTGGTGCACAGCGCACGCGATATCTCGGATTGTGACAGCCTAGCGGCTGAATTGCAGCTCTTGCAGGCCGTGTGCCGCACGAACGGTTACAACAACCGGCAGATAAAACGGGCCTTAAGACCGAAGAAGCCGAGACCGCAGCCTTCCGAGGACGAAGACAAACAGGTTGCGACAGCGATCATACCATATGTCGGGAACGCATCGGCAAAGATCAGCAGAATACTCAGAAAATATAATGTCAAGTGCGTGTTTCACCCTCCATCCAAAATGAAAACATTATTAGGATCAGTCAAGGACGACTGACGACTCCGGAAACCGGGAGTTTACAGCATCCCTTGCTGGAGCAGGGATATGTATATATGCCAGACCATCCGGACGGTACAGGAGAGATGTAGTCAACAGAAACGTCACGCAGACAACGCACAGCCGACCAAGTCCTCTGTGGCAGAGCACTGTACCTCACATGGACATGACATGAACTATGATGGCACAAAGGTGTTTCAGCAATCGAACACCTTCTGGGATTGTATCGTCAAAGAGGCAGTGGAGATCCGGCTGCATGACGAATTAATAAATAAAGATAGCGTTTTTCAGCTAAGCAAAGCCTGAGATCCCGCTTTAAGCACGATTAAAACACAACGACAGTCTACACGGAAATCCGCTCCTGTCAGGACACCTGTAGAAGAAGAAGCATTGTCACCACGACGGAAGAGTTCCGTAAGCGGTCGTGGCCGCCGAAGGACTGCGGCCCATGAGCTGTCGCGGGGCGCCGCACTTCCCCCACTACCGGCCGCGGACCGCTCGGAACGCCTGAAGATGGCAAGAAGTTGGCTTGCCGAAATATCGCGCTTTTTGGAAGACGCTACCTGGTTGAAAACCCGACAAATTTTCAATATTTCCACAGGTCCTAAAGATTATGATTTGGAATGTATTCTGAAGTATTGTGTTGAAAATACAATAAAAACAATAGAGTCTACACAGGAACTAAACTGCTGTTATTGGAGATAAAGCATTTAGAAATGAGAATTATAAGTAGAACCAATTTTGTACAAGAGCCATTTAGTAGCTTTCCAAAAATAATTCGTTTAAAAGAATTGAAGAAATGTTACTTCCCACATTTATTCAATACCCAAGAAAATGAAAATTAAATAGGATTTTTTGGGAGATGTCAAATATTATTGTGTTGAATCTATGAAACCAGAGAAAGAGAAATATGTCTCAAATCGGATAAGCAAAAAGTTAAAGGAAATTATGTATGCAATAGAGGAAATGAATGAATGAATACTGCAATTCTGATGTAGATATATTGAGAAGAGATTGTTTAGAAATAGAAAAACAATTCATTGAATTAGCTAAAATAGATCCATTATGTTATTTAACAATTGCTAGAGTTTTCGTGGCTGTATACTGATGCAAATATTTCCCTAATAGAAAAATTGTTGTATTGAATAAAGAGCAGAAGCAAAACTATAGCAAAGAGTCTATTGCTTGGCTAAACTGTTTAAACAATAATATTATTCTACATGCTCTTAATGGTAGTGAAGTAAGTATATCTGGAGCAAAAGTAGATGTCTTTGATAAAGAAAACAGTAGTTTTCATCAATATCATAGCTGTTTCCGGCATGGTTGTAAAAATGTTTTCAAACTGAAATGGTTAACAATATAAATAAAGAATCGATGAATGACCTGTATCAAAAGACGTTAATAAGAAGCACAAATATGCAAAACGCAGAAGAATTTAGTGGAGATTTGGAAATGTGAGTGTATTAACACAGTAGATTTTTAAAATATTAATAAATTAAAAAAGTTGCCTAAAGCTATTGAACCTTTGAATCCAAAAGGTGCATTTCATGGTTGTCAAACTAATACCATAAAATTAAGAGATAAAGCAAATGGCATTATCATGACAATAAAATATCAGAGCCATTCAATAAGTAATGCCCCACATTTTTTAAAAAGCAGTTAATATACCTAGACAATCGTCCTTGTTGGTGCTTCACACTTCATGTTGGTTCTGTGCACCAGTGAAGTTTCGAAATGTTCTGTCAGGTTGGCAGAGCTGTAGTACAGAGTCAAAATGGTGTCTTCATACAACTCACATTACAACCAACATGCTGTTGTTGAATTATTCTGTGGAGAAAAAGAAACCATGATGAACATTCATTGATAGAAGTTCAATTGGGCGATGGGTAAGGAAAGTTACAGCCTCAGGATATGCAGAAGCAGAGCTCCATGATCAGCCACACGCAGGACGTCCTGTGACAGTCATTGTTCAAGACATGCTGAATTCTGCAGATGCCATTATTCATATCGACCGGCGATTCACAACTCGACAGTTGCCTCTAAATTTGTTGGTCAGCATTGAAAGTGCATCTGCAATGATCAAGACTCTCGGATGTTGAAAGAGGTGCTCATCATAGGTTCAATGAATGCTCGCAGCGGACCACAGGATTCAAAGAAAGGCCATTTCATCTGAATTGTTGGAGCGTTTTGAGACCAACAGGGAGGCCTTTATGTCACAGATCGTTAAGGGGGGCGAAAAGTGGGTGCACTACTTTGAGCCCAAAACAAAAAGGCAGTCCATGGAGTGGTATCAACCTCAATCACCAAAAAAGAAGAAATTCAAGACAACCCCATCCGCCAGAAAAGTCATGGTGACTGTCTCCAGGAATTCTGATGGCATCATGCTCCTGGATTTGATGCCAAGAGTGTCAATCATCAATTCAGAAGCATGAAGACTCTGAATAAACTCAAGAAGCGTTTCTAACGTGTTCAATCGACACGAATCCAGTAGCAATCTTGCTCCAACAAGATAAAGCACTCCCACACACAAGTCTGAGAATCCAGAAACACATCGCCAAATTGGGCTGGACATCTTTGCCTCATCCACCCCACAATCCCGACCTGCCATCGTCGGACTTCCATAGCCCTTGGGCCACTCAAAGATTCTCTACACGGAACACACTTCAAAGATGACGAGAGTGTCAGTCACGCAGTGAAAACATGACTGAGGCTACAGGACAAGAGCTTTTACCAGCAGCGAATATATGTTCTACAATAACGTTGGCATATGGCCATAGAAGATGATGGAGACAATGTAGACAATTAGGACATGAACAACACATTTTGTTGTATATTTTCACCAAATTCTAACTCTTAACAATAAATATGTTCTGAGAAAAAATAAACGTGGGGAATTACTTATTGAGCGACCCTTGCATATTGATGTCTGTAGTCTTTTATCAACTGCAAAATATCATGAATATTATCCTAAGAGCCATCCAACAAAAATTTGTAGACCGAGACATTATACTAAATAGGTAGAGATTTATAAAATGGAAAGTGTTGGCACCTATAGGAGTGTAGAATCAACGTTTGCCAAAAGAGATAAAGATCAATAAAAATGGAAAACTGCTCTTTTACTTATGTGTCAAATGTGCAGAAGAAAAAATAAATGAATGTAATCACAATGATGATGTAAGACGTTTTATTGGCACTTCGCCATCTGATGAAGTAAAGAAAGTCGTGGAAAGAATGATATAAAATGTTAAGTATCAATAAAGCGTGTGATTTTAGAGATAAAAGCAACATGTTGTTTAAAAATTATGTAAAACACTTTATGAAAATATAATTAGCAACCACTCCCCATGAGTTTGAACCTAATGACTTATACCTCAAAACAAAGAAAGACAGTTGGATATTGCATTAGATCCTGATAAGATAAAAGAAAACCCAGAATAAAATACTGTTGCTATGATATGTCTAAATTCATTGTGGGGAAAGTTTAGACAATGGCAAAATATGAGTAAAACTGAGTATATTACAGATTATCACCAGTTTTATGAGATATAATCAGACGATTGATTAGACAATATTGACATAAATTTTATTAATGATAATATGGCGCAGATGAAAAGCAATTTCAAAGGTTATTATATAGAAAATAACACTGATGTAAATATTTTTATGACAGCACTCACTATATCAAATAGATGGCTCAGGTTGATAAAATTTTCTCAGTTTGACAGCTGAGTCAATGCGTTGTTCTCCAGCAACATTTCACCAAGTTTCTTACTTTCCATCTTCAGGTGACAAAGGAAAGTAAGGAACTTGCTGAAACATTGCTGGAGAACAATGCATTGACTCAGCTGTCAACCCAAGAAGATTTTATCATCGAGATTTGCCGAGAAAGCCTGCATTCTCATATAAGGCTTAGGTTATTTGATATGTTAGATAAACTTGGAGAACCAGTTATGTATTTTGATACAGGTGGGGTAATATAGAGTATATAGATGATGGCAAAGATACTGTGGAAACAGGTTGTACGCCAGGTGAATGTAATTACAAGTTAGGAGACAAGTGGATTCAAATCTTAGCATCGACTGGATCTAAAAGTTACTGTTTTAAGAAAAATGATAGAAATACTGTGATGAAGATGAAAGGGTTTACTTCAAAATATAAGGATATTCAAAGGTTGAATGGCAAATATATGATTAAAGTACTTGAGAATGAAGTGAAAGAAAAGATACAATTAGAGTACAAGCTGATAATGAGCGATTTTAAGCCAAAAACTTAATCAACAAGTAAGTTAAGAAAGAATTCTCATTTTAGTATAGTATAGTAAAAGAATAGTTCTAGATAATTATGATCCAGTGCCATAAGTATATTACAATTAAAATAAGATTTCTACATTTTCTAACATAAAAATAAAATTTGTATTGGGAATTTTTTAAACATTTATATAAATAAAGTAACTTTTTTCTTGTATTCTCCATTTTCTAAAACTACTTCCTTTCGATTTCTCTTTTTTAATTCATACTTTTAAGAAGCATGAATCTGAATTAGAAAGTCAGAAATTTGAAAACTATCTTTAATACACCAGCTTTCATTAAATATAAGTAAAGCTTCCTTTCTTCTGTAGCTAATATTTTTTGTAAAAAATTATAATTATTATTTTAATATTCATATTTTGTATGTGGACTTTCGTTTTTTAAAATTCTGTTAAGCTTTTTTTGTTCTTCATGAGAATAAATATTTTATTTCTATTTTTGTCACCAGAGTTTTGGAGCATAATTCATTTTTTTAACTTTTGATGGTTCCCAATATTTTGTCTTCTTCATTTAAATAATTTTGTTCCTTTTGTCAAATACGTATCTATCTTTAACAATGCCACCACTGGAATAATACTGTTTTTGCAATCAATGTTGTCTACATATAACATGTAACATTTTATTGCAATAAAAATTTTGTCCATTTAAATGGAGCCCCTCCTGAAGAAGCTCAATAATGCAAGCAATTCTAATTTGTTTAAAAAATAGAGATATTAATGTGATGGGTTGAATAACACTACTGGATACAAATATTTCAATACCAGATGTGCAGATAAAATGAGACTGTGCTTAATAATGGGTTTAAGATTCCTTTACTGAATGGATATTTGAAATCAATAGCAATTTAGGTTTCTAATTGTTTGAAGAGGGACATGTTAAATTGAGATACAATTGATTAAAGGAAATGAAAGCTAATTCTAATATATTTCATGATTTAGAATTTTTAGTTTAACTGAAATTTATGATCAATTTTTTTTATTATTCTGCCCACATTATTTTTTCCTGACAAACCTGCTTAGTTCTCTCTGCATTGTCAGCTACGTCACAACGAATATCTGGTTCGCTACAGCTGAGAGCTGTAGAGTTTTACAAGTGGCGTAGGTTCCAAATATCCTGGAATACCACTACCCATATCGTTTAGTGCCTTGTGAACTTTGCGTGGAAAGACTTATACCAGACTGGACATGCATACTCTGCAGCACTTTGAAATGTTGCTAATGTCGTCGTTCGGAGGGTTTGTCGTTTGGAGTCCTCCCTACTACCAGTGATCCTCGAAAGGATACTATTTCTGGCTTCCAGCTTAATTCTCATATCCTTACAGTGCTGCCTGTATGACAGACAAAGTGATTGGTCTCTTTCTTGTTATTCAAATGTTTCTGGCAAGTTAATAGCAAAACGGCGATTAGACAATGTAATGATAGCTCAGCATAAAGAAGTGACATAAATTTTATTTTAAACAGGGCATGAATGTTAATTTAGCACAATGATTGAACGAAAGTGAGAGTTCTGGCGCGCAGACCAGAGGGTAATCCTTCCATATCCTGTTAAAACAGACGCTGAGAACACAAGTCAGTTCAGTAGGCGGCAAAAATCATACGTTCGTCGGAACTGCGAGGTATCATCTGTCGTTTCTACCTAACACTACTTCATGAAGTCATCATTCAGCTACTTCTTCTTGTTCACATGAAATGTGATACTGGATGGAGGGCTATGGCTTCCACAGCCAGAAATCCTACGTTAGACAAAAACTTGGACTGACCAATTCAACACATATCTGTTAGTCCACTGAGCAGGCTGAAAGCAATACGTGTCACTAGTCCACTGAAGAGTGCTCTTCAGACAGATAAGAGTTTCTACATATAAAAAGCAAATTTAACTGTGTAATATGTTTACAAAAAATACACTTTGTAGTGAAAAATGTTGTAACATTCGCCTATCTGTCTAATATTCAGTTTCTGATATTGATAGCTATATAATGTGAACCTTAGAGTTTCTGTCAGGGTGTCTCTAGGTTCAGTCCACAGGGAGGATGATCTTTCCGTAGGACGCTCTTCGGACAGCATCAGTTTGTTCTGGGAGTGAGAGACACTGCTGTATCCAAGGTGAGGGTAACGATAGTACCTAATATACTTATCGTATGCACAGATGTGGCGGAGAGTCCTCCGGTGGTTGTGCTGCTGCGGCAGCACTGAGGAGGAGGAAGAGAACAACGTTCAGTTGGAGGAAGAGGAGAAGAACGTCCAGCTGGAGGCGGAGGGCGCCCCTCCAGACCCAGTGGCGGTCATGCAGCAGGTGAGGCTCGTCACTGTACGTCACTCCAGAATGCTAGCAGTGTTTTGGGGCAGACCCACTGTTCAGGGGATGCACAAAAATATGGGAATGCATTGCCACACCTAACAAGAAAACCCATGGTAATTAAATAATAGCCTCCAGTCGAATGGGAATGGATGACTATGCATTCTGTATCGTTCTCAAGGGGTCTTATACCATTCTTTCTGCAAAATAGTGGCAATTTCAGGTAACAACGATGCAGGTGGATAGCATTCTCGCACGTGTCTCTCCAAAGTAGATCACAAAGGCTCGATAATATTGAGGCCTGGTGACCGTGATAACCAGGGGGGAAGTGACAGTTCATCCCCGTGGAAAAGAAAACCAGTCCTGGTCGATGGGAACAGTTTGAACAGGGGCCCTGTTGTCTTCGAGCACAGCATCGCCATTGGGGAATAGACGTTGTACCAGGGGATCAGCCAAAATGCTCATATAGCCATGGACATTAATGCAACCTTGTATAGTGATCGCAGGGGCCCATGAAATACCACGATACTGCTGCCCCAATCATCTCCAAACCCCCGTCGTTTTTCGCTCTTGGGATGTAAACTCGGCCATAAGTTGGAAACATTGTACAACATCACTGATTCGACCAGGTGACCTTCTTCTATTGTTCCACAGTCAAGTCTTTTGTCTTTCGCACCACGTTTTCCTCTTACGGGCATTTTTGTCCTTGTTGATTGGTTTTGGAATTCCAGTTAGCCCTGAAATTCTCTGCTAATGGAGCTTCCTTAGTGTTGTTGTGGTGCACATGGCGTTCGCGAGGGCCACGTTCGGTTCTGCAGTGACTTTTACTGCTGACTCTTCCTACTGTTCGTCGCAATCCTCTCCACGAGCGTATGTCAAGATCACTCAACACACGCTTTCGTCTCTGTTCTCACTTAGCGGATGACGGTTTTTTTCGTTTCCCTGTACACGCTACAGATCTTTGGCATGGTGCCTCTTGAAACACCGAACACTTCGGCTACCTTGGTTACGGAAGCACTCGCCATTCGAACACCAACAGTTTTCCCACGTTCGAATTCACTTAACTACGGTATAACATTGTTGTTACGACGACTGACATCTGCAACGTATTGAGGATATAGCACAGGTGCCGTTCGTGGTCAGAGACAACAGAGCAACCTGCAGGCTTGTCCAGAATAGCACAAACTTCTCTGAATGTTTCCATAGTCCCGTCCAACGGCTTTATACAGAAGAAGACAGGCATTACATCATACCGCAATTAGCTGTTCCTGCTTCTGCACCTGGACAAGCTTCCCTAGCGACATATACACAGCTAATCAAGGTTCAAGGAGACTGAGCTCTCCTGACAGACCCATTCTGCTCTTACCACTTCTCTACTCACTACTTGACACTCCCCACCTCCTCCTATACTGCTGATTCCGCTTCTCGTGGCCTCTACTGGCCAGTTCCTTATTACATGCGGATAGACGGATAACCTGATCAGACTGGTGTGCAAAATTAAATCCACAAACCAAAATTTTGCAAGGTTGCGTTTATTGTGCCACAAAACAGTATAATCATCTCATAGTACAGTAGAAACAACACAAAGAATACAGAACGTAAACGACTGCAACATGCATAATGGTAGACAAAAATGTCTTCGTGTTTTCCAACTTAAAGGATTTGCACACACATTCTGACAACTGGTTAAAGTGCTGAATGTGAGGTGTGACCACCTCTGGTGCCAACACAGACCATACAAACGACGGGGCATGCTGTTAATGTTGTTTTCAGTCTCATGTTGAGGCAAGAACGCCCATTCATATTGCAGCTGCTGTCAAGTCTTGGTGAGTGGTTGGCGGATGCTGAGGTGATGCAACCTGTATCCACAGTGCATCACAGACGTGTTATACTGGATTCAAATCGGCAGAACTAGCAGGCCACGTCATGAGTGCAAATATCTTCCGTTCCCAGGGAAACATCAACCACCCGTGCTCTATGAAATCGATCGTTATCGGCCAGCAATACGACGTCTGGGCCCACAGCACCTTGCAACAACTGCACAGTAGGTCCCAAGGAAACCTCACGGTACCTGACAGCAGTTAAGCCATGCCGATTTAACTGTACAATTTCATGAAGAGGTGTTCGAGTGGTCAACGTAACCCCCGCCCACACCATTAGGGATCATCCTCGTTATCAGTCTCTTCCACAATGGTTGGGTCACGAAATCGAGTTCCGCATTCCCTCCAGATCTCAATTGGTCGAGAATCACTGTTCACACCAAATTGTGACTCATCAGCGAAAATAACATTGGACCACAATTCGACCGTCCAGGTGGCGTCTTCACTGCTCTACTCTAGACGTTCCCTTCTGTGAAGATGCGTCAGAGGTACACATACAACAGGTCTCCGACAGTAAAGGCCACTCTTCCGAAGCCTTCTGTACACCGTTTGCCTCCATGCAACACGTGCAGTGGATGCTGCGAGGTCAGATGCCAGTTGCCGTGCAGCCAAACAACAGTTCTCTGTTGCTCATGTTACACGTGGTCGGCCCTGCCCTGGTCTTCGGGACACAGTTTCGATCTGTATAAACTTTCGCCCATCTAATTCATATTAAGCCATCGGGTCACATCAGTCTGCGACTGTCCTGCTACCATGCTTCCCACGGCCCTCCACCGCAGAGACAGTGGTAGGCGTCATCTCAGAAACTTGCCTGTGATATATATAATATTCATTTTGAGGTTGAAGCCAATTCTTGTGTCTCAGTAAGCAATCCAAAAATATGTGAACTGTACTCTTCAATACATAAGCACCTAAGAAAATTATTATACGTCGATCGGCAGTGGGCACAAGTGAAACGGAACATTGCTGCTTTGTGCTATTGGCAAGCATCACGAACCGTTGACATGGTATCGATTTGAAAAGTCTCAAGGAAAATTGAGATTAAGATGCAAACACGTGTTCTTAATATCGACATAGTCCAGTTTTAAGAAAATTTTCCTGTGTTAAATCTACATTCAGAGTCAGGTGTCGGCTACGATGTAGCTAATAAACCCTTTTCTTTACAGGAGTGGCAGACGTTTCTGCAGGAGTTCTACGCAGTCTACAGCAGACTGGCGGATGAGCTGTCTATACAGTCACAAGACGTGAGTATCACTACCTCTCTGGACTTGTGTTGTAACTGATAGTCGCAGATTCTTACGGCGCATGTGCTAGTTGCAATTCGTACAGAGCACATAATGATGCCATAAAACCTATTAACATTAAATCTAGAAGTGGAGTTAGATGTTGGTTAATCTGTATCTGATACAGTCCTTCGTCTACAGGAACGTGAGCTGTTTCTGCAGGAGTGTTTCGAAATGTACTGCAGGATGATGGAAGAGGAGCTAATGCAGTCGATAGGGGTGAGTGTTACTAACTCTGTATACTTCAGTCTTAACTGTTAGCCATATATTCTAGGTAGCTTTTGCCGACAGCAGATTACAGTGGTGAAGGCATTCATTTCTTCAGTCGCCCCAACCCCCCACGTAACCAAAAACATTACGTACATCCGCTAACTACATTTCTCTGCATCTATTCATGTCTATTGTGCACTCCGACGGACTTGGGCAAATCCAGCAGGACAATGCGTCACCCCACACGATCATAATTGCACTTGAGTGGCTCCAGGAACGCTCTTCTGAGTTTAACACTTCTGCTGCCCACTAAAGATCACTATGCCACCGAGACTGTCTGATACCACAATGTTTAACAACATTTCCCTGTTATTTGAAACATGTCAACAAGGTAGGCTACATTTTCCTCACATTTAAACGGATTTATTCAGAGTTATTGATACTGAAGCGTTGTGTGAAATCTGCCACGAAATCCTGTCAGTGATAAAGAGAATAAGACATACTCGGTTTTCTTTTTCTTTTTGAATGGTTTCGTCATGTTGGTAGTCTACGTCCAGAATTAAGAAGCTAGCGTCACTGACCTCTTAAAGAGCCTAATAATTGTGTATTAAAACAGTCAGCAAATTTGAAAAACCTGCACGAATACCACTTCACCATCAGTGAAGCAGTTTAACAACAGCTTTGCCCACCTAGATCAGAAATTTACCACACATTTCCATTTGCCTCAATGCCTCATCAACTGTAGTGACGTCACAAAACGTTGTCCTCGTCTCGCAGGAGACGGCGGCCTCTCCGCTCGCCCCCGCACCCGCAGCCCGCAGCGCTTCAGAGGTGCCGCACTGGAAGGGGAAGCGACGTCAGCGTCGTCGTGGCCGGCCCGCCGCCGCCCCCCGTAGTTCATCCTCCAGCAGCGGCGAGGCTCCACGCACCAGGTGGAGGCCGCGGCGGCGCTACCGCAGGCGGAAGCTACGTGCGGGTCTTCGAGGCCGGTTCGTCGCCCGCACCGCCGCCGCCGCTGCCCCCAGCAGCTCCTCGTCCGCCTCCGGTAGCAGTTGGGAGCTGCGGCGCTAGAGCCGGAGGCCCAGCCGCCGTTGTCGCGCCTGCGTCCGCACCAGCGTGGGCGCGCGGAGGCCGTGAGTCAACAGGCAGATTCTGCGCGACGACTACAGACTGTGTTCGCGTGCACAACAGTAAATAAATGGATCCCTCGGGTCCGTCTTGGCACTCTGTTGTTGTTCTTGTAGTTTCAATCAGTGACAGACCTCACAGCAGTGACCGACATTACGAAATTGTTAATCGAATCGTTTCTGGGATCCGCTGCGTTAGCGTCAGATCCCGCTAGATTATTGTGCGCGGAAATGTTAGCAGAAGCAAGCAACAGGTGCTTCACAGAGTCTCCCTCTGCAGCAGGGCGCCTCGCGTTTCTTTAGTGCATTTCGTGGTCGTCAAACAGTTCCACGCCATGATTTACGACCATTTCCCAAAGGAGAATTCTGTTCAGAAAACTTAATGGGAGCAGCAAGGTTGCCGTGGAGACACCCCAGTGGCAGTTTGCGTCAGGCGTCGCGTTGCTGTTTGGCGGCGTCAAACTTTTCCGCTGCTGCCTGCTTCTCTGAATATTCGAGCAACCAGTCACAAGCACAGAGTGTGACACGAGATGACCTCCACCAGCACATATACATATACATACGAATTGTCTGTAAAGCGCTAGAACGGACGTGCTGGACACTCTCAAATATTTCATCTGATTTTGAGGAAACTATTTCGTAAACATATAGATTTTTTTCACATCCCAAACTGACACCTTGGAGCGATAGTAAATTGGACTTCTTTTCGCTGTTCATCATAGTTATTGTTATGCATCAAAGTCAATACACAATACACGAAATCTTAAGAGTTTACAATGGTAAACATGCATTGTGTAGACTTTGTTCCATTTCAGGCCATACATTGCTCAATATCAAATTTAGATAACATATTGAAATAGTGTTATGTTGAAGACAAAAAGATATTTCCATTCTCGACATATTGGTTTGTATATATATGGGAGGATAACATGGTACATTCAATTCTACATGCGACGTGGATGACCTATAGTCATAACATACGTCGTATTTCATGACCTTTACTAGATACGAAAATGGCATTTTCTTACAAATGCTGATGTGGATCAGACACACACTGTGTCATGCAATTAATACCATAAACTTTTTTATCTATCGAGGTATGGAAGCAACTGCAGTTTTTTCGACACAACCATATACTTTTTTGGAACTGCAGTTAATATCTTGCCAAAGAAGCATACAGTGACAGAACACAAGTTTATATTTACTACAACCTGTGTGGGCTACTGAGCTCTAATCAAAACCTGTTATGTGTTATGTCACAAGATGTAATCCCTAACTACACCTTGTGACCCTTTCATTTTGCATCAAGGCCTTTTCTTTACTTACAACCTTTTAATGCTTTACAGGTGCGTGTAACGACATCGGCTTCCAAAATAATTTTCTAGCATCGTTATTGAAACGGTCTTCATAGGCAGGCGTCTGATACAACACTTCAGTTTCTTTTACTAAAAGATGATACATCCAACGTGCTATCATCCCGTGATGCAAACTGTCAGGTAAAATTCCCTGTCCACATCTTCAAATTACAAAAGCCCTGGAAACATACAGAACACAAGATGACTGTTCCCACTAACTTATTAGTCGTGGTGTATGGCCAAAGCTGCTATAGTAATTAGCTTTGACGTTCTCATTTTAACTTTAGATTCGTTTCTCATTCAGTAAAATATCGAGTGTGCTTAAGATTAACCTACATCCCCAACACCGATAATAACTAAAAATAGTGTTACATCAAATCAGTTCGCCCTGTGATCGGCATGCGAATGGCTACATGGTTTTTTTTATGTCAGCAGATTTGTTTAACTTTTATGCTGAAGTGTTGAACGAAACTGAAGAAGAAAAATTCTAGGGTTAAGTTTTGCAAAGATCGACAAAGATCTATTGATAGGGCTTAAGATTAAATTAAAGGTAAAAGCCTGAATCGTAGCAGCTAACTGATAATGAAACACTGAAGAGTGCAGAAGAATTAAGCAATTCTGGCAGCTTTCAACTAAAATTTCACGCTACAGCTGAACAAGAATAAGTAGAAGCGGCATCGAAAAATCTTTACTGCCTTTAAACAGTCGAGCACTGAGGTGACAAAACTCAAGGGACTGTGATATGCACGTACACAGATGGCGGTAGTACGGCGTACACAAGGTATAAATGGGCAGTGCACTGGCGACGTAGTCATTTGTACTCAAGTGATTCATGTCAAAACGTTTCCTGTGTGATTTAGGAGGTACGACGTGAATTAACGGTGTCTGAACAGGGACTCGTAGTTGGAGCTAGACGCATTGGCCATGCTATTTCGGAAATCGTTAAGGAATTCAGTACTGCGAGATCGACAGTGTCAAGAGCATGCCGAGGATACCAAGATTCAGGCATTTACCCCCACCATGGACAACGCAGTTGCCGACGACTTGCACTTAATGACCGAAAGCAGCGGCGTTTTCATAGCTGTCGGTGCTAACAGACAAGCAACACTGTTTGAAATTACTGCCGAAATCAATGTGGGACATATCCGTTAGGATAGGGCAGCGAAATTTCGCACTGATGGGCTACGGCAGCAGACAGCCGACACGAGCGCCTTTGCTAACAGCATCACGTCCCCTGTCGCACCTTTCCAAGGGTCGTGGCCATTTTGGTTGCACCCTAAACGACTGGAAAACCGGGGTCTGACCATGTGAGCTCCGATTGCAGTTGGTAAGAGCTGATGACAGCATTCGAGTGTGGTGGAGATTCCACGAAGCCATGGACCCTCGTTGTCAACAAGGCGCTGTGCAAACTGGTGGTGGCGCCATAACCATGTGGGCTGTGTTTACACGGAATGGACTCGTTCCACTGGTCCAAGTGAAGCGATAATTGAATGGTATGTTGTGGTACTTGGAGACCACTTGCAGCCTTTCAACGATGGTATTTTTATCGATAACATTGCACCATGTCAATCAATGGCCACAGTTGTTCACAATTGGTTCGAACAATATTCTGGATAATTCAAGATAAAGATTTGGCCACCCAGATCACCCGACATGAATGCCATAGAACATTTATAAGACATAATCAAGAGTTCAGTTGGTGCACAAAATTCTGCATCAACAACACTTTCACAATTACGGACGGCTGTAGAGGTAGAATGGCTCAGTATTTCTGCTGGAGACTTTCACTAACTGCCTTATGCTGGACAAAAGGAGATCCGATGTGATGTAGGCAGGTGTCCCATGACTGTTGTCTTCTCAGTGTAGCATACATAGAGCGGTTTTATCCAGAGATGAGCGATCACACTCCAAGAAAAAAGACATTTTTCGCACACAGTAAGTCTGTTACCCCAAGAACAAACAAAATTATGGCTATGATACCTCATGTTGGCTCTACCGACTATAAAGTAATGCTGTACATGGTATGGTTGTAACATGAAGTCCTGTTCAGTGGAGACACAGGATTTTCTCCAAGTGTCTGGACACTTCGCCTTCATCTCGTGCGTTACATGACAGAGCCGCAACGAATGCAGCAAATGTGACACTTGTGACTTAAGACCCTTCTTCACAAATCCTGTTGAGAGCTAACTGGCAACCCAGGCAGTGTACCCACTACATACTGTGGGACATCGCCGGACTGTATCTTACCGCTTAGGGCGTGAACAATATGATTGTGTATATGACATCATGAGAACCAGACACCAACTCACTGGGTCTCGAGACTGGACGCTTGACTTTCTGAGCAGAACAGTCTGCAAAACGAGTTCACTGTTTGTATTGAAAGAAGACGCTCTCAATCCGCAGCACTGGCCCCACTCGAGATCTGTTAACAAGGACATGTCCCATGTGCCTGAATCAACTGGACTGCACCAATACACCAAATCAGTGAAGAAATTCGCGCTGATCATTTTGTCCTGAGTCGACACCACTTCAAATAGGAGGTGAAACAGATAGTATTGTTGCAAATTGGGAACACTTGTATAAGGTCCATATTTATGTCACAAAGCCCACTTTAGAGCAGATCACTTATAAAGGAAGCAGCTGCTTCTTTATGGGCAAGTTCAAGTAAACGTGATGAAAAGCAACCAATGATAAGAGATCCTAATAGAAAATGCTCAAAAAGAAAAACTTTTATCCTACTCTCATTGTTTGTATAGTTTGAGTTTTGCTGATCACCAGCCTCTTTCTTGATACTCTTTTGCCCACAGAAAAATGTATGTGGAGCCACCAATGTTCTGTAGGACAAAGTTAATACTTATTCTCGGTGCAGTTGACGTTAGTGCACTGTGTGTCAAATCAAGAAGCTGAGTCCGTGAAATGTCTCTCTACAGTCAAGATGAGTTATGAGTATGGCAAGCTGATCGTCGAACTGGCATACACATAGCGACATTATTCGAACATTAGACAACTAACATGAGATGCAAAACACTGAACATCTGCCTCATCATGGTCGCTGCGCTCATAACGGTCCTATCTGCTGCCTCCTAGCTATAAACTGTGGCTCCTAGCTACACCGAGGAGAATGCAGAAGTGCTTTGCGCTGGCTTTCTGGAGGCATCTGTGAAGGCTGTGTCAACACAAGACAGTATGCAGTCGTCTCCAGGCGATCCATTAAGAACCAGATCATGAACCATGCTCACCCTCCCCTGGACTGTATTGTGAGTGAAGGATGTGGGTGAAGGAACACCAAGAACGGAAACTGGACCAGTGTGTGTTCTCTAGCCCTGATGGCCATGGTAGTTGGGAGTGGACGTGGCCAGGTTCCAGCACACATCTGACGCATGCAGTCCCATAAGATGATCGGGCAGGGTGGGGGGAGGGGGGCGTGCATCAGTCATGTTTTGTGCCAGAACTGTCTACAGTCTACATAGGTTGGATGCTGCTCGTCACCAATTGGAGGGCTGTGCACTACTGCGATAGTACCCTCCAGCCTATTGTCCAGATCTTCCAAGGCAATAATGCACGAGCACACTGCACCCTCCTCGTGAACATCTTCTTCCAGATGGTGGGAATTCAGTGAATGGAATGAATTGCAGTATCTCCTCACAAGAATCCTTCTCAGCATGTTAATAACAAGCTGTAGCTTTCACTGTGTAAACATAGAAACCCTTCTTGTACAACGAGGAAGGCAGAGTGCATTTACTTTGGTTATTCAGAAAACTTAGTCTTTCATTCCTTCTCCACTTGTATTTAAGCACACATGTGCTCATGGACACGCAAGTTACACCATTTTTGAGCAGTTTATAAAGAGAAGGGTACCAAAAAGGTTTACTTCTGTTGTGTTCACCGAAGTACACTTGACATTAAATGTAAAGGTGACAGGAAGAGAATCCATCATCACAGAAGGTAGTCGCTCTGATTGATCTTTCTTACTATGCACACAACATTTGTCTCAATGCAAATTAGTTATCATCAGAAATTTAAGGCAACCAGAGTAAGAAACACCCAACAATAATTTATTAATAATACTAGACTTTTTTTGCAACTTTGCTTGTACATGCATTTGACATACACAGTAAGACCAAGAAAAATGTGACACTCTTTGATAGCCGATATCAATGGAACAAAATGACATACCGTTACAATAATACCTTGGGGGGGGGAAAGGTTATTTTATGTGTTCAAAGTGATTCCCTATTAGCAGCCAAAGAACGTCACTGGCGCCGAACTGTTGACCGAACTACAGCTATCAGTTTTGCTGATGTGATAGCCACACAGGACGTCTCGATCATTTCTCGTAGCTCATTCAGTGCACATGGCTTCTGTGGATAAACTTCGTTTTTCAGTATCCCCAATAGGTATAAGTCAAGAGGAGTAGGATTTGGAGACTTCTGTGGCTACTCAACAGCTCCTCTTCAACCTATTCATTATACAGGAAGATTTTCATCCAGGTAGGCTCTGACATCTCTGTTGTAGTGAGGTGGAGCGCCATCTTGTTGTAGTAAAAATCTATCATTCCAAACACCTCTCAGATGGCGGATAAAACATGTGTTTGCAGCATATGAAGATACACCCCACCAGTTACGATATCTTCAAAGAAGAACTGGGCCAAACAAAACACATGATGGAAGACCATACCACACATTAACACCCAGTAGACTAACATGTTCGTCCACTTGAAGTTGAGGATTTTCAGGATCCCAGTGCACACAGCTGTGGAGGTTTACAGTACCATTCAGTTTGAATTGCGCCTCGTCAGACCAGAAAACCATCCCTGCAAACTATGCATCCTCACGAAGTATGCCTTCAAATCACTCTCAGTACCCCGTCCTTTGATACAGGTCACCTTCGTTCACAATGTGCAGCGATCTTGGAGTCTACACTTTCCACTTTACAGCTTTCAGAAATCGTTGTACGCTTGATTAGCTTACCTCACTTTTGCATGCACCCTGCTTCATAGATTTTTGAATACACCTAGTAAAATGATGTGACACAGCATTGCTGAAAGCTGGATTTTGTTGATGCTTTCAATCGACCACACCTTGATGCTTTCAATCGGCCACACCTTTCCTAATGCATATCCTGGACATTACCGTTGGCTTCATATTCATCCTAAATATGATGAACTGTTGTACGTGTTGGTGACAGTTCTGTACCTCCATCATGTTTATGTACTTCCAGTACTAATTCAGTATGGCCTTGCATTGCTCAAATGACAATCTTCATCATTCATTGCTGCACTGTCATCTGCTGGAAAACGCGCGCCGAAATCTGTTGAGAAAGCAATGGACTACACTACCATGCAAAATTGCTATGATGAGTCATTTTGTTCCAAAGATATTAACTATGAAAGAGTGTCTAAGTTTTTCTGGATCCTTCTGTGTATTGCAGACATCTCTTCTTCCTCTCTCCTATCTCTCTCCTCACCTCATCGTTCCAGCTCTGTATTTCCATCCCATCCTTCCCAAGCTGTTTCTCCACATCCTTCACTACACTTCATTCATCTCCTTTCAGTCCCTCTCTCCGAGCACATTTTCTTCCCCCTCTCTTTTTCCTCATTCTTCTCTCCTCACTCTGTCCATATCCTCCTGCCCCTTTTCAGCCTATCCACAACCCTTCTTCCCAGTTCCACCTGCTACCTGCATTTCCACCTCTCAAAGTATATCTCCCCTCCCCCTCTTTTTCCCTACCCCCAGCTCTCTCAGCTGTCTGTCCATCTTCTCCACCCCTTCTCCCAGTTCATCACCCCCTCTCCCATCGATGTATCTCATGCTGGAATTGCCAATGCTACATGCATAAGATGGCTCCTCCCCCCTCTCTCTCTATCTCCTCCTCCCAACATTTTCTATATAACTCCTCATCCCCCCCTTTTGTCTATTTCCTCCACTCACTCTCTCTGACCATGTCATCTTTCTCCACTCACTCTCTCTGACCATATCCTCCATCCCCTCTCTCTCACAAAATCTTCCTATCCCCTCCCTCTGACCACATCTTCCTACTCCTTCCTCTAACCACATCTATCTACACCTCTTCCATCTCCACCTACCCCTCTCCCTTTTCCACTTGCCCACTAGCCCTCTACATACGACTTCCACCTGCCTCCTACTAATTCCATTCTTCCCCAGTGTCCATTTCCTCTTCCCCCTCGCTATATTCATCTCTTCTATCAATCTCACCCTGTCCCAAGTCATGCTAATAAGCACATGTAGCCTCTGCAATACAATTGAATAAAGCAAGTAGTTACTACATCCAGCTTGAATAACATTTCTGCATCTGTAAGATCACAGATGATATGCAGCCCCATGCCTTTCTGTTAGCTAATGCTGGCCCATCGGTGTTTCAACTCTTCAAGCAGCTTCATCCCAATGCTGAGCCACAGGCCCTCCATACACCACCACTGAGGGTAACCTCGACAAATATTTTGAATCCCATAATCCACATCACTGCAGCCCATCACAAGTTCTTTAGTTACCAGAAGCTATCCTGAGAGACCTACTGTGAATGGATTTCAAGGCCTCTCCATGGAGAGTAGCTTTTCTTGTTCCAGTAGTTAGTGTCATTAGCAGTATGCCTTCTATCTGGTAAGGAACATGGTGGTGGTGCATTCGCCCAATGAGGCTCTCTGCCAAGACCATCTCAAACATAAGGACTCTTTGTTGGATGCATGCCTTTCCATTTTTAGTGCCTATGAACAATCTTTTTTTCTTTGAGAGGGAAAAATTTGCGGACTTCTCGATGACGCAACGTACAGAAGGATAGAAGGATAACCGACAAGTCGCCTTCAAAGAAGAGCCGTTGAACTTCTTCACAGTACCTTTGATGGAAAAACTGCCAAGAAACTTCGACCACGAGCGGCTACCAAAGGTCCACAAGGAGGGGACACCTGTGCGTCCAATAGACAGCAACATAAGAGCAGCAACCTATGAACTAGCCTAACACCTGATGGGTCTCCTTAGTCCATTTGTGGGAAAATGCGAAAACCACATCCACAGTTCCATCCACTTTGTGCAACGTACACAAGAACTTCGGCTCCAGGATAGCGGCTTGTTAGTGAGCTTCGACGTAGTGTCCCTCTTCACTAGGGTACCACTGAAAGACTCCATCGATCTGATACGCAAGAAATTCGACAACAACCTAACAAGGCTCTTCGAGTTCGTGCTCACCTCAACATACTTCCTGTTCGACGGAAATTATTATGAACAGACAGATGGCGTCGCCATGGGATGCCCGCTTTCACCGGTTGTAGCCAACTTTTTTATGGAGAATTTCGAGGAGAGGCAGTAGAACAAGGAAAACAAAAGCCAACTTGTTTCTTCCGCTACGTGCATGACACGTTCGTTGTTTGGCCACATGGATGGGACAGCTTAAATGAATTTCTGGGACACCTCAACTCGCTGCACCCCAACATACAGTTCACGATGGAGGTGGAGCAGGATGGTGCCCTACCGTTTATTGACGCCCTGGTGAAACGTAAACCTGACGGCAAGCTGGGACACAGTGTATACAGAAAACCTACGTACACCTAAATGCCTTCAGTTGCCACGACAACTCCCAGCGTGAAGGCGTTTTACGCACACTTGTTCACAGGGCACGATCGATCTGCGATCAGGAGAGCCTTCCAGCAGAAATGCAGCACCTCGAGACAACGTTTCGGAAAAATGGGTAAAACCAAAAGCAAATAAGACTTGCACTCCGACAGACTGCACCAAGAGAACAAGAAGAAGAAACAGAACACAAGTCATTGGCGTGAACCCCTTTGCCGGAACCACCTCAAGAAAAACCGGTAGAATCCTGGGGAAAACACAATGTGAAATGTGTATTCCGACACCCTGCAAAATCCTAGACTCTACTAGGTTCAATGAAAGATGACCTAGGCCTTCGAAAACAAGGCTTTTATCAAATTCCCTGTCAGTGCAGAAAATCATACATTGGGGAGACAGTCCGCACTGTAGAAGAGAGGTGCCACGAAAACAAGCGCCATACCGAATTACGCCAGGCCACTAAATCAGCCACGGCTGACCACTGTATAAAGACTGGCCATACTATGGACTATGAAAAAACAAAAATACTCTATCAATCCTACTTCTGGGACTGCGTTACTAAAGAGGCCATCGAAATCCAACTACAGGACGATATAATTAATAAAGAAAGCGACCTTCAACTTAGTCAGGCTTGGAACCCTGCACTCAGCCTGGAGAGAAAGATGCGGTCACAGAGATCGAACACCACCCCCAACGGCGGCAGCAGGGAGGCTGCAGACCCCAGTTCAGACCCAGGCGCCGCTTCCCCCACCACCTCCAGCAGCCGCCGCGCCGGCCGCAACGAAGGCACCGGGAGAGAAACGGGTGAGGGGGTAACGACTAGTATATATAGGGCGCCGAGAGGAACAGCACAGCATTCGTCAGGAACCACCTGAAGATGGCAGCGTGCACGTCTGCCGAAATATTGTGGAGAAATTACGACGCTACCCGATCGGATACCCGAGAACTGTTCAAATTGGAAATACGTCAGGAAAACTTCAGATCGCATACAGATGGAATAGATTTGGTGAGGAACTATGTATTAGACACATGTACGGGACTATATCATTTGATCAAATTCATTGAAATGAAGGGAATGCAAAGAAATTCTTTCTCCTAGTGATGCTGTTGTTGTACATGCTGTAGGAGTACCCCTGACAATGAAAATTTAAGGTGTGACAAGACATATGTTCATACAAACTATAAGTTAGAGAGTCTGGTCATAAGCATGATGTGTACCTTTAAGTTGCAGTCTGGCACAAGATCATTCGTTATGACATTCACTACATTGCAGGTTCATCTTTCTGCATAGTTTTCAGGTATCTAATTTCATATCATTCTATCTTCATTACCACTAACACCATTTCTTTCACTTCTATAAAATTAATGCAGTCTATATATATCCCTGTGGTTGCAAAAATGATTACCCACCTAACCCAGTCACTCCAGTGGTGTTCCTCCTACATACTGTCTGGAAGGACCTCTGGTTATAGTGCCCAGAACTAATAGATGGAAACATTACTGTCAATGATAGTCTGAATTAGGCACGGAGGCACGCTCACACAGCCTAATATTTTAGGTAATTGCTCAAAAGAAACAGACATTCTGGGTTAGAGAATTGTTTTGGTTCAACTTTCCATTTCTCACAAGATATTAATTCCACAGTAGGTTCTCCATTTCAGAACGAGTGTTATGATCTTATTTCAAGTAATTGCATACTCTGATTTTATCCCTGCTGACACTACATGAGTAGATTTCATTTTATTGAATTTGGTAGGTTGTTATAAATCTGTATTGCTGGGTAGATCATGGTCCCCCATGAGTATTCCCACACACACAGTGGGGGAATCACTGGTAGCATGGTTTGTAGGAAGTATGAAGGAACATTAGTAGCAGTGAATGTTTGAGACAGGCTGGAGGTGTGATCAGATAAACCAAAATGTAGTTTAACACTGACTGATTACAACAAGCAGTGGATCCAGGTTTTTAAATAAAGTCCCAGACTGGCACTAATTTTTGTCTATCACAAGCACAATAGCATTTCCCCCAACTTTTTCCTCCCTCTTTCTGATTAAAGAATCTCTGGCCCTATAACTTAAAATTTGTACAGTCTTCACATTCAGATCTGTGACAAGCTGATAAGTGCAAATATTTCCTATTTTTATTACATGAAGACGAAAGTGAGTTTCATTCCATTAAAAACGATTCCTCTCCCTCTCTCTTCCTTTCTTTCAGAGTCTGTGGGCTGAAAAAATTAATCTTTTATGCAGATGATGTTTGTGTATGTTGAATAGTGTGACATATTTGCCCAGAATAATACATTTCTTGATTCTTCAGTGACTCAGTTTGATGACCTGGAGCAGTTAATTAGTCAAATCTATGCACTGTTACCACAAAAATAAAATTAGTTTTTGCAGTAATTGTTATTTGGTAAGCTAGGAGAACTTAAATGGTAACAATAAAAAACTGTAACAACATAATTTTCATTTATAAATAAATACAGTGTTCAAATGTGCAGGGCAATTATGCAGAATATCTTGATATTTTCTGCAAATAAAGGTACAAAAATATCCTATTTTTGGGAACTATTAGTTTTTCCCCTGAAGTAGAAAGAAGAATTGGTTGGAAAGATTATTAAGGAAGGGCATGTAACTCAGACCGCAGAATGTGAGGGACACACTTCTGAGGATCATGAAGAGCAAACCTCATCCTAATAGGTGTGAATAAGCCTGAGACAGGAGCCAAAAGGAAGTCAGAGTTGAGAGTAAGAATACATAGAAAGAATAGTTAGAGACAGATACGAAATGGATATTATAGTGAACACATCAGTTAAGCAGTTTCTCGCTTACCTCCCCCCATTATCCCCCTCCTCCCAAAACATTGCACTAATACTATATAACACTGCCTCTAGCATTGATAACGCCAAATTGAACTGAAGTCATTCATCGATGATTACATCCTGTAGAGTTGCCAAACTACAGGCATGTTGAAGCTTCCTGCCAGATTAAAAATGTGTGACAGACCAAGATAAATTGGGACCCTTGCCTTTCATGGACAACTGCTCTGATCTGATTTGATTTGATTTGATTTTGTTTTCTTTTGTGGTGCAAAAAACAAATAAGGTCATAACCACCCAAGTGGGAACCACAGAACACGAACACAAAAAAGGAGTTAAAAGTGACTACATGTTAAGCACAATTGATGCAAGGAAAGAGAGCTACAAACAAGGACTACGTCTTGCAGATAGGTCCACAAAATACACTGTAGGGACAACAGTGGTCTCGAACTAAAGATTAAATGTCCTTCACCGCATTGCTTCGACAGATAAAAATTAAAATGCTGTCAATAGCCTGTTCATAGTTGACTAAAAAGACCAGTAACTCAAATGGCAAACATACATTAGAACATAATCACTTAAAATGGGGCATTCGGTCAGGAAATGGTGAACTGTCAAGGTTGATAATAGTGAGCATTAAGTTGTGAGTGATTACTGCTTAACAAATGGTGATGACTAAAAAGACAGTGCCCAATATGCAACCTAGCTAATATGATCTCCTCATGTGAAGAGAACCAAGACAGGTCAGCCAAACTGCTGGGAGAGTTTTACTCCCCAGAGCTTGTTCCCATGAAGGGAAGAACAGCGGTTATGCCAAAGTAACACCAATAGCTGATAGATGGCAACACAAATACCATCAGATGGAATGGAAGAACTAGCGGACCGAGCTACGAGGACTGCAGCCTTGGCAGTAGCGTCAGTGTCCTCGTTTCCTGTCAGACCAATGTGACCAGGAACCCACATAAACATCAAAGTGGCTCCATCAAGAGAGAGCAAGTTACAGCTTTCCTGGATCCGTTGAACTAAGGGATGGATGCTGTACAGCACAAAGAGAACTTGAAGGGCACAGAGAGTCAAGGCAGATGACACAATTGAAACGGCTGTGTCGCCGGATGTAATGCATGGCCTATACAGGCGAAGAGCTCAGCTGTAAATATTGAGCAATGTTCCAGAAGCCAGTACCGAAAAACGTCGGTGACACTGATGAAGGCACACCCAACACCACAGTCAGTACAAGAGCCATCAGTGTATCCGAAGGTGTTACCACTAAGATCTGTGCGAAGGTCGAGAAACTTACACCGATAGATCGAAGCTCGAGAAGCTTTCTTAGGAAGTGAATGAAGTTCAAGGTGAACAGGGGCTGCCACACGAAGGCAAGAAGGTGAAGGGTTCACAGCCATGGGGAAAGTGTCATGTAGCATGAAGTTAAGCTGCCAGAGCAATAGCTGAAAATGAACTCCAAGAGGAAGCAGAGAAGAGGGACTCACCTCATACTAGTGGTCAAGTCATCAAAGAATGAGGCATAGGGTGGGTGGCCAGGCATGGCAGACAAATGGCACATGTATCTGCTGAGGAAAACATCATGCAAGTATGACAGCAGTAGTTCAGCACCTTCTGCATAGAGTTTCTCAGTTGGACAAGTGTAAAAGGTACCAGTGGCCAAACGGATTCCACGGTTGTGGATTGTATTTAGACAGTGTAAGATGGATGAACGTGCAGATGGATAAACGAAACAGCCAGAGTCTAGTTTTGAACAGACAAGGAATCGGTACAAACAGAGGAGGGTGGTCTGATCTGTTCTCCAGGAGGTACCACTCAGATCACGTACGACATTGAGGGACTAGGTGCAGCAGGTGGCCAAATAAGATATGTGGGACGTCCAAGAAAGCTTTCCATGAAGCATGAACCATCAAAAATTGCGTAGTTTCAGAAAACGGAAGAGCTACAGGACCAAAAAGCAAAGACAACGGAAGAAATCCATTACGCTGTGAGAACTTCACACAAACGGCTTTGTCAGTTGAAAAGCGAAAGTCACTGTCGATGTTCCACGACTACAGGCGATCGATACATCACAGAAAACGCCACTCAAGGAGACAAGTTCGTGAAGCACTGCAATACACCGCCAAATCGTCAACGAAAAGGGCATACAGTCTATAATAGGGTTTATGGCTATGGTAAAGTGAACAACAGTCAGAATGGAACCATGAGGCACCCTGTTTTTCTCGATAAAATACCGACAAGGCAGAGAACACAGGTATCTTGACACTCTTTCCCTTAAAAATTTCCTAAGGAAACAGGGCAAGAGGCCTTGGAATCCCAATGTATAGAGTGTACAAAGGATACCAGTCCTTCACCAGATCTTGTAGGCTTTCTTCCAGTCCAAAACACGGCCACAGTCTGGTATTACCACAGGAAACCATTCATGATATGAGGTGACAAAGTGACGAGATGGTCAACTGCAGAACAGTGCACTCAAAACCTCACTGAGAAGTGGTTGGTAAACTGCAAGTTTCAAGTCACCATGCATCCAGGCACGAATCATATGTTCCACTACCTTGCAAACACAGTTGGTGAGAGAAATGGGGTGGTATCTAGACGGCACGTGTTTGTGCTTACCGGGATTAGATATTTGTATGACAGTGGCTTCATTCTATCATCTGGGAAACGTGCCCTCTGCCCAGATGCAGTTGTACGTATGAAGGATAAAGTGCTTGCCCACAAGAGAAAGGTGAGGCAACATCTGAATGTGACCACAGTCAGGCCCTGGAGTGGAAGATCGGGATGAGCTGAGAGTATGACCTGAAAGGAGATGGGTACCACCTGAGCTTCCTCGGCTCGTTTCCTATGGAGGAAGGCAGGGTGACAGTGAGTGGAGCTCGAAATCTCTGTAAAATAGTAGCCTAAGATGATGGAGATAGCAATGGGGTCCACTATGACATAGTCTTCTACACTCATCCCAGAAACTGGGCATTGGAACTTGGTCCCAGAGAGGTGTTGGAGGTTAGGCGACATGACGGAACAGAGTCGAACTCGTACAAGCACTACATCAAGAAATCCAGCTTTTTTTTACTCTATCTCAAAGAATGAGACAACAATGCACACACAACTGTTTACAATGAATAAAGTAAGTCATCGTAGGATAATGGTAAAACGCGGAGAGCACGTCTCCACAAGCAGATTGCGACACATCATTCTCCAGTTCACCAATGAACTGGGACACGACTCATTAAGGATGAAGTGCGAAGTATGGACCACTCCGCAGCAGTAAGGATAAGGTCTGCAAGGTACTCTACCTGGTCGTTACAGATGGGGAAATGTTGTTAGTCGAATGTCGCCAGGGTGGAGTACAGCCTCCAGTGGGCCTTAGAAAGCTTGCAATTGGGTTTACACATAGATGGGATAGAAGTCAGCAATTGGATAACACACAGGAAATGGTCGCTCGAGTATGTGTGAGAGAAAATGGACCACTCGAAACGATGGGCAGGCTAGGCAGTGCAGAATGAGGACCCCAAATGGGAATCAGTTTGTGGAGTCTGAAAGGAACGAGGGTGCTCCAGTGTTAAGTGAGGTTGAGTTGATTGAGGAGGTCAGCCATGAGGATACCTCTCAGAAAGGTTCTGGGAGGGCCACAAAGGGGATGGTGTGCATTAAAGACCCTGAGCAGCAAAAAGGGGTGATGGGGTTGACCAAAAAACTGAACGAGTATGCCCTGGTGATACTGAATGATGGAGGTAAGTTGACGTTACAAAGAGAAAGGTGAAGTGTAGAAGGAAAATGAAGACTAACAGCCTGCAGCTCGGGGTTCAGTGAGATGGTCTGACAATGAAAGTCATCCAGAACGAGCAATGTGACTCCCCCATAAGATGGACTGCCGTCCTTTGGGGGAAGGTCGAAGCAGACCACAAAGAAATGCGAAAGGTCTAAGTGGTCATGAGGACGCAATTTTGTTTCCTGGAGGCAGAAAACAAGAGGACGCTGCTATTCCGAAAGCAGCTGTAATTCCTCCTTGTTGGACAGAGTGCTGCAAACGTTCCACTGGAGGAGAGTCTACATGCGGAAAGGATAGGAGGGATGAAAATAAAGGTTGCCACCTCAATGACTGTCAAGTGCCAGCTTTCAGACTCACTGTTACAGGGCGCTGAGGCTGGAGGATCCTGTTCCACGGGATCTAAAGAGGTGTCGGCAGCCTCTCTTGGTTGGCCTGTGCATTCCAGAGCAGAGAAACGGTTGGCAGTGTGCACGGGGAAATGGAGGTTGGCCAGGTGAGGATATCACACTGCTGAAGAGGCTCTCTGAGTCAGGGAGGAGAAGACCGTTTGCCTTTGATTTCTTAGAGTCTTTGCGGTTGTCAGATCAAGACACAGATGATTGTTGGCTGGAAGTACATAAAATGTCTTCACAGGAGTATTCCTTCTGTTCTACTAGTTGTGTAGCAAGTGATTTCGCCACCAGAGGCTTGTTATACAGCCAGAGGGGACGCAGACGAGGATGCTACCATGACACTTGGCCATTTGACAGCTGTAGTGCTGAATTTGAGGTCGCAAGTTTGTATGACTGTGTCCTTTATGGAGTGAGGAGTAGCAAGAACAGTAGTTTTAGTGCCAGATTGTAAAATGCAGGGCTTTCGACCAAGGCAACAACATGCGAGTGACGGGGCTCAGTCAGTAGGGATAGCTATTTAATTTTATTTTTTTTTTAAATCACCAGCCTTCTCAGCTTCTCAGTAGTCGCCGCTATGTGAAGATCGCGATCGGATTGTAGTCTCTGGTCACCGCGTATCTTTGGCGAGTTGGCATCCCGCGGGCCGCGACACGAAAGAACGAGGAAGAAGGGGGTTTCTGGGAGTTAGCTCTAGACTGTGTTTGAGGAGTGACGTCGGTGTTGTAGGGCAAGGCCGCTTGGTTGGCAGGCCCTGCGGAATCAGTCAGTTGGGGGTGGAACGCCGCGGGCTCGAAGATCCTAGCGTGGAGGGCTGGTGTTGTCCCGATGGCTGTCATCGTGTGGTCATTCAAAGGCTGAGAAGTGATTTCTTGGGTCTGCTATTGGATTCCGAAGAAGAACTCTAAAATGGTGCATGTTGCTGTTGCGTATATCAGACTTGTGAGTGGTGTAAACCTCGCTTCAGTACTGCAGTCTCTAGCTAGAGCGCTGCTTGGGAGGAGAGCATTGATATTGGCATTGTCATCTATTTAGCTGCTTTAGAGTAGATTACTGTTTTGGATCAAAGGCGGATCCACTTACGAAACGTGTTAACTGCAGTTCACTTCTTATGGTATTTTACAATTCTACTTGTCGTGATGAAATCGTCAATAGTATTTTCATAATTTAGCTTGGGACGTCATTCTGTGGTTTGGTGTGGCCCTCCCAAGTGTTTAAAGCTCAAAATATTTTCTTATTGCCCTTGCTGAGGTTGCCTTGCAACAGTTGTTGTCTTGCAACAGTTTGGTGAGCTGTGGTATAGTCAAAGTCCTCAGTAGTACCGCATCAACTCCCTCGCCCCTTTTAAGACTTGTGAGCCGCACCCATAATGACATATACTCCCAGTATGCAATTTGTGTAAGTTGGTTGGCCTTGTTAACGTTTTGTGTATCGTGGAAAATATTTCCCATGCCGCATATGATCCTGAATGATAGCATGGCGCACAAAAGCGCATAACCACGACGAGATCAAAAGATCTGTATTGTATATTATTGTTTAACGGATGTAACCACTGAGCTTAAGAGTTGATTTGTGTTTTTTAGTTTATTTCGAAAGGAAAAGATTTACATACCTGCTTAATTATAACATCTATGCTTAATTATTTGGCGTAATTCGTTGGATGTAGTATGCATCACATTTAGGGAGGTGAAAAGTGTTTAAAAGGAAGGAAAATATTTTGTGATACACTGCACATAGTGAAGGCTACAGGGTTTGGGTGTACGTAGATAGTAATCAGATTTTGTTGCATTTAAGTTGTTTTAATTAAAATTTAGTGATCAATATTTTATTTCCTTTAGAGAACACATATTTTTTTCCTTTTTTTAAGAAGGAATTTTGAGTTTTAAGTGTTGTAAATTGATCCTGAGAGCTGTTATTTGATCTTTTATTATTCAAGAGATTGTTCGTTAAGTAATGTTTCAGGAACTTTCATTAAGAAACTGTATTGAGGATCTTGCTGTTCATGATAACGAATGTTCACTTACTATTTTAAATTCAAGTTAATAAAGTTGTAAAATTTTAAATGTAAAAAAAAGCTTTTATTAGAGAAACGGTGCCTGCCTGTACTCCCCACAGCTGCCACGGCCTCAAAGTGTTGGCCTTTGGGCATTGTCTCATGTTTTCCCCGGTATCTACCCAGCTAACGCCTGTGGGGCCATGTCAAAGGTAAGGCACTTTCTCTCACTGCACCCAGATTTCCTGGACAGCCTGCTCATCGAGATGCATGCAACAGTAGTGGGATCAGGCTGCATAGTCACCACTGCAATCGATACATCTGGGAGAAGGAGGCAGGTAATTGCCCTCATGAGCATCCCTGCCACAAGCAACACATTTGGCCATGTTTTGACATGACATTGGAATGTGGTTGTAAAGTTGACACTGGTGAGAGTTCATAGGATTTCGGATGTACGGTTGGACTGGCTTTGATCTTTGATAGAAGTACTACTCTATCAAATGTGAGGAAAAGAGTCCATGTAGACACTAAAGTTGCATCAGCCCTTCTCATTACCCAATGGGCTGCAATGACGCCCTGATCATAGAGATAAATTTGAATATCTTCCTCAGTGAGATCATGGAGCAGCCTGGTGTAGATAACAAAATGTGCAGAATTCTGCATTTAGTCTCCTCGGCAAAAACAGAATACTGCTGTTTTGTCTAAAACTGACATGGTGAGACCGTGGCTGTGTACAATTAATGTAGGTTAATTCTTACAGAGAAAAAAACAGCAACCAGCCACTATTAATACTGCTATTTTTGTAGGTAAATAGCGCTAAATAAATAGCGGTATTAATTGTGGCTGGCTGCTGTTTTCTTCTCTGTAAGAATTAACCTACACTAAAAACAGGATAGCCATGGAGGAGGAAAGCTGCAAGACTTTAATATAGCCATTGGTCTTCAAAAGCAAAGTGCCATTACATAAACGATAGCAGGATTTCGCAGGGGCTACAACTGCCTCAACACCTAGCAAAGGATTTAGACTAAGTCTGTGAAGGTGATTGGCTCACTGTAAGAAAATTCCCCATGGTTGCCAGCATCTCCGATCGCACGCTCCTTCCAACTGAGCCATGAGCCCCCATCCCCCACAAACGGAGGATCACCTGCTTTAGATGATTTTTCACACCTCAGGTCACACTTCTCGAACTCCTGAAAGAGTGAGCAATTGGCAATTTGGGAATGTAACACTTCAGGCAATCACCCCTCCCTGGGTATGGCCTGTACCAGGGGGTACATACAAATCCTACCTGTCGACCCAGGGCTCGCAATTGCGCATTACACAGTCACCTGTTATGCATCAGACACAGGGGCCTGCTTTCAGGAGTGCAAAGGGAGGAGAAAGAAACATAGGTACCTCAAACACCAAAGCAGAGAAAGAATAGGGAACACCCCACACGTCGTCCGTTGGTGCCAATGACGACGGCACACCCGACACCAAAGGCAGCCCAACAGCCATCAATGTACACGAAGCTACTGCTGCGAAGGTCCATGCATAGGTCTTGAAACTGAAGGCAATAGACCAAGGCTGGAGTAGTGTCCTTAGGAAGCGAATGAAGGCCAAGGTGAACACAGGTCATCGCACAAAGCAAGGTGATTCATACCCACCAGGAAAGTTGCAGATAGCGAGAAGTTAAGCTGCCAGAGAAAGAGCCAGAAGTGAACTCCAGGAGATAACAGAAAAGAGAGATGTACCCCATACTTATGGTCAAAAGAGTCATTGAAGGAGGCGTAGGATGGGCGGCCATACATAGCAGACAAACGGAATGCATAACTGCTAAGGAAAAAGTCACGGTGGTGGGACAGCAGTAGTTCAGCCACTTCTGCATACAGACTCTCTCTCGATCAGGCCACTGGCCAAATAGATACCACGATGGTGATTAGTGTTGAGACGGCGTAAGAAGGATGGACGTGTAGATGCATAAACGAAACACCCATAGTCTCGTTTCGAACAGACAAGGGACTGGTACAAATGGAGGAGGGTGGATCGATCTGCTCCCCAGGAAGTACCACTGAGAACGCGTAGGACATTGAGGGACCGCACACAGTGGGTTGCCAGGTGAGACATGTGGGAGGACCAAGAAAGCTTCCTATCGAACATGAGCCCCAGGAATTTCGTAGTTTCAAAGAACAGAAGAGCAGCAGGCGATGGAAAAAACCAATTGCGCCGTCAGAAATTCACACTAGCGGTTTTGTCACTGGAGGTTATGAAAGCCATTGTCGACACTCCACGAATGAAGACGATCGAGATTTCGCTGAGGTCGCCGTTCAATGAGGCAGGACCGTGCTGTATTGTGATAGGTATCAAAATCGTCAACGAGAAGGGAGCCAGAGATGCCCAGTGGGATACAGGCCAATAGAGGGTTAATGGCGGTAGCAAAGAGGACCACGCTCAGGATGGAACACTGAGACAACGCATTCTGCTGGATAAAGGTGTCCGACAAGTCAGAACCCATATACCTTGAAAACTCAGTCTTTTAAAAATTCCTGAAGGAAATGGGACATGCAGCCCTGGATGCCTCACTTGTAGAGTATGGAGGATACCAGTCCTCCAGCGGGTGTAATAGGCTTTCTGCAAATCGATAAACACAGCCATAGTATGGGATGTCCACAGAAAACCGTTGATGACATAGGTGGACGAAGTGACAAGATGATCAAATTCAGGACGGCGCGCTCGAAATCCACGCTGTGCAGTGGTTAGTAAATTGCGAGACTTCACCACCTGCAAACACAGCTAGTGTGAGAAATGGGGTAGTAGCAGGAAGGAAGGTGTTCGTCCTTACCAGGCCTAGGTATGAGTATGATAGGGCTTTACGTCAACATCTGTGAAGCGTGCCCTCTGTACAGGTGTGGTTGTAAGTATGAAGCAGATAGTGCTTGTGCCAAGAGAAAGGTGCTGCAGCACCTGAATGTGCCCTGGGGTAGAGGATCAGGATGAAGTGAGAGCTCCCTCATAGCAAAGGAGGCATTGGAGCACTCACGATTCTGAGAAGGCAGTGATATCTCCCGAGCTTCCTCCACTCGTTTCCGTTGCAGAAAGACTGGGTGATAGAGGGAGGGCCTCGAAATCTCGGCAAAATGGCGTCCCAAGGTGTGGGAGATAGCAATAGGTTTAACGATGACACCGTCTGCTACTGTCAGGCCGGAAATCGTGGAGTGGATCTTGGTAGCAGAAAGCATTTGGAGGTTGGCCCACGCGACAGAAGAGGGAGTGGAACTGTTAAAAGAACTAGCAAATTGATTCCAACTAGCTTTTCGCTATCCCGGATAATGGGACGACACTGTGCACGCAACTATTTATAATGAATGCAGTTTGCCATCGTAGGATGACGGTTAAAAACGTGGAGAGAACGTTTCCATGTGCGAATTAAATCGCGGTGCTTCTCAGTCCACCATGGGACCGGAACACCACGTGGTAAAGAGGAAGTGCGAGGAATGGAACATTCTGCGGCAGTAAGGATAACGTTTGTAAGATAACATACCTGGTCGTCACAACTGGGGAGATGTTGTTCGTCGAAGGTCGCCAGGGAGGAGTAAGGTCTCCAGTCAGCCTTAGTAAGCTGCCATGTGGGTGTGCACGTAGGTGGGGTGTTACCCAGCAAATGGATAGAAGACAGGAAATGGCTGCTCGAATTTGTGTCAGAGAGAAGAGACCAGTCGAGATGATGGGCAAGCTGAGCAGCACAGAAGGATTGGTGTGGAGTCTGAAAGGAACGTGGGTGCTCCTATGTTAAGGCAGAGGACGTTAGGTTGATTGAGAAGAGAGCACCTCTCTGACGGGTTCTGGGAGAACCGCAAAGAGATGTTGCACATTAAAGTCAGCAAGCAACAGAAAGGGGTGACATAACCACCCAATAAGATGGAGGAAAACTGCCCTGAAGACATCGAATGATGGAGGAATGTAAACTGTACAAATGGAAAAGGTCAAGCAAGGAAGGAAAAGGCGATCTCCAACAGCTTGAAGGCAGGTAGTCGGGGAGATGAGTTTCCTATAAACGTCATCTCATATCAGTAGTATGACTTTCGCAAGAGATGGAATGCCATCCTCAGGGGGAAGTTCAAAGTGGACAGGGAAGAAATGCGAGTGCTGAGAGTTTTGTTTCCTAGAGGCAGAGAACATGTGTTCTAAGAGCAGCTGTAAATCATCTTTGTTTGATTGAAGGCCATGAATGTTCCATTGCAAGACAGTCATAAGGTGGAAAGGGGAGGAGGGAAAAAAATGAAGTAGTGTCACCTCGGTGGCTGCCGAGTCCCAGCTTCCAAATGCTCACTGCTACAGGACTCAGAGGCTGGAGGATCCTGCTGCATGACATCTACAGAGGCGGCGGCATTCTCTCTCTGTCGCTCTGTGGGGTCCAGAGCAGAAAAACGTTTGGTTGTGTGCACTGGCAACTCGGAGTTCGGCCAGGTGAGTGTATCTCATAGCGACACCGTCGAAGAGGATATCCAAATCAGCAAAGGAGAAGATCTTTTGCTTTCGTTCGACTTCTTAGAGCCTTTCTGGTTGACAGAGGAAGACTCAGATGTTGATTGTCTGGAGGAACGTAGGACATCTTTGTGGGAGTATTCCTTTGCCCTTTCTGGACTCCCAGTTGTGTAGCAGGTGACTGCGCCTCAGGAGGCGTATGTTGTTTCGCAGCTAGATGAGGAGACAGCTGTGCTACCATG
This sequence comes from Schistocerca piceifrons, assembly GCF_021461385.2. NCBI lineage: Eukaryota > Metazoa > Arthropoda > Insecta > Orthoptera > Acrididae > Schistocerca > Schistocerca piceifrons. The sequence continues at coordinate 549,791,074 of NC_060143.1, forward strand.
ACACTGGACGATTTCAGAACCACAGTGCTGAATTTGAGGTCGCATATCTGTGTGGCCATGTTCTTCATGGAGCGAGACGTAGCAAGAACAGTACTGTAAGAGCCAGATGATAGAATGCAGGGTTTGCAACTAGCCAATAACGTGCGAGCGACATAGTAAAGCCCTTTTTCCTTTACCCAGATCTCCTGGACAGCCCACTCATCGAGATACATGAGACAGTCTAGAGAGGACGCGTCATGGTCGCCATTGTAGCTGATACGGTTGGGAGAAGGAGGCAGACAATCACCCTCGTGCACACCCCTGCCACAGGTTACACATTTGGCTGGGTGTCGGCAAGACATTCGACTGCGGTTGAAATGATAGCAGTGCCCCCGGTTTGGAATGTATGGTCGGACTGTGGTAACTTCATAACCTGCTTTGATCTTTGACAGAAGCACCAATCTATTAAAAGTGAGAAAAAGAGTGCATGTGGACATTAAGGCTGTGTCTACCATTTTCATCACTTGATGGACGGCAGTTCTACACAGATCAGAAGGTACGTTTGGATTTCTGCCTCGGGGCAGCCTAGAGTAGATAACACCACGTGAGGAAATCAGAGTTCTATGGGCCTCGACGCGAACGGGATAGCTGTGGAGAAGCGAAGTGGCAAGCAGTTGTGTTTGAGAATCAGAAGTGCCATTGCATAAACGAGAGCAGGATCACAGTGCCAGCAAATTGCATCAGCACCTTTCTGAACAAGAAACGGATTTACCGTTGCAAAGGATTGACCGTCTTCAGTACATGAAACCATGAGGAACTATGGCGCACCTGGGATAGTCTTTAACTTAGGAGCTTCATTCTGTTTACGTTTGGTAGACGTGGACTGCGGAGATGATGATTGGCTCATTGTGAGAATATCTCCCATGACTGCCAGCAGCTCTGATGGAGTGCGCCTTCCAACTAGTGCGCCCCCTCCCCCCCCCCCTCCTCATAGGGGGCTTACCCACCTTATGTGGTTGTTCACACCTCAGAGTACATCTCCCAGACACCTGACAGGGGGACCAATCGGCTATTTGGTGAGGGACCAGCTCAGGCGACCACCCCTTCCCAGGGCCTGGCCTGTACCAGGGGGTACATGTGACCCAGGACTGGGAATTACACATTACCTAGTTACCTGCCATTCTTGAGACGCATGGGCCCCCCTTCAGGAGCGCAGAAGGAGGAAGAAGAAAAAGGGGAACCTCAAACGCAGAACCGGGAGAGGGATAGAAGGAGGTGAACGAAGAGTGAAATAAGGAACGAGAAACAGTGGTGAGATTGTTGTGACTGCAGCAACTGAAAATGCAGAACACATTCCTAAAAACACCCCAGACATGTTCCCCAACGGAGAGCAAAAAGAATTGCAAGAGGATAGACATGCAGTACGGAAGGAAAAAGATGCTGCAAAGGCTGGGGCCCTGTGGTAGCGAAGTACGAAACTGGAAAAGAGCGGCGACCGCCTGGCGTTCTTGGAACCTTTGCTTTTTCTTGCATACGTTAATGACCTCTTGTCTGTTACATTGCCAGATGCTAAGGTTGATTTGTTTGCGGATGATACAAACATTACAATAAATAGCAAGTGAAGTACAGATTTGTAAATGGCTGCTAATAAAATTTTCATTGACATTAATAAATGGTTTAATGCTAATTCACTATCCTGAAATTGTGAAAAGGCACACTATATGCAGTTCAGCACGTGTAAGAGAATTCATTCCAGTGTGTGTATAACAGATGAAGACATGCACATCGAAGATGTTGACGCTGTTAAATTTCTGGGATTACAACTCGATAATATATCGAGTTTCAAAGAGCATACCACGTAATATCTGAAGCGCCTAAGCAAGTCTGCATGAGTAGTTGCAGTGTTTATAATGTCAGACATAGGAGATTTAAAGTACGAAAACTTGCATACTTTGCTTACTTTCATTCTATTATGTCATATGGGATCGTAACCTGGGGTAACTCGATAAACCGAGTAAAAGTGCAAAAGCGTGTAGTAAGACTCATTTGTGGTGTAAATTGAAGAAATCTGTTGAAGGAACTGGGTATTCTAACTACTGTTTCTCAGCATATTCATTCTTTAATGAAATTTGTTGCAAGCATGTGTCTGTTGTAAATAGTCTTCACGGGTTTGCCGCCGGATCACGTGCCAATTCCACAGTATTTCCTCGGAGCAACTGACCGACATCTTCAGGTGGTTCAACCTTGCTTCTGTAATGACGCAATCCCAGAAAGATGATGCCTGGGATAAAACTTGCGTCTTTTCATAAATCATGATATTTCCTGTATTCAGACAGTGTTCCGTAATTTTGTAGACACCACACTTCCTCAGGCCAAGATCATCCTTAACCGAACCCAACAAGTTTTCCCATTCTGCAGATGATTGACAAACACACTTAATTGGTTCAAATGGCTCTGAGCACCATGGGACTCAACTGCTGTGGTCATCAGTCCCCTAGAACTTAGAACTACTTAAACCTAACTAACCTAAGGACATCACACACATCCATGCCCGAGGCAGGATTCGAACCTGCGACCGTAGCAGTCACACGGTTCCGGACTGCGCGCCTAGAACCGCGAGACCACCGCGGCCGGTAAACACACTTAATTCCATATCTTCCTAGGACTCTTCCGATTCTTGACGACATGGCACCAAAATACGGAAAAAAGGCGAAAGTGGTGGGTGTCTTCGTATCTTCATTCTGCTCCACAGATTGAACTCGCCTGGGTCTGAATGCATTACGTATCTGTCTCTCAGAATAACCGTTTTGTCGGAACACTGTCTTCAAATGTTGTATTTCAGTCGACAGACTTTCAAGATTAGATACCACATGTGGACTAACGCACGTAATGCACTACCGCAATGTGCTGGATGATGGCATCTTGTGGTCTCCAGATACAGACCTGTATGCGTTGGCTTGCGGTATACGCTGTGTTCCAAGATTCTATCTGCTTTCCTTCACACCAAAACATCAAGATAAGGTAAAGTACCATCTTTTTCCACTTCCGTTGTGAAGTTTATATTCGGATGGAGTGAATTCAGATGCTGAAGAAACGTAGGCAGAGTATCATGTCCATGTGGCTACACCACAAATGTATCATCCACATACCGCAAAAACAAGAGGGTTTGAGAGTGGCTGACTTTAGTGCTTTTTCTTCAAAGTCCTCCATAAAATAATTGGCCACCACAGGCGACAGAGGGCTTCCCATGGCGGCACCGTCCACTTAGTCAAAATACTGGTCATGAAATAAGAAGTATGTTGAAGTAAGCACGTGTTTGTATAATGCAACTATGTCTTACTCAAACATGTTGCTAATGAGCTCCCAAGGGTCCTGCAAGAACACCTTTATAAATAGACACAACATCGAAACTTTCTAAGAGATCCGACGATTGCAATCTAAGAGTTTTCAGGCGACCTATGAAATCTTCAGAGTTTCGAATATGATGGTCGCACTTGCCTACGAGAAGTCCCAATAGTGATGTCAGGTATTTGGCAACAAAATAAGTAGGTGCTCCTATGTTACAATGGGAGGGAGGGGTACCCCGTTCTTATGGATCTTGGGTAGGCCGAAGAGTCCAGGAGGAACTGCGGCCTGTTGATGGAAACCCTTAGCGACTTGCGCTGGAATTGAGCTCTTCCTGATGAGTTACAATGTCTTTCTCTGGATCCTACCCGTCGGATCACTTTTTAGTTTACTACATGCAGGATCGTCGAGCAGTTTGTATATCTTGATGTTTATTCTGTGCGTGAGAGATGAGCAGTAGCAATTCCTTTGTCAGCAGGTAAAACGACGATGTCTTGGTCTTCTCTCAATTCTTGTAGAGCATTTCTTTCAGCTGAGGTGATGTTGAAGTTGGACTTCTTAGGTGAAGTTGAGTCAAGATGCGGCATCTGTCACGCCTAATCTCTTCGGCAGCACCGTTAGGAAGTTTCGAAACAGCCTGCTCTATTGCACTAATCACATCTCCGATCGGAATGGTCCCTGGTGTAGGTGCCAAATTCAGACTCTTCTCTAGCGCCGAAACCGCAGCGTCGTCAAAAGTCTTCTCCGTGAGATAAAACATTGTATGTCTTCTTGGCATGTCTTCTTGCATTGGGCTACGAGTCGATCGTATTTTGTCATCTGACAAATCTTAGCTTGTCGTTAAGTCCAGTCAGCCAGTGCCCAAGTGCCGCTGTCTACCCAGTTCCAAGATACCGCTGAAAAGTTCGCTGAAATCTTCAGATGGAGTGATAGCAATCGTCTGGTCACTAAGCACTATTGCTGACGCGTATAGCCCATCCTTTCTCTCACCACTGCCGCACTCTCCCGTCGTTTAATTTAATCCTAATAGCAGCCGCACAATTTATACACTGTTCAAATTTAGCAAACGTAGGGATGGTTTACTTGTCGCGGCGTCTCTGTAAAAATGCAAAGCTGTTTACCAATCTACCTCTCATGTTACGTAATTTGTCAAACTCACATACGTTCTCATGTCTATTAGCACTCAACAGCACAACACGTAGTGTCAATATCAGGAATAAAAATCTACATAAAGACCTAAAATTACCTACCTTGGTCGTAAATGGAGTCCAATATTCAGGAACACATTTTCAACAAATTGCCAGCAACCATTAAAAACCTGGTTTCAGATAAAGCACAGTTTAAACATAGTCTGAAAGACTTTTAGATAGGCAACTCCTCCTCCTCTAGAGGTAAATTTCTTAACAGGGATGTTAGACCAGCTCAAGTAAAAATGTCTATTAGATTTCACTTTTCACAGCACTTGGTCACAACAGTCAAGATTAGGTACCTTGTATATTTATTACAACTGCATAACTATGTTCCATTCTGACAGTGTACTAATTCTGTAAATATTAACGGTTCCAGTTTACTGTTACATATTCACATATTTTGATTATCTTCCGACAAATGGTCAAGAAAGCGAGTATTACATTCAAGTGTTTTACGTTGTGCTTTCTGACTTGTTCTACACCCAAGACAATCATCTCGTTTTTGGGTCTATGGAACGAAAACTGAATCAAACCTAATCTAATTTTATGCGACATGCATGTCTCATGTTATTTGGCACGACGTCAATCATTACATGGACATTCCCACGCAATTGTGTAAATGTAACATCGCAAAAACGACGGGAAGCGCAGAAATGGGCACTAATCTATTTTTTTACTTTAAATAACTTCATATATAAATTACTTAAGCACATTAATTTTGTGAAATATTATTTCAGAAATAACATTTCAAAGCTATAGCGGCAGTCGGCCTGTAGCTGATTGCGATCGATTATAAAACTTTTTTGTTTTCGAAAGTAAGTGAAGAGCGTTCCTGCTCTGATCTGTCTAACTACACCCAATGACTAAGCTTTCTTTTGTATAGACAAATCTGATTTAAGTGTACCTTTAGAAGCATTTGTAATTAAATTAATGTAAATTAGTTAAGTTTCATGAGTTCTCATTTTGACAGTTCTCCTAATAGATGTAAGATACATGAAATGTATTATTTTTGCAGCCAACGGATGTGCCATTTATTCATCTGCAACTTGCTACAGCGTCCCTGAGATTAACTGCCGATCATCACGAAGCGTTTTGTAAACTTCCAATGCAAGTGCGGAATCTTAAATGATCTGCCCACAGTCTCCAAGCTACGATTCCATTTCGCCCGCAGCTAACAAATAGCGGTCCCGCAAATCTGGTGGTGGTGGTATTATAAGATGTAATATTCTCCAAATTTTACGGCGTTTCTCTGTAATTCAGTTTCACGACTAAGAAAAATGCAACCACAATCAACAATGGCCGTCTACTCTAGCTAATTTTAACAGTTTTTGTTTTGTTTTTTGCAGTGATTAATTTCAATTTTTACTTAAAACAAAATTTTGGTAATCTTGCACGAGTAGACGCGTCAGATGCATTATGTTACATAACATGGGTGCTAATGCTAACAAGTGAGATGGTGCGAATATGTCAAGATATTTTTATATAACAACTTTGAAGCTGCCAAATAAGTCGAAAAGCTAGTTCCCTTCTTTTACATTCCTAACTGTCCCCAGGGCAAATTCGCCGTTTTTGTGCTGCAATAGGGGCATTTTCATTCACAAGGGGAGACCACAACGTTTAGATCACAGATTTACTTCCAACTTTGCACACTTTTAGAAGGCCATTAAAACAACATGATGTGCAAGAAGTGAGGGCACTACCGTGGCAATTCCAAGAAAATCGCAAGAGAAGTTTTACGTGACTATTACGAAACTGATGTATTTGTGAGTAGGTACCGCGTGTTAGAGTTCATCCTAATCAAGTGGTTATGCCGAACCGGTAGCTCAGCGTGTTCGGTCAGACGGATAGTCGCCTACGTAATAATTAGAAAAAAAAAAAACTGAGTCAACGGATAACGATGAACTTTAACGGATGTCATAGAACGTCCGCCCCGAATAAACGGAACGAACAAGGACAAAATGAGATTTTAAAAAAGTGGTTCACGTTCGACCCTCGGAAGGCGAACGTGTATGAGCGGACGGTTCGGCTCCCGCTCAGACTTAAGTTTTAATCTATGCTATCGGAACAAACAGAAATTTTTCAAAATATCAGCGACTTGTGTTTTCCTTTAGAAACTCTGGACATTTCCTGTAAAGGCGGTAAAGCTTCATTCATTCGATGTGGTAGATGCCGTTTCAATTTATATTTTCCATGTCTGTATGACAAACGCCACCGTGCAACGTATGATGTCAAGAGCACATCCGAGGAGTAATTGTACGTTACTCCTGTGGTCTGGCTAACTGTGACTTACCATATGAGTGAATAGTGTTATTTGCGTCATTACCTATCTAGGTTTGACTTGGCCTTCCAAGCCTGTCACTCGGCCTTAATAATGTAATTGAAGATAATAAATAGTTAAATAACATCTGAAATTCGCTATAACTTCATGAAAATGCGCGTTTTTTTATTATATTACATTTCAAATCATATAAGTTAAATAATGTGACCATTGATAAAAAAATAGCAGAGTGAGAACTGTCACCTCGTCCACGACCTTTCGCAAAGCGCGAACGTTGACGACTTCGCCACAGTGACCACTTATAACTATCCCTTTCGCATGATACATCAGTTACATAACGGACGCGTAAAATTTCTCTTGCTATTTTCTCGCAGCTGCCAAAGTAGCGCACCTTTCTACTTGCACATCATGTTGTATTAAAGGTGTACTAAAGGTGTACAAACTTGGAAGTAAATCCGTGATATCAACGTCGTGACCTCCCCTTGTCAAACTGAGTTTACTCCGAATTTTCATAACGAAATGAATAGCGGGGAACTAGATAAATGTGGTATCAAATTAACCACCGTGGTGTCTAATTTTACCAAGAAGGTTTAGTTGCTTGTAAGTAATCATTTAATAGGAAAAAAGTGTGACGGCTTTCATTACTTCAGGGCCTATCTATTTTGCATATAAAAGTTACTAATGTAGAAATTCCTGAATACTTTCTTTCGTGTGGAATAAATAAATATCAACTTATAGTATAAATTGAAACTTTGTTGCTTTCTTTTATCTGTATGCTGTTTAAAGAGCACCACTCTATAAATATATTTCATGTCTTCTGAGCAAAACTTGAAAATTAATTTTTTTGGAAAAGTGGTCAGATACTTTGGAAAATGATCTTCCCAAAAGTAATATACGAAATAGATTAGACACATTTTAGGCATGCTTCATTTGCCTTACATGATTATATCACCATTCAAACGTGTGTCAAATATTTCTATAACCTACTTTACTTCTTACTTTAGGACAAATCAGTTCAAAAAACGTGTGGCCGTTTTTGCAGGGTTTTTTTTCTCCAAAATGGAGTTTTGCGGTGGGGAAACTAACTGCGAGGCTATCATAAAGCATGAGACTGCGCTGTATTTTTCAGATTTCATCTCTTAATACCATCCTTCTCTATGTTTGATACAAGTAATTATTTCTGTATCGAATGTGACATGTCCGATGTTGTTCTGAACGGTCCAAGGACGTGTAAATAAATAAAAATAATCTTTAAAAAGATTATATTGATGGCCTAGATACCTGTGCATTTACAGATGATTCAAATCCGAAAGACATAAAAATACTTCCAATACTACAGCAGTACATTTATCGTATAGCTGAAATTAACATCAAATTATTTCGTTAGACTATGTATAATGGACATCCTTGAAAAGCACAACCTAAAAAAAAGTGACTGGAATTTTTTTCTGACAATGCTGATAATAATGGTGGTGAGAGCACAAAGTGAAGGACAATAATAACGTATTTCTTTAACTTCTTGTTGGCTGTTCAGCACATCTAACACACGACGGTATTCAAACACCTGATCTGTACCAATTGACATCTAACCACGCCTAGCTTCTGCTCGAAACGCCTTCCAGCACCTCCCACAGAACCTTTTTTGAACTCACTGGAACAAGTCGGCGTAATTTCCCGCTGCACCGACGACAGTGAATGTCGCAATGGGCGACCAACGTGATGCTATGGGAAGGGACATGGGTTGAGGTACTGTGTGTGTGTGTGTGTGTGTGTGTGTGTGTGACGATTTTTATTGCTGCGGACTGGGGAGGCGGATTGAATGGCTGAAGAGATTCGTTCCGGCACTTGGAATTTTAGAAATTAACCCCGCGTTAAACATATACATAGTTCCAAAGATGTAATCGTACTGTTGTACATACACAGCGCGTTTAGAAGCTCTCCAAGATTGTTGCGAAGAAGTGGAGATGCAAAACAAAATGTTGTGCCGTCCTGGTAGTGAAACTGGTTGGCCTGTACTTTTGCTTACATTTGTGAGGATCTTGCAAATTTATTCGCTGTTGCACTCTTATTCTTTGTCCCAATATAAATGTCCTGCGGTTACTACTCTCTTTCTCGAAGCTGTAGTTAAAATTCCTACATGATCAAGCTGCAGTGATGACGATGGAAGGACGCAAAACCAGTAGTAGTGGAGGTTTTATAGTTGTTTGTGGATTTGAAAAAGAAGTACAAGAACCGCTTAGAAATTCATTGTATTCTGATGAGCGTATGAAATGAGTTAAAACATTGTTAAGAGTGGGCAAACCTAAGGAAATTATTTGATGGGGCATATATGTAACTTGCATCGTATCTGCATCCAGTATCTACGAAAGTACGTTCATCAGTATCGAATGTCAAACATATGGTAAGATTTAGACAGAAGTTTGCTGATGATTAGCAAGTTTGCTAACAGTTACCGGTGCAGATGGCTACGACGTCTACAACTTTAGTCTAACATTGCTTATTCGACGCATTATGTGCAGCACCGCGATCTGAGAGCTGGATGGAGATGATGAGCAGTACGGCCCAATGATGCTTAGATTTGTTCGGTAAAATGTACTATACAGAAACTGCGCAGTCATCGTCTATTATGTTCTGTTTAGCAGTGACGAACAAACCTATAGAACAAGTATTTTAACTGATGCTATCACACAGACTTCAAAAGCTACATGCAACGCTCACTCTAAAACTTTCATGAAATTATAAACCAAAGAACAAAACTAACAAAAATGTTGAAGCTTCCTAGCAGATTAAAACTGTGTGCCGGACCGACACTCGATCTCGGGGCCTTTGCCTTTCGCGGAAAGACAAAGAAAACAAAAATATTATTCATGTGAAAAGCATAATTTGGAACAATAAACGAGTACTACAGCTACTTATGATCCTTGCGCAATCTCAGCACACCTTCCTTCAGTCCCCACCCACATTCACAAGAATATCTCTGCATTAACTTTTCATAAAGTTGACCGCCTTTAGGTAACTGCACTATACAAATTTGTCAGGCGTTTACCATCCTATATTATTCATGTTGCACGGTTAATTTTTCCCCGTTGTCAATTCCGAAATTCCTTTTTTGTACATTTTGTTGTGCTAAAGTGTTGGGAATTTGACATGAAGCTAAACATGTTCCCACACACACGCTCAGCACACAGAATTACAGCTACTCAGACAGGCTTGTGGAGCTATCAGCAAGTGGGAGAACAAGTGGGAGAATACAACATCTTCTATCTTTTAAGTCCCAGTATTTGTCACTTATCTTGTACAAGACGTTTCTTAAAATTTTTGACAGTGTACTCGGCTTCTTTAACGGTATCTCTTATAAATGAACGTGGTCCCAGCTTTTATAAAGATTTGTCACAGACGTTTGGCAATGGAATACGGTCATATGTCACTGGTGACGTTATCCACAATATCAAAGGCAGATCTGATTTAGCAGTCTAAGCCTGGAAACAACTAAAGCGTGACAGATTTAGGACACTCGGGATGCAGAGACACTATTTACTGCTTACTGTTGCCTCCGTCAACGAGGTACCCTCTTTGCCAGTGGACCTCGTTCTTCGGACGGCACCGAAGTTGTTTTGAATGCTTACGTCAAATTTTATGGCGACTGACATTATTAATTCACAGGTTGGTGCGTGATTTTTACGACCAGCACATCGTACAACTTGCAACTGGACCTGATGCCTGCGAATACAGAGATGACAGATTGCAACTTCTGGGGGAAACGTCCTTTAGGTCAAGTGGACACAGAGAGCAGCAAGGAGTCTCTTACAACTGCGTAAGACACAATCCGAATCGCAATGCCACACTTTCAGTGCGCCCGGTTTTCGTCTTTGGAAAATAACTTCCGAGTAACTTTTCGTAGAATATGTCGTTGTGATCGAAGACAAGTATACAAACAGCGTCGTACTTCAGCTGAAGCTGATCATAGCCATTAACATTTTACTCCACACAAGACTCACTGAACAACAACAAATAATTATTATAAAATTATTGGCCCATCTGTTTCTGATGATCTTCTGATTAACAGCAGATAATTATTGTAAAATTATTGGCGTATCTATTTCTGATGCTCCCAAATGTTACTACTTGTAAAGAAACAAATGTTTGGTTAGATAATTCTTAGCGAAAAAATACAGATTTACCGATAAACGTTTAAATTTAGCTCATGCTTCTTCACTGGTTCAAGTAGTAACAACATAGTTTTCCCCATTTGTATCAGTATTCTGAATGTAGAAATAAAATTTGTATAAACACTAAGACACTGTGAGGAGTGTCCTCAAGTTCTGCCGCAGGGGTGTTCTGGGAGCAGGCCCTCAACAATACAACATCGCCTGAAGCGGCTTGTGCTGTTGCCAAGCATTACTTCGATATTGTATCGATTTCTTCGTGAATTCGTTGCTTTAATCGAGCGCTTGGTTTTGTGGAAGAAGTGTTTTGGTTTCATCCGATAGTGAACACCGGCTTCGTATCGAACCTTGAGAAGGAGCTGAACATACTCTCTCAAGGCGGGGCTGTGAGTCAGCTGAATAAGGTACGTGATCAACGTCCCTGCTCATAGCTGAAACACACCGTCTTCTGTCACATAGGCTGGCCAAAGAAACTCTTCCTCTCTGCGCGTGAGCGTTGACAGTTGACAGTTCCAGACACTTAAAGTGAATAGAATGATGATTACTAAGATCAGTAACTGCGGTTCAGCAGCGTGTATCTGCACCATCTCTGCGTTTGAGCATTTCGTGTTTTAGTTCCTTCTAACGCGCAAATTTGTATAATACACTATGTGATCAAAAGTTTCCGGACACCTAACTAAAACTGACTTACAAGTTCGTGGCGCCCTCCATCGGTAATGCTGGAATTCAATATGGTGCTGGCCCACCCTTAACCTTGATTACAGCTTCCACACTCGCAGCCATACGTTCAATGTTGCTTGGGGAATGGCAGCCCATTCTTCACGGATTGCTGCACTGAGGAGAGGTATCGATATCGGTTGGTGAGGCCTGGCAAAAAGTCGGCGTTCCAAAACATCCCAAAGGTGTTCTATAGGATTCAGGTCAGGACCCTGTGGAGGCCAGTCCATTACAGGGATGTTATTGTCGTGTAACCACTCCGCCACAGGCCGTGCATTATGAACAGGAGCTCGATCGTGTTGAAAGATGCAATCGCCATCCCCAAATTGCTCTACAACAGTGGGAAACAAGAAGGTGCTTAGAACATCAGTGTAGGTCTGTGCAGTGATAGTGCCACGCAAAACAACAAGGGGTGCTGGCCTCGTCCATGAAAAACACGACCACACCATAACACCACCACCTCCGAATTTTACTGTTGGCACTACACTCGCTTGCAAATGGCGTTCACCGGGCATTCGCCATACCTACACCCTGCCATCGGATCGCCACATTGTGTACCGTGATTCGTTACTCCACACAACGTTTTGCACTGTTCAATCGTACAATGTTTACGCACTTTACACCAAGCGAAGCGTAGATGGCATTTACTGCTGTGATGTGTGGCTTATGAGCAGCCGATCTATCATGACATCCAAGTTTTCTCACCTCCCGCCTAACTGTCATAGTACTGGCAGTGCATCCTGATTCAGTTTGGAATTCCTGTGTGTCTGCTTATTACACACTACGACCCTCTTCAACTGTCGCCGGTCTCTGTCAGTCAACAGACGAGGTCGGCTTGTATGCCTTTGTACTGTATGTGTCCCTTCACGTTTCCACTTCATTATCACATCTGAAACAGTGGACCGAGGGATGTTTAGGAGTGTGGAAATCTCACGTACAGACATATGCCACAAGTGACACCCAATGCCCTGACCACGTTCTAAGTCTGTGAGTTCCGCAGAGCGCCCCATTCTGCTCTCTCACGATGTCTAATGACTACTGAGGTCGCTGATATGGAGTACGTGGCGGTAGGTGGTAGCACAATGCACCTAATATGAAAAACGTAAGTTTGTGGAGTTGTCCGGATACTTTCGATCACATAGCGTGTGTACGAGGCACGCTCAACCATGTTGCTGAACTCAGTTTCCTGTAGACATATTCAGCGGATGTAATTATTATTTTTTTAAGAATGTACTGATTGTGCCTCATCCACGTTTATTTTACAATTTTTTAGTCTACGCTAATTTTCGTATTTTCTCTAATTTCGAGTTGCGTGTAGCTGCAGGTAAAATAGTTATGTATTGTTCGGTTTTCATGAGGGTTACAATCCAGTGTGTCTCATTTGTAGATCAACACTGGTTTCAAAGAACAGCAGTCAAATTATAGTTGTTTAATTTCTTTAGATATTCTGCGACATTTTGTCGCCTTTTTATTTACGTTATTAACGACACACCCTGAACCCCATTTTCCCCCTCTCTTCCGGCTTGGGGCTTTTAAAAGTTAATAACTACAGGAGGACGACTTGTGTGGCGTAATGATAACTTTGTTTTGCTCGGGTCACTGAGTAGAATTATGATTATAGCTTGGAGAACAACGATAGCTAACTGAACATTAACTCCAAATTATAATATAACTTAAAACGACATGAGCAGCAGGTGACAGGAAATTTATCGGAGGCACGATTTACCGACAAACATCATCTTAGTTCAGCCAATTTGAACGAAATATTTATGTTATATACACAAAAGTTACTTGCGAATCGGTCTGTATATTAGTGAATACCGTATCGAGAGTCCTGCAGTTGTTCATTAGATTAGCCTTCACATACAGACAGGTAAAAACTAGACTTGATTGAATGCAATGTGTAATTAGTATTGTCTCTCGATACGGTAACTATTAAGGGCGAACAAAAAGTTTCCGTTTGAGGACCTTGCTGCAGCGAATACGCAACATAGCGCGACTCCGATTTAGGTATATAAGCACCGACATGTAGGAGGGGCGCTGAATGCAGAAACGAGAACTATGGCGATGTTATTACCAAATGCGTCCAAACAGGACCAACGTGCTGTTAGTTTTTCTTGGATATGGAATAACAAACGCTGGTAGACGTCCATCAGAGCCTGAAGAATGTTTGCCGCCTGGGGTAGCCGCGCGGTCTCAGGCGTCTTGTCACGGTCCACGCGGCTCCCCGCGGAGGAGATTCGAGTGCTCCCTCGGGGATGGGTGTGTGTGTTGTCCATGGCGTAAGTTAGTTTAAGTTAGATTATGTAGTGTGTAAGCTTAGGGAACAATGAACAAAGCGTATGGTCCCAAAAGATGAAAAAAAAATGTGTTTGGGGCAGCACATCTGTGAAAAGGTGAGCCAAGTTCTGTGTTGGTCGCAATTCGACACAAGACGCCAGTCGATCTAGGACGTCAGCACAAACTACTTCAATTCAAATGGGAGACACTGGAGCACCTGCTCTATAGTCCAGATCTCTCCCTGTACAATTATCACACTTTCAGTCCCTTAAAAGATACTTTGAAGGGTCGACGATTCTTGTCGGACGAATATATGCAGCAGCTAGTTACAGACTTCATGCAACAGGACACAGTCTTTGACCAAACAGGTATCTTCAACCTGGTGCATCGGTGGGATGATTGCCTCAATGCTCAAAACGATCTTGCCTGACTGGCATACTGATTCTGGCCTTAATGCCCTTGGAATGGAAACCTTTTGATCGTCCACTATTTATTGCAATTAACTGCAATTTCTTATCGACAATTAATTTTCCGCTCCACAGTTACATGTTCGTTGTAATAAAAAGTCATAAGATTTAAAAGTGCCTATTTGGGAGCTGAATACAGAGGTGCACTTTTTGCGAAAAGGACCCACCAAATACGAATCAAATCTTCAACGCGAAGAATGTGTTTCACACATTCTGCAACACACTGACAATTTTGCTATTGAAAATTTCCTTACCCTGTGGCCATGGTTGCTCTTTTTCCCAGGGATATAAGTCCTGAGACTGGCGGAAGGAGGTCTCCTTGGAGCGTGGAAGAGACAGTTAGAGGCACCGACAGACTGAAGTCTTGGGTCAGCCCATGATGCTCGTTCAAACACTTACTTTGCAAGAGGCCAGCCTGTGATATATTGAGACCTGTTTTAAGTGTCCCGGTAGAGCGAACGTTCCACCCTGGCCAGTAGTTTCAGAATCTGATGAATTTGCAATTATTGGTTAGCGCACTAAGTGGGTGACGATGTACAGCCTTAGAAATAAAACACGGCCGCCGACTGTTCGCAGCAGAGACTAAATCGGCGTCAGTCTCTTAAGCTTGCCAATGTAACTGGCTGCCCTACACAATTCTGTCTGGCCATATACACGACCTGACAGCGCTGCAGGATGCTGAAGCATATGGAGGACGTGCTGCCATTCTTCGCTAGACACTACAGAGCTGTATATACTCGTGGCCCAGTGGAAGTCGGTTCATAGCCGTGACACGAAGCGGACCTACGAGGCACTATGAGGAGCACTCTGCAGGCATACCTTTGTCAAGACATTAGCGAGCGGTGCACGTCGCTGTCTTCATGTTCTGACCTACAATGGCGTTTCTTACCACCATTCGACTATAAAGGTCACCTTTCATACGAAACATGCATGATCTCGAGCGTGTGAAGTGGAACAGTTCGAATGTGACAAACTTCATCTCGTGCCTGAAGGTGTTGTAGGAATTCACTTGACCATCAAAAGCAGCATCATGTATTTCAAACTGCAGACTGAAGAACTTTGGGCTGATGTTGTGTGGCGTTTCTCCCAAGAACTGAAGTTCAGCAAATTGATGGGCACGTTGGAGCCATTTCAGTTGATGACTCAGATTTCGGCCTCCACACCCTGCATGTTTTTGAACTTCCCTCTGGGTTACTGGAAGACGTGTTCATTGCTACCTTCTGACCGTACGGAAATGGCATCAGTCACGTCGCAGAAATACGGCTGACCTGTCAGGTCTTAAGTAGCGTGCATCAGATCAAACTTGAACTGACAAAGCATGTACCTTCTTATTTGACGATTGAGGCGTGTGGGTGATCATAATTTACGACAGTCTGAACGAACTTGTGCAGGCTGCGGCCACGAGGGCCTCATCTGGTCGACTTTCCTCTGCAGACGACTGATTCAGACGCTAGTAGGAGATGGCGCACCATCAGTAACATATTTAGTGCTTCTTGTCACCTAGCCACTGTAGCGAAAGTGTTGGATGCACCTGCCTAGATACCTCCCGTTTTGCCATAGTTGACAGCCACTGACGGGGAAGCCAGTCTTCAGATTCCCTCTCCATCACTTCTGGAGGAAATGACGCCCTTGCGCGCCCGTCAAAACCCGAGAAGCGATCTTACAGTTGCGATGCCCGTCGACTTTAGTGTCGTACCAACCTCTGCTTTCCGCGCAGGTGGGACGGGGTCGATTGATGGCCAATCTCATTCCAATACAGAACAAAACGTTCAGAAGCAGAAGGCACCGAGGGAGCGCAAGAAATGTATTCGTATGCCACCTGACGACTGTCTCCTCAGGATGGCCGCATGGGACGGAAAACCGACGTCGGAAAACGCATCAATCTCGGAAGGCTAAGGGGACGCCCTACCTCTTTACAGAGGTGATCTTATGGTCTTACCTCTTTTCATGAGACATCAAGATACATTGGTGCAGGGTGGTGGCTTTAATTCCATCCTCCACCCCAAAGATTATTTGCTGTGACATTCACCTTTCACAGAGCTTGTAACAATCATTGACCATCTTCAATTTGTGGATATGTGGGAACATGTTCATGGCGACTGTCCTAATTTCGTTCACTACAGCACACATTCTTCAACTCGCCTTGATCGCAATTATATCTCACGCTCACTAGCGGGAGGTACCTGACTGGCTGAAAGTAAGTTTCCACATCTACATCTACATGTACATGGGTACTCTGCAAATTACATTTAAGTGCCTGGCAGAGGGTTCATCGAACCACCTCAACAATTCTCTATTATTCCAAACTCGTAAAGCGCGCGGAAAAAATGAACACCTATATCTTTCCGTACGAGCTCTTATTTCCCTTATTTTTTTGGGGTGATCGTTCCTCCCTATGTAGATCGGTGTCAACAAAATATTTTCGCATTCGGAGGATAAAGTTGGTGATTGGAATTTCGTGAGAAGATTCCGTCGCAACGAAAAACGCCTTTCTTTTAACGATTTCTAGCCCAAATCCTGTATCATTTCTGTGACACTGTCTCCCTTATTTCGCGATAATACAAAACGTGCTGTCTTTCTTTGAACTTTTTCGATATACTCCGTTAGTCCCATCTGGTAAGGATCCCACACCGCCCAGCAGTATTCTAAAAGAGGACGGACAATTGTGGTGTAGGCAGTCTCCTTAGTAGGTCTGTTACGTTTTCTAAGTGTCCTGCCAATACAACGCAGTCTTTGGTTAGCCTTCCCCACAACATTTTCTATGTGTTCCTTCCAATTTAAATTGTTCGTAATTGTAATACCTAGGTATTTAGTTGAATTTACGGCATTTAGATCAGACTGATTTATCATGTAACCGAAGTTTAATGAGTTCCTTTTAGCACTCATGTGGATGACCTCACACTTACCGTTATTCAGGGTCAACTGCCACTTTTCGCACAATTCAGATATTTTTTCCAAACCGTTTTGCAGTTTGTTTTGATCTTATGATGACTTTATTACTCGATAAACGACAGCGTCATCTGCAAACAACCATAGACGGCTGCACAGATTACCTCCCAATTCGTTTATATAGAAAAGGAACAGCAAAGGGCCTATAACACTACCTTGGGGAACACCAGTAATCACTTCTGTTTTACACGATGACTTTCCTACTACGAACTGTGACCTCTCTGACAGGAAATCACAAATCCAGTCACATAACTAAGACGATATTCCATAAGCACGCAATTTCAATACGAGCCACTTGTGTGGTACAGTGTCAAAAGCCTTCCGGAAATCCGGAAATATGGAATCGATCTGAAATACCTTGTCAATAGCACTCAACACTTCATGTGAATTAAGAGCTAGTTGTGTTTCACAGGAAAGATGTTTTCTGAACGCATGTTGACTGTGTGTCAATAGACAGTTTTCTTCTAGATAATTCATAATGTTCGAACACAATATATGTTCCAAAATCCTGCTACATATCGACGTTAACGATATGGACCTGTAATTTAGTGTATTACTCATACTACCTTTCTTGAATATTGGTGGACCTGTGCAACTTTCCAGTCTCTGGCTACGGATCTTCCGTCGAGCGAACGGTTGTATATGATTGTTAAGTATGGAGCTAATGCATCAGCATACTCCGAAAGGAACCTAATTGGTATACAGTCTGGACCAGAAGACTTGCTTTTATTAAGTGATTTAAGTTGCTTCACTACTCCGAGGATATTTACTTCTACGTTACTCATGTTGGCAGCTGTTCTTGATTCGAATTCTGGAATATTTACTTCGTCTTTTTTTGTGAAGGCATTTCGGAAGACAGTGTTTAGTAACTCTGCTTTGGCAGCACTGTCTTCCATAATATCTCCACTGCTATCGCGCAGAGAAGGCATTGATTGTTTCTTGCCGCTAACATACTTCACATACGACCTGAATCTCTTGGAATTTTCTGCCAGGTTTCGAGACAACGTTTCATTGTGGAAACTGTTATAGGCATCTCGCATTGAAGTCCGCCCTAAATTTCGAGCTTCTGTAAAAGAACGCCAATCTTGGAGATTTTGCGTCTGTTTAAATTTGGCAAGTTTATTTCGTTGTTTCTGCAACAGTGTTCTAACACGTTTTGTGTACCAAAGAGGATCAGCTCCGTCGTTTGTTAATTTTATTTGGTATGAAACTCTCAATTGCTGCCTTTGAATTTAAGCAACATCTGGTCTACACTTATAATATTAATTTGGAATAAGTTGAGATTGTCCCTCAGGAAGGCGTCAAGTGAATTTTTATCTGCTTTTCTGAATAGGTATATTTTTCGCTTATTTTTCAGGGGTTTGGGGATTACAATATTCAATCTCGCTACGACTACCCTGTGTTCACTAATCCCAGGATTATTTGTTGCTAAGAGGTCAAGTGTGTTTTCACAAGCGTTTACTATTCGCGTGGGCTCATGAACTAACTGCTCGAAATAATTTTCAGAGTATGCGTTTAGCACAATTTCGGATGATATTTTTTGCGTACCTCCGGAATTAAATATGTATTTCCGCCAACATATCGAGGGTAAATTAAGGTCACCACCAACTATTACGTACGAGTCGGGTACGTGTTTGAAATCAAACTCAAGTTTTCTTTGAACCTTTCAGCAACTGTATCATCTGAACTGGGAGGTTTCTAAAAGGATCCAAATATTATTTTATTCCGGTTGCCAACAATGACATCTGCCCATACTAACTCACAGGAAGTATCTACTTCAATTTCGTGACAAGTTAAACTACTTCTAACAGCAACAACCACGCCACCGCCAACCGTGTTTAGCCTGTCCTTTCGGAACACCGTTAGGTTCTTCGCAAAAATTTCGGCTGAGCTTATGTCCGGCTTTAGCCAGCGTCCAGTGCCTATGACGATTTGAGCATCAGTGCTTTCTATTAGCGCTTGGAGCTCTGGTACTTTCTCACCACAGCTACGACAATTTACAACTGTTATGCCAATTGTTCCTTTATCTACGTTCTTTCTGCGTTTAGCCTGCTCCCTTTGTGACTCAAGCCCTTCTTGTGTAGCAAAATCCTGCGTCTAGTGGACAGCTGACCTATTCAGCGGAACCCGAAACCCAACCACCCTTTGGCGCAAGTCGAGGAATCTGCAGTCTACACGGTCGCAGAACTGTCTGAGCCTCTGATTCAGACCCTCCAAACGGCTCTGTACCAGACGTCCGCAATCGGTCCTGTCGACTATGCTGCAAATGGTCAACTCTGCTTTCATCTTGCGAGCAAGACTGGCAGCCTTTACCACTTCTGTTAGCCGCCCGAAACCAGGGAGATCTCTTCTAATCCAAAGTGACACACATCATTGGTACTGACGGGAGCCACCACCTGCAGTTGGCTGCACTCTGTGTTTTTCATGGCATCCAGGAGGACCCTTCCCACATCTGGAATGACTCCACCCAGTATGCGCACGGGTGCACCTTGGATTTCTTACCCTCCTTGTCGGCCAAGTCCCTTAGGGGACCCATAGCGCGCCTAACGTTGGAGCTCCCAAATACCAATAATCCCACCCTCTGCGATTGCCCGGATATTGCAGGCTGAGTGGTTTCCTCTGAAACAGGACAGGCGACAGCATCCGATCATGCGCCATTTGCCTTCACTGTCGCACTCGACCAACAGATGGTTTCGAATGGAGGGGTGTTTGGAAGCTGAATATGGCCCTATTGGCGTCTCCTGACTATTTGCTACTTATCGATGTTACTTGGCATGGCTCTTAATTATCTACGTTGTAATGGTGGCTGTTATGCACAAAAGCTGCACTCTATTTGTCCTTGATGACCTACGAAAGCTTGGAGGAAGCAATCCCTGAACTTTTTCTATCGAGTGATGAGGGACTGCTCTGTGATGCTTTTTCACCTGAACGATGTACAATAGTGAACTGTACCAAAACACAGGCTGTAGCCCCACTCGCCGCCACCTTGAAGGGATGCTAGTGTGAGGCACTCTTGTGACAATATGCGTTTGGAAGCTCCATTGATGTATCATCTTCTAGCAACAGGCGGCAACGGCGCCATCCTCTGATTCGACGCTTCACTAATGACGAAGGCAGCTAATATGACACATAATGTGGCTTTGGACTCGCCATTCACGAGCATTGTGCTCACCATTTACGAGCTGTCATTGACGAAGTCTCTTGGCGTGTGTTCATATAGAGGCATGAGTAAGGGAAGACGAAGTCCTTGATCCTATCCTAGTGAGAGCTGCTAACATGTCATCTGACGGCATCCTCTCGAATTTTATCAAGCTCTCCGACATCTCTTAGCACCCAAATGGACTGAACTGATGTCCACCGTGGTGAGGGTCCCCGTTGCCGTTGTAGAGGGCCCCGTTGTCCCATTCACGAACCACCAGAGTGTCCATACTATCAGAGACTGTCTCCTCTTGACCGTGCTGAATAGCGAAATGAAGTTCTTTAGCGGTGTAACTTAAGAGAACGGCTCGTTATGTGATGTCCTACGGTCAGGTGTCACTAGGTGGAGCATGCAACATTTGGACAGCGCTCTGCCGCTATAGGGGTGTGATTGCTCTCATTTGAGCTCAACATTTTCCTGCAGCGTAGGCCTCCTCAGACACATATCCGTCATATGGGATACACAGAAACCATTGTTGAGGTGGTCATACGTTTCCTGCACAGCGCAACGTCCTATGCCCTGTATAATAGCAGGCTCACACGTGTTGTGCAGTGCTGTACGCTTTCGCTATAGAACGATTGTTATGTGGACTACTACAACGACTGAAGGGGATGTCCCAAGGTGGAAATCGATATTCCTGCGCCGCCTTTCCAGACAATTTGGTCCTCTGCCTTGAAAGTGCTGACAATAACTGGGTGGGATTTGCTTAGATGGCGATCAATGGAAAAGCGGATCTCTTAATGTACGTAAATTGCGAGCAATGTGTATTGGTATAGGCCCGCCTCAGTGGAGTGTTGACTTGCTCACTGTGAGCGATGCCTTAATCTGCCTTCACACCGATTTTATGATTGACCTGCGGCGCTCTGTGGCCATCAACTGGAGATGGCTGCTGCAGCAGGTCGGGTTTTGACTTGTTAAACATCACCTCTACTCCCTTTACCTTCTGCATTGTACACGCTATGCCATCACCTACATAGCATCACAGACTCTTCCGGTCATGCACACGCTAGTTCGCCAAATGTTGGCGGCAGTGGTTTCCTTCGTTTGTAGGTCCACATGGCAATGACGTCGATAAGCTCCACTCACATACTGTCTATAGGGTTGGCATCCGGCGATCGTGGGACGAACGCCATTAACTTTGTCCTCTCTTATCAAGAGCTCTGCTTTGATGGATGGATCTTTGCTCCTGTAAATAAAGTGTTACCTAGTTATTTCATCGAAGTGTATCATTTAAAAAAATGTATTTATGACTGGCACGGTGCGTTGGTATTTTCTACAGCATTTAAGAATTCAACTCCTGCCGTAGCTGAGAGATCTAGGCTAAATAACCGATGAGGGACGCGGTTTACCGAGTCCCAACATATGATGAGAGTCGTAGCCTGCTGAAAGGCACCTTCGGACCAATCGGTTGAATCAGATACGAATGATGTGGTATCGAAATAAGATGTATAAAAAATCCTAGAATTTTAACTTCTGCGTTGCGACAGAGCATTGCAATAACACTCCCTCGGTGGAGTAACAAGCACCAGCTGTACAAGAAATATGAAATGAAAAGGCCAGAGGACCCAACCGCGGAATTCGGTCGGCAGGTAGCAAGTTTCATTTCAGGTGACGCCACATTGGGCAGCCTCGGTGTTGGTGGTGATAAGGAAAACTCAACACCGGGGCCACGAGCGGAAAAAATCGCAAATACGGCCGGGAATCTAACTCGCACCCGCTGCATGGGAGAAAACACGTTACCACTCAGTTAAGCAGGCGGGCTGTACAGGAAAATTTGAGGAATATGACGTAATAGTTGTTGCGAATTCAGAAAGAAGACTGAAGAGGTCAACATAGATGTGAACACTGGGTACTAAAGTTAATCAAACCGAAATGTTCAACCATCGCCTAACACAGGTGAATAGAAAAACAGTAATAACAAAACAAGCATTTATGGTTGAGACATTCCCACAATTCAACGTATCAGAGAAAATACGCAACTCCAAGGCAAAATCTACTGTACGCGATTTACATCTCTATGAACCCTGAGGATTCAAGCTGAGGTTCGGCTTGAAGCAACAGTAATTTATTTGCAGAGGACAAAGAACAGAAAAATGTAGGCGAAAACTGTAAAATATCTTAATACGCGACAAAGAACAAAGAAGGCAAATGAATAAAATAAAAGAAGATGGAAACTCATTCGTTACATTTATGACACATCCCCCTTCTAATGAATGTATCCCCCTTCTAATTATGAGACTAGAAGCTATGAGGGCGACAGAGGAAACTAATTTCATGACATCGGGACTAGAACAAAATGCAATAACTATACTGGGGACAACAGCAGAATACTAAATGACATAGAAGCACTGTTGTTATGACAAATTGTAGTCTTTAGGAAATGAAAAGGTGAATACATGAAAACTATCGAAAACCGTTATGTTATTTCCTGTTCAAATCAGCTGGAAATAGAGGTCTCATTGAAGTTACAGCAGCTCGACGCTAATCTTCAATATGTATTCTCGAATACTGACATAGGCCTAACTGTTGACGATGGCATCAGTTTTCCACAGGCACCCTATTCACCAAGCTGAGATGTAAACCCAAATGCCAACAGAAAAGTATCCGCTTCTCTCCCATTCCACAAGATACTTTGAACTGAAGCTCTCTCCCCATGGCCAGTACACATAGTAATATTAAAACTGTTTTGTGCATTTTGTGTTCAGACATCATTCCGTAAGTCGTCACCAGATGGACTGAAAGTCTAATTAACAACGCGTTCAGAATCACATTCAACCCAAAATCGAGTATTACTTTTGGTAATCGAGTGTCGAAGAAATTAAACTTCAATAATACCAATACGAATATTTTGATAGCCGAAAGGCCCCATTACTACGCATCTATTAAGAATTAATTAAGATTTAATTGTAAGAGCTTGAGAAAATAAATAGAGGCCTTGGCCTTCGCTCCGTTTTCTTAACTTGTTATTGTTATTTTGGACCTCGGTGTTAGGAGTATTCCAAGTAGATATTCTCATTCATAAGGCACTTTTCACCTTTCTTGTCAAAGCATCAGTACCAATTAAATTGTAATCGTTGTGAGCAGATGATAGCAACAAGTGTGTGTTCAGAATGGTATGGTTGCTCAGTGGATGTGGTGGTGTGAGGCTGTCCACATGGTCTGAATGACGTCAGTGATGACGCATTAACTCTATCGCTAATTACCTTAGTAATGATAAGGTGGGGGCGACTGAGTCTCTTGTGGGCAACGAGTCTGATTAAGCTCTCCATATATCATCCTGCTCTGCGAGCAAGCCTACATTATACATTGTCTTGCAATTAGAAACTACTGCCCTGCTTCACCGCCTCACCTTTCCCTCAAGCACAAGCAGAGTATGGGACAAAAAATTGCTAACTTTTTAAAGAAAACCTCCGCCACTCTGCTCATTCTAATACACAAAGCATGTTCGCAGCATATTGGTGGTGGAACAGTGACTATGCAGTACTGAAAAAAAATCTACAATCGGAATTTAAATAATTTGCGACTTTCGGCACAGACATATACTTTTTCAGTAATACACGAAGCACCTGTCTCAGTAGCACCAAGCAGACACAGCGTTCATTCTTGTGGTAATTACAATAAGTCTGCTGACAGTTACTTATCAAATACGAGGGTTGGAACTTTAATAGTGGCAACTATTTATATACAGCTCGTAGAAAATAGATACGTGTTTCAAGTTTTACTGACCTTCAAAGTAGTCAACAGCACTGTGTATAGCCCTTGCCAGCGATGTGGAAGTCGTAGGATACCCTTAGCAATGCCAGATGTGTTGACAGTTTGAGTGGCGCGGTCTATTGCCCAACGAATTTGTAGCAGTTCTGATGTGAATACCATGAAGTGATCCTTCAGTTTAGAAATCGAGTTGAACTTACGAGGGTTTAAGTCGTAGGTTGTGTTCGAAAAATGAACAGCAGAGAGACAGAGGTGAGGACACTTTCTGCAGGACCTGCAGGACAAGGCTTAAGCATGAACAGTGCAAGCTGTTACTGATTTGTTTGACTGATGGTGCTGCTAATTGCTATACCACCTACTGCGCTCCCCTGACTTAAGCCCTCGTTAGTTCAACTTGATTTCTAAACTGAAGGAAACGCTTCACGGCATTCGCTTCAGAACTGCTACAAATTCGTCAGGCGATAGACCGAGCCATCCGAAATGTGAACACAACTGGCACTGCTAAGAGTGTACTACGGCTTCCACATTGCTGGCAACAGGTTATACGTAATGCTGGTGACTACTCTGAAGGTCAGTAAAACTTTGAAACACGTATCTATTTGTACAAGCTATAAATAAATAGTTGCCACTATTAAAGTTCCAATCCTCGTATTACCATCTGCTATGCAACTGAAATGACAGTCATTACACTTGTTTTATATGTTACAGTGAGTAAAGTGGTAAGTTCGTTGCAGTCCTGTTTCCCCTGTTATAAAAGATTCTGAGTATTAATTATTTGACTGTATAGGCGTCACACTGTAATTCACATGTATCTGACATGAATTAAGGGCATCACATACCGATGACTAAGGAAATGATGCTGTTAAAGCGTTATTGCACAGATAGCAAGACAAACGTTCAGAAATCACTAGTATTGTCTACTGACAAGGGCACTTTCCAAGATCTGAATTCAGTTCGGGATGAGACTTTGTGGTTACTAGTCTACCTCAAGGATGTTCACTCATAAAAGTGTTACAGCGCACAACGCAGAAAATTCCGAAAGAAAGGGCTCTAAAGTTTTAAACGTAGCTCATTCACACCTCATATATGGATCACAAGCAGCAAAGCAGCACAAAAATGAAGTAGTTCGATCAGTAGTGTAGTAGACACTCATGCGGCTGATCTAGGTTCGATCTTATTTACTGGTGGGTAGGTAGTTAAATAAAGTAAATAACATGAATATTATCAATTAAATTGTAAATAATTTAATTTTGTTTATAAAATGGCTAGCACAGCTATTTAAAATGTGAATTATACTCATCAATATTTTCTTTCTAAAAAGTTGAATAATTTCAAATGCATTTTTGATGGAAGTAAATTAACTAACATGTCACAAAATTCTGAGTCAAGTTTCAGTTACAAGGTGTACAACTTTGCTTCTGCTGTTTTACGATAGGTGGCGAGAACAGTATGAAGTGGTCGAAAGAAACAGATCGCAGATATCAGGCAGTTGGCTTGGACCTCAGTCAACAGAACCTCATTCACATTAAATGTTTATGTTGAGTAATTCAAATTGAGTTATTTTAGGAACATCATTAGCAACAGTCTTTTCATTTGCAAGAATAGTTTGCAACTATGTCCAAGCACACATGTGATACTATCATTTATGTCCATGTAAATGTAATGTTGCTTTCACTAATTAATTTATTTTAAATTTCATCGGCCTCAATATGAAAATTTATTATTTCTGGATGAATAAATTTTTCTCAGTTTTTCAAATTATATTGACCAATATGAATTACTACTGTCTCTCTATCACAATACATTTTTATTGTATAAAAACCACATAGTGCAACATTACCACAGCTAGATCATACAGATACAGACAGTCTTTTTCTGAGAACGAATGACTTACCACTAAACTGAGATGGGTAACTCATTTACTACCCATAAAAATATTATTAAGGGTTTAAAAAATGATTGGTAATCAAAAATGAAATACCAAATAAGAAACAGAAAAATATTCATGGCAACCTCTTACCTAATTCTGTTCAATGTGCTTTAATAATTTCAAGGTGATGTGAAGAAGCAGCATTAATGATTAATGATATTCTCGCTTTGTGGTGGCTGAAATAGAATAAAATCAGTCATTTTTAGGCTTACTCCAATCAAATGTTTAGATGAGCCAAAATATCAAGAATTTATAAAAATGTGTAAAAATGGAAGATAGAAATAGTGACAACATTACTACTTCTCTTGAGAATAATGAAGAAATTATACTATTAGATGAATGACAAGGTAATATGCTCATAGTATTTGATGAATTCATTCTAAAAAATCAGGATGTTTTTAGAGAATATTCTAGTACCGCCTGACATTTAGGAATAAATTGTTTTTATTTAGCTCAGATAAACTCAAAAATACCAGAACAATTAGTGAGAGATAACCTAAATTTGTTAAATATATTTCGTAGAGATGATACAAATTTAAATCATATGTATCACGAGTTTGATGCTGGTGATTTTAAGTTTGACAATCTTAAAGAATATTGTAGTAAATGCTGGAATAATGGTTAGTTCGAATTTTTATGATAGAAATGACTAGAAAACTTAACAAAGGAAACTGCAGATATCAAATTGACGATATTTTTACATCACCCATCATACATTAGAGATGATTTACTAATGTTCTTTATTTACAGTAAATGTTTGCAAAATATGACCCATATGTTAGTAAAAAAGCTAGATGAAACAAAAAGAAAAAGAATGAATTAAAAGAAGAATTTACAAAATGGAAAAGACAACCAAGAAGAGAATATGAAAACTATAAAAAAAGAATATCAGCCTCGAAACACAAGGAAGTGAAGAAGGATTAGATGACAGTCGTTCTGAAAGCTATTCAAGAAAATTTGGAAGTTGAAAAAGAAATGTTTCTTTATGACCATTATGTAGAAGAATTTAATGACATACCAACAATAAAAATATGCTTATAAATTAAGAGAATCTGAAATAAAAGATGCATTGAATAAATACTGAAGAAGAGAAAAAGAACAAAAAAGATAAACAACAAAACTTTAAGGAAATAAATCTAAGTGGAAGAT
Source organism: Schistocerca piceifrons (assembly GCF_021461385.2). Lineage (NCBI taxonomy): Eukaryota > Metazoa > Arthropoda > Insecta > Orthoptera > Acrididae > Schistocerca > Schistocerca piceifrons. The sequence goes on from NC_060143.1 coordinate 549,818,434, forward strand.
TATTCAAATGTATCAGTCACATTGAAAATAAAATTTTTTGACTGAGACCTATTGGTTATCTTAAATACGTTGGTACATAAATTAACTATTGGTGAAAATATATGCAATGCTACAGATGTACTGGCGAATCTTTTAACTAAAAAAACACATTATAGCTAAACTACTTAAATATATCTGATGTGTGAATTGATCGACAGATAAGCAGTTAATAATGAAGATGAATTAGCTGGAAATAAAAATCATCATAACAAAAACGTAGGAATAATGCAAATGTTAACAAAATACTTTTGTGACTTCATTACCAATAATCAAAAATGAAAATCATATATGACTAGAGTGTTAATATCTTGTCACACACTTTTTGGAAACCTGAAAAACAGGGAGAAGATTGAGTAAATTGGATTTTAAATAATTTCCAATGACAGAGATGCATCTCCCAGGATTTTGTGTACTGCAAACTGTTCACTAAACTAGATGGATGACTAGAACGTGGTGATATGGTCATAAACTTCTTAGAAGAAGCATGCACCAACATGACATTGCTTACAGAGATAATAAAGGTTTAGAAACTAAATATCAAGCTGATGAATAACTTTAGCTAGCTACAGAAAAGAGAATGTTTGCTAAAGATGCATCACTTGGAGAAAAATTATTAGCAACAACAGTTAGAGGCATAATGTACGGGAAGAGAAAATTGGGAATGGGTTTGGATGTTGGTGAAAGTGGGTGAGGACTAAAAAAATAGTCTCATAACAATTTTTAGGCACACTAGGTCACAATGTCTAACTGTCACCCGACACATACAGATTTGTACTTGCATGCCTCAGCTATCATGCTCCTACACAGCGAGAGGGTGTTCTGAGCACACTTGTGCACAGCGCACGCGATATCTCGGATTGTGACAGCCTAGCGGCTGAATTGCAGCTCTTGCAGGCCGTGTGCCGCACGAACGGTTACAACAACCGGCAGATAAAACGGTCCTTAAGACCGAAGAAGCCGAGACCGCAGCCTTCCGAGGACGAAGACAAACAGGTTGCGACAGCGATCATACCATATGTCGGGAACGCATCGGCAAAGATCGGCAGAATACTCAGAAAATATAATGTCAAGTGCGTGTTTCGCCCTCCATCCAAAATGAAAACATTATTAGGATCAGTCAAGGACGACTGACGACTCCGGAAACCGGGAGTTTACAGCATCCCTTGCTGGAGCGGGGATATGTATATATGCCAGACCATCCAGACGGTACAGGAGAGATGTAGTCAACAGAAACGTCACGCAGACAACGCACAGCCGAACAAGTCCTCTGTGCAGAGCACTGTACCTCACATGGACATGACATGAACTACGATGGCACAAAGGTGTTTCAGCAATCGAACACCTTCTGGGATTGTATCGTCAAAGAGGCAGTGGAGATCCGGCTGCATGACGAATTAATAAATAAAGATAGCGTTTTCCAGCTAAGCAAAGCCTGGGATCCCGCTTTAAGCACGATTAAAACACAACGACAGTCTACACGGAAATCCGCTCCTGTCAGGACACCTGTAGAAGAAGAAGCATTGTCACCACGACGGCAGAGTTCCGTAAGCGGTCGTGGCCGCGGAAGGACTGCGGCCCATGAGCTGTCGCGGGGCGCCGCACTTCCCCCACCACCGGCCGCGGACCGCTCGGAACGCCTGAAGATGGCAAGAAGTTGGCTTGCCGAAATATCGCGCTTTTTGGAAGACGCTACCTGGTTGAAAACCCGACAAATTTTCAACATTTCCACAGGTCCTAAAGATTATGATTTGGAATGTATTCTGAAGTATTGTGTTGAAAATACAATAAAAACAATAGAGTCTACACAGGAACTAAACTGCTGTTATTGGAGATAAAGCATTTAGAAATGAGAATTATAAGTAGAACCAATTTTGTACAAGAGCCATTTAGTAGCTTTCCAAAAATAATTGGTTTAAAAGAGTCGAAGAAATGTTACTTCCCACATTTATTCAATACCCAAGAAAATGAAAATTAAATAGGATTTTTTGGGAGATGTCAAATATTATTGTGTTGAATCTATGAAACCAGAGAAAGAGAAATATGTCTCAAATCGGATAGGCAAAAAGTTAAAGGAAATTATGTATGCAATAGAGGAAATGAATGAATGAATACTGCAATTCTGATGTAGATATATTGAGAAGAGATTGTTTAGAAATAGAAAAACAATTCATTGAATTAGCTAATATAGATCCATTATGTTATTTAACAATTGCTAGAGTTTTCAGGGCTGTATACTGATGCAAATATTTCCCTAATAGAAAAATTGTTGTATTGAATAAAGAGCAGAAGCAAAACTATAGCAAAGAGTCTATTGCTTGGCTAAACTGTTTAAACAATAATAGTATTCTACATGCTCTTAATGGTAGTGAAGTAAGTATATCTGGAGCAGAAGTAGATGTCTTTGATAAAGAAAACAGTAGTTTTCATCAATATCATAGCTGTTTCCGGCATGGTTGTAAAAATGTTTTAAAACTGAAATGGTTAACAATATAAATAAAGAATCGATGAATGACCTGTATCAAAAGACGTTAATAAGAAGCACAAATATGCAAAACACTGAAGAATTTAGTGGAGATTTGGAAATGTGCATGTATTAACAAAGTAGATTTTTAAAATATTAATAAATTAAAAAAGTTGCCTAAAGCTATTGAACCTTTGAATCCAAAAGGTGCATTTCATGTTTGTCAAACTAATACCATAAGTTAAGAGATAAAGCAAATGGCATTATCATGACAATAAAATATGAGGGCCATTCAATAAGTAATGGCCCACATTTTTTAAAAAGCAGTTAATATACCTAGACAATCGTCCTTGTTGGTGCTTCACACTTCATGTTGGTTCTGTGCACCAGTGAAGTTTCGAAATGTTCTGCCAGGTTGGCAGAGCTGTAGTACAGAGTCAAAATGGTGTCTTCATACAACTCACATTACAACCAACATGCTGTTGTTGAATTATTCTGTGGAGAAAAAGAAACCATGATGAACATTCATTGATAGAAGTACAATTGGGCGGTGGGTAAGGAAAGTTACAGCCTCAGGATATGCAGAAGCAGAGCTCCATGATCAGCCACACTCAGGACGTCCTGTGACAGTCATTGTTCAAGACATGCTGAATTCTGCAGATGCCATTATTCGTATCGACCGGCGATTCACAACTCGACAGTTGCCTCTAAATTTGTTGGTCAGCATTGAAAGTGCATCTGCAATGATCAAGACTCTCGGATGTTGAAAGAGGTGCTCATCATAGGTTCAATGAATGCTCCCAGCGGACCACAGGATTCAAAGAAAGGCCATTTCATCTGAATTGTTGGAGCGTTTTGAGACCAACAGGGAGGCCTTTATGTCACAGATCGTTAAGGGGGGCGAAAAGTGGGTGCACTACTTTGAGCCCAAAACAAAAAGGCAGTCCATGGAGTGGTATCAACCTCAATCACCAAAAAAGAAGAAATTCAAGACAACCCCATCCGCCAGAAAAGTCATGGTGACTGTCTCCAGGAATTCTGATGGCATCATTCTCCTGGATTTGATGCCAAGAGTGTCAATCATCAATTCAGAAGCATGAAGACTCTGAATAAACTCAAGAAGCGTTTCTAACGTGTTCAATCGACACGAATCCAGTAGTAAACTTGCTCCAACACGATAATGCACTCCCACACACAAGTCTGAGAATCCAGAAACACATTGCCAAATTGGGTTGGACATCTTTGCCTCATCCACCCCACAATCCCGACCTGGCATCGTCGGACTTCCATAGCCCTTGGGCCGCTCAAAGATTCTCTACAGGGAACACACTTCAAAGATGACGAGAGTGTCAGTCACGCAGTGAAAACATGACTGAGGCTACAGGACAAGAGCTTTTACCAGCAGCGAATATATGTTCTCCAATAACGTTGGCATATGGCCATAGAAGATGATGGAGACAATGTAGACAATAAGGACATGAACAACACATTTTGTTGTATATTTTCACCAAATTCTAACTCTTAACAATAAATATGTTCTGAGAAAAAATAAACGTGGGGAATTACTTATTGAACGACCCTTGTATATTGATGTCTGTAGTCTTTTATCAACTGCAAAATATCATGAATATTATCCTAAGAGCCATCCAACAAAAATTTGTAGACCAAGACATTATACTAAAAAGGTAGAGATTGATAAAATGGAAAGTGTTGGCACCTATAGGAGTGTAGAATCAACCTTTGCCAAAAGAGATAAAGATCAATAAAAATAGAAAACTGCTCTTTTACTTATGTGTCAAATGTGCAGAAGAAAAACTAAATGAATGTAATCACAATGATGATGTAAGACGTTTTATTGGAACTTCGCCATCTGATGAAGTAAAGAAAGTCGTGGAAAGAATGATATAAAATGTTAAGTAGCAATAAAGCGTGTGATTTTAGAGACAAAAGCAACATGTTGTTTAAAAATTATGTAAAACACTTTATGAAAATATAATTAGCAACCACTCCCCATGAGTTTGAATCTAATGACTTATACCTCAAAACAGAGAAAGACAGTTGGATATTGCATTAGATCCTGATAAGATAAAAGAAAACCCAGAATAAAATACTGTTGCTATGATATGTCTAAATTCATTGTGGGGAAAGTTTAGACAATGGCAAAATATGAGTAAAACTGAGTATATTACAGATTATCACCAGTTTTATGAGATATAATTGGACAATTGATTAGACAATATTGACATAAATTTTATTAATGATAATATGGCTCAGATGAAAAGTAATTTCAAAGGTTATTATATAGAAAATAACACTGATGTAAATATTTTTATGACAGCATTCACTATATCAAATAGATGGCTCAGGTTGATAAAATTTTCTCAGTTTGACAGCCGAGTCAATGCGTTGTTCTCCAGCAACATTTCACCAAGTTTCTTACTTTCCATCTTCAGGTGACAATGGAAAGTAAGGAACTTGCTGAAACATTGCTGGAGAACAATGCATTGACTCAGCTGTCAACCCAAGAACATTTTATCATCGAGATTTGCCGAGAAAGCCTGCATTCTCATATAAGGCTTAGGTTATTTGATATGTTAGATAAACTTGGAGAATCAGTTATGTATTTTGATACAGGTGGGGTAATATAGAGTATATAGATGACGGCAAAGATACTGTGGAAACAGGTTGTACGCCAGGAGAATGGACTGACAAGTTAGGAGACAAGTGGATTCAAATTTTAGCATCGACTGGATCTAAAAGCTACTATTTTAAGAAAAATGATAGAAATACTGTGATGAAGATGAAAGGGTTTACTTCAAAATATAAGGATATTCAAAGGTTGAATGGAAAATATATGATTAAAGTACTTGAGAATGAAGTGAAAGAAAAGATACAATTAGAGTACAAGCTGATAATGAGCGAATTTAAGCCAAAAACTTAATCAACGAGTAAGTTAAGAAAGAATTCTCATTTAGTATAGTATAGTAAAATAATAGTTCTAGATAATTATGATCCAGTGCCATAAGTATATTACAATTAAAATAAGATTTCTACATTTTCTAACATAAAAATAAAATTTGTATTGGGAATTTTTTTAAACATTTATATAAATAAAGTAACTTTTTTCTTGTATTCTCCATTTTCTAAAACTACTTCCTTTCGATTTCTCTTTTTTAATTCATACTTTTGAGAATCATGAATCTGAATTAGAAAGTCAGAAATTTGAAAACTATCTTTAATACACCAGCTTTCATTAAATATAAGTAATGCTTCCTTTCTACTGTAGCTAATATTTTTTGTAAAAAATTATAATTATTAATATTCATATTTTGTATGTAGACTTTCGTTTTTTAAAATTCTGTTAAGCTTTTCTTGTTCTTCATGAGAATAAATATTTTATTTCTATTTTTGTCACCAGAGTTTTGGAGCATAATTCATTTTTTTAACTTTTGATGGTTCCCAATATTTTGACTTCTTCATTTAAATAATTTTGTTCCTTTTGTCAAATACATATCTATCTTTAACAACGCCACCACTGGAATAATACTGTTTTTGCAATCAATGTTGTCTACTTATAACATTTTGTCCATTTTAATGGAGCCCCTCCTGAAGAAGCTCATTAATGCAAGCAATTCTAATTTGTTTAAAAAATAGAGATATTAATGTAATGGGTTGAATAACACTACTGGATACAAATATTTCAATACCAGATGTGCAGATAAAATAAGACTGTGCTTAATAATGGGTTTAAGATTCCTTTACTGAATGGGTATTTGAAATCAATAGCAATTTAGGTTTCTAATTGTTTGAAGAGGGACATGTTAAATTGAGATACAATTGATTAAAGGAAATGAAAGCTAATTCTAATAAATTTCATGATTTAGAATTTTTAGTTTAACTGAAATTTATGATCAATTTTCTTAATATTCTGCTCACATTATTTTTTTCTGACAAACCTGCTTAGTTCTCTCTGCATTGTCAGCTACGTCACAACGAATATGTGGTTCGCTACAGCTGAGAGCTGTAGAGTTTTACAAGTGGCGTAGGTTCCAAATATCCTGGAATACCACTACCCATATCGTTTAGTGCCTTGTGAACTTTGCGTGGAAAGACTTATACCAGACTGGACATGCATACTCTGCAGCACTTTGAAATGTTGCTAATGTCGTCGTTCGGAGGGTTTGTCGTTTGGAGTCCTCCCTACTACCAGTGATCCTCGAAAGGATACTATTTCTGGCTTCCAGCTTAATTCTCATATCCTTACAGTGCTGCCTGTATGACAGACAAAGTGATTGGTCTCTTTCTTGTTATTCAAATGTTTCTGGCAAGTTAATAGCAAAATGGCGCTTAGACAATGTAATGATAGCTCAGCATAAAGAAGTTACATAAATTTCATTTTAAACAGGGCATGAATGTTAATTTAGCACAATGATTGAACGAAAGTGAGAGTTCTGGCGAGCAGACCAGAGGTTAATCCTTCCATCTCCTGTTAAAACAGACGCTGAGAACACAAGTCAGTTCAGTAGGTGGCAAAAATCACACGTTCGTCGGAACTGCGAGGTATCATCTGTCGTTTCTACCTAACACTACTTCATGAAGTCATCATTCAGCTATTTCTTCTTGTTCACATGAAATGTGATACTGGATGGAGGGCTATGGCTCCCACAGTCAGAAATCCTACGCTAGACAAGAACTTGGACTGACCAATACAACACATATCTGTTAGTCCATTGTGCAGGCTGAAAGCAATACGTGTCACTAGTCCACTCAAGAGTGCTCTTCAGAGACAGATAAGAGTTTCTACATATAAAAAGCAAATTTAACTGTGTAATATGTTTACAAAAAATACACTTTGTAGTGAAAAATGTTGTAACATTCGCCTATCTGTCTAATATTCAGTTTCTGATATTGATAGCTATATAATGTGAACCTTAGTGTTTCTGTCAGGGTGTCTCTAGGTTCAGTCCACAGGGAGGATGATCTTTCCGTAGGACGCTTTTCGGACAGCATCAGTTTGTTCTGGGAGTGAGAGACACTGCTGTATCCACGGTGAGGGTAACGATAGTACCTAATATACTTATCGTACGCACAGATGTGGCGGAGAGTCCTCCGGTGGTTGTGCTGCTGCGGCAGCACAGAGGAGGTGGAAGAGGACAACGTTCAGTTGGAGGAAGAGGAGAAGAAAGTCCAGCTGGAGGCGGAGGGCGCCCCTCCAGACCCAGTGGCGTTCATGCAGCAGGTGAGGCTCGTCGCTGTACCTCACTCCAGAATGATAGCAGTGTTTTGGGGCAGACCCACTGTTCAGGGGATGCACAAAAATATGGGAACGCATTGCCACACCTAACAAGAAAACCCATGGTAATTAAATAATAGCCTCCAGTCGAATGGGAATGGATGACTATGCATTCTGTATCGTTCTCAAGGGGTCTTATACCATTCTTTCTGCAAAATAGTGGCAATTTCAGGTAACAACGATGCAGGTGGATAGCATTCTCGCACCTGTCTCTCCAAAGTAGATCACAAAGGCTCGATATTATTGTGGCCTGGTGACCATGATAACCAGGGGAGATGTGACAGTTCATCCCCATGGAAAAGGAAACCAGTCCTGGTCGATGGGAACAGTTTGAACAGGGGCCCTGTTAACTTCGAGCACAGCATCGCCATTGGGGAACAGACGTTGTACCAGGGGATCAGCCAAAATGCTCATACAGCCATGGACATTAATGCAACCTTGTATAGTGATCGCAGGGGCCCATGAAATACCACGATACTGCTGCCCCAATCATCTCCAAACCCCCGTCGTTTTTCGCTCTTGGGATGTAAACTCGGCCATAAGTTGGAAACATTGTACAACATCACTGATTCGACCAGGTGACCTTCTTCTATTGTTCCACAGTCAAGGTCTTTTGTCTTTCGCACCACGTTTTCCTCTTACGGGCATTTTTGTCCTTGTTGATTGGTTTTGGAATTCCAGTTAGCCCTGAAATTCTCTGCTAATGGAGCTTCCTTAGTGTTGTTGTGGTGCACATGGCGTTCGCGAGGGCCACGTTCGGTTCTGCAGTGACTTTTACTGCTGACTCTTCCTACTGTTCGTCGCAATCCTCTCCACGAGCGTATGTCAAGATCACTCAACACACGCTTTCGTCTCTGTTCTCACTTAGCGGATGACGGTTTTTTTCGTTTCCCTGTACACGCTACAGATCTTTGGCATGGTGCCTCTTGAAACACCGAACACTTCGGCTACCTTGGTTACGGAAGCACTCGCCATTCGAACACCAACAGTTTTCCCACGTTCGAATTCACTTAACTACGGTATAACATTGTTGTTACGACGACTGACATCTGCAACGTATTGAGGATATAGCACAGGTGCCGTTCGTGGTCAGAGACAACAGAGCAACCTGCAGGCTTGTCCAGAATAGCACAAACTTCTCTGAATGTTTCCATAGTCCCGTCCAACGGCTTTATACAGAAGAAGACAGGCATTACATCATACCGCAATTAGCTGTTCCTGCTTCTGCACCTGGACAAGCTTCCCTAGCGACATATACACAGCTAATCAAGGTTCAAGGAGACTGAGCTCTCCTGACAGACCCATTCTGCTCTTACCACTTCTCTACTCACTACTTGACACTCCCCACCTCCTCCTATACTGCTGATTCCGCTTCTCGTGGCCTCTACTGGCCAGTTCCTTATTACATGCGGATAGACGGATAACCTGATCAGACTGGTGTGCAAAATTAAATCCACAAACCAAAATTTTGCAAGGTTGCGTTTATTGTGCCACAAAACAGTATAATCATCTCATAGTACAGTAGAAACAACACAAAGAATACAGAACGTAAACGACTGCAACATGCATAATGGTAGACAAAAATGTCTTCGTGTTTTCCAACTTAAAGGATTTGCACACACATTCTGACAACTGGTTAAAGTGCTGAATGTGAGGTGTGACCACCTCTGGTGCCAACACAGACCATACAAACGACGGGGCATGCTGTTAATGTTGTTTTCAGTCTCATGTTGAGGCAAGAACGCAAATTCTTATTGCAGCTGCTGTCAAGTCTTGGTGAGTGGTTGGCGGATGCTGAGGTGATGCAACCTGTATCCACAGTGCATCACAGACGTGTTATACTGGATTCAAATCGGTAGAACTAGCAGGCCACGTCATGAGTGCAAATATCTTCCGTTCCCAGGGAAACATCAACCACCCGTGCTCTATGAAATCGATCGTTATCGGCCAGCAATACGACGTCTGGGCCCACAGCACCTTGCAACAACTGCACAGGAGGTCCCAAGAAAACCTCACGGTACCTGACAGCAGTTAAGCCATGCCGATTTAACTGTACAATTTCATGAAGAGGTGTTCGAGTGGTCAACGTAACCCCCGCCCACACCATTAGGGATCATCCTCGTTATCAGTCTCTTCCACAATGGTTGGGTCACGAAATCGAGTTCCGCATTCCCTCCAGATCCAAATTGGTCGAGAAGCACTGTTCACACCAAATTGTGACTCATCAGCGAAAATAACATTGGACCACAATTCGACCGTCCAGGTGGCGTCTTCACTGATCTACTCTAGACGTTCCCTTCTGTGAAGATGCGTCAGAGGTACACATACAACAGGTCTCCGACAGTAAAGGCCACTCTTTCGAAGCCTTCTGTACACCGTTTGCCTCCATGCAACACGTGCAGTGGATGCTGCGAGGTCAGATGCCAGTTGCCGTGCAGCCAAACAACAGTTCTCTGTTGCTCATGTTACACGTGGTCGGCCCTGCCCTGGTCTTCGGGACACAGTTTCGATCTGTATAAACTTTCGCCCATCTAATTCATATTAAGCCATCGGGTCACATCAGTCTGCGACTGTCCTGCTACCATGCTTCCCACGGCCCTCCACCGCAGAGACAGTGGTAGGCGTCATCTCAGAAACTTGCCTGTGATATATATAATATTCATTTTGAGGTTGAAGCCAATTCTTGTGTCTCAGTAAGCAATCCAAAAATATGTGAACTGTACTCTACAATACATAAGCACCTAAGAAAATTATTACACGTCGATCGGCAGTGGGCACAAGTGAAACGGAACATTGCTGCTTTGTGCTATTGGCAAGCATCACGAACCGTTGACATGGTATCGATTTGAAAACTCTCAAGGAAAATTGAGATTAAGATGCAAACACGTGTTCTTAATATCGACATAGTCCAGTTTTAAGAAAATTTTCCTGTGTTAAATCTACATTCAGAGTCAGGTGTCGGCTACGATGTAGCTAATAAACCCTTTTCTTTACAGGAGTGGCAGACGTTTCTGCAGGAGTTCTACGCAGTCTACAGCGGACTGGCAGATGAGCTGTCTATACAGTCACAAGACGTGAGTATCACTACCTCTCTGGACTTGTGTTGTAACTGATAGTCGCAGATTCTTACGGCGCATGTGCTAGTTGCAATTCGTACAGAGCCCATAATGATCGCATAAAACCTATTAACTTTAAATCTAGAAGTGGAGTTAGATGTTGGTTAATCTGTATCTGATACAGTCCTTCGTCTACAGGAACGTGAGCTGTTTCTGCAGGAGTGTTTCGAAATGTACTGCAGGATGATGGAAGAGGAGCTAATGCAGTCAATAGGGGTGAGTGTTACTAACTCTGTATACTTCAGTCTTAACTGTTAGCCATATATTCTAGGTAGCTTTTGCCGACAGCAGATTACAGTGGCGAAGGCATTCATTTCTTCAGTCGCCCCAACCCCCCACGTAACCAAAAACATTACGTACATCCGCTAACTACATTTCTCTGCATCTATTCATGTCTATTGTGCACTCTGACGGACTTGGGCAAATCCAGCAGGACAATGCGTCACCCCACACGATCATAATTGCACTTGAGTGGCTCCAGGAACGCTCTTCTGAGTTTAACACTTCTGCTGCCCACTAAAGATCACTATGCCACCGAGACTGTCTGATACCACAATGTTTAACAACATTTCCCTGTTATTTGAAACATGTCAACAAGGTAGGCTACATTTTCCTCACATTTAAACGGATTTATTCAGAGTTATTGATACTGAAGCGTTGTGTGAAATCTGCCACGAAATCCCGTCAGTGATAATGAGAATAAGACATACTCGGTTTTCTTTTCCTTTTTGAATGGTTTCGTCATGTTGGTAGTCTACGTCCAGAATTAAGAAGCTAGCGTCACTGACCTCTTAAAGAGCCTAATAATTGTGTATTAAAACAGTCAGCAAATTTGAAAAAACCTGCACGAATACCACTTCACCATCAGTGAAGCAGTTTAACAACAGCTTTGCCCAGCTAGGTCAGAAATTTACCACACATTTCCATTTGCCTCAATGCCTCATCAGCTGTCGTGACGTCACAAAACGTTGTCCTCGTCTCGCAGGAGACAGCGGCCCCTCCGCTCGCCCCCGCACCCGCAGCCCGCAGCGCTTCGGAGGTGCCGCACCAGAAGGGGAAGCGACGTCAGCGTCGTCGTGGCCGGCCCGCCGCCGCCCCCCGTAGTTCATCCTCCAGCAGCGGCGAGGCTCCACGCACCAGGTGGAGGCCGCGGCGGCGCTACCGCAGGCGGAAGCTACGTGCGGGTCTTCGAGGCCGGTTCGCCGCCCGCACCGCCGCCGCCGCTGCCCCCAGCAGCTCCTCGTCCGCCTCCGGCAGCAGTTGGGAGCTGCGGCGCTAGAGGCGGAGGCCCAGCCGCCGTTGTCGCGCCTGCGTCCGCACCAGCGTGGGCGCGCGGAGGCCGTGAGTCAACAGGCAGATTCTGCGCGACGACTACAGACTGTGTTCGCGTGCACAACAGTAAATAAATGGATCCCTCGGGTCCGTCTTGGCACTCTGTTGTTGTTCTTGTAGTTTCAATCAGTGACAGACCTCACAGCGGTGACCGACATTACGAAATCGTTAATCGAATCGTTTCTGGGCATCAGCTGTGTTAGCGTCAGATCCCGCTAGATTATTGTGCGCGGAAATGTTAGCAGCAGCAAGCAACATGTGCTTCACAGAGTCTCCCTCTGCAGCAGGGCGCCTCGCGTTTTTTTAGTGTATTTCGTGGTCGTCAAACAGTTCCACGCCATGTTTGACGACCATTTCCCAAAGGAGAATTCTGTTCAGAAAACTTAATGGGAGCAGCAAGGTTGCCATGGAGACACCCCAGTGGCAGTTTGCATCAGGCGTCGCGTCGCTGTCTGGCGGCGTCAAACTTTTCCGCTGCTGCCTGCTTCTCTGAATATTCGAGCAACCAGTCACAAGCACAGAGTGTGACACGAGATGACCTCCACCAGCACATATACATATACATACGAATTGTCTGTAAAGCGCTAGAACGGACGTGCTGGACACTCTGAAATATTTCATCTGATTTTGAGGAAACTATTTCGTAAACATATAGATTTTTTCACATCCCAAACTGACGCCTTGGAGCGGTAGTAAATTGGACTTCTTTTCGCTGCTCATCATAGTTATTGTTAAGCATCAAAGTCAATACACAATACACGAAATCTTAAGAGTTTACAATGGTAAACATGCATTGTGTAGACTTTGTTCCATTTCAGGCCATACATTGCTCAATATCATATTTAGATAACATATTGAAATAGTGTTATGTTGAAGACAAAAAGATATTTCCATTCTCGACATATTGGTTTGTATATATATGGGAGGATAACATGGTACATTCAATTCTACATGCGACTTGGATGACCTATAATCATAACATACGTCGTATTTCATGTCCTTTACTAGATACGAAAATGGCATTTTCTTGCAAATGCTGATGTGGACCAGACACACACTGTGTCATGCAATTAATACCATAAACTTTTTTATCTATCGAGGTATGGAAGCAACTGCAGTTTTTTCGACACAACCATATACTTTTTTGGAACTGCAGTTAATACCTTGTCAAAGAAGCATACAGTGACAGAACACAAGTATATGTTTACTACAACCTGTGTGGGCTACTGAGCTCTAATCAAAACCTGTTATGTGTTATGTCACAAGATGTAATCCCTAACTACACCTTGTGAGCCTTTCAGTTTGCATCAAGGCCTTTTCTTTACTTACAACCTTTTAATGCTTTACAGGTGCGTGTAACGACATCGGATTCCAAATTAATTTTCTAGCATCGTTATTGAAACGGTCTTCATAGGCAGGCGTCTGATACAACACTTCAGTTTCTTTTACTAAAAGATGATACATCCAACGTGCTATCATCCCGTGATGCAAACTGTCAGGTAAAATTCCCTGTCCACATCTTCAAATTACAAAAGCCCTGGAAACATACAGAACACAAGATGACTGTTCCCACTAACTTATTAGTCGTGGTGTATGGCCAAAGCTGCTATAGTAATTAGCTTTGACGTTCTCATTTTAACTTTAGATTCGTTTCTCATTCACTAAAATATCGAGTGTGCTTAAGATTAACCTACATCCCCAACACCGATAAACTAAAAATAGTGTTACATCAAATCAGTTCGCCCTGTGATCGGCATGCGAATGGCTACATGGTTTTTTTATGTCAGCAGATTTGTTTAACTTTTATGTTGAAGTGTTGAACGAAACTGAAGAAGAAAAATTCTAGGGTTAAGTTTTGCAAAGATCGACAAAGATCTATTGATAGGGCTTAAGATTAAATTAAAGGTGGAAGCCTGAATCGTAGCAGCTAACTGATAATGAAACACTGAAGAGTGCAGAAGAATTAAGCAATTCTGGCAGCTTTCAACTAAAATTTCACGCTACAGCTGAACAAGGATAAGTAGAAGCGGCATCGAAAAATCTTTACTGCCTTTAAACAGTCGAGCACTGAGGTGACAAAACTCAAGGGACTGTGATATGCACGTACACAGATGGCGGTAGTACGGCGTACACAAGGTATAAATGGGCAGTGCACTGGCGACGTAGTCATTTGTACTCAAGTGATTCATGTGAAAACGTTTCCTGTGTGATTTAGGAGGTACGACGTGAATTAACGGTGTCTGAACAGGGACTCGTAGTTGGAGCTAGACGCATTGGCCATGCTATTTCGGAAATCGTTAAAGAATTCAGTACTGCGAGATCGACAGTGTCAAGAGCATGCCGAGGATACCAAGATGCAGGCATTTCCCGCCACCACGGACAACGCAGTTGCCGACGACCTTCACTTAATGACCGAGAGCAGCGGCGTTTTCATAGCTGTCGGTGCTAACAGACAAGCAACACTGTTTGAAATAACTGCCGAAATCAATGAGGGACATATCCGTTAGGATACGGCAGCGAAATTTCGCACTGATGGGCTACCGCAGCAGACAGCCGACACGAGAGCCTTTGCTAACAGCATCACGTCCCCTGTCGCACCTTTCCAAGGCTCATGGACATTTTGGTTGCACCCTAAACGACTGGAAAACCGGGGTCTGACCATGTGAGCTCCGATTGCAGTTGGTAAGAGCTGATGACAGCATTCGAGTGTGGTGGAGATTCCACGAAGCCATGGACCCTCGTTGTCAACAAGGCGCTGTGCAAACTGGTGGTGGCGCCATAACCATGTGGGCTGTGTTTACACGGAATGGACTCGTTCCACTGGTCCAAGTGAACCGATAATTGAATGGTATGTTGTGGTACTTGGAGACCCCTTGCAGCCTTTCAACGATGGTATTTTTATCGATAACATTGCACCATGTCAATCAATGGCCACAGTTGTTCGCAATTGGTTCCAACAATATTCTGGATAATTCAAGATAAAGATTTGGCCACCCAGATCACCCGACATGAATGCCATAGAACATTTATAAGACATAATCAAGAGATCAGTTGGTGCACAAAATTCTGCATCAACAACACTTTCACAATTACGGACGGCTGTAGAGGTAGAATGGTTCAGTATTTCTGCTGGAGACCTTCACTAACTGCTTTATGCTGGACAAAAGGAGATCCGATGTGATGTAGGCAGGTATCCCATGACTGTTGTCTTCTCAGTGTAGCATACATAGAGCGGTTTTATCCAGAGACGAGCGATCACACTCCAAGAAAAAAGACATTTTTCGCACACAGTAAGTCTGTTACCCCAAGAACAAACAAAATTATGGCTATGATACCTCATGTTGGCTCTACCGACTATAAAGTAATGCTGTACATGGTATGGTTGTAACATGAAGTCCTGTTTAGTGGAGACACAGGATTTTCTCCAAGTGTCTGGACACATCGCCTTCATCTCGTGCGTTACATGACAGAGCCGCAACGAATGCAGCAAATGTGACACTTGTGACTTAAGACCCTTCTTCACAAATCCTGTTGAGAGCTAACTGGCAACCCAGGCAGTGTATCCACTACATACTGTGGGACATCACCGGACTGTATCCTACTGCTTAGGTCGTGAACAATATGATTGTGTTTATGACATCATGAGAACCAGACACCAGCTCACCGGGTCTCGACACTGGACGCTTGACTTTCTGAGCAGAACCCTCTCCAAACGAGTTCACTGTTTGTATTGAAAGAAGACGCTCTCAATCCGCAGCACTGGCCCCACTTGAGATCTGTTAACAAGGACATGTCCAATGTGCCTGAATCAACTGGACTGCACCAATACACCAAATCAGTGAAGAAATTCGCGCTGATCATTTTGTCCTGAGTCGACACCACTTCAAATAGGAGGTGAAACAGATAGTATTGTTGCAAATTGGGAACACTTGTATAAGGTCCATATTTATGTCACAAAGCCCACTTTAGAGCAGATCACTTATAAAGGAAGCAGCTGCTTCTTTATGGGCAAGTTCAAGTAAACGCGATGAAAGCAACCAATGATAAGAGATCCTAATAGAAAATGCTCAAAAAGAAAAACTTTTATCCTACTCTCATTGTTTGTATAGTTTGAGTTTTGCTGATCACCAGCCTCTTTCTTGATACTCTTTTGCCCACAGAAAAATGCTATGTAGAGCCACCAATGTTCTGTAGGACAAAGTTAATACTTATTCTCGGTGCAGTTGACGTTAGTGCACCGTGTGTCAAATCAAGAAGCTGAGTCCGTGAAATGTCTCTCTACAGTCAAGATGAGTTATGAGTATGGCAAGCTGATCGTCGAACTGGCATACACATAGCGACATTATTCGAATATTAGACAACTAACATGAGATGCAAAACACTGAACATCTGCCTCATCATGGTCCCTGCGCTCATAACGGTCCTATCTGCTGCCTCCTAGCTATAAACTGTGGCTCCTAGCTACACCGAGGAGAATGCAGAAGTGCTTTGCGCTGGCTTTCTGGAGGCATCTGTGAAGGCTGTGTCAACACAAGACAGTATGCAGTCGTCTCCAGGCGATCCATTAAGAACCAGATCATGAACCATGCTCACCCTCCCCTGGACTGTATTGTGAGTGAAGGACGTGGGTGAAGGAAGACCAAGAACGGAAACTGGACCAGTGTGTGTTCTCTAGCCCTGATGGCCATGGTAGTTGGGAGTGGACGTGGCCAGGTTCCAGCACACATCTGACGCATGCAGTCCCATAAGATGATCGGGCAGGGTGGGGGGAGTGGGGCGTGCATCAGTCATGTTTTGTGCCAGAACTGTCTACAGTCTACATAGGTTGGATGCTGCTCGTCACCAATTAGAGGGCTGTGCACTACTGCGATAGTACCCTCCAGCCTATTGTCCAGATCTTCCAAGGCAATAATGCACGAGCACACCGGACCCTCCTCGTGAACATCTTCTTCCAGATGGTGCGAATTCAGTGAATGGAATGAATTGCAGTATCTCCTCACAAGAATCCTTCTCAGTATGCTAATAACAAGCTGTAGCTTTCACTGTGTAAACATAGAAACCCTTCTTGTACAACGAGGAAGGCAGAGTGCATTTACTTTGATTATTCAGAAAACTTAGTCTTTCATTCCTTCTCCACTTGTATTTAAGCACACATGTGCTCATGGACACGCAAGTTACACCATTTTTGAGCAGTTTATAAAGAGAAGGGTACCAAAAAGGTTTACTTCTGTTGTGTTCACCGAAGTACACTTGACATTAAATGTAAAGGTGACAGGAAGAGAATCCATCATCACAGAAGGTAGTCGCTCTGATTGATCTTTCTTACTATGCACACAACATTTGTCTCAATGCAAATTAGTTATCATCAGAAATTTAAGGCAACCAGAGTAAGAAACACCCAACAATAATTTATTAATAATACTAGACTTTTTCTGCAACTTTGCTTGGACATGCATTTGACATACACAGTAAGACCAAGAAAAATGTGACAGTCTTTGATAGCCGATATCAATGGAACAAAATGACATACCGTTACAATAATACCTTGGGGGGAAAGGTTATTTTATGTGTTCAAAGTGATTCCCTATTAGCAGCCAAAGAACGTCACTGGCGCCGAACTGTTGACCGAACTACAGCTATCAGTTTTGCTGATGTGATAGCCACACAGGACGTCTCGATCATTTCTCGTAGCTCATTCAGTGCAGATGGCTTCTGTGGATAAACGTCGTTTTTCAGTATCCCCAATAGGTATAAGTCAAGAGGAGTAGGATTTGGAGACTTCTGTGGCTACTCAACAGCTCCTCTTCAACCTATCCATTATCCAGGAAGATTTTCATCCAGGTAGGCTCTGACATCTCTGTTGTAGTGAGGTGGAGCACCATCTGGTTGTAGTTAAAATCTTTCATTCCAAACACCTCTTAGATGGCGGATAAAACATGTGTTTGCAGCATATGAAGATACACCCCACCAGTTACGATATCTTCAAAGAAGAACTGGGCCAAACAAAACACATGATGGAAGACCATATCACACATTAACACCCAGTAGACTAACATGTTCGTCCACTTGAAGTTGAAGATTTTCAGGATCCCAGTGCACACAGCTGTGGAGGTTTACAGTACCATTCAGTTTGAATTGCGCCTCGTCAGACCAGAAAACCATCCCTGCAAACTATTCATCCTCACGAAGTATGCCTTCAAATCACTCTCAGTACCCCGTCCTTCGATACAGGTCATCTTCGTTCACAATGTGCAGCGATCTTGGAGTCTACACTTTCCACTTTACAGCTTTCAGAAATCGTTGTACGCTTGATTAGCTTACCTCACTTTTACATGCACCCTGCTTCATAGATTTTTGAATACACCTAGTAAAATGATGTGACACAGCATTGCTGAAAGCTGGATTTTGTTGATGCTTTCAATCGGCCACACCTTGATGCTTTCAATCGGCCACACCTTTCCTAATGCATATCCTGGACATTACCGTTGGCTTCATATTCATCCTAAATATGATGAACTGTTGTACGTGTTGGTGACAGTTCTGTACCTCCATCATGTTTCTGTACTTGCAGTACTAATTCAGTATGGCCTTGCATTGCTCAAATGACAATCTTCATCATTCATTGCTGCACTGTCATCTGCTGGAAAACGCGGGCCGAAATCTGTTGAGAAAGCAATGGACTACACTACCATGCAAAATTGCTATGATGAGTCATTTTGTTCCAAAGATATTAACTATGAAAGAGTGTCTAAGTTTTTCTGGATCCTTCTGTGTATTGCAGACATCTCCTCTTCTTCCTCTCTCCTATCTCTCTCCTCACCTCATCGTTCCAGCTCTGTATTTCCATCCCATCCTTCCCAAGCTGTTTCTCCACATCCTTCACTACACTTCATTCATCTCCTTTCAGTTTCTCTCTCCGAGCACATTTTCTTCCCTCTCTCTTTTTCCACATTCTCCTCTCCTCACTCTGTCCATATCATCCTGCCCCTTTTCAGCCTATCCACAACCCTTCTACCCCCTCCACCTGCTTCCTGCATTTCCTCCTCTCAAAGTATATCTCCCCTCCCCCTCTCTTTCCCTACCCCCAGCTCTCTCAGCTGTCTGTCCATCTTCTCCACCCCTTCTCCCAGTTCATCACCCCCTCTCCCATCGATGTATCTCATGCTGGAATTGCCAATGCTACATGCATAAGATGGCTCCTCCCCCGTCTCTCTCTATCTCCTCCTCCCAACATTTTCTACATAACTCCTCATCCCCCCCTTTTGTCTATTTCCTCCACTCACTCTCTCTGACCATGTCATCTTTCTCCACTCACTCTCTCTGACCATATACTCCATCCCCTCTCTCTCACAAAATCTTCCTATCCCCTCCCTCTGACCACATCTTCCTACTCCTTCCTCTAACCACATCTATCTACACCTCTTCCATCTCCACCTACCCCTCTCCCTTTTCCACTTGCCCACTAGCCCTCTACATACGACTTCCACCTGCCTCCTACTAATTCCATTCTTCCCCAGTGTCCATTTCCTCTTCCCCCTCGCTATATTCATCTCTTCTATCAATCTCACCCTGTCCCAAGTCATGCTAATAAGCACATGTAGCCTCTGCAATACAATTGAATAAAGCAAGTAGTTACTACATCCAGCTTGAATAACATTTCTGCATCTGTAAGATCACAGATGATATGCAGCACCATGCCTTTCTGTTAGCTAATGCTGGCCCATCAGTGTTTCAACTCTTCAAGCAGCTTCATCCCAATGCTGAGTCACAGGTCCTCTCATACACCACCACTGAGGGTAACCTCGACAAATATTTTGAATCCCATAATCCACATCACTGCAGCCCATCACAAGTTCTTTAGTTACCAGAAGCTATCCTGAGAGACCTACTGTAAATGGATTTCAAGGCCTCTCCATGGAGAGTACCTTTTCTTGTTCCAGTAGTTAGTGTCATTAGCAGTATGCCTTCTATCTGGTAAGGAACATGGTGGTGGTGCATTCGCCCAATGAGGCTCTCTGCCAAGACCATCTCAAACATAAGGAATCTTTGTTGGATGCATGCCTTTCCATTTTTAGTGCCTATGAACAATCTTTTTTTCTTTGAGAGGGAAAAATTTACGGACTTCTCGATGACGCAACGTACAGAAGGATAGAAGGATAACCGACAAGTCGCCTTCAAAGAAGAGCCGTTGAACTTCTTCACAGTACCTTTGATGGAAAAACTGCCAAGAAACTTCGACCACGAGCGGCTACCAAAGGTCCACAAGGAGGGGACACCTGTGCGTCCAATAGACAGTAACATAAGAGCAGCAACCTATGAACTAGCCTAACACGTGACGGGTCTCCTTAGTCCATTTGTGGGAAAATGCGAAAACCACATCCACAGTTCCATCCACTTTGTGCAACGTACACAAGAACTTCGGCTCCAGGATAGCGGCTTGTTAGTGAGCTTCGATGTAGTGTCCCTCTTCACTAGGGTACCACTGAAAGACTCCATCGATCTGATACGCAAGAAATTCGACAACAACCTAACAAGGCTCTTCGAGTTCGTGCTCACCTCAACATACTTCCTGTTCGACGGAAATTATTATGAACAGACAGATGGCGTCGCCATGGGATGCCCGCTTTCACCGGTTGTAGCCAACTTTTTTATGGAGAATTTCGAGGAGAAGGCAGTAGAACAAGGAAAACAAAAGCCAACTTGTTTCTTCCGCTACGTGCATGACACGTTCGTTGTTTGGCCACATGGATGGGACAGCTTAAATGAATTTCTGGGACACCTCAACTCGCTGCACCCCAACATACAGTTCACGATGGAGGTGGAGCAGGATGGTGCCCTACCGTTTATTGACGTCCTGGTGAAACGGAAACCTGATGGCAAGCTGGGATACGGTGTATACAGAAAACCTACATACACCTAAATGCCTTCAGTTGCCACGACAACTCCCAGCGTGAAGGCGTTTTACGCACACTTGTTCACAGGGCACGATCGATGCGACCAGGAGAGCCTTCCAGCAGAAATGCAGCACCTCGAGACAACGTTTCGGAAAAATGGGTAAAACCAAAAGCAAATAAGACTTGCACTCCGACAGACTGCGCCAAGAGAACAAGAAGAAGAAACAGAAGAACACAAGTCATTGGCGTGAACCCCTTTGCCGCAACCACCTCAAGAAAAACCGGTAGAATCCTGGGGAAAACACAATGTGAAATGTGTATTCCGACCCCCTGCAAAATCCTAGACTCTACTAGGTTCAATGAAAGATGACCTAGGCCTTCGAAAACAAGGCGTTTATCAAATTCCCTGTCAGTGCAGAAACAGACATTCTGGGTTAGAGAATTGGTTTGGTTCAACTTTCCATTTCTCACAAGATATTAATTCCACAGTAGGTTCTCCATTTCAGAACGAGTGTTATGATCTTATTTCAAGTAATTGCATACTCTGATTTTATCCCTGCTGACACTACATGAGTAGATTTCATTTTATTGAATTTGGTAGGTTGTTATAAATCTGTATTGCTGGGTAGGTCATGGTCCCCCATGAGTATTCCCACACACACAGTGGGGGAATCACTGGTAGCATGGTTTGTAGGAAGTATGAAGGAACATTAGTAGCAGTGAATGTTTGAGACAGGCTGGAGGTGTGATCAGATAAACCAAAATGTAGTTTAACACTGACTGATTACAACAAGCAGTGGATCCAGGTTTTTGAATAAAGTCCCAGACTGGCACTAATTTTTGTCTATCACAAGCACAATAGCATTTCCCCCAACTTTTTCCTCCCTCTTTCTGATTAAAGAATCTCTGGCCCTATAACTTAAAATTTGTACAGTCTTCACATTCAGATCTGTGACAAGCTGGTAAGTGCAAATATTTCCTATTTTTATTACATGAAGACGAAAGTGAGTTTCATTCCATTAAAAACGATTCCTCTCCCTCTCTCTTCCTTTCTTTCAGAGTCTGTGGGCTGAAAAAATTAATCTTTTATGCAGATGATGTTTGTGTATGTTGAATAGTGTGACATATTTGCCCAGAATAATACATTTCTAGATTCTTCAGTGACTCAGTTTGATGACCTGGAGCAGTTAATTAGTCAAATCTATGCACTGTTACCACAAAAATAAAATTAGTTTTTGCAGTAATTGTTATTTGGTAAGCTAGGAGAACTTAAATGGTAACAATAAAAAACTGTAACAAAATAAATACAGTGTTCAAATGTGCAGGGCAATTATGCAGAATATCTTGATATTTTCTGCAAATAAAGGTACAAAAATATCCTATTTTTGGGAACTATTAGTTTTTCCCCTGAAGTAGAAAGAAGAATAGGTTGGAAAGATTATTAAGGAAGGGCATGTAACTCAGACCGCAGAATGTGAGGGACACACTTCTGATGATCATGAAGAGCATACCTCATCCTAATAGGTGTGAAAAAGCCTGAGACAGGAGCCAAAAGGTAGTCAGAGTTGAGAGTAAGAATACATAGAAAGAATAGTTAGAGACAGATACGAAATGGATATTATAGTGAACACATCAGTTAAGCAGTTTCTCACTTACCCCCCCCCCCCCCCATTATCCCCCTCCTCCCAAAACATTGCACTAATACTATATAACACTGCCCCTAGCATTGATAACGCCAAATTGAACTGAAGTCACTCATCGATGATTACATCCCGTAGAGCTGCCAAACTACAGGCATGTTGAAGCTTCCTGCCAGATTAAAAATGTGTGACAGACCAAGATAAATTGGGACCCTTGCCATTCATGGACAACTGCTCTGATCTGATTTGATTTGATTTGATTTTGTTTTCTTTTGTGGTGCAAAAAACAAATAAGGTCATAACCACCCAAGTGGGAACCATAGAACACGAACCCAAAAAATGAGTTAAAAGTGACTACATGTTAAGCACAATTGATGCAAGGAAAGAGAGCTACAAACAAGGACTACGTCTTGCAGATAGTTCCACAAAATACACTGTAGGGACAACAGTGGTCTCGAACTAAAGATTAAATGTCCTTCACCGCATTGCTTCGACAGATAAAAATTAAAATGCTGTCAATAGCCTGTTCATTGTTGACTAAAAAGACCAGTAACTCAAATGGCAAACATACATTAGAACATAATCAGTTAAAATGGGGCATTCGGTCAGGAAATGGTGAACTGTCAAGGTTGATAATAGTGAGCATTAAGTTGTGAGTGATTACTGCTTAACAAATGGTGATGACTAAAAAGACAGTGCCCAATATGCAACCTAGCTAATATGATCTCCTCATGTGAAGAGAACCAAGACAGGTCAGCCAAACTGCTGGGAGAGTTTTACTCCCCAGAGCTTGTTCCCATGAAGGGAAGAACAGCGGTTATGCCAAAGTAACACCAATAGCTGGTAGATGGCAACACAAATACCATCAGATGGAATGGAAGAACTAGCGGACCGAGATACGAAGACTGCAGCCTTGGCAGTAGCGTCAGTGTCCTCGTTTCCTGTCAGACCAATGTAGCCAGGAACCCACATAAACATCAAAGTGGCTCCATCAAGAGGGAGCAAGTTACAGCTTTCCATGATCCGTTGAACTAAGGGATGGATGCTGTACAGCACAAAGAGAACTTGAAGGGCACAGAGAGTCAAGGCAGATGACACAATTGAAACGGCTGTGTCGCCGGATGTAATGCATGGCCTATACAGGCGAAGATCTCAGCTGTAAATATTGAGCAATGTTCCAGAAGCCAGTACCGAAAAACGTCGGTGACACTGATGAAGGCACACCCAACACCACCGTCAGTACAAGAGCCATCAGTGTATCCGAAGGTGTTACCACTAAGATCTGTGCGAAGGTCGAGAAACTTACACCGATAGATCGAAGCTCGAGAAGCTTTCTTAGGAAGTGAATGAAGTTCAAGGTGAACAGGGGCTGCCACACGAAGGCAAGAAGGTGAAGGGTTCACAGCCATGGGGAAAGTGTCATGGAGCATGAAGTTAAGCTGCCAGAGCAATAGCTGAAAATGAACTCCAAGAGGAAGCAGAGAAGAGGGACTCACCCCATACTAGTGGTCAAGTCATCAAAGAATGAGGCATAGGGTGGGTGGCCAGGCATGGCAGACAAATGGCACATGTATCTGCTGAGGAAAACATCATGCAAGTATGACAGCAGTAGTTCAGCACCTTCTGCATAGAGTTTCTCAGTTGGACAAGTGTAAAAGGTACCAGTGGCCAAACGGATTCCACGGTTGTGGATTGTATTTAGACAGCGTAAGATGGATGAACGTGCAGATGGATAAACGAAACAGCCAGAGTCTAGTTTTGAACAGACAAGGAATCGGTACAAACAGAGGAGGGTGGTCTGATCTGTTCTCCAGGAGGTACAACTCAGATCACGAACGACATTGAGGGACTAGGTGCAGCAGGTGGCCAAATAAGATATGTGGGACGTCCAAGAAAGCTTTCCATGAAGCATGAACCATCAAAAATTGCGTAGTTTCAGAAAACGGAAGAGCTACAGGACCAGAAAGCAAAGACAACGGAAGAAATCCATTACGCTGTGAGAACTTCATACAAACGGCTTTGTCAGTGGAAAAGCGAAAGTCACTGTCGATGTTCCACGACTACAGGCGATCGATACATCACAAAAAACGCCACTCAAGGAGACAAGTTCGTGAAGCACTGCAATACACCGCCAAATTGTCAACGAAAAGGGCATACAGGCCATAATAGGGTTTATGGCTATGGTAAAGTGAACAACAGTCAGAATGGAACCATGAGGCACCCTGTTTTTCTCGATAAAATACCGAAATGGCAGAGAACACAGGTATCTTGACACTCTTTCCCTTAAAAATTTCCTAAGGAAACAGGGCAAGAGGCCTTGGAATCGCAATGTATAGAGTGTACAAAGGATACCAGTCCTTCACCAGATCTTGTAGGCTTTCTTCCAGTCCAAAACACGGCCACAGTCTGGTATTACCACAGGAAACCATTCATGATGTGAGGTGACAAAAGTGACGAGATGGTCAACTGCAGAACAGTGCACTCAAAACCTCACTGAGAAGTGGTTGGTAAACTGCAAGTTTCAAGTCACCATGCATCCAGGCATGAATCATATGATCCACTACCTTGCAAACACAGTTGGTGAGAGAAATGGGGTGGTATCTAGACGAAAGGTGTTTGTCCTTACCGGGATTAGATATTTGTATGACAGTGGCTTCACGCTATCATCTGGGAAACCTGCCCTCTGCCCAGATGCAGTTGTACGTATGAAGGATAAAGTGCTTGCCCACAAGAGAAAGGTGAGGCAACATCTGAATGTGACCACAGTCAGGCCCTGGAGTGGAAGATCGGGATGAGCTGAGAGTATGACCTAGCTCCCTCTGAAAGGAAATGGGTATCACCTGAGCTTCCTCGGCTCGTTTCCTATGGAGGAAGGCAGGGTGACAGTGAGTGGAGCTCGAAATCTCTGTAAAATAGTAGCCTAAGATGATGGAGATAGCAATGGGGTCCACTATGACATAGTCTTCTACGCTCATCCCAGAAACTGGGCATTTGAACTTGGTCCCAGAGAGGTGTCGGAGGTTAGGCGACATGACGGAACAGAGTCGAACTCTTACAAGCACTACATCAAGAAATCCAGCTTTTTTTTACTCTATCTCAAAGAATGAGACAACAATGCACACACAGCTGTTTACAATGAATAAAGTAAGTCATCGTAGGATAATGGTAAAACGCGGAGAGCACGTCTCCACAAGCAGATTGCGACACATCATTCCTCAGTTCACCAATGAACTGGGACACGACTCATTAAGGATGAAGTGCGAAGTATGGACCACTCCGCAGCAGTAAGGATAAGGTCTGCAAGGTACTCTACCCGGTCATTACAGATGGGGAAATGTTGTTAGTCGAATGTCGCCAGGGTGGAGTACAGCCTCCAGTGGGCCTTAGAAAGCTTGCAATTGGGTTTACACATAGATGGGATAGAAGTCAGCAATTGGATAACACACAGGAAATGGTCGCTCGAGTATGTGTGAGAGAAAATGGACCACTCGAAACGATGGGCAGGCTAGGCAGTGCAGAATGAGGACCCCAAATGGGAATCAGTTTGTGGAGTCTGAAAGGAACGAGGGTGCTCCAGTGTTAAGTGAGGTTGAGTTGATTGAGGAGGTCAGCCATGAGGATACCTCTCAGAAAGGTTCTGGGAGGGCCACAAAGGGGATGGTGTGCATTAAAGACCCTGAGCAGCAAAAAGGGGTGATGGGGTTGACCAAAAAACTGAACGAGTATGCCCTGGTGATACTGAATGATGGAGGTAAGTTGACGTTACAAAGAGAAAGGTGAAGTGTAGAAGGAAAATGAAGACTAACAGCCTGCAGCTCGGGGTTCAGTGAGATGGTCTGACAATGAAAGTCATCCAGAACGAGCAATGTGACTTCCCCATAAGATGGACTGCCGTCCTTTGGGGGAAGGTCGAAGCAGACCACAAAGAAATGCGAAAGGTCTAAGTGGTCATGAGGACGCAATTTTGTTTCCTGGAGGCAGAAAACAAGAGGACGCTGCTATTCCGAAAGCAGCTGTAATTCCTCCTTGTTGGACAGAGTGCTGCAAACGTTCCACTGGAGGAGAGTCTACATGCGGAAAGGATAGGAGGGATGAAAATAAAGGTTGCCACCTCAATGACTGTCAAGTGCCAGCTTTCAGACTCACTGTTACAGGGCGCTGAGGCTGGAGGATCCTGTTCCACGGGATCTAAAGAGGTGTCGGCAGCCTCTCTTGGTTGGCCTGTGCATTCCAGAGCAGAGAAACGGTTGGCAGTGTGCACGGGGAAATGGAGGTTGGCCAGGTGAGGATATCACACTGCTGAAGAGGCTCTCTGAGTCAGGGAGGAGAAGACCGTTTGCCTTTGATTTCTTAGAGTCTTTGCGGTTGTCAGATCAAGACACAGATGATTGTTGGCTGGAAGTACATAAAAAGTCTTCACAGGAGTATTCCTTCTGTTCTACTAGTTGTGTAGCAAGTGATTTCGCCACCAGAGGCTTGTTATACAGCCAGAGGGGACGCAGACGAGGATGCTACCATGACACTTGGCCATTTGACAGCTGTAGTGCTGAATTTGAGGTCGCAAGTTTGTATGACTGTGTCCTTTATGGAGTGAGGAGTAGCAAGAACAGTAGTTTTAGTGCCAGATTGTAAAATGCAGGGCTTTCGACCAAGGCAACAACATGCGAGTGACGGGGCTCAGTCAGTAGGGATAGCTATTTAATTTTATTTTTTTTTAAATCACCAGCCTTCTCAGCTTCTCAGTAGTCGCCGCTATGTGAAGATCGCGATCGGATTGTAGTCTCTGGTCACCGCGTATCTTTGGCGAGTTGGCATCCCGCGGGCCGCGACACGAAAGAACGAGGAAGAAGGGGGTTTCTGGGAGTTAGCTCTAGACTGTGTTTGAGGAGTGACGTCGGTGTTGTAGGGCAAGGCCGCTTGGTTGGCAGGCCCTGCGGAATCAGTCAGTTGGGGGTGGAACGCCGCGGGCTCGAAGATCCTAGCGTGGAGGGCTGGTGTTGTCCCGATGGCTGTCATCGTGTGGTCATTCAAAGGCTGAGAAGTGATTTCTTGGGTCTGCTATTGGATTCCGAAGAAGAACTCTAAAATGGTGCATGTTGCTGTTGCGTATATCAGACTTGTGAGTGGTGTAAACCTCGCTTCAGTACTGCAGTCTCTAGCTAGAGCGCTGCTTGGGAGGAGAGCATTGATATTGGCATTGTCATCTATTTAGCTGCTTTAGAGTAGATTACTGTTTTGGATCAAAGGCGGATCCACTTACGAAACGTGTTAACTGCAGTTCACTTCTTATGGTATTTTACAATTCTACTTGTCGTGATGAAATCGTCAATAGTATTTTCATAATTTAGCTTGGGACGTCATTCTGTGGTTTGGTGTGGCCCTCCCAAGAGTTTAAAGCTCAAAATATTTTCTTATTGCCCTTGCTGAGGTTGCCTTGCAACAGTTGTTGTCTTGCAACAGTTTGGTGAGCTGTGGTATAGTCAAAGTCCTCAGTAGTACCGCATCAACTCCCTCGACCCTTTTAAGACTTGTGAGCCGCACCCATAATGACATATACTCCCAGTATGCAATTTGTGTAAGTTGGTTGGCCTTGTTAACGTTTTGTGTATCGTGGAAAATATTTCCCATGCCGCATATGATCCTGAATGATAGCATGGCGCACAAAAGCGCATAACCACGACGAGATCAAAAGATCTGTATTGTATATTATTGTTTAACGGATGTAACCACTGAGCTTAAGAGTTGATTTGTGTTTTTTAATTTATTTCGAAAGGAAAAGATTTACATACCTGCTTAATTATAACATCTATGCTTAATTATTTGGCGTAATTCGTTGGATGTAGTATGCATCACATTTAGGGAGGTGAAAAGTGTTTAAAAGGAAGGAAAATATTTTGTGATACACTGCACATAGTGAAGGCTACAGGGTTTGGGTGTACGTAGATAGTAATCAGATTTTGTTGCATTTAAGTTGTTTTAATTAAAATTTAGTGATCAATATTTTATTGCCTTTAGAGAACACAGGTGATATCGACGAAATTTTTGTATTGCCATGTGGCGTTATAATCTTTTATTTAATCTTGCGTTTAGTAATTTATATTTTTTTCCTTTTTTTAAGAAGGAGTTTTGAGTTTTAAGTGTTGTAAATTGATCCTGAGAGCTGTTCTTTGATCTTTTATTATTCAAGAGATTGTTGGTTAAATAATTCTTCAGGAACTTTCATTAAGAAGCTGTATTGAGGATCTTGCTGTTCATGATAACGAATGTTCACTTACTATTTTAAATTCAAGTTAATAAAGTTGTAAAATTTTAAATGTAAAAGAAAAGCTTTTATTAGAGAAACGGTGCCTGCCTGTACTCCCCACAGCTGCCACGGCCTCAAGGTGATGGCCTTTGGGCATTGTCTCATGTTTTCCCCGGTATCTACCCAGCTAACGCCTGTGGGGCCATGTCAAAGGTAAGGCACTTTCTCTCACTGCACCCAGATTTCCTGGACAGCCTGCTCATCGAGATGCATGCAACAGTAGTGGGATCAGGCTGCATAGTCACCACTGCAATCGATACATCTGGGAGAAGGAGGCAGGTAATTGCCCTCATGAGCATCCCTGCCACAAGCAACACATTTGGCCATGTTTTGACATGACATTGGAATGTGGTTGTAACGTTGACACTGGTAAGAGTTCATAGGATTTCGAATGTACGGTTGGACTGGCTTTGATCTTTGATAGAAGTACTACTCTATCAAATGTGAGGAAAAGAGTCCATGTAGACACTAAAGTTGCATCAGCCCTTCTCATTACCCAATGGGCTGCAATGACGCCCTGATCATAGAGATAAATTTGGATATCTTGCTCAGTGAGATCATGGAGCAGCCTAGTGTAGGTAATAATATGTGCAGAATTCTGCATTTAGTCGCCTCGGCAAAAACAGAGTACTGCTGTTTTGTCTAAAACTGACATGGTGAGACCGTGGCTGTGTACAATTAATGTAGGTTAATTCTTACAGAGAAAAAAACAGCAACCAGCCACTACTAATACTGCTATTTTTGTAGGTAAATAGCGCTAAATAAATAGCAGTATTAATTGTGGCTGGCTGCTGTTTTCTTCTCTGTAAGAATTAACCTACACTAAAAACAGGATAGCCATGGAGGAGGAAAGCTGCAAGACTTTAATATAGCCAATGGTCTTCAAAAGCAAAGTGCCGTTACATAAACGATAGCAGGATTTCACAGGGGCTACAACTGCCTCAACACCTAGCAAAGGATTTAGACTAAGTCTGTGAAGGTGATTGGCTCACTGT
The DNA here is from genome assembly GCF_021461385.2 of Schistocerca piceifrons. NCBI lineage: Eukaryota > Metazoa > Arthropoda > Insecta > Orthoptera > Acrididae > Schistocerca > Schistocerca piceifrons. Next base: position 549,848,508 of record NC_060143.1, read on the forward strand.
AAGAAAATTCCCCATGGTTGCCAGCATCTCCGATCGCACGCTCCTTCCAACTGAGCCATGAGCCCCCATCCCCCACAAACGGAGGATCACCTGCTTTAGATGATTTTTCACACCTCAGGTCACACTTCTCGAACTCCTGAAAGAGTGAGCAATTGGCAATTTGGGAATGTAACACTTCAGGCAATCACCCCTCCCTGGGTATGGCCTGTACCAGGGGGTACATACAAATCCTACCCGTCGACCCAGGGCTCGCAATTACGCATTACACAGTCACCTGTTATGCATCAGACACAGGGGCCTGCTTTCAGGAGTGCAAAGGGAGGAGAAAGAAACATAGGTACCTCAAACACCAAAGCAGAGAAAGAATAGGGAACACCCCACACGTCGTCCGTTGGTGCCAATGACGACGGCACACCCGACACCAAAGGCAGCCCAACAGCCATCAATGTACACGAAGCTACTGCTGCGAAGGTCCATGCATAGGTCTTGAAACTGAAGGCAATAGACCAAGGCTGGAGTAGTGTCCTTAGGAAGCGAATGAAGACCAAGGTTAACACAGGTCATCGCACAAAGCAAGGTGATTCATACCCACCAGGAAAGTTGCAGGTAGCGAGAAGTTAAGCTGCCAGAGAAAGAGCCAAAAGTGAACTCCAGGAGATAAGAGCGAAGAGAGATGTACCCCATACTGATGGTCAAAAGAGTCATTGAAGGAGGCATAGGATGGGTGGCCATACATAGCAGACAAACGGAATGCATAACTGCTAAGGAAAAAGTCACGGTGGTGGGACAGCAGTATTTCAGCCACTTCTGCATGCAGACTCTCTCTCGATCAGGCCACTGGCCAAATGGATACCACGATGGTGATTAGTGTTGAGACGGCGTAAGAAGTATGGACGTGTAGATGCGTAAACGAAATACCCATAGTCTCGTTTCGAACAGACAAGGGACTGGTACAAATGGAGGAGGGTGGCTCGATCTGCTCCCCAGGAAGTACCACTGAGAACGCGTAGGACATTGAGGGACCGCATACAGTGGGTTGCCAGGTGAGACATGTGGGAGGACCAAGAAGGCTTCCTATCGAACATGAGCCCCAGGAATTTCGTAGTTTCAAAGAACAGAAGAGCAGCAGGCGACAGAAAAAACCAATTGCGCCGTCAGAAATTCACACTAGCGGTTTTGTCACTGGAGGTTATGAAAGCCATTGTCGACACTCCACGAATGAAGACGATCGAGATTTCGCTGAGGTCGCCGTTCAATGAGGCAGGATCGTGCTGTATTGTGATAGGTAGCAAAATCGTCAACGAGAAGGGAGCCAGAGATGCCCAGTGGGATACAGGCCAATAGAGGGTTAATGGCGGTAGCAAAGAGGACCACGCTCAGGATGGAACACTGAGGCAACGCATTCTGCTAGATAAAGGTGTCCGACAAGTCAGAACCCATATACCTTGAAAACTCAGTCTTTTAAAAATTCCTGAAGGAAATGGGACATGCAGCCCTGGATGCCTCACTTGTAGAGTATGGAGGATACCAGTCCTCCAGCGGGTGTAATAGGCTTTCTGCAAATCGATAAACACAGCCATAGTATGGGATGTCCACAGAAAACCGTTGATGACATAGGTGGACGAAATGACAAGATGATCAAATTCAGGACGACGCGCTCGAAATCCACGCTGTGCAGTGGTTAGTAAATTGTGAGACTTCACCACCTGCAAACACAGCTAGTGTGAGAAATGGGGTAGTAGCAGGAAGGAAGGTGTTCGTCCTTACCAGGCCTAGGTATGAGTATGATAGGGCTTTACGTCAACATCTGTGAAGCGTGCCCTCTGTACAGGTGTGGTTGTAAGTATGAAGCAGATAGTGCTTGTGCCAAGAGGAAGGTGCTGCAGCACCTGAATGTGCCCTGGGGTAGAGGATCAGGATGAAGTGAGAGCTCCCTCATAGCAAAGGAGGCATTGCAGCACTCACGATTCTGAGAAGGCAGTGATATCTCCCGAGCTTCCTCCACTCGTTTCCGTTGCAGAAAGACTGGGTGATAGAGGGAGGGCCTCGAAATCTCGGCAAAATGGCGTCCCAAGGTGTGGGAGATAGCAATAGATTTAACGATGACACCGTCTGCTACTGTCAGGCCGGAAATCGTGGAGTGGATCTTGGTGGCAAAAAGCATTTGGAGGTTGGCCCACGCGACAGAAGAGGGAGTGGAACTGTTAAAAGAACTAGCAAATTGATTCCAACTAGCTTTCCGCTATCCCGGATAATGGGACGACACTGTGCACGCAACTATTTATAATGAATGCAGTTTGCCATCGTAGGATGACGGTTAAAAACGTGGAGAGAACGTTTCCATGTGCGAATTAAATCGCGGTGCTTCTCAGTCCACCATGGGACCGGAACACCACGTGGTAAAGAGGAAGTGCGAGGAATGGAACATTCTGCGGCAGTAAGGATAACGTTTGTAAGATAACATACCTGGTCGTCACAACTGGGGAGATGTTGTTCGTCGAAGGTCGCCAGGGAGGAGTAAGGTCTCCAGTCAGCCTTAGTAAGCTGCCATGTGGGTGTGCACGTAGGTGGGGTGTTACCCAGCAAATGGATAGAAGACAGGAAATGGCTGCTCGAATTTGTGTCAGAGAGAAGAGACCAGTCGAGATGATGGGCAAGCTGAGCAGCACAGAAGGATTGGTGTGGAGTCTGAAAGGAACGTGGGTGCTCCTATGTTAAGGCAGAGGACGTTAGGTTGATTGAGAAGAGAGCACCTCTCTGACGGGTTCTGGGAGAACCGCAAAGAGATGTTGCACATTAAAGTCAGCAAGCAACAGAAAGGGGTGACGTAACCACCCAATAAGATGGAGGAAAACTGCCCTGATGACATCGAATGATGGAGGAATGTAAACTGTACAAAAGGAAAAGGTCGAGCAAGGAAGGAAAAGGCGATCTCCAACAGCTTGAAGGCAGGTAGTGAGGGAGATGGGTTTCCTATAAACGTCATCTCATATCAGTAGTATGACTTTCGCAAGAGATGGAATGCCATCCTCAGGGGGAAGTTCAAAGTGGACAGGGAAGAAATGCGAGTGCTGAGAGTTTTGTTTCCTAGAGGCAGAGAACATGTGTTCTAAGAGCAGCTGTAAATCATCTTTGTTTGGTCGAAGGCCATGAATGTTCCATTGCAAGACAGTCATAAGGTGGAAAGGGGAGGAGGGAAAAAAAATGAAGTAGTGTCACCTCGGTGGCTGCCGAGTCCCAGCTTCCAAATGCTCACTGCTACAGGACTCAGAGGCTGGAGGATCCTGCTGCATGACATCTACAGAGGCGGCGGCATTCTCTCTCTGTCGCTCTGTGGAGTCCAGAGCAGAAAAACGTTTGGTTGTGTGCACTGGCAACTCGGAGTTCGGCCAGGCGAGGGTATCTCATAGCGACACCGTCGAAGAGGATATCCAAATCAGCAAAGGAGAAGATCTTTTGCTTTCGTTCGACTTCTTAGAGCCTTTCTGGTTGACAGAGGAAGACTCAGATGTTGGTTGTCTGGAGGAACGTAGGACATCTTTGTGGGAGTATTCCTTTGCCCTTTCTGGCCTCCCAGTTGTGTAGCAGGTGACTGCGCCCCAGGAGGCGAATGTCTGGTGGCTTGTTTCGCAGCTAGATGAGGAGACAGTGATGCTACCATGACACTGGACGATTTCAGAACCACAGTGCTGAATTTGAGGTCGCATATCTGTGTGGCCATGTTCTTCATGGAGCGAGACGTAGCTAGAACAGTACTGTAAGAGCCAGATGATAGAATGCAGGGTTTGCACCTAGCCAATAACGTGCGAGCGACATAGTAAAGCCCTTTTTCCTTTACCCAGATCTCCTGGACAGCCCACTCATCGAGATACATGAGACAGTCTAGAGAGGACGCGTCATGGTCGCCATTGTAGCTGATACAGTTGGGAGAAGGAGGCAGACAATCACCCTCGTGCACACCCCTGCCACAGGTTACACATTTGGCTGGGTGTCGGCAAGACATTCGACTGCGGTTGAAATGATAGCAGTGCCCCAGGTTTGGAATGTATGGTCGGACTGTGGTAACTTCATAACCTGCTTTGATCTTTGACAGAAGCACCAATCTATTAAAAGTGAGAAAAAGAGTGCATGTGGACACTAAGGCTGTGTCTACCATTTTCATCACTTGATGGACGGCAGTTCTACACAGATCAGAAGGTACGTTTGGATTTCTGCCTCGGGGCAGCCTAGTGTAGATAACACCACGTGAGGAAATCAGAGTTCTATGGGCTTCAATGCGAACAGGATAGCTGTGGAGATGCGAAGTGGCAAGCAGTTGTGCTTGAGAATCAGAAGTGCCATTGCATAAACGAGAGCAGGATCACAGTGCCAGCAAATTGCATCAGCACCTTTCTGAATAAGAAACGGATTTACCGTTGCAAAGGATTGACCGTCTTCAGTACATGAAACCATGAGGAACTACGGCGCACCTGGGAGAGTCTTTAACTCAGGAGCTTCATTCTGTTTACGTTTGGTAGACGTGGACTGCGAAGATGATGATTGGCTCATTGTGAGAATATCTCCCATGACTGCCAGCAGCTCTGATGGAGTGCGCCTTCCAACTAGTGCGCCCCCTCCCCCCCCCCCCATAGGGGGCTTACCCACCTTATGTGATTGTTCACACCTCAGAGTGCATCTCCCAGACACCTGACAGGGGGACCAATCGGCTATTTGGTGAGGGACCAGCTCAGGCGACCACCCCTTCCCAGGGCCTGGCCTGTACCAGGGGGTACATGTGACCCAGGACTGGGAATTACACATTACCTAGTTACCTGCCATTCCTCAGACGCATGGGCCCCCCTTCAGGAGCGCAGAAGGAGGAAGAAGAAAAAGGGGAACCTCAAACGCAGAAGCGGGAGAGGGATAGAAGGAGGTGAACGAAGAGTGAAATAAGGAACGAGAAACAGTGGTGAGATTGTTGTGACTGCAGCAACTGAAAATGCAGAACACATTCCTGATAACACCCCAGACATGTTCCCCAACGGAGAGCAAAAAGAATTGCAAGAGGATAGACATGCAGTATGGAAGGAAAAAGATGCTGCAAAGGCTGGGGCCCTGTGGTAGCGAAGTACGAAACTGGAAAAGAGCGGCGACCGCCTGGCGTTCTAGGAACCTTTGCTTTTTCTTGTATACGTTAATGACCTCTTGTCTGTTACATTGCCAGATGCTAAGGTTGATTTGTTTGCGGATGATACAAACATTACAATAAATAGCAAGTGAAGTACAGATTTGTAAATGGCTGCTAATAAAATTTTCATTGACATTAATAAATGGTTTAGTGCTAATTCACTATCCTGAAATTGTGAAAAGGCACACTATATGCAGTTAAGCACGTGTAAGAGAATTCATTCCAGTGTGTGTATAACAGATGAAGACATGCACATCGAAGATGTTGACGCTGTTAAATTTCTGGGATTACAACTCGATAATATATCGAGTTTCAAAGAGCATACCACGTAATTTCTGAAGCGCCTAAGCAAGTCTGTATGAGTAGTTGCAGTGTTTATAATGTCAGACATAGGAGATTTAAAGTACGAAAACTTGCATACTTTGCTTACTTTCATTCTATTATGTCATATGGGATCGTAACCTGGGGTAACTCGACAAACCGAGCAAAAATGCAAAAGCGTGTAGTAAGACTCATTTGTGGTGTAAATTGAAGAAATCTGTTGAAGGAACTGGGTATTCTAACTACTGTTTCTCAGTATATTCATTCCTTAATGAAATTTGTGGCAAGCATATGTCTGTTGTAAATAGTCTTTACGGGTTTGCCGCCGGATCACGTGCAAATTCCACAGTATTTCCTCGGAGCAACTGACCGACATCTTCAGGTGGTTCAACCTTGCTTCCGTAATGACGCAATCCCAGAAAGATGATGCCTGGGATAAAACTTGCGTCTTTTCATAAATCATGATATTTCCTGTATTCAGACAGTGTTCCGTAATCTTGTAGACACCACACTTCCTCAGGCCAAGATCATCCTTAACCGAACCCAACAAGTTTTTCCATTCTGCAGATGATTGGCAAACACACTTAATTGGTTCAAATGGCTCTGAGCACTATGGGACTCAACTGCTGTGGTCATCAGTCCCCTAGAACTTAGAATTACTTAAACCTAACTAACCTAAGGACATCACACACATCCACGCCCGAGGCAGGATTCGAACCTGCGACCGTAGCAGTCACACGGTTCCGGACTGCGCGCCTAGAACCGCGAGACCACCGCGGCCGGTAAACACACTTAATTCCATATCTTCCTAGGACTCTTCCGATTCTTGACGACATGGCACCAAAATACGGAAAAAAGGCGAAAGTGGTGGGTGTCTTCGTATCTTCATTCTGCTCCACAGATTGAACTCGCCTGGGTCTGAATGCATTACGTATCTGTCTCTCAGAATAACCGATTTGTCGGAACACTGTCTTCAAATGTTGTATTTCAGTCGACAGACTTTCAGGATTAGATACCACATGTGGACTAAAGCACGTAATGCACTACCGCACTGTGCTGGATGATGGCATCTTGTGGTCTCCAGATACAGACCTGTATGCGTTGGCTTGCGGTATACGCTGTGTTCCAAGATTCTATCTGCTTTCCTTCGTACCAAAACATCAAGATAAGGTAAAGTACCATCTTTTTCCACTTCCGTTGTGAAGTTTATATTCGGATGGAGTGAATTCAGATGCTGAAGAAACGTAGGTAGAGTATCATGTCCATGTGGCTACACCACAAATGTATCATCCACATACCGCAAAACCAAGAGGGTTTGAGAGTGGCTGACTTTAGTGCTTTTTCTTCAAAGTCCTCCATAAAATAATTGGCCACCACAGGCGACAGAGGGCTTCCCATGGCGGCACCGTCCACTTAGTCAAAATACTGGTCATGAAATAAGAAGTATGTTGAAGTAAGCACGTGTTTGTGTAATGCAACTATGTCTTACTCAAACATGTTGCTAATGAGCTCCCAAGGGTCCTGCAAGAACACCTTTGTAAATAGACACAACATCGAAACTTTCTAAGAGATCCGACGATTGCAATCTAAGAGTTTTCAGGCGACCTATGAAATCTTCAGAGTTTCGAATATGATGGTCGCACTTGCCTACGAGAAGTCCCAATAGTGATGTCAGGTATTTGGCAACAAAATAAGTAGGTGCTCCCATGTTACGTACAATGGGACGGAGAGGTACCCCGTTCTTATGGATCTTGGGTAGGCCGAAGAGTCCAGGAGGAACTGCGGCCTGTTGATGGAAACCCTTAGCGACTTGCGCTGGAATTGAGCTCTTCCTGATGAGTTACAATGTCTTTCTCTGGATCCTACCCGTCGGATCACTTTTTAGTTTACTACATGCAGGATCGTCGAGCAGTTTGTATATCTTGATGTTTATTCTGTGCGTGAGAGATGAGCAGTAGCAATTCCTTTGTCAGCAGGTAAAACGACGATGTCTTGGTCTTCTCTCAATTCTTGTAGAGCATTTCTTTCAGCTGAGGTGATGTTGAAGTTGGACTTCTTAGGTGAAGTTGAGTCAAGATGCGGCATCTGTCACGCCTAATCTCTTCGGCAGCATCGTTAGGAAGTTTCGAAACAGCCTGCTCTATTGCACTAATCACATCTCCGATCGGAATGGTCCCTGGTGTAGGTGCCAAATTCAGACTCTTCTCTAGCGCCGAAACCGCAGCGTCGTCAAAAGTCTTCTCCGTGAGATAAAACATTGTACGTCTTCTTGGCATGTCTTCTTGCATTCGGGCTACGAGTCGATCGTATTTTGTCATCTGACAAATCTTAGCTTGTCGTTCAGTCCAGTCAGCCAGTGCCCAAGTGCCGCTGTCTACCCAGTTCCAAGATACCGCTGAAAAGTTCGCTGAAATCTTCAGATGGAGTGATAGCAATCGTCTGGTCACTAAGCACTATTGCTGACGCGTATAGTGCACCCGTTCCCTCACCACTGCCGCACTCTCCCGTCGTTTAATTTAATTCTAATAGCAGCCGCACAATTTATACACTGTTCAAATTTATCAAACGTAGGGATGGTTTACTTGTCGCGGCATCTCAGTAAAAATGCAAGGCTGTTTTCCAATCAACCTCTCATGTTACGTAAGGTATCTTGTATATTTATTACAACTGCATAACTATGTTCCATTCTGACAGTGTACTAATTCTGTAAATATTAACGGTTCCAGTTTACTGTTACATATTCACATATTTTGATTATCTTCCGACAAATGGTCAAGAAAGCGAGTATTACATTCAAGTGTTTTACGTTGTGCTTTCTGACTTGATCTACACCCAACACAATCATCTCGTTTCTGGGTCTATGGAACGAAAACTGAATCAAACCTAATCTAATTTTATGCGACATGCATGTCTCATGTTATTTGGCACGACGTCAATCATTACATGGACATTCCCACGCAATTTTATGTAAATGTAACATCGCAAAAACGACGGGAGGCGCAAAAATGGGCACTAATCTATTTTTTTACTTTAAATAACTTCATATATAAATTACTTAAGCACATTAATTTTGTGAAATATTATTTCAGAAATAACATTTCAAAGCTATAGCGGCAGTCGGCCTGTAGCTGATTGCGATCGATTATAAAACTTTTTTGTTTTCGAAAGTAAGTGAAGAGCGTTCCTGCTCTGATCTGTCTAACTACACCCAATGACTAAGCTTTCTTTTGTATAGACAAATCTGATTTAAGTGTACCTTTAGAAGCACTTGTAATTAAATTAATGTAAATTAGTTAAGTTTCATGAGTTCTCATTTTGACAGTTCTCCTAATAGATGTAAGATACATGAAATGTATTATTTTTGCAGCCAACGGATGTGCCATTTATTCATCTGCAACTTGCTACAGCGTCCCTGAGATTAACTGCCGATCATCACGAAGTGTTTTGTAAACTTCGAATGCAAGTGCGGAATCTTAAATGATCTGGCCACAGTCTCCAAGCTACGATCCCATTTCGCCCGCAGCTAACAAATACCGGTCCCGCAAATCTGGTGGTGGTATTATAAGATGTAATATTCTCCAAATTTTACGGCGTTTCTCTGTAATTCAGTTTCACCACTAAGAAAAATGCAACCACAACCAACAATGGCCGTCTACTCTAGCTAATTTTAACAGTTTTTGTTTTGTTTTTTGCAGTGATTAATTTCAATTTTTACTTAAAACAAAATTTTGGTAATCTTGCACGAGTAGACGCGTCAGATGCATTATGTTACATAACATGGGTGCTAATGCTAACAAGTGAGATGGTGCGAATATGTCAAGATATTTTTATATAACAACTTTGAAGCTGCCAAATAAGTCGAAAAGCTAGTTTCCTTCTTTTACATTCCTAACTGTCCCCAGGGCAAATTCGCCGTTTTTGTGCTGCAATAGGGGCATTTTCATTCACAAGGGGAGACCACAACGTTTAGATCACAGATTTACTTCCAACTTTGCACACTTTTAGAAGGCCATTAAAACAACATGATGTGCAAGAAGTGAGGGCACTACCGTGGCAATTTCAAGAAAATCGCAAGAGAAGTTTTACGCGACTATTACGAAACTGATGTATTTGTGAGTAGGTACCGCGTGTTAGAGTTCATCCTGATCAAGTGGTTATGCCGAACCGGTAGCTCAGCGTGTTCGGTCAGACGGATAGTCGCCCTATGTAATAATTAAAAAAAAAGCTGAGTCTATGGATAACAATGAACTTTAACGGATGTCATAGAACGTTCGCCCCGAATAAACGGAACGAACAAAAACAAAATGAGATTTTAAAAAAGTGGTTCACGTTCGACCCTCGGAAGGCGAACGTGTATGAGCGGACGGTTCGGCTCCCGCTCAGACTTAAGTTTTAATCTATGCTATCGGAACAAACAGAAATTTTTCAAAATATCGGTGACTTGTGTTTTCCTTTAGAAACTCTGGACATTTTCTGTAAAGGCGGTAAAGCTTCATTCATTCGATGTGGTAGATGCCGTTTCAATTTATGTTTTCCATGTCTGTATGACAAACGCCACCGTGTAACGTATGATGTCAAGAGCACATCCGAGGAGTAATTGTACGTTACTCCTGTGGTCTGGCTAACTGTGACTTACCACATGAGTGAATAGTGTTATTTGCGTCATTACCTATCTAGGTTTGACTTGGCCTTCCAAGCCTGTCACTCGGCCTTAATAATGTAATTGAAGATAATAAATAGTTAAATAACATATGAAATTCGCTATAACTTCATAAAAATGCGCGTTTTTTTAATTATATTACATTTCAAATCACATAAGTTAAATAATGTGACCACTGATAAAAAAATAGCAGAGTGAGAACTGTCACCTCGTCCACGACCTTTCGCAAAGCGCGAACGTTGACGACTTCGCCACAGTGACCACTTATAACTATTGACATCTAACCACGCCCTAGCTTCTGCTCGAAACGCCTTCCAGCACCTCCCACGGAACCTTTTTTGAACTCACTGGAACAAGTCGGCGTAATTTGCCGCTGCGCCGACGCCAGTGAATGTCGTAATGGGCGACCAACGTGATGCTATGGGAAGGGACATGGGTTGAGGTACTGTGTGTGTGTGTGTGTGTGTGTGTGTGTGTGTGTGTGTGTGTGCGTGACGATTTTTATTGCTGCGGACTGGGGAAGGGGATTGAATGGCTGAAGAGGTTCGTTCCGGCACTTGGAATTTTAGAAATTAACCCCGCGTTAAACATATACATAGTTGCAAAGATGTAATCGTAGTGTTGTACATACACAGAGCGTTTAGAAGCTCTCCAAGATTAGTGGAGATGCAATACAAAATGTTTGGCCGTCCTGGTAGTGAAACTGGTTGCCCTGTAATTTTGCTTGCATTTGTGAGGATCTTGCAAATTTATTCGCTGTTGCACTCTTATTCTTTGTCCCAATATAAATGTCCTGCGGTTACTACTCTCATTCTCGAAGCTGTAGTTAAAATTTCCACATGCTCAAGCTGCAGTGATGATAGTGGAAGGATGCAAAACTAGTAGTAATGGAGGTTTTATAGTTGTTTGTGGATTTGAAAAGGAAGTGCAAGAACCGCTTAGAAATTCATTGTATTCTGATGAGCGTATGAAATGAGTTAAAACATTGTTAAGAGTGGGCAAACCTAAGGAAATTATTTTATGGGGCATATATGTAACTAGCATCGTATCTGCATCCAGTATCTACGAAAGTACGTTCATCAGTATCGAATGTCAAACATATGGTAAGATTTAGACAGAAGTTTGCTGATGATTAGCAAGTTTGCTAACAGTTGCCGGTGCAGATGGCTACGACGTCTACAACTTTAGTCTAACATTGCTTATTCGACGCATTATGTGCAGCACCGCGATCTGAGAGCTGGATGGAGATGATGAGCAGTACGGCCCAATGACGTTTAGATTTGTTCGGTAAAGTGAATCATACAGAAACTGCGCAGTCATCTTCTATTATGTTCTGTTTAGCAGTGACGAACAAACCTATAGAACAAGTATTTTAACTGATGCTATCACACAGACTTCAAAAGCTACATGCAACGCTCACTCTAAAACTTTCATGAAATTATAAACCAAAGAACAAAACTAACAAAAATGTTGAAGCTTCCTAGCAGATTAAAACTGTGTGCCGGACCGACACTCGATCTCGGGGCCTTTGCCTTTCGCGGAAAGACAAAGAAAACAAAAATATTATTCATGTGAAAAGCATAATTTGGAACAATAAACGAGTACTACAGCACCTTATGATCCTTGCTCAATCTCAGCACACCTTCCTTCAGTCCCCACCCACATTCACAAGAATATCTCTGCATTAACTTTTCATAAAGTTGACCGCCTTTAGGTAAACTGCACTATACAAACTTGTCAGGCGTTTACCATCCTATATTATTCATGTTGCATGGTTAATTTTTCCGCGTTGTCAATTCCGAAATTCCTTTTTTGTACATTTTGTTGTGCTAAAGTGTTGGGAATTTGACATGAAGCTAAACATGTTCCCACACACACGCTCAGCACACAGAATTACAGCTACTCAGACAGCCTTGTGGAGCTATCAGCAAGTGGGAGAACAAGTGGGAGAATACAACATCTTCTATCTTTTAAGTCCCCGTATTTGTCACTTATCTTGTACAAGACGTTTCTTAAAATTTTTGACAGTGTACTCGGCTTCTTTTACGGTATCTCTTATAAATGAACGTGGTCCCAGCTTTTATAAAGATTTGTCACAGACGTTTGGCAATGGAATACGGTCATATGTCACTGGTGACATTATCCACAATATCAAAGGCAGATCTGATTTAGCAGTCTAAGCCTGGAAACAACGAAAGCGTGACAGATTTAGGACATTCGGGACGCAGAGACACTATTTACTGCTTACTGTTGCTTCCGTCAACGAGGTACCCTCTTTGCCAGTGGACCTCGTTCTTCGGACGGCACCGAAGTTGTTTTGAATGCTTACGTCAAATTTTATGGCGACTGACATTATTAATTCACAGGTTGGTGCGTGATTTTTACGACCAGCACATCGTACAACTTGCGACTGGGCCTGATGCCTGCGAATACAGAGATGACAGACTGCAACTTCTCCTGGGGGAAACGTCCTTTAGGTCAAGTGGACACAGAGAGCAGCAAGGAGTCTCTTACAAATGCGTAAGAGACAATCCGAATCGCAATGCCACACTTTCAGTGCGCCCGGTTTTCTTCTTTGGAAAATAACTTCCGAGTAACGTTTCGTAGAATATGTCGTTGTGATCAAAGACAAGTATACAAACAGCGTCGTACTTCAGCCGAAGCTGATCATAGCCATTAATATTTTATTCCACACAAGACTCACTGAACAACAACAAATAATTATTATAAAATTATTGGCCCATCTGTTTCTGATGATCTTCTGATTAACAGCAGATAATTATTGTAAAATTATTGGCGTATCTATTTCTGATGCTCCCAAATGTTACTACTTGTAAAGAAACAAATGTTTGGTTAGATAATTCTTAGCGAAAAAATACAGATTTACCGATAAACGTTTAAATTTAGCTCATGCTTCTTCACTGGTTCAAGTAGTAACAACATAGTTTTCCCCATTTGTATCAGTATTCTGAATGTAGAAATAAAATTTGTATAAACAGTAAGACACTGTGAGGAGTGTCCTCAAGTTCCGCCGCAGGGGCGTTCTCGGAGCAGGCCCTCAACAATACAACATCGCCTGAAGCGGCTTATGCTGTTGCCTAGCATTACTTCGATATTGTATCGATTTCTTCGTGAATTCGTTGCTTTAATCGAGCGCTTGGTTTTGTGGAAGAAGTGTTTTGGTTTCATCCGATAGTGAACACCGGCTTCGTATCGAACCTTGAGAAGGAGCTGAGCATACTCTCTCAAGGCGGGACTGTGAGTCAGCTGAATAAGGTACGTGATCAACGTCCCTGCTCATAGCTCAAACACACCGTCTTCTGTCACATAGGCTGGCCGAAGAAACTCTTCCTCTCTGCGCGTGAGCGTTGACAGTTGACAGTTCCAGACACTTAAAGTGAATAGAATGATGATTACTAAGATCAGTAACTGCGGTTCAGCAGCGTGTATCTGCACCATCTCTGCGTTTGAGCCTTTCGTGTTTTAGTTCCTTCTAACGCGCAAATTTGTATAATACACTATGTGATCAAAAGTTTCCGGACACCTAACTAAAACTGACTTACAAGTTCGTGGCGCCCTCCATCGGTAATGCTGGAATTCAATATGGTGCTGGCCCACCCTTAACCTTGATTACAGCTTCCACACTCGCAGCCATACGTTCAATGTTGCTTGGGGAATGGCAGCCCATTCTTCGCGGATTGCTGCACTGAGGAGAGGTATCGATATCGGTCGGTGAGGCCTGGCAAAGAGTCGGCGTTCCAAAACATCCCAAAGGTGTTCTATAGGATTCAGGTCAGGAACCTGTGGAGGCCAGTCCATTACAGGGATGTTATTGTCGTGTAACCACTCCGCCACAGGCCGTGCATTATGAACAGGAGCTCGATCGTGTTGAAAGATGCAATCGCCATCCCCAAATTGCTCTACAACAGTGGGAAACAAGAAGGTGCTTACACCAAGCGAAGCGTAGATGGCATTTACCGCCGTGATGTGCGGCTTATGAGCAGCCGATCTATCATGACATCCAAGTTTTCTCACATCCCGCCTAACTGTCATAGTACTGGCAGTGCATCCTGATTCATTTTGGAATTCCTGTGTGACGGCCCGGATAGATGTCTGCTTATTACACACTACGACCCTCTTCAACTGTCGCCGGTCTCTGTCAGTCAACAGACGAGGTCGGCTTGTATGCCTTTGTGCTGTATGTGTCCCTTCACGTTTCCACTTCATTATCACATCTGAAACGGTGGACCGAGGGGTGTTTAGGAGTGTGGAAATCTCACGTACAGACATATGCCACAAGTGACACCTAATGGCCTGACCACGTTCTAAGTCTGTGAGTTCCGCAGAGCGCCCCATTCTGCTCTCTCACGATGTCTAATGACTACTGAGGTCGCTGATATGGAGTACGTGGCGGTAGGTGGTAGCACAATGCACCTAATATGAAAAACGTAAGTTTTTGGAGGTGTCCGGATACTTTCGATCACATAGCGTGTGTACGAGGCACGCTCAACCATGTTGCTGAACTCGGTTTCCTGTAGACATATTCAGCGGATATAATTATTATTTTTTTAAGAATGTACTGATTGTGCCTCATCCACGTTTATTTTACAATTTTTTAGTCTACGCTAATTTTCGTATTTTCTCTAATTTCGAGTTGCGTGTGGCTGGAGGTAAAATAGTTATGTATTGTTCGGTTTTCATGAGGGTTACAATCCAGTGTGTCTCATTTGTAGATCAACACTGGTTTCAAAGAACAGCAGTCAAATTATAGTTGTTTAATTTCTTTATATATTCTGCGACATTTTGTCGCCTTTTTATTTACGTTATTAACGACACACCCTGAACCCCATTTTCCCCCTCTCTTCCGGCTTGGGGCTTTTAAAAGTTAATAACTACAGGAGGACGACTTGTGTGGCGTAATGATAACTTTGTTTTGCTCGGGCCACTGCGTAGAAATATGATTATAGCTTGGAGAACAACGATAGCTAACTGAACATTAACTCCAAATTATAATATAACTTAAAATGACATGAGCAGCAGGTGACAGGAAATTTGTCGGAGGCACGATTTACCGACAAACATCATCTTAGTTCAGCCAATTTTAACGAAATATTTATGTTATATACACAAAAGTTACTCGCGAATCGGTCTGTATATTAGTGAATACCGTACCGAGAGTCCTGCAGTTGTTCATTAGATTAGCCTTCACATACAGACAGGTGTAAACTAGACTTGATTGAATGCAATGTGTACTTAGTATTGTCTCTCGATACGGTAACTATTAAGGGCGAACAAAAAGTTTCCGTTTGTGGACCTTGCTGCAGCGAATACGCAACATAGCGCGACTCCGATTTAGGTATATAAGCACCGACATGTAGGAGGGGCGCTGAATGCAGAAACGAGAACTATGGCGATGTTATTACCAAATGCGTCCAAACAGGACCAACGTGCTGTTAGTTTTTCTTGGATATGGAAAACAAACACTGGTAGACGTCCATCAGAGCCTGAAGAATGTTTGCCGCCTGGGGTAGCCGCGCGGTCTCAGGCGTCTTGTCACGGTCCACGCGGCTCCCCGCGGAGGAGATTCGAGTGCTCCCTCGGGGATGGGTGTGTGTGTTGTCCATGGCGTAAGTTAGTTTAAGTTAGATTATGTAGTGTGTAAGCTTAGGGAACAATGAACAAAGCGTATGGTCCCAAAAGATGAAAAAAAATTGTGTTTGGGGCAGCACATCTGTGGAAAGGTGAGCCAAGTTCTGTGTTGGTCGCCATTCGACACAAGACGCCAGTCGATCTAGGACGTCAGCACAAACTAATTCAATTCAAATGGGAGACCCTGGAGCACCTGCTCTATAGTCCAGATCTCTCCCTGTACAATTATTACACTTTCAGTCCCTTAAAAGATACTTTGAAGGGTCGACGATTCTTGTCGGACGAATATATGCAGGAGTTAGTTACAGACTTCTTCATGCAATAGGACACAGTCTTTGACCAAACAGGTATCTTCAACCTGGTGCATCGGTGGGATGATTGCCTCAATGCTCATAACGATCTTGCCTGATTGGCATACTGATTATGGCCTTAATGCCCTTGGAATGGAAACCTTTTGATCGTCCACTATTTATTGCAATTAACTGCTATTTCTTATCGACAATTAATTTTCCGCTCCACAGTTACATGTTCGCTGTAATAAAAAGTCATAAGATTTAAAAGTGCCTATTTGGGAGCTGAATACAGAGGTGCACTTTTTGCGAAAAGGACCCACCAAATACGAATCAAATCTTCAACGCGAAGAATGTCTTTCTCACATTCTGCAATACACTGACAATTTTGCTATTGAAAATTTCCTTAGCCTGTGGCCATGGTTGCTCTTTTTCCCAGGGATATAAGTCCTGAGACTGGCGGAAGGAGGTCTCCTTGGAGCTTGGAAAAGACAGTTAGAGGCACCGACAGACTGAAGTCTTGGGTCAGCCCATGATGCTCGTTCAAACACTTACTTTGCAAGAGGCCAGCCTGTGATATATTGAGACCTGTTTTAAGTGTCCCGGTAGAGCGAACGTTCCACCCTGGCCAGTAGTTTCAGAATCTGATGAATTTGCAATTATTGGTTAGCGCACTAAGTGGGTGACGATGTACAGCCTTAGAAATAAAACACGACCGCCGACTGTTCGCAGCAGAGACTAAATCGGCGTCAGTCTCTTAAGCTTGCCAATGTAACTGGCTGCCCTACACAATTCTGTCTGGCCATATACACGACCTGACAACGCTGCAGGATGCTGAAGCATATGGAGGACGTGCTGCCATTCTTCGCTAGACACTACAGAGCTGTATATACTCGTGGCTCAGTGGAAGTCGATTCATAGCCGTGACACGAAGCGGACCTACGAGGCACTATGAGGAGCACTCTGCAGGCATACCTTTGTCAAGACATTAGCGAGCGGTGCACGTCGCTGTCTTCGTGTTCTGACCTACAATGGCGTTTCTTACCACCATTCGACTATAAAGGTCACCTTTCATACGGAACATGCATGATCTCGAGCGTGTGAAGTGGAACAGTTCGAATGTGACAAACTTCATATCGTGCCTGAAGGTGTTGTAGGAATTCACTTGACCATCAAAACCAGCATCATGTATTTCAAACTGCAGACCGAAGAACTTTGGGCTGATGTTGTGTGGCGTTTCTCCCAAGAACTGAAGTTCAGCAAATTGATGGGCACGTTGGAGCCATTTCAGTTGATGACTCAGATTTCGGCCTCCACACCCTGCATGTTTTTGAACTTCCCTCTGGGTTACTGGAAGACGTGTTCATTTCTACCTTCTGACCGTACGGAAATGGCATCAGTCACGTCGCAGAAAAACGGCGGACCTGTCAGGTCTTAAGTAGCGTGCATCAGATCAAACTTGAACTGACAAAGCATGTACCTTCTTATTTGACGATTGAGGCGTGTGGGTGATCATAATTTACGACAGTCTGAACGAACTTGTGCAGGCTGCGGCCACGAGGGCCACATCTGGTCGACTTTCCTCTGCAGACGACTGATTCAGACGCTAGTAGGAGATGGCGCACCATCCGTGACATATTTAGTGCTCCTTGTCACCTAGCCACTGTAGCGAAAGTGTTGGATGCACCTGCCTAGATACCTTCCGTTTAGCCATAATTGACAGCCACTGACGGGGAAGCCAGTCTTCAGATTCCCTCTCCATCACTTCTGGAGGAAATGACGCCCTTCCACGCCCGTCAAAACCCGAGAAACGATCTTACAGTTGCGATAACCGTCGACTTTAGTGTCGTACCAACCTCTGCTTTCCGCGCAGGTGGGACGCGGTCGATTGATGGCTAATCTCATTCCAATACAGAACAAAACGTTCAGAAGCAGAAGGCACCGAGGGAGCGCAAGAAATGTATTCGTATGCCACCTGACGACTGTCTCCTCAGGATGGCCGCATGGGACGGTAAACCGACGTCGGAAAACGCATCAATCTCGGAAGGCCAAGGGGACGCCCTACCTCTTTACAGAGGTGGTCTTATGGTCTTACCTCTTTTCATGAGACATCAAGATACATTGGTGCAGGGTGGTGGCTTTAATTCCATCCTCCACCCCAAAGATTATATGCTGTGACATTCACCTTTCACAGAGCTTGTCACAATCATTGACCATCTTCAATTTGTGGATATGTGGGAACATGTTCATGGCGACTGTCCTAATTTCGTTCACTACAGCACACATTCTTCAACTCGCCTTGATCGCAATTATATCTCACGCTCACTAGCGGGAGGTACCTGACTGGCTGAAAGTAAGTTTCCACATCTACATCTACATGTACATGGATACTCTGCAAATTACATTTAAGTGCCTGGCAGAGGGTTCATCGAACCACCTCAACAATTCTCTATTATTCCAAACTCGTAAAGCACGCGGAAAAAATGAACACCTATATCTTTCCGTACGAGCTCTTAATTCCCATATTTTTTTGGGTGATCGTTCCTCCCTATGTAGGTCGGTGTCAACAAAATATTTTCGCATTCGGAGGATAAAGTTGGTGATTGGAATTTCGTGAGAAGATTCCGTCGCAACGAAAAACGCCTTTCTTTTAACGATTTCTAGCCCAAATCCTGTATCATTTCTGTGACACTGTCTCCCTTATTTCGCGATAATACAAAACGTGCTGTCTTTCTTTGAACTTTTTCGATATACTCCGTTAGTCCCATCTGGTAAGGATCCCACACCGCCCAGCAGTATTCCAAAAGAGGACGGACAATTGTAGTGTAGGCAGTCTCCTTAGTAGGTCTATTACATTTTCTAAGTGTCCTGCCAATACAAAGCAGTCTTTGGTTAGCCTTCCCCACAACATTTTCTATGTGTTCCTTCCAATCTAAGTTGTTCGTAATTGTAATACCTAGGTATTTAGATGAATTTATGGGTTTAGATTAGACTGATTTATCATGTAACCGAAGTTTAATGAGTTCCTTTTAGCACTCATGTGGATGACCTCACACTTACCGTTATTCAGGGTCAACTGCCACTTTTCGCACCATTCAGATATTTTTTCTAAACCGTTTTGCAGTTTGTTTTGATCTTATGATGACTTTATTACTCGATAAACGACAGCGTCATCTGCAAACAACCGAAGACGGTTGCTCAGATTGTCTCCCAAATCGTTTATACAGATAAGGAACAGCAAAGGGCCTATAACACTACCTTGGGGAACGCCAGAAATCTCTTCTGTTTTACACGATGACTTTCCGTCAATTACTATGAACTGTGACCTCTCTGACAGGAAATCACAAATCCAGTCACATAACTGAAACGATATTCCATAAGCACGCAATTTCAATACGAGCCGCTTGTGTGGTACAATGACAAAAGCCTTCCGAAAATCCGGAAATTCGGAATCGATCTGAAATACCTTGTCAATAGCACTCAACACTTCATGTGAATAAAGAGCTAGTTGTGTTTCACAGGAACGATGTTTTCTAAACTTATGTTGACTGTGTGTCAATAGACAGTTTTCTTCTGGGTAATTCATAATGTTCGAACACAATATACACTCCTGGAAATGGAAAAAAGAACACATTGACACCGGTGTGTCAGACCCACCATACTTGCTCCGGACACTGCGAGAGGGCTGTACAAGCAATGATCACACGCACGGCACAGCGGACACACCAGGAACCGCGGTGTTGGCCGTCGAATGGCGCTAGCTGCGCAGCATTTGTGCACCGCCGCCGTCAGTGTCAGCCAGTTTGCCGTGGCATACGGAGCTCCATCGCAGTCTTTAACACTGGTAGCATGCCGCGACAGCGTGGACGTGAACCGTATGTGCAGTTGACGGACTTTGAGCGAGGGCGTATAGTGGGCATGCGGGAGGCCGGGTGGACGTACCGCCGAATTGCTCAACACGTGGGGCGTGAGGTCTCCACAGTACATCGTTGTTGTCGCCAGTGGTCGGCGGAAGGTGCACGTGCCCGTCGACCTGGGACCGGACCGCAGCGACGCACGGATGCACGCCAAGACCGTAGGATCCTACGCAGTGCCGTAGGGGACCGCACCGCCACTTCCCAGCAAATTAGGGACACTGTTGCTCCTGGGGTATCGGCGAGGACCATTCGCAACCGTCTCCATGAAGCTGGGCTACGGTCCCGCACACCGTTAGCCCGTCTTCCGCTCACGCCCCAACATCGTGCAGCCCGCCTCCAGTGGTGTCGCGACAGGCGTGAATGGAGGGACGAATGGAGACGTGTCGTCTTCAGCGATGAGAGTCGCTTCTGCCTTGGTGCCAATGATGGTCGTATGCGTGTTTGGCGCCGTGCAGGTGAGCGCCACAATCAGGACTGCATACGACCGAGGCACACAGGGCCAACACCCGGCATCATGGTGTGGGGAGCTATCTCCTACACTGGCCGTACACCACTGGTGATCGTCGAGGGGACACTGAATAGTGCACGGTACATCCAATCCGTCATCGAACCCATCGTTCTACCATTCCTAGACCGGCAAGGGAACTTGCTGTTCCAACAGGACAATGCACGTCCGCATGTATCCCGTGCCACCCAACGTGCTCTAGAAGGTGTAAGTCAACTACCCTGGCCAGCAAGATCTCCGGATCTGTCCCCCATTGAGCATGTTTGGGACTGGATGAACCGTCGTCTCACGCGGTCTGCACGTCCAGCACGAACGCTGGTCCAACTGAGGCGCCAGGTGGAAATGGCATGGCAAGCCGTTCCACAGGACTACATCCAGCATCTCTACGATCGTCTCCATGGGAGAATAGCAGCCTGCATTGCTGCGAAAGGCGGATATACACTGTACTAGTGCCGACATTGTGCATGCCCTGTTGCATGTGTCTATGTGCCTGTGGTTCTGTCAGTGTGATCATGTGATGTATCTGACCCCAGGAACGTGTCAATAAAGTTTCCCCTTCCTGGGACAATGAATTCACGGTGTTCTTATTTCAATTTCCAGGAGTGTATGTTCCAAAATCCTGCTACATATCGACGTTAACGATATGGGCCTGTAATTTACTGGACTACTCTTACTACACTTTCTTGAATATTGGTGTGACCTGTGTAACTTTCCAGTCTTGGGGTATGGATCTTTCGTCGGTTGTATATGATTGTTCAGTATGGAGCTAATGCATCAGCATACTCCGAAAGGAACCTAATTGGTATACAGTCTGGACCAGAAGACTTGCTTTTATTAAGTGATTTAAGTTGCTTCACTACTCCGAGGATATTTACTTCTACGTTACTCATGTTGGCAGCTGTTCTTGATTCGAATTCTGGAATATTTACTTCGTCTTTTTTTGTGAAGGCATTTCGGAAGACCGTGTTTAGTAACTCTGCTTTGGCAGCACTGTCTTCGATAATATCTCCACTGCTATCCCGCAGAGAAGGCATTGATTGTTCCTTGCCGCTAACATTCTTCACATACGACCAAAATGTCTTGGGATCTTCTGTCAGGTTTCGAGACAACGTTTCATTGTGGAAACTGTTATAGGCATCTCGCACGGAAGTCCGCCCTAAATTTCGAGCTTCTGTAATAGATCGCCAATCTTGGGGATTTTGCGTCTGTTTAAATTTGTCAAGTTTATTTCGTTGTTTCTGCAACAGTGTTCTAACACGTTTGGTGTACCAAGGATGATCAGCTCCGACGTTTGTTAATTTTATTTGGTATCAAACTCTCAATTGCTGCCGAAACTATTTCTTTGAATTTAAGCCACATCTGGTCTACACTTATATTATTAATTTGGAATGAGTGGTGATCGTCCCTCAGGAAAGCGTCAAGTGAATTTTTATCTGCTTTTCTGAATAGGTATATTTTTCGCCTATTTTTCGTCGGTTTGGGGATTACAATATTCAATCTTGCTACGACAACCCTGTGTTCACTAATCCCAGGATTATTTGTTGCTAAGAGGTCAAGTGTGTTTTCACAACCGTTTACTATTCACGTGGGCTGATGAACTAACTGCTCGAAATAATTTTCGGAGTATGCGTTTAGCACAATTTCGGATGATATTTTATGCGTACCTCCGGAATTAAACATGTATTTCCGCCAACATATCGAGGGTAAATTAGAGTCACCACCAACTATTTCCGTATGAGTCGGGTACGTGTTTGAAATCAAACTCAAGTTTTCTTTGAACCTTTCAGCAACTGTATCATCTGAACTGGGAGGTTTGTAAAAAGATCCAATTATTATTTTATTCCGGTTGCCAACAATGACATCTGCCCATACCAACTCACAGGAAGTATCTACTTCAATTTCGCGACAAGTTAAACTACTTCTGACAGCAACAACCACGCCACCGCCAACCGTGTTTAGCCTGTCCTTTCGGAACACCGTTAGGTTCTTCGCAAAAATTTCGGCTGAGCTTATGTCCGGCTCTAGCCAGCTTTCAGTGCCTATAACGATTTGAGCTTCAGTGCTTTCTATTAGCGCTTGGAGCTATGGTATTTTCCCAACACAGCTACGACAATTTACAACTGTTATGCCAATTGTTCCTTTATCTACGTTCTTTCTGCGTTTAGCCTGCTCCCTTTGTGACTCAAGCCCTTCTTGTGTAGCAAAATCCTGCGTCTAGTGGACAGCTGACCTATTCAGCGGAACCCCAAACCCAACCACCCTTTGGCGCAAGTCGAGGAATCTGCAGCCTACACAGTCGCAGAACCGTCTGAGTCTCTGATTCAGACCCTCCAACCGGCTCTGTACCAGAAGTCCGCAATCGGTCCTGTCGACTATGCTGCAAATGGTCAACTCTGCTTTCATCTTGCGAGCAAGACTGGCAGCCTTTACCACTTCTGTTAGCCGCCCGAAACCAGAGAGAATCTCTTCTGATCCAAAGTAACACACATCATTGGTACTGACGGGAGCCACCACCTGCAGTTGGCTGCACTCTGTGCTTTTCATGGCATCCAGGAGGACCCTTCCCACATCTGGAATGACTCCACCCATTATGCACACGGGTGCACCTGAGTTTCTTACCCTCCTTGTGGGCCAAGTCCCTGAGGGGACCCATAGCGCGCCTATCGTTGGAGCTCCCAAATACCAATAATCCCACCCTCTGCGATTGCCCGGATATTGCAGGCTGAGTGGTTTCCTCCGAAACAGGACAGACGACAGCATCTGGCTCAGCGACAGTGTCAGCCACAGACAGCACCTGGAACCTGTTTGTCAGACAAACCGGGAAGGCCTTACAAGAGGCCACCTGGGAAGCCTTGCACCACCTGCTTCGCCCTGGGGCGACCTCCCACTCGACCACAGGTGAAGGGTCAGCCTCAGTGCCAGCAGTAACTGGGTTGGCCACTGGTGAGGACCGATCGGAGGGCTCGGACGTGCTGGACGTCCGTTGGATCCCCACGGCCGGCCCACAGCAGTTTGTCGGTTTTTCCGATCATGCGCCATTTGCCTGCACTGTCGCGCTCGACCAACAGATGGTTTCGAATGGAGGGGTGTTTGGAAGCTGAATGTGGCTCTGTTGGCGTCTCCTGACTATTTGCAACTTATCGATGTGACTTGGCATTCATGATGTCTACGATGTAATGGTGGCTGTTATGCACAAAAGCTGCACTCTATTTGTCCTTGATGACCTACGAGGGACTGCTCCATGATGCTTTTTCACCTGAACGATGTACAATAGTGAACTGTACCAAAACACAGGCTGTAGCCTCACTCGCCGCCACCTTGAAGGGATGCTAGTGTGAGGCACTCTTGTGACAATATGCGTTTGGAAGCTCCATTGATGTATCATCTTCTAGCAACAGGCGGCAACGGCGCCATCCTCTGATTCGACGCTTCACTAATGACGAAGGAAGCTAATATGACACATAATGTGGCTTTGGACTCGCCCTTCACGAGCATTGTGCTCCCCATTTACGAGCTGTCATTGACGAAGTCACTTGGCGCGTGTTCATATAGAGGCATGAGTAAGGGAAGACGAAGTCCTTGATCCTATCCTAGTGAGAGCTGCTAACATGTCATCTGACGGCTTCTCGTCGAATTTTATCAAGCTCTCCGACATCTCTTAGCACCCAAATGGACTGAACTGATGTCCACCATGGTGAGGGTCCCCGTTGCCTTTGTAGAGGGCCCCGTTGTCCCATTCACGAACCACCAGAGTGTCCATACTATCAGAGACTGTCTCCTCTTGACCGTGCTGAATAGCGAAATGAAGTTCTTTAGCGGTGTAACTTAAGAGAACGGCTCGTTATGTGATGTCCTACGGTCAGGTGTCACTAGGTGGAGCATGCAACATTTGGACAGCGCTTTGCCGCTATAGGGGTATGATTGCTCTCATTTGAGCTCAACATTTTCCTGCAGCGTAGGCCTCCTCAGACACATATCCGTCATATGGGATACACAGAAACCATTGTTGAGGTGGTCATACGTTTCCTGCACAGCGCAACGTCCTATGCCCTGTATAATAGCAGGCTCACACGTGTTGTGCAGTGCTGTACGCTTTCGCTATAGAACGATTGTTATGTGGACTACTACAACGACTGAAGGGGATGTCCCAAGGTGGAAATCGATATTCCTGCGCCGCCTTTCCAGACAATTTGGTCCTCTGCCTTGAAAGTGCTGACAATAACTGGGTGGGATTTGCTTAGATGGCGATCAATGGAAAAGCGGATCTCTTAATGTACGTAAATTGCGAGCAATGTGTATTGGTATAGGCCCGCCTCAGTGGAGTGTTGACTTGCTCACTGTGAGCGATGCCTTAATCTGCCTTCACACCGATTTTATGATTGACCTGCGGCGCTCTGTGGCCATCAACTGGAGATGGCTGCTGCAGCAGGTCGGGTTTTGACTTGTTAAACATCACCTCTACTCCCTTTACCTTCTGCATTGTACACGCTATGCCATCACCTACATAGCATCACAGACTCTTCCGGTCATGCACACGCTAGTTCGCCAAATGTTGGCGGCAGTGGTTTCCTTCGTTTGTAGGTCCACATGGCAATGACGTCGATAAGCTCCACTCACATACTGTCTATAGGGTTGGCATCCGGCGATCGTGGGACGAACGCCATTAACTTTGTCCTGTCTTGTCCCTGAAACCAGTTATCAAGAGCTCTGCTTTGATGGATGGATCTTTGCTCCTGTAAATAAAGTGTTACCTAGTTATTTCATCGAAGTGTATCATTTAAAAAAATGTATTTATGACTGGCATGGTGTGTTGGTATTTTCTACAGCATTTAATAATTCAACTCCTGCCGTAGCTGAGAGATCTAGGCTAAATAGCCGATGAGGGACGCGGTTTACCGAGTCCCAACATATGATGACAGTCGTAGCCTGCTGAGAGGCACCTTCACACCAATTGGTTGAATCAGATACGAATGATGTGGTATCGAAATGAGATGTATAAAAATCCTACAATTTTAACTTCTGCGTTGCGACAGAATATTGCAATAACACTCCCTCGGTGGAGTAACAAGCACCAGCTGTACAAGAAATATGAAATGAAAAGGCCAGAGGACCCAACCGGCGAAATTCGGTCGGCGGGTAGCAAGTTTCATTTCAGGTGACGCCACATTGGGCAGCCTGGGTGTTGGTGGTGATAAAGAAAACTCAACACCGAGGCCACGAGCGGAGAAAATCGCAAATACGGCCGGGAATAGAACTCGCACCCGCTGCATGGGAGAAAACACGTTACCACTCAGTTAAGCAGGCGGGCTGTACAGGAAAATTTGAGGAATATGACGTAATAGTTGTTGCGAATTCAGAAAGAAGACTGAAGAGGTCAACATAGATGTGAACACTGGGTACTAAAGTTAATCAAATCGAAATGTTCAACCATCGCGCAAGTAGTCCAGAAGTTATATCAGATGCCTAACACAGGTGAATAGAAAAGTAGTAATAACAAAACAAGCATTTATGCTTGAGACATTCCAACAATTCAACGTATCAGAGAAAATACGCAGCTCCAAGGCAAAATCTACTGTACGCGAACCCTGAGGATTCAAGCTGAGGTTCGGCTTGAAGCAACAGTAATTTATTTGCAGAGGACAGAGGACAGAAAAATGTAGGTGAAAACTGTAAAATATCTGAATACGCGACAAAGAACAAAGAAGGCAAATGAATAAAATAAAAGAAGATGGAAACTCATTCGTTACATTTATGACACATCCCCCTTCTAATGAATGTATCCCCCTTCTAATTATGAGACTAGAAGCTATGAGGGCGACAGAGGAAACTAATTTCATGACATCGGGACTAGAACAAAATGCAATAACTATACTGGGGACAACAGCAGAATACTAAATAACAGAGAAGCACTGTTGTTATGACAAATTGTAGTCTGTAGGAAATGAAAAGGTGAATATATGAAAACTATCGAAAACCGTTATGTTATTTCCTGTTCAAATCTGCTGGAAATAGAGGTCTCATTGAAGTTACAGCAGCTCGACGCTTATCTTCACTACGTATTCTCGAATACTAACATAGGCCTAACTGTTGATGATAGCATCAGTTTTCCACAGGTGCCCTATTCACCAAGCCGAGATGTAAACCCAAATGCCAACAGAAAAGTATCCGCTTCTCTCCCATTCCACAAGATACTTTGGACTGAAGCTCTCTCCCCATGGCCAGTACACATAGTAATATTAAAACTGTTTTGTGCATTTTGTGTTCAGACATCATTCCATAAGTCGTCACCAGATGGACTGAAAGTCAAATTAACAACGCGTTCAGAATCACATTCAACCCAAAATTGAGTATTACTTTTGGTAAGCGAGTGTCGAAGAAATTAAACTTCAATAATACCAATACGAATATTTTGATAGAAGAAAGGCCCCATTACTATGCATCTATTAAGAATTAATTAAGATTTAATTGTAAGAGTTTGAGAAAATAACTAGAGGCCTTGGCCTTCGCTCCGTTTTCTTAACATCTTGTTGTTATTTTTGACCTCGGTGTTAGGAATATTCCAAGTAGATATCCTCATTCATACGGCACTTTTCACCTTTCTTGTCAAAGCATCAGTACCAATTAAATTGTACTCGTTGTGAGCAGATGATAGAAACAAGTGTATGTTCAGAATGGTATGGTTGCTCAGTGAATGTGGTGGCATTAGGCTGTCCACGTGGTCTGAATGACGTCAGTGATGACGCATTAACTCTATCGCTAATTACCTTAGTAATGATAAGGTGGGGGCGACTGAGCCTCTTGTGGGCAACGAGTCTGATTAAGCTCTCCATACATCATCCTGCTCTGCGAGCAAGCCTACATTATACATTGTCTTGCAATTAGAAACTACTGCCCTGCTTCACCGCCTCACCTTTCCCTCAAGCACAAGCAGAGTATGGGACAAAAAATTGCTAACTTTTTAAAGAAAACCTCCGCCACTCTGCTCATTCTAATACACAAAGCATGTTCGCAGCATATTGGTGGTGGAACAGTGACTATGCAGTACTGAAAAAAAATCTACAATCGGAATTTAAATAATTTGCGACTTTCGGCACAGACACATACTTTTTCAGTAATACACGAAGCACCTGTCTCAGTAGCACCAAGCAGACACAGCGTTCATTCTTGTGGTAATTACAATAAGTCTGCTGACAGTTACTTATCAAATACGAGGGTTGGAACTTTAATAGTGGCAACTATTTATATACAGCTCGTAGAAAATAGATACGTGTTTCAAGTTTTACTGACCTTCAAAGAAGTCAACAGCACTGTGTATAGCCCTTGCCAGCGATGTGGAAGTCGTAGGATACCCTTAGCAATGCCAGATGTGTTGACAGTTCGAGTGACGCGGTCTATTGCCCAACGAATTTGTAGCAGTTCTGATGTAGTACCATGAAGTGATGCTTCAGTTTATAAATCGAGTTGAACTTACGAGGGCTTAAGTCGTAGGTTGTGTTCGAAAAATGAACAGCAGAGAGACAGAAGTGATGACACTTTCTGCAGGACCTGCAGGACAATGCTTAAGCATGAACAGTGCAAGCTGTTACTGATTTGTTTGACTGATGGTGCTGCTAATTGGTATACCACCTACTGCTCTCCCCTGACTTAAGCCCTCGTTAGTTCAACTTGATTTCTAAACTGAAGGAAACGCTTCACGGCATTCGCTTCAGAACTGCTAGAAATTCGTCAGGCGATAGACCAAGCCACCCGAACTGTGAACACAACTGGCACTGCTAAGAGTACACTACGGCTTCCACACTGCTGGCAACGGTTTATACGTAATGCCGGTGACTACTCTGAAGGTCAGTAAAACTTTGAAACACGTATCTATTTGTACAAGCTATAAATAAATAGTTGCCACTATTAAAGTTCCAATCCTCGTATTACCATCTGCTATGCAACTGAAATGACAGTCATTACACTTGTTTTATATGTTACAGTGAGTAAAGTGGTAAGTTCGTTGCAGTCCTGTTTCCCCTGTTATAAAAGATTCTGAGTATTAATTATTTGACTGTATAGGCGCCACACTGTAATTCACATGTATCTGACATGAATTAAGGGCATCACATACTGATGACTAAGGAAATGATGCTGTTAAAGCGTTATTGCACAGATAGCAAGACAAACGTTCGGAAATCACTAGTATTGTCTCAAAAAACAATTATGTGTAAAATTTCAATTTGGCTACTGACAAAGGCACCTTCCAAGATCTGAGATTCAGTTCGGGATGAGACTTTGTGGTTACTAGTCTACCTCAAGGATGTCCACTCATAAAAGTGTTACAGCGCACAATGCAGAAAATTCCGAAAGAAAAGGCTCTAAAGTTTTAAACGTAGCTCATTCACATCTCATATATGGATCATAAGCAGCAAAGCAGCACAAAAATGAAGTAGTTCGATCAGTAGTGTAGTAGACACTCATGTGGCTGATCTAGGTTCGATCTTATTTACTGGTGGGTAGGTAGGATTCTTTTAAAAATTATAAAAATTGTTAAATAAAGTAAATAACATGAATATTATCAATTAAATTGTAAATAATTTAATTTTGTTTATAAAATGGCTAGCACAGGTATTTAAAATGTGAATTATACTCATCAATATTTTCTTTCTAAAAAGTTGAATAATTTCAAATGCATTTTTGATGGAAGTAAATTAACTAACATGTCACAAAATTCTGAGTCAAGTTTCAGTTACAAGGTGTACAACTTTGCTTCTGCTGTTTTACGATAGGTGGCGAGAACAGTATGAAGCGGTCGAAAGAAACAGATCGCAGATATCAGCCAGTTGGCTTGGACCTCAGTCAACAGAACCTCATTCACATTGAGTAATTCAAATTGAGTTATATTAGGAACATCATTAGCAACAGTCTTTTCATTTGCAAGAATAGTTTGCAACTATGTCCAAGCACACATCCGATACTATCATTTATATCCATGTAAATGTAATGTTGCTTTCACTAATTAATTTATTTAAAATTTCATCGGCCTCAATGTGAAAATTTATTATTTCTGGATGAATAAATTTTTCTCAGTTTTTCAAATTATATTGACCAATATGAATTACTACTGTCTCTCTATCACAATACATTTTTATTGTATAAAAAGCACATAGTGCAACATTACCACAGCTGGATCATACAGATACAGACAGTCTTTTTCTGAGAATGAATGACTTACCACTAAACTGAGACGGGTAACTCATTTACTACCCATAAAAATATTATTAAGGAAATGAAAACCGATTGGTAATCAAAAATGAAATACCAAATAAGAAACAGAAAAATATTCATGGCAACCTCTTACCTAATTCTGTTCAATGTGCTTTAATAATTTCAAGGTGATGTGAAGAAGCAGCATTAATGATTAATGATATTCTCGCTTTGTGGTGGCTGAAATAGAATAAAATCAGTTATTTTTAGGTTTACTCCAATCAAATGTTTAGATGAGCCAAAATATCAAGAATTTATAAAAATGTGTAAAAATGGAAGATAGAAATAGTGACAACATTACTACTTCTATTGAGAATAATGAAGAAATTATACTATTAGATGAATGACAAGGTAATATGCTCATAGTATTTGATGATTTCATTCTAAAAAATCAGGATGTTTTTAGAGAATATTTTAGTACTGCCTGACATTTAGGAATAAATTGTTTTTATTTAGCTCAGATAAACTCAAAAATACCAGAACAATTAGTGAGAGATAACCTAAATTTGTTAAATATATTTCGTAGAGATGATACAAATTTAAATCATATGTACCACGAGTTTGATGCTGGTGATTTTAAGTTTGACGATCTTAAAGAATATTGTAGTAAATGCTGGAATAATGGTTAGTTCGAATTTTTATGATAGAAATGACTAGAAAACTTAACAAAGGAAACTGCAGATATCAAATTGACGATATTTTTACATCACCCATCATACATAAGAGATGATTTACTAATGTTCTTTATTTACAGTAAATGTTCGCAAAATATGACCCATATGTTAGTAAAAAAGCTAGATGAAACAAAAAGGAAAAGAAGGAATTAAAAGAAGATTTTGCAAAATGGAAAAGACAACCAAGAAGAGAATACGAAAACTATAAAAAAAGAATATCAGCATTGCAACACAAGGAAGTGAAGAAGGATTAGATGACAGTCGTTCTGAAAGCTATTCAAGAAAATTTGGAAGTTGAAAAAGAAATGTTTCTTTATGACCATTATGTAGAAGAATTTAATGACATACCAACAATAAAAATATGCTTACAAATTAAGAGAATCTGAAATAAAAGATGCATTGAATAAATACTGAAGAAGAGAAAAAGAACAAAAAAGATAAACAACAAAACTTTAAGGAAATAAATCTATGTGGAAGATTATTCAAATGTATCAGTCACATTGAAAATAAAATTTTTTGACTCAGACCTATTGGTTATCTTAAATATGTTGGTACATAAATTAACTATTGGTGAAAATATATGCAATGCTACAGATGTACTGGCGAATCTTTTAACTAAAAAAACACATTATAACTAAACTACTTAAATATATCTGATGTGTGAATTGATCGACAGATAAGCAGTAAATCATGAAGATGAATTAGCTGGAAATAAAAATCATCATAACAAAAACGTAGGAATAATGCAAATGTTAACAAAAGAATTTTGTGACTTCATTACCAATAATCAAAAATGAAAATCATATATGACTAGAGTGTTAATAGCTTGTCACACACTTTTTGGAAACCTGAAAAACAGGGAGAAGATTGAGTAAATTGGATTTTAAATAATTTCCAATGACAGAAATGCATCTCCCAGGATTTTGTGTACTGCAAACTGTTCACTAAACTAGATGGATGACTAGAACGTGGTGATATGGTCATAAATTTCTTAGAAGAAGCATGCAGCAAACATGACATTGCTTACAGAGATAATAAAGGTTTAAAAACTAAATATCAAGCTGATGAATAACTTTAGCTAGCTACAGAAAAGAGAATGTTTGCTAAAGATGCATCACTTGGAGAAAAATTATTAGCAACAACAGTTAGAGGCATAATGTACGGGAAGAGAAATTTGGGAATGGGTTTGGATGTTGGTGAAAGTGGGTGAGGACTAAAAAAATAGTCTCATAACAATTTTTAGGCACACTAGGTCACAACGTCTAACCGTAACCCGACACATACAGATTTGTACTTGCATGCCTCAGCTAGCATGCTCCTACACAGCGAGAGGGTGTTCTGAGCACACTGGTGCACAGCGCACGCGATATCTCGGATTGTGACAGCCTAGCGGCTGAATTGCAGCTCTTGCAGGCCGTGTGCCGCACGAACGGTTACAACAACCGGCAGATAAAACGGGCCTTAAGACCGAAGAAGCCGAGACCGCAGCCTTCCGAGGACGAAGACAAACAGGTTGCGACAGCGATCATACCATATGTCGGGAACGCATCGGCAAAGATCAGCAGAATACTCAGAAAATATAATGTCAAGTGCGTGTTTCACCCTCCATCCAAAATGAAAACATTATTAGGATCAGTCAAGGACGACTGACGACTCCGGAAACCGGGAGTTTACAACATCCCTTGCTGGAGCAGGGATATGTATATATGCCAGACCATCCGGACGGTACAGGAGAGATGTAGTCAACAGAAACGTCACGCAGACAACGCACAGCCGACCAAGTCCTCTGTGGCAGAGCACTGTACCTCACATGGACATGACATGAACTACGATGGCACAAAGGTGTTTCAGCAATCGAACACCTTCTGGGATTTTATCGTCAAAGAGGCAGTGGAGATCCGGCTGCATGACGAATTAATAAATAAAGATAGCGTTTTCCAGCTAAGCAAAGCCTGGGATCCCGCTTTAAGCACGATTAAAACACAACGACAGTCTACACGGAAATCCGCTCCTGTCAGGACACCTGTAGAAGAAGAAGCATTGTCACCACGACGGAAGAGTTCCGTAAGCGGTCGTGGCCGCCGAAGGACTGCGGCCCATGAGCTGTCGCGGGGCGCCGCACTTCCCCCACTACCGGCCGCGGACCGCTCGGAACGCCTGAAGATGGCAAGAAGTTGGCTTGCCGAAATATCGCGCTTTTTGGAAGACGCTACCTGGTTGAAAACCTGACAAATTTTCAATATTTCCACAGGTCCTAAAGATTATGATTTGGAATGTATTCTGAAGTATTGTGTTGAAAATACAATAAAAACAATAGAGTCTACACAGGAACTAAACTGCTGTTATTGAAGATAAAGCATTTAGAAATGAGAATTATAAGTAGAACCAATTTTGTACAAGAGCCATTTAGTAGCTTTCCAAAAATAATTCGTTTAAAAGAATTGAAGAAATGTTACTTCCCACATTTATTCAATACCCAAGAAAATGAAAATTAAATAGGATTTTTTGGGAGATGTCAAATATTATTGTGTTGAATCTATGAAACCAGAGAAAGAGAAATATGTCTCAAATCGGATAGGCAAAAAGTTAAAGGAAATTATGTATGCAATAGAGGAAATGAATGAATGAATACTGCAATTCTGATGTAGATATATTGAGAAGAGATTGTTTAGAAATAGAAAAACAATTCATTGAATTAGCTAAAATAGATCCATTATGTTATTTAACAATTGCTAGAGTTTTCGTGGCTGTATACTGATGCAAATATTTCCCTAATAGAAAAATTGTTGTATTGAATAAAGAGCAGAAGCAAAACTATAGCAAAGAGTCTATTGCTTGGCTAAACTGTTTAAACAATAATATTATTCTACATGCTCTTAATGGTAGTGAAGTAAGTATATCTGGAGCAAAAGTAGATGTCTTTGATAAAGAAAACAGTAGTTTTCATCAATATCATAGCTGTTTCTGGCATGGTTGTAAAAATGTTTTCAAACTGAAATGGTTAACAATATAAATAAAGAATCGATGAATGACCTGTATCAAAAGACGTTAATAAGAAGCACAAATATGCAAAACGCAGAAGAATTTAGTGGAGATTTGGAAATGTGAGTGTATTAACACAGTAGATTTTTAAAATATTAATAAATTAAAAAAGTTGCCTAAAGCTATTGAACCTTTGAATCCAAAAGGTGCATTTCATGGTTGTCAAACTAATACCATAAAATTAAGAGATAAAGCAAATGGCATTATCATGACAATAAAATATCAGAGCCATTCAATAAGTAATGCCCCACATTTTTTAAAAAGCAGTTAATATACCTAGACAATCGTCCTTGTTGGTGCTTCACACTTCATGTTGGTTCTGTGCACCAGTGAAGTTTCGAAATGTTCTGTCAGGTTGGCAGAGCTGTAGTACAGAGTCAAAATGGTGTCTTCATACAACTCACATTACAACCAACATGCTGTTGTTGAATTATTCTGTGGAGAAAAAGAAACCATGATGAACATTCATTGATAGAAGTTCAATTGGGCGATGGGTAAGGAAAGTTACAGCCTCAGGATATGCAGAAGCAGAGCTCCATGATCAGCCACACGCAGGACGTCCTGTGACAGTCATTGTTCAAGACATGCTGAATTCTGCAGATGCCATTATTCGTATCGACCGGCGATTCACAACTCGACAGTTGCCTCTAAATTTGTTGGTCAGCATTGAAAGTGCATCTGCAATGATCAAGACTCTCGGATGTTGAAAGAGGTGCTCATCATAGGTTCAATGAATGCTCGCAGCGGACCACAGGATTCAAAGAAAGGCCATTTCATCTGAATTGTTGGAGCGTTTTGAGACCAACAGGGAGGCCTTTATGTCACAGATCGTTAAGGGGGGCGAAAAGTGGATGCACTACTTTGAGCCCAAAACAAAAAGGCAGTCCATGGAGTGGTATCAACCTCAATCACCAAAAAAGAAGAAATTCAAGACAACCCCATCCGCCAGAAAAGTCATGCTGACTGTCTCCAGGAATTCTGATGGCATCATTCTCCTGGATTTGATGCCAAGAGTGTCAATCATCAATTCAGAAGCATGAAGGCTCTGAATAAACTCAAGAAGCGTTTCTAACGTGTTCAATCGACACGAATCCAGTAGCAATCTTGCTCCAACACGATAATGCACTCCCACACACAAGTCTGAGAATCCAGAAACACATCGCCAAATTGGGTTGGACATTTTTGCCTCATCCACCCCACAATCCCGACCTGCCATCGTCGGACTTCCATAGCCCTTGGGCCACTCAAAGATTCTCTACAGGGAACACACTTCAAAGATGACGAGAGTGTCAGTCACGCAGTGAAAACATGACTGAGGCTACAGGACAAGAGCTTTTACAAGCAGCGAATATATGTTCTACAATATCGTTGGCATATGGCCATAGAAGATGATGGAGACAATGTAGACAATTAGGACATGAACAACACATTTTGTTGTATATTTTCACCAAATTCTAACTCTTAACAATAAATATGTTCTGAGAAAAAATAAACGTGGGGAATTACTTATTGAGCGACCCTTGCATATTGATGTCTGTAGTCTTTTATCAACTGCAAAATATCATGAATATTATCCTAAGAGCCATCCAACAAAAATTTGTAGACCGAGACATTATACTAAATAGGTAGAGATTTATAAAATGGAAAGTGTTGGCACCTATAGGAGTGTAGAATCAACCTTTGCCAAAAGAGATAAACATCAATAAAAATGGAAAACTGCTCTTTTACTTATGTGTCAAATGTGCAGAAGAAAAAATAAATGAATGTAATCACAATGATGATGTAAGACGTTTTATTGGAACTTCGCCATCTGATGAAGTAAAGAAAGTCGTGGAAAGAATGATATAAAATGTTAAGTATCAATAAAGCGTGTGATTTTAGAGATAAAAGCAACATGTTGTTTAAAAATTATGTAAAACACTTTATGAAAATATAATTAGCAACCACTCCCCATGAGTTTGAATCTAATGACTTATACCTCAAAACAGAGAAAGACAGTTGGATATTGTATTAGATCCTGATAAGATAAAAGAAAACCCAGAATAAAATACTGTTGCTATGATATGTCTAAATTCATTGTGGGGAAAGTTTAGACAATGGCAAAATATGAGTAAAACTGAGTATATTACAGATTATCAACAGTTTTATGAGATATAATCGGACGATTGATTAGACAATATTGACATAAATTTTATTAATGATAATATGGCGCAGATGAAAAGCAATTTCAAAGGTTATTATATAGAAAATAACACTGATGTAAATATTTTTATGACAGCACTCACTATATCAAATAGATGGCTCAGGTTGATAAAATTTTCTCAGTTTGACAGCTGAGTCAATGCGTTGTTCTCCAGCAACATTTCACCAAGTTTCTTACTTTCCATCTTCAGGTGACAATGGAAAGTAAGGAACTTGCTGAAACATTGCTGGAGAACAATGCATTGACTCAGCTGTCAACCCAAGAAGATTTTATCATCGAGATTTGCCGAGAAAGCCTGCATTCTCATATAAGGCTTAGGTTATTTGATATGTTAGATAAACTTGGAGAATCAGTTATGTATTTTGATACAGGTGGGGTAATATAGAGTATATAGATGATGGCAAAGATACTGTGGAAACAGGTTGTACGCCAGGTGAATGGAATGACAAGTTAGGAGACAAGTGGATTCAAATCTTAGCATCGACTGGATCTAAAAGTTACTGTTTTAAGAAAAATGATAGAAATACTGTGATGAAGATGAAAGGGTTTACTTCAAAATATAAGGATATTCAAAGGTTGAATGGCAAATATATGATTAAAGTACTTGAGAATGAAGTGAAAGAAAAGATACAATTAGAGTACAAGCTGATAATGAGCGATTTTAAGCCAAAAACTTAATCAACAAGTAAGTTAAGAAAGAATTCTCATTTTAGTATAGTATAGTAAAAGAATAGTTCCAGATAATTATGATCCAGTGCCATAAGTATATTACAATTAAAATAAGATTTCTACATTTTCTAACATAAAAATAAAATTTGTATTGGGAATTTTTTAAACATTTATATAAATAAAGTAACTTTTTTCTTGTATTCTCCATTTTCTAAAACTACTTCCTTTCCATTTCTCTTTTTTAATTCATACTTTTGAGAAGCATGAATCTGAATTAGAAAGTCAGAAATTTGAAAACTATCTTTAATACACCAGCTTTCATTAAATATAAGTAAAGCTTCCTTTCTTCTGTAGCTAATATTTTTTGTAAAAAATTATAATTATTATTTTAATATTCATATTTTGTATGTAGACTTTCGTTTTTTAAAATTCTGTTAAGCTTTTTTTGTTCTTCATGAGAATAAATATTTTATTTCTATTTTTGTCACGAGAGTTTTGGAGCATAATTCATTTTTTTAACTTTTGATGGTTCCCAATATTTTGTCTTCTTCATTTAAATAATTTTGTTCCTTTTGTCAAATACGTATCTATCTTTAACAACACCACCACTGGAATAATACTGTTTTTGCAATCAATGTTGTCTACGTATAACATGTAACATTTTATTGCAATAAAAATTTTGTCCATTTAAATGGAGCCCCTCCTGAAGAAGCTCAATAATGCAAGCAATTCTAATTTGTTTAAAAAATAGAGATATTAATGTAATGGGTTGAATAACACTACTGGATACAAATATTTCAATACCAGATGTGCAGATAAAATGAGACTGTGCTTAATAATGGGTTTAAGATTCCTTTACTGAATGGATATTTGAAATCAATAGCAATTTAGGTTTCTAATTGTTTGAAGAGGGACATATTAAATTGAGATACAATTGATTAAAGGAAATGAAAGCTAATTCTAATATATTTCATGATTTAGAATTTTTAGTTTAACTGAAATTTATGATCAATTTTTTTATTATTCTGCCCACATTATTTTTTCCTGACAAACCTGCTTAGTTCTCTCTGCATTGTCAGCTACGTCACAACGAATATCTGGTTCGCTACAGCTGAGAGCTGTAGAGTTTTACAAGTGGCGTAGGTTCCAAATATCCTGGAATACCACTACCCATATCGTTTAGTGCCTTGTGAACTTTGCGTGGAAAGACTTATACCAGACTGGACATGCATACTCTGCAGCACTTTGAAATGTTGCTAATGTCGTCGTTCGGAGGGTTTGTCGTTTGGAGTCCTCCCTACTACCAGTGATCCTCGAAAGGATACTATTTCTGGCTTCCAGCTTAATTCTCATATCCTTACAGTGCTGCCTGTATGACAGACAAAGTGATTGGTCTCTTTCTTGTTATTCAAATGTTTCTGGCAAGTTAATAGCAAAACGGCGTTTAGACTATGTAATGATAGCTCAGCATAAAGAAGTGACATAAATTTTATTTTAAACGGGGCATGAATGTTAATTTAGCACAATGATTGAACGAAAGTGAGAGTTCTGGCGCGCAGACCAGAGGGTAATCCTTCCATCTCCTGTTAAAACAGACGCTGAGAACACAAGTCAGTTCAGTAGGCGGCAAAAATCACACGTTCGTCGGAACTGCGAGGTATCATCTGTCGTTTCTACCTAACACTACTTCATGAAGTCATCATTCAGCTACTTCTTCTTGTTCACATGAAATGTGATACTGGATGGAGGGCTATGGCTTCCACAGCCAGAAATCCTACGTTAGACAAAAACTTGGACTGACCAATTCAACACATATCTGTTTGTCCACTGAGCAGGCTGAAAGCAATACGTGTCACTAGTCCACTGAAGAGTGCTCTTCAGACAGATAAGAGTTTCTACATATAAAATGCAAATTTAACTGTGTAATATGTTTACAAAAAATACACTTTGTAGTGAAAAATGTTGTAACATTCGCCTATCTGTCTAATATTCAGTTTCTGATATTGATAGCTATATAATGTGAACCTTAGAGTTTCTGTCAGGGTGTCTCTAGGTTCAGTCCACAGGGAGGATGATCTTTCCGTAGGACGCTCTTCGGACAGCATCAGTTTGTTCTGGGAGTGAGAGACACTGCTGTATCCAAGGTGAGGGTAACGATAGTACCTAATATACTTATCGTATGCACAGATGTGGCGGAGAGTCCTCCGGTGGTTGTGCTGCTGCGGCAGCACTGAGGAGGAGGAAGAGAACAACGTTCAGTTGGAGGAAGAGGAGAAGAACGTCCAGCTGGAGGCGGAGGGCGCCCCTCCAGACCCAGCGACGGTCATGCAGCAGGTGAGGCTCGTCGCTGTACGTCACTCCAGAATGCTAGCAGTGTTTTGGGGCAGACCCACTGTTCAGGGGATGCACAAAAATATGGGAAAGCATTGCCACACCTAACAAGAAAAGCCATGGTAATTAAATAATAGCCTCCAGTCGAATGGGAATGGATGACTATGCATTCTGTATCGTTCTCAAGGGGTCTTATACCATTCTTTCTGCAAAATAGTGGCAATTTCAGGTAACAACGATGCAGGTGGATAGCATTCTCGCACCTGTCTCTCCAAAGTAGATCACAAAGGCTCGATAATATTGAGGCCTGGTGACCGTGATAACCAGGGGGGAAGTGACAGTTCATCCCCGTGGAAAAGAAAACCAGTCCTGGTCGATGGGAACAGTTTGAACAGGGGCCCTGTTGTCTTCGAGCACAGCATCGCCATTGGGGAATAGACGTTGTACCAGGGGATCAGCCAAAATGCTCATATAGCCATGGACATTAATGCAACCTTGTATAGTGATCGCAGGGGCCCATGAAATACCACGATACTGCTGCCCCAATCATCTCCAAACCCCCGTCGTTTTTCGCTCTTGGGATGTAAACTCGGCCATAAGTTGGAAACATTGTACAACATCACTGATTCGACCAGGTGACCTTCTTCTATTGTTCCACAGTCAAGGTCTTTTGTCTTTCGCACCACGTTTTCCTCTTACGGCCATTTTTGTCCTTGTTGATTAGCGGATGACGATTTTTTTCGTTTCCCTGTACACGCTACAGATCTTTGGCATGGTGCCTCTTGAAACACCGAACACTTCGGCTACCTTGGTTACGGAAGCACTCGCCATTCGAACACCAACAGTTTTCCCACGTTCGAATTCACTTAACTACGGTATAACATTGTTGTTACGACGACTGACATCTGCAACGTATTGAGGATATAGCACAGGTGCCGTTCGTGGTCAGAGACAACAGAGCAACCTGCAGGCTTGTCCAGAATAGCACAAACTTCTCTCAATGTTTCCATAGTCCCGTCCAACGGCTTTATACAGAAGAAGCCAGGCATTACATCATACCGCAATTAGCTGTTCCTGCTTCTGCACCTGGACAAGCTTCCCTAGTGACATATACACAGCTAATCAAGGTTCAAGGAGACTGAGCTCTCCTGACAGACCCATTCTGCTCTTACCACTTCTCTACTCACTACTTGACACTCCCCACCTCCTCCTGTACTGCTGATTCCGCTTCTCGTGGCCTCTACTGGCCAGTTCCTTATTACATGCGGATAGACGGATAACCTGATCAGACGGGTGTGCAAAATTAAATCCACAAACCAAAATTTTGCAAGGTTGCGTTTATTGTGCCACAAAACAGTATAATCATCTCATAGTACAGTAGAAACAACACAAAGAATACAGAACGTAAACGACTGCAACATGCATAATGGTAGACAAAAATGTCTTCGTGTTTTCCAACTTAAAGGATTTGTACACACATTCTGACAACTGGTTAAAGTGCTGAATGTGAGGTGTGACCACCTCTGGTGCCAACACAGACCAGACATACGACGGGGCATGCTGTTAATGTTGTTTTCAGTCTCATGTTGAGGCAAGAACGCCCATTCTTATTGCAGCTGCTGTCAAGTCTTGGTGAGTGGTTGGCGGATGCTGAGGTGATGCAACCTGTATCCACAGTGCATCACAGACGTGTTATACTGGATTCAAATCGGTAGAACTAGCAGGCCACGTCATGAGTGCAAATATCTTCCGTTCCCAGGGAAACATCAACCACCCGTGCTCTATGAAATCGATCGTTATCGGCCAGCAATACGACGTCTGGGCCCACAGCACCTTGCAACAACAGCACAGGAGGTCCCAAGGAAACCTCACGGTACCTGACAGCAGTTAAGCCATGCCGATTTCACTGTACAATTTCATGAAGAGGTGTTCGAGTGGTCAACGTAACCCCTGCCCACACCATTAGGGATCATCCTCGTAATCAGTCTCTTCCACAATGGTTGGGTCACGAAATCGAGTTCCGCATTCCCTCCAGATCCCAATTGGTCGAGAATCACTGTTCACACCAAATTGTGACTCATCAGCGAAAATAACATTGGACCACAATTCGACCGTCCAGGTGGCGTCTTCACTGCTCTACTCTAGACGTTCCCTTCTGTGAAGATGCGTCAGAGGTACACATACAACAGGTCTCCGACAGTAAAGGCCACTCTTCCGAAGCCTTCTGTACACCGTTTGCCTCCATGCAACACGTGCAGTGGATGCTGCGAGGTCAGATGCCAGTTGCCGTGCAGCCAAACAACAGTTCTCTGTTGCTCATGTTACACGTGGTCGGCCCTGCCCTGGTCTTCGGGACACAGTTTCGATCTGTATAAACTTTCGCCCATCTAATTCATATTAAGCCATCGGGTCACATCAGTCTGCGACTGTCCTGCTACCATTCTTCCCACGGCCCTCCACCGCAGAGACAGTGGTAGGCGTCATCTCAGAAACTTGCCTGTGATATATATATTATTCATTTTGAGGTTGAAGCCAATTCTTGTGTCTCAGTAAGCAATCCAAAAATATGTGAACTGTACTCTTCAATACATAAGCACCTAAGAAAATTATTACACGTCGATCGGCAGTGGGCACAAGTGAAACGGAACATTGCTGCTTTGTGCTATTGGCAAGCATCACGAACCGTTGACATGGTATCGATTTAAAAAGTCTCAAGGAAAATTGAGATTAAGATGCAAACACGTGTTCTTAATATCGACATAGTCCAGTTTTAAGAAAATTTTCCTGTGTTAAATCTACATTCAGAGTCAGGTGTCGGCTACGATGTAGCTAATAAACCCTTTTCTTTACAGGAGTGGCAGACGTTTCTGCAGGAGTTCTACACAGTCTACAGCGGACTGGCGGATGAGCTGTCTATACAGTCTCAGGACGTGAGTATCACTACCTCTCTGGACTTGTGTTGTAACTGATAGTCGCAGATTCTTACGGCGCATGTGCTAGTTGCAATTCGTACAGAGCACATAATGATGCCATAAAACCTATTAACATTAAATCTAGAAGTGGAGTTAGATGTTGGTTAATCTGTAGCTGATACAGTCCTTCGTCTACAGGAACGTGAGCTGTTTCTGCAGGAGTGTTTCGAAATGTACTGCAGGATGATGGAAGAGGAGCTAATGCAGTCGATAGGGGTGAGTGTTACTAACTCTGTATACTTCAGTCTTAACTGTTAGCCATATATTCTAGGTAGCTTTTGTCGACAGCAGATTACAGTGGTGAAGGCATTCATTTCTTCAGCCACCCCAACCCCCCACGTAACCAAAAACATTACGTACATCCGCTAACTACATTTCTCTGCATCTATTCATGTCTATTGTGCACTCCGACGGACTTGGGCAAATCCAGCAGGACAATGCGTCACCCCACACGATCATAATTGCACTTGAGTGGCTCCAGGAACGCTCTTCTGAGTTTAACACTTCTGCTGCCCACTAAAGATCACTATGCCACCGAGACTGTCTGATACCACAATGTTTAACAACATTTCCCTGTTATTTGAAACATGTCAACAAGGTAGGCTACATTTTCCTCACATTTAAACGGATTTATTCAGAGTTATTGATACTGAAGCGTTGTGTGAAATCTGCCACGAAATCCCGTCAGTGATAATGAGAATAAGACATACTCGGTTTTCTTTTTCTTTTTGAATGGTTTCGTCATGTTGGTAGTCTACGTCCAGAATTAAGAAGCTAGCGTCACTGACCTCTTAAAGAGCCTAATAATTGTGTATTAAACAGTCAGCAAATTTGAAAAAACCTGCACGAATACCACTTCACCATCAGTGAAGCAGTTTAACAACCGCTTTGCCCACCTATATCAGAAATTTACCACACATTTCCATTTGCCTCAATGCCTCATCAACTGTAGTGACGTCACAAAACGTTGTGCTCGTCTCGCAGGAGACGGCGGCCCCTGCGCTCGCCCCCGCACCCGCAGCCCGCAGCGCTTCAGAGGTGCCGCACTGGAAGGGGAAGCGACGTCAGCGTCGTCGTGGCCGGCCCGCCGCCGCCCCCCGTAGTTCATCCTCCAGCAGCGGCGACGCTCCACGCACCAGGTGGAGGCCGCGGCGGCGCTACCGCAGGCGGAAGCTACGTGCGGGTCTTCGAGGCCGGTTCGTCGCCCGCACCGCCGCCGCCGCTGCCCCCAGCAGCTCCTCGTCCGCCTCCGGTAGCAGTTGGGAGCTGCGGCGCTAGAGGCGGAGGCCCAGCCGCCGTTGTCGCGCCTGCGTCCGCACCAGCGTGGGCGCGCGGAGGCCGTGAGTCAACAGGCAGATTCTGCGCGACGACTACAGGCTGTGTTCGCGTGCACAACAGTAAATAAATGGATCCCTCAGGTCCGTCTTGGCACTCTGTTGTTGTTCTTGTAGTTTCAATCAGTGACAGACCTCACAGCAGTGACCGACATTACGAAATTGTTAATCGAATCGTTTCTGGGATCCGCTGCGTTAGCGTCAGATCCCGCTAGATTATTGTGCGCGGAAATGTTAGCAGCAGCAAGCAACAGGTGCTTCACAGAGTCTCCCTCTGCAGCAGGGCGCCTCGCGTTTCTTTAGTGCATTTTGTGGTCGTCAAACAGTTCCACGCCATGATTTACGACCATTTCCCAAAGGAGAATTCTGTTCAGAAAACTTAACGGGAGCAGCAAGGTCGCCGTGGAGACACCCCAGTGGCAGTTTGCGTCAGGCGTCGCGTTGCTGTTTGGCGGCGTCAAACTTTTCCGCTGCTGCCTGCTTCTCTGAATATTCGAGCAACCAGTCACAAGCACAGAGTGTGACACGAGATGACCTCCACCAGCACATATACATATACATACGAATTGTCTGTAAAGCGCTAGAACGGACGTGCTGGACAGTCTCAAATATTTCATCTGATTTTGAGGAAACTATTTCGTAAACATATAGATTTTTTCACATCCCAAACTGACACCTTGGAGCGATAGTAAATGGGACTTCTTTTCGCTGTTCATCATAGTTATTGTTATGCATCAAAGTCAATACACAATACACGAAATCTTAAGAGTTTACAATGGTAAACATGCATTGTGTAGACTTTGTTCCATTTCAGGCCATACATTGCTCAATATCAAATTTAGATAACATATTGAAATAGTGTTATGTTGAAGACAAAAAGATATTT
The DNA here is from genome assembly GCF_021461385.2 of Schistocerca piceifrons. Taxonomy (NCBI): domain Eukaryota; kingdom Metazoa; phylum Arthropoda; class Insecta; order Orthoptera; family Acrididae; genus Schistocerca; species Schistocerca piceifrons. The sequence continues at coordinate 549,892,374 of NC_060143.1, forward strand.
CCATTCTCGACATATTGGTTTGTATATATATGGGAGGATAACATGGTACATTCAATTCTACATGCGACGTGGATGACCTATAGTCATAACATACGTCGTATTTCATGACCTTTACTAGATACGAAAATGGCATTTTCTTACAAATGCTGATGTGGATCAGACACACACTGTGTCATGCAATTAATACCATAAACTTTTTTATCTATCGAGGTATGGAAGCAACTGCAGTTTTTTCGACACAACCATATACTTTTTTGGAACTGCAGTTAATATCTTGCCAAAGAAGCATACAGTGACAGAACACAAGTTTATATTTACTACAACCTGTGTGGGCTACTGAGCTCTAATCAAAACCTGTTATGTGTTATGTCACAAGATGTAATCCCTAACTACACCTTGTGACCCTTTCAGTTTGCATCAAGGCCTTTTCTTTACTTACAACCTTTTAATGCTTTACAGGTGCGTGTAACGACATCGGCTTCCAAAATAATTTTCTAGCATCGTTATTGAAACGGTCTTCATAGGCAGGCGTCTGATACAACACTTCAGTTTCTTTTACTAAAAGATGATACATCCAACGTGCTATCATCCCGTGATGCAAACTGTCAGGTAAAATTCCCTGTCCACATCTTCAAATTACAAAAGCCCTGGAAACATACAGAACACAAGATGACTGTTCCCACTAACTTATTAGTCGTGGTGTATGGCCAAAGCTGCTATAGTAATTAGCTTTGACGTTCTCATTTTAACTTTAGATTCGTTTCTCATTCAGTAAAATATCGAGTGTGCTTAAGATTAACCTACATCCCCAACACCGATAATAACTAAAAATAGTGTTACATCAAATCAGTTCGCCCTGTGATCGGCATGCGAATGGCTACATGGTTTTTTTATGTCAGCAGATTTGTTTAACTTTTATGTTGAAGTGTTGAACGAAACTGAAGAAGAAAAATTCTAGGGTTAAGTTTTGCAAAGATCGACAAAGATCTATTGATAGGGCTTAAGATTAAATTAAAGGTAAAAGCCTGAATCGTAGCAGCTAACTGATAATGAAACACTGAAGAGTGCAGAAGAATTAAGCAATTCTGGCAGCTTTCAACTAAAATTTCACGCTACAGCTGAACAAGAATAAGTAGAAGCGGCATCGAAAAATCTTTACTGCCTTTAAACAGTCGAGCACTGAGGTGACAAAACTCAAGGGACTGTGATATGCACGTACACAGATGGCGGTAGTACGGCGTACACAAGGTATAAATGGGCAGTGCACTGGCGACGTAGTCATTTGTACTCAAGTGATTCATGTCAAAACGTTTCCTGTGTGATTTAGGAGGTACGACGTGAATTAACGGTGTCTGAACAGGGACTCGTAGTTGGAGCTAGACGCATTGGCCATGCTATTTCGGAAATCGTTAAGGAATTCAGTACTGCGAGATCGACAGTGTCAAGAGCATGCCGAGGATACCAAGATTCAGGCATTTACCCCCACCATGGACAACGCAGTTGCCGACGACTTGCACTTAATGACCGAAAGCAGCGGCGTTTTCATAGCTGTCGGTGCTGACAAACAAGCAACACTGTTTGAAATAACTGCCGAAATCAATGTGGGACATATCCGTTAGGATAGGGCAGCGAAATTTCGCACTGATGGGCTACGGCAGCAGACAGCCGACACGAGCGCCTTTGCTAACAGCATCACGTCCCCTGTCGCACCTTTCCAAGGGTCGTGGCCATTTTGGTTGCACCCTAAACTACTGGAAAACCGGGGTCTGACCATGTGAGCTCCGATTGCAGTTGGTAAGAGCTGAAGACAGCATTCGAGTGTGGTGGAGATTCCACGAAGCCATGGACCCTCGTTGTCAACAAGGCGCTGTGCAAACTGGTGGTGGCGCCATAACCATGTGGGCTGTGTTTACACGGAATGGACTCGTTCCACTGGTCCAAGTGAACCGATAATTGAATGGTATGTTGTGGTACTTGGAGACCACTTGCAGCCTTTCAACGATGGTATTTTTATCGATAACATTGCACCATGTCAATCAATGGCCACAGTTGTTCACAATTGGTTCGAACAATATTCTGGATAATTCAAGATAAAGATTTGGCCACCCAGATCACCCGACATGAATGCCATAGAACATTTATAAGACATAATCAAGAGATCAGTTGGTGCACAAAATTCTGCATCAACAACACTTTCACAATTACGGACGGCTGTAGAGGTAGAATGGCTCAGTATTTCTGCTGGAGACTTTCACTAACTGCCTTATGCTGGACAAAAGGAGATCCGATGTGATGTAGGCAGGTGTCCCATGACTGTTGTCTTCTCAGTGTAGCATACATAGAGCGGTTTTATCCAGAGATGAGCGATCACACTCCAAGAAAAAAGACATTTTTCGCACACAGTAAGTCTGTTACCCCAAGAACAAACAAAATTATGGCTATGATACCTCATGTTGGCTCTCCCGACTATAACGTAATGCTGTACATGGTATGGTTGTAACATCAAGTCCTGTTCGGTGGAGACACAGGATTTTCTCCAAGTGTCTGGACACATCACCTTCATCTCGTGCGTTACATGACAGAGCCGCAACGAATGCAGCAAATGTGACACTTGTGACTTAAGACCCTTCTTCACAAATCCTGTTGAGAGTTAACTGGCAACCCAGGCAGTGTATCCACTACATACTGTGGGACATCGCTGGACTGTATCTTACCGCTTAGGGCGTGAACAATATGATTGTGTATATGACATCATGAGAACCAGACACCAACTCACTGGGTCTCGAGACTGGACGCTTGACTTTCTGAGCAGAACAGTCTGCAAAACGAGTTCACTGTTTGTATTCAAATAAGACGCTCTCAATCCGCAGCACTGGCCCCACTCGAGATCTGTTAACAAGGACATGTCCCATGTGCCTGAATCAACTGGACTGCACCAATACACCAAATCAGTGAAGAAATTCGCGCTGATCATTTTGTCCTGAGTCGACACCACTTCAAGTAGGAGGTGAAACAGATAGTATTGTTGCAAATTGGGAACACTTGTATGAGGTCCATATTTATGTCACAAAGCCCACTTTAGAGCAGATCACTTATAAAGGAAGCAGCTGCTTCTTTATGGGCAAGTTCAAGTAAACGTGATGAAAAACAACCAATGATAAGAGATCCTAAAAGAAAAACTTTTATCCTACTCTCATTGTTTGTATAGTTTGAGTTTTGCTGATCACCAGCCTCTTTCTTGATACTCTTTTGCCCACAGAAAAATGCTATGTAGAGCCACCAATATTCTGTAGGACAAAGTTAATACTTATTCTCGGTGCAGTTGACGTTACTGCACTGTGTGTCAAATCAAGAAGCTGAGTCCGTGAAATGTCTCTCTACAGTCAAGATGAGTTATGAGTATGGCAAGCTGATCGTCGAACTGGCATACACATAGCGACATTATTCGAACATTAGACAACTAACATGAGATGCAAAACACTGAACATCTGCCTCATCATGGTCCCTGCGCTCATAACGGTCCTATCTGCTGCCTCCTAGCTATAAACTGTGGCTCCTAGCTACACCGAGGAGAATGTAGAAGTGCTTTGCGCTGGCTTTCTGGAGGCATCTGTGAAGGCTGTCTCAACACAAGACAGTATGCAGTCGTCTCCAGGCGATCCATTAAGAACCAGATCATGAACCATGCTCACCCTCCCCTGGACTGTATTGTGAGTGAAGAATGTGGGTGAAGGAACACCAAGAACGGAAACTGGGCCAGTGTATGTTCTCTAGCCATGATGGCCATGGTAGTTGGGAGTGGACGTGGCCAGGTTCCAGCACACATCTGACGCATGCAGTCCCATAAGATGATCGGGCAGGGTGGGGGGAGGGGGGCGTGCATCAGTCATGTTTTGTGCCAGAACTGTCTACAGTCTACATAGGTTGGATGCTGCTCGTCACCAATTGGAGGGCTGTGCACTACTGCGATAGTACCCTCCAGCCTATTGTCCAGATCTTCCAAGCAATAATGCACGAGCACACCGCACCCTCCTCGTGAACATCTTCTTCCAGATGGTGGGAATTCAGTGAATGGAATGAATTGCAGTATCTCCTCACAAGAATCCTTCTCAGTATGCTAATAACAAGCTGTAGCTTTCACTGTGTAAACATAGAAACCCTTCTTGTACAACGAGGAAGGCAGAGTGCATTTACTTTGGTTATTCAGAAAACTTAGTCTTTCATTCCTTCTCCACTTGTATTTAAGCACACATGTGCTCATGGACACGCAAGTTACACCATTTTTGAGCAGTTTATAAAGAGAAGGGTACCAAAAAGGTTTACTTCTGTTGTGTTCACCGAAGTACACTTGACATTAAATGTAAAGGTGACAGGAAGAGAATCCATCACCACAGAAGGTAGTCGCTCTGACTGATCTTTCTTACTATGCACACAACATTTGTCTCAATGCAAATTAGTTATCATCAGAAATTTAAGGCAACCAGAGTAAGAAACACCCAACAATAATTTATTAATAATACTAGACTTTTTTTGCAACTTTGCTTGTACATGCATTTGACATACACAGTAAGACCAAGAAAAATGTGACAGTCTTTGATAGCCGATATCAATGGAACAAAATGACATACCGTTACAATAATACCTTGGGGGGAAAGGTTATTTTATGTGTTCAAAGTGATTCCCTATTAGCAGCCAAAGAACGTCACTGGCGCCGAACTGTTGACCGAACTACAGCTATCAGTTTTGCTGATGTGATAGCCACACAGGACGTCTCGATCATTTCTCGTAGCTCATTCAGTGCACATGGCTTCTGTGGATAAACTTCGTTTTTCAGTATCCCCAATAGGTATAAGTCAAGAGGAGTAGGATTTGGAGACTTCTGTGGCTACTCAACAGCTCGTCTTCAACCTATTCATTATACAGGAAGATTTTCATCCAGGTAGGCTCTGACATCTCTGTTGTAGTGAGGTGGAGCACCATCTGGTTGTAGTTAAAATCTTTCATTCCAAACACCTCTTAGATGGCGGATAAAACATGTGTTTGCAGCATATGAAGATACACCCCACCAGTTACGAAATCTTCAAAGAAGAACTGGGCCAAACAAAACACATGATGGAAGACCATACCACACATTAACACCCAGTAGACTAACATGTTCGTCCACTTGAAGTTGAGGATTTTCAGGATCCCAGTGCACACAGCTGTGGAGGTTTACAGTACCATTCAGTTTGAATTGCGCCTCATCAGACCAGAAAACCATCCCTGCAAACTATGCATCCTCACGAAGTATGCCTTCAAATCACTCTCAGTACCCCGTCCTTTGATACAGGTCACCTTCGTTCACAATGTGCAGCGATCTTGGAGTCTACACTTTCCACTTTACAGCTTTCAGAAATCGTTGTACGCTTGATTAGCTTACCTCACTTTTGCATGCACCCTGCTTCATAGATTTTTGAATACACCTAGTAAAATGATGTGACACAGCATTGCTGAAAGCTGGATTTTGTTGATGCTTTCAATCGACCACACCTTGATGCTTTCAATCGGCCACACCTTTCCTAATGCATATCCTGGTCATTACCGTTGGCTTCATATTCATCCTAAATATGATGAACTGTTGTACGTGTTGGTGACAGTTCTGTACCTCCATCATGTTTCTGTACTTGCAGTACTAATTCAGTATGGCCTTGCATTGCTCAAATGACAATCTTCATCATTCATTGCTACACTGTCATCTGCTGGAAAACGCGCGCCGAAATCTGTTGAGAAAGCAATGGACTACACTACCATGCAAAATTGCTATGATGAGTCATTTTGTTCCAAAGATATTAACTATGAAAGAGTGTCTAAGTTTTTCTGGATCCTTCTGTGTATTGCAGACATCTCCTCTTCTTCCTCTCTCCTATCTCTCTCCTCACCTCATCGTTCCAGCTCTGTATTTCCATCCCATCCTTCCCAAGCTGTTTCTCCACATCCTTCACTACACTTCATTCATCTCCTTTCAGTTTCTCTCTCCGAGCACATTTTCTTCCCCCTCTCTTTTTCCACATTCTCCTGTCCTCACTCTGTCCATATCATCCTGCCCCTTTTCAGCCTATCCACAACCCTTCTACCCCCTCCACCTGCTTCCTGCATTTCCACCACTCAAAGTATATCTCCCCTCCCCCTCTCTTTCCCTAGCCCCAGCTCTCTCAGCTGTCTGTCCATCTTCTCCACCCCTTCTCCCAGTTCATCACCCCCTCTCCCATCGATGTATCTCATGCTGGAATTGCCAATGCTACATGCATAAGATGGCTCCTCCCCCCTCTCTCTCTATCTCCTCCTCCCAACATTTTCTATATAACTCCTCCTCCCCCCCTTTTGTCTATTTCCTCCACTCACTCTCTCTGACCATGTCATCTTTCTCCACTCACTCTCTCTGACCATATACTCCATCCCCTCTCTCTCACAAAATCTTCCTATCCCCTCCCTCTGACCACATCTTCCTACTCCTTCCTCTAACCACATCTATCTACACCTCTTCCATCTCCACCTACCCCTCTCCCTTTTCCACTTGCCCACTAGCCCTCTGCATACGACTTCCACCTGCCTCATACTAATTCCATTCTTCCCCAGTGTCCATTTCCTCTTCCCCCTCGCTATATTCATCTCTTCTATCAATCTCACCCTGTCCCAAGTCATGCTCATAAGCACATGTAGCCTCTGCAATACAATTGAATAAAGCAAGCAGTTACTACATCCAGCTTGAATAACATTTCTGCATCTGTAAGATCACAGATGATATGCAGCACCATGCCTTTCTGTTAGCTAATGCTGGCCCATCGGTGTTTCAACTCTTCAAGGAGCTTCATCCCAATGCTGAGCCACAGGCCCTCTCATACACCACCACTGAGGGTAACCTCGACAAATATTTTGAATCCCATAATCCACATCACTGCAGCCCATCACAAGTTCTTTAGTTACCAGAAGCTATCCTGAGAGACCTACTGTGAATGGATTGCCCATTTCAAGGCCTCTCCATGGAGAGTAGCTTTTCTTGTTCCAGTAGTTAGTGTCATTAGCAGTATGCCTTCTATCTGGTAAGGGACATGGTGGTGGTGCATTCGCCCAATGAGGCTCTCTGCCAAGACCATCTCAAACATAAGGAATCTTTGGTGGATGCATGCCTTTCCATTTTTAGTGCCTATGAACAATCTTTCTTTCTTTGAGAGGGAAAAATTTGCGGACTTCTCGATGACGCAACGTACAGAAGGATAGAAGGATAACCGACAAGTCGCCTTCAAAGAAGAGCCGTTGAACTTCTTCACAGTACCTTTGATGGAAAAACTGCCAAGAAACTTCGACCACGAGCGGCTACCAAAGGTCCACAAGGAGGGGACACCTTTGCGTCCAATAGACAGCAACATAAGAGCAGCAACCTATGAACTAGCCTAACACGTGACGGGTCTCCTTAGTCCATTAGTGGGAAAATGCGAAAACCACATCCACAGTTCCATCCACTTTGTGCAACGTACACAAGAACTTCGGCTCCAGGATAGAGGCTTGTTAGTGAGCTTCGACGTAGTGTCCCTCTTCACTAGGGTACCACTGAAAGACTCCATCGATCTGATACGCAAGAAATTCGACAACAACCTAACAAGGCTCTTCGAGTTCGTGCTCACCTCAACATACTTCCTGTTCGACGGAAATTATTATGAACAGACAGATGGCGTCGCCATGGGATGCCCGCTTTCACCGGTTGTAGCCAACTTTTTTATGGAGAATTAAGAGGAGAAGGCAGTAGAACAAGGAAAACAAAAGCCAACTTGTTTCTTCCGCTACGTGCATGACACGTTCGTTGTTTGGCCACATGGATGGGACAGCTTAAATGAATTTCTGGGACACCTCAACTCGCTGCACCCCAACATACAGTTCACGATGGAGGTGGAGCAGGATGGTGCCCTACCGTTTATTGACGTCCTGGTGAAACGGAAACCTGACGGCAAGCTGGGATACGGTGTATACAGAAAACCTACATACACCTAAATGCCTTCAGTTGCCACGACAACTCCCAGCGTGAAGGCGTTTTACGCACACTTGTTCACAGGGCACGATCGATGCGATCAGGAGAGCCTTCCAGCAGAAATGCAGCACCTCGAGACAAAGTTTCGGAAAAATGGGTAAAACCAAAAGCAAATAAGACTTGCACTCCGACAGACTGCGCCAAGAGAACAAGAAGAAGAAACAGAAGAACACAAGTCATTGGCGTCAACCCCTTTGCCGGAACCACCTCAAGAAAAACCGGTAGAATCCTGGGGAAAACACAGTGTGAAATGTGTATTCCGACCCCCTGCAAAATCCTAGACTCTACTAGGTTCAATGAAAGATGACCTAGGCCTTCGAAAACAAGGCGTTTATCAAATTCCCTGTCAGTGCAGAAAATCATACATTGGGGAGACAGTCCGCACTGTAGAAGAGAGGTGCCACGAACACAGGCGACATACCGAATTACGCCAGGCCACTAAATCAGCCACGGCTGACCATTGTATAATGACTGGCCATACTATGGACTATGAAAAAACAAAAATACTCTATCAATCCTACTTCTGGGACTGCGTTACTAAAGAGGCCATCGAAATGCAACTACAGGACGATATAATTAATAAAGACAGCGACCTTCAACTTGGTCAGGCTTGGAACCCCGCACTCAGCCTGGAGAGAAAGATGCGGTCCCAGAGATCGAACACCACCCCCAACGGCGGCAGCAGGGAGACTGCAGACCCCAGTTCAGACCCAGGCGCCGCTTCCCCCACCACCTCCAGCAGCCGCCGCGCCGGCCGCACCGAAGGCACCGGGAGAGAAACGGGTGAGGGGGTAACGACTAGTATATATAGGGCGCCGAGAGGAACAGCACAGCATTCGTCAGGAACCACCTGAAGATGGCAGCGTGCACGTCTGCCGAAATATTGTGGAGAAATTACGACGCTACCCGATCGGATACCCGAGAACTGTTCAAATTGAAAATACGCCAGGAAAACTTCAGATCGCATAGAGATGGAATAGATTTGGTGAGGAACTATGTATTAGACACATGTACGGGACTATATCATTTGATCAAATTCATTGAAATGAAGGGAATGCAAAGAAATTCTTTCTCCTAGTGATGCTGTTGTTATACATGCTATAGGAGTACCCCTGACAATGAAAATTTAAGGTGTGACAAGACATATGTTCATACAAACTATAAGTTAGAGAGTCTGGTCATAAGCATGATGTGTACCTTTAAGTTGCAGTCTGGCACAAGATCATTCGTTATGACATTCACTACATTGCAGGTTCATCTTTCTGCATAGTTTTCAGGTATCTAATTTCATATCATTCTATCTTCATTACCACTGACACCATTTCTTTCACTTCTATAAAATTAATGCAGTCTATATATATCCCTGTGGTTGCAAAAATGATTACCCACCTAACCCAGTCACTCCAGTGGTGTTCCTCCTACATACTGTCTGGAAGGACCTCTGGTTATAGTGCCCAGAACTAATAGATGGAAACATTACTGTCAATGATAGTCTGAATTAGGTACGGAGGCATGCTCACACAGCCTAATATTTTAGGTAATTGCTCAAAAGAAACAGACATTCTGGGTTAGAGAATTGTTTTGGTTCAACTTTCCATTTCTCACAAGATATTAATTCCACAGTAGGTTCTCCATTTCAGAACGAGTGTTACGATCTTATTTCAAGTAATTGCATACTCTGATTTTATCCCTGCTGACACTACATGAGTAGATTTCATTTTATTGAATTTGGTAGGTTGTTATAAATCTGTATTGCTGGGTAGGTCATGGTCCCCCATGAGTATTCCCACACACACAGTGGGGGAATCACTGGTAGCATGGTTTGTAGGAAGTATGAAGGAACATTAGTAGCAGTGAATGTTTGAGACAGGCTGGAGGTGTGATCAGATAAACCAAAATGTAGTTTAACACTGACTGATTACAACAAGCAGGGGATCCAGGTTTTTAAATAAAGTCCCAGACTGGCACTAATTTTTGTCTATCACAAGCACAATAGCATTTCCCCCAACTTTTTCCTCCCTCTTTCTGATTAAAGAATCTCTGGCCCTATAACTTAAAATTTGTACAGTCTTCACATTCAGATCTGTGACAAGCTGGTAAGTGCAAATACTTCCTATTTTTATTACATGAAGACGAAAGTGAGTTTCATTCCATTAAAAACGATTCCTCTCCCTCTCTCTTCCTTTCTTTCAGAGTCTGTGGGCTGAAAAAATTAATCTTTTATGCAGATGATGTTTGTGTATGTTGAATAGTGTGACATATTTGCCCAGAATAATACATTTCTAGATTCTTCATTGACTCAGTTTGATGACCTGGAGCAGTTAATTAGTCAAATCTATGCACTGTTACCACAAAAATAAAATTAGTTTTTGCAGTAATTGTTATTTGGTAAGCTAGGAGAACTTAAATGATAACAATAAAAAACTGTAACAAAATAAATACAGTGTTCAAATGTGCAGGGCAATTATGCAGAATATCTTGATATTTTCTGCAAATAAAGGTACAAAAATATCCTATTTTTGGGAACTATTAGTTTTTCCCCTGAAGTAGAAAGAAGAATAGGTTGGAAAGATTATTAAGGAAGGGCATGTAACTCAGACCGCAGAATGTGAGGGACACACTTCTGAGGATCATGAAGAGCATACCTCAACCTAATAGGTGTGAAAAAGCCTGAGACAGGAGCCAAAAGGTAGTCAGAGTTGAGAGTAAGAATACATAGAAAGAATAGTTAGAGACAGATACGAAATGGATATTATAGTGAACACATCAGTTAAGCAGTTTCTCACTTACCCCCCCCCCCCCCATTATCCCCCTCCTCCCAAAACATTGCACTAATACTATATAACACTGCCCCTAGCATTGATAACGCCAAATTGAACTGAAGTCACTCATCGATGATTACATCCCGTAGAGCTGCCAAACTACAGGCATGTTGAAGCTTCCTGCCAGATTAAAAATGTGTGACAGACCAAGATAAATTGGGACCCTTGCCATTCATGGACAACTGCTCTGATCTGATTTGATTTGATTTGATTTTGTTTTCTTTTGTGGTGCAAAAAACAAATAAGGTCATAACCACCCAAGTGGGAACCATAGAACACGAACACAAAAAAGGAGTTAAAAGTGACTACATGTTAAGCACAATTGATGCAAGGAAAGAGAGCTACAAACAAGGACTACGTCTTGCAGATAGTTCCACAAAATACACTGTAGGGACAACAGTGGTCTCGAACTAAAGATTAAATGTCCTTCACCGCATTGCTTCGTCAGATAAAAATTAAAATGCTGTCAATAGCCTGTTCATTGTTGACTAAAAAGACCAGTAACTCAAATGGCAAACATACATTAGAACATAATCAGTTAAAATGGGGCATTCGGTCAGGAAATGGTGAACTGTCAAGGTTGATAATAGTGAGCATTAAGTTGTGAGTGATTACTGCTTAACAAATGGTGATGACTAAAAAGACAGTGCCCAATATGCAACCTAGCTAATATGATCTCCTCATGTGAAGAGAACCAAGACAGGTCAGCCAAACTGCTGGGAGAGTTTTACTCCCCAGAGCTTGTTCCCATGAAGGGAAGAACAGCGGTTATGCCAAAGTAACACCAATAGCTGATAGATGGCAACACAAATACCATCAGATGGAATGGAAGAACTAGCGGACCGAGCTACGAAGACTGCAGCCTTGGCAGTAGCGTCAGTGTCCTCGTTTCCTGTCAGACCAATGTGGCCAGGAACCCACATAAACATCAAAGTGGCTCCATCAAGAGAGAGCAAGTTACAGCTTTCCATGATCCGTTGAACTAAGGGATGGATGCTGTACAGCACAAAGAGAACTTGAAGGGCACAGAGAGTCAAGGCAGATGACACAATTGAAACGGCTGTGTCGCCGGATGTAATGCATGGCCTATACAGGCGAAGAGCTCAGCTGTAAATATTGAGCAATGTTCCAGAAGCCAGTACCGAAAAACGTCGGTGACACTGATGAAGGCACACCCAACACCACCGTCAGTACAAGAGCCATCAGTGTATCCGAAGGTGTTACCACTAAGATCTGTGCGAAGGTCGAGAAACTTACACCGATAGATCGAAGCTCGAGAAGCTTTCTTAGGAAGTGAATGAAGTTCAAGGTGAACAGGGGCTGCCACACGAAGGCAAGAAGGTGAAGGGTTCACAGCCATGGGGAAAGTGTCATGGAGCATGAAGTTAAGCTGCCAGAGCAATAGCTGAAAATGAACTCCAAGAGGAAGCAGAGAAGAGGGACTCACCCCATACTAGTGGTCAAGTCATCAAAGAATGAGGCATAGGGTGGGTGGCCAGGCATGGCAGACAAATGGCACATGTATCTGCTGAGGAAAACATCATGCAAGTATGACAGCAGTAGTTCAGCACCTTCTGCATAGAGTTTCTCAGTTGGACAAGTGTAAAAGGTACCAGTGGCCAAACGGATTCCACGGTTGTGGATTGTATTTAGACAGCGTAAGATGGATGAACGTGCAGATGGATAAACGAAACAGCCAGAGTCTAGTTTTGAACAGACAAGGAATCGGTACAAACAGAGGAGGGTGGTCTGATCTGTTCTCCAGGCGGTACAACTCAGATCACGTACGACATTGAGGGACTAGGTGCAGCAGGTGGCCAAATAAGATATGTGGGACGTCCAAGAAAGCTTTCCATGAAGCATCAACCATCAAAAATTGCGTAGTTTCAGAAAACGGAAGAGAAAAGACAACGGAAGAAATCCATTACGCTGTGAGAACTTCATACAAACGGATTTGTCAGTGGAAAAGCGAAAGTCACTGTCGATGTTCCACGACTACAGGCGATCGATACATCACAAAAAACGCCACTCAAGGAGACAAGTTCGTGAAGCACTGCAATACACCGCCAAATTGTCAACGAAAAGGGCATACAGGCCATAATAGGGTTTATGGCTATGGTAAAGTGAACAACAGTCAGAATGGAACCATGAGGCACCCTGTTTTTCTCGATAAAATACCGAAATGGCAGAGAACACAGGTATCTTGACACTCTTTCCCTTAAAAATTTCCTAAGGAAACAGGGCAAGAGGCCTTGGAATCCCAATGTATAGAGTGTACAAAGGATACCAGTCCTTCACCAGATCTTGTAGGCTTTCTTCCAGTCCAAAACACGGCCACAGTCTGGTATTACCACAGCAAACCATTCATGATGTGAGGTGACAAAGTGACGAGATGGTCAACTGCAGAACAGTGCACTCAAAACCTCACTGAAAAGTGGTTGGTAAACTGCAAGTTTCAAGTCACCATGCATCCAGGCATGAATCATATGATCCACTACCTTGCAAACACAGTTGGTGAGAGAAATGGGGTGGTATCTAGACGAAAGGTGTTTGTCCTTACCGGGATTAGATATTTGTATGACAGTGGCTTCACGCTATCATCTGGGAAACGTGCCCTCTGCCCAGATGCAGTTGTACGTATGAAGGATAAAGTGCTTCCCACAAGAGAAAGGTGAGGCAACATCTGAATGTGACCACAGTCAGGCCCTGGAGTGGAAGATCGGGATGAGCTGAGAGTACGACCTAGCTCCCGCTGAAAGGAGATGGGTATCACCTGAGCTTCCTCGGCTCGTTTCCTATGGAGGAAGGCAGGGTGACAGTGAGTGGAGCTCGAAATCTCTGTAAAATAGTAGCCTAAGATGATGGAGATAGCAATGGGGTCCACTATGACATAGTCTTCTACGCTCATCCCAGAAACTGGGCATTTGAACTTGGTCCCAGAGAGGTGTCGGAGGTTAGGCGACATGACGGAACAGAGTCGAATTCTTACAAGCACTACATCAAGAAATCCAGCTTTTTTTTACTCTATCTCAAAGAATGAGACAACAATGCACACACAGCTGTTTACAATGAATAAAGTAAGTCATCGTAGGATAATGGTAAAACGCGGAGAGCACGTCTCCACAAGCAGATTGTGACACATCATTCCTCAGTTCACCAATGAACTGGGACACGACTCATTAAGGATGAAGTGCGAAGTATGGACCACTCCGCAGCAGTAAGGATAAGGTCTGCAAGGTACTCTACCCGGTCATTACAGATGGGGAAATGTTGTTAGTCGAATGTCGCCAGGGTGGAGTACAGCCTCCAGTGGGCCTTAGAAAGCTTGCAATTGGGTTTACACATAGATGGGATAGAAGTCAGCAATTGGATAACACACAGGAAATGGTCGCTCGAGTATGTGTGAGAGAAAATGGACCACTCGAAACGATGGGCAGGCTAGGCAGTGCAGAATGAGGACCCCAAATGGGAATCAGTCTGTGGAGGCTGAAAGGAACGAGGGTGCTCCAGTGTTAAGTGAGGTTGAGTTGATTGAGGAGGTCAGCCATGAGGATACCTCTCAGAAAGGTTCCTGTTCCACGAGATCTAAAGAGGTGTCGGCAGCCTCTCTTGGTTGGCCTGTGCATTCCAGAGCAGAGAAACGGTTGGCAGTGTGCACGGGGAAATGGAGGTTGGCCAGGTGAGGATATCACACTGCTGAAGAGGCTCTCTGAGTCAGGGAGGAGAAGACCGTTTGCCTTTGATTTCTTAGGGTCTTTGCGGTTGGCAGATCAAGACACAGATGATTGTTGGCTGGAAAGACATAAAAAGTCTTCACAGGAGTATTCCTTCTGTTCTACTAGATGTGTAGCAAGTGATTTCGCCACCAGAGGCTTGTTATACGGCCAGAGGGCACGCAGACGAGGATGCTACCATGACACTTGGCAATTTGACAGCTGTAGTGCTGAATTTGAGGTCGCAAGTTTGTATGACTGTGTCCTTTATGGAGTGAGGAGTAGCAAGAACAGTAGTTTTAGTGCCAGATTGTAAAATGCAGGGCTTTCGACCAACCAACAACATGGGAGTGACGGGGCTCAGTCAGTAGGGATAGCTATTTAATTTTATTTTTTTTTTAAATCACCAGCCTTCTCAGCTTCTCAGTAGTCGCCGCTATGTGAAGATCGCGATCGGATTGTAGTCTCTGGTCACCGCGTATCTTTGGCGAGTTGGCATCCCGCGGGCCGTGACACGAAAGAACGAGGAAGAAGGGGGTTTCTGGGAGTTAGCTCTAGACTGTGTTTGAGGAGTGACGTCGGTGTTGTAGGGCAAGGCCGCTTGGTTGGCAGGCCCTGCGGAATCAGTCAGTTGGGGGTGGAACGCCGCGGGCTCGAAGATCCTAGCGTGGAGGGCTGGTGTTGTCCCGATGGCTGTCATCGTGTGGTCATTCAAAGGCTGAGAAGTGATTTCTTGGGTCTGCTATTGGATTCCGAAGAAGAACTCTAAAATGGTGCATGTTGCTGTTGCGTATATCAGACTTGTGAGTGGTGTAAGCCTCGCTTCAGTACTGCAGTCTCTAGCTAGAGCGCTGCTTGGGAGGAGAGCATTGATATTGGCATTGTCATCTATTTAGCTGCTTTAGAGTAGATTACTGTTTTGGATCAAAGGCGGATCCACTTATGAAACGTGTTAACTGCAGTTCACTTCTTATGGTATTTTACAATTCTACTTGTCGTGATGAAATCGCCAATAGTATTTTCATAATTTAGCTTGGGACGTCATTCTGTGGTTTGGTGTGGCCCTCCCAAGAGTTTAAAGCTCAAAATATTTTCTTATTGCCCTTGCTGAGGTTGCCTTGCAACAGTTGTTGTCTTGCAACAGTTTGGTGAGCTGTGGTATAGTCAAAGTCCTCAGTAGTACCGCATCAACTCCCTCGCCCCTTTTAAGACTTGTGAGCCGCACCCATAATGACATATACTCCCAGTATGCAATTTGTGTAAGCTGGTTGGCCTTGTTAACGTTTTGTGTATCGTGGAAAATATTTCCCATGCCGCATATGATCCTGAATGATAGCATGGCGCACAAAAGCGCATAACCACGACGAGATCAAAAGACCTGTATTGTATATTATTGTTTAACGGATGTAACCACTGAGCTTAAGAGTTGATTTGTGTTTTTTAATTTATTTCGAAAGGAAAAGATTTACATACCTGCTTAATTATAACATCTATGCTTAATTATTTGGCGTAATTCGTTGGATGTAGTATGCATCACATTTAGGGAGGTGAAAAGTGTTTAAAAGGAAGGAAAATATTTTGTGATACACTGCACATAGTGAAGGCTACAGGGTTTGGGTGTACGTAGATAGTAATCAGATTTTGTTGCATTTAACTTGTTTTAATTAAAATTTAGTGATCAATATTTTATTGCCTTTAGAGAACACAGGTGATATCGAGGAAATTTTTGTATTGCCATGTGGCGTTATAATCTTTTATTTAATCTTGCGTTTAATAATTTATATTTTTTTCCTTTTTTTAAGAAGGAGTTTTGAGTTTTAAGTGTTGTAAATTGATCCTGAGAGCTGTTCTTTGATCTTTTATTATTCAAGAGATTGTTGGTTAAATAATTCTTCAAGAACTTTCATTAAGAAACTGTATTGAGGATCTTGCTGTTCATGATAACGAATGTTCGCTTACTATTTTAAATTCAAGTTAATAAAGTTGTAAAATTTTAAATGTAAAAAAAAGCCTTTATTAGAGAAACGGTGCCTGCCTGTACTCCCCACAGCTGCCACGGCCTCAAGGTGTTGGCCTTTGGGCATTGTCTCATGTTTTCCCCGGTATCTACCCAGCTAACGCCTGTGGGGCCATGTCAAAGGTAAGGCACTTTCTCTCACTGCACCCAGATTTCCTGGACAGCCTGCTCATCGAGATGCATGGAATAGTAGTGGGATCAGGCTGCATAGTCACCACTGCAATCGATACGTCTGGGAGAAGGAGGCAGGTAATTGCCCTCATGAGCATCCCTGCCGCAAGCAACACATTTGGCCATGTTTTGACATGACATTGGAATGTGGTTGTAATGTTGACACTGGTAAGAGTTCATAGGATTTCGAATGTACGGTTGGACTGGCTTTGATCTTTGATAGAAGTACTACTCTATCAAATGTGAGGAAAAGAGTCCATGTAGACACTAAAGTTGCATCAGCCCTTCTCATTACCCAATGGGCTGCAATGACGCCCTGATCATAGAGATAAATTTGGATATCTTCCTCAGTGAGATCATGGAGCAGCCTGGTGTAGATAATAATATGCGCAGAATTCTGCATTTAGTCGCCTCGGCAAAAACAGAATACTGCTGTTTTGTCTAAAACTGACATGGTGAGACCGTGGCTGTGTACAATTAATGTAGGTTAATTCTTACAGAGAAAAAAACAGCAACCAGCCACTATTAATACTGCTATTTTTGTAGGTAAATAGCGCTAAATAAATAGCAGTATTAATTGTGGCTGGCTGCTGTTTTCTTCTCTGTAAGAATTAACCTACACTAAAAACAGGATAGCCATGGAGGAGGAAAGCTGCAAGACTTTAATGTAGCCATTGGTCTTCAAAAGCAAAGTGCCATTACATAAACGATAGCAGGATTTCGCAGGGGCTACAACTGCCTCAACACCTAGCAAAGGATTTAGACTAAGTCTGTGAAGGTGATTGGCTCACTGTAACAAAATTCCCCATGGTTGCCAGCAGCTCGCAATTACGCATTACACAGTCACCTGTTATGCATCAGACACAGGGGCCTGCTTTCAGGAGTGCAAAGGGAGGAGAAAGAAACATAGGTACCTCAAACACCAAAGCAGAGAAAGAATAGGGAACACCCCACACGTCGTCCGTTGGTGCCAATGACGACGGCACACCCGACACCAAAGGCAGCCCAACAGCCATCAATGTACACGAAGCTACTGCTGCGAAGGTCCATGCATAGGTCTTGAAACTGAAGGCAATAGACCAAGGCTGGAGTAGTGTCCTTAGGAAGCGAATGAAGGCCAAGGTGAACACAGGTCATCGCACAAAGCAAGGTGATTCATACCCACCAGGAAAGTTGCAGGTAGCGAGAAGTTAAGCTGCCAGAGAAAGAGCCAAAAGTGAACTCCAGGAGATAACCCCATACTGATTGTCAAAAGAGTCATTGACGGAGGCATAGGATGGGCGGCCATACATAGCAGACAAACAGAATGCATAACTGCTAAGGAAAAAGTCACGGTGGTGGGACAGCAGTAGTTCAGCCACTTCTGCATACAGACTCTCTCTCGATCAGGCCACTGGCCAAATGGATACCACGATGGTGATTAGTGTTGAGACGGCGTAAGAAGGATGGACGTGTAGATGCGTAAACGAAACACCCATAGTCTCGTTTCGAACAGACAAGGGACTGGTACAAATGGAGGAGGGTGGATCGATCTGCTCCCCAGGAAGTACCACTGAGAACGCGTAGGACATTGAGGGACCGCATACAGTGGGTTGCCAGGTGAGACATGTGGGAGGACCAAGAAAGCTTCCTATCGAACATGAGCCCCAGGAATTTCGTAGTTTCAAAGAACAGAAGAGCAGCAGGCGATGGAAAAAACCAATTGCGCCGTCAGAAATTCACACTAGCGGTTTTGTCACTGGAGGTTATGAAAGCCATTGTCGACACTCCACGAATGAAGACGATCGAGATTTCGCTGAGGTCGCCGTTCAATGAGGCAGGACCGTGCTGTATTGTGATAGGTAGCAAAATCGTCAACGAGAAGGGAGCCAGAGATGCCCAGTGGGATACAGGCCAATAGAGGGTTAATGGCGGTAGCAAAGAGGACCACGCTCAGGATGGAACACTGAGGCAACGCATTCTGCTGGATAAAGGTGTCCGACAAGTCAGAACCCATATACCTTGAAAACTCAGTCTTTTAAAATTTCCTGAAGGAAATGGGACGTGCAGCCCTGGATGCCTCACTTGTAGAGTATGGAGGATACCAGTCCTCCAGCGGGTGTAATAGGCTTTCTGCAAATCGATAAACACAGCCATAGTATGGGATGTCCACAGAAAACCGTTGATGACATAGGTGGACGAAGTGACAAGATGATCAAATTCAGGACGGCGCGCTCGAAATCCACGCTGTGCAGTGGTTAGTAAATTGCGAGACTTCACCACCTGGAAACACAGCTAGTGTGAGAAATGGGGTAGTAGCAGGAAGGAAGGTGTTCGTCCTTACCAGGCCTAGGTATGAGTATGATAGGGCTTTACGTCAACATCTGTGAAGCGTGCCCTCTGTACAGATGTGGTTGTAAGTATGAAGCAGATAGTGCTTGTGCCAAGAGAAAGGTGCTGCAGCACCTGAATGTGCCCTGGGGTAGAGGATCAGGATGAAGTGAGAGCTCCCTCATAGCAAAGGAGGCATTGCAGCACTCACGATTCTGAGAAGGCAGTGATATGTCCCGAGCTTCCTCCACTCGTTTCCGTTGCAGAAAGACTGGGTGATAGAGGGAGGGCCTCGAAATCTCGGCAAAATGGCGTCCCAAGGTGTGGGAGATAGCAATAGATTTAACGATGACACCGTCTGCTACTGTCAGGCCGGAAATCGTGGAGTGGATCTTGGTAGCAGAAAGCATTTGGAGGCTGGCCCACGCGACAGAAGAGGGAGTGGAACTGTTAAAAGAACTAGCAAATTGATTCCAACTAGCTTTTCGCTATCCCGGATAATGGGACGACACTGTGCACGCAACTATTTATAATGAATGCAGTTTGCCATCGTAGGATGACGGTTAAAAACGTGGAGAGAACGTTTCCATGTGCGAATTAAATCGCGGTGCTTCTCAGTCCACCATGGGACCGGAACACCACGTGGTAAAGAGGAAGTGCGAGGAATGGAACATTCTGCGGCAGTAAGGATAACGTTTGTAAGATAACATACCTGGTCGTCACAACTGGGGAGATGTTGTTCGTCGAAGGTCGCCAGGGAGGAGTAAGGTCTCCAGTCAGCCTTAGTAAGCTGCCATGTGGGTGTGCACATAGGTGGGGTGGGACCCAGCAAATAGATAGAAGACAGGAAATGGCTGCTCGAATTTGTGTCAGAGAGAAGAGACCAGTCGAGATGATGGGCAAGCTGAGCAGCACAGAAGGATTGGTGTGGAGTCTGAAAGGAACGTCGGTGCTCCTATGTTAAGGCAGAGGACGTTAGGTTGATTGAGAAGAGGGCACCTCTCTGACGGGTTCTGGGAGAACCGCAAAGAGATGTTGCACATTAAAGTCAGCAAGCAACAGAAAGGGGTGACATAACCACCCAATAAGATGGAGAAAAACTGCCCTGAAGACATCGAATGATGGAGGAATGTAAACTGTACAAAAGGAAAAGGTCAAGCAAGGAAGGAAATGGCGATCTCCAACAGCTTGAAGGCAGGTAGTCAGGGAGATGGGTTTCCTATAAACTTCATCTCATATCAGTAGTATGACTTTCGCAAGAGATGGAATGCCATCCTCAGGGGGAAGTTCAAAGTGGACAGGGAAGAAATGCGAGTGCTGAGAGTTTTGTTTCCTAGAGGCAGAGAACATGTGTTCTAAGAGCAGCTGTAAATCATCTTTGTTTGATCGAAGGCCATGAATGTTCCATTGCAAGACAGTCATAAGGTGGAAAGGGGAGGAGGGAAAAAAATGAAGTAGTGTCACCTCGGTGGCTGCCGAGTCCCAGCTTCCAAATGCTCACTGCTACAGGACTCAGAGGCTGGAGGATCCTGCTGCATGACATCTACAGAGGCGGCGGCATTCTCTCTCTGTCGCTCTGTGGGGTCCAGAGCAGAAAAACGTTTGGTTGTGTGCACTGGCAACTCGGAGTTCGGCCAGGCGAGGGTATCTCATAGCGACACCGTCGAAGACGATATCCAAATCAGCAAAGGAGAAGATCTTTTGCTTTCGTTCGACTTCTTAGAGCCTTTCTGGTTGACAGAGGAAGACTCAGATGTTGATTGTCTGGAGGAACGTAGGACATCTTTGTGGGAGTATTCCTTTGCCCTTTCTGGACTCCCAGTTGTGTAGCAGGTGACTGCGCCTCAGGAGGCGTATGTTGTTTCGCAGCTAGATGAGGAGACAGCGATGCTACCATGACACTGGACGATTTCAGAACCACAGTGCTGAATTTGAGGTCGCATATCTGTGTGGCCATGTTCTTCATGGAGCGAGACGTAGCAAGAACAGTACTGTAAGAGCCAGATGATAGAATGCAGGGTTTGCAACTAGCCAATAACGTGCGAGCGACATAGTAAAGCCCTTTTTCCTTTACCCAGATCTCCTGGACAGCCCACTCATCGAGATACATGAGACAGTCTAGAGAGGACGCGTCATGGTCGCCATTGTAGCTGATACAGTTGGGAGAAGGAGGCAGACAATCACCCTCGTGCACACCCCTGCCACAGGTTACACATTTGGCTGGGTGTCGGCAAGACATTCGACTGCGGTTGAAATGATAGCAGTGCCCCGGGTTTGGAATGTATGGTCGGACTGTGGTAACTTCATAACCTGCTTTGATCTTTGACAGAAGCACCAATCTATTAAAAGTGAGAAAAAGAGTGCATGTGGACATTAAGGCTGTGTCTACCATTTTCATCACTTGATGGACGGCAGTTCTACACAGATCAGAAGGTACGTTTGGATTTCTGCCTCAGGGCAGCCTAGAGTAGATAATACCACGTGAGGAAATCAGAGTTCTATGGGCCTCGACGCGAGCAGGATAGCTGTGGAGATGCATCAGCACCTTTCTGAACAAGAAACGGATTTACCGTTGCAAAGGATTGACCGTCTTCAGTACATGAAACCATGAGGAACTATGGCGCACCTGGGATAGTCTTTAACTCAGGAGCTTCATTCTGTTTACGTATGGTAGACGTGGACTGCGAAGATGATGATTGGCTCATTGTGAGAATATCTCCCATGACTGCCAGCAGCTCTGATGGAGTGCGCCTTCCAACTAGTGCGCCCCCTCCCCCCCCCCCTCCCCATAGGGGGCTTACCCACCTTATGTGATTGTTCACACCTCAGAGTACATCTCCCAGACACCTGACAGGGGGACCAATCGGCTATTTGGTGAGGGACCAGCTCAGGCGACCACCCCTTCCCAGGGCCTGGCCTGTACCAGGGGGTACATGTGACCCAGGACTGGGAATTACATATTACCTAGTTACCTGCCATTCCTCAGACGCATGGGCCCCCCTTCAGGAGCGCAGAAGGAGGAAGAAGAAAAAGGGGAACCTCAAACGCAGAAGCGGGAGAGGGATAGAAGGAGGTGAACGAAGAGTGAAATAAGGAACGAGAAGCAGTGGTGAGATTGTTGTGACGGCAGCAACTGAAAATGCAGAACACATTCCTAAAAACACCCCAGACATGTTCCCCAACGGAGAGCAAAAAGAATTGCAAGAGGATAGACATGCAGTACGGAAGGAAAAAGATGCTGCAAAGGCTGGGGCCCTGTGGTAGCGAAGTACGAAACTGGAAAAGAGCGGCGACCGCCTGGCGTTCTTGGAACCTTTGCTTTTTCTTGCATACGTTAATGACCTCTTGTCTTTTACATTGCCAGATGCTAAGGTTGATTTGTTTGCGGATGATACAAACATTACAATAAATAGCAAGTGAAGTACAGATTTGTAAATGGCTGCTAATAAAACTTTCATTGACATTAATAAATGGTTTAGTGCTAATTCACTATCCTGAAATTGTGAAAAGGCACACTATATGCTGGAATTGAGCTCTTCCTGATGAGTTACAATGTCTTTCTCTGGATCCTACCCGTCGGATCACTTTTTAATTTACTACATGCAGGATCGTCGAGCAGTTTGTATATCTTGATGTTTATTCTGTGCGTGAGAGATGAGCAGTAGCAATTCCTTTGTCAGCAGGTAAAACGACGATGTCTTGGTCTTCTCTCAATTCTTGTAGAGCATTTCTTTCAGCTGAGGTGATGTTGAAGTTGGACTTCTTAGGTGAAGTTGAGTCAAGATGCGGCATCTGTCACCCCTAATCTCTTCGGCAGCATCGTTAGGAAGTTTCGAAACAGCCTGCTCTATTGCACTAATCACATCTCCGATCGGAATGGTCCCTGGTGTAGGTGCCAAATTCAGACTCTTCTCTACCGCCGAAACCGCAGCGTCGTCAAAAGTCTTCTCCGTGAGATAAAACATTGTACGTCTTCTTGGCATGTCTTCTTGCATTCGGGCTACGAGTCGATCGTATTTTGTCATCTGACAAATCTTAGCTTGTCGTTCAGTCCAGTCAGCCAGTGCCCAAGTGCCGCTGTATACCCAGTTCCAAGATACCGCTGAAAAGTTCCCTGAAATCTTCAGATGGAGTGATAGCAATCGTCTGGTCACTAAGCACTATTGCTGACGCGTATAGCCCATCCTTTCTCTCACTAGTGCCGCACTCTCCCGTCGTTTAATTTAATTCTAATAGCAGCCGCACAATTTATACACTGTTCAAATTCAGCAAACGTAGGGATGGTTTACTTGTCGCGGCGTCTCAGTAAAAATGCAAGGCTGTTTACCAGTCTACCTCTCATGTTACGTAATTTGTCAAACTCACATACGTTCTCATGTCTATTAGCACTCAACAGCACAACACGTAGTGTCAATATCAGGAGTAAAAATCTACATAAAGACCTAAAATTACCTACCTTGGTCGTAAATGGAGTCCAATATTCAGGAACACATTTTCAACAAATTGCCAGCAACCATTAAAAACCTGGTTTCAGATAAAGCACAGTTTAAACATAGTCTGAAAGACTTTTAGATAGGCAACTCCTCCTCCTCTAGAGGTAAATTTCTTAACAGGGATGTTAGACCAGCTCAAGTAAAAATGTCTATTAGATTTCACTTTTCACAGCACTTGGTCACAACAGTCAAGATTAGGTATCTTGTATATTTATTACAACTGCATAACTATGTTCCATTCTGACAGTGTACTAATTCTGTAAATATTAACGGTTCCAGTTTACTGTTACATATTCACATATTTTGATTATCTTCCGACAAATGGTCAAGAAAGCGAGTATTACATTCAAGTGTTTTACGTTGTGCTTTCTGACTTGATCTACACCCAACACAATCATCTCCTTTTTGGGTCTATGGAACGAAAACTGAATCAAACCTAATCTAATTTTATGCGACATGCATGTCTCATGTTATTTGGCACGACGTCAATCATTACATGGACATTTCCACGCAATTTTATGTAAATGTAACATCGCAAAAACGACGGGAGGCGCAAAAATGGGCACTAATCTATTTTTTTACTTTAAATAACTTCAGATATAAATTACTTAAGCACATTAATTTTGTGAAATATTATTTCAGAAATAACATTTCAAAGCTATAGCGGCAGTCGGCCTGTAGCTGATTGCGATCGATTATAAAACTTTTTTGTTTTCGAAAGTAAGTGAAGAGCGTTCCTGCTCTGATCTGTCTAACTACACCCAATGACTAAGCTTTCTTTTGTATAGACAAATCTGATTTAAGTGTACCTTTAGAAGCATTTGTAATTAAATTAATGTAAATTAGTTAAGTTTCATGAGTTCTCATTTTGACAGTTCTCCTAATAGATGTAAGATACATGAAATGTATTATTTTTGCAGCCAACGGATGTGCCATTTATTCATCTGCAACTTGCTACAGCGTCCCTGAGATTAACTGCTGATCATCACGAAGCGTTTTGTAAACTTCCAATGCAAGTGCGGAATCTTAAATGATCTGCCCACAGTCTCCAAGCTACGATTCCATTTCGCCCGCAGCTAACAAATACCGGTCCCGCAAATCTGGTGGTGGTATTATAAGATGTAATATTCAAATTTTACGGCGTTTCTCTGTAATTCAGTTTCACGACTAAAAAAAATGCAACCACAATCAACAATGGCCGTCTACTCTAGCTAATTTTAACAGTTTTTGTTTTGTTTTTTGCAGTGATTAATTTCAATTCTTACTTAAAACAAAATTTTGGTAATCTTGCACGAGTAGACGCGTCAGATGCATTATGTTACATAACATGGGTGCTAATGCTAACAAGTGAGATGGTGCGAATATGTCAAGATATTTTTATATAACAACTTTGAAGCTGCCAAATAAGTCGAAAAGCTAGTTCCCTTCTTTTACATTCCTAACTGTCCCCAGGGCAAATTCGCCGTTTTTGTGCTGCAATAGGGGCATTTTCATTCACAAGGGGAGACCACAACGTTTAGATCACAGATTTACTTCCAACTTTTCACACTTTTAGAAGGCCATTAAAACAACATGATGTGCAAGAAGTGAGGGCACTACCGTGGCAATTCCAAGAAAATCGCAAGAGAAGTTTTACGCGACTATTACGAAACTGATGTATTTGTGAGTAGGTACCGCGTGTTAGAGTTCATCCTAATCAAGTGGTTATGCCGAACCGGTAGCTCAGCGTGTTCGGTCAGACGGATAGTCGCCTACGTAATAATTAGAAAAAAAAAACTGAGTCAACGGATAACGATGAACTTTAACGGATGTCATAGAACGTCCGCCCCGAATAAACGGAACGAACAAGGACAAAATGAGATTTTAAAAAAGTGGTTCACGTTCGACCCTCGGAAGGCGAACGTGTATGAGCGGACGGTTCGGCTCCCGCTCAGACTTAAGTTTTAATCTATGCTATCGGAACAAACAGAAATTTTTCAAAATATCAGCGACTTGTGTTTTCCTTTAGAAACTCTGGACATTTCCTGTAAAGGCGGTAAAGCTTCATTCATTCGATGTGGTAGATGCCGTTTCAATTTATGTTTTCCATGTCTGTATGACAAACGCCACCGTGCAACGTATGATGTCAAGAGCACATCCGAGGAGTAATTGTACGTTACTCCTGTGGTCTGGCTAACTGTGACTTACCATATGAGTGAATAGTGTTATTTGCGTCATTACCTATCTAGGTTTGACTTGGCCTTCCAAGCCTGTCACTCGGCCTTAATAATGTAATTGAAGATAATAAATAGTTAAATAACATATGAAATTCGCTATAACTTCATGAAAATGCGCGTTTTTTTTTATTTTATTACATTTCAAATCATATAAGTTAAATAATGTGACCATTGATAAAAAAATAGCAGAGTGAGAACTGTCACCTCGTCCACGACCTTTCGCAAAGCGCGAACGTTGACGACTTCGCCACAGTGACCACTTATAACTATCCCTTTCGCATGATACATCAGTTACATAACGGACGTGTAAAACTTCTCTTGCTATTTTCTCGCAGCTGCCAAAGTAGCGCACCTTTCTACTTGCACATCATGTTGTATTAAAGATGTACTAAAGGTGTACAAACTTGGAAGTAAATCCGTGATATCAACGTCGTGACCTCCCCTTGTCAAACTGAGTTTACTCCGAATTTTCATAACGAAATGAATAGCGGGGAACTAGATAAATGTGGTATCAAATTAACCACCGTGGTGTCTAATTTTACCAAGAAGGTTTAGTTGCTTGTAAGTAATCATTTAATAGGAAAAAAGTGTGACGGCTTTCATTACTTCAGGGCCTATCTATTTTGCATATAAAAGTTACTAATGTAGAAATTCCTGAATACTTTCTTTCGTGTGGAATAAATAAATATCAACTTATAGTATAAATTGAAATTTTTTTGCTTTCTTTTATCTGTATGCTGTTTAAAGAGCACCACTCTATAAATATATTTCATGTCTTCTGAGCAAAACTTGAAAATTAATTTTTTTGGAAAAGTGGTCAGATACTTTGGAAAATGATCTTCCCAAAAGTAATATACGAAATAGATTAGAAACATTTTAGGCATGCTTCATTTGCCTTACATGATTATATCACCATTCAAACGTGTGTCAAATATTTCTATAACCTACTTTACTTCTTACTTTAGGACAAATCAGTTCAAAAAACGTGTGGCCGTTTTTGCAGGGTTTTTTTTCTCCAAAATGGAGTTTTGCGGTGGGGAAACTAACTGCGAGGCTATCATAAAGCATGAGACTGCGCTGTATTTTTCAGATTTCATCTCTTAATACCATCCTTCTCTATGTTTGATACAAGTAATTATTTCTGTATCGAATGTGACATGTCCGATGTTGTACTGAACGGTCCAAGGACGTGTAAATAAATATAATAATCTTTAAAAAGATTATATTGATGGCCTAGATACCTGTGCATTTACAGATGATTCAAATCCGAAAGACATAAAAATACTTCCAATACTACAGCAGTACATTTATCGTATAGCTGAAATTAACATCACATTATTTCGTTAGACTATGTATAATGGACATCCTTGAAAAGCACAACCTAAAAAAAAGTGACTGGAATTTTTTTCTGACAATGCTGATAAAAATGGTGGTGAGAGCACAAAGTGAAGGACAATAATAACGTTTTTCTTTAACTTCTTGTTGGCTGTTCAGCACATCTAACACACGACGGTATTCAAACACCTGATCTGTACCAATTGACATCTAACCACGCCCTAGCTTCTGCTCGAAACGCCTTCCAGCACCTCCCACAGAACCTTTTTTGAACTCACTGGAACAAGTCGGCGTAATTTCCCGCTGCGCCGACGACAGTGAATGTCGCAATGGGCGACCAACGTGATGCTATGGGAAGGGACATGGGTTGAGGTACTGTGTGTGTGTGTGTGTGTGTGTGTGTGTGACGATTTTTATTGCTGCGGACTGGGGAGGCGGATTGAATGGCTGAAGAGATTCGTTCCGGCACTTGGAATTTTAGAAATTAACCCCACGTTAAACATATACATAGTTCCAAAGATGTAATCGCACTGTTGTACATACACAGCGCGTTTAGAAGCTCTCCAAGTTTGTTGCGAAGAAGTGGAGCTGCAATACAAAATGTTGTGCCGTCCTGGTAGTGAAACTGGTTGGCCTGTACTTTTGCTTACATTTGTGAGGATCTTGCAAATTTATCCGCTGTTGCACTCTTATTCTTTGTCCCAATATAAATGTCCTGCGGTTACTATTCTCTTTCTCGAAGCTGTAGTTAAAATTCCTACATGATCAAGCTGCAGTGATGACGATGGAAGGACGCTAAACCAGTGGTAGTGGAGGTTTTATAGTTGTTTGTGGATTTGAAAAAGAAGTACAAGAACCGCTTAGAAATTCATTGTATTCTGATGAGCGTATGAAATGAGTTAAAACATTGTTAAGAGTGGGCAAACCTAAGGAAATTATTTGATGGGGCATATATGTAACTTGCATCGTATCTGCATCCAGTATCTACGAAAGTACGTTCATCAGTATCGAATGTCAAACATATGGTAAGATTTAGACAGAAGTTTGCTGATGATTAGCAAGTTTGCTAACAGTTGCCGGTGCAGATGGCTACGACGTCTACAACTTTAGTCTAACATTGCTTATTCGACGCATTATGTGCAGCACCGCGATCTGAGAGCTGGATGGAGATGATGAGCAGTACGGCCCAATGATGCTTAGATTTGTTCGGTAAAATGTACTATACAGAAACTGCGCAGTCATCGTCTATTATGTTCTGTTTAGCAGTGACGAACAAACCTATAGAACAAGTATTTTAACTGATGCTATCACACAGACTTCAAAAGCTACATGCAACGCTCACTCTAAAACTTTCATGAAGTTATAAACCAAAGAACAAAACTAACAAAAATGTTGAAGCTTCCTAGCAGATTAAAACTGTGTGCCGGACCGACACTCGATCTCGGGGCCTTTGCCTTTCGCGGAAAGACAAAGAAAACAAAAATATTATTCATGTGAAAAGCATAATTTGGAACAATAAACGAGTACTACAGCACCTTATGATCCTTGGGCAATCTCAGCACACCTACCTTCAGTCCCCACCCACATTCACAAGAATATCTCTGCATTAACTTTTCATAAAGTTTACCGCCTTTAGGTAACTGCACTATACAAACTTGTCAGGCGTTTACCATCCTATATTATTCATGTTGCATGGTTAATTTTTCCGCGTTGTCAATTCCGAAATTCCTTTTTTGTACATTTTGTTGTGCTAAAGTGTTGGGAATTTGACATGAAGCTAAACATGTTCCCACACACACGCTCAGCACACAGAATTACAGCTACTCAGACAGGCTTGTGGAGCTATCAGCAAGTGGGAGAACAAGTGGGAGAATACAATATCTTCTATCTTTTAAGTCCCAGTATTTGTCACTTATCTTGTACAAGACGTTTCTTAAAATTTTTGACAGTGTACTCGGCTTCTTTAACGGTATCTCTTATAAATGAACGTGGTCCCAGCTTTTATAAAGATTTGTCACAGACGTTTGGCAATGGAATACGGTCATATGTCACTGGTGACGTTATCCACAATATCAAAGGCAGATCTGATTTAGCAGTCTAAGCCTGGAAACAACTAAAGCGTGACAGATTTAGGACACTCGGGATGCAGAGACACTATTTACTGCTTACTGTTGCCTCCGTCAACGAGGTACCCTCTTTGCCAGTGGACCTCGTTCTTCGGACGGCACCGAAATTGTTTTGAATGCTTACGTCAAATTTTATGGCGACTGACATTATTAATTCACAGGTGGGTGCGTGATTTTTACGACCAGCACATCGTACAACTTGCGACTGGGCCTGATGCCTGCGAATACAGAGATGACAGATTGCAACTTCTCCTGAGGGAAACGTCCTTTAGGTCAAGTGGACACAGAGAGCAGCAAGGAGTCTCTTACAACTGCGTAAGAGACAATCCGAATCGCAATGCCACACATTCAGTGCGCCCCGTTTTCGTCTTTGGAAAATAACTTCCGAGTAACTTTTCGTAGAATATGTCGTTGTGATCGAAGACAAGTATACAAACAGCGTCGTACTTCAGCTGAAGCTGATCATAGCCATTAATATTTTACTCCACACAAGACTCACTGAACAACAACAAATAATTATTATAAAATTATTGGCCCATCTGTTTCTGATGATCTTCTGATTAACAGCAGATAATTATTGTAAAATTATTGGCGTATCTATTTCTGATGCTCCCAAATGTTACTACTTGTAAAGAAACAAATGTTTGGTTAGATAATTCCTAGCGAAAAAATACAGATTTACCGATAAACGTTTAAATTTAGCTCATGCTTCTTCACTGGTTCAAGTAGTAACAACATAGTTTTCCCCATTTGTATCAGTATTCTGAATGTAGAAATAAAATTTGTATAAACAGTAAGACACTGTGAGGAGTGTCCTCAAGTTCTGCCGCAGGGGTGTTCTCGGAGCAGGCCCTCAACAATACAACATCGCCTGAAGCGGCTTGTGCTGTTGCCTAGCATTACTTCGATATTGTATCGATTTCTTCGTGAATTCGTTGCTTTAATCGAGCGCTTGGTTTTGTGGAAGAAGTGTTTTGGTTTCATCCGATAGTGAACACCGGCTTCGTATCGAACCTTGAGAAGGAGCTGAACATACTCTCTCAAGGCGGGGCTGTGAGTCAGCTGAATAAGGTACGTGATCAACGTCCCTGCTCATAGCTGAAACACACCGTCTTCTGTCACATAGGCTGGCCAAAGAAACTCTTCCTCTCTGCGCGTGAGCGTTGACAGTTGACAGTTCCAGACACTTAAAGTGAATAGAATGATGATTACTAAGATCAGTAACTGCGGTTCAGCAGCGTGTATCTGCACCATCTCTGCGTTTGAGCATTTCGTGTTTTAGTTCCTTCTAACGCGCAGATTTGTATAATACACTATGTGATCAAAAGTTTCCGGACACCTAACTAAAACTGACTTACAAGTTCGTGGCGCCCTCCATCGGTAATGCTGGAATTCAATATGGTGCTGGCCCACCCTTAACCTTGATTACAGCTTCCACACTCGCAGCCATACGTTCAATGTTGCTTGGGGAATGGCAGCCCATTCTTCACGGATTGCTGCACTGAGGAGAGGTATCGATATCGGTCGGTGAGGCCTGGCAAAAAGTCGGCGTTCCAAAACATCCCAAAGGTGTCTATAGGATTCAGGTCAGGACCCTGTGGAGGCCAGTCCATTACAGGGATGTTATTGTCGTGTAACCACTCCGCCACAGGCCGTGCATTGTGAACAGGAGCTCGATCGTGTTGAAAGATGCAATCGCCATCCCCAAATTGCTCTACAACAGTGGGAAACAAGAAGGTGCTTAGAACATCAGTGTAGGTCTGTGCAGTGATAGTGCCACGCAAAACAACAAGGGGTGCAGGCCTCGTCCATGAAAAACACGACCACACCATAACACCACCACCTCCGAATTTTACTGTTGGCACTACACTCGCTTGCAAATGGCGTTCACCGGGCATTCGCCATACCTACACCCTGCCATCGGATCGCCACATTGTGTACCGTGATTCGTTACTCCACACAACGTTTTGCACTGTTCAATCGTACAATGTTTACGCACCTTACACCAAGCGAAGCTTAGATGGCATTTACCGCTGTGATGTGTGGCTTATGAGCAGCCGATCTATCATGACATCCAAGTTTTCTCACCTCCCGCCTAACTGTCATAGTACTGGCAGTGCATCCTGATTCAGTTTGGAATTCCTGTGTGACGGCCCGGATAGATGTCTGCTTATTACACACTACGACCCTCTTCAACTGTCGCCGGTCTCTGTCAGTCAACAGACGAGGTCGGCTTGTATGCCTTTGTGCTGTATGTGTCCCTTCACGTTTCCACTTCATTATCACATCTGAAACAGTGGACCGAGGGATGTTTAGGAGTGTGGAAATCTCACGTACAGACATATGCCACAAGTGACACCCAATGGCCTGACCACGTTCTAAGTCTGTGAGTTCCGCAGAGCGCCCCATTCTGCTCTCTCACGATGTCTAATGACTACTGAGGTCGCTGATATGGAGTACGTGGCGGTAGGTGGTAGCACAATGCACCTAATATGAAAAACGTAAGTTTGTGGAGTTGTCCGGATACTTTCGATCACATAGCGTGTGTACGTGGCACGCTCAACCATGTTGCTGAACTCAGTTTCCTGTAGACATATTCAGCGGATGTAATTATTATTTTTTTAAGATTGTACTGATTGTGCCTCATCCACGTTTATTTTACAATTTTTTAGTCTACGCTAATTTTCGTATTTTCTCTAATTTCGAGTTGCGTGTGGCTGCAGGTAAAATAGTTATGTATTGTTCGGTTTTCATGAGGGTTACAATCCAGTGTGTCTCATTTGTAGATCAACACTGGTTTCAAAGAACAGCAGTCAAATTATAGTTGTTTAATTTCTTTAGATATTCTGCGACATTTTGTCGCCTTTTTATTTACGTTATTAACGACACACCCTGAACCCCATTTTCCCCCTCTCTTCCGGCTTGGGGCTTTTAAAAGTTAATAACTACAGGAGGACGACTTGTGTGGCGTAATGATAACTTTGTTTTGCTCGGGCCACTGCGTAGAATTATGATTATAGCTTGGAGAACAACGATAGCTAACTGAACATTAACTCCAAATTATAATATAACTTAAAACGACATGAGCAGCAGGTGACAGGAAATTTATCGGCGGCACGATTTACCGACAAACATCATCTTAGTTCAGCCAATTTTAACGAAATATTTATGTTATATACACAAAAGTTACTCGCGAATCGGTCTGTATATTAGTGAATACCGTATCGAGAGTCCTGCAGTTGTTCATTAGATTAGCCTTCACATACAGACAGGTAAAAACTAGACTTGATTGAATGCAATGTGTAATTAGTATTGTCTCTCGATACGGTAACTATTAAGGGCGAACAAAAAGTTTCCGTTTGAGGACCTTGTTGCAGCGAATACGCAACATAGCGCGACTCCGATTTAGGTATATAAGCACCGACATGTAGGAGGGGCGCTGAATCCAGAAACGAGAACTATGGCGATGTTATTACCAAATGCGTCCAAACAGGACCAACGTGCTGTTAGTTTTTCTTGGATATGGAATAACAAACACTGGTAGACGTCCATCAGAGCCTGAAGAATGTTTGCCTCCTGGGGTAGCCGCGCGGTCTCAGGCGTCTTGTCACGGTCCACGCGGCTCCCCGCGGAGGAGATTCGAGTGCTCCCTCGGGCATGGGTGTGTGTGTTGTCCATGGCGTAAGTTAGTTTAAGTTAGATTATGTAGTGTGTAAGCTTAGGGAACAATGAACAAAGCGTATGGTCCCAAAAGATGAAAAAAAAAAAATGTGTTTGGGGCAGCACATCTGTGGAAAGGTGAGCCAAGTTCTGTGTTGGTCGCCATTCGACACAAGACGCCAGTCGATCTAGGAAGTCAGCACAAACTACTTCAATTCAAATGGGAGACACTGGAGCACCTGCTCTATAGTCCAGATCTCTCCCTGTACAATTATCACACTTTCAGTCCCTTAAAAGATACTTTGAAGGGTCGACGATTCTTGTCGGACGAATATATGCAGCAGCTAGTTCCAGGCTTCATGCAACAGGACACAGTCTTTGACCAAACAGGTATCTTCAACCTGGTGCATCGGTGGGATGATTGCCTCAATGCTCAAAACGATCTTGCCTGACTGGCATACTGATTCTGGCCTTAATGCCCTTGGAATGGAAACCTTTTGATCGTCCACTATTTATTGCAATTAACTGCAATTTCTTATCGACAATTAATTTTCCGCTCCACAGTTACATGATCGTTGTAATAAAAAGTCATAAGATTTAAAAGTGCCTATTTGGGAGCTGAATACAGAGGTGCACTTTTTGCGAAAAGGACCCACCAAATACGAATCAAATCTTCAACGCGAAGAATGTCTTTCTCACATTCTGCAACACACTGACAATTTTGGTATTGAAAATTTCCTTAGCCTGTGGCCATGGTGGCTCTTTTTCCCAGGGATATAAGTCCTGAGACTGGCGGAAGGAGGTCTCCTTGGAGCTTGGAAAAGACAGTTAGAGGCACCGACAGACTGAAGTCTTGGGTCAGCCCATGATGCTCGTTCAAACACTTACTTTGCAAGAGGCCAGCCTGTGATATATTGAGACCTGTTTTAAGTGTCCCGGTAGAGCGAACGTTCCACCCTGGCCAGTAGTTTCAGAATCTGATGAATTTGCAATTATTGGTTAGCGCACTAAGTGGGTGACGATGTACAGCCTTAGAAATAAAACACGGCCGCCGACTGTTCGCAGCAGAGACTAAATCGGCGTCAGTCTCTTAAGCTTGCCAATGTAACTGGCTGCCCTACACAATTCGGTCTGGCCATATACACGACCTGACAACGCTGCAGGATGCTGAAGCATATGGAGGACGTGCTGCCATTCTTCGCTAGACACTACAGAGCTGTATATACTCGTGGCTCAGTGGAAGTCGGTTCATAGCCGTGACACGAAGCGGACCTACGAGGCACTATGAGGAGCACTCTGCAGGCATACCTTTGTCAAGACATTAGCGAGCGGTGCACGTCGCTGTCTTCGTGTTCTGACCTACAATGGCGTTTCTTACCACCATTCGACTATAAAGGTCACCTTTCATACGGAACATGCGTGATCTCGAGCGTGTGAAGTGGAACAGTTCGAATGTGACAAACTTCATCTCGTGCCTGAAGGTGTTGTAGGAATTCACTTGACCATCAAAAGCAGCATCATGTATTTCAAACTGCAGACCGAAGAACTTTGGGCTGATGTTGTGTGGCGTTTCTCCCAAGAACTGAAGTTCAGCAAATTGATGGGCACGTTGGAGCCATTTCAGTTGATGACTCAGATTTCGGCCTCCACACCCTGCATGTTTTTGAACTTCCCTCTGGGTTACTGGAAGACGTGTTCATTTCTACCTTCTGACCGTACGGAAATGGCATCAGTCACGTCGCAGAAAAACGGCGGACCTGTCAGGTCTTAAGTAGCGTGCATCAGATCAAACTTGAACTGACTAAGCATGTACCTTCTTATTTGACGATTGAGGCGTGTGGGTGATCATAATTTACGACAGTCTGAACGAACTTGTGCAGGCTGCGGCCACGAGGGCCACATCTGGTCGACTTTCCTCTGCAGATGACTGATTCAGACGCTAGTAGGAGATGGCGCACCATCCGTAACATATTTAGTGCTTCTTGTCACCTAGCCACTGTAGCGAAAGTGTTGGATGCACCTGCCTAGATACCTCCCGTTTAGCCATAGTTGACAGCCACTGACGGGGAAGCGAGTCTTCAGATTCCCTCTCCATCACTTCTGGAGGAAATGCCGCCCTTGCACGCCCGTCAAAACCCGAGAAACGATCTTACAGTTGCGATGCCCGTCGACTTTAGTGTCGTACCAACCTCTGCTTTCCGCGCAGGTGGGACGGGGTCGATTGATGGCTAATCTCATTCCAATACAGAACAAAACGTTCAGAAGCAGAAGGCACCGAGGGAGCGCAAGAAATGTATTCGTATGCCACCTGACGACTGTCTCCTCAGGATGGCCGCATGGGACGGTAAACCGACGTCGGAAAGCGCATCAATCTCGGAAGGCTAAGGGGACGCCCTACCTCTTTACAGAGGTGATCTTATGGTCTTACCTCTTTTCATGAGACATCAAGATACATTGGTGCAGGGTGGTGGCTTTAATTCCATCCTCCACCCCAAAGATTATTTGCTGTGACATTCACCTTTCACAGAGCTTGTCACAATCATTGACCATCTTCAATTTGTGGATATATGGGAACATGTTCATGGCGACTGTCCTAATTTCGTTCACTACAGCACACATTCTTCAACTCGCCTTGATCGCAATTATATCTCACGCTCACTAGCGGGAGGTACCTGACTGGCTGAAAGTAAGTTTCCACATCTACATCTACATGTACATGGCTACTCTGCAAATTACATTTAAGTGCCTGGCAGAGGGTTCATCGAACCACCTCAACAATTCTCTATTATTCCAAACTCGTAAAGCGCGCGGAAAAAATGAACACCTATATCTTTCCGTACGAGCTCTTATTTCCCTTATTTTTTCGTGGTGATTGTTCCTCCCTATGTAGGTCGGTGTCAACAAAATATTTTCGCATTCGGAGGATAAAGTTGGTGATTGGAATTTCGTGAGAAGATTCCGTCGCAACGAAAAACGCCATTCTTTTAACGATTTCTAGCCCAAATCCTATATCATTTCTGTGACACTGTCTCCCTTATTTCGCGATAATACAAAACGTGCTGCCTTTCTTTGAACTTTTTCGATATACTCCGTTAGTCCCATCTGATAAGGATCCCACACCGC
This sequence comes from Schistocerca piceifrons, assembly GCF_021461385.2. NCBI lineage: Eukaryota > Metazoa > Arthropoda > Insecta > Orthoptera > Acrididae > Schistocerca > Schistocerca piceifrons. The sequence goes on from NC_060143.1 coordinate 549,928,422, forward strand.
CCAGCAGTATTCTAAAAGAGGACGGACAATTGTGGTGTAGGCAGTCTGTTACGTTTTCTAAGTGTCCTGCCAATACAACGCAGTCTTTGGTTAGCCTTCCCCACAACATTTTCTATGTGTTCCTTCCAATTTAAGTTGTTCGTAATTGTAATACCTAGGTATTTAGTTGAATTTACGGCATTTAGATCAGACTGATTTATCATGTAACCGAAGTTTAATGAGTTCCTTTTAGTACTCATGTGGATGACCTCACACTTACCGTTATTCAGGGTCAACTGCCACTTTTCGCACCATTCAGATATTTTTTCCAAACCGTTTTGCAGTTTGTTTTGATCTTATGATGACTTTATTACTCGATAAACGACAGCGTCATCTGCAAACAACCATAGACGGCTGCACAGATTACCTCCCAAATCGTTTATATAGAAAAGGAACAGCAAAGGGCCTATAACACTACCTTGGGGAACACCAGTAATCACTTCTGTTTTACACGATGACTTTCCTACTACGAACTGTGACCTCTCTGACAGGAAATCACAAATCCAGTCACATAACTAAGACGATATTCCATAAGCACGCAATTTCAATACGAGCCGCTTGTGTGGTACAGTGTCAAAAGCCTTCCGGAAATCCAGAAATATGGAATCGATCTGAAATACCTTGTCAATAGCACTCAACACTTCATGTGAATAAAGAGCTAGTTGTGTTTCACAGGAAAGATGTTTTCTGAACGCATGTTGACTGTGTGTCAATAGACAGTTTTCTTCTAGATAATTCATAATGTTCGAACACAATATATGTTCCAAAATCCTGCTACATATCGACGTTAACGATATGGACCTGTAATTTAGTGGATTACTCATACTACCTTTCTTGAATATTGGTGGCCCTTTGCAACTTTCCAGTCTTTGGCTACGGATCTTCCGTCGAGCGAACGGTTGTATATGATTGTTCAGTATGGAGCTAATGCAATAGCATACTCCGAAAGGAACCTAATTGGTATACAGTCTGGACCAGAAGACTTGCTTTTATTAAGTGATTTAAGTTGCTTCACTACTCCGAGGATATTTACTTCTACGTTACTCATGTTGGCAGCTGTTCTTGATTCGAATTCTGGAATATTTACTTCGTCTTTTTTTGTGAAGGCATTTCGGAAGACAGTGTTTAGTAACTCTGCTTTGGCAGCACTGTCTTCGATAATATCTCCACTGCTATCGCGCAGAGAAGGCATTGATTGTTTCTTGCCGCTAACATACTTCACATACGACCTGAATCTCTTGGAAATTTCTGCCAGGTTTCGAGACAACGTTTCATTGTGGAAACTGTTATAGGCATCTCGCATTGAAGTCCGCGCTAAATTTCGAGCTTCTGCCAGGTTCCGAGACAACGTTTCATTGTGGAAACTGTTATAGGCATCTCGCATTGAAGTCCGCCCTAAATTTCGAGCTTCTGTAATAGATCGCCAATCTTGGAGATTTTGCGTCTGTTTAAATTTGGCAAGTTTATTTCGTTGTTTCTGCAACAGTGTTCTAACACGTTTTGTGTACCAAAGAGGATCAGCTCCGTCGTTTGTTAATTTTATTTGGTATGAAACTCTCAATTGCTGCCTTTGAATTTAAGCAACATCTGGTCTACACTTATAATATTAATTTGGAATAAGTGGAGATTGTCCCTCAGGAAGGCGTCAAGTGCATTTTTATCTGCTTTTCTGAATAGGTATATTTTTCGCTTATTTTTCAGGGGTTTGGGGATTACAGTATTCAATCTCGCTACGACTACCCTGTGTTCACTAATCCCAGGATTATTTGTTGCTAAGAGGGCTCATGAACTAACTGCTCGAAATAATTTTCAGAGTATGCGTTTAGCACAATTTCGGATGATATTTTTTGCGTACCTCCGGAATTAAATATGTATTCCCGCCAACATATCGAGGGTAAATTAAGGTCACCACCAACTATTACGTACGAGTCGGGTACGTGTTTGAAATCAAACTCAAGTTTTCTTTGAACCTTTCAGCAACTGTATCATCTGAACTGGGAGGTTTCTAAAAGGATCCAAATATTACTTTATTCCGGTTGCCAACAATGACATCTGCCCATACTAACTCACAGGAAGTATCTACTTCAATTTCGTGACAAGTTAAACTACTTCTAACAGCAACAACCACGCCACCGCCAACCGTGTTTAGCCTGTCCTTTCGGAACACCGTTAGGTTCTTCGCAAAAATTTCGGCTGAGCTTATGTCCGGCTTTAGCCAGCGTCCAGTGCCTATGACGATTTGAGCTTCACTGCTTTCTATTAGCGCTTGGAGCTCTGGTACTTTCCCACCACAGCTACGACAATTTACAACTGTTATGCCAATTGCTCCTTTATCTACGTTCTTCCTGCGTTTAGCCTGCTCCCTTTGTGACTGAAGCCCTTCTTGTGTTTTCCTGAGACCTTCTAACCTAAAAAACCGCCCAGTCCACGCCACACAGCCCCTGCTACCCATGTAGCTACATCCTGCGTGTAGTGGACAGCTGACCTATTCAGCGGAACCCGAAACCCAACCACCCTTTGGCGCAAGTCGAGGAATCTGCAGTCTACACGGTCGCAGAACTGTCTGAGCCTCTGATTCAGACTCTCCAAACGGCTCTGTACCAGACGTCCGCAATCGGTCCTGTCGACTATGCTGCAAATGGTCAACTCTGCTTTCATCTTGCGAGCAAGACTGGCAGCCTTTACCACTTCTGTTAGCCGCCCGAAACCAGAGAGATCTCTTCTGATCCAAAGTGACACACATCATTGGTACTGACGGGAGCCACCACCTGCAGTTGGCTGCACTCTGTGCTTTTCATGGCATCCAGGAGGACCCTTCCCACATCTGGAATGACCCCACCCAGTATGCGCACGGGTGCACCTTGGGGACCCATAGCGCGCCTAACGTTGGAGCTCCCAAATACCAATAATCCCACCCTCTGCGATTGCCCGGATATTGCAGGCTGAGTGGTCTCCTCTGAAACAGGACAGGCGACAGCATCCGATCATGCGCCATTTGCCTTCACTGTCGCACTCGACCAACAGATGGTTTCGAATGGAGGGGTGTTTGGAAGTTGAATGTGGCCCTATTGGCGTCTCCTGACTATTTGAAACTTATCGATGTGACTTGTGGCATTCATGATGTCTACGATGTAATGGTGGCTGTTATGCACAAAAGCTGCACTCTATTTGTCCTTGATGACCTACGAAATATTGGAGGAAGCAATCCCTGAACTTTTTCTATCGAGTGATGAGGGACTGCTCTGTGATGCTTTTTCACCTGAACGATGTACAATAGTGAACTGTACCAAAACACAGGCTGTAGCCCCACTCGCCGCCACCTTGAAGGGATGCTAGTGTGAGGCACTCTTGTGACAATATGCGTTTGGAAGCTTCATTGATGTATCATCTTCTAGCAACAGGCGGCAACGGCGCCATCCTCTGATTCGACGCTTCACTAATGACGAAGGCAGCTAATATGACACATAATGTGGCTTTGGACTCGCCCTTCACGAGCATTGTGCTCACCATTTACGAGCTGTCATTGACGAAGTCTCTTGGCGTGTGTTCATATAGAAGCATGAGTAAAGGAAGACGAAGTCCTTGATCCTATCCTAGTGAGAGCTGCTAACATGTCATCTGACGGCTTCTCCTCGAATTTTATCAAGCTCTCCGACATCTCTTAGCACCCAAATGGACTGAACTGATGTCCACCATGGTGAGGGTCCCCGTTGCCGTTGTAGAGGGCCCCGTTGTCCCATTCACGAACCACCAGAGTGTCCATACTATCAGAGACTGTCTCCTCTTGACCGTGCTGAATAGCGAAATGAAGTTCTTTAGCGGTGTAACTTAAGAGAACGGCTCGTTATGTGATGTCCTACGGTCAGGTGTCACTAGGTGGAGCATGCAACATTTGGACAGCGCTCTGCCGCTATAGGGGTGTGATTGCTCTCATTTGAGCTCAACATTTTCCTGCAGCGTAGGCCTCCTCAGACACATATCCGTCATATGGGATACACAGAAACCATTGTTGAGGTGGTCATACGTTTCCTGCACAGCGCAACATCCTAGGTCCTGTATAATAGCAGGCTCACACAACTGATTCTATCACGTGTTGTGCAGTGCTGTACGCTTTCGCTATATAACGATTGTTATGTGGACTACTACAACAACTGAAGGGGATGCCCCAAGGTGGAAATCGATTTCCTGCGCCGCCTTTCCAGACAATTTGGTCCTCTGCCTTGAAAGTGCTGACAATAACTGGGTGGGATTTGCTTAGTTGGCGATCAATGGAAAAGCGGATCTCTTAATGTACGTAAATTGCGAGCAATGTGTATTGGTATAGGCCCGCCTCAGTGGAGCGTTGACTTGCTCACTGTGAGCGATGCCTTAATCTGCCTTCACACCGATTTTATGATTGACCTGCGGCGCTCTGTGGCCATCAACTGGAGATGGCTGCTGTAGCAGGTCGGGTTTTGACTTGTTAAACATCACCTCTACTCCCTTTACCTTCTGCATTGTACACGCTATGCCATCACCTACATAGCATCACAGACTCTTCCGGTCATGCACACGTTAGTTCGCCAAATGTTGGCGGCAGTGGTTTCCTTCGTTTGTAGGTCCACATGACAATGACGTCGATAAGCTCCACTCACATACTGTCTATAGGGTTGGCGTCCGGCGATCGTGGGACGAACGCCATTAACTTTGTCCTCTCTTATCAAGAGCTCTGCTTTGATGGATGGATCTTTGCTCCTGTAAATAAAGTGTTACCTAGTTATTTCATCGAAGTGTATCATTTAAAAAAATGTATTTATGACTGGCACGGTGCGTTGGTATTTTCTACAGCATTTAAGAATTCAACTCCTGCCGTAGCTGAGAGATCTAGGCTAAATAACCGATGAGGGACGCGGTTTACCGAGTCCCAACATATGATGAGAGTCGTAGCCTGCTGAAAGGCACCTTCGGACCAATCGGTTGAATCAGATACGAATGATGTGGTATCGAAATAAGATGTATAAAAAATCCTAGAATTTTAACTTCTGCGTTGCGACAGAGCATTGCAATAACACTCCCTCGGTGGAGTAACAAGCACCAGCTGTACAAGAAATATGAAATGAAAAGGCCAGAGGACCCAACCGCGGAATTCGGTCGGCAGGTAGCAAGTTTCATTTCAGGTGACGCCACATTGGGCAGCCTCGGTGTTGGTGGTGATAAGGAAAACTCAACACCGGGGCCACGAGCGGAAAAAATCGCAAATACGGCCGGGAATCTAACTCGCACCCGCTGCATGGGAGAAAACACGTTACCACTCAGTTAAGCAGGCGGGCTGTACAGGAAAATTTTAGGAATATGACGTAATAGTTGTTGCGAATTCAGATAGAAGACTGAAGAGGTCAACATAGATGTGAACACTGGGCACTAAAGTTAATCAAACCGAAATGTTCAACCATCGCCTAACACAGGTGAATAGAAAAACAGTAATAACAAAACAAGCATTTATGGTTGAGACATTCCCACAATTCAACGTATCAGAGAAAATACGCAGCTCCAAGGCAAAATCTACTGTACGCGATTTACATCTCTATGAACCCTGAGGATTCAAGCTGAGGTTCGGCTTGAAGCAACAGTAATTTATTTGCAGAGGACAGAGAACAGAAAAATGTAGGTGAAAACTGTAAAATATCTTAATACGCGACAAAGAACAAACAAGGCAAATGAATAAAATAAAAGAAGATGGAAACTCATTCGTTACATTTATGACACATCCCCCTTCTAATGAATGTATCCCCCTTCTAATTATGAGACTAGAAGCTATGAGGGCGACAGAGGAAACTAATTTCATGACATCGGGACTAGAACAAAATGCAATAACTATACTGGGGACAACAGCAGAATACTAAATGACAGAGAAGCACTGTTGTTATGACAAATTGTAGTCTTTAGGAAATGAAAAGGTGAATATATGAAAACTATCGAAAACCGTTATGTTATTTCCTGTTCAAATCTGCTGGAAATAGAGGTCTCATTGAAGTTACAGCAGCTCGACGCTAATCTTCACTATGTATTCTCGAATACTAACATAGGCCTAACTGTTGACGATGGCATCAGTTTTCCACAGGCACCCTATTCACCAAGCTGAGATGTAAACCCAAATGCCAACAGAAAAGTATCCGCTTCTCTCCCATTCCACAAGATACTTTGAACTGAAGCTCTCTCCCCATGGCCAGTACACATAGTAATATTAAAACTGTTTTGTGCATTTTGTGTTCAGACATCATTCCGTAAGTCGTCACCAGATGGACTGAAAGTCTAATTAACAACGCGTTCAGAATCACATTCAACCCAAAATCGAGTATTACTTTTGGTAATCGAGTGTCGAAGAAATTAAACTTCAATAATACCAATACGAATATTTTGATAGCCGAAAGGCCCCATTACTACGCATCTATTAAGAATTAATTAAGATTTAATTGTATGAGCTTGAGAAAATAAATAGAGGCCTTGGCCTTCGCTCCGTTTTCTTAACTTGTTGTTGTTATTTTGGACCTCGGTGTTAGGAGTATTCCAAGTAGATATTCTCATTCATAAGGCACTTTTCACCTTTCTTGTCAAAGCATCAGTACCAATTAAATTGTAATCGTTGTGAGCAGATGATAGCAACAAGTGTATGTTCAGAATGGTATGGTTGCTCAGTGGATGTGGTGGTGTTAGGCTGTCCACGTGGTCTGAATGACGTCAGTGATGACGCATTAACTCTATCGCTAATTACCTTAGTAATGATAAGGTGGGGGCGACTGAGCCTCTTGTGGGCAACGAGTCTGATTAAGCTCTCCATATATCATCCTGCTCTGCGAGCAAGCCTACATTATACATTGTCTTGCAATTAGAAACTACTGCCCTGCTTCACCGCCTCACCTTTCCCTCAAGCACAAGCAGAGTATGGGACAAAAAATTGCTAACTTTTTAAAGAAAACCTCCGCCACTCTGCTCATTCTAATACACAAAGCATGTTCGCAGCATATTGGTGGTGGAACAGTGACTATGCAATACTAAAAAAAAATCTACAATCGGAATTTAAATAATTTGCGACTTTCGGCACAGACAATACTTTTTCAGTAATACACGAAGCACCTGTCTCAGTAGCATCAAGCAGACACAGCGTTCATTCTTGTGGTAATTACAATAAGTCTGCTGACAGTTACTTATCAAATACGAGGGTTGGAACTTTAATAGTGGCAACTATTTATATACAGCTCGTAGAAAATAGATACGTGTTTCAAGTTTTACTGACCTTCAAAGAAGTCAACAGCACTGTGTATAGCCCGTTGCCAGCGATGTGGAAGTCGTAGGATACCCTTAGCAATGCCAGATGTGTTGACAGTTCGAGTGGCGCGGTCTATTGCCCAACGAATTTGTAGCAGTTCCGATGTGAATACCATGAAGTGATCCTTCAGTTTAGAAGTCGAGTTGAACTTACGAGGGCATAAGTCGTAGGTTGTGTTCGAAAAATGAACAGCATAGAGACAGAAGTGATGACACTTTCTGCAGGACCTGCAGGACAATGCTTAAGCACGGACAGTGCAAGCTGTTACTGATTTGTTTGACTGATGGTGCTGCTAATTGGTATACCACCTACTGCTCTCCCCTGACTTAAGCCCTCGTTAGTTCAACTTGATTTCTAAACTGAAGGAAACGCTTCACGGCATTCGCTTCAGAACTGCTACAAATTCGTCAGGCGATAGACCGAGCCACCCGAACTGTGAACACAACTGGCACTGCTAAGAGTATACTACGGCTTCCACATTGCTGGCAACAGGTTATACGTAATGCTGGTGACTACTCTGAAGGTCAGTAAAACTTTGAAACACGTATCTATTTGTACAAGCTATAAATAAATAGTTGCCACTATTAAAGTTCCAATCCTCGTATTACCATCTGCTATGCAACTGAAATGACAGTCATTACACTTGTTTTATATGTTACAGTGAGTAAAGTGGTAAGTTCGTTGCAGTCCTGTTTCCCCTGTTATAAAAGATTCTGAGTATTAATTATTTGACTGTATAGGCGCCACACTGTAATTCACATGTATATGACATGAATTAAGGGCATCACATACCGATGACTAAGGAAATGATGCTGTTAAAGCGTTATTGCACAGATAGCAAGACAAACGTTCAGAAATCACTAGTATTGTCTACTGACAAGGGCACTTTCCAAGATCTGAATTCAGTTCGGGATGAGACTTTGTGGTTACTAGTCTACCTCAAGGATGTCCACTCATAAAAGTGTTACAGCGCACAACGCAGAAAATTCCGAAAGAAAGGGCTCTAAAGTTTTAAACGTAGCTCATTCACACCTCATATATGGATCATAAGCAGCAAAGCAGCACAAAAATGAAGTAGTTCGATCAGTAGTGTAGTAGACACTCATGCGGCTGATCTAGGATCGATCTTATTTACTGGTGGGTAGGTAGTTAAATAAAGTAAATAACATGATTATTATCAATTAAATTGTAAATAATTTAATTTTGTTTATAAAATGGCTAGCACAGCTATTTAAAATGTGAATTATACTCATCAATATTTTCTTTCTAAAAAGTTGAATAATTTCAAATGCATTTTTGATGGAAGTAAATTAACTAACATGTCACAAAATTCTGAGTCAAGTTTCAGTTACAAGGTGTACAACTTTGCTTCTGCTGTTTTACGATAGGTGGCGAGAACAGTATGAAGCGGTCGAAAGAAACAAATCGCAGATATCAGCCAGTTGGCTTGGACCTCAGTCAACAGAACCTCATTCACATTAAATGTTTATGTTGAGTAATTCAAATTGAGTTATTTTAGGAACATCATTAGCAACAGTCTTTTCATTTGCAAGAATAGTTTGCAACTATGTCCAAGCACACATGTGATACTATCATTTATGTCCATGTAAATGTAATGTTGCTTTCACTAATTAATTTATTTAAAATTTCATCGGCCTCAATATGAAAATTTATTATTTCTGGATGAATAAATTTTCTCAGTTTTTCAAATTATATTGACCAATATGAATTACTACTGTCTCTCTATCACAATACATTTTTATTGTATAAAAACCACATAGTGCAACATTTCCACAGCTAGATCATACAGATACAGACAGTCTTTTTCTGAGAACGAATGACTTACCACTAAACTGAGATGGGTAACTCATTTACTACCCATAAAAATATTATTAAGGAAATGAAAAGCGATTGGTAATCAAAAATGAAATACCAAATAAGAAACAGAAAAATATGCATGGCAACCTCTTACCTAATTCTGTTCAATTGTGCTTTAATAATTTCAAGGTGATGTGAAGAAGCAGCATTAATGATTAATGATATTCTCGCTTTGTGGTGGCTGAAATAGAATAAAATCAGTCATTTTTAGGTTTACTCCAATCAAATGCTTAGATGAGCCTAAATATCAAGAATTTATAAAAATGTGTAAAAATGGAAGATAGAAATAGTGACAACATTACTACTTCTATTGAGAATAATGAAGAAATTATACTATTAGATGAATGACAAGGTAATATGCTCATAGTATTTGATGATTTCATTCTAAAAAATCAGGATGTTTTTAGAGAATATTTTAGTACTGCCTGACATTTAGGAATAAATTATTTTTATTTAGCTCAGATAAACTCAAAAATACCAGAACAATTAGTGAGAGATAACCCAAATTTGTTAAATATATTTCGTAGAGATGATACAAATTTAAATCATATGTATCACGAGTTTGATGCTGGTGATTTTAAGTTTGACGATCTTAAAGAATATTGTAGTAAATGCTGGAATAATGGTTAGTTCGAATTTTTATGATAGAAATGACTAGAAAACTTAACAAAGGAAACTGCAGATATCAAATTGACGATATTTTTACATCACCCATCATACATTAGAGATGATTTACTAATGTTCTTTATTTACAGTAAATGTTTGCAAAATATGACCTATATGTTAGCAAAAAAGCTAGATGAAACAAAAAGAAAAAGAATGAATTAAAAGAAGAATTTACAAAATGGAAAAGACAACCAAGAAGAGAATATGAAAACTATAAAAAAAGAATATCAGCCTTGAAACACAAGGAAGTGAAGAAGGATTAGATGACAGTCGTTCTGAAAGCTATTCAAGAATATTTGGAAGTTGAAAAAGAAATGTTTCTTTATGACCATTATGTAGAAGAATTTAATGACATACCAACAATAAAAATATGCTTATAAATTAAGAGAATCTGAAATAAAAGATGCATTGAATAAATACTGAAGAAGAGAAAAAGAACAAAAAAGATAAACAACAAAACTTTAAGGAAATAAATCTAAGTGGAAGATTATTCAAATGTATCAGTCACATTGAAAATAAAATATTTTGACTGAGACCTATTGGTTATCTTAAATACGTTGGTACATAAATTAACTATTGGTGAAAATATATGCAATGCTACAGATGTACTGGCGAATCTTTTAACTAAAAAAACACATTATAGCTAAACTACTTAAATATATCTGATGTGTCAATTGATCGACAGATAAGCAGTTAATAATGAAGATGAATTAGCTGGAAATAAAAGTCATCATAACAAAAACGTAGGAATAATGCAAATGTTAACAAAATAATTTTGTGACTTCATTACCAATAATCAAAAATGAAAATCATATATGACTAGAGTCTTAATATCTTGTCACACACTTTTTGGAAACCTGAAAAACAGGGAGAAGATTGAGTAAATTGGATTTTAAATAATTTCCAATGACAGAGATGCATCTCCCAGGATTTTGTGTACTGTAAACTGTTCACTAAACTAGATGGATGACTAGAACGTGGTGACATGGTCATAAATTTCTTAGAAGAAGCATGCAGCAAACATGACATTGCTTACAGAGATAATAAAGGTTTAGAAACTAAATATCAAGCTGATGAATAACTTTAGCTAGCTACAGAAAAGAGAATGTTTGCTAAAGATGCATCACTTGGAGAAAAATTATTAGCAACAACAGTTAGAGGCATAATGTACGGGAAGAGAAAATTGGGAATGGGTTTGGATGTTGGTGAAAGTGGGTGAGGACTAAAAAAATAGTCTCATAACAATTTTTAGGGACACTAGGTCACAACGTCTAACTGTAACCCGACACATACAGATTTGTACTTGCATGCCTCAGCTATCATGCTCCTACACAGCGAGAGGGTGTTCTGAGCACACTTGTGCACAACGCACGCTATATCTCGGATTGTGACAGCCTAGCGGCTGAATTGCAGCTCTTGCAGGCCGTGTGCCGCACGAACGGTTACAACAACCGGCAGATAAAACGGTCCTTAAGACCGAAGAAGCCGAGACCGCAGCCTTCCGAGGACGAAGACAAACAGGTTGCGACAGCGATCATACCATATGTCGGGAACGCATCGGCAAAGATCGGCAGAATACTCAGAAAATATAATGTCAAGTGCGTGTATCGCCCTCCATCCAAAATGAAAACATTATTAGGATCAGTCAAGGACGACTCAGGATTCCGGAAACCGGGAGTTTACAGCATCCCTTGCTGGAGCGGGGATATGTATATATGCCAGACCATCCGGACGGTACAGGAGAGATGTAGTCAACAGAAACGTCACGCAGACAACGCACAGCTGAACAAGTCCTCTGTGCAGAGCACTGTACCTCACATGGACATGACATGAACTACGATGGCACAAAGGTGTTTCAGCAATCGAACACCTTCTGGGATTGTATCGTCAAAGAGGCAGTGGAGATCCGGCTGCATGACGAATTAATAAATAAAGATAGCGTTTTCCAGCTAAGCAAAGCCTGGGATCCCGCTTTAAGCACGATTAAAACACAACGACAGTCTACACGGAAATCCGCTCCTGTCAGGACACCTGTAGAAGAAGAAGCATTGTCACCACGACGGCAGAGTTCCGTAAGCGGTCGTGGCCGCGGAAGGACTGCGGCCCATGAGCTGTCGCGGGGCGCCGCACTTCCCCCACCACCGACCGCGGACCGCTCGGATCGCCTGAAGATGGCAAGAAGTTGGCTTGCCGAAACATCGCGCTTTTTGGAAGACGCTACCTGGTTGAAAACCCGACAAGTTTTCAACATTTCCACAGGTCCTAAAGATTATGATTTGGAATGTATTCTGAAGTATTGTGTTGAAAATACAATAAAAACAATAGAGTCTACACAGGAACTAAACTGCTGTTATTGGAGATAAAGCATTTAGAAATGAGAATTATAAGTAGAACCAATTTTGTACAAGAGCCATTTAGTAGCTTTCCAAAAATTATTGGTTTAAAAGAGTCGAAGAAATGTTACTTCCCACATTTATTCAATACCCAAGAAAATGAAAATTAAATAGGATATTTTGGGAGATGTCAAATATTATTGTGTTGAATCTATGAAACCAGAGAAAGAGAAATATGTCTCAAATCGGATAGGCAAAAAGTTAAAGGAAATTATGTATGCAATAGAGGAAATGAATGAATGAATACTGCAATTCTGATGTAGATATATTGAGAAGAGATTGTTTAGAAATAGAAAAACAATTCATTGAATTAGCTAATATAGATCCTTTATGTTATTTAACAATTGCTAGAGTTTTGAGGGCTGTATACTGATGCAAATATTTCCCTAATAGAAAAATTGTTGTATTGAATAAAGAGCAGAAGCAAAACTATAGCAAAGAGTCTATTGCTTGGCTAAACTGTTTAAACAATAATAGTATTCTACATGCTCTTAATGGTAGTGAAGTAAGTATATCTGGAGCAAAAGTAGATGTCTTTGATAAAGAAAACAGTAGTTTTCATCAATATCATAGCTGTTTCCGGCATGGTTGTAAAAATGTTTTCAAACTGAAATGGTTAACAATATAAATAAAGAATCGATGAATGACCTGTATCAAAAGACGTTAATAAGAAGCACAAATATGCAAAACGCTGAAGAATTTAGTGGAGATTTGGAAATGTGCATGTATTAACACAGTAGATTTTTAAAATATTAATAAATTAAAAAAGTTGCCTAAAGCTATTGAACCTTTGAATCCAAAAGGTGCATTTCATGGTTGTCAAACTAATACCATAAATTAAGAGATAAAGCAAATGGCATTATCATGACAATAAAATATGAGGGCCATTCAATAAGTAATGCCCCACATTTTTTAAAAAGCAGTTAATATACCTAGACAATCGTCCTTATTGGTGCTTCACACTTCATGTTGGTTCTGTGCACCAGTGAAGTTTCGAAATGTTTTGCCAGGTTGGCAGAGCTGTAGTACAGAGTCAAAATGGTGTCTTCATACAACTCACATTACAACCAACATGCTGTTGTTGAATTATTCTGTGGAGAAAAAGAAACCATGACGAACATTCATTGATAGAAGTACAATTGGGCGGTGGGTAAGGAAAGTTACAGCCTCAGGATATGCAGAAGCAGAGCTCCATGATCAGCCACACGCAGGACGTCCTGTGACAGTCATTGTTCAAGACATGCTGAATTCTGCAGATGCCATTATTCGTATCGACCGGCGATTCACAACTCGACAGTTGCCTCTAAATTTGTTGGTCAGCATTGAAAGTGCATCTGCAATGATCAAGACTCTCGGATGTTGAAAGAGGTGCTCATCATAGGTTCAATGAATGCTCGCAGCGGACCACAGGATTCAAAGAAAGGCCATTTCATCTGAATTGTTGGAGCGTTTTGAGACCAACAGGGAGGCCTTTATGTCACAGATCGTTAAGGGGGGCGAAAAGTGGGTGCACTACTTTGAGCCCAAAACAAAAAGGCAGTCCATGGAGTGGTATCAACCTCAATCACCAAAAAAGAAGAAATTCAAGACAACCCCATCCGCCAGAAAAGTCATGGTGACTGTCTCCAGGAATTCTGATGGCATCATTCTCCTGGATTTGATGCCAAGAGTGTCAATCATCAATTCAGAAGCATGAAGACTCTGAATAAACTCAAGAAGCGTTTCTAACGTGTTCAATCGACACGAATCCAGTAGCAATCTTGCTCCAACACGATAATGCACTCCCACACACAAGTCTGAGAATCCAGAAACACATTGCCAAATTGGGTTGGACATCTTTGCCTCATCCACCCCACAATCCCGACCTGGTATCGTCGGACTTCCATAGCCCTTGGGCCACTCAAAGATTCTCTACAGGGAACACACTTCAAAGATGACGAGAGTGTCAGTCACGCAGTGAAAACATGACTGAGGCTACAGGACAAGAGCTTTTACCAGCAGCGAATATATGTTCTACAATAACGTTGGCATATGGCCATAGAAGATGATGGACCCAATGCAGAAAATAAGGACATGAACAACACATTTTGTTGTATATTTTCACCAAATTCTAACTCTTAACAATAAATATGTTCTGAGAAAAAATAAACGTGGGGAATTACTTATTGAGCGACCCTTGTATATTGATGTCTGTAGTCTTTTATCAACTGCAAAATATCATGAATATTATCCTAAGAGCCATCCAACAAAAATTTGTAGACCAAGACATTATACTAAAAAGGTAGAGATTTATAAAATGGAAAGTGTTGGCACCTATAGGAGTGTAGAATCAACCTTTGCCAAAAGAGATAAAGATCAATAAAAATAGAAAACTGCTCTTTTACTTATGTGTCAAATTTGCAGAAGAAAAACTAAATGAATGTAATCACAATGATGATGTAAGACGTTTTATTGGAACTTCGCCATCTGATGAAGTAAAGAAAGTCGTGGAAAGAATGATATAAAATGTTAAGTAGCAATAAAGCGTGTGATTTTAGAGACAAAAGCAACATGTTGTTTAAAAATTATGTAAAACACTTTATGAAAATATAATTAGCAACCACTCCCCATGAGTTTGAATCTAATGACTTATACCTCAAAACAGAGAAAGACAGTTGGATATTGCATTAGATCCTGATAAGATAAAAGAAAACCCAGAATAAAATACTGTTGCTATGATATGTCTAAATTCATTGTGGGGAAAGTTTAGACAATGGCAAAATATGAGTAAAACTGAGTATACTACAGATTATCACCAGTTTTATGAGATATAATTGGACAATTGATTAGACAATATTGACATAAATTTTATTAATGATAATATGGCTCAGATGAAAAGTAATTTCAAAGGTTATTATATAGAAAATAATACTGATGTAAATATTTTTATGACAGCATTCACTATATCAAATAGATGGCTCAGGTTGACAAAATTTTCTCAGTTTGACAGCCGAGTCAATGCGTTGTTCTCCAGCAACATTTCACCAAGTTTCTTACTTTCCATCTTCAGGTGACAGTGGAATGTAAGGAACTTGCTGAAACATTGCTGGAGAACAATGCATTGACTCAGCTGTCAACCCAAGAACATTTTATCATCGAGATTTGCCGAGAAAGCCTGCATTCTCATATAAGGCTTAGGTTATTTGATATGTTAGATAAACTTGGAGAATCAGTTATGTATTTTGATACAGGTGGGGTAATATAGAGTATATAGATGACGGCAAAGATACTGTGGAAACAGGTTGTACGCCAGGTGAATGGACTGACAAGTTAGGAGACAAGTGGATTCAAATCTTAGCATCGACTGGATCTAAAAGCTACTATTTTAAGAAAAATGATAGAAATACTGTGATGAAGATGAAAGGGTTTACTTCAAAATATAAGGATATTCAAAGGTTGAATGGAAAATATATGATTAAAGTACTTGAGAATGAAGTGAAAGAAAAGATACAATTAGAGTACAAGCTGATAATGAGCGAATTTAAGCCAAAAACTTAATCAACAAGTAAGTTAAGAAAGAATTCTCATTTAGTATAGTATAGTAAAATAATAGTTCTAGATAATTATGATCCAGTGCCATAAGTATATTACAATTAAAATAAGATTTCTACATTTTCTAACATAAAAATAAAATTTGTATTGGGAATTTTTTTAAACATTTATATAAATAAAGTAACTTTTTTCTTGTATTCTCCATTTTCTAAAACTACTTCCTTTCGATTTCTCTTTTTTAATTCATACTTTTGAGAATCATGGATCTGAATTAGAAAGTCAGAAATTTGAAAACTATCTTTAATGCTCCAGCTTTCATTAAATATAAGTAATGCTTCCTTTCTTCTGTAGCTAATATTTTTTGTAAAAAATTATAATTATTATTTTAATATTCATATTTTGTATGTAGACTTTGGTTTTTTAAAATTCTGTTAAGCTTTTTTTGTTCTTCATGAGAATAAATATTTTATTTCTATTTTTGTCGCCAGAGTTTTGGAGCATAATTCATTTTTTTAACTTTTGATGGTTCCCAATATTTTGTCTTCTTCATTTAAATAATTTTGTTCCTTTTGTCAAATACATATCTATCTTTAACAACGCCACCACTGGAATAATACTGTTTTTGCAATCAATGTTGTCTACTTATAACATGTAACATTTTTTGCAATAAAAATTTTGTCCATTTAAATGGAGCCCCTCCTGAAGAAGCTCAATAATGCAAGCAATTCTAATTTGTTTAAAAAATAGAGATATAAATGTAATGGGTTGAATAACACTACTGGATACAAATATTTCAATAACAGATGTGCAGATATAATTAGACTGTCCTTAATAATGGGTTTAAGATTCCTCTACTGAATGGATATTTGAAATCAATAGCAATTTAGGTTTCTAATTGTTTGAAGAGGGACATGTTAAATTGAGATACAATTGATTAAAGGAAATGAAAGCTAATTCTAATAAATTTCATGATTTAGAATTTTTAGTTTAACTGAAATTTATGATCAATTTTTTTATTATTCTGCCCACACTATTTTTTCCTGACAAACCTGCTTCGTTCTCTCTGCATTGTCAGCTACGTCACAACGAATATCTGGTTCGCTACAGCTGAGAGCTGTAGAGTTTTACAAGTGGCGTAGGTTCCAAATATCCTGGAATACCACTACCCATATCGTTTAGTGCCTTGTGAACTTTGCGTGGAAAGACTTATACCAGACTGGACATGCATACTCTGCAGCACTTTGAAATGTTGCTAGTGTCGTCGTTCGGAGGGTTTGTCGTTTGGAGTCCTCCCTACTACCAGTGATCCTCGAAAGGATACTATTTCTGGCTTCCAGCTTAATTCTCATATCCTTACAGTGCTGCCTGTATGACAGACAAAGTGATTGGTCTCTTTCTTGTTATTCAAATGTTTCTGGCAAGTTAATAGCAAAATGGCGTTTAGACAATGTAATGATAGCTCAGCATAAAGAAGTTACATAAATTTTATTTTAAACAGGGCATGAATGTTAATTTAGCACAATGATTGAACGAAAGTGAGAGTTCTGGCGCGCAGACCAGAGGGTAATCCTTCCATCTCCTGTTAAAACAGACGCTGAGAACACAAGTCAGTTCAGTAGGTGGCAAAAATCACACGTTCGTCGGAACTGCGAGGTATCATCTGTCGTTTCTACCTAACACTACTTCATGAAGTCATCATTCAGCTATTTCTTCTTGTTCACATGAAATGTGATACTGGATGGAGGGCTATGGCTTCCACAGCCAGAAATCCTACGCTACAAGAACTTGGACTGACCAATTCAACACATATCTGTTAGTCCATTCTGCAGGCTGAAAGCAATACGTATCACTAGTCCACTGAAGAGTGCTCTTCAGAGACAGATAAGAGTTTCTACATATAAAAAGCAAATTTAACTGTGTAATATGTTTACAAAAAATAGACTTTGTAGTGAAAAATGTTGTAACATTCGCCTATCTGTCTAATATTCAGTTTCTGATATTGATAGCTATATAATGTGAACCTTAGAGTTTCTGTCAGGGTGTCTCTAGGTTCAGTCCACAGGGAGGATGATCTTTCCGTAGGACGCTCTTCGGACAGCATCAGTTTGTTCTGGGAGTGAGAGACACTGCTGTATCCAAGGTGAGGGTAACGATAGTACCTAATATACTTATCGTATGCACAGATGTGGCGGAGAGTCCTCCGGTGGTTGTGCTGCTGCGGCAGCACTGAGGAGGAGGAAGAGAACAACGTTCAGTTGGAGGAAGAGGAGAAGAAAGTCCAGCTGGAGGCGGAGGGCGCCCCTCCAGACCCAGTGGCGGTCATGCAGCAGGTGAGGCTCGTCGCTGTACGTCACTCCAGAATGCTAGCAGTGTTTTGGGGCAGACCCACTGTTCAGGGGATGCACAAAAATATGGGAACGCATTGCCACACCTAACACAGAAAACCCATGGTAATTAAATAATAGCCTGCAGTCGAATGGGAATGGATGACTATGCATTCTGTATCGTTCTCAAGGGGTCTTATACCATTCTTTCTGCAAAATAGTGGCAATTTCAGGTAACAACGATGCAGGTGGATAGCATTCTCGCACCTGTCTCTCCAAAGTAGATCACAAAGGCTCGATAATATTGAGGCCTGGTGACCGTGATAACCAGGGGAGATGTGACAGTTCGACTCCCTGGAAAAGGAAACCAGTCCTGGTCGATGGGAACAGTTTGAACAGGGGCCCTGTTAACTTCGAGCACAGCATCGCCATTGGGGAACAGACGTTGTACCAGGGGATCAGCCAAAATGCTCATATAGCCATGGACATTAATGCAACCTTGTATAGTGATCGCAGGGGCCCATGAAATACCACGATACTGCTGCCCCAATCATCTCCAAACCCCCGTCGTTTTTCGCTCTTGGGATGTAAACTCGGCCATAAGTTGGAAACATTGTACAACATCACTGATTCGACCAGGTGACCTTCTTCTATTGTTCCACAGTCAAGGTCTTTTTTCTTTCGCACCACGTTTTCCTCTTACGGGCATTTTTGTCCTTGTTGATTGGTTTTGGAATTCCAGTTAGCCCTGAAAGTCTCTGCTAATGGAGCTTCCTTAGTGTTGTTGTGGTGCACATGGCGTTCGCGAGTGCCACGTTCGGTTCTGCAGTGACTTTTACTGCTGACTCATCCTACTGTTCGTCGCAATCCTCTCCATGACCGTGTGTCACGATCTCTCAACACACGCTTTCGTCTCTGTTCTCACTTAGCGGATGACGGTTTTTTTCGTTTCCCTGTACACGCTACAGATCTTTGGCATGGTGCCTCTTGGAACACCGAACACTTCGGCTACCTTGGTTACGGAAGCACTCGCCATTCGAACACCAACAGTTTTTCCACGTTCGAATTCACTTAACTACAGTATAACATTGTTGTTACGACGACTGACATCTGCAACCTATTGAGGATATAGCACAGGTGCCGTTCGTGGTCAGAGACAACAGAGCAACCTGCAGGCTTGTCCAGAATAGCACAAACTTCTCTCAATGTTTCCATAGTCCCGTCCAACGGCTTTATACAGAAGAAGCCAGGCATTACATCATACCGCAATTAGCTGTTCCTGCTTCTGCACCTGGACAAGCTTCCCTAGTGACATATACACAGCTAATCAAGGTTCAAGGAGACTGAGCTCTTCTGAGAGACCCATTCTGCTCTTACCACTTCTCTACTCACTACTTGACACTCCCCACCTCCTCCTGTACTGTTGGGTCCGCTTCTCGTGGCCTCTACTGGCCAGTTCCTTATTACATGCGGATAGACGGATAACCTGATCAGACTGGTGTGCAAAATTAAAGCCACAAACCAAAATTTTGCAAGGTTGCGTTTATTGTGCCACAAAACAGTATAATCATCTCATAGTGCTGTAGAAACAACACAAAGAATACAGAACGTAAACGACTGCAACATGCATAATGGTAGACAAAAATGTCTTCGTGTTTTCCAACTTAAAGGATTTGCACACACTTTCTGACAACTGGTTAAAGTGCTGAATGTGAGGTGTGACCACCTCTGGTGCCAACACAGACCATACAAACGACGGGGCATGCTGTTAATGTTGTTTTCAGTCTCATGTTGAGGCAAGAACGCCCATTCTTATTGCAGCTGCTGTCAAGTCTTGGTGAGTGGTTGGCGGATGCTGAGGTGATGCAACCTGTATCCACAGTGCATCACAGACGTGTTATACTGGATACAAATCGGTAGAACTAGCAGGCCACGTCATGAGTGCAAATATCTTCCGTTCCCAGGGAAACATCAACCACCCGTGCTCTATGAAATCGATCGTTATCGGCCAGCAATACGACGTCTGGGCCCACAGCACCTTGCAACAACTGCACAGGAGGTCCCAAGAAAACCTCACGGTACCTGACAGCAGTTAAGCCATGCCGATTTAACTGTACAATTTCATGAAGAGGTGTTCGAGTGGTCAACGTAACCCCCGCCCACACCATTAGGGATCATCCTCGTTATCAATCTCTTCCACAATGGTTGGGTCACGAAATCGAGTTCCGCATTCCCTCCAGATCCAAATTGGTCGAGAAGCACTGTTCACACCAAATTGTGACTCATCAGCGAAAATAACATTGGACCACAATTCGACCGTCCAGGTGGCGTCTTCACTGCTCTACTCTAGACGTTCCTTTCTGTGAAGATGCGTCAGAGGTACACATACAACAGGTCTCCGACAGTAAAGGCCACTCTTCCGAAGCATTCTGTACACCGTTTGCCTCCATGCAACACGTGCAGTGGATGCTGCGAGGTCAGATGCCAGTTGCCGTGCAGCCAAACAACAGTTCTCTGTTGCTCATGTTACACGTGGTCGGCCCTGCCCTGGTCTTCGGGACACAGTTTCGATCTGTATAAACTTTCGCCCATCTAATTCATATTAAGCCATCGGGTCACATCAGTCTGCGACTGTCCTGCTACCATGCTTCCCACGGCCCTCCACCGCAGAGAGAGTGGTAGGCGTCATCTCAGAAACTTGCCTGTGATATATATATTATTCATTTTGAGGTTGAAGCCAATTCTTGTGTCTCAGTAAGCAATCCAAAAATATGTGAACTGTACTCTACAATACATAAGCACCTAAGAAAATTATTACACGTCGATCGGCAGTGGGCACAAGTGAAACGGAACATTGCTGCTTTGTGCTATTGGCAAGCATCACGAACCGTTGACATGGTATCGATTTGAAAAGTCTCAAGGAAAATTGAGATTAAGATGCAAACACGTGTTCTTAATAACGACATAGTCCAGTTTTAAGAAAATTTTCCTGTGTTAAATCTACATTCAGAGTCAGGTGTCGGCTACGATGTAGCTAATAAACCCTTTTCTTTACAGGAGTGGCAGACGTTTCTGCAGGAGTTCTACGCAGTCTACAGCGGACTGGCAGATGAGCTGTCTATACAGTCACAAGACGTGAGTATCACTACCTCTCTGGACTTGTGTTGTAACTGATAGTCGCAGATTCTTACGGCGCATGTGCTAGTTGCAATCCGTACAGAGCCCATAATGATGGCATAAAACCTATTAACATTAAATCTAGAAGTGGAGTTAGATGTTGGTTAATCTGTAGCTGATACAGTCCTTCGTCTACAGGAACGTGAGCTGTTTCTGCAGGAGTGTTTCGAAATGTACTGCAGGATGATGGAAGAGGAGCTAATGCAGTCAATAGGGGTGAGTGTTACTAACTCTGTATACTTCAGTCTTAACTGTTAGCCATATATTCTAGGTAGCTTTTGCCGACAGCAGATTACAGTGGTGAAGGCATTCATTTCTTCAGTCGCCCCAACCCCCCACGTAACCAAAAACATTACGTACATCCACTAACTACATTTCTCTGCATCTATTCATGTCTATTGTGCACTCCGACGGACTTGGGCAAATCCAGCAGGACAATGCGTCACCCCACACGATCATAATTGCACTTGAGTGGCTCCAGGAACGCTCTTCTGAGTTTAACACTTCTGCTGCCCACTAAAGATCACTATGCCACCGAGACTGTCTGATACCACAATGTTTAACAACATTTCCCTGTTATTTGAAACATGTCAACAAGGTAGGCTACATTTTCCTCACATTTAAACGGATTTATTCAGAGTTATTGATACTGAAGCGTTGTGTGAAATCTGCCACGAAATCCCGTCAGTGATAATGAGAATAAGACATACTCGGTTTTCTTTTTCTTTTTGAATGGTTTCGTCATGTTGGTAGTCTACGTCCAGAATTAAGAAGCTAGCGTCACTGACCTCTTAAAGAGCCTAATAATTGTGTATTAAAACAGTCAACAAATTTGAAAAAACCTGCACGAATACCACTTCACCATCAGTGAAGCAGTTTAACAACAGCTTTGCCCACCTAGATCAGAAATTTACCACACATTTCCATTTGCCTCAATGCCTCATCAGCTGTAGTGACGTCACAAAACGTTGTCCTCGTCTCGCAGGAGACGGCGGCCCCTCCGCTCGCCCCCGCACCCGCAGCCCGCAGCGCTTCGGAGGTGCCTCACCGGAAGGGGAAGCGACGTCAGCGTCGTCGTGGCCGGCCCGCCACCGCCCCCCGTAGTTCATCCTCCAGCAGCGGCGACGCTCCACGCACCAGGTGGAGGCCGCGGCGGCGCTACCGCAGGCGGAAGCTACGTGCGGGTCTTCGAGGCCGGTTCGCCGCCCGCACCGCCGCCGCCGCTGCCCCCAGCAGCTCCTCGTCCGCCTCCGGCAGCAGTTGGGAGCTGCGGCGCTAGAGGCGGAGGCCCAGCCGCCGTTGTCGAGCCTGCGTCCGCAGCAGCGTGGGCGCGCGGAGGCCGTGAGTCAACAGGCAGATTCTGCGCGACGACTACAGACTGTGTTCGCGTGCACAACAGTAACTAAATGGATCCCTCGGGTCCGTCTTGGCACTCTGTTGTTGTTCTTGTAGTTTCAATCAGTGACAGACCTCACAGCGGTGACCGACATTACGAAATCGTTAATCGAATCGTTTCTGGGCATCAGCTGTGTTAGCGTCAGATCCCGCTAGATTATTGTGCGCGGAAATGTTAGCAGCAGTAATCAACAGGTGCTTCACAGAGTCTCCCTCTGCAGCAGGGCGCCTCGCGTTTTTTTAGTGTATTTCGTGGTCGTCAAACAGTTTCACGCCATGTTTGACGACCATTTCCCAAAGGAGAATTCTGTTCAGAAAACTTAACGGGAGCAGCAAGGTTGCCATGGAGACACCCCAGTGGCAGTTTGCATCAGGCGTCGCGTCGCTGTCTGGCGGCGTCAAACTTTTCCGCTGCTGCCTGCTTCTCTGAATATTCGAGCAACCAGTCACAAGCACAGAGTGTGACACGAGATGACCTCCACCAGCACATATACATATACATACGAATTGTCTGTAAAGCGCTAGAACGGACGTGCTGGACACTCTCAAATATTTCATCTGATTTTGAGGAAACTATTTCGTAAACATATAGATTTTTTCACATCCCAAACTGACACCTTGGAGCGGTAGTAAATTGGACTTCTTTTCGCTGTTCATCATAGTTATTGTTATGCATCAAAGTCAATACACAATACACGAAATCTTAAGAGTTTACAATGGTAAACATGCATTGTGTAGACTTTGTTCCATTTCAGGCCATACATTGCTCAATATCATATTTAGATAACATATTGAAATAGTGTTATGTTGAAGACAAAAAGATATTTCCATTCTCGACATATTGGTTTGTATATATATGGGAGGATAACATGGTACATTCAATTCTACATGCGACTTGGATGACCTATAGTCATAACATACGTCGTATTTCATGTCCTTTACTAGATACGAAAATGGCATTTTCTTGCAAATGCTGATGTGGACCAGACACACACTGTGTCATGCAATTAATACCATAAACTTTTTTATCTATCGAGGTATGGAAGCAACTGCAGTTTTTTCGACACAACCATATACTTTTTTGGAACTGCAGTTAATATCTTGTCAAAGAAGCATACAGTGACAGAACACAAGTTTATGTTTACTACAACCTGTGTGGGCTACTGAGCTCTAATCAAAACATGTTATGTGTTATGTCACAAGATGTAATCCCTAACTACACCTTGTGAGCCTTTCAGTTTGCATCAAGGCCTTTTCTTTACTTACAACCTTTTAATGCTTTACAGGTGCGTGTAACGACATCAGATTCCAAATTAATTTTCTAGCATCGTTATTGAAACGGTCTTCATAGGCAGGCGTCTGATACAACACTTCAGTTTCTTTTACTAAAAGATGATACATCCAACGTGCTATCATCCCGTAATGCAAACTGTCAGGTAAAATTCCCTGTCCACATCTTCAAATTACAAAAGCCCTGGAAACATACAGAACACAAGATGACTGTTCCCACTAACTTATTAGTCGTGGTGTATGGCCAAAGCTGCTATAGTAATTAGCTTTGACGTTCTCATTTTAACTTTAGATTCGTTTCTCATTCAGTAAAATATCGAGTGTGCTTAAGATTAGCCTACATCCCCAACACCGATAAACTAAAAATAGTGTTACATCAAATCAGTTCGCCCTGTGATCGGCATGCGAATGGCTACATGGTTTTTTTATGTCAGCAGATTTGTTTAACTTTTATGTTGAAGTGTTGAACGAAACTGAAGACGAAAAATTCTAGGGTTAAGTTTTGCAAAGATCGACAAAGATCTATTGATAGGGCTTAAGATTAAATTAAAGGTAGAAGCCTGAATCGTAGCAGCTAACTGATAATGAAACACTGAAGAGTGCAGAAGAATTAAGCAATTCTGGCAGCTTTCAACTAAAATTTCACGCTACAGCTGAACAAGGATAAGTAGAAGCGGCATCGAAAAATCTTTACTGCCTTTAAACAGTCGAGCACTGAGGTGACAAAACTCAAGGGACTGTGATATGCACGTACACAGATGGCGGTAGTACGGCGTACACAAGGTATAAATGGGCAGTGCACTGGCGACGTAGTCATTTGTACTCAAGTGATTCATGTCAAAACGTTTCCTGTGTGATTTAGGAGGTACGACGTGAATTAACGGTGTCTGAACAGGGACTCGTAGTTGGAGCTGGACGCATTGGCCATGGTATTTCGGAAATCGTTAAAGAATTCAGTACTGCGAGATCGACAGTGTCAAGAGCATGCCGAGGATGCCAAGATTCAGGCATTTCCCCCCACCACGTACAACGCAGCTGCCGACGACCTGCACTTAATGACCGAGAGCAGCGGCGTTTTCATAGCTGTCGGTGCTAACAGACAAGCAACACTGATTGAAATAACTGCCGAAATCAATGTGGGACATATCCGTTAGGATACGGCAGCGAAATTTCGCACTGATGGGCTACGGCAGCAGACAGCCGACACGAGCGCCTTTGCTAACAGCATCACGTCCCCTGTCGCACCTTTCCAAGGCCCATGGACATTTTGGTTGCACCCTAAACGACTGGAAAACCGGGGTCTGACCATGTGAGCTCCGATTGCAGTTGGTAAGAGCTGATGACAGCATTCGAGTGTGGTGGAGATTCCACGAAGCCATGGACCCTCGTTGTCAACAAGGCGCTGTTCAAACTGGTGGTGGCGCCATAACCATGTGGGCTGTGTTTACACGGAATGGACTCGTTCCACTGGTCCAAGTGAACCGATAATTGAATGGTATGTTGTGGTACTTGGAGACCACTTGCAGCCTTTCAACGATGGTATTTTTATCGATAACATTGCACCATGTCAATCAATGGCCACAGTTGTTCGCAATTGGTTCGAACAAAATTCTGGATAATTCAAGATAAAGATTTGGCCACCCAGATCACCCGACATGAATGCCATAGAACATTTATAAGACATAATCAAGAGATCAGTTGGTGCACAAAATTCTGCATCAACAACACTTTCACAATTACGGATGGCTGTAGAGGTAGAATGGTTCAGTATTTCTGCTGGAGACTTTCACTAACTGCTTTATGCTGGACAAAAGGAGATCCGATGTGATGTAGGCAGGTATCCCATGACTGTTGTCTTCTCAGTGTAGCATACATAGAGCGGTTTTATCCAGAGATGAGCGATCACACTCCAAGAAAAAAGACATTTTTCGCACACAGTAAGTCTGTTACCCCAAGAACAAACAAAATTATGGCTATGATACCTCATGTTGGCTCTACCGACTATAAAGTAATGCTGTACATGGTATGGTTGTAACATGAAGTCCTGTTCGGTGGAGACACAGGATTTTCTCCAAGTGTCTGGACACATCGCCTTCATCTCGTGCGTTACATGACAGAGCCGCAACGAATGCAGCAAATGTGACACTTGTAACTTAAGACCCTTCTTCACAAATCCTGTTGAGAGCTAACTGGCAACCCAGGCAGTGTACCCACTACATACTGTGGGATATCGCCGGACTGTATCTTACCGCTTAGGGCGTGAACAATATGATTGTGTATATGACATCATGAGAACCAGACACCAACTCACTGGGTCTCGAGACTGGACGCTTGACTTTCTGAGCAGAACAGTCTGCAAAACGAGTTCACTGTTTGTATTCAAATAAGACGCTCTCAATCCGCAGCACTGGCCCCACTCGAGATCTGTTAACAAGGACATGTCCCATGTGCCTGAATCAACTGGACTGCACCAATACACCAAATCAGTGAAGAAATTCGCGCTGATCATTTTGTCCTGAGTCGACACCACTTCAAATAGGATGTGAAACAGATAGTATTGTTGCAAATTGGGAACGCTTGTATAAGGTCCATATCTATGTCACAAAGCCCACTTTAGAGCAGATCACTTATAAAGGAAGCAGCTGCTTCTTTATGCGCAAGTTCAAGTAAACGCGATGAAAAGCAACCAATGATAAGAGATCCTAATAGAAAATGCTTAAAAAGAAAAACTTTTATCCTACTCTCATTGTTTGTATAGTTTGAGTTTTGCTGATCACCAGCCTCTTTCTTGATACTCTTTTGCCTACAGAAAAATGCTATGTAGAGCCACCAATGTTCTGTAGGACAAAGTTAATACTTATTCTCGGTGCAGTTGACGTTACTGCACTGTGTGTCAAATCAAGAAGCTGAGTCCGTGAAATGTCACTCTACAGTCAAGATGAGTTATGAGTATGGCAAGCTGATCGTCGAACTGGCATACACATAGCGACATTATTCGAATATTAGACAACTAACATGAGATGCAAAACACTGAACATCTGCCTCATCATGGTCCCTGCGCTCATAACGGTCCTATCTGCTGCCTCCTAGCTATAAATTGTGGCTCCTAGCTACACCGAGGAGAATGCAGAAGTGCTTTGCGCTGGCTTTCTGGAGGCATCTGTGAAGGCTGTGTCAACACAAGACAGTATGCAGTCGTCTCCAGGCGATCCATTAAGAACCAGATCATGAACCATGCTCACCCTCCCCTGGACTGTATTGTGAGTGAAGGATGTGGGTGAAGGAGCACCAAGAACGGAAACTGGACCAGTGTGTGTTCTCTAGCCCTGATGGCCATGGTAGTTGGGAGTGGACGTGGCCAGGTTCCAGCACACATCTGACGCATGCAGTCCCATAAGATGATCGGGCAGGGTGGGGGGAGGGGGGCGTGCATCAGTCATGTTTTGTGCCAGAACTGTCTACAGTCTACATAGGTTGGATGCTGCTCGTCACCAATTGGAGGGCTGTGCACTACTGCGATAGTACCCTCCAGCCTATTGTCCAGATCTTCCAAGGCAATAATGCACGAGCACACCGCACCCTCCTCGTGAACATCTTCTTCCAGATGGTGGGAATTCAGTGAATGGAATGAATTGCAGTATCTCCTCACAAGAATCCTTCTCAGTATGCTAATAACAAGCTGTAGCTTTCACTGTGTAAACATAGAAACCCTTCTTGTACAACGAGGAAGGCAGAGTGCATTTACTTTGGTTATTCAGAAAACTTAGTCTTTCATTCCTTCTCCACTTGTATTTAAGCACACATGTGCTCATGGACACGCAAGTTACACCATTTTTGAGCAGTTTATAAAGAGAAGGGTTCCAAAAAGGTTTACTTCTGTTGTGTTCACCGAAGTACACTTGACATTAAATGTAAAGGTGACAGGAAGAGAATCCATCATCACAGAAGGTAGTCGCTCTGATTGATCTTTCTTACTATGCACACAACATTTGTCTCAATGCAAATTAGTTATCATCAGAAATTTAAGGCAACCAGAGTAAGAAACACCCAACAATAATTTATTAATAATACTAGACTTTTTCTGCAACTTTGCTTGGACATGCATTTGACATACACAGTAAGACCAAGAAAAATGTGACACTCTTTGATAGCCGATATCAATGGAACAAAATGACATACCGTTACAATAATACCTTGGGGGGAAAGGTTATTTTATGTGTTCAAAGTGATTCCCTATTAGCAGCCAAAGAACGTCACTGGCGCCGAACTGTTGACCGAACTACAGCTATCAGTTTTGCTGATGTGATAGCCACACAGGATGTCTCGATCATTTCTCGTAGCTCATTCAGTGCACATGGCTTCTGTGGATAAACTTCGTTTTTCAGTATCCCCAATAGGTATAAGTCAAGAGGAGTAGGATTTGGAGACTTCTGTGGCTACTCAACAGCTCCTCTTCAACCTATCCATTATACAGGAAGATTTTCATCCAGGTAGGCTCTGACATCTCTGTTGTAGTGAGGTGGAGCGCCATCTTGTTGTAGTAAAAATCTATCATTCCAAACACCTCTCAGATGGCGGATAAAACATGTGTTTGCAGCATATGAAGATACACCCCACCAGTTACGATATCTTCAAAGAAGAACTGGGCCAAACAAAACACATGATGGAAGACCATACCACACATTAACACCCAGTAGACTAACATGTTCGTCCACTTGAAGTTGAGGATTTTCAGGATCCCAGTGCACACAGCTGTGGAGGTTTACAGTACCATTCAGTTTGAATTGCGCCTCGTCAGACCAGAAAACCATCCCTGCAAAGTATTCATCCTCACGAAGTATGCCTTCAAATCACTCTCAGTACCCCGTCCTTTGATACAGGTCATCTTCGTTCACAATGTGCAGCGATCTTGGAGTCTACACTTTCCACTTTACAGCTTTCAGAAATCGTTGTACGCTTGATTAGCTTACCTCACTTTTACATGCACCCTGCTTCATAGATTTTTGAATACACCTAGTAAAATGATGTGACACAGCATTGCTGAAAGCTGGATTTTGTTGATGCTTTCAATCGGCCACACCTTGATGCTTTCAATCGGCCACACCTTTCCTAATGCATATCCTGGACATTACCGTTGGCTTCATATTCATCCTAAATATGATGAACTGTTGTACGTGTTGGTGACAGTTCTGTACCTCCATCATGTTTCTGTACTTGCAGTACTAATTCAGTATGGCCTTGCATTGCTCAAATGACAATCTTCATCATTCATTGCTGCACTGTCATCTGCTGGAAAACGCGCGCCGAAATCTGTTGAGAAAGCAATGGACTACACTACCATGCAAAATTGCTATGATGAGTCATTTTGTTCCAAAGATATTAACTATGAAAGAGTGTCTAAGTTTTTCTGGATCCTTCTGTGTATTGCAGACATCTCCTCTTCTTCCTCTCTCCTATCTCTCTCCTCACCTCATCGTTCCAGCTCTGTATTTCCATCCCATCCTTCCCAAGCTGTTTCTCCACATCCTTCACTACACTTCATTCATCTCCTTTCAGTTTCTCTCTCCGAGCACATTTTCTTCCCCCTCTCTTTTTCCACATTCTCCTGTCCTCACTCTGTCCATATCATCCTGCCCCTTTTCAGCCGATCCACAACCCTTCTACCCCCTCCACCTGCTTCCTGCATTTCCACCACTCAAAGTATATCTCCCCTCCCCCTCTCTTTCCCTAGCCCCAGCTCTCTCAGCTGTCTGTCCATCTTCTCCACCCCTTCTCCCAGTTCATCACCCCCTCTCCCATCGATGTATCTCATGCTGGAATTGCCAATGCTACATGCATAAGATGGCTCCTCCCCCCTCTCTCTCTATCTCCTCCTCCCAACATTTTCTATATAACTCCTCCTCCCCCCCTTTTGTCTATTTCCTCCACTCACTCTCTCTGACCATGTCATCTTTCTCCTCTCACTCTCTCTGACCATATACTCCATCCCCTCTCTCTCACAAAATCTTCCTATCCCCTCCCTCTGACCACATCTTCCTACTCCTTCCTCTAACCACATCTATCTACACCTCTTCCATCTCCACCTACCCCTCTCCCTTTTCCACTTGCCCACTAGCCCTCTGCATACGACTTCCACCTGCCTCATACTAATTCCATTCTTCCCCAGTGTCCATTTCCTCTTCCCCCTCGCTATATTCATCTCTTCTATCAATCTCACCCTGTCCCAAGTCATGCTCATAAGCACATGTAGCCTCTGCAATACAATTGAATAAAGCAAGCAGTTACTACATCCAGCTTGAATAACATTTCTGCATCTGTAAGATCACAGATGATATGCAGCACCATGCCTTTCTGTTAGCTAATGCTGGCCCATCGGTGTTTCAACTCTTCAAGGAGCTTCATCCCAATGCTGAGCCACAGGCCCTCTCATACACCACCACTGAGGGTAACCTCGACAAATATTTTGAATCCCATAATCCACATCACTGCAGCCCATCACAAGTTCTTTAGTTACCAGAAGCTATCCTGAGAGACCTACTGTGAATGGATTGCCCATTTCAAGGCCTCTCCATGGAGAGTAGCTTTTCTTGTTCCAGTAGTTAGTGTCATTAGCAGTATGCCTTCTATCTGGTAACGGACATTGTGGTGGTGCATTCGCCCAATGAGGCTCTCTGCCAAGACCATCTCAAACATAAGGAATCTTTGGTGGATGCATGCCTTTCCATTTTTAGTGCCTATGAACAATCTTTCTTTCTTTGAGAGGGAAAAATTTGCGGACTTCTCGATGACGCAACGTACAGAAGGATAGAAGGATAACCGACAAGTCGCCTTCAAAGAAGAGCCGTTGAACTTCTTCACAGTACCTTTGATGGAAAAACTGCCAAGAAACTTCGACCACGAGCGGCTACCAAAGGTCCACAAGGAGGGGACACCTTTGCGTCCAATAGACAGCAACATAAGAGCAGCAACCTATGAACTAGCCTAACACGTGACGGGTCTCCTTAGTCCATTAGTGGGAAAATGCGAAAACCACATCCACAGTTCCATCCACTTTGTGCAACGTACACAAGAACTTCGGCTCCAGGATAGAGGCTTGTTAGTGAGCTTCGACGTAGTGTCCCTCTTCACTAGGGTACCACTGAAAGACTCCATCGATCTGATACGCAAGAAATTCGACAACAACCTAACAAGGCTCTTCGAGTTCGTGCTCACCTCAACATACTTCCTGTTCGACGGAAATTATTATGAACAGACAGATGGCGTCGCCATGGGATGCCCGCTTTCACCGGTTGTAGCCAACTTTTTTATGGAGAATTAAGAGGAGAAGGCAGTAGAACAAGGAAAACAAAAGCCAACTTGTTTCTTCCGCTACGTGCATGACACGTTCGTTGTTTGGCCACATGGATGGGACAGCTTAAATGAATTTCTGGGACACCTCAACTCGCTGCACCCCAACATACAGTTCACGATGGAGGTGGAGCAGGATGGTGCCCTACCGTTTATTGACGTCCTGGTGAAACGGAAACCTGACGGCAAGCTGGGATACGGTGTATACAGAAAACCTACATACACCTAAATGCCTTCAGTTGCCACGACAACTCCCAGCGTGAAGGCGTTTTACGCACACTTGTTCACAGGGCACGATCGATGCGATCAGGAGAGCCTTCCAGCAGAAATGCAGCACCTCGAGACAAAGTTTCGGAAAAATGGGTAAAACCAAAAGCAAATAAGACTTGCACTCCGACAGACTGCGCCAAGAGAACAAGAAGAAGAAACAGAAGAACACAAGTCATTGGCGTCAACCCCTTTGCCGGAACCACCTCAAGAAAAACCGGTAGAATCCTGGGGAAAACACAGTGTGAAATGTGTATTCCGACCCCCTGCAAAATCCTAGACTCTACTAGGTTCAATGAAAGATGACCTAGGCCTTCGAAAACAAGGCGTTTATCAAATTCCCTGTCAGTGCAGAAAATCATACATTGGGGAGACAGTCCGCACTGTAGAAGAGAGGTGCCACGAACACAGGCGACATACCGAATTACGCCAGGCCACTAAATCAGCCACGGCTGACCATTGTATAATGACTGGCCATACTATGGACTATGAAAAAACAAAAATACTCTATCAATCCTACTTCTGGGACTGCGTTACTAAAGAGGCCATCGAAATGCAACTACAGGACGATATAATTAATAAAGACAGCGACCTTCAACTTGGTCAGGCTTGGAACCCCGCACTCAGCCTGGAGAGAAAGATGCGGTCCCAGAGATCGAACACCACCCCCAACGGCGGCAGCAGGGAGACTGCAGACCCCAGTTCAGACCCAGGCGCCGCTTCCCCCACCACCTCCAGCAGCCGCCGCGCCGGCCGCACCGAAGGCACCGGGAGAGAAACGGGTGAGGGGGTAACGACTAGTATATATAGGGCGCCGAGAGGAACAGCACAGCATTCGTCAGGAACCACCTGAAGATGGCAGCGTGCACGTCTGCCGAAATATTGTGGAGAAATTACGACGCTACCCGATCGGATACCCGAGAACTGTTCAAATTGAAAATACGCCAGGAAAACTTCAGATCGCATAGAGATGGAATAGATTTGGTGAGGAACTATGTATTAGACACATGTACGGGACTATATCATTTGATCAAATTCATTGAAATGAAGGGAATGCAAAGAAATTCTTTCTCCTAGTGATGCTGTTGTTATACATGCTATAGGAGTACCCCTGACAATGAAAATTTAAGGTGTGACAAGACATATGTTCATACAAACTATAAGTTAGAGAGTCTGGTCATAAGCATGATGTGTGCCTTTAAGTTGCAGTCTGGCACAAGATCATTCGTTATGACATTCACTACATTGCAGGTTCATCTTTCTGCATAGTTTTCAGGTATCTAATTTCATATCATTCTATCTTCATTACCACTGACACCATTTCTTTCACTTCTATAAAATTAATGCAGTCTATATATATCCCTGTGGTTGCAAAAATGATTACCCACCTAACCCAGTCACTCCAGTGGTGTTCCTCCTACATACTGTCTGGAAGGACCTCTGGTTATAGTGCCCAGAACTAATAGATGGAAACATTACTGTCAATGACAGTCTGAATTAGGCACGGAGGCATGCTCACACAGCCTAATATTTTAGGTAATTGCTCAAAAGAAACAGACATTCTGGGTTAGAGAATTGTTTTGGTTCAACTTTCCATTTCTCACAAGATATTAATTCCACAGTAGGTTCTCCATTTCAGAACGAGTGTTACGATCTTATTTCAAGTAATTGCATACTCTGATTTTATCCCTGCTGACACTACATGAGTAGATTTCATTTTATTGAATTTGGTAGGTTGTTATAAATCTGTATTGCTGGGTAGGTCATGGTCCCCCATGAGTATTCCCACACACACAGTGGGGGAATCACTGGTAGCATGGTTTGTAGGAAGTATGAAGGAACATTAGTAGCAGTGAATGTTTGAGACAGGCTGGAGGTGTGATCAGATAAACCAAAATGTAGTTTAACACTGACTGATTACAACAAGCAGGGGATCCAGGTTTTTAAATAAAGTCCCAGACTGGCACTAATTTTTGTCTATCACAAGCACAATAGCATTTCCCCCAACTTTTTCCTCCCTCTTTCTGATTAAAGAATCTCTGGCCCTATAACTTAAAATTTGTACAGTCTTCACATTCAGATCTGTGACAAGCTGGTAAGTGCAAATACTTCCTATTTTTATTACATGAAGACGAAAGTGAGTTTCATTCCATTAAAAACGATTCCTCTCCCTCTCTCTTCCTTTCTTTCAGAGTCTGTGGGCTGAAAAAATTAATCTTTTATGCAGATGATGTTTGTGTATGTTGAATAGTGTGACATATTTGCCCAGAATAATACATTTCTAGATTCTTCAGTGACTCAGTTTGATGACCTGGAGCAGTTAATTAGTCAAATCTATGCACTGTTACCACAAAAATAAAATTAGTTTTTGCAGTAATTGTTATTTGGTAAGCTAGGAGAACTTAAATGATAACAATAAAAAACTGTAACAAAATAAATACAGTGTTCAAATGTGCAGGGCAATTATGCAGAATATCTTGATATTTTCTGCAAATAAAGGTACAAAAATATCCTATTTTTGGGAACTATTAGTTTTTCCCCTGAAGTAGAAAGAAGAATAGGTTGGAAAGATTATTAAGGAAGGGCATGTAACTCAGACCGCAGAATGTGAGGGACACACTTCTGAGGATCATGAAGAGCATACCTCAACCTAATAGGTGTGAAAAAGCCTGAGACAGGAGCCAAAAGGTAGTCAGAGTTGAGAGTAAGAATACATAGAAAGAATAGTTAGAGACAGATACGAAATGGATATTATAGTGAACACATCAGTTAAGCAGTTTCTCACTTACCCCCCCCCCCCATTATCCCCCTCCTCCCAAAACATTGCACTAATACTATATAACACTGCCCCTAGCATTGATAACGCCAAATTGAACTGAAGTCACTCATCGATGATTACATCCCGTAGAGCTGCCAAACTACAGGCATGTTGAAGCTTCCTGCCAGATTAAAAATGTGTGACAGACCAAGATAAATTGGGACCCTTGCCATTCATGGACAACTGCTCTGATCTGATTTGATTTGATTTGATTTTGTTTTCTTTTGTGGTGCAAAAAACAAATAAGGTCATAACCACCCAAGTGGGAACCATAGAACACGAACACAAAAAAGGAGTTAAAAGTGACTACATGTTAAGCACAATTGATGCAAGGAAAGAGAGCTACAAACAAGGACTACGTCTTGCAGATAGTTCCACAAAATACACTGTAGGGACAACAGTGGTCTCGAACTAAAGATTAAATGTCCTTCACCGCATTGCTTCGTCAGATAAAAATTAAAATGCTGTCAATAGCCTGTTCATTGTTGACTAAAAAGACCAGTAACTCAAATGGCAAACATACATTAGAACATAATCAGTTAAAATGGGGCATTCGGTCAGGAAATGGTGAACTGTCAAGGTTGATAATAGTGAGCATTAAGTTGTGAGTGATTACTGCTTAACAAATGGTGATGACTAAAAAGACAGTGCCCAATATGCAACCTAGCTAATATGATCTCCTCATGTGAAGAGAACCAAGACAGGTCAGCCAAACTGCTGGGAGAGTTTTACTCCCCAGAGCTTGTTCCCATGAAGGGAAGAACAGCGGTTATGCCAAAGTAACACCAATAGCTGATAGATGGCAACACAAATACCATCAGATGGAATGGAAGAACTAGCGGACCGAGCTACGAAGACTGCAGCCTTGGCAGTAGCGTCAGTGTCCTCGTTTCCTGTCAGACCAATGTGACCAGGAACCCACATAAACATCAAAGTGGCTCCATCAAGAGAGAGCAAGTTACAGCTTTCCATGATCCGTTGAACTAAGGGATGGATGCTGTACAGCACAAAGAGAACTTGAAGGGCACAGAGAGTCAAGGCAGATGACACAATTGAAACGGCTGTGTCGCCGGATGTAATGCATGGCCTATACAGGCGAAGAGCTCAGCTGTAAATATTGAGCAATGTTCCAGAAGCCAGTACCGAAAAACGTCGGTGACACTGATGAAGGCACACCCAACACCACCGTCAGTACAAGAGCCATCAGTGTATCCGAAGGTGTTACCACTAAGATCTGTGCGAAGGTCGAGAAACTTACACCGATAGATCGAAGCTCGAGAAGCTTTCTTAGGAAGTGAATGAAGTTCAAGGTGAACAGGGGCTGCCACACGAAGGCAAGAAGGTGAAGGGTTCACAGCCATGGGGAAAGTGTCATGGAGCATGAAGTTAAGCTGCCAGAGCAATAGCTGAAAATGAACTCCAAGAGGAAGCAGAGAAGAGGGACTCACCCCATACTAGTGGTCAAGTCATCAAAGAATGAGGCATAGGGTGGGTGGCCAGGCATGGCAGACAAATGGCACATGTATCTGCTGAGGAAAACATCATGCAAGTATGACAGCAGTAGTTCAGCACCTTCTGCATAGAGTTTCTCAGTTGGACAAGTGTAAAAGGTACCAGTGGCCAAACGGATTCCACGGTTGTGGATTGTATTTAGACAGCGTAAGATGGATGAACGTGCAGATGGATAAACGAAACAGCCAGAGTCTAGTTTTGAACAGACAAGGAATCGGTACAAACAGAGGAGGGTGGTCTGATCTGTTCTCCAGGTGGTACAACTCAGATCACGTACGACATTGAGGGACTAGGTGCAGCAGGTGGCCAAATAAGATATGTGGGACGTCCAAGAAAGCTTTCCATGAAGCATCAACCATCAAAAATTGCGTAGTTTCAGAAAACGGAAGAGAAAAGACAACGGAAGAAATCCATTACGCTGTGAGAACTTCATACAAACGGATTTGTCAGTGGAAAAGCGAAAGTAACTGTCGATGTTCCACGACTACAGGCGATCGATACATCACAAAAAACGCCACTCAAGGAGACAAGTTCGTGAAGCACTGCAATACACCGCCAAATTGTCAACGAAAAGGGCATACAGGCCATAATAGGGTTTATGGCTATGGTAAAGTGAACAACAGTCAGAATGGAACCATGAGGCACCCTGTTTTTCTCGATAAAATACCGAAATGGCAGAGAACACAGGTATCTTGACACTCTTTCCCTTAAAAATTTCCTAAGGAAACAGGGCAAGAGGCCTTGGAATCCCAATGTATAGAGTGTACAAAGGATACCAGTCCTTCACCAGATCTTGTAGGCTTTCTTCCAGTCCAAAACACGGCCACAGTCTGGTATTACCACAGGAAACCATTCATGATGTGAGGTGACAAAGTGACGAGATGGTCAACTGCAGAACAGTGCACTCAAAACCTCATTGAGAAGTGGTTGGTAAACTGCAAGTTTCAAGTCACCATGCATCCAGGCATGAATCATATGTTCCACTACCTTGCAAACACAGTTGGTGAGAGAAATGGGGTGGTATCTAGACGGAAGGTGTTTGTGCTTACCGGGATTAGATATTTGTATGACAGTGGCTTCACTCTATCATCTGGGAAACGTGCCCTCTGCCCAGATGCAGTTGTACATATGAAGGATAAAGTGCTTGCCCACAAGAGAAAGGTGAGGCAACATCTGAATGTGACCACAGTCAGGCCCTGGAGTGGAAGATCGGGATGAGCTGAGAGTACGACCTAGCTCCCGCTGAAAGGAGATGGGTATCACCTGAGCTTCCTCGGCTCGTTTCCTATGGAGGAAGGCAGGGTGACAGTGAGTGGAGCTCGAAATCTCTGTAAAATAGTAGCCTAAGATGATGGAGATAGCAATGGGGTCCACTATGACATAGTCTTCTACGCTCATCCCAGAAACTGGGCATTTGAACTTGGTCCCAGAGAGGTGTCGGAAGTTAGGCGACATGACGGAACAGAGTCGAATTCTTACAAGCACTACATCAAGAAATCCAGCTTTTTTTTACTCTATCTCAAAGAATGAGACAACAATGCACACACAGCTGTTTACAATGAATAAAGTAAGTCATCGTAGGATAATGGTAAAACGCGGAGAGCACGTCTCCACAAGCAGATTGCGACACATCATTCCTCAGTTCACCAATGAACTGGGACACGACTCATTAAGGATGAAGTGCGAAGTATGGACCACTCCGCAGCAGTAAGGATAAGGTCTGCAAGGTACTCTACCCAGTCATTACAGATGGGGAAATGTTGTTAGTCGAATGTCGCCAGGGTGGAGTACAGCCTCCAGTGGGCCTTAGAAAGCTTGCAATTGGGTTTACACATAGATGGGATAGAAGTCAGCAATTGGATAACACACAGGAAATGGTCGCTCGAGTATGTGTGAGAGAAAATGGACCACTCGAAACGATGGGCAGGCTAGGCAGTGCAGAATGAGGACCCCAAATGGGAATCAGTCTGTGGAGGCTGAAAGGAACGAGGGTGCTCCAGTGTTAAGTGAGGTTGAGTTGATTGAGGAGGTCAGCCATGAGGATACCTCTCAGAAAGGTTCCTGTTCCACGGGATCTAAAGGGGTGTCGGCAGCCTCTCTTGGTTGGCCTGTGCATTCCAGAGCAGAGAAACGGTTGGCAGTGTGCACGGGGACATGGAGGTTGGCCAGGTGAGGATATCACACTGCTGAAGAGGCTCTCTGAGTCAGGGAGGAGAAGACCGTTTGCCTTTGATTTCTTAGAGTCTTTGCGGTTGGCAGATCAAGACACAGATGATTGTTGGCTGGAAAGACATAAAAAGTCTTCACAGGAGTATTCCTTCTGTTCTACTAGATGTGTAGCAAGTGATTTCGCCACCAGAGGCTTGTTATACGGCCAGAGGGCACGCAGACGAGGATGCTACCATGACATTTGGCAATTTGACAGCAGTAGTGCTGAATTTGAGGTCGCAAGTTTGTATGACTGTGTCCTTTATGGAGTGAGGAGTTGCAAGAACAGTAGTTTTAGTGCCAGATTGTAAAATGCATGGCTTTCGACCAACCAACAACATGCGAGTGATGGGGCTCAGTCAGTAGGGATAGCTATTTAATTTTATTTTTTTTTAAATCACCAGCCTTCTCAGCTTCTCAGTAGTCGCCGCTATGTGAAGATCGCGATCGGATTGTAGTCTCTGGTCACCGCGTATCTTTGGCGAGTTGGCATCCCGCGGGCCGCGACACGAAAGAACGAGGAAGAAGGGGGTTTCTGGGAGTTAGCTCTAGACTGTGTTTGAGGAGTGACGTCGGTGTTGTAGGGCAAGGCCGCTTGGTTGGTAGGCCCTGCGGAATCAGTCAGTTGGGGGTGGAACGCCGCGGGCTCGAAGATCCTAGCATGGAGGGCTGGTGTTGTCACGATGGCTGTCATCGTGTGGTCATTCAAAGGCTGAGAAGTGATTTCTTGGGTCTGCTATTGGATTCCGAAGAAGAACTCTAAAATGGTGCATGTTGCTGTTGCGTATATCAGACTTGTGAGTGGTGTAAGCCTCGCTTCAGTACTGCAGTCTCTAGCTAGAGCGCTGCTTGGGAGGAGAGCATTGATATTGGCATTGTCATCTATTTAGCTGCTTTAGAGTAGATTACTGTTTTGGATCAAAGGCGGATCCACTTATGAAACGTGTTAACTGCAGTTCACTTCTTATGGTATTTTACAATTCTACTTGTCATGATGAAATCGCCAATAGTATTTTCATAATTTAGCTTGGGACGTCATTCTGTGGTTTGGTGTGGCCCTCCAAAAGTGTTTAAAGCTCAAAATATTTTCTTATTGCCCTTGCTGAGGTTGCCTTGCAACAGTTGTTGTCTTGCAACAGTTTGGTGAGCTGTGGTATAGTCAAAGTCCTCAGTAGTACCGCATCAACTCCCTCGCCCCTTTTAAGACTTGTGAGCCGCACCCATAATGACATATACTCCCAGTATGCAATTTGTGTAAGTTGGTTGGCCTTGTTAACGTTTTGTGTATCGTGGAAAATATTTCCCATGCCGCATACGATCCTGAATGATAGCATGGCGCACAAAAGCGCATAACCACGACGAGATCAAAAGATCTGTATTGTATATTATTGTTTAACGGATGTAACCACTGAGCTTAAGAGTTGATTTGTGTTTTTTAATTTATTTCGAAAGGAAAAGATTTACATACCTGCTTAATTATAACATCTATGCTTAATTATTTGGCGTAATTCGTTGGATGTAGTATGCATCACATTTAGGGAGGTGAAAAGTGTTTAAAAGGAAGGAAAATATTTTGTGATACACTGCACATAGTGAAGGCTACAGGGTTTGGGTGTACGTAGATAGTAATCAGATTTTGTTGCATTTAAGTTGTTTTAATTAAAATTTAGTGATCAATATTTTATTGCCTTTAGAGAACACAGGTGATATCGAGGAAATTTTTGTATTGCCATGTGGCGTTATAATCTTTTATTTAATCTTGCGTTTAGTAATTTATATTTTTTTCCTTTTTTTAAGAAGGAGTTTTGAGTTTTAAGTGTTGTAAATTGATCCTGAGAGCTGTTCTTTGATCTTTTATTATTCAAGAGATTGTTGGTTAAATAATTCTTCAGGAACTTTCATTAAGAAACTGTATTGAGGATCTTGCTGTTCATGATAACGAATGTTCACTTACTATTTTAAATTCAAGTTAATAAAGTTGTAAAATTTTAAATGTAAAAAAAAGCTTTTAAAAACAGTGCCTGCCTGTACTCCCCACAGCTGCCACGGCCTCAAGGTGTTGGCCTTTGGGCATTGTCTCATGTTTTCCCCGGTATCTACCCAGCTAACGCCTGTGGGGCCATGTCAAAGGTAAGGCACTTTTTCTCACAGCACCCAGATTTCCTGGACAGCCTGCTCATCGAGATGCATGGAACAGTAGTGGGATCAGGCTGCATAGTCACCACTGCAATCAATAGATCTGGGAGGAGGAGGCAGGTAATTGCCCTCATGAGCATCCCTGCCACAAGCAACACATTTGGCCATGTTTTGACATGACATTGGAATGTGGTTGTAACGTTGACACTGGTAAGAGTTCATAGGATTTCGAATGTACGGTTGGACTGGCTTTGATCTTTGATAGAAGTACTACTCTATCAAATGTGAGGAAAAGAGTCCATGTAGACACTAAAGTTGCATCAGCCCTTCTCATTACCCAATGGGCTGCAATGACGCCCTATCATAGAGATAAATTTGGATATCTTGCTCAGTGAGATCATGGAGCAGCCTGGTGTAGATAATAATATGCGCAGAATTCTGCATTTAGTCGCCTCGGCAAAAACAGAATACTGCTGTTTTGTCTAAAACTGACATGGTGAGACCGTGGCTGTGTACAATTAATGTAGGTTAATTCTTACAGAGGAAAAAACAGCAACCAGCCACTATTAATACTGCTATTTTTGTAGGTAAATAGCGCTAAATAAATAGCAGTATTAATTGTGGCTGGCTGCTGTTTTCTTCTCTGTAAGAATTAACCTACACTAAAAACAGGATAGCCATGGAGGAGGAAAGCTGCAAGACTTTAATATAGCCATTGGTCTTCAAAAGCAAAGTGCCATTACATAAACGATAGCAGGATTTCGCAGGGGCTACAACTGCCTCAACACCTAGCAAAGGATTCAGACTAAGTCTGTGAAGGTGATTGGCTCACTGTAAGAAAATTCCCCATGGTTGCCAGCATCTCCGATCGCATGCTCCTTCCAACTGAGCCATGAGCCCCCATCCCCCACAAACGGAGGATCACACGCTTTAGATGATTTTTCACACCTCAGGTCACACTTCTCGAACTCCTGAAAGAGTGAGCAATTGGCAATTTGGGAATGTAACACTTCAGGCAATCACCCCTCCCTGGGTATGGCCTATACCAGGGGGTACATACAAATACTACCCGTCGACCCAGGGCTCGCAATTACGCATTACACAGTCACCTGTTATGCATCAGATACAGGGGCCTGCTTTCAGGAGTGCAAAGGGAGGAGAAAGAAACATAGGTACCTCAAACACCAAAGCAGAGAAAGAATAGGGAACACCCCACACGTCGTCCGTTGGTGCCAATGACGACGGCACACCCGACACCAAAGGCAGCCCAACAGCCATCAATGTACACAAAGCTACTGCTGCGAAGGTCCATGCATAGGTCTTAAAACTGAAGGCAATAGACCAAGGCTGGAGTAGTGTCCTTAGGAAGCGAATGAAGGCCAAGGTGAACACAGGTCATCGCACAAAGCAAGGTGATTCATACCCACCAGGAAAGTTGCAGGTAGCGAGAAGTTAAGCTGCCAGAGAAAGAGCCAAAAGTGAACTCCAGGAGATAAGAGCGAAGAGAGATGTACCCCATACTGATGGTCAAAAGAGTCATTGAAGGAGGCATAGGATGGGTGGCCATACATAGCAGACAAATGGAATGCATAACTGCTAAGGAAAAAGTCACGGTGGTGGGACAGCAGTAGTTCAGCCACTTCTGCATGCAGACTCTCTCTCGATCAGGCCACTGGCCAAATGGATACCACGATGGTGATTAGTGTTGAGACGGCGTAAGAAGTATGGACGTGTAGATGCGTAAACGAAATACCCATAGTCTCGTTTCGAACAGACAATGGACTGGTACAAATGGAGGAGGGTGGCTCGATCTGCTCCCCAGGAAGTACCACTGAGAACGCGTAGGACATTGAGGGACCGCATACAGTGGGTTGCCAGGTGAGACATGTGGGAGGACCAAGAAGGCTTCCTATCGAACATGAGCCCCAGGAATTTCGTAGTTTCAACGAACAGAAGAGCAGCAGGCGACAGAAAAAACCAATTGCGCCGTCAGAAATTCACACTAGCGGTTTTGTCACTGGAGGTTATGAAAGCCATTGTCGACACTCCACGAATGAAGACGATCGAGATTTCGCTGAGGTCGCCGTTCAATGAGGCAGGACCGTGCTGTATTGTGATAGGTAGCAAAATCGTCAACGAGAAGGGAGCCAGAGATGCCCAGTGGGATACAGGCCAATAGAGGGTTAATGGCGGTAGCAAAGAGGACCACGCTCAGGATGGAACACTGAGGCAACGCATTCTGCTAGATAAAGGTGTCCGACAAGTCAGAACCCATATACCTTGAAAACTCAGTCTTTTAAAAATTCCTGAAGGAAATGGGACATGCAGCCCTGGATGCCTCACTTGTAGAGTATGGAGGATACCAGTCCTCCAGCGGGTGTAATAGGCTTTCTGCAAATCGATAAACACAGCCATAGTATGGGATGTCCACAGAAAACCGTTGATGACATAGGTGGACGAAGTGACAAGATGATCAAATTCAGGACGACGCGCTCGAAATCCACGCTGTGCAGTGGTTAGTAAATTGCGAGACTTCACCACCTGCAAACACAGCTAGTGTGAGAAATGGGGTAGTAGCAGGAAGGAAGGTGTTCGTCCTTACCAGGCCTAGGTATGAGTATGATAGGGCTTTACGTCAACATCTGTGAAGCGTGCCCTCTGTACAGGTGTGGTTGTAAGTATAAAGCAGATAGTGCTTGTGCCAAGAGAAAGGTGTTGCAGCACCTGAATGTGCCCTGGGGTAGAGGATCAGGATGAAGTGAGAGCTCCCTCATAGCAAAGGAGGCATTGCAGCACTCACGATTCTGAGAAGGCAGTGATATCTCCCGAGCTTCCTCCACTCGTTTCCGTTGCAGAAACACTGGGTGATAGAGGGAGGGCCTCGAAATCTCGGCAAAATGGCGTCCCAAGGTGTGGGAGATAGCAATAGATTTAACGA
Organism: Schistocerca piceifrons; assembly: GCF_021461385.2. Lineage (NCBI taxonomy): Eukaryota > Metazoa > Arthropoda > Insecta > Orthoptera > Acrididae > Schistocerca > Schistocerca piceifrons. The sequence continues at coordinate 549,971,647 of NC_060143.1, forward strand.
TGACACCGTCTGCTACTGTCAGGCCGGAAATCGTGGAGTGGATCTTGGTGGCAAAAAGCATTTGGAGGTTGGCCCACGCGACAGAAGAGGGAGTGGAACTGTTAAAAGAACTAGCAAATTGATTCCAACTAGCTTTTCGCTATCCCGGATAATGGGACAACACTGTGCACGCAACTATTTATAATGAATGCAGTTTGCCATCGTAGGATGACGGTTAAAAACGTGGAGAGAACGTTTCCATGTGCGAATTAAATCGCGGTGCTTCTCAGTCCACCATGGGACCGGAACACCACGTGGTAAAGAGGAAGTGCGAGGAATGGAACATTCTGCGGCAGTAAGGATAACGTTTGTAAGATAACATACCTGGTCGTCACAACTGGGGAGATGTTGTTCGTCGAAGGTCGCCAGGGAGGAGTAAGGTCTCCAGTCAGCCTTAGTAAGCTGCCATGTGGGTGTGCACGTAGGTGGGGTGGGACCCAGCAAATGGATAGAAGACAGGAAATGGCTGCTCGAATTTGTGTCAGAGAGAAGAGACCAGTCGAGATGATGGGCAAGCTGAGCAGCACAGAAGGATTGGTGTGGAGTCTGAAAGGAACGTGGGTGCTCCTATGTTAAGGCAGAGGACGTTAGGTTGATTGAGAAGAGGGCACCTCTCTGACGGGTTCTGGGAGAACCGCAAAGAGATGTTGCACATTAAAGTCAGCAAGCAACAGAAAGGGGTGATGTAACCACCCAATAAGATGGAGGAAAACTGCCCTGATGACATCGAATGATGGAGGAATGTAAACTGTACAAAAGGAAAAGGTCGAGCAAGGAAGGAAAAGGCGATCTCCAACAGCTTGAAGGCAGGTAGTCAGGGAGATGGGTTTCCTATAAACGTCATCTCATATCAGTAGTATGACTTTCGCAAGAGATGGAATGCCATCCTCAGGGGGAAGTTCAAAGTGGACAGGGAAGAAATGCGAGTGCTGAGAGTTTTGTTTCCTAGAGGCAGAGAACATGTGTTCTAAGAGCAGCTGTAAATCATCTTTGTTTGATCGAAGGCCATGAATGTTCCATTGCAAGACAGTCATAAGGTGGAAAGGGGAGGAGGGAAAAAAAATGAAGTAGTGTCACCTCGGTGGCTGCCGAGTCCCAGCTTCCAAATGCTCACTGCTACAGGACTCAGAGGCTGGAGGATCCTGCTGCATGACATCTACAGAGGCGGCGGCATTCTCTCTCTGTCGCTCTGTGGAGTCCAGAGCAGAAAAACGTTTGGTTGTGTGCACTGGCAACTCGGAGTTCGGCCAGGCGAGGGTATCTCATAGCGACACCGTCGAAGAGGATATCCAAATCAGCAAAGGAGAAGATCTTTTGCTTTCGTTCGACTTCTTAGAGCCTTTCTGGTTGACAGAGGAAGACTCAGATGTTGATTGTCTGGAGGAACGTAGGACATCTTTGTGGGAGTATTCCTTTGCCCTTTCTGGCCTCCCAGTTGTGTAGCAGGTGACTGCGCCCCAGGAGGCGAATGTCTGGTGGCTTGTTTCGCAGCTAGATGAGGAGACAGTGATGCTACCATGACACTGGACGATTTCAGAACCACAGTGCTGAATTTGAGGTCGCATATCTGTGTGGCCATGTTCTTCATGGAGCGAGACGTAGCTAGAACAGTACTGTAAGAGCCAGATGATAGAATGCAGGGTTTGCACCTAGCCAATAACGTGCGAGCGACATAGTAAAGCCCTTTTTCCTTTACCCAGATCTCCTGGACAGCCCACTCATCGAGATACATGAGACAGTCTAGAGAGGACGCGTCATGGTCGCCATTGTAGCTGATACAGTTGGGAGAAGGAGGCAGACAATCACCCTCGTGCACACCCCTGCCACAGGTTACACATTTGGCTGGGTGTCGGCAAGACATTCGACTGCGGTTGAAGTGATAGCAGTGCCCCGGGTTTGGAATGTATGGTCGGACTGTGGTAACTTCATAACCTGCTATGATCTTTGACAGAAGCACCAATCTATTAAAAGTGAGAAAAAGAGTGCATGTGGACACTAAGGCTGTGTCTACCATTTTCATCACTTGATGGACGGCAGTTCTACACAGATCAGAAGGTACGTTTGGATTTCTGCCTCGGGGCAGCCTAGTGTAGATAACACCACGTGAGGAAATCAGAGTTCTATGGGCTTCAATGCGAACAGGATAGCTGTGGAGATGCGAAGTGGCAAGCAGTTGTGCTTGAGAATCAGAAGTGCCATTGCATAAACGAGAGCAGGATCACAGTGCCAGCAAATTGCATCAGCACCTTTCTGAATAAGAAACGGATTTACCGTTGCAAAGGATTGACCCTCTTCAGTACATGAAACCATGAGGAACTACGGCGCACCTGGGAGAGTCTTTAACTCAGGAGCTTCATTCTGTTTACGTTTGGTAGACGTGGACTGCGAAGATGATGATTGGCTCATTGTGAGAATATCTCCCATGACTGCCAGCAGCTCTGATGGAGTGCGCCTTCCAACTAGTGCGTCCCCTCCCCCCCCCCCCCCATAGGGGGCTTACCCACCTTATGTGATTGTTCACACCTCAGAGTGCATCTCCCAGACACCTGACAGAGGGACCAATCGGCTATTTGGTGAGGGACCAGCTCAGGCGACCACCCCTTCCCAGGGCCTGGCCTGTACCAGGGGGTACATGTGACCCAGGACTGGGAATTACACATTACCTAGTTACCTGCCATTCCTCAGACGCATGGGCCCCCCTTCAGGAGCGCAGAAGGAGGAAGAAGAAAAAGGGGAACCTCAAACGCAGAAGCGGGAGAGGGATAGAAGGAGGTGAACGAAGAGTGAAATAAGGAACGAGAAGCAGTGGTGAGATTGTTGTGACTGCAGCAACTGAAAATGCAGAATACATTCCTAAAAACACCCCAGACATGTTCCCCAACGGAGAGCAAAAAGAATTGCAAGAGGATAGACATGCAGTACGGAAGGAAAAAGATGCTGCAAAGGCTGGGGCCCTGTGGTAGCGAAGTACGAAACTGGAAAAGAGCGGCGACCGCCTGGCGTTCTTGGAACCTTTGCTTTTTCTTGCATACGTTAATGACCTCTTGTCTGTTACATTGCCAGATGCTAAGGTTGATTTGTTTGCGGATGATACAAACATTACAATAAATAGCAAGTGAAGTACAGATTTGTAAATGGCTGCTAATAAAATTTTCATTGAATTAATAAATGGTTTAGTGCTAATTCACTATCCTGATATTGTGAAAAGGCACACTATATGCAGTTCAGCACGTGTAAGAGAATTCATTCCAGTGTGTGTATAACAGATGAATACATGCACATCGAAGATGTTGACGCTGTTAAATTTCTGGGATTACAACTCGATAATATATCGAGATTCAAAGAGCATACCACGTAATTTCTGAAGCGCCTAAGCAAGTCTGTATGAGTAGTTGCAGTGTTCATAATGTCAGACATAGGAGATTTAAAGTACGAAAACTTGCATACTTTGCTTACTTTCATTCTATTATGTCATATGGGATCGTAACCTGGGGTAACTCGACAAACCGAGCAAAAATGCAAAAGCGTGTAGTAAGACTCATTTGTGGTGTAAATTGAAGAAATCTGTTGAAGGAACTGGGTATTCTAACTACTGTTTCTCAGTATATTCATTCCTTAATGAAATTTGTTGCAAGCATATGTCTGTTGTAAATAGTCTTCACGGGTTTGCCGCCGGATCACGTGCAAATTCCACAGTATTTCCTCGGAGCAACTGACCGACATCTTCAGGTGGTTCAACCTTGCTTTCGTAATGACGCAATCCCAGAAAGATGATGCCTGGGATAAAACTTGCGTCTTTTCATAAATCATGATATTTCCTGTATTCAGACAGTGTTCCGTAATCTTGTAGACACCACACTTCCTCAGGCCAAGATCATCCTTAACCGAACCCAACAATTTTTTCCATTCTGCAGATGATTGACAAACACACTTAATTGGTTCAAATGGCTCTGAGCACTATGGGACTCAACTGCTGTGGTCATCAGTCCCCTAGAACTTAGAACTACTTAAACCTAACTAACCTAAGGACATCACACACATCCACGCCCGAGGCAGGATTCGAACCTGCGACCATAGCAGTCACACGGTTCCGGACTGCGCGCCTAGAACCGCGAGACCACCGCGGCCGGTAAACACACTTAATTCCATATCTTCCTAGGACTCTTCCGATTCTTGACGACATGGCACCAAAATACGGAAAAAAGGCGAAAGTGGTGGGTGTCTTCGTATCTTCATTCTGCTCCACAGATTGAACTCGCCTGGGTCTGAATGCATTACGTATCTGTCTCTCAGAATAACCGTTTTGTCGGAACACTGTCTTCAAATGTTGTATTTCAGTCGACAGACTTTCAGGATTAGATACCACATGTGGACTAACGCACGTAATGCACGACCATACTGTGCTGGTTGATGGCATCTTGTGGTCTCCAGATACAGACCTGTATGCGTTGGCTTGCGGTATACGCTGTGTTCCAAGATTCTATCTGCTTTCCTTCGTACCAAAACATCAAGATAAGGTAAAGTACCATCTTTTTCCACTTCCGTTGTGAAGTTTATATTCGGATGGAGTGAATTCAGATGCTGAAGAAACGTAGGTAGAGTATCATGTCCATGTGGCTACACCACAAATGTATCATCCACATACCGCAAAACCAAGAGGGTTTGAGAGTGGCTGACTTTAGTGCTTTTTCTTCAAAGTCCTCCATAAAATAATTGGCCACCACAGGCGACAGAGGGCTTCCCATGGCGGCACCGTCCACTTAGTCAAAATACTGGTCATGAAATAAGAAGTATGTTGAAGTAAGCACGTGTTTGTATAATGCAACTATGTCTTACTCAAACATGTTGCTAATGAGCTCCCAAGGGTCCTGCAAGAACACCTTTGTAAATAGACACAACATCGAAACTTTCTAAGAGATCCGACGATTGCAATCTAAGAGTTTTCAGGCGACCTATGAAATCTTCAGAGTTTCGAATATGATGGTCGCACTTGCCTACGAGAAGTCCCAATAGTGATGTCAGGTATTTGGCAACAAAATAAGTAGGTGCTCCCATGTTACGTACAATGGGACGGAGAGGTACCCCGTTCTTATGGATCTTGGGTAGGCCGAAGAGTCCAGGAGGAACTGCGGCCTGTTGATGGAAACCCTTAGCGACTTGCGCTGGAATTGAGCTCTTCCTGATGAGTTACAATGTCTTTCTCTGGATCCTACCCGTCGGATCACTTTTTAATTTACTACATGCAGGATCGTCGAGCAGTTTGTATATCTTGATGTTTATTCTGTGCGTGAGAGATGAGCAGTAGCAATTCCTTTGTCAGCAGGTAAAACGACGATGTCTTGGTCTTCTCTCAATTCTTGTAGAGCATTTCTTTCAGCTGAGGTGATGTTGAAGTTGGACTTCTTAGGTGAAGTTGAGTCAAAAGTCTTCTCCGTGAGATAAAACATTGTACGTCTTCTTGGCATGTCTTCTTGCATTCGGGCTACGAGTCGATCGTATTTTGTCATCTGACAAATCTTAGCTTATCGTTCAGTCCAGTCAGCCAGTGCCCAAGTGCCGCTGTCTACCCAGTTCCAAGATACCGCTGAAAAGTTCGCTGAAATCTTCAGATGGAGTGATAGCAATCGTCTGGTCACTAAGCACTATTGCTGACGCGTATAGCCCATCCTTTCTCCCACTAGTGCCGCACTCTCCCGTCGTTTAATTTAATTCTAATAGCAGCCGCACAATTTATACACTGTTCAAATTTAGCAAACGTAGGGATGCTTTACTTGTCGCGGCGTCTCAGTAAAAATGCAAGGCTGTTTACCAATCTACCTCTCATGTTACGTAATTTGTCAAACTCACATACGTTCTCATGTCTATTAGCACTCAACAGCACAACACGTAGTGTCAATATCAGGAATAAAAATCTACATAAAGACCTAAAATTACCTACCTTGGTCGTAAATGGAGTCCAATATTCAGGAACACATTTTCAACAAATTGCCAGCAACCATTAAGAACCTGGTATCAGATAAAGCACAGTTTAAACATAGTCTGAAAGACTTTTAGATAGGCAACTCCTCCTCCTCTAGAGGTAAATTTCTTAACAGGCATGTTAGACCAGCTCAAGTAAAAATGTCTATTAGATTTCACTTTTCACAGCACTTGGTCACAACAGTCAAGATTAGGTACCTTGTATATTTTTTACAACTGCATAACTATGTTCCATTCTGACAGTGTACTAATTCTGTAAATATTAACGGTTCAAGTTTACTGTTACATATTCACATATTTTGATTATCTTCCGACAAATGGTCAAGAAAGCGAGTATTACATTCAAGTGTTTTACGTTGTGCTTTCTGACTTGTTCTACACCCAAGACAATCATCTCGTTTTTGGGTCTATGGAACGAAAACTGAATCAAACCTAATCTAATTTTATGCGACATGCATGTCTCATGTTATTTGGCACGACGTCAATCATTACATGGACATTCCCACGCAATTGTGTAAATGTAACATCGCAAAAACGACGGGAAGCGCAAAAATGGGCACTAATCTATTTTTTTACTTTAAATAACTTCAGATATAAATTACTTAAGCACATTAATTTTGTGAAATATTATTTCAGAAATAACATTTCAAAGCTATAGCGGCAGTCGGCCTGTAGCTGATTGCGATCGATTATAAAACTTTTTTGTTTTCGAAAGTAAGTGAAGAGCGTTCCTGCTCTGATCTGTCTAACTACACCCAATGACTAAGCTTTCTTTTGTATAGACAAATCTGATTTAAGTGTACCTTTAGAAGCATTTGTAATTAAATTAATGTGAATTAGCTAAGTTTCATGAGTTCTCATTTTGACAGTTCTCCTAATAGATGTAAGATACATGAAATGTATTATTTTTGCAGCCAACGGATGTGCCATTTATTCATCTGCAACTTGCTACAGCGTCCCTGAGATTAACTGCCGATCATCACGAAGCGTTTTGTAAACTTCCAATGCAAGTGCGGAATCTTAAATGATCTGCCCACAGTCTCCAAGCTACGATTCCATTTCGCCCGCAGCTAACAAATAGCGGTCCCGCAAATCTGGTGGTGGTGGTATTATAAGATGTAATATTCTCCAAATTTTACGGCGTTTCTCTGTAATTCAGTTTCACCACTAAGAAAAATGCAACCACAATCAACAATGGCCGTCTACTCTAGCTAATTTTAACAGTTTTTGTTTTGTTTTTTGCAGTGATTAATTTCAATTTTTACTTAAAACAAAATTTTGGTAATCTTGCACGAGTAGACGCGTCAGATGCATTATGTTACATAACATGGGTGCTAATGCTAACAAGTGAGATGGTGCGAATATGTCAAGATATTTTTATATAACAACTTTGAAGCTGCCAAATAAGTCGAAAAGCTAGTTCCCTTCTTTTACATTCCGAACTGTCCCCAGGGCAAATTCGCCGTTTTTGTGCTGCAATAGGGGCATTTTCATTCACAAGGGGAGACCACAACGTTTAGATCACAGATTTACTTCCAACTTTGCAGACTTTTAGAAGGCCATTAAAACAACATGATGTGCAAGAAGTGAGGGCACTACCGTGGCAATTCCAAGAAAATCGCAAGAGAAGTTTTACGCGACTATTACGAAACTGATGTATTTGTGAGTAGGTACCACGTGTTAGAGTTCATCCTAATCAAGTTGTTATGCCGAACCGGTAGCTCAGCGTGTTCGGTCAGACGGATAGTCGCCCTATGTAATAATTAGAAAAAAAAAACTGAGTCAATGGATAACGATTAACTTTAACGGATGTCATAGAACGTCCGCCCCGAATAAACGGAACGAATAAGGACAAAATGAGATTTTAAAAAAGTGGTTCACGTTCGACCCTCGGAAGGCGAACGTGTATGAGCGGACGGTTCGGCTACCGCTCAGACTTAAGTTTTAATCTATGCTATCGGAACAAACAGAAATTTTTCAAAATATCAGCGACTTGTGTTTTCCTTTACAAACTCTGGACATTTCCTGTAAAGGCGGTAAAGCTTCATTCATTCGATGTGGTAGATGCCGTTTCAATTTATGTTTTCCATGTCTGTATGACAAACGCCACCGTGCAACGTATGATGTCAAGAGCACATCCGAGGAGTAATTGTACGTTACTCCTGTGGTCTGGCTAACTGTGACTTACCATATGAGTGAATAGTGTTATTTGCGTCATCACATATCTAGGTTTCACTTGGCATTCCAAGCCTGTCACTCGGCCTTAATAATGTAATTGAAGATAATAAATAGTTAAATAACATATGAAATTCGCTATAACTTCATGAAAATGCGCGTTTTTTTAATTATATTACATTTCAAATCACATAAGTTAAATAATGTGACCACTGATAAAAAAATAGCAGAGTGAGAACTGTCACCTCGTCCACGACCTTTCGCAAAGCGCGAACGTTGACGACTTCGCCACAGTGACCACTTATAACTATTGACATCTAACCACGCCCTAGCTTCTGCTCGAAACGCCATCCAGCACCTCCCATGGAACCTTTTTTGAACTCACTGGAACAAGTCGGCGTAATTTGTCGCTGCGCCGACGCCAGTGAATGTCGCAAGGGGCGACCAACGTGATGCTATGGGAAGGGACATGGGTTGAGGTACTGTGTGTGTGTGTGTGTGTGTGTGTGTGTGTGTGACGATTTTTATTGCTGCGGACTGGGGAAGGGGATTGAATGGCTGAAGAGATTCGTTCCGGCACTTGGAATTTTGGAAATTAACCCCGCGTTAAACATATACATAGTTCCAAAGATGTAATCGTAGTGTTGTACATACACAGCGCGTTTAGAAGCTCTCCAAGATTATTACGAAGAAGTGGAGATGCAATACAAAATGTTTGGCCGTCCTGGTAGTGAAACTGGTTGTCCTGTAATTTTGCTTGCATTTGTGAGGATCTTGCAAATTTATTCGCTGTTGCACTCTTATTCTTTGTCCCAATATAAATGTCCTGCGGTTACTACTCTCATTCTCAAAGCTGTAGTTAAAATTTCCACATGCTCAAGCTGCAGTGATGATAGTGGAAGGATGCAAAACTAGTAGTAATGGAGGTTTTATAATTGTTTGTGGATTTGAAAAAGAAGTACAAAAACCGCTTAGAAATTCATTGTATTCTGATGAGCGTATGAAATGAGTTAAAACATTGTTAAGAGTGGGCAAACCTAAGGAAATTATTTTATGGGGCATATATGTAACTAGCATCGTATCTGCATCCAGTATCTACGAAAGTACGTTCATCAGTATCGAATGTCAAACATATGGTAAAATTTAGACAGAAGTTTGCTGATGATTAGCAAGTTTGCTAACAGTTGCCGGTGCAGATGGCTACGACGTCTACAACTTTAGTCTAACATTGCTTATTCGACGCATTATGTGCAGCACCGCGATCTGAGAGCTGGATGGAGATGATGAGCAGTACGGGCCAATGACGTTTAGATTTGTTCGGTAAAATGAATCATACAGAAACTGCGCAGTCATTTTCTATTATGTTCTGTTTAGCAGTGACGAACAAACCTATAGAACAAGTATTTTAACTGATGCTATCACATAGACTTCAAGAGCTACATGCAACGCTCACTCTAAAACTTTCATGAAATTATAAACCAAAGAACAAAACTAACAAAAATGTTGAAGCTTCCTAGCAGATTAAAACTGTGTGCCGGACCGACACTCGATCTCGGGGCCTTTGCCTTTCGCGGAAAGACAAAGAAAACAAAAATATTATTCATGTGAAAAGCATAATTTGGAACAATAAACGAGTACTACAGCACCTTATGATCCTTGCGCAATCTCAGCACACCTTCCTTCAGTCCCCACCCACATTCACAAGAATATCACTGCATTAACTTTTCATAAAGTTGACCGCCTTTAGGTAAACTGCACTATACAAACTTGTCAGGCGTTTACCATCCTATATTATTCATGTTGCATGGTTAATTTTTCCGCGTTGTCAATTCCGAAATTCCTTTTTTGTACATTTTGTTGTGCTAAAGTGTTGGGAATTTGACATGAAGCTAAACATGTTCCCACACACACGCTCAGCACACAGAATTACAGCTACTCAGACAGGCTTGTGGAGCTATCAGCAAGTGGGAGAACAAGTGGGAGAATGCAACATCTTCTATCTCTTAAGTCCCAGTATTTGTCACTTATCTTGTGCAAGACGTTTCTTAAAATTTTTGACAGTGTACTCGGCTTCTTTTACGGTATCTCTTATAAATGAACGTGGTCCCAGCTTTTATAAAGATTTGTCGCAGACGTTTGGCAATGGAATACGGTCATATGTCACTGGTGACATTATCCACAATATCAAAGGCAGATCTGATTTAGCAGTCTAAGCCTGGAAACAACTAAAGCGTGACAGATTTAGGACATTTGGGATGCAGAGACACTATTTACTGCGTACTGTTGCCTCCGTCAACGAGGTACCCTCTTTGCCAGTGGACCTCGTTCTTCGGACGGCACCGAAGTTGTTTTGAATGCTTACGTCAAATTTTATGGCGACTGACATTATTAATTCACAGGTTGGTGCGTGATTTTTACGACCAGCACATCGCACAACTTGCGACTGGGCCTGATGCCTGCGAATACAGAGATGACAGATTGCAACTTCTCATGGGGGAAACGTCCTTTAGGTCAAGTGGACACAGAGAGCAGCAAGGAGTCTCTTACAACTGCGTAAGAGACAATCCGAATCGCAATGCCACACTCTCAGTGCGCCCGGTTTTCGTCTTTGGAAAATAACTTCCGAGTAACTTTTCGTAGAATATGTCGTTGTGATCGAAGACAAGTATACAAACAGCGTCGTACTTCAGCCGAAGCTGCTCATAGCCATTAATATTTTATTCCACACAAGACTCACTGAACAACAACAAATAATTATTATAAAATTATTGGCCCATCTGTTTCTGATGATCTTCTGATTAACAGCAGATAATTATTGTAAAATTATTGTCGTATCTATTTCTGATGCTCCCAAATGTTACTACTTGTAAAGAAACAAATGTTTGGTTAGATAATTCTTAGCGAAAAATTACAGATTTACCGATAAACGTTTAAATTTAGCTCATGCTTCTTCACTGGTTCAAGTAGTAACAACATAGTTTTCCCCATTTGTATCAGTATTCTGAATGTAGAAATAAAATTTGTATAAACAGTAAGACACTGTGAGGAGTGTCCTCAAGTTCCGCCGCAGGGGCGTTCTCGGAGCAGGCCCTCAACAATACAACATCGCCTGAAGCGGCTTGTGCTGTTGCCTAGCATTACTTCAATATTGTATCGATTTCTTCGTGAATTCGTTGCTTTAATCGAGCGCTTGGTTTTGTGGAAGAAGTGTTTTGGTTTCATCCGATAGTGAACACCGGCTTCGTATCGAACCTTGAGAAGGAGCTGAACGTACTCTCTCAAGGCGGGGCTGTGAGTCAGCTGAATAAGGTACGTGATCAACGTCCCTGCTCATAGCTGAAAGACACCGTCTTCTGTCACATAGGCTGGCCAAAGAAACTCTTCCTCTCTGCGCGTGAGCGTTGACAGTTGACAGTTCCAGACACTTAAAGTGAATAGAATGATGATTACTAAGATCAGTAACTGCGGTTCAGCAGCATGTATCTGCACCATCTCTGCGTTTGAGCATTTCGTGTTTTAGTTCCTTCTAACGCGCAAATTTGTATAATACACTATGTGATCAAAAGTTTCCGGACACCTAACTAAAACTGACTTACAAGTTCGTGGCGCCCTCCATCGGTAATGCTGGAATTCAATATGGTGCTGGCCCACCCTTAACCTTGATTACAGCTTCCACACACGCAGCCATACGTTCAATGTTGCTTGGGGAATGGCAGCCCATTCTTCGCGGATTGCTGCACTGAGGAGAGGTATCGATATCGGTCGGTGAGGCCTGGCAAAAAGTCGGCGTTCCAAAACATCCCAAAGGTGTTCTATAGGATTCAGGTCAGGACCCTGTGGAGGCCAGTCCATTACAGGGATGTTATTGTCGTGTAACCACTCCGCCACAGGCCGTGCATTATGAACAGGAGCTCGATCGTGTTGAAAGATGCAATCGCCATCCCCAAATTGCTCTACAACAGTGGGAAACAAGAAGGTGCTTAGAACATCAGTGTAGGTCTGTGCAGTGATAGTGCCACGCAAAACAACAAGGGGTGCAGGCCTCGTCCATGAAAAACACGACCACACCATAACACCACCACCTCCGAATTTTACTGTTGGCACTACACTCGCTTGCAAATGACGTTCACCGGGCATTCGCCATACCTACACCCTGCCATCGGATCGCCACATTGTGTACCGTGATTCGTTACTCCACACAACGTTTTGCACTGTTCAATCGTCCAATGTTTACGCACCTTACACCAAGCGAAGCGTAGATGGCATTTACCGCCGTGATGTGTGGCTTATGAGCAGCCGATCTATCATGACATCCAAGTTTTCTCACATCCCGCCTAACTGTCATAGTACTGGCAGTGCATCCTGATTCAGTTTGGAATTCCTGTGTGACGGCCCGGATAGATGTCTGCTTATTACACACTACGACCCTCTTCAACTGTCGCCGGTCTCTGTCAGTCAACAGACGAGGTCGGCTTGTATGCCTTTGTGCTGTATGTGTCCCTTCACGTTTCCACTTCCTTATCACATCTGAAACAGTGGACCGAGGGATGTTTAGGAGTGTGGAAATCTCACGTACAGACATATGCCACAAGTGACACCCAATGGCCTGACCACGTTCTAAGTCTGTGAGTTCCGCAGAACGCCCCATTCTGCTCTCTCACGATGTCTAATGACTACTGAGGTCGCTGATATGGAGTACGTGGCGGTAGGTGGTAGCACAATGCACCTAATATGAAAAACGTAAGTTTTTGGAGGTGTCCGGATACTTTCGATCACATAGCGTGTGTACGAGGCAGGCTCAACCATGTTGCTGAACTCCGTTTCCTGTAGACATATTCAGCGGATGTAATTATTATTTTTTTAGGAATGTACTGATTGTGCCTCATCCACGTTTATTTTACAATTTTTTAGTCTACGCTAATTTTCGTATTTTCTCTAATTTCGAGTTGCGTGTGGCTGCAGGTAAAGTAGTTATGTATTGTTCGGTTTTCATGAGGGTTACAATCCAGTGTGTCTCATTTGTAGATCAACACTGGTTTCGAAGAACAACAGTCAAATTATAGTTGTTTAATTTCTTTATATATTCTGCGACATTTTGTCGCCTTTTTATTTACGTTATTAACGACACACCCTGAACCCCATTTTCCCCCTCTCTTCCGGCTTGGGGCTTTTAAAAGTTAATAACTACAGGAGGACGACTTATGTGGCGTAATGATAACTTTGTTTTGCTCGGGCCACTGCGTAGAATTATGATTATAGCTTGGAGAACAACGATAGCTAACTGAACATTAACTCCAAATTATAATATAACTTAAAAAGACATAAGCAGCAGGTGACAGGAAATTTGTCGGAGGCACGATTTACCGACAAACATCATCTTAGTTCAGCCAATTTTAACGAAATATTTATGTTATATACACAAAAGTTACTCGCGAATCGGTCTGTATATTAGTGAATACCGTATCGAGAGTCCTGCAGTTGTTCATTAGATTAGCCTTCACATACAGACAGGTATAAACTAGACTTGATTGAATGCAATGTGTAATTAGTATTGTCTCTCGATACGGTAACTATTAAGGGCGAACAAAAAGTTTCCGTTTGAGGACCTTGCTGCAGCGAGTACGCAACATACCGCGACTCCGATTTAGGTATATAAGCACCGACATGTAGGAAGGGCGCTGAATGCAGAAACGAGAACTATGGCGATGTTATTACCAAATGCGTCCAAACAGGACCAACGTGCTGTTAGTTTTTCTTGGATATGGAATAACAAACACTGGTAGACGTCCATCAGAGCCTGAAGAATGTTTGCCGCCTGGGTTAGCCGCGCGGTCTCAGGCGTCTTGTCACGGTCCACGCGGCTCCCCGCGGAGGAGATTCGAGTGCTTCCTCGGGCATGGGTGTGTGAGTTGTCCAAGGAACAACGAACAAAGCGTTTGGTCCCAAAAGATGAAAAAAAAATGTGTTTGGGGCAGCACATCTGTGGAAAGGTGAGCCAAGTTCTGTGTTGGTCGCCATTCGACACAAGACGCCAGTCGATCTAGGAAGTCAGCACAAACTACTTCAATTCAAATGGGAGACACTGGAGCACCTGCTCTATAGTCCAGATCGCTCCCTGTACAATTATCACACTTTCAGTCCCTTAAAAGATACTTTGAAGGGTCGACGATTCTTGTCGGACGAATATATGCAGCAGGTAGTTACAGACTTCTTCATGCAACAGGACACAGTCTTTGACCAAACAGGTATCTTCAACCTGGTGCATCGGTGGGATGATTGCCTCAATGCTCAAAACGATCTTGCCTGACTGGCATACTGATTCTGGCCTTAATGCCCTTGGAATGGAAACCTTTTGATCGTCCACTATTTATTGCAATTAACTGCTATTTCTTATCGACAATTCATTTTCCGCTCCACAGTTACATGTTCGTTGTAATAAAAAGTCATAAGATTTAAAAGTGCCTATTTGGGAGCTGAAAACAGAGGTGCACCTTGTGCGAAAAGGACCCACCAAATACGAATCAAATCTTCAACGTGAAGAATGTCTTTCTCACACTCTGCAACACACTGACAATTTTGCTATTGAAAATTTCCTTAGCCTGTGGCCATGGTTGCTCTTTTTCCCAGGGATATAAGTCCTGAGACTGGCGGAAGGAGGTCTCCTTGGAGCTTGGAAAAGACAGTTAGAGGCACCGACAGACTGAAGTCTTGGGTCAGCCCATGATGCTCGTTCAAACACTTACTTTGCAAGAGGCCAGCCTGTGATATATTGAGACCTGTTTTAAGTGTCCCGGTAGAGCGAACGTTCCACCCTGGCCAGTAGTTTCAGAATCTGATGAATTTGCAATTATTGGTTAGCGCACTAAGTGGGTGACGATGTACAGCCTTAGAAATAAAACACGGCCGCCGACTGTTCGCAGCAGAGACTAAATCGGCGTCAGTCTCTTAAGCTTGCCAATGTAACTGGCTGCCCTACATAACTCTGTCTGGCCATATACACGACCTGACAGCGCTGCAGGATGCTGAAGCATATGGAGGACGTGCTGCCATTCTTCGCTAGACACTACAGAGCTGTATATACTCGTGGCCCAGTGAAAGTCGGTTCATAGCCGTGACACGAAGCGGACCTACGAGGCACTATGAGGAGCACTCTGCAGGCATACCTTTGTCAAGACATTAGCGAGCGGTGCACGTCGCTGTCTTCATGTTCTGACCTACAATGGCGTTTCTTACCACCATTCGACTATAAAGGTCACCTTTCATACGGAACATGCGTGATCTCGAGCGTGTGAAGTGGAACAGTTCGAATGTGACAAACTTCATCTCGTGCCTGAAGGTGTTGTAGGAATTCACTTGACCATCAAAAGCAGCATCATGTATTTCAAACTGCAGACTGAAGAACTTTGGGCTGATGTTGTGTGGCGTTTCTCCCAAGAACTGAAGTTCAGCAAATTGATGGGCACGTTGGAGCCATTTCAGTTGATGACTCAGATTTCGGCCTCCACACCCTGCATGTTTTTGAACTTCCCTCTGGGTTACTGGAAGACGTGTTCATTTCTACCTTCTGACCGTACGGAAATGGCATCAGTCACGTCGCAGAAAAACGGCTGACCTGTCAGGTCTTAAGTAGCGTGCATCAGATCAAACTTGAACTGACTAAGCATGTACCTTCTTATTTGACGATTGAGGCGTGTGGGTGATCATAATTTACGACAGTCTGAACGAACTTGTGCAGGCTGCGGCCACGAGGGCCACATCTGGTCGACTTTCCTCTGCAGATGACTGATTCAGACGCTAGTAGGAGATGGCGCACCATCCGTAACATATTTAGTGCTTCTTGTCACCTAGCCACTGTAGCGAAAGTGTTGGGTGCACCTGCCTAGATACCTCCCGTTTAGCCATAGTTGACAGCCACTGACGGGGAAGCGAGTCTTCAGATTCCCTCTCCATCACTTCTGGAGGAAATGACGCCCTTGCACGCCCGTCAAAACCCGAGAAACGATCTTACAGTTGCTATGCCCGTCGACTTTAGTGTCGTACCAACCTCTGCTTTCCGCGCAGGTGGGACGGGGTCGATTGATGGCCAATCTCATTCCAATACAGAACAAAACGTTCAGAAGCAGAAGGCACCGAGGGAGCGCAAGAAATGTATTCGTATGCCACCTGATGACTGTCTCCTCAGGATGGCCGCATGGGACGGAAAACCGACGTCGGAAAACGCATCAATCTCTGAAGGCTAAGGGGACGCCCTACCTATTTACAGAGGTGGTCTTGTGGTCTTACCTCTTTTCATGAGACATCATGATACATTGGTGCAGGGTGGTGGCTTTAATTCCATCCTCCACCCCAAAGATTATTTGCTGTGACATTCACCTTTTACAGAGCTTGTCACAATCATTGACCATCTTCAATTTGTGGATATGTGGGAACATGTTCATGGCGACTGTCCTAATTTCGTTCACTACAGCACACATTCTTCAACTCGCCTTGATCGCAATTATATCTCACGCTCACTAGCCGGAGGTACCTGACTGGCTGAAAGTAAGTTTCCACATCTACATCTACATGTACATGGATACTCTGCAAATCACATTTAAGTGCCTGGCAGAGGGTTCATCGAACCACCTCAACAATTCTCTATTATTCCAAACTCGTAAAGCGCGCGGAAAAAATGAACACCTATATCTTTCCGTACGATCCCTGATTTCCCTTATTTTATCGTGGTGATCGTTCCTCCCTATGTAGGTCGGTGTCAACAAAATATTTTCGCATTCGGAGGATAAAGTTGGTGATTGGAATTTCGTGAGAAGATTCCGTCGCCACGAAAAATGCCTTTCCTTTAACGATTTCTGGCCCAAATCCTGTATCATTTCTGTGACACTCTCTCACTTATTTCGCGATCATACGAAACGTGCTGCCTTTCTTTGAACTTTTACGATATACTCCGTCAGTCCCATCTGGTAAGGATCCCACACCACCCAGCAGTATTCTAAAAGACGACGGACAAGCGTAGTGTAGGCAGTCTCCTTAGTAGGTCTATTACATTTTCTAAGTGTCCTGCCAATACAAAGCAGTCTTTGGTTAGCCTTCCCCACAACATTTTCTATGTGTTCCTTCCAATTTAAGTTGTTCGTAATTGTAATACCTAGGTATTTAGATGAATTTACGGCTTTTAGGTTAGACTGATTTATCATGTAACCGAAGTTTAATGAGTTCCTTTTAGCACTCATGTGGATGACCTCACACTTTCCGTTATTCAGGGTCAACTGCCACTTTTCGCACCATTCAGATATTTTTTCTAAACCGTTTTGCAGTTTGTTTTGATCTTATGATGACTTTATTACTCGATAAACGACAGCGTCATCTGCAAACAACCGAAGACGGCTGCTCAGATTTTCTCCCAAATCGTTTATACAGATAAGGAACAGCAAAGGGCCTATAACACTACCTTGGGGAACGCCAGAAATCACTTCTGTTTTACACGATGACTTTCCGTCAATTACTATGAACTGTGACCTCTCTGACAGGAAATCACAAATCCAGTCACATAACTGAAACGATATTCCATAAGCACGCAATTTCAATACGAGCCGCTTGTGTGGTACAGTGTCAAAAGCCTTCCGGAAATCCGGGAATACGGAATCGATCTGAAATACCTTGTCAATAGCACTCAACACTTCATGTGAATAAAGAGCTAGTTGTGTTTCACAGGAACGATGTTTTCTAAACTTATGTTGACTGTGTGTCAATAGACAGTTTTCTTCTGGGTAATTCATAATGTTCGAACACAATATACGTTCCAAAATTCTGCTTACATATCGACGTTAACGATATGGGCCTGTAATTTAGTGGATTACTCTTACTACACTTTTTTGAATATTGGTGTGACCTGTGCAACTTTCCAGTCTTTGGGTATGGATCTTTCGTCGGTTGTATATGATTGTTCAGTATGGAGCTAATGCATCAGCATACTCCGAAAGGAACCTAATTGGTATACAGTCTGGACCAGAAGACTTGCTTTTATTAAGTGATTGAAGTTGCTTCACTACTCCGAGGATATTTACTTCTACGTTACTCATGTTGGCAGCTGTTCTTGATTCGAATTCTGGAATATTTACTTCGTCTTTTTTTGTGAAGGCATTTCGGAAGACCGTGTTTAGTAACTCTGCTTTGGCAGCACTGTCTTCGATAATATCTCCACTGCTATCGCGCAGAGAAGGCATTGATTGTTTCTTGCCGCTAACATTCTCCACATACGACCAAAATGTCTTGGGATTTTCTGCCAGGTTCCGAGACAACGTTTCATTGTGGAAACTGTTATAGGCATCTCGCATTGAAGTCCGCCCAAAATTTCGAGCTTCTGTAATAGATCGCCAATTTTGGTGATTTTGCGTCTGTTTAAATTTGGCAAGTTTATTTCGTTGTTTCTGCAACAGTGTTCTAACACGTTTGGTGTACCAAGGATGATCAGCTCTGTCGTTTGTTAATTTTATTTGGTATCAAACTCTCAATTGCTGCCGAAACTATTTCTTTGAATTTAAGCCACATCTGGTCTACACTTATATTATTAATTTGGAATGAGTGGTGATTGTCCCTCAGGAAAGCGTCAAGTGAATTTTTATCTGCTTTTCTGAATAGGTATATTTTTCGCCTATTTTTCGGGGGTTTGGGGATTACAATATTCAATCACGCTACGACAACCCTGTGTTCACTAATCCCAGGATTATTTGTTGCTAAGAGGTCAAGTGTGTTTTCACAACCGTTTACTATTCACGTGGGCTCATGAACTAACTGCTCGAAATAATTTTCGGAGTATGCGTGTAGCACAATTTCGGATGATATTTTATGCGTACCTCCGGAATTAAACATGTATTTACGCCAACATATCGAGGGTAAATTAAAGTCACCACCAACTATTTTCGTACGAGTCGGGTACGTGTTTGAAATCAAACTCAAGTTTTCTTTGAACCTTTCAGCAACTGTATCATCTGAACTGGGAGGTTTGTAAAAAGATCCAATTATTATTTTATTCCGGTTGCCAACAATGACATCTGCCCATACTAACTCACAGGAAGTATCTACTTCAATTTCGCGACAAGTTAAACTACTTCTGACAGCAACAACCACGCCACCGCCAACCGTGTTTAGCCTGTCCTTTCGGAACACCGTTAGGTTCTTCGCAAAAATTTCGGCTGAGCTTATGTCCGGCTCTAGCCAGCTTTCAGTGCCTATAACGATTTGAGCTTCACTGCTTTCTATTAGCGCTTGGAGCTATGGTATTTTCCCAACACAGCTACGACAATTTACAACTGTTATGCCAATTGTTCCTTTATCTACGTTCTTCCTGCGTTTAGCCTGCTCCCTTTGTGACTCAAGCCCTTCTTGTGTAGCCACATCCTGCGTGTAGTGGACAGCTGACCTATTCAGCGGAACCCGAAACCCAACCACCCTTTGGCGCAAGTCGAGGAATCTGCAGCCTACACAGTCGCAGAACCGTCTGAGTCTCTGATTCAGACCCTCCAACCGGCTCTGTACCAGAGGTCCGCAATCGGTCCTGTCGACTATGCTGCAAATGGTCAACTCTGCTTTCATCTTGCGAGCAAGACTGGCAGCCTTTACCACTTCTGTTAGCCGCCCGAAACCAGAGAGAATCTCTTCTGATCCAAAGTATCACACATCATTGGTACTGACGGGAGCCACCACCTGCAGTTGGCTGCACTCTGTGCTTTTCATGGCATCCAGGAGGACCCTTCCCACATCTGGAATGACTCCACCCACTATGCACACGGGTGCACCTGAGTTTCTTACCCTCCTTGTGGGCCAAGTCCCTGAGGGGACCCTTAGCGCGCCTATCGTTGGAGCTCCCAAATACCAATACTCCCACCCTCTGCGATTGCCTGAATATTGCAGGCTGACTGGTTTCCTCCGAAACAGGACAGGCGACAGCATCTGGCTCAGCGACAGTGTCAGCCACAGACAGCACCTGGAACCTGTTTGTCAGACAAACCGGGAAGGCCTTACAAGAGGCCACCTGGGAAGCCTTGCACCACCTGCTTCGCCCTGGGGCGACCTCCCACTCGACCACAGGTGAAGGGTCAGCATCAGTGCCAGCAGTAACTGGGTTGGCCACTGGTGAGGACCGATCGGAGGGCTCGGACGTGCTGGACGTCCGTTGGATCCCCACGGCCGGCCCACAGCAGTTTGTCGGTTTTTCCGATCATGCGCCATTTGCCTGCACTGTCGCGCTCGACCAACAGATGGTTTCGAATGGAGGGGTGTTTGGAAGCTGAATGTGGCCCTATTGGTGTCTCCTGACTATTTGCAACTTATCGATGTGACTTGGCATTCATGATGTCTACGATGTAATGGTGGCTGTTATGCACAAAAGCTGCACTCTATTTGTCCTTGATGACCTACGAGGGACTGCTCCATGATGCTTTTCCACCTGAACGATGTACAATAGTGAACTGTACCAAAAAACAGGCTGTAGCCTCACTCGCCGCCACCTTGAAGGGATGCTAGTGTGAGACACTCTTGTGACAATATGCGTTTGGAAGCTCCATTGATGTATCATCTTCTAGCAACAGGCGGCAACGGCGCCATCCTCTGATTCGACGCTTCACTAATGACGAAGGCAGCTAATATGACACATAATGTGGCTTTGGACTCGCCCTTCACGAGCATTGTGCTCCCCATTTACGAGCTGTCATTGACGAAGTCTCTTGGCGCGTGTTCATATAGAGGCGTGAGTAAGGGAAGACGAAGTCCTTGATCCTATCCTAGTGAGAGCTGCTAACATGTCATCTGACGGCATCCCCCTCGAATTTTATCAAGCTCTCCGACATCTCTTAGCACCCAAATGGACTGAACTGATGTCCACCATGGTGAGGGTCCCCGTTGCCTTTGTAGGGGGCCCCGTTGTCCCATTCACGAACCACCAGAGTGTCCAGAGACTGTCTCCTCTTGACCGTGCTAAATAGCGAAATGAAGTTCTTTAGCGGTGTAACTTAAGAGAACGGCTCGTTATGTGATGTCCTACGGTCAGGTGTCACTAGGTGGAGCATGCAACATTTGGACAGCGCTCTGCCGCTATAGGGGTATGATTGCTCTCATTTGAGCTCAACATTTTCCTGCAGCGTAGGCCTCCTCAGACACATATCCGTCATATGGGATACACAGAAACCATTGTTGAGGTGGTCATACGTTTCCTGCACAGCGCAACATCCTATGTCCTGTTTAATAGCAGGCTCACACGTGTTGTGCAGTGCTGTACGCTTTCGCTATAGAACGATTGTTATGTGGACTATTACAACGACTGAAGAGGATGTCCCAAGGTGGAAATCGATATTCCTGCGCCGCATTTCCAGACAATTTGGTCCTCTGCCTTGAAAGTGCTGACAATAACTGGGTGGGATTCGCTTAGGTGGCGATCAATGGAAAAGCGGATCTCTTAATGTACGTAAATTGCGAGCAATGTGTATTGGTATAGGCCCGCCTCAGTGGAGCGTTGACTTGCTCACTGTGAGCGAAGCCTTAATCTGCCTTCACACCGATTTTATGATTGACCTGCGGCGCTCTGTGGCCATCAACTGGAGATGGCTGCTGCAGCAGGTCGGGTTTTGACTTGTTAAACATCACCTCTACTCCCTTTACCTTCTGCATTGTACACGCTATGCCATCACCTACATAGCATCACAGACTCTTCCGGTCATGCACACGCTAGTTCGCCAAATGTTGGCGGCAGTGGTTTCCTTCGTTTGTAGGTCCACATGGCAATGACGTCGATAAGCTCCACTCACATACTGTCTATAGGGTTGGCGTCCGGCGATCGTGGGACGAACGCCATTAACTTTGTCCTGTCTTGTCCCTGAAACCAGTTATCAAGAGCTCTGCTTTGATGGATGGATCTTTGCTCCTGTAAATAAAGTGTTACCTAGTTATTTCATCGAAGTGTATCATTTAAAAAAATGTATTTATGACTGGCATGGTGTGTTGGTATTTTCTACAGCATTTAAGAATTCAACTCCTGCCGTAGCTGAGAGATCTAGGCTAAATAGCCGATGAGGGACGCGGTATACCGAGTCCCAACATATGATGAGAGTCGTAGCCTGCTGAGAGGCACCTTCGGACCAATCGGTTGAATCAGATACGAATGATGTGGTATCGAAATGAGATGTATAAAAAATCCTACAATTTTAACTTCTGCGTTGCGACAGAGTATTGCAATAACACTCCCTCGGTGGAGTAACAAGCACCAGCTGTACAAGAAATATGAAATGAAAAGGCCAGAGGACCCAAGCGGCGAAATTCGGTCGGCGGGTAGCAAGTTTCATTTCAGGTGACGCCACATTGGGCAGCCTGGGTGTTGGTGGTGATAAGGAAAACTCAACACCGAGGCCACGAGCGGAGAAAATCGCAAAACAGGAAAATTTGAGGAATATGACGTAATAGTTGTTGCGAATTCAGAAAGAAGACTGAAGAGGTCAACATAGATGTGAACACTGGGTACTAAAGTTAATCAAACCGAAATGTTCAACCATCGCGCAAGTAGTCCAGAAGTTATATCAGATGCCTAACACAGGTGAATAGATGTGAACACTGGGTACTAAAGTTAATCAAACCGAAATGTTCAACCATCGCGCAAGTAGTCCAGAAGTTATATCAGATGCCTAACACAGGTAATAACAAAACAAGCATTTATGGTTGAAACATTCCAACAATTCAACGTATCAGAGAAAATACGCAGCTCCAAGGCAAAATCTACTGTACGCGAACCCTGAGGATTCAAGCTGAGGTTCGGCTTGAAGCAACAGTAATTTATTTGCAGAGGACAGAGAACAGAAAAATGTAGGTAAAAACTGTAAAATATCTTAATACGCGACAAAGAACAAACAAGGCAAATGAATAAAATAAAAGAAGATGGAAACTCATTCGTTACATTTATGACACATCCCCCTTCTAATGAATGTATCCCCCTTCTAATTATGAGACTAGAAGCTATGAGGGCGACAGAGGAAACTAATTTCATGACATCGGGACTAGAACAAAATGCAATAACTATACTGGGGACAACAGCAGAATACTAAATGACAGAGAAGCACTGTTGTTATGACAAATTGTAGTCTGTAGGAAATCAAAAGGTGAATATATGAAAACTATCGAAAACCGTTATGTTATTTCCTGTTCAAATCTGCTGGAAATAGAGGTCTCATTGAAGTTACAGCAGCTCGACGCTTATCTTCACTACGTATTCTCGAATACTAACATAGGCCTAACTGTTGACGATGGCATCAGTTTTCCACAGGTGCCCTATTCACCAAGCCGAGATGTAAACCCAAATGCCAACAGAAAAGTATCCGCTTCTCTCCCATTCCACAAGATACTTTGGACTGAAGCTCTCTCCCCATGGCCAGTACACATAGTAATATCAAAACTGTTTTGTGCATTTTGTGTTCAGACATCATTCCGTAAGTCGTCACCAGATGGACTGAAAGTCAAATTAACAACGCGTTCAGAATCACATTCAACCCAAAATTGAGTATTACTTTTGGTAATCGAGTGTCGAAGAAATTAAACTTCAATAATACCAATACGAATATTTTGATAGCCGAAAGGCCCCATTACTATGCATCTATTAAGAATTAATTAAGATTTAATTGTAAGAGCTTGAGAAAATATGTAGAGGCCTTGGCCTTCGCTCCATTTTCTTAACATCTTGTTGTTATTTTGGACCTCGGTGTTAGGAATATTCCAAGTAGATATGCTCATTCATACGGCACTTTTCACCTTTCTTGTCAAAGCATCAGTACCAATTAAATTGTACTCGTTGTGAGCAGATGATATAAACAAGTGTATGTTCAGAATGGTGAATGTGGTGGTATTAGGCTGTCCACGTGGTCTGAATGACGTCAATGATGACACATTAACTCTATCGCTAATTACCTTAGTAATGATAAGGTGGGGGCGACTGAGCCTCTTGTGGGCAACGAGTCTGATTAAGCTCTCCATATATCATCCTGCTCTGCGAGCAAGCCTACATTATACATTGTCTTGCAATTAGAAACTACTGCCCTGCTTCACCGCCTCACCTTTCCCTCAAGCACAAGCAGAGTATGGGACAAAAAATTGCTAACTTTTTAAAGAAAACCCCCGCCACTCTGCTCATTCTAATACACAAAGCATGTTCGCAGCATATTGGTGGTGGAACAGTGACTATGCAGTACTGAAAAAAAATCTACAATCGGAATTTAAATAATTTGCGACTTTCGGCACAGACATATACTTTTTCAGTAATACACGAAGCACCTGTCTCAGTAGCACCAAGCAGACACAGCGTTCATTCTTGTGGTAATTACAATGAGTCTGCTGACAGTTACTTATCAAATACGAGGGTTGGAACTTTAATAGTGGCAACTATTTATATTCAGCTCGTAGAAAATAGATACGTGTTTCAAGTTTTACTGACCTTCAAAGAAGTCAACAGCACTGTGTATAGCCCGTTGCCAGCGATGTGGAAGTCGTAGGATACCCTTAGCAATGCCAGATGTGTTGACAGTTCGAGTGGCGCGGTCTATTGCCCAACGAATTTGTAGCAGTTCTGATGTGAATACCATGAAGTGATGCTTCAGTTTAGAAATCGAGTTGAACTTACGAGGGCTTAAGTCGTAGGTTGTGTTCGAAAAATGAACAGCAGAGAGACAGAAGTGATGACACTTTCTGCAGGACCTGCAGGACAATGCTTAAGCATGGACAGTGCAAGCTGTTACTGATTTGTTTGACTGATGGTGCTGCTAATTGCTATACCACCCACTGCTCTTCCCTGACTTAAGCCCTCGTTAGTTCAACTTGATTTCTGAACTGAAGGAAACGCTTCACGGCATTCGCTTCAGAACTGCTAGAAATTGGTCAGGCGATAGACCAAGCCACCCGAACTGTGAACACAACTGGCACTGCTAAGAGTATACTACGGCTTCCACACTGCTGGCAACGGTTTATACGTAATGCTGGTGACTACTCTGAAGGTCAGTAAAACTTTGAAACACGTATCTATTTGTACAAGCTATAAATAAATAGTTGCCACTATTAAAGTTCCAATCCTCGTATTACCATCTGCTATGCAACTGAAATGACAGTCACTGCACTTGTTTTATATGTTACAGTAAGTAAAGTGGTAAGTTCGTTGCAGTCCTGTTTCCCCTGTTATAAAGGATTCTGAGTATTAATTATTTGACTGTATAGGCGCCACACTGTAATTCACATGTATCTGACATGAATTAAGGGCATCACATACTGATGACTAAGGAAATGATGCTGTTAAAGCGTTATTGCACAGATAGCAAGACAAACGTTCGGAAATCACTAGTATTGTCTCAAAAAACAATTATGTGTAAAATTTCAATTTGGCTACTGACAAAGGCACCTTCCAAGATCTGAGATTCAGTTCGGGATGAGACTTTGTGGTTACTAGTCTACCTCAAGGATGTCCACTCATAAAAGTGTTACAGCGCACAACGCAGAAAATTCCGAAAGAAAGGGCTCTAAAATTTTAAACGTAGCTCATTCACACCTCATATATGGATCATAAGCAGCAAAGCAGCACAAAAATGAAGTAGTTCGATCAGTAGTGTAGTCACACTCATGCGGCTGATCTAGGTTCGATCTTATTTACTGGTGGGTAGGTAGGATTCTTTTAAAAATTATAAAAATTGTTAAATAAACTAAGTAACCTGAATATTATCAATTAAATTGTAAATAATTTAATTTTGTTTATAAAATGGCTAGCACAGCTATTTAAAATGTGAATTATACTCATCAATATTTTCTTTCTAAAAAGTTGAATAATTTCAAATGCATTTTTGATGGAAGTAAATTAACTAACATGTCACAAAATTCTGAGTCAAGTTTCAGTTACAAGGTGTACAACTTTGCTTCTGCTGTTTTACGATAGGTGGCGAGAACAGTAAGAAGCGGTCGAAAGAAACAGATCGCAGATATCAGGCAGTTGGCTTGGACCTCAGTCAACAGAACCTCATTCACATTAAATGTTTATGTTGAGTAATTCAAATTGAGTTATTTTAGGAACATCATTAGCAACAGTCTTTTCATTTGCAAGAATAGTTTGCAACTATGTCCAAGCACACATCCGATACTATCATTTATATCCATGTAAATGTAATGTTGCTTTCACTAATTAATTTATTTAAAATTTCATCGGCCTCAATGTGAAAATTTATTATTTCTGGATGAATAAATTTTTCTCAGTTTTTCAAATTATATTGACCAATATGAATTACTACTGTCTCTCTATCACAATACATTTTTATTGTATAAAAACCACATAGTGAAACATTACCACAGCTAGATCATACAGATACAGACAGTCTTTTTCTGAGAATGAATGACTTACCACTAAACTGAGATGGGTAACTCATTTACTACCCATAAAAATATTATTAAGGAAATGAAAACCGATTGGTAATCAAAAATGAAATACCAAATAAGAAACAGAAAAATATTCATGGCAACCTCTTACCTAATTCTGTTCAATGTGCTTTAATAATTTCAAGGTGATGTGAAGAAGCAGCATTAATGATTAATGATATTCTCGCTTTGTGGTGGCTGAAATAGAATAAAATCAGTCATTTTTAGGTTTACTCCAATCAAATGTTTAGATGAGCCAAAATATCAAGAATTTATAAAAATGTGTAAAAATGGAAGATAGAAATAGTGACAACATTACTACTTCTATTGAGAATAATGAACAAATTATACTATTAGATGAATGACAAGGTAATATGCTCATAGTATTTGATGATTTCATTCTAAAAAATCAGGATGTTTTTAGAGAATATTTTAGTACTGCCTGACATTTAGGAATAAATTGTTTTTATTTAGCTCAGATAAACTCAAAAATACCAGAACAATTAGTGAGAGATAACCTAAATTTGTTAAATATATTACGTAGAGATGATACAAATTTAAATCATATGTACCACGAGTTTGATGCTGGTGATTTTAAGTTTGACGATCTTAAAGAATATTGTAGTAAATGCTGGAATAATGGTTAGTTCGAATTTTTATGATAGAAATGACTAGAAAACTTAACAAAGGAAACTGCAGATATCAAATTGACGATATTTTTACATCACCCATCATACATTAGAGATGATTTACTAATGTTCTTTATTTACAGTAAATGTTTGCAAAATATGACCCATATGTTAGTAAAAAAGCTAGATGAAACAAAAAGGAAAAGAAGGAATTAAAAGAAGATTTTGCAAAATGGAAAAGACAACCAAGAAGAGAATATGAAAACTATAAAGAAAGAATATCAGCAGTGCAACACAAGGAAGTGAAGAAGGATTAGATGACAGTCGTTCTGAAAGCTATTCAAGAAAATTTGGAAGTTGAAAAAGAAATGTTTCTTTATGACCATTATGTAGAAGAATTTAATGACATACCAACAATAAAAATATGCTTATAAATTAAGAGAATCTGAAATAAAAGATGCATTGAATAAATACTGAAGAAGAGAAAAAGAACAAAAAAGATAAACAACAAAACTTTAAGGAAATAAATCTAAGTGGAAGATTATTCAAATGTATCAGTCACATTGAAAATAAAATTTTTTGACTGAGACCTATTGGTTATCTTAAATATGTTGGTACATAAATTAACTATTGGTGAAAATATATGCAATGCTACAGATGTACTGGCGGATCTTTTAACTAAAAAAACACATTACAACTAAACTACTTAAATACATCTGATGTGTGAATTGATCGACAGATAAGCAGTAAATCATGAAGATGAATTAGCTGGAAATAAAAATCATCATAACAAAAACGTAGGAATAATGCAAATGTTAACAAAAGAATTTTGTGACTTCATTACCAATAATCAAAAATGAAAATCATATATGACTAGAGTGTTAATAGCTTGTCACACACTTTTTGGAAACCTGAAAAACAGGGAGAAGATTGAGTAAATTGGATTTTAAATAATTTCCAATGACAGAGATGCAACTCCCAGGACTTTGTGTACTGCAAACTGTTCACTAAACTAGATGGATGACTAGAACGTGGTGATATGGTCATAAATTTCTTAGAAGAAGCATGCAGCAAACATGACATTGCTTACAGAGATAATAAAGGTTTAAAAACTAAATATCAAGCTGATGAATAACTTTAGCTAGCTACAGAAAAGAGAATGTTTGCTAAAGATGCATCACTTGGAGAAAAATTATTAGCAACAACAGTTAGAGGCATAATGTACGGGAAGAGAAATTTGGGAATGGGTTTGGATGTTGGTGAAAGTGGGTGAGGACTAAAAAAATAGTCTCATAACAATTTTTAGGCACACTAGGTCACAACGTCTAACCGTAACCCGACACATACAGATTTGTACTTGCATGCCTCAGCTAGCATGCTCCTACACAGCGAGAGGGTGTTCTGAGCACACTGGTGCACAGCGCACGCGATATCTCGGATTGTGACAGCCTAGCGGCTGAATTGCAGCTCTTGCAGGCCGTGTGCCGCACGAACGGTTACAACAACCGGCAGATAAAACGGGCCTTAAGACCGAAGAAGCCGAGACCGCAGCCTTCCGAGGACGAAGACAAACAGGTTGCGACAGCGATCATACCATATGTCGGGAACGCATCGGCAAAGATCAGCAGAATACTCAGAAAATATAATGTCAAGTGCGTGTTTCGCCCTCCATTCAAAATGAAAACATTATTAGGATCAGTCAAGGACGACTCAGGACTCCGGAAACCGGAAGTTTACAGCATCCCTTGCTGGAGCGGGGATATGTATATATGCCAGACCATCCGGACGGTACAGGAGAGATGTAGTCAACAGAAACGTCACGCAGACAACGCACAGCCGACCAAGTCCTCCGTGGCAGAGCACTGTACCTCACATGGACATGACATGAACTACGATGGCACAAAGGTGTTTCAGCAATCGAACACCTTCTGGGATTGTATCGTCAAAGAGGCAGTGGAGATCCGGCTGCATGACGAATTAATAAATAAAGATAGCGTTTTCCAGCTAAGCAAAGCCTGGGATCCCGCTTTAAGCACGATTAAAACACAACGACAGTCTACACGGAAATCCGCTCCTGTCAGGACACCTGTAGAAGAAGAAGCATTGTCACCACGACGGCAGAGTTCCGTAAGCGGTCGTGGCCGCGGAAGGACTGCGGCCCATGAGCTGTCGCGGGGCGCCGCACTTCCCCCACCACCGGCCGCGGACCGCTCGGAACGCCTGAAGATGGCAAGAAGTTGGCTTGCCGAAATATCGCGCTTTTTGGAAGACGCTACCTGGTTGAAAACCCGACAAATTTTCAAAATTTCCACAGGTCCTAAAGATTATGATTTGGAATGTATTCTGAAGTATTGTGTTGAAAATACAATAAAAACAATAGAGTCTACACAGGAACTAAACTGCTGTTATTGGAGATAAAGCATTTAGAAATGAGAATTATAAGTAGAACCAATTTTGTACAAGAGCCATTTAGTAGCTTTCCAAAAATAATTGGTTTAAAAGAATTGAAGAAATGTTGCTTCCCACATTTATTCAATACTCAAGAAAATGAAAATTAAATAGGATTTTTTGGGAGATGTCAAATATTATTGTGTTGAATCTATGAAACCAGAGAAAGAGAAATATGTGTCAAATCGGATAGGCAAAAAGTTAAAGGAAATTATGTATGCAATAGAGGAAATGAATGAATGAAAACTGCAATTCTGATGTAGATATATTGAGAAGAGATTGTTTAGAAATAGAAAAACAATTCATTGAATTAGCTAATATAGATCCATTATGTTATTTAACAATTGCTATAGTTTTCGTGGCTGTACCCCACCTCCTCCTACAATGATTCATCCTGAATGCTCTCTGAAACTACAGCCTACTCTTCACTATTACTAGATTGTGATCCAAGTCCATATCTTCATCTGAGCAGGCTCACAATCCAATATCTGATTCCAGAATCTTTGTTCTACCATAATGTAATCCCACTGGAAGTTTCGTATGTCTACTGGACTTTTGCCAAGTAAAAGTCCTCCCTTAATGATTTTCTGTCAATGTATCAGCCACTAAAACCTGAAATTTACTGCGGAACTCATTGAGTCTGCCCACTCTATGCCCTCCTATTGTGAACTCTATATTCTCCTGCAACTTTCCCTGCTATTCCTTCCCCTACTATAGAGTTTCAGTACACCATGATTATTAAATTTTTACCTCTCTTTAAGAACTGTTTTATCTATTGAATGGCCACATATATTCTCTGTACATCATCAGCTCTTGTAAGGTTATCGGTATATTTCAACAGTTCCTGCTTTCCACTGCATATGCAGCATCCACCGATGGTTAGGCTATAAGGAAGAGACACTTAGATGTGGAATGAATGACAGCTATCAAAGTGGATGTACTGTTGGTGGTTGGCATAATTTATATTGATGTACATATTTATGGAGCCATCTGAGATGTGGAGATCGAAGAAAGATGGCTCGATGAATTGAGAAGGACCAAGTGAAGCTGATTTGAGAACTGGTGTTGAGGGTATAGAGGAAACGGTGAAGGCTGTCCTTGTCTTGCATCCAGATCATAAAAATGTCATGAATGAATCCAAATCAGACAATAGGTTTTAGGTGTTAACTATGTAGGAAGGATTCATCCAGATGGCCCGGAAATAAGTTTGCACAGGATGGTGGCATATAAGTACTCATGGCAGTACCACAATTTGTTTGTAGATTCCCTAATAGATAAACTGTTGTATTGAATAAAGAGCAGAAGCAAAACTATAGCAAAGAGTCTATTGCTTGGCTAAACTGTTTAAACAATAATAGTATTCTACATGCTCTTAATGGTAGTGAAGTAAGTATATCTGGAGCAAAAGTAGATGTCTTTGATAACGAAAACAGTAGTTTTCATCAATATCATAGCTGTTTCCGGCATGGTTGTAAAAATGTTTTAAAACTGAAATGGTTAACAATATAAATAAAGAATCGATGAATGACCTGTATCAAAAGACGTTAATAAGAAGCACAAATATGCAAAACGCTGAAGAATTTAGTGGAGACTTGGAAGTGTGAGTGTATTAACACAGTAGCTTTTTAAAATATTAATAAATTAAAAAAGTTGCCTAAAGCTATTGAACCTTTGAATCCAAAAGGTGCATTTCATGGTTGTCAAACTAATACCATAAATTAAGAGATAAAGCAAATGGCATTATCATGACAATAAAATATGAGGGCCATTCAATAAGTAATGCCCCACATTTTTTAAAAAGCAGTTAATATACCTAGACAATCGTCCTTGTTGGTGCTTCACACTTCATGTTGGTTCTGTGCACCAGTGAAGTTTCGAAATGTTCTGCCAGGTTGGCAGAGCTGTAGTACAGAGTCAAAATGGTGTCTTCATACAACTCACATTACAACCAACATGCTGTTGTTGAATTATTCTGTGGAGAAAAAGAAACCATGATGAACATTCATTGATAGAAGTACAATTGGGCGATGGGTAAGGAAAGTTACAGCCTCAGGATATGCAGAAGCAGAGCTCCATGATCAGCCACACTCAGGACGTCCTGTGACAGTCATTGTTCAAGACATGCTGAATTCTGCAGATGCCATTATTCGTATCGACCGGCGATTCACAACTCGACAGTTGCCTCTAAATTTGTTGGTCAGCATTGAAAGTGCATCTGCAATGATCAAGACTCCAGGATGTTGAAAGAGGTGCTCATGATAGGTTCCATGAATGCTCGCAGCGGACCACAGGATTCAAAGAAAGGCCATTTCATCTGAATTGTTGGAGCGTTTTGAGACCAACAGGGAGGCCTTTATGTCACAGATCGTTAAGGGGGGCGAAAAGTGGGTGCACTACTTTGAGCCCAAAACAAAAAGGCAGTCCATGGAGTGGTATCAACCTCAATCACCGAAAAAGAAGAAATTCAAGACAACCCCATCCGCCAGAAAAGTCATGGTGACTGACTCCAGGAATTCTGATGGCATCATTCTCCTGGATTTGATGCCAAGAGTGTCAATCATCAATTCAGAAGCATGAAGACTCTGAATAAACTCAAGAAGCGTTTCTAACGTGTTCAATCGACACGAATCCAGTAGCAATCTTGCTCCAACACGATAATGCACTCCCACACACAAGTCTGAGAATCCAGAAACACATCGCCAAATTGGGTTGGACATCTTTGCCTCATCCACCCCACAATCCCGACCTGCCATCGTCGGACTTCCATAGCCCTTGGGCCACTCAAAGATTCTCTACAGGGAACACACTTCAAAGATGACGAGAGGTCAGTCACGCAGTGAAAACATGACTGAGGCTACAGGACAAGAGCTTTTACCAGCAGCGAATGTATGTTCTACAATAACGTTGGCATATGGCCATAGAAGATGATGGAGACAATGTAGACAATTAGGACATGAACAACACATTTTGTTGTATATTTTCACCAAATTCTAACTCTTAACAATAAATATGTTCTGAGAAAAAATAAACGTGGGGAATTACTTATTGAGCGACCCTTGCATATTGATGTCTGTAGTCTTTTATCAACTGCAAAATATCATGAATATTATCCTAAGAGCCATCCAACAAAAATTTGTAGACCGAGACATTATACTAAAAAGGTAGAGATTTATAAAATGGAAAGTGTTGGCACCTATAGGAGTGTAGAATCAACCTTTTCCAAAAGAGATAAAGATGAATAAAAATAGAAAACTGCTCTTTTACTTATGTGTCAAATGTGCAGAAGAAAAACTAAATGAATGTAATCACAATGATGATGTAAGACGTTTTATTGGAACTTCGCCATCTGATGAAGTAAAGAAAGTCATGGAAAGAATTATATAAAATGTTAAGTATCAATGAAGCGTGTGATTTTAGAGATAAAAGCAACATGTTGTTTAAAAGTTATGTAAAACACTTTATGAAAATATAATTAGCAACCACTCCCCATGAGTTTGAATGTAATGACTTATACCTCAAAACAGAGAAAGACAGTTGGATATTGCATTAGATCCTGATAAGATAAAAGAAAACCCAGAATAAAATACTGTTGCTATGATATGTCTAAATTCATTGTGGGGAAAGTTTAGACAATGGCAAAATATGAGTAAAACTGAGTATATTACAGATTATCACCAGTTTTATGAGATATAATTGGACGATTGATTAGACAATATTGACATAAATTTTATTAATGATAATATGGCTCAGATGAAAAGTAATTTCAAAGGTTATTATATAGAAAATAACACTGATATAAACATTTTTATGACAGCATTCACTATATCAAATGGATGGCTCAGGTTGATAAAATTTTCTCAGTTTGACAGCCGAGTCAATGCGTTGTTCTCCAGCAACATTTCACCAAGTTTCTTACTTTCCATCTTCAGGTGACAATGGAAAGTAAGGAACTTGCTGAAACATTGCTGGAGAACAATGCATTGACTCAGCTGTCAACCCAAGAAGATTTTATCATCGAGATTTGCCGAGAAAGCCTGCATTCTCATATAAGGCTTAGGTTATTTGATATGTTAGATAAACTTGGAGAATCAGTTATGTATTTTGATACAGGTGGGGTAATATAGAGTATATAGATGATGGCAAAGATACTGTGGAAACAGGTTGTACGCCAGGTGAATGGAATGACAAGTTAGGAGACAAGTGGATTCAAATCTTAGCATCGACTGGATCTAAAAGTTACTGTTTTAAGAAAAATGATAGAAATACTGTGATGAAGATGAAAGGGTTTACTTCAAAATATAAGGATATTCAAAGGTTGAATGGCAAATATATGATTAAAGTACTTGAGAATGAAGTGAAAAAAAAGATACAATTAGAGTACAAGCTGATAATGAGCGAATTTAAGCCAAAAACTTAATCAACAAGTAAGTTAAGAAAGAATTCTCATTTTAGTATAGTATAGTAAAAGAATAGTTCCAGATAATTATGATCCAGTGCCATAAGTATATTACAATTAAAATAAGATTTCTACATTTTCTAACATAAAAATAAAATTTGTATTGGGAATTTTTTAAACATTTATATAAATAAAGTAACTTTTTTCTTGTATTCTCCATTTTCTAAAACTACTTCCTTTCGATTTCTCTTTTTTAATTCATACTTTTGAGAAGCATGAATCTGAATTAGAAAGTCAGAAATTTGAAAACTATCTTTAATACACCAGCTTTCATTAAATATAAGTAAAGCTTCCTTTCTTCTGTAGCTAATATTTTTTGTAAAAAATTATAATTATTATTTTAATATTCATATTTTGTATGTAGACTTTCGTTTTTTAAAATTCTGTTAAGCTTTTTTTGTTCTTCATGAGAATAAATATTTTATTTCTATTTTTGTCACCAGAGTTTTGGAGCATAATTCATTTTTTTAACTTTTGATGGTTCCCAATATTTTGTCTTCTTCATTTAAATAATTTTGTTCCTTTTGTCAAATACGTATCTATCTTTAACAATGCCACCACTGGAATAATACTGTTTTTGCAATCAATGTTGTCTACGTATAACATGTAACATTTTATTGCAATATAAATTTTGTCCATTTAAATGGAGCCCCTCCTGAAGAAGCTCAATAATGCAAGCAATTCTAATTTGTTTAAAAAATAGAGATATTAATGTAATGGGTTGAATAACACTACTGGATACAAATATTTCAATACCAGATGTGCAGATAAAATGAGACTGTGCTTAATAATGGGTTTAAGATTCCTTTACTGAATGGATATTTGAAATCAATAGCAATTTAGGTTTCTAATTGTTTGAAGAGGGACATGTTAAATTGAGATACAATTGATTAAAGGAAATGAAAGCAAATTCTAATAAATTTCATGATTTAGAATTTTTAGTTTAACAGAAATTTATGATCAATTTTTTTTATTATTCTGCCCACATTATTGTTTTCTGACAAACCTGCTTAGTTCTCTCTGCATTGTCAGCTACGTCACAACGAATATCTTGTTCGCTGCAGCTGAGAGCTGTAGAGTTTTACAAGTGGCGTAGGTTCCAAATATCCTGGAATACCACTACCCATATCGTTTAGTGCCTTGTGAACTTTGCGTGGAAAGACTTATACCAGACTGGACATGCATACTCTGCAGCACTTTGAAATGTTGCTAATGTCGTCATTCGGAGGGTTTGCCATTTGGAGTCCTCCCTACTACCAGTGATCCTCGAAAGGATACTATTTCTGGCTTCCAGCTTAATTCTCATATCCTTACAGTGCTGCCTGTATGACAGACAAAGTGATTGGTCTCTTTCTTGTTATTCAAATATTTCTCGCAAGTTAATAGCAAAACGGCGTTTAGACTATGTAATGATAGCTCAGCATAAAGAAGTGACATAAATTTTATTTTAAACGGGGCATGAATGTTAATTTAGCACAATGATTGAACGAAAGTGAGAGTTCTGGCGCGCAGACCAGAGGGTAATCCTTCCATCTCCTGTTAAAACAGACGCTG
Organism: Schistocerca piceifrons; assembly: GCF_021461385.2. Classification (NCBI taxonomy): domain Eukaryota; kingdom Metazoa; phylum Arthropoda; class Insecta; order Orthoptera; family Acrididae; genus Schistocerca; species Schistocerca piceifrons. The sequence goes on from NC_060143.1 coordinate 550,007,347, forward strand.
AGAACACAAGTCAGTTCAGTAGGCGGCAAAAATCACACGTTCGTCGGAACTGCAAGGTATCATCTGTCGTTTCTACCTAACACTACTTCATGAAGTCATCATTCAGCTACTTCTTCTTGTTCACATGAAATGTGATACTGGATGGAGGGCTATGGCTTCCACAGCCAGAAATCCTACGCTAGACAAGAACTTGGACTGACCAATTCAACACATATCTGTTAGTCCATTCTGCAGGCTGAAAGCAATACGTGTCACTAGTCCACTGAAGAGTGCTCTTCAGAGACAGATAAGAGTTTCTACATATAAAAAGCAAATTTAACTGTGTAATATGTTTACAAAAAATACACTTTGTAGTGAAAAATGTTGTAACATTCGCCTATCTGTCTAATATTCAGTTTCTGACATTGATAGCTATATAATGTGAACCTTAGAGTTTCTGTCAGGGTGTCTCTAGGTTCAGTCCACAGGGAGGATGATCTTTCCGTAGGACGCTCTTCGGACAGCATCAGTTTGTTCTGGGAGTGAGAGACACTGCTGTATCCAAGGTGAGGGTAACGATAGTACCTAATATACTTATCGTATGCACAGATGTGGCGGAGAGTCCTCCGGTGGTTGTGCTGCTGCGGCAGCACTGAGGAGGAGGAAGAGGACAACGTTCAGTTGGAGGAAGAGGAGAAGAAAGTCCAGCTGGAGGCGGAGGGCGCCCCTCCAGACCCAGTGGCGGTCATGCAGCAGGTGAGGCTCGTCGCTGTACGTCACTCCATAATGCTGGCAGTGTTTTGGGGCAGACCCACTGTTCAGGGGATGCACAAAAATATGGGAAAGCATTGCCACACCTAACAAGAAAACCCATGGTAATTAAATAATAGCCTCCAGTCGAATCGGAATGGATGACTATGCATTCTGTATCGTTCTCAAGGGGTCTTATACCATTCTTTCTGCAAAATAGTGGCAATTTCAGGTAACAACGATGCAGGTGGATAGCATTCTCGCACCTGTCTCTCCAAAGTAGATCACAAAGGCTCGATAATATTGAGGCCTGGTGACCGTGATAACCAGGGGGGAAGTGACAGTTCATCCCCATGGTCGATGGGAACGGTTTGAACAGGGGCCCTGTTAACTTCGAGCACAGCATCGCCATTGGGGAACAGACGTTGTACCAGGGGATCAGCCAAAATGCTCATATAGCCATGGACATTAATGCAACCTTGTATAGTGATCGCAGGGGCCCATGAAATACCACGATACTGCTGCCCCAATCATCTCCAAACCCCCATCGTTTTTCGCTCTTGGGATGTAAACTCGGCCATAAGTTGGAAACATTGTACAACATCACTGATTCGACCAGGTGACCTTCTTCTATTGTTCCACAGTCAAGGTCTTTTGTCTTTCGCACCACGTTTTCCTCTTACGGGCATTTTTGTCCTTGTTGATTGGTTTTGGAATTACAGTTAGCCCTGAAATTCTCTGCTAATGGAGCTTCCTTAGTGTTGTTGTGGTGAACATGGCGTTCGCGAGGGCCACGTTCGGTTCTGCAGTGACTTTTACTGCTGACTCTTCCTCCTGTTCGTCGCAATCCTCTCCACGAGCGTATGTCAAGATCACTCAACACACGCTTTCGTCTCTGTTCTCACTTAGCGGATGACGGTTTTTTTCGTTTCCCTGTACACGCTACAGATCTTTGGCATGGTGCCTCTTGAAACACCGAACACTTCGGCTACCTTGGTTACGGAAGCACTCGCCATTCGAACACCAACAGTTTTCCCACGTTCGAATTCACTTAACTACGGTATAACATTGTTGTTACGACGACTGACATCTGCAACGTATTGAGGATATAGCACAGGTGCCGTTCGTGGTCAGAGACAACAGAGCAACCTGCAGGCTTGTCCAGAATAGCACAAACTTCTCTCAATGTTTCCATAGTCCCGTCCAACGGCTTTATACAGAAGAAGCCAGGCATTACATCATACCGCAATTAGCTGTTCCTGCTTCTGCACCTGGACAAGCTTCCCTAGTGACATATACACAGCTAATCAAGGTTCAAGGAGACTGAGCTCTCCTGACAGACCCATTCTGCTCTTACCACTTCTCTACTCACTACTTGACACTCCCCACCTCCTCCTGTACTGCTGATTCCGCTTCTCGTGGCCTCTTCTGGCCAGTTCCTTATTACATGCGGATAGACGGATAACCTGATCAGACTGGTGTGCAAAATTAAATCCACAAACCAAAATTTTGCAAGGTTGCGTTTATTGTGCCACAAAACAGTATAATCATCTCATAGTACAGTAGAAACAACACAAAGAATACAGAACGTAAACGACTGCAACATGCATAATGGTAGACAAAAATGTCTTCGTGTTTTCCAACTTAAAGGATTTGCACACACATTCTGACAACTGGTTAAAGTGCTGAATGTGAGGTGTGACCACCTCTGGTGCCAACACAGACCAGACAAACGACGGGGCATGCTGTTAATGTTGTTTTCAGTCTCATGTTGAGGCAAGAACGCCCATTCTTATTGCAGCTGCTGTCAAGTCTTCGTGAGTGGTTGGCGGATGCTGAGGTGATGCAACCTGTATCCACAGTGCATCACAGACGTGTTATACTGGATTCAAATCGGTAGAACTAACAGGCCACGTCATGAGTGCAAATATCTTCCGTTCCCAGGGAAACATCAACCACCCGTGCTCTATGAAATCGATCGTTATCGGCCAGCAATACGACGTCTGGGCCCACAGCACCTTGCAACAACTGCACAGGAGGTCCCAAGGAAACATTACGGTACCTGACAGCAGTTAAGCCATGCCGATTTAACTGTACAATTTCATGAAGAGGTGTTCGAGTGGTCAACGTAACCCCCGCCCACACCATTAGGGATCATCCTCGTTATCGGTCTCTTCCACAATGGTTGGGTCACGAAATCGAGTTCCGCATTCCCTCCAGATCCAAATTGGTCGAGAATCACTGTTCACACCAAATTGCGACTCATCAGCGAAAATAACATTGGACCACAATTCGACCGTCCAGGTGGCGTCTTCACTCCTCTACTCTAGACGTTCCCTTCTGTGAATATGCGTCAGAGGTACACATACAACAGGTCTCCGACAGTAAAGGCCACTCTTCCGAAGCCTTCTGTACACCGTTTGCCTCCATGCAACACGTGCAGTGGATGCTGCGAGGTCAGATGCCAGTTGCCGTGCAGCCAAACAACAGTTCTCTGTTGCTCATGTTACACGTGGTTGGCCCTGCCCTGGTCTTCGGGACACAGTTTCGATCTGTATAAACTTTCGCCCATCTAATTCATATTAAGCCATCGGGTCACATCAGTCTGCGACTGTCCTGCTACCATTCTTCCCACGGCCCTCCACCGCAGAGACAGTGGTAGGCGTCATCTCAGAAACTTGCCTGTGATATATATATTATTCATTTTGAGGTTGAAGCCAATTCTTGTGTCTCAGTAAGCAATCCAAAAATATGTGAACTGTACTCTTCAATACATAAGCACCTAAGAAAATTATTACACGTCGATCGGCAGTGGGCACAAGTGAAACGGAACATTCCTGCTTCGTGCTATTGGCAAGCATCACGAACCGTTGACATGGTATCGATTTGAAAAGTGTCAAGGAAAATTGAGTTTAAGATGCAAACACGTGTTCTTAATATCGACATAGTCCAGTTTTAAGAAAATTTTCCTGTGTTAAATCTACATTCAGAGTTAGGTGTCGGCTACGATGTAGCTAATAAACCCTTTTCTTTACAGGAGTGGCAGATGTTTCTGCAGGAGTTCTACGCAGTCTACAGCGGACTGGCAGATGAGCTGTCTATACAGTCACAAGACGTGAGTATCACTACCTCTCTGGACTTGTGTTGTAACTGATAGTCGCAGATTCTTACGGCGCATGTGCTAGTTGCAATTCGTACAGAGCCCATAATGATGCCATAAAACCTATTAACATTAAATCTAGAAGTGGAGTTAGACGTTGGTTAATCTGTAGTTGATACAGTCCTTCGTCTACAGGAACGTGAGCTGTTTCTGCAGGAGTGTTTCGAAATGTACTGCAGGATGATGGAAGAGGAGCTAATGCAGTCAATAGGGGTGAGTGTTACTAACTCTGTATACTTCAGTCTTAACTGTTAGCCATATATTCTAGGTAGCTTTTGTCGACAGCAGATTACAGTGGTGAAGGCATTCATTTCTTCAGTCGCCCCAACCCCCCACGTAACCAAAAACATTATGTACATCCGCTAACTACATTTCTCTGCATCTATTCGTGTCTATTGTGCACTCCGACGGACTTGGGCAAATCCAGCAGGACAATGCGTCACCCCACACGATCATAATTGCACTTGAGTGGCTCCAGGAACGCTCTTCTGAGTTTAACACTTCTGCTGCCCACCAAAGATCACTATGCCACCGAGACTGTCTGATACCACAATGTTTAACAACATTTCCCTGTTATTTGAAACATGTCAACAAGGTAGGCTACATTTTCCTCACATTTAAACGGATTTATTCAGAGTTATTGATACTGAAGCGTTGTGTGAAATCTGCCACGAAATCCCGTCAGTGATAATGAGAATAAGACATACTCGGTTTTCTTTTCCTTTTTGAATGGTTTCGTCATGTTGGTAGTCTACGTCCAGAATTAAGAAGCTAGCGTCACTGACCTCTTAAAGAGCCTAATAATTGTGTATTAAAACAATCAGAAAATTTGAAAAAACCTGCACGAATACCACTTCACCATCAGTGAAGCAGTTTAACAACAGCTTTGTCCACCTAGATCAGAAATTTACCACACATTTCCATTTGCCTCAATGCCTCATCAGCTGTAGTGACGTCACAAAACGTTGTCCTCGTCTCGCAGGAGACGGCGGCCCCTCCGCTCGCCCCCGCACCCGCAGCCCGCAGCGCTTCAGAGGTGCCGCACTGGAAGGGGAAGCGACGTCAGCGTCGTCGTTGCCGGCCCACCACCGCCCCCCGCAGCTCATCCTCCAGCAGTGGCGAGGCTCCGCGCACCAGGTGGAGGCCGCGGCGGCGCTACCGCAGGCGGAAGCTACGTGCGGGTCTTCGAGGCCGGTTCGCCGCCCGCACCGCCGCCGCCGCTGCCCCCAGCAGCTCTTCGTCCGCCTCCGGCAGCAGTTGGGAGCTGCGGCGCTAGAGGCGGAGGCCCAGCCGCCGTTGTCGCGCCTGCGTCCGCACCAGCGTGGGCGCGCGGAGGCCGTGAGTCAACAGGCAGATTCTGCGCGACGACTACAGACTGTGTTCGCGTGCACAACAGTAAATAAATGGATCCCTCGGGTCCGTCTTGGCACTCTGTTGTTGTTCTTGTAGTTTCAATCAGTGACAGACCTCACAGCGGTGACCGACATTACGAAATTGTTAATCGAATCGTTTCTGGGGTCCACTGTGTTAGCGTCAGATCCCACTAGATTATTGTGCGCGGAAATGTTAGCAGCAGCAAGCAACAGGTGCTTCACAGAGTCTCCCTCTGCAGCAGGGCGCCTCGCGTTTTTTTAGTGTATTTCGTGGTCGTCAAACAGTTCCACGCCATGATTTACGACCATTTCCCAAAGGAGAATTCTGTTCAGAAAACTTAATGGGAGCAGCAAGGTTGCCGTGGAGACACCCCAGTGGCAGTTTGCGTCAGGCGTCGCGTCGCTGTTTGGCGGCGTCAAACTTTTCCGCTTCTGCCTGCTTCTCTGAATATTCGAGCAGCCAGTCACAAGCACAGAGTGTGACACGAGATGACCTCCACCAGCACATATACATATACATACGAATTGTCTGTAAAGCGCTAGAACGGACGTGCTGGACACTCTGAAATATTTCATCTGATTTTGAGGAAACTATTTCGTAAACATATAGATTTTTTCACATCCCAAACTGACACCTTGGAGCGATAGAAAAATGGACTTCTTTTCGCTGTTCATCATAGTTATTGTTATGCATCAAAGTCAATGCACAATACACAAATCTTAAGAGTTTACAATGGTAAACATGCATTGTGTAGACTTTGTTCCATTTCAGGACATACATTGCTCGATATCAAATTTAGATAACATATTGAAATAGTGTTATGTTGAAGACAAAAAGATATTTCCATTCTCGACATATTGGTTTGTACATATATGGGAGGATAACATGGTACATTCAATTCTACATGCGACTTGGATGACCTATAGTCATAACATACGTCGTATTTCATGACCTTTACTAGATACGAAAATGGCATTTTCTTACATATGCTGAAGTGGACCAGGCACACACTGTGTCATGCAATTAATACCATAAACTTTTTTATCTATCGAGGTATGGAAGCAACTGCAGTTTTTTCGACACAACCATATACTTTTTTGGAACTGCAGTTAATATCTTGTCAAAGAAGCATACAGTGACAGAACACAAGTTTATATTTACTACAACCTGTGTGGGCTACTGAGCTCTAATCAAAACCTGTTATGTGTTATGTCACAAGATGTAATCCCTAACTACACCTTGTGACCCTTTCAGTTTGCATCAAGGCCTTTTCTTTACTTACAACCTTTTAATGCTTTACAGGTGCGTGTAACGACATCAGCTTCCAAATTAATTTTCTAGCATCGTTATTGAAACGGTCTTCATAGGCAGGCGTCTGATACAACACTTCAGATTCTTTTACTAAAAGATGATACATCCAACGTGCTATCATCCCGTGATGCAAACTGTCAGGTAAAATTCCCTGTCCACATCTTCAAATTACAAAAGCCCTGGAAACATACAGAACACAAGATGACTGTTCCCACTAACTTATTAGTCGTGGTGTATGGCCAAAGCTGCTATAGTAATTAGCTTTGACGTTCTCATTTTAACTTTAGATTCGTTTCTCATTCAGTAAAATATCGAGTGTGCTTAAGATTAACCTACATCCCCAACACCGATAATAACTAAAAATAGTGTTACATCAAATCAGTTCGCCCTGTGATCGGCATGCGAATGGCTACATGGTTTTATTATGTCAGCAGATTTGTTTAACTTTTATGTTAAAGTGTTGAACGAAACTGAAGAAGAAAAATTCTAGGGTTAAGTTTTGCAAAGATCGACAAAGATCTATTGATAGGGCTTAAGATTAAATTAAAGGTAGAAGCCTGAATCGTAGCAGCTAACTGATAATGAAACACTGAAGAGTGCAGAAGAATTAAGCAATTCTGGCAGCTTTCAACTAAAATTTCACGCTACAGCTGAACAAGGATAAGTAGAAGCGGCATCGAAAAATCTTTACTGCCTTTAAACAGTCGAGCACTGAGGTGACAAAACTCAAGGGACTGTGATATGCACGTACACAGATGGCGGTAGTACGGCGTACACAAGGTATAAATGGGCAGTGCACTGGCGACGTAGTCATTTGTACTCAAGTGATTCATGTCAAAACGTTTCCTGTGTGATTTAGGAGGTACGACGTGAATTAACGGTGTCTGAACAGGGACTCGTAGTTGGAGCTAGACGCATTGGCCATGCTATTTCGGAAATCGTTAAAGAATTCAGTACTGCGAGATCGACAGTGTCAAGAGCATGCCGAGGATACCAAGATTCAGGCAATTCCCCCCACCACGTACAACGCAGTTGCCGACGACCTGCACTTAATGACCGAGAGCAGTGGCGTTTTCATAGTTGTCGGTGCTAACAGACAAGCAACACTGTTTGAAATTACTGCCGAAATCAATGTGGGACATATCCGTTAGGATAGGGCAGCGAAATTTCGCACTGATGGGCTACGGCAGCAGACAGCCGACACGAGCGCCTTTGCTAACAGCATCACGTCCCCTGTCGCACCTTTCCAAGGGTCGTGGCCATTTTGGTTGCACCCTAAACGACTGGAAAACCGGGGTCTGACCATGTGAGCTCCGATTGCAGTTGGTAAGTGCTGATGACAGCATTCGAGTGTGGTGGAGATTCCACGAAGCCATGGACCCTCGTTGTCAACAAGGCGCCGTGCAAACTGGTGGTGGCGCCATAACCATGTGGGCTGTGTTTACACGGAATGGACTCGTTCCACTGGTCCAAGTGAACCGATAATTGAATGGTATGTTGTGGTACTTGGAGACCACTTGCAGCCTTTCAACGATGGTATTGTTATCGATAACATTGCACCATGTCAATCAATGGCCACAGTTGTTCACAATTGGTTCGAACAATATTCTGGATAATTCAAGATAGAGATTTGGCCACCCAGATCACCCGACATGAATGCCATAGAACATTTATAAGACATTCTTTCACAATTACGGACGGCTGTAGAGGTAGAATGGCTCAGTATTTCTGCTGGAGACTTTCACTAACTGCTTTATGCTGGACAAAAGGAGATCCGATGTGATGTAGGCAGGTATCCCATGACTGTTGTCTTCTCAGTGTAGCATACATAGAGCGGTTTTATCCAGAGATGAGCGATCGCACTCCAAGAAAAAAGACATTTTTCGCACACAGTAAGTCTGTTACCCCAAGAACAAACAAATTTATGGCTATGATACCTCATGTTGGCTCTACCGACTATAAAGTAATGCTGTACATGATATGGTTGTAACATGAAGTCCTGTTCAGTGGAGACACAGGATTTTCTCCAAGTGTCTGGACACATCGCCTTCATCTCGTGCGTTACATGACAGAGCCGCAATGAATGCAGCAAATGTGACACTTGTGACTTAAGACCCTTCTTCACAAATCCTGTTGAGAGCTAACTGGCAACCCAGGCAGTGTATCCACTACATACTGTGGGACATCGCCGGACTGTATCTTACCGGTTAGGGCGTGAAAAATATGATTGTGTATATGACATCATGAGAACCAGACACCAACTCACTGGGTCTCGAGACTGGACGCTTGACTTTCTGAGCAGAACAGTCTGCAAAACGAGTTCACTGTTTGTATTCAAATAAGACGCTCTCAATCCGCAGCACTGGCCCCACTCGAGATCTGTTAACAAGGACATGTCCCATGTGCCTGAATCAACTGGACTGCACCAACACACCAAATCAGTGAAGAAATACGCGCTGATCATTTTGTCCTGAGTCGACACCACTTCAAATAGGAGGTGAAACAGATAGTATTGTTGCAAATTGGGAACACTTGTATAAGGTCCATATTTATGTCACAAAGCCCACTTTAGAGCAGATCACTTATAAAGGAAGCAGTTGCTTCTTTATGGGCAAGTTCAAGTAAACGCGATGAAAAGCAACCAATGATAAGAGATCCTAATAGAAAATGCTCAAAAAGAAAAACTTTTATCCTACTCTCATTGTTTGTATAGTTTGAGTTTTGCTGATCACCAGCCTCTTTCTTGATACTCTTTTGCCCACAGAAAAATGCTATGTAGAGCCACCAATGTTCTGTAGGACAAAGTTAATACTTATTCTCGGTGCAGTTGACGTTAGTGCACTGTGTGTCAAATCAAGAAGCTGAGTCCGTGAAATGTCTCTCTACAGTCAAGATGAGTTATGAGTATGGCAAGCTGATCGTCGAACTGGCATACACATAGCGACATTATTCGAACATTAGACAACTAACATGAGATGCAAAACACTGAACATCTGCCTCGTCATGGTCCCTGCGCTCATAACTGTCCTATCTGCTGCCTCCTAGCTATAAACTGTGGCTCCTAGCTACACCGAGGAGAATGCAGAAGTGCTTTGCGCTGGCTTTCTGGAGGCATCTGTGAAGGCTGTCTCAACACAAGACAGTATGCAGTCGTCTCCAGGCGATCCATTAAGAACCAGATCATGAACCATGCTCACCCTCCCCTGGACTGTATTGTGAGTGAAGGATGTGGGTGAAGGAACACCAAGAACGGAAACTGGACCAGTGTGTGTTCTCTAGCCCTGATGGCCATGGTAGTTGGGAGTGGACGTGGCCAGGTTCCAGCACACATCTGACGCATGCAGTCCCATAAGATGATCGGGCAGGGTGGGGGGAGGGGGGCGTGCATCAGTCATGTTTTGTGCCAGAACTGTCTACAGTCTACATAGGTTGGATGCTGCTCGTCACCATTTGGAGGGCTGTGCACTACTGCGATAGTACCCTCCAGCCTATTGTCCAGATCTTCCAAGGCAATAATGCACGAGCACACCGCACCCTCCTCGTGAACATCTTCTTCCAGATGGTGGGAATTCAGTGAATGGAATGAATTGCAGTATCTCCTCACAAGAATCCTTCTCAGTATGCTAATAACAAGCTGTAGCTTTCACTGTGTAAACATAGAAACCCTTCTTGTACAACGAGGAAGGCAGAGTGCATTTACTTTGGTTATTCAGAAAACTTAGTCTTTCATTCCTTCTCCACTTGTATTTAAGCACACATGTGCTCATGGACACGCAAGTTACACCATTTTTGAGCAGTTTATAAAGAGAAGGGTACCAAAAAGGTTTACTTCTGTTGTGTTCACCGAAGTACACTTGACATTAAATGTAAAGGTGACAGGAAGAGAATCTATCATCACAGAAGGTAGTCGCTCTGATTGATCTTTCTTACTATGCACACAACATTTGTCTCAATGCAAATTAGTTATCATCAGAAATTTAAGGCAACCAGAGTAAGAAACACCCAACAATAATTTATTAATAATACTAGACTTTTTTTGCAACTTTGCTTGTACATGCATTTGACATACACAGTAAGACCAAGAAAAATGTGGCACTCTTTGATAGCCGATATCAATGGAACAAAATGACATACCGTTACAATAACACCTTGGGGGGAAAGGTTATTTTATGTGATCAAAGTGATTCCCTATTAGCAGCCAAAGATCGTCACTGGCGCCTAACTGTTGACCGAACTACAGCTATCAGTTTTGCTGATGTGATAGCCACACAGGACATTTCGTTCTCGTAGCTCATTCAGTGCAGATGGCTTCTGTGGATAAACTTCGTTTTTCAGTATCCCCAATAGGTATAAGTCAAGAGGAGTAGGATTTGGAGGCTTCTGTGGCTACTCAACAGCTCCTCTTCAACCTATCCATTATACAGGAAGATTTTCATCCAGGTAGGCTCTGACATTTCTGTTGTAGTGAGGTGGAGCGCCATCTTGTTGTAGTTAAAATCTTTCATTCCAAACACCTCTCAGATGGCGGATAAAACATGTGTTTGCAGCATATGAAGATACACCCCACCAGTTACGATATCTTCAAAGAAGAACTGGGCCAAACAAAACACATGATGGAAGACCATACCACACATTAACACCCAGTAGACTAACATGTTCGTCCACTTGAAGTTGAAGATTTTCAGGATCCCAGTGCACACAGCTGTGGAGGTTTACAGTACCATTCAGTTTGAATTGCGCCTCGTCAGACCAGAAAACCATCCCTGCAAACTATTCATCCTCACGAAGCATGCCTTCAAATCACTCTCAGTACCCCGTCATTCGATACAGGTCACCTTCGTTCACAATGTGCAGCGATCTTGGAGTCTACACTTTCCACTTTACAGCTTTCAGAAATCGTTGTACGCTTGATTAGCTTACCTCACTTTTACATGCACCCTGCTTCATAGATTTTTGAATACACCTAGTAAAATGATGTGACACAGCATTGCTGAAAGCTGGATTTTGTTGATGCTTTCAATCGGTCACACCTTGATGCTTTCAATCGGCCACACCTTTCCTAATGCATATCCTGGACATTACCGTTGGCTTCATATTCATCCTAAATATGATGAACTGTTGTACGTGTTGGTGACAGTACTGTACCTCCATCATGTTTCTGTACTTGCAGGACTAATTCAGTACGGCCTTGCATTGCTCAAATGACAATCTTCATCATTCATTGCTGCACTGTCATCTGCTGGAAAACGCGGGCCGAAATCTGTTGAGAAAGCAATGGACTACACTACCATGCAAAATTGCTATGATGAGTCATTTTGTTCCAAAGATATTAACTATGAAAGAGTGTCTAAGTTTTTCTGGATCCTTCTGTGTATTGCAGACATCTCCTCTTCTTCCTCTCTCCTATCTCTCTTCTCATCTCATCGTTCCAGCTCTGTATTTCCATCCCATCCTTCCCAAGCTGTTTCTCCACATCCTTCACTACACTTCATTCATCTCCTTTCAGTCCCTCTCTCCGAGCACATTTTTTCCCCCTCTGTTTTTCCACATTCTCCTCCCCTCACTCTGTCCATATCCTCCTGCCCCTTTTCAGCCTGTAAACAACCCTTCTACCCCCTCCACCTGCTTCCTGCATTTCCATCTCTCAAAGTATATCTCCCCTCCCCCTCTCTTTGTCTACCCCCAGCTCTCTCAGCTGTCTGTCCATCTTCTCCACCCCTTCTCCCAGTTCATCACCCCCTCTCCCATCGATGTATCTCATGCTGGAATTGCCAATGCTACATGCATAAGATGGCTCCTCCCCACTCTCTCTCTATCTCCTCCTCCCTACATTTTCTATATAACTCCTCATCCCTCCCTTTTGTCTATTTCCTCCACTCACTCTCTCTGACCATGTCATCTTTCTCCACTCACTCTCTCTGACCATATCCTCCATCCCCTCTCTCTCACAAAATCTTCCTATCCCCTCCCTCTGACCACATCTTCCTACTCCTTCCTCTAACCACATCTATCTACACCTCTTCCATCTCCACCTACCCTTCTCCCTTTTCCACTTGCCCACTAGCCCTCTACATACGGCTTCCACCTGCCTCCTACTAATTCCATTCTTCCCCAGTGTCCATTTCCTCTTCCCCATCGCTATATTCATCTCTTCTATCAATCTCACCCTGTCCCAAGTCATGCTCATCAGCACATGTAGCCTCTGCAATACAATTGAATAAAGCAAGCAGTTACTACATCCAGCTTGAATAACATTTCTGCATCTGTAAGATCACAGATGATATGCAGCACCATGCCTTTCTGTTAGCTAATGCTGGCCCATCGGTGTTTCAACTCTTCAAGCAGCTTCATCCCAATGCTGAGCCACAGGCCCTCTCATACACCACCACTGAGGGTAACCTCGACAAATATTTTGAATCCCATAATCCACATCACTGCAGCCCATCACAAGTTCTTTAGTTACCAGAAGCTATCCTGAGAGACCTACTGTGAATGGATTTCAAGGCCTCTCCATGGAGAGTAGCTTTTCTTGTTCCAGTAGTTAGTGTCATTAGCAGTATGCCTTCTATCTGGTAAGGGACATGGTGGTGGTGCATTCGCCCAATGAGGCTCACTGCCAAGACCATCTCAAACATAAGGACTCTTTGTTGGATGCATGCCTTTCCATTTTTAGTGCCTATGAACAATCTTTCTTTCTTTGAGAGGGAAAAATTTGCGGACTTCTCGATGACGCAACGTACAGAAGGATAGAAGGATAACCGACAAGTCGCCTTCAAAGAAGAGCCGTTGAACTTCTTCACACTACCTTTGATGGAAAAACTGCCAAGAAACTTCGACCACGAGCGGCTACCAAAGGTCCACAAGGAGGGGACACCTGTGCGTCCAATAGACAGCAACATAAGAGCAGCAACCTATGAACTAGCCTAACACCTGACGGGTCTCCTTAGTCCATTTGTGGGAAAATGCGAAAACCATATCCACAGTTCCATCCACTTTGTGCAACGTACACAAGAACTTCGGCTCCAGGATAGTGGCTTGTTAGTGAGCTTCGACGTAGTGTACCTCTTCACTAGGGTACCACTGAAAGACTCCATCGATCTGATACGCAAGAAATTCGACAACAACCTAACAAGGGTCTTCGAGTTCGTGCTCACCTCAACATACTTCCTGTTCGACCGAAATTATTATGAACAGACAGATGGCGTCGCCATGGGATGCCCGCTTTCACCGGTTGTAGCCAACTCTTTTATGGAGAATTTCGAGGAGAAGGCAGTAGAACAAGGAAAACAAAAGCCAACTTGTTTCTTCCGCTACGTGTACGACACGTTCGTTGTTTGGCCACATGGATGGGACAGCTTAAATGCATTTCTGGGACACCTCAACTCGCTGCACCCCAACATACAGTTCACGATGGAGGTGGAGCAGGATGGTGCCCTACCGTTTATTGACGTCCTGGTGAAACGGAAACCTGACGGCAAGCTGGGACACGGTGTATACAGAAAACCTACATACACCTAAATGCCTTCAGTTGCCACGACAACTCCCAGCGTGAAGGCGTTTTACGCACACTTGTTCACAGGGCACGATCGATCTGCGATCAGGAGAGCCTTCCAGCAGAAATGCAGCACCTCGAGACAACGTTTCGGAAAAATGGGTAAAACCAAAAGCAAATAAGACTTGCACTCCGACAGACTGCGCCAAGAGAACAAGAAGAAGAAACAGAAGAACACAAGTCATTGACGTGAACCCCTTTGCCGGAACCACCTCAAGAAAAACCGGTAGAATCCTGGGGAAAACACAATGTGAAATGTGTATTCCGACCCCCTGCAAAATCCTAGACTCTACTAGGTTCAATGAAAGATGACCTAGGCCTTCGAAAACAAGGCGTTTATCAAATTCCCTGTCAGTGCAGAAAATCATACATTGGGGAGACAGTCCGCACTGTAGAAGAGAGGTGCCACGAACACAAGCGACGTACCGAATTACGCCAGGCCACTAAATCAGCCACGGCTGACCATTGTATAAAGACTGGCCATACTATGGACTATGAAAAAACAAAAATACTCTATCAATCCTACTTCTGGGACTGTGTTACTAAAGAGGCCATCGAAATCCAACTACAGGACGATATAGTTAATAAAGACAGCGACCTTCAACTTAGTCAGGCTTGGAACCCCGCACTCAGCCTGGAGAGAAAGATGCGGTCCCAGAGATCGAACACCACCCCCAACGGCGGAAGCAGGGAGACTGCAGACCCCAGTTCAGACCCAGGCGCCGCTTCCCCCACCACCTCCAGCAGCCGCCGCGCCGGCCGCACCGAAGGCACCGGGAGAGAAACGGGTGAGGGGGTAAGGACTAGTATATATAGGGCGCCGAGAGGAACAGCACAGCATTCGTCAGGAACCACCTGAAGATGGCAGCGTGCACGTCTGCCGAAATATTGTGGAGAAATTACGACGCTACCCGGTCGTACCCGAGAACTGTTCAAATTGGAAATACGCCAGGAAAACTTCAGATCGCATAGAGATGGAATAGATTTGGTGAGGAACTATGTATTAGACAGATGTACGGGACTATATCATTTGATCAAATTCATTGAAATGAAGGGAATGCAAAGAAATTCTTTCTCCTAGTGATGCTGTTGTTATACATGCTGTAGGAGTACCCCTGACAATGAAAATTTAAGGTGTGACATGACATATGTTCATACAAACTATAAGTTAGAGAGTCTGGTCATAAGCATGATGTGTACCTTTAAGTTGCAGTCTGGCACAAGGTCATTTGTTATGACATTCACTACATTGCAGGTTCATCTTTCTGCATAGTTTTCAGGTATCTAATTTCATATCATTCTATCTTCATTACCACTGACACCATTTCTTTCACTTCTATAAAATTAATGCAGTCTATATATATCCCTGTGGTTGCAAAAATGATTACCCACCTAACCCAGTCACTCCAGTGGTGTTCCTCCTACATACTGTCTGGAAGGACCTCTGGTTATAGTGCCCAGAACTAATAGATGGAAACATTACTGTCAATGATAGTCTGAATTAGGCACGGAGGCATGCTCACACAGCCTAATATTTTAGGTAATTGCTCAAAAGAAACAGACATTCTGGGTTAGAGAATTGTTTTGGTTCAACTTTCCATTTCTCACAAGATATTAATTCCACAGTAGGTTCCCCATATCAGAACGTTGCATACTCTGATTTTATCCCTGCTGACACTACATGAGTAGATTTCATTTTATTGAATTTGGTAGGTTGTTATAAATCTGTTTTGCTGGGTAGGTCATGGTCCCCCATGAGTATTCCCACACACACAGTGGGGGAATCACTGGTAGCATGGTTTGTAGGAAGTATGAAGGAACATTAGTAGCAGTGAATGTTTGAGACAGGCTGGAGGTGTGATCAGATAAACCAAAATGTAGTTTAACACTGACTGATTACAACAAGCAGGGGATCCAGGTTTTTAAATAAAGTCCCAGACTGGCACTAATTTTTGTCTATCACAAGCACAATAGCATTTCCCCCAACTTTTTCCTCCCTCTTTCTGATTAAAGAATCTCTGGCCCTATAACTTAAAATTTGTACAGTCTTCACATTCAGATCTGTGACAAGCTGGTAAGTGCAAATATTTCCTATTTTTATTACATGAAGACGAAAGTGAGTTTCATTACATTAAAAACGATTCCTCTCCCTCTCTCTTCCTTTCTTTCAGAGTCTGTGGGCTGAAAAAATTAATCTTTTATGCAGATGATGTTTGTGTATGTTGAATAGTGTGACATATTTGCCCAGAATAATACATTTCTTGATTTTTCATTGACTCAGTTTGATGACCTGGAGCAGTTAATTAGTCAAATCTATGCACTGTTACCACAAAAATAAAATTAGTTTTTGCAGTAATTGTTATTTGGTAAGCTAGGAGAACTTAAATGGTAACAATAAAAAACTGTAACAACATAATTTTCATTTATAAATAAATACAGTGTTCAAATGTGCAGGGCAATTATGCAGAATATCTTGATATTTTCTGCAAATAAAGGTACAAAAATATCCTATTTTTGGGAACTATTAGTTTTTCCCCTGAAGTAGAAAGAAGAATAGGTTGGAAAGATTATTAAGGAAGGGCATGTAACTCAGACCGCAGAATGTGAGGGACACACTTCTGAGGATCATGAAGAGCAAACCTCATCCTAATAGGTGTGAATAAGCCTGAGACAGGAGCCAAAAGGTAGTCAGAGTTGAGAGTAAGAATACATAGAAAGAATAGTTAGAGACAGATACGAAATGGATATTATAGTGAACACATCAGATAAGCAGTTTCTCGCTTACCTCCCCCATTATCCCCCTCCTCCCAAAACATTGCACTAATACTATATAACACCGCCTCTAGCATTGATAACGCCAAATTGAACTGAAGTCACTCATCGATGATTACATCCCATAGAGTTGCCAAACTACAGGCATGTTGAAGCTTCCTGCCAGATTAAAAATGTGTGACAGACCAAGATAAATTGGGACCCTTGCCATTCATGGACAACTGCTCTGATCTGATTTGATTTGATTTGATTTTGTTTTCTTTTGTGGTGCAAAAAACAAATAAGATCATAACCACCCAAGTGGGAACCATAGAACACGAACACAAAAAAGGAGTTAAAAGTGACTACATGTTAAGCACAATTGATGCAAGGAAAGAGAGCTACAAACAAGGACTATGTCTTGCAGATAGGTCCACAAAATACACTGTAGGGACAACAGTGGTCTCGAACTAAAGATTAAATGTCCTTCACCGCATTGCTTCGACAGATAAAAATTAAAATGCTGTCAATAGCCTGTTCATTGTTGACTAAAAAGACCAGTAACTCAAATGGCAAACATACATTAGAACATAATCAGTTAAAATGGGGCATTCGGTCAGGAAATGGTGAACTGTCAAGGTTGATAATAGTGAGCATTAAGTTGTGAGTGATTACTGCTTAACAAATGGTGATGACTAAAAAGACAGTGCCCAATATACAACCTAGCTAATATGATCTCCTCATGTGAAGAGAACCGAGACAGGTCAGCCATACTGCAGGGAGAGTATTACTCCCCAGAGCTTGTTCCCATGAAGGGAAGAACAGCGGTTATGCCAAAGTGACACCAATAGCTGATAGATGGCAACACAAATACCATCAGATGGAATGGAAGAACTTGCGGACCGAGCTATGAGGACTGCAGCCTTGGCAGGAGCGTCAGTGTCCTCGTTTCCTGTCAGACCAATGTGACCAGGAACCCACATAAACATCAAAGTGGCTCCATCAAGAGAGAGCAAGTTACAGCTTTCCTGGATCCGTTGAACTAAGGGATGGATGCTGTACAGCACAAAGAGAACTTGAAGGGCACAGAGAGTCAAGGCAGATGACACAATTGAAACGGCTGTGTCGCCGGATGTAATGCATGGCCTATACAGGCGAAGAGCTCAGCTGTAAATATTGAGCAATGTTCCAGAAGCCAGTACCGAAAAACGTCGGTGACACTGATGAAGGCACACCCAACACCACAGTCAGTACAAGAGCCATCAGTGTATCCGAAGGTGTTACCACTAAGATCTGTGCGAAGGTCGAGAAACTTACACCGATAGATCGAAGCTCGAGAAGCTTTCTTAGGAAATGAATGAAGTTCAAGGTGAACAGGGGCTGCCACACGAAGGCAAGAAGGTGAAGGGTTCACAGCCATGGGGAAAGTGTCATGTAGCATGAAGTTAAGCTGCCAGAGCAATAGCTGAAAATGAACTCCAAGAGGAAGCAGAGAAGAGGGACTCACCCCATACTAATGGTCAAGTCATCAAAGAATGAGGCATAGGGTGGGTGGCCAGGCATGGCAGACAAATGGCACATGTATCTGCTGAGGAAAACATCATGCAAGTATGACAGCAGTAGTTCAGCACCTTCTGCATAGAGTTTCTCAGTTGGACAAGTGTAAAAGGTACCAGTGGCCAAACGGATTCCACGGTTGTGGATTGTATTTAGACAGTGTAAGATGGATGAACGTGCAGATGGATAAACGAAACAGCCAGAGTCTAGTTTTGAACAGACAAGGAATCGGTACAAACAGAGGAGGGTGGTCTGATCTGTTCTCCAGGAGGTACCACTCAGATCACGTACGACATTGAGGGACTAGGTGCAGCAGGTGGCCAAATAAGATATGTGGGACGTCCAAGAAAGCTTTCCATGAAGCATGAACCATCAAAAATTGCGTAGTTTCAGAAAACGGAAGAGCAAAGACAACGGAAGAAATCCATTACGCTGTGAGAACTTCATACAAACGGCTTTGTCAGTGGAAAAGCGAAAGTCACTGTCGATGTTCCACGACTACAGGTGATCGATACATCACAGAAAACGCCACTCAAGGAGACAAGTTCGTGAAGCACTGCAATACACCGCCAAATCGTCAACGAAAAGGGCATACAGGCCATAATAGGGTTTATGGCTATGGTAAAGTGAACAACAGTCAGAATGGAACCATGAGGCACCCTGTTTTTCTCGATAAAATACCGACAAGGCAGAGAACACAGGTGTCTTGACACTCTTTCCCTTAAAAATTTCCTAAGGAAACAGGGCAAGAGGCCTTGGAATCCCAAAGTATAGAGTGTACAAAGGATACCAGTCCTTCACCAGATCTTCTAGGCTTTCTTCCAGTCCAAGACACGGCCAGAGTCTGGTATTACCACAGGAAACCATTCATGATGTGAGGTGACAAAGTGACGAGATGGTCAACTGCAGAACAGTGCACTCAAAACCTCACTGAAAAGTGGTTGGTAAACTGCAAGTTTCAAGTCACCATGCATCCAGGCATGAATCATATGATCCACTACCTTGCAAACACAGTTGGTGAGAGAAATGGGGTGGTATCTAGACGAAAGGTGTTTTTCCTTACCGGGATTAGATATTTGTATGACAGTGGCTTCACGCTATCATCTGGGAAACGTGCCCTCTGCCCAGATGCAGTTGTACGTATGAAGGATAAAGTGCTTGCCCACAAGAGAAAGGTGAGGCAACATCTGAATGTGACCACAGTCAGACCCTGGAGTGGAAGATCGGGATGAGCTGAGAGTATGACCTAGCTCCCTCTGAAAGGAGATGGGTATCACCTGAGCTTCCTCGGCTCGTTTCCTATGGAGGAAGGCAGGGTGACAGTGAGTGGAGCTCGAAATCTCTGTAAAATATTAGCCTAAGATGATGGAGATAGCAATGGGGTCCACTATGACATAGTCTTCTACGCTCATCCCAGAAACTGGGCATTGGAACTTGGTCCCAGAGAGGTGTCGGAGGTTAGGCGACATGACGGAACAGAGTCGAACTCTTACAAGCACTACATCAAGAAATCCAGCTTTTTTTTACTCTATCTCAAAGAATGAGACAACAATGCACACACAACTGTTTACAATGAATAAAGTAAGCCATCGTAGGATAATTGTAAAATGCGGAGGGCACGTCTCCACAAGCAGATTGCGACACATCATTCCTCAGTTCACCAATGGACTGGGACACGACTCATTAAGGATGAAGTGCGAAGTATGGACGACTCCGCAGCAGTAAGGATAAGGTCTGCAAGGTACTCTACCTGGTCGTTACAGATGGGGAAATGTTGTTAGTCGAATGTCGCCAGGGTGCAGTACAGCCTCCAGTGGGCCTTAGAAAGCTTGCAATTGGGTTTACACATAGATGGGATAGAAGTCAGCAATTGGATAACACACAGGAAATGGTCGCTCGAGTATGTGTGAGAGGAAATGGACCACTCGAAACGATGGGCAGGCTAGGCAGTGCAGAACGAGGACCCCAAATGGGAATCAGTCTGTGGAGTCTGAAAGGAACGAGGGTGCTCCAGTGTTAAGTGAGGTTGAGTTGTTTGAGGAGGTCAGCCATGAGGATACCTCTCAGAAAGGTTCTGGGAGGGCCACAAAGGGGATGGTGTGCATTGAAGACCCTGAGCAGCAAAAAGGGGTGATGGGGTTGACCAAAAAACTGAACAAGTATGCCCTGGTGATACTGAATGATGGAGGTAAGTTGACGTTACAAAGAGAAAGGTGAAGTGTAGAAGGAAAATGAAGACTAACAGCGTGCAGCTAGGTGATCAGTGAGATGGTCTAACAAGGAAAGTCATCCAGAACGAGCAATGTGACTCCCCCATAAGATGGACTGCCATCCTTGGGGGGAAGGTCGAAGCAGACCACAAAGAAATGCGAAAGGTCTAAGTGGTCATGAGGACGCAATTTTGTTTCCTGGAGGCAGAAAACAAGAGGACACTGCTATTCCGAAAGCAGCTGTAATTCCTCCTTGTTGGACAGAGTGCTGCAAACGTTCCACTGGAGGAGAGTCTACATGCGGAAAGGATAGGAGGGATGAAAATAAAGGTTGCCACCTCAATGACTGTCAAGTGCCAGCTTTCAGATTCACTGTTACAGGGCGCTGAGGCTGGAGGATCCTATTCCACGGGATCTAAAGAGGTGTCGGCAGCCTCTCTTGGTTGGCCTGTGCATTCCAGAGCAGAGAAAAGTTGGCAGTGTGCACGGGGAAATGGAGGTTGGCCAGGTGAGGGTATCACACTGCTGAAGAGGCTCTCTGAGTCAGGGAGGAGAAGACCGTTTGCCTTTGATTTCTTAGAGTCTTTGCGGTTGGCAGATCAAGACACAGATGATTGTTGGCTGGAAAGACATAAAAAGTCTTCACAGGAGTATTCCTTCTGTTCTACTAGATGTGTAGCAAGTGATTTCGCCACCAGAGGCTTATTATACGGCCAGAGGGCACGCAGACGAGGATGCTACCATGACACTTGGCAATTTGACAGCTGTAGTGCTGAATTTGAGGTCGCAAGTTTGTATGACTGTGTCCTTTATGGAGTGAGGAGTAGCAAGAACAGTAGTTTTAGTGCCAGATTGTAAAATGCAGGGCTTTCGACCAACCAACAACATGCGAGTGATGGGGCTCAGTCAGTACAGAAAGCTATTTAATTTTTTTTTTTTTTTTAATCACCAGTTTTCTCAGCTTCTCAGTAGTCGCCGCTATGTGAAGATCGCGATCGGATTGGAGTCTCTGGTCACCGCGTATCTTTGGCGAGTTGGCATCCCGCGGGCCGCGACACTAAAGAACGAGGAAGAAGGGGGTTTCTGGGAGTTAGCTCTAGACTGTGTTTGAGGAGTGACGTCGGTGTTGTAGGGCAAGGCCGCTTGGTTGGCAGGCCCTGCGGAATCAGTCAGTTGGGGGTGGAACGCCGCGGGCTCGAAGATCCTAGCGTGGAGGGCTGGTGTTGTCCCGATGGCTGTCATCGTGTGGTCATTCAAAGGCTGAGAAGTGATTTCTTGGGTCTGCTATTGGATTCCGAAGAAGAACTCTAAAATGGTGCATGTTGCTGTTGCGTATATCAGACTTGTGAGTGGTGTAAGCCTCGCTTCAGTACTGCAGTCTCTAGCTAGAGCGCTGCTTGGGAGGAGAGCATTGATATTGGCATTGTCATCTATTTAGCTGCTTTAGAGTAGATTACTGTTTTGGATCAAAGGCGGATCCACTTATGAAACGTGTTAACTACAGTTCACTTCTTATGGTATTTTACAATTCTACTTGTCGTTATGAAATCGCCAATAGTATTTTCATAATTTAGCTTGGGACGTCATTCTGTGGTTTGGTGTGGCCCTCCCAAGAGTTTAAAGCTCAAAATATTTTCTTATTGCCCTTGCTGAGGTTGCCTTGCAACAGTTGTTGTCTTGCAACAGTTTGGTGAGCTGTGGTATACACGAAGCACCTGTCTCAGTAGCACCAAGCAGACACAGCGTTCATTCTTGTGGTTATTACAATAAGTCTGCTGACAGTTACTTATCAAATACGAGGGTTGGAACTTAAATAGTGGCAACTATTTATATACAGCTCGTAGAAAATAGATACGTGTTTCAAGTTTTACTGACCTTCAAAGAAGTCAACAGCACTGTGTATAGCCCGTTGCCAGCGATGTGGAAGTCGTAGGATACCCTTAGCAATGCCAGATGTGTTGACAGTTCGAGTGACGCGGTCTATTGCCCAACGAATTTGTAGCAGTTCCGATGTGAATACCATGAAGTGATCCTTCAGTTTAGAAATCGAGTTGAACTTACGAGGGCATAAGCCGTAGGTTGTGTTCGAAAAATGAACAGCATAGAGACAGAAGTGATGACACTTTCTGCAGGACCTGCAGGACAATGCTTAAGCACGGACAGTGCAAGCTGTTACTGATTTGTTTGACTGATGGTGCTGCTAATTGGTATACCACCTACTGCTCTCCCCTGACTTAAGCCCTCGTTAGTTCAACTTGATTTCTAAACTGAAGGAAACGCTTCACGGCATTCGCTTCAGAACTGCTACAAATTCGTCAGGCGATAGACCGAGCCACTCGAACTGTGAACACAACTGGCACTGCTAAGAGTATACTACGGCTTCCACATTGCTGGCAACAGGTTATACGTAATGCTGGTGACTACTCTGAAGGTCAGTAAAACTTTGAAACACGTATCTATTTGTACAAGCTATAAATAAATAGTTGCCACTATTAAAGTTCCAATCCTCGTATTACCATCTGCTATGCAACTGAAATGACAGTCACTGCACTTGTTTTATATGTTACAGTGAGTAAAGTGGTAAGTTCGTTGCAGTCCTGTTTCCTCTGTTATAAAAGATTCTGAGTATTAATTATTTGACTGTATAGGCGCCACACTGCAATTCACATGTATCTGACATGAATTAAGGGCATCACATACTGATGACTAAGGAAATGATGCTGTTAAAGCGTTA
The DNA here is from genome assembly GCF_021461385.2 of Schistocerca piceifrons. Classification (NCBI taxonomy): domain Eukaryota; kingdom Metazoa; phylum Arthropoda; class Insecta; order Orthoptera; family Acrididae; genus Schistocerca; species Schistocerca piceifrons. The sequence continues at coordinate 550,030,725 of NC_060143.1, forward strand.
TTGCACAGATAGCAAGACAAACGTTCAGAAATCACTTGTATTGTCTCAAAAAACAATTATGTGTAAAATTTCAATTTGTCTACTGACAAGGGCACCTTCCAAGATCTGAATTCAGTTCGGGATGAGACTTTGTGGTTACTAGTCTACCTCAAGGATGTCCACTCATAAAAGTGTTACAGCGCACAACGCAGAAAATTCCGAAAGAAAGGGCTCTAAAGTTTTAAACGTAGCTCATTCACACCTCATATATGGATCATAAGCAGCAAAGCAGCACAAAAATGAAGTAGTTCGATCAGTAGTGTAGTAGACACTCATGCGGCTGATCTAGGTTCGATCTTATTTACTGGTGGGTAGGTAGGATTCTTTTAAAAATTGTAAAAATTGTTAAATAAAGTAAGTAACCTGAATATTATCAATTAAATTGTAAATAATTTAATTTTGTTTATAAAATGGCTAGCACAGCTATTTAAAATGTGAATTATACTAATCAATATTTTCTTTCTAAAAAGTTGAATAATTTCAAATGCATTTTTGATGGAAGTAAATTAACTAACATGTCACAAAATTCTGAGTCAAGTTTCAGTTACAAGGTGTACAACTTTGCTTCTGCTGTTTTACGATAGGTGGCGAGAACAGTATGAAGCGGTCGAAGGAAACAGATCGCAGATATCAGGCAGTTGGCTTGGACCTCAGTCAACAGAACCTCATTCACATTAAATGTTTATGTTGAGTAATTCAAATTGAGTTATTTTAGGAACATCATTAGCAACAGTCTTTTCATTTGCAAGAATAGTTTGCAACTATGACCAAGCACACATGTGATACTATCATTTATATCCATGTAAATGTAATGTTGCTTTCACTAATTAATTTATTTAAAATTTCATCGGCCTCAATATGAAAATTTATTATTTCTGGATGAATAAATTTTTCTCAGTTTTTCAAATTATATTGACCAATATGAATTACTACTGTCTCTCTATCACAATACATTTTTATTGTATAAAAACCACATAGTGCAACATTACCACAGCTAGATCATACAGATACAGACAGTCTTTTTCTGAGAACGAATGACTTACCACTAAACTGAGATGGGTAACTCATTTACTACCCATAAAAATATTGTTAAGGAAATGAAAACCGATTGGTAATCAAAAATGAAATACCAAATAAGAAAAAAGAAAATATTCATGGCAACCTCTTACCTAATTCTGTTCAATGTGCTTTAATAATTTCAAGGTGATGTGAAGAAGCAGCATTAATAATTAATGATATTCTCGCTTTGTGGTGGCTGAAATAGAATAAAATCAGTCATTTTAGGCTTACTCCAATCAAATGTTTAGATGAGCCAAAATATCAAGAATTTATAAAAATGTGTAAAAATGGAAGATAGAAATAGTGACAACATTACTACTTCTATTGAGATGATTTACTAATGTTCTTTATTTACAGTAAATGTTTGCAAAATATGACCCATATGTTAGTAAAAAAGCTAGATGAAACAAAAAGAAAAAGAAGGAATTAAAAGAAGAATTTACAAAATGGAAAAGACAACCAAGAAGAGAATATGAAAACTATAAAAAAAGAATATCAGCCTTGAAACGCAAGGAAGTGAAGAAGGCTTAGATGACAGTCGTTCTGAAAGCCATTCAAGAATATTTGGAAGTTGAAAAAGAAATGTTTCTTTATGACCATTATGCAGAAGAATTTAATGACATACCAACAATAAAAATATGCTTATAAATTAAGAGAATCTGAAATAAAAGATGCATTGAATAAATACTGAAGAAGAGAAAAAGAACAAAAAAATAAACAACAAAACTTTAAGGAAATAAATCTAAGTGGAAGATTATTCAAATGTATCAGTCACATTGAAAATAAAATTTTTTGACTGGGACCTATTGGTTATCTTAAATACGTTGGTACATAAATTAACTATTGGTGAAAATATATGCAATGCTACAGATGTACTGGCGAATCTTATAACTAAAAAAGCACATTATAGCTAAACTACTTAAATATATCTGATGTGTGAATTGATCGACAGATAAGCAGTAAATAATGAAGATGAATTAGCTGGAAATGAAAATCATCATAACAAAAACGTAGGAATAATGCAAATGTTAACAAAAGAATTTTGTGACTTCATTACCAATAATCAAAAATGAAAATCATATATGACTAGAGTGTTAATAGCTTGTCACACACTTTTTGGAAACCTGAAAAACAGGGAGAAGATTGATTAAATTGGATTTTAAATAATTTCCAATGACAGAGATGCATCTCCCATGATTTTGTGTACTGCAAACTGTTCACTAAACTAGATGGATGACTAGAACGTGGTGATATGGTCATAAATTTCTTAGAAGCAGCATGCACCAACATGACATTGCTTACAGAGACAATAAAGGTTTAGAAACTAAATATCAAGCTGATGAATAACTTTAGCAAGCTACAGAAAAGAGAATGTTTGCTAAAGATGCATCACTTGGAGAAAAATTATTAGCAACAACAGTTAGAGGCATAATGTACGGGAAGAGAAAATTGGGAATGGGTTTGGATGTTGGTGAAAGTGGGTGAGGACTAAAAAAATAGTCTCATAACAATTTTTAGGCACACTAGGTCACAACGTCTAACCGTAACCCGACACATACAGATTTGTACTTGCATGCCTCAGCTATCATGCTCCTATACAGCGAGAGGGTGTTCTGAGCACACTGGTGCACAGCGCACGCGATATCTCGGATTGTGACAGCCTAGCGGCTGAATTGCAGCTCTTGCAGGCCGTGTGCCGCACGAACGGTTGCAACAACTGGCAGATAAAGCGGGCCTTAAGACCGAAGAAGCCGTGACCGCAGCCTTCCGAGGACGAAGACAAACAGTTTGCGACAGCGATCATACCATATGTCGGGAACGCATCGGCAAAGATCGGCAGAATACTCAGAAAATATAATGTCAAGTGCGTGTTTCGCCCTCCATTCAAAATGAAAACATTATTAGGATCAGTCAAGGACGACTCAGGACTCCGGAAACCGGGAGGTTACAGCATCCCTTGCTGGAGCGGGGATATGTATATATGCCAGACCATCCGGACGGTACAGGAGAGATGTAGTCAACAGAAACGTCACGCAGACAACGCACAGCCGACCAAGTCCTCTGTGGCAGAGCACTGTACCTCACATGGACATGACATGAACTACGATGGCACAAAGGTGTTTCAGCAATCGAACACCTTCTGGGATTTTATCGTCAAAGAGGCAGTGGAGATCCGGCTGCATGACGAATTAATAAATAAAGATAGCGTTTTCCAGCTAAGCAAAGCCTGGGATCCCGCTTTAAGCACGATTAAAACACAACGACAGTCTACACGGAAATCCGCTCCTGTCAGGACACCTGTAGAAGAAGAAGCATTGTCACCACGACGGCAGAGTTCCGTAAGCGGTCGTGGCCGCGGAAGGACTGCGGCCCATGAGCTGTCGCGGGGCGCCGCACTTCCCCCACCACCAGCCGCGGACCGCTCGGAACGCCTGAAGATGGCAAGAAGTTGGCTTGCCGAAATATCGCGCTTTTTGGAAGACGCTACCTGGTTGAAAACCCGACAAATTTTCAACATTTCCACAGGTCCTAAAGATTATGATTTGGAATGTATTCTGAAGTATTGTGTTGAAAATACAATAAAAACAATAGAGTCTACACAGGAACTAAACTGCTGTTATTGGAGATAAAGCATTTAGAAATGAGAATTATAAGTAGAACCAATTTTGTACAAGAGCCATTTAGTAGCTTTCCAAAAATAATTGGTTTAAAAGAGTCGAAGAAATGTTACTTCCCACATTTATTCAATACCCAAGAAAATGAAAATTAAATAGGAATTTTTGGGAGATGTCAAATATTATTGTGTTGAATCTATGAAACCAGAGAAAGAGAAATATGTCTCAAATCGGATAAGCAAAAAGTTAAAGGAAATTATGTATGCAATAGAGGAAATGAATGAATGAATACTGCAATTCTGATGTAGATATATTGAGAAGAGATTGTTTAGAAATAGAAAAACAATTCATTGAATTAGCTAATATAGATCCATTAGGTTATTTAACAATTGCTAGAGTTTTCGTGGCTGTATACTGATGCAAATATCTCCCTAATAGAAAAATTGTTGTATTGAATAAAGAGCAGAAGCAAAACTATAGCAAAGAGTCTATTGCTTGGCTAAACTGTTTAAACAATAATAGTATTCTACATGCTCTTAATGGTAGTGAAGTAAGTATATCTGGAGCAAAAGTAGATGTCTTTGATAAAGAAAACAGTAGTTTTCATCAATATCATAGCTGTTTCCGGCATGGTTGTAAAAATGTTTTAAAACTGAAATGGTTAACAATATAAATAAAGAATCGATGAATGACCTGTATCAAAAGACGTTAATAAGAAGCACAAATATGCAAAACGCTGAAGAATTTAGTGGAGACTTGGAAATGTGAGTGTATTAACACAGTAGATTTTTAAAATATTAATAAATTAAAAAAGTTGCCTAAAGCTATTGAACCTTTGAATCCAAAAGGTGCATTTCATGGTTGTCAAACTATTACCATAAATTAAGAGATAAAGCAAATGGCATTATCATGACAATAAAATATCAGGGCCATTCAATAAGCAATGCCCCACATTTTTTAAAAAGCAGTTAATATACCTAGACAATCGTCCTTGTTGGTGCTTCACACTTCATGTTGGTTCTGTGCACCAGTGAAGTTTCGAAATGTTCTGCCAGGTTGGCAGAGCTGTAGTACAGAGTCAAAATGGTGTCTTCATACAACTCACATTACAACCAACATGCTGTTGTTGAATTATTCTGTGGAGAAAAAGAAACCATGATGAACATTCATTGATAGAAGTACAATTGGGCGATGGGTAAGGAAAGTTACAGCCTCAGGATATGCAGAAGCAGAGCTCCATGATCAGCCACACTCAGGACGTCCTGTGACAGTCATTGTTCAAGACATGCTGAATTCTGCAGATGCCATTATTTGTATCGACCGGCGATTCACAACTCGACAGTTGCCTCTAAATTTGTTGGTCAGCATTGAAAGTGCATCTGCAATGATCAAGACTCTCGGATGTTGAAAGAGGTGCTCATGATAGGTTCCATGAATGCTCGCAGCGGACCACAGGATTCAAAGAAAGGCCATTTCATCTGAATTGTTGGAGCGTTTTGAGACCAACAGGGAGGCCTTTATGTCACAGATCGTTAAGGGGGGCGAAAAGTGGGTGCACTACTTTGAGCCCAAAACAAAAAGGCAGTCCATGGAGTGGTATCAACCTCAATCACCGAAAAAGAAGAAATTCAAGACAACCCCATCCGCCAGAAAAGTCATGGTGACTGACTCCAGGAATTCTGATGGCATCATTCTCCTGGATTTGATGCCAAGAGTGTCAATCATCAATTCAGAAGCATGAAGACTCTGAATAAACTCAAGAAGCGTTTCTAACGTGTTCAATTGACACGAATCCAGTAGCAATCTTGCTCCAACACGATAATGCACTCCCACACACAAGACTGAGAATCCAGAAACACATCGCCAAATTGGGTTGGACATCTTTGCCTCATCCACCCCACAATCCCGACCTGCCATCGTCGGACTTCCATAGCCCTTGGGCCACTCAAAGATTCTCTACAGGGAACACACTTCAAAGATGACGAGAGGTCAGTCACGCAGTGAAAACATGACTGAGGCTACAGGACAAGAGCTTTTACCAGCAGCGAATGTATGTTCTACAATAACGTTGTCATATGGCCATAGAAGATGATGGAGACAATGTAGACAATTAGGACATGAACAACACATTTTGTTGTATATTTTCACCAAATTCTAACTCTTAACAATAAATATGTTCTGAGAAAAAATAAACGTGGGGAATTACTTATTGAGCGACCCTTGCATATTGATGTCTGTAGTCTTTTATCAACTGCAAAATATCATGAATATTATCCTAAGAGCCATCCAACAAAAATTTGTAGACTGAGACTTTATACTAAAAAGGTAGAGATTTATAAAATGGAAAGTGTTGGCACCTATAGGAGTGTAGAATCAACCTTTGCCAAAAGAGACAAAGATCAATAAAAATAGAAAACTGCTCTTTTACTTATGTGTCAAATGTGCAGAAGAAAAACTAAATGAATGTAATCACAATGATGATGTAAGACGTTTTATTGGAACTTCGCCATCTGATGAAGTAAAGAAAGTCGTGGAAAGAATGATATAAAATGTTAAGTATCAATAAAGCGTGTGATTTTAGAGATAAAAGCAACATGTTGTTTAAAAATTATGTAAAACACTTTATGAAAATATAATTAGCAACCACTCCCCATGAGTTTGAATCTAATGACTTATACCTCAAAACAGAGAAAGACAGTTGGATATTGCATTAGATCCTGATAAGATAAAAGAAAACCCAGAATAAAATACTGTTGCTATGATATGTCTAAATTCATTGTGGGGAAAGTTTAGACAATGGCAAAATATGAGTAAAACTGAGTATATTACAGATTATCACCAGTTTTATGAGATATAATTGGACGATTGATTAGACAATATTGACATAAATTTTATTAATGATAATATGGCTCAGATGAAAAGTAATTTCAAAGGTTATTATATAGAAAATAACACTGATGTAAACATTTTTACGACAGCATTCACTATATCAAATGGATGGCTCAGGTTGATAAAATTTTCTCAGTTTGACAGCCAAGTCAATGCGTTGTTCTCCAGCAACATTTCACCAAGTTTCTTACTTTCCATCTTCAGGTGACAATGGAAAGTAAGGAACTTGCTGAAACATTGCTGGAGAACAATGCATTGACTCAGCTGTCAACCCAAGAAGATTTTATCATCGAGATTTGCCGAGAAAGCCTGCATTCTCATATAAGGCTTAGGTTATTTGATTTGTTAGATAAACTTGGAGAATCAGTTATGTATTTTGATACAGGTGGGGTAATATAGAGTATATAGATGATGGCAAAGATACTGTGGAAACAGGTTGTACGCCAGGTGAATGGACTGACAAGTTAGGAGACAAGTGGATTCAAATCTTAGCATCGACTGGATCTAAAAGCTACTATTTTAAGAAAAATGATAGAAATACTGTGATGAAGATGAAAGGGTTTACTTCAAAATATAAGGATATTCAAAGGTTGAATGGAAAATATATGATTAAAGTACTTGAGAATGAAGTGAAAGAAAAGATACAATTAGAGTACAAGCTGATAATGAGCGAATTTAAGCCAAAAACTTAATCAACAAGTAAGTTAAGAAAGAATTCTCATTTTAGTATAGTATAGTAAAAGAATAGTTCCAGATAATTATGATCCAGTGCCATAAGTATATTACAATTAAAATAAGATTTCTACATTTTCTAACATAAAAATAAAATTTGTATTGGGAATTTTTTAAACATTTATATAAATAAAGTAACTTTTTTCTTGTATTCTCCATTTTCTAAAACTACTTCCTTTCGATTTCTCTTTTTTAATTCATACTTTTGAGAAGCATGAATCTGAATTAGAAAGTCAGAAATTTGAAAACTATCTTTAATACACCAGCTTTCATTAAATATAAGTAAAGCTTCCTTTCTTCTGTAGCTAATATTTTTTGTAAAAAATTATAATTATTATTTTAATATTCATATTTTGTATGTAGACTTTCGTTTTTTAAAATTCTGTTAAGCTTTTTTTGTTCTTCATGAGAATAAATATTTTATTTCTATTTTTGTCACCAGAGTTTTGGAGCATAATTCATTTTTTTAACTTTTGATGATTCCCAATATTTTGTCTTCTTCATTTAAATAATTTTGTTCCTTTTGTCAAATACGTATCTATCTTTAACAATGCCACCACTGGAATAATACTGTTTTTGCAATCAATGTTGTCTACGTATAACATGTAACATTTTATTGCAATAAAAATTTTGTCCATTTAAATGGAGCCCCTCCTGAAGAAGCTCAATAATGCAAGCAATTCTAATTTGATTAAAAAATAGAGATATTAATGTAATGGGTTGAATAACACTACTGGATACAAATATTTCAATACCAGATGTGCAGATAAAATGAGACTGTGCTTAATAATGGGTTTAAGATTCCTTTACTGAATGGATATTTGAAATCAATAGCAATTTAGGTTTCTAATTGTTTGAAGAGGGACATGTTAAATTGAGATACAATTGATTAAAGGAAATGAAAGTTAATTCTAATATATTTCATGATTTAGAATTTTTAGTTTAACTGAAATTTATGATCAATTTTTTTATTATTCTGCCCACATTATTTTTTCCTGACAAACCTGCTTAGTTCTCTCTGCATTGTCAACTACGTCACAACGAATATCTGGTTCGCTACAGCTGAGAGCTGTAGAGTTTTACAAGTGGCGTAGGTTCCAAATATCCTGGAATACCACTACCCATATCGTTTAGTGCCTTGTGAACTTTGCGTGGAAAGACTTATACCAGACTGGACATGCATACTCTGCAGCACTTTGAAATGTTGCTAATGTCGTCGTTCGGAGGGTTTGTCGTTTGGAGTCCTCCCTACTACCAGTGATCCTCGAAAGGATACTATTTCTGGCTTCCAGCTTAATTCTCATATCCTTACAGTGCTGCCTGTATGACAGACAAAGTGATTGGTCTCTTTCTTGTTATTCAAATGTTTCTGGCAAGTTAATAGCAAAACGGCGTTTAGACTATGTAATGATAGCTCAGCATAAAGAAGTGACATAAATTTTATTTTAAACGGGGCATGAATGTTAATTTAGCACAATGATTGAACGAAAGTGAGAGTTCTGGCGCGCAGACCAGAGGGTAATCCTTCCATCTCCTGTTAAAACAGACGCTGAGAACACAAGTCAGTTCAGTAGGTGGCAAAAATCACACGTTCGTCGGAACTGCAAGGTATCATCTGTCGTTTCTACCTAACATTACTTCATGAAGTCATCATTCAGCTATTTCTTCTTGTTCACATGAAATGTGATACTGGATGGAGGGCTATGGCTTCCACAGCCAGAAATCCTACGCTACAAGAACTTGGACTGACCAATTCAACACATATCTGTTAGTCCATTCTGCAGGCTGAAAGCAATACGTGTCACTAGTCCACTGAAGAGTGCTTTTCAGAGACAGATACGAGTTTCTACATATAAAAAGCAAATTTAACTGTGTAATATGTTTACAAAAAATACACTTTGTAGTGAAAAATGTTGTAACATTCGCCTATCTGTCTAATATTCAGTTTCTGATATTGATAGCTATATAATGTGAACCTTAGTGTTTCTGTCAGGGTGTCTCTAGGTTCAGTCCACAGGGAGGATGATCTTTCCGTAGGACGCTCTTCGGACAGCATCAGTTTGTTCTGGGAGTGAGAGACAGTGCTGTATCCAAGGTGAGGGTAACGATAGTACCTAATATACTTATCGTATGCACAGATGTGGCGGAGAGTCCTCCGGTGGTTGTGCTGCTGCGGCAGCACTGAGGAGGAGGAAGAGGACAACGTTCAGTTGGAGGAAGAGGAGAAGAAAGTCCAGCTGGAGGCGGAGGGCGCCCCTCCAGACCCAGTGGCGGTCATGCAGCAGGTGAGGCTCGTCGCTGTACGTCACTCCAGAATGCTAGCAGTGTTTTGGGGCAGACCCACTGTTCAGGGGATGCACAAAAATATGGGAAAGCATTGCCACACCTAACAAGAAAACCCATGGTAATTAAATAATAGCCTCCAGTCGAATCGGAATGGATGACTATGCATTCTGTATCGTTCTCAAGGGGTCTTATACCATTCTTTCTGCAAAATAGTGGCAATTTCAGGTAACAACGATGCAGGTGGATAGCATTCTCGCACCTGTCTCTCCAAAGTAGATCACAAAGGCTCGATAATATTGAGGCCTGGTGACCGTGATAACCAGGGGAGATGTGACAGTTCATCCCCGTGGAAAAGGAAACCAGTCCTGGTCGATGGGAACGGTTTGAACAGGGGCCCTGTTAACTTCGAGCACAGCATCGCCATTGGGGAACAGACGTTGTACCAGGGGATCAGCCAAAATGCTCATATAGCCATGGACATTAATGCAACCTTGTATAGTGATCGCAGGGGCCCATGAAATACCACGATACTCCTGCCCCAATCATCTCCAAACCCCCGTCGTTTTTCGCTCTTGGGATGTAAACTCGGCCATAAGTTGGAAACATTGTACAACATTACTGATTCGACCAGGTGACCTTCTTCTATTGTTCCACAGTCCAGTCTTTTGTCTTTCGCACCATGTTTTCCTCTTACGGGCATTTTTGTCCTTGTTGATTGGTTTTGGAATTCCAGTTAGCCCTGAAATTCTCTGCTAATGGAGCTTCCTTAGTGTTGTTGTGGTGCACATGGCGTTCGCGAGTGCCACGTTCGGTTCTGCAGTGACTTTTACTGCTGACTCTTCCTACTGTTCGTCGCAATCCTCTCCACGAGCGTATGTCACGATCACTCAACACACGCTTTCGTCTCTGTTCTCACTTAGCGGATGACGGTTTTTTTCGTTTCCCTGTACACGCTACAGATCTTTGGCATGGTGCCTCTTGAAACACCGAACACTTCGGCTACCTTGGTTACGGAAGCACTCGCCATTCGAACACCAACATTTTTCCCACGTTCGAATTCACTTAACTACGGTATAACATTGTTGTTACGACGACTGACATCTGCAACGTATTGAGGATATAGCACAGGTGCCGTTCGTGGTCAGAGACAACAGAGCAACCTGCAGGCTTGTCCAGAATAGCACAAACTTCTCTCAATGTTTCCATAGAAGAAGCCAGGCATTACATCATACCGCAATTAGCTGTTCCTGCTTCTGCACCTGGACAAGCTTCCCTAGTGACATATACACAGCTAATCAAGGTTCAAGGAGACTGAGCTCTTCTGACAGACCAATTCTGCTCTTACCACTTCTCTACTCACTACTTGACACTCCCCACCTCCTCCTGTACTGCTGATTCCGCTTCTCGTGGCCTCTACTGGCCAGTTCCTTATTACATGCGGATAGACGGATAACCCAATCAGACTGGTGTGCAAAATTAAAGCCACAAACCAAAATTTTGCAAGGTTGCGTTTATTGTGCCACAAAACAGTATAATCATCTCATAGTACAGTAGAAACAACGCAAAGAATACAGAACGTAAACGACTGCAACATGCATAATGGTAGACAAAAATGTCTTCGTGTTTTCCAACTTAAAGGATTTGCACACACATTTTGACAACTGGTTAAAGTGCTGAATGTGACGTGCGACCACTTCTGGTGCCAACACAGACCAGACAAACGAAGGGGCATGCTGTTAATGTTGTTTTCAGCCTCATGTTGAGGCAAGAACGCCCATTCTTATTGCAGCTGCTGTCAAGTCTTGGTGAGTGGTTGGCGGATGCTGAGGTGATGCAACCTGTATCCACAGTGCATCACAGACGTGTTATAGTGGATTCAAATCGGTAGAACTAGCAGGCCACGTCATGAGTGCAAATATCTTCCGTTCCCAGGGAAACATCAACCACCCGTGCTCTATGAAATCGATCGTTATCGGCCAGCAATACGACGTCTGGGCCCACAGCACCTTGCAACAACTGCACAGGAGGTCCCAAGGAAACCTCACAGTACCTGACAGCAGTTACGCCATGCCGATTTAACTGTACAATTTCATGAAAAGGTGTTCGAGTGGTCAACGTAACCCCTGCCCACACCATTAGGGATCATCCTCGTTATCAGTCTCTTCCACAATGGTTGGGTCACAAAATCGAGTTCCGCATTCCCTCCAGATCCAAATTGGTCGAGAATCACTGTTCACACCAAATTGTGACTCATCAGCGAAAATAACATTGGACCACAATTCGACCATCCAGGTGGCGTCTTCACTGCTCTACTCTAGACGTTCCCTTCTGTGAAGATGCGTCAGAGGTACACATACAACAGGTCTCCGACAGTAAAGGCCACTCTTCCGAAGCCTTCTGTACACCGTTTGCCTCCATGCAACACATGCAGTGGATGCTGCGAGGTCAGATGCCAGTTGCCGTGCAGCCAAACAACAGTTCTCTGTTGCTCATGTTACACGTGGTTGGCCCTGCCCTGGTCTTCGGGACACAGTTTCGATCTGTATAAACTTTCGCCCATCTAATTCATATTAAGCCATCGGGTCACATCAGTCTGCGACTGTCCTGCTACCATTCTTCCCACGGCCCTCCACTGCAGAGACAGTGGTAGGCGTCATCTCAGAAACTTGCCTGTGATATATATATTATTCATTTTGAGGTTGAAGCCAATTCTTGTGTCTCAGTAGGCAATCCAAAAATATGTGAACTGTACTCTTCAATACATAAGCACCTAAGAAAATTATTACACGTCGATCGGCAGTGGGCACAAGTCAAACGGAACATTGCTGCTTTGTGCTATTGGCAAGCATCACGAACCGTTGACATGGTATCGATTTGAAAAGTCTCAAGGAAAATTGAGATTAAGATGCAAACATGTGTTCCTAATATCGACATAGTCCAGTTTTAAGAAAATTTTCCTGTGTTAAATCTACATTCAGAGTCAGGTGTCGGCTACGATGTAGCTAATAAACCCTTTTCTTTACAGGAGTGGCAGACGTTTCTGCAGGAGTTCTACGCAGTCTACAGCGGACTGGCAGATGAGCTGTCTATACAGTCACAAGACGTGAGAATCACTACCTCTCTGGACTTGTGTTGTAACTGATAGTCGCAGATTCTTACGGCGCATGTGCTAGTTGCAATTCGTACAGAGCACATAATGATGCCATAAAACCTATTAACATTAAATCTAGAAGTGGAGTTAGGTGTTGGTTAATCTGTAGCTGATACAGTCCTTCGTCTACAGGAACGTGAGCTGTTTCTGCAGGAGTGTTTCGAAATGTACTGCAGGATGATGGAAGAGGAGCTAATGCAGTCAATAGGGGTGAGTGTTACTAACTCTGTATACTTCAGTCTTAACTGTTAGCCATATATTCTAGGTAGCTTTTGTCGACAGTAGATTACAGTGGTGAAGGCATTCATTTCTTCAGTCGCCCCAACCCCCCACGTAACCAAAAACATTACGTACTCCACTAACTACATTTCTCTGCATCTATTCATGTCTATTGTGCACTCCAACGGACTTGGGCAAATCCAGCAGGACAATGCGTCACCCCACACGATCATAATTGCACTTGAGTGGCTCCAGGAACGCTCTTCTGAGTTTAACACTTCTGCTGCCCATCAAAGATGATTAACATTATTTCCCTGTTATTTGAAACATGTCAACAAGGTAGGCTACATTTTCCTCACATTTAAACGGATTTAATCAGAGTTATTGATACTGAAGCGTTGTGTGAAATCTGCCACGAAATCCCGTCAGTGATAATGAGAATAAGACATACTCGGTTTTCTTTTTCTTTTTGAATGGTTTCGTCATGTTGGTAGTCTACGTCCAGAATTAAGAAGCTAGCGTCACTGACCTCTTAAAGAGCCTAATAATTGTGTATTAAAACAGTCAGCAAATTTGAAAAAACCTGCACGAATACCACTTCACCATCAGTGAAGCAGTTTAACAACAGTTTTGCCCACCTAGATCAGAAATATACCACACATTTCCATTTCCCTCAATGCCTCATCAGCTGTAGTGACGTCACAAAACGTTGTGCTCGTCTCGCAGGAGACGGCGGCCCCTCCGCTCGCCCCCGCACCCGCAGCCCGCAGTGCTTCAGAGGTGCCGCACCGGAAGGGAAGCGACGTCAGCGTCGTCGTGGCCGGCCCACCACCGCCCCCCGCAGCTCATCCTCCAGCAGTGGCGAGGCTCCGCACACCAGGTGGAGGCCGCGGCGGCGCTACCGCAGGCGGAAGCTACGTGCGGGTCTTCGAGGCCGGTTCGCCCCCCGCACCGCCGCCGCCGCCGCCCCCAGCAGCTCCTCGTCCGCCTCCGGCAGCAGTTGGGAGCTGCGGCGCTAGAGGCGGAGACCCAGCCGTCGTTGTCGCACCTGCGTCCGCACCAGCGTGGGCGCGCGAAGGCCGGGAGTCAACAGGCAGATTCTGCTCGACGACTAGACGACTACAGACTGTGTTCGCGTGCACAACAGTAAATAAATTGATCCCTCGGGTCCGGCTTGGCACTCTGTTATTGTTCTTGTAGTTTCAATCAGTGACAGACATCACAGCGGTGACTGACATTACGAAATTGTTAATCGAATCGTTTCTGGGAATCCGCTGTGTTAGCGTCAGATCCCGCTAGATTATTGTGCGCGGAAATGTTAGCAGCAGCAAGCAACAGGTGCTTCACAGAGTCTCCCTCTGCAGCAGGGCGCCTCGCGTTTTTTTAGTGTATTTCGTGGTCGTCAAACAGTTCCACGCCATGATTTACGACCATTTCCCAAAGGAGAATTCTGTTCAGAAAACTTAATGGGAGCAGCAAGGTTGCCATGGAGACACCCCAGTGGTAGTTTGCATCAGGCTTCGCGTCGCTGTTTGGCGGCGTCAAACTTTTCCGCTGCTGCCTGCTTCTCTGAATATTCGAACAACCAGTCACAAGCACAGAGTGTGACACGAGATGACCTCCACCAACACATATACATATACATACGAATTGTGTGTAAAGCGCTAGAACGGACGTGCTGGACACTCTGAAATATTTCATCTGATTTTGAGGAAACTATTTCGTAAACATATAGATTTTTTTCACATCCCAAACTGACACCTTGGAGCGATAGTAAATTGGACTTCTTTTCGCTGTTCATCATAGTTATTGTTATGCATCAAAGTCAATACACAATACACGAAATCTTAAGAGTTTACAATGGTAAACATGCATTGTGTAGACTTTGTTCCATTTCAGGCCATACATTGCTCAATATCAAATTTAGATAACATATTGAAATAGTGTTATGTTGAAGACAAAAAGATATTTCCATTCTCGACATATTGGTTTGTATATATATGGGAGGATAACATGGTACATTCAATTCTACATGCGACTTGGATGACCTATAGTCATAACATACATCGTATTTCATGACCTTTACTAGATACGAAAATGGCATTTTCTTACAAATGCTGATGTGGACCAGACACACACTGTGTCATGCAATTAATACCATAAACTTTTTTATCTATCGAGGTATGGAAGCAACTGCAGGTTTTTCGACGCAACCATATACTTTTTTGGAACTGCAGTTAATATATTGTCAAAGAAGAATACAGTGACAGAACACAACTTTATATTTACTACAACCTGTGTGAGCTACTGAGCTCTAATCAAAACCTGTTATGTGTCATGTCACAAGATGTAATCCCTAACTACACCTTGTGACCCTTTCAGTTTGCATCAAGGCCTTTTCTTTACTTACAACCTTTTAATGCTTTACAGGTGCGTGTAACGACTTCGGCTTCCAAATTAATTTTCTAGCATCGTTATTGAAACGGTCTTCATAGGCAGGCGTCTGATACAACACTTCAGTTCCTTTTACTAAAAGATGATACATCCAACGTGCTATCATCCCGTGATGCAAACCGTCAGGTAAAATTCCCTGTCCACATCTTCAAATTACAAAAGCCCTGGAAACATACAGAACACAAGATGACTGTTCCCACTAACTTATTAGTCGTGGTGTATGGCCAAAGCTGCTATAGTAATTAGCTTTGACGTTCTCATTTTAACTTTAGATTCGTTTCTCATTCAGTAAAATATCGAGTGTGCTTAAGATTAACCTACATCCCCAACACCGATAATAACTAAAAATAGTGTTACATCAAATCAGTTCAGCCTGTGATCGGCATGCGAATGGCTACATGGTTTTTTATGTCAGCAGATTTGTTTAACTTTTATGTTAAAGTGTTGAACGAAACTGAAGAAGAAAAATTCTAGGGTTAAGTTTTGCAAAGATCGACAAAGATCTATTGATAGGGCTTAAGATTAAATTAAAGGTAGAAGCCTGAATCGTAGCAGCTAACTGATTATGAAACACTGAAGAGTGGAGAAGAATTAAGCAATTCTGGCAGCTTTCAACTAAAATTTCACACTACAGCTGAACAAGGATAAGTAGAAGCGGCATCGCAAAATCTTTACTGCCTTTAAACAGTCGAGCACTGAGGTGACAAAACTCAAGGGACTGTGATATGCACGTACACAGATGGCGGTAGTACGGCGTACACAAGGTATAAATGGGCAGTGCACTGGCGACGTAGTCATTTGTACTCAAGTGATTCATGTCAAAACGTTTCCTGTGTGATTTAGGAGGTACGACGTGAATTAACGGTGTCTGAACAGGGACTCGTAGTTGGAGCTAGACGCATTGGCCATGCTATTTCGGAAATCGTTAAAGAATTCAGTACTGCGAGATCGACAGTGTCAAGAGCATGCCGAGGATACCAAGATTCAGGCATTTCCCCCCACCACGGACAACGCAGTTGCCGACGACCTGCACTTAATGACCGAGAGCAGCGGCGTTTTCATAGCTGTCGGTGCTAACAGACAAGCAACGCTGTTTGAAATAACGGCCGAAATCAATGTGGGACATATCTGTTAGGATAGGGCAGCGAAATTTCGCACTGATAGGTTACGGCAGCAGACAGCCGACACGAGCGCCTTTGGTAACAGCATCATGTCCCCTGTCGCACCTTTCCAAGGGTCGTGGCCATTTTGGTTGCACCCTAAACGACTGGAAAACCGGGGTCTGACCATGTGAGCTCCGATTGCAGTTGGTAAGAGCTGATGACAGCATTCGAGTGTGGTGGAGATTCCACGAAGCCATGGACCCTCGTTGTCAACAAGGGGCTGTGCAAACTGGTGGTGGCGCCATAACCATGTGGGCTGTGTTTACACGGAATGGACTCGTTCCACTGGTCCAAGTGAACCGATAATTGAATGGTATGTTGTGGTACTTGGAGACCACTTGCAGCCTTTCAACGATGGTATTTTTATCGATAACATTGCACCATGTCAATCAATGGCCACAGTTGTTCACAATTGGTTCGAACAATATTCTGGATAATTCAAGATAAAGATTTGGCCACCCAGATCACCCGACATGAATGCCATAGAACATTTATAAGACATTCTTTCACAATTACGGACGGCTGTAGAGGTAGAATGGCTCAGTATTTCTGCTGGAGACTTTCACTAACTGCTTTATGCTGGACAAAAGGAGATCCGATGTGATGTAGGCAGGTATCCCATGACTGTTGTCTTCTCAGTGTAGCATACATAGAGCGGTTTTATCCAGAGATGAGCGATCACACTCCAAGAAAAAAGACATTTTTCGCACACAGTAAGTCTGTTACCCCAAGAACAAACAAAATTATGGCTATGATACCTCATGTTGGCTCTACCGACTATAAAGTAATGCTGTACATGGTATGGTTGTAACATGAAGTCCTGTTCGGTGGAGACACAGGATTTTCTCCAAGTGTCTGGACACATCGCCTTCATCTCGTACGTTACATGACAGAGCCGCAACGAATGCAGCAAATGTGACACTTGTGACTTAAGACCCTTCTTCACAAATCCTGTTGAGAGCTAACTGGCAACCCAGGCAGTGTATCCACTACATACTGTGGGACATCACCGGACTGTATCCTACTGCTTAGGGCGTGAACAATATGATTGTGTTTATGACATCATGAGAACCAGACACCAACTCACTGGATCTCGAGACTGGACGCTTGACTTTCTGAGCAGAACAGTCTGCAAAACGAGTTCACTGTTTGTATTCAAATAAGACGCTCTCAATCCGCAGCACTGGCCCCACTCGAGATCTGTTAACAAGGACATGTCCCATGTGCCTGAATCAACTGGACTGCACCAATACACCAAATCAGTGAAGAAATTCGCGCTGATCATTTTGTCCTGAGTCGACACCACTTCAAATAGGAGGTGAAACAGATAGTATTGTTGCAAATTGGGAACACTTGTATAAGGCCCATATTTATGTCACAAATCCCACTTTAGAGCAGATCACTTATAAAGGAAGCAGCTGCTTCTTTATGGGCAAGTTCAAGTAAACGCGATGAAAAGCAACCAATGATAAGAGATCCTAATAGAAAATGCTCAAAAAGAAAAACTTTTATCCTACTCTCATTGTTTGTATAGTTTGAGTTTTGCTGATCACTAGCCTCTTTCTTGATACTCTTTTGCCCACAGAAAAATGCTATGTAGAGCCACCAATGTTCTGTAGGACAAAGTTAATACTTATTCTCGGTGCAGTTGACGTTACTGCACTGTGTGTCAAATCAAGAAGCTGAGTCCGTGAAATGTCACTCTACAGTCAAGATGAGTTATGAGTATGGCAAGCTGATCGTCGAACTGGTATACACATAGCGACATTATTCGAACATTAGACAACTAACATGAGATGCAAAACACTGAACATCTGCCTCATCATGGTCCCTGCGCTCATAACGGTCCTATCTGCTGCCTCCTAGCTATAAACTGTGGCTCCTAGCTACACCGAGGAGAATGCAGAATTGCTTTGCGCTGGCTTTCTGGAGGCATCTGTGAAGGCTGTGTCAACACAAGACAGTATGCAGTCATCTCCAGGCGATCCATTAAGAACCAGATCATGAACCATGCTCACCCTCCCCTGGACTGTATTGTGAGTGAAGAATGTGGGTGAAGGAACACCAAGAATGGAAACTGGACCAGTGTGTGTTCTCTAGCCCTGATGGCCATGGTAGTTGGGAGTGGATGTGGCCAGGTTCCAGCACACATCTGATGCATGCAGTCCCATAAGATGATCGGGCAGGGTGGGGGGAGGGGGGCGTGCATCAGTCATGTTTTGTGCCAGAACTGTCTACAGTCTACATAGGTTGGATGCTGCTCGTCACCAATTGGAGGGCTGTGCACTACTGCGATAGTACCCTCCAGCCTATTGTCCAGATTTTCCAAGGCAATAATGCACGAGCACGCCGCACCCTCCTCGTGAACATCTTCTTCCAGATGGTGGGAATTCAGTGAATGGAATGAATTGCAGTATCTCCTCACAAGAATCCTTCTCAGTATGCTAATAACAAGCTGTAGCTTTCACTGTGTAAACATAGAAACCCTTCTTGTGCAACGAGGAAGGCAGAGTGCATTTACTTTGGTTATTCAGAAAACTTAGTCTTTCATTCCTTCTCCACTTGTATTTAAGCACACATGTGCTCATGGACACGCAAGTTACACCATTTTTGAGCAGTTTATAAAGAGAAGGGTACCAAAAAGGTTTACTTCTGTTGTGTTCACCGAAGTACACTTGACATTAAATGTAAAGGTGACAGGAAGAGAATCCATCACCACAGAAGGTAGTCGCTCTGATTGATCTTTCTTACTATGCACACAACATTTGTCTCAATGCAAATTAGTTATTATCAGAAATTTAAGGCAACCAGAGTAAGAAACACCCAACAATAATTTATTAATAATACTAGACTTTTTTTGCAACTTTGCTTGTACATGCATTTGACATACACAGTAAGACCAAGAAAAATGTTGCACTCTTTGATAGCCGATATCAATGGAACAAAATGACATACCGTTACAATAATACCTTGGGGGGAAAGGTTATTTTATGTGATCAAAGTGATTCCCTATTAGCAGCCAAAGAACGTCACTGGCGCCTAACTGTTGACCGAACTACAGCTATCAATTTTGCTGATGTGATAGCCACACAGGACGTTTCGTTCTCGTAGCTCATTCAGTGCAGATGGCTTCTGTGGATAAACTTCGTTTTTCAGTATCCCCAATAGGTATAAGTCAAGAGGAGTAGGATTTGGAGACTTCTGTGGCTACTCAACAGCTCCTCTTCAACCTATCCATTATACAGGAAGATTTTCATCCAGGTAGGCTCTGACATCTCTGTTGTAGTGAGGTGGAGCGCCATCTTGTTGTAGTTAAAATCTTTCATTCCAAACACCTCTCAGATGGCGGATAAAACATTTGTTTGCAGCATATGCAGATACACCCCACCAGTTACGATATCTTCAAAGAAGAACTGGGCCAAACAAAACACATGATGGAAGACTATACCACACATTAACACCCAGTAGACTAACATGTTCGTCCACTTGAAGTTGAGGATTTTCAGGATCCCAGTGCACACAGCTGTGGAGGTTTACAGTACCATTCAGTTTGAATTGCGCCTCATCAGAACAGAAAACCATCCCTGCAAACTATTCATCCTCACGAAGCATGCCTTCAAATCACTCTCAGTACCTCGTCCTTCGATACAGGTCACCTTCGTTCACAATGTGCAGCGATCTTGGAGTCTACACTTTCCACTTTACAGCTTTCAGAAATCGTTGTACGCTTGATTAGCTTACCTCACTTTTACATGCACCCTGCTTCATAGATTTTTGAATACACCTAGTAAAATGATGCGACACAGCATTGCTGAAAGCTGGATTTTGTTGATGCTTTCAATCGGCCACACCTTGATGCTTTCAATCGGCCACACCTTTTCAAATGCATATCCTGGACATTACCGTTGGCTTCATATTCATCCTAAATATGATGAACTGTTGTACGTGTTGGTGACAGTTCTGTACCTCCCTCATGTTTCTGTACCTCCAGTACTAATTCAGTATGGCCTTGCATTCCTAAAATGACAATCTTCATCATTCATTGCTGCACTGTCACCTGCTGGAAAACGCGCGCCGAAATCTGTTGAGAAAGCAATGGACTACACTACCATGCAAAATTGCTATGATGAGTCATTTTGTTCCAAAGATATTAACTATGAAAGAGTGTCTAAGTTTTTCTGGATCCTTCTGTGTATTGCAGACATCTCCTCTTCTTCCTCTCTCCTATCTCTCTCCTCACCTCATCGTTCCAGCCCTGTATTTCCATCCCATCCTTCCCAAGCTGTTTCTCCACATCCTTCACTACACTTCATTCATCTCCTTTCAGTCCCTCTCTCCGAGCACATTTTCTTCCCCCTCTCTTTTTCCACATTCTCCTCTCCTCACTCTGTCCATATCCTCCTGCCCCTTTTCAGCCTATCCACAACCCTTCTACCCCCTCCACCTGCTTCCTGCATTTCCATCTCTCAAAGTATATCTCCCTCCCCCTCTCTTTGTCTACCCCCAGCTCTCTCAGCTGTCTGTCCATCTTCTCCACCCCTTCTCCCAGTCCATCACCCCCTCTCCCATCGATGTATCTCATGCTGGAATTGCCAATGCTACATGCATAAGATGGCTCCTCCCCACTCTCTCTCTATCTCCTCCTCCCAACATTTTCTATATAACTCGTCATCCCCCCCTTTTGTCTATTTCCTCCACTCACTCTCTCTGACCATGTCATCTTTCTCCACTCACTCTCTCTGACCATATCCTCCATCCCCTCTCTCTCACAAAAACTTCCTATCCCCTCCCTCTGACCACATCTTCCTACTCCTTCCTCTAACCACATCTATCTACACCTCTTCCATCTCCACCTACCCTTCTCCCTTTTCCACTTGCCCACTAGCCCTCTACATACGGCTTCCACCTGCCTCCTACTAATTCCATTCTTCCCCAGTGTCCATTTCCTCTTCCCCATCGCTATATTCATCTCTTCTATCAATCTCCCCCTGTCCCAAGTCATGCTCATCAGCACATGTAGCCTCTGCAATACAATTGAATAAAGCAAGCAGTTACTACATCCAGCTTGAATAACATTTCTGCATCTGTAAGATCACAGATGATATGCAGCACCATGACTTTCTGTTAGCTAATGCTTGCCCATCGGTGTTTCAACTCTTCAAGCAGCTTCATCCCAATGCTGAGCCACAGGCCCTCTCATACACCACCACTGAGGGTAACCTCGACAAATATTTTGAATCCCATAATCCACATCACTGCAGCCCATCACAAGTTCTTTAGTTACCAGAAGCTATCCTGAGAGACCTACTGTGAATGGATTTCAAGGCCTCTCCATGGAGAGTAGCTTTTCTTGTTCCAGTAGTTAGTGTCATTAGCAGTATGCCTTCTATCTGGTAAGGGACATGGTGGTGGTGCATTCGCCCAATGAGGCTCTCTGCCAAGATAATCTCAAACATAAGGACTCTTTGTTGGATGCATGCCTTTCCATTTATAGTGCCTATGAACAATCTTTCTTTCTTTGAGAGGGAAAAATTTATGGACTTCTCGATGACGCAACGTACAGAAGGATAGAAGGATAACCGACAAGTCGCCTTCAAAGAAGAACCGTTGAACCTCTTCACAGTACCTTTGATGGAAAAACTGCCAAGAAACTTCGACCACGAGCGGCAACCAAAGGTCCACAAGGAGGGGACACCTGTGCGTCCAATAGACAGCAACATAAGAGCAGCAACCTATGAACTAGCCTAACACCTGATGGGTCTCCTTAGTCCATTTGTGGGAAAATGCGAAAACCAGATCCACAGTTCCATCCACTTTGTGCAACGTACACAAGAACTTCGGCTCCAGGATAGCGGCTTGTTAGTGAGCTTCGACGTAGTGTCCCTCTTCACTAGGGTACCACTGAAAGACTCCATCGATCTGATACGCAAGAAATTCGACAACAACCTAACAAGGCTCTTCGAGTTCGTGCTCATCTCAACATACTTCCTGTTCGACGGAAATTATTATGAACAGACAGATGGCGTCGCCATGGGATGCCCGCTTTCACTGGTTGTAGCCAACTTTTTCATGGAGAATTTCGAGGGGAAGGCAGTAGAACAAGGAAAACAAAAGCCAACTTGTTTCTTCCGCTACGTGCATGACACGTTCGTTGTTTGGCCACATGGATGGGACAGCTTAAATGAATTTCTGGGACACCTCAATCTCGCTGCACCCCAACATACAGCTCACGATGGAGGTGGAGCAGGATGGTGCCCTACCGTTTATTGACGTCCTGGTGAAACGGAAACCTGATGGCAAGCTGGGACACGGTGTATACAGAAAACCTACATACACCTAAATGCCTTCAGTTGCCACGACAACTCTCAGCGTGAAGGCGTTTTACGCACACTTGTTCACAGGGCACGATCGATGCGATCAGGAGAGCCTTCCAGCAGAAATGCAGCACCTCGAGACAACGTTTCGGAAAAATGGGTAAAACCAAAAGCAAATAAGACTTGCACTCCGACAGACTGCGCCAAGAGAACAAGAAGAAGAAACAGAAGAACACAAGTCATTGGCGTGAACCCCTTTGCCGGAACCACCTCAAGAAAAACCGGTAGAATCCTGGGGAAAACACAATGTGAAATGTGTATTCCGACCCCCTGCAAAATCCTAGACTCTACTAGGTTCAATGAAAGATGACCTAGGCCTTCGAAAACAAGGCGTTTATCAAATTCCCTGTCAGTGCAGAAAATCATACATTGGGGAGACAGTCCGCACTGTAGAAGAGAGGTGCCACGAACACAAGCGACATACCGAATTACGCCAGGCCACTAAATCAGCCACGGCTGACCATTGTATAAAGACTGGCCATACTATGGACTATGAAAAAACAAAAATACTCTATCAATCCTACTTCTGGGACTGTGTTACTAAAGAGGCCATCGAAATCCAACTACAGGACGATATAGTTAATAAAGACAGCGACCTTCAACTTAGTCAGGCTTGGAACCCCGCACTCAGCCTGGAGAGAAAGATGCGGTCCCAGAGATCGAACACCACCCCCAACGGCGGAAGCAGGGAGACTGCAGACCCCAGTTCAGACCCAGGCGCCGCTTCCCCCACCACCTCCAGCAGCCGCCGCGCCGGCCGCACCGAAGGCACCAGGAGAGAAACGGGTGAGGGGGTAACGACTAGTATATATAGGGCGCCGAGAGGAACAGCACAGCATTCGTCAGGAACCACCTGAAGATGGCAGCGTGCACGTCTGCCGAAATATTGTGGAGAAATTACGACGCTACCCGGTCGTACCCGAGAACTGTTCAAATTGGAAATACGCCAGGAAAACTTCAGATCGCATAGAGATGGAATAGATTTGGTGAGGAACTATGTATTAGACAGATGTACGGGACTATATCATTTGATCAAATTCATTGAAATGAAGGGAATGCAAAGAAATTCTTTCTCCTAGTGATGCTGTTGTTGTACATGCTGTAGGAGTACCCCTGACAATGAAAATTTAAGGTGTGACAAGACATATGTTCATACAAACTATAAGTTAGAGATTCTGGTCATAAGCATGATGTGTACCTTTAAGTTGAAGTCTGGCACAAGATCATTCGTTATGACATTCACTACATTGCAGGTTCATCTTTCTGCATAGTTTTCAGGTATCTAATTTCATATCATTCTATCTTCATTACCACTGACACCATTTCTTTCACTTCTATAAAATTAATGCAGTCTATATATATCCCTGTGGTTGCAAAAATGATTACCCACCTAACCCAGTCACTCCAGTGGTGTTCCTCCTACATACTGTCTGGAAGGACCTCTGGTTATAGTGCCCAGAACTAATAGATGGAAACATTACTGTCAATGATAGTCTGAATTAGGCACGGAGGCATGCTCACACAGCCTAATATTTTAGGTAATTGCTCAAAAGAAACAGACATTCTGGGTTAGAGAATTGTTTTGGTTCAACTTTCCATTTCTCACAAGATATTAATTCCACAGTAGGTTCTCCATTTCAGAACGGGTGTTATGATCTTATTTCAAGTAATTGCATACTCTGATTTTATCCCTGCTGACACTACATGAGTAGATTTCATTTTATTGAATTTGGTAAGTTGTTATAAATCTGTATTGCTGGGTAGGTCATGGTCCCCCATGAGTATTCCCACACACACAGTGGGGGACTCACTGGTAGCATGGTTTGTAGGAAGTATGAAGGAACATTAGTAGCAGTGAATGTTTGAGACAGGCTGGAGGTGTGATCAGATAAACCAAAATGTAGTTTAACACTGACTGATTACAACAAGCAGGGGATCCAGGTTTTTAAATAAAGTCCCAGACTGGCACTAATTTCTGTCTACCACAAGCACAATAGCATTTCCCCCAACTTCTTCCTCCCTCTTTCTGATTAAAGAATCTCTGGCCCTATAACTTAAAATTTGTACAGTCTTCACATTCAGATCTGTGAGAAGCTGGTAAGTGCAAATATTTCCTATTTTTATTACATGAAGGCTAAAGTGAGTTTCATTCCATTAAACACGATTCCTCTCCCTCTCTCTTCCTTTCTTTCAGAGTTTGTGGGCTGTACAAATTAATCTTTTATGCAGATGATGTTTGTGTATGTTGAATAAATACGGTGTTCAAATCTGCTGGGCAATCATGCAGAATTTCTTGATTTTTTTCTGCAAATAAAAGTACAAAAATATCCTATTTTTGGGAACTATTAGTTTTTCCCCTGAAGTAGAAAGAAGAATAGGTTGGAAAGATTATTAAGGAAGGGCATGTAACTCAGACCGCAGAATGTGAGGGACACACTTCTGAGGATCATGAAGAGCAAACCTCATCCTAATAGGTGTGAATAAGCCTGAGACAGGAGCCAAAAGGAAGTCAGAGTTGAGAGTAAGAATACATAGAAAGATTAGTTAGAGACAGATACGAAATGGATATTATAGTGAACACTTCAGTTAAGCAGTTTCTCGCTTACCTCCCCCCATTATCCCCCTCCTCCCAAAACATTGCACTAATACTATATAACACTGCCTCTAGCATTGATAACGCCAAATTGAACTGAAGTCACTCATCGATGATTACATCCCGTAGAGTTGCCAAACTACAGGCATGTTGAAGCTTCCTGCCAGATTAAAAATGTGTGACAGACCAAGATAAATTGGGACCCTTGCCTTTCATGGACAACTGCTCTGATCTGATTTGATTTGATTTGATTTTGTTTTCTTTTGTGGTGCAAAAAACAAATAAGATCATAACCACCCAAGTGGGAACCATAGAACACGAACACAAAAAAGGAGTTAAAAGTGACTACATGTTAAGCACAATTGATGCAAGGAAAGAGAGCTACAAACAAGGACTACGTCTTGCAGATAGGTCCACAAAATACACTGTAGGGACAACAGTGGTCTCGAACTAAAGATTAAATGTCCTTCGCCGCATTGCTTCGACAGATAAAAATTAAAATGCTGTCAATAGCCTGTTCATTGTTGACTAAAATGACCAGTGACTCAAATGGCAAACATACATTAGAACATAATCAGTTAAAATGGGGCATTCGGTCAGGAAATGGTGAACTGTGAAGGTTGACAATAGTGAGCATTAAGTTGTGAGTGATTACTGCTTAACAAATGGTGATGACTAAAAAGACAATGCCCAATATGCAACCTAGCTAATATGATCTCCTCATGTGAAGAGAACCAAGACAGGTCAGCCAAACTGCAGGGAGAGTTTTACTCCCCAGAGCTTGTTCCCATGAAGGGAAGAACAGCGGTTATGCCAAAGTGACACCAATAGCTGATAGATGGCAACACAAATACCATCAGATGGAATGGAAGAACTAGCGGACCGAGCTACGAGGACTGCAGCCTTGGCAGGAGCGTCAGTGTCCTCGTTTCCTGTCAGACCAATGTGACCAGGAACCCACATAAACATCAAAGTGGCTCCATCAAGAGAGAGCAAGTTACAGCTTTCCTGGATCCGTTGAACTAAGGGATGGATGCTGTACAGCACAAAGAGAACTTGAAGGGCACAGAGAGTCAAGGCAGATGACACAATTGAAACGGCTGTGTCGCTGGATGTAATGCATGGCCTATACAGGCGAAGAGCTCAGCTGTAAATATTGAGCAATGTTCCAGAAGCCAGTACCGAAAAACGTCGGTGACACTGATGAAGGCACACCCAACACCACAGTCAGTACAAGAGCCATCAGTGTATCCGAAGGTGTTACCACTAAGATCTGTGCGAAGGTCGAGAAACTTACACCGATAGATCGAAGCTCGAGAAGCTTTCTTAGGAAATGAATGAAGTTCAAGGTGAACAGGGGCTGCCACACGAAGGCAAGAAGGTGAAGGGTTCACAGCCATGGGGAAAGTGTCATGTAGCATGAAGTTAAGCTGCCAGAGCAATAGCTGAAAATGAACTCCAAGAGGAAGCAGAGAAGAGGGACTCACCCCATACTAGTGGTCAAGTCATCAAAGAATGTGGCATAGGGTGGGTGGCCAGGCATGGCAGACAAATGGCACATGTATCTGCTGAGGAAAACATCATGCAAGTATGACAGCAGTAGTTCAGCACCTTCTGCATAGAGTTTCTCAGTTGGACAAGTGTAAAAGGTACCAGTGGCCAAACGGATTCCACAGTTGTGGATTGTATTTAGACAGTGTAAGATGGATGAACGTGCAGATGGATAAACGAAACAGCCAGAGTCTAGTTTTGAACAGACAAGGAATCGGTACAAACAGAGGAGGGTGGTCTGATCTGTTCTCCAGGAGGTACCACTCAGATCACGTACGACATTGAGGGACTAGGTGCAGCAGGTGGCCAAATAAGATATGTGGGACGTCCAAGAAAGCTTTCCATGAAGCATGAACCATCAAAAATTGCGTAGTTTCAGAAAACGGAAGAGCTACAGGACCAAAAAGCAAAGACAACGGAAGAAATCCATTACGCTGTGAGAACTTCATACAAACGGCTTTGTCAGTGGAAAAGCGAAAGTCACTGTCGATGTTCCACGGCTACAGGCGATCGATACATCACAGAAAACGCCACTCAAGGAGACAAGTTCGTGAAGCACTGCAATACACCGCCAAATCGTCAACGAAAAGGGCATACAGGCCATAATAGGGTTTATGGCTATGGTAAAGTGAACAACAGTCAGAATGGAACCATGAGGCACCCTGTTTTTCTCAATAAAATACCGACAAGGCAGAGAACACAGGTATCTTGACACTCTTTCCCTTAAAAATTTCCTAAGGAAACAGGGCAAGCGGCCTTGGAATCCCAAAGTATAGAGTGTACAAAGGATACCAGTCCTTCACCAGATCTTGTAGGCTTTCTTCCAGTCCAAAACACGGCCACAGTCTGGTATTACCACAGGAAACCATTCATGATGTGAGGTGACAAAGTGACGAGATGGTCAACTGCAGAACAGTGCACTCAAAACCTCACTGAGAAGTGGTTGGTAAAGTGCAAGTTTCAAGTCACCATGCATCCAGGCATGAATTATATGTTCCACTACCTTGCAAACACAGTTGGTGAGAGAAATGGGGTGGTATCTAGACGGAAGGTGTTTGTGCTTACCGGGATTAGATATTTGTATGACAGTGGCTTCACTCTATCATCTGGGAAACGTGCCCTCTGCCCAGATGCAGTTGTACGTATGAAGGATAAAGTGCTTGCCCACAAGAGAAAGGTGAGGCAACATCTGAATGTGACCACAGTCAGACCCTGGAGTGGAAGATCGGGATGAGCTGAGAGTATGACCTAGCTCCCTCTGAAAGGAGATGGGTATCACCTTAGCTTCCTCGGCTCGTTTCCTATGGAGGAAGGCAGGGTGACAGTGAGTGGAGCTCGAAATCTCTGTAAAATATTAACCTAAGATGATGGAGATAGCAATGGGGTCCACTATGACATAGTCTTCTACGCTCATTCCAGAAACTGGGCGTTGGATCTTGGTCCCAGAGAGGTGTCAGAGGTTAGGGCACATGACGGAACAGAGTCGAACTCTTACAAGCACTACATCAAGAAATCCAGCTTTTTTTTACTCTATCTCAAAGAATGAGACAACAATGCACACACAGCTGTTTACAATGAATAAAGTTAGTCATCGTAGGACAATGGTAAAACGCGGAGAGCACGTCTCCACAAGCAGATTGCGACACATCATTCCTCAGTTCACCAATGAACTGGGACACGACTCATTAAGGATGAAGTGCGAAGTATGGACCACTCCGCAGCAGTAAGGATAAGGTCTGCAAGGTACTCTACCCGGTCATTACAGATGGGGAAATGTTGTTAGTCGAATGTCGCCAGGGTGGAGTACAGCCTCCAGTGGGCCTTAGAAAGCTTGCAATTGGGTTTACACATAGATGGGATAGAAGTCAGCAATTGGATAACACACAGGAAATGGTCGCTCGAGTATGTGTGAGAGAAAATGGACCACTCGAAACGATGGGCAGGCTAGGCAGTGCAGAATGAGGACCCCAAATGGGAATCAGTCTGTGGAGGCTGAAAGGAACGAGGGTGCTCCAGTGTTAAGTGAGGTTGAGTTGATTGAGGAGGTCAGCCATGAGGATACCTCTCAGAAAGGTTCTGGGAGGGCCACAAAGGGGATGGTGTGCATTAAAGACCCTGAGCAGCAAAAAGGGGTGATGGGGTTGACCAAAAAACTGAACAAGTATGCCCTGGTGATACTGAATGATGGAGGTAAGTTGACGTTACAAAGAGAAAGGTGAAGTGTAGAAGGAAAATGAAGACTAACAGCCTGCAGCTCGGGGTTCAGTGAGATGGTCTGACAATGAAAGTCATCCAGAACGAGCAATGTGACTCCCCCATTAGATGGACTGCCATCCTTGGGGGGAAGGTCGAAACAGACCACAAAGAAATGCGAAAGGTCTAAGTGGTCATGAGGACGCAATTTTGTTTCCTGGAGGCAGAAAACAAGAGGACGCTGCTATTCCGAAAGCAGCTGTAATTCCTCCTTGTTGGACAGAGTGCTGCAAACGTTCCACTGGAGGAGAGTCTACATGCGGAAAGGATAGGAGGGATGAAAATAAAGGTTGCCACCTCAATGACTGTCAAGTGCCAGCTTTCAGACTCACTGTTACAGGGCGCTGAGGCTGGAGGATCCTGTTCCACGGGATCTAAAGAGGTGTCGGCAGCCTCTCTTGGTTGGCCTGTGCATTCCAGAGCAGAAAAACGGTTGGCAGTGTGCACGGGGAAATGGAGGTTGGCCAGGTGAGGATATCACACTGCTGAAGAGGCTCTCTGAGTCAGGGAGGAGAAGACCGTTTGCCTTTGATTTCTTAGAGTCTTTGCGGTTGGCAGATCAAGACACAGATGATTGTTGGCTGGAAGGACATAAAAAGTCTTCACAGGAGTATTCCTTCTGTTCTACTAGTTGTGTAGCAAGTGATTTCGCCACCAGAGGCTTGTTATACGGCCAGAGGGGACGCAGACGAGGATGCTACCATGACACTTGGCAATTTGACAGCTGTAGTGCTGAATTTGAGGTCGCAAGTTTGTATGACTGTGTCCTTTATGGAGTGAGGAGTAGCAAGAACAGTAGTTTTAGTGCCAGATTGTAAAATGCAGGGCTTTCGACCAACCAACAACATGCGAGTGATGGGGCTCAGTCAGTAGGGATAGCTATTTAATTTTTTTTTTTTTTTTAAATCACCAGCCTTCTCAGCTTCTCAGTAGTCGCCGCTATGTGAAGATCGCGATCGGATTGTAGTCTCTGGTCACCGCGCATCTTTGGCGAGTTGGCATCCCGCGGGCCGCGACACGAAAGAACGAGGAAGAAGGGGGTTTCTGGGAGTTAGCTCTAGACTGTGTTTGAGGAGTGACGTCGGTGTTGTAGGGCAAGGCCGCTTGGTTGGCGGGCCCTGCAGAATCAGTCAGTTGGGGGTGGAACGCCGCGGGCTCGAAGATCCTAGCGTGGAGGGCTGGTGTTGTCCCGATGGCTGTCATCGTGTGGTCATTCAAAGGCTGAGAAGTGATTTCTTGGGTCTGCTATTGGATTCCGAAGAAGAACTCTAAAATGGTGCATGTTGCTGTTGCGTATATCAGACTTTGAGTGGTGTAAGCCTCGCTTCAGTACTACAGTCTCTAGCTAGAGCGCTGCTTGGGAGGAGAGCATTGATATTGGCATTGTCATCTATTTAGCTGCTTTAGAGTAGATTACTGTTTTGGATCAAAGGCGGATCCACTTATGAAACGTGTTAACTGCAGTTCACTTCTTATGGTATTTTACAATTCTACTTGTCGTGATGAAATCGCCAATAGTATTTTCATAATTTAGCTTGGGACGTCATTCTGTGGTTTGGTGTGGCCCTCCCAAGAGTTTAAAGCTCAAAATATTTTCTTATTGCCCTTGCTGAGGTTGCCTTGCAACAGTTGTTGTCTTGCAACAGTTTGATGAGCTGTGGTATAGTCAAAGTCCTCAGTAGTACCGCATCAACTCCCTCGACCCTTTTAAGACTTGTGAGCCGCACCCATAATGACATATACTCCTAGTATGCAATTTGTGTAAGTTGGTTGGCCTTGTTAACGTTTGGTGTATCGTGGAAAATATTTCCCATGCCGCATATGATCCTGAATGATAGCATGGCGCACAAAAGCGCATAACCACGACGAGATCAAAAGATCTGTATTGTATATTATTGTTTAACGGATGTAACCACTGAGCTTAAGAGTTGATTTGTGTTTTTTAATTTATTTCGAAAGGAAAAGATTTACATACCTGCTTAATTATAACATCTATGCTTAATTATTTGGCGTAATTCGTTGGATGTAGTATGCATCACATTTAGGGGGTGAAAAGTGTTTAAAAGGAAAGAAAATATTTTGTGATACACTGCACATAGTGAAGGCTACAGGGTTTGGGTGTACGTAGATAGTAATCAGATTTTGTTGCATTTAAGTTGTTTTAATTAAAATTTAGTGATCAATATTTTATTGCCTTTAGTGAACACAGGTGATATCGAGGAAATTTTTGTATTGCCATGTGGCGTTATAATCTTTTATTTAATCTTGCGTTTAGTAATTTATATTTTTTTCCGTTTTTTAAGAAGGAGTTTTGAGTTTTAAGTGTTGTAAATTGATCCTGAGAGCTGTTATTTGATCTTTTATTATTCAAGAGATTGTTGGTTAAATAATGCTTCAGAACTTTCATTAAGAAACTGTATTGAGGATCTTGCTGTTCATGATAACGAAATGTACACAAAGCTACTGCTGCGAAGGTCCATGCATAGGTCTTGAAACTGAAGGCAATAGACCAAGGCTGGAGTAGTGTCCTTAGGAAGCGAATGAAGGCCAAGGTGAACACAGGTCGTTGCACAAAGCAAGGTGATTCATACCCACCAGGAAAGTTGCAGGTAGCGAGAAGTTAAGCTGCCAGAGAAAGAGCCAAAAGTGAACTCCAGGAGATAACAGAAAAGAGAGATGTACCTCACACTGATGGTCAAAAGAGTCATTGAAGGAGGCATAGGATGGGCGGCCATACATAGCAGACAAACGGAATGCATAACTGCTAAGGAAAAAGTCACGGTGGTGGGACAGCAGTAGTTCAGCCACTTCTGCATACAGACTCTCTCTCGATCAGGCCACTGGCCAAATGGATACCACGATGGTGATTAGTGTTGAGACGGCGTAAGACGGATGGACGTGTAGATGCGTAAACGAAACACCCATAGTCTCGTTTCGAACAGACAAGGGACTGGTGCAAATGGAGGAGGGTGGCTCGATCTGCTCCCCAGGAAGTACCACTGAGAACGCGTAGGACATTGAGGGACCGCATACAGTGGGTTGCCAGGTGAGACATGTGGGAGGACCAAGAAAGCTTCCTATCGAACATGAGCCCCAGGAATTTCGTAGTTTCAAAGAACAGAAGAGCAGCAGGCGATGGAAAAAACCAATTGCGCCGTCAGAAATTCACACTAGCGGTTTTGTCACTGGAGGTTATGAAAGCCATTGTCGACATTCCACGAATGAAGACGATCGAGTTTTCGCTGAGGTCGCCGTTCAATGAGGCAGGACCGTGCTGTATTGTGATAGGTATCAAAATCGTCAACGAGAAGGGAGCCAGAGATGCCCAGTGGGATACAGGCCAATAGAGGGTTAATGGCGGTAGCAAAGAGGACCACGCTCAGGATGGAACACTGAGGCAACGCATTCTGCTGGATAAAGGTGTCCGACAAGTCAGAACCCATATATCTTGAAAACTCAGTCTTTTAAAAATTCCTGAAGGAAATGGGACATGCAGCCCTGGATGCCTCACTTGTAGAGTATGGAGGATACCAGTCCTCCAGCGGGTGTAATAGGCTTTCTGCAAATCGATAAACACAGCCATAGTATGGGATGTCCACAGAAAACCGTTGATGACATAGGTGGACAAAGTGACAAGATGATCAAATTCAGGACGGCGCGCTCGAAATCCACGCTGTGCAGTGGTTAGTAAATTGCGAGACTTCACCACCTGCAAACACAGCTAGTGTGAGAAATGGGGTAGTAGCAGGAAGGAAGGTGTTCGTCCTTACCAGGCCTAGGTATGAGTATGATAGGGCTTTACGTCAACATCTGTGAAGCGTGCCCTCTGTACAGGTGTGGTTGTAAGTATGAAGCAGATAGTGCTTGTGCCAAGAGAAAGGTGCTGCAGCACCTGAATGTGCCCTGGGGTAGAGGATCAGGATGAAGTGAGAGCTCCCTCATAGCAAAGGAGGCATTGCAGCACTCACGATTCTGAGAAGGCAGTGATATCTCCCGAGCTTCCTCCACTCGTTTCCGTTGCAGAAAGACTGGGTGATAGAGGGAGGGCCTCGAAATCTCGGCAAAATGGCGTCCCAAGGTGTGGGAGATAGCAATAGATTTAACGATGACACCGTCTGCTACTGTCAGGCCGGAAATCGTGGAGTGGATCTTGGTGGCAGAAAGCATTTGGAGGTTGGCCCACGCGACAGAAGAGGGAGTGGAACTGTTAAAAGAACTAGCAAATTGATTCCAACTAGCTTTTCGCTATCCCGGATAATGGGACGACACTGTGCACGCAACTATTTATAATGAATGCAGTTTGCCATCGTAGGATGACGGTTAAAAACGTGGAGAGAACGTTTCCATGTGCAAATTAAATCGCGGTGCTTCTCAGTCCACCATGGGACCGGAACACCACGTGGTAAAGAGGAAGTGCGAGGAATGGAACATTCTGCGGCAGTAAGGATAACGTTTGTAAGATAACATACCTGGTCGTCACAACTGGGGAGATGTTGTTCGTCGAAGGTCGCCAGGGAGGAGTAAGGTCTCCAGTCAGCCTTAGTAAGCTGCCATGTGGGTGTGCACGTAGGTGGGGTGGGACCCAGCAAATGGATAGAAGACAGGAAATGGCTGCTCGAATTTGTGTCAGAGAGAAGAGACCAGTCGAGATGATGGGCAAGCTGAGCAGCACAGAAGGATTGGTGTGGAGTCTGAAAGGAACGTCGGTGCTCCTATGTTAAGGCAGAGGACGTTAGGTTGATTGAGAAGAGGGCACCTCTCTGACGGGTTCTGGGAGAACCGCAAAGAGATGTTGCACATTAAAGTCAGCAAGCAACAGAAAGGGGTGACGTAACCACCCAATAAGATGGAGGAAAACTGCCCTGATGACATCGAATGATGGAGGAATGTAAACTGTACAAAAGGAAAAGGTCAAGCAAGGAAGGAAAAGGCGATCTCCAACAGCTTGAAGACAGGTAGTCAGGGAGATGGGTTTACTATAAACGTCATCTCATATCAGTAGTATGACTTTCGCAAGAGATGGAATGCCATCCTCAGGGGGAAGTTCAAAGTGGACAGGGAAGAAATGCGAGTGCTGAGAGTTTTGTTTCCTAGAGGCAGAGAACATGTGTTCTAAGAGCAGCTGTAAATCATCTTTGTTTGATCGAAGGCCATGAATGTTCCATTGCAAGACAGTCATAAGGTGGAAAGAGGAGGAGGGAAAAAAATGAAGTAGTGTCACCTCGGTGGCTGCCGAGTCACAGCTTCCAAATGCTCACTGCTACAGGACTCAGAGGCTGGAGGATCCTGCTGCATGACATCTACAGAGGCGGCGGAATTCTCTCTCTGTCGCTCTATGGGGTCCAGAGCAGAAACACGTTTGGTTGTGTGCACTGGCAACTCGGAATTCGGCCAGGTGAGGGTATCTCATAGCGACACCGTCGAAGGGAATATCCAAATCAGCAAAGGAGAAGATCTTTTGCTTTCGTTCGACTTCTTAAAGCCATTCTGGTTGACAGAGGAAGACTCAGATGTTGATTGTCTGGAGGAACGTAGGACATCTTTGTGGGAGTATTCCTTTGCCCTTTCTGGCCTCCCAGTTGTGTAGCAGGTGATGCGCCCCAGGAGGCGAATGTCTGGTGGCTTGTTTCGCAGCTAGATGAGGAGACAGTGATGCTACCATGACACTGGACGATTTCAGAACCACAGTGCTGAATTTAAGGTCGCATATCTGTGTGGCCATGTTCTTCATGGAGCGAGACGTAGAAAGAACAGTACTGTAAGAGCCAGATGATAGAATGCAGGGTTTGCAACTAGCCAATAACGTGCGAGCGACATAGTAAAGCCCTTTTTCCTTTACCCAGATCTCCTGGACAGCCCACTCATCGAGATACATGAGACAGTCTAGAGAGGACGCGTCATGGTCGCCATTGTAGCTGATACAGTTGGGAGAAGGAGGCAGACGATCACCCTCGTGCACACCCCTGCCACAGGTTACACATTTGGCTGGGTGTCGGCAAGACATTCGACTGCGGTTGAAATGATAGCAGTGCCCCGGGTTTGGAATGTATGGTCGGACTGTGGTAACTTCATAACCTGCTTTGATCTTTGACAGAAGCACCAATCTATTAAAAGTGAGAAAAAGAGTGCATGTGGACACTAAGGCTGCGTCTACCATTTTCATCACTTGATGGACGGCAGTTCTACACAGATCAGAAGGTACGTTTGGATTTCTGCCTTGGGGCAGCCTAGTGTAGATAACACCACGTGAGTAAATCAGAGTTCTATGGGCTTCGATTCGAACAGGATAGCTGTGGAGATGCGAAGTGGCAAGCAGTTGTGCTTGAGAATCAGAAGTGCCATTGCATAAACGAGAGCAGGATCACAGTGCCAGCAAATTGCATCAGCACCTTTCTGAATAAGAAACGGATTTACCGTTGCAAAGGATTGACCGTCTTCAGTACATGAAAGCATGAGGAACTACGGCGCACCTGGGAGAGTCTTTAACTCAGGAGCTTCATTCTGTTTACGTATGGTAGACGTGGACTGCGAAGATGATGATTGGCTCATTGTGAGAATATCTCCCATGACTGCCAGCAGCTCTGATGGAGTGCGCCTTCCAACTAGTGCGTCCCCTCCCCCCCCCCCCCCCTCCCCATAGGGGGCTTACCCACCTTATGTGATTGTTCACACCTCAGAGTACATCTCCCAGACACCTGACAGAGGGACCAATCGGCTATTTGGTGAGGGACCAGCTCAGGCGACCACCCCTTCCCAGGGCCTGGCCTGTACCAGGGGGTACATGTGACCCAGGACTGGGAATTACACATTACCTAGTTACCTGCCATTCCTCAGACGCATGGGCCCCCCTTCAGGAGCGCAGAAGGAGGAAGAAGAAAAAGGGGAACCTCAAACGCAGAAGCGGGAGAGGGATAGAAGGAGGTGAACGAAGAGTGAAATAAGGAACGAGAAGCAGTGGTGAGATTGTTGTGACGGCAGCAACTGAAAATGCAGAACACATTCCTAAAAACACCCCAGACATGTTTCCCAACGGAGAGCAAAAAGAATTGCAAGAGGATAGACATGCAGTACGGAAGGAAAAAGATGCTGCAAAGGCTGGGGCCCTGTGGTAGCGAAGTACGAAACTGGAAAAGAGCGGCGACCGCCTGGCGTTCTTGGAACCTTTGCTTTTTCTTGCATACGTTAATGACCTCTTGTCTGTTACATTGCCAGATGCTACGGTTGATTTGTTTGCGGATGATACAAACATTACAATAAATAGCAAGTGAAGTACAGATTTGTAAATGGCTGCTAATAAAATTTTCATTGACATTAATAAATGGTTTAATGCTAATTCACTATCCTGAAATTGTGAAAAGGCACACTATATGCAGTTCAGCACGTGTAAGAGAATTCATTCCAGTGTGTGTATAACAGATGAAGACATGCACATCGAAGATGTTGACGCTGTTAAATTTCTGGGATTACAACTCGATAATATATCGAGTTTCAAAGAGCATACCACGTAATTTCTGAAGCGCCTAAGCAAGTCTGTATGAGTAGTTGCAGTGTTTATAATGTCAGACATAGGAGATTTAAAGTACGAAAACTTGCATACTTTGCTTACTTTCATTCTATTATGTCATATGGGATCGTAACCTGGGGTAACTCCACAAACCGAGCAAAAATGCAAAAGCGTGTAGTAAGACTCATTTGTGGTGTAAATTGAAGAAATCTGTTGAAGGAACTGGGTATTCTAACTACTGTTTCTCAGTATATTCATTCCTTAATGAAATTTGTTGCAAGCATATGTCTGTTGTAAATAGTCTTCACGGGTTTGCCGCCGGATCACGTGCAAATTCCACAGTATTTCCTCGGAGCAACTGACCGACATCTTCAGGTGGTTCAACCTTGCTTCCGTAATGACGCAATCCCAGAAAGATGATGCCTGGGATAAAACTTGCGTCTTTTCATAAATCATGATATTTCCTGTATTCAGACAGTGTTCCGTAATCTTGTAGACACCACACTTCCTCAGGCCAAGATCATCCTTAACCGAACCCAACTAGTTTTCCCATTCTGCAGATGATTGACAAACACACTTAATTGGTTCAAATGGCTCTGAGCACTATGGGACTCAACTGCTGTGGTCATCAGTCCCCTAGAACTTAGAACTACTTAAACCTAACTAACCTAAGGACATCACACACATCCACGCCCGAGGCAGGATTCGAACCTGCGACCGTAGCAGTCACACGGTTCCGGACTGCGCGCCGAGAACCGCGAGACCACCGCGGCCGGTAAACACACTTAATTCCATATCTTCCTAGGACTCTTCCGATTCTTGACGACATGGCACCAAAATACGGAAAAAAGGCGAAAGTGGTGGGTGTCTTCGTATCTTCATTCTGCTCCACAGATTGAACTCGCCTGGGTCTGAATGCATTACGTATCTGTCTCTCAGAATAACCGTTTTGTCGGAACACTGTCTTCAAATGTTGTATTTCAGTCGACAGACTTTCAGGATTAGATACCACATGTGGACTAACTCACGTAATGCACTACCGCACTGTGCTGGATGATGGCATCTTGTGGTCTCCAGATACAGACCTGTATGCGTTGGCTTGCAGTATACGCTGTGTTCCAAGATTCTATCTGCTTTCCTTCGTACCAAAACATCAAGATAAGGTAAAGTACCATCTTTTTCCACTTCCGTTGTGAAGTTTATATTCGGATGGAGTGAATTCAGATGCTGAAGAAACGTAGGTAGAATATCATGCCCATGTGGCTACACCACAAATGTATCATCCACATACCGCAAAAACAAGACGGTTTGAGAGTGGCTGACTTTAGTGCTTTTTCTTCAAAGTCCTCCATAAAATAATTGGCCACCACAGGCGACAGAGGGCTTCCCGTGGCGGCACCGTCCACTTAATCAAAATACTGGTCATGAAATAAGAAGTATGTTGAAGTAAGCACGTGTTTGTATAATGCAACTATGTCTTACTCAAACATGTTGCTAATGAGCTCCCAACGGTCCTGCAAGAACGCCTTTGTAAATAGACACAACATCGAAACTTTCTAAGAGATCCGACGATTGCAATCTAAGAGTTTTCAGGCGACCTATGAAATCTTCAGAGTTTCGAATATGATGGTCGCACTTGCCTACGAGAAGTCCCAATAGTGATGTCAGGTATTTGGCAACAAAATAAGTGGGTGCTCCTATGTTACAATGGGACGGAGGGGTACCCCGTTCTTATGGATCTTGGGTAGGCCGAAGAGTCCAGGAGGAACTGCGGCCTGTTGATGGAAACCCTTAGCGACTTGCGCTGGAATTGAGCTCTTCCTGATGAGTTACAATGTCTTTCTCTGGATCCTACCCGTCGGATCACTTTTCAGTTTACTACATGCAGGATCGTCGAGCAGTTTGTATATCTTGATGTTTATTCTGTGCGTGAGAGATGAGCAGTAGCAATTCCTTTGTCAGCAGGTAAAACGACGATGTCTTGGTCTTCTCTCAATTCTTGTAGAGCATTTCTTTCAGCTGAGGTGATGTTGAAGTTGGACTTCTTAGGTGAATTTGAGTCAAGATGCGGCATCTGTCGCGCCTAATCTCTTCGGCAGCACCGTTAGGAAGTTTCGAAACAGCCTGCTCTATTGCACTAATCACATCTCCGATCGGAATGGTCCCTGGTGTAGGTGCCAAATTCAGACTCTTCTCTAGCGCCGAAACCGTAGCGTCGTCAAAAGTCTTCTCCGTGAGATAAAACATTGTACGTCTTCTTGGCATGTCTTCTTGCATTCGGGCTACGAGTCGATCGTTTTTTTTGTCATCTGACAAATCTTAGCTTATCGTTCAGTCCAGTCAACCAGTGCCCAAGTGCCGCTGTCTACCCAGTTCCAAGATACCGCTGAAAAGTTCGCTGAAATCTTCAGATGGAGTGATAGCAATCGTCTGGTCACTAAGCACTATTGCTGACGCGTATAGCCCATCCTTCCTCTCACTAGTGCCGCACTCTCCCGTCGTTTAATTTAATTCTAATAGCAGCCGCACAATTTATACACTGTTCAAATTTAGCAAACGTAGGGATGGTTTACTTGTCGCGGCGTCTCAGTAAAAATGCAAGGCTGTTTACCAATCTACCTCTCATGTTACGTAATTTGTCAAACTCACATACGTTCTCATGTCTATTAGCACTCAACAGCACAACACGTAGTGTCAATATCAGGAATAAAAATCTACATAAAGACCTAAAATTACCTACCTTGGTCGTAAATGGAGTCCAATATTCAGGAACAGATTTTCAACAAATTGCCAGCAACCATTAAAAACCTGGTTTCAGATAAAGCACAGTTTAAACATAGTCTGAAAGACTTTTAGATAGGCAACTCCTCCTCGTCTAGAGGTAAATTTCTTAACAGGGATGTTAGACCAGCTCAAGTAAAAATGTCTATTAGATTTCACTTTTCACAGCACTTGGTCACAACAGTCAAGATTAGGTACCTTGTATATTTATTACAACTGCATAACTATGTTCCATTCTGACAGTGTACTAATTCTGTAAATATTAACGGTTCCAGTTTACTGTTACATATTCACATATTTTGATTATTATTACATTCAAGTGTTTTACGTTGTGCTTTCTGACTCGTTCTACACCCAAGACAATCATCTCGTTTTTGGGTCTATGGAACGAAAACTGAATCAAACCTAATCTAATTTTATGCGACATGCATGTCTCATGTTATTTGGCACGACGTCAATCATTACATGGACATTCCCACGCAATTTTATGTAAATGTAACATCGTAAAAACGACGGGAAGCGCAAAAATGGGCACTAATCTATTTTTTACTTTAAACAACTTCATATATAAATTACTTAAGCACATTAATTTTGTGAAATATTATTTCAGAAATAACATTTCAAAGCTATAGCGGCAGTCGGCCTGTAGCTGATTGCGATCGATTATAAAACTTTTTTGTTTTCGAAAGTAAGTGAAGAGCGTTCCTGCTCTGATCTGTCTAACTACACCCAATGACTAAGCTTTCTTTTGTATAGACAAATCTGATTTAAGTGTACCTTTAGAAGCATTTGTAATTAAATTAATGTAAATTAGTTAAGTTTCATGAGTTCTCATTTTGACAGTTCTCCTAATAGATGTAAGATACATGAAATGTATTATTTTTGCAGCCAACGGATGTGCCATTTATTCATCTGCAACTTGCTACACCGTCCCTGAGATTAACTGCCGATCATCACGAAGCGTTTTGTAAACTTCCAATGCAAGTGCGGAATCGTAAATGATCTGCCCACAGTCTCCAAGCTACGATTCCATTTCGCCCGCAGCTAACAAATACCGGTCCCGCAAATCTGGTGGTGGTGGTATTATAAGAGGTAATATTCTCCAAATTTTACGGCGTTTCTCTGTAATTCAGTTTCACGACTAAGAAAAATGCAACCACAATCAACAATGGCCGTCTACTCTAGCTAATTTTAACAGTTTTTGTTTTGTTTTTTGCAGTGATTAATTTCAATTTTTACTTAAAACAAAATTTTAGTAATCTTGCACGAGTAGACGCGTCAGATGCATTATGTTACATAACATGTGTGCTAATGCTAACAAGTGAGATGGTGCGAATATGTCAAGATATTTTTATATAACAACTTTGAAGCTGCCAAATAAGTCGAAAAGCTAGTTCCCTTCTTTTACATTCCTAACTGTCCCCAGGGCAAATTCGCCGTTTTTGTGCTGCAATAGGGGCATTTTCATTCACAAGGGGAGACCACAACGTTTAGATCACAGATTTACTTCCAACTTTGCACACTTTTAGAAGGCCATTAAAACAACATGATGTGCAAGAAGTGAGGGCACTACCGTGGCAATTCCAAGAAAATCGCAAGAGAAGTTTTACGTGACTATTACGAAACTGATGTATTTGTGAGTAGGTACCGCGTGTTAGAGTTCATCCTGATCAAGTGGTTATGCCGAACCGGTAGCTCAGCGTGTTCGGTCAGACGGATAGTCGCCTACGTAATAATTAGATAAAAAAAAACTGAGTCAACGGATAACGATGAACTTTAACGGATGTCATAGAACGTCCGCCCCGAATAAACGGAACGAACAAGGACAAAATGAGATTTTAAAAAAGTGGTTCACGTTCGACCCTCAGAAGGCGAACGTGTATGAGCGGACGGTTCGGCTCCCGCTCAGACTTAAGTTTTAATCTATGCTATCGGAACAAACAGAAATTTTTCAAAATATCAGCGACTTGTGTTTTCCTTTAGAAACTCTGGACATTTTCTGTAAAGGCGGTAAAGCTTCATTCATTCGATGTGGTAGATGCCGTTTCAATTTATGTTTTCCATGTCTGTATGACAAACGCCACCGTGCAACGTATGATGTCAAGAGCATATCCGAGGAGTAATTGTACGTTACTCCTGTGGTCTGGCTAACTGTGACTTACCACATGAGTGAATAGTGTTATTTGCGTCATTGCCTATCTAGGTTTGACTTGGCCTTCCAAGCGTGTCACTCGGCCTTAATAATTTAATTGAAGATAATAAATAGTTAAATAACATATGAAATTCGCTATAACTTCATGAAAATGCGCGTTTTTTTAATTATATTACATTTCAAATCACATAAGTTAAATAATGTGACCACTGATAAAAAAATAGCAGAGTGAGAACTGTCACCTCGTCCACGACCTTTCGCAAAGCGCGAACGTTGACGACTTCGCCACAGTGACCACTTATAACTATTGACATCTAACCACGCCCTAGCTTCTGCTCGAAACGCCATCCAGCACCTCCCACGGAACCTTTTTTGAACTCACTGGAACAAGTCGGCGTAATTTGCCGCTGCGCCGACGCCAGTGAATGTCGCAAGGGGCGACCAACGTGATGCTATGGGAAGGGACATGGGTTGAGGTACTGTGTGTGTGCGTGTGTGTGTGTGTGTGTGTGTGTGTGTGTGTGTGTGTGACGATTTTTATTGCTGCGGACTGGGGAAGGGGATTGAATGGCTGAAGAGATTCGTTCCGGCACTTGGAATTTTGGAAATTAACCCCGCGTTAAACATATACATAGTTCCAAAGATGTAATCGTAGTGTTGTACATACACAGCGCGTTTAGAAGCTCTCCAAGATTATTACGAAGAAGTGGAGATGCAATACAAAATGTTTGGCCGTCCTGGTAGTGAAACTGGTTGCTCTGTAATTTTGCTTACATTTGTGAGGATCTTGCAAATTTATTCGCTATTGCACTCTTATTCTTTGTCCCAATATAAATGTCCTGTGGTTACTACTCTCATTCTCGAAGCTGTAGTTAAAATTTTAACATGCTCAAGCTGCAGTGATGATAGTGGAAGGATGCAAAACTAGTAGTAATGGAGGTTTTATAGTTGTTTGTGGATTTGAAAAAGAAGTGCAAGAACCGCTTAGAAATTCATTGTATTCTGATGAGCGTATGAAATGAGTTAAAACATTGTTAAGAGTGGGCAAACCTAAGGAAATTATTTTATGGGGCATATATGTAACTAGCATCGTATCTGCATCCAGTATCTACGAAAGTACGTTCATCAGTATCGAATGTCAAACATATGGTAAGATTTAGACAGAAGTTTGCTGATGATTAGGAAGTTTGCTAACAGCTGCCGGTGTAGATGGCTACGACGTCTACAACTTTAGTCTAACATTGCTTATTCGACGCATTATGTGCAGCACCGCGATCTGAGAGCTGGATGGAGATGATGAGCAGTACGGCCCAATGACGTTTAGATTTGTTCGGTAAAATGAATCATACAAAAACTGCGCAATCATCTTCTATTATG
The DNA here is from genome assembly GCF_021461385.2 of Schistocerca piceifrons. Classification (NCBI taxonomy): domain Eukaryota; kingdom Metazoa; phylum Arthropoda; class Insecta; order Orthoptera; family Acrididae; genus Schistocerca; species Schistocerca piceifrons. The sequence goes on from NC_060143.1 coordinate 550,073,917, forward strand.
TTCTGTTTAGCAGTGACGAACAAACCTATAGAACAAGTATTTTAACTGATGCTATCACACAGACTTTATAAAATTAATAAAATAAAATAAAATCAAATAAAATATTAATTATTTTATCTGTATGATTGTCTCTCCTATGAGTCGTCAGGTTTTAATTATTCGGTATCAGACGCTTGACAATGGCTTTTTCGTAAAGGCAATGTTACTCGTAGTTGACCGTGAAATGAAACTGAAATAATCGGACTTCGTAATTAAATCGTTTCCAAAGACTGCTGCGGTAGGTGCGGACTCATAATCTAAATCTCAATATTACAATAATTTGCCAGCCATGCCAAAACGTCGTACAGAGGTGATTGTCTACTAAACAAAAAAATTACACAGTTAGTTAAATCAGATATATTCAATGAATAAGCCTACAGTTCATAATCCTACTTACTTTTATAAATATAAATTCTTTTCAGAATCGAGTGCCTAGTATGGTTGCAACTCGCAGTAATTTTCTATAACATGAAATATGGCGGTGTGCCAGACAATAAACTAAAATACGTGCTTCTCGCACCACTTCAACCAGAGCTCTCTTCTTCTTCATCAAACATACGAGTAACGTAATTGTGCTTTTGTTTTATCAGCGACACAGCGCTGCAGTTGTGTGCCATAGGCTTTATTTATTTGTCACTGATTATTTATTTGATTAATATCTCGCGTTTCCGAGGAAAAACACGCTCGGCATGCAAATGTGCCTTTATATTGCCCCCTGAATTGCGAGGCGAAAGGACACACCTGCAGGCGAGCAATTCACCTAAAGGCGCAAGAAAATCTAAGTTATCTACAACTATTTACATGACCTACATTATACACTGAGAGCTGTAGCTTCACTTATCTTATGATCAAGCAATGTTTTCAAGTCCATTAGCTCTGCGTCAGATGAGTGTGTTTGCATGTCTTGAATGTCTTTGTCAAGTACTAACTGAACCTTGTACCCTGTACAGTGTTTGTCATGCTTTAGAGTTCTCCTGTCCAAATCAATAATAATTACCCTGCTTTTATCATTTAAAATACATTTACCTTTGGAGAAGTCTATAATGCAGTCCTTCTCGCTCATAATATCTATTCCTAATATGCAATTAGTCACAAGGTTTTGTACAACCAGGAATGGCCATTGTACGGTTCCATTACCTATTTTAACGTTTACAAAAACTTGCTTCGTAACCCTACATGACTTATTACCTAGTGCAGTAGTTATTTAACAGTTTTGGGCAGGAAACTCAGGCACAGGTTCCAATTCACACATCTTTTTATAGAAATTAAAAGATAAAACGCTCACAGCTGCACCTGTATCTAGGATAATAGTAGTTGGAATCCCACCTACTACACCAGTAGTGGATGCTAAAACAATTTCATTTGTGTTTAAACGACATTGTGTACTGTCTTGTAAAAGTTCATCTGATATATTGTTATTGTGGTTGTATCTTATAAATAAAACAGGTAGTTTTTGTTTAGAATTACTCGGCATATCATTATTCTGTTGTTCAAGTGTGGTGTCAAATAACTGATTAACATTGAAGCCGCCCCCCAAGAATTCTTCAGCAACGACCTGGGGCAAAGTAGTGACTGTTTCTAGTTTGTTGGATTAGCATTTGTACTAGGTACTGACACAGATTGAGGTTGTGCATCAGGTGTCATTTCTATTATATTCACATTCGGATATTGCCTATTATGATCTCCAAACTTTTGCGGTTGTTGTTGCTGTTGCGCATTATAACTTACCTGTCGGTCGTAAGGTATGCTCCAATTTTGACCTGGTGGCTGCTGTGGTAAAGCAGAGTTTGAATGAAAGTACTGATCGTTACGAGTCCAACCTTGATGCTGTCTTGGCTCGTAATTATTATTATTTCTATTTCTGTTTGTGTTTTTGTTATTACCTTTGTATCCGTTGTTACCGTTGTAGTTATTACCGCAGTGCCTTTTGTATGGATTGCCGCATGAAATGTTATTACTGTTGTAACTATTGTTTGTATTGGAATACGCGTGTTGATTTTGATTCCCGTACTGAGACGGCATGTGAGTTTGCTGTTTTTGTTGTACCGCGTATCCAACTGTGGGCGCGCCAGAGTTGTGTTGGCAAGCCTGCATGTTTTGCATACCACTAGTGTAAACATTGTGGCTGCTGTTTTGCCGCGCGAAGCGCTGATCTTCAAGTAACATGTCAACCGAATCTAAAGCTGTTAAAAAATAATCTGAATCGTCATCCGGGATATGTAGGAGTTTTTCTTTAATGTTGAAAGGCAATTTGGCCTTCAACGCACGGAGTATATCTCGCGTTGCGACTGGTTCGTCTAAAAAGTGTCCCATGTTCAAGTATTTTTCAAAATATCTGCGTAAGTTACCATTTTTACTGTTAAAAGTTTCAGGTTCTAAAATTTGTCTTCTGAGTCGCTCCTGAACGGATTGCGACCAGAATTTGTTCAGAAAAGCACGCTCAAACTCACTGTACGTGGTACATACGTCAGCTTGACTGTATGCCCAGACAGCTGCATCGCCTTGGATGTAACCGACAATATATGAAATCTTTTTCCGGTCACTCCAAGTGCGTGGAAATGCGTTACTAAAAGATTTGAGAAAAATCACCGGATGAATGGTTCGTTTTTCTGGGATAAAAATCTGAAATTGCCTGTGTTTCATTAAGCTTTCGTCTTCCTTTGCATTATGATATGGATTTGTCCCACTGTAATTACTGCTATGTCCAGCTGGCGAGTAATTACGATAATGTTGCTGTGGTTTACCATGATAATAGCTTGTGTTTGTGTTTGCACATCGTGGTATGTGTTGTAGTCGTGGTGTGTTTTGTTCTTGTGTGTTTGTCGTGTGCGGTATGTGTGTGTCATTCTCGAATGTATATTGGTTCCTGAACTGTGCATTTTGACTGATATTTTCGTTGCATTCAGACTGTGGTCGATCGGTGAATTGTCTCATGGGTGCAGTGACGGATTGTACTGCGTCACTGATCAGCTGTTTGTTATTAGTAATGTATTGCGTTACGGAGTCGTGCACAATTGTTGGTAAATTTTCACGTAAGCATCTATCAAAATGTTTGTCTTTGTTCTCAACCCAATCATGAAATTCTTTATTAATATTTTGAAAATGAGCTGTGGCATCAGATTGTAAGATGTCAGTCAGGTGTTGTTCAACATTGTCAAATTTATTCTGTACGTCAGTAATTCGTTTTTCAAGGTTGTCATGTACTGAAGGATATGTTTGAATTTGTTCAGTAAGAACTTCACACGTGACATTAAGGTTTTTTACTTGTGTCTGTAAAAGTGCTACGTCAGTTGTAGTCTTATCTTGTCTGGTATTAAGCTGGGAAAATTTAGTACTGAGTTCAGTCATCTGTTTGGTCAGTGTGGCGTCTATAAGTTCCACACGCTTACATAAAGTGTCATTACATGTCTTGAGTGCTATGAGATCAGATTTGATTCCGTCATTTTGTGTCTTTAATTGTTCATTTTGCGTCTGTAAGGTTGCCATGTTTTCTGCGTTTTGTTTCATTAGCATTTGTAACATGTCGGCAATGTTTGCCGTTTGCAAGGTCTCTGCCCCCGCCGCGTCATTAAACGTGACGTCATGCATTAACATGGGCTCTGATTGAGACTTTGAAATTTTTGTGGTGGAAGGCCTATTGTCAAAATTGTCGTCAACACTTGCGTCAATGTTTGATGAATCGTCACTACCGGTTGCTGTCGTAAAGTCATTTTCTAACATTTGTCTCTCGTCCGAGTCGGATTGCGTCTGAATAGTACGTCTTTGCTGTTCCATTTTTGCGTATTGTTTTCTAGTTATTACCATGCCACACGTGATATATGTTTCAAGAAAATATTTGACACTGATTTTAAAATAAAATGCAGTTGAGCATGAATCGGTCGTAGCAACAATGGCTGTCTGTTAATTTAAAAATATAAACTGAATTTGAGATTATTGGTAATGGCTGCTGGCCATGTTACATGATATCGTACAGAAGTCGGCCATATTGTACACTCGTGTATTGGTATTGTTGCATACGTTATTGTTTAGGGAAAAGTACTGAGAATGAAATTTATCACTGAAACTGTTATGCGGAAAAGAAACACTACAGAATTTTACTGAAAAGCTAATACACTGGATTATACGTCTGGTCAAGCCTGCTAATGCAAAGATGCTGCGTCTTACCTTATTTTGCTGGAAGCTTCTTTGCGTCTTCCCGCAAAATTTTATAATTGGCAAATATCCTCTGATTTTTGTTATTTCTCATATAGTCAAGTCCAGGTCCAGAAAGTTGATTTTTCACATGAAACAAAGAGAACAATGTAACAAATGACAAAATAACAAGTCCGACACGCAGTCGCCAATATAAAATTAATAAAATAAAATAAAATAAAATATTAATTATTTTATCTGTATGATTGTCTCTCCTATGAGTCGTCAGGTTTTAATTATTCGGTATCAGACGCTTGACAATGGCTTTTTCGTAAAGGCAATGTTACTCGTAGTTGACCGTGAAATAAAACTTAAATAATCGGACTTCGTAATTAAATCGTTTCCAAAGACTGCTGCGGTAGGTGCGGACTCATAATCTAAATCTCAATATTACAATAATTTGCCAGCCATGCCAAAACGTCGTACAGAGGTGATTGTCTACTAAACAAAAAAATTACACAGTTAGTTAAATCAGATATATTCAATGAATAAGCCTACAGTTCATAATCCTACTTACTTTTATAAATATAAATTCTTTTCAGAATCGAGTGCCTAGTATGGTTGCAACTCGCAGTAATTTTCTATAACATGAAATATGGCGGTGTGCCAAACAATAAACTAAAATACGTGCTTCTCGCACCACTTCAACCAGAGCTCTCTTCTTCTTCATCAAACATACGAGTAACGTAATTGTGCTTTTGTTTTATCAGCGACACAGCGCTGCAGTTGTGTGCCATAGGCTTTACTTATTTGTCACTGATTATTTATTTAATTAATATCTCGCGTTTCCGAGGAAACACACGCTCGGCATGCAAATGTACCTTTATAACTTCAAAAGCTACATGCAACGCGCACTCTAAAACTTTCATGAAATTATAAACCAAAGAACAAAACTAACAAAAATGTTGAAGCTTCCTAGCAGATTAAAACTGTGTGCCGGACCGACACTCGATCTCGGGGCCTTTGCCTTTCGCGGAAAGACAAAGAAAACAAAAATATTATTCCTGTGAAAAGCATAATTTGGAACAATAAACGAGTACTACAGCACCTTATGATCCTTGCGCAATCTCAGCACACCTTCCTTCAGTCCCCACCCACATTCACAAGAATATCTCTGCATTAACTTTTCATAAAGTTGACCGCCTTTAGGTAAACTGCACTGTACAAACTTGTCAGGCGTTTACCACCCTATATTATTCATGTTGCATGGTTAATTTTTCCACGTTGTCAATTCCGAAATTCCTTTTTTGTACATTTTGTTGTGCTAAAGTGTTGGGAATTTGACATGAAGCTAAACATGTTCCCACACACACGCTCAGCACACAGAATTACAGCTACTCAGACAGGCTTGTGGAGCTATCAGCAAGTGGGAGAACAAGTGGGAGAATACAACATCTTCTATCTTTTAAGTCCCAGTATTTGTCACTTATCTTGTACAAGACGTTTCTTAAAATTTTTGACACTATTTACTGCTTACTGTTGCCTCCGTCAACGAGGTACCCTCTTTGCCAGTGGACCTCGTTCTTCGGACGGCACCGAAGTTGTTTTGAATGCTTACGTCAAATTTTATGGCGACTGACATTATTAATTCACAGGTTGGTGCGTGATTTTTACGACCAGCACATCGTACAACTTGCAACTGGACCTGATGCCTGCGAATACAGAGATGACAGATTGCAACTTCTGGGGGAAACGTCCTTTAGGTCAAGTGGACACAGAGAGCAGCAAGGAGTCTCTTACAACTGCGTAAGAGACAATCCGAATCGCAATGCCACACTTTCAGTGCGCCCGGTTTTCGTCTTTGGAAAATAACTTCCGAGTAACTTTTCGTAGAATATGTCGTTGTGATCGAAAACAAGTATACAAACAGCGTCGTACTTCAGCTGAAGCTGATCATAGCCATTAATATTTTATTCCACACAAGACTCACTGAACAACAACAAATAATTATTATAAAATTATTGGCCCATCTGTTTCTGATGATCTTCTGATTAACAGCAGATAATTATTGTAAAATTATTGGCGTATCTATTTCTGATGCTCCCAAATGTTACTACTTGTAAAGAAACAAATGTTTGGTTAGATAATTCTTAGCGAAAAATTACAGATTTACCGATAAACGTTTAAATTTAGCTCATGCTTCATCACTGGTTCAAGTAGTAACAACATAGTTTTCCCCATTTGTATCAGTATTCTGAATGTAGAAATAAAATTTGTATAAACAGTAAGACACTGTGAGGAGTGTCCTCAAGTTCCGCCGCAGGGGCGTTCTCGGAGCAGGCCCTCAACAATACAACATCGCCTGAAGCGGCTTGTGCTGTTGCCTAGCATTACTTCGATATCGTATCGATTTCTTCGTGAATTCGTTGCTTTAATCGAGCGCTTGGTTTTGTGGAAGAAGTGTTTTGGTTTCATCCGATAGTGAACACCGGCTTCGTATCGAACCTTGAGAAGGAGCTGAGCATACTCTCTCAAGGCGGGACTGTGAGTCAGCTGAATAAGGTACGTGATCAACGTCCCTGCTCATAGCTGAAAGACACCGTCTTCTGTCACATAGGCTGGCCAAAGAAACTCTTCCTCTCTGCGCGTGAGCGTTGACAGTTGACAGTTCCAGACACTTAAAGTGAATAGAATGATGATTACTAAGATCAGTAACTGCGGTTCAGCAGCGTGTATCTGCACCATCTCTGCGTTTAAGCCTTTCGTGTTTTAGTTCCTTCTAACGCGCAAATTTGTATAATACACTATGTGATCAAAAGTTTCCGGACACCTAACTAAAACTGACTTACAAGTTCGTGGCGCCCTCCATCGGTAATGCTGGAATTCAATATGGTGCTGGCCCACCCTTAACCTTGATTACAGCTTCCACACTCGCAGCCATACGTTCAATGTTGCTTGGGGAATGGCAGCCCATTCTTCGCGGATTGCTGCACTGAGGAGAGGTATCGATATCGGTCGGTGAGGCCTGGCAAAAAGTCGGCGTTCCAAAACATCCCAAAGGTGTTCTATAGGATTCAGGTCAGGACCCTGTGGAGGCCAGTCCATTACAGGGATGTTATTGTCGTGTAACCACTCCGCCACAGGCCGTGCATTATGAACAGGAGCTCGATCGTGTTGAAAGATGCAATCACCATCCCCAAATTGCTCTACAACAGTGGGAAACAAGAAGGTGCTTAGAACATCAGTGTAGGTCTGTGCAGTGATAGTGCCACGCAAAACAACAAGGTGTGCAGGCCTCGTCCATGAAAAACACGACCACACCATAACACCACCACCTCCGAATTTTACTGTTGGCACTACACTCGCTTGCAAATGACGTTCACCAGGCATTCGCCATACCTACACCCTGCCATCGGATCGCCACATTGTGTACCGTGATTCGTTACTCCACACAACGTTTTGCACTGTTCAATCGTCCAATGTTTACGCACCTTACATCAAGCGAAGCGTAGATGGCATTTACCGCCGTGATGTGTGGCTTATGTGCAGCCGATCTATCATGACATCCAAGTTATCTCACATCCCGCCTAACTGTCATAGTACTGGCAGTGCATCCTGATTCAGTTTGGAATTCCTGTGTGACGGCCCGGATAGATGTCTGCTTATTACACACTACGACCCTCTTCAACTGTCGCCGGTCTCTGTCAGTCAACAGACGAGGTCGGCTTGTATGCCTTTGTGCTGTATGTGTCCCTTCACGTTTCCACTTCATTATCACATCTGAAACAGTGGACCGAGGGATGTTTAGGAGTGTGGAAATCTCACGTACAGACATATGCCACAAGTGACACCCAATGGTCTGACCACGTTCTAAGTCTGTGAGTTCCGCAGAGCGCCCCATTCTGCTCTCTCACGATGTCTAATGACTACTGAGGTCGCTGATATGGAGTACGTGGCGGTAGGTGGTAGCACAATGCACCTGATATGAAAAACGTAAGTTTTTGGAGGTGTCCGGATACTTTCGATCACATAGCGTGTGTACGAGGCAGGCTCAACCATGTTGCCGAACTCGGTTTCCTGTAGACATATTCAGCGGATGTAATTATTATTTTTTTAAGAATGTACTGATTGTGCTTCATCCACGTTTATTTTACAATTTTTTAGTCTACGCTAATTTTCGTATTTTCTCTAATTTCGAGTTGCGTGTGGCTGCAGGTAAAATAGTTATGTATTGTTCGGTTTTCATGAGGGTTACAATCCAGTGTGTCTCATTTGTAGATCAACACTGGTTTCGAAGAACAGCAGTCAAATTATAGTTGTTTAATTTCTTTATATATTCTGCGACATTTTGTCGCCTTTTTATTTACGTTATTAACGACACACCCTGAACCCCATTTTCCCCCTCTCTTCCGGCTTGGGACTTTTAAAAGTTAGTAACTACAGGAGGACGACTTGTGTGGCGTAATGATAACTTTGTTTTGCTCGGGCCACTGCGTAGTATTATGATTATAGCTTGGAGAACAACGATAGCTAACTGAACATTAACTCCAAATTATAATATAACTTAAAACGACATAAGCAGCAGGTGACAGGAAATTTGTCGGAGGCACGATTTACCGACAAACATCATCTTAGTTCAGCCAATTTTAACGAAATATTTATGTTATATACACAAAAGTTACTCGCGAATCGGTCTGTATATTAGTGAATACCGTATCGAGAGTCCTGCAGTTGTTCATTAGATTAGCCTTCACATACAGACAGGTATAAACTAGACTTGATTGAATGCAATGTGTAATTAGTATTGTCTCTCGATACGGTAACTATTAAGGGCGAACAAAAAGTTTCCGTTTGAGGACCTTGCTGCAGTGAATACGCAACATAGCGCGACTCCGATTTAGGTATATAAGCACCGACATGTAGGAGGGGCGCTGAATGCAGAAACGAGAACTATGGCGATGTTATTACCAAATGCGTCCAAGCAGGACCAACGTGCTGTTAGTTTTTCTTGGATATGGAATAACAAACACTGGTAGACGTCCATCAGAGCCTGAAGAATGTTTGCCGCCTGGGTTAGCCGCGCGGTCTCAGGCGTCTTGTCACGGTCCACGCGGCTCCCTGCGGAGGAGATTCGAGTGCTCCCTCGGGCATGGGTGTGTGTGTTGTCCATGGCGTAGGTTAGTTTAAGTTAGATTATGTAGTGTGTAAGCTTAGGGAACAATGAACAAAGCGTATGGTCCCAAAAGATGAAAAAAAAAATGTGTTTGGGGCAGCACATCTGTGGAAAGGTGAGCCAAGTTCTGTGTTGGTCGCCATTCGACACAAGACGCCAGTCGATCTAGGAAGTCAGCACAAACTACTTCAATTCAAATGGGAGACACTGGAGCACCTGCTCTATAGTCCAGATCGCTCCCTGTACAATTATTACACTTTCAGTCCCTTAAAAGATACTTTGAAGGGTCGACGATTCTTGTCGGACGAATATATGCAGCAGGTAGTTACAGACTTCTTCATGCAACAGGACACAGTCTTTGACCAAACAGGTATCTTCAACCTGGTGCATCGGTGGGGTGACTGCCTCAATGCTCAAAACGATCTTGCCTGACTGGCATACTGATTCTAGCCTTAATGCCCTTGGAATGGAAACCTTTTGATCGTCCACTATTTATTGCAATTAACTGCTATTTCTTATCGACAATTAATTTTCCGCTCCACAGTTACATGTTCGTTGTAATAAAAAGTCATAAGATTTAAAAGTGCCTATTTGGGAGCTGAATACAGAGGTGCACTTTTTGCGAAAAGGACCCACCAAATACGAATCAAATCTTCAACGCGAAGAATGTCTTTCTCACATTCTGCAACACACTGACAATTTTGCTATTGAAAATTTCCTTAGCCTGTGGCCATGGTTGCTCTTTTTCCCAGGGATATAAGTCCTGAGACTGGCGGAAGGAGGTCTCCTTGGAGCTTGGAAAAGACAGTTAGAGGCACCGACAGACTGAAGTCTTGGGTCAGCCCATGATGCTCGTTCAAACACTTACTTTGCAAGAGGCCAGCCTGTGATATATTGAGACCTGTTTTAAGTGTCCCGGTAGAGCGAACGTTCCACCCTGGCCAGTAGTTTCAGAATCTGATGAATTTGCAATTATTGGTTAGCGCACTAAGTGGGTGACGATGTACAGCCTTAGAAATAAAACACGGCCGCCGACTGTTCGCAGCAGAGACTAAATCGGCGTCAGTCTCTTAAGCTTGCCAATGTAACTGGCTGCCCTACACAATTCTGTCTGGCCATATACACGACCTGACAGCGCTGCAGGATGCTGAAGCATATGGAGGACGTGCTGCCATTCTTCGCTAGACACTACAGAGCTGTATATACTCGTGGCCCAGTGGAAGTCGGTTCATAGCCGTGACACGAAGCGGACCTACGAGGCACTATGAGGAGCACTCTGCAGGCATACCTTTGTCAAGACATTAGCGAGCGGTGCACGTCGCTGTCTTCATGTTCTGACCTGCAATGGCGTTGTCTTACCACCATGCGACTATACAGATCACCTTTCATACGGAACATGCGTGATCTCGAGCGTGTGAAGTGGAACAGTTCGAATGTGACAAACTTCATCTCGTGCCTGAAGGCGTTGTAGGAATTCACTTGACCATCAAAAGCAGCATCATGTATTTCAAACTGCAGACTGAAGAACTTTGGGCTGATGTTGTGTGGCGTTTCTCCCAAGAACTGAAGTTTTGAACAGACAAGGAATCGGTACAAACAGAGGAGGGTGGTCTGATCTGTTGTCCAGGAGGTACCACTCAGATCACGTACGACATTGAGGGACTAGGTGCAGCAGGTGGCCAAATAAGATATGTGGGACGTCCAAGAAAGCTTTCCATGAAGCATGAACCATCAAAAATTGCGTAGTTTCGGAAAACGGAAGAGCTACAGGACCAAAAAGCAAAGACAACGGAAGAAATCCATTACACTGTGAGAACTTCATACAAACGGCTTTGTCAGTGGAAAAGCGAAAGTCACTGTCGATGTTCCACGACTACAGGCGATCGATACATCACAGAAAACGCCACTCAAGGAGACAAGTTCGTGAAGCACTGCAATACACCGCTAAATTGTCAACGAAAAGGGCATACAGGCCATAATAGGGTTTATGGCTATGGTAAAGTGAACAACAGTCAGAATGGAACCATGAGGCACCCTGTTTTTCTCGATAAAATACCGAAAAGGCAGAGAACACAGGTATCTTGACACTCTTTCCCTTAAAAATTTCCTAAGGAAACAGGGCAAGAGTCCTTGGAATCCCAAAGTATAGAGTGTACAAAGGATACCAGTCCTTCACCAGATCTTGTAGGCTTTCTTCCAGTCCAAAACACGGCCACAGTCTGGTATTACCACAGGAAACCATTCATGATGTGAGGTGACAAAGTGACGAGATGGTCAACCGCAGAACAGTGCACTCAAAACCTCACTGAGAAGTGGTTGGTAAACTGCAAGTTTCAAGTCACCATGCATCCAGGCATGAATCATATGATCCACTACCTTGCAAACACAGTTGGTGAGAGAAATGGGGTGGTATCTAGACGAAAGGTGTTTGTCCTTACCGGGATTAGATATTTGTATGACAGTGGCTTCACGCTATCATCTGGGAAACGTGCCCTCTGCCCAGATGCAGTTGTACGTATGAAGGATAAAGTGCTTGCCCACAAGAGAAAGGTGAGGCAACATCTGAATGTGACCATAGTCAGGCCCTGGAGTGGAATATCGGGATGAGCTGAGAGTATGACCTAGCTCCCTCTGAAAGGAGATGGGTATCACCTGAGCTTCCTCGGCTCGTTTCCTATGGAGGAAGGCAGGGTGACAGTGAGTGGAGCTCGAAATCTCTGTAAAATATTAGCCTAAGATGATGGAGATAGCAATGGGGTCCACTATGACATAGTCTTCTACGCTCATTCCAGAAACTGGGCATTGGATCTTGGTCCCAGAGAGGTGTCAGAGGTTAGGGCACATGACGGAACAGAGTCGAACTCTTACAAGCACTACATCAAGAAATCCAGCTTTTTTTTACTCTATCTCAAAGAATGAGACAACAATGCACACACAACTGTTTACAATGAATAAAGTAAGCCATCGTAGGATAATGGTAAAACGCGGAGAGCACGTCTCCACAAGCAGATTGCGACACATCATTCCTCAGTTCACCAATGGACTGGGACACGACTCATTAAGGATGAAGTGCGAAGTATGGACCACTCCGCAGCAGTAAGGATAAGGTCTGCAAGGTACTCTACCTGGTCGTTACAGATGGGGAAATGTTGTTAGTCGAATGTCGCCAGGGTGGAGTACAGTCTCCAGTGGGCCTTAGAAAGCTTGCAGTTTTGTTTACACATAGATGGGATAGAAGTCAGCAATTGGATAACACACAGGAAATGGTCGCTCGAGTATGTGTGAGAGAAAATGGACCACTCGAAACGATGGACAGGCTAGGCAGTGCAGAACAAGGACCCCAAATGGGAATCAGTCTGTGGAGTCTGGAAGGAACGAGGGTGCTCCAGTGTTAAGTGAGGTTGAGTTGATTGAGGAGGTCAGCCATGAGGATACCTCTCAGAAAGGTTCTGGGAGGGCCACAAAGGGGATGGTGTGCATTGAAGACCCTGAGCAGCAAAAAGGGGTGATGGGGTTGACCAAAAAACTGAACAAGTATGCCCTGGTGATACTGAATGATGGAGGTAAGTTGACGTTACAAAGAGAAAGGTGAAGTGTAGAAGGAAAATGAAGACTAACAGCGTGCAGCTAGGTGATCAGTGAGATGGTCTAACAAGGAAAGTCATCCAGAACGAGCAATGTGACTCCCCCATAAGATGGACTGCCATCCTTGGGGGGAAGGTCGAAGCAGACCACAAAGAAATGCGAAAGGTCTAAGTGGTCATGAGGACGCAATTTTGTTTCCTGGAGGCAGAAAACAAGAGGACGCTGCTATTCCGAAAGCAGCTGTAATTCCTCCTTGTTGGACAGAGTGCTGCAAACGTTCCACTGGAGGAGAGTCTACATGCGGAAAGGATAGGAGGGATGAAAATAAAGGTTGCCACCTCAATGACTGTCAAGTGCCAGCTTTCAGACTCACTGTTACAGGGCGCTGAGGCTGGAGGATCCTGTTCCACGGGATCTAAAGAGGTGTCGGCAGCCTCTCTTGGTTGGCCTGTGCATTCCAGAGCAGAGAAAAGTTGGCAGTGTGCACGGGGAAATGGAGGTTGGCCAGGTGAGGATATCACACTGCTGAAGAGGCTCTCTGAGTCAGGGAGGAGAAGACCGTTTGCCTTTGATTTCTTAGAGTCTTTGCGGTTGGCAGATCAAGACACAGATGATTGTTGGCTGGAAGGACATAAAAAGTCTTCACAGGAGTATTCCTTCTGTTCTACTAGTTGTGTAGCAAGTGATTTCGCCACCAGAGGCTTGTTATACGGCCAGAGGGGACGCAGACGAGGATGCTACCATGACACTTGGCAATTTGACAGCTGTAGTGCTGAATTTGAGGTCGCAAGTTTGTATGACTGTGTCCTTTATGGAGTGAGGAGTAGCAAGAACAGTAGTTTTAGTGCCAGATCAAAGGCGGATCCACTTATGAAACGTGTTAACTGCAGTTCACTTCTTATGGTATTTTACAATTCTACTTGTCATGATGAAATCGCCAATAGTATTTTCATAATTTAGCTTGGGACGTCATTCTGTGGTTTGGTGTGGCCCTCCCAAGAGTTTAAAGCTCAAAATATTTTCTTATTGCCCTTGCTGAGGTTGCCTTGCAACAGTTGTTGTCTTGCAACAGTTTGGTGAGCTGTGGTATAGTCAAAGTCCTCAGTAGTACCGCATCAACTCCCTCGCCCCTTTTAAGACTTGTGAGCCGCACCCATAATGACATATACTCCCAGTATGCAATTTGTGTAAGCTGGTTGGCCTTGTTAACGTTTTGTGTATCGTGGAAAATATTTCCCATGCCGCATATGATCCTGAATGATAGCATGGCGCACAAAAGCGCATAACCACGACGAGATCAAAAGATCTGTATTGTATATTATTGTTTAACGGATGTAACCACTGAGCTTAAGAGTTGATTTGTGTTTTTTAATTTATTTCGAAAGGAAAAGATTTACATACCTGCTTAATTATAACATCTATGCTTAATTATTTGGCGTAATTCGTTGGATGTAGTATGCATCACATTTAGGGAGGTGAAAAGTGTTTAATAGGAAGGAAAATATTTTGTGATACACTGCACATAGTGAAGGCTACAGGGTTTGGGTGTATGTAGATAGTAATCAGATTTTGTTGCATTTAAGTTGTTTTAATTAAAATTTAGTGATCAATATTTTATTGCCTTTAGAGAACACAGGTGATATCGAGGAAATTTTTGTATTGCCATGTGGCGTTATAATCTTTTATTTAATCTTGCGTTTAGTAATTTATATTTTTTTCCGTTTTTTAAGAAGGAGTTTTGAGTTTTAAGTGTTGTAAATTGATCCTGAGAGCTGTTATTTGATCTTTTATTATTCAAGAGATTGTTGGTTAAATAATGTTTCAGGAACTTTCATTAAGAAACTGTATTGAGGATCTTGCTGTTCATGATAACGAATGTTCACTTACTATTTTAAATTCAAGTTAATAAAGTTGTAAAATTTTAAATGTAAAAAAAAGCCTTTATTAGAGAAACGGTGCCTGCCTCTACTCCCCACAGCTGCCACGGCCTCAAGGTGTTGGCCTTTGGGCATTGTCTTAAGGTTTCCCCGGTTTCTACCCAGCTAATGCCTGTGGAGCCATGTCAAAGGTAAGGCACTTTTTCTCACAGCACCCAGATTTCCTGGACAGCCTGCTCATCGAGATGCATGGAACAGTAGTGGGATCAGGCTGCATAGTCACCACTGCAATCGATACATCTGGGAGAAGGAGGCAGGTAATTGCCCTCATGAGCATCCCTGCCGCAAGCAACACATTTGGCCATGTTTTGACATGACATTGGAATGTGGTTGTAATGTTGACACTGGTAAGAGTTCATAGGATTTCGAATGTACGGTTGGACTGGCTTTGATCTTTGATAGAAGTACTACTCTATCAAATGTGAGGAAAAGAGTCCATGTAGACACTAAAGTTGCATCAGCCCTTCTCATTACCCAATGGGCTGCAATGACGCCCTGATCATAGAGATAAATTTGGATATCTTGCTCAGTGAGATCATGGAGCAGCCTGGGGTATATAATAATATGTGCAGAATTTTGCATTTAGTCGCCTCAGCAAAAACAGAATACTGCTGTTTTGTCTAAAACTGACATGGTGAGACCGTGGCTGTGTACAATTAATGTAGGTTAATTCTTACAGAGGAAAAAACAGCAACCAGCCACTATTAATACTGCTATTTTTGTAGGTAAATAGCGCTAAATAAATAGCAGTATTAATTGTGGCTGGCTGCTGTTTTCTTCTCTGTAAGAATTAACCTACACTAAAAACAGGATAGCCATGGAGGAGGAAAGCTGCAAGACTTTAATATAGCCAATGGTCTTCAAAAGCAAAGTGCCATTACATAAACGATAGCAGGATTTCGCAGGGGCTACAACTGCCTCAACACCTAGCAAAGGATTTAGACTAAGTCTGTGAAGGTGATTGGCTCACTGTAAGAAAATTCCCCATGGTTGCCAGCATCTCCGATCGCATGCTCCTTCCAACTGAGCCATGAGCCCCCATCCCCCACAAACGGAGGATCACCTGCTTTAGATGATTTTTCACACCTCAGGTCACACTTCTCGAACTCCTGAAAGAGTGAGCAATTGGCAATTTGGGAATGTAACACTTCAGGCAATCACCCCTCCCTGGGTATGGCCTATACCAGGGGGTACATACATATCCTACCCGTCGACCCAGGGCTCGCAATTACACAGTCACCTGTTATGCATCAGACACAGGGGCCTGCTTTCAGGAGTGCAAAGGGAGGAGAAAGAAACATAGGTACCTCAAACACCAAAGCAGAGAAAGAATAGGGAACACCCCACACGTCGTCCGTTGGTGCCAATGACGACGGCACACCCGACACCAAAGGCAGCCCAACAGCCCTCAATGTACACGAAGCTACTGCTGCGAAGGTCCATGCATAGGTCTTGAAACTGAAGGCAATAGACCAAGGCTGGAGTAGTGTCCTTAGGAAGCGAATGAAGGCCAAGGTGAACACAGGTCATCGCACAAAGCAAGGTGATTCATAGCCACCAGGAAAGTTTCAGTTGATGACTCAGATTTCGGCCTCCACACCCTGCATGTTTTTGAACTTCCCTCTGGGTTACTGGAAGACGTGTTCATTTCTACCTTCTGACCGTACGGAAATGGCATCATTCACGTCGCAGAAAAACGGCTGACCTGTCAGGTCTTAAGTAGCGTGCATCAGATCAGACTTGAACTGACTAAGCATGTACCTTCATATTTGACGATTGAGGCGTGTGGGTGATCATAATTTACGACAGTCTGAACGAACTTGTGCAGGCTGCGGCCACGAGGGCCACATCTGGTCGACTTTCCTCTGCAGACGACTGATTCAGACGCTGGTAGGAGATGGCGCACCATCCGTAACATATTTAGTGCTTCTTGTCACCTAGCCACTGTAGCGAAAGTGTTGGATGCACCTGCCTAGATACCTCCCGTTTAGCCATAGTTGACAGCCACTGACGGGGAAGCGAGTCTTCAGAATCTCTCTCCATCACTTCTGGAGGAAATGACGCCCTTGCACGCCCGTCAAAACCCGAGAAGTGATCTTACAGTTGCGATGCCCGTCGACTTTAGTGTCGTACCAACCTCTGCTTTCCGCGCAGGTGGGACGGGGTCGATTGATGGCTAATCTCATTCCAATACAGAACAAAACGTTCAGAAGCAGAAGGCACCGAGGGAGCGCAAGAAATGTATTCGTATACCACCTGACGACTGTCTCCTCAGGATGGCCGCATGGGACGGAAAACCGACGTCGGAAAACGCATCAATCTCGGAAGGCTAAGGGGACGCCCTACCTCTTTACAGAGGTGGTCTTATGGTCTTACCTCTTTTCATGAGACATCAAGATACGTTGGTGCAGGGTGGTGGCTTTAATTCCATCCTCCACCCCAAAGATTATTTGCTGTGACATTCACCTTTCACAGAGCTTGTCACAATCATTGACCATCTTCAATTTGTGGATATGTGGGAACATGTTCATGGCGACTGTCCTAATTTCGTTCACTACAGCACACATTCTTCAACTCGCCTTGATCGCAATTATATCTCACGCTCACTAGCGGGAGGTGCCTGACTGGCTGAAAGTAAGTTTCCACATCTACATCTACATGTACATGGATACTCTGCAAATTACATTTAAGTGCCTGGCAGAGGGTTCATCGAACCACCTCAACAATTCTCTATTATTCCAAACTCGTATAGCGCGCGGAAAAAATGAACACCTATATCTTTCCGTACGAGCTCTTATTTCACTTATTTTTTTGGGGTGATCGTTCCTTCCTATGTAGATCGGTGTCAACAAAATATTTTCGCATTCGGAGGATAAAGTTGGTGATTGGAATTTCGTGAGAAGATTCCGTCGCAACGAAAAACGCCATTCTTTTAACGATTTCTAGCCCAAATCCTGTATCATTTCTGTGACACTGTCTCCTTTATTTCGCGATAATACAAAACGTGCTGCCTTTCTTTGAACTTTTTCGATATACTCCGTCAGTCCCATCTGGTAAGGATCCCACACCGCCCAGCGGTATTCTAAAAGAGGACGGACAATTGTAGTGTAGGCAGTCTCCTTAGTAGGTCTGTTACGTTTTCTAAGTGTCCTGCCAATACAACACAGTCTTTGGTTAGCCTTCCCCACAACATTTTCTATGTGTTCCTTCCAATTTAAGTTGTTCGTAATTGTAATACCTAGGTATTTAGTTCAATTTACGGCTTTTAGATCAGACTGATTTATCATGTAACCGAAGTTTAATGAGTTCCTTTTAGCACTCATGTGGATGACCTCACACTTACCGTTATTCAGGGTCAACTGCCACTTTTCGCACCATTCAGATATTTTTTCTAAACCGTTTTGCAGTTTGTTTTGATCTTATGATGACTTTATTACTCGATAAACGACAGCGTCATCTGCAAACAACCATAGACGGCTGCACAGATTACCTCCCAAATCGTTTATATAGATAAGGAACAGCAAAGGGCCTATAACACTACCTCGGGGAACACCAGTAATCACTTCTGTTTTACACGATGACTTTCCTACTACGAACTGTAACCTCTCTGACAGGAAATCACAAATCCAGTCACATAACTAAGACGATATTCCATAAGCACGCAATTTCAATACGAGCCGCTTGTGTGGTAGAGTGTCAAAAGCCTTCCGGAAATCCAGAAATATGGAATCGATCTGAAATACCTTGTCAATAGCACTCAACACTTCATGTGAATAAAGAGCTAGTTGTGTTTCACAGGAAAGATGTTTTCTGAACGCATGTTGACTGTGTGTCAATAGACAGTTTTCTTCTAGATAATTCATAATGTTCGAACACAATATATGTTCCAAAATCCTGCTACATATCGACGTTAACGATATGGACCTGTAATTTAGTGGATTACTCATACTACCTTTTTTGAATATTGGTGGACCTGTGCAACTTTCCAGTCTTTGGCTACGGATCTTCCGTCGAGCGAACGGTTGTATATGATTGTTCAGTATGGAGCTAATGCATCAGCATACTCCGAAAGGAACCTAATTGGTATACAGTCTGGACCAGAAGACTTGCTTTTATTAAGTGATTTAAGTTGCTTCACTACTCCGAGGATATTTACTTCTACGTTACTCATGTTGGCAGCTGTTCTTGATTCGAATTCTGGAATATTTACTTCGTCTTTTTTTGTGAAGGCATTTCGGAAGACAGTGTTTAGTAACTCTGCTTTGGCAGCACTGTCTTCCATAATATCTCCACTGCTATCGCGCAGAGAAGGCATTGATTGTTTCTTGCCGCTAACATACTTCACATACGACCTGAATCTCTTGGAATTTTCTGCCAGGTTTCGAGACAACGTTTCATTGTGGAAACTGTTATAGGCATCTCGCATTGAAGTCCGCGCTAAATTTCGAGCTTCTGTAAAAGAACGCCAATCTTGGAGATTTTGCGTCTGTTTAAATTTGGCAAGTTTATTTCGTTGTTTCTGCAACAGTGTTCTAACACGTTTTGTGTACCAAAGAGAAACAGCTCCGTCGTTTGTTAATTTTATTTGGTATCAAACTCTCAATTGCTGCCTTTGAATTTAAGCCACATCTGGTCTACACTTATAATATTAATTTGGAATAAGTGGAGATTGTCCCTCAGGAAGGCGTCAAGTGAATTTTTATCTGCTTTTCTGAATAGGTATATTTTTCGCTTATTTTTCAGGGGTTTGGGGATTACAATATTCAATCTCGCTACGACTACCCTGTGTTCACTAATCCTAGGATTATTTGTTGCTAAGAGGTCAAGTGTGTTTTCACAACCGTTTACTATTCGCGTGGGCTCATGAACTAACTGCTCGAAATAATTTTCAGAGTATGCGTTTAGCACAATTTCGGATGATATTTTTTGCGTACCTCCGGAATTAAATATGTATTTCCGCCAACATATCGAGGGTAAATTAAGGTCACCACCAACTATTACGTACGAGTCGGGTACGTGTTTGAAATCAAACTCAAGTTTTCTTTGAACCTTTCAGCAACTGTATCATCTGAACTGAGAGGTTTCTAAAAGTATCCAAATATTATTTTATTCCGGTTGCCAACAATGACATCTGCCCATAGTAACTCACAGGAAGTATCTACTTCAATTTCGTGACAAGTTAAACTACTTCTAACAGCAACAACCACGCCACCGCCAACCGTGTTTAGCCTGTCGTTTCGGAACACCGTTAGGTTCTTCGCAAAAATTTCGGCTGAGCTTATGTCCGGCTTTAGCCAGCGTCCAGTGCCTATAACGATTTGAGCATCAGTGCTTTCTATTAGCGCTTGGAGCTCTGGTACTTTCTCACCACAGCTACGACAATTTACAACTGTCATGCCAATTGCTCCTTTATCTACGTTCTTCCTGCGTATAGCCTGCTCCCTTTGTGACTGAAGCCCTTTTTGTGTTTTCCTGAGACCCTCTAACCTAAAAAACCGCCCAGTCCACGCCACACAGCCCCTGCTACCCGTGTAGCTACATCCTGCGTGTAGTGGACAGCTGACCTATTCAGCGGAACCCGAAACCCAACCACCCTTTGGCGCAAGTCGAGGAATCTGCAGTCTACACGGTCGCAGAACTGTCTGAGCCTCTGATTCAGACCCTCCACACGGCTCTGTACCAGAGGTCCGCAATCGGTCCTGTCGACTATGCTGCAAATGGTCAACTCTGCATTCATCTTGCGAGCAAGACTGGCAGCCTTTACCACTTCTGTTAGCCGCCCGAAACCAGAGAGATCTCTTCTGATCCAAAGTGACACACATCATTGGTACTGACGGGAGCCACCACCTGCAGTTGGCTGCACTCTGTGCTTTTCATGGCATCCAGGAGGACCCTTCCCACATCTGGAATGACTCCACCCAGTATGCGCACGGGTGCACCTTGGATTTCTTACCCTCCTTGTCGGCCAAGTCCCTCAGGGGACCCATAGCGCGCCTAACGTTGGAGCTCCCAAATACCAATAATCCCACCCTCTGCGATTGCCCGGATATTGCAGGCTGAGTGGTTTCCTCTGAAACAGGACAGGCGACAGCATCCGATCATGCGCCATTTGCCTTCACTGTCGCACTCGACCAACAGATGGTTTCGAATGGAGGGGTGTTTGGAAGTTGAATGTGGCCCTATTGGCGTCTCCTGACTATTTGAAACTTATCGATGTGACTTGGCATTCATGATGTCTACGATGTAATGGTGGCTGTTATGCACAAAAGCTGCACTCTATTTGTCCTTGATGACCTACGAAATATTGGAGGAAGCAATCCCTGAACTTTTTCTATCGAGTGATGAGGGACTGCTCTGTGATGCTTTTTCACCTGAACGATGTACAATAGTGAACTGTACCAAAACACAGGCTGTAGCCTCACTCGCCGCCACCTTGAAGGGATGCTAGTGTGAGGCACTCTTGTGACAATATGCGTTTGGAAGCTCCATTGATGTATCATCTTCTAGCAACAGGCGGCAACGGCGCCATCCTCTGATTCGACGCTTCACTAATGACGAAGGAAGCTAATATGACACATAATGTGGCTTTGGACTCGCCCTTCACGAGCATTGTGCTCCCCATTTACGAGCTGTCATTGACGAAGTCACTTGGCGCGTGTTCATATAGAGGCATGAGTAAGGGAAGACGAAGTCCTTGATCCTATCCTAGTGAGAGCTGCTAACATGACATCTGACGGCTTCTCGTCGAAATTTATCAAGCTCTCCGACATCTCTTAGCACCCAAATGGACTGAACTGATGTCCACCATGGTGAGGGTCCCCGTTGCCTTTGTAGAGGGCCCCGTTGTCCCATTCACGAACCACCAGAGTGTCCATACTATCAGAGACTGTCTCCTCTTGACCGTGCTGAATAGCGAAATGAAGTTCTTTAGCGGTGTAACTTAAGAGAACGGCTCGTTATGTGATGTCCTACGGTCAGGTGTCACTAGGTGGAGCATGCAACATTTGGACAGCGCTTTGCCGCTATAGGGGTATGATTGCTCTCATTTGAGCTCAACATTTTCCTGCAGCGTAGGCCTCCTCAGACACATATCCGTCATATGGGATACACAGAAACCATTGTTGAGGTGGTCATACGTTTCCTGCACAGCGCAACGTCCTATGCCCTGTATAATAGCAGGCTCACACGTGTTGTGCAGTGCTGTACGCTTTCGCTATAGAACGATTGTTATGTGGACTACTACAACGACTGAAGGGGATGTCCCAAGGTGGAAATCGATATTCCTGCGCCGCCTTTCCAGACAATTTGGTCCTCTGCCTTGAAAGTGCTGACAATAACTGGGTGGGATTTGCTTAGATGGCGATCAATGGAAAAGCGGATCTCTTAATGTACGTAAATTGCGAGCAATGTGTATTGGTATAGGCCCACCTCAGTGGAGTGTTGGCTTGCTCACTGTGAGCGATGCCTTAATCTGCCTTCACACCGATTTTATGATTGACCTGCGGCGCTCTGTGGCCATCAACTGGAGATGGCTGCTGCAGCAGGTCGGGTTTTGACTTGTTAAAAATGGTTCAAATGGCTCTGAGCACTATGGGACTCAACTGCTGAGGTCATTAGTCCCCTAGAACTTAGAACTAGTTAAACCTAACTAACCTAAGGACATCACACACATCCATGCCCGAGGCAGGATTCGAACCTGCGACCGTAGCGGTCTTGCGGTTCCAGACTGCAGCGCCTTTAACCGCACGGTTTGACTTGTTAAACATCACCTCTACTCCCTTTACCTTCTGCATTGTACACGCTATGCCATCACCTACATAGCATCACAGACTCTTCCGGTCATGCACACGCTAGTTCGCCAAATGTTGGCGGCAGTGGTTTCCTTCGTTTGTAGGTCCACATGGCAATGACGTCGATAAGCTCCACTCACATACTGTCTATAGGGTTGGCATCCGGCGATCGTGGGACGAACGCCATTAACTTTGTCCTGTCTTGTCCCTGAAACCAGTTATCAAGAGCTCTGCTTTGATGGATGGATCTTTGCTCCTGTAAATAAAGTGTTACCTAGTTATTTCATCGAAGTGTATCATTTAAAAAAATGTATTTATGACTGGCATGGTGTGTTGGTATTTTCTACAGTATTTAATAATTCAACTCCTGCCGTAGCTGAGAGATCTAGGCTAAATAGCCGATGAGGGACGCGGTTTACCGAGTCCCAACATATGATGAGAGTCGTAGCCTGCTGAGAGGCACCTTCACACCAATTGGTTGAATCAGATACGAATGATGTGGTATCGAAATGAGATGTATAAAAATCCTACAATTTTAACTTCTGCGTTGCGACAGAGTATTGCAATAACACTCCCTCGGTGGAGTAACAAGCACCAGCTGTACAAGAAATATGAAATGAAAAGGCCAGAGGACCCAACCGGCGAAATTCGGTCGGCGGGTAGCAAGTTTCATTTCAGGTGACGCCACATTGGGCAGCCTGGGTGTTGGTGGTGATAAAGAAAACTCAACACCGAGGCCACGAGTGGAGAAAATCGCAAATACGGCCGGGAATAGAACTCGCACCCGCTGCATGGGAGAAAACACGTTACCACTCAGTTAAGCAGGCGGGCTGTACAGGAAAATTTGAGGAATATGACGTAATAGTTGTTGCGAATTCAGAAAGAAGACTGAAGAGGTCAACATAGATGTGAACACTGGGTACTAAAGTTAATCACATCGAAATGTTCAACCATCGCGCAAGTAGTCCAGAAGTTATATCAGATGCCTAACACAGGTGAATAGAAAAGTAGTAATAACAAAACAAGCATTTATGGTTGAGACATTCCAACAATTCAACGTATCAGAGAAAATACGCAGCTCCAAGGCAAAATCTACTGTACGCGAACCCTGAGGATTCAAGCTGAGGTTCGGCTTGAAGCAACAGTAATTTATTTGCAGAGGACAGAGGACAGAAAAATGTAGGTGAAAACTGTAAAATATCTGAATACGCGACAAAGAACAAAGAAGGCAAATGAATAAAATAAAAGAAGATGGAAACTCATTCGTTACATTTATGACACATCCCCCTTCTAATAAATGTATCCCCCTTCTAATTATGAGACTAGAAGCTATGAGGGCGACAGAGGAAACTAATTTCATGACATCGGGACTAGAACAAAATGCAATAACTATACTGGGGACAACAGCAGAATACTAAATGACAGAGAAGCACTGTTGTTATGACAAATTGTAGTCTGTAGGAAATGAAAAGGTGAATATATGAAAACTATCGAAAACCGTTATGTTATTTCCTGTTCAAATCTGCTGGAAATAGAGTTCTCATTGAAGTTACAGCAGCTCGACGCTTATCTTCACTACGTATTCTCGAATACTAACATAGGCCTAACTGTTGACGATGGCATCAGTTTTCCACAGGTGCCCTATTCACCAAGCCGAGATGTAAACCCAAATGCCAACAGAAAAGTATCCGCTTCTCTCCCATTCCACAAGATACTTTGGACTGAAGCTCTCTCCCCATGGCCAGTACACATAGTAATATTAAAACTGTTTTGTGCATTTTGTGTTCAGACATCATTCCATAAGTCGTCACCAGATGGACTGAAAGTCAAATTAACAACGCGTTCAGAATCACATTCAACCCAAAATTGAGTATTACTTTTGGTAAGCGAGTGTCGAAGAAATTAAACTTCAATAATACCAATACGAATATTTTGATAGAAGAAAGGCCCCATTACTATGCATCTATTAAGAATTAATTAAGATTTAATTGTAAGAGTTTGAGAAAATAACTAGAGGCCTTGGCCTTCGCT
The DNA here is from genome assembly GCF_021461385.2 of Schistocerca piceifrons. Lineage (NCBI taxonomy): Eukaryota > Metazoa > Arthropoda > Insecta > Orthoptera > Acrididae > Schistocerca > Schistocerca piceifrons. The sequence continues at coordinate 550,098,603 of NC_060143.1, forward strand.
CCGTTTTCTTAACATCTTGTTGTTATTTTGGACCTCGGTGTTAGGAATATTCCAAGTAGATATCCTCATTCATACGGCACTTTTCACCTTTCTTGTCAAAGCATCAGTACCAATTAAATTGTACTCGTTGTGAGCAGATGATAGAAACAAGTGTATGTTCAGAATGGTATGGTTGCTCAGTGAATGTGGTGGTATTAGACTGTCCACGTGGTCTGAATGACGTCAGTGATGACGCATTAACTCTATCGCTAATTACCTTAGTAATGATAAGGTGGGGGCGACTGAGCCTCTTGTGGGCAACGAGTCTGATTAAGCTCTCCATACATCATCCTGCTCTGCGAGCAAGCCTACATTATACATTGTCTTGCAATTAGAAACTACTGCCCTGCTTCACCGCCTCACCTTTCCCTCAAGCACAAGCAGAGTATGGGACAAAAAATTGCTAACTTTTTAAAGAAAACCTCCGCCACTCTGCTCATTCTAATACACAAAGCATGTTCGCAGCATATTGGTGGTGGAACAGTGACTATGCAGTACTGAAAAAAAATCTACAATCGGAATTTAAATAATTTGCGACTTTCGGCACAAACACATACTTTTTCAGTAATACACGAAGCACCTGTCTCAGTAGCACCAAGCAGACACAGCGTTCATTCTTGTGGTAATTACAATAAGTCTGCTGACAGTTACTTATCAAATACGAGGGTTGGAACTTTAATAGTGGCAACTATTTATATACAGCTCGTAGAAAATAGATACGTGTTTCAAGTTTTACTGACCTTCAAAGAAGTCAACAGCACTGTGTATAGCCCTTGCCAGCGATGTGGAAGTCGTAGGATACCCTTAGCAATGCCAGATGTGTTGACAGTTCGAGTGACGCGGTCTATTGCCCAACGAATTTGTAGCAGTTCTGATGTAGTACCATGAAGTGATGCTTCAGTTTATAAATCGAGTTGAACTTACGAGGGCTTAAGTCGTAGGTTGTGTTCGAAAAATGAACAGCAGAGAGACAGAAGTGATGACACTTTCTGCAGGACCTGCAGGACAACGCTTAAGCATGAACAGTGCAAGCTGTTACTGATTTGTTTAACTGATGGTGCTGCTAATTGGTATACCACCTACTGCTCTCCCCTGACTTAAGCCCTCGTTAGTTCAACTTGATTTCTAAACTGAAGGAAACGCTTCACGGCATTCGCTTCAGAACTGCTAGAAATTCGTCAGGCGATAGACCAAGCCACCCGAACTGTGAACACAACTGGCACTGCTAAGAGTACACTACGGCTTCCACACTGCTGGCAACGGTTTATACGTAATGCCGGTGACTACTCTGAAGGTCAGTAAAACTTTGAAACACGTATCTATTTGTACAAGCTATAAATAAATAGTTGCCACTATTAAAGTTCCAATCCTCGTATTACCATCTGCTATGCAACTGAAATGACAGTCATTACACTTGTTTTATATGTTACAGTGAGTAAAGTGGTAAGTTCGTTGCAGTCCTGTTTCCCCTGTTATAAAAGATTCTGAGTATTAATTATTTGACTGTATAGGCGCCACACTGTAATTCACATGTATCTGACATGAATTAAGGGCATCACATACTGATGACTAAGGAAATGATGCTGTTAAAGCGTTATTGCACAGATAGCAAGACAAACGTTCGGAAATCACTAGTATTGTCTCAAAAAACAATTATGTGTAAAATTTCAATTTGGCTACTGACAAAGGCACCTTCCAAGATCTGAGATTCAGTTTGGGATGAGACTTTGTGGTTACTAGTCTACCTCAAGGATGTCCACTCATAAAAGTGTTACAGCGCACAACGCAGAAAATTCCGAAAGAAAAGGCTCTAAAGTTTTAAACGTAGCTCATTCACATCTCATATATGGATCATAAGCAGCAAAGCAGCACAAAAATGAAGTAGTTCGATCAGTAGTGTAGTAGACACTCATGTGGCTGATCTAGGTTCGATCTTATTTACTGGTGGGTAGGTAGGATTCTTTTAAAAATTATAAAAATTGTTAAATAAAGTAAATAACATGAATGTTATCAATTAAATTGTAAATAATTTAATTTTGTTTATAAAATGGCTAGCACAGGTATTTAAAATGTGAATTATACTCATCAATATTTTCTTTCTAAAAAGTTGAATAATTTCAAATGCATTTTTGATGGAAGTAAATTAACTAACATGTCACAAAATTCTGAGTCAAGTTTCAGTTACAAGGTGTACAACTTTGCTTCTGCTGTTTTACGATAGGTGGCGAGAACAGTATGAAGCGGTCGAAAGAAACAGATCGCAGATATCAGCCAGTTGGCTTGGACCTCAGTCAACAGAACCTCATTCACATTGAGTAATTCAAATTGAGTTATATTAGGAACATCATTAGCAACAGTCTTTTCATTTGCAAGAATAGTTTGCAACTATGTCCAAGCACACATCCGATACTATCATTTATATCCATGTAAATGTAATGTTGCTTTCATTAATCAATTTATTTAAAATTTCATCGGCCTCAATGTGAAAATTTATTATTTCTGGATGAATAAATTTTTCTCAGTTTTTCAAATTATATTGACCAATATGAATTACTACTGTCTCTCTATCACAATACATTTTTATTGTATAAAAAGCACATAGTGCAACATTACCACAGCTGGATCATCTGAGAATGAATGACTTACCACTAAACTGAGACGGGTAACTCATTTACTACCCATAAAAATATTATTAAGGAAATGAAAACCGATTGGTAATCAAAAATGAAATACCAAATAAGAAACAGAAAAATATTCATGGCAACCTCTAACCTAATTCTGTTCAATGTGCTTTAATAATTTCAAGGTGATGTGAAGGAGCAGCATTAATGATTAATGATATTCTCGCTTTGTGGTGGCTGAAATAGAATAAAATCAGTTATTTTTAGGTTTACTCCAATCAAATGTTTAGATGAGCCAAAATATCAAGAATTTATAAAAATGTGTAAAAATGGAAGATAGAAATAGTGACAACATTACTACTTCTATTGAGAATAATGAAGAAATTATACTATTAGATGAATGACAAGGTAATATGCTCATAGTATTTGATGATTTCATTCTAAAAAATCAGGATGTTTTTAGAGAATATTTTAGTACTGCCTGACATTTAGGAATAAATTGTTTTTATTTAGCTCAGATAAACTCAAAAATACCAGAACAATTAGTGAGAGATAACCTAAATTTGTTAAATATATTTCGTAGAGATGATACAAATTTAAATCATATGTACCACGAGTTTGATGCTGGTGATTTTAAGTTTGACGATCTTAAAGAATATTGTAGTAAATGCTGGAATAATGGTTAGTTCAATTTTTATGATAGAAATGACTAGAAAACTTAACAAAGGAAACTGCAGATATCAAATTGACGATATTTTTACATCACCCATCATACATAAGAGATGATTTACTAATGTTCTTTATTTACAGTAAATGTTCGCGAAATATGACCCATATGTTAGTAAAAAAGCTAGATGAAACAAAAAGGAAAAGAAGGAATTAAAAGAAGATTTTGCAAAATGGAAAAGACAACCAAGAAGAGAGTACGAAAACTATAAAAAAAGAATATCAGCATTGCAACACAAGGAAGTGAAGAAGGATTAGATGACAGTCGTTCTGAAAGCTATTCAAGAAAATTTGGAAGTTGAAAAAGAAATGTTTCTTTATGACCATTATGTAGAAGAATTTAATGACATACCAACAATAAAAATATGCTTATAAATTAAGAGAATCTGAAATAAAAGATGCATTGAATAAATACTGAAGAAGAGAAAAAGAACAAAAAAGATAAACAACAAAACGTTAAGGAAATAAATCTAAGTGGAAGATTATTCAAATGTATCAGTCACATTGAAAATAAAATTTTTTGACTCAGACCTATTGGTTATCTTAAATATGTTGGTACATAAATTAACTATTGGTGAAAATATATGCAATGCTACAGATGTACTGGCGAATCTTTTAACTAAAAAAACACATTATAACTAAACTACTTAAATATATCTGATGTGTGAATTGATCGACAGATAAGCAGTAAATCATGAAGATGAATTAGCTGGAAATAAAAATCATCATAACAAAAACGTAGGAATAATGCAAATGTTAACAAAAGAATTTTGTGACTTCATTACCAATAATCAAAAATGAAAATCATATATGACTAGAGTGTTAATAGCTTGTCACACACTTTTTGGAAACCTGAAAAACAGGGAGAAGATTGAGTAAATTGGATTTTAAATAATTTCCAATCACAGAAATGCATCTCCCAGGATTTTGTGTACTGCAAACTGTTCACTAAACTAGATGGATGACTAGAACGTGGTGATATGGTCATAAATTTCTTAGAAGAAGCATGCAGCAAACATGACATTGCTTACAGAGATAATAAAGGTTTAGAAACTAAATATCAAGCTGATGAATAACTTTAGCTAGCTACAGAAAAGAGAATGTTTGCTAAAGATGCATCACTTGGAGAAAAATTATTAGCAACAACAGTTAGAGGCATAATGTACGGGAAGAGAAAATTGGGAATGGGTTTGGATGTTGGTGAAAGTGGGTGAGGACTAAAAAAATAGTCTCATAACAATTTTTAGGCACACTAGGTCACAACGTCTAACCGTAACCCGACACATACAGATTTGTACTTGCATGCCTCAGCTAGCATGCTCCTACACAGCGAGAGGGTGTTCTGAGCACACTGGTGCACAGCGCACGCGATATCTCGGATTGTGACAGCCTAGCGGCTGAATTGCAGCTCTTGCAGGCCGTGTGCCGCACGAACGGTTACAACAACCGGCAGATAAAACGGGCCTTAAGACCGAAGAAGCCGAGACCGCAGCCTTCCGAGGACGAAGACAAACAGGTTGCGACAGCGATCATACCATATGTCGGGAACGCATCGGCAAAGATCAGCAGAATACTCAGAAAATATAATGTCAAGTGCGTGTTTCACCCTCCATCCAAAATGAAAACATTATTAGGATCAGTCAAGGACGACTGACGACTCCGGAAACCGGGAGTTTACAGCATCCCTTGCTGGAGCAGGGATATGTATATATGCCAGACCATCCGGACGGTACAGGAGAGATGTAGTCAACAGAAACGTCACGCAGACAACGCACAGCCGACCAAGTCCTCTGTGGCAGAGCACTGTACCTCACATGGACATGACATGAACTATGATGGCACAAAGGTGTTTCAGCAATCGAACACCTTCTGGGATTGTATCGTCAAAGAGGCAGTGGAGATCCGGCTGCATGACGAATTAATAAATAAAGATAGCGTTTTTCAGCTAAGCAAAGCCTGAGATCCCGCTTTAAGCACGATTAAAACACAATGACAGTCTACACGGAAATCCGCTCCTGTCAGGACACCTGTAGAAGAAGAAGCATTGTCACCACGACGGAAGAGTTCCGTAAGCGGTCGTGGCCGCCGAAGGACTGCGGCCCATGAGCTGTCGCGGGGCGCCGCACTTCCCCCACTACCGGCCGCGGACCGCTCGGAACGCCTGAAGATGGCAAGAAGTTGGCTTGCCGAAATATCGCGCTTTTTGGAAGACGCTACCTGGTTGAAAACCCGACAAATTTTCAATATTTCCACAGGTCCTAAAGATTATGATTTGGAATGTATTCTGAAGTATTGTGTTGAAAATACAATAAAAACAATAGAGTCTACACAGGAACTAAACTGCTGTTATTGGAGATAAAGCATTTAGAAATGAGAATTATAAGTAGAACCAATTTTGTACAAGAGCCATTTAGTAGCTTTCCAAAAATAATTCGTTTAAAAGAATTGAAGAAATGTTACTTCCCACATTTATTCAATACCCAAGAAAATGAAAATTAAATAGGATTTTTTGGGAGATGTCAAATATTATTGTGTTGAATCTATGAAACCAGAGAAAGAGAAATATGTCTCAAATCGGATAAGCAAAAAGTTAAAGGAAATTATGTATGCAATAGAGGAAATGAATGAATGAATACTGCAATTCTGATGTAGATATATTGAGAAGAGATTGTTTAGAAATAGAAAAACAATTCATTGAATTAGCTAAAATAGATCCATTATGTTATTTAACAATTGCTAGAGTTTTCGTGGCTGTATACTGATGCAAATATTTCCCTAATAGAAAAATTGTTGTATTGAATAAAGAGCAGAAGCAAAACTATAGCAAAGAGTCTATTGCTTGGCTAAACTGTTTAAACAATAATATTATTCTACATGCTCTTAATGGTAGTGAAGTAAGTATATCTGGAGCAAAAGTAGATGTCTTTGATAAAGAAAACAGTAGTTTTCATCAATATCATAGCTGTTTCCGGCATGGTTGTAAAAATGTTTTCAAACTGAAATGGTTAACAATATAAATAAAGAATCGATGAATGACCTGTATCAAAAGACGTTAATAAGAAGCACAAATATGCAAAACGCAGAAGAATTTAGTGGAGATTTGGAAATGTGAGTGTATTAACACAGTAGATTTTTAAAATATTAATAAATTAAAAAAGTTGCCTAAAGCTATTGAACCTTTGAATCCAAAAGGTGCATTTCATGGTTGTCAAACTAATACCATAAAATTAAGAGATAAAGCAAATGGCATTATCATGACAATAAAATATCAGAGCCATTCAATAAGTAATGCCCCACATTTTTTAAAAAGCAGTTAATATACCTAGACAATCGTCCTTGTTGGTGCTTCACACTTCATGTTGGTTCTGTGCACCAGTGAAGTTTCGAAATGTTCTGTCAGGTTGGCAGAGCTGTAGTACAGAGTCAAAATGGTGTCTTCATACAACTCACATTACAACCAACATGCTGTTGTTGAATTATTCTGTGGAGAAAAAGAAACCATGATGAACATTCATTGATAGAAGTTCAATTGGGCGATGGGTAAGGAAAGTTACAGCCTCAGGATATGCAGAAGCAGAGCTCCATGATCAGCCACACGCAGGACGTCCTGTGACAGTCATTGTTCAAGACATGCTGAATTCTGCAGATGCCATTATTCATATCGACCGGCGATTCACAACTCGACAGTTGCCTCTAAATTTGTTGGTCAGCATTGAAAGTGCATCTGCAATGATCAAGACTCTCGGATGTTGAAAGAGGTGCTCATCATAGGTTCAATGAATGCTCGCAGCGGACCACAGGATTCAAAGAAAGGCCATTTCATCTGAATTGTTGGAGCGTTTTGAGACCAACAGGGAGGCCTTTATGTCACAGATCGTTAAGGGGGGCGAAAAGTGGGTGCACTACTTTGAGCCCAAAACAAAAAGGCAGTCCATGGAGTGGTATCAACCTCAATCACCAAAAAAGAAGAAATTCAAGACAACCCCATCCGCCAGAAAAGTCATGGTGACTGTCTCCAGGAATTCTGATGGCATCATTCTCCTGGATTTGATGCCAAGAGTGTCAATCATCAATTCAGAAACATGAAGGCTCTGAATAAACTCAAGAAGCGTTTCTAACGTGTTCAATCGACACGAATCCAGTAGCAATCTTGCTCCAACAAGATAAAGCACTCCCACACACAAGTCTGAGAATCCAGAAACACATCGCCAAATTGGGTTGGACATCTTTGCCTCATCCACCCCACAATCCCGACCTGCCATCGTCGGACTTCCATAGCCCTTGGGCCACTCAAAGATTCTCTACAGGGAACACACTTCAAAGATGACGAGAGTGTCAGTCACGCAGTGAAAACATGACTGAGGCTACAGGACAAGAGCTTTTACCAGCAGCGAATATATGTTCTACAATAACGTTGGCATATGGCCATAGAAGATGATGGAGACAATGTAGACAATTAGGACATGAACAACACATTTTGTTGTATATTTTCACCAAATTCTAACTCTTAACAATAAATATGTTCTGAGAAAAAATAAACGTGGGGAATTACTTATTGAGCGACCCTTGCATATTGATGTCTGTAGTCTTTTATCAACTGCAAAATATCATGAATATTATCCTAAGAGCCATCCAACAAAAATTTGTAGACCGAGACATTATACTAAATAGGTAGAGATTTATAAAATGGAAAGTGTTGGCACCTATAGGAGTGTAGAATCAACCTTTGCCAAAAGAGATAAACATCAATAAAAATGGAAAACTGCTCTTTTACTTATGTGTCAAATGTGCAGAAGAAAAAATAAATGAATGTAATCACAATGATGATGTAAGACGTTTTATTGGAACTTCGCCATCTGATGAAGTAAAGAAAGTCGTGGAAAGAATGATATAAAATGTTAAGTATCAATAAAGCGTGTGATTTTAGAGATAAAAGCAACATGTTGTTTAAAAATTATGTAAAACACTTTATGAAAATATAATTAGCAACCACTCCCCATGAGTTTGAATCTAATGACTTATACCTCAAAACAGAGAAAGACAGTTGGATATTGTATTAGATCCTGATAAGATAAAAGAAAACCCAGAATAAAATACTGTTGCTATGATATGTCTAAATTCATTGTGGGGAAAGTTTAGACAATGGCAAAATATGAGTAAAACTGAGTATATTACAGATTATCAACAGTTTTATGAGATATAATCGGACGATTGATTAGACAATATTGACATAAATTTTATTAATGATAATATGGCGCAGATGAAAAGCAATTTCAAAGGTTATTATATAGAAAATAACACTGATGTAAATATTTTTATGACAGCACTCACTATATCAAATAGATGGCTCAGGTTGATAAAATTTTCTCAGTTTGACAGCTGAGTCAATGCGTTGTTCTCCAGCAACATTTCACCAAGTTTCTTACTTTCCATCTTCAGGTGACAATGGAAAGTAAGGAACTTGCTGAAACATTGCTGGAGAACAATGCATTGACTCAGCTGTCAACCCAAGAAGATTTTATCATCGAGATTTGCCGAGAAAGCCTGCATTCTCATATAAGGCTTAGGTTATTTGATATGTTAGATAAACTTGGAGAATCAGTTATGTATTTTGATACAGGTGGGGTAATATAGAGTATATAGATGATGGCAAAGATACTGTGGAAACAGGTTGTACGCCAGGTGAATGGAATGACAAGTTAGGAGACAAGTGGATTCAAATCTTAGCATCGACTGGATCTAAAAGTTACTGTTTTAAGAAAAATGATAGAAATACTGTGATGAAGATGAAAGGGTTTACTTCAAAATATAAGGATATTCAAAGGTTGAATGGCAAATATATGATTAAAGTACTTGAGAATGAAGTGAAAGAAAAGATACAATTAGAGTACAAGCTGATAATGAGCGATTTTAAGCCAAAAACTTAATCAACAAGTAAGTTAAGAAAGAATTCTCATTTTAGTATAGTATAGTAAAAGAATAGTTCCAGATAATTATGATCCAGTGCCATAAGTATATTACAATTAAAATAAGATTTCCACATTTTCTAACATAAAAATAAAATTTGTATTGGGAATTTTTTAAACATTTATATAAATAAAGTAACTTTTTTCTTGTATTCTCCATTTTCTAAAACTACTTCCTTTCCATTTCTCTTTTTTAATTCATACTTTTGAGAAGCATGAATCTGAATTAGAAAGTCAGAAATTTGAAAACTATCTTTAATACACCAGCTTTCATTAAATATAAGTAAAGCTTCCTTTCTTCTGTAGCTAATATTTTTTGTAAAAAATTATAATTATTATTTTAATATTCATATTTTGTATGTAGACTTTCGTTTTTTAAAATTCTGTTAAGCTTTTTTTGTTCTTCATGAGAATAAATATTTTATTTCTATTTTTGTCACCAGAGTTTTGGAGCATAATTCATTTTTTTAACTTTTGATGGTTCCCAATATTTTGTCTTCTTCATTTAAATAATTTTGTTCCTTTTGTCAAATACGTATCTATCTTTAACAACACCACCACTGGAATAATACTGTTTTTGCAATCAATGTTGTCTACGTATAACATGTAACATTTTTTGCAATAAAAATTTTGTCCATTTAAATGGAGCCCCTCCTGAAGAAGCTCATTAATGCAAGCAATTCTAATTTGTTTAAAAAATAGAGATATTAATGTAATGGGTTGAATAACACTACTGGATACAAATATTTCAATACCAGATGTGCAGATAAAATGAGACTGTGCTTAATAATGGGTTTAAGATTCCTTTACTGAATGGATATTTGAAATCAATAGCAATTTAGGTTTCTAATTGTTTGAAGAGGGACATATTAAATTGAGATACAATTGATTAAAGGAAAGGAAAGCTAATTCTAATATATTTCATGATTTAGAATTTTTAGTTTAACTGAAATTTATGATCAATTTTTTTATTATTCTGCCCACATTATTTTTTCCTGACAAACCTGCTTAGTTCTCTCTGCATTGTCAGCTACGTCACAACGAATATCTGGTTCGCTACAGCTGAGAGCTGTAGAGTTTTACAAGTGGCGTAGGTTCCAAATATCCTGGAATACCACTACCTATATCGTTTAGTGCCTTGTGAACTTTGCGTGGAAAGACTTATACCAGACTGGACATGCATACTCTGCAGCACTTTGAAATGTTGCTAATGTCGTCGTTCGGAGGGTTTGTCGTTTGGAGTCCTCCCTACTACCAGTGATCCTCGAAAGGATACTATTTCTGGCTTCCAGCTTAATTCTCATATCCTTACAGTGCTGCCTGTATGACAGACAAAGTGATTGGTCTCTTTCTTGTTATTCAAATGTTTCTGGCAAGTTAATAGCAAAACGGCGTTTAGACTATGTAATGATAGCTCAGCATAAAGAAGTGACATAAATTTTATTTTAAACGGGGCATGAATGTTAATTTAGCACAATGATTGAACGAAAGTGAGAGTTCTGGCGCGCAGACCAGAGGGTAATCCTTCCATCTCCTGTTAAAACAGACGCTGAGAACACAAGTCAGTTCAGTAGGCGGCAAAAATCACACGTTCGTCGGAACTGCGAGGTATCATCTGTCGTTTCTACCTAACACTACTTCATGAAGTCATCATTCAGCTACTTCTTCTTGTTCACATGAAATGTGATACTGGATGGAGGGCTATGGCTTCCACAGCCAGAAATCCTACGTTAGACAAAAACTTGGACTGACCAATTCAACACATATCTGTTAGTCCACTGAGCAGGCTGAAAGCAATACGTGTCACTAGTCCACTGAAGAGTGCTCTTCAGACAGATAAGAGTTTCTACATATAAAATGCAAATTTAACTGTGTAATATGTTTACAAAAAATACACTTTGTAGTGAAAAATGTTGTAACATTCGCCTATCTGTCTAATATTCAGTTTCTGATATTGATAGCTATATAATGTGAACCTTAGAGTTTCTGTCAGGGTGTCTCTAGGTTCAGTCCACAGGGAGGATGATCTTTCCGTAGGACGCTCTTCGGACAGCATCAGTTTGTTCTGGGAGTGAGAGACACTGCTGTATCCAAGGTGAGGGTAACGATAGTACCTAATATACTTGTCGTATGCACAGATGTGGCGGAGAGTCCTCCGGTGGTTGTGCTGCTGCGGCAGCACTGAGGAGGAGGAAGAGAACAACGTTCAGTTGGAGGAAGAGGAGAAGAACGTCCAGCTGGAGGCGGAGGGCGCCCCTCCAGACCCAGTGACGGTCATGCAGCAGGTGAGGCTCGTCGCTGTACGTCACTCCAGAATGCTAGCAGTGTTTTGGGGCAGACCCACTGTTCAGGGGATGCACAAAAATATGGGAAAGCATTGCCACACCTAACAAGAAAACCCATGGTAATTAAATAATAGCCTCCAGTCGAATGGGAATGGATGACTATGCATTCTGTATCGTTCTCAAGGGGTCTTATACCATTCTTTCTGCAAAATAGTGGCAATTTCAGGTAACAACGATGCAGGTGGATAGCATTCTCGCACCTGTCTCTCCAAAGTAGATCACAAAGGCTCGATAATATTGAGGCCTGGTGACCGTGATAACCAGGGGGGAAGTGACAGTTCATCCCCGTGGAAAAGAAAACCAGTCCTGGTCGATGGGAACAGTTTGAACAGGGGCCCTGTTGTCTTCGAGCACAGCATCGCCATTGGGGAATAGACGTTGTACCAGGGGATCAGCCAAAATGCTCATATAGCCATGGACATTAATGCAACCTTGTATAGTGATCGCAGGGGCCCATGAAATACCACGATACTGCTGCCCCAATCATCTCCAAACCGCCGTCGTTTTTCGCTCTTGGGATGTAAACTCGGCCATAAGTTGGAAACATTGTACAACATCACTGATTCGACCAGGTGACCTTCTTCTATTGTTCCACAGTCAAGGTCTTTTGTCTTTCGCACCACGTTTTCCTCTTACGGCCATTTTTGTCCTTGTTGATTAGCGGATGACGATTTTTTTCGTTTCCCTGTACACGCTACAGATCTTTGGCATGGTGCCTCTTGAAACACCGAACACTTCGGCTACCTTGGTTACGGAAGCACTCGCCATTCGAACACCAACAGTTTTCCCACGTTCGAATTCACTTAACTACGGTATAACATTGTTGTTACGACGACTGACATCTGCAACGTATTGAGGATATAGCACAGGTGCCGTTCGTGGTCAGAGACAACAGAGCAACCTGCAGGCTTGTCCAGAATAGCACAAACTTCTCTCAATGTTTCCATAGTCCCGTCCAACGGCTTTATACAGAAGAAGCCAGGCATTACATCATACCGCAATTAGCTGTTCCTGCTTCTGCACCTGGACAAGCTTCCCTAGTGACATATACACAGCTAATCAAGGTTCAAGGAGACTGAGCTCTCCTGACAGACCCATTCTGCTCTTACCACTTCTCTACTCACTACTTGACACTCCCCACCTCCTCCTGTACTGCTGATTCCGCTTCTCGTGGCCTCTACTGGCCAGTTCCTTATTACATGCGGATAGACGGATAACCTGATCAGACGGGTGTGCAAAATTAAATCCACAAACCAAAATTTTACAAGGTTGCGTTTATTGTGCCACAAAACAGTATAATCATCTCATAGTACAGTAGAAACAACACAAAGAATACAGAACGTAAACGACTGCAACATGCATAATGGTAGACAAAAATGTCTTCGTGTTTTCCAACTTAAAGGATTTGCACACACATTCTGACAACTGGTTAAAGTGCTGAATGTGAGGTGTGACCACCTCTGGTGCCAACACAGACCAGACATACGACGGGGCATGCTGTTAATGTTGTTTTCAGTCTCATGTTGAGGCAAGAACGCCCATTCTTATTGCAGCTGCTGTCAAGTCTTGGTGAGTGGTTGGCGGATGCTGAGGTGATGCAACCTGTATCCACAGTGCATCACAGACGTGTTATACTGGATTCAAATCGGTAGAACTAGCAGGCCACGTCATGAGTGCAAATATCTTCCGTTCCCAGGGAAACATCAACCACCCGTGCTCTATGAAATCGATCGTTATCGGCCAGCAATACGACGTCTGGGCCCACAGCACCTTGCAACAACTGCACAGGAGGTCCCAAGGAAACCTTACGGTACCTGACAGCAGTTAAGCCATGCCGATTTAACTGTACAATTTCATGAAGAGGTGTTCGAGTGGTCAACGTAACCCCCGCCCACACCATTAGGGATCATCCTCGTAATCAGTCTCTTCCACAATGGTTGGGTCACGAAATCGAGTTCCGCATTCCCTCCAGATCCCAATTGGTCGAGAATCACTGTTCACACCAAATTGTGACTCATCAGCGAAAATAACATTGGACCACAATTCGACCGTCCAGGTGGCGTCTTCACTGCTCTACTCTAGACGTTCCCTTCTGTGAAGATGCGTCAGAGGTACACATACAACAGGTCTCCGACAGTAAAGGCCACTCTTTCGAAGCCTTCTGTACACCGTTTGCCTCCATGCAACACGTGCAGTGGATGCTGTGAGGTCAGATGCCAGTTGCCGTGCAGCCAAACAACAGTTCTCTGTTGCTCATGTTACACGTGGTCGGCCCTGCCCTGGTCTTCGGGACACAGTTTCGATCTGTATAAACTTTCGCCCATCTAATTCATATTAAGCCATCGGGTCACATCAGTCTGCGACTGTCCTGCTACCATTCTTCCCACGGCCCTCCACCGCAGAGACAGTGGTAGGCGTCATCTCAGAAACTTGCCTGTGATATATACACTCCTGGAAATGGAAAAAAGAACACATTGACACCGGTGTGTCAGACCCTCCATACTTGCTCCAGACACTGCGAGAGGGCTGTACAAGCAATGATCACACGCACGGCACAGCGGACACACCAGGAACCGCGGTGTTGGCCGTCGAATGGCGCTAGCTGCGCAGCATTTGTGCACCGCCGCCGTCAGTGTCAGCCAGTTTGCCGTGGCATACGGAGCTCCATCGCAGTCTTTAACACTGGTAGCATGCCGCGACAGCGTGGACGTGAACCGTATGTGCAGTTGACGGACTTTGAGCAAGGGCGTATAGTGGGCATGCGGGAGACCGGGTGGACGTATCGCTGGATTGCTCAACACGTGGGGCATGAGGTCTCCACAGTACATCGATGTTGTCGCCAGTGGTCGGCAGAAGGTGCACGTGCCCGTCGACCTGGGACCGGACCGCAGCGACGCACGGATGCACGCCAAGACCGTAGGATCCTACGCAGTGCCGTAGGGGACCGCACCGCCACTTCCCAGCAAATTAGGGACACTGTTGCTCCTGGGGTATCGACGAGGACCATTCGCAACCGTCTCCATGAAGCTGGGCTATGGTCCCGCACACCGTTAGGCCGTCTTCCGCTCACGCCCCAACATCGTGCAGCCCACCTCCAGTGGTGTCGCGACAGGCGTGAATGGAGGGACGAATGGAGACGTGTCGTCTTCAGCGATGAGAGTCGCTTCTGCTTTGGTGCCAATGATGGTCGTATGCATGTTTGGCGCCGTGCAGGTGAGCGCCACAATCAGGACTGCATACGACCGAGGCACACAGGGCCAACACCCGGCATCATGGTGTGGGGAGCGATCTCCTACACTGGCCGTACACCACTGGTGATCGTCGAGGGGACACTGAATAGTGCACGGTACATCCAAACCGTCATCGAACCCATCGTTCTACCATTCCTAGACCGGCAAGGGAACTTGCTGTTCCAACAGGACAATGCACGTCCGCATGTATCCCGTGCCACCCAACGTGCTCTAGAAGGTGTAAGTCAACTACCCTGGCCAGCAAGATCTCCGGATCTGTCCCCCATTGAGCATGTTTGGGACTGGATGAAGCGTCGTCTCACGCGGTCTGCACGTCCAGCACGAACGCTGGTCCAACTGAGGCGCCAGGTGGAAATGGCATGGCAAGCCGTTCCACAGGACTACATCCAGCATCTCTACAATCGTCTCCATGGGAGAATAGCAGCCTGCATTGCTGCGAAAGGTGGATATACACTGTACTAGTGCCGACATTGTGCATGCTCTGTTGCCTGTGTCTATGTGCCTGTGGTTCTGTCAGTGTGATCATGTGATGTATCTGACCCCAGGAATGTGTCAATAAAGTTTCCCCTTCCTGGGACAATGAATTCACGGTGTTCTTATTTCAATTTCCAGGAGTGTATATTATTCATTTTGAGGTTGAAGCCAATTCTTGTGTCTCAGTAAGCAATCCAAAAATATGTGAACTGTACTCTTCAATACATAAGCACCTAAGAAAATTATTACACGTCGATCGGCAGTGGGCACAAGTGAATCGGAACATTGCTGCTTTGTGCTATTGGCAAGCATCACGAACCGTTGACATGGTATCGATTTGAAAAGTCTCAAGGAAAATTGAGATTAAGATGCAAACACGTGTTCTTAATATCGACATAGTCCAGTTTTAAGAAAATTTTCCTGTGTTAAATCTACATTCAGAGTCAGGTGTCGGCTACGATGTAGCTAATAAACCCTTTTCTTTACAGGAGTGGCAGACGTTTCTGCAGGAGTTCTACACAGTCTACAGCGGACTGGCGGATGAGCTGTCTATACAGTCTCAAGACGTGAGTATCACTACCTCTCTGGACTTGTGTTGTAACTGATAGTCGCAGATTCTTACGGCGCATGTGCTAGTTGCAATTCGTACAGAGCACATAATGATGCCATAAAACCTATTAACATTAAATCTAGAAGTGGAGTTAGATGTTGGTTAATCTGTAGCTGATACAGTCCTTCGTCTACAGGAACGTGAGCTGTTTCTGCAGGAGTGTTTCGAAATGTACTGCAGGATGATGGAAGAGGAGCTAATGCAGTCGATAGGGGTGAGTGTTACTAACTCTGTATACTTCAGTCTTAACTGTTAGCCATATATTCTAGGTAGCTTTTGTCGACAGCAGATTACAGTGGTGAAGGCATTCATTTCTTCAGCCGCCCCAACCCCCCACGTAACCAAAAACATTACGTACATCCGCTAACTACATTTCTCTGCATCTATTCATGTCTATTGTGCACTCCGACGGACTTGGGCAAATCCAGCAGGACAATGCGTCACCCCACACGATCATAATTGCACTTGAGTGGCTCCAGGAACGCTCTTCTGAGTTTAACACTTCTGCTGCCCACTAAAGATCACTATGCCACCGAGACTGTCTGATACCACAATGTTTAACAACATTTCCCTGTTATTTGAAACATGTCAACAAGGTAGGCTACATTTTCCTCACATTTAAACGGATTTATTCAGAGTTATTGATACTGAAGCGTTGTGTGAAATCTGCCACGAAATCCCGTCAGTGATCATGAGAATAAGACATACTCGGTTTTCTTTTTCTTTTTGAATGGTTTCGTCATGTTGGTAGTCTACGTCCAGAATTAAGAAGCTAGCGTCACTGACCTCTTAAAGAGCCTAATAATTGTGCATTAAAACAGTCAGCAAATTTGAAAAAACCTGCACGAATACCACTTCACCATCAGTGAAGCAGTTTAACAACCGCTTTGCCCACCTATATCAGAAATTTACCACACATTTCCATTTGCCTCAATGCCTCATCAACTGTAGTGACGTCACAAAACGTTGTGCTCGTCTCGCAGGAGACGGCGGCCCCTGCGCTCGCCCCCGCACCCGCAGCCCGCAGCGCTTCAGAGGTGCCGCACTGGAAGGGGAAGCGACGTCAGCGTCGTCGTGGCCGGCCCGCCGCCGCCCCCCGTACTTCATCCTCCAGCAGCGGCGACGCTCCACGCACCAGGTGGAGGCCGCGGCGGCGCTACCGCAGGCGGAAGCTACGTGCGGGTCTTCGAGGCCGGTTCGTCGCCCGCACCGCCGCCGCCGCTGCCCCCAGCAGCTCCTCGTCCGCCTCCGGTAACAGTTGGGAGCTGCGGCGCTAGAGGCGGAGGCCCAGCCGCCGTTGTCGCGCCTGCGTCCGCACCAGCGTGGGCGCGCGGAGGCCGTGAGTCAACAGGCAGATTCTGCGCGACGACTACAGACTGTGTTCGCGTGCACAACAGTAAATAAATGGATCCCTCAGGTCCGTCTTGGCACTCTGTTGTTGTTCTTGTAGTTTCAATCAGTGACAGACCTCACAGCGGTGACCGACATTACGAAATTGTTAATCGAATCGTTTCTGGGATCCGCTGCGTTAGCGTCAGAACCCGCTAGATTATTGTGCGCGGAAATGTTAGCAGCAGCAAGCAACAGGTGCTTCACAGAGTCTCCCTCTGCAGCAGGGCGCCTCGCGTTTCTTTAGTGCATTTTGTGGTCGTCAAACAGTTCCACGCCATGATTTACGACCATTTCCCAAAGGAGAATTCTGTTCAGAAAACTTAACGGGAGCAGCAAGGTTGCCGTGGAGACACCCCAGTGGCAGTTTGCGTCAGGCGTCGCGTTGCTGTTTGGCGGCGTCAAACTTTTCCGCTGCTGCCTGCTTCTCTGAATATTCGAGCAACCAGTCACAAGCACAGAGTGTGACACGAGATGACCTCCACCAGCACATATACATATACATACGAATTGTCTGTAAAGCGCTAGAACGGACGTGCTGGACAGTCTCAAATATTTCATCTGATTTTGAGGAAACTATTTCGTAAACATATAGATTTTTTCACATCCCAAACTGACACCTTGGAGCGATAGTAAATGGGACTTCTTTTCGCTGTTCATCATAGTTATTGTTATGCATCAAAGTCAATACACAATACACGAAATCTTAAGAGTTTACAATGGTAAACATGCATTGTGTAGACTTTGTTCCATTTCAGGCCATACATTGCTCAATATCAAATTTAGATAACATATTGAAATAGTGTTATGTTGAAGACAAAAAGATATTTCCATTCTCGACATATTGGTTTGTATATATATGGGAGGATAACATGGTACATTCAATTCTACATGCGACTTGGATGACCTATAGTCATAACATACGTCGTATTTCATGACCTTTACTAGATACGAAAATGGCATTTTCTTACAAATGCTGATGTGGATCAGACACACACTGTGTCATGCAATTAATACCATAAACTTTTTTATCTATCGAGGTATGGAAGCAACTGCAGTTTTTTCGACACAACCATATACTTTTTTTTAACTGCAGTTAATATCTTGCCAAAGAAGCATACAGTGACAGAACACAAGTTTATATTTACTACAACCTGTGTGGGCTACTGAGCTCTAATCAAAACCTGTTATGTGTTATGTCACAAGATGTAATCCCTAACTACACCTTGTGACCCTTTCAGTTTGCATCAAGGCCTTTTCTTTACTTACAACCTTTTAATGCTTTACAGGTGCGTGTAACGACATCGGCTTCCAAAATAATTTTCTAGCATCGTTATTGAAACGGTCTTCATAGGCAGGCGTCTGATACAACACTTCAGTTTCTTTTACTAAAAGATGATACATCCAACGTGCTATCATCCCGTGATGCAAACTGTCAGGTAAAATTCCCTGTCCACATCTTCAAATTACAAAAGCCCTGGAAACATACAGAACACAAGATGACTGTTCCCACTAACTTATTAGTCGTGGTGTATGGCCAAAGCTGCTATAGTAATTAGCTTTGACGTTCTCATTTTAACTTTAGATTCGTTTCTCATTCAGTAAAATATCGAGTGTGCTTAAGATTAACCTACATCCCCAACACCGATAATAACTAAAAATAGTGTTACATCAAATCAGTTCGCCCTGTGATCGGCATGCGAATGGCTACATGGTTTTTTTATGTCAGCAGATTTGTTTAACTTTTATGTTGAAGTGTTGAACGAAACTGAAGAAGAAAAATTCTAGGGTTAAGTTTTGCAAAGATCGACAAAGATCTATTGATAGGGCTTAAGATTAAATTAAAGGTAAAAGCCTGAATCGTAGCAGCTAACTGATAATGAAACACTGAAGAGTGCAGAAGAATTAAGCAATTCTGGCAGCTTTCAACTAAAATTTCACGCTACAGCTGAACAAGAATAAGTAGAAGCGGCATCGAAAAATCTTTACTGCCTTTAAACAGTCGAGCACTGAGGTGACAAAACTCAAGGGACTGTGATATGCACGTACACAGATGGCGGTAGTACGGCGTACACAAGGTATAAATGGGCAGTGCACTGGCGACGTAGTCATTTGTACTCAAGTGATTCATGTCAAAACGCTTCCTGTGTGATTTAGGAGGTACGACGTGAATTAACGGTGTCTGAACAGGGACTCGTAGTTGGAGCTAGACGCATTGGCCATGCTATTTCGGAAATCGTTAAGGAATTCAGTACTGCGAGATCGACAGTGTCAAGAGCATGCCGAGGATACCAAGATTCAGGCATTTACCCCCACCATGGACAACGCAGTTGCCGACGACTTGCACTTAATGACCGAAAGCAGCGGCGTTTTCATAGCTGTCGGTGCTGACAAACAAGCAACACTGTTTGAAATAACTGCCGAAATCAATGTGGGACATATCCGTTAGGATAGGGCAGCGAAATTTCGCACTGATGGGCTACGGCAGCAGACAGCCGACACGAGCGCCTTTGCTAACAGCATCACGTCCCCTGTCGCACCTTTCCAAGGGTCGTGGCCATTTTGGTTGCACCCTAAACAACTGGAAAACCGGGGTCTGACCATGTGAGCTCCGATTGCAGTTGGTAAGAGCTGAAGACAGCATTCGAGTGTGGTGGAGATTCCACGAAGCCATGGACCCTCGTTGTCAACAAGGCGCTGTGCAAACTGGTGGTGGCGCCATAACCATGTGAGCTGTGTTTACACGGAATGGACTCGTTCCACTGGTCCAAGTGAACCGATAATTGAATGGTATGTTGTGGTACTTGGAGACCACTTGCAGCCTTTCAACGATGGTATTTTTATCGATAACATTGCACCATGTCAATCAATGGCCACAGTTGTTCACAATTGGTTCGAACAATATTCTGGATAATTGAAGATAAAGATTTGGCCACCCAGATCACCCGACATGAATGCCATAGAACATTTATAAGACATAATCAAGAGATCAGTTGGTGCACAAAATTCTGCATCAACAACACTTTCACAATTACGGACGGCTGTAGAGGTAGAATGGCTCAGTATTTCTGCTGGAGACTTTCACTAACTGCCTTATGCTGGACAAAAGGAGATCCGATGTGATGTAGGCAGGTGTCCCATGACTGTTGTCTTCTCAGTGTAGCATACATAGAGCGGTTTTATCCAGAGATGAGCGATCACACTCCAAGAAAAAAGACATTTTTCGCACACAGTAAGTCTGTTACCCCAAGAACAAACAAAATTATGGCTATGATACCTCATGTTGGCTCTCCCGACTATAACGTAATGCTGTACATGGTATGGTTGTAACATCAAGTCCTGTTCGGTGGAGACACAGGATTTTCTCCAAGTGTCTGGACACATCACCTTCATCTCGTGCGTTACATGACAGAGCCGCAACGAATGCAGCAAATGTGACACTTGTGACTTAAGACCCTTCTTCACAAATCCTGTTGAGAGTTAACTGGCAACCCAGGCAGTGTATCCACTACATACTGTGGGACATCGCTGGACTGTATCTTACCGCTTAGGGCGTGAACAATATGATTGTGTATATGACATCATGAGAACCAGACACCAACTCACTGGGTCTCGAGACTGGACGCTTGACTTTCTGAGCAGAACAGTCTGCAAAACGAGTTCACTGTTTGTATTCAAATAAGACGCTCTCAATCCGCAGCACTGGCCCCACTCGAGATCTGTTAACAAGGACATGTCCCATGTGCCTGAATCAACTGGACTGCACCAATACACCAAATCAGTGAAGAAATTCGCGCTGATCATTTTGTCCTGAGTCGACACCACTTCAAGTAGGAGGTGAAACAGATAGTATTGTTGCAAATTGGGAACACTTGTATGAGGTCCATATTTATGTCACAAAGCCCACTTTAGAGCAGATCACTTATAAAGGAAGCAGCTGCTTCTTTATGGGCAAGTTCAAGTAAACGTGATGAAAAACAACCAATGATAAGAGATCCTAAAAGAAAAACTTTTATCCTACTCTCATTGTTTGTATAGTTTGAGTTTTGCTGATCACCAGCCTCTTTCTTGATACTCTTTTGCCCACAGAAAAATGCTATGTAGAGCCACCAATATTCTGTAGGACAAAGTTAATACTTATTCTCGGTGCAGTTGACGTTAGTGCACTGTGTGTCAAATCAAGAAGCTGAGTCCGTGAAATGTCTCTCTACAGTCAAGATGAGTTATGAGTATGGCAAGCTGATCGTCGAACTGGCATACACATAGCGACATTATTCGAACATTAGACAACTAACATGAGATGCAAAACACTGAACATCTGCCTCATCATGGTCCCTGCGCTCATAACGGTCCTATCTGCTGCCTCCTAGCTATAAACTGTGGCTCCTAGCTACACCGAGGAGAATGTAGAAGTGCTTTGCGCTGGCTTTCTGGAGGCATCTGTGAAAGCTGTCTCAACACAAGACAGTATGCAGTCGTCTCCAGGCGATCCATTAAGAACCAGATCATGAACCATGCTCATCCTCCCCTGGACTGTATTGTGAGTGAAGAATGTGGGTGAAGGAACACCAAGAACGGAAACTGGGCCAGTGTATGTTCTCTAGCCATGATGGCCATGGTAGTTGGGAGTGGACGTGGCCAGGTTCCAGCACACATCTGACGCATGCAGTCCCATAAGATGATCGGGCAGGGTGGGGGGAGGGGGGCGTGCATCAGTCATGTTTTGTGCCAGAACTGTCTACAGTCTACATAGGTTGGATGCTGCTCGTCACCAATTGGAGGGCTGTGCACTACTGCGATAGTACCCTCCAGCCTATTGTCCAGATCTTCCAAGCAATAATGCACGAGCACACCGCACCCTCCTCGTGAACATCTTCTTCCAGATGGTGGGAATTCAGTGAATGGAATGAATTGCAGTATCTCCTCACAAGAATCCTTCTCAGTATGCTAATAACAAGCTGTAGCTTTCACTGTGTAAACATAGAAACCCTTCTTGTACAACGAGGAAGGCAGAGTGCATTTACTTTGGTTATTCAGAAAACTTAGTCTTTCATTCCTTCTCCACTTGTATTTAAGCACACATGTGCTCATGGACACGCAAGTTACACCATTTTTGAGCAGTTTATAAAGAGAAGGGTACCAAAAAGGTTTACTTCTGTTGTGTTCACCGAAGTACACTTGACATTAAATGTAAAGGTGACAGGAAGAGAATCCATCATCACAGAAGGTAGTCGCTCTGATTGATCTTTCTTACTATGCACATTTGTCTCAATGCAAATTAGTTATCATCAGAAATTTAAGGCAACCAGAGTAAGAAACACCCAACAATAATTTATTAATAATACTAGACTTTTTTTGCAACTTTGCTTGTACATGCATTTGACATACACAGTAAGACCAAGAAAAATGTGACACTCTTTGATAGCCGATATCAATGGAACAAAATGACATACCGTTACAATAATACCTTGGGGGGAAAGGTTATTTTATGTGTTCAAAGTGATTCCCTATTAGCAGCCAAAGAACGTCACTGGCGCCTAACTGTTGACCGAACTACAGCTATCAGTTTTGCTGATGTGATAGCCACACAGGACGTCTCGATCATTTCTCGTAGCTCATTCAGTGCACATGGCTTCTGTGGATAAACTTCGTTTTTCAGTATCCCCAATAGGTATAAGTCAAGAGGAGTAGGATTTGGAGACTTCTGTGGCTACTCAACAGCTCGTCTTCAACCTATTCATTATACAGGAAGATTTTCATCCAGGTAGGCTCTGACATCTCTGTTGTAGTGAGGTGGATCGCCATCTTGTTGTAGTAAAAATCTATCATTCCAAACACCTCTCAGATGGCGGATAAAACATGTGTCTGCAGCATATGAAGATACGCCCCACCAGTTACGAAATCTTCAAAGAAGAACTGGGCCAAACAAAACACATGATGGAAGACCATACCACACATTAACACCCAGTAGACTAACATGTTCGTCCACTTGAAGTTGAGGATTTTCAGGATCCCAGTGCACACAGCTGTGGAGGTTTACAGTACCATTCAGTTTGAATTGCGCCTCATCAGACCAGAAAACCATCCCTGCAAACTATGCATCCTCACGAAGTATGCCTTCAAATCACTCTCAGTACCCCGTCCTTTGATACAGGTCACCTTCGTTCACAATGTGCAGCGATCTTGGAGTCTACACTTTCCACTTTACAGCTTTCAGAAATCGTTGTACGCTTGATTAGCTTACCTCACTTTTGCATGCACCCTGCTTCATAGATTTTTGAATACACCTAGTAAAATGATGTGACACAGCATTGCTGAAAGCTGGATTTTGTTGATGCTTTCAATCGACCACACCTTGATGCTTTCAATCGGCCACACCTTTCCTAATGCATATCCTGGTCATTACCGTTGGCTTCATATTCATCCTAAATATGATGAACTGTTGTACGTGTTGGTGACAGTTCTGTACCTCCATCATGTTTCTGTACTTCCAGTACTAATTCAGTATGGCTTTGCATTGCTAAAATGACAATCTTCATCATTCATTGCTGCACTGTCATCTGCTGGAAAACGCTCGCCGAAATCTGTTGAGAAAGCAATGGACTACACTACCATGCAAAATTGCTATGATGAGTCATTTTGTTCCAAAGATATTAACTATGAAAGAGTGTCTAAGTTTTTCTGGATCCTTCTGTGTATTGCAGACATCTCCTCTTCTTCCTCTCTCCTATCTCTCTCCTCACCTCATCGTTCCAGCTCTGTATTTCCATCCCATCCTTCCCAAGCTGTTTCTCCACATCCTTCACTACACTTCATTCATCTCCTTTCAGTTTCTCTCTCCGAGCACATTTTCTTCCCCCTCTCTTTTTCCACATTCTCCTCTCCTCACTCTGTCCATATCATCCTGCCCCTTTTCAGCCTATCCACAACCCTTCTACCCCCTCCACTTGCTTCCTGAATTTCCACCACTCAAAGTATATCTCCCCTCCCCCTCTCTTTCCCTAGCCCCAGCTCTCTCAGCTGTCTGTCCATCTTCTCCACCCCTTCTCCCAGTTCATCACCCCCTCTCCCATCGATGTATCTCATGCTGGAATTGCCAATGCTACATGCATAAGATGGCTCCTCCCCCCTCTCTCTCTATCTCCTCCTCCCAACATTTTCTATATAACTCCTCATCCCCCCTTTTGTCTATTTCCTCCACTCACTCACTCTGAACATGTCATCTTTCTCCACTCACTCTCTCTGATTATATCCTCCATCCCCTCTCTCTCACAAAATCTTCCTATCCCCTCCCTCTGACCACATCTTCCTACTCCTTCCTCTAACCACATCTATCTACACCTCTTCCATCTCCACCTACCCCTCTTCCTTTTCCACTTGCCCACTAGCCCTCTACATACGACTTCCACCTGCCTCCTACTAATTCCATTCTTCCCCAGTGTCCATTTCCTCTTCCCCCTCGCTATATTCATCTCTTCTATCAATCTCACCCTGTCCCAAGTCATGCTCATAAGCACATGTAGCCTCTGCAATACAATTGAATAAAGCAAGTAGTTACTACATCCAGCTTGAATAACATTTCTGCATCTGTAAGATCACAGATGATATGCAGCCCCATGCCTTTCTGTTAGCTAATGCTGGCCCATCGGTGTTTCAACTCTTCAAGCAGCTTCATCCCAATGCTGAGCCACAGGCCCTCTCATACACCACCACTGAGGGTAACCTCGACAAATATTTTGAATCCCATAATCCACATCACTGCAGCCCATCACAAGTTCTTTAGTTACCAGAAGCTATCCTGAGAGACCTACTGTGAATGGATTGCCCATTTCAAGGCCTCTCCATGGAGAGTAGCTTTTCTTGTTCCAGTAGTTAGTGTCATTAGCAGTATGCCTTCTATCTGGTAAGGGACAAGGTGGTGGTGCATTCGCCCAATGAGGCTCTCTGCCAAGACCATCTCAAACATAAGGAATCTTTGTTGGATGCATGCCTTTCCATTTTTAGTGCCTATGAACAATCTTTCTTTCTTTGAGAGGGAAAAATTTGCGGACTTCTCGATGACACAACGTACAGAAGGATAGAAGGATAACCGACAAGTCTCCTTCAAAGAAGAGCCGTTGAACTTCTTCACAGTACCTTTGATGGAAAAACTGCCAAGAAACTTCGACCACGAGCGGCTACCAAAGGTCCACAAGGAGGGGACACCTGTGCGTCCAATAGACAGCAACATAAGAGCAGCAACCTATGAACTAGCCTAACACCTGATGGGTCTCCTTAGTCCATTTGTGGGAAAATGCGAAAACCACATCCACAGTTCCATCCACTTTGTGCAACGTACACAAGAACTTCGGCTCCAGGATTGCGGCTTGTTAGTGAGCTTCGACGTAGTGTCCCTCTTCACTAGGGTACCACTGAAAGACTCCATCGATCTGATACGCAAGAAATTCGACAACAACCTAACAAGGCTCTTCGAGTTCGTGCTCACCTCAACATACTTCCTGTTCGACGGAAATTATTATGAACAGACAGATGACATCGCCATGGGATGCCCGCTTTCACCGGTTGTAGCCAACTTTTTTATGGAGAATTTCGAGGAGAAGGCAGTAGAACAAGGAAAACAAAAGCCAACTTGTTTCTTCCGCTACGTGCATGACACGTTCGTTGTTTGGCCACATGGATGGGACAGCTTAAATGAATTTCTGGGACACCTCAACTCGCTGCACCCCAACATACAGTTCACGATGGAGGTGGAGCAGGATGGTGCCCTACCGTTTATTGACGTCCTGGTGAAACGGAAACCTGACGGCAAGCTGGGACACGGTGTATACAGAAAACCTACATACACCTAAATGCCTTCAGTTGCCACGACAACTCCCAGCGTGAAGGCGTTTTACGCACACTTGTTCACAGGGCACGACCGATCTGCGATCAGGAGAGCCTTCCAGCAGAAATGCAGCACCTCGAGACAACGTTTCGGAAAAATGGGTAAAACCAAAAGCAAATAAGACTTGCACTCCGACAGACTGCGCCAAGAGAACAAGAAGAAGAAACAGAACACAAGTCATTGGCGTGAACCCCTTTGCCGGAACCACCTCAAAAAAACCGGTAGAATCCTGGGGAAAACACAATGTGAAATGTGTATTCCGACCCCCTGCAAAATCCTAGACTCTACTAGGTTCAATGAAAGATGACCTAGGCCTTCGAAAACAAGGCGTTTATCAAATTCCCTGTCAGTGCAGAAAATCATACATTGGGGAGACAGTCCGCACTGTAGAAGAGAGGTGCCACGAAAACAAGCGCCATACCGAATTACGCCAGGCCACTAAATCAGCCACGGCTGACCATTGTATAAAGACTGGGCATACTATGGACTATGAAAAAACAAAAATACTCTATCAATCCTACTTCTGGGAGTGCGTTACTAAAGAGGCCATCGAAATCCAACTACAGGACGATATAATTAATAAAGACAGCGACCTTCAACTTAGTCAGGCTTGGAACCCTGCACTCAGCCTGGAGAGAAAGATGCGGTCCCAGAGATCGAACACCACCCCCAACGGCGGCAGCAGGGAGACTGCAGACCCCAGTTCAGACCCAGGCGCCGCTTCCCCCACCACCTCCAGCAGCCGCCGCACCGGCCGCACCGAAGGCACCGGGAGAGAAACGGTTGAGGGGGTAACGACTAGTATATATAGGGCGCCGAGAGGAACAGCACAGCATTCGTCAGGAACCACCTGAAGATGGCAGCGTGCACGTCTGCCGAAATATTGTGGAGAAATTACGACGCTACCCGATCGGATACCCGAGAACTGTTCAAATTGGAAATACGCCAGGAAAACATCAGATCGCATACAGATGGAATAGATTTGGTGAGGAACTACGTATTAGACACATGTACGGGACTATATCATTTGATCAAATTCATTGAAATGAAGGAAATGCAAAGAAATTCTTTCTCCTAGTGATGCTGTTGTTGTACATGCTGTAGGAGTACCCCTGACAATGAAAATTTAAGGTGTGACAAGACATATGTTCATACAAACTATAAGTTAGAGAGTCTGGTCATAAGCATGATGTGCACCTTTAAGTTGCAGTCTGGCACAAGATCATTCGTTATGACATTCACTACATTGCAGGTTCATCTTTCTGCATAGTTTTCAGGTATCTAATTTCATATCATTCTATCTTCATTACCACTGACACCATTTCTTTCACTTCTATAAAATTAATGCAGTCTATATATATCCCTGTGGTTGCAAAAATGATTACCCACCTAAGCCAGTCACTCCAGTGGTGTTCCTCCTACATACTGTCTGGAAGGACCTCTGGTTATAGTGCCCAGAACTAATAGATGGAAACATTACTGTCAATGATAGTCTGAATTAGGCACGGAGGCATGCTCACACAGCCTAATATTTTAGGTAATTGCTCAAAAGAAACAGACATTCTGGGTTAGAGAATTGGTTTGGTTCAACTTTCCATTTCTCACAAGATATTAATTCCACAGTAGGTTCTCCATTTCAGAACGAGTGTTATGATCTTATTTCAAGTAATTGCATACTCTGATTTTATCCCTGCTGACACTACATGAGTAGATTTCATTTTATTGAATTTGGTAAGTTGTTATAAATCTGTATTGCTGGGTAGATCATGGTCCCCCATGAGTATTCCCACACACACAGTGGGGGAATCACTGGTAGCATGGTTTGTAGGAGGTATGAAGGAACATTAGTAGCAGTGAATGTTTGAGACAGGCTGGAGGTGTGATCAGATAAACCAAAATGTAGTTTAACACTGACTGATTACAACAAGCAGGGGATCCAGGTTTTTAAATAAAGTCCCAGACTGGCACTAATTTTTGTCTATCACAAGCACAATAGCATTTCCCCCAACTTTTTCCTCCCTCTTTCTGATTAAAGAATTCTGGCCCTATAACTTAAAATTTGTACAGTCTTCACATTCAGATCTGTGACAAGCTGGTAAGTGCAAATATTTCCTATTTTTATTACATGAAGACGAAAGTGAGTTTCATTCCATTAAAAACGATTCCTCTCCCTCTCTCTTCCTTTCTTTCAGAGTCTGTGGGCTGAAAAAATTAATCTTTTATGCAGATGATGTTTGTGTATGTTGAATAGTGTGACATATTTGCCCAGAATAATACATTTCTTGATTCTTCAGTGACTCAGTTTGATGACCTGGAGCAGTTAATTAGTCAAATCTATGCACTGTTACCACAAAAATAAAATTAGTTTTTGCAGTAATTGTTATTTGGTAAGCTAGGAGAACTTAAATGGTAACAATAAAAAACTGTAACAACATAATTTTCATTTATAAATAATTACAGTGTTCAAATGTGCAGGGCAATTATGCAGAATATCTTGATATTTTCTGCAAATAAAGGTACAAAAATATCCTATTTTTTGGAACTATTAGTTTCTCCCCTGAAGTAGAAAGAAGAATTGGTTGGAAAGATTATTAAGGAAGGGCATGTAACTCAGACCGCAGAATGTGAGGGACACACTTCTGAGGATCATGAAGAGCAAACCTCATCCTAATAGGTGTGAATAAGCCTGAGACAGGAGCCAAAAGGAAGTCAGAGTTGAGAGTAAGAATACATAGAAAGAATAGTTAGAGACAGATACGAAATGGATATTATAGTGAACACATCAGTTAAGCAGTTTCTCGCTTACCTCGCCCCATTATCCCCCTCCTCCCAAAACATTGCACTAATACTATATAACACTGCCTCTAGCATTGATAACGCCAAATTGAACTGAAGTCATTCATCGATGATTACATCCCGTAGAGTTGCCAAACTACAGGCATGTTGAAGCTTCCTGCCAGATTAAAAATGTGTGCAGACCAAGATAAATTGGGACCCTTGCCTTTCATGGACAACTGCTCTGATCTGATTTGATTTGATTTGATTTTGTTTTCTCTTGTGGTGCAAAAAACAAATAAGGTCATAACCACCCAAGTGGGAACCATAGAACACGAACACAAAAAAGGAGTTAAAAGTGACTACATGTTAAGCACAATTGATGCAAGGAAAGAGAGCTACAAACAAGGACTACGTCTTGCAGATAGGTCCACAAAATACACTGTAGGGACAACAGTGGTCTCGAACTAAAGATTAAATGTCCTTCACCGCATTGCTTCGACAGATAAAAATTAAAATGCTGTCAATAGCCTGTTCATTGTTGACTAAAAAGACCAGTAACTCAAATGGCAAACATACATTAGAACATAATCAGTTAAAATGGGGCATTCGGTCAGGAAATGGTGAACTGTCAAGGTTGGTAATAGTGAGCATTAAGTTGTGAGTGATTACTGCTTAACAAATGGTGATGACTAAAAAGACAGTGCCCAATATGCAACCTAGCTAATATGATCTCCTCATGTGAAGAGAACCAAGACAGGTCAGCCAAACTGCTGGGAGAGTTTTACTCCCCAGAGCTTGTTCCCATGAAGGGAAGAACAGCGGTTATGCCAAAGTAACACCAATAGCTGATAGATGGCAACACAAATACCATCAGATGGAATGGAAGAACTAGCGGACCGAGCTACGAAGACTGCAGCCTTGGCAGTAGCGTCAGTGTCCTCGTTTCCTGTCAGACCAATGTGACCAGGAACCCACATAAACATCAAAGTGGCTCCATCAAGAGAGAGCAAGTTACAGCTTTCCTGGATCCGTTGAACTAAGGGATGGATGCTGTACAGCACAAAGAGAACTTGAAGGGCACAGAGAGTCAAGGCAGATGACACAATTGAAACGGCTGTGTCGCCGGATGTAATGCATGGCCTATACAGGCGAAGAGCTCAGCTGTAAATATTGAGCAATGTTCCAGAAGCCAGTACCGAAAAACATCGGTGACACTGATGAAGGCACACCCAACACCACAGTCAGTACAAGAGCCATCAGTGTATCCGAAGGTGTTACCACTAAGATCTGTGCGAAGGTCGAGAAACTTACACCGATAGATCGAAGCTCGAGAAGCTTTCTTAGGAAGTGAATGAAGTTCAAGGTGAACAGGGGCTGCCACACGAAGGCAAGAAGGTGAAGGGTTCACAGCCATGGGGAAAGTGTCATGTAGCATGAAGTTAAGCTGCCAGAGCAATAGCTGAAAATGAACTCCAAGAGGAAGCAGAGAAGAGGGACTCACCCCATACTAGTGGTCAAGTCATCAAAGAATGAGGCATAGGGTGGGTGGCCAGGCATGGCAGACAAATGGCACATGTATCTGCTGAGGAAAACATCATGCAAGTATGACAGCAGTAGTTCAGCACCTTCTGCATAGAGTTTCTCAGTTGGACAAGTGTAAAAGGTACCAGTGGCCAAACGGATTCCACGGTTGTGGATTGTATTTAGACAGTGTAAGATGGATGAACGTGCAGATGGATAAACGAAACAGCCAGAGTCTAGTTTTGAACAGACAAGGAATCGGTACAAACAGAGGAGGGTGGTCTGATCTGTTCTCCAGGAGGTACCACTCAGATCACGTACGACATTGAGGGACTAGGTGCAGCAGGTGGCCAAATAAGATATGTGGGACGTCCAAGAAAGCTTTCCATGAAGCATGAACCATCAAAAATTGCGTAGTTTCAGAAAACGGAAGAGCTACAGGACCAAAAAGCAAAGACAACGGAAGAAATCCATTACGCTGTGAGAACTTCATACAAACGGCTTTGTCAGTGGAAAAGCGAAAGTCACTGTCGATGTTCCACGACTACAGGCGATCGATACATCACAAAAAACGCCACTCAAGGAGACAAGTTCGTGAAGCACTGCAATACACCGCCAAATTGTCAACGAAAAGGGCATACAGGCCATAATAGGCTTTATGGCTATGGTAAAGTGAACAACAGTCAGAATGGAACCATGAGGCACCCTGTTTTTCTCAATAAAATACCGACAAGGCAGAGAACACAGGTACCTTGACACTCTTTCCCTTAAAAATTTCCTAAGGAAACAGGGCAAGAGGCCTTGGAATCCCAATGTATAGAGTGTACAAAGGATACCAGTCCTTCACCAGATCTTGTAGGCTTTCTTCCAGTCCAAAACACGGCCACAGTCTGGTATTACCACAGGAAACCATTCATGATGTGAGGTGACAAAGTGACGAGATGGTCAACTGCAGAACAGTGCACTCAAAACCTCACTGAGAAGTGGTTGGTAAACTGCAAGTTTCAAGTCACCATGCATCCAGGCATGAATCATATGATCCACTACCTTGCAAACACAGTTGGTGAGAGAAATGGGGTGGTATCTAGACGAAAGGTGTTTGTCCTCACTGGGATTAGATATTTGTATGACAGTGGCTTCACGCTATCATCTGGGAAACGTGCCCTCTGCCCAGATGCAGTTGTACGTATGAAGGATAAAGTGCTTCCCACAAGAGAAAGGTGAGGCAACATCTGAATGTGACCACAGTCAGGCCCTGGAGTGGAAGATCGGGATGAGCTGAGAGTACGACCTAGCTCCCGCTGAAAGGAGATGGGTATCACCTGAGCTTCCTCGGCTCGTTTCCTATGGAGGAAGGCAGGGTGACAGTGAGTGGAGCTCGAAATCTCTGTAAAATAGTAGCCTAAGATGATGGAGATAGCAATGGGGTCCACTATGACATAGTCTTCTACGCTCATCCCAGAAACTGGGCATTTGAACTTGGTCCCAGAGAGGTGTTGGAGGTTAGGCGACATGACGGAACAGAGTCGAACTCGTACAAGCACTACATCAAGAAATCCAGCTTTTTTTTACTCTATCTCAAAGAATGAGACAACAATGCACACACAACTGTTTACAATGAATAAAGTAAGTCATCGTAGGATAATGGTAAAACGCGGAGAGCACGTCTCCACAAGCAGATTGCGACACATCATTCTCCAGTTCACCAATGAACTGGGACACGACTCATTAAGGATGAAGTGCGAAGTATGGACCACTCCGCAGCAGTAAGGATAAGGTCTGCAAGGTACTCTACCCGGTCGTTACAGATGGGGAAATGTTGTTAGTCGAATGTCGCCAGGGTGGAGTACAGCCTCCAGTGGGCCTTGGAAAGCTTGCAATTGGGTTTACACATAGATGGGATAGAAGTCAGCAATTGGATAACACACAGGAAATGGTCGCTCGAGTATGTGTGAGAGAAAATGGACCACTCGAAACGATGGGTAGGCTAGGCAGTGCAGAATGAGGACCCCAAATAGGAATCAGTCTGTGGAGTCTGAAAGGAACGAGGGTGCTCCAGTGTTAAGTGAGGTTGAGTTGATTGAGGAGGTCAGCCATGAGGATACCTCTCAGAAAGGTTCTGGGAGGGCCACAAAGGGGATGGTGTGCATTAAAGACCCTGAGCAGCAAAAAGGGGTGATGGGGTTGACCAAAAAACTGAACGAGTATGCCCTGGTGATACTGAATGATGGAGGTAAGTTGACGTTACAAAGAGAAAGGTGAAGTGTAGAAGGAAAATGAAGACTAACAGCCTGCAGCTCGGGGTTCAGTGAGATGGTCTGACAATGAAAGTCATCCAGAACGAGCAATGTGACTCCCCCATAAGATAGACTGCCGTCCTTTGGGGGAAGGTCGAAGCAGACCACAAAGAAATGTGAAAGGTCTAAGTGGTCATGAGGACGCAATTTTGTTTCCTGGAGGCAGAAAACAAGAGGACGCTGCTATTCCGAAAGCAGCTGTAATTCCTCCTTGTTGGACAGAGTGCTGCAAACGTTCCACTGGAGGAGAGTCTACATGCGGAAAGGATAGGAGGGATGAAAATAAAGGTTGCCACCTCAATGACTGTCAAGTGCCAGCTTTCAGACTCACTGTTACAGGGCGCTGAGGCTGGAGGATCCTGTTCCACGGGATCTAAAGAGGTGTCGGCAGCCTCTCTTGGTTGGCCTGTGCATTCCAGAGCAGAGAAACGGTTGGCAGTGTGCACGGGGAAATGGAGGTTGGCCAGGTGAGGATATCACACTGCTGAAGAGGCTCTCTGAGTCAGGGAGGAGAAGACCGTTTGCCTTTGATTTCTTAGAGTCTTTGCGGTTGGCAGATCAAGACACAGATGATTGTTGGCTGGAAGTACATAAAATGTCTTCACAGGAGTATTCCTTCTGTTCTACTAGTTGTGTAGCAAGTGATTTCGCCACCAGAGGCTTGTTATACGGCCAGAGGGGACGCAGACGAGGATGCTACCATGACACTTGGCAATTTGACAGCTGTAGTGCTGAATTTGAGGTCGCAAGTTTGTATGACTGTGTCCTTTATGGAGTGAGGAGTAGCAAGAACAGTAGTTTTAGTGCCAGATTGTAAAATGCAGGGCTTTCGACCAAGGCAACAACATGCGAGTGACGGGGCTCAGTCAGTAGGGATAGCTATTTAATTTTATTTTTTTTTAAATCACCAGCCTTCTCAGCTTCTCAGTAGTCGCCGCTATGTGAAGATCGCGATCGGATTGTAGTCTCTGGTCACCGCGTATCTTTGGCGAGTTGGCATCCCGCGGGCCGTGACACGAAAGAACGAGGAAGAAGGGGGTTTCTGGGAGTTAGCTCTAGACTGTGTTTGAGGAGTGACGTCGGTGTTGTAGGGCAAGGCCGCTTGGTTGGCAGGCCCTGCGGAATCAGTCAGTTGGGGGTGGAACGCCGCGGGCTCGAAGATCCTAGCATGGAGGGCTGGTGTTGTCCCGATGGCTGTCATCGTGTGGTCATTCAAAGGCTGAGAAGTGATTTCTTGGGTCTGCTATTGGATTCCGAAGAAGAACTCTAAAATGGTGCATGTTGCTGTTGCGTATATCAGACTTGTGAGTGGTGTAAGCCTCGCTTCAGTACTGCAGTCTCTAGCTAGAGCGCTGCTTGGGAGGAGAGCATTGATATTGGCATTGTCATCTATTTAGCTGCTTTAGAGTAGATTACTGTTTTGTATCAAAGGCGGATCAACTTATGAAACGTGTTAACTGCAGTTCACTTCTTATGGTATTTTACAATTCTACTTGTCGTGATGAAATCGCCAATAGTATTTTCATAATTTAGCTTGGGACGTCATTCTGTGGTTTGGTGTGGCCCTCCCAAGAGTTTAAAGCTCAAAATATTTTCTTATTGCCCTTGCTGAGGTTGCCTTGCAACAGTTGTTGTCTTGCAACAGTTTGGTGAGCTGTGGTATAGTCAAAGTCCTCAGTAGTACCGCATCAACTCCCTCGCCCCTTTTAAGACTTGTGAGCCGCACCCATAATGACATATACTCCCAGTATGCAATTTGTGTAAGTTGGTTGGCCTTGTTAACGTTTTGTGTATCGTGGAAAATATTTCCCATGCCGCATATGATCCTGAATGATAGCATGGCGCACAAAAGCGCATAACCACGACGAGATCAAAAGATCTGTATTGTATATTATTGTTTAACGGATGTAACCACTGAGCTTAAGAGTTGATTTGTGTTTTTTAATTTATTTCGAAAGGAAAAGATTTACATACCTGCTTAATTATAACATCTATGCTTAATTATTTGGCGTAATTCGTTGGATGTAGTATGCATCACATTTAGGGAGGTGAAAAGTGTTTAAAAGGAAGGAAAATATTTTGTGATACACTGCACATAGTGAAGGTTACAGGGTTTGGGTGTACGTAGATAGTAATCAGATTTTGTTGCATTTAAGTTGTTTTAATTAAAATTTAGTGATCAATATTTTATTGCCTTTAGAGAACACATATTTTTTTCCTTTTTTTAAGAAGGAGTTTTGAGTTTTAAGTGTTGTAAATTGATCCTGAGAGCTGTTATTTGATCTTTTATTATTCAAGAGATTGTTCGTTAAGTAATGTTTCAGGAACTTTCATTAAGAAACTGTATTGAGGATCTTGCTGTTCATGATAACGAATGTTCACTTACTATTTTAAATTCAAGTTAATAAAGTTGTAAAATTTTAAATGTAAAAAAAAGCTTTTAAAAACGGTGCCTGCCTGTACTCCCCACAGCTGCCACGGCCTCAAAGTGTTGGCCTTTGGGCATTGTCTCACGTTTTCCCCGGTATCTACCCAGCTAACGCCTGTGGGGCCATGTCAAAGGTAAGGCACTTTCTCTCACTGCACCCAGATTTCCTGGACAGCCTGCTCATCGAGATGCATGGAACAGTAGTGGGATCAGGCTGCATAGTCACCACTGCAATCGATACATCTGGGAGAAGGAGGCAGGTAATTGCCCTCATGAGCATCCCTGCCACAAGCAACACATTTGGCCATGTTTTGACATGACATTGGAATGTGGTTGTAACGTTGACACTGGTAAGAGTTCATAGGATTTCGAATGTACGGTTGGACTGGCTTTGATCTTTGATAGAAGTACTACTCTATCAAATGTGAGGAAAAGAGTGCATGCAGACACTAAAGTTGCATCAGCCCTTCTCATTACCCAATGGGCTGCAATGACGCCCTGATCATAGAGATAAATTTGGATATCTTTCTCAGTGAGATCATGGAGCAGAATTCTGCATTTAGTCGCCTCGGCAAAAACAGAATACTGCTGTTTTGTCTAAAACTGACATGGTGAGACCGTGGCTGTGTACAATTAATGTAGGTTAATACTTACAGAGAAAAAAACAGCAACCAGCCACTATTAATACTGCTATTTTTGTAGGTAAATAGCGCTAAATAAATAGCAGTATTAATTGTGGCTGGCTGCTGTTTTCTTCTCTGTAAGAATTAACCTACACTAAAAACAGGATAGCCATGGAGGAGGAAAGCTGCAAGACTTTAATGTAGCCATTGGTCTTCAAAAGCAAAGTGCCATTACATAAACGATAGCAGGATTTCGCAGGGGCTACAACTGCCTCAACACCTAGCAAAGGATTTAGACTAAGTCTGTGAAGGTGATTGGCTCACTGTAACAAAATTCCCCATGGTTGCCAGCAGCTCGCAATTACGCATTACACAGTCACCTGTTATGCATCAGACACAGGGGCCTGCTTTCAGGAGTGCAAAGGGAGGAGAAAGAAACATAGGTACCTCAAACACCAAAGCAGAGAAAGAATAGGGAACACCCCACACGTCGTCCGTTGGTGCCAATGACGACGGCACACACGACACCAAAGGCAGCCCAACAGCCATCAATGTACACGAAGCTACTGCTGCGAAGGTCCACGCATAGGTCTTGAAACTGAAGGCAATAGACCAAGGCTGGAGTAGTGTCCTTAGGAAGCGAATGAAGGCCAAGGTGAACACAGGTCATCGCACAAAGCAAGGTGATTCATACCCACCAGGAAAGTTGCAGGTAGCGAGAAGTTAAGCTGCCAGAGAAAGAGCCAAAAGTGAACTCCAGGAGATAACCCCATACTGATTGTCAAAAGAGTCATTGACGGAGGCATAGGATGGGCGGCCATACATAGCAGACAAACAGAATGCATAACTGCTAAGGAAAAAGTCACGGTGGTGGGACAGCAGTAGTTCAGCCACTTCTGCATACAGACTCTCTCTCGATCAGGCCACTGGCCAAATGGATACCACGATGGTGATTAGTGTTGAGACGGCGTAAGAAGGATGGACGTGTAGATGCGTAAACGAAACACCCATAGTCTCGTTTCGAACAGACAAGGGACTGGTACAAATGGAGGAGGGTGGATCGATCTGCTCCCCAGGAAGTACCACTGAGAACGCGTAGGACATTGAGGGACCGCATACAGTGGGTTGCCAGGTGAGACATGTGGGAGGACCAAGAAAGCTTCCTATCGAACATGAGCCCCAGGAATTTCGTAGTTTCAAAGAACAGAAGAGCAGCAGGCGATGGAAAAAACCAATTGCGCCGTCAGAAATTCACACTAGCGGTTTTGTCACTGGAGGTTATGAAAGCCATTGTCGACACTCCACGAATGAAGACGATCGAGATTTCGCTGAGGTCGCCGTTCAATGAGGCAGGACCGTGCTGTATTGTGATAGGTAGCAAAATCATCAACGAGAAGGGAGCCAGAGATGCCCAGTGGGATACAGGCCAATAGAGGGTTAATGGCGGTAGCAAAGAGGACCACGCTCAGGATGGAACACTGAGGCAACGCATTCTGCTGGATAAAGGTGTCCGACAAGTCAGAACCCATATACCTTGAAAACTCAGTCTTTTAAAAATTCCTGAAGGAAATGGGACGTGCAGCCCTGGATGCCTCACTTGTAGAGTATGGAGGATACCAGTCCTCCAGCGGGTGTAATAGGCTTTCTGCAAATCGATAAACACAGCCATAGTATGGGATGTCCACAGAAAACCGTTGATGACATAGGTGGACGAAGTGACAAGATGATCAAATTCAGGACGGCGCGCTCGAAATCCACGCTGTGCAGTGGTTAGTAAATTGCGAGACTTCACCACCTGGAAACACAGCTAGTGTGAGAAATGGGGTAGTAGCAGGAAGGAAGGTGTTCGTCCTTACCAGGCCTAGGTATGAGTATGATAGGGCTTTACGTCAACATCTGTGAAGCGTGCCCTCTGTACAGATGTGGTTGTAAGTATGAAGCAGATAGTGCTTGTGCCAAGAGAAAGGTGCTGCAGCACCTGAATGTGCCCTGGGGTAGAGGATCAGGATGAAGTGAGAGCTCCCTCATAGCAAAGGAGGCATTGCAGCACTCACGATTCTGAGAAGGCAGTGATATGTCCCGAGCTTCCTCCACTCGTTTCCGTTGCAGAAAGACTGGGTGATAGAGGGAGGGCCTCGAAATCTCGGCAAAATGGCGTCCCAAGGTGTGGGAGATAGCAATAGATTTAACGATGACACCGTCTGCTACTGTCAGGCCGGAAATCGTGGAGTGGATCTTGGTAGCAGAAAGCATTTGGAGGTTGGCCCACGCGACAGAAAAGGGAGTGGAACTGTTAAAAGAACTAGCAAATTGATTCCAACTAGCTTTTCGCTATCCCGGATAATGGGACGACACTGTGCACGCAACTATTTATAATGAATGCAGTTTGCCATCGTAGGATGACGGTTAAAAACGTGGAGAGAACGTTTCCATGTGCGAATTAAATCGCGGTGCTTCTCAGTCCACCATGGGACCGGAACACCACGTGGTAAAGAGGAAGTGCGAGGAATGGAACATTCTGCGGCAGTAAGGATAACGTTTGTAAGATAACATACCTGGTCGTCACAACTGGGGAGATGTTGTTCGTCGAAGGTCGCCAGGGAGGAGTAAGGTCTCCAGTCAGCCTTAGTAAGCTGCCATGTGGGTGTGCACATAGGTGGGGTGGGACCCAGCAAATAGATAGAAGACAGGAAATGGCTGCTCGAATTTGTGTCAGAGAGAAGAGACCAGTCGAGATGATGGGCAAGCTGAGCAGCACAGAAGGATTGGTGTGGAGTCTGAAAGGAACGTCGGTGCTCCTATGTTAAGGCAGAGGACGTTAGGTTGATTGAGAAGAGGGCACCTCTCTGACGGGTTCTGGGAGAACCGCAAAGAGATGTTGCACATTAAAGTCAGCAAGCAACAGAAAGGGGTGACATAACCACCCAATAAGATGGAGAAAAACTGCCCTGAAGACATCGAATGATGGAGGAATGTAAACTGTACAAAAGGAAAAGGTCAAGCAAGGAAGGAAAAGGCGATCTCCAACAGCTTGAAGGCAGGTAGTCAGGGAGATGGGTTTCCTATAAACTTCATCTCATATCAGTAGTATGACTTTCGCAAGAGATGGAATGCCATCCTCAGGGGGAAGTTCAAAGTGGACAGGGAAGAAATGCGAGTGCTGAGAGTTTTGTTTCCTAGAGGCAGAGAACATGTGTTCTAAGAGCAGCTGTAAATCATCTTTGTTTGATCGAAGGCCATGAATGTTCCATTGCTAGACAGTCATAAGGTGGAAAGGGGAGGAGGGAAAAAAATGAAGTAGTGTCACCTCGGTGGCTGCCGAGTCCCAGCTTCCAAATGCTCACTGCTACAGGACTCAGAGGCTGGAGGATCCTGCTGCATGACATCTACAGAGGCGGCGGCATTCTCTCTCTGTCGCTCTGTGGGGTCCAGAGCAGAAAAACGTTTGGTTGTGTGCACTGGCAACTCGGAGTTCGGCCAGGCGAGGGTATCTCATAGCGACACCGTCGAAGACGATATCCAAATCAGCAAAGGAGAAGATCTTTTGCTTTCGTTCGACTTCTTAGAGCCTTTCTGGTTGACAGAGGAAGACTCAGATGTTGATTGTCTGGAGGAACGTAGGACATCTTTGTGGGAGTATTCCTTTGCCCTTTCTGGACTCCCAGTTGTGTAGCAGGTGACTGCGCCTCAGGAGGCGTATGTTGTTTCGCAGCTAGATGAGGAGACAGCGATGCTACCATGACACTGGACGATTTCAGAACCACAGTGCTGAATTTGAGGTCGCATATCTGTGTGGCCATGTTCTTCATGGAGCGAGACGTAGCAAGAACAGTACTGTAAGAGCCAGATGATAGAATGCAGGGTTTGCAACTAGCCAATAACGTGCGAGCGACATAGTAAAGCCCTTTTTCCTTTACCCAGATCTCCTGGACAGCCCACTCATCGAGATACATGAGACAGTCTAGAGAGGACGCGTCATGGTCGCCATTGTAGCTGATACAGTTGGGAGAAGGAGGCAGACAATCACCCTCGTGCACACCCCTGCCACAGGTTACACATTTGGCTGGGTGTCGGCAAGACATTCGACTGCGGTTGAAATGATAGCAGTGCCCCGGGTTTGGAATGTATGGTCGGACTGTGGTAACTTCATAACCTGCTTTGATCTTTGACAGAAGCACCAATCTATTAAAAGTGAGAAAAAGAGTGCATGTGGACATTAAGGCTGTGTCTACCATTTTCATCACTTGATGGACGGCAGTTCTACACAGATCAGAAGGTACGTTTGGATTTCTGCCTCGGGGCAGCCTAGAGTAGATAACACCACGTGAGGAAATCAGAGTTCTATGGGCCTCGACGCGAGCAGAATAGCTGTGGAGAAGCGAAGTGGCAAGCAGTTGTGCTTGAGAATCAGAAGTGCCATTGCATAAACGAGAGCAGGATCACAGTGCCAGCAAATTGCATCAGCACCTTTCTGAACAAGAAACGGATTTACCGTTGCAAAGGATTGACCGTCTTCAGTACATGAAACCATGAGGAACTATGGCGCACCTGGGATAGTCTTTAACTCAGGAGCTTCATTCTGTTTACGTTTGGTAGACGTGGACTGCGAAGATGATGATTGGCTCATTGTGAGAATATCTCCCATGACTGCCAGCAGCTCTGATGGAGTGCGCCTTCCAACTAGTGCGCCCCCTCCCCCCCCCCTCCCCATAGGGGGCTTACCCACCTTATGTGATTGTTCACACCTCAGAGTACATCTCCCAGACACCTGACAGGGGGACCAATCGGCTATTTGGTGAGGGACCAGCTCAGGCGACCACCCCTTCCCAGGGCCTGGCCTGTACCAGGGGGTACATGTGACCCAGGACTGGGAATTACACATTACCTAGTTACCTGCCATTCCTCAGACGCATGGGCCCCCCTTCAGGAGCGCAGAAGGAGGAAGAAGAAAAAGGGGAACCTCAAACGCAGAAGCGGGAGAGGGATAGAAGGAGGTGAACGAAGAGTGAAATAAGGAACGAGAAACAGTGGTGAGATTGTTGTGACGGCAGCAACTGAAAACGCAGAACACATTCCTAAAAACACCCCAGACATGTTCCCCAACGGAGAGCAAAAAGAATTGCAAGAGGATAGACATGCAGTACGGAAGGAAAAAGATGCTGCAAAGGCTGGGGCCCTGTGGTAGCGAAGTACGAAACTGGAAAAGAGCGGCGACCGCCTGGCGTTCTTGGAACCTTTGCTTTTTCTTGCATACGTTAATGACCTCTTGTCTGTTACATTGCCAGATGCTAAGGTTGATTTGTTTGCGGATGATACAAACATTACAATAAATAGCAAGTGAAGTACAGATTTGTAAATGGCTGCTAATAAAACTTTCATTGACATTAATAAATGGTTTAGTGCTAATTCACTATCCTGAAATTGTGAAAAGGCACACTATATGCTGGAATTGAGCTCTTCCTGATGAGTTACAATGTCTTTCTCTGGATCCTACCCGTCGGATCACTTTTTAATTTACTACATGCAGGATCGTCGAGCAGTTTGTATATCTTGATGTTTATTCTGTGCGTGAGAGATGAGCAGTAGCAATTCCTTTGTCAGCAGGTAAAACGACGATGTCTTGGTCTTCTCTCAATTCTTGTAGAGCATTTCTTTCAGCTGAGGTGATGTTGAAGTTGGACTTCTTAGGTGAAGTTGAGTCAAGATGCGGCATCTGTCACGCCTAATCTCTTCGGCAGCATCGTTAGGAAGTTTCGAAACAGCCTGCTCTATTGCACTAATCACATCTCCGATCGGAATGGTCCCTGGTGTAGGTGCCAAATTCAGACTCTTCTCTACCGCCGAAACCGCAGCGTCGTCAAAAGTCTTCTCCGTGAGATAAAACATTGTACGTCTTCTTGGCATGTCTTCTTGCATTCGGGCTACGAGTCGATCGTATTTTGTCATCTGACAAATCTTAGCTTGTCGTTCAGTCCAGTCAGCCAGTGCCCAAGTGCCGCTGTATACCCAGTTCCAAGATACCGCTGAAAAGTTCGCTGAAATCTTCAGATGGAGTGATAGCAATCGTCTGGTCACTAAGCACTATTGCTGACGCGTATAGCCCATCCTTTCTCTCACTAGTGCCGCACTCTCCCGTCGTTTAATTTAATTCTAATAGCAGCCGCACAATTTATACACTGTTCAAATTCAGCAAACGTAGGGATGGTTTACTTGTCGCGGCGTCTCAGTAAAAATGCAAGGCTGTTTACCAGTCTACCTCTCATGTTACGTAATTTGTCAAACTCACATACGTTCTCATGTCTATTAGCACTCAACAGCACAACACGTAGTGTCAATATCAGGAATAAAAATCTACATAAAGACCTAAAATTACCTACCTTGGTCGTAAATGGAGTCCAATATTCAGGAACACATTTTCAACAAATTGCCAGCAACCATTAAAAACCTGGTTTCAGATAAAGCACAGTTTAAACATAGTCTGAAAGACTTTTAGATAGGCAACTCCTCCTCCTCTAGAGGTAAATTTCTTAACAGGGATGTTAGACCAGCTCAAGTAAAAATGTCTATTACATTTCACTTTTCACAGCACTTGGTCACAACAGTCAAGATTAGGTATCTTGTATATTTATTACAACTGCATAACTATGTTCCATTCTGACAGTGTACTAATTCTGTAAATATTAACGGTTCCAGTTTACTGTTACATATTCACATATTTTGATTATCTCCCGACAAATGGTCAAGAAAGCGAGTATTACATTCCATTGTTTTACGTTGTGCTTTCTGACTTGATCTACACCCAACACAATCATCTCCTTTTTGGGTCTATGGAACGAAAACTGAATCAAACCTAATCTAATTTTATGCGACATGCATGTCTCATGTTATTTGGCACGACGTCAATCATTACATGGACATTTCCACGCAATTTTATGTAAATGTAACATCGCAAAAACGACGGGAGGCGCAAAAATGGGCACTAATCTATTTTTTTACTTTAAATAACTTCAGATATAAATTACTTAAGCACATTAATTTTGTGAAATATTATTTCAGAAATAACATTTCAAAGCTATAGCGGCAGTCGGCCTGTAGCTGATTGCGATCGATTATAAAACTTTTTTGTTTTCGAAAGTAAGTGAAGAGCGTTCCTGCTCTGATCTGTCTAACTACACCCAATGACTAAGCTTTCTTTTGTATAGACAAATCTGATTTAAGTGTACCTTTAGAAGCATTTGTAATTAAATTAATGTAAATTAGTTAAGTTTCATGAGTTCTCATTTTGACAGTTCTCCTAATAGATGTAAGATACATGAAATGTATTATTTTTGCAGCCAACGGATGTGCCATTTATTCATCTGCAACTTGCTACAGCGTCCCTGAGATTAACTGCTGATCATCACGAAGCGTTTTGTAAACTTCCAATGCAAGTGCGGAATCTTAAATGATCTGGCCACAGTCTCCAAGCTACGATTCCATTTCGCCCGCAGCTAACAAATACCGGTCCCGCAAATCTGGTGGTGGTATTATAAGATGTAATATTCAAATTTTACGGCGTTTCTCTGTAATTCAGTTTCACGACTAAAAAAAATGCAACCACAATCAACAATGGCCGTCTACTCTAGCTAATTTTAACAGTTTTTGTTTTGTTTTTTGCAGTGATTAATTTCAATTCTTACTTAAAACAAAATTTTGGTAATCTTGCACGAGTAGACGCGTCAGATGCATTGTTACATAACATGGGTGCTAATGCTAACAAGTGAGATGGTGCGAATATGTCAAGATATTTTTATATAACAACTTTGAAGCTGCCAAATAAGTCGAAAAGCTAGTTCCCTTCTTTTACATTCCTAACTGTCCCCAGGGCAAATTCGCCGTTTTTGTGCTGCAATAGGGGCATTTTCATTCACAAGGGGAGACCACAACGTTTAGATCACAGATTTACTTCCAACTTTTCACACTTTTAGAAGGCCATTAAAACAACATGATGTGCAAGAAGTGAGGGCACTACCGTGGCAATTCCAAGAAAATCGCAAGAGAAGTTTTACGCGACTATTACGAAACTGATGTATTTGTGAGTAGGTACCGCGTGTTAGAGTTCATCCTAATCAAGTGGTTATGCCGAACCGGTAGCTCAGCGTGTTCGGTCAGACGGATAGTCGCCTACGTAATAATTAGAAAAAAAAACTGAGTCAACGGATAACGATGAACTTTAACGGATGTCATAGAACGTCCACCCCGAATAAACGGAACGAACAAGGACAAAATGAGATTTTTAAAAAGTGGTTCACGTTCGACCCTCGGAAGGCGAACGTGTATGAGCGGACGGTTCGGCTCCCGCTCAGACTTAAGTTTTAATCTATGCTATCGGAACAAACAGAAATTTTTCAAAATATCAGCGACTTGTGTTTTCCTTTAGAAACTCTGGACATTTCCTGTAAAGGCGGTAAAGCTTCATTCATTCGATGTGGTAGATGCCGTTTCAATTTATGTTTTCCATGTCTGTATGACAAACGCCACCGTGCAACGTATGATGTCAAGAGCACATCCGAGGAGTAATTGTACGTTACTCCTGTGGTCTGGCTAACTGTGACTTACCATATGAGTGAATAGTGTTATTTGCGTCATTACCTATCTAGGTTTGACTTGGCCTTCCAAGCCTGTCACTCGGCCTTAATAATGTAATTGAAG
Organism: Schistocerca piceifrons; assembly: GCF_021461385.2. NCBI lineage: Eukaryota > Metazoa > Arthropoda > Insecta > Orthoptera > Acrididae > Schistocerca > Schistocerca piceifrons. The sequence continues at coordinate 550,143,246 of NC_060143.1, forward strand.
ATAATAAATAGTTAAATAACATATGAAATTCGCTATAACTTCATGAAAATGCGCGTTTTTTTTATTTTATTACATTTCAAATCATATAAGTTAAATAATGTGACCATTGATAAAAAAATAGCAGAGTGAGAACTGTCACCTCGTCCACGACCTTTCGCAAAGCGCGAACGTTGACGACTTCGCCACAGTGACCACTTATAACTATCCCTTTCGCATGATACATCAGTTACATAACGGACGCGTAAAACTTCTCTTGCTATTTTCTCGCAGCTGCCAAAGTAGCGCACCTTTCTACTTGCACATCATGTTGTATTAAAGGTGTACTAAAGGTGTACAAACTTGGAAGTAAATCCGTGATATAAACGTCGTGGCCTCCCCTTGTCAAACTGAGTTTACTCCGAATTTTCATAACGAAATGAATAGCGGGGAACTAGATAAATGTGGTATCAAATTAACCACCGTGGTGTCTAATTTTACCAAGAAGGTTTAGTTGCTTGTAAGTAATCATTTAATAGGAAAAAAGTGTGACGGCTTTCATTACTTCAGGGCCTATCTATTTTGCATATAAAAGTTACTAATGTAGAAATTCCTGAATACTTTCTTTCGTGTGGAATAAATAAATATCAACTTATAGTATAAATTGAAATTTTTTTGCTTTCTTTTATCTGTATGCTGTTTAAAGAGCACCACTCTATAAATATATTTCATGTCTTCTGAGCAAAACTTGAAAATTAATTTTTTTGGAAAAGTGGTCAAATACTTTGGAAAATGATCTTCCCAAAAGTAATATACGAAATAGATTAGAAACATTTTAGGCATGCTTCATTTGCCTTACATGATTATATCACCATTCAAACGTGTGTCAAATATTTCTATAACCTACTTTACTTCTTACTTTAGGACAAATCAGTTCAAAAAACGTGTGGCCGTTTTTGCAGGGTTTTTTTTCTCCAAAATGGAGTTTTGCGGTGGGGAAACTAACTGCGAGGCTATCATAAAGCATGAGACTGCGCTGTATTTTTCAGATTTCATCTCTTAATACCATCCTTCTCTATGTTTGATACAAGTAATTATTTCTGTATCGAATGTGACATGTCCGATGTTGTACTGAACGGTCCAAGGACGTGTAAATAAATATAATAATCTTTAAAAAGATTATATTGATGGCCTAGATACCTGTGCATTTACAGATGATTCAAATCCGAAAGACATAAAAATACTTCCAATACTACAGCAGTACATTTATCGTATAGCTGAAATTAACATCACATTATTTCGTTAGACTATGTATAATGGACATCCTTGAAAAGCACAACCTAAAAAAAATGACTGGAATTTTTTTCTGACAATGCTGATAAAAATGGTGGTGAGAGCACAAAGTGAAGGACAATAATAACGTTTTTCTTTAACTTCTTGTTGGCTGTTCAGCACATCTAACACACGACGGTATTCAAACACCTGATCTGTACCAATTGACATCCAACCACGCCCTAGCTTCTGCTCGAAACGCCTTCCAGCACCTCCCACAGAACCTTTTTTGAACTCACTGGAACAAGTCGGCGTAATTTCCCGCTGCGCCGACGACAGTGAATGTCGCAATGGGCGACCAACGTGATGCTATGGGAAGGGACATGGGTTGAGGTACTGTGTGTGTGTGTGTGTGTGTGTGTGTGTGTGACGATTTTTATTGCTGCGGACTGGGGAGGCGGATTGAATGGCTGAAGAGATTCGTTCCGGCACTTGGAATTTTAGAAATTAACCCCGCGTTAAACATATACATAGTTCCAAAGATGTAATCGCACTGTTGTACATACACAGCGCGTTTAGAAGCTCTCCAAGATTGTTGCGAAGAAGTGGAGCTGCAATACAAAATGTTGTGCCGTCCTGGTAGTGAAACTGGTTGGCCTGTACTTTTGCTTACATTTGTGAGGATCTTGCAAATTTATCCGCTGTTGCACTCTTATTCTTTGTCCCAATATAAATGTCCTGCGGTTACTATTCTCTTTCTCGAAGCTGTAGTTAAAATTCCTACATGATCAAGCTGCAGTGATGACGATGGAAGGACGCTAAACCAGTAGTAGTGGAGGTTTTATAGTTGTTTGTGGATTTGAAAAAGAAGTACAAGAACCGCTTAGAAATTCATTGTATTCTGATGAGCGTATGAAATGAGTTAAAACATTGTTAAGAGTGGGCAAACCTAAGGAAATTATTTGATGGGGCATATATGTAACTAGCATCGTATCTGCATCCAGTATCTACGAAAGTACGTTCATCAGTATCGAATGTCAAACATATGGTAAGATTTAGACAGAAGTTTGCTGATGATTAGCAAGTTTGCTAACAGTTGCCGGTGCAGATGGCTACGACGTCTACAACTTTAGTCTAACATTGCTTATTCGACGCATTATGTGCAGCACCGCGATCTGAGAGCTGGATGGAGATGATGAGCAGTACGGCCCAATGATGCTTAGATTTGTTCGGTAAAATGTACTATACAGAAACTGCGCAGTCATCGTCTATTATGTTCTGTTTAGCAGTGACGAACAAACCTATAGAACAAGTATTTTAACTGATGCTGTCACACAGACTTCAAAAGCTACATGCAACGCTCACTCTAAAACTTTCATGAAGTTATAAACCAAAGAACAAAACTAACAAAAATGTTGAAGCTTCCTAGCAGATTAAAACTGTGTGCCGGACCGACACTCGATCTCGGGGCCTTTGCCTTTCGCGGAAAGACAAAGAAAACAAAAATATTATTCATGTGAAAAGCATAATTTGGAACAATAAACGAGTACTACAGCACCTTATGATCCTTGGGCAATCTCAGCACACCTACCTTCAGTCCCCACCCACATTCACAAGAATATCTCTGCATTAACTTTTCATAAAGTTTACCGCCTTTAGGTAACTGCACTATACAAACTTGTCAGGCGTTTACCATCCTATATTATTCATGTTGCATGGTTAATTTTTCCGCGTTGTCAATTCCGAAATTCCTTTTTTGTACATTTTGTTGTGCTAAAGTGTTGGGAATTTGACATGAAGCTAAACATGTTCCCACACACACGCTCAGCACACAGAATTACAGCTACTCAGACAGGCTTGTGGAGCTATCAGCAAGTGGGAGAACAAGTGGGAGAATACAATATCTTCTATCTTTTAAGTCCCAGTATTTGTCACTTATCTTGTACAAGACGTTTCTTAAAATTTTTGACAGTGTACTCGGCTTCTTTAACGGTATCTCTTATAAATGAACGTGGTCCCAGCTTTTATAAAGCTTTGTCACAGACGTTTGGCAATGGAATACGGTCATATGTCACTGGTGACGTTATCCACAATATCAAAGGCAGATCTGATTTAGCAGTCTAAGCCTGGAAACAACTAAAGCGTGACAGATTTAGGACACTCGGGATGCAGAGACACTATTTACTGCTTACTGTTGCCTCCGTCAACGAGGTACCCTCTTTGCCAGTGGACCTCGTTCTTCGGACGGCACCGAAATTGTTTTGAATGCTTACGTCAAATTTTATGGCGACTGACATTATTAATTCACAGGTGGGTGCGTGATTTTTACGACCAGCACATCGTACAACTTGCGACTGGGCCTGATGCCTGCGAATACAGAGATGACAGATTGCAACTTCTCCTGGGGGAAACGTCCTTTAGGTCAAGTGGACACAGAGAGCAGCAAGGAGTCTCTTACAACTGCGTAAGAGACAATCCGAATCGCAATGCCACACATTCAGTGCGCCCCGTTTTCGTCTTTGGAAAATAACTTCCGAGTAACTTTTCGTAGAATATGTCGTTGTGATCGAAGACAAGTATACAAACAGCGTCGTACTTCAGCTGAAGCTGATCATAGCCATTAATATTTTACTCCACACAAGACTCACTGAACAACAACAAATAATTATTATAAAATTATTGGCCCATCTGTTTCTGATGATCTTCTGATTAACAGCAGATAATTATTGTAAAATTATTGGCGTATCTATTTCTGATGCTCCCAAATGTTACTACTTGTAAAGAAACAAATGTTTGGTTAGATAATTCCTAGCGAAAAAATACAGATTTACCGATAAACGTTTAAATTTAGCTCATGCTTCTTCACTGGTTCAAGTAGTAACAACATAGTTTTCCCCATTTGTATCAGTATTCTGAATGTAGAAATAAAATTTGTATAAACAGTAAGACACTGTGAGGAGTGTCCTCAAGTTCTGCCGCAGGGGTGTTCTCGGAGCAGGCCCTCAACAATACAACATCGCCTGAAGCGGCTTGTGCTGTTGCCTAGCATTACTTCGATATTGTATCGATTTCTTCGTGAATTCGTTGCTTTAATCGAGCGCTTGGTTTTGTGGAAGAAGTGTTTTGGTTTCATCCGATAGTGAACACCGGCTTCGTATCGAACCTTGAGAAGGAGCTGAACATACTCTCTCAAGGCGGGGCTGTGAGTCAGCTGAATAAGGTACGTGATCAACGTCCCTGCTCATAGCTGAAACACACCGTCTTCTGTCACATAGGCTGGCCAAAGAAACTCTTCCTCTCTGCGCGTGAGCGTTGACAGTTGACAGTTCCAGACACTTAAAGTGAATAGAATGATGATTACTAAGATCAGTAACTGCGGTTCAGCAGCGTGTATCTGCACCATCTCTGCGTTTGAGCATTTCGTGTTTTAGTTCCTTCTAACGCGCAGATTTGTATAATACACTATGTGATCAAAAGTTTCCGGACACCTAACTAAAACTGACTTACAAGTTCGTGGCGCCCTCCATCGGTAATGCTGGAATTCAATATGGTGCTGGCCCACCCTTAACCTTGATTACAGCTTCCACACTCGCAGCCATACGTTCAATGTTGCTTGGGGAATGGCAGCCCATTCTTCACGGATTGCTGCACTGAGGAGAGGTATCGATATCGGTCGGTGAGGCCTGGCAAAAAGTCGGCGTTCCAAAACATCCCAAAGGTGTCTATAGGATTCAGGTCAGGACCCTGTGGAGGCCAGTCCATTACAGGGATGTTATTGTCGTGTAACCACTCCGCCACAGGCCGTGCATTGTGAACAGGAGCTCGATCGTGTTGAAAGATGCAATCGCCATCCCCAAATTGCTCTACAACAGTGGGAAACAAGAAGGTGCTTAGAACATCAGTGTAGGTCTGTGCAGTGATAGTGCCACGCAAAACAACAAGGGGTGCAGGCCTCGTCCATGAAAAACACGACCACACCATAACACCACCACCTCCGAATTTTACTGTTGGCACTACACTCGCTTGCAAATGGCGTTCACCGGGCATTCGCCATACCTACACCCTGCCATCGGATCGCCACATTGTGTACCGTGATTCGTTACTCCACACAACGTTTTGCACTGTTCAATCGTACAATGTTTACGCACCTTACACCAAGCGAAGCTTAGATGGCATTTACCGCTGTGATGTGTGGCTTATGAGCAGCCGATCTATCATGACTTCCAAGTTTTCTCACCTCCCGCCTAACTGTCATAGTACTGGCAGTGCATCCTGATTCAGTTTGGAATTCCTGTGTGACGGCCCGGATAGATGTCTGCTTATTACACACTACGACCCTCTTCAACTGTCGCCGGTCTCGTCAGTCAACAGACGAGATCGGCTTGTATGCCTTTGTGCTGTATGTGTCCCTTCACGTTTCCACTTCATTATCACATCTGAAACAGTGGACCGAGGGATGTTTAGGAGTGTGGAAATCTCACGTACAGACATATGCCACAAGTGACACCCAATGGCCTGACCACGTTCTAAGTCTGTGAGTTCCGCAGAGCGCCCCATTCTGCTCTCTCACGATGTCTAATGACTACTGAGGTCGCTGATATGGAGTACGTGGCGGTAGGTGGTAGCACAATGCACCTAATATGAAAAACGTAAGTTTGTGGAGTTGTCCGGATACTTTCGATCACATAGCGTGTGTACGTGGCACGCTCAACCATGTTGCTGAACTCAGTTTCCTGTAGACATATTCAGCGGATGTAATTATTATTTTTTTAAGATTGTACTGATTGTGCCTCATCCACGTTTATTTTACAATTTTTTAGTCTACGCTAATTTTCGTATTTTCTCTAATTTCGAGTTGCGTGTGGCTGCAGGTAAAATAGTTATGTATTGTTCGGTTTTCATGAGGGTTACAATCCAGTGTGTCTCATTTGTAGATCAACACTGGTTTCAAAGAACAGCAGTCAAATTATAGTTGTTTAATTTCTTTAGATATTCTGCGACATTTTGTCGCCTTTTTATTTACGTTATTAACGACACACCCTGAACCCCATTTTCCCCCTCTCTTCCGGCTTGGGGCTTTTAAAAGTTAATAACTACAGGAGGACGACTTGTGTGGCGTAATGATAACTTTGTTTTGCTCGGGCCACTGCGTAGAATTATAATTATAGCTTGGAGAACAACGATAGCTAACTGAACATTAACTCCAAATTATAATATAACTTAAAACGACATGAGCAGCAGGTGACAGGAAATTTATCGGCGGCACGATTTACCGACAAACATCATCTTAGTTCAGCCAATTTTAACGAAATATTTATGTTATATACACAAAAGTTACTCGCGAATCGGTCTGTATATTAGTGAATACCGTATCGAGAGTCCTGCAGTTGTTCATTAGATTAGCCTTCACATACAGACAGGTAAAAACTAGACTTGATTGAATGCAATGTGTAATTAGTATTGTCTCTCGATACGGTAACTATTAAGGGCGAACAAAAAGTTTCCGTTTGAGGACCTTGTTGCAGCGAATACGCAACATAGCGCGACTCCGATTTAGGTATATAAGCACCGACATGTAGGAGGGGCGCTGAATCCAGAAACGAGAACTATGGCGATGTTATTACCAAATGCGTCCAAACAGGACCAACGTGCTGTTAGTTTTTCTTGGATATGGAATAACAAACACTGGTAGACGTCCATCAGAGCCTGAAGAATGTTTGCCTCCTGGGGTAGCCGCGCGGTCTCAGGCGTCTTGTCACGGTCCACGCGGCTCCCCGCGGAGGAGATTCGAGTGCTCCCTCGGGCATGGGTGTGTGTGTTGTCCATGGCGTAAGTTAGTTTAAGTTAGATTATGTAGTGTGTAAGCTTAGGGAACAATGAACAAAGCGTATGGTCCCAAAAGATGAAAAAAAAATGTGTTTGGGGCAGCACATCTGTGGAAAGATGAGCCAAGTTCTGTGTTGGTCGCCATTCGACACAAGAAGCCAGTCGATCTAGGACGTCAGCACAAACTACTTCAATTCAAATGGGAGACACTGGAGCACCTGCTCTATAGTCCAGATCTCTCCCTGTACAATTATCACACTTTCAGTCCCTTAAAAGATACTTTGAAGGGTCGACGATTCTTGTCGGACGAATATATGCAGCAGCTAGTTCCAGGCTTCATGCAACAGGACACAGTCTTTGACCAAACAGGTATCTTCAACCTGGTGCATCGGTGGGATGATTGCCTCAATGCTCAAAACGATCTTGCCTGACTGGCATACTGATTCTGGCCTTAATGCCCTTGGAATGGAAACCTTTTGATCGTCCACTATTTATTGCAATTAACTGCAATTTCTTATCGACAATTAATTTTCCGCTCCACAGTTACATGTTCGTTGTAATAAAAAGTCATAAGATTTAAAAGTGCCTATTTGGGAGCTGAATACAGAGGTGCACTTTTTGCGAAAAGGACCCACCAAATACGAATCAAATCTTCAACGCGAAGAATGTCTTTCTCACATTCTGCAACACACTGACAATTTTGGTATTGAAAATTTCCTTAGCCTGTGGCCATGGTGGCTCTTTTTCCCAGGGATATAAGTCCTGAGACTGGCGGAAGGAGGTCTCCTTGGAGCTTGGAAAAGACAGTTAGAGGCACCGACAGACTGAAGTCTTGGGTCAGCCCATGATGCTCGTTCAAACACTTACTTTGCAAGAGGCCAGCCTGTGATATATTGAGACCTGTTTTAAGTGTCCCGGTAGAGCGAACGTTCCACCCTGGCCAGTAGTTTCAGAATCTGATGAATTTGCAATTATTGGTTAGCGCACTAAGTGGGTGACGATGTACAGCCTTAGAAATAAAACACGGCCGCCGACTGTTCGCAGCAGAGACTAAATCGGCGTCAGTCTCTTAAGCTTGCCAATGTAACTGGCTGCCCTACACAATTCTGTCTGGCCATATACACGACCTGACAACGCTGCAGGATGCTGAAGCATATGGAGGACGTGCTGCCATTCTTCGCTAGACACTACAGAGCTGTATATACTCGTGGCTCAGTGGAAGTCGGTTCATAGCCGTGACACGAAGCGGACCTACGAGGCACTATGAGGAGCACTCTGCAGGCATACCTTTGTCAAGACATTAGCGAGCGGTGCACGTCGCTGTCTTCGTGTTCTGACCTACAATGGCGTTTCTTACCACCATTCGACTATAAAGGTCACCTTTCATACGGAACATGCGTGATCTCGAGCGTGTGAAGTGGAACAGTTCGAATGTGACAAACTTCATCTCGTGCCTGAAGGTGTTGTAGGAATTCACTTGACCATCAAAAGCAGCATCATGTATTTCAAACTGCAGACCGAAGAACTTTGGGCTGATGTTGTGTGGCGTTTCTCCCAAGAACTGAAGTTCAGCAAATTGATGGGCACGTTGGAGCCATTTCAGTTGATGACTCAGATTTCGGCCTCCACACCCTGCATGTTTTTGAACTTCCCTCTGGGTTACTGGAAGACGTGTTCATTTCTACCTTCTGACCGTACGGAAATGGCATCAGTCACGTCGCAGAAAAACGGCGGACCTGTCAGGTCTTAAGTAGCGTGCATCAGATCAAACTTGAACTGACAAAGCAGGTACCTTCTTATTTGACGATTGAGGCGTGTGGGTGATCATAATTTACGACAGTCTGAACGAACTTGTGCAGGCTGCGGCCACGAGGGCCACATCTGGTCGACTTTCCTCTGCAGACGACTGATTCAGACGCTAGTAGGAGATGGCGCACCATCCGTAACATATTTAGTGCTTCTTGTCACCTAGCCACTGTAGCGAAAGTGTTGGATGCACCTGCCTAGATACCTCCCGTTTAGCCATAGTTGACAGCCACTGACGGGGAAGCGAGTCTTCAGATTCCCTCTCCATCACTTCTGGAGGAAATGCCGCCCTTGCACGCCCGTCAAAACCCGAGAAGCGATCTTACAGTTGCGATGCCCGTCGACTTTAGTGTCGTACCAACCTCTGCTTTCCGCGCAGGTGGGACGGGGTCGATTGATGGCTAATCTCATTCCAATACAGAACAAAACGTTCAGAAGCAGAAGGCACCGAGGGAGCGCAAGAAATGTATTCGTATGCCACCTGACGACTGTCTCCTCATGATGGCCGCATGGGACGGTAAACCGACGTCGGAAAGCGCATCAATCTCGGAAGGCTAAGGGGACGCCCTACCTCTTTACAGAGGTGATCTTATGGTCTTACCTCTTTTCATGAGACATCAAGATACATTGGTGCAGGGTGGTGGCTTTAATTCCATCCTCCACCCCAAAGATTATTTGCTGTGACATTCACCTTTCACAGAGCTTGTCACAATCATAGACCATCTTCAATTTGTGGATATGTGGGAACATGTTCATGGCGACTGTCCTAATTTCGTTCACTACAGCACACATTCTTCAACTCGCCTTGATCGCAATTATATCTCACGCTCACTAGCGGGAGGTACCTGACTGGCTGAAAGTAAGTTTCCACATCTACATCTACATGTACATGGCTACTCTGCAAATTACATTTAAGTGCCTGGCAGAGGGTTCATCGAACCACCTCAACAATTCTCTATTATTCCAAACTCGTAAAGCGCGCGGAAAAAATGAACACCTATATCTTTCCGTACGAGCTCTTATTTCACTTATTTTTTTGGGGTGATCGTTCCTCCCTATGTAGATCGGTGTCAACAAAATATTTTCGCATTCGGAGGATAAAGTTAGTGATTGGAATTTCGTGAGAAGATTCCGTCGCAACGAAAAACGCCATTCTTTTAACGATTTCTAGCCCAAATCCTATATCATTTCTGTGACACTGTCTCCCTTATTTCGCGATAATACAAAACGTGCTGCCTTTCTTTGAACTTTTTCGATATACTCCGTTAGTCCCATCTGATAAGGATCCCACACCGCCCAGCAGTATTCTAAAAGAGGACGGACAATTGTGGTGTAGGCAGTCTGTTACGTTTTCTAAGTGTCCTGCCAATACAACGCAGTCTTTGGTTAGCCTTCCCCACAACATTTTCTATGTGTTCCTTCCAATTTAAGTTGTTCGTAATTGTAATACCTAGGTATTTAGTTGAATTTACGGCATTTAGATCAGACTGATTTATCATGTAACCGAAGTTTAATGAGTTCCTTTTAGCACTCATGTGGATGACCTCACACTTACCGTTATTCAGGGTCAACTGCCACTTTTCGCACCATTCAGATATTTTTTCCAAACCGTTTTGCAGTTTGTTTTGATCTTATGATGACTTTATTACTCGATAAACGACAGCGTCATCTGCAAACAACCATAGACGGCTGCACAGATTACCTCCCAAATCGTTTATATAGAAAAGGAACAGCAAAGGGCCTATAACACTACCTTGGGGAACACCAGTAATCACTTCTGTTTTACACGATGACTTTCCTACTACGAACTGTGACCTCTCTGACAGGAAATCACAAATCCAGTCACATAACTAAGACGATATTCCATAAGCACGCAATTTCAATACGAGCCGCTTGTGTGGTACAGTGTCAAAAGCCTTCCGGAAATCCAGAAATATGGAATCGATCTGAAATACCTTGTCAATAGCACTTAACACTTCATGTGAATAAAGAGCTAGTTGTGTTTCACAGGAAAGATGTTTTCTGAACGCATGTTGACTGTGTGTCAATAGACAGTTTTCTTCTAGATAATTCATAATGTTCGAACACAATATATGTTCCAAAATCCTGCTACATATCGACGTTAACGATATGGACCTGTAATTTAGTGGATTACACATACTACCTTTATTGAATATTGGTGGCCCTTTGCAACTTTCCAGTCTTTGGCTACGGATCTTCCGTCGAGCGAACGGTTGTATATGATTGTTCAGTATGGAGCTAATGCAATAGCATACTCCGAAAGGAACCTAATTGGTATACAGTCTGGACCAGAAGACTTGCTTTTATTAAGTGATTTAAGTTGCTTCACTACTCCGAGGATATTTACTTCTACGTTACTCATGTTGGCAGCTGTTCTTGATTCGAATTCTGGAATATTTACTTCGTCTTTTTTTGTGAAGGCATTTCGGAAGACAGTGTTTAGTAACTCTGCTTTGGCAGCACTGTCTTCGATAATATCTCCACTGCTATCGCGCAGAGAAGGCATTGATTGTTTCTTGCCGCTAACATACTTCACATACGACCTGAATCTCTTGGAAATTTCTGCCAGGTTTCGAGACAACGTTTCATTGTGGAAACTGTTATAGGCATCTCGCATTGAAGTCCGCGCTAAATTTCGAGCTTCTGCCAGGTTCCGAGACAACGTTTCATTGTGGAAACTTTTATAGGCATCTCGCATTGAAGTCCGCCCTAAATTTCGAGCTTCTGTAATAGATCGCCAATCTTGGAGATTTTGCGTCTGTTTAAATTTGGCAAGTTTATTTCGTTGTTTCTGCAACAGTGTTCTAACACGTTTTGTGTACCAAAGAGGATCAGCTCCGTCGTTTGTTAATTTTATTTGGTATGAAACTCTCAATTGCTGCCTTTGAATTTAAGCAACATCTGGTCTACACTTATAATATTAATTTGGAATAAGTGGAGATTGTCCCTCAGGAAGGCGTCAAGTGCATTTTTATCTGCTTTTCTGAATAGGTATATTTTTCGCTTATTTTTCAGGGGTTTGGGGATTACAGTATTCAATCTCGCTACGACTACCCTGTGTTCACTAATCCCAGGATTATTTGTTGCTAAGAGGTCAAGTGTGTTTTCACAACCGTTTACTATTCGCGTGGGCTCATGAACTAACTGCTCGAAATAATTTTCAGAGTATGCGTTTAGCACAATTTCGGATGATATTTTTTGCGTACCTCCGGAATTAAATATGTATTTCCGCCAACATATCGAGGGTAAATTAAGGTCACCACCAACTATTACGTACGAGTCGGGTACGTGTTTGAAATCAAACTCAAGTTTTCTTTGAACCTTTCAGCAACTGTATCATCTGAACTGGGAGGTTTCTAAAAGGATCCAAATATTACTTTATTCCGGTTGCCAACAATGACATCTGCCCATACTAACTCACAGGAAGTATCTACTTCAATTTCGTGACAAGTTAAACTACTTCTAACAGCAACAACCACGCCACCGCCAACCGTGTTTAGCCTGTCCTTTCGGAACACCGTTAGGTTCTTCGCAAAAATTTCGGCTGAGCTTATATCCGGCTTCAGCCAGCGTCCAGTGCCTATGACGATTTGAGCATCAGTGCTTTCTATTAGCGCTTGGAGCTCTGGTACTTTCCCACCACAGCTACGACAATTTACAACTGTTATGCCAATTGCTCCTTTATCTACGTTCTTCCTGCGTTTAGCCTGCTCCCTTTGTGACTGAAGCCCTTCTTGTGTTTTCCTGAGACCTTCTAACCTAAAAAACCGCCCAGTCCACGCCACACAGCCCCTGCTACCCATGTAGCTACATCCTGCGTGTAGTGGACAGCTGACCTATTCAGCGGAACCCGAAACCCAACCACCCTTTGGCGCAAGTCGAGGAATCTGCAGTCTACACGGTCGCAGAACTGTCTGAGCCTCTGATTCAGACTCTCCAAACGGCTCTGTACCAGACGTCCGCAATCGGTCCTGTCGACTATGCTGCAAATGGTCAACTCTGCTTTCATCTTGCGAGCAAGACTGGCAGCCTTTACCACTTCTGTTAGCCGCCCGAAACCAGAGAGATCTCTTCTGATCCAAAGTGACACACATCATTGGTACTGACGGGAGCCACCACCTGCAGTTGGCTGCACTCTGTGCTTTTCATGGCATCCAGGAGGACCCTTCCCACATCTGGAATGACCCCACCCAGTATGCGCACGGGTGCACCTTGGGGACCCATAGCGCGCCTAACGTTGGAGCTCCCAAATACCAATAATCCCACCCTCTGCGATTGCCCGGATATTGCAGGCTGAGTGGTCTCCTCTGAAACAGGACAGGCGACAGCATCCGATCATGCGCCATTTGCCTTCACTGTCGCACTCGACCAACAGATGGTTTCGAATGGAGGGGTGTTTGGAAGTTGAATGTGGCCCTATTGGCGTCTCCTGACTATTTGAAACTTATCGATGTGACTTGTGGCATTCATGATGTCTACGATGTAATGGTGGCTGTTATGCACAAAAGCTGCACTCTATTTGTCCTTGATGACCTACGAAATATTGGAGGAAGCAATCCCTGAACTTTTTCTATCGAGTGATGAGGGACTGCTCTGTGATGCTTTTTCACCTGAACGATGTACAATAGTGAACTGTACCAAAACACAGGCTGTAGCCCCACTCGCCGCCACCTTGAAGGGATGCTAGTGTGAGGCACTCTTGTGACAATATGCGTTTGGAAGCTTCATTGATGTATCATCTTCTAGCAACAGGCGGCAACGGCGCCATCCTCTGATTCGACGCTTCACTAATGACGAAGGCAGCTAATATGACACATAATGTGGCTTTGGACTCGCCCTTCACGAGCATTGTGCTCACCATTTACGAGCTGTCATTGACGAAGTCTCTTGGCGTGTGTTCATATAGAAGCATGAGTAAAGGAAGACGAAGTCCTTGATCCTATCCTAGTGAGAGCTGCTAACATGTCATCTGACGGCTTCTCCTCGAATTTTATCAAGCTCTCCGACATCTCTTAGCACCCAAATGGACTGAACTGATGTCCACCATGGTGAGGGTCCCCGTTGCCGTTGTAGAGGGCCCCGTTGTCCCATTCACGAACCACCAGAGTGTCCATACTATCAGAGACTGTCTCCTCTTGACCGTGCTGAATAGCGAAATGAAGTTCTTTAGCGGTGTAACTTAAGAGAACGGCTCGTTATGTGATGTCCTACGGTCAGGTGTCACTAGGTGGAGCATGCAACATTTGGACAGCGCTCTGCCGCTATAGGGGTGTGATTGCTCTCATTTGAGCTCAACATTTTCCTGCAGCGTAGGCCTCCTCAGACACATATCCGTCATATGGGATACACAGAAACCATTGTTGAGGTGGTCATACGTTTCCTGCACAGCGCAACATCCTAGGTCCTGTATAATAGCAGGCTCACACAACTGATTCTATCACGTGTTGTGCAGTGCTGTACGCTTTCGCTATATAACGATTGTTATGTGGACTACTACAACAACTGAAGGGGATGCCCCAAGGTGGAAATCGATTTCCTGCGCCGCCTTTCCAGACAATTTGGTCCTCTGCCTTGAAAGTGCTGACAATAACTGGGTGGGATTTGCTTAGTTGGCGATCAATGGAAAAGCGGATCTCTTAATGTACGTAAATTGCGAGCAATGTGTATTGGTATAGGCCCGCCTCAGTGGAGCGTTGACTTGCTCACTGTGAGCGATGCCTTAATCTGCCTTCACACCGATTTTATGATTGACCTGCGGCGCTCTGTGGCCATCAACTGGAGATGGCTGCTGTAGCAGGTCGGGTTTTGACTTGTTAAACATCACCTCTACTCCCTTTACCTTCTGCATTGTACACGCTATGCCATCACCTACATAGCATCACAGACTCTTCCGGTCATGCACACGTTAGTTCGCCAAATGTTGGCGGCAGTGGTTTCCTTCGTTTGTAGGTCCACATGACAATGACGTCGATAAGCTCCACTCACATACTGTCTATAGGGTTGGCGTCCGGCGATCGTGGGACGAACGCCATTAACTTTGTCCTCTCTTATCAAGAGCTCTGCTTTGATGGATGGATCTTTGCTCCTGTAAATAAAGTGTTACCTAGTTATTTCATCGAAGTGTATCATTTAAAAAAATGTATTTATGACTGGCACGGTGCGTTGGTATTTTCTACAGCATTTAAGAATTCAACTCCTGCCGTAGCTGAGTGATCTAGGCTAAATAACCGATGAGGGACGCGGTTTACCGAGTCCCAACATATGATGAGAGTCGTAGCCTGCTGAAAGGCACCTTCGGACCAATCGGTTGAATCAGATACGAATGATGTGGTATCGAAATAAGATGTATAAAAAATCCTAGAATTTTAACTTCTGCGTTGCGACAGAGCATTGCAATAACACTCCCTCGGTGGAGTAACAAGCACCAGCTGTACAAGAAATATGAAATGAAAAGGCCAGAGGACCCAACCGCGGAATTCGGTCGGCAGGTAGCAAGTTTCATTTCAGGTGACGCCACATTGGGCAGCCTCGGTGTTGGTGGTGATAAGGAAAACTCAACACCGGGGCCACGAGCGGAAAAAATCGCAAATACGGCCGGGAATCTAACTCGCACCCGCTGCATGGGAGAAAACACGTTACCACTCAGTTAAGCAGGCGGGCTGTACAGGAAAATTTTAGGAATATGACGTAATAGTTGTTGC
This sequence comes from Schistocerca piceifrons, assembly GCF_021461385.2. Taxonomy (NCBI): domain Eukaryota; kingdom Metazoa; phylum Arthropoda; class Insecta; order Orthoptera; family Acrididae; genus Schistocerca; species Schistocerca piceifrons. The sequence goes on from NC_060143.1 coordinate 550,158,848, forward strand.
GAATTCAGATAGAAGACTGAAGAGGTCAACATAGATGTGAACACTGGGCACTAAAGTTAATCAAACCGAAATGTTCAACCATCGCCTAACACAGGTGAATAGAAAAACAGTAATAACAAAACAAGCATTTATGGTTGAGACATTCCCACAATTCAACGTATCAGAGAAAATACGCAGCTCCAAGGCAAAATCTACTGTACGCGATTTACATCTCTATGAACCCTGAGGATTCAAGCTGAGGTTCGGCTTGAAGCAACAGTAATTTATTTGCAGAGGACAGAGAACAGAAAAATGTAGGTGAAAACTGTAAAATATCTTAATACGCGACAAAGAACAAACAAGGCAAATGAATAAAATAAAAGAAGATGGAAACTCATTCGTTACATTTATGACACATCCCCCTTCTAATGAATGTATCCCCCTTCTAATTATGAGACTAGAAGCTATGAGGGCGACAGAGGAAACTAATTTCATGACATCGGGACTAGAACAAAATGCAATAACTATACTGGGGACAACAGCAGAATACTAAATGACAGAGAAGCACTGTTGTTATGACAAATTGTAGTCTTTAGGAAATGAAAAGGTGAATATATGAAAACTATCGAAAACCGTTATGTTATTTCCTGTTCAAATCTGCTGGAAATAGAGGTCTCATTGAAGTTACAGCAGCTCGACGCTAATCTTCACTATGTATTCTCGAATACTAACATAGGCCTAACTGTTGACGATGGCATCAGTTTTCCACAGGCACCCTATTCACCAAGCTGAGATGTAAACCCAAATGCCAACAGAAAAGTATCCGCTTCTCTCCCATTCCACAAGATACTTTGAACTGAAGCTCTCTCCCCATGGCCAGTACACATAGTAATATTAAAACTGTTTTGTGCATTTTGTGTTCAGACATCATTCCGTAAGTCGTCACCAGATGGACTGAAAGTCAAATTAACAACGCGTTCAGAATCACATTCAACCCAAAATCGAGTATTACTTTTGGTAATCGAGTGTCGAAGAAATTAAACTTCAATAATACCAATACGAATATTTTGATAGCCGAAAGGCCCCATTACTACGCATCTATTAAGAATTAATTAAGATTTAATTGTATGAGCTTGAGAAAATAAATAGAGGCCTTGGCCTTCGCTCCGTTTTCTTAACTTGTTGTTGTTATTTTGGACCTCGGTGTTAGGAGTATTCCAAGTAGATATTCTCATTCATAAGGCACTTTTCACCTTTCTTGTCAAAGCATCAGTACCAATTAAATTGTAATCGTTGTGAGCAGATGATAGCAACAAGTGTATGTTCAGAATGGTATGGTTGCTCAGTGGATGTGGTGGTGTTAGGCTGTCCACGTGGTCTGAATGACGTCAGTGATGACGCATTAACTCTATCGCTAATTACCTTAGTAATGATAAGGTGGGGGCGACTGAGCCTCTTGTGGGCAACGAGTCTGATTAAGCTCTCCATATATCATCCTGCTCTGCGAGCAAGCCTACATTATACATTGTCTTGCAATTAGAAACTACTGCCCTGCTTCACCGCCTCACCTTTCCCTCAAGCACAAGCAGAGTATGGGACAAAAAATTGCTAACTTTTTAAAGAAAACCTCCGCCACTCTGCTCATTCTAATACACAAAGCATGTTCGCAGCATATTGGTGGTGGAACAGTGACTATGCAATACTAAAAAAAAATCTACAATCGGAATTTAAATAATTTGCGACTTTCGGCACAGACAATACTTTTTCAGTAATACACGAAGCACCTGTCTCAGTAGCATCAAGCAGACACAGCGTTCATTCTTGTGGTAATTACAATAAGTCTGCTGACAGTTACTTATCAAATACGAGGGTTGGAACTTTAATAGTGGCAACTATTTATATACAGCTCGTAGAAAATAGATACGTGTTTCAAGTTTTACTGACCTTCAAAGAAGTCAACAGCACTGTGTATAGCCCGTTGCCAGCGATGTGGAAGTCGTAGGATACCCTTAGCAATGCCAGATGTGTTGACAGTTCGAGTGGCGCGGTCTATTGCCCAACGAATTTGTAGCAGTTCCGATGTGAATACCATGAAGTGATCCTTCAGTTTAGAAATCGAGTTGAACTTACGAGGGCATAAGTCGTAGGTTGTGTTCGAAAAATGAACAGCATAGAGACAGAAGTGATGACACTTTCTGCAGGACCTGCAGGACAATGCTTAAGCACGGACAGTGCAAGCTGTTACTGATTTGTTTGACTGATGGTGCTGCTAATTGGTATACCACCTACTGCTCTCCCCTGACTTAAGCCCTCGTTAGTTCAACTTGATTTCTAAACTGAAGGAAACGCTTCACGGCATTCGCTTCAGAACTGCTACAAATTCGTCAGGCGATAGACCGAGCCACCCGAACTGTGAACACAACTGGCACTGCTAAGAGTATACTACGGCTTCCACATTGCTGGCAACAGGTTATACGTAATGCTGGTGACTACTCTGAAGGTCAGTAAAACTTTGAAACACGTATCTATTTGTACAAGCTATAAATAAATAGTTGCCACTATTAAAGTTCCAATCCTCGTATTACCATCTGCTATGCAACTGAAATGACAGTCATTACACTTGTTTTATATGTTACAGTGAGTAAAGTGGTAAGTTCGTTGCAGTCCTGTTTCCCCTGTTATAAAAGATTCTGAGTATTAATTATTTGACTGTATAGGCGCCACACTGTAATTCACATGTATATGACATGAATTAAGGGCATCACATACCGATGACTAAGGAAATGATGCTGTTAAAGCGTTATTGCACAGATAGCAAGACAAACGTTCAGAAATCACTAGTATTGTCTACTGACAAGGGCACTTTCCAAGATCTGAATTCAGTTCGGGATGAGACTTTGTGGTTACTAGTCTACCTCAAGGATGTCCACTCATAAAAGTGTTACAGCGCACAACGCAGAAAATTCCGAAAGAAAGGGCTCTAAAGTTTTAAACGTAGCTCATTCACACCTCATATATGGATCATAAGCAGCAAAGCAGCACAAAAATGAAGTAGTTCGATCAGTAGTGTAGTAGACACTCATGCGGCTGATCTAGGTTCGATCTTATTTACTGGTGGGTAGGTAGTTAAATAAAGTAAATAACATGATTATTATCAATTAAATTGTAAATAATTTAATTTTGTTTATAAAATGGCTAGCACAGCTATTTAAAATGTGAATTATACTCATCAATATTTTCTTTCTAAAAAGTTGAATAATTTCAAATGCATTTTTGATGGAAGTAAATTAACTAACATGTCACAAAATTCTGAGTCAAGTTTCAGTTACAAGGTGTACAACTTTGCTTCTGCTGTTTTACGATAGGTGGCGAGAACAGTATGAAGCGGTCGAAAGAAACAAATCGCAGATATCAGCCAGTTGGCTTGGACCTCAGTCAACAGAACCTCATTCACATTAAATGTTTATGTTGAGTAATTCAAATTGAGTTATTTTAGGAACATCATTAGCAACAGTCTTTTCATTTGCAAGAATAGTTTGCAACTATGTCCAAGCACACATGTGATACTATCATTTATGTCCATGTAAATGTAATGTTGCTTTCACTAATTAATTTATTTAAAATTTCATCGGCCTCAATATGAAAATTTATTATTTCTGGATGAATAAATTTTCTCAGTTTTTCAAATTATATTGACCAATATGAATTACTACTGTCTCTCTATCACAATACATTTTTATTGTATAAAAACCACATAGTGCAACATTTCCACAGCTAGATCATACAGATACAGACAGTCTTTTTCTGAGAACGAATGACTTACCACTAAACTGAGATGGGTAACTCATTTACTACCCATAAAAATATTATTAAGGAAATGAAAAGCGATTGGTAATCAAAAATGAAATACCAAATAAGAAACAGAAAAATATTCATGGCAACCTCTTACCTAATTCTGTTCAATTGTGCTTTAATAATTTCAAGGTGATGTGAAGAAGCAGCATTAATGATTAATGATATTCTCGCTTTGTGGTGGCTGAAATAGAATAAAATCAGTCATTTTTAGGTTTACTCCAATCAAATGCTTAGATGAGCCTAAATATCAAGAATTTATAAAAATGTGTAAAAATGGAAGATAGAAATAGTGACAACATTACTACTTCTATTGAGAATAATGAAGAAATTATACTATTAGATGAATGACAAGGTAATATGCTCATAGTATTTGATGATTTCATTCTAAAAAATCAGGATGTTTTTAGAGAATATTTTAGTACTGCCTGACATTTAGGAATAAATTATTTTTATTTAGCTCAGATAAACTCAAAAATACCAGAACAATTAGTGAGAGATAACCTAAATTTGTTAAATATATTTCGTAGAGATGATACAAATTTAAATCATATGTATCACGAGTTTGATGCTGGTGATTTTAAGTTTGACGATCTTAAAGAATATTGTAGTAAATGCTGGAATAATGGTTAGTTCGAATTTTTATGATAGAAATGACTAGAAAACTTAACAAAGGAAACTGCAGATATCAAATTGACGATATTTTTACATCACCCATCATACATTAGAGATGATTTACTAATGTTCTTTATTTACAGTAAATGTTTGCAAAATATGACCTATATGTTAGCAAAAAAGCTAGATGAAACAAAAAGAAAAAGAATGAATTAAAAGAAGAATTTACAAAATGGAAAAGACAACCAAGAAGAGAATATGAAAACTATAAAAAAAGAATATCAGCCTTGAAACACAGGGAAGTGAAGAAGGATTAGATGACAGTCGTTCTGAAAGCTATTCAAGAATATTTGGAAGTTGAAAAAGAAATGTTTCTTTATGACCATTATGTAGAAGAATTTAATGACATACCAACAATAAAAATATGCTTATAAATTAAGAGAATCTGAAATAAAAGATGCATTGAATAAATACTGAAGAAGAGAAAAAGAACAAAAAAGATAAACAACAAAACTTTAAGGAAATAAATCTAAGTGGAAGATTATTCAAATGTATCAGTCACATTGAAAATAAAATATTTTGACTGAGACCTATTGGTTATCTTAAATACGTTGGTACATAAATTAACTATCGGTGAAAATATATGCAATGCTACAGATGTACTGGCGAATCTTTTAACTAAAAAAACACATTATAGCTAAACTACTTAAATATATCTGATGTGTGAATTGATCGACAGATAAGCAGTTAATAATGAAGATGAATTAGCTGGAAATAAAAGTCATCATAACAAAAACGTAGGAATAATGCAAATGTTAACAAAATAATTTTGTGACTTCATTACCAATAATCAAAAATGAAAATCATATATGACTAGAGTCTTAATATCTTGTCACACACTTTTTGGAAACCTGAAAAACAGGGAGAAGATTGAGTAAATTGGATTTTAAATAATTTCCAATGACAGAGATGCATCTCCCAGGATTTTGTGTACTGCAAACTGTTCACTAAACTAGATGGATGACTAGAACGTGGTGACATGGTCATAATTTTCTTAGAAGAAGCATGCAGCAAACATGACATTGCTTACAGAGATAATAAAGGTTTAGAAACTAAATATCAAGCTGATGAATAACTTTAGCTAGCTACAGAAAAGAGAATGTTTGCTAAAGATGCATCACTTGGAGAAAAATTATTAGCAACAACAGTTAGAGGCATAATGTACGGGAAGAGAAAATTGGGAATGGGTTTGGATGTTGGTGAAAGTGGGTGAGGACTAAAAAAATAGTCTCATAACAATTTTTAGGGACACTAGGTCACAACGTCTAACTGTAACCCGACACATACAGATTTGTACTTGCATGCCTCAGCTATCATGCTCCTACACAGCGAGAGGGTGTTCTGAGCACACTTGTGCACAGCGCACGCTATATCTCGGATTGTGACAGCCTAGCGGCTGAATTGCAGCTCTTGCAGGCCGTGTGCCGCACGAACGGTTACAACAACCGGCAGATAAAACGGTCCTTAAGACCGAAGAAGCCGAGACCGCAGCCTTCCGAGGACGAAGACAAACAGGTTGCGACAGCGATCATACCATATGTCGGGAACGCATCGGCAAAGATCGGCAGAATACTCAGAAAATATAATGTCAAGTGCGTGTATCGCCCTCCATCCAAAATGAAAACATTATTAGGATCAGTCAAGGACGACTCAGGATTCCGGAAACCGGGAGTTTACAGCATTCCTTGCTGGAGCGGGGATATGTATATATGCCAGACCATCCGGACGGTACAGGAGAGATGTAGTCAACAGAAACGTCACGCAGACAACGCACAGCTGAACAAGTCCTCTGTGCAGAGCACTGTACCTCACATGGACATGACATGAACTACGATGGCACAAAGGTGTTTCAGCAATCGAACACCTTCTGGGATTGTATCGTCAAAGAGGCAGTGGAGATCCGGCTGCATGACGAATTAATAAATAAAGATAGCGTTTTCCAGCTAAGCAAAGCCTGGGATCCCGCTTTAAGCACGATTAAAACACAACGACAGTCTACACGGAAATCCGCTCCTGTCAGGACACCTGTAGAAGAAGAAGCATTGTCACCACGACGGCAGAGTTCCGTAAGCGGTCGTGGCCGCGGAAGGACTGCGGCCCATGAGCTGTCGCGGGGCGCCGCACTTCCCCCACCACCGACCGCGGACGGCTCGGATCGCCTGAAGATGGCAAGAAGTTGGCTTGCCGAAACATCGCGCTTTTTGGAAGACGCTACCTGGTTGAAAACCCGACAAATTTTCAACATTTCCACAGGTCCTAAAGATTATGATTTGGAATGTATTCTGAAGTATTGTGTTGAAAATACAATAAAAACAATAGAGTCTACACAGGAACTAAACTGCTGTTATTGGAGATAAAGCATTTAGAAATTAGAATTATAAGTAGAACCAATTTTGTACAAGAGCCATTTGGTAGCTTTCCAAAAATTATTGGTTTAAAAGAGTCGAAGAAATGTTACTTCCCACATTTATTCAATACCCAAGAAAATGAAAATTAAATAGGATTTTTTGGGAGATGTCAAATATTATTGTGTTGAATCTATGAAACCAGAGAAAGAGAAATATGTCTCAAATTGGATAGGCAAAAAGTTAAAGGAAATTATGTATGCAATAGAGGAAATGAATGAATGAATACTGCAATTCTGATGTAGATATATTGAGAAGAGATTGTTTAGAAATAGAAAAACAATTCATTGAATTAGCTAATATAGATCCTTTATGTTATTTAACAATTGCTAGAGTTTTCAGGGCTGTATACTGATGCAAATATTTCCCTAATAGAAAAATTGTTGTATTGAATAAAGAGCAGAAGCAAAACTATAGCAAAGAGTCTATTGCTTGGCTAAACTGTTTAAACAATAATAGTATTCTACATGCTCTTAATGGTAGTGAAGTAAGTATATCTGGAGCAAAAGTAGATGTCTTTGATAAAGAAAACAGTAGTTTTCATCAATATCATAGCTGTTTCCGGCATGGTTGTAAAAATGTTTTCAAACTGAAATGGTTAACAATATAAATAAAGAATCGATGAATGACCTGTATCAAAAGACGTTAATAAGAAGCACAAATATGCAAAACGCTGAAGAATTTAGTGGAGATTTGGAAATGTGCATGTATTAACACAGTAGATTTTTAAAATATTAATAAATTAAAAAGTTGCCTAAAGCTATTGAACCTTTGAATCCAAAAGGTGCATTTCATGGTTGTCAAACTAATACCATAAATTAAGAGATAAAGCAAATGGCATTATCATGACAATAAAATATGAGGGCCATTCAATAAGTAATGCCCCACATTTTTTAAAAAGCAGTTAATATACCTAGACAATCGTCCTTGTTGGTGCTTCACACTTCATGTTGGTTCTGTGCACCAGTGAAGTTTCGAAATGTTCTGCCAGGTTGGCAGAGCTGTAGTACAGAGTCAAAATGGTGTCTTCATACAACTCACATTACAACCAACATGCTGTTGTTGAATTATTCTGTGGAGAAAAAGAAACCATGACGAACATTCATTGATAGAAGTACAATTGGGCGGTGGGTAAGGAAAGTTACAGCCTCAGGATATGCAGAAGCAGAGCTCCATGATCAGCCACACGCAGGACGTCCTGTGACAGTCATTGTTCAAGACATGCTGAATTCTGCAGATGCCATTATTCGTATCGACCGGCGATTCACAACTCGACAGTTGCCTCTAAATTTGTTGGTCAGCATTGAAAGTGCATCTGCAATGATCAAGACTCTCGGATGTTGAAAGAGGTGCTCATCATAGGTTCAATGAATGCTCGCAGCGGACCACAGGATTCAAAGAAAGGCCATTTCATCTGAATTGTTGGAGCGTTTTGAGACCAACAGGGAGGCCTTTATGTCACAGATCGTTAAGGGGGGCGAAAAGTGGGTGCACTACTTTGAGCCCAAAACAAAAAGGCAGTCCATGGAGTGGTATCAACCTCAATCACCAAAAAAGAAGAAATTCAAGACAACCCCATCCGCCAGAAAAGTCATGGTGACTGTCTCCAGGAATTCTGATGGCATCATTCTCCTGGATTTGATGCCAAGAGTGTCAATCATCAATTCAGAAGCATGAAGACTCTGAATAAACTCAAGAAGCGTTTCTAACGTGTTCAATCGACACGAATCCAGTAGCAATCTTGCTCCAACAAGATAATGCACTCCCACACACAAGTCTGAGAATCCAGAAACACATTGCCAAATTGGGTTGGACATCTTTGCCTCATCCACCCCACAATTCCGACCTGGTATCGTCGGACTTCCATAGCCCTTGGGCCACTCAAAGATTCTCTACAGGGAACACACTTCAAAGATGACGAGAGTGTCAGTCACGCAGTGAAAACATGACTGAGGCTACAGGACAAGAGCTTTTACCAGCAGCGAATATATGTTCTACAATAACGTTGGCATATGGCCATAGAAGATGATGGACCCAATGCAGACAATAAGGACATGAACAACACATTTTGTTGTATATTTTCACCAAATTCTAACTCTTAACAATAAATATGTTCTGAGAAAAAATAAACGTGGGGAATTACTTATTGAGCGACCCTTGTATATTGATGTCTGTAGTCTTTTATCAACTGCAAAATATCATGAATATTATCCTAAGAGCCATCCAACAAAAATTTGTAGACCAAGACATTATACTAAAAAGGTAGAGATTTATAAAATGGAAAGTGTTGGCACCTATAGGAGTGTAGAATCAACCTTTGCCAAAAGAGATAAAGATCAATAAAAATAGAAAACTGCTCTTTTACTTATGTGTCAAATTTGCAGAAGAAAAACTAAATGAATGTAATCACAATGATGATGTAAGACGTTTTATTGGAACTTCGCCATCTGATGAAGTAAAGAAAGTCGTGGAAAGAATGATATAAAATGTTAAGTAGCAATAAAGCGTGTGATATTAGAGACAAAAGCAACATGTTGTTTAAAAATTATGTAAAACACTTTATGAAAATATAATTAGCAACCACTCCCCATGAGTTTGAATCTAATGACTTATACCTCAAAACAGAGAAAGACAGTTGGATATTGCATTAGATCCTGATAAGATAAAAGAAAACCCAGAATAAAATACTGTTGCTATGATATGTCTAAATTCATTGTGGGGAAAGTTTAGACAATGGCAAAATATGAGTAAAACTGAGTATATTACAGATTATCACCAGTTTTATGAGATATAATTGGACAATTGATTAGACAATATTGACATAAATTTTATTAATGATAATATGGCTCAGATGAAAAGTAATTTCAAAGGTTATTATATAGAAAATAATACTGATGTAAATATTTTTATGACAGCATTCACTATATCAAATAGATGGCTCAGGTTGACAAAATTTTCTCAGTTTGACAGCCGAGTCAATGCGTTGTTCTCCAGCAACATTTCACCAAGTTTCTTACTTTCCATCTTCAGGTGACAGTGGAATGTAAGGAACTTGCTGAAACATTGCTGGAGAACAATGCATTGACTCAGCTGTCAACCCAAGAACATTTTATCATCGAGATTTGCCGAGAAAGCCTGCATTCTCATATAAGGCTTAGGTTATTTGATATGTTAGATAAACTTGGAGAATCAGTTATGTATTTTGATAATATAGAGTATATAGATGACGGCAAAGATACTGTGGAAACAGGTTGTACGCCAGGTGAATGGACTGACAAGTTAGGAGACAAGTGGATTCAAATCTTAGCATCGACTGGATCTAAAAGCTACTATTTTAAGAAAAATGATAGAAATACTGTGATGAAGATGAAAGGGTTTACTTCAAAATATAAGGATATTCAAAGGTTGAATGGAAAATATATGATTAAAGTACTTGAGAATGAAGTGAAAGAAAAGATACAATTAGAGTACAAGCTGATAATGAGCGAATTTAAGCCAAAAACTTAATCAACAAGTAAGTTAAGAAAGAATTCTCATTTAGTATAGTATAGTAAAATAATAGTTCTAGATAATTATGATCCAGTGCCATAAGTATATTACAATTAAAATAAGATTTCTACATTTTCTAACATAAAAATAAAATTTGTATTGGGAATTTTTTTAAACATTTATATAAATAAAGTAACTTTTTTCTTGTATTCTCCATTTTCTAAAACTACTTCCTTTCGATTTCTCTTTTTTAATTCATACTTTTGAGAATCATGGATCTGAATTAGAAAGTCAGAAATTTGAAAAATAACTTTAATGCTCCAGCTTTCATTAAATATAAGTAATGCTTCCTTTCTTCTGTAGCTAATATTTTTTGTAAAAAATTATAATTATTATTTTAATATTCATATTTTGTATGTAGACTTTCGTTTTTTAAAATTCTGTTAAGCTTTTTTTGTTCTTCATGAGAATAAATATTTTATTTCTATTTTTGTCACCAGAGTTTTGGAGCATAATTCATTTTTTTAACTTTTGATGGTTCCCAATATTTTGTCTTCTTCATTTAAATAATTTTGTTCCTTTTGTCAAATACATATCTATCTTTAACAACGCCACCACTGGAATAATACTGTTTTTGCAATCAATGTTGTCTACTTATAACATGTAACATTTTTTGCAATAAAAATTTTGTCCATTTAAATGGAGCCCCTCCTGAAGAAGCTCATTAATGCAAGCAATTCTAATTTGTTTAAAAAATAGAGATATAAATGTAGTGGGTTGAATAACACTACTGGATACAAATATTTCAATAACAGATGTGCAGATAAAATTAGACTGTCCTTAATAATGGGTTTAAGATTCCTCTACTGAATGGATATTTGAAATCAATAGCAATTTAGGTTTCTAATTGTTTGAAGAGGGACATGTTAAATTGAGATACAATTGATTAAAGGAAATGAAAGCTAATTCTAATAAATTTCATGATTTAGAATTTTTGTTTAACTGAAATTTATGATCAATTTTTTTATTATTCTGCCCACACTATTTTTTCCTGACAAACCTGCTTAGTTCTCTCTGCATTGTCAGCTACGTCACAACGAATATCTGGTTCGCTACAGCTGAGAGCTGTAGAGTTTTACAAGTGGCGTAGGTTCCAAATATCCTGGAATACCACTACCCATATCGTTTAGTGCCTTGTGAACTTTGCGTGGAAAGACTTATACCAGACTGGACATGCATACTCTGCAGCACTTTGAAATGTTGCTAGTGTCGTCGTTCGGAGGGTTTGTCGTTTGGAGTCCTCCCTACTACCAGTGATCCTCGAAAGGATACTATTTCTGGCTTCCAGCTTAATTCTCATATCCTTACAGTGCTGCCTGTATGACAGACAAAGTGATTGGTCTCTTTCTTGTTATTCAAATGTTTCTGGCAAGTTAATAGCAAAATGGCGTTTAGACAATGTAATGATAGCTCAGCATAAAGAAGTTACATAAATTTTATTTTAAACAGGGCATGAATGTTAATTTAGCACAATGATTGAATGAAAGTGAGAGTTCTGGCGCGCAGACCAGAGGGTAATCCTTCCATCTCCTGTTAAAACAGACGCTGAGAACACAAGTCAGTTCAGTAGGTGGCAAAAATCACACGTTCGTCGGAACTGCGAGGTATCATCTGTCGTTTCTACCTAACACTACTTCATGAAGTCATCATTCAGCTATTTCTTCTTGTTCACATGAAATGTGATACTGGATGGAGGGCTATGGCTTCCACAGCCAGAAATCCTACGCTACAAGAACTTGGACTGACCAATTCAACACATATCTGTTAGTCCATTCTGCAGGCTGAAAGCAATACGTATCACTAGTCCACTGAAGAGTGCTCTTCAGAGACAGATAAGAGTTTCTACATATAAAAAGCAAATTTAACTGTGTAATATGTTTACAAAAAATAGACTTTGTAGTGAAAAATGTTGTAACATTCGCCTATCTGTCTAATATTCGGTTTCTGATATTGATAGCTATATAATGTGAACCTTAGAGTTTCTGTCAGGGTGTCTCTAGGTTCAGTCCACAGGGAGGATGATCTTTCCGTAGGACGCTCTTCGGACAGCATCAGTTTGTTCTGGGAGTGAGAGACACTGCTGTATCCAAGGTGAGGGTAACGATAGTACCTAATATACTTATCGTATGCACAGATGTGGCGGAGAGTCCTCCGGTGGTTGTGCTGCTGCGGCAGCACTGAGGAGGAGGAAGAGAACAACGTTCAGTTGGAGGAAGAGGAGAAGAAAGTCCAGCTGGAGGCGGAGGGCGCCCCTCCAGACCCAGTGGCGGTCATGCAGCAGGTGAGGCTCGTCGCTGTACGTCACTCCAGAATGCTAGCAGTGTTTTGGGGCAGACCCACTGTTCAGGGGATGCACAAAAATATGGGAACGCATTGCCACACCTAACACAGAAAACCCATGGTAATTAAATAATAGCCTGCAGTCGAATGGGAATGGATGACTATGCATTCTGTATCGTTCTCAAGGGGTCTTATACCATTCTTTCTGCAAAATAGTGGCAATTTCAGGTAACAACGATGCAGGTGGATAGCATTCTCGCACCTGTCTCTCCAAAGTAGATCACAAAGGCTCGATAATATTGAGGCCTGGTGACCGTGATAACCAGGGGAGATGTGACAGTTCATCTCCCTGGAAAAGGAAACCAGTCCTGGTCGATGGGAACAGTTTGAACAGGGGCCCTGTTAACTACGAGCACAGCATCGCCATTGGGGAACAGACGTTGTACCAGGGGATCAGCCAAAATGCTCATATAGCCATGGACATTAATGCAACCTTGTATAGTGATCGCAGGGGCCCATGAAATACCACGATACTGCTGCCCCAATCATCTCCAAACCCCCGTCGTTTTTCGCTCTTGGGATGTAAACTCGGCCATAAGTTGGAAACATTGTACAACATCACTGATTCGACCAGGTGACCTTCTTCTATTGTTCCACAGTCAAGGTCTTTTGTCTTTCGCACCACGTTTTCCTCTTACGGGCATTTTTGTCCTTGTTGATTGGTTTTGGAATTCCAGTTAGCCCTGAAAGTCTCTGCTAATGGAGCTTCCTTAGTGTTGTTGTGGTGCACATGGCGTTCGCGAGTGCCACGTTCGGTTCTGCAGTGACTTTTACTGCTGACTCATCCTACTGTTCGTCGCAATCCTCTCCATGACCGTGTGTCACGATCTCTCAACACACGCTTTCGTCTCTGTTCTCACTTAGCGGATGACGGTTTTTTTCGTTTCCCTGTACACGCTACAGATCTTTGGCATGGTGCCTCTTGGAACACCGAACACTTCGGCTACCTTGGTTACGGAAGCACTCGCCATTCGAACACCAACAGTTTTTCCACGTTCGAATTCACTTAACTACAGTATAACATTGTTGTTACGACGACTGACATCTGCAACCTATTGAGGATATAGCACAGGTGCCGTTCGTGGTCAGAGACAACAGAGAAACCTGCAGGCTTGTCCAGAATAGCACAAACTTCTCTCAATGTTTCCATAGTCCCGTCCAACGGCTTTATACAGAAGAAGCCAGGCATTACATCATACTGCAATTAGCTGTTCCTGCTTCTGCACCTGGACAAGCTTCCCTAGTGACATATACACAGCTAATCAAGGTTCAAGGAGACTGAGCTCTCCTGAGAGACCCATTCTGCTCTTACCACTTCTCTACTCACTACTTGACACTCCCCACCTCCTCCTGTACTGTTGGGTCCGCTTCTCGTGGCCTCTACTGGCCAGTTCCTTATTACATGCGGATAGACGGATAACCTGATCAGACTGGTGTGCAAAATTAAAGCCACAAACCAAAATTTTGCAAGGTTGCGTTTATTGTGCCACAAAACAGTATAATCATCTCATAGTACTGTAGAAACAACACAAAGAATACAGAACGTAAACGACTGCAACATGCATAATGGTAGACAAAAATGTCTTCGTGTTTTCCAACTTAAAGGATTTGCACACACATTCTGACAACTGGTTAAAGTGCTGAATGTGAGGTGTGACCACCTCTGGTGCCAACACAGACCATACAAACGACGGGGCATGCTGTTAATGTTGTTTTCAGTCTCATGTTGAGGCAAGAACGCCCATTCTTATTGCAGCTGCTGTCAAGTCTTGGTGAGTGGTTGGCGGATGCTGAGGTGATGCAACCTGTATCCACAGTGCATCACAGACGTGTTATACTGGATACAAATCGGTAGAACTAGCAGGCCACGTCATGAGTGCAAATATCTTCCGTTCCCAGGGAAACATCAACCACCCGTGCTCTATGAAATCGATCGTTATCGGCCAGCAATACGACGTCTGGGCCCACAGCACCTTGCAACAACTGCACAGGAGGTCCCAAGAAAACCTCACGGTACCTGACAGCAGTTAAGCCATGCCGATTTAACTGTACAATTTCATGAAGAGGTGTTCGAGTGGTCAACGTAACCCCCGCCCACACCATTAGGGATCATCCTCGTTATCAGTCTCTTCCACAATGGTTGGGTCACGAAATCGAGTTCCGCATTCCCTCCAGATCCAAACTGGTCGAGAAGCACTGTTCACACCAAATTGTGACTCATCAGCGAAAATAACATTGGACCACAATTCGACCGTCCAGGTGGCGTCTTCACTGCTCTACTCTAGACGTTCCTTTCTGTGAAGATGCGTCAGAGGTACACATACAACAGGTCTCCGACAGTAAAGGCCACTCTTCCGAAGCATTCTGTACACCGTTTGCCTCCATGCAACACGTGCAGTGGATGCTGCGAGGTCAGATGCCAGTTGCCGTGCAGCCAAACAACAGTTCTCTGTTGCTCATGTTACACGTGGTCAGCCCTGCCCTGGTCTTCGGGACACAGTTTCGATCTGTATAAACTTTCGCCCATCTAATTCATATTAAGCCATCGGGTCACATCAGTCTGCGACTGTCCTGCTACCATGCTTCCCACGGCCCTCCACCGCAGAGAGAGTTTTAGGCGTCATCTCAGAAACTTGCCTGTGATATATATATTATTCATTTTGAGGTTGAAGCCAATTCTTGTGTCTCAGTAAGCAATCCAAAAATATGTGAACTGTACTCTACAATACATAAGCACCTAAGAAAATTATTACACGTCGATCGGCAGTGGGCACAAGTGAAACGGAACATTGCTGCTTTGTGCTATTGGCAAGCATCACGAACCGTTGACATGGTATCGATTTGAAAAGTCTCAAGGAAAATTGAGATTAAGATGCAAACACGTGTTCTTAATAACGACATAGTCCAGTTTTAAGAAAATTTTCCTGTGTTAAATCTACATTCAGAGTCAGGTGTCGGCTACGATGTAGCTAATAAACCCTTTTCTTTACAGGAGTGGCAGACGTTTCTGCAGGAGTTCTACGCAGTCTACAGCGGACTGGCAGATGAGCTGTCTATACAGTCACAAGACGTGAGTATCACTACATCTCTGGACTTGTGTTGTAACTGATAGTCGCAGATTCTTACGGCGCATGTGCTAGTTGCAATCCGTACAGAGCCCATAATGATGGCATAAAACCTATTAACATTAAATCTAGAAGTGGAGTTAGATGTTGGTTAATCTGTAGCTGATACAGTCCTTCGTCTACAGGAACGTGAGCTGTTTCTGCAGGAGTGTTTCGAAATGTACTGCAGGATGATGGAAGAGGAGCTAATGCAGTCAATAGGGGTGAGTGTTACTAACTCTGTATACTTCAGTCTTAACTGTTAGCCATATATTCTAGGTAGCTTTTGCCGACAGCAGATTACAGTGGTGAAGGCATTCATTTCTTCAGTCGCCCCAACCCCCCACGTAACCAAAAACATTACGTACATCCACTAACTACATTTCTCTGCATCTATTCATGTCTATTGTGCACTCCGACGGACTTGGGCAAATCCAGCAGGACAATGCGTCACCCCACACGATCATAATTGCACTTGAGTGGCTCCAGGAACGCTCTTCTGAGTTTAACACTTCTGCTGCCCACTAAAGATCACTATGCCACCGAGACTGTCTGATACCACAATGTTTAACAACATTTCCCTGTTATTTGAAACATGTCAACAAGGTAGGCTACATTTTCCTCACATTTAAACGGATTTATTCAGAGTTATTGACACTGAAGCGTTGTGTGAAATCTGCCACGAAATCCCGTCAGTGATAATGAGAATAAGACATACTCGGTTTTCTTTTTCTTTTTGAATGGTTTCGTCATGTTGGTAGTCTACGTCCAGAATTAAGAAGCTAGCGTCACTGACCTCTTAAAGAGCCTAATAATTGTGTATTAAAACAGTCAACAAATTTGAAAAAACCTGCACGAATACCACTTCACCATCAGTGAAGCAGTTTAACAACAGCTTTGCCCACCTAGATCAGAAATTTACCACACATTTCCATTTGCCTCAATGCCTCATCAGCTGTAGTGACTTCACAAAACGTTGTCCTCGTCTCGCAGGAGACGGCGGCCCCTCCGCTCGCCCCCGCACCCGCAGCCCGCAGCGCTTCGGAGGTGCCTCACCGGAAGGGGAAGCGACGTCAGCGTCGTCGTGGCCGGCCCGCCACCGCCCCCCGTAGTTCATCCTCCAGCAGCGGCGACGCTCCACGCACCAGGTGGAGGCCGCGGCGGCGCTACCGCAGGCGGAAGCTACGTGCGGGTCTTCGAGGCCGGTTCGCCGCCCGCACCGCCGCCGCCGCTGCCCCCAGCAGCTCCTCGTCCGCCTCCGGCAGCAGTTGGGAGCTGCGGCGCTAGAGGCGGAGGCCCAGCCGCCGTTGTCGCGCCTGCGTCCGCAGCAGCGTGGGCGCGCGGAGGCCGTGAGTCAACAGGCAGATTCTGCGCGACGACTACAGACTGTGTTCGCGTGCACAACAGTAAATAAATGGATCCCTCGGGTCCGTCTTGGCACTCTGTTGTTGTTCTTGTAGTTTCAATCAGTGACAGACCTCACAGCGGTGACCGACATTACGAAATCGTTAATCGAATCGTTTCTGGGCATCAGCTGTGTTAGCGTCAGATCCCGCTAGATTATTGTGCGCGGAAATGTTAGCAGCAGCAAGCAACAGGTGCTTCACAGAGTCTCCCTCTGCAGCAGGGCGCCTCGCGTTTTTTTAGTGTATTTCGTGGTCGTCAAACAGTTTCACGCCATGTTTGACGACCATTTCCCAAAGGAGAATTCTGTTCAGAAAACTTAATGGGAGCAGCAAGGTTGCCATGGAGACACCCCAGTGGCAGTTTGCATCAGGCGTCGCGTCGCTGTCTGGCGGCGTCAAACTTTTCCGCTGCTGCCTGCTTCTCTGAATATTCGAGCAACCAGTCACAAGCACAGAGTGTGACACGAGATGACCTCCACCAGCACATATACATATACATACGAATTGTCTGTAAAGCGCTAGAACGGACGTGCTGGACACACTGAAATATTTCATCTGATTTTGAGGAAACTATTTCGTAAACATATAGATTTTCTCACATCCCAAACTGACACCTTGGAGCGGTAGTAAATTGGACTTCTTTTCGCTGTTCATCATAGTTATTGTTATGCATCAAAGTCAATACACAATACACGAAATCTTAAGAGTTTACAATGGTAAACATGCATTGTGTAGACTTTGTTCCATTTCAGGCCATACATTGCTCAATATCATATTTAGATAACATATTGAAATAGTGTTATGTTGAAGACAAAAAGATATTTCCATTCTCGACATATTGGTTTGTATATATATGGGAGGATAACATGGTACATTCAATTCTACATGCGACTTGGATGACCTATAGTCATAACATACGTCGTATTTCATGTCCTTTACTAGATACGAAAATGGCATTTTCTTGCAAATGCTGATGTGGACCAGACACACACTGTGTCATGCAATTAATACCATAAACTTTTTTATCTATCGAGGTATGGAAGCAACTGCAGTTTTTTCGACACAACCATATACTTTTTTGGAACTGCAGTTAATATCTTGTCAAAGAAGCATACAGTGACAGAACACAAGTTTATATTTACTACAACCTGTGTGGGCTACTGAGCTCTAATCAAAACCTGTTATGTGTTATGTCACAAGATGTAATCCCTAACTACACCTTGTGAGCCTTTCAGTTTGCATCAAGGCCTTTTCTTTACTTACAACCTTTTAATGCTTTACAGGTGCGTGTAACGACATCAGATTCCAAATTAATTTTCTAGCATCGTTATTGAAACGGTCTTCATAGGCAGGCGTCTGATACAACACTTCAGTTTCTTTTACTAAAAGATGATACATCCAACCTGCTATCATCCCGTGATGCAAACTGTCAGGTAAAATTCCCTGTCCACATCTTCAAATTACAAAAGCCCTGGAAACATACAGAACACAAGATGACTGTTCCCACTAACTTATTAGTCGTGGTGTATGGCCAAAGCTGCTATAGTAATTAGCTTTGACGTTCTCATTTTAACTTTAGATTCGTTTCTCATTCAGTAAAATATCGAGTGTGCTTAAGATTAACCTACATCCCCAACACTGATAATAACTAAAAATAGTGTTACATCAAATCAGTTCGCCCTGTGATCGGCATGCGAATGGCTACATGGTTTTTTTATGTCAGCAGATTTGTTTAACTTTTATGTTGAAGTGTTGAACGAAACTGAAGACGAAAAATTCTAGGGTTAAGTTTTGCAAAGATCGACAAAGATCTATTGATAGGGCTTAAGATTAAATTAAAGGTAGAAGCCTGAATCGTAGCAGCTAACTGATAATGAAACACTGAAGAGTGCAGAAGAATTAAGCAATTCTGGCAGCTTTCAACTAAAATTTCACGCTACAGCTGAACAAGGATAAGTAGAAGCGGCATCGAAAAATCTTTACTGCCTTTAAACAGTCGAGCACTGAGGTGACAAAACTCAAGGGACTGTGATATGCACGTACACAGATGGCGGTAGTACGGCGTACACAAGGTATAAATGGGCAGTGCACTGGCGACGTAGTCATTTGTACTCAAGTGATTCATGTCAAAACGTTTCCTGTGTGATTTAGGAGGTACGACGTGAATTAACGGTGTCTGAACAGGGACTCGTAGTTGGAGCTGGACGCATTGGCCATGGTATTTCGGAAATCGTTAAAGAATTCAGTACTGCGAGATCGACAGTGTCAAGAGCATGCCGAGGATGCCAAGATTCAATCATTTCCCCCCACCACGTACAACGCAGTTGCCGACGACCTGCACTTAATGACCGAGAGCAGCGGCGTTTTCATAGCTGTCGGTGCTAACAGACAAGCAACACTGTTTGAAATAACTGCCGAAATCAATGTGGGACATATCCGTTAGGATACGGCAGCGAAATTTCGCACTGATGGGCTACGGCAGCAGACAGCCGACACGAGCGCCTTTGCTAACAGCATCACGTCCCCTGTCGCACCTTTCCAAGGCTCATGGACATTTTGGTTGCACCCTAAACGACTGGAAAACCGGGGTCTGACCATGTGAGCTCCGATTGCAGTTGGTAAGAGCTGATGACAGCATTCGAGTGTGGTGGAGATTCCACGAAGCCATGGACCCTCGTTGTCAACAAGGCGCTGTTCAAACTGGTGGTGGCGCCATAACCATGTGGGCTGTGTTTACACGGAATGGACTCGTTCCACTGGTCCAAGTGAACCGATAATTGAATGGTATGTTGTGGTACTTGGAGACCACTTGCAGCCTTTCAACGATGGTATTTTTATCGATAACATTGCACCATGTCAATCAATGGCCACAGTTGTTCGCAATTGGTTCGAACAAAATTCTGGATAATTCAAGATAAAGATTTGGCCACCCAGATCACCCGACATGAATGCCATAGAACATTTATAAGACATAATCAAGAGATCAGTTGGTGCACAAAATTCTGCATCAACAACACTTTCACAATTACGGATGGCTGTAGAGGTAGAATGGTTCAGTATTTCTGCTGGAGACTTTCACTAACTGCTTTATGCTGGACAAAAGGAGATCCGATGTGATGTAGGCAGGTATCCCATGACTGTTGTCTTCTCAGTGTAGCATACATAGAGCGGTTTTATCCAGAGATGAGCGATCACACTCCAAGAAAAAAGACATTTTTCGCACACAGTAAGTCTGTTACCCCAAGAACAAACAAAATTATGGCTATGATACCTCATGTTGGCTCTACCGACTATAAAGTAATGCTGTACATGGTATGGTTGTAACATGAAGTCCTGTTCAGTGGAGACACAGGATTTTCTCCAAGTGTCTGGACACATCGCCTTCATCTCGTGCGTTACATGACAGAGCCGCAACGAATGCAGCAAATGTGACACTTGTAACTTAAGACCCTTCTTCACAAATCCTGTTGAGAGCTAACTGGCAACCCAGGCAGTGTACCCACTACATACTGTGGGATATCGCCGGACTGTATCTTACCGCTTAGGGCGTGAACAATATGATTGTGTATATGACATCATGAGAACCAGACACCAACTCACTGGGTCTCGAGACTGGACGCTTGACTTTCTGAGCAGAACAGTCTGCAAAACGAGTTCACTGTTTGTATTCAAATAAGACGCTCTCAATCCGCAGCACTGGCCCCACTCGAGATCTGTTAACAAGGACATGTCCCATGTGCCTGAATCAACTGGACTGCACCAATACACCAAATCAGTGAAGAAATTCGCGCTGATCATTTTGTCCTGAGTCGACACCACTTCAAATAGGATGTGAAACAGATAGTATTGTTGCAAATTGGGAACGCTTGTATAAGGTCCATATCTATGTCACAAAGCCCACTTTAGAGCAGATCACTTATAAAGGAAGCAGCTGCTTCTTTATGGGCAAGTTCAAGTAAACGCGATGAAAAGCAACCAATGATAAGAGATCCTAATAGAAAATGCTTAAAAAGAAAAACTTTTATCCTACTCTCATTGTTTGTATAGTTTGAGTTTTGCTGATCACCAGCCTCTTTCTTGATACTCTTTTGCCTACAGAAAAATGCTATGTAGAGCCACCAATGTTCTGTAGGACAAAGTTAATACTTATTCTCGGTGCAGTTGACGTTAGTGCACTGTGTGTCAAATCAAGAAGCTGAGTCCGTGAAATGTCACTCTACAGTCAAGATGAGTTATGAGTATGGCAAGCTGATCGTCGAACTGGCATACACATAGCGACATTATTCGAATATTAGACAACTAACATGAGATGCAAAACACTGAACATCTGCCTCATCATGGTCCCTGCGCTCATAACGGTCCTATCTGCTGCCTCCTAGCTATAAATTGTGGCTCCTAGCTACACCGAGGAGAATGCAGAATTGCTTTGCGCTGGCTTTCTGGAGGCATCTGTGAAGGCTGTGTCAACACAAGACAGTATGCAGTCGTCTCCAGGCGATCCATTAAGAACCAGATCATGAACCATGCTCACCCTCCCCTGGACTGTATTGTGAGTGAAGGATGTGGGTGAAGGAACACCAAGAACGGAAACTGGACCAGTGTGTGTTCTCTAGCCCTGATGGCCATGGTAGTTGGGAGTGGACGTGGCCAGGTTCCAGCACACATCTGACGCATGCAGTCCCATAAGATGATCGGGCAGGGTGGGGGGAGGGGGGCGTGCATCAGTCATGTTTTGTGCCAGAACTGTCTACAGTCTACATAGGTTGGATGCTGCTCGTCACCAATTGGAGGGCTGTGCACTACTGCGATAGTACCCTCCAGCCTATTGTCCAGATCTTCCAAGGCAATAATGCACGAGCACACCGCACCCTCCTCGTGAACATCTTCTTCCAGATGGTGGGAATTCAGTGAATGGAATGAATTGCAGTATCTCCTCACAAGAATCCTTCTCAGTATGCTAATAACAAGCTGTAGCTTTCACTGTGTAAACATAGAAACCCTTCTTGTACAACGAGGAAGGCAGAGTGCATTTACTTTGGTTATTCAGAAAACTTAGTCTTTCATTCCTTCTCCACTTGTATTTAAGCACACATGTGCTCATGGACACGCAAGTTACACCATTTTTGAGCAATTTATAAAGAGAAGGGTACCAAAAAGGTTTACTTCTGTTGTGTTCACCGAAGTACACTTGACATTAAATGTAAAGGTGACAGGAAGAGAATCCATCATCACAGAAGGTAGTCGCTCTGATTGATCTTTCTTACTAGGCACACAACATTTGTCTCAATGCAAATTAGTTATCATCAGAAATTTAAGGCAACCAGAGTAAGAAACACCCAACAATAATTTATTAATACACTCCTGGAAATTGAAATAAGAACACCGTGAATTCATTGTCCCAGGAAGGGGAAACTTTATTGACACATTCCTGGGGTCAGATACATCACATGATCACACTGACAGAACCACAGGCACATAGACACAGGCAACAGAGCATGCACAATGTCGGCACTAGTACAGTGTATATCCACCTTTCGCAGCAATGCAGGCTGCTATTCTCCCATGGAGACGATCGTAGAGATGCTGGATGTAGTCCTGTGGAACGGCTTGCCATGCCATTTCCACCTGGCGCCTCAGTTGGACCAGCGTTCGTGCTGGACGTGCAGACCGCGTGAGACAACGCTTCATCCAGTCCCAAACATGCTCAATGGGGGACAGATCCGGAGATCTTGCTGGCCAGGGTAGTTGACTTACACCTTCTAGAGCACGTTGGGTGGCACGGGATACATGCGGACGTGCATTGTCCTGTTGGAACAGCAAGTTCCCTTGCCGGTCTAGGAATGGTAGAACGATGGGTTCGATGACGGTTTGGATGTACCGTGCACTATTCAGTGTCCCCTCGACGATCCCCAGTGGTGTACGGCCAGTGTAGGAGATCGCTCCCCACACCATGATGCCGGGTGTTGGCCCTGTGTGCCTCGGTCGTATGCAGTCCTGATTGTGGCGCTCACCTGCACGGCGCCAAACACGCATACGACCATCATTGGCACCAAGGCAGAAGCGACTCTCATCGCTGAAGACGACACGTCTCCATTCGTCCCTCCATTCACGCCTGTCGTGACACCACTGGAGGCGGGCTGCACGATGTTGGGGCGTGAGCGGAAGACGGCGTAACGGTGTGCGGGACCGTATCCCAGCTTCATGGAGACGGTTGCGAATGGTCCTCGCCGATACCCCAGGAGCAACAGTGTCCCTAATTTGCTGGGAAGTGGCGGTGCGGTCCCCTACGGCACTGCGTAGGATCCTACGGTCTTGGCGTGCATCCGTGCGTCGCTGCGGTCCGGTCCCAGGTCGACGGGCACGTGCACCTTCCGCCGACCACTGGCGACAACATCGATGTACTGTGGAGACCTCACGCCCCACGTGCTGAGCAATTCGGCGGTACGTCCACCCGACCTCCCACATGCCCGCTATACGCCCTCGCTCAAAGTCCGTCAACTGCACATACGGTTCACGTCCACACTGTCGCGGCATGCTACCAGTGTTAAAGACTGCGATGGAGCTCCGTATGCCACGGCAAACTGGCTGACACTGACGGCGGCGGTGCACAAATGCTGGCAGCTAGCGCCATTCGACGGCCAACACTGCGGTTCCTGGTGTGTCCGCTGTGCCGTGCGTGTGATCATTGCTTGTACAGCCCTCTCGCAGTGTCCGGAGCAAGTATGGTGGGTCTGACACACCGGTGTCAATGTGTTCTTTTTTCCATTTCCAGGAGTGTAATACTAGACTTTTTCTGCAACTTTGCTTGGACATGCATTTGACATACACAGTAAGACCAAGAAAAATGTGACACTCTTTGATAGCCGATATCAATGGAACAAAATGACATACCGTTACAATAATACCTTGGGGGGAAAGGTTATTTTATGTGTTCAAAGTGATTCCCTATTAGCAGCCGAAGAACGTCACTGGCGCCGAACTGTTGACCGAACTACAGCTATCAGTTTTGCTGATGTGATAGCCACACAGGATGTCTCGATCATTTCTCGTAGCTCATTCAGTGCACATGGCTTCTGTGGATAAACTTCGTTTTTCAGTATCCCCAATAGGTATAAGTCAAGAGGAGAAGGATTTGGAGACTTCTGTGGCTACTCAACAGCTCCTCTTCAACCTATCCATTATACAGGAAGATTTTCATCCAGGTAGGCTCTGACATCTCTGTTGTAGTGAGGTGGAGCGCCATCTTGTTGTAGTAAAAATCTATCATTCCAAACACCTCTCAGATGGCGGATAAAACATGTGTTTGCAGCATATGAAGATACACCCCACCAGTTACGATATCTTCAAAGAAGAACTGGGCCAAACAAAACAAATGATGGAAGACCATACCACACATTAACACCCAGTAGACTAACATGTTCGTCCACTTGAAGTTGAGGATTTTCAGGATCCCAGTGCACACAGCTGTGGAGGTTTACAGTACCATTCAGTTTGAATTGCGCCTCGTCAGACCAGAAAACCATCCCTGCAAAGTATTCATCCTCACGAAGTATGCCTTCAAATCACTCTCAGTACCCCGTCCTTTGATACAGGTCATCTTCGTTCACAATGTGCAGCGATCTTGGAGTCTACACTTTCCACTTTACAGCTTTCAGAAATCGTTGTACGCTTGATTAGCTTACCTCACTTTTACATGCACCCTGCTTCATAGATTTTTGAATACACCTAGTAAAATGATGTGACACAGCATTGCTGAAAGCTGGATTTTGTTGATGCTTTCAATCGGCCACACCTTGATGCTTTCAATCGGCCACACCTTTCCTAATGCATATCCTGGACATTACCGTTGGCTTCATATTCATCCTAAATATGATGAACTGTTGTACGTGTTGGTGACAGTTCTGTACCTCCATCATGTTTCTGTACTTGCAGTACTAATTCAGTATGGCCTTGCATTGCTCAAATGACAATCTTCATCATTCATTGCTGCACTGTCATCTGCTGGAAAACGCGCGCCGAAATCTGTTGAGAAAGCAATGGACTACACTACCATGCAAAATTGCTATGATGAGTCATTTTGTTCCAAAGATATTAACTATGAAAGAGTGTCTAAGTTTTTCTGGATCCTTCTGTGTATTGAAGACATCTCCTCTTCTTCCTCTCTCCTATCTCTCTCCTCACCTCATCGTTCCAGCTCTGTATTTCCATCCCATCCTTCCCAAGCTGTTTCTCCACATCCTTCACTACACTTCATTCATCTCCTTTCAGTTTCTCTCTCCGAGCACATTTTCTTCCCCCTCTCTTTTTCCACATTCTCCTCTCCTCACTCTGTCCATATCATCCTGCCCCTTTTCAGCCTATCCACAACCCTTCTACCCCCTCCACCTGCTTCCTGCATTTCCACCACTCAAAGTATATCTCCCCTCCCCCTCTCTTTCCCTAGCCCCAGCTCTCTCAGCTGTCTGTCCATCTTCTCCACCCCTTCTCCCAGTTCATCACCCCCTCTCCCATCGATGTATCTCATGCTGGAATTGCCAATGCTACATGCATAAGATGGCTCCTCCCCCCTCTCTCTCTATCTCCTCCTCCCAACATTTTCTATATAACTCCTCATCCCCCCCTTTTGTCTATTTCCTCCACTCACTCTCTCTGACCATGTCATCTTTCTCCACTCACTCTCTCTGACCATATCCTCCATCCCCTCTCTCTCACAAAATCTTCCTATCCCCTCCCTCTGACCACATCTTCCTACTCCTTCCTCTAACCACATCTATCTACACCTCTTCCATCTCCACCTACCCCTCTCCCTTTTCCACTTGCCCACTAGCCCTCTGCATACGACTTCCACCTGCCTCATACTAATTCCATTCTTCCCCAGTGTCCATTTCCTCTTCCCCCTCGCTATATTCATCTCTTCTATCAATCTCACCCTGTCCCAAGTCATGCTCATAAGCACATGTAGCCTCTGCAATACAATTGAATAAAGCAAGCAGTTACTACATCCAGCTTGAATAACATTTCTGCATCTGTAAGATCACAGATGATATGCAGCACCATGCCTTTCTGTTAGCTAATGCTGGCCCATCGGTGTTTCAACTCTTCAAGGAGCTTCATCCCAATGCTGAGCCACAGGCCCTCTCATACACCACCACTGAGGGTAACCTCGACAAATATTTTGAATCCCATAATCCACATCACTGCAGCCCATCACAAGTTCTTTAGTTACCAGAAGCTATCCTGAGAGACCTACTGTGAATGGATTGCCTATTTCAAGGCCTCTCCATGGAGAGTAGCTTTTCTTGTTCCAGTAGTTAGTGTCATTAGCAGTATGCCTTCTATCTGGTAAGGGACATGGTGGTGGTGCATTCGCCCAATGAGGCTCTCTGCCAAGACCATCTCAAACATAAGGAATCTTTGGTGGATGCATGCCTTTCCATTTTTAGTGCCTATGAACAATCTTTCTTTCTTTGAGAGGGAAAAATTTGCGGACTTCTCGATGACGCAACGTGCAGAAGGATAGAAGGATAACCGACAAGTCGCCTTCAAAGAAGAGCCGTTGAACTTCTTCACAGTACCTTTGATGGAAAAACTGCCAAGAAACTTCGACCACGAGCGGCTACCAAAGGTCCACAAGGAGGGGACACCTTTGCGTCCAATAGACAGCAACATAAGAGCAGCAACCTATGAACTAGCCTAACACGTGACGGGTCTCCTTAGTCCATTAGTGGGAAAATGCGAAAACCACATCCACAGTTCCATCCACTTTGTGCAACGTACACAAGAACTTCGGCTCCAGGATAGAGGCTTGTTAGTGAGCTTCGACGTAGTGTCCCTCTTCACTAGGGTACCACTGAAAGACTCCATCGATCTGATACGCAAGAAATTCGACAACAACCTAACAAGGCTCTTCGAGTTCGTGCTCACCTCAACATACTTCCTGTTCGACGGAAATTATTATGAACAGACAGATGGCGTCGCCATGGGATGCCCGCTTTCACCGGTTGTAGCCAACTTTTTTATGGAGAATTAAGAGGAGAAGGCAGTAGAACAAGGAAAACAAAAGCCAACTTGTTTCTTCCGCTACGTGCATGACACGTTCGTTGTTTGGCCACATGGATGGGACAGCTTAAATGAATTTCTGGGACACCTCAACTCGCTGCACCCCAACATACAGTTCACGATGGAGGTGGAGCAGGATGGTGCCCTACCGTTTATTGACGTCCTGGTGAAACGGAAACCTGACGGCAAGCTGGGACACGGTGTATACAGAAAACCTACATACACCTAAATGCCTTCAGTTGCCACGACAACTCCCAGCGTGAAGGCGTTTTACGCACACTTGTTCACAGGGCACGACCGATCTGCGATCAGGAGAGCCTTCCAGCAGAAATGCAGCACCTCGAGACAACGTTTCGGAAAAATGGGTAAAACCAAAAGCAAATAAGACTTGCACTCCGACAGACTGCGCCAAGAGAACAAGAAGAAGAAACAGAAGAACACAAGTCATTGGCGTGAACCCCTTTGCCGGAACCACCTCAAGAAAAACCGGTAGAATCCTGGGGAAAACACAGTGTGAAATGTGTATTCCGACCCCCTGCAAAATCCTAGACTCTACTAGGTTCAATGAAAGATGACCTAGGCCTTCGGAAACAAGGCGTTTATCAAATTCCCTGTCAGTGCAGAAAATCATACATTGGGGAGACAGTCCGCACTGTAGAAGAGAGGTGCCACGAACACAGGCGACATACCGAATTACGCCAGGCCACTAAATCAGCCACGGCTGGCCATTGTATAATGACTGGCCATACTATGGACTATGAAAAAACAAAAATACTCTATCAATCCTACTTCTGGGACTGCGTTACTAAAGAGGCCATCGAAATGCAACTACAGGACGATATAATTAATAAAGACAGCGACCTTCAACTTGGTCAGGCTTGGAACCCCGCACTCAGCCTGGAGAGAAAGATGCGGTCCCAGAGATCGAACACCACCCCCAACGGCGGCAGCAGGGAGACTGCAGACCCCAGTTCAGACCCAGGCGCCGCTTCCCCCACCACCTCCAGCAGCCGCCGCGCCGGCCGCACCGAAGGCACCGGGAGAGAAACGGGTGAGGGGGTAACGACTAGTATATATAGGGCGCCGAGAGGAACAGCACAGCATTCGTCAGGAACCACCTGAAGATGGCAGCGTGCACGTCTGCCGAAATATTGTGGAGAAATTACGACGCTACCCGATCGGATACCCGAGAACTGTTCAAATTGAAAATACGCCAGGAAAACTTCAGATCGCATAGAGATGGAATAGATTTGGTGAGGAACTATGTATTAGACACATGTACGGGACTATATCATTTGATCAAATTCATTGAAATGAAGGGAATGCAAAGAAATTCTTTCTCCTAGTGATGCTGTTGTTATACATGCTATAGGAGTACCCCTGACAATGAAAATTTAAGGTGTGACAAGACATATGTTCATACAAACTATAAGTTAGAGAGTCTGGTCATAAGCATGATGTGTACCTTTAAGTTGCAGTCTGGCACAAGATCATTCGTTAAGACATTCACTACATTGCAGGTTCATCTTTCTGCATAGTTTTCAGGTATCTAATTTCATATCATTCTATCTTCATTACCACTGACACCATTTCTTTCACTTCTATAAAATTAATGCAGTCTATATATATCCCTGTGGTTGCAAAAATGATTACCCACCTAACCCAGTCACTCCAGTGGTGTTCCTCCTACATACTGTCTGGAAGGACCTCTGGTTATAGTGCCCAGAACTAATAGATGGAAACATTACTGTCAATGATAGTCTGAATTAGGTACGGAGGCATGCTCACACAGCCTAATATTTTAGGTAATTGCTCAAAAGAAACAGACATTCTGGGTTAGAGAATGGTTTTGGTTCAACTTTCCATTTCTCACAAGATATTAATTCCACAGTAGGTTCTCCATTTCAGAACGAGTGTTACGATCTTATTTCAAGTAATTGCATACTCTGATTTTATCCCTGCTGACACTACATGAGTAGATTTCATTTTATTGAATTTGGTAGGTTGTTATAAATCTGTATTGCTGGGTAGATCATGGTCCCCCATGAGTATTCCCACACACACAGTGGGGGAATCACTGGTAGCATGGTTTGTAGGAGGTATGAAGGAACATTAGTAGCAGTGAATGTTTGAGACAGGCTGGAGGTGTGATCAGATAAACCAAAATGTAGTTTAACACTGACTGATTACAACAAGCAGGGGATCCAGGTTTTTAAATAAAGTCCCAGACTGGCACTAATTTTTGTCTATCACAAGCACAATAGCATTTCCCCGAACTTTTTCCTCCCTCTTTCTGATTAAAGAATCTCTGGCCCTATAACTTAAAATTTGTACGGTCTTCACATTCAGATCTGTGACAAGCTGGTAAGTGCAAATATTTCCTATTTTTATTACATGAAGACGAAAGTGAGTTTCATTCCATTAAACACGATTCCTCTCCCTCTCTCTTCCTTTCTTTCAGAGTCTGTGGGCTGTAAAAATTAATCTTTTATGCAGATGATGTTTGTGTATGTTGAATAAATACGGTGTTCTAATGTGCTGGGCAATCATGCAGAATTTCTTGATTTTTTTCTGCAAATAAAAGTACAAAAATATCCTATTTTTGGGAACTATTAGTTTTTCCCCTGAAGTAGAAAGAAGAATAGGTTGGAAAGATTATTAAGGAAGGGCATGTAACTCAGACCGCAGAATGTGAGGGACACACTTCTGAGGATCATGAAGAGCATACCTCAACCTAATAGGTGTGAAAAAGCCTGAGACAGGAGCCAAAAGGTAGTCAGAGTTGAGAGTAAGAATACATAGAAAGAATAGTTAGAGACAGATACGAAATGGATATTATAGTGAACACATCAGTTAAGCAGTTTCTCACTTACCCCCCCCCCCCCATTATCCCCCTCCTCCCAAAACATTGCACTAATACTATATAACACTGCCCCTAGCATTGATAACGCCAAATTGAACTGAAGTCACTCATCGATGATTACATCCCGTAGAGCTGCCAAACTACAGGCATGTTGAAGCTTCCTGCCAGATTAAAAATGTGTGACAGACCAAGATAAATTGGGACCCTTGCCATTCATGGACAACTGCTCTGATCTGATTTGATTTGATTTGATTTTGTTTTCTTTTGTGGTGCAAAAAACAAATAAGGTCATAACCACCCAAGTGGGAACCATAGAACACGAACACAAAAAAGGAGTTAAAAGTGACTACATGTTAAGCACAATTGATGCAAGGAAAGAGAGCTACAAACAAGGACTACGTCTTGCAGATAGTTCCACAAAATACACTGTAGGGACAACAGTGGTCTCGAACTAAAGATTAAATGTCCTTCACCGCATTGCTTCGTCAGATAAAAATTAAAATGCTGTCAATAGCCTGTTCATTGTTGACTAAAAAGACCAGTAACTCAAATGGCAAACATACATTAGAACATAATCAGTTAAAATGGGGCATTCGGTCAGGAAATGGTGAACTGTCAAGGTTGATAATAGTGAGCATTAAGTTGTGAGTGATTACTGCTTAACAAATGGTGATGACTAAAAAGACAGTGCCCAATATGCAACCTAGCTAATATGATCTCCTCATGTGAAGAGAACCAAGACAGGTCAGCCAAACTGCTGGGAGAGTTTTACTCCCCAGAGCTTGTTCCCATGAAGGGAAGAACAGCGGTTATGCCAAAGTAACACCAATAGCTGATAGATGGCAACACAAATACCATCAGATGGAATGGAAGAACTAGCGGACCGAGCTACGAAGACTGCAGCCTTGGCAGTAGCGTCAGTGTCCTCGTTTCCTGTCAGACCAATGTGGCCAGGAACCCACATAAACATCAAAGTGGCTCCATCAAGAGAGACCAAGTTACAGCTTTCCATGATCCGTTGAACTAAGGGATGGATGCTGTACAGCACAAAGAGAACTTGAAGGGCACAGAGAGTCAAGGCAGATGACACAATTGAAACGGCTGTGTCGCCGGATGTAATGCATGGCCTATACAGGCGAAGAGCTCAGCTGTAAATATTGAGCAATGTTCCAGAAGCCAGTACCGAAAAACGTCGGTGACACTGATGAAGGCACACCCAACACCACCGTCAGTACAAGAGCCATCAGTGTATCCGAAGGTGTTACCACTAAGATCTGTGCGAAGGTCGAGAAACTTACACCGATAGATCGAAGCTCGAGAAGCTTTCTTAGGAAGTGAATGAAGTTCAAGGTGAACAGGGGCTGCCACACGAAGGCAAGAAGGTGAAGGGTTCACAGCCATGGGGAAAGTGTCATGGAGCATGAAGTTAAGCTGCCAGAGCAATAGCTGAAAATGAACTCCAAGAGGAAGCAGAGAAGAGGGACTCACCCCATACTAGTGGTCAAGTCATCAAAGAATGAGGCATAGGGTGGGTGGCCAGGCATGGCAGACAAATGGCACATGTATCTGCTGAGGAAAACATCATGCAAGTATGACAGCAGTAGTTCAGCACCTTCTGCATAGAGTTTCTCAGTTGGACAAGTGTAAAAGGTACCAGTGGCCAAACGGATTCCACGGTTGTGGATTGTATTTAGACAGCGTAAGATGGATGAACGTGCAGATGGATAAACGAAACAGCCAGAGTCTAGTTTTGAACAGACAAGGAATCGGTACAAACAGAGGAGGGTGGTCTGATCTGTTCTCCAGGCGGTACAACTCAGATCACGTACGACATTGAGGGACTAGGTGCAGCAGGTGGCCAAATAAGATATGTGGCACGTCCAAGAAAGCTTTCCATGAAGCATCAACCATCAAAAATTGCGTAGTTTCAGAAAACGGAAGAGCTACAGGACCAGAAAGCAAAGACAACGGAAGAAATCCATTACGCTGTGAGAACTTCATACAAACGGCTTTGTCAGTGGAAAAGCGAAAGTCACTGTCGATGTTCCACGACTACAGGCGATCGATACATCACAAAAAACGCCACTCAAGGAGACAAGTTCGTGAAGCACTGCAATACACCGCCAAATTGTCAACGAAAAGGGCATACAGGCCATAATAGGGTTTATGGCTATGGTAAAGTGAACAACAGTCAGAATGGAACCATGAGGCACCCTGTTTTTCTCGATAAAATACCGAAATGGCAGAGAACACAGGTATCTTGACACTCTTTCCCTTAAAAATTTCCTAAGGAAACAGGGCAAGAGGCCTTGGAATCCCAATGTATAGAGTGTACAAAGGATACCTGTCCTTCACCAGATCTTGTAGGCTTTCTTCCAGTCCAAAACACGGCCACAGTCTGGTATTACCACAGGAAACCATTCATGATGTGAGGTGACAAAGTGACGAGATGGTCAACTGCAGAACAGTGCACTCAAAACCTCACTGAAAAGTGGTTGGTAAACTGCAAGTTTCAAGTCACCATGCATCCAGGCATGAATCATATGATGCAAACACAGTTGGTGAGAGAAATGGGGTGGTATCTAGACGAAAGGTGTTTGTCCTTACCGGGATTAGATATTTGTATGACAGTGGCTTCACGCTATCATCTGGGAAACGTGCCCTCTGCCCAGATGCAGTTGTACGTATGAAGGATAAAGTGCTTCCCACAAGAGAAAGGTGAGGCAACATCTGAATGTGACCACAGTCAGGCCCTGGAGTGGAAGATCGGGATGAGCTGAGAGTACGACCTAGCTCCCGCTGAAAGGAGATGGGTATCACCTGAGCTTCCTCAGCTCGTTTCCTATGGAGGAAGGCAGGGTGACAGTGAGTGGAGCTCGAAATCTCTGTAAAATAGTAGCCTAAGATGATGGAGATAGCAATGGGGTCCACTATGACATAGTCTTCTACGCTCATCCCAGAAACTGGGCATTTGAACTTGGTCCCAGAGAGGTGTCGGAGGTTAGGCGACATGACGGAACAGAGTCGAATTCTTACAAGCACTACATCAAGAAATCCAGCTTTTTTTTACTCTATCTCAAAGAATGAGACAACAATGCACACACAGCTGTTTACAATGAATAGAGTAAGTCATCGTAGGATAATGGTAAAACGCGGAGAGCACGTCTCCACAAGCAGATTGCGACACATCATTCCTCAGTTCACCAATGAACTGGGACACGACTCATTAAGGATGAAGTGCGAAGTATGGACCACTCCGCAGCAGTAAGGATAAGGTCTGCAAGGTACTCTACCCGGTCATTACAGATGGGGAAATGTTGTTAGTCGAATGTCGCCAGGGTGGAGTACAGCCTCCAGTGGGCCTTAGAAAGCTTGCAATTGGGTTTACACATAGATGGGATAGAAGTCAGCAATTGGATAACACACAGGAAATGGTCGCTCGAGTATGTGTGAGAGAAAATGGACCACTCGAAACGATGGGCAGGCTAGGCAGTGCAGAATGAGGACCCCAAATGGGAATCAGTCTGTGGAGGCTGAAAGGAACGAGGGTGCTCCAGTGTTAAGTGAGGTTGAGTTGATTGAGGAGGTCAGCCATGAGGATACCTCTCAGAAAGGTTCTGGGAGGGCCACAAAGGGGATGGTGTGCATTAAAGACCCTGAGCAGCAAAAAGGGGTGATGGGGTTGACCAAAAAACTGAACGAGTATGCCCTGGTGATACTGAATGATGGAGGTAAGTTGACGTTACAAAGAGAAAGGTGAAGTGTAGAAGGAAAATGAAGACTAACAGCCTGCAGCTCGGGGTTCAGTGAGATGGTCTGACAATGAAAGTCATCCAGAACGAGCAATGTGACTCCCCCATTAGATGGACTGCCATCCTTGGGGGGAAGGTCGAAGCAGACCACAAAGAAATGCGAAAGGTCTAAGTGGTCATGAGGACGCAATTTTGTTTCCTGGAGGCAGAAAACAAGAGGACGCTGCTATTCCGAAAGCAGCTGTAATTCCTCCTTGTTGGACAGAGTGCTGCAAACGTTCCACTGGAGGAGAGTCTACATGCGGAAAGGATAGGAGGGATGAAAATAAAGGTTGCCACCTCAATGACTGTCAAGTGCCAGCTTTCAGACTCACTGTTACAGGGCGCTGAGGCTGGAGGATCCTGTTCCACGGGATCTAAAGAGGTGTCGGCAGCCTCTCTTGGTTGGCCTGTGCATTCCAGAGCAGAGAAACGGTTGGCAGTGTGCACGGGGAAATGGAGGTTGGCCAGGTGAGGATATCACACTGCTGAAGAGGCTCTCTGAGTCAGGGAGGAGAAGACCGTTTGCCTTTGATTTCTTAGAGTCTTTGCGGTTGGCAGATCAAGACACAGATGATTGTTGGCTGGAAGGACATAAAAAGTCTTCACAGGAGTATTCCTTCTGTTCTACTAGTTGTGTAGCAAGTGATTTCGCCACCAGAGGCTTGTTATACGGCCAGAGGGGACGCAGACGAGGATGCTACCATGACACTTGGCAATTTGACAGCTGTAGTGCTGAATTTGAGGTCGCAAGTTTGTATGACTGTGTCCTTTATGGAGTGAAGAGTAGCAAGAACAGTAGTTTTAGTGCCAGATTGTAAAATGCAGGGCTTTCGACCAACCAACAACATGCGAGTGACGGGGCTCAGCCAGTAGGGATAGCTATTTAATTTTATTTTTTTTTTAAATCACCAGCCTTCTCAGCTTCTCAGTAGTCGCCGCTATGTGAAGATCGCGATCGGATTGTAGTCTCTGGTCACCGCGTATCTTTGGCGAGTTGGCATCCCGCGGGCCGTGACACGAAAGAACGAGGAAGAAGGGGGTTTCTGGGAGTTAGCTCTAGACTGTGTTTGAGGAGTGACGTCGGTGTTGTAGGGCAAGGCCGCTTGGTTGGCGGGCCCTGCAGAATCAGTCAGTTGGGGGTGGAACGCCGCGGGCTCGAAGATCCTAGCGTGGAGGGCTGGTGTTGTCCCGATGGCTGTCATCGTGTGGTCATTCAAAGGCTGAGAAGTGATTTCTTGGGTCTGCTATTGGATTCCGAAGAAGAACTCTAAAATGGTGCATGTTGCTGTTGCGTATATCAGACTTGTGAGTGGTGTAAGCCTCGCTTCAGTACTGCAGTCTCCAGCTAGAGCGCTGCTTGGGAGGAGAGCATTGATATTGGCATTGTCATCTATTTAGCTGCTTTAGAGTAGATTACTGTTTTGGATCAAAGGCGGATCCACTTATGAAACGTGTTAACTGCAGTTCACTTCTTATGGTATTTTACAATTCTACTTGTCATGATGAAATCGCCAATAGTATTTTCATAATTTAGCTTGGGACGTCATTCTGTGGTTTGGTGTGGCCCTCCCAAGAGTTTAAAGCTCAAAATATTTTCTTATTGCCCTTGCTGAGGTTGCCTTGCAACAGTTGTTGTCTTGCAACAGTTTGGTGAGCTGTGGTATAGTCAAAGTCCTCAGTAGTACCGCATCAACTCCCTCGCCCCTTTTAAGACTTGTGAGCCGCACCCATAATGACATATACTCCCAGTATGCAATTTGTGTAAGCTGGTTGGCCTTGTTAACGTTTTGTGTATCGTGGAAAATATTTCCCATGCCGCATATGATCCTGAATGATAGCATGGCGCACAAAAGCGCATAACCACGACGAGATCAAAAGATCTGTATTGTATATTATTGTTTAACGGATGTAACCACTGAGCTTAAGAGTTGATTTGTGTTTTTTAATTTATTTCGAAAGGAAAAGATTTACATACCTGCTTAATTATAACATCTATGCTTAATTATTTGGCGTAATTCGTTGGATGTAGTATGCATCACATTTAGGGAGGTGAAAAGTGTTTAAAAGGAAGGAAAATATTTTGTGATACACTGCACATAGTGAAGGCTACAGGGTTTGGGTGTACGTAGATAGTAATCAGATTTTGTTGCATTTAAGTTGTTTTAATTAAAATTTAGTGATCAATATTTTATTGCCTTTAGAGAACACAGGTGATATCGAGGAAATTTTGGTATTGCCATGTGGCGTTATAATCTTTTATTTAATCTTGCGTTTAGTAATTTATATTTTTTTCCTTTTTTTAAGAAGGAGTTTTGAGTTTTAAGTGTTGTAAATTGATCCTGAGAGCTGTTCTTTGATCTTTTATTATTCAAGAGATTGTTGGTTAAATAATTCTTCAGGAACTTTCATTAAGAAACTGTATTGAGGATCTTGCTGTTCATGATAACGAATGTTCACTTACTATTTTAAATTCAAGTTAATAAAGTTGTAAAATTTTAGATGTAAAAAAAAGCTTTTAAAAACAGTGCCTGCCTGTACTCCCCACAGCTGCCACGGCCTCAAGGTGTTGGCCTTTGGGCATTGTCTCATGTTTTCCCCGGTATCTACCCAGCTAACGCCTGTGGGGCCATGTCAAAGGTAAGGCACTTTTTCTCACTGCACCCAGATTTCCTGGACAGCCTGCTCATCGAGATGCATGGAATAGTAGTGGGATCAGGCTGCATAGTCACCACTGCAATCGATACATCTGGGAGAAGGAGGCAGGTAATTGCCCTCATGAGCATCCCTGCCACAAGCAACACATTTGGCCATGTTTTGACATGACATTGGAATGTGGTTGTAACGTTGACACTGGTAAGAGTTCATAGGATTTCGAATGTACGGTTGGACTGGCTTTGATCTTTGATAGAAGTACTACTCTATCAAATGTGAGGAAAAGAGTGCATGCAGACACTAAAGTTGCATCAGCCCTTCTCATTACCCAATGGGCTGCAATGACGCCCTGATCATAGAGATAAATTTGGATATCTTGCTCAGTGAGATCATGGAGCAGCCTGGTGTAGATAATAATATGCGCAGAATTCTGCATTTAGTCGCCTCGGCAAAAACAGAATACTGCTGTTTTGTCTAAAACTGACATGGTGAGACCGTGGCTGTGTACAATTAATGTAGGTTAATTCTTACAGAGAAAAAAACAGCAACCAGCCACTATTAATACTGCTATTTTTGTAGGTAAATAGCGCTAAATAAATAGCAGTATTAATTGTGGCTGGCTGCTGTTTTCTTCTCTGTAAGAATTAACCTACACTAAAAACAGGATAGCCATGGAGGAGGAAAGCTGCAAGACTTTAATATAGCCAATGGTCTTCAAAAGCAAAGTGCCGTTACATAAACGATAGCAGGATTTCGCAGGGGCTACAACTGCCTCAACACCTAGCAAAGGATTTAGACTAAGTCTGTGAAGGTGATTGGCTCACTGTAAGAAAATTCCCCATGACTGCCAGCATCTCCGATCGCACGCTCCTTCCAACTGAGCCATGAGCCCCCATCCCCCACAAACGGAGGATCACCTGCTTTAGATGATTTTTCACACCTCAGGTCACACTTCTCGAACTCCTGAAAGAGTGAGCAATTGGCAATTTGGGAATGTAACACTTCAGGCAATCACCCCTCCCTGGGTATGGCCTGTACCAGGGGGTACATACAAATCGTACCCGTCAACCCAGGGCTCGCAATTACGCATTACACAGTCACCTGTTATGCATCAGACACAGGGGCCTGCTTTCAGGAGTGCAAAGGGAGGAGAAAGAAACATAGGTACCTCAAACACCAAAGCAGAGAAAGAATAGGGAACACCCCACACGTCGTCTGTTGGTGCCAATGACGACGGCACACCCGACACCAAAGGCAGCCCAACAGCCATCAATGTACACAAAGCTATTGCTGCGAAGGTCCATGCATAGGTCTTGAAACTGAAGGCAATAGACCAAGGCTGGAGTAGAGTCCTTAGGAAACGAATGAAGGCCAAGGTGAACACAGGTCATCGCACAAAGCAAGGTGATTCATACCCACCAGGAAAGTTGCAGGTAGCGAGAAGTTAAGCTGCCAGAGAAAGAACCAAAAGTGAACTCCAGGAGATAACAGAAAAGGGAGATGTACCCCATACTGATGGTCAAAAGAGTCATTGAAGGAGGCATAGGATGGGTGGCCATACATAGCAGACAAACGGAATGCATAACTGCTAAGGAAAAAGTCACGGTGGTGGGACAGCAGTAGTTCAGCCACTTCTGCATACAGACTCTCTCTCGATCAGGCCACTGGCCAAATGGATACCACGATGGTGATTAGTGTTGAGACGGCGTAAGAAGGATGGACGTGTAGATGCGTAAACGAAACACCCATAGTCTCGTTTCGAACAGACAATGGACTGGTACAAATGGAGGAGGGTGGCTCGATCTGCTCCCCAGGAAGTACCACTGAGAACGCGTAGGACACTGAGGGACCACATACAGTGGGTTGCCAGGTGAGACATGTGGGAGGACCAAGAAAGCTTCCTATCGAACATGAGCCCCAGGAATTTCGTAGTTTCAAAGAACAGAAGAGCAGCAGGCGATGGAAAAAACCAATTGCGCCGTCAGAAATTCACACTAGCGGTTTTGTCACTGGAGGTTATGAAAGCCATTGTCGACACTCCACGAATGAAGACGATCGAGATTTCGCTGAGGTCGCCGTTCAATGAGGCAGGACCGTGCTGTATTGTGATAGGTAGCAAAATCATCAACGAGAAGGGAGCCAGAGATGCCCAGTGGGATACAGGCCAATAGAGGGTTAATGGCGGTAGCAAAGAGGACCACGCTCAGGATGGAACACTGAGGCAACGCATTCTGCTGGATAAAGGTGTCCGACAAGTCAGAACCCATATACCTTGAAAACTCAGTCTTTTAAAAATTCCTGAAGGAAATGGGACATGCAGCCCTGGATGCCTCACTTGTAGAGTATGGAGGATACCAGTCCTCCAGCGGGTGTAATAGGCTTTCCGCAAATCGATAAACACAGCCATAGTATGGGATGTCCACAGAAAACCGTTGATGACATAGGTGGACGAAGTGACAAGATGATCAAATTCAGGACGGCGCGCTCGAAATCCATGCTGTGCAGTTGTTAGTAAATTGCGAGACTTCACCACCTGCAAACACAGCTAGTGTGAGAAATGGGGTAGTAGCAGGAAGGAAGGTGTTCGTCCTTACCAGGCCTAGGTATGAGTATGATAGGGCTTTACGTCAACATCTGTGAAGCGTGCCCTCTGTACAGGTGTGGTTGTAAGTATGAAGCAGATAGTGCTTGTGCCAAGAGAAAGGTGCTGCAGCACCTGAACGTGCCCTGGGGTAGAGGATCAGGATGAAGTGAGAGCTCCCTCATAGCAAAGGAGGCATTGCAGCACTCACGATTCTGAGAAGGCAGTGATATGTCCCGAGCTTCCTCCACTCGTTTCCGTTGCAGAAAGACTGGGTGATAGCTTTTCGCTATCCCGGATAATGGGACAACACTGTGCACGCAACTATTTATAATTAATGCAGTTTGCCATCGTAGGATGACGGTTAAAAACGTGGAGAGAACGTTTCCATGTGCGAATTAAATCGCGGTGCTTCTCAGTCCACCATGGGACCGGAACACCACGTGGTAAAGAGGAAGTGCGAGGAATGGAACATTCTGCGGCAATAAGGATAACGTTTGTAAGATAACATACCTGGTCGTCACAACTGGGGAGATGTTGTTCGTCGAAGGTCGCCAGGGAGGAGTAAGGTCTCCAGTCAGCCTTAGTAAGCTGCCATGTGGGTGTGCACGTAGGTGGGGTGGGACCCAGCAAATGGATAGAAGACAGGAAATGGCTGCTCGAATTTGTGTCAGAGAGAAGAGACCAGTCGAGATGATGGGCAAGCTGAGCAGCACAGAAGGATTGGTGTGGAGTCTGAAAGGAACGTGGGTGCTCCTACGTTAAGGCAGAGGACGTTAGGTTGTCTGAGAAGAGGGCACCTCTCTGACGGGTTCTGGGAGAACCGCAAAGAGATGTTGCACATTAAAGTCAGCAAGCAACAGAAAGGGGTGACGTAACCACCCAATAAGATGGAGGAAAACTGCCCTGATGACATCGAATGATGGAGGAATGTAAACTGTACAAAAGGAAAAGGTCAAGCAAGGAAGGAAAAGGCGATCTCCAACAGCTTGAAGGCAGGTAGTCAGGGAGATGGGTTTACTATAAACGTCATCTCATATCAGTAGTATGACTTTCGCAAGAGATGGAATGCCATCCTCAGGGGGAAGTTCAAAGTGGACAGGGAAGAAATGCGAGTGCTGAGAGTTTTGTTTCCTAGAGGCAGAGAACATGTGTTCTAAGAGCAGCTGTAAATCATCTTTGTTTGATCGAAGGCCATGAATGTTCCATTGCTAGACAGTCATAAGGTGGAAAGGGGAGGAGGGAAAAAAATGAAGTAGTGTCACCTCGGTGGCTGCCGAGTCCCAGCTTCCAAATGCTCACTGCTACAGGACTCAGAGGCTGGAGGATCCTGCTGCATGACATCTACAGAGGCGGCGGCATTCTCTCTCTGTCGCTCTGTGGGGTCCAGAGCAGAAAAACGTTTGGTTGTGTGCACTGGCAACTCGGAATTCGGCCAGGTGAGGGTATCTCATAGCGACACCGTCGAAGAGGATATCCAAATCTGCAAAGGAGAAGATCTTTTGCTTTCGTTCGACTTCTTAGAGCCCTTCTGGTTAACAGAGGAAGACTCAGATGTTGATTGTCTGGAGGAACGTAGGACATCTTTGTGGGAGTATTCCTTTGCCCTTTCTGGCCTCCCAGTTGTGTAGCAGGTGACTGCGCCCCAGGAGGCGAATGTCTGGTGGCTTGTTTCGCAGCTAGATGAGGAGACAGTGATGCTACCATGTCACTGGACGATTTCAGAACCACAGTGCTGAATTTGAGGTCGCATATCTGTGTGGCCATGTTCTTCATGAAGCGAGACGTAGCAAGAACAGTACTGTAAGAGCCAGATGATAGAATGCAGGGTTTGCAACTAGCCAATAACGTGCGAGCGACATAGTAAAGCCCTTTTTCCTTTACCCAGATCTCCTGGACAGCCCACTCATCGAGATACATGAGACAGTCTATAGAGGACGCGTCATGGTCGCCATTGTAGCTGATACAGTTGGGAGAAGGAGGCAGACAATCACCCTCGTGCACACCCCTGCCACAGGTTACACATTTGGCTGGGTGTCGGCAAGACATTCGACTGCGGTTGAAATGATAGCAGTGCCCCGGGTTTGGAATGTATGGTCGGACTGTGGTAACTTCATAACCTGCTTTGATCTTTGACAGAAGCACCAATCTATTAAAAGTGAGAAAAAGAGTGCATGTGGACATTAAGGCTGTGTCTACCATTTTCATCACTTGATGGACGGCAGTTCTACACAGATCAGAAGGTACGTTTGGATTTCTGCCTCGGGGCAGCCTAGTGTAGATAACACCACGTGAGGAAATCAGAGTTCTATGGGCTTCAATGCGAACAGGATAGCTGTGGAGATGCGAAGTGGCAAGCAGTTGTGCTTGAGAATCAGAAGTGCCATTGCATAAACGAGAGCAGGATCACAGTGCCAGCAAATTGCATCAGCACCTTTCTGAATAAGAAACGGATTTACCGTTGCAAAGGATTGACCGTCTTCAGTACAAGAAACCATGAGGAGCTATGGCGCATCTGGGAGAGTCTTTAACTCAGGAGCTTCATTCTGTTTACGTTTGGTAGACGTGGACTGCGAAGATGATGATTGGCTCATTGTGAGAATATCTCCCATGACTGCCAGCAGCTCTGATGGAGTTCGCCTTCCAACTAGTGCGCCCCCTCCCCCCCCCCCCCCTCCCCATAGGGGGCTTACCCACCTTATGTGATTGTTCACACCTCAGAGTACATCTCCCAGACACCTGACAGGGGGACCAATCGGCTATTTGGTGAGGGACCAGCTCAGGCGACCACCCCTTCCCAGGGCCTGGCCTGTACCAGGGGGTACATGTGACCCAGGACTGGGAATTACACATTACCTAGTTACCTGCCATTCCTCAGACGCATGGGCCCCCCTTCAGGAGCGCAGAAGGAGGAAGAAGAAAAAGGGGAACCTCAAACGCAGAAGCGGGAGAGGGATAGAAGGAGGTGAACGAAGAGTGAAATAAGGAACGAGAAACAGTGGTGAGATTGTTGTGACTGCAGCAACTGAAAATGCAGAACACATTCCTAAAAACACCCCAGACATGTTCCCCAACGGAGAGCAAAAAGAATTGCAAGAGGATAGACATGCAGTACGGAAGGAAAAAGATGCTGCAAAGGCTGGGGCCCTGTGGTAGCGAAGTACGAAACTGGAAAAGAGCGGCGACCGCCTGGCGTTCTTGGAACCTTTGCTTTTTCTTGCATACGTTAATGACCTCTTGTCTGTTAGATTGCCAGATGCTAAGTTTGATTTGTTTGCGGATGATACAAACATTACAATAAATAGCAAGTGAAGTACAGATTTTTAAATGACTGCTAATAAAATTTTCATTGACATTAATAATTGGTTTAATGCTAATTCACTATCCTGAAATTGTGAAAAGGCACACTATATGCAGTTCAGCACGTGTAAGAGAATTCATTCCAGTGTGTGTATAACAGATGAAGACATGCACATCGAAGATGTTGACGGTGTTAAATTTCTGGGATTACAACTCGATAATATATCGAGTTTCAAAGAGCATACCACGTAATTTCTGAAGCGCCTAAGCAAGTCTGTATGAGTAGTTGCAGTGTTTATAATGTCAGACATAGGAGATTTAAAGTACGAAAACTTGCATACTTTGCTTACTTTCATTCTATTATGTCATATGGGATCGTAACCTGGGGTAACTCGACAAACCGAGCAAAAATGCAAAAGCGTGTAGTAAGACTCATTTGTGGTGTAAATTGAAGAAATCTGTTGAAGGAACTGGGTATTCTAACTACTGTTTCTCAGTATATTCATTCCTTAATGAAATTTGTTGCAAGCATATGTCTGCTGTAAACAGTCTTCACGGGTTTGCCGCCGGATCACGTGCAAATTCCACAGTATTTCCTCGGAGCAACTGACCGACATCTTCAGGTGGTTCAACCTTGCTTCCGTAATGACGCAATCCCAGAAAGATGATGCCTGGGATAAAACTTGCGTCTTTTCATAAATCATGATATTTCCTGTATTCAGACAGTGTTCCGTAATCTTGTAGACACCACACTTCCTCAGGCCAAGATCATCCTTAACCGAACCCAACAAGTTTTCCCATTCTGCAGATGATTGACAAACACACTTAATTGGTTCAAATGGCTCTGAGCACCATGGGACTCAACTGCTGTGGTCATCAGTCCCCTAGAACTTAGAACTACTTAAACCTAACTAACCTAAGGACATCGCACACATCCACGCCCGAGGCAGGATTCGAACCTGCGACCGTAGCAGTCACACGGTTCCGGACTGCGCGCCTAGAACCGCGAGACCACCGCGGCCGGTAAATACACTTAATTCCATATCTTCCTAGGACTCTTCCGATTCTTGACGACATGGCACCAAAATACGGAAAAAAGGCGAAAGTGGTGGGTGTCTTCGTATCTTCATTCTGCTCCACAGAGTGAACTCGCCTGGGTCTGAATGCATTACGTATCTGTCTCTCAGAATAACCGATTTGTCGGAACACTGTCTTCAAATGTTGTATTTCAGTCGACAGACTTTCAGGATTAGATACCACATGTGGACTAACGCACGTAATGCACTACCGCACTGTGCTGGATGATGGCATCTTGTGGTCTCCAGATACAGACCTGTATGCGTTGGCTTGCGGTATACGCTGTGTTCCAAGATTCTATCTGCTTTCCTTCGTACCAAAACATCAAGATAAGGTAAAGTACCATCTTTTTCCACTTCCGTTGTGAAGTTTATATTCGGATGGAGTGAATTCAGATGCTGAAGAAACGTAGGTAGAATATCATGTCCATGTGGCTACACCACAAATGTATCATCCACATACCGCAAAAACAAGACGGTTTGAGAGTGGCTGACTTTAGTGCTTTTTCTTCAAAGTCCTCCATAAAATAATTGGCCACCACAGGCGACAGAGGGCTTCCCATGGCGGCACCGTCCACTTAGGCAAAATACTGGTCATGAAATAAGAAGTATGTTGAAGTAAGCACGTGTTTGTATAATGCAACTATGTCTTACTCAAACATGTTGCTAATGAGCTCCCAAGGGTCCTGCAAGAACACCTTTGTAAATAGACACAACATCGAAATTTTCTAAGAGATCCGACGATTGCAATCTAAGAGTTTTCAGGCGACCTATGAAATCTTCAGAGTTTCGAATATGATGGTCGCACTTGCCTACGAGAAGTCCCAATAGTGATGTCAGGTATTTGGCAACAAAATAAGTAGGT
This sequence comes from Schistocerca piceifrons, assembly GCF_021461385.2. Lineage (NCBI taxonomy): Eukaryota > Metazoa > Arthropoda > Insecta > Orthoptera > Acrididae > Schistocerca > Schistocerca piceifrons. The sequence continues at coordinate 550,203,348 of NC_060143.1, forward strand.
GCTCCCATGTTACGTACAATGGGACGGAGGGGTACCCCGTTCTTATGGATCTTGGGTAGGCCGAAGAGTCCAGGAGGAACTGCGGCCTGTTGATGGAAACCCTTAGCGACTTGCGCTGGAATTGAGCTCTTCCTGATGAGTTACAATGTCTTTCTCTGGATCCTACCCGTCGGATCACTTTTTAATTTACTACATGCAGGATCGTCGAGCAGTTTGTATATCTTGATGTTTATTCTGTGCGTGAGAGAAGAGCAGTAGCAATTCCTTTGTCAGCAGGTAAAACGACGATGTCTTGGTCTTCTCTCAATTCTTGTAGAGCATTTCTTTCAGCTGAGGTGATGTTGAAGTTGGACTTCTTAGGTGAAGTTGAGTCAAGATGCGGCATCTGTCACGCCTAATCTCTTCGGCAGCACCGTTAGGAAGTTTCGAAACAGCCTGCTCTATTGCACTAATCACATCTCCGATCGGAATGGTCCCTGGTGTAGGTGCCAAATTCAGACTCTTCTCTAGCACCGAAACCGCAGCGTAGTCAAAAGTCTTCTCCGTGAGATAACACATTGTACGTCTTCTTGGCATGTCTTCTTGCATTCGGGCTACGAGTCGATCGTATTTTGTCATCTGACAAATCTTAGCTTGTCATTAAGTCCAGTCAGCCAGTGCCCAAGTGCCGCTGTCTATCCAGTTCCAAGATACCGCTGAAAAGTTCGCTGAAATCTTCAGATGGAGTGATAGCAATCGTCTGGTCACTAAGCACTATAGCTGACGCGTATAGCCCATCCTTTCTCTCACTAGTGCCGCACTCTCCCGTCGTTTAATTTAATTCTAATAGCAGCCGCACAATTTATACACTGTTCAAATTTAGCAAACGTAAGGATGGTTTACTTGTCGCGGCATCTCAGTAAAAATGCAAGGCTGTTTACCAATCTACCTCTCATGTTACGTAATTTGTCAAACTCACATACGTTCTCATGTCTATTAGCACTCAACAGCACAACACGTAGTGTCAATATCAGGAATAAAAATCTACATAAAGACCTAAAATTACCTACCTTGGTCGTAAATGGAGTCCAATATTCAGGAACACATTTTCAACAAATTGCCAGCAACCATTAAAAACCTGGTTTCAGATAAAGCACAGTTTAAACATAGTCTGAAAGACTTTTAGATAGGCAACTCCTCCTCCTCTAGAGGTAAATTTCTTAACAGGGATGTTAGACCAGCTCAAGTAAAAATGTCTATTACATTTCACTTTTCACAGCACTTGGTCACAACAGTCAAGATTAGGTATCTTGTATATTTATTACAACTGCATAACTATGTTCCATTCTGACAGTGTACTAATTCTGTAAATATTAACGGTTCCAGTTTACTGATACATATTCACATATTTTGATTATCTTCCGACAAATGGTCAAGAAAGCGAGTATTACATTCAAGTGTTTGACGTTGTGCTTTCTGTCTTGATCTACACCCAACACAATCATCTCGTTCTTGGGTCTATGGAACGAAAACTGAATCAAACCTAATCTAATTTTATGCGCCATGCATGTCTCATGTTATTTGGCACGACGTCAATCATTACATGGACATTCCCACGCAATTTTATGTAAATGTAACATCGCAAAAACGACGGGAAGCGCAAAAATGGGCACTAATCTATTTTTTACTTTAAACAACTTCATATATAAATTACTTAAGCACATTAATTTTGTGAAATATTATTTCAGAAATAACATTTCAAAGCCATAGCGGCAGTCGGCCTGTAGCTGATTGCGATCGATTATAAAACTTTTTTGTTTTCGAAAGTAAGTGAAGAGCGTTCCTGCTCTGATCTGTCTAACTACACCCAATGACTAAGCTTTCTTTTGTATAGACAAATCTGATTTAAGTGTACCTTTAGAAGCATTTGTAATTAAATTAATGTAAATTAGTTAAGTTTCATGAGTTCTCATTTTGACAGTTCTCCTAATAGATGTAAGGTACATGAAATGTATTATTTTTGCAGCCAACGGATGTGCCATTTATTCATCTGCAACTTGCTACAGCGTACCTGAGATTAACTGCCGATCATCACGAAGCGTTTTGTAAACTTCCAATGCAAGTGCGGAATCTTAAATGATCTGGCCACAGTCTCCAAGCTACGATTCCATTTCGCCCGCAGCTAACAAATACCGGTCCCGCAAATCTGGTGGTGGTATTATAAGATGTAATATTCTCCAAATTTTACGGCGTTTCTCTGTAATTCAGTTTCAAAACTAAGAAAAATGCAATCACAATCAACAATGGCCGTCTACTCTAGCTAATTTTAACAGTTTTTGTTTTGTTTTTTGCAGTGATTAATTTCAATTTTTACTTAAAGCAAAATTTTGGTAATCTTGCACGAGTAGACGCGTCAGATGCATTATGTTACATAACATGGATGCTAATGCTAACAAGTGAGATGGTGCGAATATGTCAAGATATTTTTATATAACAACTTTGAAGCTGCCAAATAAGTCGAAAAGCTAGTTCCCTTCTTTTACATTCCTAACTGTCCCCAGGGCAAATTCGCCGTTTTTGTGCTGCAATAGGGGCATTTTCATTCACAAGGGGAGATCACAACGTTTAGATCACAGATTTACTTCCAACTTTGCACACTTTTAGAAGGCCATTAAAACAACATGATGTGCAAGAAGTGAGGGCACTACCGTGGCAATTCCAAGAAAATCGCAAGATAAGTTTTACGCGACTATTACGAAACTGATGTATTTGTGAGTAGGTACCGCGTGTTAGAGTTCATCCTGATCAAGTGGTTATGCCGAACCGGTAGCTCAGCGTGTTCGGTCAGACGGATAGTCGCCTACGTAATAATTAAAAAAAAAAACTGAGTCAATGGATAACGATGAAATTTAACGGATGTCATAGAACGTCCGCCCCGAATAAACGGAACGAATAAGGACAAAATGAGATTTTAAAAAAGTGGTTCACGTTCGACCCTCGGAAGGCGAACGTGTATGAGCGGACGGTTCGGCTACCGCTCAGACTTAAGTTTTAATCTATGCTATCGGAACAAACAGAAATTTTTCAAAATATCAGCGACTTGTGTTTTCCTTTAGAAACTCTGGACATTTCCTGTAAAGGCGGTAAAGCTTCATTCATTCGATGTGGTAGATGCCGTTTCAATTTATGTTTTCCATGTCTGTATGACAAACACCACCGTGCAACGTATGGTGTCAAGAGCACATCCGAGGAGTAATTGTACGTTACTCCTGTGGTCTGGCTAACTGTGACTTACCATATGAGTGAATAGTGTTATTTGCGTCATTATCTATCTAGGTTTGACTTGGCCTTCCAAGCCTGTCACTCGGCCTTGATAATGTAATTGAAGATAATAAATAGTTAAATAACATATGAAATTCGCTATAACTTCATAAAAATGCCCGTTTTTTTGATTATATTACATTTCAAATCACATAAGTTAAATAATGTGACCACTGATAAAAAAATAGCAGAGTGAGAACTGTCACCTCGTCCACGACCTTTCGCAAAGCGCGAACGTTGACGACTTCGCCACAGTGACCACTTATAACTATTGACATCTAACCACGCCCTAGCTTCTGCTCGAAACGCCTTCCAGCACCTCCCACGGAACCTTTTTTGAACTCACTGGAACAAGTCGGCGTAATTTGCCGCTGCGCCGACGCCAGTGAATGTCGCAATGGGCGACCAACGTGATGCTATGGGAAGGGACATGGGTTGAGGTACTGTGTGTGTGTGTGTGTGTGTGTGTGTGTGTGTGTGTGTGTGTGTGTGCGTGACGATTTTTATTGCTGCGGACTGGGGAAGGGGATTGAATGGCTGAAGAGGTTCGTTCCGGCACTTGGAATTTTGGAAATTAACCCCGCGTTAAACATATACATAGTTGCAAAGATGTAATCGTAGTGTTGTACATACACAGCGCGTTTAGAAGCTCTCCAAGATTAGTGGAGATGCAATACAAAATGTTTGGCCGTCCTCGTAGTGAAACTGGTTGCCCTGTAATTTTGCTTGCATTTGTGAGGATCTTGCAAATTTATTCGCTGTTGCACTCTTATTCTTTGTCCCAATATAAATGTCCTGCGGTTACTACTCTCATTCTCGAAGCTGTAGTTAAAATTTCCACATGCTCAAGCTGCAGAGATGATAGTGGAAGGATGCAAAACTAGTAGTAGTGGAGGTTTTATAGTTGTTTGTGGATTTGAAAAAGAAGTGCAAGAACCGCTTAGAAATTCATTGTATTCTGATGAGCGTATGAAATGAGTTAAAACATTGTTAAGAGTGGGCAAACCTAAGGAAATTATTTTATGGGGCATATATGTAACTAGCATCGTATCTGCATCCAGTATCTACGAAAGTACGTTCATCAGTATCGAATGTCAAACATATGGTAAGATTTAGACAGAAGTTTGCTGATGATTAGCAAGTTTGCTAACAGTTGCCGGTGCAGATGGCTACGACGTCTACAACTTTAGTCTAACATTGCTTATTCGACGCATTATGTGCAGCACCGCGATCTGAGAGCTGGATGGAGATGATGAGCAGTACGGCCCAATGACGTTTAGATTTGTTCGGTAAAATGTACCATACAGAAACTGCGCAGTCATCGTCTATTATGTTCTGTTTAGCAGTGACGAACAAACCTATAGAACAAGTATTTTAACTGATGCTATCACACAGACTTCAAAAGCTACATGCAACGCTCACTCTAAAACTTTCATGAAATTATAAACCAAAGAACAAAACTAACAAAAATGTTGAAGCTTCCTAGCAGATTAAAACTGTGTGCCGGACCGACACTCGATCTCGGGGCCTTTGCCTTTCGCGGAAAGACAAAGAAAACAAAAATATTATTCATGTGAAAAGCATAATTTGGAACAATAAACGAGTACTACATTCTTGGGCAATCTCAGCACACCTACCTTCAGTCCCCACCCACATTCACAAGACTATCTCTGCATTAACTTTTCATAAAGTTGGCCGCCTTTAAGTAAACTGCACTATACAACCTTGTCAGGCGTTTACCATCCTATATTATTCATGTTGCATGGTTAATTTTTCCCCGTTGTCAATTCCGAAATTCCTTTTTTGTACATTTTGTTATGCTAAAGTGTTGGGAATTTGACATGAAGCTAAACATGTTCCCACACACACGCTCAGCACACAGAATTACAGCTACTCAGACAGGCTTGTGAAGCTATCAGCAAGTGGGAGAACAAGTGGGAGAATACAACATCTTCTATCTTTTAAGTCCCAGTATTTGTCACTTATCTTGTACAAGACGTTTCTTAAAATTTTTGACAGTGCACTCGGCTTCTTTTACGGTATCTCTTATAAATGAACGTGGTCCCAACTTTTATAAAGATTTGTCACAGGCGTTTGGCAATGGAATACGGTCATATGTCACTGGTGACGTTATCCACAATATCAAAGGCAGATCTGATTTAGCAGTCTAAGCCTGGAAACAACTAAAGCGTGACAGATTTAGGACACTCGGGATGCAGAGACACTATTTACTGCGTACTGTTGCCTCCGTCAACGAGGTACCCTCTTTGCCAGTGGACCTCGTTCTTCGGACGGCACCGAAGTTGTTTTGAATGCTTACGTCAAATTTTATGGCGACTGACATTATTAATTCACAGGTTGGTGCGTGATTTTTACGACCAGCACATCGTACAACTTGCGACTGGGCCTGATGCCTGCGAATACGGAGATGACAGATTCAACTTCTCCTGGGGGAAACGTCCTTTAGGTCAAGTGGACACAGAGAGCAGCAAGGAGTCTCTTACAACTGCGTAAGAGACAATCCGAATCGCAATGCCACACTTTCAGTGCGCCCGGTTTTCGTCTTTGGAAAATAACTTCCGAGTAACTTTTCGTAGAATATGTCGTTGTGATCGAAGACAAGTATACAAACAGCGTCGTACTTCAGCTGCAGCTGATCATAGCCATTAATATTTTATTCCACACAAGACTCACTGAACAACAACAAATAATTCTTATAAAATTATTGGCCCATCTGTTTCTGATGATCTTCTGATTAACAGCAGATAATTATTGTAAAATTATTGGCGTATCTATTTCTGATGCTCCCAAATGTTACTACTTGTAAAGAAACAAATGTTTGGTTAGATAATTCCTAGCGAAAAAATACAGATTTACCGATAAACGTTTAAATTTAGCTCATGCTTCTTCACTGGTTCAAGTAGTAACAACATAGTTTTCCCCATTTGTATCAGTATTCTGAATGTAGAAATAAAATTTGTATAAACAGTAAGACACTGTGAGGAGTGTCCTCAAGTTCTGCCGCAGGGGTGTTCTCGGAGCAGGCCCTCAACAATACAACATCGCCTGAAGCGGCTTGTGCTGTTGCCTAGCATTACTTCGATATTGTATCGATTTCTTCGTGAATTCGTTGCTTTAATCGAGCGCTTGGTTTTGTGGAAGAAGTGTTTTGGTTTCATCCGATAGTGAACACCGGCTTCGTATCGAACCTTGAGAAGGAGCTGAACATACTCTCTCAAGGCGGGGCTGTGAGTCAGCTGAATAAGGTACGTGATCAACGTCCCTGCTCATAGCTGAAACACACCGTCTTCTGTCACATAGGCTGGCCAAAGAAACTCTTCCTCTCTGCGCGTGAGCGTTGACAGTTGACAGTTCCAGACACTTAAAGTGAATAGAATGATGATTACTAAGATCAGTAACTGCGGTTCAGCAGCGTGTATCTGCACCATCTCTGCGTTTGAGCATTTCGTGTTTTAGTTCCTTCTAACGCGCAGATTTGTATAATACACTATGTGATCAAAAGTTTCCGGACACCTAACTAAAACTGACTTACAAGTTCGTGGCGCCCTCCATCGGTAATGCTGGAATTCAATATGGTGCTGGCCCACCCTTAACCTTGATTACAGCTTCCACACTCGCAGCCATACGTTCAATGTTGCTTGGGGAATGGCAGCCCATTCTTCACGGATTGCTGCACTGAGGAGAGGTATCGATATCGGTCGGTGAGGCCTGGCAAAAAGTCGGCGTTCCAAAACATCCCAAAGGTGTTCTATAGGATTCAGGTCAGGACCCTGTGGAGGCCAGTCCATTACAGGGATGTTATTGTCGTGTAACCACTCCGCCACAGGCCGTGCATTGTGAACAGGAGCTCGATCGTGTTGAAAGATGCAATCGCCATCCCCAAATTGCTCTACAACAGTGGGAAACAAGAAGGTGCTTAGAACATCAGTGTAGGTCTGTGCAGTGATAGTGCCACGCAAAATAACAAGGGGTGCAGGCCCCGTCCATGAAAAACACGACCACACCATAGCACCACCACCTCCGAATTTTACTGTTGGCACTACACTCGCTTGCAAATGACGTTCACCGGGCATTCGCCATACCTACACCCTGCCATCGGATCGCCACATTGTGTACCGTGATTCGTTACTCCACACAACGTTTTGCACTGTTCAATCGTCCAATGTTCACGCACCTTACACCAAGCGAAGCGTAGATGGCATTTACCGCCGTGATGTGTGGCTTATGAGCAGCCGATCTATCGTGACATCCAAGTTTTCTCACCTCCCGCCTAACTGTCATAGTACTGGCAGTGCATCCTGATTCAGTCTGGAATTCCTGTGTGACGGCTCGGATAGATGTCTGCTTATTACACACTACGACCCTCTTCAACTGTCGCCGGTCTCTGTCAGTCAACAGACGAGGTCGGCTTGTATGCCTTTGTGCTGTATGTGTCCCTTCACGTTTCCACTTCATTATCACATCTGAAACAGTGGACCGAGGGATGTTTAGGAGTGTGGAAATCTCACGTACAGACATATGCCACAAGTGACACCCAATGGCCTGACCACGTTCTAAGTCTGTGAGTTCCGCAGAGCGCCCCATTCTGCTCTCTCACGATGTCTAATGACTACTGAGGTCGCTGATATGGAGTACGTGGCGGTAGGTGGTAGCACAATGCACCTAATATGAAAAACGTAAGTTTTTGGAGGTGTCCGGATACTTTCGATCACATAGCGTGTGTACGAGGCAGGCTCAACCATGTTGCTGAACTCGGTTTCCTGTAGACATTTTCAGTGGATGTAATTATTACTTTTTTAAGAATGTACTGATTGTGCCTCATCCACGTTTATTTTACAATTTTTTAGTCTACGCTAATTTTCGTATTTTCTCTAATTTCGAGTTGCGTGTGGCTGCAGGTAAAATAGTTATGTATTGTGCGGTTTTCATGAGGGTCACAATCCAGTGTGTCTCATTTGTAGATCAACACTGGTTTCGAAGAAGAACAGTCAAATTATAGTTGTTTAATTTCTTTATATATTCTGCGACATTTTGTCGCCTTTTTATTTACTTTATTAACGACACACCCTGAACCCCATTTTCATCCTCTCTTCCGGCTTGGGGCTTTTAAAAGTTAATAACTACAGGAGGACGACTTGTGTGGCGTAATGATAACTTTGTTTTGCTCGGACCACTGCGTAGAATTATGATTATAGCTTGGAGAACAACGATAGCTAACTGAACATTAACTCCAAATTATAATATAACTTAAAACGACATGAGCAGCAGGTGACAGGAAATTTGTCGGAGGCACGATTTACCGACAAACATCATCTTAGTTCAGCCAATTTTAACGAAATATTTATGTTATATACACAAAAGTTACTCGCGAATCGGTCTGTATATTAGTGAATACCGTATCGAGAGTCCTGCAGTTGTTCATTGGATTAGCCTTCACATACAGACAGGTATAAACTAGACTTGATTGAATGCAATGTGTAATTAGTATTGTCTCTCGATACGGTAACTATTAAGGGCGAACAAAAAGTTTCCGTTTGAGGACCTTGCTGCAGCGAATACGCAACATAGCGCGACTCCGATTTAGGTATATAAGCACCGACATGTAGGAGGGGCGCTGAATGCAGAAACGAGAACTATGGCGATGTTATTACCAAATGCGTCCAAACAGGACCAACGTGCTGTTAGTTTTTCTTGGATATGGAATAACAAACACTGGTAGACGTCCATCAGAGCCTGAAGAATGTTTGCCGCCTGGGGTAGCCGCGCGGTCTCAGGCGTCTTGTCACGGTCCACGCGGCTCCCCGCGGAGGAGATTCGAGTGCTCCCTCGGGCATGGGTGTGTGTGTTGTCCATGGCGTAAGTTATTTTAAGTTAGATTATGTAGTGTGTAAGCTTAGGGAACAATGAACAAAGCGTATGGTCCCAAAAGTTGAAAAAAAAATGTGTTTGGGGCAGCACATCTGTGGAAAGGTGAGCCAAGTTCTGTGTTGGTCGCCATTCGACACAAGACGCCAGTCGATCTAGGAAGTCAGCACAAACTAATTCAATTCAAATGGGAGACCCTGGAGCACCTGCTCTATAGTCCAGATCGCTCCCTGTACAATTATCACACTTTCAGTCCCTTAAAAGATACTTTGATGGGTCGACGATTCTTGTCGGACGAATATATGCAGCAGGTAGTTACAGACTTCTTCATGCAACAGGACACAGTCTTTGACCAAACAGGTATCTTCAACCTGGTGCATCGGTGGGATGATTGCCTCAATGTTCAAAACGATCTTGCTTGACTGGCATACTGATTCTGGCCTTAATGCCCTTGGAATGGAAACCTTTTGATCGTCCACTATTTATTGCAATTAACTGCTATTTCTTATCGACAATTAATTTTCCGCTCCACAGTTACATGTTCGTTGTAATAAAAAGTCATAAGATTTAAAAGTGCCTATTTGGGAGCTGAATACAGAGGTGCACTTTTTGCGAAAAGGACCCACCAAATACGAATCAAATCTTCAACGCGAAGAATGTCTTTCTCACATTCTGCAACACACTGACAATTTTGCTATTGAAAATTTCCTTAGCCTGTGGCCATGGTTGCTCTTTTTCCCAGGGATATAAGTCATGAGACTGGCGGAAGGAGGTCTCCTTGGAGCTTGGAAAAGACAGTTAGAGGTACCGACAGACTGAAGTCTTGGGTCAGCCCATGATGCTCGTTCAAACACTTACTTTGCAAGAGGCCAGCCTGTGATATATTGAGACCTGTTTTAAGTGTCCCGGTAGAGCGAACGTTCCACCCTGGCCAGTAGTTTCAGAATCTGATGAATTTGCAATTATTGGTTAGCGCACTAAGTGGGTGACGATGTACAGCCTTAGAAATAAAACACGGCCGCCGACTGTTCGCAGCAGAGACTAAATCGGCGTCAGTCTCTTAAGCTTGCCAATGTAACTGGCTGCCCTACACAATTCTGTCTGGCCATATACACGACCTGACAACGCTGCAGGATGCTGAAGCATATGGAGGACGTGCTGCCATTCTTCGCTAGACACTACAGAGCTGTATATACTCGTCGCCCAGTGGAAGTTGGTTCATAGCCGTGACACGAAGCGGACCTACGAGGCACTATGAGGAGCACTCTGCAGGCTTACCTTTGTCAAGACATTAGCGAGCGGTGCACGTCGCTGTCTTCATGTTCTGACCTACAATGGCGTTTCTTACCACCATTCGACTATAAAGGTCACCATTCATACGGAACATGCATGATCTCGAGCGTGTGAAGTGGAACAGTTCGAATGTGACAAACTTCATCTCGTGCCTGAAGGTGTTGTAGGAATTCACTTGACCATCAAAAGCAGCATCATGTATTTCAAACTGCAGACTGAAGAACTTTGGGCTGATGTTGTGTGGCGTTTCTCCCAAGAACTGAAGTTCAGCAAATTGATGGGCACGTTGGAGCCATTTCAGTTGATGAGTCAGATTTCGGCCTCCACACCCTGCATGTTTTTGAACTTCCCTCTGGGTTACTGGAAGACGTGTTCATTTCTACCTTCTGACCGTACGTAAATGGCTTCAGTCACGTCGCAGAAAAACGGCGGACCTGTCAGGTCTTAAGTAGCGTGCATCAGATCAAACTTGAACTGACTAAGCATGTACCTTCTTATTTGACGATTGAGGCGTGTGGGTGATCATAATTTACGACAGTCTGAACGAACTTGTGGAGGCTGTGGCCACGAGGGCCACATCTGGTCGACTTTCCTCTGCAGACGACTGATTCAGACGCTAGTAGGAGATGGCGCACCATCCGTAACATATTTAGTGCTTCTTGTCACCTAGCCACTGTAGCGAAAGTGTTGGATGCACCTGCCTAGATACCTCCCGTTTAGCCATAGTTGACAGCCACTGACGGGGAAGCGAGTCTTCAGAATCTCTCTCCATCACTTCTGGAGGAAATGACGCCCTTGCACGCCCGTCAAAACCCGAGAAGTGATCTTACAGTTGCGATGCCCGTCGACTTTAGTGTCGTACCAACCTCTGCTTTCCGCGCAGGTGGGACGGGGTCGATTGATAGCCAATCTCATTCCAATACAGAACAAACCGTTCAGAAGCAGAAGGCACCGAGGGAGCGCAAGAAATGTATTCGTATGCCACCTGACGACTGTCTCCGCAGGATGGCCGCATGGGACGGTAAACCGACGTCGGAAAACGCATCAATCTCGGAAGGCTAAGGGGACGCCCTACCTCTTTACAGAGGTGGTCTTATGGTCTTACCTCTTTTCATGAGACATCAAGATACATTGGTGCAGGGTGGTGGCTTTAATTCCATCCTCCACCCCAAAGATTATTTGCTGTGACATTCACCTTTCACAGAGCTTGTCACAATCATTGACCATCTTCAATTTGTGGATATGTGGGAACATGTTCATGGCGACTGTCCTAATTTCGTTCACTACAGCACACATTCTTCAACTCGCCTTGATCGCAATTATATCTCACGCTCACTAGCGGGAGGTACCTGACTGGCTGAAAGTAAGTTTCCACATCTACATCTACATGTACATGGATACTCTGCAAATTACATTTAAGTGCCTGGCAGAGGGTTCATCGAACCACCTCAACAATTCTCTATTATTCCAAACTCGTAAAGCGCGCGGAAAAAATGAACACCTATATCTTTCCGTACGAGCTCTTATTTCCCTTATTTTTTCGCGGTGATTGTTCCTCCCTATGTAGGTCGGTGTCAACAAAATATTTTCGCATTCGGAGGATAAAGTTGGTGATTGGAATTTCGTGAGAAGATTCCATCGCAACGAAAAACGCCTTTCTTTTAACGATTTCTAGCCCAAATCCTGTATCATTCCTGTGACATTCTCTCCCTTATTTCGCGATCATACGAAACGTGCTGCCTTTCTTTGAACTTTTTCGATATACTCCGTTAGTCCCATCTGGTAAGGATCCCACACCGCCCAGCAGTATTCTAAAAGAGGACGGACAATTGTAGTGTAGGCAGTCTCCTTAGTAGGTCTATTACATTTTCTATGTGTTCTGCGAATACAAAGCAGTCTTTGGTTAGCCTTCCCCACAACATTTTCTATGTGTTCCTTCCAATTTAAGTTGTTCGTAATTGTAATACCTAGGTATTTAGTTGAATATGCGGCTTTTAGATTAGACTGATTTATCATGTAACCGAAGTTTAATGAGTTCCTTTTAGCACTCATGTGGATGACCTCACACTTACCGTTATTCAGGGTCAACTGCCACTTTTCGCGCCATTCAGATATTTTTTCTAAACCGTTTTGCAGTTTGTTTTGATCTTATGATGACTTTATTACTCGATAAACGACAGCGTCATCTGCAAACAACCATAAACGGCTGCACAGATTACCTCCCAAATCGTTTATATAGATAAGGAACAGCAAAGGGCCTATAACACTACCTTGGGGAACACCAGTAATCACTTCTGTTTTACACGATGAATTTTCTACTACGAACTGTGACCTCTCTGACAGGAAATCGCAAATCCAGTCACATAACTAAGACGATATTATAAGCACGCAATTTCAATACGAGCCGCTTGTGTGGTACAGTGTCAAAAGCCTTCCGGAAATCCAGAAATACGGAATCGATCTGAAATACCTTGTCAATAGCACTCAACACTTCATGTGAATAAAGAGCTAGTTGTGTTTCACAGGAAAGATGTTTTCTGAACGCATGTTGACTGTGTGTCAATAGACAGTTTTCTTCTAGATAATTCATAATGTTCGAACACAATATATGTTCCAAAATCCTGCTACATATCGACGTTAACGATATGGACCTGTAATTTAGTGGATTACTCATACTACCTCTCTTGAATATTGGTGGACGTGTGCAACTTTCCAGTCTTTGGCTACGGATCTTCCGTCGAGCGAACGGTTGTATATGATTGTTAAGTATGGAGCTAATGCATCAGCATACTCCGAAAGGAACCTAATTGGTATACAGCCTGGACCAGAAGACTTGCTTTTATTAAGTGATTGAAGTTGCTTCACTACTCCGAGGATATTTACTTCTACATTACTCATGTTGGCAGCTGTTCTTGATTCGAATTCTGGAATATTTACTTCGTCTTCTTTTATGAAGGCATTTCGGAAGACAGTGTTTAGTAACTCTGCTTTGGCAGCACTGTCTTCCATAATATCTCCACTGCTATCGCGCAGAGAAGGCATTGATTGTTTCTTGCCGCTAACATACTTCACATTCAACCTGAATCTCTTGGAATTTTCTGCCAGGTTTCGAGACAACGTTTCATTGTGGAAACTGTTATAGGCATCTCGCATTGAAGTCCGCGCTAAATTTCGAGCTTCTGTAAAAGAACGCCAATCTTGGGGATTTTGCGTCTGTTTAAATTTGGCAAGTTTATTTCGTTGTTTCTGCAACAGTGTTCTAACACGTTTTGTGTACCAAAGAGGATCAGCTCCGTCGTTTGTTAATTTTATTTGGTATCAAACTCTCAATTGCTGCCTTTGAATTTAAGCCACATCTGGTCTACACTTATATTATTAATTTGGAATAACTAACTGCTCGAAATAATTTTCAGAGTATGCGTTTAGCACAATTTCGGATGATATTTTTTGCGTACCTCCGGAATTAAATATGTATTTCCGCCAACATATCGAGGGTAAATTAAGGTCACCACCAACTATTATCGTACGAGTCGGGTACGTGTTTGAAATCAAACTCAAGTTTTCTTTGAACCTTTCAGCAACTGTTTCATCTGAACTGGTATAGGCCCGCCTCAGTGGAGCGTTGACTTGCTCACTGTGAGCGATGCCTTAATCTGCCTTCACACCGATTTTATGATTGACCTGCGGCGCTCAACTGGAGATGGCTGCTGTAGCAGGTCGGGTTTTGACTTGTTAAGCATCACCTCTACTCCCTTTACCTTCTGCATTGTACACGCTATGCCATCACCTACATAGCATCACAGACTCTTCCGGTCATGCACACGCTAGTTCGCCAAATGTTGGCGGCAGTGGTTTCCTTCGTATGTAGGTCCACATGGCAATGACGTCGATAAGCTCCACTCACATACTGTCTATAGGGTTGGCGTCCGGCGATCGTGGGACGAACGCCATTAATTTTGTCCTGTCTTGTCCCTGAAACCAGTTATCAAGAGCTCTGCTTTGATGGTTGGATCTTTGCTCCTGTAAATAAAGTGTTACCTCGTTATTTCATCGAAGTGTATCATTTAAAAAAATGTATTTATGACTGGCACGGTGTGTTGGTATTTTCTACAGCATTTAAGAATTCAACTCCTGCCGTAGCTGAGAGATCTAGGCTAAATAACCGATGAGGGGCGCTGTTTACCGAGTCCCAACATATGATGAGAGTCGTAGCCTGCTGAAAGGCACCTTCGGACCAATCGGTTGAATCAGATACGAATGATGTGGTATCGAAATGAGATGTATAAAAAATCCTACAATTTTAACTTCTGCGTTGCGACAGAGCATTGCAATAACACTCCCTCGGTGGAGTAACAAGCACCAGCTGTACAAGAAATATGAAATGAAAAGGCCAGAGGACCCAACCGGCGAAATTCGGTCGGCAGGTAGCAAGTTTCATTTCAGGTGACGCCACATTGGGCAGCCTGGGTGTTGGTGGTGATAAGGAAAACTCAACACCGGGGCCACGAGCGGAGAAAATCGCAAATACGGCCGGGAATCGAACTCGCACCCGCTGCATGGGAGAAAACACGTTACCACTCAGTTAAGCAGGCGGGCTGTACAGGAAAATTTGAGGTATATGACGTAATAGTTGTTGAGAATTCAGAAAGAAGACTGAAGAGGTCAACATAGATGTGAACACTGGGTACTAAAGTCAATCAAACCGAAATGTTCAACCATCGCGCAAGTAGTCCAGAAGTTATATCAGATGCCTAACACAGGTCAATAGAAAAATAGTAATAACAAAACAAGCATTTATGGTTGAGACATTCCCACAATTCAACGTATCAGAGAAAATACGCAGCTCCAAGGCAAAATCTGCTGTACGCGATTTACATCTCTATGAACCCTGAGGATTCAAGCTGAGGTTCGGCTTGAAGCAACAGTAATTTATTTGCAGAGGACAGAGAACAGAAAAATGTAGATGAAAACTGTAAAATATCTTAATAGGCGACAAAGAACAAAGAAGGCAAATGAATAAAATAAAAGAAGATGGAAACTCATTCGTTACATTTATGACACATCCCCCTTCTAATGAATGTATCCCCCTTCTAATTATGAGACTAGAAGCTATGAGGGCGACAGAGGAAACTAATTTCATGACATCGGGACTAGAACAAAATGCAATAACTATACTGGGGACAACAGCAGAATACTAAATGACAGAGAAGCACTGTTGTTATGACAAATTGTAGTCTTTAGGAAATGAAAAGGTGAATATATGAAAACTATCGAAAACCGTTATGTTATTTCCTGTTCAAATCTGCTGGAAATAGAGGTCTCGTTGAAGTTACAGCAGCTCGACGCTTATCTTCACTACGTATTCTCGAATACTAACATAGGCCTAACTGTTGACGATGGCATCAGTTTTCCACAGGCACCCTATTCACCAAGCCGAGATGTAAACCCAAATGCCAACAGAAAAGTATCCGCTTCTCTCCCATTCCACAAGATACTTTGAACTGAAGCTCTCTCCCCATGGCCAGTACACATAGTAATATTAAAACTGTTTTGTGCATTTTGTGTTCAGACATCATTCCGTAAGTTGTCACCAGATGGACTGAAAGTCAAATTAACAACGCGTTCAGAATCACATTCAACCCAAAATTGAGTATTACTTTTGGTAATCGAGTGTCGAAGAAATTAAACTTCAATAATACCAATACGAATATTTTGATAGCCAAAAGGCCCCATTACTATGCATCTATTAAGAATTAATTAAGATTTAATTGTAAGTGTTTGAGAAAATAAATAGAGGCCTTGGCCTTGCTCCGTTTTCTTAACATGTTGTTGTTATTTTGGACCTCGGTGTTAGGAGTATTCCAAGTAGATATTCTCATTCATAAGGCACTTTTCACCTTTCTTGTCAAAGCATCAGTACCAATTAAATTCTAATCGTTGTGAGCAGATGATAGTAACAAGTGTATGTTCAGAATGGTATGGTTGCTCAGTGAATGTGGTGGTGTTAGGATGTCCACGTGGTCTGAATGACGTCAGTGATGACGCATTAACTCTATTGCTAATTACCTTAGTAATGATAAGGTGGGGGCGACTGAGCCTCTTGTGGGCAACGAGTCTGATTAAGCTCTCCATATATCATCCTGCTCTGCGAGCAAGCCTACATTATACATTGTCTTGCAATTAGAAACTACTGCCCTGCTTCACCGCCTCACCTTTCCCTCAAGCACAAGCAGAGTATGGGACAAAAAATTGCTGACATTTTAAAGAAAACCTCCGCCACTCTGCTCATTCTAATACACAAAGCATGTTCGCAGCATATTGGTGGTGGAACAGTGACTATGCAGTACTGAAAAAAAATCTACAATCGGAATTTAAATAATTTGCGACTTTCGGCACAGACATATACTTTTTCAGTAATACACGAAGCACCTGTCTCAGTAGCACCAAGCAGACACAGCGTTCATTCTTGTGGTAATTACAATAAGTCTGCTGACAGTTACTTATCAAATACGAAGGTTGGAACTTTAATAGTGGCAACTATTTACATACAGCTCGTAGAAAATAGATACGTGTTTCAAGTTTTACTGACCTTCAAAGTAGTCAACAGCACTGTGTATAGCCCTTGCCAGCGATGTGGAAGTCGTAGGATACCCTTAGCAATGCCAGATGTGTTGACAGTTTGAGTGGCGCGGTCTATTGCCCAACGAATTTGTAGCAGTTCTGATGTGAATACCATGAAGTGATCCTTCAGTTTAGAAATCGAGTTGAATTTACGAGGGCATAAGTCGTAGGTTGTGTTCGAAAAATGAACAGCATAGAGACAGAAGTGATGACACTTTTTGCAGGACCTGCAGGACAATGCTTAAGCACGGACAGTGCAAGCTGTTACTGATTTGTTTGACTGATGGTGCTGCTAATTGGTATACCACCTACTGCTCTCCCCTGACTTAAGCCCTCGTTAGGTCAACTTGATTTCTAAACTGAAGGAAACGCTTCACGGCATTCGCTTCAGAACTGCTACAAATTCGTCAGGCGATAGACCGAGCGACCCGAACTGTGAACACAACTGGCACTGCTAAGAGTATACTACGGCTTCCACATTGCTGGCAACGGGTAATACGTAATGCTGGTGACTACTCTGAAGGTCAGTAAAACTTTGAAACACGTATCTATTTGTACAAGATATAAATAAATAGTTGCCACTATTCAAGTTCCAATCCTTGTATTACCTTCTGCTATGCAACTGAAATGACAGTCACTACACTTGTTTTATATGTTACAGTGAGTAAAGTGGTAAGTTCGTTGCAGTCCTGTTTCCCCTGTTATAAAAGATTCTGAGTATTAATTATTTGACTGTATAGGCGCCACACTGTAATTCACATGTATCTGACATGAATTAAGGGCATTACATACTGATGACTAAGGAAATGATGCTGTTAAAGCGTTATTGCACAGATAGCAAGACAAACGTTCAGAAATCACTAGTATTGTCTACTGACAAGGGCACTTTCCAAGATCTGAATTCAGTTCGGGATGAGACTTTGTGGTTACTAGTCTACCTCAAGGATGTCCACTCATAAAAGTGTTACAGCGCACAACGCAGAAAATTCCGAAAGAAAGGGCTCTAAAGTTTTAAACGTAGCTCATTCACACCTCATATATGGATCATAAGCAGCAAAGCAGCACAAAAATGAAGTAGTTCGATCGGTAGTGTAGTAGACACTCATGCTGCTGATCTAGGTTCGATCTTATTTACTGGTGGGTAGGTAGGATTCTTTTAAAAATTATAAAAGTTGTTAAATAAAGTAAGTAACCTGAATATTATCAATTAAATTGTAAATAATTTAATTTTGTTTATAAAATGGCTAGCACAGCTATTTAAAATGTGAATTATACTCATCAATATTTTCTTTCTAAAAAGTTGAATAATATCAAATGCATTTTTGATGGAAGTAAATTAACTAACATGTCACAAAATTCTGAGTCAAGTTTCAGTTACAAGGTGTACAACTTTGCTTCTGCTGTTTTACGATAGGTGGCAAGAACAGTAAGAAGCGGTCGAAAGAAACAGATCGCAGATATCAGGCAGTTGGCTTGGACCTCAGTCAACAGAACCTCATTCACATTAAATGTTTATGTTGAGTAATTCAAATTGAGTTATTTTAGGAACATCATTAGCAACAGTCTTTTCATTTGCAAGAATAGTTTGCAACTATGTCCAAGCACACATGCGATACTATCATTTATATCCATGTAAATGTAATGTTGCTTTCACTAATTAATTTATTTAAAATTTCATCGGCCTCAATGTGAAAATTTATTATTTCTAGATGAATAAATTTTTATCAGTTTTTCAAATTATATTGACCAATATGAATTACTACTGTCTCTCTATCACAATACATTTTTATTGTATAAAAACCACATAGTGCAACATTACCACAGCTAGATCATACAGATACAGACAGTCTTTTTCTGAGAACGAATGACTTACCACTAAACTGAGACGGGTAACTCATTTACTACCCATAAAAATATTATTAAGGAAATGAAAACCGATTGGTAATCAAAAATGAAATACCAAATAAGAAACAGAAAAATATTGATGGCAACCTCTTACCTAATTCTGTTCAATGTGCTTTAATAATTTCAAGGTGATGTGAAGAAGCAGCATTAATGATTAATGATATTCTCGCTTTGTGGTGGCTGAAATAGAATAAAATCAGTCATTTTTAGGTTTACTCCAATCAAATGTTTAGATGAGCCAAAATATCAAGAATTTATAAAAATGTGTAAAAATGGAAGATAGAAATAGTGACAACATTACTACTTCTATTGAGAATAATGAAGAAATTATACTATTAGATGAATGACAAGGTAATATGCTCATAGTATTTGATGATTTCATTCTAAAAAATCAGGATGTTTTTAGAGAATATTTTAGTACTGCCTGACATTTAGGAATAAATTGTTTTTATTTAGCTCAGATAAACTCAAAAATACCAGAACAATTAGTGAGAGATAACCTAAATTTGTTAAATATATTTCGTAGAGATGATACAAATTTAAATCATATGTATCACGAGTTTGATGCTGGTGATTTTAAGTTTGACGATCTTAAAGAATATTGTAGTAAATGCTGGAATAATGGTTAGCTCGAATTTTTATGATAGAAATGACTAGAAAACTTAACAAAGGAAACTGCAGATATCAAATTGACGATATTTTTACATCACCCATCATACATTAGAGATGATTTACTAATGTTCTTTATTTACAGTAAATGTTTGCAAAATATGACCCATATGTTAGTAAAAAAGCTATTTGAAATAAAAAGAAAAAGAAGGAATTAAAAGAAGAATTTACAAAATGGAAAAGACAACCAAGAAGAGAATATGAAAACTATAAAAAAAGAATATCAGCCTTGAAACGCAAGGAAGTGAAGAAGGATTAGATGACAGTCGTTCTGAAAGCTATTCAAGAAAATTTGGAAGTTGAAAAAGAAATGTTTCTTTATGACCATTATGCAGAAGAATTTAATGACATACCAACAATAAAAAAATGCTTATAAATTAAGAGAATCTGAAATAAAAGATGCATTGAATAAATACTGAAGAAGAGAAAAAGAACAAAAAGGAAATAAATCTAAGTGGAAGATTATTCAAATGTATCAGTCACATTGAAAATAAAATATTTTGACTGAGACCTATTGGTTATCTTAAATATGTTGGTACATAAATTAACTATTGGTGAAAATATATGCAATGCTACAGATGTACTGGCGAATCTTTTAACTAAAAAAACACATTATAGCTAAACTACTTAAATATATCTGATGTGTGAATTGATCGACAGATAAGCAGTAAATCATGAAGATGAATTAGCTGGAAATAAAAATCATCATAACAAAAACGTAGGAATAATGCAAATGTTAACAAAAGAATTTTGTGACTTCATTACCAATAATCAAAAATGAAAATCATATATGACTAGACTGTTAATAGCTTGTCACACACTTTTTGGAAACCTGAAAAACAGGGAGAAGATTGAGTAAATTGGATTTTAAATAATTTCCAATGACAGAGATGCATCTCCCAGGATTTTGTGTACTGCAAACTGTTCACTAAACTAGATGGATGACTAGAACGTGGTGATATGGTCATAAATTTCTTAGAAGAAGCATGCAACAAACATGACATTGCTTACAGAGATAATAAAGGTTTAGAAACTAAATATCAAGCTGATGAATAACTTTAGCTAGCTACAGAAATGAGAATGTTTGCTAAAGATGCATCACTTGGAGAAAAATTACTAGCAACAACAGTTAGAGGCATAATGTACGGGAAGAGAAAATTGGGAATGGGTTTGGATGTTGGTGAAAGTGGGTGAGGACTAAAAAAATAGTCTCATAACAATTTTTAGGCACACTAGGTCACAACGTCTAACCAGCTCTTGCAGGCCGTGTGCCGCACGAACGGTTACAACAACCGGCAGATAAAACGGGCCTTAAGACCGAAGAAGCCGAGACCGCAGCCTTCCGAGGACGAAGACAAACAGGTTGCGACAGCGATCATACCATATGTCGGGAACGCATCGGCAAAGATCGGCAGAATACTCAGAAAATATAATGTCAAGTGCGTGTTTCGCCCTCCATCCAAAATGAAAACATTATTAGGATCAGTCAAGGACGACTCAGGACTCCGGAAACCGGGAGTTTACAGCATCCCTTGCTGGAGCGCGGATATGTGTATATGCCAGACCATCCGGACGGTACAGGAGAGATGTAGTCAACAGAAACGTCACGCAGACAACGCACAGCCGACCAAGTCCTCCGTGGCAGAGCACTGTACCTCACATGGACATGACATGAACTACGATGGCACAAAGGTGTTTCAGCAATCGAACACCTTCTGGGATTGTATCGTCAAAGAGGCAGTGGAGATCCGGCTGCATGACGAATTAGTAAATAAAGATAGCGTTTTCCAGCTAAGCAAAGCCTGGGATCCCGCTTTAAGCACGATTAAAACACAACGACAGTCTACACGGAAATCCGCTCCTGTCAGGACACCTGTAGAAGAAGAAACATTGTCACCACGACGGCAGAGTTCCGTAAGCGGTCGTGGCCGCGGAAGGACTGCGGCCCATGAGCTGTCGCGGGGCGCCGCACTTCCCCCACCACCGGCCGCGGACCGCTCGGAACGCCTGAAGATGGCAAGAAGTTGGCTTGCCGAAATATCGCGCTTTTTGGAAGACGCTACCTGGTTGAAAACCCGACAAATTTTCAACATTTCCACAGGTCCTAAAGATTATGGTTTGGAATGTATTCTGAAGTATTGTGTTGAAAATACAATAAAAACAATAGAGTCTACACAGGAACTAAACTGCTGTTATTGGAGATAAAGCATTTAGAAATGAGAATTATAAGTAGAACCAATTTTGTACAAGAGCCATTTAGTAGCTTTCCAAAAATAATTGGTTTAAAAGAGTCGAAGAAATGTTACTTCCCACATTTATTCAATACCCAAGAAAATGAAAATTAAATAGGATTTTTTGGGAGATGTCAAATATTATTGTGTTGAATCTATGAAACCAGAGAAAGAGAAATATGTCTCAAATCGGATAGGCAAAAAGTTAAAGGAAATTATGTATGCAATAGAGGAAATGAATGAATGAATACTGCAATTCTGATGTAGATATATTGAGAAGAGATTGTTTAGAAATAGAAAAACAATTCATTGAATTAGCTAATATAGATCCATTGTTATTTAACAATTGCTAGAGTTTTCGTGGCAGTATACTGATGCAAATATTTCCCTAATAGAAAAATTGTTGTATTGAATAAAGAGCAGAAGCAAAACTATAGCAAAGAGTCTATTGCTTGGCTAAACTGTTTAAACGATAATAGTATTCTACATGCTCTTAATGGTAGTGAAGTAAGTATATCTGGAGCAAAAGTAGATGTCTTTGATAAAGAAAACAGTAGTTTTCATCAATATCATAGCTGTTTCTGGCATGGTTGTAAAAATGTTTTAAAACTGAAATGGTTAACAATATAAATAAAGAATCGATGAATGACCTGTATCAAAAGACGTTAATAAGAAGCACAAATATGCAAAACGCAGAACAATTTAGTGGAGATTTGGAAATGTGAGTGTATTAACACAGTAGATTTTTAAAATATTAATAAATTAAAAAAGTTGCCTAAAGATATTGAACCTTTGAATCCAAAAGGTGCATTTCGTGGTTGTCAAACTAATACCCTAAAGTTAAGAGATAAAGCAAATGGCATTATCATGACAGTAAAATATCAGGGCCATTAAATAAGTAATGCCCCACATTTTTTAAAAAGCAGTTGATATACCTAGACAATCGTCCTTGTTGGTGCTTCACACTTCATGTTGGTTCTGTGCACCAGTGAAGTTTCGAAATGTTCTGCCAGGTTGGCAGAGCGGTAGTCTGGTGTCTTCATACAACTCACATTACAACCAACATGCTGTTGTTGAATTATTCTGTGGAGAAAAAGAAACCATGATGAACATTCATTGATAGAAGTACAATTGGGCGATGGGTAAGGAAAGTTACAGCCTCAGGATATGCAGAAGCAGAGCTCCATGATCAGCCACACTCAGGACGTCCTGTGACAGTCATTGTTCAAGACATGCTGAATTCTGCAGATGCCATTATTCGTATCGACCGGCGATTCACAACTCGACAGTTGCCTCTAAATTTGTTGGTCAGCATTGCAAGTGCATCTGCAATGATCAAGACTCTCGGATGTTGAAAGAGGTGCTCATGATAGGTTCCATGAATGCTCGCAGCAGACCACAGGATTCAAAGAAAGGCCATTTCATCTGAATTGTTGGAGCGTTTTGAGACCAACATGGAGGCCTTTATGTCACAGATCGTTAAGGGGGGCGAAAAGTGGGTGCACTACTTTGAGCCCAAAACAAAAAGGCAGTTCATGGAGTGGTATCAACCTCAATCACCAAAAAAGAAGAAAGTCAAGACAACCCCATCCGCCAGAAAAGTCATGGTGACTGTCTCCAGGAATTCTGATGGCATCATTCTCCTGGATTTGATGCCAAGAGTGTCAATCATCAATTCAGAAGCATGAAGACTCTGAATAAACTCAAGAAGCGTTTCTAACGTGTTCAATCGACACGAATCCAGTAGCAATCTTGCTCCAACACGATAATGCACTCCCACACACAAGTCTGAGAATCCAGAAACACATCGCCAAATTGGGTTGGACATCTTTGCCTCATCCACCCCACAATCCCGACCTGCCATCGTCGGACTTCCATAGCCCTTGGGCCACTCAAAGATTCTCTACAGGGAACACACTTCAAAGATGACGAGAGTGTCAGTCACGCAGTGAAAACATGACTGAGGCTACAGGACAAGAGCTTTTACCAGCAGCGAATATATGTTCTACAATAACGTTGGCATATGGCCATAGAAGATGATGGAGACAATGTAGACAATTAGGACATGAACAACACATTTTGTTGTATATTTTCACCAAATTCTAACTCTTAACAATAAATATGTTCTGAGAAAAAATAAACGTGGGGAATTACTTATTGAGCTACCCTTGTATATTGATGTCTGTAGTCCTTTATCAACTGCAAAATATCATGAATATTATCCTAAGAGCCATCCAACAAAAATTTGTAGACCGAGACATTATACTAAAAAGGTGGAGATTTATAAAATGGAAAGTGTTGGCACCTATAGGAGTGTAGAATCAACCTTTGCCAAAAGAGATAAAGATAAATAAAAATGGAAAACTGCTCTTTTACTTACGTGTCAAATGTGCAGAAGAAAAAAGATAAATGAATGTAATCACAATGATGATGTAAGACGTTTTATTGGAACTTCGCCATCTGATGAAGTAAAGAAAGTCGTGGAAAGAATGATATAAAATGTTAAGTATCAATAAAGCGTGTGATTTTAGAGATAAATGCAACATGTTGTTTAAAAATTATGTAAAACACATTATGAAAATATAATTTGCAACCACTCCCCATGAGTTTGAATCTAATGACTTATACCTCAAAACAGAGAAAGACAGTTGGATATTGCATTAGATCCTGATAAGATAAAAGAAAACCCAGAATAAAATACTGTTGCTATGATATGTCTAAATTCATTGAGGGGAAAGTTTAGACAATGGCAAAATATGAGTAAAACTGAGTATATTACAGATTATCACCAGTTTTATGAGATATAATTGGACGATTGATTAGACAATATTGACATAAATTTTATTAATGATAATATGTCTCAGATGAAAAGTAATTTCAAAGGTTATTATATAGAAAATAACACTGATGTACATGTTTTTATGACAGCATTCACTATATCAAATAGATGGCTCAGGTTGATAAAGTTTTCTCAGTTTGACAGCTGAGTCAATGCGTTGTTCTCCAGCAACATTTCACCAAGTTTCTTACTTTCCATCTTCAGGGGACAATGGAAAGTAAGGAACTTGCTGAAACATTGCTGGAGAACAATGCATTGACTCAGCTGTCAACCCAAGAAGATTTTATCATCGAGATTTGCCGAGAAAGCCTGCATTCTCATATAAGGCTTAGGTTATTTGATATGTTAGATAAACTTGGAGAATCAGTTACGTATTTTGATACAGGTGGGGTAATATAGAGTATATAGATGATGGCAAAGATACTGTGGAAACAGGTTGTACGCCAGGTGAATGGACTCACAAGTTAGGAGACAAGTGGATTCAAATCTTAGCATCGACTGGATCTAAAAGCTACTATTTTAAGAAAAATGATAGAAATACTGTGATGAAGATGAATGGGTTTACTTCAAAATATAAGGATATTCAAAGGTTGAATGGAAAATATATGATTAAAGTACTTGAGAATGAAGTGAAATAAAAGATACAATTAGAGTACAAGCTGATAATGAGCGAATTTAAGCCAAAAACTTAATCAACAAGTAAGTTAAGAAAGAATTCTCATTTTAGTATAGTATAGTAAAAGAATAGTTCTAGATAATTATGATCCAGTGCCATAAGTATATTACAATTAAAATAAGATTTCTACATTTTCTAACATAAAAATAAAATTTGTATTGGGAATTTTTTTAAACATTTATATAAATAAAGTAACTTTTTTCTTGTATTCTCCATTTTCTAAAACTACTTCCTTTCGATTTCTCTTTTTTAATTCATACTTTTGAGAATCATGAATCTGAATTAGAAAGTCAGAAATTTGAAAACTATCTTTAATACACCAGCTTTCATTAAATATAAGTAATGCTTCCTTTCTACTGTAGCTAATATTTTTGTAAAAAATTATAATTATTATTTTAATACTCAGATTTTGTATGTAGACTTTCGTTTTTTAAAATTCTGTTAAGCTTTTCTTGTTCTTCATGAGAATAAATATTTTATTTCTATTTTTGTCACCAGAGTTTTGGAGCATAATTCATTTTTTTAACGTTTGATGGTTCCCAATATTTTGTCTTCTTCATTTAAATAATTTTGTTCCTTTTGTCAAATACATATCTATCTTTAACAACGCCACCACTGGAATAATACTGTTTTTGCAATCAATGTTGTCTACTTATAACATGTAACATTTTTTGCAATAAAAATTTTGTCCATTTAAATGGAGCCCCTCCTGAAGAAGCTCATTAATGCAAGCAATTCTAATTTGTTTAAAAAATAGAGATATAAATGTAATGGGTTGAATAACACTACTGGATACAAATATTTCAATACCAGATGTGCAGATAAAATAAGACTGTGCTTAATAATGGGTTTAAGATTCCTTTACTGAATGGGTATTTGAAATCAATAGCAATTTAGGTTTCTAATTGTTTGAAGAGGGACATGTTAAATTGAGATACAATTGATTAAAGGAAATGAAAGCTAATTCTAATAAATTTCATGATTTAGAATTTTTAGTTTAACTGAAATTTATGATCAATTTTTTTATTATTCTGCCCACATTATTTTTTTCTGACAAACCTGCTTAGTTCTCTCTGCATTGTCAGCTACGTCACAACGAATATCTGGTTTGCTACAGCTGAGAGCTGTAGAGTTTTACAAGTGGCTTAGGTTTCAAATATCCTGGAATACCACTACCCATATCGTTTAGTGCCTTGTGAACTTTGCGTGGAAAGACTTATACCAGACTGGACATGCATACTCTGCAGCACTTTGAAATGTTGCTAGTGTCGTCGTTCGGAGGGTTTGTCGTTTGGAGTCCTCCCTACTACCAGTGATCCTCGAAAGGATACTATTTCTGGCTTCCAGCTTAATTCTCATATCCTTACAGTGCTGCTTGTATGACAGACGAAGTGATTGGTCTCTTTCTTGTTATTCAAATGTTTCTGACAAGTTAATAGCAAAATGGCGTTTTAGACAATGTAATGATAGCTCAGCATAAAAAAGTGACATAAATTTTATTTTAAACAGGGCATGAATGTTAATTTAGCACAATGATTGAACGAAAGTGAGAGTTCTGGCGCGCAGACCAGAGGGTAATCCTTCCATCTCCTGTTAAAACAGACGCTGAGAACACAAGTCAGTTCAGTAGGCGGCAAAAATCACACGTTCGTCGGAACTGCGAGGTATCATCTGTCGTTTCTACCTAACACTACTTCATGAAGTCATCATTCAGCTACTTCTTCTTGTTCACATGAAATGTGATACTGGATGGAGGGCTATGGCTTCCACAGCCAGAAATCCTACGCTAGACAAGAACTTGGACTGACCAATTCAACACATATATGTTAGTCCATTCTGCAGGCTGAAAGCAATACGTGTCACTAGTCCACTGAAGAGTGCTCTTCAGAGACAGATAAGAGTTTCTACATATAAAAAGCAAATTTAACTGTGTAATATGTTTACGAAAAATACACTTTGTAGTGAAAAATGTTGTAACATTCGCCTATCTGTCTAATATTCAGTTTCTGATATTGATAGCTATATAATGTGAACCTTAGAGTTTCTGTCAGGGTGTCTCTAGGTTCAGTCCACAGGGAGGATGATCTTTCCGTAGGACGCTCTTCGGACAGCATCAGTTTGTTCTGGGAGTGAGAGACACTGCTGTATACAAGGTGAGGGTAACGATAGTACCTGATATACTTATCGTATGCACAGATGTGGCGGAGAGTCCTCCGGTGGTTGTGCTGCTGCGGCAGCACTGAGGAGGAGGAAGAGGACAACGTTCAGTTGGAGGAAGAGGAGAAGAACGTCCAGCTGGAGGCGGAGGGCGCCCCTCCAGGCCCAGTGACGGTCATGCAGCAGGTGAGGCTCGTCGCTGTACGTCACTCCAGAATGCTAGCAGTGTTTTGGGGCAGACCCACTGTTCAGGGGATGCACAAAAATATGGGAAAGCATTGCCACACCTAACAAGAAAACCCATGGTAATTAAACAATAGCCTCCAGTCGAATGGGAATGGATGACTATGCATTCTGTATGGTTCTCAAGGGGTCTTATACCATTCTTTCTGCAAAATAGTGGCAATTTCAGGTAACAACGATGCAGGTGGATAGCAATCTCGAACCTTTCTCTCCTAAGTAGATCACAAAGGCTCGATAACATTGAGGCCTGGTGACCGTGATAACCAGGGGGGAAGTGACAGTTCATCCCCGTGGAAAAGAAAACCAGTCCTGCACGATGGGAACAGTTTGAACAGGGGCCCTGTTGTCTTCGAGCACAGCATCGCCATTGGGGAATAGACGTTGTACCAGTGGATCAGCCAAAATGCTCATATAGCCATGGGCATTAATGCGACCTTGTATAGTGATCGCAGGGGCCCATGAAATACCACGATACTGCTGCCCCAATCATCTCCAAACCCCCATCGTTTATCGCTCTTGGGATGTAAACTCGGCCATAAGTTGGAAACATTGTACATCATCACTGAGTCGACCAGGTGACCTTCTTCTATTGTTCCACAGTCCAGGTCATTTGTCTTTCACACCACGATTTCCTCTTACGGGCATTTTTGTCCTTGTTGATTGGTTTTGGAATTCCAGTTAGCCCTGAAATTCTCTGCTAATGGAGCTTCCTTAGTGTTGTTGTGGTGCACATGGCGTTCGCGAGGGCCACGTTCGGTTCTGCAGTGACTTTTACTGCTGACTCTTCCTACTGTTCGTCGCAATCCACTCCATGACCGTATGCCATGATCACTCAACACACGCTTTCGTCTCTGTTCTCACTTAGCGGATGACGGTTTTTTTCGTTTCCCTGTACACGCTACAGATCTTTGGCATGGTGCCTCTTGGAACACCGAACACTTCGGCTACCTTGGTTACGGAAGCACTTGCCATTCGAACACCAACAGTTTTCCCACGTTCGAATTCACTTAACTACAGTATAACATTGTTGTTACGACGACTGACATCTGCAACGTATTGAGGATATAGCACAGGTGCCGTTCGTGGTCAGAGACAACAGAGCAACCTGCAGGCTTGTCCAGAATAGCACAAACTTCTCTCAATGTTTCCATAGTCCCGTCCAACGGCTTTATACAGAAGAAGACAGGCATTACATCATACCGCAATTAGCTGTTCCTGCTTCTGCACCTGGACAAGCTTCCCTAGTGACATATACACAGCTAATCAAGGTTCAAGGAGACTGAGCTCTCCTGACAGACCCATTCTGCTCTTACCACTTCTCTACTCACTACTTGACATTCTCCACCTCCTCCTGTACTGTTGGGTCCGCTTCTCGTGTTCTCTACTGGCCAGTTCCTTATTACACGCGGATAGAAGGGTAACCTGAACAGACAGTTCACTGGTGTGCAAAATTAAAGCCACAAACCGAAATTTTGCGAGGTTGCGTTTATTGTGCCTCAAAACAGTACAATCATCTCATAGTACAGTAGAAACAACACAAAGAATACAGAACGTAAACAACTGCAACATGCATAATGGTAGACAAAAATGTCTTCGTGTTTTCCAACTTCAAGGATTTGCACACACATTCTGACAACTGGTTAAAGTGCTGAATGTGAGGTGTGACCACCTCTGGTGCCAACGCAAACCAGACAAACGACGGGGCATGCTGTTAATGTTGTTTTCAATCTCATGTTGAGGCAAGAACGCCCATTCTTATTGCAGCTGCTGTCAAGTCTTGGTGAGTGGTTGGCGGATGCTGAGGTGATGCAACCTGTATCCACAGTGCATCACAGACTTGTTATACTGGATTCAAATCGGTAGAAGAAGCAGGCCACGCATGAGTGCAAATATCTTCCATTCCCAGGGAAACATCAACCACCTGTGCTCTATGAAGTCGATCGTTATCGGCCAGCAGTACGACGTCTGGGCCCACAGCACCTTGCAACAACTGCAAAGGAGGTCCCAAGGAATCCATACGGTACCTGACAGCAGTTAAGCCATGCCGATTTAACTGTGCAATTTCATGAAGAGGTGTTCGAGTGGTCAATGTAACCCCCGCCCACACCATTAGGGATCATCCTCGTTATCAGTCTCTTCCACAATGGTTGGGTCACGAAATCGTGTTCCGCATTCCCTCCAGATCCAAATTGGTCGAGAATCACTGTTCACACCAAATTGTGACTCATCAGCGAAAATAACATTGGACCACAATTCGACCGTCCAGGTGGCGTCTTCACTGCTCTACTCTAGACGTTCCCTTCTGTGAAGACGTGTCAGAGGTACACATACAACAGGTCTCCAACAGTAAAGGCCACTCTTCCAAAGCCTTCTGTACACTGTTTGCCTCCATGCAACATGTGCAGTGGATGCTGCGAGGTCAGATGCCAGTTGCCGTGCAGCCAAACAACAGTTCTCTCTTTCTCATCTTCCACGTGGTAGGCCCTGTCCCGGTCTTCGGGACACAGTTTCGATCTGTATAAACTGTCGCCCATCTAATTCATATTAAGCCATCGGGTCACATCAGTTTGCGACTGTCCTGCTACCATTCTTCCCACGGCCCTCCACCGCAGAGACAGTGGTAGGCGTCATCTCAGAAACTTGCCTGTGATATATATATTATTCATTTTGAGGTTGAAGCCAATTCTTGTGTCTCTGTAAGCAATCCAAAAATATGTGAACTGTACTCTTCGATACATAAGCACCTAAGAAAATTATTACACGTTGATCGGCAGTGGGCACAAGTGAAACGGAACATTCCTGCTTCGTGCTATTGGCAAGCAACACGAACCGTTGACATGGTATCGATTTGAAAAGTCTCAAGGAAAATTGAGATTAAGATGCAAACACGTGTTCTTAATATCGACATAGTCCAGTTTTAAGAAAATTTTCCCGTGTTAAATCTACATTCAGAGTCAGGTGTCGGCTACTATGTAGCTAATAAACCCTTTTCTTTACAGGAGTGGCAGACGTTTCTGCAGGAGTTCCACGCAGTCTACAGCGGACTGGCGGATGAGCTGTCTATAGAGTCATCAGACGTGAGTATCACTACCTCTCTGGACTTGTGTCGTAATTGATAGTCGCAGATTCTTACGGCGCATGTGCTAGTTGCAATTCGTACAGAGCCCATAATGATGCCATAGAACCAATTAACATTAAATCTAGAAGCGGAGTTAGATGTTGGTTAATCTGTAGCTGATACAGTCCTTCGTCTACAGGAACGTGAGCTGTTTCTGCAGGAGTGTTTCGAAATGTACTGCAGGATGATGGAAGAGGAGCTAATGCAGTCAATAGGGGTGAGTGTTACTAACTCTGTATACTTCAGTCTTAACTGTTAGCCATATATTCTAGGTAGCTTTTGTCGACAGCAGATTACAGTGGCGAAGGCATTCATTTCTTCAGTCGCCCCAACCCCCCACGTAACCAAAAACATTACGTACATCCGCAAACTACATATCTCTGCATCTATTCATGTCTATTGTGCACTCCGATGGACTTGGGCAAATCCAGCAGGACAATGCGTCACCCCACACGATCATAATTGCACTTGAGTGGCTCCAGGAACGCTCTTATGAGTTTAACACTTCTGCTGCCCATCAAAGATCACTATGCCACGGAGACTGTCTGATACCACAATGTTTAACAACATTTCCCTGTTATTTGAAACATGTCAACAAGGTAGGCTACATTTTCCTCACATTTAAACGGATTTATTCAGAATTATTGATACTGAAGCGTTGTGTGAAATCTGCCACGAAATCCCGTCAGTGATAATGAGAATAAGACATACTCGGTTTTCTTTTTCTTTTTGAATGGTTTCGTCATGTTGGTAGTCTGTGTCCAGAATAAAGAAGCTAGAGTCACTGACCTCTTAAAGAGCTTAATAAGTGTGTATTAAAACAGTCAGCAAATTTGAGAAAACCTGCACGAATACCACTTCACCATCAGTGAAGCAGTTTAACAACAGCTTTGCCCACCTAGATCAGAAATTTACCACACATTTCCATTTCCCTCAATGCCTCATCAGCTGTAGTGACGTCACAAAACGTTGTCCTCGTCTCGCAGGAGACGGCGGCCCCTCCGCTCGCCCCCGCACCCGCAGCCCGCAGCGCTTCGGAGGTGCCGCACCGGAAGGGGAAGCGACGTCAGCGTCGTCGTGGCCGGCCCGCCGCCGCCCCCCGTAGTTCATCCTCCAGCAGCGGCGAGGCTCCACGCACCAGGTGGAGGCCGCGGCGGCGCTACCGCAGGCGGAAGCTACGTGCGGGTCTTCGAGGCCGGTTCGCCGCCCGCACCGCCGCCGCCGCTGCCCCCAGCAGCTCCTCGTCCGCCTCCGGCAGCAGTTGGGAGCTGCGGCGCTAGAGGCGGAGGCCCAGCCGCCGTTGTCGCGCCTGCGTTCGCACCAGCGTGGGCGCGCGGAGGCCGTGAGTCAACAGGCAGATTCTGCGCGACGACTACAGACTGTGTTCGCGTGCACAACAGTAAATAAATGGATCCCTCGGGTCCGTCTTGGCACTCTGTTGTTGTTCTTGTAGTTTCAATCAGTGACAGACCTCACAGCGGTGACCGACATTACGAAATTGTTAATCAAATCGTTTCTGGGATCCGCTGTGTTAGCGTCAGATCCCGCTAGATTATTGTGCGCGGAAATGTTAGCAGCAGCAAGCAACAGGTGCTTCACAGAGTCTCCCTCTGCAGCAGGGCGCCTCGCGTTTTTTTTAGTGTATTTCGTGGTCGTCAAACATGGCGTGGAACTGTTTGACGACCATTTCCCAAAGGAGAATTCTGTTCAGAAAACTTAATGGGAGCAGCAAGGTTGCCATGGACACACCCCAGTGGCAGTTTGGATCAGACGTCGTGTCGCTGTCTGGCGGCGTCAAACTTTTCCGCTGCTGCCTGCTTCTCTGAATATTCGAGCAACCAGTCACAAGCACAGAGTGTGACACGAGATGACCTCCACCAGCACATATACATATACATACGAATTGTCTGTAAAGCGCTAGAACGGACGTGCTGGACACTCTGAAATATTTCATCTGATTTTGCGGAAACTATTTCGTAAACATATAGATTTTTTCACATCCCAAACTGACACCTTGGAGCGATAGTAAATTGGACTTCTTTTCGCTGTTCATCATAGTTATTGTTATGTATCAAAGTCAATACACAATACACGAAATCTTAAGAGTTTACAATGGTAAACATGCATTGTGTAGACTTTGTTCCATTTCAGGCCATACATTGCTCAATATCAAATTTAGATATCATATTGAAATAGTGTTATGTTGAAGACAAAAAGATATTTCCATTCTCGACATATTGGTTTGTATATATATGGGAGGATAACATGGTACATTCAATTCTACGTGCGACTTGGATGACCTATAGTCATAACATATGTCGTATTTCATGACCATTACTAGATACGAAAATGGCATTTTCTTACAAATGCTGATGTGGACCAGACACACACTGTGTCATGCAATTAATACCATAAACTTTTTTATCTATCGAGGTATGGAAGCAACTGCAGGTTTTTCGACGCAACCATATACTTTTTTGGAACTGCAGTTAATATCTTGTCAAAGAAGAATACAGTGACAGAACGCAAGTTTATATTTACTACAACCTGTGTGAGCTACTGAGCTCTAATCAAAACCTGTTATGTGTCATGTCACAAGATGTAATCCCTAACTACACCTTGTGACCCTTTCATTTTGCATCAAGGCCTTTTCTTTACTTACAACCTTTTAATGCTTTACAGGTGCGTGTAACGACATCGGCTTCCAAATTAATTTTCTAGCATCGTTATTGAAACGGTCTTCATAGGCAGGCGTCTGATACAACACTTCAGTTTCTTTTACTAAAAGATGATACATCCAACGTGCTATCATCCCGTAATGCAAACTGTCAGGTAAAATTCCCTGTCCACATCTTCAAATTACAAAAGCCCTGGAAACATACAGAACACAAGATGACTGTTCCCACTAACTTATTAGTCGTGGTGTATGGCCAAAGCTGCTATAGTAATTAGCTTTGACGTTCTCATTTTAACTTTAGATTCGTTTCTCATTCAGTAAAATATCGAGTGTGCTTAAGATTAACCTACATCCCCAACACCGATAATAACTAAAAATAGTGTTACATCAAATCAGTTCGGCCTGTGATCGGCATGCGAATGGCTACATGGTTTTTTTATGTCAGGAGATTTGTTTAACTTTTATGTTGAAGTGTTGAACGAAACTGAAGAAGAAAAATTCTAGGGTTAAGTTTTGCAAAGATCGACAAAGATCTATTGATAGGGCTTAAGATTAAATTAAAGGTAGAAGCCTGAATCGTAGCAGCTAACTGATAATGAAACACTGAAGAGTGCAGAAGAATTAAGCAATTCTGGCAGCTTTGAACCAAAATTTCACGCTACAGCTGAACAAAGATAAGTAGAAGCGGCATCGAAAAATCTTCACTGCCTTTAAACAGTCGAGCACTGAGGTGACAAAACTCAAGGGACTGTGATATGCACGTACACAGATGGCGGTAGTACGGCGTACACAAGGTATAAATGGGCAGTGCACTGGCGACGTAGTCATTTGTACTCAAGTGATTCATGTGAAAACGTTTCCTGTGTGATTTAGGCGGTACGACGTGAATTAACAGAGTCAGAACAGGGACTGGTAGTTGGAGCTAGACGCATTGGCCATGCTATTTCGGAAATCGTTAAAGAAATCAGTACTGCGAGATCGACAGTGTCAAGAGCATGCCGCGGATACCAAGATTCAGGCATTTACCCCCACCACGGACAACGCAGTTGCCGACGATCTGCACTTAATGACCGAGAGCAGCGGCGTTTTCATAGCTGTCGGTGCTAACAGACAAGCAACACTGTTTGAAATAACTGCCGAAATCAATGTGGGACATATCCGTTAGGATAGGGCAGCGAAATTTCGCACTGATGGGCTACGGCAGCGGACAGATTTTGGTTGCACCCTAAACGACTGGAAAACCGGGGTCTGACCATGTGAGCTCCGATTGCAGTAGGTAAGAGCTGATGACAGCATTCGAGTGTGGTGGAGATTCCATGAAGCCATGGACCCTCGTTGTCAACAAGGCGCTGTGCAAAGTGGTGGTGGCGCCATAACCATGTGGGCTGTGTTTACACAGAATGGACTCGTTCCACTGGTCCAAGTGAACCGATAATTGACTGGTGTGTTGTGGTACTTGGAGACCACTTGCATCTTTTCAACGATGGTATTTTTATCGATAACATTGCACCATGTCAATCAATGGCCACAGTTGTTCGCAATTGGTTCAAACAATATTCTGGATAATTCAAGATAAAGATTTGGCCACCCAGATCACCCGACATGAATGCCATAGAACATTTATAAGACATAATCAAGAGATCAGTTGGTGCTTAAATTTCTGCATCAACAACACTTTCACAATTATGGATGGCTGTAGAGGTAGAATGGCTCAGTATTTCTGCTGGAGACTTTCACTAACTGCTTTATGCTGGACAGAAGGAGATCCGACGTGATGTAGGCAGGTATCCCAGTGTAGCATACCTAGAGTGGTTTTATCCAGAGATGAGCGATCAAACTCCAAGATAAAAGACATTTTTCGCACACAGTAAATCTGTTACCCCAAGAACAAACAAAATTATGGCTATGATACCTCATGTTGCCCCCCCACGAACCATGGACCTTGCCGTTGGTGGGGAGGCTTGCGTGCCTCAGCGATACAGATAGCCGTACTGTAGCTGCAACCACAACAGAGGGGTATCTGTTGAGAGGCCAGACAAACGTGTAGTTCCTGAAGAGGGGCAGCAGCCTTTTCAGTAGTTGCAAGGGCAACAGTCTGGATGATTGACTGATCTGGCCTTTTAACATTAATCAAAACGGCCTTGCTGTGCTGGTACTGCGAACGGCTGAAAGCAAGGGGAAACTACAGCCGTAATTTTTCCTGAGGGCATGCAGCTTTACTGTATGATTAAATGATGATGGCGTCCTCTTGGGTAAAATATTCCGGAGGTAGAATAGTCCCCCATTCGGATCTCCGGGCGGGGACTACTCAAGAGGATGTCGTTATCAGGAGAAAGAAAACTGGCGTTCTACGGATCAGAGCGTGTAATGTCAGATCCCTTAATCGGGTAGGTAGGTTAGAAAATTTAAAAAGGGAAATGGATAGGTTGAAGTTAGATATAGTGGGAATTAGTGAAGTTCGGTGGCAGGAGGAACAAGACTTCTGGTCAGGTGACTACAGGGTTATAAACACAAAATCAAATAGGGGTAATGCAGGAGTAGGTTTAATAATGAATAGGAAAATAGGAATGCGGGTAAGCTACTACAAACAGCATAGTGAACGCATTATTGTGGCCAAGATAGATACGAAGCCCACACCTACTACAGTAGTACAAGTTTATATGCCAACTAGCTCTGCAGATGACGAAGAAATTGAAGAAATGTATGATGAAATAAAAGAAATTATTCAGATTGTGAAGGGAGACGAAAATTTAATAGTCATGGGTGACTGGAATTCGAGTGTAGGAAAAGGGAGAGAAGGAAACATAGTAGGTGAATATGGATTGGGGGAAAGAAATGAAAGAGGAAGCCGTCTGGTAGAATTTTGCACAGAGCACAACATAATCATAGCTAACACTTGGTTTAATAATCGTGAAAGAAGGTTGTATACATGGAAGAACCCTGGAGATACTAAAAGGTATCAGATAGATTAAATAATGGTAACACAGAGATTTAGGAACCAGGTTTTAAATTGTAAGACATTTCCAGGGGCAGATGTGGACTCTGAGCACAAGCTATTGGTTATGACCTGTAGATTAAAACTGAAGAAACTGCAAAAAGGTGGGAATTTAAGGAGATGGGACCTGGATAAACTGAAAGAACCAGAGGTTGTACAGAGTTTCAGGGAGAGCATAAGGGAACAATTGACAGGAATGGGGGAAAGAAATACAATAGAAGAAGAATGGGTAGCTTTGAGAGATGAAGTAGCGAAGGCAGCAGAGGATCAAGTAGGTAAAAAGACGAGGGCTAGTAGAAATCCTTGGGTAACAGAAGAAATATTGAATTTAATTGATGAAAGGAGAAAATATAAAAATGCAGTAAACGAAGCAGGCAAAAAGGAATACAAACGTCTCAAAAATGAGATCGACAGGAAGTGCAAATGGCTAAGCAGGGATGGTTAGAGGACAAATGTAAAGATGTAGAGGCCTATCTCACTAGGGGTAAGGTAGATACTGCCTACAGGAAAATTAAAGAGACCTTTGGAGATAAGAGAACGACTTGTATGAATATCAAGAGCTCAGATGGCAACCCAGTTCTAAGCAAAGAAGGGAAAGCAGAAAGGTGGAAGGAGTATATAGAGGGTCTATACAAGGGCGATGTACTTGAGGACAATATTATGGAAACGGAAGAGGATGCAGATGAAGATGAAATGGGAGATATGATACTGCGTGAAGAGTTTGACAGAGCACTGATAGACCTCAGTCGAAAAAAGGCCCCCGGAGTAGACAACATTCCATTGGAACTACTGACGGCCTTGGGAGAGCCAGTCCTGACAAAACTCTGCCAAATGGTGAGCACGATGTATGAGACAGGCGAAATACCCTCAGACTTCAAGAAGAATATAATAATTCCAATCCCAAAGAAAGCAGGTGTTGACAGATGTGAAAATTACCGAACTATCAGTTAAATAAGTCACAGCTGCAAAATACTAAAGCGAATTCTTTACAGACGAATGGAAAAACTAGTAGAAGTCAACCTCAGGGAAGATCAGTTTGGATTCCGTAGAAACACTGGAACACGTGAGGCAAAACTGACCTTACGACTTATCTTTGAAGAAGGATTAAGAAAAGGCTAACCTACGTTTCTAGCATTTGTAGACTTAGAGAAAGCTTTTGACAATGTTGACTGGAAAGCTCTCTTTCAAATTCTAAAGGTGGCAGGGGTAAAATACAGGGAGCGAAAGGCTATTTACAATTTGTACAGAAACCAGATGGCAGTTATAAGAGTCGAGGGACATGAAAGGGAAGCAGTGGTTGGGAAGGGGGTAAGACAGTGTTGTAGCCTCTCCCCGATGTTGTTCAATCTGTATATTGAGCAAGCAGTAAAGGAAACAAAAGAAAAGTTCGGAGTAGGTATTAAAATTCATGGAGAAGGAATAAAAACTTTGAGGTTCGCCAAAGACATTGTAATTCTGTCAGAGACAGCAAAGGACTTGGAAGAGCAGTTGAATGGAATGGACAGTGTCTTGAAAGGAGGATATAAGATGAACATCAACAAAAGCAAAACGAAGATAATGGAATGTAGTCTAATTAAGTCTGGTGATGCTGAGGGAATTAGATTAGGAAATGAGACACTTAAAGTAGTAAAGGAGTTTTGCTATTTGGGGAGCAAAATAACTGATGATGGTCGAAGTAGAGAGGATATAAAATGTAGACTGGCAATGGCAAGGAAAGCGTTTCTGGAGAAGAGAAATTTGTTAACATCGAGTATAGATTTATGTGTCAGGAAGTCGTTTCTGAAAGTATTTGTATGGAGTGTAGCCATGTATGGAAGTGAAACATGGACGATAAATAGTTTGGACAAGAAGAGAATAGAAGCTTTCGAAATGTGGTGCTACAGAAGAAAGATTAGATGGGTAGATCACATAAGTAATGAGGAAGTATTGAATAGGATTGGGAAGAAGAGAAGTTTGTGGCACAACTTGACGAGAAGAAGGGATCGGTTGGTAGGACATGTTCTGAGGCATCAAGGGACCACCAATTTAGTATTGGAGGGCAGCGTGGAGGGTAAAAATCGTAGAGGGAGACCAAGAGATGAATGCACTAAGCAGATTCAGAAGGATGTAGGTTGCAGTAGGTACTGGGAGATGAAAAAGCTTGCACAGGATAGAGTAGCATGGAGAGCAGCATCAAACCAGTCTCAGGACTGAAGACCACAACAACAACAACCTCATGTTGGCTCTACCGACTATAAAGTAATGCTGTACGTGGTATGGTTGTAACATGAAGTCCTGTTCGGTGGAGACACAGGATTTTCTCCATGTGTCTGGACACATCGCCTTCGTCTCGTGCGTTACATGACAAGAGCCGCAACGAATGCAGCAGATGTGACACTTGTGACTTAAGACCCTTCTTCACAAGTCCTGTTGAGAGCTAACTGGCAACCCAGGCAGTGTATCCACTACATACTGTGGGACATTGCAGGACTGTTTCTTACCGCTTAGGGCGTGAACAATATGATTGTGTATATGACATCATGAGAACCAGACACCAACTCACTGGGTCTCGAGACTGGACGCTTGACTTTCTGAGCAGAACAGTCTGCAAAACGAGTTCACTGTTTGTATTCAAATAAGACGCTCTCAATCCGCAGCACTGGCCCCACTCGAGATCTGTTAACAAGGACATGTCCCATGTGCATGAATCAACTGGACTGCACCAATACACCAAATCAGTGAAGAAATTCGCGCTGATCATTTTGTCCTGAGTCGACACCACTTCAAATAGGAGGTGAAACAGATAGTATTGTTGCAAATTGGGAACACTTGTATAAGGTCCATATTTATGTCACAAAGCCAACTTTAGAGCAGATCACTTATTAAGGAAGCAGCTGCTTATTTTTGGCCAAGTTCAAGTAAACGTGATGAAAAGCAACAAATGATAAGAGATCCTAATATAAAATGCTCAAAAAGAAAAACTTTTATCCTACTCTCATTGTTTGTATAGTTTGAGTTTTGCTGATCACCAGCCTCTTTCTTGATGCTCTTTTGCCCACAGAAAAATGCTATGTAGAGCCACCAATGTTCTGTAGGACGAAGTTAATACTTATTCTCGGTGCAGTTGACGTTAGTGCACTGTGTGTCAAATCAAGAAGCTGAGTCCGTGAAATGTCACTCTACAGTCAAGATGAGTTATGAGTATGGCAAGCTGATCGTCGAACTGGCGAACTGGCATACACATAGCGACATTATTCGAACATTAGACAACTAACATGAGATGCAAAACACTGAACATCTGCCTCATCATGGTCCCTGCACTCATAACGGTCCTATCTGCTGCCTCCTAGCTATAAACTGTGGCTCCGAGCAGGAGAATGCAGAAGTGCTTTGCGCTAACTTTCTGGAGGCATCTGTGAAGGCTGTGTCAACACAAGACAGTATGCAGTCGTCTCCAGGCGATCGGCTTGGCCTCTAGCTGTCCATTAAGAACCAGATCATGAACCATGCTCACCCTCCCCTGGACTGTATTGTGAGTGAAGAATGTGGGTAAAGGAACACCAAGAACAGAAACACTGGGTCAGTGTGCGTTCTCTAGCCCTGATGGCCATGGTAGTTGGGAGTGGACGTGGCCAGGTTCCAGCACACATCTGAGGCATGCAGTCCCATAAGATGATCGGGCAGAGTGGGGGGGGGGGGGGGCGTGCATCAGTCATGTTTTGTGCCAGAACTGTCTACAGTCTACATAGGTTGGATGCTGCTCCTCACAAATTGGAGGGCTGTGCACTACTGCGATAGTACCCTCCAGCCTATTGTCCAGATCTTCCAAGGCATAATCCACGAGCACACCGCACCCTCCTCGTGAACATCTTCTTCCAGATGGTGGGAATTCAGTGAATGGAATGAATTGCAGTATCTCCTCACAAGAATCCTTCTCAGTATGCTAATAACAAGCTGTAGCTTTCACTGTGTAAACATAGAATCCCTTCTCGTTCTACGAATGACATAGGAAGGCAGAGTGCATTTACTTTGGTTATTCAGAAGACTCAGTCTTTCATTCCTTCTCCACTTGTATTTAAGCACACATGTGCTCATGGACACGCAAGTTACACTATTTTTGAGCAGTTTATAAAGAGAAGGGTACCAAGTAGTTTTACTTCTGTTGTGTTCACCAAAGTACACTTGACATTAAATGTAAAGGTGACAGGAAGAGAATCCATCGTCACAGAAGGTAGTCGCTCTGATTGATCTTTCTTACTATGCACACAACATTTGTCTCAATGCAAATTAGTTATCATCAGAAATTTAAGGCAACCAGAGTAAGAAACACCCAACAATAATTTATTAATAATACTAGACTTTTTTTGCAACTTTGCTTGTACATGCTTTTGACATACACAGTAAGACCAAGAAAAATGTGACACTCTTTGATAGCCGATATCAATGGGACAAAATGACATACCGTTACAATAATACCTTGGGGGGAAAGGTTATTTTATGTGTTCAAAGTGATTCCCTATTAGCAGCCAAAGAACGTCACTGGCGCCGAACTGTTGACCGAACTACAGCTATCAGTTTTGCTGATGTGATAGCCACACAGGACGTCTCGATCATTTCTCGTAGCTCATTCAGGGCAGATGGCTTCTGTGGATAAACTTCGTTTTTCAGTATCCCCAATAGGTATAAGTCAAGAGGAGTAGGATTTGGAGACTTCTGTGGCTACTCAACAGCTCCTCTTCAACCTATCCATTATACAGGAAGATTTTCATCCAGGTAGGCTCTGACATCTCTGTTGTAGTGAGGTGGAGCGCCATCTTGTTGTAGTTAAAATCTTTCATTCCAAACACCTCTCAGATGGCGGATAAAACATGTGTTTGCAGCATATGAAGATAGACCCCACCAGTTACGATATCTTCAAAGAAGAACTGGGCCAAACAAAACACATGATGGAAGACCATACCACACATTAACACCCAGTAGACTAACATGTTCGTCCACTTGAAGTTGAAGATTTTCAGGATCCCAGTGCGCTCAGCTGTGGAAGTTTACAGTACCATTCAGTTTGAATTGCGCCTCGTCAGACCAGAAAACCATCCCTGCAAACTATTCATCCTCACGAAGTATGCCTTCAAATCACTCTCAGTACCCCGTCCTTCGATACAGGTCATCTTCGTTCACAATGTGCAGCGATCTTGGAGTCTACACTTTCCACTTTACAGCTTTCAGAAATCGTTGTACGCTTGATTAGCTTACCTCACTTTTACATGCACCCTGCTTCATAGATTTTTGAATACACCTAGTGAAATGATGCGACACAGCATTGCTGAAAGCTGGATTTTGTTGATGCTTTCAATCGGCCACACCTTGATGCTTTCAATCGGCCACACCTTTCCTAATGCATATCCTGGACATTACCGTTGGCTTCATATTCATCCTAAATATGATGAACTGTTGTACGTGTTGGTGACAGTTCTGTACCTCCATCATGTTTCTGTACTTGCAGTACTAATTCAGTATGGCCTTGCATTGCTAAAATGACAATCTTCATCATTCATTGCTGCACTGTCATCTGCTGGAAAACGCGCGTCGAAATCTGTTGAGAAAGCAATGGACTACACTACCATGCAAAACTGCTATGATGAGTCATTTTGTTGCAAAGATATTAACTATGAAAGAGTGTCTAAATTTTTCTGGATCCTTCTGTGTATTGCAGACATCTCCTCTTCTTCCTCTCTCCTATCTCTCTCCTCACCTCATCGTTCCAGCTCTGTATTTCCATCCCATCCTTCCCAAGCTGTTTCTCCACATCCTTCACTACACTTCATTCATCTCCTTTCAGTCCCTCTCTTCAAGCACATTTTCTTCCACCTCTCTTTTTCCACATTCTCCTCTCCTCACTCTGTCTATATCCTCCTGCCCCTTTTCAGCCTATCCACAACCCTTCTACCTCCTCCACCTGCTTCCTGCATTTTCCCCTCTCAAAGTATATCTCCCCTCCACCTCTCCTTGTCTACCCCCAGTTCTCTCAGCTGTCTGTCCATCTTCACCACCCCTTCTCTCAGTTCATCACCCCCTCTCCCATCGATGTATCTCATGCTGGAATTGCCAATGCTACATGCATAAGATGGCTCCTCCCCCCTCTCTCTATCTCCTCCTCCCAACATTTTCTATATAACTCCTCATCCCCCCCTTTTGTTTACTTCCTCCACTCACTCTCTCTGACCATGTCATCTTTCTCCACTCACTCTCTCTGATCATATCCTCCATCCCCTCTCTCTGACAAAATCTTCCTATCCCCTCCCTCTGACCACATCTTTCTACTCCTTCCTCTAACCACATCTATCTACACCTCTTCCATCTCCACCTACCCCTCTTCCTTTTCCACTTGCCCACTAGTGCTCTACATACGACTTCCACCTGCCTCATACTAATTCAATTCTTTCCCAGTGTCCATTTCCTCTTCCCTCTCGCTATATTCATCTCCTCTATCAATCTCACCCTGTCCCAAGTCATGCTCATCAGCACATGTAGCCTCTGCAACACAATTTAATAAAGCAAGCAGTTACTACATCCAGCTAGAATAACCTTTCTGCATCTGTAAGATCACAGATGATATGCAGCACCATGCCTTTCTGTTAGCTAATGCTGGCCCATCGGTGTTTCAACTCTTCAAGCAGCTTCATCCCAATGCTGAGCCACAGGCCCTCTCATACACCACCACTGAGGGTAACCTCGACAAATATTTTGAATCCCATAATCCACATCACTGCAGCCCATCACAAGTTCTTTAGTTACCAGAAGCTATCCTGAGAGACCTACTGTGAATGGATTGCCCATTTCAAGGCCTCTCCATGGAGAGTAGCTTTTCTTGTTCCAGTAGTTAGTGTCATTAGCAGTATGCCTTCTATCTGGTAATGGACATGGTGGTGGTGCATTCGCCCAATGAGGCTCTCTGCCAAGACCATCTCAAACATAAGGACTCTTTGTTGGATGCATGAATTTCCATTTTTAGTGCCTGTGAACAATCTTTCTTTCTTTGAGAGGGAAAAATTTACGGACTTCTCGATGACGCAACGTACAGAAGGATAGAAGGATAACCGACAAGTCGCCTTCAAAGAAGAACCGTTGAACTTCTTCACAGTACCTTTGATGGAAAAACTGCCAAGAAACTTCGACCACGAGCGGCTACCAAAGGTCCACAAGGAGGGGACACCTGTGCGTCCAATAGACAGCAACATAAGAGCAGCAACCTATGAACTAGATTAACACCTGACGGGTCTCCTTAGTCCATTCGTGGGAAAATGCGAAAACCACATCCACAGTTACATCCACTTTGTGCAACGTACACAAGAACTTCGGCTCCAGGATAGCGGCTTGTTAGTGAGCTTCGACGTAGTGTCCCTCTTCACTAGGGTACCACTGAAAGACTCCATCGATCTGATACGCAAGAAATTCGACAACAACCTAACAAGGCTCTTCGAGTTCGTGCTCACCTCAACATACTTCCTGTTCGACGGAAATTATTATGAACAGACAGATGACGTCGCCATGGGATGCCCGCTTTCACCGGTTGTAGCCAACATTTTTATGGAGAATTTCGAGGAGAAGGCAGTAGAACAAGGAAAACAAAAGCCAACTTGTTTCTTCCGCTACTTGCATGACACGTTCGTTGTTTGGCCACATGGATGGGACAGCTTAAATGAATTTCTGAGACACCTCAACTCGCTGCACCCCAACATACAGTTCACGATGGAGGTGGAGCAGGATGGTGCCCTACCGTTTATTGACGTTCTGGTGAAACGGAAACCTGACGGCAAGCTGGGACACGGTGTATACAGAAAACCTACATACACCTAAATGCCTTCAGTTGCCACGACAAATCCCAGCGTGAAGGCGTTTTGCGC
Source organism: Schistocerca piceifrons (assembly GCF_021461385.2). NCBI lineage: Eukaryota > Metazoa > Arthropoda > Insecta > Orthoptera > Acrididae > Schistocerca > Schistocerca piceifrons. Next base: position 550,247,841 of record NC_060143.1, read on the forward strand.
ACACTTGTTCACAGGGCACGATCGATCTGCGATCAGGAGAGCCTTCCAGCAGAAATGCAGCACCTCGAGACAACGTTTCGGAAAAATGGGTAAAACCAAAAGCAAATAAGACTTGCACTCCGACAGACTGCGCCAAAAGAACAAGAAGAAGAAACAGAAGAACACAAGTCATTGGCGTGAACCCCTTTGCCGGAACCACGCTACCCGGTCGTACCCGAGAACTGTTCAAATGGAAATACGCCTGGAAAGCTTCAGATCGCATACAGATGGAATAGATTTGGTGAGGAACTATGTATTAGACAGATGTATGGGACCATATCATTTGATCAAATTCATTGACATGAAGGGAATGCAAAGAAATTCTTTCTCCTAGTGATGCTGTTGTTGTACATGCTGTAGGAGTACCCCTGACAGTGAAAAGTTAAGGTGTGACAAGACATATACTCATACAAACTATAAGTTAGAGAGTCTGGTCATAAGCATGATGTGTACCTTTAAGTTGCAGTCTGGCACAAGATCATTCGTTATGACATTCACTACATTGCAGGTTCATCTTTCTGCATAGTTTTCAGGTATCTAATTTCATATCATTCTATCTTCATTACCACTGACACCATTTCTTTCACTTCTATGAAATTAATGCAGTCTATATATATCCCTGTGGTTGCAAAAATGATTACCCACCTAACCCAGTCACTCCAGTGGTGTTCCTCCTACATACTGTCTGGAAGGACCTCTGGTTATAGTACCCAGAACTAATAGATGGAAACATTACTGTCAATGATAGCCTGAATTAGGCGTGGAGGCATGCTCACACAGCCTAATATTTTAGGTAATTGCTCAAAAGAAACAGACATTCTGGGTTAGTCAATTGGTTTGGTTCAACTTTCCATTTCTCACAAGATATTAATTCCACAGTAGGTTCTCCATTTCAGAACGTGTGTTATGAGCTTATTTCACGTAATTGCATACTCTGATTTTATCCCTGCTGACACTACATGAGTAGATTTCATTTTATTGAATTTGGTAGGTTGTTATAAATCTGTATTGCTGGGTAGGTCATGGTCCCCCATGAGTATTCTTACACACACAGTGGGGGAATCACTGGTAGCATGGTTTGTAGGAAGTATGAAGGAACATTAGTGGCAGTGAAGGTTTGAGACAGGCTGGAGGTGTGATCAGATAAACCAAAACGTAATTAAACACTGACTGATTACAACAAGTAGGGGATCCAGGTTTTTAAATAAAGTCCTAGTCTGGCACAAATTCACAACACAATAGCATTTCCCCCAACTTTTCCCTCCCTCTTTCTGATTAAAGAATATCTGGCTCCATAACTTAAAATTTGTACAGTCTTCACATTCAGATCTGTGACAAGCTGGTAAGTGCAAATATTTCCTATTTTTATTACATGAGGACGAAAGTGAGTTTCATTCCAGTAAAAGCGATTCCTCTCCCTCTCTCTTCCCTTCCTTCCAGAGTCTGTGGGCTGAAAAAATTAATCTTTAATGCAGATGATGTTTGTGCTGTACAGCATCCATCCCTTAGTTCAACGGATCCAGGAAAGCTGTAACTTGCTCACACTTGATGGAGCCACTTTGATGTTTATGTTGAATAGTGTGACATATTTGCCCAGAATAATACATTTCTTGATTCTTCAGTGACTCAGTTTGATGACCTGGAGCAGTTAATTAGTCAAATGTATGCACTGTTACCACAAAAATAAAATTAGTTTTTGCAGTAATTGTTGTTTGGTAAGCTAGGAAAACTTAAATGGTAACAATAAAAAACTGTAACAACATAATTTTCAATTATAAATAAATATGGTGTTCAAATGTGCAGAGCAATCATGCAGAATATCTTGATATTTTATGCAAATAAAATTACAAAAATATCCTATTTTTGGGAACTATTAGTTTTTCCCCTGAAGCAGAAAGAAGAATAGGTTGGAAAGATTATTAAGGAAGGGCATGTAACTCAGACCGCAGAATGTGAGGGACACACTTCTGAGGATCATGAAGAGCAAACCTCATCCTAATAGGTGTGAATAAGACTGAGACAGGAGCCAAAAGGAAGACAGAGTTGAGAGAAAGAATACATAGAAAGAATAGTTAGAGACAGAAACGAAATGGATATTATAGTGAACACATCAGTTAAGCAGTTTTTCGCTTACCTCCCACCTTCGTCCCCCTCCTCCCAAAACATTGCACTAATACTATATAACTCTGCCTCTAGCATTGATAACGCCAAATTGATCTGAAGTCACTCATCGATGATTACAACCCGTAGAGTTGCCAAACTACAGGCATGTTGAAGCTTCCTGCCAGATTAAAAATGTGTGACAGACCAAGATAAATTGAGACCCTTGCCTTTCATGGACAACTGCTCTGATCTGATTTGATTTGATTTGATTTTGTTTTCTTTTGTGGTGCAAAAACAAATAAGGTCATAACCACCCAAGTGGGAACCTTAGAACACGAACACAAGAAGGGAGTTAAAAGTGACTACATGTTAAGCACAATTGATGAAAGGAAATAGAGCTACAAACAAGGACTACGTCTTGCAGATAGGTCCACAAAATACACTGTAGGGACAACAGTGGTCTCGAACTAAAGATTAAATGTCCTCCACCGCATTGCTTCGACAGATAAAAATTAAAATGCTGTCAATAGCCTGTTCATTGTTGACTAAAAAGGTCAATAACTCAAATGGCAAACATACATTAGAACATAATCAGTTAAAAAGGGGCATTCGATCAGGAAATGGTGAACTGTCAAGGTTGATAATAGTGAGCATTAAGTTGTGAGTGATCACTGCTAACAAATGGTGATGACTAAAAAGACAGTGCCCAATATGCAACCTACCTAATATGATCTCCTCATGTGAAGAGAGCCAAGACAGGTCAGCCAAACTGCTGGGAGAGTTTTACTCCCCAGAGCTTGTTCCCATGAAGGTAAGAACAGCGGTTATGCCAAAGTGACTCCAATAGCTGATAGATGGCAACACAAATACCATCAGAAGGAACGGAAGAACTAGCGGACCGAGCTACGAGGACTGCAGCCGTGGCAGGAGCGTCAGTGTCCTCGTTTCCTGTCAGACCAATGTGACCAGGAACCCACATAAACATCAAAGTGGCTGCATCAAGAGTGAGCAAGTTACAGCTTTCCTGGATCCGTTGAACTAAGGGATGGATGCTGTACAGCACAAAGAGAACTTGAAGGGCACAGAGAGTCAAGGCAGATGACACGATTAAAACGGCTGTGTCGCTGGATATAATGCATGGCCTATACAGGCGAAGAGCTCAGCTGTAAATATTGAGCATGTTCCAGAAGCCAGTACCGAAAAACGTCGGTGACACTGATGAAGGCACACCCAACACCACAGTCAGTACAAGAGCCATCAGTGTATCCAAAGGTGTTATCACTAAGATCTGTGCGAAGGTCGAGAAACTTGCACCGATAGATCGAAGCTGGAGAAGTTTTCTTAGGAAGTGAATGAAGTCCCAGGTGAACAGGGGCTGCCACACGAAGCAAGAAGGTGAAGGGTTCACAGCCATGGGGCAAGTGTCATGTAGCATGAAGTTAAGCTGCCAGAGCAATAGCTGAAAAAGAACTCCAAGAGGAAGCAGAGAAGAGGGAGTCACCCCATACTAGTGGTCAAGTCATCAAAGAATGAGGCATAGGGTGGGTGGCCAGGCATGGCAGACAAATGGCACACGTATCTGCTGAGGAAAACATTACGCAAGTATGACAGCAGTAGTTCAGCACCTTCTGCATAGAGTTTCTCAGTTGGACAAGTGTAAAAGGTACCAGTGGCCAAACGGATTCCACAGTTGTGGATTGTATTGAGACAGTGTAAGATGGATGAACGTGCAGATGGATAAACGAAACACCCAGAGTCTAGTTTTGAACAGACAAGGAATCGGTACAAACAGAGGCGGGTGGTCTGATCTGTTCTCCAGAAGGTACCACTCAGAACACGGACGACATTGAGGGACTAGGTGCAGCAGGTGGCCAGATAAGATATGTGGGACGTCCAAGAAACCTTTCCATGAAGCATGAACCATCAAAAACTGCGTAGTTTCAGAAAACGGAAGAGCTACAGGACCAAAAAGCAAAGACAACGGAAGAAATCCATTACGCTGTGAGAACTTCATACAAACGGCTTTGTCAGTGGAAAAGCGAAAGTCACTGTCGATGTTCCACGACTACAGGTGATCGATACATCACAGAAAACGCCACTCAAGGAGACAAGTTCGTGGAGCACTGCAATACACCGCCAAATTGTCAACGAAAAGGGAGCCAGAGATGCCTGCTAGCATACAGGCCATAATAGGGTTTATGGCTACGGTAAAGTGAACAACAGTCAGAATGGAACCATGATGCACCCTGTTTTTCACGATAAAATACCGAAAAGGCAGAGAACACAGGTATCTTGACACTCTTTTCCTTAAAAATTTCTTAAGGAAACAAGGCAAGAGGCCTTGAGAGCCCAATGTATAGAGTGTACAAAGGATACCAGTCCTTCACCAGATCTTGTAGGCTTTCTTCCAGTCCAAAACACGGCCACAGTTTGGTATTACCACAGGAAACCATTCATGACGTGAGGTGACAAAGTGACGAGATGGTCAACTGCAGAACAGTGCACTCAAAACCTCACTGAGAAGTGGTTGGTAAACTGCATGTTTCAAGTCACCATTCATCCAGGCATGAATCATATGTTCCACTACCTTGCAAACACAGTTGGTGAGAGAAATGGGGTGGTATCTAGACGGAAGGTGTTTGTGCTTACCGGGATTAGATATTTGTATGACAGTGGCTTCACTCTATCATCCGGGAAACGTGCCCTCTGCCCAGATGCAGTTGTACATATGAAGGATAAAGTGCTTGCCCACAAGAGAAAGGCGAGGCAACATCTGAATGTGACCACAGTCACGCCCTGGAGTGGAAGATCGGGATGAGCTGAGAGTATGACCTAGCTCCCTCTGAAAGGAGATGGGTATCACCTGAGCTTCCTCGGCTCGTTTCCTATGGAGGAAGGCAGGGTGACAGTGAGTGGAGCTCGAAATCTCTGTAAAATAGCAGCCTAAGATGATGGAGATAGCAATGGGGTCCACTATGACATAGTCTACTACGTTCATCCCAGAAACTGGGCATTGGATCTTGGTCCCAGGGAGGTGTCGGAGGTTAGGCCACATGACGGAACAGAGTCGAACTCTTACAAGCACTACATCAAGAAATCCAGCTATATTTACGCTATCTCAAAGATTGAGACAACAATGCACACACAACTGTTTACAATGAATAAAGTAAGCCATCATAGGATAATGGTAAAAATGGGGAGAGCACTTCTCCACAAGCAGATTGCGACGCAGCATTCCTCAGTTCACCAATGGACTGGGACACGACTCAGTAAGGATGAAGTGCAAAGTATGGACCACTCCGTGGCAGTAAGGATAAGGTCTGCAAGGTACTCTACCTGGTCATTACAGATGGGGAAATGTTGTTAGTCGAATGTCGCCAGGGTGGAGTACAGCCTCCAGTGGGTCTTAGAAAGCTTGCAACTGGGTTTACACATAGATGAGATAGAAGTCAGCAATTGGATACCATACGGGAAATGGTCGCTCGAGTACATGTGAGAGAAAATGGACCACTCGAAACGATAGGCAGGCTAGGCAGTGCAGAATGAGGGCCCCAAATGGGAATCAGTCTGTGGAGACTGAAAGGAACGAGGGTGCTCCAACGTTAAGTGAGGTTGAGTTGATTGAGGACGTCAGCCATGAGGATACCTCTCAGACAGGTTCTGGGAGGGCCACAAAGGGGATGGTGTGCATTAAAGACCCTGAGCAGCAAAATGGCGTGATGGGGTTGACCAGAAAACTGAACAAGTATGCCCTGGTGATACCGAATGATGGAGGTAAGTTGATGTTACAAAGAGAAAGGTGAAGTGTAGAAGGAAAATGAAGACTAACAGCCTGCAGCTAGGTGTTCAGGGAGATGGTCTGACAATGAAAGTCATCCAGAATGAGAAATGTGACTCCCCCATAAGATGGACTGCCGTCCTTGGGAGGAAGGTCGAAGCAGACCACAAAGAAATGCGAAAGGTCTAAGTGATCATGAGGACGCAATTTTGTTTCCTGGAGGCAGAAAACAAGAGGACGCTGCTATTCCGAAAGCAGCTGTAATTCCTCCTTGTTGGACAGAGTGCTTCAAACGTTCCACTGGAGGAGAGTCTACATGCGGAAAGGATAGGAGGGATGAAAATAAAGGGTTGCCACCCCAATGACTGTCGAGTGCCAGCCTTCAAAGACTCACTGTTACAGGGCGCTGAGGCTGGAGGATCCTGTTCCACGGGATCTACAGAGGTGACGGCAGCCTCTCTTGGTTGGCCTGTGCATTCCAGAGCAGAGAAACGGTTGGCAGTGTGCACGGGGAAACGGAGGTTGACCAGGTGAGGGTATCACACTGCTGAAGAGGCTCTCTGAGTCAGGGAAGGAGAAGACCGTTTGCCTTTGATTTCTTAGAGTCTTTGCGGTTGGCAGATCAAGACACAGATGATTGTTGGCTGGAAGTACATAAAAAGTCCTTACAGGAGTATTCCTTCTGTTCTACTAGTTGTGTAGCAAGTGATTTCGCCACCAGAGGCTTGTTATACGGCCAGAGGGGACGCAGACGAGGATGCTACCATGACACTTGGCAATTTGACAGCTGTAGTGCTGAATTTGAGGTCGCAAGTTTGTATGACTGTGTCCTTTATGGAGTGAGGTGTAGCAAGAACAGTAGTTTTAGTGCCAGATTGTAAAACGCAGGGCTTTCGACCAACCAACAACATGCGAGTGATGGGGCTCAGTCAGTACAGAAAGCTATTTAATTTTTTTTTTTTTTTTAATCACCAGTTTTCTCAGCTTCTCAGTAGTCGCCGCTATGTGAAGATCGCGATCGGATTGGAGTCTCTGGTCACCGCGTATCTTTGGGGAGTTGGCAACCCGCGGGCCGCGACACGAAAGAACGAGGAAGAAGGGGGTTTCTGGGAGTTAGCTCTAGACTGTGTTTGAGGAGTGACGTCGGTGTTGTAGGGCAAGGCCGCTTGGTTGGCGGGCCCTGCAGAATCAGTCAGTTGGGGGTGGAACGCCGCGGGCTCGAAGATCCTAGCATGGAGGGCTGGTGTTGTCCCGATGGCTGTCATCGTGTGGTCATTCAAAGGCTGAGAAGTGATTTCTTGGGTCTGCTATTGGATTCCGAAGAAGAACTCTAAAATGGTGCATGTTGCTGTTGCGTATATCAGACTTGTGAGTGGTGTAAGCCTCGCTTCAGTACTGCAGTCTCTAGCTAGAGCGCTGCTTGGGAGGAGAGCATTGATATTGGCATTGTCATCTATTTAGCTGCTTTAGAGTAGATTACTGTTTTGTATCAAAGGCGGATCAACTTATGAAACGTGTTAACTGCAGTTCACTTCTTATGGTATTTTACAATTCTACTTGTCGTGATGAAATCGCCAATAGTATTTTCATAATTTAGCTTGGGACGTCATTCTGTGGTTTGGTGTGGCCCTCCCAAGAGTTTAAAGCTCAAAATATTTTCTTATTGCCCTTGCTGAGGTTGCCTTGCAACAGTTGTTGTCTTGCAACAGTTTGGTGAGCTGTGGTATAGTCAAAGTCCTCAGTAGTACCGCATCAACTCCCTCGCCCCTTTTAAGACTTGTGAGCCGCACCCATAATGACATATACTCCCAGTATGCAATTTGTGTAAGCTGGTTGGCCTTGTTAACGTTTTGTGTATCGTGGAAAATATTTCCCATGCCGCATATGATCCTGAATGATAGCATGGCGCACAAAAGCGCATAACCACGACGAGATCAAAAGATCTGTATTGTATATTATTGTTTAACGGATGTAACCACTGAGCTTAAGAGTTGATTTGTGTTTTTTAATTTATTTCGAAAGGAAAAGATTTACATACCTGCTTAATTATAACATCTATGCTTAATTATTTGGCGTAATTCGTTGGATGTAGTATGCATCACATTTAGGGAGGTGAAAAGTGTTTAAAAGGAAGGAAAATATTTTGTGATACACTGCACATAGTGAAGGCTACAGGGTTTGGGTGTACGTAGATAGTAATCAGATTTTGTTGCATTTAAGTTGTTTTAATAAAAATTTAGTGATCAATATTTTATTGCCTTTAGAGAACACAGGTGATATCGAGGAAATTTTTGTACTGCCATGTGGCGTTATAATCTTTTATTCAATCTTGTGTTTAGTAATTTATATTTTTTTCCTTTTTTTAAGAAGGAGTTTTGAGTTTTAAGTGTTGTAAATTGATCCTGAGAGCTGTTATTTGATATTTTATTATTCAAGAGATTGTTGGTTAAATAATGCTTCAGGAACTTTCATTAAGAAACTGTATTGAGGATCTTGCTGTTCGTGATAACGAATGTTCACTTACTATTTTAAATTCAAGTTAATAAAGTTGTAAAATTTTAAATGTAAAAAAAGCCTTTATTAGAGAAACGGTGCCTGCCTCTACTCCCCACAGCTACCACGGCCTCAAGGTGTTGGCCTTTGGGCATCGTCTCATGTTTTCCCCGGTATCTACCCAGCTAACGCCTGTGGGGCCATGTCAAAGGTAAGGCACTTTCTCTCACTGCACCCAGATTTCCTGGACAGCCTGCTCATCGAGATGCATGGAACAGTAGTGGGATCAGGCTGCATAGTCACCACTGCAATCGATACATCTGGGAGAAGGAGGCAGGTAATTGCCCTCATGAGCATCCCTGCCACAAGCAACACATTTGGCCATGTTTTGACATGACATTGGAATGTGGTTGTAAAGTTGACACAGTTAACAGTTCATAGGATTTGGAATGTACGGTTGGACTGGCTTTGATCTTTGATAGAAGTACTACTCTATCAAATGTGAGGAAAAGAGTGCATGTAGACACTAAAGTTGCATCAGCCCTTCTCATTACCCCGATGGGCTGCAGTGACGCCCTGATCATAGAGATAAATTTGGATATCTCCCTCAGTGAGATCATCGAGCAGCCTTGTGTAAATAACAATATGTGAAGGAACCAGCATTTAGTCGCCTCGACAAAAACAGGATAGCCATGGAAAGAAAGATGCAAGCATTTGTTGGACTTTAATACAGCAATTGGTCTTCAAAAGCAGAGTGCCATTATGTAAACAAGAGCAGCAATTCACAGAGACTACAACTACCTCGGCATCCTTCTGAATGAAAGGATTTAGACTAAGTCTGAGAAGGTGATTAGTTCATTGTAAGAAAATCCCCCATGATTGCCAGCATCTCTGATGGCATGCCAATTCCAACTGAGCCCCCTCCCCGCCCTCCTCAGAGGGTGGATAAGCTGCATTAGGTCATTTTTCACACCTCAGGTCACACCTCTCGAACTCCTGAAAGAGGGAGCAATTGGCAATTTGGGAATATAACACTTCGGGCAATCACCCCTCCCTGGGCTTGGCCTGTACCAGGGGGTACATACAAATCCTACCCGTCGACCCAGGGCTCGCAATTACGCATTACACAGTCACCTGTTATGCATCAGACACAGGGGCCTGCTTTCAGGAGTGCAAAGGGAGGAGAAAGAAACATAGGTACCTCAAACACCAAAGCAGAGAAAGAATAGGGAGCACCCCACACGTCGTCCGTTGGTGCCAATGACGACGGCACACCCGACACCAAAGGCAGCCCAACAGCCATCAACGTACACAAAGCTACTGCTGCGAAGGTCCAGGCATAGGTCTTGAAACTGAATGCAATAGACCAAGGCTGGAGTAGTGTCCTTAGGAAGCGAATGAAGGCCAAGGTGAACACAGGTCATCGCACAAAGCAAGGTGATTCATACCCACCAGGAAAGTTGCAGGTAGCGAGAAGTTAAGCTGCCAGAGAAAGAGCCAAAAGTGAACTCCAGGAGATAACAGAAAAGAGAGATGTACCCCATACTGATGGTCAAAAGAGTCATTGAAGGAGGCATAGGATGGGTGGCCATACATAGCAGACAAACGGAATGCATAACTGCTAAGGAAAAAGTCACGGTGGTGGGACAGCAGTAGTTCAGCCACTTCTGCATACAGACTCTCTCTCGATCAGGCCACTGGCCAAATGGATACCACGATGGTGATTAGTGTTGAGACGGCGTAAGAAGGATGGACGTGTAGATGCGTAAACGAAACACCCATAGTCTCGTTTCGAACAGACAAGGGACTGGTACAAATGGAGGAGGGTGGCTCGATCTGCTCCCCAGGAAGTACCACTGAGAACGCGTAGGACATTGAGGGACCGCATACAGTGGGTTGCCAGGTGAGACATGTGGGAGGACCAAGAAAGCTTCCTATCGAACATGAGCCCCAGGAATTTCGTAGTTTCAAAGAACAGAAGAGCAGCAGGCGACGGAAAAAACCAATTGCGCCGTCAGAAATTCACACTAGCGGTTTTGTCACTGGAGGTTATGAAAGCCATTGTCGACACTCCACGAATGAAGACGATCGAGATTTCGCTGAGGTCGCCGTTCAATGAGGCAGGACCGTGCTGTATTGTGATAGGTAGCAAAATCGTCAACGAGACGGGAGCCAGAGATGCCCAGTGGGATACAGGCCAATAGAGGGTTAATGGCGGTAGCAAAGAGGACCACGCTCAGGATGGAACACTGAGGCAACGCATTCTGCTGGATAAAGGTGTCCGACAAGGAAGAACCCATATACCTTGAAAACTCAGTCTTTTAAAAATTCCTGAAGGAAATGGGACATGCAGCCCTGGATGCCTCACTTGTAGAGTATGGAGGATACCAGTCCTCCAGCGGGTGTAATAGGCTTTCTGCAAATCGATAAACACAGCCATAGTATGGGATGTCCACAGAAAACCGTTGATGACATAGGTGGACGAAGTGACAAGATGATCAAATTCAGGACGGCGCGCTCGAAATCCACGCTGTGCAGTGGTTAGTAAATTGCGAGACTTCACCACCTGCAAACACAGCTAGTGTGAGAAATGGGGTAGTAGCAGGAAGGAAGGTGTTCGTCCTTACCAGGCCTAGGTATGAGTATGATAGGGCTTTACGTCAACATCTGTGAAGCGTGCCCTCTGTACAGGTGTGGTTGTAAGTATGAAGCAGATAGTGCTTGTGCCAAGAGAAAGGTGCTGCAGCACCTGAATGTGCCCTGGGGTAGAGGATCAGGATGAAGTGAGAGCTCCCTCATAGCAAAGGAGGCATTGGAGCACTCATGATTCTGAGAAGGCAGTGATATCTCCCGAGCTTCCTCCACTCGTTTCCGTTGCAGAAAGACTGGGTGATAGAGGGAGGGCCTCGAAATCTCGGCAAAATGGCGTCCCAAGGTGTGGGAGATAGCAATAGGTTTAACGATGACACCGTCTGCTACTGTCAGGCCGGAAATCGTGGAGTGGATCTTGGTAGCAGAAAGCATTGGGAGGTTGGCCCACGCGACAGAAGAGGGAGTGGAACTGTTAAAAGAACTAGCAAATTGATTCCAACTAGCTTTTCGCTATCCCGGATAATGGGACGACACTGTGCACGCAACTATTTATAATGAATGCAGTTTGCCATCGTAGGATGACGGTTAAAAACGTGGAGAGAACGTTTCCATGTGCGAATTAAATCGCGGTGCTTCTCAGTCCACCATGGGACCGGAACACCACGTGGTAAAGAGGAAGTGCGAGGAATGGAACATTCTGCGGCAGTAAGGATAACGTTTGTAAGATAACATACCTGGTCGTCACAACTGGGGAGATGTTGTTCGTCGAAGGTCGCCAGGGAGGAGTAAGGTCTCCAGTCAGCCTTAGTAAGCTGCCATGTGGGTGTGCACGTAGGTGGGGTGGGACCCAGCAAATGGATAGAAGACAGGAAATGGCTGCTCGAATTTGTGTCAGAGAGAAGAGACCAGTCGAGATGATGGGCAAGCTGAGCAGCACAGAAGGATTGGTGTGGAGTCTGAAAGGAACGTCGGTGCTCCTATGTTAAGGCAGAGGACGTTAGGTTGATTGAGAAGAGGGCACCTCTCTGACGGGTTCTGGGAGAACCGCAAAGAGATGTTGCACATTAAAGTCAGCAAGCAACAGAAAGGGGTGACATAACCACCCAATAAGATGGAGGAAAACTGCCCTGAAGACATCGAATGATGGAGGAATGTAAACTGTACAAAAGGAAAAGGTCAAGCAAGGAAGGAAAAGGCGATCTCCAAAAGCTTGAAGGCAGGTAGTCAGGGAGATGGGTTTCCTATGAACGTCATCTCATATCAGTAGTATGACTTTCGCAAGAGATGGAATGCCATCCTCAGGGGGAAGCTCAAAGTGGACAGGGAAGAAATGCGAGTGCTGAGAGTTTTGTTTCCTAGAGGCAGAGAACATGTGTTCTAAGAGCAGCTGTAAATCATCTTTGTTTGATCGAAGGCCATGAATGTTCCATTGCAAGACACTCATAAGGTGGAAAGGGGAGGAGGGAAAAAAATGAAGTAGTGTCACCTCGGTGGCTGCCGAGTCCCAGCTTCCAAATGCTCACTGCTACAGGACTCAGAGGCTGGAGGATCCTGCTGCATGACATCTACAGAGGCGGCGGCATTCTCTCTCTGTCGCTCTGTGGGGTCCAGAGCAGAAAAACGTTTGGTTGTGTGCACTGGCAACTCGGAATTCGGCCAGGTGAGGGTATCTCATAGCGACACCGTCGAAGAGGATATCCAAATCAGCAAAGGAGAAGATCTTTTGCTTTCGTTCGACTTCTTAGAGCCCTTCTGGTTGACAGAGGAAGACTCAGATGTTGATTGTCTGGAGGAACGTAGGACATCTTTGTGGGAGTATTCCTTTGCCCTTTCTGGCCTCCCAGTTGTGTAGCAGGTGACTGCGCCCCAGGAGGCGAATGTCTGGTGGCTTGTTTCGCAGCTAGATGAGGAGACAGTGATGCTACCATGACACTGGACGATTTCAGAACCACAGTGCTGAATTTGAGGTCGTATATCTGTGTGGCCATGTTCTTCATGGAGCGAGACGTAGCAAGAACAGTACTGTAAGAGCCAGATGATAGAATGCAGGGTTTGCAACTAGCCAATAACGTGCGAGCGACGTAGTAAACCCCTTTTTCCTTTACCCAGATCTCCTGGACAGCCCACTCATCGAGATACATGAGACAGTCTAGAGAGGACGCGTCATGGTCGCCATTGTAGCTGATACAGTTGGGAGAAGGAGGCAGACAATCACCCTCGTGCACACCCCTGCCACAGGTTACACATTTGGCTGGGTGTCGGCAAGACATTCGACTGCGGTTGAAATGATAGCAGTGCCCCGGGTTTGGAATGTATGGTCGGACTGTGGTAACTTCATAACCTGCTTTGATCTTTGACAGAAGCACCAATCTATTAAAAGTGAGAAAAAGAGTGTATGTGGACACTAAGGCTGCGTCTACCATTTTCATCACTTGATGGACGGCAGTTCTACACAGATCAGAAGGTACGTTTGGATTTCTGCCTCGGGGCAGCATAGTGTAGATAACACCACGTGAGGAAATCAGAGTTCTATGGGCTTCAATGCGAACAGGATAGCTGTGGAGATGCGAAGTGGCAAGCAGTTGTGCTTGAGAATCAGAAGTGCCATTGCATAAACGAGAGCAGGATCACAGTGCCAGCAAATTGCATCAGCACCTTTCTGAATAAGAAACGGATTTACCGTTGCAAAGGATTGACCGTCTTCAGTACATGAAACCATGAGGAACTATGGCGCACCTGGGAGAGTCTTTAACTCAGGAGCTTCATTCTGTTTACGTTTGGTAGACGTGGACTGCGAAGATGATGATTGGCTCATTGTGAGAATATCTCCCATGACTGCCAGCAGCTCTGATGGAGTGCGCCTTCCAACTAGTGCGCCCGCTCCCCCCCTCCCCATAGGGGGCTTACCCACCTTATGTGATTGTTCACACCTCAGAGTACATCTCCCAGACACCTGACAGGGGGACCAATCGGCTATTTGGTGAGGGACCAGCTCAGGCGACCACCCCTTCCCAGGGCCTGGCCTGTACCAGGGGGTACATGTGACCCAGGACTGGGAATTACACATTACCTAGTTACCTGCCATTCCTCAGACGCATGGGCCCCCCTTCAGGAGCGCAGAAGGAGGAAGAAGAAAAAGGGGAACCTCAAACGCAGAAGCGGGAGAGGGATAGAAGGAGGTGAACGAAGAGTGAAATAAGGAACGAGAAGCAGTGGTGAGATTGTTGTGACGGCAGCAACTGAAAATGCAGAACACATTCCTAAAAACACCCCAGACATGTTCCCCAACGGAGAGCAAAAAGAATTGCAAGAGGATAGACATGCAGTACGGAAGCAAAAAGATGCTGCAAAGGCTGGGGCCCTGTGGTAGCGAAGTACGAAACTGGAAAAGAGCGGCGACCGCCTGGCGTTCTTGGAACCTTTGCTTTTTCTTGCATACGTTAATGACCTCTTGTCTGTTACATTGCCAGATGCTAAGGTTGATTTGTTTGCGGATGATACAAACATTACAATAAATAGCAAGTGAAGTACAGATTTGTAAATGGCTGCTAATAAAATTTTCATTGACATTAATAAATGGTTTAATGCTAATTCACTATCCTGAAATTGTGAAAAGGCACACTATATGCAGTTCAGCACGTGTAAGAGATTTCATTCCAGTGTGTGTATAACAGATGAAGACATGCACATCGAAGATGTTGACGGTGTTAAATTTCTGGGATTACAACTCGATAATATATCGAGTTTCAAAGAGCATACCACGTAATTTCTGAAGCGCCTAAGCAAGTCTGTATGAGTAGTTGCAGTGTTTATAATGTCAGACATAGGAGATTTAAAGTACGAAAACTTGCATACTTTGCTTACTTTCATTCTATTATGTCATATGGGATCGTAACCTGGGGTAACTCGACAAACCGAGCAAAAATGCAAAAGCGTGTAGTAAGACTCATTTGTGGTGTAAATTGAAGAAATCTGTTGAAGGAACTGGGTATTCTAACTACTGTTTCTCAGTATATTCATTCCTTAATGAAATTTGTTGCAAGCATATGTCTGTTGTAAATAGTCTTCACGGGTTTGCCCAACAGCCATCAGTGTGCACCAAGCTACTATTGTCAAGTTCCATGCAAAGGTCATGAAACTGAAGGCAATAGACCAAGGCTGGAGTAGTGTCCTTAGGAAGAGAATGAAGGCCAAGGTGAACACAGGCCATCCCACAAAGCCAAGGTAGTTCACACCCACCAGGAAAGTTGCAGGTAGCGAGAAGTTAAGCTGCTGAAGCAAGAGCGAAAAGTGAACTCCTTGAGGTAACAGAGAAGAGGGACGTGCCCCATCCTGACAGTCAAAGGAGTCATCGAAGAAGGAGGTATAGGATGGGTGGCCACGCGTAGCAGACAAACGGAATGCGTATCTAGTAAGGAATAAGTCACCGTGGTGGGACAGCAGTAGTTCAGCCGCTTCTGTATACAGACTCTCGATCAGGCCACTGGCCAAATGGATACCACGACGGTGGTTAGTGTTGAGACGGCGTAAGGGGGATGGACGTGCAGATGCGTAAACGAAACACCCATAGTCTCGTTTCAAACAGAGAAGAGACTGGTACAAATGTAGGAGGGTGGTTCAATCTGCTCCCCAGGAAGTACCAGTGAGGACGTGTAGAACACTGAGGGACTACCTACAGCAGGTTGCCAGGTAAGACGTGGGGCAGGACCAAGAAAGGTTCCTACCGAACATGAGCCCCAGGAATTTCGTAGTTTCAACGAAAAGAAGAGCAGCAGGCCCAAGTTGGAGATATTAAAGCCATTGTCGACGCTCCACGAGTGAAGACGATCGAGACATCGCTGAAGTCGCCGTTCAATGAGACAAGTCCGTGGTGTACTGCAATAGGTAGCAAAATCGTCAACGAGAAGGGAGCCGGTGATGCCTGGTGGGATACAGGCCAATAGAGGGTTAATGGCGATGGCAAAGAGGACCACGCTCAGGATGGAACACTGAGGCAACGCATTCTGCTGGATAAAGGTGTCCGACAAGTCAGAACCCATATACCTTGAAAACTCAGTCTTTTAAAAATTCCTGAAGGAAATGGGGCATGCAGCCATGGATACACCACTTGTAGAAAGTACAGAAGATATCAGTCTTCCAGTGCGTGCCATAGGCTTTCTCCAAATCGATAAACACGGCCATAATGTGGGATATCCACAGAAAACCGTTCATGACATGGGTGGACATAGTGACAAGATGGTCAACTTCAGGATGGCGCGCTCGAAATTCACACTGTGCAGTGGTTAGTACATTTCGAGACTCGAACTTGGGCATGAAGCATATATTCCACTACCTTGCAAACACAGCTAGTGAGAGAAATAGGGTGGTAGCTAGAAGGAAGGTGTTTGTCCTTATGATAGTGGCTTTATGACAGCATCTGGGAAGCGTGCCCTCTACCCAGATACAGTTGTGCGTATGAAGCAGATAGTGTTTTTGCACAAGAAAAAGGTGCTGCATCACCTGTTATGTACCCTGGGGCAGAGAATCAGGATGAAGTGAGAGCATGATGTAGCTCCCTCATAGTAAAGGAGGCGTTGTACCACTCATGATTCTGAGAAGACAAGTATATCGCCCGAGCTTTCTCCACTCGTTTCCGATGCAGAAAGACAGGGTAACAGTGGGAGGGCCTCGAAATCTCCGCAAAATGACGGTCCAAGGTGTGGGAGATAGCAATAGAGTTAACGATGACATTGTCTGCTACTGTCAGGCCGGAAACTGGGGAATGGATCTTGGTGCCAGAGAGCCGTCGCAGGTTAGTCCACACGACAGAAAAGGGAATGGAACTGTTAAAAGAATTAGCAAATTGATTCCAACTAGCTTTTTTTTTTTTTTGCTATCCAAGAACAATACGAGACTGGAATAGAAGGGAGAACCGATAGAGGTACTCAAGGTACCCTCCGCTACACACCGTCAGGTGGCTTGAGGAGTATGGATGTAGATGTAACGCGACGACACTGTGCACGAAACTATTTATGATGAATGCAGTGAGCCCTCGCAGGATTGCGATGAAAAACGTGGAGAGAAATTCACCACGCGCGAATTGAGTGGCGGTGCGCCTCAGTCCACCAAGGGATTGGGGCATGACGTAGTAAAGAGGAAGTGCGAGGAATGGAACATTCTGCGGCAGTAAGGATAACGTTTAAAAGGTATTCTATCTGGTCGTCACAACTGGGGAAATGTTATTCGTCGAAGGTCGCCAGGGAGTAGTAAAGCCTCCAATCAGCCTTAGTAAGCTGTCATGTGGGCATGAACGTAGGTGGGGTGGGACTCAGCAAATGGACAGAAGACAGGAAATGGCTGCTCGAATTTGTGTCAGAGAGAAGAGACCAGTCGAGATGATGGGCAAGCTGAGCAGTGTAGAAGGATATGTCCAAATGGGAATCGGTATGTGTGGAGTCTGAAAGGAACGTGGGTGCTCATATGTTAAGGCAGAGGAGGTTAGGTTGATTGCGAAGGTCAGCCAAGAGGGCACCTCTCTTACAGGCGAACGTCTGGTGGCTTGTTACACAACTGGATGAGGAGACGGCGACGCTACCATGACACTGGGAGATTTCACAACCACAGTGCTGAATTTGAGGTCGCATATCTGTGTGGCCATGTCCTTTATGGAGCGAGATGTAGCAAGAACAGTACTGCAAGTGCCAGATGATAGAATGCAGGGTTTGCGACTAGTCAATAACTTGCGAGCGACACGGTAAGGCCGTTTTTCCTTTACCCAGATCTCCTGGACAGCCCACTCATCGAGATACATGGGACAATCTAGAGAGGAAGCGGCATGGTCGCCATTGTAGTGGATGTAGTTGGGAGAAGGAGGCGGACAATCACCCTTGTGCATATCTCTGCCACAGGTTACACATTTGGCTGGGTGTTGGTAAGACATTCGAGTGTGGTAGAAATGATGATAGCAGTGGAATGTATGGTCGGACTGTGGTAACTTCATAGCCTGCTTTGATCTTTGACAGAAGCACCAATCTATTAAAAGTGAGAGAAAGAGTTCATGTGGACACTACGGCTACATCTACCTTTTTCATCGCCTGATGCACGCCAATTTTACCCAGATGAGAAGGTACGTTTGGATTTCTGCTTCGGTCAGACCATCGGGCAGCCTAGTGTAAATAACACCACGTCAAGAAATCAGAGTTCTATGGTCCTTGACATGAACAGGATAGCTGTGGAGAAGCGAAGTGGCAAACAGTTGTGCTTGAGAATCGGAAGTGCCATTGCATGAATGAGAGCAGGATCACAGTGCCAGCAATTGCTTCAACACCTTTCTGAATAATGAACGGATTTACCATTGCAAAGGACCGACCGTCTTCAGTATATGAAACCACGAGGAACCATGACGCAGCTAGGAGAGAATTAAATCGGGAGCTTCATTCCTTTTACGTTTGGTAGACATGGACTGCAAAGATGATGATTGGCTCATTGGGGTGGAGTGCACCTTCAAACTAGTGCGCACCCCCCCCCCCCCCAGAGGGGGGGCTTACCCACCTTATGTGATTGTTCACACGTCAGAGTACATCTCCCAGACACCTGACAGAGGGGCCAATCGGCAATTTGGGGAGGGAGCAGCTTACCACCCCTCCCAGGGCCTGGCCTGTACCAGGGGGTACATGCAACACAGGACTGGGTATTACACATTTTTTTTGTTTGCAGACGATACAAACATTACAATAAAGAGCAAGTGAAGTACAGATTTAGGAATGGCTGCTAATGAAATTGTTAACGACATTAATAAATTCACTATCTTGAAACTGTGAAAACTTTGTGTTCTTCCTTACGGAAGGTCTTGTCATGGGGGAAGCCTCGTCAGAGAGGTCCACCGCATGAGCGTGTAGGGAAATGATTCCAGTGGTGGTTTCCCTTTGCCTTCCACTGATGATGATGACATGATAATGAGGACAACACAACACCCAGCCCCTTAGCAGAGAAAAACTCCGATACAGCGGGGAGTAGAACCCGGGCCCCTTGCCGTGACAGGCTGCCACACTGACCACGCAGCAATCGGGGCGGGCTGAAACTGTGAAAAGACCCACTTTATGCAGTACAGAACGTGTAAGAGATTTCATTCAAATGTGTGTATAACAGATGAAGACATGCAGATCGAAGATGTTGACGGTTTTTAATTTTCTGTGATTACAAATCGATTATATATCGAGTTTCGAAGAACATACCAAATAATTGTTGAAGCGCCTAAACAAGTCTGTATGAGTAGGTGCAGTGCAAATAATGTCAGACATAGGAGACATAAAGTAAAAAAACTTTCATACTTTGCTTACATTCATTCTATTATGTCATTGTTGTTGTTGTTGTGGTCTTCAGTCCTGAGACTGGTTTGATGCAGCTCTCCATGCTACTCTATCCTGTGCAAGCTTTCTTCATCTCCCAGTACCTACTGCAACCTACATCCTTCTGAACCTGCTTAGTGTATTCATCTCTTGGTCTCCCTCTACGATTTTTACCCTCCACGCTGCACTCCAATACTAAATTGGTGATCCCTTGATGCCTCAGAACATGTCCTACCAACCGATCCCTTCTTCTCGTCAAGTTGTGCCACAAACTTCTCTTCTCCCCAATTCCGTTCAATACTTCCTCATTAGTTATGTGATCTACCCATCTAATCTTCAACATTCTTCTGTAGCACCACATTTCGAAAGCTTCTATTCTCTTCTTGTCCAAACTATTTATCGTCCATGTTTCGCTTCCATACATGGCTACACTCCATACAAATACTTTCAGAAAGGACTTCCTGACACTTAAATCTATACTCGATGTTAACAAATTTCTCTTCTTCAGAAACGCTTTCCTTGCCATTGCCAGTCTACATTTTATATCCTCTCTACTTCGACCATCATCAGTTATTTTGCTCCCCAAATAGCAAAACTCCTTTACTACTTTAAGTGTCTCATTTCCTAATCTAATTCCCTCAGCATCACCCGACTTAATTAGACTACATTCCATTATCCTTGTTTTGCTTTTGTTGATGTTCATCTTATATCCTCCTTTCAAGACACTGTCCATTCCATTCAACTGCTCTTCCAAGTCCTTTGCTGTCTCTGACAGAATTACAATGTCATCGACGAACCTCAAAGTTTTTATTTCTTCTCCATGAATTTTAATACCTACTCCGAATTTTTCTTTTGTTTCCTTTACTGCTTGCTCAATATACAGATTGAACAACATCGGGGAGAGGCTACAACCCTGTGTTACTCCCTTCCCAACCACTGCTTCCCTTTCATGTCCCTCGACTCTTGTAACTGCCATCTGGTTTCTGTACAAATTGCAAATAGCCTTTCGCTCCCTGTATTTTACTCCTGCCACCTTTAGAGTTTGCAAGAGAGTATTCCAGTCAACATTGTCAAAAGCTTTCTCTAAGTCTACAAATGCTAGAAACGTAGGTTTGCCTTTCCTTAATCTTTCTTCTAAGATAAGTCGTAAGGTCAGTATTGCCTCACGTGTTCCAGTGTTTCTACGGAATCCAAACTGATCTTCCCCGAGGTTGGCTTCTACTAGTTTTTCCATTCGTCTGTAAAGAATACGTGTTAGTATTTTGCAGCTGTGACTTATTAAATTGATAGTTCGGTAATTTTCACATCTGTCAACACCTGCTTTCTTTGGGATTGGAATTATTATATTCTTCTTGAAGTCTGAGGGTATTTCGCCTGTTTCATACATCTTATGTCATATGTGATCATAACCTGGGTAACTCGACAAACTGAGCAAAAATGCAAAAGCGTGTAGTAAGACTTATTTGTGATGTAAATTCAAGAAAACTGTTGAAGGAACTGGGTATTCTAAGTGCTGTTTCTCAGTATATTTATTCCTTCATGAAATTTTTTGCAAGCAGTACGTCTATTGTAAATATTCTTCACGGGTTTGCCGCCGGATCGCGTTGTGAAAATTCCACAGTATTTCCTCAGAGCAACTGTCCGACATCTTCAGGTGGTTCAAACATGCTTCCTTAATGACGCAATCCCAGAAAGATGATGCCGGGGATAAAACTTGCGTCTTTTCGTAAATCATGCGATGCCCTGTATTCAGACAGTGATCCGCAATTGCGGTTGACGAAGGCGTGTATGACGCCGATTTCATCGCAGCGTTCTTGTACTGCGCAGCATGTCTGGCCTAAATACGCTGCCACACATTGCCAAGGAATCTAGTACACACCGCATTTCCTCAGGCCAAGATCATCCTTAACCGAACCCAACACGTTTCCCAATTCCGCAAATGGATGAAAAACACACTTAATTCCATAACTTCCGAGGACTCTTCCGATTCTTGACGACATGGCACCAAAATACGGAAAAAAGGCCAAAGTGGCGGGTGTCTTCGTATCTTCATTCTGCTCCACAGACTGAACTCGCCTGGGCCTGAATGCATTACGTATCTGTCTCTCAGAATAACCGTTTTGTCGGAACACTGTCTTCAAATGTTGTATTTCACTCTACAGTCTTTCAGGATTAGATACAACATGCGCTCTGTGAACTAACGTACGTAATGCACTACCGCACTGTGCTGGATGATGGCAGCTTGCGGTCTGTATGCGTTGGCTTTCCTTTGTACCAAAACATCAAGATAAGGTAAAGTACCACCTTTTCCACTTCCGTTGTGAAGTCTACATTCGGGTGGAGTGAATTTAGATGTTCAAGAAACGTAGGTAGAGTATCAAGTCCATGTGGCTACACGACAAATGTATCATCCACATACCGCAAAAACAAGAGGGTTTGAGAGTGACTGACTGTAGTGCTTTTTCTTCAATGTCCACCATAAAATAATTGGCACCACAGGAGACAGAGGGCTTCCCGTGGAGAAACCGTCCACTTGTTCAAAATATTGGTCATGAAATAAGAAGTATGTTGAAGTAAGCATGTGTTTAAATAATGCTACTATGTCCTTCTCAAACATGTTGCTAATGAGCTCCAAAGAGTCCTGCAAGGACACCTTTGTAAATAAAGACACAACATCGGAACTTACTAAGAGATCCGACGATTGAAATCTAAGAGTTTTCAGGCGACCTATGAAATCTTCAGAGTTTCGAATAATGATGGTCGCACTTGCCTACGAGGGGTCCCAATAGTGATGTCAGGTATTTGGCAACAAAATAAGTAGGTGCTCCCATGTTACGTACAATGGGATGGAGAGGCACCCCATTCTTGTGGATGTTGGGTGGGTCGAAGAGTCTAGGAGGAACTGCAGCCTGTTGATGCAAGCCCTTAGCGACTTGCGCTGGAATTGAGCTCTTCATGATGAGTTCCAAGGTCGTTCTCTGGATCCTACCCGTCGGATCACTTTGTAATTTACTATATGCAGGATCGTGGAGCAGTTTGTATATCTTGCTGTTATATTCTGTGCAATTCTTGTAGAGCATTCCTTTCAGCTGAGGTGATGTTGAAGTTGGACTTCTTAGGTGAAGTTGAGTCAAGATGCGGCATCTGTCACGCCTAATCTCTTCGGCAGCATCGTTAGGAAGTTTCGAAACAGCCTGCTCTATTGCACTAATAACATCTCCGATCGGAATGGTCCCTGGTGCAGGTGCCAAATTCAGACTCTTCTCTAGCGCCGAAACCGCAGCGTCGTCAAAAGTCTTCTACGTGAGATAAAACATTGTACGTCTTCTTGGCATGTCTTCTTGCATTCGGGCTACGAGTCAATCGTATTTTGTCATCTGACAAATCTTAGCTTGTCGTTCAGTCCAGTCAGACAGTGCCCAAGTGCCGCTGTATACCCAGTTCCAAGATACCGCTGAAAGGTTCGCTGAAATCTTCAGATGGAGTGATAGTAATTGTCTGGACACTAAGCACAATTCCTAACGTGTATAGTGCACCCGTTCCCTCACCACTGCCGCACTCTTCCGTAGTTTAATTCTAATGGCAGCAACACAATTTATTCAATGTTTAAATTTAGCAAACGTGGGGATGGTTTGCTTGTCGGGGGTTCTCAGTAAAAATGCAAGGCTGCTTAGCAATCTACCTCTCTTGCTACGTAACTTGTCTAACTCACATACGTTCTCACGTCTATTACCAATCAATAGCACAACACATAGTATCAATATTAGGAATAAAAATCTATATAAAGACATAAAATCACCTACCTTGGTCGAAAAAGGAGTCCAATGTTCAGGAACACATTTTCAACAAATTCCCAGCAACCATTAAAAACTTGGTTTCAGATAAAGCACAGTTTAAACAAAGTCTGAAAGACTTTATCATAGGCAACTCCTCCTCTAGAGGTAAATTTCATAACAGCGATCTTAGACCAGCTCAAGTAAAAATAGCTACTATATTTCGCTTCTGACAGCACTTGGTCACAACAGTCAAGATTAGGTATCTTGTATATGATAAATTTATTACAACTGCATAACTATGTTTCACTCTGACAGTGTGCTAATTCTGTAAATATTAACAGTTCCGGCTTGCTGCTATGTATTCACATATTTTGATTATCTTCTGATAAATGATCTGGAAAACGAGTATTACATTCAAGTATTTTATGTTATACTTTCTGACTTGTTCTCCACCCAAGAAAATCATCTCATTTTTGGGTCTATGGAAGGAAAACTGAATCAAACCTAATCTAATCCTATGCGACATGCATGTCTCATGTTACTTGACATGACGTGAAGCATTACATGGGCATACTCACGCAATTTTATGTAAATGTACCATCGCAAAAAAGACGGGAAGCGCAAAAATGTGCACTAATCTATTTTTTGTGTAAATAACTTCAAGCCGGCCGGTGTGGCCGTGCGTTTCTAGGCGCTTCAGTCTGGAACCGCGCGACTGCTACGGTCGCAGGTTCGAAACCTGCCTCGGGCATGGATGTGTGTGATGTCCTTAGGTTAGTTAGGTTTAAGTAGTTCTAAGTTCTAGGGGACTGACGACCACTAATGTTAAGTCCCATAGTGCTCACAGCCATATGAACCATATAAATAACTTCATATCTTAAGCACATTAATTTTGTGAAATATTATTTTAGCAATAACATTTCAAAGCTATAGCGGCAGTCGGCCTGTAGCTGATTGCGATCATTATAAAACTTTTTTATTTTCGAAAGTAAGTAAAGAGCGTTCCTGCTCTGATCTGTCTGACTACTCCCAGTAACTAAGGTTTTTTTTTTTGTTTAGACAAATCTGATTTAAGTGTACCTTTAGAGGCATTTGTAATTAAATTAATGTAAATTAGTTAAGCCTCATGAGTTCTCATTTTGACAGTTCTCCTAATCGATGTAAGATACATGAAATGTATTATTTTTGCTGCCAACGTATGTGCCATTTATTCATTAGCAACTTGCTACAGCGTCCCTGAGATTAACTGCCGATCATCACGAAGCGTTTTGGAAACTTCGAATTCAAGAGCGGAACCTTAAATGATCTGCCCACAGTCTCCAAGCTATGATTCCATTTCGCCAGCAGATAACAGATACCGGCCCCGCAAAACTGGTGGTGGTATTGTAAGATGTAATCTTCTCTAAATTTTACAGCGCTTCTCTGTAATTCAGTTTCACCGCTAAGAAAAATGCTTCCACCAGCACCAATGGCCGTCTACTCTAGTTAATTTTAACAGATTTTTTCTGCAGTGATTAATTTCAGTTTTTACTAAAAACCAAATTTTAGTAACCTTGCACGACTAGACGCGTCAGATACATTATATTACATAACATGGGTGCTAATGCTAACAAGTGAGAAGGTGCGAATATGTCAAGATATTTTTGTTTAACCATCTTTGAAGCTGCCAGACAAGTCGAAAAGCTAGTGCCCTTCTTTTACATTCCTAACTCTCCCCAGGGCAAATTCGCCGTTTTTGTGCTGCAATAGAGGCATTTTCATTCACAAGGGGAGACCACAACGTTTAGATCACAGATTTACTTCCAACTTTGCACACTTTTAGAAGGCCATTAAAACAACATGATGTGCAAGAAGTGAGGGCACTACCGTGGCAATTCCAAGAAAATCGCAAGAGAAGTTTTACGCGACTATTACGAAACGGATGTATTTGTGAGTAGATACCGCGTGTTAGAGTTCATCCTGATCAAGTGGTTATGCCGACCCGGTAGCTCAGCGTGTTCGGTCAGACGGATAGTCGCCCTATGTAATAATTAAAAAAAAAAAAAAACTGAGTCAATGGATAACGATGAACTTTAATGGATGTCATAGAACGTCCGCCCCGAATAAACGGAACGAACAAGGCCAACATGAGATTTTAAAAAAGTGGTTCACGTTCGACCCTCGGAAGGCGAACGTGTATGAGCGGACGGTTCGGCTCCCGCTCAGACTTAAGTTTTAATCTATGCTTTCGGAACAAACAGAAATTTTTCAAAATATCAGCGACTTGTGTTTTCCTTTAGAAACTCTGGACATTTCCTGTAAAGGCGGTAAAGCTTCATTCATTCGATGTGGTAGATGCCGTTTCAATTTATGTTTTCCATGTCTGTATGACAAACGCCACCGTGCAACGTTTGATGTCAAGAGCACATCCGAGGAGTAATTGTACGTTACTCCTGTGGTCTGGCTAACTGTGACTTACCATATGAGTGAATAGTGTTATTTGCGTCATTACCTATCTAGGTTTGACTTGGCCTTCCAAGCCTGTCACTCGGCCTTGATAACGGAATTGAAGATAATAAATAGTTAAATAACATATGAAATTCGCTATAAATTCATGAAAATGCGTGTTTTTTTAATTATATTACATTTCAAATCATATAAGTTAAATAATGTGACCACTGATAAAAAAATAGCAGAGTGAGAACTGTCACCTCGTCCACGACCTTTCGCAAAGCGCGAACGTTGACGACTTCGCCACAGTGACCACTTATAACTATCCCTTTCGCATGATACATCAGTTACATAACGGACGCGTAAAACTTCTCTTGCTATTTTCTCGCAGCTGCCAAAGTAGCGCACCTTTCTACTTGCACATCATGTTGTATTAAAGGTGTACTAAAGGTGTACAAACTTGGAAGAAAATCCGTGATATCAACGTCGTGACCTCCCCTTGTCAAACTGAGTTTACTCCGAATTTTCATAACGAAATGAATAGCGGGGAACTAGATAAATGTGGTATCAAATTAAGCACCGTGGTGTCTAATTTTACCAAGAAGGTTTAGTTGCTTGTAAGTAATCATTTAATAGGAAAAAAGTGTGACGGCTTTCATTACTTCAGGGCCTATCTATTTTGCATATAAAAGTTACTAATGTAGAAATTCCTGAATACTTTCTTTCGTGTGGAATAAATAAATATCAACTTATAGTATAAATTGAAACTTTGTTGCTTTCTTTTATCTGTATGCTGTTTAAAGAGCACAACTCTATAAATATATTTCATGTCTTCTGAGCAAAACTTGAAAATTAATGTTTTTGGAAAAGTGGTCAGGTACTTTGGAAAATGATCTTCCCAAAAGTAAGATACGAAATAGATTAGAAACATTTTAGGCATGCTTCATTTGCCTTACATGATTATATCACCATTCAAACGTGTGTCAAATATTTCTATAACCTACTTTACTTCTTCCTTTAGTACGAATCAGTTCAAAAAACGTGTGGCCGTTTTTCCAGGTTTTTTTTTCTCCAAAATGGAGTTTTGCGGTGGGGAAACTAACTGCGAGGCTATCATAAAGCATGAGACTGCGCTGTATTTTTCAGATTTCATCTCTGAATACCATTCTTCTCTATGTTTGATACAAGTAATTATTTCTGTATCGAATGTGACATGTCCGATGTTGTACTGAACGGTCCAAGGACGTGTAAATAAATAAAAATAATCTTTAAAAAGATTATATTGATGGCCTAGGTACCTGTGCATTTACAGATGATTCAAATCCGAAAGACATAAAAATACTTCCAATACTACAGCAGTACATTTATCGTATAGCTGGAATTAACATCAAATTATTTCGTTAGACTATGTATAATGGACATCCTTGAAAAGCACAACCTAAAAAAAAGTGACTGGAATTTTTTTCTGACAATGCTGATAAAAATGGTGGTGAGAGCACAAAGTGAAGGACATTAATAATGTTTTTCTTTAACTTCTTGTTGACTGTGCATCACATCTAACACACGACGTTATTCAAACATCGGATCTGTACCAATTGACATCTAACCACGCCCTAGCTTCTGGTCGAAACGCCTTCCAGCACCTCCCACGGAACCTTTTTTGAACTCACTGGAACAAGTCGGCGTAATTTGCCGCTGCGCCGACGACAGTGAATGTCGCAATGGGCGACCAACGTGATGCTATGGGAAGGGACATGGGTTGAGGTACTGTGTGTGTGTGTGTGTGTGTGTGTGTGTGTGTGTGTGTGTGTGTGAGACGATTTTTATTGCTGCGGACTGGGGAGGCGGATTGAATGGCTGAAGAGATTCGTTCAGGCACTTGGAATTTTAGAAATTAACCCCGCGTTAAACATATACATAGTTCCAAAGATGTAATCGTACTGTTGTACATACACAGCGCGTTTAGAAGCTCTCCAAGATTATTACGAAGAAGTAGAGATGCTATACAAAATGTTTGGCCCTCCTGGTAGTGAAACTGGTTGCCCTGTAATTTTGCTTGCATTTGTGAGGATCTTGCAAATTTATTCGCTGTTGCACTCTTATTCTTTGTCCCAATATAAATGTCCTGCGGTTACTACTCTCATTCTCGAAGCTGTAGTTAAAATTTCCACATGCTCAAGCTGCAGTGATGATAGTGGAAGGATGCAAAACTAGTAGTAATGGAGGTTTTAAGTTGTTTGTGGATTTAAAAAAGAAGTACATGGACCGCTTAGAAATTCATTGTATTCCGCTGAGCCTACGAAATGAGATGAAACATCGTTAAGAGTGGTCAAACCTAAGGAAATTATTTGATGGGGCATATATGTAACTTGCATCGTATCTGCATCCAGTATCTACGACAGTACGTTCATCAGTATCGAATGTCAAACATATGGGAAGATTTAGACAGAAGTTTGCTGATGATTAGCAAGTTTGCTAACAGTTGCCGGTGCAGATGGCTACGACGTCTACAACTTTAGTCTAACATTGCTTATTCGACGCATTATGTGCAGCACCGCGATCTGAGAGCTGGGAGGAGATGATGAGCAGTACGGCCCAATGACGTTTAGATTTGTTCGGTAAAATGTATCATACAGAAACTGCGCGGTCATCTGCTTAGCAGTGACGAACGAACCTATATAACAAGTATTTTAACTGATGCTATCACCCACACTTGAAAAGCTACGTGCAACGCTCACTCTAAAACTTTCATGAACTTATAAACCAAAGAACAAAACTAACAAATATGTTGAAACTTTCTAGCAGATCAAAACTGTGTGCTGGACCGACACTCGATCTCGGGGCCTTTGCCTTTCGCGGAAAGTCAATGAAAACAAAAATATTATTCATGTGAAAAGCATAATTTGGAACAATAAACGAGTACTACAGCACCTTATGATCCTTGCGAAATCTCAGCGCACCTACCTTCAGTCCCCACCCACATTCGCAAGAATATCTCTGCATTAACTTTTCATAAAGTTGACCGCCTTTAGGTTGACTGCACTATACAAACTTGTCAGGCGTTTACCATCCTATTTTAATCATGTTGCACGGTTAATTTTTCCGCGTTGTCAATTCCGAAATTCCTTTTTTGTACATTTCTTTGTGCTAAAGTGTCGGGAATTTGACATGAAGCTAAACATGTTCCCACACACACGCTCAGCACACAGAATTACAGCTACTCAGACAGGCTTGTGGAGCTATCAGCAAGTGGGAGAACAAGTGGGAGAATACAACATCTTCTATCTTTTAAGTCCCAGTATTTGTCACTTACCTTGTACAAGACGTTTCTTAAAATTTTTGACAGTGTACTCGGCTTCTGTTATGGTATCTCTTATAAATGAACGTGGTCCCAGCTTTTATAAAGATTTGTCACAGACGTTTGGCAATGGAATACGGTCATATGTCACTGGTGACATTATCCACAATATCAAAGGCAGATCTGATTTAGCAGTCTAAGCCTGGAAACAACTAAAGCGTGACAGATTTAGGACACTCGGGATGCAGAGACACTATTTACTGCTTACTGTTGCCTCCGTCAACGAGGTACCCTCTTTGCCAGTGGACCTCGTTCTTCGGACGGCACCGAAGTTATTTTAAATGATTACGTCAAATTTTATGGCGACTGATATTATTAATTCACAGGTAGGCGAGAGATTTTTACGACCAGCACATCGTACAACTTGCGACTGTGCCTGGTGCCTGCGAATACAGAGATGACAGATGGCAACTTCTCCTGGGGGAAACGTCCTTTAGGTCAAGTGGACACAGAGAGCAGCAAGGAGTATCTTACAACTGTGTAAGAGACAATGCGAATCGCAATGCCACACTTTCAGTGCGCCCGGTTTTCGTCTTTGGAAAATAACTTCCGAGTAACTTTTCGTAGAATATGTCGTTGTGATCGTAGACAAGTATACAAACAGCGTCGTACTTCAGCTGAATCTGTACGTAGCCACTAATATTTTATTCCATACAAGACCCACTGAACAACAGCAAACAATTATTATAAAATTATTGGCCCATCTGTTTCTGATGATCTTCTGATTATCAGCAGATAATTATTGTAAAATTATTGGCGTATCTATTTCTGATACTCCCAAATGTTACTACTCGTAAAGAAACAAATGTTTGGTTAGATAATTCTTAGCGAAAAAATACAGATTTACCGATAAACGTTTAAATTTAGCTCATGCTTCTTCACTGGTTCAAGTAGTAACAACATAGTTTTCCCCATTTGTATCAGTATTCTGAATGTAGAAATAAAATTTGTATAAACAGTAAGACACTGTGAGGAGTGTAATCAAGTTCAGCCGCAGGGGCGTTCTCGGAGCAGGCCCTCAACAATACAACATCGCCTGAAGCGGCTTGTGCTGTTGTCTAGCATTACTTCGATATTGTATCGATTTCTTCGTGAATTCGTTGCTTTAATCGAGCGCTTGGTTTTGTGGAAGAAGTGTTTTGGTTTCATCCGATAGTGAACACCGGCTTCGTATCGAACCTTGAGAAGGAGCTGAACATGCTCTCTCAAGGCGGGGCTGTGAGTCAGCTGAATAAGGTACGTGATCAACGTCCCTGCTCATAGCTCAAACACACCGTCCTCTGTCACATACGCTGGCCAAAGAAACTCTTCCTCTCTGCGCGTGAGCGTTGACAGTTGACAGTTCCAGACACTTAAAGTGAATAGAATGACGATTACTAAGATCAGTAACTGCGGTTCAGCAGCGTGTATCTGCACCATCTCTGCGTTTGAGCCTTTCGTGTTTTAGTTCCTTCTAACGCGCAAATTTGTATAATACACTATGTGATCAAAAGTTTCCGGACACCTAACTAAAATTGACTTACAAGTTCGTGGCGCCCTCCATCGGTAATGCTGGAATTCAATATGGTGCTGGCCCACCCTTAACCTTGATTACAGCTTCCACACTCGCAGCCATACGTTCAATGTTGCTTGGGGAATGGCAGCCCATTCTTCGCGGATTGCTGCACTGAGGAGAGGTATCGATATCGGTCGGTGAGGCCTGGCAAAAAGTCGGCGTTCCAAAACATCCCAAAGGTGTTCTATAGGATACAGGTCAGGACCCTGTGGAGGCCAGTCCATTACAGGGATGTTATTGTCGTGTAACCACTCCGCCACAGGCCGTGCATTGTGAACAGGAGCTCGATCGTGTTGAAAGATGCAATCGCCATCCCCAAATTGCTCTACAACAGTGGGAAACAAGAAGGTGCTTAGAACATCAGTGTAGGTCTGTGCAGTGATAGTGCCACGCAAAACAACAAGGGGTGCAGGCCCCGTCCATGAAAAACACGACCACACCATAACACCACCACCTCCGAATTTTACTGTTGGCACTACACTCGCTTCCAAATGGCGTTCACCGGACATTCGCCATACCTACACCCTGCCATCGTATCGCCACATTGTGTACCGTGATTCGTTACTCCACACAACGTTTTGCACTGTTCAATCGTCCAATGTTTACGCACCTTACACCAAGCGAAGCATAGATGGCATTTACCGCCGTGATGTGTGGCTTATGAGCAGCCGATCTATCATGACATCCAAGTTTTCTCACCTCCCGCCTAACTGTCATAGTACTGGCAGTGCATCCTGATTCAGTTTGGAATTCCTGTGTGACGGCCCGGATAGATGTCTGCTTATTACACACTACGACCCTCTTCAACTGTCGCCGGTCTCTGTCAGTCAACAGACGAGGTCGGCTTGTATGCCTTTGTGCTGTATGTGTCCCTTCACGTTTCCACTTCATTATCACATCTGAAACAGTGGACCGAGGGATGTTTAGGAGTGTGGAAATCTCACGTACAGACATATGCCACAAGTGACACCCAATGGCCTGACCACGTTCTAAGTCTGTGAGTTCCGCAGAACGCCCCATTCTGCTCTCTCACGATGTCTAATGACTACTGAGGTCGCTGATATGGAGTACGTGGCGGTAGGTGGTAGCACAATGCACCTAATATGAAAAACGTAAGTTTTTGGAGGTGTCCGGATACTTTCGATCACATAGCGTGTGTACGAGGCAGGCTCAACCATGTTGCTGAACTCGGTTTCCTGTAGACATATTCAGCGGATGTAATTATTATTTTTTTAAGATTGTGCTGATTGTGCCTCATCCACGTTTATTTTACAATTTTTTAGTCTACGCTAATTTTCGTATTTTCTCTAATTTCGAGTTGCGTGTGGCTGCAGGGAAAGTAGTTATGTATTGTTCGGTTTTCATGAGGGTTACAATCCAGTGTGTCTCATTTGTAGATCAACACTGGTTTCGAAGAACAACAGTCAAATTATAGTTGTTTAATTTCTTTATATATTCTGCGACATTTTGTCGCCTTTTTATTTACGTTATTAACGACACACCCAGAACCCCATTTTCCCCCTCTCTTCCGGCTTGGGGCTTTTAAAAGTTAATAACTACAGGAGGACGACTTGTGTGGCGTAATGATAACTTTGTTTTGCTCGGGCCACTGCGTAGAATTATGATTATAGCTTGGTGAACAACGATAGCTAACTGAACATTAACTCCAAATTATAATATAACTTAAAACGACATAAGCAGCAGGTGACAGGAAATTTGTCGGAGGCACGATTTACCGACAATCATCATCTTAGTTCAGCCAATTTTAACGAAATATTTATGTTATATACACAAAAGTTACTCGCGAATCGGTCTGTATATTAGTGAATACCGTATCGAGAGTCCTGCAGTTGTTCATTACATTAGCCTTCACATACAGACAGGTATAAACTAGACTTGACTGAATGCAATGTGTAATTAGTATTGTCTCTCGATACGGTAACTATTAAGGGCGAACAAAAAGTTTCCGTTTGAGGACCTTGCTGCAGCGAATACGCAACATAGTGCGACTCCGATTTAGGTATATAAGCACCGACATGTAGGAAGGGCGCTGAATGCAGAAACGAGAACAATGGCGATGTTATTACCAAATGCGTCCAAACAGGACCAACGAGCTGTTAGTTTTTCTTGGATATGGAATAACAAACACTGGTAGACGTCCATCAGAGCCTGAAGAATGTTTGCCGCCTGGGGTAGCCGCGCGGTCTCAGGCGTCTTGTCACGGTCCACGCGGCTCCCCGCGGAGGAGATTCGAGTGCTCCCTCGGGCATGGGTGTGTGTGTTGTCCATGGCGTAAGTTAGTTTAAGTTAGATTATGTAGTGTGTAAGCTTAGGGAACAATGAACAAAGCGTATGGTCCCAAAAGGTGAATAAAAAATGTGTTTGGGGCAGCACATCTGTGGAAAGGTGAGCCAAGTTCTGTGTTGGTCGCCATTCGACACATGACGCCAGTCGATCTAGGAAGTCAGCACAAACTACTTCAATTCAAATGGGAGACACTGGAGCAACTGCTCTATAGTCCAGATCTCTCCCTGTACAATTATCACACTTTCAGTCCCTTAAAAGATACTTTGAAGGGTCGACGATTCTTGTCGGACGAATATATGCAGCAGTTAGTTACAGGCTTCTTCATGCAATAGGACACAGTCTTTGACCAAACAGGTATCTTCAACCTGGTGCATCGGTGGGATGATTGCCTCAATGCTCAAAACGATCTTGCCTGACTGGTATACTGATTCTGGCCTTAATGCCCTTGGAATGGAAACCTTTTGATCGTCCACTATTTATTGCAATTAACTGCTATTTCTTATCGACAATTAATTTTCCGCTCCACAGTTATATGTTCGTTGTAATAAAAAGTCATCAGATTTAAAAGTGCCTATTTGGGAGCTGAATACAGAGGTGCACCTTTTGCGAAAAGGACCCACCAAATACGAATCAAATCTTCAACGCGAAGAAAGTCTTTCTCACATTCTGCAACACACTGATAATTTTGCTATTGAAAATTTCCTTAGCCTGTGGCCATGGTTGCTCTTTTTCCCAGGGATATAAGTCCTGAGACTGGCGGAAGGAGGTGTCCTTGGAGCTTGGAAAAGACAGTTAGAGGCACCGACAGACTGACGTCATGGGTCAGCCCATGATGCTCGTTCAAACACTTACTTTGCAAGAGGCCAGCCTGTGATGTATTGAGACCTGTTTTAAGTGTCCCGGTAGAGCGAACGTTCCACCCTGGCCAGTAGTTTCAGAATCTGATGAATTTGCAATTATTGGTTGGCGCACTAAGTGGGTGACGATGTTCAGTCTTAGAAATAAAACACAGCCGCCGACTGTCCGCAGCAGAGACTAAATCGGCGTCAGTCTCTTAAGCTTGCCAATGTAACTGGCTGCCCTACACAATTCTGTCTGGCCATATACACGACCTTTTAACGCTGCAGGATGCTGCAGCATATGGAGGACGTGCTGCCATTCTTCGCTAGACACTACAGAGCTGTATATACTCGTGGCCCAGTGGAAGTCGGTTTATAGCCGTGACACGAAGCGGACCTACGAGGCACTATGAGGAGCACTCTGCAGGCATACCTTTGTCAAGACATTAGCGAGCGGTGCACGTCGCTGTCTTCATGTTCTGACCTGCAATGGCGTTGTCTTACCACCATGCGACTATACAGATCACCTTTCATACGGAACATGCGTGATCTCGAGCGTGTGAAGTGGAACAGTTCGAATGTGACAAACTTCATCTCGTGCCTGAAGGCGTTGTAGGAATTCACTTGACCATCAAAAGCAGCATCATGTATTTCAAACTGCAGACTGAAGAACTTTGGGCTGATGTTGTGTGGCGTTTCTCCCAAGAACTGAAGTTCAGCAAATTGATGGGCACGTTGGAGCCATTTCAGTTGATGACTCAGATTTCGGCCTCCACACCCTGCATGATTTTGAGCTTCCCTCTGGGTTATTGGAAGACGTGTTCATTTCTACCTTCTGACCGTACGGAAATGGCATCAGTCACGTCGCAGAAAAACGGCGGACCTGTCAGGTCTTAAGTAGCGTGCATCAGATCAAACTTGAACTGACAAAGCATGTACCTTCTTATTTGACGATTGAGGCGTGTGGGTGATCATAATTTACGACAGTCTGAACGAACTTGTGGAGGCTGTGGCCACGAGGGCCACATCTGGTCGACTTTCCTCTGCAGACGACTGATTCAGACGCTAGTAGGAGATGGCGCACCATCCGTAACATATTTAGTGCTTCTTACCACTTAGCCACTGTAGCGAAAGTGTTGGATGCACCTGCCTAGATACCTCCCGTTTAGCCATAGTTGACAGCCACTGACGGGGAAGCGAGTCTTCAGATTCCCTCTCCATCACTTCTGGAGGAAATGACGCCCTTGCACGCCCGTCAAAAGCCGAGAAGCGATCTTACAGTTGCGATGCCCGTCGACTTTAGTGTCGTACCAACCTCTGCTTTCCTCGCAGGTGGGACGGGGTCGATTGATGGCCAATCTCATTCCAATACAGAACAAAACGTTCAGAAGCAGAAGGCACCGAGGGAGCGCAAGAAATGTATTCGTATGCCACCTGATGACTGTCTCCGCAGGATAGCCGCATGGGACGGAAAACCGACGTCGGAAAACGCCTCAATCTCGGAAGGCTAAGGGCACGCCCTACCTCTTTACAGAGGTGGTCTTATGGTCTTACCTCTTTTCTTGAGACATCAAGATACATTGGTGCAGGGTGGTGGCTTTAATTCCATCCTCCACCCCAAAGATTATTTGCTGTGACATTCACCTTTCACAGAGCTTGTCACAATCATCGACCATCTCCAATTTGTGGATATGTGAGAACATGTTCATGGCGACTTTCCTAATTTCGTTCACTACAACACACATTCTTCAACTCGCCTTGATCGCATTTATATCTCACGCCCACTAGCGGGAGGTACCTGACTGGCTGAAAGTGAGTTTCCACATCTACATCTACATCTACATCTACATGCATACTCTGCAAATCGCATTTAAGTGCCTGGCAGAGGGTTCATCGAACCACCTCAACAATTCTCTATTATTCCAAACTCGTAAAGCGCGCGGAAAAAATGAACACCCATATCTTCCCGTACGAGCTCTTATTTCCCTTATTTTTTCGTGGTGATTGTTCCTCCCTATGTAGGTCGGTGTCAACAAAATATTTTCGCATTCGGAGGATAAAGTTGGTGATTGGAATTTCGTGAGAAGATTCCGTCGCAACGAAAAACGCCTTCCTTTTAACGATTTCTAGCCAAATCCTGTATCATTCTTGTGACACTCTCTCCCTTATTTCGCGATAATACGAAACGTGCTGCCTTTCTTTGAACTTTTTCGATATACTCCGTTAGTCCCATCTGGTAAGGATCCCACACCGCCCAGCAGTATTCTAAAAGAGGACGGACAGTTGTAGTGTAGGCAGTCTCCTTAGTAGGTCTGTTACATTTTATAAGTGTCCTGCCAATACAACGCAGTCTTTGGTTAGCCTTCCCCACAACATTTTCTAGGCGTTCCTTCCAATTTCAGTTGTTCGTAATTGTAATACCTAGGTATTTAGTTGAATTTACGGCTTTTAGATTAGACTGATTTATCATGTAACCGAAGTTTAATGAGTTCCTTTTAGCACTCATGTGGATGACCTCACACTTTCCGTTATTCTGGGTCAACTGCCACTTTTCGCACCATTCAGATATTTTTTCTAAACCGTTTTGCAGTTTGTTTTGATCTTATGATGACTTTATTACTCGATAAACGACAGCGACATCTGCAAACCACCGAAGACGGCTGCTCAGATTGTCTCCCAAATCGTTTATACAGATAAGGAACAGCAAAGGGCCTATAACACTACCTTGGGGAACGCGAGAAATCACTTCTGTTTTACACAATGACTTTCCGTCAATTACTATGAACTGTGACCTCTCTGACAGGAAATCACAAATCCAGTCACATAACTGAAACGATATTCCATAAGCACGCAATTTCAATACGAGCCGCTTGTGTGGTACAGTGTGAAAAGCCTTCCGGAAATCCAGAAATACGGAATCGATCTGAAATACCTTGTCAATAGCACTCAACACTTCATGTGAATAAAGGGCTAGTTGTGTTTCACAGGAACGATGTTTTCTAAACTTATGTTGACTGTGTGTCAATAGACAGTTTTCTTCTGGGTAATTCATAATGTTCGAACACAATATATGTTCCAAAATCCTGCTACATATGGACGTTAACGATATGGACCTGTAATTTAGTGGATTACTCATACTACACTTTCTTGAATATTGGTGTGACCTGTGCAACTTTCCAGTCTTTGGGTATGGATCTTTCGTCGGTTGTATATGATTGTTCAGTATGGAGCTAATGCATCAGCATACTCCGAAAGGAACCTAATTAGTATACAGTCTGGACCAGAAGACTTGCTTTTATTAAGTGATTGAAGTTGCTTCACTACTCCGAGGATATTTACTTCTACGTTACTCATGTTGGCAGCTGTTCTTGATTCGAATTCTGGAATATTTACTTCGTCTTTTTTTGTGAAGGCATTTCGGAAGACCGTGTTTAGTAACTCTGCTTTGGCAGCACTGTCTTCGATAATATCTCCACTGCTATCGCGCAGAGAAGGCATTGATTGTTTCTTGCCGCTAACATTCTTCACATACGACCAAAATGTCTTGGGATTTTCTGCCAGGTTTCGAGACAACGTTTCATTGTGGAAACTGTTATAGGCATCTCGCATTGAAGTCCGCCCTAAATTTCGAGCTTCTGTAATATATCGCCAATCTTGGGGATTTTGCGTCTGTTTAAATTTGGCAAGTTTATTTCGTTGTTTCTGCAACAGTGTTCTAACACGTTTGGTGTACCAAGGATGATCAGCTCCGTCGTTTGTTAATTTTATTTGGTATCAAACTCTCAATTGCTGCCGATACTATTTTTTTGAATTTAAGCCACATCTGGTCTACACTTATATTATTAATTTGGAATGAGTGGAGATTGTCCCTCAGGAAGGCGTCAAGTGAATTTTTATCGGCTTTTCTGAATAGGTATTTTTTTCGCCTATTTTTCGGGGGTTTGGGATTACAATATTCAATCTCGCTACGACAACCCTGTGTT
Organism: Schistocerca piceifrons; assembly: GCF_021461385.2. NCBI lineage: Eukaryota > Metazoa > Arthropoda > Insecta > Orthoptera > Acrididae > Schistocerca > Schistocerca piceifrons. The sequence goes on from NC_060143.1 coordinate 550,285,421, forward strand.
CACTGATCCCAGGATTATTTGTTGCTAAGAGGTCAAGTGTGTTTTCACAACCGTTTACTATTCGCGTGAGCTCATGAACTAACTGCTCGAAATAATTTTCGGAGTATGCGTTTAGCACAATTTCGGATGATATTTTATGCGTACCTCCGGAATTAAACATGTATTTCCGCCAACATATCGAAGGTAAATTAAAGTCACCACCAACTATTTTCGTACGAGTCGGGTACGTGTTTGAAATCAAACTCAAGTTTTCTTTGAACCTTTCAGCAACTGTATCATCTGAACTGGGAGGTTTGTAAAAAGATCCCATTATTATTTTATTCCGGTTGCCAACAATGACATCTGCCCATACTAACTCACAGGAAGTATCTACTTCAATTTTGCGACAAGTTAAACTACTTCTGACAGCAACAACCACGCCACCGCCAACCGTGTTTAGCCTGTCCTTTCGGAACACCGTTAGGTTCTTCGCAAAAATTTCGGCTGAGCTTATGTCCGGCTCTAGCCAGCTTTCAGTGCCTATAATGATTTGAGCTTCAGTGCTTTCTATTAGTGCTTGGAGCTATGGTATTTTCCCCTTCATGTGTAGCCACATCCTGCGTGCAGTGGACAGCTGACCTATTCAGCGGAACCCGAAACCCAACCACCCTTTTGCGCAAGTCGAGGAATCTGCAGCCTACACAGTCACAGAACCGTCTGAGCCTCTGATTCAGACCCTCCAACCGGCTCTGTCCAGAGGTCCGCAATCGGTCCTGTCGACTATGCTGCAAATGGTCAACTCTGCTTTCATCTTGCAAGCAAGACTGGCAGCCTTTACCACTTCTGTTAGCCGCCCGAAACCAGAGAGAATCTCTTCTGATCCAAAGTAACACACATCATTGGTACCGACGGGAGCCACCACCTGCAGTTGGCTGCACTCTGTGCTTTTCATGGCAGCCGGGACCCTTCCCACATCTGGAATGACTCCACCCAGTATGCGCACGGGTGCACCTTGGATTTCTTACCCTCCTTGTCGGCCAAGGCCCTAAGGGGACCCATAACGCGTCTAACGTTGGAGCTCCCAAATACCAATAATCCCACCCTCTTCGATTGCCCGGATATTGCAGGCTGAGTGGTTTCCTCTGAAACAGGACAGGTGACAGCATCTGGCTCAGCGACAGTGTCAGCCACAGACAGCACCTGGAACCTGTTTGTCAGACAAACCGGGAAGGCCTTACAAGAGGCCACCTGGGAAGCCTTGCACCACCTGCTTCGCCCTGGGGCGACCTCCCACTCGACCACAGGTGAAGGGTCAGCCTCAGTGCCAGCAGTAACTGGGTTGGCCACTGGTGAGGACCGATCGGAGGTCTCGGACGTGCTGGACGTCCGTTGGATCCCCACGGCCGGCCCACAGCAGTTTGTCGGTTTTTCCGATCATGCGCCATTTGCCTGCACTGTCACACTCGACCAACAGATGGAGGGGTGTTTGGAAGCTAAATGTGGCCCTATTGGCGTCTCCTGACTATCTGCAACTTATCGATTTGACTTGGCATTCATGATGTCTACGATGTAATGGTGGCTGTTATGCACAAAAGCCGCACTCTATTTGTCCTTGATGACCTACGAAAGCTTGGAGGAAGCAATCCCTGAACTTTTTCTATCGAGTGATGAGGGACTGCTCTATGATGCTTTTCACCTGAACGATGTACAATAGTGAACTGTACCAAAACACAGGCTGTAGCCTCACTCGCCGCCACCTTGAAGGGATGCTAGTGTGAGGCACTCTTGTGACAATATGCGTTTGGAAGCTCCATTGATGTATCATCTTCTAGCAACAGGCGGCAACGGCGCCATCCTCTGATTCGACGCTTCACTAATGACGAAGGCAGCTAATACGACACATAATGTGGCTTTGGACTCGCCCTTCACGAGCATTGTGCTCGCCATTTACGAGCTGTCATTGACGAAGTCTCTTGGCGCATGTTCATATAGAGGCATGAGTAAGGGAAGACGAAGTCCTTGATCCTATCATAGTGAGAGCTGCTAACATGTCATCTGACGGCATCCCGTCGAATTTTATCAAGCTCTCCGACATCTCTTAGCACCCCAATGGACTGAACTGATGTCCACCATGGTGAGGGTCCCCGTTGCCTTTGTAGAGGGCCCCGTTGTCCCATTCACGAACCACCAGAGTGTCCATACTATCAGAGACTGTCTCCTCTTGACCGTGCTAAATAGCGAAATGAAGTTCTTTGGCGGTGTAACTTAAGAGAACGGCTCGTTATGTGATGTCCTACGGTCAGGTGTCACTAGGTGGAGCATGCAACATTTGGACAGCGCTCTGCCGCTATAGGGGTATGATTGCTCTCATTTGAGCTCAACATTTTCCTGCAGCTTAGGCCTCCTCAGACACATATCCGTCATATGGGATACACAGAAACCATTGTTGAGGTAGTCATACGTTTCCTGCACAGCGCAACATCCTAGGTCCTGTATAATAGCGGGCTCACACAACTGATTCTATCACGTGTTGTGCAGTGCTGTACGCTTTCGCTATAGAACCATTGTTATGTGGACTACTACAACAACTGAAGGGGATGTCCCAAGGTGGAAATCGATATTCCTGCGCCGCCTTTCCAGACAATTTGGTCCTCTGCCTTGAAAGTGCTGACAATAACTGGGTGGGATTTGCGTAGGTGACGATCAATGGAAAAGCGGATCTCTTAATGTACGTAAATTGCGAGCAATGTGTATTGGTATAGGCCCGCCTCAGTGGAGCGTTGACTTGCTCACTGTGAGCGATGCCTTAATCTGCCTTCACACCGATTTTATGATTGACCTGCGGCGCTCTGTGGCCATCAACTGCAGATGGCTGCTGCAGCAGATCGGGTTTTGACTTATTAAACATCACCTCCACTGCCTTTACCTTCTGTATTGTACACGCTATGTCAACACCTACATAGCCTCACAGAGTCCTCATGTGGTGCAGACTCTTCCGGTCATGCACACGCTAGTTGGCCAAATGTTAGCGGCAGTGGTTTCCTTCGTTTGTAGATCCACATGCCAATGACGTCGATAGCTTCACTCACATACTCTCTATTGGGTTGACGTCCGGCTATCGTGGAATGAACGCGATTAGCTTTGTCCTGTCTTGGCCCTGAAATCAGTCCTGAATAGCACCACTTTGATGGATGGAACTGCGGTCCTGTAAATAAGGTTCATTTTATTCCCGTGTATTTTAAAAAACAAAGCAACTAGCTCGGTGTGTTGGTATTTTCTACAGCATTTAAGAATTCAACTCCTGCCGTAGCTGAGAGATCTAGGCTAAATAGCCGATGAGGGACGCGGTTTACCGAGTCCCAACATATGATGAGAGTCGTAGCCTGCTGAGAGGCTCCTTAGGACCAATCGGTTGAATCAGATGCGAATGACGTGGTATCGAAATGAGATGTATAAAAAATCGTACAATTTTAACTTCTGCGTTGCGACAGAGCTGTGCAATAACATCCCTCGGTGGAGTAACAAGCACCAGCTGTACAAGAAACATGAAATGAAATGGCCAGAGGACCCAACCGGCGAAATTCGGTCGGCAGGTAGCACGTTTCATTTCAGGTGACGCCACATTGGGCAGCCTGTGTGTCGGTGGTGATAAGGACAACTCAACACGAGGCCACGAGCGAAGAAAATCGCAAATGCGGCCGGGAATCGAACTCGCACCCGCTGCATGGGAGAAAACACGTTACCACTCAGTTAAGCAGGCGGGCTGTACAGGAAAGTTTAAGCAATATGACGTAATAGTTGTTGCGAATTCGGAAACAAGACTGAAGAGGTCAACATAGATGTGAAAACATTGAGCACTAAAGTTAATCAAGCCGATCTGTTCAACCATCACGGAACTAGTGCAGTGGTCATATCAGATGCTTAAGACAAGTGAACAGAAAAATAGCAATAACAAAGGAAACATTTATGGTTGAGACATTCCAACAATTCAGAGTATCAGAGAAAATACGCAGCTCCAAGGCAAAATCTACTGTACGCGATTTACATCTCTATGAACCCTGAGGATTCAAGCTGAGGTTCGGCTTGAAGCAACAGTAATTTATTTGCAGATGACAGAGAACAGAAAAATGTAGATGAAAACTGTAAAATATCTTAATACGCGACAAAGAACAAAGAGGGCAAATGAATAAAATAAAAGAAGATGGAAACTCATTCGTTACATTTATGACACATCCCCCTTCTAATGAATGTATCCCCCTTCTAATTATGAGACTAGAAGCTATGAGGGCGACAGAGGAAACTAATTTCATGACATCGGGACTAGAACAAAATGCAACAACTATACTGGGGACAACAGCAGAATACTAAATGACAGAGAAGCACTGTTGTTATGACAAATTTGTAGTCTTTAGGAAATGAAAAGGTGAATATATGAAAACTATCGAAAACCGTTATGTTATTTCCTGTTCAAATCTGCTGGAAATAGAGGTCTCATTGAAGTTACAGCAGCTCGACGCTTATCTTCACTACGTATTCTCGAATACTAACATAGGCCTAACTGTTGACGATGGCATCAGTTTTCCACAGGTGCCCTATTCACCAAGCCGAGATGTAAACCCAAATGCCAACAGAAAAGTATCCGCTTCTCTCCCATTCCACAAGATACTTTGAACTGAAGCACTCTCGCCATGGCCAGTACACATAGTAATATTAAAACCGTTTTGTGCATTTTGTGTTCAGACATCATTCCATAACTCGTCACCAGATGGACTGAAAGTCAAATTAACAACGCGTTCAGAATCACATTCAACCCAAAATTGAGTATTACTTTTGGTGATCGAGTGTCGAAGAAATTAAACTTCAATAATACCAATACGAACATTTTGATAGCCAAAAGGCCCCATTACTACGCATCTATTAAGAATTAATTAAGATTTAATTGTAAGAGCTTGAGAAAATAAATAGAGGCCTTGGCCTTCGCTCCGTTTTCTTAACATCTTGTTGTTATTTTGGACCTCGGTGTTAGGAATATTCCAAGTAGATATCCTCATTCATACGGCACTTTTCACATTTCTTGTCAAAGCATCAGTACCAATTAAATTGTAATCGTTGTGAGCAGATGATAGAAACAAGTGTATGTTCAGAATGGTATGGTTGCTCAGTGAATGTGGTGGTATTAGGCTGTCCACGTGGTCTGAATGACGTCAGTGATGACGCATTAACTCTATCGATAATTACCTTAGTAATGATAAGGTGTGGGCGACTGAGCCTCTTGTGGGCAACGAGTCTGATTAAGCTCTCCATATATCATCACGCTCTGCGAGCAAGCCTACATTATACATTGTCTTGCAATTAGAAACTACTGCCCTGCTTCACCGCCTCACCTTTCCCTCAAGCACAAGCAGAGTATGGGACAAAAAATTGCTAACTTTTTAAAGAAAACCTCCGCCACTCTGCTCATTCTAATACACAAAGCATGTTCGCAGCATATTGGTGGTGGAATAGTGACTATGCAGTACTGAAAAAAAATCTACAATCGGAATTTAAATAATTTGCGACTTTCGGCACAGACATATACTTTTTCAGTAATACACGAAGCACCTGTCTCAGTAGCACCAAGCAGACACAGCGTTCATTCTTGTGGTAATTACAATAAGTCTTATGACAGTTACTTATCAAATACGAGGGTTGGAACTTTAATAGTGGCAACTATTTAAATACAGCTCATAGAAAATAGATACGTATTTCAAGTTTTACTGACCTTCAAAGAAGTGAACAGCACTGTGTATAGCCCTTGCCAGCGATGTGGAAGTCGTAGGATACGCTTAGCAATGCCAGATGTGTTGACAGTTCGAGTGGCGCGGTCTATTGCCCAACGAATTTGTAGCAAGTCTGATGTGAATACCATGAAGTGATCCTTCACGGCATTCGCTTCAGAACTGCTACAAATTCGTCAGGCGATAGACCGAGACACCCGAACTGTGAACACAACTGGCACTGCTAAGAGTATACTACGGCTTCCACATTGCTGGCAACGGGTTATACATAATGCTGGTGACTACTCTGAAGGTCAGCAAACTATGAAACACGTATCTATTTGTACAAGCTATAAATAAATAGTTGCCACTATTAAAGTTCTAATCCTTGTATTACCATCTGCTATGCAACTGAAATAACAGTCACTACACTTGTTTTATATGTTACAGTAAGTAAAGTGGTAAGTTCGTTGCAGTCCTGTTTCCGCTGTTATAAAATATTCTGAGTATTAATTATTTGACTGTATAGGCGCCACAATGTAATTCACATGTATCTGACATGAATTAAGGGCATCACATACCGATGACTAAGGAAATGATGCTGTTAAAGCGTTATTGCACAGATAGCAAGACAAACGTTCGGAAATCACTAGTATTGTCTCAAAAAACAATTATGTGTAAAATTTCAATTTGGCTACTGACAAGGGCACCTTCGAAGATCTGAGATTCAGTTCGGGATGAGACTTTGTGGTTACTAGTCTACCTCAAGGATGTCCACTCATAAAAGTGTTACAGCGCACAACGCAGAAAATTCCGAAAGAAAGGGCTCTAAAGTTTTAAACGTAGCTCATTCACACCTCATATATGGATCATAAGCTGCAAAGCTGCACAAAAATGAAGTAGTTCGATCAGTAGTGTAGTAGACACTCATGCGGCTGATCTAGGTTCGATCTTATTCACTGGTGGGTACGTAGGATTCTTTTAAAAATTATAAGAATTGTTAAATAAAGTAAGTAACCTGAGTATTATCAATTAAATTGTAAATAATTTTATTTTGTTTATAAAATGGCTAGCACAGCTATTTAAAATGTGAATTATACTCATCAATATTTTCTTTCTAAAAAGTTGAATAATTTCAAATGCATTTTTGATGGAAGTAAATTAACTAACATGTCACAAAATTCTGAGTCAAGTTTCAGTTACAAGGTGTACAACTTTGCTTCTGCTGTTTTACGATAGGTGGCGAGAACAGTATGAAGCGGTCGAAAGAAACAGATCGCAGATATCAGCCAGTTGGCTTGGACCTCAGTCAACAGAACCTCATTCACATTAAATGTTTATGTTGAGTAATTCAAATTGAGTTATTTAAGGAACATCATTAGCAACAGTCTTTTCATTAGGAAGAATAGTTTGCAACTATGTCCAAGCACACATCCGATACTGTCATTTATATCCATGTAAATGTAATGTTGCTTTCACTAATTAATTTATTTAAAATATCATCGGCCTCAATGTGAAAATTTATTATTTCTGGATGAATAAATTTTTCTCAGTTTTTCAAATTATATTGACCAATATGAATTACTACTGTCTCTCTATCACAATACATTTTTATTGTATAAAAACCACATAGTGCAACATTACCACAGCTGGATCATACAGATACAGACAGTCTTTTTCTGAGAATGAATGACTTACCACTAAACTGAGATGGGTAACTCATTTACTACCCATAAAAATATTATTAAGGAAACGAAAACCGATTGGTAATCAAAAATGAAATACCAAATAAGAAACAGAAAAATATTCATGGCAACCTCTTACCTAATTCTGTTCAATGTGCTTTAATAATTTCAAGGTGATGTGAAGAAGCAGCATTAATGATTAATGATATTCTCGCTTTGTGGTGGTTGAAATAGAATAAAATCAGTCATTTTTAGGTTTACTCCAATCAAATGTTTAGATGAGCCAAAATATCAAGAATTTATAAAAATGTGTAAAAATGGAAGATAGAAATAGTGACAACATTACTACTTCTATTGAGAATAATGAAGAAATTATACTATTAGATGAATGACAAGGTAATATGCTCATAGTATTTGATGATTTCATTCTAAAAAATCAGGATGTGTTTAGAGAATATTTTAGTACTGCCTGACATTTAGGAATAAATTGTTTTTATTTAGCTCAGATAAACTCAAAAATACCAGAACAATTAGTGAGAGATAACCTAAATTTGATAAATATATTTCGTAGAGATGATACAAATTTAAATCATATGTACCACGAGTTTGATGCTGGTGATTTTAAGTTTGACGATCTTAAAGAATATTGTAGTAAATGCTGGAATAATGGTTAGTTCGAATTTTTATGATAGAAATGACTAGAAAACTTAACAAAGGAAACTGCAGATATCAAATTGACGATAATTTTACATCACCCATCATACATTAGAGATGATTTATTAATGTTCTTTATTTACAGTAAATGTTTGCAAAATATGACTCATATCTTAGTAAAAAAGCTAGATGAAACAAAAAGAAAAAGAAGGAATTACAAGAAGAATTTACAAAATGGTAAAGACAACTAAGAAGAGAATATGAAAACCATAAAAAAGAATATCAGCCTTGCAACACAAGGAAGTGAAGAAGGATTAGATGAAGAGAAAAAGAACAAAAAAGATAAAGAACAAAACTTTAAGGAAATAAATCTAAGTGGAAGAGTATTAAAATGTATCAGTCACATTGAAAATAAAAGTTTTTGAGTGAGACCAGTTGGTTATTTTAAATATGTTGGTACATAAATTAACTATTGGTGAAAATATATGCAATGCTACAGATGTACTTTCGAATCTTTTGACTAAAAAAACACATTATAGCTAAACTACTTAAATATATCTGATGTGTGAATTGATCGACAGATAAGCAGTAAATCATGAAGATGAATTAGCTGGAAAATAAAATCATCATAACAAAAACGTAGGAATAATGCAAATGTTAACAAAAGAATTTTGTGACTTCATTACCAATAATCAAAAATGAAAATCATATATGACTAGAGTGTTAATAGCTTGTCACACACTTTTTGGAAACCTGAAAAACGGGGAAAAGATTGAGTAAATTGGATTTTAAATAATTTCCAATGACAGAGATGCATTCCCAGGATTTTAGTACTGCAAACTGTTCACTAAACTAGATGGATGACTAGAACGTGGTGATATGGTCATAAATTTCTTAGAAGAAGCATGCAACAAACATGACATTGCTTACAGAGATAATAAAGGTTTAAAAACTAAATATCAAGCTGATGAATAACTTTAGCTAGCTACAGAAAAGAGAATGTTTGCTAAAGATGCATCACTTGGAGAAAAATTATTAGCAACAACAGCTAGAGGCATAATGTACGGGAAGAGAAAATTGGGAATGGGTTTGGATGTTGGTGAAGGTGGGTGAGGACTAAAAAAATAGTCTCATAACAATTTTTAGGCACACTAGGTCACAACGTCTAACTGTAACCCGACACATACAGATTTGTACTTGCATGCCTCAGCTATCATGCTCCTACACAGCGAGAGGGTGTTCTGAGCACACTTGTGCACAGCGCACGCGATATCTCGGATTGTGACAGCCTAGCGGCTGAATTGCAGCTCTTGCAGGCCGTGTGCCGCACGAACGGTTACAACAACTGGCAGATAAAACGGGACTTAAGACCGAAGAAGCCGAGACCGCAGCCTTCCGAGGACGAAGACAAACAGGTTGCGACAGCGATCATACCATATGTCGGGAACGCATCGGCAAAGATCGGCAGAATACTCAGAAAATATAATGTCAAGTGCGTGTTTCGCCCTCCATCCAAAATGAAAACATTATTAGGATCAGTCAAGGACGACTCAGGACTCCGGAAACCGGGAGTTTACAGCATCCCTTGCTGGAGCGGGGATATGTATATATGCCAGACCATCCGGACGGTACAGGAGAGATGTAGTCAACAGAAACGTCACGCAGACAACGCACAGCCGACCAAGTCCTCCGTGGCAGAGCACTGTACCTCACATGGACATGACATGAACTACGATGGCACAAAGGTGTTTCAGCAATCGAACACCTTCTGGGATTGTATCATCAAAGAGGCAGTGGAGATCCGGCTGCATGACGAATTAATAAATAAAGATAGCGTTTTCCAGCTAAGCAAAGCCTGGGATCCCGCTTTAAGCACGATTAAAACACAACGACAGTCTACACGGAAATCCGCTCCTGTCAGGACACCTGTAGAAGAAGAAGCATTGTCACCACGACGGCAGAGTTCCGTAAGCGGTCGTGGCCGCGGAAGGACTGCGGCCCATGAGCTGTCGCGGGGCGCCGCACTTCCCCCACCACCGGCCGCGGACCGCTCGGAACGCCTGAAGATGGCAAGAAGTTGGATTGCCGAAATATCGCGCTTTTTGGAAGACGCTACCTGGTTGAAAACCCGACAAATTTTCAAAATTTCCACAGGTCCTAAAGATTATGATTTGGAATGTATTCTGAAGTATTGTGTTGAAAATACAATAAAAACAATAGAGTCTACACAGGAACTAAACTGCTGTTATTGGAGATAAAGCATTTAGAAATGAGAATTATAAGTAGAACCAATTTTGTACAAGAGCCATTTAGTAGCTTTCCAAAAATAATTCGTTTAAAAGAATTGAAGAAATGTTACTTCCCACATTTATTCAATACCCAAGAAAATGAAAATTAAATAGGATTTTTTGGGAGATGTCAAATATAATTGTGTTGAATCTATGAAACCAGAGAAAGAGAAATATGTCTCAAATCAGATAGGCAAAAAGTTAAAGGAAATTATGTATGAAATAGAGGAAATGAATGAATAAATACTGCAATTCTGATGTAGATATATTGAGAAGAGATTGTTTAGAAATAGAAAAACAATTCATTGAATTAGCTAATATATATCCATTATGTTATTTAACAATTGCTAGAGTTTTCGTGGCTGTATACTGATGCAAATATTTCCCTAACAGAAAAATTGTTGTATTGAATAAAGAGCAGAAGCAAAACTATAGCGAAGAGTCTATTGCTTGGCTAAACTGTTTAAACAATAGTAGTATTCTACATGCTCTTAATGGTAGTGAAGTAAGTATATCTGGAGCAAAAGTAGATGTCTTTGATAAAGAAAACAGTAGTTTTCATCAATATCATAGCTGTTTCCGGCATGGTTGTAAAAATGTTTTACAACTGAAATGGTTAACAATATAAATAAAGAATCGATGAATGACCTGTATCAAAAGACGTTAATAAGAAGCACAAATATGCAAAACGCTGAAGAATTTAGTGGAGATTTGGAAATGTGAGTGTATTAACATAGTAGATTTTTAAAATATTAATAAATTAAAAAAGTTGGCTAAAGCTATTGAACCTTTGAATCCAAAAGGTGCATTTCATGGTTGTCAAACTAATACCATAAAATTAAGAGATAAAGCAAATGGCATTATCATGACAATAAAATATCAGGGCCATTCAATAAGTAATGCCCCACATTTTTTAAAAAGCAGTTAATATACCTAGACAATCGTCCTTGTTGGTGCTTCACGCTTCATGTTGGTTCTGTGCACCAGTGAAGTTTCGAAGTGTTCTGCCAGGTTGGCAGAGCTGTAGTACAGAGTCAAAATGGTGTCTTCATACAACTCACATTACAACCAACATGCTGTTGTTGAATTATTCTGTGGAGAAAAAGAAACCATGATGAACATTCATTGATAGAAGTACAATTGGGCGATGGGTAAGGAAAGTTACAGCCTCAGGATATGCAGAAGCAGAGCTCCATGATCAGCCACACTCAGGACGTCCTGTGACAGTCATTGTTCAAAACATGCTGAATTCTGCAGATGCCATTATTCGTATCGACCGGCGATTCACAACTCGACAGTTGCCTCTAAATTTGTTGGTCAGCATTGAAAGTGCATCTGCAATGATCAAGACTCTCGGATGTTGAAAGAGGTGCTCATGATAGGTTCCACGAATGCTCGCAGCGGACCACAGGATTCAAAGAAAGGCCATTTCATCTGAATTGTTGGAGCGTTTTGAGACCAACAGGGAGGCCTTTATGTCACAGATCGTTAAGGGGGGCGAAAAGTGGGTGCACTACTTTGAGCCCAAAACAAAAAGGCAGTCCATGGAGTGGTATCAACCTCAATCACCAAAAAAGAAGAAATTCAAGACAACCCCATCCGCCAGAAAAGTCATGGTGACTGTCTCCAGGAATTCTGATGGCATCATTCTCCTGGATTTGATGCCAAGAGTGTCAATCATCAATTCAGAAGCATGAAGACTCTGAATAAACTCAAGAAGCGTTTCTAACGTGTTCAATCGACACGAATCCAGCAGCAATCTTGCTCCAACACGATAATGCACTCCCACACACAAGTCTGAGAATCCAGAAACACATCGCCAAATTGGGTTGGACATCTTTGCCTCATCCACACCACAATCCCGACCTGGCCTCGTCGGACTTCCATAGCCCTTGGGCCACTCAAAGATTCTCTACAGGGAACACACTTCAAAGATGACGAGAGTGTCAGTCACGCAGTGAAAACATGACTGAGGCTACAGGACAAGAGCTTTTACCAGCAGCGAATATATGTTCTACAATAACGTTGGCATATGGCCATAGAAGATGATGGAGACAATGTAGACAATTAGGACATGAACAACACATTTTGTTGTATATTTTCACCAAATTCTGACTCTTAACAATAAATATGTTCTGAGAAAAAATAAACGTGGGGAATTACTTATTGAGCGACCCTTGTATATTGATGTCTGTAGTCTTTTATCAACTGCAAAATATCATGAATATTATCCTAAGAGCCATCCAACAAAAATTTGTAGACCGAGACATTATACTAAAAAGGTAGAGATTTATAAAATGGAAAATGTTGGCACCTATAGGAGTGTAGAATCAACCTTTGCCAAAAGAGATAAAGATCAATAAAATTGGAAAACTGCTCTTTTACTTATGTGTCAAATGTGCAAAAGAAAAAATAAATGTATGTAATCACAATGATGATGTAAGACGTTTTATTGGAACTTCGCCATCTGATGAAGTAAAGAAAGTCGTGGAAAGAATGATATAAAATGCTAAGTATCAATAAAGCGTGTGATTTTAGAGATAAAAGCAACATGTTGTTTAAAAATTATGTAAAACACTTTATGAAAATATAATTAGCAACCACTCCCCATGAGTTTGAACCTAATGACTTATACCTCAAAACAAAGAAAGACAGTTGGATATTGCATTAGATCCTGATAAGATAAAAGAAAACCCAGAATAAAATACTGTTGCTATGATATGTCTAACTTCATTGTGGGGAAAGTTTAGACATTGGCTAAATATGAGTAAAACTGAGTATATTACAGATTATCACCAGTTTTATGAGATATAATTGGACGATTGATTAGACAATATTGACATAAATTTTATTAATGATAATATGGCTCAGATGAAAAGTAATTTCAAAGGGTATTATATAGAAGATAACACTGATGTAAACATTTTTATGACAGCATTCACCATATCAAATGGATGGCTCAGGTTGATAAAATTTTCTCAGTTTGACAGCCGAGTCAATGCGTTGTTCTCCAGCAACATTTCACCAAGTTTCTTGCTTTCCATCTTCAGGTGACAATGGAAAGTAAGGAACTTGCTGAAACATTGCTGGAGAACAATGCATTGACTCAGCTGTCAACCCAAGAAGATTTTATCATCGAGATTTGCCGAGAAAGCCTGCATTCTCATATACGGCTTAGGTTATTTGATATGTTAGATAAACTTGGAGAATCAGTTATGTATTTTGATACAAGTGGGGTAATATAGAGTATATAGATGATGGCAAAGATACTGGAAACAGGTTGTATGCCAGGTGAATGGACTGACAAGTTAGGAGACAAGTGGATTCAAATCTTAGCATCAACTGGATCTAAAAGTTACTATTTTCAGAAAAATGATAGAAATACTGTGATGAAGATGAAAGGGTTTACTTCAAAATATAAGGATATTCAAAGGTTGAATGGCAAATATATGATTAAAGTACTTGAGAATGAAGTGAAAGAAAAGATACAATTAGAGTACAAGCTGATAATGAGCGATTTTAAGCCAAAAACTTAATCAACAAGTAAGTTAAGAAAGAATTCTCATTTTAGTATAGTATAGTAAAAGAACAGTTCTAGATAATTATGATCCAGTGCCATAAGTATATTACAATTAAAATAAGATTTCTACATTTTCTAACATAAAAATAAAATTTGTATTGGGAATTTTTTTTAACATTTATATAAATAAAGTAACTTTTTTCTTGTATTCTCCATTTTATAAAACTACTTCCTTTCGATTTCTCTTTTTTAATTCATAACTTTGAGAATCATGAATCTGAATTAGAAAGTCAGAAATTTGAAAACTATCTTTAATACACCAGCTTTCATTAAATATAAGTAATGCTTCCTTTCTTCTGTAGCTAATATTTTTTGTAAAAAAATATAATATTATTTTAATATTCGTATTTTGTATGTAGACTTTCGTTTTTTAAAATTCTGTTAAGCTTTTCTTGTTCTTCATGAGAATAAATATTTTATTTCTATTTTTGTCGCCAGAGTTTTGGAGCATAATTCATTTTTTTAACTTTTGATGGTTCCCAATATTTTGTCTTCTTCATTTAAATAATTTTGTTCCTTTTGTCAAATACATATCTATCTTTAACAACTCCACCACTGGAATAATACTGTTTTTGCAATCAATGTTGTCTACTTATAACATGTAACATTTTATTGCAATAAAAATTTTGTCCATTTAAATGGAGCCCCTCCTGAAGAAGCTCAATAATGCAAGCAATTCTAATTTGTTTAAAAAATAGAGATATTAATGTAATGGGTTGAATAACACTACTGGATACAAATATTTCAGTACCAGATGTGCAGATAAAATAAGACTGTGCTTAATAATGGGTTTAAGATTCCTTTACTGAATGGATATTTGAAATCAATAGCAATTTAGGTTTCTAATTGTTTGAAGAGGGACATGTTAAATTGAGATACAATTGATTAAAGGAAATGAAAGCTAATTCTAATATATTTCTTGATTTAGAATTTTTAGTTTAACTGAAATTTATGATCAATTTTTTTATTATTCTGCCCACATTATTTTTTCCTGACAAACCTGCTTAGTTCTCTCTGCATTGTCAGCTACGTCACAACGAATATCTGGTTCGCTACAGCTGAGAGCTGTAGAGTTTTACAAGTGGCGTAGGTTCCAAATATCCTGGAATACCACTACCCATATCGTTTAGTGCCTTGTGAACTTTGCGTGGAAAGACTTATACCAGACTGGACATGCATACTCTGCAGCACTTTGAAATGTTGCTAATGTCGTCGTTTGGAGGGTTTGTCGTTTGGAGTCCTCCCTACTACCAGTGATCCTCGAAAGGATACTATTTCTGGCTTCCAGCTTAATTCTCATATCCTTACAGTGCTGCCTGTATGACAGACAAAGTGATTGGTCTCTTTCTTGTTATTCAAATGTTTCTGGCAAGTTAATAGCAAAACGGCGTTTAGACTATGTAATGATAGCTCAGCATAAAGAAGTGACATAAATTTTATTTTAAACGGGGCATGAATGTTAATTTAGCACAATGATTGAACGAAAGTGAGAGTTCTGGCGCGCAGACCAGAGGGTAATCCTTCCATCTCCTGTTAAAACAGACGCTGAGAACACAAGTCAGTTCAGTAGGCGGCAAAAATCACACGTTCGTCGGAACTGCGAGGTATCATCTGTCGTTTCTACCTAACACTACTTCATGAAGTCATCATTCAGCTACTTCTTCTTGTTCACATGAAATGTGATACTGGATGGAGGGCTATGGCTTCCACAGCCAGAAATCCTACGTTAGACAAAAACTTGGACTGACCAATTCAACACATATCTGTTAGTCCACTGAGCAGGCTGAAAGCAATACGTGTCACTAGTCCACTGAAGAGTGCTCTTCAGACAGATAAGAGTTTCTACATATAAAAAGCAAATTTAAATGTGTAATATGTTTACAAAAAATACACTTTGTAGTGAAAAATGTTGTAACATTCGCCTATCTGTCTAATATTCAGTTTCTGATATTGATAGCTATATAATGTGAACCTTAGTGTTTCTGTCAGGGTGTCTCTAGGTTCAGTCCACAGGGAGGATGATCTTTCCGTAGGACGCTCTTCGGACAGCATCAGTTTGTTCTGGGAGTGAGAGACACTGCTGTATCCAAGGTGAGGGTAACGATAGTACCTAATATACTTATCGTATGCACAGATGTGGCGGAGAGTCCTCCACTAACTACATTTCTCTGCATCTATTCATGTCTATTGTGCACTCCGACGGACTTGGGCAAATCCAGCAGGACAATGCGTCACCCCACACGATCATAATTGCACTTGAGTGGCTCCAGGAACGCTCTTCTGAGTTTAACACTTCTGCTGCCCACTAAAGATCACTATGCCACCGAGACTGTCTGATACCACAATGTTTAACAACATTTCCCTGTTATTTGAAACATGTCAACAAGGTAGGCTACATTTTCCTCACATTTAAACGGATTTATTCAGAGTTATTGATACTGAAGCGTTCTGTGAAATCTGCCACGAAATCCCGTCAGTGATAATGAGAATAAGACATGCTCGGTTTTCTTTTTCTTTTTGAATGGTTTCGTCATGTTGGTAGTCTACGTCCAGAATTAAGAAGCTAGCGTCACTGACCACTTAAAGAGCCTAATAATTGTGTATTAAAGCAGTCAGCAAATTTGAAAAAACCTGCACGAATACCACTTCACCATCAGTGAAGCAGTTTAACAACAGCTTTGCCCACCTAGATCAGAAATATACCACACATTTCCATTTGCCTCAATGCCTCATCAGCTGTAGTGACGTCACAAAACGTTGTCCTCGTCTCGCAGGAGACGGCGGCCCCTCCGCTCGCCCCCGCACCCGCAGCCCGCAGTGCTTCAGAGGTGCCGCACCGGAAGGGGAAGCGACGTCAGCGTCGTCGTGGAAGGCCCACCACCGCCCCCCGCAGCTCATCCTCCAGCAGTGGCGAGGCTCCGCACACCAGGTGGAGGCCGCGGCGGCGCTACCGCAGGCGGAAGCTACGTGCGGGTCTTCGAGGCCGGTTCGCCGCCCGCACCGCCGCCGCCGCTGCCCCCAGCAGCTCCTCGTCCGCCTCCGGTAGCAGTTGGGAGCTGCGGCGCTAGAGGCGGAGGCCCAGCCGCCGTTGTCGCGCCTGCGTCCGCACCAGCGTGGGCGCGCGGAGGCCGTGAGTCAACAGGCAGATTCTGCGCGACGACTACAGACTGTGTTCGCGTGCACAACAGTAAATAAATGGATCCCTCGGTTCCGTCTTGGCACTCTGTTGTTGTTCTTGTAGTTTCAATCAGTGACAGACCTCACAGCGGTGACCGACATTACGAAATTGTTAATCGAATCGTTTCTGGGAATCCGCTGTGTTAGCGTCAGATCCCGCTAGAGTATTCTGCGCGGAAATGTTAGCAGCAGCAAGCAACAGGTGCTTCACAGAGTCTCCCTCTGCAGCAGGGCACCTTGTGTTTTTTTAGTGTATTTCGTGGTCGTCAAACAGTTCGACGCCATGATTTACGACCATTTCCCAAAGGAGAATTCTGTTCAGAAAACGTAATGGGAGCAGCAAGGTTGCCATGGAGACACCCCAGTGGCAGTTTGCATCAGGCGTCGCGTCGCTGTCTGGCGGCGTCAAACTTTTCCGCTGCTGCCTGCTTCTCTGAATATTCGAGCAACCAGTCACAAGCACAGAGTGTGACACGAGATGACCTCCACCAGCACATATACATATACATACGAATTGTCTGTAAAGCGCTAGAACGGACGTGCTGGACACTCTCAAATATTTCATCTGATTTTGAGGAAACTATTTCGTAAACATATAGATTCTTTCACATCCCAAACTGACACCTTGGAGCGATAGTAAATTGGACTTCTTTTCGCTGTTCATCATAGTTATTGTTATGCATCAAAGTCAATACACAATACACGAAATCTTAAGAGTTTACAATGGTAAACATGCATTGTGTAGACTTTGTTCCATTTCAGGCCATACATTGCTCAATATCAAATTTAGATAACATATTGAAATAGTGTTATGTTGAAGACAAAAAGATATTTCCATTCTCGACATATTGGTTTGTATATATATGGGAGGATAACATGGTACATTCAATTCTACATGCGACTTGGATGACCTATAGTCATAACATACGTCGTATTTCATGTCCTTTACTAGATACGAAAATGGAATTTTCTTACAAATGCTGATGTGGACCAGACACACACTGTGTCATGCAATTAATACCATAAACTTTTTTATCTATCGAGGTATGGAAGCAACTGCAGGTTTTTCGACGCAACCATATACTTTTTTGGAACTGCAGTTAATATCTTGTCAAAGAAGAATACAGTGACAGAACACAAGTTTATATTTACTACAACCTGTGTGAGCTACTAAGCTCTAATCAAAACCTGTTATGTGTCATGTCACAAGATGTAATCCCTAACTACACCTTGTGACCCTTTCATTTTGCATCATGGCCTTTTCTTTACTTACAACCTTTTAATGCTTTACAGGTGCGTGTAACGACATCGGCTTCCAAATTAATTTTCTAGCTTCGTTATTGAAACGGTCTTCATAGGCAGGCGTCTGATACAACACTTCAGTTTCTTTTACTAAAAGATGATACATCCAACGTGCTATCATCCCGTGATGCAAACTGTCAGGTAAAATTCCCTGTCCACATCTTCAAATTACAAAAGCCCTGGAAACATACAGAACACAAGATGACTGTTCCCACTAACTTATTAGTCGTGGTGTATGGCCAAAGCTGCTATAGTAATTAGCTTTGACGTTCTCATTTTAACTTTAGATTCGTTTCTCATTCAGTAAAATATCGAGTGTGCTTAAGATTAACCTACATCCCCAACACCGATAATAACTAAAAATAGTGTTACATCAAATCAGTTCGGCCTGTGATCGGCATGCGAATGGCTACATGGTTTTTTTATGTCAGCAGATTTGTTTAACTTTTATGTTGAAGTGTTGAACGAAACTGAAGAAGAAAAATTCTAGGGTTAAGTTTTGCAAAGATCGACAATGATCTATTGATCGGGCTTAAGATTAAATTAAAGGTAGAAGCCTGAATCGTAGCAGCTAACTGATTATGAAACACTGAAGAGTGCAGAAGAATTAAGCAATTCTGGCAGCTTTCAACCAAAATTTCACGCTACAGCTGAACAAGGATAAGTAGAACCAGCATCGAAAAATCTTCACTGCCTTTAAACAGTCGAGCACTGAGGTGACAAAACTCAAGGGACTGTGATATGCACGTACACAGATGGCGGTAGTACGGCGTACACAAGGTATAAATGGGCAGTGCACTGGCGACGTAGTCATTTGTACTCAAGTGATTCATGTGAAAACGTTTCCTGTGTGATTTAGGCGGTACGACGTGAATTAACAGAGTCAGAACAGGGACTGGTAGTTGGAGCTAGACGCATTGGCCATGCTATTTCGGAAATCGTTAAAGAAATCAGTACTGCGAGATCGACAGTGTCAAGAGCATGCCGCGGATACCAAGATTCAGGCATTTACCCCCACCAGGGACAACGCAGTTGCCGACGACCTGCACTTAATGACCGAGAACAGCGGCGTTTTCATAGCTGTCGGTGCTAACAGACAAGCAACACTGTTTGAAATAACTGCCGAAATCAATGTGGGACATATCCGTTAGGATAGGGCAGCGAAATTTCGCACTGATGGGCTACGGCAGCAGACAGCCGACACGAGCGCCTTTGCTAACAGCATCACCTCCCCTGTCGCACCTTTCCAAGGGTCGTGGCCATTTTGGTTGCACCCTAAACGACTGGAAAACCGGGGTCTGACCATGTGAGCTCCGATTGCAGTTGGTAAGAGCTGATGACAGCATTCGAGTGTGGTGGAGATTCCACGAAGCCATGGACCCTCGTTGTCAACAAGGCGCTGTGCAAACTGGTGGTGGCGCCATAACCATGTGGGCTGTGTTTACACGGAATGGACTCGTTCCACTGGTCCAAGTGAACCGATAATTGAATGGTATGTTGTGGTACTTGGAGACCACTTGCAGCCTTTCAACGATGGTATTTTTATCGATAACATTGCACCATGTCAATCAATGGCCATAGTTGTTCACAATTGGTTCGAACAATATTCTGGATAATTCAAGATAAAGATTTGGCCACCCAGATCACCCGACATGAATGCCATAGAACATTTATAAGACATTCTTTCACAATTACGGACGGCTGTAGAGGTAGAATGGCTCAGTATTTCTGCTGGAGACTTTCACTAACTGCTTTATGCTGGAGAAAAGGAGATCCGATGTGATGTAGGCAGGTATCCCATGACTGTTGTCTTCTCAGTGTAGCATACATAGAGTGGTTTTATCCAGAGATGAGCGATCACACTCCAAGAAAAAAGACATTTTTCGCACACAGTAAGTCTGTTACCCCAAGAACAAACAAATTTATGGCTATGATACCTCATGTTGGCTCTACCGACTATAAAGTAATGCTGTACATGATATGGTTGTAACATGAAGTCCTGTTCAGTGGAGACACAGGATTTTCTCCAAGTGTCTGGACACATCGCCTTCATCTCATGCGTTACATGACAGAGCCGCAACGAATGCAGCAAATGTGACACTTGTGACTTAAGACCCTTCTTCACAAATCCTGTTGAGAGCTAACTGGCAACCCAGGCAGTGTATCCACTACATACTGTGGGACATCGCCGGACTGTATCTTACCGCTTAGAGCGTGAAAAATATGATTGTGTATATGACATCATGAGAACCAGACACCAAATCACTGGGTCTCGAGACTGGACGCTTGACTTTCTGAGCAGAACAGTCTGCAAAACGAGTTCACTGTTTGTATTCAAATAAGACGCTCTCAATCCGCAGCACTGGCCCCACTCGAGATCTGTTAACAAGGACATGTCCCATGTGCCTGAATCAACTGGACTGCACCAATACACCAAATCAGTGAACAAATTCGCGCTGATCATTTTGTCCTGAGTCGACACCACTTCAAATAGGAGGTGAAACAGATAGTATTGTTGCAAATTGGGAACACTTGTATAAGGTCCATATTTATGTCACAAAGCCCACTTTAGAGCAGATCACTTATAAAGGAAGCAGCTGCTTCTTTATGGGCAAGTTCAAGTAAACGCGATGAAAAGCAACCAATGATAAGAGATCCTAATAGAAAATGCTCAAAAAGAAAAACTTTTATCCTACTCTCATTGTTTGTATAGTTTGAGTTTTGCTGATCACCAGCCTCTTTCTTGATACTCTTTTGCCCACAGAAAATGTATGTAGAGCCACCAATGTTCTGTAGGACAAAGTTAATACTTATTCTCGGTGCAGTTGACGTTAGTGCACTGTGTGTCAAATCAAGAAGCTGAGTCCGTGAAATGTCTCTCTACAGTCAAGATGGGTTATGAGTATGGCAAGCTGATCGTCGAACTGGCATACACATAGCGACATTATTCGAACATTAGACAACTAACATGAGATGCATAACACTGAACATCTGCCTCATCATGGTCCCTGCGCTCATAACGGTCCTATCTGCTGCCTCCTAGCTATAAACTGTGGCTCCTAGCTACACCGAGGAGAATGCAGAAGTGCTTTGCGCTGGCTTTCTGGAGGCATCTGTGAAGGCTGTGTCAACACAAGACAGTATGCAGTCGTCTCCAGGCGATCCATTAAGAACCAGATCATGAACCATGCTCACCCTCCCCTGGACTGTATTGTGAGTGAAGAATGTGGGTGAAGGAACACCAAGAACGGAAACTGGGCCAGTGTGTGTTCTGTAGCCCTGATGGCCATGGTAGTTGGGAGTGGACGTGGCCAGGTTCCAGCACACATCTGACGCATGCAGTCCCATAAGATGATCGGGCAGGGTGGGGGGAGGGGGGCGTGCATCAGTCATGTTTTGTGCCAGAACTGTCTACAGTCTACATAGGTTGGATGCTGCTCGGCACCAATTGGAGGGCTGTGCACTACTGCGATAGTACCCTCCAGCCTATTGTCCAGATCTTCCAAGGCAATAATGCACGAGCACACCGCACCCTCCTCGTGAACATCTTCTTCCAGATAGTGGGAATTCAGTGAATGGAATGAATTGCAGTATCTCCTCACAAGAATCCTTCTCAGTATGCTAATAACAAGCTGTAGCTTTCACTGTGTAAACATAGAAACCCTTCTTGTACAACGAGGAAGGCAGAGTGCATTTACTTTGGTTATTCAGAAAACTTAGTGTTTCATTCCTTCTCCACTTGTATTTAAGCACACATGTGCTCATGGACACGCAAGTTACACCATTTTTGAGCAGTTTATAAAGAGAAGGGTACCAAAAAGGTTTACTTCTGTTGTGTTCACCGAAGTACACTTGACATTAAATGTAAAGGTGACAGGAAGAGAATCCATCATCACAGAAGGTAGTCGCTCTGATTGATCTTTCTTACTATGCACACAACATTTGTCTCAATGCAAATTAGTTATCATCAGAAATTTAAGGCAACCAGAGTAAGAAACACCCAACAATAATTTGTTAATAATACTAGACTTTTTTTGCAACCTTGCTTGTACATGCATTTGACATACACAGTAAGACCAAGAAAAATGTGACACTCTTTGATAGCCGATATCAATGGAACAAAATGACATACCGTTACAATAATACCTTGGGGGGAAAGGTTAATTTATGTGTTCAAAGTGATTCCCTATTAGCAGCCAAAGAACGTCACTGGCGCCTAACTGTTGACCGAACTACAGCTATCAGTTTTGCTGATGTGATAGCCACACAGGACGTCTCGATCATTTCTCGTAGCTCATTCAGTGCACATGGCTTCTGTGGATAAACTTCGTTTTTCAGTATCCCCAATAGGTATAAGTCAAGAGGAGTAGGATTTGGAGACTTCTGTGGCTACTCAACTGCTCCTCTTCAACCTATCCATTATACAGGAAGATTTTCATCCAGGTAGGCTCTGACATCTCTGTTGTAGTGAGGTGGAGCGCCATCTTGTTGTAGTAAAAATCTATCATTCCAAACACCTCTCAGATGGCGGATAAAACATGTGTGTGCAGCATATGAAGATACACCCCACCAGTTACGATATCTTCAAAGAAGAACTGGGCCAAACAAAACACATGATGGAAGACCATATCACACATTAACACCCAGTAGACTAACATGTTCGTCCACTTGAAGTTGAGGATTTTCAGGATCCCAGTGCACACAGCAATGGAGGTTTACAGTACCATTCAGTTTGAATTGCGCCTCGTCAGACCAGAAAACCATCCCTGCAAACTATTCATCCTCACGAAGTATGCCTTCAAATCACTCTCAGTACCCCGTCCTTTGATACAGGTCATCTTCGTTCACAATGTGCAGCGAGCTTGGAGTCTACACTTTCCACTTTACAGCTTTCAGAAATCGTTGTACGCTTGATTAGCTTACCTCACTTTTACATGCACCCTGCTTCATAGATTTTTGAATACACCTAGTAAAATGATGTGACACAGCATTGCTGAAAGCTGGATTTTGTTGATGCTTTCAATCGGCTACACCTTGATGCTTTCAATCGGCATATCCTGGAAATTACCGTTGGCTTCATATTCATCCTAAATACGATGAACTGTTGTACGTGTTGGTGACAGTTCTGTACCTCCATCATGTTTCTGTACTTGCAGTACTAATTCAGTATGGCCTTGCATTGCTCAAATGACAATCTTCATCATTCATTGCTGCACTGTCATCTGCTGGAAAACGCGCGCCGAAATCTGTTGAGAAAGCAATGGACTACACTACCATGCAAAATTGCTATGATGAGTCATTTTGTTCCAAAGATATTAACTATGAAAGAGTGTCTAAGTTTTTCTGGATCCTTCTGTGTATTGAAGACATCTCCTCTTCTTCCTCTCTCCTATCTCTCTCCTCACCTCATCGTTCCAGCTCTGTATTTCCATCCCATCCTTCCCAAGCTGTTTCTCCACATCCTTCACTACACTTCATTCATCTCCTTTCAGTCCCTCTCTCCGAGCACATTTTCTTCCCCCTCTCTTTTTCCACATTCTCCTCTCCTCACTCTGTCCATATCCTCCTGCCCCTTTTCAGCCTATCCACAACCCTTCTACCCCCTCCACCTGCTTCCTGCATTTCCACCTCTCAAAGTATATCTCCCCTCCCCCTCTCTTTGTCTACCCCCAGTTCTCTCAGCTGTCTGTCCATCTTCTCCACCCCTTCTCCCAGTTCATCACCCCCTCTCCCATCGATGTGTCTCATGCTGGAATTGCCAATGCTACATGCATAAGATGGCTCCTCTCCCTTCTCTCTCTATCTCCTCCTCCCAACATTTTCTATATAACTCTTCATCCCCCCCCTCTTGTCTATTTCCTCCACTCACTCTCTCTGACCATGTCATCTTTCTCCACTCACTCTCTCTGACCATATCCTCCATCCCCTCTCTCTCACAAAATCTTCCTATCCCCTCCCTCTGACCACATCTTCCTACTCCTTCCTCTACCCACATCTATCTACACCTCTTCCATCTCCACCTACCCTTCTCCCTTTTCCACTTGCCCACTAGCCCTCTACATACGACTTCCACCTGCCTCCTACTAATTCCATTCTTCCCCAGTGTCCATTTCCTCTTCCCCCTCGCTATATTCATCTCCTCTATCAATCTCACCCTGTCCCAAGTCATGCTCATCAGCACATGTAGCCTCTGCAATACAATTGAATAAAGCAAGCAGTTACTACATCCAGCTTGAATAACATTTCTGCATCTGTAAGATCGCAGATGATATGCAGCACCATGCCTTTCTGTTAGCTAATGCTGGCCCATCGGTGTTTCAACTCTTCAAGGAGCTTCATCCCAAGGCTGAGCCACAGGCCCTCTCATACACCACCACTGAGGGTAACCTCGACAAATATTTTGAATCCCATAATCCACATCACTGCAGCCCATCACAAGTTCTTTAGTTACCAGAAGCTATCCTGAGAGATCTTGTGTGAATGGATTTCAAGGCCTCTCCATGGAGAGTAGCTTTTCTTGTTCCAGTAGTTAGTGTCATTAGCAGTATGCCTTCTATCTGGTAACGGACATTGTGGTGGTGCATTCGCCCAATGAGACTCTCTGCCAAGACCATCTCAAACATAAGGACTCTTTGTTGGATGCATGCCTTTCCATATTTAGTGCCTATGAACAATCTTTCTTTCTTTGAGAGGGAAAAATTTACGGACTTCTCGATGACGCAACGTACAGAAGGATAGAAGGATAACCGACAAGTCGCCTTCCAAGAAGAACCGTTGAACATCTTCACAGTACCTTTGATGGAAAAACTGCCAAGAAACTTCGACCACGAGCGGCAACCAAAGGTCCACAAGGAGGGGACACCTGTGCGTCCAATAGACAGCAACATAAGAGCAGCAACCTATGAACTAGATTAACACCTGACGGGTCTCCTTAGTCCATTTGTGGGAAAATGCGAAAACCACATCCACAGTTCCATCCACTTTGTGCAACGTACACAAGAACTTTGGCACCAGGATAGCGGCTTGTTAGTGAGCTTCGACGTAGTGTCCCACTTCACTAGGGTACCACTGAAAGACTCCATCGATCTGATACGCAAGAAATTCGACAACAACCTAACAAGGCTCTTCGAGTTCGTGCTCACCTCAACATACTTCCTGTTCGACGGAAATTATTATGAACAGACAGATGGCGTCGCCATGGGATGCCCGCTTTCACCGGTTGTAGCCAACATTTTTATGGAGAATTTCGAGGAGAGGCAGTAGAACAAGGAAAACAAAAGCCAACTTGTTTCTTCCGCTACGTGCATGACACGTTCGTTGTTTGGCCACATGGATGGGACAGCTTAAATGAATTTCTGGGACACCTCAACTCGCTGCACCCCAACATACAGTTCACGATGGAGGTGGAGCAGGGTGGTGCCCTACCGTTTATTGACGTCCTGGTGAAACGGAAACCTGACGGCAAGCTGGGACACGGTGTATACAGAAAACCTACATACACCTAAATGCCTTCAGTTGCCACGACAACTCCCAGCGTGAAGGCGTTTTACGCACACTTGTTCACAGGGCACGATCGATCTGCGATCAGGAGAGCCTTCCAGCAGAAATGCAGCACCTCGAGACAACGTTTCGGAAAAATGGGTAAAACCAAAAGCAAATAAGACTTGCACTCGGACAGACTGCGCCAAGAGAACAAGAAGAAGAAACAGAAGAACACAAGTCATTGGCGTGAACCCCTTTGCCGGAACCACCTCAAGAAAAACCGGTAGAATCCTGGGGAAAACACAGTGTGAAATGTGTATTCCGACCCCCTGCAAAATCCTAGACTCTACTAGGTTCAATGAAAGATGACCTAGGCCTTCGAAAACAAGGCGTTTATCAAATTCCCTGTCAGTGCAGAAAATCATACATTGGGGAGACAGTCCGCACTGTAGAAGAGAGGTGCCACGAACACAAGCGACGTACCGAATTACGCCAGGCCACTAAATCAGCCACGGCTGACCATTGTATAAAGACTGGCCATACTATGGACTATGAAAAAACAAAAATACTCTATCAATCCTACTTCTGGGACTGTGTTACTAAAGAGGCCATCGAAATGCAACTACAGGACGATATAGTTAATAAAGACAGCGACCTTCAACTTAGTCAGGCTTGGAACCCCGCACTCAGCCTGGAGAGAAAGATGCGGTCCCAGAGATCGAACACCACCCCCAACGGCGGCAGCAGGGAGACTGCAGACCCCAGTTCAGACCCAGGCGCCGCTTCCCCCACCACCTCCAGCAGGGGCCGCGCCGGCCGCACCGAAGGCACCGGGAGAGAAACGGGTGAGGGGGTAACGACTAGTATTTATAGGGCGCCGAGAGGAACAGCACAGCATTCGTCAGGAACCACCTGAAGATGGCTGCGTGCACGTCTGCCGAAATATTGTGGAGAAATTACGACGCTACCCGGTCGTACCCGAGAACTGTTCAAATTGGAAATACGCCAGGAAAACTTCAGATCGCGTAGAGATGGAATAGATTTGGTGAGGAACTATGTATTAGACACATGTACGGGACTATATCATTTGATCAAATTCATTGAAATGAAGGGAATGCAAAGAAATTCTTTCTCCTAGTGATGCTGTTGTTGTACATACTGTAGGAGTACCCCTGACAATGAAAATTTAAGGTGTGACAAGACATACGTTCATACAAACTATAAGTTAGAGAGTCTGGTCATAAGCATGATGTGTACCTTTAAGTTTCAGTCTGGCACAAGATCATTCGTTATGACATTCACTACATTGCAGGTTCATCTTTCTGCATAGTTTTCAGGTATCTAATATCATATCATTCTATCTTCATTACCACTGACACCATTTCTTTCACTTCTATAAAATTAATGCAGTCTATATATATCCCTGTGGTTGCAAAAATGATTACCCACCTAACCCAGTC
Source organism: Schistocerca piceifrons (assembly GCF_021461385.2). Classification (NCBI taxonomy): domain Eukaryota; kingdom Metazoa; phylum Arthropoda; class Insecta; order Orthoptera; family Acrididae; genus Schistocerca; species Schistocerca piceifrons. The sequence continues at coordinate 550,312,784 of NC_060143.1, forward strand.
ACTCCAGTGGTGTTCCTCCTACATACTGTCTGGAAGGACCTCTGGTTATAGTGCCCAGAACTAATAGATGGAAACATTACTGTCAATGATAGTCTGAATTAGGCATGGAGGCATGCTCACACAGCCTAATATTTTAGCTAATTGCTCAAAAGAAACAGACATTCTGGGTTAGAGAATTGGTTTGGTTCAACTTTCCATTTCTCACAAGATATTAATTCCACAGTAGGTTCCCCATTTCAGAACGAGTGCTATGATCTTATTTCAAGTAATTGCATACTCTGATTTTATCCCTGCTGACACTACATGAGTAGATTTCATTTTATTGAATTTGGTAGGTTGTTATAAATCTGTATTGCTGGGTAGGTCATGGTCCCCCATGAGTATTCCCACACACACAGTGGGGGAATCACTGGTAGCATGGTTTGTAGGAAGTATGAAGGAACGTTAGTAGCAGTGAATGTTTGAGACAGGCTGGAGGTGTGATCAGATAAACCAAAATGTAGTTTAACACTGACTGATTACAACAAGCAGGGGATCCAGGTTTTTAAATAAAGTCCCAGACTGGCACTAATTTTTGTCTATCACAAGCACAATAGCATTTCCCCGAACTTTTTCCTCCCTCTTTCTGATTAAAGAATCTCTGGCCCTATAACTTAAAATTTGTACGGTCTTCACATTCAGATCTGTGACAAGCTGGTAAGTGCAAATATTTCCTATTTTTATTACATGAAGACGAAAGTGAGTTTCATTCCATTAAACACGATTCCTCTCCCTCTCTCTTCCTTTCTTTCAGAGTCTGTGGGCTGTAAAAATTAATCTTTTATGCAGATGATGTTTGTGTATGTTGAATAAATACGGTGTTCTAATGTGCTGGGCAATCATGCAGAATTTCTTGATTTTTTTCTGCAAATAAAAGTACAAAAATATCCTATTTTTGGGAACTATTAGTTTTTCCCCTGAAGTAGAAAGAAGAATAGGTTGGAAAGATTATTAAGGAAGGGCATGTAACTCAGACCGCAGAATGTGAGGGACACACTTCTGAGGATCATGAAGAGCAAACCTCATCCTAATAGGTGTGAATAAGCCTGAGACAGGAGCCAAAAGGAAGTCAGAGTTGAGAGTAAGAATACATAGAAAGAATAGTTAGAGACAGATACGAAATGGATATTATAGTGAACACATCAGTTAAGCAGTTTCTCGCTTACCTCCCCCCATTATCCCCCTCCTCCCAAAACATTGCACTAATACTATATAACACTGCCTCTAGCATTGATAACGCCAAATTGAACTGAAGTCATTCATCGATGATTACATCCCGTAGAGTTGCCAAACTACAGGCATGTTGAAGCTTCCTGCCAGAATAAAAATGTGTGACAGACCAAGATAAATTGGGACCCTTGCCTTTCATGGACAACTGCTCTGATCTGATTTGATTTGATTTGATTTTGTTTTCTTTTGTGGTGCAAAAAACAAATAAGGTCATAACCACCCAAGTGGGAACCATAGAACACGAACACAGAAAAGGAGTTAAAAGTGACTACATGTTAAGCACAATTGATGCAAGGAAAGAGAGCTACAAACAAGGACTACGTCTTGCAGATAGGTCCACAAAATACACTGTAGGGACAACAGTGGTCTCGAACTAAAGATTAAATGTCCTTCGCCGCATTGCTTCGACAGATAAAAATTAAAATGCTGTCAATAGCCTGTTCATTGTTGACTAAAAAGACCAGTAACTCAAATGGCAAACATACATTAGAACATAATCAGTTAAAATGGGGCATTCGGACAGGAAATGGTGAACTGTCAAGGTTGATAATAGTGAGCATTAAGTTGTGAGTGATTACTGCTTAACAAATGGTGATGACTAAAAAGACAGTGCCCAAAATGCAACCTAGCTAATATGATCTCCTCATGTGAGGAGAACCAAGACAGGTCAGCCAAACTGCAGGGAGAGTTTTACTCCCCAGAGCTTGTTCCCATGAAGGGAAGAACAGCGGTTATGCCAAAGTGACACCAATAGCTGATAGATGGCAACACAAATACCATCAGATGGAATGGAAGAACTAGTGGACCGAGCTACGAGGACTGCAGTCTTGGCAGGAGCGTCAGTGTCCTCGTTTCCTGTCAGACCAATGTGACCAGGAACCCACATAAACATCAAAGTGGCTCCATCAAGAGAGAGCAAGTTACAGCTTTCCTGGATCCGTTGAACTAAGGGATGGATGCTGTACAGCACAAAGAGAACTTGAAGGGCACAGAGAGTCAAGGCAGATGACACAATTGAAACGGCTGTGTCGCCGGATGTAATGCATGGCCTATACAGGCGAAGAGCTCAGCTGTAAATATTGAGCAATGTTGCAGAAGCCAGTACCGAAAAACGTCGGTGACACTGATGAAGGCACACCCAACACCACAGTCAGTACAAGAGCCATCAGTGTATCCGAAGGTGTTACCACTAAGATCTGTGCGAAGGTCGAGAAACTTACACCGATAGATCGAAGCTCGAGAAGCATTCTTAGGAAATGAATGAAGTTCAAGGTGAACAGGGGCTGCCACACGAAGGCAAGAAGGTGAAGGGTTCACAGCCATGGGGAAAGTGTCATGTAGCATGAAGTTAAGCTGCCAGAGCAATAGATGAAAATGAACTCCAAGAGGAAGCAGAGAAGAGGGACTCACCCCATACTAGTGGTCAAGTCATCAAAGAATGAGGCAAATGGCACATGTATCTGCCGAGGAAAACATCATGCAAGTATGACAGCAGTAGTTCAGCACCTTCTGCATAGAGTTTCTCAGTTGGACAAGTGTAAAAGGTACCAGTGGCCAAACGGATTCCACAGTTGTGGATTGTATTTAGACAGTGTAAGATGGATGAACGTGCAGATGGATAAACGAAACAGCCAGAGTCTAGTTTTGAACAGACAAGGAATCGGTACAAACAGAGGAGGGTGGCTGATCTGTTCTCCAGGAGGTACCACTCAGATCACGTACGACATTGAGGGACTAGGTGCAGCAGGTGGCCAAATAAGATATGTGGGACGTCCAAGAAAGCTTTCCATGAAGCATGAACCATCAAAAATTGCGTAGTTTCAGAAAACGGAAGAGCTACAGGACCAAAAAGCAAAGACAACGGAAGAAATCCATTACACTGTGATAACTTCATACAAAAGGCTTTGTCAGTGGAAAAGCGAAAGTCACTGTCGATGTTCCACGACTACAGGCGATCGATACATCACAGAAAACGCCACTCAAGGAGACAAGTTCGTGAAGCACTGCAATACACCGCCAAATCGTCAACGAAAAGGGCATACAGTCCATAATAGGGTTTATGGCTATGGTAAAGTGAACAACAGTCAGAATGGAACCATGAGGCACCCTGATTTTCTCGATAAAATACCGACAAGGCAGAGATCACAGGTATCTTGACACTCTTTCCCTTAAAAATTTCCTAAGGAAACAGGGCAAGAGGCCCTGGAATCCCAAAGTATAGAGTGTACAAAGGATACCAGTCCTTCACCAGATCTTGTAGGCTTTCTTCCAGTCCAAAACACGGCCACAGTCTGGTATTACCACAGGAAACCATTCATGATGTGAGGTGACAAAGTGACGAGATGGTCAACTGCAGAACAGTGCACTCAAAACCTCATTGAGAAGTGGTTGGTAAACTGCAAGTTTCAAGTCACCATGCATCCAGGCATGAATCATATGTTCCACTACCTTGCAAACACAGTTGGTGAGAGAAATGGGGTGGTATCTAGACGGAAGGTGTTTGTGCTTACCGGGATTAGATATTTGTATGACAGTGGCTTCACTCTATCATCTGGGAAACGTGCCCTCTGCCCAGATGCAGTTGTACATATGAAGGATAAAGTGCTTGCCCACAAGAGAAAGGTGAGGCAACATCTGAATGTGACCACAGTCAGGCCCTGGAGTGGAAGATCGGGATGAGCTGAGAGTATAACCTAGCTCCCTCTGAAAGGAGATGGGTATCACCTGAGCTTCCTCAGCTCGTTTCCTATGGAGGAAGGCAGGGTGACAGTGAGTGGAGCTCGAAATCTCTGTAAAATATTAGCCTAAGATGATGGAGATAGCAATGGGGTCCACTATGACATAGTCTTTTACGCTCATTCCAGAAACTGGGCGTTGGATCTTGGTCCCAGAGAGGTGTCAGAGGTTAGGGCACATGACGGAACAGAGTCGAACTCTTACAAGCACTACATCAAGAAAGCCATCTTTTTTTTACTCTATCTCAAAGAATGAGACAACAATGTACACACAATTGTTTACAATGATTAAAGTAAGCCATTGTAGGATAATGGTAAAAATGGGGAGAGCACTTCTCCACAAGCAAATTGCGACACATCATTCCACAGTTCACCAATGAACTGGGACACGACTCATTAAGGATGAAGTGCGAAGTATGGACCACTCTGCAGCAGTAAGGATAAGGTCTGCAAGGTACTCTACCTGGTCGATACAAATGGGGAAATGTTGTTAGTCGAATGTCGCCAGGGTGGAGTACAGCCTCCAGTGGGCCTTAGAAAGCTTGCAATTGGGTTTACACATAGATGGGATAGAAGTCAGCAATTGGATAACACACAGGAAATGGTCGCTTGAGTATGTGTGAGAGAAAATGGACCACTCGAAACGATGGGCAGGCTAGGCAGTGCAGAATGAGGACCCCAAATGGGAATCAGTCTGTGGAGTCTGAAAGGAACGAGGGTGCTCCAGTGTTAAGTGAGGTTGAGTTGTTTGAGGAGGTCAGCCATGAGGATACCTCTCAGAAAGGTTCTGGGAGGGCCACAAAGGGGATGGTGTGCATTGAAGACCCTGAGCAGCAAAAAGGGGTGATGGGGTTGACCAAAAAACTGAACAAGTATGCCCTGGTGATACTGAATGATGGAGGTAAGTTGACGTTACAAAGAGAAAGGTGAAGTGTAGAAGGAAAATGAAGACTAACAGCCTGCAGCTAGGTGTTCAGGGAGATGGTCTGACAATGAAAGTCATCCAGAATGAGAAATGTGACTCCCCCATAAGATGGACTGCCGTCCTTGGGAGGAAAGTCGAAGCAGACCACAAAGAAATGCGAAAGGTCTAAGTGGTCATGAGGACGCAATTTTGTTTCCTGGGGGCAGAAAACAAGAGGACGCTGCTATTCCGAAAGCAGCTGTAATTCCTCCTTGTTGGACAGAGTGCTGCAAACGTTCCACTGGAGGAGAGTCTACATGCGGAAAGGATAGGAGGGATGAAAATAAAGGTTGCCACCTCAATGACTGTCAAGTGCCAGCTTTCAGACTCACTGTTACAGGGCGCTGAGGCTGGAGGATCCTGTTCCACGGGATCTAAAGAGGTGTCGGCAGCCTCTCTTTGTTGGCCTGTGCATTCCAGAGCAGAGAAACGGTTGGCAGTGTGCACGGGGAAATGGAGGTTGGCCAGGTGAGGATATCACACTGCTGAAGAGGCTCTCTGAGTCAGGGAGGAGAAGACCGTTTGCCTTTGATTTCTTAGAGTCTTTGCGGTTGGCAGATCAAGACACAGATGATTGTTGGCTGGAAGTACATAAAAAGTCTTCACAGGAGTATTCCTTCTGTTCTACTAGTTGTGTAGCAAGTGATTTCGCCACCAGACGCTTGTTATACAGCCAGAGGGGACGCAGACGAGGATGCTACCATGACACTTGGCAATCTGACAGCTGTAGTGCTGAATTTGAGGTCGCAAGTTTGTATGACTGTGTCCTTTATGGAGTGAGGAGTAGCAAGAACAGTAGTTTTAGTGCCAGATTGTAAAATGCAGGGCTTTCGACCAAGGCAACAACATGCGAGTGATGGGGCTCAGTCAGTACAGAAAGCTATTTAATTTTTTTTTTTTTTAATCACCAGTTTTCTCAGCTTCTCAGTAGTCGCCGCTATGTGAAGATCGCGATCGGATTGGAGTCTCTGGTCACCGCGTATCTTTGGCGAGTTGGCATCCCGCGGGCCGCGACACTAAAGAACGAGGAAGAAGGGGGTTTCTGGGAGTTAGCTCTAGACTGTGTTTGAGGAGTGACGTCGGTGTTGTAGGGCAAGGCCGCTTGGTTGGCAGGCCCTGCGGAATCAGTCAGTTGGGGGTGGAACGCCGCGGGCTCGAAGATCCTAGCATGGAGGGCTGGTGTTGTCCCGATGGCTGTCATCGTGTGGTCATTCAAAGGCTGAGAAGTGATTTCTTGGGTCTGCTATTGGATTCCGAAGAAGAACTCTAAAATGGTGCATGTTGCTGTTGCGTATATCAGACTTGTGAGTGGTGTAAGCCTCGCTTCAGTACTGCAGTCTCTAGCTAGAGCGCTGCTTGGGAGGAGAGCATTGATATTGGCATTGTCATCTATTTAGCTGCTTTAGAGTAGATTACTGTTTTGGATCAAAGGCGGATCCACTTATGAAACGTGTTAACTGCAGTTCACTTCTTATGGTATTTTACAATTCTACTTGTCGTGATGAAATCGCCAATAGTATTTTCATAATTTAGCTTGGGACGTCATTCTGTGGTTTGGTGTGGCCCTCCCAAGAGTTTAAAGCTCAAAATATTTTCTAATTGCCCTTGCTGAGGTTGCCTTGCAACAGTTGTTGTCTTGCAACAGTTTGGTGAGCTGTGGTATAGTCAAAGTCCTCAGTAGTACCGCATCAACTCCCTCGCCCCTTTTAAGACTTGTGAGCCGCACCCATAATGACATATACTCCCAGTATGCAATTTGTGTAAGCTGGTTGGCCTTGTTAACGTTTTGTGTATCGTGGAAAATATTTCCCATGCCGCATATGATCCTGAATGATAGCATGGCGCACAAAAGCGCATAACCACGACGAGATCAAAAGATCTGTATTGTATATTATTGTTTAACGGATGTAACCACTGAGCTTAAGAGTTGATTTGTGTTTTTTAATTTATTTCGAAAGGAAAAGATTTACATACCTGCTTAATTATAACATCTATGCTTAATTATTTGGCGTAATTCGTTGGATGTAGTATGCATCACATTTAGGGAGGTGAAAAGTGTTTAAAAGGAAGGAAAATATTTTGTGATACACTGCACATAGTGAAGGCTACAGGCTTTGGGTGTACGTAGATAGTAATCAGATTTTGTTGCATTTAAGTTGTTTTAATTAAAATTTAGTGATCAATATTTTATTGCCTTTAGAGAACACAGGTGATAGCGAGGAAATTTTTGTATTGCCATGTGGCGTTATAATCTTTTATTTAATCTTGCGTTTAGTAATTTATATTTTTTTCCGTTTTTTAAGAAGGAGTTTTGAGTTTTAAGTGTTGTAAATTGATCCTGAGAGCTGTTATTTGATCTTTTATTATTCAAGAGATTGTTGGTTAAATAATGCTTCAGAACTTTCATTAAGAAACTGTATTGAGGATCTTGCTGTTCATGATAACGAAATGTACACAAAGCTACTGCTGCGAAGGTCCATGCATAGGTCTTGAAACTGAATGCAATAGACCAAGGCTGGAGTAGTGTCCTTAGGAAGCGAATGAAGGCCAAGGTGAACACAGGTCATCGCACAAAGCAAGGTGATTCATACCCACCAGGAAAGTTGCAGGTAGCGAGAAGTTAAGCTGCCAGAGAAAGAGCCAAAAGTGAACTCCAGGAGATAACAGAAAAGAGAGATGTACCCCATACTGATGGTCAAAAGAGTCATTGAAGGAGGCATAGGATGGGCGGCCATACATAGCAGACAAACGGAATGCATAACTGCTAAGGAAAAAGTCGCGGTGGTGGGACAGCAGTAGTTCAGCCACTTCTGAATACAGACTCTCTCTCGATCAGGCCACTGGCCAAATGGATACCACGATGGTGATTAGTGTTGAGACGGCGTAAGAAGGATGGACGTGTAGATGCGTAAACGAAACACCCATAGTCTCGTTTCGAACAGACAAGGGACTGGTGCAAATGGAGGAGGGTGGCTCGATCTGCTCCCCAGGAAGTACCACTGAGAACGCGTAGGACATTGAGGGACCGCATACAGTGGGTTGCCAGGTGAGACATGTGGGAGGACCAAGAAAGCTTCCTATCGAACATGAGCCCCAGGAATTTCGTAGTTTCAAAGAACAGAAGAGCAGCAGGCGATGGAAAAAACCAATTGCGCCGTCAGAAATTCACACTAGCGGTTTTGTCACTGGAGGTTATGAAAGCCATTGTCGACACTCCACGAATGAAGACGATCGAGTTTTCGCTGAGGTCGCCGTTCAATGAGGCAGGACCGTGCTGTATTGTGATAGGTAGCAAAATCATCAACGAGAAGGGAGCCAGAGATGCCCAGTGGGATACAGGCCAATAGAGGGTTAATGGCGGTAGCAAAGAGGACCACGCTCAGGATGGAACACTGAGGCAACGCATTCTGCTGGATAAAGGTGTCCGACAAGTCAGAACCCATATATCTTGAAAACTCAGTCTTTTAAAAATTCCTGAAGGAAATGGGACATGCAGCCCTGGATGCCTCACTTGTAGAGTATGGAGGATACCAGTCCTCCAGCGGGTGTAATAGGCTTTCTGCAAATCGATAAACACAGCCATAGTATGGGATGTCCACAGAAAACCGTTGATGACATAGGTGGACGAAGTGACACGATGATCAAATTCAGGACGGCGCGCTCGAAATCCACGCTGTGCAGTGGTTAGTAAATTGCGAGACTTCACCACCTGCAAACACAGCTAGTGTGAGAAATGGGGTAGTAGCAGGAAGGAAGGTGTTCGTCCTTACCAGGCCTAGGTATGAGTATGATAGGGCTTTACGTCAACATCTGTGAAGCGTGCCCTCTGTACAGGTGTGGTTGTAAGTATGAAGCAGATAGTGCTTGTGCCAAGAGAAAGGTACTGCAGCACCTGAATGTGCCCTGGGGTAGAGGATCAGGATGAAGTGAGAGCTCCCTCATAGCAAAGGAGGCATTGCAGCACTCACGATTCTGAGAAGGCAGTGATATCTCCCGAGCTTCCTCCACTCGTTTCTGTTGCAGAAAGACTGGGTGATAGAGGGAGGGCCTCGAAATCTCGGCAAAATGGCGTCCCAAGGTGTGGGAGATAGCAATAGATTTAACGATGACACCGTCTGCTACTGTCAGGCCGGAAATCGTGGAGTGGATCTTGGTGGCAGAAAGCATTTGGAGGTTGGCCCACGCGACAGAAGAGGGAGTGGAACTGTTAAAAGAACTAGCAAATTGATTCCAACTAGCTTTTCGCTATCCCGGATAATGGGACGACACTGTGCACGCAACTATTTATAATGAATGCAGTTTGCCATCGTAGGATGACGGTTAAAAACGTGGAGAGAACGTTTCCATGTGCGAATTAAATCGCGGTGCTTCTCAGTCCACCATGGGACCGGAACACCACGTGGTAAAGAGGAAGTGCGAGGAATGGAACATTCTGCGGCAGTAAGGATAACGTTTGTAAGATAACATACCTGGTCGTCACAACTGGGGAGATGTTGTTCGTCGAAGGTCGCCAGGGAGGAGTAAGGTCTCCAGTCAGCCTTAGTAAGCTGCCATGTGGGTGTGCACGTAGGTGGGGTGGGACCCAGCAAATGGATAGAAGACAGGAAATGGCTGCTCGAATTTGTGTCAGAGAGAAGAGACCAGTCGAGATGATGGGCAAGCTGAGCAGCACAGAAGGATTGGTGTGGAGTCTGAAAGGAACGTGGGTGCTCCTATGTTAAGGCAGAGGACGTTAGGTTGATTGAGAAGAGGGCACCTCTCTGACGGGTTCTGGGAGAACCGCAAAGAGATGTTGCACATTAAAGTCAGCAAGCAACAGAAAGGGGTGACGTAACCACCCAATAAGATGGAGGAAAACTGCCCTGATGACATCGAATGATGGAGGAATGTAAACTGTACAAAAGGAAAAGGTCAAGCAAGGAAGGAAAAGGCGATCTCCAACAGCTTGAAGACAGGTAGTCAGGGAGATGGGTTTACTATAAACGTCATCTCATATCAGTAGTATGACTTTCGCAAGAGATGGAATGCCATCCTCAGGGGGAAGTTCAAAGTGGACAGGGAAGAAATGCGAGTGCTGAGAGTTTTGTTTCCTAGAGGCAGAGAACATGTGTTCTAAGAGCAGCTGTAAATCATCTTTGTTTGATCGAAGGCCATGAATGTTCCATTGCTAGACAGTCATAAGGTGGAAAGAGGAGGAGGGAAAAAAATGAAGTAGTGTCACCTCGGTGGCTGCCGAGTCACAGCTTCCAAATGCTCACTGCTACAGGACTCAGAGGCTGGAGGATCCTGCTGCATGACATCTACAGAGGCGGCGGCATTCTCTCTCTGTCGCTCTATGGGGTCCAGAGCAGAAAAACGTTTGGTTGTGTGCACTGGCAACTCGGAATTCGGCCAGGTGAGGGTATCTCATAGCGACACCGTCGAAGGGAATATCCAAATCAGCAAAGGAGAAGATCTTTTGCTTTCGTTCGACTTCTTAAAGCCATTCTGGTTGACAGAGGAAGACTCAGATGTTGATTGTCTGGAGGAACGTAGGACATCTTTGTGGGAGTATTCCTTGGCCCTTTCTGGCCTCCCAGTTGTGTAGCAGGTGACTGCGCCCCAGGAGGCGAATGTCTGGTGGCTTGTTTCGCAGCTAGATGAGGAGACAGTGATGCTACCATGACACTGGACGATTTCAGAACCACAGTGCTGAATTTGAGGTCGCATATCTGTGTGGCCATGTTCTTCATGGAGCGAGACGTAGCAAGAACAGTACTGTAAGAGCCAGATGATAGAATGCAGGGTTTGCAACTAGCCAATAACGTGCGAGCGACATAGTAAAGCCCTTTTTCCTTTACCCAGATCTCCTGGACAGCCCACTCATCGAGATACATGAGACAGTCTAGAGAGGACGCGTCATGGTCGCCATTGTAGCTGATACAGTTGGGAGAAGGAGGCAGACAATCACCCTCGTGCACACCCCTGCCACAGGTTACACATTTGGCTGGGTGTCGGCAAGACATTCGACTGCGGTTGAAATGATAGCAGTGCCCCGGGTTTGGAATGTATGGTCGGACTGTGGTAACTTCATAACCTGCTTTGATCTTTGACAGAAGCACCAATCTATTAAAAGTGAGAAAAAGAGTGCATGTGGACACTAAGGCTGCGTCTACCATTTTCATCACTTGATGGACGGCAGTTCCACACAGATCAGAAGGTACGTTTGGATTTCTGCCTCGGGGTAGCCTAGTGTAGATAACACCACGTGAGGAAATTAGAGTTCTATGGGCTTCGATTCGAACAGGATAGCTGTGGAGATGCGAAGTGGCAAGCAGTTGTGCTTGAGAATCAGAAGTGCCATTGCATAAACGAGAGCTGGATCACAGTGCCAGCAAATTGCATCAGCACCTTTCTGAATAAGAAACGGATTTACCGTTGCAAAGGATTGACCGTCTTCAGTACATGAAAGCATGAGGAACTACGGCGCACCTGGGAGAGTCTTTAACTCAGGAGCTTCATTCTGTTTACGTTTGGTAGACGTGCACTGCGAAGATGATGATTGGCTCATTGTGAGAATATCTCCCATGACTGCCAGCAGCTCTGATGGAGTGCGCCTTCCAACTAGTGCGTCCCCTCCCTCCCCCCCCCTCCCCATAGGGGGCTTACCCACCTTATGTGGTTGTTCACACCTCAGAGTACATCTCCCAGACACCTGACAGGGGGACCAATCGGCTATTTGGTGAGGGACCAGCTCAGGCGACCACCCCTCCCCAGGGCCTGGCCTGTACCAGGGGGTACATGTGACCCAGGACTGGGAATTACACATTACCTAGTTACCTGCCATTCCTCAGACGCATGGGCCCCCCTTCAGGAGCGCAGAAGGAGAAAGAAGAAAAAGGGGAACCTCAAACGCAGAAGCGGGAGAGGGATAGAAGGAGGTGAACGAAGAGTGAAATAAGGAACGAGAAGCAGTGGTGAGATTGTTGTGACGGCAGCAACTGAAAATGCAGAACACATTCCTAAAAACACCCCAGACATGTTTCCCAACGGAGAGCAAAAAGAATTGCAAGAGGATAGACATGCAGTACGGAAGGAAAATGATGCTGCAAAGGCTGGGGCCCTGTGGTAGCGAAGTACGAAACTGGAAAAGAGCGGCGACCGCCTGGCGTTCTTGGAACCTTTGCTTTTTCTTGCATACGTTAATGACCTCTTGTCTGTTACATTGCCAGATGCTAAGGTTCATTTGTTTGCGGATGATACAAACATTACAATAAATAGCAAGTGAAGTACAGATTTGTAAATGGCTGCTAATAAAATTTCCATTGACATTAATAAATGGTTTAATGCTAATTCACTATCCTGAAATTGTGAAAAGGCACACTATATGCAGTTCAGCACGTGTAAGAGAATTCATTCCAGTGTGTGTATAACAGATGAAGACATGCACATCGAAGATGTTGACGCTGTTAAATTTCTGGGATTACAACTCGATAATATATTGAGTTTCTAAGAGCATACCACGTAATTTCTGAAGCGGCAAAGCAAGTCTGTATGAGTAGTTGCAGTGTTTATAATGTCAGACATAGGAGATTTAAAGTACGAAAACTTGCATACTTTGCTTACTTTCATTCTATTATGTCATATGGGATCGTAACCTGGGGTAACTCGACAAACCGAGCAAAAATGCAAAAGCGTGTAGTAAGACTCATTTGTGGTGTAAATTGAAGAAATCTGTTGAAGGAACTGGGTATTCTAACTACTGTTTCTCAGTATATTCATTCCTTAATGAAATTTGTTGCAAGCATATGTCTGTTGTAAGTAGTCTTCACGGGTTTGCCGCCGGATCACGTGCAAATTCCACAGTATTTCCTCGGAGCAACTGACCGACATCTTCAGGTGGTTCAACCTTGCTTCCGTAATGACGCAATCCCAGAAAGATGATGCCTGGGATAAAACTTGCGTCTTTTCATAAATCATGATATTTCCTGTATTCAGACAGTGTTCCGTAATCTTGTAGACACCACACTTCCTCAGGCCAAGATCATCCTTAACCGAACCCAACTAGTTTTCCCATTCTGCAGATGATTGACAAACACACTTAATTGGTTCAAATGGCTCTGAGCACTATGGGACTCAACTGCTGTGGTCATCAGTCCCCTAGAACTTAGAACTACTTAAACCTAACTAACCTAAGGACATCACACACATCCATGCCCGAGGCAGGATTCGAACCTGCGACCGTAGCAGTCACACGGTTCCGGACTGCGCGCCGAGAACCGCGAGACCACCGCGGCCGGTAAACACACTTAATTCCATATCTTCCTAGGACTCTTCCGATTCTTGACGACATGGCACCAAAATACGGAAAAAAGGCGAAAGTGGTGGGTGTCTTCGTATCTTCATTCTGCTCCACAGATTGAACTCGCCTGGGTCTGAATGCATTACGTATCTGTCTCTCAGAATAACCATTTTGTCGGAACACTGTCTTCAAATGTTGTATTTCAGTCGACAGACTTTCAGTATTAGATACCACATGTGGACTAACGCACGTAATGCACTACCGCACTGTGCTGGATGATGGCATCTTGTGGTCTCCAGATACAGACCTGTATGCGTTGGCTTGCAGTATACGCTGTGTTCCAAGATTCTATCTGCTTTCCTTCGTACCAAAACATCAAGATAAGGTAAAGTACCATCTTTTTCCACTTCCGTTGTGAAGTTTATATTCGGATGGAGTGAATTCAGATGCTGAAGAAACGTAGGTAGAGTATCATGTCCATGTGGCTACACCACAAATGTATCATCCACATACCGCAAAAACAAGACCGTTTGAGAGTGGCTGACTTTAGTGCTTTTTCTTCAAAGTCCTCCATAAAATAATTGGCCACCACAGGCGACAGAGGGCTTCCCATGGCGGCACCGTCCACTTAGTCAAAATACTGGTCATGAAATAAGAAGTACGTTGAAGTAAGCACGTGTTTGTATAATGCAACTATGTCTTACTCAAACATGTTGCTAATGAGCTCCGAAGGGTCCTGCAAGAACACCTTTGTAAATAGACACAACATCTAAACTTTCTAAGAGATCCGACGATTGCAATCTAAGAGTTTTCAGGCGACCTATGAAATCTTCAGAGTTTCGAATATGATGGTCGCACTTGCCTACGAGAAGTCCCAATAGTGATGTCAGGTATTTGGCAACAAAATAAGTAGGTGCCCCTATGTTACAATGGGACGGAGGGGTACCCCGTTCTTATGGATCTTGGGTAGGCCGAAGAGTCCAGGAGGAACTGCGGCCTGTTGATGGAAACCCTTAGCGACTTGCGCTGGAATTGAGCTCTTCCTGATGAGTTACAATGTCTTTCTCTGGATCCTACCCGTCGGATCACTTTTTAGTTTACTGCATGCAGGATCGTCGAGCAGTTTGTATATCTTGATGTTTATTCTGTGCGTGAGAGATGAGCAGTAGCAATTCCTTTGTCAGCAGGTAAAACGACGATGTCTTGGTCTTCTCTCAATTCTTGTAGAGCATTTCTTTCAGTGCTTAGTGATGTTGAAGTTGGACTTCTTAGGTGAAGTTGAGTCAAGATGCGGCATCTGTCGCGCCTAATCTCTTCGGCAGCATCGTTAGGAAGTTTCGAAACAGCCTGCTCTATTGCACTAATCACATCTCCGATCGGAATGGTCCCTGGTGTAGGTGCCAAATTCAGACTCTTCTCTAGCGCCGAAACCGCAGCGTCGTCAAAAGTCTTCTCCGTGAGATAAAACATTGTACGTCTTCTTGGCATGTCTTCTTGCATTCGGGCTACGAGTCGATCGTATTTTGTCATCTGACAAATCTTAGCTTATCGTTCAGTCCAGTCAACCAGTGCCCAAGTGCCGCTGTCTACCCAGTTCCAAGATACCGCTGAAAAGTTCGCTGAAATCTTCAGATGGAGTGATAGCAATCGTCTGGTCACTAAGCACTATTGCTGACGCGTATAGCCCATCCCTTCTCTCACTAGTGCCGCACTCTTCCGTCGTTTAATTTAATTCTAATAGCAGCCGCACAATTTATACACTGTTCAAATTTAGCAAACGTAGGGATGGTTTACTTGTCGCGGCGTCTCAGTAAAAATGCAAGGCTGTTTACCAATCTACCTCTCATGTTACGTAATTTGTCAAACTCACATACGTTCTCATGTCTATTAGCACTCAACAGCACAACACGTAGTGTCAATATCAGGAATAAAAATCGACATAAAGACCTAAAATTACCTACCTTGGTCGTAAATGGAGTCCAATATTCAGGAACACATTTTCAACAAATTGCCAGCAACCATTAAAAACCTGGTTTCAGATAAAGCACAGTTTAAACATAGTCTGAAAGACTTTTAGATAGGCAACTCCTCCTCCTCTAGAGGTAAATTTCTTAACAGGGATGTTAGACCAGCTCAAGTAAAAATGTCTATTAGATTTCACTTTTCACAGCACTTGGTCACAACAGTCAAGATTAGGTACCTTGTACATTTATTACAACTGCATAACTATGTTCCATTCTGACAGTGTACTAATTCTGTAAATATTAACGGTTCCACTTTACTGTTACATATTCACATATTTTGATTATCTTGCGACAATTGGTGAAGAAAGCGAGTATTACATTCAAGTGTTTTACGTTGTGCTTTCTGACTTGTTCTACACCCAAGACAATCATCTCGTTTTTGGGTCTATGGAACGAAAACTGAATCAAACCTAATCTAATTTTATGCGACATGCATGTCTCATGTTATTTGGCACGACGTCAATCATTACATGGACATTCCCACGCAATTGTGTAAATGTAACATCGCAAAAACGACGGGAAGCGCAAAAATGGGCACTAATCTATTTTTTTACTTTAAATAACTTCAGATATAAATTACTTAAGCACATTAATTTTGTGAAATATTATTTCAGAAATAACATTTCAAAGCTATAGCGGCAGTCGGCCTGTAGCTGATTGCGATCGATTATAAAACTTTTTTGTTTTCGAAAGTAAGTGAAGAGCGTTCCTGCTCTGATCTGTCTAACTACACCCAATGACTAAGCTTTGTTTTGTATAGACAAATCTGATTTAAGTGTACCTTTAGAATCATTTGTAATTAAATTAATGTAAATTAGTTAAGTTTCATGAGTTCTCATTTTGACAGTTCTCCTAATAGATGTAAGATACATGAAATGTATTATTTTTGCAGCCAACGGATGTGCCATTTATTCATCTGCAACTTGCTACAGCGTCCCTGAGATTAACTGCCGATCATCACGAAGCGTTTTGTAAACTTCCAATGCAAGTGCGGAATCTTAAATGATCTGGCCACAGTCTCCAAGATACGATTCCATTTCGCCCGCAGCTAACAAATACCGGTCCCGCAAATCTGGTGGTGGTATTATAAGATGTAATATTCAAATTTTACGGCGTTTCTCTGTAATTCAGTTTCACGACTAAGAAAAATGCAACCAGAATCAACAATGGCCTTCTACTCTAGCTAATTTTAACAGTTTTTGTTTTGTTTTTTGTAGTGATTAATTTCAATTTTTACTTAAAACAAAATTTTGGTAATCTTGCACGAGTAGACGCGTCAGATGCATTATGTTACATAACATGGGTGCTAATGCTAACAAGTGAGATGGTGCGAATATGTCAAGATATTTTTATATAACAACTTTGAAGCTGCCAAATAAGTCGAAAAGCTAGTTCCCTTCTTTTACATTCCTAACTGTCCCCAGGGCAAATTCGCCGTTTTTGTGCTGCAATAGGGGCATTTTCATTCACAAGGGGAGACCACAACGTTTAGATCACAGATTTACTTCCAACTTTGCACACTTTTAGAAGGCCATTAAAACAACATGATGTGCAAGAAGTGAGGGCACTACCGTGGCAATTCCAAGAAAATCGCAAGAGAAGTTTTACGCGACTATTACGAAACTGATGTATTTGTGAGTAGGTACCGCGTGTTAGAGTTCATCCTGATCAAGTGGTTATGCCGAACCGGTAGCTAAGCGTGTTCGGTCAGACGGATAGTCGCCCTATGTATAATTAAAAAAACTGAGTCAATGGATAACGATGAACTTTAACGGATGTCATAGAACGTCCGCCCCGAATAAACGGAACGAACAAGGACAAAATGAGATTTTAAAAAAGTGGTTCACGTTCGACCCTCAGAAGGCGAACGTGTATGAGCGGACGGTTCGGCTCCCGCTCAGACTTAAGTTTTAATCTATGCTATCGGAACAAACAGAAATTTTTCAAAATATCAGCGACTTGTGTTTTCCTTTAGAAACTCTGGACATTTTCTGTAAAGGCGGTAAAGCTTCATTCATTCGATGTGGTAGATGCCGTTTCAATTTATGTTTTCCATGTCTGTATGACAAACGCCACCGTGCAACGTATGATGTCAAGAGCACATCCGAGTAGTAATTGTACGTTACTCCCGTGGTCTGACTAACTGTGACTTACCACATGAGTGAATAGTGTTATTTGCGTCATTACCTATCTAGGTTTGACTTGGCCTTCCAAGCGTGTCACTCGGCCTTAATAATGTAATTGAAGATAATAAATAGTTAAATAACATATGAAATTCGCTATGACTTCATGAAAATGCGCGTTTTTTAATTATATTACATTTCAAATCACATAAGTTAAATAATGTGACCACTGATAAAAAAATAGCAGAGTGAGAACTGTCACCTCGTCCACGACCTTTCGCAAAGCGCGAACGTTGACGACTTCGCCACAGTGACCACTTATAACTATTGACATCTAACCACGCCCTAGCTTCTGCTCGAAACGCCATCCAGCACCTCCCACGGAACCTTTTTTGAACTCACTGGAACAAGTCGGCGTAATTTGCCGCTGCGCCGACAACAGTGAATGTCGCAATGGGCGACCAACGTGATGCTATGGGAAGGGACATGGGTTGAGGTACTGTGTGTGTGCGTGTGTGTGTGTGTGTGTGTGTGTGTGTGTGTGTGTGTGACGATTTTTATTGCTGCGGACTGGGGAAGGGGATTGAATGGCTGAAGAGATTCGTTCCGGCACTTGGAATTTTGGAAATTAACCCCGCGTTAAACATATACATAGTTCCAAAGATGTAATCGTAGTGTTGTACATACACAGCGCGTTTAGAAGCTCTCCAAGATTATAACGAAGAAGTGGAGATGCAATACAAAATGTTTGGCCGTCCTGGTAGTGAAACTGGTTGCCCTGTAATTTTGCTTGCATTTGTGAGGATCTTGCAAATTTATTCGCTGTTGCACTCTTATTCTTTGTCCCAATATAAATGTCCTGTGGTTACTACTCTCATTCTCGAAGCTGTAGTTAAAATTTTAACATGCTCAAACTGGAGTGATGATAGTGGAAGGATGCAAAACTAGTAGTAATGGAGGTTTTATAGTTGTTTGTGGATTTTAAAAATAAGTGCAAGAACCGCTTAGAAATTCATTGCATTCTGATGAGCGTATGAAATGAGTTAAAACATTGTTAAGAGTGGGCAAACCTAAGGAAATTATTTTATGGGGCATATATGTAACTAGCATCGTATCTGCATCCAGTATCTACGAAAGTACGTTCATCAGTATCGAATGTCGAACATATGGTAAGATTTAGACAGAAGTTTGCTGATGATTAGCAAGTTTGCTAACAGTTGCCGGTGCAGATGGCTACGACGTCTACAACTTTAGTCTAACATTGCTTATTCGACGCATTATGTGCAGCACCGCGATCTGAGAGCTGGATGGAGATGATGAACAGTACGGCCCAATGACGTTTAGATTTGTTCGGTAAAATGAATCACACAGAAACTGCGCAGTCATCTTCTATTATGTTCTGTTTAGCAGTGTCGAACAAACCTATAGAACAAGTATTTTAACTGATGCTATCACACAGACTTCAAAAGCTACATGCAACGCTCACTCTAAAACTTTCATGAAATTATAAACCAAAGAACAAAACTAACAAAAATGTTGAAGCTTCCTAGCAGATTAAAACTGTGTGCCGGACCGACACTCGATCTCGGGGCCTTTGCCTTTCGCGGAAAGACAAAGAAAACAAAAATATTATTCCTCTGAAAAGCATAATTTGGAACAATAAACGAGTACTACAGCACATTCACAAGAATATCTCTGCATTAACTTTTCATAAAGTTGACCGCCTTTAGGTAAACTGCACTATACAAACTTGTCAGGCGTTTACCATCCTATATTATTCTTGTTGCATGGTTAATTTTTCCGCGTTGTCAATTCCGAAATTCCTTTTTTGTACATTTTGTTGTGCTAAAGTGTTGGGAATTTGACATGAAGCTAAACATGTTCCCACACACACGCTCAGCACACAGAATTACAGCTACTCAGACAGGCTTGTGGAGCTATCAGCAAGTGGGAGAACAAGTGGGAGAATACAACATCTTCTATCTTTTAAGTCCCAGTATTTGTCACTTATCTTGTACAAGACGTTTCTTAAAATTTTTGACAGTGTACTCGGCTTCTTTTACGGTATCTCTTATAAATGAACGTGGTCCCAGCTTTTATAAAGATTTGTCACAGACGTTTGGCAATGGAATAGGGTCATATGTCACTGGTGACATTATCCACAATATCAAAGGCAGATCTGATTTAGCAGTCTAAGCCTGGAAACAACTAAAGCGTGACAGATTTAGGACATTCGGGATGCAGAGACACTATTTACTGCTTACTGTTGCCTCCGCCAACGAGGTACCCTCTTTGCCAGTGGACCTCGTTCTTCGGACGGCACCGAAGTTGTTTTGAATGCTTACGTCAAATTTTATGGCGACTGACATTATTAATTCACAGGTTGGTGCGTGATTTTTACGACCAGCACATCGTACAACTTGCAACTGGACCTGATGCCTGCGAATACAGAGATGACAGATTGCAACTTCTGGGGGAAACGTCCTTTAGGTCAAGTGGACACAGAGAGCAGCAAGGAGTCTCTTACAACTGCGTAAGAGACAATCCGAATCGCAATGCCACACTTTCAGTGCGCCCGGTTTTCGTCTTTGGAAAATAACTTCCGAGTAACTTTTCGTAGAATATGTCGTTGTGATCGAAGTCAAGTATACAAACAGCGTCGTACTTCAGCTGAATCTGTACGTAGCCACTAATATTTTATTCCATACAAGACTCACTGAACAACAGCAAATAATTATTATAAAATTATTGGCCCATCTGTTTCTGATGATCTTCTGATTAACAGCAGATAATTATTGTAAAATTATTGTCGTATCTATTTCTGATGCTCCCAAATGTTACTACTTGTAAAGAAACAAATGTTTGGTTAGATAATTCTTAGCGAAAAATTACAGATTTACCGATAAACGTTTAAATTTAGCTCATGCTTCTTTACTGGTTCAAGTAGTAACAACATAGTTTTCCCCATTTGTATCAGTATTCTGAATGTAGAAATAAAATTTGTATAAACAGTAAGACACTGTGAGGAGTGTCCTCAAGTTCCGCCGCAGGGGCGTTCTCGGAGCAGGCCCTCAACAATACAACATCGCCTGAAGCGGCTTGTGCTGTTGCCTAGCATTACTTCGATATTGTATCGATTTCTTCGTGAATTCGTTGCTTTAATCGAGCGCTTGGTTTTGTGGAAGAAGTGTTTTGGTTTCATCCGATAGTGAACACCGGCTTCGTATCGAACCTTGAGAAGGAGCTGAGCATACTCTCTCAAGGCGGGGCTGTGAGTCAGCTGAATAAGGTACGTGATCAACGTCCCTGCTCATAGCTCAAACACACCGTCCTCTGTCACATACGCTGGCCAAAGAAACTCTTCCTCTCTGCGCGTGAGCGTTGACAGTTGACAGTTCCAGACACTTAAAGTGAATAGAATGATGATTACTAAGATCAGTAACTGCGGTTCAGCAGCGTGTATCTGCACCATCTCTGCGTTTGAGCCTTTCGTGTTTTAGTTCCTTCTAACGCGCAAATTTGTATAATACACTATGTGATCAAAAGTTTCCGGACACCTAACTAAAACTGACTTACAAGTTCGTGGCGCCCTCCATCGGTAATGCTGGAATTCAATATGGTGCTGGCCCACCCTTAACCTTGATTACAGCTTCCACACTCGCAGCCACACGTTCAATGTTGCTTGGGGAATGGCAGCCCATTCTTCGCGGATTGCTGCACTGAGGAGAGGTATCGATATCGGTCGGTGAGGCCTGGCAAAAAGTCGGCGTTCCAAAACATCCCAAAGGTGTTCTATAGGAATCGGGTCAGGACCCTGTGGAGGCCAGTCCATTACAGGGATGTTATTGTCGTGTAACCACTCCGCCACAGGCCGTGCATTATGAACAGGAGCTCGATCGTGTTGAAAGATGCAATCACCATCCCCAAATTGCTCTACAACAGTGGGAAACAAGAAGGTGCTTAGAACATCAGTGTAGGTCTGTGCAGTGATAGTGCCACGCAAAACAACAAGGGGTGCAGGCCTCGTCCATGAAAAACACGACCACACCATAACACCACCACCTCCGAATTTTACTGTTGGCACTACACTCGCTTGCAAATGACGTTCACCAGGCATTCGCCATACCTACACCCTGCCATCGGATCGCCACATTGTGTACCGTGATTCGTTACTCCACACAACGTTTTGCACTGTTCAATCGTCCAATGTTTACGCACCTTACATCAAGCGAAGCGTAGATGGCATTTACCGCCGTGATGTGTGGCTTATGAGCAGCCGATCTATCATGACATCCAAGTTTTCTCACCTCCCGCCTAACTGTCATAGTACTGGCAGTGCATCCTGATTCAGTTTGGAATTCCTGTGTGACGGCCCGGATAGATGTCTGCTTATTACACACTACGACCCTCTTCAACTGTCGCCGGTCTCTGTCAGTCAACAGACGAGGTCGGCTTGTATGCCTTTGTGCTGTATGTGTCCCTTCACGTTTCCACTTCATTATCACATCTGAAACAGTGGACCGAGGGATGTTTAGGAGTGTGGAAATCTCACGTACAGACATATGCCACAAGTGACACCCAATGGCCTGACCACGTTCTAAGTCTGTGAGTTCCGCAGAGCGACCCATTCTGCTCTCTCACGATGTCTAATGACTACTGAGGTCGCTGATATGGAGTACGTGGCGGTAGGTGGTAGCACAATGCACCTGATATGAAAAACGTAAGTTTTTGGAGGTGTCCGGATACTTTCGATCACATAGCGTGTGTACGAGGCAGGCTCAACCATGTTGCTGAACTCGGTTTCCTGTAGACATATTCAGCGGATGTAATTATTATTTTTTTAAGAATGTACTGATTGTGCTTCATCCACGTTTATTTTACAATTTTTTAGTCTACGCTAATTTTCGTATTTTCTCTAATTTCGAGTTGCGTGTGGCTGCAGGTAAAATAGTTATGTATTGTTCGGTTTTCATGAGGGTTACAATCCAGTGTGTCTCATTTGTAGATCAACACTGGTTTCGAAGAAGAGCAGTCAAATTATAGTTGTTTAATTTCTTTATATATTCTGCGACATTTTGTCGCCTTTTTATTTACGTTATTAACGACACACCCTGAACCCCATTTCCCCCCTCTCTTCCGGCTTGGGACTTTTAAAAGTTAGTAACTACAGGAGGACGACTTGTGTGGCGTAATGATAACTTTGTTTTGCTCGGGCCACTGCGTAGTATTATGATTATAGCTTGGAGAACAACGATAGCTAACTGAACATTAACTCCAAATTATAATATAACTTAAAACGACATAAGCAGCAGGTGACAGGAAATTTGTCGGAGGCACGATTTACCGACAAACATCATCTTAGTTCAGCCAATTTTAACGAAATATTTATGTTATATACACAAAAGTTACTAGCGAATCGGTCTGTATATTAGTGAATACCGTATCGAGAGTCCTGCAGTTGTTCATTAGATTAGCCTTCACATACAGACAGGTATAAACTAGACTTGATTGAATGCAATGTGTAATTAGTATTGTCTCTCGATACGGTAACTATTAAGGGCGAACAAAAAGTTTCCGTTTGAGGACCTTGCTGCAGTGAATACGCAACATAGCGCGACTCCGATTTAGGTATATAAGCACCGACAAGTAGGAGGGGCGCTGAATGCAGAAACGAGAACTATGGCGATGTTATTACCAAATGCGTCCAAGCAGGACCAACGTGCTGTTAGTTTTTCTTGTATATGGAATAACAAACACTGGTAGACGTCCATCAGAGCCTGAAGAATGTTTGCCGCCTGGGTTAGCCGCGCGGTCTCAGGCGTCTTGTCACGGTCCACGCGGCTCCCCGTGGAGGAGATTCGAGTGCTCCCTCGGGCATGGGTGTGTGTGTTGTCCATGGCGTAGGTTAGTTTAAGTTAGATTATGTAGTGTGTAAGCTTAGGGAACAATGAACAAAGCGTATGGTCCCAAAAGATGGAAAAAAAATGTGTTTGGGGCAGCACATCTGTGGAAAGGTGAGCCAAGTTCTGTGTTGGTCGCCATTCGACACAAGACGCCAGTCGATCTAGGAAGTCAGCACAAACTACTTCAATTCAAATGGGAGACACTGGAGCACCTGCTCTATAGTCCAGATCGCTCCCTGTACACTTTCAGTCCCTTAAAAGATACTTTGAAGGGTCGACGATTCTTGTCGGACGAATATATGCAGCAGGTAGTTACAGACTTCTTCATGCAACAGGACACAGTCTTTGACCAAACAGGTATCTTCAACCTGGTGCATCGGTGGGGTGACTGCCTCAATGCTCAAAACGATCTTGCCTGACTGGCATACTGATTCTGGCCTTAATCCCCTTGGAATGGAAACCTTTTGATCGTCCACTATTTATTGCAATTAACTGCTATTTCTTATCGACAATTAATTTTCCGCTCCACAGTTACATGTTCGTTGTAATAAAAAGTCATAAGATTTAAAAGTGCCTATTTGGGAGCTGAATACAGAGGTGCACTTTTTGCGAAAAGGACCCACCAAATACGAATCAAATCTTCAACGCGAAGAATGTCTTTCTCACATTCTGCAACACACTGACAATTTTGCTATTGAAAATTTCCTTAGCCTGTGGCCATGGTTGCTCTTTTTCCCAGGGATATAAGTCATGAGACTGGCGGAAGGAGGTCTCCTTGGAGCTTGGAAAAGACAGTTAGAGGCACCGACAGACTGAAGTCTTGGGTCAGCCCATGATGCTCGTTCAAACACTTACTTTGCAAGAGGCCAGCCTGTGATATATTGAGACCTGTTTTAAGTGTCCCGGTAGAGCGAACGTTCCACCCTGGCCAGTAGTTTCAGAATCTGATGAATTTGCAATTATTGGTTAGCGCACTAAGTGGGTGACGATGTACAGCCTTAGAAATAAAACACGGCCGCCGACTGTTCGCAGCAGAGACTAAATCGGCGTCAGTCTCTTAAGCTTGCCAATGTAACTGGCTGCCCTACACAATTCTGTCTGGCCATATACACGACCTGACAACGCTGCAGGATGCTGAAGCATATGGAGGACGTGCTGCCATTCTTCGCTAGACACTACAGAGCTGTATATACTCGTGGCCCAGTGGAAGTCGGTTCATAGCCGTGACACGAAGCGGACCTACGAGGCACTATGAGGAGCACTCTGCAGGCATACCTTTGTCAAGACATTAGCGAGCGGTGCACGTCTTCGTGTTCTGACCTACAATGGCGTTTCTTACCACCATTCGACTATAAAGGTCACCTTTCATACGGAACATGCATGATCTCGAGCGTGTGAAGTGGAACAGTTCGAATGTGACAAACTTCATCTCGTGCCTGAAGGTGTTGTAGGAATTCACTTGACCATCAAAAGCAGCATCATGTATTTCAAACTGCAGACTGAAGAACTTTGGGCTGATGTTGTGTGGCGTTTCTCCCAAGAACTGAAGTTCAGCAAATTGATGGGCACGTTGGAGCCATTTCAGTTGATGACTCAGATTTCGGCCTCCACACCCTGCATGTTTTTGAACTTCCCTCTGGGTTACTGGAAGACGTGTTCATTTCTACCTTCTGACCGTACGGAAATGGCATCAGTCACGTCGCAGAAAAACGGCTGACCTGTCAGGTCTTAAGTAGCGTGCATCAGATCAAACTTGAACTGACTAAGCATGTACCTTCTTATTTGACGATTGAGGCGTGTGGGTGATCATAATTTACGACAGTCTGAACGAACTTGTGCAGGCTGCGGCCACGAGGGCCACATCTGGTCGACTTTCCTCTGCAGACGACTGATTCAGACGCTAGTAGGAGATGGCGCACCATCCGTAACATATTTAGTGCTTCTTGTCACCTAGCCACTGTAGCGAAAGTGTTGGATGCACCTGCGTAGATACCTCCCGTTTAGCCATAGTTGACAGCCACTGACGGGGAAGCGAGTCTTCAGATTCCCTCTCCATCACTTCTGGAGGAAATGACGCCCTTGCACGCCCGTCAAAACCCGAGAAACGATCTTACAGTTGCGATGCCCGTCGACTTTAGTGTCGTACCAACCTCTGCTTTCCGCGCAGGTGGGACGGTGTCGATTGATGGCTAATCTAATTCCAATACAGAACAAAACGTTCAGAAGCAGAAGGCACCGAGGGAGCGCAAGAAATGTATTCGTATGCCACCTGACGACTGTCTCCTCAGGATGGCCGCATGGGACGGTAAACCGACGTCGGAAAGCGCATCAATCTCGGAAGGCTAAGGGGACGCCCTACCTCTTTACAGAGGTGGTCTTATGGTCTTACCTCTTTTCATGAGACATCATGATACAATGGTGCAAGGTGGTGGCTTTAATTCCATCCTCCACCCCAAAGATTATTTGCTGTGACATTCACCTTTCACAGAGCTTGTCACAATCATTGACCATCTTCAATTTGTGGATATGTGGGAACATGTTCATGGCGACTGTCCTAATTTCGTTCACTACAGCACACATACTTCAACTCGCCTTGATCGCAATTATATCTCACGCTCACTAGCGGGAGGTAACTGACTGGCTGAAAGTAAGTTTCCACATCTACATCTAC
This sequence comes from Schistocerca piceifrons, assembly GCF_021461385.2. Lineage (NCBI taxonomy): Eukaryota > Metazoa > Arthropoda > Insecta > Orthoptera > Acrididae > Schistocerca > Schistocerca piceifrons. The sequence goes on from NC_060143.1 coordinate 550,338,754, forward strand.
ATGTACATGGATACTCTGCAAATTACATTTAAGTGCCTGTCAGAGGGTTCATCGAACCACCTCAACAATTCTCTATTATTCCAAACTCGTAAAGCGCGCGGAAAAAATGAACACCTATATCTTTCCGTACGAGCTCTTATTTCCCTTATTTTTTCGTGGTGATTGTTCCTCCCTATGTAGGTCGGTGTCAACAAAATATTTTCGCATTCGGAGGATAAAGTTGGTGATTGGAATTTCTCTCCCTTATTTCGCGATAATACAAAACGTGCTGCCTTTCTTTGAACTTTTTCGATATACTCCGTTAGTCCCATCTGGTAAGGATCCCACACCGCCCAGCAGTATTCTAAAAGAGGACGGACAAGCGTAGTGTAGGCAGTCTCCTTAGTAGGTCTATTACATTTTCTAAGTGTCCTGCCAATACAAAGCAGTCTTTCGTTAGCCTTCCCCACAACATTTTCTATGTGTTCCTTCCAATTTAAGTTGTTCGTAATTGTAATACCTAGGTATTTAGATGAATTTACGGCTTTTAGATTAGACTGATTTATCATGTAACCGAAGTTTAATGAGTTCCTTTTAGCACTCATGTGGATGACCTCACACTTTCCGTTATTCAGGGTCAACTGCCACTTTTCGCACCATTCAGATATTTTTTCTAAACCGTTTTGCAGTTTGTTTTGATCTTATGATGACTTTATTACTCGATAAACGACAGCGTCATCTGCAAACAACCGAAGACGGTTGCTCAGATTGTCTCCCAAATCGTTTATACAGATAAGGAACAGCAAAGGGCCTATAACACTACCTTGGGGAACGCCAGAAATCACTTCTGTTTTACACGGTGACTTTCCGTCAATTACTATGAACTGTGACCTCTCTGACAGGAAATCACAAATCCAGTCACATAACTGAAACGATATTCCATAAGCACGCAATTTCAATACGAGCCGCTTGTGTGGTACAATGACAAAAGCCTTCCGGAAATCCGGAAATTCGGAATCGTTCTGAAATACCTTGTCAATAGCACTCAACACTTCACGTGAATAAATAGCTAGTTGTGTTTCACAGGAACGATGTTTTCTAAACTTATGTTGACTGTGTGTCAATAGACAGTTTTCTTCTGGGTAATTCATAATGTTCGAACACTATATATGTTCCAAAATCCTGCTACATATCGACGTTAACGATATGGGCCTGTAATTTACTACACTTTCTAGAATATTGGTGTGACCTGTGCAACTTTCCAGTCTTTGGGTATGGATCTTTCGTCGGTTGTATATGATTGTTCAGTATGGAGCTAATGCATCAGCATACTCCGAAAGGAACCTAATTGGTATACAGTCTGGACCAGAAGACTTGCTTTTATTAAGTGATTTAAGTTGCTTCACTACTCCGAGGATATTTACTTCTACCTTACTCATGTTGGCAGCTGTTCTTGATTCGAATTCTGGACTATTTACTTCGTCTTTTTTTGTGAAGGCATTTCGGAAGACCGTGTTTAGTAACTCTGCTTTGGCAGCACTGTCTTCGATAATATCTCCACTGCTATCCCACAGAGAAGGCATTGATTGTTTCTTGCCGCTAACATTCTTCACATACGACCAAAATGTCTTGGGATTTTCTGCCAGGTTCCGAGACAACGCTTCATTGTGGAAACTGTTATAGGCATCTCGCATTGAAGTCCGCCCTAAATTTCGAGCTTCTGTAATAGATCGCCAATCTTGGGGATTTTGCGTCTGTTTAAATTTGGCAAGTTTATTTCGTTGTTTCTGCAACAGTGTTCTAACACGTTTGGTGTACCAAGGATGATCAGCTCCGTCGTTTGTTAATTTTATTTGGTATCAAACTCTCAATTGCTGCCGAAACTATTTCTTTGAATTTAAGCCACATCTGGTCTACACTTATATTATTAATTTGGAATGAGTGGAGATTGTCCCTCAGGAAGGCGTCAAGTGAATTTTTATCGGCTTTTCTGAATAGGTATTTTTTTCGCCTATTTTTCGGGGGTTTGGGATTACAATATTCAATCTCGCTACGACAACCCTGTGTTCACTAATCCCAGGATTACTTGTTGCTAAGAGGTCAAGTGTGTTTTCACAACCGTTTACTATTCGCGTGAGCTCATGAACTAACTGCTCGAAATAATTTTCGGAGTATGCGTTTAGCACAATTTCGGATGATATTTTATGCGTACCTCCGGAATTAAACATGTATTTCCGCCAACATATCGAGGGTAAATTAAGGTCACCACCAACTATTTCCGTATGAGTCGGATACGTGTGTGAAATCAAACTCAAGTTTTCTTTGAACCTTTCAGCAACTGTATCATCTGAACTGGGAGGTTTGTAAAAAGATCCAATTATTATTTTATTCCGGTTGCCAACAATGACATCTGCCCATACTAACTCACAGGAAGTATCTACTTCAATTTCGCGACAAGTTAAACTACTTCTGACAGCAACAACCACGCCACCGCCAACCGTGTTTAGCCTGTCCTTTCGGAACACCGTTAGGTTCTTCGCAAAAATTTCGGCTGAGCTTATGTCCGGCTCTAGCCAGCTTTCAGTGCCTATAACGATTTGAGCTTCACTGCTTTCTATTAGCGCTTGGAGCTATGGTATTTTCCCAACACAGCTACGACAATTTACAACTGTTATGCCAATTGTTCCTTTATCTACGTTCTTCCTGCGTTTAGCCTGCTCCCTTTGTGACTCAAGCCCTTCTTGTGTAGCAAAATCCTGCGTGTAGTGGACAGCTGACCTATTCAGCGGAACCCCAAACCTAACCACCCTTTGGCGCAAGTCGAGGAATCTGCAGCCTACACAGTCGCAGAACCGTCTGAGTCTCTGATTCAGACCCTCCAACCGGCTCTGTACCAGAAGTCCGCAATCGGTCCTGTCGACTATGCTGCAAATGGTCAACTCTGCTTTCATCTTGCGAGCAAGACTGGCAGCCTTTACCACTTCTGTTAGCCGCCCGAAACCAGAGAGAATCTCTTCTGATCCAAAGTAACACACATCATTGGTACTGACGGGAGCTACCACCTGCAGTTGGCTGCACTCTGTGCTTTTCATGGCAGCCAGGACCCTTCCCACATCTGGAATGACTCCACCCAGTATGCGCACGGGTGCACCTTGGATTTCTTACCCTCCTTGTCGGCCAAGGCCCTAAGGGGACCCATAACGCGCCTAACGTTGGAGCTCCCAAATACCAATAATCCCACCCTCTTCGATTGCCCGGATATTGCAGGCTGAGTGATTTCCTCTGAAACAGGACAGGTGACAGCATCTGGCTCAGCGACAGTGTCAGCCACAGACAGCACCTGGAACCTGTTTGTCAGACAAACCGGGAAGGCCTTACAAGAGGCCACCTGGGAAGTCTTGCACCACCTGCTTCGCCCTGGGGCGACCTCCCACTCGACCACAGGTGAAGGGTCAGCATCAGTGCCAGCAGTAACTGGGTTGGCCACTGGTGAGGACCGATCGGAGGGCTCGGACGTGCTGGACGTCCGTTGGATCCCCACGGCCGGCCCACAGCAGTTTGTCGGTTTTTCCGATCATGCGCCATTTGCCTGCACTGTCGCACTCGACCAACAGATGGTTTCAAATGGAGGGGTGTTTGGAAGCTGAATGTGGCTCTATTGGCGTCTCCTGACTATTTGCAACTTATCGATGTGACTTGGCATTCATGATGTCTACGATGTAATGGTGGCTGTTATGCACAAAAGCTGCACTCTATTTGTCCTTGATGACCTACGAGGGACTGCTCCATGATGCTTTTTCACCTGAACGATGTACAATAGTGAACTGTATCAAAACACAGGCTGTAGCCTCACTCGCCGCCACCTTGAAGGGATGCTAGTGTGAGACACTCTTGTGACAATATGCGTTTGGAAGCTCCATTGATGTATCATCTTCTAGCAACAGGCGGCAACGGCGCCATCCTCTGATTCGACGCTTCACTAATGACGAAGACAGCTAATATGACACATAATGTGGCTTTGGACTCGCCCTTCACGAGCATTGTGCTCCCCATTTACGAGCTGTCATTGACGAAGTCTCTTGGCGCGTGTTCATATAGAGGCATGAGTAAGGGAAGACGAAGTCCTTGATCCTATCCTAGTGAGAGCTGCTAACATGTCATCTGACGGCTTCTCCCCGAATTTTATCAAGCTCTCCGACATCTCTTAGCACCCAAATGGACTGAACTGATGTCCACCATGGTGAGGGTCCCCGTTGCCGTTGTAGAGGGCCCCGTTGTCCCATTCACGAACCACCAGAGTGTCCATACTATCAGAGACTGTCTCCTCTTGACCGTGCTGAATAGCGAAATGAAGTTCTTTAGCGGTGTAACTTAAGAGAACGGCTCGTTATGTGATGTCCTACGGTCAGGTGTCACTAGGTGGAGCATGCAACATTTGGACAGCGCTCTGCCGCTATAGGGGTATGATTGCTCTCATTTGAGCTCAACATTTTCCTGCAGCGTAGGCCTCCTCAGACACATATCCGTCATATGGGATACACAGAAACCATTGTTGAGGTGGTCATACGTTTCCTGCACAGCGCAACATCCTATGTCCTGTATAATAGCAGGCTCACACGTGTTGTGCAGTGCTGTACGCTTTCGCTATAGAACGATTGTTATGTGGACTACTACAACGACTGAAAGGGATGTCCCAAGGTGGAAATCGATATTCCTGCGCCGCCTTTCCAGACAATTTGGTCCTCTGCCTTGAAAGTGCTGATAATAACTGGGTGGGATTTGCTTAGATGGCGATCAATGGAAAAGCGGATCTCTTAATGTACGTAAATTGCGAGCAATGTGTATTGGTATAGGCCCGCCTCAGTGGAGTGTTGACTTGCTCACTGTGAGCGATGCCTTAATCTGCCTTCACACCGATTTTATGATTGACCTGCGGCGCTCTGTGGCCATCAACTGGAGATGGCTGCTGCAGCAGGTCGGGTTTTGACTTGTTAAACATCACCTATACTCCCTTTACCTTCTGCATTGTACACGCTATGCCATCACCTACATAGCATCACAGACTCTTCCGGTCATGCACACGCTAGTTCGCCAAATGTTGGCGGCAGTGGTTTCCTTCGTTTCTAGGTACACATGGCAATGACGTCGATAAGCTCCACTCACATACTGTCTATAGGGTTGGCATCCGGCGATCGTGGGACGAACGCCATTAACTTTGTCCTGTCTTGTCCCTGAAACCAGTTATCAAGAGCTCTGCTTTGATGGATGGATCTTTGCTCCTGTAAATAAAGTGTTACCTAGTTATTTCATCGAAGTGTATCATTTAAAAAAATGTATTTATGACTGTCATGGTGTGTTGGTATTTTCTACAGCATTTAATAATTCAACTCCTGCCGTAGCTGAGAGATCTAGGCTAAATAGCCGATGAGGGACGCGGTTTACCGAGTCCCAACATATGATGAGAGTCGTAGCCTGCTGAGAGGCACCTTCAGACCAATCGGTTGAATCAGATACGAATGATGTGGTATCGAAATGAGATATATAAAAAATCCTACAATTTTAACTTCTGCGTTGCGACAGAGTATTGCAATAACACTCCCTCGGTGGAGTAACAAGCACCAGCTGTACAAGAAATATGAAATGAAAAGGCCAGAGGACCCAACCGGCGAAATTCGGTCGGCGGGTGGCAAGTTTCATTTCAGGTGACGCCACATTGGGCAGCCTGGGTGTTGGTGGTGATAAAGAAAACTCAACACCGAGGCCACGAGCGGAGAAAATCGCAAATACGGCCGGGAATAGAACTCGCACCCGCTGCATGGGAGAAAACACGTTACCACTCAGTTAAGCAGGCGGGCTGTACAGGAAAATTTGAGGAATATGACGTAATAGTTGTTGCGAATTCAGAAAGAAGACTGAAGAGGTCAACATAGATGTGAACACTGGGTACTAAAGTTAATCAAACCGAAATGTTCAACCATCGCGCAAGTAGTCCAGAAGTTATATCAGATGCCTAACACAGGTGAATAGAAAAGTAGTAATAACAAAACAAGCATTTATGGTTGAGACATTCCAACAATTCAACGTATCAGAGAAAATACGCAGCTCCAAGGCAAAATCTACTGTACGCGATTTACATCTCTATGAACCCTGAGGATTCAAGCTGAGGTTCGGCTTGAAGCAACAGTAATTTATTTGCAGAGGACAGAGGACAGAAAAATGTAGGTGAAAACTGTAAAATATCTGAATACGCGACAAAGAACAAAGAAGGCAAATGAATACAATAAAAGAAGATGGAAACTCATTCGTTACATTTATGACACATCCCCCTTCTAATGAATGTATCCCCCTTCTAATTATGAGACTAGAAGCTATGAGGGTGACAGAGGAAACTAATTTCATGACATCGGGACTAGAACAAAATGCAATAACTATACTGGGGACAACAGCAGAATAATAAATGACAGAGAAGCACTGTTGTTATGACAAATTGTAGTCTGTAGGAAATGAAAAGGTGAATATATGAAAACTATCGAAAACCGTTATGTTATTTCCTGTTCAAATCTGCTGGAAATAGAGGTCTCATTGAAGTTACAGCAGCTCGACGCTTATCTTCACTACGTATTCTCGAATACTAACATAGGCCTAACTGTTGACGATGGCATCAGTTTTCCACAGGTGCCCTATTCACCAAGCCGAGATGTAAACCCAAATGCCAACAGAAAAGTATCCGCTTCTCTCCCATTCCACAAGATACTTTGGACTGAAGCTCTCTCCCCATGGCCAGTACACATAGTAATATTAAAATAGTTTTGTGCATTTTGTGTTCAGACATCATTCCGTAAGTCGTCACCAGATGGACTGAAAGTCAAATTAACAACGCGTTCAGAATCACATTCAACCCAAAATTGAGTATTACTTTTGGTAAGCGAGTGTCGAAGAAATTAAACTTCAATAATACCAATACGAATATTTTGACAGAAGAAAGGCCCCATTACTATGCATCTATTAAGAATTAATTAAGATTTAATTGTAAGAGTTTGAGAAAATAACTAGAGGCCTTGGCCTTCGCTCCGTTTTCTTAACATCTTGTTGTTATTTTGGACCTCGGTGTTAGGAATATTCCAAGTAGATATCCTCATTCATACGGCACTTTTCACCTACTTGTCAAAGCTTCAGTACCAATTAAATTGTACTCGTTGTGAGCAGATGATAGAAACAAGTGTATGTTCAGAATGGTATGGTTGCTCAGTGAATGTGGTGGTATTAGGCTGTCCACGTGGTCTGAATGATGTCAGTGATGACGCATTAACTCTATCGCTAATTACCTTAGTAATGATAAGGTGGGGGCGACTGAGCCTCTTGTGGGCAACGAGTCTGATTAAGCTCTCCATATATCATCCTGCTCTGTGAGCAAGCCTACATTATACATTGTCTTGCAATTAGAAACTACTGCCCTGCTTCACCGCCTCACCTTTCCCTCAAGCACAAGCAGAGTATGGGACAAAAAATTGCTAACTTTTTAAAGAAAACCTCCGCCACTCTGCTCATTCTAATACACAAAGCATGTTCGCAGCATATCGGTGGTGGAACAGTGACTATGCAGTACTGAAAAAAAATCTACAATCGGAATTTAAATAATTTGCGACTTTCGGCACAGACACATACTTTTTTAGTAATACACGAAGCACCTGTCTCAGTAGCACCAAGCAGACACAGCGTTCATTCTTGTGGTAATTACAATAAGTCTGCTGACAGTTACTTATCAAATACGAGGGTTGGAACTTTAATAGTGGCAACTATTTATATACAGCTCGTGATGACACTTTCTGCAGGACCTGCAGGACAATGCTTAAGCACGGACAGTGCAAGCTGTTACTGATTTGTTTGACTGATGGTGCTGCTAATTGGTATACCACCTACTGCGCTCCCCTGACTTAAGCCCTCGTTAGTTCAACTTGATTTCTAAACTGAAGGAAACGCTTCACGGCATTCGCTTCAGAACTGCTAGAAATTCGTCAGGCGATAGACCAAGCCTCCCGAACTGTGAACACAACTGGCACTGCTAAGAGTATACTACGGCTTCCACACTGCTGGCAACGGTTTATACGTAATGCTGGTGACTACTCTGAAGGTCAGTAAAACTTTGAAACACGTATCTATTTGTACAAGCTATAAATAAATAGTTGCCACTATTAAAGTTCCAATCCTCGTATTACCATCTGCTATGCAACTGAAATGACAGTCATTACACTTGTTTTATATGTTACAGTGAGTAAAGTGGTAAGTTCGTTGCAGTCCTGTTTCCCCTGTTATAAAAGATTCTGAGTATTAATTATTTGACTGTATAGGCGCCACACTGTAATTCACATGTATCTGACATGAATTAAGGGCATCACATACTGATGACTAAGGAAATGATGCTGTTAAAGCGTTATTGCACAGATAGCAAGACAAACGTTCGGAAATCACTAGTATTGTCTCAAAAAACAATTATGTGTAAAATTTCAATTTGGCTACTGACAAAGGCACCTTCCAAGATCTGAGATTCAGTTCGGGATGAGACTTTGTGGTTACTAGTCTACCTCAAGGATGTCCACTCATAAAAGTGTTACAGCGCACAACGCAGAAAATTCCGAAAGAAAAGGCTCTAAAGTTTTAAACGTAGCTCATTCACATCTCATATATGGATCATAAGCAGCAAAGCAGCACAAAAATGAAGTAGTTCGATCAGTAGTGTAGTAGGCACTCATGCGGCTGATCTAGGTTCGATCTTATTTACCGGTGGGTAGGTAGGATTCTTTTAAAAATTATAAAAATTGTTAAATAAAGTAAATAACATGAATATTATCAATTAAATTGTAAATAATTTAATTTTGTTTATAAAATGGCTAGCACAGGTATTTAAAATGTGAATTATACTCTTCAATATTTTCTTTCTAAAAAGTTGAATAATTTCAAATGCATTTTTGATGGAAGTAAATTAACTAACATGTCACAAAATTCTGAGTCAAGTTTCAGTTACAAGGTGTACAACTTTGCTTCTGCTGTTTTACGATAGGTGGCGAGAACAGTATGAAGCGGTCGAAAGAAACAGATCGCAGATATCAGGCAGTTGGCTTGGACCTCAGTCAACAGAACCTCATTCACATTGAGTAATTCAAATTGAGTTATATTAGGAACATCATTAGCAACAGTCTTTTCATTTGCAAGAATAGTTTGCAACTATGTCCAAGCACACATCCGATACTATCATTTATATCCATGTAAATGTAATGTTGCTTTCACTAATTAATTTATTTAAAATTTCATCGGCCTCAATGTGAAAATTTATTATTTCTGGATGAATAAATTTTTCTCAGTTTTTCAAATTATATTGACCAATATGAATTACTACTGTCTCTCTATCACAATACATTTTTATTGTATAAAAAGCACATAGTGCAACATTACCACAGCTAGATCATACAGATACAGACAGTCTTTTTCTGAGAATGAATGACTTACAACTAAACTGAGACGGGTAACTCATTTACTACCCATAAAAATATTATTAAGGAAATGAAAACCGATTGGTAATCAAAAATGAAATACCAAATAAGAAACAGAAAAATATTCATGGCAACCTCTTACCTAATTCTGTTCAATGTGCTTTAATAATTTCAAGGTGATGTGAAGAAGCAGCATTAATGATTAATGATATTCTCGCTTTGTGGTGGCTGAAATAGAATAAAATCAGTCATTTTTAGGTTTACTCCAATCAAATGTTTAGATGAGCCAAAATATCAAGAATTTATAAAAATGTGTAAAAATGGAAGATAGAAATAGTGACAACATTACTACTTCTATTGAGAATAATGAAGAAATTATACTATTAGATGAATGACAAGGTAATATGCTCATAGTATTTGATGATTTCATTCTAAAAAATCAGGATGTTTTTAGAGAATATTTTAGTACTGCCTGACATTTAGGAATAAATTGTTTTTATTTAGCTCAGATAAACTCAAAAATACCAGAACAATTAGTGAGAGATAACCTAAATTTGTTAAATATATTTCGTAGAGATGATACAAATTTAAATCATATGTACCACGAGTTTGATGCTGGTGATTTTAAGTTTGACGATCTTAAAGAATATTGTAGTAAATGCTGGAATAATGGTTAGTTCGAATTTTTATGATAGAAATGACTAGAAAACTTAACAAAGGAAACTGCAGATATCAAATTGACGATATTTTTACATCACCCATCATACATAAGAGATGATTTACTAATGTTCTTTATTTACAGTAAATGTTTGCAAAATATGACCCATATGTTAGTAAAAAAGCTAGATGAAACAAAAAGGAAAAGAAGGAATTAAAAGAAGATTTTGCAAAATGGAAAAGACAACCAAGAAGAGAATACGAAAACTATAAAAAAAGAATATCAGCATTGCAACACAAGGAAGTGAAGAAGGATTAGATGAGAGTCGTTCTGAAAGCTATTCAAGAAAATTTGGAAGTTGAAAAAGAAATGTTTCTTTATGACCATTATGTAGAAGAATTTAATGACATACCAACAATAAAAATATGCTTATAAATTAAGAGAATCTGAAATAAAAGATGCATTGAATAAATACTGAAGAAGAGAAAAAGAACAAAAAAGAAAAACAACAAAACTTTAAGGAAATAAATCTAAGTGGAAGATTATTCAAATGTATCAGTCACATTGAAAATAAAATTTTTTTACTCAGACCTATTGGTTATCTTAAATATGTTGGTACATAAATTAACTATTGGTGAAAATATATGCAATGCTACAGATGTACTGGCGAATCTTTTAACTAAAAAAACACATTATAACTAAACCACTTAAATATATCTGATGTGTGAATTGATCGACAGATAAGCAGTAAATCATGAAGATGAATTAGCTGGAAATAAAAATCATCATAACAAAAACGTAGGAATAATGCAAATGTTAACAAAATAATTTTGTGACTTCATTACCAATAATCAGAAATGAAAATCATATATGACTAGAGTGTTAATAGCTTGTCACACACTTTTTGGAAACCTGAAAAACAGGGAGAAGATTGAGTAAATTGGATTTTAAATAATTTCCAATGACAGAGATGCATCTCCCAGGATTTTGTGTACTGCAAACTGTTCACTAAACTAGATGGATGACTAGAACGTGGTGATATGGTCATAAATTTCTTAGAAGAAGCATGCAACAAACATGACATTGCTTACAGAGATAATAAAGGTTTAGAAACTAAATGTCAAGCTGATAAATAACTTTAGCTAGCTACAGAAAAGAGAATGTTTGCTAAAGATGCATCACTTGGAGAAAAATTATTAGCAACAACAGTTAGAGAGAGGCATAATGTACGGGAAGAGAAAATTGGGAATGGGTTTGGATGTTGGTGAAAGTGGGTGAGGACTAAAAAAATAGTCTCATAACAATTTTTAGGCACACTAGGTCACAACGTCTAACCGTAACCCGACACATACAGATTTGTACTTGCATGCCTCAGCTATCATGCTCCTACACAGCGAGAGGGTGTTCTGAGCACACTGGTGCACAGCGCACGCGATATCTCGGATTGTGACAGTCTAGCGGCTGAATTGCAGCTCTTGCAGGCCGTGTGCCGCACGAACGGTTACAACAACCGGCAGATAAAACGGGCCTTAAGGCCGAAGAAGCCGAGACCGCAGCCTTCCGAGGACGAAGACAAACAGGTTGCGACAGCGATCATACCATATGTCGGGAACGCATCGGCAAAGATCGGCAGAATACTCAGAAAATATAATGTCAAGTGCGTGTTTCGCCCTCCATCCAAAATGAAAACATTATTAGGATCAGTCAAGGACGACTCAGGACTCCGGAAACCGGGAGTTTACAGCATCCCTTGCTGGAGCGGGGATATGTATATATGCCAGACCATCCGGACGGTACAGGAGAGATGTAGTCAACAGAAACGTCACGCAGACAACGCACAGCCGACCAAGTCCTCCGTGGCAGAGCACTGTACCTCACATGGACATGACATGAACTACGATGGCACAAAGGTGTTTCAGCAATCGAACACTTTCTGGGATTGTATCGTCAAGGAGGCAGTGGAGATCCGGCTGCATGACGAATTAATAAATAAAGATAGCGTTTTCCAGCTAAGCAAAGCCTGGGATCCCGCTTTAAGCACGATTAAAACACAACGACAGTCTACACGGAAATCCGCTCCTGTCAGGACACCTGTAGAAGAAGAAGCATTATCACCACGACGGCAGAGTTCCGTAAGCGGTCGTGGCCGCGGAAGGACTGCGGCCCATGAGCTGTCGCGGGGCGCCGCACTTCCCCCACCACCGGCCGCGGACCGCTCGGAACGCCTGAAGATGGCAAGAAGTTGGCTTGCCGAAATATCGCGCTTTTTGGAAGACGCTACCTGGTTGAAAACCCGACAAATTTTCAACATTTCCACAGGTCCTAAAGATTATAATTTGGAATGAATTCTGAAGTATTGTGTTGAAAATACAATGAAAACAATAGAGTCTACACAGGAACTAAACTGCTGTTATTGGAGATAAAGCATTTAGAAATGAGAATTACAAGTAGAACCAATTTTGTACAAGAGCCATTTAGTAGCTTTCCAAAAATAATTGGTTTAAAAGAGTCGAAGAAATGTTACTTCCCACATTTATTCAATACCCAAGAAAATGAAAATTAAATAGGATTTTTTGGGAGATGTCAAATATTATTGTGTTGAATCTATGAAACCAGAGAAAGAGAAATATGTCTCAAATCGGATAAGCAAAAAGTTAAAGGAAATTATGTATGCAATAGAGGAAATGAATGAATGAATACTGCAATTCTGATGTAGATATATTGAGAAGAGATTGTTTAGAAATAGAAAAACAATTCATTGAATTAGCTAAAATAGATCCATTATGTTATTTAACAATTGCTAGAGTTTTCAGGGCTGTATACTGATGCAAATATTTCCCTAATAGAAAAATTGTTGTATTGAATAAAGAGCAGAAGCAAAACTATAGCAAAGAGTCTATTGCTTGGCTAAACTGTTTAAACAATAATAGTATTCTACATGCTCTTAATGGTAGTGAAGTAAGTATATCTGGAGCAAAAGTAGATGTCTTTGATAAAGAAAACAGTAGTTTTCATCAATATCATAGCTGTTTCCGGCATGGTTGTAAAAATGTTTTCAAACTGAAATGGTTAACAATATAAATAAAGAATCGATGAATGACCTGTATCAAAAGACGTTAATAAGAAGCACAAATATGCAAAACGCAGAAGAATTTAGTGGAGATTTGGAAATGTGAGTGTATTAACACAGTAGATTTTTAAAATATTAATAAATTAAAAAAGTTGCCTAAATCTATTGAACCTTTGAATCCAAAAGGTGCATTTCATGGTTGTCAAACTAATACCATAAAATTAAGAGATAAAGCAAATGGCATTATCATGACAATAAAATATCAGAGCCATTCAATAAGTAATGCCCCACATTTTTTAAAAAGCAGTTAATATACCTAGACAATCGTCCTTGTTGGTGCTTCACACTTCATGTTGGTTCTGTGCACCAGTGAAGTTTCGAAATGTTCTGCCAGGTTGGCAGAGCTGTAGTACAGAGTCAAAATGGTGTCTTCATACAACTCACATTACAACATGCTGAATTCTGCAGATGCCATTATTCGTATCGACCGGCGATTCACAACTCGACAGTTGCCTCTAAATTTGTTGGTCAGCATTGAAAGTGCATCTGCAATGATCAAGACTCTCGGATGTTGAAAGAGGTGCTCATCATAGGTTCAATGAATGCTCGCAGCGGACCACAGGATTCAAAGAAAGGCCATTTCATCTGAATTGTTGGAGCATTTTGAGACCAACAGGGAGGCCTTTATGTCACAGATCGTTAAGGGGGGCGAAAAGTGGGTGCACTACTTTGAGCCCAAAACAAAAAGGCAGTCCATGGAGTGGTATCAACCTCAATCACCAAAAAAGAAGAAATTCAAGACAACCCCATCCGCCAGAAAAGTCATGGTGACTGTCTCCAGGAATTCTGATGGCATCAGTCTCCTGGATTTGATGCCAAGAGTGTCAATCATCAATTCAGAAGCATGAAGACTCTGAATAAACTCAAGAAGCGTTTCTAACGTGTTCAATCGACACGAATCCAGTAGCAATCTTACTCCAACAAGATAAAGCACTCCCACACACAAGTCTGAGAATCCAGAAACAAATCGCCAAATTGGGTTGGACATCTTTGCCTCATCCACCCCACAATCCCGACCTGCCATCGTCGGACTTCCATAGCCCTTGGGCCACTCAAAGATTCTCTACAGGGAACACACTTCAAAGATGACGAGAGTGTCAGTCACGCAGTGAAAACATGACTGAGGCTACAGGACAAGAGCTTTTACCAGCAGCGAATATATGTTCTACAATAACGTTGGCATATGGCCATAGAAGATGATGGAGACAATGTAGACAATTAGGACATGAACAACACATTTTGTTGTATATTTTCACCAAATTCTAACTCTTAACAATAAATATGTTCTGAGAAAAAATAAACATGGGGAATTACTTATTGAGCGACCCTTGCATATTGATGTCTGTAGTCTTTTATCAACTGCAAAATATCATGAATATTATCCTAAGAGCCATCCAACAAAAATTTGTAGACCGAGACATTATACTAAATAGGTAGAGATTTATAAAATGGAAAGTGTTGGCACCTATAGGAGTGTAGAATCAACCTTTGCCAAAAGAGATAAAGATCAATAAAAATGGAAAACTGCTCTTTTACTTATGTGTCAAATGTGCAGAAGAAAAAATAAATGAATGTAATCACAATGATGATGTAAGACGTTTTATTGGAACCTCGCCATCTGATGAAGTAAAGAAAGTCGTGGAAAGAATGATATAAAATGTTAAGTATCAATAAAGCGTGTGATTTTAGAGATAAAAGCAACATGTTGTTTAAAAATTATGTAAAACACTTTATGAAAATATAATTAGCAACCACTCCCCATGAGTTTGAACCTAATGACTTATACCTCAAAACAGAGAAAGACAGTTGGATATTGCATTAGATCCTGATAAGATAAAAGAAAACCCAGAATAAAATACTGTTGCTATGATATGTCTAAATTCATTGTGGGGAAAGTTTAGACAATGGCAAAATATGAGTAAAACTGAGTATATTACAGATTATCACCAGTTTTATGAGATATAATCGGACGATTGATTAGACAATATTGACATAAATTTTATTAATGATAATATGGCGCAGATGAAAAGCAATTTCAAAGGTTATTATATAGAAAATAACACTGATGTAAATATTTTTATGACAGCACTCACCATATCAAATAGATGGCTCAGGTTGATAAAATTTTCTCAGTTTGACAGCTGAGTCAATGCGTTGTTCTCCAGCAACATTTCACCAAGTTTCTTACTTTCCATCTTCAGGTGACAATGGAAAGTAAGGAACTTGCTGAAACATTGCTGGAGAACAATGCATTGACTCAGCTGTCAACCCAAGAAGATTTTATCATCGAGATTTGCCGAGAAAGCCTGCATTCTCATATAAGGCTTAGGTTATTTGATATGTTAAATAAACTTGGAGAATCAGTTATGTATTTTGATACAGGTGGGGTAATATAGAGTATATAGATGATGGCAAAGATACTGTGGAAACAGGTTGTACGCCATGTGAATGGAATGACAAGTTAGGAGACAAGTGGATTCAAATCTTAGCATCAACTGGATCTAAAAGTTACTGTTTTAAGAAAAATGATAGAAATACTGTGATGAAGATGAAAGGGTTTACTTCAAAATATAAGGATATTCAAAGGTTGAATGGCAAATATATGATTAAAGTACTTGAGAATGAAGTGAAAGAAAAGATACAATTAGAGTACAAGCTGATAATGAGCGATTTTAAGCCAAAAACTTAATCAACAAGTAAGTTAAGAAACAATTCTCATTTTAGTATAGTATAGTAAAAGAATAGTTCAAGATAATTATGATCCAGTGCCATAAGTATATTACAATTAAAATAAGATTTCTACATTTTCTAACATAAAAATAAAATTTGTATTGGGAATTTTTTTAAACATTTATATAAATAAAGTAACTTTTTTCTTGTATTCTCCATTTTCTAAAACTACTTCCTTTCGATTTCTCTTTTTTAATTCATACTTTTGAGAAGCATGAATCTGAATTAGAAAGTCAGAAATTTGAAAACTATCTTTAATACACCAGCTTTCATTAAATATAAGTAAAGCTTCCTTTCTTCTGTAGCTAATATTTTTTGTAAAAAATTATAATTATTATTTTAATATTCATATTTTGTATGTAGACTTTCGTTTTTTAAAATTCTGTTAAGCTTTTTTTGTTCTTCATGAGAATAAATATTTTATTTCTATTTTTGTCACCAGAGTTTTGGAGCATAATTCTTTTTTTTAACTTTTGATGGTTCCCAATATTTTGTCTTCTTCATTTAAATAATTTTGTTCCTTTTGTCAAATACATATCTATCTTTAACAACGCCACCACTGGAATAATACTGTTTTTGCAATCAATGTTGTTTACTTATAACATGTAACATTTTATTGCAATAAAAATTTTGTCCATTTAAATGGAGCCCCTCCTGAAGAAGCTCAATAATGCAAGCAATTCTAATTTGTTTAAAAAATAGAGATATTAATGTAATGCGTTGAATAACACTACTGGATACAAATATTTCAATACCAGATGTGCGGATAAAATTAGACTGTGCTTAATAATGGGTTTAAGATTCCTTTACTGAATGGATATTTGAAATCAATAGCAATTTAGGTTTCTAATTGTTTGAAGAGGGACATGTTAAATTGAGATACAATTGATTAAAGGAAATGAAAGCTAATTCTAATATATTTCATGATTTAGAATTTTTAGTTTAACTGAAATTTATGATCAATTTTTTTATTATTCTGCCCACATTATTTTTTCCTGACAAACCTGCTTAGTTCTCTCTGCATTGTCAGCTACGTCACAACGAATATCTGGTTCGCTACAGCTGAGAGCTGTAGAGTTTTACAAGTGGCGTAGGTTCCAAATATCCTGGAATACCACTACCCATATCGTTTAGTGCCTTGTGAACTTTGCGTGGAAAGACTTATACCAGACTGGACATGCATACTCTGCAGCACTTTGAAATGTTGCTAATGTCGTCGTTCGGAGGGTTTGTCGTTTGGAGTCCTCCCTACTACCAGTGATCCTCGAAAGGATACTATTTCTGGCTTCCAGCTTAATTCTCATATCCTTACAGTGCTGCCTGTATGACAGACAAAGTGATTGGTCTCTTTCTTGTTATTCAAATGTTTCTGGCAAGTTAATAGCAAAACGGCGTTTAGACTATGTAATGATAGCTCAGCATAAAGAAGTGACATAAATTTTATTTTAAACGGGGCATGAATGTTAATTTAGCACAATGATTGAACGAAAGTGAGAGTTCTGGCGCACAGACCAGAGGGTAATCCTTCCATCTCCTGTTAAAACAGACGCTGAGAACACAAGTCAGTTCAGTAGGCGGCAAAAATCACACGTTCGTCGGAACTGCGAGGTATCATCTGTCGTTTCTACCGAACACTACTTCATGAAGTCATCATTCAGCTACTTCTTCTTGTTCACATGAAATGTGATACTGGATGGAGGGCTATGGCTTCCACAGCCAGAAATCCTACGTTAGACAAAAACTTGGACTGACCAATTCAACACATATCTGTTAGTCCACTGAGCAGGCTGAAAGCAATACGTGTCACTAGTCCACTGAAGAGTGCTCTTCAGACAGATAAGAGTTTCTACATATAAAAAGCAAATTTAACTGTGTAATATGTTTACAAAAAATACACTTTGTAGTGAAAAATGTTGTAACATTCGCCTATCTGTCTAATATTCAGTTTCTGATATTGATAGCTATATAACGTGAACCTTAGTGTTTCTGTCAGGGTGTCTCTAGGTTCAGTCCACAGGGAGGATGATCTTTCCGTAGGACGCTCTTCGGACAGCATCAGTTTGTTCTGGGAGTGAGAGACACTGCTGTATCCAAGGTGAGGGTAACGATAGTACCTAATATACTTATCGTATGCACAGATGTGGCGGAGAGTCCTCCGGTGGTTGTGCTGCTGCGGCAGCACTGAGGAGGAGGAAGAGAACAACGTTCAGTTGGAGGAAGAGGAGAAGAAAGTCCAGCTGGAGGCGGAGGGCGCCCCTCCAGACCCAGTGGCGGTCATGCAGCAGGTGAGGCTCGTCGCTGTACGTCACTCCAGAACGCTAGCAGTGTTTTGGGGCAGACCCACTGTTCAGGGGATGCACAAAAATATGGGAAAGCATTGCCACACCTAACAAGAAAACCCATGGTAATTAAATAATAGCCTCCAGTCGAATGGGAATGGATGACTATGCATTCTGTATCGTTCTCAAGGGGTCTTATACCATTCTTTCTGCAAAATAGTGGCAATTTCAGGTAACAACGATGCAGGTGGATAGCATTCTCGCACCTGTCTCTCCACAGTAGATCACAAAGGCTCGATAATATTGAGGCCTGGTGACCGTGATAACCAGGGGGGAAGTGACAGTTCATCCCCGTGGAAAAGAAAACCAGTCCTGGTCGATGGGAACAGTTTGAACAGGGGCCCTGTTGTCTTCGAGCACAGCATCGCCATTGGGGAATAGACGTTGTACCAGGGGATCAGCCAAAATGCTCATATAGCCATGGACATTAATGCAACCTTGTATAGTGATCGCAGGGGCCCATGAAATACCACGATACTGCTGCCCCCATCATCTCCAAACCCCCGTCGTTTTTCGCTCTTGGGATGTAAACTCGGCCATAAGTTGGAAACATTGTACAACATCACTGATTCGACCAGGTGACCTTCTTCTATTGTTCCACAGTCAAGGTCTTTTGTCTTTCGCACCACGTTTTCCTCTTACGGGCATTTTTGTCCTTGTTGATTGGTTTTGGAATTCCAGTTAGCCCTGAAATTCTCTGCTAATGGAGCTTCCTTAGTGTTGTTGTGGTGAACATGGCGTTCGCGAGTGCCACGTTCGGTTCTGCAGTGACTTTTACTGCAGACTCTTCCTACTGTTCGTCGCAATCCTCTCCACGAGCGTATGTCAAGATCACTCAACACACGCTTTCGTCTCTGTTCTCACTTAGCGGATGACGGTTTTTTTCGTTTCCCTGTACACGCTACAGATCTTCGGCATGGTGCCTCTTGAAACACCGAACACTTTGGCTACCTTGGTTACGGAAGCACTCGCCATTCGAACACCAACAGTTTTCCCACGTTCGAATTCACTTAACTACGGTATAACATTGTTGTTACGACGACTGACATCTGCAACGTATTGAGGATATAGCACAGGTGCCGTTCGTGGTCAGAGACAACAGAGCAACCTGCAGGCTTGTCCAGAATAGCACAAACTTCTCTCAATGTTTCCATAGTCCCGTCCAACGGCTTTATACAGAAGAAGACAGGCATTTCATCATACCGCAATTAGCTGTTCCTGCTTCTGCACCTGGACAAGCTTCCCTAGTGACATATACACAGCTAATCAAGGTTCAAGGAGACTGAGCTCTCCTGACAGACCCATTCTGCTCTTACCTCTTCTCTACTCACTACTTGACACTCCCCACCTCCTCCTGTACTGCTGATTCCGCTTCTCGTGGCCTCTACTGGCCAGTTCCTTATTACATGCGGATAGACGGATAACCCGAACAGACTGGTGTGCAAAATTAAAGCCACAAAACAAAATTTTGCAAGGTTGCGTTTATTGTGCCACAAAACAGTATAATCATCTCATAGTACAGTAGAAACAACACAAAGAATACAGAACGTAAACGACTGCAACATGCATAATGGTAGACAAAAATGTCTTCGTGTTTTCCAACTTAAAGGATTTGCACACACATTCTGACAACTGGTTAAAGTGCTGAATGTGAGGTGTGACCACCTCTGGTGCCAACACAGACCATACAAACGACGGGGCATGCTGTTAATGTTGTTTTCAGTCTCATGTTGAGGCAAGAACGCCCATTCATATTGCAGCTGCTGTCAAGTCTTGGTGAGTGGTTGGCGGATGCTGAGGTGATGCAACCTGTATCCACAGTGCATCACAGACGTGTTATACTGGATTCAAATCGGCAGAACTAGCAGGCCACGTCATGAGTGCAAATATCTTCCGTTCCCAGGGAAACATCAACCACCCGTGCTCTATGAAATCGATCGTTATCGGCCAGCAATACGACGTCTGGGCCCACAGCACCTTGCAACAACTGCACAGTAGGTCCCAAGGAAACCTCACGGTACCTGACAGCAGTTAAGCCATGCCGATGTAACTGTACAATTTCATGAAGAGGTGTTCGAGTGGTCAACGTAACCCCCGCCCACACCATTAGGGATCATCCTCGTTATCAGTCTCTTCCACAATGGTTGGGTCACGAAATCGAGTTCCGCATTCCCTCCAGATCCCAATTGGTCGAGAATCACTGTTCACACCAAATTGTGACTCATCAGCGAAAATAACATTGGACCACAATTCGACCGTCCAGGTGGCGTCTTCACTGCTCTACTCTAGACGTTCCCTTCTGTGAAGATGCGTCAGAGGTACACATACAACAGGTCTCCGACAGTAAAGGCCACTCTTCCGAAGCATTCTGTACACCGTTTGCCTCCATGCAACACGTGCAGTGGATGCTGCGAGGTCAGATGCCAGTTGCCGTGCAGCCAAACAACAGTTCTCTGTTGCTCATGTTACATGTGGTCGGCCCTGCCCTGGTCTTCGGGACACAGTTTCGATCTGTATAAACTTTCGCCCATCTAATTCATATTAAGCCATCGGGTCACATCAGTCTGCGACTGTCCTGCTACCATTCTTCCCACGGCCCTCCACCGCAGAGACAGTGGTAGGCGTCATCTCAGAAACTTGCCTGTGATATATATATTATTCATTTTGAGGTTGAAGCCAATTCTTGTGTCCCAGTAAGCAATCCAAAAATATGTGAACTGTACTCTTCAATACATAAGCACCTAAGAAAATTATTACACGTCGATCGGCAGTGGGCACAAGTGAAACGGAACATTGCTGCTTTGTGCTATTGGCAAGCATCACGAACCATTGACATGGTATCGATTTGAAAAGTCTCAAGGAAAATTGAGATTAAGATACAAACACGCGTTCTTAATATCGACATAGTCCAGTTTTAAGAAAATTTTCCTGTGTTAAATCTACATTCAGAGTCAGGTACCGGCTACGATGTAGCTAATAAACCCTTTTCTTTACAGGAGTGGCAGACGTTTCTGCAGGAGTTCTACGCAGTCTACAGCGGACTGGCGGATGAGCTGTCTATACAGTCACAAGACGTGAGTATCACTACCTCTCTGGACTTGTGTTGTAACTGATAGTCGCAGATTCTTACGGCGCATGTGCTAGTTGCAATTCGTACAGAGCACATAATGATGGCATAAAACCTATTAACATTAAATCTAGAAGTGGAGTTAGATGTTGGTTAATCTGTAGCTGATACAGTCCTTCGTCTACAGGAACGTGAGCTGTTTCTGCAGGAGTGTTTCGAAATGTACTGCAGGATGATGGAAGAGGAGCTAATGCAGTCGATAGGGGTGAGTGTTACTAACTCTGTATACTTCAGTCTTAACTGTTAGCCATATATTCTAGGTAGCTTTTGCCGACAGCAGATTACAGTGGTGAAGGCATTCATTTCTTCAGTCGCCCCAACCCCCCACGTAACCAAAAACATTACGTACATCCACTAACTACATTTCTCTGCATCTATTCATGTCTATTGTGCACTCCAGCAGGACAATGCGTCACCCCACACGATCATAATTGCACTTGAGTGGCACCAGGAACGCTCTTCTGAGTTTAACACTTCTGCTGCCCACTGAAGATCACTATGCCACCGAGACTGTCTGATACCACAATGTTTAACAACATTTCCCTGTTATTTGAAACATGTCAAAAAGGTAGGCTACATTTTCCTCATATTTAAACGGATTTATTCAGAGTTATTGATACTGAAGCGTTGTGTGAAATCTGCCACGAAATCCCGTCAGTGATAATGAGAATAAGACATACTCGGTTTTCTTTTTCTTTTTGAATGGTTTCGTCATGTTGGTAGTCTACGTCCAGAATTAAGAAGTTAGCGTCACTGACCTCTTAAAGAGCCTAATAATTGTGTATTAAAACAGTCACCAAATTTGAAAAAACCTGCACGAATACCACTTCACCATCAGTGAAGCAGTTTAACAACAGCTTTGCCCACCTAGATGAGAAATTTACCACACATTTCCATTTGCCTCAATGCCTCATCAGCTGTAGTGACGTCACAAAACGTTGTCCTCGTCTCGCAGGAGACGGCGGCCCCTCCGCTCGCCCCCGCACCCGCAGCCCACAGCGCTTCAGAGGTGCCGCACCGGAAGGGGAAGCGACGTCAGCGTCGTCGTGGCCGGCCCACCACCGCCACCCGTAGTTCATCCTCCAGCAGCGGCGAGGCTCCACGCACCAGGTGGAGGCCGCGGCGGCGCTACCGCAGGCGGAAGCTACGTGCGGGTCTTCGAGGCCGGTTCGCCGCCCGCACCGCCGCCGCCGCTGCCCCCAGCAGCTCCTCGTCCGCCTCCGGCAGCAGTTGGGAGCTGCGGCGCTAGAGGCGGAGGCCCAGCCGCCGTTGTCGCACCTGCGTCCGCGCCAGCGTGGGCGCGCGGAGGCCGTGAGTCAACAGGCAGATTCTGCGCGACGACTACAGACTGTGTTCGCGTGCACAACAGTAAATAAATGGATCCCTCGGGTCCGTCTTGGCACTCTGTTGTTGTTCTTGTAGTTTCAATCAGTGACAGACCTCACAGCAGTGACCGACATTACGAAATTGTTAATCGAATCGTTTCTGGGATCCGCTGCGTTAGCGTCAGATCCCGCTAGATTATTGTGCGCGGAAATGTTAGCAGAAGCAAGCAACAGGTGCTTCACAGAGTCTCCCTCTGCAGCAGGGCGCCTCGCGTTTTTTTAGTGTATTTCGTGGTCGTCAAACAGTTCCACGCCATGATTTATGACCATTTCCCAAAGGAGAATTCTGTTCAGAAAACTTAATGGGAGCAGCAAGGTTGCCGTGGAGACACCCCAGTGGCAGTTTGCATCAGGCGTCGCGTCGCTGTCTGGCGGCGTCAAACTTTTCCGCTGCTGCCTGCTTCTCTGAATATTCGAGCAACCAGTCACAAGCACAGAGTGTGACACGAGATGACCTCCACCAGCACATATACATATACATACGAATTGTCTGTAAAGCGCTAGAACGGACGTGCTAGACACTCTCAAATATTTCATCTGATTTTGAGGAAACTATTTCGTAAACATATAGAATTTTTCACATCCCAAGCTGACACCTTGGAGCGATAGTAAATTGGACTTCTTTTCGCTGTTCATCATAGTTATTGTTATGCATCAAAGTCAATACACAATACACGAAATCTTAAGAGTTTACAATGGTATACATGCATTGTGTAGACTTTGTTCCATTTCAGGCCATACATTGCTCAATATCAAATTTAGATAACATATTGAAATAGTGTTATGTTGAAGACAAAAAGATATTTCCATTCTCGACATATTGGTTTGTATATATATGGGAGGATAACATGGTACATTCAATTCTACATGCGACTTGGATGACCTATAGTCATAACATACGTCGTATTTCATGACCTTTACTAGATACGAAAATGGCATTTTCTTGCAAATGCTGATGTGGACCAGACACACACTGTGTCATGCAATTAATACCATAAACTTTTTTATCTATCGAGGTATGGAAGCAACTGCAGTTTTTTCGACACAACCATATACTTTTTTGGAACTGCAGTTAATATCTTGCCAAAGAAGCATACAGTGACAGAACACAAGTTTATATTTACTACAACCTGTGTGGGCTACTGAGCTCTAATCAAAACCTGTTATGTGTTATGTCACAAGATGTAATCCCTAACTACACCTTGTGACCCTTTCAGTTTGCATCAAGGCCTTTTCTTTACTTACAACCTTTTAATGCTTTACAGGTGCGTGTAACGACATCGGATTCCAAATTAATTTTCTAGCATCGTTATTGAAACGGTCTTCATAGGCAGGCGTCTGATACAACACTTCAGTTTCTTTTACTAAAAGATGATACATCCAACGTGCTATCATCCCATGATGCAAACTGTCAGGTAAAATTCCCTGTCCACATCTTCAAATTACAAAAGCCCTGGAAACATACAGAACACAAGATGACTGTTCCCACTAACTTATTAGTCGTGGTGTATGGCCAAAGCTGCTATAGTAATTAGCTTTGACGTTCTCATTTTAACTTTAGATTCGTTTCTCATTCAGTAAAATATCGAGTGTGCTTAAGATTAACCTACATCCCCAACACCGATAATAACTAAAAATAGTGTTACATCAAATCAGTTCGGCCTGTGATCGGCATGCGAATGGCTACATGGTTTTTTTATGTCAGCAGATTTGTTTAACTTTTATGTTGCAGTGTTGAACGAAACTGAAGAAGAAAAATTCTAGGGTTAAGTTTTGCAAAGATCGACAAAGATCTATTGATAGGGCTTAAGATTAAATTAAAGGTAGAAGCCTGAATCGTAGCAGCTAACTGATAATGAAACACTGAAGAGTGCAGAAGAATTAAGCAATTCTGGCAGCTTTCAACTAAAATTTCACGCTACAGCTGAACAAGGATAAGTAGAAGCGGCATCGAAAAATCTTTACTGCCTTTAAACAGTCGAGCACTGAGGTGACAAAACTCAAGGGACTGTGATATGCACGTACACAGATGGCGGTAGTACGGCGTACACAAGGTATAAATGGGCAGTGCACTGGCGACGTAGTCATTTGTACTCAAGTGATTCATGTCAAAACGTTTCCTGTGTGATTTAGGAGGTACGACGTGAATTAACGGTGTCTGAACAGGGACTCGTAGTTGGAGCTGGACGCATTGGCCATGCTATTTCGGAAATCGTTAAAGAATTCAGTACTGCGAGATCGACAGTGTCAAGAGCATGCCGAGGATACCAAGATTCAGGCATTTACCCCCACCACGGACAACGCAGTTGCCGACGACCTGCACTTAATGACCGAGAGCAGCGGCGTTTTCATAGCTGTCGGTGCTGACAGACAAGCAACACTGTTTGAAATAACTGCCGAAATCAATGTGGGACATATCCGTTAGGATAGGGCAGCGAAATTTCGCACTGATGGGCTACGGCAGCAGACAGCCGACACGAGCGCCTTTGCTAACAGCATCACGTCCCCTGTCGCACCTTTCCAAGGGTCGTGGCCATTTTGGTTGCACCCTAAACGACTGGAAAACCGGGGTCTGACCATGTGAGCTCCGATTGCAGTTGGTAAGAGCTGATGACAGCATTCGAGTGTGGTGGAGATTCCACGAAGCCATGGACCCTCGTTGTCAACAAGGCGCTGTGCAAACTGGTGGTGGCGCCATAACCATGTGGGCTGTGTTTACACGGAATGGACTCGTTCCACTGGTCCAAGTGAACCGATAATTGAATGGTATGTTGTGGTACTTGGAGACCACTTGCAGTCTTTCAACGATGGTATTTTTATCGATAACATTGCACCATGTCAATCAATGGCCACAGTTGTTCACAATTGGTTCGAACAATATTCTGGATAATTCAAGATAAAGATTTGGCCACCCAGATCACCCGACATGAATGCCATAGAACATTTATAAGACATAATCAAGAGATCAGTTGGTGCACAAAATTCTGCATCAACAACACTTTCACAATTACGGACGGCTGTAGAGGTAGAATGGTTCAGTATTTCTGCTGGAGACTTTCACTAACTGCCTTATGCTGGACAAAAGGAGATCCGATGTGATGTAGGCAGGTGTCCCATGACTGCTGTCTTCTCAGTGTAGCATACATAGAGCGGTTTTATCCAGAGATGAGCGATCACACTCCAAGAAAGAAGACATTTTTCGCACACAGTAAGTCTGTTACCCCAAGAACAAACAAAATTATGGCTATGATACCTCATGTTGGCTCTCCCGACTATAAAGTAATGCTGTACATGGTATGGTTGTAACATCAAGTCCTGTTCGGTGGAGACACAGGATTTTCTCCAAGTGTCTGGACACATCACCTTCATCTCGTGCGTTACATGGCAGAGCCGCAACGAATGCAGCAAATGTGACACTTGTGACTTAAGACCCTTCTTCACAAATCCTGTTGAGAGTTAACTGGCAACCCAGGCAGTGTATCCACTACATACTGTGGGACATCGCTGGACTGTATCTTACCGCTTAGGGCGTGAACAATATGATTGTGTATATGACATCATGAGAACCAGACACCAACTCACTGGGTCTCGAGACTGGACGCTCGACTTTCTGAGCAGAACAGTCTGCAAAACGAGTTCACTGTTTGTATTCAAATAAGACGCTCTCAATCCGCAGCACTGGCCCCACTCGAGATCTGTTAACAAGGACATGTCCCATGTGCCTGAATCAACTGGACTGCACCAATACACCAAATCAGTGAAGAAATTCGCGCTGATCATTTTGTCCTGAGTCGACACCACTTCAAATAGGAGGTGAAACAGATAGTATTGTTGCAAATTGGGAACACTTGTATGAGGTCCATATTTATGTCACAAAGCCCACTTTAGAGCAGATCACTTATAAAGGAAGCAGCTGCTTCTTTATGGGCAAGTTCAAGTAAACGTGATGAAAAGCAACCAATGATAAGAGATCCTAAAAGAAAAACTTTTATCCTACTCTCATTGTTTGTATAGTTTGAGTTTTGCTGATCACCAGCCTGTTTCTTGATACTCTTTTGCCCACAGAAAAATGCTATGTAGAGCCACCAATGTTCTGTAGGACAAAGTTAATACTTATTCTCGGTGCAGTTGACGTTAGTGCACTGTGTGTCAAATCAAGAAGCTGAGTCCGTGAAATGTCTCTCTACAGTCAAGATGAGTTATGAGTATGGCAAGCTGATCGTCGAACTGGCATACACATAGCGACATTTTTCGAACATTAGACAACTAACATGAGATGCAAAACACTGAACATCTGCCTCATCATGGTCCCTGCGCTCATAACGGACCTATCTGCTGCCTCCTAGCTATAAACTGTGGCTCCTAGCTACACCGAGGAGAATGTAGAAGTGCTTTGCGCTGGGTTTCTGGAGGCATCTGTGAAGGCTGTCTCAACACAAGACAGTATGCAGTCGTCTCCAGGCGATCCATTAAGAACCAGATCATGAACCATGCTCACCCTCCCCTGGACTGTATTGTGAGTGAAGAATGTGGGTGAAGGAACACCAAGAACGGAAACTGGGCCAGTGTATGTTCTCTAGCCATGATGGCCATGGTAGTTGGGAGTGGACGTGGCCAGGTTCCGGCACACATCTGATGCATGCAGTCCCATAAGATGATCGGGCAGGGTGGGGGGAGGGGGGCGTGCATCAGTCATGTTTTGTGGCAGAACTGTCTACAGTCTACATAGGTTGGATGCTGCTCGTCACCAATTGGAGGGCTGTGCACTACTGCGATAGTACCTTCCAGCCTATTGTCCAGATCTTCCAAGGCAATAATGCACGAGCACACCGCACCCTCCTCGTTAACATCTTCTTCCAGATGGTGGGAATTCAGTGAATGGAATGAATTGCAGTATCTCCTCACAAGAATCCTTCTCAGTATGCTAATAACAAGCTGTAGCTTTCACTGTGTAAACATAGAAACCCTTCTTGTACAACGAGGAAGGCAGAGTGCATTTACTTTGGTTATTCAGAAAACTTAGTCTTTCATTCCTTCTCCACTTGTATTTAAGCACACATGTGCTCATGGACACGCAAGTTACACCATTTTTGAGCAGTTTATAAAGAGAAGGGTACCAAAAAGGTTTACTTCTGTTGTGTTCACCGAAGTACACTTGACATTAAATGTAAAGGTAACAGGAAGAGAATCCATCATCACAGAAGGTAGTCGCTCTGATTGATCTTTCTTACTATGCACACAACATTTGTCTCAATGCAAATTAGTTATCATCAGAAATTTAAGGCAACCAGAGTAAGAAACACCCAACAATAATTTATTAATAATACTAGACTTTTTATGCAACTTTGCTTGTACATGCATTTGACATACACAGTAAGACCAAGAAAAATGTGACACTCTTTGATAGCTGATATCAATGGAACAAAATGACATACCGTTACAATAATACCTTGGGGGGAAAGGTTATTTTATGTGTTCAAAGTGATTCCCTATTAGCAGCCAAAGAACGTCACTGGCGCCGAACTGTTGACCGAACTACAGCTATCAGTTTTGCTGATGTGATAGCCACACAGGACGTCTCGATCATTTCTCGTAGCTCATTCAGTGCACATGGCTTCTGTGGATAAACTTCGTTTTTCAGTATCCCCAATAGGTATAAGTCAAGAGGAGTAGGATTTGGAGACTTCTGTGGCTACTCAACAGCTCCTCTTCAACCTGTCCATTATACAGGAAGATTTTCATCCAGGTAGGCTTTGACATCTCTGTTGTAGTGAGGTGGAGCGCCATCTTGTTGTAGTAAAAATCTATCATTCCAAACACCTCTCAGATGGCGGATAAAACATGTGTTTCCAGCATATGAAGATACACCCCACCAGTTATGATATCTTCAAAGAAGAACTGGGCCAAACAAAACACATGATGGAAGACCATACCACACATTAACACCCAGTAGACTAACATGTTCGTCCACTTGAAGTTGAGGATTTTCAGGATCCCAGTGCACACAGCTGTGGAGGTTTACAGTACCATTCAGTTTGAATTGCGCCTCGTCAGACCAGAAAACCATCCCTGCAAACTATGCATGCTCACGAAGTATGCCTTCAAATCACTCTCAGTACCCCGTCCTTTGATACAGGTCACCTTCGTTCACAATGTGCAGCGATCTTGGAGTCTACACTTTCCACTTTACAGCTTTCAGAAATCGTTGTACGCTTGATTAGCTTACCTCACTTTTGCATGCACCCTGCTTCATAGATTTTTGAATACACCTAGTAAAATGATGTGACACAGCATTGCTGAAAGCTGGATTTTGTTGATGCTTTCAATCGACCACACCTTGATGCTTTCAATCGGCCACACCTTTCCTAATGCATATCCTGGACATTACCGTTGGCTTCATATTCATCCTAAATACGATGAACTGTTGTACGTGTTGGTGACAGTTCTGTACCTCCATCATGTTTCTGTACTTCCAGTACTAATTCAGTATGGCCTTGCATTGCTCAAATGACAATCTTCATCATTCATTGCTGCACTGTCATCTGCTGGAAAACGCTCGCAATGGACTACACTACCATGCAAAATTGCTATGATGAGTCATTTTGTTCCAAAGATATTAACTATGAAAGAGTGTCTAAGTTTTTCTGGATCCTTCTGTGTATTGCAGACATCTCCTCTTCTTCCTCTCTCCTATCTCTCTCCTCACCTCATCGTTCCAGCTCTGTATTTCCATTCCATCCTTCCCAAGCTGTTTCTCCACATCCTTCACTACACTTCATTCATCTCCTTTCAGTCCCTCTCTCCGAGCACATTTTCTTCCCCCTCTCTTTTTCCACATTCTCCTCTCCTCACTCTGTCCATATCCTCCTGCCCCTTTTCAGCCTATCCACAACCCTTCTTCCCAGTTCCACCTGCTACCTGCATTTCCACCTCTCAAAGTATATCTCCCTCCCCCTCTCTTTGTCTACCCCCAGCTCTCTCAGCTGTCTGTCCATCTTCTCCACCCCTTCTCCCAGTTCCTCACCCCCTCTCCCATCGATGTATCTCATGCTGGAATTGCCAATGCTACATGCATAAGATGGCTCCTCCCCCCTCTCTCTCTATCTCCTCCTCCCAACATTTCCTATATAACTCCTCATCCCCCCCCTTTTGTCTATTTCCTCCACTCACTCTCTCTGACCATGTCATCTTTCTCCACTCACTCTCTCTGACCATATCCTCCATCCCCTCTCTCTCACAAAATCTTCCTATCCCCTCCCTCTGACCACATCTTCCTACTCCTTCCTCTACCACATCTATCTATACCTCTTCCATCTCCACCTACCCCTCTCCCTTTTCCACTTGTCCACTAGCCCTCTACATACGACTTCCACCTGCCTCCTACTAATTCCATTCTTCCCCAGTGTCCATTTCCTCTTCCCCCTCGCTATATTCATCTCTTCTATCAATCTCACCCTGTCCCAAGTCATGCTCATAAGCACATGTAGCCTCTGCAATACAATTGAATAAAGCAAGTAGTTACTACATCCAGCTTGAATAACATTTCTGCATCTGTAAGATCACAGATGATATGCAGCCCCATGCCTTTCTGTTAGCTAATGCTGGCCCATCGGTGTTTCAACTCTTCAAGCAGCTTCATCCCAATGCTGAGCCACAGGCCCTCCATACACCACCACTGAGGGTAACCTCGACAAATATTTTGAATCCCATAATCCACATCACTGCAGCCCATCACAAGTTCTTTAGTTACCAGAAGCTATCCTGAGAGACCTACTGTGAATCGATTTCAAGGCCTCTCCATGGAGAGTAGCTTTTCTTGTTCCAGTAGTTAGTGTCATTAGCAGTATGCCTTCTATCTGGTAAGGAACATGGTGGTGGTGCATTCGCCCAATGAGGCTCTCTGCCAAGACCATCTCAAACATAAGGACTCTTTGTTGGATGCATGCCTTTCCATTTTTAGTGCCTATGAACAATCTTTTTTTCTTTGAGAGGGAAAAATTTGCGGCCTTTTCGATGACGCAATGTACAGAAGGATAGAAGGATAACCGACAAGTCGCCTTCAAAGAAGAGCCGTTGAACTTCTTCACAGTACCTTTGATGGAAAAACTGCCAAGAAACTTCGACCACGAGCGGCTACCAAAGGTCCACAAGGAGGGGACACCTGTGCGTCCAATAGACAGCAACATAAGAGCAGCAACCTATGAACTAGCCTAACACCTGATGGGTCTCCTTAGTCCATTTGTGGGAAAATGCGAAAACCACATCCACAGTTCCATCCACTTTGTGCAACGTACACAAGAACTTCGGCTCCAGGATAGCGGCTTGTTAGTGAGCTTCGACGTAGTGTCCCTCTTCACTAGGGTACCACTGAAAGACTCCATCGATCTGATACGCAAGAAATTCGACAACAACCTAACAAGGCTCTCCGAGTTCGTGCTCACCTCAACATACTTCCTGTTCGACGGAAATTATTATGAACAGACAGATGGCGTCGCCATGGGATGCCCGCTTTCACCGGTTGTAGCCAAATTTTTTATGGAGAATTTCGAGGAGAGGCAGTAGAACAAGGAAAACAAAAGCCAACTTGTTTCTTCCGCTACGTGCATGACACGTTCTTTGTTTGGCCACATGGATGGGACAGCTTAAATGAATTTCTGGGACACCTCAACTCGCTGCACCCCAACATACAGTTCACGATGGAGGTGGAGCAGGATGGTGCCCTACCGTTTATTGACGCCCTGGTGAAACGGAAACCTGACGGCAAGCTGGGACACAGTGTATACAGAAAACCTACGTACACCTAAATGCCTTCAGTTGCCACGACAACTCCCAGCGTGAAGGCGTTTTACGCACACTTGTTCACAGGGCACGATCGATCTGCGATCAGAAGAGCCTTCCAGCAGAAATGCAGCACCTCGAGACAACGTTTCGGAAAAATGGGTAAAACCAAAAGCAAATAAGACTTGCACTCCGACAGACTGCGCCAAGAGAACAAGAAGAAGAAACAGAACACAAGTCATTGGCGTGAACCCCTTTGCCGGAACCACCTCAAGAAAAACCGGTAGAATCCTGGGGAAAACACAATGTGAAATGTGTATTCCGACCCCCTGCAAAATCCTAGACTCTACTAGGTTCAATGAAAGATGACCTAGGTCTTCGAAAACAAGGCGTTTATCAAATTCCCTGTCAGTGCAGAAAATCATACATTGGGGAGACAGTCCGCACTGTAGAAGAGAGGTGCCACGAAAACAAGCGCCATACCGAATTACGCCAGGCCACTAAATCAGCCACGGCTGACCATTGTATAAAGACTGGCCATACTATGGACTATGAAAAAACAAAAATACTCTATCAATCCTACTTCTGGGACTGCGTTACTAAAGAGGCCATCGAAATCCAACTACAGGACGATATAATTAATAAAGACAGCGACCTTCAACTTAGTCAGGCTTGGAACCCTGCACTCAGCCTGGAGAGAAAGATGCGGTCCCAGAGATCGAACACCACCCCCAACGGCGGCAGCAGGGAGACTGCAGACCCCAGTTCAGACCCAGGCGCCGCTTCCCCCACCACCTCCAGCAGCCGCCGCGCCGGCCGCACCGAAGGCACCGGGAGAGAAACGGGTGAGGGGGTAACGACTAGTATATATAGGGCGCCGAGAGGAACAGCACAGCATTCGTCAGGAACCACCTGAAGATGGCAGCGTGCACGTCTGCCGAAATATTGTGGAGAAATTACGACGCTACCCGATCGGATACCCGAGAACCGTTCAAATTGGAAATACGCCAGGAAAACTTCAGATCGCATACAGATGGAATAGATTTGGTGAGGAACTATGTATTAGACACATGTACGGGACTATATCATTTGATCAAATTCATTGAAATGAAGGGAATGCAAAGAAATTCTTTCTCCTAGTGATGCTGTTGTTGTACATGCTGTAGGAGTACCCCTGACAATGAAAATTTAAGGTGTGACAAGACATATGTTCATACAAACTATAAGTTAGAGAGTCTGGTCATAAGCATGATGTGCACCTTTAAGTTGCAGTCTGGCACAAGATCATTCGTTATGACATTCACTACATTGCAGGTTCATCTTTCTGCATAGTTTTCAGGTATCTAATTTCATATCATTCTATCTTCATTACCACTGACACCATTTCTTTCACTTCTATAAAATTAATGCAGTCTATATATATCCCTGTGGTTGCAAAAATGATTACCCACCTAACCCAGTCACTCCAGTGGTGTTCCTCCTACATACTGTCTGGAAGGACCTCTGGTTATAGTGCCCAGAACTAATAGATGGAAACACTACTGTCAATGATAGTCTGAATTAGGCACGGAGGCATGCTCACACAGCCTAATGTTTTAGGTAATTGCTCAAAAGAAACAGACATTCTGGGTTAGAGAATTGTTTTGGTTCAACTTTCCATTTCTCACAAGATATTAATTCCACAGTAGGTTCACCATTTCAGAACGAGTGTTATGATCTTATTTCAAGTAATTGCATACTCTGATTTTATCCCTGCTGACACTACATGAGTAGATTTCATTTTATTGAATTTGGTAGGTTGTTATAAATCTGTATTGCTGGGTAGATCATGGTCCCCCATGAGTATTCCCACACATACAGTGGGGGAATCACTGGTAGCATGGTTTGTAGGAAGTATGAAGGAACATTAGTAGCAGTGAATGTTTGAGACAGGCTGGAGGTGTGATCAGATAAACCAAAATGTAGTTTAACACTGACTGATTACAACAAGCAGGGGATCCAGGTTTTTAAATAAAGTCCCAGACTGGCACTAATTTTTGTCTATCACAAGCACAATAGCATTTCCCCCAACTTTTTCCTCCCTCTTTCTGATTAAAGAATCTCTGGCCCTATAACTTAAAATTTGTACAGTCTTCACATTCAGATCTGTGACAAGCTGGTAAGTGCAAATATTTCCTATTTTTATTACATGAAGACGAAAGTGAGTTTCATTCCATTAAAAACGATTCCTCTCCCTCTCTCTTCCTTTCTTTCAGAGTCTGTGGGCTGAAAAAATTAATCTTTTATGCAGATGATGTTTGTGTATGTTGAATAGTGTGACATATTTGCCCAGAATAATACATTTCTAGATTCTTCAGTGACTCAGTTTGATGACCTGGAGCAGTTAATTAGTTAAATCTATGCACTGTTACCACAAAAATAAAATTAGTTTTTGCAGTAATTGTTATTTGGTAAGCTGGGAGAACTTAAATGGTAACAATAAAAAACTGTAACAACATAATTTTCATTTATAAATAAATACAGTGTTCAAATGTGCAGGGCAATTATGCAGAATATCTTGATATTTTCTGCAAATAAAGGTACAAAAATATCCTATTTTTGGGAACTATTAGTTTTTCCCCTGAAGTAGAAAGAAGAATTGGTTGGAAAGATTATTAAGGAAGGGCATGTAACTCAGACCGCAGAATGTGAGGGACACACTTCTGAGGATCATGAAGAGCATACCTCATCCTAATAGGTGTGAATAAGCCTGAGACAGGAGCCAAAAGGAAGTCAGAGTTGAGAGTAAGAATACATAGAAAGAATAGTTAGAGACAGATACGAAATGGATATTATAGTGAACACATCAGTTAAGCAGTTTCTCGCTTACCTCCCCCCATTATCCCCCTCCTCCCAAAACATTGCACTAATACTATATAACACTGCCTCTAGCATTGATAACGCCAAATTGAACTGAAGTCATTCATCGATGATTACATCCCGTAGAGTTGCCAAACTACAGGCATGTTGAAGCTTCCTGCCAGATGAAAAATGTGTGACAGACCAAGATAAATTGGGACCCTTGCCATTCATGGACAACTGCTCTGATCTGATCTGATTTGATTTGATTTTGTTTTCTTTTGTGGTGCAAAAAACAAATAAGGTCATAACCACCCAAGTGGGAACCATAGAACACGAACACAAAAAAGGAGTTAAAAGTGACTACATGTTAAGCACAATTGATGCAAGGAAAGAGAGCTACAAACAAGGACTACGTCTTGCAGATAGTTCCACAAAATACACTGTAGGGACAACAGTGGTCTCGAACTAAAGATTAAATGTCCTTCACCGCATTGCTTCGTCAGATAAAAAATAAAATGCTGTCAATAGCCTGTTCATTGTTGACTAAAAAGACCAGTAACTCAAATGGCAAACATACATTAGAACATAATCAGTTAAAATGGGGCATTCGGTCAGGAAATGGTGAACTGTCAAGGTTGATAATAGTGAGCATTAAGTTGTGAGTGATTACTGCTTAACAAATGGTGATGACTAAAAAGACAGTGCCCAAAATGCAACCTAGCTAATATGATCTCCTCATGTGAGGAGAACCAAGACAGGTCAGCCAAACTGCAGGGAGAGTTTTACTCCCCAGAGCTTGTTCCCATGAAGGGAAGAACAGCGGTTATGACAAAGTGACACCAATAGCTGATAATAGATGGCAACACAAATACCATCAGATGGAATGGAAGAACTAGTGGACCGAGCTACGAGGACTGCAGCCTTGGCAGGAGCGTCAGTGTCCTCGTTTCCTGTCAGACCAATGTGACCAGGAACCCACATAAACATCAAAGTGGCTCCATCAAGAGAGAGCAAGTTACAGCTTTCCTGGATCCGTTGAACTAAGGGATGGATGCTGTACAGCACAAAGAGAACTTGAAGGGCACAGAGAGTCAAGGCAGATGACACAATTGAAACGGCTGTGTCGCCGGATGTAA
This sequence comes from Schistocerca piceifrons, assembly GCF_021461385.2. NCBI lineage: Eukaryota > Metazoa > Arthropoda > Insecta > Orthoptera > Acrididae > Schistocerca > Schistocerca piceifrons. The sequence continues at coordinate 550,374,345 of NC_060143.1, forward strand.
TGCATGGCCTATACAGGCGAAGAGCTCAGCTGTAAATATTGAGCAATGTTGCAGAAGCCAGTACCGAAAAACGTCGGTGACACTGATGAAGGCACACCCAACACCACAGTCAGTACAAGAGCCATCAGTGTATCCGAAGGTGTTACCACTAAGATCTGTGCGAAGGTCGAGAAACTTACACCGATAGATCGAAGCTCGAGAAGCATTCTTAGGAAATGAATGAAGTTCAAGGTGAACAGGGGCTGCCACACGAAGGCAAGAAGGTGAAGGGTTCACAGCCATGGGGAAAGTGTCATGTAGCATGAAGTTAAGCTGCCAGAGCAATAGCTGAAAATGAACTCCAAGAGGAAGCAGAGAAGATGCAAGCCCTTAGCGACTTGCGCTGGAATTGAGCTCTTCATGATGAGTTACAAGGTCGTTCTCTGGATCCTACCCGTCGGTTCACTTTGTAATTTACTATATGCAGAATCGTGGAGCAGTTTGTATATCTTGCTGTTATATTCTGTGCAATTCTTGTAGAGCATTCCTTTCAGCTGAGGTGATGTTGAAGTTGGACTTCTTAGGTGAAGTTGAGTCAAGATGCGGCATCTGTCACGCCTAATCTCTTCGGCAGCATCGTTAGGAAGTTTCGAAACAGCCTGCTCTATTGCACTAATCACATCTCCGATCGGAATGGTCCCTGGTGTAGGTGCCAAATTCAGACTCTTCTCTAGCGCCGAAACCGCAGCGTCGTCAAAAGTCTTCTCCGTGAGATAAAACAGTGTACGTCTTCTTGGCATGTCTTCTTGCATTCGGGCTACGAGTCGATCGTATTTTGTCATCTGACAAATCTTAGCTTGTCATTAAGTCCAGTCAGCCAGTGCCCAAGTGCCGCTGTCTACCCAGTTCCAAGATACCGCTGAAAAGTTCGCTGAAATCTTCAGATGGAGCGATAGCAATCGTCTGGTCACTAAGCACTATTGCTGACGCGTATAGCCCATCCTTTCTCTCACCACTGCCGCACTCTCCCGTCGTTTAATTTAATTCTAATAGCAGCCGCACAATTTATACACTGTTCAAATTTATCAAACGTAAGGATGGTTTACTTGTCGCGGCATCTCAGTAAAAATGCAAGGCTGTTTACCAATCTACCTTTCATGTTACGTAATTTGTCAAACTCACATACGTTCTCATGTCTATTAGCACTCAACAGCACAACACGTAGTGTCAATATCAGGAATATAAATCTACATAAAGACTTAAAATTACCTACCTTGGTCGTAAATGGAGTCCAATATTCAGGAACACATTTTCAACAAATTGCCAGCAACCATTAAAAACCTGGTTTCAGATAAAGCACAGTTTAAACATAGTCTGAAAGACTTTTACATAGGCAACTCCTCCTCCTCTAGAGGTAAATTTCTTAACAGGGATGTTAGACCAGCTCAAGTAAAAATGTCTATTACATTTCACTTTCCACAGCACTTGGTCACAACAGTCAAGATTAGGTACCTTGTATATTTATTACAACTGCATAACTATGTTCCATTCTGACAGTGTACTAATTCTGTAAATATTAACGGTTCCAGTTTACTGTTACATATTCACATATTTTGATTATCTTCTGACAAATGGTCAAGAAAGCGAGTATTACATTCAAGTGTTTTACGTTGTGCTTTCTGACTTGTTCTACACCCAAGACAATCATCTCGTTTTTGGGTCTATGGAACGAAAACTGAATCAAACCTAATCTAATTTTATGCGACAAGCATGTCTCATGTTATTTGGCACGACGTCAATCATTACATGGACATTCCCACGCAATTGTGTAAATGTAACATCGCAAAAACGACGGGAAGCGCAAAAATGGGCACTAATCTATTTTTTTACTTTAAATAACTTCAGATATAAATTACTTAAGCACATTAATTTTGTGAAATATTATTTCAGAAATAACATTTCAAAGCTATAGCGGCAGTCGGCCTGTAGCTGATTGCGTTCGATTATAAAACTTTTTTGTTTTCGAAAGTAAGTGAAGAGCGTTCCTGCTCTGATCTGTCTAACTACACCCAATGACTAAGCTTTCTTTTGTATAGACAAATCTGATTTAAGTGTACCTTTAGAAGCATTTGTAATTAAATTAATGTAAATTAGTTCAGTTTCATGAGTTCTCATTTTGACAGTTCTCCTAATAGATGTAAGATACATGAAATGTATTATTTTTGCAGCCAACGGATGTGCCATTTATTCATCTGCAACTTGCTACAGCGTCCCTGAGATTAACTGCCGATCATCACGAAGCGTTTTGTAAACTTCGAATGCAAGTGCGGAATCTTAAATGACCTGGCCACAGTCTCCAAGCTACGATTCCATTTCGCCCGCAGCTAACAAATACCGGTCCCGCAAATCTGGTGGTGGTATTATAAGCTGTAATATTCTCCAAATTTTACGGCGTTTCTCTGTAATTCAGTTTCACGACTAAGAAAAATGCAACCACAATCAACAATGGCCGTCTACTCTAGCTAATTTTAACAGTTTTTGTTTTGTTTTTTGCAGTGATTAATTTCAATTTTTACTTAAAACAAAATTTTGGTAATCTTGCACGAGTAGACGCGTCAGATGCATTATGTTACATAACATGGGTGCTAATGCTAACAAGTGAGATGGTGCGAATATGTCAAGATATTTTTATATAACAACTTTGAAGCTGCCAAATAAGTCGAAAAGCTAGTTCCCTTCTTTTACATTCCTAACTGTCCCCAGGGCAAATTCGCCATTTTTGTGCTGCAATAGGGGCATTTTCATTCACAAGGGGAGACCACAACGTTTAGATCACAGATTTACTTCCAACTTTGCACACTTTTAGAAGGCCATTAAAACAACATGATGTACAAGAAGTGAGGGCACTACCGTGGCAATTCCAAGAAAATCGCAAGAGAAGTTTTACGCGACTATTACGAAACTGATGTATTTGTGAGTAGGTACCGCGTGTTAGAGTTCATCCTAATCAAGTGGTTATGCCGAACCGGTAGCTCAGCGTGTTCGGTCAGACGGATAGTCGCCTACGTAATAATTAGAAAAAAAAAACTGAGTCAACGGATAACGATGAACTTTAACGGATGTCATAGAACGTCCGCCCCGAATAAACGGAACGAACAAAGACAAAATGAGATTTTAAAAAAGTGGTTCACGTTCGACCCTCGGAAGGCGAACGTGTATGAGCGGACGGTTCGGCTCCCGCTCAGACTTAAGTTTTAATCTATGCTATCGGAACAAACAGAAATTTTTCAAAATATCAGCGACTTGTGTTTTCCTTTACAAACTCTGGACATTTCCTGTAAAGGCGGTAAAGCTTCATTCATTCGATGTGGTAGATGCCGTTTCAATTTATGTTTTCCATGTCTGTATGACAAACGCCACCGTGCAACGTATGATGTCAAGAGCACATCCGAGGAGTAATTGTACGTTACTCCTGTGGTCTGGCTAACTGTGACTTACCATATGAGTGAATAGTGTTATTTGCGTCATTACCTATCTAGGTTTGACTTGGCCTTGCAAGCCTGTCACTCGGCCTTAATAATGTAATTGAAGATAATAAATAGTTAAATAACATATGAAATTCGCTATAACTTCATGAAAATGCGCGTTTTTTTATTATATTACATTTCAAATCATATAAGTTAAATAATGTGACCATTGATAAAAAAATAGCAGAGTGAGAACTGTCACCTCGTCCACGACCTTTTGCAAAGCGCGAACGTTGACGACTTCGCCACAGTGACCACTTATAACTATCCTTTTCGCATGATACATCAGTTACATAACGGACGCGTAAAACTTCTCTTGCTATTTTCTCGCAGCTGCCAAAGTAGCGCACCTTTCTACTTGCACATCATGTTGTATTAAAGGTGTACTAAAGATGTACAAACTTGGAAGAAAATCCGTTATATCAACGTCGTGACCTCCCCTTGTCAAACTGAGTTTACTCCGAATTTTCATAACGAAATGAATAGCGGGGAACTAGATAAATGTGGTATCAAATTAACCACCGTGGTGTCTAATTTTACCAAGAAGGTTTAGTTGCTTGTAAGTAATCATTTAATAGGAAAAAAGTCTGACGGCTTTCATTACTTCAGAGCCTATCTATTTTGCATATAAAAGTTACTAATGTAGAAATTCCTGAATACTTTCTTTCGTGTGGAATAAATAAATATCAACTTATAGTATAAATTGAAACTTTGTTGCTTTCTTTTATCTGTATGCTGTTTAAAGAGCACCACTCTATAAATATATTTCATGTCTTCTGAGCAAAACTTGAAAATTAATTTTTTTGGAAAAGTGGTCAGATACTTTGGAAAATGATCTTCCCAAAAGTAATATACGAAATAGATTAGAAACATTTTAGGCATGCTTCATTTGCCTTACATGATTATATCACCATTCAAACCTGTGTCAAATATTTCTATAACCTACTTTACTTCTTACTTTAGGACAAATCAGTTCAAAAAACGTGTGGCCGTTTTTGCAGGGTTTTTTTTCTCCAAAATGGAGTTTTGCGGTGGGGAAACTAACTGCGAGGCTATCATAAAGCATGAGACTGCGCTGTATTTTTCAGATTTCATCTCTTAATACCATCCTTCTCTATGTTTGATACAAGTAATTATTTCTGTATCGAATGTGACATGTCCGATGTTGTACTGAACGGTCCAAGGACATGTAAATAAATAAAAATAATCTTTAAAAAGATTATATTGATGGCCTAGATACCTGTGCATTTACAGATGATTCAAATCCGAAAGACATAAAAATACTTCCAATACTACAGCAGTACATTTATCGTATAGCTGAAATTAACATCAAATTATTTCGTTAGACTATGTATAATGGACATCCTTGAAAAGCACAACCCAAAAAAAAGTGACTGGAATTTTTTTCTGACAATGCTGATAAAAATGGTGGTGAGAGCACAAAGTGAAGGACAATAATAACGTTTTTCTTTAACTTCTTGTTGGCTGTTCAGCACATCTAACACACGACGGTATTCAAACACCTGATCTGTAACAATTGACATCTAACCACGCCTTAGCTTCTGCTCGAAACGCCTTCCAGCACCTCCCACAGAACCTTTTTTGAACTCACTGGAACAAGTCGGCGTAATTTGCCGCTGCGCCGACGACAGTGAATGTCGCAATGGGCGACCAACGTGATGCTATGGGAAGGGACATGGGTTGAGGTACTGTGTGTGTGTGTGTGTGTGTGTGTGTGACGATTTTTATTGCTGCGGACTGGGGAGGCGGATTGAATGGCTGAAGAGATTCGTTCCGGCACTTGGAATTTTAGAAATTAACCCCGCGTTAAACATATACATAGTTCCAAAGATGTAATCGTACTGTTGTACATACACAGCGCGTTTAGAAGCTCTCCAAGATTGTTGCGAAGAAGTGGAGATGCAATACAAAATGTTGTGCCGTCCTGGTAGTGAAACTGGTTGGCCTGTACTTTTGCTTACATTTGTGAGGATCTTGCAAATTTATTCGCTGTTGCACTCTTATTCTTTGTCCCAATATAAATGTCCTGCGGTTACTACTCTCTTTCTCGAAGCTGTAGTTAAAATTCCTACATGATCAAGCTGCAGTGATGACGATGGAAGGACGCAAAACCAGTAGTAGTGGAGGTTTTATAGTTGTTTGTGGATTTGAAAAAGAAGTACAAGAACCGCTTAGAAATTCATTGTATTCTGATGAGCGTATGAAATGAGTTAAAACATTGTTAAGAGTGGGCAAACCTAAGGAAATTATTTGATGGGGCATATATGTAACTTGCATCGTATCTGCATCCAGTATCTACGAAAGTACGTTCATCAGTATCGAATGTCAAACATATGGTAAGATTTAGACAGAAGTTTGCTGATGATTAGCAAGTTTGCTAACAGTTGCCGGTGCAGATGGCTACGACGTCTACAACTTTAGTCTAACATTGCTTATTCGATGCATTATGTGCAGCACCGCGATCTGAGAGCTGGATGGAGATGATGAGCAGTATGGCCCAATGATGCTTAGATTTGTTCGGTAAAATGTACTATACAGAAACTGCGCAGTCATCGTCTATTATGTTCTGTTTAGCAGTGACGAACAAACCTATAGAACAAGTATTTTAACTGATGCTATCACACAGACTTCAAAAGCTACATGCAACGCTCACTCTAAAACTTTCATGAAATTATAAACCAAAGAACAAAACTAACAAAAATGTTGAAGCTTCCTAGCAGATTAAAACTGTGTGCCGGACCGACACTCGATCTCGGGGCCTTTGCCTTTCGCGGAAAGACAAAGAAAACAAAAATATTATTCATGTGAAAAGCATAATTTGGAACAATAAACGAGTACTACAGCACCTTATGATCCTTGGGCAATCTCAGCACACCTACCTTCAGTCCCCACCCACATTCACAAGAATATCTCTGCATTAACTTTTCATAAAGTTGACCGCCTTTAGGTAACTGCACTATACAAACTTGTCAGGCGTTTACCATCCTATATTATTCTTGTTGCATGGTTAATTTTTCCGCGTTGTCAATTCCGAAATTCCTTTTTTGTACATTTTGTTGTGCTAAAGTGTTGGGAATTTGACATGAAGCTAAACATGTTCCCACACACACGCTCAGCACACAGAATTACAGCTACTCAGACAGGCTTGTGGAGCTATCAGCAAGTGGGAGAACAAGTGGGAGAATACAACATCTTCTATCTTTTAACTCCCAGTATTTGTCACTTATCTTGTACAAGACGTTTCTTAAAATTTTTGACAGTGTACTCGGCTTCTTTAACGGTATCTCTTATAAATGAACGTGGTCCCAGCTTTTATAAAGATTTGTCACAGACGTTTGGCAATGGAATACGGTCATATGTCACTGGTGACGTTATGCACAATATCAAAGGCAGATCTGATTTAGCAGTCTAAGCCTGGAAACAACTAAAGCGTGACAGATTTAGGACACTCGGGATGCAGAGACACTATTTACTGCGTACTGTTGCCTCCGTCAACGAGGTACCCTCTTTGCCAGTGGACCTCGTTCTTCGGACGGCACCGAAGTTGTTTTGAATGCTTACGTCAAATTTTATGGCGACTGACATTATTAATTCACAGGTTGGTGCGTGATTTTTACGACCAGCGCATCGTACAACTTGCGACTGGGCCTGATGCCTGCGAATACAGATTGCAAGTTCTCCTGGGGCAAACGTCCTTTAGGTCAAGTGGACACAGAGAGCAGCAAGGAGTCTCTTACAACTGCGTAAGAGACAATCCGAATTGCAATGCCACACTTTCAGTGCGCCCGGTTTTCGTCTTTGGAAAATAACTTCCGAGTAACTTTTCGTAGAATATGTCGTTGTGATCGAAGACAAGTATACAAACAGCGTCGTACTTCAGCTGAATCTGATCATAGCCATTAATATTTTACTCCACACAAGACTCACTGAACAACAACAAATAATTATTATAAAATTATTGGCCCATCTGTTTCTGATGATCTACTGATTAACAGCAGATAATTATTGTAAAATTATTGTCGTATCTATTTCTGATGCTCCCAAATGTTACTACTTGTAAAGAAACAAATGTTTGGTTAGATAATTCTTAGCGAAAAAATACAGATTTACCGATAAACGTTTAAATTTAGCTCATGCTTCTTCACTGGTTCAAGTAGTAACAACATAGTTTTCAACATTTGTATCAGTATTCTGAATGTAGAAATAAAATTTGTATAAACAGTAAGACACTGTGAGGAGTGTCCTCAAGTTCTGCCGCAGGGGTGTTCTCGGAGCAGGCCCTCAACAATACAACATCGCCTGAAGCGGCTTGTGCTGTTGCCTAGCATTACTTCGATATTGTATCGATTTCTTCGTGAATTCGTTGCTTTAATCGAGCGCTTGGTTTTGTAGAAGAAGTGTTTTGGTTTCATCCGATAGTGAACACCGGCTTCGTATCGAACCTTGAGAAGGAGCTGAACATACTCTCTCAAGGCGGGGCTGTGAGTCAGCTGAATAAGGTACGTGATCAACGTCCCTGCTCATAGCTGAAACACACCGTCTTCTGTCACATAGGCTGGCCAAAGAAACTCTTCCTCTCTGCGCGTGAGCGTTGACAGTTGACAGTTCCAGACACTTAAAGTGAATAGAATGATGATTACTAAGATCAGTAACTGCGGTTCAGCAGCGTGTATCTGCACCATCTCTGCATTTGAGCATTTCGTGTTTTAGTTCCTTCTAACGCGCAAATTTGTATAATACACTATGTGATCAAAAGTTTCCGGACACCTAACTAAAACTGACTTACAAGTTCGTGGCGCCCTCCATCGGTAATGCTGGAATTCAATATGGTGCTGGCCCACCCTTAACCTTGATTACAGCTTCCACACTCGCAGCCATACGTTCAATGTTGCTTGGGGAATGGCAGCCCATTCTTCACGGATTGCTGCACTGAGGAGAGGTATCGATATCGGTCGGTGAGGCCTGGCAAAAAGTCGGCGTTCCAAAACATCCCAAAGGTGTTCTATAGGATTCAGGTCAGGACCCTGTGGAGGCCAGTCCATTACAGGGATGTTATTGACGTGTAACCACTCCGCCACAGGCCGTGCATTGTGAACAGGAGCTCGATCGTGTTGAAAGATGCAATCGCCATCCCCAAATTGCTCTACAACAGTGGGAAACAAGAAGGTGCTTAGAACATCAGTGTAGGTCTGTGCAGTGATAGTGCCACGCAAAACAACAAGGGGTGCAGGCCTCGTCCATGAAAAACACGACCACACAATAACACCACCACCTCCGAATTTTACTGTTGGCACTACACTCGCTTGCAAATGGCGTTCACCGGGCATTCGCCATACCTACACCCTGCCATCGGATCGCCACATTGTGTACCGTGATTCGTTACTCCACACAACGTTTTGCACTGTTCAATCGTACAATGTTTACGCACCTTACACCAAGCGAAGCGTAGATGGCATTTACCGCTGTGATGTGTGGCTTATGAGCAGCCGATCTATCATGACATCCAAGTTTTCTCACCTCCCGCCTAACTGTCATAGTACTGGCAGTGCATCCTGATTCAGTTTGGAATTCCTGTGTGACGGCCCGGATAGATGTCTGCTTATTACACACTACGACCCTCTTCAACTGTCGCCGGTCTCTGTCAGTCAACAGACGAGGTCGGCTTGTATGCCTTTGTGCTGTATGTGTCCCTTCACGTTTCCACTTCATTATCACATCTGAAACAGTGGACCGAGGAATGTTTAGGAGTGTGGAAATCTCACGTACAGACATATGCCACAAGTGACACCCAATGGCCTGACCACGTTCTAAGTCTGTGAGTTCCGCAGAGCGCCCCATTCTGCTCTCTCACGATGTCTAATGACTACTGAGGTCGCTGATATGGAGTACGTGGCGGTAGGTGGTAGCACAATGCACCTAATATGAAAAACGTAAGTTTGTGGATTTGTCCGGATACTTTCGATCACATAGCGTGTGTACGAGGCACGCTCAACCATGTTGCTGAACTCAGTTTCCTGTAGACATATTCAGCGGATGTAATTATTATTTTTTTCAGAATGTACTGATTGTGCCTCATCCACGTTTATTTTACAATTTTTTAGTCTACGCTAATTTTCGTATTTTCTCTAATTTCGAGTTGCGTGTGGCTGCAGGTAAAATAGTTATGTATTGTTCGGTTTTCATGAGGGTTACAATCCAGTGTGTCTCATTTGTAGATCAACACTGGTTTCAAAGAACAGCAGTCAAATTATAGTTGTTTAATTTCTTTATATATTCTGCGACATTTTGTCGCCTTTTTATTTACGTTATTAACGACACACCCTGAACCCCATTTTCCCCCTCTCTTCCGGCTTGGGGCTTTTAAAAGTTAATAACTACAGGAGGACGACTTGTGTGGCGTAATGATAACTTTGTTTTGCTCGGGCCACTGCGTAGAATTATGATTATAGCTTGGAGAACAACGATAGCTAACTGAACATTAACTCCAAATTATAATATAACTTAAAACGACATGAGCAGCAGGTGACAGGAAATTTGTTAGAGGCACGATTTACCGACAAACATCATCTTAGTTCAGCCAATTTTAACGAAATATTTATGTTATATACACAAAAGTTACTCGCGAATCGGTCTGTATATTAGTGAATACCGTATCGAGAGTCCTGCAGTTGTTCATTGGATTAGCCTTCACATACAGACAGGTATAAACTAGACTTGATTGAATGCAATGTGTAATTAGTATTATCTCTCGATACGGTAACTATTAAGGGCGAACAAAAAGTTTCCGTTTGAGGACCTTGTTGCAGTGAATACGCAACATAGCGCGACTCCGATTTAGGTATATAAGCACCGACATGTAGGAGGGGCGCTGAATGCAGAAACGAGAACTATGGCGATGTTATTACCAAATGCGTCCAAACAGGAGCAACGTGCTGTTAGTTTTTCTTGGATATGGAATAACAAACACTGGTAGACGTCCATCAGAGCCTGAAGAATGTTTGCCGCCTGTGGTAGCCGCGCGGTCTCAGGCGTCTTGTCACGGTCCACGCGGCTCCCCGCGGAGGAGATTCGAGTGCTCCCTCGGGCATGGGTGTGTGTGTTGTCCATGGCGTAAGTTAGTTTAAGTTAGATTATGTAGTGTGTAAGCTTAGGGAACAATGAACAAAGCGTATGGTCCCAAAAGATGAAAAAAAGTGTGTTTGGGGCAGCACATCTGTGGAAAGGTGAGCCAAGTTCTGTGTTGGTCGCCATTCGACACAAGACGCCAGTCGATCTAGGACGTCAGCACAAACTACTTCAATTCAAATGGGAGACACTGGAGCACCTGCTCTATAGTCCAGATCTCTCCCTGTACAATTATTACACTTTCAGTCCCTTAAAAGATACTTTGAAGGGTCGACGATTCTTGTCGGACGAATATATGCAGCAGCTAGTTACAGACTTCATGCAACAGGACACAGTCTTTGACCAAACAGGTATCTTCAACCTGGTGCATCGGTGGGATGATTGCCTCAATGCTCAAAACGATCTTGCCTGACTGGCATACTGATTCTGGCCTTAATGCCCTTGGAATGGAAACCTTTTGATCGTCCACTATTTATTGCAATTAACTGCAATTTCTTATCGACAATTAATTTTCCGCTCCACAGTTACATGTTCGTTGTAATAAAAAGTCATAAGATTTAAAAGTGCCTATTTGGGAGCTGAATACAGAGGTGCACTTTTTGCGAAAAGGACCCACCAAATACGAATCAAATCTTTAACGCGAAGAATGTCTTTCTCACATTCTGCAACACACTGACAATTTTGCTATTGAAAATTTCCTTAGCCTGTGGCCATGGTTGCTCTTTTTCCCAGGGATATAAGTCCTGAGACTGGCGGAAGGAGGTCTCCTTGGAGCTTGGAAAAGACAGTTAGAGGCACCGACAGACTGAAGTCTTGGGTCAGCCCATGATGCTCGTTCAAACACTTACTTTGCAAGAGGCCAGCCTGTGATATATTGAGACCTGTTTTAAGTGTCCCGGTAGAGCGAACGTTCCACCCTGGCCAGTAGTTTCAGAATCTGATGAATTTGCAATTATTGGTTAGCGCACTAAGTGGGTGACGATGTACAGCCTTAGAAATAAAACACGGCCGCCGACTGTTCGCAGCAGAGACTAAATCGGCGTCAGTCTCTTAAGCTTGCCAATGTAACTGGCTGCCCTACACAATTCTGTCTGGCCATATACACGACCTGACAGCGCTGCAGGATGCTGAAGCATATGGAGGACGTGCTGCCATTCTTCGCTAGACACTACAGAGCTGTATATACTCGTGGCCCAGTGGAAGTCGATTCATAGCCGTGACACGAAGCGGACCTACGAGGCACTATGAGGAGCACTCTGCAGGCATACCTTTGTCAAGACATTAGCGAGCGGTGCACGTCGCTGTCTTCATGTTCTGACCTACAATGGCGTTTCTTACCACCATTCGACTATAAAGGTCACCTTTCATACGGAACATGCATGATCTCGAGCGTGTGAAGTGGAACAGTTCGAATGTGACAAACTTCATCTCGTGCCTGAAGGTGTTGTAGGAATTCACTTGACCATCAAAAACAGCATCATGTATTTCAAACTGCAGACTGAAGAACTTTGGGCTGATGTTGTGTGGCGTTTCTCCCAAGAACTGAAGTTCAGCAAATTGATGGGCACGTTGGAGCCATTTCAGTTGATGACTCAGATTTCGGCCTCCACACCCTGCATGTTTTTGAACTTCCCTCTGGGTTACTGGAAGACGTGTTCATTTCTACCTTCTGACCGTACGTAAATGGCTTCAGTCACGTCGCAGAAAAGCGGCGGACCTGTCAGGTCTTAAGTAGCGTGCATCAGATCAAACTTGAACTGACAAAGCATGTACCTTCTTATTTGACGATTGAGGCGTGTGGGTGATCATAATTTACGACAGTCTGAACGAACTTGTGCAGGCTGCGGCCACGAGGGCCACATCTGGTCGACTTTCCTCTGCAGACGACTGATTCAGACGCTAGTAGGAGATGGCGCACCATCCGTAACATATTTAGTGCTTCTTGTCACCTAGCCACTGTAGCGAAAGTGTTGGATGCACCTGCCTAGATACCTCCCGTTTAGCCATAGTTGACAGCCACTGACGGGGAAGCGAGTCTTCAGATTCCCTCTCCATCACTTCTGGAGGAAATGACGCCCTTGCACGCCCGTCAAAACCCGAGAAGCGATCTTACAGTTGCGATGCCCGTCGACTTTAGTGTCGTACCAACCTCTGCTTTCCGCGCAGGTGGACGGGGTCGATTGATGGCTAATCTCATTCCAATACAGAACAAAACGTTCAGAAGCAGAAGGCACCGAAGGAGCGCAAGAAATGTATTCGTATACCACCTGACGACTGTCTCCTCAGGATGGCCGCATGGGACGGAAAACCGACGTCGGAAAACGCATCAATCTCGGAATGCTAAGGGGACGCCCTACCTCTTTACAGAGGTGATCTTATGGTCTTACCTCTTTTCATGAGACATCAAGATACATTGGTGCAGGGTGGTGGCTTTAATTCCATCCTCCACCCCAAAGATTATTTGCTGTGACATTCACCTTTCACAGAGCTTGTCACAATCATTGACCATCTTCAATTTGTGGATATGTGGGAACATGTTCATGGCGACTGTCCTAATTTCGTTCACTACAGCACACATTCTTCAACTCGCCTTGATCGCAATTATATCTCACGCTCACTAGCGGGAGGTACCTGACTGGCTGAAAGTAAGTTTCCACATCTACATCTACATGTACATGGGTACTCTGCAAATTACATTCAAGTGCCTGGCAGAGGGTTCATCGAACCACCTCAACAATTCTCTATTATTCCAAACTCGTAAAGCGCGCGGAAAAAATGAACACCTATATCTTTCCGTACGAGCTCTTATTTCCCTTATTTTTTTGGGGTGATCGTTCCTCCCTATGTAGATCGGTGTCAACAAAATATTTTCGCATTCGGAGGATAAAGTTGGTGATTGGAATTTCGTGAGAAGATTCCGTCGCAACGAAAAACGCCGTTCTTTTAACGATTTCTAGCCCAAATCCTGTATCATTTCTGTGACACTGTCTCCCTTATTTCGCGATAATACAAAACGTGCTGCCTTTCTTTGAACTTTTTCGATATACTCCGTTAGTCCCATCTGGTAAGGATCCCACACCGCCGAGCAGTATTCTAAAAGAGGACGGACAATTGTGGTGTAGGCAGTCTCCTTAGTAGGTCTGTTACGTTTTCTAAGTGTCCTGCCAATACAACGCAGTCTTTGGTTAGCCTTCCCCACAACATTTTCTATGTGTTCCTTCCAATTTAAGTTGTTCGTAATTGTAATACCTAGGTATTTAGTTGAATTTACGGCATTTAGATCAGACTGATTTATCATGTAACCGAAGTTTAATGAGTTCCTTTTAGCACTCATGTGGATGACCTCACACTTACCGTTATTCAGGGTCAACTGCCACTTTTCGCACCATTCAGATATTTTTTCCAAACCGTTTTGCAGTTTGTTTTGATCTTATGATGACTTTATTACTCGATAAACGACAGCGTCATCTGCAAACAACCATAGACGGCTGCACAGATTACCTCCCAAATCGTTTATATAGAAAAGGAACAGCAAAGGGCCTATAACACTACCTTGGGGTACACCAGTAATCACTTCTGTTTTACACGATGACTTTCCTACTACGAACTGTGACCTCTCTGACAGGAAATCACAAATCCAGTCACATAACTAAGACGATATTCCATAAGCACGCAATTTCAATACGAGCCGCTTGTGTGGTACAGTGTCAAAAGCCTTCCGGAAATCCAGAAATATGGAATCGATCTGAAATACCTTGTCAATAGCACTCAACACTTCATGTGAATAAAGAGCTAGTTGTGTTTCACAGGAAAGATGTTTTCTGAACGCATGTTGACTGTGTGTCAATAGACAGTTTTCTTCTAGATAATTCATAATGTTCGAACACAATATATGTTCCAAAATCCTGCTACATATCGACGTTAACGATATGGACCTGTAATTTAGTGGATTACTCATACTACCTTTCTTGAATATTGGTGGACCTGTGCAACTTTCCAGTCTTTGGCTACGGATCTTCCGTCGAGCGAACGGTTGTATATGATTGTTCAGTATGGAGCTAATGCATCAGCATACTCCGAAAGGAACCTAATTGGTATACAGTCTGGACCAGAAGACTTGCTTTTATTAAGTGATTTAAGTTGCTTCACTACTCCGAGGATATTTACTTCTACGTTACTCATGTTGGCAGCTGTTCTTGATTCGAATTCTGGAATATTTACTTCGTCTTTTTTTGTGAAGGCATTTCGGAAGACAGTGTTTAGTAACTCTGCATTGGCAGCACTGTCTTCGATAATATCTCCATTGCTATCGCGCAGAGAAGGCATTGATTGTTTCTTGCCGCTAACATACTTCCCATACGACCTGAATCTCTTGGAATTTTCTGCCAGGTTTCGAGACAACGTTTCATTGTGGAAACTGTTATAGGCATCTCGCATTGAAGTCCGCCCTAAATTTCGAGCTTCTGTAAAAGAACGCCAATCTTGGGGATTTTGCGTCTGTTTAAATTTGTCAAGTTTATTTCGTTGTTTCTGCAACAGTGTTCTAACACGTTTTGTGTACCAAAGAGGATCAGCTCCGTCGTTTGTTAATTTTATTTGGTATCAAACTCTCAATTGCTGCCTTTGAATTTAAGCCACATCTGGTCTACACTTATAATATTAATTTGGAATAAGTGGAGATTGTCCCTCAGGAAGGCGTCAAGTGAATTTTTATCTGCTTTTCTGAATAGGTATATTTTTCGCTTATTTTTCAGGGGTTTGGGGATTACAATATTCAATCTCGCTACGACTACCCTGTGTTCACTAATCCCAGGATTATTTGTTGTTAAGAGGTCAAGTGTGTTTTCACAACCGTTTACTGTTCGCGTGGGGTCATGAACTAACTGCTCGAAATAATTTTCAGAGTATGCGTTTAGCACAATTTCGGATGATATTTTTTGCGTACCTCCGGAATTAAATATGTATTTCCGCCAACATATCGAGGGTAAATTAAGGTCACCACCAACTATTACGTACGAGTCGGGTACGTGTTTGAAATCAAACTCAAGTTTTCTTTGAACCTTTCAGCAACTGTATCATCTGAACTGGGAGGTTTCTAAAAGGATCCAAATATTATTTTATTCCGGTTGCCAACAATGACATCTGCCCATAGTAACTCACAGGAAGTATCTATTTCAATTTCGTGACAAGTTAAACTACTTCTAACAGCAACAACCACGCCACCGCCAACCGTGTTTAGCCTGTCCTTTCGGAACACCGTTAGGTTCTTCGCAAAAATTTCGGCTGAGCTTATGTCCGGCTTTAGCCAGCGTCCAGTGCCTATAACGATTTGAGCATCAGTGCTTTCTATTAGCGCTTGGAGCTCTGGTACTTTCTCACCACAGCTACGACAATTTACAACTGTCATGCCAATTGCTCCTTTATCTACGTTCTTCCTGCGTTTAGCCTGCTCCCTTTGTGACTGAAGCCCTTTTTGTGTTTTCCTGAGACCCTCTAACCTAAAAAACCGCCCAGTCCACGCCACACAGCCCCTGCTACCCGTGTAGCTACATCCTGCGTGTAGGGGACAGCTGACCTATTCAGCGGAACCCGAAACCCAACCACCCTTTGGCGCAAGTCGAGGAATCTGCAGTCTACACGGTCGCAGAACTGTCTGAGCCTCTGATTCAGACCCTCCAAACGGCTCTGTACCAGAGGTCCGCAATCGGTCCTGTTGACTATGCTGCAAATGGTCAACTCTGCTTTCATCTTGCGAGCAAGACTGGCAGCCTTTACTACTTCTGTTAGCCGCCCGAAACCAGAGAGATCTCTTCTGATCCAAAGTGACACACATCATTGGTACTGACGGGAGCCACCACCTGCAGTTGGCTGCACTCTGTGCTTTTCATGGCATCCAGGAGGACCCTTCCCACATCTGGAATGACCCCACCCAGTATGCGCACGGGTGCACCTTGGGGACCCATAGCGCGCCTAACGTTGGAGCTCCCAAATACCAATAATCCCACCCTCTGCGATTGCCCGGATATTGCAGGCTGAGTGGTCTCCTCTGAAACAGGACAGGCGACAGCATCCGATCATGCGCCATTTGCCTTCACTGTCGCACTCGACCAACAGATGGTTTCGAATGGAGGGGTGTTTGGAGGTTGAATGTGGCCCTATTGGCGTCTCCTGACTATTTGCAACTTATCGATGTGACTTGTGGCATTCATGATGTCTACGATGTAATGGTGGCTGTTATGCACAAAAGCTGCACTCTATTTGTCCTTGATGACCTACGAAATATTGGAGGAAGCAATCCCTGAACTTTTTCTATCGAGTGATGAGGGACTGCTCTGTGATGCTTTTTCACCTGAACGATGTACAATAGTGAACTGTACCAAAACACAGGCTGTAGCCCCACTCGCCGCCACCTTGAAGGGATGCTAGTGTGAGGCACTCTTGTGACAATATGCGTTTGGAAGCTTCATTGATGTATCATCTTCTAACAACAGGCGGCAACGGCGCCATCCTCTGATTCGACGCTTCACTAATGACGAAGGCAGCTAATATGACACATAATGTGGCTTTGGACTCGCCCTTCACGAGCATTGTGCTCACCATTTACGAGCTGTCATTGACGAAGTCTCTTGGCGTGTGTTCATATAGAAGCATGAGTAAAGGAAGACGAAGTCCTTGATCCTATCCTAGTGAGAGCTGCTAACATGAAATCTGACGGCTTCTCCTCGAATTTTATCAAGCTCTCCGACATCTCTTAGCACCCAAATGGACTGAACTGATGTCCACCATGGTGAGGGTCCCCGTTGCCGTTGTAGAGGGCCCCGTTGTCCCATTCACGAACCACCAGAGTGTCCATACTATCAGAGACTGTCTCCTCTTGACCGTGCTGAATAGCGAAATGAAGTTCTTTAGCGGTGTAACTTAAGAGAACGGCTCGTTATGTGATGTCCTACGGTCAGGTGTCACTAGGTGGAGCATGCAACATTTGGACAGCGCTCTGCCGCTATAGGGGTGTGATTGCTCTCATTGAGCTCAACATTTTCCTGCAGCGTAGGCCTCCTCAGACACATATCCGTCATATGGGATACACAGAAACCATTGTTGAGGTGGTCATACGTTTCCTGCACAGCGCAACATCCTAGGTCCTGTATAATAGCAGGCTCACACAACTGATTCTATCACGTGTTGTGCAGTGCTGTACGCTTTCGCTATATAACGATTGTTATGTGGACTACTACAACAACTGAAGGGGATGCCCCAAGGTGGAAATCGATTTCCTGCGCCGCCTTTCCAGACAATTTGGTCCTCTGCCTTGAAAGTGCTGACAATAACTGGGTGGGATTTGCTTAGTTGGCGATCAATGGAAAAGCGGATCTCTTAATGTACGTAAATTGCGAGCAATGTGTATTGGTATAGGCCCGCCTCAGTGGAGCGTTGACTTGCTCACTGTGAGCGATGCCTTAATCTGCCTTCACACCGATTTTATGATTGACCTGCGGCGCTCTGTGGCCATCAACTGGAGATGGCTGCTGTAGCAGGTCGGGTTTTGACTTGTTAAACATCACCTCTACTCCCTTTACCTTCTGCATTGTACACGCTATGCCATCACCTACATAGCATCACAGACTCTTCCGGTCATGCACACGCTAGTTCGCCAAATGTTGGCGGCAGTGGTTTCCTTCGTTTGTAGGTCCACATGACAATGACGTCGATAAGCTCCACTCACATACTGTCTATAGGGTTGGCGTCCGGCGATCGTGGGACGAACGCCATTAACTTTGTCCTCTCTTATCAAGAGCTCTGCTTTGATGGATGGATCTTTGCTCCTGTAAATAAAGTGTTACCTAGTTATTTCATCGAAGTGTATCTTTTAAAAAAATGTATTTATGACTGGCACGGTGCGTTGGTATTTTCTACAGCATTTAAGAATTCAACTCCTGCCGTAGCTGAGAGATCTAGGCTAAATAACCGATGAGGGACGCGGTTTACCGAGTCCCAACATATGATGAGAGTCGTAGCCTGCTGAAAGGCACCTTCGGACCAATCGGTTGAATCAGATACGAATGATGTGGTATCGAAATGAGATGTATAAAAAATCCTACAATTTTAACTTCTGCGTTGCGACAGTGCATTGCAATACCACTCCCTCGGTGGAGTAACAAGCACCAGCTGTACAAGAAATATGAAATGAAAAGGCCAGAGGACCCAACCGCGGAATTCGGTCGGCAGGTAGCAAGTTTCATTTCAGGTGACGCCACATTGGGCAGCCTGGGTGTTGGTGGTGATAAGGAAAACTCAACACCGGGGCCACGAGCGGAGAAAATCGCAAATACGGCCGGGAATCGAACTCGCACCCGCTGCATGGGAGAAAACACGTTACCACTCAGTTAAGCAGGCGGGCTGTACAGGAAAATTTTAGGAATATGACGTAATAGTTGTTGCGAATTCAGAAAGAAGACTGAAGAGGTCAACATAGATGTGAACACTGGGTACTAAAGTTAATCAAACCGAAATGTTCAACCATCGCCTAACACAGGTGAATAGAAAAACAGTAATAACAAAACAAGCATTTATGGTTGAGACATTCCCACAATTCAACGTATCAGAGAAAATACGCAGCTCCAAGGCAAAATCTACTGTACGCGATTTACATCTCTATGAACCCTGAGGATTCAAGCTGAGGTTCGGCTTGAAGCAACAGTAATTTATTTGCAGAGGACAGAGAACAGAAAAATGTAGATGAAAACTGTAAAATATCTTAATACGCGACAAAGAACAAAGAAGCAAATGAATAAAATAAAAGAAGATGGAAACTCATTCGTTACATTTATGACACATCCCCCTTCTAATGAATGTATCCCCCTTCTAATTATGAGACTAGAAGCTATGAGGGCGACAGAGGAAACTAATTTCATGACATCGGGACTAGAACAAAATGCAATAACTATACTGGGGACAACAGCAGAATACTAAATGACAGAGAAGCACTGTTGTTATGACAAATTGTAGTCTTTAGGAAATGAAAAGGTGAATATATGAAAACTATCGAAAACCGTTATGTTATTTCCTGTTCAAATCTGCTGGAAATAGAAGTCTCATTGAAGTTACAGCAGCTCGACGCTAATCTTCACTATGTATTCTCGAATACTAACATAGGCCTAACTGTTGACGATGGCATCAGTTTTCCACAGGCACCCTATTCACCAAGCTGAGATGTAAACCCAAATGCCAACAGAAAAGTATCCGCTTCTCTCCCATTCCACAAGATACTTTGAACTGAAGCTCTCTCCCCATGGCCAGTACACATAGTAATATTAAAACTGTTTTGTGCATTTTGTGTTCAGACATCATTCCGTAAGTCGTCACCAGATGGACTGAAAGTCAAATTAACAACGCGTTCAGAATCACATTCAACCCAAAATCGAGTATTACTTTTGGTAATCGAGTGTCAAAGAAATTAAACTTCAATAATACCAATACGAATATTGTGATAGTCGAAAGGCCCCATTACTACGCATCTATTAAGAATTAATTGAGATTTAATTGTAAGAGCTTGAGAAAATAAATAGAGGCCTTGGCCTTCGCTCCGTTTTCTTAACTTGTTGTTGTTATTTTGGACCTCGGTGTTAGGAGTATTCCAAGTAGATATTCTCATTCATAAGGCACTTTTCACCTTTCTTGTCAAAGCATCAGTACCAATTAAATTGTAATCGTTGTGAGCAGATGATAGCAACAAGTGTATGTTCAGAATGGTATGGTTGCTCAGTGGATGTGGTGGTGTTAGGCTGTCCACGTGGTCTGAATGACGTCAGTGATGACGCATTAACTCTATCGCTAATTACCTTAGTAATGATAAGGTGGGGGCGACTGAGCCTCTTGTGGGCAACGAGTCTGATTAAGCTCTCCATATATCATCCTGCTCTGCGAGCAAGCCTACATTATACATTGTCTTGCAATTAGAAACTACTGCCCTGCTTCACCGCCTCACCTTTCCCTCAAGCACAAGCAGAGTATGGGACAAAAAATTGCTAACTTTTTAAAGAAAACCTCCGCCACTCTGCTCATTCTAATACACAAAGCATGTTCGCAGCATATCGGTGGTGGAACAGTGACTATGCAGTACTGAAAAAAAATCTACAATCGGAATTTAAATAATTTGCGACTTTCGGCACAGACACATACTTTTTTAGTAATACACGAAGCACCTGTCTCAGTAGCACCAAGCAGACACAGCGTTCATTCTTGTGGTAATTACAATAAGTCTGCTGACAGTTACTTATCAAATACGAGGGTTGGAACTTTAATAGTGGCAACTATTTATATACAGCTCGTGATGACACTTTCTGCAGGACCTGCAGGACAATGCTTAAGCACGGACAGTGCAAGCTGTTACTGATTTGTTTGACTGATGGTGCTGCTAATTGGTATACCACCTACTGCGCTCCCCTGACTTAAGCCCTCGTTAGTTCAACTTGATTTCTAAACTGAAGGAAACGCTTCACGGCATTCGCTTCAGAACTGCTAGAAATTCGTCAGGCGATAGACCAAGCCTCCCGAACTGTGAACACAACTGGCACTGCTAAGAGTATACTACGGCTTCCACACTGCTGGCAACGGTTTATACGTAATGCTGGTGACTACTCTGAAGGTCAGTAAAACTTTGAAACACGTATCTATTTGTACAAGCTATAAATAAATAGTTGCCACTATTAAAGTTCCAATCCTCGTATTACCATCTGCTATGCAACTGAAATGACAGTCATTACACTTGTTTTATATGTTACAGTGAGTAAAGTGGTAAGTTCGTTGCAGTCCTGTTTCCCCTGTTATAAAAGATTCTGAGTATTAATTATTTGACTGTATAGGCGCCACACTGTAATTCACATGTATCTGACATGAATTAAGGGCATCACATACCGATGACTAAGGAAATGATGCTGTTAAAGCGTTATTGCACAGATAGCAAGACAAACGTTCAGAAATCACTAGTATTGTCTACTGACAAGGGCACCTTCCAAGATCTGAATTCAGTTCGGGATGAGACTTTGTGGTTACTAGTCTACCTCAAGGATGTCCACTCATAAAAGTGTTACAGCGCACAACGCAGAAAATTCCGAAAGAAAGGGCTCTAAAGTTTTAAACGTAGCTCATTCACACCTCATATATGGATCATAAGCAGCAAAGCAGCACAAAAATGAAGTAGTTCGATCAGTAGTGTAGTAGACACTCATGCGGCTGATCTAGGTTCGATCTTATTTACTGGTGGGTAGGTAGTTAAATAAAGTAAATAACATGAATATTATTAATTAAATTGTAAATAATTTAATTTTGTTTATAAAATGGCTAGCACAGGTATTTAAAATGTGAATTATACTCATCAATATTTTCTTTCTAAAAAGTTGAATAATTTCAAATGCATTTTTGATGGAAGTAAATTAACTAACATGTCACAAAATTCTGAGTCAAGTTTCAGTTACAAGGTGTACAACTTTGCTTCTGCTGTTTTACGATAGGTGGCGAGAACAGTATGAAGCAGTCGAAAGAAACAGATCGCAGATATCAGGCAGTTGGCTTGGACCTCAGTCAACAGAACCTCATTCACATTAAATGTTTATGTTGAGTAATTCAAATTGAGTTATTTTAGGAACATCATTAGCAACAGTCTTTTCATTTGCAAGAATAGTTTGCAACTATGTCCAAGCACACATGTGATACTATCATTTATGTCCATGTAAATGTAATGTTGCTTTCACTAATTAATTTATTTAAAATTTCATCGGCCTCAATATGAAAATTTATTATTTCTGGATGAATAAATTTTTCTCAGTTTTTCAAATTATATTGACCAATATGAATTACTACTGTCTCTCTATCACAATACATTTTTATTGTATAAAAACCACATAGTGCAACATTACCACAGCTAGATCATACAGATACAGACAGTCTTTTTCTGAGAACGAATGACTTACCACTAAACTGAGATGGGTAACTCATTTACTACCCATAAAAATATTATTAAGGGTTTAAAAAATGATTGGTAATCAAAAATGAAATACCAAATAAGAAACAGAAAAATATTCATGGCAACCTCTTACCTAATTCTGTTCAATGTGCTTTAATAATTTCAAGGTGATGTGAAGAAGCAGCATTAATGATTAATGATATTCTCGCTTTGTGGTGG
The DNA here is from genome assembly GCF_021461385.2 of Schistocerca piceifrons. Taxonomy (NCBI): domain Eukaryota; kingdom Metazoa; phylum Arthropoda; class Insecta; order Orthoptera; family Acrididae; genus Schistocerca; species Schistocerca piceifrons. The sequence continues at coordinate 550,397,178 of NC_060143.1, forward strand.
CTGAAATAGAATAAAATCAGTCATTTTTAGGTTTACTCCAATCAAATGTTTAGATGAGCCAAAATATCAAGAATTTATAAAAATGTGTAAAAATGGAAGATAGAAATAGTGACAAAATTACTACTTCTCTTGAGAATAATGAAGAAATTATACTATAAGATGAATGACAAGGTAATATGCTCATAGTATTTGATGATTTCATTCTAAAAAATCAGGATGTTTTTAGAGAATATTTTAGTACTGCCTGACATTTAGGAATAAATTGTTTTTATTTAGCTCAGATAAACTCAAAAATACCAGAACAATTAGTGAGAGATAACCTAAATTTGTTACATATATTTCGTAGAGATGATACAAATTTAAATGATATGTATCACGAGTTTGATGCTGGTGATTTTAAGTTTGACGATCTTAAAGAATATTGTAGTAAATGCTGGAATAATGGTTAGTTCGAATTTTTATGATAGAAATGACTAGAAAACTTAACAAAGGAAACTGCAGATATCAAATTGACGATATTTTTACATCATCCATCATACATAAGAGATGATTTACTAATGTTCTTTATTTACAGTAAATGTTTGCAAAATATGACCTATATGTTAGTAAAAAAGCTAGATGAAACAAAAAGAAAAAGAATGAATTAAAAGAAGAATTTACAAAATGGAAAAGACAACCAAGAAGAGAATATGAAAACTATAAAAAAAGAATATCAGCCTTGAAACACAAGGAAGTGAAGAAGGATTAGATGACAGTCGTTCTGAAAGCTATTCAAGAATATTTGGAAGTTGAAAAAGAAATGTTTCTTTATGACCATTATGTAGCAGAATTTAATGACATACCAACAATAAAAATATGCTTATAAATTAAGAGAATCTGAAATAAAAGATGCATTGAATAAATACTGAAGAAGAGAAAAAGAACAAAAAAGATAAACAACAAAACTTTAAGGAAATAAATCTAAGTGGAAGATTATTCAAATGTATCAGTCACATTGAAAATAAAATTTTTTGACTGAGACCTATTGGTTATCTTAAATACGTTGGTACATAAATTAACTATTGGTGAAAATATGTGCAATGCTACAGATGTACTAGCGAATCTTTTAACTAAAAAAACACATTATAGCTAAACTACTTAAATATATCTGATGTGTGAATTGATCGACAGATAAGCAGTTAATAATGAAGATGAATTAGCTGGAAATAAAAATCATCATAACAAAAACGTAGGAATAATGCAAATGTTAACAAAATAATTTTGTGACTTCATTACCAATAATCAAAAATGAAAATCATATATGACTAGAGTGTTAATATCTTGTCACACACTTTTTGGAAACCTGAAAAACAGGGAGAAGATTGAGTAAATTGGATTTTAAATAATTTCCAATGACAGAGATGCATCTCCCAGGATTTTGTGTACTGCAAACTGTTCACTAAACTAGATGGATGACTAGAACGTGGTGATATGGTCATAAATTTCTTAGAAGAAGCATGCACCAACATGACATTGCTTACAGAGATAATAAAGGTTTAGAAACTAAATATCAAGCTGATGAATAACTTTAGCTAGCTACAGAAAAGAGTATGTTTGCTAAAGATGCATCACTTGGAGAAAAATTATTAGCATCAACAGTTAGAGAGAGGCATAATGTACGGGAAGAGAAAATTGGGAATGGGTTTGGATGTTGGTGAAAGTGGGTGAGGACTAAAAAAATAGTCTCATAACAATTTTTAGGCACACTAGGTCACAACGTCTAACTGTAACCCGACACATACAGATTTGTACTTGCATGCCTCAGTTATCATGCTCCTACACAGCGAGAGGGTGTTCTGAGCACACTTGTGCACAGCGCACGCGATATCTCGGATTGTGACAGCCTAGCGGCTGAATTGCAGCTCTTGCAGGCCGTGTGCCGCACGAACGGTTACAACAACCGGCAGATAAAACGGTCCTTAAGACCGAAGAAGCCGAGACCGCAGCCTTCCGAGGACGAAGACAAACAGGTTGCGACAGCGATCATACCATATGTCGGGAACGCATCGGCAAAGATCGGCAGAATACTCAGAAAATATAATGTCAAGTGCGTGTATCGCCCTCCATCCAAAATGAAAACATTATTAGGATCAGTCAAGGACGACTCAGGATTCCGGAAACCGGGAGTTTACAGCATCCCTTGCTGGAGCGGGGATATGTATATATGCCAGACCATCCGGACGGTACAGGAGAGATGTAGTCAACAGAAACGTCACGCAGACAACGCACAGCCGAACAAGTCCTCTGTGCAGAGCACTGTACCTCACATGGACATGACATGAACTACGATGGCACAAAGGTGTTTCAGCAATCGAACACCTTCTGGGATTGTATCGTCAAAGAGGCAGTGGAGATCCGGCTGCATGACGAATTAATAAATAAAGATAGCGTTTTCCAGCTAAGCAAAGCCTGGGATCCCGCTTTAAGCACGATTAAAACACAACGACAGTCTACACGGAAATCCGCTCCTGTCAGGACACCTGTAGAAGAAGAAGCATTGTCACCACGACGGCAGAGTTCCGTAAGCGGTCGTGGCCGCGGAAGGACTGCGGCCCATGAGCTGTCGCGGGGCGCCGCACTTCCCCCACCACCGGCCGCGGACCGCTCGGAACGCCTGAAGATGGCAAGAAGTTGGCTTGCCGAAATATCGCGCTTTTTGGAAGACGCTACCTGGTTGAAAACCCGACAAATTTTCAACATTTCCACAGGTCCTAAAGATTATGATTTGGAATGTATTCTGAAGTATTGTGTTGAAAATACAATAAAAACAATAGAGTCTACACAGGAACTAAACTGCTGTTATTTGAGATAAAGCATTTAGAAATGAGAATTATAAGTAGAACCAATTTTGTACAAGAGCCATTTAGTAGCTTTCCAAAAATAATTGGTTTAAAAGAGTCGAAGAAATGTTACTTCCCACATTTATTCAATACCCAAGAAAATGAAAATTAAATAGGATTTTTTGGGAGATGTCAAATATTATTGTGTTGAATCTATGAAACCAGAGAAAGAGAAATATGTCTCAAATCGGATAGGCAAAAAGTTAAAGGAAATTATGAATGCAATAGAGGAAATGAATGAATGAATACTGCAATTCTGATGTAGATATATTGAGAAGAGATTGTTTAGAAATAGAAAAACAATTCATTGAATTAGCTAATATAGATCCATTATGTTATTTAACAATTGCTAGAGTTTTCAGGGCTGTATACTGATGCAAATATTTCCCTAATAGAAAAATTGTTGTATTGAATAAAGAGCAGAAGCAAAACTATAGCAAAGAGTCTATTGCTTGGCTAAACTGTTTAAACAATAATAGTATTCTACATGCTCTTAATGGTAGTGAAGTAAGTATATCTGGAGCAAAAGTAGATGTCTTTGATAAAGAAAACAGTAGTTTTCATCAATATCACAGCTGTTTCCGGCATGGTTGTAAAAATGTTTTCAAACTGAAATGGTTAACAATATAAATAAAGAATCGATGAATGACCTGTATCAAAAGACGTTAATAAGAAGCACAAATATGCAAAACGCTGAAGAATTTAGTGGAGATTTGGAAATGTGAGTGTATTAACACAGTAGATTTTTAAAATATTAATAAATTAAAAAAGTTGCCTAAAGCTATTGAACCTTTGAATCCAAAAGGTGCATTTCATGGTTGTCAAACTAATACCATAAATTAAGAGATAAAGCAAATGGCATTATCATGACAATAAAATATGAGGGCCATTCAATAAGTAATGCCCCACATTTTTTAAAAAGCAGTTAATATACCTAGACAATCGTCCTTGTTGGTGCTTCACACTTCATGTTGGTTCTGTGCACCAGTGAAGTTTCGAAATGTTCTGCCAGGTTGGCAGAGCTGTAGTACAGAGTCAAAATGGTGTCTTCATACAACTCACATTACAACCAACATGTTGTTGTTGAATTATTCTGTGGAGAAAAAGAAACCATGATGAACATTCATTGATAGAAGTACAATTGGGCGGTGGGTAAGGAAAGTTACAGCCTCAGGATATGCAGAAGCAGAGCTCCATGATCAGCCACACACAGGACGTCCTGTGACAGTCATTGTTCAAGACATGCTGAATTCTGCAGATGCCATTATTCGTATCGACCGGCGATTCACAACTCGACAGTTGCCTCTAAATTTGTTGGTCAGCATTGAAAGTGCATCTGCAATGATCAAGACTCTCGGATGTTGAAAGAGGTGCTCATCATAGGTTCAATGAATGCTCGCAGTGGACCACAGGATTCAAAGAAAGGCCATTTCATCTGAATTGTTGGAGCGTTTTGAGACCAACAGGGAGGCCTTTATGTCACAGATCGTTAAGGGGGGCGAAAAGTGGGTGCACTACTTTGAGCCCAAAACAAAAAGGCAGTCCATGGAGTGGTATCAACCTCAATCACCAAAAAAGAAGAAATTCAAGACAACCCCATCCGCCAGAAAAGTCATGGCGACTGTCTCCAGGAATTCTGATGGCATCATGATCCTGGATTTGATGCCAAGAGTGTCAATCATCAATTCAGAAGCATGAAGACTCTGAATAAACTCAAGAAGCGTTTCTAACGTGTTCAATCGACACGAATCCAGTAGCAATCTTGCTCCAACACGATAATGCACTCCCACACACAAGTCTGAGAATACAGAAACACATTGCCAAATTGGGTTGGACATCTTTGCCTCATCCACCCCACAATCCCGACCTGGCATCGTCGGACTTCCATAGCCCTTGGGCCACTCAAAGATTCTCTACAGGGAACACACTTCAAAGATGACGAGAGTGTCAGTCACGCAGTGAAAACATGACTGAGGCTACAGGACAAGAGCTTTTACCAGCAGCGAATATATGTTCTACAATAACGTTGGCATATGGCCATAGAAGATGATGGAGACAATGTAGACAATAAGGACATGAACAACACATTTTGTTGTATATTTTCACCAAATTCTAACTCTTAACAATAAATATGTTCTGAGAAAAAATAAACGTGGGGAATTACTTATTGAGCGACCCTTGTATATTGATGTCTGTAGTCTTTTATCAACTGCAAAATATCATGAATATTATCCTAAGAGCCATCCAACAAAAATTTGTAGACCAAGACATTATACTAAAAAGGTAGAGATTTATAAAATGGAAAGTGTTGGCACCTATAGGAGTGTAGAATCAACCTTTGCCAAAAGAGATAAAGATCAATAAAAATAGAAAACTGCTCTTTTACTTATGTGTCAAATGTGCAGAAGAAAAACCAAATGAATGTAATCACAATGATGATGTAAGACGTTTTATTGGAACTTCGCCATCTGATGAAGTAAAGAAAGTCGTGGAAAGAATGATATAAAATGTTAAGTAGCAATAAAGCGTGTGATTTTAGAGACAAAAGCAACATGTTGTTTAAAAATTATGTAAAACACTTTATGAAAATATAATTAGCAACCACTCCCCATGAGTTTGAATCTAATGACTTATACCTCAAAACAGAGAAAGACAGTTGGATATTGCATTAGATCCTGATAAGATAAAAGAAAACCCAGAATAAAATACTGTTGCTATGATATGTCTAAATTCATTGTGGGGAAAGTTTAGACAATGGCAAAATATGAGTAAAACTGAGTATATTACAGATTATCACCAGTTTTATGAGATATAATTGGACAATTGATTAGACAATATTGACATAAATTTTATTAATGATAATATGGCTCAGATGAAAAGTAATTTCAAAGGTTATTATATAGAAAATAACACTGATGTAAATATTTTTATGACAGCATTCACTATATCAAATAGATGGCTCAGGTTGATAAAATTTTCTCAGTTTGACAGCCGAGTCAATGCGTTGTTCTCCAGCAACATTTCACCAAGTTTCTTACTTTCCATCTTCAGGTGACAATGGAAAGTAAGGAACTTGCTGAAACATTGCTGGAGAACAATGCATTGACTCAGCTGTCAACCCAAGAAGATTTTATCATCGAGATTTGCCGAGAAAGCCTGCATTCTCATATAAGGCTTAGGTTATTTGATATGTTAGATAAACTTGGAGAATCAGTTATGTATTTTGATACAGGTGGGGTAATATAGAGTATATGGATGACGGCAAAGATACTGTGGAAACAGGTTGTACGCCAGGTGAATGGACTGACAAGTTAGGAGACAAGTGGATTCAAATCTTAGCATCGACTGGATCTAAAAGCTACTATTTTAAGAAAAATGATAGAAATACTGTGATGAAGATGAAAGGGTTTACTTCAAAATATAAGGATATTCAAAGGTTGAATGGAAAATATATGATTAAAGTACTTGAGAATGAAGTGAAATAAAAGATACAATTAGAGTAGAAGCTGTTAATGAGCGAATTTAAGCCAAAAACTTAATCAACAAGTAAGTTAAGAAAGAATTCTCACTTTAGTATAGTATAGTAAAAGAATAGTTCTAGATAATTATGATCCAGTGCCATAAGTATATTACAATTAAAATAAGATTTCTACATTTTCTAACATAAAAATAAAACTTGTATTGGGAATTTTTTTAAACATTTATATAAATAAAGTAACTTTTTTCTTGTATTCTCCATTTTCTAAAACTACTTCCTTTCGATTTCTCTTTTTTAATTCATACTTTTGAGAATCATGAATCTGAATTAGAAAGTCAGAAATTTGAAAACTATCTTTAATGCTCCAGCTTTCATTAAATATAAGTAATGCTTCCTTTCTTCTGTAGCTAATATTTTTTGTAAACAATTATAATTATTATTTTAATACTCATATTTTGTATGTAGACTTTCGTTTTTTAAAATTCTGTTAAGCTTTTTTTGTTCTTCATGAGAATAAATATTTTATTTCTATTTTTGTCACCAGAGTTTTGGAGCATAATTCATTTTTTTAACTTTTGATGGTTCCCAATATTTTGTCTTCTTCATTTAAATAATTTTGTTCCTTTTGTCAAATACATATCTATCTTTAACAACACCACCACTGGAATAATACTGTTTTTGCAATCAATGTTGTCTACTTATAACATGTAACATTTTTTGCAATAAAAATTTTGTCCATTTAAATGGAGCCCCTCCTGAAGAAGCTCATTAATGCAAGCAATTCTAATTTGTTTAAAAAATAGAGATATAAATGTAATGGGTTGAATAACACTACTGGATACAAATATTTCAATAACAGATGTGCAGATAAAATTATACTGTGCTTAATAATGGGTTTAAGATTCCTCTACTGAATGGATATTTGAAATCAATAGCAATTTAGGTTTCTAATTGTTTGAAGAGGTACATGTTAAATTGAGATACAATTGATTAAAGGAAATGAAAGCTAATTCTAATAAATTTCATGATTTAGAATTTTTAGTTTAACTGAAATTTATGATCAATTTTTTTATTATTCTGCCCACATTATTTTTTCCTGACAAACCTGCTTAGTTCTCTCTGCATTGTCAGCTACGTCACAACGAATATCTGGTTCGCTACAGCTGAGAGCTGTAGAGTTTTACAAGTGGCGTAGGTTCCAAATATCCTGGAATACCACTACCCATATCGTTTAGTGCCTTGTGAACTTTGCGTGGAAAGACTTATACCAGACTGGACATGCATACTCTGCAGCACTTTGAAATGTTGCTAATGTCGTCGTTCGGAGGATTTGTCGTTTGGAGTCCTCCCTACTACCAGTGATCCTCGAAAGGATACTATTTCTGGCTTCCAGCTTAATTCTCATATCCTTACAGTGCTGCCTGTATGACAGACAAAGTGATTGGTCTCTTTCTTGTTATTCAAATGTTTCTGGCAACTTAATAGCAAAATGGCGTTTAGACAATGTAATGATAGCTCAGCATAAGGAAGTTACATAAATTTTATTTTAAACAGGGCATGAATGTTAATTTAGCACAATGATTGAACGAAAGTGAGAGTTCTGGCGCGCAGACCAGAGGGTAATCCTTCCATCTCCTGTTAAAACAGACGCTGAGAACACAAGTCAGTTCAGTAGGTGGCAAAAATCACACGTTCGTCGGAACTGCGAGGTATCATCTGTCGTTTCTACCTAACACTACTTCATGAAGTCATCATTCAACTATTTCTTCTTGTTCACATGAAATGTGATACTGGATGGAGGGCTATGGCTTCCACAGCCAGAAATCCTACGCTACAAGAACTTGGACTGACCAATTCAACACATATCTGTTAGTCCATTGTGCAGGCTGAAAGCAATACGTGTCACTAGTCCACTGAAGAGTGCTCTTCAGAGACAGATAAGAGTTTCTACATATAAAAAGCAAATTTAACTGTGTAATATGTTTACAAAAAATAGACTTTGTAGTGAAAAATGTTGTAACATTCGCCTATCTGTCTAATATTCAGTTTCTGATATTGATAGCTATATAATGTGAGCCTTAGAGTTTCTGTCAGGGTGTCTCTAGGTTCAGTCCACAGGGAGGATGATCTTTCCGTTGGACGCTCTTCGCACAGCATCAGTTTGTTCTGGGAGTGAGAGACACTGCTGTATCCAAGGTGAGGGTAACGATAGTACCTAATATACTTATCGTATGCACAGATGTGGCGGAGAGTCCTCTGGTGGTTGTGCTGCTGCGGCAGCACTGAGGAGGAGGAAGAGGACAACGTTCAGTTGGAGGAAGAGGAGAAGAAAGTCCAGCTGGAGGCGGAGGGCGCCCCTCCAGACCCAGTGGCGGTCATGCAGCAGGTGAGGCTCGTCGCTGTACGTCACTCCAGAATGCTAGCAGTGTTTTGGGGCAGACCCACTGTTCAGGGGATGCACAAAAATATCGGAACGCATTGCCACACCTAACAAGAAAACCCATGGCAATTAAATAATAGCCTCCAGTCGAATGGGAATGGATGACTATGCATTCTGTATCGTTCTCAAGGGGTCTTATACCATTCTTTCTGCAAAATAGTGGCAATTTCAGGTAACAACGATGCAGGTGGATAGCATTCTCGCACCTGTCTCTCCAAAGTAGATCACAAAGGCTCGATAATATTGAGGCCTGGTGACCGTGATAACCAGGGGAGATGTGACAGTTCATCCCCGTGGAAAAGGAAACCAGTCCTGGTCTATGGGAACAGTTTGAACAGGGGCCCTGTTAACTTCGAGCACAGCATCGCCATTGGGGAACAGACGTTGTACCAGGGGATCAGCCAAAATGCTCATATAGCCATGGACATTAATGCAACCTTGTATAGTGATCGCAGGGGCCCATGAAATACCACGATACTGCTGCCCCAATCATCTCCAAACCCCCGTCGTTTTTCGCTCTTGGGATGTAAACTCGGCCATAAGTTGGAAACATTGTACAACATCACTGATTCGACCAGGTGACCTTCTTCTATTGTTCCACAGTCAAGGTCTTTTGTCTTTCGCACCACGTTTTCCTCTTACGGGCATTTTTGTCCTTGTTGATTGGTTTTGGAATTCCAGTTAGCCCTGAAGTTCTCTGCTAATGGAGCTTCCTTAGTGTTGTTGTGGTGCACATGGCGTTCGCGAGTGCCACGTTCGGTTCTGCAGTGACTTTTACTGCTGACTCATCCTACTGTTCGTCGCAATCCTCTCCATGACCGTGTGTCACGATCTCTCAACACACGCTTTCGTCTCTGTTCTCACTTAGCGGATGACGGTTTTTTTCGTTTCCCTGTACACGCTACAGATCTTCGGCATGGTGCCTCTTGAAACACCGAACACTTCGGCTACCTTGGTTACGGAAGCACTCGCCATTCGAACACCAACAGTTTTCCCACGTTCGAATTCACTTAACTACGGTATAACATTGTTGTTACGACGACTGACATCTGCAACGTATTGAGGATATAGCACAGGTGCCGTTCGTGGTCAGAGACAACAGAGCAACCTGCAGGCTTGTCCAGAATAGCACAAACTTCTCTCAATGTTTCCATAGTCCCGTCCAACGGCTTTATACAGAAGAAGCCAGGCATTACATCATACCGCAATTAGCTGTTCCTGCTTCTGCACCTGGACAAGCTTCCCTAGTGACATATACACAGCTAATCAAGGTTCAAGGAGACTGAGCTCTCCTGACAGACCCATTCTGCTCTTATCACTTCTCTACTCACTACTTGACACTCCCTACCTCCTCCTGTACTGTTGGGTCCGCTTCTCGTGGCCTCTACTGGCCAGTTCCTTATTACATGCGGATAGACGGATAACCTGATCAGACTGGTGTGCAAAATTAAAGCCACAAAACAAAATTTTGCAAGGTTGCGTTTATTGTGCCACAAAACAGTATAATCATCTCATAGTACAGTAGAAACAACACAAAGAATACAGAACGTAAACGACTGCAACATGCATAATGGTAGACAAAAATGTCTTCGTGTTTTCCAACTTAAAGGATTTGCACACACATTCTGACAACTGGTTAAAGTGCTGAATGTGAGGTGTGACCACCTCTGGTGCCAACACAGACCATACAAACGACGGGGCATGCTGTTAATGTTGTTTTCAGTCTCATGTTGAGGCAAGAACGCCCATTCTTATTGCAGCTGCTGTCAAGTCTTGGTGAGTGGTTGGCGGATGCTGAGGTGATGCAACCTGTATCCACAGTGCATCACAGACGTGTTATACTGGATTCAAATCGGCAGAACTAGCAGGCCACGTCATGAGTGCAAATATCTTCCGTTCCCAGGGAAACATCAACCACCCGTGCTCTATGAAATCGATCGTTATCGGCCAGCAATACGACGTCTGGGCCCACAGCACCTTGCAACAACTGCACAGGAGGTCCCAAGGAAACCTCACGGTACCTGACAGCAGTTAAGCCATGCCGATTTAACTGTACAATTTCATGAAGAGGTGTTCGAGTGGTCAACGTAACCCCCGCCCACACCATTAGGGATCATCCTCGTTATCAGTCTCTTCCACAATGGTTGGGTCACGAAATCGAGTTCCGCATTCCCTCCAGATCCCAATTGGTCGAGAAGCACTGTTCACACCAAATTGTGACTCATCAGCGAAAATAACATTGGACCACAATTCGACCGTCCAGGTGGCGTCTTCACTGCTCTACTCTAGACGTTCCCTTCTGTGAAGATGCGTCAGAGGTACACATACAACAGGTCTCCGACAGTAAAGGCCACTCTTCCGAAGCCTTCTGTACACCGTTTGCCTCCATGCAACACGTGCAGTGGATGCTGCGAGGTCAGATGCCAGTTGCCGTGCAGCCAAACAACAGTTCTCTGTTGCTCATGTTACACGTGGTCGGCCCTGCCCTGGTCTTCGGGACACAGTTTCGATCTGTATAAACTTTCGCCCATCTAATTCATATTAAGCCATCGGGTCACATCAGTCTGCGACTGTCCTGCTACCATGCTTCCCACGGCCCTCCACCGCAGAGACAGTGGTAGGCGTCATCTCAGAAACTTGCCTGTGATATATATATATTATTCATTTTGAGGTTGAAGCCAATTCTTGTGTCTCAGTAAGCAATCCAAAAATATGTGAACTGTACTCTACAATACATAAGCACCTAAGAAAATTATTACACGTCGATCGGCAGTGGGCACAAGTGATACGGAACATTGCTGCTTTGTGCTATTGGCAAGCATCACGAACCGTTGACATGGTATCGATTTGAAAAGTCTCAAGGAAAATTGAGATTAAGATGCAAACACGTGTTCTTAATATCGACATAGTCCAGTTTTAAGAAAATTTTCCTGTCTTAAATCTACATTCAGAGTCAGGTGTCGGCTACGATGTAGCTAATAAACCCTTTTCTTTACAGGAGTGGCAGACGTTTCTGCAGGAGTTCTACGCAGTCTACAGCGGACTGGCAGATGAGCTGTCTATACAGTCACAAGACGTGAGTATCACTACCTCTTTCGACTTGTGTTGTAACTGATAGTCGCAGATTCTTACGGCGCATGTGCTAGTTGCAATTCGTACAGAGCCCATAATGATGGCATAAAACTTATTAACATTAAATCTAGAAGTGGAGTTAGATGTTGGTTAATCTGTAGCTGATACAGTCCTTCGTCTACAGGAACGTGAGCTGTTTCTGCAGGAGTGTTTCGAAATGTACTGCAGGATGATGGAAGAGGAGCTAATGCAGTCAATAGGGGTGAGTGTTACTAACTCTGTATACTTCAGTCTTAACTGTTAGCCATATATTCTAGGTAGCTTTTGCCGACAGCAGATTACAGTGGTGAAGGCATTCATTTCTTCAGTCGCCCCAACCCCCCACGTAACCAAAAACATTACGTACATCCACTAACTACATTTCTCTGCATCTATTCATGTCTATTGTGCACTCCGACGGACTTGGGCAAATCCAGCAGGACAATGCGTCACCCCACACGATCATAATTGCACTTGAGTGGCTCCAGGAACGCTCTTCTGAGTTTAACACTTCTGCTGCCCACTAAAGATCACTATGCCACCGAGACTGTCTGATACCACAATGTTTAACAACATTTCCCTGTTATTTGAAACATGTCAACAAGGTAGGCTACATTTTCCTCACATTTAAACGGATTTATTCAGAGTTATTGATACTGAAGCGTTGTGTGAAATCTGCCATAAAATCCCGTCAGTGATAATGAGAATAAGACATACTCGGTTTTCTTTTCCTTTTTGAATGGTTTCGTCATGTTGGTAGTCTACGTCCAGAATTAAGAAGCTAGCGTCACTGACCTCTTAAAGAGCCTAATAATTGTGTATTAAAACAGTCAGCAAATTTGAAAAAACCTGCACGAATACCACTTCACCATCAGTGAAGCAGTTTAACAACAGCTTTGCCCACCTAGGTCAGAAATTTACCACACATTTCCATTTGCCTCAATGCCTCATCAGCTGTAGTGACGTCACAAAACGTTGTCCTCGTCTCGCAGGAGACGGCGGCCCCTCCGCTCGCCCCCGCACCCGCAGCCCACAGCGCTTCAGAGGTGCCGCACCGGAAGGGGAAGCGACGTCAGCGTCGTCGTGGCCGGCCCGCCACCGCCCCCCGTAGTTCATCCTCCAGCAGCGGCGAGGGTCCACGCACCAGGTGGAGGCCGCGGCGGCGCTACCGCAGGCGGAAGCTACGTGCGGGTCTTCGAGGCCGGTTCGCCGCCCGCACCGCCGCCGCCGCTGCCCCCAGCAGCTCCTCGTCCGCCTCCGGCAGCAGTTGGGAGCTGCGGCGTATAAAGGCACATTTGCATGCCGAGCGTGAGTTTCCTCGGAAACGCGAGATATTAATTAAATAAATAATCAGTGACAAATAAATAAAGCCTATGGCACACAACTGCAGCGCTGTGTCGCTGATAAAACAAAAGTACATTTTCGTTAGTCGTATGTTTGATTAAAAAAAAAAAAAAGAGAGAGCTCTGGTTCAAGTGGTGCGAGAAGCACGTATTTTAGTTTATTGTCTGGCACACCGCCATATTTCATGTTATAGAAAATTACTGCGAGTTGCAACCATACTAGGCACTCGATTCTGAAAAGAATTTATATTTATAAAAGTAAGTAGGATTATGAACTGTAGGCTTATTCATTGAATATATCTGATTTAACTAACTGTGTAATTTTTCTGTTTAGTAGACAATCACCTCTGTACGACGTTTTGGCATGGCTGGCAATTATTGTAATATTGAGATTTAGTTTATGAGTCCGTACCTACCGCAGCAGTCTTTGGAAACGATTTAATTACGAAGTCCGATTATTTCAGTTTTATTTCACGGTCAACTACGAGTAACATTGCCTTTACGAAAAAGCCATTGTCAAGCGTCTGATACCGAATAATCAAAACCTGACGACTCATAGGAGAGCCAATCAGACAGATAAAAATAATTAATATTTTATTTCATTTTATTTTATTTTATTTATTTTATATTGGCGACTGCGTGTCGGACTTGTTATTTTGTCATTTGTTACAATGTTCTCTTTGTTTCATGTGAAAAATTAACTATCTGGACCTGGACGTGAATGTATGAGAAATAACAAAGATCTGAAGATATTTTCCAATTCTAAAATTTTGCGGAAAGACGCAATGAAGCTTCCAGCAAAATAAGGTAAGACGCAGCATCTTTGCATTGGCAGGCTTGACCAGACGCATAATTCAGTGTATTAGCTCTTCAGTAGATTCTGTAGTATTTCTTTCGCGCGTAGCAGTTTTCAGTGATAAATTCCATTCTCAGTATTTTTCCTTAAACAATAACGTATGCAACAATACCAATACACGAGTGTACAATATGGCCGACTTCTGTACGATATCATGTAACATGGCCAGCAGCCATTACCAATAATCTCAAATTCAGTTTATATTTTTAAATTAACAGACAGCCATTGTTGCTACGACCGATTCATGCTCAACTGCATTTTATTTTAAAACCAGTGTCAAACATTAATTTCTTGAAATATATAGCACGTGTGGCATGGTAATAACTAGAAAACAATACGCAAAAATGGAACAGCAAAGACGTACTATTCAGACGCAATCCGACTCGGACGAGAGACAAATGTTAGAAAATGACTTTACGACAGCAACCGGTAGTGACGATACATCAAATATTGACGCAAGTGTCAACGGAAATTTTGACAATAGGCCGTCCACCACAAAAATTTCAAAGTCTCAGTCAGAGCCCATGTTAATACATGACGTCACGTCTAATGACGCGGCGGGGGCAGAGACCTTGCAAACAGTAAACATTGCCAACATGTTACAAATGCTAATGAAACAAAACGCAGAAAATATGGCAACCTTAAGGATGCAGAACGCGGAAAACATGGCAACCTTAAAGACACAAAATGACGAAATTAAATCTGACCTCATAGCAATCAAGGCATGTAATGACACTTTGTGTAAACGTGTGGAACTTATAGACGCCACACTGACCGAACAGATGACTGAACTCAGTACGAAATTTTCCAAGCTTAATACGAGACAAGAAAAGACTACAAATGACGTAGCACTTTTACAGAAACAATTAAAAAACCTTAATGTCACGTGTGAAGCTCTTACTGAACAAATTCAAACATATCCTTCAGTACACGACAACCTTGAAAAACGAATTACTGACGTGCAGAATAAATTTGACGATGTTGAACAACACCTGACTGACATCTTACAATCTGATGCCACAGCTCATTTTCAAAATATTAATAAAGAATTTCATGATTGGGTAGAGAACAAAGACAAACATTTTGATAGATGCATACGTGAAAATTTACCAACAATTGTGCACGACTCCGTAGCGGAATACATCACTAATAACAAACAGCTGATTAGTGACGCAGTACAATCCGTCACTGCACCCATGAGACAATTCACCGATCAACCACAGTCTGAATGTAACGAAAATATCAGTCAAAATGTACAGTTCAGAAACCAATATACATTCGAGTATGACGCACACATACCGCACACCACAAACACACAAGAACAAAACACACCACGACTACAACACATACCACGACGTGCAACCACAAACACAAGCTATTATCATGGTAAACCACAGCAACATTATCGTAATTACTCGCCAGCTGAGCATTGCAGTAATTACAGTGGAACAAATCCATATCATAATGCAAAGGAAGAAGAAAGCTTAATAAAACACAGGCAATTTCAGGCTTTTATCCCAGAGAAACGAACCATTCATCCGGTGATTTTTCTTAAATCTTTTAGTAACGCATTTCCACGCACTTGGAGTGACCGGAAAAAGATTTCATATATTGTCGGTTACATCCAAGGCGATGCAGCTGTCTGGGCATACAGTCAAGCTGACGTATGTACCACGTACAGTGAGTTTGAGCGTGCCTTTCTGAACAAATTCTGGTCGCAATCCGTCCAGGAGCGACTCAGGAGACAAATTTTAGAACCTGAAACTTTTAACAGTAAAAATGGTAACTTACGCAGATATTTTGAAAAATACTTGAACATGGGACATTTTTTAGACGAACCAGTCGCAACACGTGATATACTCCGAGCGTTGAAGGCCAAATTGCCTTTCAACATTAAGGAAAAACTTCTACATATCCCGGATGACGATTCAGATTATTTTTTAACAGCTTTAGATTCGGTTGACATGTTACTTGAAGATCAGCGCTTCGCGCGGCAAAACAGCAGCCACAATGTTTACACTAGTGGTATGCAAAACATGCAGGCTTGCCAACACAATTCTGGCGCGCCCACAGTTGGATACGCGGTACAACAAAAACAGCAAACTCACATGCCGTCTCAGTACGGAAATCAAAATCAACACGCGTATTCCAATACGAACAATAGTTACAACAGTAATAACATTTCATGCGGCAATCCATACAAAAGGCACCGCGGTAATAACTGCAACGGTAACAACGGATACAAAGGTAATAACAAAAACACAAACAGAAATAGAAATAATAATAACTACGAGCCAAGACAGCATCAAGGTTGGACTCGTAACGATCAGTACTTTCATTCAAACTCTGCTTTACCACAGCAGCCACCAGGTCAAAATTGGAGCATACCTTACGACCGACAGGTAAGTTATAATGCGCAACAGCAACAACAACCGCAAAAGTTTGGAGATCATAATAGGCAATATCCGAATGTGAATATAATAGAAATGACACCTGATGCACAACCTCAATCTGTGTCAGTACCTAGTACAAATGATAATCCAACAAACTAGAAACAGTCACTACTTTGCCCCAGGTCGTGGCTGAAGAATCCTTGGGGGGCGGCTTCAATGTTAATCAGTTATTTGACACCACACTTGAACAACAGAATAATGATATGCCGAGTAATTCTAAACAAAAACTACCTGTTTTATTTATAAGATACAACCACAATAACAATATATCAGATGAACTTTTACAAGACAGTACACAATGTCGTTTAAACACAAATGAAATTGTTTTAGCATCCACTACTGGTGTAGTAGGTGGGATTCCAACTACTATTATCCTAGATACAGGTGCAGCTGTGAGCGTTTTATCTTTTAATTTTTATAAAAAGATGTGTGAATTGGAACCTGTGCCTGAGTTTCCTGCCCAAAACTGTAAAATAACTACTGCACTAGGTAATAAGTCATGTAGGGTTACGAAGCAAGTTTTTGTAAACGTTAAAATAGGTAATGGAACCGTACAATGGCCATTCCTGGTAGTACAAAACCTTGTGACAAATTGCATATTAGGAATAGATATTATGAGCGAGAAGGACTGCATTATAGACTTCTCCAAAGGTAAATGTATTTTAAATGATAAAGGCAGTGTAATTATTATTGATTTGGACAGGAGAACTCTAAAGCATGACAAACACTGTACAGGGTACAAGGTACAGTTAGTACTTGACAAAGACATTCAAGACATGCAAACACACTCATCTGACAGAGAGCTAATGGACTTGAAAACATTGCTTGATCATAAGATAAGTGAAGGTACAGCTCTCAGTGTACATGAACGTATAAAACTACAGGAAGTGTTATCCAAATATTTACAAGTTTTTACCAAACGATTAGGTGTTATCAACACGTATGTGTACAAGATTGAAGTTAAGCCTCACAAGATCTTCTACCATAAGACATATAACGTACCGTTATCTCAACGACCTGCTGTGTGGCAAGAATTAAAACAAATGTTAGACTGGAAGGTCATTGAACCATCCACCTCACCTTATTGTAGTCCTCTACTTGTTGTCAAAAAATCAAATGGAGGCATTAGGTTAGTGTTAGACGCACGAGCTATTAATGAAATAATTTTACCGGTTCACACAAAACCTGAAAATTTAGAAGAGCAATTACAGAAATTTCTAGATGCAAAATATTTTTCCACAATAGATCTCGCTAATTCGTTTTGGCAGGTGGGTATCACTCCTGATTCTCGGAAATATACTGCATTTATGTTCGGGGGGCGAACCTATCAGTTTTGTGTTCTACCCTTCGGACTGAATGTCAGCTCTGGGGTATTCATTACAGCCCTGGATACCGTGCTTGGCGACGATTTAGTTGAGACAGTCACACACTATGTAGACGATATACTGATAGCTACACAATCCTGGAATGAACACGTTGACACACTTCAAAGAATTTTAGAAAAATTTGCACAAGCTGGAGTCACAGCCAACCTAAGAAAATCAAAATTTGGTTGCAGTGAGATAAAGTATTTAGGACATATCATTAATTCACAGGGCATACGTCCGGATCCCAGTAAATTAGATGCTATCAGAAACTTTCCTAGCCCTCGAACTAAAAAGCAGTTAAAATCATTCCTTGGGCTATGTTCATTTTTCAGACGTTTTTTGCCACAACCACTTTTGAACAGTAAACATCTGCTAAATCTACTCAGAAGGAATCAAGTTTGGATCTGGTCGGAACAGTGCCAGAATGACTTTAATACAATTAAACATGCTTTAGTGAATGCTAACATTTTGAGCCATCCAGATTTCAATTTAGATTTTTGTATGACTTGTGACGCTTCACGTACTGGCTTGGGCTGTTGCTTATTTCAAGTTGTAAAGAATAAAGAGGAGGAACAGATAAGAATTATTGGGTTTGCGAGTCGCACTCTAACTGAATGTGAGCGTACATACTCCACTACAGAGTTAGAAACACTTTCCATAGTATGGGCATTCAAGAAATTCAATTATTATTTATTTGGAAAACATACGGTAATTTACACCGATCACCAGGCCCTGACATTTTTGTTAACTTGTAAACTTGTACATCCTAGACTATCACGATGGGCAGTTACACTTCAGAACTACTCTTTTGAAATTAAGTACATAAGAGGTAAGGACAACACCATTGCAGACACTTTGTCTAGACTTCCACAAGGTATGAATGATACCAACAGTGACTTAGAAAATATAAATGACTACAGGATTCTCTTAATGCAAGACAAGCAGTATCACCAATATTATATTGATATGTGCAGAAACATGGCTGAATTACAAAAATCTGATCCTCACTGGTATAAGATAATAACATTACTGGTAGAAAAACACAACCATCCTTTGACTCAGTATTACAAGTTACACAATGATGTGTTATTTTACCGCCGACATCCAAATGCTACTAACTGGTGTGTATGCATTCCCAAAGAGTCTGAACGTAATCTAATTTGGCACACACACTTAGTTTGGGGTCATTATGGGACGAAAAAGTGTTTGGCAAAGCTCAGTACATACTGTTATTTTAGCAATATGAGAAGAAAAATTTACAGGGAACTAAAAACATGTGTCATATGTCAAAAATCAAAACCTCAGAATTTATCCACAAAAACAGATTTACATTCTATTTTACCTGGTAGACCCCTGGAAATTCTGTGTACTGACATTAGTGGACCGCATCCAGCAAGCTCTGGAGGCGTCAAATATATCTTAGCTTTTTACGATATATTTTCTAAACACGTAAAACTTTATGCTTTAAAATCCGCCACTGCAAATGCTATAATACGAAGATTCTCAAGTGATTACCTGACGCACGTGGGAAAACCTAAAGCAATTCTGTCAGATAATGCAGCATACTACTCTGGGTACAAATGGAGAAATTTCTTGAAGGACAATAACATTAAAAGTATATTTATTTCGAGGTTTAGTCCACAATGTAACGCGACTGAGAGACTTTTCCGAGAATTAAATCGATTCATGAGGACCTATATTTCATCAAAACATACTAATTGGGTGTCCTACCTAAGTCTTTTCGAAGACGTACACAATAACTTAAATATTTACGATACAAATTACACACCTAACGAGATCATGTTCAATTGCAAACAGAACGATCAGTGGATAGAACCATTACCTAAGTTGTCAGACAAGGAAATCACACCTGAACAGAAAATAAAAGAAGTATTGACTACGCTGACACATCACGCACAGATACGAAACAAACATCACAGAAACATAATAAAAAGAAAACAAAAATTCGAGGTAGGAATGCTTGTACTACTTCGTACTCATCATAAATCTGTTGCACTCAAACGACGCAACGCTAAGTGGCGTCTGCTATATGAAGGACCTTATATAATTGTTAACATACCGCACCCTGGTGCGTATCTGTTACAACATCGTAGAACTAACAAAATTATTGGGCTATACGCACACCGAGATCTTAGAGCATTTCATGCTGAATAATGTAAAAGTCATACCCATCAAAATATTGCTAAGCAACTCGAAAAACTCTGTTGCTACAACACAGATAAAAAGTAGTATAGAAATTTTCATTTCAGCGTTCCAGAGTCGCAGTTGAAGACAGAAGAACTTTTCTTTCAACGCCGCGGTTCCACCGAGAAGACTGAATATTAAAGTAAAATTTATGATTACGTAGCAGTGAATGATATATAAATTTTTCACGGAACATTTGTGACTGTAGGTACCACTGACTTGCTATGACACCTGACGAACCGACAGACGCCATCTGTGAAGCGATCTTTTACTTCGAGAAATAGATTAGACGCACATCTCTCAGCAAGAAAAGCATCTACCAGTAGTCAAGGCCACACAGACACACTACACACACGCACAAAACGCGAGGAATCGAACATTTTCTCTCTCTTACTATTTTGAATATTTATTGAGTAGTGAAAACGCCTGGTCTTGCCTACTGATGTAATGAATGTTGTGTCTAACCTATCTTAATTTCAGATGACATCACAAAAAACATCGATAATATCCCAGCAAAACCGCTAAAGAGGACGTAAATATCTGCAATCCATGTAATCAAATGTGACACAATGTAATAATTTATAGCTATGTAATAATGATGAAAACATGTTTATGTGTAACTGTATTATGTTTATGCTAAGAAAATATGTGACGTGTATATGTATTACTTATGTTTTTTTTTTTAACTGATGTATAATGTAACTGTTACTGTGTGAAAATTTGAACGATAACGAGTGCCAAAATGTGAAAAACTTTTTTTTAAAAAAAAAAATGCGTAGTGAACCACTGTTCACGGACATTAGCGTACATTACTAAGTCTGCAATTACGCAGAAACCTATGTGAAAGAAACTGTTAATGACATTCATGATGCATCGTACCTTTGTAAACGCGATGAGTAACTACGAACATTTAGGTGAGCTATATTTAAAAAAAAAAAAAAAAAAAAAAAAAAAACCTGAATATGTGAAGTGCATAATTCGTGCATCGTCTAGTAACATTACTACAGTACCCAACTTCAAAATGTTAACTGGATTAAATGGACACAAAGTGCCTGTCCAGAAAACAACACGACGGGTGGAAGAATTCTGGTTGGAACTTCAGGGAATGAAATGTTCTCGAAATGTGACGGACACTCTTACCTGGACTGTCCAAGGATCGACGCCAGCTATGTGCCGTCCGAGGTTCTGCAACCAAGCTTCCACGGAATATCGAAAACGAACTGCATATGGACTAATTACTCGACGGGTCACGTCTGATCTGTAATAAACAATGCTTTTTGTCACAACGAACTGCATCACAACGACTATAATGGAAATAGGAAATGGACACGCTTATGTATTAATCACGTTGTTATACAACGATGTTACTGTGATCAAAAAACTTTACCACGACGATACTAACCTGTAAAAAATTATTGTGCAGCAGATGAATATGAACTGTGATAACGACACCATGTGTATAGGTCAACGCACCTGAAACAACAGAACATTTTTCGTTGAAGCATTTCATTGCAATGCTATGTAACTAAGAACATTCAACAATCTAAAGTTGTATTGTATTATAACAAATATTGTAATTTTAAAACTAAGTTACCTGTCATAGAATGTAGTCTTCATATGTAATCTTGGTGGAATATTTTCTTTGTGCAACGACTAAGAAATGCGCGCGCACACGAACAATATGAACTGCAATACTGTGCCGCGTGATCTAAATTTACGAAATAACGGCAGTGCCGCAGTTACACAGACGCTTCTGCGCATGCGCGCACTCTGTTTTGCCAACATAAGAACTTTTTCGGCGCACGCGCGTCATTCAAATTTTGTATATAATGTGTATAATGTGTAATGTAAGTCATGTAAATAGTTGTAGATAACTTAGATTTTCTTGTGCCTTTAGGTGAATTGCTCGCCTGCAGGTGTGTCCTTTCGCCTCGCAATTCAGGGGGCAATATAAAGGCACATTTGCATGCCGAGCGTGAGTTTCCTCGGAAACGCGAGATATTAATTAAATAAATAATCAGTGACAAATAAATAAAGCCTATGGCACACAACTGCAGCGCTGTGTCGCTGATAAAACAAAAGTACATTTTCGTTAGTCGTATGTTTGATTAAAAAAAAAAAAAAGAGAGAGCTCTGGTTCAAGTGGTGCGAGAAGCACGTATTTTAGTTTATTGTCTGGCACACCGCCATATTTCATGTTATAGAAAATTACTGCGAGTTGCAACCATACTAGGCACTCGATTCTGAAAAGAATTTATATTTATAAAAGTAAGTAGGATTATGAACTGTAGGCTTATTCATTGAATATATCTGATTTAACTAACTGTGTAATTTTTCTGTTTAGTAGACAATCACCTCTGTACGACGTTTTGGCATGGCTGGCAAATTATTGTAATATTGAGATTTAGTTTATGAGTCCGTACCTACCGCAGCAGTCTTTGGAAACGATTTAATTACGAAGTCCGATTATTTCAGTTTTATTTCACGGTCAACTACGAGTAACATTGCCTTTACGAAAAAGCCATTGTCAAGCGTCTGATACCGAATAATCAAAACCTGACGACTCATAGGAGAGCCAATCAGACAGATAAAAATAATTAATATTTTATTTCATTTTATTTTATTTTATTTATTTTATAGGCGCTAGAGGCGGAGGCCCAGCCGCCGTTGTCGCGCCTGCGTCCGCACCAGCGTGGGCGCGCGGAGGCCGTGAGTCAACAGGCAGATTCTGCGCGACGACTACAGACTGTGTTCGCGTGCACAACAGTAAATAAATGGATCCCTCGGGTCCGTCTTGGCACTCTGTTGTTGTTCTTGTAGTTTCAATCAGTGACAGACCTCACAGCGGTGACCGACATTACGAAATCGTTAATCGAATCGTTTCTGGGCATCAGCTGTGTTAGCGTCAGATCCCGCTAGATTATTGTGCGCGGAAATGTTAGCAGCAGCAAGCAACAGGTGCTTCACAGAATCTCCCTCTGCAGCAGGGCGCCTCGCGTTTTTTTAGTGTATTTCGTGGTCGTCAAACAGTTTCACGCCATGTTTGACGACCATTTCCCAAAGGAGAATTCTGTTCAGAAAACTTAATGGGAGCAGCAAGGTTGCCATGGAGACACCCCAGTGGCAGTTTGCATCAGGCGTCGCGTCGCTGTCTGGCGGCGTCAAACTTTTCCGCTGCTGCCTGTTTCTCTGAATATTCGAGCAACCAGTCACAAGCACAGAGTGTGACACGAGATGACCTCCACCAGCACATATACATATACATACGAATTGTCTGTAAAGCGCTAGAACGGACGTGCTGGACACTCTGAAATATTTCATCTGATTTTGAGGAAACTATTTCGTAAACATATAGATTTTTTCTAATCCAAACTGACACCTTGGAGCGGTAGTAAATTGGACTTCTTTTCGCTGTTCATCATAGTTATTGTTATGCATCAAAGTCAATACACAATACACGAAATCTTAAGAGTTTACAATGGTAAACATGCATTGTGTAGACTTTGTTCCATTTCAGGCCATACATTGCTCAATATCATATTTAGATAACATATTGAAATAGTGTTATGTTGAAGACAAAAAGATATTTCCATTCTCGACATATTGGTTTGTATATATATGGGAGGATAACATGGTACATTCAATTCTACATGCGACTTGGATGACCTATAGTCATAACATACGTCGTATTTCATGACCTTTACTACATACGAAAATGGCATTTTCTTGCAAATGCTGATGTGGACCAGACACACACTGTGTCATGCAATTAACACCATAAACTTTTTTATCTATCGAGGTATGGAAGCAACTGCAGTTTTTTCGACACAACCATATACTTTTTTGGAACTGCAGTTAATATCTTGTCAAAGAAGCATACAGTGACAGAACACAAGTTTATGTTTACTACAACCTGTGTGGGCTACTGAGCTCTAATCAAAACCTGTTATGTGTTATGTCACAAGATGTAATCCCTAACTACACCTTGTGAGCCTTTCAGTTTGCATCAAGGCCTTTTCTTTACTTACAACCTTTTAATGCTTTACAGGTGCGTGCAACGACATCGGATTCCAAATTAATTTTCTAGCATCGTTATTGAAACGGTCTTCATAGGCAGGCGTCTGATACAACACTTCAGTTTCTTTTACTAAAAGATGATACATCCAACGTGCTATCATCCCGTGATGCAAACTGTCAGGTAAAATTCCCTGTCCACATCTTCAAATTACAAAAGCCCTGGAAACATACAGAACACAAGATGACTGTTCCCACTAACTTATTAGTCGTGGTGTATGGCCAAGCTGCTATAGTAATTAGCTTTGACGTTCTCATTTTAACTTTAGATTCGTTTCTCATTCAGTAAAATATCGAGTGTGCTTAAGATTAACCTACATCCCCAACACCGATAAACTAAAAATAGTGTTACATCAAATCAGTTCGCCCTGTGATCGGCATGCGAATGGCTACATGGTTTTTTTATGTCAGCAGATTTGTTTAACTTTTATGTTGAAGTGTTGAACGAAACTGAAGAAGAAAAATTCTAGGGTTAAGTTTTGCAAAGATCGACAAAGATCTATTGATAGGGCTTAAGATTAAATTAAAGGTAGAAGCCTGAATCGTAGCAGCTAACTGATAATGAAACACTGAAGAGTGCAGAAGAATTAAGCAATTCTGGCAGCTTTCAACTAAAATTTCACGCTACAGCTGAACAAGGATAAGTAGAAGCGGCATCGAAAAATCTTTACTGCCTTTAAACAGTCGAGCACTGAGGTGACAAAACTCAAGGGACTGTGATATGCACGTACACAGATGGCGGTAGTACGGCGTACACAAGGTATAAATGGGCAGTGCACTGGCGACGTAGTCATTTGTACTCAAGTGATTCATGTCAAAACGTTTCCTGTGTGATTTAGGAGGTACGACGTGAATTAACGGTGTCTGAACAGGGACTCGTAGTTGGAGCTGGACGCATTGGCCATGCTATTTCGGAAATCGTTAAAGAATTCAGTACTGCGAGATCGACAGTGTCAAGAGCATGCCGAGGATACCAAGATTCAGGCATTTTCCGCCACCACGGACAACGCAGTTGCCGACGACCTTCACTTAATGACCGAGAGCAGCGGCGTTTTCATAGCTGTCGGTGCTAACAGACAAGCAACACTGTTTGAAATAACTGCCGAAATCAATGTGGGACATATCCGTTAGGATAGGGCAGCGAAATTTCGCACTGATGGGCTACGGCAGCAGACAGCCGACACGAGCGCCTTTGCTAACAGCATCACGTCCCCTGTCGCACCTTTCCAAGGCTCATGGACATTTTGGTTGCACCCTAAACGACTGGAAAACCGGGGTCTGACCATGTGAGCTCCGATTGCAGTTGGTAAGAGCTGATGACAGCATTCGAGTGTGGTGGACATTCCACGAAGCCATGGACCCTCGTTGTCAACAAGGCGCTGTGCAAACTGGTGGTGGCGCCATAACCATGTGGGCTGTGTTTACATGGAATGGACTCGTTCCACTGGTCCAAGTGAACCGATAATTGAATGGTATGTTGTGGTACTTGGAGACCCCTTGCAGCCTTTCAACGATGGTATTTTTATCGATAACATTGCACCATGTCAATCAATGGCCACAGTTGTTCGCAATTGGTTCGAACAATATTCTGGATAATTCAAGATAAAGATTTGGCCACCCAGATCACCCGACATGAATGCCATAGAACATTTATAAGACATAATCAAGAGATCAGTTGGTGCACAAAATTCTGCATCAACAACACTTTCACAATTACGGACGGCTGTAGAGGTAGAATGGTTCAGTATTTCTGCTGGAGACTTTCACTAACTGCTTTATGCTGGACAAAAGGAGATCCGATGTGATGTAGGCAGGTATCCCATGACTGTTGTCTTCTCAGTGTAGCATACATAGAGCGGTTTTATCCAGAGATGAGCGATCACACTCCAAGAAAAAAGACATAGTAAGTCTGTTACCCCAAGAACAAACAAAATTATGGCTATGATACCTCATGTTGGCTCTACCGACTATAAAGTAATGCTGTACATGGTATGGTTGTAACATGAAGTCCTGTTCGGTGGAGACACAGGATTTTCTCCAAGTGTCTGGACACATCGCCTTCATCTCGTGCGTTACATGACAGAGCCGCAACGAATGCAGCAAATGTGACACTTGTGACTTAAGACTCTTCTTCACAAATCCTGTTGAGAGCTAACTGGCAACCCAGGCAGTGTATCCACTACATACTGTGGGACATCGCCGGACTGTATCTTACCGCTTAGGGCGTGAACAATATGATTGTGTATATGACATCATGAGAATCAGACATCAACTCACTGGGTCTCGAGACTGGACGCTTGACTTCCTGAGCAGAACAGTCTGCAAAACGAGTTCACTGTTTGTATTCAAATAAGACGCTCTCAATTCGCAGCACTGGCCCCACTCGAGATCTGTTAACAAGGACATGTCCCATGTGCCTGAATCAACTGGACTGCACCAATACACCAAATCAGTGAAGAAATTCGCGCTGATCATTTTGTCCTGAGTCGACACCACTTCAAATAGGAGGTGAAACAGATAGTATTGTTGCAAATTGGGAACACTTGTATAAGGTCCATATTTATGTCACAAAGCCCACTTTAGAGCAGATCACTTATAAAGGAAGCAGCTGCTTCTTTATGGGCAAGTTCAAGTAAACGCGATGAAAAGCAACCAATGATAAGAGATCCTAATAGAAAATGCTCAAAAAGAAAAACTTTTATCCTACTCTCATTGTTTGTATAGTTTGAGTTTTGCTGATCACCAGCATCTTTCCTGATACTCTTTTGCCCACAGAAAAATGCTATGTAGAGCCACCAATGTTCTGTAGGACAAAGTTAATACTTATTCTCGGTGCAGTTGACGTTAGTGCACTGTGTGTCAAATCAAGAAGCTGAGTCCGTGAAATGTCTCTCTACAGTCAAGATGAGTTATGAGTATGGCAAGCTGATCGTCGAACTGGCATACACATAGCGATATTATTCGAACATTAGACAACTAACATGATATTCAAAACACTGAACATCTGCCTCATCATGGTCCCTGCGCTCATAACGGTCCTATCTGCTACCTCCTAGCTATAAACTGTGGCTCCTAGTTACACCGAGGAGAATGCAGAAGTGCTTTGCGCTGGCTTTCTGGAAGCATCTGTGAAGGCTGTGTCAACACAAGACAGTATGCAGTCGTCTCCAGGCGATCCATTAAGAACCAAATCATGAACCATGCTCACCTTCCCCTGGATTGTATTGTGAGTGAAGAATGTGTGTGAAGGAACACGAAGAACGGAAACTGGACCAGTGTGTGTTCTCTAGCCCTGATGGCCATGGTAGTTGGGAGTGGACGTGGCCAGGTTCCAGCACACATCTGACGCATGCAGTCCCATAATATGATCGGGCAGGGTGGGGGGAGGGGGGCGTGCATCAGTCATGTTTTGTGCCAGAACTGTCTACAGTCTACATAGGTTGGATGCTGCTCGTCACCAATTGGAGGGCTGTGCACTACTGCGATAGTACCCTCCAGCCTATTGTCCAGATCTCCCAAGGTAATAATGCACGAGCACACCACACCCTCCTCGTGAACATCTTCTTCCAGATGGTGCGAATTCAGTGAATGGAATGAATTGCAGTATCTCCTCACAAGAATCCTTCTCAGTATGGTAATAAAAAGCTGTAGCTTTCACTGTGTAAACATAGAAACCCTTCTTGTACAACGAGGAAGGCAGAGTGCATTTACTTTGGTTATTCAGAAAACTTAGTCTTTCATTCCTTCTCCACTTGTATTTAAGCACACATGTGCTCATGGACACGCAAGCTACACCATTTTTGAGCAGTTTATAAAGAGAAGGGTACCAAAAAGGTTTACTTCTGTTGTGTTCACCGAAGTACACTTGACATTAAATGTAAAATTGACAGGAAGAGAATCCATCATCACAGAAGGTAGTCGCTCTGATTGATCTTTCTTACTATGCACACAACATTTGTCTCAATGCAAATTAGTTATCATCAGAAATTTAAGGCAACCAGAGTAAGAAACACCCAACAATAATTTATTAATAATACTAGACTTTTTATGCTACTTTGCTTGGACATGCATTTGACATACACACCAAGACCAAGAAAAATGTGACACTCTTTGATAGCCGATATCAATGGAACAAAATGACATACCGTTACAATAATACCTTGGGAGGAAAGGTTATTTTATGTGTTCAAAGTGATTCCCTATTAGCAGCCAAAGAACGTCACTGGCGCCGAACTGTTGACCGAACTACAGACATCAGTTTTGCTGATGTGATAGCCACACAGGATGTCTCGATCATTTCTCGTAGCTCATTCAGTGCAGATGGCTTCTGTGGATAAACTTCGTTTTTCAGTATCCCCAATAGGTATAAGTCAAGAGGAGTAGGATTTGGATACTTCTGTGGCTACTCAACAGCTCCTCTTCAACCTATCCATTATACAGGAAGATTTTCATCCAGGTAGGCTCTGACATCTCTGTTGTAGTGAGGTGGAGCGCCATCTTGTTGTAGTAAAAATCTATCATTCCAAACACCTCTCAGATGGCGGATAAAACATGTGTTTGCAGCATATGAAGATACACCCCACCAGTTACGATATCTTCAAAGAAGTACTGGGCCAAACAAAACACATGATGGAAGACCATACCACACATTAACACCCAGTAGACTAACATGTTCGTCCACTTGAAGTTGAGGATTTTCAGGATCCCAGTGCACACAGCTGTGGAGGTTTACAGTACCATTCAGTTTGAATTGCGCCTCGTCAGACCAGAAAACCATCCCTGCAAACTATTCATCCTCACGAAGTATGCCTTCAAATCACTCTCAGTACCCCGTCCTTTGATACAGGTCATCTTCGTTCACAATGTGCAGCGATCTTGGAGTCTACACTTTCCACTTTACAGCTTTCAGAAATCGTTGTACGCTTGATTAGCTTACCTCACTTTTACATGCACCCTGCTTCATAGATTTTTGAATACACCTAGTAAAATGATGTGACACAGCATTGCTGAAAGCTGGATTTTGTTGATGCTTTCAATCGGCCACACCTTGATGCTTTCAATCGGCCACACCTTTCCTAATGCATATCCTGGACATTACCGTTGGCTTCATATTCATCCTAAATATGATGAACTGTTGTACGTGTTGGTGACAGTTCTGTACCTCCATCATATTTCTGTACTTCCAGTACTAATTCAGTATGGCCTTGCATTGCTCAAATGACAATCTTCATCATTCATTGCTGCACTGTCATCTGCTGGAAAACGCGCGCCGAGATCTCTTGAGAAAGCAATGGACTACACTACCATGCAAAATTGCTATGATGAGTCATTTTGTTCCAAAGATATTAACTATGAAAGAGTGTCTAAGTTTTTCTGGATCCTTCTGTGTATTACAGACATCTCCTCTTCTTCCTCTCTCCTATCTCTCTCCTCACCTCATCGTTCCAGCTCTGTATTTCCATCCCATCCTTCCCAAGCTGTTTCTCCACATCCTTCACTACACTTCATTCATCTCCTTTCAGTTTCTTTCTCCGAGCACATTTTCTTCCCCCTCTCTTTTTCCACATTCTCCTCTCCTCACTCTGTCCATATCATCCTGCCCCTTTTCAGCCTATCCACAACCCTTCTACCCCCACCACCTGCTTCCTGCATTTCCACCTCTCAAAGTATATCTCCCCTCCCCCTCTCTTTCTCTACCCCCAGCTCTCTCAGCTGTCTGTCCATCTTCTCCACCCCTTCTCCCAGTTCATCACCCCCTCTCCCATCGATGTATCTCATGCTGGAATTGCCAATGCTACATGCATAAGATGGCTCCTCCCCCCTCTCTCTCTATCTCCTCCTCCCAACATTTTCTATATAACTCCTCATCCCCCCCTTTTGTCTATTTCCTCCACTCACTCTCTCTGACCATGTCATCTTTCTCCACTCACTCTCTCTGACCATATACTCCATCCCCTCTCTCTCACAAAATCTTCCTATCCCCTCCCTCTGACCACATCTTCCTACTCCTTCCTCTAACCACATCTATCTACACCTCTTCCATCTCCACCTACCCCTCTCCCTTTTCCACTTGCCCACTAGCCCTCTACATACGACTTCCACCTGCCTCCTACTAATTCCATTCTTCCCCAGTGTCCATTTCCTCTTCCCCCTCGCTATATTCATCTCTTCTATCAATCTCACCCTGTCCCAAGTCATGCTCATAAGCACATGTAGCCTCTGCAATACAATTGAATAAAGCAAGTAGTTACTACATCCAGCTTGAATAACATTTCTGCATCTGTAAGATCACAGATGATATGCAGCACCATGCCTTTCTGTTAGCTAATGCTGGCCCATCGGTGTTTCAACTCTTCAAGCAGCTTCATCCCAATGCTGAGCCACAGGCCCTCTCATACACCACCACTGAGGGTAACCTCGACAAATATTTTGAATCCCATAATCCACATCACTGCAGCCCATCACAAGTTCTTTAGTTACCAGAAGCTATTCTGAGAGACCTACTGTGAATGGATTGCCCATTTCAAGGCCTCTCCATGGAGAGTAGCTTTTCTTGTTCCAGTAGTTAGTGTCATTAGCAGTATGCCTTCTATCTGGTAAGGAACATGGTGGTGGTGCATTCGCCCAATGAGGCTCTCTGCCAAGACCATCTCAAAAATAAGGAATCTTTGTTGGATGCATGCCTTTCCATTTTTAGTGCCTATGAACAATCTCTCTTTCTTTGAGAGGGAAAAATTTGCGGACTTCTCGATGACGCAACGTACAGAAGGATAGAAGGATAACCGACAAGTCGCCTTCAAAGAAGAGCCGTTGAACTTCTTCACAGTACCTTTGATGGAAAAACTGCCAAGAAACTTCGACCACGAGCGGCTACCAAAGGTCCACAAGGAGGGGACACCTGTGCGTCCAATAGACAGTAACATAAGAGCAGCAACCCTTGAACTAGCCTAACACGTGACGGGTCTCCTTAGTCCATTTGTGGGAAAATGCGAAAACCACATCCACAGTTCCATCCACTTTGTGCAACGTACACAAGAACTTCGGCTCCTGGATAGCGGCTTGTTAGTGAGCTTCGACGTAGTGTCCCTCTTCACTAGGGTACCACTGAAAGACTCCATCGATCTGATACGCAAGAAATTCGACAACAACCTAACAAGGCTCTTCGAGTTCGTGCTCACCTCAACATACTTCCTGTTCGACGGAAATTATTATGAACAGACAGATGGCGTCGCCATGGGATGCCCGCTTTCACCAGTTGTAGCCAACTTTTTTATGGAGAATTTCGAGGAGAAGGCAGTAGAACAAGGAAAACAAAAGCCAACTTGTTTCTTCCGCTACGTGCATGACACGTTCGTTGTTTGGCCACATGGATGGGACAGCTTAAATGAATTTCTGGGACACCTCAACTCGCTGCACCCCAACATACAGTTCACGATGGAGGTGGAGCAGGATGGTGCCCTACCGTTTATTGACGTCCTGGTGAAACGGAAACCTGACGGCAAGCTGGGACACGGTGTATACAGAAAACCTACATACACCTAAATGCCTTCAGTTGCCACGACAACTCCCAGCGTGAAGGCGTTTTACGCACACTTGTTCACAGGGCACGATCGATGCGATCAGGAGAGCCTTCCAGCAGAAATGCAGCACCTCGAGACAACGTTTCGGAAAAATGGGTAAAACCAAAAGCAAATAAGACTTGCACTCCGACAGACTGCGCCAAGAGAACAAGAAGAAGAAACAGAAGAACACAAGTCATTGGAGTGAACCCCTTTGTCGGAACCACCTCAAGAAAAACCGGTAGAATCCTGGGGAAAACACAATGTGAAATGTGTATTCCGACCCCCTGCAAAATCCTAGACTCTACTAGTTTCAACGAAAGATGACCTAGGCCTTCGAAAACAAGGCGTTTATCAAATTCCCTGTCAGTGGAGAAAATCATACATTGGGGAGACAGTCCGCACTGTAGAAGAGAGGTGCCACGAACACCAGCGACATACCGAATTACGCCAGGCCACTAAATCAGCCACGGCTGACCATTGTATAATGACTGGCCATACTATGGACTATGAAAAAACAAAAATACTCTATCAATCCTACTTCTGGGACTGCGTTACTAAAGAGGCCATCGAAATGCAACTACAGGACGATATAATTAATAAAGACAGCGACCTTCAACTT
Source organism: Schistocerca piceifrons (assembly GCF_021461385.2). Taxonomy (NCBI): domain Eukaryota; kingdom Metazoa; phylum Arthropoda; class Insecta; order Orthoptera; family Acrididae; genus Schistocerca; species Schistocerca piceifrons. The sequence goes on from NC_060143.1 coordinate 550,429,565, forward strand.
AGTCAGGCTTGGAACCCCGCACTCAGCCTGGAGAGAAAGATGCGGTCCCAGAGATCGAACACCACCCCCAACGGCGGCAGCAGGGAGACTGCAGACCCCAGTTCAGACCCAGGCGCCGCTTCCCCCACCACCTCCAGCAGCCGCCGCGCCGGCCGCACCGAAGGCACCGGGAGAGAAACGGGTGAGGGGGTAACGACTAGTATATATAGGGCGCCGAGAGGAACAGCACAGCATTCGTCAGGAACCACCTGAAGATGGCAGCGTGCACGTCTGCCGAAATATTGTGGAGAAATTACGACGCTACCCGATCGGATACCCGAGAACCGTTCAAATTGGAAATACGCCAGGAAAACTTCAGATCGCATACAGATGGAATAGATTTGGTGAGGAACTATGTATTAGACACATGTACGGGACTATATCATTTGATCAAATTCATTGAAATGAAGGGAATGCAAAGAAATTCTTTCTCCTAGTGATGCTGTTGTTGTACATGCTGTAGGAGTACCCCTGACAATGAAAATTTAAGGTGTGACAAGACATATGTTCATACAAACTATAAGTTAGAGAGTCTGGTCATAAGCATGATGTGCACCTTTAAGTTGCAGTCTGGCACAAGATCATTCGTTATGACATTCACTACATTGCAGGTTCATCTTTCTGCATAGTTTTCAGGTATCTAATTTCATATCATTCTATCTTCATTACCACTGACACCATTTCTTTCACTTCTATAAAATTAATGCAGTCTATATATATCCCTGTGGTTGCAAAAATGATTACCCACCTAACCCAGTCACTCCAGTGGTGTTCCTCCTACATACTGTCTGGAAGGACCTCTGGTTATAGTGCCCAGAACTAATAGATGGAAACACTACTGTCAATGATAGTCTGAATTAGGCACGGAGGCATGCTCACACAGCCTAATGTTTTACGTAATTGCTCAAAAGAAACAGACATTCTGGGTTAGAGAATTGGTTTGGTTCAACTTTCCATTTCTCACAAGATATTAATTCCACAGTAGGTTCTCCATTTCAGAACGAGTATTATGATCTTATTTCAAGTAATTGCATACTCTGATTTTATCCCTGCTGACACTACATGAGTAGATTTCATTTTATTGAATTTGGTAGGTTGTTATAAATCTGTATTGCTGGGTAGATCATGGTCCCCCATGAGTATTCCCACACACACAGTGGGGGAATCACTGGTAGCATGGTTTGTAGGAAGTATGAAGGAACATTAGTAGCAGTGAATGTTTGAGACAGGCTGGAGGTGTGATCAGATAAACCAAAATGTAGTTTAACACTGACTGATTACAACAAGCAGGGGATCCAGGTTTTTAAATAAAGTCCCAGACTGGCACTAATTTTTGTCTATCACAAGCACAATAGCATTTCCCCCAACTTTTTCCTCCCTCTTTCTGATTAAAGAATCTCTGACCCTATAACTTAAAATTTGTACAGTCTTCACATTCAGATCTGTGACAAGCTGGTAAGTGCAAATATTTCCTATTTTTATTACATGAAGACGAAAGTGAGTTTCATTCCATTAAAAACGATTCCTCTCCCTCTCTCTTCCTTTCTTTCAGAGTCTGTGGGCTGAAAAAATTAATCTTTTATGCAGATGATGTTTGTGTATGTTGAATAGTGTGACATATTTGCCCAGAATAATACATTTCTAGATTCTTCAGTGACTCAGTTTGATGACCTGGAGCAGTTAATTAGTCAAATCTATGCACTGTTACCACAAAAATAAAATTAGTTTTTGCAGTAATTGTTATTTGGTAAGCTAGGAGAACTTAAATGGTAACAATAAAAAACTGTAAGAACATAATTTTCATTTATAAATAAATACAGTGTTCAAATGTGCAGGGCAATTTTGCAGAATATCTTGATATTTTTGCAAATAAAGGTACAAAAATATCCTATTTTTGGGAACTATTAGTTTTTCCCCTGAAGTAGAAAGAAGAATAGGTTGGAAAGATTATTAAGGAAGGGCATGTAACTCAGACCACAGAATGTGAGGGACACACTTCTGAGGATCATGAAGAGCATACCTCATCCTAATAGGTGTGAAAAAGCCTGAGACAGGAGCCAAAAGGTAGTCAGAGTTGAGAGTAAGAATACATAGAAAGAATAGTTAGAGACAGATACGAAATGGATATTATAGTGAACACATCAGTTAGGCAGTTTCTCGCTTACCTCCCCCCATTATCCCCCTCCTCCCAAAACATTGCACTAATACTATATAACACTGCCTCTAGCATTGATAACGCCAAATTGAACTGAAGTCACTCATCGATGATTACATCCCGTAGAGCTGCCAAACTACAGGCATGTTGAAGCTTCCTGCCAGATTAAAAATGTGTGACAGACCAAGATAAATTGGGACCCTTGCCATTCATGGACAACTGCTCTGATCTGATTTGATTTGATTTGATTTTGTTTTCTTTTGTGGTGCAAAAAACAAATAAGGTCATAACCACCCAAGTGAGAACCATAGAACACGAGCACAAAAAAGGAGTTAAAAGTGACTACATGTTAAGCACAATTGATGCAAGGAAAGAGAGCTACAAACAAGGACTACGTCTTGCAGATAGTTCCACAAAATACACTGTAGGGACAACAGTGGTCTCGAACTAAAGATTAAATGTCCTTCACCGCATTGCTTCGACAGATAAAAATTAAAATGCTGTCAATAGCCTGTTCATTGTTGACTAAAAAGACCAGTAACTCAAATGGCAAACATACATTAGAACACAATCAGTTAAAATGGGGCATTCGGTCAGGAAATGGTGAACTGTCAAGGTTGATAATAGTGAGCATTAAGTTGTGAGTGATTACTGCTTAACAAAAGGTGATGACTAAAAGGACAGTGCCCAATATGCAACCTAGCTAATATGATCTCCTCATGTGAAGAGAACCAAGACAGGTCAGCCAAACTGCAGGGAGAGTTTTACTCCCCAGAGCTTGTTCCCATGAAGGGAAGAACAGCGGTTATGCCAAAGTAACACCAATAGCTGATAGATGGCAACACAAATACCATCAGATGGAATGGAAGAACTAGCGGACCGAGCTACGAAGACTGCAGCCTTGGCAGTAGCGTCAGTGTCCTCGTTTCCTGTCAGACCAATGTGGCCAGGAACCCACATAAACATCAAAGTGGCTCCATCAAGAGAGAGCAAGTTACAGCTTTCCATGATCCGTTGAACTAAGGGATGGATGCTGTACAGCACAAAGAGAACTTGAAGGGCACAGAGAGTCAAGGCAGATGACACAATTGAAACGGCTGTGTCGCCGGATGTAATGCATGGCCTATACAGGCGAAGAGCTCAGCTGTAAATATTGAGCAATGTTGCAGAAGCCAGTACCGAAAAACGTCGGTGACGCTGATGAAGGCACACCCAACACCACAGTCAGTACAAGAGCCATCAGTGTATCCGAAGGTGTTACCACTAAGATCTGTGCGAAGGTCGAGAAACTTACACCGATAGATCGAAGCTCGAGAAGCATTCTTAGGAAGTGAATGAAGTTCAAGGTGAACAGGGGCTGCCACACGAAGGCAAGAAGGTGAAGGGTTCACAGCCATGGGGAAAGTGTCATGGAGCATGAAGTTAAGCTGCCAGAGCAATAGCTGAAAATGAACTCCAAGAGGAAGCAGAGAAGAGGGACTCACCCCATACTAGTGGTCAAGTCATCAAAGAATGAGGCATAGGGTGGGTGGCCAGGCATGGCAGACAAATGGCACATGTATCTGCTGAGGAAAACATCATGCAAGTATGACAGCAGTAGTTCAGCACCTTCTGCATAGAGTTTCTCAGTTGGACAAGTGTAAAAGGTACCAGTGGCCAAACGGATTCCACGGTTGTGGATTGTATTTAGACAGCGTAAGATGGATGAACGTGCAGATGGATAAACGAAACAGCCAGAGTCTAGTTTTGAGCAGACAAGGAATCGGTACAAACAGAGGAGGGTGGTCTGATCTGTTCTCCAGGCGGTACAACTCAGATCACGTACGACATTGAGGGACTAGGTGCAGCAGGTGGCCAAATAAGATATGTGGGACGTCCAAGAAAGCTTTCCATGAAGCATGAACCATCAAAAATTGCGTAGTTTCAGAAAACGGAAGAGCTACAGGACCAGAAAGCAAAGACAACGGAAGAAATCCATTACGCTGTGAGAACTTCATACAAACGGCTTTGTCAGTGGAAAAGCGAAAGTCACTGTCGATGTTCCACGACTACAGGCGATCGATACATCACAAAAAACGCCACTCAAGGAGACAAGTTCGTGAAGCACTGCAATACACCGCCAAATTGTCAACGAAAGGGGCATACAGGCCATAATAGGGTTTATGGCTATGGTAAAGTGAACAACAGTCAGAATGGAACCATGAGGCACCCTGTTTTTCTCGATAAAATACCGAAATGGCAGAGAACACAGGTATCTTGACACTCTTTCCCTTAAAAATTTCCTAAGGAAACAGGGCAAGAGGCCTTGGAATCGCAATGTATAGAGTGTACAAAGGATACCAGTCCTTCACCAGATCTTGTAGGCTTTCTTCCAGTCCAAAACACGGCCACAGTCTGGTATTACCACAGGAAACCATTCATGATGTGAGGTGACAAAGTGACGAGATGGTCAACTGCAGAACAGTGCACTCAAAACCTCACTGAGAAGTGGTTGGTAAACTGCAAGTTTCAAGTCACCATGCATCCAGGCATGAATCATATGATCCACTACCTTGCAAACACAGTTGGTGAGAGAAATGGGGTGGTATCTAGACGAAAGGTGTTTGTCCTTACCGGGATTAGATATTTGTATGACAGTGGCTTCACGCTATCATCTGAGAAACGTGCCCTCTGCCCAGATGCAGTTGTACGTATGAAGGATAAAGTGCTTGCCCACAAGATAAAGGTGAGGCAACATCTGAATGTGACCACAGTCAGACCCTGGAGTGGAAGATCGGGATGAGCTGAGAGTATGACCTAGCTCCCTCTGAAAGGAGATGGGTATCACCTGAGCTTCCTCGGCTCGTTTCCTATGGAGGAAGGCAGGGTGACAGGAGTGGAGCTCGAAATCTCTGTAAAATAGTAGCCTAAGATGATGGAGATAGCAATGGGGTCCACTATGACATAGTCTTCTACGCTCATCCCAGAAACTGGGCATTTGAACTTGGTCCCAGAGAGGTGTCGGAGGTTAGGCGACATGACGGAACAGAGTCGAACTCTTACATGCACTACATCAAGAAATCCAGCTTTTTTTTACTCTATCTCAAAGAATTAGACAACAATGCACACACAGCTGTTTACAATGAATAAAGTAAGTCATCGTAGGATAATGGTAAAACGCGGAGAGCACGTCTCCACAAGCAGATTGCAACACATCATTCCTCAGTTCACCAATGAACTGGGACACGACTCATTAAGGATGAAGTGCGAAGTATGGACCACTCCGCAGCAGTAAGGATAAGGTCTGCAAGGTACTCTACCCGGTCATTACAGATGGGGAAATGTTGTTAGTCGAATGTCGCCAGGGTGGAGTACAGCCTCCAGTGGGCCTTAGAAAGCTTGCAATTGGGTTTACACATAGATGGGATAGAAGTCAGCAATTGGATAACACACAGGAAATGGTCGCTCGAGTATGTGTGAGAGAAAATGGACCACTCGAAACGATGGGCAGGCTAGGCAGTGCAGAATGAGGACCCCAAATGCGAATCAGTCTGTGGAGGCTGAAAGGAACGAGGGTGCTCCAGTGTTAAGTGAGGTTGAGTTGATTGAGGAGGTCAGCCATGAGGATACCTCTCAGAAAGGTTCTGGGAGGGCCACAAAGGGGATGGTGTGCATTAAAGACCCTGAGCAGCAAAAAGGGGTGATGGGGTTGACCAAAAAACTGAACGAGTATGCCCTGGTGATACTGAATGATGGAGGTAAGTTGACGTTACAAAGAGAAAGGTGAAGTGTAGAAGGAAAATGAAGACTAACAGCCTGCAGCTCGGGGTTCAGTGAGATGGTCTGACAATGAAAGTCATCCAGAACGAGCAATATGACTCCCCCATTAGATGGACTGCCTTCCTTGGGGGGAAGGTCGAAGCAGACCACAAAGAAATGCGAAAGGTCTAAGTGGTCATGAGGACGCAATTTTGTTTCCTGGAGGCAGAAAACAAGAGGACGCTGCTATTCCGAAAGCAGCTGTAATTCCTCCTTGTTGGACAGAGTGCTGCAAACGTTCCACTGGAGGAGAGTCTACATGCGGAAAGGATAGGAGGGATGAAAATAAAGGTTGCCACCTTAATGACTGTCAAGTGCCAGCTTTCAGACTCACTGTTACAGGGCACTGAGGCTGGAGGATCCTGTTCCACGGGATCTAAAGAGGTGTCGGCAGCCTCTCTTGGTTGGCCTGTGCATTCCAGAGCAGAGAAACGGTTGGCAGTGTGCACGGGGAAATGGAGGTTGGCCAGGTGAGGATATCACACTGCTGAAGAGGCTCTCTGAGTCAGGGAGGAGAAGACCGTTTGCCTTTGATTTCTTAGAGTCTTTGCGGTTGGCAGATCAAGACACAGATGATTGTTGGCTGGAAAGACATAAAAAGTCTTCACAGGAGTGTGATTTCGCCACCAGAGGCTTGTTATACGGCCAGAGGGCACGCAGACGAGGATGCTACCATGACACTTGGCAATTTGACAGCTGTAGTGCTGAATTTGAGGTCGCAAGTTTGTATGACTGTGTCCTTTATGGAGTGAGGAGTAGCAAGAACAGTAGTTTTAGTGCCAGATTGTAAAATGCATGGCTTTCGACCAACCAACAACATGCGAGTCATGGGGCTCAGTCAGTAGGGATAGCTATTTAATTTTATTTTTTTTTAAATCACCAGCCTTCTCAGCTTCTCAGTAGTCGCCGCTATGTGAAGATCGCGATCGGATTGTAGTCTCTGGTCACCGCGTATCTTTGGCGAGTTGGCATCCCGCGGGCCGCGACACGAAAGAACGAGGAAGAAGGGGGTTTCTGGGAGTTAGCTCTAGACTGTGTTTGAGGAGTGACGTCGGTGTTGTAGGGCAAGGCCGCTTGGTTGGCAGGCCCTGCGGAATCAGTCAGTTGGGGGTGGAACGCCGCGGGCTCGAAGATCCTAGCGTGGAGGGCTGGTGTTGTCCCGATGGCTGTCATCGTGTGGTCATTCAAAGGCTGAGAAGTGATTTCTTGGGTCTGCTATTGGATTCCGAAGAAGAACTCTAAAATGGTGCATGTTGCTGTTGCGTATATCAGACTTTTGAGTGGTGTAAGCCTCGCTTCAATACTGCAGTCTCTAGCTAGAGCGCTGCTTGGGAGGAGAGCATTGATATTGGCATTGTCATCTATTTAGCTGCTTTAGAGTAGATTACTGTTTTGGATCAAAGGCGGATCCACTTATGAAACGTGTTAACTGCAGTTCACTTCTTATGGTATTTTACAATTCTACTTGTCGTGATGAAATCGCCAATAGTATTTTCATAATTTAGCTTGGGACGTCATTCTGTGGTTTGGTGTGGCCCTCCCAAGAGTTTAAAGCTCAAAATATTTTCTTATTGCCCTTGCTGAGGTTGCCTTGCAACAGTTGTTGTCTTGCAACAGTTTGGTGAGCTGTGGTATAGTCAAAGTCCTCAGTAGTACCGCATCAACTCCCTCGCCCCTTTTAAGACTTGTGAGCCGCACCCATAATGACATATACTCCCAGTATGCAATTTGTGTAAGTTGGTTGGCCTTGTTAACGTTTTGTGTATCGTGGAAAATATTTCCCATGCCGCATATGATGCTGAATGATAGCATGGCGCACAAAAGCGCATAACCACGACGAGATCAAAAGATCTGTATTGTATATTATTGTTTAACGGATGTAACCACTGAGCTTAAGAGTTGATTTGTGTTTTTTAATTTATTTCGAAAGGAAAAGATTTACATACCTGCTTAATTATAACATCCATGCTTAATTATTTGGCGTAATTCGTTGGATGTAGTATGCATCACATTTAGGGAGGTGAAAAGTGTTTAAAAGGAAGGAAAATATTTTTTGATACACTGCACATAGTGAAGGCTACAGGGTTTGGGTGTACGTAGATAGTAATCAGATTTTGTTGCATTTAAGTTGTTTTAATTAAAATTTAGTGATCAATATTTTATTGCCTTTAGAGAACACAGGTGATATCGAGGAAATTTTTGTATTGCCATGTGGCGTTATAATCTTTTATTTAATCTTGCGTTTAGTAATTTATATTTTTTTTCCTTTTTTTAAGAAGGAGTTTTGAGTTTTAAGTGTTGTAAATTGATCCTGAGAGCTGTTCTTTGATCTTTTATTATTCAAGAGATTGTTGGTTAAATAATTCTTCAGGAACTTTCATTAAGAAACTGTATTGAGGATCTTGCTGTTCATGATAACGAATGTTCACTTACTATTTTAAATTCAAGTTAATAAAGTTGTAAAATTTTAAATGTAAAAAAAAGCCTTTATTAGAGAAACGGTGCCTGCCTGTACTCCCCACAGCTGCCACGGCCTCAAGGTGTTGGCCTTTGGGCATTGTCTCATGTTTTCCCCGGTATCTACCCAGCTAACGCCTGTGGGGCCATGTCAAAGGTAAGGCACTTTTTCTCACTGCACCCAGATTTCCTGGACAGCCTGCTCATCGAGATGCATGGAATAGTAGTGGGATCAGGCTGCATAGTCACCACTGCAATCGATACATCTAGGAGAAGGAGGCAGGTAATTGCCCTCATGAGCATCCCTGCCACAAGCAACACATTTGGCCATGTTTCGACATGACATTGGAATGTGGTTGTAACGTTGACACTGGTAAGAGTTCATAGGATTTCGAATGTACGGTGGGACTGTCTTTGATCTTTGATAGAAGTACTACTCTATCACATGTGAGGAAAAGGGTGCATGCAGACACTAAAGTTGCATCAGCCCCTTCTCATTACCCAATGGGCTGCAATGACGCCCTGATCATAGAGATAAATTTGGATATCTTCCTCAGTGAGATCATGGAGCAGCCTGGTGTAGGTAATAATATGTGCAGAATTCTGCATTTAGTCGCCTCGGAAAAAACAGAATACTGCTGTTTTGTCTAAAACTGACATGGTGAGACCGTGGCTGTGTACAATTAATGTAGGTTAATTCTTACAGAGAAAAAAACAGCAACCAGCCACTATTAATACTGCTATTTTTGTAGGTAAATAGCGCTAAATAAATAGCAGTATTAATTGTGGCTGGCTGCTGTTTTCTTCTCTGTAAGAATTAACCTACACTAAAAACCGGATAGCCATGGAGGAGGAAAGCTGCAAGACTTTAATATAGCCAATGGTCTTCAAAAGCGAAGTGCCGTTACATAAACGATAGCAGGATTTCGCAGGGGCTACAACTGCCTCAACACCTAGCAAAGGATTTAGACTAAGTCTGTGAAGGTGATTGGCTCACTGTAAGAAAATTCCCCATGACTGCCAGCATCTCCGATCGCACGCTCCTTCCAACTGAGCCATGAGCCCCCATCCCCCACAAACGGAGGATCACCTGCTTTAGATGATTTTTCACACCTCAGGTCACACTTCTCGAACTCCTGAAAGAGTGAGCAATTGGCAATTTGGGAATGTAACACTTCAGGCAATCACCCCTCCCTGGGTATGGCCTGTACCAGGGGGTACATACAAATCCTACCCGTCGACCCAGGGCTCGCAATTACGCATTACACAGTCACCTGTTATGCATCAGCCACAGGGGCCTGCTTTCAGGAGTGCAAAGGGAGGAGAAAGAAACATAGGTACCTCAAACACCAAAGCAGAGAAAGAATAGGGAACACCCCACACGTCGTCCGTTGGTGCCAATGACGACGGCACACCCGACACCAAAGGCAGCCCAACAGCCATCAATGTACACAAAGCTACTGCTGCGAAGGTCCATGCATAGGTCTTGAAACTGAAGGCAATAGACCAAGGCTGGAGTAGTGTCCTTAGGAAGCGAATGAAGGCCAAGGTGAACACAGGTCATCGCACAAAGCAAGGTGATTCATACCCACCAGGAAAGTTGCAGGTAGCGAGAAGTTAAGCTGCCAGAGAAAGAGCCAAAAGTGAACTCCAGGAGATAACAGAAAAGAGAGATGTACCCCATACTGATGGTCAAAAGAGTCATTGAAGGAGGCATAGGATGGGTGGCCATACATAGCAGACAAACAGAATGCATAACTGCTAAGGAAAAAGTCACGGTGGTGGGACAGCAGTAGTTCAGCCACTTCTGCATACAGACTCTCTCTCGATCAGGCCACTGGCCAAATGGATACCACGATGGTGATTAGTGTTGAGACGGCGTAAGAAGGATGGACGTGTAGATGCGTAAACGAAACACCCATAGTCTCGTTTCGAACAGACAAGGGACTGGTACAAATGGAGGAGGGTGGCTCGATCTGCTCCCCAGGAAATACCACTGAGAACGCGTAGGACACTGAGGGACTGCATACAGTGGGTTGCCAGGTGAGACATGTGGGAGGACCAAGAAAGCTTCCTATCGAACATGAGCCCCAGGAATTTCGTAGTTTCAAAGAACAGAAGAGCAGCAGGCGATGGAAAAAACCAATTGCGCCGTCAGAAATTCACACTAGCGGTTTTGTCACTGGAGGTTATGAAAGCCATTGTCGACACTCCACGAATGAAGACGATCGAGATTTCGCTGAGGTCGCCGTTCAATGAGGCAGGACCGTGCTGTATTGTGATAGGTAGCAAAATCATCAACGAGAAGGGAGCCAGAGATGCCCAGTGGGATACAGGCCAATAGAGGGTTAATGGCGGTAGCAAAGAGGACCACGCTCAGGATGGAACACTGAGGCAACGCATTCTGCTGGATAAAGGTGTCCGACAAGTCAGAACCCATATACCTTGAAAACACAGTCTTTTAAAAATTCCTGAAGGAAATGGGACATGCAGCCCTGGATGCCTCACTTGTAGAGTATGGAGGATACCAGTCCTCCAGTGGGTGTAATAGGCTTTCCGCAAATCGATAAACACAGCCATAGTATGGGATGTCCACAGAAAACCGTTGATGACATAGGTGGACGAAGTGACAAGATGATCAAATTCAGGACGGCGCACTCGAAATCCATGCTGTGCAGTGGTTAGTAAATTGCGAGACTTCACCACCTGCAAACACAGCTAGTGTGAGAAATGGGGTAGTAGCAGGAAGGAAGGTGTTCGTCCTTACCAGGCCTAGGTATGAGTATGATAGGGCTTTACGTCAACATCTGTGAAGCGTGCCCTCTGTACAGGTGTGGTTGTAAGTATGAAGCAGATAGTGCTTGTGCCAAGAGAAAGGTGCTGCAGCACCTGAATGTGCCCTGGGGTAGAGGATCAGGATGAAGTGAGAGCTCCCTCATAGCAAAGGAGGCATTGCAGCACTCACGATTCTGAGAAGGCAGTGATATCTCCCGAGCTTCCTCCACTCGTTTCCGTTGCAGAAAGACTGGGTGATAGAGGGAGGGCCTCGAAATCTCGGCAAAATGGCGTCCCAAGGTGTGGGAGATAGCAATAGATTTAACGATGACACCGTCTGCTACTGTCAGGCCGGAAATCGTGGAGTGGATCTTGGTGGCAGAAAGCATTTGGAGGTTGGCCCACGCGACAGAAGAGGGAGTGGAACTGTTAAAAGAACTAGCAAATTTATTCCAACTAGCTTTTCGCTATCCCGGATAATGGGACGACACTGTGCACGCAACTATTTATAATGAATGCAGTTTGCCATCGTAGGATGACGGTTAAAAACGTGGAGAGAACGTTTCCATGTGCGAATTAAATCGCGGTGCTTCTCAGTCCACCATGGGACCGGAACACCACGTGGTAAAGAGGAAGTGCGAGGAATGGAACATTCTGCGGCAGTAAGGATAACGTTTGTAAGATAACATACCTGGTCGTCACAACTGGGGAGATGTTGTTCGTCGAAGGTCGCCAGGGAGGAGTAAGGTCTCCAGTCAGCCTTAGTAAGCTGCCATGTGGGTGTGCACGTAGGTGGAGTGGGACCCAGCAAATGGATAGAAGACAGGAAATGGCTGCTCGAATTTGTGTCAGAGAGAAGAGACCAGTCGAGATGATGGGCAAGCTGAGCCACACAGAAGGATTGGTGTGGAGTCTGAAAGGAACGTGGGTGCTCCTATGTTAAGGCAGAGGACGTTAGGTTGATTGAGAAGAGGGCACCTCTCTGACGGGTTCTGGGAGAACCGCAAAGAGATGTTGCACATTAAAGTCAGCAAGCAACAGAAAGGGGTGACGTAACCACCCAATAAGGTGGAGGAAAACTGCCCTGATGACATCGAATGATGGAGGAATGTAAACTGTACAAAAGGAAAAGGTCAAGCAAGGAAGGAAAAGGCGATCTCCAACAGCTTGAAGGCAGGTAGTCAGGGAGATGGGTTTACTATAAACGTCATCTCATATCAGTAGTATGACTTTCGCAAGAGATGGAATGCCATCCTCAGGGGGAAGTTCAAAGTGGACAGGGAAGAAATGCGAGTGCTGAGAGTTTTGTTTCCTAGAGGCAGAGAACATGTGTTCTAAGAGCAGCTGTAAATCATCTTTGTTTGATCGAAGGCCATGAATGTTCCATTGCTAGACAGTCATAAGGTGGAAAGGGGAGGAGGGAAAAAAATGAAGTAGTGTCACCTCGGTGGCTGCCGAGTCACAGCTTCCAAATGCTCACTGCTACAGGACTCAGAGGCTGGAGGATCCTGCTGCATGACATCTATAGAGGCGGCGGCATTCTCTCTCTGTCGCTCTGTGGGGTCCAGAGCAGAAAAACGTTTGGTTGTGTGCACTGGCAACTCGGAATTCGGCCAGGTGAGGGTATCTCATAGCGACACCGTCGAAGAGGATATCCAAATCTGCAAAGGAGAAGATCTTTTGCTTTCGTTCGACTTCTTAGAGCCCTTCTGGTTGACAGAGGAAGACTCAGATGTTGATTGTCTGGAGGAACGTAGGACATCTTTGTGGGAGTATTCCTTTGCCCTTTCTGGCCTCCCAGTTGTGTAGCATGTGACTGCGCCCCAGGAGGCGAATGTCTGGTGGCTTGTTTCGCAGGTAAATGAGGAGACAGTGATGCTACCATGTCACTGGACGATTTCAGAACCACAGTGCTGAATTTGAGGTCGCATATCTGTGTGGCCATGTTCTTCATGGAGCGAGACGTAGCAAGAACAGTACTGTAAGAGCCAGATGATAGAATGCAGGGTTTGCAACTAGCCAATAACGTGCGAGCGACATAGTAAAGCACTTTTTCCTTTACCCAGATCTCCTGGACAGCCCACTCATCGAGATACATGAGACAGTCTAGAGAGGACGCGTCATGGTCGCCATTGTAGCTGATACAGTTGGGAGAAGGAGGCAGACAATCACCCTCGTGCACACCCCTGCCACAGGTTACACATTTGGCTGGGTGTCGGCAAGACATTCGACTGCGGTTGAAATGATAGCAGTGCCCCGGGTTTGGAATGTATGGTCGGACTGTGGTAACTTCATAACCTGCTTTGATCTTTGACAGAAGCACCAATCTATTAAAAGTGAGAAAAAGAGTGCATGTGGACATTAAGGCTGTGTCTACCATTTTCATCACTTGATGGACGGCAGTTCTACACAGATCAGAAGGTACGTTTGGATTTCTGCCTCGGGGCAGCCTAGTGTAGATAACACCACGTGAGGAAATCAGAGTTCTATGGGCTTCAATGCGAACAGGATAGCTGTGGAGATGCGAAGTGGCAAGCAGTTGTGCTTGAGAATCAGAAGTGCCATTGCATAAACGAGAGCAGGATCACAGTGCCAGCAAATTGCATCAGCACCTTTCTGAATAAGAAACGGATTTACCGTTGCAAAGGATTGACCGTCTTCAGTACAAGAAACCATGAGGAACTATGGCGCATCTGGGAGAGTCTTTAACTCTGGAGCTTCATTCTGTTTACGTTTGGTAGACGTGGACTGCGAAGATGATGATTGGCTCATTGTGAGAATATCTCCCATGACTGCCAGCAGCTCTGATGGAGTTCGCCTTCCAACTAGTGCGCCCCCTCCCCCCCTCCCCATAGGGGGCTTACCCACCTTATGTGATTGTTCACACCTCAGAGTACATCTCCCAGACACCTGACAGGCGGACCAATCGGCTATTTGGTGAGGGACCAGCTCAGGCGACCACCCCTTCCCAGGGCCTGGCCTGAACCAGGGGGTACATAAGACCCAGGACTGGGAATTACACATTACCTAGTTACCTGCCATTCCTCAGACGCATGGGCCCCCCTTCAGGAGCGCAGAAGGAGGAAGAAGAAAAAGGGGAACCTCAAACGCAGAAGCGGGAGAGGGATAGAAGGAGGTGAACGAAGAGTGAAATAAGGAACGAGAAAAAGTGGTGAGATTGTTGTGACTGCAGCAACTGACAATGCAGAACACATTCCTAAAAACACCCCAGACATGTTCCCCAACGGAGAGCAAAAAGAATTGCAAGAGGATAGACATGCAGTACGGAAGGAAAAAGATGCTGCAAAGGCTGGGGCCCTGTGGTAGAGAAGTACGAAACTGGAAAAGAGCGGCGACCGCCTGGCGTTCTTGGAACCTTTGCTTTTTCTTGCATACGTTAATGACCTCTTGTCTGTTACATTGCCAGATGCTAAGTTTGATTTGTTTGCGGATGATACAAACATTACAATAAATAGCAAGTGAAGTACAGATTTGTAAATGGCTGCTAATAAAATTTTCATTGACATTAATAAATGGTTTAATGCTAATTCACTATCCTGAAATTGTGAAAAGGCACACTATATGCAGTTCAGCACGTGTAAGAGAATTCATTCCAGTGTGTGTATAACAGATGAAGACATGCACATCGAAGATGTTGACGCTGTTAAATTTCTGGGATTACAACTCGATAATATATCGAGTTTCTAAGAGCATACCACGTAATTTCTGAAGCGCCTAAGCAAGTCTGTATGAGTAGTTGCAGTGTTTATAATGTCAGACATAGGAGATTTAAAGTACGAAAACTTGCATACTTTGCTTACTTTCATTCTATTATGTCATATGGGATCGTAACCTGGGGTAACTCGACAAACCGAGCAAAAATGCAAAAGCGTGTAGTAAGACTCATTTGTGGTGTAAATTGAAGAAATCTGTTGAAGGAACTGGGTATTCTAACTACTGTTTCTCAGTATATTCATTCCTTAATGAAATTTGTTGCAAGCATATGTCTGTTGAAAATAGTCTTCACGGGTTTGCCGCCGGATCACGTGCAAATTCCACAGTATTTCCTCGGAGCAACTGACCGACATCTTCAGGTGGTTCAACCTTGCTTCCGTAATGACGCAATCCCAGAAAGATGATGCCTGGGATAAAACTTGCGTCTTTTCATAAATCATGATATTTCCTGTATTCAGACAGTGTTCCGTAATCTTGTCCCTTAGCGACTTGCGCTGGAATTGAGCTCTTCATGATGAGTTCCAAGATCGTTCTCTGGATCCTACCCGTCGGATCACTTTGTAATTTACTATATACAGGATCGTGGAGCAGTTTGTATATCTTGCTGTTTTATTCTGTGCAATTCTTGTAGAGCATTCCTTTCAGCTGAGGTGATGTTGAAGTTGGACTTCTTAGGTGAAGTTGAGTCAAGATGCGGCATCTGTCACGCCTAATCTCTTCGACAGCATCGTTAGGAAGTTTCGAAACAGCCTGCTCTATTGCACTAATCACATCTCCGATCGGAATGGTCCCTGGTGTAGGTGCCAAATTCAGACTCTTCTCTAGCACCGAAACCGCAGCGTAGTCAAAAGTCTTCTCCGTGAGATAAAACATTGTACGTCTTCTTGGCATGTCTTCTTGCATTCGGGCTACGAGTCGATCGTATTTTGTCATCTGACAAATCTTAGCTTATCGTTCAGTCCAGTCAGCCAGTGCCGAATTGCCGCTGTCTACCCAGTTCCAAGATACCGCTGAAAAGTTCGCTGAAATCTTCAGATGGAGTGATTGCAATCGTCCGGTCACTAAGCACTATTGCTGACGCGTATAGCCCATCCTTTCTCTCACCACTGCCGCACTCTCCCGTCGTTTAATTTAATTCTAATAGCAGCCGCACAATTTAATCACTGTTCAAATTTAGCAAACGTAGGGATGGTTTACTTGTCGCGGCATCTCAGTAAAAATGCAAGGCTGTTTACCAATCTACCTCTCATGTTACGTAATTTGTCAAACTCACATACGTTCTCATGTCTATTAGCACTCAACAGCACAACACGTAGTGTCAATATCAGGAATAAAAATCTACATAAAGACCTAAAATTACCTACCTTGGTCGTAAATGGAGTCCAATATTCAGGAACACATTTTCAACAAATTGCCAGCAACCATTAAAAACCTGGTTTCAGATAAAGCACAGTTTAAACATAGTCTGAAAGACTTTTACATAGGCAACTCCTCCTCCTCTAGAGGTAAATTTCTTAACAGGGATGTTAGACCAGCTCAAGTAAAAATGTCTATTACATTTCACTTTTCACAGCACTTGGTCACAACAGTCAAGATTAGGTATCTTGTATATTTATTACAACTGCATAACTATGTTCCATTCTGACAGTGTACTAATTCTGTAAATATTAACGGTTCCAGTTTACTGTTACATATTCACATATTTTGATTATCTTCCGACAAATGGTCAAGAAAGCGAGTATTACATTCAAGTGTTTTACGTTGTGCTTTCTGACTTGATCTACACCCAACACAATCGTCTCGTTTTTGGGTCTATGGAACGAAAACTGAATCAAACCTAATCTAATTTTATGCGACATGCATGTCTCATGTTATTTGGCACGACGTCAATCATTACATGGACATTCCCACGCAATTTTATGTAAATGTAACATCGCAAAAACGACGGGAAGCGCAAAAATGGGCACTAATCTATTTTTTACTTTAAACAACTTCATATATAAATTACTTAAGCACATTAATTTTGTGAAATATTATTTCAGAAATAACATTTCAAAGCTATAGCGGCAGTCGGCCTGTAGCTGATTGCGATCGATTATAAAACTTTTTTGTTTTCGAAAGTAAGTGAAGAGCGTTCCTGCTCTGATCTGTCTAACTACACCCAATGACTAAGCTTTCTTTTGTATAGACAAATCTGATTTAAGTGTACCTTTAGAAGCATTTGTAATTAAATTAATGTAAATTAGTTCAGTTTCATGAGTTCTCATTTTGACAGTTCTCCTAATAGATGTAAGGTACATGAAATGTATTATTTTTGCAGCCAACGGATGTGCCATTTATTCATCTGCAACTTGCTACAGCGTCCCTGAGATTAACTGCCGATCATCACGAAGCGTTTTGTAAACTTCGAATGCAAGTGCGGAATCTTAAATGATCTGGCCACAGTCTCCAAGCTACGATTCCATTTCGCCCGCAGCTAACAAATACCGGTCCCGCAAATCTGGTGGTGGTATTATAAGATGTAATATTCTCCAAATTTTACGGCGTTTCTCTGTAATTCAGTTTCAAAACTAAGAAAAATGCAACCACAATCAACAATGGCCGTCTACTCTAGCTAATTTTAACAGTTTTTGTTTTGTTTTTTGCAGTGATTAATTTCAATTTTTACTTAAAACAAAATTTTGGTAATCTTGCACGAGTAGACGCGTCAGATGCATTATGTTACATAACATGGATGCTAATGCTAACAAGTGAGATGGTGCGAATATGTCAAGATATTTTTATATAACAACTTTGAAGCTGCCAAATAAGTCGAAAAGCTAGTTCCCTTCTTTTACATTCCTAACTGTCCCCAGGGCAAATTCGCCGTTTTTGTGCAGCAATAGGGGCATTTTAATTCACAAGGGGAGACCACAACGTTTAGATCACAGATTTACTTCCAACTTTGCACACTTTTAGAAGGCCATTAAAACAACATGATGTGCAAGAAGTGAGGGCACTACCGTGGCAATTCCAAGAAAATCGCAAGAGAAGTTTTACGCGACTATTACGAAACTGATGTATTTGTGAGTAGGTACCGCGTGTTAGAGTTCATCCTGATCAAGTGGTTATGCCGAACCGGTAGCTCAGCGTGTTCGGTCAGACGGATAGTCGCCTACGTAATAATTAAAAAAAAAAAAAACTGAGTCAATGGATAACGATGAAATTTAACGGATGTCATAGAACGTCCGCTCCGAATAAACGGAACGAACAAGGACAAAATGAGATTTTAAAAAAGTGGTTCACGTTCGACCCTCGGAAGGCGAACGTGTATGAGCGGACGGTTCGGCTCCCGCTCAGACTTAAGTTTTAATCTACGCTATCGGAACAAACAGAAATTTTTCAAAATATCAGCGACTTGTGTTTTCCTTTAGAAACTCTGGACGTTTCCTGTAAAGGCGGTAAAGCTTCATTCATTCGATGTGGTAGATGCCGTTTCAATTTATGTTTTCCATGTCTGTATGACAAACACCACCGTGCAACGTATGGTGTCAAGAGCACATCCGAGGAGTAATTGTACGTTACTCCTGTGGTCTGGCTAACTGTGACTTACCATATGAGTGAATAGTGTTATTTGCGTCATTATCTATCTAGGTTTGACTTGGCCTTCCAAGCCTCTCACTCAGCCTTGATAATGTAATTGAAGACAATAAATAGTTAAATAACATATGAAATTCCCTATAACTTCATAAAAATGCGCGTTTTTTTAATTATATTACATTTCAAATCACATAAGTTAAATAATGTGACCACTGATAAAAAAAATAGCAGAGTGAGAACTGTCACCTCGTCCACGACCTTTCGCAAAGCGCGAACGTTGACGACTTCGCCACAGTGACCACTTATAACTATTGACATCTAACCACGCCCTAGCTTCTGCTCGAAACGTCTTCCAGCACCTCCCACGGAACCTTTTTTGAATTCACTGGAACAAGTCGGCGTAATTTGCCGCTGCGCCGACGCCAGTGAATGTCGCAATGGGCGACCAACGTGATGCTATGGGAAGGGACATGGGTTGAGGCACTGTGTGTGTGTGTGTGTGTGTGTGTGTGTGTGTGTGTGTGTGTGTGCGTGACGATTTTTATTGCTGCGGACTGGGGAAGGGGATTGAATGGCTGAAGAGGTTCGTTCCGGCACTTGGAATTATGGAAATTAACCCCGCGTTAAACATATACATAGTTCCAAAGATGTAATCGTAGTGTTGTACATACACAGCGCGTTTAGAAGCTCTCCAAGATTATTACGAAGAAGTGGAGATGCAATACAAAATGTTTGGCCGTCCTGGTAGTGAAACTGGTTGCCCTGTAATTTTGCTTGCATTTGTGAGGATCTTGCAAATTTATTCGCTGTTGCACTCTTATTCTTTGTCCCAATATAAATGTCCTGCGGTTACTACTCTCATTCTCGAAGCTGTAGTTAAAATTTCCACATGCTCAAGCTGCAGTGATGATAGTGGAAGGATGCAAAACTAGTAGTAATGGAGGTTTTATAGTTGTTTGTGGATTTGAAAAAGAAGTGCAAGAACCGCTTAGAAATTCATTGTATTCTGATGAGCGTATGAAATGAGTTAAAACATTGTTAAGAGTGGGCAAACCTAAGGAAATTATTTTATGGGGCATATATGTAACTAGCATCGTATCTGCATCCAGTATCTACGAAAGTACGTTCATCAGTATCGAATGTCAAACATATGGTAAGATTTAGACAGAAGTTTGCTGATGATTAGCAAGTTTGCTAACAGTTGCCGGTGCAGATGGCTACGACGTCTACAACTTTAGTCTAACATTGCTTATTCGACGCATTATGTGCAGCACCGCGATCTGAGAGCTGGATGGAGATGATGAGCAGTACGGCCCAATGACGTTTAGATTTGTTCGGTAAAATGTACCATACAGAAACTGCGCAGTCATCGTCTATTTTGTTCTGTTTAGCAGTGACGAACAAACCTATAGAACAAGTATTTTAACTGATGCTATCACACAGACTTCAAAAGCTACATGCAACGCTCACGCTAAAACTTTCATGAAATTATAAACCAAAGAACAAAACTAACAAAAATGTTGAAGCTTCCTAGCAGATTAAAACTGTGTGCCGGACCGACACTCGATCTCGGGGCCTTTGCCTTTTGCGGAACGACAAAGAAAACAAAAATATTATTCATGTGAAAAGCATAATTTGGAACAATAAACGAGTACTACAGCACCTTATGATCCTTGGGCAATCTCAGCACACCTACCTTCAGTCCCCACCCACATTCACAAGACTATCGCTGCATTAACTTTTCATAAAGTTGACCGCCTTTAAGTAAACTGCACTATACAAACTTGTCAGGCGTTTACCATCCTATATTATTCATGTTGCACGGTTAATTTTTCCCCGTTGTCAATTCCGAAATTCCTTTTTTGTACATTTTGTTGTGCTAAAGTGTTGGGAATTTGACATGAAGCTAAACATGTTCCCACACACACGCTCAGCACACAGAATTACAGCTACTCAGACAGGCTTGTGGAGCTATCAGCAAGTGGGAGAACAAGTGGGAGAATACAACACCTTCTATCTTTTAAGTCCCAGTATTTGTCACTTATCTTGTACAAGACGTTTCTTAAAATTTTTGACAGTGTACTCGGCTTCTTTTACGGTATCTCTTATAAATGAACGTGGTCCCAACTTTTATAAAGATTTGTTACAGATGTTTGGCAATGGAATACGGTCATATGTCACTGGTGACGTTATCCACAATATCAAAGGCAGATCTGATTTAGCAGTCTAAGCCTGGAAACAACTAAAGCGTGACAGATTTAGGACACTCGGGATGCAGAGACACTATTTACTGCGTACTGTTGCCTCCGTCAACGAGGTACCCTCTTTGCCAGTGGACCTCGTTCTTCGGACGGCACCGAAGTTGTTTTGAATGCTTACGTCAAATTTTATGGCGACTGACATTATTAATTCACAGGTTGGTGCGTGATTTTTACGACCAGCACATCGTACAACTTGCGACTGAGCCTGATGCCTGCGAATACAGAGATGACAGATTCAACTTCTCCTGGGGGAAACGTCCTTTAGGTCAAGTGGACACAGAGAGCAGCAAGGAGTCTCTTACAATTGCGTAAGAGACAATCCGAATCGCAATGCCACACTTTCAGTGCGCCCGGTTTTCGTCTTTGGAAAATAACTTCCGAGTAACTTTTCGTAGAATATGTCGTTGTGATCGAAGACAAGTATACAAACAGCGTCGTACTTCAGCTGAAGCTGATCATAGCCATTAATATTTTATTCCACACAAGACTCACTGAACAACAACAAATAATTCTTATAAAATTATAGGCCCATTTGTTTCTGATGATCTTCTGATTAACAGCAGATAATTATTGTAAAATTATTGGCGTATCTATTTCTGATGCTCCCAAATGTTACTACTTGTAAAGAAACAAATGTTTGGTTAGATAATTCTTAGCGAAAAAATACAGATTTACCGATAAACGTTGAAATTTAGCTCATGCTTCTTCACTGGTTCAAGTAGTAACAACATAGTTTTCCCCATTTGTATCAGTATTCTGATTGTAGAAATAAAATTTGTATAAACAGTAAGACACTGTGAGGAGTGTCCTCAAGTTCCGCCGCAGGGGCGTTCTCGGAGCAGGCCCTCAACAATACAACATCGCCTGAAGCGGCTTGTGCTGTTGCGTAGCATTACTTCGATATTGTATCGATTTCTTCGTGAATTCGTTGCTTTAATCGAGCGCTTGGTTTTGTGGAAGAAGTGTTTTGGTTTCATCCGATAGTGAACACCGGCTTCGTATCGAACCTTGAGAAGGAGCTGAGCATACTCTCTCAAGGCGGGGCTGTGAGTCAGCTGAATAAGGTACGTGATCAACGTCCCTGTTCATAGCTCAAACACACCGTCCTCTGTCACATAGGCTGGCCAAAGAAACTCTTCCTCTCTGCGCGTGAGCGTTGACAGTTGACAGTTCCAGACACTTAAAGTGAATAGAATGATGATTACTAAGATCAGTAACTGCGGTTCAGCAGCGTGTATCTGCACCATCTCTGCGTTTGAGCCTTTCGTGTTTTAGTTCCTTCTAACGCGCAAATTTGTATAATACACTATGTGATCAAAAGTATCCGGACACCTGACTGAAATTGACTTACAAGTTCCCTTGATTACAGCTTCCACACTCGCAGCCATACGTTCAATGTTGCTTGGGGAATGGCAGCCCATTCTTCGCGGATTGCTGCACTGAGGAGAGGTATCGATATCGGTCGGTGACGCCTGGCAAAAAGTCGGCGTTCCAAAACATCCCAAAGGTGTTCTATAGGATTCAGGTCAGGACCCTGTGGAGGCCAGTCCATTACAGGGATGTTATTGTCGTGTAACCACTCCGCCACAGGCCGTGCATTGTGAACAGGAGATCGATCGTGTTGAAAGATGCAATCGCCATCCCCAAATTGCTCTACAACAGTGGGAAACAAGAAGGTGCTTAGAACGTCAGTGTAGGTCTGTGCAGTGATAGTGCCACGCAAAACAACAAGGGGTGCAGGCCCCGTCCATGAAAAACACGACCACACCATAGCACCACCACCTCCGAATTTTACTGTTGGCACTACACTCGCTTGCAAATGACGTTCACCAGGCATTCGCCATACCTACACCCTGCCATCGGATCGCCACATTGTGTACCGTGATTCGTTACTCCACACAACGTTTTGCACTGTTCAATCGTCCAATGTTCACGCACCTTACACCAAGCAAAGCGTAGATGGCATTTACCGCCGTGATGTGTGGCTTATGAGCAGTCGATCTTTCATGACATCCAAGTTTTCTCACCTCCCGCCTAACTGTCATAGTACTGGCAGTGCATCCTGATTCAGTCTGGAATTCCTGTGTGACGGCTCGGATAGATGTCTGCTTATTACACACTACGACCCTCTTCAACTGTCGCCGGTCTCTGTCAGTCAACAGACGAGGTCGGCTTGTATGCCTTTGTGCTGTATGCGTCCCTTCACGTTTCCACTTCATTATCACATCTGAAACAGTGGACCGAGGGATGTTTAGGAGTGTGGAAATCTCACGTACAGACATATGCCACAAGTGACACCCAATGGCCTGACCACGTTCTAAGTCTGTGAGTTCCGCAGAGCGCCCCATTCTGCTCTCTCACGATGTCTAATGACTACTGAGGTCGCTGATATGGAGTACGTGGCGGTAGGTGGTAGCACAATGCACCTAATATGAAAAACGTAAGTTTTTGGAGGTGTCCGGATACTTTCGATCACATAGCGTGTGTACGAGGCAGGCTCAACCATGTTGCTGACTCGGTTTCCTGTAGACATATTCAGCGGATGTAATTATTACTTTTTTAAGAATGTACTGATTGTGCCTCATCCACGTTTATTTTACAATTTTTTAGTCTACGCTAATTTTCGTATTTTCACTAATTTCGAGTTGCGTGTGGCTGCAGGTAAAATAGTTATGTATTGTGCGGTTTTCATGAGGGTTACAATCCAGTGTGTCTCATTTGTAGATCAACACTGGTTTCGAAGAACAACAGTCAAATTATAGTTGTTTAATTTCTTTATATATTCTGCGACATTTTGTCGCCTTTTTATTTACTTTATTAACGACACACCCTGAACCCCATTTTCCCCCTCTCTTCCGGCTTGGGGCTTTTAAAAGTTAATAACTACAGGAGGACGACTTGTGTGGCGTAATGATAACTTTGTTTTGCTCGGACCACTGCGTATAATTAATATTATAGCTTGGAGAACAACGATAGCTAACTGAACATTAACTCCAAATTATAATATAACTTAAAACGACATGAGCAGCAGGAGACAGGAAATTTGTCGGAGGCACGATTTACCGACAAACATCATCTTAGTTCAGCCAATTTTAACGAAATATTTATGTTATATACACAAAAGTTACTCGCGAATCGGTCTGTATATTAGTGAATACCGTATCGAGAGTCCTGCAGTTGTTCATTGGATTAGCCTTCACATACAGACAGGTATAAACTAGACTTGATTGAATGCAATGTGTAATTAGTATTGTCTCTCGATACGGTAACTATTAAGGGCGAACAAAAAGTTTCCGTTTGAGGACCTTGCTGCAGCGAATACGCAACATAGCGCGACTCCGATTTAGGTATATAAGCACCGACATGTAGGAGGGGCGCTGAATGCAGAAACGAGAACTATGGCGATGTTATTACCAAATGCGTCCAAACAGGACCAACGTGCTGTTAGTTTTTCTTGGATATGGAATAACAAACACTGGTAGACGTCCATCAGAGCCTGAAGAATGTTTGCCGCCTGGGGTAGCCGCGCGGTCTCAGGCGTCTTGTCACGGTCCACGCGGCTCCCCGCGGAGGAGATTCGAGTGCTCCCTCGGGCATGGGTGTGTGTGTTGTCCATGGCGTAAGTTAGTTTAAGTTAGATTATGCAGTGTGTAAGCTTAGGGAACAATGAACAAAGCGTATGGTCCCAAAAGATGAAAAAAAATGTGTTTGGGGCAGCACATCTGTGGAAAGGTGAGCCAAGTTCTGTGTTGGTCGCCATTCGACACAAGACGCCAGTCGATCTAGGAAGTCAGCACAAACTAATTCAATTCAAATGGGAGACCCTGGAGCACCAGCTCTATAGTCCAGATCGCTCCCTATACAATTATCACACTTTCAGTCCCTTAAAAGATACTTTGATGGGTCGACGATTCTTGTCGGACGAATATATGCAGCAGGTAGTTACAGACTTCTTCATGCAACAGGACACAGTCTTTGACCAAACAGGTATCTTCAACCTGGTGCATCGGTGGGATGATTGCCTCAATGTTCAAAACGATCTTGCTTGACTGGCATACTGATTCTGGCCTTAATGCCCTTGGAATGGAAACCTTTTGATCGTCCACTATTTATTGCAATTAACTGCTATTTCTTATCAACGATTAATTTTCCGCTCCACAGTTACATGTTCGTTGTAATAAAAAGTCATAAGATTTAAAAGTGCCTATTTGGGAGCTGAATACAGAGGTGCACTTTTTGCGAAAAGGACCCACCAAATACGAATCAAATCTTCAACGCGAAGAATGTCTTTCTCACATTCTGCAACACACTGACAATTTTGCTATTGAAAATTTCCTTAGCCTGTGGCCATGGTTGCTCTTTTTCCCAGGGATATAAGTCCTGAGACTGGCGGAAGGAGGTCTCCTTGGAGCTTGTAAAAGACAGTTAGAGGCACCGACAGACTGAAGTCTTGGGTCAGCCCATGATGCTCGTTCAAACACTTACTTTGCAAGAGGCCAGCCTGTGATATATTGAGACCTGTTTTAAGTGTCCCGGTAGAGCGAACGTTCCACCCTGGCCAGTAGTTTCAGAATCTGATGAATTTGCAATTATTGGTTAGCGCACTAAGTGGGTGACGATGTACAGCCTTAGAAATAAAACACGGCCGCCGACTGTTCGCAGCAGAGACTAAATCGGCGTCAGTCTCTTAAGCTTGCCAATGTAACTGGCTGCCCTACACAATTCTGTCTGGCCATATACACGACCTGACAACGCTGCAGGATGCTGAAGCATATGGAGGACGTGCTGCCATTCTTCGCTAGACACTACAGAGCTGTATATACTCGTGGCCCAGTGGAAGTCGATTCATAGCCGTGACACGAAGCGGACCTACGAGGCACTATGAGGAGCACTCTGCAGGCATACCTTTGTCAAGACATTAGCGAGCGGTGCACGTCGCTGTCTTCATGTTCTGACCTACAATGGCGTTTCTGACCACCATTCGACTATAAAGGTCACCATTCATACGGAACATGCATGATCTCGAGCGTGTGAAGTGGAACAGTTCGAATGTGACAAACTTCATCTCGTGCCTGAAGGTGTTGTAGGAATTCACTTGACCATCAAAAGCAGCATCATGTATTTCAAACTGCAGACTGAAGAACTTTGGGCTGATGTTGTGTGGCGTTTCTCCCAAGAACTGAAGTTCAGCAAATTGATGGGCACGTTGGAGCCATTTCAGTTGATGACTCAGATTTCGGCCTCCACACCCTGCATGTTTTTGAACTTCCCTCTGGGTTACTGGAAGACGTGTTCATTTCTACCTTCTGACCGTACGTAAATGGCTTCAGTCACGTCGCAGAAAAACGGCGGACCTGTCAGGTCTTAAGTAGCGTGCATCAGATCAAACTTGAACTGACAAAGCATGTACCTTCTTATTTGACGATTGAGGCGTGTGGGTGATCATAATTTACGACAGTCTGAACGAACTTGTGCAGGCTGCGGCCACGAGGGCCACATCTGGTCGACTTTCCTCTGCAGACGACTGATTCAGACGCTAGTAGGAGATGGCGCACCATCCGTAACATATTTAGTGCTTCTTATCACTTAGCCACTGTAGCGAAAGTGTTGGATGCACCTGCCTAGATACCTTCCGTTTAGCCATAGTTGACAGCCACTGACGGGGAAGCGAGTCTTCAGATTCCCTCTCCATCACTTCTGGAGGAAATGACGCCCTTCCACGCCCGTCAAAACCCGAGAAACGATCTTACAGTTGCGATAACCGTCGACTTTAGTGTCGTACCAACCTCTGCTTTCCGCGCAGGTGGGACGGGGTCGATTGATGGCTAATCTCATTCCAATACAGAACAAAACGTTCAGAAGCAGAAGGCACCGAGGGAGCGCAAGAAATGTATTCGTATGCCACCTGACGACTGTCTCCTCAGGATGGCCGCATGGGACGGTAAACCGACGTCGGAAAACGCATCAATCTCGGAAGGCTAAGGGGACGCCCTACCTCTTTACAGAGGTGGTCTTATGGTCTTACCTCTTTTCATGAGACATCAACATACATTGGTGCAGGGTGGTGGCTTTAATTCCATCCTCCACCCCAAAGATTATTTGCTGTGACATTCACCTTTCACAGAGCTTGTCACAATCATTGACCATCTTCAATTTGTGGATATGTGGGAACATGTTCATGGCGACTGTCCTAATTTCGTTCACTACAGCACACATTCTTCAACTCGCCTTGATCGCAATTATATCTCACGCTCACTAGCGGGAGGTACCTGACTGGCTGAAAGTAAGTTTCCACATCTACATCTACATGTACATGGGTACTCTGCAAATTACATTTAAGTGCCTGGCAGAGGGTTCATCGAACCACCTCAACAATTCTCTATTATTCCAAACTCGTAAAGCGCGCGGAAAAAATGAACACCTATATCTTTCCGTACGAGCTCTTATTTCCCTTATTTTTTCGTGGTGATTGTTCCTCCCTATGTAGGTCGGTGTCAACAAAATATTTTCGCATTCGGAGGATAAAGTTGGTGATTCGAATTTCGTGAGAAGATTCCGTCGCAACGAAAAACGCCTTTCTTTTAACGATTTCTAGCCCAAATCCTGTATCATTCCTGTGACATTCTCTCCCTTATTTCGCGATAATACAAAACGTGCTGCCTTTCTTTGAACTTTTTCGATATACTCCGTTAGTCCCATCTGGTAAGGATCCCACACCGCCCAGCAGTATTCTAAAAGAGGACGGACAATTGTTGTGTAGGCAGTCTCCTTAGTAGGTCTATTACATTTTCTAAGTGTCCTGCGAATACAAAGCAGTCTTTGGTTAGCCTTCCCCACAACATTTTCTATGTGTTCCTTCCAATTTAAGTTGTTCGTAATTGTAATACCTAGGTATTTAGTTGAATTTACGGCTTTTAGATTAGACTGATTTATCATGTAACCGAAGTTTAAATAGTTCCTTTTAGCACTCATGTGGATGACCTCACACTTTCCGTTATTCAGGGTCAACTGCCACTTTTCGCACCATTCAGACATTTTTTCTAAACCGTTTTCCAGTCTGTTTTGATCTTATGATGACTTCATTACTCGATAAACGACAGCGTCATCTGCAAACAACCATAGACGGCTGCACAGATTACCTCCCAAATCGTTTATATAGATAAGTAACGGCAAAGGGCCTATAACACTACCTTGGGGAACACCAGTAATCACTTCTGTTTTACACGATGAATTTCCTACTACGAACTGTGACCTCTCTGACAGGAAATCACAAATCCAGTCACATAACTAAGACGATATTATAAGCACGCAATTTCAATACGAGCCGCTTGTGTCGTACAGTGTCAAAAGGCTTCTGGAAATCCAGAAATACGGAATCGATCTGAAATACCTTGTCAATAGCACTCAACACTTCATGTGAATAAAGAGCTAGTTGTGTTTCACAGGAAAGATGTTTTCTGAACGCATGTTGACTGTGTGTCAATAGACAGTTTTCTTCTAGATAATTCATAATGTTCGAACACAATATATGTTCCAAAATCCTGCTACATATCGACGTTAACGATATGGACCTGTAATTTAGTGGATTACTCATACTACCTTTCTTGAATATTGGTGGACCTGTGCAACTTTCCAGTCTTTGGCTACGGATCTTCCGTCGAGCGAACGGTTGTATATGATTGTTAAGTATGGAGCTAATGCATCAGCATACTCCGAAAGGAACCTAATTGGTATACAGTCTGGACCAGAGGACTTGCTTTTATTAAGTGATTGAAGTTGCTTCACTACTCCGAGGATATTTACTTCTACATTACTCATGTTGGCAGCTGTTCTTGATTCGAATTCTGGAATATTTACTTCGTCTTTTTTTATGAAGGCATTTCGGAAGACAGTGTTTAGTAACTCTGCTTTGGCAGCACTGTCTTCCATAATATCTCCACTGCTATCGCGCAGAGAAGGCATTGATTGTTTCTTGCCGCTAACATACTTCACATTCAACCTGAATCTCTTGGAATTTTCTGCCAGGTTTCGAGACAACGTTTCATTGTGGAAACTGTTATAGGCATCTCGCATTGAAGTCCGCGCTAAATTTCGAGCTTCTGTAAAAGAACGCCAATCTTGGGGATTTTGCGTCTGTTTAAATTTCGCAAGTTTATTTCGTTGTTTCTGCAACAGTGTTCTAACACGTTTTGTGTACCAAAGAGGATCAGCTCCGTCGTTTGTTAATTTTATTTGGTATCAAACTCTCAATTGCTGCCTTTGAATTTAAGCCACATCTGGTCTACACTTATATTATTAATTTGGAATAACTAACTGCTCGAAATAATTTTCAGAGTATGCGTTTAGCACAATTTCGGATGATATATTTTGCGTACCTCCGGAATTAAATATGTATTTCCGCCAACATATCGAGGGTAAATTAAGGTCACCACCAACTATTATCGTACGAGTCGGGTACGTGTTTGAAATCAAACTCAAGTTTTCTTTGAACCTTTCAGCAACTGTTTTATCTGAACTGGTATAGGCCCGCCTCAGTGGAGCGTTGACTTGCTCACTGTGAGCGATGCCTTAATCTGCCTTCACACCGATTTTATGATTGACCTGCGGCGCTCAACTGGAGATGGCTGCTGTAGCAGGTCGGGTTTTGACTTGTTAAACATCACCTCTACTCCCTTTACCTTCTGCATTGTACACGCTATGCCATCACCTACATAGCATCACAGACTCTTCCGGTCATGCACACGCTAGTTCGCCAAATGTTGGCGGCAGTGGTTTCCTTCGTTTGTAGGTCCACATGGCAATGACGTCGATAAGCTCCACTCACATACTGTCTATAGGGTTGGCGTCCGGCGATCGTGGGACGAACGCCATTAACTTTGTCCTGTCTTGTCCCTGAAACCGGTTATCAAGAGCTCTGCTTTGATGGTTGGATCTTTGCTCCTGTAAATAAAGTGTTACCTCGTTATTTCATCGAAGTGTATCATTTAAAAAAATGTATTTATGACTGGCATGGTGTGTTGGTATTTTCTACAGCATTTAAGAATTCAACTCCTGCCGTAGCTGAGAGATCTAGGCTAAATAACCGATGAGGGACGCGGTTTACCGAGTCCCAACATATGATGAGAGTCGTAGCCTGCTGAAAGGCACCTTCGGACCAATCGGTTGAATCAGATACGAATGATGTGGTATCGAAATGAGATGTATAAAAAATCCTACAATTTTAACTTCTGCGTTGCGACAGAGCATTCCAATAACACTCCCTCGGTGGAGTAACAAGCACCAGCTGTACAAGAAATATGAAATGAAAAGGCCAGAGGACCCAAGCGGCGAAATTCGGTCGGCGGGTAGCAAGTTTCATTTCAGGTGACGCCACATTGGGCAGCCTGGGTGTTGGTGGTGATAAGGAAAACTCAACACCGGTGCCACGAGCGGAGAAAATCGCAAATACGGCCGGGAATCGAACTCGCACCCGCTGCATGGGAGAAAACACGTTACCACTCAGTTAAGCAGGCGGGCTGTACAGGAAAATTTGAGGTATATGACGTAATAGTTGTTGAGAATTCAGAAAGAAGACTGAAGAGGTCAACATAGATGTGAACACTGGGTACTAAAGTTAATCAAACCGAAATGTTCAACCATCGCGCAAGTAGTCCAGAAGTTATATCAGATGCCTAACACAGGTCAATAGAAAAAGTAGTAATAACAAAACAAGCATTTATGGTTGAGACATTCCAACAATTCAACGTATCAGAGAAAATACGCAGCTCCAAGGCAAAATCTACTGTACGCGATTTACATCTCTATGAACCCTTAGGATTCAAGCTGAGGTTCGGCTTGAAGCAACAGTAATTTATTTGCAGAGGACAGAGAACAGAAAAATGTAGATGAAAACTGTAAAATATCTTAATACGCGACAAAGAACAAAGAAGGCAAATGAATCAAATAAAAGAAGATGGAAACTCATTCGTTACATTTATGACACATCCCCCTTCTAATGAATGTATCCCCCTTCTAATTATGAGACTAGAAGCTATGAGGGTGACAGAGGAAACTAATTTCATGACATCGGGACTAGAACAAAATGCAATAACTATACTGGGGACAACAGCAGAATTCTAAATGACAGAGAAGCACTGTTGTTATGACAAATTGTAGTCTTTAGGAAATGAAAAGGTGAATATATGAAAACTATCGAAAACCGTTATGTTATTTCCTGTTCAAATCTGCTGGAAATAGAGGTCTCGTTGAAGTTACAGCAGCTCGACGCTTATCTTCACTACGTATTCTCGAATACTAACATAGGCCTAACTGTTGACGATGGCATCAGTTTTCCACAGGTGCCCTATTCACCAAGCCGAGATGTAAACCCAAATGCCAACAGAAAAGTATCCGCTTCTCTCCCATTCCACAAGATACTTTGAACTGAAGCTCTCTCCCCATGGCCAGTACACATAGTAATATTAAAACTGTTTTGTGCGTTTTGTGTTCAGACATCATTCCATAAGTCGTCACCAGATGGACTGAAAGTCAATTTAACAACGCGTTCAGAATCACATTCAACCCAAAATTGAGTATTACTTTTGGTAATCGAGTGTCGAAGAAATTAAACTTCAATAATACCAATACGAATATTTTGATAGCCAAAAGGCCCCATTACTACGCATCTATTAAGAATTAATTAAGATTTAATGGTAAGTGTTTGAGAAAATAAATAGAGGCCTTGGCCTTCGCTCCGTTTTCTTAACATGTTGTTGTTATTTTGGACCTCGGTGTTAGGAGTATTCCAAGTAGATATTCTCATTCATGAAGCACTTTTCACCTTTCTTGTCAAAGAATCAGTACTAATTAAATTCTAATCGTTGTGAGCAGATGATAGTAACAAGTGTATGTTCAGAATGGTATTGTTGCTCAGTGAATGTGGTGGTGTTAGGCTGTCCACGTGGTCTGAATGACGTCAGTGATGACGCACTAACTCTATCGCTAATTACCTTAGTAATGATAAGGTGGGGGCGACTGAGCCTCTTGTGGGCAACGAGTCTGATTAAGCTCTCCATATATCATCCTGCTCTGCGAGCAAGCCTACATTATACATTGTCTTGCAATTAGAAACTACTGCCCTGCTTCACCGCCTCACCTTTCCCTCAAGCACAAGCAGACTATGGGACAAAAAATTGCTAACTTTTTAAAGAAAACCTCCGCCACTCTGCTCATTCTAATACACAAAGCATGTTCGCAGCATATTGGTGGTGGAACAGTGACTATGCAGTACTGAAAAAAAATCTACAATCGGAATTTAAATAATTTGCGACTTTCGGCACAGACATATACTTTTTCAGTAATACACGAAGCACCTGTCTCAGTAGCATCAAGCAGACACAGCGTTCATTCTTGTGGTAATTACAATAAGTCTGCTGACAGTTACTTATCAAATACGAGGGTTGGAACTTTAATAGTGGCAACTATTTATATACAGCTCGTAGAAAATAGATACGTGTTTCAAGTTTTACTGACCTTCAAAGTAGTCAACAGCACTGTGTATAGCCCGTTGTAAGCGATGTGGAAGTCGTAGGATACCCTTAGCAATGCCAGTTGTGTTGACAGTTTGAGTGGCGCGGTCTATTGCCCAACGAATTTGTAGCAGTTCTGATGTGAATACCATGAAGTGATCCTTCAGTTTAGAAATCGAGTTGAACTTACGAGGGCATAAGTCGTAGGTTGTGTTCGAAAAATGAACAGCATAGAGACAGAAGTGATGACACATTCTGCAGGACCTGCAGGACAATGCTTAAGCATGGACAGTGCAAGCTGTTACTGATTTGTTTGACTGATGGTGCTGCTAATTGGTATACTACCTACTGCTCTCCCCTGACTTAAGCCCTCGTTAGTTCAACTTGATTTCTAAACTGAAGGAAACGCTTCACGGCATTCGCTTCAGAACTGCTACAAATTCGTCAGGCGATAGACCGAGCGACCCGAACTGTGAACACAACTGGCACTGCTAAGAGTATACTACGGCTTCCACATTGCTGGCAACGGGTAATATGTAATGCTGGTGACTACTCTGAAGGTCAGTAAAACTTTGAAACACGTATCTATTTGTACAAGATATAAATAAATAGTTGCCACTATTAAAGTTCCAATCCTTGTATTACCTTCTGCTATGCAACTGAAATGACAGTCACTACACTTGTTTTATACACTCCTGGAAATGGAAAAAAGAACACATTGACACCGGTGTGTCAGACCCACCATACTTGCTCCGGACACTGCGAGACGGCTGTACAAGCAATGATCACACGCACGGCACAGCGGACACACCAGGAACCGCGGTGTTGGCCGTCGAATGGCGCTAGCTGCGCAGCATTTGTGCACCGCCGCCGCCAGTGTCAGCCAGTTTGCCGTGGCATACGAGCTCCATAGCAGTCTTTAACACTGGTAGCATGCCGCGACAGCGTGGACGTGAACCGTATGTGCAGTTGACGGACTTTGAGCGAGGGCGTATAGTGGGCATGCGGGAGGCCGGGTGGACGTACCGTCGTATTGCTCAACACGTGGGGCGTGAGGTCTCCACAGTACATCGATGTTGTCGCCAGTGGTCGGCGGAAGGTGCACGTGCCCGTCGACCTGGGACCGGACCGCAGCGACGCACGGATGCACGCCAAGACCGTAGGATCCTACGCAGTGCCGTAGGGGACCGCACCGCCACTTCCCAGCAAATTAGGGATACTGTTGCTCCTGGGGTATCGGCGAGGACCATTCGCAACCGTCTCCATGAAGCTGGGCTACGGTCCCGCACACCGTTAGGCCGTCTTCCGCTCACGCCCCAACATCGTGCAGCCCGCCTCCAGTGGTGTCGCGACAGGCGTGAATGGAGGGACGAATGGAGACGTGTCGTCTTCAGCGATGAGAGTCGCTTCTGCCTTGGTGCCAATGATGGTCGTATGCTTGTTTGGCGC
The DNA here is from genome assembly GCF_021461385.2 of Schistocerca piceifrons. NCBI lineage: Eukaryota > Metazoa > Arthropoda > Insecta > Orthoptera > Acrididae > Schistocerca > Schistocerca piceifrons. The sequence goes on from NC_060143.1 coordinate 550,463,320, forward strand.
CGTGCAGGTGAGCGCCACAATCAGGACTGCATACGACCGAGGCACACAGGGCCAACACCCGGCATCATGGTGTGGGGAGCGATCTCCTACACTGGCCGTACACCACTGGTGATCGTCGAGGGGACACTGAATAGTGCACGGTACATCCAAACCGTCATCGAACCCATCGTTCTACCATTCCTAGACCGGCAAGGGAACTTGCTGTTCCAACAGGACAATGCACGTCCGCATGTATCCCGTGCCACCCAACGTGCTCTAGAAGGTGTAAGTCAACTACCCTGGCCAGCAAGATCTCCGGATCTGTCCCCCATTGAGCATGTTTGGGACTGGATGAAGCGTCGTCTCACGCGGTCTGCACGTCCAGCACGAACGCTGGTCCAACTGAGGCGCCAGGTGGAAATGGCATGGCAAGCCGTTCCACAGGACTACATCCAGCATCTCTACGATCGTCTCCATGGGAGAATAGTAGCCTGCATTGCTGCGAAAGGTGGATATACACTGTACTAGTGCCGACATTGTGCATGCTCTGTTGCCTGTGTCTATGTGCCTGTGGTTCTGTCAGTGTGATCATGTGATGTATCTGACCCCAGGAATGTGTCAATAAAGTTTCCCCTTCCTGGGACAATGAATTCACGGTGTTCTTATTTCAATTTCCAGGAGTGTATATTACAGTGAGTAAAGTGGTAAGTTCGTTGCAGTCCTGTTTCCCCTGTTATAAAAGATTCTGAGTATTAATTATTTGACTGTATAGGCGCCACACTGTAATTCACATGTATCTGACATGAATTAAGGGCATCACATACTGATGACTAAGGAAATGATGCTGTTAAAGCGTTATTGCACAGATAGCAAGACAAACGTTCGGAAATCACTAGTATTGTCTCAAAAAACAATTATGTGTAAAATTTCAATTTGGCTACTGACAAAGGCACCTTCCAAGATCTGAGATTCAGTTCGGGATGAGACTTTGTGGTTACTAGTCTACCTCAAGGATGTCCACTCATAAAAGTGTTACAGCGCACAACGCAGAAAATTCCGAAAGAAAGGGCTCTAAAGTTTTAAACGTAGCTCATTCACACCTCATATATGGATCATAAGCAGCAAAGAAGCACAAAAATGAAGTAGTTCGATCAGTAGTGTAGTAGACACTCATGCGGCTGATCTAGGTTCGATCTTATTTACTGGTGGGTAGGTAGGATTCTTTTAAAAATTATAAAAATTGTTAAATAAACTAAGTAACCTGAATATTATCAATTAAATTGTAAATAATTTAATTTTGTTTATAAAATGGCTAGCACAGCTATTTAAAATGTGAATTATACTCATCAATATTTTCTTTCTAAAAAGTTGAATAATTTCAAATGCATTTTTAATGGAAGTAAATTAACTAACATGTCACAAAATTCTGAGTCAAGTTTCAGTTACAAGGTGTACAACTTTGCTTCTGCTGTTTTACGATAGGTAGCGAGAACAGTAAGAAGCGGTCGAAAGAAACAGATCGCAGATATCAGGCAGTTGGCCTGGACCTCAGTCAACAGAACCTCATTCACATTAAATGTTTATGTTGAGTAATTCAAATTGAGTTATTTTAGGAACATCATTAGCAACAGTCTTTTCATTTGCAAGAATAGTTTGCAACTATGTCCAAGCACACATCCGATACTATCATTTATATCCATGTAAATGTAATGTTGCTTTCACTAATTAATTTATTTAAAATTTCATCGGCCTCAATGCGAAAATTTATTATTTCTGGATGAATAAATTTTTATCAGTTTTTCAAATTATATTGACCAATATGAATTACTACTGTCTCTCTATCACAATACATTTTTATTGTATAAAAACCACATAGTGCAACATTACCACAGCTAGATCATGCAGATACAGACAGTCTTTTTCTGAGAACGAATGACTTACCACTAAACTGAGATGGGTAACTCATTTACTACCCATAAAAATATTATTATTGAAATGAAAACCGATTGGTAATCAAAAATGAAATACCAAATAAGAAACAGAAAAATATTCATGGCAACCTCTTACCTAATTCTGTTCAATGAACTTTAATAATTTCAAGGTGATGTGAAGAAGCAGCATTAATGATTAATGATATTCTCGCTTTGTGGTGGCTGAAATAGAATAAAATCAGTCATTTTTAGGTTTACTCCAATCAAATGATTAGATGAGCCTAAATATCAAGAATTTATAAAAATGTGTAAAAATGGAAGATAGAAATAGTGACAACATTACTACTTCTATTGAGAATAATGAAGAAATTATACTATTAGATGAATGACAAGGTAATATGCTCATAGTATTTGATGATTTCATTCTAAAAAATCAGGATGTTTTTAGAGAATATTTTAGTACTGCCTGACATTTAGGAATAAATTATTTTTATTTAGCTCAGATAAACTCAAAAATACCAGAACAATTAGTGAGAGATAACCTAAATTTGTTAAATATATTTCGTAGAGATGATACAAATTTAAATCGTATGTACCACGAGTTTGATACTGGTGATTTTAAGTTTGACGACCTTAAAGAATATTGTAGTAAATGCTGGAATAATGGTTAGTTCGAATTTTTATGATAGAAATGACTAGAAAACTTAACAAAGGAAACTGCAGATATCAAATTGACGATATTTTTACATCACCCATCATACATTAGAGATGATTTACTAATGTTCTTTATTTACAGTAAATGTTTGCAAAATATGACCCATATGTTAGTAAAAAAGCTAGATGAAACAAAAAGAAAAAGAAGGAATTAAAAGAAGAATTTACAAAATGGAAAAGACAACCAAGAAGAGAATATGAAAACTATAAAAAAAGAATATCAGCCTTGAAACACAAGGAAGTGAAGAAGGATTAGATGACAGTCGTTCTGAAAGCTATTCAAGAAAATTTGGAAGTTGAAAAAGAAATGTTTCTTTATGACCATTATGCAGAAGAATTTAATGACATACCAACAATAAAAATATGCTTATAAATTAAGAGAATCTGAAATAAAAGATGAATTGAATAAATACTGAAGAAGAGAAAAAGAACAAAAAGGAAATAAATCTAAGTGGAAGATTATTCAAATGTATCAGTCACATTGAAAATAAAATATTTTGACTGAGACCTATTGGTTATCTTAAATATGTTGGTACATAAATTAACTATTGGTGAAAATATATGCAATGCTACAGATGTACTGGCGAATCTTTTAACTAAAAAAACACATTATAGCTAAACTACTTAAATATATCTGATGTGTGAATTGATCGACAGATAAGCAGTAAATAATGAAGATGAATTAGCTGGAAATAAAAATCATCATAACAAAAACGTAGGAATAATGCAAATGTTAACAAAATAATTTTGTGACTTCATTACCAATAATCAGAAATGAAAATCATATATGACTAGTGTGTTAATAGCTTGTCACACACTTTTTGGAAACCTGAAAAACAGGGAGAAGATTGAGTAAATTGGATTTTAAATAATTTCCAATGACAGAGATGCATCTCCCAGGATTTTGTGTACTGCAAACTGTTCACAAACTAGATGGATGACTAGAACGTGGTGATATGGTCATAAATTTCTTAGAAGAAGCATGCAACAAACATGACATTGCTTACAGAGATAATAAAGGTTTAGAAACTAAATATCAAGCTGATGAATAACTTTAGCTAGCTACAGAAAAGAGAATGTTTGCTAAAGATGCATCACTTGGAGAAAAATTATTAGCAACAACAGTTAGAGGCATAATGTACGGGAAGAGAAAATTGGGAATGGGTTTGGATGTTGGTGAAAGTGGGTGAGGACTAAAAAAATAGTCTCATAACAATTTTTAGGCACACTAGGTCACAACGTCTAACCGTAACCCGACACATACAGATTTGTACTTGCATGCCTCAGCTATCATGCTCCTACACAGCGAGAGGGTGTTCTGAGCACACTGGTGCACAGCGCACGCGATATCTCGGATTGTGACAGCCTAGCGGCTGAATTGCAGCTCTTGCAGGCCGTGTGCCGCACGAACGGTTACAACAACCGGCAGATAAAACGGGCCTTAAGACCGAAGGAGCCGAGACCGCAGCCTTCCGAGGACGAAGACAAACAGGTTGCGACAGCGATCATACCATATGTCGGGAACCCATCGGCAAAGATCGGCAGAATACTCAGAAAATATAATGTCAAGTGCGTGTTTCGCCCTCCATCTAAAATGAAAACATTATTAGGATCAGTCAAGGACGACTCAGGACTCCCGAAACCGGGAGTTTACAGCATCCCTTGCTGGAGCGCGGATATGTATATATGCCAGACCATCCGGACGGTACAGGAGAGATGTAGTCAACAGAAACGTCACGCAGACAACGCACAGCCGACCAAGTCCTCCGTGGCAGAGCACTGTACCTCACGTGGACATGACATGAACTACGATGGCACAAAGGTGTTTCAGCAATCGAACACCTTCTGGGATTGTATCGTCAAAGAGGCAGTGGAGATCCGGCTGCATGACGAATTAATAAATAAAGATAGCGTTTTCCAGCTAAGCAAAGCCTGGGATCCCGCTTTAAGCACGATTAAAACACAACGACAGACTACACGGAAATCCGCTCCTGTCAGGACACCTGTAGAAGAAGAAGGATTGTCACCACGACGGCAGAGTTCCGTAAGCGGTCGTGGCCGCGGAAGGACTGCGGCCCATGAGCTGTCGCGGGGCGCCGCACTTCCCCCACCACCGGCCGCGGACCGCTCGGAACGCCTGAAGATGGCAAGAAGTTGGCTTGCCGAAATATCGCGCTTTTTGGAAGACGCTACCTGGTTGAAAACCCGACGAATTTTCAAGATTTCCACAGGTCCTAAAGATTATGATTTGGAATGTATTCTGAAATATTGTGTTGAAAATACAATAAAAACAATAGAGTCTACACAGGAACTAAACTGCTGTTATTGGAGATAAAGCATTTAGAAATGAGAATTATAAGTAGAACCAATTTTGTACAAGAGCCATTTAGTAGCTTTCCAAAAATAATTGGTTTAAAAGAGTCGAAGAAATGTTACTTCCCACATTTATTCAATACCCAAGAAAATGAAAATTAAATAGGATTTTTTGGGAGATGTCAAATATTATTGTGTTGAATCTATGAAACCAGAGAAAGAGAAATATGTCTCAAATCGGATAGGCAAAAAGTTAAAGGAAATTATGTATGCAATAGAGGAAATGAATGAATGAATACTGCAATTCTGATGTAGATATATTGAGAAGAGATTGTTTAGAAATAGAAAAACAATTCATTGAATTAGCTAATATAGATCCATTGTTATTTAACAATTGCTAGAGTTTTCGTGGCTGTATACTGATGCAAATATTTCCCTAATAGAAAAATTGTTGTATTGAATAAAGAGCAGAAGCAAAACTATAGCAAAGAGTCTATTGCTTGGCTAAACTGTTTAAACAATAATAGTATTCTACATGCTCTTAATGGTAGTGAAGTAAGTATATCTGGAGCAAAAGTAGATGTCTTTGATAAAGAAAACAGTAGTTTTCATCAATATCATAGCTGTTTCCGGCATGGTTGTAAAAATGTTTTCAAACTGAAATGGTTAACAATATAAATAAAGAATCGATGAATGACCTGTATCAAAAGACGTTAATAAGAAGCACAAATATGTAAAACGCAGAAGAATTTAGTGGAGATTTGGAAATGTGAGTGTATTAACACAGTAGATTTTTAAAATATTAATAAATTAAAAAAGTTGCCTAAAGCTATTGAACCTTTGAATCTAAAAGGTGCATTTCATGGTTGTCAAACTAATACCATAAAATTAAGAGATAAAGCAAATGGCATTATCATGACAATAAAATATCAGGGCCATTCAATAAGTAATGCCCCACATTTTTTAAAAAGCAGTTAATATACCTAGACAATCGTCCTTGTTGGTGCTTCACACTTCATGTTGGTTCTGTGCACCAGTGAAGTTTCGAAATGTTCTGCCAGGTTGGCAGAGCTGTAGTACAGAGTCAAAATGGTGTCTTCATACAACTCACATTACAACCAACATGCTGTTGTTGAATTATTCTGTGGAGGAAAAGAAACCATGATGAACATTCATTGATAGAAGTACAATTGGGCGATGGGTAAGGAAAGTTACAGCCTCAGGATATGCAGAAGCAGAGCTCCATGATCAGCCACACTCAGGACGTCCTGTGACAGTCATTGTTCAAGACATGCTGAATTCTGCAGATGCCACTATTTGTATCGACCGGCGATTCACAACTCGACAGTTGCGTCTAAATTTGTTGGTCAGCATTGAAAGTGCATCTGCAATGATCAAGACTCTCGGATGTTGAAAGAGGTGCTCATGATAGGTTCCATAAATGCTCGCAGCAGACCACAGGATTCAAAGAAAGGCCATTTCATCTGAATTGTTGGAGCGTTTTGAGACCAACAGGGAGGCCTTTATGTCACAGATCGTTAAGGGGGGCGAAAAGTGGGTGCACTACTTTGAGCCCAAAACAAAAAGGCAGTTCATGGAGTGGTATCAACCTCAATCACCAAAAAAGAAGAAATTCAAGACAACCCCATCCGCCAGAAAAGTCATGGTGACTGTCTCCAGGAATTCTGATGGCATCATTCTCCTGGATTTGATGCCAAGAGTGTCAATCATCAATTCAGAAGCATGAAGACTCTGAATAAACTCAAGAAGCGTTTCTAACGTGTTCAATCGACACGAATCCAGTAGCAATCTTGCTCCAACACGATAATGCACTCCCACACACAAGTCTGAGAATCCAGAAACACATTGCCAAATTGGGTTGGACATCTTTGCCTCATCCACCCCACAATCCCGACCTGGCATCGTCGGACTTCCATAGCCCTTGGGCCACTCAAAGATTCTCTACAGGGAACACACTTCAAAGATGACGAGAGTGTCAGTCACGCAGTGAAAACATGACTGAGGCTACAGGACAAGAGCTTTTACCAGCAGCGAATATATGTTCTACAATAACGTTGGCATATGGCCATAGAAGATGATGGAGACAATGTAGACAATAAGGACATGAACAACACATTTTGTTGTATATTTTCACCAAATTCTAACTCTTAACAATAAATATGTTCTGAGAAAAAATAAACGTGGGGAATTACTTATTGAGCTACCCTTGTATATTGATGTCTGTAGTCCTTTATCAACTGCAAAATATCATGAATATTATCCTAAGAGCCATCCAACAAAAATTTGTAGACCAAGACATTATACTAAAAAGGTGGAGATTTATAAAATGGAAGGTGTTGGCACCTATAGGAGTGTAGAATCAACCTTTGCCAAAAGAGATAAAGATAAATAAAAATGGAAAACTGCTCTTTTACTTATGTGTCAAATGTGCAGAAGAAAAAATAAATGAATGTAATCACAATGATGATGTAAGACGTTTTATTGGAACTTCGCCATCTGATGAAGTAAAGAAAGTCGTGGAAAGAATGATATAAAATGTTAAGTATCAATAAAGCGTGTGATTTTAGAGATAAAAGCAACATGTTGTTTAAAAATTATGTAAAACACTTTATGAAAATATAATTAGCAACCACTCCCCATGAGTTTGAATCTAATGACTTACACCTCAAAACAGAGAAAGACAGTTGGATATTGCATTAGATCCTGATAAGATAAAAGAAAACCCAGAATAAAATACTGTTGCTATGATATGTCTAAATTCATTGTGGGGAAAGTTTAGACAATGACAAAATATGAGTAAAACTGAGTATATTACAGATTATCACCAGTTTTATGAGATATAATTGGACGATTGATTAGACAATATTGACATAAATTTTATTAATGATAATATGGCTCAGATGAAAAGTAATTTCAAAGGTTATTATATAGAAAATAACACTGATGTAAATGCTTTTATGACAGCATTCACTATATCAAATAGATGGCTCAGGTTGATAAAATTTTCTCAGTTTGACAGCCGAGTCAATGCGTTGTTCTCCAGCAACATTTCACCAAGTTTCTTACTTTCCATCTTCAGGGGACTATGGAAAGTAAGGAACTTGCTGAAACATTGCTGGAGAACAATGCATTGACTCAGCTGTCAACCCAAGAAGATTTTATCATCGAGATTTGCCGAGAAAGCCTGCATTCTCATATAAGGCTTAGGTTATATGATATGTTAGATAAACTTGGAGAATCAGTTATGTATTTTGATACAGGTGGGGTAATATAGAGTATATAGATGACGGCAAAGATACTGTGGAAATAGGTTGTACGCCAGGTGAATGGACTGACAAGTTAGGAGACAAGTGGATTCAAATCTTAGCATCGACTGGATCTAAAAGCTACTATTTTAAGAAAAATGATAGAAATACTGTGATGAAGATGAAAGGGTTTACTTCAAAATATAAGGATATTCAAAGGTTGAATGGAAAATATATGATTAAAGTACTTGAGAATGAAGTGAAATAAAAGATACAATTAGAGTACAAGCTGATAATGAGCGAATTTAAGCCAAAAACTTAATCAACAAGTAAGTTAAGAAAGAATTCTCATTTTAGTATAGTATAGTAAAAGAATAGTTCTAGATAATTATGATCCAGTGCCATAAGTATATTACAATTAAAATAAGATTTCTACATTTTCTAACATAAAAATAAAACTTGTATTGGGAATTTTTTTAAACATTTATATAAATAAAGTAACTTTTTTCTTGTATTCTCCATTTTCTAAAACTACTTCCTTTCGATTTCTCTTTTTTAATTCATACTTTTGAGAATCATGAATCTGAATTAGAAAGTCAGAAATTTGAAAACTATCTTTAATGCTCCAGCTTTCATTAAATATAAGTAATGCTTCCTTTCTTCTGTAGCTAATATTTTTTGTAAAAAATTATAATTATTATTTTAATATTCATATTTTGTATGTAGACTTTCGTTTTTTAAAATTCTGTTAAGCTTTTTTTGTTCTTCATGAGAATAAATACACTCCCGGAAATGGAAAAAAGAACACATTGACACCGGTGTGTCAGACCCACCATACTTGCTCCGGACACTGCGAGAGGGCTGTACAAGCAATGATCACACGCACGGCACAGCGGACACACCAGAAACCGCGGTGTTGGCCGTCGAATGGCGCTAGCTGCGCAGCATTTGTGCACCGCCGCCGTCAGTGTCAGCCAGTTTGCCGTGGCGTACGGAGCTCCATCGCAGTCTTTAACACTGGTAGCATGCCGCGACAGCGTGGACGTGAACCGTATGTGCGGTTGACGGACTTTGAGCGAGGGCGTATAGTGGGCATGCGGGAGGCCGGGTGGACGTACCGCCGAATTGCTCAACACGTGGGGCGTGAGGTCTCCACAGTACATCGATGTTGTCGCCAGGGGTCGGTGGAAGGTGCACGTGCCCGTCGTCCTGGGACCGGACCGCAGCGACGCACGGATGCACGCCAAGACCGTAGGATCCTACGCAGTGCCGTAGGGGACCGCACCGCCACTTCCCAGCAAATTAGGGACACTGTTGCTCTTGGGGTATCGGCGAGGACCATTCGCAACCGTCTCCATGAAGCTGGGCTACGGTCCCGCACGCCGTTAGGCCGTCTTCCGCTCACGCCCCAACATCGTGCAGCCCGCCTCCAGTGGTGTCGCGACAGGCGTGAATGGAGGGACGAATGGAGACGTGTCGTCTTCAGCGATGAGAGTCGCTTCTGCCTTGGTGCCAATGATGGTCGTATGCGTGTTTGGCGCCGTGCAGGTGAGCGCCACAATCAGGACTGCTTACGACCGAGGCACACAGGGCCAACACCGGCATCATGGTGTGGTGAGCGATCTCCTACACTGGCCGTACACCACTGGTGATCGTCGAGGGGACACTGAACAGTGCACGGTACATCCAAACCGTCATCGAACCCATCGTTCTACCATTCCTAGACCGGCAAGGGAACTTGCTGTTCCAACAGGACAATGCACGTCCGCATGTATCCCGTGCCACTCAACGTGCTCTAGAAGGTGTAAGTCAACTACCCTGGCCAGCAAGATCTCCGGATCTTTCCCCCATTGAGCATCTTTGGGACTGGATGAAGCGTCGTCTCAAGCGGTCTGCACGTCCAGCACGAACGCTGGTCCAACTGAGGCGCCAGGTGGAAATGGCATGGCAAGCCGTTCCACAGGACTACATCCAGCATCTCTACGATCGTCTCCATGGGAGAATAGCAGCCTGCATTGCTGCGAAAGGTGGATATACACTGTACTAGTGCCGACATTGTGCATGCTCTGTTGCCTGTGTCTATGTGCCTGTGGTTCTGTCAGTGTGATCATGTGATGTACCTGACCCCAGGAATGTGTCAATAAAGTTTCCCCTTCCTGGGACAATGAATTCACGGTGTTCTTATTTCAATTTCCAGGAGTGTATTTTATTTCTATTTTTGTCACCAGAGTTTTGGAGCATAATTCATTTTTTTAACTTTTGATGGTTCCCAATATTTTGTCTTCTTCATTTAAATAATTTTGTTCCTTTTGTCAAATACATATCTATCTTTAACAACGCCACCACTGGAATAATACTGTTTTTGCAATCAATGTTGTCTACTTATAACATGTAACATTTTTTGCAATAAAAATTTTGTCCATTTAAATGGAGCCCCTCCTGAAGAAGCTCATTAATGCAAGCAATTCTAATTTGTTTAAAAAATAGAGATATAAATGTAATGGGTTGAATAACACTACTGGATACAAATATTTCAATACCAGATGTGCAGATAAAATAAGACTGTGCTTAATAATGGGTTTAAGATTCCTTTACTGAATGGGTATTTGAAATCAATAGCAATTTAGGTTTCTAATTGCTTGAAGAGGGACATGTTAAATTGAGATACAATTGATTAAAGGAAATGAAAGCTAATTCTAATAAATTTCATGATTTAGAATTTTTAGTTTAACTGAAATTTATGATCAATTTTTTTATTATTCTGCCCACATTATTTTTTTCTGACAAACCTGCTTAGTTCTCTCTGCATTGTCAGCTACGTCACAACGAATATCTGGTTCGCTACAGCTGAGAGCTGTAGAGTTTTACAAGTGGCGTAGGTTCCAAATATCCTGGAATACCACTACCCATATCGTTTAGTGCCTTGTGAACTTTGCGTGGAAAGACTTATACCAGACTGGACATGCATACTCTGCAGCACTTTGAAATGTTGCTAATGTCGTCGTTCGGAGGGTTTGTCGTTTGGAATCCTCCCTACTACCAGTGATCCTCGAAAGTATACTATTTCTGGCTTCCAGCTTAATTCTCATATCCTTGCAGTGCTGCCTGTATGACAGACAAAGTGATTGGTCTCTTTCTTGTTATTCAAATGTTTCTGGCAAGTTAATAGCAAAATGGCGCTTAGACAATGTAATGATAGCTCAGCATAAAGAAGTTACATAAATTTTATTTTAAACGGGGCATGAATGTTAATTTAGCACAATGATTGAACGAAAGTGAGAGTTCTGGCGCGCAGACCAGAGGGTAATCCTTCCATCTCCTGTTAAAACAGACGCTGAGAACACAAGTCAGTTCAGTAGGTGGCAAAAATCACACGTTTGTCGGAACTGCGAGGTATCATCTGTCGATTCTAGCTAACACTACTTCATGAAGTCATCATTCAGCTATTTCTTCTTGTTCACATGAAATGTGATACTGGATGGAGGGCTATGGCTTCCACAGCCAGAAATCCTACGCTACAAGAACTTGGACTGACCAATACAACACATATCTGTTAGTCCATTGTGCAGGCTGAAAGCAATACGTGTCACTAGTCCACTGAAGAGTGCTCTTCAGAGACAGATAAGAGTTTCTACATATAAAAAGCAAATTTAACTGTGTAATATGTTTACAAAAAATACACTTTGTAGTGAAAAATGTTGTAACATTCGCCTATCTGTCTAATATTCAGTTTCTGATATTGATAGCTATATAACGTGAACCTTAGTGTTTCTGTCAGGGTGTCTCTAGGTTCAGTCCACAGGGAGGATGATCTTTCCGTAGAACGCTTTTCAGACAGCATCAGTTTGTTCTGGGAGTGAAAGACACTGCTGTATCCAAGGTGAGGGTAACGATAGTACCTAATATACTTATCGTATGCACAGATGTGGCGGAGAGTCCTCCGGTGGTTGTGCTGCTGCGGCAGCACTGAGGAGGAGGAAGAGGACAACGTTCAGTTGGAGGAAGAGGAGAAGAAAGTCCAGCTGGAGGCGGAGGGCGCCCCTCCAGACCCAGTGGCGGTCATGCAGCAGGTGAGGCTCGTCGCTGTACGTCACTCCAGAATGCTAGCAGTGTTTTGGGGCAGACCCACTGTTCAGGGGATGCACAAAAATATGGGAACGCATTGCCACACCTAACAAGAAAACCCATGGTAATTAAATAATAGCCTCCAGTCGAATGGGAATGGATGACTATGCATTCTGTATCGTTCTCAAGGGGTCTTATACCATTCTTTCTGCAAAATAGTGGCAATTTCAGGTAACAACGATGCAGGTGGATAGCATTCTCGCACCTGTCTCTCCAAAGTAGATCACAAAGGCTCGATAATATTGAGGCCTGGTGACCGTGATAACCAGGGGAGATGTGACAGTTCATCCCCCTGGAAAAGGAAACCAGTCCTGGTCGATGGGAACAGTTTGAACAGGGGCCCTGTTAATTTCGAGCACAGCATCGCCATTGGGGAATAGACGTTGTACCAGGGGATCAGCCAAAATGCTCATATAGCCATGGACATTAATGCAACCTTGTATAGTGATCGCAGGGGCCCATGAAATACCACGATACTGCTGCCCCAATCATCTCCAAACCCCCGTCGTTTTTCGCTCTTGGGATGTAAACTCGGCCATAAGTTGGAAACATTGTACAACATCACTGAGTCGACCAGGTGACCTTCTTCTATTGTTCCACAGTCAAGGTCTTTTGTCTTTCGCACCACGTTTTCCTCTTACGGGCATTTTTGTCCTTGTTGATTGGTTTTGGAATTCCAGTTAGCCCTGAAGTTCTCTGCTAATGGAGCTTCCTTAGTGTTGTTGTGGTGCACATGGCGTTCGCGAGTGCCACGTTCGGTTCTGCAGTGACTTTTACTGCTGACTCATCCTACTGTTCGTCGCAATCCTCTCCATGACCGTGTGTCACGATCTCTCAACACACGCTTTCGTCTCTGTTCTCACGTAGCGGATGACGGTTTTTTTCGTTTCCCTGTACACGCTACAGATCTTCGGCATGGTGCCTCTTGAAACACCGAACACTTTGGCTACCTTGGTTACGGAAGCACTCGCCATTCGAACACCAACAGTTTTCCCACGTTCGAATTCACTTAACTACGGTATAACATTGTTGTTACGACGACTGACATCTGCAACGTATTGAGGATATAGCACAGGTGCCGTTCGTGGTCAGAGACAACAGAGCAACCTGCAGGCTTGTCCAGAATAGCACAAACTTCTCTCAATGTTTCCATAGTCCCGTCCAACGGCTTTATACAGAAGAAGCCAGGCATTACATCATACCGCAATTAGCTGTTCCTGCTTCTGCACCTGGACAAGCTTCCCTAGTGACATATACACAGCTAATCAAGGTTCAAGGAGACTGAGCTCTCCTGACAGACCCATTCTGCTCTTACCACTTCTCTACTCACTACTTGACACTCCCTACCTCCTCCTGTACTGTTGGGTCCGCTTCTCGTGGCCTCTACTGGCCAGTTCCTTATTACATGCGGATAGACGGATAACCCGAACAGACTGGTGTGCAAAATTAAAGCCACAAACCAAAATTTTGCAAGGTTGCGTTTATTGTGCCACAAAACAGTATAATCATCTCATAGTACAGTAGAAACAACACAAAGAATACAGAACGTAAACGACTGCAACATGCATAATGGTAGACAAAAATGTCTTCGTGTTTTCCAACTTAAAGGATTTGCACACACATTCTGACAACTGGTTAAAGTGCTGAATGTGAGGTGTGACCACCTCTGGTGCCAACACAGACCATACAAACGACGGGGCATGCTGTTAATGTTGTTTTCAGTCTCATGTTGAGGCAAGAACGCCCATTCTTATTGCAGCTGCTGTCAAGTCTTGGTGAGTGGTTGGCGGATGCTGAGGTGATGCAACCTGTATCCACAGTGCATCACAGACGTGTTATACTGGATTCAAATCGGCAGAACTAGCAGGCCACGTCATGAGTGCAAATATCTTCCGTTCCCAGGGAAACATCAACCACCCGTGCTCTATGAAATCGATCGTTATCGGCCAGCAATACGACGTCTGGGCCCACAGCACCTTGCAACAACTGCACAGGAGGTCCCAAGGAAACCTCACGGTACCTGACAGCAGTTGAGCCATGCCGATTTAACTGTACTATTTCATGAAGAGGTGTTCGAGTGGTCAACGTAACCCCCGCCCACACCATTAGGGATCATCCTCGTTATCAGTCTCTTCCACAATGGTTGGGTCACGAAATCGAGTTCCGCATTCCCTCCAGATCCCAATTGGTCGAGAAGCACTGTTCACACCAAATTGTGACTCATCAGCGAAAATAACATTGGACCACAATTCCACCGTCCAGGTGGCGTCTTCACTGCTCTACTCTAGACGTTCCCTTCTGTGAAGATGCGTCAGAGGTACACATACAACAGGTCTCCGACAGTAAAGGCCACTCTTCCGAAGCCTTCTGTACACCGTTTGCCTCCATGCAACACGTGCAGTGGATTCTGCGAGGTCAGATGCCAGTTGCCGTGCAGCCAAACAACAGTTCTCTGTTGCTCATGTTACACGTGGTCGGCCCTGCCCTGGTCTTCGGGACACAGTTTCGATCTGTATAAACTTTCGCCCATCTAATTCATATTAAGCCATCGGGTCACATCAGTCTGCGACTGTCCTGCTACCATGCTTCCCACGGCCCTCCACCGCAGAGACAGTGGTAGGCGTCATCTCAGAAACTTGCCTGTGATATATATATTATTCATTTTGAGGTTGAAGCCAATTCTTGTGTCTCAGTAAGCAATCCAAAAATATGTGAACTGTACTCTACAATACATAAGCACCTAAGAAAATTATTACACGTCGATCGGCAGTGGGCACAAGTGAAACGGAACATTGCTGCTTTGTGCTATTGGCAAGCATCACGAACCGTTGACATGGTATCGATTTGAAAAGTCTCAAGGAAAATTGAGATTAAGATGCAAACACGTGTTCTTAATATCGACATAGTCCAGTTTTAAGAAAATTTTCCTGTGTTAAATCTACATTCAGAGTCAGGTGTCGGCTACGATGTAGCTGATAAACCCTTTTCTTTACAGGAGTGGCAGACGTTTCTGCAGGAGTTCTACGCAGTCTACAGCGGACTGGCAGATGAGCTGTCTATACAGTCACAAGACGTGAGTATCACTACCTCTCTGGACTTGTGTTGTAACTGATAGTCGCAGATTCTTACGGCGCATGTGCTAGTTGCAATTCGTACAGAGCCCATAATGATGCCATAAAACCTATTAACATTAAATCTAGAAGTGGAGTTAGATGTTGGTTAATCTGTAGCTGATACAGTCCTTCGTCTACAGGAACGTGAGCTGTTTCTGCAGGAGTGTTTCGAAATGTACTGCAGGATGATGGAAGAGGAGCTAATGCAGTCAATAGGGGTGAGTGTTACTAACTCTGTATACTTCAGTCTTAACTGTTAGCCATATATTCTAGGTAGCTTTTGTCGACAGCAGATTACAGTGGTGAAGGCATTCATTTCTTCAGTCGCCCCAACCCCCCACGTAACCAAAAACATTACGTACATCCACTAACTACATTTCTCTGCATCTATTCATGTCTATTGTGCACTCCGACGGACTTGGGCAAATTCAGCAGGACAATGCGTCACCCCACACGATCATAATTGCACTTGAGTGGCACCAGGAACGCTCTTCTGAGTTTAACACTTCTGCTGCCCACTGAAGATCACTATGCCACCGAGACTGTCTGATACCACAATGTTTAACAACATTTCCCTGTTATTTGAAACATGTCAACAAGGTAGGCTACATTTTCCTCACATTTAAACGGATTTATTCAGAGTTATTGATACTGAAGCGTTGTGTGAAATCTGCCACGAAATCCCGTCAGTGAAAATGAGAATAAGACATACTCGGTTTTCTTTTTCTTTTTGAATGGTTTCGTCATGTTGGTAGTCTACGTCCAGAATTAAGAAGTTAGCGTCACTGACCTCTTAAAGAGCCTAATAATTGTGTATTAAAACAGTCAGCAAATTTGAAAAAACCTGCACGAATACCACTTCACCATCAGTGAAGCAGTTTAACAACAGCTTTGCCCACCTAGATCAGAAATTTACCACACATTTCCATTTGCCTCAATGCCTCATCAGCTGTAGTGACGTCACAAAACGTTGTCCTCGTCTCGCAGGAGACGGCGGCCCCTCCGCTCGCCTCCGCACCCGCAACCCGCAGCGCTTCGGAGGTGCCGCACCGGAAGGGGAAGCGACGTCAGCGTCGTCGTGGCCGGCCCGCCACCGCCACCCGTAGTTCATCCTCCAGCAGCGGCGAGGCTGCACGCACCAGGTGGAGGCCGCGGCGGCGCTACCGCAGGCGGAAGCTACGTGCGGGTCTTCGAGGCCGGTTCGCCGGCCGCACCGCCGCCGCCGCTGCCCCCAGCAGCTCCTCGTCCGCCTCCGGCAGCAGTTGGGAGCTGCGGCGCTAGAGGCGGAGGCCCAGCCGCCGTTGTCGCACCTGCGTCCGCACCAGCGAGGGCGCGCGAAGGCCGGGAGTCAACAGGCAGATTCTGCGCGACGACTACAGACTGTGTTCGCGTGCACAACAGTAAATAAATGGATCCCTCGGGTCCGTCTTGGCACTCTGTTGTTGTTCTTGTAGTTTCAATCAGTGACAGACCTCACAGCGGTGACCGACATTACGAAATCGTTAATCGAATCGTTTCTGGGCATCAGCTGTGTTAGCGTCAGATCCCGCTAGATTATTGTGCGCGGAAATGTTAGCAGCAGCAAGCAACAGGTGCTTCACAGAATCTCCCTCTGCAGCAGGGCGCCTCGCGTTTTTTTAGTGTATTTCGTGGTCGTCAACCAGTTTCACGCCATGTTTGACGACCATTTCCCAAAGGAGAATTCTGTTCAGAAAACTTAATGGGAGCAGCAAGGTTGCCATGGAGACACCCCAGTGGCAGTTTGCATCAGGCGTCGCGTCGCTGTCTGGCGGCGTCAAACTTTTCCGCTGCTGCCTGCTTCTCTGAATATTCGAGCAACCAGTCACAAGCACAGAGTGTGACACGAGATGACCTCCACCAGCACATATACATATACATACGAATTGACTGTAAAGCGCTAGAACGGACGTGCTGGACACTCTGAAATATTTCATCTGATTTTGAGGAAACTATTTCGTAAACATATAGATTTTTTCAAATCCAAACTGACACCTTGGAGCGGTAGTAAATTGGACTTCTTTTCGCTGTTCATCATAGTTATTGTTATGCATCAAAGTCAATACACAATACACGAAATCTTAAGAGTTTACAATGGTAAACATGCATTGTGTAGACTTTGTTCCATTTCAGGCCATACATTGCTCAATATCATATTTAGATAACATATTGAAATAGTGTTATGTTGAAGACAAAAAGATATTTCCATTCTCGACATATTGGTTTGTATATATATGGGAGGATAACATGGTACATTCAATTCTACATGCGACTTGGATGACCTATAGTCATAACATACGTCGTATTTCATGACCTTTACTAGATACGAAAATGGCATTTTCTTGCAAATGCTGATGTGGACCAGACACACACTGTGTCATGCAATTAATACCATAAACTTTTTTATCTATCGAGGTATGGAAGCAACTGCAGTTTTTTCGACACAACCATATACTTTTTTGGAACTGCAGTTAATATCTTGTCAAAGAAGCATACAGTGACAGAACACAAGTTTATATTTACTACAACCTGTGTGGGCTACTGAGCTCTAATCAAAACCTGTTATGTGTTATGTCACAAGATGTAATCCCTAACTACACCTTGTGACCCTTTCAGTTTGCATCAAGGCCTTTTCTTTACTTACAACCTTTTAATGCTTTACAGGTGCGTGTAACGACATCGGATTCCAAATTAATTTTCTAGCATCGTTATTGAAACGGTCTTCATAGGCAGGCGTCTGATACAACACTTCAGTTTCTTTTACTAAAAGATGATACATCCAACGTGCTATCATCCCGTGATGCAAACTGTCAGGTAAAATTCCCTGTCCACATCTTCAAATTACAAAAGCCCTGGAAACATACAGAACACAAGATGACTGTTCCCACTAACTTATTAGTCGTGGTGTATGGCCAAGCTGCTATAGTAATTAGCTTTGACGTTCTCATTTTAACTTTAGATTCGTTTCTCATTCAGTAAAATATCGAGTGTGCTTAAGATTAACCTACATCCCCAACACCGATAAACTAAAAATAGTGTTACATCAAATCAGTTCGCCCTGTGATCGGCATGCGAATGGCTACATGGTTTTTTTATGTCAGCAGATTTGTTTAACTTTTATGTTGAAGTGTTGAACGAAACTGAAGAAGAAAAATTCTAGGGTTAAGTTTTGCAAAGATCGACAAAGATCTATTGATAGGGCTTAAGATTAAATTAAAGGTAGAAGCCTGAATCGTAGCAGCTAACTGATAATGAAACACTGAAGAGTGCAGAAGAATTAAGCAATTCTGGCAGCTTTCAACTAAAATTTCACGCTACAGCTGAACAAGGATAAGTAGAAGCGGCATCGAAAAATCTTTACTGCCTTTAAACAGTCGAGCACTGAGGTGACAAAACTCAAGGGACTGTGATATGCACGTGCACAGATGGCGGTAGTACGGCGTACACAAGGTATAAATGGGCAGTGCACTGGCGACGTAGTCATTTGTACTCAAGTGATTCATGTCAAAACGTTTCCTGTGTGATTTAGGAGGTACGACGTGAATTAACGGTGTCTGAACAGGGACTCGTAGTTGGAGCTGGACGCATTGGCCATGCTATTTCGGAAATCGTTAAAGAATTCAGTACTGCGAGATCGACAGTGTCAAGAGCATGCCGAGGATACCAAGATTCAGGCATTTCCCGCCACCACGGACAACGCAGTTGCCGACGACCTTCACTTAATGACCGAGAGCAGCGGCGTTTTCATAGCTGTCGGTGGTAACAGACAAGCAACACTGTTTGAAATAACTGCCGAAATCAATGTGGGACATATCCGTTAGGATACGGCAGCGAAATTTCGCACTGATGGGCTACGGCAGCAGACAGCCGACACGAGCACCTTTGCTAACAGCATCACGTCCCCTGTCGCACCTTTCCAAGGCTTATGGACATTTTGGTTGCACCCTAAACGACTGGAAAACCGGGGTCTGACCATGTGAGCTCCGATTGCAGTTGGTAAGAGCTGATGACAGCATTCGAGTGTGGTGGACATTCCACGAAGCCATGGACCCTCGTTGTCAACAAGGCGCTGTGCAAACTGGTGGTGGCGCCATAACCATGTGGGCTGTGTTTACATGGAATGGACTCGTTCCACTGGTCCAAGTGAACCGATAATTGAATGGTATGTTGTGGTACTTGGAGACCCCTTGCAGCCTTTCAACGATGGTATTTTTATCGATAACATTGCACCATGTCAATCAATGGCCACAGTTGTTCGCAATTGGTTCGAACAATATTCTGGATAATTCAAGATAAAGATTTGGCCACCCAGATCACCCGACATGAATGCCATAGAACATTTATAAGACATAATCAAGAGATCAGTTGGTGCACAAAATTCTGCATCAACAACACTTTCACAATTACGGACGGCTGTAGAGGTAGAATGGTTCAGTATTTCTGCTGGAGACTTTCACTAACTGCTTTATGCTGGACAAAAGGAGATCCGATGTGATGTAGGCAGGTATCCCATGACTGTTGTCTTCTCAGTGTAGCATACATAGAGCGGTTTTATCCAGAGATGAGCGATCACACTCCAAGAAAAAAGACATAGTAAGTCTGTTACCCCAAGAACAAACAAAATTATGGCTATGATACCTCATGTTGGCTCTACCGACTATAAAGTAATGCTGTACATGGTATGGTTGTAACATGAAGTCCTGTTCGGTGGAGACACAGGATTTTCTCCAAGTGTCTGGACACATCGCCTTCATCTCGTGCGTTACATGACAGAGCCGCAACGAATGCAGCAAATGTGACACTTGTGACTTAAGACTCTTCTTCACAAATCCTGTTGAGAGCTAACTGGCAACCCAGGCAGTGTATCCACTACATACTGTGGGACATCGCCGGACTGTATCCTACTGCTTAGGGTGTGAACAATATGATTGTGTATATGACATCATGAGAACCAGACATCAACTCACTGGGTCTCGAGACTGGACGCTTGACTTCCTGAGCAGAACAGTCTGCAAAACGAGTTCACTGTTTGTATTCAAATAAGACGCTCTCAATTCGCAGCACTGGCCCCACTCGAGATCTGTTAACAAGGACATGTCCCATGTGCCTGAATCAACTGGACTGCACCAATACACCAAATCAGTGAAGAAATTCGCGCTGATCATTTTGTCCTGAGTCGACACCACTTCAAATAGGAGGTGAAACAGATAGTATTGTCGCAAATTGGGAACACTTGTATAAGGTCCATATTTATGTCACAAAGCCCACTTTAGAGCAGATCACTTATAAAGGAAGCAGCTGCTTCTTTATGGACAAGTTCAAGTAAACGCGATGAAAAGCAACCAATGATAAGAGATCCTAATAGAAAATGCTCAAAAAGAAAAACTTTTATCCTACTCTCATTGTTTGTATAGTTTGAGTTTTGCTGATCACCAGCATCTTTCTTGATACTCTTTTGCCCACAGAAAAATGCTATGTAGAGCCACCAATGTTCTGTAGGACAAAGTTAATACTTATTCTCGGTGCAGTTGACGTTAGTGCACTGTGTGTCAAATCAAGAAGCTGAGTCCGTGAAATGTCTCTCTACAGTCAAGATGAGTTATGAGTATGGCAAGCTGATCGTCGAACTGGCATACACATAGCGATATTATTCGAACATTAGACAACTAACATGAGATGCAAAACACTGAACATCTGCCTCATCATGGTCCCTGCGCTCATAACGGTCCTATCTGCTGCCTCCTAGCTATAAACTGTGGCTCCTAGCTACACCGAGGAGAATGCAGAAGTGCTTTGCGCTGGCTTTCTGGAGCCATCTGTGAAGGCTGTCTCAACACAAGACAGTATGCAGTCGTCTCCAGGCGATCCATTACGAACCAGATCATGAACCATGCTCACCCTCCCCTGGACTGTATTGTGAGTGAAGAATGTGGGTGAAGGAACACCAAGAACGGAAACTGGGCCAGTGTATGTTCTCTAGCCATGATGGCCATGGTAGTTGGGAGTGGACGTGTTCAGGTTCCAGCACACATCTGACGCATGCAGTCCCATAAGATGATCGGGCAGGGTGGGGGGAGGGGGGCGTGCATCAGTCATGTTTTGTGCCAGAACTGTCTACAGTCTACATAGGTTGGATGCTGCTCGTCACCAATTGGAGGGCTGTGCACTACTGCGATAGTACCCTCCAGCCTATTGTCCAGATCTTCCAAGGCAATAATGCACGAGCACACCACACCCTCCTCGCGAACATCTTCTTCCAGATGGTGGGAATTCAGTGAATGGAATGAATTGCAGTATATCCTCACAAGAATCCTTCTCAGTATGGTAATAACAAGCTGTAGCTTTCACTGTGTAAACATAGAAACCCTTCTTGTACAACGAGGAAGGCAGAGTGCATTTACTTTGGGTATTCAGAAAACTTAGTCTTTCATTCCTTCTCCACTTGTATTTAAGCCCACATGTGCTCATGGACACGCAAGTTACACCATTTTTGAGCAGTTTATAAAGAGAAGGGTACCAAAAAGGTTTACTTCTGTTGTGTTCACCGAAGTACACTTGACATTAAATGTAAAGGTGACAGGAAGAGAATCCATCATCACAGAAGGTAGTCGCTCTGATTGATCTTTCTTACTATGCACACAACATTTGTCTCAATGTAAATTAGTTATCATCAGAAATTTAAGGCAACCAGAGTAAGAAACACCCAACAATAATTTATTAATAATACTAGACTTTTTTTGCAACTTTGCTTGTACATGCATTTGACATACACAGTAAGACCAAGAAAAATGTGGCACTCTTTGATAGTCGATATCAATGGAACAAAATGACATACCGTTACAATAATACCTTGGGGGGAAAGGTTATTTTATGTGTTCAAAGTGATTCCCTATTAGCAGCCAAAGAACGTCACTGGCGCCTAACTGTTGACCGAACTACAGCTATCAGTTTTGCTGATGTGATAGCCACACAGGACGTTTCGTTCTCGTAGCTCATTCAGTGCAGATGGCTTCTGTGGATAAACTTCGTTTTTCAGTATCCCCAATAGGTATAAGTCAAGAGGAGTAGGATTAGGAGACTTCTGTGGCTACTCAACAGCTCCTCTTCAACCTATCCATTATACAGGAAGATTTTCATCCAGGTAGGCTCTGACATCTCTGTTGTAGTGAGGTGGAGCGCCATCTTGTTGCAGTTAAAATCTTTCATTCCAAACACCTCTCAGATGGCGGATAAAACATGTGTTTGCAGCATATGAAGATACACCCCACCAGTTACGATATCTTCAAAGAAGAACTGGGCCAAACAAAACACATGATGGAAGACCATACCACACATTAACACCCAGTAGACTAACATGTTCGTCCACTTGAAGTTGAGGATTTTCAGGATCCCAGTGCACACAGCTGTGGAGGTTTACAGTACCATTCAGTTTGAATTGCGCCTCGTCAGACCAGAAAACCATCCCTGCAAACTATTCATCCTCACGAAGTATGCCTTCAAATCACTCTCACAACCCCGTCATTCGATACAGGTCATCTTCGTTCACAATGTGCAGCGATCTTGGAGTCTACACTTTCCACTTTACAGCTTTCAGAAATCGTTGTACGCTTGATTAGCTTACCTCACTTTTACATGCACCCTGCTTCATAGATTTTTGAATACACCTAGTAAAATGATGCGACACAGCATTGCTGAAAGATGGATTTTGTTGATGCTTTCAATCGGCCACACCTTGATGCTTTCAATCGGCCACACCTTTCCTAATGCATATCCTGGACATTACCGTTGGCTTCATATTCATCCTAAATATGATGAACTGTTGTACGTGTTGGTGACAGTTCTGTACCTCCATCATGTTTCTGTACTTCCAGTACTAATTCAGTATGGCCTTGCATTGCTCAAATGACAATCTTCATCATTCATTGCTGCACTGTCATCTGCTGGAAAACGCGGGCCGAAATCTGTTGAGAAAGCAATGGACTACACTACCATGCAAAATTGCTATGATGAGTCATTTTGTTCCAAAGATATTAACTATGAAAGAGTGTCTAAGTTTTTCTGGATCCTTCTGTGTATTGCAGACATCTCCTCTTCTTCCTCTCTCCTATCTCTCTCCTCATCTCATCGTTCCGGCTCTGTATTTCCATCCCATCCTTCCCAAGCTGTTTCTCCACATCCTTCACTACACTTCATTCATCTCCTTTCAGTCCCTCTCTCCGAGCACGTTTTTTCCCCCTCTGTTTTTCCACATTCTCCTCTCCTCACTCTGTCCATATCCTCCTGCCCCTTTTCAGCCTATCCACAACCCTTCTACCCCCTCCACCTGCTTCCTGCATTTCCATCTCTCAAAGTATATCTCCCCTCCCCCTCTCTTTGTCTACCCCCAGCTCTCTCAGCTGTCTGTCCATCTTCTCCACCCCTTCTCCCAGTTCATCACCCCCTCTCCCATCGATGTATCTCATGCTGGAATTGCCAATGCTACATGCATAAGATGGCTCCTCCCCACTCTCTCTCTATCTCCTCCTCCCTACATTTTCTATATAACTCCTCATCCCCCCCTTTCGTCTATTTCCTCCACTCACTCTCTCTGACCATGTCATCTTTCTCCACTCACTCTCTCTGACCATATCCTCCATCCCCTCTCTCTCACAAAATCTTCCTATCCCCTCCCTCTGACCACATCTTCCTACTCCTTCCTCTAACCACATCTATCTACACCTCTTCCATCTCCACCTACCCTTCTCCCTTTTCCACTTGTCCACTAGCCCTCTACATATGACTTCCACCTGCCTCCTACTAATTCCATTCGTCCCCAGTGTCCATTTCCTCTTCCCCATCGCTATATTCATCTCTTCTATCAATCTCACCCTGTCCCAAGTCATGCTCATCAGCACATGTAGCCTCTGCAATACAATTGAATAAAGCAAGCAATTACTACATCCAGCTTGTATAACATTTCTGCATCTGTAAGATCACAGATGATATGCAGCACCATGCCTTTCTGTTAGCTAATGCTGGCCCATCGGTGTTTCAACTCTTCAAGCAGCTTCATCCCAATGCTGAGCCACAGGCCCTCTCATACACCACCACTGAGGGTAACCTCGACAAATATTTTGAATCCCATAATCCACATCACTGCAGCCCATCACAAGTTCTTTAGTTACCAGAAGCTATCCTCAGAGATCTACTGTGAATCGATTTCAAGGCCTCTCCATGGAGAGTAGCTTTTCTTGTTCCAGTAGTTAGTGTCATTAGCAGTATGCCTTCTATCTGGTAAGGGACATGGTGGTGGTGCATTCGCCCAATGAGGCGCACTGCCAAGCCCATCTCAAACATAAGGACTCTTTGTTGGATGCATGCCTTTCCATTTTTAGTGCCTATGAACAATCTTTCTTTCTTTGAGAGGGAAAAATTTGCGGACTTCTCGATGACGCAACGTACAGAAGGATAGAAGGATAACCGACAAGTCGCCTTCAAAGAAGAGCCGTTGAACTTCTTCACAGTACCTTTGATGGAAAAACTGCCAAGAAACTTCGACCACGAGCGGCAACCAAAGGTCCACAAGGAGGGGACACATGTGCGTCCAATAGACAGCAACATAAGAGCAGCAACCTATGAACTAGCCTAACACCTGACGGGTCTCCTTAGTCCATTTGTGGGAAAATGCGAAAACCACATCCACAGTTCCATCCACTTTGTGCAACGTACACAAGAACTTCGGCTCCAGGATAGTGGCTTGTTAGTGAGCTTCGACGTAGTGTACCTCTTCACTAGGGTACCACTGAAAGACTCCATCGATCTGATACGCAAGAAATTCGACAACAACCTAACAAGGCTCTTCGAGTTCGTGCTCACCTCAACATACTTCCTGTTCGACGGAAATTATTATGAACAGACAGATGGCGTCGCCATGGGATGCCCGCTTTCACCGGTTGTAGCCAACTTTTTTATGGAGAATTTCGAGGAGAAGGCAGTAGAACAAGGAAAACAAAAGCCAACTTGTTTCTTCCGCTACGTGTATGACACGTTCGTTGTTTGGCCACATGGATGGGACAGCTTAAATGAATTTCTGGGACACCTCAACTCGCTGCACCCCAACATACAGTTCACGATGGAGGTGGAGCAGGATGGTGCCCTACCGTTTATTGACGTCCTGGTGAAACGGAAACCTGACGGCAAGCTGGGACACGGTGTATACAGAAAACCTACATACACCTAAATGCCTTCAGTTGCCACGACAACTCCCAGCGTGAAGGCGTTTTACGCACACTTGTTCACAGGGCACGATCGATCTGCGATCAGGAGAGCCTTCCAGCAGAAATGCAGCACCTCGAGACAACGTTTCGGAAAAATGGGTAAAACCAAAAGCAAATAAGACTTGCACTCCGACAGACTGCGCCAAGAGAACAAGAAGAAGAAACAGAAGAACACAAGTCATTGGCGTGAACCCCTTTGCCGGAACCACCTCAAGAAAAACCGGTAGAATCCTGGGGAAAACACAATGTGAAATGTATATTCCGACCCCCTGCAAAATCCTAGACTCTACTAGGTTCAATGAAAGATGACCTAGGCCTTCGAAAACAAGGCGTTTATCAAATTCCCTGTCAGTGCAGAAAATCATACATTGGGGAGACAGTCCACACTGTAGAAGAGAGGTGCCACGAACTCAAGCAACGTACCGAATTACGCCAGGCCACTAAATCAGCCACGGCTGACCATTGTATAAAGACTGGCCATACTATGGACTATGAAAAAACAAAAATACTCTATCAATCCTACTTCTGGGACTGTGTTACTAAAGAGGCCATCGAAATCCAACTACAGGACGATATAGTTAATAAAGACAGCGACCTTCAACTTAGTCAGGCTTGGAACCCCGCACTCAGCCTGGAGAGAAAGATGCGGTCCCAGAGATCGAACACCACCCCCAACGGCGGCAGCAGGGTGACTGCAGACCCCAGTTCAGACCCAGGCGCCGCTTCCCCCACCACCTCCAGCAGCCGCCGCGCCGGCCGCACCGAAGGCACCGGGAGAGAAACGGGTGAGGGGGTAACGACTAGTATATATAGGGCGCCGAGAGGAACAGCACAGCATTCGTCAGGAACCACCTGAAGATGGCAGCGTGCACGTCTGCCGAAATATTGTGGAGAAATCACGACGCTACCCGGTCGTACCCGAGAACTGTTCAAATTGGAAATACGCCAGGAAAACTTCAGATCGCGTAGAGATGGAATAGATTTGGTGAGGAACTATGTATTAGACACATGTACGGGACTATATCATTTGATCAAATTCATTGAAATGAAGGGAATGCAAAGAAATTCTTTCTCCTAGTGATGCTGTTCTTGTACATGCTGTAGGAGTACCCCTGACAATGAAAATTTAAGGTGTGACAAGACATATGTTCATACAAACTATAAGTTAGAGAGTCTGGTCATAAGCATGATGTGTACCTTTAAGTTGCAGTCTGGCACAAGATCATTCGTTATGACATTCACTACATTGCAGGTTCATCTTTCTGCATAGTTTTCAGGTATCTAATTTCATATCATTCTATCTTCATTACCACTGACACCATTTCTTTCACTTCTATAAAATTAATGCAGTATATATATATCCCTGTGGTTGCAAAAATGATTACCCACCTAACCCAGTCACTCCAGTGGTGTTCCTCTTACATACTGTCTGGAAGGACCTCTGGTTATAGTGCCCAGAACTAATAGATGGAAACATTACTGTCAATGATAGTCTGAATTAGGCACGGAGGCATGCTCACACAGCCTAATATTTTAGGTAATTGCTCAAAAGAAACAGACATTCTGGGTTAGAGAATTGTTTTGGTTCAACTTTCCATTTCTCACAAGATATTAATTCCACAGTAGGTTCTCCATTTCAGAACGGGTGTTATGATCTTATTTCAAGTAATTGCATACTCTGATTTTATCCCTGCTGACACTACATGAGTAGATTTCATTTTATTGAATTTGGTAAGTTGTTATAAATCTGTATTGCTGGGTAGGTCATGGTCCCCCATGAGTATTCCCACACACACAGTGTGGGACTCACTGGTAGCATGGTTTGTAGGAAGTATGAAGGAACATTAGTAGCAGTGAATGTTTGAGACAGGCTGGAGGTGTGATCAGATAAACCAAAATGTAGTTTAACACTGACTGATTACAACAAGCAGGGGATCCAGGTTTTTAAATAAAGTCCCAGACTGGCACTAATTTTTGTCTACCACAAGCACAATAGCATTTCCCCCAACTTCTTCCTCCCTCTTTCTGATTAAAGAATCTCTGGCCCTATAACTTAAAATTTGTACAGTCTTCACATTCAGATCTGTGACAAGCTGGTAAGTGCAAATATTTCCTATTTTTATTACATGAAGACGAAAGTGAGTTTCATTAAATTAAACACGATTCCTCTCCCTCTCTCTTCCTTTCTCTCAGAGTCTGTGGGCTGTAAAAATTAATCTTTTATGCAGATGATGTTTGTGTATGTTGAATAAATACGGTGTTCAAATGTGCTGGGCAATCATGCAGAATTTCTTGATTTTTTTCTGCAAATAAAAGTACAAAAATATCCTATTTTTGGGAACTATTAGTTTTTCCCCTGAAGTAGAAAGAAGAATAGGTGGGAAAGATTATTAAGGAAGGGCATGTAACTCAGACCGCAGAATGTGAGGGACACACTTCTGAGGATCATGAAGAGCAAACCTCATCCTAATAGGTGTGAATAAGCCTGAGACAGGAGCCAAAAGGAAGTCAGAGTTGAGAGTAAGAATACATAGAAAGAATAGTTAGAGACAGATACGAAATGGATATTATAGTGAACACATCAGTTAAGCAGTTTCTCGCTTACCTCCCCCCATTATCCCCCTCCTCCCAAAACATTGCACTAATACTATATAACACTGCCTCTAGCATTGATAACGCCAAATTGAACTGAAGTCACTCATCGATGATTACATCCCGTAGAGTTGCCAAACTACAGGCATGTTGAAGCTTCCTGCCAGATTAAAAATGTGTGACAGACCAAGATAAATTGGGACCCTTGCCATTCATGGACAACTGCTCTGATCTGATCTGATTTGATTTGATTTTGTTTTCTTTTGTGGTGCAAAAAACAAATAAGGTCATAACCACCCAAGTGGGAACCATAGAACACGAACACAGAAAAGGAGTTAAAAGTGACTACATGTTAAGCACAATTGATGCAAGGAAAGAGAGCTACAAACAAGGACAACGTCTTGCAGATAGGTCCACAAAATACACTGTAGGGACAACAGTGGTCTCGAACTAAAGATTAAATGTCCTTCGCCGCATTGCTTCGACAGATAAAAATTAAAATGCTGTCAATAGCCTGTTCATTGTTGACTAAAAAGACCAGTAACTCAAATGGCAAACATACATTAGAACATAATCAGTTAAAATGGGGCATTCGGACAGGAAATGGTGAACTGTCAAGGTTGATAATAGTGAGCATTAAGTTGTGAGTGATTACTGCTTAACAAATGGTGATGACTAAAAAGACAGTGCCCAAAATGCAACCTAGCTAATATGATCTCCTCATGTGAGGAGAACCAAGACAGGTCAGCCAAACTGCAGGGAGAGTTTTACTCCCCAGAGCTTGTTCCCATGAAGGGAAGAACAGCGGTTATGCCAAAGTGACACCAATAGCTGATAGATGGCAACACAAATACCATCAGATGGAATGGAAGAACTAGTGGACCGAGCTACGAGGACTGCAGCCTTGGCAGGAGCGTCAGTGTCCTCGTTTCCTGTCAGACCAATGTGACCAGGAACCCACATAAACATCAAAGTGGCTCCATCAAGAGAGAGCAAGTTACAGCTTTCCTGGATCCGTTGAACTAAGGGATGGATGCTGTACAGCACAAAGAGAACTTGAAGGGCACAGAGAGTCAAGGCAGATGACACAATTGAAACGGCTGTGTCGCCGGATGTAATGCATGGCCTATACAGGCGAAGAGCTCAGCTGTAAATATTGAGCAATGTTGCAGAAGCCAGTACCGAAAAACGTCGGTGACACTGATGAAGGCACACCCAACACCACAGTCAGTACAAGAGCCATCAGTGTATCCGAAGGTGTTACCACTAAGATCTGTGCGAAGGTCGAGAAACTTACACCGATAGATCGAAGCTCGAGAAGCATTCTTAGGAAATGAATGAAGTTCAAGGTGAACAGGGGCTGCCACACGAAGGCAAGAAGGTGAAGGGTTCACAGCCATGGGGAAAGTGTCATGTAGCATGAAGTTAAGCTGCCAGAGCAATAGCTGAAAATGAACTCCAAGAGGAAGCAGAGAAGATGCAAGCCCTTAGCGACTTGCGCTGGAATTGAGCTCTTCATGATGAGTTCCGAGGTCGTTCTCTGGATCCTACCCGTCGGATCACTTTGTAATTTACTATATGCAGGATCGTGGAGCAGTTTGTATATCTTGCTGTTATATTCTGTGCAATTCTTGTAGAGCATTCCTTTCAGCTGAGGTGATGTTGAAGTTGGACTTCTTAGGTGAAGTTGAGTCAAGATGCGGCATCTGTCACGCCTAATCTCTTCGGCAGCATCGTTAGGAAGTTTCGAAACAGCCTGCTCTATTGCACTAATAACATCTCCGATCGGAATGGTCCCTGGTGTAGGTGCCAAATTCAGACTCTTCTCTAGCGCCGAAACCGCAGCGTCGTCAAAAGTCTTCTACGTGAGATAAAACATTGTACGTCTTCTTGGCATGTCTTCTTGCATTCGGGCTACGAGTCGATCGTATTTTGTCATCTGACAAATCTTAGCTTGTCGTTCAGTCCAGTCAGACAGTGCCCAGGGGGCGCTGTCTACCCAGTTCCAAGATACCGCTGAAAGGTTCGCTGAAATCTTCAGATGGAGTGATAGTAATTGTCTGGACACTAAGCACAATTCCTAACGTGTATAGTGCACCCGTTCCCTCACCACTGCCGCACTCTCCCGTAGTTTAATTCTAATGGCAGCAACACAATTTATTCAATGTTTAAATTTAGCAAAAGAATGAGACAACAATGCACACACAGCTGTTTACAATGAATAAAGTAAGTCATCGTAGGATGATGGTAAAACGCGGAGAGCACGTCTCCACAAGCAGATTGCGACACATCATTCCTCAGTTCACCAATGAACTGGGACACGACTCATTAAGGATGAAGTGCGAAGTATGGACCACTCCGCAGCAGTAAGGATAAGGTTTGCAAGGTACTCTACCTGGTCGTTACAGATGGGGAAATGTTGTTAGTCGAATGTCGCCAGGGTGGAGTACAGCCTCCAGTGGGCCTTAGAAAGCTTGCAATTGGGTTTACACATAGATGGGATAGAAGTCAGCAATTGGATAACACACAGGAAATGGTCGCTTGAGTATTTGTGAGAGCAAATGGACCACTCGAAACGATGGGCAGGCTAGGCAGTGCAGAATGAGGACCCCAAATGGGAATCAGTCTGTGGAGTCTGAAAGGAACGAGGGTGCTACAGTGTTAAGTGAGGTTGAGTTGTTTGAGGAGGTCAGCCATGAGGATACCTCTCAGAAAGGTTCTGGGAGGGCCACAAAGGGGATGGTGCGCATTGAAGACCCTGAGCAGCAAAAAGGGGTGATGGGGTTGACCAAAAAACTGAACGAGTATGCCCTGGTGATACTGAATGATGGAGGTAAGTTGACGTTACAAAGAGAAAGGTGAAGTGTAGAAGGAAAATGAAGACTAACAGCCTGCAGCTCGGGGTTCAGTGAGATGGTCTGACAATGAAAGTCATCCAGAACGAGCAATGTGACTCCCCCATAAGATGGACTGCCATCCTTGGGGGGAAGGTCGAAGCAGACCACAAAGAAATGCGAAAGGTCTAAGTGGTCATGAGGACGCAATTTTGTTTCCTGGAGGCAGAAAACAAGAGGACGCTGCTATTCCGAAAGCAGCTGTAATTCCTCCTTGTTGGACAGAGTGCTGCAAACGTTCCACTGGAGGAGAGTCTACATGCGGAAAGGATAGGAGGGATGAAAATAAAGGTTGCCACCTCAATGACTGTCAAGTGCCAGCTTTCAGACTCACTGTTACAGGGCGCTGAGGCTGGAGGATCCTGTTCCACGGGATCTAAAGAGGTGTCGGCAGCCTCTCTTGGTTGGCCTGTGCATTCCAGAGCAGAGAAAAGTTGGCAGTGTGCACGGGGAAATGGAGGTTGGCCAGGTGAGGATATCACACTGCTGAAGAGGCTCTCTGAGTCAGGGAGGAGAAGACCGTTTGCCTTTGATTTCTTGGGTCTGCTATTGGATTCCGAAGAAGAACTCTAAAATGGTGCATGTTGCTGTTGCGTATATCAGACTTTTGAGTGGTGTAAGCCTCGCTTCAATACTGCAGTCTCTAGCTAGAGCGCTGCTTGGGAGGAGAGCATTGATATTGGCATTGTCATCTATTTAGCTGCTTTAGAGTAGATTACTGTTTTGGATCAAAGGCGGATCCACTTATGAAACGTGTTAACTGCAGTTCACTTCTTATGGTATTTTACAATTCTACTTGTCGTGATGAAATCGCCAATAGTATTTTCATAATTTAGCTTGGGACGTCATTCTGTGGTTTGGTGTGGCCCTCCCAAGAGTTTAAAGCTCAAAATATTTTCTTATTGCCCTTGCTGAGGTTGCCTTGCAACAGTTGTTGTCTTGCAACAGTTTGGTGAGCTGTGGTATAGTCAAAGTCCTCAGTAGTACCGCATCAACTCCCTCGCCCCTTTTAAGACTTGTGAGCCGCACCCATAATGACATATACTCCCAGTATGCAATTTGTGTAAGTTGGTTGGCCTTGTTAACGTTTTGTGTATCGTGGAAAATATTTCCCATGCCGCATATGATCCTGAATGATAGCATGGCGCACAAAAGCGCATAACCACGACGAGATCAAAAGATCTGTATTGTATATTATTGTTTAACGGATGTAACCACTGAGCTTAAGAGTTGATTTGTGTTTTTTAATTTATTTCGAAAGGAAAAGATTTACATACCTGCTTAATTATAACATCTATGCTTAATTATTTGGCGTAATTCGTTGGATGTAGTATGCATCACATTTAGGGAGGTGAAAAGTGTTTAAAAGGAAGGAAAATATTTTGTGATACACTGCACATAGTGAAGGCTACAGGGTTTGGGTGTACGTAGATAGTAATCAGATTTTGTTGCATTTAAGTTGTTTTAATTAAAATTTAGTGATCAATATTTTATTGCCTTTAGAGAACACAGGTGATAGCGAGGAAATTTTTGTATTGCCATGTGGCGTTATAATCTTTTATTTAATCTTGCGTTTAGTAATTTATATTTTTTTCCTTTTTTTAAGAAGGAGTTTTGAGTTTTAAGTGTTGTAAATTGATCCTGAGAGCTGTTCTTTGATCTTTTATTATTCAAGAGATTGTTGGTTAAATAATTCTTCAGGAACTTTCATTAAGAAACTGTATTGAGAATCTTGCTGTTCATGATAACGAATGTTCACTTACTATTTTAAATTCAAGTTAATAAAGTTGTAAAATTTTAAATGTAAAAAAAAGCTTTTATTAGAGAAACGGTGCCTGCCTGTACTCCCCACAGCTGCCACGGCCTCAAGGTGTTGGCCTTTGGGCATTGTCTCATGTTTTCCCCGGTATCTACCCAGCTAACGCCTGTGGGGCCATGTCAAAGGTAAGGCACTTTTTCTCACTGTACCCAGATTTCCTGGACAGCCTGCTCATCGAGATGCATGGAACAGTAGTGGGATCAGGCTGCATAGTCACCACTGCAATCGATACATCTGGGAGAAGGAGGCAGGTAATTGCCCTCATGAGCATCCCTGCCACAAGCAACACATTTGGCCATGTTTTGACATGACATTGGAATGTGGGTGTAAAGTTGACACTGGTAAGAGTTCATAGGATTTCGAATGTACGGTTGGACTGGCTTTGATCTTTGATAGAAGTACTACTCTATCAAATGTGAGGAAAAGAGTGCATGTAGACACTAAAGTTGCATCAGCCTTCTCATTACCCAATGGGCTGCAATGACGCCCTGATCATAGAGATAAATTTGGATATCTTCCTCAGTGAGATCATGGAGCAGCCTGGTGTAGGTAATAATATGTGCAGAATTCTGCATTTAGTCGCCTCGGAAAAAACAGAATACTGCTGTTTTGTCTAAAACTGACATGGTGAGACCGTGGCTGTGTACAATTAATGTAGGTTAAATCTTACAGAGAAAAAAACAGCAACCAGCCACTATTAATACTGCTATTTTTGTAGGTAAATAGCGCTAAATAAATAGCAGCATTAATTGTGGCTGGTTGCTGTTTTCTTCTCTGTAAGAATTAACCTACACTAAAAACAGGATAGCCATGGAGGAGGAAAGCTGCAAGACTTTAATATAGCCATTGGTCTTCAAAAGCAAAGTGCCATTACATAAACGATAGCAGGATTTCGCAGGGGCTACAACTGCCTCAACACCTAGCAAAGGATTTAGACTAAGTCTGTGAAGGTGATTGGCTCACTGTAAGAAAATTCCCCATGGTTGCCAGCATCTCCGATCGCACGCTCCTTCCAACTGAGCCATGAGCCCCCATCCCCCACAAACGGAGGATCACCTGCTTTAGATGATTTTTCACACCTCAGGTCACACTTCTCGAACTCCTGAAAGAGTGAGCAATTGGCAATTTGGGAATGTAACACTTCAGGCAATCACCCCTCCCTGGGTATGGCCTGTACCAGGGGGTACATACAAATCCTGCCCGTCGACCCAGGGCTCGCAATTACGCATTACACAGTCACCTGTTATGCATCAGACACAGGGGCCTGCTTTCAGGAGTGCAAAGGGAGGAGAAATAAACATAGGTACTTCAAACACCAAAGCAGAGAAAGAATAGGGAACACCCCACACGTCGTCCGTTGGTGCCAATGACGACGGCACACCCGACACCAAAGGCAGCCCAACAGCCATCAATGTACACAAAGCTACTGCTGCGAAGGTCCATGCATAGGTCTTGAAACTGAAGGCAATAGACCAAGGCTGGAGTAGTGTCCTTAGGAAGCGAATGAAGGCCAAGGTGAACACAGGTCATCGCACAAAGCAAGGTGATTCATACCCACCAGGAAAGTTGCAGGTAGCGAGAAGTTAAGCTGCCAGAGAAAGAGCCAAAAGTGAACTCCAGGAGATAACAGAAAAGAGAGATGTACCCCATACTGATGGTCAAAAGAGTCATTGAAGGAGGCATAGGATGGGTGGCCATACATAGCAGACAAACAGAATGCATAACTGCTAAGGAAAAAGTCACGGTGGTGGGACAGCAGTAGTTCAGCCACTTCTGCATACAGACTCTCTCTCGATCAGGCCACTGGCCAAATGGATACCACGATGGTGATTAGTGTTGAGACGGCGTAAGAAGATGGACGTGTAGATGCGTAAACGAAACACCCATAGTCTCGTTTCGAACAGACAAGGGACTGGTGCAAATGGAGGAGGGTGGCTCGATCTGCTCCCCAGGAAGTACCACTGAGAACGTGTAGGACATTGAGGGACTGCATACAGTGGGTTGCCAGGTGAGACATGTGGGAGGACCAAGAAAGCTTCCTATCGAACATGAGCCCCAGGAATTTCGTAGTTTCAAAGAACAGAAGAGCAGCAGGCGATGGAAAAAACCAATTGCGCCGTCAGAAATTCACACTAGCGGTTTTGTCACTGGAGGTTATGAAAGCCATTGTCGACACTCCACGAATGAAGACGATCGAGATTTCGCTGAGGTCGCCGTTCAATGAGGCAGGACCGTGCTGTATTGTGATAGGTAGCAAAATCGTCAACGAGAAGGGAGCCAGAGATGCCCAGTGGGATACAGGCCAATAGAGGGTTAATGGCGGTAGCAAAGAGGACCACGCTCAGGATGGAACACTGAGGCAACGCATTCTGCTGGATAAAGGTGTCCGACAAGTCAGAACCCATATACCTTGAAAACACAGTCTTTTAAAAATTCCTGAAGGAAATGGGACATGCAGCCCTGGATGCCTCACTTGTAGAGTATGGAGGATACCAGTCCTCCAGCGGGTGTAATAGGCTTTCTGCAAATCGATAAACACAGCCATAGTATGGGATGTCCACAGAAAACCGTTGATGACATAGGTGGACGAAGTGACAAGATGATCAAATTCAGGACGGCGCGCTCGAAATCAACGCTGTGCAGTGGTTAGTAAATTGCGAGACTTCACCACCTGCAAACACAGCTAGTGTGAGAAATGGGGTAGTAGCAGGAAGGAAGGTGTTCGTCCTTACCAGGCCTAGGTATGAGTATGATAGGGCTTTACGTCAACATCTGTGAAGCGTGCCCTCTGTACAGGTGTGGTTGTAAGTATGAAGCAGATAGTGCTTGTGCCAAGAGAAAGGTGCTGCAGCACCTGAATGTGCCCTGGGGTAGAGGATCAGGATGAAGTGAGAGCTCCCTCATAGCAAAGGAGGCATTGGAGCACTCACGATTCTGAGAAGGCAGTGATATCTCCCGAGCTTCCTCCACTCGTTTCCGTTGCAGAAAGACTGGGTGATAGAGGGAGGGCCTCGAAATCTCGGCAAAATGGCGTCCCAAGGTGTGGGAGATAGCAATAGGTTTAACGATGACACCGTCTGCTACTGTCAGGCTGGAAATCGTGGAGTGGATCTTGGTAGCAGAAAGCATTTGGAGGTTGGCCCACGCGACAGAAGAGGGAGTGGAACTGTTAAAAGAACTAGCAAATTGATTCCAACTAGCTTTTCGCTATCCCGGATAATGGGACGACACTGTGCACGCAACTATTTATAATGAATGCAGTTTGCCATCGTAGGATGACGGTTAAAAACGTGGAGAGAACGTTTCCATGTGCGAATTAAATCGCGGTGCTTCTCAGTCCACCATGGGACCGGAACACCACGTGGTAAAGAGGAAGTGCGAGGAATGGAACATTCTGCGGCAGTAAGGATAACGTTTGTAAGATAACATACCTGGTCCTCACAACTGGGGAGATGTTGTTCGTCGAAGGTCGCCAGGGAGGAGTAAGGTCTCCAGTCAGCCTTAGTAAGCTGCCATGTGGGTGTGCACGTAGGTGGGGTGGGACCCAGCAAATGGATAGAAGACAGGAAATGGCTGCTCGAATTTGTGTCAGAGAGAAGAGACCAGTCGAGATGATGGGCAAGCTGAGCAGCACAGAAGGATTGGTGTGGAGTCTGAAAGGAACGTGGGTGCTCCTATGTTCAGGCAGAGGACGTTAGGTTGATTGAGAAGAGGGCACCTCTCTGACGGGTTCTGGGAGAACCGCAAAGAGATGTTGCACATTAAAGTCAGCAAGCAACAGAAAGGGGTGACGTAACCACCCAATAAGATGGAGGAAAACTGCCCTGATGACATCGAATGATGGAGGAATGTAAACTGTACAAAAGGAAAAGGTCAAGCAAGGAAGGAAAAGGCGATCTCCAACAGCTTGAAGGCAGGTAGTCAGGGAGATGGGTTTCCTATAAACGTCATCTCATATCAGTAGTATGACTTTCGCAAGAGATGGAATGCCATCCTCAGGGGGAAGTTCAAAGTGGACAGGGAAGAAATGCGAGTGCTGAGAGTTTTGTTTCCTAGAGGCAGAGAACATGTGTTCTAAGAGCAGCTGTAAATCATCTTTGTTTGATCGAAGGCCATGAATGTTCCATTGCAAGACAGTCATAAGGTGGAAAGGGGAGGAGGGAAAAAAATGAAGTAGTGTCGCCTCGGTGGCTGCCGAGTCCCAGCTTCCAAATGCTCACTGCTACAGGACTCAGAGGCTGGAGGATCCTGCTGCATGACATCTACAGAGGCGGCGGCATTCTCTCTCTGTCGCTCTGTGGCGTCCAGAGCAGAAAAACGTTTGGTTGTGTGCACTGGCAACTCGGAATTCGGCCAGGTGAGGGTATCTCATAGCGACACCGTCGAAGAGGATATCCAAATCAGCAAAGGAGAAGATCTTTTGCTTTCGTTCGATTTCTTAGAGCCCTTCTGGTTGACAGAGGAAGACTCAGATGTTGATTGTCTGGAGGAACGTAGGACATCTTTGTGGGAGTATTCCTTTGCCCTTTCTGGCCTCCCAGTTGTGTAGCAGGTGACTGCGCCCCAGGAGGCGAATGTCTGGTGGCTTGTTTCGCAGCTAGATGAGGAGACAGTGATGCTACCATGACACTGGACGATTTCAGAACCACAGTGCTGAATTTGAGGTCGTATATCTGTGTGGCCATGTTCTTCATGGAGCGAGACGTAGCAAGAACAGTACTGTAAGAGCCAGATGATAGAATGCAGGGTTTGCAACTAGCCAATAACGTGCGAGCGACATAGTAAAGCCCTTTTTCCTTTACCCAGATCTCCTGGACAGCCCACTCATCGAGATACGAGACAGTCTAGAGAGGACGCGTCATGGTCGCCATTGTAGCTGATACAGTTGGGAGAAGGAGGCAGACAATCACCCTCGTGCACACCCCTGCCACAGGTTACACATTTGGCTGGGTGTCGGCAAGACATTCGACTGCGGTTGAAATGATAGCAGTGCCCCGGGTTTGGGATGTATGGTCGGACTGTGGTAACTTCATAACCTGCTTTGATCTTTGGCAGAAGCACCAATCTATTAAAAGTGAGAAAAAGAGTGCATGTGGACACTAAGGCTGCGTCTACCATTTTCATCACTTGATGGACGGCAGTTCTACACAGATCAGAAGGTACGTTTGGATTTCTGCCTCGGGGCAGCATAGTGTAGATAACACCACGTGAGGAAATCAGAGTTCTATGGGCTTCAATGCGAACAGGATAGCTGTGGAGATGCGAAGTGGCAAGCAGTTGTGCTTGAGAATCAGAAGTGCCATTGCATAAACGAGAGCAGGATCACAGTGCCAGCAAATTGCATCAGCACCTTTCTGAATAAGAAACGGATTTACCGTTGCAAAGGATTGACCGTCTTCAGTACATGAAACCATGAGGAACTATGGCGCACCTGGGAGAGTCTTTAACTCAGGAGCTTCATTCTGTTTACGTTTGGTAGACGTGGACTGCGAAGATGATGATTGGCTCATTGTGAAAATATCTCCCATGACTTCCAGCAGCTCTGATGGAGTGCGCCTTCCAACTAGTGCGCCCCCTCCCCCCCTCCCCATAGGGGGCTTACCCACCTTATGTGATTGTTCACACCTCAGAGTACATCTCCCAGACACCTGACAGGGGGACCAATCGGCTATTTGGTGAGGGACCAGCTCAGGCGACCACCCCTTCCCAGGGCCTGGCCTGTACCAGGGGGTACATGTGACCCAGGACTGGGAATTACACATTACCTAGTTACCTGCCATTCCTCAGACGCATGGGCCCCCCTTCAGGAGCGCAGAAGGAGGAAGAAGAAAAAGGGGAACCTCAAACGCAGAAGCGGGAGAGGGATAGAAGGAGGTGAACGAAGAGTGAAATAAGGAACGAGAAACAGTGGTGAGATTGTTGTGACGGCAGCAACTGACAATGCAGAACACATTCCTAAAAACACCCCAGACATGTTCCCCAACGGAGAGCAAAAAGAATTGCAAGAGGATAGACATGCAGTACGGAAGGAAAAAGATGCTGCAAAGGCTGGGGCCCTGTGGTAGCGAAGTACGAAACTGGAAAAGAGCGGCGACCGCCTGGCGTTCTTGGAACCTTTGCTTTTTCTTGCATACGTTAATGACCTCTTGTCTGTTACATTGCCAGATGCTAAGGTTGATTTGTTTGCGGATGATACAAACATTACAATAAATAGCAAGTGAAGTACAGATTTGTAAATGGCTGCTAATAAAATTTTCATTGACATTAATAAATGGTTTAATGCTAATTCACTATCCTGAAATTGTGAAAAGGCACACTATATGCAGTTCAGCACGTGTAAGAGAATTCATTCCAGTGTGTGTATAGCAGATGAAGCAATGCACATCGAAGATGTTGACGCTGTTAAATTTCTGGGATTACAACTCGATAATATATCGAGTTTCTAAGAGCATACCACGTAATTTCTGAAGCGCCTAAGCAAGTCTGTATGAGTAGTTGCAATGTTTATAATGTCAGACATAGGAGATTTAAAGTACGAAAACTTGCATACTTTGCTTACTTTCATTCTATTATGTCATATGGGATCGTAACCTGGGGTAACTCGATAAACCGAGCAAAAATGCAAAAGCGTGTAGTAAGACTCATTTGTGGTGTAAATTGAAGAAATCTGTTGAAGGAACTGGGTATTCTAACTACTGTTTCTCAGTATATTCATTCCTTAATGAAATTTGTTGCAAGCATATGTCTGTTGTAAATAGTCTTCACGGGTTTGCCGCCGGATCACGTGCAAATTCCACAGTATTTCCTCGGAGCAACTGACCGACATCTTCAGGTGGTTCAACCTTGCTTCCGTAATGACGCAATCCCAGAAAGATGATGCCTGGGATAAAACTTGCGTCTTTTCATAAATCATGATATTTCCTGTATTCAGACAGTGTTCCGTAATCTTGTAGACACCACACTTCCTCAGGCCAAGATCATCCTTAACCGAACCCAACAAGTTTTCCCATTCTGCAGATGATTGACAAACACACTTAATTTGTTCAAATGGCTCTGAGCACTATGGGACTCAACTGCTGTGGTCATCAGTCCCCTAGAACTTAGAACTACTTAAACCTAACTAACCTAAGGACATCACAGACATCCATGCCCGAGGCAGGATTCGAACCTGCGACCGTAGCACTCACACGGTTTCGGACTGCGCGCCTAGAACCGCGAGACCACCGCGGCCGGTAAACTCACTTAATTCCATATCTTCCTAGGACTCTTCCGATTCTTGACGACATGGCACCAAAATACGGAAAAAAGGCGAAAGTGGTGGGTGTCTTCGTATCTTCATTCTGCTCCACAGATTGAACTCGCCTGGGTCTGAATGCATTACGTATCTGTCTCTCAGAATAACCGTTTTGTCGGAACACTGTCTTCAAATGTTGTATTTCAGTCGACAGACTTTCAGGATTAGATACCACATGTGGACTAACGCATGTAATGCACTACCGCACTGTGCTGGATGATGGCATCTTGTGGTCTCCAGATACAGATCTGTATGCGTTGGCTTGCGGTATACGCTGTGTTCCAAGATTCTATCTGCTTTCCTTCGTACCAAAACATCAAGATAAGGTAAAGTACCATCTTTTTCCACTTCCGTTGTGAAGTTTATATTTACTCAAACATGTTGCTAATGAGCTCCCAAGGGTCCTGCAAGAACACCTTTGTAAATAGACACAACATCGAAACTTTCTAAGAGATCCGACGATTGCAATCTAAGAGTTTTCAGGCGACCTATGAAATCTTCAGAGTTTCGAATATGATGGTCGCACTTGCCTACGAGAAGTCCCAATAGTGATGTCAGGTATTTGGCAACAAAATAAGTAGGTGCTCCTATGTTACAATGGGACGGAGGGGTACCCCGTTCTTATGGAACTTGGGTAGGCCGAAGAGTACAGGAGGAACTGCGGCCTGTTGATGGAAACCCTTAGCGACTTGCGCTGGAATTGAGCTCTTCCTGATGAGTTACAATGTCTTTCTCTGGATCCTACCCGTCGGATCACTTTTTAGTTTACTACATGCAGGATCGTCGAGCAGTTTGTATATCTTGATGTTTATTCTGTGCGTGAGAGATGAGCAGTAGCAATTCCTTTGTCAGCAGGTAAAACGACGATGTCTTGGTCTTCTCTCAATTCTTGTAGAGCATTTCTTTCAGCTGAGGTGATGTTGAAGTTGGACTTCTTAGGTGAAGTTGAGTCAAGATGCGGCATCTGTCGCGCCTAATCTCTTCGGCAGCACCGTTAGGAAGTTTCGAAACAGCCTGCTCTATTGCACTAATCACATCTCCGATCGGAATGGTCCCTGGTGTAGGTGCCAAATTCAGACTCTTCTCTACCGCCGAAACCGCAGCGTCGTCAAAAGTCTTCTCCGTGAGATAAAACATTGTACGCCTTCTTGGCATGTCTTCTTGCATTCGGGCTACGAGTCGATCGTATTTTGTCATCTGACAAATCTTAGCTTGTCGTTAAGTCCAGTCAGCCAGTGCCCAAGTGCCGCTGTCTACCCAGTTCCAAGATACCGCTGAAAAGTTCGCTGAAATCTTCAGATGGAGTGATAGCAATCGTCTGGTCACTAAGCACTATTGCTGACGCGTATAGCCCATCCTTTCTCTCACCACTGCCGCACTCTCCCGTCGTTTAATTTAATTCTAATAGCAGCCGCACAATTTATACACTGTTCAAATTTAGCAAACGTAGGGATGGTTTACTTGTCGCGGCGTCTCAGTAAAAATGCAAGGCTGTTTACCAATCTACCTCTCATGTTACGTAATTTGTCAAACTCACATACGTTCTCATGTCTATTAGCACTCAACAGCACAACACGTAGTGTCAATATCAGGAATAAAAATCTACATAAAGACCTAAAATTACCTACCTTGGTCGTAAATGGAGTCCAATATTCAGGAACACATTTTCAACAAATTGCCAGCAACCATTAAAAACCTGGTTTCAGATAAAGCACAGTTTAAACATAGTCTGAAAGACTTTTAGATAGGCAACTCCTCCTCCTCTAGAGGTAAATTTCTTAACAGGGATGTTAGACCAGCTCAAGTAAAAATGTCTATTACATTTCACTTTTCACAGCACTTGGTCACAACAGTCAAGATTAGGTACCTTGTATATTTATTACAACTGCATAACTATGTTCCATTCTGACAGTGTACTAATTCTGTAAATATTAACGGTTCCAGTTTACTGTTACATATTCACATATTTTGATTATCT
Organism: Schistocerca piceifrons; assembly: GCF_021461385.2. Taxonomy (NCBI): domain Eukaryota; kingdom Metazoa; phylum Arthropoda; class Insecta; order Orthoptera; family Acrididae; genus Schistocerca; species Schistocerca piceifrons. The sequence goes on from NC_060143.1 coordinate 550,505,612, forward strand.
TCCGACAAATGGTCAAGAAAGCGAGTATTACATTCAAGTGTTTTACGTTGTGCTTTCTGACTTGTTCTACACCCAAGACAATCATCTCGTTTTTGGGTCTATGGAACGAAAACTGAATCAAACCTAATCTAATTTTATGCGACATGCATGTCTCATGTTATTTGGCACGACGTCAATCATTACATGGACATTCCCACGCAATTGTGTAAATGTAACATCGCAAAAACGACGGGAAGCGCAAAAATGGGCACTAATCTATTTTTTTACTTTAAATAACTTCAGATATAAATTACTTAAGCACATTAATTTTGTGAAATATTATTTCAGAAATAACATTTCAAAGCTATAGCGGCAGTCGGCCTGTAGCTGATTGCGATCGATTATAAAACTTTTTTGTTTTCGAAAGTAAGTGAAGAGCGTTCCTGCTCTGATCTGTCTAACTACACCCAATGACTAAGCTTTCTTTTGTATAGACAAATCTGATTTAAGTGTACCTTTAGAAGCATTTGTAATTAAATTAATGTAAATTAGTTAAGTTTCATGAGTTCTCATTTTGACAGTTCTCCTAATAGATGTAAGATACATGAAATGTATTATTTTTGCTGCCAACGTATGTGCCATTTATTCATCTGCAACTTGCTACAGCGTCCCTGAGATTAACTGCCGATCATCACGAAGCGTTTTGGAAACTTCGAATTCTAGAGCGGAACCTTAAATGATCTGCCCACAGTCTCCAAGCTATGATTCCATTTCGCCAGCAGATAACAGATACCGGCCCCGCAAAACTGGTGGTGGTATTGTAAGATGTAATCTTCTCTAAATTTTACAGCGCTTCTCTGTAATTCAGTTTCACCGCTAAGAAAAATGCTTCCACCAGCACCAATGGCCGTCTACTCTAGTTAATTTTAACAGATTTTTTCTGCAGTGATTAATTTCAGTTTTTACTAAAAACCAAATTTTAGTAACCTTGCACGAGTAGACGCGTCAGATACATTATATTACATAACATGGGTGCTAATGCTAACAAGTGAGAAGGTGCGAATATGTCAAGATATTTTTGTTTAACCATCTTTGAAGCTGCCAGACAAGTCGAAAAGCTAGTTCCCTTCTTTTACATTCCTAACTGTCCCCAGGGCAAATTCGCCGTTTTTGTGCTGCAATAGGGGCATTTTCATTCACAAGGGGAGACCACAACGTTTAGATCACAGATTTACTTCCAACTTTGCACACTTTTAGAAGGCCATTAAAACAACATGATGTGCAAGAAGTGAGGGCACTACCGTGGCAATTCCAAGAAAATCGCAAGAGAAGTTTTACGCGACTATTACGAAACTGATGTATTTGTGAGTAGGTACCACGTGTTAGAGTTCATCCTAATCAAGTGGTTATGCCGAACCGGTAGCTCAGCGTGTTCGGTCAGACAGATAGTCGCCCTATGTAATAATTAAAAAAAAAAACTGAGTCAATGGATAACGATGAAATTTAACGGATGTCATAGAACGTCCGCCCCGAATAAACGGAACGAATAAGGACAAAATGAGATTTTAAAAAAGTGGTTCACGTTCGACCCTCGGAAGGCGAACGTGTATGAGCGGACGGTTCGGCTACCGCTCAGACTTAAGTTTCAATCTATGCTATCGGAACAAACAGAAATTTTTCAAAATATCAGCGACTTGTGTTTTCCTTTAGAAACTCTGGACATTTCCTGTAAAGGCGGTAAAGCTTCATTCATTCGATGTGGTAGATGCCGTTTCAATTTATGTTTTCCATGTCTGTATGACAAACGCCACCGTGCAACGTATGATGTCAAGAGCACATCCGAGGAGTAATTGTACGTTACTCCTGTGGTCTGGCTAACTGTGACTTACCATATGAGTGAATAGTGTTATTTGCGTCATTACATATCTAGGTTTCACTTGGCCTTCCAAGCCTGTCACTCGGCCTTAATAATGTAATTGAAGATAATAAATAGTTAAATAACATATGAAATTCGCTATAACTTCATGAAAATGCGCGTTTTTTTTAATTATATTACATTTCAAATCACATAAGTTAAATAATGTGACCACTGATAAAAAAATAGCAGATTGAGAACTGTCACCTCGTCCACGACCTTTCGCAAAGCGCGAACGTTGACGACTTCGCCACAGTGACCACTTATAACTATTGACATCTAACCACGCCCTAGCTTCTGCTCGAAACGCCATCCAGCACCTCCCACGGAACCTTTTTTGAACTCACTGGAACAAGTCGGCGTAATTTGCCGCTGCGCCGACGCCAGTGAATGTCGCAAGGGGCGACCAACGTGATGCTATGGGAAGGGACATGGGTTGAGGTACTGTGTGTGTGCGTGTGTGTGTGTGTGTGTGTGTGTGTGTGTGTGTGTGTGACGATTTTTATTGCTGCGGACTGGGGAAGGGGATTGAATGGCTGAAGAGATTCGTTCCGGCACTTGGAATTTTGGAAATTAACCCCGCGTTAAACATATACATAGTTCCAAAGATGTAATCGTAGTGTTGTACATACACAGCGCGTTTAGAAGCTCTCCAAGATTATTACGAAGAAGTGGAGATGCAATACAAAATGTTTGGCCGTCCTGGTAGTGAAACTGGTTGTCCTGTAATTTTGCTTGCATCTGTGAGGATCTTGCAAATTTATTCGCTGTTGCACTCTTATTCTTTGTCCCAATATAAATGTCCTGCGGTTACTACTCTCATTCTCAAAGCTGTAGTTAAAATTTCCACATGCTCAAGCTGCAGTGATGATAGTGGAAGGATGCAAAACTAGTAGTAATGGAGGTTTTATAGTTGTTTGTGGATTTGAAAAGGAAGTACAAGAACCGCTTAGAAATTCATTGTATTCTGATGAGCGTATGAAATGAGTTAAAACATTGTTAAGAGTGGGCAAACCTAAGGAAATTATTTTATGGGGCATATATGTAACTAGCATCGTATCTGCATCCAGTATCTACGAAAGTACGTTCATTAGTATCGAATGTCAAACATATGGTATGATTTAGACAGAAGTTTGCTGATGATTAGCAAGTTTGCTAACAGTTGCCGGTGCAGATGGCTACGACGTCTACAACTTTAGTCTAACATTGCTTATTCGACGCATTATGTGCAGCACCGCGATCTGAGAGCTGGCTGGAGATGATGAGCAGTATGGCCCAATGACGTTTAGATTTGTTCGGTAAAATGAATCACACAGAAACTGCGCAGTCATCTTCTATTATGTTCTGTTTAGCAGTGTCGAACAAACCTATAGAACAAGTATTTTAACTGATGCTATCACACAGACTTCAAAAGCTACATGCAACGCTCACTCTAAAACTTTCATGAAATTATAAACCAAAGAACAAAACTAACAAAAATGTTGAAGCTTCCTAGCAGATTAAAACTGTGTGCCGGACCGACACTCGATCTCGGGGCCTTTGCCTTTCGCGGAAAGACAAAGAAAACAAAAATATTATTCATGTGAAAAGCATAATTTGGAACAATAAACGAGTACTACAGCACTTTATGATCCTTGCGCAATCTCAGCACACCTTCCTTCAGTCCCCACCCACATTCACAAGAATATCTCTGCATTAACTTTTCATAAAGTTGACCGCCTTTAGGTAAACTGCACTATACAAACTTGTCAGGCGTTTACCATCCTATATTATTCATGTTGCATAGTTAATTTTTCCGCGTTGTCAATTCCGAAATTCCTTTTTTGTACATTTTGTTGTGCTAAAGTGTTGGGAATTTGACATGAAGCTAAACATGTTCCCACACACACGCTCAGCACACAGAATTACAGCTACTCAGACAGGCTTGTGGAGCTATCAGCAAGTGGGAGAACAAGTGGGAGAATACAACACCTTCTATCTTTTAAGTCCCCGTATTTGTCACTTATCTTGTACAAGACGTTTCTTAAAATTTTTGACAGTGTACTCGGCTTCTTTTACGGTGTCTCTTATAAATGAACGTGGTCCCAGCTTTTATAAAGATTTGTCACAGACGTTTGGCAATGGAATACGGTCATATGTCACTGGTGACATTATCCACAATATCAAAGGCAGATCTGATTTAGCAGTCTAAGCCTGGAAACAACTAAAGCGTGACAGATTTAGGACATTTGGGATGCAGAGACACTATTTACTGCTTACTGTTGCCTCCGTCAACGAGGTACCCTCTTTGCCAGTGGACCTCGTTCTTCGGACGGCACCGAAGTTGTTTTGAATGCTTACGTCAAATTTTATGGCGACTGACATTATTAATTCACAGGTTGGTGCGTGATTTTTACGACCAGCACATCGCACAACTTGCGACTGGGCCTGATGCCTGCGAAGACAGATTGCAACTTCTCCTGGGGGAAACGTCCTTTAGGTCAAATGGACACAGAGAGCAGCAAGGAGTCTCTTACAACTGCGTAAGAGACAATCCGAATCGCAATGCCACACTTTCAGTGTGCCCGGTTTTCGTCTTTGGAAAATAACTTCCGAGTAACTTTTCGTAGAATATGTCGTTGTGATCGAAGACAAGTATACAAACAGCGTCGTACTTCAGCTGAAGTTGATCATAGCCACTAATATTTTATTCCACACAAGACTCACTGAACAACAACAAATAATTATTATAAAATTATTGGCCCATCTGTTTCTGATGATCTTCTGATTAACAGCAGATAATTATTGTAAAATTATTGGCGTATCTATTTCTGATGCTCCCAAATGTTACTACTTGTAAAGAAACAAATGTTTGGTTAGATAATTCTTAGCGAAAAAATACAGATTTACCGATAAACGTTTAAATTTAGCTCATGCTTCTTCACTGGTTCAAGTAGTAACAACATAGTTTTCCCCATTTGTATCAGTATTCTGAATGTAGAAATAAAATTTGTATAAACAGTAAGACACTGTGAGGAGTGTCCTCAAGTTCCGCCGCAGGGGCATTCTCGGAGCAGGCCCTCAACAATACAACATCGCCTGAAGCGGCTTGTGCTGTTGCGTAGCATTACTTCGATATTGTATCGATTTCTTCGTGAATTCGTTGCTTTAATCGAGCGATTGGTTTTGTGGAAGAAGTGTTTTGGTTTCATCCGATAGTGAACACCGGCTTCGTATCGAACCTTGAGAAGGAGCTGAGCATACTCTCTCAAGGCGGGGCTGTGAGTCAGCTGAATAAGGTACGTGATGAATGTCCCTGCTCATAGCTGAAACACACCGTCTTCTGTCACATAGGCTGGCCAAAGAAACTCTTCCTCTCTGCGCGTGAGCGTTGACAGTTGACAGTTCCAGACACTTAAAGTGAATAGAATGATGATTACTAAGATCAGTAACTGCGGTTCAGCAGCGTGTATCTGCACTATCTCTGCGTTTGAGCCTTTCGTGTTTTAGTTCCTTCTAACGCGCAATTTTGTATAATACACTATGTGATCAAAAGTTTCCGGACACCTAACTAAAATTGACTTACAAGTTTGTGGCGCCCTCCATCGGTAATGCTGGAATTCAATATGGTATTGGCCCACCCTTAACCTTGATTACAGCTTCCACTCTCGCATGCATACGTTCAATCTGGTGCTGGAAGGTTGCTTGGGGAATGGCAGCCCATTCTTCACGGAGTGCTGCACTGAGGAGAGGTATCGATGTCGGTCGGTGACACCTGGCAAAAAGTCGGCGATCCAAAACATCACAAGTCAGCATCCTGTGCAGGACAGTCCATCACAGATATGTTATTGTCGTGTAACCACTCCGCCACAGGCCGTGCATTATGAACAGGAGCTCGATCGTGTTGAACGATGCAATCGCCATCCCCAAATTGCTCTACAACAGTGGGAAACAAGAATGTGCTTAGAACATCAGTGTAGGTCTGTGCAGTGATAGTGCCACGCAAAACAACAAGGGGTGCAGGCCTCGTCCATGAAAAACACGACCACACCATAACACCACCACCTCCGAATTTTACTGTTGGCACTACACTCGCTTGCAAATGACGTTCACCAGGCATTCGCCATACCTACACCCTGCCATCGGATCGCCACATTGTGTACCGTGATTCGTTACTCCACACAACGTTTTGCACTGTTCAATCGTCCAATGTTTACGCACCTTACACCAAGCGAAGCGTAGATGGCATTTACCGCCGTGATGTGTGGCTTATGAGCAGCCGATCTATCATGACATCCAAGTTTTCTCACATCCCGCCTAACTGTCATAGTACTGGCAGTGCATCCTGATTCAGTTTGGAATTCCTGTGTGACGGCCCGGATAGATGTCTGCTTATTACACACTACGACCCTCTTCAACTGTCGCCGGTCTCTGTCAGTCAACAGACGAGGTCGGCTTGTATGCCTTTGTGCTGTATGTGTCCCTTCACGTTTCCACTTCATTATCACATCTGAAACAGTGGACCGAGGAATGTTTAGGAGTGTGGAAATCTCACGGACAGACATATGCCACAAGTGACACCCAATGGCCTGACCACGTTCTAAGTCTGTGAGTTCCGCAGAGCGCCCCATTCTGCTCTCTCACGATGTCTAATGACTACTGAGGTCGCTGATATGGAGTACGTGGCGGTAGGTGGTAGCACAATGCACCTAATATGAAAAACGTAAGTTTTTGGAGGTGTCCGGATACTTTCGATCACATAGCGTGTGTACGAGGCAGGCTCAACCATGTTGCTGAACTCGGTTTCCTGTAGACATATTCAGCGGATGTAATTATTATTTTATTAAGAATGTACTGATTGTGCCTCATCCACGTTTATTTTACAATTTTTTAGTCTACGCTAATTTTCGTATTTTCTCTAATTTCGAGTTGCGTGTGGCTGCAGGTAAAGTAGTTATGTATTGTTCGGTTTTCATGAGGGTTACAATCCAGTGTGTCTCATTTGTAGATCAACACTGGTTTCGAAGAACAACAGTCAAATTATAGTTGTTTAATTTCTTTATATATTCTGCGACATTTTGTCGCCTTTTTATTTACGTTATTAACGACACACCCTGAACCCCATTTTCCCCCTCTCTTCCGGCTTGGGGCTTTTAAAAGTTAATAACTACAGGAGGACGACTTGTGTGGCGTAATGATAACTTTGTTTTGCTCGGGCCACTGCGTAGAATTATGATTATAGCTTGGAGAACAACGATAGCTAACTGAACATTAACTCCAAATTATAATATAACTTAAAACGACATAAGCAGCAGGTGACAGGAAATTTGTCGGAGGCACGATTTACCGACAAACATTATCTTAGTTCAGCCAATTTTAACGAAATATTTATGTTATATACACAAAAGTTACTCGCGAATCGGTCTGTATATTAGTGAATACCGTATCGAGAGTCCTGCAGCTGTTCATTAGATTAGCCTTCACATACAGACAGGTATAAACTAGACTTGATTGAATGCAATGTCTAATTAGTATTGTCTCTCGATACGGTAACTATTAAGGGCGAACAAAAAGTTTCCGTTTGAGGACCTTGCTGCAGCGAATACGCAACATAGCGCGACTCCGATTTAGGTATATAAGCACCGACATGTAGGAAGGGCGCTGAATGCAGAAACGAGAACTATGGCGATGTTATTACCAAATGCGTCCAAACAGGACCAACGTGTTGTTAGTTTTTCTTGGATATGGAATAACAAACACTGGTAGACGTCCATCAGAGCCTGAAGAATGTTTGCCGCCTGGGTTAGCCGCGCGGTCTCAGGCGTCTTGTCACGGTCCACGCGGCTCCCCGCGGAGGAGATGCGAGTGCTCCCTCGGGCATGGGTGTGTGAGTTGTCCAGGGAGCAACGAACAAAGCGTTTGGTCCCAAAAGATGAAAAAAAAATGTGTTTGGGGCAGCACATCTGTGGAAAGGTGAGCCAAGTTCTGTGTTGGTCGCCATTCGACACAAGACGCCAGTCGATCTAGGAAGTCAGCACAAACTACTTCAATTCAAATGGGAGACACTGGAGCACCTGCTATATAGTCCAGATCGCTCCCTGTACAATTATCACACTTTCAGTCCCTTAAAAGATACTTTGAAGGGTCGACGATTCTTGTCGGACGAATATATGCAGCAGGTAGTTACAGACTTCTTCATGCAACAGGACACAGTCTTTGACCAAACAGGTATCTTCAACCTGGTGCATCGGTGGGATGATTGCCTCAATGCTCAAAACGATCTTGCCTGACTGGCATACTGATTCTGGCCTTAATGCCCTTGGAATGGAAACCTTTTGATCGTCCACTATTTATTGCAATTAACTGCTATTTCTTATCGACAATTAATTTTCCGCTCCACAGTTACATGTTCGTTGTAATAAAAAGTCATAAGACTTAAAAGTGCCTATTTGGGAGCTGAAAACAGAGGTGCACCTTGTGCGAAAAGGACCCACCAAATACGAATCAAATCTTCAATGCGAAGAATGTCTTTCTCACATTCTGCAACACACTGACAATTTTGCTATTGAAAATTTCCTTAGCCTGTGGCCATGGTTGCTCTTTTTCCCAGGGATATAAGTCCTGAGACTGGCGGAAGGAGGTCTCCTTGGAGCTTGTAAAAGACAGTTAGAGGCACCGACAGACTGAAGTCTTGGGTCAGCCCATGATGCTCGTTCAAACACTTACTTTGCAAGAGGCCAGCCTGTGATATATTGAGACCTGTTTTAAGTGTCCCGGTAGAGCGAACGTTCCACCCTGGCCAGTAGTTTCAGAATCTGATGAATTTGCAATTATTGGTTGGCGCACTAAGTGGGTGACGATGTACAGTCTTAGAAATAAAACACGGCCGCCGACTGTTCGCAGCAGAGACTAAATCAGCGTCAGTCTCTTAAGCTTGCCAATGTAACTGGCTGCCCTACACAATTCTGTCTGGCCATATACACGACCTGACAACGCTGCAGGATGCTGAAGCATATGGAGGACGTGCTGCCATTCTTCGCTAGACACTACAGAGCTGTATATACTCGTGGCCCAGTGGAAGTCGGTTCATAGCCGTGACACGAAGCGGACCTACGAGGCACTATGAGGAGCACTCTGCAGGCATACCTTTGTCAAGACATTAGCGAGCGGTGCACGTCGCCACATCTGGTCGACTTTCCTCTGCAGACGACTGATTCAGACGCTAGTAGGAGATGGCGCACCATCCGTAACATATTTAGTGCTTCTTGTCACCTAGCCACTGTAGCGAAAGTGTTGGATGCACCTGCCTAGATACCTCCCGTTTAGCCATAGTTGACAGCCACTGACGGGGAAGCGAGTCTTCAGATTCCCTCTCCATCACTTCTGGAGGAAATGACGCCCTTGCACGCCCGTCAAAACCCGAGAAGCGATCTTACAGTTGCGATACCCGTCGACTTTAGTGTCGTACCAACCTCTGCTTTCCGCGCAGGTGGGATGGGGTCGATTGATGGCCAATCTCATTCCAATACAGAACAAAACGTTCAGAAGCAGAAGGCACCGAGGGAGCGCAAGAAATGTATTCGTATGCCACCTCATGACTGTCTCCTCAGGATGGCCGCATGGAACGGAAAACCGACGTCGGAAAACGCATCAATCTCGGAAGGCTAAGGGGACGCCCTACCTATTTACAGAGGTGGTCTTATGGTCTTACCTCTTTTCATGAGACATCATGATACATTGGTGCAGGGTGGTGGCTTTAATTCCATCCTCCACCCCAAAGATTATTTGCTGTGACATTCACCTTTCACAGAGCTTGTCACAATCATTGACCATCTTCAATTTGTGGATATGTGGGAACATGTTCATGGCGACTGTCCTAATTTCGTTCACTACAGCACACATTCTTCAACTCTCCTTCATCGCAATTATATCTCACGCTCACTAGCCGGAGGTACCTGACTGGCTGAAAGTAAGTTTCCACATCTACATCTACATGTACATGGATACTCTGCAAATCACATTTAAGTGCCTGGCAGAGGGTTCATCGAACCACCTCAACAATTCTCTATTATTCCAAACTCGTAAAGCGCGCGGAAAAAATGAACACCTATATCTTTCCGTACGATCCCTGATTTCCCTTATTTTATCGTGGTGATCGTTCCTCCCTATGTAGGTCGGTGTCAACAAAATATTTTCGCATTCGGAGGATAAAGTTGGTGATTGGAATTTCGTGAGAAGATTCCGTCGCCACGAAAAATGCCTTTCCTTTAACGATTTCTAGCCCAAATCCTGTATCATTTCTGTGACACTCTCTCACTTATTTCGCGATCATACGAAACGTGCTGCCTTTCTTTGAACTTTTACGATATACTCCGTCAGTCCCATCTGGTAAGGATCCCACACCGCCCAGCAGTATTCTAAAAGAGGACGGACAAGCGTAGTGTAGGCAGTCTCCTTAGTAGGTCTATTACATTTTCTAAGTGTCCTGCCAATACAAAGCAGTCTTTGGTTAGCCTTCCCCACAACATTTTCTATGTGTTCCTTCCAATTTAAGTTGTTCATAATTGTAATACCTAGGTATTTAGATGAATTTACGGCTTTTAGATTAGACTGATTTATCATGTAACCGAAGTTTAATGAGTTCCTTTTAGCACTCATGTGGATGACCTCACACTTTCCGTTATTCAGGGTCAACTGCCACTTTTCGCACCATTCAGATATTTTTTCTAAACCGTTTTGCAGTTTGTTTTGATCTTATGATGACTTTATTACTCGATAAACGACAGCGTCATCTGCAAACAACCGAAGACGGCTGCTCAGATTGTCTCCCAAATCTTTTATACAGATAAGGAACAGCAAAGGGCCTATAACACTACCTTGGGGAACGCCAGAAATCACTTCTGTTTTACACGATGACTTTCCGTCAATTACTATGAACTGTGACCTCTCTGACAGGAAATCACAAATCCAGTCACATAACTGAAACGATATTCCATAAGCACGCAATTTCAATACGAGCCGCTTGTGTGGTACAGTGTCAAAAGCCTTCCGGAAATCCGGGAATACGGAATCGATCTGAAATACCTTGTCAATACCACTCAACACTTCATGTGAATAAAGAGCTAGTTGTGTTTCACAGGAACGATGTTTTCTAAACTTATGTTGACTGTGTGTCAATAGACAGTTTTCTTCTGGGTAATTCATAATGTTCGAACACAATATACGTTCCAAAATCCTGCTACATATCGACGTTAACGATATGGGCCTGTAATTTAGTGGATTACTCTTACTACACTTTCTTGAATATTGGTGTGACCTGTGCAACTTTCCAGTCTTTGGGTATGGATCTTTCGTCGGTTGTATATGATTGTTCAGTATGGAGCTAATGCATCAGCATACTCCGAAAGGAACCTAATTGGTATACAGTCTGGACCAGAAGACTTGCTTTTATTAAGTGATTGAAGTTGCTTCACTACTCCGAGGATATTTACTTCTACGTTACTCATGTTGGCAGCTGTTCTTGATTCGAATTCTGGAATATTTACTTCGTCTTTTTTTGTGAAGGCATTTCGGAAGACCGTGTTTAGTAACTCTGCTTTGGCAGCACTGTCTTCGATAATATCTCCACTGCTATCGCGCAGAGAAGGCATTGATTGTTTCTTGCCGCTAACATTCTTCACATACGACCAAAATGTCTTGGGATTTTCTGCCAGGTTTCGAGACAACGTTTCATTGTGGAAACTGTTATAGGCATCTCGCATTGAAGTCCGCCCTAAATTTCGAGCTTCTGTAATAGATCGCCAATCTTGGGGATTTTGCGTCTGTTTAAATTTGGCAAGTTTATTTCGTTGTTTCTGCAACAGTGTTCTAACACGTTTGGTGTACCAAGGATGATCAGCTCCGTCGTTTGTTAATTTTATTTGGTATCAAACTCTCAATTGCTGCCGAAACTATTTCTTTGAATTTAAGCCACATCTGGTCTACACTTATATTATTAATTTGGAATGAGTGGTGATTGTCCCTCAGGAAAGCGTCAAGTGAATTTTTATCTGCTTTTCTGAATAGGTATATTTTTCGCCTATTTTTCGGGGGTTTGGGGATTACAATATTCAATCACGCTACGACAACCCTGTGTTCACTAATCCCAGGATTATTTGTTGCTAAGAGGTCAAGTGTGTTTTCACAACCGTTTACTATTCACGTGGGCTCATGAACTAACTGCTCGAAATAATTTTCGGAGTATGCGTTTAGCACAATTTCGGATGATATTTTATGCGTACCTCCGGAATTAAACATGTATTTACGCCAACATATCGAGGGTAAATTAAAGTCACCACCAACTATTTTCGTACGAGTCGGGTACGTGTTTGAAATCAAACTCAAGTTTTCTTTGAACCTTTCAACAACTGTATCATCTGAACTGGGAGGTTTGTAAAAAGATCCAATTATTATTTTATTCCGGTTGCCAACAATGACATCTGCCCATACTAACTCACAGGAAGTATCTACTTCAATTTCGCGACAAGTTAAACTACTTCTGACAGCAACAACCACGCCACCGCCAACCGTGTTTAGCCTGTCCTTTCGGAACACCGTTAGGTTCTTCGCAAAAATTTCGGCTGAGCTTATGTCCGGCTCTAGCCAGCTTTCAGTGCCTATAACGATTTGAGCTTCACTGCTTTCTATTAGCGCTTGGAGCTATGGTATTTTCCCAACACAGCTACGACAATTTACAACTGTTATGCCAATTGTTCCTTTATCTACGTTCTTCCTGCGTTTAGCCAGCTCCCTTTGTGACTCAAGCCCTTCTTGTGTAGCCAAATCCTGCGTGTAGTGGACAGCTGACCTATTCAGCGGAACCCGAAACCCAACCACCCTTTGGCGCAAGTCGAGGAATCTGCAGCCTACACAGTCGCAGAACCGTCTGAGTCTCTGATTCAGACCCTCCAACCGGCTCTGTACCAGAGGTCCGCAATCGGTCCTGTCGACTTTGCTGCAAATGGTCAACTCTGCTTTCATCTTGCAGCCTTTACCACTTCTGTTAGCCGCCCGAAACCAGAGAGAATCTCTTCTGATCCAAAGTATCACACATCATTGGTACTGATGGGAGCCACCACCTGCAGTTGGCTGCACTCTGTGCTTTTCATGGCATCCAGGAGGACCCTTCCCACATCTGGAATGACTCCACCCATTATGCACACGGGTGCACCTGAGTTTCTTACCCTCCTTGTGGGCCAAGTCCCTGAGGGGACCCTTAGCGCGCCTATCGTTAGAGCTCCCAAATACCAATAATCCCACCCTCTGCGATTGCCTGAATATTGCAGGCTGAGTGGTTTCCTCTGAAACAGGACAGGCGACAGCATCTGGCTCAGCGACAGTGTCAGCCACAGACAGCACCTGGAACCTGTTTGTCAGACAAACCGGGAAGGCCTTACAAGAGGCCACCTGGGAAGTCTTGCACCACCTGCTTCGCCCTGGGGCGACCTCCCACTCGACCACAGGTGAAGGGTCAGCCTCAGTGCCAGCAGTAACTGGGTTGGCCACTGGTGAGGACTGATCGGAGGGCTCGGACGTGCTGGACGTCCGTTGGATCCCCACGGCCGGCCCACAGCAGTTTGTCGGTTTTTCCGATCATGCGCCATTTGCCTGCACTGTCGCACTCGACCAACAGATGGTTTCGAATGGAGGGGTGTTTGGAAGCTGAATGTGGCCCTATTGGCGTCTCCTGACTATTTGCAACTTATCGATGTGACTTGGCATTCATGATGTCTACGATGTAATGGTGGCTGTTATGCACAAAAGCTGCACTCTATTTGTCCTTGACGACCTACGAGGGACTGCTCCATGATGCTTTTTCACCTGAACGATGTACAATAGTGAACTGTACCAAAAAACAGGCTGTAGCCTCACTCGCCGCCACCTTGAAGGGATGCTAGTGTGAGACACTCTTGTGACAATATGCGTTTGGAAGCTCCATTGATGTATCATCTTCTAGCAACAGGCGGCAACGGCGCCATCCTCTGATTCGACGCTTCACTAATGACGAAGGCAGCTAATATGACACATAATGTGGCTTTGGACTCGCCCTTCACGAGCATTGTGCTCCCCATTTACGAGCTGTCATTGACGAAGTCTCTTGGCGCGTGTTCATATAGAGGCATGAGTAAGGGAAGACGAAGTCCTTGATCCTATCCTAGTGAGAGCTGCTAACATGTCATCTGACGGCATCCCCTCGAATTTTATCAAGCTCTCCGACATCTCTTAGCACCCAAATGGACTGAACTGATGTCCACCATGGTGAGGGTCCCCGTTGCCTTTGTAGGGGGCCCCGTTGTCCCATTCACGAACCACCAGAGTGTCCATACTATCAGAGACTGTCTCCTCTTGACCGTGCTAAATAGCGAAATGAAGTTCTTTAGCGGTGTAACTTAAGAGAACGGCTCGTTATGTGATGTCCTACGGTCAGGTGTCACTAGGTGGAGCATGCAACATTTGGACAGAGCTCTGCCGCTATAGGGGTATGATTGCTCTCATTTGAGCTCAACATTTTCCTGCAGCGTAGGCCTCCTCAGACACATATCCGTCATATGGGATACACAGAAACCATTGTTGAGGTGGTCATACGTTTCCTGCACAGCGCATCATCCTATGTCCTGTATAATAGCAGGGTCACACGTGTTGTGCAGTGCTGTACGCTTTCGCTATAGAACGATTGTTATGTGGACTATTACAACGACTGAAGAGGATGTCCCAAGGTGGAAATCGATATTCCTGCGCCGCATTTCCAGACAATTTGGTCCTCTGCCTTGAAAGTGCTGACAATAACTGGGTGGGATTCGCTTAGGTGGCGATCAATGGAAAAGCGGATCTCTTAATGTACGTAAATTGCGAGCAATGTGTATTGGTATAGGCCCGCCTCAGTGGAGCGTTGACTTGCTCACTGTGAGCGATGCCTTAATCTGCCTTCACACCGATTTTATGATTGACCTGCGGCGCTCTGTGGCCATCAACTGGAGATGGTTGCTGCAGCAGGTCGGGTTTTGACTTGTTAAACATCACCTCTACTCCCTTTACCTTCTGCATTGTACACGCTATGCCATCACCTACATAGCATCACAGACTCTTCCGGTCATGCACACGCTAGATCGCCAAATGTTGGCGGCAGTGGTTTCCTTCGTTTGTAGGTCCACATGGCAATGACGTCGATAAGCTCCACTCACATACTGTCTATAGGGTTGGCGTCCGGCGATCGTGGGACGAACGCCATTAACTTTGTCCTGTCTTGTCCCTGAAACCAGTTATCAAGAGCTCTGCTTTGATGGATGGATCTTTGCTCCTGTAAATAAAGTGTTACCTAGTTATTTCATCGAAGTGTATCATTTAAAAAAATGTATTTATGACTGGCATGGTGTGTTGGTATTTTCTACAGCATTTAAGAATTCAACTCCAGCCGTAGCTGAGAGATCTAGGCTAAATAGCCGATGAGGGACGCGGTATACCGAGTCCCAACATATGACGAGAGTCGTAGCCTGCTGAGAGGCACCTTCGGACCAATCGGTTGAATCAGATACGAATGATGTGGTATCGAAATGAGATGTATAAAAAATCCTACAATTTTAACTTCTGCGTTGCGACAGAGTATTGCAATAACACTCCCTCGGTGGAGTAACAAGCACCAGCTGTACAAGAAATATGAAATGAAAAGGCCAGAGGACCCAAGCGGCGAAATTCGGTCGGCGGGTAGCAAGTTTCATTTCAGGTGACGCCACATTGGGCAGCCTGGGTGTTGGTGGTGATAAGGAAAACTCAACACCGAGGCCACGAGCGGAGAAAATCGCAAAACAGGAAAATTTGAGGAATATGACGTAATAGTTGTTGCGAATTCAGAAAGAAGACTGAAGAGGTCAACATAGATGTGAACACTGGGTACTAAAGTTAATCAAACCGAAATGTTCAACCATCGCGCAAGTAGTCCAGAAGTTATATCAGATGCCTAACACAGGTCAATAGAAAAATAGTAATAACAAAACAAGCATTTATGGTTGAGACATTCCCACAATTCAACGTATCAGAGAAAATACGCAGCTCCAAGGCAGAGGACAGAGGACAGAAAAATGTAGGTGAAAACTGTAAAATATCTGAATACGCGACAAAGAACAAAGAAGGCAAATGAATAAAATAAAAGAAGATGGAACTCATTCGTTACATTTATGACACATCCCCCTTCTAATGAATGTATCCCCCTTCTAATTATGAGACTAGAAGCTATGAGGGCGACAGAGGAAACTAATTTCATGACATCGGGACTAGAACAAAATGCAATAACTATACTGGGGACAACAGCAGAATACTAAATGACAGAGAAGCACTGTTGTTATGACAAATTGTAGTCTGTAGGAAATGAAAAGGTGAATATATGAAAACTATCGAAAACCGTTATGTTATTTCCTGTTCAAATCTGCTGGAAATAGAGGTCTCATTGAAGTTACAGCAGCTCGACGCTTATCTTCACTACGTATTCTCGAATACTAACATAGGCCTAGCTGTTGACGATGGCATCAGTTTTCCACAGGTGCCCTATTCACCAAGCCGAGATGTAAACCCAAATGCCAACAGAAAAGTATCCGCTTCTCTCCCATTCCACAAGATACTTTGGACTGAAGCTCTCTCCCCATGGCCAGTACACATAGTAATATTAAAACAGTTTTGTGCATTTTGTGTTCAGACATCATTCCGTAAGTCGTCACCAGATGGACTGAAAGTCAAATTAACAACGCGTTCAGAATCACATTCAACCCAAAATTGAGTATTACTTTTGGTAAGCGAGTGTCGAAGAAATTAAACTTCAATAATACCAATACGAATATTTTGATAGAAGAAAGGCCCCATTACTATGCATCTATTAAGAATTAATTAAGATTTAATTGTAAGAGCTTGAGAAAATAACTAGAGGCCTTGGCCTTCGCTCCGTTTTCTTAACATCTTGTTGTTATTTTGGACCTCGGTGTTAGGAATATTCCAAGTAGATATCCTCATTCATACGGCACTTTTTACCTTTCTTGTCAAAGCATCAGTACCAATTAAATTGTACTCGTTGTGAGCAGATGATAGAAACAAGTGTATGTTCAGAATGGTATGGTTGCTCAGTGAATGTGGTGGTGTTAGGCTGTCCACGTGGTCTGAATGACGTCAGTGATGACACATTAACTCTATCGCTAATTACCTTAGTAATGATAAGGTGGGGGCGACTGAGCCTCTTGTGGGCAACGAGTCTGATTAAGCTCTCCATATATCATCCTGCTCTGCGAGCAAGCCTACATTATACATTGTCTTGCAATTAGAAACTACTGCCCTGCTTCACCGCCTCACCTTTCCCTCAAGCACAAGCAGAGTATGGGACAAAAAATTGCTAACTTTTTAAAGAAAACCCCCGCCACTCTGCTCATTCTAATACACAAAGCATGTTCGCAGCATATTGTTGGTGGAACAGTGACTATGCAGTACTGAAAAAAAATCTACAATCGGAATTTAAATAATTTGCGACTTTCGGCACAGACATATACTTTTTCAGTAATACACGAAGCACCTGTCTCAGTAGCACCAAGCAGACACAGCGTTCATTCTTGTGGTAATTACAATGAGTCTGCTGACAGTTACTTATCAAATACGAGGGTTGGAACTTTAATAGTGGCAACTATTTATATACAGCTCGTAGAAAATAGATACGTGTTTCAAGTTTTACTGACCTTCAAAGAAGTCAACAGCATTGTGTATAGCCCTTGCCAGCGATGTGGAAGTTGTAGGATACCCTTAGCAATGCCAGTTGTGTTGACAGTTCGAGTGGCGCGGTCTATTGCCCAACGAATTTGTAGCAGTTCTGATGTGAATACCATGAAGTGATGCTTCAGTTTAGAAATCGAGTTGAACTTACGAGGGCTTAAGTCGTAGGTTGTGTTCGAAAAATGAACAGCCGAGAGACAGAAGTGATGACACTTTCTGCAGGACCTGCAGGACAATGCTTAAGCATGGACAGTGCAAGCTGTTACTGATTTGTTTGACTGATGGTGCTGCTAATTGGTATACCACCTACTGCTCTTCCCTGACTTAAGCCCTCGTTAGTTCAACTTGATTTCTAAACTGAAGGAAACGCTTCACAGCATTCGCTTCAGAACTGCTAGAAATTGGTCAGGCGATAGACCAAGCCACCCGAACTGTGAACACAACTGGCACTGCTAAGAGTATACTACGGCTTCCACACTGCTGGCAACGGTTTATACGTAATGCTGGTGACTACTCTGAAGGTCAGTAAAACTTTGAAACACGTATCTATTTGTACAAGCTATAAATAAATAGTTGCCACTATTAAAGTTCCAATCCTCGTGTTACCATCTGCTATGCAACTGAAATGACAGTCATTACACTTGTTTTATATGTTACAGTGAGTAAAGTGGTAAGTTCGTTGCAGTCCTGTTTCCCCTGTTATAAAAGATTCTGAGTATTAATTATTTGACTGTATAGGCGCCACACTGTAATTCACATGTATCTGACATGAATTAAGGGCATCACATACTGATGACTAAGGAAATGATGCTGTTAAAGCGTTATTGCACAGATAGCAAGACAAACGTTCGGAAATCACTAGTATTGTCTCAAAAAACAATTATGTTTAAAATTTCAATTTGGCTACTGACAAAGGCACCTTCCAAGATCTGAGATTCAGTTCGGGATGAGACTTTGTGGTTACTAGTCTACCTCAAGGATGTCCACTCATAAAAGTGTTACAGCGCACAACGCAGAAAATTCCGAAAGAAAAGGCTCTAAAGTTTTAAACGTAGCTCATTCACATCTCATATATGGATCATAAGCAGCAAAGCAGCACAAAAATGAAGTAGTTCGATCAGTAGTGTAGTAGGCACTCATGCGGCTGATCTAGGTTCGATCTTATTTACCGGTGGGTAGGTAGGATTCTTTTAAAAATTATAAAAATTGTTAAATAAAGTAAATAACATGAATATTATCAATTAAATTGTAAATAATTTAATTTTGTTTATAAAATGGCTAGCACAGGTATTTAAAATGTGAATTATACTCATCAATATTTTCTTTCTGAAAAGTTGAATAATTTCAAATGCAATTTTGATGGAAGTAAATTAACTAACATGTCACAAAATTCTGAGTCAAGTTTCAGTTACAAGGTGTACAACTTTGCTTCTGCTGTTTTACGATAGGTGGCGAGAACAGTATGAAGCAGTCGAAAGAAACAGATCGCAGATATCAGGCAGTTGGCTTGGACCTCAGTCAACAGAACCTCATTCACATTGAGTAATTCAAATTGGGTTATATTAGGAACATCATTAGCAACAGTCTTTTCATTTGCAAGAATAGTTTGCAACTATGTCCAAGCACACATCCGATACTATCATTTACATCCATGTAAATGTAATGTTGCTTTCACTAATTAATTTATTTAAAATTTCATCGGCCTCAATGTGAAAATTTATTATTTCTGGATGAATAAATTTTTCTCAGTTTTTCAAATTATATTGACCAATATGAATTACTACTGTCTCTCTATCACAATACATTTTTATTGTATAAAAACCACATAGTGCAACATTACCACAGCTAGATCATACAGATACAGACAGTCTTTTTCTGAGAATGAATGACTTACCACTAAACTGAGACGGGTAACTCATTTACTACCCATAAAAATATTATTAAGGAAATGAAAACCGATTGGTAATCAAAAATGAAATACCAAATAAGAAACAGAAAAATATTCATGGCAACCTCTTACCTAATTCTGTTCAATGTGCTTTAATAATTTCAAGGTGATGTGAAGAAGCAGCATTAATGATTAATGATATTCTCGCTTTGTGGTGGCTGAAATAGAATAAAATCAGTCATTTTTAGGTTTACTCCAATCAAATGTTTAGATGAGCCAAAATATCAAGAATTTATAAAAATGTGTAAAAATAGAAGATAGAAATAGTGACAACATTACTACTTCTATTGAGAATAATGAAGAAATTATACTATTAGATGAATGACAAGGTAATATGCTCATAGTATTTGATGATTTCATTCTAAAAAATCAGGATGTTTTTAGAGAATATTTTAGTACTGCCTGACATTTAGGAATAAATTGTTTTTATTTAGCTCAGATAAACTCAAAAATACCAGAACAATTAGTGAGAGATAACCTAAATTTGTTACATATATTTCGTAGAGATGATACAAATTTAAATCATATGTACCACGAGTTTGATGCTGGTGATTTTAAGTTTGACGATCTTAAAGAATATTGTAGTAAATGCTGGAATAATGGTTAGTTCGAATTTTTATGATAGAAATGACTAGAAAACTTAACAAAGGAAACTGCAGATATCAAATTGACGATATTTTTACATCACCCATCATACATAAGAGATGATTTACTAATGTTCTTTATTTACAGTAAATGTTTGCAAAATATGACCCATATGTTAGTAAAAAAGCTAGATGAAACAAAAAGGAAAAGAAGGAATTAAAAGAAGATTTTGCAAAATGGAAAAGACAACCAAGAAG
Organism: Schistocerca piceifrons; assembly: GCF_021461385.2. Lineage (NCBI taxonomy): Eukaryota > Metazoa > Arthropoda > Insecta > Orthoptera > Acrididae > Schistocerca > Schistocerca piceifrons. The sequence goes on from NC_060143.1 coordinate 550,526,055, forward strand.
AGAATACGAAAACTATAAAAAAAGAATATCAGCATTGCAACACAAGGAAGTGAAGAAGGATTAGATGACAGTCGTTCTGAAAGCTATTCAAGAAAATTTGGAAGTTGAAAAAGAAATGTTTCTTTATGACCATTATGTAGAAGAATTTAATGACATACCAACAATAAAAATATGCTTATAAATTAAGAGAATCTGAAATAAAAGATGCATTGAATAAATACTGAAGAAGAGAAAAAGAACAAAAAAGATAAACAACAATAAAATTTTTTGACTCAGACCTATTGGTTATCTTAAATATGTTGGTACATAAATTAACTATTGGTGAAAATATATGCAATGCTACAGATGTACTGGCGAATCTTTTAACTAAAAAAACACATTATAACTAAACTACTTAAATATATCTGATGTGTGAATTGATCGACAGATAAGCAGTAAATCATGAAGATGAATTAGCTGGAAATAAAAATCATCATAACAAAAACGTAGGAATAATGCAAATGTTAACAAAATAATTTTGTGACTTCATTACCAATAATCAAAAATGAAAATCAAATATGACTAGAGTGTTAATAGCTTGTCACACACTTTTTGGAAACCTGAAAAACAGGGAGAAGATTGAGTAAATTGGATTTTAAATAATTTCCAATGACAGAGATGCATCTCCCAGGATTTTGTGTACTGCAAACTGTTCACTAAACTAGATGGATGACTAGAACGTGGTGATATGGTCATAAATTTCTTAGAAGAAGCATGCAACAAACATGACATTGCTTACAGAGATAATAAAGGTTTAGAAACTAAATATCAAGCTGATAAATAACTTTAGCTAGCTACAGAAAAGAGAATGTTTGCTAAAGATGCATCACTTGGAGAAAAATTATTAGCAACAACAGTTAGAGGCATAATGTACGGGAAGAGAAAATTGGGAATGGGTTTGGATGTTGGTGAAAGTGGGTGAGGACTAAAAAAATAGTCTCATAACAAGTTTTAGGCACACTAGGTCACAACGTCTAACCGTAACCCGACACATACAGATTTGTACTTGCATGCCTCAGCTATCATGCTCCTACACAGCGAGAGGGTGTTCTGAGCACACTGGTGCACAGCGCACGCGATATCTCGGATTGTGACAGCCTAGCGGCTGAATTGCAGCTCTTGCAGGCCGTGTGCCGCACGAACGGTTACAACAACCGGCAGATAAAACGGGCCTTAAGGCCGAAGAAGCCGAGACCGCAGCCTTCCGAAGACGAAAACAAACAGGTTGCGACAGCGATCATACCATATGTCGGGAACGCATCGGCAAAGATCGGCAGAATACTCAGAAAATATAATGTCAAGTGCGTGTTTCGCCCTCCATCCAAAATGAAAACATTATTAGGATCAGTCAAGGACGACTGACGACTCCGGAAACCGGGAGTTTACAGCATCCCTTGCTGGAGCGGGGATATGTATATATGCCAGACCATCCGGACGGTACAGGAGAGATGTAGTCAACAGAAACGTCACGCAGACAACGCACAGCCGACCAAGTCCTCTGTGGCAGAGCACTGTACCTCACATGGACATGACATGAACTACGATGGCACAAAGGTGTTTCAGCAATCGAACACCTTCTGGGATTGTATCGTCAAAGAGGCAGTGGAGATCCGGCTGCATGACGAATTAATAAATAAAGATAGCGTTTTCCAGCTAAGCAAAGCCTGGGATCCCGCTTTAAGCACGATTAAAACACAACGACAGACTACACGGAAATCCGCTCCTGTCAGGACATCTGTAGAAGAAGAAGCATTGTCACCACGACGGCAGAGTTCCGTAAGCGGTCGTGGCCGCGGAAGGACTGCGGCCCATGAGCTGTCGCGGGGCGCCGCACTTCCCCCACCACCGGCCGCGGACCGCTCGGAACGCCTGAAGATGGCAAGAAGTTGGCTTGCCGAAATATCGCGCTTTTTGGAAGACGCTACCTGGTTGAAAACCCGACAAATTTTCAACTTTTCCACAGGTCCTAAAGATTATAATTTGGAATGTATTCTGAAGTATTGTGTTGAAAATACAATAAAAACAATAGAGTCTACACAGGAACTAAACTGCTGTTATTGGAGATAAAGCATTTAGAAATGAGAATTATAAGTAGAACCAATTTTGTACAAGAGCCATTTAGTAGCTTTCCAAAAATAATTGGTTTAAAAGAGTCGAAGAAATGTTACTTCCCACATTTATTCAATACCCAAGAAAATGAAAATTAAATAGGATTTTTTGGGAGATGTCAAATATTATTGTGTTGAATCTATGAAACCAGAGAAAGAGAAATATGTCTCAAATCGGATAAGCAAAAAGTTAAAGGAAATTATGTATGCAATAGAGGAAATGAATGAATGAATACTGCAATTCTGATGTAGATATATTGAGAAGAGATTGTTTAGAAATAGAAAAACAATTCATTGAATTAGCTAAAATAGATCCATTATGTTATTTAACAATTGCTAGAGTTTTCGTGGCTGTATACTGATGCAAATATTTCCCTAATAGAAAAATTGTTGTATTGAATAAAGAGCAGAAGCAAAACTATAGCAAAGAGTCTATTGCTTGGCTAAACTGTTTAAACAATAATAGTATTCTACATGCTCTTAATGGTAGTGAAGTAAGTATATCTGGAGCAAAAGTAGATGTCTTTGATAAAGAAAACAGTAGTTTTCATCAATATCATAGCTGTTTCCGGCATGGTTGTAAAAATGTTTTCAAACTGAAATGGTTAACAATATAAATAAAGAATCGATGAATGACCTGTATCAAAAGACGTTAATAAGAAGCACAAATATGCAAAACGCTGAAGAATTTAGTGGAGATTTGGAAATGTGAGTGTATTAACACAGTAGATTTTTAAAATATTAATAAATTAAAAAAGTTGCCTAAAGCTATTGAACCTTTGAATCCAAAAGGTGCATTTCATGGTTGTCAAACTAATACCATAAAATTAAGAGATAAAGCAAGTGGCATTATCATGACAATAAAATATCAGAGCCATTCAATAAGTAATGCCCCACATTTTTTAAAAAGCAGTTAATATACCTAGACAATCGTCCTTGTTGGTGCTTCACACTTCATGTTGGTTCTGTGCACCAGTGAAGTTTCGAAATGTTCTGCCAGGTTGGCAGAGCTGTAGTACAGAGTCAAAATGGTGTCTTCATACAACTCACATTACAACCAACATGCTGTTGTTGAATTATTCTGTGGAGAAAAAGAAACCATGATGAACATTCATTGATAGAAGTACAATTGGGCGATGGGTAAGGAAAGTTACAGCCTCAGGATATGCAGAAGCAGAGCTCCATGATCAGCCACACTCAGGACGTCCTGTGACAGTCATTGTTCAAGACATGCTGAATTCTGCAGATGCCATTATTCGTATCGACCGGCGATTCACAACTCGACAGTTGCCTCTAAATTTGTTGGTCAGCATTGAAAGTGCATCTGCAATGATCAAGACTCTCGGATGTTGAAAGAGGTGCTCATCATAGGTTCAATGAATGCTCGCAGCGGACCACAGGATTCAAAGAAAGGCCATTTCATCTGAATTGTTGGAGCGTTTTGAGACCAACAGGGAGGCCTTTATGTCACAGATCGTTAAGGGGGGCGAAAAGTGGGTGCACTACTTTGAGCCCAAAACAAAAAGGCAGTCCATGGAGTGGTATCAACCTCAATCACCAAAAAAGAAGAAATTCAAGACAACCCCATCCGCCAGAAAAGTCATGGTGACTGTCTCCAGGAATTCTGATGGCATCATTCTCCTGGATTTGATGCCAAGAGTGTCAATCATCAATTCAGAAGCATGAAGACTCTGAATAAACTCAAGAAGCGTTTCTAACGTGTTCAATCGACACGAATCCAGTAGCAATCTTGCTCCAACAAGATAAAGCACTCCCACACACAAGTCTGAGAATCCAGAAACAAATCGCCAAATTGGGTTGGACATCTTTGCCTCATCCACCCCACAATCCCGACCTGCCATCGTCGGACTTCCATAGCCCTTGGGCCACTCAAAGATTCTCTACAGGGAACACACTTCAAAGATGACGAGAGTGTCAGTCACGCAGTGAAAACATGACTGAGGCTACAGGACAAGAGCTTTTACCAGCAGCGAATATATGTTCTACAATAACGTTGGCATATGGCCATAGAAGATGATGGAGACAATGTAGACAATAAGGACATGAACAACACATTTAGTTGTATATTTTCACCAAATTCTAACTCTTAACAATAAATATGTTCTGAGAAAAAATAAACGTGGGGAATTACTTATTGAGCGACCCTTGTATATTGATGTCTGTAGTCTTTTATCAACTGCAAAATATCATGAATATTATCCTAAGAGCCATCCAACAAAAATTTGTAGACCGAGACATTATACTAAATAGGTAGAGATTTATAAAATGGAAAGTGTTGGCACCTATAGGAGTGTAGAATCAACCTTTGCCAAAAGAGATAAAGATCAATAAAAATGGAAAACTGCTCTTTTACTTATGTGTCAAATGTGCAGAAGAAAAAATAAATGAATGTAATCACAATGATGATGTAAGACGTTTTATTGGAAATTCGCCATCTGATGAAGTAAAGAAAGTCGTGGAAAGAATGATATAAAATGTTAAGTATCAATAAAGCGTGTGATTTTTGAGATAAAAGCAACATGTTGTTTAAAAATTATGTAAAACACTTTATGAAAATATAATTAGCAACCACTCCCCATGAGTTTGAACCTAATGACTTATACCTCAAAACAGAGAAAGACAGTTGGATATTGCATTAGATCCTGATAAGATAAAAGAAAACCCAGAATAAAATACTGTTGCTATGATATGTCTAAATTCATTGTGGGGAAAGTTTAGACAATGGCAAAATATGAGTAAAACTGAGTATATTACAGATTATCACCAGTTTTATGAGATATAATCGGACGATTGATTAGACAATATTGACATAAATTTTATTAATGATAATATGGCGCAGATGAAAAGCAATTTCAAAGGTTATTATATAGAAAATAACACTGATGTAAATATTTTTATGACAGCACTCACCATATCAAATAGATGGCTCAGGTTGATAAAATTTTCTCAGTTTGACAGCTGAATCAATGTGTTGTTCTCCAGCAACATTTCACCAAGTTTCTTACTTTCCATCTTCAGGTGACAATGGAAAGTAAGGAACTTGCTGAAACATTGCTGGAGAACAATGCATTGACTCAGCTGTCAACTCAAGAAGATTTTATCATCGAGATTTGCCGAGAAAGCCTGCATTCTCATATAAGGCTTAGGTTATTTGATATGTTAGATAAACTTGGAGAATCAGTTACGTATTTTGATACAGGTGGGGTAATATAGAGTATATAGATGATGGCAAAGATACTGTGGAAACAGGTTGTACGCCATGTGAATGGAATGACAAGTTAGGAGACAGGTGGATTCAAATCTTAGCATCGACTGGATCTAAAAGTTACTGTTTTAAGAAAAATGATAGAAATACTGTGATGAAGATGAAAGGGTTTACTTCAAAATATAAGGATATTCAAAGGTTGAATGGAAAATATATGATTAAAGTACTTGAGAATGAAGTGAAAGAAAAGATACAATTAGAGTACAAGCTGATAAAGAGCGATTTTAAGCCAAAAACTTAATCAACAAGTAAGTTAAGAAAGAATTCTCATTTTAGTATAGTATAGTAAAAGAATAGTTCCAGATAATTATGATCCAGTGCCATAAGTATATTACAATTAAAATAAGATTTCTACATTTTCTAACATAAAAATAAAATTTTTATTGGGAATTTTTTAAACATTTATATAAATAAAGTAACTTTTTTCTTGTATTCTCCATTTTCTAAAACTACTTCCTTTCGATTTCTCTTTTTTAATTCATACTTTTGAGAAGCATGAATCTGAATTAGAAAGTCAGAAATTTGAAAACTATCTTTAATACACCAGCTTTCATTAAATATAAGTAACGCTTCCTTTCTTCTGTAGCTAATATTTTTTGTAAAAAATTATAATTATTATTTTAATATTCATATTTTGTATGTAGACTTTCGTTTTTTAAAATTCTGTTAAGCTTTTTTTGTTCTTCATGAGAATAAATATTTTATTTCTATTTTTGTCACCAGAGTTTTGGAGCATAATTCATTTTTTTAACTTTTGACGGTTCCCAATATTTTGTCTTCTTCATTTAAATAATTTTGTTCCTTTTGTCAAATACGTATCTATCTTTAACAATGCCACCACTGGAATAATACTGTTTTTGCAATCAATGTTGTCTACGTATAACATGTAACATTTTATTGCAATAAAAATTTTGTCCATTTAAATGGAGCCCCTCCTGAAGAAGCTCAATAATGCAAGCAATTCTAATTTGTTTAAAAAATAGAGATATTAATGTAATGGGTTGAATAACACTACTGGATACAAATATTTCAATACCAGATGTGCAGATAAAATTAGACTGTGCTTAATAATGGGTTTAAGATTCCTTTACTGAATGGATATTTGAAATCAATAGCAATTTAGGTTTCTAATTGTTTGAAGAGGGACATGTTAAATTGAGATACAATTGATTAAAGGAAATGAAAGCTAATTCTAATATATTTCATGATTTAGAATTTTTAGTTTAACTGAAATTTATGATCAATTTTTTTATTATTCTGCCCACATTATTTTTTCCTGACAAACCTGCTTAGTTCTCTCTGCATTGTCAGCTACGTCACAACGAATATCTGGTTCGCTACAGCTGAGAGCTGTAGAGTTTTACAAGTGGCGTAGGTTCCAAATATCCTGGAATACCACTACCCATATCGTTTAGTGCCTTGTGAACTTTGCGTGGAAAGACTTATACCAGACTGGACATGCATACTCTGCAGCACTTTGAAATGTTGCTAATGTCGTCGTTCGGAGGGTTTGTCGTTTGGAGTCCTCCCTACTACCAGTGATCCTCGAAAGGATACTATTTCTGGCTTCCAGCTTAATTCTCATATCCTTACAGTGCTGCCTGTATGACAGACAAAGTGATTGGTCTCTTTCTTGTTATTCAAATCTTTCTGGCAAGTTAATAGCAAAACGGCGTTTAGACTATGTAATGATAGCTCAGCATAAAGAAGTGACATAAATTTTATTTTAAACGGGGCATGAATGTTAATTTAGCACAATGATTGAACGAAAGTGAGAGTTCTGGCGCGCAGACCAGAGGGTAATCCTTCCATATCCTGTTAAAACAGACGCTGAGAACACAAGTCAGTTCAGTAGGCGGCAAAAATCACACGTTCGTCGGAACTGCGAGGTATCATCTGTCGTTTCTACCTAACACTACTTCATGAAGTCATCATTCAGCTACTTCTTCTTGTTCACATGAAATGTGATACTGGATGGAGGGCTATGGCTTCCACAGCCAGAAATCCTACGTTAGACAAAAACTTGGACTGACCAATTCAACACATATCTGTTAGTCCACTGAGCAGGCTGAAAGCAATACGTGTCACTAGTCCACTGAAGAGTGCTCTTCAGACAGATAAGAGTTTCTACATATAAAAAGCAAATTTAACTGTGTAATATGTTTACAAAAAATACACTTTGTAGTGAAAAATGTTGTAACATTCGCCTATCTGTCTAATATTCAGTTTCTGATATTGATAGCTATATAACGTGAACCTTAGTGTTTCTGTCAGGGTGTCTCTAGGTTCAGTCCACAGGGAGGATGATCTTTCCGTAGGACGCTCTTCGGACAGCATCAGTTTGTTCTGGGAGTGAGAGACACTGCTGTATCCAAGGTGAGGGTAACGATAGTACCTAATATACTTATCGTATCCACAGATGTGGCGGAGAGTCCTCCGGTGGTTGTGCTGCTGCGGCAGCACTGAGGAGGAGGAAGAGAACAACGTACAGTTGGAGGAAGAGGAGAAGAACGTCCAGCTGGAGGCGGAGGGCGCCCCTCCAGACCCAGTGGCGGTCATGCAGCAGGTGAGACTCGTCGCTGTACGTCACTCCAGAATGCTAGCAGTGTTTTGGGGCAGACCCACTGTTCAGGGGATGCACAAAAATATGGGAAAGCATTGCCACACCTAACAAGAAAACCCATGGTAATTAAATAATAGCCTCCAGTCGAATGGGAATGGATGACTATGCATTCTGTATCGTTCTCAAGGGGTCTTATACCATTCTTTCTGCAAAATAGTGGCAATTTCAGGTAACAACGATGCAGGTGGATAGCATTCTCGCACCTGTCTCTCCACAGTAGATCACAAAGGCTCGATAATATTGAGGCCTGGTGACCGTGATAACCAGGGGGGAAGTGACAGTTCATCCCCGTGGAAAAGAAAACCAGTCCTGGTCGATGGGAACAGTTTGAACAGGGGCCCTGTTGTCTTCGAGCACAGCATCGCCATTGGGGAATAGACGTTGTACCAGGGGATCAGCCAAAATGCTCATATAGCCATGGACATTAATGCAACCTTGTATAGTGATCGCAGGGGCCCATGAAATACCACGATACTGCTGCCCCAATCATCTCCAAACCCCCGTCGTTTTTCGCTCTTGGGATTTAAACTCGGCCATATGTTGGAAACATTGTACAACATCACTGATTCGACCAGGTGACCTTCTTCTATTGTTCCACAGTCAAGGTCTTTTGTCTTTCGCACCACGTTTTCCTCTTACGGGCATTTTTGTCCTTGTTGATTGGTTTTGGAATTACAGTTAGCCCTGAAATTCTCTGCTAATGGAGCTTCCTTAGTGTTGTTGTGGTGAACATGGCGTTCGCGAGTGCCACGTTCGGTTCTGCAGTGACTTTTACTGCTGACTCTTCCTACTGTTCGTCGCAGTCCTCTCCACGAGCGTATGTCAAGATCACTCAACACACGCTTTCGTCTCTGTTCTCACTTAGCGGATGACGGTTTTTTTCGTTTCCCTGTACACGCTACAGATCTTCGGCATGGTGCCTCTTGAAACACCGAACACTTTGGCTACCTTGGTTACGGAAGCACTCGCCATTCGAACACCAACAGTTTTCCCACGTTCTAATTCACTTAACTACGGTATAACATTGTTGTTACGACGACTGACATCTGCAACGTATTGAGGATATAGCACAGGTGCCGTTCGTGGTCAGAGACAACAGAGCAACCTGCAGGCTTGTCCAGAATAGCACAAACTTCTCTCAATGTTTCCATAGTCCCGTCCAACGGCTTTATACAGAAGAAGACAGGCATTTCATCATACCGCAATTAGCTGTTCCTGCTTCTGCACCTGGACAAGCTTCCCTAGTGACATATACACAGCTAATCAAGGTTCAAGGAGACTGAGCTCTCCTGACAGACCCATTCTGCTCTTACCACTTCCCTACTCACTACTTGACACTCCCCACCTCCTCCTGTACTGCTGATTCCGCTTCTCGTGGCCTCTACTGGCCAGTTCCTTATTACATGCGGATAGACGGATAACCCGAACAGACTGGTGTGCAAAATTAATGCCACAAACCAAAATTTTGCAAGGTTGCGTTTATTGTGCCACAAAACAGTATAATCATCTCATAGTACAGTAGAAACAACACAAAGAATACAGAACGTAAACGACTGCAACATGCATAATGGTAGACAAAAATGTCTTCGTGTTTTCCAACTTAAAGGATTTGCACACACATTCTGACAACTGGTTAAAGTGCTGAATGTGAGGTTTGACCACCTCTGGTGCCAACACAGACCAGACAAACGACGGGGCATGCTGTTAATGTTGTTTTCAGTCTCATGTTGAGGCAAGAACGCCCATTCTTATTGCAGCTGCTGTCAAGTCTTGGTGAGTTGTTGGCGGATGCTGAGGTGATGCAACCTGTATCCACAGTGCATCACAGACGTGTTATACTGGATTCAAATCGGTAGAACTAGCAGGCCACGTCATGAGTGCAAATATCTTCCGTTCCCAGGGAAACATCAACCACCCGTGCTCTATGAAATCGATCGTTATCGGCCAGCAATACGACGTCTGGGCCCACAGCACCTTGCAACAACTGCACAGGAGGTCCCAAGGAAACCTCACGGTACCTGACAGCAGTTAAGCCATGCCGATTTAACTGTACAATTTCATGAAGAGGTGTTCGAGTGGTCAACGTAACCCCCGCCCACACCATTAGGGATCATCCTCGTTATCAGTCTCTTCCACAATGGTTGGGTCACGAAATCGAGTTCCGCATTCCCTCCAGATCCCAATTGGTCGAGAATCACTGTTCACACCAAATTGTGACTCATCAGCGAAAATAACATTGGACCACAATTCGACCGTCCAGGTGGCGTCTTCACTGCTCTACTCTAGACGTTCCCTTCTGTGAAGATGCGTCAGAGGTACACATACAACAGGTCTCCGACAGTAAAGGCCACTCTTCCGAAGCCTTCTGTACACCGTTTGCCTCCATGCAACACGTGCAGTGGATGCTGCGAGGTCAGATGCCAGTTGCCGTGCAGCCAAACAACAGTTCTCTGTTGCTCATGTTACACGTGGTCGGCCCTGCCCTGGTCTTCGGGACACAGTTTCGATCTGTATAAACTTTCGCCCATCTAATTCATATTAAGCCATCGGGTCACATCAGTCTGCGACTGTCCTGCTACCATTCTTCCCACGGCCCTCCACCGCAGAGACAGTGGTAGGCGTCATCTCAGAAACTTGCCTGTGATATATATATTATTCATTTTGAGGTTGAAGCCAATTCTTGTGTCTCAGTAAGCAATCCAAAAATATGTGAACTGTACTCTTCAATACATAAGCACCTAAGAAAATTATTACACGTCGATCGGCAGTGGGCACAAGTGAAACGGAACATTGCTGCTTTGTGCTATTGGCAAGCATCACGAACCGTTGACATGGTATCGATTTGAAAAGTCTCAAGGAAAATTGAGATTAAGATGCAAACACGCGTTCTTAATATCGACATAGTCCAGTTTTAAGAAAATTTTCCTGTGTTAAATCTACATTCAGAGTCAGGTGTCGGCTACGATGTAGCTAATAAACCCTTTTCTTTACAGGAGTGGCAGACGTTTCTGCAGGAGTTCTACGCAGTCTACAGCGGACTGGCGGATGAGCTGTCTATACAGTCACAAGACATGAATATCACTACCTCTCTGGACTTGTGTTGTAACTGATAGTCGCAGATTCTTACGGCGCATGTGCTAGCTGCAATTCGTACAGAGCACATAATGATGCCATAAAACCTATTAACATTAAATCTAGAAGTGGAGTTAGATGTTGGTTAATCTGTAGCTGATACAGTCCTTCGTCTACAGGAACGTGAGCTGTTTCTGCAGGAGTGTTTCGAAATGTACTGCAGGATGATGGAAGAGGAGCTAATGCAGTCGATAGGGGTGAGTGTTACTAACTCTGTATACTTCAGTCTTAACTGTTAGCCATATATTCTAGGTAGCTTTTGTCGACAGCAGATTACAGTGGTGAAGGCATTCATTTCTTCAGTCGCCCCAACCCCCCACGTAACCAAAAACATTACGTACATCCACTAACTACATTTCTCTGCATCTATTCATGTCTATTGTGCACTCCGACGGACTTGGGCAAATCCAGCAGGACAATGCGTCACCCCACACGATCATAATTGCACTTGAGTGGCTCCAGGAACGCTCTTTTGAGTTTAACACTTCTGCTGCCCACTAAAGATCACTATGCCACCGAGACTGTCTGATACCACAATGTTTAACAACATTTCCCTGTTATATGAAACATGTCAACAAGGTAGGCTACATTTTCCTCACATTTAAACGGATTTATTCAGAGTTATTGATACTGAAGCGTTGTGTGAAATCTGCCACGAAATCCCCTCAGTGATAATGAGAATAAGACATACTCGGTTTTCTTTTTCTTTTTGAATAGTTTCGTCATGTTGGTAGTCTACGTCCAGAATTAAGAAGCTAGCGTCACTGACCTCTTAAAGAGCCTAATAATTGTGTATTAAAACAGTCAGAAAATTTGAAAAAACCTGCACGAATACCACTTCACCATCAGTGAAGCAGTTTAACAACAGCTTTGCCCACCTACATCAGAAATTTACCACACATTTCCATTTGCCTCAATGCCTCATCAACTGTAGTGACGTCACAAAACGTTGTCCTCGTCTCGCAGGAGACGGCGGCCCCTCCGCTCGCCCCCGCACCCGCAGCCCACAGCGCTTCAGAGGTGCCGCACCGGAAGGGGAAGCGACGTCAGCGTCGTCGTGGCCGGCCCGCCACCGCCCCCCGTAGTTCATCCTCCAGCAGCGGCGAGGGTCCACGCACCAGGTGGAGGCCGCGGCGGCGCTACCGCAGGCGGAAGCTACGTGCGGGTCTTCGAGGCCGGTTCGCCGCCCGCACCGCCGCCGCCGCTGCCCCCAGCAGCTCCTCGTCCGCCTCCGGCAGCAGTTGGGAGCTGCGGCGCTAGAGGCGGAGGCCCAGCCGCCGTTGTCGCACCTGCGTCCGCAGCAGCGTGGGCGTGCGGAGGCCGTGAGTCAACAGGCAGATTCTGCGCGACGACTACAGACTGTGTTCGCGTGCACAACAGTAAATAAATGGATCCCTCGGGTCCGTCTTGGCACTCTGTTGTTGTTCTTGTAGTTTCAATCAGTGACAGACCTCACAGCAGTGACCGACATTACGAAATTGTTAATCGAATCGTTTCTGGGATCCACTGCGTTAGCGTCAGATCCCGCTAGATTATTGTGCGCGGAAATGTTAGCAGAAGCAAGCAACAGGTGCTTCACAGAGTCTCCCTCTGCAGCAGGGCGCCTCGCGTTTCTTTAGTGCATTTCGTGGTCGTCAAACAGTTCCACACCATGATTTACGACCATTTCCCAAAGGAGAATTCTGTTCAGAAAACTTAATGGGAGCAGCAAGGTTGCCATGGAGACACCCCAGTGGCAGTTTGCGTCAGGCGTCGCGTTGCTGTTTGGCGGCGTCAAACTTCCCCGCTGCCGCCTGTTTCTCTGAATATTCGAGCAACCAGTCACAAGCACAGAGTGTGACACGAGATGACCTCCACCAGCACATATACATATACATACGAATTGTCTGTAAAGCGCTAGAACGGACGTGCTGGACACTCTCAAATATTTCATCTGATTTTGAGGAAACTATTTCGTAAACATATAGATTTTTTCACATCCCAAAGTGACACCTTGGAGCGATAGTAAATTGGACTTCTTTTCGCTGTTCATCATAGTTATTGTTATGCATCAAAGTCAATACACAATACACGAAATCTTAAGAGTTTACAATGGTAAACATGCATTGTGTAGACTTTGTTCCATTTCAGGCCATACATTGCTCAATATCAAATTTAGATAACCTATTGAAATAGTGTTATGTTGAAGACAAAAAGATATTTCCATTCTCGACATATTGGTTTGTATATATATGGGAGGATAACATGGTACATTCAATTCTACATGCGACTTGGATGACCTATAGTCATAACATACGTCGTATTTCATGACCTTTACTAGATACGAAAATGGCATTTTCTTACAAATGCTGATGTGGACCAGACACACACTGTGTCATGAAATTAATACCATAAACTTTTTTATCTATCGAGGTATGGAAGCAACTGCAGTTTTTTCGACACAACCATATACTTTTTTGGAACTGCAGTTAATATCTTGCCAAAGAAGCATACAGTGACAGAACACAAGTTTATGTTTACTAAAACCTGTGTGGGCTACTGAGCTCTAATCAAAACCTGTTATGTGTTATGTCACAAGATGTAATCCCTAACTACACCTTGTGAGCCTTTCAGTTTGCATCAAGGCCTTTTCTTTACTTACAACCTTTTAATGCTTTACAGGTGCGTGTAACGACATCGGCTTCCAAATTAATTTTCTAGCATCGTTATTGAAACGGTCTTCATAGGCAGGCGTCTGATACAACACTTCAGTTTCTTTTACTAAAAGATGATACATCCAACGTGCTATCATCCCGTGATGCAAACTGTCAGGTAAAATTCCCTGTCCACATCTTCAAATTACAAAAGCCCTGGAAACATACAGAACACAAGATGACTGTTCCCACTAACTTATTAGTCGTGGTGTATGGCCAAAGCTGCTATAGTAATTAGCTTTGACGTTCTCATTTTAACTTTAGATTCGTTTCTCATTCAGTAAAATATCGAGTGTGCTTAAGATTAACCTACATCCCCAACACCGATAATAACTAAAAATAGTGTTACATCAAATCAGTTCGGCCTGTGATCGGCATGCGAATGGCTACATGGTTTTTTTATGTCAGCAGATTTGTTTAACTTTTATGTTGCAGTGTTGAACGAAACTGAAGAAGAAAAATTCTAGGGTTAAGTTTTGCAAAGATCGACAAAGATCTATTGATAGGGCTTAAGATTAAATTAAAGGTAGAAGCCTGAATCGTAGCAGCTAACTGATAATGAAACACTGAAGAGTGCAGAAGAATTAAGCAATTCTGGCAGCTTTCAACTAAAATTTCACGCTACAGCTGAACAAGGATAAGTAGAAGCGGCATCGAAAAATCTTTACTGCCTTTAAACAGTCGAGCACTGAGGTGACAAAACTCAAGGTACTGTGATATGCACGTACACAGATGGCGGTAGTACGGCGTACACAAGGTATAAATGGGCAGTGCACTGGCGACGTAGTCATTTGTACTCAAGTGATTCATGTCAAAACGTTTCCTGTGTGATTTAGGAGGTACGACGTGAATTAACGGTGTCTGAACAGGGACTCGTAGTTGGAGCTGGACGCATTGGCCATGCTATTTCGGAAATCGTTAAAGAATTCAGTACTGCGAGATCGACAAGGTCAAGAGCATGCCGAGGATACCAAGATTCAGGCATTTACCCCCACCACGGACAACGCAGTTGCCGACGACCTGCACTTAATGACCGAGAGCAGCGGCGTTTTCATAGCTGTCGGTGCTGACAGACAAGCAACACTGTTTGAAATAACTGCCGAAATCAATGTGGGACATATCCGTTAGGATAGGGCAGCGAAATTTCGCACTGATGGGCTACGGCAGCAGACAGCCGACACGAGCGCCTTTGCTAACAGCATCACGTCCCCTGTCGCACCTTTCCAAGGGTCGTGGCCATTTTGGTTGCACCCTAAACGACTGGAAAACCGGGGTCTGACCATGTGAGCTCCGATTGCAGTTGGTAAGAGCTGATGACAGCATTCGAGTGTGGTGGACATTCCACGAAGCCATGGACCCTCGTTGTCAACAAGGCGCTGTGCAAACTGGTGGTGGCGCCATAACCATGTGGGCTGTGTTTACACGGAATGGACTCGTTCCACTGGTCCAAGTGAACCGATAATTGAATGGTATGTTGTGGTACTTGGAGACCACTTGCAGCCTTTCAACGATGGTATTTTTATCGATAACATTGCACCATGTCAATCAATGGCCACAGTTGTTCACAATTGGTTCGAACAATATTCTGGATAATTCAAGATAAAGATTTGGCCACCCAGATCACCCGACATGAATGCCATAGAACATTTATAAGACATAATCAAGAGATCAGTTGGTGCACAAAATTCTGCATCAACAACACTTTCACAATTACGGACGGCTGTAGAGGTAGAATGGCTCAGTATTTCTGCTGGAGACTTTCACTAACTGACTTATGCTGGACAAAAGGAGATCCGATGTGATGTAGGCAGGTGTCCCATGACTGTTGTCTTCTCAGTGTAGCATACATAGAGCGGTTTTATCCAGAGATGAGCGATCACACTCCAAGAAAAAAGACATTTTTCGCACACAGTAAGTCTGTTACCCCAAGAACAAACAAAATTATGGCTATGATACCTCATGTTGGCTCTCCCGACTATAAAGTAATGCTGTACATGGTATGGTTGTAACATCAAGTCCTGTTCGGTGGAGACACAGGATTTTCTCCAAGTGTCTGGACACATCACCTTCATCTCGTGCGTTACATGACAGAGCCGCAACGAATGCAGCAAATGTGACACTTGTGACTTAAGACCCTTCTTCACAAACCCTGTTGAGAGTTAACTAGCAACCCAGGCAGTGTATCCACTACATACTGTGGGACATCGCTGGACTGTATCTTACCGCTTAGGGCGTGAACAATATGATTGTGTATATGACATCATGAGAACCAGACACCAACTCACTGGGTCTCGAGACTGGACGCTCGACTTTCTGAGCAGAACAGTCTGCAAAACGAGTTCACTGTTTGTATTCAAATAAGACGCTCTCAATCTGCAGCACTGGCCCCACTCGAGATCTGTTAACAAGGACATGTCCCATGTGCCTGAATCAACTGGACTGCACCAATACACCAAATCAGTGAAGAAATTCGCGCTGATCATTCTGTCCTGGGTCGACACCACTTCAAATAGGAGGTGAAACAGATAGTATTGTTGCAAATTGGGAACACTTGTATGAGGTCCATATTTATGTCACAAAGCCCACTTTAGAGCAGATCACTTATAAAGGAAGCAGCTGCTTCTTTATGGGCAAGTTCAAGTAAACGTGATGAAAAGCAACCAATGATAAGAGATCCTAAAAGAAAAACTTTTATCCTACTCTCATTGTTTGTATAGTTTGAGTTTTGCTGATCACCAGCCTCTTTCTTGATACTCTTTTGCCCACAGAAAAATGCTATGTAGAGCCACCAATGTTCTGTAGGACAAAGTTAGTACTTATTCTCGGTGCAGTTGACGTTAGTGCACTGTGTGTCAAATCAAGAAGCTGAGTCCGTGAAATGTCTCTCTACAGTCAAGGTGAGTTATGAGTATGGCAAGCTGATCGTCGAACTGCCATACACATAGCGACATTATTCGAACATTAGACAACTAACATGAGATGCATAACACTGAACATCTGCCTCATCATGGTCCCTGCGCTCATAACGGTCCTATCTGCTGCCTCCTAGCTATAAACTGTGGCTCCTAGCTACACCGAGGAGAATGTAGAAGTGCTTTGCGCTGGCTTTCTGGAGGCATCTGTGAAGGCTGTCTCAACACAAGACAGTATGCAGTCGTCTCCAGGCGATCCATTAAGAACCAGATCATGAACCATGCTCACCCTCCCCTGGACTGTATTGTGAGTGAAGAATGTGGGTGAAGGAACACCAAGAACGGAAACTGGGCCAGTGTATGTTCTCTAGCCATGATGGCCATGGTAGTTGGGAGTGGACGTGGCCAGGTTCCAGCACACATCTGATGCATGCAGTCCCATAAGATGATCGGGCAGGGTGGGGGGAGGGGGGCGTGCATCAGTCATGTTTTGTGCCAGAACTGTCTACAGTCTACATAGGTTGGATGCTGCTCGTCACCAATTGGAGGGCTGTGCACTACTGCGATAGTACCCTCCAGCCTATTGTCCAGATCTTCCAAGGTAATAATGCACGAGCACACCGCACCCTCCTCGTGAACATCTTCTTCCAGATGGTGGGAATTCAGTGAATGGAATGAATTGCAGTATCTCCTCACAAGAATCCTTCTCAGTATGCTAATAACAAGCTGTAGCTTTCACTGTGTAAACATAGAAACCCTTCTTGTACAACGAGGAAGGCAGGGTGCATTTACTTTGGTTATTCAGAAAACTTAGTCTTTCATTCCTTCTCCACTTGTATTTAAGCACACATGTGCTCATGGACACGCAAGTTACACCATTTTTGAGCAGTTTATAAAGAGAAGGGTACCAAAAAGGTTTACTTCTGTTGTGTTCACCGAAGTACACTTGACATTAAATGTAAAGGTAACAGGAAGAGAATCCATCATCACAGAAGGTAGTCGCTCTGATTGATCTTTCTTACTATGCACACAACATTTGTCTCAATGCAAATTAGTTATCATCAGAAATTTAAGGCAACCAGAGTAAGAAACACCCAACAATAATTTATTAATAATACTAGACTTTTTTTGCAACTTTGCTTGTACATGCATTTGACATACACAGTAAGACCAAGAAAAATGTGACACTCTTTGATAGCCGATATCAATGGAACAAAATGACATACCGTTACAATAATACCTTGGGGGGAAAGGTTATTTTATGTGTTCAAAGTGATCCCTATTAGCAACCAAAGAACGTCACTGGCGCCGAACTGTTGACCGAACTACAGCTATCAGTTTTGCTGATGTGATAGCCACACAGGACGTCTCGATCATTTCTCGTAGCTCATTCAGTGCACATGGCTTCTGTGGATAAACTTCGTTTTTCAGTATCCCCAATAGGTATAAGTCAAGAGGAGTAGGATTTGGAGACTTCTGTGGCTACTCAACAGCTCCTCTTCAACCTATCCATTATACAGGAAGATTTTCATCCAGGTAGGCTCTGACATCTGTGTTGTAGTGAGGTGGAGCGCCATCTTGTTGTAGTAAAAATCTATCATTCCAAACACCTCTCAGATGGCGGATAAAACACGTGTTTGCAGCATATGAAGATACACCCCACCAGTTACGATATCTTCAAAGAAGAACTGGGCCAAACAAAACACATGATGGAAGACCATACCACACATTAACACCCGGTAGACTAACATGTTCGTCCACTTGAAGTTGAGGATTTTCAGGATCCCAGTGCACACAGCTGTGGAGGTTTACAGTACCATTCAGTTTGAATTGCGCCTCGTCAGACCAGAAAACCATCCCTGCAAACTATTCATTCTCACGAAGCATGCCTTCAAATCACTCTCAGTACCCCGTCCTTCGATACAGGTCATCTTCGTTCACAATGTGCAGCGATCTTGGAGTCTACACTTTCCACTTTACAGCTTTCAGAAATCGTTGTACGCTTGATTAGCTTACCTCACTTTTGCATGCACCCTGCTTCACAGATTTTTGAATACACCTAGTAAAATGATGTGACACAGCATTGCTGAAAGCTGGATTTTGTTGATGCTTTCAATCGACCACACCTTGATGCTTTCAATCGGCCACACCTTTCCTAATGCATATCCTGGACATTACCGTTGGCTTTATATTCATCCGAAATATGATGAACTGTTGTACGTGTTGGTGACAGTTCTGTACCTCCATCATGTTTCTGTACTTTCAGTACTAATTCAGTATGGCCTTGCATTGCTCAAATGACAATCTTCATCATTCATTGCTGCACTGTCATCTGCTGGAAAACGCTCGCAATGGACTACACTAAGATGCAAAATTGCTATGATGAGTCATTTTGTTCCAAAGATATTAACTATGAAAGAGTGTCTAAGTTTTTCTGGATCCTTCTGTGTATTGCAGACATCTCCTCTTCTTCCTCTCTCCTATCTCTCTCCTCACCTCATCGTTCCAGCTCTGTATTTCCATCCCATCCTTCCCAAGCTGTTTCTCCACATCCTTCACTACACTTCATTCATCGCCTTTCAGTTTCTCTCTCCGAGCACATTTTCTTCCCCCTCTCTTTTTCCACATTCTCCTCTCCTCACTCTGTCCATATCATCCTGCCCCTTTTCAGCCTATCCACAACCCTTCTACCCCCTCCACCTGCTTCCTGCATTTCCACCTCTCAAAGTATATCTCCCCTCCCCCTCTCTTTGTCTACCCCCAGCTCTCTCAGCTGTCTGTCCATCTTCTCCATCCCTTCTCCCAGTTCCTCACCCTCTCTCCCATCGATGTATCTCATGCTGGAATTGCCAATGCTACGTGCATAAGATGGCTCCTCCCCCCTCTCTCTCTATCTCCTCCTCCCAACATTTTCTATATAACTCCTCATCCCCCCCTTTTGTCTATTTCCTCCACTCACTCTCTCTGACCATGTCATCTTTCTCCACTCACTCTCTCTGACCATATCCTCCATCCCCTCTCTCTCACAAAATCTTCCTATCCCCTCCCTCTGACCACATCTTCCTACTCCTTCCTCTAACCACATCTATCTACACCTCTTCCATCTCCACCTACCCCTCTCCCTTTTCCACTTGCCCACTAGCCCTCTACATACGACTTCCACCTGCCTCCTACTAATTCCATTCTTCCCCAGTGTCCATTTCCTCTTCCCCCTCGCTATATTCATCTCTTCTATCAATCTCACCCTGTCCCAAGTCATGCTCATAAGCACATGTAGCCTCTGCAATACAATTGAATAAAGCAAGTAGTTACTACATCCAGCTTGAATAACATTTCTGCATCTGTAAGATCACAGATGATATGCAGCCCCATGCCTTTCTGTTAGCTAATGCTGGCCCATCGGTGTTTCAACTCTTCAAGCAGCTTCATCCCAATGCTGAGCCACAGGCCCTCCATACACCACCACTGAGGGTAACCTCGACAAATATTTTGAATCCCATAATCCACATCACTGCAGCCCATCACAAGTTCTTTAGTTACCAGAAGCTATCCTGAGAGACCTACTGTGAATGGATTGCCCATTTCAAGGCCTCTCCATGGAGAGTAGCTTTTCTTGTTCCAGTAGTTAGTGTCATTAGCAGTATGCCTTCTATCTGGTAAGGAACATGGTGGTGGTGCATTCGCCCAATGAGGCTCTCTGCCAAGACCATCTCAAACATAAGGACTCTTTGTTGGATGCATGCCTTTCCATTTTTAGTGCCTATGAACAATCTTTTTTTCTTTGAGAGGGAAAAATTTGCGGACTTCTCGATGACGCAACGTACAGAAGGATAGAAGGATAACCGACAAGTCGGCTTCAAAGAAGAGCCGTTGAACTTCTTCACAGTACCTTTGATGGAAAAACTGCCAAGAAACTTCGACCACGAGCGGCTACCAAAGGTCCACAAGGAGGGGACACCTGTGCGTCCAATAGACAGCAACATAAGAGCAGCAACCTATGAACTAGCCTAACACCTGATGGGTCTCCTTAGTCCATTTGTAGGAAAATGCGAAAACCACATCCACAGTTCCATCCACTTTGTGCAACGTACACAAGAACTTCGGCTCCAGGATAGCGGCTTGTTAGTGAGCTTCGACGTAGTGTCCCTCTTCACTAGGGTACCACTGAAAGACTCCATCGATCTGATACGCAAGAAATTCGACAACAACCTAACAATTCTCTTCGAGTTCGTGCTCACCTCAACATACTTCCTGTTCGACAGAAATTATTATGAACAGACAGATGGCGTCGCCATGGGATGCCCGCTTTCACCGGTTGTAGCCAACTTTTTTATGGAGAATTTCGAGGAGAGGCAGTAGAACAAGGAAAACAAAAGCCAACTTGTTTCTTCCGCTACGTGCATGACACGTTCGTTGTTTGGCCACATGGATGGGACAGCTTAAATGAATTTCTGGGACACCTCAACTCGCTGCACCCCAACATACAGTTCACGATGGAGGTGGAGCAGGATGGTGCCCTACCGTTTATTGACGCCCTGGTGAAACGGAAACCTGACAGCAAGCTGGGACACAGTGTATACAGAAAACCTACGTACACCTAAATGCCTTCAGTTGCCACGACAACTCCCAGCGTGAAGGCGTTTTACGCACACTTGTTCACAGGGCACGATCGATCTGCGATCAGGAGAGCCTTCCAGCAGAAATGCAGCACCTCGAGACAACGTTTCGGAAAAATGGGTAAAACCAAAAGCAAATAAGACTTGCACTCCGACAGACTGCGCCAAGAGAACAAGAAGAAGAAACAGAACACAAGTCATTGGCGTGAACCCCTTTGCCGGAACCACCTCAAGAAAAACCGGTAGAATCCTGGGGAAAACACAATGTGAAATGTGTATTCCGACCCCCTGCAAATTCCTAGACTCTACTAGGTTCAATGAAAGATGACCTAGGCCTTCGAAAACAAGGCTTTTATCAAATTCCCTGTCAGTGCAGAAAATCATACATTGGGGAGACAGTCCGCACTGTAGAAGAGAGGTGCCACGAAAACAAGCGCTATACCGAATTACGCCAGGCCACTAAATCAGCCACGGCTGACCATTGTATAAAGACTAGCCATACTATGGACTATGAAAAAACAAAAATACTCTATCAATCCTACTTCTGGGACTGCGTTACTAAAGAGGCCATCGAAATCCAACTACAGGACGATATAATTAATAAAGACAGCGACCTTCAACTTAGTCAGGCTTGGAACCCTGCACTCAGCCTGGAGAGAAAGATGCGGTCCCAGAGATCGAACACCACCCCCAACGGCGGCAGCAGGGAGACTGCAGACCCCAGTTCAGACCCAGGCGCCGCTTCCCCCACCACCTCCAGCAGCCGCCGCGCCGGCCGCACCGAAGGCACCGGGAGAGAAACGGGTGAGGGGGTAACGACTAGTATATATAGGGCGCCGAGAGGAACAGCACAGCATTCGTCAGGAACCACCTGAAGATGGCAGCGTGCACGTCTGCCGAAATATTGTGGAGAAATTACGACGCTACCCGATCGGATACCCGAGAACTGTTCAAATTGGAAATACGCCAGGAAAACTTCAGATCGCATAGAGATGGAATAGATTTGGTGAGGAACTATGTATTAGACACATGTACGGGACTATATCATTTGATCAAATTCATTGAAATGAAGGGAATGCAAAGAAATTCTTTCTCCTAGTGATGATGTTGTTGTACATGCTGTAGGAGTACCCCTGACAATGAAAATTTAAGGTGTGACAAGACATATGTTCATACAAACTATAAGCTAGAGAGTCTGGTCATAAGCATGATGTGCACCTTTAAGTTGCAGTCTGGCACAAGATCATTCGTTATGACATTCACTACATTGCAGGTTCATCTTTCTGCATAGTTTTCAGGTATCTAATTTCATATCATTCTATCTTCATTACCACTGACACCATTTCTTTCACTTCTATAAAATTAATGCAGTCTATATATATCCCTGTGGTTGCAAAAATGATTACCCACCTAACCCAGTCACTCCAGTGGTGTTCCTCCTACATACTGTCTGGAAGGACCTCTGGTTATAGTGCCCAGAACTAATAGATGGAAACATTACTGTCAATGATAGTCTGAATTAGGCACGGAGGCATGCTCACACAGCCTAATATTTTAGGTAATTGCTCAAAAGAAACACACATTCTGGGTTAGAGAATTGGTTTGGTTCAACTTTCCATTTCTCACAAGATATTAATTCCACAGTAGGTTCTCCATTTCAGAACGAGTGTTATGATCTTATTTCAAGTAATTGCATACTCTGATTTTATCCCTGCTGACACTACATGAGTAGATTTCATTTTATTGAATTTGGTAGGTTGTTATAAATCTGTATTGCTGGGTAGATCATGGTCCCCCATGAGTATTCCCACACACACAGTGGGGGAATCACTGGTAGCATGGTTTGTAGGAAGTATGAAGGAACATTAGTAGCAGTGAATGTTTGAGACAGGCTGGAGGTGTGATCAGATAAACCAAAATGTAGTTTAACACTGACTGATTACAACAAGCAGGGGATCCAGGTTTTTAAATAAAGTCCCAGACTGGCACTAATTTTTGTCTATCACAAGCGCAATAGCATTTCCCCCAACTTTTTCCTCCCTCTTTCTGATTAAAGAATCTCTGGCCCTATAACTTAAAATTTGTACAGTCTTCACATTCAGATCTGTGACAAGCTGGTAAGTGCAAATATTTCCTATTTTTATTACATGAAGACGAAAGTGAGTTTCATTCCATTAAAAACGATTCCTCTCCCTCTCTCTTCCTTTCTTTCAGAGTCTGTGGGCTGAAAAAATTAATCTTTTATGCAGATGATGTTTGTGTATGTTGAATAGTGTGACATATTTGCCCAGAATAATACATTTCTAGATTCTTCAGTGACTCAGTTTGATGACCTGGAGCAGTTAATTAGTCAAATCTATGCACTGTTACCACAAAAATAAAATTAGTTTTTGCAGTAATTGTTATTTGGTAAGCTGGGAGAACTTAAATGGTAACAATAAAAAACTGTAACAACATAATTTTCATTTATAAATAAATACAGTGTTCAAATGTGCAGGGCAATTATGCAGAATATCTTGATATTTTCTGCAAATAAAGGTACAAAAATATCCTATTTTTGGGAACTATTAGTTTTTCCCCTGAAGTAGAAAGAAGAATTGGTTGGAAAGATTATTAAGGAAGGGCATGTAACTCAGACCGCAGAATGTGAGGGACACACTTCTGAGGATCATGAAGAGCATACCTCATCCTAATAGGTGTGAATAAGCCTGAGACAGGAGCCAAAAGGAAGTCACAGTTGAGAGTAAGAATACATAGAAAGAATAGTTAGAGACAGATACGAAATGGATATTATAGTGAACACATCAGTTAAGCAGTTTCTCGCTTACCTCCCCCCATTATCCCCCTCCTCCCAAAACATTGCACTAATACTATATAACACTGCCTCTAGCATTGATAACGCAAAATTGAACTGAAGTCATTCATCGATGATTACATCCCGTAGAGTTGCCAAACTACAGGCATGTTGAAGCTTCCTGCCAGATTCAAAATGTGTGACACATCAAGATAAATTGGGACCCTTGCCATTCATGGACAACTGCTCTGATCTGATTTGATTTGATTTGATTTTGTTTTCTTTTGTGGTGCAAAAAACAAATAAGGTCATAACCACCCAAGTGGGAACCATAGAACACGAACACAAAAAAGGAGTTAAAAGTGACTACATGTTAAGCACAATTGATGCAAGGAAAGAGAGCTACAAACAAGCACTACGTCTTGCAGATAGTTCCACAAAATACACTGTAGGGACAACAGTTGTCTCGAACTAAAGATTAAATGTCCTTCACCGCATTGCTTCGTCAGATAAAAATTAAAATGCTGTCAATAGCCTGTTCATTGTTGACTAAAAAGACCAGTAACTCAAATGGCAAACATACATTAGAACATAATCAGTTAAAATGGGGCATTCGGTCAGGAAATGGTGAACTGTCAAGGTTGATAATAGTGAGCATTAAGTTGTGAGTGATTACTGCTTAACAAATGGTGATGACTAAAAAGACAGTACCCAAAATGCAACCTAGCTAATATGATCTCCTCATGTGAGGAGAACCAAGACAGGTCAGCCAAACTGCAGGGAGAGTTTTACTCCCCAGAGCTTGTTCCCATGAAGGGAAGAACAGCGGTTATGACAAAGTGACACCAATAGCTGATAATAGATGGCAACACAAATACCATCAGATGGAATGGAAGAACTAGTGGACCGAGCTACGAGGACTGCAGCCTTGGCAGGAGCGTCAGTGTCCTCGTTTCCTGTCAGACCAATGTGACCAGGAACCCACATAAACATCAAAGTGGCTCCATCAAGAGAGAGCAAGTTACAGCTTTCCTGGATCCGTTGAACTAAGGGATGGATGCTGTACAGCACAAAGAGAACTTGAAGGGCACAGAGAGTCAAGGCAGATGACACAATTGAAACGGCTGTGTCGCCGGATGTAATGCATGGCCTATACAGGCGAAGAGCTCAGCTGTAAATATTGAGCAATGTTGCAGAAGCCAGTACCGAAAAACGTCGGTGACACTGATGAAGGCACACCCAACACCACAGTCAGTACAAGAGCCATCAGTGTATCCGAAGGTGTTACCACTAAGATCTGTGCGAAGGTCGAGAAACTTACACCGATAGATCGAAGCTCGAGAAGCATTCTTAGGAAATGAATGAAGTTCAAGGTGAACAGGGGCTGCCACACGAAGGCAAGAAGGTGAAGGGTTCACAGCCATGGGGAAAGTGTCATGTAGCATGAAGTTAAGCTGCCAGAGCAATAGCTGAAAATGAACTCCAAGAGGAAGCAGAGAAGATGCAAGCCCTTAGCGACTTGCGCTGGAATTGAGCTCTTCATGATGAGTTCCGAGGTCGTTCTCTGGATCCTACCCGTCGGATCACTTTGTAATTTACTATATGCAGGATCGTGGAGCAGTTTGTATATCTTGCTGTTATATTCTGTGCAATTCTTGTAGAGCATTCCTTTCAGCTGAGGTGATGTTGAAGTTGGACTTCTTAGGTGAAGTTGAGTCAAGATGCGGCATCTGTCACGCCTAATCTCTTCGGCAGCATCGTTAGGAAGTTTCGAAACAGCCTGCTCTATTGCACTAATAACATCTCCGATCGGAATGGTCCCTGGTGTAGGTGCCAAATTCAGACTCTTCTCTAGCGCCGAAACCGCAGCGTCGTCAAAAGTCTTCTACGTGAGATAAAACATTGTACGTCTTCTTGGCATGTCTTCTTGCATTCGGGCTACGAGTCGATCGTATTTTGTCATCTGACAAATCTTAGCTTGTCGTTCAGTCCAGTCAGACAGTGCCCAGGGGGCGCTGTCTACCCAGTTCCAAGATACCGCTGAAAGGTTCGCTGAAATCTTCAGATGGAGTGATAGTAATTGTCTGGACACTAAGCACAATTCCTAACGTGTATAGTGCACCCGTTCCCTCACCACTGCCGCACTCTCCCGTAGTTTAATTCTAATGGCAGCAACACAATTTATTCAATGTTTAAATTTAGCAAACGTGGGGATGGTTTGCTTGTCGGGGGTTCTCAGTAAAAATGCAAGGCTGCTTAGCAATCTACCTCTCTTGCTACGTAACTTGTCTAACTCACATACGTTCTCACGTCTATTACCAATCAATAGCACAACACATAGTATCAATATTAGGAATAAAAATCTATATAAAGACATAAAATCACCTACCTTGGTCGAAAAAGGAGTCCAATGTTCAGGAACACATTTTCAACAAATTCCCAGCAACCATTAAAAACTTGGTTTCAGATAAAGCACAGTTTAAACAAAGTCTGAAAGACTTTATCATAGGCAACTCCTCCTCTAGAGGTAAATTTCATAACAGCGATCTTAGACCAGCTCAAGTAAAAATAGCTACTATATTTCGCTTCTGACAGCACTTGGTCACAACAGTCAAGATTAGGTATCTTGTATATGATAAATTTATTACAACTGCATAACTATGTTTCACTCTGACAGTGTGCTAATTCTGTAAATATTAACAGTTCCGGCTTGCTGCTATGTATTCACATATTTTGATTATCTTCTGATAAATGATCTGGAAAACGAGTATTACATTCAAGTATTTTATGTTATACTTTCTGACTTGTTCTCCACCCAAGAAAATCATCTCATTTTTGGGTCTATGGAAGGAAAACTGAATCAAACCTAATCTAATCCTATGCGACATGCATGTCTCATGTTACTTGACACGACGTGAAGCATTACATGGGCATACTCACGCAATTTTATGTAAATGTACCATCGCAAAAAAGACGGGAAGCGCAAAAATGTGCACTAATATATTTTTTGTGTAAATAACTTCAAGCCGGCCGGTGTGGCCGTGCGTTTCTAGGCGCTTCAGTCTGGAACCGCGCGACTGCTACGGTCGCAGGTTCGAAACCTGCCTCGGGCATGGATGTGTGTGATGTCCTTAGGTTAGTTAGGTTTAAGTAGTTCTAAGTTCTAGGGGACTGACGACCACTAATGTTAAGTCCCATAGTGCTCACAGCCATATGAACCATATAAATAACTTCATATATAAATATCTTAAGCACATTAATTTTGTGAAATATTATTTTAGCGATAACATTTCAAAGCTATAGCGGCAGTCGGCCTGTAGCTGATTGCGATCATTATAAAACTTTTTTATTTTCGAAAGTAAGTAAAGAGCGTTCCTGCTCTGATCTGTCTGACTACTCCCAGTAACTAAGGGTTTTTTTTTGTTTAGACAAATCTGATTTAAGTGTACCTTTAGAGGCATTTGTAATTAAATTAATGTAAATTAGTTAAGTTTCATGAGTTCTCATTTTGACAGTTCTCCTAATCGATGTAAGATACATGAAATGTATTATTTTTGCTGCCAACGTATGTGCCATTTATTCATTAGCAACTTGCTACAGCGTCCCTGAGATTAACTGCCGATCATCACGAAGCGTTTTGGAAACTTCGAATTCAAGAGCGGAACCTTAAATGATCTGCCCACAGTCTCCAAGCTATGATTCCATTTCGCCAGCAGATAACAGATACCGGCCCCGCAAAACTGGTGGTGGTATTGTAAGATGTAATCTTCTCTAAATTTTACAGCGCTTCTCTGTAATTCAGTTTCACCGCTAAGAAAAATGCTTCCACCAGCACCAATGGCCGTCTACTCTAGTTAATTTTAACAGATTTTTTCTGCAGTGATTAATTTCAGTTTTTACTAAAAACCAAATTTTAGTAACCTTGCACGAGTAGACGCGTCAGATACATTATATTACATAACATGGGTGCTAATGCTAACAAGTGAGAAGGTGCGAATATGTCAAGATATTTTTGTTTAACCATCTTTGAAGCTGCCAGACAAGTCGAAAAGCTAGTGCCCTTCTTTTACATTCCTAACTCTCCCCAGGGCAAATTCGCCGTTTTTGTGCTGCAATAGAGGCATTTGCATTCACAAGGGGAGACCACAACGTTTAGATCACAGATTTACTTCCAACTTTGCACACTTTTAGAAGGCCATTAAAACAACATGATGTGCAAGAAGTGAGGGCACTACCGTGGCAATTCCAAGAAAATCGCAAGAGAAGTTTTACGCGACTATTACGAAACTGATGTATTTGTGAGTAGGTACCGCGTGTTAGAGTTCATCCTAATCAAGTGGTTATGCCGAACCGGTAGCTCAGCGTGTTCGGTCAGACGGATAGTCGCCTACGTAATAATTAGAAAAAAAAAACTGAGTCAACGGATAACGATGAACTTTAACGGATGTCATAGAACGTCCGCCCCGAATAAACGGAACGAACAAGGACAAAATGAGATTTTAAAAAAGTGGTTCACGTTCGACCCTCGGAAGGCGAACGTGTATGAGCGGACGGTTCGGCTCCCGCTCAGACTTAAGTTTTAATCTATGCTATCGGAACAAACAGAAATTTTTCAAAATATCAGCGACTTGTGTTTTCCTTTAGAAACTCTGGACATTTCCTGTAAAGGCGGTAAAGCTTCATTCATTCGATGTGGTAGGTGCCGTTTCAATTCATGTTTTCCATGTCTGTATGACAAACGCCACCGTGCAACGTATGATGTCAAGAGCACATCCGAGGAGTAATTGTACGTTACTCCTGTGGTCTGGCTAACTGTGACTTACCATATGAGTGAATAGTGTTACTTGCGTCATTACCTATCTAGGTTTGACTTGGCCTTCCAAGCCTGTCACTCGGCCTTAATAATGTAATTGAAGATAATAAATAGTTAAATAACATATGAAATTCGCTAAAACTTCATGAAAATGCGCGTTTTTTTATTATATTACATTTCAAATCATATAAGTTAAATAATGTGACCATTGATAAAAAAATAGCAGAGTGAGAACTGTCACCTCGTCCACGACCTTTCGCAAAGCGCGAACGTTGACGACTTCGCCACAGTGACCACTTATAACTATCCCTTTCGCATGATACATCAGTTACATAACGGACGCGTAAAACTTCTCTTGCTATTTTCTCGCAGCTGCCAAAGTAGCGCACCTTTCTACTTGCACATCATGTTGTATTAAAGGTGTACTAAAGGTGTACAAACTTGGAAGTAAATAGGTGATATCAACGTCGTGACCTCCCCTTGTCAAACTGAGTTTACTCGGAATTTTCATAACGAAATGAATAGTGGGGAACTAGATAAATGTGGTATCAAATTAACCACCGTGGTGTCTAATTTTACCAAGAAGGTTTAGTTGCTTGTAAGTAATCATTTAATAGGAAAAAAGTGTGACGGCTTTCATTACTTCAGGGCCTATCTATTTTGCATATAAAAGTTACTAATGTAGAAATTCCTGAATACTTTCTTTCGTGTGGAATAAATAAATATCAACTTATAGTATAAATTGAAACTTTGTTGTTTTCTTTTATCTGTATGCTGTTTAAAGAGCACCACTCTATAAATATATTTCATGTCTTCTGAGCAAAACTTGAAAATTAATTTTTTTGGAAAAGTGGTCAGATACATTGGAAAATGATCTTCCCAAAAGTAATATAGGAAATAGATTAGAAACATTTTAGGCATGCTTCATTTGCCTTACATGATTATATCACCATTCAAACGTGTGTCAAATATTTCTATAACCTACTTTACTTCTTACTTTAGGACAAATCAGTTCAAAAAACGTGTGGCCGTTTTTGCAGGGTTTTTTTTCTCCAAAATGGAGTTTTGCGGTGGGGAAACTAACTGCGAGGCTATCATAAAGCATGAGACTGCGCTGTATTTTTCAGATTTCATCTCTTAATACCATCCTTCTCTATGTTTGATACAAGTAATTATTTCTGTATCGAATGTGACATGTCCGATGTTGTACTGAACGGTCCAAGGACATGTAAATAAATAAAAATAATCTTTAAAAAGATTATATTGATGGCCTAGATACCTGTGCATTTACAGATGATTCAAATCCGAAAGACATAAAAATACTTCCAATACTACAGCAGTACATTTATCGTATAGCTGAAATTAACATCAAATTATTTCGTTAGACTATGTATAATGGACATCCTTGAAAAGCACAACCCAAAAAAAAGTGACTGGAATTTTTTTCTGACAATGCTGATAAAAATGGTGGTGAGAGCACAAAGTGAAGGACAATAATAACGTTTTTCTTTAACTTCTTGTTGGCTGTTCAGCACATCTAACACACGACGGTATTCAAACACCTGATCTGTAACAATTGACATCTAACCACGCCCTAGCTTCTGCTCGAAACGCCTTCCAGCACCTCCCACAGAACCTTTTTTGAACTCACTGGAACAAGTCGGCGTAATTTGCCGCTGCGCCGACGACAGTGAATGTCGCAATGGGCGACCAACGTGATGCTATGGGAAGGGACATGGGTTGAGGTACTGTGTGTGTGTGTGTGTGTGTGTGTGTGTGTGTGTGTGTGACGATTTTTATGGCTGCGGACTGGGGAGGCGGATTGAATGGCTGAAGAGATTCGTTCCGGCACTTGGAATTTTAGAAATTAACCCTGCGTTAAACATATACATAGTTCCAAAGATGTAATCGTACTGTTGTACATACACAGCGCGTTTAGAAGCTCTCCAAGATTGTTGCGAAGAAGTGGAGATGCAATACAAAATGTTGTGCCGTCCTGGTA
The DNA here is from genome assembly GCF_021461385.2 of Schistocerca piceifrons. NCBI lineage: Eukaryota > Metazoa > Arthropoda > Insecta > Orthoptera > Acrididae > Schistocerca > Schistocerca piceifrons. Next base: position 550,557,073 of record NC_060143.1, read on the forward strand.
GTGAAACTGGTTGGCCTGTACTTTTGCTTACATTTGTGAGGATCTTGCAAATTTATTCGCTGTTGCACTCTTATTCTTTGTCCCAATATAAATGTCCTGCGGTTACTACTCTCTTTCTCGAAGCTGTAGTTAAAATTCCTACATGATCAAGCTGCAGTGATGACGATGGAAGGACGCAAAACCAGTAGTAGTGGAGGTTTTATAGTTGTTTGTGGATTTGAAAAAGAAGTACAAGAACCGCTTAGAAATTCATTGTATTCTGATGAGCGTATGAAATGAGTTAAAACATTGTTAAGAGTGGGCAAACCTAAGGAAATTATTTGATGGGGCATATATGTAACTTGCATCGTATCTGCATCCAGTATCTACGAAAGTACGTTCATCAGTATCGAATGTCAAACATATGGTAAGATTTAGACAGAAGTTTGCTGATGATTAGCAAGTTTGCTAACAGTTACCGGTGCAGATGGCTACGACGTCTACAACTTTAGTCTAACATTGCTTATTCGACGCATTATGTGCAGCACCGCGATCTGAGAGCTGGATGGAGATGATGAGCAGTACGGCCCAATGATGCTTAGATTTGTTCGGTAAAATGTACTATACAGAAACTGCGCAGTCATCGTCTATTATGTTCTGTTTAGCAGTGACGAACAAACCTATAGAACAAGTATTTTAACTGATGCTATCACACAGACTTCAAAAGCTACATGCAATGCTCACTCTAAAACTTTCATGAAATTATAAACCAAAGAACAAAACTAACAAAAATGTTGAAGCTTCCTAGCAGATTAAAACTGTGTGCCGGACCGACACTCGATCTCGGGGCCTTTGCCTTTCGCGGAAAGACAAAGAAAACAAAAATATTATTCATGTAAAAAGCATAATTTGGAACAATAAACGAGTACTACAGCACCTTATGATCCTTGGGCAATCTCAGCACACCTACCTTCAGTCCCCACCCAGATTCACAAGAATATCTCTGCATTAACTTTTCATAAAGTTGACCGCCTTTAGGTAACTGCACTATACAAACTTGTCAGGCGTTTACCATCCTATATTATTCATGTTGCATGGTTAATTTTTCCCCGTTGTCAATTCCGAAATTCCTTTTTTGTACATTTTGTTGTGCTAAAGTGTTGGGAATTTGACATGAAGCTAAACATGTTCCCACACACACGCTCAGCACACAGAATTACAGCTACTCAGACAGGCTTGTGGAGCTATCAGCAAGTGGGAGAACAAGTGGGAGAATACAACATCTTCTATCTTTTAAGTCCCAGTATTTGTCACTTATCTTGTACAAGACGTTTCATAAAATTTTTGACAGTGTACTCGGCTTCTTTAACGGTATCTCTTATAAATGAACGTGGTCCCAGCTTTTATAAAGATTTATCACAGACGTTTGGCAATGGAATACGGTCATATGTCACTGGTGACGTTATCCACAATATCAAAGGCAGATCTGATTTAGCAGTCTAAGCCTGGAAACAACTAAAGCGTGACAGATTTAGGACACTCGGGATGCAGAGACACTATTTACTGCGTACTGTTGCCTCCGTCAACGAGGTACCCTCTTTGCCAGTGGACCTCGTTCTTCGGACGGCACCGAAGTTGTTTTGAATGCTTACGTCAAATTTTATGGCGACTGACATTATTAATTCACAGGTTGGTGCGTGATTTTCACGACCAGCACATCGTACAACTTGCGACTGGGCCTGATGCCTGCGAATACAGATTGCAACTTCTCCTGGGGCAAACGTCCTTTAGGTCAAGTGGACACAGAGAGCAGCAAGGAGTCTCTTACAACTGCGTAAGAGACAATCCGAATCGCAATGCCACACTTTCAGTGCGCCCGGTTTTCGTCTTTGGAAAATAACTTCCGAGTAACTTTTCGTAGAATATGTCGTTGTGATCGAAGACAAGTATACAAACAGCGTCGTACTTCAGCTGAAGCTGATCATAGCCATTAATATTTTATTCCACACAAGACTCACTGAACAACAACAAATAATTATTATAAAATTATTGGCCCATCTGTTTCTGATGATCTTCTGATTAACAGCAGATAATTATTGTAAAATTATTGTCGTATCTATTTCTGATGCTCCCAAATGTTACTACTTGTAAAGAAACAAATGTTTGGTTAGATAATTCTTAGCGAAAAAATACAGATTTACCGATAAACGTTTAAATTTAGCTCATGCTTCTTCACTGGTTCAAGTAGTAACAACATAGTTTTCAACATTTGTATCAGTATTCTGAATGTAGAAATAAAATTTGTATAAACAGTAAGACACTGTGAGGAGTGTCCTCAAGTTCCGCCGCAGGGGTGTTCTCGGAGCAGGCCCTCAACAATACAACATCGCCTGGAGCGGCTTGTGCTGTTGCGTAGCATTACTTCGATATTGTATCGATTTCTTCGTGAATTCGTTGCTTTAATCGAGCGCTTGGTTTTGTGGAAGAAGTGTTTTGGTTTCATCCGATAGTGAACACCGGCTTCGTATCGAACCTTGAGAAGGAGCTGAACATACTCTCTCAAGGCGGGGCTGTGAGTCAGCTGAATAAGGTACGTGATCAACGTCCCTGCTCATAGCTGAAACACACCGTCTTCTGTCACATAGGCTGGCCAAAGAAACTCTTCCTCTCTGCGCGTGAGCGTTGACAGTTGACAGTTCCAGACACTTAAAGTGAATAGAATGATGATTACTAAGATCAGTAACTGCGGTTCAGCAGCGTGTATCTGCACCATCTCTGCGTTTGAGCATTTCGTGTTTTAGTTCCTTCTAACGCGCAAATTTGTATAATACACTATGTGATCAAAAGTTTCCGGACACCTAACTAAAACTGACTTACAAGTTCGTGGCGCCCTCCATCGGTAATGCTGGAATTCAATATGGTGCTGGCCCACCCTTAACCTTGATTACAGCTTCCACACTCGCAGCCATACGTTCAATGTTGCTTGGGGAATGGCAGCCCATTCTTCACGGATTGCTGCACTTAGGAGAGGTATCGATATCGGTCGGTGAGGCCTGGCAAAAAGTCGGCGTTCCAAAACATCCCAAAGGTGTTCTATAGGATTCAGGTCAGGACCCTGTGGAGGCCAGTCCATTACAGGGATGTTATTGACGTGTAACCACTCCGCCACAGGCCGTGCATTGTGAACAGGAGCTCGATCGTGTTGAAAGATGCAATCGCCATCCCCAAATTGCTCTACAACAGTGGGAAACAAGAAGGTGCTTAGAACATCAGTGTAGGTCTGTGCAGTGATAGTGCCACGCAAAACAACAAGGGGTGCAGGCCTCGTCCATGAAAAACACGACCACACCATAACACCACCACCTCCGAATTTTACTGTTGGCACTACACTCGCTTGCAAATGGCGTTCACCGGGCATTCGCCATACCTACACCCTGCCATCGGATCGCCACATTGTGTACCGTGATTCGTTACTCCACACAACGTTTTGCACTGATCAATCGTACAATGTTTACGCACCTTACACCAAGCGAAGCGTAGATGGCATTTACCACTGTGATGTGTGGCTTATGAGCAGCCGATCTATCATGACATCCAAGTTTTCTCACCTCCCGCCTAACTGTCGTAGTACTGGCAGGGCATCCTGATTCAGTTTGGAATTCCTGTGTGACGGCCCGGATAGATGTCTGCTTATTACACACTACGACCCTCTTCAACTGTCGCCGGTCTCTGTCAGTCAACAGACGAGGTCGGCTTGTATGCCTTTGTGCTGTATGTGTCCCTTCACGTTTCCACTTCATTATCACATCTGAAACAGTGGACCGAGGGATGTTTAGGAGTGTGGAAATCTCACGTACAGACATATGCCACAAGTGACACCCAATGGCCTGACCACGTTCTAAGTCTGTGAGTTCCGCAGAGCGCCCCATTCTGCTCTCTCACGATGTCTAATGACTACTGAGGTCGCTGATATGGAGTACGTGGCGGTAGGTGGTAGCACAATGCACCTAATATGAAAAACGTAAGTTTGTGAATTTGTCCGGATACTTTCGATCACATAGCGTGTGTACGAGGCACGCTCAACCATGTTGCTGAACTCAGTTTCCTGTAGACATATTCAGCGGATGTAATTATTATTTTTTTTAAGAATGTACTGATTGTGCCTCATCCACGTTTATTTTACAATTTTTTAGTCTACGCTAATTTTCGTATTTTCTCTAATTTCGAGTTGCGTGTGGCTGCAGGTAAAATAGTTATGTATTGTTCGGTTTTCATGAGGGTTACAATCCAGTGTGTCTCATTTGTAGATCAACACTGGTTTCAAAGAATAGCAGTCAAATTATAGTTGTTTAATTTCTTTAGATATTCTGCGACATTTTGTCGCCTTTTTATTTACGTTATTAACGACACACCCTGAACCCCATTTTCCCCCTCTCTTCCGGCTTGGGGCTTTTAAAAGTTAATAACTACAGGAGGACGACTTGTGTGGCGTAATGATAACTTTGTTTTGCTCGGGCCACTGCGCAGAATTATGATTATAGCTTGGAGAACAACGATAGCTAACTGAACATTAACTCCAAATTATAATATAACTTAAAACGACATGAGCAGCAGGTGACATGAAATTTATCGGAGGCACGATTTACCGACAAACATCATCTTAGTTCAGCCAATTTTAACGAAATATTTATGTTATATGCACAAAAGTTACTCGCGAATCGGTCTGTATATTAGTGAATACCGTATCGAGAGTCTTGCAGTTGTTCATTAGATTAGCCTTCACATACAGACAGGTAAAAACTAGACTTGATTGAATGCAATGTGTAATTAGTATTGTCTCTCGATACGGTAATTATTAAGGGCGAACAAAAAGTTTCCGTTTGAGGACCTTGTTGCAGCGAATACGCAACATAGCGCGACTCCGATTTAGGTATATAAGCACCGACATGTAGGAGGGGCGCTGAATGCAGAAACGAGAACTATGGCGATGTTATTACCAAATGCGTCCAAACAGGACCAACGTGCTGTTAGTTTTTCTTGGATATGGAATAACAAACACTGGTAGACGTCCATCAGAGCCTGAAGAATGTTTGCCTCCTGGAGTAGCCGCGCGGTCTCAGGCGTCTTGTCACGGTCCACGCGGCTCCCCGCGGAGGAGATTCGAGTGCTCCCTCGAGCATGGGTGTGTGTGTTGTCCATGGCGTAAGTTAGTTTAAGTTAGATTATGTAGTGTGTAAGCTTAGGGAACAATGAACAAAGCGTATGGTCCCAAAAGATGAAAAAAAATGTGTTTGGGGCAGCACATCTGTGGAAAGGTGAGCCAAGTTCTGTGTTGGTCGCCATTCGACACAAGACGCCAGTCGATCTAGGACGTCAGCACAAACTACTTCAATTCAAATGGGAGACACTGGAGCACCTGCTCTATAGTCCAGATCTCTCCCTGTACAATTATTACACTTTCAGTCCCTTAAAAGATACTTTGAAGGGTCGACGATTCTTGTCGGACGAATATATGCAGCAGCTAGTTACAGACTTCATGCAACAGGACACAGTCTTTGACCAAACAGGTATCTTCAACCTGGTGCATCGGTGGGATGATTGCCTCAATGCTCAAAACGATCTTGCCTGACTGGCATACTGATTCTGGCCTTAATGCCCTTGGAATGGAAACCTTTTGATCGTCCACTATTTATTGCAATTAACTGCAATTTCTTATCGACAATTAATTTTCCGCTCCACAGTTACATGTTCGTTGTAATAAAAAGTCATAAGATTTAAAAGTGCCTATTTGGGAGCTGAATACAGAGGTGCACTTTTTGCGAAAAGGACCCACCAAATACGAATCAAATCTTTAACGCGAAGAATGTCTTTCTCACATTCTGCAACACACTGACAATTTTGCTATTGAAAATTTCCTTAGCCTGTGGCCATGGTTGCTCTTTTTCCCAGGGATATAAGTCCTGAGACTGGCGGAAGGAGGTCTCCTTGGAGCTTGGAAAAGACAGTTAGAGGCACCGACAGACTGAAGTCTTGGGTCAGCCCATGATGCTCGTTCAAACACTTACTTTGCAAGAGGCCAGCCTGTGATATATTGAGACCTGTTTTAAGTGTCCCGGTAGAGCGAACGTTCCACCCTGGCCAGTAGTTTCAGAATCTGATGAATTTGCAATTATTGGTTAGCGCACTAAGTGGGTGACGATGTACAGCCTTAGAAATAAAACACGGCCGCCGACTGTTCGCAGCAGAGACTAAATCGGCGTCAGTCTCTTAAGCTTGCCAATGTAACTGGCTGCCCTACACAATTCTGTCTGGCCATATACACGACCTGACAGCGCTGCAGGATGCTGAAGCATATGGAGGACGTGCTGCCATTCTTCGCTAGACACTACAGAGCTGTATATACTCGTGGCCCAGTGGAAGTCGATTCATAGCCGTGACACGAAGCGGACCTACGAGGCACTATGAGGAGCACTCTGCAGGCATACCTTTGTCAAGACATTAGCGAGCGGTGCACGTCGCTGTCTTCGTGTTCTGACCTACAATGGCGTTTCTTACCACCATTCGACTATAAAGGTCACCTTTCATACGGAACATGCATGATTTCGAGCGTGTGAAGTGGAACAGTTCGAATGTGACAAACTTCATATCGTGCCTGAAGGTGTTGTAGGAATTCACTTGACCATCAAAAGCAGCATCATGTATTTCAAACTGCAGACTGAAGAACTTTGGGCTGATGTTGTGTGGCGTTTCTCCCAAGAACTGAAGTTCAGCAAATTGATGGGCACGTTGGAGCCATTTCAGTTGATGACTCAGATTTCGGCCTCCACACCCTGCATGTTTTTGAACTTCCCTCTGGGTTACTGGAAGACGTGTTCATTTCTACCTTCTGACCGTACGTAAATGGCTTCAGTCACGTCGCAGAAAAACGGCGGACCTGTCAGGTCTTAAGTAGCGTGCATCAGATCAAACTTGAACTGACAAAGCATGTACCTTCTTATTTGACGATTGAGGCGTGTGGGTGATCATAATTTACGACAGTCTGAACGAACTTGTGCAGGCTGCGGCCACGAGGGCCACATCTGGTCGACTTTCCTCTGCAGACGACTGATTCAGACGCTAGTAGGAGATGGCGCACCATCCGTAACATATTTAGTGCTTCTTGTCACCTAGCCACTGTAGCGAAAGTGTTGGATGCACCTGCCTAGATACCTCCCGTTTAGCCATAGTTGACAGCCACTGACGGGGAAGCGAGTCTTCAGATTCCCTCTCCATCACTTCTGGAGGAAATGACGCCCTTGCACGCCCGTCAAAACCCGAGTAGCGATCTTACAGTTGCGATGCCCGTCGACTTTAGTGTCGTACCAACCTCTGCTTTCCGCGCAGGTGGACGGGGTCGATTGATGGCTAATCTCATTCCAATACAGAACAAAACGTTCAGAAGCAGAAGGCACCGAAGGAGCGCAAGAAATGTATTCGTATACCACCTGACGACTGTCTCCTCAGGATGGCCGCATGGGACGGAAAACCGACGTCGGAAAACGCATCAATCTCGGAATGCTAAGGGGACGCCCTACCTCTTTACAGAGGTGATCTTATGGTCTTACCTCTTTTCATGAGACATCAAGATACATTGGTGCAGGGTGGTGGCTTTAATTCCATCCTCCACCCCAAAGATTATTTGCTGTGACATTCACCTTTCACAGAGCTTGTCACAATCATTGACCATCTTCAATTTGTGGATATGTGGGAACATGTTCATGGCGACTGTCCTAATTTCGTTCACTACAGCACACATTCTTCAACTCGCCTTGATCGCAATTATATCTCACGCTCACTAGCGGGAGGTACCTGACTGGCTGAAAGTAAGTTTCCACATCTACATCTACATGTACATGGGTACTCTGCAAATTACATTCAAGTGCCTGGCAGAGGGTTCATCGAACCACCTCAACAATTCTCTATTATTCCAAACTCGTAAAGCGCGCGGAAAAAATGAACACCTATATCTTTCCGTACGAGCTCTTATTTCCCTTATTTTTTCGTGGTGATTGTTCCTCCCTATGTAGGTCGGTGTCAACAAAATATTTTCGCATTCGGAGGATAAAGTTGGTGATTGGAATTTCGTGAGAAGATTCCGTCGCAACGAAAAACGCCTTTCTTTTAACGATTTCTAGCCCAAATCCTGTATCATTCCTGTGACATTCTCTCCCTTATTTCGCGATAATACAAAACGTGCTGCCTTTCTTTGAACTTTTTCGATATACTCCGTTAGTCCCATCTGGTAAGGATCCCACACCGCCCAGCAGTATTCTAAAAGAGGACGGACAATTATAGTGTAGGTAGTCTCCTTAGTAGGTCTATTACATTTTCTAAGTGTCCTGCGAATACAAAGCAGTCTTTGGTTAGCCTTCCCCACAACATTTTCTGTGTGTTCCTTCCAATTTAAGTTGTTCGTAATTGCAATACCTAGGTATTTAGTTGAATATGCGGCTTTTAGATTAGACTGATTTATCATGTAACCGAAGTTTAATGAGTTCCTTTTAGCACTCATGTGGATGACCTCACACTTACCGTTATTCAGGGTCAACTGCCACTTTTCGCACCATTCAGATATTTTTTCTAAACCGTTTTCCAGTTTGTTTTGATCTTATGATGACTTTATTACTCGATAAACGACAGCGTCATCTGCAAACAACCATAGACGGCTGCACAGATTACCTCCCAAATCGTTTATATAGATAAGGAACAGCAAAGGGCCTATAACACTACCTTGGGGAACACCAGTAATCACTTCTGTTTTACACGATGAATTTCCTACTACGAACTGTGACCTCTCTGCCAGGAAATCGCAAATCCAGTCACATAACTAAGACGATATTATAAGCACGCAATTTCAATACGAGCCGCTTGTGTGGTACAGTGTCAAAAGCCTTCCGGAAATCCAGAAATACGGAATCGATCTGAAATACCTTGTCAATAGCACTCAACACTTCATGTGAATAAAGAGCTAGTTGTGTTTCACAGGAAAGATGTTTTCTGAACGCATGTTGACTGTGTGTCAATAGACAGTTTTCTTCTAGATAATTCATAATGTTCGAACACAATATATGTTCCAAAATCCTGCTACATATCGACGTTAACGATATGGACCTGTAATTTAGTGGATTACTCATACTACCTTTCTTGAATATTGGTGGACCTGTGCAACTTTCCAGTCTTTGGCTACGGATCTTCCGTCGAGCGAACGGTTGTATATGATTGTTAAGTATGGAGCTAATGCATCAGCATACTCCGAAAGGAACCTAATTGGTATACAGTCTGGACCAGAAGACTTGCTTTTATTAAGTGATTGAAGTTGCTTCACTACTCCGAGGATATTTACTTCTACATTACTCATGTTGGCAGCTGTTCTTGATTCGAATTCTGGAATATTTACTTCGTCTTTTTTTATGAAGGCATTTCGGAAGACAGTGTTTAGTAACTCTGCTTTGGCAGCACTGTCTTCCATAATATCTCCACTGCTATCGCGCACAGAAGGCATTGATTGTTTCTTGCCGCTAACATACTTCACATTCAACCTGAATCTCTTGGAATTTTCTGCCAGGTTTCGAGACAACGTTTCATTGTGGAAACTGTTATAGGCATCTCGCATTGAAGTCCGCGCTAAATTTCGAGCTTCTGTAAAAGAACGCCAATCTTGGGGATTTTGCGTCTGTTTAAATTTGGCAAGTTTATTTCGTTGTTTCTGCAACAGTGTTCTAACACGTTTTGTGTACCAAAGAGGATCAGCTCCGTCGTTTGTTAATTTTATTTGGTATCAAACTCTACATTGCTGCCTTTGAATTTAAGCCACATCTGGTCTACACTTATATTATTAATTTGGAATAACTAACTGCTCGAAATAATTTTCATAGTATGCGTTTAGCACAATTTCGGATGATATTTTTTGCGTACCTCCGGAATTAAATATGTATTTCCGCCAACATATCGAGGGTAAATTAAGGTCACCACCAACTATTATCGTACGAGTCGGGTACGTGTTTGAAATCAAACTCAAGTTTTCTTTGAACCTTTCAGCAACTGTTTCATCTGAACTGGTATAGGCCCGCCTCAGTGGAGCGTTGACTTGCTCACTGTGAGCGATGCCTTAATCTGCCTTCACACCGATTTTATGATTGACCTGCGGCGCTCAACTGGAGATGGCTGCTGTAGCAGGTCGTGTTTTGACTTGTTAAACATCACCTCTACTCCCTTTACCTTCTGCATTGTACACGCTATGCCATCACCTACATAGCATCACAGACTCTTCCGGTCATGCACACGCTAGTTCGCCAAATGTTGGCGGCAGTGGTTTCCTTCGTTTGTAGGTCCACATGGCAATGACGTCGATAAGCTCCACTCACATACTGTCTATAGGGTTGGCGTCCGGCGATCGTGGGACGAACGCCATTAACTTTGTCCTGTCTTGTCCCTGAAACCGGTTATCAAGAGCTCTGCTTTGATGGTTGGATCTTTGCTCCTGTAAATAAAGTGTTACCTAGTTATTTCATCGAAGTGTATCATTTAAAAAAATGTATTTATGACTGGCACGGTGCGTTGGTATTTTCTACAGCATTTAAGAATTCAACTCCTGCCGTAGCTGAGAGATCTAGGCTAAATAACCGATGAGGGACGCGGTTTACCGAGTCCCAACATATGATGAGAGTCGTAGCCTGCTGAAAGGCACCTTCGGACCAATCGGTTGAATCAGATACGAATGATGTGGTATCGAAATGAGATGTATAAAAAATCCTACAATTTTAACTTCTGCGTTGCGACAGAGCATTGCAATAACACTCCCTCGGTGGAGTAACAAGCACCAGCTGTACAAGAAATATGAAATGAAAAGGCCAGAGGACCCAACCGCGGAATTCGGTCGGCAGGTAGCAAGTTTCATTTCAGGTGACGCCACATTGGGCAGCCTGGGTGTTGGTGGTGATAAGGAAAACTCAACACCGGGGCCACGAGCGGAGAAAATCGCAAATACGGCCGGGAATCGAACTCGCACCCGCTGCATGGGAGAAAACACGTTACCACTCAGTTAAGCAGGCGGGCTGTACAGGAAAATTTTAGGAATATGACGTAATAGTTGTTGCGAATTCAGAAAGAAGACTGAAGAGGTCAACATAGATGTGAACACTGGGTACTAAAGTTAATCAAACCGAAATGTTCAACCATCGCCTAACACAGGTGAATAGAAAAACAGTAATAACAAAACAAGCATTTATGGTTGAGACATTCCCACAATTCAACGTATCAGAGAAAATACGCAGCTCCAAGGCAAAATCTACTGTACGCGATTTACATCTCTATGAACCCTGAGGATTCAAGCTGAGGTTCGGCTTGAAGCAACAGTAATTTATTTGCAGAGGACAGAGAACAGAAAAATGTAGATGAAAACTGTAAAATATCTTAATACGCGACAAAGAACAAAGAAGGCAAATGAATAAAATAAAAGAAGATGGAAACTCATTCGTTACATTTATGACACATCCCCCTTCTAATGAATGTATCCCCCTTCTAATTATGAGACTAGAAGCTATGAGGGCGACAGAGGAAACTAATTTCATGACATCGGGACTAGAACAAAATGCAATAACTGTACTGGGGACAACAGCAGAATACTAAATGACAGAGAAGCACTGTTGTTATGACAAATTGTAGTCTTTAGGAAATGAAAAGGTGAATATATGAAAACTATCGAAAACCGTTATGTTATTTCCTGTTCAAATCTGCTGGAAATAGAGGTCTCATTGAAGTTACAGCAGCTCGACGCTAATCTTCACTATGTATTCTCGAATACTAACATAGGCCTAACTGTTGACGATGGCATCAGTTTTCCACAGGCACCCTATTCACCAAGCTGAGATGTAAACCCAAATGCCAACAGAAAAGTATCCGCTTCTCTCCCATTCCACAAGATACTTTGAACTGAAGCTCTCTCCCCATGGCCAGTACACATAGTAATATTAAAACTGTTTTGTGCATTTTGTGTTCAGACATCATTCCGTAAGTCGTCACCAGATGGACTGAAAGTCAAATTAACAACGCGTTCAGAATCACATTCAACCCAAAATCGAGTATTACTTTTGGTAATCGAGTGTCGAAGAAATTAAACTTCAATAATACCAATACGAATATTTTGATAGCCGAAAGGCCCCATTACTACGCATCTATTAAGAATTAATTAAGATTTAATTGTAAGAGCTTGAGAAAATAAATAGAGGCCTTGGCCTTCGCTCCGTTTTCTTAACTTGTTGTTGTTATTTTGGACCTCGGTGTTAGGAGTATTCCAAGTAGATATTCTCATTCATAAGGCACTTTTCACCTTTCTTGTCAAAGCATCAGTACCAATTAAATTGTAATCGTTGTGAGCAGATGATAGCAACAAGTGTATGTTCAGAATGGTATGGTTGCTAAGTGGATGTGGTGGTGTTAGGCTGTCCACGTGGTCTGAATGACGTCAGTGATGACGCATTAACTCTATCGCTAATTACCTTAGTAATGATAAGGTGGGGGCGACTGAGCCTCTTGTGGGCAACGAGTCTGATTAAGCTCTCCATATATCATCCTGCTCTGCGAGCAAGCCTACATTATACATTGTCTTGCAATTAGAAACTACTGCCCTGCTTCACCGCCTCACCTTTCCCTCAAGCACAAGCAGAGTATGGGACAAAAAATTGCTAACTTTTTAAAGAAAACCTCCGCCACTCTGCTCATTCTAATACACAAAGCATGTTCGCAGCATATTGGTGGTGGAACAGTGACTATGCAGTACTGAAAAAAAACCTACAATCGGAATTTAAATAATTTGCGGATTTCGGCACAGACATATACTTTTTCAGTAATACACGAAGCACCTGTCTCAGTAGCATCAAGCAGACACAGCGTTCATTCTTGTGGTAATTACAATAAGTCTGCTGACAGTTACTTATCAAATACGAGGGTTGGAACTTTAATAGTGGCAACTATTTATATACAGCTCGTAGAAAATAGATACGTGTTTCAAGTTTTACTGACCTTCAAAGAAGTCAACAGCACTGTGTATAGCCCGTTGCCAGCGATGTGGAAGTTGTAGGATACCCTTAGCAATGCCAGATGTGTTGACAGTTCGAGTGGCGCGGTCTATTGCCCAACGAATTTGTAGCAGTTCCGATGTGAATACCATGAAGTGATCCTTCAGTTTAGAAATCGAGTTGAACTTACGAGGGCATAAGTCGTAGGTTGTGTTCGAAAAATGAACAGCATAGAGACAGAAGTGATGACACTTTCTGCAGGACCTGCAGGACAATGCTTAAGCACGGACAGTGCAAGCTGTTACTGATTTGTTTGACTGATGGTGCTGCTAATTGGTATACCACCTACTGCTCTCCCCTGACTTAAGCCCTCGTTAGTTCAACTTGATTTCTAAACTGAAGGAAACGCTTCACGGCATTCGCTTCAGAACTGCTACAAATTCGTCAGGCGATAGACCGAGCCACCCGAACTGTGAACACAACTGGCACTGCTAAGAGTATACTACGGCTTCCACATTGCTGGCAACAGGTTATACGTAATGCTGGTGACTACTCTGAAGGTCAGTAAAACTTTGAAACACGTATCTATTTGTACAAGCTATAAATAAATAGTTGCCACTATTAAAGTTCCAATCCTCGTATTACCATCTGCTATGCAACTGAAATGACAGTCATTACACTTGTTTTATATGTTACAGTGAGTAAAGTGGTAAGTTCGTTGCAGTCCTGTTTCCCCTGTTATAAAAGATTCTGAGTATTAATTATTTGACTGTATAGGCGCCACACTGTAATTCACATGTATCTGACATGAATTAAGGGCATCACATACCGATGACTAAGGAAATGATGCTGTTAAAGCGTTATTGCACAGATAGCAAGACAAACGTTCAGAAATCACTAGTATTGTCTACTGACAAGGGCACTTTCCAAGATCTGAATTCAGTTCGGGATGAGACTTTGTGGTTACTAGTCTACCTCAAGGATGTCCACTCATAAAAGTGTTACAGCGCACAACGCAGAAAATTCCGAAAGAAAGGGCTCTAAAGTTTTAAACTTAGCTCATTCACACCTCATATATGGATCATAAGCAGCAAAGCAGCACAAAAATGAAGTAGTTCGATCAGTAGTGTAGTAGACACTCATGCGGCCGGTTCTAGGTTCGATCTTATTTACTGGTGGGTAGGTAGTTAAATAAAGTAAATAACATGAATATTATCAATTAAATTGTAAATAATTTAATTTTGTTTATAAAATGGCTAGCACAGCTATTTAAAATGTGAATTATACTCATCAATATTTTCTTTCTAAAAAGTTGAATAAATTCAAATGCATTTTTGATGGAAGTAAATTAACTAACATGTCACAAAATTCTGAGTCAAGTTTCAGTTACAAGGTGTACAACTTTGCTTCTGCTGTTTTACGATAGGTGGCGAGAACAGTATGAAGCGGTCGAAAGAAACAGATCGCAGATATCAGGCAGTTGGCTTGGACCTCAGTCAACAGAACCTCATTCACATTAAATGTTTATGTTGAGTAATTCAAATTGAGTTATTTTAGGAACATCATTAGCAACAGTCTTTTCATTTACAAGAATAGTTTGCAACTATGTCCAAGCACACATGCGATACTATCATTTATATCCATGTAAATGTAATGTTGCTTTCACTAATTAATTTATTTAAAATTTCATCGGCCTCAATATGAAAATTTATTATTTCTGGATGAATAAATTTTTCTCAGTTTTTCAAATTATATTGACCAATATGAATTACTACTGTCTCTCTATCACAATACATTTTTATTGTATAAAAACCACATAGTGCAACATTACCACAGCTAGATCATACAGATACAGACAGTCTTTTTCTGAGAACGAATGACTTACCACTAAACTGAGATGGGTAACTCATTTACTACCCATAAAAATATTATTAAGGGTTTAAAAAATGATTGGTAATCAAAAATGAAATACCAAATAAGAAACAGAAAAATATTCATGGCAACCTCTTACCTAATTCTGTTCAATGTGCTTTAATAATTTCTAGGTGATGTGAAGAAGCAGCATTAATGATTAATGATATTCTCGCTTTGTGGTGGCTGAAATAGAATAAAATCAGTCATTTTTAGGCTTACTCCAATCAAATGTTTAGATGAGCCAAAATATCAAAAATTTATAAAAATGTGTAAAAATGGAAGATAGAAATAGTGACAACATTACTACTTCTCTTGAGAATAATGAAGAAATTATACTATTAGATGAATGACAAGGTAATATGCTCATAGTATTTGATGATTTCATTCTAAAAAATCAGGATGTTTTTAGAGAATATTTTAGTACTGCCTGACATTTAGGAATAAATTGTTTTTACTTAGCTCAGATAAACTCAAAAATACCAGAACAATTAGTGAGAGATAACCTAAATTTGTTACATATATTTCGTAGAGATGATACAAATTTAAATCATATGTATCACGAGTTTGATGCTGGTGATTTTAAGTTTGACGATCTTAAAGAATATTGTAGTAAATGCTGGAATAATGGTTAGTTCGAATTTTTATGATAGAAATGACTAGAAAACTTAACAAAGGAAACTGCAGATATCAAATTGACGATATTTTTACATCACCCATCATACATAAGAGATGATTTACTAATATTCTTTATTTACAGTAAATGTTTGCAAAATATGACCTATATGTTAGTAAAAAAGCTAGATGAAACAAAAAGAAAAAGAATGAATTAATAGAAGAATTTACAAAATGGAAAAGACAACCAAGAAGAGAATATGAAAACTATAAAAAAAGAATATCAGCCTTGAAACACAAGGAAGTGAAGAAGGATTAGATGACAGTCGTTCTGAAAGCTATTCAAGAATATTTGGAAGTTGAAAAAGAAATGTTTCTTTATGACCATTATGTAGCAGAATTTAATGACATACCAACAATAAAAATATGCTTATAAATTAAGAGAATCTGAAATAAAAGATGCATTGAATAAATACTGAAGAAGAGAAAAAGAACAAAAAAGATAAGCAACAAAACTTTAAGGAAATAAATCTAAGTGGAAGATTATTCAAATGTATCAGTCACATTGAAAATAAAATTTTTTGACTGAGACCTATTGGTTATCTTAAATACGTTGGTACATAAATTAACTATTGGTGAAAATATATGCAATGCTACAGATGTACTAGCGAATCTTTTAACAAAAAAACACATTATAGCTAAACTACTTAAATATATCTGATGTGTGAATTGATCGACAGATAAGCAGTTAATAATGAAGATGAATTAGCTGGAAATAAAAATCATCATAACAAAAACGTAGGAATAATGCAAATGTTAACAAAATAATTTTGTGACTTCATTACCAATAATCAGAAATGAAAATCATATATGACTAGAGTGTTAATAGCTTGTCACACACTTTTTGGAAACCTGAAAAACAGGGAGAAGATTGAGTAAATTGGATTTTAAATAATTTCCAATGACAGAGATGCATCTCCCAGGATTTTGTGTACTGCAAACTGTTCACTAAACTAGATGGATGACTAGAACGTGGTGATATGGTCATAAATTTCTTAGAAGAAGCATGCACCAACATGACATTGCTTACAGAGATAATAAAGGTTTAGAAACTAAATATCAAGCTGATGAATAACTTTAGCTAGCTACAGAAAAGAGAATGTTTGCTAAAGATGCATCACTTGGAGAAAAATTATTAGCAACAACAGTTAGAGGCATAATGTACGGGAAGAGAAAATTGAGAATGGGTTTGGATGTTGGTGAAAGTGGGTGAGGACTAAAAAAATAGTCTCATAACAATTTTTAGGCACACTAGGTCACAACGTCTAACTGTAACCCGACACATACAGATTTGTACTTGCATGCCTCAGTTATCATGCTCCTACACAGCGAGAGGGTGTTATGAGCACACTTGTGCACAGCGCACGCGATATCTCGGATTGTGACAGCCTAGCGGCTGAATTGCAGCTCTTGCAGGCCGTGTGCCACACGAACGGTTACAACAACTGGCAGATAAAACGGGCCTTAAGACCGAAGAAGCCGAGACCGCAGCCTTTCGATGACGAAGACAAAGAGGTTGCGACAGCGATCATACCATATGTCGGGAACGCATCGGCAAAGATCGGCAGAATACTCAGAAAATATAATGTCAAGTACGTGTTTCGCCCTCCATTCAAAATGAAAACAATATTAGGATCAGTCAAGGACGACTGACGACTCCGGAAACCGGGAGTTTACAGCATCCCTTGCTGGAGCGGGGATATGTATATATGCCAGACCATCCGGACGGTACAGGAGAGATGTAGTCAACAGAAACGTCACGCAGACAACGCACAGCCGAACAAGTCCTCTGTGCAGAGCACTGTACCTCACATGGACATGACATGAACTACGATGGCACAAAGGTGTTTCAGCAATCGAACACCTTCTGGGATTGTATCGTCAAAGAGGCAGTGGAGATCCGGCTGCATGACGAATTAATAAATAAAGATAGCGTTTTCCAGCTAAGCAAAGCCTGGGATCCCGCTTTAAGCACGATTAAAACACAACGACAGTCTACACGGAAATCCGCTCCTGTCAGGACACCTGTAGAAGAAGAAGCATTGTCACCACGACGGCAGAGTTCCGTAAGCGGTCGTGGCCGCGGAAGAACTGCGGCCCATGAGCTGTCGCGGGGCGCCGCACTTCCCCCACCACCGGCCGCGGACCGCTCGGAACGCCTGAAGATGGCAAGAAGTTGGCTTGCCGAAATATCGCGCTTTTTGGAAGACGCTACCTGGTTGAAAACCCGACAAATTTTCAACATTTCCACAGGTCCTAAAGATTATGATTTGGAATGTATTCTGAAGTATTGTGTTGAAAATACAATAAAAACAATAGAGTCTACACAGGAACTAAACTGCTGTTATTGGAGATAAAGCATTTAGAAATGAGAATTATAAGTAGAACCAATTTTGTACAAGAGCCATTTAGTAGCTTTCCAAAAATAATTGGTTTAAAAGAGTCGAAGAAATGTTACTTCCCACATTTATTCAATACCCAAGAAAATGAAAATTAAATAGGATTTTTTGGGAGATGTCAAATATTATTGTGTTGAATCTATGAAACCAGAGAAAGAGAAATATGTCTCAAATCGGATAGGCAAAAAGTTAAAGGAAATTATGAATGCAATAGAGGAAATGAATGAATGAATACTGCAATTCTGATGTAGATATATTGAGAAGAGATTGTTTAGAAATAGAAAAACAATTCATTGAATTAGCTAATATAGATCCATTATGTTATTTAACAATTGCTAGAGTTTTCAGGGCTGTATACTGATGCAAATATTTCCCTAATAGAAAAATTGTTGTATTGAATAAAGAGCAGAAGCAAAACTATAGCAAAGAGTCTATTGCTTGGCTAAACTGTTTAAACAATAATAGTATTCTACATGCTCTTAATGGTAGTGACGTAAGTATATCTGGAGCAGAAGTAGATGTCTTTGATAAAGAAAACAGTAGTTTTCATCAATATCACAGCTGTTTCCGGCATGGTTGTAAAAATGTTTTCAAACTGAAATGGTTAACAATATAAATAAAGAATCGATGAATGACCTGTATCAAAAGACGTTAATAAGAAGCACAAATATGCAAAACGCTGAAGAATTTAGTGGAGATTTGGAAATGTGCATGTATTAACACAGTAGATTTATAAAATATTAATAAATTAAAAAAGTTGCCTAAAGCTATTGAACCTTTGAATCCAAAAGGTGCATTTCATGGTTGTCAAACTAATACCATAAATTAAGAGATAAAGCAAATGCCATTATCATGACAATAAAATATGAGGGCCATTCAATAAGTAATGCCCCACATTTTTTAAAAAGCAGTTAATATACCTAGACAATCGTCCTTGTTGGTGCTTCACACTTCATGTTGGTTCTGTGCACCAGTGTAGTTTCGAAATGTTCTGCCAGGTTGGCAGAGCTGTAGTACAGAGTCAAAATGGTGTCTTCATACAACTCACATTACAACCAACATGCTGTTGTTGAATTATTCTGTGGAGAAAAAGAAACCATGATGAACATTCATTGATAGAAGTACAATTGGGCGGTGGGTAAGGAAAGTTACAGCCTCAGGATATGCAGAAGCAGAGCTCCATGATCAGCCACACGCAGGACGTCCTGTGACAGTCATTGTTCAAGACATGCTGAATTCTGCAGATGCCATTATTCGTATCGACCGGCGATTCACAACTCGACAGTTGCCTCTAAATTTGTTGGTCAGCATTGAAAGTGCATCTCCAATGTTCAAGACTCTCGGATGTTGAAAGAGGTGCTCATCATAGGTTCAATGAATGCTCGCAGCGGACCACAGGATTCAAAGAAAGGCCATTTCATCTGAATTGTTGGAGCGTTTTGAGACCAACAGGGAGGCCTTTATGTCACAGATCGTTAAGGGGGGCGAAAAGTGGGTGCACTACTTTGAGCCCAAAACAAAAAGGCAGTCCATGGAGTGGTATCAACCTCAATCACCAAAAAAGAAGAAATTCAAGACAACCCCATCCGCCAGAAAAGTCATGGTGACTGTCTCCAGGAATTCTGATGGCATCATTCTCCTGGATTTGATGCCAAGAGTGTCAATCATCAATTCAGAAGCATGAAGACTCTGAATAAACTCAAGAAGCGTTTCTAACGTGTTCAATCGACACGAATCCAGTAGCAATCTTGCTCCAACACGATAATGCACTCCCACACACAAGTCTGAGAATACAGAAACACATTGCCAAATTGGGTTGGACATCTTTGCCTCATCCACCCCACAATCCCGACCTGGCATCGTCGGACTTCCATACCTCTTGGGCCACTCAAAGATTCTCTACAGGGAACACACTTCAAAGATGACGAGAGTGTCAGTCACGCAGTGAAAACATGACTGAGGCTACAGGACAAGAGCTTTTACCAGCAGCGAATATATGTTCTACAATAACGTTGGCATATGGCCATAGAAGATGATGGAGACAATGTAGACAATAAGGACATGAACAACACATTTTGTTGTATATTTTCACCAAATTCTAACTCTTAACAATAAATATGTTCTGAGAAAAAATAAACGTGGGGAATTACTTATTGAGCGACCCTTGTATATTGATGTCTGTAGTCTTTTATCAACTGCAAAATATCATGAATATTATCCTAAGAGCCATCCAACAAAAATTTGTAGACCAAGACATTATACTAAAAAGGTAGAGATTTATAAAATGGAAAGTGTTGGCACCTATAGGAGTGAAGAATCAACCTTTGCCAAAAGAGATAAAGATCAATAAAAATAGAAAACTGCTCTTTTACTTATGTGTCAAATGTGCAGAAGAAAAAATAAATGAATGTAATCACAATGATGATGTAAGACGTTTTATTGGAACTTCGCCATCTGATGAAGTAAAGAAAGTCGTGGAAAGAATGATATAAAATGTTAAGTATCAATAAAGCGTGTGATTTTAGAGACAAAAGCAACATGTTGTTTAAAAATTATGTAAAACACTTTATGAAAATATAATTAGCAACCACTCCCCATGAGTTTGAATCTAATGACTTATACCTCAAAACAGAGATAGACAGTTGGATATTGCATTAGATCCTGATAAGATAAAAGAAAACCCAGAATAAAATACTGTTGCTATGATATGTCTAAATTCATTGTGGGGAAAGTTTAGACAATGGCAAAATATGAGTAAAACTGAGTATATTACAGATTATCACCAGTTTTATGAGATATAATTGGACAATTGATTAGACAATATTGACATAAATTTTATTAATGATAATATGGCTCAGATGAAAAGTAATTTCAAAGGTTATTATATAGAAAATAACACTGATGTAAATATTTTTATGACAGCATTCACTATATCAAATAGATGGCTCAGGTTGATAAAATTTTCTCAGTTTGACAGCCGAGTCAATGCGTTGTTCTCCAGCAACATTTCACCAAGTTTCTTACTTTCCATCTTCAGGTGACAATGGAAAGTAAGGAACTTGCTGAAACATTGCTGGAGAACAATGCATTGACTCAGCTGTCAACTCAAGAAGATTTTATCATCGAGATTTGCCGAGAAAGCCTGCATTCTCATATAAGGCTTAGGTTATTTGATATGTTAGATAAACTTGGAGAATCGGTTATGTATTTTGATACAGGTGGGGTAATATAGAGTATATAGATGACGGCAAAGATACTGTGGAAACAGGTTGTACGCCAGGTGAATGGACTGACAAGTTAGGAGACAAGTGGATTCAAATCTTAGCATCGACTGGATCTAAAAGCTACTATTTTAAGAAAAATGATAGAAATACTGTGATGAAGATGAAAGGGTTTACTTCAAAATATAAGGATATTCAAAGGTTGAATGGAAAATATATGATTAAAGTACTTGAGAATGAAGTGAAATAAAAGATACACTTAGAGTACAAGCTGATAATGAGCGAATTTAAGCCAAAAACTTAATCAACAAGTAAGTTAAGAAAGAATTCTCATTTTAGTATAGTATAGTAAAAGAATAGTTCCAGATAATTATGATCCAGTGCCATAAGTATATTACAATTAAAATAAGATTTCTACATTTTCTAACATAAAAATAAAACTTGTATTGGGAATTTTTTTAAACATTTATATAAATAAAGTAACTTTTTTCTTGTATTCTCCATTTTCTAAAACTACTTCCTTTCGATTTCTCTTTTTTAATTCATACTTTTGAGAATCATGAATCTGAATTAGAAAGTCAGAAATTTGAAAACTATCTTTAATGCTCCAGCTTTCATTAAATATAAGTAATGCTTCCTTTCTTCTGTAGCTAATATTTTTTGTAAAAAATTATAATTATTATTTTAATATTCATATTTTGTATGTAGACTTTCGTTTTTTAAAATTCTGTTAAGCTTTTTTTGTTCTTCATGAGAATAAATATTTTATTTCTATTTTTGTCACCAGAGTTTTGGAGCATAATTCATTTTTTTAACTTTTGATGGTTCCCAATATTTTGTCTTCTTCATTTAAATAATTTTGTTCCTTTTGTCAAATACATATCTATCTTTAACAACGCCACCACTGGAATAATACTGTTTTTGCAATCAATGTTGTTTACTTATAACATGTAACATTTTTTGCAATAAAAATTTTGTCCATTTAAATGGTGCCCCTCCGGAAGAAGCTCATTAATGCAAGCAATTCTAATTTGTTTAAAAAATAGAGATATAAATGTAATGGGTTGAATAACACTACTGGATACAAATATTTCAATAACAGATGTGCAGATAAAATTAGACTGTGCTTAATAATGGGTTTAAGATTCCTCTACTGAATGGATATTTGAAATCAATAGCAATTTAGGTTTCTAATTGTTTGAAGAGGGACATGTTAAATTGAGATACAATTGATTAAAGGAAATGAGAGCTAATTCTAATATATTTCATGATTTAGAATTTTTAGTTTAACTGAAATTTATGATCAATTTTTTTATTATTCTGCCCACATTATTTTTTCCTGACAAACCTGCTTAGTTCTCTCTGCATTGTCAGCTACGTCACAACGAATATCTGGTTCGCTACAGCTGAGAGCTGTAGAGTTTTACAAGTGGCGTAGGTTCCAAATATCCTGGAATACCACTACCCATATCGTTTAGTGCCTTGTGAACTTTGCGTGGAAAGACTTATACCAGACTGGACATGCATACTCTGCAGCACTTTGAAATGTTGCTAATGTCGTCGTTCGGAGGGTTTGTCGTTTGGAGTCCTCCCTACTACCAGTGATCCTCGAAAGGATACTATTTCTGGCTTCCAGCTTAATTCTCATATCCTTACAGTGCTGCCTGTATGACAGACAAAGTGATTGGTCTCTTTCTTGTTATTCAAATGTTTCTGGCAAGTTAATAGCAAAATGGCGCTTAGACAATGTAATGATAGCTCAGCATAAAGAAGTTACATAAATTTTATTTTAAACAGGGCATGAATGTTAATTTAGCACAATGATTGAACGAAAGTGAGAGTTCTGGCGCGCAGACCAGAGGGTAATCCTTCCATCTCCTGTTAAAACAGACGCTGAGAACACAAGTCAGTTCAGTAGGTGGCAAAAATCACACGTTCGTCGGAACTGCGAGGTATCATCTGTCGTTTCTAGCTAACACTACTTCATGAAGTCATCATTCAGCTATTTCTTCTTGATCACATGAAATGTGATACTGGATGGAGGGCTATGGCTTCCACAGCCAGAAATCCTACGCTACAAGAACTTGGACTGACCAATTCAACACATATCTGTTAGTCCATTGTGCAGGCTGAAAGCAATACATGTCACTAGTCCACTGAAGAGTGCTCTTCAGAGACAGATAAGAGTTTCTACATATAAAAAGCAAATTTAACTGTGTAATATGTTTACAAAAAATAGACTTTGTAGTGAAAAATGTTGTAACATTCGCCTATCTGTCTAATATTCAGTTTCTGATATTGATAGCTATATAATGTGAACCTTAGAGTTTCTGTCAGGGTGTCTCTAGGTTCAGTCCACAGGGAGGATGATCTTTCCGTTGGACGCTCTTCGCACAGCATCAGTTTGTTCTGGGAGTGAGAGACACTGCTGTATCCAAGGTGAGGGTAACGATAGTACCTAATATACTTATCGTATGCACAGATGTGGCGGAGAGTCCTCCGGTGGTTGTGCTGCTGCGGCAGCACTGAGGAGGAGGAAGAGGACAACGTTCAGTTGGAGGAAGAGGAGAAGAAAGTCCAGCTGGAGGCGGAGGGCGCCCCTCCAGACCCAGTGGCGGTCATGCAGCAGGTGAGGCTCGTCGCTGTACGTCACTCCAGAATGCTAGCAGTGCTTTGGGGCAGACCCACTGTTCAGGGGATGCACAAAAATATGGGAACGCATTGCCACACCTAACAAGAAAACCCATGGTAATTAAATAATAGCCTCCAGTCGAATGGGAATGGATGACTATGCATTCTGTATCGTTCTCAAGGGGTCTTATACCATTCTTTCTGCAAAATAGTGGCAATTTCAGGTAACAACGATGCAGGTGGATAGCATTCTCGCACCTGTCTCTCCAAAGTAGATCACAAAGGCTCGATAATATTGAGGCCTGGTGACCGTGATAACCAGGGGAGATGTGACAGTTCATCCCCGTGGAAAAGGAAACCAGTCCTGGTCGATGGGAACAGTTTGAACAGGGGCCCTGTTGTCTTCGAGCACAGCATCGCCATTGGGGAATAGACGTTGTACCAGGGGATCAGCCAAAATGCTCATATAGCCATGGACATTAATGCAACCTTGTATAGTGATCGCAGGGGCCCATGAAATACCACGATACTGCTGCCCCAATCATCTCCAAACCCCCGTCGTATTTCGCTCTTGGGATGTAAACTCGGCCATAAGTTGGAAACATTGTACAACATCATTGATTCGACCAGGTGACCTTCTTCTATTGTTCCACAGTCAAGGTCTTTTGTCTTTCGCACCACGTTTTCCTCTTACGGGCATTTTTGTCCTTGTTGATTGGTTTTGGAATTCCAGTTAGCCCTGAAGTTCTCTGCTAATGGAGCTTCCTTAGTGTTGTTGTGGTGCACATGGCGTTCGCGAGTGCCACGTTCGGTTCTGCAGTGACTTTTACTGCTGACTCATCCTACTGTTCGTCGCAATCCTCTCCATGACCGTGTGTCACGATCTCTCAACACACGCTTTCGTCTCTGTTCTCACTTAGCGGATGACGGTTTTTTTCGTTTCCCTGTACACGCTACAGATCTTTGGCATGGTGCCTCTTGAAACACCGAACACTTCGGCTACCTTGGTTACGGAAGCACTCGCCATTCGAACACCAACAGTTTTCCCACGTTCGAATTCACTTAACTACGGTATAACATTGTTGTTACGACGACTGACATCTGCAACGTATTGAGGATATAGCACAGGTGCCGTTCGTGGTCAGAGACAACAGAGCAACCTGCAGGCTTGTCCAGAATAGCACAAACTTCTCTCAATGTTTCCATAGTCCCGTCCAACGGCTTTATACAGAAGAAGCCAGGCATTACATCATACCGCAATTAGCTGTTCCTGCTTCTGCACCTGGACAAGCTTCCCTAGTGACATATACACAGCTAATCAAGGTTCAAGGAGACTGAGCTCTCCTGACAGACCCATTCTGCTCTTATCACTTCTCTACTCACTACTTGACACTCCCTACCTCCTCCTGTACTGTTGGGTCCGCTTCTCGTGGCCTCTACTGGCCAGTTCCTTATTACATGCGGATAGACGGATAACCTGATCAGACTGGTGTGCAAAATTAAAGCCACAAAACAAAATTTTGCAAGGTTGCGTTTATTGTGCCACAAAACAGTATAATCATCTCATAGTACAGTAGAAACAACACAAAGAATACAGAACGTAAACGACTGCAACATGCATAATGGTAGACAAAAATGTCTTCGTGTTTTCCAACTTAAAGGATTTGCACACACATTCTGACAACTGGTTAAAGTGCTGAATGTGAGGTGTGACCACCTCTGGTGCCAACACAGACCAGACAAACGACGGGGCATGCTGTTAATGTTGTTTTCAGTCTCATGTTGAGGCAAGAACGCCCATTCTTATTGCAGCTGCTGTCAAGTCTTGGTGAGTGGTTGGCGGATGCTGAGGTGATGCAACCTGTATCCACAGTGCATCACAGACGTGTTATACTGGATTCAAATCGGTAGAACTAGCAGGCCACGTCATGAGTGCAAATATCTTCCGTTCCCAGGGAAACATCAACCACCCGTGCTCTATGAAATCGATCGTTATCGGCCAGCAATACGACGTCTGGGCCCACAGCACCTTGCAACAACTGCACAGGAGGTCCCAAGAAAACCTCACGGTACCTGACAGCAGTTAAGCCATGCCGATTTAACTGTACAATTTCATGAAGAGGTGTTCGAGTGGTCAACGTAACCCCCGCCCACACCATTAGGGATCATCCTCGTTATCAGTCTCTTCCACAATGGTTGGGTCACGAAATCGAGTTCCGCATTCCCTCCAGATCCAAATTGGTCGAGAAGCACTGTTCACACCAAATTGTGACTCATCAGCGAAAATAACATTGGACCACAATTCGACCGTCCAGGTGGCGTCTTCACTGCTCTACTCTAGACGTTCCCTTCTGTGAAGATGCGTCAGAGGTACACATACAACAGGTCTCCGACAGTAAAGGCCACTCTTCCGAAGCCTTCTGTACACCGTTTGCCTCCATGCAACACGTGCAGTGGATGCTGCGAGGTCAGATGCCAGTTGCCGTGCAGCCAAACAACAGTTCTCTGTTGCTCATGTTACACGTGGTCGGCCCTGCCCTGGTCTTCGGGACACAGTTTCGATCTGTATAAACTTTCGCCCATCTAATTCATATTAAGCCATCGGGTCACATCAGTCTGCGACTGTCCTGCTACCATGCTTCCCACGGCCCTCCACCGCAGAGACAGTGGTAGGCGTCATCTCAGAAACTTGCCTGTGATATATATATTATTCATTTTGAGGTTGAAGCCAATTCTTGTGTCTCAGTAAGCAATCCAAAAATATGTGAACTGTACTCTACAATACATAAGCACCTAAGAAAATTATTACACGTCGATCGGCAGTGGGCACAAGTGAAACGGAACATTGCTGCTTTGTGCTATTGGCAAGCATCACGAACCGTTGACATGGTATCGATTTGAAAAGTCTCAAGGAAAATTGAGATTAAGATGCAAACACGTGTTCTTAATATCGACATAGTCCAGTTTTAAGAAAATTTTCCTGTGTTAAATCTACATTCAGAGTCAGGTGTCGGCTACGATGTAGCTGATAAACCCTTTTCTTTACAGGAGTGGCAGACGTTTCTGCAGGAGTTCTACGCAGTCTACAGCGGACTGGCAGATGAGCTGTCTATACAGTCACAAGACGTGAGTATCACTACCTCTCTGGACTTGTGTTGTAACTGATAGTCGCAGATTCTTACGGCGCATGTGCTAGTTGCAATTCGTACAGAGCCCATAATGATGCCATAAAACCTATTAACATTAAATCTAGAAGTGGAGTTAGATGTTGGTTAATCTGTATCTGATACAGTCCTTCGTCTACAGGAACGTGAGCTGTTTCTGCAGGAGTGTTTCGAAATGTACTGCAGGATGATGGAAGAGGAGCTAATGCAGTCAATAGGGGTGAGTGTTACTAACTCTGTATACTTCAGTCTTAACTGTTAGCCATATATTCTAGGTAGCTTTTGCCGACAGCAGATTACAGTGGTGAAGGCATTCATTTCTTCAGTCGCCCCAACCCCCCACGTAACCAAAAACATTACGTACATCCACTAACTACATTTCTCTGCATCTATTCATGTCTATTGTGCACTCCGACGGACTTGGGCAAATCCAGCAGGACAATGCGTCACCCCACACGATCATAATTGCACTTGAGTGGCTCCAGGAACGCTCTTCTGAGTTTAACACTTCTGCTGCCCACTAAAGATCACTATGCCACCGAGACTGTCTGATACCACAATGTTTAACAACATTTCCCTGTTATTTGAAACATGTCAACAAGGTAGGCTACATTTTCCTCACATTTAAACGGATTTATTCAGAGTTATTGATACTGAAGCGTTGTGTGAAATCTGCCATGAAATCCCGTCAGTGATAATGAGAATAAGACATACTCGGTTTTCTTTTCCTTTTTGAATGGTTTCGTCATGTTGGTAGTCTACGTCCAGAATTAAGAAGCTAGCGTCACTGACCTCTTAAAGAGCCTAATAATTGTGTATTAAAACAGTCAGCAAATTTGAAAAAACCTGCACGAATACCACTTCACCATCAGTGAAGCAGTTTAACAACAGCTTTGCCCACCTAGATCAGAAATTTACCACACATTTCCATTTGCCTCAATGCCTCATCAGCTGTAGTGACGTCACAAAACGTTGTCCTCGTCTCGCAGGAGACGGCGGCCCCTCCGCTCGCCCCCGCACCCGCAGCCCGCAGCGCTTCGGAGGTGCCGCACCGGAAGGGGAAGCGACGTCAGCGTCGTCGTGGCCGGCCCGCCACCGCCCCCCGTAGTTCATCCTCCAGCAGCGGCGAGGGTCCACGCACCAGGTGGAGGCCGCGGCGGCGCTACCGCAGGCGGAAGCTACGTGCGGGTCTTCGAGGCCGGTTCGCCGCCCGCACCGCCGCCGCCGCTGCCCCCAGCAGCTCCTCGTCCGCCTCCGGCAGCAGTTGGGAGCTGCGGCGCTAGAGGCGGAGGCCCAGCCGCCGTTGTCGCGCCTGCGTCCGCACCAGCGTGGGCGCGCGGAGGCCGTGAGTCAACAGGCAGATTCTGCGCGACGACTACAGACTGTGTTCGCGTGCACAACAGTAAATAAATGGATCCCTCGGGTCCGTCTTGGCACTCTGTTGTTGTTCTTGTAGTTTCAATCAGTGACAGACCTCACAGCGGTGACCGACATTACGATATCGTTAATCGAATCGTTTCTGGGCATCAGCTGTGTTAGCGTCAGATCCCGCTAGATTATTGTGCGCGGAAATGTTAGCAGCAGCAAGCAACAGGTGCTTCACAGAATCTCCCTCTGCAGCAGGGCGATTCGCGTTTTTTTAGTGTATTTTGTGGTCGTCAAACAGTTTCACGCCATGTTTGACGACCATTTCCCAAAGGAGAATTCTGTTCAGAAAACTTAATGGGAGCAGCAAGGTTGCCATGGAGACACCCCAGTGGCAGTTTGCATCAGGCGTCGCGTCGCTGTCTGGCGGCGTCAAACTTTTCCGCTGCTGCCTGCTTCTCTGAATATTCGAGCAACCAGTCACAAGCACAGAGTGTGACACGAGATGACCTCCACCAGCACATATACATATACATACGAATTGTCTGTAAAGCGCTAGAACGGACGTGCTGGACACTCTGAAATATTTCATCTGATTTTGAGGAAACTATTTCGTAAACATATAGATTTTTTCAAATCCAAACTGACACCTTGGAGCGGTAGTAAATTGGACTTCTTTTCGCTGTTCATCATAGTTATTGTTATGCATCAAAGTCAACACACAATACACGAAATCTTAAGAGTTTACAATGGTAAACATGCATTGTGTAGACTTTGTTCCATTTCAGGCCATACATTGCTCAATATCATATTTAGATAACATATTGAAATAGCGTTATGTTGAAGACAAAAAGATATTTCCATTCTCGACATATTGGTTTGTATATATATGGGAGGATAACATGGTACATTCAATTCTACATGCGACTTGGATGACCTATAGTCATAACATACGTCGTATTTCATGACCTTTACTAGATACGAAAATGGCATTTTCTTGCAAATGCTGATGTGGACCAGACACACACTGTGTCATGCAATTAATACCATAAACTTTTTTATCTATCGAGGTATGGAAGCAACTGCAGTTTTTTCGACACAACCATATACTTTTTTGGAACTGCAGTTAATATCTTGCCAAAGAAGCATACAGTGACAGAACACAAGTTTATGTTTACTACAACCTGTGTGGGCTACTGAGCTCTAATCAAAACCTGTTATGTGTTATGTCACAAGATGTAATCCCTAACTACACCTTGTGAGCCTTTCAGTTTGCATCAAGGCCTTTTCTTTACTTACAACCTTTTAATGCTTTACAGGTGCGTGTAACGACATCGGATTCCAAATTAATTTTCTAGCATCGTTATTGAAACGGTCTTCATAGGCAGGCGTCTGATACAACACTTCAGTTTCTTTTACTAAAAGATGATACATCCAACGTGCTATCATCCCGTGATGCAAACTGTCAGGTAAAATTCCCTGTCCACATCTTCAAATTACAAAAGCCCTGGAAACATACAGAACACAAGATGACTGTTCCCACTAACTTATTAGTCGTGGTGTATGGCCAAGCTGCTATAGTAATTAGCTTTGACGTTCTCATTTTAACTTTAGATTCGTTTCTCATTCAGTAAAATATCGAGTGTGCTTAAGATTAACCTACATCCCCAACACCGATAAACTAAAAATAGTGTTACATCAAATCAGTTCGCCCTGTGATCGGCATGCGAATGGCTACATGGTTTTTTTATGTCAGCAGATTTGTTTAACTTTTATGTTGAAGTGTTGAACGAAACTGAAGAAGAAAAATTCTAGGGTTAAGTTTTGCAAAGATCGACAAAGATCTATTGATAGGGCTTAAGATTAAATTAAAGGTAGAAGCCTGAATCGTAGCAGCTAACTGATAATGAAACACTGAAGAGTGCAGAAGAATTAAGCAATTCTGGCAGCTTTCAACTAAAATTTCACGCTACAGCTGAACAAGGATAAGTAGAAGCGGCATCGAAAAATCTTTACTGCCTTTAAACAGTCGAGCACTGAGGTGACAAAACTCAAGGTACTGTGATATGCACGTACACAGATGGCGGTAGTACGGCGTACACAAGGTATAAATGGGCAGTGCACTGGCGACGTAGTCATTTGTACTCAAGTGATTCATGTCAAAACGTTTCCTGTGTGATTTAGGAGGTACGACGTGAATTAACGGTGTCTGAACAGGGACTCGTAGTTGGAGCTGGACGCATTGGCCATGCTATTTCGGAAATCGTTAAAGAATTCAGTACTGCGAGATCGACAGTGTCAAGAGCATGCCGAGGATACCAAGATTCAGGCATTTCCCGCCACCACGGACAACGCAGTTGCCGACGACCTTCACTTAATGACCGAGAGCAGCGGCGTTTTCATAGCTGTCGGTGCTAACAGACAAGCAACACTGTTTGAAATAACTGCCGAAATCAATGTGGGACATATCCGTTAGGATACGGCAGCGAAATTTCGCACTGATGGGCTACGGCAGCAGACAGCCGACACGAGCGCCTTTGCTAACAGCATCACGTCCCCTGTCGCACCTTTCCAAGGCTCATGGACATTTTGGTTGCACCCTAAACGACTGGAAAACCGGGGTCTGACCATGTGAGCTCCGATTGCAGTTGGTAAGAGCTGATGACAGCATTCGAGTGTGGTGGACATTCCACGAAGCCATGGACCCTCGTTGTCAACAAGGCGCTGTGCAAACTGGTGGTGGCGCCATAACCATGTGGGCTGTGTTTACACGGAATGGACTCGTTCCACTGGTCCAAGTGAACCGATAATTGAATGGTATGTTGTGGTACTTGGAGACCCGTTGCAGCCTTTCAACGATGGTATTTTTATCAATAACATTGCACCATGTCAATCAATGGCCACAGTTGTTCGCAATTGGTTCGAACAATATTCTGGATAATTCAAGATAAAGATTTGGCCACCCAGATCACCCGACATGAATGCCATAGAACATTTATAAGACATAATCAAGAGATCAGTTGGTGCACAAAATTCTGCATCAACAACACTTTCACAATTACGGATGGCTGTAGAGGTAGAATGGCTCAGTATTTCTGCTGGAGACTTTCACTAACTGCTTTATGCTGGACAAAAGGAGATCCGATGTGATGTCGGCAGGTATCCCATGACTGTTGTCTTCTCAGTGTAGCATACATAGAGCGGTTTTATCCAGAGATGAGCGATCACACTCCAAGAAAAAAGACATTTTTCGCACACAGTAAGTCTGTTACCCCAAGAACAAACAAAATTATGGCTATGATACCTCATGTTGGCTCTACCGACTATAAAGTAATGCTGTACATGGTATGGTTGTAACATGAAGTCCTGTTCAGTGGAGACACAGGATTTTCTCCAAGTTTCTGGACACATCGCCTTCATCTCGTGCGTTACATGACAGAGCCGCAACGAGTGCAGCAAATGTGACACTTGTGACTTAAGACCCTTCTTCACAAATCCTGTTGAGAGCTAACTGGCAACCCAGGCAGTGTATCCACTACATACTGTGGGACATCGCCGGACTGTATCTTACCGCTTAGGGCGTGAACAATATGATTGTGTATATGACATCATGAGAACCAGACATCAACTCACTGGGTCTCGAGACTGGACGCTTGACTTCCTGAGCAGAACAGTCTGCAAAACGAGTTCACTGTTTGTATTCAGATAAGACGCTCTCAATCCGCAGCACTGGCCCCACTCGAGATCTGTTAACAAGGACATGTCCCATGTGCCTGAATCAACTGGACTGCACCAATACACCAAATCAGTGAAGAAATTCGCGCTGATCATTTTGTCCTGAGAACGACACCACTTCAAATAGGAGGTGAAACAGATAGTATTGTTGCAAATTGGGAACACTTGTATAAGGTCCATATTTATGTCACAAAGCCCACTTTAGAGCAGATCACTTATAAAGGAAGCAGCTGCTTCTTTATGGGCAAGTTCAAGTAAACGCGATGAAAAGCAACCAATGATAAGAAATCCTAATAGAAAATGCTCAAAAAGAAAAACTTTTATCCTACTCTCAATGTTTGTATAGTTTGAGTTTTGCTGATCACCAGCATCTTTCTTGATACTCTTTTGCCCACAGAAAAATGCAATGTAGAGCCACCAATGTTCTGTAGGACAAAGTTAATACTTATTCTCGGTGCAGTTGACGTTAGTGCACTGTGTGTCAAATCAAGAAGCTGAGTCCGTGAAATGTCTCTCTACAGTCAAGATGAGTTATGAGTATGGCAAGCTGATCGTCGAACTGGCATACACATAGCGATTTTATTCGAACATTAGACAACTAACATGAGATGCAAAACACTGAACATCTGCCTCATCATGGTCCCTGCGCTCATAACGGTCCTATCTGCTGCCTCCTAGCTATAAACTGTGGCTCCTAGCTACACCGAGGAGAATGCAGAAGTACTTTGCGCTGGCTTTCTGGAGGCATCTGTGAAGGCTGTCTCAACACAAGACAGTATGCAGTCGTCTCCAGGCGATCCATTAAGAACCAGATCATGAACCATGCTCACCTTCCCCTGGATTGTATTGTGAGTGAAGAATGTGTGTGAAGGAACACCAAGAACGGAAACTGGACCAGTGTGTGTTCTCTAGCCCTGATGGCCATGGTAGTTGGGAGTGGACGTGGCCAGGTTCCAGCACACATCTGACGCATGCAGTCCCATAAGATGATCGGGCAGGGTGGGGGGAGGGGGGCGTGCATCAGTCATGTTTTGTGCCAGAACTGTCTACAGTCTACATAGGTTGGATGCTGCTCGTCACCAATTGGAGGGCTGTGCACTACTGCGATAGTACCCTCCAGCCTATTGTCCAGATCTTCCAAGGTAATAATGCACGAGCACACCGCACCCTCCTCTTGAACATCTTCTTCCAGATGGTGGGAATTCAGTGAATGGAATGAATTGCAGTATCTCCTCACAAGAATCCTTCTCAGTATGCTAATAACAAGCTGTAGCTTTCACTGTGTAAACATAGAAACCCTTCTTGTACAACGAGGAAGGCAGAGTGCATTTACTTTGGTTATTCAGAAAACTTAGTCTTTCATTCCTTCTCCACTTGTATTTAAGCACACATGTGCTCATGGACACGCAAGTTACACCATTTTTGAGCAGATTATAAAGAGAAGGGTACCAAAAAGGTTTACTTCTGTTGTGTTCACCGAAGTACACTTGACATTAAATGTAAAGGTGACAGGAAGAGAATCCATCATCACAGAAGGTAGTCGCTCTGATTGATCTTTCTTACTATGCACACAACATTTGTCTCAATGCAAATTAGTTATCATCAGAAATTTAAGGCAACCAGAGTAAGAAACACCCAACAATAATTTATTAATAATACTAGACTTTTTCTGCAACTTTGCTTGGACATGCATTTGACATACACAGTAAGACCAAGAAAAATGTGACACTCTTTGATAGCCGATATCAATGGAACAAAATGACATACCGTTACAATAATACCTTGGGGGGAAAGGTTATTTTATGTGTTCAAAGTGATTCCCTATTAGCAGCCAAAGAACGTCACTGGCGCCGAACTGTTGACCGAACTACAGCTATCAGTTTTGCTGATGTGATAGCCACACAGGATGTCTCGATCATTTCTCGTAGCTCATTCAGTGCAGATGGCTTCTGTGGATAAACTTCGTTTTTCAGTATCCCCAATAGGTATAAGTCAAGAGGAGTAGGATTTGGAGACTTCTGTGGCTACTCAACAGCTCCTCTTCAACCTATCCATTATACAGGAAGATTTTCATCCAGGTAGGCTCTGACATCTCTGTTGTAGTGAGGTGGAGCGCCATCTTGTTGTAGTAAAAATCTATCATTCCAAACACCTCTCAGATGGCGGATAAAACATGTGTTTGCAGCATATGAAGATACACCCCACCAGTTACGATATCTTCAAAGAAGAACTGGGCCAAACAAAACACATGATGGAAGACCATACCACACATTAACACCCAGTAGACTAACATGTTCGTCCACTTGAAGTTGAGGATTTTCAGGATCCCAGTTCACACAGCTGTGGAGGTTTACAGTACCATTCAGTTTGAATTGCGCCTCGTCAGACCAGAAAACCATCCCTGCAAACTATTCATCCTCACGAAGTATGCCTTCAAATCACTCTCAGTACCCCGTCCTTTGATACAGGTCATCTTCGTTCACAATGTGCAGCGATCTTGGAGTCTACACTTTCAACTTTACAGCTTTCAGAAATCGTTGTACGCTTGATTAGCTTACCTCACCTTTACATGCACCCTGCTTCATAGATTTTTGAATACACCTAGTAAAATGATGTGACACAGCATTGCTGAAAGCTGGATTTTGTTGATGCTTTCAATCGGCCACACCTTTCCTAATGCATATCCTGGACATTACCGTTGGCTTCATATTCATCCTAAATATGATGAACTGTTGTACGTGTTGGTGACAGTTCTGTACCTCCATCATGTTTCTGTACTTCCAGTACTAATTCAGTATGGCCTTGCATTGCTCAAATGACAATCTTCATCATTCATTGCTGCACTGTCATCTGCTGGAAAACGCGCGCCGAAATCTGTTGAGAAAGCAATGGACTACACTACCATGCAAAATTGCTATGATGAGTCATTTTGTTCCAAAGATATTAACTATGAAAGAGTGTCTAAGTTTTTCTGGATCCTTCTGTGTATTGCAGACATCTCCTCTTCTTCCTCTCTCCTATCTCTCTCCTCAACTCATCGTTCCAGCCCTGTATTTCCATCCCATCCTTCCCAAGCTGTTTCTCCACATCCTTCACTACGCTTCATTCATCTCCTTTCAGTCCCTCTCTCCGAGCACATTTTCTTCCCCCTCTCTTCTTCCACATTCTCCTCTCCTCACTCTGTCCATATCCTCCTGCCCCTTTTCAGCCTATCCACAACCCTTCTACCCCCTCCATCTGCTTCCTGCATTTCCACCTCTCAAAGTATATCTCCCCTCCCCCTCTCTTTGTCTACCCCCAGCTCTCTCAGCTGTCTGTCCATCTTCTCCACCCCTTCTCCCAGTTCATCACCCCCTCTCCCATCGATGTATCTCATGCTGGAATTGCCAATGCTACATGCATAAGATTGCTCCTCCCCACTCTCTCTCTATCTCCTCCTCCCAACATTTTCTATATAACTCCTCATCCCCCCCTTTTGTCTATTTCCTCCACTCACTCTCTCTGACCATGTCATCTTTCTCCACTCACTCTCTCTGACCATATACTCCATCCCCTCTCTCTCACAAAATCTTCCTATCCCCTCCCTCTGACCACATCTTCCTACTCCTTCCTCTAACCACATCTATCTACACCTCTTCCATCTCCACCTACCCCTCTCCCTTTTCCACTTGCCCACTAGCCCTCTACATACGACTTCCACCTGCCTCCTACTAATTTCATTCTTCCCCAGTGTTCATTTCCTCTTCCCCCTCGCTATATTCATCTCTTCTATCAATCTCACCCTGTCCCAAGTCATGCTCATAAGCACATGTAGCCTCTGCAATACAATTGAATAAAGCAAGCAGTTACTACATCCAGCTTGAATAACATTTCTGCATCTGTAAGATCACAGATGATATGCAGCACCATGCCTTTCTGTTAACTAATGCTGGCCCATCGGTGTTTCAACTCTTCCAGCAGCTTCATCCCAATGCTGAGCCACAGGCCCTCTCATACACCACCACTGAGGGTAACCTCGACAAATATTTTGAATCCCATAATCCACATCACTGCAGCCCATCACAAGTTCTTTAGTTACCAGAAGCTATTCTGAGAGACCTACTGTGAATGGATTGCCCATTTCAAGGCCTCTCCATGGAGAGTACCTTTTCTTGTTCCAGTAGTTAGTGTCATTAGCAGTATGCCTTCTATCTGGTAAGGAACATGGTGGTGGTGCATTCGCCCAATGAGGCTCTCTGCCAAGACCATCTCAAAAATAAGGAATCTTTGTTGGATGCATGCCTTTCCATTTTTAGTGCCTATGAACAATCTTTCTTTCTTTGAGAGGGAAAAATTTGCGGACTTCTCGATGACGCAACGTACAGAAGGATAGAAGGATAACCGACAAGTCGCCTTCAAAGAAGAGCTGTTGAACTTCTTCACAGTACCTTTGATGGAAAAACTGCCAAGAAACTTCGACCACGAGCGGCTACCAAAGGTCCACAAGGAGGGGACACCTGTGCGTCCAATAGACAGTAACATAAGAGCAGCAACCTATGAACTAGCCTAACACTTGACGGGTCTCCTTAGTCCATTTGTGGGAAAATGCGAAAACCACATCCACAGTTCCATCCACTTTGTGCAACGTACACAAGAACTTCGGCTCCAGGATAGCGGCTTGTTAGTGAGCTTCGACGTAGTGTCCCTCTTCACTAGGGTACCACTGAAAGACTCCATCGATCTGATACGCAAGAAATTCGACAACAACCTAACAAGGCTCTTCGAGTTCGTGCTCACCTCAACATACTTCCTGTTCGACGGAAATTATTATGAACAGACAGATGGCGTCGCCATGGGATGCCCGCTTTCACCGGTTGTAGCCAACTTTTTTATGGAGAATTTCGAGGAGAAGGCAGTAGAACAAGGAAAACAAAAGCCAACTTGTTTCTTCCGCTACGTGCATGACACGTTCGTTGTTTGGCCACATGGATGGGACAGCTTAAATAAATTTCTGGGACACCTCAACTCGCTGCACCCCAACATACAGTTCACGATGGAGGTGGAGCAGGATGGTGCCCTACCGTTTATTGACGTCCTGGTGAAACGGAAACCTGACGGCAAGCTGGGACA
This sequence comes from Schistocerca piceifrons, assembly GCF_021461385.2. Taxonomy (NCBI): domain Eukaryota; kingdom Metazoa; phylum Arthropoda; class Insecta; order Orthoptera; family Acrididae; genus Schistocerca; species Schistocerca piceifrons. Next base: position 550,594,317 of record NC_060143.1, read on the forward strand.
CGGTGTATACAGAAAACCTACATACACCTAAATGCCTTCAGTTGCCACGACAACTCCCAGCGTGAAGGCGTTTTACGCACACTTGTTCACAGGGCACGATCGATGCGATCAGGAGAGCCTTCCAGCAGAAATGCAGCACCTCGAGACAAAGTTTCGGAAAAATGGGTAAAACCAAAAGCAAATAAGACTTGCACTCCGACAGACTGCGCCAAGAGAACAAGAAGAAGAAACAGAAGAACACAAGTCATTGGCGTGAACCCCTTTGTCGGAACCACCTCAAGAAAAACCGGTAGAATCCTGGGGAAAACACAATGTGAAATGTGTATTCCGACCCCCTGCAAAATCCTAGACTCTACTAGGTTCAATGAAAGATGACCTAGGCCTTCGAAAACAAGGCGTTTATCAAATTCCCTGTCAGTGCAGAAAATCATACATTGGGGAGACAGTCCGCACTGTAGAAGAGAGGTGCCACGAACACAAGCGACATACCGAATTACGCCAGGCCACTAAATCAGCCACGGCTGACCATTGTATAATGACTGGCCATACTATGGACTATGAAAAAACAAAAATACTCTATCAATCCTACTTCTGGGACTGCGTTACTAAAGAGGCCATCGAAATGCAACTACAGGACGATATAATTAATAAAGACAGCGACCTTCAACTTAGTCAGGCTTGGAACCCTGCACTCAGCCTGGAGAGAAAGATGCGGTCCCAGAGATCGAACACCACCCCCAACGGCGGCAGCAGGGAAACTGCAGACCCCAGTTCAGACCCAGGCGCCGCTTCCCCCACCACCTCCAGCAGCCGCCGCGCCGGCCGCACCGAAGGCACCGGGAGAGAAACGGGTGAGGGGGTAACGACTAGTATATATAGGGCGCCGAGAGGAACAGCACAGCATTCGTCAGGAACCACCTGAAGATGGCAGCGTGCACGTCTGCCGAAATATTGTGGAGAAATTACGACGCTACCCGATCGGATACCCGAGAACTGTTCAAATTGGAAATACGCCAGGAAAACTTCAGATCGCATAGAGATGGAATAGATTTGGTGAGGAACTATGTATTAGACACATGTACGGGACTATATCATTTGATCAAATTCATTGAAATGAAGGGAATGCAAAGAAATTCTTTCTCCTAGTGATGCTGTTGTTATACATGCTATAGGAGTACCCCTGACAATGAAAATTTAAGGTGTGACAAGACATATGTTCATACAAACTATAAGTTAGAGAGTCTGGTCATAAGCATGATGTGTACCTTTAAGTTGCAGTCTGGCACAAGATCATTCGTTATGACATTCACTACATTGCAGGTTCATCTTTCTGCATAGTTTTCAGGTATCTAATTTCATATCATTCTATCTTCATTACCACTGACACCATTTCTTTCACTTCTATAAAATTAATGCAGTCTATATATATCCCTGTGGTTGCAAAAATGATTACCCACCTAACCCAGTCACTCCAGTCTTGTTCCTCCTACATACTGTCTGGAAGGACCTCTGGTTATAGTGCCCAGAACTAATAGATGGAAACATTACTGTCAATGACAGTCTGAATTAGGCACGGAGGCATGCTCACACAGCCTAATATTTTAGGTAATTGCTCAAAAGAAACAGACATTCTGGGTTAGAGAATTGGTTTGGTTCAACTTTCCATTTCTCACAAGATATTAATTCCACAGTAGGTTCTCCATTTCAGAACGAGTATTATGATCTTATTTCAAGTAATTGCATACTCTGATTTTATCCCTGCTGCCACTACATGAGTAGATTTCATTTTATTGAATTTGGTAGGTTGTTATAAATCTGTATTGCTGGGTAGGTCATGGTCCCCCATGAGTATTCCCACACACACAGTGGGGGAATCACTGGTAGCATGGTTTGTAGGAAGTATGAAGGAACATTAGTAGCAGTGAATGTTTGAGACAGGCTGGAGGTGTGATCAGATAAACCAAAATGTAGTTTAACACTGACTGATTACAACAAGCAGGGGATCCAGGTTTTTAAATAAAGTCCCAGACTGGCACTAATTTTTGTCTATCACAAGCACAATAGCATTTCCCCCAACTTTTTCCTCCCTCTTTCTGATTAAAGAATCTCTGGCCCTATAACTTAAAATTTGTACAGTCTTCACATTCAGATCTGTGACAAGCTGGTAAGTGCAAATATTTCCTATTCTTATTACATGAAGACGAAAGTGAGTTTCATTCCATTAAAAACGATTCCTCTCCCTCTCTCTTCCTTTCTTTCAGAGTCTGTGGGCTGAAAAAATTAATCTTTTATGCAGATGATGTTTGTGTATGTTGAATAGTGTGACATATTTGCCCAGAATAATACATTTCTAGATTCTTCAGTGACTCAGTTTGATGACCTGGAGCAGTTAATTAGTCAAATCTATGCACTGTTACCACAAAAATAAAATTAGTTTTTGCAGTAATTGTTATTTGGTAAGCTAGGAGAACTTAAATGGTAACAATAAAAAACTGTAAGAACATAATTTTCATTTATAAATAAATACAGTGTTCAAATGTGCAGGGCAATTATGCAGAATATCTTGATATTTTCTGCAAATAAAGGTACAAAAATATCCTATTTTTGGGAACTATTAGTTTTTCCCCTGAAGTAGAAAGAAGAATAGGTTGGAAAGATTATTAAGGAAGGGCATGTAACTCAGACCGCAGAATGTGAGGGACACACTTCTGAGGATCATGAAGAGCATACCTCATCCTAATAGGTGTGAAAAAGCCTGAGACAGGAGCCAAAAGGTAGTCAGAGTTGAGAGTAAGAATACATAGAAAGAATAGTTAGAGACAGATACGAAATGGATATTATAGTGAACACATCAGTTAGGCAGTTTCTCGCTTACCTCCCCCCATTGTCCCCCTCCTCCCAAAACATTGCACTAATACTATATAACACTGCCTCTAGCATTGATAACGCCAAATTGAACTGAAGTCACTCATTGATGATTACATCCCGTAGAGCTGCCAAACTACAGGCATGTTGAAGCTTCCTGCCAGATTAAAAATGTGTGACAGACCAAGATAAATTGGGACCCTTGCCATTCATGGACAACTGCTCTGATCTGATTTGATTTGATTTGATTTTGTTTTCTTTTGTGGTGCAAAAAACAAATAAGGTCATAACCACCCAAGTGGGAACCATAGAACACGAACACAAAAAAGGAGTTAAAAGTGACTACATGTTAAGCACAATTGATGCAAGGAAAGAGAGCTACAAACAAGGACTACGTCTTGCAGATAGTTCCACAAAATACACTGTAGGGACAACAGTGGTCTCGAACTAAAGATTAAATGTCCTTCACCGCATTGCTTCGACAGATAAAAATTAAAATGCTGTCAATAGCCTGTTCATTGTTAACTAAAAAGACCAGTAACTCAAATGGCAAACATACATTAGAACATAATCAGTTAAAATGGGGCATTCGGTCAGGAAATGGTGAACTGTCAAGGTTGATAATAATGAGCATTAAGTTGTGAGTGATTACTGCTTAACAAATGGTGATGACTAAAAAGACAGTGCCCAATATGCAACCTAGCTAATATGATCTCCTCACGTGAAGAGAACCAAGACAGGTCAGCCAAACTGCTGGGAGAGTTTTACTCCCCAGAGCTTGTTCCCAAGAAGGGAAGAACAGCGGTTATGCCAAAGTAACACCAATAGCTGATAGATGGCAACACAAATACCATCAGATGGAATGGAAGAACTAGCGGACCGAGCTACGAAGACTGCAGCCTTGGCAGTAGCGTCAGTGTCCTCGTTTCCTGTCAGACCAATGTGGCCAGGAACCCACATAAACATCAAAGTGGCTCCATCAAGAGAGAGCAAGTTACAGCTTTCCATGATCCGTTGAACTAAGGGATGGATGCTGTACAGCACAAAGAGAACTTGAAGGGCACAGAGAGTCAAGGCAGATGACACAATTGAAACGGCTGTGTCGCCGGATGTAATGCATGGCCTATACAGGCGAAGAGCTCAGCTGTAAATATTGAGCAATGTTGCAGAAGCCAGTACCGAAAAACGTCGGTGACACTGATGAAGGCACACCCAACACCACAGTCAGTACAAGAGCCATCAGTGTATCCGAAGGTGTTACCACTAAGATCTGTGCGAAGGTCGAGAAACTTACACCGATAGATCGAAGCTCGAGAAGCTTTCTTAGGAAGTGAATGAAGTTCAAGGTGAACAGGGGCTGCCACACGAAGGCAAGAAGGTGAAGGGTTCACAGCCATGGGGAAAGTGTCATGGAGCATGAAGTTAAGCTGCCAGAGCAATAGCTGAAAATGAACTCCAAGAGGAAGCAGAGAAGAGGGACTCACCCCATACTAGTGGTCAAGTCATCAAAGAATGAGGCATAGGGTGGGTGGCCAGGCATGGCAGACAAATGGCACATGTATCTGCTGAGGAAAACATCATGCAAGTATGACAGCAGTAGTTCAGCACCTTCTGCATAGAGTTTCTCAGTTGGACAAGTGTAAAAGGTACCAGTGGCCAAACGGATTCCACGGTTGTGGATTGTATTTAGACAGCGTAAGATGGATGAACGTGCAGATGGATAAACGAAACAGCCAGAGTCTAGTTTTGAACAGACAAGGAATCGGTACAAACGGAGGAGGGTGGTCTGATCTGTTCTCCAGGCGGTACAACTCAGATCACGTACGACATTGAGGGACTAGGTGCAGCAGGTGGCCAAATAAGATATGTGGGACGTCCAAGAAAGCTTTCCATGAAGCATGAACCATCAAAAATTGCGTAGTTTCAGAAAACGGAAGAGCTACAGGACCAGAAAGCAAAGACAACGGAAGAAATCCATTACGCTGTGAGAACTTCATACAAACGGCTTTGTCAGTGGAAAAGCGAAAGTCACTGTCGATGTTCCACGACTACAGGCGATCGATACATCACAAAAAACGCCACTCAAGGAGACAAGTTCGTGAAGCACTGCAATACACCGCCAAATTGTCAACGAAAAGGGCATACAGGCCATAATAGGGTTTATGGCTATGGTAAAGTGAACAACAGTCAGAATGGAACCATGAGGCACCCTGTTTTTCTCGATAAAATACCGAAATGGCAGAGAACACAGGTATCTTGACACTCTTTCCCTTAAAAATTTCCTAAGGAAACAGGGCAAGAGGCCTTGGAATCGCAATGTATAGAGTGTATAAAGGATACCAGTCCTTCACCAGATCTTGTAGGCTTTCTTCCAGTCCAAAACACGGCCACAGTCTGGTATTACCACAGGAAACCATTCATGATGTGAGGTGACAAAGTGACGATATGGTCAACTGCAGAACAGTGCACTCAAAACCTCACTGAGAAGTGGTTGGTAAACTGCAAGTTTTAAGTCACCATGCATCCAGGCATGAATCATATGATCCACTACCTTGCAAACACAGTTGGTGAGAGAAATGGGGTGGTATCTAGACGAAAGGTGTTTGTCCTTACCGGGATTAGATATTTGTATGACAGTGGCTTCACGCTATCATCTGGGAAACGTGCCCTCTGCCCAGATGCAGTTGTACGTATGAAGGATAAAGTGCTTGCCCACAAGAGAAAGGTGAGGCAACATCTGAATGTGACCACAGTCAGGCCCTGGAGTGGAAGATCGGGATGAGCTGAGAGTATGACCTAGCTCCCTCTGAAAGGAGATGGGTATCACCTGAGCTTCCTCGGCTCGTTTCCTATGGAGGAAGGCAGGGTGACAGTGAGTGGAGCTCGAAATCTCTGTAAAATAGTAGCCTAAGATGATGGAGATAGCAATGGGGTCCACTATGACATAGTCTTCTACGCTCATCCCAGAAACTGGGCATTTGAACTTGGTCCCAGAGAGGTGTCGGAGGTTAGGCGACATGACGGAACAGAGTCGAACTCTTACAAGCACTACATCAAGAAATCCAGCTTTTTTTTACTCTATCTCAAAGAATGAGACAACAATGCACACACAGCTGTTTACAATGAATAAAGTAAGTCATCGTAGGATGATGGTAAAACGCGGAGAGCACGTCTCCACAAGCAGATTGCGACACATCATTCCTCAGTTCACCAATGAACTGGGACACGACTCATTAAGGATGAAGTGCGAAGTATGGACCACTCCGCAGCAGTAAGGATAAGGTCTGCAAGGTACTCTACCTGGTCGTTACAGATGGGGAAATGTTGTTAGTCGAATGTCGCCAGGGTGGAGTACAGCCTCCAGTGGGCCTTAGAAAGCTTGCAATTGGGTTTACACATAGATGGGATAGAAGTCAGCAATTGGATAACACACAGGAAATGGTCGCTCGAGTATGTGTGAGAGAAAATGGACCACTCGAAACGATGGGCAGGCTAGGCAGTGCAGAATGAGGACCCCAAATGCGAATCAGTCTGTGGAGGCTGAAAGGAACGAGGGTGCTCCAGTGTTAAGTGAGGTTGAGTTGATTGAGGAGGTCAGCCATGAGGATACCTCTCAGAAAGGTTCTGGGAGGGCCACAAAGGGGATGGTGTGCATTAAAGACCCTGAGCAGCAAAAAGGGGTGATGGGGTTGACCAAAAAACTGAACGAGTATGCCCTGGTGATACTGAATGATGGAGGTAAGTTGACGTTACAAAGAGAAAGGTGAAGTGTAGAAGGAAAATGAAGACTAACAGCCTGCAGCTCGGGGTTCAGTGAGATGGTCTGACAATGAAAGTCATCCAGAACGAGCAATGTGACTCCCCCATTAGATGGACTGCCATCCTTGGGGGGAAGGTCGAAACAGACCACAAAGAAATGCGAAAGGTCTAAGTGGTCATGAGGACGCAATTTTGTTTCCTGGAGGCAGAAAACAAGAGGACGCTGCTATTCCGAAAGCAGCTGTAATTCCTCCTTGTTGGACAGAGTGCTGCAAACGTTCCACTGGAGGAGAGTCTACATGCGGAAAGGATAGGAGGGATGAAAATAAAGGTTGCCACCTTAATGACTGTCAAGTGCCAGCTTTCAGACTCACTGTTACAGGGCACTGAGGCTGGAGGATCCTGTTCCACGGGATCTAAAGAGGTGTCGGCAGCCTCTCTTGGTTGGCCTGTGCATTCCAGAGCAGAGAAACGGTTGGCAGTGTGCACGGGGAAATGGAGGTTGGCCAGGTGAGGATATCACACTGCTGAAGAGGCTCTCTGAGTCAGGGAGGAGAAGACCGTTTGCCTTTGATTTCTTAGAGTCTTTGCGGTTGGCAGATCAAGACACAGATGATTGTTGGCTGGAAAGACATAAAAAGTCTTCACAGGAGTATTCCTTCTGTTCTACTAGATGTGTAGCAAGTGATTTCGCCACCAGAGGCTTGTTATACGGCCAGAGGGCACGCAGACGAGGATGCTACCATGACACTTGGCAATTTGACAGCTGTAGTGCTGAATTTGAGGTCGCAAGTTTGTATGACTGTGTCCTTTATGGAGTGAGGAGTAGCAAGAACAGTAGTTTTAGTGCCAGATTGTAAAATGCATGGCTTTCGACCAACCAACAACATGCGAGTCATGGGGCTCAGTCAGTAGGGATAGCTATTTAATTTTATTTTTTTTTAAATCACCAGCCTTCTCAGCTTCTCAGTAGTCGCCGCTATGTGAAGATCGCGATCGGATTGTAGTCTCTGGTCACCGCGTATCTTTGGCGAGTTGGCATCCCGCGGGCCGCGACACGAAAGAACGAGGAAGAAGGGGGTTTCTGGGAGTTAGCTCTAGACTGTGTTTGAGGAGTGACGTCGGTGTTGTAGGGCAAGGCCGCTTGGTTGGCAGGCCCTGCGGAATCAGTCAGTTGGGGGTGGAACGCCGCGGGCTCGAAGATCCTAGCGTGGAGGGCTGGTGTTGTCCCGATGGCTGTCATCGTGTGGTCATTCAAAGGCTGAGAAGTGATTTCTTGGGTCTGCTATTGGATTCCGAAGAAGAACTCTAAAATGGTGCATGTTGCTGTTGCGTATATCAGACTTGTGAGTGGTGTAAGCCTCGCTTCAGTACTGCAGTCTCCAGCTAGAGCGCTGCTTGGGAGGAGAGCATTGATATTGGCATTGTCATCTATTTAGCTGCTTTAGAGTAGATTACTGTTTTGTATCAAAGGCGGATCAACTTATGAAACGTGTTAACTGCAGTTCACTTCTTATGGTATTTTACAATTCTACTTGTCGTGATGAAATCGCCAATAGTATTTTCATAATTTAGCTTGGGACGTCATTCTGTGGTTTGGTGTGGCCCTCCCAAGAGTTTAAAGCTCAAAATATTTTCTTATTGCCCTTGCTGAGGTTGCCTTGCAACAGTTGTTGTCTTGCAACAGTTTGGTGAGCTGTGGTATAGTCAAAGTCCTCAGTAGTACCGCATCAACTCCCTCGCCCCTTTTAAGACTTGTGAGCCGCACCCATAATGACATATACTCCCAGTATGCAATTTGTGTAAGTTGGTTGGCCTTGTTAACGTTTTGTGTATCGTGGAAAATATTTACCATGCCGCATATGATCCTGAATGATAGCATGGCGCACAAAAGCGCATAACCACGACGAGATCAAAAGATCTGTATTGTATATTATTGTTTAACGGATGTAACCACTGAGCTTAAGAGTTGATTTGTGTTTTTTAATTTATTTCGAAAGGAAAAGATTTACATACCTGCTTAATTATAACATCTATGCTTAATTATTTGGCGTAATTCGTTGGATGTAGTATGCATCACATTTAGGGAGGTGAAAAGTGTTTAATAGGAAGGAAAATATTTTGTGATACACTGCACATAGTGAAGGCTACAGGGTTTGGGTGTACGTAGATAGTAATCAGATTTTGTTGCATTTAAGTTGTTTTAATTAAAATTTAGTGATCAATATTTTATTGCCTTTAGAGAACACAGGTGATATCGAGGAAATTTTTGTATTGCCATGTGGCGTTATAATCTTTTATTTAATCTTGCGTTTAGTAATTTATATTTTTTTCCGTTTTTTAAGAAGGAGTTTTGAGTTTTAAGTGTTGTAAATTGATCCTGAGAGCTGTTATTTGATCTTTTATTATTCAAGAGATTGTTGGTTAAATAATGCTTCAGGAACTTTCATTAAGAAACTGTATTGAGGATCTTGCTGTTCATGATAACGAATGTTCACTTACTATTTTAAATTCAAGTTAATAAAGTTGTAAAATTTTAAATGTAAAAAAAAGCCTTTATTAGAGAAACGGTGCCTGCCTCTACTCCCCACAGCTGCCACGGCCTCAAGGTGTTGGCCTTTGGGCATTGTCTTAAGGTTTCCCCGGTTTCTACCCAGCTAATGCCTGTGGAGCCATGTCAAAGGTAAGGCACTTTTTCTCACAGCACCCAGATTTCCTGGACAGCCTGCTCATCGAGATGCATGGAACAGTAGTGGGATCAGGCTGCATAGTCACCACTGCAATCGATACATCTGGGAGAAGGAGGCAGGTAATTGCCCTCATGAGCATCCCTGCCGCAAGCAACACATTTGGCGATGTTTTGACATGACATTGGAATGTGGTTGTAATGTTGACACTGGTAAGAGTTCATAGGATTTCGAATGTACGGTTGGACTGGCTTTGATCTTTGATAGAAGTACTACTCTATCAAATGTGAGGAAAAGAGTCCATGTAGACACTAAAGTTGCATCAGCCCTTCTCATTACCCAATGGGCTGCAATGACGCCCTGATCATAGAGATAAATTTGGATATCTTGCTCAGTGAGATCATGGAGCAGCCTGGGGTATATAATAATATGTGCAGAATTTTGCATTTAGTCGCCTCAGCAAAAACAGAATACTGCTGTTTTGCCTAAAACTGACATGGTGAGACCGTGGCTGTGTACAATTAATGTAGGTTAATTCTTACAGAGGAAAAAACAGCAACCAGCCACTATTAATACTGCTATTTTTGTAGGTAAATAGCGCTAAATAAATAGCAGTATTAATTGTGGCTGGCTGCTGTTTTCTTCTCTGTAAGAATTAACCTACACTAAAAACAGGATAGCCATGGAGGAGGAAAGCTGCAAGACTTTAATATAGCCAATGGTCTTCAAAAGCAAAGTGCCATTACATAAACGATAGCAGGATTTCGCAGGGGCTACAACTGCCTCAACACCTAGCAAAGGATTTAGACTAAGTCTGTGAAGGTGATTGGCTCACTGTAAGAAAATTCCCCATGGTTGCCAGCATCTCCGATCGCATGCTCCTTCCAACTGAGCCATGAGCCCCCATCCCCCACAAACGGAGGATCACCTGCTTTAGATGATTTTTCACACCTCAGGTCACACTTCTCGAACTCCTGAAAGAGTGAGCAATTGGCAATTTGGGAATGTAACACTTCAGGCAATCACCCCTCCCTGGGTATGGCCTATACCAGGGGGTACATACATATCCTACCCGTCGACCCAGGGCTCGCAATTACGCATTACACAGTCACCTGTTATGCATCAGACACAGGGGCCTGCTTTCAGGAGTGCAAAGGGAGGAGAAAGAAACATAGGTACCTCAAACACCAAAGCAGAGAAAGAATAGGGAACACCCCACACGTCGTCCGTTGGTGCCAATGACGACGGCACACCCGACACCAAAGGCAGCCCAACAGCCCTCAATGTACACGAAGCTACTGCTGCGAAGGTCCATGCATAGGTCTTGAAACTGAAGGCAATAGACCAAGGCTGGAGTAGTGTCCTTAGGAAGCGAATGAAGGCCAAGGTGAACACAGGTCATCGCACAAAGCAAGGTGATTCATAGCCACCAGGAAAGTTTCAGTTGATGACTCAGATTTCGGCCTCCACACCCTGCATGTTTTTGAACTTCCCTCTGGGTTACTGGAAGACGTGTTCATTTCTACCTTCTGACCGTACGGAAATGGCATCAGTCACGTCGCAGAAAAACGGCTGACCTGTCAGGTCTTAAGTAGCGTGCATCAGATCAAACTTGAACTGACTAAGCATGTACCTTCATATTTGACGATTGAGGCGTGTGGGTGATCATAATTTACGACAGTCTGAACGAACTTGTGCAGGCTGCGGCCACGAGGGCCACATCTGGTCGACTTTCCTCTGCAGACGACTGATTCAGACGCTAGTAGGAGATGGCGCACCATCCGTAACATATTTAGTGCTTCTTGTCACCTAGCCACTGTAGCGAAAGTGTTGGATGCACCTGCCTAGATACCTCCCGTTTAGCCATAGTTGACAGCCACTGACGGGGAAGCGAGTCTTCAGAATCTCTCTCCATCACTTCTGGAGGAAATGACGCCCTTGCACGCCCGTCAAAACCCGAGAAGTGATCTTACAGTTGCGATGCCCGTCGACTTTAGTGTCGTACCAACCTCTGCTTTCCGCGCAGGTGGGACGGGGTCGATTGATGGCTAATCTCATTCCAATACAGAACAAAACGTTCAGAAGCAGAAGGCACCGAGGGAGCGCAAGAAATGTATTCGTATACCACCTGACGACTGTCTCCTCAGGATGGCCGCATGGGACGGAAAACCGACGTCGGAAAACGCATCAATCTCGGAAGGCTAAGGGGACGCCCTACCTCTTTACAGAGGTGGTCTTATGGTCTTACCTCTTTTCATGAGACATCAAGATACATTGGTGCAGGGTGGTGGCTTTATTTCCATCCTCCACCCCAAAGATTATTTGCTGTGACATTCACCTTTCACAGAGCTTGTCACAATCATTGACCATCTTCAATTTGTGGATATGTGGGAACATGTTCATGGCGACTGTCCTAATTTCGTTCACTACAGCACACATTCTTCAACTCGCCTTGATCGCAATTATATCTCACGCTCACTAGCGGGAGGTGCCTGACTGGCTGAAAGTAAGTTTCCACATCTACATCTACATGTACATGGATACTCTGCAAATTACATTTAAGTGCCTGGCAGAGGGTTCATCGAACCACCTCAACAATTCTCTATTATTCCAAACTCGTATAGCGCGCGGAAAAAATGAACACCTATATCTTTCCGTACGAGCTCTTATTTCACTTATTTTTTTGGGGTGATCGTTCCTTCCTATGTAGATCGGTGTCAACAAAATATTTTCGCATTCGGAGGATAAAGTTGGTGATTGGAATTTCGTGAGAAGATTCCGTCGCAACGAAAAACGCCATTCTTTTAACGATTTCTAGCCCAAATCCTGTATCATTTCTGTGACACTGTCTCCTTTATTTCGCGATAATACAAAACGTGCTGCCTTTCTTTGAACTTTTTCGATATACTCCGTCAGTCCCATCTGGTAAGGATCCCACACCGCCCAGCGGTATTCTAAAAGAGGACGGACAATTGTAGTGTAGGCAGTCTCCTTAGTAGGTCTGTTACGTTTTCTAAGTGTCCTGCCTATACAACACAGTCTTTGGTTAGCCTTCCCCACAACATTTTCTATGTGTTCCTTCCAATTTAAGTTGTTCGTAATTGTAATACCTAGGTATTTAGTTCAATTTACGGCTTTTAGATCAGACTGATTTATCATGTAACCGAAGTTTAATGAGTTCCTTTTAGCACTCATGTGGATGACCTCACACTTACCGTTATTCAGGGTCAACTGCCACTTTTCGCACCATTCAGATATTTTTTCTAAACCGTTTTGCAGTTTGTTTTGATCTTATGATGACTTTATTACTCGATAAACGACAGCGTCATCTGCAAACAACCATAGACGGCTGCACAGATTACCTCCCAAATCGTTTATATAGATAAGGAACAGCAAAGGGCCTATAACACTACCTCGGGGAACACCAGTAATCACTTCTGTTTTACACGATGACTTTCCTACTACGAACTGTAACCTCTCTGACAGGAAATCACAAATCCAGTCACATAACTAAGACGATATTCCATAAGCACGCAATTTCAATACGAGCCGCTTGTGTGGTAGAGTGTCAAAAGCCTTCCGGAAATCCAGAAATATGGAATCGATCTGAAATACCTTGTCAATAGCACTCAACACTTCATGTGAATAAAGAGCTAGTTGTGTTTCACAGGAAAGATGTTTTCTGAACGCATGTTGACTGTGTGTCAATAGACAGTTTTCTTCTAGATAATTCATAATGTTCGAACACAATATATGTTCCAAAATCCTGCTACATATCGACGTTAACGATATGGACCTGTAATTTAGTGGATTACTCATACTACCTTTCTTGAATATTGGTGGACCTGTGCAACTTTCCAGTCTTTGGCTACGGATCTTCCGTCGAGCGAACGGTTGTATATGATTGTTCAGTATGGAGCTAATGCATCAGCATACTCCGAAAGGAACCTAATTGGTATACAGTCTGGACCAGAAGACTTGCTTTTATTAAGTGATTGAAGTTGCTTCACTACTCCGAGGATATTTACTTCTACGTTACTCATGTTGGCAGCTGTTCTTGATTCGAATTCTGGAATATTTACTTCGTCTTTTTTTGTGAAGGCATTTCGGAAGACAGTGTTTAGTAACTCTGCTTTGGCAGCACTGTCTTCCATAATATCTCCACTGCTATCGCGCAGAGAAGGCATTGATTGTTTCTTGCCGCTAACATACTTCACATACGACCTGAATCTCTTGGAATTTTCTGCCAGGTTTCGAGACAACGTTTCATTGTGGAAACTGTTATAGGCATCTCGCATTGAAGTCCGCGCTAAATTTCGAGCTTCTGTAAAAGAACGCCAATCTTGGAGATTTTGCGTCTGTTTAAATTTGGCAAGTTTATTTCGTTGTTTCTGCAACAGTGTTCTAACACGTTTTGTGTACCAAAGAGAAACAGCTCCGTCGTTTCTTAATTTTATTTGGTATCAAACTCTCAATTGCTGCCTTTGAATTTAAGCCACATCTGGTCTACACTTATAATATTAATTTGGAATAAGTGGAGATTGTCCCTCAGGAAGGCGTCAAGTGAATTTTTATCTGCTTTTCTGAATAGGTATATTTTTCGCTTATTTTTCAGGGGTTTGGGGATTACAATATTCAATCTCGCTACGACTACCCTGTGTTCACTAATCCTAGGATTATTTGTTGCTAAGAGGTCAAGTGTGTTTTCACAACCGTTTTCTATTCGCGTGGGCTCATGAACTAACTGCTCGAAATAATTTTCAGAGTATGCGTTTAGCACAATTTCGGATGATATTTTTTGCGTACCTCCGGAATTAAATATGTATTTCCGCCAACATATCGAGGGTAAATTAAGGTCACCACCAACTATTACGTACGAGTCGGGTACGTGTTTGAAATCAAACTCAAGTTTTCTTTGAACCTTTCAGCAACTGTATCATCTGAACTGAGAGGTTTCTAAAAGGATCCAAATATTATTTTATTCCGGTTGCCAACAATGACATCTGCCCATAGTAACTCACAGGAAGTATCTACTTCAATTTCGTGACAAGTTAAACTACTTCTAACAGCAACAACCACGCCACCGCCAACCGTGTTTAGCCTGTCGTTTCGGAACACCGTTAGGTTCTTCGCAAAAATTTCGGCTGAGCTTATGTCCGGCTTTAGCCAGCGTCCAGTGCCTATAACGATTTGAGCATCAGTGCTTTCTATTAGCGCTTGGAGCTCTGGTACTTTCTCACCACAGCTACGACAATTTACAACTGTCATGCCAATTGCTCCTTTATCTACGTTCTTCCTGCGTTTAGCCTGCTCCCTTTGTGACTGAAGCCCTTTTTGTGTTTTCCTGAGACCCTCTAACCTAAAAAACCGCCCAGTCCACGCCACACAGCCCCTGCTACCCGTGTAGCTACATCCTGCGTGTAGTGGACAGCTGACCTATTCAGCGGAACCCGAAACCCAACCACCCTTTGGCGCAAGTCGAGGAATCTGCAGTCTACACGGTCGCAGAACTGTCTGAGCCTCTGATTCAGACCCTCCACACGGCTCTGTACCAGAGGTCCGCAATCGGTCCTGTCGACTATGCTGCAAATGGTCAACTCTGCTTTCATCTTGCGAGCAAGACTGGCAGCCTTTACTACTTCTGTTAGCCGCCCGAAACCAGAGAGATCTCTTCTGATCCAAAGTGACACACATCATTGGTACTGACGGGAGCCACCACCTGCAGTTGGCTGCACTCTGTGCTTTTCATGGCATCCAGGAGGACCCTTCCCACATCTGGAATGACTCCACCCAGTATGCGCACGGGTGCACCTTGGATTTCTTACCCTCCTTGTCGGCCAAGTCCCTCAGGGGACCCATAGCGCGCCTAACGTTGGAGCTCCCAAATACCAATAATCCCACCCTCTGCGATTGCCCGGATATTGCAGGCTGAGTGGTTTCCTCTGAAACAGGACAGGCGACAGCATCCGATCATGCGCCATTTGCCTTCACTGTCGCACTCGACCAACAGATGGTTTCGAATGGAGGGGTGTTTGGAAGTTGAATGTGGCCCTATTGGCGTCTCCTGACTATTTGAAACTTATCGATGTGACTTGGCATTCATGATGTCTACGATGTAATGGTGGCTGTTATGCACAAAAGCTGCACTCTATTTGTCCTTGATGACCTACGAAATATTGGAGGAAGCAATCCCTGAACTTTTTCTATCGAGTGATGAGGGACTGCTCTGTGATGCTTTTTCACCTGAACGATGTACAATAGTGAACTGTACCAAAACACAGGCTGTAGCCTCACTCGCCGCCACCTTGAAGGGATGCTAGTGTGAGGCACTCTTGTGACAATATGCGTTTGGAAGCTCCATTGATGTATCATCTTCTAGCAACAGGCGGCAACGGCGCCATCCTCTGATTCGACGCTTCACTAACGACGAAGGCAGCTAATATGACACATAATGTGGCTTTGGACTCGCCCTTCACGAGCATTGTGCTCCCCATTTACGAGCTGTCATTGACGAAGTCTCTTGGCGCGTGTTCATATAGAGGCATGAGTAAAGGAAGACGAAGTCCTTGATCCTATCCTAGTGAGAGCTGCTAACATGTCATCTGACGGCATCCTCTCGAATTTTATCAAGCTCTCCGACATCTCTTAGCACCCAAATGGACTGAACTGATGTCCACCATGGTGAGGGTCCCCGTTGCCTTTGTAGAGGGCCCCGTTGTCCCATTCACGAACCACCAGAGTGTCCATACTATCAGAGACTGTCTCCTCTTGACCGTGCTAAATAGCGAAATGAAGTTCTTTAGCGGTGTAACTTAAGAGAACGGCTCGTTATGTGATGTCCTACGGTCAGGTGTCACTAGGTGGAGCATGCAACATTTGGACAGCGCTCTGCCGCTATAAGGGTGTGATTGCTCTCATTTGAGCTCAACATTTTCCTGCAGCGTAGGCCTCCTCAGACACATATCCGTCATATGGGATACACAGAAACCATTGTTGAGGTGGTCATACGTTTCCTGCACAGCGCAACATCCTAGGTCCTGTATAATAGCAGGCTCACACAACTGAGTCTATCACGTGTTGTGCAGTGCTGTACGCTTTCGCTATAGAACGATTGTTATGTGGACTACTACAACTGAAGGGGATGTCCCAAGGTGGAAATCGATTTCCTGCGCCGCCTTTCCAGACAATTTGGTCCTCTGCCTTGAAAGTGCTGACAATAACTGGGTGGGATTTGCTTAGTTGGCGATCAATGGAAAAGCGGATCTCTTAATGTACGTAAATTGCGAGCAATGTGTATTGGTATAGGCCCGCCTCAGTGGAGTGTTGACTTGCTCACTGTGAGCGATGCCTTAATCTGCCTTCACACCGATTTTATGATTGACCTGCGGCGCTCTGTGGCCATCAACTGGAGATGGCTGCTGCAGCAGGTCGGGTTTTGACTTGTAAAACATCACCTCTACTCCCTTTACCTTCTGCATTGTACACGCTATGCCATCACCTACATAGCATCACAGACTCTTCCGGTCATGCACACGTTAGTTCGCCAAATGTTGGCGGCAGTGGTTTCCTTCGTTTGTAGGTCCACATGACAATGACGTCGATAAGCTCCACTCACATACTGTCTATAGGGTTGGCGTCCGGCGATCGTGGGACGAACACCATTAACTTTGTCCTCTCTTATCAAGAGCTCTGCTTTGATGGATGGATCTTTGCTCCTGTAAATAAAGTGTTACCTAGTTATTTCATCGAAGTGTATCATTTAAAAAAATGTATTTATGACTGGCACGGTGCGTTGGTATTTTCTACAGCATTTAAGAATTCAACTCCTGCCGTAGCTGAGAGATCTAGGCTAAATAACCGATGAGGGACGCGGTTTACCGAGTCCCAACATATGATGAGAGTCGTAGCCTGCTGAAAGGCACCTTCGGACCAATCGGTTGAATCAGATACGATTGATGTGGTATCGAAATGAGATGTATAAAAAATCCTACAATTTTAACTTCTGCGTTGCGACAGAGCATTGCAATAACACTCCCTCGGTGGAGTAACAAGCACCAGCTGTACAAGAAATATGAAATGAAAAGGCCAGAGGACCCAACCGGCGAAATTCGGTCGGCAGGTAGCAAGTTTCATTTCAGGTGACGCCACATTGGGCAGCCTGGGTGTTGGTGGTGATAAGGAAAACTCAACACCGGGGCCACGAGCGGAGAAAATCGCAAATACGGCCGGGAATCGAACTCGCACCCGCTGCATGGGAGAAAACACGTTACCACTCAGTTAAGCAGGCGGGCTGTAAAGGAAAATTTGAGGAATATGACGTAATAGTTGTTGCGAATTCAGAAAGAAGACTGAAGAGGTCAACATAGATGTGAACACTGGGTACTAAAGTTTATCAAACCGAAATGTTCAACCATCGCGCAAGTAGTCCAGAAGTTATATCAGATACCTAACACAGGTGAATAGAAAAATAGTAATAACAAAACAAGTATTTATGGTTGAGACATTCCCACAATTCAACGTATCAGAGAAAATACGCAGCTCCAAGGCAAAATCTACTGTACGCGATTTACATCTCTATGAACCCTGAGGATTCAAGCTGAGGTTCGGCTTGAAGCAACAGTAATTTATTTGCAGAGGACAGAGAACAGAAAAATGTAGGTGAAAACTGTAAAATATCTTAATACGAGACAAAGAACAAACAAGGCAAATGAATAAAATAAAAGAAGATGGAATCTCATTCGTTACATTTATGACACATCCCCCTTCTAATGAATGTATCCCCCTTCTAATTATGAGACTAGAAGCTATGAGGGCGACAGAGGAAACTAATTTCATGACATCGGGACTAGAACAAAATGCAATAACTATACCGGGGACAACAGCAGAATACTAAATGACAGAGAAGCACTGTTGTTATGACAAATTGTAGTCTTTAGGAAATGAAAAGGTGAATATATGAAAACTATCGAAAACCGTTATGTTATTTCCTGTTCAAATCTGCTGGAAATAGAGGTCTCATTGAAGTTACAGCAGCTCGACGCTTATCTTCACTATGTATTCTCGAATACTAACATAGGCCTAACTGTTGACGATGGCATCAGTTTTCCACAGGCACCCTATTCACCAAGCCGAGATGTAAACCCAAATGCCAACAGAAAAGTATCCGCTTCTCTCCCATTCCACAAGATACTTTGAACTGAAGCTCTCTCCCCATGGCCAGTACACATAGTAATATTAAAACTGTTTTGTGCATTTTGTGTTCAGACATCATTCCGTAAGTCGTCACCAGATGGACTGAAAGTCAAATTAACAACGCGTTCAGAATCACATTCAACCCAAAATTGAGTATTACTTTTGGTAATCGAGTGTCGAAGAAATAAAACTTCAATAATACAAATACGAATATTTTGATAGCCGAAAGGCCCCATTACTACGCATCTATTAAGAATTAATTAAGATTTAATTGTAAGAGCTTGAGAAAATAAATAGAGGCCTTGGCCTTCGCTCCGTTTTGTTAACTTGTTGTTGTTATTTTGGACCTCGGTGTTAGCAGTATTCCAAGTAGATATTCTCATTCATAAGGCACTTTTCACCTTTCTTGTCAAGGCATCAGTACCAATTAAATTGTAATCGTTGTGAGCAGATGATAGCAACAAGTGTATGTTGAGAATGGTATGGTTGCTCAGTGGATGTGGTGGTGTTAGGCTGTGCATGTGGTCTGAATGACATCAGTGATGACGCATTAACTCTATCGCTAATTACCTTAGTAATGATAAGGTGGGGGCGACTGAGCCTCTTGTTGGCAACGAGTCTGATTAAGCTCTCCATATATCATCCTGCTCTGCGAGCAAGCCTACATTATACATTGTCTTGCAATTAGAAACTACTGCCCTGCTTCACCGCCTCACCTTTCCCTCAAGCACAAGCAGAGTATGGGACAAAAAATTGCTAAGTTTTTAAAGAAAACCTCCGCCACTCTGCTCATTCTAATACACAAAGCATGTTCGCAGCATATTGGTGGTGGAACAGTGACTATGCAGTACTGAAAAAAATCTACAATCGGAATTTAAATAATTTGCGACTTTCGGCACAGACATATACTTTTTCAGTAATACACGAAGCACCTGTCTCAGTAGCACCAAGCAGACACAGCGTTCATTCTTGTGGTAATTACAATAAGTCTGCTGACAATTACTAATCAAATACGAGGGTTGGAACTTTAATAGTGGCAACTATTTATATACAGCTCGTAGAAAATAGATACGTGTTTCAAGTTTTACTGACCTTCAAAGAAGTCAACAGCACTGTGTATAGCCCGTTGCCAGCGATGTGGAAGTCGTAGGATACCCTTAGCAATGCCAGATGTGTTGACAGTTCGAGTGGCGCGGTGTATTGCCCAACGAATTTGTAGCAGTTCCGATGTGAATACCATGAAGTGATCCTTCAGTTTAGAAATCGAGTTGAACTTACGAGGGCATAAGCCGTAGGTTGTGTTCGAAAAATGAACAGCATAGAGACAGAAGTGATGACACTTTCTGCAGGACCTGCAGGACAATGCTTAAGCACGGACAGTGCAAGCTGTTACTGATTTGTTTGACTGATGGTGCTGCTAATTGGTATACCACCTACTGCTCTCCCCTGACTTAAGCCCTCGTTAGTTCAACTTGATTTCTAAACTGAAGGAAACGCTTCACGGCATTCGCTTCAGAACTGCTACAAATTCGTCAGGCGATAGACCGAACCACTCGAACTGTGAACACAACTGGCACTGCTAAGAGTATACTACGCCTTCCACATTGCTGGCAACAGGTTATACGTAATGCTGGTGACTACTCTGAAGGTCAGTAAAACTTTGAAACACGTATCTATTTGTACAAGCTATAAATAAATAGTTGCCACTATTAAAGTTCCAATCCTCATATTACCATCTGCTACGCAACTGAAATGACAGTCATTACACTTGTTTTATATGTTATAGTGAGTAAAGTGGTAAGTTCGTTGCAGTCCTGTTTCCCCTGTTATAAAAGATTCTGAGTATTAATTATTTGACTGTATAGGCGCCACACTGCAATTCACATGTATCTGACATGAATTAAGGGCATCACATACTGATGACTAAGGAAATGATGCTGTTAAAGCGTTATTGCTCAGATAGCATGACAAACGTTCAGAAATCACTAGTATTGTCTCAAAAAACAATTATGTGTAAAATTTCAATTTGTCTACTGACAAGGGCACCTTCCAAAATCTGAATTCAGTTCGGGATGAGACTTTGTGGTTACTAGTCTACCTCAAGGATGTCCACTCATAAAAGTGTTACAGCGCACAACGCAGAAAATTCCGAAAGAAAGGGCTCTAAAGCTTTAAACGTAGCTCATTCACACCTCATATATGGATCATAAGCAGCAAAGCAGCACAAAAATGAAGTAGTTCGATCAGTAGTGTAGTAGACACTCATGCGGCTGATCTAGGTTCGATCTTATTTACTGGTGGGTAGGTAGTATTCTTTTAAAAATTGTAAAAATTGTTAAATAAAGTAAGTAACCTGAATATTATCAATTAAATTGTAAATAATTTAATTTTGTTTATAAAATGGCTAGCACAGCTATTTAAAATGTGAATTATACTAATCAATATTTTCTTTCTAAAAAGTTGAATAATTACAAATGCATTTTTGATGGAAGTAAATTAACTAACATGTCACAAAATTCTGAGTCAAGTTTCAGTTACAAGGTGTACAACTTTGGTTCTGCTGTTTTACGATAGGTGGCGAGAACAGTATGAAGCGGTCGAAAGAAACAGATCGCAGATATCAGGCAGTTGGCTTGGACCTCAGTCAACAGAACCTCATTCACATTAAATGTTTATGTTGAGTAATTCAAATTGAGTTATTTTAGGAACATCATTAGCAACAGTCTTTTCATTTGCAAGAATAGCTTGCAACTATGACCAAGCACACATGTGATACTATCATTTATATCCATGTAAATGTAATGTTGCTTTCACTAATTAATTTATTTAAAATTTCATCGGCCTCAATATGAAAATTTATTATTTCTGGATGAATAAATTTTTCTCAGTTTTTCAAATTATATTGACCAATATGAATTACTACTGTCTCTCTATCACAATACATTTTTATTGTATAAAAAACCACATAGTGCAACATTACCACAGCTAGATCATACAGATACAGACAGTCTTTTTCTGAGAACGAATGACTTACCACTAAACTGAGATGGGTAACTCATTTACTACCCATAAAAATATTATTAAGGAAATGAAAACCGATTGGTAATCAAAAATGAAATACCAAATAAGAAAAAGAAAAATTTTCATGGCAACCTCTTACCTAATTCTGTTCAATGTGCTTTAATAATTTCAAGGTGATGTGAAGAAGCAGTATTAATGATTAATGATATTCTCGCTTTGTGGTGGCTGAAATAGAATAAAATCAGTCATTTTAGGCTTACTCCAATCAAATGTTTAGATCAGCCAAAATATCAAGAAATTATAAAAATGTGTAAAAATGGATGATAGAAATAGTGACAACATTACTACTTCTATTGAGATGATTTACTAATGTTCTTTATTTACAGTAAATGTTTGCAAAATATGACCCATATGTTAGTAAAAAAGCTAGATGAAACAAAAAGAAAAAGAAGGAATTAAAAGAAGAATTTACAAAATGGAAAAGACAACCAAGAAGAGAATATGAAAACTATAAAAAAAGAATATCAGCCTTGAAACGCAAGGAAGTGAAGAAGGATTAGATGACAGTCGTTCTGAAAGATATTCAAGAATATTTGGAAGTTGAAAAAGAAATGTTTCTTTATGACCATTATGCTGAAGAATTTAATGACATACCAACAATAAAAATATGCTTATAAATTAAGAGAATCTGAAATAAAAGATGCATTGAATAAATACTGAAGAAGAGAAAAAGAACAAAAAAGATAAACAACAAAACTTTAAGGAAATAAATCTAAGTGGAAGATTATTCAAATGTATCAGTCACATTGAAAATAAAATTTTTTGACTGAGACCTATTGGTTATCTTAAATACGTTGGTACATAAATTAACTATTGGTGAAAATATATGTAATGCTACAGATGTACTGGCGAATCTTATAACTAAAAAAGCACATTATAGCTAAACTACTTAAATATATCTGATGTGTGAATTGATCGACAGATAAGCAGTAAATAATGAAGATGAATTAGCTGGAAATGAAAATCATCATAACAAAAACGTAGGAATAATGCAAATGTTAACAAAAGAATTTTGTGACTTCATTACCAATAACCAAAAATGAAAATCATATATGACTAGAGTGTTAATAGCTTGTCACACACTTTTTGGAAACCTGAAAAACAGGGAGAAGATTGAGTAAATTGGATTTTAAATAATTTCCAATGACAGAGATGCATCTCCCAGGATTTTGTGTACTGCAAACTGTTCACTAAACTAGATGGATGACTAGAACGTGGTGATATGGTCATAAATTTCTTAGAAGAAGCATGCACCAACATGACATTGCTTACAGAGATAATAAAGGTTTAGAAACTAAATATCAAGCTGATGAATAACTTTAGCTAGCTACAGAAAAGAGAATGTTTGCTAAAGATGCATCACTTGGAGAAAAATTATTAGCAACAACAGTTAGAGGCATAATGTACGGGAAGAGAAAATTGGGAATGGGTTTGGATGTTGGTGAAAGTGGGTGAGGACTAAAAAAATAGTCTCATAACAATTTTTAGGCACACTAGGTCACAACGTCTAACCGTAACCCGACACATACAGATTTGTACTTGCATGCCTCAGCTATCATGCTCCTACACAGCGAGAGGGTGTTCTGAGCACACTGGTGCACAGCGCACGCGATATCTCGGATTGTGACAGCCTAGCGGCTGAATTGCAGCTCTTGCAGGCCGTGTGCCGCACGAACGGTTACAACAACTGGCAGATAAAACGGGCCTTAAGACCGAAGAAGCCGTGACCGCAGCCTTCCGAGGACGAAGACAAACAGGTTGCGACAGCGATCATACCATATGTCGGGAACGCATCGGCAAAGATCGGCAGAATACTCAGAAAATATAATGTCAAGTGCGTGTTTCGCCCTCCATTCAAAATGAAAACATTATTAGGATCAGTCAAGGACGACTCAGGACTCCGGAAACCGGGAGGTTACAGCATCCCTTGCTGGAGCGGGGATATGTATATATGCCAGACCATCCGGACGGTACAGGAGAGATGTAGTCAACAGAAACGTCACGCAGACAACGCACAGCCGACCAAGTCCTCTGTGGCAGAGCACTGTACCTCACATGGACATGACATGAACTACGGTGGCACAAAGGTGTTTCAGCAATCGAATACCTTCTGGGATTGTATCGTCAAAGAGGCAGTGGAGATCCGGCTGCATGACGAATTAATAAATAAAGATAGCGTTTTCCAGCTAAGCAAAGCCTGGGATCCCGCTTTAAGCACGATTAAAACACAACGACAGTCTACACGGAAATCCGCTCCTGTCAGGACACCTGTAGAAGAAGAAGCATTGTCACCACGGCGGCAGAGTTCCGTAAGCGGTCGTGGCCGCGGAAGGACTGCGGCCCATGAGCTGTCGCGGGGCGCCGCACTTCCCCCACCACCGGCCGCGGACCGCTCGGAACGCCTGAAGATGGCAAGAAGTTGGCTTGCCGAAATATCGCGCTTTTTGGAAGACGCTACCTGGTTGAAAACCCGACAAATTTTCAACATTTCCACAGGTCCTAAAGATTATGATTTGGAATGTATTCTGAAGTATTGTGTTGAAAATACAATAAAAACAATAGAGTCTACACAGGAACTAAACTGCTGTTATTGGAGATAAAGCATTTAGAAATGAGAATTATAAGTAGAACCAATTTTGTACAAGAGCCATTTAGTAGCTTTCCAAAAATAATTGGTTTAAAAGAGTCGAAGAAATGTGACTTCCCACATTTATTCAATACCCAAGAAAATGAAAATTAAATAGGAATTTTTGGGAGATGTCAAATATTATTGTGTTGATTCTATGAAACCAGAGAAAGAGAAATATGTCTCAAATCGGATAAGCAAAAAGTTAAAGGAAATTATGTATGCAATAGAGGAAATGAATGAATGAATACTGCAATTCTGATGTAGATATATTGAGAAGAGATTGTTTAGAAATAGAAAAACAATTCATTGAATTAGCTAATATAGATCCATTATGTTATTTAACAATTGCTAGAGTTTTCGTGGCTGTATACTGATGCAAATATTTCCCTAATAGAAAAATTGTTGTATTGAATAAAGAGCAGAAGCAAAACTATAGCAAAGAGTCTATTGCTTGGCTAAACTGTTTAAACAATAATAGTATTCTACATGCTCTTAATGGTAGTGAAGTAAGTATATCTGGAGCAAAAGTAGATGTCTTTGATAAAGAAAACAGTAGTTTTCATCAATATCATAGCTGTTTCCGGCATGGTTGTAAAAATGTTTTAAAACTGAAATGGTTAACAATATAAATAAAGAATCGATGAATGACCTGTATCAAAAGACGTTAATAAGAAGCACAAATATGCAAAACGCTGAATAATTTAGTGGAGACTTGGAAATGTGAGTGTATGAACACAGTAGATTTTTAAAATGTTAATAAATTAATAAAGTTGCCTAAAGCTATTGAACCTTTGAATCCAAAAGGTGCATTTCATGGTTGTCAAACTAATACCATAAATTAAGAGATAAAGCAAATGGCATTATCATGACAATAAAATATGAGGGCCATTCAATAAGTAATGCCCCACATGTTTTAAAAAGCAGTTAATATACCTAGACAATCGTCCTTGTTGGTGCTTCACACTTCATGTTGGTTCTGTGCACCAGTGAAGTTTCGAAATGTTCTGCCAGGTTGGCAGAGCTGTAGTACAGAGTCAAAATGGTGTCTTCATACAACTCACATTACAACCAACATGCTGTTGTTGAATTATTCTGTGGAGAAAAAGAAACCATGATGAACATTCATTGATAGAAGTACAATTGGGCGATGGGTAAGGAAAGTTACAGCCTCAGGATATGCAGAAGCAGAGCTCCATGATCACCCACACTCAGGACGTCCTGTGACAGTCATTGTTCAAGACATGCTGAATTCTGCAGATGCCATTATTCGTATCGACCGGCGATTCACAACTCGACAGTTGCCTCTAAATTTGTTGGTCAGCATTGAAAGTGCATCTGCAATGATCAAGACTCTCGGATGTTGAAAGAGGTGCTCATGATAGGTTCCATGAATGCTCGCAGCGGACCACAGGATTCAAAGAAAGGCCATTTCATCTGAATTGTTGGAGCGTTTTGAGACCAACAGGGAGGCCTTTATGTCACAGATCGTTAAGGGGGGCGAAAAGTGGGTGCACTACTTTGAGCCCAAAACAAAAAGGCAGTCCATGGAGTGGTATCAACCTCAATCACCGAAAAAGAAGAAATTCAAGACAACCCCATCCGCCAGAAAAGTCATGGTGACTGACTCCAGGAATTCTGATGGCATCATGATCCTGGATTTGATGCCAAGAGTGTCAATTATCAATTCAGAAGCATGAAGACTCTGAATAAACTCAAGAAGCGTTTCTAACGTGTTCAATCGACACGAATCCAGTAGCAATCTTGCTCCAACACGATAATGCACTCCCACACACAAGTCTGAGAATCCAGAAACACATCGCCAAATTGGGTTGGACATCTTTGCCTCATCCACCCCACAATCCCGACCTGGCATCGTCGGACTTCCATAGCCCTTGGGCCACTCAAAGATTCTATACAGGGAACACACTTCAAAGATGACGAGAGGTCAGTCACGCAGTGAAAACATGACTGAGGCTACAGGACAAGAGCTTTTACCAGCAGCGAATATATGTTCTACAATAACGTTGGCATATGGCCATAGAAGATGATGGAGACAATGTATACAATTAGGACATGAACAACACATTTTGTTGTAAATTTTCACCAAATTCTAACTCTTAACAATAAATATGTTCTGAGAAAAAATAAACGTGGGGAATTACTTATTGAGCGACCCTTGCATATTGATGTCTGTAGTCTTTTATCAACTGCAAAATATCATGAATATTATCCTAAGAGCCATCCAACAAAAATTTGTAGACCGAGACTTTATACTAAAAAGGTAGAGATTTATAAAATGGAAAGTGTTGGCACCTATAGGAGTGTAGAATCAACCTTTGCCAAAAGAGATAAAGATCAATAAAAATAGAAAACTGCTCTTTTACTTATGTGTCAAATGTGCAGAAGAAAAACTAAATGAATGTAATCACAATGATGATGTAAGACGTTTTATTGGAACTTCGCCATCTAATGAAGCAAAGAAAGTCGTGGAAAGAATGATATAAAATGTTAAGTATCAATAAAGCGTGTGATTTTAGAGATAAAAGCAATATGTTGTTTAAAAATTATGTAAAACACTTTATGAAAATATAATTAGCAACCACTCCCCATGAGTTTGAATCTAATGACTTATACCTCAAAACAGAGAAAGACAGTTGGATATTGCATTAGATCCTGATAAGATAAAAGAAAACCCAGAATAAAATACTGTTGCTATGATATGTCTAAATTCATTGTGGGGAAAGTTTAGACAATGGCAAAATATGAGTAAAACTGAGTATATTACAGATTATCACCAGTATTATGAGATATAATTGGACGATTGATTAGACAATATTGTCATAAATTTTATTAATGATAATATGGCTCAGATGAAAAGTAATTTCAAAGGGTATTATATAGAAGATAACACTGATGTAAACATTTTTATGACAGCATTCACCATATCAAATGGATGGCTCAGGTTGATAAAATTTTCTCAGTTTGACAGCCGAGTCAATGCGTTGTTCTCCAGCAACATTTCACCAAGTTTCTTACTTTCCATCTTCAGGTGACAATGGAAAGTAAGGAACTTGCTGAAACATTGCTGGAGAACAATGCATTGACTCAGCTGTCAATCCAAGAAGATTTTATCATCGAGATTTGCCGAGAAAGCCTGCATTCTCATATAAGGCTTAGGTTATTTGATATGTTAGATAAACTTGGAGAATCAGTTATGTATTTTGATACAGGTGGGGTAATATAGAGTATATAGATGATGGCAAAAATACTGTGGAAACAGGTTGTACGCCAGGTGAATGGACTGACAAGTTAGGAGACAAGTGGATTCAAATCTTAGCATCGACTGGATCTAAAAGCTACTATTTTAAGAAAAATGATAGAAATACTGTGATGAAGATGAAAGGGTTTACTTCAAAATATAAGGATATTCAAAGGTTGAATGGAAAATATATGATTAAAGTACTTGAGAATGAAGTGAAAGAAAAGATACAATTAGAGTACAAGCTGATAATGAGCGATTTTAAGCCAAAAACTTAATCAACAAGTAAGTTAAGAAAGAATTCTCATTTTAGTATAGTATAGTAAAAGAATAGTTCCAGATAATTATGATCCAGTGCCATAAGTATATTACAATTAAAATAAGATTTCTACATTTTCAAACATAAAAATAAAATTTGTATTGGGAATTTTTTAAACATTTATATAAATAAAGTAACTTTTTTCTTGTATTCTCCATTTTCTAAAACTACTTCCTTTCGATTTCTCTTTTTTAATTCATACTTTTGAGAAGCATGAATCTGAATTAGAAAGTCAGAAATTTAAAAACTATCTTTAATACACCAGCTTTCATTAATTATAAGTAAAGCTTCCTTTCTTCTGTAGCTAATATTTTTTGTAAAAAATTATAATTATTATTTTAATATTCATATTTTGTATGTAGACTTTCGTTTTTTAAAATTCTGTTAAGCTTTTTTTGTTCTTCATGAGAATAAATATTTTATTTCTATTTTTGTCACCAGAGTTTTGGAGCATAATTCATTTTTGTAACTTTTGATGGTTCCCAATATTTTGTCTTCTTCATTTAAATAATTTTGTTACTTTTGTCAAATACGTATCTATCTTTAACAATGCCACCACTGGAATAATACTGTTTTTGCAATCAATGTTGTCTACGTATAACATGTAACATTTTATTGCAATAAAAATTTTGTCCATTTAAATGGAGCCCCTCCTGAAGAAGCTCAATAATGCAAGCAATTCTAATTTGTTTAAAAAATCGAGGTATTAATGTAATGGGTTGAATAACACTACTGGATACAAATATTTCAATACCAGATGTGCAGATAAAATGAGACTGTGCTTAATAATGGGTTTAAGATTCCTTTACTGAATGGATATTTGAAATCAATAGCAATTTAGGTTTCTAATTGTTTGAAGAGGGACATGTTAAATTGAGATACAATTGATTAAAGGAAATGAAAGCTAATTCTAATATATTTCATGATTTAGAATTTTTAGTTTAACTGAAATTTATGATCAATTTTTTTATTATTCTGCCCACATTATTTTTTCCTGACAAACCTGCTTAGTTCTCTCTGCATTGTCAGCTACGTCACAACGAATATCTGGTTCGCTACAGCTGAGAGCTGTAGAGTTTTACAAGTGGCGTAGGTTCCAAATATCCTGGAATACCACTACCCATATCGTTTAGTGCCTTGTGAACTTTGCGTGGAAAGACTTATACCAGACTGGACATGCATACTCTGCAGCACTTTGAAATGTTGCTAATGTCGTCGTTCGGAGGGTTTGTGGTTTGGAGTCCTCCCTACTACCAGTGATCCTCGAAAGGATACTATTTCTGGCTTCCAGCTTAATTCTCATATCCTTACAGTGCTGCCTGTATGACAGACAAAGTGATTGGTCTCTTTCTTGTTATTCAAATGTTTCTGGCAAGTTAATAGCAAAACGGCGTTTAGACTATGTAATGATAGCTCAGCATAAAGAAGTGACATAAATTTTATTTTAAACGGGGCATGAATGTTAATTTAGCACAATGATTGAATGAAAGTGAGAGTTCTGGCGCGCAGACCAGAGGGTAATCCTTCCATCTCCTGTTAAAACAGACGCTGAGAACACAAGTCAGTTCAGTAGGCGGCAAAAATCACACGTTCGTCGGAACTGCGAGGTATCATCTGTCGTTTCTACCTAACACTACTTCATGAAGTCATCATTCAGCTACTTCTTCTTGTTCACATGAAATGTGATACTGGATGGAGGGCTATGGCTTCCACAGCCAGAAATCCTACGTTAGACAAAAACTTGGACTGACCAATTCAACACATATCTGTTAGTCCACTGAGCAGGCTGAAAGCAATACGTGTCACTAGTCCACTGAAGAGTGCTCTTCAGACAGATAAGAGTTTCTACATATAAAAAGCAAATTTAACTGTGTAATATGTTTACAAAAAATACACTTTGTAGTGAAAAATGTTGTAACATTCGCCTATCTGTCTAATATTCAGTTTCTGATATTGATAGCTATATAATGTGAACCTTAGTGTTTCTGTCAGGGTGTCTCTAGGTTCAGTCCACAGGGAGGATGATCTTTCCGTAGGACGCTCTTCGGACAGCATCAGTTTGTTCTGGGAGTGAGAGACACTGCTGTATCCAAGGTGAGGGTAACGATAGTACCTAATATACTTATCGTATGCACAGATGTGGCGGAGAGTCCTCCGGTGGTTGTGCTGCTGCGGCAGCACTGAGGAGGAGGAAGAGGACAACGTTCAGCTGGAGGAAGAGGAGAAGAAAGTCCAGCTGGAGGCGGAGGGCGCCCCTCCAGACCCAGTGGCGGTCATGCAGCAGGTGAGGCTCGTCGCTGTACGTCACTACAGAATGCTAGCAGTGTTTTGGGGCAGACCCACTGTTCAGGGGATGCACAAAAATATGGGAAAGCATTGCCACACCTAACAAGAAAACCCATGGTAATTAAATAATAGCCTCCAGTCGAATGGGAATGGATGACTATGCATTCTGTATCGTTCTCAAGGGGTCTTATACCATTCTTTCTGCAAAATAGTGGCAATTTCAGGTAACAACGATGCAGGTGGATAGCATTCTCGCACCTGTCTCTCCAAAGTAGATCACAAAGGCTCGATAATATTGAGGCCTGGTGACCGTGATAACCAGGGGAGATGTGACAGTTCATCCCCGTGGAAAAGGAAACCAGTCCTGGTCGATGGGAACAGTTTGAACAGCGGCCCTGTTAACTTCGAGCACAGCATCGCCATTGGGGAACAGACGTTGTACCAGGGGATCAGCCAAAATGCTCATATAGCCATGGACATTAATGCAACCTTGTATAGTGATCGCAGGGGCCCATGAAATACCACGATACTGCTGCCCCAATCATCTCCAAACCCCCGTCGTTTTTCGCTCTTGGGATGTAAACTCGGCCATAAGTTGGAAACATTGTACAACATTACTGATTCGACCAGGTGACCTTCTTCTATTGTTCCACAGTCCAGGTCTTTCGTCTTTCGCACCATGTTTTCCTCTTACGGGCATTTTTGTCCTTGTTGATTGGTCTTGGAATTCCAGTTAGCCCTGAAATTCTCTGCTAATGGAGCTTCCTTAGTGTTGTTGTGGTGCACATGGCGTTCGCGAGTGCCACGTTCGGTTCTGCAGTGACTTTTACTGCTGACTCTTCCTACTGTTCGTCGCAATCCTCTCCACGAGCGTATGTCACGATCACTCAACACACGCTTTCGTCTCTGTTCTCACTTAGCGGATGACGGTTTTTTTCGTTTCCCTGTACACGCTACAGATCTTTGGCATGGTGCCTCTTGAAACACCGAACACTTCGGCTACCTTGGTTACGGAAGCACTCGCCATTCGAACACCAACAGTTTTCCCACGTTCGAATTCACTTAACTACGGTATAACATTGTTGTTACGACGACTGACATCTGCAACGTATTGAGGATATAGCACAGGTGCCGTTCGTGGTCAGAGACAACAGAGCAACCTGCAGGCTTGTCCAGAATAGCACAAACTTCTCTCAATGTTTCCATAGAAGAAGCGAGGCATTACATCATACCGCAATTAGCTGTTCCTGCTTCTGCACCTGGACAAGCTTCCCTAGTGACATATACACAGCTAATCAAGGTTCAAGGAGACTGAGCTCTCCTGACAGACCCATTCTGCTCTTACCACTTCTCTACTCACTACTTGACACTCCCCACCTCCTCCTGTACTGCTGATTCCGCTTCTCGTGGCCTCTACTGGCCAGTTCCTTATTACATGCGGATAGACGGATAACCTGATCAGACTGGTGTGCAAAATTAAATCCACAAACCAAAATTTTGCAAGGTTGCGTTTATTGTGCCACAAAACAGTATAATCATCTCATAGTACAGTAGAAACAACACAAATAATACAGAACGTAAACGACTGCAACATGCATAATGGTAGACAAAAATGTCTTCGTGTTTTCCAACTTAAAGGATTTGCACACACATTCTGACAACTGGATAAAATGCTGAATGTGAGGTGTGACCACCTCTGGTGCCAACACAGACCAGACAAACGACGGGGCATGCTGTTAATGTTGTTTTCAGTCTCATGTTGAGGCAAGAACGCCCATTCTTATTGCAGCTGCTGTCAAGTCTTGGTGAGTGGTTGGCGGATGCTGAGGTGATGCAACCTGTATCCACAGTGCATCACAGACGTGTTATAGTGGATTCAAATCGGTAGAACTAGCAGGCCACGTTCCCAGGGAAACATCAACCACCCGTGCTCTATGAAATCGATCGTTATCGGCCAGCAATACGACGTCTGGGCCCACAGCACCTTGCAACAACTGCACAGGAGGTCCCAAGGAAACATTACGGTACCTGACAGCAGTTAAGCCATGCCGATTTAACTGTACAATTTCATGAAGAGGTGTTCGAGTGGTCAACGTAACCCCCGCCCACACCATTAGGGATCACCCTCGTTATCAGTCTCTTCCACAATGGTTGGGTCACGAAATCGAGTTCCGCATTCCCCCAGATCCAAATTGATCGAGAATCACTGTTCACACCAAATTGTGACTCATCAGCGAAAATAACATTGGACCAGAATTCGACCGTCCAGGTGGCGTCTTCACTGCTCTACTCTAGACGTTCCCTTCTGTGAATATGCGTCAGAGGTACACATACAACAGGTCTCCGACAGTAAAGGCCACTCTTCTGAAGCCTTCTGTACGCCGTTTGCCTCCATGCAACACGTGCAGTGGATGCTGCGAGGTCAGATGCCAGTTGCCGTGCAGCCAAACAACAGTTCTCTGTTGCTCATGTTACACGTGGTCGGCCCTGCCCTGGTCTTCGGGACACAGTTTCGATCTGTATAAACTTTCGCCCATCTAATTCATATTAAGCCATCGGATCACATCAGTCTGCGACTGTCCTGCTACCATTCTTCCCACGGCCCTCCACCGCAGAGACAGTGGTAGGCGTCATCTCAGAAACTTGCCTGTGATATATATATTATTCATTTTGAGGTTGAAGCCAATTCTTGTGTCTCAGTAGGCAATCCAAAAATATGTAAACTGTACTCTTCAATACATAAGCACCTAAGAAAATTATTACACGTCGATCGGCAGTGGGCACAAGTCAAACGGAACATTGCTGCTTTGTGCTATTGGCAAGCATCACGAACCGTTGACATGGTATCGATTTGAAAAGTCTCAAGGAAAATTGAGATTAAGATGCAAACACGTGTTCCTAATATCGACATAGTCCAGTTTTAAGAAAATTTTCCTGTGTTAAATCTACATTCAGAGTCAGGTGTCGGCTACGATGTAGCTAATAAACCCTTTTCTTTACAGGAGTGGCAGACGTTTCTGCAGGAGTTCTACGCAGTCTACAGCGGACTGGCAGATGAGCTGTCTATACAGTCACAAGACGTGAGAATCACTACCTCTCTGGACTTGTGTTGTAACTGATAGTCGCAGATTCTTACGGCGCATGTGCTAGTTGCAATTCGTACAGAGCACATAATGATGCCATAAAACCTATTAACATTAAATCTAGAAGTGGAGTTAGATGTTGGTTAATCTGTAGCTGATACAGTCCTTCGTCTACAGGAACGTGAGCTGTTTCTGCAGGAGTGTTTCGAAATGTACTGCAGGATGATGGAAGAGGAGCTAATGCAGTCAATAGGGGTGAGTGTTACTAACTCTGTATACTTCAGTCTTAACTGTTAGCCATATATTCTAGGTAGCTTTTGTCGACAGCAGATTACAGTGGTGAAGGCATTCATTTCTTCAGTCGCCCCAACCCCCCACGTAACCAAAAACATTACGTACTCCACTAACTACATTTCTCTGCATCTATTCATGTCTATTGTGCACTCCGACGGACTTGGGCAAATCCAGCAGGACAATGCGTCACCCGACACGATCATAATTGCACTTGAGTGGCTCCAGGAACGCTCTTCTGAGTTTAACACTTCTGCTGCCCATCAAAGATCACTATGCCACGGAGACTGTCTGATACCACAATGATTAACATTATTTCCCTGTTATTTGAAACATGTCAACAAGGTAGGCTACATTTTCCTCACATTTAAACGGATTTAATCAGAGTTATTGATACTGAAGCGTTCTGTGAAATCTGCCACGAAATCCCGTCAGTGATAATGAGAATAAGACATGCTCGGTTTTCTTTTTCTTTTTGAATGGTTTCGTCATGTTGGTAGTCTACGTCCAGAATTAAGAAGCTAGCGTCACTGACCTCTTAAAGAGCCTAATAATTGTGTATTAAAACAGTCAGCAAATTTGAAAAAACCTGCATGAATACCACTTCACCATCAGTGAAGCAGTTTAACAACAGTTTTGCCCACCTAGATCAGAAATATACCACACATTTCTATTTCCCTCAATGCCTCATCAGCTGTAGTGACGTCACAAAACGTTGTGCTCGTCTCGCAGGAGACGGCGGCCCCTCCGCTCGCCCCCGCACCCGCAGCCCGCAGTGCTTCAGAGGTGCCGCACCGGAAGGGGAAGCGACGTCAGCGTCGTCGTGGCCGGCCCACCACCGCCCCCCGCAGCTCATCCTCCAGCAGTGGCGAGGCTCCGCACACCAGGTGGAGGCCGCGGCGGCGCTACCGCAGGCGGAAGCTACGTGCGGGTCTTCGAGGCCGGTTCGCCGCCCGAACCGCCGCCGCCGCCGCCCCCAGCAGCTCCTCGTCCGCCTCCGGCAGCAATTGGGAGCTGCGGCGCTAGAGGCGGAGACCCAGGCGCCGTTGTCGCACCTGCGTCCGCACCAGCGTGGGCGCGCGAAGGCCGGGAGTCAACAGGCAGATTCTGCGCGACGACTAGACGACTACAGACTGTGTTCGCGTGCACAACAGTAAATAAATGGATCCCTCGGGTCCGTCTTGGCACTCTGTTATTGTTCTTGTAGTTTCAATCAGTGACAGACCTCACAGCGGTGACCGACATTACGAAATTGTTAATCGAATCGTTTCTGGGAATCCGCTGTGTTAGCGTCAGATACCGCTAGATTATTGTGCGCGGAAATGTTAGCAGCAGCAAGCAACAGGTGCTTCACAGAGTCTCCCTCTGCAGCAGGGCGCCTCGCGTTTTTTTAGTGTATTTCGTGGTCGTCAAACAGTTCCACGCCATGATTTACAACCATTTCCCAAAGGAGAATTCTGTTCAGAAAACTTAATGGGAGCAGCAAGTTTGCCATGGAGACACCCCAGTGGCAGTTTGCATCAGGCGTCGCGTCGCTGTTTGGCGGCGTCAAAATTTCCGCTGCTGATTTTGAGGAAACTATTTCGTAAACACATAGATTTTTTTCACATCCCAAACTGACACCTTGGAGCGATAGTAAATTGGACTTCTTTTCGCTGTTCATCATAGTTATTGTTATGCATCAAAGTCAATACACAATACACAAAATCTTAAGAGTTTACAATGGTAAACATGCATTGTGTAGACTTTGTTCCATTTCAGGCCATACATTGCTCAATATCAAATTTAGATAACATATTGAAATAGTGTTATGTTGAAGACAAAAAGATATTTCCATTCTCGACATATTGGTTTGTATATATATGGGAGGATAACATGGTACATTCAATTCTACATGCGACTTGGATGACCTATAGTCATAACATACGTCGTATTTCATGACCTTTACTAGATACGAAAATGGCATTTTCTTACAAATGCTGATGTGGACCAGACACACACTGTGTCATGCAGTTAATACCATAAACTTTTTTATCTATCGAGGTATGGAAGCAACTGCAGGTTTTTCGACGCAACCATATACTTTTTTGGAACTGCAGTTAATATATTGTCAAAGAAGAATACAGTGACAGAACACAAGTTTATATTTACTAGAACCTGTGTGAGCTACTGAGCTCTAATCAAAACCTGTTATGTGTCATGTCACAAGACGTAATCCCTAACTACACCTTGTGACCCTTTCAGTTTGCATCAAGGCCTTTTCTTTACTTACAACCTTTTAATGCTTTACAGGTGCGTGTAACGACATCGGCTTCCAAATTAATTTTCTAGCATCGTTATTGAAATGGTCTTCATAGGCAGGCGTCTGATACAACACTTCAGTTTCTTTTACTAAAAGATGATACATCCAACGTGCTATCATCCCGTGATGCAAACTGTCAGGTAAAATTCCCTGTCCACATCTTCAAATTACAAAAGCCCTGGAAACATACAGAACACAAGATGACTGTTCCCACTAACTTATTAGTAGTGGTGTATGGCCAAAGCTGCTATAGTAATTAGCTTTGACGTTCTCATTTTAACTTTAGATTCGTTTCTCATTCAGTAAAATATCGAGTGTGCTTAAGATTAACCTACATCCCCAACACCGATAATAACTAAAAATAGTGTTACATCAAATCAGTTCAGCCTGTGATCGGCATGCGAATGGCTACATGGTTTTTTATGTCAGAAGATTTGTTTAACTTTTATGTTAAAGTGTTGAACGAAACTGAAGAAGAAAAATTCTAGGGTTAAGTTTTGCAAAGATCGACAAAGATCTATTGATAGGGCTTAAGATTAAATTAAAGGTAGAAGCCTGAATCGTAGCAGCTAACTGATTATGAAACACTGAAGAGTGGAGAAGAATTAAGCAATTCTGGCAGCTTTCAACTAAAATTTCACACTACAGCTGAACAAGGATAAGTAGAAGCGGCATCGAAAAATCTTTACTGCCTTTAAACAGTCGAGCACTGAGGTGACAAAACTCAAGGGACTGTGATATGCACGTACACAGATGGCGGTAGTACGGCGTACACAAGGTATAAATGGGCAGTGCACTGGCGACGTAGTCATTTGTACTCAAGTGATTCATATCAAAACGTTTCCTGTGTGATTTAGGAGGTACGACGTGAATTAACGGTGTCTGAACAGGGACTCGTAGTTGGAGCTAGACGCATTGGCCATGCTATTTCGGAAATCGTTAAAGAATTCAGTACTGCAAGATCGACAGTGTCAAGAGCATGCCGAGGATACCAAGATTCAGGCATTTCCCCCCACCACGGACAACGCAGTTGCCGACCACCTGCACTTAATGACCGAGAGCAGCGGCGTTTTCATAGCTGTCGGTGCTAACAGACAAGCAACGCTGTTTGAAATAACTGCCGAAATCAATGTGGGACATATCTGTTAGGATAGGGCAGCGAAATTTCGCACTGATAAGTTACGGCAGCAGACAGCCGACACGAGCGCCTTTGGTAACAGCATCACATCCCATGTCGCACCTTTCCAAGGGTCGTGGCCATTTTGGTTGCACCCTAAACGACTGGAAAACCGGGGTCTGACCATGTGAGCTCCGATTGCAGTTGGTAAGAGCTGATGACAGCATTCGAGTGTGGTGGAGATTCCACGAAGCCATGGACCCTCGTTGTCAACAAGGCGCTGTGCAAACTGGTGGTGGCGCCATAACCATGTGGGCTGTGTTTACACGGAATGGACTCGTTCCACTGGTCCAAGTGAACCGATAATTGAATGGTATGTTGTGGTACTTGGAGACCACTTGCAGCCTTTCAACGATGGTATTTTTATCGATAACATTGCACCATGTCAATCAATGGCCACAGTTGTTCACAATTGGTTCGAACAATATTCTGGATAATTCAAGATAAATTGTTTCACAATTACGGACAGCTGTAGAGGTAGAATGGCTCAGTATTTCTGCTGGAGACTTTCACTAACTGCTTTATGCTGGAGAAAAGGAGATCCGATGTGATGTAGGCAGGTATCCCATGACTGTTGTCTTCTCAGTGTAGCATACATAGAGCGGTTTTATCCAGAGATGAGCGATCACACTCCAAGAAAAAAGACATTTTTCGCACACAGTAAGTCTGTTACCCCAAGAACAAACAAAATTATGGCTATGATACCTCATGTTGGCTCTACCGACTATAAAGTAATGTGTACATGGTATGGTTGTAACATGAAGTCCTGTTCGGTGGAGACACAGGATTTTCTCCAAGTGTCTGGACACATCGCCTTCATCTCGTACGTTACATGACAGAGCCGCAACGAATGCAGCAAATGTGACACTTGTGACTTAAGACCCTTCTTCACAAATCCTGTTGAGAGCTAACTGGCAACCCAGGCAGTGTATCCACTACATACTGTGGGACATCACCGGACTGTATCCTACTGCTTAGGGCGTGAACAATATGATTGTGTTTATGACATCATGAGAACCAGACACCAACTCACTGGGTCTCGAGACTGGACGCTTGACTTTCTGAGCAGAACAGTCTGCAAAACGAGTTCACTGTTTGTATTCAAATAAGACGCTCTCAATCCGCAGCACTGGCCCCACTCGAGATCTGTTAACAAGGACATGTCCCATGTGCCTGAATCAACTGGACTGCACCAATACACCAAATCAGTGAAGAAATTCGCGCTGATCATTTTGTCCTGAGTCGACACCACTTCAAATAGGTGGTGAAACAGATAGTATTGTTGCAAATTGGGAACACTTGTATAAGGTCCATATTTATGTCACAAAGCCCACTTTAGAGCAAATCACTTATAAAGGAAGCAGCTGCTTCTTTATGGGCAAGTTCAAGTAAACGCGATGAAAAGCAACCAATGATAAGAGATCCTAATAGAAAATGCTCAAAAAGAAAAACTTTTATCCTACTCTCATTGTTTGTATAGTTTGAGTTTTGCTGATCACCAGCCTCTTTCTTGATACTCTTTTGCCCACAGAAAAATGCTATGTAGAGCCACCAATGTTCTGTAGGACAAAGTTAATACTTATTCTCGGTGCAGTTGACGTTAGTGCACTGTGTGTCAAATCAAGAAGCTGAGTCCGTGAAATGTCACTCTACAGTCAAGATGAGTTATGAGTATGGCAAACTGATCGTCGAACTGGCATACTCATAGCGACATTATTCGAACATTAGACAACTAACATGAGATGCAAAACACTGAACATCTGCCTCATCATGGTCCCTGCGCTCATAACGGTCCTATCTGCTGCCTCCTAGCTATAAACTGTGGCTCCTAGCTACACCGAGGAGAATGCAGAATTGCTTTGCGCTGGCTTTCTGGAGGCATCTGTGAAGGCTGTGTCAACACAAGACAGTATGCAGTCATCTCCAGGCGATCCATTAAGAACCAGATCATGAACCATGCTCACCCTCCCCTGGACTGTATTGTGAGTGAAGAATGTGGGTGAAGGAACACCAAGAATGGAAACTGGACCAGTGTGTGTTCTCTAGCCCTGATGGCCATGGTAGTTGGGAGTGGACGTGGCCAGGTTCCAGCACACATCTGATGCATGCAGTCCCATAAGATGATCGGGCAGGGTGGGGGGAGGGGGGCGTGCATCAGTCATGTTTTGTGCCATAACTGTCTACAGTCTACATAGGTTGGATGCTGCTCGTCACCAATTGGAGGGCTGTGCACTACTGCGATAGTACCCTCCAGCCTATTGTCCAGATCTTCCAAGGCAATAATGCACGAGCACACCGCACCCTCCTCATGAACATCTTCTTCCAGATGGTGGGAATTCAGTGAATGGAATGAATTGCAGTATCTCCTCACAAGAATCCTTCTCAGTATGCTAATAACAAGCTGTAGCTTTCACTGTGTAAACATAGAAACCCTTCTTGTACAACGAGGAAGGCAGAGTGCATTTACTTTGGTTATTCAGAAAACTTAGTCTTTCATTCCTTCTCCACTTGTATTTAAGCACACATGTGCTCATGGACACGCAAGTTACACCATTTTTGAGCAGTTTATAAAGAGAAGGGTACCAAAAAGGTTTACTTCTGTTGTGTTCACCGAAGTACACTTGACATTAAATGTAAAGGTGACAGGAAGCGAATCCATCATCACAGAAGGTAGTCGCTCTGATTGATCTTTCTTACTATGCACACAACATTTGTCTCAATGCAAATTAGTTATCATCAGAAATTTAAGGCAACCTGAGTAAGAAACACCCAACAATAATGTATTAATAATACTAGACTTTTTTTGCAACTTTGCTTGTACATGCATTTGACATACACAGTAAGACCAAGAAAAATGTGGCACTCTTTGATAGCCGATATCAATGGAACAAAATGACATACCGTTACAATAATACCTTGGGGGAAAGGTTATTTTATGTGTTCAAAGTGATTCCCTATTAGCAGCCAAAGAACGTCACTGGCGCCTAACTGTTGACCGAACTACAGCTATCAGTTTTGCTGATGTGATAGCCACACAGGACGTTTCGTTCTCGTAGCTCATTCAGTGCAGATGGCTTCTGTGGATAAACTTCGTTTTTCAGTATCCCCAATAGGTATAAGTCAAGAGGAGTAGGATTTGGAGACTTCTGTGGCTACTCAACAGCTCCTCTTCAACCTATCCATTATACAGGAAGATTTTCATCCAGGTAGGCTCTGACATCTCTGTTGTAGTGAGGTGGAGCGCCATCTTGTTGTAGTTAAAATCTTTCATTCCAAACACCTCTCAGATGGCGGATAAAACATGTGTTTGCAGCATACGAAGATACACCCCACCAGTTACGATATCTTCAAAGAAGAACTGGGCCAAACAAAACACATGATGGAAGACCATACCACACATTAACACCCAGTAGACTAACATGTTCGTCCACTTGAAGTTGAGGATTTTCAGGATCCCAGTGCACACAGCTGTGGAGGTTTACAGTACCATTCAGTTTGAATTGCGCCTCATCAGAACAGAAAACCATCCCTGCAAACTATTCATCCTCACGAAGCATGCCTTCAAATCACTCTCAGTACCCCGTCCTTCGATACAGGTCACCTTCGTTCACAATGTGCAGCGATCTCGGAGTCTACACTTTCCACTTTACAGCTTTCAGAAATCGTTGTACGCTTGATTAGCTTACCTCACTTTTACATGCACCCTGCTTCATAGATTTTTGAATACACCTAGTAAAATGATGCGACACAGCATTGCTGAAAGCTGGATTTTGTTGATGCTTTCAATCGGCCACACCTTGATGCTTTCAATCGGCCACACCTTTTCAAATGCATATCCTGGACATTACCGTTGGCTTCATATTCATCCTAAATATGATGAACTGTTGTACGTGTTGGTGACAGTTCTGTACCTCCATCATGTTTCTGTACTTCCAGTACTAATTCAGTATGGCCTTGCATTGCTAAAATGACAATCTTCATCATTCATTGCTGCACTGTCACCTGCTGGAAAACGCGCGCCGAAATCTGTTGAGAAAGCAATGGACTACACTACCATGCAAAATTGCTATGATGAGTCATTTTGTTCCAAAGATATTAACTATGAAAGAGTGTCTAAGTTTTTCTGGATCCTTCTGTGTATTGCAGACATCTCCTCTTCTTCCTCTCTCCTATCTCTCTCCTCACCTCATCGTTCCAGCTCTGTATTTCCATCCCATCCTTCCCAAGCTGTTTCTCCACATCCTTCACTACACTTCATTCATCTCCTTTCAGTCCCTCTCTCCGAGCACATTTTCTTCCCCCTCTCTTTTTCCACATTCTCCTCTCCTCACTCTGTCTATATCCTCCTGCCCCTTTTCAGCCTATCCACAACCCTTCTACCCCCTCCACCTGCTTCCTGCATTCCCATCTCTCAAAGTATATCTCCCTCCCCCTCTCTTTGTCTACCCCCAGCTCTCTCAGCTGTCTGTCCATCTTCTCCACCCCTTCTCCCAGTCCATCACCCCCTCTCCCATCGATGTATCTCATGCTGGAATTGCCAATGCTACATGCATAAGATGGCTCCTCCCCACTCTCTCTCTATCTCCTCCTCCCAACATTTTCTATATAACTCCTCATCCCCCCCTTTTGTCTATCTCCTCCATTCACTCTCTCTGACCATGTCATCTTTCTCCACTCACTCTCTCTGACCATATCCTCCATCCCCTCTCTCTCACAAAATCTTCCTATCCCCTCCCTCTGACCACATCTTCCTACTCCTTCGTCTAACCACATCTATCTACACCTCTTCCATCTCCACCTACCCTTCTCCCTTTTCCACTTGCCCACTAGCCCTCTACATACGACTTCCACCTGCCTCCTACTAATTCCATTCTTCCCCAGTGTCCATTTCCTCTTCCCCCTCGCTATATTCATCTCCTCTATCAATCTCACCCTGTCCCAAGTCATGCTCATCAGCACATGTAGCCTCTGCAATACAATTGAATAAAGCAAGCAGTTACTACATCCAGCTTGAATAACATTTCTGCATCTGTAAGATCACAGATGATATGTAGCACCATGCCTTTCTGTTAGCTAATGCTTGCCCATCGGTGTTTCAACTCTTCAAGCAGCTTCATCCCAATGCTGAGCCACAGGCCCTCTCATACACCACCACTGAGGGTAACTTCGACAAATATTTTGAATCCCATAATCCACATCACTGCAGCCCATCACAAGTTCTTTAGTTACCAGAAGCTATCCTGAGAGACCTACTGTGAATGGATTTCAAGGCCTCTCCATGGAGAGTAGCTTTTCTTGTTCCAGTAGTTAGTGTCATTAGCAGTATGCCTTCTATCTGGTAAGGGACACGGTGGTGGTGCATTCGCCCAATGAGGCTCTCTGCCAAGACCATCTCAAACATAAGGACTCTTTGTTGGATGCATGCCTTTCCATTTATAGTGCCTATGAACAATCTTTCTTTCTTTGAGAGGGAAAAATTTACGGACTTCTCGATGACGCAACGTACAGAAGGATAGAAGGATAACCGACAAGTCGCCTTCAAAGAAGAACCGTTGAACCTCTTCACAGTACCTTTGATGGAAAAACTGCCAAGAAACTTCGACCACGAGCGGCAACCAAAGGTCCACAAGGAGGGGACACCTGTGTGTCCAATAGACAGCAACATAAGAGCAGCAACCTATGAACTAGCCTAACACCTGATGGGTCTCCTTAGTCCATTTGTGGGAAAATGCGAAAACCACATCCACAGTTCCATCCACTTTGTGCAACGTACACAAGAACTTCGGCTCCAGGATAGCGGCTTGTTAGTGAGCTTCGACGTAGTGTCCCTCTTCACTAGGGTACCACTGAAAGACTCCATCGATCTGATACGCAAGAAATTCGACAACAACCTAACAAGGCTCTTCGAGTTCGTGCTCATCTCAACATACTTCCTGTTCGACCGAAATTATTATGAACAGACAGATGGCGTCGCCATGGGATGCCCGCTTTCACCGGTTGTAGCCAACTTTTTTATGGAGAATTTCGAGGAGAAGGCAGTAGAACAAGGAAAACAAAAGCCAACGTGCATGACACGTTCGTTGTTTGGCCACATGGATGGGACAGCTTAAATGAATTTCTGGGACACCTCAACTCGCTGCACCCCAACATACAGTTCACGATGGAGGTGGAGCAGGATGGTGCCCTACCGTTTATTGACGTCCTGGTGAA
Organism: Schistocerca piceifrons; assembly: GCF_021461385.2. Taxonomy (NCBI): domain Eukaryota; kingdom Metazoa; phylum Arthropoda; class Insecta; order Orthoptera; family Acrididae; genus Schistocerca; species Schistocerca piceifrons. The sequence goes on from NC_060143.1 coordinate 550,637,457, forward strand.
ACGGAAACCTGACGGCAAGCTGGGACACGGTGTATACAGAAAACCTACATACACCTAAATGCCTTCAGTTGCCACGACAACTCCCAGCGTGAAGGCGTTTTACGCACACTTGTTCACAGGGCACGATCGATCTGCGATCAGGAGAGCCTTCCAGCAGAAATGCAGCACCTCGAGACAACGTTTCGGAAAAATGGGTAAAACCAAAAGCAAATAAGACTTGCACTCCGACAGACTGCGCCAAGAGAACAAGAAGAAGAAACAGAAGAACACAAGTATTTGGCGTGAACCCCTTTGCCGGAACCACCTCAAGAAAAACCGGTAGAATCCTGGGGAAAACACAATGTGAAATGTGTATTCCGACCCCCTGCAAAATCCTAGACTCTACTAGGTTCAATGAAAGATGACCTAGGCCTTCGAAAACAAGGCGTTTATCAAATTCCCTGTCAGTGCAGAAAATCATACATTGGGGAGACCGTCCGCACTGTAGAAGAGAGGTGCCACGAACACAAGCGCCATACCGAATTACGCCAGGCCACTAAATCAGCCACGGCTGACCATTGTATAAAGACTGGCCATACTATGGACTATGAAAAAACAAAAATACTCTATCAATCCTACTTCTGGGACTGTGTTACTAAAGAGGCCATCGAAATCCAACTACAGGACGATATAATTAATAAAGACAGCGACCTTCAACTTAGTCAGGCTTGGAACCCCGCACTCAGCCTGGAGAGAAAGATGCGGTCCCAGAGATCGAACACCACCCCCAACGGCGGCAGCAGGGAGACTGCAGACCCCAGTTCAGACCCAGGCGCCGCTTCCCCCACCACCTCCAGCAGCCGCCGCGCCGGCCGCACCGAATTCACCAGGTGAGAAACGGGTGAGGGGGTAACGACTAGTATATATAGGGCGCCGAGAGGAACAGCACAGCATTCGTCAGGAACCACCTGAAGATGGCAGCGTGCACGTCTGCCGAAATATTGTGGAGAAATTACGACGCTACCCGGTCGTACCCGAGAACTGTTCAAATTGGAAATACGCCAGGAAAACTTCAGATCGCATACAGATGGAATAGATTTGGTGAGGAACTCTGTATTAGACAGATGTACGGGACTATATCATTTGATCAAATTCATTGAAATGAAGGGAATGCAAAGAAATTCTTTCTCCTAGTGATGCTGTTGTACATGCTGTAGGAGTACCCCTGACAATGAAAATTTAAGGTGTGACAAGACATAAGTTCATACAAACTATAAGTTAGAGAGTCTGGTCATAAGCATGATGTGTACCTTTAAGTTGCAGTCTGGCACAAGATCATTCGTTATGACATTCACTACATTGCAGGTTCATCTTTCTGCATAGTTTTCAGGTATCTAATTTCATATCATTCTATCTTCATTACCACTGACACCATTTCTTTCACTTCTATAAAATTAATGCAGTCTATATATATCCCTGTGGTTGCAAAAATGATTACCCACCTAAGCCAGTCACTCCAGTGGTGTTCCTCCTACATACTGTCTGGAAGGACCTCTGGTTATAGTGCCCAGAACTAATAGATGGAAACATTACTGTCAATGATAGTCTGAATTAGGCACGGAGGCATGCTCACACAGCCTAATATTTTAGGTAATTTTTCAAAAGAAACAGACATTCTGGGTTAGAGAATTGGTTTGGTTCAACTTTCCATTTCTCACAAGATATTAATTCCACAGTAGGTTCTCCATTTCAGAACGTGTGTTATGATCTTATTTCAAGTAATTGCATACTCTGATTTTATCCCTGCTGACACTACATGAGTAGATTTCATTTTATTGAATTTGGTAAGTTGTTATAAATCTGTATTGCTGGGTAGGTCATGGTCCCCCATGAGTATTATCACACACACAGTGGGGGACTCACTGGTAGCATGGTTTGTAGGAAGTATGAAGGAACATTAGTAGCAGTGAATGTTTGAGACAGGCTGGAGGTGTGATCAGATAAACCAAAATGTAGTTTAACACTGACTGATTACAACAAGCAGGGGATCCAGGTTTTTAAATAAAGTCCCAGACTGGCACTAATTTTTGTCTACCACAAGCACAATAGCATTTCCCCCAACTTCTTCCACCCTCTTTCTGATTAAAGAATCTCTGGCCCTATAACTTAAAATTTGTACAGTCTTCACATTCAGATCTGTGACAAGCTGGTAAGTGCAAATATTTCCGATTTTTATTACATGAAGACGAAAGTGAGTTTCATTCCATTAAACACGATTCCTCTCCCTCTCTCTTCCTTTCTTTCAGAGTCTGTGGGCTGTAAAAATTAATCTTTTATGCAGATGATGTTTGTGTATGTTGAATAAATACGGTGTTCAAATGTGCTGGGCAATCATGCAGAATTTCTTGATTTTTTTCTGCAAATAAAACTACAAAAATATCCTATTTTTGGGAACTATTAGTTTCTCCCCTGAAGCAGAAAGAAGAATAGGTTGGAAAGATTATTAAGGAAGGGCATGTAACTCAGACCGCAGAATGTGAGGGACACACTTCTGAGGATCATGAAGAGCAAACCTCATCCTAATAGGTGTGAATAAGCCTGAAACAGGAGCCAAAAGGAAGTCAAAGTTGAGAGTAAGAATACATAGAAAGAATAGTTAGAGACAGATACGAAATGGATATTATAGTGAACACATCAGTTAAGCAGTTTCTCGCTTACCTCCCCCCATTATCCCCCTCCTCCCAAAACATTGCACTTATACTATATAACACTGCCTCTAGCATTGATAACGCCAAATTGAACTGAAGTCATTCATCGATGATTACATCCCGTAGAGTTGCCAAACTACAGGCATGTTGAAGCTTCCTGCCAGATTAAAAATGTGTGACAGACCAAGATAAATTGGGACCCTTGCCTTTCATGGACAACTGCTCTGATCCGATTTGATTTGATTTGATTTTGTTTTCTTTTGTGGTGCAAAAAACAAATAAGGTCATAACCACCCAAGTGGGAACCATAGAACACGAACACAGAAAAGGAGTTAAAAGTGACTACATGTTAAGCACAATTGATGCAAGGAAAGAGAGCTACAAACAAGGACAACGTCTTGCAGATAGGTCCACAAAATACACTGTAGGGACAACAGTGGTCTCGAACTAAAGATTAAATGTCCTTCGCCGCATTGCTTCGACAGATAAAAATTAAAATGCTGTCAATAGCCTGTTCATTGTTGACTAAAAAGACCAGTAACTCAAATGGCAAACATACATTAGAACATATCAGTTAAAATGGGGCATTCGGTCAGGAAATGGTGAACTGTCAAGGTTGATAATAGTGAGCATTAAGTTGTGAGTGATTACTGCTTAACAAATGGTGATGACTAAAAAGACAATGCCCAATATGCAACCTAGCTAATATGATCTCCTCATGTGAAGAGAACCAAGACAGGTCAGCCAAACTGCAGGGAGAGTTTTACTCCCCAGAGCTTGTTCCCATGAAGGGAAGAACAGCGGTTAAGCCAAAGTGACACCAATAGCTGATAGATGGCAACACAAATACCATCAGATGGAATGGAAGAACTAGCGGACCGAGCTACGAGGACTGCAGCCTTGGCAGGAGCGTCAGTGTCCTCGTTTCCTGTCAGACCAATGTGACCAGGAACCCACATAAACATCAAAGTGGCTCCATCAAGAGAGAGCAAGTTACAGCTTTCCTGGATCCGTTGAACTAAGGGATGGATGCTGTACAGCACAAAGAGAACTTGAAGGGCACAGAGAGTCAATGCAGATGACACAATTGAAACGGCTGTGTCGCTGGATGTAATGCATGGCCTATACAGGCGAAGAGCTCAGCTGTAAATATTGAGCAATGTTCCAGAAGCCAGTATCGAAAAACGTCGGTGACACTGATGAAGGAACACCCAACACCACAGTCAGTACAAGAGCCATCAGTGTATCCGAAGGTGTTACCACTAAGATCTGTGCGAAGGTCGAGAAACTTACACCGATAGATCGAAGCTCGAGAAGCTTTCTTAGGAAATGAATGAAATTCAAGGTGAACAGGGGCTGCCACACGAAGGCAAGAAGGTGAAGGGTTCACAGCCATGGGGAAAGTGTCATGTAGCATGAAGTTAAGCTGCCAGAGCAATAGCTGAAAATGAACTCCAAGAGGAAGCAGAGAAGAGGGACTCACCCCATACTAGTGGTCAAGTCATCAAAGAATGTGGCATAGGGTGGGTGGCCAGGCATGGCAGACAAATGGCACATGTATCTGCTGAGGAAAACATCATGCAAGTATGACAGCAGTAGTTCAGCACCTTCTGCATAGAGTTTCTCAGTTGGACAAGTGTAAAAGGTACCAGTGGCCAAACGGATTCCACAGTTGTGGATTGTATTTAGACAGTGTAAGATGGATGAACGTGCAGATGGATAAACGAAACAGCCAGAGTCTAGTTTTGAACAGACAAGGAATCGGTACAAACAGAGGAGGGTGGTCTGATCTGTTCTCCAGGAGGTACCACTCAGATCACGTACGACATTGAGGGACTAGGTGCAGCAGGTGGCCAAATAAGATATGTGGGACGTCCAAGAAAGCTTTCCATGAAGCATGAACCATCAAAAATTGCGTCGTTTCAGAAAACGGAAGAGCTACAGGACCAAAAAGCAAACACAACGGAAGAAATCCATTACGCTGTGAGAACTTCATACAAACGGCTTTGTCAGTGGAAAAGCGAAAGCCACTGTCGATGTTCCACGACTACAGGCGATCGATACATCACAGAAAACGCCACTCAAGGAGACAAGTTCGTGAAGCACTGCAATACACCGCCAAATCGTCAACGAAAAGGGCATACAGGCCATAATAGGGTTTATGGCTATGGTAAAGTGAACAACAGTCAGAATGGAACCATGAGGCACCCTGTTTTTCTCAATAAAATACCGACAAGGCAGAGAACACAGGTATCTTGACACTCTTTCCCTTAAAAATTTCCTAAGGAAACAGGGCAAGCGGCCTTGGAATCCCAAAGTATAGAGTGTACGAAGGATACCAGCCCTTCACCAGATCTTGTAGGCTTTCTTCCAGTCCAAAACACGGCCACAGTCTGGTATTACCACAGGAAACCATTCATGATGTGAGGTGACAAAGTGACGAGATGGTCAACTGCAGAACAGTGCACTCAAAACCTCACTGAGAAGTGGTTGGTAAAGTGCAAGTTTCAAGTCACCATGCATCCAGGCATGAATCATATGTTCCACTACCTTGCAAACACAGTTGGTGAGGAAATGGGGTGGTATCTAGACGGAAGGTGTTTGTGCTTACCGGGATTAGATATTTGTATGACAGTGGCTTCACTCTATCATCTGGGAAACGTGCCCTCTGCCCAGATGCAGTTGTACGTATGAAGGATAAAGTGCTTGCCCACAAGAGAAAGGTGAGGCAACATCTGAATGTGACCACAGTCAGGCCCTGGAGTGGAAGATCGGGATGAGCTGAGAGTATGACCTAGCTCCCTCTGAACTGATGCTATCACACAGACTTCAAAAGCTACATGCAACGCTCACTCTAAAACTTTCATGAAATTATAAACCAAAGAACAAAACTAACAAAAATGTTGAAGCTTCCTAGCAGATTAAAACTGTTTCCCGGACCGACACTCGATCTCGGGGCCTTTGCCTTTCGCGGAAAGACAAAGAAAACAAAAATATTATTCCTGTGAAATCATAATTTGGAACAATAAACGAGTACTACAGCACCTTATGATCCTTGCGCAATCTCAGCACACCTTCCTTCAGTCCCTACCCACATTCACAAGAATATCTCTGCATTAACTTTTCATAAAGTTGACCGCCTTTAGGTAAACTGCACTATACAAACTTGCCAGGCGTTTACCATCCTATATTATTCATGTTGCATGGTTAATTTTAACGCGTTGTCAATTCCGAAATTCCTTTTTTGTACATTTTGTTGTGCTAAAGTGTTGGGAATTTGACATGAAGCTAAACATGTTCCCACACACACGCTCAGCACACAGAATTACAGCTACTCAGACAGGCTTGTGGAGCTATCAGCAAGTGGGAGAACAAGTGGGAGAATACAACATCTTCTATCTTTTATGTCCCAGTATTTGTCACTTATCTTGTACAAGACGTTTCTTAAAATTTTTGACAGTGTACTCGGCTTCTTTTACGGTATCTCTTATAAATGAACGTGGTCCCAGCTTTTATAAAGATTTGTCACAGACGTTTGGCAATGGAATACGGTCATATGTCACTGGTGACATTATCCACAATATCAAAGGCATATCTGATTTAGCAGTCTAAGCCTGGAAACAACTAAAGCGTGATAGATTTAGGACATTCGGGATGCAAAGACACTATTTACTGCTTACTGTTGCCTCCGTCAACGAGGTACCCTCTTTGCCAGTGGACCTCGTTCTTCGGACGGCACCGAAGTTGTTTTGAATGCTTACGTCAAATTTTATGGCGACTGACATTATTAATTCACAGGTTGGTGCGTGATTTTTACGACCAGCACATCGTACAACTTGCAACTGGACCTGATGCCTGCGAATACAGAGATGACAGATTGCAACTTCTGGGGGAAACGTCCTTTAGGTCAAGTGGACACAGAGAGCAGCAAGGAGTCTCTTACAACTGCGTAAGAGACAATCCGAATCGCAATGCCACACTTTCAGTGCGCCCGGTTTTCGTCTTTGGAAAATAACTTCCGAGTAACTTTTCGTAGAATATGTCGTTGTGATCGAAGACAAGTATACAAACAGCGTCGTACTTCAGCTGAATCTGTACGTAGCCACCAATATTTTATTCCATACAAGACTCACTGAACAACAGCAAATAATTATTATAAAATTATTGGCCCATCTGTTTCTGATGATCTTCTGATTAACAGCAGATAATTATTGTAAAATTATTGTCGTATCTATTTCTGATGCTCCCAAATGTTACTACTTGTAAAGAAACAAATGTTTGGTTAGATAATTCTTAGCGAAAAATTACAGATTTACCGATAAACGTTTAAATTTAGCTCATGCTTCTTCACTGGTTCAAGTAGTAACAACATAGTTTTCCCCATTTGTATCAGTATTCTGAATGTAGAAATAAAATTTGTATAAACAGTAAGACACTGTGAGGAGTGTCCTCAAGTTCCGCCGCAGGGGCGTTCTCGGAGCAGGCCCTCAACAATACAACATCGCCTGAAGCGGCTTGTGCTGTTGCCTAGCATTACTTCGATATTGTATCGATTTCTTCGTGAATTCGTTGCTTTAATCGAGCGCTTGATTTTGTGGATTAGTTTTGTGTGATTAGTTTCATCCGATAGTGAACACCGGCTTCGTATCGAACCTTGAGAAGGAGCTGAGCATACTCTCTCAAGGCGGGACTGTGAGTCAGCTGAATAAGGTACGTGATCAACGTCCCTGCTCATAGCTGAAAGACACCGTCTTCTGTCACATAGGCTGGCCAAAGAAACTCTTCCTCTCTGCGTGTGAGCGTTGACAGATGACAGTTCCAGACACTTAAAGTGAATAGAATGATGATTACTAAGATCAGTAACTGCAGTTCAGCAGCGTGTATCTGCACCATCTCTGCGTTTGAGCCTTTCGTGTTTTAGTTCCTTCTAACGCGCAAATTTGTATAATACACTATGTGATCAAAAGTTTCCGGACACCTAACTAAAACTGACTTACAAGTTCGTGGCGCCCTCCATCGGTAATGCTGGAATTCAATATGGTGCTGGCCCACCCTTAACCTTGATTACAGCTTCCACACTCGCAGCCATACGTTCAATGTTGCTTGGGGAATGGCAGCCCATTCTTCGCGGATTGCTGCACTGAGGAGAGGTATCGATATCGCTCGGTGAGGCCTGGCAAAAAGTCGGCGTTCCAAAACATCCCAAAGGTGTTCTATAGGATTCAGGTCAGGGCCCTGTGGAGGCCAGTCCATTACAGGGATGTTATTGTCGTGTAACCACTCCGCCACAGGCCGTGCATTATGAACAGGAGCTCGATCGTGTTGAAAGATGCAATCACCATCCCCAAATTGCTCTACAACAGTGAGAAACAAGAAGGTGCTTAGAACATCAGTGTAGGTCTGTGCAGTGATAGTGCCACGCAAAACAACAAGGAGTGCAGGCCTCGTCCATGAAAAACACGACCACACCATAACACCACCACCTCCGAATTTTACTGTTGGCACTACACTCGCTTGCAAATGACGTTCACCAGGCATTCGCCATACCTACACCCTGCCATCGGATCGCCACATTGTGTACCGTGATTCGTTACTCCACACAACGTTTTGCACTGTTCAATCGTCCAATGTTTACGCACCTTACATCAAGCGAAGCGTAGATGGCATTTACCGCCGTGATGTGTGGCTTATGAGCAGCCGATCTATCATGACATCCAAGTTATCTCACATCCCGCCTAACTGTCATAGTACTGGCAGTGCATCCTGATTCAGTTTGGAATTCCTGTGTGATGGCCCGGATAGATGTCTGCTTATTACACACTACGACCCTCTTCAACTGTCGCCGGTCTCTGTCAGTCAACAGACGAGGTCGGCTTGTATGCCTTTGTGCTGTATGTGTCCCTTCACGTTTCCACTTCATTATCGCATCTGAAACAGTGTACCGAGGGATGATTAGGAGTGTGGAAATCTCACGTACAGACATATGCCACAAGTGACACCCAATGTCCTGACCACGTTCTAAGTCTGTGAGTTCCGCAGAGCGCCCCATTCTGCTCTCTCACGATGTCTAATGACTACTGAGGTCGCTGATATGGAGTACGTGGCGGTAGGTGGTAGCACAATGCACCTGATATGAGAAACGTAAGTTTTTGGAGGTGTCCAGATACTTTCGATCACATAGCGTGTGTACGAGGCAGGCTCAACCATGTTGCTGAACTCGGTTTCCTGTAGACATATTCAGCGGATGTAATTATTATTTTTTAAGAATGTACTGATTGTGCTTCATCCACGTTTATTTTACAATTTTTTAGTCTACGCTAATTTTCGTATTTTCTCTAATTTCGAGTTGCGTGTGGCTGCAGGTAAAATAGTTATGTATTGTTCGGTTTTCATGAGGGTTACAATCCAGTGTGTCTCATTTGTAGATCAACACTGGTTTCGAAGAAGAACAGTCAAATTATAGTTGTTTAATTTCTTTATATATTCTGCGACATTTTGTAGCCTTTTTATTTACGTTATTAACGACACACCCTGAACCCCATTTTCCCCCTCTCTTCCGGCTTGGGACTTTTAAAAGTTAGTAACTACAGGAGGACGACTTGTGTGGCGTAATGATAACTTTGATTTGCTCGGGCCACTGCGTAGTATTATGATTATAGCTTGGAGAACAACGATAGCTAACTGAACATTAACTCCAAATTATAATATAACTTAAAACGACATGAGCAGCAGGTGACAGGAAATTTGTCGGAGGCACGATTTACCGACAAACATCATCTTAGTTCAGCCAATTTTAACGAAATATTTATGTTATATACACAAAAGTTACTCGCGAATCGGTCTGTATATTAGTGAATACCGTATCGAGAGTCCTGCAGTTGTTCATTAGATTAGCCTTCACATACAGACAGGTATAAACTAGACTTGATTGAATGCAATGTGTAATTAGTATTGTCTCTCGATACGGTAACTATTAAGGGCGAACAAAAAGTTTCCGTTTGAGGACCTTGCTGCAGCGAATACGCAACATAGCGCGACTCCGATTTAGGTATATAAGCACCGACATGTAGGAGGGGCGCTGAATGCAGAAACGAGAACTATGGCGATGTTATTACCAAATGCGTCCAAGCAGGACCAACGTGCTGTTAGTTTTTCTTGGATATGGAATAACAAACACTGGTAGACGTCCATCAGAGCCTGAAGAATGTTTGCCGCCTGGGTTAGCCGCGCGGTCTCAGGCGTCTTGTCACGGTCCACGCGGCTCCCCGCGGAGGAGATTCGAGTGCTCCCTCGGGCATGGGTGTGTGTGTTGTCCATGGCGTAGGTTAGTTTAAGTTAGATTATGTAGTGTGTAAGCTTAGGGAACAATGAACAAAGCGTATGGTCCCAAAAGATGAAAAAAAAAATGTGTTTGGGGCAGCACATCTGTGGAAAGGTGAGCCAAGTTCTGTGTTGGTCGCCATTCGACACAAGACGCCAGTCGATCTAGGAAGTCAGCACAAACTACTTCAATTCAAATGGGAGACACTGGAGCACCTGCTCTATAGCCCAGATCGCTCCCTGTACAATTATCACACTTTCAGTCCCTTAAAAGATACTTTGAAGGGTCGACGATTCTTGTCGGACGAATATATGCAGGAGTTAGTTACAGACTTCTTCATGCAATAGGACACAGTCTTTGACCAAACAGGTATCTTCAACCTGGTGCATCGGTGGGATGATTGCCTCAATGCTCAAAACGATCTTGCCTGACTGGTATACTGATTCTGGCCTTAATGCCCTTCTAATGGAAACCTTTTGATCGTCCACTATTTATTGCAATTAACTGCTATTTCTTATCGACAATTAATTTTCCGCTCCACAGTTATATGTTCGTTGTAATAAAAAGTCATCAGATTTAAAAGTGCCTATTTGGGAGCTGAATACAGAGGTGCACCTTTTGCGAAAAGGACCCACCAAATACGAATCAAATCTTCAACGCGGAGAATGTCTTTCTCACATTCTGCAACACACTGACAATTTTGCTATTGAAAATTTCCTTAGCCTGTGGCCATGGTTGCTCTTTTTCCCAGGGATATAAGTCCTGAGACTGGCGGAAGGAGGTCTCCTTGGAGCTTGGAAAAGACAGTTAGAGGCACCGACAGACTGAAGTCTTGGGTCAGCCCATGATGCTCGTTCAAACACTTACTTTGCAAGAGGCCAGCCTGTGATATATTGAGACCTGTTTTAAGTGTCCCGGTAGAGCGAACGTTCCACCCTGGCCAGTAGTTTCAGAATCTGATGAATTTGCAATTATTGGTTAGCGCACTAAGTGGGTGACGATGTACAGCCTTAGAAATAAAACACGGCCGCCGACTGTTCGCAGCAGAGACTAAATCGGCGTCAGTCTCTTAAGCTTGCCAATGTAACTGGCTGCCCTACACAATTCTGTCTGGCCATATACACGACCTGACAGCGCTGCAGGATGCTGAAGCATATGGAGGACGTGCTGCCATTCTTCGCTAGACACTACAGAGCTGTATATACTCGTGGCCCAGTGGAAGTCGGTTCATAGCCGTGACACGAAGCGGACCTACGAGGCACTATGAGGAGCACTCTGCAGGCATACCTTTGTCAAGACATTAGCGAGCGGTGCACGTCGCTGTCTTCATGTTCTGACCTACAATGGCGTTTCTTACCACCATTCGACTATAAAGGTCACCTTTCATACGGAACATGCGTGATCTCGAGCGTGTGAAGTGGAACAGTTCGAATGTGACAAACTTCATCTCGTGCCTGAAGGTGTTGTAGGAATTCACTTGACCATCAAAAGCAGCATCATGTATTTCAAACTGCAGACTGAAGAACTTTGGGCTGATGTTGTGTGGCGTTTCTCCCAAGAACTGAAGTTGAGCAAATTGATGGGCACGTTGGAGCCATTTCAGATGATGACTCAGATTTCGGCCTCCACACCCTGCATGTTTTTGAACTTCCCTCTGGGTTACTGGAAGACGTGTTCATTTCTACCTTCTGACCGTACGTAAATGGCTTCAGTCACGTCGCAGAAAAACGGCTGACCTGTCAGGTCTTAAGTAGCGTGCATCAGATCAATCTTGAACTGACTAAGCATGTACCTTCTTATTTGACGATTGAGGCGTGTGGGTGATCATAATTTACGACAGTCTGAACGAACTTGTGCAGGCTGCGGCCACGAGGGCCACATCTGGTCGACTTTCCTCTGCAGACGACTGATTCAGACGCTAGTAGGAGATGGCGCACCATCCGTAACATATTTAGTGCTTCTTGTCACCTAGCCACTGTAGCGAAAGTGTTGGATGCACCTGCCTAGATACCTCCCGTTTAGCCATAGTTGACAGCCACTGACGGGGAAGCGAGTCTTCAGATTCCCTCTCCATCACTTCTGGAGGAAATGACGCCCTTGCACGCCCGTCAAAACCCGAGAAGTGATCTTACAGTTGCGATGCCCGTCGACTTTAGTGTCGTACCAACCTCTGCTTTCCGCGCAGGTGGGACGGGGTCGATTGATGGCCAATCTCATTCCAATACAGAACAAAACGTTCAGAAGCAGAAAGCACCGAGGGAGCGCAAGAAATGTATTCGTATGCCACCTGATGACTGTCTCCTCAGAATGGCCGCATGGGACGGTAAACCGACGTCGGAAAGCGCATCAATCTCGGAAGGCTAAGGGGACGCCCTGCCTCTTTACAGAGGTGGTCTTATGGTCTTACCTCTTTTCATGAGACATCAAGATACAATGGTGCAGGGTGGTGGCTTTAATTCCATCCTCCACCCCAAAGATTATTTGCTGTGACATTCACCTTTCACAGAGCTTGTCACAATCATTGACCATCTTCAATTTGTGGATATGTGGGAACATGTTCATGGCGACTGTCCTAATTTCGTTCACTACAGCACACATTCTTCAACTCGCCTTGATCGCAATTATATCTCACGCTCACTAGCGGGAGGTACCTGACTGGCTGAAAGTAAGTTTCCACATCTACATCTACATGTACATGGATACTCTGCAAATCACATTTAAGTGCCTGGCAGAGGGTTCATCGAACCACCTCAACAATTCTCTATTATTCCAAACTCGTAATGCGCGCGGAAAAAATTAACACCTATATCTTTCCGTACGAGCTCTTATTTCCCTTATTTTTTTGGGGTGATCGTTCCTCATTATGTAGGTCGGTGTCAACAAAATATTTTCGCATTCGGAGGATAAAGTTGGTGATTGGAATTTCGTGAGAAGATTCCGTCGCAACGAAAAACGCCTTTCTTTTAACGATTTCTAGCCCAAATCCTGTATCATTTCTGTGGCACTCTCTCCCTTATTTCGCGATAATACAAAACGTGCTGCCTTTCTTTGAACTTTTTCGATATACTCCGTTAGTCCCATCTGGTAAGGATCCCACACCGCCCAGCAGTATTCTAAAAGAGGACGGACAATTGTAGTGTAGGCAGTCTCCTTAGTAGGTCTTTTACATTTTCTAAGTGTCCTGCCAAAACAAAGCAGTCTTTGGTTAGCCTTCCCCACAACATTTTCTATGTGTTCCTTCCAATTTAAGTTGTTCGTAATTGTAATACCTAGGTATTTAGATGAATTTACGGCTTTTAGATTAGACTGATTTATCATGTAACCGAAGTTTAATGAGTTCCTTTTAGCACTCATGTGGATGACCTCACACTTTCCGTTATTCAGGGTCAACTGCCACTTTTCGCACCATTCAGATATTTTTTCTAAACCGTTTTGCAGTTTGTTTTGATCTTATGATGACTTTATTACTCGATAAACGACAGCGTCATCTGCAAACAACCGAAGACGGTTGCTCAGATTGTCTCCCAAATCGTTTATACAGATAAGGAACAGCAAAGGGCCTATAACACTACCTTGGGGAACGCCAGAAATCACTTCTGTTTTACACGATGACTTTCCGTCAATTACTATGAACTGTGACCTCTCTGACAGGAAATCACAAATCCAGTCACATAACTGAAAAGATATTCCATAAGCACGCAATTTCAATACGAGCCGCTTGTGTGGTACAGTGACAAAAGCCTTCTGGAAATCCGGAAATACGGAATCGATCTGAAATACCTTGTCAATTGCACTCAACACTTCATGTGAATAAAGAACTAGTTGTGTTTCACAGGAACGATGTTTTCTAAACTTATGTTGACTGTGTGTCAATAGACAGTTTTCTTCTGGGTAATTCATAATGTTCGAACACTATATATGTTCCAAAATCCTGCTACATATGGACGTTAACGATATGGGCCTGTAATTTAGTGGACTACTCTTACTACACTTTCTAGAATATTGGTGTGACCTGTGCAACTTTCCAGTCTTTGGGTATGGATCTTTCGTCGGTTGTATATGATTGTTCAGTATGGAGCTAATGCATCAGCATACTCCGAAAGGAACCTAATTGGTATACAGTCTGGACCAGAAGACTTGCTTTTATTAAGTGATTTAAGTTGCTTCACTACTCTGAGGATATTTACTTCTACATTACTCATGTTGGCAGCTGTTCTTGATTCGAAATCTGGAATATTTACTTCGTCTTTTTTTGTGAAGGCATTTCGGAAGACCGTGTTTAGTAACTCTGCTTTGGCAGCACTGTCTTCGATAATATCTCCACTGCTATCCCGCAGAGAAGGCATTGATTGTTTCTTGCCGCTAACATTCTTCACATACGACCAAAATGTCTTGGGATTTTCTGCCAGGTTCCGAGACAACGTTTCATTGTGGAAACTGTTATAGGCATCTCGCATTGAAGTCCGCCCTAAATTTCGAGCTTCTGGGATTTTGCGTCTGTTTAAATTTGGCAAGTTTATTTCGTTGTTTCTGCAACAGTGTTCTAACACGTTTGGTGTACCAAGGATGATCAGCTCCGTCGTTTGTTAATTTTATTTGGTATCAAACTCTCAATTGCTGCCGAAACTATTTCTTTGAATTTAAGCCACATCTGGTCTAAACTTATATTATTAATTTGGAATGAGTGGTGATTGTCCCTCAGGAAAGCGTCAAGTGAATTTTTATCTGCTTTTCTGAATAGGTATATTTTTCGCCTATTTTTCGTGGGTTTGGGGATTACAATATTCAATCTCGCTACGACAACCCTGTGTTCACTAATCCCAGGATTATTTGTTGCTAAGAGGTCAAGTGTGTTTTCACAACCGTTTACTATTCACGTGGGCTCATGAACTAACTGCTCGAAATAATTTTCGGAGTATGCGTTTAGCACAATTTCGGATGATATTTTATGCGTACCTCCGGAATTAAACATGTATTTCCGCCAACATATCGAGGGTAAATTAGAGTCACCACCAACTATTTCCGTATGAGTCGGGTACGTGTTTGAAATCAAACTCAAGTTTTCTTTGAACCTTTCAGCAACTGTATCATCTGAACTGGGAGGTTTGTAAAAAGATCCAATTATTATTTTATTCCGGTTGCCAACAATGACATCTGCCCATACTAACTCACAGGAAGTATCTACTTCAATTTCGCGACAAGTTAAACTACTTCTGACAGCAACAACCACGCCACCGCCAACCGTGCTTAGCCTGTCCTTTCGGAACACCGTTAGGTTCTTCGCAAAAATTTCGACTGAGCTTATGTCCGGCTCTAGCCAGCTTTCAGTGCCTATAACGATTTGAGCTTCAGTGCTTTCTATTAGCGCTTGGAGCTATGGTATTTTCCCAACACAGCTACGACAATTTACAACTGTTATGCCAATTGTTCCTTTATCTACGTTCTTCCTGCGTTTAGCCTGCTCCCTTTGTGACTCAAGCCCTTCTTGTGTAGCAAAATCCTGCGTGTAGTGGACAGCTGACCTATTCAGCGGAACCCCAAACCCAACCACCCTTTGGCGCAAGTCGAGGAATCTGCAGCCTACACAGTCGCAGAACCGTCTGAGTCTCTGATTCAGACCCTCCAACCGGCTCTGTACCAGAAGTCCGCAATCGGTCCTGTCGACTATGCTGCAAATGGTCAACTCTGCTTTCATCTTGCGAGCAAGACTGGCAGCCTTTACCACTTCTGTTAGCCGCCCGAAACCAGAGAGAATCTCTTCTGATCCAAAGTAACACACATCATTGGTACTGACGGGAGCCACCACCTGCAGTTGGCTGCACTCTGTGCTTTTCATGGCATCCAGGAGGACCCTTCCCACATTTGGAATGACTCCACCCATTATGCACACGGGTGCACCTGAGTTTCTTACCTCCTTGTGGGCCAAGTCCCTAAGGGGACCCATAGCGCGCCTATCGTTGGAGCTCCCAAATACCAATAATCCCACCCTCTGCGATTGCCCGGATATTGCAGGCTGACTGGTTTCCTCTGAAACAGGACAGGCGACAGCATCTGGCTCAGCGACAGTGTCAGCCACAGACAGCACCTGGAACCTGTTTGTCAGACAAACCGGGAAGGCCTTACAAGAGGCCACCTGGGAAGTCTTGCACCACCTGCTTCGCCCTGGGGCGACCTCCCACTCGACCACAGGTGAAGGGTCAGCCTCAGTGCCAGCAGTAACTGGGTTGGCCACTGGTGAGGACCGATCGGAGGGCTCGGACGTGCTGGACGTCCGTTGGATCCCCACGGCCGGCCCACAGCAGTTTGTCGGTTTTTCCGATCATGCGCCATTTGCCTGCACTGTCGCGCTCGACCAACAGATGGTTTCGAATGGAGGGGTGTTTGGAAGCTGAATGTGGCTCTGTTGGCGTCTCCTGACTATTTGCAACTTATCGATGTGACTTGGCATTCATGATGTCTACGATGTAATGGTGGCTGTTATGCACAAAAGCTGCACTCTATTTGTCCTTGATGACCTACGAGGGACTGCTCCATGATGCTTTTTCACCTGAACGATGTACAATAGTGAACTGTACCAAAACACAGGCTGTAGCCTCACTCGCCGCCACCTTGAAGGGATGCTAGTGTGAGGCACTCTTGTGACAATATGCGTTTGGAAGCTCCATTGATGTATCATCTTCTAGCAACAGGCGGCAACGGCGCCATCCTCTGATTCGACGCTTCACTAATGACGAAGGAAGCTAATATGACACATAATGTGGCTTTGGACTCGCCCTTCACGAGCATTGTGCTCCCCATTTACGAGCTGTCATTGACGAAGTCACTTGGCGCGTGTTCATATAGAGGCATGAGTAAGGGAAGACGAAGTCCTTGATCCTATCCTAGTGAGAGCTGCTAACATGTCATCTGACGGCTTCTCGTCGAATTTTATCAAGCTCTCCGACATCTCTTAGCACCCAAATGGACTGAACTGATGTCCACCATGGTGAGGGTCCCCGTTGCCTTTGTAGAGGGCCCCGTTGTCCCATTCACGAACCACCAGAGTGTCCATACTATCAGAGACTGTCTCCTCTTGACCGTGCTGAATAGCGAAATGAAGTTCTTTAGCGGTGTAACTTAAGAGAACGGCTCGTTATGTGATGTCCTACGGTCAGGTGTCACTAGGTGGAGCATGCAACATTTGGACAGCGCTTTGCCGCTATAGGGGTATGATTGCTCTCATTTGAGCTCAACATTTTCCTGCAGCGTAGGCCTCCTCAGACACATATCCGTCATATGGGATACACAGAAACCATTGTTGAGGTGGTCATACGTTTCCTGCACAGCGCAACGTCCTATGCCCTGTATAATAGCAGGCTCACACGTGTTGTGCAGTGCTGTACGCTTTCGCTATAGAACGATTGTTATGTGGACTACTACAACGACTGAAGGGGATGTCCCAAGGTGGAAATCGATATTCCTGCGCCGCCTTTCCAGACAATTTGGTCCTCTGCCTTGAAAGTGCTGACAATAACTGGGTGGGATTTGCTTAGATGGCGATCAATGGAAAAGCGGATCTCTTAATGTACGTAAATTGCGAGCAATGTGTATTGGTATAGGCCCGCCTCAGTGGAGTGTTGACTTGCTCACTGTGAGCGATGCCTTAATCTGCCTTCACACCGATTTTATGATTGACCTGCGGCGCTCTGTGGCCATCAACTGGAGATGGCTGCTGCAGCAGGTCGGGTTTTGACTTGTTAAACATCACCTCTACTCCCTTTACCTTCTGCATTGTACACGCTATGCCATCACCTACATAGCATCACAGACTCTTCCGGTCATGCACACGCTAGTTCGCCAAATGTTGGCGGCAGTGGTTTCCTTCGTTTGTAGGTCCACATGGCAATGACGTCGATAAGCTCCACTCACATACTGTCTATAGGGTTGGCATCCGGCGATCGTGGGACGAACGCCATTAACTTTGTCCTGTCTTGTCCCTGAAACCAGTTATCAAGAGCTCTGCTTTGATGGATGGATCTTTGCTCCTGTAAATAAAGTGTTACCTAGTTATTTCATCGAAGTGTATCATTTAAAAAAATGTATTTATGACTGGCATGGTGTGTTGGTATTTTCTACAGCATTTAATAATTCAACTCCTGCCGTAGCTGAGAGATCTAGGCTAAATAGCCGATGAGGGACGCGGTTTACCGAGTCCCAACATATGATGACAGTCGTAGCCTGCTGAGAGGCACCTTCACACCAATTGGTTGAATCAGATACGAATGATGTGGTATCGAAATGAGATGTATAAAAATCCTACAATTTTAACTTCTGCGTTGCGACAGAATATTGCAATAACACTCCCTCGGTGGAGTAACAAGCACCAGCTGTACAAGAAATATGAAATGAAAAGGCCAGAGGACCCAACCGGCGAAATTCGGTCGGCGGGTAGCAAGTTTCATTTCAGGTGACGCCACATTGGGCAGCCTGGGTGTTGGTGGTGATAAAGAAAACTCAACACCGAGGCCACGAGCGGAGAAAATCGCAAATACGGCCGGGAATAGAACTCGCACCCGCTGCATGGGAGAAAACACGTTACCACTCAGTTAAGCAGGCGGGCTGTACAGGAAAATTTGAGGAATATGACGTAATAGTTGTTGCGAATTCAGAAAGAAGACTGAAGAGGTCAACATAGATGTGAACACTGGGTACTAAAGTTAATCAAATCGAAATGTTCAACCATCGCGCAAGTAGTCCAGAAGTTATATCAGATGCCTAACACAGGTGAATAGAAAAGTAGTAATAACAAAACAAGCATTTATGCTTGAGACATTCCAACAATTCAACGTATCAGAGAAAATACGCAGCTCCAAGGCAAAATCTACTGTACGCGAACCCTGAGGATTCAAGCTGAGGTTCGGCTTGAAGCAACAGTAATTTATTTGCAGAGGACAGAGGACAGAAAAATGTAGGTGAAAACTGTAAAATATCTGAATACGCGACAAAGAACAAAGAAGGCAAATGAATAAAATAAAAGAAGATGGAAACTCATTCGTTACATTTATGACACATCCCCCTTCTAATGAATGTATCCCCCTTCTAATTATGAGACTAGAAGCTATGAGGGCGACAGAGGAAACTAATTTCATGACATCGGGACTAGAACAAAATGCAATAACTATACTGGGGACAACAGCAGAATACTAAATGACAGAGAAGCACTGTTGTTATGACAAATTGTAGTCTGTAGGAAATGAAAAGGTGAATATATGAAAACTATCGAAAACCGTTATGTTATTTCCTGTTCAAATCTGCTGGAAATAGAGGTCTCATTGAAGTTACAGCAGCTCGACGCTTATCTTCACTACGTATTCTCGAATACTAACATAGGCCTAACTGTTGACGATAGCATCAGTTTTCCACAGGTGCCCTATTCACCAAGCCGAGATGTAAACCCAAATGCCAACAGAAAAGTATCCGCTTCTCTCCCATTCCACAAGATACTTTGGACTGAAGCTCTCTCCCCATGGCCAGTACACATAGTAATATTAAAACTGTTTTGTGCATTTTGTGTTCAGACATCATTCCATAAGTCGTCACCAGATGGACTGAAAGTCAAATTAACAACGCGTTCAGAATCACATTCAACCCAAAATTGAGTATTACTTTTGGTAAGCGAGTGTCGAAGAAATTAAACTTCAATAATACCAATACGAATATTTTGATAGAAGAAAGGCCCCATTACTATGCATCTATTAAGAATTAATTAAGATTTAATTGTAAGAGTTTGAGAAAATAACTAGAGGCCTTGGCCTTCGCTCCGTTTTCTTAACATCTTGTTGTTATTTTTGACCTCGGTGTTAGGAATATTCCAAGTAGATATCCTCATTCATACGGCACTTTTCACCTTTCTTGTCAAAGCATCAGTACCAATTAAATTGTACTCGTTGTGAGCAGATGATAGAAACAAGTGTATGTTCAGAATGGTATGGTTGCTCAGTGAATGTGGTGGCATTAGGCTGTCCACGTGGTCTGAATGACGTCAGTGATGACGCATTAACTCTATCGCTAATTACCTTAGTAATGATAAGGTGGGGGCGACTGAGCCTCTTGTGGGCAACGAGTCTGATTAAGCTCTCCATACATCATCCTGCTCTGCGAGCAAGCCTACATTATACATTGTCTTGCAATTAGAAACTACTGCCCTGCTTCACCGCCTCACCTTTCCCTCAAGCACAAGCAGAGTATGGGACAAAAAATTGCTAACTTTTTAAAGAAAACCTCCGCCACTCTGCTCATTCTAATACACAAAGCATGTTCGCAGCATATTGGTGGTGGAACAGTGACTATGCAGTACTGAAAAAAAATCTACAATCGGAATTTAAATAATTTGCGACTTTCGGCACAGACACATACTTTTTCAGTAATACACGAAGCACCTGTCTCAGTAGCACCAAGCAGACACAGCGTTCATTCTTGTGGTAATTACAATAAGTCTGCTGACAGTTACTTATCAAATACGAGGGTTGGAACTTTAATAGTGGCAACTATTTATATACAGCTCGTAGAAAATAGATACGTGTTTCAAGTTTTACTGACCTTCAAAGAAGTCAACAGCACTGTGTATAGCCCTTGCCAGCGATGTGGAAGTCGTAGGATACCCTTAGCAATGCCAGATGTGTTGACAGTTCGAGTGACGCGGTCTATTGCCCAACGAATTTGTAGCAGTTCTGATGTAGTACCATGAAGTGATGCTTCAGTTTATAAATCGAGTTGAACTTACGAGGGCTTAAGTCGTAGGTTGTGTTCGAAAAATGAACAGCAGAGAGACAGAAGTGATGACACTTTCTGCAGGACCTGCAGGACAATGCTTAAGCATGAACAGTGCAAGCTGTTACTGATTTGTTTGACTGATGGTGCTGCTAATTGGTATACCACCTACTGCTCTCCCCTGACTTAAGCCCTCGTTAGTTCAACTTGATTTCTAAACTGAAGGAAACGCTTCACGGCATTCGCTTCAGAACTGCTAGAAATTCGTCAGGCGATAGACCAAGCCACCCGAACTGTGAACACAACTGGCACTGCTAAGAGTACACTACGGCTTCCACACTGCTGGCAACGGTTTATACGTAATGCCGGTGACTACTCTGAAGGTCAGTAAAACTTTGAAACACGTATCTATTTGTACAAGCTATAAATAAATAGTTGCCACTATTAAAGTTCCAATCCTCGTATTACCATCTGCTATGCAACTGAAATGACAGTCATTACACTTGTTTTATATGTTACAGTGAGTAAAGTGGTAAGTTCGTTGCAGTCCTGTTTCCCCTGTTATAAAAGATTCTGAGTATTAATTATTTGACTGTATAGGCGCCACACTGTAATTCACATGTATCTGACATGAATTAAGGGCATCACATACTGATGACTAAGGAAATGATGCTGTTAAAGCGTTATTGCACAGATAGCAAGACAAACGTTCGGAAATCACTAGTATTGTCTCAAAAAACAATTATGTGTAAAATTTCAATTTGGCTACTGACAAAGGCACCTTCCAAGATCTGAGATTCAGTTCGGGATGAGACTTTGTGGTTACTAGTCTACCTCAAGGATGTCCACTCATAAAAGTGTTACAGCGCACAATGCAGAAAATTCCGAAAGAAAAGGCTCTAAAGTTTTAAACGTAGCTCATTCACATCTCATATATGGATCATAAGCAGCAAAGCAGCACAAAAATGAAGTAGTTCGATCAGTAGTGTAGTAGACACTCATGTGGCTGATCTAGGTTCGATCTTATTTACTGGTGGGTAGGTAGGATTCTTTTAAAAATTATAAAAATTGTTAAATAAAGTAAATAACATGAATATTATCAATTAAATTGTAAATAATTTAATTTTGTTTATAAAATGGCTAGCACAGGTATTTAAAATGTGAATTATACTCATCAATATTTTCTTTCTAAAAAGTTGAATAATTTCAAATGCATTTTTGATGGAAGTAAATTAACTAACATGTCACAAAATTCTGAGTCAAGTTTCAGTTACAAGGTGTACAACTTTGCTTCTGCTGTTTTACGATAGGTGGCGAGAACAGTATGAAGCGGTCGAAAGAAACAGATCGCAGATATCAGCCAGTTGGCTTGGACCTCAGTCAACAGAACCTCATTCACATTGAGTAATTCAAATTGAGTTATATTAGGAACATCATTAGCAACAGTCTTTTCATTTGCAAGAATAGTTTGCAACTATGTCCAAGCACACATCCGATACTATCATTTATATCCATGTAAATGTAATGTTGCTTTCACTAATTAATTTATTTAAAATTTCATCGGCCTCAATGTGAAAATTTATTATTTCTGGATGAATAAATTTTTCTCAGTTTTTCAAATTATATTGACCAATATGAATTACTACTGTCTCTCTATCACAATACATTTTTATTGTATAAAAAGCACATAGTGCAACATTACCACAGCTGGATCATACAGATACAGACAGTCTTTTTCTGAGAATGAATGACTTACCACTAAACTGAGACGGGTAACTCATTTACTACCCATAAAAATATTATTAAGGAAATGAAAACCGATTGGTAATCAAAAATGAAATACCAAATAAGAAACAGAAAAATATTCATGGCAACCTCTTACCTAATTCTGTTCAATGTGCTTTAATAATTTCAAGGTGATGTGAAGAAGCAGCATTAATGATTAATGATATTCTCGCTTTGTGGTGGCTGAAATAGAATAAAATCAGTTATTTTTAGGTTTACTCCAATCAAATGTTTAGATGAGCCAAAATATCAAGAATTTATAAAAATGTGTAAAAATGGAAGATAGAAATAGTGACAACATTACTACTTCTATTGAGAATAATGAAGAAATTATACTATTAGATGAATGACAAGGTAATATGCTCATAGTATTTGATGATTTCATTCTAAAAAATCAGGATGTTTTTAGAGAATATTTTAGTACTGCCTGACATTTAGGAATAAATTGTTTTTATTTAGCTCAGATAAACTCAAAAATACCAGAACAATTACTGAGAGATAACCTAAATTTGTTAAATATATTTCGTAGAGATGATACAAATTTAAATCATATGTACCACGAGTTTGATGCTGGTGATTTTAAGTTTGACGATCTTAAAGAATATTGTAGTAAATGCTGGAATAATGGTTAGTTCGAATTTTTATGATAGAAATGACTAGAAAACTTAACAAAGGAAACTGCAGATATCAAATTGACGATATTTTTACATCACCCATCATACATAAGAGATGATTTACTAATGTTCTTTATTTACAGTAAATGTTCGCAAAATATGACCCATATGTTAGTAAAAAAGCTAGATGAAACAAAAAGGAAAAGAAGGAATTAAAAGAAGATTTTGCAAAATGGAAAAGACAACCAAGACGAGAATACGAAAACTATAAAAAAAGAATATCAGCATTGCAACACAAGGAAGTGAAGAAGGATTAGATGACAGTCGTTCTGAAAGCTATTCAAGAAAATTTGGAAGTTGAAAAAGAAATGTTTCTTTATGACCATTATGTAGAAGAATTTAATGACATACCAACAATAAAAATATGCTTACAAATTAAGAGAATCTGAAATAAAAGATGCATTGAATAAATACTGAAGAAGAGAAAAAGAACAAAAAAGATAAACAACAAAACTTTAAGGAAATAAATCTAAGTGGAAGATTATTCAAATGTATCAGTCACATTGAAAATAAAATTTTTTGACTCAGACCTATTGGTTATCTTAAATATGTTGGTACATAAATTAACTATTGGTGAAAATATATGCAATGCTACAGATGTACTGGCGAATCTTTTAACTAAAAAAACACATTATAACTAAACTACTTAAATATATCTGATGTGTGAATTGATCGACAGATAAGCAGTAAATCATGAAGATGAATTAGCTGGAAATAAAAATCATCATAACAAAAACGTAGGAATAATGCAAATGTTAACAAAAGAATTTTGTGACTTCATTACCAATAATCAAAAATGAAAATCATATATGACTAGAGTGTTAATAGCTTGTCACACACTTTTTGGAAACCTGAAAAACAGGGAGAAGATTGAGTAAATTGGATTTTAAATAATTTCCAATGACAGAAATGCATCTCCCAGGATTTTGTGTACTGCAAACTGTTCACTAAACTAGATGGATGACTAGAACGTGGTGATATGGTCATAAATTTCTTAGAAGAAGCATGCAGCAAACATGACATTGCTTACAGAGATAATAAAGGTTTAGAAACTAAATATCAAGCTGATGAATAACTTTAGCTAGCTACAGAAAAGAGAATGTTTGCTAAAGATGCATCACTTGGAGAAAAATTATTAGCAACAACAGTTAGAGGCATAATGTACGGGAAGAGAAATTTGGGAATGGGTTTGGATGTTGGTGAAAGTGGGTGAGGACTAAAAAAATAGTCTCATAACAATTTTTAGGCACACTAGGTCACAACGTCTAACCGTAACCCGACACATACAGATTTGTACTTGCATGCCTCAGCTAGCATGCTCCTACACAGCGAGAGGGTGTTCTGAGCACACTGGTGCACAGCGCACGCGATATCTCGGATTGTGACAGCCTAGCGGCTGAATTGCAGCTCTTGCAGGCCGTGTGCCGCACGAACGGTTACAACAACCGGCAGATAAAACAGGCCTTAAGACCGAAGAAGCCGAGACCGCAGCCTTCCGAGGACGAAGACAAACAGGTTGCGACAGCGATCATACCATATGTCGGGAACGCATCGGCAAAGATCAGCAGAATACTCAGAAAATATAATGTCAAGTGCGTGTTTCACCCTCCATCCAAAATGAAAACATTATTAGGATCAGTCAAGGACGACTGACGACTCCGGAAACCGGGAGTTTACAGCATCCCTTGCTGGAGCAGGGATATGTATATATGCCAGACCATCCGGACGGTACAGGAGAGATGTAGTCAACAGAAACGTCACGCAGACAACGCACAGCCGACCAAGTCCTCTGTGGCAGAGCACTGTACCTCACATGGACATGACATGAACTACGATGGCACAAAGGTGTTTCAGCAATCGAACACCTTCTGGGATTGTATCGTCAAAGAGGCAGTGGAGATCCGGCTGCATGACGAATTAATAAATAAAGATAGCGTTTTTCAGCTAAGCAAAGCCTGAGATCCCGCTTTAAGCACGATTAAAACACAACGACAGTCTACACGGAAATCCGCTCCTGTCAGGACACCTGTAGAAGAAGAAGCATTGTCACCACGACGGAAGAGTTCCGTAAGCGGTCGTGGCCGCCGAAGGACTGCGGCCCATGAGCTGTCGCGGGGCGCCGCACTTCCCCCACTACCGGCCGCGGACCGCTCGGAACGCCTGAAGATGGCAAGAAGTTGGCTTGCCGAAATATCGCGCTTTTTGGAAGACGCTACCTGGTTGAAAACCTGACAAATTTTCAATATTTCCACAGGTCCTAAAGATTATGATTTGGAATGTATTCTGAAGTATTGTGTTGAAAATACAATAAAAACAATAGAGTCTACACAGGAACTAAACTGCTGTTATTGAAGATAAAGCATTTAGAAATGAGAATTATAAGTAGAACCAATTTTGTACAAGAGCCATTTAGTAGCTTTCCAAAAATAATTCGTTTAAAAGAATTGAAGAAATGTTACTTCCCACATTTATTCAATACCCAAGAAAATGAAAATTAAAGAGGATTTTTTGGGAGATGTCAAATATTATTGTGTTGAATCTATGAAACCAGAGAAAGAGAAATATGTCTCAAATCGGATAGGCAAAAAGTTAAAGGAAATTATGTATGCAATAGAGGAAATGAATGAATGAATACTGCAATTCTGATGTAGATATATTGAGAAGAGATTGTTTAGAAATAGAAAAACAATTCATTGAATTAGCTAAAATAGATCCATTATGTTATTTAACAATTGCTAGAGTTTTCGTGGCTGTATACTGATGCAAATATTTCCCTAATAGAAAAATTGTTGTATTGAATAAAGAGCAGAAGCAAAACTATAGCAAAGAGTCTATTGCTTGGCTAAACTGTTTAAACAATAATATTATTCTACATGCTCTTAATGGTAGTGAAGTAAGTATATCTGGAGCAAAAGTAGATGTCTTTGATAAAGAAAACAGTAGTTTTCATCAATATCATAGCTGTTTCTGGCATGGTTGTAAAAATGTTTTCAAACTGAAATGGTTAACAATATAAATAAAGAATCGATGAATGACCTGTATCAAAAGACGTTAATAAGAAGCACAAATATGCAAAACGCAGAAGAATTTAGTGGAGATTTGGAAATGTGAGTGTATTAACACAGTAGATTTTTAAAATATTAATAAATTAAAAAAGTTGCCTAAAGCTATTGAACCTTTGAATCCAAAAGGTGCATTTCATGGTTGTCAAACTAATACCATAAAATTAAGAGATAAAGCAAATGGCATTATCATGACAATAAAATATCAGAGCCATTCAATAAGTAATGCCCCACATTTTTTAAAAAGCAGTTAATATACCTAGACAATCGTCCTTGTTGGTGCTTCACACTTCATGTTGGTTCTGTGCACCAGTGAAGTTTCGAAATGTTCTGTCAGGTTGGCAGAGCTGTAGTACAGAGTCAAAATGGTGTCTTCATACAACTCACATTACAACCAACATGCTGTTGTTGAATTATTCTGTGGAGAAAAAGAAACCATGATGAACATTCATTGATAGAAGTTCAATTGGGCGATGGGTAAGGAAAGTTACAGCCTCAGGATATGCAGAAGCAGAGCTCCATGATCAGCCACACGCAGGACGTCCTGTGACAGTCATTGTTCAAGACATGCTGAATTCTGCAGATGCCATTATTCGTATCGACCGGCGATTCACAACTCGACAGTTGCCTCTAAATTTGTTGGTCAGCATTGAAAGTGCATCTGCAATGATCAAGACTCTCGGATGTTGAAAGAGGTGCTCATCATAGGTTCAATGAATGCTCGCAGCGGACCACAGGATTCAAAGAAAGGCCATTTCATCTGAATTGTTGGAGCGTTTTGAGACCAACAGGGAGGCCTTTATGTCACAGATCGTTAAGGGGGGCGAAAAGTGGATGCACTACTTTGAGCCCAAAACAAAAAGGCAGTCCATGGAGTGGTATCAACCTCAATCACCAAAAAAGAAGAAATTCAAGACAACCCCATCCGCCAGAAAAGTCATGGTGACTGTCTCCAGGAATTCTGATGGCATCATTCTCCTGGATTTGATGCCAAGAGTGTCAATCATCAATTCAGAAGCATGAAGGCTCTGAATAAACTCAAGAAGCGTTTCTAACGTGTTCAATCGACACGAATCCAGTAGCAATCTTGCTCCAACACGATAATGCACTCCCACACACAAGTCTGAGAATCCAGAAACACATCGCCAAATTGGGTTGGACATCTTTGCCTCATCCACCCCACAATCCCGACCTGCCATCGTCGGACTTCCATAGCCCTTGGGCCACTCAAAGATTCTCTACAGGGAACACACTTCAAAGATGACGAGAGTGTCAGTCACGCAGTGAAAACATGACTGAGGCTACAGGACAAGAGCTTTTACAAGCAGCGAATATATGTTCTACAATATCGTTGGCATATGGCCATAGAAGATGATGGAGACAATGTAGACAATTAGGACATGAACAACACATTTTGTTGTATATTTTCACCAAATTCTAACTCTTAACAATAAATATGTTCTGAGAAAAAATAAACGTGGGGAATTACTTATTGAGCGACCCCTGCATATTGATGTCTGTAGTCTTTTATCAACTGCAAAATATCATGAATATTATCCTAAGAGCCATCCAACAAAAATTTGTAGACCGAGACATTATACTAAATAGGTAGAGATTTATAAAATGGAAAGTGTTGGCACCTATAGGAGTGTAGAATCAACCTTTGCCAAAAGAGATAAACATCAATAAAAATGGAAAACTGCTCTTTTACTTATGTGTCAAATGTGCAGAAGAAAAAATAAATGAATGTAATCACAATGATGATGTAAGACGTTTTATTGGAACTTCGCCATCTGATGAAGTAAAGAAAGTCGTGGAAAGAATGATATAAAATGTTAAGTATCAATAAAGCGTGTGATTTTAGAGATAAAAGCAACATGTTGTTTAAAAATTATGTAAAACACTTTATGAAAATATAATTAGCAACCACTCCCCATGAGTTTGAATCTAATGACTTATACCTCAAAACAGAGAAAGACAGTTGGATATTGTATTAGATCCTGATAAGATAAAAGAAAACCCAGAATAAAATACTGTTGCTATGATATGTCTAAATTCATTGTGGGGAAAGTTTAGACAATGGCAAAATATGAGTAAAACTGAGTATATTACAGATTATCAACAGTTTTATGAGATATAATCGGACGATTGATTAGACAATATTGACATAAATTTTATTAATGATAATATGGCGCAGATGAAAAGCAATTTCAAAGGTTATTATATAGAAAATAACACTGATGTAAATATTTTTATGACAGCACTCACTATATCAAATAGATGGCTCAGGTTGATAAAATTTTCTCAGTTTGACAGCTGAGTCAATGCGTTGTTCTCCAGCAACATTTCACCAAGTTTCTTACTTTCCATCTTCAGGTGACAATGGAAAGTAAGGAACTTGCTGAAACATTGCTGGAGAACAATGCATTGACTCAGCTGTCAACCCAAGAAGATTTTATCATCGAGATTTGCCGAGAAAGCCTGCATTCTCATATAAGGCTTAGGTTATTTGATATGTTAGATAAACTTGGAGAATCAGTTATGTATTTTGATACAGGTGGGGTAATATAGAGTATATAGATGATGGCAAAGATACTGTGGAAACAGGTTGTACGCCAGGTGAATGGAATGACAAGTTAGGAGACAAGTGGATTCAAATCTTAGCATCGACTGGATCTAAAAGTTACTGTTTTAAGAAAAATGATAGAAATACTGTGATGAAGATGAAGGGGGTTTACTTCAAAATATAAGGATATTCAAAGGTTGAATGGCAAATATATGATTAAAGTACTTGAGAATGAAGTGAAAGAAAAGATACAATTAGAGTACAAGCTGATAATGAGCGATTTTAAGCCAAAAACTTAATCAACAAGTAAGTTAAGAAAGAATTCTCATTTTAGTATAGTATAGTAAAAGAATAGTTCCAGATAATTATGATCCAGTGCCATAAGTATATTACAATTAAAATAAGATTTCTACATTTTCTAACATAAAAATAAAATTTGTATTGGGAATTTTTTAAACATTTATATAAATAAAGTAACTTTTTTCTTGTATTCTCCATTTTCTAAAACTACTTCCTTTCGATTTCTCTTTTTTAATTCATACTTTTGAGAAGCATGAATCTGAATTAGAAAGTCAGAAATTTGAAAACTATCTTTAATACACCAGCTTTCATTAAATATAAGTAAAGCTTCCTTTCTTCTGTAGCTAATATTTTTTGTAAAAAATTATAATTATTATTTTAATATTCATATTTTGTATGTAGACTTTCGTTTTTTAAAATTCTGTTAAGCTTTTTTTGTTCTTCATGAGAATAAATATTTTATTTCTATTTTTGTCACGAGAGTTTTGGAGCATAATTCATTTTTTTAACTTTTGATGGTTCCCAATATTTTGTCTTCTTCATTTAAATAATTTTGTTCCTTTTGTCAAATACGTATCTATCTTTAACAACACCACCACTGGAATAATACTGTTTTTGCAATCAATGTTGTCTACGTATAACATGTAACATTTTATTGCAATAAAAATTTTGTCCATTTAAATGGAGCCCCTCCTGAAGAAGCTCAATAATGCAAGCAATTCTAATTTGTTTAAAAAATAGAGATATTAATGTAATGGGTTGAATAACACTACTGGATACAAATATTTCAATACCAGATGTGCAGATAAAATGAGACTGTGCTTAATAATGGGTTTAAGATTCCTTTACTGAATGGATATTTGAAATCAATAGCAATTTAGGTTTCTAATTGTTTGAAGAGGGACATATTAAATTGAGATACAATTGATTAAAGGAAATGAAAGCTAATTCTAATATATTTCATGATTTAGAATTTTTAGTTTAACTGAAATTTATGATCAATTTTTTTATTATTCTGCCCACATTATTTTTTCCTGACAAACCTGCTTAGTTCTCTCTGCATTGTCAGCTACGTCACAACGAATATCTGGTTCGCTACAGCTGAGAGCTGTAGAGTTTTACAAGTGGCGTAGGTTCCAAATATCCTGGAATACCACTACCCATATCGTTTAGTGCCTTGTGAACTTTGCGTGGAAAGACTTATACCAGACTGGACATGCATACTCTGCAGCACTTTGAAATGTTGCTAATGTCGTCGTTCGGAGGGTTTGTCGTTTGGAGTCCTCCCTACTACCAGTGATCCTCGAAAGGATACTATTTCTGGCTTCCAGCTTAATTCTCATATCCTTACAGTGCTGCCTGTATGACAGACAAAGTGATTGGTCTCTTTCTTGTTATTCAAATGTTTCTGGCAAGTTAATAGCAAAACGGCGTTTAGACTATGTAATGATAGCTCAGCATAAAGAAGTGACATAAATTTTATTTTAAACGGGGCATGAATGTTAATTTAGCACAATGATTGAACGAAAGTGAGAGTTCTGGCGCGCAGACCAGAGGGTAATCCTTCCATCTCCTGTTAAAACAGACGCTGAGAACACAAGTCAGTTCAGTAGGCGGCAAAAATCACACGTTCGTCGGAACTGCGAGGTATCATCTGTCGTTTCTACCTAACACTACTTCATGAAGTCATCATTCAGCTACTTCTTCTTGTTCACATGAAATGTGATACTGGATGGAGGGCTATGGCTTCCACAGCCAGAAATCCTACGTTAGACAAAAACTTGGACTGACCAATTCAACACATATCTGTTTGTCCACTGAGCAGGCTGAAAGCAATACGTGTCACTAGTCCACTGAAGAGTGCTCTTCAGACAGATAAGAGTTTCTACATATAAAATGCAAATTTAACTGTGTAATATGTTTACAAAAAATACACTTTGTAGTGAAAAATGTTGTAACATTCGCCTATCTGTCTAATATTCAGTTTCTGATATTGATAGCTATATAATGTGAACCTTAGAGTTTCTGTCAGGGTGTCTCTAGGTTCAGTCCACAGGGAGGATGATCTTTCCGTAGGACGCTCTTCGGACAGCATCAGTTTGTTCTGGGAGTGAGAGACACTGCTGTATCCAAGGTGAGGGTAACGATAGTACCTAATATACTTATCGTATGCACAGATGTGGCGGAGAGTCCTCCGGTGGTTGTGCTGCTGCGGCAGCACTGAGGAGGAGGAAGAGAACAACGTTCAGTTGGAGGAAGAGGAGAAGAACGTCCAGCTGGAGGCGGAGGGCGCCCCTCCAGACCCAGCGACGGTCATGCAGCAGGTGAGGCTCGTCGCTGTACGTCACTCCAGAATGCTAGCAGTGTTTTGGGGCAGACCCACTGTTCAGGGGATGCACAAAAATATGGGAAAGCATTGCCACACCTAACAAGAAAACCCATGGTAATTAAATGATAGCCTCCAGTCGAATGGGAATGGATGACTATGCATTCTGTATCGTTCTCAAGGGGTCTTATACCATTCTTTCTGCAAAATAGTGGCAATTTCAGGTAACAACGATGCAGGTGGATAGCATTCTCGCACCTGTCTCTCCAAAGTAGATCACAAAGGCTCGATAATATTGAGGCCTGGTGACCGTGATAACCAGGGGGGAAGTGACAGTTCATCCCCGTGGAAAAGAAAACCAGTCCTGGTCGATGGGAACAGTTTGAACAGGGGCCCTGTTGTCTTCGAGCACAGCATCGCCATTGGGGAATAGACGTTGTACCAGGGGATCAGCCAAAATGCTCATATAGCCATGGACATTAATGCAACCTTGTATAGTGATCGCAGGGGCCCATGAAATACCACGATACTGCTGCCCCAATCATCTCCAAACCCCCGTCGTTTTTCGCTCTTGGGATGTAAACTCGGCCATAAGTTGGAAACATTGTACAACATCACTGATTCGACCAGGTGACCTTCTTCTATTGTTCCACAGTCAAGGTCTTTTGTCTTTCGCACCACGTTTTCCTCTTACGGCCATTTTTGTCCTTGTTGATTAGCGGATGACGATTTTTTTCGTTTCCCTGTACACGCTACAGATCTTTGGCATGGTGCCTCTTGAAACACCGAACACTTCGGCTACCTTGGTTACGGAAGCACTCGCCATTCGAACACCAACAGTTTTCCCACGTTCGAATTCACTTAACTACGGTATAACATTGTTGTTACGACGACTGACATCTGCAACGTATTGAGGATATAGCACAGGTGCCGTTCGTGGTCAGAGACAACAGAGCAACCTGCAGGCTTGTCCAGAATAGCACAAACTTCTCTCAATGTTTCCATAGTCCCGTCCAACGGCTTTATACAGAAGAAGCCAGGCATTACATCATACCGCAATTAGCTGTTCCTGCTTCTGCACCTGGACAAGCTTCCCTAGTGACATATACACAGCTAATCAAGGTTCAAGGAGACTGAGCTCTCCTGACAGACCCATTCTGCTCTTACCACTTCTCTACTCACTACTTGACACTCCCCACCTCCTCCTGTACTGCTGATTCCGCTTCTCGTGGCCTCTACTGGCCAGTTCCTTATTACATGCGGATAGACGGATAACCTGATCAGACGGGTGTGCAAAATTAAATCCACAAACCAAAATTTTGCAAGGTTGCGTTTATTGTGCCACAAAACAGTATAATCATCTCATAGTACAGTAGAAACAACACAAAGAATACAGAACGTAAACGACTGCAACATGCATAATGGTAGACAAAAATGTCTTCGTGTTTTCCAACTTAAAGGATTTGTACACACATTCTGACAACTGGTTAAAGTGCTGAATGTGAGGTGTGACCACCTCTGGTGCCAACACAGACCAGACATACGACGGGGCATGCTGTTAATGTTGTTTTCAGTCTCATGTTGAGGCAAGAACGCCCATTCTTATTGCAGCTGCTGTCAAGTCTTGGTGAGTGGTTGGCGGATGCTGAGGTGATGCAACCTGTATCCACAGTGCATCACAGACGTGTTATACTGGATTCAAATCGGTAGAACTAGCAGGCCACGTCATGAGTGCAAATATCTTCCGTTCCCAGGGAAACATCAACCACCCGTGCTCTATGAAATCGATCGTTATCGGCCAGCAATACGACGTCTGGGCCCACAGCACCTTGCA
This sequence comes from Schistocerca piceifrons, assembly GCF_021461385.2. Taxonomy (NCBI): domain Eukaryota; kingdom Metazoa; phylum Arthropoda; class Insecta; order Orthoptera; family Acrididae; genus Schistocerca; species Schistocerca piceifrons. The sequence goes on from NC_060143.1 coordinate 550,670,761, forward strand.
ACAACAGCACAGGAGGTCCCAAGGAAACCTCACGGTACCTGACAGCAGTTAAGCCATGCCGATTTCACTGTACAATTTCATGAAGAGGTGTTCGAGTGGTCAACGTAACCCCTGCCCACACCATTAGGGATCATCCTCGTAATCAGTCTCTTCCACAATGGTTGGGTCACGAAATCGAGTTCCGCATTCCCTCCAGATCCCAATTGGTCGAGAATCACTGTTCACACCAAATTGTGACTCATCAGCGAAAATAACATTGGACCACAATTCGACCGTCCAGGTGGCGTCTTCACTGCTCTACTCTAGACGTTCCCTTCTGTGAAGATGCGTCAGAGGTACACATACAACAGGTCTCCGACAGTAAAGGCCACTCTTCCGAAGCCTTCTGTACACCGTTTGCCTCCATGCAACACGTGCAGTGGATGCTGCGAGGTCAGATGCCAGTTGCCGTGCAGCCAAACAACAGTTCTCTGTTGCTCATGTTACACGTGGTCGGCCCTGCCCTGGTCTTCGGGACACAGTTTCGATCTGTATAAACTTTCGCCCATCTAATTCATATTAAGCCATCGGGTCACATCAGTCTGCGACTGTCCTGCTACCATTCTTCCCACGGCCCTCCACCGCAGAGACAGTGGTAGGCGTCATCTCAGAAACTTGCCTGTGATATATATATTATTCATTTTGAGGTTGAAGCCAATTCTTGTGTCTCAGTAAGCAATCCAAAAATATGTGAACTGTACTCTTCAATACATAAGCACCTAAGAAAATTATTACACGTCGATCGGCAGTGGGCACAAGTGAAACGGAACATTGCTGCTTTGTGCTATTGGCAAGCATCACGAACCGTTGACATGGTATCGATTTAAAAAGTCTCAAGGAAAATTGAGATTAAGATGCAAACACGTGTTCTTAATATCGACATAGTCCAGTTTTAAGAAAATTTTCCTGTGTTAAATCTACATTCAGAGTCAGGTGTCGGCTACGATGTAGCTAATAAACCCTTTTCTTTACAGGAGTGGCAGACGTTTCTGCAGGAGTTCTACACAGTCTACAGCGGACTGGCGGATGAGCTGTCTATACAGTCTCAGGACGTGAGTATCACTACCTCTCTGGACTTGTGTTGTAACTGATAGTCGCAGATTCTTACGGCGCATGTGCTAGTTGCAATTCGTACAGAGCACATAATGATGCCATAAAACCTATTAACATTAAATCTAGAAGTGGAGTTAGATGTTGGTTAATCTGTAGCTGATACAGTCCTTCGTCTACAGGAACGTGAGCTGTTTCTGCAGGAGTGTTTCGAAATGTACTGCAGGATGATGGAAGAGGAGCTAATGCAGTCGATAGGGGTGAGTGTTACTAACTCTGTATACTTCAGTCTTAACTGTTAGCCATATATTCTAGGTAGCTTTTGTCGACAGCAGATTACAGTGGTGAAGGCATTCATTTCTTCAGCCACCCCAAACCCCCACGTAACCAAAAACATTACGTACATCCGCTAACTACATTTCTCTGCATCTATTCATGTCTATTGTGCACTCCGACGGACTTGGGCAAATCCAGCAGGACAATGCGTCACCCCACACGATCATAATTGCACTTGAGTGGCTCCAGGAACGCTCTTCTGAGTTTAACACTTCTGCTGCCCACTAAAGATCACTATGCCACCGAGACTGTCTGATACCACAATGTTTAACAACATTTGCCTGTTATTTGAAACATGTCAACAAGGTAGGCTACATTTTCCTCACATTTAAACGGATTTATTCAGAGTTATTGATACTGAAGCGTTGTGTGAAATCTGCCACGAAATCCCGTCAGTGATAATGAGAATAAGACATACTCAGTTTTCTTTTTCTTTTTGAATGGTTTCGTCATGTTGGTAGTCTACGTCCAGAATTAAGAAGCTAGCGTCACTGACCTCTTAAAGAGCCTAATAATTGTGTATTAAACAGTCAGCAAATTTGAAAAAACCTGCACGAATACCACTTCACCATCAGTGAAGCAGTTTAACAACCGCTTTGCCCACCTATATCAGAAATTTACCACACATTTCCATTTGCCTCAATGCCTCATCAACTGTAGTGACGTCACAAAACGTTGTGCTCGTCTCGCAGGAGACGGCGGCCCCTGCGCTCGCCCCCGCACCCGCAGCCCGCAGCGCTTCAGAGGTGCCGCACTGGAAGGGGAAGCGACGTCAGCGTCGTCGTGGCCGGCCCGCCGCCGCCCCCCGTAGTTCATCCTCCAGCAGCGGCGACGCTCCACGCACCAGGTGGAGGCCGCGGCGGCGCTACCGCAGGCGGAAGCTACGTGCGGGTCTTCGAGGCCGGTTCGTCGCCCGCACCGCCGCCGCCGCTGCCCCCAGCAGCTCCTCGTCCGCCTCCGGTAGCAGTTGGGAGCTGCGGCGCTAGAGGCGGAGGCCCAGCCGCCGTTGTCGCGCCTGCGTCCGCACCAGCGTGGGCGCGCGGAGGCCGTGAGTCAACAGGCAGATTCTGCGCGACGACTACAGACTGTGTTCGCGTGCACAACAGTAAATAAATGGATCCCTCAGGTCCGTCTTGGCACTCTGTTGTTGTTCTTGTAGTTTCAATCAGTGACAGACCTCACAGCAGTGACCGACATTACGAAATTGTTAATCGAATCGTTTCTGGGATCCGCTGCGTTAGCGTCAGATACCGCTAGATTATTGTGCGCGGAAATGTTAGCAGCAGCAAGCAACAGGTGCTTCACAGAGTCTCCCTCTGCAGCAGGGCGCCTCGCGTTTCTTTAGTGCATTTTGTGGTCGTCAAACAGTTCCACGCCATGATTTACGACCATTTCCCAAAGGAGAATTCTGTTCAGAAAACTTAACGGGAGCAGCAAGGTCGCCGTGGAGACACCCCAGTGGCAGTTTGCGTCAGGCGTCGCGTTGCTGTTTGGCGGCGTCAAACTTTTCCGCTGCTGCCTGCTTCTCTGAATATTCGAGCAACCAGTCACAAGCACAGAGTGTGACACGAGATGACCTCCACCAGCACATATACATATACATACGAATTGTCTGTAAAGCGCTAGAACGGACGTGCTGGACAGTCTCAAATATTTCATCCGATTTTGAGGAAACTATTTCGTAAACATATAGATTTTTTCACATCCCAAACTGACACCTTGGAGCGATAGTAAATGGGACTTCTTTTCGCTGTTCATCATAGTTATTGTTATGCATCAAAGTCAATACACAATACACGAAATCTTAAGAGTTTACAATGGTAAACATGCATTGTGTAGACTTTGTTCCATTTCAGGCCATACATTGCTCAATATCAAATTTAGATAACATATTGAAATAGTGTTATGTTGAAGACAAAAAGATATTTCCATTCTCGACATATTGGTTTGTATATATATGGGAGGATAACATGGTACATTCAATTCTACATGCGACGTGGATGACCTATAGTCATAACATACGTCGTATTTCATGACCTTTACTAGATACGAAAATGGCATTTTCTTACAAATGCTGATGTGGATCAGACACACACTGTGTCATGCAATTAATACCATAAACTTTTTTATCTATCGAGGTATGGAAGCAACTGCAGTTTTTTCGACACAACCATATACTTTTTTGGAACTGCAGTTAATATCTTGCCAAAGAAGCATACAGTGACAGAACACAAGTTTATATTTACTACAACCTGTGTGGGCTACTGAGCTCTAATCAAAACCTGTTATGTGTTATGTCACAAGATGTAATCCCTAACTACACCTTGTGACCCTTTCAGTTTGCATCAAGGCCTTTTCTTTACTTACAACCTTTTAATGCTTTACAGGTGCGTGTAACGACATCGGCTTCCAAAATAATTTTCTAGCATCGTTATTGAAACGGTCTTCATAGGCAGGCGTCTGATACAACACTTCAGTTTCTTTTACTAAAAGATGATACATCCAACGTGCTATCATCCCGTGATGCAAACTGTCAGGTAAAATTCCCTGTCCACATCTTCAAATTACAAAAGCCCTGGAAACATACAGAACACAAGATGACTGTTCCCACTAACTTATTAGTCGTGGTGTATGGCCAAAGCTGCTATAGTAATTAGCTTTGACGTTCTCATTTTAACTTTAGATTCGTTTCTCATTCAGTAAAATATCGAGTGTGCTTAAGATTAACCTACATCCCCAACACCGATAATAACTAAAAATAGTGTTACATCAAATCAGTTCGCCCTGTGATCGGCATGCGAATGGCTACATGGTTTTTTTATGTCAGCAGATTTGTTTAACTTTTATGTTGAAGTGTTGAACGAAACTGAAGAAGAAAAATTCTAGGGTTAAGTTTTGCAAAGATCGACAAAGATCTATTGATAGGGCTTAAGATTAAATTAAAGGTAAAAGCCTGAATCGTAGCAGCTAACTGATAATGAAACACTGAAGAGTGCAGAAGAATTAAGCAATTCTGGCAGCTTTCAACTAAAATTTCACGCTACAGCTGAACAAGAATAAGTAGAAGCGGCATCGAAAAATCTTTACTGCCTTTAAACAGTCGAGCACTGAGGTGACAAAACTCAAGGGACTGTGATATGCACGTACACAGATGGCGGTAGTACGGCGTACACAAGGTATAAATGGGCAGTGCACTGGCGACGTAGTCATTTGTACTCAAGTGATTCTTGTCAAAACGTTTCCTGTGTGATTTAGGAGGTACGACGTGAATTAACGGTGTCTGAACAGGGACTCGTAGTTGGAGCTAGACGCATTGGCCATGCTATTTCGGAAATCGTTAAGGAATTCAGTACTGCGAGATCGACAGTGTCAAGAGCATGCCGAGGATACCAAGATTCAGGCATTTACCCCCACCATGGACAACGCAGTTGCCGACGACTTGCACTTAATGACCGAAAGCAGCGGCGTTTTCATAGCTGTCGGTGCTGACAAACAAGCAACACTGTTTGAAATAACTGCCGAAATCAATGTGGGACATATCCGTTAGGATAGGGCAGCGAAATTTCGCACTGATGGGCTACGGCAGCAGACAGCCGACACGAGCGCCTTTGCTAACAGCATCACGTCCCCTGTCGCACCTTTCCAAGGGTCGTGGCCATTTTGGTTGCACCCTAAACTACTGGAAAACCGGGGTCTGACCATGTGAGCTCCGATTGCAGTTGGTAAGAGCTGAAGACAGCATTCGAGTGTGGTGGAGATTCCACGAAGCCATGGACCCTCGTTGTCAACAAGGCGCTGTGCAAACTGGTGGTGGCGCCATAACCATGTGGGCTGTGTTTACACGGAATGGACTCGTTCCACTGGTCCAAGTGAACCGATAATTGAATGGTATGTTGTGGTACTTGGAGACCACTTGCAGCCTTTCAACGATGGTATTTTTATCGATAACATTGCACCATGTCAATCAATGGCCACAGTTGTTCACAATTGGTTCGAACAATATTCTGGATAATTCAAGATAAAGATTTGGCCACCCAGATCACCCGACATGAATGCCATAGAACATTTATAAGACATAATCAAGAGATCAGTTGGTGCACAAAATTCTGCATCAACAACACTTTCACAATTACGGACGGCTGTAGAGGTAGAATGGCTCAGTATTTCTGCTGGAGACTTTCACTAACTGCCTTATGCTGGACAAAAGGAGATCCGATGTGATGTAGGCAGGTGTCCCATGACTGTTGTCTTCTCAGTGTAGCATACATAGAGCGGTTTTATCCAGAGATGAGCGATCACACTCCAAGAAAAAAGACATTTTTCGCACACAGTAAGTCTGTTACCCCAAGAACAAACAAAATTATGGCTATGATACCTCATGTTGGCTCTCCCGACTATAACGTAATGCTGTACATGGTATGGTTGTAACATCAAGTTCTGTTCGGTGGAGACACAGGATTTTCTCCAAGTGTCTGGACACATCACCTTCATCTCGTGCGTTACATGACAGAGCCGCAACGAATGCAGCAAATGTGACACTTGTGACTTAAGACCCTTCTTCACAAATCCTGTTGAGAGTTAACTGGCAACCCAGGCAGTGTATCCACTACATACTGTGGGACATCGCTGGACTGTATCTTACCGCTTAGGGCGTGAACAATATGATTGTGTATATGACATCATGAGAACCAGACACCAACTCACTGGGTCTCGAGACTGGACGCTTGACTTTCTGAGCAGAACAGTCTGCAAAACGAGTTCACTGTTTGTATTCAAATAAGACGCTCTCAATCCGCAGCACTGGCCCCACTCGAGATCTGTTAACAAGGACATGTCCCATGTGCCTGAATCAACTGGACTGCACCAATACACCAAATCAGTGAAGAAATTCGCGCTGATCATTTTGTCCTGAGTCGACACCACTTCAAGTAGGAGGTGAAACAGATAGTATTGTTGCAAATTGGGAACACTTGTATGAGGTCCATATTTATGTCACAAAGCCCACTTTAGAGCAGATCACTTATAAAGGAAGCAGCTGCTTCTTTATGGGCAAGTTCAAGTAAACGTGATGAAAAACAACCAATGATAAGAGATCCTAAAAGAAAAACTTTTATCCTACTCTCATTGTTTGTATAGTTTGAGTTTTGCTGATCACCAGCCTCTTTCTTGATACTCTTTTGCCCACAGAAAAATGCTATGTAGAGCCACCAATATTCTGTAGGACAAAGTTAATACTTATTCTCGGTGCAGTTGACGTTAGTGCACTGTGTGTCAAATCAAGAAGCTGAGTCCGTGAAATGTCTCTCTACAGTCAAGATGAGTTATGAGTATGGCAAGCTGATCGTCGAACTGGCATACACATAGCGACATTATTCGAACATTAGACAACTAACATGAGATGCAAAACACTGAACATCTGCCTCATCATGGTCCCTGCGCTCATAACGGTCCTATCTGCTGCCTCCTAGCTATAAACTGTGGCTCCTAGCTACACCGAGGAGAATGTAGAAGTGCTTTGCGCTGGCTTTCTGGAGGCATCTGTGAAGGCTGTCTCAACACAAGACAGTATGCAGTCGTCTCCAGGCGATCCATTAAGAACCAGATCATGAACCATGCTCACCCTCCCCTGGACTGTATTGTGAGTGAAGAATGTGGGTGAAGGAACACCAAGAACGGAAACTGGGCCAGTGTATGTTCTCTAGCCATGATGGCCATGGTAGTTGGGAGTGGACGTGGCCAGGTTCCAGCACACATCTGACGCATGCAGTCCCATAAGATGATCGGGCAGGGTGGGGGGAGGGGGGCGTGCATCAGTCATGTTTTGTGCCAGAACTGTCTACAGTCTACATAGGTTGGATGCTGCTCGTCACCAATTGGAGGGCTGTGCACTACTGCGATAGTACCCTCCAGCCTATTGTCCAGATCTTCCAAGCAATAATGCACGAGCACACCGCACCCTCCTCGTGAACATCTTCTTCCAGATGGTGGGAATTCAGTGAATGGAATGAATTGCAGTATCTCCTCACAAGAATCCTTCTCAGTATGCTAATAACAAGCTGTAGCTTTCACTGTGTAAACATAGAAACCCTTCTTGTACAACGAGGAAGGCAGAGTGCATTTACTTTGGTTATTCAGAAAACTTAGTCTTTCATTCCTTCTCCACTTGTATTTAAGCACACATGTGCTCATGGACACGCAAGTTACACCATTTTTGAGCAGTTTATAAAGAGAAGGGTACCAAAAAGGTTTACTTCTGTTGTGTTCACCGAAGTACACTTGACATTAAATGTAAAGGTGACAGGAAGAGAATCCATCACCACAGAAGGTAGTCGCTCTGATTGATCTTTCTTACTATGCACACAACATTTGTCTCAATGCAAATTAGTTATCATCAGAAATTTAAGGCAACCAGAGTAAGAAACACCCAACAATAATTTATTAATAATACTAGACTTTTTTTGCAACTTTGCTTGTACATGCATTTGACATACACAGTAAGACCAAGAAAAATGTGACACTCTTTGATAGCCGATATCAATGGAACAAAATGACATACCGTTACAATAATACCTTGGGGGGAAAGGTTATTTTATGTGTTCAAAGTGATTCCCTATTAGCAGCCAAAGAACGTCACTGGCGCCGAACTGTTGACCGAACTACAGCTATCAGTTTTGCTGATGTGATAGCCACACAGGACGTCTCGATCATTTCTCGTAGCTCATTCAGTGCACATGGCTTCTGTGGATAAACTTCGTTTTTCAGTATCCCCAATAGGTATAAGTCAAGAGGAGTAGGATTTGGAGACTTCTGTGGCTACTCAACAGCTCGTCTTCAACCTATTCATTATACAGGAAGATTTTCATCCAGGTAGGCTCTGACATCTCTGTTGTAGTGAGGTGGAGCGCCATCTTGTTGTAGTAAAAATCTATCATTCCAAACACCTCTCAGATGGCGGATAAAACATGTGTCTGCAGCATATGAAGATACACCCCACCAGTTACGAAATCTTCAAAGAAGAACTGGGCCAAACAAAACACATGATGGAAGACCATACCACACATTAACACCCAGTAGACTAACATGTTCGTCCACTTGAAGTTGAGGATTTTCAGGATCCCAGTGCACACAGCTGTGGAGGTTTACAGTACCATTCAGTTTGAATTGCGCCTCATCAGACCAGAAAACCATCCCTGCAAACTATGCATCCTCACGAAGTATGCCTTCAAATCACTCTCAGTACCCCGTCCTTTGATACAGGTCACCTTCGTTCACAATGTGCAGCGATCTTGGAGTCTACACTTTCCACTTTACAGCTTTCAGAAATCGTTGTACGCTTGATTAGCTTACCTCACTTTTGCATGCACCCTGCTTCATAGATTTTTGAATACACCTAGTAAAATGATGTGACACAGCATTGCTGAAAGCTGGATTTTGTTGATGCTTTCAATCGACCACACCTTGATGCTTTCAATCGGCCACACCTTTCCTAATGCATATCCTGGTCATTACCGTTGGCTTCATATTCATCCTAAATATGATGAACTGTTGTACGTGTTGGTGACAGTTCTGTACCTCCATCATGTTTCTGTACTTGCAGTACTAATTCAGTATGGCCTTGCATTGCTCAAATGACAATCTTCATCATTCATTGCTGCACTGTCATCTGCTGGAAAACGCGCGCCGAAATCTGTTGAGAAAGCAATGGACTACACTACCATGCAAAATTGCTATGATGAGTCATTTTGTTCCAAAGATATTAACTATGAAAGAGTGTCTAAGTTTTTCTGGATCCTTCTGTGTATTGCAGACATCTCCTCTTCTTCCTCTCTCCTATCTCTCTCCTCACCTCATCGTTCCAGCTCTGTATTTCCATCCCATCCTTCCCAAGCTGTTTCTCCACATCCTTCACTACACTTCATTCATCTCCTTTCAGTTTCTCTCTCCGAGCACATTTTCTTCCCCCTCTCTTTTTCCACATTCTCCTGTCCTCACTCTGTCCATATCATCCTGCCCCTTTTCAGCCGATCCACAACCCTTCTACCCCCTCCACCTGCTTCCTGCATTTCCACCACTCAAAGTATATCTCCCCTCCCCCTCTCTTTCCCTAGCCCCAGCTCTCTCAGCTGTCTGTCCATCTTCTCCACCCCTTCTCCCAGTTCATCACCCCCTCTCCCATCGATGTATCTCATGCTGGAATTGCCAATGCTACATGCATAAGATGGCTCCTCCCCCCTCTCTCTCTATCTCCTCCTCCCAACATTTTCTATATAACTCCTCCTCCCCCCCTTTTGTCTATTTCCTCCACACACTCTCTCTGACCATGTCATCTTTCTCCACTCACTCTCTCTGACCATATACTCCATCCCCTCTCTCTCACAAAATCTTCCTATCCCCTCCCTCTGACCACATCTTCCTACTCCTTCCTCTAACCACATCTATCTACACCTCTTCCATCTCCACCTACCCCTCTCCCTTTTCCACTTGCCCACTAGCCCTCTGCATACGACTTCCACCTGCCTCATACTAATTCCATTCTTCCCCAGTGTCCATTTCCTCTTCCCCCTCGCTATATTCATCTCTTCTATCAATCTCACCCTGTCCCAAGTCATGCTCATAAGCACATGTAGCCTCTGCAATACAATTGAATAAAGCAAGCAGTTACTACATCCAGCTTGAATAACATTTCTGCATCTGTAAGATCACAGATGATATGCAGCACCATGCCTTTCTGTTAGCTAATGCTGGCCCATCGGTGTTTCAACTCTTCAAGGAGCTTCATCCCAATGCTGAGCCACAGGCCCTCTCATACACCACCACTGAGGGTAACCTCGACAAATATTTTGAATCCCATAATCCACATCACTGCAGCCCATCACAAGTTCTTTAGTTACCAGAAGCTATCCTGAGAGACCTACTGTGAATGGATTGCCCATTTCAAGGCCTCTCCATGGAGAGTAGCTTTTCTTGTTCCAGTAGTTAGTGTCATTAGCAGTATGCCTTCTATCTGGTAAGGGACATGGTGGTGGTGCATTCGCCCAATGAGGCTCTCTGCCAAGACCATCTCAAACATAAGGAATCTTTGGTGGATGCATGCCTTTCCATTTTTAGTGCCTATGAACAATCTTTCTTTCTTTGAGAGGGAAAAATTTGCGGACTTCTCGATGACGCAACGTACAGAAGGATAGAAGGATAACCGACAAGTCGCCTTCAAAGAAGAGCCGTTGAACTTCTTCACAGTACCTTTGATGGAAAAACTGCCAAGAAACTTCGACCACGAGCGGCTACCAAAGGTCCACAAGGAGGGGACACCTTTGCGTCCAATAGACAGCAACATAAGAGCAGCAACCTATGAACTAGCCTAACACGTGACGGGTCTCCTTAGTCCATTAGTGGGAAAATGCGAAAACCACATCCACAGTTCCATCCACTTTGTGCAACGTACACAAGAACTTCGGCTCCAGGATAGAGGCTTGTTAGTGAGCTTCGACGTAGTGTCCCTCTTCACTAGGGTACCACTGAAAGACTCCATCGATCTGATACGCAAGAAATTCGACAACAACCTAACAAGGCTCTTCGAGTTCGTGCTCACCTCAACATACTTCCTGTTCGACGGAAATTATTATGAACAGACAGATGGCGTCGCCATGGGATGCCCGCTTTCACCGGTTGTAGCCAACTTTTTTATGGAGAATTAAGAGGAGAAGGCAGTAGAACAAGGAAAACAAAAGCCAACTTGTTTCTTCCGCTACGTGCATGACACGTTCGTTGTTTGGCCACATGGATGGGACAGCTTAAATGAATTTCTGGGACACCTCAACTCGCTGCACCCCAACATACAGTTCACGATGGAGGTGGAGCAGGATGGTGCCCTACCGTTTATTGACGTCCTGGTGAAACGGAAACCTGACGGCAAGCTGGGATACGGTGTATACAGAAAACCTACATACACCTAAATGCCTTCAGTTGCCACGACAACTCCCAGCGTGAAGGCGTTTTACGCACACTTGTTCACAGGGCACGATCGATGCGATCAGGAGAGCCTTCCAGCAGAAATGCAGCACCTCGAGACAAAGTTTCGGAAAAATGGGTAAAACCAAAAGCAAATAAGACTTGCACTCCGACAGACTGCGCCAAGAGAACAAGAAGAAGAAACAGAAGAACACAAGTCATTGGCGTCAACCCCTTTGCCGGAACCACCTCAAGAAAAACCGGTAGAATCCTGGGGAAAACACAGTGTGAAATGTGTATTCCGACCCCCTGCAAAATCCTAGACTCTACTAGGTTCAATGAAAGATGACCTAGGCCTTCGAAAACAAGGCGTTTATCAAATTCCCTGTCAGTGCAGAAAATCATACATTGGGGAGACAGTCCGCACTGTAGAAGAGAGGTGCCACGAACACAGGCGACATACCGAATTACGCCAGGCCACTAAATCAGCCACGGCTGACCATTGTATAATGACTGGCCATACTATGGACTATGAAAAAACAAAAATACTCTATCAATCCTACTTCTGGGACTGCGTTACTAAAGAGGCCATCGAAATGCAACTACAGGACGATATAATTAATAAAGACAGCGACCTTCAACTTGGTCAGGCTTGGAACCCCGCACTCAGCCTGGAGAGAAAGATGCGGTCCCAGAGATCGAACACCACCCCCAACGGCGGCAGCAGGGAGACTGCAGACCCCAGTTCAGACCCAGGCGCCGCTTCCCCCACCACCTCCAGCAGCCGCCGCGCCGGCCGCACCGAAGGCACCGGGAGAGAAACGGGTGAGGGGGTAACGACTAGTATATATAGGGCGCCGAGAGGAACAGCACAGCATTCGTCAGGAACCACCTGAAGATGGCAGCGTGCACGTCTGCCGAAATATTGTGGAGAAATTACGACGCTACCCGATCGGATACCCGAGAACTGTTCAAATTGAAAATACGCCAGGAAAACTTCAGATCGCATAGAGATGGAATAGATTTGGTGAGGAACTATGTATTAGACACATGTACGGGACTATATCATTTGATCAAATTCATTGAAATGAAGGGAATGCAAAGAAATTCTTTCTCCTAGTGATGCTGTTGTTATACATGCTATAGGAGTACCCCTGACAATGAAAATTTAAGGTGTGACAAGACATATGTTCATACAAACTATAAGTTAGAGAGTCTGGTCATAAGCATGATGTGTACCTTTAAGTTGCAGTCTGGCACAAGATCATTCGTTATGACATTCACTACATTGCAGGTTCATCTTTCTGCATAGTTTTCAGGTATCTAATTTCATATCATTCTATCTTCATTACCACTGACACCATTTCTTTCACTTCTATAAAATTAATGCAGTCTATATATATCCCTGTGGTTGCAAAAATGATTACCCACCTAACCCAGTCACTCCAGTGGTGTTCCTCCTACATACTGTCTGGAAGGACCTCTGGTTATAGTGCCCAGAACTAATAGATGGAAACATTACTGTCAATGATAGTCTGAATTAGGTACGGAGGCATGCTCACACAGCCTAATATTTTAGGTAATTGCTCAAAAGAAACAGACATTCTGGGTTAGAGAATTGTTTTGGTTCAACTTTCCATTTCTCACAAGATATTAATTCCACAGTAGGTTCTCCATTTCAGAACGAGTGTTACGATCTTATTTCAAGTAATTGCATACTCTGATTTTATCCCTGCTGACACTACATGAGTAGATTTCATTTTATTGAATTTGGTAGGTTGTTATAAATCTGTATTGCTGGGTAGGTCATGGTCCCCCATGAGTATTCCCACACACACAGTGGGGGAATCACTGGTAGCATGGTTTGTAGGAAGTATGAAGGAACATTAGTAGCAGTGAATGTTTGAGACAGGCTGGAGGTGTGATCAGATAAACCAAAATGTAGTTTAACACTGACTGATTACAACAAGCAGGGGATCCAGGTTTTTAAATAAAGTCCCAGACTGGCACTAATTTTTGTCTATCACAAGCACAATAGCATTTCCCCCAACTTTTTCCTCCCTCTTTCTGATTAAAGAATCTCTGGCCCTATAACTTAAAATTTGTACAGTCTTCACATTCAGATCTGTGACAAGCTGGTAAGTGCAAATACTTCCTATTTTTATTACATGAAGACGAAAGTGAGTTTCATTCCATTAAAAACGATTCCTCTCCCTCTCTCTTCCTTTCTTTCAGAGTCTGTGGGCTGAAAAAATTAATCTTTTATGCAGATGATGTTTGTGTATGTTGAATAGTGTGACATATTTGCCCAGAATAATACATTTCTAGATTCTTCATTGACTCAGTTTGATGACCTGGAGCAGTTAATTAGTCAAATCTATGCACTGTTACCACAAAAATAAAATTAGTTTTTGCAGTAATTGTTATTTGGTAAGCTAGGAGAACTTAAATGATAACAATAAAAAACTGTAACAAAATAAATACAGTGTTCAAATGTGCAGGGCAATTATGCAGAATATCTTGATATTTTCTGCAAATAAAGGTACAAAAATATCCTATTTTTGGGAACTATTAGTTTTTCCCCTGAAGTAGAAAGAAGAATAGGTTGGAAAGATTATTAAGGAAGGGCATGTAACTCAGACCGCAGAATGTGAGGGACACACTTCTGAGGATCATGAAGAGCATACCTCAACCTAATAGGTGTGAAAAAGCCTGAGACAGGAGCCAAAAGGTAGTCAGAGTTGAGAGTAAGAATACATAGAAAGAATAGTTAGAGACAGATACGAAATGGATATTATAGTGAACACATCAGTTAAGCAGTTTCTCACTTACCCCCCCCCCCCCCCCATTATCCCCCTCCTCCCAAAACATTGCACTAATACTATATAACACTGCCCCTAGCATTGATAACGCCAAATTGAACTGAAGTCACTCATCGATGATTACATCCCGTAGAGCTGCCAAACTACAGGCATGTTGAAGCTTCCTGCCAGATTAAAAATGTGTGACAGACCAAGATAAATTGGGACCCTTGCCATTCATGGACAACTGCTCTGATCTGATTTGATTTGATTTGATTTTGTTTTCTTTTGTGGTGCAAAAAACAAATAAGGTCATAACCACCCAAGTGGGAACCATAGAACACGAACACAAAAAAGGAGTTAAAAGTGACTACATGTTAAGCACAATTGATGCAAGGAAAGAGAGCTACAAACAAGGACTACGTCTTGCAGATAGTTCCACAAAATACACTGTAGGGACAACAGTGGTCTCGAACTAAAGATTAAATGTCCTTCACCGCATTGCTTCGTCAGATAAAAATTAAAATGCTGTCAATAGCCTGTTCATTGTTGACTAAAAAGACCAGTAACTCAAATGGCAAACATACATTAGAACATAATCAGTTAAAATGGGGCATTCGGTCAGGAAATGGTGAACTGTCAAGGTTGATAATAGTGAGCATTAAGTTGTGAGTGATTACTGCTTAACAAATGGTGATGACTAAAAAGACAGTGCCCAATATGCAACCTAGCTAATATGATCTCCTCATGTGAAGAGAACCAAGACAGGTCAGCCAAACTGCTGGGAGAGTTTTACTCCCCAGAGCTTGTTCCCATGAAGGGAAGAACAGCGGTTATGCCAAAGTAACACCAATAGCTGATAGATGGCAACACAAATACCATCAGATGGAATGGAAGAACTAGCGGACCGAGCTACGAAGACTGCAGCCTTGGCAGTAGCGTCAGTGTCCTCGTTTCCTGTCAGACCAATGTGGCCAGGAACCCACATAAACATCAAAGTGGCTCCATCAAGAGAGAGCAAGTTACAGCTTTCCATGATCCGTTGAACTAAGGGATGGATGCTGTACAGCACAAAGAGAACTTGAAGGGCACAGAGAGTCAAGGCAGATGACACAATTGAAACGGCTGTGTCGCCGGATGTAATGCATGGCCTATACAGGCGAAGAGCTCAGCTGTAAATATTGAGCAATGTTCCAGAAGCCAGTACCGAAAAACGTCGGTGACACTGATGAAGGCACACCCAACACCACCGTCAGTACAAGAGCCATCAGTGTATCCGAAGGTGTTACCACTAAGATCTGTGCGAAGGTCGAGAAACTTACACCGATAGATCGAAGCTCGAGAAGCTTTCTTAGGAAGTGAATGAAGTTCAAGGTGAACAGGGGCTGCCACACGAAGGCAAGAAGGTGAAGGGTTCACAGCCATGGGGAAAGTGTCATGGAGCATGAAGTTAAGCTGCCAGAGCAATAGCTGAAAATGAACTCCAAGAGGAAGCAGAGAAGAGGGACTCACCCCATACTAGTGGTCAAGTCATCAAAGAATGAGGCATAGGGTGGGTGGCCAGGCATGGCAGACAAATGGCACATGTATCTGCTGAGGAAAACATCATGCAAGTATGACAGCAGTAGTTCAGCACCTTCTGCATAGAGTTTCTCAGTTGGACAAGTGTAAAAGGTACCAGTGGCCAAACGGATTCCACGGTTGTGGATTGTATTTAGACAGCGTAAGATGGATGAACGTGCAGATGGATAAACGAAACAGCCAGAGTCTAGTTTTGAACAGACAAGGAATCGGTACAAACAGAGGAGGGTGGTCTGATCTGTTCTCCAGGCGGTACAACTCAGATCACGTACGACATTGAGGGACTAGGTGCAGCAGGTGGCCAAATAAGATATGTGGGACGTCCAAGAAAGCTTTCCATGAAGCATCAACCATCAAAAATTGCGTAGTTTCAGAAAACGGAAGAGAAAAGACAACGGAAGAAATCCATTACGCTGTGAGAACTTCATACAAACGGATTTGTCAGTGGAAAAGCGAAAGTCACTGTCGATGTTCCACGACTACAGGCGATCGATACATCACAAAAAACGCCACTCAAGGAGACAAGTTCGTGAAGCACTGCAATACACCGCCAAATTGTCAACGAAAAGGGCATACAGGCCATAATAGGGTTTATGGCTATGGTAAAGTGAACAACAGTCAGAATGGAACCATGAGGCACCCTGTTTTTCTCGATAAAATACCGAAATGGCAGAGAACACAGGTATCTTGACACTCTTTCCCTTAAAAATTTCCTAAGGAAACAGGGCAAGAGGCCTTGGAATCCCAATGTATAGAGTGTACAAAGGATACCAGTCCTTCACCAGATCTTGTAGGCTTTCTTCCAGTCCAAAACACGGCCACAGTCTGGTATTACCACAGGAAACCATTCATGATGTGAGGTGACAAAGTGACGAGATGGTCAACTGCAGAACAGTGCACTCAAAACCTCACTGAAAAGTGGTTGGTAAACTGCAAGTTTCAAGTCACCATGCATCCAGGCATGAATCATATGATCCACTACCTTGCAAACACAGTTGGTGAGAGAAATGGGGTGGTATCTAGACGAAAGGTGTTTGTCCTTACCGGGATTAGATATTTGTATGACAGTGGCTTCACGCTATCATCTGGGAAACGTGCCCTCTGCCCAGATGCAGTTGTACGTATGAAGGATAAAGTGCTTCCCACAAGAGAAAGGTGAGGCAACATCTGAATGTGACCACAGTCAGGCCCTGGAGTGGAAGATCGGGATGAGCTGAGAGTACGACCTAGCTCCCGCTGAAAGGAGATGGGTATCACCTGAGCTTCCTCGGCTCGTTTCCTATGGAGGAAGGCAGGGTGACAGTGAGTGGAGCTCGAAATCTCTGTAAAATAGTAGCCTAAGATGATGGAGATAGCAATGGGGTCCACTATGACATAGTCTTCTACGCTCATCCCAGAAACTGGGCATTTGAACTTGGTCCCAGAGAGGTGTCGGAGGTTAGGCGACATGACGGAACAGAGTCGAATTCTTACAAGCACTACATCAAGAAATCCAGCTTTTTTTTACTCTATCTCAAAGAATGAGACAACAATGCACACACAGCTGTTTACAATGAATAAAGTAAGTCATCGTAGGATAATGGTAAAACGCGGAGAGCACGTCTCCACAAGCAGATTGCGACACATCATTCCTCAGTTCACCAATGAACTGGGACACGACTCATTAAGGATGAAGTGCGAAGTATGGACCACTCCGCAGCAGTAAGGATAAGGTCTGCAAGGTACTCTACCCGGTCATTACAGATGGGGAAATGTTGTTAGTCGAATGTCGCCAGGGTGGAGTACAGCCTCCAGTGGGCCTTAGAAAGCTTGCAATTGGGTTTACACATAGATGGGATAGAAGTCAGCAATTGGATAACACACAGGAAATGGTCGCTCGAGTATGTGTGAGAGAAAATGGACCACTCGAAACGATGGGCAGGCTAGGCAGTGCAGAATGAGGACCCCAAATGGGAATCAGTCTGTGGAGGCTGAAAGGAACGAGGGTGCTCCAGTGTTAAGTGAGGTTGAGTTGATTGAGGAGGTCAGCCATGAGGATACCTCTCAGAAAGGTTCCTGTTCCACGAGATCTAAAGAGGTGTCGGCAGCCTCTCTTGGTTGGCCTGTGCATTCCAGAGCAGAGAAACGGTTGGCAGTGTGCACGGGGAAATGGAGGTTGGCCAGGTGTGGATATCACACTGCTGAAGAGGCTCTCTGAGTCAGGGAGGAGAAGACCGTTTGCCTTTGATTTCTTAGGGTCTTTGCGGTTGGCAGATCAAGACACAGATGATTGTTGGCTGGAAAGACATAAAAAGTCTTCACAGGAGTATTCCTTCTGTTCTACTAGATGTGTAGCAAGTGATTTCGCCACCAGAGGCTTGTTATACGGCCAGAGGGCACGCAGACGAGGATGCTACCATGACACTTGGCAATTTGACAGCTGTAGTGCTGAATTTGAGGTCGCAAGTTTGTATGACTGTGTCCTTTATGGAGTGAGGAGTAGCAAGAACAGTAGTTTTAGTGCCAGATTGTAAAATGCAGGGCTTTCGACCAACCAACAACATGCGAGTGACGGGGCTCAGTCAGTAGGGATAGCTATTTAATTTTATTTTTTTTTTAAATCACCAGCCTTCTCAGCTTCTCAGTAGTCGCCGCTATGTGAAGATCGCGATCGGATTGTAGTCTCTGGTCACCGCGTATCTTTGGCGAGTTGGCATCCCGCGGGCCGTGACACGAAAGAACGAGGAAGAAGGGGGTTTCTGGGAGTTAGCTCTAGACTGTGTTTGAGGAGTGACGTCGGTGTTGTAGGGCAAGGCCGCTTGGTTGGCAGGCCCTGCGGAATCAGTCAGTTGGGGGTGGAACGCCGCGGGCTCGAAGATCCTAGCGTGGAGGGCTGGTGTTGTCCCGATGGCTGTCATCGTGTGGTCATTCAAAGGCTGAGAAGTGATTTCTTGGGTCTGCTATTGGATTCCGAAGAAGAACTCTAAAATGGTGCATGTTGCTGTTGCGTATATCAGACTTGTGAGTGGTGTAAGCCTCGCTTCAGTACTGCAGTCTCTAGCTAGAGCGCTGCTTGGGAGGAGAGCATTGATATTGGCATTGTCATCTATTTAGCTGCTTTAGAGTAGATTACTGTTTTGGATCAAAGGCGGATCCACTTATGAAACGTGTTAACTGCAGTTCACTTCTTATGGTATTTTACAATTCTACTTGTCGTGATGAAATCGCCAATAGTATTTTCATAATTTAGCTTGGGACGTCATTCTGTGGTTTGGTGTGGCCCTCCCAAGAGTTTAAAGCTCAAAATATTTTCTTATTGCCCTTGCTGAGGTTGCCTTGCAACAGTTGTTGTCTTGCAACAGTTTGGTGAGCTGTGGTATAGTCAAAGTCCTCAGTAGTACCGCATCAACTCCCTCGCCCCTTTTAAGACTTGTGAGCCGCACCCATAATGACATATACTCCCAGTATGCAATTTGTGTAAGGTGGTTGGCCTTGTTAACGTTTTGTGTATCGTGGAAAATATTTCCCATGCCGCATATGATCCTGAATGATAGCATGGCGCACAAAAGCGCATAACCACGACGAGATCAAAAGATCTGTATTGTATATTATTGTTTAACGGATGTAACCACTGAGCTTAAGAGTTGATTTGTGTTTTTTAATTTATTTCGAAAGGAAAAGATTTAGATACCTGCTTAATTATAACATCTATGCTTAATTATTTGGCGTAATTCGTTGGATGTAGTATGCATCACATTTAGGGAGGTGAAAAGTGTTTAAAAGGAAGGAAAATATTTTGTGATACACTGCACATAGTGAAGGCTACAGGGTTTGGGTGTACGTAGATAGTAATCAGATTTTGTTGCATTTAACTTGTTTTAATTAAAATTTAGTGATCAATATTTTATTGCCTTTAGAGAACACAGGTGATATCGAGGAAATTTTTGTATTGCCATGTGGCGTTATAATCTTTTATTTAATCTTGCGTTTAGTAATTTATATTTTTTTCCTTTTTTTAAGAAGGAGTTTTGAGTTTTAAGTGTTGTAAATTGATCCTGAGAGCTGTTCTTTGATCTTTTATTATTCAAGAGATTGTTGGTTAAATAATTCTTCAAGAACTTTCATTAAGAAACTGTATTGAGGATCTTGCTGTTCATGATAACGAATGTTCACTTACTATTTTAAATTCAAGTTAATAAAGTTGTAAAATTTTAAATGTAAAAAAAAGCCTTTATTAGAGAAACGGTGCCTGCCTGTACTCCCCACAGCTGCCACGGCCTCAAGGTGTTGGCCTTTGGGCATTGTCTCATGTTTTCCCCGGTATCTACCCAGCTAACGCCTGTGGGGCCATGTCAAAGGTAAGGCACTTTCTCTCACTGCACCCAGATTTCCTGGACAGCCTGCTCATCGAGATGCATGGAATAGTAGTGGGATCAGGCTGCATAGTCACCACTGCAATCGATACGTCTGGGAGAAGGAGGCAGGTAATTGCCCTCATGAGCATCCCTGCCGCAAGCAACACATTTGGCCATGTTTTGACATGACATTGGAATGTGGTTGTAATGTTGACACTGGTAAGAGTTCATAGGATTTCGAATGTACGGTTGGACTGGCTTTGATCTTTGATAGAAGTACTACTCTATCAAATGTGAGGAAAAGAGTCCATGTAGACACTAAAGTTGCATCAGCCCTTCTCATTACCCAATGGGCTGCAATGACGCCCTGATCATAGAGATAAATTTGGATATCTTCCTCAGTGAGATCATGGAGCAGCCTGGTGTAGATAATAATATGCGCAGAATTCTGCATTTAGTCGCCTCGGCAAAAACAGAATACTGCTGTTTTGTCTAAAACTGACATGGTGAGACCGTGGCTGTGTACAATTAATGTAGGTTAATTCTTACAGAGAAAAAAACAGCAACCAGCCACTATTAATACTGCTATTTTTGTAGGTAAATAGCGCTAAATAAATAGCAGTATTAATTGTGGCTGGCTGCTGTTTTCTTCTCTGTAAGAATTAACCTACACTAAAAACAGGATAGCCATGGAGGAGGAAAGCTGCAAGACTTTAATGTAGCCATTGGTCTTCAAAAGCAAAGTGCCATTACATAAACGATAGCAGGATTTCGCAGGGGCTACAACTGCCTCAACACCTAGCAAAGGATTTAGACTAAGTCTGTGAAGGTGATTGGCTCACTGTAACAAAATTCCCCATGGTTGCCAGCAGCTCGCAATTACGCATTACACAGTCACCTGTTATGCATCAGACACAGGGGCCTGCTTTCAGGAGTGCAAAGGGAGGAGAAAGAAACATAGGTACCTCAAACACCAAAGCAGAGAAAGAATAGGGAACACCCCACACGTCGTCCGTTGGTGCCAATGACGACGGCACACCCGACACCAAAGGCAGCCCAACAGCCATCAATGTACACGAAGCTACTGCTGCGAAGGTCCATGCATAGGTCTTGAAACTGAAGGCAATAGACCAAGGCTGGAGTAGTGTCCTTAGGAAGCGAATGAAGGCCAAGGTGAACACAGGTCATCGCACAAAGCAAGGTGATTCATACCCACCAGGAAAGTTGCAGGTAGCGAGAAGTTAAGCTGCCAGAGAAAGAGCCAAAAGTGAACTCCAGGAGATAACCCCATACTGATTGTCAAAAGAGTCATTGACGGAGGCATAGGATGGGCGGCCATACATAGCAGACAAACAGAATGCATAACTGCTAAGGAAAAAGTCACGGTGGTGGGACAGCAGTAGTTCAGCCACTTCTGCATACAGACTCTCTCTCGATCAGGCCACTGGCCAAATGGATACCACGATGGTGATTAGTGTTGAGACGGCGTAAGAAGGATGGACGTGTAGATGCGTAAACGAAACACCCATAGTCTCGTTTCGAACAGACAAGGGACTGGTACAAATGGAGGAGGGTGGATCGATCTGCTCCCCAGGAAGTACCACTGAGAACGCGTAGGACATTGAGGGACCGCATACAGTGGGTTGCCAGGTGAGACATGTGGGAGGACCAAGAAAGCTTCCTATCGAACATGAGCCCCAGGAATTTCGTAGTTTCAAAGAACAGAAGAGCAGCAGGCGATGGAAAAAACCAATTGCGCCGTCAGAAATTCACACTAGCGGTTTTGTCACTGGAGGTTATGAAAGCCATTGTCGACACTCCACGAATGAAGACGATCGAGATTTCGCTGAGGTCGCCGTTCAATGAGGCAGGACCGTGCTGTATTGTGATAGGTAGCAAAATCGTCAACGAGAAGGGAGCCAGAGATGCCCAGTGGGATACAGGCCAATAGAGGGTTAATGGCGGTAGCAAAGAGGACCACGCTCAGGATGGAACACTGAGGCAACGCATTCTGCTGGATAAAGGTGTCCGACAAGTCAGAACCCATATACCTTGAAAACTCAGTCTTTTAAAATTTCCTGAAGGAAATGGGACGTGCAGCCCTGGATGCCTCACTTGTAGAGTATGGAGGATACCAGTCCTCCAGCGGGTGTAATAGGCTTTCTGCAAATCGATAAACACAGCCATAGTATGGGATGTCCACAGAAAACCGTTGATGACATAGGTGGACGAAGTGACAAGATGATCAAATTCAGGACGGCGCGCTCGAAATCCACGCTGTGCAGTGGTTAGTAAATTGCGAGACTTCACCACCTGGAAACACAGCTAGTGTGAGAAATGGGGTAGTAGCAGGAAG
Source organism: Schistocerca piceifrons (assembly GCF_021461385.2). Classification (NCBI taxonomy): domain Eukaryota; kingdom Metazoa; phylum Arthropoda; class Insecta; order Orthoptera; family Acrididae; genus Schistocerca; species Schistocerca piceifrons. The sequence continues at coordinate 550,693,206 of NC_060143.1, forward strand.
GAAGGTGTTCGTCCTTACCAGGCCTAGGTATGAGTATGATAGGGCTTTACGTCAACATCTGTGAAGCGTGCCCTCTGTACAGATGTGGTTGTAAGTATGAAGCAGATAGTGCTTGTGCCAAGAGAAAGGTGCTGCAGCACCTGAATGTGCCCTGGGGTAGAGGATCAGGATGAAGTGAGAGCTCCCTCATAGCAAAGGAGGCATTGCAGCACTCACGATTCTGAGAAGGCAGTGATATGTCCCGAGCTTCCTCCACTCGTTTCCGTTGCAGAAAGACTGGGTGATAGAGGGAGGGCCTCGAAATCTCGGCAAAATGGCGTCCCAAGGTGTGGGAGATAGCAATAGATTTAACGATGACACCGTCTGCTACTGTCAGGCCGGAAATCGTGGAGTGGATCTTGGTAGCAGAAAGCATTTGGAGGCTGGCCCACGCGACAGAAGAGGGAGTGGAACTGTTAAAAGAACTAGCAAATTGATTCCAACTAGCTTTTCGCTATCCCGGATAATGGGACGACACTGTGCACGCAACTATTTATAATGAATGCAGTTTGCCATCGTAGGATGACGGTTAAAAACGTGGAGAGAACGTTTCCATGTGCGAATTAAATCGCGGTGCTTCTCAGTCCACCATGGGACCGGAACACCACGTGGTAAAGAGGAAGTGCGAGGAATGGAACATTCTGCGGCAGTAAGGATAACGTTTGTAAGATAACATACCTGGTCGTCACAACTGGGGAGATGTTGTTCGTCGAAGGTCGCCAGGGAGGAGTAAGGTCTCCAGTCAGCCTTAGTAAGCTGCCATGTGGGTGTGCACATAGGTGGGGTGGGACCCAGCAAATAGATAGAAGACAGGAAATGGCTGCTCGAATTTGTGTCAGAGAGAAGAGACCAGTCGAGATGATGGGCAAGCTGAGCAGCACAGAAGGATTGGTGTGGAGTCTGAAAGGAACGTCGGTGCTCCTATGTTAAGGCAGAGGACGTTAGGTTGATTGAGAAGAGGGCACCTCTCTGACGGGTTCTGGGAGAACCGCAAAGAGATGTTGCACATTAAAGTCAGCAAGCAACAGAAAGGGGTGACATAACCACCCAATAAGATGGAGAAAAACTGCCCTGAAGACATCGAATGATGGAGGAATGTAAACTGTACAAAAGGAAAAGGTCAAGCAAGGAAGGAAAAGGCGATCTCCAACAGCTTGAAGGCAGGTAGTCAGGGAGATGGGTTTCCTATAAACTTCATCTCATATCAGTAGTATGACTTTCGCAAGAGATGGAATGCCATCCTCAGGGGGAAGTTCAAAGTGGACAGGGAAGAAATGCGAGTGCTGAGAGTTTTGTTTCCTAGAGGCAGAGAACATGTGTTCTAAGAGCAGCTGTAAATCATCTTTGTTTGATCGAAGGCCATGAATGTTCCATTGCAAGACAGTCATAAGGTGGAAAGGGGAGGAGGGAAAAAAATGAAGTAGTGTCACCTCGGTGGCTGCCGAGTCCCAGCTTCCAAATGCTCACTGCTACAGGACTCAGAGGCTGGAGGATCCTGCTGCATGACATCTACAGAGGCGGCGGCATTCTCTCTCTGTCGCTCTGTGGGGTCCAGAGCAGAAAAACGTTTGGTTGTGTGCACTGGCAACTCGGAGTTCGGCCAGGCGAGGGTATCTCATAGCGACACCGTCGAAGACGATATCCAAATCAGCAAAGGAGAAGATCTTTTGCTTTCGTTCGACTTCTTAGAGCCTTTCTGGTTGACAGAGGAAGACTCAGATGTTGATTGTCTGGAGGAACGTAGGACATCTTTGTGGGAGTATTCCTTTGCCCTTTCTGGACTCCCAGTTGTGTAGCAGGTGACTGCGCCTCAGGAGGCGTATGTTGTTTCGCAGCTAGATGAGGAGACAGCGATGCTACCATGACACTGGACGATTTCAGAACCACAGTGCTGAATTTGAGGTCGCATATCTGTGTGGCCATGTTCTTCATGGAGCGAGACGTAGCAAGAACAGTACTGTAAGAGCCAGATGATAGAATGCAGGGTTTGCAACTAGCCAATAACGTGCGAGCGACATAGTAAAGCCCTTTTTCCTTTACCCAGATCTCCTGGACAGCCCACTCATCGAGATACATGAGACAGTCTAGAGAGGACGCGTCATGGTCGCCATTGTAGCTGATACAGTTGGGAGAAGGAGGCAGACAATCACCCTCGTGCACACCCCTGCCACAGGTTACACATTTGGCTGGGTGTCGGCAAGACATTCGACTGCGGTTGAAATGATAGCAGTGCCCCGGGTTTGGAATGTATGGTCGGACTGTGGTAACTTCATAACCTGCTTTGATCTTTGACAGAAGCACCAATCTATTAAAAGTGAGAAAAAGAGTGCATGTGGACATTAAGGCTGTGTCTACCATTTTCATCACTTGATGGACGGCAGTTCTACACAGATCAGAAGGTACGTTTGGATTTCTGCCTCGGGGCAGCCTAGAGTAGATAACACCACGTGAGGAAATCAGAGTTCTATGGGCCTCGACGCGAGCAGGATAGCTGTGGAGAAGCGAAGTGGCAAGCAGTTGTGCTTGAGAATCAGAAGTGCCATTGCATAAACGAGAGCAGGATCACAGTGCCAGCAAATTGCATCAGCACCTTTCTGAATAAGAAACGGATTTACCGTTGCAAAGGATTGACCGTCTTCAGTACATGAAACCATGAGGAACTACGGCGCACCTGGGATAGTCTTTAACTCAGGAGCTTCATTCTGTTTACGTATGGTAGACGTGGACTGCGAAGATGATGATTGGCTCATTGTGACAATATCTCCCATGACTGCCAGCAGCTCTGATGGAGTGCGCCTTCCAACTAGTGCGCCCCCTCCCCCCCCCCCCCCTCCCCATAGGGGGCTTACCCACCTTATGTGATTGTTCACACCTCAGAGTACATCTCCCAGACACCTGACAGGGGGACCAATCGGCTATTTGGTGAGGGACCAGCTCAGGCGACCACCCCTTCCCAGGGCCTGGCCTGTACCAGGGGGTACATGTGACCCAGGACTGGGAATTACATATTACCTAGTTACCTGCCATTCCTCAGACGCATGGGCCCCCCTTCAGGAGCGCAGAAGGAGGAAGAAGAAAAAGGGGAACCTCAAACGCAGAAGCGGGAGAGGGATAGAAGGAGGTGAACGAAGAGTGAAATAAGGAACGAGAAGCAGTGGTGAGATTGTTGTGACGGCAGCAACTGAAAATGCAGAACACATTCCTAAAAACACCCCAGACATGTTCCCCAACGGAGAGCAAAAAGAATTGCAAGAGGATAGACATGCAGTACGGAAGGAAAAAGATGCTGCAAAGGCTGGGGCCCTGTGGTAGCGAAGTACGAAACTGGAAAAGAGCGGCGACCGCCTGGCGTTCTTGGAACCTTTGCTTTTTCTTGCATACGTTAATGACCTCTTGTCTTTTACATTGCCAGATGCTAAGGTTGATTTGTTTGCGGATGATACAAACATTACAATAAATAGCAAGTGAAGTACAGATTTGTAAATGGCTGCTAATAAAACTTTCATTGACATTAATAAATGGTTTAGTGCTAATTCACTATCCTGAAATTGTGAAAAGGCACACTATATGCTGGAATTGAGCTCTTCCTGATGAGTTACAATGTCTTTCTCTGGATCCTACCCGTCGGATCACTTTTTAATTTACTACATGCAGGATCGTCGAGCAGTTTGTATATCTTGATGTTTATTCTGTGCGTGAGAGATGAGCAGTAGCAATTCCTTTGTCAGCAGGTAAAACGACGATGTCTTGGTCTTCTCTCAATTCTTGTAGAGCATTTCTTTCAGCTGAGGTGATGTTGAAGTTGGACTTCTTAGGTGAAGTTGAGTCAAGATGCGGCATCTGTCACGCCTAATCTCTTCGGCAGCATCGTTAGGAAGTTTCGAAACAGCCTGCTCTATTGCACTAATCACATCTCCGATCGGAATGGTCCCTGGTGTAGGTGCCAAATTCAGACTCTTCTCTACCGCCGAAACCGCAGCGTCGTCAAAAGTCTTCTCCGTGAGATAAAACATTGTACGTCTTCTTGGCATGTCTTCTTGCATTCGGGCTACGAGTCGATCGTATTTTGTCATCTGACAAATCTTAGCTTGTCGTTCAGTCCAGTCAGCCAGTGCCCAAGTGCCGCTGTATACCCAGTTCCAAGATACCGCTGAAAAGTTCCCTGAAATCTTCAGATGGAGTGATAGCAATCGTCTGGTCACTAAGCACTATTGCTGACGCGTATAGCCCATCCTTTCTCTCACTAGTGCCGCACTCTCCCGTCGTTTAATTTAATTCTAATAGCAGCCGCACAATTTATACACTGTTCAAATTCAGCAAACGTAGGGATGGTTTACTTGTCGCGGCGTCTCAGTAAAAATGCAAGGCTGTTTACCAGTCTACCTCTCATGTTACGTAATTTGTCAAACTCACATACGTTCTCATGTCTATTAGCACTCAACAGCACAACACGTAGTGTCAATATCAGGAATAAAAATCTACATAAAGACCTAAAATTACCTACCTTGGTCGTAAATGGAGTCCAATATTCAGGAACACATTTTCAACAAATTGCCAGCAACCATTAAAAACCTGGTTTCAGATAAAGCACAGTTTAAACATAGTCTGAAAGACTTTTAGATAGGCAACTCCTCCTCCTCTAGAGGTAAATTTCTTAACAGGGATGTTAGACCAGCTCAAGTAAAAATGTCTATTACATTTCACTTTTCACAGCACTTGGTCACAACAGTCAAGATTAGGTATCTTGTATATTTATTACAACTGCATAACTATGTTCCATTCTGACAGTGTACTAATTCTGTAAATATTAACGGTTCCAGTTTACTGTTACATATTCACATATTTTGATTATCTTCCGACAAATGGTCAAGAAAGCGAGTATTACATTCAAGTGTTTTACGTTGTGCTTTCTGACTTGATCTACACCCAACACAATCATCTCCTTTTTGGGTCTATGGAACGAAAACTGAATCAAACCTAATCTAATTTTATGCGACATGCATGTCTCATGTTATTTGGCACGACGTCAATCATTACATGGACATTTCCACGCAATTTTATGTAAATGTAACATCGCAAAAACGACGGGAGGCGCAAAAATGGGCACTAATCTATTTTTTTACTTTAAATAACTTCAGATATAAATTACTTAAGCACATTAATTTTGTGAAATATTATTTCAGAAATAACATTTCAAAGCTATAGCGGCAGTCGGCCTGTAGCTGATTGCGATCGATTATAAAACTTTTTTGTTTTCGAAAGTAAGTGAAGAGCGTTCCTGCTCTGATCTGTCTAACTACACCCAATGACTAAGCTTTCTTTTGTATAGACAAATCTGATTTAAGTGTACCTTTAGAAGCATTTGTAATTAAATTAATGTAAATTAGTTAAGTTTCATGAGTTCTCATTTTGACAGTTCTCCTAATAGATGTAAGATACATGAAATGTATTATTTTTGCAGCCAACGGATGTGCCATTTATTCATCTGCAACTTGCTACAGCGTCCCTGAGATTAACTGCTGATCATCACGAAGCGTTTTGTAAACTTCCAATGCAAGTGCGGAATCTTAAATGATCTGCCCACAGTCTCCAAGCTACGATTCCATTTCGCCCGCAGCTAACAAATACCGGTCCCGCAAATCTGGTGGTGGTATTATAAGATGTAATATTCAAATTTTACGGCGTTTCTCTGTAATTCAGTTTCACGACTAAAAAAAATGCAACCACAATCAACAATGGCCGTCTACTCTAGCTAATTTTAACAGTTTTTGTTTTGTTTTTTGCAGTGATTAATTTCAATTCTTACTTAAAACAAAATTTTGGTAATCTTGCACGAGTAGACGCGTCAGATGCATTATGTTACATAACATGGGTGCTAATGCTAACAAGTGAGATGGTGCGAATATGTCAAGATATTTTTATATAACAACTTTGAAGTTGCCAAATAAGTCGAAAAGCTAGTTCCCTTCTTTTACATTCCTAACTGTCCCCAGGGCAAATTCGCCGTTTTTGTGCTGCAATAGGGGCATTTTCATTCACAAGGGGAGACCACAACGTTTAGATCACAGATTTACTTCCAACTTTGCACACTTTTAGAAGGCCATTAAAACAACATGATGTGCAAGAAGTGAGGGCACTACCGTGGCAATTCCAAGAAAATCGCAAGAGAAGTTTTACGCGACTATTACGAAACTGATGTATTTGTGAGTAGGTACCGCGTGTTAGAGTTCATCCTAATCAAGTGGTTATGCCGAACCGGTAGCTCAGCGTGTTCGGTCAGACGGATAGTCGCCTACGTAATAATTAGAAAAAAAAAACTGAGTCAACGGATAACGATGAACTTTAACGGATGTCATAGAACGTCCGCCCCGAATAAACGGAACGAACAAGGACAAAATGAGATTTTAAAAAAGTGGTTCACGTTCGACCCTCGGAAGGCGAACGTGTATGAGCGGACGGTTCGGCTCCCGCTCAGACTTAAGTTTTAATCTATGCTATCGGAACAAACAGAAATTTTTCAAAATATCAGCGACTTGTGTTTTCCTTTAGAAACTCTGGACATTTCCTGTAAAGGCGGTAAAGCTTCATTCATTCGATGTGGTAGATGCCGTTTCAATTTATGTTTTCCATGTCTGTATGACAAACGCCACCGTGCAACGTATGATGTCAAGAGCACATCCGAGGAGTAATTGTACGTTACTCCTGTGGTCTGGCTAACTGTGACTTACCATATGAGTGAATAGTGTTATTTGCGTCATTACCTATCTAGGTTTGACTTGGCCTTCCAAGCCTGTCACTCGGCCTTAATAATGTAATTGAAGATAATAAATAGTTAAATAACATATGAAATTCGCTATAACTTCATGAAAATGCGCGTTTTTTTTTTTATTTTATTACATTTCAAATCATATAAGTTAAATAATGTGACCATTGATAAAAAAATAGCAGAGTGAGAACTGTCACCTCGTCCACGACCTTTCGCAAAGCGCGAACGTTGACGACTTCGCCACAGTGACCACTTATAACTATCCCTTTCGCATGATACATCAGTTACATAACGGACGCGTAAAACTTCTCTTGCTATTTTCTCGCAGCTGCCAAAGTAGCGCACCTTTCTACTTGCACATCATGTTGTATTAAAGGTGTACTAAAGGTGTACAAACTTGGAAGTAAATCCGTGATATCAACGTCGTGACCTCCCCTTGTCAAACTGAGTTTACTCCGAATTTTCATAACGAAATGAATAGCGGGGAACTAGATAAATGTGGTATCAAATTAACCACCGTGGTGTCTAATTTTACCAAGAAGGTTTAGTTGCTTGTAAGTAATCATTTAATAGGAAAAAAGTGTGACGGCTTTCATTACTTCAGGGCCTATCTATTTTGCATATAAAAGTTACTAATGTAGAAATTCCTGAATACTTTCTTTCGTGTGGAATAAATAAATATCAACTTATAGTATAAATTGAAATTTTTTTGCTTTCTTTTATCTGTATGCTGTTTAAAGAGCACCACTCTATAAATATATTTCATGTCTTCTGAGCAAAACTTGAAAATTAATTTTTTTGGAAAAGTGGTCAGATACTTTGGAAAATGATCTTCCCAAAAGTAATATACGAAATAGATTAGAAACATTTTAGGCATGCTTCATTTGCCTTACATGATTATATCACCATTCAAACGTGTGTCAAATATTTCCATAACCTACTTTACTTCTTACTTTAGGACAAATCAGTTCAAAAAACGTGTGGCCGTTTTTGCAGGGTTTTTTTTCTCCAAAATGGAGTTTTGCGGTGGGGAAACTAACTGCGAGGCTATCATAAAGCATGAGACTGCGCTGTATTTTTCAGATTTCATCTCTTAATACCATCCTTCTCTATGTTTGATACAAGTAATTATTTCTGTATCGAATGTGACATGTCCGATGTTGTACTGAACGGTCCAAGGACGTGTAAATAAATATAATAATCTTTAAAAAGATTATATTGATGGCCTAGATACCTGTGCATTTACAGATGATTCAAATCCGAAAGACATAAAAATACTTCCAATACTACAGCAGTACATTTATCGTATAGCTGAAATTAACATCACATTATTTCGTTAGACTATGTATAATGGACATCCTTGAAAAGCACAACCTAAAAAAAAGTGACTGGAATTTTTTTCTGACAATGCTGATAAAAATGGTGGTGAGAGCACAAAGTGAAGGACAATAATAACGTTTTTCTTTAACTTCTTGTTGGCTGTTCAGCACATCTAACACACGACGGTATTCAAACACCTGATCTGTACCAATTGACATCTAACCACGCCCTAGCTTCTGCTCGAAACGCCTTCCAGCACCTCCCACAGAACCTTTTTTGAACTCACTGGAACAAGTCGGCGTAATTTCCCGCTGCGCCGACGACAGTGAATGTCGCAATGGGCGACCAACGTGATGCTATGGGAAGGGACATGGGTTGAGGTACTGTGTGTGTGTGTGTGTGTGTGTGTGTGTGACGATTTTTATTGCTGCGGACTGGGGAGGCGGATTGAATGGCTGAAGAGATTCGTTCCGGCACTTGGAATTTTAGAAATTAACCCCACGTTAAACATATACATAGTTCCAAAGATGTAATCGCACTGTTGTACATACACAGCGCGTTTAGAAGCTCTCCAAGATTGTTGCGAAGAAGTGGAGCTGCAATACAAAATGTTGTGCCGTCCTGGTAGTGAAACTGGTTGGCCTGTACTTTTGCTTACATTTGTGAGGATCTTGCAAATTTATCCGCTGTTGCACTCTTATTCTTTGTCCCAATATAAATGTCCTGCGGTTACTATTCTCTTTCTCGAAGCTGTAGTTAAAATTCCTACATGATCAAGCTGCAGTGATGACGATGGAAGGACGCTAAACCAGTGGTAGTGGAGGTTTTATAGTTGTTTGTGGATTTGAAAAAGAAGTACAAGAACCGCTTAGAAATTCATTGTATTCTGATGAGCGTATGAAATGAGTTAAAACATTGTTAAGAGTGGGCAAACCTAAGGAAATTATTTGATGGGGCATATATGTAACTTGCATCGTATCTGCATCCAGTATCTACGAAAGTACGTTCATCAGTATCGAATGTCAAACATATGGTAAGATTTAGACAGAAGTTTGCTGATGATTAGCAAGTTTGCTAACAGTTGCCGGTGCAGATGGCTACGACGTCTACAACTTTAGTCTAACATTGCTTATTCGACGCATTATGTGCAGCACCGCGATCTGAGAGCTGGATGGAGATGATGAGCAGTACGGCCCAATGATGCTTAGATTTGTTCGGTAAAATGTACTATACAGAAACTGCGCAGTCATCGTCTATTATGTTCTGTTTAGCAGTGACGAACAAACCTATAGAACAAGTATTTTAACTGATGCTATCACACAGACTTCAAAAGCTACATGCAACGCTCACTCTAAAACTTTCATGAAGTTATAAACCAAAGAACAAAACTAACAAAAATGTTGAAGCTTCCTAGCAGATTAAAACTGTGTGCCGGACCGACACTCGATCTCGGGGCCTTTGCCTTTCGCGGAAAGACAAAGAAAACAAAAATATTATTCATGTGAAAAGCATAATTTGGAACAATAAACGAGTACTACAGCACCTTATGATCCTTGGGCAATCTCAGCACACCTACCTTCAGTCCCCACCCACATTCACAAGAATATCTCTGCATTAACTTTTCATAAAGTTTACCGCCTTTAGGTAACTGCACTATACAAACTTGTCAGGCGTTTACCATCCTATATTATTCATGTTGCATGGTTAATTTTTCCGCGTTGTCAATTCCGAAATTCCTTTTTTGTACATTTTGTTGTGCTAAAGTGTTGGGAATTTGACATGAAGCTAAACATGTTCCCACACACACGCTCAGCACACAGAATTACAGCTACTCAGACAGGCTTGTGGAGCTATCAGCAAGTGGGAGAACAAGTGGGAGAATACAATATCTTCTATCTTTTAAGTCCCAGTATTTGTCACTTATCTTGTACAAGACGTTTCTTAAAATTTTTGACAGTGTACTCGGCTTCTTTAACGGTATCTCTTATAAATGAACGTGGTCCCAGCTTTTATAAAGATTTGTCACAGACGTTTGGCAATGGAATACGGTCATATGTCACTGGTGACGTTATCCACAATATCAAAGGCAGATCTGATTTAGCAGTCTAAGCCTGGAAACAACTAAAGCGTGACAGATTTAGGACACTCGGGATGCAGAGACACTATTTACTGCTTACTGTTGCCTCCGTCAACGAGGTACCCTCTTTGCCAGTGGACCTCGTTCTTCGGACGGCACCGAAATTGTTTTGAATGCTTACGTCAAATTTTATGGCGACTGACATTATTAATTCACAGGTGGGTGCGTGATTTTTACGACCAGCACATCGTACAACTTGCGACTGGGCCTGATGCCTGCGAATACAGAGATGACAGATTGCAACTTCTCCTGGGGGAAACGTCCTTTAGGTCAAGTGGACACAGAGAGCAGCAAGGAGTCTCTTACAACTGCGTAAGAGACAATCCGAATCGCAATGCCACACATTCAGTGCGCCCCGTTTTCGTCTTTGGAAAATAACTTCCGAGTAACTTTTCGTAGAATATGTCGTTGTGATCGAAGACAAGTATACAAACAGCGTCGTACTTCAGCTGAAGCTGATCATAGCCATTAATATTTTACTCCACACAAGACTCACTGAACAACAACAAATAATTATTATAAAATTATTGGCCCATCTGTTTCTGATGATCTTCTGATTAACAGCAGATAATTATTGTAAAATTATTGGCGTATCTATTTCTGATGCTCCCAAATGTTACTACTTGTAAAGAAACAAATGTTTGGTTAGATAATTCCTAGCGAAAAAATACAGATTTACCGATAAACGTTTAAATTTAGCTCATGCTTCTTCACTGGTTCAAGTAGTAACAACATAGTTTTCCCCATTTGTATCAGTATTCTGAATGTAGAAATAAAATTTGTATAAACAGTAAGACACTGTGAGGAGTGTCCTCAAGTTCTGCCGCAGGGGTGTTCTCGGAGCAGGCCCTCAACAATACAACATCGCCTGAAGCGGCTTGTGCTGTTGCCTAGCATTACTTCGATATTGTATCGATTTCTTCGTGAATTCGTTGCTTTAATCGAGCGCTTGGTTTTGTGGAAGAAGTGTTTTGGTTTCATCCGATAGTGAACACCGGCTTCGTATCGAACCTTGAGAAGGAGCTGAACATACTCTCTCAAGGCGGGGCTGTGAGTCAGCTGAATAAGGTACGTGATCAACGTCCCTGCTCATAGCTGAAACACACCGTCTTCTGTCACATAGGCTGGCCAAAGAAACTCTTCCTCTCTGCGCGTGAGCGTTGACAGTTGACAGTTCCAGACACTTAAAGTGAATAGAATGATGATTACTAAGATCAGTAACTGCGGTTCAGCAGCGTGTATCTGCACCATCTCTGCGTTTGAGCATTTCGTGTTTTAGTTCCTTCTAACGCGCAGATTTGTATAATACACTATGTGATCAAAAGTTTCCGGACACCTAACTAAAACTGACTTACAAGTTCGTGGCGCCCTCCATCGGTAATGCTGGAATTCAATATGGTGCTGGCCCACCCTTAACCTTGATTACAGCTTCCACACTCGCAGCCATACGTTCAATGTTGCTTGGGGAATGGCAGCCCATTCTTCACGGATTGCTGCACTGAGGAGAGGTATCGATATCGGTCGGTGAGGCCTGGCAAAAAGTCGGCGTTCCAAAACATCCCAAAGGTGTCTATAGGATTCAGGTCAGGACCCTGTGGAGGCCAGTCCATTACAGGGATGTTATTGTCGTGTAACCACTCCGCCACAGGCCGTGCATTGTGAACAGGAGCTCGATCGTGTTGAAAGATGCAATCGCCATCCCCAAATTGCTCTACAACAGTGGGAAACAAGAAGGTGCTTAGAACATCAGTGTAGGTCTGTGCAGTGATAGTGCCACGCAAAACAACAAGGGGTGCAGGCCTCGTCCATGAAAAACACGACCACACCATAACACCACCACCTCCGAATTTTACTGTTGGCACTACACTCGCTTGCAAATGGCGTTCACCGGGCATTCGCCATACCTACACCCTGCCATCGGATCGCCACATTGTGTACCGTGATTCGTTACTCCACACAACGTTTTGCACTGTTCAATCGTACAATGTTTACGCACCTTACACCAAGCGAAGCTTAGATGGCATTTACCGCTGTGATGTGTGGCTTATGAGCAGCCGATCTATCATGACATCCAAGTTTTCTCACCTCCCGCCTAACTGTCATAGTACTGGCAGTGCATCCTGATTCAGTTTGGAATTCCTGTGTGACGGCCCGGATAGATGTCTGCTTATTACACACTACGACCCTCTTCAACTGTCGCCGGTCTCTGTCAGTCAACAGACGAGGTCGGCTTGTATGCCTTTGTGCTGTATGTGTCCCTTCACGTTTCCACTTCATTATCACATCTGAAACAGTGGACCGAGGGATGTTTAGGAGTGTGGAAATCTCACGTACAGACATATGCCACAAGTGACACCCAATGGCCTGACCACGTTCTAAGTCTGTGAGTTCCGCAGAGCGCCCCATTCTGCTCTCTCACGATGTCTAATGACTACTGAGGTCGCTGATATGGAGTACGTGGCGGTAGGTGGTAGCACAATGCACCTAATATGAAAAACGTAAGTTTGTGGAGTTGTCCGGATACTTTCGATCACATAGCGTGTGTACGTGGCACGCTCAACCATGTTGCTGAACTCAGTTTCCTGTAGACATATTCAGCGGATGTAATTATTATTTTTTTAAGATTGTACTGATTGTGCCTCATCCACGTTTATTTTACAATTTTTTAGTCTACGCTAATTTTCGTATTTTCTCTAATTTCGAGTTGCGTGTGGCTGCAGGTAAAATAGTTATGTATTGTTCGGTTTTCATGAGGGTTACAATCCAGTGTGTCTCATTTGTAGATCAACACTGGTTTCAAAGAACAGCAGTCAAATTATAGTTGTTTAATTTCTTTAGATATTCTGCGACATTTTGTCGCCTTTTTATTTACGTTATTAACGACACACCCTGAACCCCATTTTCCCCCTCTCTTCCGGCTTGGGGCTTTTAAAAGTTAATAACTACAGGAGGACGACTTGTGTGGCGTAATGATAACTTTGTTTTGCTCGGGCCACTGCGTAGAATTATGATTATAGCTTGGAGAACAACGATAGCTAACTGAACATTAACTCCAAATTATAATATAACTTAAAACGACATGAGCAGCAGGTGACAGGAAATTTATCGGCGGCACGATTTACCGACAAACATCATCTTAGTTCAGCCAATTTTAACGAAATATTTATGTTATATACACAAAAGTTACTCGCGAATCGGTCTGTATATTAGTGAATACCGTATCGAGAGTCCTGCAGTTGTTCATTAGATTAGCCTTCACATACAGACAGGTAAAAACTAGACTTGATTGAATGCAATGTGTAATTAGTATTGTCTCTCGATACGGTAACTATTAAGGGCGAACAAAAAGTTTCCGTTTGAGGACCTTGTTGCAGCGAATACGCAACATAGCGCGACTCCGATTTAGGTATATAAGCACCGACATGTAGGAGGGGCGCTGAATCCAGAAACGAGAACTATGGCGATGTTATTACCAAATGCGTCCAAACAGGACCAACGTGCTGTTAGTTTTTCTTGGATATGGAATAACAAACACTGGTAGACGTCCATCAGAGCCTGAAGAATGTTTGCCTCCTGGGGTAGCCGCGCGGTCTCAGGCGTCTTGTCACGGTCCACGCGGCTCCCCGCGGAGGAGATTCGAGTGCTTCCTCGGGCATGGGTGTGTGTGTTGTCCATGGCGTAAGTTAGTTTAAGTTAGATTATGTAGTGTGTAAGCTTAGGGAACAATGAACAAAGCGTATGGTCCCAAAAGATGAAAAAAAAAATGTGTTTGGGGCAGCACATCTGTGGAAAGGTGAGCCAAGTTCTGTGTTGGTCGCCATTCGACACAAGACGCCAGTCGATCTAGGAAGTCAGCACAAACTACTTCAATTCAAATGGGAGACACTGGAGCACCTGCTCTATAGTCCAGATCTCTCCCTGTACAATTATCACACTTTCAGTCCCTTAAAAGATACTTTGAAGGGTCGACGATTCTTGTCGGACGAATATATGCAGCAGCTAGTTCCAGGCTTCATGCAACAGGACACAGTCTTTGACCAAACAGGTATCTTCAACCTGGTGCATCGGTGGGATGATTGCCTCAATGCTCAAAACGATCTTGCCTGACTGGCATACTGATTCTGGCCTTAATGCCCTTGGAATGGAAACCTTTTGATCGTCCACTATTTATTGCAATTAACTGCAATTTCTTATCGACAATTAATTTTCCGCTCCACAGTTACATGATCGTTGTAATAAAAAGTCATAAGATTTAAAAGTGCCTATTTGGGAGCTGAATACAGAGGTGCACTTTTTGCGAAAAGGACCCACCAAATACGAATCAAATCTTCAACGCGAAGAATGTCTTTCTCACATTCTGCAACACACTGACAATTTTGGTATTGAAAATTTCCTTAGCCTGTGGCCATGGTGGCTCTTTTTCCCAGGGATATAAGTCCTGAGACTGGCGGAAGGAGGTCTCCTTGGAGCTTGGAAAAGACTGTTAGAGGCACCGACAGACTGAAGTCTTGGGTCAGCCCATGATGCTCGTTCAAACACTTACTTTGCAAGAGGCCAGCCTGTGATATATTGAGACCTGTTTTAAGTGTCCCGGTAGAGCGAACGTTCCACCCTGGCCAGTAGTTTCAGAATCTGATGAATTTGCAATTATTGGTTAGCGCACTAAGTGGGTGACGATGTACAGCCTTAGAAATAAAACACGGCCGCCGACTGTTCGCAGCAGAGACTAAATCGGCGTCAGTCTCTTAAGCTTGCCAATGTAACTGGCTGCCCTACACAATTCGGTCTGGCCATATACACGACCTGACAACGCTGCAGGATGCTGAAGCATATGGAGGACGTGCTGCCATTCTTCGCTAGACACTACAGAGCTGTATATACTCGTGGCTCAGTGGAAGTCGGTTCATAGCCGTGACACGAAGCGGACCTACGAGGCACTATGAGGAGCACTCTGCAGGCATACCTTTGTCAAGACATTAGCGAGCGGTGCACGTCGCTGTCTTCGTGTTCTGACCTACAATGGCGTTTCTTACCACCATTCGACTATAAAGGTCACCTTTCATACGGAACATGCGTGATCTCGAGCGTGTGAAGTGGAACAGTTCGAATGTGACAAACTTCATCTCGTGCCTGAAGGTGTTGTAGGAATTCACTTGACCATCAAAAGCAGCATCATGTATTTCAAACAGCAGACCGAAGAACTTTGGGCTGATGTTGTGTGGCGTTTCTCCCAAGAACTGAAGTTCAGCAAATTGATGGGCACGTTGGAGCCATTTCAGTTGATGACTCAGATTTCGGCCTCCACACCCTGCATGTTTTTGAACTTCCCTCTGGGTTACTGGAAGACGTGTTCATTTCTACCTTCTGACCGTACGGAAATGGCATCAGTCACGTCGCAGAAAAACGGCGGACCTGTCAGGTCTTAAGTAGCGTGCATCAGATCAAACTTGAACTGACTAAGCATGTACCTTCTTATTTGACGATTGAGGCGTGTGGGTGATCATAATTTACGACAGTCTGAACGAACTTGTGCAGGCTGCGGCCACGAGGGCCACATCTGGTCGACTTTCCTCTGCAGATGACTGATTCAGACGCTAGTAGGAGATGGCGCACCATCCGTAACATATTTAGTGCTTCTTGTCACCTAGCCACTGTAGCGAAAGTGTTGGATGCACCTGCCTAGATACCTCCCGTTTAGCCATAGTTGACAGCCACTGACGGGGAAGCGAGTCTTCAGATTCCCTCTCCATCACTTCTGGAGGAAATGCCGCCCTTGCACGCCCGTCAAAACCCGAGAAACGATCTTACAGTTGCGATGCCCGTCGACTTTAGTGTCGTACCAACCTCTGCTTTCCGCGCAGGTGGGACGGGGTCGATTGATGGCTAATCTCATTCCAATACAGAACAAAACGTTCAGAAGCAGAAGGCACCGAGGGAGCGCAAGAAATGTATTCGTATGCCACCTGACGACTGTCTCCTCAGGATGGCCGCATGGGACGGTAAACCGACGTCGGAAAGCGCATCAATCTCGGAAGGCTAAGGGGACGCCCTACCTCTTTACAGAGGTGATCTTATGGTCTTACCTCTTTTCATGAGACATCAAGATACATTGGTGCAGGGTGGTGGCTTTAATTCCATCCTCCACCCCAAAGATTATTTGCTGTGACATTCACCTTTCACAGAGCTTGTCACAATCATTGACCATCTTCAATTTGTGGATATATGGGAACATGTTCATGGCGACTGTCCTAATTTCGTTCACTACAGCACACATTCTTCAACTCGCCTTGATCGCAATTATATCTCACGCTCACTAGCGGGAGGTACCTGACTGGCTGAAAGTAAGTTTCCACATCTACATCTACATGTACATGGCTACTCTGCAAATTACATTTAAGTGCCTGGCAGAGGGTTCATCGAACCACCTCAACAATTCTCTATTATTCCAAACTCGTAAAGCGCGCGGAAAAAATGAACACCTATATCTTTCCGTACGAGCTCTTATTTCCCTTATTTTTTCGTGGTGATTGTTCCTCCCTATGTAGGTCGGTGTCAACAAAATATTTTCGCATTCGGAGGATAAAGTTGGTGATTGGAATTTCGTGAGAAGATTCCGTCGCAACGAAAAACGCCATTCTTTTAACGATTTCTAGCCCAAATCCTATATCATTTCTGTGACACTGTCTCCCTTATTTCGCGATAATACAAAACGTGCTGCCTTTCTTTGAACTTTTTCGATATACTCCGTTAGTCCCATCTGATAAGGATCCCACACCGCCCAGCAGTATTCTAAAAGAGGACGGACAATTGTGGTGTAGGCAGTCTGTTACGTTTTCTAAGTGTCCTGCCAATACAACGCAGTCTTTGGTTAGCCTTCCCCACAACATTTTCTATGTGTTCCTTCCAATTTAAGTTGTTCGTAATTGTAATACCTAGGTATTTAGTTGAATTTACGGCATTTAGATCAGACTGATTTATCATGTAACCGAAGTTTAATGAGTTCCTTTTAGTACTCATGTGGATGACCTCACACTTACCGTTATTCAGGGTCAACTGCCACTTTTCGCACCATTCAGATATTTTTTCCAAACCGTTTTGCAGTTTGTTTTGATCTTATGATGACTTTATTACTCGATAAACGACAGCGTCATCTGCAAACAACCATAGACGGCTGCACAGATTACCTCCCAAATCGTTTATATAGAAAAGGAACAGCAAAGGGCCTATAACACTACCTTGGGGAACACCAGTAATCACTTCTGTTTTACACGATGACTTTCCTACTACGAACTGTGACCTCTCTGACAGGAAATCACAAATCCAGTCACATAACTAAGACGATATTCCATAAGCACGCAATTTCAATACGAGCCGCTTGTGTGGTACAGTGTCAAAAGCCTTCCGGAAATCCAGAAATATGGAATCGATCTGAAATACCTTGTCAATAGCACTCAACACTTCATGTGAATAAAGAGCTAGTTGTGTTTCACAGGAAAGATGTTTTCTGAACGCATGTTGACTGTGTGTCAATAGACAGTTTTCTTCTAGATAATTCATAATGTTCGAACACAATATATGTTCCAAAATCCTGCTACATATCGAGTTAACGATATGGACCTGTAATTTAGTGGATTACTCATACTACCTTTCTTGAATATTGGTGGCCCTTTGCAACTTTCCAGTCTTTGGCTACGGATCTTCCGTCGAGCGAACGGTTGTATATGATTGTTCAGTATGGAGCTAATGCAATAGCATACTCCGAAAGGAACCTAATTGGTATACAGTCTGGACCAGAAGACTTGCTTTTATTAAGTGATTTAAGTTGCTTCACTACTCCGAGGATATTTACTTCTACGTTACTCATGTTGGCAGCTGTTCTTGATTCGAATTCTGGAATATTTACTTCGTCTTTTTTTGTGAAGGCATTTCGGAAGACAGTGTTTAGTAACTCTGCTTTGGCAGCACTGTCTTCGATAATATCTCCACTGCTATCGCGCAGAGAAGGCATTGATTGTTTCTTGCCGCTAACATACTTCACATACGACCTGAATCTCTTGGAAATTTCTGCCAGGTTTCGAGACAACGTTTCATTGTGGAAACTGTTATAGGCATCTCGCATTGAAGTCCGCGCTAAATTTCGAGCTTCTGCCAGGTTCCGAGACAACGTTTCATTGTGGAAACTGTTATAGGCATCTCGCATTGAAGTCCGCCCTAAATTTCGAGCTTCTGTAATAGATCGCCAATCTTGGAGATTTTGCGTCTGTTTAAATTTGGCAAGTTTATTTCGTTGTTTCTGCAACAGTGTTCTAACACGTTTTGTGTACCAAAGAGGATCAGCTCCGTCGTTTGTTAATTTTATTTGGTATGAAACTCTCAATTGCTGCCTTTGAATTTAAGCAACATCTGGTCTACACTTATAATATTAATTTGGAATAAGTGGAGATTGTCCCTCAGGAAGGCGTCAAGTGAATTTTTATCTGCTTTTCTGAATAGGTATATTTTTCGCTTATTTTTCAGGGGTTTGGGGATTACAGTATTCAATCTCGCTACGACTACCCTGTGTTCACTAATCCCAGGATTATTTGTTGCTAAGAGGTCAAGTGTGTTTTCACAACCGTTTACTATTCGCGTGGGCTCATGAACTAACTGCTCGAAATAATTTTCAGAGTATGCGTTTAGCACAATTTCGGATGATATTTTTTGCGTACCTCCGGAATTAAATATGTATTCCCGCCAACATATCGAGGGTAAATTAAGGTCACCACCAACTATTACGTACGAGTCGGGTACGTGTTTGAAATCAAACTCAAGTTTTCTTTGAACCTTTCAGCAACTGTATCATCTGAACTGGGAGGTTTCTAAAAGGATCCAAATATTACTTTATTCCGGTTGCCAACAATGACATCTGCCCATACTAACTCACAGGAAGTATCTACTTCAATTTCGTGACAAGTTAAACTACTTCTAACAGCAACAACCACGCCACCGCCAACCGTGTTTAGCCTGTCCTTTCGGAACACCGTTAGGTTCTTCGCAAAAATTTCGGCTGAGCTTATGTCCGGCTTTAGCCAGCGTCCAGTGCCTATGACGATTTGAGCATCAGTGCTTTCTATTAGCGCTTGGAGCTCTGGTACTTTCCCACCACAGCTACGACAATTTACAACTGTTATGCCAATTGCTCCTTTATCTACGTTCTTCCTGCGTTTAGCCTGCTCCCTTTGTGACTGAAGCCCTTCTTGTGTTTTCCTGAGACCTTCTAACCTAAAAAACCGCCCAGTCCACGCCACACAGCCCCTGCTACCCATGTAGCTACATCCTGCGTGTAGTGGACAGCTGACCTATTCAGCGGGACCCGAAACCCAACCACCCTTTGGCGCAAGTCGAGGAATCTGCAGTCTACACGGTCGCAGAACTGTCTGAGCCTCTGATTCAGACTCTCCAAACGGCTCTGTACCAGACGTCCGCAATCGGTCCTGTCGACTATGCTGCAAATGGTCAACTCTGCTTTCATCTTGCGAGCAAGACTGGCAGCCTTTACCACTTCTGTTAGCCGCCCGAAACCAGAGAGATCTCTCCTGATCCAAAGTGACACACATCATTGGTACTGACGGGAGCCACCACCTGCAGTTGGCTGCACTCTGTGCTTTTCATGGCATCCAGGAGGACCCTTCCCACATCTGGAATGACCCCACCCAGTATGCGCACGGGTGCACCTTGGGGACCCATAGCGCGCCTAACGTTGGAGCTCCCAAATACCAATAATCCCACCCTCTGCGATTGCCCGGATATTGCAGGCTGAGTGGTCTCCTCTGAAACAGGACAGGCGACAGCATCCGATCATGCGCCATTTGCCTTCACTGTCGCACTCGACCAACAGATGGTTTCGAATGGAGGGGTGTTTGGAAGTTGAATGTGGCCCTATTGGCGTCTCCTGACTATTTGCAACTTATCGATGTGACTTGTGGCATTCATGATGTCTACGATGTAATGGTGGCTGTTATGCACAAAAGCTGCACTCTATTTGTCCTTGATGACCTACGAAATATTGGAGGAAGCAATCCCTGAACTTTTTCTATCGAGTGATGAGGGACTGCTCTGTGATGCTTTTTCACCTGAACGATGTACAATAGTGAACTGTACCAAAACACAGGCTGTAGCCCCACTCGCCGCCACCTTGAAGGGATGCTAGTGTGAGGCACTCTTGTGACAATATGCGTTTGGAAGCTTCATTGATGTATCATCTTCTAACAACAGGCGGCAACGGCGCCATCCTCTGATTCGACGCTTCACTAATGACGAAGGCAGCTAATATGACACATAATGTGGCTTTGGACTCGCCCTTCACGAGCATTGTGCTCACCATTTACGAGCTGTCATTGACGAAGTCTCTTGGCGTGTGTTCATATAGAAGCATGAGTAAAGGAAGACGAAGTCCTTGATCCTATCCTAGTGAGAGCTGCTAACATGTCATCTGACGGCTTCTCCTCGAATTTTATCAAGCTCTCCGACATCTCTTAGCACCCAAATGGACTGAACTGATGTCCACCATGGTGAGGGTCCCCGTTGCCGTTGTAGAGGGCCCCGTTGTCCCATTCACGAACCACCAGAGTGTCCATACTATCAGAGACTGTCTCCTCTTGACCGTGCTGAATAGCGAAATGAAGTTCTTTAGCGGTGTAACTTAAGAGAACGGCTCGTTATGTGATGTCCTACGGTCAGGTGTCACTAGGTGGAGCATGCAACATTTGGACAGCGCTCTGCCGCTATAGGGGTGTGATTGCTCTCATTGAGCTCAACATTTTCCTGCAGCGTAGGCCTCCTCAGACACATATCCGTCATATGGGATACACAGAAACCATTGTTGAGGTGGTCATACGTTTCCTGCACAGCGCAACATCCTAGGTCCTGTATAATAGCAGGCTCACACAACTGATTCTATCACGTGTTGTGCAGTGCTGTACGCTTTCGCTATATAACGATTGTTATGTGGACTACTACAACAACTGAAGGGGATGCCCCAAGGTGGAAATCGATTTCCTGCGCCGCCTTTCCAGACAATTTGGTCCTCTGCCTTGAAAGTGCTGACAATAACTGGGTGGGATTTGCTTAGTTGGCGATCAATGGAAAAGCGGATCTCTTAATGTACGTAAATTGCGAGCAATGTGTATTGGTATAGGCCCGCCTCAGTGGAGCGTTGACTTGCTCACTGTGAGCGATGCCTTAATCTGCCTTCACACCGATTTTATGATTGACCTGCGGCGCTCTGTGGCCATCAACTGGAGATGGCTGCTGTAGCAGGTCGGGTTTTGACTTGTTAAACATCACCTCTACTCCCTTTACCTTCTGCATTGTACACGCTATGCCATCACCTACATAGCATCACAGACTCTTCCGGTCATGCACACGTTAGTTCGCCAAATGTTGGCGGCAGTGGTTTCCTTCGTTTGTAGGTCCACATGACAATGACGTCGATAAGCTCCACTCACATACTGTCTATAGGGTTGGCGTCCGGCGATCGTGGGACGAACGCCATTAACTTTGTCCTCTCTTATCAAGAGCTCTGCTTTGATGGATGGATCTTTGCTCCTGTAAATAAAGTGTTACCTAGTTATTTCATCGAAGTGTATCATTTAAAAAAATGTATTTATGACTGGCCCGGTGCGTTGGTATTTTCTACAGCATTTAAGAATTCAACTCCTGCCGTAGCTGAGTGATCTAGGCTAAATAACCGATGAGGGACGCGGTTTACCGAGTCCCAACATAAGATGAGAGTCGTAGCCTGCTAAAAGGCACCTTCGGACCAATCGGTTGAATCAGATACGAATGATGTGGTATCGAAATAAGATGTATAAAAAATCCTAGAATTTTAACTTCTGCGTTGCGACAGAGCATTGCAATAACACTCCCTCGGTGGAGTAACAAGCACCAGCTGTACAAGAAATATGAAATGAAAAGGCCAGAGGACCCAACCACGGAATTCGGTCGGCAGGTAGCAAGTTTCATTTCAGGTGACGCCACATTGGGCAGCCTCGGTGTTGGTGGTGATAAGGAAAACTCAACACCGGGGCCACGAGCGGAGAAAATCGCAAATACGGCCGGGAATCTAACTCGCACCCGCTGCATGGGAGAAAACACGTTACCACTCAGTTAAGCAGGCGGGCTGTACAGGAAAATTTGAGGAATATGACGTAATAGTTGTTGCGAAATCAGAAAGAAGACTGAAGAGGTCAACATAGATGTGAACACTGGGCACTAAAGTTAATCAAACCGAAATGTTCAACCATCGCCTAACACAGGTGAATAGAAAAACAGTAATAACAAAACAAGCATTTATGGTTGAGACATTCCCACAATTCAACGTATCAGAGAAAATACGCAGCTCCAAGGCAAAATCTACTGTACGCGATTTACATCTCTATGAACCCTGAGGATTCAAGCTGAGGTTCGGCTTGAAGCAACAGTAATTTATTTGCAGAGGACAGAGAACAGAAAAATGTAGGTGAAAACTGTAAAATATCTTAATACGCGACAAAGAACAAACAAGGCAAATGAATAAAATAAAAGAAGATGGAAACTCATTCGTTACATTTATGACACATCCCCCTTCTAATGAATGTATCCCCCTTCTAATTATGAGACTAGAAGCTATGAGGGCGACAGAGGAAACTAATTTCATGACATCGGGACTAGAACAAAATGCAATAACTATACTGGGGACAACAGCAGAATACTAAATGACAGAGAAGCACTGTTGTTATGACAAATTGTAGTCTTTAGGAAATGAAAAGGTGAATATATGAAAACTATCGAAAACCGTTATGTTATTTCCTGTTCAAATCTGCTGGAAATAGAGGTCTCATTGAAGTTACAGCAGCTCGACGCTAATCTTCACTATGTATTCTCGAATACTAACATAGGCCTAACTGTTGACGATGGCATCAGTTTTCCACAGGCACCCTATTCACCAAGCTGAGATGTAAACCCAAATGCCAACAGAAAAGTATCCGCTTCTCTCCCATTCCACAAGATACTTTGAACTGAAGCTCTCTCCCCATGGCCAGTACACATAGTAATATTAAAACTGTTTTGTGCATTTTGTGTTCAGACATCATTCCGTAAGTCGTCACCAGATGGACTGAAAGTCAAATTAACAACGCGTTCAGAATCACATTCAACCCAAAATCGAGTATTACTTTTGGTAATCGAGTGTCGAAGAAATTAAACTTCAATAATACCAATACGAATATTTTGATAGCCGAAAGGCCCCATTACTACGCATCTATTAAGAATTAATTAAGATTTAATTGTAAGAGCTTGAGAAAATAAATAGAGGCCTTGGCCTTCGCTCCGTTTTCTTAGCTTGTTGTTGTTATTTTGGACCTCGGTGTTAGGAGTATTCCAAGTAGATATTCTCATTCATAAGGCACTTTTCACCTTTCTTGTCAAAGCATCAGTACCAATTAAATTGTAATCGTTGTGAGCAGATGATAGCAACAAGTGTATGTTCAGAATGGTATGGTTGCTCAGTGGATGTGGTGGTGTTAGGCTGTCCACGTGGTCTGAATGACGTCAGTGATGACGCATTAACTCTATCGCTAATTACCTTAGTAATGATAAGGTGGGGGCGACTGAGCCTCTTGTGGGCAACGAGTCTGATTAAGCTCTCCATATATCATCCTGCTCTGCGAGCAAGCCTACATTATACATTGTCTTGCAATTAGAAACTACTGCCCTGCTTCACCGCCTCACCTTTCCCTCAAGCACAAGCAGAGTATGGGACAAAAAATTGCTAACTTTTTAAAGAAAACCTCCGCCACTCTGCTCATTCTAATACACAAAGCATGTTCGCAGCATATTGGTGGTGGAACAGTGACTATGCAATACTGAAAAAAAATCTACAATCGGAATTTAAATAATTTGCGACTTTCGGCACAGACATATACTTTTTCAGTAATACACGAAGCACCTGTCTCAGTAGCATCAAGCAGACACAGCGTTCATTCTTGTGGTAATTACAATAAGTCTGCTGACAGTTACTTATCAAATACGAGGGTTGGAACTTTAATAGTGGCAACTATTTATATACAGCTCGTAGAAAATAGATACGTGTTTCAAGTTTTACTGACCTTCAAAGAAGTCAACAGCACTGTGTATAGCCCGTTGCCAGCGATGTGGAAGTCGTAGGATACCCTTAGCAATGCCAGATGTGTTGACAGTTCGAGTGGCGCGGTCTATTGCCCAACGAATTTGTAGCAGTTCCGATGTGAATACCATGAAGTGATCCTTCAGTTTAGAAATCGAGTTGAACTTACGAGGGCATAAGTCGTAGGTTGTGTTCGAAAAATGAACAGCATAGAGACAGAAGTGATGACACTTTCTGCAGGACCTGCAGGACAATGCTTAAGCACGGACAGTGCAAGCTGTTACTGATTTGTTTGACTGATGGTGCTGCTAATTGGTATACCACCTACTGCTCTCCCCTGACTTAAGCCCTCGTTAGTTCAACTTGATTTCTAAACTGAAGGAAACGCTTCACGGCATTCGCTTCAGAACTGCTACAAATTCGTCAGGCGATAGACCGAGCCACCCGAACTGTGAACACAACTGGCACTGCTAAGAGTATACTACGGCTTCCACATTGCTGGCAACAGGTTATACGTAATGCTGGTGACTACTCTGAAGGTCAGTAAAACTTTGAAACACGTATCTATTTGTACAAGCTATAAATAAATAGTTGCCACTATTAAAGTTCCAATCCTCGTATTACCATCTGCTATGCAACTGAAATGACAGTCATTACACTTGTTTTATATGTTACAGTGAGTAAAGTGGTAAGTTCGTTGCAGTCCTGTTTCCCCTGTTATAAAAGATTCTGAGTATTAATTATTTGACTGTATAGGCGCCACACTGTAATTCACATGTATATGACATGAATTAAGGGCATCACATACCGATGACTAAGGAAATGATGCTGTTAAAGCGTTATTGCACAGATAGCAAGACAAACGTTCAGAAATCACTAGTATTGTCTACTGACAAGGGCACTTTCCAAGATCTGAATTCAGTTCGGGATGAGACTTTGTGGTTACTAGTCTACCTCAAGGATGTCCACTCATAAAAGTGTTACAGCGCACAACGCAGAAAATTCCGAAAGAAAGGGCTCTAAAGTTTTAAACGTAGCTCATTCACACCTCATATATGGATCATAAGCAGCAAAGCAGCACAAAAATGAAGTAGTTCGATCAGTAGTGTAGTAGACACTCATGCGGCTGATCTAGGATCGATCTTATTTACTGGTGGGTAGGTAGTTAAATAAAGTAAATAACATGATTATTATCAATTAAATTGTAAATAATTTAATTTTGTTTATAAAATGGCTAGCACAGCTATTTAAAATGTGAATTATACTCATCAATATTTTCTTTCTAAAAAGTTGAATAATTTCAAATGCATTTTTGATGGAAGTAAATTAACTAACATGTCACAAAATTCTGAGTCAAGTTTCAGTTACAAGGTGTACAACTTTGCTTCTGCTGTTTTACGATAGGTGGCGAGAACAGTATGAAGCGGTCGAAAGAAACAAATCGCAGATATCAGCCAGTTGGCTTGGACCTCAGTCAACAGAACCTCATTCACATTAAATGTTTATGTTGAGTAATTCAAATTGAGTTATTTTAGGAACATCATTAGCAACAGTCTTTTCATTTGCAAGAATAGTTTGCAACTATGTCCAAGCACACATGTGATACTATCATTTATGTCCATGTAAATGTAATGTTGCTTTCACTAATTAATTTATTTAAAATTTCATCGGCCTCAATATGAAAATTTATTATTTCTGGATGAATAAATTTTCTCAGTTTTTCAAATTATATTGACCAATATGAATTACTACTGTCTCTCTATCACAATACATTTTTATTGTATAAAAACCACATAGTGCAACATTTCCACAGCTAGATCATACAGATACAGACAGTCTTTTTCTGACAACGAATGACTTACCACTAAACTGAGATGGGTAACTCATTTACTACCCATAAAAATATTATTAAGGAAATGAAAAGCGATTGGTAATCAAAAATGAAATACCAAATAAGAAACAGAAAAATATTCATGGCAACCTCTTACCTAATTCTGTTCAATTGTGCTTTAATAATTTCAAGGTGATGTGAAGAAGCAGCATTAATGATTAATGATATTCTCGCTTTGTGGTGGCTGAAATAGAATAAAATCAGTCATTTTTAGGTTTACTCCAATCAAATGCTTAGATGAGCCTAAATATCAAGAATTTATAAAAATGTGTAAAAATGGAAGATAGAAATAGTGACAACATTACTACTTCTATTGAGAATAATGAAGAAATTATACTATTAGATGAATGACAAGGTAATATGCTCATAGTATTTGATGATTTCATTCTAAAAAATCAGGATGTTTTTAGAGAATATTTTAGTACTGCCTGACATTTAGGAATAAATTATTTTTATTTAGCTCAGATAAACTCAAAAATACCAGAACAATTAGTGAGAGATAACCCAAATTTGTTAAATATATTTCGTAGAGATGATACAAATTTAAATCATATGTATCACGAGTTTGATGCTGGTGATTTTAAGTTTGACGATCTTAAAGAATATTGTAGTAAATGCTGGAATAATGGTTAGTTCGAATTTTTATGATAGAAATGACTAGAAAACTTAACAAAGGAAACTGCAGATATCAAATTGACGATATTTTTACATCACCCTTCATACATTAGAGATGATTTACTAATGTTCTTTATTTACAGTAAATGTTTGCAAAATATGACCTATATGTTAGCAAAAAAGCTAGATGAAACAAAAAGAAAAAGAATGAATTAAAAGAAGAATTTACAAAATGGAAAAGACAACCAAGAAGAGAATATGAAAACTATAAAAAAAGAATATCAGCCTTGAAACACAAGGAAGTGAAGAAGGATTAGATGACAGTCGTTCTGAAAGCTATTCAAGAATATTTGGAAGTTGAAAAAGAAATGTTTCTTTATGACCATTATGTAGAAGAATTTAATGACATACCAACAATAAAAATATGCTTATAAATTAAGAGAATCTGAAATAAAAGATGCATTGAATAAATACTGAAGAAGAGAAAAAGAACAAAAAAGATAAACAACAAAACTTTAAGGAAATAAATCTAAGTGGAAGATTATTCAAATGTATCAGTCACATTGAAAATAAAATATTTTGACTGAGACCTATTGGTTATCTTAAATACGTTGGTACATAAATTAACTATTGGTGAAAATATATGCAATGCTACAGATGTACTGGCGAATCTTTTAACTAAAAAAACACATTATAGCTAAACTACTTAAATATATCTGATGTGTCAATTGATCGACAGATAAGCAGTTAATAATGAAGATGAATTAGCTGGAAATAAAAGTCATCATAACAAAAACGTAGGAATAATGCAAATGTTAACAAAATAATTTTGTGACTTCATTACCAATAATCAAAAATGAAAATCATATATGACTAGAGTCTTAATATCTTGTCACACACTTTTTGGAAACCTGAAAAACAGGGAGAAGATTGAGTAAATTGGATTTTAAATAATTTCCAATGACAGAGATGCATCTCCCAGGATTTTGTGTACTGTAAACTGTTCACTAAACTAGATGGATGACTAGAACGTGGTGACATGGTCATAAATTTCTTAGAAGAAGCATGCAGCAAACATGACATTGCTTACAGAGATAATAAAGGTTTAGAAACTAAATATCAAGCTGATGAATAACTTTAGCTAGCTACAGAAAAGAGAATGTTTGCTAAAGATGCATCACTTGGAGAAAAATTATTAGCAACAACAGTTAGAGGCATAATGTACGGGAAGAGAAAATTGGGAATGGGTTTGGATGTTGGTGAAAGTGGGTGAGGACTAAAAAAATAGTCTCATAACAATTTTTAGGGACACTAGGTCACAACGTCTAACTGTAACCCGACACATACAGATTTGTACTTGCATGCCTCAGCTATCATGCTCCTACACAGCGAGAGGGTGTTCTGAGCACACTTGTGCACAACGCACGCTATATCTCGGATTGTGACAGCCTAGCGGCTGAATTGCAGCTCTTGCAGGCCGTGTGCCGCACGAACGGTTACAACAACCGGCAGATAAAACGGTCCTTAAGACCGAAGAAGCCGAGACCGCAGCCTTCCGAGGACGAAGACAAACAGGTTGCGACAGCGATCATACCATATGTCGGGAACGCATCGGCAAAGATCGGCAGAATACTCAGAAAATATAATGTCAAGTGCGTGTATCGCCCTCCATCCAAAATGAAAACATTATTAGGATCAGTCAAGGACGACTCAGGATTCCGGAAACCGGGAGTTTACAGCATCCCTTGCTGGAGCGGGGATATGTATATATGCCAGACCATCCGGACGGTACAGGAGAGATGTAGTCAACAGAAACGTCACGCAGACAACGCACAGCTGAACAAGTCCTCTGTGCAGAGCACTGTACCTCACATGGACATGACATGAACTACGATGGCACAAAGGTGTTTCAGCAATCGAACACCTTCTGGGATTGTATCGTCAAAGAGGCAGTGGAGATCCGGCTGCATGACGAATTAATAAATAAAGATAGCGTTTTCCAGCTAAGCAAAGCCTGGGATCCCGCTTTAAGCACGATTAAAACACAACGACAGTCTACACGGAAATCCGCTCCTGTCAGGACACCTGTAGAAGAAGAAGCATTGTCACCACGACGGCAGAGTTCCGTAAGCGGTCGTGGCCGCGGAAGGACTGCGGCCCATGAGCTGTCGCGGGGCGCCGCACTTCCCCCACCACCGACCGCGGACCGCTCGGATCGCCTGAAGATGGCAAGAAGTTGGCTTGCCGAAACATCGCGCTTTTTGGAAGACGCTACCTGGTTGAAAACCCGACAAATTTTCAACATTTCCACAGGTCCTAAAGATTATGATTTGGAATGTATTCTGAAGTATTGTGTTGAAAATACAATAAAAACAATAGAGTCTACACAGGAACTAAACTGCTGTTATTGGAGATAAAGCATTTAGAAATGAGAATTATAAGTAGAACCAATTTTGTACAAGAGCCATTTAGTAGCTTTCCAAAAATTATTGGTTTAAAAGAGTCGAAGAAATGTTACTTCCCACATTTATTCAATACCCAAGAAAATGAAAATTAAATAGGATTTTTTGGGAGATGTCAAATATTATTGTGTTGAATCTATGAAACCAGAGAAAGAGAAATATGTCTCAAATCGGATAGGCAAAAAGTTAAAGGAAATTATGTATGCAATAGAGGAAATGAATGAATGAATACTGCAATTCTGATGTAGTTATATTGAGAAGAGATTGTTTAGAAATAGAAAAACAATTCATTGAATTAGCTAATATAGATCCTTTATGTTATTTAACAATTGCTAGAGTTTTGAGGGCTGTATACTGATGCAAATATTTCCCTAATAGAAAAATTGTTGTATTGAATAAAGAGCAGAAGCAAAACTATAGCAAAGAGTCTATTGCTTGGCTAAACTGTTTAAACAATAATAGTATTCTACATGCTCTTAATGGTAGTGAAGTAAGTATATCTGGAGCAAAAGTAGATGTCTTTGATAAAGAAAACAGTAGTTTTCATCAATATCATAGCTGTTTCCGGCATGGTTGTAAAAATGTTTTCAAACTGAAATGGTTAACAATATAAATAAAGAATCGATGAATGACCTGTATCAAAAGACGTTAATAAGAAGCACAAATATGCAAAACGTTGAAGAATTTAGTGGAGATTTGGAAATGTGCATGTATTAACACAGTAGATTTTTAAAATATTAATAAATTAAAAAAGTTGCCTAAAGCTATTGAACCTTTGAATCCAAAAGGTGCATTTCATGGTTGTCAAACTAATACCATAAATTAAGAGATAAAGCAAATGCCATTATCATGACAATAAAATATGAGGGCCATTCAATAAGTAATGCCCCACATTTTTTAAAAAGCAGTTAATATACCTAGACAATCGTCCTTGTTGGTGCTTCACACTTCATGTTGGTTCTGTGCACCAGTGAAGTTTCGAAATGTTTTGCCAGGTTGGCAGAGCTGTAGTACAGAGTCAAAATGGTGTCTTCATACAACTCACATTACAACCAACATGCTGTTGTTGAATTATTCTGTGGAGAAAAAGAAACCATGACGAACATTCATTGATAGAAGTACAATTGGGCGGTGGGTAAGGAAAGTTACAGCCTCAGGATATGCAGAAGCAGAGCTCCATGATCAGCCACACGCAGGACGTCCTGTGACAGTCATTGTTCAAGACATGCTGAATTCTGCAGATGCCATTATTCGTATCGACCGGCGATTCACAACTCGACAGTTGCCTCTAAATTTGTTGGTCAGCATTGAAAGTGCATCTGCAATGATCAAGACTCTCGGATGTTGAAAGAGGTGCTCATCATAGGTTCAATGAATGCTCGCAGCGGACCACAGGATTCAAAGAAAGGCCATTTCATCTGAATTGTTGGAGCGTTTTGAGACCAACAGGGAGGCCTTTATGTCACAGATCGTTAAGGGGGGCGAAAAGTGGGTGCACTACTTTGAGCCCAAAACAAAAAGGCAGTCCATGGAGTGGTATCAACCTCAATCACCAAAAAAGAAGAAATTCAAGACAACCCCATCCGCCAGAAAAGTCATGGTGACTGTCTCCAGGAATTCTGATGGCATCATTCTCCTGGATTTGATGCCAAGAGTGTCAATCATCAATTCAGAAGCATGAAGACTCTGAATAAACTCAAGAAGCGTTTCTAACGTGTTCAATCGACACGAATCCAGTAGCAATCTTGCTCCAACACGATAATGCACTCCCACACACAAGTCTGAGAATCCAGAAACACATTGCCAAATTGGGTTGGACATCTTTGCCTCATCCACCCCACAATCCCGACCTGGTATCGTCGGACTTCCATAGCCCTTGGGCCACTCAAAGATTCTCTACAGGGAACACACTTCAAAGATGACGAGAGTGTCAGTCACGCAGTGAAAACATGACTGAGGCTACAGGACAAGAGCTTTTACCAGCAGCGAATATATGTTCTACAATAACGTTGGCATATGGCCATAGAAGATGATGGACCCAATGCAGAAAATAAGGACATGAACAACACATTTTGTTGTATATTTTCACCAAATTCTAACTCTTAACAATAAATATGTTCTGAGAAAAAATAAACGTGGGGAATTACTTATTGAGCGACCCTTGTATATTGATGTCTGTAGTCTTTTATCAACTGCAAAATATCATGAATATTATCCTAAGAGCCATCCAACAAAAATTTGTAGACCAAGACATTATACTAAAAAGGTAGAGATTTATAAAATGGAAAGTGTTGGCACCTATAGGAGTGTAGAATCAACCTTTGCCAAAAGAGATAAAGATCAATAAAAATAGAAAACTGCTCTTTTACTTATGTGTCAAATTTGCAGAAGAAAAACTAAATGAATGTAATCACAATGATGATGTAAGACGTTTTATTGGAACTTCGCCATCTGATGAAGTAAAGAAAGTCGTGGAAAGAATGATATAAAATGTTAAGTAGCAATAAAGCGTGTGATTTTAGAGACAAAAGCAACATGTTGTTTAAAAATTATGTAAAACACTTTATGAAAATATAATTAGCAACCACTCCCCATGAGTTTGAATCTAATGACTTATACCTCAAAACAGAGAAAGACAGTTGGATATTGCATTAGATCCTGATAAGATAAAAGAAAACCCAGAATAAAATACTGTTGCTATGATATGTCTAAATTCATTGTGGGGAAAGTTTAGACAATGGCAAAATATGAGTAAAACTGAGTATATTACAGATTATCACCAGTTTTATGAGATATAATTGGACAATTGATTAGACAATATTGACATAAATTTTATTAATGATAATATGGCTCAGATGAAAAGTAATTTCAAAGGTTATTATATAGAAAATAATACTGATGTAAATATTTTTATGACAGCATTCACTATATCAAATAGATGGCTCAGGTTGACAAAATTTTCTCAGTTTGACAGCCGAGTCAATGCGTTGTTCTCCAGCAACATTTCACCAAGTTTCTTACTTTCCATCTTCAGGTGACAGTGGAATGTAAGGAACTTGCTGAAACATTGCTGGAGAACAATGCATTGACTCAGCTGTCAACCCAAGAACATTTTATCATCGAGATTTGCCGAGAAAGCCTGCATTCTCATATAAGGCTTAGGTTATTTGATATGTTAGATAAACTTGGAGAATCAGTTATGTATTTTGATACAGGTGGGGTAATATAGAGTATATAGATGACGGCAAAGATACTGTGGAAACAGGTTGTACGCCAGGTGAATGGACTGACAAGTTAGGAGACAAGTGGATTCAAATCTTAGCATCGACTGGATCTAAAAGCTACTATTTTAAGAAAAATGATAGAAATACTGTGATGAAGATGAAAGGGTTTACTTCAAAATATAAGGATATTCAAAGGTTGAATGGAAAATATATGATTAAAGTACTTGAGAATGAAGTGAAAGAAAAGATACAATTAGAGTACAAGCTGATAATGAGCGAATTTAAGCCAAAAACTTAATCAACAAGTAAGTTAAGAAAGAATTCTCATTTAGTATAGTATAGTAAAATAATAGTTCTAGATAATTATGATCCAGTGCCATAAGTATATTACAATTAAAATAAGATTTCTACATTTTCTAACATAAAAATAAAATTTGTATTGGGAATTTTTTTAAACATTTATATAAATAAAGTAACTTTTTTCTTGTATTCTCCATTTTCTAAAACTACTTCCTTTCGATTTCTCTTTTTTAATTCATACTCTTGAGAATCATGGATCTGAATTAGAAAGTCAGAAATTTGAAAACTATCTTTAATGCTCCAGCTTTCATTAAATATAAGTAATGCTTCCTTTCTTCTGTAGCTAATATTTTTTGTAAAAAATTATAATTATTATTTTAATATTCATATTTTGTATGTAGACTTTCGTTTTTTAAAATTCTGTTAAGCTTTTTTTGTTCTTCATGAGAATAAATATTTTATTTCTATTTTTGTCGCCAGAGTTTTGGAGCATAATTCATTTTTTTAACTTTTGATGGT
This sequence comes from Schistocerca piceifrons, assembly GCF_021461385.2. Taxonomy (NCBI): domain Eukaryota; kingdom Metazoa; phylum Arthropoda; class Insecta; order Orthoptera; family Acrididae; genus Schistocerca; species Schistocerca piceifrons. The sequence goes on from NC_060143.1 coordinate 550,726,622, forward strand.
TCCCAATATTTTGTCTTCTTCATTTAAATAATTTTGTTCCTTTTGTCAAATACATATCTATCTTTAACAACGCCACCACTGGAATAATACTGTTTTTGCAATCAATGTTGTCTACTTATAACATGTAACATTTTTTGCAATAAAAATTTTGTCCATTTAAATGGAGCCCCTCCTGAAGAAGCTCAATAATGCAAGCAATTCTAATTTGTTTAAAAAAATAGAGATATAAATGTAGTGGGTTGAATAACACTACTGGATACAAATATTTCAATAACAGATGTGCAGATATAATTAGACTGTCCTTAATAATGGGTTTAAGATTCCTCTACTGAATGGATATTTGAAATCAATAGCAATTTAGGTTTCTAATTGTTTGAAGAGGGACATGTTAAATTGAGATACAATTGATTAAAGGAAATGAAAGCTAATTCTAATAAATTTCATGATTTAGAATTTTTAGTTTAACTGAAATTTATGATCAATTTTTTTATTATTCTGCCCACACTATTTTTTCCTGACAAACCTGCTTCGTTCTCTCTGCATTGTCAGCTACGTCACAACGAATATCTGGTTCGCTACAGCTGAGAGCTGTAGAGTTTTACAAGTGGCGTAGGTTCCAAATATCCTGGAATACCACTACCCATATCGTTTAGTGCCTTGTGAACTTTGCGTGGAAAGACTTATACCAGACTGGACATGCATACTCTGCAGCACTTTGAAATGTTGCTAGTGTCGTCGTTCGGAGGGTTTGTTGTTTGGAGTCCTCCCTACTACCAGTGATCCTCGAAAGGATACTATTTCTGGCTTCCAGCTTAATTCTCATATCCTTACAGTGCTGCCTGTATGACAGACAAAGTGATTGGTCTCTTTCTTGTTATTCAAATGTTTCTGGCAAGTTAATAGCAAAATGGCGTTTAGACAATGTAATGATAGCTCAGCATAAAGAAGTTACATAAATTTTATTTTAAACAGGGCATGAATGTTAATTTAGCACAATGATTGAACGAAAGTGAGAGTTCTGGCGCGCAGACCAGAGGGTAATCCTTCCATCTCCTGTTAAAACAGACGCTGAGAACACAAGTCAGTTCAGTAGGTGGCAAAAATCACACGTTCGTCGGAACTGCGAGGTATCATCTGTCGTTTCTACCTAACACTACTTCATGAAGTCATCATTCAGCTATTTCTTCTTGTTCACATGAAATGTGATACTGGATGGAGGGCTATGGCTTCCACAGCCAGAAATCCTACGCTACAAGAACTTGGACTGACCAATTCAACACATATCTGTTAGTCCATTCTGCAGGCTGAAAGCAATACGTATCACTAGTCCACTGAAGAGTGCTCTTCAGAGACAGATAAGAGTTTCTACATATAAAAAGCAAATTTAACTGTGTAATATGTTTACAAAAAATAGACTTTGTAGTGAAAAATGTTGTAACATTCGCCTATCTGTCTAATATTCAGTTTCTGATATTGATAGCTATATAATGTGAACCTTAGAGTTTCTGTCAGGGTGTCTCTAGGTTCAGTCCACAGGGAGGATGATCTTTCCGTAGGACGCTCTTCGGACAGCATCAGTTTGTTCTGGGAGTGAGAGACACTGCTGTATCCAAGGTGAGGGTAACGATAGTACCTAATATACTTATCGTATGCACAGATGTGGCGGAGAGTCCTCCGGTGGTTGTGCTGCTGCGGCAGCACTGAGGAGGAGGAAGAGAACAACGTTCAGTTGGAGGAAGAGGAGAAGAAAGTCCAGCTGGAGGCGGAGGGCGCCCCTCCAGACCCAGTGGCGGTCATGCAGCAGGTGAGGCTCGTCGCTGTACGTCACTCCAGAATGCTAGCAGTGTTTTGGGGCAGACCCACTGTTCAGGGGATGCACAAAAATATGGGAACGCATTGCCACACCTAACACAGAAAACCCATGGTAATTAAATAATAGCCTGCAGTCGAATGGGAATGGATGACTATGCATTCTGTATCGTTCTCAAGGGGTCTTATACCATTCTTTCTGCAAAATAGTGGCAATTTCAGGTAACAACGATGCAGGTGGATAGCATTCTCGCACCTGTCTCTCCAAAGTAGATCACAAAGGCTCGATAATATTGAGGCCTGGTGACCGTGATAACCAGGGGAGATGTGACAGTTCGACTCCCTGGAAAAGGAAACCAGTCCTGGTCGATGGGAACAGTTTGAACAGGGGCCCTGTTAACTTCGAGCACAGCATCGCCATTGGGGAACAGACGTTGTACCAGGGGATCAGCCAAAATGCTCATATAGCCATGGACATTAATGCAACCTTGTATAGTGATCGCAGGGGCCCATGAAATACCACGATACTGCTGCCCCAATCATCTCCAAACCCCCGTCGTTTTTCGCTCTTGGGATGTAAACTCGGCCATAAGTTGGAAACATTGTACAACATCACTGATTCGACCAGGTGACCTTCTTCTATTGTTCCACAGTCAAGGTCTTTTGTCTTTCGCACCACGTTTTCCTCTTACGGGCATTTTTGTCCTTGTTGATTGGTTTTGGAATTCCAGTTAGCCCTGAAAGTCTCTGCTAATGGAGCTTCCTTAGTGTTGTTGTGGTGCACATGGCGTTCGCGAGTGCCACGTTGGGTTCTGCAGTGACTTTTACTGCTGACTCATCCTACTGTTCGTCGCAATCCTCTCCATGACCGTGTGTCACGATCTCTCAACACACGCTTTCGTCTCTGTTCTCACTTAGCGGATGACGGTTTTTTTCGTTTCCCTGTACACGCTACAGATCTTTGGCATGGTGCCTCTTGGAACACCGAACACTTCGGCTACCTTGGTTACGGAAGCACTCGCCATTCGAACACCAACAGTTTTTCCACGTTCGAATTCACTTAACTACAGTATAACATTGTTGTTACGACGACTGACATCTGCAACCTATTGAGGATATAGCACAGGTGCGGTTCGTGGTCAGAGACAACAGAGCAACCTGCAGGCTTGTCCAGAATAGCACAAACTTCTCTCAATGTTTCCATAGTCCCGTCCAACGGCTTTATACAGAAGAAGCCAGGCATTACATCATAACGCAATTAGCTGTTCCTGCTTCTGCACCTGGACAAGCTTCCCTAGTGACATATACACAGCTAATCAAGGTTCAAGGAGACTGAGCTCTCCTGAGAGACCCATTCTGCTCTTACCACTTCTCTACTCACTACTTGACACTCCCCACCTCCTCCTGTACTGTTGGGTCCGCTTCTCGTGGCCTCTACTGGCCAGTTCCTTATTACATGCGGATAGACGGATAACCTGATCAGACTGGTGTGCAAAATTAAAGCCACAAACCAAAATTTTGCAAGGTTGCGTTTATTGTGCCACAAAACAGTATAATCATCTCATAGTGCTGTAGAAACAACACAAAGAATACAGAACGTAAACGACTGCAACATGCATAATGGTAGACAAAAATGTCTTCGTGTTTTCCAACTTAAAGGATTTGCACACACTTTCTGACAACTGGTTAAAGTGCTGAATGTGAGGTGTGACCACCTCTGGTGCCAACACAGACCATACAAACGACGGGGCATGCTGTTAATGTTGTTTTCAGTCTCATGTTGAGGCAAGAACGCCCATTCTTATTGCAGCTGCTGTCAAGTCTTGGTGAGTGGTTGGCGGATGCTGAGGTGATGCAACCTGTATCCACAGTGCATCACAGACGTGTTATACTGGATACAAATCGGTAGAACTAGCAGGCCACGTCATGAGTGCAAATATCTTCCGTTCCCAGGGAAACATCAACCACCCGTGCTCTATGAAATCGATCGTTATCGGCCAGCAATACGACGTCTGGGCCCACAGCACCTTGCAACAACTGCACAGGAGGTCCCAAGGAAACCTCACGGTACCTGACAGCAGTTAAGCCATGCCGATTTAACTGTACAATTTCATGAAGAGGTGTTCGAGTGGTCAACGTAACCCCCGCCCACACCATTAGGGATCATCCTCGTTATCAATCTCTTCCACAATGGTTGGGTCACGAAATCGAGTTCCGCATTCCCTCCAGATCCAAATTGGTCGAGAAGCACTGTTCACACCAAATTGTGACTCATCAGCGAAAATAACATTGGACCACAATTCGACCGTCCAGGTGGCGTCTTCACTGCTCTACTCTAGACGTTCCTTTCTGTGAAGATGCGTCAGAGGTACACATACAACAGGTCTCCGACAGTAAAGGCCACTCTTCCGAAGCATTCTGTACACCGTTTGCCTCCATGCAACACGTGCAGTGGATGCTGCGAGGTCAGATGCCAGTTGCCGTGCAGCCAAACAACAGTTCTCTGTTGCTCATGTTACACGTGGTCGGCCCTGCCCTGGTCTTCGGGACACAGTTTCGATCTGTATAAACTTTCGCCCATCTAATTCATATTAAGCCATCGGGTCACATCAGTCTGCGACTGTCCTGCTACCATGCTTCCCACGGCCCTCCACCGCAGAGAGAGTGGTAGGCGTCATCTCAGAAACTTGCCTGTGATATATATATTATTCATTTTGAGGTTGAAGCCAATTCTTGTGTCTCAGTAAGCAATCCAAAAATATGTGAACTGTACTCTACAATACATAAGCACCTAAGAAAATTATTACACGTCGATCGGCAGTGGGCACAAGTGAAACGGAACATTGCTGCTTTGTGCTATTGGCAAGCATCACGAACCGTTGACATGGTATCGATTTGAAAAGTCTCAAGGAAAATTGAGATTAAGATGCAAACACGTGTTCTTAATAACGACATAGTCCAGTTTTAAGAAAATTTTCCTGTGTTAAATCTACATTCAGAGTCAGGTGTCGGCTACGATGTAGCTAATAAACCCTTTTCTTTACAGGAGTGGCAGACGTTTCTGCAGGAGTTCTACGCAGTCTACAGCGGACTGGCAGATGAGCTGTCTATACAGTCACAAGACGTGAGTATCACTACCTCTCTGGACTTGTGTTGTAACTGATAGTCGCAGATTCTTACGGCGCATGTGCTAGTTGCAATCCGTACAGAGCCCATAATGATGGCATAAAACCTATTAACATTAAATCTAGAAGTGGAGTTAGATGTTGGTTAATCTGTAGCTGATACAGTCCTTCGTCTACAGGAACGTGAGCTGTTTCTGCAGGAGTGTTTCGAAATGTACTGCAGGATGATGGAAGAGGAGCTAATGCAGTCAATAGGGGTGAGTGTTACTAACTCTGTATACTTCAGTCTTAACTGTTAGCCATATATTCTAGGTAGCTTTTGCCGACAGCAGATTACAGTGGTGAAGGCATTCATTTCTTCAGTCGCCCCAACCCCCCACGTAACCAAAAACATTACGTACATCCACTAACTACATTTCTCTGCATCTATTCATGTCTATTGTGCACTCCGACGGACTTGGGCAAATCCAGCAGGACAATGCGTCACCCCACACGATCATAATTGCACTTGAGTGGCTCCAGGAACGCTCTTCTGAGTTTAACACTTCTGCTGCCCACTAAAGATCACTATGCCACCGAGACTGTCTGATACCACAATGTTTAACAACATTTCCCTGTTATTTGAAACATGTCAACAAGGTAGGCTACATTTTCCTCACATTTAAACGGATTTATTCAGAGTTATTGATACTGAAGCGTTGTGTGAAATCTGCCACGAAATCCCGTCAGTGATAATGAGAATAAGACATACTCGGTTTTCTTTTTCTTTTTGAATGGTTTCGTCATGTTGGTAGTCTACGTCCAGAATTAAGAAGCTAGCGTCACTGACCTCTTAAAGAGCCTAATAATTGTGTATTAAAACAGTCAACAAATTTGAAAAAACCTGCACGAATACCACTTCACCATCAGTGAAGCAGTTTAACAACAGCTTTGCCCACCTAGATCAGAAATTTACCACACATTTCCATTTGCCTCAATGCCTCATCAGCTGTAGTGACGTCACAAAACGTTGTCCTCGTCTCGCAGGAGACGGCGGCCCCTCCGCTCGCCCCCGCACCCGCAGCCCGCAGCGCTTCGGAGGTGCCTCACCGGAAGGGGAAGCGACGTCAGCGTCGTCGTGGCCGGCCCGCCACCGCCCCCCGTAGTTCATCCTCCAGCAGCGGCGACGCTCCACGCACCAGGTGGAGGCCGCGGCGGCGCTACCGCAGGCGGAAGCTACGTGCGGGTCTTCGAGGCCGGTTCGCCGCCCGCACCGCCGCCGCCGCTGCCCCCAGCAGCTCCTCGTCCGCCTCCGGCAGCAGTTGGGAGCTGCGGCGCTAGAGGCGGAGGCCCAGCCGCCGTTGTCGAGCCTGCGTCCGCAGCAGCGTGGGCGCGCGGAGGCCGTGAGTCAACAGGCAGATTCTGCGCGACGACTACAGACTGTGTTCGCGTGCACAACAGTAAATAAATGGATCCCTCGGGTCCGTCTTGGCACTCTGTTGTTGTTCTTGTAGTTTCAATCAGTGACAGACCTCACAGCGGTGACCGACATTACGAAATCGTTAATCGAATCGTTTCTGGGCATCAGCTGTGTTAGCGTCAGATCCCGCTAGATTATTGTGCGCGGAAATGTTAGCAGCAGTAAGCAACAGGTGCTTCACAGAGTCTCCCTCTGCAGCAGGGCGCCTCGCGTTTTTTTAGTGTATTTCGTGGTCGTCAAACAGTTTCACGCCATGTTTGACGACCATTTCCCAAAGGAGAATTCTGTTCAGAAAACTTAACGGGAGCAGCAAGGTTGCCATGGAGACACCCCAGTGGCAGTTTGCATCAGGCGTCGCGTCGCTGTCTGGCGGCGTCAAACTTTTCCGCTGCTGCCTGCTTCTCTGAATATTCGAGCAACCAGTCACAAGCACAGAGTGTGACACGAGATGACCTCCACCAGCACATATACATATACATACGAATTGTCTGTAAAGCGCTAGAACGGACGTGCTGGACACTCTCAAATATTTCATCTGATTTTGAGGAAACTATTTCGTAAACATATAGATTTTTTCACATCCCAAACTGACACCTTGGAGCGGTAGTAAATTGGACTTCTTTTCGCTGTTCATCATAGTTATTGTTATGCATCAAAGTCAATACACAATACACGAAATCTTAAGAGTTTACAATGGTAAACATGCATTGTGTAGACTTTGTTCCATTTCAGGCCATACATTGCTCAATATCATATTTAGATAACATATTGAAATAGTGTTATGTTGAAGACAAAAAGATATTTCCATTCTCGACATATTGGTTTGTATATATATGGGAGGATAACATGGTACATTCAATTCTACATGCGACTTGGATGACCTATAGTCATAACATACGTCGTATTTCATGTCCTTTACTAGATACGAAAATGGCATTTTCTTGCAAATGCTGATGTGGACCAGACACACACTGTGTCATGCAATTAATACCATAAACTTTTTTATCTATCGAGGTATGGAAGCAACTGCAGTTTTTTCGACACAACCATATACTTTTTTGGAACTGCAGTTAATATCTTGTCAAAGAAGCATACAGTGACAGAACACAAGTTTATGTTTACTACAACCTGTGTGGGCTACTGAGCTCTAATCAAAACATGTTATGTGTTATGTCACAAGATGTAATCCCTAACTACACCTTGTGAGCCTTTCAGTTTGCATCAAGGCCTTTTCTTTACTTACAACCTTTTAATGCTTTACAGGTGCGTGTAACGACATCAGATTCCAAATTAATTTTCTAGCATCGTTATTGAAACGGTCTTCATAGGCAGGCGTCTGATACAACACTTCAGTTTCTTTTACTAAAAGATGATACATCCAACGTGCTATCATCCCGTAATGCAAACTGTCAGGTAAAATTCCCTGTCCACATCTTCAAATTACAAAAGCCCTGGAAACATACAGAACACAAGATGACTGTTCCCACTAACTTATTAGTCGTGGTGTATGGCCAAAGCTGCTATAGTAATTAGCTTTGACGTTCTCATTTTAACTTTAGATTCGTTTCTCATTCAGTAAAATATCGAGTGTGCTTAAGATTAGCCTACATCCCCAACACCGATAAACTAAAAATAGTGTTACATCAAATCAGTTCGCCCTGTGATCGGCATGCGAATGGCTACATGGTTTTTTTATGTCAGCAGATTTGTTTAACTTTTATGTTGAAGTGTTGAACGAAACTGAAGACGAAAAATTCTAGGGTTAAGTTTTGCAAAGATCGACAAAGATCTATTGATAGGGCTTAAGATTAAATTAAAGGTAGAAGCCTGAATCGTAGCAGCTAACTGATAATGAAACACTGAAGAGTGCAGAAGAATTAAGCAATTCTGGCAGCTTTCAACTAAAATTTCACGCTACAGCTGAACAAGGATAAGTAGAAGCGGCATCGAAAAATCTTTACTGCCTTTAAACAGTCGAGCACTGAGGTGACAAAACTCAAGGGACTGTGATATGCACGTACACAGATGGCGGTAGTACGGCGTACACAAGGTATAAATGGGCAGTGCACTGGCGACGTAGTCATTTGTACTCAAGTGATTCATGTCAAAACGTTTCCTGTGTGATTTAGGAGGTACGACGTGAATTAACGGTGTCTGAACAGGGACTCGTAGTTGGAGCTGGACGCATTGGCCATGGTATTTCGGAAATCGTTAAAGAATTCAGTACTGCGAGATCGACAGTGTCAAGAGCATGCCGAGGATGCCAAGATTCAGGCATTTCCCCCCACCACGTACAACGCAGTTGCCGACGACCTGCACTTAATGACCGAGAGCAGCGGCGTTTTCATAGCTGTCGGTGCTAACAGACAAGCAACACTGATTGAAATAACTGCCGAAATCAATGTGGGACATATCCGTTAGGATACGGCAGCGAAATTTCGCACTGATGGGCTACGGCAGCAGACAGCCGACACGAGCGCCTTTGCTAACAGCATCACGTCCCCTGTCGCACCTTTCCAAGGCTCATGGACATTTTGGTTGCACCCTAAACGACTGGAAAACCGGGGTCTGACCATGTGAGCTCCGATTGCAGTTGGTAAGAGCTGATGACAGCATTCGAGTGTGGTGGAGATTCCACGAAGCCATGGACCCTCGTTGTCAACAAGGCGCTGTTCAAACTGGTGGTGGCGCCATAACCATGTGGGCTGTGTTTACACGGAATGGACTCGTTCCACTGGTCCAAGTGAACCGATAATTGAATGGTATGTTGTGGTACTTGGAGACCACTTGCAGCCTTTCAACGATGGTATTTTTATCGATAACATTGCACCATGTCAATCAATGGCCACAGTTGTTCGCAATTGGTTCGAACAAAATTCTGGATAATTCAAGATAAAGATTTGGCCACCCAGATCACCCGACATGAATGCCATAGAACATTTATAAGACATAATCAAGAGATCAGTTGGTGCACAAAATTCTGCATCAACAACACTTTCACAATTACGGATGGCTGTAGAGGTAGAATGGTTCAGTATTTCTGCTGGAGACTTTCACTAACTGCTTTATGCTGGACAAAAGGAGATCCGATGTGATGTAGGCAGGTATCCCATGACTGTTGTCTTCTCAGTGTAGCATACATAGAGCGGTTTTATCCAGAGATGAGCGATCACACTCCAAGAAAAAAGACATTTTTCGCACACAGTAAGTCTGTTACCCCAAGAACAAACAAAATTATGGCTATGATACCTCATGTTGGCTCTACCTACTATAAAGTAATGCTGTACATGGTATGGTTGTAACATGAAGTCCTGTTCGGTGGAGACACAGGATTTTCTCCAAGTGTCTGGACACATCGCCTTCATCTCGTGCGTTACATGACAGAGCCGCAACGAATGCAGCAAATGTGACACTTCTAACTTAAGACCCTTCTTCACAAATCCTGTTGAGAGCTAACTGGCAACCCAGGCAGTGTACCCACTACATACTGTGGGATATCGCCGGACTGTATCTTACCGCTTAGGGCGTGAACAATATGATTGTGTATATGACATCATGAGAACCAGACACCAACTCACTGGGTCTCGAGACTGGACGCTTGACTTTCTGAGCAGAACAGTCTGCAAAACGAGTTCACTGTTTGTATTCAAATAAGACGCTCTCAATCCGCAGCACTGGCCCCACTCGAGATCTGTTAACAAGGACATGTCCCATGTGCCTGAATCAACTGGACTGCACCAATACACCAAATCAGTGAAGAAATTCGCGCTGATCATTTTGTCCTGAGTCGACACCACTTCAAATAGGATGTGAAACAGATAGTATTGTTGCAAATTGGGAACGCTTGTATAAGGTCCATATCTATGTCACAAAGCCCACTTTAGAGCAGATCACTTATAAAGGAAGCAGCTGCTTCTTTATGGGCAAGTTCAAGTAAACGCGATGAAAAGCAACCAATGATAAGAGATCCTAATAGAAAATGCTTAAAAAGAAAAACTTTTATCCTACTCTCATTGTTTGTATAGTTTGAGTTTTGCTGATCACCAGCCTCTTTCTTGATACTCTTTTGCCTACAGAAAAATGCTATGTAGAGCCACCAATGTTCTGTAGGACAAAGTTAATACTTATTCTCGGTGCAGTTGACGTTACTGCACTGTGTGTCAAATCAAGAAGCTGAGTCCGTGAAATGTCACTCTACAGTCAAGATGAGTTATGAGTATGGCAAGCTGATCGTCGAACTGGCATACACATAGCGACATTATTCGAATATTAGACAACTAACATGAGATGCAAAACACTGAACATCTGCCTCATCATGGTCCCTGCGCTCATAACGGTCCTATCTGCTGCCTCCTAGCTATAAATTGTGGCTCCTAGCTACACCGAGGAGAATGCAGAAGTGCTTTGCGCTGGCTTTCTGGAGGCATCTGTGAAGGCTGTGTCAACACAAGACAGTATGCAGTCGTCTCCAGGCGATCCATTAAGAACCAGATCATGAACCATGCTCACCCTCCCCTGGACTGTATTGTGAGTGAAGGATGTGGGTGAAGGAGCACCAAGAACGGAAACTGGACCAGTGTGTGTTCTCTAGCCCTGATGGCCATGGTAGTTGGGAGTGGACGTGGCCAGGTTCCAGCACACATCTGACGCATGCAGTCCCATAAGATGATCGGGCAGGGTGGGGGGAGGGGGGCGTGCATCAGTCATGTTTTGTGCCAGAACTGTCTACAGTCTACATAGGTTGGATGCTGCTCGTCACCAATTGGAGGGCTGTGCACTACTGCGATAGTACCCTCCAGCCTATTGTCCAGATCTTCCAAGGCAATAATGCACGAGCACACCGCACCCTCCTCGTGAACATCTTCTTCCAGATGGTGGGAATTCAGTGAATGGAATGAATTGCAGTATCTCCTCACAAGAATCCTTCTCAGTATGCTAATAACAAGCTGTAGCTTTCACTGTGTAAACATAGAAACCCTTCTTGTACAACGAGGAAGGCAGAGTGCATTTACTTTGGTTATTCAGAAAACTTAGTCTTTCATTCCTTCTCCACTTGTATTTAAGCACACATGTGCTCATGGACACGCAAGTTACACCATTTTTGAGCAGTTTATAAAGAGAAGGGTTCCAAAAAGGTTTACTTCTGTTGTGTTCACCGAAGTACACTTGACATTAAATGTAAAGGTGACAGGAAGAGAATCCATCATCACAGAAGGTAGTCGCTCTGATTGATCTTTCTTACTATGCACACAACATTTGTCTCAATGCAAATTAGTTATCATCAGAAATTTAAGGCAACCAGAGTAAGAAACACCCAACAATAATTTATTAATAATACTAGACTTTTTCTGCAACTTTGCTTGGACATGCATTTGACATACACAGTAAGACCAAGAAAAATGTGACACTCTTTGATAGCCGATATCAATGGAACAAAATGACATACCGTTACAATAATACCTTGGGGGGAAAGGTTATTTTATGTGTTCAAAGTGATTCCCTATTAGCAGCCAAAGAACGTCACTGGCGCCGAACTGTTGACCGAACTACAGCTATCAGTTTTGCTGATGTGATAGCCACACAGGATGTCTCGATCATTTCTCGTAGCTCATTCAGTGCACATGGCTTCTGTGGATAAACTTCGTTTTTCAGTATCCCCAATAGGTATAAGTCAAGAGGAGTAGGATTTGGAGACTTCTGTGGCTACTCAACAGCTCCTCTTCAACCTATCCATTATACAGGAAGATTTTCATCCAGGTAGGCTCTGACATCTCTGTTGTAGTGAGGTGGAGCGCCATCTTGTTGTAGTAAAAATCTATCATTCCAAACACCTCTCAGATGGCGGGTAAAACATGTGTTTGCAGCATATGAAGATACACCCCACCAGTTACGATATCTTCAAAGAAGAACTGGGCCAAACAAAACACATGATGGAAGACCATACCACACATTAACACCCAGTAGACTAACATGTTCGTCCACTTGAAGTTGAGGATTTTCAGGATCCCAGTGCACACAGCTGTGGAGGTTTACAGTACCATTCAGTTTGAATTGCGCCTCGTCAGACCAGAAAACCATCCCTGCAAAGTATTCATCCTCACGAAGTATGCCTTCAAATCACTCTCAGTACCCCGTCCTTTGATACAGGTCATCTTCGTTCACAATGTGCAGCGATCTTGGAGTCTACACTTTCCACTTTACAGCTTTCAGAAATCGTTGTACGCTTGATTAGCTTACCTCACTTTTACATGCACCCTGCTTCATAGATTTTTGAATACACCTAGTAAAATGATGTGACACAGCATTGCTGAAAGCTGGATTTTGTTGATGCTTTCAATCGGCCACACCTTGATGCTTTCAATCGGCCACACCTTTCCTAATGCATATCCTGGACATTACCGTTGGCTTCATATTCATCCTAAATATGATGAACTGTTGTACGTGTTGGTGACAGTTCTGTACCTCCATCATGTTTCTGTACTTGCAGTACTAATTCAGTATGGCCTTGCATTGCTCAAATGACAATCTTCATCATTCATTGCTGCACTGTCATCTGCTGGAAAACGCGCGCCGAAATCTGTTGAGAAAGCAATGGACTACACTACCATGCAAAATTGCTATGATGAGTCATTTTGTTCCAAAGATATTAACTATGAAAGAGTGTCTAAGTTTTTCTGGATCCTTCTGTGTATTGCAGACATCTCCTCTTCTTCCTCTCTCCTATCTCTCTCCTCACCTCATCGTTCCAGCTCTGTATTTCCATCCCATCCTTCCCAAGCTGTTTCTCCACATCCTTCACTACACTTCATTCATCTCCTTTCAGTTTCTCTCTCCGAGCACATTTTCTTCCCCCTCTCTTTTTCCACATTCTCCTGTCCTCACTCTGTCCATATCATCCTGCCCCTTTTCAGCCGATCCACAACCCTTCTACCCCCTCCACCTGCTTCCTGCATTTCCACCACTCAAAGTATATCTCCCCTCCCCCTCTCTTTCCCTAGCCCCAGCTCTCTCAGCTGTCTGTCCATCTTCTCCACCCCTTCTCCCAGTTCATCACCCCCTCTCCCATCGATGTATCTCATGCTGGAATTGCCAATGCTACATGCATAAGATGGCTCCTCCCCCCTCTCTCTCTATCTCCTCCTCCCAACATTTTCTATATAACTCCTCCTCCCCCCCTTTTGTCTATTTCCTCCACTCACTCTCTCTGACCATGTCATCTTTCTCCTCTCACTCTCTCTGACCATATACTCCATCCCCTCTCTCTCACAAAATCTTCCTATCCCCTCCCTCTGACCACATCTTCCTACTCCTTCCTCTAACCACATCTATCTACACCTCTTCCATCTCCACCTACCCCTCTCCCTTTTCCACTTGCCCACTAGCCCTCTGCATACGACTTCCACCTGCCTCATACTAATTCCATTCTTCCCCAGTGTCCATTTCCTCTTCCCCCTCGCTATATTCATCTCTTCTATCAATCTCACCCTGTCCCAAGTCATGCTCATAAGCACATGTAGCCTCTGCAATACAATTGAATAAAGCAAGCAGTTACTACATCCAGCTTGAATAACATTTCTGCATCTGTAAGATCACAGATGATATGCAGCACCATGCCTTTCTGTTAGCTAATGCTGGCCCATCGGTGTTTCAACTCTTCAAGGAGCTTCATCCCAATGCTGAGCCACAGGCCCTCTCATACACCACCACTGAGGGTAACCTCGACAAATATTTTGAATCCCATAATCCACATCACTGCAGCCCATCACAAGTTCTTTAGTTACCAGAAGCTATCCTGAGAGACCTACTGTGAATGGATTGCCCATTTCAAGGCCTCTCCATGGAGAGTAGCTTTTCTTGTTCCAGTAGTTAGTGTCATTAGCAGTATGCCTTCTATCTGGTAACGGACATTGTGGTGGTGCATTCGCCCAATGAGGCTCTCTGCCAAGACCATCTCAAACATAAGGAATCTTTGGTGGATGCATGCCTTTTCATTTTTAGTGCCTATGAACAATCTTTCTTTCTTTGAGAGGGAAAAATTTGCGGACTTCTCGATGACGCAACGTACAGAAGGATAGAAGGATAACCGACAAGTCGCCTTCAAAGAAGAGCCGTTGAACTTCTTCACAGTACCTTTGATGGAAAAACTGCCAAGAAACTTCGACCACGAGCGGCTACCAAAGGTCCACAAGGAGGGGACACCTTTGCGTCCAATAGACAGCAACATAAGAGCAGCAACCTATGAACTAGCCTAACACGTGACGGGTCTCCTTAGTCCATTAGTGGGAAAATGCGAAAACCACATCCACAGTTCCATCCACTTTGTGCAACGTACACAAGAACTTCGGCTCCAGGATAGAGGCTTGTTAGTGAGCTTCGACGTAGTGTCCCTCTTCACTAGGGTACCACTGAAAGACTCCATCGATCTGATACGCAAGAAATTCGACAACAACCTAACAAGGCTCTTCGAGTTCGTGCTCACCTCAACATACTTCCTGTTCGACGGAAATTATTATGAACAGACAGATGGCGTCGCCATGGGATGCCCGCTTTCACCGGTTGTAGCCAACTTTTTTATGGAGAATTAAGAGGAGAAGGCAGTAGAACAAGGAAAACAAAAGCCAACTTGTTTCTTCCGCTACGTGCATGACACGTTCGTTGTTTGGCCACATGGATGGGACAGCTTAAATGAATTTCTGGGACACCTCAACTCGCTGCACCCCAACATACAGTTCACGATGGAGGTGGAGCAGGATGGTGCCCTACCGTTTATTGACGTCCTGGTGAAACGGAAACCTGACGGCAAGCTGGGATACGGTGTATACAGAAAACCTACATACACCTAAATGCCTTCAGTTGCCACGACAACTCCCAGCGTGAAGGCGTTTTACGCACACTTGTTCACAGGGCACGATCGATGCGATCAGGAGAGCCTTCCAGCAGAAATGCAGCACCTCGAGACAAAGTTTCGGAAAAATGGGTAAAACCAAAAGCAAATAAGACTTGCACTCCGACAGACTGCGCCAAGAGAACAAGAAGAAGAAACAGAAGAACACAAGTCATTGGCGTCAACCCCTTTGCCGGAACCACCTCAAGAAAAACCGGTAGAATCCTGGGGAAAACACAGTGTGAAATGTGTATTCCGACCCCCTGCAAAATCCTAGACTCTACTAGGTTCAATGAAAGATGACCTAGGCCTTCGAAAACAAGGCGTTTATCAAATTCCCTGTCAGTGCAGAAAATCATACATTGGGGAGACAGTCCGCACTGTAGAAGAGAGGTGCCACGAACACAGGCGACATACCGAATTACGCCAGGCCACTAAATCAGCCACGGCTGACCATTGTATAATGACTGGCCATACTATGGACTATGAAAAAACAAAAATACTCTATCAATCCTACTTCTGGGACTGCGTTACTAAAGAGGCCATCGAAATGCAACTACAGGACGATATAATTAATAAAGACAGCGACCTTCAACTTGGTCAGGCTTGGAACCCCGCACTCAGCCTGGAGAGAAAGATGCGGTCCCAGAGATCGAACACCACCCCCAACGGCGGCAGCAGGGAGACTGCAGACCCCAGTTCAGACCCAGGCGCCGCTTCCCCCACCACCTCCAGCAGCCGCCGCGCCGGCCGCACCGAAGGCACCGGGAGAGAAACGGGTGAGGGGGTAACGACTAGTATATATAGGGCGCCGAGAGGAACAGCACAGCATTCGTCAGGAACCACCTGAAGATGGCAGCGTGCACGTCTGCCGAAATATTGTGGAGAAATTACGACGCTACCCGATCGGATACCCGAGAACTGTTCAAATTGAAAATACGCCAGGAAAACTTCAGATCGCATAGAGATGGAATAGATTTGGTGAGGAACTATGTATTAGACACATGTACGGGACTATATCATTTGATCAAATTCATTGAAATGAAGGGAATGCAAAGAAATTCTTTCTCCTAGTGATGCTGTTGTTATACATGCTATAGGAGTACCCCTGACAATGAAAATTTAAGGTGTGACAAGACATATGTTCATACAAACTATAAGTTAGAGAGTCTGGTCATAAGCATGATGTGTGCCTTTAAGTTGCAGTCTGGCACAAGATCATTCGTTATGACATTCACTACATTGCAGGTTCATCTTTCTGCATAGTTTTCAGGTATCTAATTTCATATCATTCTATCTTCATTACCACTGACACCATTTCTTTCACTTCTATAAAATTAATGCAGTCTATATATATCCCTGTGGTTGCAAAAATGATTACCCACCTAACCCAGTCACTCCAGTGGTGTTCCTCCTACATACTGTCTGGAAGGACCTCTGGTTATAGTGCCCAGAACTAATAGATGGAAACATTACTGTCAATGACAGTCTGAATTAGGCACGGAGGCATGCTCACACAGCCTAATATTTTAGGTAATTGCTCAAAAGAAACAGACATTCTGGGTTAGAGAATTGTTTTGGTTCAACTTTCCATTTCTCACAAGATATTAATTCCACAGTAGGTTCTCCATTTCAGAACGAGTGTTACGATCTTATTTCAAGTAATTGCATACTCTGATTTTATCCCTGCTGACACTACATGAGTAGATTTCATTTTATTGAATTTGGTAGGTTGTTATAAATCTGTATTGCTGGGTAGGTCATGGTCCCCCATGAGTATTCCCACACACACAGTGGGGGAATCACTGGTAGCATGGTTTGTAGGAAGTATGAAGGAACATTAGTAGCAGTGAATGTTTGAGACAGGCTGGAGGTGTGATCAGATAAACCAAAATGTAGTTTAACACTGACTGATTACAACAAGCAGGGGATCCAGGTTTTTAAATAAAGTCCCAGACTGGCACTAATTTTTGTCTATCACAAGCACAATAGCATTTCCCCCAACTTTTTCCTCCCTCTTTCTGATTAAAGAATCTCTGGCCCTATAACTTAAAATTTGTACAGTCTTCACATTCAGATCTGTGACAAGCTGGTAAGTGCAAATACTTCCTATTTTTATTACATGAAGACGAAAGTGAGTTTCATTCCATTAAAAACGATTCCTCTCCCTCTCTCTTCCTTTCTTTCAGAGTCTGTGGGCTGAAAAAATTAATCTTTTATGCAGATGATGTTTGTGTATGTTGAATAGTGTGACATATTTGCCCAGAATAATACATTTCTAGATTCTTCATTGACTCAGTTTGATGACCTGGAGCAGTTAATTAGTCAAATCTATGCACTGTTACCACAAAAATAAAATTAGTTTTTGCAGTAATTGTTATTTGGTAAGCTAGGAGAACTTAAATGATAACAATAAAAAACTGTAACAAAATAAATACAGTGTTCAAATGTGCAGGGCAATTATGCAGAATATCTTGATATTTTCTGCAAATAAAGGTACAAAAATATCCTATTTTTGGGAACTATTAGTTTTTCCCCTGAAGTAGAAAGAAGAATAGGTTGGAAAGATTATTAAGGAAGGGCATGTAACTCAGACCGCAGAATGTGAGGGACACACTTCTGAGGATCATGAAGAGCATACCTCAACCTAATAGGTGTGAAAAAGCCTGAGACAGGAGCCAAAAGGTAGTCAGAGTTGAGAGTAAGAATACATAGAAAGAATAGTTAGAGACAGATACGAAATGGATATTATAGTGAACACATCAGTTAAGCAGTTTCTCACTTACCCCCCCCCCCCCCCCATTATCCCCCTCCTCCCAAAACATTGCACTAATACTATATAACACTGCCCCTAGCATTGATAACGCCAAATTGAACTGAAGTCACTCATCGATGATTACATCCCGTAGAGCTGCCAATCTACAGGCATGTTGAAGCTTCCTGCCAGATTAAAAATGTGTGACAGACCAAGATAAATTGGGACCCTTGCCATTCATGGACAACTGCTCTGATCTGATTTGATTTGATTTGATTTTGTTTTCTTTTGTGGTGCAAAAAACGAATAAGGTCATAACCACCCAAGTGGGAACCATAGAACACGAACACAAAAAAGGAGTTAAAAGTGACTACATGTTAAGCACAATTGATGCAAGGAAAGAGAGCTACAAACAAGGACTACGTCTTGCAGATAGTTCCACAAAATACACTGTAGGGACAACAGTGGTCTCGAACTAAAGATTAAATGTCCTTCACCGCATTGCTTCGTCAGATAAAAATTAAAATGCTGTCAATAGCCTGTTCATTGTTGACTAAAAAGACCAGTAACTCAAATGGCAAACATACATTAGAACATAATCAGTTAAAATGGGGCATTCGGTCAGGAAATGGTGAACTGTCAAGGTTGATAATAGTGAGCATTAAGTTGTGAGTGATTACTGCTTAACAAATGGTGATGACTAAAAAGACAGTGCCCAATATGCAACCTAGCTAATATGATCTCCTCATGTGAAGAGAACCAAGACAGGTCAGCCAAACTGCTGGGAGAGTTTTACTCCCCAGAGCTTGTTCCCATGAAGGGAAGAACAGCGGTTATGCCAAAGTAACACCAATAGCTGATAGATGGCAACACAAATACCATCAGATGGAATGGAAGAACTAGCGGACCGAGCTACGAAGACTGCAGCCTTGGCAGTAGCGTCAGTGTCCTCGTTTCCTGTCAGACCAATGTGACCAGGAACCCACATAAACATCAAAGTGGCTCCATCAAGAGAGAGCAAGTTACAGCTTTCCATGATCCGTTGAACTAAGGGATGGATGCTGTACAGCACAAAGAGAACTTGAAGGGCACAGAGAGTCAAGGCAGATGACACAATTGAAACGGCTGTGTCGCCGGATGTAATGCATGGCCTATACAGGCGAAGAGCTCAGCTGTAAATATTGAGCAATGTTCCAGAAGCCAGTACCGAAAAACGTCGGTGACACTGATGAAGGCACACCCAACACCACCGTCAGTACAAGAGCCATCAGTGTATCCGAAGGTGTTACCACTAAGATCTGTGCGAAGGTCGAGAAACTTATACCGATAGATCGAAGCTCGAGAAGCTTTCTTAGGAAGTGAATGAAGTTCAAGGTGAACAGGGGCTGCCACACGAAGGCAAGAAGGTGAAGGGTTCACAGCCATGGGGAAAGTGTCATGGAGCATGAAGTTAAGCTGCCAGAGCAATAGCTGAAAATGAACTCCAAGAGGAAGCAGAGAAGAGGGACTCACCCCATACTAGTGGTCAAGTCATCAAAGAATGAGGCATAGGGTGGGTGGCCAGGCATGGCAGACAAATGGCACATGTATCTGCTGAGGAAAACATCATGCAAGTATGACAGCAGTAGTTCAGCACCTTCTGCATAGAGTTTCTCAGTTGGACAAGTGTAAAAGGTACCAGTGGCCAAACGGATTCCACGGTTGTGGATTGTATTTAGACAGCGTAAGATGGATGAACGTGCAGATGGATAAACGAAACAGCCAGAGTCTAGTTTTGAACAGACAAGGAATCGGTACAAACAGAGGAGGGTGGTCTGATCTGTTCTCCAGGCGGTACAACTCAGATCACGTACGACATTGAGGGACTAGGTGCAGCAGGTGGCCAAATAAGATATGTGGGACGTCCAAGAAAGCTTTCCATGAAGCATCAACCATCAAAAATTGCGTAGTTTCAGAAAACGGAAGAGAAAAGACAACGGAAGAAATCCATTACGCTGTGAGAACTTATTACAAACGGATTTGTCAGTGGAAAAGCGAAAGTCACTGTCGATGTTCCACGACTACAGGCGATCGATACATCACAAAAAACGCCACTCAAGGAGACAAGTTCGTGAAGCACTGCAATACACCGCCAAATTGTCAACGAAAAGGGCATACAGGCCATAATAGGGTTTATGGCTATGGTAAAGTGAACAACAGTCAGAATGGAACCATGAGGCACCCTGTTTTTCTCGATAAAATACCGAAATGGCAGAGAACACAGGTATCTTGACACTCTTTCCCTTAAAAATTTCCTAAGGAAACAGGGCAAGAGGCCTTGGAATCCCAATGTATAGAGTGTACAAAGGATACCAGTCCTTCACCAGATCTTGTAGGCTTTCTTCCAGTCCAAAACACGGCCACAGTCTGGTATTACCACAGGAAACCATTCATGATGTGAGGTGACAAAGTGACGAGATGGTCAACTGCAGAACAGTGCACTCAAAACCTCACTGAAAAGTGGTTGGTAAACTGCAAGTTTCAAGTCACCATGCATCCAGGCATGAATCATATGATCCACTACCTTGCAAACACAGTTGGTGAGAGAAATGGGGTGGTATCTAGACGAAAGGTGTTTGTCCTTACCGGGATTAGATATTTGTATGACAGTGGCTTCACGCTATCATCTGGGAAACGTGCCCTCTGCCCAGATGCAGTTGTACGTATGAAGGATAAAGTGCTTCCCACAAGAGAAAGGTGAGGCAACATCTGAATGTGACCACAGTCAGGCCCTGGAGTGGAAGATCGGGATGAGCTGAGAGTACGACCTAGCTCCCGCTGAAAGGAGATGGGTATCACCTGAGCTTCCTCGGCTCGTTTCCTATGGAGGAAGGCAGGGTGACAGTGAGTGGAGCTCGAAATCTCTGTAAAATAGTAGCCTAAGATGATGGAGATAGCAATGGGGTCCACTATGACATAGTCTTCTACGCTCATCCCAGAAACTGGGCATTTGAACTTGGTCCCAGAGAGGTGTCGGAGGTTAGGCGACATGACGGAACAGAGTCGAATTCTTACAAGCACTACATCAAGAAATCCAGCTTTTTTTTACTCTATCTCAAAGAATGAGACAACAATGCACACACAGCTGTTTACAATGAATAAAGTAAGTCATCGTAGGATAATGGTAAAACGCGGAGAGCACGTCTCCACAAGCAGATTGCGACACATCATTCCTCAGTTCACCAATGAACTGGGACACGACTCATTAAGGATGAAGTGCGAAGTATGGACCACTCCGCAGCAGTAAGGATAAGGTCTGCAAGGTACTCTACCCGGTCATTACAGATGGGGAAATGTTGTTAGTCGAATGTCGCCAGGGTGGAGTACAGCCTCCAGTGGGCCTTAGAAAGCTTGCAATTGGGTTTACACATAGATGGGATAGAAGTCAGCAATTGGATAACACACAGGAAATGGTCGCTCGAGTATGTGTGAGAGAAAATGGACCACTCGAAACGATGGGCAGGCTAGGCAGTGCAGAATGAGGACCCCAAATGGGAATCAGTCTGTGGAGGCTGAAAGGAACGAGGGTGCTCCAGTGTTAAGTGAGGTTGAGTTGATTGAGGAGGTCAGCCATGAGGATACCTCTCAGAAAGGTTCCTGTTCCACGGGATCTAAAGAGGTGTCGGCAGCCTCTCTTGGTTGGCCTGTGCATTCCAGAGCAGAGAAACGGTTGGCAGTGTGCACGGGGACATGGAGGTTGGCCAGGTGAGGATATCACACTGCTGAAGAGGCTCTCTGAGTCAGGGAGGAGAAGACCGTTTGCCTTTGATTTCTTAGAGTCTTTGCGGTTGGCAGATCAAGACACAGATGATTGTTGGCTGGAAAGACATAAAAAGTCTTCACAGGAGTATTCCTTCTGTTCTACTAGATGTGTAGCAAGTGATTTCGCCACCAGAGGCTTGTTATACGGCCAGAGGGCACGCAGACGAGGATGCTACCATGACATTTGGCAATTTGACAGCAGTAGTGCTGAATTTGAGGTCGCAAGTTTGTATGACTGTGTCCTTTATGGAGTGAGGAGTAGCAAGAACAGTAGTTTTAGTGCCAGATTGTAAAATGCATGGCTTTCGACCAACCAACAACATGCGAGTGATGGGGCTCAGTCAGTAGGGATAGCTATTTAATTTTATTTTTTTTTAAATCACCAGCCTTCTCAGCTTCTCAGTAGTCGCCGCTATGTGAAGATCGCGATCGGATTGTAGTCTCTGGTCACCGCGTATCTTTGGCGAGTTGGCATCCCGCGGGCCGCGACACGAAAGAACGAGGAAGAAGGGGGTTTCTGGGAGTTAGCTCTAGACTGTGTTTGAGGAGTGACGTCGGTGTTGTAGGGCAAGGCCGCTTGGTTGGTAGGCCCTGCGGAATCAGTCAGTTGGGGGTGGAACGCCGCGGGCTCGAAGATCCTAGCATGGAGGGCTGGTGTTGTCACGATGGCTGTCATCGTGTGGTCATTCAAAGGCTGAGAAGTGATTTCTTGGGTCTGCTATTGGATTCCGAAGAAGAACTCTAAAATGGTGCATGTTGCTGTTGCGTATATCAGACTTGTGAGTGGTGTAAGCCTCGCTTCAGTACTGCAGTCTCTAGCTAGAGCGCTGCTTGGGAGGAGAGCATTGATATTGGCATTGTCATCTATTTAGCTGCTTTAGAGTAGATTACTGTTTTGGATCAAAGGCGGATCCACTTATGAAACGTGTTAACTGCAGTTCACTTCTTATGGTATTTTACAATTCTACTTGTCATGATGAAATCGCCAATAGTATTTTCATAATTTAGCTTGGGACGTCATTCTGTGGTTTGGTGTGGCCCTCCAAAAGTGTTTAAAGCTCAAAATATTTTCTTATTGCCCTTGCTGAGGTTGCCTTGCAACAGTTGTTGTCTTGCAACAGTTTGGTGAGCTGTGGTATAGTCAAAGTCCTCAGTAGTACCGCATCAACTCCCTCGCCCCTTTTAAGACTTGTGAGCCGCACCCATAATGACATATACTCCCAGTATGCAATTTGTGTAAGCTGGTTGGCCTTGTTAACGTTTTGTGTATCGTGGAAAATATTTCCCATGCCGCATATGATCCTGAATGATAGCATGGCGCACAAAAGCGCATAACCACGACGAGATCAAAAGATCTGTATTGTATATTATTGTTTAACGGATGTAACCACTGAGCTTAAGAGTTGATTTGTGTTTTTTAATTTATTTCGAAAGGAAAAGATTTACATACCTGCTTAATTATAACATCTATGCTTAATTATTTGGCGTAATTCGTTGGATGTAGTATGCATCACATTTAGGGAGGTGAAAAGTGTTTAAAAGGAAGGAAAATATTTTGTGATACACTGCACATAGTGAAGGCTACAGGGTTTGGGTGTACGTAGATAGTAATCAGATTTTGTTGCATTTAAGTTGTTTTAATTAAAATTTAGTGATCAATATTTTATTGCCTTTAGAGAACACAGGTGATATCGAGGAAATTTTTGTATTGCCATGTGGCGTTATAATCTTTTATTTAATCTTGCGTTTAGTAATTTATATTTTTTTCCTTTTTTTAAGAAGGAGTTTTGAGTTTTAAGTGTTGTAAATTGATCCTGAGAGCTGTTCTTTGATCTTTTATTATTCAAGAGATTGTTGGTTAAATAATTCTTCAGGAACTTTCATTAAGAAACTGTATTGAGGATCTTGCTGTTCATGATAACGAATGTTCACTTACTATTTTAAATTCAAGTTAATAAAGTTGTAAAATTTTAAATGTAAAAAAAAGCTTTTAAAAACAGTGCCTGCCTGTACTCCCCACAGCTGCCACGGCCTCAAGGTGTTGGCCTTTGGGCATTGTCTCATGTTTTCCCCGGTATCTACCCAGCTAACGCCTGTGGGGCCATGTCAAAGGTAAGGCACTTTTTCTCACAGCACCCAGATTTCCTGGACAGCCTGCTCATCGAGATGCATGGAACAGTAGTGGGATCAGGCTGCATAGTCACCACTGCAATCAATAGATCTGGGAGGAGGAGGCAGGTAATTGCCCTCATGAGCATCCCTGCCACAAGCAACACATTTGGCCATGTTTTGACATGACATTGGAATGTGGTTGTAACGTTGACACTGGTAAGAGTTCATAGGATTTCGAATGTACGGTTGGACTGGCTTTGATCTTTGATAGAAGTACTACTCTATCAAATGTGAGGAAAAGAGTCCATGTAGACACTAAAGTTGCATCAGCCCTTCTCATTACCCAATGGGCTGCAATGACGCCCTATCATAGAGATAAATTTGGATATCTTGCTCAGTGAGATCATGGAGCAGCCTGGTGTAGATAATAATATGCGCAGAATTCTGCATTTAGTCGCCTCGGCAAAAACAGAATACTGCTGTTTTGTCTAAAACTGACATGGTGAGACCGTGGCTGTGTACAATTAATGTAGGTTAATTCTTACAGAGGAAAAAACAGCAACCAGCCACTATTAATACTGCTATTTTTGTAGGTAAATAGCGCTAAATAAATAGCAGTATTAATTGTGGCTGGCTGCTGTTTTCTTCTCTGTAAGAATTAACCTACACTAAAAACAGGATAGCCATGGAGGAGGAAAGCTGCAAGACTTTAATATAGCCATTGGTCTTCAAAAGCAAAGTGCCATTACATAAACGATAGCAGGATTTCGCAGGGGCTACAACTGCCTCAACACCTAGCAAAGGATTCAGACTAAGTCTGTGAAAGTGATTGGCTCACTGTAAGAAAATTCCCCATGGTTGCCAGCATCTCCGATCGCATGCTCCTTCCAACTGAGCCATGAGCCCCCATCCCCCACAAACGGAGGATCACACGCTTTAGATGATTTTTCACACCTCAGGTCACACTTCTCGAACTCCTGAAAGAGTGAGCAATTGGCAATTTGGGAATGTAACACTTCAGGCAATCACCCCTCCCTGGGTATGGCCTATACCAGGGGGTACATACAAATACTACCCGTCGACCCAGGGCTCGCAATTACGCATTACACAGTCACCTGTTATGCATCAGACACAGGGGCCTGCTTTCAGGAGTGCAAAGGGAGGAGAAAGAAACATAGGTACCTCAAACACCAAAGCAGAGAAAGAATAGGGAACACCCCACACGTCGTCCGTTGGTGCCAATGACGACGGCACACCCGACACCAAAGGCAGCCCAACAGCCATCAATGTACACAAAGCTACTGCTGCGAAGGTCCATGCATAGGTCTTAAAACTGAAGGCAATAGACCAAGGCTGGAGTAGTGTCCTTAGGAAGCGAATGAAGGCCAAGGTGAACACAGGTCATCGCACAAAGCAAGGTGATTCATACCCACCAGGAAAGTTGCAGGTAGCGAGAAGTTAAGCTGCCAGAGAAAGAGCCAAAAGTGAACTCCAGGAGATAAGAGCGAAGAGAGATGTACCCCATACTGATGGTCAAAAGAGTCATTGAAGGAGGCATAGGATGGGTGGCCATACATAGCAGACAAATGGAATGCATAACTGCTAAGGAAAAAGTCACGGTGGTGGGACAGCAGTAGTTCAGCCACTTCTGCATGCAGACTCTCTCTCGATCAGGCCACTGGCCAAATGGATACCACGATGGTGATTAGTGTTGAGACGGCGTAAGAAGTATGGACGTGTAGATGCGTAAACGAAATACCCATAGTCTCGTTTCGAACAGACAATGGACTGGTACAAATGGAGGAGGGTGGATCGATCTGCTCCCCAGGAAGTACCACTGAGAACGCGTAGGACATTGAGGGACCGCATACAGTGGGTTGCCAGGTGAGACATGTGGGAGGACCAAGAAGGCTTCCTATCGAACATGAGCCCCAGGAATTTCGTAGTTTCAACGAACAGAAGAGCAGCAGGCGACAGAAAAAACCAATTGCGCCGTCAGAAATTCACACTAGCGGTTTTGTCACTGGAGGTTATGAAAGCCATTGTCGACACTCCACGAATGAAGACGATCGAGATTTCGCTGAGGTCGCCGTTCAATGAGGCAGGACCGTGCTGTATTGTGATAGGTAGCAAAATCGTCAACGAGAAGGGAGCCAGAGATGCCCAGTGGGATACAGGCCAATAGAGGGTTAATGGCGGTAGCAAAGAGGACCACGCTCAGGATGGAACACTGAGGCAACGCATTCTGCTAGATAAAGGTGTCCGACAAGTCAGAACCCATATACCTTGAAAACTCAGTCTTTTAAAAACTCCTGAAGGAAATGGGACATGCAGCCCTGGATGCCTCACTTGTAGAGTATGGAGGATACCAGTCCTCCAGCGGGTGTAATAGGCTTTCTGCAAATCGATAAACACAGCCATAGTATGGGATGTCCACAGAAAACCGTTGATGACATAGGTGGACGAAGTGACAAGATGATCAAATTCAGGACGACGCGCTCGAAATCCACGCTGTGCAGTGGTTAGTAAATTGCGAGACTTCACCACCTGCAAACACAGCTAGTGTGAGAAATGGGGTAGTAGCAGGAAGGAAGGTGTTCGTCCTTACCAGGCCTAGGTATGAGTATGATAGGGCTTCACGTCAACATCTGTGAAGCGTGCCCTCTGTACAGGTGTGGTTGTAAGTATAAAGCAGATAGTGCTTGTGCCAAGAGAAAGGTGTTGCAGCACCTGAATGTGCCCTGGGGTAGAGGATCAGGATGAAGTGAGAGCTCCCTCATAGCAAAGGAGGCATTGCAGCACTCACGATTCTGAGAAGGCAGTGATATCTCCCGAGCTTCCTCCACTCGTTTCCGTTGCAGAAAGACTGGGTGATAGAGGGAGGGCCTCGAAATCTCGGCAAAATGGCGTCCCAAGGTGTGGGAGATAGCAATAGATTTAACGATGACACCGTCTGCTACTGTCAGGCCGGAAATCGTGGAGTGGATCTTGGTGGCAAAAAGCATTTGGAGGTTGGCCCACGCGACAGAAGAGGGAGTGGAACTGTTAAAAGAACTAGCAAATTGATTCCAACTAGCTTTTCGCTATCCCGGATAATGGGACAACACTGTGCACGCAACTATTTATAATGAATGCAGTTTGCCATCGTAGGATGACGGTTAAAAACGTGGAGAGAACGTTTCCATGTGCGAATTAAATCGCGGTGCTTCTCAGTCCACCATGGGACCGGAACACCACGTGGTAAAGAGGAAGTGCGAGGAATGGAACATTCTGCGGCAGTAAGGATAACGTTTGTAAGATAACATACCTGGTCGTCACAACTGGGGAGATGTTGTTCGTCGAAGGTCGCCAGGGAGGAGTAAGGTCTCCAGTCAGCCTTAGTAAGCTGCCATGTGGGTGTGCACGTAGGTGGGGTGGGACCCAGCAAATGGATAGAAGACAGGAAATGGCTGCTCGAATTTGTGTCAGAGAGAAGAGACCAGTCGAGATGATGGGCAAGCTGAGCAGCACAGAAGGATTGGTGTGGAGTCTGAAAGGAACGTGGGTGCTCCTATGTTAAGGCAGAGGACGTTAGGTTGATTGAGAGGAGGGCACCTCTCTGACGGGTTCTGGGAGAACAGCAAAGAGATGTTGCACATTAAAGTCAGCAAGCAACAGAAAGGGGTGACGTAACCACCCAATAAGATGGAGGAAAACTGCCCTGATGACATCGAATGATGGAGGAATGTAAACTGTACAAAAGGAAAAGGTCAAGCAAGGAAGGAAAAGGCGATCTCCAACAGCTTGAAGGCAGGTAGTCAGGGAGATGGGTTTCCTATAAACGTCATCTCATATCAGTAGTATGACTTTCGCAAGAGATGGAATGCCATCCTCAGGGGGAAGCTCAAAGTGGACAGGGAAGAAATGCGAGTGCTGAGAGTTTTGTTTCCTAGAGGCAGAGAACATGTGTTCTAAGAGCAGCTGTAAATCATCTTTGTTTGATCGAAGGCCATGAATGTTCCATTGCAAGACACTCATAAGGTGGAAAGGGGAGGAGGGAAAAAAATGAAGTAGTGTCACCTCGGTGGCTGCCGAGTCCCAGCTTCCAAATGCTCACTGCTACAGGACTCAGAGGCTGGAGGATCCTGCTGCATGACATCTACAGAGGCGGCGGCATTCTCTCTCTGTCGCTCTGTGGGGTCCAGAGCAGAAAAACGTTTGGTTGTGTGCACTGGCAACTCGGAATTCGGCCAGGTGAGGGTATCTCATAGCGACACCGTCGAAGAGGATATCCAAATCAGCAAAGGAGAAGATCTTTTGCTTTCGTTCGACTTCTTAGAGCCCTTCTGGTTGACAGAGGAAGACTCAGATGTTGATTGTCTGGAGGAACGTAGGACATCTTTGTGGGAGTATTCCTTTGCCCTTTCTGGCCTCCCAGTTGTGTAGCAGGTGACTGCGCCCCAGGAGGCGAATGTCTGGTGGCTTGTTTCGCAGCTAGATGAGGAGACAGTGATGCTACCATGACACTGGACGATTTCAGAACCACAGTGCTGAATTTGAGGTCGTATATCTGTGTGGCCATGTTCTTCATGGAGCGAGACGTAGCAAGAACAGTACTGTAAGAGCCAGATGATAGAATGCAGGGTTTGCAACTAGCCAATAACGTGCGAGCGACGTAGTAAACCCCTTTTTCCTTTACCCAGATCTCCTGGACAGCCCACTCATCGAGATACATGAGACAGTCTAGAGAGGACGCGTCATGGTCGCCATTGTAGCTGATACAGTTGGGAGAAGGAGGCAGACAATCACCCTCGTGCACACCCCTGCCACAGGTTACACATTTGGCTGGGTGTCGGCAAGACATTCGACTGCGGTTGAAATGATAGCAGTGCCCCGGGTTTGGAATGTATGGTCGGACTGTGGTAACTTCATAACCTGCTTTGATCTTTGACAGAAGCACCAATCTATTAAAAGTGAGAAAAAGAGTGTATGTGGACACTAAGGCTGCGTCTACCATTTTCATCACTTGATGGACGGCAGTTCTACACAGATCAGAAGGTACGTTTGGATTTCTGCCTCGGGGCAGCATAGTGTAGATAACACCACGTGAGGAAATCAGAGTTCTATGGGCTTCAATGCGAACAGGATAGCTGTGGAGATGCGAAGTGGCAAGCAGTTGTGCTTGAGAATCAGAAGTGCCATTGCATAAACGAGAGCAGGATCACAGTGCCAGCAAATTGCATCAGCACCTTTCTGAATAAGAAACGGATTTACCGTTGCAAAGGATTGACCGTCTTCAGTACATGAAACCATGAGGAACTATGGCGCACCTGGGAGAGTCTTTAACTCAGGAGCTTCATTCTGTTTACGTTTGGTAGACGTGGACTGCGAAGATGATGATTGGCTCATTGTGAGAATATCTCCCATGACTGCCAGCAGCTCTGATGGAGTGCGCCTTCCAACTAGTGCGCCCGCTCCCCCCCTCCCCATAGGGGGCTTACCCACCTTATGTGATTGTTCACACCTCAGAGTACATCTCCCAGACACCTGACAGGGGGACCAATCGGCTATTTGGTGAGGGACCAGCTCAGGCGACCACCCCTTCCCAGGGCCTGGCCTGTACCAGGGGGTACATGTGACCCAGGACTGGGAATTACACATTACCTAGTTACCTGCCATTCCTCAGACGCATGGGCCCCCCTTCAGGAGCGCAGAAGGAGGAAGAAGAAAAAGGGGAACCTCAAACGCAGAAGCGGGAGAGGGATAGAAGGAGGTGAACGAAGAGTGAAATAAGGAACGAGAAGCAGTGGTGAGATTGTTGTGACGGCAGCAACTGAAAATGCAGAACACATTCCTAAAAACACCCCAGACATGTTCCCCAACGGAGAGCAAAAAGAATTGCAAGAGGATAGACATGCAGTACGGAAGCAAAAAGTGTGTGTATAACAGATGAATACATGCACATCGAAGATGTTGACGCTGTTAAATTTCTGGGATTACAACTCGATAATATATCGAGTTTCAAAGAGCATACCACGTAATTTCTGAAGCGCCTAAGCAAGTCTGTATGAGTAGTTGCAGTGTTTATAATGTCAGACATAGGAGATTTAAAGTACGAAAACTTGCATACTTTGCTTACTTTCATTCTATTATGTCATATGGGATCGTAACCTGGGGTAACTCGACAAACCGAGCAAAAATGCAAAAGCGTGTAGTAAGACTCATTTGTGGTGTAAATTGAAGAAATCTGTTGAAGGAACTGGGTATTCTAACTACTGTTTCTCAGTATATTCATTCCTTAATGAAATTTGTTGCAAGCATATGTCTGTTGTAAATAGTCTTCACGGGTTTGCCCAACAGCCATCAGTGTGCACCAAGCTACTATTGTCAAGTTCCATGCAAAGGTCATGAAACTGAAGGCAATAGACCAAGGCTGGAGTAGTGTCCTTAGGAAGAGAATGAAGGCCAAGGTGAACACAGGCCATCCCACAAAGCCAAGGTAGTTCACACCCACCAGGAAAGTTGCAGGTAGCGAGAAGTTAAGCTGCTGAAGCAAGAGCGAAAAGTGAACTCCTTGAGGTAACAGAGAAGAGGGACGTGCCCCATCCTGACAGTCAAAGGAGTCATCGAAGAAGGAGGTATAGGATGGGTGGCCACGCGTAGCAGACAAACGGAATGCGTATCTAGTAAGGAATAAGTCACCGTGGTGGGACAGCAGTAGTTCAGCCGCTTCTGTATACAGACTCTCGATCAGGCCACTGGCCAAATGGATACCACGACGGTGGTTAGTGTTGAGACGGCGTAAGGGGGATGGACGTGCAGATGCGTAAACGAAACACCCATAGTCTCGTTTCAAACAGAGAAGAGACTGGTACAAATGTAGGAGGGTGGTTCAATCTGCTCCCCAGGAAGTACCAGTGAGGACGTGTAGAACACTGAGGGACTACCTACAGCAGGTTGCCAGGTAAGACGTGGGGCAGGACCAAGAAAGGTTCCTACCGAACATGAGCCCCAGGAATTTCGTAGTTTCAACGAAAAGAAGAGCAGCAGGCCCAAGTTGGAGATATTAAAGCCATTGTCGACGCTCCACGAGTGAAGACGATCGAGACATCGCTGAAGTCGCCGTTCAATGAGACAAGTCCGTGGTGTACTGCAATAGGTAGCAAAATCGTCAACGAGAAGGGAGCCGGTGATGCCTGGTGGGATACAGGCCAATAGAGGGTTAATGGCGATGGCAAAGAGGACCACGCTCAGGATGGAACACTGAGGCAACGCATTCTGCTGGATAAAGGTGTCCGACAAGTCAGAACCCATATACCTTGAAAACTCAGTCTTTTAAAAATTCCTGAAGGAAATGGGGCATGCAGCCATGGATACACCACTTGTAGAAAGTACAGAAGATATCAGTCTTCCAGTGCGTGCCATAGGCTTTCTCCAAATCGATAAACACGGCCATAATGTGGGATATCCACAGAAAACCGTTCATGACATGGGTGGACATAGTGACAAGATGGTCAACTTCAGGATGGCGCGCTCGAAATTCACACTGTGCAGTGGTTAGTACATTTCGAGACTCGAACTTGGGCATGAAGCATATATTCCACTACCTTGCAAACACAGCTAGTGAGAGAAATAGGGTGGTAGCTAGAAGGAAGGTGTTTGTCCTTATGATAGTGGCTTTATGACAGCATCTGGGAAGCGTGCCCTCTACCCAGATACAGTTGTGCGTATGAAGCAGATAGTGTTTTTGCACAAGAAAAAGGTGCTGCATCACCTGTTATGTACCCTGGGGCAGAGAATCAGGATGAAGTGAGAGCATGATGTAGCTCCCTCATAGTAAAGGAGGCGTTGTACCACTCATGATTCTGAGAAGACAAGTATATCGCCCGAGCTTTCTCCACTCGTTTCCGATGCAGAAAGACAGGGTAACAGTGGGAGGGCCTCGAAATCTCCGCAAAATGACGGTCCAAGGTGTGGGAGATAGCAATAGAGTTAACGATGACATTGTCTGCTACTGTCAGGCCGGAAACTGGGGAATGGATCTTGGTGCCAGAGAGCCGTCGCAGGTTAGCCCACACGACAGAAAAGGGAATGGAACTGTTAAAAGAATTAGCAAATTGATTCCAACTAGCTTTTTTTTTTTTTTGCTATCCAAGAACAATACGAGACTGGAATAGAAGGGAGAACCGATAGAGGTACTCAAGGTACCCTCCGCTACACACCGTCAGGTGGCTTGAGGAGTATGGATGTAGATGTAACGCGACGACACTGTGCACGAAACTATTTATGATGAATGCAGTGAGCCCTCGCAGGATTGCGATGAAAAACGTGGAGAGAAATTCACCACGCGCGAATTGAGTGGCGGTGCGCCTCAGTCCACCAAGGGATTGGGGCATGACGTAGTAAAGAGGAAGTGCGAGGAATGGAACATTCTGCGGCAGTAAGGATAACGTTTAAAAGGTATTCTATCTGGTCGTCACAACTGGGGAAATGTTATTCGTCGAAGGTCGCCAGGGAGTAGTAAAGCCTCCAATCAGCCTTAGTAAGCTGTCATGTGGGCATGAACGTAGGTGGGGTGGGACTCAGCAAATGGACAGAAGACAGGAAATGGCTGCTCGAATTTGTGTCAGAGAGAAGAGACCAGTCGAGATGATGGGCAAGCTGAGCAGTGTAGAAGGATATGTCCAAATGGGAATCGGTATGTGTGGAGTCTGAAAGGAACGTGGGTGCTCATATGTTAAGGCAGAGGAGGTTAGGTTGATTGCGAAGGTCAGCCAAGAGGGCACCTCTCTTACAGGCGAACGTCTGGTGGCTTGTTACACAACTGGATGAGGAGACGGCGACGCTACCATGACACTGGGAGATTTCACAACCACAGTGCTGAATTTGAGGTCGCATATCTGTGTGGCCATGTCCTTTATGGAGCGAGATGTAGCAAGAACAGTACTGCAAGTGCCAGATGATAGAATGCAGGGTTTGCGACTAGTCAATAACTTGCGAGCGACACGGTAAGGCCGTTTTTCCTTTACCCAGATCTCCTGGACAGCCCACTCATCGAGATACATGGGACAATCTAGAGAGGAAGCGGCATGGTCGCCATTGTAGTGGATGTAGTTGGGAGAAGGAGGCGGACAATCACCCTTGTGCATATCTCTGCCACAGGTTACACATTTGGCTGGGTGTTGGTAAGACATTCGAGTGTGGTAGAAATGATGATAGCAGTGGAATGTATGGTCGGACTGTGGTAACTTCATAGCCTGCTTTGATCTTTGACAGAAGCACCAATCTATTAAAAGTGAGAGAAAGAGTTCATGTGGACACTACGGCTACATCTACCTTTTTCATCGCCTGATGCACGCCAATTTTACCCAGATGAGAAGGTACGTTTGGATTTCTGCTTCGGTCAGACCATCGGGCAGCCTAGTGTAAATAACACCACGTCAAGAAATCAGAGTTCTATGGTCCTTGACATGAACAGGATAGCTGTGGAGAAGCGAAGTGGCAAACAGTTGTGCTTGAGAATCGGAAGTGCCATTGCATGAATGAGAGCAGGATCACAGTGCCAGCAATTGCTTCAACACCTTTCTGAATAATGAACGGATTTACCATTGCAAAGGACCGACCGTCTTCAGTATATGAAACCACGAGGAACCATGACGCAGCTAGGAGAGAATTAAATCGGGAGCTTCATTCCTTTTACGTTTGGTAGACATGGACTGCAAAGATGATGATTGGCTCATTGGGGTGGAGTGCACCTTCAAACTAGTGCGCACCCCCCCCCCCCCCCCAGAGGGGGGGCTTACCCACCTTATGTGATTGTTCACACGTCAGAGTACATCTCCCAGACACCTGACAGAGGGGCCAATCGGCAATTTGGGGAGGGAGCAGCTTACCACCCCTCCCAGGGCCTGGCCTGTACCAGGGGGTACATGCAACACAGGACTGGGTATTACACATTTTTTTTGTTTGCAGACGATACAAACATTACAATAAAGAGCAAGTGAAGTACAGATTTAGGAATGGCTGCTAATGAAATTGTTAACGACATTAATAAATTCACTATCTTGAAACTGTGAAAACTTTGTGTTCTTCCTTACGGAAGGTCTTGTCATGGGGGAAGCCTCGTCAGAGAGGTCCACCGCATGAGCGTGTAGGGAAATGATTCCAGTGGTGGTTTCCCTTTGCCTTCCACTGATGATGATGACATGATAATGAGGACAACACAACACCCAGCCCCTTAGCAGAGAAAAACTCCGATACAGCCGGGAGTAGAACCCGGGCCCCTTGCCGTGACAGGCTGCCACACTGACCACGCAGCTATCGGGGCGGGCTGAAACTGTGAAAAGACCCACTTTATGCAGTACAGAACGTGTAAGAGATTTCATTCAAATGTGTGTATAACAGATGAAGACATGCAGATCGAAGATGTTGACGGTTTTTAATTTTCTGTGATTACAAATCGATTATATATCGAGTTTCGAAGAACATACCAAATAATTGTTGAAGCGCCTAAACAAGTCTGTATGAGTAGGTGCAGTGCAAATAATGTCAGACATAGGAGACATAAAGTAAAAAAACTTTCATACTTTGCTTACATTCATTCTATTATGTCATTGTTGTTGTTGTTGTGGTCTTCAGTCCTGAGACTGGTTTGATGCAGCTCTCCATGCTACTCTATCCTGTGCAAGCTTTCTTCATCTCCCAGTACCTACTGCAACCTACATCCTTCTGAACCTGCTTAGTGTATTCATCTCTTGGTCTCCCTCTACGATTTTTACCCTCCACGCTGCACTCCAATACTAAATTGGTGATCCCTTGATGCCTCAGAACATGTCCTACCAACCGATCCCTTCTTCTCGTCAAGTTGTGCCACAAACTTCTCTTCTCCCCAATTCCGTTCAATACTTCCTCATTAGTTATGTGATCTACCCATCTAATCTTCAGCATTCTTCTGTAGCACCACATTTCGAAAGCTTCTATTCTCTTCTTGTCCAAACTATTTATCGTCCATGTTTCGCTTCCATACATGGCTACACTCCATACAAATACTTTCAGAAAGGACTTCCTGACACTTAAATCTATACTCGATGTTAACAAATTTCTCTTCTTCAGAAACGCTTTCCTTGCCATTGCCAGTCTACATTTTATATCCTCTCTACTTCGACCATCATCAGTTATTTTGCTCCCCAAATAGCAAAACTCCTTTACTACTTTAAGTGTCTCATTTCCTAATCTAATTCCCTCAGCATCACCCGACTTAATTAGACTACATTCCATTATCCTTGTTTTGCTTTTGTTGATGTTCATCTTATATCCTCCTTTCAAGACACTGTCCATTCCATTCAACTGCTCTTCCAAGTCCTTTGCTGTCTCTGACAGAATTACAATGTCATCGGCGAACCTCAAAGTTTTTATTTCTTCTCCATGAATTTTAATACCTACTCCGAATTTTTCTTTTGTTTCCTTTACTGCTTGCTCAATATACAGATTGAACAACATCGGGGAGAGGCTACAACCCTGTGTTACTCCCTTCCCAACCACTGCTTCCCTTTCATGTCCCTCGACTCTTGTAACTGCCATCTGGTTTCTGTACAAATTGCAAATAGCCTTTCGCTCCCTGTATTTTACTCCTGCCACCTTTAGAGTTTGAAAGAGAGTATTCCAGTCAACATTGTCAAAAGCTTTCTCTAAGTCTACAAATGCTAGAAACGTAGGTTTGCCTTTCCTTAATCTTTCTTCTAAGATAAGTCGTAAGGTCAGTATTGCCTCACGTGTTCCAGTGTTTCTACGGAATCCAAACTGATCTTCCCCGAGGTTGGCTTCTACTAGTTTTTCCATTCGTCTGTAAAGAATACGTGTTAGT
The DNA here is from genome assembly GCF_021461385.2 of Schistocerca piceifrons. Classification (NCBI taxonomy): domain Eukaryota; kingdom Metazoa; phylum Arthropoda; class Insecta; order Orthoptera; family Acrididae; genus Schistocerca; species Schistocerca piceifrons. The sequence continues at coordinate 550,762,409 of NC_060143.1, forward strand.
ATTTTGCAGCTGTGACTTATTAAATTGACAGTTCGGTAATTTTCACATCTGTCAACACCTGCTTTCTTTGGGATTGGAATTATTATATTCTTCTTGAAGTCTGAGGGTATTTCGCCTGTTTCATACATCTTATGTCATATGTGATCATAACCTGGGTAACTCGACAAACTGAGCAAAAATGCAAAAGCGTGTAGTAAGACTTATTTGTGATGTAAATTCAAGAAAACTGTTGAAGGAACTGGGTATTCTAAGTGCTGTTTCTCAGTATATTTATTCCTTCATGAAATTTTTTGCAAGCAGTACGTCTATTGTAAATATTCTTCACGGGTTTGCCGCCGGATCGCGTTGTGAAAATTCCACAGTATTTCCTCAGAGCAACTGTCCGACATCTTCAGGTGGTTCAAACATGCTTCCTTAATGACGCAATCCCAGAAAGATGATGCCGGGGATAAAACTTGCGTCTTTTCGTAAATCATGCGATGCCCTGTATTCAGACAGTGATCCGCAATTGCGGTTGACGAAGGCGTGTATGACGCCGATTTCATCGCAGCGTTCTTGTACTGCGCAGCATGTCTGGCCTAAATACGCTGCCACACATTGCCAAGGAATCTAGTACACACCGCATTTCCTCAGGCCAAGATCATCCTTAACCGAACCTAACACGTTTCCCAATTCCGCAAATGGATGAAAAACACACTTAATTCCATAACTTCCGAGGACTCTTCCGATTCTTGACGACATGGCACCAAAATACGGAAAAAAGGCCAAAGTGGCGGGTGTCTTCGTATCTTCATTCTGCTCCACAGACTGAACTCGCCTGGGCCTGAATGCATTACGTATCTGTCTCTCAGAATAACCGTTTTGTCGGAACACTGTCTTCAAATGTTGTATTTCACTCTACAGTCTTTCAGGATTAGATACAACATGCGCTCTGTGAACTAACGTACGTAATGCACTACCGCACTGTGCTGGATGATGGCAGCTTGCGGTCTGTATGCGTTGGCTTTCCTTTGTACCAAAACATCAAGATAAGGTAAAGTACCACCTTTTCCACTTCCGTTGTGAAGTCTACATTCGGGTGGAGTGAATTTAGATGTTCAAGAAACGTAGGTAGAGTATCAAGTCCATGTGGCTACACGACAAATGTATCATCCACATACCGCAAAAACAAGAGGGTTTGAGAGTGACTGACTGTAGTGCTTTTTCTTCAATGTCCACCATAAAATAATTGGCACCACAGGAGACAGAGGGCTTCCCGTGGAGAAACCGTCCACTTGTTCAAAATATTGGTCATGAAATAAGAAGTATGTTGAAGTAAGCATGTGTTTAAATAATGCTACTATGTCCTTCTCAAACATGTTGCTAATGAGCTCCAAAGAGTCCTGCAAGGACACCTTTGTAAATAAAGACACAACATCGGAACTTACTAAGAGATCCGACGATTGAAATCTAAGAGTTTTCAGGCGACCTATGAAATCTTCAGAGTTTCGAATAATGATGGTCGCACTTGCCTACGAGGGGTCCCAATAGTGATGTCAGGTATTTGGCAACAAAATAAGTAGGTGCTCCCATGTTACGTACAATGGGATGGAGAGGCACCCCATTCTTGTGGATGTTGGGTGGGTCGAAGAGTCTAGGAGGAACTGCAGCCTGTTGATGCAAGCCCTTAGCGACTTGCGCTGGAATTGAGCTCTTCATGATGAGTTCCAAGGTCGTTCTCTGGATCCTACCCGTCGGATCACTTTGTAATTTACTATATGCAGGATCGTGGAGCAGTTTGTATATCTTGCTGTTATATTCTGTGCAATTCTTGTAGAGCATTCCTTTCAGCTGAGGTGATGTTGAAGTTGGACTTCTTAGGTGAAGTTGAGTCATTATCGCATCTGAAACAGTGTACCGAGGGATGATTAGGAGTGTGGAAATCTCACGTACAGACATATGCCACAAGTGACACCCAATGGCCTGACCACGTTCTAAGTCTGTGAGTTCCGCAGAGCGCCCCATTCTGCTCTCTCACGATGTCTAATGACTACTGAGGTCGCTGATATGGAGTACGTGGCGGTAGGTGGTAGCACAATGCACCTAATATGAAAAACGTAAGTTTTTGGAGGTGTCCGGATACTTTCGATCACATAGCGTGTGTACGAGGCAGGCTCAACCATGTTGCTGAACTCGGTTTCCTGTAGACATATTCAGCGGGTGTAATTATTACTTTTTTAAGAATGTACTGATTGTGCCTCATCCACGTTTATTTTACAATTTTTTAGTCTACGCTAATTTTCGTATTTTCTCTAATTTCGAGTTGCGTGTGGCTGCAGGTAAAATAGTTATGTATTGTGCGGTTTTCATGAGGGTTACAATCCAGTGTGTCTCATTTGTAGATCAACACTGGTTTCGAAGAACAACAGTCAAATTATAGTTGTTTAATTTCTTTATATATTCTGCGACATTTTGTCGCCTTTTTATTTACTTTATTAACGACACACCCTGAACCCCATTTTCCCCCTCTCTTCCGGCTTGGGGCTTTTAAAAGTTAATAACTACAGGAGGACGACTTGTGTGGCGTAATGATAACTTTGTTTTGCTCGGACCACTGTGTAGAATTATGATTATAGCTTGGAGAACAACGATAGCTAACTGAACATTAACTCCAAATTATAATATAACTTAAAACGACATGAGCAGCAGGTGACAGGAAATTTGTTAGAGGCACGATTTACCGACAAACATCATCTTAGTTCAGCCAATTTTAACGAAATATTTATGTTATATACACAAAAGTTACTCGCGAATCGGTCTGTATATTAGTGAATACCGTATCGAGAGTCCTGCAGTTGTTCATTACATTAGCCTTCACATACAGACAGGTATAAACTAGACTTGATTGAATGCAATGTGTAATTAGTATTGTCTCTCGATACGGTAACTATTAAGGGCGAACAAAAAGTTTCCGTTTGAGGACCTTGCTGCAGCGAGTACGCAACATACCGCGACTCCGATTTAGGTATATAAGCACCGACATGTAGGAAGGGCGCTGAATGCAGAAACGAGAACTATGGCGATGTTATTACCAAATGCGTCCAAACAGGACCAACGTGCTGTTAGTTTTTCTTGGATATGGAATAACAAACACTGGTAGACGTCCATCAGAGCCTGAAGAATGTTTGCCGCCTGGGTTAGCCGCGCGGTCTCAGGCGTCTTGTCACGGTCCACGCGGCTCCCCGCGGAGGAGATTCGAGTGCTCCCTCGGGCATGGGTGTGTGTGTTGTCCATGGCGTAGGTTAGTTTAAGTTAGATTATGTAGTGTGTAAGCTTAGGGAACAATGAACAAAGCGTATGGTCCCAAAAGATGGAAAAAAAATGTGTTTGGGGCAGCACATCTGTGGAAAGGTGAGCCAAGTTCTGTGTTGGTCGCCATTCGACACAAGACGCCAGTCGATCTAGGAAGTCAGCACAAACTACTTCAATTCAAATGGGAGACACTGGAGCACCTGCTCTATAGTCCAGATCGCTCCCTGTACAATTATCACACTTTCAGTCCCTTAAAAGATACTTTGAAGGGTCGACGATTCTTGTCGGACGAATATATGCAGCAGGTAGTTACAGACTTCTTCATGCAACAGGACACAGTCTTTGACCAAACAGGTATCTTCAACCTGGTGCATCGGTGGGATGATTGCCTCAATGCTCAAAACGATCTTGCCTGACTGGCATACTGATTCTGGCCTTAATGCCCTTGGAATGGAAACCTTTTGATCGTCCACTATTTATTGCAATTAACTGCTATTTCTTATCGACAATTCATTTTCCGCTCCACAGTTACATGTTCGTTGTAATAAAAAGTCATAAGATTTAAAAGTGCCTATTTGGGAGCTGAAAACAGAGGTGCACCTTGTGCGAAAAGGACCCACCAAATACGAATCAAATCTTCAACGTGAAGAATGTCTTTCTCACACTCTGCAACACACTGACAATTTTGCTATTGAAAATTTCCTTAGCCTGTGGCCATGGTTGCTCTTTTTCCCAGGGATATAAGTCCTGAGACTGGCGGAAGGAGGTCTCCTTGGAGCTTGGAAAAGACAGTTAGAGGCACCGACAGACTGAAGTCTTGGGTCAGCCCATGATGCTCGTTCAAACACTTACTTTGCAAGAGGCCAGCCTGTGATATATTGAGACCTGTTTTAAGTGTCCCGGTAGAGCGAACGTTCCACCCTGGCCAGTAGTTTCAGAATCTGATGAATTTGCAATTATTGGTTAGCGCACTAAGTGGGTGACGATGTACAGCCTTAGAAATAAAACACGGCCGCCGACTGTTCGCAGCAGAGACTAAATCGGCGTCAGTCTCTTAAGCTTGCCAATGTAACTGGCTGCCCTACATAACTCTGTCTGGCCATATACACGACCTGACAGCGCTGCAGGATGCTGAAGCATATGGAGGACGTGCTGCCATTCTTCGCTAGACACTACAGAGCTGTATATACTCGTGGCCCAGTGAAAGTCGGTTCATAGCCGTGACACGAAGCGGACCTACGAGGCACTATGAGGAGCACTCTGCAGGCATACCTTTGTCAAGACATTAGCGAGCGGTGCACGTCGCTGTCTTCATGTTCTGACCTACAATGGCGTTTCTTACCACCATTCGACTATAAAGGTCACCTTTCATACGGAACATGCGTGATCTCGAGCGTGTGAAGTGGAACAGTTCGAATGTGACAAACTTCATCTCGTGCCTGAAGGTGTTGTAGGAATTCACTTGACCATCAAAAGCAGCATCATGTATTTCAAACTGCAGACTGAAGAACTTTGGGCTGATGTTGTGTGGCGTTTCTCCCAAGAACTGAAGTTCAGCAAATTGATGGGCACGTTGGAGCCATTTCAGTTGATGACTCAGATTTCGGCCTCCACACCCTGCATGTTTTTGAACTTCCCTCTGGGTTACTGGAAGACGTGTTCATTTCTACCTTCTGACCGTACGGAAATGGCATCAGTCACGTCGCAGAAAAACGGCTGACCTGTCAGGTCTTAAGTAGCGTGCATCAGATCAAACTTGAACTGACTAAGCATGTACCTTCTTATTTGACGATTGAGGCGTGTGGGTGATCATAATTTACGACAGTCTGAACGAACTTGTGCAGGCTGCGGCCACGAGGGCCACATCTGGTCGACTTTCCTCTGCAGATGACTGATTCAGACGCTAGTAGGAGATGGCGCACCATCCGTAACATATTTAGTGCTTCTTGTCACCTAGCCACTGTAGCGAAAGTGTTGGGTGCACCTGCCTAGATACCTCCCGTTTAGCCATAGTTGACAGCCACTGACGGGGAAGCGAGTCTTCAGATTCCCTCTCCATCACTTCTGGAGGAAATGACGCCCTTGCACGCCCGTCAAAACCCGAGAAACGATCTTACAGTTGCTATGCCCGTCGACTTTAGTGTCGTACCAACCTCTGCTTTCCGCGCAGGTGGGACGGGGTCGATTGATGGCCAATCTCATTCCAATACAGAACAAAACGTTCAGAAGCAGAAGGCACCGAGGGAGCGCAAGAAATGTATTCGTATGCCACCTGATGACTGTCTCCTCAGGATGGCCGCATGGGACGGAAAACCGACGTCGGAAAACGCATCAATCTCTGAAGGCTAAGGGGACGCCCTACCTATTTACAGAGGTGGTCTTGTGGTCTTACCTCTTTTCATGAGACATCATGATACATTGGTGCAGGGTGGTGGCTTTAATTCCATCCTCCACCCCAAAGATTATTTGCTGTGACATTCACCTTTTACAGAGCTTGTCACAATCATTGACCATCTTCAATTTGTGGATATGTGGGAACATGTTCATGGCGACTGTCCTAATTTCGTTCACTACAGCACACATTCTTCAACTCGCCTTGATCGCAATTATATCTCACGCTCACTAGCCGGAGGTACCTGACTGGCTGAAAGTAAGTTTCCACATCTACATCTACATGTACATGGATACTCTGCAAATCACATTTAAGTGCCTGGCAGAGGGTTCATCGAACCACCTCAACAATTCTCTATTATTCCAAACTCGTAAAGCGCGCGGAAAAAATGAACACCTATATCTTTCCGTACGATCCCTGATTTCCCTTATTTTATCGTGGTGATCGTTCCTCCCTATGTAGGTCGGTGTCAACAAAATATTTTCGCATTCGGAGGATAAAGTTGGTGATTGGAATTTCGTGAGAAGATTCCGTCGCCACGAAAAATGCCTTTCCTTTAACGATTTCTGGCCCAAATCCTGTATCATTTCTGTGACACTCTCTCACTTATTTCGCGATCATACGAAACGTGCTGCCTTTCTTTGAACTTTTACGATATACTCCGTCAGTCCCATCTGGTAAGGATCCCACACCACCCAGCAGTATTCTAAAAGACGACGGACAAGCGTAGTGTAGGCAGTCTCCTTAGTAGGTCTATTACATTTTCTAAGTGTCCTGCCAATACAAAGCAGTCTTTGGTTAGCCTTCCCCACAACATTTTCTATGTGTTCCTTCCAATTTAAGTTGTTCGTAATTGTAATACCTAGGTATTTAGATGAATTTACGGCTTTTAGGTTAGACTGATTTATCATGTAACCGAAGTTTAATGAGTTCCTTTTAGCACTCATGTGGATGACCTCACACTTTCCGTTATTCAGGGTCAACTGCCACTTTTCGCACCATTCAGATATTTTTTCTAAACCGTTTTGCAGTTTGTTTTGATCTTATGATGACTTTATTACTCGATAAACGACAGCGTCATCTGCAAACAACCGAAGACGGCTGCTCAGATTTTCTCCCAAATCGTTTATACAGATAAGGAACAGCAAAGGGCCTATAACACTACCTTGGGGAACGCCAGAAATCACTTCTGTTTTACACGATGACTTTCCGTCAATTACTATGAACTGTGACCTCTCTGACAGGAAATCACAAATCCAGTCACATAACTGAAACGATATTCCATAAGCACGCAATTTCAATACGAGCCGCTTGTGTGGTACAGTGTCAAAAGCCTTCCGGAAATCCGGGAATACGGAATCGATCTGAAATACCTTGTCAATAGCACTCAACACTTCATGTGAATAAAGAGCTAGTTGTGTTTCACAGGAACGATGTTTTCTAAACTTATGTTGACTGTGTGTCAATAGACAGTTTTCTTCTGGGTAATTCATAATGTTCGAACACAATATACGTTCCAAAATTCTGCTTACATATCGACGTTAACGATATGGGCCTGTAATTTAGTGGATTACTCTTACTACACTTTTTTGAATATTGGTGTGACCTGTGCAACTTTCCAGTCTTTGGGTATGGATCTTTCGTCGGTTGTATATGATTGTTCAGTATGGAGCTAATGCATCAGCATACTCCGAAAGGAACCTAATTGGTATACAGTCTGGACCAGAAGACTTGCTTTTATTAAGTGATTGAAGTTGCTTCACTACTCCGAGGATATTTACTTCTACGTTACTCATGTTGGCAGCTGTTCTTGATTCGAATTCTGGAATATTTACTTCGTCTTTTTTTGTGAAGGCATTTCGGAAGACCGTGTTTAGTAACTCTGCTTTGGCAGCACTGTCTTCGATAATATCTCCACTGCTATCGCGCAGAGAAGGCATTGATTGTTTCTTGCCGCTAACATTCTCCACATACGACCAAAATGTCTTGGGATTTTCTGCCAGGTTCCGAGACAACGTTTCATTGTGGAAACTGTTATAGGCATCTCGCATTGAAGTCCGCCCAAAATTTCGAGCTTCTGTAATAGATCGCCAATTTTGGTGATTTTGCGTCTGTTTAAATTTGGCAAGTTTATTTCGTTGTTTCTGCAACAGTGTTCTAACACGTTTGGTGTACCAAGGATGATCAGCTCTGTCGTTTGTTAATTTTATTTGGTATCAAACTCTCAATTGCTGCCGAAACTATTTCTTTGAATTTAAGCCACATCTGGTCTACACTTATATTATTAATTTGGAATGAGTGGTGATTGTCCCTCAGGAAAGCGTCAAGTGAATTTTTATCTGCTTTTCTGAATAGGTATATTTTTCGCCTATTTTTCGGGGGTTTGGGGATTACAATATTCAATCACGCTACGACAACCCTGTGTTCACTAATCCCAGGATTATTTGTTGCTAAGAGGTCAAGTGTGTTTTCACAACCGTTTACTATTCACGTGGGCTCATGAACTAACTGCTCGAAATAATTTTCGGAGTATGCGTGTAGCACAATTTCGGATGATATTTTATGCGTACCTCCGGAATTAAACATGTATTTACGCCAACATATCGAGGGTAAATTAAAGTCACCACCAACTATTTTCGTACGAGTCGGGTACGTGTTTGAAATCAAACTCAAGTTTTCTTTGAACCTTTCAGCAACTGTATCATCTGAACTGGGAGGTTTGTAAAAAGATCCAATTATTATTTTATTCCGGTTGCCAACAATGACATCTGCCCATACTAACTCACAGGAAGTATCTACTTCAATTTCGCGACAAGTTAAACTACTTCTGACAGCAACAACCACGCCACCGCCAACCGTGTTTAGCCTGTCCTTTCGGAACACCGTTAGGTTCTTCGCAAAAATTTCGGCTGAGCTTATGTCCGGCTCTAGCCAGCTTTCAGTGCCTATAACGATTTGAGCTTCACTGCTTTCTATTAGCGCTTGGAGCTATGGTATTTTCCCAACACAGCTACGACAATTTACAACTGTTATGCCAATTGTTCCTTTATCTACGTTCTTCCTGCGTTTAGCCTGCTCCCTTTGTGACTCAAGCCCTTCTTGTGTAGCCACATCCTGCGTGTAGTGGACAGCTGACCTATTCAGCGGAACCCGAAACCCAACCACCCTTTGGCGCAAGTCGAGGAATCTGCAGCCTACACAGTCGCAGAACCGTCTGAGTCTCTGATTCAGACCCTCCAACCGGCTCTGTACCAGAGGTCCGCAATCGGTCCTGTCGACTATGCTGCAAATGGTCAACTCTGCTTTCATCTTGCGAGCAAGACTGGCAGCCTTTACCACTTCTGTTAGCCGCCCGAAACCAGAGAGAATCTCTTCTGATCCAAAGTATCACACATCATTGGTACTGACGGGAGCCACCACCTGCAGTTGGCTGCACTCTGTGCTTTTCATGGCATCCAGGAGGACCCTTCCCACATCTGGAATGACTCCACCCACTATGCACACGGGTGCACCTGAGTTTCTTACCCTCCTTGTGGGCCAAGTCCCTGAGGGGACCCTTAGCGCGCCTATCGTTGGAGCTCCCAAATACCAATACTCCCACCCTCTGCGATTGCCTGAATATTGCAGGCTGACTGGTTTCCTCCGAAACAGGACAGGCGACAGCATCTGGCTCAGCGACAGTGTCAGCCACAGACAGCACCTGGAACCTGTTTGTCAGACAAACCGGGAAGGCCTTACAAGAGGCCACCTGGGAAGCCTTGCACCACCTGCTTCGCCCTGGGGCGACCTCCCACTCGACCACAGGTGAAGGGTCAGCATCAGTGCCAGCAGTAACTGGGTTGGCCACTGGTGAGGACCGATCGGAGGGCTCGGACGTGCTGGACGTCCGTTGGATCCCCACGGCCGGCCCACAGCAGTTTGTCGGTTTTTCCGATCATGCGCCATTTGCCTGCACTGTCGCGCTCGACCAACAGATGGTTTCGAATGGAGGGGTGTTTGGAAGCTGAATGTGGCCCTATTGGTGTCTCCTGACTATTTGCAACTTATCGATGTGACTTGGCATTCATGATGTCTACGATGTAATGGTGGCTGTTATGCACAAAAGCTGCACTCTATTTGTCCTTGATGACCTACGAGGGACTGCTCCATGATGCTTTTCCACCTGAACGATGTACAATAGTGAACTGTACCAAAAAACAGGCTGTAGCCTCACTCGCCGCCACCTTGAAGGGATGCTAGTGTGAGACACTCTTGTGACAATATGCGTTTGGAAGCTCCATTGATGTATCATCTTCTAGCAACAGGCGGCAACGGCGCCATCCTCTGATTCGACGCTTCACTAATGACGAAGGCAGCTAATATGACACATAATGTGGCTTTGGACTCGCCCTTCACGAGCATTGTGCTCCCCATTTACGAGCTGTCATTGACGAAGTCTCTTGGCGCGTGTTCATATAGAGGCGTGAGTAAGGGAAGACGAAGTCCTTGATCCTATCCTAGTGAGAGCTGCTAACATGTCATCTGACGGCATCCCCCTCGAATTTTATCAAGCTCTCCGACATCTCTTAGCACCCAAATGGACTGAACTGATGTCCACCATGGTGAGGGTCCCCGTTGCCTTTGTAGGGGGCCCCGTTGTCCCATTCACGAACCACCAGAGTGTCCAGAGACTGTCTCCTCTTGACCGTGCTAAATAGCGAAATGAAGTTCTTTAGCGGTGTAACTTAAGAGAACGGCTCGTTATGTGATGTCCTACGGTCAGGTGTCACTAGGTGGAGCATGCAACATTTGGACAGCGCTCTGCCGCTATAGGGGTATGATTGCTCTCATTTGAGCTCAACATTTTCCTGCAGCGTAGGCCTCCTCAGACACATATCCGTCATATGGGATACACAGAAACCATTGTTGAGGTGGTCATACGTTTCCTGCACAGCGCAACATCCTATGTCCTGTTTAATAGCAGGCTCACACGTGTTGTGCAGTGCTGTACGCTTTCGCTATAGAACGATTGTTATGTGGACTATTACAACGACTGAAGAGGATGTCCCAAGGTGGAAATCGATATTCCTGCGCCGCATTTCCAGACAATTTGGTCCTCTGCCTTGAAAGTGCTGACAATAACTGGGTGGGATTCGCTTAGGTGGCGATCAATGGAAAAGCGGATCTCTTAATGTACGTAAATTGCGAGCAATGTGTATTGGTATAGGCCCGCCTCAGTGGAGCGTTGACTTGCTCACTGTGAGCGAAGCCTTAATCTGCCTTCACACCGATTTTATGATTGACCTGCGGCGCTCTGTGGCCATCAACTGGAGATGGCTGCTGCAGCAGGTCGGGTTTTGACTTGTTAAACATCACCTCTACTCCCTTTACCTTCTGCATTGTACACGCTATGCCATCACCTACATAGCATCACAGACTCTTCCGGTCATGCACACGCTAGTTCGCCAAATGTTGGCGGCAGTGGTTTCCTTCGTTTGTAGGTCCACATGGCAATGACGTCGATAAGCTCCACTCACATACTGTCTATAGGGTTGGCGTCCGGCGATCGTGGGACGAACGCCATTAACTTTGTCCTGTCTTGTCCCTGAAACCAGTTATCAAGAGCTCTGCTTTGATGGATGGATCTTTGCTCCTGTAAATAAAGTGTTACCTAGTTATTTCATCGAAGTGTATCATTTAAAAAAATGTATTTATGACTGGCATGGTGTGTTGGTATTTTCTACAGCATTTAAGAATTCAACTCCTGCCGTAGCTGAGAGATCTAGGCTAAATAGCCGATGAGGGACGCGGTTTACCGAGTCCCAACATATGATGAGAGTCGTAGCCTGCTGAGAGGCACCTTCGGACCAATCGGTTGAATCAGATACGAATGATGTGGTATCGAAATGAGATGTATAAAAAATCCTACAATTTTAACTTCTGCGTTGCGACAGAGTATTGCAATAACACTCCCTCGGTGGAGTAACAAGCACCAGCTGTACAAGAAATATGAAATGAAAAGGCCAGAGGACCCAAGCGGCGAAATTCGGTCGGCGGGTAGCAAGTTTCATTTCAGGTGACGCCACATTGGGCAGCCTGGGTGTTGGTGGTGATAAGGAAAACTCAACACCGAGGCCACGAGCGGAGAAAATCGCAAAACAGGAAAATTTGAGGAATATGACGTAATAGTTGTTGCGAATTCAGAAAGAAGACTGAAGAGGTCAACATAGATGTGAACACTGGGTACTAAAGTTAATCAAACCGAAATGTTCAACCATCGCGCAAGTAGTCCAGAAGTTATATCAGATGCCTAACACAGGTGAATAGATGTGAACACTGGGTACTAAAGTTAATCAAACCGAAATGTTCAACCATCGCGCAAGTAGTCCAGAAGTTATATCAGATGCCTAACACAGGTAATAACAAAACAAGCATTTATGGTTGAAACATTCCAACAATTCAACGTATCAGAGAAAATACGCAGCTCCAAGGCAAAATCTACTGTACGCGAACCCTGAGGATTCAAGCTGAGGTTCGGCTTGAAGCAACAGTAATTTATTTGCAGAGGACAGAGAACAGAAAAATGTAGGTAAAAACTGTAAAATATCTTAATACGCGACAAAGAACAAACAAGGCAAATGAATAAAATAAAAGAAGATGGAAACTCATTCGTTACATTTATGACACATCCCCCTTCTAATGAATGTATCCCCCTTCTAATTATGAGACTAGAAGCTATGAGGGCGACAGAGGAAACTAATTTCATGACATCGGGACTAGAACAAAATGCAATAACTATACTGGGGACAACAGCAGAATACTAAATGACAGAGAAGCACTGTTGTTATGACAAATTGTAGTCTGTAGGAAATCAAAAGGTGAATATATGAAAACTATCGAAAACCGTTATGTTATTTCCTGTTCAAATCTGCTGGAAATAGAGGTCTCATTGAAGTTACAGCAGCTCGACGCTTATCTTCACTACGTATTCTCGAATACTAACATAGGCCTAACTGTTGACGATGGCATCAGTTTTCCACAGGTGCCCTATTCACCAAGCCGAGATGTAAACCCAAATGCCAACAGAAAAGTATCCGCTTCTCTCCCATTCCACAAGATACTTTGGACTGAAGCTCTCTCCCCATGGCCAGTACACATAGTAATATCAAAACTGTTTTGTGCATTTTGTGTTCAGACATCATTCTGTAAGTCGTCACCAGATGGACTGAAAGTCAAATTAACAACGCGTTCAGAATCACATTCAACCCAAAATTGAGTATTACTTTTGGTAATCGAGTGTCGAAGAAATTAAACTTCAATAATACCAATACGAATATTTTGATAGCCGAAAGGCCCCATTACTATGCATCTATTAAGAATTAATTAAGATTTAATTGTAAGAGCTTGAGAAAATATGTAGAGGCCTTGGCCTTCGCTCCATTTTCTTAACATCTTGTTGTTATTTTGGACCTCGGTGTTAGGAATATTCCAAGTAGATATGCTCATTCATACGGCACTTTTCACCTTTCTTGTCAAAGCATCAGTACCAATTAAATTGTACTCGTTGTGAGCAGATGATATAAACAAGTGTATGTTCAGAATGGTGAATGTGGTGGTATTAGGCTGTCCACGTGGTCTGAATGACGTCAATGATGACACATTAACTCTATCGCTAATTACCTTAGTAATGATAAGGTGGGGGCGACTGAGCCTCTTGTGGGCAACGAGTCTGATTAAGCTCTCCATATATCATCCTGCTCTGCGAGCAAGCCTACATTATACATTGTCTTGCAATTAGAAACTACTGCCCTGCTTCACCGCCTCACCTTTCCCTCAAGCACAAGCAGAGTATGGGACAAAAAATTGCTAACTTTTTAAAGAAAACCCCCGCCACTCTGCTCATTCTAATACACAAAGCATGTTCGCAGCATATTGGTGGTGGAACAGTGACTATGCAGTACTGAAAAAAAATCTACAATCGGAATTTAAATAATTTGCGACTTTCGGCACAGACATATACTTTTTCAGTAATACACGAAGCACCTGTCTCAGTAGCACCAAGCAGACACAGCGTTCATTCTTGTGGTAATTACAATGAGTCTGCTGACAGTTACTTATCAAATACGAGGGTTGGAACTTTAATAGTGGCAACTATTTATATTCAGCTCGTAGAAAATAGATACGTGTTTCAAGTTTTACTGACCTTCAAAGAAGTCAACAGCACTGTGTATAGCCCGTTGCCAGCGATGTGGAAGTCGTAGGATACCCTTAGCAATGCCAGATGTGTTGACAGTTCGAGTGGCGCGGTCTATTGCCCAACGAATTTGTAGCAGGTCTGATGTGAATACCATGAAGTGATGCTTCAGTTTAGAAATCGAGTTGAACTTACGAGGGCTTAAGTCGTAGGTTGTGTTCGAAAAATGAACAGCAGAGAGACAGAAGTGATGACACTTTCTGCAGGACCTGCAGGACAATGCTTAAGCATGGACAGTGCAAGCTGTTACTGATTTGTTTGACTGATGGTGCTGCTAATTGCTATACCACCCACTGCTCTTCCCTGACTTAAGCCCTCGTTAGTTCAACTTGATTTCTGAACTGAAGGAAACGCTTCACGGCATTCGCTTCAGAACTGCTAGAAATTGGTCAGGCGATAGACCAAGCCACCCGAACTGTGAACACAACTGGCACTGCTAAGAGTATACTACGGCTTCCACACTGCTGGCAACGGTTTATACGTAATGCTGGTGACTACTCTGAAGGTCAGTAAAACTTTGAAACACGTATCTATTTGTACAAGCTATAAATAAATAGTTGCCACTATTAAAGTTCCAATCCTCGTATTACCATCTGCTATGCAACTGAAATGACAGTCACTGCACTTGTTTTATATGTTACAGTAAGTAAAGTGGTAAGTTCGTTGCAGTCCTGTTTCCCCTGTTATAAAGGATTCTGAGTATTAATTATTTGACTGTATAGGCGCCACACTGTAATTCACATGTATCTGACATGAATTAAGGGCATCACATACTGATGACTAAGGAAATGATGCTGTTAAAGCGTTATTGCACAGATAGCAAGACAAACGTTCGGAAATCACTAGTATTGTCTCAAAAAACAATTATGTGTAAAATTTCAATTTGGCTACTGACAAAGGCACCTTCCAAGATCTGAGATTCAGTTCGGGATGAGACTTTGTGGTTACTAGTCTACCTCAAGGATGTCCACTCATAAAAGTGTTACAGCGCACAACGCAGAAAATTCCGAAAGAAAGGGCTCTAAAATTTTAAACGTAGCTCATTCACACCTCATATATGGATCATAAGCAGCAAAGCAGCACAAAAATGAAGTAGTTCGATCAGTAGTGTAGTCACACTCATGCGGCTGATCTAGGTTCGATCTTATTTACTGGTGGGTAGGTAGGATTCTTTTAAAAATTATAAAAATTGTTAAATAAACTAAGTAACCTGAATATTATCAATTAAATTGTAAATAATTTAATTTTGTTTATAAAATGGCTAGCACAGCTATTTAAAATATGAATTATACTCATCAATATTTTCTTTCTAAAAAGTTGAATAATTTCAAATGCATTTTTGATGGAAGTAAATTAACTAACATGTCACAAAATTCTGAGTCAAGTTTCAGTTACAAGGTGTACAACTTTGCTTCTGCTGTTTTACGATAGGTGGCGAGAACAGTAAGAAGCGGTCGAAAGAAACAGATCGCAGATATCAGGCAGTTGGCTTGGACCTCAGTCAACAGAACCTCATTCACATTAAATGTTTATGTTGAGTAATTCAAATTGAGTTATTTTAGGAACATCATTAGCAACAGTCTTTTCATTTGCAAGAATAGTTTGCAACTATGTCCAAGCACACATCCGATACTATCATTTATATCCATGTAAATGTAATGTTGCTTTCACTAATTAATTTATTTAAAATTTCATCGGCCTCAATGTGAAAATTTATTATTTCTGGATGAATAAATTTTTCTCAGTTTTTCAAATTATATTGACCAATATGAATTACTACTGTCTCTCTATCACAATACATTTTTATTGTATAAAAACCACATAGTGAAACATTACCACAGCTAGATCATACAGATACAGACAGTCTTTTTCTGAGAATGAATGACTTACCACTAAACTGAGACGGGTAACTCATTTACTACCCATAAAAATATTATTAAGGAAATGAAAACCGATTGGTAATCAAAAATGAAATACCAAATAAGAAACAGAAAAATATTCATGGCAACCTCTTACCTAATTCTGTTCAATGTGCTTTAATAATTTCAAGGTGATGTGAAGAAGCAGCATTAATGATTAATGATATTCTCGCTTTGTGGTGGCTGAAATAGAATAAAATCAGTCATTTTTAGGTTTACTCCAATCAAATGTTTAGATGAGCCAAAATATCAAGAATTTATAAAAATGTGTAAAAATGGAAGATAGAAATAGTGACAACATTACTACTTCTATTGAGAATAATGAACAAATTATACTATTAGATGAATGACAAGGTAATATGCTCATAGTATTTGATGATTTCATTCTAAAAAATCAGGATGTTTTTAGAGAATATTTTAGTACTGCCTGACATTTAGGAATAAATTGTTTTTATTTAGCTCAGATAAACTCAAAAATACCAGAACAATTAGTGAGAGATAACCTAAATTTGTTAAATATATTACGTAGAGATGATACAAATTTAAATCATATGTACCACGAGTTTGATGCTGGTGATTTTAAGTTTGACGATCTTAAAGAATATTGTAGTAAATGCTGGAATAATGGTTAGTTCGAATTTTTATGATAGAAATGACTAGAAAACTTAACAAAGGAAACTGCAGATATCAAATTGACGATATTTTTACATCACCCATCATACATAAGAGATGATTTACTAATGTTCTTTATTTACAGTAAATGTTTGCAAAATATGACCCATATGTTAGTAAAAAAGCTAGATGAAACAAAAAGGAAAAGAAGGAATTAAAAGAAGATTTTGCAAAATGGAAAAGACAACCAATAAGAGAATATGAAAACTATAAAGAAAGAATATCAGCAGTGCAACACAAGGAAGTGAAGAAGGATTAGATGACAGTCGTTCTGAAAGCTATTCAAGAAAATTTGGAAGTTGAAAAAGAAATGTTTCTTTATGACCATTATGTAGAAGAATTTAATGACATACCAACAATAAAAATATGCTTATAAATTAAGAGAATCTGAAATAAAAGATGCATTGAATAAATACTGAAGAAGAGAAAAAGAACAAAAAAGATAAACAACAAAACTTTAAGGAAATAAATCTAAGTGGAAGATTATTCAAATGTATCAGTCACATTGAAAATAAAATTTTTTGACTGAGACCTATTGGTTATCTTAAATATGTTGGTACATAAATTAACTATTGGTGAAAATATATGCAATGCTACAGATGTACTGGCGGATCTTTTAACTAAAAAAACACATTACAACTAAACTACTTAAATACATCTGATGTGTGAATTGATCGACAGATAAGCAGTAAATCATGAAGATGAATTAGCTGGAAATAAAAATCATCATAACAAAAACGTAGGAATAATGCAAATGTTAACAAAAGAATTTTGTGACTTCATTACCAATAATCAAAAATGAAAATCATATATGACTAGAGTGTTAATAGCTTGTCACACACTTTTTGGAAACCTGAAAAACAGGGAGAAGATTGAGTAAATTGGATTTTAAATAATTTCCAATGACAGAGATGCAACTCCCAGGACTTTGTGTACTGCAAACTGTTCACTAAACTAGATGGATGACTAGAACGTGGTGATATGGTCATAAATTTCTTAGAAGAAGCATCCAACAAACATGACATTGCTTACAGAGATAATAAAGGTTTAAAACTACATATCAAGCTGATGAATAACTTTAGCTAGCTACAGAAAAGAGAATGTTTGCTAAAGATGCATCACTTGGAGAAAAATTATTAGCAACAACAGTTAGAGGCATAATGTACGGGAAGAGAAAATTGGGAATGGCTTTGGATGTTGGTGAAGGTGGGTGAGGACTAAAAAAATAGTCTCATAACAATTTTTAGGCACACTAGGTCACAACGTCTAACTGTAACCCGACACATACAGATTTGTACTTGCATGCCTCAGCTATCATGCTCCTACACAGCGAGAGGGTGTTCTGAGCACACTGGTGCACAGCGCACGCGATATCTCGGATTGTGACAGCCTAGCGGCTGAATTGCAGCTCTTTCAGGCCGTGTGTCGCACGAACGGTTACAACAACTGGCAGATGAAACGGGCCTTAAGACCGAAGAAGCCGTGACCGCAGCCTTCCGAGGACGAAGACAAACAGGTTGCGACAGCGATCATACCATATGTCGGGAACGCATCGGCAAAGATCGGCAGAATACTCAGAAAATATAATGTCAAGTGCGTGTTTCGCCCTCCATTCAAAATGAAAACATTATTAGGATCAGTCAAGGACGACTCAGGACTCCGGAAACCGGAAGTTTACAGCATCCCTTGCTGGAGCGGGGATATGTATATATGCCAGACCATCCGGACGGTACAGGAGAGATGTAGTCAACAGAAACGTCACGCAGACAACGCACAGCCGACCAAGTCCTCCGTGGCAGAGCACTGTACCTCACATGGACATGACATGAACTACGATGGCACAAAGGTGTTTCAGCAATCGAACACCTTCTGGGATTGTATCGTCAAAGAGGCAGTGGAGATCCGGCTGCATGACGAATTAATAAATAAAGATAGCGTTTTCCAGCTAAGCAAAGCCTGGGATCCCGCTTTAAGCACGATTAAAACACAACGACAGTCTACACGGAAATCCGCTCCTGTCAGGACACCTGTAGAAGAAGAAGCATTGTCACCACGACGGCAGAGTTCCGTAAGCGGTCGTGGCCGCGGAAGGACTGCGGCCCATGAGCTGTCGCGGGGCGCCGCTTTTCCCCCACCACCGGCCGCGGACCGCTCGGAACGCCTGAAGATGGCAAGAAGTTGGCTTGCCGAAATATCGCGCTTTTTGGAAGACGCTACCTGGTTGAAAACCCGACAAATTTTCAAAATTTCCACAGGTCCTAAAGATTATGATTTGGAATGTATTCTGAAGTATTGTGTTGAAAATACAATAAAAACAATAGAGTCTACACAGGAACTAAACTGCTGTTATTGGAGATAAAGCATTTAGAAATGAGAATTATAAGTAGAACCAATTTTGTACAAGAGCCATTTAGTAGCTTTCCAAAAATAATTGGTTTAAAAGAATTGAAGAAATGTTGCTTCCCACATTTATTCAATACTCAAGAAAATGAAAATTAAATAGGATTTTTTGGGAGATGTCAAATATTATTGTGTTGAATCTATGAAACCAGAAAAAGAGAAATATGTGTCAAATCGGATAGGCAAAAAGTTAAAGGAAATTATGTATGCAATAGAGGAAATGAATGAATGAAAACTGCAATTCTGATGTAGATATATTGAGAAGAGATTGTTTAGAAATAGAAAAACAATTCATTGAATTAGCTAATATAGATCCATTATGTTATTTAACAATTGCTATAGTTTTCGTGGCTGTACCCCACCTCCTCCTACAATGATTCATCCTGAATGCTCTCTGAAACTACAGCCTACTCTTCACTATTACTAGATTGTGATCCAAGTCCATATCTTCATCTGAGCAGGCTCACAATCCAATATCTGATTCCAGAATCTTTGTTCTACCATAATGTAATCCCACTGGAAGTTTCGTATGTCTACTGGACTTTTGCCAAGTAAAAGTCCTCCCTTAATGATTTTCTATCAATGTATCAGCCACTAAAACCTGAAATTTACTGCGGAACTCATTGAGTCTGCCCACTCTATGCCCTCCTATTGTGAACTCTATATTCTCCTGCAACTTTCCCTGCTATTCCTTCCCCTACTATAGAGTTTCAGTACACCATGATTATTAAATTTTTACCTCTCTTTAAGAACTGTTTTATCTATTGAATGGCCACATATATTCTCTGTACATCATCAGCTCTTGTAAGGTTATCGGTATATTTCAACAGTTCCTGCTTTCCACTGCATATGCAGCATCCACCGATGGTTAGGCTATAAGGAAGAGACACTTAGATGTGGAATGAATGACAGCTATCAAAGTGGATGTACTGTTGGTGGTTGGCATAATTTATATTGATGTACATATTTATGGAGCCATCTGAGATGTGGAGATCGAAGAAAGATGGCTCGATGAATTGAGAAGGACCAAGTGAAGCTGATTTGAGAACTGGTGTTGAGGGTATAGAGGAAACGGTGAAGGCTGTCCTTGTCTTGCATCCAGATCATAAAAATGTCATGAATGAATCCAAATCAGACAATAGGTTTTAGGTGTTAACTATGTAGGAAGGATTCATCCAGATGGCCCGGAAATAAGTTTGCACAGGATGGTGGCATATAAGTACTCATGGCAGTACCACAATTTGTTTGTAGATTCCCTAATAGTTAAACTGTTGTATTGAATAAAGAGCAGAAGCAAAACTATAGCAAAGAGTCTATTGCTTGGCTAAACTGTTTAAACAATAATAGTATTCTACATGCTCTTAATGGTAGTGAAGTAAGTATATCTGGAGCAAAAGTAGATGTCTTTGATAAAGAAAACAGTAGTTTTCATCAATATCATAGCTGTTTCCGGCATGGTTGTAAAAATGTTTTCAAACTGAAATGGTTAACAATATAAATAAAGAATCGATGAATGACCTGTATCAAAAGACGTTAATAAGAAGCACAAATATGCAAAACGCTGAAGAATTTAGTGGAGACTTGGAAGTGTGAGTGTATTAACACAGTAGCTTTTTAAAATATTAATAAATTAAAAAAGTTGCCTAAAGCTATTGAACCTTTGAATCCAAAAGGTGCATTTCATGGTTGTCAAACTAATACCATAAATTAAGAGATAAAGCAAATGGCATTATCATGACAATAAAATATGAGGGCCATTCAATAAGTAATGCCCCACATTTTTTAAAAAGCAGTTAATATACCTAGACAATCGTCCTTGTTGGTGCTTCACACTTCATGTTGGTTCTGTGCACCAGTGAAGTTTCGAAATGTTCTGCCAGGTTGGCAGAGCTGTAGTACAGAGTCAAAATGGTGTCTTCATACAACTCACATTACAACCAACATGCTGTTGTTGAATTATTCTGTGGAGAAAAAGAAACCATGATGAACATTCATTGATAGAAGTACAATTGGGCGATGGGTAAGGAAAGTTACAGCCTCAGGATATGCAGAAGCAGAGCTCCATGATCAGCCACACTCAGGACGTCCTGTGACAGTCATTGTTCAAGACATGCTGAATTCTGCAGATGCCATTATTCGTATCGACCGGCGATTCACAACTCGACAGTTGCCTCTAAATTTGTTGGTCAGCATTGAAAGTGCATCTGCAATGATCAAGACTCTAGGATGTTGAAAGAGGTGCTCATGATAGGTTCCATGAATGCTCGCAGCGGACCACAGGATTCAAAGAAAGGCCATTTCATCTGAATTGTTGGAGCGTTTTGAGACCAACAGGGAGGCCTTTATGTCACAGATCGTTAAGGGGGGCGAAAAGTGGGTGCACTACTTTGAGCCCAAAACAAAAAGGCAGTCCATGGAGTGGTATCAACCTCAATCACCGAAAAAGAAGAAATTCAAGACAACCCCATCCGCCAGAAAAGTCATGGTGACTGACTCCAGGAATTCTGATGGCATCATTCTCCTGGATTTGATGCCAAGAGTGTCAATCATCAATTCAGAAGCATGAAGACTCTGAATAAACTCAAGAAGCGTTTCTAACGTGTTCAATCGACACGAATCCAGTAGCAATCTTGCTCCAACACGATAATGCACTCCCACACACAAGTCTGAGAATCCAGAAACACATCGCCAAATTGGGTTGGACATCTTTGCCTCATCCACCCCACAATCCCGACCTGCCATCGTCGGACTTCCATAGCCCTTGGGCCACTCAAAGATTCTCTACAGGGAACACACTTCAAAGATGACGAGAGGTCAGTCACGCAGTGAAAACATGACTGAGGCTACAGGACAAGAGCTTTTACCAGCAGCGAATGTATGTTCTACAATAACGTTGGCATATGGCCATAGAAGATGATGGAGACAATGTAGACAATTAGGACATGAACAACACATTTTGTTGTATATTTTCACCAAATTCTAACTCTTAACAATAAATATGTTCTGAGAAAAAATAAACGTGGGGAATTACTTATTGAGCGACCCTTGCATATTGATGTCTGTAGTCTTTTATCAACTGCAAAATATCATGAATATTATCCTAAGAGCCATCCAACAAAAATTTGTAGACCGAGACATTATACTAAAAAGGTAGAGATTTATAAAATGGAAAGTGTTGGCACCTATAGGAGTGTAGAATCAACCTTTTCCAAAAGAGATAAAGATGAATAAAAATAGAAAACTGCTCTTTTACTTATGTGTCAAATGTGCAGAAGAAAAACTAAATGAATGTAATCACAATGATGATGTAAGACGTTTTATTGGAACTTCGCCATCTGATGAAGTAAAGAAAGTCATGGAAAGAATGATATAAAATGTTAAGTATCAATGAAGCGTGTGATTTTAGAGATAAAAGCAACATGTTGTTTAAAAGTTATGTAAAACACTTTATGAAAATATAATTAGCAACCACTCCCCATGAGTTTGAATGTAATGACTTATACCTCAAAACAGAGAAAGACAGTTGGATATTGCATTAGATCCTGATAAGATAAAAGAAAACCCAGAATAAAATACTGTTGCTATGATATGTCTAAATTCATTGTGGGGAAAGTTTAGACAATGGCAAAATATGAGTAAAACTGAGTATATTACAGATTATCACCAGTTTTATGAGATATAATTGGACGATTGATTAGACAATATTGACATAAATTTTATTAATGATAATATGGCTCAGATGAAAAGTAATTTCAAAGGTTATTATATAGAAAATAACACTGATATAAACATTTTTATGACAGCATTCACTATATCAAATGGATGGCTCAGGTTGATAAAATTTTCTCAGTTTGACAGCCGAGTCAATGCGTTGTTCTCCAGCAACATTTCACCAAGTTTCTTACTTTCCATCTTCAGGTGACAATGGAAAGTAAGGAACTTGCTGAAACATTGCTGGAGAACAATGCATTGACTCAGCTGTCAACCCAAGAAGATTTTATCATCGAGATTTGCCGAGAAAGCCTGCATTCTCATATAAGGCTTAGGTTATTTGATATGTTAGATAAACTTGGAGAATCAGTTATGTATTTTGATACAGGTGGGGTAATATAGAGTATATAGATGATGGCAAAGATACTGTGGAAACAGGTTGTACGCCAGGTGAATGGAATGACAAGTTAGGAGACAAGTGGATTCAAATCTTAGCATCGACTGGATCTAAAAGTTACTGTTTTAAGAAAAATGATAGAAATACTGTGATGAAGATGAAAGGGTTTACTTCAAAATATAAGGATATTCAAAGGTTGAATGGCAAATATATGATTAAAGTACTTGAGAATGAAGTGAAAAAAAAGATACAATTAGAGTACAAGCTGATAATGAGCGAATTTAAGCCAAAAACTTAATCAACAAGTAAGTTAAGAAAGAATTCTCATTTTAGTATAGTATAGTAAAAGAATAGTTCCAGATAATTATGATCCAGTGCCATAAGTATATTACAATTAAAATAAGATTTCTACATTTTCTAACATAAAAATAAAATTTGTATTGGGAATTTTTTAAACATTTATATAAATAAAGTAACTTTTTTCTTGTATTCTCCATTTTCTAAAACTACTTCCTTTCGATTTCTCTTTTTTAATTCATACTTTTGAGAAGCATGAATCTGAATTAGAAAGTCAGAAATTTGAAAACTATCTTTAATACACCAGCTTTCATTAAATATAAGTAAAGCTTCCTTTCTTCTGTAGCTAATATTTTTTGTAAAAAATTATAATTATTATTTTAATATTCATATTTTGTATGTAGACTTTCGTTTTTTAAAATTCTGTTAAGCTTTTTTTGTTCTTCATGAGAATAAATATTTTATTTCTATTTTTGTCACCAGAGTTTTGGAGCATAATTCATTTTTTTAACTTTTGATGGTTCCCAATATTTTGTCTTCTTCATTTAAATAATTTTGTTCCTTTTGTCAAATACGTATCTATCTTTAACAATGCCACCACTGGAATAATACTGTTTTTGCAATCAATGTTGTCTACGTATAACATGTAACATTTTATTGCAATAAAAATTTTGTCCATTTAAATGGAGCCCCTCCTGAAGAAGCTCAATAATGCAAGCAATTCTAATTTGTTTAAAAAATAGAGATATTAATGTAATGGGTTGAATAACACTACTGGATACAAATATTTCAATACCAGATGTGCAGATAAAATGAGACTGTGCTTAATAATGGGTTTAAGATTCCTTTACTGAATGGATATTTGAAATCAATAGCAATTTAGGTTTCTAATTGTTTGAAGAGGGACATGTTAAATTGAGATACAATTGATTAAAGGAAATGAAAGCAAATTCTAATAAATTTCATGATTTAGAATTTTTAGTTTAACAGAAATTTATGATCAATTTTTTTTATTATTCTGCCCACATTATTGTTTTCTGACAAACCTGCTTAGTTCTCTCTGCATTGTCAGCTACGTCACAACGAATATCTTGTTCGCTGCAGCTGAGAGCTGTAGAGTTTTACAAGTGGCGTAGGTTCCAAATATCCTGGAATACCACTACCCATATCGTTTAGTGCCTTGTGAACTTTGCGTGGAAAGACTTATACCAGACTGGACATGCATACTCTGCAGCACTTTGAAATGTTGCTAATGTCGTCGTTCGGAGGGTTTGCCATTTGGAGTCCTCCCTACTACCAGTGATCCTCGAAAGGATACTATTTCTGGCTTCCAGCTTAATTCTCATATCCTTACAGTGCTGCCTGTATGACAGACAAAGTGATTGGTCTCTTTATTGTTATTCAAATATTTCTGGCAAGTTAATAGCAAAACGGCGTTTAGACTATGTAATGATAGCTCAGCATAAAGAAGTGACATAAATTTTATTTTAAACGGGGCATGAATGTTAATTTAGCACAATGATTGAACGAAAGTGAGAGTTCTGGCGCGCAGACCAGAGGGTAATCCTTCCATCTCCTGTTAAAACAGACGCTGAGAACACAAGTCAGTTCAGTAGGCGGCAAAAATCACACGTTCGTCGGAACTGCAAGGTATCATCTGTCGTTTCTACCTAACACTACTTCATGAAGTCATCATTCAGCTACTTCTTCTTGTTCACATGAAATGTGATACTGGATGGAGGGCTATGGCTTCCACAGCCAGAAATCCTACGCTAGACAAGAACTTGGACTGACCAATTCAACACATATCTGTTAGTCCATTCTGCAGGCTGAAAGCAATACGTGTCACTAGTCCACTGAAGAGTGCTCTTCAGAGACAGATAAGAGTTTCTACATATAAAAAGCAAATTTAACTGTGTAATATGTTTACAAAAAATACACTTTGTAGTGAAAAATGTTGTAACATTCGCCTATCTGTCTAATATTCAGTTTCTGACATTGATAGCTATATAATGTGAATCTTAGAGTTTCTGTCAGGGTGTCTCTAGGTTCAGTCCACAGGGAGGATGATCTTTCCGTAGGACGCTCTTCGGACAGCATCAGTTTGTTCTGGGAGTGAGAGACACTGCTGTATCCAAGGTGAGGGTAACGATAGTACCTAATATACTTATCGTATGCACAGATGTGGCGGAGAGTCCTCCGGTGGTTGTGCTGCTGCGGCAGCACTGAGGAGGAGGAAGAGGACAACGTTCAGTTGGAGGAAGAGGAGAAGAAAGTCCAGCTGGAGGCGGAGGGCGCCCCTCCAGACCCAGTGGCGGTCATGCAGCAGGTGAGGCTCGTCGCTGTACGTCACTCCAGAATGCTGGCAGTGTTTTGGGGCAGACCCACTGTTCAGGGGATGCACAAAAATATGGGAAAGCATTGCCACACCTAACAAGAAAACCCATGGTAATTAAATAATAGCCTCCAGTCGAATCGGAATGGATGACTATGCATTCTGTATCGTTCTCAAGGGGTCTTATACCATTCTTTCTGCAAAATAGTGGCAATTTCAGGTAACAACGATGCAGGTGGATAGCATTCTCGCACCTGTCTCTCCAAAGTAGATCACAAAGGCTCGATAATATTGAGGCCTGGTGACCGTGATAACCAGGGGGGAAGTGACAGTTCATCCCCATGGTCGATGGGAACGGTTTGAACAGGGGCCCTGTTAACTTCGAGCACAGCATCGCCATTGGGGAACAGACGTTGTACCAGGGGATCAGCCAAAATGCTCATATAGCCATGGACATTAATGCAACCTTGTATAGTGATCGCAGGGGCCCATGAAATACCACGATACTGCTGCCCCAATCATCTCCAAACCCCCATCGTTTTTCGCTCTTGGGATGTAAACTCGGCCATAAGTTGGAAACATTGTACAACATCACTGATTCGACCAGGTGACCTTCTTCTATTGTTCCACAGTCAAGGTCTTTTGTCTTTCGCACCACGTTTTCCTCTTACGGGCATTTTTGTCCTTGTTGATTGGTTTTGGAATTACAGTTAGCCCTGAAATTCTCTGCTAATGGAGCTTCCTTAGTGTTGTTGTGGTGAACATGGCGTTCGCGAGGGCCACGTTCGGTTCTGCAGTGACTTTTACTGCTGACTCTTCCTCCTGTTCGTCGCAATCCTCTCCACGAGCGTATGTCAAGATCACTCAACACACGCTTTCGTCTCTGTTCTCACTTAGCGGATGACGGTTTTTTTCGTTTCCCTGTACACGCTACAGATCTTTGGCATGGTGCCTCTTGAAACACCGAACACTTCGGCTACCTTGGTTACGGAAGCACTCGCCATTCGAACACCAACAGTTTTCCCACGTTCGAATTCACTTAACTACGGTATAACATTGTTGTTACGACGACTGACATCTGCAACGTATTGAGGATATAGCACAGGTGCCGTTCGTGGTCAGAGACAACAGAGCAACCTGCAGGCTTGTCCAGAATAGCACAAACTTCTCTCAATGTTTCCATAGTCCCGTCCAACGGCTTTATACAGAAGAAGCCAGGCATTACATCATACCGCAATTAGCTGTTCCTGCTTCTGCACCTGGACAAGCTTCCCTAGTGACATATACACAGCTAATCAAGGTTCAAGGAGACTGAGCTCTCCTGACAGACCCATTCTGCTCTTACCACTTCTCTACTCACTACTTGACACTCCCCACCTCCTCCTGTACTGCTGATTCCGCTTCTCGTGGCCTCTTCTGGCCAGTTCCTTATTACATGCGGATAGACGGATAACCTGATCAGACTGGTGTGCAAAATTAAATCCACAAACCAAAATTTTGCAAGGTTGCGTTTATTGTGCCACAAAACAGTATAATCATCTCATAGTACAGTAGAAACAACACAAAGAATACAGAACGTAAACGACTGCAACATGCATAATGGTAGACAAAAATGTCTTCGTGTTTTCCAACTTAAAGGATTTGCACACACATTCTGACAACTGGTTAAAGTGCTGAATGTGAGGTGTGACCACCTCTGGTGCCAACACAGACCAGACAAACGACGGGGCATGCTGTTAATGTTGTTTTCAGTCTCATGTTGAGGCAAGAACGCCCATTCTTATTGCAGCTGCTGTCAAGTCTTGGTGAGTGGTTGGCGGATGCTGAGGTGATGCACCATTAGGGATCATCCTCGTTATCGGTCTCTTCCACAATGGTTGGGTCACGAAATCGAGTTCCGCATTCCCTCCAGATCCAAATTGGTCGAGAATCACTGTTCACACCAAATTGCGACTCATCAGCGAAAATAACATTGGACCACAATTCGACCGTCCAGGTGGCGTCTTCACTCCTCTACTCTAGACGTTCCCTTCTGTGAATATGCGTCAGAGGTACACATACAACAGGTCTCCGACAGTAAAGGCCACTCTTCCGAAGCCTTCTGTACACCGTTTGCCTCCATGCAACACGTGCAGTGGATGCTGCGAGGTCAGATGCCAGTTGCCGTGCAGCCAAACAACAGTTCTCTGTTGCTCATGTTACACGTGGTTGGCCCTGCCCTGGTCTTCGGGACACAGTTTCGATCTGTATAAACTTTCGCCCATCTAATTCATATTAAGCCATCGGGTCACATCAGTCTGCGACTGTCCTGCTACCATTCTTCCCACGGCCCTCCACCGCAGAGACAGTGGTAGGCGTCATCTCAGAAACTTGCCTGTGATATATATATTATTCATTTTGAGGTTGAAGCCAATTCTTGTGTCTCAGTAAGCAATCCAAAAATATGTGAACTGTACTCTTCAATACATAAGCACCTAAGAAAATTATTACACGTCGATCGGCAGTGGGCACAAGTGAAACGGAACATTCCTGCTTCGTGCTATTGGCAAGCATCACGAACCGTTGACATGGTATCGATTTGAAAAGTGTCAAGGAAAATTGAGTTTAAGATGCAAACACGTGTTCTTAATATCGACATAGTCCAGTTTTAAGAAAATTTTCCTGTGTTAAATCTACATTCAGAGTTAGGTGTCGGCTACGATGTAGCTAATAAACCCTTTTCTTTACAGGAGTGGCAGATGTTTCTGCAGGAGTTCTACGCAATCTACAGCGGACTGGCAGATGAGCTGTCTATACAGTCACAAGACGTGAGTATCACTACCTCTCTGGACTTGTGTTGTAACTGATAGTCGCAGATTCTTACGGCGGATGTGCTAGTTGCAATTCGTACAGAGCCCATAATGATGCCATAAAACCTATTAACATTAAATCTAGAAGTGGAGTTAGACGTTGGTTAATCTGTAGTTGATACAGTCCTTCGTCTACAGGAACGTGAGCTGTTTCTGCAGGAGTGTTTCGAAATGTACTGCAGGATGATGGAAGAGGAGCTAATGCAGTCAATAGGGGTGAGTGTTACTAACTCTGTATACTTCAGTCTTAACTGTTAGCCATATATTCTAGGTAGCTTTTGTCGACAGCAGATTACAGTGGTGAAGGCATTCATTTCTTCAGTCGCCCCAACCCCCCACGTAACCAAAAACATTATGTACATCCGCTAACTACATTTCTCTGCATCTATTCGTGTCTATTGTGCACTCCGACGGACTTGGGCAAATCCAGCAGGACAATGCGTCACCCCACACGATCATAATTGCACTTGAGTGGCTCCAGGAACGCTCTTCTGAGTTTAACACTTCTGCTGCCCACCAAAGATCACTATGCCACCGAGACTGTCTGATACCACAATGTTTAACAACATTTCCCTGTTATTTGAAACATGTCAACAAGGTAGGCTACATTTTCCTCACATTTAAACGGATTTATTCAGAGTTATTGATACTGAAGCGTTGTGTGAAATCTGCCACGAAATCCCGTCAGTGATAATGAGAATAAGACATACTCGGTTTTCTTTTCCTTTTTGAATGGTTTCGTCATGTTGGTAGTCTACGTCCAGAATTAAGAAGCTAGCGTCACTGACCTCTTAAAGAGCCTAATAATTGTGTATTAAAACAATCAGAAAATTTGAAAAAACCTGCACGAATACCACTTCACCATCAGTGAAGCAGTTTAACAACAGCTTTGTCCACCTAGATCAGAAATTTACCACACATTTCCATTTGCCTCAATGCCTCATCAGCTGTAGTGACGTCACAAAACGTTGTCCTCGTCTCGCAGGAGACGGCGGCCCCTCCGCTCGCCCCCGCACCCGCAGCCCGCAGCGCTTCAGAGGTGCCGCACTGGAAGGGGAAGCGACGTCAGCGTCGTCGTGGCCGGCCCACCACCGCCCCCCGCAGCTCATCCTCCAGCAGTGGCGAGGCTCCGCGCACCAGGTGGAGGCCGCGGCGGCGCTACCGCAGGCGGAAGCTACGTGCGGGTCTTCGAGGCCGGTTCGCCGCCCGCACCGCCGCCGCCGCTGCCCCCAGCAGCTCTTCGTCCGCCTCCGGCAGCAGTTGGGAGCTGCGGCGCTAGAGGCGGAGGCCCAGCCGCCGTTGTCGCGCCTGCGTCCGCACCAGCGTGGGCGCGCGGAGGCCGTGAGTCAACAGGCAGATTCTGCGCGACGACTACAGACTGTGTTCGCGTGCACAACAGTAAATAAATGGATCCCTCGGGTCCGTCTTGGCACTCTGTTGTTGTTCTTGTAGTTTCAATCAGTGACAGACCTCACAGCGGTGACCGACATTACGAAATTGTTAATCGAATCGTTTCTGGGGTCCACTGTGTTAGCGTCAGATCCCACTAGATTATTGTGCGCGGAAATGTGAGCAGCAGCAAGCAACAGGTGCTTCACAGAGTCTCCCTCTGCAGCAGGGCGCCTCGCGTTTTTTTAGTGTATTTCGTGGTCGTCAAACAGTTCCACGCCATGATTTACGACCATTTCCCAAAGGAGAATTCTGTTCAGAAAACTTAATGGGAGCAGCAAGGTTGCCGTGGAGACACCCCAGTGGCAGTTTGCGTCAGGCGTCGCGTCGCTGTTTGGCGGCGTCAAACTTTTCCGCTTCTGCCTGCTTCTCTGAATATTCGAGCAGCCAGTCACAAGCACAGAGTGTGACACGAGATGACCTCCACCAGCACATATACATATACATACGAATTGTCTGTAAAGCGCTAGAACGGACGTGCTGGACACTCTGAAATATTTCATCTGATTTTGAGGAAACTATTTCGTAAACATATAGATTTTTTCACATCCCAAACTGACACCTTGGAGCGATAGAAAAATGGACTTCTTTTCGCTGTTCATCATAGTTATTGTTATGCATCAAAGTCAATGCACAATACACAAATCTTAAGAGTTTACAATGGTAAACATGCATTGTGTAGACTTTGTTCCATTTCAGGACATACATTGCTCGATATCAAATTTAGATAACATATTGAAATAGTGTTATGTTGAAGACAAAAAGATATTTCCATTCTCGACATATTGGTTTGTACATATATGGGAGGATAACATGGTACATTCAATTCTACATGCGACTTGGATGACCTATAGTCATAACATACGTCGTATTTCATGACCTTTACTAGATACGAAAATGGCATTTTCTTACATATGCTGAAGTGGACCAGGCACACACTGTGTCATGCAATTAATACCATAAACTTTTTTATCTATCGAGGTATGGAAGCAACTGCAGTTTTTTCGACACAACCATATACTTTTTTGGAACTGCAGTTAATATCTTGTCAAAGAAGCATACAGTGACAGAACACAAGTTTATATTTACTACAACCTGTGTGGGCTACTGAGCTCTAATCAAAACCTGTTATGTGTTATGTCACAAGATGTAATCCCTAACTACACCTTGTGACCCTTTCAGTTTGCATCAAGGCCTTTTCTTTACTTACAACCTTTTAATGCTTTACAGGTGCGTGTAACGACATCAGCTTCCAAATTAATTTTCTAGCATCGTTATTGAAACGGTCTTCATAGGCAGGCGTCTGATACAACACTTCAGATTCTTTTACTAAAAGATGATACATCCAACGTGCTATCATCCCGTGATGCAAACTGTCAGGTAAAATTCCCTGTCCACATCTTCAAATTACAAAAGCCCTGGAAACATACAGAACACAAGATGACTGTTCCCACTAACTTATTAGTCGTGGTGTATGGCCAAAGCTGCTATAGTAATTAGCTTTGACGTTCTCATTTTAACTTTAGATTCGTTTCTCATTCAGTAAAATATCGAGTGTGCTTAAGATTAACCTACATCCCCAACACCGATAATAACTAAAAATAGTGTTACATCAAATCAGTTCGCCCTGTGATCGGCATGCGAATGGCTACATGGTTTTATTATGTCAGCAGATTTGTTTAACTTTTATGTTAAAGTGTTGAACGAAACTGAAGAAGAAAAATTCTAGGGTTAAGTTTTGCAAAGATCGACAAAGATCTATTGATAGGGCTTAAGATTAAATTAAAGGTAGAAGCCTGAATCGTAGCAGCTAACTGATAATGAAACACTGAAGAGTGCAGAAGAATTAAGCAATTCTGGCAGCTTTCAACTAAAATTTCACGCTACAGCTGAACAAGGATAAGTAGAAGCGGCATCGAAAAATCTTTACTGCCTTTAAACAGTCGAGCACTGAGGTGACAAAACTCAAGGGACTGTGATATGCACGTACACAGATGGCGGTAGTACGGCGTACACAAGGTATAAATGGGCAGTGCACTGGCGACGTAGTCATTTGTACTCAAGTGATTCATGTCAAAACGTTTCCTGTGTGATTTAGGAGGTACGACGTGAATTAACGGTGTCTGAACAGGGACTCGTAGTTGGAGCTAGACGCATTGGCCATGCTATTTCGGAAATCGTTAAAGAATTCAGTACTGCGAGATCGACAGTGTCAAGAGCATGCCGAGGATACCAAGATTCAGGCAATTCCCCCCACCACGTACAACGCAGTTGCCGACGACCTGCACTTAATGACCGAGAGCAGTGGCGTTTTCATAGTTGTCGGTGCTAACAGACAAGCAACACTGTTTGAAATTACTGCCGAAATCAATGTGGGACATATCCGTTAGGATAGGGCAGCGAAATTTCGCACTGATGGGCTACGGCAGCAGACAGCCGACACGAGCGCCTTTGCTAACAGCATCACGTCCCCTGTCGCACCTTTCCAAGGGTCGTGGCCATTTTGGTTGCACCCTAAACGACTGGAAAACCGGGGTCTGACCATGTGAGCTCCGATTGCAGTTGGTAAGTGCTGATGACAGCATTCGAGTGTGGTGGAGATTCCACGAAGCCATGGACCCTCGTTGTCAACAAGGCGCTGTGCAAACTGGTGGTGGCGCCATAACCATGTGGGCTGTGTTTACACGGAATGGACTCGTTCCACTGGTCCAAGTGAACCGATAATTGAATGGTATGTTGTGGTACTTGGAGACCACTTGCAGCCTTTCAACGATGGTATTGTTATCGATAACATTGCACCATGTCAATCAATGGCCACAGTTGTTCACAATTGGTTCGAACAATATTCTGGATAATTCAAGATAGAGATTTGGCCACCCAGATCACCCGACATGAATGCCATAGAACATTTATAAGACATTCTTTCACAATTACGGACGGCTGTAGAGGTAGAATGGCTCAGTATTTCTGCTGGAGACTTTCACTAACTGCTTTATGCTGGACAAAAGGAGATCCGATGTGATGTAGGCAGGTATCCCATGACTGTTGTCTTCTCAGTGTAGCATACATAGAGCGGTTTTATCCAGAGATGAGCGATCACACTCCAAGAAAAAAGACATTTTTCGCACACAGTAAGTCTGTTACCCCAAGAACAAACAAATTTATGGCTATGATACCTCATGTTGGCTCTACCGACTATAAAGTAATGCTGTACATGATATGGTTGTAACATGAAGTCCTGTTCAGTGGAGACACAGGATCTTCTCCAAGTGTCTGGACACATCGCCTTCATCTCGTGCGTTACATGACAGAGCCGCAATGAATGCAGCAAATGTGACACTTGTGACTTAAGACCCTTCTTCACAAATCCTGTTGAGAGCTAACTGGCAACCCAGGCAGTGTATCCACTACATACTGTGGGACATCGCCGGACTGTATCTTACCGGTTAGGGCGTGAAAAATATGATTGTGTATATGACATCATGAGAACCAGACACCAACTCACTGGGTCTCGAGACTGGACGCTTGACTTTCTGAGCAGAACAGTCTGCAAAACGAGTTCACTGTTTGTATTCAAATAAGACGCTCTCAATCCGCAGCACTGGCCCCACTCGAGATCTGTTAACAAGGACATGTCCCATGTGCCTGAATCAACTGGACTGCACCAACACACCAAATCAGTGAAGAAATACACGCTGATCATTTTGTCCTGAGTCGACACCACTTCAAATAGGAGGTGAAACAGATAGTATTGTTGCAAATTGGGAACACTTGTATAAGGTCCATATTTATGTCACAAAGCCCACTTTAGAGCAGATCACTTATAAAGGAAGCAGTTGCTTCTTTATGGGCAAGTTCAAGTAAACGCGATGAAAAGCAACCAATGATAAGAGATCCTAATAGAAAATGCTCAAAAAGAAAAACTTTTATCCTACTCTCATTGTTTGTATAGTTTGAGTTTTGCTGATCACCAGCCTCTTTCTTGATACTCTTTTGCCCACAGAAAAATGCTATGTAGAGCCACCAATGTTCTGTAGGACAAAGTTAATACTTATTCTCGGTGCAGTTGACGTTAGTGCACTGTGTGTCAAATCAAGAAGCTGAGTCCGTGAAATGTCTCTCTACAGTCAAGATGAGTTATGAGTATGGCAAGCTGATCGTCGAACTGGCATACACATAGCGACATTATTCGAACATTAGACAACTAACATGAGATGCAAAACACTGAACATCTGCCTCGTCATGGTCCCTGCCCTCATAACTGTCCTATCTGCTGCCTCCTAGCTATAAACTGTGGCTCCTAGCTACACCGAGGAGAATGCAGAAGTGCTTTGCGCTGGCTTTCTGGAGGCATCTGTGAAGGCTGTCTCAACACAAGACAGTATGCAGTCGTCTCCAGGCGATCCATTAAGAACCAGATCATGAACCATGCTCACCCTCCCCTGGACTGTATTGTGAGTGAAGGATGTGGGTGAAGGAACACCAAGAACGGAAACTGGACCAGTGTGTGTTCTCTAGCCCTGATGGCCATGGTAGTTGGGAGTGGACGTGGCCAGGTTCCAGCACACATCTGACGCATGCAGTCCCATAAGATGATCGGGCAGGGTGGGGGGAGGGGGGCGTGCATCAGTCATGTTTTGTGCCAGAACTGTCTACAGTCTACATAGGTTGGATGCTGCTCGTCACCAATTGGAGGGCTGTGCACTACTGCGATAGTACCCTCCAGCCTATTGTCCAGATCTTCCAAGGCAATAATGCACGAGCACACCGCACCCTCCTCGTGAACATCTTCTTCCAGATGGTGGGAATTCAGTGAATGGAATGAATTGCAGTATCTCCTCACAAGAATCCTTCTCAGTATGCTAATAACAAGCTGTAGCTTTCACTGTGTAAACATAGAAACCCTTCTTGTACAACGAGGAAGGCAGAGTGCATTTACTTTGGTTATTCAGAAAACTTAGTCTTTCATTCCTTCTCCACTTGTATTTAAGCACACATGTGCTCATGGACACGCAAGTTACACCATTTTTGAGCAGTTTATAAAGAGAAGGGTACCAAAAAGGTTTACTTCTGTTGTGTTCACCGAAGTACACTTGACATTAAATGTAAAGGTGACAGGAAGAGAATCTATCATCACAGAAGGTAGTCGCTCTGATTGATCTTTCTTACTATGCACACAACATTTGTCTCAATGCAAATTAGTTATCATCAGAAATTTAAGGCAACCAGAGTAAGAAACACCCAACAATAATTTATTAATAATACTAGACTTTTTTTGCAACTTTGCTTGTACATGCATTTGACATACACAGTAAGACCAAGAAAAATGTGGCACTCTTTGATAGCCGATATCAATGGAACAAAATGACATACCGTTACAATAACACCTTGGGGGGAAAGGTTATTTTATGTGATCAAAGTGATTCCCTATTAGCAGCCAAAGAACGTCACTGGCGCCTAACTGTTGACCGAACTACAGCTATCAGTTTTGCTGATGTGATAGCCACACAGGACATTTCGTTCTCGTAGCTCATTCAGTGCAGATGGCTTCTGTGGATAAACTTCGTTTTTCAGTATCCCCAATAGGTATAAGTCAAGAGGAGTAGGATTTGGAGGCTTCTGTGGCTACTCAACAGCTCCTCTTCAACCTATCCATTATACAGGAAGATTTTCATCCAGGTAGGCTCTGACATTTCTGTTGTAGTGAGGTGGAGCGCCATCTTGTTGTAGTTAAAATCTTTCATTCCAAACACCTCTCAGATGGCGGATAAAACATGTGTTTGCAGCATATGAAGATACACCCCACCAGTTACGATATCTTCAAAGAAGAACTGGGCCAAACAAAACACATGATGGAAGACCATACCACACATTAACACCCAGTAGACTAACATGTTCGTCCACTTGAAGTTGAAGATTTTCAGGATCCCAGTGCACACAGCTGTGGAGGTTTACAGTACCATTCAGTTTGAATTGCGCCTCGTCAGACCAGAAAACCATCCCTGCAAACTATTCATCCTCACGAAGCATGCCTTCAAATCACTCTCAGTACCCCGTCATTCGATACAGGTCACCTTCGTTCACAATGTGCAGCGATCTTGGAGTCTACACTTTCCACTTTACAGCTTTCAGAAATCGTTGTACGCTTGATTAGCTTACCTCACTTTTACATGCACCCTGCTTCATAGATTTTTGAATACACCTAGTAAAATGATGTGACACAGCATTGCTGAAAGCTGGATTTTGTTGATGCTTTCAATCGGTCACACCTTGATGCTTTCAATCGGCCACACCTTTCCTAATGCATATCCTGGACATTACCGTTGGCTTCATATTCATCCTAAATATGATGAACTGTTGTACGTGTTGGTGACAGTACTGTACCTCCATCATGTTTCTGTACTTGCAGGACTAATTCAGTACGGCCTTGCATTGCTCAAATGACAATCTTCATCATTCATTGCTGCACTGTCATCTGCTGGAAAACGCGGGCCGAAATCTGTTGAGAAAGCAATGGACTACACTACCATGCAAAATTGCTATGATGAGTCATTTTGTTCCAAAGATATTAACTATGAAATAGTGTCTAAGTTTTTCTGGATCCTTCTGTGTATTGCAGACATCTCCTCTTCTTCCTCTCTCCTATCTCTCTTCTCATCTCATCGTTCCAGCTCTGTATTTCCATCCCATCCTTCCCAAGCTGTTTCTCCACATCCTTCACTACACTTCATTCATCTCCTTTCAGTCCCTCTCTCCGAGCACATTTTTTCCCCCTCTGTTTTTCCACATTCTCCTCCCCTCACTCTGTCCATATCCTCCTGCCCCTTTTCAGCCTGTCCACAACCCTTCTACCCCCTCCACCTGCTTCCTGCATTTCCATCTCTCAAAGTATATCTCCCCTCCCCCTCTCTTTGTCTACCCCCAGCTCTCTCAGCTGTCTGTCCATCTTCTCCACCCCTTCTCCCAGTTCATCACCCCCTCTCCCATCGATGTATCTCATGCTGGAATTGCCAATGCTACATGCATAAGATGGCTCCTCCCCACTCTCTCTCTATCTCCTCCTCCCTACATTTTCTATATAACTCCTCATCCCTCCCTTTTGTCTATTTCCTCCACTCACTCTCTCTGACCATGTCATCTTTCTCCACTCACTCTCTCTGACCATATCCTCCATCCCCTCTCTCTCACAAAATCTTCCTATCCCCTCCCTCTGACCACATCTTCCTACTCCTTCCTCTAACCACATCTATCTACACCTCTTCCATCTCCACCTACCCTTCTCCCTTTTCCACTTGCCCACTAGCCCTCTACATACGGCTTCCACCTGCCTCCTACTAATTCCATTCTTCCCCAGTGTCCATTTCCTCTTCCCCATCGCTATATTCATCTCTTCTATCAATCTCACCCTGTCCCAAGTCATGCTCATCAGCACATGTAGCCTCTGCAATACAATTGAATAAAGCAAGCAGTTACTACATCCAGCTTGAATAACATTTCTGCATCTGTAAGATCACAGATGATATGCAGCACCATGCCTTTCTGTTAGCTAATGCTGGCCCATCGGTGTTTCAACTCTTCAAGCAGCTTCATCCCAATGCTGAGCCACAGGCCCTCTCATACACCACCACTGAGGGTAACCTCGACAAATATTTTGAATCCCATAATCCACATCACTGCAGCCCATCACAAGTTCTTTAGTTACCAGAAGCTATCCTGAGAGACCTACTGTGAATGGATTTCAAGGCCTCTCCATGGAGAGTAGCTTTTCTTGTTCCAGTAGTTAGTGTCATTAGCAGTATGCCTTCTATCTGGTAAGGGACATGGTGGTGGTGCATTCGCCCAATGAGGCTCACTGCCAAGACCATCTCAAACATAAGGACTCTTTGTTGGATGCATGCCTTTCCATTTTTAGTGCCTATGAACAATCTTTCTTTCTTTGAGAGGGAAAAATTTGCGGACTTCTCGATGACGCAACGTACAGAAGGATAGAAGGATAACCGACAAGTCGCCTTCAAAGAAGAGCCGTTGAACTTCTTCACACTACCTTTGATGGAAAAACTGCCAAGAAACTTCGACCACGAGCGGCTACCAAAGGTCCACAAGGAGGGGACACCTGTGCGTCCAATAGACAGCAACATAAGAGCAGCAACCTATGAACTAGCCTAACACCTGACGGGTCTCCTTAGTCCATTTGTGGGAAAATGCGAAAACCATATCCACAGTTCCATCCACTTTGTGCAACGTACACAAGAACTTCGGCTCCAGGATAGTGGCTTGTTAGTGAGCTTCGACGTAGTGTACCTCTTCACTAGGGTACCACTGAAAGACTCCATCGATCTGATACGCAAGAAATTCGACAACAACCTAACAAGGGTCTTCGAGTTCGTGCTCACCTCAACATACTTCCTGTTCGACCGAAATTATTATGAACAGACAGATGGCGTCGCCATGGGATGCCCGCTTTCACCGGTTGTAGCCAACTCTTTTATGGAGAATTTCGAGGAGAAGGCAGTAGAACAAGGAAAACAAAAGCCAACTTGTTTCTTCCGCTACGTGTACGACACGTTCGTTGTTTGGCCACATGGATGGGACAGCTTAAATGCATTTCTGGGACACCTCAACTCGCTGCACCCCAACATACAGTTCACGATGGAGGTGGAGCAGGATGGTGCCCTACCGTTTATTGACGTCCTGGTGAAACGGAAACCTGACGGCAAGCTGGGACACGGTGTATACAGAAAACCTACATACACCTAAATGCCTTCAGTTGCCACGACAACTCCCAGCGTGAAGGCGTTTTACGCACACTTGTTCACAGGGCACGATCGATCTGCGATCAGGAGAGCCTTCCAGCAGAAATGCAGCACCTCGAGACAACGTTTCGGAAAAATGGGTAAAACCAAAAGCAAATAAGACTTGCACTCCGACAGACTGCGCCAAGAGAACAAGAAGAAGAAACAGAAGAACACAAGTCATTGACGTGAACCCCTTTGCCGGAACCACCTCAAGAAAAACCGGTAGAATCCTGGGGAAAACACAATGTGAAATGTGTATTCCGACCCCCTGCAAAATCCTAGACTCTACTAGGTTCAATGAAAGATGACCTAGGCCTTCGAAAACAAGGCGTTTATCAAATTCCCTGTCAGTGCAGAAAATCATACATTGGGGAGACAGTCCGCACTGTAGAAGAGAGGTGCCACGAACACAAGCGACGTACCGAATTACGCCAGGCCACTAAATCAGCCACGGCTGACCATTGTATAAAGACTGGCCATACTATGGACTATGAAAAAACAAAAATACTCTATCAATCCTACTTCTGGGACTGTGTTACTAAAGAGGCCATCGAAATCCAACTACAGGACGATATAGTTAATAAAGACAGCGACCTTCAACTTAGTCAGGCTTGGAACCCCGCACTCAGCCTGGAGAGAAAGATGCGGTCCCAGAGATCGAACACCACCCTCAACGGCGGAAGCAGGGAGACTGCAGACCCCAGTTCAGACCCAGGCGCCGCTTCCCCCACCACCTCCAGCAGCCGCCGCGCCGGCCGCACCGAAGGCACCGGGAGAGAAACGGGTGAGGGGGTAAGGACTAGTATATATAGGTCGCCGAGAGGAACAGCACAGCATTCGTCAGGAACCACCTGAAGATGGCAGCGTGCACGTCTGCCGAAATATTGTGGAGAAATTACGACGCTACCCGGTCGTACCCGAGAACTGTTCAAATTGGAAATACGCCAGGAAAACTTCAGATCGCATAGAGATGGAATAGATTTGGTGAGGAACTAT
The DNA here is from genome assembly GCF_021461385.2 of Schistocerca piceifrons. Classification (NCBI taxonomy): domain Eukaryota; kingdom Metazoa; phylum Arthropoda; class Insecta; order Orthoptera; family Acrididae; genus Schistocerca; species Schistocerca piceifrons. The sequence goes on from NC_060143.1 coordinate 550,802,145, forward strand.
GTATTAGACAGATGTACGGGACTATATCATTTGATCAAATTCATTGAAATGAAGGGAATGCAAAGAAATTCTTTCTCCTAGTGATGCTGTTGTTATACATGCTGTAGGAGTACCCCTGACAATGAAAATTTAAGGTGTGACATGACATATGTTCATACAAACTATAAGTTAGAGAGTCTGGTCATAAGCATGATGTGTACCTTTAAGTTGCAGTCTGGCACAAGGTCATTTGTTATGACATTCACTACATTGCAGGTTCATCTTTCTGCATAGTTTTCAGGTATCTAATTTCATATCATTCTATCTTCATTACCACTGACACCATTTCTTTCACTTCTATAAAATTAATGCAGTCTATATATATCCCTGTGGTTGCAAAAATGATTACCCACCTAACCCAGTCACTCCAGTGGTGTTCCTCCTACATACTGTCTGGAAGGACCTCTGGTTATAGTGCCCAGAACTAATAGATGGAAACATTACTGTCAATGATAGTCTGAATTAGGCACGGAGGCATGCTCACACAGCCTAATATTTTAGGTAATTGCTCAAAAGAAACAGACATTCTGGGTTAGAGAATTGTTTTGGTTCAACTTTCCATTTCTCACAAGATATTAATTCCACAGTAGGTTCCCCATATCAGAACGTTGCATACTCTGATTTTATCCCTGCTGACACTACATGAGTAGATTTCATTTTATTGAATTTGGTAGGTTGTTATAAATCTGTTTTGCTGGGTAGGTCATGGTCCCCCATGAGTATTCCCACACACACAGTGGGGGAATCACTGGTAGCATGGTTTGTAGGAAGTATGAAGGAACATTAGTAGCAGTGAATGTTTGAGACAGGCTGGAGGTGTGATCAGATAAACCAAAATGTAGTTTAACACTGACTGATTACAACAAGCAGGGGATCCAGGTTTTTAAATAAAGTCCCAGACTGGCACTAATTTTTGTCTATCACAAGCACAATAGCATTTCCCCCAACTTTTTCCTCCCTCTTTCTGATTAAAGAATCTCTGGCCCTATAACTTAAAATTTGTACAGTCTTCACATTCAGATCTGTGACAAGCTGGTAAGTGCAAATATTTCCTATTTTTATTACATGAAGACGAAAGTGAGTTTCATTACATTAAAAACGATTCCTCTCCCTCTCTCTTCCTTTCTTTCAGAGTCTGTGGGCTGAAAAAATTAATCTTTTATGCAGATGATGTTTGTGTATGTTGAATAGTGTGACATATTTGCCCAGAATAATACATTTCTTGATTTTTCATTGACTCAGTTTGATGACCTGGAGCAGTTAATTAGTCAAATCTATGCACTGTTACCACAAAAATAAAATTAGTTTTTGCAGTAATTGTTATTTGGTAAGCTAGGAGAACTTAAATGGTAACAATAAAAAACTGTAACAACATAATTTTCATTTATAAATAAATACAGTGTTCAAATGTGCAGGGCAATTATGCAGAATATCTTGATATTTTCTGCAAATAAAGGTACAAAAATATCCTATTTTTGGGAACTATTAGTTTTTCCCCTGAAGTAGAAAGAAGAATAGGTTGGAAAGATTATTAAGGAAGGGCATGTAACTCAGACCGCAGAATGTGAGGGACACACTTCTGAGGATCATGAAGAGCAAACCTCATCCTAATAGGTGTGAATAAGCCTGAGACAGGAGCCAAAAGGTAGTCAGAGTTGAGAGTAAGAATACATAGAAAGAATAGTTAGAGACAGATACGAAATGGATATTATAGTGAACACATCAGATAAGCAGTTTCTCGCTTACCTCCCCCATTATCCCCCTCCTCCCAAAACATTGCACTAATACTATATAACACCGCCTCTAGCATTGATAACGCCAAATTGAACTGAAGTCACTCATCGATGATTACATCCCATAGAGTTGCCAAACTACAGGCATGTTGAAGCTTCCTGCCAGATTAAAAATGTGTGACAGACCAAGATAAATTGGGACCCTTGCCATTCATGGACAACTGCTCTGATCTGATTTGATTTGATTTGATTTTGTTTTCTTTTGTGGTGCAAAAAACAAATAAGATCATAACCACCCAAGTGGGAACCATAGAACACGAACACAAAAAAGGAGTTAAAAGTGACTACATGTTAAGCACAATTGATGCAAGGAAAGAGAGCTACAAACAAGGACTATGTCTTGCAGATAGGTCCACAAAATACACTGTAGGGACAACAGTGGTCTCGAACTAAAGATTAAATGTCCTTCACCGCATTGCTTCGACAGATAAAAATTAAAATGCTGTCAATAGCCTGTTCATTGTTGACTAAAAAGACCAGTAACTCAAATGGCAAACATACATTAGAACATAATCAGTTAAAATGGGGCATTCGGTCAGGAAATGGTGAACTGTCAAGGTTGATAATAGTGAGCATTAAGTTGTGAGTGATTACTGCTTAACAAATGGTGATGACTAAAAAGACAGTGCCCAATATACAACCTAGCTAATATGATCTCCTCATGTGAAGAGAACCGAGACAGGTCAGCCAAACTGCAGGGAGAGTATTACTCCCCAGAGCTTGTTCCCATGAAGGGAAGAACAGCGGTTATGCCAAAGTGACACCAATAGCTGATAGATGGCAACACAAATACCATCAGATGGAATGGAAGAACTTGCGGACCGAGCTATGAGGACTGCAGCCTTGGCAGGAGCGTCAGTGTCCTCGTTTCCTGTCAGACCAATGTGACCAGGAACCCACATAAACATCAAAGTGGCTCCATCAAGAGAGAGCAAGTTACAGCTTTCCTGGATCCGTTGAACTAAGGGATGGATGCTGTACAGCACAAAGAGAACTTGAAGGGCACAGAGAGTCAAGGCAGATGACACAATTGAAACGGCTGTGTCGCCGGATGTAATGCATGGCCTATACAGGCGAAGAGCTCAGCTGTAAATATTGAGCAATGTTCCAGAAGCCAGTACCGAAAAACGTCGGTGACACTGATGAAGGCACACCCAACACCACAGTCAGTACAAGAGCCATCAGTGTATCCGAAGGTGTTACCACTAAGATCTGTGCGAAGGTCGAGAAACTTACACCGATAGATCGAAGCTCGAGAAGCTTTCTTAGGAAATGAATGAAGTTCAAGGTGAACAGGGGCTGCCACACGAACGCAAGAAGGTGAAGGGTTCACAGCCATGGGGAAAGTGTCATGTAGCATGAAGTTAAGCTGCCAGAGCAATAGCTGAAAATGAACTCCAAGAGGAAGCAGAGAAGAGGGACTCACCCCATACTAATGGTCAAGTCATCAAAGAATGAGGCATAGGGTGGGTGGCCAGGCATGGCAGACAAATGGCACATGTATCTGCTGAGGAAAACATCATGCAAGTATGACAGCAGTAGTTCAGCACCTTCTGCATAGAGTTTCTCAGTTGGACAAGTGTAAAAGGTACCAGTGGCCAAACGGATTCCACGGTTGTGGATTGTATTTAGACAGTGTAAGATGGATGAACGTGCAGATGGATAAACGAAACAGCCAGAGTCTAGTTTTGAACAGACAAGGAATCGGTACAAACAGAGGAGGGTGGTCTGATCTGTTCTCCAGGAGGTACCACTCAGATCACGTACGACATTGAGGGACTAGGTGCAGCAGGTGGCCAAATAAGATATGTGGGACGTCCAAGAAAGCTTTCCATGAAGCATGAACCATCAAAAATTGCGTAGTTTCAGAAAACGGAAGAGCAAAGACAACGGAAGAAATCCATTACGCTGTGAGAACTTCATACAAACGGCTTTGTCAGTGGAAAAGCGAAAGTCACTGTCGATGTTCCACGACTACAGGTGATCGATACATCACAGAAAACGCCACTCAAGGAGACAAGTTCGTGAAGCACTGCAATACACCGCCAAATCGTCAACGAAAAGGGCATACAGGCCATAATAGGGTTTATGGCTATGGTAAAGTGAACAACAGTCAGAATGGAACCATGAGGCACCCTGTTTTTCTCGATAAAATACCGACAAGGCAGAGAACACAGGTGTCTTGACACTCTTTCCCTTAAAAATTTCCTAAGGAAACAGGGCAAGAGGCCTTGGAATCCCAAAGTATAGAGTGTACAAAGGATACCAGTCCTTCACCAGATCTTCTAGGCTTTCTTCCAGTCCAAGACACGGCCAGAGTCTGGTATTACCACAGGAAACCATTCATGATGTGAGGTGACAAAGTGACGAGATGGTCAACTGCAGAACAGTGCACTCAAAACCTCACTGAAAAGTGGTTGGTAAACTGCAAGTTTCAAGTCACCATGCATCCAGGCATGAATCATATGATCCACTACCTTGCAAACACAGTTGGTGAGAGAAATGGGGTGGTATCTAGACGAAAGGTGTTTTTCCTTACCGGGATTAGATATTTGTATGACAGTGGCTTCACGCTATCATCTGGGAAACGTGCCCTCTGCCCAGATGCAGTTGTACGTATGAAGGATAAAGTGCTTGCCCACAAGAGAAGGGTGAGGCAACATCTGAATGTGACCACAGTCAGACCCTGGAGTGGAAGATCGGGATGAGCTGAGAGTATGACCTAGCTCCCTCTGAAAGGAGATGGGTATCACCTGAGCTTCCTCGGCTCGTTTCCTATGGAGGAAGGCAGGGTGACAGTGAGTGGAGCTCGAAATCTCTGTAAAATATTAGCCTAAGATGATGGAGATAGCAATGGGGTCCACTATGACATAGTCTTCTACGCTCATCCCAGAAACTGGGCATTGGAACTTGGTCCCAGAGAGGTGTCGGAGGTTAGGCGACATGACGGAACAGAGTCGAACTCTTACAAGCACTATATCAAGAAATCCAGCTTTTTTTTACTCTATCTCAAAGAATGAGACAACAATGCACACACAACTGTTTACAATGAATAAAGTAAGCCATCGTAGGATAATTGTAAAATGCGGAGGGCACGTCTCCACAAGCAGATTGCGACACATCATTCCTCAGTTCACCAATGGACTGGGACACGACTCATTAAGGATGAAGTGCGAAGTATGGACGACTCCGCAGCAGTAAGGATAAGGTCTGCAAGGTACTCTACCTGGTCGTTACAGATGGGGAAATGTTGTTAGTCGAATGTCGCCAGGGTGCAGTACAGCCTCCAGTGGGCCTTAGAAAGCTTGCAATTGGGTTTACACATAGATGGGATAGAAGTCAGCAATTGGATAACACACAGGAAATGGTCGCTCGAGTATGTGTGAGAGGAAATGGACCACTCGAAACGATGGGCAGGCTAGGCAGTGCAGAACGAGGACCCCAAATGGGAATCAGTCTGTGGAGTCTGAAAGGAACGAGGGTGCTCCAGTGTTAAGTGAGGTTGAGTTGTTTGAGGAGGTCAGCCATGAGGATACCTCTCAGAAAGGTTCTGGGAGGGCCACAAAGGGGATGGTGTGCATTGAAGACCCTGAGCAGCAAAAAGGGGTGATGGGGTTGACCAAAAAACTGAACAAGTATGCCCTGGTGATACTGAATGATGGAGGTAAGTTGACGTTACAAAGAGAAAGGTGAAGTGTAGAAGGAAAATGAAGACTAACAGCGTGCAGCTAGGTGATCAGTGAGATGGTCTAACAAGGAAAGTCATCCAGAACGAGCAATGTGACTCCCCCATAAGATGGACTGCCATCCTTGGGGGGAAGGTCGAAGCAGACCACAAAGAAATGCGAAAGGTCTAAGTGGTCATGAGGACGCAATTTTGTTTCCTGGAGGCAGAAAACAAGAGGACACTGCTATTCCGAAAGCAGCTGTAATTCCTCCTTGTTGGACAGAGTGCTGCAAACGTTCCACTGGAGGAGAGTCTACATGCGGAAAGGATAGGAGGGATGAAAATAAAGGTTGCCACCTCAATGACTGTCAAGTGCCAGCTTTCAGATTCACTGTTACAGGGCGCTGAGGCTGGAGGATCCTATTCCACGGGATCTAAAGAGGTGTCGGCAGCCTCTCTTGGTTGGCCTGTGCATTCCAGAGCAGAGAAAAGTTGGCAGTGTGCACGGGGAAATGGAGGTTGGCCAGGTGAGGGTATCACACTGCTGAAGAGGCTCTCTGAGTCAGGGAGGAGAAGACCGTTTGCCTTTGATTTCTTAGAGTCTTTGCGGTTGGCAGATCAAGACACAGATGATTGTTGGCTGGAAAGACATAAAAAGTCTTCACAGGAGTATTCCTTCTGTTCTACTAGATGTGTAGCAAGTGATTTCGCCACCAGAGGCTTGTTATACGGCCAGAGGGCACGCAGACGAGGATGCTACCATGACACTTGGCAATTTGACAGCTGTAGTGCTGAATTTGAGGTCGCAAGTTTGTATGACTGTGTCCTTTATGGAGTGAGGAGTAGCAAGAACAGTAGTTTTAGTGCCAGATTGTAAAATGCAGGGCTTTCGACCAACCAACAACATGCGAGTGATGGGGCTCAGTCAGTACAGAAAGCTATTTAATTTTTTTTTTTTTTTAATCACCAGTTTTCTCAGCTTCTCAGTAGTCGCCGCTATGTGAAGATCGCGATCGGATTGGAGTCTCTGGTCACCGCGTATCTTTGGCGAGTTGGCATCCCGCGGGCCGCGACACTAAAGAACGAGGAAGAAGGGGGTTTCTGGGAGTTAGCTCTAGACTGTGTTTGAGGAGTGACGTCGGTGTTGTAGGGCAAGGCCGCTTGGTTGGCAGGCCCTGCGGAATCAGTCAGTTGGGGGTGGAACGCCGCGGGCTCGAAGATCCTAGCGTGGAGGGCTGGTGTTGTCCCGATGGCTGTCATCGTGTGGTCATTCAAAGGCTGAGAAGTGATTTCTTGGGTCTGCTATTGGATTCCGAAGAAGAACTCTAAAATGGTGCATGTTGCTGTTGCGTATATCAGACTTGTGAGTGGTGTAAGCCTCGCTTCAGTACTGCAGTCTCTAGCTAGAGCGCTGCTTGGGAGGAGAGCATTGATATTGGCATTGTCATCTATTTAGCTGCTTTAGAGTAGATTACTGTTTTGGATCAAAGGCGGATCCACTTATGAAACGTGTTAACTACAGTTCACTTCTTATGGTATTTTACAATTCTACTTGTCGTTGTGAAATCGCCAATAGTATTTTCATAATTTAGCTTGGGACGTCATTCTGTGGTTTGGTGTGGCCCTCCCAAGAGTTTAAAGCTCAAAATATTTTCTTATTGCCCTTGCTGAGGTTGCCTTGCAACAGTTGTTGTCTTGCAACAGTTTGGTGAGCTGTGGTATACACGAAGCACCTGTCTCAGTAGCACCAAGCAGACACAGCGTTCATTCTTGTGGTTATTACAATAAGTCTGCTGACAGTTACTTATCAAATACGAGGGTTGGAACTTAAATAGTGGCAACTATTTATATACAGCTCGTAGAAAATAGATACGTGTTTCAAGTTTTACTGACCTTCAAAGAAGTCAACAGCACTGTGTATAGCCCGTTGCCAGCGATGTGGAAGTCGTAGGATACCCTTAGCAATGCCAGATGTGTTGACAGTTCGAGTGACGCGGTCTATTGCCCAACGAATTTGTAGCAGTTCCGATGTGAATACCATGAAGTGATCCTTCAGTTTAGAAATCGAGTTGAACTTACGAGGGCATAAGCCGTAGGTTGTGTTCGAAAAATGAACAGCATAGAGACAGAAGTGATGACACTTTCTGCAGGACCTGCAGGACAATGCTTAAGCACGGACAGTGCAAGCTGTTACTGATTTGTTTGACTGATGGTGCTGCTAATTGGTATACCACCTACTGCTCTCCCCTGACTTAAGCCCTCGTTAGTTCAACTTGATTTCTAAACTGAAGGAAACGCTTCACGGCATTCGCTTCAGAACTGCTACAAATTCGTCAGGCGATAGACCGAGCCACTCGAACTGTGAACACAACTGGCACTGCTAAGAGTATACTACGGCTTCCACATTGCTGGCAACAGGTTATACGTAATGCTGGTGACTACTCTGAAGGTCAGTAAAACTTTGAAACACGTATCTATTTGTACAAGCTATAAATAAATAGTTGCCACTATTAAAGTTCCAATCCTCGTATTACCATCTGCTATGCAACTGAAATGACAGTCACTGCACTTGTTTTATATGTTACAGTGAGTAAAGTGGTAAGTTCGTTGCAGTCCTGTTTCCTCTGTTATAAAAGATTCTGAGTATTAATTATTTGACTGTATAGGCGCCACACTGCAATTCACATGTATCTGACATGAATTAAGGGCATCACATACTGATGACTAAGGAAATGATGCTGTTAAAGCGTTATTGCACAGATAGCAAGACAAACGTTCAGAAATCACTTGTATTGTCTCAAAAAACAATTATGTGTAAAATTTCAATTTGTCTACTGACAAGGGCACCTTCCAAGATCTGAATTCAGTTCGGGATGAGACTTTGTGGTTACTAGTCTACCTCAAGGATGTCCACTCATAAAAGTGTTACAGCGCACAACGCAGAAAATTCCGAAAGAAAGGGCTCTAAAGTTTTAAACGTAGCTCATTCACACCTCATATATGGATCATAAGCAGCAAAGCAGCACAAAAATGAAGTAGTTCGATCAGTAGTGTAGTAGACACTCATGCGGCTGATCTAGGTTCGATCTTATTTACTGGTGGGTAGGTAGGATTCTTTTAAAAATTGTAAAAATTGTTAAATAAAGTAAGTAACCTGAATATTATCAATTAAATTGTAAATAATTTAATTTTGTTTATAAAATGGCTAGCACAGCTATTTAAAATGTGAATTATACTCATCAATATTTTCTTTCTAAAAAGTTGAATAATTTCAAATGCATTTTTGATGGAAGTAAATTAACTAACATGTCACAAAATTCTGAGTCAAGTTTCAGTTACAAGGTGTACAACTTTGCTTCTGCTGTTTTACGATAGGTGGCGAGAACAGTATGAAGCGGTCGAAGGAAACAGATCGCAGATATCAGGCAGTTGGCTTGGACCTCAGTCAACAGAACCTCATTCACATTAAATGTTTATGTTGAGTAATTCAAATTGAGTTATTTTAGGAACATCATTAGCAACAGTCTTTTCATTTGCAAGAATAGTTTGCAACTATGACCAAGCACACATGTGATACTATCATTTATATCCATGTAAATGTAATGTTGCTTTCACTAATTAATTTATTTAAAATTTCATCGGCCTCAATATGAAAATTTATTATTTCTGGATGAATAAATTTTTCTCAGTTTTTCAAATTATATTGACCAATATGAATTACTACTGTCTCTCTATCACAATACATTTTTATTGTATAAAAACCACATAGTGCAACATTACCACAGCTAGATCATACAGATACAGACAGTCTTTTTCTGAGAACGAATGACTTACCACTAAACTGAGATGGGTAACTCATTTACTACCCATAAAAATATTGTTAAGGAAATGAAAACCGATTGGTAATCAAAAATGAAATACCAAATAAGAAAAAAGAAAATATTCATGGCAACCTCTTACCTAATTCTGTTCAATGTGCTTTAATAATTTCAAGGTGATGTGAAGAAGCAGCATTAATAATTAATGATATTCTCGCTTTGTGGTGGCTGAAATAGAATAAAATCAGTCATTTTAGGCTTACTCCAATCAAATGTTTAGATGAGCCAAAATATCAAGAATTTATAAAAATGTGTAAAAATGGAAGATAGAAATAGTGACAACATTACTACTTCTATTGAGATGATTTACTAATGTTCTTTATTTACAGTAAATGTTTGCAAAATATGACCCATATGTTAGTAAAAAAGCTAGATGAAACAAAAAGAAAAAGAAGGAATTAAAAGAAGAATTTACAAAATGGAAAAGACAACCAAGAAGAGAATATGAAAACTATAAAAAAAGAATATCAGCCTTGAAACGCAAGGAAGTGAAGAAGGCTTAGATGACAGTCGTTCTGAAAGCCATTCAAGAATATTTGGAAGTTGAAAAAGAAATGTTTCTTTATGACCATTATGCAGAAGAATTTAATGACATACCAACAATAAAAATATGCTTATAAATTAAGAGAATCTGAAATAAAAGATGCATTGAATAAATACTGAAGAAGAGAAAAAGAACAAAAAAGATAAACAACAAAACTTTAAGGAAATAAATCTAAGTGGAAGATTATTCAAATGTATCAGTCACATTGAAAATAAAATTTTTTGACTGGGACCTATTGGTTATCTTAAATACGTTGGTACATAAATTAACTATTGGTGAAAATATATGCAATGCTACAGATGTACTGGCGAATCTTATAACTAAAAAAGCACATTATAGCTAAACTACTTAAATATATCTGATGTGTGAATTGATCGACAGATAAGCAGTAAATAATGAAGATGAATTAGCTGGAAATGAAAATCATCATAACAAAAACGTAGGAATAATGCAAATGTTAACAAAAGAATTTTGTGACTTCATTACCAATAATCAAAAATGAAAATCATATATGACTAGAGTGTTAATAGCTTGTCACACACTTTTTGGAAACCTGAAAAACAGGGAGAAGATTGATTAAATTGGATTTTAAATAATTTCCAATGACAGAGATGCATCTCCCATGATTTTGTGTACTGCAAACTGTTCACTAAACTAGATGGATGACTAGAACGTGGTGATATGGTCATAAATTTCTTAGAAGCAGCATGCACCAACATGACATTGCTTACAGAGATAATAAAGGTTTAGAAACTAAATATCAAGCTGATGAATAACTTTAGCAAGCTACAGAAAAGAGAATGTTTGCTAAAGATGCATCACTTGGAGAAAAATTATTAGCAACAACAGTTAGAGGCATAATGTACGGGAAGAGAAAATTGGGAATGGGTTTGGATGTTGGTGAAAGTGGGTGAGGACTAAAAAAATAGTCTCATAACAATTTTTAGGCACACTAGGTCACAACGTCTAACCGTAACCCGACACATACAGATTTGTACTTGCATGCCTCAGCTATCATGCTCCTACACAGCGAGAGGGTGTTCTGAGCACACTGGTGCACAGCGCACGCGATATCTCGGATTGTGACAGCCTAGCGGCTGAATTGCAGCTCTTGCAGGCCGTGTGCCGCACGAACGGTTGCAACAACTGGCAGATAAAGCGGGCCTTAAGACCGAAGAAGCCGTGACCGCAGCCTTCCGAGGACGAAGACAAACAGTTTGCGACAGCGATCATACCATATGTCGGGAACGCATCGGCAAAGATCGGCAGAATACTCAGAAAATATAATGTCAAGTGCGTGTTTCGCCCTCCATTCAAAATGAAAACATTATTAGGATCAGTCAAGGACGACTCAGGACTCCGGAAACCGGGAGGTTACAGCATCCCTTGCTGGAGCGGGGATATGTATATATGCCAGACCATCCGGACGGTACAGGAGAGATGTAGTCAACAGAAACGTCACGCAGACAACGCACAGCCGACCAAGTCCTCTGTGGCAGAGCACTGTACCTCACATGGACATGACATGAACTACGATGGCACAAAGGTGTTTCAGCAATCGAACACCTTCTGGGATTTTATCGTCAAAGAGGCAGTGGAGATCCGGCTGCATGACGAATTAATAAATAAAGATAGCGTTTTCCAGCTAAGCAAAGCCTGGGATCCCGCTTTAAGCACGATTAAAACACAACGACAGTCTACACGGAAATCCGCTCCTGTCAGGACACCTGTAGAAGAAGAAGCATTGTCACCACGACGGCAGAGTTCCGTAAGCGGTCGTGGCCGCGGAAGGACTGCGGCCCATGAGCTGTCGCGGGGCGCCGCACTTCCCCCACCACCAGCCGCGGACCGCTCGGAACGCCTGAAGATGGCAAGAAGTTGGCTTGCCGAAATATCGCGCTTTTTGGAAGACGCTACCTGGTTGAAAACCCGACAAATTTTCAACATTTCCACAGGTCCTAAAGATTATGATTTGGAATGTATTCTGAAGTATTGTGTTGAAAATACAATAAAAACAATAGAGTCTACACAGGAACTAAACTGCTGTTATTGGAGATAAAGCATTTAGAAATGAGAATTATAAGTAGAACCAATTTTGTACAAGAGCCATTTAGTAGCTTTCCAAAAATAATTGGTTTAAAAGAGTCGAAGAAATGTTACTTCCCACATTTATTCAATACCCAAGAAAATGAAAATTAAATAGGAATTTTTGGGAGATGTCAAATATTATTGTGTTGAATCTATGAAACCAGAGAAAGAGAAATATGTCTCAAATCGGATAAGTAAAAAGTTAAAGGAAATTATGTATGCAATAGAGGAAATGAATGAATGAATACTGCAATTCTGATGTAGATATATTGAGAAGAGATTGTTTAGAAATAGAAAAACAATTCATTGAATTAGCTAATATAGATCCATTAGGTTATTTAACAATTGCTAGAGTTTTCGTGGCTGTATACTGATGCAAATATCTCCCTAATAGAAAAATTGTTGTATTGAATAAAGAGCAGAAGCAAAACTATAGCAAAGAGTCTATTGCTTGGCTAAACTGTTTAAACAATAATAGTATTCTACATGCTCTTAATGGTAGTGAAGTAAGTATATCTGGAGCAAAAGTAGATGTCTTTGATAAAGAAAACAGTAGTTTTCATCAATATCATAGCTGTTTCCGGCATGGTTGTAAAAATGTTTTAAAACTGAAATGGTTAACAATATAAATAAAGAATCGATGAATGACCTGTATCAAAAGACGTTAATAAGAAGCACAAATATGCAAAACGCTGAAGAATTTAGTGGAGACTTGGAAATGTGAGTGTATTAACACAGTAGATTTTTAAAATATTAATAAATTAAAAAAGTTGCCTAAAGCTATTGAACCTTTGAATCCAAAAGGTGCATTTCATGGTTGTCAAACTAATACCATAAATTAAGAGATAAAGCAAATGGCATTATCATGACAATAAAATATCAGGGCCATTCAATAAGCAATGCCCCACATTTTTTAAAAAGCAGTTAATATACCTAGACAATCGTCCTTGTTGGTGCTTCACACTTCATGTTGGTTCTGTGCACCAGTGAAGTTTCGAAATGTTCTGCCAGGTTGGCAGAGCTGTAGTACAGAGTCAAAATGGTGTCTTCATACAACTCACATTACAACCAACATGCTGTTGTTGAATTATTCTGTGGAGAAAAAGAAACCATGATGAACATTCATTGATAGAAGTACAATTGGGCGATGGGTAAGGAAAGTTACAGCCTCAGGATATGCAGAAGCAGAGCTCCATGATCAGCCACACTCAGGACGTCCTGTGACAGTCATTGTTCAAGACATGCTGAATTCTGCAGATGCCATTATTTGTATCGACCGGCGATTCACAACTCGACAGTTGCCTCTAAATTTGTTGGTCAGCATTGAAAGTGCATCTGCAATGATCAAGACTCTCGGATGTTGAAAGAGGTGCTCATGATAGGTTCCATGAATGCTCGCAGCGGACCACAGGATTCAAAGAAAGGCCATTTCATCTGAATTGTTGGAGCGTTTTGAGACCAACAGGGAGGCCTTTATGTCACAGATCGTTAAGGGGGGCGAAAAGTGGGTGCACTACTTTGAGCCCAAAACAAAAAGGCAGTCCATGGAGTGGTATCAACCTCAATCACCGAAAAAGAAGAAATTCAAGACAACCCCATCCGCCAGAAAAGTCATGGTGACTGACTCCAGGAATTCTGATGGCATCATTCTCCTGGATTTGATGCCAAGAGTGTCAATCATCAATTCAGAAGCATGAAGACTCTGAATAAACTCAAGAAGCGTTTCTAACGTGTTCAATCGACACGAATCCAGTAGCAATCTTGCTCCAACACGATAATGCACTCCCACACACAAGACTGAGAATCCAGAAACACATCGCCAAATTGGGTTGGACATCTTTGCCTCATCCACCCCACAATCCCGACCTGCCATCGTCGGACTTCCATAGCCCTTGGGCCACTCAAAGATTCTCTACAGGGAACACACTTCAAAGATGACGAGAGGTCAGTCACGCAGTGAAAACATGACTGAGGCTACAGGACAAGAGCTTTTACCAGCAGCGAATGTATGTTCTACAATAACGTTGGCATATGGCCATAGAAGATGATGGAGACAATGTAGACAATTAGGACATGAACAACACATTTTGTTGTATATTTTCACCAAATTCTAACTCTTAACAATAAATATGTTCTGAGAAAAAATAAACGTGGGGAATTACTTATTGAGCGACCCTTGCATATTGATGTCTGTAGTCTTTTATCAACTGCAAAATATCATGAATATTATCCTAAGAGCCATCCAACAAAAATTTGTAGACCGAGACTTTATACTAAAAAGGTAGAGATTTATAAAATGGAAAGTGTTGGCACCTATAGGAGTGTAGAATCAACCTTTGCCAAAAGAGATAAAGATCAATAAAAATAGAAAACTGCTCTTTTACTTATGTGTCAAATGTGCAGAAGAAAAACTAAATGAATGTAATCACAATGATGATGTAAGACGTTTTATTGGAACTTCGCCATCTGATGAAGTAAAGAAAGTCGTGGAAAGAATGATATAAAATGTTAAGTATCAATAAAGCGTGTGATTTTAGAGATAAAAGCAACATGTTGTTTAAAAATTATGTAAAACACTTTATGAAAATATAATTAGCAACCACTCCCCATGAGTTTGAATCTAATGACTTATACCTCAAAACAGAGAAAGACAGTTGGATATTGCATTAGATCCTGATAAGATAAAAGAAAACCCAGAATAAAATACTGTTGCTATGATATGTCTAAATTCATTGTGGGGAAAGTTTAGACAATGGCAAAATATGAGTAAAACTGAGTATATTACAGATTATCACCAGTTTTATGAGATATAATTGGACGATTGATTAGACAATATTGACATAAATTTTATTAATGATAATATGGCTCAGATGAAAAGTAATTTCAAAGGTTATTATATAGAAAATAACACTGATGTAAACATTTTTACGACAGCATTCACTATATCAAATGGATGGCTCAGGTTGATAAAATTTTCTCAGTTTGACAGCCAAGTCAATGCGTTGTTCTCCAGCAACATTTCACCAAGTTTCTTACTTTCCATCTTCAGGTGACAATGGAAAGTAAGGAACTTGCTGAAACATTGCTGGAGAACAATGCATTGACTCAGCTGTCAACCCAAGAAGATTTTATCATCGAGATTTGCCGAGAAAGCCTGCATTCTCATATAAGGCTTAGGTTATTTGATATGTTAGATAAACTTGGAGAATCAGTTATGTATTTTGATACAGGTGGGGTAATATAGAGTATATAGATGATGGCAAAGATACTGTGGAAACAGGTTGTACGCCAGGTGAATGGACTGACAAGTTAGGAGACAAGTGGATTCAAATCTTAGCATCGACTGGATCTAAAAGCTACTATTTTAAGAAAAAAGATAGAAATACTGTGATGAAGATGAAAGGGTTTACTTCAAAATATAAGGATATTCAAAGGTTGAATGGAAAATATATGATTAAAGTACTTGAGAATGAAGTGAAAGAAAAGATACAATTAGAGTACAAGCTGATAATGAGCGAATTTAAGCCAAAAACTTAATCAACAAGTAAGTTAAGAAAGAATTCTCATTTTAGTATAGTATAGTAAAAGAATAGTTCCAGATAATTATGATCCAGTGCCATAAGTATATTACAATTAAAATAAGATTTCTACATTTTCTAACATAAAAATAAAATTTGTATTGGGAATTTTTTAAACATTTATATAAATAAAGTAACTTTTTTCTTGTATTCTCCATTTTCTAAAACTACTTCCTTTCGATTTCTCTTTTTTAATTCATACTTTTGAGAAGCATGAATCTGAATTAGAAAGTCAGAAATTTGAAAACTATCTTTAATACACCAGCTTTCATTAAATATAAGTAAAGCTTCCTTTCTTCTGTAGCTAATATTTTTTGTAAAAAATTATAATTATTATTTTAATATTCATATTTTGTATGTAGACTTTCGTTTTTTAAAATTCTGTTAAGCTTTTTTTGTTCTTCATGAGAATAAATATTTTATTTCTATTTTTGTCACCAGAGTTTTGGAGCATAATTCATTTTTTTAACTTTTGATGATTCCCAATATTTTGTCTTCTTCATTTAAATAATTTTGTTCCTTTTGTCAAATACGTATCTATCTTTAACAATGCCACCACTGGAATAATACTGTTTTTGCAATCAATGTTGTCTACGTATAACATGTAACATTTTATTGCAATAAAAATTTTGTCCATTTAAATGGAGCCCCTCCTGAAGAAGCTCAATAATGCAAGCAATTCTAATTTGTTTAAAAAATAGAGATATTAATGTAATGGGTTGAATAACACTACTGGATACAAATATTTCAATACCAGATGTGCAGATAAAATGAGACTGTGCTTAATAATGGGTTTAAGATTCCTTTACTGAATGGATATTTGAAATCAATAGCAATTTAGGTTTCTAATTGTTTGAAGAGGGACATGTTAAATTGAGATACAATTGATTAAAGGAAATGAAAGCTAATTCTAATATATTTCATGATTTAGAATTTTTAGTTTAACTGAAATTTATGATCAATTTTTTTATTATTCTGCCCACATTATTTTTTCCTGACAAACCTGCTTAGTTCTCTCTGCATTGTCAACTACGTCACAACGAATATCTGGTTCGCTACAGCTGAGAGCTGTAGAGTTTTACAAGTGGCGTAGGTTCCAAATATCCTGGAATACCACTACCCATATCGTTTAGTGCCTTGTGAACTTTGCGTGGAAAGACTTATACCAGACTGGACATGCATACTCTGCAGCACTTTGAAATGTTGCTAATGTCGTCGTTCGGAGGGTTTGTCGTTTGGAGTCCTCCCTACTACCAGTGATCCTCGAAAGGATACTATTTCTGGCTTCCAGCTTAATTCTCATATCCTTACAGTGCTGCCTGTATGACAGACAAAGTGATTGGTCTCTTTCTTGTTATTCAAATGTTTCTGGCAAGTTAATAGCAAAACGGCGTTTAGACTATGTAATGATAGCTCAGCATAAAGTAGTGACATAAATTTTATTTTAAACGGGGCATGAATGTTAATTTAGCACAATGATTGAACGAAAGTGAGAGTTCTGGCGCGCAGACCAGAGGGTAATCCTTCCATCTCCTGTTAAAACAGACGCTGAGAACACAAGTCAGTTCAGTAGGTGGCAAAAATCACACGTTCGTCGGAACTGCAAGGTATCATCTGTCGTTTCTACCTAACATTACTTCATGAAGTCATCATTCAGCTATTTCTTCTTGTTCACATGAAATGTGATACTGGATGGAGGGCTATGGCTTCCACAGCCAGAAATCCTACGCTACAAGAACTTGGACTGACCAATTCAACACATATCTGTTAGTCCATTCTGCAGGCTGAAAGCAATACGTGTCACTAGTCCACTGAAGAGTGCTTTTCAGAGACAGATACGAGTTTCTACATATAAAAAGCAAATTTAACTGTGTAATATGTTTACAAAAAATACACTTTGTAGTGAAAAATGTTGTAACATTCGCCTATCTGTCTAATATTCAGTTTCTGATATTGATAGCTATATAATGTGAACCTTAGTGTTTCTGTCAGGGTGTCTCTAGGTTCAGTCCACAGGGAGGATGATCTTTCCGTAGGACGCTCTTCGGACAGCATCAGTTTGTTCTGGGAGTGAGAGACAGTGCTGTATCCAAGGTGAGGGTAACGATAGTACCTAATATACTTATCGTATGCACAGATGTGGCGGAGAGTCCTCCGGTGGTTGTGCTGCTGCGGCAGCACTGAGGAGGAGGAAGAGGACAACGTTCAGTTGGAGGAAGAGGAGAAGAAAGTCCAGCTGGAGGCGGAGGGCGCCCCTCCAGACCCAGTGGCGGTCATGCAGCAGGTGAGGCTCGTCGCTGTACGTCACTCCAGAATGCTAGCAGTGTTTTGGGGCAGACCCACTGTTCAGGGGATGCACAAAAATATGGGAAAGCATTGCCACACCTAACAAGAAAACCCATGGTAATTAAATAATAGCCTCCAGTCGAATCGGAATGGATGACTATGCATTCTGTATCGTTCTCAAGGGGTCTTATACCATTCTTTCTGCAAAATAGTGGCAATTTCAGGTAACAACGATGCAGGTGGATAGCATTCTCGCACCTGTCTCTCCAAAGTAGATCACAAAGGCTCGATAATATTGAGGCCTGGTGACCGTGATAACCAGGGGAGATGTGACAGTTCATCCCCGTGGAAAAGGAAACCAGTCCTGGTCGATGGGAACGGTTTGAACAGGGGCCCTGTTAACTTCGAGCACAGCATCGCCATTGGGGAACAGACGTTGTACCAGGGGATCAGCCAAAATGCTCATATAGCCATGGACATTAATGCAACCTTGTATAGTGATCGCAGGGGCCCATGAAATACCACGATACTCCTGCCCCAATCATCTCCAAACCCCCGTCGTTTTTCGCTCTTGGGATGTAAACTCGGCCATAAGTTGGAAACATTGTACAACATTACTGATTCGACCAGGTGACCTTCTTCTATTGTTCCACAGTCCAGTCTTTTGTCTTTCGCACCATGTTTTCCTCTTACGGGCATTTTTGTCCTTGTTGATTGGTTTTGGAATTCCAGTTAGCCCTGAAATTCTCTGCTAATGGAGCTTCCTTAGTGTTGTTGTGGTGCACATGGCGTTCGCGAGTGCCACGTTCGGTTCTGCAGTGACTTTTACTGCTGACTCATCCTACTGTTCGTCGCAATCCTCTCCATGACCGTGTGTCACGATCTCTCAACACACGCTTTCGTCTCTGTTCTCACTTAGCGGATGACGGTTTTTTTCGTTTCCCTGTACACGCTACAGATCTTTGGCATGGTGCCTCTTGAAACACCGAACACTTCGGCTACCTTGGTTACGGAAGCACTCGCCATTCGAACACCAACATTTTTCCCACGTTCGAATTCACTTAACTACGGTATAACATTGTTGTTACGACGACTGACATCTGCAACGTATTGAGGATATAGCACAGGTGCCGTTCGTGGTCAGAGACAACAGAGCAACCTGCAGGCTTGTCCAGAATAGCACAAACTTCTCTCAATGTTTCCATAGAAGAAGCCAGGCATTACATCATACCGCAATTAGCTGTTCCTGCTTCTGCACCTGGACAAGCTTCCCTAGTGACATATACACAGCTAATCAAGGTTCAAGGAGACTGAGCTCTTCTGACAGATCAATTCTGCTCTTACCACTTCTCTACTCACTACTTGACACTCCCCACCTCCTCCTGTACTGCTGATTCCGCTTCTCGTGGCCTCTACTGGCCAGTTCCTTATTACATGCGGATAGACGGATAACCCAATCAGACTGGTGTGCAAAATTAAAGCCACAAACCAAAATTTTGCAAGGTTGCGTTTATTGTGCCACAAAACAGTATAATCATCTCATAGTACAGTAGAAACAACGCAAAGAATACAGAACGTAAACGACTGCAACATGCATAATGGTAGACAAAAATGTCTTCGTGTTTTCCAACTTAAAGGATTTGCACACACATTTTGACAACTGGTTAAAGTGCTGAATGTGACGTGCGACCACTTCTGGTGCCAACACAGACCAGACAAACGACGGGGCATGCTGTTAATGTTGTTTTCAGCCTCATGTTGAGGCAAGAACGCCCATTCTTATTGCAGCTGCTGTCAAGTCTTGGTGAGTGGTTGGCGGATGCTGAGGTGATGCAACCTGTATCCACAGTGCATCACAGACGTGTTATAGTGGATTCAAATCGGTAGAACTAGCAGGCCACGTCATGAGTGCAAATATCTTCCGTTCCCAGGGAAACATCAACCACCCGTGCTCTATGAAATCGATCGTTATCGGCCAGCAATACGACGTCTGGGCCCACAGCACCTTGCAACAACTGCACAGGAGGTCCCAAGGAAACCTCACAGTACCTGACAGCAGTTACGCCATGCCGATTTAACTGTACAATTTCATGAAAAGGTGTTCGAGTGGTCAACGTAACCCCTGCCCACACCATTAGGGATCATCCTCGTTATCAGTCTCTTCCACAATGGTTGGGTCACAAAATCGAGTTCCGCATTCCCTCCAGATCCAAATTGGTCGAGAATCACTGTTCACACCAAATTGTGACTCATCAGCGAAAATAACATTGGACCACAATTCGACCATCCAGGTGGCGTCTTCACTGCTCTACTCTAGACGTTCCCTTCTGTGAAGATGCGTCAGAGGTACACATACAACAGGTCTCCGACAGTAAAGGCCACTCTTCCGAAGCCTTCTGTACACCGTTTGCCTCCATGCAACACATGCAGTGGATGCTGCGAGGTCAGATGCCAGTTGCCGTGCAGCCAAACAACAGTTCTCTGTTGCTCATGTTACACGTGGTTGGCCCTGCCCTGGTCTTCGGGACACAGTTTCGATCTGTATAAACTTTCGCCCATCTAATTCATA
This sequence comes from Schistocerca piceifrons, assembly GCF_021461385.2. NCBI lineage: Eukaryota > Metazoa > Arthropoda > Insecta > Orthoptera > Acrididae > Schistocerca > Schistocerca piceifrons. Next base: position 550,822,587 of record NC_060143.1, read on the forward strand.
TTAAGCCATCGGGTCACATCAGTCTGCGACTGTCCTGCTACCATTCTTCCCACGGCCCTCCACTGCAGAGACAGTGGTAGGCGTCATCTCAGAAACTTGCCTGTGATATATATATTATTCATTTTGAGGTTGAAGCCAATTCTTGTGTCTCAGTAGGCAATCCAAAAATATGTGAACTGTACTCTTCAATACATAAGCACCTAAGAAAATTATTACACGTCGATCGGCAGTGGGCACAAGTCAAACGGAACATTGCTGTTTTGTGCTATTGGCAAGCATCACGAACCGTTGACATGGTATCGATTTGAAAAGTCTCAAGGAAAATTGAGATTAAGATGCAAACACGTGTTCCTAATATCGACATAGTCCAGTTTTAAGAAAATTTTCCTGTGTTAAATCTACATTCAGAGTCAGGTGTCGGCTACGATGTAGCTAATAAACCCTTTTCTTTACAGGAGTGGCAGACGTTTCTGCAGGAGTTCTACGCAGTCTACAGCGGACTGGCAGATGAGCTGTCTATACAGTCACAAGACGTGAGAATCACTACCTCTCTGGACTTGTGTTGTAACTGATAGTCGCAGATTCTTACGGCGCATGTGCTAGTTGCAATTCGTACAGAGCACATAATGATGCCATAAAACCTATTAACATTAAATCTAGAAGTGGAGTTAGGTGTTGGTTAATCTGTAGCTGATACAGTCCTTCGTCTACAGGAACGTGAGCTGTTTCTGCAGGAGTGTTTCGAAATGTACTGCAGGATGATGGAAGAGGAGCTAATGCAGTCAATAGGGGTGAGTGTTACTAACTCTGTATACTTCAGTCTTAACTGTTAGCCATATATTCTAGGTAGCTTTTGTCGACAGTAGATTACAGTGGTGAAGGCATTCATTTCTTCAGTCGCCCCAACCCCCCACGTAACCAAAAACATTACGTACTCCACTAACTACATTTCTCTGCATCTATTCATGTCTATTGTGCACTCCAACGGACTTGGGCAAATCCAGCAGGACAATGCGTCACCCCACACGATCATAATTGCACTTGAGTGGCTCCAGGAACGCTCTTCTGAGTTTAACACTTCTGCTGCCCATCAAAGATCACTATGCCACGGAGACTGTCTGATACCACAATGATTAACATTATTTCCCTGTTATTTGAAACATGTCAACAAGGTAGGCTACATTTTCCTCACATTTAAACGGATTTAATCAGAGTTATTGATACTGAAGCGTTCTGTGAAATCTGCCACGAAATCCCGTCAGTGATAATGAGAATAAGACATACTCGGTTTTCTTTTTCTTTTTGAATGGTTTCGTCATGTTGGTAGTCTACGTCCAGAATTAAGAAGCTAGCGTCACTGACCTCTTAAAGAGCCTAATAATTGTGTATTAAAACAGTCAGCAAATTTGAAAAAACCTGCACGAATACCACTTCACCATCAGTGAAGCAGTTTAACAACAGTTTTGCCCACCTAGATCAGAAATATACCACACATTTCCATTTCCCTCAATGCCTCATCAGCTGTAGTGACGTCACAAAACGTTGTGCTCGTCTCGCAGGAGACGGCGGCCCCTCCGCTCGCCCCCGCACCCGCAGTCCGCAGTGCTTCAGAGGTGCCGCACCGGAAGGGAAGCGACGTCAGCGTCGTCGTGGCCGGCCCACCACCGCCCCCCGCAGCTCATCCTCCAGCAGTGGCGAGGCTCCGCACACCAGGTGGAGGCCGCGGCGGCGCTACCGCAGGCGGAAGCTACGTGCGGGTCTTCGAGGCCGGTTCGCCCCCCGCACCGCCGCCGCCGCCGCCCCCAGCAGCTCCTCGTCCGCCTCCGGCAGCAGTTGGGAGCTGCGGCGCTAGAGGCGGAGACCCAGCCGTCGTTGTCGCACCTGCGTCCGCACCAGCGTGGGCGCGCGAAGGCCGGGAGTCAACAGGCAGATTCTGCTCGACGACTAGACGACTACAGACTGTGTTCGCGTGCACAACAGTAAATAAATTGATCCCTCGGGTCCGGCTTGGCACTCTGTTATTGTTCTTGTAGTTTCAATCAGTGACAGACCTCACAGCGGTGACTGACATTACGAAATTGTTAATCGAATCGTTTCTGGGAATCCGCTGTGTTAGCGTCAGATCCCGCTAGATTATTGTGCGCGGAAATGTTAGCAGCAGCAAGCAACAGGTGCTTCACAGAGTCTCCCTCTGCAGCAGGGCGCCTCGCGTTTTTTTAGTGTATTTCGTGGTCGTCAAACAGTTCCACGCCATGATTTACGACCATTTCCCAAAGGAGAATTCTGTTCAGAAAACTTAATGGGAGCAGCAAGGTTGCCATGGAGACACCCCAGTGGCAGTTTGCATCAGGCGTCGCGTCGCTGTTTGGCGGCGTCAAACTTTTCCGCTGCTGCCTGCTTCTCTGAATATTCGAACAACCAGTCACAAGCACAGAGTGTGACACGAGATGACCTCCACCAACACATATACATATACATACGAATTGTGTGTAAAGCGCTAGAACGGACGTGCTGGACACTCTGAAATATTTCATCTGATTTTGAGGAAACTATTTCGTAAACATATAGATTTTTTTCACATCCCAAACTGACACCTTGGAGCGATAGTAAATTGGACTTCTTTTCGCTGTTCATCATAGTTATTGTTATGCATCAAAGTCAATACTCAATACACGAAATCTTAAGAGTTTACAATGGTAAACATGCATTGTGTAGACTTTGTTCCATTTCAGGCCATACATTGCTCAATATCAAATTTAGATAACATATTGAAATAGTGTTATGTTGAAGACAAAAAGATATTTCCATTCTCGACATATTGGTTTGTATATATATGGGAGGATAACATGGTACATTCAATTCTACATGCGACTTGGATGACCTATAGTCATAACATACATCGTATTTCATGACCTTTACTAGATACGAAAATGGCATTTTCTTACAAATGCTGATGTGGACCAGACACACACTGTGTCATGCAATTAATACCATAAACTTTTTTATCTATCGAGGTATGGAAGCAACTGCAGGTTTTTCGACGCAACCATATACTTTTTTGGAACTGCAGTTAATATATTGTCAAAGAAGAATACAGTGACAGAACACAACTTTATATTTACTACAACCTGTGTGAGCTACTGAGCTCTAATCAAAACCTGTTATGTGTCATGTCACAAGATGTAATCCCTAACTACACCTTGTGACCCTTTCAGTTTGCATCAAGGCCTTTTCTTTACTTACAACCTTTTAATGCTTTACAGGTGCGTGTAACGACTTCGGCTTCCAAATTAATTTTCTAGCATCGTTATTGAAACGGTCTTCATAGGCAGGCGTCTGATACAACACTTCAGTTCCTTTTACTAAAAGATGATACATCCAACGTGCTATCATCCCGTGATGCAAACCGTCAGGTAAAATTCCCTGTCCACATCTTCAAATTACAAAAGCCCTGGAAACATACAGAACACAAGATGACTGTTCCCACTAACTTATTAGTCGTGGTGTATGGCCAAAGCTGCTATAGTAATTAGCTTTGACGTTCTCATTTTAACTTTAGATTCGTTTCTCATTCAGTAAAATATCGAGTGTGCTTAAGATTAACCTACATCCCCAACACCGATAATAACTAAAAATAGTGTTACATCAAATCAGTTCAGCCTGTGATCGGCATGCGAATGGCTACATGGTTTTTTATGTCAGCAGATTTGTTTAACTTTTATGTTAAAGTGTTGAACGAAACTGAAGAAGAAAAATTCTAGGGTTAAGTTTTGCAAAGATCGACAAAGATCTATTGATAGGGCTTAAGATTAAATTAAAGGTAGAAGCCTGAATCGTAGCAGCTAACTGATTATGAAACACTGAAGAGTGGAGAAGAATTAAGCAATTCTGGCAGCTTTCAACTAAAATTTCACACTACAGCTGAACAAGGATAAGTAGAAGCGGCATCGCAAAATCTTTACTGCCTTTAAACAGTCGAGCACTGAGGTGACAAAACTCAAGGGACTGTGATATGCACGTACACAGATGGCGGTAGTACGGCGTACACAAGGTATAAATGGGCAGTGCACTGGCGACGTAGTCATTTGTACTCAAGTGATTCATGTCAAAACGTTTCCTGTGTGATTTAGGAGGTACGACGTGAATTAACGGTGTCTGAACAGGGACTCGTAGTTGGAGCTAGACGCATTGGCCATGCTATTTCGGAAATCGTTAAAGAATTCAGTACTGCGAGATCGACAGTGTCAAGAGCATGCCGAGGATACCAAGATTCAGGCATTTCCCCCCACCACGGACAACGCAGTTGCCGACGACCTGCACTTAATGACCGAGAGCAGCGGCGTTTTCATAGCTGTCGGTGCTAACAGACAAGCAACGCTGTTTGAAATAACGGCCGAAATCAATGTGGGACATATCTGTTAGGATAGGGCAGCGAAATTTCGCACTGATAGGTTACGGCAGCAGACAGCCGACACGAGCGCCTTTGGTAACAGCATCATGTCCCCTGTCGCACCTTTCCAAGGGTCGTGGCCATTTTGGTTGCACCCTAAACGACTGGAAAACCGGGGTCTGACCATGTGAGCTCCGATTGCAGTTGGTAAGAGCTGATGACAGCATTCGAGTGTGGTGGAGTTTCCACGAAGCCATGGACCCTCGTTGTCAACAAGGCGCTGTGCAAACTGGTGGTGGCGCCATAACCATGTGGGCTGTGTTTACACGGAATGGACTCGTTCCACTGGTCCAAGTGAACCGATAATTGAATGGTATGTTGTGGTACTTGGAGACCACTTGCAGCCTTTCAACGATGGTATTTTTATCGATAACATTGCACCATGTCAATCAATGGCCACAGTTGTTCACAATTGGTTCGAACAATATTCTGGATAATTGAAGATAAAGATTTGGCCACCCAGATCACCCGACATGAATGCCATAGAACATTTATAAGACATTCTTTCACAATTACGGACGGCTGTAGAGGTAGAATGGCTCAGTATTTCTGCTGGAGACTTTCACTAACTGCTTTATGCTGGACAAAAGGAGATCCGATGTGATGTAGGCAGGTATCCCATGACTGTTGTCTTCTCAGTGTAGCATACATAGAGCGGTTTTATCCAGAGATGAGCGATCACACTCCAAGAAAAAAGACATTTTTCGCACACAGTAAGTCTGTTACCCCAAGAACAAACAAAATTATGGCTATGATACCTCATGTTGGCTCTACCGACTATAAAGTAATGCTGTACATGGTATGGTTGTAACATGAAGTCCTGTTCGGTGGAGACACAGGATTTTCTCCAAGTGTCTGGACACATCGCCTTCATCTCGTACGTTACATGACAGAGCCGCAACGAATGCAGCAAATGTGACACTTGTGACTTAAGACCCTTCTTCACAAATCCTGTTGAGAGCTAACTGGCAACCCAGGCAGTGTATCCACTACATACTGTGGGACATCACCGGACTGTATCCTACTGCTTAGGGCGTGAACAATATGATTGTGTTTATGACATCATGAGAACCAGACACCAACTCACTGGATCTCGAGACTGGACGCTTGACTTTCTGAGCAGAACAGTCTGCAAAACGAGTTCACTGTTTGTATTCAAATAAGACGCTCTCAATCCGCAGCACTGGCCCCACTCGAGATCTGTTAACAAGGACATGTCCCATGTGCCTGAATCAACTGGACTGCACCAATACACCAAATCAGTGAAGAAATTCGCGCTGATCATTTTGTCCTGAGTCGACACCACTTCAAATAGGAGGTGAAACAGATAGTATTGTTGCAAATTGGGAACACTTGTATAAGGCCCATATTTATGTCACAAATCCCACTTTAGAGCAGATCACTTATAAAGGAAGCAGCTGCTTCTTTATGGGCAAGTTCAAGTAAACGCGATGAAAAGCAACCAATGATAAGAGATCCTAATAGAAAATGCTCAAAAAGAAAAACTTTTATCCTACTCTCATTGTTTGTATAGTTTGAGTTTTGCTGATCACTAGCCTCTTTCTTGATACTCTTTTGCCCACAGAAAAATGCTATGTAGAGCCACCAATGTTCTGTAGGACAAAGTTAATACTTATTCTCGGTGCAGTTGACGTTAGTGCACTGTGTGTCAAATCAAGAAGCTGAGTCCGTGAAATGTCACTCTACAGTCAAGATGAGTTATGAGTATGGCAAGCTGATCGTCGAACTGGTATACACATAGCGACATTATTCGAACATTAGACAACTAACATGAGATGCAAAACACTGAACATCTGCCTCATCATGGTCCCTGCGCTCATAACGGTCCTATCTGCTGCCTCCTAGCTATAAACTGTGGCTCCTAGCTACACCGAGGAGAATGCAGAATTGCTTTGCGCTGGCTTTCTGGAGGCATCTGTGAAGGCTGTGTCAACACAAGACAGTATGCAGTCATCTCCAGGCGATCCATTAAGAACCAGATCATGAACCATGCTCACCCTCCCCTGGACTGTATTGTGAGTGAAGAATGTGGGTGAAGGAACACCAAGAATGGAAACTGGACCAGTGTGTGTTCTCTAGCCCTGATGGCCATGGTAGTTGGGAGTGGATGTGGCCAGGTTCCAGCACACATCTGATGCATGCAGTCCCATAAGATGATCGGGCAGGGTGGGGGGAGGGGGGCGTGCATCAGTCATGTTTTGTGCCAGAACTGTCTACAGTCTACATAGGTTGGATGCTGCTCGTCACCAATTGGAGGGCTGTGCACTACTGCGATAGTACCCTCCAGCCTATTGTCCAGATTTTCCAAGGCAATAATGCACGAGCACACCGCACCCTCCTCGTGAACATCTTCTTCCAGATGGTGGGAATTCAGTGAATGGAATGAATTGCAGTATCTCCTCACAAGAATCCTTCTCAGTATGCTAATAACAAGCTGTAGCTTTCACTGTGTAAACATAGAAACCCTTCTTGTACAACGAGGAAGGCAGAGTGCATTTACTTTGGTTATTCAGAAAACTTAGTCTTTCATTCCTTCTCCACTTGTATTTAAGCACACATGTGCTCATGGACACGCAAGTTACACCATTTTTGAGCAGTTTATAAAGAGAAGGGTACCAAAAAGGTTTACTTCTGTTGTGTTCACCGAAGTACACTTGACATTAAATGTAAAGGTGACAGGAAGAGAATCCATCACCACAGAAGGTAGTCGCTCTGATTGATCTTTCTTACTATGCACACAACATTTGTCTCAATGCAAATTAGTTATCATCAGAAATTTAAGGCAACCAGAGTAAGAAACACCCAACAATAATTTATTAATAATACTAGACTTTTTTTGCAACTTTGCTTGTACATGCATTTGACATACACAGTAAGACCAAGAAAAATGTTGCACTCTTTGATAGCCGATATCAATGGAACAAAATGACATACCGTTACAATAATACCTTGGGGGGAAAGGTTATTTTATGTGATCAAAGTGATTCCCTATTAGCAGCCAAAGAACGTCACTGGCGCCTAACTGTTGACCGAACTACAGCTATCAATTTTGCTGATGTGATAGCCACACAGGACGTTTCGTTCTCGTAGCTCATTCAGTGCAGATGGCTTCTGTGGATAAACTTCGTTTTTCAGTATCCCCAATAGGTATAAGTCAAGAGGAGTAGGATTTGGAGACTTCTGTGGCTACTCAACAGCTCCTCTTCAACCTATCCATTATACAGGAAGATTTTCATCCAGGTAGGCTCTGACATCTCTGTTGTAGTGAGGTGGAGCGCCATCTTGTTGTAGTTAAAATCTTTCATTCCAAACACCTCTCAGATGGCGGATAAAACATTTGTTTGCAGCATATGAAGATACACCCCACCAGTTACGATATCTTCAAAGAAGAACTGGGCCAAACAAAACACATGATGGAAGACTATACCACACATTAACACCCAGTAGACTAACATGTTCGTCCACTTGAAGTTGAGGATTTTCAGGATCCCAGTGCACACAGCTGTGGAGGTTTACAGTATCATTCAGTTTGAATTGCGCCTCATCAGAACAGAAAACCATCCCTGCAAACTATTCATCCTCACGAAGCATGCCTTCAAATCACTCTCAGTACCCCATCCTTCGATACAGGTCACCTTCGTTCACAATGTGCAGCGATCTTGGAGTCTACACTTTCCACTTTACAGCTTTCAGAAATCGTTGTACGCTTGATTAGCTTACCTCACTTTTACATGCACCCTGCTTCATAGATTTTTGAATACACCTAGTAAAATGATGCGACACAGCATTGCTGAAAGCTGGATTTTGTTGATGCTTTCAATCGGCCACACCTTGATGCTTTCAATCGGCCACACCTTTTCAAATGCATATCCTGGACATTACCGTTGGCTTCATATTCATCCTAAATATGATGAACTGTTGTACGTGTTGGTGACAGTTCTGTACCTCCCTCATGTTTCTGTACCTCCAGTACTAATTCAGTATGGCCTTGCATTCCTAAAATGACAATCTTCATCATTCATTGCTGCACTGTCACCTGCTGGAAAACGCGCGCCGAAATCTGTTGAGAAAGCAATGGACTACACTACCATGCAAAATTGCTATGATGAGTCATTTTGTTCCAAAGATATTAACTATGAAAGAGTGTCTAAGTTTTTCTGGATCCTTCTGTGTATTGCAGACATCTCCTCTTCTTCCTCTCTCCTATCTCTCTCCTCACCTCATCGTTCCAGCCCTGTATTTCCATCCCATCCTTCCCAAGCTGTTTCTCCACATCCTTCACTACACTTCATTCATCTCCTTTCAGTCCCTCTCTCCGAGCACATTTTCTTCCCCCTCTCTTTTTCCACATTCTCCTCTCCTCACTCTGTCCATATCCTCCTGCCCCTTTTCAGCCTATCCACAACCCTTCTACCCCCTCCACCTGCTTCCTGCATTTCCATCTCTCAAAGTATATCTCCCTCCCCCTCTCTTTGTCTACCCCCAGCTCTCTCAGCTGTCTGTCCATCTTCTCCACCCCTTCTCCCAGTCCATCACCCCCTCTCCCATCGATGTATCTCATGCTGGAATTGCCAATGCTACATGCATAAGATGGCTCCTCCCCACTCTCTCTCTATCTCCTCCTCCCAACATTTTCTATATAACTCGTCATCCCCCCCTTTTGTCTATTTCCTCCACTCACTCTCTCTGACCATGTCATCTTTCTCCACTCACTCTCTCTGACCATATCCTCCATCCCCTCTCTCTCACAAAAACTTCCTATCCCCTCCCTCTGACCACATCTTCCTACTCCTTCCTCTAACCACATCTATCTACACCTCTTCCATCTCCAGCTACCCTTCTCCCTTTTCCACTTGCCCACTAGCCCTCTACATACGGCTTCCACCTGCCTCCTACTAATTCCATTCTTCCCCAGTGTCCATTTCCTCTTCCCCATCGCTATATTCATCTCTTCTATCAATCTCCCCCTGTCCCAAGTCATGCTCATCAGCACATGTAGCCTCTGCAATACAATTGAATAAAGCAAGCAGTTACTACATCCAGCTTGAATAACATTTCTGCATCTGTAAGATCACAGATGATATGCAGCACCATGACTTTCTGTTAGCTAATGCTTGCCCATCGGTGTTTCAACTCTTCAAGCAGCTTCATCCCAATGCTGAGCCACAGGCCCTCTCATACACCACCACTGAGGGTAACCTCGACAAATATTTTGAATCCCATAATCCACATCACTGCAGCCCATCACAAGTTCTTTAGTTACCAGAAGCTATCCTGAGAGACCTACTGTGAATGGATTTCAAGGCCTCTCCATGGAGAGTAGCTTTTCTTGTTCCAGTAGTTAGTGTCATTAGCAGTATGCCTTCTATCTGGTAAGGGACATGGTGGTGGTGCATTCGCCCAATGAGGCTCTCTGCCAAGATAATCTCAAACATAAGGACTCTTTGTTGGATGCATGCCTTTCCATTTATAGTGCCTATGAACAATCTTTCTTTCTTTGAGAGGGAAAAATTTATGGACTTCTCGATGACGCAACGTACAGAAGGATAGAAGGATAACCGACAAGTCGCCTTCAAAGAAGAACCGTTGAACCTCTTCACAGTACCTTTGATGGAAAAACTGCCAAGAAACTTCGACCACGAGCGGCAACCAAAGGTCCACAAGGAGGGGACACCTGTGCGTCCAATAGACAGCAACATAAGAGCAGCAACCTATGAACTAGCCTAACACCTGATGGGTCTCCTTAGTCCATTTGTGGGAAAATGCGAAAACCAGATCCACAGTTCCATCCACTTTGTGCAACGTACACAAGAACTTCGGCTCCAGGATAGCGGCTTGTTAGTGAGCTTCGACGTAGTGTCCCTCTTCACTAGGGTACCACTGAAAGACTCCATCGATCTGATACGCAAGAAATTCGACAACAACCTAACAAGGCTCTTCGAGTTCGTGCTCATCTCAACATACTTCCTGTTCGACGGAAATTATTATGAACAGACAGATGGCGTCGCCATGGGATGCCCGCTTTCACTGGTTGTAGCCAACTTTTTCATGGAGAATTTCGAGGGGAAGGCAGTAGAACAAGGAAAACAAAAGCCAACTTGTTTCTTCCGCTACGTGCATGACACGTTCGTTGTTTGGCCACATGGATGGGACAGCTTAAATGAATTTCTGGGACACCTCAATCTCGCTGCACCCCAACATACAGCTCACGATGGAGGTGGAGCAGGATGGTGCCCTACCGTTTATTGACGTCCTGGTGAAACGGAAACCTGATGGCAAGCTGGGACACGGTGTATACAGAAAACCTACATACACCTAAATGCCTTCAGTTGCCACGACAACTCTCAGCGTGAAGGCGTTTTACGCACACTTGTTCACAGGGCACGATCGATGCGATCAGGAGAGCCTTCCAGCAGAAATGCAGCACCTCGAGACAACGTTTCGGAAAAATGGGTAAAACCAAAAGCAAATAAGACTTGCACTCCGACAGACTGCGCCAAGAGAACAAGAAGAAGAAACAGAAGAACACAAGTCATTGGCGTGAACCCCTTTGCCGGAACCACCTCAAGAAAAACCGGTAGAATCCTGGGGAAAACACAATGTGAAATGTGTATTCCGACCCCCTGCAAAATCCTAGACTCTACTAGGTTCAATGAAAGATGACCTAGGCCTTCGAAAACAAGGCGTTTATCAAATTCCCTGTCAGTGCAGAAAATCATACATTGGGGAGACAGTCCGCACTGTAGAAGAGAGGTGCCACGAACACAAGCGACATACCGAATTACGCCAGGCCACTAAATCAGCCACGGCTGACCATTGTATAAAGACTGGCCATACTATGGACTATGAAAAAACAAAAATACTCTATCAATCCTACTTCTGGGACTGTGTTACTAAAGAGGCCATCGAAATCCAACTACAGGACGATATAGTTAATAAAGACAGCGACCTTCAACTTAGTCAGGCTTGGAACCCCGCACTCAGCCTGGAGAGAAAGATGCGGTCCCAGAGATCGAACACCACCCCCAACGGCGGAAGCAGGGAGACTGCAGACCCCAGTTCAGACCCAGGCGCCGCTTCCCCCACCACCTCCAGCAGCCGCCGCGCCGGCCGCACCGAAGGCACCAGGAGAGAAACGGGTGAGGGGGTAACGACTAGTATATATAGGGCGCCGAGAGGAACAGCACAGCATTCGTCAGGAACCACCTGAAGATGGCAGCGTGCACGTCTGCCGAAATATTGTGGAGAAATTACGACGCTACCCGGTCGTACCCGAGAACTGTTCAAATTGGAAATACGCCAGGAAAACTTCAGATCGCATAGAGATGGAATAGATTTGGTGAGGAACTATGTATTAGACAGATGTACGGGACTATATCATTTGATCAAATTCATTGAAATGAAGGGAATGCAAAGAAATTCTTTCTCCTAGTGATGCTGTTGTTGTACATGCTGTAGGAGTACCCCTGACAATGAAAATTTAAGGTGTGACAAGACATATGTTCATACAAACTATAAGTTAGAGATTCTGGTCATAAGCATGATGTGTACCTTTAAGTTGAAGTCTGGCACAAGATCATTCGTTATGACATTCACTACATTGCAGGTTCATCTTTCTGCATAGTTTTCAGGTATCTAATTTCATATCATTCTATCTTCATTACCACTGACACCATTTCTTTCACTTCTATAAAATTAATGCAGTCTATATATATCCCTGTGGTTGCAAAAATGATTACCCACCTAACCCAGTCACTCCAGTGGTGTTCCTCCTACATACTGTCTGGAAGGACCTCTGGTTATAGTGCCCAGAACTAATAGATGGAAACATTACTGTCAATGATAGTCTGAATTAGGCACGGAGGCATGCTCACACAGCCTAATATTTTAGGTAATTGCTCAAAAGAAACAGACATTCTGGGTTAGAGAATTGTTTTGGTTCAACTTTCCATTTCTCACAAGATATTAATTCCACAGTAGGTTCTCCATTTCTGAACGGGTGTTATGATCTTATTTCAAGTAATTGCATACTCTGATTTTATCCCTGCTGACACTACATGAGTAGATTTCATTTTATTGAATTTGGTAAGTTGTTATAAATCTGTATTGCTGGGTAGGTCATGGTCCCCCATGAGTATTCCCACACACACAGTGGGGGACTCACTGGTAGCATGGTTTGTAGGAAGTATGAAGGAACATTAGTAGCAGTGAATGTTTGAGACAGGCTGGAGGTGTGATCAGATAAACCAAAATGTAGTTTAACACTGACTGATTACAACAAGCAGGGGATCCAGGTTTTTAAATAAAGTCCCAGACTGGCACTAATTTCTGTCTACCACAAGCACAATAGCATTTCCCCCAACTTCTTCCTCCCTCTTTCTGATTAAAGAATCTCTGGCCCTATAACTTAAAATTTGTACAGTCTTCACATTCAGATCTGTGAGAAGCTGGTAAGTGCAAATATTTCCTATTTTTATTACATGAAGACTAAAGTGAGTTTCATTCCATTAAACACGATTCCTCTCCCTCTCTCTTCCTTTCTTTCAGAGTTTGTGGGCTGTACAAATTAATCTTTTATGCAGATGATGTTTGTGTATGTTGAATAAATACGGTGTTCAAATCTGCTGGGCAATCATGCAGAATTTCTTGATTTTTTTCTGCAAATAAAAGTACAAAAATATCCTATTTTTGGGAACTATTAGTTTTTCCCCTGAAGTAGAAAGAAGAATAGGTTGGAAAGATTATTAAGGAAGGGCATGTAACTCAGACCGCAGAATGTGAGGGACACACTTCTGAGGATCATGAAGAGCAAACCTCATCCTAATAGGTGTGAATAAGCCTGAGACAGGAGCCAAAAGGAAGTCAGAGTTGAGAGTAAGAATACATAGAAAGATTAGTTAGAGACAGATACGAAATGGATATTATAGTGAACACATCAGTTAAGCAGTTTCTCGCTTACCTCCCCCCATTATCCCCCTCCTCCCAAAACATTGCACTAATACTATATAACACTGCCTCTAGCATTGATAACGCCAAATTGAACTGAAGTCACTCATCGATGATTACATCCCGTAGAGTTGCCAAACTACAGGCATGTTGAAGCTTCCTGCCAGATTAAAAATGTGTGACAGACCAAGATAAATTGGGACCCTTGCCTTTCATGGACAACTGCTCTGATCTGATTTGATTTGATTTGATTTTGTTTTCTTTTGTGGTGCAAAAAACAAATAAGATCATAACCACCCAAGTGGGAACCATAGAACACGAACACAAAAAAGGAGTTAAAAGTGACTACATGTTAAGCACAATTGATGCAAGGAAAGAGAGCTACAAACAAGGACTACGTCTTGCAGATAGGTCCACAAAATACACTGTAGGGACAACAGTGGTCTCGAACTAAAGATTAAATGTCCTTCGCCGCATTGCTTCGACAGATAAAAATTAAAATGCTGTCAATAGCCTGTTCATTGTTGACTAAAATGACCAGTAACTCAAATGGCAAACATACATTAGAACATAATCAGTTAAAATGGGGCATTCGGTCAGGAAATGGTGAACTGTGAAGGTTGACAATAGTGAGCATTAAGTTGTGAGTGATTACTGCTTAACAAATGGTGATGACTAAAAAGACAATGCCCAATATGCAACCTAGCTAATATGATCTCCTCATGTGAAGAGAACCAAGACAGGTCAGCCAAACTGCAGGGAGAGTTTTACTCCCCAGAGCTTGTTCCCATGAAGGGAAGAACAGCGGTTATGCCAAAGTGACACCAATAGCTGATAGATGGCAACACAAATACCATCACATGGAATGGAAGAACTAGCGGACCGAGCTACGAGGACTGCAGCCTTGGCAGGAGCGTCAGTGTCCTCGTTTCCTGTCAGACCAATGTGACCAGGAACCCACATAAACATCAAAGTGGCTCCATCAAGAGAGAGCAAGTTACAGCTTTCCTGGATCCGTTGAACTAAGGGATGGATGCTGTACAGCACAAAGAGAACTTGAAGGGCACAGAGAGTCAAGGCAGATGACACAATTGAAACGGCTGTGTCGCTGGATGTAATGCATGGCCTATACAGGCGAAGAGCTCAGCTGTAAATATTGAGCAATGTTCCAGAAGCCAGTACCGAAAAACGTCGGTGACACTGATGAAGGCACACCCAACACCACAGTCAGTACAAGAGCCATCAGTGTATCCGAAGGTGTTACCACTAAGATCTGTGCGAAGGTCGAGAAACTTACACCGATAGATCGAAGCTCGAGAAGCTTTCTTAGGAAATGAATGAAGTTCAAGGTGAACAGGGGCTGCCACACGAAGGCAAGAAGGTGAAGGGTTCACAGCCATGGGGAAAGTGTCATGTAGCATGAAGTTAAGCTGCCAGAGCAATAGCTGAAAATGAACTCCAAGAGGAAGCAGAGAAGAGGGACTCACCCCATACTAGTGGTCAAGTCATCAAAGAATGTGGCATAGGGTGGGTGGCCAGGCATGGCAGACAAATGGCACATGTATCTGCTGAGGAAAACATCATGCAAGTATGACAGCAGTAGTTCAGCACCTTCTGCATAGAGTTTCTCAGTTGGACAAGTGTAAAAGGTACCAGTGGCCAAACGGATTCCACAGTTGTGGATTGTATTTAGACAGTGTAAGATGGATGAACGTGCAGATGGATAAACGAAACAGCCAGAGTCTAGTTTTGAACAGACAAGGAATCGGTACAAACAGAGGAGGGTGGTCTGATCTGTTCTCCAGGAGGTACCACTCAGATCACGTACGACATTGAGGGACTAGGTGCAGCAGGTGGCCAAATAAGATATGTGGGACGTCCAAGAAAGCTTTCCATGAAGCATGAACCATCAAAAATTGCGTAGTTTCAGAAAACGGAAGAGCTACAGGACCAAAAAGCAAAGACAACGGAAGAAATCCATTACGCTGTGAGAACTTCATACAAACGGCTTTGTCAGTGGAAAAGCGAAAGTCACTGTCGATGTTCCACGGCTACAGGCGATCGATACATCACAGAAAACGCCACTCAAGGAGACAAGTTCGTGAAGCACTGCAATACACCGCCAAATCGTCAACGAAAAGGGCATACAGGCCATAATAGGGTTTATGGCTATGGTAAAGTGAACAACAGTCAGAATGGAACCATGAGGCACCCTGTTTTTCTCAATAAAATACCGACAAGGCAGAGAACACAGGTATCTTGACACTCTTTCCCTTAAAAATTTCCTAAGGAAACAGGGCAAGCGGCCTTGGAATCCCAAAGTATAGAGTGTACAAAGGATACCAGTCCTTCACCAGATCTTGTAGGCTTTCTTCCAGTCCAAAACACGGCCACAGTCTGGTATTACCACAGGAAACCATTCATGATGTGAGGTGACAAAGTGACGAGATGGTCAACTGCAGAACAGTGCACTCAAAACCTCACTGAGAAGTGGTTGGTAAAGTGCAAGTTTCAAGTCACCATGCATCCAGGCATGAATTATATGTTCCACTACCTTGCAAACACAGTTGGTGAGAGAAATGGGGTGGTATCTAGACGGAAGGTGTTTGTGCTTACCGGGATTAGATATTTGTATGACAGTGGCTTCACTCTATCATCTGGGAAACGTGCCCTCTGCCCAGATGCAGTTGTACGTATGAAGGATAAAGTGCTTGCCCACAAGAGAAAGGTGAGGCAACATCTGAATGTGACCACAGTCAGACCCTGGAGTGGAAGATCGGGATGAGCTGAGAGTATGACCTATCTCCCTCTGAAAGGAGATGGGTATCACCTTAGCTTCCTCGGCTCGTTTCCTATGGAGGAAGGCAGGGTGACAGTGAGTGGAGCTCGAAATCTCTGTAAAATATTAACCTAAGATGATGGAGATAGCAATGGGGTCCACTATGACATAGTCTTCTACGCTCATTCCAGAAACTGGGCGTTGGATCTTGGTCCCAGAGAGGTGTCAGAGGTTAGGGCACATGACGGAACAGAGTCGAACTCTTACAAGCACTACATCAAGAAATCCAGCTTTTTTTTACTCTATCTCAAAGAATGAGACAACAATGCACACACAGCTGTTTACAATGAATAAAGTAAGTCATCGTAGGATAATGGTAAAACGCGGAGAGCACGTCTCCACAAGCAGATTGCGACACATCATTCCTCAGTTCACCAATGAACTGGGACACGACTCATTAAGGATGAAGTGCGAAGTATGGACCACTCCGCAGCAGTAAGGATAAGGTCTGCAAGGTACTCTACCCGGTCATTACAGATGGGGAAATGTTGTTAGTCGAATGTCGCCAGGGTGGAGTACAGCCTCCAGTGGGCCTTAGAAAGCTTGCAATTGGGTTTACACATAGATGGGATAGAAGTCAGCAATTGGATAACACACAGGAAATGGTCGCTCGAGTATGTGTGAGAGAAAATGGACCACTCGAAACGATGGGCAGGCTAGGCAGTGCAGAATGAGGACCCCAAATGGGAATCAGTCTGTGGAGGCTGAAAGGAACGAGGGTGCTCCAGTGTTAAGTGAGGTTGAGTTGATTGAGGAGGTCAGCCATGAGGATACCTCTCAGAAAGGTTCTGGGAGGGCCACAAAGGGGATGGTGTGCATTAAAGACCCTGAGCAGCAAAAAGGGGTGATGGGGTTGACCAAAAAACTGAACAAGTATGCCCTGGTGATACTGAATGATGGAGGTAAGTTGACGTTACAAAGAGAAAGGTGAAGTGTAGAAGGAAAATGAAGACTAACAGCCTGCAGCTCGGGGTTCAGTGAGATGGTCTGACAATGAAAGTCATCCAGAACGAGCAATGTGACTCCCCCATTAGATGGACTGCCATCCTTGGGGGGAAGGTCGAAACAGACCACAAAGAAATGCGAAAGGTCTAAGTGGTCATGAGGACGCAATTTTGTTTCCTGGAGGCAGAAAACAAGAGGACGCTGCTATTCCGAAAGCAGCTGTAATTCCTCCTTGTTGGACAGAGTGCTGCAAACGTTCCACTGGAGGAGAGTCTACATGCGGAAAGGATAGGAGGGATGAAAATAAAGGTTGCCACCTCAATGACTGTCAAGTGCCAGCTTTCAGACTCACTGTTACAGGGCGCTGAGGCTGGAGGATCCTGTTCCACGGGATCTAAAGAGGTGTCGGCAGCCTCTCTTGGTTGGCCTGTGCATTCCAGAGCAGAGAAACGGTTGGCAGTGTGCACGGGGAAATGGAGGTTGGCCAGGTGAGGATATCACACTGCTGAAGAGGCTCTCTGAGTCAGGGAGGAGAAGACCGTTTGCCTTTGATTTCTTAGAGTCTTTGCGGTTGGCAGATCAAGACACAGATGATTGTTGGCTGGAAGGACATAAAAAGTCTTCACAGGAGTATTCCTTCTGTTCTACAAGTTGTGTAGCAAGTGATTTCGCCACCAGAGGCTTGTTATACGGCCAGAGGGGACGCAGACGAGGATGCTACCATGACACTTGGCAATTTGACAGCTGTAGTGCTGAATTTGAGGTCGCAAGTTTGTATGACTGTGTCCTTTATGGAGTGAGGAGTAGCAAGAACAGTAGTTTTAGTGCCAGATTGTAAAATGCAGGGCTTTCGACCAACCAACAACATGCGAGTGATGGGGCTCAGTCAGTAGGGATAGCTATTTATTTTTTTTTTTTTTTTAAATCACCAGCCTTCTCAGCTTCTCAGTAGTCGCCGCTATGTGAAGATCGCGATCGGATTGTAGTCTCTGGTCACCGCGTATCTTTGGCGAGTTGGCATCCCGCGGGCCGCGACACGAAAGAACGAGGAAGAAGGGGGTTTCTGGGAGTTAGCTCTAGACTGTGTTTGAGGAGTGACGTCGGTGTTGTAGGGCAAGGCCGCTTGGTTGGCGGGCCCTGCAGAATCAGTCAGTTGGGGGTGGAACGCCGCGGGCTCGAAGATCCTAGCGTGGAGGGCTGGTGTTGTCCCGATGGCTGTCATCGTGTGGTCATTCAAAGGCTGAGAAGTGATTTCTTGGGTCTGCTATTGGATTCCGAAGAAGAACTCTAAAATGGTGCATGTTGCTGTTGCGTATATCAGACTTTGAGTGGTGTAAGCCTCGCTTCAGTACTACAGTCTCTAGCTAGAGCGCTGCTTGGGAGGAGAGCATTGATATTGGCATTGTCATCTATTTAGCTGCTTTAGAGTAGATTACTGTTTTGGATCAAAGGCGGATCCACTTATGAAACGTGTTAACTGCAGTTCACTTCTTATGGTATTTTACAATTCTACTTGTCGTGATGAAATCGCCAATAGTATTTTCATAATTTAGCTTGGGACGTCATTCTGTGGTTTGGTGTGGCCCTCCCAAGAGTTTAAAGCTCAAAATATTTTCTTATTGCCCTTGCTGAGGTTGCCTTGCAACAGTTGTTGTCTTGCAACAGTTTGGTGAGCTGTGGTATAGTCAAAGTCCTCAGTAGTACCGCATCAACTCCCTCGCCCCTTTTAAGACTTGTGAGCCGCACCCATAATGACATATACTCCTAGTATGCAATTTGTGTAAGTTGGTTGGCCTTGTTAACGTTTGGTGTATCGTGGAAAATATTTCCCATGCCGCATATGATCCTGAATGATAGCATGGCGCACAAAAGCGCATAACCACGACGAGATCAAAAGATCTGTATTGTATATTATTGTTTAACGGATGTAACCACTGAGCTTAAGAGTTGATTTGTGTTTTTTAATTTATTTCGAAAGGAAAAGATTTACATACCTGCTTAATTATAACATCTATGCTTAATTATTTGGCGTAATTCGTTGGATGTAGTATGCATCACATTTAGGGGGTGAAAAGGGTTTAAAAGGAAAGAAAATATTTTGTGATACACTGCACATAGTGAAGGCTACAGGGTTTGGGTGTACGTAGATAGTAATCAGATTTTGTTGCATTTAAGTTGTTTTAATTAAAATTTAGTGATCAATATTTTATTGCCTTTAGAGAACACAGGTGATATCGAGGAAATTTTTGTATTGCCATGTGGCGTTATAATCTTTTATTTAATCTTGCGTTTAGTAATTTATATTTTTTTCCGTTTTTTAAGAAGGAGTTTTGAGTTTTAAGTGTTGTAAATTGATCCTGAGAGCTGTTATTTGATCTTTTATTATTCAAGAGATTGTTGGTTAAATAATGCTTCAGAACTTTCATTAAGAAACTGTATTGAGGATCTTGCTGTTCATGATAACGAAATGTACACAAAGCTACTGCTGCGAAGGTCCATGCATAGGTCTTGAAACTGAAGGCAATAGACCAAGGCTGGAGTAGTGTCCTTAGGAAGCGAATGAAGGCCAAGGTGAACACAGGTCGTTGCACAAAGCAAGGTGATTCATACCCACCAGGAAAGTTGCAGGTAGCGAGAAGTTAAGCTGCCAGAGAAAGAGCCAAAAGTGAACTCCAGGAGATAACAGAAAAGAGAGATGTACCTCATACTGATGGTCAAAAGAGTCATTGAAGGAGGCATAGGATGGGCGGCCATACATAGCAGACAAACGGAATGCATAACTGCTAAGGAAAAAGTCACGGTGGTGGGACAGCAGTAGTTCAGCCACTTCTGCATACAGACTCTCTCTCGATCAGGCCACTGGCCAAATGGATACCACGATGGTGATTAGTGTTGAGACGGCGTAAGACGGATGGACGTGTAGATGCGTAAACGAAACACCCATAGTCTCGTTTCGAACAGACAAGGGACTGGTGCAAATGGAGGAGGGTGGCTCGATCTGCTCCCCAGGAAGTACCACTGAGAACGCGTAGGACATTGAGGGACCGCATACAGTGGGTTGCCAGGTGAGACATGTGGGAGGACCAAGAAAGCTTCCTATCGAACATGAGCCCCAGGAATTTCGTAGTTTCAAAGAACAGAAGAGCAGCAGGCGATGGAAAAAACCAATTGCGCCGTCAGAAATTCACACTAGCGGTTTTGTCACTGGAGGTTATGAAAGCCATTGTCGACATTCCACGAATGAAGACGATCGAGTTTTCGCTGAGGTCGCCGTTCAATGAGGCAGGATCGTGCTGTATTGTGATAGGTAGCAAAATCATCAACGAGAAGGGAGCCAGAGATGCCCAGTGGGATACAGACCAATAGAGGGTTAATAACGGTAGCAAAGAGGACCACGCTCAGGATGGAACACTGAGGCAACGCATTCTGCTGGATAAAGGTGTCCGACAAGTCAGAACCCATATATCTTGAAAACTCAGTCTTTTAAAAATTCCTGAAGGAAATGGGACATGCAGCCCTGGATGCCTCACTTGTAGAGTATGGAGGATACCAGTCCTCCAGCGGGTGTAATAGGCTTTCTGCAAATCGATAAACACAGCCATAGTATGGGATGTCCACAGAAAACCGTTGATGACATAGGTGGACAAAGTGACAAGATGATCAAATTCAGGACGGCGCGCTCGAAATCCACGCTGTGCAGTGGTTAGTAAATTGCGAGACTTCACCACCTGCAAACACAGCTAGTGTGAGAAATGGGGTAGTAGCAGGAAGGAAGGTGTTCGTCCTTACCAGGCCTAGGTATGAGTATGATAGGGCTTTACGTCAACATCTGTGAAGCGTGCCCTCTGTACAGGTGTGGTTGTAAGTATGAAGCAGATAGTGCTTGTGCCAAGAGAAAGGTGCTGCAGCACCTGAATGTGCCCTGGGGTAGAGGATCAGGATGAAGTGAGAGCTCCCTCATAGCAAAGGAGGCATTGCAGCACTCACGATTCTGAGAAGGCAGTGATATCTCCCGAGCTTCCTCCACTCGTTTCCGTTGCAGAAAGACTGGGTGATAGAGGGAGGGCCTCGAAATCTCGGCAAAATGGCGTCCCAAGGTGTGGGAGATAGCAATAGATTTAACGATGACACCGTCTGCTACTGTCAGGCCGGAAATCGTGGAGTGGATCTTGGTGGCAGAAAGCATTTGGAGGTTGGCCCACGCGACAGAAGAGGGAGTGGAACTGTTAAAAGAACTAGCAAATTGATTCCAACTAGCTTTTCGCTATCCCGGATAATGGGACGACATTGTGCACGCAACTATTTATAATGAATGCAGTTTGCCATCGTAGGATGACGGTTAAAAACGTGGAGAGAACGTTTCCATGTGCAAATTAAATCGCGGTGCTTCTCAGTCCACCATGGGACCGGAACACCACGTGGTAAAGAGGAAGTGCGAGGAATGGAACATTCTGCGGCAGTAAGGATAACGTTTGTAAGATAACATACCTGGTCGTCACAACTGGGGAGATGTTGTTCGTCGAAGGTCGCCAGGGAGGAGTAAGGTCTCCAGTCAGCCTTAGTAAGCTGCCATGTGGGTGTGCACGTAGGTGGGGTGGGACCCAGCAAATGGATAGAAGACAGGAAATGGCTGCTCGAATTTGTGTCAGAGAGAAGAGACCAGTCGAGATGATGGGCAAGCTGAGCAGCACAGAAGGATTGGTGTGGAGTCTGAAAGGAACGTCGGTGCTCCTATGTTAAGGCAGAGGACGTTAGGTTGATTGAGAAGAGGGCACCTCTCTGACGGGTTCTGGGAGAACCGCAAAGAGATGTTGCACATTAAAGTCAGCAAGCAACAGAAAGGGGTGACGTAACCACCCAATAAGATGGAGGAAAACTGCCCTGATGACATCGAATGATGGAGGAATGTAAACTGTACAAAAGGAAAAGGTCAAGCAAGGAAGGAAAAGGCGATCTCCAACAGCTTGAAGACAGGTAGTCAGGGAGATGGGTTTACTATAAACGTCATCTCATATCAGTAGTATGACTTTCGCAAGAGATGGAATGCCATCCTCAGGGGGAAGTTCAAAGTGGACAGGGAAGAAATGCGAGTGCTGAGAGTTTTGTTTCCTAGAGGCAGAGAACATGTGTTCTAAGAGCAGCTGTAAATCATCTTTGTTTGATCGAAGGCCATGAATGTTCCATTGCAAGACAGTCATAAGGTGGAAAGAGGAGGAGGGAAAAAAATGAAGTAGTGTCACCTCGGTGGCTGCCGAGTCACAGCTTCCAAATGCTCACTGCTACAGGACTCAGAGGCTGGAGGATCCTGCTGCATGACATCTACAGAGGCGGCGGAATTCTCTCTCTGTCGCTCTATGGGGTCCAGAGCAGAAACACGTTTGGTTGTGTGCACTGGCAACTCGGAATTCGGCCAGGTGAGGGTATCTCATAGCGACACCGTCGAAGGGAATATCCTAATCAGCAAAGGAGAAGATCTTTTGCTTTCGTTCGACTTCTTAAAGCCATTCTGGTTGACAGAGGAAGACTCAGATGTTGATTGTCTGGAGGAACGTAGGACATCTTTGTGGGAGTATTCCTTTGCCCTTTCTGGCCTCCCAGTTGTGTAGCAGGTGATGCGCCCCAGGAGGCGAATGTCTGGTGGCTTGTTTCGCAGCTAGATGAGGAGACAGTGATGCTACCATGACACTGGACGATTTCAGAACCACAGTGCTGAATTTAAGGTCGCATATCTGTGTGGCCATGTTCTTCATGGAGCGAGACGTAGAAAGAACAGTACTGTAAGAGCCAGATGATAGAATGCAGGGTTTGCAACTAGCCAATAACGTGCGAGCGACATAGTAAAGCCCTTTTTCCTTTACCCAGATCTCCTGGACAGCCCACTCATCGAGATACATGAGACAGTCTAGAGAGGACGCGTCATGGTCGCCATTGTAGCTGATACAGTTGGGAGAAGGAGGCAGACGATCACCCTCGTGCACACCCCTGCCACAGGTTACACATTTGGCTGGGTGTCGGCAAGACATTCGACTGCGGTTGAAATGATAGCAGTGCCCCGGGTTTGGAATGTATGGTCGGACTGTGGTAACTTCATAACCTGCTTTGATCTTTGACAGAAGCACCAATCTATTAAAAGTGAGAAAAAGAGTGCATGTGGACACTAAGGCTGCGTCTACCATTTTCATCACTTGATGGACGGCAGTTCTACACAGATCAGAAGGTACGTTTGGATTTCTGCCTTGGGCAGCCTAGTGTAGATAACACCACGTGAGGAAATCAGAGTTCTATGGGCTTCGATTCGAACAGGATAGCTGTGGAGATGCGAAGTGGCAAGCAGTTGTGCTTGAGAATCAGAAGTGCCATTGCATAAACGAGAGCAGGATCACAGTGCCAGCAAATTGCATCAGCACCTTTCTGAATAAGAAACGGATTTACCGTTGCAAAGGATTGACCGTCTTCAGTACATGAAAGCATGAGGAACTACGGCGCACCTGGGAGAGTCTTTAACTCAGGAGCTTCATTCTGTTTACGTATGGTAGACGTGGACTGCGAAGATGATGATTGGCTCATTGTGAGAATATCTCCCATGACTGCCAGCAGCTCTGATGGAGTGCGCCTTCCAACTAGTGCGTCCCCTCCCCCCCCCCCCTCCCCATAGGGGGCTTACCCACCTTATGTGGTTGTTCACACCTCAGAGTACATCTCCCAGACACCTGACAGGGGGACCAATCGGCTATTTGGTGAGGGACCAGCTCAGGCGACCACCCCTTCCCAGGGCCTGGCCTGTACCAGGGGGTACATGTGACCCAGGACTGGGAATTACACATTACCTAGTTACCTGCCATTCCTCAGACGCATGGGCCCCCCTTCAGGAGCGCAGAAGGAGGAAGAAGAAAAAGGGGAACCTCAAACGCAGAAGCGGGAGAGGGATAGAAGGAGGTGAACGAAGAGTGAAATAAGGAACGAGAAGCAGTGGTGAGATTGTTGTGACGGCAGCAACTGAAAATGCAGAACACATTCCTAAAAACATCCCAGACATGTTTCCCAACGGAGAGCAAAAAGAATTGCAAGAGGATAGACATGCAGTACGGAAGGAAAAAGATGCTGCAAAGGCTGGGGCCCTGTGGTAGCGAAGTACGAAACTGGAAAAGAGCGGCGACCGCCTGGCGTTCTTGGAACCTTTGCTTTTTCTTGCATACGTTAATGACCTCTTGTCTGTTACATTGCCAGATGCTACGGTTGATTTGTTTGCGGATGATACAAACATTACAATAAATAGCAAGTGAAGTACAGATTTGTAAATGGCTGCTAATAAAATTTTCATTGACATTAATAAATGGTTTAATGCTAATTCACTATCCTGAAATTGTGAAAAGGCACACTATATGCAGTTCAGCACGTGTAAGAGAATTCATTCCAGTGTGTGTATAACAGATGAAGACATGCACATCGAAGATGTTGACGCTGTTAAATTTCTGGGATTACAACTCGATAATATATCGAGTTTCAAAGAGCATACCACGTAATTTCTGAAGCGCCTAAGCAAGTCTGTATGAGTAGTTGCAGTGTTTATAATGTCAGACATAGGAGATTTAAAGTACGAAAACTTGCATACTTTGCTTACTTTCATTCTATTATGTCATATGGGATCGTAACCTGGGGTAACTCCACAAACCGAGCAAAAATGCAAAAGCGTGTAGTAAGACTCATTTGTGGTGTAAATTGAAGAAATCTGTTGAAGGAACTGGGTATTCTAACTACTGTTTCTCAGTATATTCATTCCTTAATGAAATTTGTTGCAAGCATATGTCTGTTGTAAATAGTCTTCACGGGTTTGCCGCCGGATCACGTGCAAATTCCACAGTATTTCCTCGGAGCAACTGACCGACATCTTCAGGTGGTTCAACCTTGCTTCCGTAATGACGCAATCCCAGAAAGATGATACCTGGGATAAAACTTGCGTCTTTTCATAAATCATGATATTTCCTGTATTCAGACAGTGTTCCGTAATCTTGTAGACACCACACTTCCTCAGGCCAAGATCATCCTTAACCGAACCCAACTAGTTTTCCCATTCTGCAGATGATTGACAAACACACTTAATTGGTTCAAATGGCTCTGAGCACTATGGGACTCAACTGCTGTGGTCATCAGTCCCCTAGAACTTAGAACTACTTAAACCTAACTAACCTAAGGACATCACACACATCCATGCCCGAGGCAGGATTCGAACCTGCGACCGTAGCAGTCACACGGTTCCGGACTGCGCGCCGAGAACCGCGAGACCACCGCGGCCGGTAAACACACTTAATTCCATATCTTCCTAGGACTCTTCCGATTCTTGACGACATGGCACCAAAATACGGAAAAAAGGCGAAAGTGGTGGGTGTCTTCGTATCTTCATTCTGCTCCACAGATTGAACTCGCCTGGGTCTGAATGCATTACGTATCTGTCTCTCAGAATAACCGTTTTGTCGGAACACTGTCTTCAAATGTTGTATTTCAGTCGACAGACTTTCAGGATTAGATACCACATGTGGACTAACTCACGTAATGCACTACCGCACTGTGCTGGATGATGGCATCTTGTGGTCTCCAGATACAGACCTGTATGCGTTGGCTTGCAGTATACGCTGTGTTCCAAGATTCTATCTGTTTTCCTTCGTACCAAAACATCAAGATAAGGTAAAGTACCATCTTTTTCCACTTCCGTTGTGAAGTTTATATTCGGATGGAGTGAATTCAGATGCTGAAGAAACGTAGGTAGAATATCATGCCCATGTGGCTACACCACAAATGTATCATCCACATACCGCAAAAACAAGACGGTTTGAGAGTGGCTGACTTTAGTGCTTTTTCTTCAAAGTCCTCCATAAAATAATTGGCCACCACAGGCGACAGAGGGCTTCCCGTGGCGGCACCGTCCACTTAATCAAAATACTGGTCATGAAATAAGAAGTATGTTGAAGTAAGCACGTGTTTGTATAATGCAACTATGTCTTACTCAAACATGTTGCTAATGAGCTCCCAACGGTCCTGCAAGAACGCCTTTGTAAATAGACACAACATCGAAACTTTCTAAGAGATCCGACGATTGCAATCTAAGAGTTTTCAGGCGACCTATGAAATCTTCAGAGTTTCGAATATGATGGTCGCACTTGCCTACGAGAAGTCCCAATAGTGATGTCAGGTATTTGGCAACAAAATAAGTGGGTGCTCCTATGTTACAATGGGACGGAGGGGTACCCCGTTCTTATGGATCTTGGGTAGGCCGAAGAGTCCAGGAGGAACTGCGGCCTGTTGATGGAAACCCTTAGCGACTTGCGCTGGAATTGAGCTCTTCCTGATGAGTTACAATGTCTTTCTCTGGATCCTACCCGTCGGATCACTTTTTAATTTACTACATGCAGGATCGTCGAGCAGTTTGTATATCTTGATGTTTATTCTGTGCGTGAGAGATGAGCAGTAGCAATTCCTTTGTCAGCAGGTAAAACGACGATGTCTTGGTCTTCTCTCAATTCTTGTAGAGCATTTCTTTCAGCTGAGGTGATGTTGAAGTTGGACTTCTTAGGTGAAGTTGAGTCAAGATGCGGCATCTGTCGCGCCTAATCTCTTCGGCAGCACCGTTAGGAAGTTTCGAAACAGCCTGCTCTATTGCACTAATCACATCTCCGATCGGAATGGTCCCTGGTGTAGGTGCCAAATTCAGACTCTTCTCTAGCGCCGAAACCGCAGCGTCGTCAAAAGTCTTCTCCGTGAGATAAAACATTGTACGTCTTCTTGGCATGTCTTCTTGCATTCGGGCTACGAGTCGATCGTTTTTTTTGTCATCTGACAAATCTTAGCTTATCGTTCAGTCCAGTCAGCCAGTGCCCAAGTGCCGCTGTCTACCCAGTTCCAAGATACCGCTGAAAAGTTCGCTGAAATCTTCAGATGGAGTGATAGCAATCGTCTGGTCACTAAGCACTATTGCTGACGCGTATAGCCCATCCTTCCTCTCACTAGTGCCGCACTCTCCCGTCGTTTAATTTAATTCTAATAGCAGCCGCACAATTTATACACTGTTCAAATTTAGCAAACGTAGGGATGGTTTACTTGTCGCGGCGTCTCAGTAAAAATGCAAGGCTGTTTACCAATCTACCTCTCATGTTACGTAATTTGTCAAACTCACATACGTTCTCATGTCTATTAGCACTCAACAGCACAACACGTAGTGTCAATATCAGGAATAAAAATCTACATAAAGACCTAAAATTACCTACCTTGGTCGTAAATGGAGTCCAATATTCAGGAACAGATTTTCAACAAATTGCCAGCAACCATTAAAAACCTGGTTTCAGATAAAGCACAGTTTAAACATAGTCTGAAAGACTTTTAGATAGGCAACTCCTCCTCCTCTAGAGGTAAATTTCTTAACAGGGATGTTAGACCAGCTCAAGTAAAAATGTCTATTAGATTTCACTTTTCACAGCACTTGGTCACAACAGTCAAGATTAGGTACCTTGTATATTTATTACAACTGCATAACTATGTTCCATTCTGACAGTGTACTAATTCTGTAAATATTAACGGTTCCAGTTTACTGTTACATATTCACATATTTTGATTATTATTACATTCAAGTGTTTTACGTTGTGCTTTCTGACTCGTTCTACACCCAAGACAATCATCTCGTTTTTGGGTCTATGGAACGAAAACTGAATCAAACCTAATCTAATTTTATGCGACATGCATGTCTCATGTTATTTGGCACGACGTCAATCATTACATGGACATTCCCACGCAATTTTATGTAAATGTAACATCGTAAAAACGACGGGAAGCGCAAAAATGGGCACTAATCTATTTTTTACTTTAAACAACTTCATATATAAATTACTTAAGCACATTAATTTTGTGAAATATTATTTCAGAAATAACATTTCAAAGCTATAGCGGCAGTCGGCCTGTAGCTGATTGCGATCGATTATAAAACTTTTTTGTTTTCGAAAGTAAGTGAAGAGCGTTCCTGCTCTGATCTGTCTAACTACACCCAATGACTAAGCTTTCTTTTGTATAGACAAATCTGATTTAAGTGTACCTTTAGAAGCATTTGTAATTAAATTAATGTAAATTAGTTAAGTTTCATGAGTTCTCATTTTGACAGTTTTCCTAATAGATGTAAGATACATGAAATGTATTATTTTTGCAGCCAACGGATGTGCCATTTATTCATCTGCAACTTGCTACACCGTCCCTGAGATTAACTGCCGATCATCACGAAGCGTTTTGTAAACTTCCAATGCAAGTGCGGAATCGTAAATGATCTGCCCACAGTCTCCAAGCTACGATTCCATTTCGCCCGCAGCTAACAAATACCGGTCCCGCAAATCTGGTGGTGGTGGTATTATAAGAGGTAATATTCTCCAAATTTTACGGCGTTTCTCTGTAATTCAGTTTCACGACTAAGAAAAATGCAACCACAATCAACAATGGCCGTCTACTCTAGCTAATTTTAACAGTCTTTGTTTTGTTTTTTGCAGTGATTAATTTCAATTTTTACTTAAAACAAAATTTTAGTAATCTTGCACGAGTAGACGCGTCAGATGCATTATGTTACATAACATGGGTGCTAATGCTAACAAGTGAGATGGTGCGAATATGTCAAGATATTTTTATATAACAACTTTGAAGCTGCCAAATAAGTCGAAAAGCTAGTTCCCTTCTTTTACATTCCTAACTGTCCCCAGGGCAAATTCGCCGTTTTTGTGCTGCAATAGGGGCATTTTCATTCACAAGGGGAGACCACAACGTTTAGATCACAGATTTACTTCCAACTTTGCACACTTTTAGAAGGCCATTAAAACAACATGATGTGCAAGAAGTGAGGGCACTACCGTGGCAATTCCAAGAAAATCGCAAGAGAAGTTTTACGCGACTATTACGAAACTGATGTATTTGTGAGTAGGTACCGCGTGTTAGAGTTCATCCTGATCAAGTGGTTATGCCGAACCGGTAGCTCAGCGTGTTCGGTCAGACGGATAGTCGCCTACGTAATAATTAGATAAAAAAAAACTGAGTCAACGGATAACGATGAACTTTAACGGATGTCATAGAACGTCCGCCCCGAATAAACGGAACGAACAAGGACAAAATGAGATTTTAAAAAAGTGGTTCACGTTCGACCCTCAGAAGGCGAACGTGTATGAGCGGACGGTTCGGCTCCCGCTCAGACTTAAGTTTTAATCTATGCTATCGGAACAAACAGAAATTTTTCAAAATATCAGCGACTTGTGTTTTCCTTTAGAAACTCTGGACATTTTCTGTAAAGGCGGTAAAGCTTCATTCATTCGATGTGGTAGATGCCGTTTCAATTTATGTTTTCCATGTCTGTATGACAAACGCCACCGTGCAACGTATGATGTCAAGAGCATATCCGAGGAGTAATTGTACGTTACTCCTGTGGTCTGGCTAACTGTGACTTACCACATGAGTGAATAGTGTTATTTGCGTCATTACCTATCTAGGTTTGACTTGGCCTTCCAAGCGTGTCACTCGGCCTTAATAATTTAATTGAAGATAATAAATAGTTAAATAACATATGAAATTCGCTATAACTTCATGAAAATGCGCGTTTTTTTAATTATATTACATTTCAAATCACATAAGTTAAATAATGTGACCACTGATAAAAAAATAGCAGAGTGAGAACTGTCACCTCGTCCACGACCTTTCGCAAAGCGCGAACGTTGACGACTTCGCCACAGTGACCACTTATAACTATTGACATCTAACCACGCCCTAGCTTCTGCTCGAAACGCCATCCAGCACCTCCCACGGAACCTTTTTTGAACTCACTGGAACAAGTCGGCGTAATTTGCCGCTGCGCCGACGCCAGTGAATGTCGCAAGGGGCGACCAACGTGATGCTATGGGAAGGGACATGGGTTGAGGTACTGTGTGTGTGCGTGTGTGTGTGTGTGTGTGTGTGTGTGTGTGTGTGTGACGATTTTTATTGCTGCGGACTGGGGAAGGGGATTGAATGGCTGAAGAGATTCGTTCCGGCACTTGGAATTTTGGAAATTAACCCCGCGTTAAACATATACATAGTTCCAAAGATGTAATCGTAGTGTTGTACATACACAGCGCGTTTAGAAGCTCTCCAAGATTATTACGAAGAAGTGGAGATGCAATACAAAATGTTTGGCCGTCCTGGTAGTGAAACTTGTTGCTCTGTAATTTTGCTTACATTTGTGAGGATCTTGCAAATTTATTCGCTATTGCACTCTTATTCTTTGTCCCAATATAAATGTCCTGTGGTTACTACTCTCATTCTCGAAGCTGTAGTTAAAATTTTAACATGCTCAAGCTGCAGTGATGATAGTGGAAGGATGCAAAACTAGTAGTAATGGAGGTTTTATAGTTGTTTGTGGATTTGAAAAAGAAGTGCAAGAACCGCTTAGAAATTCATTGTATTCTGATGAGCGTATGAAATGAGTTAAAACATTGTTAAGAGTGGGCAAACCTAAGGAAATTATTTTATGGGGCATATATGTAACTAGCATCGTATCTGCATCCAGTATCTACGAAAGTACGTTCATCAGTATCGAATGTCAAACATATGGTAAGATTTAGACAGAAGTTTGCTGATGATTAGGAAGTTTGCTAACAGCTGCCGGTGCAGATGGCTACGACGTCTACAACTTTAGTCTAACATTGCTTATTCGACGCATTATGTGCAGCACCGCGATCTGAGAGCTGGATGGAGATGATGAGCAGTACGGCCCAATGACGTTTAGATTTGTTCGGTAAAATGAATCATACAAAAACTGCGCAATCATCTTCTATTATGTTCTGTTTAGCAGTGACGAACAAACCTATAGAACAAGTATTTTAACTGATGCTATCACACAGACTTTATAAAATTAATAAAATAAAATAAAATCAAATAAAATATTAATTATTTTATCTGTATGATTGTCTCTCCTATGAGTCGTCAGGTTTTAATTATTCGGTATCAGACGCTTGACAATGGCTTTTTCGTAAAGGCAATGTTACTCGTAGTTGACCGTGAAATAAAACTGAAATAATCGGACTTCGTAATTAAATCGTTTCCAAAGACTGCTGCGGTAGGTGCGGACTCATAATCTAAATCTCAATATTACAATAATTTGCCAGCCATGCCAAAACGTCGTACAGAGGTGATTGTCTACTAAACAAAAAAATTACACAGTTAGTTAAATCAGATATATTCAATGAATAAGCCTACAGTTCATAATCCTACTTACTTTTATAAATATAAATTCTTTTCAGAATCGAGTGCCTAGTATGGTTGCAACTCGCAGTAATTTTCTATAACATGAAATATGGCGGTGTGCCAGACAATAAACTAAAATACGTGCTTCTCGCACCACTTCAACCAGAGCTCTCTTCTTCTTCATCAAACATACGAGTAACGTAATTGTGCTTTTGTTTTATCAGCGACACAGCGCTGCAGTTGTGTGCCATAGGCTTTATTTATTTGTCACTGATTATTTATTTGATTAATATCTCGCGTTTCCGAGGAAACACACGCTCGGCATGCAAATGTGCCTTTATATTGCCCCCTGAATTGCGAGGCGAAAGGACACACCTGCAGGCGAGCAATTCACCTAAAGGCGCAAGAAAATCTAAGTTATCTACAACTATTTACATGACCTACATTATACACTGAGAGCTGTAGCTTCACTTATCTTATGATCAAGCAATGTTTTCAAGTCCATTAGCTCTGCGTCAGATGAGTGTGTTTGCATGTCTTGAATGTCTTTGTCAAGTACTAACTGAACCTTGTACCCTGTACAGTGTTTGTCATGCTTTAGAGTTCTCCTGTCCAAATCAATAATAATTACCCTGCTTTTATCATTTAAAATACATTTACCTTTGGAGAAGTCTATAATGCAGTCCTTCTCGCTCATAATATCTATTCCTAATATGCAATTAGTCACAAGGTTTTGTACAACCAGGAATGGCCATTGTACGGTTCCATTACCTATTTTAACGTTTACAAAAACTTGCTTCGTAACCCTACATGACTTATTACCTAGTGCAGTAGTTATTTAACAGTTTTGGGCAGGAAACTCAGGCACAGGTTCCAATTCACACATCTTTTTATAGAAATTAAAAGATAAAACGCTCACAGCTGCACCTGTATCTAGGATAATAGTAGTTGGAATCCCACCTACTACACCAGTAGTGGATGCTAAAACAATTTCATTTGTGTTTAAACGACATTGTGTACTGTCTTGTAAAAGTTCATCTGATATATTGTTATTGTGGTTGTATCTTATAAATAAAACAGGTAGTTTTTGTTTAGAATTACTCGGCATATCATTATTCTGTTGTTCAAGTGTGGTGTCAAATAACTGATTAACATTGAAGCCGCCCCCCAAGAATTCTTCAGCCACGACCTGGGGCAAAGTAGTGACTGTTTCTAGTTTGTTGGATTAGCATTTGTACTAGGTACTGACACAGATTGAGGTTGTGCATCAGGTGTCATTTCTATTATATTCACATTCGGATATTGCCTATTATGATCTCCAAACTTTTGCGGTTGTTGTTGCTGTTGCGCATTATAACTTACCTGTCGGTCGTAAGGTATGATCCAATTTTGACCTGGTGGCTGCTGTGGTAAAGCAGAGTTTGAATGAAAGTACTGATCGTTACGAGTCCAACCTTGATGCTGTCTTGGCTCGTAGTTATTATTATTTCTATTTCTGTTTGTGTTTTTGTTATTACCTTTGTATCCGTTGTTACCGTTGTAGTTATTACCGCAGTGCCTTTTGTATGGATTGCCGCATGAAATGTTATTACTGTTGTAACTATTGTTTGTATTGGAATACGCGTGTTGATTTTGATTCCCGTACTGAGACGGCATGTGAGTTTGCTGTTTTTGTTGTACCGCGTATCCAACTGTGGGCGCGCCAGAGTTGTGTTGGCAAGCCTGCATGTTTTGCATACCACTAGTGTAAACATTGTGGCTGCTGTTTTGCCGCGCGAAGCGCTGATCTTCAAGTAACATGTCAACCGAATCTAAAGCTGTTAAAAAATAATCTGAATCGTCATCCGGGATATGTAGGAGTTTTTCTTTAATGTTGAAAGGCAATTTGGCCTTCAACGCACGGAGTATATCTCGCGTTGCGACTGGTTCGTCTAAAAAGTGTCCCATGTTCAAGTATTTTTCAAAATATCTGCGTAAGTTACCATTTTTACTGTTAAAAGTTTCAGGTTCTAAAATTTGTCTTCTGAGTCGCTCCTGAACGGATTGCGACCAGAATTTGTTCAGAAAAGCACGCTCAAACTCACTGTACGTGGTACATACGTCAGCTTGACTGTATGCCCAGACAGCTGCATCGCCTTGGATGTAACCGACAATATATGAAATCTTTTTCCGGTCACTCCAAGTGCGTGGAAATGCGTTACTAAAAGATTTGAGAAAAATCACCGGATGAATGGTTCGTTTTTCTGGGATAAAAATCTGAAATTGCCTGTGTTTCATTAAGCTTTCGTCTTCCTTTGCATTATGATATGGATTTGTCCCACTGTAATTACTGCTATGTCCAGCTGGCGAGTAATTACGATAATGTTGCTGTGGTTTACCATGATAATAGCTTGTGTTTGTGTTTGCACATCGTGGTATGTGTTGTAGTCGTGGTGTGTTTTGTTCTTGTGTGTTTGTCGTGTGCGGTATGTGTGTGTCATTCTCGAATGTATATTGGTTCCTGAACTGTGCATTTTGACTGATATTTTCGTTGCATTCAGACTGTGGTCGATCGGTGAATTGTCTCATGGGTGCAGTGACGGATTGTACTGCGTCACTGATCAGCTGTTTGTTATTAGTAATGTATTGCGTTACGGAGTCGTGCACAATTGTTGGTAAATTTTCACGTAAGCATCTATCAAAATGTTTGTCTTTGTTCTCAACCCAATCATGAAATTCTTTATTAATATTTTGAAAATGAGCTGTGGCATCAGATTGTAAGATGTCAGTCAGGTGTTGTTCAACATTGTCAAATTTATTCTGTACGTCAGTAATTCGTTTTTCAAGGTTGTCATGTACTGAAGGATATGTTTGAATTTGTTCAGTAAGAACTTCACACGTGACATTAAGGTTTTTTACTTGTGTCTGTAAAAGTGCTACGTCAGTTGTAGTCTTATCTTGTCTGGTATTAAGCTGGGAAAATTTAGTACTGAGTTCAGTCATCTGTTTGGTCAGTGTGGCGTCTATAAGTTCCACACGCTTACATAAAGTGTCATTACATGTCTTGAGTGCTATGAGATCAGATTTGATTCCGTCATTTTGTGTCTTTAATTGTTCATTTTGCGTCTGTAAGGTTGCCATGTTTTCTGCGTTTTGTTTCATTAGCATTTGTAACATGTCGGCAATGTTTGCCGTTTGCAAGGTCTCTGCCCCCGCCGCGTCATTAAACGTGACGTCATGCATTAACATGGGCTCTGATTGAGACTTTGAAATTTTTGTGGTGGAAGGCCTATTGTCAAAATTGTCGTCAACACTTGCGTCAATGTTTGATGAATCGTCACTACCGGTTGCTGTCGTAAAGTCATTTTCTAACATTTGTCTCTCGTCCGAGTCGGATTGCGTCTGAATAGTACGTCTTTGCTGTTCCATTTTTGCGTATTGTTTTCTAGTTATTACCATGCCACACGTGATATATGTTTCAAGAAAATATTTGACACTGATTTTAAAATAAAATGCAGTTGAGCATGAATCGGTCGTAGCAACAATGGCTGTCTGTTAATTTAAAAATATAAACTGAATTTGAGATTATTGGTAATGGCTGCTGGCCATGTTACATGATATCGTACAGAAGTCGGCCATATTGTACACTCGTGTATTGGTATTGTTGCATACGTTATTGTTTAGGGAAAAGTACTGAGAATGAAATTTATCACTGAAACTGTTATGCGGAAAAGAAACACTACAGAATTTTACTGAAAAGCTAATACACTGGATTATACGTCTGGTCAAGCCTGCTAATGCAAAGATGCTGCGTCTTACCTTATTTTGCTGGAAGCTTCTTTGCGTCTTCCCGCAAAATTTTATAATTGGCAAATATCCTCTGATTTTTGTTATTTCTCATATAGTCAAGTCCAGGTCCAGAAAGTTGATTTTTCACATGAAACAAAGAGAACAATGTAACAAATGACAAAATAACAAGTCCGACACGCAGTCGCCAATATAAAATTAATAAAATAAAATAAAATAAAATATTAATTATTTTATCTGTATGATTGTCTCTCCTATGAGTCGTCAGGTTTTAATTATTCGGTATCAGACGCTTGACAATGGCTTTTTCGTAAAGGCAATGTTACTCGTAGTTGACCGTGAAATAAAACTTAAATAATCGGACTTCGTAATTAAATCGTTTCCAAAGACTGCTGCGGTAGGTGCGGACTCATAATCTAAATCTCAATATTACAATAATTTGCCAGCCATGCCAAAACGTCGCACAGAGGTGATTGTCTACTAAACAAAAAAATTACACAGTTAGTTAAATCAGATATATTCAATGAATAAGCCTACAGTTCATAATCCTACTTACTTTTATAAATATAAATTCTTTTCAGAATCGAGTGCCTAGTATGGTTGCAACTCGCAGTAATTTTCTATAACATGAAATATGGCGGTGTGCCAAACAATAAACTAAAATACGTGCTTCTCGCACCACTTCAACCAGAGCTCTCTTCTTCTTCATCAAACATACGAGTAACGTAATTGTGCTTTTGTTTTATCAGCGACACAGCGCTGCAGTTGTGTGCCATAGGCTTTACTTATTTGTCACTGATTATTTATTTAATTAATATCTCGCGTTTCCGAGGAAACACACGCTCGGCATGCAAATGTACCTTTATAACTTCAAAAGCTACATGCAACGCGCACTCTAAAACTTTCATGAAATTATAAACCAAAGAACAAAACTAACAAAAATGTTGAAGCTTCCTAGCAGATTAAAACTGTGTGCCGGACCGACACTCGATCTCGGGGCCTTTGCCTTTCGCGGAAAGACAAAGAAAACAAAAATATTATTCCTGTGAAAAGCATAATTTGGAACAATAAACGAGTACTACAGCACCTTATGATCCTTGCGCAATCTCAGCACACCTTCCTTCAGTCCCCACCCACATTCACAAGAATATCTCTGCATTAACTTTTCATAAAGTTGACCGCCTTTAGGTAAACTGCACTGTACAAACTTGTCAGGCGTTTACCATCCAATATTATTCATGTTGCATGGTTAATTTTTCCACGTTGTCAATTCCGAAATTCCTTTTTTGTACATTTTGTTGTGCTAAAGTGTTGGGAATTTGACATGAAGCTAAACATGTTCCCACACACACGCTCAGCACACAGAATTACAGCTACTCAGACAGGCTTGTGGAGCTATCAGCAAGTGGGAGAACAAGTGGGAGAATACAACATCTTCTATCTTTTAAGTCCCAGTATTTGTCACTTATCTTGTACAAGACGTTTCTTAAAATTTTTGACACTATTTACTGCTTACTGTTGCCTCCGTCAACGAGGTACCCTCTTTGCCAGTGGACCTCGTTCTTCGGACGGCACCGAAGTTGTTTTGAATGCTTACGTCAAATTTTATGGCGACTGACATTATTAATTCACAGGTTGGTGCGTGATTTTTACGACCAGCACATCGTACAACTTGCAACTGGACCTGATGCCTGCGAATACAGAGATGACAGATTGCAACTTCTGGGGGAAACGTCCTTTAGGTCAAGTGGACACAGAGAGCAGCAAGGAGTCTCTTACAACTGCGTAAGAGACAATCCGAATCGCAATGCCACACTTTCAGTGCGCCCGGTTTTCGTCTTTGGAAAATAACTTCCGAGTAACTTTTCGTAGAATATGTCGTTGTGATCGAAAACAAGTATACAAACAGCGTCGTACTTCAGTTGAAGCTGATCATAGCCATTAATATTTTATTCCACACAAGACTCACTGAACAACAACAAATAATTATTATAAAATTATTGGCCCATCTGTTTCTGATGATCTTCTGATTAACAGCAGATAATTATTGTAAAATTATTGGCGTATCTATTTCTGATGCTCCCAAATGTTACTACTTGTAAAGAAACAAATGTTTGGTTAGATAATTCTTAGCGAAAAATTACAGATTTACCGATAAACGTTTAAATTTAGCTCATGCTTCATCACTGGTTCAAGTAGTAACAACATAGTTTTCCCCATTTGTATCAGTATTCTGAATGTAGAAATAAAATTTGTATAAACAGTAAGACACTGTGAGGAGTGTCCTCAAGTTCCGCCGCAGGGGCGTTCTCGGAGCAGGCCCTCAACAATACAACATCGCCTGAAGCGGCTTGTGCTGTTGCCTAGCATTACTTCGATATTGTATCGATTTCTTCGTGAATTCGTTGCTTTAATCGAGCGCTTGGTTTTGTGGAAGAAGTGTTTTGGTTTCATCCGATAGTGAACACCGGCTTCGTATCGAACCTTGAGAAGGAGCTGAGCATACTCTCTCAAGGCGGGACTGTGAGTCAGCTGAATAAGGTACGTGATCAACGTCCCTGCTCATAGCTGAAAGACACCGTCTTCTGTCACATAGGCTGGCCAAAGAAACTCTTCCTCTCTGCGCGTGAGCGTTGACAGTTGACAGTTCCAGACACTTAAAGTGAATAGAATGATGATTACTAAGATCAGTAACTGCGGTTCAGCAGCGTGTATCTGCACCATCTCTGCGTTTAAGCCTTTCGTGTTTTAGTTCCTTCTAACGCGCAAATTTGTATAATACACTATGTGATCAAAAGTTTCCGGACACCTAACTAAAACTGACTTACAAGTTCGTGGCGCCCTCCATCGGTAATGCTGGAATTCAATATGGTGCTGGCCCACCCTTAACCTTGATTACAGCTTCCACACTCGCAGCCATACGTTCAATGTTGCTTGGGGAATGGCAGCCCATTCTTCGCGGATTGCTGCACTGAGGAGAGGTATCGATATCGGTCGGTGAGGCCTGGCAAAAAGTCGGCGTTCCAAAACATCCCAAAGGTGTTCTATAGGATTCAGGTCAGGACCCTGTGGAGGCCAGTCCATTACAGGGATGTTATTGTCGTGTAACCACTCCGCCACAGGCCGTGCATTATGAACAGGAGCTCGATCGTGTTGAAAGATGCAATCACCATCCCCAAATTGCTCTACAACAGTGGGAAACAAGAAGGTGCTTAGAACATCAGTGTAGGTCTGTGCAGTGATAGTGCCACGCAAAACAACAAGGTGTGCAGGCCTCGTCCATGAAAAACACGACCACACCATAACACCACCACCTCCGAATTTTACTGTTGGCACTACACTCGCTTGCAAATGACGTTCACCAGGCATTCGCCATACCTACACCCTGCCATCGGATCGCCACATTGTGTACCGTGATTCGTTACTCCACACAACGTTTTGCACTGTTCAATCGTCCAATGTTTACGCACCTTACATCAAGCGAAGCGTAGATGGCATTTACCGCCGTGATGTGTGGCTTATGTGCAGCCGATCTATCATGACATCCAAGTTATCTCACATCCCGCCTAACTGTCATAGTACTGGCAGTGCATCCTGATTCAGTTTGGAATTCCTGTGTGACGGCCCGGATAGATGTCTGCTTATTACACACTACGACCCTCTTCAACTGTCGCCGGTCTCTGTCAGTCAACAGACGAGGTCGGCTTGTATGCCTTTGTGCTGTATGTGTCCCTTCACGTTTCCACTTCATTATCACATCTGAAACAGTGGACCGAGGGATGTTTAGGAGTGTGGAAATCTCACGTACAGACATATGCCACAAGTGACACCCAATGGTCTGACCACGTTCTAAGTCTGTGAGTTCCGCAGAGCGCCCCATTCTGCTCTCTCACGATGTCTAATGACTACTGAGGTCGCTGATATGGAGTACGTGGCGGTAGGTGGTAGCACAATGCACCTGATATGAAAAACGTAAGTTTTTGGAGGTGTCCGGATACTTTCGATCACATAGCGTGTGTACGAGGCAGGCTCAACCATGTTGCCGAACTCGGTTTCCTGTAGACATATTCAGCGGATGTAATTATTATTTTTTTAAGAATGTACTGATTGTGCTTCATCCACGTTTATTTTACAATTTTTTAGTCTACGCTAATTTTCGTATTTTCTCTAATTTCGAGTTGCGTGTGGCTGCAGGTAAAATAGTTATGTATTGTTCGGTTTTCATGAGGGTTACAATCCAGTGTGTCTCATTTGTAGATCAACACTGGTTTCGAAGAACAGCAGTCAAATTATAGTTGTTTAATTTCTTTATATATTCTGCGACATTTTGTCGCCTTTTTATTTACGTTATTAACGACACACCCTGAACCCCATTTTCCCCCTCTCTTCCGGCTTGGGACTTTTAAAAGTTAGTAACTACAGGAGGACGACTTGTGTGGCGTAATGATAACTTTGTTTTGCTCGGGCCACTGCGTAGTATTATGATTATAGCTTGGAGAACAACGATAGCTAACTGAACATTAACTCCAAATTATAATATAACTTAAAACGACATAAGCAGCAGGTGACAGGAAATTTGTCGGAGGCACGATTTACCGACAAACATCATCTTAGTTCAGCCAATTTTAACGAAATATTTATGTTATATACACAAAAGTTACTCGCGAATCGGTCTGTATATTAGTGAATACCGTATCGAGAGTCCTGCAGTTGTTCATTAGATTAGCCTTCACATACAGACAGGTATAAACTAGACTTGATTGAATGCAATGTGTAATTAGTATTGTCTCTCGATACGGTAACTATTAAGGGCGAACAAAAAGTTTCCGTTTGAGGACCTTGCTGCAGTGAATACGCAACATAGCGCGACTCCGATTTAGGTATATAAGCACCGACATGTAGGAGGGGCGCTGAATGCAGAAACGAGAACTATGGCGATGTTATTACCAAATGCGTCCAAGCAGGACCAACGTGCTGTTAGTTTTTCTTGGATATGGAATAACAAACACTGGTAGACGTCCATCAGAGCCTGAAGAATGTTTGCCGCCTGGGTTAGCCGCGCGGTCTCAGGCGTCTTGTCACGGTCCACGCGGCTCCCTGCGGAGGAGATTCGAGTGCTCCCTCGGGCATGGGTGTGTGTGTTGTCCATGGCGTAGGTTAGTTTAAGTTAGATTATGTAGTGTGTAAGCTTAGGGAACAATGAACAAAGCGTATGGTCCCAAAAGATGAAAAAAAAAATGTGTTTGGGGCAGCACATCTGTGGAAAGGTGAGCCAAGTTCTGTGTTGGTCGCCATTCGACACAAGACGCCAGTCGATCTAGGAAGTCAGCACAAACTACTTCAATTCAAATGGGAGACACTGGAGCACCTGCTCTATAGTCCAGATCGCTCCCTGTACAATTATTACACTTTCAGTCCCTTAAAAGATACTTTGAAGGGTCGACGATTCTTGTCGGACGAATATATGCAGCAGGTAGTTACAGACTTCTTCATGCAACAGGACACAGTCTTTGACCAAACAGGTATCTTCAACCTGGTGCATCGGTGGGGTGACTGCCTCAATGCTCAAAACGATCTTGCCTGACTGGCATACTGATTCTAGCCTTAATGCCCTTGGAATGGAAACCTTTTGATCGTCCACTATTTATTGCAATTAACTGCTATTTCTTATCGACAATTAATTTTCCGCTCCACAGTTACATGTTCGTTGTAATAAAAAGTCATAAGATTTAAAAGTGCCTATTTGGGAGCTGAATACAGAGGTGCACTTTTTGCGAAAAGGACCCACCAAATACGAATCAAATCTTCAACGCGAAGAATGTCTTTCTCACATTCTGCAACACACTGACAATTTTGCTATTGAAAATTTCCTTAGCCTGTGGCCATGGTTGCTCTTTTTCCCAGGGATATAAGTCCTGAGACTGGCGGAAGGAGGTCTCCTTGGAGCTTGGAAAAGACAGTTAGAGGCACCGACAGACTGAAGTCTTGGGTCAGCCCATGATGCTCGTTCAAACACTTACTTTGCAAGAGGCCAGCCTGTGATATATTGAGACCTGTTTTAAGTGTCCCGGTAGAGCGAACGTTCCACCCTGGCCAGTAGTTTCAGAATCTGATGAATTTGCAATTATTGGTTAGCGCACTAAGTGGGTGACGATGTACAGCCTTAGAAATAAAACACGGCCGCCGACTGTTCGCAGCAGAGACTAAATCGGCGTCAGTCTCTTAAGCTTGCCAATGTAACTGGCTGCCCTACACAATTCTGTCTGGCCATATACACGACCTGACAGCGCTGCAGGATGCTGAAGCATATGGAGGACGTGCTGCCATTCTTCGCTAGACACTACAGAGCTGTATATACTCGTGGCCCAGTAGAAGTCGGTTCATAGCCGTGACACGAAGCGGACCTACGAGGCACTATGAGGAGCACTCTGCAGGCATACCTTTGTCAAGACATTAGCGAGCGGTGCACGTCGCTGTCTTCATGTTCTGACCTGCAATGGCGTTGTCTTACCACCATGCGACTATACAGATCACCTTTCATACGGAACATGCGTGATCTCGAGCGTGTGAAGTGGAACAGTTCGAATGTGACAAACTTCATCTCGTGCCTGAAGGCGTTGTAGGAATTCACTTGACCATCAAAAGCAGCATCATGTATTTCAAACTGCAGACTGAAGAACTTTGGGCTGATGTTGTGTGGCGTTTCTCCCAAGAACTGAAGTTTTGAACTGACAAGGAATCGGTACAAACAGAGGAGGGTGGTCTGATCTGTTCTCCAGGAGGTACCACTCAGATCACGTACGACATTGAGGGACTAGGTGCAGCAGGTGGCCAAATAAGATATGTGGGACGTCCAAGAAAGCTTTCCATGAAGCATGAACCATCAAAAATTGCGTAGTTTCGGAAAACGGAAGAGCTACAGGACCAAAAAGCAAAGACAACGGAAGAAATCCATTACACTGTGAGAACTTCATACAAACGGCTTTGTCAGTGGAAAAGCGAAAGTCACTGTCGATGTTCCACGACTACAGGCGATCGATACATCATAGAAAACGCCACTCAAGGAGACAAGTTCGTGAAGCACTGCAATACACCGCTAAATTGTCAACGAAAAGGGCATACAGGCCATAATAGGGTTTATGGCTATGGTAAAGTGAACAACAGTCAGAATGGAACCATGAGGCACCCTGTTTTTCTCGATAAAATACCGAAAAGGCAGAGAACACAGGTATCTTGACACTCTTTCCCTTAAAAATTTCCTAAGGAAACAGGGCAAGAGTCCTTGGAATCCCAAAGTATAGAGTGTACAAAGGATACCAGTCCTTCACCAGATCTTGTAGGCTTTCTTCCAGTCCAAAACACGGCCACAGTCTGGTATTACCACAGGAAACCATTCATGATGTGAGGTGACAAAGTGACGAGATGGTCAACCGCAGAACAGTGCACTCAAAACCTCACTGAGAAGTGGTTGGTAAACTGCAAGTTTCAAGTCACCATGCATCCAGGCATGAATCATATGATCCACTACCTTGCAAACACAGTTGGTGAGAGAAATGGGGTGGTATCTAGACGAAAGGTGTTTGTCCTTACCGGGATTAGATATTTGTATGACAGTGGCTTCACGCTATCATCTGGGAAACGTGCCCTCTGCCCAGATGCAGTTGTACGTATGAAGGATAAAGTGCTTGCCCACAAGAGAAAGGTGAGGCAACATCTGAATGTGACCATAGTCAGGCCCTGGAGTGGAATATCGGGATGAGCTGAGAGTATGACCTAGCTCCCTCTGAAAGGAGATGGGTATCACCTGAGCTTCCTCGGCTCGTTTCCTATGGAGGAAGGCAGGGTGACAGTGAGTGGAGCTCGAAATCTCTGTAAAATATTAGCCTAAGATGATGGAGATAACAATGGGGTCCACTATGACATAGTCTTCTACGCTCATTCCAGAAACTGGGCATTGGATCTTGGTCCCAGAGAGGTGTCAGAGGTTAGGGCACATGACGGAACAGAGTCGAACTCTTACAAGCACTACATCAAGAAATCCAGCTTTTTTTTACTCTATCTCAAAGAATGAGACAACAATGCACACACAACTGTTTACAATGAATAAAGTAAGCCATCGTAGGATAATGGTAAAACGCGGAGAGCACGTCTCCACAAGCAGATTGCGACACATCATTCCTCAGTTCACCAATGGACTGGGACACGACTCATTAAGGATGAAGTGCGAAGTATGGACCACTCCGCAGCAGTAAGGATAAGGTCTGCAAGGTACTCTACCTGGTCGTTACAGATGGGGAAATGTTGTTAGTCGAATGTCGCCAGGGTGGAGTACAGTCTCCAGTGGGCCTTAGAAAGCTTGCAGTTTTGTTTACACATAGATGGGATAGAAGTCAGCAATTGGATAACACACAGGAAATGGTCGCTCGAGTATGTGTGAGAGAAAATGGACCACTCGAAACGATGG
Source organism: Schistocerca piceifrons (assembly GCF_021461385.2). Lineage (NCBI taxonomy): Eukaryota > Metazoa > Arthropoda > Insecta > Orthoptera > Acrididae > Schistocerca > Schistocerca piceifrons. Next base: position 550,866,270 of record NC_060143.1, read on the forward strand.
ACAGGCTAGGCAGTGCAGAACGAGGACCCCAAATGGGAATCAGTCTGTGGAGTCTGGAAGGAACGAGGGTGCTCCAGTGTTAAGTGAGGTTGAGTTGATTGAGGAGGTCAGCCATGAGGATACCTCTCAGAAAGGTTCTGGGAGGGCCACAAAGGGGATGGTGTGCATTGAAGACCCTGAGCAGCAAAAAGGGGTGATGGGGTTGACCAAAAAACTGAACAAGTATGCCCTGGTGATACTGAATGATGGAGGTAAGTTGACGTTACAAAGAGAAAGGTGAAGTGTAGAAGGAAAATGAAGACTAACAGCGTGCAGCTAGGTGATCAGTGAGATGGTCTAACAAGGAAAGTCATCCAGAACGAGCAATGTGACTCCCCCATAAGATGGACTGCCATCCTTGGGGGGAAGGTCGAAGCAGACCACAAAGAAATGCGAAAGGTCTAAGTGGTCATGAGGACGCAATTTTGTTTCCTGGAGGCAGAAAACAAGAGGACGCTGCTATTCCGAAAGCAGCTGTAATTCCTCCTTGTTGGACAGAGTGCTGCAAACGTTCCACTGGAGGAGAGTCTACATGCGGAAAGGATAGGAGGGATGAAAATAAAGGTTGCCACCTCAATGACTGTCAAGTGCCAGCTTTCAGACTCACTGTTACAGGGCGCTGAGGCTGGAGGATCCTGTTCCACGGGATCTAAAGAGGTGTCGGCAGCCTCTCTTGGTTGGCCTGTGCATTCCAGAGCAGAGAAAAGTTGGCAGTGTGCACGGGGAAATGGAGGTTGGCCAGGTGAGGATATCACACTGCTGAAGAGGCTCTCTGAGTCAGGGAGGAGAAGACCGTTTGCCTTTGATTTCTTAGAGTCTTTGCGGTTGGCAGATCAAGACACAGATGATTGTTGGCTGGAAGGACATAAAAAGTCTTCACAGGAGTATTCCTTCTGTTCTACTAGTTGTGTAGCAAGTGATTTCGCCACCAGAGGCTTGTTATACGGCCAGAGGGGACGCAGACGAGGATGCTACCATGACACTTGGCAATTTGACAGCTGTAGTGCTGAATTTGAGGTCGCAAGTTTGTATGACTGTGTCCTTTATGGAGTGAGGAGTAGCAAGAACAGTAGTTTTAGTGCCAGATCAAAGGCGGATCCACTTATGAAACGTGTTAACTGCAGTTCACTTCTTATGGTATTTTACAATTCTACTTGTCATGATGAAATCGCCAATAGTATTTTCATAATTTAGCTTGGGACGTCATTCTGTGGTTTGGTGTGGCCCTCCCAAGAGTTTAAAGCTCAAAATATTTTCTTATTGCCCTTGCTGAGGTTGCCTTGCAACAGTTGTTGTCTTGCAACAGTTTGGTGAGCTGTGGTATAGTCAAAGTCCTCAGTAGTACCGCATCAACTCCCTCGCCCCTTTTAAGACTTGTGAGCCGCACCCATAATGACATATACTCCCAGTATGCAATTTGTGTAAGCTGGTTGGCCTTGTTAACGTTTTGTGTATCGTGGAAAATATTTCCCATGCCGCATATGATCCTGAATGATAGCATGGCGCACAAAAGCGCATAACCACGACGAGATCAAAAGATCTGTATTGTATATTATTGTTTAACGGATGTAACCACTGAGCTTAAGAGTTGATTTGTGTTTTTTAATTTATTTCGAAAGGAAAAGATTTACATACCTGCTTAATTATAACATCTATGCTTAATTATTTGGCGTAATTCGTTGGATGTAGTATGCATCACATTTAGGGAGGTGAAAAGTGTTTAATAGGAAGGAAAATATTTTGTGATACACTGCACATAGTGAAGGCTACAGGGTTTGGGTGTATGTAGATAGTAATCAGATTTTGTTGCATTTAAGTTGTTTTAATTAAAATTTAGTGATCAATATTTTATTGCCTTTAGAGAACACAGGTGATATCGAGGAAATTTTTGTATTGCCATGTGGCGTTATAATCTTTTATTTAATCTTGCGTTTAGTAATTTATATTTTTTTCCGTTTTTTAAGAAGGAGTTTTGAGTTTTAAGTGTTGTAAATTGATCCTGAGAGCTGTTATTTGATCTTTTATTATTCAAGAGATTGTTGGTTAAATAATGCTTCAGGAACTTTCATTAAGAAACTGTATTGAGGATCTTGCTGTTCATGATAACGAATGTTCACTTACTATTTTAAATTCAAGTTAATAAAGTTGTAAAATTTTAAATGTAAAAAAAAGCCTTTATTAGAGAAACGGTGCCTGCCTCTACTCCCCACAGCTGCCACGGCCTCAAGGTGTTGGCCTTTGGGCATTGTCTTAAGGTTTCCCCGGTTTCTACCCAGCTAATGCCTGTGGAGCCATGTCAAAGGTAAGGCACTTTTTCTCACAGCACCCAGATTTCCTGGACAGCCTGCTCATCGAGATGCATGGAACAGTAGTGGGATCAGGCTGCATAGTCACCACTGCAATCGATACATCTGGGAGAAGGAGGCAGGTAATTGCCCTCATGAGCATCCCTGCCGCAAGCAACACATTTGGCCATGTTTTGACATGACATTGGAATGTGGTTGTAATGTTGACACTGGTAAGAGTTCATAGGATTTCGAATGTACGGTTGGACTGGCTTTGATCTTTGATAGAAGTACTACTCTATCAAATGTGAGGAAAAGAGTCCATGTAGACACTAAAGTTGCATCAGCCCTTCTCATTACCCAATGGGCTGCAATGACGCCCTGATCATAGAGATAAATTTGGATATCTTGCTCAGTGAGATCATGGAGCAGCCTGGGGTATATAATAATATGTGCAGAATTTTGCATTTAGTCGCCTCAGCAAAAACAGAATACTGCTGTTTTGTCTAAAACTGACATGGTGAGACCGTGGCTGTGTACAATTAATGTAGGTTAATTCTTACAGAGGAAAAAACAGCAACCAGCCACTATTAATACTGCTATTTTTGTAGGTAAATAGCGCTAAATAAATAGCAGTATTAATTGTGGCTGGCTGCTGTTTTCTTCTCTGTAAGAATTAACCTACACTAAAAACAGGATAGCCATGGAGGAGGAAAGCTGCAAGACTTTAATATAGCCAATGGTCTTCAAAAGCAAAGTGCCATTACATAAACGATAGCAGGATTTCGCAGGGGCTACAACTGCCTCAACACCTAGCAAAGGATTTAGACTAAGTCTGTGAAGGTGATTGGCTCACTGTAAGAAAATTCCCCATGGTTGCCAGCATCTCCGATCGCATGCTCCTTCCAACTGAGCCATGAGCCCCCATCCCCCACAAACGGAGGATCACCTGCTTTAGATGATTTTTCACACCTCAGGTCACACTTCTCGAACTCCTGAAAGAGTGAGCAATTGGCAATTTGGGAATGTAACACTTCAGGCAATCACCCCTCCCTGGGTATGGCCTATACCAGGGGGTACATACATATCCTACCCGTCGACCCAGGGCTCGCAATTACACAGTCACCTGTTATGCATCAGACACAGGGGCCTGCTTTCAGGAGTGCAAAGGGAGGAGAAAGAAACATAGGTACCTCAAACACCAAAGCAGAGAAAGAATAGGGAACACCCCACACGTCGTCCGTTGGTGCCAATGACGACGGCACACCCGACACCAAAGGCAGCCCAACAGCCCTCAATGTACACGAAGCTACTGCTGCGAAGGTCCATGCATAGGTCTTGAAACTGAAGGCAATAGACCAAGGCTGGAGTAGTGTCCTTAGGAAGCGAATGAAGGCCAAGGTGAACACAGGTCATCGCACAAAGCAAGGTGATTCATAGCCACCAGGAAAGTTTCAGTTGATGACTCAGATTTCGGCCTCCACACCCTGCATGTTTTTGAACTTCCCTCTGGGTTACTGGAAGACGTGTTCATTTCTACCTTCTGACCGTACGGAAATGGCATCATTCACGTCGCAGAAAAACGGCTGACCTGTCAGGTCTTAAGTAGCGTGCATCAGATCAGACTTGAACTGACTAAGCATGTACCTTCATATTTGACGATTGAGGCGTGTGGGTGATCATAATTTACGACAGTCTGAACGAACTTGTGCAGGCTGCGGCCACGAGGGCCACATCTGGTCGACTTTCCTCTGCAGACGACTGATTCAGACGCTAGTAGGAGATGGCGCACCATCCGTAACATATTTAGTGCTTCTTGTCACCTAGCCACTGTAGCGAAAGTGTTGGATGCACCTGCCTAGATACCTCCCGTTTAGCCATAGTTGACAGCCACTGACGGGGAAGCGAGTCTTCAGAATCTCTCTCCATCACTTCTGGAGGAAATGACGCCCTTGCACGCCCGTCAAAACCCGAGAAGTGATCTTACAGTTGCGATGCCCGTCGACTTTAGTGTCGTACCAACCTCTGCTTTCCGCGCAGGTGGGACGGGGTCGATTGATGGCTAATCTCATTCCAATACAGAACAAAACGTTCAGAAGCAGAAGGCACCGAGGGAGCGCAAGAAATGTATTCGTATACCACCTGACGACTGTCTCCTCAGGATGGCCGCATGGGACGGAAAACCGACGTCGGAAAACGCATCAATCTCGGAAGGCTAAGGGGACGCCCTACCTCTTTACAGAGGTGGTCTTATGGTCTTACCTCTTTTCATGAGACATCAAGATACATTGGTGCAGGGTGGTGGCTTTAATTCCATCCTCCACCCCAAAGATTATTTGCTGTGACATTCACCTTTCACAGAGCTTGTCACAATCATTGACCATCTTCAATTTGTGGATATGTGGGAACATGTTCATGGCGACTGTCCTAATTTCGTTCACTACAGCACACATTCTTCAACTCGCCTTGATCGCAATTATATCTCACGCTCACTAGCGGGAGGTGCCTGACTGGCTGAAAGTAAGTTTCCACATCTACATCTACATGTACATGGATACTCTGCAAATTACATTTAAGTGCCTGGCAGAGGGTTCATCGAACCACCTCAACAATTCTCTATTATTCCAAACTCGTATAGCGCGCGGAAAAAATGAACACCTATATCTTTCCGTACGAGCTCTTATTTCACTTATTTTTTTGGGGTGATCGTTCCTTCCTATGTAGATCGGTGTCAACAAAATATTTTCGCATTCGGAGGATAAAGTTGGTGATTGGAATTTCGTGAGAAGATTCCGTCGCAACGAAAAACGCCATTCTTTTAACGATTTCTAGCCCAAATCCTGTATCATTTCTGTGACACTGTCTCCTTTATTTCGCGATAATACAAAACGTGCTGCCTTTCTTTGAACTTTTTCGATATACTCCGTCAGTCCCATCTGGTAAGGATCCCACACCGCCCAGCGGTATTCTAAAAGAGGACGGACAATTGTAGTGTAGGCAGTCTCCTTAGTAGGTCTGTTACGTTTTCTAAGTGTCCTGCCAATACAACACAGTCTTTGGTTAGCCTTCCCCACAACATTTTCTATGTGTTCCTTCCAATTTAAGTTGTTCGTAATTGTAATACCTAGGTATTTAGTTCAATTTACGGCTTTTAGATCAGACTGTTTTATCATGTAACCGAAGTTTAATGAGTTCCTTTTAGCACTCATGTGGATGACCTCACACTTACCGTTATTCAGGGTCAACTGCCACTTTTCGCACCATTCAGATATTTTTTCTAAACCGTTTTGCAGTTTGTTTTGATCTTATGATGACTTTATTACTCGATAAACGACAGCGTCATCTGCAAACAACCATAGACGGCTGCACAGATTACCTCCCAAATCGTTTATATAGATAAGGAACAGCAAAGGGCCTATAACACTACCTCGGGGAACACCAGTAATCACTTCTGTTTTACACGATGACTTTCCTACTACGAACTGTAACCTCTCTGACAGGAAATCACAAATCCAGTCACATAACTAAGACGATATTCCATAAGCACGCAATTTCAATACGAGCCGCTTGTGTGGTAGAGTGTCAAAAGCCTTCCGGAAATCCAGAAATATGGAATCGATCTGAAATACCTTGTCAATAGCACTCAACACTTCATGTGAATAAAGAGCTAGTTGTGTTTCACAGGAAAGATGTTTTCTGAACGCATGTTGACTGTGTGTCAATAGACAGTTTTCTTCTAGATAATTCATAATGTTCGAACACAATATATGTTCCAAAATCCTGCTACATATCGACGTTAACGATATGGACCTGTAATTTAGTGGATTACTCATACTACCTTTCTTGAATATTGGTGGACCTGTGCAACTTTCCAGTCTTTGGCTACGGATCTTCCGTCGAGCGAACGGTTGTATATGATTGTTCAGTATGGAGCTAATGCATCAGCATACTCCGAAAGGAACCTAATTGGTATACAGTCTGGACCAGAAGACTTGCTTTTATTAAGTGATTTAAGTTGCTTCACTACTCCGAGGATATTTACTTCTACGTTACTCATGTTGGCAGCTGTTCTTGATTCGAATTCTGGAATATTTACTTCGTCTTTTTTTGTGAAGGCATTTCGGAAGACAGTGTTTAGTAACTCTGCTTTGGCAGCACTGTCTTCCATAATATCTCCACTGCTATCGCGCAGAGAAGGCATTGATTGTTTCTTGCCGCTAACATACTTCACATACGACCTGAATCTCTTGGAATTTTCTGCCAGGTTTCGAGACAACGTTTCATTGTGGAAACTGTTATAGGCATCTCGCATTGAAGTCCGCGCTAAATTTCGAGCTTCTGTAAAAGAACGCCAATCTTGGAGATTTTGCGTCTGTTTAAATTTGGCAAGTTTATTTCGTTGTTTCTGCAACAGTGTTCTAACACGTTTTGTGTACCAAAGAGAAACAGCTCCGTCGTTTGTTAATTTTATTTGGTATCAAACTCTCAATTCCTGCCTTTGAATTTAAGCCACATCTGGTCTACACTTATAATATTAATTTGGAATAAGTGGAGATTGTCCCTCAGGAAGGCGTCAAGTGAATTTTTATCTGCTTTTCTGAATAGGTATATTTTTCGCTTATTTTTCAGGGGTTTGGGGATTACAATATTCAATCTCGCTACGACTACCCTGTGTTCACTAATCCTAGGATTATTTGTTGCTAAGAGGTCAAGTGTGTTTTCACAACCGTTTACTATTCGCGTGGGCTCATGAACTAACTGCTCGAAATAATTTTCAGAGTATGCGTTTAGCACAATTTCGGATGATATTTTTTGCGTACCTCCGGAATTAAATATGTATTTCCGCCAACATATCGAGGGTAAATTAAGGTCACCACCAACTATTACGTACGAGTCGGGTACGTGTTTGAAATCAAACTCAAGTTTTCTTTGAACCTTTCAGCAACTGTATCATCTGAACTGAGAGGTTTCTAAAAGGATCCAAATATTATTTTATTCCGGTTGCCAACAATGACATCTGCCCATAGTAACTCACAGGAAGTATCTACTTCAATTTCGTGACAAGTTAAACTACTTCTAACAGCAACAACCACGCCACCGCCAACCGTGTTTAGCCTGTCGTTTCGGAACACCGTTAGGTTCTTCGCAAAAATTTCGGCTGAGCTTATGTCCGGCTTTAGCCAGCGTCCAGTGCCTATAACGATTTGAGCATCAGTGCTTTCTATTAGCGCTTGGAGCTCTGGTACTTTCTCACCACAGCTACGACAATTTACAACTGTCATGCCAATTGCTCCTTTATCTACGTTCTTCCTGCGTATAGCCTGCTCCCTTTGTGACTGAAGCCCTTTTTGTGTTTTCCTGAGACCCTCTAACCTAAAAAACCGCCCAGTCCACGCCACACAGCCCCTGCTACCCGTGTAGCTACATCCTGCGTGTAGTGGACAGCTGACCTATTCAGCGGAACCCGAAACCCAACCACCCTTTGGCGCAAGTCGAGGAATCTGCAGTCTACACGGTCGCAGAACTGTCTGAGCCTCTGATTCAGACCCTCCACACGGCTCTGTACCAGAGGTCCGCAATCGGTCCTGTCGACTATGCTGCAAATGGTCAACTCTGCATTCATCTTGCGAGCAAGACTGGCAGCCTTTACCACTTCTGTTAGCCGCCCGAAACCAGAGAGATCTCTTCTGATCCAAAGTGACACACATCATTGGTACTGACGGGAGCCACCACCTGCAGTTGGCTGCACTCTGTGCTTTTCATGGCATCCAGGAGGACCCTTCCCACATCTGGAATGACTCCACCCAGTATGCGCACGGGTGCACCTTGGATTTCTTACCCTCCTTGTCGGCCAAGTCCCTCAGGGGACCCATAGCGCGCCTAACGTTGGAGCTCCCAAATACCAATAATCCCACCCTCTGCGATTGCCCGGATATTGCAGGCTGAGTGGTTTCCTCTGAAACAGGACAGGCGACAGCATCCGATCATGCGCCATTTGCCTTCACTGTCGCACTCGACCAACAGATGGTTTCGAATGGAGGGGTGTTTGGAAGTTGAATGTGGCCCTATTGGCGTCTCCTGACTATTTGAAACTTATCGATGTGACTTGGCATTCATGATGTCTACGATGTAATGGTGGCTGTTATGCACAAAAGCTGCACTCTATTTGTCCTTGATGACCTACGAAATATTGGAGGAAGCAATCCCTGAACTTTTTCTATCGAGTGATGAGGGACTGCTCTGTGATGCTTTTTCACCTGAACGATGTACAATAGTGAACTGTACCAAAACACAGGCTGTAGCCTCACTCGCCGCCACCTTGAAGGGATGCTAGTGTGAGGCACTCTTGTGACAATATGCGTTTGGAAGCTCCATTGATGTATCATCTTCTAGCAACAGGCGGCAACGGCGCCATCCTCTGATTCGACGCTTCACTAATGACGAAGGAAGCTAATATGACACATAATGTGGCTTTGGACTCGCCCTTCACGAGCATTGTGCTCCCCATTTACGAGCTGTCATTGACGAAGTCACTTGGCGCGTGTTCATATAGAGGCATGAGTAAGGGAAGACGAAGTCCTTGATCCTATCCTAGTGAGAGCTGCTAACATGACATCTGACGGCTTCTCGTCGAAATTTATCAAGCTCTCCGACATCTCTTAGCACCCAAATGGACTGAACTGATGTCCACCATGGTGAGGGTCCCCGTTGCCTTTGTAGAGGGCCCCGTTGTCCCATTCACGAACCACCAGAGTGTCCATACTATCAGAGACTGTCTCCTCTTGACCGTGCTGAATAGCGAAATGAAGTTCTTTAGCGGTGTAACTTAAGAGAACGGCTCGTTATGTGATGTCCTACGGTCAGGTGTCACTAGGTGGAGCATGCAACATTTGGACAGCGCTTTGCCGCTATAGGGGTATGATTGCTCTCATTTGAGCTCAACATTTTCCTGCAGCGTAGGCCTCCTCAGACACATATCCGTCATATGGGATACACAGAAACCATTGTTGAGGTGGTCATACGTTTCCTGCACAGCGCAACGTCCTATGCCCTGTATAATAGCAGGCTCACACGTGTTGTGCAGTGCTGTACGCTTTCGCTATAGAACGATTGTTATGTGGACTACTACAACGACTGAAGGGGATGTCCCAAGGTGGAAATCGATATTCCTGCGCCGCCTTTCCAGACAATTTGGTCCTCTGCCTTGAAAGTGCTGACAATAACTGGGTGGGATTTGCTTAGATGGCGATCAATGGAAAAGCGGATCTCTTAATGTACGTAAATTGCGAGCAATGTGTATTGGTATAGGCCCACCTCAGTGGAGTGTTGGCTTGCTCACTGTGAGCGATGCCTTAATCTGCCTTCACACCGATTTTATGATTGACCTGCGGCGCTCTGTGGCCATCAACTGGAGATGGCTGCTGCAGCAGGTCGGGTTTTGACTTGTTAAAAATGGTTCAAATGGCTCTGAGCACTATGGGACTCAACTGCTGAGGTCATTAGTCCCCTAGAACTTAGAACTAGTTAAACCTAACTAACCTAAGGACATCACACACATCCATGCCCGAGGCAGGATTCGAACCTGCGACCGTAGCGGTCTTGCGGTTCCAGACTGCAGCGCCTTTAACCGCACGGTTTGACTTGTTAAACATCACCTCTACTCCCTTTACCTTCTGCATTGTACACGCTATGCCATCACCTACATAGCATCACAGACTCTTCCGGTCATGCACACGCTAGTTCGCCAAATGTTGGCGGCAGTGGTTTCCTTCGTTTGTAGGTCCACATGGCAATGACGTCGATAAGCTCCACTCACATACTGTCTATAGGGTTGGCATCCGGCGATCGTGGGACGAACGCCATTAACTTTGTCCTGTCTTGTCCCTGAAACCAGTTATCAAGAGCTCTGCTTTGATGGATGGATCTTTGCTCCTGTAAATAAAGTGTTACCTAGTTATTTCATCGAAGTGTATCATTTAAAAAAATGTATTTATGACTGGCATGGTGTGTTGGTATTTTCTACAGTATTTAATAATTCAACTCCTGCCGTAGCTGAGAGATCTAGGCTAAATAGCCGATGAGGGACGCGGTTTACCGAGTCCCAACATATGATGAGAGTCGTAGCCTGCTGAGAGGCACCTTCACACCAATTGGTTGAATCAGATACGAATGATGTGGTATCGAAATGAGATGTATAAAAATCCTACAATTTTAACTTCTGCGTTGCGACAGAGTATTGCAATAACACTCCCTCGGTGGAGTAACAAGCACCAGCTGTACAAGAAATATGAAATGAAAAGGCCAGAGGACCCAACCGGCGAAATTCGGTCGGCGGGTAGCAAGTTTCATTTCAGGTGACGCCACATTGGGCAGCCTGGGTGTTGGTGGTGATAAAGAAAACTCAACACCGAGGCCACGAGCGGAGAAAATCGCAAATACGGCCGGGAATAGAACTCGCACCCGCTGCATGGGAGAAAACACGTTACCACTCAGTTAAGCAGGCGGGCTGTACAGGAAAATTTGAGGAATATGACGTAATAGTTGTTGCGAATTCAGAAAGAAGACTGAAGAGGTCAACATAGATGTGAACACTGGGTACTAAAGTTAATCACATCGAAATGTTCAACCATCGCGCAAGTAGTCCAGAAGTTATATCAGATGCCTAACACAGGTGAATAGAAAAGTAGTAATAACAAAACAAGCATTTATGGTTGAGACATTCCAACAATTCAACGTATCAGAGAAAATACGCAGCTCCAAGGCAAAATCTACTGTACGCGAACCCTGAGGATTCAAGCTGAGGTTCGGCTTGAAGCAACAGTAATTTATTTGCAGAGGACAGAGGACAGAAAAATGTAGGTGAAAACTGTAAAATATCTGAATACGCGACAAAGAACAAAGAAGGCAAATGAATAAAATAAAAGAAGATGGAAACTCATTCGTTACATTTATGACACATCCCCCTTCTAATGAATGTATCCCCCTTCTAATTATGAGACTAGAAGCTATGAGGGCGACAGAGGAAACTAATTTCATGACATCGGGACTAGAACAAAATGCAATAACTATACTGGGGACAACAGCAGAATACTAAATGACAGAGAAGCACTGTTGTTATGACAAATTGTAGTCTGTAGGAAATGAAAAGGTGAATATATGAAAACTATCGAAAACCGTTATGTTATTTCCTGTTCAAATCTGCTGGAAATAGAGTTCTCATTGAAGTTACAGCAGCTCGACGCTTATCTTCACTACGTATTCTCGAATACTAACATAGGCCTAACTGTTGACGATGGCATCAGTTTTCCACAGGTGCCCTATTCACCAAGCCGAGATGTAAACCCAAATGCCAACAGAAAAGTATCCGCTTCTCTCCCATTCCACAAGATACTTTGGACTGAAGCTCTCTCCCCATGGCCAGTACACATAGTAATATTAAAACTGTTTTGTGCATTTTGTGTTCAGACATCATTCCATAAGTCGTCACCAGATGGACTGAAAGTCAAATTAACAACGCGTTCAGAATCACATTCAACCCAAAATTGAGTATTACTTTTGGTAAGCGAGTGTCGAAGAAATTAAACTTCAATAATACCAATACGAATATTTTGATAGAAGAAAGGCCCCATTACTATGCATCTATTAAGAATTAATTAAGATTTAATTGTAAGAGTTTGAGAAAATAACTAGAGGCCTTGGCCTTCGCTCCGTTTTCTTAACATCTTGTTGTTATTTTGGACCTCGGTGTTAGGAATATTCCAAGTAGATATCCTCATTCATACGGCACTTTTCACCTTTCTTGTCAAAGCATCAGTACCAATTAAATTGTACTCGTTGTGAGCAGATGATAGAAACAAGTGTATGTTCAGAATGGTATGGTTGCTCAGTGAATGTGGTGGTATTAGGCTGTCCACGTGGTCTGAATGACGTCAGTGATGACGCATTAACTCTATCGCTAATTACCTTAGTAATGATAAGGTGGGGGCGACTGAGCCTCTTGTGGGCAACGAGTCTGATTAAGCTCTCCATACATCATCCTGCTCTGCGAGCAAGCCTACATTATACATTGTCTTGCAATTAGAAACTACTGCCCTGCTTCACCGCCTCACCTTTCCCTCAAGCACAAGCAGAGTATGGGACAAAAAATTGCTAACTTTTTAAAGAAAACCTCCGCCACTCTGCTCATTCTAATACACAAAGCATGTTCGCAGCATATTGGTGGTGGGACAGTGACTATGCAGTACTGAAAAAAAATCTACAATCGGAATTTAAATAATTTGCGACTTTCGGCACAAACACATACTTTTTCAGTAATACACGAAGCACCTGTCTCAGTAGCACCAAGCAGACACAGCGTTCATTCTTGTGGTAATTACAATAAGTCTGCTGACAGTTACTTATCAAATACGAGGGTTGGAACTTTAATAGTGGCAACTATTTATATACAGCTCGTAGAAAATAGATACGTGTTTCAAGTTTTACTGACCTTCAAAGAAGTCAACAGCACTGTGTATAGCCCTTGCCAGCGATGTGGAAGTCGTAGGATACCCTTAGCAATGCCAGATGTGTTGACAGTTCGAGTGACGCGGTCTATTGCCCAACGAATTTGTAGCAGTTCTGATGTAGTACCATGAAGTGATGCTTCAGTTTATAAATCGAGTTGAACTTACGAGGGCTTAAGTCGTAGGTTGTGTTCGAAAAATGAACAGCAGAGAGACAGAAGTGATGACACTTTCTGCAGGACCTGCAGGACAACGCTTAAGCATGAACAGTGCAAGCTGTTACTGATTTGTTTAACTGATGGTGCTGCTAATTGGTATACCACCTACTGCTCTCCCCTGACTTATGCCCTCGTTAGTTCAACTTGATTTCTAAACTGAAGGAAACGCTTCACGGCATTCGCTTCAGAACTGCTACAAATTCGTCAGGCGATAGACCAAGCCACCCGAACTGTGAACACAACTGGCACTGCTAAGAGTACACTACGGCTTCCACACTGCTGGCAACGGTTTATACGTAATGCCGGTGACTACTCTGAAGGTCAGTAAAACTTTGAAACACGTATCTATTTGTACAAGCTATAAATAAATAGTTGCCACTATTAAAGTTCCAATCCTCGTATTACCATCTGCTATGCAACTGAAATGACAGTCATTACACTTGTTTTATATGTTACAGTGAGTAAAGTGGTAAGTTCGTTGCAGTCCTGTTTCCCCTGTTATAAAAGATTCTGAGTATTAATTATTTGACTGTATAGGCGCCACACTGTAATTCACATGTATCTGACATGAATTAAGGGCATCACATACTGATGACTAAGGAAATGATGCTGTTAAAGCGTTATTGCACAGATAGCAAGACAAACGTTCGGAAATCACTAGTATTGTCTCAAAAAACAATTATGTGTAAAATTTCAATTTGGCTACTGACAAAGGCACCTTCCAAGATCTGAGATTCAGTTCGGGATGAGACTTTGTGGTTACTAGTCTACCTCAAGGATGTCCACTCATAAAAGTGTTACAGCGCACAACGCAGAAAATTCCGAAAGAAAAGGCTCTAAAGTTTTAAACGTAGCTCATTCACATCTCATATATGGATCATAAGCAGCAAAGCAGCACAAAAATGAAGTAGTTCGATCAGTAGTGTAGTAGACACTCATGTGGCTGATCTAGGTTCGATCTTATTTACTGGTGGGTAGGTAGGATTCTTTTAAAAATTATAAAAATTGTTAAATAAAGTAAATAACATGAATGTTATCAATTAAATTGTAAATAATTTAATTTTGTTTATAAAATGGCTAGCACAGGTATTTAAAATGTGAATTATACTCATCAATATTTTCTTTCTAAAAAGTTGAATAATTTCAAATGCATTTTTGATGGAAGTAAATTAACTAACATGTCACAAAATTCTGAGTCAAGTTTCAGTTACAAGGTGTACAACTTTGCTTCTGCTGTTTTACGATAGGTGGCGAGAACAGTATGAAGCGGTCGAAAGAAACAGATCGCAGATATCAGCCAGTTGGCTTGGACCTCAGTCAACAGAACCTCATTCACATTGAGTAATTCAAATTGAGTTATATTAGGAACATCATTAGCAACAGTCTTTTCATTTGCAAGAATAGTTTGCAACTATGTCCAAGCACACATCCGATACTATCATTTATATCCATGTAAATGTAATGTTGCTTTCATTAATCAATTTATTTAAAATTTCATCGGCCTCAATGTGAAAATTTATTATTTCTGGATGAATAAATTTTTCTCAGTTTTTCAAATTATATTGACCAATATGAATTACTACTGTCTCTCTATCACAATACATTTTTATTGTATAAAAAGCACATAGTGCAACATTACCACAGCTGGATCATACAGATACAGACAGTCTTTTTCTGAGAATGAATGACTTACCACTAAACTGAGACGGGTAACTCATTTACTACCCATAAAAATATTATTAAGGAAATGAAAACCGATTGGTAATCAAAAATGAAATACCAAATAAGAAACAGAAAAATATTCATGGCAACCTCTAACCTAATTCTGTTCAATGTGCTTTAATAATTTCAAGGTGATGTGAAGGAGCAGCATTAATGATTAATGATATTCTCGCTTTGTGGTGGCTGAAATAGAATAAAATCAGTTATTTTTAGGTTTACTCCAATCAAATGTTTAGATGAGCCAAAATATCAAGAATTTATAAAAATGTGTAAAAATGGAAGATAGAAATAGTGACAACATTACTACTTCTATTGAGAATAATGAAGAAATTATACTATTAGATGAATGACAAGGTAATATGCTCATAGTATTTGATGATTTCATTCTAAAAAATCAGGATGTTTTTAGAGAATATTTTAGTACTGCCTGACATTTAGAAATAAATTGTTTTTATTTAGCTCAGATAAACTCAAAAATACCAGAACAATTAGTGAGAGATAACCTAAATTTGTTAAATATATTTCGTAGAGATGATACAAATTTAAATCATATGTACCACGAGTTTGATGCTGGTGATTTTAAGTTTGACGATCTTAAAGAATATTGTAGTAAATGCTGGAATAATGGTTAGTTCAATTTTTATGATAGAAATGACTAGAAAACTTAACAAAGGAAACTGCAGATATCAAATTGACGATATTTTTACATCACCCATCATACATAAGAGATGATTTACTAATGTTCTTTATTTACAGTAAATGTTCGCGAAATATGACCCATATGTTAGTAAAAAAGCTAGATGAAACAAAAAGGAAAAGAAGGAATTAAAAGAAGATTTTGCAAAATGGAAAAGACAACCAAGAAGAGAGTACGAAAACTATAAAAAAAGAATATCAGCATTGCAACACAAGGAAGTGAAGAAGGATTAGATGACAGTCGTTCTGAAAGCTATTCAAGAAAATTTGGAAGTTGAAAAAGAAATGTTTCTTTATGACCATTATGTAGAAGAATTTAATGACATACCAACAATAAAAATATGCTTATAAATTAAGAGAATCTGAAATAAAAGATGCATTGAATAAATACTGAAGAAGAGAAAAAGAACAAAAAAGATAAACAACAAAACGTTAAGGAAATAAATCTAAGTGGAAGATTATTCAAATGTATCAGTCACATTGAAAATAAAATTTTTTGACTCAGACCTATTGGTTATCTTAAATATGTTGGTACATAAATTAACTATTGGTGAAAATATATGCAATGCTACAGATGTACTGGCGAATCTTTTAACTAAAAAAACACATTATAACTAAACTACTTAAATATATCTGATGTGTGAATTGATCGACAGATAAGCAGTAAATCATGAAGATGAATTAGCTGGAAATAAAAATCATCATAACAAAAACGTAGGAATAATGCAAATGTTAACAAAAGAATTTTGTGACTTCATTACCAATAATCAAAAATGAAAATCATATATGACTAGAGTGTTAATAGCTTGTCACACACTTTTTGGAAACCTGAAAAACAGGGAGAAGATTGAGTAAATTGGATTTTAAATAATTTCCAATGACAGAAATGCATCTCCCAGGATTTTGTGTACTGCAAACTGTTCACTAAACTAGATGGATGACTAGAACGTGGTGATATGGTCATAAATTTCTTAGAAGAAGCATGCAGCAAACATGACATTGCTTACAGAGATAATAAAGGTTTAGAAACTAAATATCAAGCTGATGAATAACTTTAGCTAGCTACAGAAAAGAGAATGTTTGCTAAAGATGCATCACTTGGAGAAAAATTATTAGCAACAACAGTTAGAGGCATAATGTACGGGAAGAGAAAATTGGGAATGGGTTTGGATGTTGGTGAAAGTGGGTGAGGACTAAAAAAATAGTCTCATAACAATTTTTAGGCACACTAGGTCACAACGTCTAACCGTAACCCGACACATACAGATTTGTACTTGCATGCCTCAGCTAGCATGCTCCTACACAGCGAGAGGGTGTTCTGAGCACACTGGTGCACAGCGCACGCGATATCTCGGATTGTGACAGCCTAGCGGCTGAATTGCAGCTCTTGCAGGCCGTGTGCCGCACGAACGGTTACAACAACCGGCAGATAAAACGGGCCTTAAGACCGAAGAAGCCGAGACCGCAGCCTTCCGAGGACGAAGACAAACAGGTTGCGACAGCGATCATACCATATGTCGGGAACGCATCGGCAAAGATCAGCAGAATACTCAGAAAATATAATGTCAAGTGCGTGTTTCACCCTCCATCCAAAATGAAAACATTATTAGGATCAGTCAAGGACGACTGACGACTCCGGAAACCGGGAGTTTACAGCATCCCTTGCTGGAGCAGGGATATGTATATATGCCAGACCATCCGGACGGTACAGGAGAGATGTAGTCAACAGAAACGTCACGCAGACAACGCACAGCCGACCAAGTCCTCTGTGGCAGAGCACTGTACCTCACATGGACATGACATGAACTATGATGGCACAAAGGTGTTTCAGCAATCGAACACCTTCTGGGATTGTATCGTCAAAGAGGCAGTGGAGATCCGGCTGCATGACGAATTAATAAATAAAGATAGCGTTTTTCAGCTAAGCAAAGCCTGAGATCCCGCTTTAAGCACGATTAAAACACAACGACAGTCTACACGGAAATCCGCTCCTGTCAGGACACCTGTAGAAGAAGAAGCATTGTCACCACGACGGAAGAGTTCCGTAAGCGGTCGTGGCCGCCGAAGGACTGCGGCCCATGAGCTGTCGCGGGGCGCCGCACTTCCCCCACTACCGGCCGCGGACCGCTCGGAACGCCTGAAGATGGCAAGAAGTTGGCTTGCCGAAATATCGCGCTTTTTGGAAGACGCTACCTGGTTGAAAACCCGACAAATTTTCAATATTTCCACAGGTCCTAAAGATTATGATTTGGAATGTATTCTGAAGTATTGTGTTGAAAATACAATAAAAACAATAGAGTCTACACAGGAACTAAACTGCTGTTATTGGAGATAAAGCATTTAGAAATGAGAATTATAAGTAGAACCAATTTTGTACAAGAGCCATTTAGTAGCTTTCCAAAAATAATTTGTTTAAAAGAATTGAAGAAATGTTACTTCCCACATTTATTCAATACCCAAGAAAATGAAAATTAAATAGGATTTTTTGGGAGATGTCAAATATTATTGTGTTGAATCTATGAAACCAGAGAAAGAGAAATATGTCTCAAATCGGATAAGCAAAAAGTTAAAGGAAATTATGTATGCAATAGAGGAAATGAATGAATGAATACTGCAATTCTGATGTAGATATATTGAGAAGAGATTGTTTAGAAATAGAAAAACAATTCATTGAATTAGCTAAAATAGATCCATTATGTTATTTAACAATTGCTAGAGTTTTCGTGGCTGTATACTGATGCAAATATTTCCCTAATAGAAAAATTGTTGTATTGAATAAAGAGCAGAAGCAAAACTATAGCAAAGAGTCTATTGCTTGGCTAAACTGTTTAAACAATAATATTATTCTACATGCTCTTAATGGTAGTGAAGTAAGTATATCTGGAGCAAAAGTAGATGTCTTTGATAAAGAAAACAGTAGTTTTCATCAATATCATAGCTGTTTCCGGCATGGTTGTAAAAATGTTTTCAAACTGAAATGGTTAACAATATAAATAAAGAATCGATGAATGACCTGTATCAAAAGACGTTAATAAGAAGCACAAATATGCAAAACGCAGAAGAATTTAGTGGAGATTTGGAAATGTGAGTGTATTAACACAGTAGATTTTTAAAATATTAATAAATTAAAAAAGTTGCCTAAAGCTATTGAACCTTTGAATCCAAAAGGTGCATTTCATGGTTGTCAAACTAATACCATAAAATTAAGAGATAAAGCAAATGGCATTATCATGACAATAAAATATCAGAGCCATTCAATAAGTAATGCCCCACATTTTTTAAAAAGCAGTTAATATACCTAGACAATCGTCCTTGTTGGTGCTTCACACTTCATGTTGGTTCTGTGCACCAGTGAAGTTTCGAAATGTTCTGTCAGGTTGGCAGAGCTGTAGTACAGAGTCAAAATGGTGTCTTCATACAACTCACATTACAACCAACATGCTGTTGTTGAATTATTCTGTGGAGAAAAAGAAACCATGATGAACATTCATTGATAGAAGTTCAATTGGGCGATGGGTAAGGAAAGTTACAGCCTCAGGATATGCAGAAGCAGAGCTCCATGATCAGCCACACGCAGGACGTCCTGTGACAGTCATTGTTCAAGACATGCTGAATTCTGCAGATGCCATTATTCATATCGACCGGCGATTCACAACTCGACAGTTGCCTCTAAATTTGTTGGTCAGCATTGAAAGTGCATCTGCAATGATCAAGACTCTCGGATGTTGAAAGAGGTGCTCATCATAGGTTCAATGAATGCTCGCAGCGGACCACAGGATTCAAAGAAAGGCCATTTCATCTGAATTGTTGGAGCGTTTTGAGACCAACAGGGAGGCCTTTATGTCACAGATCGTTAAGGGGGGCGAAAAGTGGGTGCACTACTTTGAGCCCAAAACAAAAAGGCAGTCCATGGAGTGGTATCAACCTCAATCACCAAAAAAGAAGAAATTCAAGACAACCCCATCCGCCAGAAAAGTCATGGTGACTGTCTCCAGGAATTCTGATGGCATCATTCTCCTGGATTTGATGCCAAGAGTGTCAATCATCAATTCAGAAACATGAAGGCTCTGAATAAACTCAAGAAGCGTTTCTAACGTGTTCAATCGACACGAATCCAGTAGCAATCTTGCTCCAACAAGATAAAGCACTCCCACACACAAGTCTGAGAATCCAGAAACACATCGCCAAATTGGGTTGGACATCTTTGCCTCATCCACCCCACAATCCCGACCTGCCATCGTCGGACTTCCATAGCCCTTGGGCCACTCAAAGATTCTCTACAGGGAACACACTTCAAAGATGACGAGAGTGTCAGTCACGCAGTGAAAACATGACTGAGGCTACAGGACAAGAGCTTTTACCAGCAGCGAATATATGTTCTACAATAACGTTGGCATATGGCCATAGAAGATGATGGAGACAATGTAGACAATTAGGACATGAACAACACATTTTGTTGTATATTTTCACCAAATTCTAACTCTTAACAATAAATATGTTCTGAGAAAAAATAAACGTGGGGAATTACTTATTGAGCG
Source organism: Schistocerca piceifrons (assembly GCF_021461385.2). NCBI lineage: Eukaryota > Metazoa > Arthropoda > Insecta > Orthoptera > Acrididae > Schistocerca > Schistocerca piceifrons. Next base: position 550,886,270 of record NC_060143.1, read on the forward strand.
ACCCTTGCATATTGATGTCTGTAGTCTTTTATCAACTGCAAAATATCATGAATATTATCCTAAGAGCCATCCAACAAAAATTTGTAGACCGAGACATTATACTAAATAGGTAGAGATTTATAAAATGGAAAGTGTTGGCACCTATAGGAGTGTAGAATCAACCTTTGCCAAAAGAGATAAACATCAATAAAAATGGAAAACTGCTCTTTTACTTATGTGTCAAATGTGCAGAAGAAAAAATAAATGAATGTAATCACAATGATGATGTAAGACGTTTTATTGGAACTTCGCCATCTGATGAAGTAAAGAAAGTCGTGGAAAGAATGATATAAAATGTTAAGTATCAATAAAGCGTGTGATTTTAGAGATAAAAGCAACATGTTGTTTAAAAATTATGTAAAACACTTTATGAAAATATAATTAGCAACCACTCCCCATGAGTTTGAATCTAATGACTTATACCTCAAAACAGAGAAAGACAGTTGGATATTGTATTAGATCCTGATAAGATAAAAGAAAACCCAGAATAAAATACTGTTGCTATGATATGTCTAAATTCATTGTGGGGAAAGTTTAGACAATGGCAAAATATGAGTAAAACTGAGTATATTACAGATTATCAACAGTTTTATGAGATATAATCGGACGATTGATTAGACAATATTGACATAAATTTTATTAATGATAATATGGCGCAGATGAAAAGCAATTTCAAAGGTTATTATATAGAAAATAACACTGATGTAAATATTTTTATGACAGCACTCACTATATCAAATAGATGGCTCAGGTTGATAAAATTTTCTCAGTTTGACAGCTGAGTCAATGCGTTGTTCTCCAGCAACATTTCACCAAGTTTCTTACTTTCCATCTTCAGGTGACAATGGAAAGTAAGGAACTTGCTGAAACATTGCTGGAGAACAATGCATTGACTCAGCTGTCAACCCAAGAAGATTTTATCATCGAGATTTGCCGAGAAAGCCTGCATTCTCATATAAGGCTTAGGTTATTTGATATGTTAGATAAACTTGGAGAATCAGTTATGTATTTTGATACAGGTGGGGTAATATAGAGTATATAGATGATGGCAAAGATACTGTGGAAACAGGTTGTACGCCAGGTGAATGGAATGACAAGTTAGGAGACAAGTGGATTCAAATCTTAGCATCGACTGGATCTAAAAGTTACTGTTTTAAGAAAAATGATAGAAATACTGTGATGAAGATGAAAGGGTTTACTTCAAAATATAAGGATATTCAAAGGTTGAATGGCAAATATATGATTAAAGTACTTGAGAATGAAGTGAAAGAAAAGATACAATTAGAGTACAAGCTGATAATGAGCGATTTTAAGCCAAAAACTTAATCAACAAGTAAGTTAAGAAAGAATTCTCATTTTAGTATAGTATAGTAAAAGAATAGTTCCAGATAATTATGATCCAGTGCCATAAGTATATTACAATTAAAATAAGATTTCCACATTTTCTAACATAAAAATAAAATTTGTATTGGGAATTTTTTAAACATTTATATAAATAAAGTAACTTTTTTCTTGTATTCTCCATTTTCTAAAACTACTTCCTTTCCATTTCTCTTTTTTAATTCATACTTTTGAGAAGCATGAATCTGAATTAGAAAGTCAGAAATTTGAAAACTATCTTTAATACACCAGCTTTCATTAAATATAAGTAAAGCTTCCTTTCTTCTGTAGCTAATATTTTTTGTAAAAAATTATAATTATTATTTTAATATTCATATTTTGTATGTAGACTTTCGTTTTTTAAAATTCTGTTAAGCTTTTTTTGTTCTTCATGAGAATAAATATTTTATTTCTATTTTTGTCACCAGAGTTTTGGAGCATAATTCATTTTTTTAACTTTTGATGGTTCCCAATATTTTGTCTTCTTCATTTAAATAATTTTGTTCCTTTTGTCAAATACGTATCTATCTTTAACAACACCACCACTGGAATAATACTGTTTTTGCAATCAATGTTGTCTACGTATAACATGTAACATTTTTTGCAATAAAAATTTTGTCCATTTAAATGGAGCCCCTCCTGAAGAAGCTCATTAATGCAAGCAATTCTAATTTGTTTAAAAAATAGAGATATTAATGTAATGGGTTGAATAACACTACTGGATACAAATATTTCAATACCAGATGTGCAGATAAAATGAGACTGTGCTTAATAATGGGTTTAAGATTCCTTTACTGAATGGATATTTGAAATCAATAGCAATTTAGGTTTCTAATTGTTTGAAGAGGGACATATTAAATTGAGATACAATTGATTAAAGGAAATGAAAGCTAATTCTAATATATTTCATGATTTAGAATTTTTAGTTTAACTGAAATTTATGATCAATTTTTTTATTATTCTGCCCACATTATTTTTTCCTGACAAACCTGCTTAGTTCTCTCTGCATTGTCAGCTACGTCACAACGAATATCTGGTTCGCTACAGCTGAGAGCTGTAGAGTTTTACAAGTGGCGTAGGTTCCAAATATCCTGGAATACCACTACCCATATCGTTTAGTGCCTTGTGAACTTTGCGTGGAAAGACTTATACCAGACTGGACATGCATACTCTGCAGCACTTTGAAATGTTGCTAATGTCGTCGTTCGGAGGGTTTGTGGTTTGGAGTCCTCCCTACTACCAGTGATCCTCGAAAGGATACTATTTCTGGCTTCCAGCTTAATTCTCATATCCTTACAGTGCTGCCTGTATGACAGACAAAGTGATTGGTCTCTTTCTTGTTATTCAAATGTTTCTGGCAAGTTAATAGCAAAACGGCGTTTAGACTATGTAATGATAGCTCAGCATAAAGAAGTGACATAAATTTTATTTTAAACGGGGCATGAATGTTAATTTAGCACAATGATTGAACGAAAGTGAGAGTTCTGGCGCGCAGACCAGAGGGTAATCCTTCCATCTCCTGTTAAAACAGACGCTGAGAACACAAGTCAGTTCAGTAGGCGGCAAAAATCACACGTTCGTCGGAACTGCGAGGTATCATCTGTCGTTTCTACCTAACACTACTTCATGAAGTCATCATTCAGCTACTTCTTCTTGTTCACATGAAATGTGATACTGGATGGAGGGCTATGGCTTCCACAGCCAGAAATCCTACGTTAGACAAAAACTTGGACTGACCAATTCAACACATATCTGTTAGTCCACTGAGCAGGCTGAAAGCAATACGTGTCACTAGTCCACTGAAGAGTGCTCTTCAGACAGATAAGAGTTTCTACATATAAAATGCAAATTTAACTGTGTAATATGTTTACAAAAAATACACTTTGTAGTGAAAAATGTTGTAACATTCGCCTATCTGTCTAATATTCAGTTTCTGATATTGATAGCTATATAATGTGAACCTTAGAGTTTCTGTCAGGGTGTCTCTAGGTTCAGTCCACAGGGAGGATGATCTTTCCGTAGGACGCTCTTCGGACAGCATCAGTTTGTTCTGGGAGTGAGAGACACTGCTGTATCCAAGGTGAGGGTAACGATAGTACCTAATATACTTGTCGTATGCACAGATGTGGCGGAGAGTCCTCCGGTGGTTGTGCTGCTGCGGCAGCACTGAGGAGGAGGAAGAGAACAACGTTCAGTTGGAGGAAGAGGAGAAGAACGTCCAGCTGGAGGCGGAGGGCGCCCCTCCAGACCCAGTGACGGTCATGCAGCAGGTGAGGCTCGTCGCTGTACGTCACTCCAGAATGCTAGCAGTGTTTTGGGGCAGACCCACTGTTCAGGGGATGCACAAAAATATGGGAAAGCATTGCCACACCTAACAAGAAAACCCATGGTAATTAAATAATAGCCTCCAGTCGAATGGGAATGGATGACTATGCATTCTGTATCGTTCTCAAGGGGTCTTATACCATTCTTTCTGCAAAATAGTGGCAATTTCAGGTAACAACGATGCAGGTGGATAGCATTCTCGCACCTGTCTCTCCAAAGTAGATCACAAAGGCTCGATAATATTGAGGCCTGGTGACCGTGATAACCAGGGGGGAAGTGACAGTTCATCCCCGTGGAAAAGAAAACCAGTCCTGGTCGATGGGAACAGTTTGAACAGGGGCCCTGTTGTCTTCGAGCACAGCATCGCCATTGGGGAATAGACGTTGTACCAGGGGATCAGCCAAAATGCTCATATAGCCATGGACATTAATGCAACCTTGTATAGTGATCGCAGGGGCCCATGAAATACCACGATACTGCTGCCCCAATCATCTCCAAACCGCCGTCGTTTTTCGCTCTTGGGATGTAAACTCGGCCATAAGTTGGAAACATTGTACAACATCACTGATTCGACCAGGTGACCTTCTTCTATTGTTCCACAGTCAAGGTCTTTTGTCTTTCGCACCACGTTTTCCTCTTACGGCCATTTTTGTCCTTGTTGATTAGCGGATGACGATTTTTTTCGTTTCCCTGTACACGCTACAGATCTTTGGCATGGTGCCTCTTGAAACACCGAACACTTCGGCTACCTTGGTTACGGAAGCACTCGCCATTCGAACACCAACAGTTTTCCCACGTTCGAATTCACTTAACTACGGTATAACATTGTTGTTACGACGACTGACATCTGCAACGTATTGAGGATATAGCACAGGTGCCGTTCGTGGTCAGAGACAACAGAGCAACCTGCAGGCTTGTCCAGAATAGCACAAACTTCTCTCAATGTTTCCATAGTCCTGTCCAACGGCTTTATACAGAAGAAGCCAGGCATTACATCATACCGCAATTAGCTGTTCCTGCTTCTGCACCTGGACAAGCTTCCCTAGTGACATATACACAGCTAATCAAGGTTCAAGGAGACTGAGCTCTCCTGACAGACCCATTCTGCTCTTACCACTTCTCTACTCACTACTTGACACTCCCCACCTCCTCCTGTACTGCTGATTCCGCTTCTCGTGGCCTCTACTGGCCAGTTCCTTATTACATGCGGATAGACGGATAACCTGATCAGACGGGTGTGCAAAATTAAATCCACAAACCAAAATTTTACAAGGTTGCGTTTATTGTGCCACAAAACAGTATAATCATCTCATAGTACAGTAGAAACAACACAAAGAATACAGAACGTAAACGACTGCAACATGCATAATGGTAGACAAAAATGTCTTCGTGTTTTCCAACTTAAAGGATTCGCACACACATTCAGACAACTGGTTAAAGTGCTGAATGTGAGGTGTGACCACCTCTGGTGCCAACACAGACCAGACATACGACGGGGCATGCTGTTAATGTTGTTTTCAGTCTCATGTTGAGGCAAGAACGCCCATTCTTATTGCAGCTGCTGTCAAGTCTTGGTGAGTGGTTGGCGGATGCTGAGGTGATGCAACCTGTATCCACAGTGCATCACAGACGTGTTATACTGGATTCAAATCGGTAGAACTAGCAGACCACGTCATGAGTGCAAATATCTTCCGTTCCCAGGGAAACATCAACCACCCGTGCTCTATGAAATCGATCGTTATCGGCCAGCAATACGACGTCTGGGCCCACAGCACCTTGCAACAACTGCACAGGAGGTTCCAAGGAAACCTTACGGTACCTGACAGCAGTTAAGCCATGCCGATTTAACTGTACAATTTCATGAAGAGGTGTTCGAGTGGTCAACGTAACCCCCGCCCACACCATTAGGGATCATCCTCGTAATCAGTCTCTTCCACAATGGTTGGGTCACGAAATCGAGTTCCGCATTCCCTCCAGATCCCAATTGGTCGAGAATCACTGTTCACACCAAATTGTGACTCATCAGCGAAAATAACATTGGACCACAATTCGACCGTCCAGGTGGCGTCTTCACTGCTCTACTCTAGACGTTCCTTTCTGTGAAGATGCGTCAGAGGTACACATACAACAGGTCTCCGACAGTAAAGGCCACTCTTTCGAAGCCTTCTGTACACCGTTTGCCTCCATGCAACACGTGCAGTGGATGCTGTGAGGTCAGATGCCAGTTGCCGTGCAGCCAAACAACAGTTCTCTGTTGCTCATGTTACACGTGGTCGGCCCTGCCCTGGTCTTCGGGACACAGTTTCGATCTGTATAAACTTTCGCCCATCTAATTCATATTAAGCCATCGGGTCACATCAGTCTGCGACTGTCCTGCTACCATTCTTCCCACGGCCCTCCACCGCAGAGAAAGTGGTAGGCGTCATCTCAGAAACTTGCCTGTGATATATACACTCCTGGAAATGGAAAAAAGAACACATTGACACCGGTGTGTCAGACCCTCCATACTTGCTCCAGACACTGCGAGAGGGCTGTACAAGCAATGATCACACGCACGGCACAGCGGACACACCAGGAACCGCGGTGTTGGCCGTCGAATGGCGCTAGCTGCGCAGCATTTGTGCACCGCCGCCGTCAGTGTCAGCCAGTTTGCCGTGGCATACGGAGCTCCATCGCAGTCTTTAACACTGGTAGCATGCCGCGACAGCGTGGACGTGAACCGTATGTGCAGTTGACGGACTTTGAGCGAGGGCGTATAGTGGGCATGCGGGAGGCCGGGTGGACGTACCGCCGAATTGCTCAACACGTGGGGCGTGAGGTCTCCACAGTACATCGATGTTGTCGCCAGTGGTCGGCAGAAGGTGCACGTGCCCGTCGACCTGGGACCGGACCGCAGCGACGCACGGATGCACGCCAAGACCGTAGGATCCTACGCAGTGCCGTAGGGGACCGCACCGCCACTTCCCAGCAAATTAGGGACACTGTTGCTCCTGGGGTATCGACGAGGACCATTCGCAACCGTCTCCATGAAGCTGGGCTATGGTCCCGCACACCGTTAGGCCGTCTTCCGCTCACGCCCCAACATCGTGCAGCCCACCTCCAGTGGTGTCGCGACAGGCGTGAATGGAGGGACGAATGGAGACGTGTCGTCTTCAGCGATGAGAGTCGCTTCTGCTTTGGTGCCAATGATGGTCGTATGCATGTTTGGCGCCGTGCAGGTGAGCGCCACAATCAGGACTGCATACGACCGAGGCACACAGGGCCAACACCCGGCATCATGGTGTGGGGAGCGATCTCCTACACTGGCCGTACACCACTGGTGATCGTCGAGGGGACACTGAATAGTGCACGGTACATCCAAACCGTCATCGAACCCATCGTTCTACCATTCCTAGACCGGCAAGGGAACTTGCTGTTCCAACAGGACAATGCACGTCCGCATGTATCCCGTGCCACCCAACGTGCTCTAGAAGGTGTAAGTCAACTACCCTGGCCAGCAAGATCTCCGGATCTGTCCCCCATTGAGCATGTTTGGGACTGGATAAAGCGTCGTCTCACGCGGTCTGCACGTCCAGCACGAACGCTGGTCCAACTGAGGCGCCAGGTGGAAATGGCATGGCAAGCCGTTCCACAGGACTACATCCAGCATCTCTACAATCGTCTCCATGGGAGAATAGCAGCCTGCATTGCTGCGAAAGGTGGATATACACTGTACTAGTGCCGACATTGTGCATGCTCTGTTGCCTGTGTCTATGTGCCTGTGGTTCTGTCAGTGTGATCATGTGATGTATCTGACCCCAGGAATGTGTCAATAAAGTTTACCCTTCCTGGGACAATGAATTCACGGTGTTCTTATTTCAATTTCCAGGAGTGTATATTATTCATTTTGAGGTTGAAGCCAATTCTTGTGTCTCAGTAAGCAATCCAAAAATATGTGAACTGTACTCTTCAATACATAAGCACCTAAGAAAATTATTACACGTCGATCGGCAGTGGGCACAAGTGAAACGGAACATTGCTGCTTTGTGCTATTGGCAAGCATCACGAACCGTTGACATGGTATCGATTTGAAAAGTCTCAAGGAAAATTGAGATTAAGATGCAAACACGTGTTCTTAATATCGACATAGTCCAGTTTTAAGAAAATTTTCCTGTGTTAAATCTACATTCAGAGTCAGGTGTCGGCTACGATGTAGCTAATAAACCCTTTTCTTTACAGGAGTGGCAGACGTTTCTGCAGGAGTTCTACACAGTCTACAGCGGACTGGCGGATGAGCTGTCTATACAGTCTCAAGACGTGAGTATCACTACCTCTCTGGACTTGTGTTGTAACTGATAGTCGCAGATTCTTACGGCGCATGTGCTGGTTGCAATTCGTACAGAGCACATAATGATGCCATAAAACCTATTAACATTAAATCTAGAAGTGGAGTTAGATGTTGGTTAATCTGTAGCTGATACAGTCCTTCGTCTACAGGAACGTGAGCTGTTTCTGCAGGAGTGTTTCGAAATGTACTGCAGGATGATGGAAGAGGAGCTAATGCAGTCGATAGGGGTGAGTGTTACTAACTCTGTATACTTCAGTCTTAACTGTTAGCCATATATTCTAGGTAGCTTTTGTCGACAGCAGATTACAGTGGTGAAGGCATTCATTTCTTCAGCCGCCCCAACCCCCCACGTAACCAAAAACATTACGTACATCCGCTAACTACATTTCTCTGCATCTATTCATGTCTATTGTGCACTCCGACGGACTTGGGCAAATCCAGCAGGACAATGCGTCACCCCACACGATCATAATTGCACTTGAGTGGCTCCAGGAACGCTCTTCTGAGTTTAACACTTCTGCTGCCCACTAAAGATCACTATGCCACCGAGACTGTCTGATACCACAATGTTTAACAACATTTCCCTGTTATTTGAAACATGTCAACAAGGTAGGCTACATTTTCCTCACATTTAAACGGATTTATTCAGAGTTATTGATACTGAAGCGTTGTGTGAAATCTGCCACGAAATCCCGTCAGTGATCATGAGAATAAGACATACTCGGTTTTCTTTTTCTTTTTGAATGGTTTCGTCATGTTGGTAGTCTACGTCCAGAATTAAGAAGCTAGCGTCACTGACCTCTTAAAGAGCCTAATAATTGTGCACTAAAACAGTCAGCAAATTTGAAAAAACCTGCACGAATACCACTTCACCATCAGTGAAGCAGTTTAACAACCGCTTTGCCCACCTATATCAGAAATTTACCACACATTTCCATTTGCCTCAATGCCTCATCAACTGTAGTGACGTCACAAAACGTTGTGCTCGTCTCGCAGGAGACGGCGGCCCCTGCGCTCGCCCCCGCACCCGCAGCCCGCAGCGCTTCAGAGGTGCCGCACTGGAAGGGGAAGCGACGTCAGCGTCGTCGTGGCCGGCCCGCCGCCGCCCCCCGTACTTCATCCTCCAGCAGCGGCGACGCTCCACGCACCAGGTGGAGGCCGCGGCGGCGCTACCGCAGGCGGAAGCTACGTGCGGGTCTTCGAGGCCGGTTCGTCGCCCGCACCGCCGCCGCCGCTGCCCCCAGCAGCTCCTCGTCCGCCTCCGGTAACAGTTGGGAGCTGCGGCGCTAGAGGCGGAGGCCCAGCCGCCGTTGTCGCGCCTGCGTCCGCACCAGCGTGGGCGCGCGGAGGCCGTGAGTCAACAGGCAGATTCTGCGCGACGACTACAGACTGTGTTCGCGTGCACAACAGTAAATAAATGGATCCCTCAGGTCCGTCTTGGCACTCTGTTGTTGTTCTTGTAGTTTCAATCAGTGACAGACCTCACAGCAGTGACCGACATTACGAAATTGTTAATCGAATCGTTTCTGGGATCCGCTGCGTTAGCGTCAGAACCCGCTAGATTATTGTGCGCGGAAATGTTAGCAGCAGCAAGCAACAGGTGCTTCACAGAGTCTCCCTCTGCAGCAGGGCGCCTCGCGTTTCTTTAGTGCATTTTGTGGTCGTCAAACAGTTCCACGCCATGATTTACGACCATTTCCCAAAGGAGAATTCTGTTCAGAAAACTTAACGGGAGCAGCAAGGTTGCCGTGGAGACACCCCAGTGGCAGTTTGCGTCAGGCGTCGCGTTGCTGTTTGGCGGCGTCAAACTTTTCCGCTGCTGCCTGCTTCTCTGAATATTCGAGCAACCAGTCACAAGCACAGAGTGTGACACGAGATGACCTCCACCAGCACATATACATATACATACGAATTGTCTGTAAAGCGCTAGAACGGACGTGCTGGACAGTCTCAAATATTTCATCTGATTTTGAGGAAACTATTTCGTAAACATATAGATTTTTTCACATCCCAAACTGACACCTTGGAGCGATAGTAAATGGGACTTCTTTTCGCTGTTCATCATAGTTATTGTTATGCATCAAAGTCAATACACAATACACGAAATCTTAAGAGTTTACAATGGTAAACATGCATTGTGTAGACTTTGTTCCATTTCAGGCCATACATTGCTCAATATCAAATTTAGATAACATATTGAAATAGTGTTATGTTGAAGACAAAAAGATATTTCCATTCTCGACATATTGGTTTGTATATATATGGGAGGATAACATGGTACATTCAATTCTACATGCGACTTGGATGACCTATAGTCATAACATACGTCGTATTTCATGACCTTTACTAGATACGAAAATGGCATTTTCTTACAAATGCTGATGTGGATCAGACACACACTGTGTCATGCAATTAATACCATAAACTTTTTTATCTATCGAGGTATGGAAGCAACTGCAGTTTTTTCGACACAACCATATACTTTTTTTTAACTGCAGTTAATATCTTGCCAAAGAAGCATACAGTGACAGAACACAAGTTTATATTTACTACAACCTGTGTGGGCTACTGAGCTCTAATCAAAACCTGTTATGTGTTATGTCACAAGATGTAATCCCTAACTACACCTTGTGACCCTTTCAGTTTGCATCAAGGCCTTTTCTTTACTTACAACCTTTTAATGCTTTACAGGTGCGTGTAACGACATCGGCTTCCAAAATAATTTTCTAGCATCGTTATTGAAACGGTCTTCATAGGCAGGCGTCTGATACAACACTTCAGTTTCTTTTACTAAAAGATGATACATCCAACGTGCTATCATCCCGTGATGCAAACTGTCAGGTAAAATTCCCTGTCCACATCTTCAAATTACAAAAGCCCTGGAAACATACAGAACACAAGATGACTGTTCCCACTAACTTATTAGTCGTGGTGTATGGCCAAAGCTGCTATAGTAATTAGCTTTGACGTTCTCATTTTAACTTTAGATTCGTTTCTCATTCAGTAAAATATCGAGTGTGCTTAAGATTAACCTACATCCCCAACACCGATAATAACTAAAAATAGTGTTACATCAAATCAGTTCGCCCTGTGATCGGCATGCGAATGGCTACATGGTTTTTTTATGTCAGCAGATTTGTTTAACTTTTATGTTGAAGTGTTGAACGAAACTGAAGAAGAAAAATTCTAGGGTTAAGTTTTGCAAAGATCGACAAAGATCTATTGATAGGGCTTAAGATTAAATTAAAGGTAAAAGCCTGAATCGTAGCAGCTAACTGATAATGAAACACTGAAGAGTGCAGAAGAATTAAGCAATTCTGGCAGCTTTCAACTAAAATTTCACGCTACAGCTGAACAAGAATAAGTAGAAGCGGCATCGAAAAATCTTTACTGCCTTTAAACAGTCGAGCACTGAGGTGACAAAACTCAAGGGACTGTGATATGCACGTACACAGATGGCGGTAGTACGGCGTACACAAGGTATAAATGGGCAGTGCACTGGCGACGTAGTCATTTGTACTCAAGTGATTCATGTCAAAACGCTTCCTGTGTGATTTAGGAGGTACGACGTGAATTAACGGTGTCTGAACAGGGACTCGTAGTTGGAGCTAGACGCATTAGCCATGCTATTTCGGAAATCGTTAAGGAATTCAGTACTGCGAGATCGACAGTGTCAAGAGCATGCCGAGGATACCAAGATTCAGGCATTTACCCCCACCATGGACAACGCAGTTGCCGACGACTTGCACTTAATGACCGAAAGCAGCGGCGTTTTCATAGCTGTCGGTGCTGACAAACAAGCAACACTGTTTGAAATAACTGCCGAAATCAATGTGGGACATATCCGTTAGGATAGGGCAGCGAAATTTCGCACTGATGGGCTACGGCAGCAGACAGCCGACACGAGCGCCTTTGCTAACAGCATCACGTCCCCTGTCGCACCTTTCCAAGGGTCGTGGCCATTTTGGTTGCACCCTAAACAACTGGAAAACCGGGGTCTGACCATGTGAGCTCCGATTGCAGTTGGTAAGAGCTGAAGACAGCATTCGAGTGTGGTGGAGATTCCACGAAGCCATGGACCCTCGTTGTCAACAAGGCGCTGTGCAAACTGGTGGTGGCGCCATAACCATGTGAGCTGTGTTTACACGGAATGGACTCGTTCCACTGGTCCAAGTGAACCGATAATTGAATGGTATGTTGTGGTACTTGGAGACCACTTGCAGCCTTTCAACGATGGTATTTTTATCGATAACATTGCACCATGTCAATCAATGGCCACAGTTGTTCACAATTGGTTCGAACAATATTCTGGATAATTGAAGATAAAGATTTGGCCACCCAGATCACCCGACATGAATGCCATAGAACATTTATAAGACATAATCAAGAGATCAGTTGGTGCACAAAATTCTGCATCAACAACACTTTCACAATTACGGACGGCTGTAGAGGTAGAATGGCTCAGTATTTCTGCTGGAGACTTTCACTAACTGCCTTATGCTGGACAAAAGGAGATCCGATGTGATGTAGGCAGGTGTCCCATGACTGTTGTCTTCTCAGTGTAGCATACATAGAGCGGTTTTATCCAGAGATGAGCGATCACACTCCAAGAAAAAAGACATTTTTCGCACACAGTAAGTCTGTTACCCCAAGAACAAACAAAATTATGGCTATGATACCTCATGTTGGCTCTCCCGACTATAACGTAATGCTGTACATGGTATGGTTGTAACATCAAGTCCTGTTCGGTGGAGACACAGGATTTTCTCCAAGTGTCTGGACACATCACCTTCATCTCGTGCGTTACATGACAGAGCCGCAACGAATGCAGCAAATGTGACACTTGTGACTTAAGACCCTTCTTCACAAATCCTGTTGAGAGTTAACTGGCAACCCAGGCAGTGTATCCACTACATACTGTGGGACATCGCTGGACTGTATCTTACCGCTTAGGGCGTGAACAATATGATTGTGTATATGACATCATGAGAACCAGACACCAACTCACTGGGTCTCGAGACTGGACGCTTGACTTTCTGAGCAGAACAGTCTGCAAAACGAGTTCACTGTTTGTATTCAAATAAGACGCTCTCAATCCGCAGCACTGGCCCCACTCGAGATCTGTTAACAAGGACATGTCCCATGTGCCTGAATCAACTGGACTGCACCAATACACCAAATCAGTGAAGAAATTCGCGCTGATCATTTTGTCCTGAGTCGACACCACTTCAAGTAGGAGGTGAAACAGATAGTATTGTTGCAAATTGGGAACACTTGTATGAGGTCCATATTTATGTCACAAAGCCCACTTTAGAGCAGATCACTTATAAAGGAAGCAGCTGCTTCTTTATGGGCAAGTTCAAGTAAACGTGATGAAAAACAACCAATGATAAGAGATCCTAAAAGAAAAACTTTTATCCTACTCTCATTGTTTGTATAGTTTGAGTTTTGCTGATCACCAGCCTCTTTCTTGATACTCTTTTGCCCACAGAAAAATGCTATGTAGAGCCACCAATATTCTGTAGGACAAAGTTAATACTTATTCTCGGTGCAGTTGACGTTAGTGCACTGTGTGTCAAATCAAGAAGCTGAGTCCGTGAAATGTCTCTCTACAGTCAAGATGAGTTATGAGTATGGCAAGCTGATCGTCGAACTGGCATACACATAGCGACATTATTCGAACATTAGACAACTAACATGAGATGCAAAACACTGAACATCTGCCTCATCATGGTCCCTGCGCTCATAACGGTCCTATCTGCTGCCTCCTAGCTATAAACTGTGGCTCCTAGCTACACCGAGGAGAATGTAGAAGTGCTTTGCGCTGGCTTTCTGGAGGCATCTGTGAAGGCTGTCTCAACACAAGACAGTATGCAGTCGTCTCCAGGCGATCCATTAAGAACCAGATCATGAACCATGCTCATCCTCCCCTGGACTGTATTGTGAGTGAAGAATGTGGGTGAAGGAACACCAAGAACGGAAACTGGGCCAGTGTATGTTCTCTAGCCATGATGGCCATGGTAGTTGGGAGTGGACGTGGCCAGGTTCCAGCACACATCTGACGCATGCAGTCCCATAAGATGATCGGGCAGGGTGGGGGGAGGGGGGCGTGCATCAGTCATGTTTTGTGCCAGAACTGTCTACAGTCTACATAGGTTGGATGCTGCTCGTCACCAATTGGAGGGCTGTGCACTACTGCGATAGTACCCTCCAGCCTATTGTCCAGATCTTCCAAGCAATAATGCACGAGCACACCGCACCCTCCTCGTGAACATCTTCTTCCAGATGGTGGGAATTCAGTGAATGGAATGAATTGCAGTATCTCCTCACAAGAATCCTTCTCAGTATGCTAATAACAAGCTGTAGCTTTCACTGTGTAAACATAGAAACCCTTCTTGTACAACGAGGAAGGCAGAGTGCATTTACTTTGGTTATTCAGAAAACTTAGTCTTTCATTCCTTCTCCACTTGTATTTAAGCACACATGTGCTCATGGACACGCAAGTTACACCATTTTTGAGCAGTTTATAAAGAGAAGGGTACCAAAAAGGTTTACTTCTGTTGTGTTCACCGAAGTACACTTGACATTAAATGTAAAGGTGACAGGAAGAGAATCCATCATCACAGAAGGTAGTCGCTCTGATTGATCTTTCTTACTATGCACACAACATTTGTCTCAATGCAAATTAGTTATCATCAGAAATTTAAGGCAACCAGAGTAAGAAACACCCAACAATAATTTATTAATAATACTAGACTTTTTTTGCAACTTTGCTTGTACATGCATTTGACATACACAGTAAGACCAAGAAAAATGTGACACTCTTTGATAGCCGATATCAATGGAACAAAATGACATACCGTTACAATAATACCTTGGGGGGAAAGGTTATTTTATGTGTTCAAAGTGATTCCCTATTAGCAGCCAAAGAACGTCACTGGCGCCTAACTGTTGACCGAACTACAGCTATCAGTTTTGCTGATGTGATAGCCACACAGGACGTCTCGATCATTTCTCGTAGCTCATTCAGTGCACATGGCTTCTGTGGATAAACTTCGTTTTTCAGTATCCCCAATAGGTATAAGTCAAGAGGAGTAGGATTTGGAGACTTCTGTGGCTACTCAACAGCTCGTCTTCAACCTATTCATTATACAGGAAGATTTTCATCCAGGTAGGCTCTGACATCTCTGTTGTAGTGAGGTGGATCGCCATCTTGTTGTAGTAAAAATCTATCATTCCAAACACCTCTCAGATGGCGGATAAAACATGTGTCTGCAGCATATGAAGATACGCCCCACCAGTTACGAAATCTTCAAAGAAGAACTGGGCCAAACAAAACACATGATGGAAGACCATACCACACATTAACACCCAGTAGACTAACATGTTCGTCCACTTGAAGTTGAGGATTTTCAGGATCCCAGTGCACACAGCTGTGGAGGTTTACAGTACCATTCATTTTGAATTGCGCCTCATCAGACCAGAAAACCATCCCTGCAAACTATGCATCCTCACGAAGTATGCCTTCAAATCACTCTCAGTACCCCGTCCTTTGATACAGGTCACCTTCGTTCACAATGTGCAGCGATCTTGGAGTCTACACTTTCCACTTTACAGCTTTCAGAAATCGTTGTACGCTTGATTAGCTTACCTCACTTTTGCATGCACCCTGCTTCATAGATTTTTGAATACACCTAGTAAAATGATGTGACACAGCATTGCTGAAAGCTGGATTTTGTTGATGCTTTCAATCGACCACACCTTGATGCTTTCAATCGGCCACACCTTTCCTAATGCATATCCTGGTCATTACCGTTGGCTTCATATTCATCCTAAATATGATGAACTGTTGTACGTGTTGGTGACAGTTCTGTACCTCCATCATGTTTCTGTACTTCCAGTACTAATTCAGTATGGCTTTGCATTGCTAAAATGACAATCTTCATCATTCATTGCTGCACTGTCATCTGCTGGAAAACGCTCGCCGAAATCTGTTGAGAAAGCAATGGACTACACTACCATGCAAAATTGCTATGATGAGTCATTTTGTTCCAAAGATATTAACTATGAAAGAGTGTCTAAGTTTTTCTGGATCCTTCTGTGTATTGCAGACATCTCCTCTTCTTCCTCTCTCCTATCTCTCTCCTCACCTCATCGTTCCAGCTCTGTATTTCCATCCCATCCTTCCCAAGCTGTTTCTCCACATCCTTCACTACACTTCATTCATCTCCTTTCAGTTTCTCTCTCCGAGCACATTTTCTTCCCCCTCTCTTTTTCCACATTCTCCTCTCCTCACTCTGTCCATATCATCCTGCCCCTTTTCAGCCTATCCACAACCCTTCTACCCCCTCCACCTGCTTCCTGAATTTCCACCACTCAAAGTATATCTCCCCTCCCCCTCTCTTTCCCTAGCCCCAGCTCTCTCAGCTGTCTGTCCATCTTCTCCACCCCTTCTCCCAGTTCATCACCCCCTCTCCCATCGATGTATCTCATGCTGGAATTGCCAATGCTACATGCATAAGATGGCTCCTCCCCCCTCTCTCTCTATCTCCTCCTCCCAACATTTTCTATATAACTCCTCATCCCCCCTTTTGTCTATTTCCTCCACTCACTCACTCTGAACATGTCATCTTTCTCCACTCACTCTCTCTGACCATATCCTCCATCCCCTCTCTCTCACAAAATCTTCCTATCCCCTCCCTCTGACCACATCTTCCTACTCCTTCCTCTAACCACATCTATCTACACCTCTTCCATCTCCACCTACCCCTCTCCCTTTTCCACTTGCCCACTAGCCCTCTACATACGACTTCCACCTGCCTCCTACTAATTCCATTCTTCCCCAGTGTCCATTTCCTCTTCCCCCTCGCTATATTCATCTCTTCTATCAATCTCACCCTGTCCCAAGTCATGCTCATAAGCACATGTAGCCTCTGCAATACAATTGAATAAAGCAAGTAGTTACTACATCCAGCTTGAATAACATTTCTGCATCTGTAAGATCACAGATGATATGCAGCCCCATGCCTTTCTGTTAGCTAATGCTGGCCCATCGGTGTTTCAACTCTTCAAGCAGCTTCATCCCAATGCTGAGCCACAGGCCCTCTCATACACCACCACTGAGGGTAACCTCGACAAATATTTTGAATCCCATAATCCACATCACTGCAGCCCATCACAAGTTCTTTAGTTACCAGAAGCTATCCTGAGAGACCTACTGTGAATGGATTGCCCATTTCAAGGCCTCTCCATGGAGAGTAGCTTTTCTTGTTCCAGTAGTTAGTGTCATTAGCAGTATGCCTTCTATCTGGTAAGGGACAAGGTGGTGGTGCATTCGCCCAATGAGGCTCTCTGCCAAGACCATCTCAAACATAAGGAATCTTTGTTGGATGCATGCCTTTCCATTTTTAGTGCCTATGAACAATCTTTCTTTCTTTGAGAGGGAAAAATTTGCGGACTTCTCGATGACACAACGTACAGAAGGATAGAAGGATAACCGACAAGTCTCCTTCAAAGAAGAGCCGTTGAACTTCTTCACAGTACCTTTGATGGAAAAACTGCCAAGAAACTTCGACCACGAGCGGCTACCAAAGGTCCACAAGGAGGGGACACCTGTGCGTCCAATAGACAGCAACATAAGAGCAGCAACCTATGAACTAGCCTAACACCTGATGGGTCTCCTTAGTCCATTTGTGGGAAAATGCGAAAACCACATCCACAGTTCCATCCACTTTGTGCAACGTACACAAGAACTTCGGCTCCAGGATTGCGGCTTGTTAGTGAGCTTCGACGTAGTGTCCCTCTTCACTAGGGTACCACTGAAAGACTCCATCGATCTGATACGCAAGAAATTCGACAACAACCTAACAAGGCTCTTCGAGTTCGTGCTCACCTCAACATACTTCCTGTTCGACGGAAATTATTATGAACAGACAGATGACGTCGCCATGGGATGCCCGCTTTCACCGGTTGTAGCCAACTTTTTTATGGAGAATTTCGAGGAGAAGGCAGTAGAACAAGGAAAACAAAAGCCAACTTGTTTCTTCCGCTACGTGCATGACACGTTCGTTGTTTGGCCACATGGATGGGACAGCTTAAATGAATTTCTGGGACACCTCAACTCGCTGCACCCCAACATACAGTTCACGATGGAGGTGGAGCAGGATGGTGCCCTACCGTTTATTGACGTCCTGGTGAAACGGAAACCTGACGGCAAGCTGGGACACGGTGTATACAGAAAACCTACATACACCTAAATGCCTTCAGTTGCCACGACAACTCCCAGCGTGAAGGCGTTTTACGCACACTTGTTCACAGGGCACGACCGATCTGCGATCAGGAGAGCCTTCCAGCAGAAATGCAGCACCTCGAGACAACGTTTCGGAAAAATGGGTAAAACCAAAAGCAAATAAGACTTGCACTCCGACAGACTGCGCCAAGAGAACAAGAAGAAGAAACAGAACACAAGTCATTGGCGTGAACCCCTTTGCCGGAACCACCTCAAAAAAACCGGTAGAATCCTGGGGAAAACACAATGTGAAATGTGTATTCCGACCCCCTGCAAAATCCTAGACTCTACTAGGTTCAATGAAAGATGACCTAGGCCTTCGAAAACAAGGCGTTTATCAAATTCCCTGTCAGTGCAGAAAATCATACATTGGGGAGACAGTCCGCACTGTAGAAGAGAGGTGCCACGAAAACAAGCGCCATACCGAATTACGCCAGGCCACTAAATCAGCCACGGCTGACCATTGTATAAAGACTGGGCATACTATGGACTATGAAAAAACAAAAATACTCTATCAATCCTACTTCTGGGAGTGCGTTACTAAAGAGGCCATCGAAATCCAACTACAGGACGATATAATTAATAAAGACAGCGACCTTCAACTTAGTCAGGCTTGGAACCCTGCACTCAGCCTGGAGAGAAAGATGCGGTCCCAGAGATCGAACACCACCCCCAACGGCGGCAGCAGGGAGACTGCAGACCCCAGTTCAGACCCAGGCGCCGCTTCCCCCACCACCTCCAGCAGCCGCCGCACCGGCCGCACCGAAGGCACCGGGAGAGAAACGGTTGAGGGGGTAACGACTAGTATATATAGGGCGCCGAGAGGAACAGCACAGCATTCGTCAGGAACCACCTGAAGATGGCAGCGTGCACGTCTGCCGAAATATTGTGGAGAAATTACGACGCTACCCGATCGGATACCCGAGAACTGTTCAAATTGGAAATACGCCAGGAAAACATCAGATCGCATACAGATGGAATAGATTTGGTGAGGAACTACGTATTAGACACATGTACGGGACTATATCATTTGATCAAATTCATTGAAATGAAGGAAATGCAAAGAAATTCTTTCTCCTAGTGATGCTGTTGTTGTACATGCTGTAGGAGTACCCCTGACAATGAAAATTTAAGGTGTGACAAGACATATGTTCATACAAACTATAAGTTAGAGAGTCTGGTCATAAGCATGATGTGCACCTTTAAGTTGCAGTCTGGCACAAGATCATTCGTTATGACATTCACTACATTGCAGGTTCATCTTTCTGCATAGTTTTCAGGTATCTAATTTCATATCATTCTATCTTCATTACCACTGACACCATTTCTTTCACTTCTATAAAATTAATGCAGTCTATATATATCCCTGTGGTTGCAAAAATGATTACCCACCTAAGCCAGTCACTCCAGTGGTGTTCCTCCTACATACTGTCTGGAAGGACCTCTGGTTATAGTGCCCAGAACTAATAGATGGAAACATTACTGTCAATGATAGTCTGAATTAGGCACGGAGGCATGCTCACACAGCCTAATATTTTAGGTAATTGCTCAAAAGAAACAGACATTCTGGGTTAGAGAATTGGTTTGGTTCAACTTTCCATTTCTCACAAGATATTAATTCCACAGTAGGTTCTCCATTTCAGAACGAGTATTATGATCTTATTTCAAGTAATTGCATACTCTGATTTTATCCCTGCTGACACTACATGAGTAGATTTCATTTTATTGAATTTGGTAAGTTGTTATAAATCTGTATTGCTGGGTAGATCATGGTCCCCCATGAGTATTCCCACACACACAGTGGGGGAATCACTGGTAGCATGGTTTGTAGGAGGTATGAAGGAACATTAGTAGCAGTGAATGTTTGAGACAGGCTGGAGGTGTGATCAGATAAACCAAAATGTAGTTTAACACTGACTGATTACAACAAGCAGGGGATCCAGGTTTTTAAATAAAGTCCCAGACTGGCACTAATTTTTGTCTATCACAAGCACAATAGCATTTCCCCCAACTTTTTCCTCCCTCTTTCTGATTAAAGAATTCTGGCCCTATAACTTAAAATTTGTACAGTCTTCACATTCAGATCTGTGACAAGCTGGTAAGTGCAAATATTTCCTATTTTTATTACAT
The DNA here is from genome assembly GCF_021461385.2 of Schistocerca piceifrons. Lineage (NCBI taxonomy): Eukaryota > Metazoa > Arthropoda > Insecta > Orthoptera > Acrididae > Schistocerca > Schistocerca piceifrons. The sequence goes on from NC_060143.1 coordinate 550,906,759, forward strand.
GAAGACGAAAGTGAGTTTCATTCCATTAAAAACGATTCCTCTCCCTCTCTCTTCCTTTCTTTCAGAGTCTGTGGGCTGAAAAAATTAATCTTTTATGCAGATGATGTTTGTGTATGTTGAATAGTGTGACATATTTGCCCAGAATAATACATTTCTTGATTCTTCAGTGACTCAGTTTGATGACCTGGAGCAGTTAATTAGTCAAATCTATGCACTGTTACCACAAAAATAAAATTAGTTTTTGCAGTAATTGTTATTTGGTAAGCTAGGAGAACTTAAATGGTAACAATAAAAAACTGTAACAACATAATTTTCATTTATAAATAATTACAGTGTTCAAATGTGCAGGGCAATTATGCAGAATATCTTGATATTTTCTGCAAATAAAGGTACAAAAATATCCTATTTTTTGGAACTATTAGTTTCTCCCCTGAAGTAGAAAGAAGAATTGGTTGGAAAGATTATTAAGGAAGGGCATGTAACTCAGACCGCAGAATGTGAGGGACACACTTCTGAGGATCATGAAGAGCAAACCTCATCCTAATAGGTGTGAATAAGCCTGAGACAGGAGCCAAAAGGAAGTCAGAGTTGAGAGTAAGAATACATAGAAAGAATAGTTAGAGACAGATACGAAATGGATATTATAGTGAACACATCAGTTAAGCAGTTTCTCGCTTACCTCGCCCCATTATCCCCCTCCTCCCAAAACATTGCACTAATACTATATAACACTGCCTCTAGCATTGATAATGCCAAATTGAACTGAAGTCATTCATCGATGATTACATCCCGTAGAGTTGCCAAACTACAGGCATGTTGAAGCTTCCTGCCAGATTAAAAATGTGTGCAGACCAAGATAAATTGGGACCCTTGCCTTTCATGGACAACTGCTCTGATCTGATTTGATTTGATTTGATTTTGTTTTCTCTTGTGGTGCAAAAAACAAATAAGGTCATAACCACCCAAGTGGGAACCATAGAACACGAACACAAAAAAGGAGTTAAAAGTGACTACATGTTAAGCACAATTGATGCAAGGAAAGAGAGCTACAAACAAGGACTACGTCTTGCAGATAGGTCCACAAAATACACTGTAGGGACAACAGTGGTCTCGAACTAAAGATTAAATGTCCTTCACCGCATTGCTTCGACAGATAAAAATTAAAATGCTGTCAATAGCCTGTTCATTGTTGACTAAAAAGACCAGTAACTCAAATGGCAAACATACATTAGAACATAATCAGTTAAAATGGGGCATTCGGTCAGGAAATGGTGAACTGTCAAGGTTGGTAATAGTGAGCATTAAGTTGTGAGTGATTACTGCTTAACAAATGGTGATGACTAAAAAGACAGTGCCCAATATGCAACCTAGCTAATATGATCTCCTCATGTGAAGAGAACCAAGACAGGTCAGCCAAACTGCTGGGAGAGTTTTACTCCCCAGAGCTTGTTCCCATGAAGGGAAGAACAGCGGTTATGCCAAAGTAACACCAATAGCTGATAGATGGCAACACAAATACCATCAGATGGAATGGAAGAACTAGCGGACCGAGCTACGAAGACTGCAGCCTTGGCAGTAGCGTCAGTGTCCTCGTTTCCTGTCAGACCAATGTGACCAGGAACCCACATAAACATCAAAGTGGCTCCATCAAGAGAGAGCAAGTTACAGCTTTCCTGGATCCGTTGAACTAAGGGATGGATGCTGTACAGCACAAAGAGAACTTGAAGGGCACAGAGAGTCAAGGCAGATGACACAATTGAAACGGCTGTGTCGCCGGATGTAATGCATGGCCTATACAGGCGAAGAGCTCAGCTGTAAATATTGAGCAATGTTCCAGAAGCCAGTACCGAAAAACATCGGTGACACTGATGAAGGCACACCCAACACCACAGTCAGTACAAGAGCCATCAGTGTATCCGAAGGTGTTACCACTAAGATCTGTGCGAAGGTCGAGAAACTTACACCGATAGATCGAAGCTCGAGAAGCTTTCTTAGGAAGTGAATGAAGTTCAAGGTGAACAGGGGCTGCCACACGAAGGCAAGAAGGTGAAGGGTTCACAGCCATGGGGAAAGTGTCATGTAGCATGAAGTTAAGCTGCCAGAGCAATAGCTGAAAATGAACTCCAAGAGGAAGCAGAGAAGAGGGACTCACCCCATACTAGTGGTCAAGTCATCAAAGAATGAGGCATAGGGTGGGTGGCCAGGCATGGCAGACAAATGGCACATGTATCTGCTGAGGAAAACATCATGCAAGTATGACAGCAGTAGTTCAGCACCTTCTGCATAGAGTTTCTCAGTTGGACAAGTGTAAAAGGTACCAGTGGCCAAACGGATTCCACGGTTGTGGATTGTATTTAGACAGTGTAAGATGGATGAACGTGCAGATGGATAAACGAAACAGCCAGAGTCTAGTTTTGAACAGACAAGGAATCGGTACAAACAGAGGAGGGTGGTCTGATCTGTTCTCCAGGAGGTACCACTCAGATCACGTACGACATTGAGGGACTAGGTGCAGCAGGTGGCCAAATAAGATATGTGGGACGTCCAAGAAAGCTTTCCATGAAGCATGAACCATCAAAAATTGCGTAGTTTCAGAAAACGGAAGAGCTACAGGACCAAAAAGCAAAGACAACGGAAGAAATCCATTACGCTGTGAGAACTTCATACAAACGGCTTTGTCAGTGGAAAAGCGAAAGTCACTGTCGATGTTCCACGACTACAGGCGATCGATACATCACAAAAAACGCCACTCAAGGAGACAAGTTCGTGAAGCACTGCAATACACCGCCAAATTGTCAACGAAAAGGGCATACAGGCCATAATAGGCTTTATGGCTATGGTAAAGTGAACAACAGTCAGAATGGAACCATGAGGCACCCTGTTTTTCTCAATAAAATACCGACAAGGCAGAGAACACAGGTATCTTGACACTCTTTCCCTTAAAAATTTCCTAAGGAAACAGGGCAAGAGGCCTTGGAATCCCAATGTATAGAGTGTACAAAGGATACCAGTCCTTCACCAGATCTTGTAGGCTTTCTTCCAGTCCAAAACACGGCCACAGTCTGGTATTACCACAGGAAACCATTCATGATGTGAGGTGACAAAGTGACGAGATGGTCAACTGCAGAACAGTGCACTCAAAACCTCACTGAGAAGTGGTTGGTAAACTGCAAGTTTCAAGTCACCATGCATCCAGGCATGAATCATATGATCCACTACCTTGCAAACACAGTTGGTGAGAGAAATGGGGTGGTATCTAGACGAAAGGTGTTTGTCCTCACTGGGATTAGATATTTGTATGACAGTGGCTTCACGCTATCATCTGGGAAACGTGCCCTCTGCCCAGATGCAGTTGTACGTATGAAGGATAAAGTGCTTCCCACAAGAGAAAGGTGAGGCAACATCTGAATGTGACCACAGTCAGGCCCTGGAGTGGAAGATCGGGATGAGCTGAGAGTACGACCTAGCTCCCGCTGAAAGGAGATGGGTATCACCTGAGCTTCCTCGGCTCGTTTCCTATGGAGGAAGGCAGGATGACAGTGAGTGGAGCTCGAAATCTCTGTAAAATAGTAGCCTAAGATGATGGAGATAGCAATGGGGTCCACTATGACATAGTCTTCTACGCTCATCCCAGAAACTGGGCATTTGAACTTGGTCCCAGAGAGGTGTTGGAGGTTAGGCGACATGACGGAACAGAGTCGAACTCGTACAAGCACTACATCAAGAAATCCAGCTTTTTTTTACTCTATCTCAAAGAATGAGACAACAATGCACACACAACTGTTTACAATGAATAAAGTAAGTCATCGTAGGATAATGGTAAAACGCGGAGAGCACGTCTCCACAAGCAGATTGCGACACATCATTCTCCAGTTCACCAATGAACTGGGACACGACTCATTAAGGATGAAGTGCGAAGTATGGACCACTCCGCAGCAGTAAGGATAAGGTCTGCAAGGTACTCTACCCGGTCGTTACAGATGGGGAAATGTTGTTAGTCGAATGTCGCCAGGGTGGAGTACAGCCTCCAGTGGGCCTTGGAAAGCTTGCAATTGGGTTTACACATAGATGGGATAGAAGTCAGCAATTGGATAACACACAGGAAATGGTCGCTCGAGTATGTGTGAGAGAAAATGGACCACTCGAAACGATGGGTAGGCTAGGCAGTGCAGAATGAGGACCCCAAATAGGAATCAGTCTGTGGAGTCTGAAAGGAACGAGGGTGCTCCAGTGTTAAGTGAGGTTGAGTTGATTGAGGAGGTCAGCCATGAGGATACCTCTCAGAAAGGTTCTGGGAGGGCCACAAAGGGGATGGTGTGCATTAAAGACCCTGAGCAGCAAAAAGGGGTGATGGGGTTGACCAAAAAACTGAACGAGTATGCCCTGGTGATACTGAATGATGGAGGTAAGTTGACGTTACAAAGAGAAAGGTGAAGTGTAGAAGGAAAATGAAGACTAACAGCCTGCAGCTAGGGGTTCAGTGAGATGGTCTGACAATGAAAGTCATCCAGAACGAGCAATGTGACTCCCCCATAAGATAGACTGCCGTCCTTTGGGGGAAGGTCGAAGCAGACCACAAAGAAATGTGAAAGGTCTAAGTGGTCATGAGGACGCAATTTTGTTTCCTGGAGGCAGAAAACAAGAGGACGCTGCTATTCCGAAAGCAGCTGTAATTCCTCCTTGTTGGACAGAGTGCTGCAAACGTTCCACTGGAGGAGAGTCTACATGCGGAAAGGATAGGAGGGATGAAAATAAAGGTTGCCACCTCAATGACTGTCAAGTGCCAGCTTTCAGACTCACTGTTACAGGGCGCTGAGGCTGGAGGATCCTGTTCCACGGGATCTAAAGAGGTGTCGGCAGCCTCTCTTGGTTGGCCTGTGCATTCCAGAGCAGAGAAAAGTTGGCAGTGTGCACGGGGAAATGGAGGTTGGCCAGGTGAGGATATCACACTGCTGAAGAGGCTCTCTGAGTCAGGGAGGAGAAGACCGTTTGCCTTTGATTTCTTAGAGTCTTTGCGGTTGGCAGATCAAGACACAGATGATTGTTGGCTGGAAGTACATAAAAAGTCTTCACAGGAGTATTCCTTCTGTTCTACTAGTTGTGTAGCAAGTGATTTCGCCACCAGACGCTTGTTATACAGCCAGAGGGGACGCAGACGAGGATGCTACCATGACACTTGGCAATCTGACAGCTGTAGTGCTGAATTTGAGGTCGCAAGTTTGTATGACTGTGTCCTTTATGGAGTGAGGAGTAGCAAGAACAGTAGTTTTAGTGCCAGATTGTAAAATGCAGGGCTTTCGACCAAGGCAACAACATGCGAGTGATGGGGCTCAGTCAGTAGGGATAGCTATTTATTTTTTTTTTTTTTTAAATCACCAGCCTTCTCAGCTTCTCAGTACTCGCCGCTATGTGAAGATCGCGATCGGATTGGAGTCTCTGGTCACCGCGTATCTTTGGCGAGTTGGCATCCCGCGGGCCGCGACACGAAAGAACGAGGAAGAAGGGGGTTTCTGGGAGTTAGCTCTAGACTGTGTTTGAGGAGTGACGTCGGTGTTGTAGGGCAAGGCCGCTTGGTTGGCGGGCCCTGCAGAATCAGTCAGTTGGGGGTGGAACGCCGCGGGCTCGAAGATCCTAGCGTGGAGGGCTGGTGTTGTCCCGATGGCTGTCATCGTGTGGTCATTCAAAGTCTGAGAAGTGATTTCTTGGGTCTGCTATTGGATTCCGAAGAAGAACTCTAAAATGGTGCATGTTGCTGTTGCGTATATCAGACTTGTGAGTGGTGTAAGCCTCGCTTCAGTACTGCAGTCTCTAGCTAGAGCGCTGCTTGGGAGGAGAGCATTGATATTGGCATTGTCATCTATTTAGCTGCTTTAGAGTAGATTACTGTTTTGGATCAAAGGCGGATCCACTTATGAAACGTGTTAACTGCAGTTCACTTCTTATGGTATTTTACAATTCTACTTGTCATGATGAAATCGCCAATAGTATTTTCATAATTTAGCTTGGGACGTCATTCTGTGGTTTGGTGTGGCCCTCCCAAGAGTTTAAAGCTCAAAATATTTTCTTATTGCCCTTGCTGAGGTTGCCTTGCAACAGTTGTTGTCTTGCAACAGTTTGGTGAGCTGTGGTATAGTCAAAGTCCTCAGTAGTACCGCATCAACTCCCTCGCCCCTTTTAAGACTTGTGAGCCGCACCCATAATGACATATACTCCCAGTATGCAATTTGTGTAAGTTGGTTGGCCTTGTTAACGTTTTGTGTATCGTGGAAAATATTTCCCATGCCGCATATGATCCTGAATGATAGCATGGCGCACAAAAGCGCATAACCACGACGAGGTCAAAAGATCTGTATTGTATATTATTGTTTAACGGATGTAACCACTGAGCTTAAGAGTTGATTTGTGTTTTTTAATTTATTTCGAAAGGAAAAGATTTACATACCTGCTTAATTATAACATCTATGCTTAATTATTTGGCGTAATTCGTTGGATGTAGTATGCATCACATTTAGGGAGGTGAAAAGTGTTTAAAAGGAAGGAAAATATTTTGTGATACACTGCACATAGTGAAGGTTACAGGGTTTGGGTGTACGTAGATAGTAATCAGATTTTGTTGCATTTAAGTTGTTTTAATTAAAATTTAGTGATCAATATTTTATTGCCTTTAGAGAACACATATTTTTTTCCTTTTTTTAAGAAGGAGTTTTGAGTTTTAAGTGTTGTAAATTGATCCTGAGAGCTGTTATTTGATCTTTTATTATTCAAGAGATTGTTCGTTAAGTAATGTTTCAGGAACTTTCATTAAGAAACTGTATTGAGGATCTTGCTGTTCATGATAACGAATGTTCACTTACTATTTTAAATTCAAGTTAATAAAGTTGTAAAATTTTAAATGTAAAAAAAAGCTTTTAAAAACGGTGCCTGCCTGTACTCCCCACAGCTGCCACGGCCTCAAAGTGTTGGCCTTTGGGCATTGTCTCACGTTTTCCCCGGTATCTACCCAGCTAACGCCTGTGGGGCCATGTCAAAGGTAAGGCACTTTCTCTCACTGCACCCAGATTTCCTGGACAGCCTGCTCATCGAGATGCATGGAACAGTAGTGGGATCAGGCTGCATAGTCACCACTGCAATCGATACATCTGGGAGAAGGAGGCAGGTAATTGCCCTCATGAGCATCCCTGCCACAAGCAACACATTTGGCCATGTTTTGACATGACATTGGAATGTGGTTGTAACGTTGACACTGGTAAGAGTTCATAGGATTTCGAATGTACGGTTGGACTGGCTTTGATCTTTGATAGAAGTACTACTCTATCAAATGTGAGGAAAAGAGTGCATGCAGACACTAAAGTTGCATCAGCCCTTCTCATTACCCAATGGGCTGCAATGACGCCCTGATCATAGAGATAAATTTGGATATCTTTCTCAGTGAGATCATGGAGCAGAATTCTGCATTTAGTCGCCTCGGCAAAAACAGAATACTGCTGTTTTGTCTAAAACTGACATGGTGAGACCGTGGCTGTGTACAATTAATGTAGGTTAATACTTACAGAGAAAAAAACAGCAACCAGCCACTATTAATACTGCTATTTTTGTAGGTAAATAGCGCTAAATAAATAGCAGTATTAATTGTGGCTGGCTGCTGTTTTCTTCTCTGTAAGAATTAACCTACACTAAAAACAGGATAGCCATGGAGGAGGAAAGCTGCAAGACTTTAATGTAGCCATTGGTCTTCAAAAGCAAAGTGCCATTACATAAACGATAGCAGGATTTCGCAGGGGCTACAACTGCCTCAACACCTAGCAAAGGATTTAGACTAAGTCTGTGAAGGTGATTGGCTCACTGTAACAAAATTCCCCATGGTTGCCAGCAGCTCGCAATTACGCATTACACAGTCACCTGTTATGCATCAGACACAGGGGCCTGCTTTCAGGAGTGCAAAGGGAGGAGAAAGAAACATAGGTACCTCAAACACCAAAGCAGAGAAAGAATAGGGAACACCCCACACGTCGTCCGTTGGTGCCAATGACGACGGCACACCCGACACCAAAGGCAGCCCAACAGCCATCAATGTACACGAAGCTACTGCTGCGAAGGTCCACGCATAGGTCTTGAAACTGAAGGCAATAGACCAAGGCTGGAGTAGTGTCCTTAGGAAGCGAATGAAGGCCAAGGTGAACACAGGTCATCGCACAAAGCAAGGTGATTCATACCCACCAGGAAAGTTGCAGGTAGCGAGAAGTTAAGCTGCCAGAGAAAGAGCCAAAAGTGAACTCCAGGAGATAACCCCATACTGATTGTCAAAAGAGTCATTGACGGAGGCATAGGATGGGCGGCCATACATAGCAGACAAACAGAATGCATAACTGCTAAGGAAAAAGTCACGGTGGTGGGACAGCAGTAGTTCAGCCACTTCTGCATACAGACTCTCTCTCGATCAGGCCACTGGCCAAATGGATACCACGATGGTGATTAGTGTTGAGACGGCGTAAGAAGGATGGACGTGTAGATGCGTAAACGAAACACCCATAGTCTCGTTTCGAACAGACAAGGGACTGGTACAAATGGAGGAGGGTGGATCGATCTGCTCCCCAGGAAGTACCACTGAGAACGCGTAGGACATTGAGGGACCGCATACAGTGGGTTGCCAGGTGAGACATGTGGGAGGACCAAGAAAGCTTCCTATCGAACATGAGCCCCAGGAATTTCGTAGTTTCAAAGAACAGAAGAGCAGCAGGCGATGGAAAAAACCAATTGCGCCGTCAGAAATTCACACTAGCGGTTTTGTCACTGGAGGTTATGAAAGCCATTGTCGACACTCCACGAATGAAGACGATCGAGATTTCGCTGAGGTCGCCGTTCAATGAGGCAGGACCGTGCTGTATTGTGATAGGTAGCAAAATCGTCAACGAGAAGGGAGCCAGAGATGCCCAGTGGGATACAGGCCAATAGAGGGTTAATGGCGGTAGCAAAGAGGACCACGCTCAGGATGGAACACTGAGGCAACGCATTCTGCTGGATAAAGGTGTCCGACAAGTCAGAACCCATATACCTTGAAAACTCAGTCTTTTAAAAATTCCTGAAGGAAATGGGACGTGCAGCCCTGGATGCCTCACTTGTAGAGTATGGAGGATACCAGTCCTCCAGCGGGTGTAATAGGCTTTCTGCAAATCGATAAACACAGCCATAGTATGGGATGTCCACAGAAAACCGTTGATGACATAGGTGGACGAAGTGACAAGATGATCAAATTCAGGACGGCGCGCTCGAAATCCACGCTGTGCAGTGGTTAGTAAATTGCGAGACTTCACCACCTGGAAACACAGCTAGTGTGAGAAATGGGGTAGTAGCAGGAAGGAAGGTGTTCGTCCTTACCAGGCCTAGGTATGAGTATGATAGGGCTTTACGTCAACATCTGTGAAGCGTGCCCTCTGTACAGATGTGGTTGTAAGTATGAAGCAGATAGTGCTTGTGCCAAGAGAAAGGTGCTGCAGCACCTGAATGTGCCCTGGGGTAGAGGATCAGGATGAAGTGAGAGCTCCCTCATAGCAAAGGAGGCATTGCAGCACTCACGATTCTGAGAAGGCAGTGATATGTCCCGAGCTTCCTCCACTCGTTTCCGTTGCAGAAAGACTGGGTGATAGAGGGAGGGCCTCGAAATCTCGGCAAAATGGCGTCCCAAGGTGTGGGAGATAGCAATAGATTTAACGATGACACCGTCTGCTACTGTCAGGCCGGAAATCGTGGAGTGGATCTTGGTAGCAGAAAGCATTTGGAGGTTGGCCCACGCGACAGAAGAGGGAGTGGAACTGTTAAAAGAACTAGCAAATTGATTCCAACTAGCTTTTCGCTATCCCGGATAATGGGACGACACTGTGCACGCAACTATTTATAATGAATGCAGTTTGCCATCGTAGGATGACGGTTAAAAACGTGGAGAGAACGTTTCCATGTGCGAATTAAATCGCGGTGCTTCTCAGTCCACCATGGGACCGGAACACCACGTGGTAAAGAGGAAGTGCGAGGAATGGAACATTCTGCGGCAGTAAGGATAACGTTTGTAAGATAACATACCTGGTCGTCACAACTGGGGAGATGTTGTTCGTCGAAGGTCGCCAGGGAGGAGTAAGGTCTCCAGTCAGCCTTAGTAAGCTGCCATGTGGGTGTGCACATAGGTGGGGTGGGACCCAGCAAATAGATAGAAGACAGGAAATGGCTGCTCGAATTTGTGTCAGAGAGAAGAGACCAGTCGAGATGATGGGCAAGCTGAGCAGCACAGAAGGATTGGTGTGGAGTCTGAAAGGAACGTCGGTGCTCCTATGTTAAGGCAGAGGACGTTAGGTTGATTGAGAAGAGGGCACCTCTCTGACGGGTTCTGGGAGAACCGCAAAGAGATGTTGCACATTAAAGTCAGCAAGCAACAGAAAGGGGTGACATAACCACCCAATAAGATGGAGAAAAACTGCCCTGAAGACATCGAATGATGGAGGAATGTAAACTGTACAAAAGGAAAAGGTCAAGCAAGGAAGGAAAAGGCGATCTCCAACAGCTTGAAGGCAGGTAGTCAGGGAGATGGGTTTCCTATAAACTTCATCTCATATCAGTAGTATGACTTTCGCAAGAGATGGAATGCCATCCTCAGGGGGAAGTTCAAAGTGGACAGGGAAGAAATGCGAGTGCTGAGAGTTTTGTTTCCTAGAGGCAGAGAACATGTGTTCTAAGAGCAGCTGTAAATCATCTTTGTTTGATCGAAGGCCATGAATGTTCCATTGCAAGACAGTCATAAGGTGGAAAGGGGAGGAGGGAAAAAAATGAAGTAGTGTCACCTCGGTGGCTGCCGAGTCCCAGCTTCCAAATGCTCACTGCTACAGGACTCAGAGGCTGGAGGATCCTGCTGCATGACATCTACAGAGGCGGCGGCATTCTCTCTCTGTCGCTCTGTGGGGTCCAGAGCAGAAAAACGTTTGGTTGTGTGCACTGGCAACTCGGAGTTCGGCCAGGCGAGGGTATCTCATAGCGACACCGTCGAAGACGATATCCAAATCAGCAAAGGAGAAGATCTTTTGCTTTCGTTCGACTTCTTAGAGCCTTTCTGGTTGTCAGAGGAAGACTCAGATGTTGATTGTCTGGAGGAACGTAGGACATCTTTGTGGGAGTATTCCTTTGCCCTTTCTGGACTCCCAGTTGTGTAGCAGGTGACTGCGCCTCAGGAGGCGTATGTTGTTTCGCAGCTAGATGAGGAGACAGCGATGCTACCATGACACTGGACGATTTCAGAACCACAGTGCTGAATTTGAGGTCGCATATCTGTGTGGCCATGTTCTTCATGGAGCGAGACGTAGCAAGAACAGTACTGTAAGAGCCAGATGATAGAATGCAGGGTTTGCAACTAGCCAATAACGTGCGAGCGACATAGTAAAGCCCTTTTTCCTTTACCCAGATCTCCTGGACAGCCCACTCATCGAGATACATGAGACAGTCTAGAGAGGACGCGTCATGGTCGCCATTGTAGCTGATACAGTTGGGAGAAGGAGGCAGACAATCACCCTCGTGCACACCCCTGCCACAGGTTACACATTTGGCTGGGTGTCGGCAAGACATTCGACTGCGGTTGAAATGATAGCAGTGCCCCGGGTTTGGAATGTATGGTCGGACTGTGGTAACTTCATAACCTGCTTTGATCTTTGACAGAAGCACCAATCTATTAAAAGTGAGAAAAAGAGTGCATGTGGACATTAAGGCTGTGTCTACCATTTTCATCACTTGATGGACGGCAGTTCTACACAGATCAGAAGGTACGTTTGGATTTCTGCCTCGGGGCAGCCTAGAGTAGATAACACCACGTGAGGAAATCAGAGTTCTATGGGCCTCGACGCGAGCAGGATAGCTGTGGAGAAGCGAAGTGGCAAGCAGTTGTGCTTGAGAATCAGAAGTGCCATTGCATAAACGAGAGCAGGATCACAGTGCCAGCAAATTGCATCAGCACCTTTCTGAACAAGAAACGGATTTACCGTTGCAAAGGATTGACCGTCTTCAGTACATGAAACCATGAGGAACTATGGCGCACCTGGGATAGTCTTTAACTCAGGAGCTTCATTCTGTTTACGTTTGGTAGACGTGGACTGCGAAGATGATGATTGGCTCATTGTGAGAATATCTCCCATGACTGCCAGCAGCTCTGATGGAGTGCGCCTTCCAACTAGTGCGCCCCCTCCCCCCCCCCTCCCCATAGGGGGCTTACCCACCTTATGTGATTGTTCACACCTCAGAGTACATCTCCCAGACACCTGACAGGGGGACCAATCGGCTATTTGGTGAGGGACCAGCTCAGGCGACCACCCCTTCCCAGGGCCTGGCCTGTACCAGGGGGTACATGTGACCCAGGACTGGGAATTACACATTACCTAGTTACCTGCCATTCCTCAGACGCATGGGCCCCCCTTCAGGAGCGCAGAAGGAGGAAGAAGAAAAAGGGGAACCTCAAACGCAGAAGCGGGAGAGGGATAGAAGGAGGTGAACGAAGAGTGAAATAAGGAACGAGAAACAGTGGTGAGATTGTTGTGACGGCAGCAACTGAAAACGCAGAACACATTCCTAAAAACACCCCAGACATGTTCCCCAACGGAGAGCAAAAAGAATTGCAAGAGGATAGACATGCAGTACGGAAGGAAAAAGATGCTGCAAAGGCTGGGGCCCTGTGGTAGCGAAGTACGAAACTGGAAAAGAGCGGCGACCGCCTGGCGTTCTTGGAACCTTTGCTTTTTCTTGCATACGTTAATGACCTCTTGTCTTTTACATTGCCAGATGCTAAGGTTGATTTGTTTGCGGATGATACAAACATTACAATAAATAGCAAGTGAAGTACAGATTTGTAAATGGCTGCTAATAAAACTTTCATTGACATTAATAAATGGTTTAGTGCTAATTCACTATCCTGAAATTGTGAAAAGGCACACTATATGCTGGAATTGAGCTCTTCCTGATGAGTTACAATGTCTTTCTCTGGATCCTACCCGTCGGATCACTTTTTAATTTACTACATGCAGGATCGTCGAGCAGTTTGTATATCTTGATGTTTATTCTGTGCGTGAGAGATGAGCAGTAGCAATTCCTTTGTCAGCAGGTAAAACGACGATGTCTTGGTCTTCTCTCAATTCTTGTAGAGCATTTCTTTCAGCTGAGGTGATGTTGAAGTTGGACTTCTTAGGTGAAGTTGAGTCAAGATGCGGCATCTGTCACGCCTAATCTCTTCGGCAGCATCGTTAGGAAGTTTCGAAACAGCCTGCTCTATTGCACTAATCACATCTCCGATCGGAATGGTCCCTGGTGTAGGTGCCAAATTCAGACTCTTCTCTACCGCCGAAACCGCAGCGTCGTCAAAAGTCTTCTCCGTGAGATAAAACATTGTACGTCTTCTTGGCATGTCTTCTTGCATTCGGGCTACGAGTCGATCGTATTTTGTCATCTGACAAATCTTAGCTTGTCGTTCAGTCCAGTCAGCCAGTGCCCAAGTGCCGCTGTATACCCAGTTCCAAGATACCGCTGAAAAGTTCGCTGAAATCTTCAGATGGAGTGATAGCAATCGTCTGGTCACTAAGCACTATTGCTGACGCGTATAGCCCATCCTTTCTCTCACTAGTGCCGCACTCTCCCGTCGTTTAATTTAATTCTAATAGCAGCCGCACAATTTATACACTGTTCAAATTCAGCAAACGTAGGGATGGTTTACTTGTCGCGGCGTCTCAGTAAAAATGCAAGGCTGTTTACCAGTCTACCTCTCATGTTACGTAATTTGTCAAACTCACATACGTTCTCATGTCTATTAGCACTCAACAGCACAACACGTAGTGTCAATATCAGGAATAAAAATCTACATAAAGACCTAAAATTACCTACCTTGGTCGTAAATGGAGTCCAATATTCAGGAACACATTTTCAACAAATTGCCAGCAACCATTAAAAACCTGGTTTCAGATAAAGCACAGTTTAAACATAGTCTGAAAGACTTTTAGATAGGCAACTCCTCCTCCTCTAGAGGTAAATTTCTTAACAGGGATGTTAGACCAGCTCAAGTAAAAATGTCTATTACATTTCACTTTTCACAGCACTTGGTCACAACAGTCAAGATTAGGTATCTTGTATATTTATTACAACTGCATAACTATGTTCCATTCTGACAGTGTACTAATTCTGTAAATATTAACGGTTCCAGTTTACTGTTACATATTCACATATTTTGATTATCTCCCGACAAATGGTCAAGAAAGCGAGTATTACATTCCATTGTTTTACGTTCTGCTTTCTGACTTGATCTACACCCAACACAATCATCTCCTTTTTGGGTCTATGGAACGAAAACTGAATCAAACCTAATCTAATTTTATGCGACATGCATGTCTCATGTTATTTGGCACGACGTCAATCATTACATGGACATTTCCACGCAATTTTATGTAAATGTAACATCGCAAAAACGACGGGAGGCGCAAAAATGGGCACTAATCTATTTTTTTACTTTAAATAACTTCAGATATAAATTACTTAAGCACATTAATTTTGTGAAATATTATTTCAGAAATAACATTTCAAAGCTATAGCGGCAGTCGGCCTGTAGCTGATTGCGATCGATTATAAAACTTTTTTGTTTTCGAAAGTAAGTGAAGAGCGTTCCTGCTCTGATCTGTCTAACTACACCCAATGACTAAGCTTTCTTTTGTATAGACAAATCTGATTTAAGTGTACCTTTAGAAGCATTTGTAATTAAATTAATGTAAATTAGTTAAGTTTCATGAGTTCTCATTTTGACAGTTCTCCTAATAGATGTAAGATACATGAAATGTATTATTTTTGCAGCCAACGGATGTGCCATTTATTCATCTGCAACTTGCTACAGCGTCCCTGAGATTAACTGCTGATCATCACGAAGCGTTTTGTAAACTTCCAATGCAAGTGCGGAATCTTAAATGATCTGGCCACAGTCTCCAAGCTACGATTCCATTTCGCCCGCAGCTAACAAATACCGGTCCCGCAAATCTGGTGGTGGTATTATAAGATGTAATATTCAAATTTTACGGCGTTTCTCTGTAATTCAGTTTCACGACTAAAAAAAATGCAACCACAATCAACAATGGCCGTCTACTCTAGCTAATTTTAACAGTTTTTGTTTTGTTTTTTGCAGTGATTAATTTCAATTCTTACTTAAAACAAAATTTTGGTAATCTTGCACGAGTAGACGCGTCAGATGCATTGTTACATAACATGGGTGCTAATGCTAACAAGTGAGATGGTGCGAATATGTCAAGATATTTTTATATAACAACTTTGAAGCTGCCAAATAAGTCGAAAAGCTAGTTCCCTTCTTTTACATTCCTAACTGTCCCCAGGGCAAATTCGCCGTTTTTGTGCTGCAATAGGGGCATTTTCATTCACAAGGGGAGACCACAACGTTTAGATCACAGATTTACTTCCAACTTTTCACACTTTTAGAAGGCCATTAAAACAACATGATGTGCAAGAAGTGAGGGCACTACCGTGGCAATTCCAAGAAAATCGCAAGAGAAGTTTTACGCGACTATTACGAAACTGATGTATTTGTGAGTAGGTACCGCGTGTTAGAGTTCATCCTAATCAAGTGGTTATGCCGAACCGGTAGCTCAGCGTGTTCGGTCAGACGGATAGTCGCCTACGTAATAATTAGAAAAAAAAACTGAGTCAACGGATAACGATGAACTTTAACGGATGTCATAGAACGTCCGCCCCGAATAAACGGAACGAACAAGGACAAAATGAGATTTTTAAAAAGTGGTTCACGTTCGACCCTCGGAAGGCGAACGTGTATGAGCGGACGGTTCGGCTCCCGCTCAGACTTAAGTTTTAATCTATGCTATCGGAACAAACAGAAATTTTTCAAAATATCAGCGACTTGTGTTTTCCTTTAGAAACTCTGGACATTTCCTGTAAAGGCGGTAAAGCTTCATTCATTCGATGTGGTAGATGCCGTTTCAATTTATGTTTTCCATGTCTGTATGACAAACGCCACCGTGCAACGTATGATGTCAAGAGCACATCCGAGGAGTAATTGTACGTTACTCCTGTGGTCTGGCTAACTGTGACTTACCATATGAGTGAATAGTGTTATTTGCGTCATTACCTATCTAGGTTTGACTTGGCCTTCCAAGCCTGTCACTCGGCCTTAATAATGTAATTGAAGATAATAAATAGTTAAATAACATATGAAATTCGCTATAACTTCATGAAAATGCGCGTTTTTTTTATTTTATTACATTTCAAATCATATAAGTTAAATAATGTGACCATTGATAAAAAAATAGCAGAGTGAGAACTGTCACCTCGTCCACGACCTTTCGCAAAGCGCGAACGTTGACGACTTCGCCACAGTGACCACTTATAACTATCCCTTTCGCATGATACATCAGTTACATAACGGACGCGTAAAACTTCTCTTGCTATTTTCTCGCAGCTGCCAAAGTAGCGCACCTTTCTACTTGCACATCATGTTGTATTAAAGGTGTACTAAAGGTGTACAAACTTGGAAGTAAATCCGTGATATAAACGTCGTGACCTCCCCTTGTCAAACTGAGTTTACTCCGAATTTTCATAACGAAATGAATAGCGGGGAACTAGATAAATGTGGTATCAAATTAACCACCGTGGTGTCTAATTTTACCAAGAAGGTTTAGTTGCTTGTAAGTAATCATTTAATAGGAAAAAAGTGTGACGGCTTTCATTACTTCAGGGCCTATCTATTTTGCATATAAAAGTTACTAATGTAGAAATTCCTGAATACTTTCTTTCGTGTGGAATAAATAAATATCAACTTATAGTATAAATTGAAATTTTTTTGCTTTCTTTTATCTGTATGCTGTTTAAAGAGCACCACTCTATAAATATATTTCATGTCTTCTGAGCAAAACTTGAAAATTAATTTTTTTGGAAAAGTGGTCAGATACTTTGGAAAATGATCTTCCCAAAAGTAATATACGAAATAGATTAGAAACATTTTAGGCATGCTTCATTTGCCTTACATGATTATATCACCATTCAAACGTGTGTCAAATATTTCTATAACCTACTTTACTTCTTACTTTAGGACAAATCAGTTCAAAAAACGTGTGGCCGTTTTTGCAGGGTTTTTTTTCTCCAAAATGGAGTTTTGCGGTGGGGAAACTAACTGCGAGGCTATCATAAAGCATGAGACTGCGCTGTATTTTTCAGATTTCATCTCTTAATACCATCCTTCTCTATGTTTGATACAAGTAATTATTTCTGTATCGAATGTGACATGTCCGATGTTGTACTGAACGGTCCAAGGACGTGTAAATAAATATAATAATCTTTAAAAAGATTATATTGATGGCCTAGATACCTGTGCATTTACAGATGATTCAAATCCGAAAGACATAAAAATACTTCCAATACTACAGCAGTACATTTATCGTATAGCTGAAATTAACATCACATTATTTCGTTAGACTATGTATAATGGACATCCTTGAAAAGCACAACCTAAAAAAAAGTGACTGGAATTTTTTTCTGACAATGCTGATAAAAATGGTGGTGAGAGCACAAAGTGAAGGACAATAATAACGTTTTTCTTTAACTTCTTGTTGGCTGTTCAGCACATCTAACACACGACGGTATTCAAACACCTGATCTGTACCAATTGACATCTAACCACGCCCTAGCTTCTGCTCGAAACGCCTTCCAGCACCTCCCACAGAACCTTTTTTGAACTCACTGGAACAAGTCGGCGTAATTTCCCGCTGCGCCGACGACAGTGAATGTCGCAATGGGCGACCAACGTGATGCTATGGGAAGGGACATGGGTTGAGGTACTGTGTGTGTGTGTGTGTGTGTGTGTGTGTGACGATTTTTATTGCTGCGGACTGGGGAGGCGGATTGAATGGCTGAAGAGATTCGTTCCGGCACTTGGAATTTTAGAAATTAACCCCGCGTTAAACATATACATAGTTCCAAAGATGTAATCGCACTGTTGTACATACACAGCGCGTTTAGAAGCTCTCCAAGATTGTTGCGAAGAAGTGGAGCTGCAATACAAAATGTTGTGCCGTCCTGGTAGTGAAACTGGTTGGCCTGTACTTTTGCTTACATTTGTGAGGATCTTGCAAATTTATCCGCTGTTGCACTCTTATTCTTTGTCCCAATATAAATGTCCTGCGGTTACTATTCTCTTTCTCGAAGCTGTAGTTAAAATTCCTACATGATCAAGCTGCAGTGATGACGATGGAAGGACGCTAAACCAGTAGTAGTGGAGGTTTTATAGTTGTTTGTGGATTTGAAAAAGAAGTACAAGAACCGCTTAGAAATTCATTGTATTCTGATGAGCGTATGAAATGAGTTAAAACATTGTTAAGAGTGGGCAAACCTAAGGAAATTATTTGATGGGGCATATATGTAACTTGCATCGTATCTGCATCCAGTATCTACGAAAGTACGTTCATCAGTATCGAATGTCAAACATATGGTAAGATTTAGACAGAAGTTTGCTGATGATTAGCAAGTTTGCTAACAGTTGCCGGTGCAGATGGCTACGACGTCTACAACTTTAGTCTAACATTGCTTATTCGACGCATTATGTGCAGCACCGCGATCTGAGAGCTGGATGGAGATGATGAGCAGTACGGCCCAATGATGCTTAGATTTGTCCGGTAAAATGTACTATACAGAAACTGCGCAGTCATCGTCTATTATGTTCTGTTTAGCAGTGACGAACAAACCTATAGAACAAGTATTTTAACTGATGCTATCACACAGACTTCAAAAGCTACATGCAACGCTCACTCTAAAACTTTCATGAAGTTATAAACCAAAGAACAAAACTAACAAAAATGTTGAAGCTTCCTAGCAGATTAAAACTGTGTGCCGGACCGACACTCGATCTCGGGGCCTTTGCCTTTCGCGGAAAGACAAAGAAAACAAAAATATTATTCATGTGAAAAGCATAATTTGGAACAATAAACGAGTACTACAGCACCTTATGATCCTTGGGCAATCTCAGCACACCTACCTTCAGTCCCCACCCACATTCACAAGAATATCTCTGCATTAACTTTTCATAAAGTTTACCGCCTTTAGGTAACTGCACTATACAAACTTGTCAGGCGTTTACCATCCTATATTATTCATGTTGCATGGTTAATTTTTCCGCGTTGTCAATTCCGAAATTCCTTTTTTGTACATTTTGTTGTGCTAAAGTGTTGGGAATTTGACATGAAGCTAAACATGTTCCCACACACACGCTCAGCACACAGAATTACAGCTACTCAGACAGGCTTGTGGAGCTATCAGCAAGTGGGAGAACAAGTGGGAGAATACAATATCTTCTATCTTTTAAGTCCCAGTATTTGTCACTTATCTTGTACAAGACGTTTCTTAAAATTTTTGACAGTGTACTCGGCTTCTTTAACGGTATCTCTTATAAATGAACGTGGTCCCAGCTTTTATAAAGCTTTGTCACAGACGTTTGGCAATGGAATACGGTCATATGTCACTGGTGACGTTATCCACAATATCAAAGGCAGATCTGATTTAGCAGTCTAAGCCTGGAAACAACTAAAGCGTGACAGATTTAGGACACTCGGGATGCAGAGACACTATTTACTGCTTACTGTTGCCTCCGTCAACGAGGTACCCTCTTTGCCAGTGGACCTCGTTCTTCGGACGGCACCGAAATTGTTTTGAATGCTTACGTCAAATTTTATGGCGACTGACATTATTAATTCACAGGTGGGTGCGTGATTTTTACGACCAGCACATCGTACAACTTGCGACTGGGCCTGATGCCTGCGAATACAGAGATGACAGATTGCAACTTCTCCTGGGGGAAACGTCCTTTAGGTCAAGTGGACACAGAGAGCAGCAAGGAGTCTCTTACAACTGCGTAAGAGACAATCCGAATCGCAATGCCACACATTCAGTGCGCCCCGTTTTCGTCTTTGGAAAATAACTTCCGAGTAACTTTTCGTAGAATATGTCGTTGTGATCGAAGACAAGTATACAAACAGCGTCGTACTTCAGCTGAAGCTGATCATAGCCATTAATATTTTACTCCACACAAGACTCACTGAACAACAACAAATAATTATTATAAAATTATTGGCCCATCTGTTTCTGATGATCTTCTGATTAACAGCAGATAATTATTGTAAAATTATTGGCGTATCTATTTCTGATGCTCCCAAATGTTACTACTTGTAAAGAAACAAATGTTTGGTTAGATAATTCCTAGCGAAAAAATACAGATTTACCGATAAACGTTTAAATTTAGCTCATGCTTCTTCACTGGTTCAAGTAGTAACAACATAGTTTTCCCCATTTGTATCAGTATTCTGAATGTAGAAATAAAATTTGTATAAACAGTAAGACACTGTGAGGAGTGTCCTCAAGTTCTGCCGCAGGGGTGTTCTCGGAGCAGGCCCTCAACAATACAACATCGCCTGAAGCGGCTTGTGCTGTTGCCTAGCATTACTTCGATATTGTATCGATTTCTTCGTGAATTCGTTGCTTTAATCGAGCGCTTGGTTTTGTGGAAGAAGTGTTTTGGTTTCATCCGATAGTGAACACCGGCTTCGTATCGAACCTTGAGAAGGAGCTGAACATACTCTCTCAAGGCGGGGCTGTGAGTCAGCTGAATAAGGTACGTGATCAACGTCCCTGCTCATAGCTGAAACACACCGTCTTCTGTCACATAGGCTGGCCAAAGAAACTCTTCCTCTCTGCGCGTGAGCGTTGACAGTTGACAGTTCCAGACACTTAAAGTGAATAGAATGATGATTACTAAGATCAGTAACTGCGGTTCAGCAGCGTGTATCTGCACCATCTCTGCGTTTGAGCATTTCGTGTTTTAGTTCCTTCTAACGCGCAGATTTGTATAATACACTATGTGATCAAAAGTTTCCGGACACCTAACTAAAACTGACTTACAAGTTCGTGGCGCCCTCCATCGGTAATGCTGGAATTCAATATGGTGCTGGCCCACCCTTAACCTTGATTACAGCTTCCACACTCGCAGCCATACGTTCAATGTTGCTTGGGGAATGGCAGCCCATTCTTCACGGATTGCTGCACTGAGGAGAGGTATCGATATCGGTCGGTGAGGCCTGGCAAAAAGTCGGCGTTCCAAAACATCCCAAAGGTGTCTATAGGATTCAGGTCAGGACCCTGTGGAGGCCAGTCCATTACAGGGATGTTATTGTCGTGTAACCACTCCGCCACAGGCCGTGCATTGTGAACAGGAGCTCGATCGTGTTGAAAGATGCAATCGCCATCCCCAAATTGCTCTACAACAGTGGGAAACAAGAAGGTGCTTAGAACATCAGTGTAGGTCTGTGCAGTGATAGTGCCACGCAAAACAACAAGGGGTGCAGGCCTCGTCCATGAAAAACACGACCACACCATAACACCACCACCTCCGAATTTTACTGTTGGCACTACACTCGCTTGCAAATGGCGTTCACCGGGCATTCGCCATACCTACACCCTGCCATCGGATCGCCACATTGTGTACCGTGATTCGTTACTCCACACAACGTTTTGCACTGTTCAATCGTACAATGTTTACGCACCTTACACCAAGCGAAGCTTAGATGGCATTTACCGCTGTGATGTGTGGCTTATGAGCAGCCGATCTATCATGACATCCAAGTTTTCTCACCTCCCGCCTAACTGTCATAGTACTGGCAGTGCATCCTGATTCAGTTTGGAATTCCTGTGTGACGGCCCGGATAGATGTCTGCTTATTACACACTACGACCCTCTTCAACTGTCGCCGGTCTCTGTCAGTCAACAGACGAGGTCGGCTTGTATGCCTTTGTGCTGTATGTGTCCCTTCACGTTTCCACTTCATTATCACATCTGAAACAGTGGACCGAGGGATGTTTAGGAGTGTGGAAATCTCACGTACAGACATATGCCACAAGTGACACCCAATGGCCTGACCACGTTCTAAGTCTGTGAGTTCCGCAGAGCGCCCCATTCTGCTCTCTCACGATGTCTAATGACTACTGAGGTCGCTGATATGGAGTACGTGGCGGTAGGTGGTAGCACAATGCACCTAATATGAAAAACGTAAGTTTGTGGAGTTGTCCGGATACTTTCGATCACATAGCGTGTGTACGTGGCACGCTCAACCATGTTGCTGAACTCAGTTTCCTGTAGACATATTCAGCGGATGTAATTATTATTTTTTTAAGATTGTACTGATTGTGCCTCATCCACGTTTATTTTACAATTTTTTAGTCTACGCTAATTTTCGTATTTTCTCTAATTTCGAGTTGCGTGTGGCTGCAGGTAAAATAGTTATGTATTGTTCGGTTTTCATGAGGGTTACAATCCAGTGTGTCTCATTTGTAGATCAACACTGGTTTCAAAGAACAGCAGTCAAATTATAGTTGTTTAATTTCTTTAGATATTCTGCGACATTTTGTCGCCTTTTTATTTACGTTATTAACGACACACCCTGAACCCCATTTTCCCCCTCTCTTCCGGCTTGGGGCTTTTAAAAGTTAATAACTACAGGAGGACGACTTGTGTGGCGTAATGATAACTTTGTTTTGCTCGGGCCACTGCGTAGAATTATGATTATAGCTTGGAGAACAACGATAGCTAACTGAACATTAACTCCAAATTATAATATAACTTAAAACGACATGAGCAGCAGGTGACAGGAAATTTATCGGCGGCACGATTTACCGACAAACATCATCTTAGTTCAGCCAATTTTAACGAAATATTTATGTTATATACACAAAAGTTACTCGCGAATCGGTCTGTATATTAGTGAATACCGTATCGAGAGTCCTGCAGTTGTTCATTAGATTAGCCTTCACATACAGACAGGTAAAAACTAGACTTGATTGAATGCAATGTGTAATTAGTATTGTCTCTCGATACGGTAACTATTAAGGGCGAACAAAAAGTTTCCGTTTGAGGACCTTGTTGCAGCGAATACGCAACATAGCGCGACTCCGATTTAGGTATATAAGCACCGACATGTAGGAGGGGCGCTGAATCCAGAAACGAGAACTATGGCGATGTTATTACCAAATGCGTCCAAACAGGACCAACGTGCTGTTAGTTTTTCTTGGATATGGAATAACAAACACTGGTAGACGTCCATCAGAGCCTGAAGAATGTTTGCCTCCTGGGGTAGCCGCGCGGTCTCAGGCGTCTTGTCACGGTCCACGCGGCTCCCCGCGGAGGAGATTCGAGTGCTCCCTCGGGCATGGGTGTGTGTGTTGTCCATGGCGTAAGTTAGTTTAAGTTAGATTATGTAGTGTGTAAGCTTAGGGAACAATGAACAAAGCGTATGGTCCCAAAAGATGAAAAAAAAATGTGTTTGGGGCAGCACATCTGTGGAAAGATGAGCCAAGTTCTGTGTTGGTCGCCATTCGACACAAGAAGCCAGTCGATCTAGGACGTCAGCACAAACTACTTCAATTCAAATGGGAGACACTGGAGCACCTGCTCTATAGTCCAGATCTCTCCCTGTACAATTATCACACTTTCAGTCCCTTAAAAGATACTTTGAAGGGTCGACGATTCTTGTCGGACGAATATATGCAGCAGCTAGTTCCAGGCTTCATGCAACAGGACACAGTCTTTGACCAAACAGGTATCTTCAACCTGGTGCATCGGTGGGATGATTGCCTCAATGCTCAAAACGATCTTGCCTGACTGGCATACTGATTCTGGCCTTAATGCCCTTGGAATGGAAACCTTTTGATCGTCCACTATTTATTGCAATTAACTGCAATTTCTTATCGACAATTAATTTTCCGCTCCACAGTTACATGTTCGTTGTAATAAAAAGTCATAAGATTTAAAAGTGCCTATTTGGGAGCTGAATACAGAGGTGCACTTTTTGCGAAAAGGACCCACCAAATACGAATCAAATCTTCAACGCGAAGAATGTCTTTCTCACATTCTGCAACACACTGACAATTTTGGTATTGAAAATTTCCTTAGCCTGTGGCCATGGTGGCTCTTTTTCCCAGGGATATAAGTCCTGAGACTGGCGGAAGGAGGTCTCCTTGGAGCTTGGAAAAGACAGTTAGAGGCACCGACAGACTGAAGTCTTGGGTCAGCCCATGATGCTCGTTCAAACACTTACTTTGCAAGAGGCCAGCCTGTGATATATTGAGACCTGTTTTAAGTGTCCCGGTAGAGCGAACGTTCCACCCTGGCCAGTAGTTTCAGAATCTGATGAATTTGCAATTATTGGTTAGCGCACTAAGTGGGTGACGATGTACAGCCTTAGAAATAAAACACGGCCGCCGACTGTTCGCAGCAGAGACTAAATCGGCGTCAGTCTCTTAAGCTTGCCAATGTAACTGGCTGCCCTACACAATTCTGTCTGGCCATATACACGACCTGACAACGCTGCAGGATGCTGAAGCATATGGAGGACGTGCTGCCATTCTTCGCTAGACACTACAGAGCTGTATATACTCGTGGCTCAGTGGAAGTCGGTTCATAGCCGTGACACGAAGCGGACCTACGAGGCACTATGAGGAGCACTCTGCAGGCATACCTTTGTCAAGACATTAGCGAGCGGTGCACGTCGCTGTCTTCGTGTTCTGACCTACAATGGCGTTTCTTACCACCATTCGACTATAAAGGTCACCTTTCATACGGAACATGCGTGATCTCGAGCGTGTGAAGTGGAACAGTTCGAATGTGACAAACTTCATCTCGTGCCTGAAGGTGTTGTAGGAATTCACTTGACCATCAAAAGCAGCATCATGTATTTCAAACTGCAGACCGAAGAACTTTGGGCTGATGTTGTGTGGCGTTTCTCCCAAGAACTGAAGTTCAGCAAATTGATGGGCACGTTGGAGCCATTTCAGTTGATGACTCAGATTTCGGCCTCCACACCCTGCATGTTTTTGAACTTCCCTCTGGGTTACTGGAAGACGTGTTCATTTCTACCTTCTGACCGTACGGAAATGGCATCAGTCACGTCGCAGAAAAACGGCGGACCTGTCAGGTCTTAAGTAGCGTGCATCAGATCAAACTTGAACTGACAAAGCAGGTACCTTCTTATTTGACGATTGAGGCGTGTGGGTGATCATAATTTACGACAGTCTGAACGAACTTGTGCAGGCTGCGGCCACGAGGGCCACATCTGGTCGACTTTCCTCTGCAGACGACTGATTCAGACGCTAGTAGGAGATGGCGCACCATCCGTAACATATTTAGTGCTTCTTGTCACCTAGCCACTGTAGCGAAAGTGTTGGATGCACCTGCCTAGATACCTCCCGTTTAGCCATAGTTGACAGCCACTGACGGGGAAGCGAGTCTTCAGATTCCCTCTCCATCACTTCTGGAGGAAATGCCGCCCTTGCACGCCCGTCAAAACCCGAGAAGCGATCTTACAGTTGCGATGCCCGTCGACTTTAGTGTCGTACCAACCTCTGCTTTCCGCGCAGGTGGGACGGGGTCGATTGATGGCTAATCTCATTCCAATACAGAACAAAACGTTCAGAAGCAGAAGGCACCGAGGGAGCGCAAGAAATGTATTCGTATGCCACCTGACGACTGTCTCCTCATGATGGCCGCATGGGACGGTAAACCGACGTCGGAAAGCGCATCAATCTCGGAAGGCTAAGGGGACGCCCTACCTCTTTACAGAGGTGATCTTATGGTCTTACCTCTTTTCATGAGACATCAAGATACATTGGTGCAGGGTGGTGGCTTTAATTCCATCCTCCACCCCAAAGATTATTTGCTGTGACATTCACCTTTCACAGAGCTTGTCACAATCATAGACCATCTTCAATTTGTGGATATGTGGGAACATGTTCATGGCGACTGTCCTAATTTCGTTCACTACAGCACACATTCTTCAACTCGCCTTGATCGCAATTATATCTCACGCTCACTAGCGGGAGGTACCTGACTGGCTGAAAGTAAGTTTCCACATCTACATCTACATGTACATGGCTACTCTGCAAATTACATTTAAGTGCCTGGCAGAGGGTTCATCGAACCACCTCAACAATTCTCTATTATTCCAAACTCGTAAAGCGCGCGGAAAAAATGAACACCTATATCTTTCCGTACGAGCTCTTATTTCACTTATTTTTTTGGGGTGATCGTTCCTCCCTATGTAGATCGGTGTCAACAAAATATTTTCGCATTCGGAGGATAAAGTTGGTGATTGGAATTTCGTGAGAAGATTCCGTCGCAACGAAAAACGCCATTCTTTTAACGATTTCTAGCCCAAATCCTATATCATTTCTGTGACACTGTCTCCTTTATTTCGCGATAATACAAAACGTGCTGCCTTTCTTTGAACTTTTTCGATATACTCCGTTAGTCCCATCTGATAAGGATCCCACACCGCCCAGCAGTATTCTAAAAGAGGACGGACAATTGTGGTGTAGGCAGTCTGTTACGTTTTCTAAGTGTCCTGCCAATACAACGCAGTCTTTGGTTAGCCTTCCCCACAACATTTTCTATGTGTTCCTTCCAATTTAAGTTGTTCGTAATTGTAATACCTAGGTATTTAGTTGAATTTACGGCATTTAGATCAGACTGATTTATCATGTAACCGAAGTTTAATGAGTTCCTTTTAGCACTCATGTGGATGACCTCACACTTACCGTTATTCAGGGTCAACTGCCACTTTTCGCACCATTCAGATATTTTTTCCAAACCGTTTTGCAGTTTGTTTTGATCTTATGATGACTTTATTACTCGATAAACGACAGCGTCATCTGCAAACAACCATAGACGGCTGCACAGATTACCTCCCAAATCGTTTATATAGAAAAGGAACAGCAAAGGGCCTATAACACTACCTTGGGGAACACCAGTAATCACTTCTGTTTTACACGATGACTTTCCTACTACGAACTGTGACCTCTCTGACAGGAAATCACAAATCCAGTCACATAACTAAGACGATATTCCATAAGCACGCAATTTCAATACGAGCCGCTTGTGTGGTACAGTGTCAAAAGCCTTCCGGAAATCCAGAAATATGGAATCGATCTGAAATACCTTGTCAATAGCACTCAACACTTCATGTGAATAAAGAGCTAGTTGTGTTTCACAGGAAAGATGTTTTCTGAACGCATGTTGACTGTGTGTCAATAGACAGTTTTCTTCTAGATAATTCATAATGTTCGAACACAATATATGTTCCAAAATCCTGCTACATATCGACGTTAACGATATGGACCTGTAATTTAGTGGATTACACATACTACCTTTATTGAATATTGGTGGCCCTTTGCAACTTTCCAGTCTTTGGCTACGGATCTTCCGTCGAGCGAACGGTTGTATATGATTGTTCAGTATGGAGCTAATGCAATAGCATACTCCGAAAGGAACCTAATTGGTATACAGTCTGGACCAGAAGACTTGCTTTTATTAAGTGATTTAAGTTGCTTCACTACTCCGAGGATATTTACTTCTACGTTACTCATGTTGGCAGCTGTTCTTGATTCGAATTCTGGAATATTTACTTCGTCTTTTTTTGTGAAGGCATTTCGGAAGACAGTGTTTAGTAACTCTGCTTTGGCAGCACTGTCTTCGATAATATCTCCACTGCTATCGCGCAGAGAAGGCATTGATTGTTTCTTGCCGCTAACATACTTCACATACGACCTGAATCTCTTGGAAATTTCTGCCAGGTTTCGAGACAACGTTTCATTGTGGAAACTGTTATAGGCATCTCGCATTGAAGTCCGCGCTAAATTTCGAGCTTCTGCCAGGTTCCGAGACAACGTTTCATTGTGGAAACTGTTATAGGCATCTCGCATTGAAGTCCGCCCTAAATTTCGAGCTTCTGTAATAGATCGCCAATCTTGGAGATTTTGCGTCTGTTTAAATTTGGCAAGTTTATTTCGTTGTTTCTGCAACAGTGTTCTAACACGTTTTGTGTACCAAAGAGGATCAGCTCCGTCGTTTGTTAATTTTATTTGGTATGAAACTCTCAATTGCTGCCTTTGAATTTAAGCAACATCTGGTCTACACTTATAATATTAATTTGGAATAAGTGGAGATTGTCCCTCAGGAAGGCGTCAAGTGCATTTTTATCTGCTTTTCTGAATAGGTATATTTTTCGCTTATTTTTCAGGGGTTTGGGGATTACAGTATTCAATCTCGCTACGACTACCCTGTGTTCACTAATCCCAGGATTATTTGTTGCTAAGAGGTCAAGTGTGTTTTCACAACCGTTTACTATTCGCGTGGGCTCATGAACTAACTGCTCGAAATAATTTTCAGAGTATGCGTTTAGCACAATTTCGGATGATATTTTTTGCGTACCTCCGGAATTAAATATGTATTTCCGCCAACATATCGAGGGTAAATTAAGGTCACCACCAACTATTACGTACGAGTCGGGTACGTGTTTGAAATCAAACTCAAGTTTTCTTTGAACCTTTCAGCAACTGTATCATCTGAACTGGGAGGTTTCTAAAAGGATCCAAATATTACTTTATTCCGGTTGCCAACAATGACATCTGCCCATACTAACTCACAGGAAGTATCTACTTCAATTTCGTGACAAGTTAAACTACTTCTAACAGCAACAACCACGCCACCGCCAACCGTGTTTAGCCTGTCCTTTCGGAACACCGTTAGGTTCTTCGCAAAAATTTCGGCTGAGCTTATATCCGGCTTCAGCCAGCGTCCAGTGCCTATGACGATTTGAGCATCAGTGCTTTCTATTAGCGCTTGGAGCTCTGGTACTTTCCCACCACAGCTACGACAATTTACAACTGTTATGCCAATTGCTCCTTTATCTACGTTCTTCCTGCGTTTAGCCTGCTCCCTTTGTGACTGAAGCCCTTCTTGTGTTTTCCTGAGACCTTCTAACCTAAAAAACCGCCCAGTCCACGCCACACAGCCCCTGCTACCCATGTAGCTACATCCTGCGTGTAGTGGACAGCTGACCTATTCAGCGGAACCCGAAACCCAACCACCCTTTGGCGCAAGTCGAGGAATCTGCAGTCTACACGGTCGCAGAACTGTCTGAGCCTCTGATTCAGACTCTCCAAACGGCTCTGTACCAGACGTCCGCAATCGGTCCTGTCGACTATGCTGCAAATGGTCAACTCTGCTTTCATCTTGCGAGCAAGACTGGCAGCCTTTACCACTTCTGTTAGCCGCCCGAAACCAGAGAGATCTCTTCTGATCCAAAGTGACACACATCATTGGTACTGACGGGAGCCACCACCTGCAGTTGGCTGCACTCTGTGCTTTTCATGGCATCCAGGAGGACCCTTCCCACATCTGGAATGACCCCACCCAGTATGCGCACGGGTGCACCTTGGGGACCCATAGCGCGCCTAACGTTGGAGCTCCCAAATACCAATAATCCCACCCTCTGCGATTGCCCGGATATTGCAGGCTGAGTGGTCTCCTCTGAAACAGGACAGGCGACAGCATCCGATCATGCGCCATTTGCCTTCACTGTCGCACTCGACCAACAGATGGTTTCGAATGGAGGGGTGTTTGGAAGTTGAATGTGGCCCTATTGGCGTCTCCTGACTATTTGAAACTTATCGATGTGACTTGTGGCATTCATGATGTCTACGATGTAATGGTGGCTGTTATGCACAAAAGCTGCACTCTATTTGTCCTTGATGACCTACGAAATATTGGAGGAAGCAATCCCTGAACTTTTTCTATCGAGTGATGAGGGACTGCTCTGTGATGCTTTTTCACCTGAACGATGTACAATAGTGAACTGTACCAAAACACAGGCTGTAGCCCCACTCGCCGCCACCTTGAAGGGATGCTAGTGTGAGGCACTCTTGTGACAATATGCGTTTGGAAGCTTCATTGATGTATCATCTTCTAGCAACAGGCGGCAACGGCGCCATCCTCTGATTCGACGCTTCACTAATGACGAAGGCAGCTAATATGACACATAATGTGGCTTTGGACTCGCCCTTCACGAGCATTGTGCTCACCATTTACGAGCTGTCATTGACGAAGTCTCTTGGCGTGTGTTCATATAGAAGCATGAGTAAAGGAAGACGAAGTCCTTGATCCTATCCTAGTGAGAGCTGCTAACATGTCATCTGACGGCTTCTCCTCGAATTTTATCAAGCTCTCCGACATCTCTTAGCACCCAAATGGACTGAACTGATGTCCACCATGGTGAGGGTCCCCGTTGCCGTTGTAGAGGGCCTCGTTGTCCCATTCACGAACCACCAGAGTGTCCATACTATCAGAGACTGTCTCCTCTTGACCGTGCTGAATAGCGAAATGAAGTTCTTTAGCGGTGTAACTTAAGAGAACGGCTCGTTATGTGATGTCCTACGGTCAGGTGTCACTAGGTGGAGCATGCAACATTTGGACAGCGCTCTGCCGCTATAGGGGTGTGATTGCTCTCATTTGAGCTCAACATTTTCCTGCAGCGTAGGCCTCCTCAGACACATATCCGTCATATGGGATACACAGAAACCATTGTTGAGGTGGTCATACGTTTCCTGCACAGCGCAACATCCTAGGTCCTGTATAATAGCAGGCTCACACAACTGATTCTATCACGTGTTGTGCAGTGCTGTACGCTTTCGCTATATAACGATTGTTATGTGGACTACTACAACAACTGAAGGGGATGCCCCAAGGTGGAAATCGATTTCCTGCGCCGCCTTTCCAGACAATTTGGTCCTCTGCCTTGAAAGTGCTGACAATAACTGGGTGGGATTTGCTTAGTTGGCGATCAATGGAAAAGCGGATCTCTTAATGTACGTAAATTGCGAGCAATGTGTATTGGTATAGGCCCGCCTCAGTGGAGCGTTGACTTGCTCACTGTGAGCGATGCCTTAATCTGCCTTCACACCGATTTTATGATTGACCTGCGGCGCTCTGTGGCCATCAACTGGAGATGGCTGCTGTAGCAGGTCGGGTTTTGACTTGTTAAACATCACCTCTACTCCCTTTACCTTCTGCATTGTACACGCTATGCCATCACCTACATAGCATCACAGACTCTTCCGGTCATGCACACGTTAGTTCGCCAAATGTTGGCGGCAGTGGTTTCCTTCGTTTGTAGGTCCACATGACAATGACGTCGATAAGCTCCACTCACATACTGTCTACAGGGTTGGCGTCCGGCGATCGTGGGACGAACGCCATTAACTTTGTCCTCTCTTATCAAGAGCTCTGCTTTGATGGATGGATCTTTGCTCCTGTAAATAAAGTGTTACCTAGTTATTTCATCGAAGTGTATCATTTAAAAAAATGTATTTATGACTGGCACGGTGCGTTGGTATTTTCTACAGCATTTAAGAATTCAACTCCTGCCGTAGCTGAGTGATCTAGGCTAAATAACCGATGAGGGACGCGGTTTACCGAGTCCCAACATATGATGAGAGTCGTAGCCTGCTGAAAGGCACCTTCGGACCAATCGGTTGAATCAGATACGAATGATGTGGTATCGAAATAAGATGTATAAAAAATCCTAGAATTTTAACTTCTGCGTTGCGACAGAGCATTGCAATAACACTCCCTCGGTGGAGTAACAAGCACCAGCTGTACAAGAAATATGAAATGAAAAGGCCAGAGGACCCAACCGCGGAATTCGGTCGGCAGGTAGCAAGTTTCATTTCAGGTGACGCCACATTGGGCAGCCTCGGTGTTGGTGGTGATAAGGAAAACTCAACACCGGGGCCACGAGCGGAAAAAATCGCAAATACGGCCGGGAATCTAACTCGCACCCGCTGCATGGGAGAAAACACGCTACCACTCAGTTAAGCAGGCGGGCTGTACAGGAAAATTTTAGGAATATGACGTAATAGTTGTTGCGAATTCAGATAGAAGACTGAAGAGGTCAACATAGATGTGAACACTGGGCACTAAAGTTAATCAAACCGAAATGTTCAACCATCGCCTAACACAGGTGAATAGAAAAACAGTAATAACAAAACAAGCATTTATGGTTGAGACATTCCCACAATTCAACGTATCAGAGAAAATACGCAGCTCCAAGGCAAAATCTACTGTACGCGATTTACATCTCTATGAACCCTGAGGATTCAAGCTGAGGTTCGGCTTGAAGCAACAGTAATTTATTTGCAGAGGACAGAGAACAGAAAAATGTAGGTGAAAACTGTAAAATATCTTAATACGCGACAAAGAACAAACAAGGCAAATGAATAAAATAAAAGAAGATGGAAACTCATTCGTTACATTTATGACACATCCCCCTTCTAATGAATGTATCCCCCTTCTAATTATGAGACTAGAAGCTATGAGGGCGACAGAGGAAACTAATTTCATGACATCGGGACTAGAACAAAATGCAATAACTATACTGGGGACAACAGCAGAATACTAAATGACAGAGAAGCACTGTTGTTATGACAAATTGTAGTCTTTAGGAAATGAAAAGGTGAATATATGAAAACTATCGAAAACCGTTATGTTATTTCCTGTTCAAATCTGCTGGAAATAGAGGTCTCATTGAAGTTACAGCAGCTCGACGCTAATCTTCACTATGTATTCTCGAATACTAACATAGGCCTAACTGTTGACGATGGCATCAGTTTTCCACAGGCACCCTATTCACCAAGCTGAGATGTAAACCCAAATGCCAACAGAAAAGTATCCGCTTCTCTCCCATTCCACAAGATACTTTGAACTGAAGCTCTCTCCCCATGGCCAGTACACATAGTAATATTAAAACTGTTTTGTGCATTTTGTGTTCAGACATCATTCCGTAAGTCGTCACCAGATGGACTGAAAGTCAAATTAACAACGCGTTCAGAATCACATTCAACCCAAAATCGAGTATTACTTTTGGTAATCGAGTGTCGAAGAAATTAAACTTCAATAATACCAATACGAATATTTTGATAGCCGAAAGGCCCCATTACTACGCATCTATTAAGAATTAATTAAGATTTAATTGTATGAGCTTGAGAAAATAAATAGAGGCCTTGGCCTTCGCTCCGTTTTCTTAACTTGTTGTTGTTATTTTGGACCTCGGTGTTAGGAGTATTCCAAGTAGATATTCTCATTCATAAGGCACTTTTCACCTTTCTTGTCAAAGCATCAGTACCAATTAAATTGTAATCGTTGTGAGCAGATGATAGCAACAAGTGTATGTTCAGAATGGTATGGTTGCTCAGTGGATGTGGTGGTGTTAGGCTGTCCACGTGGTCTGAATGACGTCAGTGATGACGCATTAACTCTATCGCTAATTACCTTAGTAATGATAAGGTGGGGGCGACTGAGCCTCTTGTGGGCAACGAGTCTGATTAAGCTCTCCATATATCATCCTGCTCTGCGAGCAAGCCTACATTATACATTGTCTTGCAATTAGAAACTACTGCCCTGCTTCACCGCCTCACCTTTCCCTCAAGCACAAGCAGAGTATGGGACAAAAAATTGCTAACTTTTTAAAGAAAACCTCCGCCACTCTGCTCATTCTAATACACAAAGCATGTTCGCAGCATATTGGTGGTGGAACAGTGACTATGCAATACTAAAAAAAAATCTACAATCGGAATTTAAATAATTTGCGACTTTCGGCACAGACAATACTTTTTCAGTAATACACGAAGCACCTGTCTCAGTAGCATCAAGCAGACACAGCGTTCATTCTTGTGGTAATTACAATAAGTCTGCTGACAGTTACTTATCAAATACGAGGGTTGGAACTTTAATAGTGGCAACTATTTATATACAGCTCGTAGAAAATAGATACGTGTTTCAAGTTTTACTGACCTTCAAAGAAGTCAACAGCACTGTGTATAGCCCGTTGCCAGCGATGTGGAAGTCGTAGGATACCCTTAGCAATGCCAGATGTGTTGACAGTTCGAGTGGCGCGGTCTATTGCCCAACGAATTTGTAGCAGTTCCGATGTGAATACCATGAAGTGATCCTTCAGTTTAGAAATCGAGTTGAACTTACGAGGGCATAAGTCGTAGGTTGTGTTCGAAAAATGAACAGCATAGAGACAGAAGTGATGACACTTTCTGCAGGACCTGCAGGACAATGCTTAAGCACGGACAGTGCAAGCTGTTACTGATTTGTTTGACTGATGGTGCTGCTAATTGGTATACCACCTACTGCTCTCCCCTGACTTAAGCCCTCGTTAGTTCAACTTGATTTCTAAACTGAAGGAAACGCTTCACGGCATTCGCTTCAGAACTGCTACAAATTCGTCAGGCGATAGACCGAGCCACCCGAACTGTGAACACAACTGGCACTGCTAAGAGTATACTACGGCTTCCACATTGCTGGCAACAGGTTATACGTAATGCTGGTGACTACTCTGAAGGTCAGTAAAACTTTGAAACACGTATCTATTTGTACAAGCTATAAATAAATAGTTGCCACTATTAAAGTTCCAATCCTCGTATTACCATCTGCTATGCAACTGAAATGACAGTCATTACACTTGTTTTATATGTTACAGTGAGTAAAGTGGTAAGTTCGTTGCAGTCCTGTTTCCCCTGTTATAAAAGATTCTGAGTATTAATTATTTGACTGTATAGGCGCCACACTGTAATTCACATGTATATGACATGAATTAAGGGCATCACATACCGATGACTAAGGAAATGATGCTGTTAAAGCGTTATTGCACAGATAGCAAGACAAACGTTCAGAAATCACTAGTATTGTCTACTGACAAGGGCACTTTCCAAGATCTGAATTCAGTTCGGGATGAGACTTTGTGGTTACTAGTCTACCTCAAGGATGTCCACTCATAAAAGTGTTACAGCGCACAACGCAGAAAATTCCGAAAGAAAGGGCTCTAAAGTTTTAAACGTAGCTCATTCATACCTCATATATGGATCATAAGCAGCAAAGCAGCACAAAAATGAAGTAGTTCGATCAGTAGTGTAGTAGACACTCATGCGGCTGATCTAGGTTCGATCTTATTTACTGGTGGGTAGGTAGTTAAATAAAGTAAATAACATGATTATTATCAATTAAATTGTAAATAATTTAATTTTGTTTATAAAATGGCTAGCACAGCTATTTAAAATGTGAATTATACTCATCAATATTTTCTTTCTAAAAAGTTGAATAATTTCAAATGCATTTTTGATGGAAGTAAATTAACTAACATGTCACAAAATTCTGAGTCAAGTTTCAGTTACAAGGTGTACAACTTTGCTTCTGCTGTTTTACGATAGGTGGCGAGAACAGTATGAAGCGGTCGAAAGAAACAAATCGCAGATATCAGCCAGTTGGCTTGGACCTCAGTCAACAGAACCTCATTCACATTAAATGTTTATGTTGAGTAATTCAAATTGAGTTATTTTAGGAACATCATTAGCAACAGTCTTTTCATTTGCAAGAATAGTTTGCAACTATGTCCAAGCACACATGTGATACTATCATTTATGTCCATGTAAATGTAATGTTGCTTTCACTAATTAATTTATTTAAAATTTCATCGGCCTCAATATGAAAATTTATTATTTCTGGATGAATAAATTTTCTCAGTTTTTCAAATTATATTGACCAATATGAATTACTACTGTCTCTCTATCACAATACATTTTTATTGTATAAAAACCACATAGTGCAACATTTCCACAGCTAGATCATACAGATACAGACAGTCTTTTTCTGAGAACGAATGACTTACCACTAAACTGAGATGGGTAACTCATTTACTACCCATAAAAATATTATTAAGGAAATGAAAAGCGATTGGTAATCAAAAATGAAATACCAAATAAGAAACAGAAAAATATTCATGGCAACCTCTTACCTAATTCTGTTCAATTGTGCTTTAATAATTTCAAGGTGATGTGAAGAAGCAGCATTAATGATTAATGATATTCTCGCTTTGTGGTGGCTGAAATAGAATAAAATCAGTCATTTTTAGGTTTACTCCAATCAAATGCTTAGATGAGCCTAAATATCAAGAATTTATAAAAATGTGTAAAAATGGAAGATAGAAATAGTGACAACATTACTACTTCTATTGAGAATAATGAAGAAATTATACTATTAGATGAATGACAAGGTAATATGCTCATAGTATTTGATGATTTCATTCTAAAAAATCAGGATGTTTTTAGAGAATATTTTAGTACTGCCTGACATTTAGGAATAAATTATTTTTATTTAGCTCAGATAAACTCAAAAATACCAGAACAATTAGTGAGAGATAACCTAAATTTGTTAAATATATTTCGTAGAGATGATACAAATTTAAATCATATGTATCACGAGTTTGATGCTGGTGATTTTAAGTTTGACGATCTTAAAGAATATTGTAGTAAATGCTGGAATAATGGTTAGTTCGAATTTTTATGATAGAAATGACTAGAAAACTTAACAAAGGAAACTGCAGATATCAAATTGACGATATTTTTACATCACCCATCATACATTAGAGATGATTTACTAATGTTCTTTATTTACAGTAAATGTTTGCAAAATATGACCTATATGTTAGCAAAAAAGCTAGATGAAACAAAAAGAAAAAGAATGAATTAAAAGAAGAATTTACAAAATGGAAAAGACAACCAAGAAGAGAATATAAAAACTATAAAAAAAGAATATCAGCCTTGAAACACAGGGAAGTGAAGAAGGATTAGATGACAGTCGTTCTGAAAGCTATTCAAGAATATTTGGAAGTTGAAAAAGAAATGTTTCTTTATGACCATTATGTAGAAGAATTTAATGACATACCAACAATAAAAATATGCTTATAAATTAAGAGAATCTGAAATAAAAGATGCATTGAATAAATACTGAAGAAGAGAAAAAGAACAAAAAAGATAAACAACAAAACTTTAAGGAAATAAATCTAAGTGGAAGATTATTCAAATGTATCAGTCACATTGAAAATAAAATATTTTGACTGAGACCTATTGGTTATCTTAAATACGTTGGTACATAAATTAACTATCGGTGAAAATATATGCAATGCTACAGATGTACTGGCGAATCTTTTAACTAAAAAAACACATTATAGCTAAACTACTTAAATATATCTGATGTGTGAATTGATCGACAGATAAGCAGTTAATAATGAAGATGAATTAGCTGGAAATAAAAGTCATCATAACAAAAACGTAGGAATAATGCAAATGTTAACAAAATAATTTTGTGACTTCATTACCAATAATCAAAAATGAAAATCATATATGACTAGAGTCTTAATATCTTGTCACACACTTTTTGGAAACCTGAAAAACAGGGAGAAGATTGAGTAAATTGGATTTTAAATAATTTCCAATGACAGAGATGCATCTCCCAGGATTTTGTGTACTGCAAACTGTTCACTAAACTAGATGGATGACTAGAACGTGGTGACATGGTCATAATTTTCTTAGAAGAAGCATGCAGCAAACATGACATTGCTTACAGAGATAATAAAGGTTTAGAAACTAAATATCAAGCTGATGAATAACTTTAGCTAGCTACAGAAAAGAGAATGTCTGCTAAAGATGCATCACTTGGAGAAAAATTATTAGCAACAACAGTTAGAGGCATAATGTACGGGAAGAGAAAATTGGGAATGGGTTTGGATGTTGGTGAAAGTGGGTGAGGACTAAAAAAATAGTCTCATAACAATTTTTAGGGACACTAGGTCACAACGTCTAACTGTAACCCGACACATACAGATTTGTACTTGCATGCCTCAGCTATCATGCTCCTACACAGCGAGAGGGTGTTCTGAGCACACTTGTGCACAGCGCACGCTATATCTCGGATTGTGACAGCCTAGCGGCTGAATTGCAGCTCTTGCAGGCCGTGTGCCGCACGAACGGTTACAACAACCGGCAGATAAAACGGTCCTTAAGACCGAAGAAGCCGAGACCGTAGCCCTCCGAGGACGAAGACAAACAGGTTGCGACAGCGATCATACCATATGTCGGGAACGCATCGGCAAAGATCGGCAGAATACTCAGAAAATATAATGTCAAGTGCGTGTATCGCCCTCCATCCAAAATGAAAACATTATTAGGATCAGTCAAGGACGACTCAGGATTCCGGAAACCGGGAGTTTACAGCATTCCTTGCTGGAGCGGGGATATGTATATATGCCAGACCATCCGGACGGTACAGGAGAGATGTAGTCAACAGAAACGTCACGCAGACAACGCACAGCTGAACAAGTCCTCTGTGCAGAGCACTGTACCTCACATGGACATGACATGAACTACGATGGCACAAAGGTGTTTCAGCAATCGAACACCTTCTGGGATTGTATCGTCAAAGAGGCAGTGGAGATCCGGCTGCATGACGAATTAATAAATAAAGATAGCGTTTTCCAGCTAAGCAAAGCCTGGGATCCCGCTTTAAGCACGATTAAAACACAACGACAGTCTACACGGAAATCCGCTCCTGTCAGGACACCTGTAGAAGAAGAAGCATTGTCACCACGACGGCAGAGTTCCGTAAGCGGTCGTGGCCGCGGAAGGACTGCGGCCCATGAGCTGTCGCGGGGCGCCGCACTTCCCCCACCACCGACCGCGGACGGCTCGGATCGCCTGAAGATGGCAAGAAGTTGGCTTGCCGAAACATCGCGCTTTTTGGAAGACGCTACCTGGTTGAAAACCCGACAAATTTTCAACATTTCCACAGGTCCTAAAGATTATGATTTGGAATGTATTCTGAAGTATTGTGTTGAAAATACAATAAAAACAATAGAGTCTACACAGGAACTAAACTGCTGTTATTGGAGATAAAGCATTTAGAAATTAGAATTATAAGTAGAACCAATTTTGTACAAGAGCCATTTGGTAGCTTTCCAAAAATTATTGGTTTAAAAGAGTCGAAGAAATGTTACTTCCCACATTTATTCAATACCCAAGAAAATGAAAATTAAATAGGATTTTTTGGGAGATGTCAAATAATATTGTGTTGAATCTATGAAACCAGAGAAAGAGAAATATGTCTCAAATTGGATAGGCAAAAAGTTAAAGGAAATTATGTATGCAATAGAGGAAATGAATGAATGAATACTGCAATTCTGATGTAGATATATTGAGAAGAGATTGTTTAGAAATAGAAAAACAATTCATTGAATTAGCTAATATAGATCCTTTATGTTATTTAACAATTGCTAGAGTTTTCAGGGCTGTATACTGATGCAAATATTTCCCTAATAGAAAAATTGTTGTATTGAATAAAGAGCAGAAGCAAAACTATAGCAAAGAGTCTATTGCTTGGCTAAACTGTTTAAACAATAATAGTATTCTACATGCTCTTAATGGTAGTGAAGTAAGTATATCTGGAGCAAAAGTAGATGTCTTTGATAAAGAAAACAGTAGTTTTCATCAATATCATAGCTGTTTCCGGCATGGTTGTAAAAATGTTTTCAAACTGAAATGGTTAACAATATAAATAAAGAATCGATGAATGACCTGTATCAAAAGACGTTAATAAGAAGCACAAATATGCAAAACGCTGAAGAATTTAGTGGAGATTTGGAAATGTGCATGTATTAACACAGTAGATTTTTAAAATATTAATAAATTAAAAAAGTTGCCTAAAGCTATTGAACCTTTGAATCCAAAAGGTGCATTTCATGGTTGTCAAACTAATACCATAAATTAAGAGATAAAGCAAATGGCATTATCATGACAATAAAATATGAGGGCCATTCAATAAGTAATGCCCCACATTTTTTAAAAAGCAGTTAATATACCTAGACAATCGTCCTTGTTGGTGCTTCACACTTCATGTTGGTTCTGTGCACCAGTGAAGTTTCGAAATGTTCTGCCAGGTTGGCAGAGCTGTAGTACAGAGTCAAAATGGTGTCTTCATACAACTCACATTACAACCAACATGCTGTTGTTGAATTATTCTGTGGAGAAAAAGAAACCATGACGAACATTCATTGATAGAAGTACAATTGGGCGGTGGGTAAGGAAAGTTACAGCCTCAGGATATGCAGAAGCAGAGCTCCATGATCAGCCACACGCAGGACGTCCTGTGACAGTCATTGTTCAAGACATGCTGAATTCTGCAGATGCCATTATTCGTATCGACCGGCGATTCACAACTCGACAGTTGCCTCTAAATTTGTTGGTCAGCATTGAAAGTGCATCTGCAATGATCAAGACTCTCGGATGTTGAAAGAGGTGCTCATCATAGGTTCAATGAATGCTCGCAGCGGACCACAGGATTCAAAGAAAGGCCATTTCATCTGAATTGTTGGAGCGTTTTGAGACCAACAGGGAGGCCTTTATGTCACAGATCGTTAAGGGGGGCGAAAAGTGGGTGCACTACTTTGAGCCCAAAACAAAAAGGCAGTCCATGGAGTGGTATCAACCTCAATCACCAAAAAAGAAGAAATTCAAGACAACCCCATCCGCCAGAAAAGTCATGGTGACTGTCTCCAGGAATTCTGATGGCATCATTCTCCTGGATTTGATGCCAAGAGTGTCAATCATCAATTCAGAAGCATGAAGACTCTGAATAAACTCAAGAAGCGTTTCTAACGTGTTCAATCGACACGAATCCAGTAGCAATCTTGCTCCAACAAGATAATGCACTCCCACACACAAGTCTGAGAATCCAGAAACACATTGCCAAATTGGGTTGGACATCTTTGCCTCATCCACCCCACAATCCCGACCTGGTATCGTCGGACTTCCATAGCCCTTGGGCCACTCAAAGATTCTCTACAGGGAACACACTTCAAAGATGACGAGAGTGTCAGTCACGCAGTGAAAACATGACTGAGGCTACAGGACAAGAGCTTTTACCAGCAGCGAATATATGTTCTACAATAACGTTGGCATATGGCCATAGAAGATGATGGACCCAATGCAGACAATAAGGACATGAACAACACATTTTGTTGTATATTTTCACCAAATTCTAACTCTTAACAATAAATATGTTCTGAGAAAAAATAAACGTGGGGAATTACTTATTGAGCGACCCTTGTATATTGATGTCTGTAGTCTTTTATCAACTGCAAAATATCATGAATATTATCCTAAGAGCCATCCAACAAAAATTTGTAGACCAAGACATTATACTAAAAAGGTAGAGATTTATAAAATGGAAAGTGTTGGCACCTATAGGAGTGTAGAATCAACCTTTGCCAAAAGAGATAAAGATCAATAAAAATAGAAAACTGCTCTTTTACTTATGTGTCAAATTTGCAGAAGAAAAACTAAATGAATGTAATCACAATGATGATGTAAGACGTTTTATTGGAACTTCGCCATCTGATGAAGTAAAGAAAGTCGTGGAAAGAATGATATAAAATGTTAAGTAGCAATAAAGCGTGTGATATTAGAGACAAAAGCAACATGTTGTTTAAAAATTATGTAAAACACTTTATGAAAATATAATTAGCAACCACTCCCCATGAGTTTGAATCTAATGACTTATACCTCAAAACAGAGAAAGACAGTTGGATATTGCATTAGATCCTGATAAGATAAAAGAAAACCCAGAATAAAATACTGTTGCTATGATATGTCTAAATTCATTGTGGGGAAAGTTTAGACAATGGCAAAATATGAGTAAAACTGAGTATATTACAGATTATCACCAGTTTTATGAGATATAATTGGACAATTGATTAGACAATATTGACATAAATTTTATTAATGATAATATGGCTCAGATGAAAAGTAATTTCAAAGGTTATTATATAGAAAATAATACTGATGTAAATATTTTTATGACAGCATTCACTATATCAAATAGATGGCTCAGGTTGACAAAATTTTCTCAGTTTGACAGCCGAGTCAATGCGTTGTTCTCCAGCAACATTTCACCAAGTTTCTTACTTTCCATCTTCAGGTGACAGTGGAATGTAAGGAACTTGCTGAAACATTGCTGGAGAACAATGCATTGACTCAGCTGTCAACCCAAGAACATTTTATCATCGAGATTTGCCGAGAAAGCCTGCATTCTCATATAAGGCTTAGGTTATTTGATATGTTAGATAAACTTGGAGAATCAGTTATGTATTTTGATAATATAGAGTATATAGATGACGGCAAAGATACTGTGGAAACAGGTTGTACGCCAGGTGAATGGACTGACAAGTTAGGAGACAAGTGGATTCAAATCTTAGCATCGACTGGATCTAAAAGCTACTATTTTAAGAAAAATGATAGAAATACTGTGATGAAGATGAAAGGGTTTACTTCAAAATATAAGGATATTCAAAGGTTGAATGGAAAATATATGATTAAAGTACTTGAGAATGAAGTGAAAGAAAAGATACAATTAGAGTACAAGCTGATAATGAGCGAATTTAAGCCAAAAACTTAATCAACAAGTAAGTTAAGAAAGAATTCTCATTTAGTATAGTATAGTAAAATAATAGTTCTAGATAATTATGATCCAGTGCCATAAGTATATTACAATTAAAATAAGATTTCTACATTTTCTAACATAAAAATAAAATTTGTATTGGGAATTTTTTTAAACATTTATATAAATAAAGTAACTTTTTTCTTGTATTCTCCATTTTCTAAAACTACTTCCTTTCGATTTCTCTTTTTTAATTCATACTTTTGAGAATCATGGATCTGAATTAGAAAGTCAGAAATTTGAAAACTATCTTTAATGCTCCAGCTTTCATTAAATATAAGTAATGCTTCCTTTCTTCTGTAGCTAATATTTTTTGTAAAAAATTATAATTATTATTTTAATATTCATATTTTGTATGTAGACTTTCGTTTTTTAAAATTCTGTTAAGCTTTTTTTGTTCTTCATGAGAATAAATATTTTATTTCTATTTTTGTCACCAGAGTTTTGGAGCATAATTCATTTTTTTAACTTTTGATGGTTCCCAATATTTTGTCTTCTTCATTTAAATAATTTTGTTCCTTTTGTCAAATACATATCTATCTTTAACAACGCCACCACTGGAATAATACTGTTTTTGCAATCAATGTTGTCTACTTATAACATGTAACATTTTTTGCAATAAAAATTTTGTCCATTTAAATGGAGCCCCTCCTGAAGAAGCTCATTAATACAAGCAATTCTAATTTGTTTAAAAAATAGAGATATAAATGTAGTGGGTTGAATAACACTACTGGATACAAATATTTCAATAACAGATGTGCAGATAAAATTAGACTGTCCTTAATAATGGGTTTAAGATTCCTCTACTGAATGGATATTTGAAATCAATAGCAATTTAGGTTTCTAATTGTTTGAAGAGGGACATGTTAAATTGAGATACAATTGATTAAAGGAAATGAAAGCTAATTCTAATAAATTTCATGATTTAGAATTTTTGTTTAACTGAAATTTATGATCAATTTTTTTATTATTCTGCCCACACTATTTTTTCCTGACAAACCTGCTTAGTTCTCTCTGCATTGTCAGCTACGTCACAACGAATATCTGGTTCGCTACAGCTGAGAGCTGTAGAGTTTTACAAGTGGCGTAGGTTCCAAATATCCTGGAATACCACTACCCATATCGTTTAGTGCCTTGTGAACTTTGCGTGGAAAGACTTATACCAGACTGGACATGCATACTCTGCAGCACTTTGAAATGTTGCTAGTGTCGTCGTTCGGAGGGTTTGTCGTTTGGAGTCCTCCCTACTACCAGTGATCCTCGAAAGGATACTATTTCTGGCTTCCAGCTTAATTCTCATATCCTTACAGTGCTGCCTGTATGACAGACAAAGTGATTGGTCTCTTTCTTGTTATTCAAATGTTTCTGGCAAGTTAATAGCAAAATGGCGTTTAGACAATGTAATGATAGCTCAGCATAAAGAAGTTACATAAATTTTATTTTAAACAGGGCATGAATGTTAATTTAGCACAATGATTGAATGAAAGTGAGAGTTCTGGCGCGCAGACCAGAGGGTAATCCTTCCATCTCCTGTTAAAACAGACGCTGAGAACACAAGTCAGTTCAGTAGGTGGCAAAAATCACACGTTCGTCGGAACTGCGAGGTATCATCTGTCGTTTCTACCTAACACTACTTCATGAAGTCATCATTCAGCTATTTCTTCTTGTTCACATGAAATGTGATACTGGATGGAGGGCTATGGCTTCCACAGCCAGAAATCCTACGCTACAAGAACTTGGACTGACCAATTCAACACATATCTGTTAGTCCATTCTGCAGGCTGAAAGCAATACGTATCACTAGTCCACTGAAGAGTGCTCTTCAGAGACAGATAAGAGTTTCTACATATAAAAAGCAAATTTAACTGTGTAATATGTTTACAAAAAATAGACTTTGTAGTGAAAAATGTTGTAACATTCGCCTATCTGTCTAATATTCGGTTTCTGATATTGATAGCTATATAATGTGAACCTTAGAGTTTCTGTCAGGGTGTCTCTAGGTTCAGTCCACAGGGAGGATGATCTTTCCGTAGGACGCTCTTCGGACAGCATCAGTTTGTTCTGGGAGTGAGAGACACTGCTGTATCCAAGGTGAGGGTAACGATAGTACCTAATATACTTATCGTATGCACAGATGTGGCGGAGAGTCCTCCGGTGGTTGTGCTGCTGCGGCAGCACTGAGGAGGAGGAAGAGAACAACGTTCAGTTGGAGGAAGAGGAGAAGAAAGTCCAGCTGGAGGCGGAGGGCGCCCCTCCAGACCCAGTGGCGGTCATGCAGCAGGTGAGGCTCGTCGCTGTACGTCACTCCAGAATGCTAGCAGTGTTTTGGGGCAGACCCACTGTTCAGGGGATGCACAAAAATATGGGAACGCATTGCCACACCTAACACAGAAAACCCATGGTAATTAAATAATAGCCTGCAGTCGAATGGGAATGGATGA
Organism: Schistocerca piceifrons; assembly: GCF_021461385.2. NCBI lineage: Eukaryota > Metazoa > Arthropoda > Insecta > Orthoptera > Acrididae > Schistocerca > Schistocerca piceifrons. The sequence continues at coordinate 550,951,473 of NC_060143.1, forward strand.
CTATGCATTCTGTATCGTTCTCAAGGGGTCTTATACCATCCTTTCTGCAAAATAGTGGCAATTTCAGGTAACAACGATGCAGGTGGATAGCATTCTCGCACCTGTCTCTCCAAAGTAGATCACAAAGGCTCGATAATATTGAGGCCTGGTGACCGTGATAACCAGGGGAGATGTGACAGTTCATCTCCCTGGAAAAGGAAACCAGTCCTGGTCGATGGGAACAGTTTGAACAGGGGCCCTGTTAACTACGAGCACAGCATCGCCATTGGGGAACAGACGTTGTACCAGGGGATCAGCCAAAATGCTCATATAGCCATGGACATTAATGCAACCTTGTATAGTGATCGCAGGGGCCCATGAAATACCACGATACTGCTGCCCCAATCATCTCCAAACCCCCGTCGTTTTTCGCTCTTGGGATGTAAACTCGGCCATAAGTTGGAAACATTGTACAACATCACTGATTCGACCAGGTGACCTTCTTCTATTGTTCCACAGTCAAGGTCTTTTGTCTTTCGCACCACGTTTTCCTCTTACGGGCATTTTTGTCCTTGTTGATTGGTTTTGGAATTCCAGTTAGCCCTGAAAGTCTCTGCTAATGGAGCTTCCTTAGTGTTGTTGTGGTGCACATGGCGTTCGCGAGTGCCACGTTCGGTTCTGCAGTGACTTTTACTGCTGACTCATCCTACTGTTCGTCGCAATCCTCTCCATGACCGTGTGTCACGATCTCTCAACACACGCTTTCGTCTCTGTTCTCACTTAGCGGATGACGGTTTTTTTCGTTTCCCTGTACACGCTACAGATCTTTGGCATGGTGCCTCTTGGAACACCGAACACTTCGGCTACCTTGGTTACGGAAGCACTCGCCATTCGAACACCAACAGTTTTTCCACGTTCGAATTCACTTAACTACAGTATAACATTGTTGTTACGACGACTGACATCTGCAACCTATTGAGGATATAGCACAGGTGCCGTTCGTGGTCAGAGACAACAGAGCAACCTGCAGGCTTGTCCAGAATAGCACAAACTTCTCTCAATGTTTCCATAGTCCCGTCCAACGGCTTTATACAGAAGAAGCCAGGCATTACATCATACTGCAATTAGCTGTTCCTGCTTCTGCACCTGGACAAGCTTCCCTAGTGACATATACACAGCTAATCAAGGTTCAAGGAGACTGAGCTCTCCTGAGAGACCCATTCTGCTCTTACCACTTCTCTACTCACTACTTGACACTCCCCACCTCCTCCTGTACTGTTGGGTCCGCTTCTCGTGGCCTCTACTGGCCAGTTCCTTTTTACATGCGGATAGACGGATAACCTGATCAGACTGGTGTGCAAAATTAAAGCCACAAACCAAAATTTTGCAAGGTTGCGTTTATTGTGCCACAAAACAGTATAATCATCTCATAGTACTGTAGAAACAACACAAAGAATACAGAACGTAAACGACTGCAACATGCATAATGGTAGACAAAAATGTCTTCGTGTTTTCCAACTTAAAGGATTTGCACACACATTCTGACAACTGGTTAAAGTGCTGAATGTGAGGTGTGACCACCTCTGGTGCCAACACAGACCATACAAACGACGGGGCATGCTGTTAATGTTGTTTTCAGTCTCATGTTGAGGCAAGAACGCCCATTCTTATTGCAGCTGCTGTCAAGTCTTGGTGAGTGGTTGGCGGATGCTGAGGTGATGCAACCTGTATCCACAGTGCATCACAGACGTGTTATACTGGATACAAATCGGTAGAACTAGCAGGCCACGTCATGAGTGCAAATATCTTCCGTTCCCAGGGAAACATCAACCACCCGTGCTCTATGAAATCGATCGTTATCGGCCAGCAATACGACGTCTGGGCCCACAGCACCTTGCAACAACTGCACAGGAGGTCCCAAGAAAACCTCACGGTACCTGACAGCAGTTAAGCCATGCCGATTTAACTGTACAATTTCATGAAGAGGTGTTCGAGTGGTCAACGTAACCCCCGCCCACACCATTAGGGATCATCCTCGTTATCAGTCTCTTCCACAATGGTTGGGTCACGAAATCGAGTTCCGCATTCCCTCCAGATCCAAACTGGTCGAGAAGCACTGTTCACACCAAATTGTGACTCATCAGCGAAAATAACATTGGACCACAATTCGACCGTCCAGGTGGCGTCTTCACTGCTCTACTCTAGACGTTCCTTTCTGTGAAGATGCGTCAGAGGTACACATACAACAGGTCTCCGACAGTAAAGGCCACTCTTCCGAAGCATTCTGTACACCGTTTGCCTCCATGCAACACGTGCAGTGGATGCTGCGAGGTCAGATGCCAGTTGCCGTGCAGCCAAACAACAGTTCTCTGTTGCTCATGTTACACGTGGTCAGCCCTGCCCTGGTCTTCGGGACACAGTTTCGATCTGTATAAACTTTCGCCCATCTAATTCATATTAAGCCATCGGGTCACATCAGTCTGCGACTGTCCTGCTACCATGCTTCCCACGGCCCTCCACCGCAGAGAGAGTTTTAGGCGTCATCTCAGAAACTTGCCTGTGATATATATATTATTCATTTTGAGGTTGAAGCCAATTCTTGTGTCTCTGTAAGCAATCCAAAAATATGTGAACTGTACTCTACAATACATAAGCACCTAAGAAAATTATTACACGTCGATCGGCAGTGGGCACAAGTGAAACGGAACATTGCTGCTTTGTGCTATTGGCAAGCATCACGAACCGTTGACATGGTATCGATTTGAAAAGTCTCAAGGAAAATTGAGATTAAGATGCAAACACGTGTTCTTAATAACGACATAGTCCAGTTTTAAGAAAATTTTCCTGTGTTAAATCTACATTCAGAGTCAGGTGTCGGCTACGATGTAGCTAATAAACCCTTTTCTTTACAGGAGTGGCAGACGTTTCTGCAGGAGTTCTACGCAGTCTACAGCGGACTGGCAGATGAGCTGTCTATACAGTCACAAGACGTGAGTATCACTACCTCTCTGGACTTGTGTTGTAACTGATAGTCGCAGATTCTTACGGCGCATGTGCTAGTTGCAATCCGTACAGAGCCCATAATGATGGCATAAAACCTATTAACATTAAATCTAGAAGTGGAGTTAGATGTTGGTTAATCTGTAGCTGATACAGTCCTTCGTCTACAGGAACGTGAGCTGTTTCTGCAGGAGTGTTTCGAAATGTACTGCAGGATGATGGAAGAGGAGCTAATGCAGTCAATAGGGGTGAGTGTTACTAACTCTGTATACTTCAGTCTTAACTGTTAGCCATATATTCTAGGTAGCTTTTGCCGACAGCAGATTACAGTGGTGAAGGCATTCATTTCTTCAGTCGCCCCAACCCCCCACGTAACCAAAAACATTACGTACATCCACTAACTACATTTCTCTGCATCTATTCATGTCTATTGTGCACTCCGACGGACTTGGGCAAATCCAGCAGGACAATGCGTCACCCCACACGATCATAATTGCACTTGAGTGGCTCCAGGAACGCTCTTCTGAGTTTAACACTTCTGCTGCCCACTAAAGATCACTATGCCACCGAGACTGTCTGATACCACAATGTTTAACAACATTTCCCTGTTATTTGAAACATGTCAACAAGGTAGGCTACATTTTCCTCACATTTAAACGGATTTATTCAGAGTTATTGACACTGAAGCGTTGTGTGAAATCTGCCACGAAATCCCGTCAGTGATAATGAGAATAAGACATACTCGGTTTTCTTTTTCTTTTTGAATGGTTTCGTCATGTTGGTAGTCTACGTCCAGAATTAAGAAGCTAGCGTCACTGACCTCTTAAAGAGCCTAATAATTGTGTATTAAAACAGTCAACAAATTTGAAAAAACCTGCACGAATACCACTTCACCATCAGTGAAGCAGTTTAACAACAGCTTTGCCCACCTAGATCAGAAATTTACCACACATTTCCATTTGCCTCAATGCCTCATCAGCTGTAGTGACGTCACAAAACGTTGTCCTCGTCTCGCAGGAGACGGCGGCCCCTCCGCTCGCCCCCGCACCCGCAGCCCGCAGCGCTTCGGAGGTGCCTCACCGGAAGGGGAAGCGACGTCAGCGTCGTCGTGGCCGGCCCGCCACCGCCCCCCGTAGTTCATCCTCCAGCAGCGGCGACGCTCCACGCACCAGGTGGAGGCCGCGGCGGCGCTACCGCAGGCGGAAGCTACGTGCGGGTCTTCGAGGCCGGTTCGCCGCCCGCACCGCCGCCGCCGCTGCCCCCAGCAGCTCCTCGTCCGCCTCCGGTAGCAGTTGGGAGCTGCGGCGCTAGAGGCGGAGGCCCAGCCGCCGTTGTCGCGCCTGCGTCCGCAGCAGCGTGGGCGCGCGGAGGCCGTGAGTCAACAGGCAGATTCTGCGCGACGACTACAGACTGTGTTCGCGTGCACAACAGTAAATAAATGGATCCCTCGGGTCCGTCTTGGCACTCTGTTGTTGTTCTTGTAGTTTCAATCAGTGACAGACCTCACAGCGGTGACCGACATTACGAAATCGTTAATCGAATCGTTTCTGGGCATCAGCTGTGTTAGCGTCAGATCCCGCTAGATTATTGTGCGCGGAAATGTTAGCAGCAGCAAGCAACAGGTGCTTCACAGAGTCTCCCTCTGCAGCAGGGCGCCTCGCGTTTTTTTAGTGTATTTCGTGGTCGTCAGACAGTTTCACGCCATGTTTGACGGCCATTTCCCAAAGGAGAATTCTGTTCAGAAAACTTAATGGGAGCAGCAAGGTTGCCATGGAGACATCCCAGTGGCAGTTTGGATCAGGCGTCGCGTCGCTGTCTGGCGGCGTCAAACTTTTCCGCTGCTGCCTGCTTCTCTGAATATTCGAGCAACCAGTCACAAGCACAGAGTGTGACACGAGATGACCTCCACCAGCACATATACATATACATACGAATTGTCTGTAAAGCGCTAGAACGGACGTGCTGGACACACTGAAATATTTCATCTGATTTTGAGGAAACTATTTCGTAAACATATAGATTTTCTCACATCCCAAACTGACACCTTGGAGCGGTAGTAAATTGGACTTCTTTTCGCTGTTCATCATAGTTATTGTTATGCATCAAAGTCAATACACAATACACGAAATCTTAAGAGTTTACAATGGTAAACATGCATTGTGTAGACTTTGTTCCATTTCAGGCCATACATTGCTCAATATCATATTTAGATAACATATTGAAATAGTGTTATGTTGAAGACAAAAAGATATTTCCATTCTCGACATATTGGTTTGTATATATATGGGAGGATAACATGGTACATTCAATTCTACATGCGACTTGGATGACCTATAGTCATAACATACGTCGTATTTCATGTCCTTTACTAGATACGAAAATGGCATTTTCTTGCAAATGCTGATGTGGACCAGACACACACTGTGTCATGCAATTAATACCATAAACTTTTTTATCTATCGAGGTATGGAAGCAACTGCAGTTTTTTCGACACAACCATATACTTTTTTGGAACTGCAGTTAATATCTTGTCAAAGAAGCATACAGTGACAGAACACAAGTTTATGTTTACTACAACCTGTGTGGGCTACTGAGCTCTAATCAAAACCTGTTATGTGTTATGTCACAAGATGTAATCCCTAACTACACCTTGTGAGCCTTTCAGTTTGCATCAAGGCCATTTCTTTACTTACAACCTTTTAATGCTTTACAGGTGCGTGTAACGACATCAGATTCCAAATTAATTTTCTAGCATCGTTATTGAAACGGTCTTCATAGGCAGGCGTCTGATACAACACTTCAGTTTCTTTTACTAAAAGATGATACATCCAACCTGCTATCATCCCGTGATGCAAACTGTCAGGTAAAATTCCCTGTCCACATCTTCAAATTACAAAAGCCCTGGAAACATACAGAACACAAGATGACTGTTCCCACTAACTTATTAGTCGTGGTGTATGGCCAAAGCTGCTATAGTAATTAGCTTTGACGTTCTCATTTTAACTTTAGATTCGTTTCTCATTCAGTAAAATATCGAGTGTGCTTAAGATTAACCTACATCCCCAACACCGGTAAACTAAAAATAGTGTTACATCAAATCAGTTCGCCCTGTGATCGGCATGCGAATGGCTACATGGTTTTTTTATGTCAGCAGATTTGTTTAACTTTTATGTTGAAGTGTTGAACGAAACTGAAGACGAAAAATTCTAGGGTTAAGTTTTGCAAAGATCGACAAAGATCTATTGATAGGGCTTAAGATTAAATTAAAGGTAGAAGCCTGAATCGTAGCAGCTAACTGATAATGAAACACTGAAGAGTGCAGAAGAATTAAGCAATTCTGGCAGCTTTCAACTAAAATTTCACGCTACAGCTGAACAAGGATAAGTAGAAGCGGCATCGAAAAATCTTTACTGCCTTTAAACAGTCGAGCACTGAGGTGACAAAACTCAAGGGACTGTGATATGCACGTACACAGATGGCGGTAGTACGGCGTACACAAGGTATAAATGGGCAGTGCACTGGCGACGTAGTCATTTGTACTCAAGTGATTCATGTCAAAACGTTTCCTGTGTGATTTAGGAGGTACGACGTGAATTAACGGTGTCTGAACAGGGACTCGTAGTTGGAGCTGGACGCATTGGCCATGGTATTTCGGAAATCGTTAAAGAATTCAGTACTGCGAGATCGACAGTGTCAAGAGCATGCCGAGGATGCCAAGATTCAGGCATTTCCCCCCACCACGTACAACGCAGTTGCCGACGACCTGCACTTAATGACCGAGAGCAGCGGCGTTTTCATAGCTGTCGGTGCTAACAGACAAGCAACACTGTTTGAAATAACTGCCGAAATCAATGTGGGACATATCCGTTAGGATACGGCAGCGAAATTTCGCACTGATGGGCTACGGCAGCAGACAGCCGACACGAGCGCCTTTGCTAACAGCATCACGTCCCCTGTCGCACCTTTCCAAGGCTCATGGACATTTTGGTTGCACCCTAAACGACTGGAAAACCGGGGTCTGACCATGTGAGCTCCGATTGCAGTTGGTAAGAGCTGATGACAGCATTCGAGTGTGGTGGAGATTCCACGAAGCCATGGACCCTCGTTGTCAACAAGGCGCTGTTCAAACTGGTGGTGGCGCCATAACCATGTGGGCTGTGTTTACACGGAATGGACTCGTTCCACTGGTCCAAGTGAACCGATAATTGAATGGTATGTTGTGGTACTTGGAGACCACTTGCAGCCTTTCAACGATGGTATTTTTATCGATAACATTGCACCATGTCAATCAATGGCCACAGTTGTTCGCAATTGGTTCGAACAAAATTCTGGATAATTCAAGATAAAGATTTGGCCACCCAGATCACCCGACATGAATGCCATAGAACATTTATAAGACATAATCAAGAGATCAGTTGGTGCACAAAATTCTGCATCAACAACACTTTCACAATTACGGATGGCTGTAGAGGTAGAATGGTTCAGTATTTCTGCTGGAGACTTTCACTAACTGCTTTATGCTGGACAAAAGGAGATCCGATGTGATGTAGGCAGGTATCCCATGACTGTTGTCTTCTCAGTGTAGCATACATAGAGCGGTTTTATCCAGAGATGAGCGATCACACTCCAAGAAAAAAGACATTTTTCGCACACAGTAAGTCTGTTACCCCAAGAACAAACAAAATTATGGCTATGATACCTCATGTTGGCTCTACTGACTATAAAGTAATGCTGTACATGGTATGGTTGTAACATGAAGTCCTGTTCAGTGGAGACACAGGATTTTCTCCAAGTGTCTGGACACATCGCCTTCATCTCGTGCGTTACATGACAGAGCCGCAACGAATGCAGCAAATGTGACACTTGTAACTTAAGACCCTTCTTCACAAATCCTGTTGAGAGCTAACTGGCAACCCAGGCAGTGTACCCACTACATACTGTGGGATATCGCCGGACTGTATCTTACCGCTTAGGGCGTGAACAATATGATTGTGTATATGACATCATGAGAACCAGACACCAACTCACTGGGTCTCGAGACTGGACGCTTGACTTTCTGAGCAGAACAGTCTGCAAAACGAGTTCACTGTTTGTATTCAAATAAGACGCTCTCAATCCGCAGCACTGGCCCCACTCGAGATCTGTTAACAAGGACATGTCCCATGTGCCTGAATCAACTGGACTGCACCAATACACCAAATCAGTGAAGAAATTCGCGCTGATCATTTTGTCCTGAGTCGACACCACTTCAAATAGGATGTGAAACAGATAGTATTGTTGCAAATTGGGAACGCTTGTATAAGGTCCATATCTATGTCACAAAGCCCACTTTAGAGCAGATCACTTATAAAGGAAGCAGCTGCTTCTTTATGGGCAAGTTCAAGTAAACGCGATGAAAAGCAACCAATGATAAGAGATCCTAATAGAAAATGCTTAAAAAGAAAAACTTTTATCCTACTCTCATTGTTTGTATAGTTTGAGTTTTGCTGATCACCAGCCTCTTTCTTGATACTCTTTTGCCTACAGAAAAATGCTATGTAGAGCCACCAATGTTCTGTAGGACAAAGTTAATACTTATTCTCGGTGCAGTTGACGTTACTGCACTGTGTGTCAAATCAAGAAGCTGAGTCCGTGAAATGTCACTCTACAGTCAAGATGAGTTATGAGTATGGCAAGCTGATCGTCGAACTGGCATACACATAGCGACATTATTCGAATATTAGACAACTAACATGAGATGCAAAACACTGAACATCTGCCTCATCATGGTCCCTGCGCTCATAACGGTCCTATCTGCTGCCTCCTAGCTATAAATTGTGGCTCCTAGCTACACCGAGGAGAATGCAGAAGTGCTTTGCGCTGGCTTTCTGGAGGCATCTGTGAAGGCTGTGTCAACACAAGACAGTATGCAGTCGTCTCCAGGCGATCCATTAAGAACCAGATCATGAACCATGCTCACCCTCCCCTGGACTGTATTGTGAGTGAAGGATGTGGGTGAAGGAACACCAAGAACGGAAACTGGACCAGTGTGTGTTCTCTAGCCCTGATGGCCATGGTAGTTGGGAGTGGACGTGGCCAGGTTCCAGCACACATCTGACGCATGCAGTCCCATAAGATGATCGGGCAGGGTGGGGGGAGGGGGGCGTGCATCAGTCATGTTTTGTGCCAGAACTGTCTACAGTCTACATAGGTTGGATGCTGCTCGTCACCAATTGGAGGGCTGTGCACTACTGCGATAGTACCCTCCAGCCTATTGTCCAGATCTTCCAAGGCAATAATGCACGAGCACACCGCACCCTCCTCGTGAACATCTTCTTCCAGATGGTGGGAATTCAGTGAATGGAATGAATTGCAGTATCTCCTCACAAGAATCCTTCTCAGTATGCTAATAACAAGCTGTAGCTTTCACTGTGTAAACATAGAAACCCTTCTTGTACAACGAGGAAGGCAGAGTGCATTTACTTTGGTTATTCAGAAAACTTAGTCTTTCATTCCTTCTCCACTTGTATTTAAGCACACATGTGCTCATGGACACGCAAGTTACACCATTTTTGAGCAGTTTATAAAGAGAAGGGTACCAAAAAGGTTTACTTCTGTTGTGTTCACCGAAGTACACTTGACATTAAATGTAAAGGTGACAGGAAGAGAATCCATCATCACAGAAGGTAGTCGCTCTGATTGATCTTTCTTACTAGGCACACAACATTTGTCTCAATGCAAATTAGTTATCATCAGAAATTTAAGGCAACCAGAGTAAGAAACACCCAACAATAATTTATTAATACACTCCTGGAAATTGAAATAAGAACACCGTGAATTCATTGTCCCAGGAAGGGGAAACTTTATTGACACATTCCTGGGGTCAGATACATCACATGATCACACTGACAGAACCACAGGCACATAGACACAGGCAACAGAGCATGCACAATGTCGGCACTAGTACAGTGTATATCCACCTTTCGCAGCAATGCAGGCTGCTATTCTCCCATGGAGACGATCGTAGAGATGCTGGATGTAGTCCTGTGGAACGGCTTGCCATGCCATTTCCACCTGGCGCCTCAGTTGGACCAGCGTTCGTGCTGGACGTGCAGACCGCGTGAGACGACGCTTCATCCAGTCCCAAACATGCTCAATGGGGGACAGATCCGGAGATCTTGCTGGCCAGGGTAGTTGACTTACACCTTCTAGAGCACGTTGGGTGGCACGGGATACATGCGGACGTGCATTGTCCTGTTGGAACAGCAAGTTCCCTTGCCGGTCTAGGAATGGTAGAACGATGGGTTCGATGACGGTTTGGATGTACCGTGCACTATTCAGTGTCCCCTCGACGATCCCCAGTGGTGTACGGCCAGTGTAGGAGATCGCTCCCCACACCATGATGCCGGGTGTTGGCCCTGTGTGCCTCGGTCGTATGCAGTCCTGATTGTGGCGCTCACCTGCACGGCGCCAAACACGCATACGACCATCATTGGCACCAAGGCAGAAGCGACTCTCATCGCTGAAGACGACACGTCTCCATTCGTCCCTCCATTCACGCCTGTCGTGACACCACTGGAGGCGGGCTGCACGATGTTGGGGCGTGAGCGGAAGACGGCGTAACGGTGTGCGGGACCGTATCCCAGCTTCATGGAGACGGTTGCGAATGGTCCTCGCCGATACCCCAGGAGCAACAGTGTCCCTAATTTGCTGGGAAGTGGCGGTGCGGTCCCCTACGGCACTGCGTAGGATCCTACGGTCTTGGCGTGCATCCGTGCGTCGCTGCGGTCCGGTCCCAGGTCGACGGGCACGTGCACCTTCCGCCGACCACTGGCGACAACATCGATGTACTGTGGAGACCTCACGCCCCACGTGCTGAGCAATTCGGCGGTACGTCCACCCGACCTCCCACATGCCCGCTATACGCCCTCGCTCAAAGTCCGTCAACTGCACATACGGTTCACGTCCACACTGTCGCGGCATGCTACCAGTGTTAAAGACTGCGATGGAGCTCCGTATGCCACGGCAAACTGGCTGAAACTGACGGCGGCGGTGCACAAATGCTGGCAGCTAGCGCCATTCGACGGCCAACACTGCGGTTCCTGGTGTGTCCGCTGTGCCGTGCGTGTGATCATTGCTTGTACAGCCCTCTCGCAGTGTCCGGAGCAAGTATGGTGGGTCTGACACACCGGTGTCAATGTGTTCTTTTTTCCATTTCCAGGAGTGTAATACTAGACTTTTTCTGCAACTTTGCTTGGACATGCATTTGACATACACAGTAAGACCAAGAAAAATGTGACACTCTTTGATAGCCGATATCAATGGAACAAAATGACATACCGTTACAATAATACCTTGGGGGGAAAGGTTATTTTATGTGTTCAAAGTGATTCCCTATTAGCAGCCGAAGAACGTCACTGGCGCCGAACTGTTGACCGAACTACAGCTATCAGTTTTGCTGATGTGATAGCCACACAGGATGTCTCGATCATTTCTCGTAGCTCATTCAGTGCACATGGCTTCTGTGGATAAACTTCGTTTTTCAGTATCCCCAATAGGTATAAGTCAAGAGGAGTAGGATTTGGAGACTTCTGTGGCTACTCAACAGCTCCTCTTCAACCTATCCATTATACAGGAAGATTTTCATCCAGGTAGGCTCTGACATCTCTGTTGTAGTGAGGTGGAGCGCCATCTTGTTGTAGTAAAAATCTATCATTCCAAACACCTCTCAGATGGCGGATAAAACATGTGTTTGCAGCATATGAAGATACACCCCACCAGTTACGATATCTTCAAAGAAGAACTGGGCCAAACAAAACAAATGATGGAAGACCATACCACACATTAACACCCAGTAGACTAACATGTTCGTCCACTTGAAGTTGAGGATTTTCAGGATCCCAGTGCACACAGCTGTGGAGGTTTACAGTACCATTCAGTTTGAATTGCGCCTCGTCAGACCAGAAAACCATCCCTGCAAAGTATTCATCCTCACGAAGTATGCCTTCAAATCACTCTCAGTACCCCGTCCTTTGATACAGGTCATCTTCGTTCACAATGTGCAGCGATCTTGGAGTCTACACTTTCCACTTTACAGCTTTCAGAAATCGTTGTACGCTTGATTAGCTTACCTCACTTTTACATGCACCCTGCTTCATAGATTTTTGAATACACCTAGTAAAATGATGTGACACAGCATTGCTGAAAGCTGGATTTTGTTGATGCTTTCAATCGGCCACACCTTGATGCTTTCAATCGGCCACACCTTTCCTAATGCATATCCTGGACATTACCGTTGGCTTCATATTCATCCTAAATATGATGAACTGTTGTACGTGTTGGTGACAGTTCTGTACCTCCATCATGTTTCTGTACTTGCAGTACTAATTCAGTATGGCCTTGCATTGCTCAAATGACAATCTTCATCATTCATTGCTGCACTGTTATCTGCTGGAAAACGCGCGCCGAAATCTGTTGAGAAAGCAATGGACTACACTACCATGCAAAATTGCTATGATGAGTCATTTTGTTCCAAAGATATTAACTATGAAAGAGTGTCTAAGTTTTTCTGGATCCTTCTGTGTATTGCAGACATCTCCTCTTCTTCCTCTCTCCTATCTCTCTCCTCACCTCATCGTTCCAGCTCTGTATTTCCATCCCATCCTTCCCAAGCTGTTTCTCCACATCCTTCACTACACTTCATTCATCTCCTTTCAGTTTCTCTCTCCGAGCACATTTTCTTCCCCCTCTCTTTTTCCACATTCTCCTCTCCTCACTCTGTCCATATCATCCTGCCCCTTTTCAGCCTATCCACAACCCTTCTACCCCCTCCACCTGCTTCCTGCATTTCCACCACTCAAAGTATATCTCCCCTCCCCCTCTCTTTCCCTAGCCCCAGCTCTCTCAGCTGTCTCTCCATCTTCTCCACCCCTTCTCCCAGTTCATCACCCCCTCTCCCATCGATGTATCTCATGCTGGAATTGCCAATGCTACATGCATAAGATGGCTCCTCCCCCCTCTCTCTCTATCTCCTCCTCCCAACATTTTCTATATAACTCCTCATCCCCCCCTTTTGTCTATTTCCTCCACTCACTCTCTCTGACCATGTCATCTTTCTCCACTCACTCTCTCTGACCATATACTCCATCCCCTCTCTCTCACAAAATCTTCCTATCCCCTCCCTCTGACCACATCTTCCTACTCCTTCCTCTAACCACATCTATCTACACCTCTTCCATCTCCACCTACCCCTCTCCCTTTTCCACTTGCCCACTAGCCCTCTGCATACGACTTCCACCTGCCTCATACTAATTCCATTCTTCCCCAGTGTCCATTTCCTCTTCCCCCTCGCTATATTCATCTCTTCTATCAATCTCACCCTGTCCCAAGTCATGCTCATAAGCACATGTAGCCTCTGCAATACAATTGAATAAAGCAAGCAGTTACTACATCCAGCTTGAATAACATTTCTGCATCTGTAAGATCACAGATGATATGCAGCACCATGCCTTTCTGTTAGCTAATGCTGGCCCATCGGTGTTTCAACTCTTCAAGGAGCTTCATCCCAATGCTGAGCCACAGGCCCTCTCATACACCACCACTGAGGGTAACCTCGACAAATATTTTGAATCCCATAATCCACATCACTGCAGCCCATCACAAGTTCTTTAGTTACCAGAAGCTATTCTGAGAGACCTACTGTGAATGGATTGCCCATTTCAAGGCCTCTCCATGGAGAGTAGCTTTTCTTGTTCCAGTAGTTAGTGTCATTAGCAGTATGCCTTCTATCTGGTAAGGGACATGGTGGTGGTGCATTCGCCCAATGAGGCTCTCTGCCAAGACCATCTCAAACATAAGGAATCTTTGGTGGATGCATGCCTTTCCATTTTTAGTGCCTATGAACAATCTTTCTTTCTTTGAGAGGGAAAAATTTGCGGACTTCTCGATGACGCAACGTGCAGAAGGATAGAAGGATAACCGACAAGTCGCCTTCAAAGAAGAGCCGTTGAACTTCTTCACAGTACCTTTGATGGAAAAACTGCCAAGAAACTTCGACCACGAGCGGCTACCAAAGGTCCACAAGGAGGGGACACCTTTGCGTCCAATAGACAGCAACATAAGAGCAGCAACCTATGAACTAGCCTAACACGTGACGGGTCTCCTTAGTCCATTAGTGGGAAAATGCGAAAACCACATCCACAGTTCCATCCACTTTGTGCAACGTACACAAGAACTTCGGCTCCAGGATAGAGGCTTGTTAGTGAGCTTCGACGTAGTGTCCCTCTTCACTAGGGTACCACTGAAAGACTCCATCGATCTGATACGCAAGAAATTCGACAACAACCTAACAAGGCTCTTCGAGTTCGTGCTCACCTCAACATACTTCCTGTTCGACGGAAATTATTATGAACAGACAGATGGCGTCGCCATGGGATGCCCGCTTTCACCGGTTGTAGCCAACTTTTTTATGGAGAATTAAGAGGAGAAGGCAGTAGAACAAGGAAAACAAAAGCCAACTTGTTTCTTCCGCTACGTGCATGACACGTTCGTTGTTTGGCCACATGGATGGGACAGCTTAAATGAATTTCTGGGACACCTCAACTCGCTGCACCCCAACATACAGTTCACGATGGAGGTGGAGCAGGATGGTGCCCTACCGTTTATTGACGTCCTGGTGAAACGGAAACCTGACGGCAAGCTGGGACACGGTGTATACAGAAAACCTACATACACCTAAATGCCTTCAGTTGCCACGACAACTCCCAGCGTGAAGGCGTTTTACGCACACTTGTTCACAGGGCACGATCGATGCGATCAGGAGAGCCTTCCAGCAGAAATGCAGCACCTCGAGACAAAGTTTCGGAAAAATGGGTAAAACCAAAAGCAAATAAGACTTGCACTCCGACAGACTGCGCCAAGAGAACAAGAAGAAGAAACAGAAGAACACAAGTCATTGGCGTGAACCCCTTTGCCGGAACCACCTCAAGAAAAACCGGTAGAATCCTGGGGAAAACACAGTGTGAAATGTGTATTCCGACCCCCTGCAAAATCCTAGACTCTACTAGGTTCAATGAAAGATGACCTAGGCCTTCGAAAACAAGGCGTTTATCAAATTCCCTGTCAGTGCAGAAAATCATACATTGGGGAGACAGTCCGCACTGTAGAAGAGAGGTGCCACGAACACAGGCGACATACCGAATTACGCCAGGCCACTAAATCAGCCACGGCTGACCATTGTATAATGACTGGCCATACTATGGACTATGAAAAAACAAAAATACTCTATCAATCCTACTTCTGGGACTGCGTTACTAAAGAGGCCATCGAAATGCAACTACAGGACGATATAATTAATAAAGACAGCGACCTTCAACTTGGTCAGGCTTGGAACCCCGCACTCAGCCTGGAGAGAAAGATGCGGTCCCAGAGATCGAACACCACCCCCAACGGCGGCAGCAGGGAGACTGCAGACCCCAGTTCAGACCCAGGCGCCGCTTCCCCCACCACCTCCAGCAGCCGCCGCGCCGGCCGCACCGAAGGCACCGGGAGAGAAACGGGTGAGGGGGTAACGACTAGTATATATAGGGCGCCGAGAGGAACAGCACAGCATTCGTCAGGAACCACCTGAAGATGGCAGCGTGCACGTCTGCCGAAATATTGTGGAGAAATTACGACGCTACCCGATCGGATACCCGAGAACTGTTCAAATTGAAAATACGCCAGGAAAACTTCAGATCGCATAGAGATGGAATAGATTTGGTGAGGAACTATGTATTAGACACATGTACGGGACTATATCATTTGATCAAATTCATTGAAATGAAGGGAATGCAAAGAAATTCTTTCTCCTAGTGATGCTGTTGTTATACATGCTATAGGAGTACCCCTGACAATGAAAATTTAAGGTGTGACAAGACATATGTTCATACAAACTATAAGTTAGAGAGTCTGGTCATAAGCATGATGTGTACCTTTAAGTTGCAGTCTGGCACAAGATCATTCGTTAAGACATTCACTACATTGCAGGTTCATCTTTCTGCATAGTTTTCAGGTATCTAATTTCATATCATTCTATCTTCATTACCACTGACACCATTTCTTTCACTTCTATAAAATTAATGCAGTCTATATATATCCCTGTGGTTGCAAAAATGATTACCCACCTAACCCAGTCACTCCAGTGGTGTTCCTCCTACATACTGTCTGGAAGGACCTCTGGTTATAGTGCCCAGAACTAATAGATGGAAACATTACTGTCAATGATAGTCTGAATTAGGTACGGAGGCATGCTCACACAGCCTAATATTTTAGGTAATTGCTCAAAAGAAACAGACATTCTGGGTTAGAGAATGGTTTTGGTTCAACTTTCCATTTCTCACAAGATATTAATTCCACAGTAGGTTCTCCATTTCAGAACGAGTGTTACGATCTTATTTCAAGTAATTGCATACTCTGATTTTATCCCTGCTGACACTACATGAGTAGATTTCATTTTATTGAATTTGGTAGGTTGTTATAAATCTGTATTGCTGGGTAGATCATGGTCCCCCATGAGTATTCCCACACACACAGTGGGGGAATCACTGGTAGCATGGTTTGTAGGAGGTATGAAGGAACATTAGTAGCAGTGAATGTTTGAGACAGGCTGGAGGTGTGATCAGATAAACCAAAATGTAGTTTAACACTGACTGATTACAACAAGCAGGGGATCCAGGTTTTTAAATAAAGTCCCAGACTGGCACTAATTTTTGTCTATCACAAGCACAATAGCATTTCCCCCAACTTTTTCCTCCCTCTTTCTGATTAAAGAATTCTGGCCCTATAACTTAAAATTTGTACAGTCTTCACATTCAGATCTGTGACAAGCTGGTAAGTGCAAATATTTCCTATTTTTATTACATGAAGACGAAAGTGAGTTTCATTCCATTAAAAACGATTCCTCTCCCTCTCTCTTCCTTTCTTTCAGAGTCTGTGGGCTGAAAAAATTAATCTTTTATGCAGATGATGTTTGTGTATGTTGAATAGTGTGACATATTTGCCCAGAATAATACATTTCTAGATTCTTCATTGACTCAGTTTGATGACCTGGAGCAGTTAATTAGTCAAATCTATGCACTGTTACCACAAAAATAAAATTAGTTTTTGCAGTAATTGTTATTTGGTAAGCTAGTAGAACTTAAATGATAACAATAAAAAACTGTAACAAAATAAATACAGTGTTCAAATGTGCAGGGCAATTATGCAGAATATCTTGATATTTTCTGCAAATAAAGGTACAAAAATATCCTATTTTTGGGAACTATTAGTTTTTCCCCTGAAGTAGAAAGAAGAATAGGTTGGAAAGATTATTAAGGAAGGGCATGTAACTCAGACCGCAGAATGTGAGGGACACACTTCTGAGGATCATGAAGAGCATACCTCAACCTAATAGGTGTGAAAAAGCCTGAGACAGGAGCCAAAAGGTAGTCAGAGTTGAGAGTAAGAATACATAGAAAGAATAGTTAGAGACAGATACGAAATGGATATTATAGTGAACACATCAGTTAAGCAGTTTCTCACTTACCCCCCCCCCCCAATATCCCCCTCCTCCCAAAACATTGCACTAATACTATATAACACTGCCCCTAGCATTGATAACGCCAAATTGAAATGAAGTCACTCATCGATGATTACATCCCGTAGAGCTGCCAAACTACAGGCATGTTGAAGCTTCCTGCCAGATTAAAAATGTGTGACAGACCAAGATAAATTGGGACCCTTGCCATTCATGGACAACTGCTCTGATCTGATTTGATTTGATTTGATTTTGTTTTCTTTTGTGGTGCAAAAAACAAATAAGGTCATATCCACCCAAGTGGGAACCATAGAACACGAACACAAAAAAGGAGTTAAAAGTGACTACATGTTAAGCACAATTGATGCAAGGAAAGAGAGCTACAAACAAGGACTACGTCTTGCAGATAGTTCCACAAAATACACTGTAGGGACAACAGTGGTCTCGAACTAAAGATTAAATGTCCTTCACCGCATTGCTTCGTCAGATAAAAATTAAAATGCTGTCAATAGCCTGTTCATTGTTGACTAAAAAGACCAGTAACTCAAATGGCAAACATACATTAGAACATAATCAGTTAAAATGGGGCATTCGGTCAGGAAATGGTGAACTGTCAAGGTTGATAATAGTGAGCATTAAGTTGTGAGTGATTACTGCTTAACAAATGGTGATGACTAAAAAGACAGTGCCCAATATGCAACCTAGCTAATATGATCTCCTCATGTGGAGAGAACCAAGACAGGTCAGCCAAACTGCTGGGAGAGTTTTACTCCCCAGAGCTTGTTCCCATGAAGGTAAGAACAGCGGTTATGCCAAAGTGACTCCAATAGCTGATAGATGGCAACACAAATACCATCAGAAGGAACGGAAGAACTAGCGGACCGAGCTACGAGGACTGCAGCCGTGGCAGGAGCGTCAGTGTCCTCGTTTCCTGTCAGACCAATGTGACCAGGAACCCACATAAACATCAAAGTGGCTGCATCAAGAGTGAGCAAGTTACAGCTTTCCTGGATCCGTTGAACTAAGGGATGGATGCTGTACAGCACAAAGAGAACTTGAAGGGCACAGAGAGTCAAGGCAGATGACACGATTAAAACGGCTGTGTCGCTGGATATAATGCATGGCCTATACAGGCGAAGAGCTCAGCTGTAAATATTGAGCATGTTCCAGAAGCCAGTACCGAAAAACGTCGGTGACACTGATGAAGGCACACCCAACACCACAGTCAGTACAAGAGCCATCAGTGTATCCAAAGGTGTTATCACTAAGATCTGTGCGAAGGTCGAGAAACTTGCACCGATAGATCGAAGCTGGAGAAGTTTTCTTAGGAAGTGAATGAAGTCCCAGGTGAACAGGGGCTGCCACACGAAGCAAGAAGGTGAAGGGTTCACAGCCATGGGGCAAGTGTCATGTAGCATGAAGTTAAGCTGCCAGAGCAATAGCTGAAAAAGAACTCCAAGAGGAAGCAGAGAAGAGGGAGTCACCCCATACTAGTGGTCAAGTCATCAAAGAATGAGGCATAGGGTGGGTGGCCAGGCATGGCAGACAAATGGCACACGTATCTGCTGAGGAAAACATTACGCAAGTATGACAGCAGTAGTTCAGCACCTTCTGCATAGAGTTTCTCAGTTGGACAAGTGTAAAAGGTACCAGTGGCCAAACGGATTCCACAGTTGTGGATTGTATTGAGACAGTGTAAGATGGATGAACGTGCAGATGGATAAACGAAACACCCAGAGTCTAGTTTTGAACAGACAAGGAATCGGTACAAACAGAGGCGGGTGGTCTGATCTGTTCTCCAGAAGGTACCACTCAGATCACGGACGACATTGAGGGACTAGGTGCAGCAGGTGGCCAGATAAGATATGTGGGACGTCCAAGAAACCTTTCCATGAAGCATGAACCATCAAAAACTGCGTAGTTTCAGAAAACGGAAGAGCTACAGGACCAAAAAGCAAAGACAACGGAAGAAATCCATTACGCTGTGAGAACTTCATACAAACGGCTTTGTCAGTGGAAAAGCGAAAGTCACTGTCGATGTTCCACGACTACAGGCGATCGATACATCACAAAAAACGCCACTCAAGGAGACAAGTTCGTGAAGCACTGCAATACACCGCCAAATTGTCAACGAAAAGGGCATACAGGCATAGGCATAGGGTTTATGGCTATGGTAAAGTGAACAACAGTCAGAATGGAACCATGAGGCACCCTGTTTTTCTCGATAAAATACCGAAATGGCAGAGAACACAGGTATCTTGACACTCTTTCCCTTAAAAATTTCCTAAGGAAACAGGGCAAGAGGCCTTGGAATCCCAATGTATAGAGTGTACAAAGGATACCAGTCCTTCACCAGATCTTGTAGGCTTTCTTCCAGTCCAAAACACGGCCACAGTCTGGTATTACCACAGGAAACCATTCATGATGTGAGGTGACAAAGTGACGAGATGGTCAACTGCAGAACAGTGCACTCAAAACCTCACTGAAAAGTGGTTGGTAAACTGCAAGTTTCAAGTCACCATGCATCCAGGCATGAATCATATGATCCACTACCTTGCAAACACAGTTGGTGAGAGAAATGGGGTGGTATCTAGACGAAAGGTGTTTGTCCTTACCGGGATTAGATATTTGTATGACAGTGGCTTCACGCTATCATCTGGGAAACGTGCCCTCTGCCCAGATGCAGTTGTACGTATGAAGGATAAAGTGCTTCCCACAAGAGAAAGGTGAGGCAACATCTGAATGTGACCACAGTCAGGCCCTGGAGTGGAAGATCGGGATGAGCTGAGAGTACGACCTAGCTCCCGCTGAAAGGAGATGGGTATCACCTGAGCTTCCTCGGCTCGTTTCCTATGGAGGAAGGCAGGGTGACAGTGAGTGGAGCTCGAAATCTCTGTAAAATAGTAGCCTAAGATGATGGAGATAGCAATGGGGTCCACTATGACATAGTCTTCTACGCTCATCCCAGAAACTGGGCATTTGAACTTGGTCCCAGAGAGGTGTCGGAGGTTAGGCGACATGACGGAACAGAGTCGAATTCTTACAAGCACTACATCAAGAAATCCAGCTTTTTTTTACTCTATCTCAAAGAATGAGACAACAATGCACACACAGCTGTTTACAATGAATAGAGTAAGTCATCGTAGGATAATGGTAAAACGCGGAGAGCACGTCTCCACAAGCAGATTGCGACACATCATTCCTCAGTTCACCAATGAACTGGGACACGACTCATTAAGGATGAAGTGCGAAGTATGGACCACTCCGCAGCAGTAAGGATAAGGTCTGCAAGGTACTCTACCCGGTCATTACAGATGGGGAAATGTTGTTAGTCGAATGTCGCCAGGGTGGAGCACAGCCTCCAGTGGGCCTTAGAAAGCTTGCAATTGGGTTTACACATAGATGGGATAGAAGTCAGCAATTGGATAACACACAGGAAATGGTCGCTCGAGTATGTGTGAGAGAAAATGGACCACTCGAAACGATGGGCAGGCTAGGCAGTGCAGAATGAGGACCCCAAATGGGAATCAGTCTGTGGAGGCTGAAAGGAACGAGGGTGCTCCAGTGTTAAGTGAGGTTGAGTTGATTGAGGAGGTCAGCCATGAGGATACCTCTCAGAAAGGTTCTGGGAGGGCCACAAAGGGGATGGTGTGCATTAAAGACCCTGAGCAGCAAAAAGGGGTGATGGGGTTGACCAAAAAACTGAACGAGTATGCCCTGGTGATACTGAATGATGGAGGTAAGTTGACGTTACAAAGAGAAAGGTGAAGTGTAGAAGGAAAATGAAGACTAACAGCCTGCAGCTCGGGGTTCAGTGAGATGGTCTGACAATGAAAGTCATCCAGAACGAGCAATGTGACTCCCCCATTAGATGGACTGCCATCCTTGGGGGGAAGGTCGAAGCAGACCACAAAGAAATGCGAAAGGTCTAAGTGGTCATGAGGACGCAATTTTGTTTCCTGGAGGCAGAAAACAAGAGGACGCTGCTATTCCGAAAGCAGCTGTAATTCCTCCTTGTTGGACAGAGTGCTGCAAACGTTCCACTGGAGGAGAGTCTACATGCGGAAAGGATAGGAGGGATGAAAATAAAGGTTGCCACCTTAATGACTGTCAAGTGCCAGCTTTCAGACTCACTGTTACAGGGCGCTGAGGCTGGAGGATCCTGTTCCACGGGATCTAAAGAGGTGTCGGCAGCCTCTCTTGGTTGGCCTGTGCATTCCAGAGCAGAGAAACGGTTGGCAGTGTGCACGGGGAAATGGAGGTTGGCCAGGTGAGGATATCACACTGCTGAAGAGGCTCTCTGAGTCAGGGAGGAGAAGACCGTTTGCCTTTGATTTCTTAGAGTCTTTGCGGTTGGCAGATCAAGACACAGATGATTGTTGGCTGGAAGGACATAAAAAGTCTTCACAGGAGTATTCCTTCTGTTCTACTAGTTGTGTAGCAAGTGATTTCGCCACCAGAGGCTTGTTATACGGCCAGAGGGGACGCAGACGAGGATGCTACCATGACACTTGGCAATTTGACAGCTGTAGTGCTGAATTTGAGGTCGCAAGTTTGTATGACTGTGTCCTTTATGGAGTGAAGAGTAGCAAGAACAGTAGTTTTAGTGCCAGATTGTAAAATGCAGGGCTTTCAACCAACCAACAACATGCGAGTGACGGGGCTCAGTCAGTAGGGATAGCTATTTAATTTTATTTTTTTTTTAAATCACCAGCCTTCTCAGCTTCTCAGTAGTCGCCGCTATGTGAAGATCGCGATCGGATTGTAGTCTCTGGTCACCGCGTATCTTTGGCGAGTTGGCATCCCGCGGGCCGTGACACGAAAGAACGAGGAAGAAGGGGGTTTCTGGGAGTTAGCTCTAGACTGTGTTTGAGGAGTGACGTCGGTGTTGTAGGGCAAGGCCGCTTGGTTGGCGGGCCCTGCAGAATCAGTCAGTTGGGGGTGGAACGCCGCGGGCTCGAAGATCCTAGCGTGGAGGGCTGGTGTTGTCCCGATGGCTGTCATCGTGTGGTCATTCAAAGGCTGAGAAGTGATTTCTTGGGTCTGCTATTGGATTCCGAAGAAGAACTCTAAAATGGTGCATGTTGCTGTTGCGTATATCAGACTTGTGAGTGGTGTAAGCCTCGCTTCAGTACTGCAGTCTCCAGCTAGAGCGCTGCTTGGGAGGAGAGCATTGATATTGGCATTGTCATCTATTTAGCTGCTTTAGAGTAGATTACTGTTTTGGATCAAAGGCGGATCCACTTATGAAACGTGTTAACTGCAGTTCACTTCTTATGGTATTTTACAATTCTACTTGTCATGATGAAATCGCCAATAGTATTTTCATAATTTAGCTTGGGACGTCATTCTGTGGTTTGGTGTGGCCCTCCAAAAGTGTTTAAAGCTCAAAATATTTTCTTATTGCCCTTGCTGAGGTTGCCTTGCAACAGTTGTTGTCTTGCAACAGTTTGGTGAGCTGTGGTATAGTCAAAGTCCTCAGTAGTACCGCATCAACTCCCTCGCCCCTTTTAAGACTTGTGAGCCGCACCCATAATGACATATACTCCCAGTATGCAATTTGTGTAAGCTGGTTGGCCTTGTTAACGTTTTGTGTATCGTGGAAAATATTTCCCATGCCGCATATGATCCTGAATGATAGCATGGCGCACAAAAGCGCATAACCACGACGAGATCAAAAGATCTGTATTGTATATTATTGTTTAACGGATGTAACCACTGAGCTTAAGAGTTGATTTGTGTTTTTTAATTTATTTCGAAAGGAAAAGATTTACATACCTGCTTAATTATAACATCTATGCTTAATTATTTGGCGTAATTCGTTGGATGTAGTATGCATCACATTTAGGGAGGTGAAAAGTGTTTAAAAGGAAGGAAAATATTTTGTGATACACTGCACATAGTGAAGGCTACAGGGTTTGGGTGTACGTAGATAGTAATCAGATTTTGTTGCATTTAAGTTGTTTTAATTAAAATTTAGTGATCAATATTTTATTGCCTTTAGAGAACACAGGTGATATCGAGGAAATTTTGGTATTGCCATGTGGCGTTATAATCTTTTATTTAATCTTGCGTTTAGTAATTTATATTTTTTTCCTTTTTTTAAGAAGGAGTTTTGAGTTTTAAGTGTTGTAAATTGATCCTGAGAGCTGTTCTTTGATCTTTTATTATTCAAGAGATTGTTGGTTAAATAATTCTTCAGGAACTTTCATTAAGAAACTGTATTGAGGATCTTGCTGTTCATGATAACGAATGTTCACTTACTATTTTAAATTCAAGTTAATAAAGTTGTAAAATTTTAAATGTAAATAAAAGCTTTTAAAAACAGTGCCTGCCTGTACTCCCCACAGCTGCCACGGCCTCAAGGTGTTGGCCTTTGGGCATTGTCTCATGTTTTCCCCGGTATCTACCCAGCTAACGCCTGTGGGGCCATGTCAAAGGTAAGGCACTTTTTCTCACTGCACCCAGATTTCCTGGACAGCCTGCTCATCGAGATGCATGGAATAGTAGTGGGATCAGGCTGCATAGTCACCACTGCAATCGATACATCTGGGAGAAGGAGGCAGGTAATTGCCCTCATGAGCATCCCTGCCACAAGCAACACATTTGGCCATGTTTTGACATGACATTGGAATGTGGTTGTAACGTTGACACTGGTAAGAGTTCATAGGATTTCGAATGTACGGTTGGACTGGCTTTGATCTTTGATAGAAGTACTACTCTATCAAATGTGAGGAAAAGAGTGCATGCAGACACTAAAGTTGCATCAGCCCTTCTCATTACCCAATGGGCTGCAATGACGCCCTGATCATAGAGATAAATTTGGATATCTTGCTCAGTGAGATCATGGAGCAGCCTGGTGTAGATAATAATATGCGCAGAATTCTGCATTTAGTCGCCTCGGCAAAAACAGAATACTGCTGTTTTGTCTAAAACTGACATGGTGAGACCGTGGCTGTGTACAATTAATGTAGGTTAATTCTTACAGAGAAAAAAACAGCAACCAGCCACTATTAATACTGCTATTTTTGTAGGTAAATAGCGCTAAATAAATAGCAGTATTAATTGTGGCTGGCTGCTGTTTTCTTCTCTGTAAGAATTAACCTACACTAAAAACAGGATAGCCATGGAGGAGGAAAGCTGCAAGACTTTAATATAGCCAATGGTCTTCAAAAGCAAAGTGCCGTTACATAAACGATAGCAGGATTTCGCAGGGGCTACAACTGCCTCAACACCTAGCAAAGGATTTAGACTAAGTCTGTGAAGGTGATTGGCTCACTGTAAG
Organism: Schistocerca piceifrons; assembly: GCF_021461385.2. Lineage (NCBI taxonomy): Eukaryota > Metazoa > Arthropoda > Insecta > Orthoptera > Acrididae > Schistocerca > Schistocerca piceifrons. The sequence goes on from NC_060143.1 coordinate 550,976,270, forward strand.
AAAATTCCCCATGACTGCCAGCATCTCCGATCGCACGCTCCTTCCAACTGAGCCATGAGCCCCCATCCCCCACAAACGGAGGATCACCTGCTTTAGATGATTTTTCACACCTCAGGTCACACTTCTCGAACTCCTGAAAGAGTGAGCAATTGGCAATTTGGGAATGTAACACTTCAGGCAATCACCCCTCCCTGGGTATGGCCTGTACCAGGGGGTACATACAAATCGTACCCGTCGACCCAGGGCTCGCAATTACGCATTACACAGTCACCTGTTATGCATCAGACACAGGGGCCTGCTTTCAGGAGTGCAAAGGGAGGAGAAAGAAACATAGGTACCTCAAACACCAAAGCAGAGAAAGAATAGGGAACACCCCACACGTCGTCTGTTGGTGCCAATGACGACGGCACACCCGACACCAAAGGCAGCCCAACAGCCATCAATGTACACAAAGCTACTGCTGCGAAGGTCCATGCATAGGTCTTGAAACTGAAGGCAATAGACCAAGGCTGGAGTAGAGTCCTTAGGAAACGAATGAAGGCCAAGGTGAACACAGGTCATCGCACAAAGCAAGGTGATTCATACCCACCAGGAAAGTTGCAGGTAGCGAGAAGTTAAGCTGCCAGAGAAAGAGCCAAAAGTGAACTCCAGGAGATAACAGAAAAGGGAGATGTACCCCATACTGATGGTCAAAAGAGTCATTGAAGGAGGCATAGGATGGGTGGCCATACATAGCAGACAAACGGAATGCATAACTGCTAAGGAAAAAGTCACGGTGGTGGGACAGCAGTAGTTCAGCCACTTCTGCATACAGACTCTCTCTCGATCAGGCCACTGGCCAAATGGATACCACGATGGTGATTAGTGTTGAGACGGCGTAAGAAGGATGGACGTGTAGATGCGTAAACGAAACACCCATAGTCTCGTTTCGAACAGACAATGGACTGGTACAAATGGAGGAGGGTGGCTCGATCTGCTCCCCAGGAAGTACCACTGAGAACGCGTAGGACACTGAGGGACCACATACAGTGGGTTGCCAGGTGAGACATGTGGGAGGACCAAGAAAGCTTCCTATCGAACATGAGCCCCAGGAATTTCGTAGTTTCAAAGAACAGAAGAGCAGCAGGCGATGGAAAAAACCAATTGCGCCGTCAGAAATTCACACTAGCGGTTTTGTCACTGGAGGTTATGAAAGCCATTGTCGACACTCCACGAATGAAGACGATCGAGATTTCGCTGAGGTCGCCGTTCAATGAGGCAGGACCGTGCTGTATTGTGATAGGTAGCAAAATCATCAACGAGAAGGGAGCCAGAGATGCCCAGTGGGATACAGGCCAATAGAGGGTTAATGGCGGTAGCAAAGAGGACCACGCTCAGGATGGAACACTGAGGCAACGCATTCTGCTGGATAAAGGTGTCCGACAAGTCAGAACCCATATACCTTGAAAACTCAGTCTTTTAAAAATTCCTGAAGGAAATGGGACATGCAGCCCTGGATGCCTCACTTGTAGAGTATGGAGGATACCAGTCCTCCAGCGGGTGTAATAGGCTTTCCGCAAATCGATAAACACAGCCATAGTATGGGATGTCCACAGAAAACCGTTGATGACATAGGTGGACGAAGTGACAAGATGATCAAATTCAGGACGGCGCGCTCGAAATCCATGCTGTGCAGTTGTTAGTAAATTGCGAGACTTCACCACCTGCAAACACAGCTAGTGTGAGAAATGGGGTAGTAGCAGGAAGGAAGGTGTTCGTCCTTACCAGGCCTAGGTATGAGTATGATAGGGCTTTACGTCAACATCTGTGAAGCGTGCCCTCTGTACAGGTGTGGTTGTAAGTATGAAGCAGATAGTGCTTGTGCCAAGAGAAAGGTGCTGCAGCACCTGAACGTGCCCTGGGGTAGAGGATCAGGATGAAGTGAGAGCTCCCTCATAGCAAAGGAGGCATTGCAGCACTCACGATTCTGAGAAGGCAGTGATATGTCCCGAGCTTCCTCCACTCGTTTCCGTTGCAGAAAGACTGGGTGATAGCTTTTCGCTATCCCGGATAATGGGACAACACTGTGCACGCAACTATTTATAATGAATGCAGTTTGCCATCGTAGGATGACGGTTAAAAACGTGGAGAGAACGTTTCCATGTGCGAATTAAATCGCGGTGCTTCTCAGTCCACCATGGGACCGGAACACCACGTGGTAAAGAGGAAGTGCGAGGAATGGAACATTCTGCGGCAGTAAGGATAACGTTTGTAAGATAACATACCTGGTCGTCACAACTGGGGAGATGTTGTTCGTCGAAGGTCGCCAGGGAGGAGTAAGGTCTCCAGTCAGCCTTAGTAAGCTGCCATGTGGGTGTGCACGTAGGTGGGGTGGGACCCAGCAAATGGATAGAAGACAGGAAATGGCTGCTCGAATTTGTGTCAGAGAGAAGAGACCAGTCGAGATGATGGGCAAGCTGAGCAGCACAGAAGGATTGGTGTGGAGTCTGAAAGGAACGTGGGTGCTCCTATGTTAAGGCAGAGGACGTTAGGTTGTCTGAGAAGAGGGCACCTCTCTGACGGGTTCTGGGAGAACCGCAAAGAGATGTTGCACATTAAAGTCAGCAAGCAACAGAAAGGGGTGACGTAACCACCCAATAAGATGGAGGAAAACTGCCCTGATGACATCGAATGATGGAGGAATGTAAACTGTACAAAAGGAAAAGGTCAAGCAAGGAAGGAAAAGGCGATCTCCAACAGCTTGAAGGCAGGTAGTCAGGGAGATGGGTTTACTATAAACGTCATCTCATATCAGTAGTATGACTTTCACAAGAGATGGAATGCCATCCTCAGGGGGAAGTTCAAAGTGGACAGGGAAGAAATGCGAGTGCTGAGAGTTTTGTTTCCTAGAGGCAGAGAACATGTGTTCTAAGAGCAGCTGTAAATCATCTTTGTTTGATCGAAGGCCATGAATGTTCCATTGCTAGACAGTCATAAGGTGGAATGGGGAGGAGGGAAAAAAATGAAGTAGTGTCACCTCGGTGGCTGCCGAGTCCCAGCTTCCAAATGCTCACTGCTACAGGACTCAGAGGCTGGAGGATCCTGCTGCATGACATCTACAGAGGCGGCGGCATTCTCTCTCTGTCGCTCTGTGGGGTCCAGAGCAGAAAAACGTTTGGTTGTGTGCACTGGCAACTCGGAATTCGGCCAGGTGAGGGTATCTCATAGCGACACCGTCGAAGAGGATATCCAAATCTGCAAAGGAGAAGATCTTTTGCTTTCGTTCGACTTCTTAGAGCCCTTCTGGTTAACAGAGGAAGACTCAGATGTTGATTGTCTGGAGGAACGTAGGACATCTTTGTGGGAGTATTCCTTTGCCCTTTCTGGCCTCCCAGTTGTGTAGCAGGTGACTGCGCCCCAGGAGGCGAATGTCTGGTGGCTTGTTTCGCAGCTAGATGAGGAGACAGTGATGCTACCATGTCACTGGACGATTTCAGAACCACAGTGCTGAATTTGAGGTCGCATATCTGTGTGGCCATGTTCTTCATGGAGCGAGACGTAGCAAGAACAGTACTGTAAGAGCCAGATGATAGAATGCAGGGTTTGCAACTAGCCAATAACGTGCGAGCGACATAGTAAAGCCCTTTTTCCTTTACCCAGATCTCCTGGACAGCCCACTCATCGAGATACATGAGACAGTCTATAGAGGACGCGTCATGGTCGCCATTGTAGCTGATACAGTTGGGAGAAGGAGGCAGACAATCACCCTCGTGCACACCCCTGCCACAGGTTACACATTTGGCTGGGTGTCGGCAAGACATTCGACTGCGGTTGAAATGATAGCAGTGCCCCGGGTTTGGAATGTATGGTCGGACTGTGGTAACTTCATAACCTGCTTTGATCTTTGACAGAAGCACCAATCTATTAAAAGTGAGAAAAAGAGTGCATGTGGACATTAAGGCTGTGTCTACCATTTTCATCACTTGATGGACGGCAGTTCTACACAGATCAGAAGGTACGTTTGGATTTCTGCCTCGGGGCAGCCTAGTGTAGATAACACCACGTGAGGAAATCAGAGTTCTATGGGCTTCAATGCGAACAGGATAGCTGTGGAGATGCGAAGTGGCAAGCAGTTGTGCTTGAGAATCAGAAGTGCCATTGCATAAACGAGAGCAGGATCACAGTGCCAGCAAATTGCATCAGCACCTTTCTGAATAAGAAACGGATTTACCGTTGCAAAGGATTGACCGTCTTCAGTACAAGAAACCATGAGGAACTATGGCGCATCTGGGAGAGTCTTTAACTCAGGAGCTTCATTCTGTTTACGTTTGGTAGACGTGGACTGCGAAGATGATGATTGGCTCATTGTGAGAATATCTCCCATGACTGCCAGCAGCTCTGATGGAGTTCGCCTTCCAACTAGTGCGCCCCCTCCCCCCCCCCCTCCCCATAGGGGGCTTAAACACCTTATGTGATTGTTCACACCTCAGAGTACATCTCCCAGACACCTGACAGGGGGACCAATCGGCTATTTGGTGAGGGACCAGCTCAGGCGACCACCCCTTCCCAGGGCCTGGCCTGTACCAGGGGGTACATGTGACCCAGGACTGGGAATTACACATTACCTAGTTACCTGCCATTCCTCAGACGCATGGGCCCCCCTTCAGGAGCGCAGAAGGAGGAAGAAGAAAAAGGGGAACCTCAAACGCAGAAGCGGGAGAGGGATAGAAGGAGGTGAACGAAGAGTGAAATAAGGAACGAGAAACAGTGGTGAGATTGTTGTGACTGCAGCAACTGAAAATGCAGAACACATTCCTAAAAACACCCCAGACATGTTCCCCAACGGAGAGCAAAAAGAATTGCAAGAGGATAGACATGCAGTACGGAAGGAAAAAGATGCTGCAAAGGCTGGGGCCCTGTGGTAGCGAAGTACGAAACTGGAAAAGAGCGGCGACCGCCTGGCGTTCTTGGAACCTTTGCTTTTTCTTGCATACGTTAATGACCTCTTGTCTGTTAGATTGCCAGATGCTAAGTTTGATTTGTTTGCGGATGATACAAACATTACAATAAATAGCAAGTGAAGTACAGATTTTTAAATGACTGCTAATAAAATTTCCATTGACATTAATAAATGGTTTAATGCTAATTCACTATCCTGAAATTGTGAAAAGGCACACTATATGCAGTTCAGCACGTGTAACAGAATTCATTCCAGTGTGTGTATAACAGATGAAGACATGCACATCGAAGATGTTGACGCTGTTAAATTTCTGGGATTACAACTCGATAATATATCGAGTTTCAAAGAGCATACCACGTAATTTCTGAAGCGCCTAAGCAAGTCTGTATGAGTAGTTGCAGTGTTTATAATGTCAGACATAGGAGATTTAAAGTACGAAAACTTGCATACTTTGCTTACTTTCATTCTATTATGTCATATGGGATCGTAACCTGGGGTAACTCGACAAACCGAGCAAAAATGCAAAAGCGTGTAGTAAGACTCATTTGTGGTGTAAATTGAAGATAAATTTGGATATCTTGCTCAGTGAGATCATGGAGCAGCCTGGGGTATATAATAATATGTGCAGAATTTTGCATTTAGTCGCCTCAGCAAAAACAGAATACTGCTGTTTTGTCTAAAACTGACATGGTGAGACCGTGGCTGTGTACAATTAATGTAGGTTAATTCTTACAGAGGAAAAAACAGCAACCAGCCACTATTAATACTGCTATTTTTGTAGGTAAATAGCGCTAAATAAATAGCAGTATTAATTGTGGCTGGCTGCTGTTTTCTTCTCTGTAAGAATTAACCTACACTAAAAACAGGATAGCCATGGAGGAGGAAAGCTGCAAGACTTTAATATAGCCAATGGTCTTCAAAAGCAAAGTGCCATTACATAAACGATAGCAGGATTTCGCAGGGGCTACAACTGCCTCAACACCTAGCAAAGGATTTAGACTAAGTCTGTGAAGGTGATTGGCTCACTGTAAGAAAATTCCCCATGGTTGCCAGCATCTCCGATCGCATGCTCCTTCCAACTGAGCCATGAGCCCCCATCCCCCACAAACGGAGGATCACCTGCTTTAGATGATTTTTCACACCTCAGGTCACACTTCTCGAACTCCTGAAAGAGTGAGCAATTGGCAATTTGGGAATGTAACACTTCAGGCAATCACCCCTCCCTGGGTATGGCCTATACCAGGGGGTACATACATATCCTACCCGTCGACCCAGGGCTCGCAATTACACAGTCACCTGTTATGCATCAGACACAGGGGCCTGCTTTCAGGAGTGCAAAGGGAGGAGAAAGAAACATAGGTACCTCAAACACCAAAGCAGAGAAAGAATAGGGAACACCCCACACGTCGTCCGTTGGTGCCAATGACGACGGCACACCCGACACCAAAGGCAGCCCAACAGCCCTCAATGTACACGAAGCTACTGCTGCGAAGGTCCATGCATAGGTCTTGAAACTGAAGGCAATAGACCAAGGCTGGAGTAGTGTCCTTAGGAAGCGAATGAAGGCCAAGGTGAACACAGGTCATCGCACAAAGCAAGGTGATTCATAGCCACCAGGAAAGTTTCAGTTGATGACTCAGATTTCGGCCTCCACACCCTGCATGTTTTTGAACTTCCCTCTGGGTTACTGGAAGACGTGTTCATTTCTACCTTCTGACCGTACGGAAATGGCATCATTCACGTCGCAGAAAAACGGCTGACCTGTCAGGTCTTAAGTAGCGTGCATCAGATCAGACTTGAACTGACTAAGCATGTACCTTCATATTTGACGATTGAGGCGTGTGGGTGATCATAATTTACGACAGTCTGAACGAACTTGTGCAGGCTGCGGCCACGAGGGCCACATCTGGTCGACTTTCCTCTGCAGACGACTGATTCAGACGCTAGTAGGAGATGGCGCACCATCCGTAACATATTTAGTGCTTCTTGTCACCTAGCCACTGTAGCGAAAGTGTTGGATGCACCTGCCTAGATACCTCCCGTTTAGCCATAGTTGACAGCCACTGACGGGGAAGCGAGTCTTCAGATTCTCTCTCCATCACTTCTGGAGGAAATGACGCCCTTGCACGCCCGTCAAAACCCGAGAAGTGATCTTACAGTTGCGATGCCCGTCGACTTTAGTGTCGTACCAACCTCTGCTTTCCGCGCAGGTGGGACGGGGTCGATTGATAGCCAATCTCATTCCAATACAGAACAAACCGTTCAGAAGCAGAAGGCACCGAGGGAGCGCAAGAAATGTATTCGTATGCCACCTGACGACTGTCTCCTCAGGATGGCCGCATGGGACGGTAAACCGACGTCGGAAAACGCATCAATCTCGGAAGGCTAAGGGGACGCCCTACCTCTTTACAGAGGTGGTCTTATGGTCTTACCTCTTTTCATGAGACATCAAGATACATTGGTGCAGGGTGGTGGCTTTAATTCCATCCTCCACCCCAAAGATTATTTGCTGTGACATTCACCTTTCACAGAGCTTGTCACAATCATTGACCATCTTCAATTTGTGGATATGTGGGAACATGTTCATGGCGACTGTCCTAATTTCGTTCACTACAGCACACATTCTTCAACTCGCCTTGATCGCAATTATATCTCACGCTCACTAGCGGGAGGTACCTGACTGGCTGAAAGTAAGTTTCCACATCTACATCTACATGTACATGGATACTCTGCAAATTACATTTAAGTGCCTGGCAGAGGGTTCATCGAACCACCTCAACAATTCTCTATTATTCCAAACTCGTAAAGCGCGCGGAAAAAATGAACACCTATATCTTTCCGTACGAGCTCTTATTTCCCTTATTTTTTCGCGGTGATTGTTCCTCCCTATGTAGGTCGGTGTCAACAAAATATTTTCGCATTCGGAGGATAAAGTTGGTGATTGGAATTTCGTGAGAAGATTCCATCGCAACGAAAAACGCCTTTCTTTTAACGATTTCTAGCCCAAATCCTGTATCATTCCTGTGACATTCTCTCCCTTATTTCGCGATCATACGAAACGTGCTGCCTTTCTTTGAACTTTTTCGATATACTCCGTTAGTCCCATCTGGTAAGGATCCCACACCGCCCAGCAGTATTCTAAAAGAGGACGGACAATTGTAGTGTAGGCAGTCTCCTTAGTAGGTCTATTACATTTTCTATGTGTCCTGCGAATACAAAGCAGTCTTTGGTTAGCCTTCCCCACAACATTTTCTATGTGTTCCTTCCAATTTAAGTTGTTCGTAATTGTAATACCTAGGTATTTAGTTGAATATGCGGCTTTTAGATTAGACTGATTTATCATGTAACCGAAGTTTAATGAGTTCCTTTTAGCACTCATGTGGATGACCTCACACTTACCGTTATTCAGGGTCAACTGCCACTTTTCGCGCCATTCAGATATTTTTTCTAAACCGTTTTGCAGTTTGTTTTGATCTTATGATGACTTTATTACTCGATAAACGACAGCGTCATCTGCAAACAACCATAAACGGCTGCACAGATTACCTCCCAAATCGTTTATATAGATAAGGAACAGCAAAGGGCCTATAACACTACCTTGGGGAACACCAGTAATCACTTCTGTTTTACACGATGAATTTCCTACTACGAACTGTGACCTCTCTGACAGGAAATCGCAAATCCAGTCACATAACTAAGACGATATTATAAGCACGCAATTTCAATACGAGCCGCTTGTGTGGTACAGTGTCAAAAGCCTTCCGGAAATCCAGAAATACGGAATCGATCTGAAATACCTTGTCAATAGCACTCAACACTTCATGTGAATAAAGAGCTAGTTGTGTTTCACAGGAAAGATGTTTTCTGAACGCATGTTGACTGTGTGTCAATAGACAGTTTTCTTCTAGATAATTCATAATGTTCGAACACAATATATGTTCCAAAATCCTGCTACATATCGACGTTAACGATATGGACCTGTAATTTAGTGGATTACTCATACTACCTCTCTTGAATATTGGTGGACGTGTGCAACTTTCCAGTCTTTGGCTACGGATCTTCCGTCGAGCGAACGGTTGTATATGATTGTTAAGTATGGAGCTAATGCATCAGCATACTCCGAAAGGAACCTAATTGGTATACAGCCTGGACCAGAAGACTTGCTTTTATTAAGTGATTGAAGTTGCTTCACTACTCCGAGGATATTTACTTCTACATTACTCATGTTGGCAGCTGTTCTTGATTCGAATTCTGGAATATTTACTTCGTCTTCTTTTATGAAGGCATTTCGGAAGACAGTGTTTAGTAACTCTGCTTTGGCAGCACTGTCTTCCATAATATCTCCACTGCTATCGCGCAGAGAAGGCATTGATTGTTTCTTGCCGCTAACATACTTCACATTCAACCTGAATCTCTTGGAATTTTCTGCCAGGTTTCGAGACAACGTTTCATTGTGGAAACTGTTATAGGCATCTCGCATTGAAGTCCGCGCTAAATTTCGAGCTTCTGTAAAAGAACGCCAATCTTGGGGATTTTGCGTCTGTTTAAATTTGGCAAGTTTATTTCGTTGTTTCTGCAACAGTGTTCTAACACGTTTTGTGTACCAAAGAGGATCAGCTCCGTCGTTTGTTAATTTTATTTGGTATCAAACTCTCAATTGCTGCCTTTGAATTTAAGCCACATCTGGTCTACACTTATATTATTAATTTGGAATAACTAACTGCTCGAAATAATTTTCAGAGTATGCGTTTAGCACAATTTCGGATGATATTTTTTGCGTACCTCCGGAATTAAATATGTATTTCCGCCAACATATCGAGGGTAAATTAAGGTCACCACCAACTATTATCGTACGAGTCGGGTACGTGTTTGAAATCAAACTCAAGTTTTCTTTGAACCTTTCAGCAACTGTTTCATCTGAACTGGTATAGGCCCGCCTCAGTGGAGCGTTGACTTGCTCACTGTGAGCGATGCCTTAATCTGCCTTCACACCGATTTTATGATTGACCTGCGGCGCTCAACTGGAGATGGCTGCTGTAGCAGGTCGGGTTTTGACTTGTTAAACATCACCTCTACTCCCTTTACCTTCTGCATTGTACACGATATGCCATCACCTACATAGCATCACAGACTCTTCCGGTCATGCACACGCTAGTTCGCCAAATGTTGGCGGCAGTGGTTTCCTTCGTTTGTAGGTCCACATGGCAATGACGTCGATAAGCTCCACTCACATACTGTCTATAGGGTTGGCGTCCGGCGATCGTGGGACGAACGCCATTAATTTTGTCCTGTCTTGTCCCTGAAACCAGTTATCAAGAGCTCTGCTTTGATGGTTGGATCTTTGCTCCTGTAAATAAAGTGTTACCTCGTTATTTCATCGAAGTGTATCATTTAAAAAAATGTATTTATGACTGGCACGGTGTGTTGGTATTTTCTACAGCATTTAAGAATTCAACTCCTGCCGTAGCTGAGAGATCTAGGCTAAATAACCGATGAGGGGCGCGGTTTACCGAGTCCCAACATATGATGAGAGTCGTAGCCTGCTGAAAGGCACCTTCGGACCAATCGGTTGAATCAGATACGAATGATGTGGTATCGAAATGAGATGTATAAAAAATCCTACAATTTTAACTTCTGCGTTGCGACAGAGCATTGCAATAACACTCCCTCGGTGGAGTAACAAGCACCAGCTGTACAAGAAATATGAAATGAAAAGGCCAGAGGACCCAACCGGCGAAATTCGGTCGGCAGGTAGCAAGTTTCATTTCAGGTGACGCCACATTGGGCAGCCTGGGTGTTGGTGGTGATAAGGAAAACTCAACACCGGGGCCACGAGCGGAGAAAATCGCAAATACGGCCGGGAATCGAACTCGCACCCGCTGCATGGGAGAAAACACGTTACCACTCAGTTAAGCAGGCGGGCTGTACAGGAAAATTTGAGGTATATGACGTAATAGTTGTTGAGAATTCAGAAAGAAGACTGAAGAGGTCAACATAGATGTGAACACTGGGTACTAAAGTCAATCAAACCGAAATGTTCAACCATCGCGCAAGTAGTCCAGAAGTTATATCAGATGCCTAACACAGGTCAATAGAAAAATAGTAATAACAAAACAAGCATTTATGGTTGAGACATTCCCACAATTCAACGTATCAGAGAAAATACGCAGCTCCAAGGCAAAATCTGCTGTACGCGATTTACATCTCTATGAACCCTGAGGATTCAAGCTGAGGTTCGGCTTGAAGCAACAGTAATTTATTTGCAGAGGACAGAGAACAGAAAAATGTAGATGAAAACTGTAAAATATCTTAATAGGCGACAAAGAACAAAGAAGGCAAATGAATAAAATAAAAGAAGATGGAAACTCATTCGTTACATTTATGACACATCCCCCTTCTAATGAATGTATCCCCCTTCTAATTATGAGACTAGAAGCTATGAGGGCGACAGAGGAAACTAATTTCATGACATCGGGACTAGAACAAAATGCAATAACTATACTGGGGACAACAGCAGAATACTAAATGACAGAGAAGCACTGTTGTTATGACAAATTGTAGTCTTTAGGAAATGAAAAGGTGAATATATGAAAACTATCGAAAACCGTTATGTTATTTCCTGTTCAAATCTGCTGGAAATAGAGGTCTCGTTGAAGTTACAGCAGCTCGACGCTTATCTTCACTACGTATTCTCGAATACTAACATAGGCCTAACTGTTGACGATGGCATCAGTTTTCCACAGGCACCCTATTCACCAAGCCGAGATGTAAACCCAAATGCCAACAGAAAAGTATCCGCTTCTCTCCCATTCCACAAGATACTTTGAACTGAAGCTCTCTCCCCATGGCCAGTACACATAGTAATATTAAAACTGTTTTGTGCATTTTGTGTTCAGACATCATTCCGTAAGTTGTCACCAGATGGACTGAAAGTCAAATTAACAACGCGTTCAGAATCACATTCAACCCAAAATTGAGTATTACTTTTGGTAATCGAGTGTCGAAGAAATTAAACTTCAATAATACCAATACGAATATTTTGATAGCCAAAAGGCCCCATTACTATGCATCTATTAAGAATTAATTAAGATTTAATTGTAAGTGTTTGAGAAAATAAATAGAGGCCTTGGCCTTGCTCCGTTTTCTTAACATGTTGTTGTTATTTTGGACCTCGGTGTTAGGAGTATTCCAAGTAGATATTCTCATTCATAAGGCACTTTTCACCTTTCTTGTCAAAGCATCAGTACCAATTAAATTCTAATCGTTGTGAGCAGATGATAGTAACAAGTGTATGTTCAGAATGGTATGGTTGCTCAGTGAATGTGGTGGTGTTAGGATGTCCACGTGGTCTGAATGACGTCAGTGATGACGCATTAACTCTATTGCTAATTACCTTAGTAATGATAAGGTGGGGGCGACTGAGCCTCTTGTGGGCAACGAGTCTGATTAAGCTCTCCATATATCATCCTGCTCTGCGAGCAAGCCTACATTATACATTGTCTTGCAATTAGAAACTACTGCCCTGCTTCACCGCCTCACCTTTCCCTCAAGCACAAGCAGAGTATGGGACAAAAAATTGCTGACATTTTAAAGAAAACCTCCGCCACTCTGCTCATTCTAATACACAAAGCATGTTCGCAGCATATTGGTGGTGGAACAGTGACTATGCAGTACTGAAAAAAAATCTACAATCGGAATTTAAATAATTTGCGACTTTCGGCACAGACATATACTTTTTCAGTAATACACGAAGCACCTGTCTCAGTAGCACCAAGCAGACACAGCGTTCATTCTTGTGGTAATTACAATAAGTCTGCTGACAGTTACTTATCAAATACGAAGGTTGGAACTTTAATAGTGGCAACTATTTACATACAGCTCGTAGAAAATAGATACGTGTTTCAAGTTTTACTGACCTTCAAAGTAGTCAACAGCACTGTGTATAGCCCTTGCCAGCGATGTGGAAGTCGTAGGATACCCTTAGCAATGCCAGATGTGTTGACAGTTTGAGTGGCGCGGTCTATTGCCCAACGAATTTGTAGCAGTTCTGATGTGAATACCATGAAGTGATCCTTCAGTTTAGAAATCGAGTTGAATTTACGAGGGCATAAGTCGTAGGTTGTGTTCGAAAAATGAACAGCATAGAGACAGAAGTGATGACACTTTTTGCAGGACCTGCAGGACAATGCTTAAGCACGGACAGTGCAAGCTGTTACTGATTTGTTTGACTGATGGTGCTGCTAATTGGTATACCACCTACTGCTCTCCCCTGACTTAAGCCCTCGTTAGGTCAACTTGATTTCTAAACTGAAGGAAACGCTTCACGGCATTCGCTTCAGAACTGCTACAAATTCGTCAGGCGATAGACCGAGCGACCCGAACTGTGAACACAACTGGCACTGCTAAGAGTATACTACGGCTTCCACATTGCTGGCAACGGGTAATACGTAATGCTGGTGACTACTCTGAAGGTCAGTAAAACTTTGAAACACGTATCTATTTGTACAAGATATAAATAAATAGTTGCCACTGTTCAAGTTCCAATCCTTGTATTACCTTCTGCTATGCAACTGAAATGACAGTCACTACACTTGTTTTATATGTTACAGTGAGTAAAGTGGTAAGTTCGTTGCAGTCCTGTTTCCCCTGTTATAAAAGATTCTGAGTATTAATTATTTGACTGTATAGGCGCCACACTGTAATTCACATGTATCTGACATGAATTAAGGGCATTACATACTGATGACTAAGGAAATGATGCTGTTAAAGCGTTATTGCACAGATAGCAAGACAAACGTTCAGAAATCACTAGTATTGTCTACTGACAAGGGCACTTTCCAAGATCTGAATTCAGTTCGGGATGAGACTTTGTGGTTACTAGTCTACCTCAAGGATGTCCACTCATAAAAGTGTTACAGCGCACAACGCAGAAAATTCCGAAAGAAAGGGTTCTAAAGTTTTAAACGTAGCTCATTCACACCTCATATATGGATCATAAGCAGCAAAGCAGCACAAAAATGAAGTAGTTCGATCGTTAGTGTAGTAGACACTCGTGCTGCTGATCTAGGTTCGATCTTATTTACTGGTGGGTAGGTAGGATTCTTTTAAAAATTATAAAAGTTGTTAAATAAAGTAAGTAACCTGAATATTATCAATTAAATTGTAAATAATTTAATTTTGTTTATAAAATGGCTAGCACAGCTATTTAAAATGTGAATTATACTCATCAATATTTTCTTTCTAAAAAGTTGAATAATTTCAAATGCATTTTTGATGGAAGTAAATTAACTAACATGTCACAAAATTCTGAGTCAAGTTTCAGTTACAAGGTGTACAACTTTGCTTCTGCTGTTTTACGATAGGTGGCGAGAACAGTATGAAGCGGTCGAAAGAAACAAATCGCAGATATCAGCCAGTTGGCTTGGACCTCAGTCAACAGAACCTCATTCACATTAAATGTTTATGTTGAGTAATTCAAATTGAGTTATTTTAGGAACATCATTAGCAACAGTCTTTTCATTTGCAAGAATAGTTTGCAACTATGTCCAAGCACACATGTGATACTATCATTTATGTCCATGTAAATGTAATGTTGCTTTCACTAATTAATTTATTTAAAATTTCATCGGCCTCAATATGAAAATTTATTATTTCTGGATGAATAAATTTTCTCAGTTTTTCAAATTATATTGACCAATATGAATTACTACTGTCTCTCTATCACAATACATTTTTATTGTATAAAAACCACATAGTGCAACATTTCCACAGCTAGATCATACAGATACAGACAGTCTTTTTCTGAGAACGAATGACTTACCACTAAACTGAGATGGGAAACTCATTTACTACCCATAAAAATATTATTAAGGAAATGAAAAGCGATTGGTAATCAAAAATGAAATACCAAATAAGAAACAGAAAAATATTCATGGCAACCTCTTACCTAATTCTGTTCAATTGTGCTTTAATAATTTCAAGGTGATGTGAAGAAGCAGCATTAATGATTAATGATATTCTCGCTTTGTGGTGGCTGAAATAGAATAAAATCAGTCATTTTTAGGTTTACTCCAATCAAATGCTTAGATGAGCCTAAATATCAAGAATTTATAAAAATGTGTAAAAATGGAAGATAGAAATAGTGACAACATTACTACTTCTATTGAGAATAATGAAGAAATTATACTATTAGATGAATGACAAGGTAATATGCTCATAGTATTTGATGATTTCATTCTAAAAAATCAGGATGTTTTTAGAGAATATTTTAGTACTGCCTGACATTTAGCAATAAATTATTTTTATTTAGCTCAGATAAACTCAAAAATACCAGAACAATTAGTGAGAGATAACCTAAATTTGTTAAATATATTTCGTAGAGATGATACAAATTTAAATCATATGTATCACGAGTTTGATGCTGGTGATTTTAAGTTTGACGATCTTAAAGAATATTGTAGTAAATGCTGGAATAATGGTTAGCTCGAATTTTTATGATAGAAATGACTAGAAAACTTAACAAAGGAAACTGCAGATATCAAATTGACGATATTTTTACATCACCCATCATACATTAGAGATGATTTACTAATGTTCTTTATTTACAGTAAATGTTTGCAAAATATGACCCATATGTTAGTAAAAAAGCTATTTGAAATAAAAAGAAAAAGAAGGAATTAAAAGAAGAATTTACAAAATGGAAAAGACAACCAAGAAGAGAATATGAAAACTATAAAAAAAGAATATCAGCCTTGAAACGCAAGGAAGTGAAGAAGGATTAGATGACAGTCGTTCTGAAAGCTATTCAAGAAAATTTGGAAGTTGAAAAAGAAATGTTTCTTTATGACCATTATGCAGAAGAATTTAATGACATACCAACAATAAAAAAATGCTTATAAATTAAGAGAATCTGAAATAAAAGATGCATTGAATAAATACTGAAGAAGAGAAAAAGAACAAAAAGGAAATAAATCTAAGTGGAAGATTATTCAAATGTATCAGTCACATTGAAAATAAAATATTTTGACTGAGACCTATTGGTTATCTTAAATATGTTGGTACATAAATTAACTATTGGTGAAAATATATGCAATGCTACAGATGTACTGGCGAATCTTTTAACTAAAAAAACACATTATAGCTAAACTACTTAAATATATCTGATGTGTGAATTGATCGACAGATAAGCAGTAAATCATGAAGATGAATTAGCTGGAAATAAAAATCATCATAACAAAAACGTAGGAATAATGCAAATGTTAACAAAAGAATTTTGTGACTTCATTACCAATAATCAAAAATGAAAATCATATATGACTAGACTGTTAATAGCTTGTCACACACTTTTTGGAAACCTGAAAAACAGGGAGAAGATTGAGTAAATTGGATTTTAAATAATTTCCAATGACAGAGATGCATCTCCCAGGATTTTGTGTACTGCAAACTGTTCACTAAACTAGATGGATGACTAGAACGTGGTGATATGGTCATAAATTTCTTAGAAGAAGCATGCAACAAACATGACATTGCTTACAGAGATAATAAAGGTTTAGAAACTAAATATCAAGCTGATGAATAACTTTAGCTAGCTACAGAAATGAGAATGTTTGCTAAAGATGCATCACTTGGAGAAAAATTATTAGCAACAACAGTTAGAGGCATAATGTACGGGAAGAGAAAATTGGGAATGGGTTTGGATGTTGGTGAAAGTGGGTGAGGACTAAAAAAATAGTCTCATAACAATTTTTAGGCACACTAGGTCACAACGTCTAACCAGCTCTTGCAGGCCGTGTGCCGCACGAACGGTTACAACAACCGGCAGATAAAACGGGCCTTAAGACCGAAGAAGCCGAGACCGCAGCCTTCCGAGGACGAAGACAAACAGGTTGCGACAGCGATCATACCATATGTCGGGAACGCATCGGCAAAGATCGGCAGAATACTCAGAAAATATAATGTCAAGTGCGTGTTTCGCCCTCCATCCAAAATGAAAACATTATTAGGATCAGTCAAGGACGACTCAGGACTCCGGAAACCGGGAGTTTACAGCATCCCTTGCTGGAGCGCGGATATGTGTATATGCCAGACCATCCGGACGGTACAGGAGAGATGTAGTCAACAGAAACGTCACGCAGACAACGCACAGCCGACCAAGTCCTCCGTGGCAGAGCACTGTACCTCACATGGACATGACATGAACTACGATGGCACAAAGGTGTTTCAGCAATCGAACACCTTCTGGGATTGTATCGTCAAAGAGGCAGTGGAGATCCGGCTGCATGACGAATTAGTAAATAAAGATAGCGTTTTCCAGCTAAGCAAAGCCTGGGATCCCGCTTTAAGCACGATTAAAACACAACGACAGTCTACACGGAAATCCGCTCCTGTCAGGACACCTGTAGAAGAACAAACATTGTCACCACGACGGCAGAGTTCCGTAAGCGGTCGTGGCCGCGGAAGGACTGCGGCCCATGAGCTGTCGCGGGGCGCCGCACTTCCCCCACCACCGGCCGCGGACCGCTCGGAACGCCTGAAGATGGCAAGAAGTTGGCTTGCCGAAATATCGCGCTTTTTGGAAGACGCTACCTGGTTGAAAACCCGACAAATTTTCAACATTTCCACAGGTCCTAAAGATTATGGTTTGGAATGTATTCTGAAGTATTGTGTTGAAAATACAATAAAAACAATAGAGTCTACACAGGAACTAAACTGCTGTTATTGGAGATAAAGCATTTAGAAATGAGAATTATAAGTAGAACCAATTTTGTACAAGAGCCATTTAGTAGCTTTCCAAAAATAATTGGTTTAAAAGAGTCGAAGAAATGTTACTTCCCACATTTATTCAATACCCAAGAAAATGAAAATTAAATAGGATTTTTTGGGAGATGTCAAATATTATTGTGTTGAATCTATGAAACCAGAGAAAGAGAAATATGTCTCAAATCGGATAGGCAAAAAGTTAAAGGAAATTATGTATGCAATAGAGGAAATGAATGAATGAATACTGCAATTCTGATGTAGATATATTGAGAAGAGATTGTTTAGAAATAGAAAAACAATTCATTGAATTAGCTAATATAGATCCATTGTTATTTAACAATTGCTAGAGTTTTCGTGGCAGTATACTGATGCAAATATTTCCCTAATAGAAAAATTGTTGTATTGAATAAAGAGCAGAAGCAAAACTATAGCAAAGAGTCTATTGCTTGGCTAAACTGTTTAAACGATAATAGTATTCTACATGCTCTTAATGGTAGTGAAGTAAGTATATCTGGAGCAAAAGTAGATGTCTTTGATAAAGAAAACAGTAGTTTTCATCAATATCATAGCTGTTTCTGGCATGGTTGTAAAAATGTTTTAAAACTGAAATGGTTAACAATATAAATATAGAATCGATGAATGACCTGTATCAAAAGACGTTAATAAGAAGCACAAATATGCAAAACGCAGAACAATTTAGTGGAGATTTGGAAATGTGAGTGTATTAACACAGTAGATTTTTAAAATATTAATAAATTAAAAAAGTTGCCTAAAGATATTGAACCTTTGAATCCAAAAGGTGCATTTCGTGGTTGTCAAACTAATACCCTAAAGTTAAGAGATAAAGCAAATGGCATTATCACGACAGTAAAATATCAGGGCCATTAAATAAGTAATGCCCCACATTTTTTAAAAAGCAGTTGATATACCTAGACAATCGTCCTTGTTGGTGCTTCACACTTCATGTTGGTTCTGTGCACCAGTGAAGTTTCGAAATGTTCTGCCAGGTTGCCAGAGCTGTAGTACAGAGTCAAAATGGTGTCTTCATACAACTCACATTACAACCAACATGCTGTTGTTGAATTATTCTGTGGAGAAAAAGAAACCATGATGAACATTCATTGATAGAAGTACAATTGGGCGATGGGTAAGGAAAGTTACAGCCTCAGGATATGCAGAAGCAGAGCTCCATGATCAGCCACACTCAGGACGTCCTGTGACAGTCATTGTTCAAGACATGCTGAATTCTGCAGATGCCATTATTCGTATCGACCGGCGATTCACAACTCGACAGTTGCCTCTAAATTTGTTGGTCAGCATTGCAAGTGCATCTGCAATGATCAAGACTCTCGGATGTTGAAAGAGGTGCTCATGATAGGTTCCATGAATGCTCGCAGCAGACCACAGGATTCAAAGAAAGGCCATTTCATCTGAATTGTTGGAGCGTTTTGAGACCAACATGGAGGCCTTTATGTCACAGATCGTTAAGGGGGGCGAAAAGTGGGTGCACTACTTTGAGCCCAAAACAAAAAGGCAGTTCATGGAGTGGTATCAACCTCAATCACCAAAAAAGAAGAAAGTCAAGACAACCCCATCCGCCAGAAAAGTCATGGTGACTGTCTCCAGGAATTCTGATGGCATCATTCTCCTGGATTTGATGCCAAGAGTGTCAATCATCAATTCAGAAGCATGAAGACTCTGAATAAACTCAAGAAGCGTTTCTAACGTGTTCAATCGACACGAATCCAGTAGCAATCTTGCTCCAACACGATAATGCACTCCCACACACAAGTCTGAGAATCCAGAAACACATCGCCAAATTGGGTTGGACATCTTTGCCTCATCCACCCCACAATCCCGACCTGCCATCGTCGGACTTCCATAGCCCTTGGGCCACTCAAAGATTCTCTACAGGGAACACACTTCAAAGATGACGAGAGTGTCAGTCACGCAGTGAAAACATGACTGAGGCTACAGGACAAGAGCTTTTACCAGCAGCGAATATATGTTCTACAATAACGTTGGCATATGGCCATAGAAGATGATGGAGACAATGTAGACAATTAGGACATGAACAACACATTTTGTTGTATATTTTCACCAAATTCTAACTCTTAACAATAAATATGTTCTGAGAAAAAATAAACGTGGGGAATTACTTATTCAGCTACCCTTGTATATTGATGTCTGTAGTCCTTTATCAACTGCAAAATATCATGAATATTATCCTAAGAGCCATCCAACAAAAATTTGTAGACCGAGACATTATACTAAAAAGGTGGAGATTTATAAAATGGAAAGTGTTGGCACCTATAGGAGTGTAGAATCAACCTTTGCCAAAAGAGATAAAGATAAATAAAAATGGAAAACTGCTCTTTTACTTACGTGTCAAATGTGCAGAAGAAAAAAGATAAATGAATGTAATCACAATGATGATGTAAGACGTTTTATTGGAACTTCGCCATCTGATGAAGTAAAGAAAGTCGTGGAAAGAATGATATAAAATGTTAAGTATCAATAAAGCGTGTGATTTTAGAGATAAATGCAACATGTTGTTTAAAAATTATGTAAAACACATTATGAAAATATAATTTGCAACCACTCCCCATGAGTTTGAATCTAATGACTTATACCTCAAAACAGAGAAAGACAGTTGGATATTGCATTAGATCCTGATAAGATAAAAGAAAACCCAGAATAAAATACTGTTGCTATGATATGTCTAAATTCATTGAGGGGAAAGTTTAGACAATGGCAAAATATGAGTAAAACTGAGTATATTACAGATTATCACCAGTTTTATGAGATATAATTGGACGATTGATTAGACAATATTGACATAAATTTTATTAATGATAATATGTCTCAGATGAAAAGTAATTTCAAAGGTTATTATATAGAAAATAACACTGATGTACATGTTTTTATGACAGCATTCACTATATCAAATAGATGGCTCAGGTTGATAAAGTTTTCTCAGTTTGACAGCCGAGTCAATGCGTTGTTCTCCAGCAACATTTCACCAAGTTTCTTACTTTCCATCTTCAGGGGACAATGGAAAGTAAGGAACTTGCTGAAACATTGCTGGAGAACAATGCATTGACTCAGCTGTCAACCCAAGAAGATTTTATCATCGAGATTTGCCGAGAAAGCCTGCATTCTCATATAAGGCTTAGGTTATTTGATATGTTAGATAAACTTGGAGAATCAGTTACGTATTTTGATACAGGTGGGGTAATATAGAGTATATAGATGATGGCAAAGATACTGTGGAAACAGGTTGTACGCCAGGTGAATGGACTCACAAGTTAGGAGACAAGTGGATTCAAATCTTAGCATCGACTGGATCTAAAAGCTACTATTTTAAGAAAAATGATAGAAATACTGTGATGAAGATGAATGGGTTTACTTCAAAATATAAGGATATTCAAAGGTTGAATGGAAAATATATGATTAAAATACTTGAGAATGAAGTGAAATAAAAGATACAATTAGAGTACAAGCTGATAATGAGCGAATTTAAGCCAAAAACTTAATCAACAAGTAAGTTAAGAAAGAATTCTCATTTTAGTATAGTATAGTAAAAGAATAGTTCTAGATAATTATGATCCAGTGCCATAAGTATATTACAATTAAAATAAGATTTCTACATTTTCTAACATAAAAATAAAATTTGTATTGGGAATTTTTTTAAACATTTATATAAATAAAGTAACTTTTTTCTTGTATTCTCCATTTTCTAAAACTACTTCCTTTCGATTTCTCTTTTTTAATTCATACTTTTGAGAATCATGAATCTGAATTAGAAAGTCAGAAATTTGAAAACTATCTTTAATACACCAGCTTTCATTAAATATAAGTAATGCTTCCTTTCTACTGTAGCTAATATTTTTGTAAAAAATTATAATTATTATTTTAATACTCAGATTTTGTATGTAGACTTTCGTTTTTTAAAATTCTGTTAAGCTTTTCTTGTTCTTCATGAGAATAAATATTTTATTTCTATTTTTGTCACCAGAGTTTTGGAGCATAATTCATTTTTTTAACGTTTGATGGTTCCCAATATTTTGTCTTCTTCATTTAAATAATTTTGTTCCTTTTGTCAAATACATATCTATCTTTAACAACGCCACCACTGGAATAATACTGTTTTTGCAATCAATGTTGTCTACTTATAACATGTAACATTTTTTGCAATAAAAATTTTGTCCATTTAAATGGAGCCCCTCCTGAAGAAGCTCATTAATGCAAGCAATTCTAATTTGTTTAAAAAATAGAGATATAAATGTAATGGGTTGAATAACACTACTGGATACAAATATTTCAATACCAGATGTGCAGATAAAATAAGACTGTGCTTAATAATGGGTTTAAGATTCCTTTACTGAATGGGTATTTGAAATCAATAGCAATTTAGGTTTCTAATTGTTTGAAGAGGGACATGTTAAATTGAGATACAATTGATTAAAGGAAATGAAAGCTAATTCTAATAAATTTCATGATTTAGAATTTTTAGTTTAACTGAAATTTATGATCAATTTTTTTATTATTCTGCCCACATTATTTTTTTCTGACAAACCTGCTTAGTTCTCTCTGCATTGTCAGCTACGTCACAACGAATATCTGGTTTGCTACAGCTGAGAGCTGTAGAGTTTTACAAGTGGCTTAGGTTTCAAATATCCTGGAATACCACTACCCATATCGTTTAGTGCCTTGTGAACTTTGCGTGGAAAGACTTATACCAGACTGGACATGCATACTCTGCAGCACTTTGAAATGTTGCTAGTGTCGTCGTTCGGAGGGTTTGTCGTTTGGAGTCCTCCCTACTACCAGTGATCCTCGAAAGGATACTATTTCTGGCTTCCAGCTTAATTCTCATATCCTTACAGTGCTGCTTGTATGACAGACGAAGTGATTGGTCTCTTTCTTGTTATTCAAATGTTTCTGACAAGTTAATAGCAAAATGGCGTTTTAGACAATGTAATGATAGCTCAGCATAAAAAAGTGACATAAATTTTATTTTAAACAGGGCATGAATGTTAATTTAGCACAATGATTGAACGAAAGTGAGAGTTCTGGCGCGCAGACCAGAGGGTAATCCTTCCATCTCCTGTTAAAACAGACGCTGAGAACACAAGTCAGTTCAGTAGGCGGCAAAAATCACACGTTCGTCGGAACTGCGAGGTATCATCTGTCGTTTCTACCTAACACTACTTCATGAAGTCATCATTCAGCTACTTCTTCTTGTTCACATGAAATGTGATACTGGATGGAGGTCTATGGCTTCCACAGCCAGAAATCCTACGCTAGACAAGAACTTGGACTGACCAATTCAACACATATATGTTAGTCCATTCTGCAGGCTGAAAGCAATACGTGTCACTAGTCCACTGAAGAGTGCTCTTCAGAGACAGATAAGAGTTTCTACATATAAAAAGCAAATTTAACTGTGTAATATGTTTACGAAAAATACACTTTGTAGTGAAAAATGTTGTAACATTCGCCTATCTGTCTAATATTCAGTTTCTGATATTGATAGCTATATAATGTGAACCTTAGAGTTTCTGTCAGGGTGTCTCTAGGTTCAGTCCACAGGGAGGATGATCTTTCCGTAGGACGCTCTTCGGACAGCATCAGTTTGTTCTGGGAGTGAGAGACACTGCTGTATACAAGGTGAGGGTAACGATAGTACCTAATATACTTATCGTATGCACAGATGTGGCGGAGAGTCCTCCGGTGGTTGTGCTGCTGCGGCAGCACTGAGGAGGAGGAAGAGGACAACGTTCAGTTGGAGGAAGAGGAGAAGAACGTCCAGCTGGAGGCGGAGGGCGCCCCTCCAGGCCCAGTGACGGTCATGCAGCAGGTGAGGCTCGTCGCTGTACGTCACTCCAGAATGCTAGCAGTGTTTTGGGGCAGACCCACTGTTCAGGGGATGCACAAAAATATGGGAAAGCATTGCCACACCTAACAAGAAAACCCATGGTAATTAAACAATAGCCTCCAGTCGAATGGGAATGGATGACTATGCATTCTGTATGGTTCTCAAGGGGTCTTATACCATTCTTTCTGCAAAATAGTGGCAATTTCAGGTAACAACGATGCAGGTGGATAGCAATCTCGAACCTTTCTCTCCTAAGTAGATCACAAAGGCTCGATAACATTGAGGCCTGGTGACCGTGATAACCAGGGGGGAAGTGACAGTTCATCCCCGTGGAAAAGAAAACCAGTCCTGCACGATGGGAACAGTTTGAACAGGGGCCCTGTTGTCTTCGAGCACAGCATCGCCATTGGGGAATAGACGTTGTACCAGTGGATCAGCCAAAATGCTCATATAGCCATGGGCATTAATGCGACCTTGTATAGTGATCGCAGGGGCCCATGAAATACCACGATACTGCTGCCCCAATCATCTCCAAACCCCCATCGTTTATCGCTCTTGGGATGTAAACTCGGCCATAAGTTGGAAACATTGTACATCATCACTGAGTCGACCAGGTGACCTTCTTCTATTGTTCCACAGTCCAGGTCATTTGTCTTTCACACCACGATTTCCTCTTACGGGCATTTTTGTCCTTGTTGATTGGTTTTGGAATTCCAGTTAGCCCTGAAATTCTCTGCTAATGGAGCTTCCTTAGT
This sequence comes from Schistocerca piceifrons, assembly GCF_021461385.2. NCBI lineage: Eukaryota > Metazoa > Arthropoda > Insecta > Orthoptera > Acrididae > Schistocerca > Schistocerca piceifrons. Next base: position 551,000,604 of record NC_060143.1, read on the forward strand.
GTTGTTGTGGTGCACATGGCGTTCGCGAGGGCCACGTTCGGTTCTGCAGTGACTTTTACTGCTGACTCTTCCTACTGTTCGTCGCAATCCACTCCATGACCGTATGCCATGATCACTCAACACACGCTTTCGTCTCTGTTCTCACTTAGCGGATGACGGTTTTTTTCGTTTCCCTGTACACGCTACAGATCTTTGGCATGGTGCCTCTTGGAACACCGAACACTTCGGCTACCTTGGTTACGGAAGCACTCGCCATTCGAACACCAACAGTTTTCCCACGTTCGAATTCACTTAACTACAGTATAACATTGTTGTTACGACGACTGACATCTGCAACGTATTGAGGATATAGCACAGGTGCCGTTCGTGGTCAGAGACAACAGAGCAACCTGCAGGCTTGTCCAGAATAGCACAAACTTCTCTCAATGTTTCCATAGTCCCGTCCAACGGCTTTATACAGAAGAAGACAGGCATTACATCATACCGCAATTAGCTGTTCCTGCTTCTGCACCTGGACAAGCTTCCCTAGTGACATATACACAGCTAATCAAGGTTCAAGGAGACTGAGCTCTCCTGACAGACCCATTCTGCTCTTACCACTTCTCTACTCACTACTTGACATTCTCCACCTCCTCCTGTACTGTTGGGTCCGCTTCTCGTGTTCTCTACTGGCCAGTTCCTTATTACACGCGGATAGAAGGGTAACCTGAACAGACAGTTCACTGGTGTGCAAAATTAAAGCCACAAACCGAAATTTTGCGAGGTTGCGTTTATTGTGCCTCAAAACAGTACAATCATCTCATAGTACAGTAGAAACAACACAAAGAATACAGAACGTAAACAACTGCAACATGCATAATGGTAGACAAAAATGTCTTCGTGTTTTCCAACTTCAAGGATTTGCACACACATTCTGACAACTGGTTAAAGTGCTGAATGTGAGGTGTGACCACCTCTGGTGCCAACGCAAACCAGACAAACGACGGGGCATGCTGTTAATGTTGTTTTCAATCTCATGTTGAGGCAAGAACGCCCATTCTTATTGCAGCTGCTGTCAAGTCTTGGTGAGTGGTTGGCGGATGCTGAGGTGATGCAACCTGTATCCACAGTGCATCACAGACTTGTTATACTGGATTCAAATCGGTAGAAGAAGCAGGCCACGCATGAGTGCAAATATCTTCCATTCCCAGGGAAACATCAACCACCTGTGCTCTATGAAGTCGATCGTTATCGGCCAGCAGTACGACGTCTGGGCCCACAGCACCTTGCAACAACTGCAAAGGAGGTCCCAAGGAATCCATACGGTACCTGACAGCAGTTAAGCCATGCCGATTTAACTGTGCAATTTCATGAAGAGGTGTTCGAGTGGTCAATGTAACCCCCGCCCACACCATTAGGGATCATCCTCGTTATCAGTCTCTTCCACAATGGTTGGGTCACGAAATCGTGTTCCGCATTCCCTCCAGATCCAAATTGGTCGAGAATCACTGTTCACACCAAATTGTGACTCATCAGCGAAAATAACATTGGACCACAATTCGACCGTCCAGGTGGCGTCTTCACTCCTCTACTCTAGACGTTCCCTTCTGTGAAGACGTGTCAGAGGTACACATACAACAGGTCTCCAACAGTAAAGGCCACTCTTCCAAAGCCTTCTGTACACTGTTTGCCTCCATGCAACATGTGCAGTGGATGCTGCGAGGTCAGATGCCAGTTGCCGTGCAGCCAAACAACAGTTCTCTCTTTCTCATCTTCCACGTGGTAGGCCCTGTCCCGGTCTTCGGGACACAGTTTCGATCTGTATAAACTGTCGCCCATCTAATTCATATTAAGCCATCGGGTCACATCAGTTTGCGACTGTCCTGCTACCATTCTTCCCACGGCCCTCCACCGCAGAGACAGTGGTAGGCGTCATCTCAGAAACTTGCCTGTGATATATATATTATTCATTTTGAGGTTGAAGCCAATTCTTGTGTCTCTGTAAGCAATCCAAAAATATGTGAACTGTACTCTTCGATACATAAGCACCTAAGAAAATTATTACACGTTGATCGGCAGTGGCCACAAGTGAAACGGAACATTCCTGCTTCGTGCTATTGGCAAGCAACACGAACCGTTGACATGGTATCGATTTGAAAAGTCTCAAGGAAAATTAAGATTAAGATGCAAACACGTGTTCTTAATATCGACATAGTCCAGTTTTAAGAAAATTTTCCCGTGTTAAATCTACATTCAGAGTCAGGTGTCGGCTACTATGTAGCTAATAAACCCTTTTCTTTACAGGAGTGGCAGACGTTTCTGCAGGAGTTCCACGCAGTCTACAGCGGACTGGCGGATGAGCTGTCTATAGAGTCATCAGACGTGAGTATCACTACCTCTCTGGACTTGTGTCGTAATTGATAGTCGCAGATTCTTACGGCGCATGTGCTAGTTGCAATTCGTACAGAGCCCATAATGATGCCATAGAACCAATTAACATTAAATCTAGAAGCGGAGTTAGATGTTGGTTAATCTGTAGCTGATACAGTCCTTCGTCTACAGGAACGTGAGCTGTTTCTGCAGGAGTGTTTCGAAATGTACTGCAGGATGATGGAAGAGGAGCTAATGCAGTCAATAGGGGTGAGTGTTACTAACTCTGTATACTTCAGTCTTAACTGTTAGCCATATATTCTAGGTAGCTTTTGTCGACAGCAGATTACAGTGGCGAAGGCATTCATTTCTTCAGTCGCCCCAACCCCCCACGTAACCAAAAACATTACGTACATCCGCAAACTACATATCTCTGCATCTATTCATGTCTATTGTGCACTCCGATGGACTTGGGCAAATCCAGCAGGACAATGCGTCACCCCACACGATCATAATTGCACTTGAGTGGCTCCAGGAACGCTCTTATGAGTTTAACACTTCTGCTGCCCATCAAAGATCACTATGCCACGGAGACTGTCTGATACCACAATGTTTAACAACATTTCCCTGTTATTTGAAACATGTCAACAAGGTAGGCTACATTTTCCTCACATTTAAACGGATTTATTCAGAATTATTGATACTGAAGCGTTGTGTGAAATCTGCCACGAAATCCCGTCAGTGATAATGAGAATAAGACATACTCGGTTTTCTTTTTCTTTTTGAATGGTTTCGTCATGTTGGTAGTCTGTGTCCAGAATAAAGAAGCTAGAGTCACTGACCTCTTAAAGAGCTTAATAATTGTGTATTAAAACAGTCAGCAAATTTGAGAAAACCTGCACGAATACCACTTCACCATCAGTGAAGCAGTTTAACAACAGCTTTGCCCACCTAGATCAGAAATTTACCACACATTTCCATTTCCCTCAATGCCTCATCAGCTGTAGTGACGTCACAAAACGTTGTCCTCGTCTCGCAGGAGACGGCGGCCCCTCCGCTCGCCCCCGCACCCGCAGCCCGCAGCGCTTCGGAGGTGCCGCACCGGAAGGGGAAGCGACGTCAGCGTCGTCGTGGCCGGCCCGCCGCCGCCCCCCGTAGTTCATCCTCCAGCAGCGGCGAGGCTCCACGCACCAGGTGGAGGCCGCGGCGGCGCTACCGCAGGCGGAAGCTACGTGCGGGTCTTCGAGGCCGGTTCGCCGCCCGCACCGCCGCCGCCGCTGCCCCCAGCAGCTCCTCGTCCGCCTCCGGCAGCAGTTGGGAGCTGCGGCGCTAGAGGCGGAGGCCCAGCCGCCGTTGTCGCGCCTGCGTTCGCACCAGCGTGGGCGCGCGGAGGCCGTGAGTCAACAGGCAGATTCTGCGCGACGACTACAGACTGTGTTCGCGTGCACAACAGTAAATAAATGGATCCCTCGGGTCCGTCTTGGCACTCTGTTGTTGTTCTTGTAGTTTCAATCAGTGACAGACCTCACAGCGGTGACCGACATTACGAAATTGTTAATCAAATCGTTTCTGGGATCCGCTGTGTTAGCGTCAGATCCCGCTAGATTATTGTGCGCGGAAATGTTAGCAGCAGCAAGCAACAGGTGCTTCACAGAGTCTCCCTCTGCAGCAGGGCGCCTCGCGTTTTTTTTAGTGTATTTCGTGGTCGTCAAACATGGCGTGGAACTGTTTGACGACCATTTCCCAAAGGAGAATTCTGTTCAGAAAACTTAATGGGAGCAGCAAGGTTGCCATGGACACACCCCAGTGGCAGTTTGGATCAGGCGTCGTGTCGCTGTCTGGCGGCGTCAAACTTTTCCGCTGCTGCCTGCTTCTCTGAATATTCGAGCAACCAGTCACAAGCACAGAGTGTGACACGAGATGACCTCCACCAGCACATATACATATACATACGAATTGTCTGTAAAGCGCTAGAACGGACGTGCTGGACACTCTGAAATATTTCATCTGATTTTGCGGAAACTATTTCGTAAACATATAGATTTTTTCACATCCCAAACTGACACCTTGGAGCGATAGTAAATTGGACTTCTTTTCGCTGTTCATCATAGTTATTGTTATGTATCAAAGTCAATACACAATACACGAAATCATAAGTGTTTACAATGGTAAACATGCATTGTGTAGACTTTGTTCCATTTCAGGCCATACATTGCTCAATATCAAATTTAGATATCATATTGAAATAGTGTTATGTTGAAGACAAAAAGATATTTCCATTCTCGACATATTGGTTTGTATATATATGGGAGGATAACATGGTACATTCAATTCTACGTGCGACTTGGATGACCTATAGTCATAACATATGTCGTATTTCATGACCATTACGAGATACGAAAATGGCATTTTCTTACAAATGCTGATGTGGACCAGACACACACTGTGTCATGCAATTAATACCATAAACTTTTTTATCTATCGAGGTATGGAAGCAACTGCAGGTTTTTCGACGCAACCATATACTTTTTTGGAACTGCAGTTAATATCTTGTCAAAGAAGAATACAGTGACAGAACGCAAGTTTATATTTACTACAACCTGTGTGAGCTACTGAGCTCTAATCAAAACCTGTTATGTGTCATGTCACAAGATGTAATCCCTAACTACACCTTGTGACCCTTTCATTTTGCATCAAGGCCTTTTCTTTACTTACAACCTTTTAATGCTTTACAGGTGCGTGTAACGACATCGGCTTCCAAATTAATTTTCTAGCATCGTTATTGAAACGGTCTTCATAGGCAGGCGTCTGATACAACACTTCAGTTTCTTTTACTAAAAGATGATACATCCAACGTGCTATCATCCCGTAATGCAAACTGTCAGGTAAAATTCCCTGTCCACATCTTCAAATTACAAAAGCCCTGGAAACATACAGAACACAAGATGACTGTTCCCACTAACTTATTAGTCGTGGTGTATGGCCAAAGCTGCTATAGTAATTAGCTTTGACGTTCTCATTTTAACTTTAGATTCGTTTCTCATTCAGTAAAATATCGAGTGTGCTTAAGATTAACCTACATCCCCAACACCGATAATAACTAAAAATAGTGTTACATCAAATCAGTTCGGCCTGTGATCGGCATGCGAATGGCTACATGGTTTTTTTATGTCAGGAGATTTGTTTAACTTTTATGTTGAAGTGTTGAACGAAACTGAAGAAGAAAAATTCTAGGGTTAAGTTTTGCAAAGATCGACAAAGATCTATTGATAGGGCTTAAGATTAAATTAAAGGTAGAAGCCTGAATCGTAGCAGCTAACTGATAATGAAACACTGAAGAGTGCAGAAGAATTAAGCAATTCTGGCAGCTTTGAACCAAAATTTCACGCTACAGCTGAACAAAGATAAGTAGAAGCGGCATCGAAAAATCTTCACTGCCTTTAAACAGTCGAGCACTGAGGTGACAAAACTCAAGGGACTGTGATATGCACGTACACAGATGGCGGTAGTACGGCGTACACAAGGTATAAATGGGCAGTGCACTGGCGACGTAGTCATTTGTACTCAAGTGATTCATGTGAAAACGTTTCCTGTGTGATTTAGGCGGTACGACGTGAATTAACAGAGTCAGAACAGGGACTGGTAGTTGGAGCTAGACGCATTGGCCATGCTATTTCGGAAATCGTTAAAGAAATCAGTACTGCGAGATCGACAGTGTCAAGAGCATGCCGCGGATACCAAGATTCAGGCATTTACCCCCACCACGGACAACGCAGTTGCCGACGATCTGCACTTAATGACCGAGAGCAGCGGCGTTTTCATAGCTGTCGGTGCTAACAGACAAGCAACACTGTTTGAAATAACTGCCGAAATCAATGTGGGACATATCCGTTAGGATAGGGCAGCGAAATTTCGCACTGATGGGCTACGGCAGCGGACAGATTTTGGTTGCACCCTAAACGACTGGAAAACCGGGGTCTGACCATGTGAGCTCCGATTGCAGTAGGTAAGAGCTGATGACAGCATTCGAGTGTGGTGGAGATTCCATGAAGCCATGGACCCTCGTTGTCAACAAGGCGCTGTGCAAAGTGGTGGTGGCGCCATAACCATGTGGGCTGTGTTTACACAGAATGGACTCGTTCCACTGGTCCAAGTGAACCGATAATTGACTGGTGTGTTGTGGTACTTGGAGACCACTTGCATCTTTTCAACGATGGTATTTTTATCGATAACATTGCACCATGTCAATCAATGGCCACAGTTGTTCGCAATTGGTTCAAACAATATTCTGGATAATTCAAGATAAAGATTTGGCCACCCAGATCACCCGACATGAATGCCATAGAACATTTATAAGACATAATCAAGAGATCAGTTGGTGCTTAAATTTCTGCATCAACAACACTTTCACAATTATGGATGGCTGTAGAGGTAGAATGGCTCAGTATTTCTGCTGGAGACTTTCACTAACTGCTTTATGCTGGACAGAAGGAGATCCGACGTGATGTAGGTAGGTATCCCAGTGTAGCATACCTAGAGTGGTTTTATCCAGAGATGAGCGATCAAACTCCAAGATAAAAGACATTTTTCGCACACAGTAAATCTGTTACCCCAAGAACAAACCAAATTATGGCTATGATACCTCATGTTGCCCCCCCACGAACCATGGACCTTGCCGTTGGTGGGGAGGCTTGCGTGCCTCAGCGATACAGATAGCCGTACTGTAGCTGCAACCACAACAGAGGGGTATCTGTTGAGAGGCCAGACAAACGTGTAGTTCCTGAAGAGGGGCAGCAGCCTTTTCAGTAGTTGCAAGGGCAACAGTCTGGATGATTGACTGATCTGGCCTTTTAACATTAATCAAAACGGCCTTGCTGTGCTGGTACTGCGAACGGCTGAAAGCAAGGGGAAACTACAGCCGTAATTTTTCCTGAGGGCATGCAGCTTTACTGTATGATTAAATGATGATGGCGTCCTCTTGGGTAAAATATTCCGGAGGTAAAATAGTCCCCCATTCGGATCTCCGGGCGGGGACTACTCAAGAGGATGTCGTTATCAGGAGAAAGAAAACTGGCGTTCTACGGATCAGAGCGTGGAATGTCAGATCCCTTAATCGGGTAGGTAGGTTAGAAAATTTAAAAAGGGAAATGGATAGGTTGAAGTTAGATATAGTGGGAATTAGTGAAGTTCGGTGGCAGGAGGAACAAGACTTCTGGTCAGGTGACTACAGGGTTATAAACACAAAATCAAATAGGGGTAATGCAGGAGTAGGTTTAATAATGAATAGGAAAATAGGAATGCGGGTAAGCTACTACAAACAGCATAGTGAACGCATTATTGTGGCCAAGATAGATACGAAGCCCACACCTACTACAGTAGTACAAGTTTATATGCCAACTAGCTCTGCAGATGACGAAGAAATTGAAGAAATGTATGATGAAATAAAAGAAATTATTCAGATTGTGAAGGGAGACGAAAATTTAATAGTCATGGGTGACTGGAATTCGAGTGTAGGAAAAGGGAGAGAAGGAAACATAGTAGGTGAATATGGATTGGGGGAAAGAAATGAAAGAGGAAGCCGTCTGGTAGAATTTTGCACAGAGCACAACATAATCATAGCTAACACTTGGTTTAATAATCGTGAAAGAAGGTTGTATACATGGAAGAACCCTGGAGATACTAAAAGGTATCAGATAGATTAAATAATGGTAACACAGAGATTTAGGAACCAGGTTTTAAATTGTAAGACATTTCCAGGGGCAGATGTGGACTCTGAGCACAAGCTATTGGTTATGACCTGTAGATTAAAACTGAAGAAACTGCAAAAAGGTGGGAATTTAAGGAGATGGGACCTGGATAAACTGAAAGAACCAGAGGTTGTACAGAGTTTCAGGGAGAGCATAAGGGAACAATTGACAGGAATGGGGGAAAGAAATACAATAGAAGAAGAATGGGTAGCTTTGAGAGATGAAGTAGCGAAGGCAGCAGAGGATCAAGTAGGTAAAAAGACGAGGGCTAGTAGAAATCCTTGGGTAACAGAAGAAATATTGAATTTAATTGATGAAAGGAGAAAATATAAAAATGCAGTAAACGAAGCAGGCAAAAAGGAATACAAACGTCTCAAAAATGAGATCGACAGGAAGTGCAAATGGCTAAGCAGGGATGGTTAGAGGACAAATGTAAAGATGTAGAGGCCTATCTCACTAGGGGTAAGGTAGATACTGCCTACAGGAAAATTAAAGAGACCTTTGGAGATAAGAGAACGACTTGTATGAATATCAAGAGCTCAGATGGCAACCCAGTTCTAAGCAAAGAAGGGAAAGCAGAAAGGTGGAAGGAGTATATAGAGGGTCTATACAAGGGCGATGTACTTGAGGACAATATTATGGAAACGGAAGAGGATGCAGATGAAGATGAAATGGGAGATATGATACTGCGTGAAGAGTTTGACAGAGCACTGATAGACCTCAGTCGAAAAAAGGCCCCCGGAGTAGACAACATTCCATTGGAACTACTGACGGCCTTGGGAGAGCCAGTCCTGACAAAACTCTGCCAAATGGTGAGCACGATGTATGAGACAGGCGAAATACCCTCAGACTTCAAGAAGAATATAATAATTCCAATCCCAAAGAAAGCAGGTGTTGACAGATGTGAAAATTACCGAACTATCAGTTAAATAAGTCACAGCTGCAAAATACTAAAGCGAATTCTTTACAGACGAATGGAAAAACTAGTAGAAGTCAACCTCAGGGAAGATCAGTTTGGATTCCGTAGAAACACTGGAACACGTGAGGCAAAACTGACCTTACGACTTATCTTTGAAGAAAGATTAAGAAAAGGCTAACCTACGTTTCTAGCATTTGTAGACTTAGAGAAAGCTTTTGACAATGTTGACTGGAAAGCTCTCTTTCAAATTCTAAAGGTGGCAGGGGTAAAATACAGGGAGCGAAAGGCTATTTACAATTTGTACAGAAACCAGATGGCAGTTATAAGAGTCGAGGGACATGAAAGGGAAGCAGTGGTTGGGAAGGGGGTAAGACAGTGTTGTAGCCTCTCCCCGATGTTGTTCAATCTGTATATTGAGCAAGCAGTAAAGGAAACAAAAGAAAAGTTCGGAGTAGGTATTAAAATTCATGGAGAAGGAATAAAAACTTTGAGGTTCGCCAAAGACATTGTAATTCTGTCAGAGACAGCAAAGGACTTGGAAGAGCAGTTGAATGGAATGGACAGTGTCTTGAAAGGAGGATATAAGATGAACATCAACAAAAGCAAAACGAAGATAATGGAATGTAGTCTAATTAAGTCTGGTGATGCTGAGGGAATTAGATTAGGAAATGAGACACTTAAAGTAGTAAAGGAGTTTTGCTATTTGGGGAGCAAAATAACTGATGATGGTCGAAGTAGAGAGGATATAAAATGTAGACTGGCAATGGCAAGGAAAGCGTTTCTGGAGAAGAGAAATTTGTTAACATCGAGTATAGATTTAAGTGTCAGGAAGTCGTTTCTGAAAGTATTTGTATGGAGTGTAGCCATGTATGGAAGTGAAACATGGACGATAAATAGTTTGGACAAGAAGAGAATAGAAGCTTTCGAAATGTGGTGCTACAGAAGAAAGATTAGATGGGTAGATCACATAAGTAATGAGGAAGTATTGAATAGGATTGGGAAGAAGAGAAGTTTGTGGCACAACTTGACGAGAAGAAGGGATCGGTTGGTAGGACATGTTCTGAGGCATCAAGGGACCACCAATTTAGTATTGGAGGGCAGCGTGGAGGGTAAAAATCGTAGAGGGAGACCAAGAGATGAATGCACTAAGCAGATTCAGAAGGATGTAGGTTGCAGTAGGTACTGGGAGATGAAAAAGCTTGCACAGGATAGAGTAGCATGGAGAGCAGCATCAAACCAGTCTCAGGACTGAAGACCACAACAACAACAACCTCATGTTGGCTCTACCGACTATAAAGTAATGCTGTACGTGGTATGGTTGTAACATGAAGTCCTGTTCGGTGGAGACACAGGATTTTCTCCATGTGTCTGGACACATCGCCTTCGTCTCGTGCGTTACATGACAAGAGCCGCAACGAATGCAGCAGATGTGACACTTGTGACTTAAGACCCTTCTTCACAAGTCCTGTTGAGAGCTAACTGGCAACCCAGGCAGTGTATCCACTACATACTGTGGGACATTGCAGGACTGTTTCTTACCGCTTAGGGCGTGAACAATATGATTGTGTATATGACATCATGAGAACCAGACACCAACTCACTGGGTCTCGAGACTGGACGCTTGACTTTCTGAGCAGAACAGTCTGCAAAACGAGTTCACTGTTTGTATTCAAATAAGACGCTCTCAATCCGCAGCACTGGCCCCACTCGAGATCTGTTAACAAGGACATGTCCCATGTGCCTGAATCAACTGGACTGCACCAATACACCAAATCAGTGAAGAAATTCGCGCTGATCATTTTGTCCTGAGTCGACACCACTTCAAATAGGAGGTGAAACAGATAGTATTGTTGCAAATTGGGAACACTTGTATAAGGTCCATATTTATGTCACAAAGCCAACTTTAGAGCAGATCACTTATTAAGGAAGCAGCTGCTTATTTTTGGCCAAGTTCAAGTAAACGTGATGAAAAGCAACAAATGATAAGAGATCCTAATATAAAATGCTCAAAAAGAAAAACTTTTATCCTACTCTCATTGTTTGTATAGTTTGAGTTTTGCTGATCACCAGCCTCTTTCTTGATGCTCTTTTGCCCACAGAAAAATGCTATGTAGAGCCACCAATGTTCTGTAGGACGAAGTTAATACTTATTCTCGGTGCAGTTGACGTTAGTGCACTGTGTGTCAAATCAAGAAGCTGAGTCCGTGAAATGTCACTCTACAGTCAAGATGAGTTATGAGTATGGCAAGCTGATCGTCGAACTGGCGAACTGGCATACACATAGCGACATTATTCGAACATTAGACAACTAACATGAGATGCAAAACACTGAACATCTGCCTCATCATGGTCCCTGCACTCATAACGGTCCTATCTGCTGCCTCCTAGCTATAAACTGTGGCTCCGACCAGGAGAATGCAGAAGTGCTTTGCGCTAACTTTCTGGAGGCATCTGTGAAGGCTGTGTCAACACAAGACAGTATGCAGTCGTCTCCAGGCGATCGGCTTGGCCTCTAGCTGTCCATTAAGAACCAGATCATGAACCATGCTCACCCTCCCCTGGACTGTATTGTGAGTGAAGAATGTGGGTAAAGGAACACCAAGAACAGAAACACTGGGTCAGTGTGTGTTCTCTAGCCCTGATGGCCATGGTAGTTGGGAGTGGACGTGGCCAGGTTCCAGCACACATCTGAGGCATGCAGTCCCATAAGATGATCGGGCAGAGTGGGGGGGGGGGGGGGGGGGGGGGCGTGCATCAGTCATGTTTTGTGCCAGAACTGTCTACAGTCTACATAGGTTGGATGCTGCTCCTCACAAATTGGAGGGCTGTGCACTACTGCGATAGTACCCTCCAGCCTATTGTCCAGATCTTCCAAGGCATAATCCACGAGCACACCGCACCCTCCTCGTGAACATCTTCTTCCAGATGGTGGGAATTCAGTGAATGGAATGAATTGCAGTATCTCCTCACAAGAATCCTTCTCAGTATGCTAATAACAAGCTGTAGCTTTCACTGTGTAAACATAGAATCCCTTCTCGTTCTACGAATGACATAGGAAGGCAGAGTGCATTTACTTTGGTTATTCAGAAGACTCAGTCTTTCATTCCTTCTCCACTTGTATTTAAGCACACATGTGCTCATGGACACGCAAGTTACACTATTTTTGAGCAGTTTATAAAGAGAAGGGTACCAAGTAGTTTTACTTCTGTTGTGTTCACCAAAGTACACTTGACATTAAATGTAAAGGTGACAGGAAGAGAATTCATCGTCACAGAAGGTAGTCGCTCTGATTGATCTTTCTTACTATGCACACAACATTTGTCTCAATGCAAATTAGTTATCATCAGAAATTTAAGGCAACCAGAGTAAGAAACACCCAACAATAATTTATTAATAATACTAGACTTTTTTTGCAACTTTGCTTGTACATGCTTTTGACATACACAGTAAGACCAAGAAAAATGTGACACTCTTTGATAGCCGATATCAATGGGACAAAATGACATACCGTTACAATAATACCTTGGGGGGAAAGGTTATTTTATGTGTTCAAAGTGATTCCCTATTAGCAGCCAAAGAACGTCACTGGCGCCGAACTGTTGACCGAACTACAGCTATCAGTTTTGCTGATGTGATAGCCACACAGGACGTCTCGATCATTTCTCGTAGCTCATTCAGGGCAGATGGCTTCTGTGGATAAACTTCGTTTTTCAGTATCCCCAATAGGTATAAGTCAAGAGGAGTAGGATTTGGAGACTTCTGTGGCTACTCAACAGCTCCTCTTCAACCTATCCATTATACAGGAAGATTTTCATCCAGGTAGGCTCTGACATCTCTGTTGTAGTGAGGTGGAGCGCCATCTTGTTGTAGTTAAAATCTTTCATTCCAAACACCTCTCAGATGGCGGATAAAACATGTGTTTGCAGCATATGAAGATAGACCCCACCAGTTACGATATCTTCAAAGAAGAACTGGGCCAAACAAAACACATGATGGAAGACCATACCACACATTAACACCCAGTAGACTAACATGTTCGTCCACTTGAAGTTGAAGATTTTCAGGATCCCAGTGCGCTCAGCTGTGGAGGTTTACAGTACCATTCAGTTTGAATTGCGCCTCGTCAGACCAGAAAACCATCCCTGCAAACTATTCATCCTCACGAAGTATGCCTTCAAATCACTCTCAGTACCCCGTCCTTCGATACAGGTCATCTTCGTTCACAATGTGCAGCGATCTTGGAGTCTACACTTTCCACTTTACAGCTTTCAGAAATCGTTGTACGCTTGATTAGCTTACCTCACTTTTACATGCACCCTGCTTCATAGATTTTTGAATACACCTAGTAAAATGATGCGACACAGCATTGCTGAAAGCTGGATTTTGTTGATGCTTTCAATCGGCCACACCTTGATGCTTTCAATCGGCCACACCTTTCCTAATGCATATCCTGGACATTACCGTTGGCTTCATATTCATCCTAAATATGATGAACTGTTGTACGTGTTGGTGACAGTTCTGTACCTCCATCATGTTTCTGTACTTGCAGTACTAATTCAGTATGGCCTTGCATTGCTAAAATGACAATCTTCATCATTCATTGCTGCACTGTCATCTGCTGGAAAACGCGCGTCGAAATCTGTTGAGAAAGCAATGGACTACACTACCATGCAAAACTGCTATGATGAGTCATTTTGTTGCAAAGATATTAACTATGAAAGAGTGTCTAAATTTTTCTGGATCCTTCTGTGTATTGCAGACATCTCCTCTTCTTCCTCTCTCCTATCTCTCTCCTCACCTCATCGTTCCAGCTCTGTATTTCCATCCCATCCTTCCCAAGCTGTTTCTCCACATCCTTCACTACACTTCATTCATCTCCTTTCAGTCCCTCTCTTCAAGCACATTTTCTTCCACCTCTCTTTATCCACATTCTCCTCTCCTCACTCTGTCTATATCCTCCTGCCCCTTTTCAGCCTATCCACAACCCTTCTACCTCCTCCACCTGCTTCCTGCATTTTCCCCTCTCAAAGTATATCTCCCCTCCACCTCTCCTTGTCTACCCCCAGTTCTCTCAGCTGTCTGTCCATCTTCACCACCCCTTCTCTCAGTTCATCACCCCCTCTCCCATCGATGTATCTCATGCTGGAATTGCCAATGCTACATGCATAAGATGGCTCCTCCCCCCTCTCTCTATCTCCTCCTCCCAACATTTTCTATATAACTCCTCATCCCCCCCTTTTGTTTACTTCCTCCACTCACTCTCTCTGACCATGTCATCTTTCTCCACTCACTCTCTCTGATCATATCCTCCATCCCCTCTCTCTGACAAAATCTTCCTATCCCCTCCCTCTGACCACATCTTTCTACTCCTTCCTCTAACCACATCTATCTACACCTCTTCCATCTCCACCTACCCCTCTTCCTTTTCCACTTGCCCACTAGTGCTCTACATACGACTTCCACCTGCCTCATACTAATTCAATTCTTTCCCAGTGTCCATTTCCTCTTCCCTCTCGCTATATTCATCTCCTCTATCAATCTCACCCTGTCCCAAGTCATGCTCATCAGCACATGTAGCCTCTGCAACACAATTGAATAAAGCAAGCAGTTACTACATCCAGCTAGAATAACCTTTCTGCATCTGTAAGATCACAGATGATATGCAGCACCATGCCTTTCTGTTAGCTAATGCTGGCCCATCGGTGTTTCAACTCTTCAAGCAGCTTCATCCCAATGCTGAGCCACAGGCCCTCTCATACACCACCACTGAGGGTAACCTCGACAAATATTTTGAATCCTATAATCCACATCACTGCAGCCCATCACAAGTTCTTTAGTTACCAGAAGCTATCCTGAGAGACCTACTGTGAATGGATTGCCCATTTCAAGGCCTCTCCATGGAGAGTAGCTTTTCTTGTTCCAGTAGTTAGTGTCATTAGCAGTATGCCTTCTATCTGGTAATGGACATGGTGGTGGTGCATTCGCCCAATGAGGCTCTCTGCCAAGACCATCTCAAACATAAGGACTCTTTGTTGGATGCATGAATTTCCATTTTTAGTGCCTGTGAACAATCTTTCTTTCTTTGAGAGGGAAAAATTTACGGACTTCTCGATGACGCAACGTACAGAAGGATAGAAGGATAACCGACAAGTCGCCTTCAAAGAAGAACCGTTGAACTTCTTCACAGTACCTTTGATGGAAAAACTGCCAAGAAACTTCGACCACGAGCGGCTACCAAAGGTCCACAAGGAGGGGACACCTGTGCGTCCAATAGACAGCAACATAAGAGCAGCAACCTATGAACTAGATTAACACCTGACGGGTCTCCTTAGTCCATTCGTGGGAAAATGCGAAAACCACATCCACAGTTACATCCACTTTGTGCAACGTACACAAGAACTTCGGCTCCAGGATAGCGGCTTGTTAGTGAGCTTCGACGTAGTGTCCCTCTTCACTAGGGTACCACTGAAAGACTCCATCGATCTGATACGCAAGAAATTCGACAACAACCTAACAAGGCTCTTCGAGTTCGTGCTCACCTCAACATACTTCCTGTTCGACGGAAATTATTATGAACAGACAGATGACGTCGCCATGGGATGCCCGCTTTCACCGGTTGTAGCCAACATTTTTATGGAGAATTTCGAGGAGAAGGCAGTAGAACAAGGAAAACAAAAGCCAACTTGTTTCTTCCGCTACGTGCATGACACGTTCGTTGTTTGGCCACATGGATGGGACAGCTTAAATGAATTTCTGAGACACCTCAACTCGCTGCACCCCAACATACAGTTCACGATGGAGGTGGAGCAGGATGGTGCCCTACCGTTTATTGACGTTCTGGTGAAACGGAAACCTGACGGCAAGCTGGGACACGGTGTATACAGAAAACCTACATACACCTAAATGCCTTCAGTTGCCACGACAAATCCCAGCGTGAAGGCGTTTTGCGCACACTTGTTCACAGGGCACGATCGATCTGCGATCAGGAGAGCCTTCCAGCAGAAATGCAGCACCTCGAGACAACGTTTCGGAAAAATGGGTAAAACCAAAAGCAAATAAGACTTGCACTCCGACAGACTGCGCCAAAAGAACAAGAAGAAGAAACAGAAGAACACAAGTCATTGGCGTGAACCCCTTTGCCGGAACCACGCTACCCGGTCGTACCCGAGAACTGTTCAAATGGAAATACGCCTGGAAAGCTTCAGATCGCATACAGATGGAATAGATTTGGTGAGGAACTATGTATTAGACAGATGTATGGGACCATATCATTTGATCAAATTCATTGACATGAAGGGAATGCAAAGAAATTCTTTCTCCTAGTGATGCTGTTGTTGTACATGCTGTAGGAGTACCCCTGACAGTGAAAAGTTAAGGTGTGACAAGACATATACTCATACAAACTATAAGTTAGAGAGTCTGGTCATAAGCATGATGTGTACCTTTAAGTTGCAGTCTGGCACAAGATCATTCGTTATGACATTCACTACATTGCAGGTTCATCTTTCTGCATAGTTTTCAGGTATCTAATTTCATATCATTCTATCTTCATTACCACTGACACCATTTCTTTCACTTCTATGAAATTAATGCAGTCTATATATATCCCTGTGGTTGCAAAAATGATTACCCACCTAACCCAGTCACTCCAGTGGTGTTCCTCCTACATACTGTCTGGAAGGACCTCTGGTTATAGTACCCAGAACTAATAGATGGAAACATTACTGTCAATGATAGCCTGAATTAGGCGTGGAGGCATGCTCACACAGCCTAATATTTTAGGTAATTGCTCAAAAGAAACAGACATTCTGGGTTAGTCAATTGGTTTGGTTCAACTTTCCATTTCTCACAAGATATTAATTCCACAGTAGGTTCTCCATTTCAGAACGTGTGTTATGAGCTTATTTCACGTAATTGCATACTCTGATTTTATCCCTGCTGACACTACATGAGTAGATTTCATTTTATTGAATTTGGTAGGTTGTTATAAATCTGTATTGCTGGGTAGGTCATGGTCCCCCATGAGTATTCTTACACACACAGTGGGGGAATCACTGGTAGCATGGTTTGTAGGAAGTATGAAGGAACATTAGTGGCAGTGAAGGTTTGAGACAGGCTGGAGGTGTGATCAGATAAACCAAAACGTAATTAAACACTGACTGATTACAACAAGCAGGGGATCCAGGTTTTTAAATAAAGTCCTAGTCTGGCACAAATTCACAACACAATAGCATTTCCCCCAACTTTTCCCTCCCTCTTTCTGATTAAAGAATATCTGGCTCCATAACTTAAAATTTGTACAGTCTTCACATTCAGATCTGTGACAAGCTGGTAAGTGCAAATATTTCCTATTTTTATTACATGAGGACGAAAGTGAGTTTCATTCCAGTAAAAGCGATTCCTCTCCCTCTCTCTTCCCTTCCTTCCAGAGTCTGTGGGCTGAAAAAATTAATCTTTAATGCAGATGATGTTTGTGCTGTACAGCATCCATCCCTTAGTTCAACGGATCCAGGAAAGCTGTAACTTGCTCACACTTGATGGAGCCACTTTGATGTTTATGTTGAATAGTGTGACATATTTGCCCAGAATAATACATTTCTTGATTCTTCAGTGACTCAGTTTGATGACCTGGAGCAGTTAATTAGTCAAATGTATGCACTGTTACCACAAAAATAAAATTAGTTTTTGCAGTAATTGTTGTTTGGTAAGCTAGGAAAACTTAAATGGTAACAATAAAAAACTGTAACAACATAATTTTCAATTATAAATAAATATGGTGTTCAAATGTGCAGAGCAATCATGCAGAATATCTTGATATTTTATGCAAATAAAATTACAAAAATATCCTATTTTTGGGAACTATTAGTTTTTCCCCTGAAGCAGAAAGAAGAATAGGTTGGAAAGATTATTAAGGAAGGGCATGTAACTCAGACCGCAGAATGTGAGGGACACACTTCTGAGGATCATGAAGAGCAAACCTCATCCTAATAGGTGTGAATAAGACTGAGACAGGAGCCAAAAGGAAGACAGAGTTGAGAGAAAGAATACATAGAAAGAATAGTTAGAGACAGAAACGAAATGGATATTATAGTGAACACATCAGTTAAGCAGTTTTTCGCTTACCTCCCACCTTCGTCCCCCTCCTCCCAAAACATTGCACTAATACTATATAACTCTGCCTCTAGCATTGATAACGCCAAATTGATCTGAAGTCACTCATCGATGATTACAACCCGTAGAGTTGCCAAACTACAGGCATGTTGAAGCTTCCTGCCAGATTAAAAATGTGTGACAGACCAAGATAAATTGAGACCCTTGCCTTTCATGGACAACTGCTCTGATCTGATTTGATTTGATTTGATTTTGTTTTCTTTTGTGGTGCAAAAACAAATAAGGTCATAACCACCCAAGTGGGAACCTTAGAACACGAACACAAGAAGGGAGTTAAAAGTGACTACATGTTAAGCACAATTGATGAAAGGAAATAGAGCTACAAACAAGGACTACGTCTTGCAGATAGGTCCACAAAATACACTGTAGGGACAACAGTGGTCTCGAACTAAAGATTAAATGTCCTCCACCGCATTGCTTCGACAGATAAAAATTAAAATGCTGTCAATAGCCTGTTCATTGTTGACTAAAAAGGTCAATAACTCAAATGGCAAACATACATTAGAACATAATCAGTTAAAAAGGGGCATTCGATCAGGAAATGGTGAACTGTCAAGGTTGATAATAGTGAGCATTAAGTTGTGAGTGATCACTGCTAACAAATGGTGATGACTAAAAAGACAGTGCCCAATATGCAACCTACCTAATATGATCTCCTCATGTGAAGAGAGCCAAGACAGGTCAGCCAAACTGCTGGGAGAGTTTTACTCCCCAGAGCTTGTTCCCATGAAGGTAAGAACAGCGGTTATGCCAAAGTGACTCCAATAGCTGATAGATGGCAACACAAATACCATCAGAAGGAACGGAAGAACTAGCGGACCGAGCTACGAGGACTGCAGCCGTGGCAGGAGCGTCAGTGTCCTCGTTTCCTGTCAGACCAATGTGACCAGGAACCCACATAAACATCAAAGTGGCTGCATCAAGAGTGAGCAAGTTACAGCTTTCCTGGATCCGTTGAACTAAGGGATGGATGCTGTACAGCACAAAGAGAACTTGAAGGGCACAGAGAGTCAAGGCAGATGACACGATTAAAACGGCTGTGTCGCTGGATATAATGCATGGCCTATACAGGCGAAGAGCTCAGCTGTAAATATTGAGCATGTTCCAGAAGCCAGTACCGAAAAACGTCGGTGACACTGATGAAGGCACACCCAACACCACAGTCAGTACAAGAGCCATCAGTGTATCCAAAGGTGTTATCACTAAGATCTGTGCGAAGGTCGAGAAACTTGCACCGATAGATCGAAGCTGGAGAAGTTTTCTTAGGAAGTGAATGAAGTCCCAGGTGAACAGGGGCTGCCACACGAAGCAAGAAGGTGAAGGGTTCACAGCCATGGGGCAAGTGTCATGTAGCATGAAGTTAAGCTGCCAGAGCAATAGCTGAAAAAGAACTCCAAGAGGAAGCAGAGAAGAGGGAGTCACCCCATACTAGTGGTCAAGTCATCAAAGAATGAGGCATAGGGTGGGTGGCCAGGCATGGCAGACAAATGGCACACGTATCTGCTGAGGAAAACATTACGCAAGTATGACAGCAGTAGTTCAGCACCTTCTGCATAGAGTTTCTCAGTTGGACAAGTGTAAAAGGTACCAGTGGCCAAACGGATTCCACAGTTGTGGATTGTATTGAGACAGTGTAAGATGGATGAACGTGCAGATGGATAAACGAAACACCCAGAGTCTAGTTTTGAACAGACAAGGAATCGGTACAAACAGAGGCGGGTGGTCTGATCTGTTCTCCAGAAGGTACCACTCAGATCACGGACGACATTGAGGGACTAGGTGCAGCAGGTGGCCAGATAAGATATGTGGGACGTCCAAGAAACCTTTCCATGAAGCATGAACCATCAAAAACTGCGTAGTTTCAGAAAACGGAAGAGCTACAGGACCAAAAAGCAAAGACAACGGAAGAAATCCATTACGCTGTGAGAACTTCATACAAACGGCTTTGTCAGTGGAAAAGCGAAAGTCACTGTCGATGTTCCACGACTACAGGTGATCGATACATCACAGAAAACGCCACTCAAGGAGACAAGTTCGTGGAGCACTGCAATACACCGCCAAATTGTCAACGAAAAGGGAGCCAGAGATGCCTGCTAGCATACAGGCCATAATAGGGTTTATGGCTACGGTAAAGTGAACAACAGTCAGAATGGAACCATGATGCACCCTGTTTTTCACGATAAAATACCGAAAAGGCAGAGAACACAGGTATCTTGACACTCTTTTCCTTAAAAATTTCTTAAGGAAACAAGGCAAGAGGCCTTGAGAGCCCAATGTATAGAGTGTACAAAGGATACCAGTCCTTCACCAGATCTTGTAGGCTTTCTTCCAGTCCAAAACACGGCCACAGTTTGGTATTACCACAGGAAACCATTCATGACGTGAGGTGATAAAGTGACGAGATGGTCAACTGCAGAACAGTGCACTCAAAACCTCACTGAGAAGTGGTTGGTAAACTGCATGTTTCAAGTCACCATTCATCCAGGCATGAATCATATGTTCCACTACCTTGCAAACACAGTTGGTGAGAGAAATGGGGTGGTATCTAGACGGAAGGTGTTTGTGCTTACCGGGATTAGATATTTGTATGACAGTGGCTTCACTCTATCATCCGGGAAACGTGCCCTCTGCCCAGATGCAGTTGTACATATGAAGGATAAAGTGCTTGCCCACAAGAGAAAGGTGAGGCAACATCTGAATGTGACCACAGTCACGCCCTGGAGTGGAAGATCGGGATGAGCTGAGAGTATGACCTAGCTCCCTCTGAAAGGAGATGGGTATCACCTGAGCTTCCTCGGCTCGTTTCCTATGGAGGAAGGCAGGGTGACAGTGAGTGGAGCTCGAAATCTCTGTAAAATAGCAGCCTAAGATGATGGAGATAGCAATGGGGTCCACTATGACATAGTCTACTACGTTCATCCCAGAAACTGGGCATTGGATCTTGGTCCCAGGGAGGTGTCGGAGGTTAGGCCACATGACGGAACAGAGTCGAACTCTTACAAGCACTACATCAAGAAATCCAGCTATATTTACGCTATCTCAAAGATTGAGACAACAATGCACACACAACTGTTTACAATGAATAAAGTAAGCCATCATAGGATAATGGTAAAAATGGGGAGAGCACTTCTCCACAAGCAGATTGCGACGCAGCATTCCTCAGTTCACCAATGGACTGGGACACGACTCAGTAAGGATGAAGTGCAAAGTATGGACCACTCCGTGGCAGTAAGGATAAGGTCTGCAAGGTACTCTACCTGGTCATTACAGATGGGGAAATGTTGTTAGTCGAATGTCGCCAGGGTGGAGTACAGCCTCCAGTGGGTCTTAGAAAGCTTGCAACTGGGTTTACACATAGATGGGATAGAAGTCAGCAATTGGATACCATACGGGAAATGGTCGCTCGAGTACATGTGAGAGAAAATGGACCACTCGAAACGATAGGCAGGCTAGGCAGTGCAGAATGAGGGCCCCAAATGGGAATCAGTCTGTGGAGACTGAAAGGAACGAGGGTGCTCCAACGTTAAGTGAGGTTGAGTTGATTGAGGACGTCAGCCATGAGGATACCTCTCAGACAGGTTCTGGGAGGGCCACAAAGGGGATGGTGTGCATTAAAGACCCTGAGCAGCAAAATGGCGTGATGGGGTTGACCAGAAAACTGAACAAGTATGCCCTGATGATACCGAATGATGGAGGTAAGTTGATGTTACAAAGAGAAAGGTGAAGTGTAGAAGGAAAATGAAGACTAACAGCCTGCAGCTAGGTGTTCAGGGAGATGGTCTGACAATGAAAGTCATCCAGAATGAGAAATGTGACTCCCCCATAAGATGGACTGCCGTCCTTGGGAGGAAGGTCGAAGCAGACCACAAAGAAATGCGAAAGGTCTAAGTGATCATGAGGACGCAATTTTGTTTCCTGGAGGCAGAAAACAAGAGGACGCTGCTATTCCGAAAGCAGCTGTAATTCCTCCTTGTTGGACAGAGTGCTTCAAACGTTCCACTGGAGGAGAGTCTACATGCGGAAAGGATAGGAGGGATGAAAATAAAGGGTTGCCACCCCAATGACTGTCGAGTGCCAGCCTTCAAAGACTCACTGTTACAGGGCGCTGAGGCTGGAGGATCCTGTTCCACGGGATCTACAGAGGTGACGGCAGCCTCTCTTGGTTGGCCTGTGCATTCCAGAGCAGAGAAACGGTTGGCAGTGTGCACGGGGAAACGGAGGTTGACCAGGTGAGGGTATCACACTGCTGAAGAGGCTCTCTGAGTCAGGGAAGGAGAAGACCGTTTGCCTTTGATTTCTTAGAGTCTTTGCGGTTGGCAGATCAAGACACAGATGATTGTTGGCTGGAAGTACATAAAAAGTCCTTACAGGAGTATTCCTTCTGTTCTACTAGTTGTGTAGCAAGTGATTTCGCCACCAGAGGCTTGTTATACGGCCAGAGGGGACGCAGACGAGGATGCTACCATGACACTTGGCAATTTGACAGCTGTAGTGCTGAATTTGAGGTCGCAAGTTTGTATGACTGTGTCCTTTATGGAGTGAGGTGTAGCAAGAACAGTAGTTTTAGTGCCAGATTGTAAAACGCAGGGCTTTCGACCAACCAACAACATGCGAGTGATGGGGCTCAGTCAGTACAGAAAGCTATTTAATTTTTTTTTTTTTTTAATCACCAGTTTTCTCAGCTTCTCAGTAGTCGCCGCTATGTGAAGATCGCGATCGGATTGGAGTCTCTGGTCACCGCGTATCTTTGGGGAGTTGGCAACCCGCGGGCCGCGACACGAAAGAACGAGGAAGAAGGGGGTTTCTGGGAGTTAGCTCTAGACTGTGTTTGAGGAGTGACGTCGGTGTTGTAGGGCAAGGCCGCTTGGTTGGCGGGCCCTGCAGAATCAGTCAGTTGGGGGTGGAACGCCGCGGGCTCGAAGATCCTAGCATGGAGGGCTGGTGTTGTCCCGATGGCTGTCATCGTGTGGTCATTCAAAGGCTGAGAAGTGATGTCTTGGGTCTGCTATTGGATTCCGAAGAAGAACTCTAAAATGGTGCATGTTGCTGTTGCGTATATCAGACTTGTGAGTGGTGTAAGCCTCGCTTCAGTACTGCAGTCTCTAGCTAGAGCGCTGCTTGGGAGGAGAGCATTGATATTGGCATTGTCATCTATTTAGCTGCTTTAGAGTAGATTACTGTTTTGTATCAAAGGCGGATCAACTTATGAAACGTGTTAACTGCAGTTCACTTCTTATGGTATTTTACAATTCTACTTGTCGTGATGAAATCGCCAATAGTATTTTCATAATTTAGCTTGGGACGTCATTCTGTGGTTTGGTGTGGCCCTCCCAAGAGTTTAAAGCTCAAAATATTTTCTTATTGCCCTTGCTGAGGTTGCCTTGCAACAGTTGTTGTCTTGCAACAGTTTGGTGAGCTGTGGTATAGTCAAAGTCCTCAGTAGTACCGCATCAACTCCCTCGCCCCTTTTAAGACTTGTGAGCCGCACCCATAATGACATATACTCCCAGTATGCAATTTGTGTAAGCTGGTTGGCCTTGTTAACGTTTTGTGTATCGTGGAAAATATTTCCCATGCCGCATATGATCCTGAATGATAGCATGGCGCACAAAAGCGCATAACCACGACGAGATCAAAAGATCTGTATTGTATATTATTGTTTAACGGATGTAACCACTGAGCTTAAGAGTTGATTTGTGTTTTTTAATTTATTTCGAAAGGAAAAGATTTACATACCTGCTTAATTATAACATCTATGCTTAATTATTTGGCGTAATTCGTTGGATGTAGTATGCATCACATTTAGGGAGGTGAAAAGTGTTTAAAAGGAAGGAAAATATTTTGTGATACACTGCACATAGTGAAGGCTACAGGGTTTGGGTGTACGTAGATAGTAATCAGATTTTGTTGCATTTAAGTTGTTTTAATAAAAATTTAGTGATCAATATTTTATTGCCTTTAGAGAACACAGGTGATATCGAGGAAATTTTTGTACTGCCATGTGGCGTTATAATCTTTTATTCAATCTTGTGTTTAGTAATTTATATTTTTTTCCTTTTTTTAAGAAGGAGTTTTGAGTTTTAAGTGTTGTAAATTGATCCTGAGAGCTGTTGTTTGATATTTTATTATTCAAGAGATTGTTGGTTAAATAATGCTTCAGGAACTTTCATTAAGAAACTGTATTGAGGATCTTGCTGTTCGTGATAACGAATGTTCACTTACTATTTTAAATTCAAGTTAATAAAGTTGTAAAATTTTAAATGTAAAAAAAGCCTTTATTAGAGAAACGGTGCCTGCCTCTACTCCCCACAGCTGCCACGGCCTCAAGGTGTTGGCCTTTGGGCATCGTCTCATGTTTTCCCCGGTATCTACCCAGCTAACGCCTGTGGGGCCATGTCAAAGGTAAGGCACTTTCTCTCACTGCACCCAGATTTCCTGGACAGCCTGCTCATCGAGAT
This sequence comes from Schistocerca piceifrons, assembly GCF_021461385.2. NCBI lineage: Eukaryota > Metazoa > Arthropoda > Insecta > Orthoptera > Acrididae > Schistocerca > Schistocerca piceifrons. The sequence goes on from NC_060143.1 coordinate 551,025,248, forward strand.
GCATGGAACAGTAGTGGGATCAGGCTGCATAGTCACCACTGCAATCGATACATCTGGGAGAAGGAGGCAGGTAATTGCCCTCATGAGCATCCCTGCCACAAGCAACACATTTGGCCATGTTTTGACATGACATTGGAATGTGGTTGTAAAGTTGACACAGTTAACAGTTCATAGGATTTGGAATGTACGGTTGGACTGGCTTTGATCTTTGATAGAAGTACTACTCTATCAAATGTGAGGAAAAGAGTGCATGTAGACACTAAAGTTGCATCAGCCCTTCTCATTACCCCGATGGGCTGCAGTGACGCCCTGATCATAGAGATAAATTTGGATATCTCCCTCAGTGAGATCATCGAGCAGCCTTGTGTAAATAACAATATGTGAAGGAACCAGCATTTAGTCGCCTCGACAAAAACAGGATAGCCATGGAAAGAAAGATGCAAGCATTTGTTGGACTTTAATACAGCAATTGGTCTTCAAAAGCAGAGTGCCATTATGTAAACAAGAGCAGCAATTCACAGAGACTACAACTACCTCGGCATCCTTCTGAATGAAAGGATTTAGACTAAGTCTGAGAAGGTGATTAGTTCATTGTAAGAAAATCCCCCATGATTGCCAGCATCTCTGATGGCATGCCAATTCCAACTGAGCCCCCTCCCCGCCCTCCTCAGAGGGTGGATAAGCTGCATTAGGTCATTTTTCACACCTCAGGTCACACCTCTCGAACTCCTGAAAGAGGGAGCAATTGGCAATTTGGGAATATAACACTTCGGGCAATCACCCCTCCCTGGGCTTGGCCTGTACCAGGGGGTACATACAAATCCTACCCGTCGACCCAGGGCTCGCAATTACGCATTACACAGTCACCTGTTATGCATCAGACACAGGGGCCTGCTTTCAGGAGTGCAAAGGGAGGAGAAAGAAACATAGGTACCTCAAACACCAAAGCAGAGAAAGAATAGGGAGCACCCCACACGTCGTCCGTTGGTGCCAATGACGACGGCACACCCGACACCAAAGGCAGCCCAACAGCCATCAACGTACACAAAGCTACTGCTGCGAAGGTCCAGGCATAGGTCTTGAAACTGAATGCAATAGACCAAGGCTGGAGTAGTGTCCTTAGGAAGCGAATGAAGGCCAAGGTGAACACAGGTCATCGCACAAAGCAAGGTGATTCATACCCACCAGGAAAGTTGCAGGTAGCGAGAAGTTAAGCTGCCAGAGAAAGAGCCAAAAGTGAACTCCAGGAGATAACAGAAAAGAGAGATGTACCCCATACTGATGGTCAAAAGAGTCATTGAAGGAGGCATAGGATGGGTGGCCATACATAGCAGACAAACGGAATGCATAACTGCTAAGGAAAAAGTCACGGTGGTGGGACAGCAGTAGTTCAGCCACTTCTGCATACAGACTCTCTCTCGATCAGGCCACTGGCCAAATGGATACCACGATGGTGATTAGTGTTGAGACGGCGTAAGAAGGATGGACGTGTAGATGCGTAAACGAAACACCCATAGTCTCGTTTCGAACAGACAAGGGACTGGTACAAATGGAGGAGGGTGGCTCGATCTGCTCCCCAGGAAGTACCACTGAGAACGCGTAGGACATTGAGGGACCGCATACAGTGGGTTGCCAGGTGAGACATGTGGGAGGACCAAGAAAGCTTCCTATCGAACATGAGCCCCAGGAATTTCGTAGTTTCAAAGAACAGAAGAGCAGCAGGCGACGGAAAAAACCAATTGCGCCGTCAGAAATTCACACTAGCGGTTTTGTCACTGGAGGTTATGAAAGCCATTGTCGACACTCCACGAATGAAGACGATCGAGATTTCGCTGAGGTCGCCGTTCAATGAGGCAGGACCGTGCTGTATTGTGATAGGTAGCAAAATCGTCAACGAGACGGGAGCCAGAGATGCCCAGTGGGATACAGGCCAATAGAGGGTTAATGGCGGTAGCAAAGAGGACCACGCTCAGGATGGAACACTGAGGCAACGCATTCTGCTGGATAAAGGTGTCCGACAAGGAAGAACCCATATACCTTGAAAACTCAGTCTTTTAAAAATTCCTGAAGGAAATGGGACATGCAGCCCTGGATGCCTCACTTGTAGAGTATGGAGGATACCAGTCCTCCAGCGGGTGTAATAGGCTTTCTGCAAATCGATAAACACAGCCATAGTATGGGATGTCCACAGAAAACCGTTGATGACATAGGTGGACGAAGTGACAAGATGATCAAATTCAGGACGGCGCGCTCGAAATCCACGCTGTGCAGTGGTTAGTAAATTGCGAGACTTCACCACCTGCAAACACAGCTAGTGTGAGAAATGGGGTAGTAGCAGGAAGGAAGGTGTTCGTCCTTACCAGGCCTAGGTATGAGTATGATAGGGCTTTACGTCAACATCTGTGAAGCGTGCCCTCTGTACAGGTGTGGTTGTAAGTATGAAGCAGATAGTGCTTGTGCCAAGAGAAAGGTGCTGCAGCACCTGAATGTGCCCTGGGGTAGAGGATCAGGATGAAGTGAGAGCTCCCTCATAGCAAAGGAGGCATTGGAGCACTCATGATTCTGAGAAGGCAGTGATATCTCCCGAGCTTCCTCCACTCGTTTCCGTTGCAGAAAGACTGGGTGATAGAGGGAGGGCCTCGAAATCTCGGCAAAATGGCGTCCCAAGGTGTGGGAGATAGCAATAGGTTTAACGATGACACCGTCTGCTACTGTCAGGCCGGAAATCGTGGAGTGGATCTTGGTAGCAGAAAGCATTGGGAGGTTGGCCCACGCGACAGAAGAGGGAGTGGAACTGTTAAAAGAACTAGCAAATTGATTCCAACTAGCTTTTCGCTATCCCGGATAATGGGACGACACTGTGCACGCAACTATTTATAATGAATGCAGTTTGCCATCGTAGGATGACGGTTAAAAACGTGGAGAGAACGTTTCCATGTGCGAATTAAATCGCGGTGCTTCTCAGTCCACCATGGGACCGGAACACCACGTGGTAAAGAGGAAGTGCGAGGAATGGAACATTCTGCGGCAGTAAGGATAACGTTTGTAAGATAACATACCTGGTCGTCACAACTGGGGAGATGTTGTTCGTCGAAGGTCGCCAGGGAGGAGTAAGGTCTCCAGTCAGCCTTAGTAAGCTGCCATGTGGGTGTGCACGTAGGTGGGGTGGGACCCAGCAAATGGATAGAAGACAGGAAATGGCTGCTCGAATTTGTGTCAGAGAGAAGAGACCAGTCGAGATGATGGGCAAGCTGAGCAGCACAGAAGGATTGGTGTGGAGTCTGAAAGGAACGTCGGTGCTCCTATGTTAAGGCAGAGGACGTTAGGTTGATTGAGAAGAGGGCACCTCTCTGACGGGTTCTGGGAGAACCGCAAAGAGATGTTGCACATTAAAGTCAGCAAGCAACAGAAAGGGGTGACATAACCACCCAATAAGATGGAGGAAAATTGCCCTGAAGACATCGAATGATGGAGGAATGTAAACTGTACAAAAGGAAAAGGTCAAGCAAGGAAGGAAAAGGCGATCTCCAACAGCTTGAAGGCAGGTAGTCAGGGAGATGGGTTTCCTATAAACGTCATCTCATATCAGTAGTATGACTTTCGCAAGAGATGGAATGCCATCCTCAGGGGGAAGCTCAAAGTGGACAGGGAAGAAATGCGAGTGCTGAGAGTTTTGTTTCCTAGAGGCAGAGAACATGTGTTCTAAGAGCAGCTGTAAATCATCTTTGTTTGATCGAAGGCCATGAATGTTCCATTGCAAGACACTCATAAGGTGGAAAGGGGAGGAGGGAAAAAAATGAAGTAGTGTCACCTCGGTGGCTGCCGAGTCCCAGCTTCCAAATGCTCACTGCTACAGGACTCAGAGGCTGGAGGATCCTGCTGCATGACATCTACAGAGGCGGCGGCATTCTCTCTCTGTCGCTCTGTGGGGTCCAGAGCAGAAAAACGTTTGGTTGTGTGCACTGGCAACTCGGAATTCGGCCAGGTGAGGGTATCTCATAGCGACACCGTCGAAGAGGATATCCAAATCAGCAAAGGAGAAGATCTTTTGCTTTCGTTCGACTTCTTAGAGCCCTTCTGGTTGACAGAGGAAGACTCAGATGTTGATTGTCTGGAGGAACGTAGGACATCTTTGTGGGAGTATTCCTTTGCCCTTTCTGGCCTCCCAGTTGTGTAGCAGGTGACTGCGCCCCAGGAGGCGAATGTCTGGTGGCTTGTTTCGCAGCTAGATGAGGAGACAGTGATGCTACCATGACACTGGACGATTTCAGAACCACAGTGCTGAATTTGAGGTCGTATATCTGTGTGGCCATGTTCTTCATGGAGCGAGACGTAGCAAGAACAGTACTGTAAGAGCCAGATGATAGAATGCAGGGTTTGCAACTAGCCAATAACGTGCGAGCGACGTAGTAAACCCCTTTTTCCTTTACCCAGATCTCCTGGACAGCCCACTCATCGAGATACATGAGACAGTCTAGAGAGGACGCGTCATGGTCGCCATTGTAGCTGATACAGTTGGGAGAAGGAGGCAGACAATCACCCTCGTGCACACCCCTGCCACAGGTTACACATTTGGCTGGGTGTCGGCAAGACATTCGACTGCGGTTGAAATGATAGCAGTGCCCCGGGTTTGGAATGTATGGTCGGACTGTGGTAACTTCATAACCTGCTTTGATCTTTGACAGAAGCACCAATCTATTAAAAGTGAGAAAAAGAGTGTATGTGGACACTAAGGCTGCGTCTACCATTTTCATCACTTGATGGACGGCAGTTCTACACAGATCAGAAGGTACGTTTGGATTTCTGCCTCGGGGCAGCATAGTGTAGATAACACCACGTGAGGAAATCAGAGTTCTATGGGCTTCAATGCGAACAGGATAGCTGTGGAGATGCGAAGTGGCAAGCAGTTGTGCTTGAGAATCAGAAGTGCCATTGCATAAACGAGAGCAGGATCACAGTGCCAGCAAATTGCATCAGCACCTTTCTGAATAAGAAACGGATTTACCGTTGCAAAGGATTGACCGTCTTCAGTACATGAAACCATGAGGAACTATGGCGCACCTGGGAGAGTCTTTAACTCAGGAGCTTCATTCTGTTTACGTTTGGTAGACGTGGACTGCGAAGATGATGATTGGCTCATTGTGAGAATATCTCCCATGACTGCCAGCAGCTCTGATGGAGTGCGCCTTCCAACTAGTGCGCCCGCTCCCCCCCTCCCCATAGGGGGCTTACCCACCTTATGTGATTGTTCACACCTCAGAGTACATCTCCCAGACACCTGACAGGGGGACCAATCGGCTATTTGGTGAGGGACCAGCTCAGGCGACCACCCCTTCCCAGGGCCTGGCCTGTACCAGGGGGTACATGTGACCCAGGACTGGGAATTACACATTACCTAGTTACCTGCCATTCCTCAGACGCATGGGCCCCCCTTCAGGAGCGCAGAAGGAGGAAGAAGAAAAAGGGGAACCTCAAACGCAGAAGCGGGAGAGGGATAGAAGGAGGTGAACGAAGAGTGAAATAAGGAACGAGAAGCAGTGGTGAGATTGTTGTGACGGCAGCAACTGAAAATGCAGAACACATTCCTAAAAACACCCCAGACATGTTCCCCAACGGAGAGCAAAAAGAATTGCAAGAGGATAGACATGCAGTACGGAAGCAAAAAGTGTGTGTATAACAGATGAATACATGCACATCGAAGATGTTGACGCTGTTAAATTTCTGGGATTACAACTCGATAATATATCGAGTTTCAAAGAGCATACCACGTAATTTCTGAAGCGCCTAAGCAAGTCTGTATGAGTAGTTGCAGTGTTTATAATGTCAGACATAGGAGATTTAAAGTACGAAAACTTGCATACTTTGCTTACTTTCATTCTATTATGTCATATGGGATCGTAACCTGGGGTAACTCGACAAACCGAGCAAAAATGCAAAAGCGTGTAGTAAGACTCATTTGTGGTGTAAATTGAAGAAATCTGTTGAAGGAACTGGGTATTCTAACTACTGTTTCTCAGTATATTCATTCCTTAATGAAATTTGTTGCAAGCATATGTCTGTTGTAAATAGTCTTCACGGGTTTGCCCAACAGCCATCAGTGTGCACCAAGCTACTATTGTCAAGTTCCATGCAAAGGTCATGAAACTGAAGGCAATAGACCAAGGCTGGAGTAGTGTCCTTAGGAAGAGAATGAAGGCCAAGGTGAACACAGGCCATCCCACAAAGCCAAGGTAGTTCACACCCACCAGGAAAGTTGCAGGTAGCGAGAAGTTAAGCTGCTGAAGCAAGAGCGAAAAGTGAACTCCTTGAGGTAACAGAGAAGAGGGACGTGCCCCATCCTGACAGTCAAAGGAGTCATCGAAGAAGGAGGTATAGGATGGGTGGCCACGCGTAGCAGACAAACGGAATGCGTATCTAGTAAGGAATAAGTCACCGTGGTGGGACAGCAGTAGTTCAGCCGCTTCTGTATACAGACTCTCGATCAGGCCACTGGCCAAATGGATACCACGACGGTGGTTAGTGTTGAGACGGCGTAAGGGGGATGGACGTGCAGATGCGTAAACGAAACACCCATAGTCTCGTTTCAAACAGAGAAGAGACTGGTACAAATGTAGGAGGGTGGTTCAATCTGCTCCCCAGGAAGTACCAGTGAGGACGTGTAGAACACTGAGGGACTACCTACAGCAGGTTGCCAGGTAAGACGTGGGGCAGGACCAAGAAAGGTTCCTACCGAACATGAGCCCCAGGAATTTCGTAGTTTCAACGAAAAGAAGAGCAGCAGGCCCAAGTTGGAGATATTAAAGCCATTGTCGACGCTCCACGAGTGAAGACGATCGAGACATCGCTGAAGTCGCCGTTCAATGAGACAAGTCCGTGGTGTACTGCAATAGGTAGCAAAATCGTCAACGAGAAGGGAGCCGGTGATGCCTGGTGGGATACAGGCCAATAGAGGGTTAATGGCGATGGCAAAGAGGACCACGCTCAGGATGGAACACTGAGGCAACGCATTCTGCTGGATAAAGGTGTCCGACAAGTCAGAACCCATATACCTTGAAAACTCAGTCTTTTAAAAATTCCTGAAGGAAATGGGGCATGCAGCCATGGATACACCACTTGTAGAAAGTACAGAAGATATCAGTCTTCCAGTGCGTGCCATAGGCTTTCTCCAAATCGATAAACACGGCCATAATGTGGGATATCCACAGAAAACCGTTCATGACATGGGTGGACATAGTGACAAGATGGTCAACTTCAGGATGGCGCGCTCGAAATTCACACTGTGCAGTGGTTAGTACATTTCGAGACTCGAACTTGGGCATGAAGCATATATTCCACTACCTTGCAAACACAGCTAGTGAGAGAAATAGGGTGGTAGCTAGAAGGAAGGTGTTTGTCCTTATGATAGTGGCTTTATGACAGCATCTGGGAAGCGTGCCCTCTACCCAGATACAGTTGTGCGTATGAAGCAGATAGTGTTTTTGCACAAGAAAAAGGTGCTGCATCACCTGTTATGTACCCTGGGGCAGAGAATCAGGATGAAGTGAGAGCATGATGTAGCTCCCTCATAGTAAAGGAGGCGTTGTACCACTCATGATTCTGAGAAGACAAGTATATCGCCCGAGCTTTCTCCACTCGTTTCCGATGCAGAAAGACAGGGTAACAGTGGGAGGGCCTCGAAATCTCCGCAAAATGACGGTCCAAGGTGTGGGAGATAGCAATAGAGTTAACGATGACATTGTCTGCTACTGTCAGGCCGGAAACTGGGGAATGGATCTTGGTGCCAGAGAGCCGTCGCAGGTTAGCCCACACGACAGAAAAGGGAATGGAACTGTTAAAAGAATTAGCAAATTGATTCCAACTAGCTTTTTTTTTTTTTTTGCTATCCAAGAACAATACGAGACTGGAATAGAAGGGAGAACCGATAGAGGTACTCAAGGTACCCTCCGCTACACACCGTCAGGTGGCTTGAGGAGTATGGATGTAGATGTAACGCGACGACACTGTGCACGAAACTATTTATGATGAATGCAGTGAGCCCTCGCAGGATTGCGATGAAAAACGTGGAGAGAAATTCACCACGCGCGAATTGAGTGGCGGTGCGCCTCAGTCCACCAAGGGATTGGGGCATGACGTAGTAAAGAGGAAGTGCGAGGAATGGAACATTCTGCGGCAGTAAGGATAACGTTTAAAAGGTATTCTATCTGGTCGTCACAACTGGGGAAATGTTATTCGTCGAAGGTCGCCAGGGAGTAGTAAAGCCTCCAATCAGCCTTAGTAAGCTGTCATGTGGGCATGAACGTAGGTGGGGTGGGACTCAGCAAATGGACAGAAGACAGGAAATGGCTGCTCGAATTTGTGTCAGAGAGAAGAGACCAGTCGAGATGATGGGCAAGCTGAGCAGTGTAGAAGGATATGTCCAAATGGGAATCGGTATGTGTGGAGTCTGAAAGGAACGTGGGTGCTCATATGTTAAGGCAGAGGAGGTTAGGTTGATTGCGAAGGTCAGCCAAGAGGGCACCTCTCTTACAGGCGAACGTCTGGTGGCTTGTTACACAACTGGATGAGGAGACGGCGACGCTACCATGACACTGGGAGATTTCACAACCACAGTGCTGAATTTGAGGTCGCATATCTGTGTGGCCATGTCCTTTATGGAGCGAGATGTAGCAAGAACAGTACTGCAAGTGCCAGATGATAGAATGCAGGGTTTGCGACTAGTCAATAACTTGCGAGCGACACGGTAAGGCCGTTTTTCCTTTACCCAGATCTCCTGGACAGCCCACTCATCGAGATACATGGGACAATCTAGAGAGGAAGCGGCATGGTCGCCATTGTAGTGGATGTAGTTGGGAGAAGGAGGCGGACAATCACCCTTGTGCATATCTCTGCCACAGGTTACACATTTGGCTGGGTGTTGGTAAGACATTCGAGTGTGGTAGAAATGATGATAGCAGTGGAATGTATGGTCGGACTGTGGTAACTTCATAGCCTGCTTTGATCTTTGACAGAAGCACCAATCTATTAAAAGTGAGAGAAAGAGTTCATGTGGACACTACGGCTACATCTACCTTTTTCATCGCCTGATGCACGCCAATTTTACCCAGATGAGAAGGTACGTTTGGATTTCTGCTTCGGTCAGACCATCGGGCAGCCTAGTGTAAATAACACCACGTCAAGAAATCAGAGTTCTATGGTCCTTGACATGAACAGGATAGCTGTGGAGAAGCGAAGTGGCAAACAGTTGTGCTTGAGAATCGGAAGTGCCATTGCATGAATGAGAGCAGGATCACAGTGCCAGCAATTGCTTCAACACCTTTCTGAATAATGAACGGATTTACCATTGCAAAGGACCGACCGTCTTCAGTATATGAAACCACGAGGAACCATGACGCAGCTAGGAGAGAATTAAATCGGGAGCTTCATTCCTTTTACGTTTGGTAGACATGGACTGCAAAGATGATGATTGGCTCATTGGGGTGGAGTGCACCTTCAAACTAGTGCGCACCCCCCCCCCCCCCCCAGAGGGGGGGCTTACCCACCTTATGTGATTGTTCACACGTCAGAGTACATCTCCCAGACACCTGACAGAGGGGCCAATCGGCAATTTGGGGAGGGAGCAGCTTACCACCCCTCCCAGGGCCTGGCCTGTACCAGGGGGTACATGCAACACAGGACTGGGTATTACACATTTTTTTTGTTTGCAGACGATACAAACATTACAATAAAGAGCAAGTGAAGTACAGATTTAGGAATGGCTGCTAATGAAATTGTTAACGACATTAATAAATTCACTATCTTGAAACTGTGAAAACTTTGTGTTCTTCCTTACGGAAGGTCTTGTCATGGGGGAAGCCTCGTCAGAGAGGTCCACCGCATGAGCGTGTAGGGAAATGATTCCAGTGGTGGTTTCCCTTTGCCTTCCACTGATGATGATGACATGATAATGAGGACAACACAACACCCAGCCCCTTAGCAGAGAAAAACTCCGATACAGCCGGGAGTAGAACCCGGGCCCCTTGCCGTGACAGGCTGCCACACTGACCACGCAGCTATCGGGGCGGGCTGAAACTGTGAAAAGACCCACTTTATGCAGTACAGAACGTGTAAGAGATTTCATTCAAATGTGTGTATAACAGATGAAGACATGCAGATCGAAGATGTTGACGGTTTTTAATTTTCTGTGATTACAAATCGATTATATATCGAGTTTCGAAGAACATACCAAATAATTGTTGAAGCGCCTAAACAAGTCTGTATGAGTAGGTGCAGTGCAAATAATGTCAGACATAGGAGACATAAAGTAAAAAAACTTTCATACTTTGCTTACATTCATTCTATTATGTCATTGTTGTTGTTGTTGTGGTCTTCAGTCCTGAGACTGGTTTGATGCAGCTCTCCATGCTACTCTATCCTGTGCAAGCTTTCTTCATCTCCCAGTACCTACTGCAACCTACATCCTTCTGAACCTGCTTAGTGTATTCATCTCTTGGTCTCCCTCTACGATTTTTACCCTCCACGCTGCACTCCAATACTAAATTGGTGATCCCTTGATGCCTCAGAACATGTCCTACCAACCGATCCCTTCTTCTCGTCAAGTTGTGCCACAAACTTCTCTTCTCCCCAATTCCGTTCAATACTTCCTCATTAGTTATGTGATCTACCCATCTAATCTTCAGCATTCTTCTGTAGCACCACATTTCGAAAGCTTCTATTCTCTTCTTGTCCAAACTATTTATCGTCCATGTTTCGCTTCCATACATGGCTACACTCCATACAAATACTTTCAGAAAGGACTTCCTGACACTTAAATCTATACTCGATGTTAACAAATTTCTCTTCTTCAGAAACGCTTTCCTTGCCATTGCCAGTCTACATTTTATATCCTCTCTACTTCGACCATCATCAGTTATTTTGCTCCCCAAATAGCAAAACTCCTTTACTACTTTAAGTGTCTCATTTCCTAATCTAATTCCCTCAGCATCACCCGACTTAATTAGACTACATTCCATTATCCTTGTTTTGCTTTTGTTGATGTTCATCTTATATCCTCCTTTCAAGACACTGTCCATTCCATTCAACTGCTCTTCCAAGTCCTTTGCTGTCTCTGACAGAATTACAATGTCATCGGCGAACCTCAAAGTTTTTATTTCTTCTCCATGAATTTTAATACCTACTCCGAATTTTTCTTTTGTTTCCTTTACTGCTTGCTCAATATACAGATTGAACAACATCGGGGAGAGGCTACAACCCTGTGTTACTCCCTTCCCAACCACTGCTTCCCTTTCATGTCCCTCGACTCTTGTAACTGCCATCTGGTTTCTGTACAAATTGCAAATAGCCTTTCGCTCCCTGTATTTTACTCCTGCCACCTTTAGAGTTTGAAAGAGAGTATTCCAGTCAACATTGTCAAAAGCTTTCTCTAAGTCTACAAATGCTAGAAACGTAGGTTTGCCTTTCCTTAATCTTTCTTCTAAGATAAGTCGTAAGGTCAGTATTGCCTCACGTGTTCCAGTGTTTCTACGGAATCCAAACTGATCTTCCCCGAGGTTGGCTTCTACTAGTTTTTCCATTCGTCTGTAAAGAATACGTGTTAGTATTTTGCAGCTGTGACTTATTAAATTGACAGTTCGGTAATTTTCACATCTGTCAACACCTGCTTTCTTTGGGATTGGAATTATTATATTCTTCTTGAAGTCTGAGGGTATTTCGCCTGTTTCATACATCTTATGTCATATGTGATCATAACCTGGGTAACTCGACAAACTGAGCAAAAATGCAAAAGCGTGTAGTAAGACTTATTTGTGATGTAAATTCAAGAAAACTGTTGAAGGAACTGGGTATTCTAAGTGCTGTTTCTCAGTATATTTATTCCTTCATGAAATTTTTTGCAAGCAGTACGTCTATTGTAAATATTCTTCACGGGTTTGCCGCCGGATCGCGTTGTGAAAATTCCACAGTATTTCCTCAGAGCAACTGTCCGACATCTTCAGGTGGTTCAAACATGCTTCCTTAATGACGCAATCCCAGAAAGATGATGCCGGGGATAAAACTTGCGTCTTTTCGTAAATCATGCGATGCCCTGTATTCAGACAGTGATCCGCAATTGCGGTTGACGAAGGCGTGTATGACGCCGATTTCATCGCAGCGTTCTTGTACTGCGCAGCATGTCTGGCCTAAATACGCTGCCACACATTGCCAAGGAATCTAGTACACACCGCATTTCCTCAGGCCAAGATCATCCTTAACCGAACCTAACACGTTTCCCAATTCCGCAAATGGATGAAAAACACACTTAATTCCATAACTTCCGAGGACTCTTCCGATTCTTGACGACATGGCACCAAAATACGGAAAAAAGGCCAAAGTGGCGGGTGTCTTCGTATCTTCATTCTGCTCCACAGACTGAACTCGCCTGGGCCTGAATGCATTACGTATCTGTCTCTCAGAATAACCGTTTTGTCGGAACACTGTCTTCAAATGTTGTATTTCACTCTACAGTCTTTCAGGATTAGATACAACATGCGCTCTGTGAACTAACGTACGTAATGCACTACCGCACTGTGCTGGATGATGGCAGCTTGCGGTCTGTATGCGTTGGCTTTCCTTTGTACCAAAACATCAAGATAAGGTAAAGTACCACCTTTTCCACTTCCGTTGTGAAGTCTACATTCGGGTGGAGTGAATTTAGATGTTCAAGAAACGTAGGTAGAGTATCAAGTCCATGTGGCTACACGACAAATGTATCATCCACATACCGCAAAAACAAGAGGGTTTGAGAGTGACTGACTGTAGTGCTTTTTCTTCAATGTCCACCATAAAATAATTGGCACCACAGGAGACAGAGGGCTTCCCGTGGAGAAACCGTCCACTTGTTCAAAATATTGGTCATGAAATAAGAAGTATGTTGAAGTAAGCATGTGTTTAAATAATGCTACTATGTCCTTCTCAAACATGTTGCTAATGAGCTCCAAAGAGTCCTGCAAGGACACCTTTGTAAATAAAGACACAACATCGGAACTTACTAAGAGATCCGACGATTGAAATCTAAGAGTTTTCAGGCGACCTATGAAATCTTCAGAGTTTCGAATAATGATGGTCGCACTTGCCTACGAGGGGTCCCAATAGTGATGTCAGGTATTTGGCAACAAAATAAGTAGGTGCTCCCATGTTACGTACAATGGGATGGAGAGGCACCCCATTCTTGTGGATGTTGGGTGGGTCGAAGAGTCTAGGAGGAACTGCAGCCTGTTGATGCAAGCCCTTAGCGACTTGCGCTGGAATTGAGCTCTTCATGATGAGTTCCAAGGTCGTTCTCTGGATCCTACCCGTCGGATCACTTTGTAATTTACTATATGCAGGATCGTGGAGCAGTTTGTATATCTTGCTGTTATATTCTGTGCAATTCTTGTAGAGCATTCCTTTCAGCTGAGGTGATGTTGAAGTTGGACTTCTTAGGTGAAGTTGAGTCAAGATGCGGCATCTGTCACGCCTAATCTCTTCGGCAGCATCGTTAGGAAGTTTCGAAACAGCCTGCTCTATTGCACTAATAACATCTCCGATCGGAATGGTCCCTGGTGCAGGTGCCAAATTCAGACTCTTCTCTAGCGCCGAAACCGCAGCGTCGTCAAAAGTCTTCTACGTGAGATAAAACATTGTACGTCTTCTTGGCATGTCTTCTTGCATTCGGGCTACGAGTCAATCGTATTTTGTCATCTGACAAATCTTAGCTTGTCGTTCAGTCCAGTCAGACAGTGCCCAAGTGCCGCTGTATACCCAGTTCCAAGATACCGCTGAAAGGTTCGCTGAAATCTTCAGATGGAGTGATAGTAATTGTCTGGACACTAAGCACAATTCCTAACGTGTATAGTGCACCCGTTCCCTCACCACTGCCGCACTCTTCCGTAGTTTAATTCTAATGGCAGCAACACAATTTATTCAATGTTTAAATTTAGCAAACGTGGGGATGGTTTGCTTGTCGGGGGTTCTCAGTAAAAATGCAAGGCTGCTTAGCAATCTACCTCTCTTGCTACGTAACTTGTCTAACTCACATACGTTCTCACGTCTATTACCAATCAATAGCACAACACATAGTATCAATATTAGGAATAAAAATCTATATAAAGACATAAAATCACCTACCTTGGTCGAAAAAGGAGTCCAATGTTCAGGAACACATTTTCAACAAATTCCCAGCAACCATTAAAAACTTGGTTTCAGATAAAGCACAGTTTAAACAAAGTCTGAAAGACTTTATCATAGGCAACTCCTCCTCTAGAGGTAAATTTCATAACAGCGATCTTAGACCAGCTCAAGTAAAAATAGCTACTATATTTCGCTTCTGACAGCACTTGGTCACAACAGTCAAGATTAGGTATCTTGTATATGATAAATTTATTACAACTGCATAACTATGTTTCACTCTGACAGTGTGCTAATTCTGTAAATATTAACAGTTCCGGCTTGCTGCTATGTATTCACATATTTTGATTATCTTCTGATAAATGATCTGGAAAACGAGTATTACATTCAAGTATTTTATGTTATACTTTCTGACTTGTTCTCCACCCAAGAAAATCATCTCATTTTTGGGTCTATGGAAGGAAAACTGAATCAAACCTAATCTAATCCTATGCGACATGCATGTCTCATGTTACTTGACATGACGTGAAGCATTACATGGGCATACTCACGCAATTTTATGTAAATGTACCATCGCAAAAAAGACGGGAAGCGCAAAAATGTGCACTAATCTATTTTTTGTGTAAATAACTTCAAGCCGGCCGGTGTGGCCGTGCGTTTCTAGGCGCTTCAGTCTGGAACCGCGCGACTGCTACGGTCGCAGGTTCGAAACCTGCCTCGGGCATGGATGTGTGTGATGTCCTTAGGTTAGTTAGGTTTAAGTAGTTCTAAGTTCTAGGGGACTGACGACCACTAATGTTAAGTCCCATAGTGCTCACAGCCATATGAACCATATAAATAACTTCATATCTTAAGCACATTAATTTTGTGAAATATTATTTTAGCAATAACATTTCAAAGCTATAGCGGCAGTCGGCCTGTAGCTGATTGCGATCATTATAAAACTTTTTTATTTTCGAAAGTAAGTAAAGAGCGTTCCTGCTCTGATCTGTCTGACTACTCCCAGTAACTAAGGTTTTTTTTTTGTTTAGACAAATCTGATTTAAGTGTACCTTTAGAGGCATTTGTAATTAAATTAATGTAAATTAGTTAAGCCTCATGAGTTCTCATTTTGACAGTTCTCCTAATCGATGTAAGATATATGAAATGTATTATTTTTGCTGCCAACGTATGTGCCATTTATTCATTAGCAACTTGCTACAGCGTCCCTGAGATTAACTGCCGATCATCACGAAGCGTTTTGGAAACTTCGAATTCAAGAGCGGAACCTTAAATGATCTGCCCACAGTCTCCAAGCTATGATTCCATTTCGCCAGCAGATAACAGATACCGGCCCCGCAAAACTGGTGGTGGTATTGTAAGATGTAATCTTCTCTAAATTTTACAGCGCTTCTCTGTAATTCAGTTTCACCGCTAAGAAAAATGCTTCCACCAGCACCAATGGCCGTCTACTCTAGTTAATTTTAACAGATTTTTTCTGCAGTGATTAATTTCAGTTTTTACTAAAAACCAAATTTTAGTAACCTTGCACGACTAGACGCGTCAGATACATTATATTACATAACATGGGTGCTAATGCTAACAAGTGAGAAGGTGCGAATATGTCAAGATATTTTTGTTTAACCATCTTTGAAGCTGCCAGACAAGTCGAAAAGCTAGTGCCCTTCTTTTACATTCCTAACTCTCCCCAGGGCAAATTCGCCGTTTTTGTGCTGCAATAGAGGCATTTTCATTCACAAGGGGAGACCACAACGTTTAGATCACAGATTTACTTCCAACTTTGCACACTTTTAGAAGGCCATTAAAACAACATGATGTGCAAGAAGTGAGGGCACTACCGTGGCAATTCCAAGAAAATCGCAAGAGAAGTTTTACGCGACTATTACGAAACGGATGTATTTGTGAGTAGATACCGCGTGTTAGAGTTCATCCTGATCAAGTGGTTATGCCGACCCGGTAGCTCAGCGTGTTCGGTCAGACGGATAGTCGCCCTATGTAATAATTAAAAAAAAAAAAAAACTGAGTCAATGGATAACGATGAACTTTAATGGATGTCATAGAACGTCCGCCCCGAATAAACGGAACGAACAAGGCCAACATGAGATTTTAAAAAAGTGGTTCACGTTCGACCCTCGGAAGGCGAACGTGTATGAGCGGACGGTTCGGCTCCCGCTCAGACTTAAGTTTTAATCTATGCTATCGGAACAAACAGAAATTTTTCAAAATATCAGCGACTTGTGTTTTCCTTTAGAAACTCTGGACATTTCCTGTAAAGGCGGTAAAGCTTCATTCATTCGATGTGGTAGATGCCGTTTCAATTTATGTTTTCCATGTCTGTATGACAAACGCCACCGTGCAACGTTTGATGTCAAGAGCACATCCGAGGAGTAATTGTACGTTACTCCTGTGGTCTGGCTAACTGTGACTTACCATATGAGTGAATAGTGTTATTTGCGTCATTACCTATCTAGGTTTGACTTGGCCTTCCAAGCCTGTCACTCGGCCTTGATAACGGAATTGAAGATAATAAATAGTTAAATAACATATGAAATTCGCTATAAATTCATGAAAATGCGTGTTTTTTTAATTATATTACATTTCAAATCATATAAGTTAAATAATGTGACCACTGATAAAAAAATAGCAGAGTGAGAACTGTCACCTCGTCCACGACCTTTCGCAAAGCGCGAACGTTGACGACTTCGCCACAGTGACCACTTATAACTATCCCTTTCGCATGATACATCAGTTACATAACGGACGCGTAAAACTTCTCTTGCTATTTTCTCGCAGCTGCCAAAGTAGCGCACCTTTCTACTTGCACATCATGTTGTATTAAAGGTGTACTAAAGGTGTACAAACTTGGAAGAAAATCCGTGATATCAACGTCGTGACCTCCCCTTGTCAAACTGAGTTTACTCCGAATTTTCATAACGAAATGAATAGCGGGGAACTAGATAAATGTGGTATCAAATTAAGCACCGTGGTGTCTAATTTTACCAAGAAGGTTTAGTTGCTTGTAAGTAATCATTTAATAGGAAAAAAGTGTGACGGCTTTCATTACTTCAGGGCCTATCTATTTTGCATATAAAAGTTACTAATGTAGAAATTCCTGAATACTTTCTTTCGTGTGGAATAAATAAATATCAACTTATAGTATAAATTGAAACTTTGTTGCTTTCTTTTATCTGTATGCTGTTTAAAGAGCACAACTCTATAAATATATTTCATGTCTTCTGAGCAAAACTTGAAAATTAATGTTTTTGGAAAAGTGGTCAGGTACTTTGGAAAATGATCTTCCCAAAAGTAAGATACGAAATAGATTAGAAACATTTTAGGCATGCTTCATTTGCCTTACATGATTATATCACCATTCAAACGTGTGTCAAATATTTCTATAACCTACTTTACTTCTTCCTTTAGTACGAATCAGTTCAAAAAACGTGTGGCCGTTTTTCCAGGTTTTTTTTTCTCCAAAATGGAGTTTTGCGGTGGGGAAACTAACTGCGAGGCTATCATAAAGCATGAGACTGCGCTGTATTTTTCAGATTTCATCTCTGAATACCATTCTTCTCTATGTTTGATACAAGTAATTATTTCTGTATCGAATGTGACATGTCCGATGTTGTACTGAACGGTCCAAGGACGTGTAAATAAATAAAAATAATCTTTAAAAAGATTATATTGATGGCCTAGGTACCTGTGCATTTACAGATGATTCAAATCCGAAAGACATAAAAATACTTCCAATACTACAGCAGTACATTTATCGTATAGCTGGAATTAACATCAAATTATTTCGTTAGACTATGTATAATGGACATCCTTGAAAAGCACAACCTAAAAAAAAGTGACTGGAATTTTTTTCTGACAATGCTGATAAAAATGGTGGTGAGAGCACAAAGTGAAGGACAATAATAATGTTTTTCTTTAACTTCTTGTTGACTGTGCATCACATCTAACACACGACGTTATTCAAACATCGGATCTGTACCAATTGACATCTAACCACGCCCTAGCTTCTGCTCGAAACGCCTTCCAGCACCTCCCACGGAACCTTTTTTGAACTCACTGGAACAAGTCGGCGTAATTTGCCGCTGCGCCGACGACAGTGAATGTCGCAATGGGCGACCAACGTGATGCTATGGGAAGGGACATGGGTTGAGGTACTGTGTGTGTGTGTGTGTGTGTGTGTGTGTGAGACGATTTTTATTGCTGCGGACTGGGGAGGCGGATTGAATGGCTGAAGAGATTCGTTCAGGCACTTGGAATTTTAGAAATTAACCCCGCGTTAAACATATACATAGTTCCAAAGATGTAATCGTACTGTTGTACATACACAGCGCGTTTAGAAGCTCTCCAAGATTATTACGAAGAAGTAGAGATGCTATACAAAATGTTTGGCCCTCCTGGTAGTGAAACTGGTTGCCCTGTAATTTTGCTTGCATTTGTGAGGATCTTGCAAATTTATTCGCTGTTGCACTCTTATTCTTTGTCCCAATATAAATGTCCTGCGGTTACTACTCTCATTCTCGAAGCTGTAGTTAAAATTTCCACATGCTCAAGCTGCAGTGATGATAGTGGAAGGATGCAAAACTAGTAGTAATGGAGGTTTTAAGTTGTTTGTGGATTTAAAAAAGAAGTACATGGACCGCTTAGAAATTCATTGTATTCCGCTGAGCCTACGAAATGAGATGAAACATCGTTAAGAGTGGTCAAACCTAAGGAAATTATTTGATGGGGCATATATGTAACTTGCATCGTATCTGCATCCAGTATCTACGACAGTACGTTCATCAGTATCGAATGTCAAACATATGGGAAGATTTAGACAGAAGTTTGCTGATGATTAGCAAGTTTGCTAACAGTTGCCGGTGCAGATGGCTACGACGTCTACAACTTTAGTCTAACATTGCTTATTCGACGCATTATGTGCAGCACCGCGATCTGAGAGCTGGGAGGAGATGATGAGCAGTACGGCCCAATGACGTTTAGATTTGTTCGGTAAAATGTATCATACAGAAACTGCGCGGTCATCTGCTTAGCAGTGACGAACGAACCTATATAACAAGTATTTTAACTGATGCTATCACCCACACTTGAAAAGCTACGTGCAACGCTCACTCTAAAACTTTCATGAACTTATAAACCAAAGAACAAAACTAACAAATATGTTGAAACTTTCTAGCAGATCAAAACTGTGTGCTGGACCGACACTCGATCTCGGGGCCTTTGCCTTTCGCGGAAAGTCAATGAAAACAAAAATATTATTCATGTGAAAAGCATAATTTGGAACAATAAACGAGTACTACAGCACCTTATGATCCTTGCGAAATCTCAGCGCACCTACCTTCAGTCCCCACCCACATTCGCAAGAATATCTCTGCATTAACTTTTCATAAAGTTGACCGCCTTTAGGTTGACTGCACTATACAAACTTGTCAGGCGTTTACCATCCTATTTTAATCATGTTGCACGGTTAATTTTTCCGCGTTGTCAATTCCGAAATTCCTTTTTTGTACATTTCTTTGTGCTAAAGTGTCGGGAATTTGACATGAAGCTAAACATGTTCCCACACACACGCTCAGCACACAGAATTACAGCTACTCAGACAGGCTTGTGGAGCTATCAGCAAGTGGGAGAACAAGTGGGAGAATACAACATCTTCTATCTTTTAAGTCCCAGTATTTGTCACTTACCTTGTACAAGACGTTTCTTAAAATTTTTGACAGTGTACTCGGCTTCTGTTATGGTATCTCTTATAAATGAACGTGGTCCCAGCTTTTATAAAGATTTGTCACAGACGTTTGGCAATGGAATACGGTCATATGTCACTGGTGACATTATCCACAATATCAAAGGCAGATCTGATTTAGCAGTCTAAGCCTGGAAACAACTAAAGCGTGACAGATTTAGGACACTCGGGATGCAGAGACACTATTTACTGCTTACTGTTGCCTCCGTCAACGAGGTACCCTCTTTGCCAGTGGACCTCGTTCTTCGGACGGCACCGAAGTTATTTTAAATGATTACGTCAAATTTTATGGCGACTGATATTATTAATTCACAGGTAGGCGAGAGATTTTTACGACCAGCACATCGTACAACTTGCGACTGTGCCTGGTGCCTGCGAATACAGAGATGACAGATGGCAACTTCTCCTGGGGGAAACGTCCTTTAGGTCAAGTGGACACAGAGAGCAGCAAGGAGTATCTTACAACTGTGTAAGAGACAATGCGAATCGCAATGCCACACTTTCAGTGCGCCCGGTTTTCGTCTTTGGAAAATAACTTCCGAGTAACTTTTCGTAGAATATGTCGTTGTGATCGAAGACAAGTATACAAACAGCGTCGTACTTCAGCTGAATCTGTACGTAGCCACTAATATTTTATTCCATACAAGACCCACTGAACAACAGCAAACAATTATTATAAAATTATTGGCCCATCTGTTTCTGATGATCTTCTGATTATCAGCAGATAATTATTGTAAAATTATTGGCGTATCTATTTCTGATACTCCCAAATGTTACTACTCGTAAAGAAACAAATGTTTGGTTAGATAATTCTTAGCGAAAAAATACAGATTTACCGATAAACGTTTAAATTTAGCTCATGCTTCTTCACTGGTTCAAGTAGTAACAACATAGTTTTCCCCATTTGTATCAGTATTCTGAATGTAGAAATAAAATTTGTATAAACAGTAAGACACTGTGAGGAGTGTAATCAAGTTCAGCCGCAGGGGCGTTCTCGGAGCAGGCCCTCAACAATACAACATCGCCTGAAGCGGCTTGTGCTGTTGTCTAGCATTACTTCGATATTGTATCGATTTCTTCGTGAATTCGTTGCTTTAATCGAGCGCTTGGTTTTGTGGAAGAAGTGTTTTGGTTTCATCCGATAGTGAACACCGGCTTCGTATCGAACCTTGAGAAGGAGCTGAACATGCTCTCTCAAGGCGGGGCTGTGAGTCAGCTGAATAAGGTACGTGATCAACGTCCCTGCTCATAGCTCAAACACACCGTCCTCTGTCACATACGCTGGCCAAAGAAACTCTTCCTCTCTGCGCGTGAGCGTTGACAGTTGACAGTTCCAGACACTTAAAGTGAATAGAATGACGATTACTAAGATCAGTAACTGCGGTTCAGCAGCGTGTATCTGCACCATCTCTGCGTTTGAGCCTTTCGTGTTTTAGTTCCTTCTAACGCGCAAATTTGTATAATACACTATGTGATCAAAAGTTTCCGGACACCTAACTAAAATTGACTTACAAGTTCGTGGCGCCCTCCATCGGTAATGCTGGAATTCAATATGGTGCTGGCCCACCCTTAACCTTGATTACAGCTTCCACACTCGCAGCCATACGTTCAATGTTGCTTGGGGAATGGCAGCCCATTCTTCGCGGATTGCTGCACTGAGGAGAGGTATCGATATCGGTCGGTGAGGCCTGGCAAAAAGTCGGCGTTCCAAAACATCCCAAAGGTGTTCTATAGGATACAGGTCAGGACCCTGTGGAGGCCAGTCCATTACAGGGATGTTATTGTCGTGTAACCACTCCGCCACAGGCCGTGCATTGTGAACAGGAGCTCGATCGTGTTGAAAGATGCAATCGCCATCCCCAAATTGCTCTACAACAGTGGGAAACAAGAAGGTGCTTAGAACATCAGTGTAGGTCTGTGCAGTGATAGTGCCACGCAAAACAACAAGGGGTGCAGGCCCCGTCCATGAAAAACACGACCACACCATAACACCACCACCTCCGAATTTTACTGTTGGCACTACACTCGCTTGCAAATGGCGTTCACCGGACATTCGCCATACCTACACCCTGCCATCGGATCGCCACATTGTGTACCGTGATTCGTTACTCCACACAACGTTTTGCACTGTTCAATCGTCCAATGTTTACGCACCTTACACCAAGCGAAGCATAGATGGCATTTACCGCCGTGATGTGTGGCTTATGAGCAGCCGATCTATCATGACATCCAAGTTTTCTCACCTCCCGCCTAACTGTCATAGTACTGGCAGTGCATCCTGATTCAGTTTGGAATTCCTGTGTGACGGCCCGGATAGATGTCTGCTTATTACACACTACGACCCTCTTCAACTGTCGCCGGTCTCTGTCAGTCAACAGACGAGGTCGGCTTGTATGCCTTTGTGCTGTATGTGTCCCTTCACGTTTCCACTTCATTATCACATCTGAAACAGTGGACCGAGGGATGTTTAGGAGTGTGGAAATCTCACGTACAGACATATGCCACAAGTGACACCCAATGGCCTGACCACGTTCTAAGTCTGTGAGTTCCGCAGAACGCCCCATTCTGCTCTCTCACGATGTCTAATGACTACTGAGGTCGCTGATATGGAGTACGTGGCGGTAGGTGGTAGCACAATGCACCTAATATGAAAAACGTAAGTTTTTGGAGGTGTCCGGATACTTTCGATCACATAGCGTGTGTACGAGGCAGGCTCAACCATGTTGCTGAACTCGGTTTCCTGTAGACATATTCAGCGGATGTAATTATTATTTTTTTAAGATTGTGCTGATTGTGCCTCATCCACGTTTATTTTACAATTTTTTAGTCTACGCTAATTTTCGTATTTTCTCTAATTTCGAGTTGCGTGTGGCTGCAGGGAAAGTAGTTATGTATTGTTCGGTTTTCATGAGGGTTACAATCCAGTGTGTCTCATTTGTAGACCAACACTGGTTTCGAAGAACAACAGTCAAATTATAGTTGTTTAATTTCTTTATATATTCTGCGACATTTTGTCGCCTTTTTATTTACGTTATTAACGACACACCCTGAACCCCATTTTCCCCCTCTCTTCCGGCTGGGGCTTTTAAAAGTTAATAACTACAGGAGGACGACTTGTGTGGCGTAATGATAACTTTGTTTTGCTCGGGCCACTGCGTAGAATTATGATTATAGCTTGGTGAACAACGATAGCTAACTGAACATTAACTCCAAATTATAATATAACTTAAAACGACATAAGCAGCAGGTGACAGGAAATTTGTCGGAGGCACGATTTACCGACAATCATCATCTTAGTTCAGCCAATTTTAACGAAATATTTATGTTATATACACAAAAGTTACTCGCGAATCGGTCTGTATATTAGTGAATACCGTATCGAGAGTCCTGCAGTTGTTCATTACATTAGCCTTCACATACAGACAGGTATAAACTAGACTTGACTGAATGCAATGTGTAATTAGTATTGTCTCTCGATACGGTAACTATTAAGGGCGAACAAAAAGTTTCCGTTTGAGGACCTTGCTGCAGCGAATACGCAACATAGCGCGACTCCGATTTAGGTATATAAGCACCGACATGTAGGAAGGGCGCTGAATGCAGAAACGAGAACAATGGCGATGTTATTACCAAATGCGTCCAAACAGGACCAACGAGCTGTTAGTTTTTCTTGGATATGGAATAACAAACACTGGTAGACGTCCATCAGAGCCTGAAGAATGTTTGCCGCCTGGGGTAGCCGCGCGGTCTCAGGCGTCTTGTCACGGTCCACGCGGCTCCCCGCGGAGGAGATTCGAGTGCTCCCTCGGGCATGGGTGTGTGTGTTGTCCATGGCGTAAGTTAGTTTAAGTTAGATTATGTAGTGTGTAAGCTTAGGGAACAATGAACAAAGCGTATGGTCCCAAAAGGTGAAAAAAAAATGTGTTTGGGGCAGCACATCTGTGGAAAGGTGAGCCAAGTTCTGTGTTGGTCGCCATTCGACACATGACGCCAGTCGATCTAGGAAGTCAGCACAAACTACTTCAATTCAAATGGGAGACACTGGAGCAACTGCTCTATAGTCCAGATCTCTCCCTGTACAATTATCACACTTTCAGTCCCTTAAAAGATACTTTGAAGGGTCGACGATTCTTGTCGGACGAATATATGCAGCAGTTAGTTACAGACTTCTTCATGCAATAGGACACAGTCTTTGACCAAACAGGTATCTTCAACCTGGTGCATCGGTGGGATGATTGCCTCAATGCTCAAAACGATCTTGCCTGACTGGTATACTGATTCTGGCCTTAATGCCCTTGGAATGGAAACCTTTTGATCGTCCACTATTTATTGCAATTAACTGCTATTTCTTATCGACAATTAATTTTCCGCTCCACAGTTATATGTTCGTTGTAATAAAAAGTCATCAGATTTAAAAGTGCCTATTTGGGAGCTGAATACAGAGGTGCACCTTTTGCGAAAAGGACCCACCAAATACGAATCAAATCTTCAACGCGAAGAAAGTCTTTCTCACATTCTGCAACACACTGATAATTTTGCTATTGAAAATTTCCTTAGCCTGTGGCCATGGTTGCTCTTTTTCCCAGGGATATAAGTCCTGAGACTGGCGGAAGGAGGTGTCCTTGGAGCTTGGAAAAGACAGTTAGAGGCACCGACAGACTGACGTCATGGGTCAGCCCATGATGCTCGTTCAAACACTTACTTTGCAAGAGGCCAGCCTGTGATGTATTGAGACCTGTTTTAAGTGTCCCGGTAGAGCGAACGTTCCACCCTGGCCAGTAGTTTCAGAATCTGATGAATTTGCAATTATTGGTTGGCGCACTAAGTGGGTGACGATGTTCAGTCTTAGAAATAAAACACAGCCGCCGACTGTCCGCAGCAGAGACTAAATCGGCGTCAGTCTCTTAAGCTTGCCAATGTAACTGGCTGCCCTACACAATTCTGTCTGGCCATATACACGACCTTTTAACGCTGCAGGATGCTGCAGCATATGGAGGACGTGCTGCCATTCTTCGCTAGACACTACAGAGCTGTATATACTCGTGGCCCAGTGGAAGTCGGTTTATAGCCGTGACACGAAGCGGACCTACGAGGCACTATGAGGAGCACTCTGCAGGCATACCTTTGTCAAGACATTAGCGAGCGGTGCACGTCGCTGTCTTCATGTTCTGACCTGCAATGGCGTTGTCTTACCACCATGCGACTATACAGATCACCTTTCATACGGAACATGCGTGATCTCGAGCGTGTGAAGTGGAACAGTTCGAATGTGACAAACTTCATCTCGTGCCTGAAGGCGTTGTAGGAATTCACTTGACCATCAAAAGCAGCATCATGTATTTCAAACTGCAGACTGAAGAACTTTGGGCTGATGTTGTGTGGCGTTTCTCCCAAGAACTGAAGTTCAGCAAATTGATGGGCACGTTGGAGCCATTTCAGTTGATGACTCAGATTTCGGCCTCCACACCCTGCATGATTTTGAGCTTCCCTCTGGGTTATTGGAAGACGTGTTCATTTCTACCTTCTGACCGTACGGAAATGGCATCAGTCACGTCGCAGAAAAACGGCGGACCTGTCAGGTCTTAAGTAGCGTGCATCAGATCAAACTTGAACTGACAAAGCATGTACCTTCTTATTTGACGATTGAGGCGTGTGGGTGATCATAATTTACGACAGTCTGAACGAACTTGTGGAGGCTGTGGCCACGAGGGCCACATCTGGTCGACTTTCCTCTGCAGACGACTGATTCAGACGCTAGTAGGAGATGGCGCACCATCCGTAACATATTTAGTGCTTCTTACCACTTAGCCACTGTAGCGAAAGTGTTGGATGCACCTGCCTAGATACCTCCCGTTTAGCCATAGTTGACAGCCACTGACGGGGAAGCGAGTCTTCAGATTCCCTCTCCATCACTTCTGGAGGAAATGACGCCCTTGCACGCCCGTCAAAAGCCGAGAAGCGATCTTACAGTTGCGATGCCCGTCGACTTTAGTGTCGTACCAACCTCTGCTTTCCTCGCAGGTGGGACGGGGTCGATTGATGGCCAATCTCATTCCAATACAGAACAAAACGTTCAGAAGCAGAAGGCACCGAGGGAGCGCAAGAAATGTATTCGTATGCCACCTGATGACTGTCTCCGCAGGATAGCCGCATGGGACGGAAAACCGACGTCGGAAAACGCCTCAATCTCGGAAGGCTAAGGGGACGCCCTACCTCTTTACAGAGGTGGTCTTATGGTCTTACCTCTTTTCTTGAGACATCAAGATACATTGGTGCAGGGTGGTGGCTTTAATTCCATCCTCCACCCCAAAGATTATTTGCTGTGACATTCACCTTTCACAGAGCTTGTCACAATCATCGACCATCTCCAATTTGTGGATATGTGAGAACATGTTCATGGCGACTTTCCTAATTTCGTTCACTACAACACACATTCTTCAACTCGCCTTGATCGCATTTATATCTCACGCCCACTAGCGGGAGGTACCTGACTGGCTGAAAGTGAGTTTCCACATCTACATCTACATCTACATCTACATGCATACTCTGCAAATCGCATTTAAGTGCCTGGCAGAGGGTTCATCGAACCACCTCAACAATTCTCTATTATTCCAAACTCGTAAAGCGCGCGGAAAAAATGAACACCCATATCTTCCCGTACGAGCTCTTATTTCCCTTATTTTTTCGTGGTGATTGTTCCTCCCTATGTAGGTCGGTGTCAACAAAATATTTTCGCATTCGGAGGATAAAGTTGGTGATTGGAATTTCGTGAGAAGATTCCGTCGCAACGAAAAACGCCTTTCTTTTAACGATTTCTAGCCAAATCCTGTATCATTCTTGTGACACTCTCTCCCTTATTTCGCGATAATACGAAACGTGCTGCCTTTCTTTGAACTTTTTCGATATACTCCGTTAGTCCCATCTGGTAAGGATCCCACACCGCCCAGCAGTATTCTAAAAGAGGACGGACAGTTGTAGTGTAGGCAGTCTCCTTAGTAGGTCTGTTACATTTTATAAGTGTCCTGCCAATACAACGCAGTCTTTGGTTAGCCTTCCCCACAACATTTTCTAGGCGTTCCTTCCAATTTCAGTTGTTCGTAATTGTAATACCTAGGTATTTAGTTGAATTTACGGCTTTTAGATTAGACTGATTTATCATGTAACCGAAGTTTAATGAGTTCCTTTTAGCACTCATGTGGATGACCTCACACTTTCCGTTATTCTGGGTCAATTGCCACTTTTCGCACCATTCAGATATTTTTTCTAAACCGTTTTGCAGTTTGTTTTGATCTTATGATGACTTTATTACTCGATAAACGACAGCGACATCTGCAAACCACCGAAGGCGGCTGCTCAGATTGTCTCCCAAATCGTTTATACAGATAAGGAACAGCAAAGGGCCTATAACACTACCTTGGGGAACGCGAGAAATCACTTCTGTTTTACACAATGACTTTCCGTCAATTACTATGAACTGTGACCTCTCTGACAGGAAATCACAAATCCAGTCACATAACTGAAACGATATTCCATAAGCACGCAATTTCAATACGAGCCGCTTGTGTGGTACAGTGTGAAAAGCCTTCCGGAAATCCAGAAATACGGAATCGATCTGAAATACCTTGTCAATAGCACTCAACACTTCATGTGAATAAAGGGCTAGTTGTGTTTCACAGGAACGATGTTTTCTAAACTTATGTTGACTGTGTGTCAATAGACAGTTTTCTTCTGGGTAATTCATAATGTTCGAACACAATATATGTTCCAAAATCCTGCTACATATGGACGTTAACGATATGGACCTGTAATTTAGTGGATTACTCATACTACACTTTCTTGAATATTGGTGTGACCTGTGCAACTTTCCAGTCTTTGGGTATGGATCTTTCGTCGGTTGTATATGATTGTTCAGTATGGAGCTAATGCATCAGCATACTCCGAAAGGAACCTAATTAGTATACAGTCTGGACCAGAAGACTTGCTTTTATTAAGTGATTGAAGTTGCTTCACTACTCCGAGGATATTTACTTCTACGTTACTCATGTTGGCAGCTGTTCTTGATTCGAATTCTGGAATATTTACTTCGTCTTTTTTTGTGAAGGCATTTCGGAAGACCGTGTTTAGTAACTCTGCTTTGGCAGCACTGTCTTCGATAATATCTCCACTGCTATCGCGCAGAGAAGGCATTGATTGTTTCTTGCCGCTAACATTCTTCACATACGACCAAAATGTCTTGGGATTTTCTGCCAGGTTTCGAGACAACGTTTCATTGTGGAAACTGTTATAGGCATCTCGCATTGAAGTCCGCCCTAAATTTCGAGCTTCTGTAATAGATCGCCAATCTTGGGGATTTTGCGTCTGTTTAAATTTGGCAAGTTTATTTCGTTGTTTCTGCAACAGTGTTCTAACACGTTTGGTGTACCAAGGATGATCAGCTCCGTCGTTTGTTAATTTTATTTGGTATCAAACTCTCAATTGCTGCCGATACTATTTCTTTGAATTTAAGCCACATCTGGTCTACACTTATATTATTAATTTGGAATGAGTGGAGATTGTCCCTCAGGAAGGCGTCAAGTGAATTTTTATCGGCTTTTCTGAATAGGTATTTTTTTCGCCTATTTTTCGGGGGTTTGGGATTACAATATTCAATCTCGCTACGACAACCCTGTGTTCACTGATCCCAGGATTATTTGTTGCTAAGAGGTCAAGTGTGTTTTCACAACCGTTTACTATTCGCGTGACCTCATGAACTAACTGCTCGAAATAATTTTCGGAGTATGCGTTTAGCACAATTTCGGATGATATTTTATGCGTACCTCCGGAATTAAACATGTATTTCCGCCAACATATCGAGGGTAAATTAAAGTCACCACCAACTATTTTCGTACGAGTCGGGTACGTGTTTGAAATCAAACTCAAGTTTTCTTTGAACCTTTCAGCAACTGTATCATCTGAACTGGGAGGTTTGTAAAAAGATCCAATTATTATTTTATTCCGGTTGCCAACAATGACATCTGCCCATACTAACTCACAGGAAGTATCTACTTCAATTTTGCGACAAGTTAAACTACTTCTGACAGCAACAACCACGCCACCGCCAACCGTGTTTAGCCTGTCCTTTCGGAACACCGTTAGGTTCTTCGCAAAAATTTCGGCTGAGCTTATGTCCGGCTCTAGCCAGCTTTCAGTGCCTATAATGATTTGAGCTTCAGTGCTTTCTATTAGTGCTTGGAGCTATGGTATTTTCCCCTTCATGTGTAGCCACATCCTGCGTGCAGTGGACAGCTGACCTATTCAGCGGAACCCGAAACCCAACCACCCTTTTGCGCAAGTCGAGGAATCTGCAGCCTACACAGTCACAGAACCGTCTGAGCCTCTGATTCAGACCCTCCAACCGGCTCTGTCCAGAGGTCCGCAATCGGTCCTGTCGACTATGCTGCAAATGGTCAACTCTGCTTTCATCTTGCAAGCAAGACTGGCAGCCTTTACCACTTCTGTTAGCCGCCCGAAACCAGAGAGAATCTCTTCTGATCCAAAGTAACACACATCATTGGTACCGACGGGAGCCACCACCTGCAGTTTGCTGCACTCTGTGCTTTTCATGGCAGCCGGGACCCTTCCCACATCTGGAATGACTCCACCCAGTATGCGCACGGGTGCACCTTGGATTGCTTACCCTCCTTGTCGGCCAAGGCCCTAAGGGGACCCATAACGCGCCTAACGTTGGAGCTCCCAAATACCAATAATCCCACCCTCTTCGATTGCCCGGATATTGCAGGCTGAGTGGTTTCCTCTGAAACAGGACAGGTGACAGCATCTGGCTCAGCGACAGTGTCAGCCACAGACAGCACCTGGAACCTGTTTGTCAGACAAACCGGGAAGGCCTTACAAGAGGCCACCTGGGAAGCCTTGCACCACCTGCTTCGCCCTGGGGCGACCTCCCACTCGACCACAGGTGAAGGGTCAGCCTCAGTGCCAGCAGTAACTGGGTTGGCCACTGGTGAGGACCGATCGGAGGTCTCGGACGTGCTGGACGTCCGTTGGATCCCCACGGCCGGCCCACAGCAGTTTGTCGGTTTTTCCGATCATGCGCCATTTGCCTGCACTGTCACACTCGACCAACAGATGGAGGGGTGTTTGGAAGCTAAATGTGGCCCTATTGGCGTCTCCTGACTATCTGCAACTTATCGATTTGACTTGGCATTCATGATGTCTACGATGTAATGGTGGCTGTTATTCACAAAAGCCGCACTCTATTTGTCCTTGATGACCTACGAAAGCTTGGAGGAAGCAATCCCTGAACTTTTTCTATCGAGTGATGAGGGACTGCTCTATGATGCTTTTCACCTGAACGATGTACAATAGTGAACTGTACCAAAACACAGGCTGTAGCCTCACTCGCCGCCACCTTGAAGGGATGCTAGTGTGAGGCACTCTTGTGACAATATGCGTTTGGAAGCTCCATTGATGTATCATCTTCTAGCAACAGGCGGCAACGGCGCCATCCTCTGATTCGACGCTTCACTAATGACGAAGGCAGCTAATACGACACATAATGTGGCTTTGGACTCGCCCTTCACGAGCATTGTGCTCGCCATTTACGAGCTGTCATTGACGAAGTCTCTTGGCGCATGTTCATATAGAGGCATTAGTAAGGGAAGACGAAGTCCTTGATCCTATCATAGTGAGAGCTGCTAACATGTCATCTGACGGCATCCCGTCGAATTTTATCAAGCTCTCCGACATCTCTTAGCACCCCAATGGACTGAACTGATGTCCACCATGGTGAGGGTCCCCGTTGCCTTTGTAGAGGGCCCCGTTGTCCCATTCACGAACCACCAGAGTGTCCATACTATCAGAGACTGTCTCCTCTTGACCGTGCTAAATAGCGAAATGAAGTTCTTTGGCGGTGTAACTTAAGAGAACGGCTCGTTATGTGATGTCCTACGGTCAGGTGTCACTAGGTGGAGCATGCAACATTTGGACAGCGCTCTGCCGCTATAGGGGTATGATTGCTCTCATTTGAGCTCAACATTTTCCTGCAGCTTAGGCCTCCTCAGACACATATCCGTCATATGGGATACACAGAAACCATTGTTGAGGTAGTCATACGTTTCCTGCACAGCGCAACATCCTAGGTCCTGTATAATAGCGGGCTCACACAACTGATTCTATCACGTGTTGTGCAGTGCTGTACGCTTTCGCTATAGAACCATTGTTATGTGGACTACTACAACAACTGAAGGGGATGTCCCAAGGTGGAAATCGATATTCCTGCGCCGCCTTTCCAGACAATTTGGTCCTCTGCCTTGAAAGTGCTGACAATAACTGGGTGGGATTTGCGTAGGTGACGATCAATGGAAAAGCGGATCTCTTAATGTACGTAAATTGCGAGCAATGTGTATTGGTATAGGCCCGCCTCAGTGGAGCGTTGACTTGCTCACTGTGAGCGATGCCTTAATCTGCCTTCACACCGATTTTATGATTGACCTGCGGCGCTCTGTGGCCATCAACTGCAGATGGCTGCTGCAGCAGATCGGGTTTTGACTTATTAAACATCACCTCCACTGCCTTTACCTTCTGTATTGTACACGCTATGTCAACACCTACATAGCCTCACAGAGTCCTCATGTGGTGCAGACTCTTCCGGTCATGCACACGCTAGTTGGCCAAATGTTAGCGGCAGTGGTTTCCTTCGTTTGTAGATCCACATGCCAATGACGTCGATAGCTTCACTCACATACTCTCTATTGGGTTGACGTCCGGCTATCGTGGAATGAACGCGATTAGCTTTGTCCTGTCTTGGCCCTGAAATCAGTCCTGAATAGCACCACTTTGATGGATGGAACTGCGGTCCTGTAAATAAGGTTCATTTTATTCCCGTGTATTTTAAAAAACAAAGCAACTAGCACGGTGTGTTGGTATTTTCTACAGCATTTAAGAATTCAACTCCTGCCGTAGCTGAGAGATCTAGGCTAAATAGCCGATGAGGGACGCGGTTTACCGAGTCCCAACATATGATGAGAGTCGTAGCCTGCTGAGAGGCTCCTTAGGACCAATCGGTTGAATCAGATGCGAATGACGTGGTATCGAAATGAGATGTATAAAAAATCGTACAATTTTAACTTCTGCGTTGCGACAGAGCTGTGCAATAACATCCCTCGGTGGAGTAACAAGCACCAGCTGTACAAGAAACATGAAATGAAATGGCCAGAGGACCCAACCGGCGAAATTCGGTCGGCAGGTAGCACGTTTCATTTCAGGTGACGCCACATTGGGCAGCCTGTGTGTCGGTGGTGATAAGGACAACTCAACACGAGGCCACGAGCGAAGAAAATCGCAAATGCGGCCGGGAATCGAACTCGCACCCGCTGCATGGGAGAAAACACGTTACCACTCAGTTAAGCAGGCGGGCTGTACAGGAAAGTTTAAGCAATATGACGTAATAGTTGTTGCGAATTCGGAAACAAGACTGAAGAGGTCAACATAGATGTGAAAACATTGAGCACTAAAGTTAATCAAGCCGATCTGTTCAACCATCACGGAACTAGTGCAGTGGTCATATCACATGCTTAAGACAAGTGAACAGAAAAATAGCAATAACAAAGGAAACATTTATGGTTGAGACATTCCAACAATTCAGAGTATCAGAGAAAATACGCAGCTCCAAGGCAAAATCTACTGTACGCGATTTACATCTCTATGAACCCTGAGGATTCAAGCTGAGGTTCGGCTTGAAGCAACAGTAATTTATTTGCAGATGACAGAGAACAGAAAAATGTAGATGAAAACTGTAAAATATCTTAATACGCGACAAAGAACAAAGAGGGCAAATGAATAAAATAAAAGAAGATGGAAACTCATTCGTTACATTTATGACACATCCCCCTTCTAATGAATGTATCCCCCTTCTAATTATGAGACTAGAAGCTATGAGGGCGACAGAGGAAACTAATTTCATGACATCGGGACTAGAACAAAATGCAACAACTATACTGGGGACAACAGCAGAATACTAAATGACAGAGAAGCACTGTTGTTATGACAAATTTGTAGTCTTTAGGAAATGAAAAGGTGAATATATGAAAACTATCGAAAACCGTTATGTTATTTCCTGTTCAAATCTGCTGGAAATAGAGGTCTCATTGAAGTTACAGCAGCTCGACGCTTATCTTCACTACGTATTCTCGAATACTAACATAGGCCTAACTGTTGACGATGGCATCAGTTTTCCACAGGTGCCCTATTCACCAAGCCGAGATGTAAACCCAAATGCCAACAGAAAAGTATCCGCTTCTCTCCCATTCCACAAGATACTTTGAACTGAAGCACTCTCGCCATGGCCAGTACACATAGTAATATTAAAACCGTTTTGTGCATTTTGTGTTCAGACATCATTCCATAACTCGTCACCAGATGGACTGAAAGTCAAATTAACAACGCGTTCAGAATCACATTCAACCCAAAATTGAGTATTACTTTTGGTGATCGAGTGTCGAAGAAATTAAACTTCAATAATACCAATACGAACATTTTGATAGCCAAAAGGCCCCATTACTACGCATCTATTAAGAATTAATTAAGATTTAATTGTAAGAGCTTGAGAAAATAAATAGAGGCCTTGGCCTTCGCTCCGTTTTCTTAACATCTTGTTGTTATTTTGGACCTCGGTGTTAGGAATATTCCAAGTAGATATCCTCATTCATACGGCACTTTTCACATTTCTTGTCAAAGCATCAGTACCAATTAAATTGTAATCGTTGTGAGCAGATGATAGAAACAAGTGTATGTTCAGAATGGTATGGTTGCTCAGTGAATGTGGTGGTATTAGGCTGTCCACGTGGTCTGAATGACGTCAGTGATGACGCATTAACTCTATCGATAATTACCTTAGTAATGATAAGGTGTGGGCGACTGAGCCTCTTGTGGGCAACGAGTCTGATTAAGCTCTCCATATATCATCACGCTCTGCGAGCAAGCCTACATTATACATTGTCTTGCAATTAGAAACTACTGCCCTGCTTCACCGCCTCACCTTTCCCTCAAGCACAAGCAGAGTATGGGACAAAAAATTGCTAACTTTTTAAAGAAAACCTCCGCCACTCTGCTCATTCTAATACACAAAGCATGTTCGCAGCATATTGGTGGTGGAATAGTGACTATGCAGTACTGAAAAAAAATCTACAATCGGAATTTAAATAATTTGCGACTTTCGGCACAGACATATACTTTTTCAGTAATACACGAAGCACCTGTCTCAGTAGCACCAAGCAGACACAGCGTTCATTCTTGTGGTAATTACAATAAGTCTTATGACAGTTACTTATCAAATACGAGGGTTGGAACTTTAATAGTGGCAACTATTTAAATACAGCTCATAGAAAATAGATACGTATTTCAAGTTTTACTGACCTTCAAAGAAGTGAACAGCACTGTGTATAGCCCTTGCCAGCGATGTGGAAGTCGTAGGATACGCTTAGCAATGCCAGATGTGTTGACAGTTCGAGTGGCGCGGTCTATTGCCCAACGAATTTGTAGCAAGTCTGATGTGAATACCATGAAGTGATCCTTCACGGCATTCGCTTCAGAACTGCTACAAATTCGTCAGGCGATAGACCGAGACACCCGAACTGTGAACACAACTGGCACTGCTAAGAGTATACTACGGCTTCCACATTGCTGGCAACGGGTTATACATAATGCTGGTGACTACTTTGAAGGTCAGCAAACTATGAAACACGTATCTATTTGTACAAGCTATAAATAAATAGTTGCCACTATTAAAGTTCTAATCCTTGTATTACCATCTGCTATGCAACTGAAATAACAGTCACTACACTTGTTTTATATGTTACAGTAAGTAAAGTGGTAAGTTCGTTGCAGTCCTGTTTCCGCTGTTATAAAATATTCTGAGTATTAATTATTTGACTGTATAGGCGCCACAATGTAATTCACATGTATCTGACATGAATTAAGGGCATCACATACCGATGACTAAGGAAATGATGCTGTTAAATCGTTATTGCACAGATAGCAAGACAAACGTTCGGAAATCACTAGTATTGTCTCAAAAAACAATTATGTGTAAAATTTCAATTTGGCTACTGACAAGGGCACCTTCGAAGATCTGAGATTCAGTTCGGGATGAGACTTTGTGGTTACTAGTCTACCTCAAGGATGTCCACTCATAAAAGTGTTACAGCGCACAACGCAGAAAATTCCGAAAGAAAGGGCTCTAAAGTTTTAAACGTAGCTCATTCACACCTCATATATGGATCATAAGCTGCAAAGCTGCACAAAAATGAAGTAGTTCGATCAGTAGTGTAGTAGACACTCATGCGGCTGATCTAGGTTCGATCTTATTCACTGGTGGGTACGTAGGATTCTTTTAAAAATTATAAGAATTGTTAAATAAAGTAAGTAACCTGAGTATTATCAATTAAATTGTAAATAATTTTATTTTGTTTATAAAATGGCTAGCACAGCTATTTAAAATGTGAATTATACTCATCAATATTTTCTTTCTAAAAAGTTGAATAATTTCAAATGCATTTTTGATGGAAGTAAATTAACTAACATGTCACAAAATTCTGAGTCAAGTTTCAGTTACAAGGTGTACAACTTTGCTTCTGCTGTTTTACGATAGGTGGCGAGAACAGTATGAAGCGGTCGAAAGAAACAGATCGCAGATATCAGCCAGTTGGCTTGGACCTCAGTCAACAGAACCTCATTCACATTAAATGTTTATGTTGAGTAATTCAAATTGAGTTATTTAAGGAACATCATTAGCAACAGTCTTTTCATTAGGAAGAATAGTTTGCAACTATGTCCAAGCACACATCCGATACTGTCATTTATATCCATGTAAATGTAATGTTGCTTTCACTAATTAATTTATTTAAAATATCATCGGCCTCAATGTGAAAATTTATTATTTCTGGATGATAAAATTTTTCTCAGTTTTTCAAATTATATTGACCAATATGAATTACTACTGTCTCTCTATCACAATACATTTTTATTGTATAAAAACCACATAGTGCAACATTACCACAGCTGGATCATACAGATACAGACAGTCTTTTTCTGAGAATGAATGACTTACCACTAAACTGAGATGGGTAACTCATTTACTACCCATAAAAATATTATTAAGGAAACGAAAACCGATTGGTAATCAAAAATGAAATACCAAATAAGAAACAGAAAAATATTCATGGCAACCTCTTACCTAATTCTGTTCAATGTGCTTTAATAATTTCAAGGTGATGTGAAGAAGCAGCATTAATGATTAATGATATTCTCGCTTTGTGGTGGCTGAAATAGAATAAAATCAGTCATTTTTAGGTTTACTCCAATCAAATGTTTAGATGAGCCAAAATATCAAGAATTTATAAAAATGTGTAAAAATGGAAGATAGAAATAGTGACAACATTACTACTTCTATTGAGAATAATGAAGAAATTATACTATTAGATGAATGACAAGGT
The DNA here is from genome assembly GCF_021461385.2 of Schistocerca piceifrons. NCBI lineage: Eukaryota > Metazoa > Arthropoda > Insecta > Orthoptera > Acrididae > Schistocerca > Schistocerca piceifrons. The sequence goes on from NC_060143.1 coordinate 551,061,632, forward strand.
AATATGCTCATAGTATTTGATGATTTCATTCTAAAAAATCAGGATGTGTTTAGAGAATATTTTAGTACTGCCTGACATTTAGGAATAAATTGTTTTTATTTAGCTCAGATAAACTCAAAAATACCAGAACAATTAGTGAGAGATAACCTAAATTTGATAAATATATTTCGTAGAGATGATACAAATTTAAATCATATGTACCACGAGTTTGATGCTGGTGATTTTAAGTTTGACGATCTTAAAGAATATTGTAGTAAATGCTGGAATAATGGTTAGTTCGAATTTTTATGATAGAAATGACTAGAAAACTTAACAAAGGAAACTGCAGATATCAAATTGACGATAATTTTACATCACCCATCATACATTAGAGATGATTTATTAATGTTCTTTATTTACAGTAAATGTTTGCAAAATATGACTCATATCTTAGTAAAAAAGCTAGATGAAACAAAAAGAAAAAGAAGGAATTACAAGAAGAATTTACAAAATGGTAAAGACAACTAAGAAGAGAATATGAAAACCATAAAAAAGAATATCAGCCTTGCAACACAAGGAAGTGAAGAAGGATTAGATGAAGAGAAAAAGAACAAAAAAGATAAAGAACAAAACTTTAAGGAAATAAATCTAAGTGGAAGAGTATTAAAATGTATCAGTCACATTGAAAATAAAAGTTTTTGAGTGAGACCAGTTGGTTATTTTAAATATGTTGGTACATAAATTAACTATTGGTGAAAATATATGCAATGCTACAGATGTACTTTCGAATCTTTTGACTAAAAAAACACATTATAGCTAAACTACTTAAATATATCTGATGTGTGAATTGATCGACAGATAAGCAGTAAATCATGAACATGAATTAGCTGGAAAATAAAATCATCATAACAAAAACGTAGGAATAATGCAAATGTTAACAAAAGAATTTTGTGACTTCATTACCAATAATCAAAAATGAAAATCATATATGACTAGAGTGTTAATAGCTTGTCACACACTTTTTGGAAACCTGAAAAACGGGGAAAAGATTGAGTAAATTGGATTTTAAATAATTTCCAATGACAGAGATGCATTCCCAGGATTTTAGTACTGCAAACTGTTCACTAAACTAGATGGATGACTAGAACGTGGTGATATGGTCATAAATTTCTTAGAAGAAGCATGCAACAAACATGACATTGCTTACAGAGATAATAAAGGTTTAGAAACTAAATATCAAGCTGATGAATAACTTTAGCTAGCTACAGAAAAGAGAATGTTTGCTAAAGATGCATCACTTGGAGAAAAATTATTAGCAACAACAGTTAGAGGCATAATGTACGGGAAGAGAAAATTGGGAATGGGTTTGGATGTTGGTGAAGGTGGGTGAGGACTAAAAAAATAGTCTCATAACAATTTTTAGGCACACTAGGTCACAACGTCTAACTGTAACCCGACACATACAGATTTGTACTTGCATGCCTCAGCTATCATGCTCCTACACAGCGAGAGGGTGTTCTGAGCACACTTGTGCACAGCGCACGCGATATCTCGGATTGTGACAGCCTAGCGGCTGAATTGCAGCTCTTGCAGGCCGTGTGCCGCACGAACGGTTACAACAACTGGCAGATAAAACGGGACTTAAGACCGAAGAAGCCGAGACCGCAGCCTTCTGAGGACGAAGACAAACAGGTTGCGACAGCGATCATACCATATGTCGGGAACGCATCGGCAAAGATCGGCAGAATACTCAGAAAATATAATGTCAAGTGCGTGTTTCGCCCTCCATCCAAAATGAAAACATTATTAGGATCAGTCAAGGACGACTCAGGACTCCGGAAACCGGGAGTTTACAGCATCCCTTGCTGGAGCGGGGATATGTATATATGCCAGACCATCCGGACGGTACAGGAGAGATGTAGTCAACAGAAACGTCACGCAGACAACGCACAGCCGACCAAGTCCTCCGTGGCAGAGCACTGTACCTCACATGGACATGACATGAACTACGATGGCACAAAGGTGTTTCAGCAATCGGACACCTTCTGGGATTGTATCATCAAAGAGGCAGTGGAGATCCGGCTGCATGACGAATTAATAAATAAAGATAGCGTTTTCCAGCTAAGCAAAGCCTGGGATCCCGCTTTAAGCACGATTAAAACACAACGACAGTCTACACGGAAATCCGCTCCTGTCAGGACACCTGTAGAAGAAGAAGCATTGTCACCACGACGGCAGAGTTCCGTAAGCGGTCGTGGCCGCGGAAGGACTGCGGCCCATGAGCTGTCGCGGGACGCCGCACTTCCCCCACCACCGGCCGCGGACCGCTCGGAACGCCTGAAGATGGCAAGAAGTTGGATTGCCGAAATATCGCGCTTTTTGGAAGACGCTACCTGGTTGAAAACCCGACAAATTTTCAAAATTTCCACAGGTCCTAAAGATTATGATTTGGAATGTATTCTGAAGTATTGTGTTGAAAATACAATAAAAACAATAGAGTCTACACAGGAACTAAACTGCTGTTATTGGAGATAAAGCATTTAGAAATGAGAATTATAAGTAGAACCAATTTTGTACAAGAGCCATTTAGTAGCTTTCCAAAAATAATTCGTTTAAAAGAATTGAAGAAATGTTACTTCCCACATTTATTCAATACCCAAGAAAATGAAAATTAAATAGGATTTTTTGGGAGATGTCAAATATAATTGTGTTGAATCTATGAAACCAGAGAAAGAGAAATATGTCTCAAATCAGATAGGCAAAAAGTTAAAGGAAATTATGTATGAAATAGAGGAAATGAATGAATAAATACTGCAATTCTGATGTAGATATATTGAGAAGAGATTGTTTAGAAATAGAAAAACAATTCATTGAATTAGCTAATATATATCCATTATGTTATTTAACAATTGCTAGAGTTTTCGTGGCTGTATACTGATGCAAATATTTCCCTAACAGAAAAATTGTTGTATTGAATAAAGAGCAGAAGCAAAACTATAGCGAAGAGTCTATTGCTTGGCTAAACTGTTTAAACAATAATAGTATTCTACATGCTCTTAATGGTAGTGAAGTAAGTATATCTGGAGCAAAAGTAGATGTCTTTGATAAAGAAAACAGTAGTTTTCATCAATATCATAGCTGTTTCCGGCATGGTTGTAAAAATGTTTTACAACTGAAATGGTTAACAATATAAATAAAGAATCGATGAATGACCTGTATCAAAAGACGTTAATAAGAAGCACAAATATGCAAAACGCTGAAGAATTTAGTGGAGATTTGGAAATGTGAGTGTATTAACATAGTAGATTTTTAAAATATTAATAAATTAAAAAAGTTGGCTAAAGCTATTGAACCTTTGAATCCAAAAGGTGCATTTCATGGTTGTCAAACTAATACCATAAAATTAAGAGATAAAGCAAATGGCATTATCATGACAATAAAATATCAGGGCCATTCAATAAGTAATGCCCCACATTTTTTAAAAAGCAGTTAATATACCTAGACAATCGTCCTTGTTGGTGCTTCACACTTCATGTTGGTTCTGTGCACCAGTGAAGTTTCGAAGTGTTCTGCCAGGTTGGCAGAGCTGTAGTACAGAGTCAAAATGGTGTCTTCATACAACTCACATTACAACCAACATGCTGTTGTTGAATTATTCTGTGGAGAAAAAGAAACCATGATGAACATTCATTGATAGAAGTACAATTGGGCGATGGGTAAGGAAAGTTACAGCCTCAGGATATGCAGAAGCAGAGCTCCATGATCAGCCACACTCAGGACGTCCTGTGACAGTCATTGTTCAAAACATGCTGAATTCTGCAGATGCCATTATTCGTATCGACCGGCGATTCACAACTCGACAGTTGCCTCTAAATTTGTTGGTCAGCATTGAAAGTGCATCTGCAATGATCAAGACTCTCGGATGTTGAAAGAGGTGCTCATGATAGGTTCCACGAATGCTCGCAGCGGACCACAGGATTCAAAGAAAGGCCATTTCATCTGAATTGTTGGAGCGTTTTGAGACCAACAGGGAGGCCTTTATGTCACAGATCGTTAAGGGGGGCGAAAAGTGGGTGCACTACTTTGAGCCCAAAACAAATAGGCAGTCCATGGAGTGGTATCAACCTCAATCACCAAAAAAGAAGAAATTCAAGACAACCCCATCCGCCAGAAAAGTCATGGTGACTGTCTCCAGGAATTCTGATGGCATCATTCTCCTGGATTTGATGCCAAGAGTGTCAATCATCAATTCAGAAGCATGAAGACTCTGAATAAACTCAAGAAGCGTTTCTAACGTGTTCAATCGACACGAATCCAGCAGCAATCTTGCTCCAACACGATAATGCACTCCCACACACAAGTCTGAGAATCCAGAAACACATCGCCAAATTGGGTTGGACATCTTTGCCTCATCCACACCACAATCCCGACCTGGCCTCGTCGGACTTCCATAGCCCTTGGGCCACTCAAAGATTCTCTACAGGGAACACACTTCAAAGATGACGAGAGTGTCAGTCACGCAGTGAAAACATGACTGAGGCTACAGGACAAGAGCTTTTACCAGCAGCGAATATATGTTCTACAATAACGTTGGCATATGGCCATAGAAGATGATGGAGACAATGTAGACAATTAGGACATGAACAACACATTTTGTTGTATATTTTCACCAAATTCTAACTCTTAACAATAAATATGTTCTGAGAAAAAATAAACGTGGGGAATTACTTATTGAGCGACCCTTGTATATTGACGTCTGTAGTCTTTTATCAACTGCAAAATATCATGAATATTATCCTAAGAGCCATCCAACAAAAATTTGTAGACCGAGACATTATACTAAAAAGGTAGAGATTTATAAAATGGAAAATGTTGGCACCTATAGGAGTGTAGAATCAACCTTTGCCAAAAGAGATAAAGATCAATAAAATTGGAAAACTGCTCTTTTACTTATGTGTCAAATGTGCAAAAGAAAAAATAAATGTATGTAATCACAATGATGATGTAAGACGTTTTATTGGAACTTCGCCATCTGATGAAGTAAAGAAAGTCGTGGAAAGAATGATATAAAATGCTAAGTATCAATAAAGCGTGTGATTTTAGAGATAAAAGCAACGTGTTGTTTATAAATTATGTAAAACACTTTATGAAAATATAATTAGCAACCACTCCCCATGAGTTTGAACCTAATGACTTATACCTCAAAACAGAGAAAGACAGTTGGATATTGCATTAGATCCTGATAAGATAAAAGAAAACCCAGAATAAAATACTGTTGCTATGATATGTCTAACTTCATTGTGGGGAAAGTTTAGACATTGGCTAAATATGAGTAAAACTGAGTATATTACAGATTATCACCAGTTTTATGAGATATAATTGGACGATTGATTAGACAATATTGACATAAATTTTATTAATGATAATATGGCTCAGATGAAAAGTAATTTCAAAGGGTATTATATAGAAGATAACACTGATGTAAACATTTTTATGACAGCATTCACCATATCAAATGGATGGCTCAGGTTGATAAAATTTTCTCAGTTTGACAGCCGAGTCAATGCGTTGTTCTCCAGCAACATTTCACCAAGTTTCTTGCTTTCCATCTTCAGGTGACAATGGAAAGTAAGGAACTTGCTGAAACATTGCTGGAGAACAATGCATTGACTCAGCTGTCAACCCAAGAAGATTTTATCATCGAGATTTGCCGAGAAAGCCTGCATTCTCATATACGGCTTAGGTTATTTGATATGTTAGATAAACTTGGAGAATCAGTTATGTATTTTGATACAAGTGGGGTAATATAGAGTATATAGATGATGGCAAAGATACTGGAAACAGGTTGTACGCCAGGTGAATGGACTGACAAGTTAGGAGACAAGTGGATTCAAATCTTAGCATCAACTGGATCTAAAAGTTACTATTTTCAGAAAAATGATAGAAATACTGTGATGAAGATGAAAGGGTTTACTTCAAAATATAAGGATATTCAAAGGTTGAATGGCAAATATATGATTAAAGTACTTGAGAATGAAGTGAAAGAAAAGATACAATTAGAGTACAAGCTGATAATGAGCGATTTTAAGCCAAAAACTTAATCAACAAGTAAGTTAAGAAAGAATTCTCATTTTAGTATAGTATAGTAAAAGAACAGTTCTAGATAATTATGATCCAGTGCCATAAGTATATTACAATTAAAATAAGATTTCTACATTTTCTAACATAAAAATAAAATTTGTATTGGGAATTTTTTTTAACATTTATATAAATAAAGTAACTTTTTTCTTGTATTCTCCATTTTATAAAACTACTTCCTTTCGATTTCTCTTTTTTAATTCATAACTTTGAGAATCATGAATCTGAATTAGAAAGTCAGAAATTTGAAAACTATCTTTAATACACCAGCTTTCATTAAATATAAGTAATGCTTCCTTTCTTCTGTAGCTAATATTTTTTGTAAAAAAATATAATATTATTTTAATATTCGTATTTTGTATGTAGACTTTCGTTTTTTAAAATTCTGTTAAGCTTTTCTTGTTCTTCATGAGAATAAATATTTTATTTCTATTTTTGTCGCCAGAGTTTTGGAGCATAATTCATTTTTTTAACTTTTGATGGTTCCCAATATTTTGTCTTCTTCATTTAAATAATTTTGTTCCTTTTGTCAAATACATATCTATCTTTAACAACTCCACCACTGGAATAATACTGTTTTTGCAATCAATGTTGTCTACTTATAACATGTAACATTTTATTGCAATAAAAATTTTGTCCATTTAAATGGAGCCCCTCCTGAAGAAGCTCAATAATGCAAGCAATTCTAATTTGTTTAAAAAATAGAGATATTAATGTAATGGGTTGAATAACACTACTGGATACAAATATTTCAGTACCAGATGTGCAGATAAAATAAGACTGTGCTTAATAATGGGTTTAAGATTCCTTTACTGAATGGATATTTGAAATCAATAGCAATTTAGGTTTCTAATTGTTTGAAGAGGGACATGTTAAATTGAGATACAATTGATTAAAGGAAATGAAAGCTAATTCTAATATATTTCTTGATTTAGAATTTTTAGTTTAACTGAAATTTATGATCAATTTTTTTATTATTCTGCCCACATTATTTTTTCCTGACAAACCTGCTTAGTTCTCTCTGCATTGTCAGCTACGTCACAACGAATATCTGGTTCGCTACAGCTGAGAGCTGTAGAGTTTTACAAGTGGCGTAGGTTCCAAATATCCTGGAATACCACTACCCATATCGTTTAGTGCCTTGTGAACTTTGCGTGGAAAGACTTATACCAGACTGGACATGCATACTCTGCAGCACTTTGAAATGTTGCTAATGTCGTCGTTTGGAGGGTTTGTCGTTTGGAGTCCTCCCTACTACCAGTGATCCTCGAAAGGATACTATTTCTGGCTTCCAGCTTAATTCTCATATCCTTACAGTGCTGCCTGTATGACAGACAAAGTGATTGGTCTCTTTCTTGTTATTCAAATGTTTCTGGCAAGTTAATAGCAAAACGGCGTTTAGACTATGTAATGATAGCTCAGCATAAAGAAGTGACATAAATTTTATTTTAAACGGGGCATGAATGTTAATTTAGCACAATGATTGAACGAAAGTGAGAGTTCTGGCGCGCAGACCAGAGGGTAATCCTTCCATCTCCTGTTAAAACAGACGCTGAGAACACAAGTCAGTTCAGTAGGCGGCAAAAATCACACGTTCGTCGGAACTGCGAGGTATCATCTGTCGTTTCTACCTAACACTACTTCATGAAGTCATCATTCAGCTACTTCTTCTTGTTCACATGAAATGTGATACTGGATGGAGGGCTATGGCTTCCACAGCCAGAAATCCTACGTTAGACAAAAACTTGGACTGACCAATTCAACACATATCTGTTAGTCCACTGAGCAGGCTGAAAGCAATACGTGTCACTAGTCCACTGAAGAGTGCTCTTCAGACAGATAAGAGTTTCTACATATAAAAAGCAAATTTAAATGTGTAATATGTTTACAAAAAATACACTTTGTAGTGAAAAATGTTGTAACATTCGCCTATCTGTCTAATATTCAGTTTCTGATATTGATAGCTATATAATGTGAACCTTAGTGTTTCTGTCAGGGTGTCTCTAGGTTCAGTCCACAGGGAGGATGATCTTTCCGTAGGACGCTCTTCGGACAGCATCAGTTTGTTCTGGGAGTGAGAGACACTGCTGTATCCAAGGTGAGGGTAACGATAGTACCTAATATACTTATCGTATGCACAGATGTGGCGGAGAGTCCTCCACTAACTACATTTCTCTGCATCTATTCATGTCTATTGTGCACTCCGACGGACTTGGGCAAATCCAGCAGGACAATGCGTCACCCCACACGATCATAATTGCACTTGAGTGGCTCCAGGAACGCTCTTCTGAGTTTAACACTTCTGCTGCCCACTAAAGATCACTATGCCACCGAGACTGTCTGATACCACAATGTTTAACAACATTTCCCTGTTATTTGAAACATGTCAACAAGGTAGGCTACATTTTCCTCACATTTAAACGGATTTATTCAGAGTTATTGATACTGAAGCGTTCTGTGAAATCTGCCACGAAATCCCGTCAGTGATAATGAGAATAAGACATGCTCGGTTTTCTTTTTCTTTTTGAATGGTTTCGTCATGTTGGTAGTCTACGTCCAGAATTAAGAAGCTAGCGTCACTGACCACTTAAAGAGCCTAATAATTGTGTATTAAAGCAGTCAGCAAATTTGAAAAAACCTGCACGAATACCACTTCACCATCAGTGAAGCAGTTTAACAACAGCTTTGCCCACCTAGATCAGAAATATACCACACATTTCCATTTGCCTCAATGCCTCATCAGCTGTAGTGACGTCACAAAACGTTGTCCTCGTCTCGCAGGAGACGGCGGCCCCTCCGCTCGCCCCCGCACCCGCAGCCCGCAGTGCTTCAGAGGTGCCGCACCGGAAGGGGAAGCGACGTCAGCGTCGTCGTGGAAGGCCCACCACCGCCCCCCGCAGCTCATCCTCCAGCAGTGGCGAGGCTCCGCACACCAGGTGGAGGCCGCGGCGGCGCTACCGCAGGCGGAAGCTACGTGCGGGTCTTCGAGGCCGGTTCGCCGCCCGCACCGCCGCCGCCGCTGCCCCCAGCAGCTCCTCGTCCGCCTCCGGTAGCAGTTGGGAGCTGCGGCGCTAGAGGCGGAGGCCCAGCCGCCGTTGTCGCGCCTGCGTCCGCACCAGCGTGGGCGCGCGGAGGCCGTGAGTCAACAGGCAGATTCTGCGCGACGACTACAGACTGTGTTCGCGTGCACAACAGTAAATAAATGGATCCCTTGGTTCCGTCTTGGCACTCTGTTGTTGTTCTTGTAGTTTCAATCAGTGACAGACCTCACAGCGGTGACCGACATTACGAAATTGTTAATCGAATCGTTTCTGGGAATCCGCTGTGTTAGCGTCAGATCCCGCTAGAGTATTCTGCGCGGAAATGTTAGCAGCAGCAAGCAACAGGTGCTTCACAGAGTCTCCCTCTGCAGCAGGGCACCTTGTGTTTTTTTAGTGTATTTCGTGGTCGTCAAACAGTTCGACGCCATGATTTACGACCATTTCCCAAAGGAGAATTCTGTTCAGAAAACGTAATGGGAGCAGCAAGGTTGCCATGGAGACACCCCAGTGGCAGTTTGCATCAGGCGTCGCGTCGCTGTCTGGCGGCGTCAAACTTTTCCGCTGCTGCCTGCTTCTCTGAATATTCGAGCAACCAGTCACAAGCACAGAGTGTGACACGAGATGACCTCCACCAGCACATATACATATACATACGAATTGTCTGTAAAGCGCTAGAACGGACGTGCTGGACACTCTCAAATATTTCATCTGATTTTGAGGAAACTATTTCGTAAACATATAGATTTTTTCACATCCCAAACTGACACCTTGGAGCGATAGTAAATTGGACTTCTTTTCGCTGTTCATCATAGTTATTGTTATGCATCAAAGTCAATACACAATACACGAAATCTTAAGAGTTTACAATGGTAAACATGCATTGTGTAGACTTTGTTCCATTTCAGGCCATACATTGCTCAATATCATATTTAGATAACATATTGAAATAGTGTTATGTTGAAGACAAAAAGATATTTCCATTCTCGACATATTGGTTTGTATATATATGGGAGGATAACATGGTACATTCAATTCTACATGCGACTTGGATGACCTATAGTCATAACATACGTCGTATTTCATGTCCTTTACTAGATACGAAAATGGAATTTTCTTACAAATGCTGATGTGGACCAGACACACACTGTGTCATGCAATTAATACCATAAACTTTTTTATCTATCGAGGTATGGAAGCAACTGCAGGTTTTTCGACGCAACCATATACTTTTTTGGAACTGCAGTTAATATCTTGTCAAAGAAGAATACAGTGACAGAACACAAGTTTATATTTACTACAACCTGTGTGAGCTACTAAGCTCTAATCAAAACCTGTTATGTGTCATGTCACAAGATGTAATCCCTAACTACACCTTGTGACCCTTTCATTTTGCATCATGGCCTTTTCTTTACTTACAACCTTTTAATGCTTTACAGGTGCGTGTAACGACATCGGCTTCCAAATTAATTTTCTAGCTTCGTTATTGAAACGGTCTTCATAGGCAGGCGTCTGATACAACACTTCAGTTTCTTTTACTAAAAGATGATACATCCAACGTGCTATCATCCCGTGATGCAAACTGTCAGGTAAAATTCCCTGTCCACATCTTCAAATTACAAAAGCCCTGGAAACATACAGAACACAAGATGACTGTTCCCACTAACTTATTAGTCGTGGTGTATGGCCAAAGCTGCTATAGTAATTAGCTTTGACGTTCTCATTTTAACTTTAGATTCGTTTCTCATTCAGTAAAATATCGAGTGTGCTTAAGATTAACCTACATCCCCAACACCGATAATAACTAAAAATAGTGTTACATCAAATCAGTTCGGCCTGTGATCGGCATGCGAATGGCTACATGGTTTTTTTATGTCAGCAGATTTGTTTAACTTTTATGTTGAAGTGTTGAACGAAACTGAAGAAGAAAAATTCTAGGGTTAAGTTTTGCAAAGATCGACAATGATCTATTGATCGGGCTTAAGATTAAATTAAAGGTAGAAGCCTGAATCGTAGCAGCTAACTGATTATGAAACACTGAAGAGTGCAGAAGAATTAAGCAATTCTGGCAGCTTTCAACCAAAATTTCACGCTACAGCTGAACAAGGATAAGTAGAACCAGCATCGAAAAATCTTCACTGCCTTTAAACAGTCGAGCACTGAGGTGACAAAACTCAAGGGACTGTGATATGCACGTACACAGATGGCGGTAGTACGGCGTACACAAGGTATAAATGGGCAGTGCACTGGCGACGTAGTCATTTGTACTCAAGTGATTCATGTGAAAACGTTTCCTGTGTGATTTAGGCGGTACGACGTGAATTAACAGAGTCAGAACAGGGACTGGTAGTTGGAGCTAGACGCATTGGCCATGCTATTTCGGAAATCGTTAAAGAAATCAGTACTGCGAGATCGACAGTGTCAAGAGCATGCCGCGGATACCAAGATTCAGGCATTTACCCCCACCAGGGACAACGCAGTTGCCGACGACCTGCACTTAATGACCGAGAACAGCGGCGTTTTCATAGCTGTCGGTGCTAACAGACAAGCAACACTGTTTGAAATAACTGCCGAAATCAATGTGGGACATATCCGTTAGGATAGGGCAGCGAAATTTCGCACTGATGGGCTACGGCAGCAGACAGCCGACACGAGCGCCTTTGCTAACAGCATCACCTCCCCTGTCGCACCTTTCCAAGGGTCGTGGCCATTTTGGTTGCACCCTAAACGACTGGAAAACCGGGGTCTGACCATGTGAGCTCCGATTGCAGTTGGTAAGAGCTGATGACAGCATTCGAGTGTGGTGGAGATTCCACGAAGCCATGGACCCTCGTTGTCAACAAGGCGCTGTGCAAACTGGTGGTGGCGCCATAACCATGTGGGCTGTGTTTACACGGAATGGACTCGTTCCACTGGTCCAAGTGAACCGATAATTGAATGGTATGTTGTGGTACTTGGAGACCACTTGCAGCCTTTCAACGATGGTATTTTTATCGATAACATTGCACCATGTCAATCAATGGCCATAGTTGTTCACAATTGGTTCGAACAATATTCTGGATAATTCAAGATAAAGATTTGGCCACCCAGATCACCCGACATGAATGCCATAGAACATTTATAAGACATTCTTTCACAATTACGGACGGCTGTAGAGGTAGAATGGCTCAGTATTTCTGCTGGAGACTTTCACTAACTGCTTTATGCTGGAGAAAAGGAGATCCGATGTGATGTAGGCAGGTATCCCATGACTGTTGTCTTCTCAGTGTAGCATACATAGAGTGGTTTTATCCAGAGATGAGCGATCACACTCCAAGAAAAAAGACATTTTTCGCACACAGTAAGTCTGTTACCCCAAGAACAAACAAATTTATGGCTATGATACCTCATGTTGGCTCTACCGACTATAAAGTAATGCTGTACATGATATGGTTGTAACATGAAGTCCTGTTCAGTGGAGACACAGGATTTTCTCCAAGTGTCTGGACACATCGCCTTCATCTCATGCGTTACATGACAGAGCCGCAACGAATGCAGCAAATGTGACACTTGTGACTTAAGACCCTTCTTCACAAATCCTGTTGAGAGCTAACTGGCAACCCAGGCAGTGTATCCACTACATACTGTGGGACATCGCCGGACTGTATCTTACCGCTTAGAGCGTGAAAAATATGATTGTGTATATGACATCATGAGAACCAGACACCAAATCACTGGGTCTCGAGACTGGACGCTTGACTTTCTGAGCAGAACAGTCTGCAAAACGAGTTCACTGTTTGTATTCAAATAAGACGCTCTCAATCCGCAGCACTGGCCCCACTCGAGATCTGTTAACAAGGACATGTCCCATGTGCCTGAATCAACTGGACTGCACCAATACACCAAATCAGTGAAGAAATTCGCGCTGATCATTTTGTCCTGAGTCGACACCACTTCAAATAGGAGGTGAAACAGATAGTATTGTTGCAAATTGGGAACACTTGTATAAGGTCCATATTTATGTCACAAAGCCCACTTTAGAGCAGATCACTTATAAAGGAAGCAGCTGCTTCTTTATGGGCAAGTTCAAGTAAACGCGATGAAAAGCAACCAATGATAAGAGATCCTAATAGAAAATGCTCAAAAAGAAAAACTTTTATCCTACTCTCATTGTTTGTATAGTTTGAGTTTTGCTGATCACCAGCCTCTTTCTTGATACTCTTTTGCCCACAGAAAATGTATGTAGAGCCACCAATGTTCTGTAGGACAAAGTTAATACTTATTCTCGGTGCAGTTGACGTTAGTGCACTGTGTGTCAAATCAAGAAGCTGAGTCCGTGAAATGTCTCTCTACAGTCAAGATGGGTTATGAGTATGGCAAGCTGATCGTCGAACTGGCATACACATAGCGACATTATTCGAACATTAGACAACTAACATGAGATGCATAACACTGAACATCTGCCTCATCATGGTCCCTGCGCTCATAACGGTCCTATCTGCTGCCTCCTAGCTATAAACTGTGGCTCCTAGCTACACCGAGGAGAATGCAGAAGTGCTTTGCGCTGGCTTTCTGGAGGCATCTGTGAAGGCTGTGTCAACACAAGACAGTATGCAGTCGTCTCCAGGCGATCCATTAAGAACCAGATCATGAACCATGCTCACCCTCCCCTGGACTGTATTGTGAGTGAAGAATGTGGGTGAAGGAACACCAAGAACGGAAACTGGGCCAGTGTGTGTTCTGTAGCCCTGATGGCCATGGTAGTTGGGAGTGGACGTGGCCAGGTTCCAGCACACATCTGACGCATGCAGTCCCATAAGATGATCGGGCAGGGTGGGGGGAGGGGGGCGTGCATCAGTCATGTTTTGTGCCAGAACTGTCTACAGTCTACATAGGTTGGATGCTGCTCGTCACCAATTGGAGGGCTGTGCACTACTGCGATAGTACCCTCCAGCCTATTGTCCAGATCTTCCAAGGCAATAATGCACGAGCACACCGCACCCTCCTCGTGAACATCTTCTTCCAGATAGTGGGAATTCAGTGAATGGAATGAATTGCAGTATCTCCTCACAAGAATCCTTCTCAGTATGCTAATAACAAGCTGTAGCTTTCACTGTGTAAACATAGAAACCCTTCTTGTACAACGAGGAAGGCAGAGTGCATTTACTTTGGTTATTCAGAAAACTTAGTGTTTCATTCCTTCTCCACTTGTATTTAAGCACACATGTGCTCATGGACACGCAAGTTACACCATTTTTGAGCAGTTTATAAAGAGAAGGGTACCAAAAAGGTTTACTTCTGTTGTGTTCACCGAAGTACACTTGACATTAAATGTAAAGGTGACAGGAAGAGAATCCATCATCACAGAAGGTAGTCGCTCTGATTGATCTTTCTTACTATGCACACAACATTTGTCTCAATGCAAATTAGTTATCATCAGAAATTTAAGGCAACCAGAGTAAGAAACACCCAACAATAATTTGTTAATAATACTAGACTTTTTTTGCAACCTTGCTTGTACATGCATTTGACATACACAGTAAGACCAAGAAAAATGTGACACTCTTTGATAGCCGATATCAATGGAACAAAATGACATACCGTTACAATAATACCTTGGGGGGAAAGGTTAATTTATGTGTTCAAAGTGATTCCCTATTAGCAGCCAAAGAACGTCACTGGCGCCTAACTGTTGACCGAACTACAGCTATCAGTTTTGCTGATGTGATAGCCACACAGGACGTCTCGATCATTTCTCGTAGCTCATTCAGTGCACATGGCTTCTGTGGATAAACTTCGTTTTTCAGTATCCCCAATAGGTATAAGTCAAGAGGAGTAGGATTTGGAGACTTCTGTGGCTACTCAACTGCTCCTCTTCAACCTATCCATTATACAGGAAGATTTTCATCCAGGTAGGCTCTGACATCTCTGTTGTAGTGAGGTGGAGCGCCATCTTGTTGTAGTAAAAATCTATCATTCCAAACACCTCTCAGATGGCGGATAAAACATGTGTGTGCAGCATATGAAGATACACCCCACCAGTTACGATATCTTCAAAGAAGAACTGGGCCAAACAAAACACATGATGGAAGACCATATCACACATTAACACCCAGTAGACTAACATGTTCGTCCACTTGAAGTTGAGGATTTTCAGGATCCCAGTGCACACAGCAATGGAGGTTTACAGTACCATTCAGTTTGAATTGCGCCTCGTCAGACCAGAAAACCATCCCTGCAAACTATTCATCCTCACGAAGTATGCCTTCAAATCACTCTCAGTACCCCGTCCTTTGATACAGGTCATCTTCGTTCACAATGTGCAGCGAGCTTGGAGTCTACACTTTCCACTTTACAGCTTTCAGAAATCGTTGTACGCTTGATTAGCTTACCTCACTTTTACATGCACCCTGCTTCATAGATTTTTGAATACACCTAGTAAAATGATGTGACACAGCATTGCTGAAAGCTGGATTTTGTTGATGCTTTCAATCGGCTACACCTTGATGCTTTCAATCGGCATATCCTGGAAATTACCGTTGGCTTCATATTCATCCTAAATATGATGAACTGTTGTACGTGTTGGTGACAGTTCTGTACCTCCATCATGTTTCTGTACTTGCAGTACTAATTCAGTATGGCCTTGCATTGCTCAAATGACAATCTTCATCATTCATTGCTGCACTGTCATCTGCTGGAAAACGCGCGCCGAAATCTGTTGAGAAAGCAATGGACTACACTACCATGCAAAATTGCTATGATGAGTCATTTTGTTCCAAAGATATTAACTATGAAAGAGTGTCTAAGTTTTTCTGGATCCTTCTGTGTATTGAAGACATCTCCTCTTCTTCCTCTCTCCTATCTCTCTCCTCACCTCATCGTTCCAGCTCTGTATTTCCATCCCATCCTTCCCAAGCTGTTTCTCCACATCCTTCACTACACTTCATTCATCTCCTTTCAGTCCCTCTCTCCGAGCACATTTTCTTCCCCCTCTCTTTTTCCACATTCTCCTCTCCTCACTCTGTCCATATCCTCCTGCCCCTTTTCAGCCTATCCACAACCCTTCTACCCCCTCCACCTGCTTCCTGCATTTCCACCTCTCAAAGTATATCTCCCCTCCCCCTCTCTTTGTCTACCCCCAGTTCTCTCAGCTGTCTGTCCATCTTCTCCACCCCTTCTCCCAGTTCATCACCCCCTCTCCCATCGATGTGTCTCATGCTGGAATTGCCAATGCTACATGCATAAGATGGCTCCTCTCCCTTCTCTCTCTATCTCCTCCTCCCAACATTTTCTATATAACTCTTCATCCCCCCCCTCTTGTCTATTTCCTCCACTCACTCTCTCTGACCATGTCATCTTTCTCCACTCACTCTCTCTGACCATATCCTCCATCCCCTCTCTCTCACAAAATCTTCCTATCCCCTCCCTCTGACCACATCTTCCTACTCCTTCCTCTACCCACATCTATCTACACCTCTTCCATCTCCACCTACCCTTCTCCCTTTTCCACTTGCCCACTAGCCCTCTACATACGACTTCCACCTGACTCCTACTAATTCCATTCTTCCCCAGTGTCCATTTCCTCTTCCCCCTCGCTATATTCATCTCCTCTATCAATCTCACCCTGTCCCAAGTCATGCTCATCAGCACATGTAGCCTCTGCAATACAATTGAATAAAGCAAGCAGTTACTACATCCAGCTTGAATAACATTTCTGCATCTGTAAGATCGCAGATGATATGCAGCACCATGCCTTTCTGTTAGCTAATGCTGGCCCATCGGTGTTTCAACTCTTCAAGGAGCTTCATCCCAATGCTGAGCCACAGGCCCTCTCATACACCACCACTGAGGGTAACCTCGACAAATATTTTGAATCCCATAATCCACATCACTGCAGCCCATCACAAGTTCTTTAGTTACCAGAAGCTATCCTGAGAGACCTTGTGTGAATGGATTTCAAGGCCTCTCCATGGAGAGTAGCTTTTCTTGTTCCAGTAGTTAGTGTCATTAGCAGTATGCCTTCTATCTGGTAACGGACATTGTGGTGGTGCATTCGCCCAATGAGACTCTCTGCCAAGACCATCTCAAACATAAGGACTCTTTGTTGGATGCATGCCTTTCCATATTTAGTGCCTATGAACAATCTTTCTTTCTTTGAGAGGGAAAAATTTACGGACTTCTCGATGACGCAACGTACAGAAGGATAGAAGGATAACCGACAAGTCGCCTTCCAAGAAGAACCGTTGAACATCTTCACAGTACCTTTGATGGAAAAACTGCCAAGAAACTTCGACCACGAGCGGCAACCAAAGGTCCACAAGGAGGGGACACCTGTGCGTCCAATAGACAGCAACATAAGAGCAGCAACCTATGAACTAGATTAACACCTGACGGGTCTCCTTAGTCCATTTGTGGGAAAATGCGAAAACCACATCCACAGTTCCATCCACTTTGTGCAACGTACACAAGAACTTTGGCACCAGGATAGCGGCTTGTTAGTGAGCTTCGACGTAGTGTCCCACTTCACTAGGGTACCACTGAAAGACTCCATCGATCTGATACGCAAGAAATTCGACAACAACCTAACAAGGCTCTTCGAGTTCGTGCTCACCTCAACATACTTCCTGTTCGACGGAAATTATTATGAACAGACAGATGGCGTCGCCATGGGATGCCCGCTTTCACCGGTTGTAGCCAACATTTTTATGGAGAATTTCGAGGAGAGGCAGTAGAACAAGGAAAACAAAAGCCAACTTGTTTCTTCCGCTACGTGCATGACACGTTCGTTGTTTGGCCACATGGATGGGACAGCTTAAATGAATTTCTGGGACACCTCAACTCGCTGCACCCCAACATACAGTTCACGATGGAGGTGGAGCAGGATGGTGCCCTACCGTTTATTGACGTCCTGGTGAAACGGAAACCTGACGGCAAGCTGGGACACGGTGTATACAGAAAACCTACATACACCTAAATGCCTTCAGTTGCCACGACAACTCCCAGCGTGAAGGCGTTTTACGCACACTTGTTCACAGGGCACGATCGATCTGCGATCAGGAGAGCCTTCCAGCAGAAATGCAGCACCTCGAGACAACGTTTCGGAAAAATGGGTAAAACCAAAAGCAAATAAGACTTGCACTCGGACAGACTGCGCCAAGAGAACAAGAAGAAGAAACAGAAGAACACAAGTCATTGGCGTGAACCCCTTTGCCGGAACCACCTCAAGAAAAACCGGTAGAATCCTGGGGAAAACACAGTGTGAAATGTGTATTCCGACCCCCTGCAAAATCCTAGAATCTACTAGGTTCAATGAAAGATGACCTAGGCCTTCGAAAACAAGGCGTTTATCAAATTCCCTGTCAGTGCAGAAAATCATACATTGGGGAGACAGTCCGCACTGTAGAAGAGAGGTGCCACGAACACAAGCGACGTACCGAATTACGCCAGGCCACTAAATCAGCCACGGCTGACCATTGTATAAAGACTGGCCATACTATGGACTATGAAAAAACAAAAATACTCTATCAATCCTACTTCTGGGACTGTGTTACTAAAGAGGCCATCGAAATGCAACTACAGGACGATATAGTTAATAAAGACAGCGACCTTCAACTTAGTCAGGCTTGGAACCCCGCACTCAGCCTGGAGAGAAAGATGCGGTCCCAGAGATCGAACACCACCCCCAACGGCGGCAGCAGGGAGACTGCAGACCCCAGTTCAGACCCAGGCGCCGCTTCCCCCACCACCTCCAGCAGGGGCCGCGCCGGCCGCACCGAAGGCACCGGGAGAGAAACGGGTGAGGGGGTAACGACTAGTATTTATAGGGCGCCGAGAGGAACAGCACAGCATTCGTCAGGAACCACCTGAAGATGGCAGCGTGCACGTCTGCCGAAATATTGTGGAGAAATTACGACGCTACCCGGTCGTACCCGAGAACTGTTCAAATTGGAAATACGCCAGGAAAACTTCAGATCGCGTAGAGATGGAATAGATTTGGTGAGGAACTATGTATTAGACACATGTACGGGACTATATCATTTGATCAAATTCATTGAAATGAAGGGAATGCAAAGAAATTCTTTCTCCTAGTGATGCTGTTGTTGTACATACTGTAGGAGTACCCCTGACAATGAAAATTTAAGGTGTGACAAGACATACGTTCATACAAACTATAAGTTAGAGAGTCTGGTCATAAGCATGATGTGTACCTTTAAGTTTCAGTCTGGCACAAGATCATTCGTTATGACATTCACTACATTGCAGGTTCATCTTTCTGCATAGTTTTCAGGTATCTAATATCATATCATTCTATCTTCATTACCACTGACACCATTTCTTTCACTTCTATAAAATTAATGCAGTCTATATATATCCCTGTGGTTGCAAAAATGATTACCCACCTAACCCAGTCACTCCAGTGGTGTTCCTCCTACATACTGTCTGGAAGGACCTCTGGTTATAGTGCCCAGAACTAATAGATGGAAACATTACTGTCAATGATAGTCTGAATTAGGCATGGAGGCATGCTCACACAGCCTAATATTTTAGCTAATTGCTCAAAAGAAACAGACATTCTGGGTTAGAGAATTGGTTTGGTTCAACTTTCCATTTCTCACAAGATATTAATTCCACAGTAGGTTCCCCATTTCAGAACGAGTGCTATGATCTTATTTCAAGTAATTGCATACTCTGATTTTATCCCTGCTGACACTACATGAGTAGATTTCATTTTATTGAATTTGGTAGGTTGTTATAAATCTGTATTGCTGGGTAGGTCATGGTCCCCCATGAGTATTCCCACACACACAGTGGGGGAATCACTGGTAGCATGGTTTGTAGGAAGTATGAAGGAACGTTAGTAGCAGTGAATGTTTGAGACAGGCTGGAGGTGTGATCAGATAAACCAAAATGTAGTTTAACACTGACTGATTACAACAAGCAGGGGATCCAGGTTTTTAAATAAAGTCCCAGACTGGCACTAATTTTTGTCTATCACAAGCACAATAGCATTTCCCCGAACTTTTTCCTCCCTCTTTCTGATTAAAGAATCTCTGGCCCTATAACTTAAAATTTGTACAGTCTTCACATTCAGATCTGTGACAAGCTGGTAAGTGCAAATATTTCCTATTTTTATTACATGAAGACGAAAGTGAGTTTCATTCCATTAAACACGATTCCTCTCCCTCTCTCTTCCTTTCTTTCAGAGTCTGTGGGCTGTAAAAATTAATCTTTTATGCAGATGATGTTTGTGTATGTTGAATAAATACGGTGTTCTAATGTGCTGGGCAATCATGCAGAATTTCTTGATTTTTTTCTGCAAATAAAAGTACAAAAATATCCTATTTTTGGGAACTATTAGTTTTTCCCCTGAAGTAGAAAGAAGAATAGGTTGGAAAGATTATTAAGGAAGGGCATGTAACTCAGACCGCAGAATGTGAGGGACACACTTCTGAGGATCATGAAGAGCAAACCTCATCCTAATAGGTGTGAATAAGCCTGAGACAGGAGCCAAAAGGAAGTCAGAGTTGAGAGTAAGAATACATAGAAAGAATAGTTAGAGACAGATACGAAATGGATATTATAGTGAACACATCAGTTAAGCAGTTTCTCGCTTACCTCCCCCCATTATCCCCCTCCTCCCAAAACATTGCACTAATACTATATAACACTGCCTCTAGCATTGATAACGCCAAATTGAACTGAAGTCATTCATCGATGATTACATCCCGTAGAGTTGCCAAACTACAGGCATGTTGAAGCTTCCTGCCAGAATAAAAATGTGTGACAGACCAAGATAAATTGGGACCCTTGCCTTTCATGGACAACTGCTCTGATCTGATTTGATTTGATTTGATTTTGTTTTCTTTTGTGGTGCAAAAAACAAATAAGGTCATAACCACCCAAGTGGGAACCATAGAACACGAACACAGAAAAGGAGTTAAAAGTGACTACATGTTAAGCACAATTGATGCAAGGAAAGAGAGCTACAAACAAGGACAACGTCTTGCAGATAGGTCCACAAAATACACTGTAGGGACAACAGTGGTCTCGAACTAAAGATTAAATGTCCTTCGCCGCATTGCTTCGACAGATAAAAATTAAAATGCTGTCAATAGCCTGTTCATTGTTGACTAAAAAGACCAGTAACTCAAATGGCAAACATACATTAGAACATAATCAGTTAAAATGGGGCATTCGGACAGGAAATGGTGAACTGTCAAGGTTGATAATAGTGAGCATTAAGTTGTGAGTGATTACTGCTTAACAAATGGTGATGACTAAAAAGACAGTGCCCAAAATGCAACCTAGCTAATATGATCTCCTCATGTGAGGAGAACCAAGACAGGTCAGCCAAACTGCAGGGAGAGTTTTACTCCCCAGAGCTTGTTCCCATGAAGGGAAGAACAGCGGTTATGCCAAAGTGACACCAATAGCTGATAGATGGCAACACAAATACCATCAGATGGAATGGAAGAACTAGTGGACCGAGCTACGAGGACTGCAGTCTTGGCAGGAGCGTCAGTGTCCTCGTTTCCTGTCAGACCAATGTGACCAGGAACCCACATAAACATCAAAGTGGCTCCATCAAGAGAGAGCAAGTTACAGCTTTCCTGGATCCGTTGAACTAAGGGATGGATGCTGTACAGCACAAAGAGAACTTGAAGGGCACAGAGAGTCAAGGCAGATGACACAATTGAAACGGCTGTGTCGCCGGATGTAATGCATGGCCTATACAGGCGAAGAGCTCAGCTGTAAATATTGAGCAATGTTGCAGAAGCCAGTACCGAAAAACGTCGGTGACACTGATGAAGGCACACCCAACACCACAGTCAGTACAAGAGCCATCAGTGTATCCGAAGGTGTTACCACTAAGATCTGTGCGAAGGTCGAGAAACTTACACCGATAGATCGAAGCTCGAGAAGCATTCTTAGGAAATGAATGAAGTTCAAGGTGAACAGGGGCTGCCACACGAAGGCAAGAAGGTGAAGGGTTCACAGCCATGGGGAAAGTGTCATGTAGCATGAAGTTAAGCTGCCAGAGCAATAGATGAAAATGAACTCCAAGAGGAAGCAGAGAAGAGGGACTCACCCCATACTAGTGGTCAAGTCATCAAAGAATGAGGCAAATGGCACATGTATCTGCCGAGGAAAACATCATGCAAGTATGACAGCAGTAGTTCAGCACCTTCTGCATAGAGTTTCTCAGTTGGACAAGTGTAAAAGGTACCAGTGGCCAAACGGATTCCACAGTTGTGGATTGTATTTAGACAGTGTAAGATGGATGAACGTGCAGATGGATAAACGAAACAGCCAGAGTCTAGTTTTGAACAGACAAGGAATCGGTACAAACAGAGGAGGGTGGCTGATCTGTTCTCCAGGAGGTACCACTCAGATCACGTACGACATTGAGGGACTAGGTGCAGCAGGTGGCCAAATAAGATATGTGGGACGTCCAAGAAAGCTTTCCATGAAGCATGAACCATCAAAAATTGCGTAGTTTCAGAAAACGGAAGAGCTACAGGACCAAAAAGCAAAGACAACGGAAGAAATCCATTACACTGTGATAACTTCATACAAAAGGCTTTGTCAGTGGAAAAGCGAAAGTCACTGTCGATGTTCCACGACTACAGGCGATCGATACATCACAGAAAACGCCACTCAAGGAGACAAGTTCGTGAAGCACTGCAATACACCGCCAAATCGTCAACGAAAAGGGCATACAGTCCATAATAGGGTTTATGGCTATGGTAAAGTGAACAACAGTCAGAATGGAACCATGAGGCACCCTGATTTTCTCGATAAAATACCGACAAGGCAGAGATCACAGGTATCTTGACACTCTTTCCCTTAAAAATTTCCTAAGGAAACAGGGCAAGAGGCCCTGGAATCCCAAAGTATAGAGTGTACAAAGGATACCAGTCCTTCACCAGATCTTGTAGGCTTTCTTCCAGTCCAAAACACGGCCACAGTCTGGTATTACCACAGGAAACCATTCATGATGTGAGGTGACAAAGTGACGAGATGGTCAACTGCAGAGCAGTGCACTCAAAACCTCATTGAGAAGTGGTTGGTAAACTGCAAGTTTCAAGTCACCATGCATCCAGGCATGAATCATATGTTCCACTACCTTGCAAACACAGTTGGTGAGAGAAATGGGGTGGTATCTAGACGGAAGGTGTTTGTGCTTACCGGGATTAGATATTTGTATGACAGTGGCTTCACTCTATCATCTGGGAAACGTGCCCTCTGCCCAGATGCAGTTGTACATATGAAGGATAAAGTGCTTGCCCACAAGAGAAAGGTGAGGCAACATCTGAATGTGACCACAGTCAGGCCCTGGAGTGGAAGATCGGGATGAGCTGAGAGTATAACCTAGCTCCCTCTGAAAGGAGATGGGTATCACCTGAGCTTCCTCAGCTCGTTTCCTATGGAGGAAGGCAGGGTGACAGTGAGTGGAGCTCGAAATCTCTGTAAAATATTAGCCTAAGATGATGGAGATAGCAATGGGGTCCACTATGACATAGTCTTTTACGCTCATTCCAGAAACTGGGCGTTGGATCTTGGTCCCAGAGAGGTGTCAGAGGTTAGGGCACATGACGGAACAGAGTCGAACTCTTACAAGCACTACATCAAGAAAGCCATCTTTTTTTTACTCTATCTCAAAGAATGAGACAACAATGTACACACAATTGTTTA
The DNA here is from genome assembly GCF_021461385.2 of Schistocerca piceifrons. Taxonomy (NCBI): domain Eukaryota; kingdom Metazoa; phylum Arthropoda; class Insecta; order Orthoptera; family Acrididae; genus Schistocerca; species Schistocerca piceifrons. The sequence goes on from NC_060143.1 coordinate 551,085,463, forward strand.
CAATGATTAAAGTAAGCCATTGTAGGATAATGGTAAAAATGGGGAGAGCACTTCTCCACAAGCAAATTGCGACACATCATTCCACAGTTCACCAATGAACTGGGACACGACTCATTAAGGATGAAGTGCGAAGTATGGACCACTCTGCAGCAGTAAGGATAAGGTCTGCAAGGTACTCTACCTGGTCGATACAAATGGGGAAATGTTGTTAGTCGAATGTCGCCAGGGTGGAGTACAGCCTCCAGTGGGCCTTAGAAAGCTTGCAATTGGGTTTACACATAGATGGGATAGAAGTCAGCAATTGGATAACACACAGGAAATGGTCGCTTGAGTATGTGTGAGAGAAAATGGACCACTCGAAACGATGGGCAGGCTAGGCAGTGCAGAATGAGGACCCCAAATGGGAATCAGTCTGTGGAGTCTGAAAGGAACGAGAGTGCTCCAGTGTTAAGTGAGGTTGAGTTGTTTGAGGAGGTCAGCCATGAGGATACCTCTCAGAAAGGTTCTGGGAGGGCCACAAAGGGGATGGTGTGCATTGAAGACCCTGAGCAGCAAAAAGGGGTGATGGGGTTGACCAAAAAACTGAACAAGTATGCCCTGGTGATACTGAATGATGGAGGTAAGTTGACGTTACAAAGAGAAAGGTGAAGTGTAGAAGGAAAATGAAGACTAACAGCCTGCAGCTAGGTGTTCAGGGAGATGGTCTGACAATGAAAGTCATCCAGAATGAGAAATGTGACTCCCCCATAAGATGGACTGCCGTCCTTGGGAGGAAAGTCGAAGCAGACCACAAAGAAATGCGAAAGGTCTAAGTGGTCATGAGGACGCAATTTTGTTTCCTGGGGGCAGAAAACAAGAGGACGCTGCTATTCCGAAAGCAGCTGTAATTCCTCCTTGTTGGACAGAGTGCTGCAAACGTTCCACTGGAGGAGAGTCTACATGCGGAAAGGATAGGAGGGATGAAAATAAAGGTTGCCACCTCAATGACTGTCAAGTGCCAGCTTTCAGACTCACTGTTACAGGGCGCTGAGGCTGGAGGATCCTGTTCCACGGGATCTAAAGAGGTGTCGGCAGCCTCTCTTGGTTGGCCTGTGCATTCCAGAGCAGAGAAACGGTTGGCAGTGTGCACGGGGAAATGGAGGTTGGCCAGGTGAGGATATCACACTGCTGAAGAGGCTCTCTGAGTCAGGGAGGAGAAGACCGTTTGCCTTTGATTTCTTAGAGTCTTTGCGGTTGGCAGATCAAGACACAGATGATTGTTGGCTGGAAGTACATAAAAAGTCTTCACAGGAGTATTCCTTCTGTTCTACTAGTTGTGTAGCAAGTGATTTCGCCACCAGACGCTTGTTATACAGCCAGAGGGGACGCAGACGAGGATGCTACCATGACACTTGGCAATCTGACAGCTGTAGTGCTGAATTTGAGGTCGCAAGTTTGTATGACTGTGTCCTTTATGGAGTGAGGAGTAGCAAGAACAGTAGTTTTAGTGCCAGATTGTAAAATGCAGGGCTTTCGACCAAGGCAACAACATGCGAGTGATGGGGCTCAGTCAGTACAGAAAGCTATTTAATTTTTTTTTTTTTTAATCACCAGTTTTCTCAGCTTCTCAGTAGTCGCCGCTATGTGAAGATCGCGATCGGATTGGAGTCTCTGGTCACCGCGTATCTTTGGCGAGTTGGCATCCCGCGGGCCGCGACACTAAAGAACGAGGAAGAAGGGGGTTTCTGGGAGTTAGCTCTAGACTGTGTTTGAGGAGTGACGTCGGTGTTGTAGGGCAAGGCCGCTTGGTTGGCAGGCCCTGCGGAATCAGTCAGTTGGGGGTGGAACGCCGCGGGCTCGAAGATCCTAGCATGGAGGGCTGGTGTTGTCCCGATGGCTGTCATCGTGTGGTCATTCAAAGGCTGAGAAGTGATTTCTTGGGTCTGCTATTGGATTCCGAAGAAGAACTCTAAAATGGTGCATGTTGCTGTTGCGTATATCAGACTTGTGAGTGGTGTAAGCCTCGCTTCAGTACTGCAGTCTCTAGCTAGAGCGCTGCTTGGGAGGAGAGCATTGATATTGGCATTGTCATCTATTTAGCTGCTTTAGAGTAGATTACTGTTTTGGATCAAAGGCGGATCCACTTATGAAACGTGTTAACTGCAGTTCACTTCTTATGGTATTTTACAATTCTACTTGTCGTGATGAAATCGCCAATAGTATTTTCATAATTTAGCTTGGGACGTCATTCTGTGGTTTGGTGTGGCCCTCCCAAGAGTTTAAAGCTCAAAATATTTTCTTATTGCCCTTGCTGAGGTTGCCTTGCAACAGTTGTTGTCTTGCAACAGTTTGGTGAGCTGTGGTATAGTCAAAGTCCTCAGTAGTACCGCATCAACTCCCTCGCCCCTTTTAAGACTTGTGAGCCGCACCCATAATGACATATACTCCCAGTATGCAATTTGTGTAAGCTGGTTGGCCTTGTTAACGTTTTGTGTATCGTGGAAAATATTTCCCATGCCGCATATGATCCTGAATGATAGCATGGCGCACAAAAGCGCATAACCACGACGAGATCAAAAGATCTGTATTGTATATTATTGTTTAACGGATGTAACCACTGAGCTTAAGAGTTGATTTGTGTTTTTTAATTTATTTCGAAAGGAAAAGATTTACATACCTGCTTAATTATAACATCTATGCTTAATTATTTGGCGTAATTCGTTGGATGTAGTATGCATCACATTTAGGGAGGTGAAAAGTGTTTAAAAGGAAGGAAAATATTTTGTGATACACTGCACATAGTGAAGGCTACAGGGTTTGGGTGTACGTAGATAGTAATCAGATTTTGTTGCATTTAAGTTGTTTTAATTAAAATTTAGTGATCAATATTTTATTGCCTTTAGAGAACACAGGTGATATCGAGGAAATTTTTGTATTGCCATGTGGCGTTATAATCTTTTATTTAATCTTGCGTTTAGTAATTTATATTTTTTTCCTTTTTTTAAGAAGGAGTTTTGAGTTTTAAGTGTTGTAAATTGATCCTGAGAGCTGTTCTTTGATCTTTTATTATTCAAGAGATTGTTGGTTAAATAATTCTTCAAGAACTTTCATTAAGAAACTGTATTGAGGATCTTGCTGTTCATGATAACGAATTAATTGTGGCTGGCTGCTGTTTTCTTCTCTGTAAGAATTAACCTACACTAAAAACAGGATAGCCATGGAGGAGGAAAGCTGCAAGACTTTAATATAGCCATTGGTCTTCAAAAGCAAAGTGCCATTACATAAACGATAGCAGGATTTCGCAGGGGCTACAACTGCCTCAACACCTAGCAAAGGATTTAGACTAAGTCTGTGAAGGTGATTGGCTCACTGTAAGAAAATTCCCCATGACTGCCAGCATCTCCGATCGCACGCTCCTTCCAACTGAGCCATGAGCCCCCATCCCCCACAAACGGAGGATCACCTGCTTTAGATGATTTTTCACACCTCAGGTCACACTTCTCGAACTCCTGAAAGAGTGAGCAATTGGCAATTTGGGAATGTAACACTTCAGGCAATCACCCCTCCCTGGGTATGGCCTGTACCAGGGGGTACATACAAATCCTACCCGTCGACCCAGGGCTCGCAATTGCGCATTACACAGTCACCTGTTATGTATCAGACACAGGGGCCTGCTTTGAGGAGTGCAAAGGGAGGAGAAAGAAACATAGGTACCTCAAACACCAAAGCAGAGAAAGAATAGGGAACACCCCACACGTCGTCCGTTGGTGCCAATGACGACGGCACACCCGACACCAAAGGCAGCCCAACAGCCATCAATGTACACAAAGCTACTGCTGCGAAGGTCCATGCATAGGTCTTGAAACTGAAGGCAATAGACCAAGGCTGGAGTAGTGTCCTTAGGAAGCGAATGAAGGCCAAGGTGAACACAGGTCATCGCACAAAGCAAGGTGATTCATACCCACCAGGAAAGTTGCAGGTAGCGAGAAGTTAAGCTGCCAGAGAAAGAGCCAAAAGTGAACTCCAGGAGATAACAGAAAAGAGAGATGTACCCCATACTGATGGTCAAAAGAGTCATTGAAGGAGGCATAGGATGGGTGGCCATACATAGCAGACAAACGGAATGCATAACTGCTAAGGAAAAAGTCACGGTGGTGGGACAGCAGTAGTTCAGCCACTTCTGCATACAGACTCTCTCTCGATCAGGCCACTGGCCAAATGGATACCACGATGGTGATTAGTGTTGAGACGGCGTAAGAAGGATGGACGTGTAGATGCGTAAACGAAACACCCATAGTCTCGTTTCGAACAGACAAGGGACTGGTACAAATGGAGGAGGGTGGCTCGATCTGCTCCCCAGGAAGTACCACTGAGAACGCGTAGGACACTGAGGGACCGCATACAGTATCTATTTCTGATGCTCCCAAATGTTACTACTTGTAAAGAAACAAATGTTTGGTTAGATAATTCTTAGCGAAAAAATACAGATTTACCGATAAACGTTTAAATTTAGCTCATGCTTCTTCACTGGTTCAAGTAGTAACAACATAGTTTTCCCCATTTGTATCAGTATTCTGAATGTAGAAATAAAATTTGTATAAACAGTAAGACACTGTGAGGAGTGTAATCAAGTTCAGCCGCAGGGGCGTACTCGGAGCAGGCCCTCAACAATACAACATCGCCTGAAGCGGCTTGTGCTGTTGCCTAGCATTACTTCGATATTGTATCGATTTCTTCGTGAATTCGTTGCTTTAATCGAGCGCTTGGTTTTGTGGAAGAAGTGTTTTGGTTTCATCCGATAGTGAACACCGGCTTCGTATCGAACCTTGAGAAGGAGCTGAACATGCTCTCTCAAGGCGGGGCTGTGAGTCAGCTGAATAAGGTACGTGATCAACGTCCCTGCTCATAGCTCAAACACACCGTCCTCTGTCACATACGCTGGCCAAAGAAACTCTTCCTCTCTGCGCGTGAGCGTTGACAGTTGACAGTTCCAGACACTTAAAGTGAATAGAATGATGATTACTAAGATCAGTAACTGCGGTTCAGCAGCGTGTATCTGCACCATCTCTGCGTTTGAGCCTTTCGTGTTTTAGTTCCTTCTAACGCGCAAATTTGTATAATACACTATGTGATCAAAAGCATCCGGACACCTGACTGAAATTGACTTACATGTTCCCTTGATTACAGCTTCCACACTCGCAGCCATACGTTCAATGTTGCTTGGGGAATGGCAGCCCATTCTTCGCGGATTGCTGCACTGAGGAGAGGTATCGATATCGGTCGGTGAGGCCTGGCAAAAAGTCGGCGTTCCAAAACATCCCAAAGGTGTTCTATAGGATTCAGGTCAGGACCCTGTGGAGGCCAGTCCATTACAGGGATGTTATTGTCGTGTAACCACTCCGCCACAGGCCGTGCATTGTGAACAGGAGCTCGATCGTGTTGAAAGATGCAATCGCCATCCCCAAATTGCTCTACAACAGTGGGAAACAAGAAGGTGCTTAGAACATCAGTGTAGGTCTGTGCAGTGATAGTGCCACGCAAAACAACAAGGGGTGCAGGCCCCGTCCATGAAAAACACGACCACACCATAGCACCACCACCTCCGAATTTTACTGTTGGCACTACACTCGCTTGCAAATGACGTTCACCGGGCATTCGCCATACCTACACCCTGCCATCGGATCGCCACATTGTGTACCGTGATTCGTTACTCCACACAACGTTTTGCACTGTTCAATCGTCCAATGTTCACGCACCTTACACCAAGCGAAGCGTAGATGGCATTTACCGCCGTGATGTGTGGCTTATGAGCAGCCGATCTATCATGACATCCAAGTTTTCTCACCTCCCGCCTATCTGTCATAGTACTGGCAGTGCATCCTGATTCAGTCTGGAATTCCTGTGTGACGGCTCGGATAGATGTCTGCTTATTACACACTACGACCCTCTTCAACTGTCGCCGGTCTCTGTCAGTCAACAGACGAGGTCGGCTTGTATGCCTTTGTGCTGTATGTGTCCCTTCACGTTTCCACTTCATTATCACATCTGAAACAGTGGACCGAGGGATGTTTAGGAGTGTGGAAATCTCACGTACAGACATATGCCACAAGTGACACCCAATGGCCTGACCACGTTCTAAGTCTGTGAGTTCCGCAGAGCGCCCCATTCTGCTCTCTCACGATGTCTAATGACTACTGAGGTCGCTGATATGGAGTACGTGGCGGTAGGTGGTAGCACAATGCACCTAATATGAAAAACGTAAGTTTTTGGAGGTGTCCGGATACTTTCGATCACATAGCGTGTGTACGAGGCAGGCTCAACCATGTTGCTGAACTCGGTTTCCTGTAGACATATTCAGCGGGTGTAATTATTACTTTTTTAAGAATGTACTGATTGTGCCTCATCCACGTTTATTTTACAATTTTTTAGTCTACGCTAATTTTCGTATTTTCTCTAATTTCGAGTTGCGTGTGGCTGCAGGTAAAATAGTTATGTATTGTGCGGTTTTCATGAGGGTTACAATCCAGTGTGTCTCATTTGTAGATCAACACTGGTTTCGAAGAACAACAGTCAAATTATAGTTGTTTAATTTCTTTATATATTCTGCGACATTTTGTCGCCTTTTTATTTACTTTATTAACGACACACCCTGAACCCCATTTTCCCCCTCTCTTCCGGCTTGGGGCTTTTAAAAGTTAATAACTACAGGAGGACGACTTGTGTGGCGTAATGATAACTTTGTTTTGCTCGGACCACTGTGTAGAATTATGATTATAGCTTGGAGAACAACGATAGCTAACTGAACATTAACTCCAAATTATAATATAACTTAAAACGACATGAGCAGCAGGTGACAGGAAATTTGTTAGAGGCACGATTTACCGACAAACATCATCTTAGTTCAGCCAATTTTAACGAAATATTTATGTTATATACACAAAAGTTACTCGCGAATCGGTCTGTATATTAGTGAATACCGTATCGAGAGTCCTGCAGTTGTTCATTGGATTAGCCTTCACATACAGACAGGTATAAACTAGACTTGATTGAATGCAATGTGTAATTAGTATTGTCTCTCGATACGGTAACTATTAAGGGCGAACAAAAAGTTTCCGTTTGAGGACCTTGTTGCAGCGAATACGCAACATAGCGCGACTCCGATTTAGGTATATAAGCACCGACATGTAGGAGGGGCGCTGAATGCAGAAACGAGAACTATGGCGATGTTATTACCAAATGCGTCCAAACAGGACCAACGTGCTGTTAGTTTTTCTTGGATATGGAATAACAAACACTGGTAGACGTCCATCAGAGCCTGAAGAATGTTTGCCGCCTGGGGTAGCCGCGCGGTCTCAGGCGTCTTGTCACGGTCCACGCGGCTCCCCGCGGAGGAGATTCGAGTGCTCCCTCGGGCATGGGTGTGTGTGTTGTCCATGGCGTAAGTTAGTTTAAGTTAGATTATGTAGTGTGTAAGCTTAGGGAACAATGAACAAAGCGTATGGTCCCAAAAGATGAAAAAAAAATGTGTTTGGGGCAGCACATCTGTGGAAAGGTGAGCCAAGTTCTGTGTTGGTCGCCATTCGACACAAGACGCCAGTCGATCTAGGAAGTCAGCACAAACTAATTCAATTCAAATGGGAGACCCTGGAGCACTTGCTCTATAGTCCAGATCGCTCCCTGTACAATTATCACACTTTCAGTCCCTTAAAAGATACTTTGATGGGTCGACGATTCTTGTCGGACGAATATATGCAGCAGGCAGTTACAGACTTCTTCATGCAACAGGACACAGTCTTTGACCAAACAGGTATCTTCAACCTGGTGCATCGGTGGGATGATTGCCTCAATGTTCAAAACGATCTTGCTTGACTGGCATACTGATTCTGGCCTTAATGCCCTTGGAATGGAAACCTTTTGATCGTCCACTATTTATTGCAATTAACTGCTATTTCTTATCGACAATTAATTTTCCGCTCCACAGTTACATGTTCGTTGTAATAAAAAGTCATAAGATTTAAAAGTGCCTATTTGGGAGCTGAATACAGAGGTGCACTTTTTGCGAAAAGGACCCACCAAATACGAATCAAATCTTCAACGCGAAGAATGTCTTTCTCACATTCTGCAACACACTGACAATTTTGCTATTGAAAATTTCCTTAGCCTGTGGCCATGGTTGCTCTTTTTCCCAGGGATATAAGTCCTGAGACTGGCGGAAGGAGGTCTCCTTGGAGCTTGGAAAAGACAGTTAGAGGCACCGACAGACTGAAGTCTTGGGTCAGCCCATGATGCTCGTTCAAACACTTACTTTGCAAGAGGCCAGCCTGTGATATATTGAGACCTGTTTTAAGTGTCCCGGTAGAGCGAACGTTCCACCCTGGCCAGTAGTTTCAGAATCTGATGAATTTGCAATTATTGGTTAGTGCACTAAGTGGGTGACGATGTACAGCCTTAGAAATAAAACACGGCCGCCGACTGTTCGCAGCAGAGACTAAATCGGCGTCAGTCTCTTAAGCTTGCCAATGTAACTGGCTGCCCTACACAATTCTGTCTGGCCATATACACGACCTGACAACGCTGCAGGATGCTGAAGCATATGGAGGACGTGCTGCCATTCTTCGCTAGACACTACAGAGCTGTATATACTCGTGGCCCAGTGGAAGTCGCTTCATAGCCGTGACACGAAGCGGACCTACGAGGCACTATGAGGAGCACTCTGCAGGCATACCTTTGTCAAGACATTAGCGAGCGGTGCACGTCGCTGTCTTCATGTTCTGACCTACAATGGCGTTTCTTACCACCATTCGACTATAAAGGTCACCATTCATACGGAACATGCATGATCTCGAGCGTGTGAAGTGGAACAGTTCGAATGTGACAAACTTCATCTCGTGCCTGAAGGTGTTGTAGGAATTCACTTGACCATCAAAAGCAGCATCATGTATTTCAAACTGCAGACTGAAGAACTTTGGGCTGATGTTGTGTGGCGTTTCTCCCAAGAACTGAAGTTCAGCAAATTGATGGGCACGTTGGAGCCATTTCAGTTGATGACTCAGATTTCGGCCTCCACACCCTGCATGTTTTTGAACTTCCCTCTGGGTTACTGGAAGACGTGTTCATTTCTACCTTCTGACCGTACATAAATGGCTTCAGTCACGTCGCAGAAAAACGGCGGACCTGTCAGGTCTTAAGTAGCGTGCATCAGATCAAACTTGAACTGACTAAGCATGTACCTTCTTATTTGACGATTGAGGCGTGTGGGTGATCATAATTTACGACAGTCTGAACGAACTTGTGCAGGCTGCGGCCACGAGGGCCACATCTGGTCGACTTTCCTCTGCAGACGACTGATTCAGACGCTAGTAGGAGATGGCGCACCATCCGTAACATATTTAGTGCTTCTTGTCACCTAGCCACTGTAGCGAAAGTGTTGGATGCACCTGCCTAGATACCTCCCGTTTAGCCATAGTTGACAGCCACTGACGGGGAAGCGAGTCTTCAGATTCTCTCTCCATCACTTCTGGAGGAAATGACGCCCTTGCACGCCCGTCAAAACCCGAGAAGTGATCTTACAGTTGCGATGCCCGTCGACTTTAGTGTCGTACCAACCTCTGCTTTCCGCGCAGGTGGGACGGGGTCGATTGATAGCCAATCTCATTCCAATACAGAACAAACCGTTCAGAAGCAGAAGGCACCGAGGGAGCGCAAGAAATGTATTCGTATGCCAGCTGACGACTGTCTCCTCAGGATGGCCGCATGGGACGGTAAACCGACGTCGGAAAACGCATCAATCTCGGAAGGCCAAGGGGACGCCCTACCTCTTTACAGAGGTGGTCTTATGGTCTTACCTCTTTTCATGAGACATCAAGATACATTGGTGCAGGGTGGTGGCTTTAATTCCATCCTCCACCCCAAAGATTATTTGCTGTGACATTCACCTTTCACAGAGCTTGTCACAATCATTGACCATCTTCAATTTGTGGATATGTGGGAACATGTTCATGGCGACTGTCCTAATTTCGTTCACTACAGCACACATTCTTCAACTCGCCTTGATCGCAATTATATCTCACGCTCACTAGCGGGAGGTACCTGACTGGCTGAAAGTAAGTTTCCACATCTACATCTACATGTACATGGATACTCTGCAAATTACATTTAAGTGCCTGGCAGAGGGTTCATCGAACCACCTCAACAATTCTCTATTATTCCAAACTCGTAAAGCGCGCGGAAAAAATGAACACCTATATCTTTCCGTACGAGCTCTTATTTCCCTTATTTTTTCGCGGTGATTGTTCCTCCCTATGTAGGTCGGTGTCAACAAAATATTTTCGCATTCGGAGGATAAAGTTGGTGATTGGAATTTCGTGAGAAGATTCCGTCGCAACGAAAAACGCCTTTCTTTTAACGATTTCTAGCCCAAATCCTGTATCATTCCTGTGACATTCTCTCCCTTATTTCGCGATCATACGAAACGTGCTGCCTTTCTATGAACTTTTTCGATATACTCCGTTAGTCCCATCTGGTAAGGATCCCACACCGCCCAGAAGTATTCTAAAAGAGGACGGACAATTGTAGTGTAGGCAGTCTCCTTAGTAGGTCTATTACATTTTCTAAGTGTCCTGCGAATACAAAGCAGTCTTTGGTTAGCCTTCCCCACAACATTTTCTGTGTGTTCCTTCCAATTTAAGTTGTTCGTAATTGTAATACCTAGGTATTTAGTTGAATATGCGGCTTTTAGATTAGACTGATTTATCATGTAACCGAAGTTTAATGAGTTCCTTTTAGCACTCATGTGGATGACCTCACACTTACCGTTATTCAGGGTCAACTGCCACTTTTCGCACCATTCAGATATTTTTTCTAAACCGTTTTCCAGTTTGTTTTGATCTTATGATGACTTTATTACTCGATAAACGACAGCGTCATCTGCAAACAACCATAGACGGCTGCACAGATTACCTCCCAAATCGTTTATATAGATAAGGAACAGCAAAGAGCCTATAACACTACCTTGGGGAACACCAGTAATCACTTCTGTTTTACACGATGAATTTCCTACTACGAACTGTGACCTCTCTGACAGGAAATCGCAAATCCAGTCACATAACTAAGACGATATTATAAGCACGCAATTTCAATACGAGCCGCTTGTGTGGTACAGTGTCAAAAGCCTTCCGGAAATCCAGAAATACGGAATCGATCTGAAATACCTTGTCAATAGCACTCAACACTTCATGTGAATAAAGAGCTAGTTGTGTTTCACAGGAAAGATGTTTTCTGAACGCATGTTGACTGTGTGTCAATAGACAGTTTTCTTCTAGATAATTCATAATGTTCGAACACAATATATGTTCCAAAATCCTGCTACATATCGACGTTAACGATATGGACCTGTAATTTAGTGGATTACTCATACTACCTTTCTTGAATATTGGTGGACCTGTGCAACTTTCCAGTCTTTGGCTACGGATCTTCCGCCGAGCGAACGGTTGTATATGATTGTTAAGTATGGAGCTAATGCATCAGCATACTCCGAAAGGAACCTAATTGGTATACAGTCTGGACCAGAAGACTTGCTTTTATTAAGTGATTGAAGTTGCTTCACTACTCCGAGGATATTTACTTCTACATTACTCATGTTGGCAGCTGTTCTTGATTCGAATTCTGGAATATTTACTTCGTCTTTTTTTATGAAGGCATTTCGGAAGACAGTGTTTAGTAACTCTGCTTTGGCAGCACTGTCTTCCATAATATCTCCACTGCTATCGCGCACAGAAGGCATTGATTGTTTCTTGCCGCTAACATACTTCACATTCAACCTGAATCTCTTGGAATTTTCTGCCAGGTTTCGAGACAACGTTTCATTGTGGAAACTGTTATAGGCATCTCGCATTGAAGTCCGCGCTAAATTTCGAGCTTCTGTAAAAGAACGCCAATCTTGGGGATTTTGCGTCTGTTTAAATTTGGCAAGTTTATTTCGTTGTTTCTGCAACAGTGTTCTAACACGTTTTGTGTACCAAAGAGGATCAGCTCCGTCGTTTGTTAATTTTATTTGGTATCAAACTCTACATTGCTGCCTTTGAATTTAAGCCACATCTGGTCTACACTTATATTATTAATTTGGAATAACTAACTGCTCGAAATAATTTTCATAGTATGCGTTTAGCACAATTTCGGATGATATTTTTTGCTTACCTCCGGAATTAAATATGTATTTCCGCCAACATATCGAGGGTAAATTAAGGTCACCACCAACTATTATCGTACGAGTCGGGTACGTGTTTGAAATCAAACTCAAGTTTTCTTTGAACCTTTCAGCAACTGTTTCATCTGAACTGGTATAGGCCCGCCTCAGTGGAGCGTTGACTTGCTCACTGTGAGCGATGCCTTAATCTGCCTTCACACCGATTTTATGATTGACCTGCGGCGCTCAACTGGAGATGGCTGCTGTAGCAGGTCGGGTTTTGACTTGTTAAGCATCACCTCTACTCCCTTTACCTTCTGCATTGTACACGCTATGCCATCACCTACATAGCATCACAGACTCTTCCGGTCATGCACACGCTAGTTCGCCAAATGTTGGCGGCAGTGGTTTCCTTCGTTTGTAGGTCCACATGGCAATGACGTCGATAAGCTCCACTCACTTACTGTCTATAGGGTTGGCGTCCGGCGATCGTGGGACGAATGCCATTAACTTTGTCCTGTCTTGTCCCTGAAACCAGTTATCAAGAGCTCTGCTTTGATGGTTGGATCTTTGCTCCTGTAACTAAAGTGTTACCTCGTTATTTCATCGAAGTGTATCATTTAAAAAAATGTATTTATGACTGGCACGGTGTGTTGGTATTTTCTACAGCATTTAAGAATTCAACTCCTGCCGTAGCTGAGAGATCTAGGCTAAATAACCGATGAGGGATGCGGTTTACCGAGTCCCAACATATGATGAGAGTCGTAGCCTGCTGAAAGGCACCTTCGGACCAATCGGTTGAATCAGATACGAATGATGTGGTATCGAAATGAGATGTATAAAAAATCCTACAATTTTAACTTCTGCGTTGCGACAGAGCATTGCAATAACACTCCCTCGGTGGAGTAACAAGCACCAGCTGTACAAGAAATATGAAATGAAAAGGCCAGAGGACCCAACCGGCGAAATTCGGTCGGCAGGTAGCAAGTTTCATTTCAGGTGACGCCACATTGGGCAGCCTGGGTGTTGGTGGTGATAAGGAAAACTCAACACCGGGGCCACGAGCGGAGAAAATCGCAAATACGGCCGGGAATCGAACTCGCACCCGCTGCATGGGAGAAAACACGTTACCACTCAGTTAAGCAGGCGGGCTGTACAGGAAAATTTGAGGTATATGACGTAATAGTTGTTGAGAATTCAGAAAGAAGACTGAAGAGGTCAACATAGATGTGAACACTGGGTACTAAAGTTAATCAAACCGAAATGTTCAACCATCGCGCAAGTAGTCCAGAAGTTATATCAGATGCCTAACACAGGTCAATAGAAAAATAGTAATAACAAAACAAGCATTTATGGTTGAGACATTCCCACAATTCAACGTATCAGAGAAAATACGCAGCTCCAAGGCAAAATCTACTGTACGCGATTTACATCTCTATGAACCCTGAGGATTCAAGCTGAGGTTCGGCTTGAAGCAACAGTAATTTATTTGCAGAGGACAGAGAACAGAAAAATGTAGATGAAAACTGTAAAATATCTTAATACGCGACAAAGAACAAAGAAGGCAAATGAATAAAATAAAAGAAGATGGAAACTCATTCGTTACATTTATGACACTTCCCCCTTCTAATGAATGTATCCCCCTTCTAATTATGAGACTAGAAGCTATGAGGGCGACAGAGGAAACTAATTTCATGACATCGGGACTAGAACAAAATGCAATAACTATACTGGGGACAACAGCAGAATACTAAATGACAGAGAAGCACTGTTGTTATGACAAATTGTAGTCTTTAGGAAATGAAAAGGTGAATATATGAAAACTATCGAAAACCGTTATGTTATTTCCTGTTCAAATCTGCTGGAAATAGAGGTCTCGTTGAAGTTACAGCAGCTCGACGCTTATCTTCACTACGTATTCTCGAATACTAACATAGGCCTAACTGTTGACGATGGCATCAGTTTTCCACAGGTGCCCTATTCACCAAGTCGAGATGTAAACCCAAATGCCAACAGAAAAGTATCCGCTTCTCTCCCATTCCACAAGATACTTTGAACTGAAGCTCTCTCCCCATGGCCAGTACACATAGTAATATTAAAACTGTTTTGTGCATTTTGTGTTCAGACATCATTCCGTAAGTCGTCACCAGATGGACTGAAAGTCAAATTAACAACGCGTTCAGAATCACATTCAACCCAAAATTGAGTATTACTTTTGGTAATCGAGTGTCGAAGAAATTAAACTTCAATAATACCAATACGAATATTTTGATAGCCAAAAGGTCCCATTACTACGCATCTATTAAGAATTAATTAAGATTTAATTGTAAGTGTTTGAGAAAGTAAATAGAGGCCTTGGCCTTCGCTCCGTTTTCTTAACATCTTGTTGTTATTTTGGACCTCGGTGTTAGGAGTATTCCAAGTAGATATTCTCATTCATAAGGCACTTTTCACCTTTCTTGTCAAAGCATCAGTACCAATTAAATTGTAATCGTTGTGAGCAGATGATAGTAACAAGTGTATGTTCAGAATGGTATGGTTGCTCAGTGAATGTGGTGGTGTTAGGCTGTCCACGTGGTCTGAATGACGTCAGTGATGACGCATTAACTCTATCGCTAATTACCTTAGTAATGATAAGGTGGGGGCGACTGAGCCTCTTGTGGGCAACGAGTCTGATTAAGCTCTCCATATATCATCCTGCTCTGCGAGCAAGCCTACATTATACATTGTCTTGCAATTAGAAACTACTGCCCTGCTTCACCGCCTCACCTTTCCCTCAAGCACAAGCAGAGTATGGGACAAAAAATTGCTAACTTTTTAAAGAAGACCTCCGCCACTCTGCTCATTCTAATACACAAAGCATGTTCGCAGCATATTGGTGGTGGAACAGTGACTATGCAGTACTGAAAAAAAATCTACAATCGGAATTTAAATAATTTGCGACTTTCGGCACAGACATAGACTTTTTCAGTAATACACGAAGCACCTGTCTCAGTAGCACCAAGCAGACACAGCGTTCATTCTTGTGGTAATTACAATAAGTCTGCTGACAGTTACTTATCAAATACGAAGGTTGGAACTTTAATAGTGGCAACTATTTATATACAGCTCGTAGAAAATAGATACGTGTTTCAAGTTTTACTGACCTTCAAAGTAGTCAACAGCACTGTGTATAGCCCTTGCCAGCGATGTGGAAGTCGTAGGATACCCTTAGCAATGCCAGATGTGTTGACAGTTTGAGTGGCGCGGTCTATTGCCCAACGAATTTGTAGCAGTTCTGATGTGAATACCATGAAGTGATCCTTCAGTTTAGAAATCGAGTTGAACTTACGAGGGCATAAGTCGTAGGTTGTGTTCGAAAAATGAACAGCATAGAGACAGAAGTGATGACACTTTCTGCAGGACCTGCAGGACAATGCTTAAGCACGGACAGTGCAAGCTGTTACTGATTTGTTTGACTGATGGTGCTGCTAATTGGTATACCACCTACTGCTCTCCCCTGACTTAAGCCCTCGTTAGGTCAACTTGATTTCTAAACTGAAGGAAACGCTTCACGGCATTCGCTTCAGAACTGCTACAAATTCGTCAGGCGATAGACCGAGCGACCCGAACTGTGAACACAACTGGCACTGCTAAGAGTATACTACGGCTTCCACACTGCTGGCAACGGTTTATACGTAATGCTGGTGACTACTCTGAAGGTCAGTAAAACTTTGAAACACGTATCTATTTGTACAAGATATAAATAAATAGTTGCCACTATTAAAGTTCCAATCCTTGTATTACCTTCTGCTATGCAACTGAAATGACAGTCACTACACTTGTTTTATATGTTACAGTGAGTAAAGTGGTAAGTTCGTTGCAGTCCTGTTTCCCCTGTTATAAAAGATTCTGAGTATTAATTATTTGACTGTATAGGCGCCACACTGTAATTCACATGTATCTGACATGAATTAAGGGCATCACATACTGATGACTAAGGAAATGATGCTGTTAAAGCGTTATTGCACAGATAGCAAGACAAACTTTCGGAAATCACTAGTATTGTCTCAAAAAACAATTATGTGTAAAATTTCAATTTGGCTACTGACAAAGGCACCTTCCAAGATCTGAGATTCAGTTCGGGATGAGACTTTGTGGTTACTAGTCTACCTCAAGGATGTCCACTCATAAAAGTGTTACAGCGCACAACGCAGAAAATTCCGAAAGAAAGGGCTCTAAAGTTTTAAACGTAGCTCATTCACACCTCATATATGGATCATAAGCAGCAAAGCAGCACAAAAATGAAGTAGTTCGATCAGTAGTGTAGTAGACACTCATGCGGCTGATCTAGGTTCGATCTTATTTACTGGTGGGTAGGTAGGATTCTTTTAAAAATTATAAAAATTGTTAAATAAAGTAAGTAACCTGAATATTATCAATTAAATTGTAAATAATTTAATTTTGTTTATAAAATGGCTAGCACAGCTATTTAAAATGTGAATTATACTCATCAATATTTTCTTTCTAAAAAGTTGAATAATTTCAAATGCATTTTTGATGGAAGTAAATTAACTAACATGTCACAAAATTCTGAGTCAAGTTTCAGTTAGAAGGTGTACAACTTTGCTTCTGCTGTTTGACGATAGGTGGCGAGAACAGTAAGAAGCGGTCGAAAGAAACAGATCGCAGATATCAGGCAGTTGGCTTGGACCTCAGTCAACAGAACCTCATTCACATTAAATGTTTATGTTGAGTAATTCAAATTGAGTTATTTTAGGAACATCATTAGCAACAGTCTTTTCATTTGCAAGAATAGTTTGCAACTATGTCCAAGCACACATCCGATACTATCATTTATATCCATGTAAATGTAATGTTGCTTTCACTAATTAATTTATTTAAAATTTCATCGGCCTCAATGTGAAAATTTATTATTTCTGGATGAATAAATTTTTCTCAGTTTTTCAAATTATATTGACCAATATGAATTACTACTGTCTCTCTATCACAATACATTTTTATTGTATAAAAACCACAGCTAGATCATACAGATACAGACAGTCTTTTTCTGAGAACGAATGACGTACCACTAAACTGAGATGGGTAACTCATTTACTACCCATAAAAATATTATTAAGGAAATGAAAAGCGATTGGTAATCAAAAATGAAATACCAAATAAGAAACAGAAAAATATTCATGGCAACCTCTTACCTAATTCTGTTCAATGTGCTTTAATAATTTCAAGGTGATGTGAAGAAGCAGCATTAATGATTAATGATATTCTCGCTTTGTGGTGGCTGAAATAGAATAAAATCAGTCATTTTTAGGTTTACTCCAATCAAATGATTAGATGAGCCTAAATATCAAGAATTTATAAAAATGTGTAAAAATGGAAGATAGAAATAGTGACAACATTACTACTTCTATTGAGAATAATGAAGAAATTATACTATTAGATGAATGACAAGGTAATATGCTCATAGTATTTGATGATTTCATTCTAAAAAATCAGGATGTTTTTAGAGAATATTTTAGTACTGCCTGACATTTAGGAATAAATTATTTTTATTTAGCTCAGATAAACTCAAAAATACCAGAACAATTAGTGAGAGATAACCTAAATTTGTTAAATATATTTCGTAGAGATGATACAAATTTAAATCGTATGTACCATGAGTTTGATGCTGGTGATTTTAAGTTTGATGATCTCAAAGAATATTGTAGTAAATGCTGGAATAATGGTTAGCTCGTATTTTTATGATAGAAATGACTAGAAAACTTAACAAAGGAAACTGCAGATATCAAACTGACGATATTTTCACATCACCCATCATACATTAGAGATGATTTACTAATGTTCTTTATTTACAGTAAATGTTTGCAAAATATGACCCATATGTTAGTAAAAATGCTAGATGAAACAAAAAGAAAAAGAAGGAATTAAAAGAAGAATTTACAAAATGGAAAAGACAACCAAGAAGAGAATATGAAAACTATAAAAAAAGAATATCAGCCTTGAAACACAAGGAAGTGAAGAAGGATTAGATGACAGTCGTTCTGAAAGCTATTCAAGAAAATTTGGAAGTTGAAAAAGAAATGTTTCTTTATGACCATTATGCAGAAGAATTTAATGACATACCAACAATAAAAATATGCTTATAAATTAAGAGAACCTGAAATAAAAGATGCATTGAATAAATACTGAAGAAGAGAAAAAGAACAAAAAGGAAATAAAACTAAGTGGAAGATTATTCAAATGTATCAGTCACATTGAAAATAAAATATTTTGACTGAGACCTATTGGTTATCTTAAATATGTTGGTACATAAATTAACTATTGGTGAAAATATATGCAATGCTACAGATGTACTGGCGAATCTTTTAACTAAAAAAACACATTATAACTAAACTACTTAAATATATCTGATGTGTGAATTGATCGACAGATAAGCAGTAAATAATGAAGATGAATTAGCTGGAAATAAAAATCATCATAACAAAAACGTAGGAATAATGCAAATGTTAACAAAAGAATTTTGTGACTTCATTACCAATAATCAAAAATGAAAATCATATATGATTAGAGTGTTAATAGCTTGTCACACACTTTTTGGAAACCTGAAAAACAGGGAGAAGATTGAGTAAATTGGATTTTAAATAATTTCCAATGACAGAGATGCATCTCCCAGGATTTTGTGTACTGCAAACTGTTCACTAAACTAGATGGATGACTAGAACGTGGTGATATGGTCATAAATTTCTA
Source organism: Schistocerca piceifrons (assembly GCF_021461385.2). Classification (NCBI taxonomy): domain Eukaryota; kingdom Metazoa; phylum Arthropoda; class Insecta; order Orthoptera; family Acrididae; genus Schistocerca; species Schistocerca piceifrons. The sequence continues at coordinate 551,104,373 of NC_060143.1, forward strand.
AGAAGAAGCATGCAACAAACATGACATTGCTTACAGAGATAATAAAGGTTTAGAAACTAAATATCAAGCTGATGAATAACTTTAGCTAGCTACAGAAAAGAGAATGTTTGCTAAAGATGCATCACTTGGAGAAAAATTATTAGCAACAACAGTTAGAGGCATAATGTACGGGAAGAGAAAATTGGGAATGGGTTTGGATGTTGGTGAAAGTGGGTGAGGACTAAAAAAATAGTCTCATAACAATTTTTAGGCACACTAGGTCACAACGTCTAACTGTAACCCGACACATACAGATTTGTACTTGCATGCCTCAGCTATCATGCTCCTACACAGCGAGAGGGTGTTCTGAGCACACTTGTGCACAGCGTACGCGATATCTCGGATTGTGACAGCCTAGCGGCTGAATTGCAGCTCTTGCAGGCCGTGTGCCACACGAACGGTTACAACAACTGGGAGATAAAACGGGCCTTAAGACCGAAGAAGCCGAGACCGCAGCCTTTCGAGGACGAAGACAAACAGGTTGCGACAGCGATCATACCATATGTCGGGAACGCATCGGCAAAGATCGGCAGAATACTCAGAAAATATAATGTCAAGTACGTGTTTCGCCCTCCATTCAAAATGAAAACAATATTAGGATCAGTCAAGGACGACTGACGACTCCGGAAACCGGGAGTTTACAGCATCCCTTGCTGGAGCGGGGATATGTATATATGCCAGACCATCCGGACGGTACAGGAGAGATGTAGTCAACAGAAACGTCACGCACAGCCGACCAAGTCCTCCGTGGCAGAGCACTGTACCTCACATGGACATGACATGAACTACGATGGCACAAAGGTGTTTCAGCAATCGAACACCTTCTGGGATTGTATCGTCAAAGAGGCAGTGGAGATCCGGCTGCATGACGAATTAATAAATAAAGATAGCGTTTTCCAGCTAAGCAAAGCCTGGGATCCCGCTTTAAGCACGATTAAAACACAACGACAGTCTACACGGAAATCCGCTCCTGTCAGGACACCTGTAGAAGAAGAAGCATTGTCACCACGACGGCAGAGTTCCGTAAGCGGTCGTGGCCGCGGAAGGACTGCGGCCCATGAGCTGTCGCGGGGCGCCGCACTTCCCCCACCACCGGCCGCGGACCGCTCGGAACGCCTGAAGATGGCAAGAAGTTGGCTTGCCGAAATATCGCGCTTTTTGGAAGACTCTACCTGGTTGAAAACCCGACGAATTTTCAAGATTTCCACAGGTCCTAAAGATTATGATTTGGAATGTATTCTGAAGTATTGTGTTGAAAATACAATAAAAACAATAGAGTCTACACAGGAACTAAACTGCTGTTATTGGAGATAAAGCATTTAGAAATGAGAATTATAAGTAGAACCAATTTTGTACAAGAGCCATTTAGTAGCTTTCCAAAAATAATTGGTTTAAAAGAGTCGAAGAAATGTTACTTCCCACATTTATTCAATACCCAAGAAAATGAAAATTAAATAGGATTTTTTGGGAGATGTCAAATATTATTGTGTTGAATCTATGAAACCAGAGAAAGAGAAATATGTCTCAAATCGGATAGGCAAAAAGTTAAAGGAAATTATGTATGCAATAGAGGAAATGAATGAATGAATACTGCAATTCTGATGTAGATATATTGAGAAGAGATTGTTTAGAAATAGAAAAACAATTCATTGAATTAGCTACTATAGATCCATTGTTATTTAACAATTGCTAGAGTTTTCGTGGCTGTATACTGATGCAAATATTTCCCTAATAGAAAAATTGTTGTATTGAATAAAGAGCAGAAGCAAAACTATAGCAAAGAGTCTATTGCTTGTCTAAACTGTTTAAACGATAATAGTATTCTACATGCTCTTAATGGTAGTGAAGTAAGTATATCTGGAGCAAAAGTAGATGTCTTTGATAAAGAAAACAGTAGTTTTCATCAATATCATAGCTGTTTCTGGCATGGTTGTAAAAATGTTTTAAAACTGAAATGGTTAACAATATAAATAAAGAATCGATGAATGACCTGTATCAAAAGACGTTAATAAGAAGCACAAATATGCAAAACGCAGAAGAATTTAGTGGAGATTTGGAAATGTGAGTGTATTAACACAGTAGATTTTCAAAATATTAATTAAAAAAGTTGCCTAAAGCTATTGAACCTTTGAATCAAAAAGGTGCATTTCATGGTTGTCAAACTAATACCATAAAGTTAAGAGATAAAGCAAATGGCATTATCATGACAATAAAATATCAGGGCCATTAAATAAGTAATGCCCCACATTTTTTAAAAAGCAGTTAATATACTTAGACAATCGTCCTTGTTGGTGCTTCACACTTCATGTTGGTTCTGTGCACCAGTGAAGTTTCGAAATGTTCTGCCAGGTTGGCAGAGCTGTAGTACAGAGTCAAAATGGTGTCTTCATACAACTCACATTACAACCAACATGCTGTTGTTGAATTATTCTGTGGAGAAAAAGAAACCATGATGAACATTCATTGATAGAAGTACAATTGGGCGATGGGTAAGGAAAGTTACAGCCTCAGGATATGCAGAAGCAGAGCTCCATGATCAGCCACACTCAGGACGTCCTGTGACAGTCATTGTTCAAGACATGCTGAATTCTGCAGATGCCATTATTCGTATCGACCGGCGATTCACAACTCGACAGTTGCCTCTAAATTTGTTGGTCAGCATTGAAAGTGCATCTGCAATGATCAAGACTCTCGGATGTTGTAAGAGGTGCTCATGATAGGTTCCATGAATGCTCGCAGCAGACCACAGGATTCAAAGAAAGGCCATTTCATCTGAATTGTTGGAGCGTTTTGAGACCAACATGGAGGCCTTTATGTCACAGATCGTTAAGGGGGGCGAAAAGTGGGTGCACTACTTTGAGCCCAAAACAAAAAGGCAGTTCATGGAGTGGTATCAACCTCAATCACCAAAAAAGAAGAAATTCAAGACAACCCCATCCGCCAGAAAAGTCATGGTGACTGTTTCCAGGAATTCTGATGGCATCATTCTCCTGGATTTGATGCCAAGAGTGTCAATCATCAATTCAGAAGCATGAAGACTCTGAATAAACTCAAGAAGCGTTTCTAACGTGTTCAATCGACACGAATCCAGTAGCAATCTTGCTCCAACACGATAATGCACTCCCACACACAAGTCTGAGAATCCAGAAACACATCGCCAAATTGGGTTGGACATCTTTGCCTCATCCACCCCACAATCCCGACCTGGCATCGTCGGACTTCCATAGCCCTTGGGCCACTCAAAGATTCTCTACAGGGAACACACTTCAAAGATGACGAGAGTGTCAGTCACGCAGTGAAAACATGACTGAGGCTACAGGACAAGAGCTTTTACCAGCAGCGAATATATGTTCTACAATAACGTTGGCATATGGCCATAGAAGATGATGGAGACAATGTAGACAATTAGGACATGAACAACACATTTTGTTGTATATTTTCACCAAATTCTAACTCTTAACAATAAATATGTTCTGAGAAAAAATAACGTGGGGAATTACTTATTGAGCTACCCTTGTATATTGATGTCTGTAGTCCTTTATCAACTGCAAAATATCATGAATATTATCCTAAGAGCCATCCAACAAAAATTTGTAGACCGAGACATTATACTAAAAAGGTGGAGATTTATAAAATGGAAAGTGTTGGCACCTATAGGAGTGTAGAATCAACCTTTGCCAAAAGAGATAAAGATCAATAAAAATGGAAAACTGCTCTTTTACTTATGTGTCAAATGTGCAGAAGAAAAAATAAATGAATGTAATCACAATGATGATGTAAGACGTTTTATTGGAACTTCGCCATCTGATGAAGTAACGAAAGTCGTGGAAAGAATGATATAAAATGTTAAGTATCAATAAAGCGTGTGATTTTAGAGATAAAAGCAACATGTTGTTTAAAAATTATGTAAAACACTTTATGAAAATATAATTAGCAACCACTCCCCATGAGTTTGAATCTAATGACTTATACCTCAAAACAGAGAAAGACAGTTGGATATTGCATTAGATCCTGATAAGATAAAAGAAAACCCAGAATAAAATACTGTTGCTATGATATGTCTAAATTCATTGTGGAGAAAGTTTAGACAATGGCAAAATATGAGTAAAACTGAGTATATTACAGATTATCACCAGTTTTGTGAGATATAATTGGACGATTGATTAGACAATATTGACATAAATTTTATTAATGATAATATGGCTCAGATGAAAAGTAATTTCAAAGGTTATTATATAGAAAATAACACTGATGTAAATGTTTTTATGACAGCATTCACTATATCAAATAGATGGCTCAGGTTGATAAAATTTTCTCAGTTTGACAGCCGAGTCAATGCGTTGTTCTCCAGCAACATTTCACCAAGTTTCTTACTTTCCATCTTCAGGGGACAATGGAAAGTAAGGAACTTGCTGAAACATTGCTGGAGAACAATGCATTGACTCAGCTGTCAACCCAAGAAGATTTTATCATCGAGATTTGCCGAGAAAGCCTGCATTCTCATATAAGGCTTAGGTTATTTGATATGTTAGATAAACTTGGAGAATCAGTTATGTATTTTGATACAGGTGGGGTAATATAGAGTATATAGATGATGGCAAAGATACTGTGGAAACAGGTTGTATGCCAGGTGAATGGACTCACAAGTTAGGAGACAAGTGGATTCAAATCTTAGCTTCGACTGGATATAAAAGCTACTATTTTAAGAAAAATGATAGAAATACTGTGATGAAGATGAAAGGGTTTACTTCAAAATATAAGGATATTCAAAGGTTGAATGGAAAATATATGATTAAATTACTTGAGAATGAAGTGAAATAAAAGATACAATTAGAGTACAAGCTGATAATGAGCGAATTTAAGCCAAAAACTTAATCAACAAGTAAGTTAAGAAAGAATTCTCATTTTAGTATAGTATAGTAAAAGAATAGTTCTAGATAATTATGATCCAGTGCCATAAGTATATTACAATTAAAATAAGATTTCTACATTTTCTAACATAAAAATAAAATTTGTATTGGGAATTTTTTTAAACATTTATATAAATAAAGTAACTTTTTTCTTGTATTCTCCATTTTCTAAAACTACTTCCTTTCGATTTCTCTTTTTTAATTCATACTTTTGAGAATCATGAATCTGAATTAGAAAGTCAGAAATTTGAAAACTATCTTTAATACACCAGCTTTCATTAAATATAAGTAATGCTTCCTTTCTACTGTAGCTAATATTTTTTGTAAAAAATTATAATTATTGTTTTAATATTCATATTTTGTATGTAGACTTTCGTTTTTTAAAATTCTGTTAAGCTTTTCTTGTTCTTCATGAGAATAAATATTTTATTTCTATTTTTGTTACCAGAGTTTTGGAGCATAATTCATTTTTTTAACTTTTGATGGTTCCCAATATTTTGTCTTCTTCATTTAAATAATTTTGTTCCTTTTGTCAAATACATATCTATCTTTAACAACGCCACCACTGGAATAATACTGTTTTTGCAATGAATGTTGTCTACTTATAACATGTAACATTTTTTGCAATAAAAATTTTGTCCATTTAAATGGAGCCCCTCCTGAAGAAGCTCATTAATGCAAGCAATTCTAATTTATTTAAAAAATAGAGATATAAATGTAATGGGTTGAATAACACTACTGGATACAAATATTTCAATACCAGATGTGCAGATAAAATAAGACTGTGCTTAATAATGGGTTTAAGATTCCTTTACTGAATGGGTATTTGAAATCAATAGCAATTTAGGTTTCTAATTGTTTGAAGAGGGACATGTTAAATTGAGATACAATTGATTAAAGGAAATGAAAGCTAATTCTAATAAATTTCATGATTTAGAATTTTTAGTTTAACTGAAATTTATGATCAATTTTTTTATTATTCTGCCCACATTATTTTTTTCTGACAAACCTGCTTAGTTCTCTCTGCATTGTCAGCTACGTCACAACGAATATCTGGTTCGCTACAGCTGAGAGCTGTAGAGTTTTACAAGTGGCGTAGGTTCCAAATATCCTGGAATACCACTACCCATATCGTTTAGTGCCTTGTGAACTTTGCGTGGAAAGACTTATACCAGACTGGACATGCATACTCTGCAGCACTTTGAAATGTTGCTAATGTCGTCGTTCGGAGGGTTTGTCGTTTGGAGTCCTCCCTACTACCAGTGATCCTCGAAAGGATACTATTTCTGGCTTCCAGCTTAATTCTCATATCCTTACAGTGCTGCCTGTATGACAGACAAAGTGATTGGTCTCTTTCTTGTTATTCAAATGTTTCTGGCAAGTTAATAGCAAAATGGCGCTTAGACAATGTAATGATAGCTCAGCATAAAGAAGTTACATAAATTTTATTTTAAACAGGGCATGAATGTTAATTTAGCACAATGATTGAACGAAAGTGAGAGTTCTGGCGCGCAGACCAGAGGGTAATCCTTCCATCTCCTGTTAAAACAGACGCTGAGAACACAAGTCAGTTCTGTAGGTGGCAAAAATCACACGTTCGTCGGAACTGCGAGGTATCATCTGTCGTTTCTACCTAACACTACTTCATGAAGTCAACATTCAGCTATTTCTTCTTGTTCACATGAAATGTGATACTGGATGGAGGGCTATGGCTTCCACAGCCAGAAATCCTACGCTAGACAAGAACTTGGACTGATAAGAGTTTCTACATATAAAAAGCAAATTTTACTGTGTAATATGTTTACAAAAAATAGACTTTGTAGTGAAAAATGTTGTAACATTCGCCTATCTGTCTAATATTTAGTTTTGGATGTTCATGGCTATATAACGTGAACCTTAGTGTTTCTGTCAGGGTGTCTCTAGGTTCAGTCCACAGGGAGGATGATCTTTCCGTAGGACGCTTTTCAGACAGCATCAGTTTGTTCTGGGAGTGAAAGACACTGCTGTATCCAAGGTGAGGGTAACGATAGTACCTAATATACTTATCGTACGCACAGATGTGGCGGAGAGTCCTCCGGTGGTTGTGCTGCTGCGGCAGCACTGAGGAGGAGGAAGAGGACAACGTTCAGTTGGAGGAAGAGGAGAAGAAAGTCCAGCTGGAGGCGGAGGGCGCCCCTCCAGACCCAGTGGCGGTCATGCAGCAGGTGAGGCTCGTCGCTGTACGTCACTCCAGAATGCTAGCAGTGTTTTGGGGCAGACCCACTGTTCAGGGGATGCACAAAAATATGGGAACGCATTGCCACACCTAACAAGAAAACCCATGGTAATTAAATAATAGCCTCCAGTCGAATGGGAATGGATGACTATGCATTCTGTATCGTTCTCAAGGGGTCTTATACCATTCTTTCTGCAAAATAGTGGCAATTTCAGGTAACAACGATGCAGGTGGATAGCATTCTCGCACCTGTCTCTCCAAAGTAGATCACAAAGGCTCGATATTATTGTGGCCTGGTGACGATGATAACCAGGGGAGATGTGACAGTTCATCCCCGTGGAAAAGGAAACCAGTCCTGGTCGATGGGAACAGTTTGAACAGGGGCCCTATTAACTTCGAGCACAGCATCGCCATTGGGGAACAGACGTTGCACCAGGGGATCAGCCAAAATGCTCATATAGCCATGGACATTAATGCAACCTTGTATAGTGATCGCAGGGGCCCATGAAATACCACGATACTGCTGCCCCAATCATCTCCAAACCCCCGTCGTTTTTCGCTCTTGGGATGTAAACTCGGCCATAAGTTGGAAACATTGTACAACATCACTGATTCGACCAGGTGACCTTCTTCTATTGTTCCACAGTCAAGGTCTTTTGTCTTTCGCACCATGTTTTCCTCTTACGAGCATTTTTGTCCTTGTTGATTGGTTTTGGAATTCCAGTTATCCCTGAAATTCTCTGCTAATGGAGCTTCCTTAGTGTTGTTGTGGTGCACATGGCGTTCGCGAGTGCCACGTTCGGTTCTGCAGTGACTTTTACTGCTGACTCTTTCTACTGTTCGTCGCAATCCTCTCCACGAGCGTATGTCACGATCACTCAACACACGCTTTCGTCTCTGTTCTCACTTAGCGGATGACGGTTTTTTTCGTTTCCCTGTACACGCTACAGATCTTCGGCATGGTGCCTCTTGAAACACCGAACACTTTGGCTACCTTGGTTACGGAAGCACTCGCCATTCGAACACCAACAGTTTTCCCACGTTCGAATTCACTTAACTACGGTATAACATTGTTGTTACGACGACTGACATCTGCAACGTATTGAGGATATAGCACAGGTGCCGTTCGTGGTCAGAGACAACAGAGCAACCTGCAGGCTTGTCCAGAATAGCACAAACTTCTCTCAATGTTTCCATAGTCCCGTCCAACGGCTTTATACAGAAGAAGCCAGGCATTACATCATACCGCAATTAGCTGTTCCTGCTTCTGCACCTGGACAAGCTTCCCTAGTGACATATACACAGCTAATCAAGGTTCAAGGAGACTGAGCTCTCCTGACAGACCCATTCTGCTCTTACCACTTCTCTACTCACTACTTGACACTCCCCACCTCCTCCTGTACTGTTGGGTCCGCTTCTCGTGGCCTCTACTGGCCAGTTCCTTATTACATGCGGATAGACGGATAACCTGATCAGACTGGTGTGCAAAATTAAAGCCACAAACCAAAATTTTGCAAGGTTGCGTTTATTGTGCCACAAAACAGTATAATCATCTCATAGTACAGTAGAAACAACACAAAGAATACAGAACGTAAACGACTGCAACATGCATAATGGTAGACAAAAATGTCTTCGTGTTTTCCAACTTAAAGGATTTGCACACACATTCTGACAACTGGTTAAAGTGCTGAGTGTGAGGTGTGACCACCTCTGGTGCCAACACAGACCAGACAAACGGCGGGGCATGCTGTTAATGTTGTTTTCAGTCTCATGTTGAGGCAAGAACGCCCATTCTTATTGCAGCTGCTGTCAAGTCTTCGTGAGTGGTTGGCGGATGCTGAGGTGATGCAACCTGTATCCACAGTGCATCACAGACGTGTTATACTGGATTCAAATCGGTAGAACTAGCAGGCCACGTCATGAGTGCAAATATCTTCCGTTCCCAGGGAAACATCAACCACCCGTGCTCTATGAAATCGATCGTTATCGGCCAGCAATACGACGTCTGGGCCCACAGCACCTTGCAACAACTGCACAGGAGGTCCCAAGGAAACCTCACGGTACCTGACAGCAGTTAAGCCATGCCGATTTAACTGTACAATTTCATGAAGAGGTGTTCGAGTGGTCAACGTAACCCCCGCCCACACCATTAGGGATCATCCTCGTTATCAGTCTCTTCCACAATGGTTGGGTCACGAAATCGAGTTCCGCATTCCCTCCAGATCCAAATTGGTCGAGAATCACTGTTCACACCAAATTGTGACTCATCAGCGAAAATAACATTGGACCACAATTCGACCGTCCAGGTGGCGTCTTCACTGCTCTACTCTAGACGTTCCCTTCTGTGAAGATGCGTCAGAGGTACACATACAACAGGTCTCCGACAGTAAAGGCCACTCTTCCGAAGCCTTCTATACACCGTTTGCCTCCATGCAACACGTGCAGTGGATGCTGCGAGGTCAGATGCCAGTTGCCGTGCAGCCAAACAACAGTTCTCTGTTGCTCATGTTACACGTGGTCGGCCCTGCCCTGGTCTTTGGGACACAGTTTCGATCTGTATAAACTTTCGCCCATCTAATTCATATTAAGCCATCGGGTCACATCAGTCTGCGACTGTCCTGCTACCATTCTTCCCACGGCCCTCCACCGCAGAGACAGTGGTAAACGTCATCTCAGAAACTTGCCTGTGATATATATATTATTCATTTTGAGGTTGAAGCCAATTCTTGTGTCTCAGTAAGCAATCCAAAAATATGTGAACTGTACTCTTCAATACATAAGCACCTAAGAAAATTATTACACGTCGATCGGCAGTGGGCACAAGTGAAACGGAACATTCCTGCTTCGTGCTATTGGCAAGCATCACGAACCGTTGACATGGTATCGATTTGAAAAGTCTCAAGGAAAATTGAGATTAAGATGCAAACACATGTTCTTAATATCGACATAGTCCAGTTTTAAGAAAATTTTCCTGTGTTAAATCTACATTCAGAGTCAGGTGTCGGCTACAATGTAGCTAATAAACCCTTTTCTTTACAGGAGCGGCAGACGTTTCTGCAGGAGTTGTACGCAGTCTACAGCGGACTGGCAGATGAGCTGTCTATACAGTCACAAGACGTGAGTATCACTACCTCTCTGGACTTGTGTTGTAACTGATAGTCGCAGATTCTTACGGCGCATGTGCTAGTTGCAATTCGTACAGAGCCCATAATGATGGCATAAAACCTATTAACATTAAATCATGAAGTGGAGTTAGATGTTGGTTAATCTGTAGCTGATACAGTCCTTCGTCTACAGGAACGTGAGCTGTTTCTGCAGGAGTGTTTCGAAATGTACTGCAGGATGATGGAAGAGGAGCTAATGCAGTCAATAGGGGTGAGTGTTACTAACTCTGTATACTTCAGTCTTAACTGTTAGCCATATATTAACATTTCCCTGTTATTTGAAACATGTCAACAAGGTAGGCTACATTTTCCTCACATTTAAACGGATTTATTCAGAGTTATTGATACTGAAGCGTTGTGTGAAATCTGCCACGAAATCCCGTCAGTGATAATGAGAATAAGACATACTCGGTTTTCTTTTCCTTTTTGAATGGTTTCGTCATGTTGGTAGTCTACGTCCAGAATTAAGAAGCTACCGTCACTGACCTCTTAAAGAGCCTAATAATTGTGTATTAAAACAGTCAGAAAATTTGAAAAAACCTGCACGAATACCACTTCACCATCAGTGAAGCAGTTTAACAACAGCTTTGCCCACCTAGATCAGAAATTTACCACACATTTCCATTTGCCTCAATGCCTCATCAGCTGTAGTGACGTCACAAAACGTTGTCCTCGTCTCGCAGGAGACGGCGGCCCCTCCGCTCGCCCCCGCACCCGCAGCCCGCAGCGCTTCGGAGGTGCCGCACCGGAAGGGGAAGCGACGTCAGCGTCGTCGTGGCCGGCCCACCACCGCCCCCCGTAGTTCATCCTCCAGCAGCGGCGAGGGTCCACGCACCAGGTGGAGGCCGCGGCGGCGCTACCGCAGGCGGAAGCTACGTGCGGGTCTTCGAGGCCGGTTCGCCGCCCGCACCGCCGCCGCCGCTGCCCCCAGCAGCTCCTCGTCCGCCTCCGGCAGCAGTTGGGAGCTGCGGCGCTAGAGGCGGAGGCCCAGCCGCCGTTGTCGCGCCTGCGTCCGCACCAGCGTGGGCGCGCGGAGGCCGTGAGTCAACAGGCAGATTCTGCGCGACGACTACAGACTGTGTTCGCGTGCACAACAGTAAATAAATGGATCCCTCGGGTCCGTCTTGGCACTCTGTTGTTGTTCTTGTAGTTTCAATCAGTGACAGACCTCACAGCGGTGACCGACATTACGAAATCGTTAATCGAATCGTTTCTGGGCATCAGCTGTGTTAGCGTCAGATCCCGCTAGATTATTGTGCGCGGAAATGTTAGCAGCAGCAAGCAACAGGTGCTTCACAGAGTCTCCCTCTGCAGCAGGGCGCCTCGCGTTTTTTTAGTGCATTTCGTGGTCGTCAAACAGTTCCACGCCATGATTTATGACCATTTCCCAAAGGAGAATTCTGTTCAGAAAACTTAATGGGAGCAGCAAGGTTGCCTTGGAGACACCCCAGTGGCAGTTTGCGTCAGGCGTCGCGTTGCTGTTTGGCGGCGTCAAACTTTTCCGCTGCTGCCTGCTTCTCTGAATATTCGAGCAACCAGTCACAAGCACAGAGTGTGACACGAGATGACCTCCACCAGCACATATACATATACATACGAATTGTCTGTAAAGCGCTAGAACGGACGTGCTGGACACTCTCAAATATTTCATCTGATTTTGAGGAAACTATTTCGTAAACATATAGATTTTTTCACATCCCAAACTGACACCTTGGAGCGATAGTAAACTAGACTTCTTTTCGCTGTTCATCATAGTTATTGTTATGCATCAAAGTCAATACACAATACACGAAATCTTAAGAGTTTACAATGGTAAACATGCATTGTGTAGACTTTGTTCCATTTCAGGCCATACATTGCTCAATATCATATTTAGATAACATATTGAAATAGTGTTATGTTGAAGACAAAAAGATATTTCCATTCTCGACATATTGGTTTGTATATATATGGGAGGATAACATGGTACATTCAATTCTACATGCGACTTGGATGACCTATAGTCATAACATACGTCGTATTTCATGACCTTTACTAGATACGAAAATGGCATTTTCTTACAAATGCTGATGTGGACCAGACACACACTGTGTCATGCAATTAATACCATAAACTTTTTTATCTATCGAGGTATGGAAGCAACTGCAGGTTTTTCGACGCAACCATATACTTTTTTGGAACTGCAGTTAATATCTTGTCAAAGAAGAATACAGTGACAGAACACAAGTTTATGTTTACTACAACCTGTGTGAGCTACTGAGCTCTAATCAAAACCTGTTATGTGTCATGTCACAAGATGTAATCCCTAACTACACCTTGTGACCCTTTCAGTTTGCATCAAGGCCTTTTCTTTACTTACAACCTTTTAATGCTTTACAGGTGCGTGTAACGACATCGGCTTCCAAATTAATTTTCTAGCATCGTTATTGAAACGGTCTTCATAGGCAGGCGTCTGATACAACACTTCAGTTTCTTTTACTAAAAGATGATACATCCAACGTGCTATCATCCCGTGATGCAAACTGTCAGGTAAAATTCCCTGTCCACATCTTCAAATTACAAAAGCCCTGGAAACATACAGAACACAAGATGACTGTTCCCACTAACTTATTAGTCGTGGTGTATGGCCAAAGCTGCTATAGTAATTAGCTTTGACGTTCTCATTTTAACTTTAGATTCGTTTCTCATTCAGTAAAATATCGAGTGTGCTTAAGATTAACCTACATCCCCAACACCGATAATAACTAAAAATAGTGTTACATCAAATCAGTTCGCCCTGTGATCGGCATGCGAATGGCTACATGGTTTTTTTATGTCACCAGATTTGTTTAACTTTTATGTTGAAGTGTTGAACGAAACTGAAGAAGAAAAATTCTAGGGTTAAGTTTTGCAAATATCGACAAAGATCTATTGATAGGGCTTAAGATTAAATTAGAGGTAGAAGCCTGAATCGTAGCAGCTAACTGATAATGAAACACTGAAGAGTGCAGAAGAATTAAGCAATTCTGGCAGCTTTCAACTAAAATTTCACGCTACAGCTGAACAAGGATAAGTAGAAGCGGCATCGAAAAATCTTTACTGCCTTTAAACAGTCGAGCACTGAGGTGACAAAACTCAAGGGACTGTGATATGCACGTACACAGATGGCGGTAGTACGGCGTACACAAGGTATAAATGGGCAGTGCACTGGCGACGTAGTCATTTGTACTCAAGTGATTCATGTCAAAACGTTTCCTGTGTGATTTAGGAGGTACGACGTGAATTAACGGTGTCTGAACAGGGACTCGTAGTTGGAGCTAGACGCATTGGCCATGCTATTTCGGAAATCGTTAAAGAATTCAGTACTGCGAGATCGACAGTGTCAAGAGCATGCCGAGAATACCAAGATTCAGGCATTTCCCGCCACCACGGACAACGCAGTTGCCAATGACCTTCACTTAATGACCGAGAGCAGCGGTGTTTTCATAGCTGTCGGTGCTAACAGACAAGCAACACTGTTTGAAATAACTGCCGAAATCAATGTGGGACATATCCGTTAGGATAGGGCAGCGAAATTTCGCACTGATGGGCTACGGCAGCAGACAGCCGACACGAGCGCCTTTGCTAACAGCATCTCGTCCCCTGTCGCACCTTTCCAAGGCTCGTGGCCATTTTGGTTGCACCCTAAACGACTGGAAAACCGGGGTCTGACCATGTGAGCTCCGATTGCAGTTGGTAAGAGCTGATGACAGCATTCGAGTGCGGTGGACATTCCACGAAGCCATGGACCCTCGTTGTCAACAAGGCGCTGTGCAAACTGGTGGTGGCGCCATAACCATGTGGGCTGTGTTTACATGGAATGGACTCGTTCCACTGGTCCAAGTGAACCGATAATTGAATGGTATGTTGTGGTACTTGGAGACCACTTGCAGCCTTTCAACGATGGTATTTTTATCGATAACATTGCACCATGTCAATCAATGGCCACAGTTGTTCTCAATTGGTACAAACAATATTCTGGATAATTCAAGATAAAGATTTGGCCACCCAGATCACCCGACATGAATGCCATAGAACATTTATAAGACATAATCAAGAGATCAGTTGGTGCACAAAATTCTGCATCAACAACACTTTCACAATTACGGATGGCTGTAGAGGTAGAATGGCTCAGTATTTCTGCTGGAGACTTTCACTAACTGCTTTATGCTGGACAAAAGGAGATCCGATGTGATGTAGGCAGGTATCCCATGACTGTTGTCTTCTCAGTGTAGCATACATAGAGCGGTTTTATCCAGAGATGAGCGATCACACTCCAAGAAAAAAGACATAGTAAGTCTGTTACCCCAAGAACAAACAAAATTATGGCTATGATACCTCATGTTGGCTCTACCGACTATAAAGTAATGCTGTACATGGTATGGTTGTAACATGAAGTCTTGTTCGGTGGAGACACAGGATTTTCTCCAAGTGTCTGGACACATCGCCTTCATCTCGTGCGTTACATGACAGAGCCGCAACGAATGCAGCAAATGTGACACTTGTGACTTAAGACTCTTCTTCACAAATCCTGTTGAGAGCTAACTGGCAACCCAGGCAGTGTATCCACTACATACTGTGGGACATCGCCGGACTGTATCCTACTGCTTAGGGCGTGAACAATATGATTGTGTTTATGACATCATGAGAACCAGACACCAACTCACTGGGTCTCGAGACTGGACGCTTGACTTTCTCAGCAGAACAGTCTGCAAAACGAGTTCACTTTTTGTATTCAAATAAGACGCTCTCAATCCGCAGCACTGGCCCCACTCGAGATCTGTTAACAAGGACATGCACCAATACACCAAATCAGTGAAGAAATTCGCGCTGATCATTTTGTCCTGAGTCGACACCACTTCAAATAGGAGGTGAAACAGATAGTATTGTTGCAAATTGGGAACACTTGTATAAGGTCCATATTTATTTCACAAAGCCCACTTTAGAGCAGATCACTTATAAAGGAAGCAGCTGCTTCTTTATGGGCAAGTTCAAGTAAACGCGATGAAAAGCAACCAATGATAAGAGATCCTAATAGAAAATGCTCAAAAAGAAAAACTTTTATCCTACTCTCATTGTTTGTATAGTTTGAGTTTTGCTGATCACCAGCATCTTTCTTGATACTCTTTTGCCCACAGAAAAATGCTATGTAGAGCCACCAATGTTCTGTAGGACAAAGTTAATACTTATTCTCGGTGCAGTTGACGTTAGTGCACTGTGTGTCAAATCAAGAAGCTGAGTCCGTGAAATGTCACTCTACAGTCAAGATGAGTTATGAGTATGGCAAGCTGATCGTCGAACTGGCATACACATAGCGACATTATTCGAATATTAGACAACTAACATGAGATGCAAAACACTGAACATCTGCCTCATCATGGTCCCTGCGCTCATAACGGTCCTATCTGCTGCCTCCTAGCTATAAACTGTGGCTCCTAGCTACACCGAGGAGAATGCAGAAGTGCTTTGCGCTGGCTTTCTGGAGGCATCTGTGAAGGCTGTGTCAACACAAGACAGTATGCAGTCGTCTCCAGGCAATCCATTAAGAACCAGATCATGAACCATGCTCACCCTCCCCTGGACTGTATTGTGAGTGAAGAACGTGGGTGAAGGAAGACCAAGAACGGAAACTGGACCAGTGTGTGTTCTCTAGCCCTGATGGCCATGGTAGTTGGGAGTGGACGTGGCCAGGTTCCAGCACACATCTGACGCATGCAGTCCCATAAGATGATCGGGCAGGGTGGGGGGAGCGGGGCGTGCATCAGTCATGTTTTGTGCCAGAACTGTCTACAGTCTACATAGGTTGGATGCTGCTCGTCACCAATTGGAGGGCTGTGCACTACTGGGATAGTACCCTCCAGCCAATTGTCCAGATCTTCCAAGGCAATAATGCACGAGCACACTGCACCCTCCTCGTGAACATCTTCTTCCAGATGGTGGGAATTCAGTGAATGGAATGAATTGCAGTATCTCCTCACAAGAATCCTTCTCAGCATGCTAATAACAAGCTGTAGCTTTTACTGTGTAAACATAGAAACCCTTCTTGTACAATGAGGAAGGCAGAGTGCATTTACTTTGGTTATTCAGAAAACTTAGTCTTTCATTCTTTCTCCACTTGTATTTAAGCACACATGTGCTCATGGACACGCAAGTTACACCATTTTTGAGCAGTTTATAAAGAGAAGGGTACCAAAAAGGTTTACTTCTGTTGTGTTCACCGAAGTACACTTGACATTAAATGTAAAGGTGACAGGAAGAGAATCCATCATCACAGAAGGTAGTCGCTCTGATTGATCTTTCTTACTATGCACACAACATTTGTCTCAATGCAAATTAGTTATCATCAGAAATTTAAGGCAACCAGAGTAAGAAACACCCAACAATAATTTATTAATAATACTAGACTTTTTTGCAACTTTGCTTGTACATGCATTTGACATACACAGTAAGACCAAGAAAAATGTGACACTCTTTGATAGCCGATATCAATGGAACAAAATGACATACCGTTACAATAATACCTTGGGGGGGAAAGGTTATTTAATGTGTTCAAAGTGATTCCCTATTAGCAGCCAAAGAACGTCACTGGCGCCGAACTGTTGACCGAACTACAGCTATCAGTTTTGCTGATGTGATAGCCACACAGGATGTCTCGATCATTTCTCGTAGCTCATTCAGTGCAGATGGCTTCTGTGGATAAACTTCGTTTTTCAGTATCCCCAATAGGTATAAGTCAAGAGGAGTAGGATTTGGAGACTTCTGTGGCTACTCAACAGCTCCTCTTCAACCTATCCATTATACAGGAAGATTTTCATCCAGGTAGGCTCTGACATCTCTGTTGTAGTGAGGTGGAGCGCCACCTGATTGTAGTTAAAATCTTTCATTCCAAACACCTCTTAGATGGCGGATAAAACATGTGTTTGCAGCATATGAAGATACACCCCACCAGTTACGATATCTTCAAAGAAGAACTGGGCCAAACAAAACACATGATGGAAGACCATATCACACATTAACACCCAGTAGACTAACATGTTCGTCCACTTGAAGTTGAGGATTTTCAGGATCCCAGTGCACACAGCTGTGGAGGTTTACAGTACCATTCAGTTTGAATTGCGCCTCGTCAGACCAGAAAACCATCCCTGCAAACTATTCATTCTCACGAAGCATGCCTTCAAATCACTCTCATTACCCCGTCCTTCGATACAGGTCATCTTCGTTCACAATGTGCAGCGATCTTGGAGTCTACACTTTCCACTTTACAGCTTTCAGAAATCGTTGTAAGCTTGATTAGCTTACCTCACTTTTACATGCACCCTGCTTCATAGATTTTTGAATACACCTAGTAAAATGATGTGACACAGCATTGCTGAAAGCTGGATTTTGTTGATGCTTTCAATCGGCCACACCTTGATGCTTTCAATCGGCCACACCTTTTCTAATGCATATCCTGGACATTACCGTTGGCTTCATATTCATCCGAAATATGATGAACTGTTGTACCTGTTGGTGACAGTTCTGTACCTCCATCATGTTTCTGTACTTCCAGTACTAATTCAGTATGGCCTTGGATTGTTCAAATGACAATCTTCATCATTCATTGCTGCACTGTCATCTGCTGGAAAACGCGCTCCGAAATCTGTTGAGAAAGCAATGGACTACACTACCATGCAAAATTGCTATGATGAGTCATTTTGTCCCAAAGATATTAACTATGAAAGAGTGTCTAAGTTTTTCTGGATCCTTCTGTGTATTGCAGACATCTCCTCTTCTTCCTCTCTCCTATCTCTCTCCTCACCTCATCGTTCCAGCCCTGTATTTCCATCCCATCCTTCCCAAGCTGTTTCTCCACATCCTTCACTACGCTTCATTCATCTCCTTTCAGTCCCTCTCTCCGAGCACATTTTCTTCCCCCTCTCTTCTTCCACATTCTCCTCTCCTCACTCTGTCCATATCCTCCTGCCCCTTTTCAGCCTATCCACAACCCTTCTACCCCCTCCATCTGCTTCCTGCATTTCCACCTCTCAAAGTATATCTCCCCTCCCCCTCTCTTTGTCTACCCCCAGCTCTCTCAGCTGTCTGTCCATCTTCTCCACCCCTTCTCCCAGTTCATCACACCCTCTCCCATCGATGTATCTCATGCTGGAATTGCCAATGCTACATGCATAAGATTGCTCCTCCCCACTCTCTCTCTATCTCCTCCTCCCAACATTTTCTATATAACTCCTCATCCCCCCCTTTTGTCTATTTCCTCCACTCACTCTCTCTGACCATGTCATCTTTCTCCACTCACTCTCTCTGACCATATACTCCATCCCCTCTCTCTCACAAAATCTTCCTATCCCCTCCCTCTGACCACATCTTCCTACTCCTTCCTCTAACCACATCTATCTACACCTCTTCCATCTCCACCTACCCCTCTCTCTTTTCCACTTGCCCACTAGCCCTCTACATACGACTTCCACCTGCCTCCTACTAATTCCATTCTTCCCCAGTGTCCATTTCCTCTTCCCCCTCGCTATATTCATCTCCTCTATCAATCTCACCCTGTCCCAAGTCATGCTCATCAGCACATGTAGCCTCTGCAGTACAATTGAATAAAGCAAGCAGTTACTACTTCCAGCTTGAATAACATTTCTGCATCTGTAAGATCACAGATGATATGCAGCACCATGCCTTTCTGTTAGCTAATGCTGGCCCATCGGTGTTTCAACTCTTCAAGCAGCTTCATCCCAATGCTGAGCCACAGGCCCTCTCATACACCACCACTGAGGGTAACCTCGAGAAATATTTTGAATCCCATAATCCACATCACTGCAGCCCATCACAAGTTCTTTAGTTACCAGAAGCTACCGTGAGAGACCTACTGTGAATGGATTGCCCATTTCAAGGCCTCTCCATGGAGAGTAGCTTTTCTTGTTCCAGTAGTTAGTGTCATTAGCAGTATGCCTTCTATCTGGTAAGGGACATGGTGGTGGTGCATTCGCCCAATGAGGCTCTCTGCCAAGACCATCTCAAACATAAGGACTCTTTGTTGGATGCATGCCTTTCCATATTTAGTGCCTATGAACAATCTTTCTTTCTTTGAGAGGGAAAAATTTGCGGACTTCTCGATGACGCAATGTACAGAAGGATAGAAGGATAACCGACAAGTCGCCTTCAAAGAAGAACCGTTGAACTTCTTCACAGTACCTTTGATGGAAAAACTGCCAAGAAACTTCGACCACGAGCGGCTACCAAAGGTCCACAAGGAGGGGACACCTGTGCGTCCAATAGACAGCAACATAAGAGCAGCAACCTATGAACTAGCCTAACACCTGACGGGTCTCCTTAGTCCATTTGTGGGAAAATGCGAAAACCACATCCACAGTTCCATCCACTTGGTGCAACGTACACAAGAACTTCGGCTCCAGGATAGCGGCTTGTTAGTGAGCTTCGACGTAGTGTCCCTCTTCACTAGGGTACCACTGAAAGACTCCATCGATCTGATACGCAAGAAATTCGACAACAACCTAACAAGGCTCTTCGAGTTCGTGCTCACCTCAACATACCTCCTGTTCGACGGAAATTATTGTGAACAGACAGATGGCGTCGCCATGGGATGCCCGCTTTCACCGGCTGTAGCCAACTTTTTTATGGAGAATTTCGAGGAGAAGGCAGTAGAACAAGGAAAACAAAAGCCAACTTGTTTCTTCCGCTACGTGCATGACACGTTCGTTGTTTGGCCACACGGATGGGACAGCTTAAATGGATTTCTGGGACACCTCAACTCGCTGCACCCCAACATACAGTTCACGATGGAGGTGGAGCAGGATGGTGCCCTACCGTTTATTGACGTCGTGGTGAAACGGAAACCTGACGGCAAGCTGGGACACGGTGTATACAGAAAACCTACATACACCTAAATGCCTTCAGTTGCCACGACAACTCCCAGCGCGAAGGCGTTTTACGCACACTTGTTCACAGGGCACGATCGATCTGCGATCAGGAGAGCCTTCCAGCAGAAATGCAGCACCTCGAGACAACGTTTCGGAAAAATGGGTAAAACCAAAAGCAAATAAGACTTGCACTCCGACAGACCGCGCCAAGACAACAAGAAGAAGAAACAGAAGAACACAAGTCATTGGCGTGAACCCCTTTGCCGGAACCACCTCAAGAAAAACCGGTAGAATCCTGGGGAAAACACAATGTGAAATGTGTATTCCGACCCCCTGCAAAATCCTAGACTCTACTAGGTTCAATGAAAGATGACCTAGGCCTTCGAAAACAAGGCGTTTATCAAATTCCCTGTCAGTGCAGAAAATCATACATTGGGGAGACAGTCCGCACTGTAGAAGAGAGGTGCCACGAACACAAGCGCCATACCGAAATACGCCAGGCCACTAAATCAGCCACGGCTGACCATTGTATAAAGACTGGCCATACTATGGACTATGAAAAAACAAAAATACTCTATCAATCCTACTTCTGGGACTGCGTTACTAAAGAGGCCATCGAAATCCAACTACAGGCCGATATAATTAATAAAGACAGCGACCTTCAACTTAGTCAGGCTTGGAACCGCGCACTCAGCCTGGAGAGAAAGATGCGGTCTCAGAGATCGAACACCACCCCCAACGGCGGCAGCAGGGAGACTGCAGACCCCAGTTCAGACCCAGGCGCCGCTTCCCCCACCACCTCCAGCAGCCGCCGCGCCGGCCGCACCGAAGGCACCGGGAGAGAAATGGGTGAGGGGGTAACGACTAGTATATATAGGGCGCCGAGAGGAACAGCACAGCATTCGTCAGGAACCACCTGAAGATGGCAGCGTGCACGTCTGCCGAAATATTGTGGAGAAATTACGACGCTACCCAGTCGTACCCGAGAACTGTTCAAATTGGAAATACGCCAGGAAAACTTCAGATCGCATAGAGATGGAATAGATTTGGTGAGGAACTATGTATTAGACACATGTACGGGACTATATCATTTGATCAAATTCATTGAAATGAAGGGAATGCAAAGAAATTCTTTCTCCTAGTGATGCTGTTCTTGTACATGCTGTAGGAGTACCCCTGACAATGAAAATTTAAGGTGTGACAAGACATATGTTCATACAAACTATAAGTTAGAGAGTCTGGTCATAAGCATGATGTGTACCTTTAAGTTGCAGTCTGGCACAAGATCATTCGTTATGACATTCACTACATTGCAGGTTCATCTTTCTGCATAGTTTTCAGGTATCTAATTTCATATCATTCTATCTTCATTACCACTGACACCATTTCTTTCACTTCTATTAAATTAATGCAGTCTATATATATCCCTGTGGTTGCAAAAATGATTACCCACCTAACCCAGTCACTCCAGTGGTGTTCCTCCTACATACTGTCTGGAAGGACCTCTGGTTATAGTGCCCAGAACTAATAGATGGAAACATTACTGTCAATGATAGTCTGAATTAGGCACGGAGGCATGCTCACACAGCCTAATATTTTAGGTAATTGCTCAAAAGAAACAGACATTCTGGGTTAGAGAATTGGTTTGGTTCAACTTTCCATTTCTCACAAGATATTAATTCCACAGTAGGTTCTCCATTTCAGAACGAGTGTTATGATCTTATTTCAAGTAATTGCATACTCTGATTTTATCCCTGCTGACACTACATGAGTAGATTTCATTTTATTGAATTTGGTAGGTTGTTATAAATCTGTATTGCTGGGTAGGTCATGGTCCCCCATGAGTATTCCCACACACACAGTGGGGGAATCACTATTAGCATCAGTTAAGCAGTTTCTCACTTACCTCCCCCCATTATCCCCCACCTCCCAAAACATTGCACTAATACTATATAACACTGCCTCTAGCATTGATAACGCCAAATTGAACTGAAGTCACTCATCGATGATTACATCCCGTAGAGTTGCCAAACTACAGGCATGTTGAAGCTTCCTGCCAGATTAAAAATGTGTGACAGACCAAGATAAATTGGGACCCTTGCCATTCATGGACAACTGCTCTCATCTGATTTGATTTGATTTGATTTTGTTTTTGTGGTGCAAAAAACAAATAAGGTCATAACCACCCAAGTGGGAACCATAGAACACGAACACAAAAAAGGAGTTAAAAGTGACTACATGTTAAGCACAATTGATGCAAGGAAAGAGAGCTACAAACAAGGACTACGTCTTGCAGATAGGTCCACAAAATACACTGTAGGGACAACAGTGGTCTCGAACTAAAGATTAAATGTCCTTCACCGCACTGCTTCGACAGATAAAAATTAAAATGCTGTCAATAGCCTGTTCATTGTTGACTAAAAAGACCAGTAACTCAAATGGCAAACATACATTAGAACATAATCAGTTAAAATGGGGCATTCGGTCAGGAAATGGTGAACTGTCAAGGTTGATAATAGTGAGCATTAAGTTGTGAGTGATTACTGCTTAACAAATGGTGATGACTAAAAAGACAGTGCCCAATATGCAACCTAGCTAATATGATCTCATGTGAAGAGAACCAAGACAGGTCAGCCAAACTGCAGGGAGAGTTTTACTCCCCAGAGCTTGTTCCCATGAAGGGAAGAACAGCAGTTATGCCAAAGTGACACCAATAGCTGATAGATGGCAACACAAATACCATCAGATGGAATGGAAGAACTAGCGGACCGAGCTACGAGGACTGCAGCCTTGGCAGGAGCGTCAGTGTCCTCGTTTCCTGTCAGACCAATGTGACCAGGAACCCACATAAACATCAAAGTGGCTCCATCAAGAGAGAGCAAGTTACAGCTTTCCATGATCCGTTGAACTAAGGGATGGATGCTGTACAGCACAAAGAGAACTTGAAGGGCACAGAGAGTCAAGGCAGATGACACAATTGAAACGGCTGTGTCGCCGGTTGTAATGCATGGCCTATACAGGCGAAGAGCTCAGCTGTAAATATTGAGCAATGTTCCAGAAGCCAGTACCGAAAAACGTCGGTGACACTGATGAAGGCACGCCCAACACCACAGTCAGTACAAGAGCCATCAGTGTATCCGAAGGTGTTACCACTAAGATCTGTGCGAAGGTCGAGAAACTTACACCGATAGATCGAAGCTCGAGAAGCTTTCTTAGGAAATGAATGAAGTTGAAGGTGAACAGGGGCTGCCACACGAAGGCAAGAAGGTGAAGGGTTCACAGCCATGGGGAAAGTGTCATGTAGCATGAAGTTAAGCTGCCAGAGCAATAGCTGAAAATGAACTCCAAGAGGAAGCAGAGAAGAGGGACTCACCCCATACTAGTGGTCAAGTCATTAAAGAATGAGGCATAGGGTGGGTGGCCAGGCATGGCAGACAAATGGCACATGTATCTGCTGAGGAAAACATCATGCAAGTATGACAGCAGTAGTTCAGCACCTTCTGCATAGAGTTTCTCAGTTGGACAAGTGTAAAAGGTACCAGTGGCCAAACGGATTCCACGGTTGTGGATTGTATTTAGACAGTGTAAGATGGATGAACGTGCAGATGGATAAACGAAACAGCCAGAGTCTAGTTTTGAACAGACAAGGAATCGGTACAAACAGAGGAGGGTGGTCTGATCTGTTCTCCAGGAGGTACCACTCAGATCACGTACGACATTGAGGGACTAGGTGCAGCAGGTGGCCAAATAAGATATGTGGGACGTCCAAGAAAGCTTTCCATGAAGCATGAACCATCAAAAATTGCGTAGTTTCGGAAAACGGAAGAGCTACAGGACCAAAAAGCAAAGACAACGGAAGAAATCCATTACGCTGTGAGAACTTCATACAAACGGATTTGTCAGTGGAAAAGCGAAAGTCACTGTCGATGTTCCACGACTACAGGCGATCGATACATCACAGAAAACGCCACTCAAGGAGACAAGTTCGTGAAGCACTGCAATACACCGCTAAATTGTCAACGAAAAGGGCATACAGGCCATAATAGGGTTTATGGCTATGGTAAAGTGAACAACAGTCAGAATGGAACCATGAGGCACCCTGTTTTTCTCGATAAAATACCGAAAAGGCAGAGAACACAGGTATCTTGACACTCTTTCCCTTAAAAATTTCCTAAGGAAACAGGGCAAGAGGCCTTGGAATCCCAAAGTATAGAGTGTACAAAGGATACCAGTCCTTCACCAGATCTTGTAGGCTTTCTTCCAGTCCAAAACACGGCCACAGTCTGGTATTACCACAGGAAACCATTCATGATGTGAGGTGACAAAGTGACGAGATGGTCAACCGCAGAACAGTGCACTCAAAACCTCACTGAGAAGTGGTTGGTAAACTGCAAGTTTCAAGTCACCATGCATCCAGGCATGAATCATATGATCCACTACCTTGCAAACACAGTTGGTGAGAGAAATGGGGTGGTATCTAGACGAAAGGTGTTTGTCCTTACCGGGATTAGATATTTGTATGACAGTGGCTTCACGCTATCATCTGGGAAACGTGCCCTCTGCCCAGATGCAGTTGTACGTATGAAGGATAAAGTGCTTGCCCACAAGAGAAAGGTGAGGCAACATCTGAATGTGACCATAGTCAGGCCCTGGAGTGGAATATCGGGATGAGCTGAGAGTATGACCTAGCTCCCTCTGAAAGGAGATGGGTATCACCTGAGCTTCCTCGGCTCGTTTCCTATGGAGGAAGGCAGGGTGACAGTGAGTGGAGCTCGAAATCTCTGTAAAATATTAGCCTAAGATGATGGAGATAGCAATGGGGTCCACTATGACATAGTCTTCTACGCTCATTCCAGAAACTGGGCATTGGATCTTGGTCCCAGAGAGGTGTCAGAGGTTAGGGCACATGACGGAACAGAGTCGAACTCTTACAAGCACTACATCAAGAAATCCAGCTTTTTTTTACTCTATCTCAAAGAATGAGACAACAATGCACACACAACTGTTTACAATGAATAAAGTAAGCCATCGTAGGATAATGGTAAAACGCGGAGAGCACGTCTCCACAAGCAGATTGCGACACATCATTCCTCGGTTCACCAATGGACTGGGACACGACTCATTAAGGATGAAGTGCGAAGTATGGACCACTCCGCAGCAGTAAGGATAAGGTCTGCAAGGTACTCTACCTGGTCGTTACAGATGGGGAAATGTTGTTAGTCGAATGTCGCCAGGGTGGAGTACAGTCTCCAGTGGGCCTTAGAAAGCTTGCAGTTGGGTTTACACATAGATGGGATAGAAGTCAGCAATTGGATAACACACAGGAAATGGTCGCTCGAGTATGTGTGAGAGAAAATGGACCACTCGAAACGATGGACAGGCTAGGCAGTGCAGAACGAGGACCCCAAATGGGAATCAGTGTGTGGAGTCTGGAAGGAACGAGGGTGCTCCAGTGTTAAGTGAGGTTGAGTTGATTGAGGAGGTCAGCCATGAGGATACCTCTCAGAAAGGTTCTGGGGGGGCCACAAAGGGGATGGTGTGCATTAAAGACCCTGAGCAGCAAAAAGGGGTGATGGGGTTGACCAAAAAACTGAACGAATATGCCCTGGTGATACTGAATGATGGAGGTAAGTTGACGTTACAAAGAGAAAGGTGAAGTGTAGAAGGAAAATGAAGACTAACAGCCTGCAGCTAGGTGTTCAGTGAGATGGTCTGACAATGAAAGTCATCCAGAACGAGCAATGTGACTCCCCCATAAGATGAACTGCCGTCCTTTGGGGGAAGGTCGAAGCAGACCACAAAGGAATGCGAAAGGTCTAAGTGGTCATGAGGACGCAATTTTGTTTCCTGGAGGCAGAAAACAAGAGGACGCTGCTATTCCGAAAGCAGCTGTAATTCCTCCTTGTTGGACAGAGTGCTGCAAACGTTCCACTGGAGGAGAGTCTACATGCGGAAAGGATAGGAGGGATGAAAATAAAGGTTGCCACCTTAATGACTGTCAAGTGCCAGCTTTCAGACTCACTGTTACAGGGCGCTGAGGCTGGAGGATCCTGTTCCACGGGATCTAAAGAGGTGTCGGCAGCCTCTCTTGGTTGGCCTGTGCATTCCAGAGCAGAGAAACGGTTGGCAGTGTGCACGGGGAAATGGAGGTTGGCCAGGTGAGGATATCACACTGCTGAAGAGGCTCTCTGAGTCAGGGAGGAGAAGACCGTTTGCCTTTGATTTCTTAGAGTCTTTGCGGTTGGCAGATCAAGACACAGATGATTGTTGGCTGGAAGGACATAAAAAGTCTTCACAGGAGTATTCCTTCTGTTCTACTAGTTGTGTAGCAAGTGATTTCGCCACCAGAGGCTTGTTATACGGCCAGAGGGGACGCAGACGAGGATGCTACCATGACACTTGGCAATTTGACAGCTGTAGTGCTGAATTTGAGGTCGCAAGTTTGTATGACTGTGTCCTTTATGGAGTGAAGAGTAGCAAGAACAGTAGTTTTAGTGCCAGATTGTAAAATGCAGGGCTTTCGACCAACCAACAACACGCGAGTGACGGGGCTCAGTCAGTAGGGATAGCTATTTAATTTTATTTTTTTTTTAAATCACCAGCCTTCTCAGCTTCTCAGTAGTCGCCGCTATGTGAAGATCGCGATCGGATTGTAGTCTCTGGTCACCGCGTATCTTTGGCGAGTTGGCATCCCGCGGGCCGTGACACGAAAGAACGAGGAAGAAGGGGGTTTCTGGGAGTTAGCTCTAGACTGTGTTTGAGGAGTGACGTCGGTGTTGTAGGGCAAGGCCGCTTGGTTGGCAGGCCCTGCGGAATCAGTCAGTTGGGGGTGGAACGCCGCGGGCTCGAAGATCCTAGCGTGGAGGGCTGGTGTTGTCCCGATGGCTGTCATCGTGTGGTCATTCAAAGGCTGAGAAGTGATTTCTTGGGTCTGCTATTGGATTCCGAAGAAGAACTCTAAAATGGTGCATGTTGCTGTTGCGTATATCAGACTTGTGAGTGGTGTAAGCCTCGCTTCAGTACTGCAGTCTCTAGCTAGAGCGCTGCTTGGGAGGAGAGCATTGATATTGGCATTGTCATCTATTTAGCTGCTTTAGAGTAGATTACTGTTTTGGATCAAAGGCGGATCAACTTATGAAACGTGTTAACTGCAGTTCACTTCTTATGGTATTTTACAATTCTACTTGTCGTGATGAAATCGCCAATAGTATTTTCATAATTTAGCTTGGGACGTCATTCTGTGGTTTGGTGTGGCCCTCCCAAGAGTTTAAAGCTCAAAATATTTTCTTATTGCCCTTGCTGAGGTTGCCTTGCAACAGTTGTTGTCTTGCAACAGTTTGGTGAGCTGTGGTATAGTCAAAGTCCTCAGTAGTACTGCATCAACTCCCTCGCCCCTTTTAAGACTTGTGAGCCGCACCCATAATGACATATACTCCCAGTATGCAATTTGTGTAAGTTGGTTGGCCTTGTTAACGTTTTGTGTATCGTGGAAAATATTTCCCATGCCGCATATGATCCTGAATGATAGCATGGCGCACAAAAGCGCATAACCACGACGAGATCAAAAGATCTGTATTGTATATTATTGTTTAACGGATGTAACCACTGAGCTTAAGAGTTGATTTGTGTTTTTTAATTTATTTCGAAAGGAAAAGATTTACATACCTGCTTAATTATAACATCTATGCTTAATTATTTGGCGTAATTCGTTGGATGTAGTATGCATCACATTTAGGGAGGTGAAAAGTGTTTAAAAGGAAGGAAAATATTTTGTGATACACTGCACATAGTGAAGGCTACAGGGTTTGGGTGTACGTAGATAGTAATCAGATTTTGTTGCATTTAAGTTGTTTTAATTAAAATTTAGTGATCAATATTTTATTGCCTTTAGAGAACACAGGTGATATCGAGGAAATTTTTGTATTGCCATGTGGCGTTATAATCTTTTATTTAATCTTGCGTTTAGTAATTTATATTTTTTTCCTTGTTTTAAGAAGGAGTTTTGAGTTTTAAGTGTTGTAAATTGATCCTGAGAGCTGTTCTTTGATCTTTTATTATTCAAGAGATTGTTGGTTAAATAATTCTTCAAGAACTTTCATTAAGAAACTGTATTGAGGATCTTGCTGTTCATGATAACGAATGTTCGCTTACTATTTTAAATTCAAGTTAATAAAGTTGTAAAATTTTAAATGTAAAAAAAAGCCTTTATTAGAGAAACGGTGCCTGCCTGTACTCCCCACAGCTGCCACGGCCTCAAGGTGTTGGCCTTTGGGCATTGTCTCATGTTTTCCCCGGTATCTACCCAGCTAACGCCTGTGGGGCCATGTCAAAGGTAAGGCACTTTTTCTCACTGCACCCAGATTTCCTGGACAGCCTGCTCATCGAGATGCATGGAATAGTAGTGGGATCAGGCTGCATAGTCACCACTGCAATCGATACATCTGGGAGAAGGAGGCAGGTAATTGCCCTCATGAGCATCCCTGCCACAAGCAACACATTTGGCCATGTTTTGACATGACATTGGAATGTGGTTGTAACGTTGACACTGGTAAGAGTTCATAGGATTTCGAATGTACGGTTGGACTGGCTTTGATCTTTGATAGAAGTAATACTCTATCAAATGTGAGGAAAAAAGTGCATGCAGACTCTAAAGTTGCATCAGCCCTTCTCATTACCCAATGGGCTGCAATGACGCCCTGATCATAGAGATAAATTTGGATATCTTCCTCAGTGAGATCATGGAGCAGCCTGGTGTAGGTAATAATATGTGCAGAATTCTGCATTTAGTCGCCTCGGCAAAAACAGAGTACTGCTGTTTTGTCTAAAACTGACATGGTGAGACCGCGGCTGTGTACAATTAATGTAGGTTAATTCTTACAGAGAAAAAAACAGCAACCAGCCACTATTAATACTGCTATTTTTGTAGGTAAATAGCGCTAAATAAATAGCAGTATTAATTGTGGCTGGCTGCTGTTTTCTTCTCTGTAAGAATTAACCTACACTAAAAACCGGATAGCCATGGAGGAGGAAAGCTGCAAGACTTTAATATAGCCAATGGTCTTCAAAAGCAAAGTGCCGTTACATAAACGATAGCAGGATTTTGCAGGGGCTACAACTGCCTCAACACCTAGCAAAGGATTTAGACTAAGTCTGTGAAGGTGATTGGCTCACTGTAAGAAAATTCCCCATGACTGCCAGCATCTCCGATCGCACGCTCCTTCCAACTGAGCCATGAGCCCCCATCCCCCACAAACGGAGGATCACCTGCTTTAGATGATTTTTCACACATCAGGTCACACTTCTCGAACTCCTGAAAGAGTGAGCAATTGGCAATTTGGGAATGTAACACTTCAGGCAATCACCCCTCCCTGGGTACGGCCTGTACCAGGGGGTACATACAAATCCTACCCGTCAACCCAGGGCTCGCAATTACGCATTACACAGTCACCTGTTATGCATCAGCCACAGGGGCCTGCTTTGAGGAGTGCAAAGGGAGGAGAAAGAAACATAGGTACCTCAAACACCAAAGCAGAGAAAGAATAGGGAACACCCCACACGTCGTCCGTTGGTGCCAATGACGACGGCACACCCGACACCAAAGGCAGCCCAACAGCCATCAATGTACACAAAGCTACTGCTGCGAAGGTCCATGCATAGGTCTTGAAACTGAAGGCAATAGACCAAGGCTGGAGTAGTGTCCTTAGGAAGCGAATGAAGGCCAAGGTGAACACAGGTCATCGCACAAAGCAAGGTGATTCATACCCACCAGGAAAGTTGCAGGTAGCGAGAAGTTAAGCTGCCAGAGAAAGAGCCAAAAGTGAACTCCAGGAGATAACAGAAAAGAGAGATGTACCCCATACTGATGGTCAAAAGAGTCATTGAAGGAGGCATAGGATGGGTGGCCATACATAGCAGACAAACGGAATGCATAACTGCTAAGGAAAAAGTCACGGTGGTGGGACAGCAGTAGTTCAGCCACTTCTGCATACAGACTCTCTCTCGATCAGGCCACTGGCCAAATGGATACCACGATGGTGATTAGTGTTGAGACGGCGTAAGAAGGATGGACGTGTAGATGCGTAAACGAAACACCCATAGTCTCGTTTCGAACAGACAAGGGACTGGTACAAATGGAGGAGGGTGGCTCGATCTGCTCCCCAGGAAGTACCACTGAGAACGCGTAGGACACTGAGGGACCGCATACAGTGGGTTGCCAGGTGAGACATGTGGGAGGACCAAGAAAGCTTCCTATCGAACATGAGCCCCAGGAATTTCGTAGTTTCAGAGAACAGAAGAGCAGCAGGCGATGGAAAAAACCAATTGCGCCGTCAGAAATTCACACTAGCGGTTTTGTCACTGGAGGTTATGAAAGCCATTGTCGACACTCCACGAATGAAGACGATCGAGATTTCGGTGAGGTCGCCGTTCAATGAGGCAGGACCGTGCTGTATTGTGATAGGTAGCAAAATCATCAACGAGAAGGGAGCCAGAGATGCCCAGTGGGATACAGGCCAATAGAGGGTTAATGGCGGTAGCAAAGAGGACCACGCTCAGGATGGAACACTGAGGCAACGCATTCTGCTGGATAAAGGTGTCCGACAAGTCAGAACCCATATACCTTGAAAACTCAGTCTTTTAAAAATTCCTGAAGGAAATGGGACATGCAGCCCTGGATGCCTCACTTGTAGAGTATGGAGGATACCAGTCCTCCAGCAGGTGTAATAGGCTTTCTGCAAATCGATAAACACAGCCATAGTATGGGATGTCCACAGAAAACCGTTGATGACATAGGTGGACGAAGTGACAAGATGATCAAATTCAGGACGGCGCGCTCGAAATCCATGCTGTGCAGTGGTTAGTAAATTGCGAGACTTCACCACCTGCAAACACAGCTAGTGTGAGAAATTGGGTGGTAGCAGGAAGGAAGGTGTTCGTCCTTACCAGGCCTAGGTATGAGTATGATAGGGCTTTACGTCAACATCTGTGAAGCGTGCCCTCTGTACAGGTGTGGTTGTAAGTATGAAGCAGATAGTGCTTGTGCCAAGAGAAAGGTACTGCAGCACCTGAATGTGCCCTGGGGTAGAGGATCAGGATGAAGTGAGAGCTCCCTCATAGCAAAGGAGGCATTGCAGCACTCACGATTCTGAGAAGGCAGTGATATCTCCCGAGCTTCCTCCACTCGTTTCCGTTGCAGAAAGACTGGGTGATAGAGGGAGGGCCTCGAAATCTCGGCAAAATGGCGTCCCAATGTGTGGGAGATAGCAATAGATTTAACGATGACACCGTCTGCTACTGTCAGGCCGGAAATCGTGGAGTGGATCTTGGTGGCAGAAAGCATTTGGAGGTTGGCCCACGCGATAGAAGAGGGAGTGGAACTGTTAAAAGAACTAGCAAATTGATTCCAACTAGCTTTTCGCTATCCCGGATAATGGGACGACACTGTGCACGCAACTATTTATAATGAATGCAGTTTGCCATCGTAGGATGACGGTTAAAAACGTGGAGAGAACGTTTCCATGTGCGAATTAAATCGCGGTGCTTCTCAGTCCACCATGGGACCTGAACACCACGTGGTAAAGAGGAAGTGCGAGGAATGGAACATTCTGCGGCAGTAAGGATAACGTTTGTAAGATAACATACCTGGTCGTCACAACTGGGGAGATGTTGTTCGTCGAAGGTCGCCAGGGAGGAGTAAGGTCTCCAGTCAGCCTTAGTAAGCTGCCATGTGGGTGTGCACGTAGGTGGGGTGGGACCCAGCAAATGGATAGAAGACAGGAAATGGCTGCTCGAATTTGTGTCAGAGAGAAGAGACCAGTCGAGATGATGGGCAAGCTGAGCAGCACAGAAGGATTGGTGTGGAGTCTGAAAGGAACGTGGGTGCTCCTATGTTAAGGCAGAGGACGTTAGGTTGATTGAGAGGAGGGCACCTCTCTGACGGGTTCTGGGAGAACAGCAAAGAGATGTTGCACATTAAAGTCAGCAAGCAACAGAAAGGGGTGACGTAACCACCCAATAAGATGGAGGAAAACTGCCCTGATGACATCGAATGATGGAGGAATGTAAACTGTACAAAAGGAAAAGGTCAAGCAAGGAAGTAAAAGGCGATCTCCAACAGCTTGAAGGCAGGTAGTCAGGGAGATGGGTTTCCTATAAACGTCATCTCATATCAGTAGTATGACTTTCGCAAGAGATGGAATGCCATCCTCAGGGGGAAGTTCAAAGTGGACAGGGAAGAAATGCGAGTGCTGAGAGTTTTGTTTCCTAGAGGCAGAGAACATGTGTTCTAAGAGCAGCTGTAAACCATCTTTGTTTGATCGAAGGCCATGAATGTTCCATTGCTAGACAGTCATAAGGTGGAAAGGGGAGGAGGGAAAAAAATGAAGTAGTGTCACCTCGGTGGCTGCCGAGTCCCAGCTTCCAAATGCTCACTGCTACAGGACTCAGAGGCTGGAGGATCCTGCTGCATGACATCTACAGAGGCGGCAGCATTCTCTCTCTGTCGCTCTGTGGGGTCCAGAGCAGAAAAACGTTTGGTTGTGTGCACTGGCAACTCGGAATTCGGCCAGGTGAGGGTATCTCATAGCGACACCGTCGAAGAGGATATCCAAATCTGCAAAGGAGAAGATCTTTTGCTTTCGTTCGACTTCTTAGAGCCCTTCTGGTTGACAGAGGAAGACTCAGATGTTGATTGTCTGGAGGAACGTAGGACATCTTTGTGGGAGTATTCCTTTGCCCTTTCTGGCCTCCCAGTTGTGTAGCAGGTGAATGGGCCCCAGGAGGCGAATGTCTGGTGGCTTGTTTCGCAGCTAGATGAGGAGACAGTGATGCTACCATGACACTGGACGATTTCAGAACCACAGTGCTGAATTTGAGGTCGCATATCTGTGTGGCCATGTTCTTCATGGAGCGAGACGTAGCAAGAACAGTACTGTAAGAGCCAGATGATAGAATGCAGGGTTTGCAACTAGCCAATAACGTGCGAGCGACATAGTAAAGCCCTTTTTCCTTTACCCAGATCTCCTGGACAGCCCACTCATCGAGATACATGAGACAGTCTAGAGAGGACGCGTCATGGTCGCCATTGTAGCTGATACAGTTGGGAGAAGGAGGCAGACAATCACCCTCGTGCACACCCCTGCCACAGGTTACACATTTGGCTGGGTGTCGGCAAGACATTCGACTGCGGTTGAAATGATAGCAGTGCCCCGGGTTTGGAATGTATGGTCGGACTGTGGTAACTTCATAACCTGCTTTGATCTTTGACAGAAGCACCAATCTATTAAAAGTGAGAAAAAGAGTGCATGTGGACACTAAGGCTGCGTCTACCATTTTCATCACTTGATGGACGGCAGTTCTACACAGATCAGAAGGTACGTTTGGATTTCTGCCTTGGGGCAGCCTAGTGTAGATAACACCACGTGAGGAAGTCAGAGTTCTATGGGCTTCAATGCGAACAGGATAGCTGTGGAGATGCGAAGTGGCAAGCAGTTGTGCTTGAGAATCAGAAGTGCCATTGCATAAACGAGAGCAGGATCACAGTGCCAGCAAATTGCATCAGCACCTTTCTGAATAAGAAACGGATTTACCATTGCAAAGGATTGACCGTCTTCAGTACATGAAACCATGAGGAACTATGGCGCACCTGGGAGAGTCTTTAACTCAGGAGCTTCATTCTGTTTACGTTTGGTAGACGTGGACTGCGAAGATGATGATTGGCTCATTGTGAGAATATCTCCCATGACTGCCAGCAGCTCTGATGGAGTGCGCCTTCCAACTAGTGCGCCCCCTCCCCCCCCCCCCCTCCCCATAGGGGGCTTACCCACCTTATGTGATTGTTCACACCTCAGAGTACATCTCCCAGACACCTGACAGGGGGACCAATCGGCTATTTGGTGAGGGACCAGCTCAGGCGACCACCCCTTCCCAGGGCCTGGCCTGTACCAGGATGTACATGTGACCCAGGACTGGGAATTACACATTACCTAGTTACCTGCCATTCCTCAGACGCATGGGCCCCCCTTCAGGAGCGCAGAAGGAGGAAGAAGAAAAAGGGGAACCTCAAACGCAGAAGTGGGAGAGGGATAGAAGGAGGTGAACGAAGAGTGAAATAAGGAACGAGAAACAGTGGTGAGATTGTTGTGACTGCAGCAACTGAAAATGCAGAACACATTCCTAAAAACACCCCAGACATGTTCCCCAACGGAGAGCAAAAAGAATTGCAAGAGGATAGACATGCAGTACGGAAGGAAAAAGATGCTGCAAAGGCTGGGGCCCTGTGGTAGCGAAGTACGAAACTGGAAAAGAGCGGCGACCGCCTGGCGTTCTTGGAACCTTTGCTTTTTCTTGCATACGTTAATGACCTCTTGTCTGTTACATTGCCAGATGCTAAGTTTGATTTGTTTGCGGATGATACAAACATTACAATAAATAGCAAGTGAAGTACAGATTTGTAAATGGCTGCTAATAAAATTTTCATTGACATTAATAAATAGTTTAATGCTAATTCACTATCCTGAAATTGTGAAAAGGCACACTATATGCAGTTCAGCACGTGTAAGAGAATTCATTCCAGTGTGTGTATAACAGATGAAGACATGCACATCGAAGATGTTGACGCTGTTAAATTTCTGGGATTACAACTAGATAATATATCGAGTTTCTAAGAGCATACCACGTAATTTCTGAAGCGCCTAAGCAAGTCTGTATGAGTAGTTGCAGTGTTTATAATGTCAGACATAGGAGATTTAAAGTACGAAAACTTGCATACTTTGCTTACTTTCATTCTATTATGTCATATGGGATCGTAACCTGGGGTAACTCGACAAACCGAGCAAAAATGCAAAAGCGTGTAGTAAGACTCATTTGTGGTGTAAATTGAAGAAATCTGTTGAAGGAACTGGGTATTCTAACTACTGTTTCTCAGTATATTCATTCCTTAATGAAATTTGTTGCAAGCATATGTCTGTTGAAAATAGTCTTCACGGGTTTGCCGCCGGATCACGTGCAAATTCCACAGTATTTCCTCGGAGCAACTGACCGACATCTTCAGGTGGTTCAACCTTGCTTCCGTAATGACGCAATCCCAGAAAGATGATGCCTGGGATAAAACTTGCGTCTTTTCATAAATCATGATATTTCCTGTATTCAGACAGTGTTCCGTAATCTTGTAGACACCACACTTCCTCAGGCCAAGATCATCCTTAACCGAACCCAACAAGTTTTCCCATTCTGCAGATGATTGACAAACACACTTAATTGGTTCAAATGGCTCTGAGCACTATGGGACTCAATTGCTGTGGTCATCAGTCCCCTAGAACTTAGAACTACTTAAACCTAACTAACCTAAGGACATCACACACATCCATGCCCGAGGCAGGATTCGAACCTGCGACCGTAGCAGTCACACGGTTCCGGACTGCGCGCCTAGAACCGCGAGACCACCACGGCCGGTAAACACACTTAATTCCATATCTTCCTAGGACTCTTCCGATTCTTGACGACATGGCACCAAAATACGGAAAAAAGGCGAAAGTGGTGGGTGTCTTCGTATCTTCATTCTGCTCCACAGATTGAACTCGCCTGGGTCTGAATGCATTACGTATCTGTCTCTCAGAATAACCGTTTTGTCGGAACACTGTCTTCAAATGTTGTATTTCAGTCGACAGACTTTCAGGATTAGATACCACATGTGGACTAACGCATGTAATGCACTACCGCACTGTGCTGGATGATGGCATCTTGTGGTCTCCAGATACAGATCTGTATGCGTTGGCTTGCGGTATACGCTGTGTTCCAAGATTCTATCTGCTTTCCTTCGTACCAAAACATCAAGATAAGGTAAAGTACCATCTTTTTCCACTTCCGTTGTGAAGTTTATATTCGGATGGAGTGAATTCAGATGCTGAAGAAACGTAGGTAGAGTATCATGTCCATGTGGCTACACCACAAATGTATCATCCACATACCGCAAAAACAAGACGGTTTGAGAGTGGCTGACTTTAGTGCTTTTTCTTCAAAGTCCTCCATAAAATAATTGGCCACCACAGGCGACAGAGGGCTTCCCATGGCGGCACCGTCCACTTAGTCAAAATACTGGTCATGAAATAAGAAGTATGTTGAAGTAAGCACGTGTTTGTATAATGCAACTATGTCTTACTCAAACATGTTGCTAATGAGCTCCCAAGGGTCCTGCAAGAACACCTTTGTAAATAGACACAACATCGAAACTTTCTAAGAGATCCGACGATTGCAATCTAAGAGTTTTCAGGCGACCTATGAAATCTTCAGAGTTTCGAATATGATGGTCGCACTTGCCTACGAGAAGTCCCAATAGTGATGTCAGGTATTTGGCAACAAAATAAGTAGGTGCTCCCATGTTACAATGGGACGGAGGGGTACCCCGTTCTTATGGGTCTTGGGTAGGCCGAAGAGTCCAGGAGGAACTGCGGCCTGTTGATGGAAACCCTTAGCGACTTGCGCTGGAATTGCGCTCTTCCTGATGAGTTACAATGTCTTTCTCTGGATCCTAGCCGTCGGATCACTTTTTAGTTTACTACATGCAGGATCGTCGAGCAGTTTGTATATCTTGATGTTTATTCCGTGCGTGAGAGATGAGCAGTAGCAATTCCTTTGTCAGCAGGTAAAACGACGATGTCTTGGTCTTCTCTCAATTCTTGTAGAGCATTTCTTTCAGCTGAGGTGATGTTGAAGTTGGACTTCTTAGGTGAAGTTGAGTCAAGATGCGGCATCTGTCGCGCCTAATCTCTTCGTCAGCATCGTTAGGAAGTTTCGAAACAGCCTGCTCTATTGCACTAATCACATCTCCGATCGGAATGGTCCCTGGTGTAGGTGCCAAATTCAGACTCTTCTCTAGCACCGAAACCGCAGCGTAGTCAAAAGTCTTCTCCGTGAGATAAAACATTGTACGCCTTCTTGGCATGTCTTCTTGCATTCAGGCTACGAGTCGATCGTATTTTGTCATCTGACAAATCTTAGCTTGTCATTAAGTCCAGTCAGCCAGTGCCCAAGTGCCGCTGTCTACCCAGTTCCAAGATACCGCTGAAAAGTTCGCTGAAATCTTCAGATGGAGTGATAGCAATCGTCTGGTCACTAAGCACTATTGCTGACGCGTATAGCCCATCCTTTCTCCCACTAGTGCCGCACTCTCCCGTCGTTTAATTTAATTCTAATAGCAGCCGCACAATTTATACACTGTTCAAATTTAGCAAACGTAGGGATGGTTTACTTGTCGCGGCATCTCAGTAAAAATGCAAGGTTGTTTACCAATCTACCTCTCATGTTACGTAATTTGTCAAACTCACATACGTTCTCATGTCTATTAGCACTCAACAGCACAACACGTAGTGTCAATATCAGGAATAAAAATCTACATAAAGACCTAAAATTACCTACCTTGGTCGTAAATGGAGTCCAATATTCAGGAACACATTTTCAACAAATTGCCAGCAACCATTAAAAACCTGGTTTCAGATAAAGCACAGTTTAAACATAGTCTGAAAGACTTTTAGATAGGCAACTCCTCCTCCTCTAGAGGTAAATTTCTTAACAGGGATGTTAGACCAGCTCAAGTAAAAATGTCTATTAGATTTCACTTTTCACAGCACTTGGTCACAACAGTCAAGATTAGGTATCTTGTATATTTATTACAACTGCATAACTATGTTCCATTCTGACAGTGTACTAATTCTGTAAATATTAACGGTTCCAGTTTACTGTTACATATTCACATATTTTGATTATCTTCCGACAAATGGTCAAGAAAGCGAGTATTACATTCAAGTGTTTTACGTTGTGCTTTCTGACTTGATCTACACCCAACACAATCATCTCGTTTTTGGGTCTATGGAACGAAAACTGAATCAAACCTAATCTAATTTTATGCGACATGCATGTCTCATGTTATTTGGCACGACGTCAATCATTACATGGACATTCCCACGCAATTTTATGTAAATGTAACATCGCAAAAACGACGGGAGGCGCAAAAATGGGCACTAATCTATTTTTTTACTTTAAATAACTTCATATATAAATTACTTAAGCACATTAATTTTGTGAAATATTATTTCAGAAATAACATTTCAAAGCTATAGCGGCAGTCGGCCTGTAGCTGATTGCGGTCGATTATAAAACTTTTTTGTTTTCGAATGTAAGTGAAGAGCGTTCCTGCTCTGATCTGTCTAACTACACCCAATGACTAAGCTTTCTTTTGTATAGACAAATCTGATTTAAGTGTACCTTTAGAAGCACTTGTAATTAAATTAATGTAAATTAGTTAAGTTCCATGAGTTCTCATTTTGGCAGTTCTCCTAATAGATGTAAGATACATGAAATGTATTATTTTTGCAGCCAACGGATGTGCCATTTATTCATCTGCAACTTGCTACAGCGTCCCTGAGATTAACTGCCGATCATCACGAAGTGTTTTGTAAACTTCGAATGCAAGTGCGGAATCTTAAATGATCTGGCCACAGTCTCCAAGATACGATTCCATTTCGCCCGCAGCTAACAAATACCGGTCCCGCAAATCTGGTGGTGGTATTATAAGATGTAATATTCTCCAAATTTTACGGCGTTTCTCTGTAATTCAGTTTCACCACTAAGAAAAATGCAACCACAATCAACAATGGCCGTCTACTCTAGCTAATTTTAACAGTTTTTGTTTTGTTTTTTGCAGTGATTAATTTCAATTTTTACTTAAAACAAAATTTTGGTAATCTTGCACGAGTAGACGCGTCAGATGCATTATGTTACATAACATGGGTGCTAATGCTAACAAGTGAGATGGTGCGAATATGTCAAGATATTTTTATATAACAACTTTGAAGCTGCCAAATAAGTCGAAAAGCTAGTTCCCTTCTTTTACATTCCTAACTGTCCCCAGGGCAAATTCGCCGTTTTTGTGCTGCAATAGGGGCATTTTCATTCATAAGGGGAGACCACAACGTTTAGATCACAGATTTACTTCCAACTTTGCACACTTTTAGAAGGCCATTAAAACAACATGATGTGCAAGAAGTGAGGGCACTACCGTGGCAATTCCAAGAAAATCGCAAGAGAAGTTTTACGCGACTATTACGAAACTGATGTATTTGTGAGTAGGTACCGCGTGTTAGAGTTCATCCTGATCAAGTTTTAATCTATGCTATCGGAACAAACAGAAATTTTTCAAAATATCAGCGACTTGTGTTTTCCTTTAGAAACTCTGGACGTTTTCTGTAAAGGAGGTAAAGCTTCATTCATTCGATGTGGTAGATGCCGTTTCAATTTATGTTTTCCATGTCTGTATGACAAACGCCACCGTGCAACGTATGATGTCAAGAGCACATCCGAGGAGTAATTGTACGTTACTCCTGTGGTCTGGCTAACTGTGACTTACCACATGAGTGAATAGTGTTATTTGCGTCATTACCTATCTAGGTTTGCTTGGCCTTCCAAGCCTGTCACTCGGCCTTAATAATGTAATTGAAGACAATAAATAGTTAAATAACATATGAAATTCGCTATAACTTCATAAAAATGCGCGTTTTTTTAATTATAATACATTTCAAATCACATAAGTTAAATAATGTGACCACTGATAAAAAAATAGCAGAGTGAGAACTGTCACCTCGTCCACGACTTTTCGCAAAGCGCGAACGTTGACGACTTCGCCACAGTGACCACTTATAACTATTGACATCTAACCACGCCCTAGCTTCTGCTCGAAACGCCTTCCAGCACCTCCCACGGAACCTTTTTTGAACTCACTGGAACAAGTCGGCGTAATTTGCCGCTGCGCCGACGCCAGTGAATGTCGCAATGGGCGACCAACGTGATGCTATGGGAAGGGACATGGGTTGAGGTATTGTGTGTGTGTGTGTGTGTGTGTGTGTGTGTGTGTGTGTGTGTGCGTGACGATTTTTATTGCTGCGGACTGGGGAAGGGGATTGAATGGCTGAAGAGGTTCGTTCCGGCACTTGGAAATTTGGAAATTAACCCCCCCTTAAACATATACATAGTTGCAAAGATGTAATCGTAGTGTTGTACATACACAGCGCGTTTAGAAGCTCTCCAAGATTAGTGGAGATGCAATACAAAATGTTTGGCCCTCCTGGTAGTGAAACTGGTTGCCCTGTAATTTTGCTTGCATTTGTGAGGATCTTGCAAATTTATTCGCTGTTGCACTCTTATTCTTTGTCCCAATATAAATGTCCTGCGGTTACTACTCTCATTCTCGAAGCTGTAGTTAAAATTCCTACATGATCAAGCTGCAGTGATGATGATGGAAGGACGCAAACCAGTAGTAGTGGAGGTTTTATAGTTGTTTGTGGATTTGAAAAAGAAGTACAAGAACCGCTTAGAAATTCATTGTATTCTGATGAGCGTATGAAATGAGTTAAAACATTGTTAAGAGTGGGCAAACCTAAGGAAATTATTTTATGGGGCATATATGTAACTAGCATCGTATCTGCATCCAGTATCTACGAAAGTACGTTCATCAGCATCGAATGTCAAACATATGGTAAGATTTAGACAGAAGTTTGCTGATGATTAGCAAGTTTGCTAACAGTTGCCGGTGCAAATGGCTATGACGTCTACAACTTTAGTCTAACATTGCTTATTCGACGCATTATGTGCAGCACCGCGATCTGAGAGCTGGATGGAGATGATGAGCAGTACGGCCCAATGACGTTTAGATTTGTTCGGTAAAATGAACCATACAGAAACTGCGCAGTCATCTTCTATTATGTTCTGTTTAGCAGTGACGAGCAAACCTATAGAACAAGTATTTTAACTGATGCTATCACACAGACTTCAAAAGCTACATGCAACGCTCACTCTAAAACTTTCATGAAATTATAAACCAAAGAACAAAACTAACAAAAATGTTGAAGCTTCCTAGCAGATTAAAACTGTGTGCCGGACCGACACTCGATCTCGGGGCCTTTGCCTTTCGCGGAAAGACAAAGAAAACAAAAATATTATTCATGTGAAAAGCATAATTTGGAACAATAAACGAGTACTACAGCACCTTATGATCCTTGGGCAATCTCAGCACACCTACCTTCAGTCCCCACCCACATTCACAAGAATATCTCTGCATTAACTTTTCATAAAGTTGACCGCCTTTAGGTAAACTGCACTATACAACCTTGTCAGGCGTTTACCATCCTATATTATTCATGTTGCATGGTTAATTTTTCCGCGTTGTCAGTTCCGAAATTCCTTTTTTGTACATTTTGTTGTGCTAAAGTGTTGGGAATTTGACATGAAGCTAAACATGTTCCCACACACACGCTCAGCACACAGAATTACAGCTACTCAGACAGGCTTGTGGAGCTATCAGCAAGTGGGAGAACAAGTGGGAGAATACAACATCTTCTATCTCTTAAGTCCCAGTATTTGTCACTTATCTTGTACAAGACGTTTCTTAAAATTTTTGACAGTGTACTCGGCTTCTTTTACGGTATCTCTTATAAATGAACGTGGTCCCAGCTTTTATAAAGATTTGTCACAGACGTTTGGCAATGGAATACGGTCATATGTCACTGGTGACATTATCCACAATATCAAAGGCAGATCTGATTTAGCAGTCTAAGCCTGGAAACAACTAAAGCGTGACAGATTTAGGACACTCGGGATGCAGAGACACTATTTACTGCGTACTGTTGCCTCCGTCAACGAGGTACCCTCTTTGCCAGTGGACCTCGTTCTTCGGACGGCTCCGAAGTTGTTTTGAATGCTTACGTCAAATTTTATGGCGACTGACATTATTAATTCACAGGTTGGTGCGTGATTTTTACGACCAGCACATCGTACAACTTGCGACTGGGTCTGATGCCTGCGAATACAGAGATGACAGATTGCAACTTCTCCTGGGGGAAACGTCCTTTGGGTCAAGTGGACACAGAGAGCAGCAAGGAGTCTCTTACAACTGCGTAAGAGACAATCCGAATCGCAATGCCACACTTTCAGTGCGCCCGGTTTTCGTCTTTGGAAAATAACTTCCGAGTAACTTTTCGTAGAATATGTCGTTGTGATCGAAGACAAGTATACAAACAGCGTCGTACTTCAGCTGAAGTTGATCATAACCATTAATATTTTATTCCACACAAGACTCAGTGAACAACAACAAATAATTATCATAAAATTATTGGCCCGTCTGTTTCTGATGATCTTCTGATTAACAGCAGATAATTATTGTAAAATTATTGGCGTATCTATTTCTGATGCTCCCAAATGTTACTACTTGTAAAGAAACAAATGTTTGGTTAGATAATTCTTAGCGAAAAAATACAGATTTACCGATAAACGTTTAAATTTAGCTCATGCTTCTTCACTGGTTCAAGTAGTAACAACATAGTTTTCCCCATTTGTATCAGTATTCTGAATGTAGAAATAAAATTTGTATAAACAGTAAGACACTGTGAGGAGTGTCCTCAAGTTCCGCCGCAGGGGCGTTCTCGGAGCAGGCCCTCAACAATACAACATCGCCTGAAGCGGCTTGTGCTGTTGCCTAGCATTACTTCGATATTGTATCGATTTCTTCGTGAATTCGTTGCTTTAATCGAGCGCTTGGTTTTGTGGAAGAAGTATTTTGGTTTCATCCGATAGTGAACACCGGCTTCGTATCGAACCTTGAGAAGGAGCTGAGCATACTCTCTCAAGGCGGGACTGTGAGTCAGCTGAATAAGGTACGTGATCAACGTCCCTGCTCATATCTCAAACACACCGTCCTCTGTCACATAGGCTGGCCAAAGAAACTCTTCCTCTCTGCGCGTGAGCGTTGACAGTTGACAGTTCCAGACACTTAAAGTGAACAGAATGATGATTACTAAGATCAGTAACTGCGGTTCAGCAGCGTGTATCTGCACCATCTCTGCGTTTGAGTCTTTCGTGTTTTAGTTCCTTCTAACGCGCAATTTTGTATAATACACTATGTGATCAAAAGTTTCCGGACACCTAACTAAAATTGACTTACAAGTTCGTGGCGCCCTCCATCGGTAATGCTGGAATTCAATATGGTGCTGGCCCACCCTTAACCTTGATTACAGCTTCCACACTCGCAGCCATACGTTCAATGTTGCTTGGGGAATGGCAGCCCATTCTTCGCGGATTGCTGCACTGAGGAGAGGTATCGATATCGGTCGGT
Source organism: Schistocerca piceifrons (assembly GCF_021461385.2). Classification (NCBI taxonomy): domain Eukaryota; kingdom Metazoa; phylum Arthropoda; class Insecta; order Orthoptera; family Acrididae; genus Schistocerca; species Schistocerca piceifrons. Next base: position 551,147,752 of record NC_060143.1, read on the forward strand.
GAGGCCTGGCAAAAAGTCGGCGTTCCAAAACATCCCAAAGGTGTTCTATAGGATTCAGATCAGGACCCTGTGGAGGCCAGTCCATTACAGGGATGTTATTGTCGTGTAACCACTCCGCCACAGGCCGTGCATTATGAACAGGAGCTCGATCGTGTTGAAAGATGCAATCGCCATCCCCAAATTGCTCTACAACAGTGGGAAACAAGAAGGTGCTTAGAACATCAGTGTAGGTCTGTGCAGTGATAGTGCCACGCAAAACAACAAGGGGTGCAGGCCCCGTCCATGAAAAACACGACCACACCATAACACCACCACCTCCGAATTTTACTGTTGGCACTACACTCGCTTGCAAATGACGTTCACCGGGCATTCGCCATACCTACACCCTGCCATCGGATCGCCACATTGTGTACCGTGATTCGTTACTCCACACAACGTTTTGCACTGTTCAATCGTCCAATGTTTACGCACCTTACACCAAGCGAAGCGTAGATGGCATTTACCGCCGTGATGTGTGGCTTATGAGCAGCCGATCGATCATGACATCCAAGTTTTCTCACCTCCCGCCTAACTGTCATTGTACATGCAGTGCATCCTGATTCAGTTTGGAATTCCTGTGTGATGGCCCGGATAGATGTCTGCTTATTACACACTACGACCCTCTTCAACTGTCACCGGTCTCTGTCAGTCAACAATTTTTTAGTCTACGCTAATTTTCGTATTTTCTCTAATTTCGAGTTGCGTGTGGCTGCAGGTAAAATAGTTTTGTATTGTTCGGTTTTCATGAGGGTTACAATCCAGTGTGCCTCATTTGTAGATCAACACTGGTTTCGACGAACAGCAGTCAAATTATAGTTGTTTAATTTCTTTATATATTCTGCGACATTTGGTCGCCTTTTTATTTACGTTATTAACGACACACCCTGAATCCCATTTCCCCCCTCTCTTCCGGCTTGGGGCTTTTAAAAGTTAATAACTACAGGAGGACGACTTGTGTGGCGTAATGATAACTTTGTTTTGCTCGGGCCACTGCGTAGAATTATGATTATAGCTTGGAGAACAACGATAGCTAACTGAACATTAACTCCAAATTATAATATAACTTAAAACGACATAAGCAGCAGGTGACAGGAAATTTGTTAGAGGCACGATTTACCGACAAACATCATCTTAGTTCAGCCAATTTTAACCAAATATTTATGTTATATACACAAAAGTTACTCGTGAATCGGTCTGTATATTAGTGAATACCGTATCGAGAGTCCTGCAGTTGTTCATTAGATTAGCCTTCACATACAGACAGGTAAAAACTAGACTTGATTGAATGCAATGTGTAATTAGTATTGTCTCTCGATACGGTAACTATTAAGGGTGATCAAAAAGTTTCCGTTTGAGGACTTTGCTGCAGCGAATACGCAACATAGCGCGACTCCGATGTAGGTATATAAGCACCGACATGTAGGGGGGGGGGGGGGGCGCTGAATGCAGAAACGAGAACTATGGCGATGTTATTACCAAATGCGTCCAAACAGGACCAACGTGCTGCTAGTTTTTCTTGGATATGGAATAACAAACACTGGTAGACGTCCATCAGAGCCTGAAGAATGTTTGCCTCCTGGGGTAGCCGCGCGGTCTCAGGCGTCTTGTCACGGTCCACGCGGCTCCCCGCGGAGGAGATTCGAGTGCTCCCTCGGGCATGGGTGTGTGTGTTGTCCATGGCGTAAGTTAGTTTAAGTTAGATTATGTAGTGTGTAAGCTTAGGGAACAATGAACAAAGCGTTTGGTCCCAAAAGATGAAAAAATGTGTTTGGGGCAGCACATCTGTGGAAAGGTGAGCCAAGTTCTGTGTTGGTCGCCATTCGACACAAGACGCCAGTCGATCTAGGAAGTCAGCACAAACTACTTCAATTCAAATGGGAAACACTGGAGCACCTGCTCTATAGTCCAGATCTCTCCCTGTACAATTATCACACTTTCAGTCCCTTAAAAGATACTTTGAAGGGTCGACGATTCTTGTCGGACGAATATATGCAGCAGTTAGTTACAGACTTCTTCATGCAACAGGACACAGTCTTTGACCAAACAGGTATCTTCGACCTGGTGCATCGGTGGGATGATTGCCTCAATGCTCAAAACGATCTTGCCTGACTGGCATACTGATTCTGGCCTTAATGCCCTTGGAATGGAAACCATTTGATCGTCCACTATTCATTGCAATTAACTGCAATTTCTTATCGACAATTAATTTTCCGCTCCATAGTTATATGTTCGTTGTAATAAAAAGTCATAAGATTTAAAAGTTCCTATTTGGGAGCTGAATACAGAGGTGCACCTTTTGCGAAAAGGACCCACCAAATACGAATGAAATCTTCAACGCGAAGAATGTCTTTCTCACATTCTGCAACACACTGACAATTTTGCTATTGAAAATTTCCTTAGCCTGTGGCGATGGTTGCTCTTTTTCCTAGGGATATATGTCCTGAGACTGGCGGAAGGAGGTCTCCTTGGAGCTTGGAAAAGACAGTTAGAGGCACCGACAGACTGAAGTCTTGGGTCAGCCCATGATGCTCGTTCAAACACTTACTTTGCAAGAGGCCGGCCTGTGATATATTGAGACCTGTTTTAAGTGTCCAGGTTGAGCGAACGTTCCACCCTGGCCAGTAGTTTCAGAATCTGATGAATTTGCAATTATTGGTTAGCGCACTAAGTGGGTGACGATGTACAGCCTTAGAAATAAAACACGGCCGCCGACTGTTCGCAGCAGAGACTAAATCGGCGTCAGTCTCTTAAGCTTGCCAATGTAACTGGCTGCCCTACATAATTCTGTCTGGCCATATACACGACCTGACAACGCTGCAGGATGCCGAAGCATATGGAGGACGTGCTGCCATTCTTCGCTAGACACTACAGAGCTGTATATACTCGTAGTCCAGTGGAAGTCGGTTTATAGCCGTGACACGAAGCGGACCTACGAGGCACTATGAGGAGCACTCTGCAGGCGTTTCTCCCAAGAACTGAAGTTCAGCAAATTGATGGGCACGTTGGAGCTATTTCAGTTGATGACTCAGATTTCGGCCTCCACACCCTGCATGTTTTTGAACTTCCCTCTGGGTTACTGGAAGACGTGTTCATTTCTACCTTCTGACCGTACGGAAATGGCATCAGTCACGTCGCAGAAAAACGGCGGACCTGGCAGGTCTTAAGTAGCGTGCATCAGATCAAACTTGAACTGACAAAGCAGGTACCTTCTTATTTGACGATTGAGGCGTGTGGGTGATCATAATTTACGACAGTCTGAACGAACTTGTGGAGGCTGCGGCCACGAGGGCCACATCTGGTCGACTTTCCTCTGCAGACGACTGATTCAGACGCTAGTAGGAGATGGCGCACCATCCGTAACATATTTAGTGCTTCTTGTCACCTAGCCACTGTAGCGAAAGTGTTGGATGCACCTGCCTAGATACCTTCCGTTTAGCCATAGTTGACAGCCACTGACGGGGAAGCGAGTCTTCAGATTCCCTCTCCATCACTTCTGGAGGAAATGACGCCCTTGCACGCCCGTCAAAACCCGAGAAGCGATCTTACAGTTGCGATGCCCGTCGACTTTAGTGTCGTACCAACCTCTGCTTTCCGCGCAGGTGGGACGGGGTCGATTGATAGCCAATCTCATTCCAATACAGAACAAAACGTTCAGAAGCAGAAGGCACCGAGGGAGCGCAAGAGATGTATTCGTATGCCACCTGACGACTGTCTCCTCAGGATGGCCGCATGGGACGGAAAACCGACGTCGGAAAACGCATCAATCTCGGAAGGCTAAGGGGACGCCCTACCTCTTTACAGAGGTGGTCTTATGGTCTTACCTCTTTTCATGAGACATCAAGATACATTGGTGCAGGGTGGTGGCTTTAATTCCATCCTCCACCCCAAAGATTATTTGCTGTGACATTCACCTTTCACAGAGCTTGTCACAATCATTGACCATCTTCAATTTGTGGATATGTGGGAACATGTTCATGGCGACTGTCCTAATTTCGTTCACTACAGCACACATTCTTCAACTCGCCTAGATCGCAATTATATCTCACGCTCACTAGCGGGAGGTACCTGACTGGCTGAAAGTAAGTTTCCACATCTACATCTACATGTACATGGATACTCTGCAAATCACATTTAAGTGCCTGGCAGAGGGTTCATCGAACCACCTCAACAATTCTCTATTATTCCAAACTCGTAAAGCGCGCGGAAAAAATTAACACCTATATCTTTCCGTACGAGCTCTTATTTCCCTTTTTGGGGTGATCGTTCCTCATTATGTAGGTCGGTGTCAACAAAATATTTTCGCATTCGGAGGATAAAGTTGGTGATTGGAATTTCGTGAGAAGATTCCGTCGCAACGAAAAATGCCTTTCCTTTAACGATTTCTAGCCCAAATCCTGTATCATTTCTGTGACACTCTCTCTCTTATTTCGCGATCATACGAAACGTGCTGCCTTTCTTTGAACTTTTTCTATATACTCCGTCAGTCCCATCTGGTAAGGATCCCACACCGCCCAGCAGTATTCTAAAAGAGGACGGACAAGCGTAGTGTGGGCAGTCTCCTTAGTAGGTCTATTACATTTTCTAAGTGTCCTGCCAATACAAAGCAGTCTTTGGTTAGCCTTCCCCACAACATTTTCTATGTGTTCCTTCCAATTTAAGTTGTTCGTAATTGTAATACCTAGGTATTTAGATGAATTTATGGCTTTAGATTAGACTGATTTATCATGTAACCGAAGTTTAATGAGTTCCTTTTAGCACTCATGTGGATGACCTCACACTTACCGTTATTCAGGGTCAACTGCCACTTTTCGCACCATTCAGATATTTTTTCTAAACCGTTTTGCAGTTTGTTTTGATCTTATGATGACTTTATTACTCGACAAACGGCAGCGTCATCTGCAAACAACCAAAGACGGCTGCTCAGATTGTCTCCCAAATCGTTTATACAGATAAGAAACAGCAAAGGGCCTATAACACTACCTTGGGGAACGCCAGAAATCACTTCTGTTTTACACGATGACTTTCCGTCAATTACTATGAACTGTGACCTCTCTGACAGGAAATCTCAAATCCAGTCTCATAACTGAAACGATATTCCATAAGCACGCAATTTCAATACGAGCCGCTTGTGTGGTACAGTGTCAAAAGCCTTCCGGAAATCCAGAAATACGGAATCGATCTGAAATACCTTGTCAATAGCACTCAACACTTCATGTGAATAAAGAGCTAGTTGTGTTTCACAGGAACGATGTTTTCTAAACTTATGTTGACTGTGTGTCAATATACAGTTTTCTTCTGGGTAATTCATAATGTTCGAACACAATATATGTTCCAAAATCCTGCTACATATCGACGTTAACGATATGGACCTGTAATTTAGTGGATTACTCTTACTACACTTTCTTGAATATTGGTGTGACCTGTGCAACTTTCCAGTCTTTGGGTATGGATCTTTCGTCGGTTGTATATGATTGTTCAGTATGGAGCTAATGCATCAGCATACTCCGAAAGGAACCTAATTGGTATACAGTCTGGACCAGAAGACTTGCTTTTATTAAGTGATTGAAGTTGCTTCACTATCCGAGGATATTTACTTCTACATTACTCATCTTGGCAGCTGTTCTTGATTCGAATTCTGGAATATTTACTTCGTCTTTTTTTATGAAGGCATTTCGGAAGACAGTGTTTAGTAACTCTGCTTTGGCAGCACTGTCTTCCATAATATCTCCACTGCTATCGCGCAGAGAAGGCATTGATTGTTTCTTGCCGCTAACATTCTTCACATACGACCAAAATGTCTTGGGATTTTCTGCCAGGTTTCGAGACAACGTTTCATTGTGGAAACTGTTATAGGCATCTCGCATTGAAGTCCGCCCTAAATTTCGAGCTTCTGTAATAGATCGCCAATCTTGGGGATTTTGCGTCTGTTTAAATTTGGCAAGTTTATTTCGTTGTTTCTGCAACAGTGTTCTAACACGTTTGGTGTACCAAGGATGATCAGCTCCGTCGTTTGTTAATTTTATTTGGTATCAAATTCTCAATTGCTGCCGAAATTATTTCTTTGAATTTAAGCCACATCTGGTCTACACTTATATTATTAATTTGGAATGAGTGGTGATTGTCCCTCAGGAAAGCGTCAAGTGAATTTTTATCTGCTTTTCTGAATAGGTATATTTTTCGCCTATTTTTCGGGGGTTTGGGAATTACAATATACAATCTCGCTACGACAACCCTGTGTTCACTAATCCCAGGATTATTTGTTGCTAAGAGGTCAAGTGTGTTTTCACAACCGTTTACTATTCACGTGGGCTGATGAACTAACTGCTCGAAATAATTTTGGGAATATGCGTTTAGCACAATTTCGGATGATATTTTATGCGTACCTCTGGAATTAAACATGTATTTCCGCCAACATATCGAGGGTAAATTAAAGTCACCACCAACTATTTTCGTACGAGTCGGGTACGTGCTTGAAATCAAACTCAAGTTTTCTTTGAACCTTTCAGCAACTGTATCATCTGAACTGGGAGGTTTGTAAAAAGATCCAATTATTATTTTATTCCGGTTGCCAACAATGACATCTGCCCATACTAACTCACAGGAAGTATCTACTTCAATTTCGCGACAAGTTAAACTACTTCTGACAGCAACAACCACGCCACCGCCAACCGTGTTTAGCCTGTCCTTTCGGAACACCGTTAGGTTCTTCGCAAAAATTTCGGCTGAGCTTATGTTCGGCTCTAGCCAGCTTTCAGTGCCTATAACGATTTGAGCTTCAGTGCTTTCTATTAGCGCTTGGAGCTATGGTATTTTCCCAACACAGCTACGACAATTTACAACTGTTATGCCAATTGTTCCTTTATCTACGTTCTTCCTGCGTTTAGCCTGCTCCCTTTGTGACTCAAGCCCTTCTTGTGTAGCCACATCCTGCGTGTAGTGGACAGCTGACCTATTCAGCGGAACCCGAAACCCAACCACCCTTTGGCGGAAGTCGAGGAATCTGCAGCCTACACAGTCGCAGAACCAGAGAGAATCTCTTCTGATCCAAAGTAACACACATCATTGGTACTGACAGGTGCCACCACCTGCAGTTGGCTGCACCCTGTGCTTTTCATGGGATCCAGGAGGACTCTTCCCACATCTGGAATGACTCTACCCAGTATGCGCACGGGTGCACCTAGGATTTCTTACCCTCCTTGTCGGCCAAGTCCCTAAGGGGACCCATAGCGCGCCTAACGTTGGAGCTCCCAAATACCAATAATCCCACCCTCTGCGATTGCCCGGATATTGCAGGCTGAGTGGTTTCCTCTGAAACAGGACAGGTGACAGCATCTGGCTCAGCGACAGTGTCAGCCACAGACAGCACCTGGAACCTGTTTGTCAGACAAACCGGGAACGCCTTACATGAGACCGCCTGGGAAGTCTTGCACCACCTTCTTCAACCCGGGGCGACCTCCCACTCGACCACAGGTGAAGGGTCAGCCTCAGTGCCAGCAGTAACTGGGTTGGCCACTCGTGAGGACCGATCGGAGGACTCAGACGTGCTGGACGTCCGTTGGATCCCCACGGCCAGCACACAGCAGTTGGTCGGTTTTTCCGATCATGCGCCATTTGCCTGCACTGTCACACTTGACCAACAGATGGTTTGGAATGGAGGGGTGTTTGGAAGCTCAATGTGGCCCTATTGGCGTCTCCTGACTATTTGCAACTTATCGATGTGACTTGGCATTCATGTTGCCAATGCCATGGCTCTTAATTGTCTACGATGTAATGGTGTCTGTTATGCACAAAAGCTGCATTCTATTTGTCCTTGATGACCTACGAAAGCATGGAGGAGTCAATCCCTGAACTTTTTCTATCGGGTGATGAGGGACTGCTCTATGATGCTTTTTCACCTGAACAATGTACAATAGTGAACTGTGCCAAAACACAGGCTGTAGCTTCACTCGCCGCCACCTTGAAGGGATGCTAGTGTGAGGCACTCTTGTGACAATATGCGTTTGGAAGCTCCATTGATGTATCATCTTCTAGCAACAGGCGGCAACGGCGCCATCCTCTGATTCGACGCTTCACTAATGACAAAGGCAGCTAATATGACACCTAATGTGGCTTTGGACTCGCCCTTCACGAGCATTGTGCTCACCATTTACGAGCTGTCATTGACGATGTCTCTTGGCGCGTGTTCATATAGAGGCATGAGTAAGGGAAGACGAAGTCCTTGATCCTATCCTAGTGAGAGCAGCTAATATGTCATCTGACGGCATCCCCTCGAATTTTATCAAGCTCTCCGACATTTCTTAGCACCCAAATGGACTGAACTGATGTCCACCATGGTGAGGGTCCCCGTTGCCTTTGTAGAGGGCCCCGTTTTCCCATTCACGAACCACCAGAGTGTCCATACTATCAGAGACTGTCTCCTCTTGACCGTGCTAAATAGCGAAATGAAGTTCTTTAGCGGTGTAACTTAAGAGAACGGCTCGTTATGTGATGTCCTACGGTCAGGTGTCACAAGGTGGAGCATGCAACATTTGGACAGCGCTCTGCCGCTATAGGGGTATGATTACTCTCATTTGAGCTCAACATTTTCCTGCAGCGTAGGCCTCCTCAGACACATATCCGTCATATGGGATACACAGAAACCATTGTTGAGGTGGTCATACGTTTCCTGCACAGCGCAACATCCTAGGTCCTGTATAATAGCAGGCTCAGACAACTGATTCTATCACGTGTTGTGCAGTGCTGTACGCTTTCGCTCTAGAACCATTGTTATGTGGACTACTACAACGACTGAAGGGGATGTCCCAAGGTGGACATCGATATTCCTGCACCGCCTTTCCAGACAATTTGGTCCTCTGCCTTGAAAGTGCTGACAATAACTGGGTGGGATTTGCGTAGGTGACGATCAATGGAAAAGCGGATCTCTTAATGAACGTAAATTGCGAGCAATGTGTATTGGTATAGGCCCGCCTCAGTGGAGCGTTGACTTGCTCACTGTGAGCGATGCCTTAATCTGCCTTCACACCGATTTTATGATTGACCTGCGGCGATCTGTGGCCATCAACTGCAGATGGCTGCTGCAGCAGATCGGGTTTTGTCTTGTTAAACATCATCTCCACTGCCTTTACCTTCTGCATTGTACACGCTATGTCAACACTTACATAGCATCACAGATTCCTCATGTGGTGCAGACTCTTCCGGTCATGCACACGCTAGTTCGCCAAATGTTGGCGGCAGTGGTTTCCTTCGTTTGTAGGTCCACATGCCAATGACGTCGATAAGCTCCACTCACATACTGTCTATAGGGTTGGCGTCAGGCGATCGTGGGACGAACGCCATTAACTTGGTCCTGTCTTGTCCCTGAAACCAGTTATCAAGAGCTCTGCTTTGATGAATGGATCTTTGCTCCTATAAATAAAGTGTTACCTAGTTATTTCATCGAAGTGTATTATTTTAAAAAATACACTCCTGGAAATGGAAAAAAGAACACATTGACACCGGTGTGTCAGACCCACCATATTTGCTCCGGACACTGCGAGAGGGCTGTACAAGCAATCATCACACGAACGGCACAGTGGACACACCAGGAATCGCGGTGTTGGCCGTCGAATGGCGCTAGCTGCGCAGCATTTGTGCACCGCCGCCGTCAGTGTCAGCCAGTTTGCCGTGGCATACGGAGCTCCATCGCAGTCTTTAACACTGGTAGCATGCCGCGACAGTGTGGACGTGAACCGTATGCGCAGTTGACGGACTTTGAGCGAGGGCGTATAGTGGGCATGCGGGAGGCCAGGTGGACGTACTGCCGAATTGCTCAACACGTGGGGCGTGAGGTCTCCACAGTACATCGATGTTGTCGCCAGTGGTTGGCGGAAGGTGCACGTGCCCGTCGACCTGGGACCGGACCGCAGCGACGCACGGATGCACGCCAAGACCGTAGGATCCTACGCAGTGCCGTAGGGGACCGCACCGCCACTTCCCAGCAAATTAGGGACACTGTTGCTCCTGGGGTATCGGCGAGGACCATTCGCAACCGTCTCCATGAAGCTGGGCTACGGTCCCGCACACCGTTAGGCCGTCTTCCACTCACGGCCCAACATCGTGCAGCCCGCCTCCAGGGACGAATGGAGACGTGTCGTCTTCAGCGATGAGAGTCGCTTCTGCCTTGGTGCCAATGATGGTCGTATGCGTGTTTGGCGCCGTGCAGGTGAGCGCCACAATCAGGACTGCATACGACCGAGGCACACAGGGCCAACACCCGGCATCATGGTGTGGGGAGCGATCTCCTACACTGGCCGTACACTACTGGTGATCGTCGAGGGGACACTGAATAGTGCACGGTACATCCAAACCGTCATCGAACCCATCGTTCTACCACTCCTAGACCGGCAAGGGAACTTGTTGTTCCAACAGGACAATGCACGTCCGCATGTATCCCGTGCCACCCAACGTGCTCTAGAAGGTGTAAGTCAACTACCCTGGCCAGCAATATCTCCGGATCTGTCCCCCATTGAGCATGTTTGGGACTGGATGAAGCGTCGTCTCACGCGGTCTGCACGTCCAGCACGAACGCTGGTCCAACTGAGGCGCCAGGTGGAAATGGCATGGCAAGCCGTTCCACAGGACTACATCCAGCATCTCTACGATCGTCTCCATGGGAGAATAGCAGCCTGCATTGCTGCGAAAGGCGGATATACACTGTACTAGAGCCGACATTGTGCATGCTCTGTTGCCTGTGTCTATGTGCCTGTGGTTCTGTCAGTGTGATCATGTGATGTATCTGACCCCAGGAATGTGTCAATAAAGTTTCCCCTTCCTGGGACAATGAATTCACGGTGTTCTTATTTCAATTTCCAGGAGTGTATATTTATGAGTGGCACGGTGTGTTGGTATTTTCTACACCATTTAAGAATTCAACTCCTGCCATAGCTGAGAGATCTAGGCTAAACAGCCGATGAGGGACGCGGTTTACCGAGTTCCAACATATGATGAGAGTCGTAGCCTGCTGAGAGGCACCTTCGGACCAATCGGTTGAATCAGATACGAATGATGTGGTATCGAAATGAGATGTATAAAAAAATCCCACAATTTTAACTTCTGCGTTGCGACAGAGCATTGCAATAACACTCCCTCGGTGGAGTAACAAGCACCAGCTGTACAAGAAATATGAAATGAAAAGGCCAGAGGACCCAACCGGCGAAATTCGGTCGGTGGGTAGCAAGTTTCATTTCAGGTGACGCCACATTGGGCAGCCTGCGTGTCGGTGGTGATAAGGACAACTCAACACCGAGGCCACGAGCGGAGAAAATCGCAAATACGGCCGGGAATCGAACTCGCACCGCTGCATGGGGGCACACACGTTACCACTCAGTTAAGCAGGCGGGCTGTACAGGAAAGAGTAAGGAAAATGACGTAATAGTTGTTGCGAATTCAGAAAAAAGGCCGAAGAGGTCAACATACATGTGAACACTGGGTACTAAAGTTAATCAAATCGAAATGTTCAACCATCGCGCAAGTAGTCCAGAAGTTATATCAGATGCCTAACACAGGTGAATAGAAAAATAGCAATAACAAAACAAGCATTTATGGTTGAGACATTCCAACAATTCAACGTAACAGAGGAAATACGCAGCTCCAAGGCAAAATCTGCTGTACGCGATTTACATCTCTATGAACCCTGAGGATTCAAGCTGAGGTTCGGCTTGAAGCAACAGTAATTTATTTGCAGAGGACAAAGAACAGAAAAATGTAGGTGAAAACTGTTAAATACCTGAATACGCGACAAAGAACAAAGAAGGCAAATGAGTAAAATAAAAGAAGATGGAAACTCTTTCGTTACATTTCTGACACATCCCCCTTCTAATGAATGTATTTAGAGGCAAATTATGAGACTAGAAGCTATGAGGGTGACAGAGGAAACTAATTTCATGACATCGGGACTAGAACAAAATGCAATAACTATACTGGGGACAACAGCGAAATACTAAATGACAGAGTAGCATTGTTGTTATGACAAATTGTAGTCTTTAGGAAATGAAAAGGTGAATATATGAAAACTATCGAAAACCGTTATGATATTTCCTGTTCAAATCTGCTGGAAGTAGAGGTCTCATTGAAGTTACAGCAGCTCGACGCTTATATTCACTATGTATTCTCGAATACTAACATAGGCCTAACTGTTGACGATGGCATCAGTTTTCCACAGGTGCCCTATTCACCAAGCCGAGATGTAAGCCCAAATGCCAACAGAAAAGTATCCGCTTCTCTCCCATTCCACAAGATACTTTGGACTGAAGCTCTCTCCCCATGGCCAATACACATAGTAATATTAAAACTGTTTTGTGCATTTTGTGTTCAGACATCATTCCGTAAGTCGTCACCAGATGGACTGAAAGTCAAATTAACATCGCATTCAGAATCACATTCAACCCAAAATTGAGTATTACTTTTGGTAATGGAGTGTCGAAGCAATTAAACTTCGATAATACCAATACGAATATTTTGATAGCCGAAAGGCCCCATTACTATGCATCTATTAGGAATTAATTAAGATTTAATTGTAAGAGCTTGAGAAAATAACTAGAGGCCTTGGCCTTCGCTCCGTTTTCTTAACATCTTGTTGTTATTTTGGACCTCGGTGTTAGGAATATTCCAAGTAGATATCCTCATTCATACGGCACTTTTTACCTTTCTTGTCAAAGCATCAGTACCAATTAAATTGTACTCGTTGTGAGCAGATGATAGAAACAAGTGTATGTTCAGAATGGTATGGTTGCTCAGTGAATGTGGTGGTATTAGGCTGTCCACGTGGTCTGAATGACGTCAGTGATGACGCATTAACTCTATCGCTAATTACCTTAGTAATGATAAGGTGGGGGCGACTGAGCCTCTTGTGGGCAACGAGTCTGATTAAGCTCTCCATATATCATCCTGCTCTGCGAGCAAGCCTACATTATACATTGTCTTGCAATTAGAAACTACTGCCCTGCTTCACCGCCTCACCTTTCCCTCAAGCACAAGCAGAGTATGGGACAAAAAATTGCTAACTTTTTAAAGAAAACCTCCGCCACTCTGCTCATTCTAATACACAAAGCATGTTCGCAGCATATTGGTGGCGGAACAATGACTATGCAGTACTGAAAAAAAATCTACAATCGGAATTTAAATAATTTGCGACTTTCGGCACAGACATATACTTTTTCAGTAATACACGAAGCACCTGTCTCAGTAGCACCAAGCAGACACAGCGTTCATTCTTGTGGTAATTACAATAAGTCTGCTGACACTTACTTATCAAATACGAGGGTTGGAACTTTAATAGTGGCAACTATTTATATACAGCTCGTAGAAAATAGATACGTGTTTCAAGTTTTACTGACCTTCAAAGAAGTCAACAGCACTGTGTATAGCCCTTGCCAGCGATGTGGAAGTCGTAGGATACTCTTAGCAATGCCAGATGCGTTGACAGTTCGATCGGCGCGGTCTGTTGCCCAACGAATTTGTAGCAGTTCTGATGCGAATGCCATGAAGTGTTTCCTTCAGTTTAGAAATCGAGTTGAAGTTATGAGGGCTTAAATCGTAGGTTGTGTTCGAAAAATGAACAGCACAGAGTCAGAGGTGATGACACTTTCTGCAGGACCTGCAGGACAATGCTCAAGCACGGACAGTGCAAGCTGTTACTGATTTGTTTGACTGATGGGGCTGCTAAGTGCTATACCACCTACTGCACTCCCCTGACTTAAGCCCTCGTTAGGTCAACTTGATTTCTAAACTGAAAGAAACGCTTCACGGCATTCGCTTCAGAACTGCTACAAATTGGTCAGGCAATAGACCGAGCCACTCAAACTGTGAACACAACTGGCACTGCTAAGAGTATACTACGACTTTCACATTGCTGGTGACTACTCTGAAGGTCAGTAAAACTTTGAAACACGTATCTATTTGTACAAGCTATAAATAAATAGTTGCCACTATTAAAGTTCCAATCCTCGTATTACCATCTGCTATGCAACTGAAATGACAGTCACTACACTTGTTTTATATGTTACAGTGAGTTAAGTCATAAGTTCGTTGCAATCCTGTTTCCCCTGTTATAAAAGATACCGAGTATTAATTATTTGACTATATAGGGGCCACACTGTAATTCACAAGTATCTGACATGAATTAAGGGCATCACATACCGATGTCTAAGGAAATGATGCTGTTGAAGCGTTATTGCACAGATAGCAAGACAAACGTCCGGAAATCACTAGTATTGTCTCAAAAAAAAATTATGTGTAAAATTTCAATTTGGCTACTGACAAGGGGACCTTCCAAGATCTGAAATTTAGTTCGGGATCAGACTTTGTGGATTACAGATCTACCTCAAGGATGCCCACTCATAAAAGTGTTACAGCGCGCAACGCAGAAAATTCCGAAAAAAGGGCTCTAAAGTTTTAAACGCCGCTCATTCACACCTCATATACGGATCATAAGCAGCAAAGCAGTACAAAAATGAAGTAGTTCGATCAGTAGTGTAGTAGACACTCATGCGGATGATCTAGGTTCGATCTTATTTACTGGTGGGTAGGTAGGATTCCTTTAAAAATTATAAAAACTATTAAATAAAGTAAGTAATCTGTGTATTATCAATTAGATTGTAAATAATTTTATTTTGTTTGTAAAATGGCTCTCACAGCTATTTAAAATGTGAATTATACTCATCAATATTTTCTTTTTAAAAAGTTGAATAATTTCAAATGCATTTTTGATGGAAGTAAATTAGCTAACATGTCGCAAGATTCTGAGTCAAGTTTCAGTTACACGGTGTACAACTTTGCTTCTGCTGTTTGACGATAGGTGGCGACAACACAAAGTAGCAGTCGAAAGAAACAGATCGCAGATGTTAGGCAGTTAGCTTGGACCCCAGTCAACAGAACCTCATTCAAATTAAATGTTTATGTAGAGTAACTCAAATGCAGTTATTTTAGGAACATCATTAGCAACAGTCTTTTCATTAGCAGGAAAAGTTTGCAACTATGTCCAAGCACACATCCGATACTATCATTTATATCCATGTAAATGTAATGTTGCTTTCACTAATAAATTTATTTAAAATTTCATCTGCCTCAATGTGAAAATTTTTTTTTGGATGTATAAATCTTTTTCAAATTATATTGACCAATATGAATTACTACTGTCTCTCTATCACAATACATTTTTATTGTATAAAAACCACCTAGTGCAACATTACCACAGCTAGCTCATACAGATACAGACAATCTTTTTCTGAGAACGAATGACTTACCACTAAACTGAGACGGATAACCCATTTACTACCCATAAAAATATTATTAATGAAATAAAAACAGATTGGTAATCAAAAATGAAATACCAAATAAGAAACAGAAAAATATTCATGGCAACCCCTTACCTAATTCTGTTCAATGTGCTTTAGTAATTTCAAGGTGATGTGAAGAGGCAGCATTAATGATTGATACTTATATTCTCGCTTTGTGGTGGCTGAAATAGAATAAAATCAGTCGTTTTTAGGTTTACTCCAACCAAATGTTTAGATGAGCTAAAATATCAAGAATTTATAAAAATGTGTAAAAATGGAAGATAGAAATAGCGACAACATTACTACCTCTTTTGAGAATAATGAAGAAATTATACTATTTGATGAATGACAAGGTAATATGCTTGTAGTATTTGATGATTTCATTCTCAAAAATCAGGATGTTTTTAGAGGATATTTTACTAAAGCCTGACATTTAGGAATAAACTGTTTTTATTTAGCTCAGATAAACTCAAAAATACCAGAACAATTAGTGAGAGATAACCTAAATTTTTTAAATATATTTCGTAGAGATGAGACAAATTTAAATCATATTTACCACGAGTTTGATGCTGGTGATTTGAAGTTTGATGATTTTAAAGAATATTGTAGTAAATGCTGGAATAATGGTCAGTTCGAATTTTTATGATAGAAATGACTAGAAAACCTAACAAAGAAAACTGCAGATATCAAATTGAAGATATTTTTACATCACCCATCATACATTAGATATGATTTATTAATGTTCTTTATTTACAGTAAACGTTTGCAAAATATGACTCACATGTTAGTAAAAAAGCTAGATGAATCAAAAAGAAAAAGAAGGAATTAAAAGAAGACTTTACAAAATGGAAAAGACAACCAAGAATAGAATATGAAAACTATAAAAAAGAATATCAGCCTTGCAACACAAGGAAGTGAAGAAGGATTAAGTGACAACGTTCTGAATGCTATTCAAGAAAATTTGGAAGTTGAAAAACAAATGATTCTTTATGACCATTACTTAGAAGAATTTAATGACATACCACCAATAAAAATATGCTTATAAATTAAGTGAATCTGAAATACAAGATGCATTGAATAAATACTGAAGAAGAGAAAAAGAACAAAAAAAGATAAAGAACAAAATTTTAAGGAAATAAATCTAAGTGGAAGATTATTCAAATGTATCGGTCACATTGAAGATAAAATTCTTAGACTGAGATCTATTGGTTATCTTAAATATGTTGGTACATAAATTAACTATTGGTGAAAATATATGCAATGCTACAGATGTACTTTCGAATCTTTTGACTAAAAAAACACATTATTGCTAAACCACTTAAATATATCTTATGTGTGAATTGATCGACAGATAAGTAGTTAATCATGAAGTCGAATTAGCTGGAAATAAATATCATAACAAAAACGTAGCAATAATGCAAATGTTAACAAAAGAATTTTGTGACTTCATAACCAATAATCAAAAATTAAAATCATATATGACTAGAGTGTTAATAGCTTGTCACACACTTTTTGGAAACCTGAAAAACAGGGAAAAGATTGAGTAAATTGGATTTTAAATAATTTCCAATGCCAGAGATGCATCTCCCAGGATGACCAGAACTTGGTGATATGGTCATAAATTTCTTAGAAGAAGCATGCAACAAACATAACATTGCATACAGAGATAATAAGGATTTAGAAACTAAATATCAAGCTGATGAATACCTTTAGCTAGCTACATAAAAGAGAATGTTTACTAAAGATGCATCACTTGGAGAAAAATTATTAGCAACAACAGTTAGAGACATAATGTATGGGAAGAGAAAATTGGGAATGGGTTTGGATGTTGGTGAAAGTGAGTGAGGACTAAAAAAATAGTCTCATAACAATTTTTAGGCACACTAGGTCACAACGTCTAACCGTAACCTGACGAACGGTTACAACAACTGGCAGATAAAACGGGCCTTAAGACCGAAGAAGCCGAGACCGCAGCCTTCCGAGGACGAAGACAAACCGGTTGCGACGGCGATTATACCATATGTCGGGAACACATCGGCAAATATCGGCAGAATACTCAGAAAATATAATGTCAAGTGCGTGTTTCGCCCTCCATCCAAAACGAAAACATTATTAGGATGAGTCAAGGACGACTCAGGACTCCGGAACCGGGAGTTTACAGCTTCCCTTGCCAGTGCAGGGAAATGTATATAGGCCAGATCATCCGGACAGTACAGGACAAATGTAGTGAACATAAACGCCACGCAGACAACGCACAGCCGACCAAGTCCGCCGTGGCAGAGCACTGTATCTCACATGGACATGACATGAACTATCATGGCACAAAGGTGTTACATCAATCGAACACCATCTGGGACTATATCCTCAAAGAGACAGTGGAGATCCGGCTGAATGGCGAACTAATAAATAAAGACAGCGCTTTCCAGTTAAGCAAGGCCAGAGATCCAGCCTTGAGTGTGATTAAAACTCAACGACAGTCTACACGGAAATCCGCTCCTGTCAGGACACCTGTAGAAGAAGAAGCATTGTCGCCACGACGGCAGAGTTCCGTAAGCGGTCGTGGCCGCGGAAGAACTGCGGCCCATGAGCTGTCGCGGGGCGCCGCACTTCCCCCACCACCGGCCGCGGACCGCTCGGAATGCCTGAAGATGGCAAGAAGTTGGCTTGCCGAAATATCGCGCTTTTTGGAAGACACTACCTGGTTGAAAACCCGACAAATTTTCAAGATTTCCACAGGTCCTAAAGATTGTGATTTGGAATGTATTCTGAAGTATTGTGTTGAAAATACAATAAAAACAATAGAGTTTACACAGGAACTAAACTGCTGTTATTGGAGATAAAGCATTTAGAAATACAAATTACAAATAGAACCAATTTTGTACAAGAGCCATTTAGTAGCTTTCCAAAATTAATTGGTTTAAAAGAATTGAAGAAATGTTAGTTCCCAAATTTATTCAATACCCAAGAAAATGAAAATTAAATAGGATTTATTGGAGATGTCAAATATTATTGTGTTGAACGTATGAAACCAGAGAAAGAGAAATATGTCTCAAATGGGATAGGCAAAAAGTTAAAGAAAATTATGTATGCAATATAGCAAAGAAATGAATGAATACTGCCATTCTGATGTAGATATACTGAGAAGAGATTGTTTAGAAATAGGAAAACCATTCATTGAATTAGCTAATATAGATCCATTATGTTATTTAACAATTGCTAGAGTTTTCAGGGCTGTAACAGATGTAAATATTTCCCTAATAGAACAATTGCTGAATTGAATAAAGAGCAGAAGCAAAACTATAGCAAAGAGTCTGTTGCTTGGCTAAATTGTTTAAACAATAATAGTATTCTACATGCTCTTAATGGTAGTGAAGCAAGTATATCTGGAGCAAAAGTAGATGTCTTTGATAAAGAAAACAGTAGTTTTCATCAATATCATAGCTGTTTCTGGCATGGATGTAAAAATGTTTTAAAACTGAAATGGTTAACAATATAAATAAAGAATCGATGAATGACATGTATCAAATGACATTAATAAGAAGCACAAATATACAGAATACTGGAGAATTTAGTGGAGATTTGGAAATGTGCATGTATTAACACAGTAGATTTTTAAAATATTAATAAATTAAAAAAGTTGCCTAAAGTTAATGAACCCTTAAATCCAAAAGGTGCATTTTATGGTTGTCAAACTAATATCATAAAATTAAGAGATAAAGCAAATTGCATTATCATGACAATAAAATATTTGGGCCATTCAATAAGTAATGCCCCAAATTTTTTAAAAAGCAGTTAACATACCTATACAATCGTCCATGTTGGTGCTTCACACTTCATGTTCGTTCTGTGCACCAGTGAAGTTTCGAAATGTTCTGCCAGGTTGGCAGAGCTGTAGTACAGAGTCAAAATGGCGTCTTCATACAACTCACATTACAACCAACATGCTGTTGTTGAATTCTTCTGTGGAGAAAAAGAAAGCATGATGAACATTCAAAAACGTTTTTGTGCAGTGTATGGCAATGCTGTAGTTGATAGAAGTACAATTGGGCGATGGGTGAAGAAAGTTACAGCCTCAGGATATGCAGAAGCAGAGCTCCATGATCAGCCACGCTCAGGACGTCCTGTGACAGTCATTGCTCCAGGCATGCTGAATTCTGCAGATGAAATTATTCGTGCCGACCGCGATTCACAAGTCGACAGTTGCCTCTAAAGTTGTTGGTCAGCATTGGAAGTGCATCTGCAATGATCAAGACTCTCGGATGTTGAAAGGGGTGCTCATGATATGTTCCACGAATGGTCGCAGCGGACCACAGGATTCAAAGAAAGGCCATTTCATCTGAATTGTTGGAGCGTTTTGAGACCAACAGAGATGCCTTTATGTCACAGATCGGTAAGGGCGACGAAAAGTGGGTGCACTACTTTGAGCCCAAAACAAAAAGGCAGTCCATGGAGTGGTATCAACCTCAATCACCAAAAAAAGAAGAAATTCAAGACAACCCCATCCGCCAGAAAAGCCATGGTGACAGTCTCCAGGAATTCTGATAGCACCATTCTCCTGGATCTGATGCCAAGAGTGTCAGTTATCAATTCAGAAGCATGAAGACTCTGAATAAACTCAAGAAGCGTTTCCAACGTGTTCAATGGGACAGGAATCCAGCAGAAATCTTGCTCCAACATGATAAAGCACTCCCACACACAAGTCTGAGAATGCAGGAACACATTGCCAAATTGGGTTGGACATCTTTACCTCATCGGCCCCACAATCCCGACCTGGCATCGTCAGACTTCCATAGCCCTTGGGCCACTTAAAGATTCTCTACAGGGAACACACTTCGAAGATGACGAGAGTGTCAGTCACACAGTGAAAACATGACTGAGGCTGCAGTACAAGAGCTCTTACCAGCAGCGAATATATGTTCTACAACAACGTTGGCATATGGCCATAGAAGGTGATGGAGACTATGTAGAAAATTAGGACATGAACAACACATTTTGTTGTATATTTTCACCAAACTCTGACTCTTAACAACAAATATGTTCTGAGATAAATGGGGAATTACTTATTGAGTGACCCTTGTATATTGATGTATGTAGTCTTTTAACAACTGCAAAATATCATGAATATTATCCAGAGAGCCATCCTACATAAATTTGTAGACAAAAATATTATACTAAAGCCTGCATTCTCATATAAGGCTTAGGTTATTTGATATGTTAGATAAACTTGGAGAATCAGTTATGTATTTTGATACAGACGGGGTAACATAGAGTATATAGATGATGGCAAAGATACTGTGGAAAAAGGTTGTATGCCAGGTGAATGGACTGATTAGTTGGGAGACAAGTGGATTCAAAGCTTAGCATCGACTGGATCTAAAAGTTACTATTTTAAGAAAAATGATTATAATACTGTGAAGAAGATGAAAGGCTTTACTTTAAAATATAAGGATATTCAAAGGTTGAATGGCAAATATATGATTAAAGTACTTGAGAATGAAGTGAAAGAAGAGATACAATTAGAGTACAAGCTGATAACGACCGATTTTAAGCCAAAATCTTAATCAACAACTAAGTTAAGAAAGAATTCTCATTTTAGTATAGTGTAGTAAAAGAGTAATTCTAGATAATTATGAAACAGTGCCATAAGTATATTACAATTAAAATAAGTTTTCTACATTTTCTAACGTAAAAATAAAATTTGTATTGGGAATTTTTTAAAACATTTATATAAATAAAGTAACTTTTCCTTGTATTCTCTATTTTCTAAAACTAATTCCTTTCTATTTCTCTTTCTTAATTCATACTTTTGAGAATCATGAATCAGAATTAAAAAGTCAGAAATTTGAAAAATATCTTTAATACACCAGCTTTCATTAAATATAAGTAATGCTTCCTTTCTTCTGTGGCTAATATTTTTTGTACAAAGTTAGAATTATTATACTAATATTCATATTTTGTATGTAGACTTTCGTTTTTTAAAATTCTGTTAAGCTTTTTTTTTCTTCATGAGAATAAATATTTTATTTCTATTTTTGTCACCAGAGTTTTGGAGCATAATCCTTTTTTTTAGCTTTTGATGGTTGCCAATATTTTGTCTTTTTCATTTAAATAATTTTGTTCCTTTTTCAAATACATATATATCTTTAACAACTCCACCACTGGAGTCATACTGTTTTTGCTATCAATGTTGTCTACTTATAACATGTAACATTTTATTGCAATAAAAATTTTGTCTATTTAAATGGAGCCCCTCCTGAAGAAGCTCAATAATGCAAGCAATTCTAATTTGTTTAAAAAATAGAGATATAAATGTAATGGGTTGAATAACACTACTGGATACAAATATTTCAATACCAGATGTGCAGATAAAATTAGACTGTGCTTAATAATGAGTTTAAGATTCCTTTACTGAATGCATATTTGAAATCAATAGCAATATAGGTTTCTAATTTTTTGAAGATGGACATGTTAAATTGAGATACAATCGATTAAAGGAAATGAAAGCTAATTCTAATGAATTTCATGATTTGGAATTTTTAGTTTAACTGATATTTATGTTCAGTTTTTTTATTATTGTGCCCACATTAATTTTTCCTGAGAAACCTGCTTAGTTCTCTCTGCATTGTCAGCTACGTCACAACGAATATCTGGTTCGCTACAGCTGAGAGCAGTAGAGGTTTACAAGTGGCGTAGGTTTCAAATATCCTAGAATACCACTACCAATATCGTTTAGTGCCTTGTGAACTTTGCGTGGAAAGACTTATACCAGACTGGACATGCATACTCTGCAGCACTTTGAAATGTTGCCAGTGCCGTCGTTCGGAGGGTTTGTGGTTGGGAGTCCTCCCTACTACCAGTGATCCTTGAAAGGATACTATTTCTGGCTTCCAACTTAGTTCTCATATCCTTACAGTGCTGCCTGTATGACAGACGAAGTGATTGGTTTCTTTCTTGTTATTCAAATGTTTCTCATAAGTTAATAGCAAAATGGCGTTTAGACAATGTAATGATAGCCTAGCATAATGAAATTATACAAATTTTATTTTTAAACAGGGCGTGAATGTTAATTTAGCACAATGAGTAAACGAAAGTGAGAGTTCTGGCGCCCAGACCAGAGGGTAATTCTTCCGTCATCTGTTAAAACAGACGATGAGAACACAGGTCAGTTCAGTAGGTGGCAAAAATCACACGTTCGTCGGAACTGCCTGGTAACATCTGTCGTTTCTTCCTAACACTACTTCATGAAGTCATCCTTCAGCTAATTCTTCTTGTTCACATGAAATGTGATACTGCATGAAAGACTGTGGCTCCCACAGCCAGAAATCCCACGCTAGACAACAACTTGGACCGACCAATTCAACACATATCTGTTAGTCCATTGTACAGGCTGAAAGCAATATGTGTCACTAGTCCACTCAAGAGTGCTCTTCAGAGACAAAAAAGAGATCTACATATAAAAAGCAAATTTACTTGTGTAATATGTTTACAAAAAATACACTTTGTAGTGAAAAATGTTGTAACATTCGACTATCTGTCTAATATTTAGTTTCTGAAGTTAATGGCTACATAACGTGAACTTTAGAGTTTCTGTCAGGGTGTCTCTAGTTTCAGTGCATAGGGAGGATGATCTTTCCATAGGACGCTTTTCGGACAGCATCAGTTTGTTGTATTGGGAGTGAGAGAGACTGCTGTATCCAAGGTGAGGGTAACGATAGTACCTCATATACTTCTTGTACGCACAGATGTGGCGGAGAGTCCTCCGGTGGTTGTGCTGCTGCGGCAGCACTGAGGAGGAGGAAGAGGACAACGTTGAGCTGGAGAAGGAGGAGAAGAACGATCAGCAGGAGGCGGAGGGCGCCCCTCCAGACCCAGTGGCGGTCATGGAAGAGGTGAGGCTCGTCGCTGTACGTCACTCCAGAATGATGGCAGTGTCTGGGGGCAGACCCACTGTTCAGGGGATGCACAGAAATAGGGGAACGCATTGCCACACCTAACACAGAAAACCCATGGTAATTAAATAATAGCCTCCAGTCGAATGGGAAAGGATGACTGTGCATTCTGTATGGTTCTCAAGGGGTCTTATACCATTCTTTCTGCAAAATAGTGGCAATTTCAGGTAACAGCGAAGCAGGGAACAGACATTGTACCATGGGATCAGCCAAAATGCTCACATAACCATGGGCGTTAATGCTACCTTGTAGAGTGACTGCAGGGGACAATAAAATACCACATTGCTGTCCCAGTCATCTCCAAACCCCCGTCATTTATCGCTTTTGGGACGTAAACTCCGCCAGAAGTTCGAAGCATTGTACAACATCACTGATTCGTCCAAGTGACCTTCTTCTATTGCTCCATAATCCAGGTCTTACGTCTTTGGCACCACGTTTTCCTCTTACGGGAATTTTTGTCCCTGTTGATTTGTTTTGGAATTCCAGTTTGCTCTGAAATTCTCTGCTAATGGAGCTTCGTTAGTGTTGTTTTGGTGTAGATGGGGTTCGCGAGTGCAACGTTCGGCTCTACAGTGACTTTTGCTGCTGACTCTTCCTATTGCTCGTCACAATCCACTCGTCTGTGTTCTGACTTAGCGGATGATGGTTTTTCTCGTTTCCCTGTACACGCTACAAATCTTCGACATGGTGTCTCTTGAAACACCGAACACTTCGGCTACCTTGGTTACAGAAGCACTCGCTATACGAGCACCAACAGTCTGCCCACGTTCGAATTCACTTAACTACGGTATAACATTGTTGTTACGACGACTGACGTCTGCAACGTCTTGAGGATATAGCACAGGTGCCGTTCGTGGTCAGAGACGACAGAGCAACCTGCAGGCTTGTCTAGAATAGCACAAACTTCTCTCAGTGTTTCCACAGTCCTGTCCAACGGGTTTATACAGAAGAACCCAGGCATTACATCATACCGCAACTAGCTCTTACTGCTTCTGCACCTGGCCAAGCTTCCCTAGTGACATATACACAGCTAATCAAGGTTCAAGGAGACTGAGCTCTCCTGACAGACCCACCCTGCTGTTACCACTTCTCTACTCACTACTTGACACTCCCCACCTCCTTCTGTACTGGTGGGTCCGCTTCTCGTGACCTGTACTGGTCAGTCCCTTATTACCTGCGGATAATCTGATCAGACAGTACACTGGTGTCCAAAATTAAAGCCACAAACCGAAATTTTGCGAGGTTGCGTTTATTTTGAAACAAAACAGTATAATCAAGTCATAGTACAGTAGAAACAACATAAAGAATACAGAACGTAAACAAGTGTAACATGCTTAATGGTCGACAAAAAATTTCTTCGTTTTTTCCAACTTAACGGATTTGCACACACATTCCGACAACTGGTTAATGTGGTCAATGTGGGGTGTGACCACTTCTGGTGCCATCACGGACCAGACAAACGAAGGGACATGCTGTGAATGATGTTTCAAATCTCATGTTGAGGCAAGAACGCCCATTCTTCCTGCATCTGCTGTCAAATGTTGGTGAGTGGTCGGCGGATGCTGAGGTGATGCAACCCGTATCCACAGTGCACCCCAGACGTGTTCTATTGGATTCAAATCGGGAGAGCGAGCAGGCCACGCCATGAGTGCAATATCCTCCGTTTCCAGGGAAACGTCAACCACCCGTACTCCATAAGGTCGATCGTTATCGACCAGCAATAGGAAGTCTGGGCGTCCGCAGCTCGTGGTCGAGTGGTAGCGTTCTCGCTTCCCACGCCCGGGTTCCCGGGTTCGATTCCCGGCAGGGTGAGGGATTTTCTCTGCCTTGTGATGACTTGGTGTTATGTGCTGTCCTTGGGTTAGTTAGGTTTAAGTAGTTCTAAGTTCTAGGGGACTAATGACCATAGATGTTAAGCCCCACAGTGCTCAGAGCCATTTGAATCATT
The DNA here is from genome assembly GCF_021461385.2 of Schistocerca piceifrons. NCBI lineage: Eukaryota > Metazoa > Arthropoda > Insecta > Orthoptera > Acrididae > Schistocerca > Schistocerca piceifrons. The sequence continues at coordinate 551,173,002 of NC_060143.1, forward strand.
TTTTGAAGTCTGGGCCCACTGTACCTCGCAACAACCGCACAAGAGGTCCCAAGGTTTCCTCACGATATCTGACAGCAATTAAACCCTGCAGATTTAACCGTACCATTTCATGAAGAGGTGTTCGAGTGGTCAACGTAATCCTCGCCCACAACGTTAGGGGTTATCCTCGATATCAGTGTCTTCTACAATGGTTGGGTCACAAATTCGTGTTCTGCGTTCCCTCCAGATGCAAATTGGTCGGGAATCACTGTTCACACCGGGATTCATCTGCGGAAAGAACATTAGACCACTCTTCGACCATCCAGGTGGTGTGTTCACTCCTCTACTCAACACGTTCCCTTCTGTGAAGATGCGTCAGAGGTACACATACTGCAGGTCTCTGACAATAGAGGCCACTCTTCCGAAATCTTCTGCACACCGTTTGCCTCGATACAACACGTGCAGTGGATGCTGTGAGGTCAGATGCCAGTTGCCATGCAGCCAAACAACAGTTCTCTCTTTCTCGTGTTTACACGTGGTCGGCCCTGCCCTAGTCTTCGGGATACAGTTTCGATCTCTATAAACTGTCGCCCATCTGATTCACATTAAGCCATTGGGCCACATCAGTTTGCGACTGTCCTGCTTCCATTCTTCCCTCGGCCCTCCACCACAGAGACCCTGGTAGGCGCCTTCTCTGTGCCATACTATACAGTCTGTGACTGTGTTTTCACAGCGATTGTGGATGTGGGACTACCCGGCAAATACTATCTCGTTTGATAGGTGCCCTGACGTCATCGTTGGCGTGGTTGTCCGTTGTTTGTATGATTATATCATGAATTAGGCACAGGAATCAGAAATAGTGGTTTGTTGCCTTAATTTTGTACCCTAGTGTATATCTACAGCCGACAATAGTTGCCTAGAGAAAACGTTTGCAACTTGGTATACATTACCAAACTCTGGTGTTTAATAGTAATATGTAGATATATTTTCTCACATAAAAAGAGAATGAAAAATCTTCGTCAATTTTATAGCTGTCTTCGTCATCTCAGAAACTTGCCTGTGATATATATCATTCATTCTGAAGTTGAAGCTCATTCTTGTGTCTTTGTAAACAATCCAAAAACAAATTTAAATTGTACTATTCCAGTAATCTGCGTAAATCAACACCTGTGTCTGAAGTATATTGATACAAATATGTGAACTATACTCTTCAATACGTAAGCACTTGAGAACTTTATTACACGTCGATCGGTAGTGGGCACAAGTGAAACGGAACATTGCTGCTTCATGCTATTGGCAAGCATCACAATCGTTGACATGGTATCGATTTGAAAAGTCTCAAGGAAAATTGAGATTAAGATGTAAACACGTGTTCTTAATATCGACATAGTTCAGTTTTAAGATAATTTTGCCATGTTAAATCTACATTCAGAGTCAGGTGTTGGCTGCTATGTAGCTAATAAACCCTTTTCTTTACAGGAGTGGCAGAAGTTTGTGCAGGAGTTCTACGCAGTCTACAGAGGACTGGCGGATGAGCTGTCTATAGAGTCATCAGATGTGAGTATCACTACCTCTCTGGACTTGTGCCGTAACTGATAGTTGCAGAAACTCACTGCACGTGTGCTAGTTACAATTCATTCACAACTGATAATGATGCCATAAAACCTGTTAACATTAAATCTAGAAGCACAGTTAGATGCTGGTTAGTATGTAGCTGACACAGCCCTTCTTCTACAGGAACGTGAGCTGTTTCTGCAAGAGTGTTTCAAGATGTACTGCCGGATGATGGAGGAGGACCTAATGCAGTCAGTAGGGGTGAGTCTTACTAACTCCGTATACTTTAGTCTTAACTGCTAGCCATATATTCTAGGTAGCTATTGTCCACAGCAGATTACAGTGGTGAAGGCATTCATTTCTTCAGCCACCCCAACCCTGACCTCTTAAAGAGCCTAATAATTGTGTATTAAAACAGCTAGCATATTTGAAAAAAACCTGCACAAATAGCACTTCACCATCAGTGAATCAGTTTAACAACATTCCCACCAAGAGTAGAAATTTACCACACATTTCCATTTGCCTCAATGCCTCATCAACTGCCGTGACGTCACAAAACGTTGTCCTCGTCTTGCAGGAGACGGCGGCCCCTCCGCTCGCCGCCGCAGCCCCAGCCCGCAGCGCTTCAGAGGCGCCGCACCGGAAGGGGAAGCGATGTCAGCGTCATCGTGGCCGGCCCGCCGCCGCCCCCCGCAGCTCATCCTCCAGCAGCGGCGAGGCTCCGCGCACCAGGTGGAGGCCGCGGCGGCGCTACCGCAGGCGGAAGCTACACGCGGGCCTTCGAGGCCGGTTCGCCGCCCCCGCCGCCGCCGCCGCCCCCAGCAGCTCCTCGTCCGCCTCCGGCAGCAGTTGGGAGCTGCGGCGCTAGAGCCAGAGGCCCAGCCGCCGTTGTCGCGCCTGCGTCCGCACCAGCGTGGGCGCGCGGAGGCCGTGAGTCAACAGGCAGATTCTGCGCAACGACTACAGACTGTGTTCGCGTGCACAACAGTAAATAAATGGATCCCTCGGGTCCGTCTTGGCACTCTGTTGTTGTTCTTGTAGTTTCAATCAGTGACAGACCTCACAGCGGTGACCGACATTACGAAATTGTTAATCGAATCGTTTCTGGGAATCCGCTGTGTTAGCGTCAGATCCTGCTAGAGTATTCTGCGCGGAAATGTTAGCAGCAGCAAGCAACAGGTGCCTCACAGAGTCCCCTCTGCAGCAGGGCGCCTCGTGTTTTTTTAGTGCATTTCGTGGTCGCCAAACAGTTCCACGCCATGATTGACGACCATTTCCCAAAGGAGAATTCTGTTCAGAAAACGTAACGGGAGCAGCAAGGTTGCCATGGAGACACCCCAGTGGCAGTTCGCGTCAGGCGTCGCGTCACTGTCTGGGGGCGTCAAACTTTTCCGCTGCTGCCTGCCGCTCTGAATATCCGAGCAACCACTCACAAGTGCAGAGTGTGACACGAGATGTCCTCCAGCAGCACATATACATATACAGACAAATTGTCTGTAAAGCGCTGGATCGGACGTGCTGGCCATTCTGAAATTCTTCATCTGATTTTGAGGAAACTATTTCGTAAACATATCGACTCTTTCGCATCTCATAAACTGACATCTTCACTCGACGATGAATTGGAATTCTTTTCGCTGTTCATCAAAATTATTGTTATGCATCAAAGTTAACATACAATACACGAAATCTTAAGAGTTTACAATGGTAAAAACGCATTCCATTTCAGGCCATACATTGCTCCATATTAGATTTAGATAACACATCGGAATAGTGTTAATGTTGAAGACAAAAAGATATTTCCATCCTCGACATATTGGTTTGTATCTCTATGGGAGGGTCACATGGTACACTCAGTTCTACATGTGACGTGGATATGTGGTCATAACATATGCCGTATTTCATGACCTTTTCAAGATACTGAAATTACGTTTTTTATAAATGTTGATGTGGAAGAGACACACACTGTGTGTAATGCAATTAATACCATAAACTTTTTTATCTAACGAGGTATGGAAACAACTGCAGTTTTTTCGATGCAACCCTACACTTTTTTGGAGCTGCAGTTAATATCTTGTCAATGAAGAATACAGAGACAGAACACAAGTTTATGTTTACTACAACCTATGTGAGCTACTGAGCTCTAATCAAAATCTGTTATATGTTATGTCACAAGATGTAACCGCTAACTACATCTTGTGACCCTTTCAGTTTGCACCAAGGCCTTTTCATCAGTGCAACCTTTTAATGCTTTACAGCTGCGTGTTACGACATCAGCTTCCTAGTTACACTACTGGCCATTAAAATTACTACACCAAGAAGAAATGCAGATGATAAATGGGTATTCATTGGACAAATATATTATACTAGAACAGACATGGGATTACATTTTCACGCAATTCGGGTGCATAGATCCTGAGAAATCAGTACGCAGAACAACCACCTCTGGCCGTAATAACGGCCTTTACACGCCTGGGTATTGAGTGAAACAGTGCTTGGATCGTGGGTACAGGTACAGCTGCCCATGCACCTTCAACACGATACCACAGTTCATCAAGAGTAGTGACTGGCGTATCATGATGAGCCAGTTGCTCAGCCACCATTGACCAGACATTTTCAGTTGGTGAGAGATCTGGAGAATGTGCTGGCCAGTTCAGCAGTCAAACATTTTCTGTATACAGATAGGCCCGTACACTATCTGCAACATGTGGTCGTGCATTATCCTGCTGAAATGTAGGGTTTCGCATGGATCGAATGAAGGGTAGAGCCACTCTTCAAAGTGCCGTCAATGCGAACAAAAGGTGACCGAGACGTGTAACCAATGGCACCCCATACCATCAAGCCGGGTGATACGCCAGTATGGCGATGACGAATACACGCTTCCGATGTTTGTTCACCGAGATGTCGCCAAACACGGATGCGACCATCATGATGCTGTAAACAGTACCTGGATTCATCCGAAAAAATGTCGATTTGCCATTCGTACACCCAGGTTCGTCATTGAGTACACAATCGCACGCACTCCTGTCTGTGATGCAGCGTCAAGGGTAACCGCAGCCATGGTCTCGGAGGTGATAGTCCTTGCTGCTGCAAACGTCGTCGAACTGTTCGTGCAGATGGTTGATGTCTTGCAAACGTCCCCATCTGATGACTCAGGGATCGAGACGTGGCTGCACGATCCGTTACAGCCATGCGAATAAGATGCCTGTCATCTCGACTGCTAGTGATATGAGGCCGTTGGGATCCAGCACGGAGTTCCGTATTACCCTCCTGAACCCACCGATACCATATTCTGATAACAGTGTTTGGATCTGGACCAATGCGAGCAGCAATGTCGCGATATGATAAACCGCAATCGCGATACGCTACAACCGGACCTTAATCAAAGTCGGAAACGTGATGGTACGCATTTCTCCTCCTTACACAAGGCATCACAACAACGTTGCACCAGGGAACGCCGGTCAACTGCTGTTTGTGTACGAGAAATCGGTTGGAAACTTTCCTCATGTCAGCACGTTGTAGGTGTCGCAACGGGCGCCAACCTTGTGTGAATGCTCTGAAAAGCTAATCATTTGCATATTACAGCATCTTCTTCCTGTCGGTTAAATTTTGCGTCTGTAGCACGTCATCTTCGTAGTGTAGCAATTTTAATGGCCAGTAGTGTAGTTTTCTAGCAGCGTTATTGAAACGGTCTTCATAGGCAGGCGTCTGATACTACACTTCAGTTACTTTTACTAAAAGATGATAGATCCATGGTGCCATGATCTGGTGATGCTAAGTACCAGGTAAAATTCCCTGTCCTCATCTTCAAATTACAAAAGTCCTGGAAACGTACTGAACACAAGATTAGCGTTCCCACTGACATTTTAGTGGTTGTGTATGACCAAAGCTGCCATAGTAATTAGCTCTGACGTTCTCACTTTCACTCTAGATTCGCCACTCAGCCGGCAAAATATCGAGTCTACTTAATATTAACCTAGATCCCCAACACCGATAATAATTAATGGTTCAAATGGCTCTGAGCACTATGGGACCTAACGTCTGAGGACATTAGTCCCCTAGATCTTAGAACTACTTAAACCTAACTAACCAAAGGAAATCACACACATCCATGCCCGAGGTAGGATTCGAACCTGCGACCGTAGGGGTTGCACGGTTCCAGACTGCAGGGGCTAGAATCGCTCGGCCACTCCGGCCGGCGATAATAATTAAAAATACTGTTACATGAAATTAGTTCGCCCTGTGATCGGCCTGCGAACGGCTGCATGATATTTCGTGTCAGCAGATTTAACTTTTATGTTGAAGTGTTGAACGAAACTGAAGAAGAAAAATTGTAGGGTTAAGTTTTGCCTGTATCGACAAAGATCTATTAATAGGACTAAGAATAAATGAAAGGAAGAAGTCTGAATCGTAGCAGCGAACTGATAATGAAACTTTGAAGAGTGTAGAAGAAAGAAGCAATCCTGCCAGCATACAACTCGAATTTCACACAACAGCCGAACAAGGATAAGTAGAAGCAGCGGGGAAAAATCTTCACTGGCTTTAACCAATCGAGCAATGTTAACGGAGTCATTTTAAATTACACTGAGGTGACGAAACTCAATGGAGTGTGATATGCACGTACACAGATGGTGTTAGTGTAGCTTACACAAGGTATAGAAGTGCAGTGCACTCTCGGAGTTGTCATTTGTACTCAGGTGATTCGTGTGAAAAGGCTTCCCATGTGATTAAGGAGGTACGACGTGAATTAACAGATTCTGAACAGGGACTTGTAGTTGGAGTTAGACGCATTGGGCATGCTTTTTCGGAAATCGTTTGAGAATTCAATATTGCGGGAGCCACAGTGTCAAGACCGTGCCGAGAATACCAAATTTCAAGCATTACCTCTCCCCACGGACAACGCAGTTGCCGACGGCCTTTACTTAATGACCGAGAGCAGCGGCGTTTGCATAGCTGTCGGTGATACAGACAAGCAACACTGTTTGAAATAACTGCCGAAATCAATGTGGGACATATACGTTAGGACAGGGCAGCAAAATTTCGCACTGATGGGCTATGGCAGCAGACAGCCGACTCGAGTGCCTTTTCTGACAGCATCACGCCCCCTGCCGCACCTCTCCTAGGCTCGTGGCCATTTTGGTTGCACCCTAGATGACTGGAAAACCGGGGCCTGATCATGTGAGCTCCGATTGCAGTTGGTAAGAGCTGATGACAGCATTCGAGTGTGGTGGCGATTCCACGAAGCCATGGATCCAAATAGTCAACAAGACGCTGTGCAAACTGGTGGTGGCTCTATAGCCACATGGGCTGCGTTTACACGGAATGAACTGGGTCCGCTGGACCAACAGAACCGATAATTGACCGGAAATCGTTATGTTGTTGTACTTGGGGACCACTTGCAGCCATTCAACGATGGAATTTTTATCGATGACATTGCACTATGTCAATGGCCACAGTTGTTCATAATTGGTTCGAACAACATTCTGGATAATTCAAGAGGAAGATTTGGCCACCCAGATGACCTGACATGAATCCCATCAAACATTTATGAGACATAATCAAGAGATCAGTTCGTGCACAAAATTCTGCACCAACAACACTTTTACTATTATGGACAGCTGTAGAGGTAGAATGGCTCAGTATTTCTGCTGGGTACTTTCACTCACTACATTATGCTGGGAAAAAGGAGGTCCGACATGGTATTCCATGACTTTTGTCTTCTCAGTGTAGCATACATAGAGCAACTTTATCCAGAGGCGAGTGATAGAACTCCAATAAAAAAGACATTTCTGCACACAGTAAATCTGTTACCACAAGAACAATCAAAAGTATGCCTATGATACTTCATGTTGGCTCTACCGACTATAAAATAACGCTGTACATGGTATGATTACAACATGAAGCCCTCTTTGGTGCAGGCACAGGATTTTCTCCGAGTGTGTGGACACATCGCCTTCGTCTGGCACATTACGTGACAGAGCCGCAACGAAAGCAGCATTTGTGACTTAAGTCCCTTCTTCACAAATCCCGTTGAGAGCTATTAACCCAGGCAGTGTATCCACTACATATTGTGGGATATCGAAGAACTGTATCTTAACACATGGGGAGTGACTAATATGATTGTGTTTATGACATCATGAGAACCAGACACAAACTCACCAGGTCTCGAGACTGGACGCTTGACTTTCTGAACAGGACACCCTGCAAAACGAGTTCACTGTATGTATTCAAATAAGACGCTCTCAATATGCAGCACTGACCTCACTCGAGATCTGTTAAAAAGGAGACGTTCCAGGCGCCTGAATAAACTAGGCTGCACCAATACACAAAATCAGTGAAGGAAACCCCGCTGATCATTTTATCCTGAGTCGACACCGGTTCACATAAGAGGTGAAATAGATAGTTTCGTTGCAAGTTAGAAACACTTGTATGAGGTCCATATTTAGGTCACAAAGCAGCTGCTTCTTTATGGGCAAGTTCAAGTAAACACAATGAAAAGCAACCAATGATAAGAGGTCCTTATATAGAATGCTCAAAAAGAAAAACGTTTTATCCTACTCTCATTATTTGTATACTTTGAGTTTTGCTGATCACCAGCCTCTTTCTTGATACTCTTTTGCCCACAGAAAAACGCTACGTACAGCCACAAATGTTCTGCAGGACAAAGTTAATATTTATTCTCAGTGCAGTTGACTTTAGTGCACTGTGTGTCAAATCAAGAAGTCATTCACGTAATGTCACTTTAAAGGCAACATGAGTTATCAGTGTGGGAAGCTGATCATCGAAATGGCGTACACATAACGACATTATTCGAACATTAGACAACAAATATGAGATGCAAAAAACTGAACATCTTCCTCATCATGCTCCCTGCACTCATAAAGAACCTAGCTGCTGCCTCCTAGCTATAAACTGTGGCTACTAGGTACACCGAGGATAATGCAGAAGTGCTTCGCGCTGGCTTTCTGGAGACATCTGTGAAGGCTGTGTCAACCCAAGACAGTATGCAGTCGTCTCCAGGCGATCATCTTGGCCTCTAGCTGTCCATTAGGAACCAGACCATGAACCATCCTCGCCATCCCGTGGATTGTGGTCAGGGAAGAACGTGGGTGAGGGAAGAACGTGGGTGAAGGAACTCCAAGAAGGGAAACTGAATCAGTTTTGGGGGGGGGGGGGGCGGAGTCATGTGTTGGCTAGTACCGTCTACATAGGTTGGATGATGCTCCCCACTAATTGGAGGGCTGTTGACTTTTACGATAGTATCCTCCAGCCTATTATCCAGATCTTCCAAGGAGATAATGCACGAGTACATCGCACCAGCCTCGTGAACATCTTCCTCCAGATGGTGGGAATTCAGTGAATGGAATGAACTGCAGTATCTGCTCACAAGAATCCTACTGAGTATGCTAAGAGCAAGCCATAGCGTTCACTGTGCAATCACAGAAACCCTTCTCGTACAACGAATGACATAGGAAGGCAGGGTGTGTTTAATTTTGTTACTCAGAAGACTTATTTTTTCATTCCTATTCACCTTGTATTTAAGCACACACATGCTCATAGACACGCAAGCTATCCCATTTTTGAGCAGTTTATAAAGAGAGCGGTAGCAAGAAGTTTCACTTCTGTTGTGTTCACCAAAGTATACTTGACATCCAACCTAAAGGTTACAGGAAGAGAATCCACCGCCACTAATTTAGTCACTCTTATTCAGCTTTCTTACTAAGCACACAGCACTTGTTACAAGGCAAATTAGTTATGATCAGAAATTTAAGGCGACCAGATTAAGATACACCCAACAATAATTTATTAATAATACTAGCCTGTTTTTGTAGCTTTGCTGGTGTATACATTTGACACCCACAGAGAGGTCAAGAAAAATGTGACACTCTTTGATAGCCCATATCAACGGAACAAAATGACATACCGTTACAATTCTTCCTTGGGGGGAGGTTATTTTATGTGTTCAAAGTGATTCCCTATTAACAGCTAAAGAACGTCGCTGGCGGTGAACTGTTGACTGAACTACGGCTGTCAGTGTTGCTGATGTGATAGCTACACAGGACGTCTCTATGATTTCTTGTAGCTCATGCAGTGTAGCTGGCTTCTGTGGATAAACTTCATTTTTCAGTATCCCCAATATATAGAAGTCAAGAAGTGTAAGATCTGGAGACTTCTGTGGCTGCTCAACAGCTCCTCTTCAGCCAATCCATTGTCCAGGTAGATATTCATCCAGGTAGGCTCTGACGTCTCTGTGGTAGTGAGGTGGAGTGCCAGCTTGTTGTAGGTAAAACCTTTCATTCCAAACACCTCTCAGATGGCGGGCAAAACAGGTGTTTGCAGCATATGAAGATATACCTCACCAGTTAGGATATCTTCAAAGAAGAACTGGCTCAATCAAACCACATGATGACGAACCATACCACACATTAACACCCAGTGGACTAACATGTTTGTCCACTTGAACTTGAGGATTTTCAGGAGCCTTTTACACACGGCTGTGGAAGTTTACAGTGCCATGCAGTTTGAATTGCGCCTCGTCAGACAAGAAAACCATCCCTGCAAACTGTTCATCCTCACGACCATGCCATCAAATCACTCTCAGTACTCCATCCTTCGATACAAGGTCGTCTTCGTTCACAGTGTGCAGCGATCTTGAAGTGTGCACTTTCCACTTTACAGCCTTCAGAATTCGTTGTACGCTTGATTAGGTTACCCTTATTTCTCATGCACCCTGCTTCACAGATTTTTGATATCACCTAGTAAAATGTTGCAACTCAGCATTGCTGAAGCTGGATTTGTTCATGTTTTCGATCGGCCAGACCTTTCTAATACACATCCTGAACAGTACCGTTGGCTTCAGATTTATACCAAATACGATGAAGTGTTGTATGTGTTGGTGACAGTTCTGTACACATTGCGCTAATGCTGTTGTACCTCCATCATGTTTCCATACTTCCAGTACTAATTCAATATGGCCTTGCATTACTCAAATGACACTCTTCACATTCATTGCTGCACTGTCATCTGCTGGAAAACGCGCGCCGATATCTGTTGAGAAAACAATGGACTAAACTACCATGCAAAATTGCTATGATGTGTCATTTTGTTCCAAAGATATTAACTATGAAAGAGTGTCTAATTTTTTCTGAACCCTATGTACATTGCAGACATCTTCTCTTCTTCCTCCCTCTCTATTTTCACCTCTTGCTCCTTCCTATCTCTCTCCTCACCTCATCGTTCCAGCTCTGTATTTCCATTCTGTCCTCCCAAAGCTGTTGCTCCATATCCTTCACCACACTTCTTCATCCATCTCCCCTCAGTCCCTATCACCAACCACATCTTCTTCCCCTTCTCTATGGCCACATTCTCCTCTCCTCCCTCTGTCCATATCCTCCTGCCCCTTTTCCATCTACCCACAACCCTTCTACCCCTCCACCTACTTCCTGCATGCGCCCCCTCTCAAAGTATATCTCTCCTCCCACTCTCTTTGTCTACCCCCAGCTCTCCCAGCTATCTGTCCATCTCCTCCACCCCTTTTCCCTGTCCATCACCTCCTCTCCCATTTCTCTGCCCAGTTCATCCTGCCCCCTCTCTCTGCTCAGCTGTGTCCATCAACAGATGTAGCTCCTGTAAGGCATGCCAATGCTTCATGTACAAGATGGCTCCTCCCCTCTCTCTCTATCTCCTCCACCTAACATTTTCTGTCCAACTCCTCCATCCCTCCCTTTGTCTATTTCCTCCACTCACTCTCTCTGACCATGTCATCTTCCTCCTCACCCTCTGACCATATCCTCCATCCCCGTCTCTGACCACATTTTCCTACCATCTCCCTATGACTACATCTTCCTACTCCTCCCTCTAATCACATCTTTCGACTCCTCTTCCATCTCCACCACCCCCTCTTCCTATTCCACTTGCCCATTACTCCTCTACATACGCCTTCCACCTGCCTCATACTAAGTCAGTTCTTCCCCTGTGTCGATTTCCTCTTCCCCCTCGCTATATTCATCTCCTCTGTCCATCTCACCCTGTCCCAAGTCATACTCATCAGCATGGGTAGCCTCTGCAATACAACTGAATAAAGCAGGCAGATACTACTCACACGATGTGCCCATGATGCAGGGCTGTCTACATGTCGGTCCTTGAAAACTATTTCACACCCCTAACATGTCGACTGCCCTCCAAAGCAGATTGAGTTGCTGGCTGATACTGTTCCAACACAACATGCCATCATGCAGGACAATGTATATTCCAGGGCCTGGAAAAACACTTTTTTGCCAGTATCTCTGCTCCTTTTGGGACTAGGAGGTTATGAACCCTACAGTGCTGATAATTTTGAGCCCTCCTGTTTCCATGCCAAATCTGGTTGCAATCAATCTAGTATTTACAAACATACAGTGTTGTTTTCTTCGTTTAAAATTTAGAAAAGAAACTTGTAATATACCCCAGATTTCTATAAGCTGCACCAAGTATCTAAGGCAGGACGAACTGTGTTGCATAGGAGAAATTTAATTTCAAGGACGCGGAACACAGTTATGAGTAACGTTAAGAGAACGACTGTACGAAACTTAATAACATCACTGTCAAACAACTTAAACGAGTGAAGCAGCGTGGGCTTGAAAATTTCTCAGGAGGCACAAGTGTTGTGTGTTCCATATATTACTGTTATTGTTCCATATATTACTGGTATTTGGAATGACATCTTGTGGCAATAATGGGAACTGATCGATATCACGATGCCTGGTGCGCCCTGAATAAATCTGTTAGTGAAATCCATACAAAATTCCCTATAGTGGTTCCTGAGGTTAGCCTTCACAATCAGAGAGAAAAACGCGATGGGGGACCTTAATCTATAAAAGTAAAGGGGAAGAAGATATATTTGGTGTATACAATCTGGTAACAATAGTTTCATGTGGCTCAGAGCCATAGCGCAAGTCTTACAACTTTGTGTCTGTACTGGACAACACCGACATAATCGATGACGTGCGGGCAACACAAAATATGCTAACCACAAAATGGAAAACAACTATAGGCTACACAACCGGAGCGAGCGCACAAGCGTCGCCACTGCAGGCAGTGTTGAAGATCAGATCGGCACCCTCAGCTACATAGCAACAGTTTGCATTGAGATTACTGCTATTCAGTAGAGAATGATAATGGCGTCATTTTCATAGCAGATGGTGACTCTAACTTACCACTAAACTAAACTAAACTAAACTCCGCCGGAACAAGCCATGAAGGCCGAACGGTACTGACTGGCCACTGTATCATCCTCACCCCATAGGCGTCATTGGATACGAATATGGATGGGCATGTGGTCAGCACACCGCTCTCCTGGCTGTATGTCAGTTTATGAGACTGCAGCCTCTACTTCTCGTTCAAGTAGGTCCTCAGTTTGCCTCACGAGGGCTGAATCCAATTCACCACACTTCAGGTTATTTCCATGACATTTTTACATATTATGAACACAAACTTTCCTCAAAAATCATTCTGTCTGTAAGTAAAAACATATTAAAGTTCCTACAGTAGTTCCTGAGATTAACCCAAGCATACTAACACAATTGACTAAGAGCATTCAGTTTATACATGGCAAGGAGAAGATAAACATTCTAACAACTAAAGATAAAAAGACAAAGCACACATTTAAAAGACATTAAAAACTATGGTAACATTCATTAAAAAGGAGCACTGCATTTTTACTACTGAGCTGAAGGACCTGTGTGGCATAAAAAGTTTTTGGGAAGATTATATGTTGAATTTCTGCAGGGGAAAGTGTAGGTGTAAACATATAAGCCCTTAGGTGGTATCTCGAAATGGGGGTAGATGGTAGGATAAACAATGAGAAGACAGCAAAGAATCATGAGTTTGGTGGGTGGTCAGGGCTTTGGTATCAGGAGGGAAAGGGATGGGGAAAGGTAAAGGGAAGGTGGACGTGGGAGCCCTGGTGTCCAGTGGAGTGGACTAGGCAGAGAAGAGTTATAGTTAGCAGGGAGGATAAAAATTGGAGCGGAGTTCATTTTCTGAGAGAAGAGTCAGTTGAAGTAGCATTGGTATAGGATATGAGTACCAGGATTGGTGATCAGATAGGAAATATTACGGTTACTGGAATCAACTATGCAGATAGTGTAGTACACGCAGAGGTGGGAATTTGATGAGGTGGTGGAGGAGGCACATGGAGGAGGGGAAATGGATGCAGAGAGTAAGGTGGACAGCATGGCATTCAAGGATTTGGAAAGGCTGAAAAAATGAGAGTGGGTGGACATCCATGTGAAATCTGCATAGGAGACGATGGATTGGATCAAGGTTTTTTAGGTGTGGAGGATATCGGAGGAGTGTAATTCCTAAGTTCAGCCAACCAGTAATAGTCTAAAAAATGGTTCCAATGACTCTAAGCACTATGGGACTTAACAGCTGAGGTCATCAGTCCCCTAAACTTAGAATTACGTAAACCTAACTAACCTAAGGACATCACACACATCCATGCCCGAGGCAGGATTCGAACCTACGTCCATAACAGCCTCGTGGTTCCAGACGGAAGCGCCTAGAACCGCTCGGCCACTGCGGCCGGCAGTAATATACTCTATTATGGGCTCTCTGTGGAATGGTTAGTATATGGGGTTTCCATGTTAGTTGGCAATCCAGTTTTAGTCCAAGGCATTTTAATGGTTACTTAATTGGATGGAATGGGTGTAAATGGCGAGGTAGAAGCAGTGGAGGCAGAAGTTGTGTGTGGTTCAACCTTCAATTATTTACTGGGTTTTGGAAGCATGGATGGCTCGATGGTTTGAAGTACAACTGTCACGAATTTTATGATATCTTCAGCAGCGGGAGGTGGTCTGAGGGAATTGTTGGGCTGAAGGGGGTTATCTATGGGACTGATTGAAACAATTCGTTCACATTTGGTAGGCTGTTTGTCTTTGCAATTTGCAAAGTAGGTGGGGTGTGAGACATGCAGATGTTGCAGGTGTTGCATTTGTTGCTGGTAGTAAGGAAAGCAAGAGTATGGCACCGTTCAAGAATATGAGAGGCTTTGCTATGTGGACATGTCGGTGGATTTTTACAGTCTGCAGTAAGGTGATCATTGCAATGGAGACGCTTTTGGTAGTTGTGCTACTGAGGATGGGAATTCGGAAGTTCGACCTTGTGGTGGGGAGAATCTATGGTGCAGACGGAGTCAGTAAAAGCACGCTCGAGGTATGTGAGAAAAGGTCATTATTGCTGCATATGGCTTTTTGGACTTCTAAGTCAGGTGGTGTTCAGTTCAGATGCCACCTCTTCATTCACGATCTTGAGGTTGATCTTGATCTTGGTGATCACTGTGCTCACCACGGTGATCACTAAGGTCGATCTAAAGATAATTCGTCACCGATTACAAAATTTCCGTCATTTCCGCCAGCAGCACCAGCACAGCATCTAGCTACACTTGGTCCACAACATAATGTTCTTACAACACCTCCATCTGATGATGAACCTGCGGAGACTCGAAAGCATGTTCATGGTTGAATAAATTGTAAAAAAGCAACTGGTTGCATATTTATTACCACACAAATCGCCAATTTAAATCACAAACGCACTTCGTCACCCACAATGGATATACTGAAAGTACTCTCACGAGATCTATCCGTAAAACTGCTGTGTTCATCTTCCTTATGGTGACACTGAGTTCAATGGCTCGCAGGTCCAGTTTATGTTAACCCTCACAAGAACCATTAGAAATTGCCTGCAGAGGATGGATGGGCTATGAACAATGTAAAATATTTATGATTTTTTTGAGCAATTGCTTAAAAATTACGATGCTAGCCTG
The DNA here is from genome assembly GCF_021461385.2 of Schistocerca piceifrons. Taxonomy (NCBI): domain Eukaryota; kingdom Metazoa; phylum Arthropoda; class Insecta; order Orthoptera; family Acrididae; genus Schistocerca; species Schistocerca piceifrons. The sequence continues at coordinate 551,188,336 of NC_060143.1, forward strand.
AGTAACAGACTACTTTCTTTTTACAGTGGTGATGACTGGAATTTAACGAACCGTCAAACGCTAGAAATTATCGTAATATTTCGAGCTCAAAAGCCATTCACGCTGCCTCCCTTTCCTGTTCCAGTCGCAAATGGAGCGAGGGGAGAAAGATTATGAGCTTTTTCACATTAAGTGTTTTCTGTCAAGTACCTTCAGCTACGATATAAGGAACACGTCGGGTATCTATGCAGTGCTCATAGATAAGCCTCCTCAGACAAGTGCTGTTCTGCTCTGCTGATTTTTACTTTAAAATAACGACTTAAGGACTGCTGTAGGTATTAAATCGTTACCTCATGTGCGTTGTGAATTCTGAATTCTCGTCTTGTGTGCATACCTTCAATTCAAAAGAAAAAATTTTAATTTGAATATGTTTCGGTGAAGAATGGCCTGCTGGTTTAAAAATCGTGTTTCAACCCTTTCAACCTATCAATGATGACTCTAGGAACATACTACAACTCTTGCATATCGCTCCCATAGGTACCATGAAGACAAGATTAGGTTAATTGTAGCACACGCAGATGGATTTACAAACTCATTCTCATGCGCCCCTTATGTGAATGGAACGGTAAAAAGCCTTAATAAGTGGTACAATGGGATGTACCATCTGCCATGCAACTCACAATGGTACGCAGAGTATATATGTAGATGTAGACACCTTCACGTTGACTTGCTAGGAAGCCGTTTCACAATGCCGGCAAACATAATGTGCTAAAACAGAGAGCCAACGATATGATGAAGCGCAGTACAGAACCAATTACAGAGGAAAAAAAACTCACGAATTAACTAAGCAAGTACTCATTAAGAGTAAACTGATATTAAAATGTAGAAGGGCACTTACTTCACAATCTAGAGCGAAATACCTTTATGCATACTCAGTATCTAAAACGATGCGTTGCCTGCCAGCATTTATGTCGCCACTCAGTGTCTCTGTCATAGGGGTACTTATGGAAGTGGAACTACGTGTTTCTCTCAACGACACATTAAATATCGTATCCTCAAGAAAAGTATGTGCAGTTTTTACCTAAATACAACGTGTTGGATGGTGTAAATTGTAGACGTGCAACACTTTTATGCTTCGGGGCCAGAGTTCTCGACACACAGAGTATATAGATCACTGATACAGAAAAACAGTTAACCTCATCTACCTGTTGAAAAAACGGGACTGTAGGGTAGTTCTATAGACGTTATCTTACCGCATCCATTTCAGTGTTGCTCTTTCCAACATTTCAACATACCTGTATCTGACCTCATCCCAGATATTCTTGACTTAATATACGCTGTACCAAACGTTTCGAACCAAAGCTATACAGAAGGTAGAGGAGACTATACTGAGTATTCTGAGATAATGGACCGAATACCCTCTGTTAGAAATGAATGTTTTAGCTAGTACGGGGCTGTAATGAGCAACGAGTGTGAGGTGAAGCACGTACCTGCACATACGGCGTGATAGAGGATGGGGAACGGTGGTAGTGAGGATCCCATCTGAGGTGGTCTGTCCCGTTACTAGTCGTGATACTATCTTCCACTGGTTATGTACCCTCTTCGTAAATACTGTACAATCTCAATAATCGAAAGCCTCTCTGTCTTGAATTAGTTACAGAGACATGCTGGTATATTCAGGATATGATAAGCATTGTACTCTTCTTTCAGAGATGCCGACATTTAAATACAATTTCTCAAAAAGTCTTTCTGATAATTTAAATGACCGTGTGTAGCGACTGGGCTGCTTTATTTGCTTAAATGAGCTTTCAAATAAACTGTTTTCGTTGGGTGAGAATAGCTTTTCGCTGCGAGTAAAAACAATAACACGTCAACTTGATAAAATTCGATCGGCCACAGATATTCTTTAGCAATTCGGCTACGTAATGTTAAAAGTTTGCTTGAAGACATCGATTACTTGAATGACCATCAAGATCAAATTTGAAGTCAAGCAATTCAACGAAACTATTACACTCATTGTTCAGAGTGCGTAACTTTAAAGAAAGTTAACGTTTTCAACAATGTAACACTTCCCAAACTCTGAGTGAGACACTTTTCACAACTTGGAAACCCTCTTGCTATTTTTTCCATCGTGCATTAATTTACAAAATTATCTTGTTCATTAATAATTTCATAATTGGTTTCCATAATCACCACCAGATTAAAGTAGATGTATCCTTCCGACACAGTATCAGTTAGATGCTCTTCAAAATTATCTTGTAAGAAGACCAACTTCAATAAGTTTGTCGGGTTCAGCTAAACTGGTGGCTGTCCTACCTTTGCTGAACGTGATTCAGAAGAATGAAGACCTTCAGTTGAGCAACAATAACTCTATTGCGAGTGCGTATCTGACAACGCCCGGCATGCATGGACCGATCGGAGTTACAAAATTTTCTTCTGGCATCTGCAGAAGGATCCTTGATCCTGGGAAAACTTCCGTAGTTATTAGAGAGAAAACAGCACTTGTCCACACAAGCCAGGAGGCACAGAACTACTAACTAACTCAGAAAACAAGGAATAATAGCAATAAAGAGAACGTATATAAAAGCTAGAAAACACAGCGCCTCTAGAGGCTGGGCGCGGAACTACACAAACGTCGTGTACAGTAATTACGATCGCACGGCACTGCACTGACACACGCGCACAGCACACACACACACACACACACACACACACACACACACACCGGCGAGCTTGAATTAGCGCGCGGCAGCGTCGCTACAAGTTCATTATGGTTGGCGGTGAAATTACTACGCTAATCATTAGACGTGGATGACACATTTGTAGTTAACATTCAGTTAATTTTACAATACAAATGTCATTCAAGTTGAAGACCTTACGTAGAACTGATACATGTTTACATAGGATGTTCTGAAATGTCTGTTACAACTTCTAGGGCTTGTATAGGGGATGAATAGGAACCCACGCCGAAAACGAACAATAACCGTTCTACGACGGTTTCGGTTCAAATGTTTAACTCATCAAATTCTATTTGAGGAATTGAATTAGGAGTGGCTCAGTGCAATTATTAGGTAACAATTCGAAAGAAAACAAAACGAAACATCAATTTATCATTTACTCACATTTGTTTATATTAACCTTTAAACATTACGTGTTTACATTATTACTGTACCGGAGATGCACAGGCACCGACGTTATGTGACATCAGGCGACACTCTGACGTACTGCACATCATCTTGTCTACCCTGTCGCATATCAAGACAGTCAACTCTGAGGCAGACGTTATGTGACATCAAGTGACACACTGACGGACTACACATCATCTTGACTACCCTATCGCATATCAAGACAATGACCTCTGAGGTTTTCTCTTTACCTCAGCAAATGTGGATGATTTACAAATGTGAACTGAAGTCCTGAAAGTTTGTAACAGGAATTTCCAAACATCCAGTATATTCATTTAAAACATTAATTTTTAACAAGGTGCAGAGATGATTTTCCGTGGAGAAACTGCATCTCTTGTCTGTTAATAGCATCTTTCATGCCGAGAATGAGCATTCCACGTCAACAGATGTCACCAGAGCATATTTAAATGACGGCATTAGGCACAATGGGCTTGCATACTCATGTTCTGTTGATTTACATGATAAGATGTCAGCCACTGAGCAGAGGGTGGTTAGTCCTGGGTTTTTTGTAGCACTGTCTTATGTTTCATACCAATAGAAACTGTGACCAAGTTGGTTTTTTCTGTCACCTCTTCGATCAATCTCAGTTGCGTGTAGACTGAACACTCTAGAGTCTAGAGCTTTAATAACAGAGACCAAAATACATAATGAAATTTTATGTACGCAATGTCATTGGAAATTGTTGGGTCCTTTAGAAGATCTTTAGCTGAAGTAATGTTCACTGCCTCCTCCCGCAATTTAAGAAGAACGTTCTTAATGTCTTCCAAATGCTCGCGGTAATATTCCATGGCCTCTAGCCACATTCCCCATCAAGTAAGTATGGGTTATGGTAGAAGTGGTACGTTGGGAAGTTCCGCTATAAATAACTGGATTCTTGTAGGTGCTTAAAAAACCTTTTTGATGGTTGAAACTAGCTTATTTACGTGTGGAAATGCGAGACGTTTCGTCTCAGCTACACGATTCATGGCATGGGCAAGACATTTGATCTGGAGCAAGACTGGGTAAAATATCTTCAACAATTTAATAGCAGCAATCATGTATGCGGCTGTATCATTGTAGATTACCAGTACTTTGTTTTCGTCTACACTGTTGGGGTAAAGTAATTTGAGCGCTTTATTAACAGAGTGAACAATTCTTTCCTGGTAAGACTATTTTAGCTCCTTGTTGCAGATCAGATGAGGTACAGAGTGAGTGTCAGGATCTAACTTTCCAATAATCAAATTAGCCACATATCGATCTTGTCTGTCAGTTGTCTCATCGACAGAGATCCACATGTATGAATCACCTATATCCTCCCTTATCCTGCCCAATGTATTTTCATATAAAGTAACTAAATAGTTCTTTTTCAGTGTGGACTCTGATGGAATGCTGCGCTGACAGTATTTCTCTAGAAGAATTTTCTGCTGGCTATTTTCAACTGCATTGAATGGTATGTTTGCTGCAACAATGACTCTATACAGATCAAGATGATTTTTTTTTTTTTTTGCCTTTGGTTTAGTTGCAAACGTTTGTTTCAAGTTTGATTTATTTTTTAAGTTTTCCTGGTGTTTAATCCCTGTAACATGTTGACTTAAATGCGACCTCTGTTCAGAACGTACCTATAAACAAAAATAAATGAGAAATACTTTGTGGAAAATCTATTTAGCAAAATTAACCTATGTTAAGGGTTTAGAAACAATTCTTTTGCATTCACTTGTGTCTGGTCCAAGTTAACTCGGGAAAAAAAGTGGCATCACTGTTGTCTGAGTGGACATAGCAGATAAAAGATTAACATTTTACTTATGCCTTTGTTGCACACATTGCAATGAATAACTCTTCTGTCCGTAGAGAAATCAAGGAATTCTTGTAACCTCTGATGAATCAGAGATGATTTGGAGCTGGCTACTTTCGGCATGCTTGACTTTCCACAAATAAACTGTCGCTGTGAAATATTTCACCACATCCAAGCAGCACGCTGACGACTGAATGGAGACAGTGCAAGTGTCCTGCTAGCCGCGCGGTCTGAGGCGCCTTGTCACGGTCTGTGCGGTTCCCCACGTCAACGGTTCGAGTCCTCCCTCGGGCATGGGTGTGTGTGTTGTCCATTGCGTAAGTTAGTTTAAGGTAGATTAAGTAGTGTGTAGGCTTAGGGACCGATGACCTCAGCAGTTTGGTCCCATAAGACCTTACCAGAGGAGGAGGAGGAGGAGGAGGAGGAGATTACTGTTTAACGTCCCGTCGACAATGAGGTCGTTAGAGATGGAGCGTAAGCTTGGGTGAGGGAAGGATGGGGAAGGAAATTGGCCGTGCCCTTTCAAAGCAACCATCCCGGCATTTGCCTGAAGCGATTCAGGGAAATCACGGAAAACCTAAATCAGGATGGCCGGAGACGGGATTGAGCCGTCGTCCTCCCGAATGCGAGTCCAGTGTGCTAACCACTGCGCCACCTCGCTCGGCCAAGACCTTACCAGAAATCTCCAAAAATTTCCAGTGCAGGTGTTTTAAACAGGCTGTTCCAACAGGGCAGAAGGAAGGCGCCGGAAGCAGATCACAAGGCTCCTCCGTGCCCTGCCGGCCCATTTGATGGTTCACAGCGAGCGACAACGCTCTGCGAGGGAGGCATGCCTGGAACAGCCTGGCTTATGCTGTCGGCATCTGACACGACTGGGTGTGTTCACGCATGGAAATAAAACAGTTGTCATTCAGTTACCATTTCCTAAGTATCGGCGAATACCAGAAGAGTTGTTTTGGACATACAAATTTTATTTGACTGGATTTTTAAAAATTAGATACACTCAAGGTTCTAACATGAAATTAGGTATTTTTGGGATTTTTTAAAATGACGTACTATCAGGTTCTAACATGAAATTAGGTGTTTTAGGTACTATAAAATTACAATTCTCGATAAAATATTTGCGTAATTCTTAGCTGGGAAGACCACGAGAGAAAGTTATTCATAAAAAAATTTATTTAATTGGATTTTTAAAATTTAGGTACAGTCGAGAAGTAATCTGAAATTGGGTGCTATAAAACTAGCGTTTTCGATTATAAATTGGCGTAATTCGTGTATGTACAACTTTTATTGCCTTTATTTAATGAGGAACAAAATAGGTTTTTACCTAAAATCTGAGGTCTATTCATTAGTCACTAATTCATAATTTCACAAAACATAAGGTAGTTCAGAATTACCAGCCAGTGAATACTCAATAAAAAAAAAAAAGCACTCCGTCTTCAGGCCACAAGGGGCCTACCAGGACCATTCGATTGCCATGTCATCCTCATTGAGGATGCGGATAGGAGGGGCATGTGGTCAGCACACCACTCTCCTGGTCGTTACGATGGTATTCTTGACCGAGCCGCTACTAATTGGTAGAGTAGCACCTCAATTGGCATCACGAGGCTGAGTGCACCCCGAAAAATGGCAACAGTGCACGGTGACCTGGATGGTCACCCAACAGCACTTAACTTCGATGATCTTACGGGAACCGGTGTATCCACTGCAGCAAGGCCGTTGCCCAGTGAAGATTCAATAAGATTACATTATTTCACATCAGACTGTACATTCACTAAAACATCGCCCATTCGATTTTCGATTTTTTGTACATGAACCTTTTTGCTACAACTGCTCTTTTATAATGTCACTCCTATGTTTTCTTTTTTTGGCACCCGACGATCCATTCTACACCCTATCATAAAACATATCACAGGCTCCAATAGCACAAGACCAAGATCACAGACTGACTTTGTACTTCATACTTGACTGAGTTGCTGAACCAAGATACCGCAAACATTAGGGCTCCCTACTCGAACGCACCCGCCCGTGGATTAGCAATGGAAATCCCAAAGCGCTTCTCTTCTACACAGCGCACTTTGTCTAGCAGGCAAGGCGTAGTGCACCTGTCGGCGTCGTCAAACGTTTCTGGCATTTCCGGAAAGGCCGACGACTGACTGGGACAAAAATGGAAATCCCTATTTTCGTTGGTTCACTGGCAGAATGAGTGCCTCAGTATTCATAGAAGCTCTCTGTTTCAGCAAAACATAGACTCAATAATGGACGTGTTCTCGACAGTAGAACTGGCGTGAATGGAGCCTGTTAATATTCTATATTTGAAGACTTTTGTTTTCTTTTAAAAGGAAACCAGATTTTCTCAAGTAAGAGCAAGTATTTACAGGGCTCATGGTGGGCTCGGGGTGCCCTGAGACTACAATGATTACTGGCTATAGCTTGAGTGCTACTAAACGATCTAGTATCAGGGTGCAGTTCACAGTGTAATTCGTTTGCAGTCTTTGCTCTCTGCTGTGTGAATTTGTTACACTTGTGTTTTAAAAAAGTACTTCAGTACTTTTGCTAGTACAATGGTCCATCTCGTTAAGTTTTTGAACTAGATCATCTCTGCTACTTTTTTTGCAGCACCATACCTTACCTTTTGGATCTGCATTAGCACATTTATAATAATATATTGTTTCACACATCATGTACCTTACAACTCTAACTATATGTTTCTTGCAATCACAGTAATCCGAGCATAATATTATACTCCATTCGTCACTGGATGATGTAGATGTTCAGCTTGTGTAGTTCTCATCGTGTCTTCTTTTTGATTCTTTGCTTCTTTCTCTTACCTTTTTGATGCTGTAGCACAAAGAGCATAAATTACCAGAATATACATCGTTTACATTCCAACACTTTCTGTCGCTGTTTTCACCTTTTTTCCAGACACATCACACCCACGACCCACACTCAGCTCCATCTTCTCATCTTCTGTGCAAATAAATTTTAATGGAAGGTTTGTCCCCCATGCAGCCTTTATCAGTGAGCCACTGCACAAGTTGTTTCATAACAGTACCAAATGGAAATAGTATTGTGACTGCTACCATAGATTTAATAAGTTAAAATAATGTTTGTATGGTACCAAATGTCTCATGACATATGATGATTTGAACAAAACGTTCCAGTTGCTGCGAATACTTCAGACTATGACATTGGCGCCATTCAGCCATAAAGACAATATGGTTTTGAACGACAAACTGCGTTCACTTCATAGGGTTTCACAGTGCTACAAAGAAATTACAGTCAGCGGATGATCATAACTGCGGTTGTAGTGACCGGTACAGATCGTGTATGAAACGGGCGTGATCAGCTGATCACCAGTGTCCATAAGAGAGGTTCACGCATTTGCCGCACAGAACGATGTCCGAGCACTTATTCCATGTTGCCAAGAGCATTGCGGTGAAACTCTGTGATTTACATTGCAGTTAATTACTCCTTTTTGTTATCGGGCTAGATGATAAGTCGTTAAAGTATCAGCTCTCCAAAGTAAATCAATAAATGTTTCTGTTTCCTGTATGCCATTATTTCTTGTGTAGATGGGAATAAGAAGATTTGATACAACGAAATAAGTTGCCAGCGCTCTCTTCTGTTATCTCACACACACGTGACACGCATTTAATTTGTGGCGGACTTGCAGCAATGTAGACTTGCCTCAGTGGTGACCCTGTCGTAATGGTGTTCAAAGGATTATGGGAACAACGAAGAATATTTCCTGCACATGTGAGAACGGAGAACGACGGATATGTCGAGACTAACTGTGCGATATCCGTCCTTCTGGCCGACGACCCCCACATTATAGTTCGCGCAAATGGAGGCAAACTTCCAATGCTCTGGGGTAAACGCGGATTCCACGAAGTCTGGACTCATAGTAAGCCAACTGGAGCACCAATTTGTAGCGCAAGTCTAAGACATGACTACATCCTCACTAGAGGTTGGCACATGCGTCAAATTGAAAACGGAGCTCATACGCCGTGTGTCTGTTTCACAAGAGGAAAGAGTTACCCAAGTACTCTCGCGTGAAGACATCGGTGATAGAAAGCCTTTGCAGTACTTACGCAACCTGCGAAGTAAAGTGAATACAGTACAGCTCCTGACACGTTGTTATATACATTGTGGAGCAGCAGACTGCCGGCGCAAGTCAAAACCATAATAGCAACGCAGACAGATATGTACTTGGATGACATAGCTGCCTTAGCCGACCGTATCCGAGATGCTATCGTGCCTGCCTCTGACTCCCATTCGGCGGTAATCCGATTAGGCCGTGCCTCAGTAGATGTGCGACCTGACTACGACAGACTATCCCAGAAGGTAACGGCACCGGAGCAACAACTGAATGATAGCTTATGTAACAGATATGGAGCCTTGACCAATCAACTGAGTGAGCTGCTCGCAGATCACGGTGCTGAGGACAATTACTGGCGGTGATCGCAGAGTCGCTCTGCGTGCAATACTCCAGGTCAGGATGACGTGCCAATGGATAACATAAGTAGGTACCATCGGCGTTTCAGACACCAAGCCCATAAATGTAATTTACCCTGCGAGTACAGAAATATCAAACAGCAAGCAGAAGCCGGTGCTCCTACCTCCGCCTCTACCTGCCTTTCCTTAACAGATCACACAAGTCGGTCTGTAAATTTTTGATAGACACTGGCTCTAATTTGAGTATTCTGACGAGTGATAGGACACACAGATATTGCCTGGCCACCGCCTTCAAGCTGTCAGCGACCAATAATTCAGACATTCTGACTTCCGGTGTACAGTACAGGGATTTTGATCTGGGGCTACATCGTGCAATAGTTTCAAAATTCATCGTAGCAGGCGTCGCGGAACCAATTATCAGTGCAGACCTGGTCGCCCTCTATCACCTGCTGCCCGACATCACTGACACATGTCTCCAAGATGCAGTCTCCGAGTTGTCAGCGACCAGTCACCGATACCACGTCGCCAGCTCGGATGTCAAACTCATCCAGATTATGGCAGAATGCTCGACTACTTTTCTGCACTCACAAGGCCTCTGGCGGTCCCTGATCATGTACATCATGACACCATTCATCATATTAATACCACAGCAGGTCCCCTGATCTCGTGTAGACATAGCTACTTAGCTCCAGACAGATACTCTATCGCCAAAGCCGAGTTTGATGCTACTCTCGCAGAAGGCCTTGTACGTCCATCTAGCGGTCGCTGGTCATCCCTGTGCATCTCATGCCTAAGAATAACGGTGCATAGAAGCCATGTGGCGACAGCCACCCCCTGAGTGCTGAATCATTTCCGACTGATAACCGGTTCCACACCTCGAATATTATAATCATGCTCTAAGCGAAAAGCGAGTCTTTAACGTCCTTGACTGCACCAAAGCATACCCATAGATTCCGGTAGTGGAGGGAAGACGTGCCAAAGTCATTGGTAATCAGGCCCTTCGGTCTGTTTGGAAGCCTATTTATGATCTTTGGCCTCCGTAATGCAGTCCAAACCTCGCAAAGATTTATCGACTCCATCCTATGGGGCGTGCCTCACTGATTTGCATGCTTGATGACATTCCCATCTACTCTGACAATCCAGATTTGCACCAGCAACACCTGGCTGTGGTCCTTGAGCGCCTCAGTGTTTATGATATCGTCCTGAACGTGTCAAAATGTGTGTTCAGAAGACCGGAAGTGACATTTTTGGGCCATCGCATTTCAGCAGAAGGGTCGCCTCCGTTACCTGATTGAGGCTGTGTTAAATATTCCTCATCTGGCGACAGAAAAAGAGCTGCGCAGATTCCATGGCATGTTGAATTTCTGCAGATGTCACCTGTCACACACCGCCGCATTGCAGGAACCACTCACAGCTCTGGTTGCGTCTTAACGCGAGAGGTGAAGCTCTGTGACATTGGGCCCCAACAATGACAGACGCATTTGAAACGGTCAAAAAGAGCCTCTCTGATGCTGCGCGCCGGCCGCGGTGGTCTCGCGGTTCTAGGCGCGCAGTCCGGAACCGCGCGACTGCTACGGTCGCAGGTTCGAATCCTGCCTCGGGCATGGATGTGTGTGATGTCCTTAGGTTAGTTAGGTTTAAGTAGTTCTAAGTTCTAGGGGACTAATGACCACAGCTGTTAAGTCCCATAGTGCTCAGAGCCATATGAACCATATGAACCATGATGCTGCGCTACTCGGGCACCCGAAATCAGATGCCCCCTGGCACTTGTAGTCGAAGCCAGTCAGAAAGCGATCGGAGCGGCAACGGGTATTGGCAACTTCTCACTTTATTTTCCCGTAAGTTAACGCCGGCGCCGACCTGTGTGGCCGAGCGGTTCTAGGCGCTTCAGTCTGGACTGCGCGACCGCTACGGTCACAGGTTCGAGTCCTGCCACGGGCGTGGATGTGAGTGATGTCCTTAGGTTAGTCCGGTTTAAGTAGTTCTGAGTTCTAGGGGACTGATGACCTCAGATGTTAAGTGCCATAGTGCTCAGTGCCATTTGAACCATTTGAACGCCGGCGCAACAGCGATGGAGTTCTTATGATCGGGAACTGTTGATCATCTACGCAGCAGTCAGATACTTCCACGCCCAACTAGAAGCAAGAACGTTCGCTATATTCACCCACCATAAGCCACTAACATTCGCTTATCGGCAAAACAATGATAACTCTTCTCCCAGACAATTGTGTCAGCTGAAGTACATTGCACAATTTACTACCGATTTACAGGACTTCTCCAGCCTCAACAGTGTAGTAGCAGACTGCTTGTTTCGCATTAGCACAGTCACTGAGACAGTTGCTTTCGCTGACTTGTGCGATGCACAGCAAACAGATGACGAACTGCGCAACATGCTGCACAGTACCCAGACTGGACTGCAACATGAAGTTGTTAATGTACCAAGCGCCAATTTTCAGCTCTACTGTAATAAGTCAATATGCTAAAGCATCCCATACAAAACAATCTTGCGCGCTCTTCACGACGTCTGCCACCCAGTCATTCAGAGCGTCTGTGAAACTTGTCGCCTCGCACTACGTTTTGCGAAGACTTCAAAAGAATTATCGACAGTGGGCGCGTACGTGCATATCTTGCCAATGTAATAAAGTCAGTCGAAATGTTCACGCACCCATTGGCGATTTTCCAGACACTACCGAAAGGTTCGCCCACGTCCATGTTGACGACGTGGGACGTTTGCCCCCATTAGATCGACTACGCTGCTTGGTGACAACTGTGGAGCGATTCAGACGCTGGACCAGGACCAATTCCCATAGAAGATGCTTCCACCGAGACTCTGGTGATAAGCATTCTTGTCTCAGTGGGTCGCCCATTTTGGGTGCCCACTTCACATCATAACAGACTATGGACACCAATTTAAGTCCGAGCTCTTTGCACAGATTAGCAAATTTCTGTAGCGCCTACCACCATCCAATCACAAGCCATCACTCCGCAGGCAAAGGTACAAGTCAAACATCATAGATGTAATGAACACCGGCATTCATAACCAGTTCTAGGCGCCAGGTGCTCTCCTGAGAAAAGCCATGAAGGATAATATTGCTGTAATCAATAATTGTAAGTATAAATGTTTATACAAGATTTTTTCAGCTCAGGTGGGAAGAGTTTTTATGTTTTTTGTAGGTGTTACAAGTAACATGCTTTAAATACAACTTTTATATTGTCATTTAATGTATGGTCATGCCTGAGTATCATTTTTCACAGCTTGACTTATTCTGTTCCGCTTATACCTGAAAGTAATACAGTTTTCTGGCATGTGGTGCACTTTGTATGCCCAATGTGCAGAGTCTCTGAGATTCATGAGCTGTTTTAGTTCTTCGGTTAGCCAAAGTGAAAATTTCTTTATTATGTTATCGGTGCTTAGGGGAGTATATTTGTCATACAGCTGAGTAAGTTTGTTAGTAGTCAATAATATTTTTTGTTTATGTCCAAGATGTGAACGAAAGACGTCACCCAAACTACGTCTTGCACCTCAGTTATAAGTTCAGATAAAGTAATGTGTTTGAAGTCTTGGTATGTAGGCAATTGTGGTTTCTTTCTGGAACAATGTAGCGAGTATGTCACGAAAATTATGCTTTTGAAGTCAATATGAGCCTGGAAAACTCAAAGAAATTGATAGACAGGATCTAGGACACTGACATACCGGACATATCAGGCCTCATGTCATGTTGTGTCACATAAATATACACTTGCATTTCGAGAAATGAAACAGTCAACGTCACTATACTATTATGTAAACTAGTTGTCACTTGATAGGCAACGGGCTGCCGGGCTCCCGCCACCAATAAACTAATGGCAGCCGGCGCTGTCGGCTGCCACTGCGTTGCCACTTCGCCCTGCTGAGCTGACTAAGGCATTGTGCCAGCCAGTCCTCAGCGAGCCATTGTAGACGTGAGGGCGAGAGATTTGAGTAGCTTGTACCTTCGCGTGTTTACGATGTCTGATGGAAAGCAGTCGCAAGAGAGGGAGGCCGAGGCTGCACACTCCTCGGAAACCAAAAAGTGGAGGACGCGGGGTCGTTATACGCAGTCAGGTGCATGAATACGTTTGTTCCTTAAGGGAGTATTTTGAGAGAGAGAGGGGTGCCGCAGGGCCTCTCGTTCCTTTGGATAAGGTGGTGGAGCGAACGGCAGCTGCTCTGCAAGTTAGCGAACGATCAGTAATAAGAATCTGCAAGGAGAAATTCACGAAAGAAGGCTCAAGTGAATCATCTAAATTGGAGACACCTGGGAAAAAGAGGCGACTAGAGAAGAGGGTCACAAAACTTGACTCTTTTCGTCGTCAAATATACGCATTTTATTCGAGGAAGAAGTATCCAACACTCAAAAAACTACATGCTACCCTCACAGCAGCTGACCTGTTTCAGGGTAGTAAATCGTCTTTGTTACGAGTCGTGAAAATGTTAGGATTCCGCTAAAAATCCATCTCTGGCAGAAATTTACTAATGGAACGCCAAGATATTGCAACCTGGCGATGCCGCTTTCTTAGAGAATTAGTGGGGACAAATTTTTATGATATTGATTATTTATTTATTTATTTTATTTGATCCAACATCAACTGATTACAAAAAAAGGTTTTTTTTGTTCCAGTCTTCTGGATAAGTGGGTGACTGCAGGACACAGTTTAAAAAAAAGGCTGGACAGACGGTACCATCTGCAGTAGTATGGCAGCTCCGATCTGCAGAGGAAAAAGGATAATTGTAGCACATGCTGGAAATTCTATCATTGTTATGGATAACGCTCCTTATCACTCAGTAATATAAGATAAAGCACCCACAAAGGCAACAAGGAAAAACGACATTGTTAGCTGGTTACAGAAACATAAAGTACAGTTCGACAGTAATTTGACAAGGGCAGAATTATTAGAACTTGTATCGTAACACAAGCCAAAGAACCCGATTTACATTGTGGATGAAGTAGCAAAAAAATACGGGCATAAAGTGCTCAGATTGCCTCCTCACCATTGCCATTTCAACGTAATAGAGCTGATTTGGGCTCAGGTTAAACGGTATATTGCTGCAGAAAATAAGAAATTCACATTAACCGAAGTGGGACGCCTTTCAAAGAGGCAGTTGAAATTGTGACATCGGAAGGCTGGCAGAAGGTAGTACATCACGTAAAAGGAGTGATACAGGACGCATGGAACAATGACGGTATCTTACAACAAAGTGTCGAAGACTTGATTATATCTGTCAATACAAGCAGCGACACGGATAGTTCCACTGACTCTGAATTAAGCGGTGTTTTTGCATTGTCTGATTAGTGTGTAGTGTACTTTCTGCCATTAAATTTGTGAATTTATTTCGATTAATTCTTATTCTTGTTGTGAGACTAAGAAGTACTGTTTGGCCAGCTCTTGTCATCTCCTTACGGTAAGTTAGACTGAATTTTAATTCTATTCCATTTTGTGTATACACCAAGATGTTATTCAATGTGTGTAATAGTTTTCGGGACTTGCAATCTAAAGAAGAAAACTCTTCTGGACGTGAAAATTTCTCACACTTCAATAGTTAATGTAACAATGGCTCTAATTAAAATTAAGAAAAGATATTTGATGCGCTTATAGATACCACTGATACCGATACTGTACGTAAATTTCAAAATATTTACATAATATTTATAGGAGATAGAGATTTTAAACGTCATACTTGTTTCAAATTCAGTACTAATAGGGTTGCTTAAAAATGCTGTTTTCCGAAATTTATATGCAGGAAACCTAATGCACTACGACAACTTTTAAGGACTCTTTGCCGAGTGCATTATTTTGGTAATGAATGGAAAAAAATATTTTGCTGTGACACCAACAGTTTTTCAGTAATGACGTGACAAGTTAGAAGTTGTTTGCGAAATCGAGAATTTAAATGGTTTCAAACAAATTAACGTAACTCTTGTCCTAATTAAAATTAAGAATAGATAATTGACAGGTTGAGAGACATTGTAGAGATATACATCATATGTGGGTTTGAAATTTTTAACTTACTTTTTGTAGAATATACAGACTTTTTCTATCGCCGGGAGTAGCGATGCGCTGAGGCGGCTGCCTCCACTACTTTAAATTAGACTGTACGTAAGGACTAAAACAACAAGGCAATACACACACACACACACACACACACACACACACACACACACACACACAGATGAAACAGCAACCACACTCAGGATCATAACACCAAAATTATTTTATATTCAACAATGAGTTTTATTCCCAGCCTGAAGGACTGCCAGTGGGATCACCGATCAGAGACCTTTTAGTCAAAATATTCATGAATAACATAGAGAAGAGCTTCAGACGCACAATAAACCAAAAAATACGAAGTTATAAAACGGAGTCATTATGTCAATGACGTAATTTGCCTGATCGACCAATCACGTACACACATAAAACAGCTACACAATGAAATAAACAATTTACACCCAAAAATTCACTTCAGAATAGAAGCAGGAAAGACATTAAATTTTGTGGATCTCACCACACAAAGAATAAAACCACTCCTGACGTCACAACATTCAGGAAACCGATAACCATGAGCGCAACCATTCACCCAAAAATTGACACACAAACAAGCAAGATTCATATTCAGGCTTCACAGATTAAACAGAACACCTATAAGCAAACTGAGCTAATTACAATAAGATGATTGCAATGGAAAATGAATATGATACCCATATGACAGAGAAACTAACCCAACAAATATACAAACAGAAAAGAAATGAACGGTTAATTGACTTCTGCAGGGAAAGACAGCTGATAGCGGCAAACACATGATTCGAGAACCATAAGAGGAGGCTCTACACTTGGAAATCACCAGGGGATAAATATAGAAACCAAATCGATTTTATACTGGTAGAAGAAAGATACAGGAATGGAATCAAGAAGGTGCACACATTACCAGGTGCGGATATTAATAGTGACCACAACTTACTTATGGCAGAAATAGAAATAAGAATGAAAAAACTGAAAAAGGCGACAATGGTGAAGAAGTGGGATCTAGAAAAGATAAGGTCCAACAAAGCACAAATTACAGAAATGCTGTCTCGGGACTTTCTAAATACATTACGAGACAAAGAAGCACCTGATAATGCCAACGAGTACTGAAATATGCTAAAAGAAGGAATCAAAGCAGGACAGCAAAATATAGGATATGTAAAAGGGAAAAGGTCAAAGAAACCATGGGTCACACAAGAAATGATTTCCAAGATGGAGGAGAGAAGAAAATTGAAAAACAAGAACACTGAAGATGCAAGAAAGATATACCGAAGGTTAAATAACGAACTGCGAAGAGAAA
This sequence comes from Schistocerca piceifrons, assembly GCF_021461385.2. NCBI lineage: Eukaryota > Metazoa > Arthropoda > Insecta > Orthoptera > Acrididae > Schistocerca > Schistocerca piceifrons. The sequence goes on from NC_060143.1 coordinate 551,205,068, forward strand.
CAGAGCAGACTAGGAAAAAATGGCTAAAAGAGGAATGTGATGAAATTGAAGAACTGGACAGGAATGGAAGATACGACTTACTATACAACAGAGTAAAGACTATGACATGGGAGCAAAACAGAGCAGGAAGTGCTACTATGGAAATTTTGAGTAAAGACGAAGAGGTAGTGTACAAAGATCATGACGATGTCCTCCAGAGATGGGAAGAATATATAAAAGAGCTATATGACACAAATAACAAACCAGAAACTCTGGAACTTGAATCACACAACAGTGTAAGTGATGAAGAGAAAGGACCGACCATCATAATGGAAGAAGTAAAGTCTGCCATTGCTGCAATGAAAAATGGCAAAGCAGTAGGTACAGATACAATACCGGGAGAAATACTAAAATGCTTGAACCTTAATGGAATAAGAGAAATATTGAGGTTATGTAATAAAATATATGACAGTGGTGAATGGCCTGAGGACTTTTTGACAACAGTAATGATTCCATTGCCGAAAAAACAAGGAACCAAGAAATGCAGCGAGCACAGGACAATCAGCCTCATTTCACATGCAGCCAAAGTGATGTTAAGAATAATTAATAAAAGACTTGAAAAAGTAATAGAGGAGAATCTCGGCGAGGAGCAGTTTGGCTTTAGACGGAATACGGGCACCAGAGATGCAATAGGGCTCCTATGAATCTTGGGAGAAAGGTTTATTGAAAAAGGAAGAGACCTATATATGTGCTTCATCAATTTAGAAAAGACATTTGACAATGTGGTTTGGGAGAAGCTGGCGACTATTATGAGGGAAAAGAGAGTGGACTGGAAAACCAGAAGCCTTATAAACTCATTGTACCTTAATCAAATAGTTTTAGTTAAAGCGAGAGGAGAAAGTACAAACTGGATCAGACTAGGGCAAGGAGTAAGACAAGGATGCTGTTTATCACCTACTCTTTTCAACCTGTACTTGGAAAATATGATTGACCAATGCTCATTGGATGACAAAGGAGTAGAAATTGGAGGAAGAAGAGTAGGGTGCTTGAGATTTGCTGACGACATGGTCCTTCTAGCCACAGGGGAAAAAGAATTACAGGATTTGGTGGACACCATTGCAACTAACAGAAAAAAATATGGAATGAAAATCAACACAAATAAAACAAAAGTATTGGCAATAGGAGGAAATAAGGAAATAAAAATTGTGCTGAATGGAGAAACACTAGAACAGGTGCAAAATTTTAAGTATCTTGGAAGCATGATAGACACCAACTGGAAGTGTACCACAGAAATTAAAACAAGGATAGCAATGGCAAAAGAGGCGTTTTATAAGAAAAGGAGAATCTTCTGCAGCGGTCTGGACAGAGAACTCAGAAAGAGACTCGTAAAATGTCTTGTATGGAGTGTTCTTCTATATGGCACTGAAACATGGACTATGAGGAAAAAAGACAGAGAAAGGCAGGAGGCTTTTGAGATCTGGACATGGCGGAAGATGGAAAGAATAAGTTGTATGGACAGAGTAAAAATGAAGAGGTACTGAGAAGAATGGGAGAGAAAAGACAGTTACTAGATGTAATAAAGAGAAGAAAAAGAAATTGGATTGGGCATATATTAAGAAAGAATGACGGACTGATAAAAACAGTTTTAGAAGGTTATGTAGAAGGGAAAAGGAAGCGAGGAAGGAAGAGATTCCAGATACTGGATGACATGATGGACGGTACAACATACAGCAGCCTTAAGAAGGAAGCAATGGATTGCAGAAAATGGAGAGGCAAAGGACCTGCTAATATAGCAGATAACTGATGATGATGATCATGAGATCACTATAAGAATTGCCACACTTACATTTAAGCTTACATTCCAGAGTAAGCGCTTGCAAATCTGTCACCCACCATCTGTAAGTTTGTCCTGACTGTTTCCTTAGTCTGAAAAACTTAAACCTGGCAGCTACCACCTGAAAGTTCTTGTGATGATATCTAATCACAGCCTGGACTAATTTTTCATATGTCACAAGCACAAGTTCTGGCTGCAAAGTGGGGAATAGTTTAGAGCATAGACTGAAACATTGGCCATTGATAAGAAAAAATATTGTTTAACTGTAGCTGGTACTTTGTGTGCAGAAAGATAGGCTTCAAACTGAGCCAAGTACTCAACCAAGTCATCTCTGTCCTCTTCCAGTGAGCGAAACAGAGGAACTAATGATGGCTGCATAAGTTGTGGCGCTGATATAGTTCATGCATCTGATGGCAAGTCTCACTGGCTGTCACCTGCATTTGAATGAAGCCCCTCAACTAAGTACGCTGTGTCATTCAATGCATCTGTAACTGAAGAAACTGTGTTACATCAAGAGTTGGTGCCAAAGGTAATCGCAATTTTGATGAAGCTAATTGCAATGCAGGCGTGTGTGAAGAGTTGGGGAGGTGGTTAGCCATAGTAAAGCAAAAAATATTAAGCCTAAATCAATATGTGGCAGCACAAACAAGAAAAGTAAACAAAAGAGGAAAGTCCGGATCTGAAACAGAAACTTCCACAAGCACAAATGGTATAGACGCAAACAAAAATGTTTAAAAAGCAATAAAAATTAGGTAGCAAAGGAAGAAAATTATGTGACATCTTACGTTCAACAGTGTTTCTTGCTAAATGTGTTGCACAATGGCAACTGTTATTCCCTCATTGCTAATGACAAATGAGTGGAAGGTGGCCAAAATATGTGTTACCATAGGCTTCTGGATAGGCAAACTTAAGATTACTCAACACAAACGAAGTTTGAAACAATATAATTGTACTAAACGTATTCTGAAGGACTGCTACACTGTTGACAACTTGTTACAGCCCTGCAAGCAATAAACAGAGGCCTGACAAAGGAATGAATCAATATACAGTGAATGTTTGCCACTGGACCTAACTGTCAAAAACTTGGAGTAATGTTCAGCACCAACTAGCAACACAGAACTCTCACTAGAAACATGGAACTACAAGTGGAAGTACCATTACAAGACTGGTGCCAAAGTCGGTGCCACTTCTAACTAATTCCTGGTAGTCCTCGATCATTGGCAACCTGGAGATTCTTCATTGGTGGTGATATTTCAAGCACCACCTGTGACGTCCACGTCAATCTTCAACAACTTTGAATCCCCTGTCACCCTGCCTTATGCAGTTCCTAAGTTCTACAAAACCCAGAATGCACCTTTTGCCCTCTGGGACAGGCTTCCTGAGGAACTCCAATGCTGGCACCTCTTCTGAACAGTAGATGTGCAACAACACTTCTTGTCCTTGTGGAAAAACTGAAAGGAGTGCTCTGCATTTTTGGCAATTTTGGGGCTATCATCAATTCTCAGATGCTTGTGGACTTGTTCCCCCTACCAAAGTCAGAGGATATTATGGCATACCTTGTGGGGGGGGGGGGGGGGGCAAGGTGTTTGGTTTGTAAAGGCTGACCTTAAAGATGATGTGTCTAAGGAAGTGTTGATGATTAACACCTCATTCAGTCTTTTTCATTAAAACTGCTCACCATTTGGCATTGCAAGTGCAGCACCAGGTATTTTTCAGCAATAACTAGCCCAATACCCAGCATGTTTAATTACCTCAGTGACATCTTGTTCACAGAAAATCTGTTATGGATCTGATGACCACTTTAAAGACCTTGTTTTCAATGTTCTGGAAGGTAAACTTGCACTGCAACCTTGATAAATGTGAATTCTTCGTCAAGGAAGTTGAATACTTAGTCCATGTCTTTCAAAGCAGTCCAGAAGTTGCCAGTTCCCTGGCATTTCACTCAACTGACATCATTTTTGTGGCAGATCAGTTATCATCGTCATTTTATCCCTCATGCAGAGAACTGGCAGAACCCATACACTGACTTCTCAGGAAGAATGTCCCATGGAAGTGGTTAGATCAGTGCAATAGGGCTTTCTGGACCTGGAAGTAGGGCCTCCTGAAGCCAATGTGTCTTGTTGCATATGATCCTTCCAAGCCATGATATCTCATATCATTAACAGCCCTCGAGCACACTATTGTATTCATATTCAGGTTGCTCAACCATGCCCAGAAAAACTATAGCCAAACTGAGGAAGAAGTCCTGGTGACAATTTTTGGCACCCAGATGTTTCATGACTATATGCATGGCTGTCAGTTTACTCTACTTACCAATAACAAATTCCTCTTCCCTCTTTTTCAGGTTTCAGTGGCAGTACCTATGGCAACAGCTTGGCACCTGCAGCAGTGGGCCCTCTTCTTTTCAATTATTGCCATGACATGATTCAGACTCTCAGCTCAACATGCAAATGTAGTTTTTTTCCCTGTCTGGTTGCAGATCGTACATTTGAAATTGAGACTGACATTTGTTTTCATCTGAATGTAGCTTTAGAAGAGTCTGTCACTACCTTGCCCTTTGATTCCACACGTTCTGCACATGGCTCAGGATGCAGTCTTCAACAGAATCTTGAAGTATGTTATTTACAGGTTGCCAGTGAATCAGAAGCAGCTGGAGATTGTTGACCACCAAGGCTTCAGGAGTAGATGCCTTGAGCTCTCTACTCTCCAAGAGGTCTTCCTGCTCTAAGGGGACAATGGTTGCATGTGGGTGGTCATACCTGGCTATCTCCAGCAGAGAGCCCTCAACCTCCTACACTGGGACCATTGGTGGTTGTATTTACCAAGCAGCTGCCCCAACATCATCTGTATTGGAGAGGGATGGATGCAGCCATGTGTACCATAGTCTTGAAGTGCTCATCCTACCAAAGCCAGTAGGCCTCCCCAGCATGCAGATATTTTTCTTGGCCTACCCCCTACACCTCATGGTCCAGGATACACCTCAATTTTGCCGGGCTCTTCGTGGAGTCCTCCTGATTTATAGTGGTCAACACCTGGTCTGGTTTCCCTTTTGTTTCCCATATATCACCTCCACTATCCAACTATTGGCACATATTTTTTCATTAGAAGGGCTCACAAAACCCTAAAACATCCCATAATTTACCTCTGTAGAGTTCAGGGAGTTTTGTATAGCTAACAGAATCTCCTTGGTAGACACAGCTCCTTTCCAACTGGAATCTAATGGCCTTGCTAAATGTTCATTCAGACTTTTTAAACCAAGATGGCTAATCACCCTACCTGGGCCAACCCCTTGAGAGGTTGTACCCCACAAAATGCCTACACACTCTCCTTCTTCGATCCCAGTTGTAAATACATCCCACACTCCCAACAACCACGTGCTCCCACGCTTGGTGCCACTGTTACACTACCCTGTCTGGGCCAATGTGGATCCTGGCTACCACTCAACGTGTCAATGGGTCCAGGCTCTGGTAACACACTAATCAGCTTCATTAGAGAAGAGGTGCTGCACCCTCAAGTAATGTTCTATCTCCATCACATGTTGCAGAGTCTCCTCACCACCTGTGGCTAGCGACGCTGCACCACCCTGAGAGGTGACAACAATGCATCCTAGAGCACCAACCTGCTTGTTGGATGATGGATGGCAAACCACAGGTGGCCTCTGCCTCCATGGTCTCGGATTATATGGATGATGTCGAGGACTGACATCCACCTCTTCCCTGACACCTCTGTCCTGGTGTGAGAGGGGGGGGGGGGGAGGGGTAACTGCTGTGCATGACCTCTGTTATGTGTGGTAATGTGCAAACAGCAGACCATCTGTGAGCTGCACCATTTAAAAGCCCATGACCAATGACTCTGCACTACCAGCTGTCAACCTACAGACCACAACAAGAAGTCAGCCAGCAGGCTGCAAGGAGGCAATACTAGCGGCCACACCAAGCCGGCAAATGATGCAAGCACCAGTCAGTTGCGCATACCATTTAGACAACATTATCCATGCACCAACAAGGCAATCAGCCAGTAAGAATGTTGTAGTCATCCATGTGACTTGTTTTTAAGAGTGTGCTCTCGCCACAACCAGCAATTAATCCACCTGCTGGAGTTTGATGGTCATCTGCAAAGTTATTGCCACTGCTGCTGCCTGTCCACCACTTGTGCTGTCACCTTTTGTTTAATATTCTGAATTTTGTTGCCCTTTTCAGTTCAAGCATGAGATTAATTTTGTTCCAAGTCCTTTCAACTTGTGTGTTAATAAACATGTTAAATAACAGTGCTTCCTATTCTCAATTGTTGAGGATCTTTCTGGAAGCCAAATAATCCATAACAGTTGTAAGTATTTACTCTGTAAAGCAGTTCATTTTGTTTTTGATTAATCATAGTTTAGCAATTGTTTTAGTGACCCAGAAAGAAAAAATGTTTGTTTAGGTTGAATGGCCACTAAAGAAGTTCAGTTATGTCATCTGGTCTAATAAAAAAATTTATAATTACTTCTATAATGCAGGTCTTACCAACTTCAAAACTGTTTTATTACATAGTAAGGCAATAAAAATATAAAATTTGGTGAAGCATATTTGTGACAGATCAGCCTTTTGAGCCATCTGAGAACGAAAGAGTTGTTTCAGAATATAATGTTCCTAGTGCAGTTTCAGGTCACTTTCATAAACTTTGTACTGTGCCCTCTACTGATTCTGTTCCTTCAACTTTGTTCTTGTATATCTGCTAGTAATAGCATACCTTCATGTCTTCATGAGCAAGATCTCCCGGCAGAGTTTTTTGTGCCTCCTGAAGGTTTGCTTCCATTTCTCTGGTTTGGTCCCTAAAAAAGAGTTAGTCATGTCCAAAGAAAGGAGAATCTCTTATTCCTACAATTTCACTTGCGAAGACTTTCCTTTAAACTTCTGCCAGAAAACAAAAACAAATGAATAAAAAGAAGAAACCTGCTCCATCATCACATAAAAGTGATAACTTGTTATTAGAAGTATCTGACTCTTTTTGAACAAACAATTTGAAGATCAGGAGTTTATAGAAATTCAGTCCAGTGACTTCATAATTATTTAAGTGTATAGTATTGAAAAGGAATCAGGTAGCAATTTTCTAGCTGTTGTGAAGGAGTCATTTTATACTGGCATTCAAGAGACTTTCTGGAAATGGCATATACACTTCAATAGACTCTCCATGACAAATGGAGACAGCTGTGTTGCCGCAGTTAATATTATTACAAAATTGCCTCACACCATTAAAGACTTACATCAAAGATTTGAAGACAGGATTTATATCAATACTGATTTTTTTTTAATACACCCTTCCCTAAAACTGATTTTACTTAAAATTTAAATCACCTACATTTAGCTTATTACCAACTAACAACTAAGTGATGTTGCAATCCACTTTTACAGTGTTTTGAAGCTAAAATCGGATTTATTTAGTGCATTTCCACTGATCTCACTACATGGCCCAGTTAACGTTGCAATTAGGTTAAATGCTCACTTTGCAAATGAGTTAATTAGTTCAGATTTCACAATAACTAAAAGTATTATGGAATCCTTGAACACCTCATTGTAAAGATAATGTGAATCCAGACTTATTACATTTAATGCACGGAAGTTACATATGTAATGGTTCTGAACATTTTCAAGAAATGAGGCCCAGTAGCCTAACTGTCCAATAATGTACTGATATAAAAGAAGATTAAGTAAATATTCCTGATTCGTAGTTGAGAACAACTGCCAAAATGAGAAATACAGAAAGATTCCTTGGTGTAGCAAAGCAGCTTAAATCACTTAATAATGGCAAAGCCTCTGGTCCAGATTGTATACCAGTCATGTTCCTTTCAGAGTATGCTGATACAATAGCTCCATATTTAGCAATAATATGCAAACATTCACTCACAGAAAGATCCATTCCTAAAGACTGGAAAATTGCTCAAGTTACACCAATACCCAAAAAGGGAAGTAGGAGTAACATGCTGAATTACAGGACTATATCACTAAAGTCGATTTGCAGTAGGGTTTGGGAACATATACTGTACTCAAACATTATGAATTACCTCAAATAAAATGATTTATTGACACACAGTCAGCACGCGTTCAGAAAATATTGTTCTTGTGAAACACAGTTAGCTCTTTGTAGTCAAGAGGTAATGAGTTCTACTGAGCCGGCCGAAGTGGCCGTGCGGTTAAAGGCGCTGTAGTCTGGAACCGCAAGACCGCTACGGTCGCAGGTTCGAATCCTGCCTCGGGCATGGATGTTTGTGATGCCCTTAGGTTAGTTAGGTTTAACTGGTTCTAAGTTCTAGGGGACTAATGACCTCAGAAGTTGAGTACCATAGTGCTCAGAGCCATTTGAGTTCTACTGACAGGGGATGTCAAATTGATTCCATATTTTTAGATTTCCAGGAGGTTTCCAACACCATTCCTCACAAGTGTCTTCTAACCAACTTGCCTGCCTATGGAATATCAGCTGGATTCATGATTTCCTGTCAGAAAGGTCACAGTTCACAGTAATAGATGGAAAAGCATTAAATAACATAGAAGCAATATTTGGCGTTCCCCAAGGAAGTGTTACAGGCTCTATTGTTCTTGATGACATAGGAGACAATCTGAGTAGCCGCCTTAGATTGTTTGCAGATGATGCTGACATTTACCATCTTGTAAAGGCATTAGATAACCAAACAAATTGCAAAATGATATACATAAGATATCTGTATGTTGCAAAACGTGGCAATTGACCCTAAATAAACCAAAGTGTGAAGTTATTCACATGAGTACTAAAGGAAATTTTGATTATGTGATAAGTCACACAAATCTGAAGATCATAAATTCAATTAAATACATACGGATTACAATTACAAATAACCTAATTGGAATGATTGCATAGATAATGTGGTGGGTAAGTCAAACCAAAGACTATGATTGGTAGAACACTTAGAAGGTGCTTCAGGTCTACTAAAGAGACTGCTTACACCATGCCTTTCCGACCTATTCTGGAGTACTTCTGTGCAGAGTGGGATCTGCAACAGATGGGACTGATGGATGACATTGAAAAAGTACAAAGAAGGGCAGCTTATTTTGTATTATCATGAAATAGGAGAGATAGTGCCACTGACATGATACATGGATTACAGAGGCAATCATTAAAACAAAAGCGTCTTGTTGCAATGGGATCATCTCATGAAATTTCAATCACAGTTTTCTCCTCCGAATGTGAAAACATTCTGTTGGCACCCACCTATATAGGGAGAAATGATCATCACAATAAAATAAGAGAAATCGGGGCTCACGCAGAAAAATTTAAGTGCTCATTTTTCCAGGCTGCCATTTGAGAGTGGAATGGTAGAGAAACAGCTTGAAGGTGGTTCATTGAACCATCTGCCAGACACTTTATTGTGAATGGCAGAGTAATCATGCAGATGGGATCTAGAAGCTTTTATGAAGACAATTGTTCATCTATAGAGATGTGTTAAGTATCGATTACTTTTTGCAATTTTCTCTTTAACTATACACACATTTATAGAAATCTTTGAATGCTTTTACAGTTTTCTCATAGTTTTAAGTTAGTGTGCCATCAGTAAGAGCATGCCCAGGATCTGAACTTGTGAGGGAGGGGGGGGGGGGGTGGCAAGGGGCAACTTATATTAGTTTCATAGACTGGAGGAATGTAAGAGTTTCTTGCAAAATAGGAATGAAAATTCTTGATCAGCTATATTAGGTATCCATTCCTTACAATGTTCTTAACTAAAAAGGTATTGTCTGCAAGAGATTTGTACAAGTATTACTGGAACTTTATATTTAAAATAGTTGTGTCATTATTGAAACAGTGCATCTAGTCCCTAAATCCAAAAATATGAATTAACAATTTAATAGTTCATTCCAGCTGTTGTTCATTTCTTCCATATAATCCAGCTACAGCTTTATATTTCCTGAAGCTGTTATCTTTTTAATTTATTGCACAAATGGTACATTTAATTCATACAGAACAAACAGTCTGATGAAAGTAATACAATTGTTTAGAAATGAGTATGCATAAGCTGTTGATTTTTATTCATGTGTGAAGTATATTCTTGGCACTTTTTTTAGATGCTACCTGTGACATATTGCTGCAGAAAACAAATATTTGATCACATTACTTGTATTACTCCTACAAATATATCAGAACCCTTCTACATGCATAAAGGAAGGCAGGAAAGAAACCACAATGTAATGAGGTTTAATGCTGATAAAGTGATCTTAGTACAATGCATATTGCAAATTAGCTTTGAACACCATATATCCACTCAATATTTGACAATGCCTCAATATGCTAGTGTGTGTCACTCATCATAACTCTAAGTAGATTTAATAATACAACAACTGACACCAGCGTGTACACTATGAACATCTCTTTAAAGGGAGCATTCGTCAATCTAATTCTTTAATGACAGTATGTTCTGCAACTTTTCTAAAAGTTATCTTTTCAGACATGACAAAATACAACAGATCAAATCCTTCCAGCGGTGTGAGATAAACTGAAAGAGGTATAGTAAAAGAAAACTCAGTTTTTGAATGCTGTGGTCATTTTGGAAGCAGCAACAATTTTTTGGTGGTACCACTTTAAACCAAAGTTTCATGAATGGTTTTACATAGAAAATATAGTAGTGAAAATTTAATTTTATTATAATTTGAAATAACCAAAGTTTATGTCATCAAAAAGTAAAAGAAATTTATTTTAAAATTTATGTAGTGGAATAGGTAAGTCATCAAAAGAATCACTTTACTGGAAACTACCTATTGGATTAACATTGTGAACAGGATGAAAGATTCATTCTACAAAGTAGTTCACTACCAGTACCAATAACTTTGGAAAATCATAACAGTATGGTGCCAGCATAAAACTATGTTTGTTAAAGATTTGTAGAGCCAATGGTTATTTACTTCATCAAGGCACAGCACAAGTATCTGAGGGAATGGATGACATCTTTCACTGATTGGTTGATTTGGGGGAGGGGACCAAACAGAGAGGCCATTGGTCCCATCACATTAGGGAAGGATAGGGAAGGAAATTGGGCATGCACTTTCAGAGGAAACATCCTGGCATTTGCTTGAAGTGATTTAGGAAACTGACAGAAAAACTAAATCAAGACAGCCAGACATTGGCCTGAACCATTCTCCTTCCAAATGGCCAAATGGAAGTCCAGTCTTTCGCTGATGATACACAATCTGCAACACCACCTTGCATTTAGCCAGTTGACGCCCTCGTTATTCAAAACTGCTAGCCATTGTTGCACAAGAGTTCAAGCCATCATTAGGGACATACTGAAAATTTGCAAAGTGTACATCCAGTTGTTGCCTTATCATCTTTGACCAACAGAGAAACCATGTCAGATGGGACTCTCCTGAACACATGCAGCTCAAGGCCAAGGGAGAGAATGAACTGCTGTCATGAGTACTGGCTGTAGACAAGATATGGTGTCACTGCGCATGTCAGTCAAAATGGCAATCTCCAGTGAATGTATACAGATTTGCTGCAACCCTTAAAATCCATGGCCATCCACACAAGTGTGGGAAAGTTGTGTTTATCTGCGTATTTGGCCAATAGTCTCTCCTCATAATTGATTTCCTGCAGCATGGGACAATGTTGAATGTGCAGTGATACAAACCTTTCCAAAGGGATCAAACCAAAAGTACCACAGCAGCTCTCCCAAGACATCATTCTACTCCATGATAGTGCAACACACCATGCAGCAAATGCAGTCAAAGAACTCTTGCACGCATTCAAATGAGACTTCCTCAGTCATCCTCAATAAGGTCATCATTTTGGTGAGTTAAATAATGCTCTGACAGTCAAAATATTCACCCCAGATAACAATATCAAGAGGAATTTTACATAATGGTCATTCACTGCCTTGTGTTATAGTATGACAAGAGCCACAACAGTGCTGGGCAATACTTCTGAAATAAAGGTACAAGTTCCTGTTCACTGGCCTCTGGGTCATTTTTCTTTAAGGGACTCTGGAAAGCCATATCTTACCAATGTTAAAGTCGCACTTATAAAAACATGTTTTCTCAGAAAGTATTTGAGATAGGTTACAGATTATTTATTGGAGTATTTGCTACAACTTAACATGAGGATTTTCAAAAATTTTAATTCAGTTGTTAGATATTAGTTTTCTCTATTGTATTGAAAATTCACTTCTTTTCGTACCATTTTTTGTTTATAAATTTAATAATATACAGGTTTTTGGAACAAGGCCATATTAAGTTACACAGAAGGGACTGTGTAACATCTCCTGAAAATTTGAAGCAAATGAGTTTGGTAGATCCTGAGAAAACATTTAATTTGTATGAAAAACTAAAACTTTTGGGAATCGAGCAACAAAGTTTGGGTTACCTTTTTGTACACTTTAGGTCCATAGGATGGATTATCTTCATCTTCTACAAACTCCTCCTCCATCTCCCTCTTTCTCCTCCTCCTGTTTACTCTGGCTTGTATCTCTAGGCTAGTTACAGTCCTGTCAGCAGCCTGAAGATGTTCCTTGTCCAAGGCAAGCATTTTTTGTACCATGTTGAAACCAATCTTCATTCACATGTTTCAAAATACTTTGCACCTTACAATGCTGCTGTCATTGAACGTAACAACAGCTTCATATACACAAAAGTGAAGTGTTTCTATTCCAACAAACCCAGTCTTGGGAATTCTTGACCACATGGTACTATTTACACTTTCATTGGGGTTCTACATCTTCTACAAACAAACTTTTATGACAGTTGAAGTGCTGCTATGTCTCTGAAAATAGGTTTTATCACCTCCATACCACATCAGGCAGTCTATGTTTATGAGTGTACACTTCACCAGTTAGCAATCTCTTGTTGTACTTACATCAACTGTACTCTCCTTCGAAACACAAGCAATGATGAGGACTTTCATATGAGAAAGAAGTATGAAGGAAAAAACAGCCCGAACCCCCTTCTGCATTTCATCAACACTGTGTGTGTTTGGACTAATAGCCATTCAGTAATAGTTCTGTATTTTGTCAATTACACTGTCAATCAAGGTTCCCTTCCCATCCAAACCTTTACTATCACTGAATTCATGTTTTTTTGTATGTTGCTTTCAGTTCCCAAAGTCTTGATACCATGCATTTCTGTACATGTCCAATACACTGCCCAAAATATCATCACCATAGGGCTTCAGTTCTGGAATATGTATGAAACTTTTTAAAAAACCATCACAGGTAATTCATGTATCACACTTTATCACACACAGCAGAATGTTGCAATATACTAGCAACACCAGCCACTTCCATTCCTCCACTACTGCCACTATAATTCACAGTGCAATTATTTTCATGTGTACCCTTATTTTTTTGTGGACACCTACAATATTTAGATATTACTGCTACATCTAAAAGTTTCCCCAAATACATACTGGTGACAGATACTACATTTTGAAGAGAGGTGTGTCTCCATTTACTGTTGGTACGATTGAATGCTGCTGTCACACTGAAGAGCCAAAGAAACTGATACATCTGCCTAATATTGTGTTGGGCCCTGGCAAGAATGCAGAAGTGCTGCAACACAATGTGGCATGGACTCAACTAACATCTGAAGTAATGCCAGAGGGAACTGACATCATGAATCCCGCAGAGCTGTCCATAAATCCGTTAGGGTATGAGGGGTGGAGATCTCCTCTGAACAGCACGTTGCGAGGCATCGCAGATGTGCTCAATAATATTCATGTCTGGGGAGTTTGGTGGCCAGCAGAAGTGCCACTCTGTAGCAATTCTGGATATTTGAGCTGTTGCACTGTCCTACTTGAATTGCCCAAGTCTGTTGGAAAGCAGCATGGACATGGATGGATGCAAGTGATGAGACAGGATATTTATGTACATGTCACCTGTTAGAGTCTTGTCTAGACCTATCAGGGATGTCATATCACTCCAACTGCACACACCCCACACCTTTACAGAGCCTCCACCAGCTTGAACAGTCCCCTGCTGACATGCACCATCCATGAATTCATGAGTGTCTACCGACTATAAAAAAACACTGTAGGTGGTATGGTTATAACATGAAGCCCTCTTTGCTGGAGGCAAAGGATTTGCTCCAAGTGTCTGAACACATCACCTTCGTCTGGTGCGTTATGTGACAGGGCCGTAACGAATGCAGCAGTTGTGAGACTTGTGACTTTCATAAATCCCGTTGAGAGCTAACTAACCACCCAGGCAGTGTATCCACTACATAGTGTGGGACATCACAGGACTGTATCTTACCACTTAGGGTGTGAACAATATGGTTGTGTTTATGACAGCATGAAAACCAGACACTAACTCACCAGGTCTCGAGACTGGATGATTGACTTTTTGAGCAGGACACTCTGCAAAACGAGTTCACTGTATGTATTCATATAATACGCTCTCAATATGCAGCACTGAACCCACTCAATATCTGTTAACAAGGACACATCCCAGGTGCTTGAATCAACTAAACTGCACCAATACACCAAATCAGTGAAGAAAATCCCGCCAATCATTTTATGCTGAGTCAACACCGCTTGAAATAAGAGGTGAAATAGATAGTTTTGTTGCAAATTGAAAACACTTGTATAATGTCCATATTTATGTCAAAAAACCAACTTTAATGCAGATCACTTATCAAGGAAGCAGCTGCTTCTTTATGGGCAAGTTCAAGTAAACGCAATGAAAAGCAACCAATGATAAGAGATTCTAATATAAAATGCTCAAAAAGAAAAAGGTTTATTACTGTCAATATCAGTATAGTTTGAGTTTTGCTGATCACAAACCTCTTGCTTGAAACTCTCTCTGTCCACAGAAAAATGCTACGTACAGCTACTATTGTTTTGTAGGACAAAGTTAATATTTATTCTCAGTGTGGTTGACTTTAGTGCATGGTGTGTCAGATCAAGAAGCTGAGCCTGTGCACATAATGTCACTTTATGGCAAGATGTGTTATCAGTATGGCAAGTTGATCGCTGAACTGGCGTACATATAGCGGCATTATTCGAACATTAGACAACTAACGTGTAATGTAAAACACCGAACATCTGCCTCATCATGGTCCCTGCACTCATAGAGGTACTATCTGCTGCCTCCTAGCTGTAAACTATGGCTGCTAGGTACACTCCAAGAAAGGAAACTGATTAGTTAGTGTTCACTAGTCCTGATGACCATGGTAGTTGGGAGTGGATGTGGACAGGTTCCAGCACACATCTCAAGCAAGCAGTCCCATAAGATTGGGGGAGACGGATGGGGGGGGAGGTCATGCGTCAGTCATGTGTTGGGCCAGAACTGTCTACATAGGTTGGATGCTGCTCCTGACTAATTTGAGGGCTGTTCACTACTGCCATAGTATCCTCCAGCCTATTGTCCAGACCTTCCAAGGCGATAATGCACGAGCACACCACACCCACCACATGAACATCTTCCTCCAGATAGTGGGAATTCAGTGAATGGAATGAACTGCAGTATCTGCTCATAAGAATCCTACTGAGTATGCTAGGAACAAGCCATCGCTTTCACTGTGCAATCACAGAAACCCTTCTCATACAACGAATGACATAGGAAGGCCGAGTGTGTTTAATTTTGTTACTCAGAAGACTTATTCTTTCATTCCTACTCCCCTTGTATTTAAGCACACACATGCTCATAGATACACAAGCTATACCATTTTTAAGCTGATAATGAAGAGAAGGGTAGCAAGAAGTTTTACTTCTGTTGTGTTCACCTAAGCACACTTGACATCCAACATAAAGGTGACAGGAAGAGAAACCACTGCCCCAGAAGGTAATTGCTCTTATTGAGCTTTCTTACTAAGCACACAGCACTTGTCACAAGGCAAATTAGTTATGATCAGAAATTTAATGCAATCAGATTAAGAAACACCTAACAATAATTTATTAGTAATACTAGACTTTTTTTTGCAGCTTTGCTTGTGTATGCATGTGACAACACAGTGAGATCAAGAAAAACGTGACACTCTTTGGTAGCCGATATCAATGGAACAAAATGATATACCGTTACAATTCTTACTTGGGGGGGGGGGGGGGAAGGTTATTTTATGTGTCCAAAATGATTCCCTATTGGCAGCCAAAGGACGTCGCTGGCGCTGAACTGTTGACCGAACTACAGCGATCAGTGTTGCTGATGTGATAGCCACACAGGATGTCTCTATGATTTCTCGTAACTCATTCAGTGTAGATGGCTTTTGTGGATAAATTTCATTCTTCAGTATCCCTAACGGGTAGAAGTCAAGAGGTGTAAGATCTGGAGACTTCTGTGGCTACTCAACAGCTCCTCTTCAACCTATCCATTGTCCAGGTAGGCTCTGACATCTCTGTGGTAGTGAGGCAGAGCGCCATCTTGTTGTAGATAAAATCTTTCATTCCAAACACCTCTCAGATGGCAGACAAAACAGGTGTTTGCAGCATATGAAGATACACCTCACCAGTTAGGATATCTTCAAAGAAGAACTGGGCCAATCAAACCACATGATGACAGACCATACCACACATTAACACCCAGCAGACTAACATGTTCATGCACTTGAAGTTGAGGCTCTTCTGGAGCCCAGTGCACATGGCTGTGGAGGCTTACAGTACCATGCAGTTTGAATTGGGCCTCGTCAGACCAGAAAACCATCACTGCAAACTGTTCATCCTCAAAAAGCATGCCTTTAAATCACTCTCAGTACTCCATCCTTCGATACAGGTCGTCTTCGTTGACAGTGTGCAGCGATCTTGAAGTCTAAACTTTCCACTTTACAGCCTTCAGAATTAGTTGTACGCTAGATTAGTTTACCCCACTTTCACATGCACACTGCTTCACAGATTTTTGAGTTCTCTTAGTAAAATGTTGCAACACAAAATTGCTGAAAGATGGATTTGTTGATGCTTTCAATCATCCAGATCTTTCCAAATGCACGTCCTGAACAGTACAATTGACTACAAATTCATCCCAAATATGATGAACTGTTGTACGTGTTGGTGACAGTTCTGTACACATTACACAGTAGCTGTTGTACCTCCATCATGTTTCCATACTTCCAGTACTAATTCAATGTGGCCTTACATTGTTCAAATGACAATCTTCGTCATTCATTGCTGCACTGTCATCTGCTGGAAAATGTGCGGTGAGATCTGTTGAGAAAACTGTGGACTACACTGTCATGCAAAATTGCTGTGATGTGTCATTTTGTTCCAAAGATATTAACTATGAAAGAGTGACTAAATTTTTCTGGACCCCTCTGTATATTTCAGACATCTCCTCTTCTTCCTCCCTCTCTATGTTCTCTTCTTCCTCCCTGCTATCTCTCTCCTCACTTCATGTTCCAGCTCTGTATTTCCATCCCGTCCTTCCCACGCTGTTTCTCCATATCCTTCACCACACCTCTTCATCAGTCTCCTCTCAGTCCCTCTCTCCAACCACATCTTCTTCCCCCTCTCTGTGTCCACGTTCTCCTCTCCTCACTCTGTCCATATCCTCCTGCCCCTTTTCCACCTATTCACAACCCTTCTACCCCCTCCACATGCTTCCTGCATTTCCCCCCTCTCAAAGTATATCTACCCTCCCCCTCTCTTTGTCTACCTGCAGCTCTCCTATCTGTCTATCTATCTCCTCCACCCCTTCTGCCTGTTCATCACCTCCTCTCCCATTTCTCTGCCCATCTCATCTTCCCCCTTCTCTCTGCTCAGCTGTGCCCATCAACAGATGTAGCTTCTGCAATGATTGCCAATGCTACATGCACAAGATGGCTCTTCCCTCTCTCTCTCTATCTCCTCCTCCTAACATTTTCGGTCCAACTCCTCCATCCCCTACTTTGTCTATTTCCTCCACTAATTCTCTGACCATGTCATCTTCCTCCTCACCCTCTGAACATATCTTCTGCCCCCTCTCTCTGACCACATCTCCCTACCACCTCCCTCTGACCGTATCTTCCTATCCCTCCCTCTAACCACATCTTTCTACTCCTCTTCCACCTCCACCTCCCACTCTTCCTTTTACACTTGCCCACTACCCCTCTACAAACGCCTAACACAAGTGTCATACTAATTCCATTCTTCCCCAGTAGCCATTTCCTCTTCCCCCTCGCTATATTCTTCTCCTCTATCTATCTCACCCTGTCATAAGTCATGCTCATCAGCATGTGTAGCCTGTGCAATACAACTGAAAACAGCAAGCACATACTACACCCAGCTTGAATAACATTTCTGCATCTGTAAGATGACAGATGATATGCAGCACCATGTCTTTCTGTTAGCTAATGCTGGCCCATTGGCGTTTCAACTCATCAAGCAGCTTCATCCCAATGCTGAGCCATAGGCACTCTCATACAGCACCTCTAAGGCTAACCTCAACAAATATTTTGAATCCCAGATCCATGTCACTGCAACCCATCATAAGTTCTTCAGTTGCCAGAAGCTATCCTGAGAGACCTACTGCGAATGGATGCCCATCTTCAAGATCTCTAACTGGAGTGTAGCTTTTCTTGTTCCAGTAGTTAGTGTCATCAATAGTATGCCTTCTCTCTGGTAAGGGACATGGTGGTGGTGCATTCGCCCAATGAGGCTCTCTGCCAAGACCTTCTCAAACTTAAGGACTTTTTGGTGGATCCATGCCTTTCCATGAACAATCTTTCTGCTCCACAGTGGCTATGCAAGACTAGCTTTGTAGCTCATTTTTCTCACAAATAGTATAAGGAGCTCCCCTCCCTGGCTGTCATCCACATCCCCTTCCCTCCTGTGCATGGTGCTTTGTTCACCATCCCTGCCAGCAGTGTCACTTCTGTCAGACCAAGTCTGCAGCATGTGGAAAAATGCGAAATAAGGCTGAAGTATCTTTCTCTTTGATGTCTCTCAGTGGACTATACACATGTCAATCAGTGTGAACAGGGACTACACAAGATCAATCTTGACAATGCACATGCTGTGTATATTCACTCTGTCATCTCATAGTCCACCACCTGGATGGGGCCGGACATGCATCTCAGCAGGGGTCATATCACCTTACAGATCACACAGGTTCAGCAAACACCATTATTGACTGGGACCAATATGAGTGGGCAGGGGTGCCCCCTCCCCCCTGGTGCTACCCCGCCCCCCCACATAATTTCTCCTAAGAGTTTTAACAATGTTATTTCCAACCTTGGGGTCTTCCATGGATGTCTAAAGTGTTGTGTTGCATTGTATAACAGCAACTGTTATGCTCCCACTGCTAATGACAAGCTAGTAGAAGGGGGCCAGTGGATCTGCCACCATTGTAATCTGGATATGCATGCAAACGATTAGTTGGCACAAATTCAGTATGAATAAATATAATTGTACTCAACTTATTCTGAAGAACTGCTACATAGTTAACAATTTGTTACAGCCATGGCTAGCAATAAGCAGAGGCCTGGCACAGGCATATATCTGTGGACACTGAATGTTTGCTGGTAGAGCTATCTATCAACAACTTGGAGTAATGTTTGGCACCAACTGACAACACAGAAAGCTCAGTAGAAGCACAGAAGTAGAAGTAGAAGTAGAAGTAAAAGATTTGTTTCCAGCTGGCCACCAGTTATAGCACCATCCTGGTGGGCTTCAGTGGTTAGCAGCCTGGAGGTTCTTCATTGACAGTGATGTTCAAAGTGCCATTGTGGCACCTGCAGGAATTTTGAAGGCACTGTCTCTGGCAATATCAATAACCTATGATACTACACTTCTCTAACATGCAGTGATGGATGCTGCAACAATGGTGGCATGGATGCAGGAAGCTAGGAGGAGACAGGAGCCAAAGCTGTGGCTGGTGCCAAGCTTCTGACGATGCCCTGGCATTCACCTTGTGAGTATCCTGGAACATCAGCCAAGAAATGAGACAGAGGGTGCCCCTCTGCTTCTGTTGATTGTGTGATGTCTTTTGGTGGTCGAACTGCAATGGTATCTTGAAGTGCTGTGGCTGCCATCTGGCCAGCCATGGAATGGAGGGAAGCATTGCCTGTTGATATCTGGAGACGGATGAGGTGTAGTGTCCAGCTCCCTTCATCCAGGGCCAGGTGCTGACAATGTAGAGCCCCAAGTAGCCAGAGGGGATGCAGGCTGCATCATCTGGGCAGGCCATCACCCTGAGAACAAAGAGGCAGCAGTAGAGTCAAACTGTTTACAGATGACATCGCTGCAATCCTCCTGGACCATGTATCAAAAACATGCAATTTCCAATCAACTTCATGACAGTGACGTAATATTGGTAAACTGCAGGAGTATCCAGGGCAAGGTTCCTGAATTAGTATCTCTTATTGAAGGAAATAGTGCGCATATAGTATTAGGAGCGGAAAGTTGGTTAAAACCGGAAGTGAACAGTAACGAAATCCTAGACACAGAATGGAATATATACCGCAAGGATAGGATAAACGCCAATGGTGGAGGAGTATTTATAGCAGTAAAGAATTCAATAATATCCAGTGAAGTTATTAGCGAATGCGAATGTGAAATAATCTGGGTTAAGTTAAGTATCAAAGGTGGGTCAGATATGATAGTCGGATGCTTCTATAGACCACCTGCATCAGCAACCGTAGTAGTTGAGCGCCTCAGAGAGAACCTGCAGAACATCGTGAAGAAGTTTCGTGATCATACTATTGTAATAGGGGGAGACTTCAATCTACCAGGTATAGAATGGGATAGTCACACAATCAGAACTGGAGCCAGGGACAGAGACTCTTGTGACATTATCCTGACTGCCTTGTCCGAGAATTACTTCGAGCAGATAGTTAGAGAACCAACTCGTGAAGCTAACGTTTTAGACCTCATAGCAACAAATAGACCGGAACTTTTCGACTCCGTGAATGTAGAAGAGGGTATCAGTGATCATAAGTCAGTGGTTGCATCAATGACTACAAGTGTAATAAGAAATGCCAAGAAAGGAAGGAAAATATATTTGCTTAACAAGAGTGATAGGGCACAAATCGCAGAATATCTGAGTGACCACCATCAAACGTTCATTTCTGAGGAAGAGGATGTGGAACAAAAATGGAAAAAATTCAGAAACATCGTCCAGTACGCCTTAGATAAGTTCGTACCGACTAAGGTCCAAAGCGAGGGGAAAGATCCACCGTGGTATAACAATCATGTACGAAAGGTACTACGGAAACAAAGAAAGCTTCATCATAGGTTTAAGGGTAGTCGAATCATAGCTGATAAGGAAAAGCTGAACGAAGCGAAAAAGAGCGTAAAGAGAGCAATGAGAGAAGCATTCAACGAATTCGAACATAAAACATTGGCAAACAATCTAAACAAGAACCCTAAAAAGTTTTGGCCATATGTAAAATCGGTAAGCGGATCTAAAGCCCCTATTCAGTCACTCGTTGACCACGATGGCACCGAAACAGAGGACGACCGAAGAAAGGCAGAAATACTGAATTCAGTGTTCCGAAACTGTTTCACTGCGGAAAATCGTAACACGGTCCCTGACTTCAGCCGTCGCACGGACGCCAAAATGGAAAATATTGAAATAAACGATATCGGAATTGAAAAACAACTGCTATCACTTAGTAGCGGAAAAGCATCCGGACCAGACGAGATACCCTTAAGATTCTACAGTGATTATGCTAAAGAACTTGCCCCCTTTCTATCAGCAATTTATCGTAGATCGCTGGAAGAACGTAAAGTACCTAGTGACTGGAAGAAAGCGCAGGTCGTTCCCATTTTCAAGAAGTGTCATAAATCAGATGCGAATAATTATAGGCCTATTTCGCTTACATCAATCTGTTGTAGAATAATGGAACATGTTTTGTGTTCTCGTATTATGACGTTCTTAGATAATACAAATCTCCTTCATCATAACCAACATGGATTCCGCAAACAGAGATCATGTGAAACTCAGCTCGCCCTATTTGCCCAAGAAATTCACAGTGCCGTAGACACTGGTGAGCAGATTGATGCCGTATTCCTGGACTTCAGGAAGGCATTTGATACGGTTCCGCACTTACGTTTAGTGAAAAAAATACGAGCTTACGGAATATCGGACCAGGTTTGTGATTGGATTCAGGATTTCCTAGAAGAAAGAACACAACATGTCATTCTTAACGGTTCAAAATCTGCAGATGTAGAGGTAATTTCGGGAGTACCGCAGGGAAGCGTGATAGGACTTTTATTGTTTACAATATACATAAATGACTTAGTTGACAACATCGGTAGCTCCGTGAGGCTAATTGCAGATGACACGGTTGTCTACAAGAAAGTAGCAACATCAGAAGACTCGTACGTACTCCAGGAGGACCTGCAGAGGATTAATGCATGGTGCGACAGCTGGCAGCTTTCCCTAAACGTAGATAAATGTAATATAATGCGCATACATAGGGGCAGAAATCCATTCCAGTACGATTATGCCATAGGTGGTAAATCATTGGAAGCGGTAACGACCGTAAAATACTTAGGAGTTACTATCCGGAGCGATCTGAAGTGGAATGATCACATAAAACAAATAGTGGGAAAAGCAGGCGCCAGGTTGAGATTCATAGGAAGAATTCTAAGAAAATGTGACTCATCGACGAAAGAAGTAGCTTACAAAACGCTTGTTCGTCCGATTCTTGAGTATTGCTCATCAGTATGGGACCCTTACCAGGTTGGATTAATAGAAGAGATAGACATGATCCAGCGAAAAGCAGCGCGATTCGTCATGGGGACATTTAGTCAGCGCGAGAGCGTTACGGAGATGCTGAACAAGCTCCAGTGGCGGACACTTCAAGAAAGGCGTTACGCAATACGGAGAGGTTTATTATCGAAATTACGAGAGAGCACATTCCGGGAAGAGATGGGCAACATATTACTACCGCCCACATATATCTCGCGTAATGATCACAACGAAAAGATCCGAGAAATTAGAGCAAATACGGAGACTTACAAGCAGTCGTTCTTCCCACGCACAATTTGTGAATGGAACAGGGAAGGGGGGATCAGATAGTGGTACAATAAGTACCCTCCGCCACACACCGTAAGGTGGTTCGTGGAGTATAGATGTAGATGTAGATCTAGAATGCTCCATTCCCAGCTCTTCTGATTGATTTATGATCTGAAAGATAAAAAAACTGAGCCATTAGGTTTGTACATTGCCTGAGTGGGTGGAGTAGGTGCTGGCCACTATATTGGGTGTAGCTACTGGATCAGGGTATGGTGGTGCCAACTCTACCAGTGATGGGTCGTTGCTATGCTGGGAGTGGTAGAATGACAAGAGCAGCAAAGCTCAATCTGTTATGTGATGGGTGCATAGTTTATTCATCTGCTGCTTAAAAGTGTGAACAAAGCATTCTGATTCTCTGTTGGAATGTGGATGAAAAAGTGTGCTTCTGATGTGACAAATTCCGTTGGCTGTGCAGGAATCTTTAAATTCTCCAGACAGTCACGAATAACTCTGGTAGACCCCCAAGGTAAAATATGGGTTGCAAGATTTGACAAGTGCCAAGTGTCATTGTAGAGTGCATGGGGACCACAAAAGGAAACATATTACATTTGTCGATGACAACCAGCCGACAAATGTTCCAGTAGGATTGAGCAAAATCCAAGTGCAAGTGCTGCCAAGATGCTTCAGGCTTTGTTGAGGAGCAGCTGTCTGGTGTTCCACACCAGGAGGCACTGAGCCATCATCTTCTTTATTTGCGAGTCGATGCCAGACCATGTGCAATGTCAGCCAGCTAATGGTTTTTTTGGACCATGTCACAGTGACCCTGATGAAGAAAACTAAGAACATGTTTCTGGAGTTGTTACATACAACTGTTCAGATGCAGTACATAGCAATAAGACACCCAGTAGCACTGACAAGTCATGCCAACATGCAAAGAATTGGTGAACCACCAGGCTAACGATATGTTTAACAATGCAAGTCCAACCAACAGAATCTGCAAATCCAGGTCCACTGCCATTGCCTGGGTGATCTTCCATTGCTCTAATGAAAACTGGTCTAGCACTTCTAAGTCCTGTGCATCACTGCAGCAACAAGATGCTTTAGATGTGTCAATGTCTGCCTCTGATCCCAAGGGAAGATGTGAAAGTGTTTCCACATTGGCATGCTTTGCTATGGGCCTGTACATTATCTTGTATCGGAAGTGTGATAAGATGAGAGCCCAACATTGGGATTTCTGTGCAATGTGATTCTGAATAGGCTTGGCTGGGTTGAAAAGTGACTCCAAAAGCTTGTGGTCAGGGACCAAACAGAACTTGCTTCCATACAGATACTGCTGAAATTTAGTCACTCCATAGATTACGGCAAGAGCCTCCTTCTCTATCTGTGAACAGCTGCTCTGAGCTTTGTTAAGCAGTTTTGAGGCAAAGGCTTCTGGTATGTCAGCAGAACCAATCATCTGCAAGAGTACTACACCAGTGCCATATGAAAAAGCACCCACTGTCAAGACTACATGTTGGGAAGGATCAGAATTAAAGAGGCAAGGATCACTGACCACAGTGTGAGTTGTTGAAAGGCAATGTGACATTCCTGGAAGCATGCAAAAGGTACAGTCTTGTGGCAAAGGCAGTGCAATAGTGCTACAGTCTGAGCTGCAATCAGAATGAAGTTAATGTAATACATCAGCTTCCCTAGCACTGTTAAATTCAGTGACATTGTTTGGATATTGGAGGTTATGAAAGGACAGCAAGTGTAACTCTCTAGATGAACATCCTGAGAATTAATTACATGCCTCAAGTATGCAGTCTCAGTCTGAAAAACATGCACTTGTGTCAGTTGGATTTAAGCCTTGCCTCTGGTAACACATGGAACAGTGTGCACAAATTAAGGTGCTCATCTGCTATGTTATCTGATACCACTATACACCATCAAACAAGTCTTTGAATTCAGCACACAAATGAGCAGTATAGTCATTTGAATCAAAATTAGTAAATCACAACACATTGTCTACCTCATGCAACCCAAACAAGTCAAGGCCACACATGTCAAAAATATCAGTCTTCTGCAAATTCTGGTATATGTCCACAAGGCTGCATGAACCTACCACTGGCATGTCTTGTCTGTTATATGCTGTAAGCTTAGTGTGTGATGTCTGCAGATTGGGCTTGCCAAGAAGATCATGAGTATTGGGATAGAGCAACAAAACCAAGGTACACATAGCTAATTGCAACTGAATAGTTTGACTAGTTATCACAAGGTCCACAAAGAGTTCATTACAGAGACACTGCACCAAAGAAGAACTACTGATTGCTTGAATTGTCAGCTGCTGCACATCTGTTCAACACTAGAAATTGTGTTTAGGTCAGAATGCACCATGTGTACAGTGATGTTTGACTTCTGTGGGTGCATATTAGGAGAGGGTACCTTCTTTTCCTGTTAGCATACCACTTGAACATCTCTGGTCTTTTCACATGAAGAACAAAATGTGTTTCATTACGGGCATAAGTGACAGTTTTGCACTGAGAAGTAGCACTTCACACCAGTACCTTGTCAACCTGGCTGTTTAAGTGGCTACCTACATTGAGCTGGATTGGACCACTGAGCACTCAAATTGGAAGTGGCTTGTTTATGCCATCACTCAGTGTTAATTGCTAAGCGCTACAGCACAAATTTTGATGATTGAAAACTGTCTACAGCATTGTTATAGGTGTATTGGTAGTCAATAATTTGCAAAACTTGCTGCAAGGAAGGGTCAGGATATTTGAGAATCTGTTCCCATATTCTATTATCAGCCATGTTCTGCATAATGGTGTTACATAACTTGTGATCACTATAACACTTGCCACACTTACATTTAAGATTACACTGCCAAGTAAGGCCTTGAAAATCTGTCATCCACCATCTATAAGTTTTTCCTGACAATTTCCTTAGTCTCAAAAATTTAAACCTGGCAGCTACCACCTGAAAGTTCTTGTGATGATATCTATTCACAGCCTGGACTAATTTGTCATGGGTCACAAGTTCTGGCTGCAATGTGCGGAATAGTTCAGAGCATAGACTGACACATTAGCCATTGATAAGAAACGGGATGTTTTACTGTAGCTGGTACTTTGTATGCAGATAGATGAGCTTCAAACTGAGTCAAGAACTCAACCAAATCATCTCTGTGCTCTTCCAGTGGACGAAACAGAGGCAGTAATGATGGCTGCATGAGTTGTGGCACTGACATAGTTCATACATCTGATGGTAAGACTCACTTGCCGCCATCTGCATTTCAATGAACCCCTCATCTCAGTAAGCTGTGTCATTCATTGAATCTATAACTGTAGAATCTGTGTTACATCAAGTGTTGTGCCAAAGGTAATTGCAATTTTGATGATACTAATTGCAATGCAGGCATGTGTGGAGAGTTGGGGAGGTGGTTAGCCTTAGTAAAGCAAAAAATATTAACACTAAATCAATATGCAGCAGCACAAACAAGTAAAGTAAACAAAAGTGGAAAGCATGGATCTGAAACAGAAACGTCCACAAGCACAAATGTTATAGGCGGAAACAAAAATTTCCAGAAAGCAATAAAAATTAGGTGACAAAGGAAGAAATTTATGTGGCATCCTAGGTTCGACAGAGTTTGTTGTCAAATGTGATGTGCAACAGCAACTGTTATTTCCTCATTGGTAATGATAAATGAGTGGAATGTAGCCAAAAGACATGCCATCATAGGTTTTTGGATAGGCAACAACAAGATTACTCAACACAAATGCAGTTTGAATCATTGTAATTGTACTCAAGCTATCCTGAAGTACTGCTACACTATTGACAACTTGTTACAGCCCTGCTAGCAATAAACAGAGGCCTGACACAGGCACGCATCAATATACATTAAATGTTTGCCCCTGGAGCTGACTGTCAAAAACTTGGAGTAATGTTCATCACCAACTAGCAACACAGAACTCTCACTAGAAACATGGAGCTACAAGTAGAAGTAGCATTACAAGACTGGTGCCCAAGTGGCTGCCACTTCTAACTCCTTCCTGGTGGTCTTGGTTCATCGCCAACTTGGAGATTTTTCATTGGTGGTGATGTTTCAAACACTGCGTGTGATGTCCATATGAATCTTTGACAACTTTTAATCCCATGTCACCATGCTGCCTTATGCAGTTCCTTCATTCTGCAAAACCCAGACTACACCTTTTGCCCTCTGAGACAGTCTTCCTGAGGAACTCTGATGCCAGCACCTGTTCTGAACAGAAGATGTGCAACACTTCTTGTCCTTGTGGAATAACTGAATGGAGTGCTCTGCATCTTAGGCAATTTTGAGGCTACCATCAGTTCCCAGATGGTTGTGGACTTGTACCCTCTACCAAATCAGAGGATATTATGGCACACCTAGCAGGGCGGCAAGGTGTTTGTGATGGCTGACATTAAAAATGAAGTGTCTAAGGAACTGTTGATGATTAACATCCCATTCAGCCTTTTTCATTAAAACAGCTCACCATTTGGTAATACAAGTGCGCCAGCTATTTTTCAACAGTATGTGCAACAACTGACTAACCCAATACCCAGCTTGTTTAATTACCTCAATGACATCTTGGTCACAGAGAAAACTGCTATGGATCTGATGACCAATTTAGAGGCCTTGTTTTCAATGTTCTGGAAGGTAAACTTGCACTGCAACCTTGATAAATGTGAATTCTTTGTCAAGGAAGTTGAATAATACTTAGTCCATGTCATGTCTACCAAAGCCCTAGCAGTCCAAAAGTTGCCAGTTCCCTTGCATTTCATGCAACTGACGTAAGCTTAGTGGTAGATCAGTTACCATTGCCATTTTATCTCTCATGCCTTAGGAGTGGCAGAACCCTTACACCAACTTCTCAGGAAGAATGTCCCATGGAAGTGGTCAAATCACTTTCATAGGGCTTTCTGGACCTGGAAGCAGGGCCTCCTGAAGCCAATGTGTCTTATTGCCTATGATCCTTCCAAGCTAGGGTGGGGCTAGTGCTGTCTCACATCATTAACTGCCTAGAACACCCTATTGTATGCATATTCAGGTTGCTCAACTATGCCCAGAAAATCTATAACCAAACTGAGGAAGAAGCCGTGGTGATAATTATTGGCACCCAGGGGTTTCACGACTATGTATGGCTGTCAGTTTACTCTGCTTACCAATCACAAATACTTCTTCCCTCTTTCTCAGGTTTCAGTGGCAGTACCTATGGCAACAGCTTGGCACCTACAGCAGTTGGTCCTCTTCTTTTCCAGTTATTCCTGTGACATGACTCAGACTGTCAAGCTCAACATGCTAATATGTTCCCACCACCACCCCCCCCCCCTCCCTCCCCGGCTGCTCCTAGTCACAGATCCTATATTTGAAATTTATCCTGCCATCTGTTTTCACCTGAATGCAGTAGCAGAAGAGGCTGTCGCTACCTTGCCCTTTGATCCCACTCATTCTGCACATGACTCAGGATGCAGTCTTCAACAAATTCTTGAAGTATGTTATTTACAGTTTTCCAGTGAATCAGAGGCTGCTGGAGATTGTTGACTACCAAGGCTTCTGGAGTAGATGCCTTGAGCTCTTTGCCCTCCAAGGGGTCCTGCTGCTCTAACAGGGCAATGGTTGCTTGTGGGTGGTCATACCTGACTATCTCCAGCAGAGAGCCGTCAACCTTCCACACCAGGGCCATTGGGGGCTGTCCTTATCAAGCAGCTGCCCCAACAGCATCTGTATTGGAGGGGGATGGATGCAGCCATATGTACCATAGTCTTCGTGTGATCAACCTGCCAAAGCCAGCAGGCCTCCCCAGCATGCAGATATTTTTCTTGGCCTACCCCCTACACTTCATGATCCAGGATACACCTCAATTTTGCCGGGCCCTTCATGGAGTCCTCCTGATTTATAGTGGTCAACACCTGGTTTGGTTTCCCTTTTGTTTCTCACATATCACCTCCACTATCCAAGTATTGGCACATGTTTTTTCGTTAGAAGGAATCACAAAGGAATCACAAAACACTATAACAGCCCACAATTTACCTCTGTAGAGTTCAAGGAGTTTTTTATAGCTAACAGAATCTCCTTTGTACACACAGCTTCTTTCCATCTGGCATCTAATGGCCTTGCTAAATGTTCATTCAGACTTTTTAAACCAAGATGGCTTATCACCCTGCCAGGGCCAACCCTATGAGAGGTTGTATCCCACAAAATGCTTACACACTCTCCCTCTTCAATCCCAGTTGTATATACATCCCACACTTCCAACAACTACATGCTCCCACCCTTGGTGCCACTGTTACACAGCCCTGTCTGGGCCTATGTGGATCCTGGCTACCATTCAATGAGTTAACAGGTCCAGGCACTGGTAACACACTGATCAGGTTCATTAGAGAAGAGCTGGCGAACCCCTAAGTAATGTTCCATCTTCTGTTCCAGAGTGTCCTCACCACCAGTGGCTATTGAGCCTGCACCATCTTGAGAGGTGACACAACAATGTATCCTGGAGCACCAACCGACTTGTTGGATGATGGATGTCAAACCACAGCTGGCCTCTGCCTCCATGGGCTTGGCTTGTATGAATGCTGTTGAGGACAAACATCTGTCCCTTCCCTGACCCCTCTGTCCTGGAGATGGGGTAGGGGGGTAAGGGTAGCTGCAATGGAATGCCCTGTGCGGCAAAGTGCCAACAGCAGACCCATGACCAATGACTTAGCACTACCAGCTATCAACCTACAGACCGCAACAAGAAGTCAGCCAGCAGGTTTCCTGGAGGCAATACTAGCAGACACACCAAGCCAGCAACTGATGCAAGCACCAGTCAACAGCACATACCATTTAGACAACATTATCGATGCACCAACAAGGCTATCAGCAAGTAAGTAAGTTGTAGTCATCCATGTGACCAGTTTTTAAGAGTGTGCTCTGGCCACAACTAGTAGTTAATCCAACTGCTGAAGTCTGATAGTCATCTACAAAGTTATTGCCACTGCTGCTGCCCTGTTCACTCTTGTGCTGTTACCTTTTGTTTAATATTCAGAATTTTGTTGCCCTTTTCAGTTCAAGCACGAGATTAATTTTCTTCAAAGTCCTTTCAACTTGTGTGTTAAAAACATGTTAAATAACAGTGCTTCCTGTTGTAAATTATCAAGATACTTTTTGGAAGACAAATAATCCATAGTAGTTGTAAGTATTTACTCTGTAAAGAAGGTCATTTTGTTTTTGATTAATCCTAGTTTAGCAATTGATTTAGTGACCCAGAAAGAAAGAAAAAAAGGTTTGTTTAGGTTGAATGGACACTAAAGCAGTTCAGTAATGTCATCTGGTCTAATAAAACACTTTATAAATACTTCTATAATGCAGATCTTTTCAACTTCAAAACTATTTTATTATGTACTAAGGTAATAATGTACAAGGCAAGCATACATCTGGTGAGCAAGATGTATGAGACAGGCGAAATACCCACAGGCTTCAAGAAGAATATAATAATTCCAATCCCAAAGAAAGCAGCCGTTGACAGATGTGAAAATTACCGAACTATCAGTTTAATAAGTCACAGCTGCAAAATACTAACGCAAATTCTTTACAGACGAATGGAAAAACTGGTAGAAGCGGACCTCGGGGAAGATCAGTTTGGATTCTGTAGAAATGTTGGAACACGTGAGGCAATACTAACCTTACAACTTACCTTAGAAGAAAGATTAAGAAAACGCAAACCTACGTTTCTAGCATTTGTAGACTTAAAGAAAGCTTTTGACAACGTTAACTGGAATACTCTCTTTCAAATTCTGAAGGTGGCAGGGGTAAAATACAGGGAGCGAAAGGCTATTTACAATTTGTACAGAAACCAGATGGCAGTTATAAGAGTCGAGGGGCATGAAAGGGAAGCAGTGGTTGGGAAAGGAGTGAGACAGGTTTGTAGCCTCTCCCCGATGTTATTCAATCTGTATATTGAGCAAGCAGTAAAGGAAACAAAAGAAAAATTCGGAGTAGGTATTAAAATCCATGGAGAAGAAGTAAAAACTTTGAGGTTCGCCGATGACATTGTAATTCTGTCAGAGACAGCAAAGGACTTGGAAGAGCAGTTGAACGGAATAGACAGTGTCTTGAAAGGGGGATATAAGATGAACATCAACAAAAGCAAAACGAAGATAATGGAATGTAGTCAAATTAAATCGGGTGATGCTGAGGGGATTAGATTAGGAAATGAGACACTTAAAGTAGTAAAGGAGTTTTGCTATTTAGGGAGTAAAATAACTGATGATGGTCGAAGTAGAGAGGATATAAAATGTAGACTGGCAATGGCAAGGAAAGCGTTTCTGAAGAAGAGAAATTTGTTAACATCGAGTATAGATTTAAGTGTCAGGAAGTCGTTTCTGAAAGTATTTGTATGGAGTGTAGCCATGTATGGAAGTAAAGCATGGACGATAACCAGTTTGGACAGGAAGAGAATAGAAGCTTTCGAAATGTGGTGCTACAGAAGAATGCTGAAGATAAGGTGGGTAGATCACGTAACTAATGAGGAGGTATTGAATAGGATTGGGGAGAAGAGAAGTTTGTGGCACAATTTGACTAGAAGAAGGGATCGGTTGGTAGGACATGTTTTGAGGCATCAAGGGATCACAAATTTAGCATTGGAGGGCAGCGTGGAGGGTAAAAATCGTAGAGGGAGACCAAGAGATGAATACACTAAGCAGATTCAGAAGGATGTAGGTTGCAGTAGGTACTGGGAGATGAAGAAGCTTGCACAGGATAGAGTAGCATGGAGAGCTGCATCAAACCAGTCTCAGGACTGAAGACCACAACAACAACAACAACAACAAGGCAATAATAATGAAACACTCGGAGAAGCATATTTGCTGTGACAGATCAGCCTTTTGAGCCATCTGAGAATGAAAGAGTTTTTTCAGAAAATAATGTTCCTAGTGCAGTTTCAGGTCACATTCAAAAACTTTGTCCTGTGCCCTCTACGGATTCTGTTGCTTCAACTTGGTTCTAGTATGTCTGCTAGTAATTGCATTCCTTCATCTCTTCATGAGCAAGATCTCCACACTGAGTTAACTGTGCCTCCTGAAGGTTCGCTTCCATTCTTTTTGTGTGGCCACAAAAAAGAATTAGTCATGTAGAAAGAAAGGAGAATCTCTTATTCCTACAGTTTCACTTGTGAATGCTTTTCTTGAAACTTTTGCCAGGAAATATAAACAAATAAATAAAATGAAGAAACCTGCTCCATTATCACATAAAAGTGCTAACTTGGTATTAGAAGAATGTGACTATTTTTGGAATAAACAATTTGAAGATAAGGAGTCTTCAGAAATTCAGTCCAGTGACTTCATAATTGTTTAAGTGTATGGTATTGAGAAGGAATCAAGTAGCAATTTTATAGGTGTTGTGAAGGAGTCATTTTATACGGGCATTCAAGAGACTTTCTGAAAGTGGCATATACACCTCAATAGATTCTCCATGGCAAATGAAAACAACTGTGTTGATGCAGTTAAAATTATTACAAAATTTCCTCATGCCCATAAAGACTTACATCAAAGATTTGAAGAAAGGATTTTTATCAATACTGATTTTTTTTGTATACAGCCTTCCCTAAAACTGATTTTACATAAAATTTAAATCACTTACATTTAATGTATTAACAACTAACAAATAAATGATGTTGCAATCCACTTTTACATTGTTTTGAAGCTAAAATCAGATTTATGTGATGCATTTCCACTGATCTCACTACATGGCCCTGTTAATCTTCTGATTAGGTTAAATGCTCACTTTGCAAATGAGTTAATTAGTTCAGATTTCACAATAACTAAAAGTAATATGGATCCCTTGAACATCTCATTGTAAAGACAATGTGATTCCATTTTCAAGAAATGAGGCCCAGTGGCCAAAATGTCCAATAATGCACTGATATAAAAGAAGATTAAGTAAATATTCCTGAATTCCAGTCAAGAACAACTACCAAGATGAGAAACACAGAAGTAAATTCCTCAGTGTAGCAAAGCGGCTTAAATTACTAAATAAAGCCAAGGCCTCTGGTCCAGATTGTATACCAGTCAGGTTCCTTTCAGAGTATGCTGATACAATAGCTCCATATTTAGCAATTATATGCAAATATTTACTCACAGAAATATCTATATGTAAAGGCTGGAAAATTGCTCAAGTCACACCAATATCAAACAAGGGAAGTAAGAGTAATCCACTGAATTACAGGACCATATCACTAATGTCAATTTGCAGTAGGGTTTTGGAACATATACTGTACTTGAACATTATGAATTACCTCAAAGAAAGTGATTTACTGACACACAATCAGCATGGATATAGAAAATATCATTCTTTTGAAACACTCAAGAAGTAATGAGTTCTATCGACAGGGGATGTCAAATTGATTCCATGTTTTTAGATTTTCAGAAGGCTTTCAACACCATTCCTCACAAGAGTGTTCTAACCAGCTTGCATGCTTATAGCTTATCAACTGGATTCACAATTTCCTGTCAGAAATGTGACAGTTCATAGTAATAGAAAGAAAGGCAGTGTGTGAAACAGAAGTAATATGTGGCGTTCCCCAAGGAACTGTTACAGGCTCTATTGTTGCTGATGACATAGGAGACACTCTGAGTACCTGCCTTGGATATTTTGCAGATGATGCTGTCATTTAGCATCTTGTAAAGTCATCAGATTATCAAAACAAATTGCAAAATGATTTACCTAAAATATCTGTATGGTGCAAAAAGTGGCAATTGATCCTGAATAAACAAAAGTGTGAAGTTATACACATGAGTACTACAAGAAATCAGCTAAATTTCAATTATGTGATAAGTCAGACAAATCTGAAGATTGTAAATCCAACTAAATACTTAGGGATTACAATTAAAAATAACCTAAATTGGAATGATCACATAGATAATGTGGTGGGAGAGCAAACCAAAGACTGTGACAGGCAGAACACTTAGAAGGTGCAACAAGTCTACTAAAGAGATTGCTTACACCACGCTGTTCTGTTTTATTCTGTAGTGCTGCCATGCGGTGGGGGATCTGCAACATTTGGAACTGACAGATGACATTGAAAAAGTACAAAGAAGGGCAGCTCATATTGTATCATCGCGAAATAGGGGAGATAGTGCCACTGACATGGTACATGGATTGAGGACGCAATCATAAAAACAAAGACATTTTTCATTGCGATGGGCTCATCTCACGAAATTTCAATCACCGCCAATTCTATGGCACCAACCTATATAGGGACAAATGATCATCACAATAAAATAAGAGAAATCATCGCTCACGCAGAAAAATTTAATTGCTTGTTTTACTCGAGTGCCGTTCAAGAGTGGAAGGGTAGAGAGACAACTTGAAGTTGATTCATTGTAGATGTAGATCTAGAAGCTTTTATGAAGATAAATGTTCATCTACAGTGATGTGCTACATATTGGTTACCTTGTTTTTAAACTTTTCTCTTTAACTATGTACACATTTATAGAAACCATTGAATGCTTTTGCAATTTTCTCTTGGTTTTAAGTTAGTGTGCCAGCAGTAAGAGCATGCCCAGGATCTGTATTTGGGGTAGGGGTGGGGGGAAGGGAGGGGGAAGAGTCGGCAAGGGGCAACTTATATTAGTTTCATAGACTGGAGGGCTGGAGAAATGTGAGAATTTCTTGCAAAATAGAAATGAAAATTCTTGATCAACTATATTAGTTATATATTCCTTACAATGTTCTTAACTAAGAAAGTACGTTCTGTAAAAGATTTGTACATGTATTACTAAAACTTCATATTTAAAATAATTGTGTCATTATTGAAACAGTGCATCTAGTACCTAGATCCAAAAATATGACTAACAATTTAATAGTTCATACCAGCTGTTGTTCATTTCTTTCATATAAACCAGCTACAGCTTTTGATTTCCTGAAAATGTCATCTTTTTGTTTTATTGCACAAGCAGTACATTTAAATCATACAGAAACAACAGTTTAATGAAAGTAATACACTTGCTTAGAAATCAGTATGCATAACCTGTTGATTTTTATTCATGTGTGAAGTATATTCTTGGCACTTTGTTTAGAAGGTAGATGTAACATATTGCTGTAGAAAACAAATATTTGAGCACACTACATGTATGACTCTTACAGATATAACAGAACCCTCCCACTTGCATAAAGGAAGGAAGTAAAGAAGCCACAATGTAATGAGGTTTAATGCTGATAAAGTGACATTAGAACAATGCATATTGCAAATTATGCTTTCATACACCATATATCCCTCAATATCTGACAGTGCTTCATTATGCTAGTGTCTATCACTCATCACAACTCTAAGTAAATTTAATAATACAACAACTGACACCAGTGAGTACACTGTGAACATATCTTTAAAGATAGCATTTGTCAATCTAACTCGTTCTTCTCAGTATGTTCTGTACCCTTTCTGACAGTTTTCTTTTTAAACATGACAAAATATAACAATTCAAATGCTTTCAGTGAGATAAAACAAATGAGTTATAGAAAGAGACAACTCAGTTTTATGAATGCAGTGGTCATTTTGGGAGCAGCAACATTTTTTTAGTGGTACCATTTGAAACCAAAGGTTCATGAATGGTTTTCCATAGGAAATATAGAAGTAAAAATTTAATTTTATTATAGTTTGAAATAACACAAAATTTATGTCATCAAAAAAGTAAAAGAAATTTATTTTAAAATTTGTGTAGTGGTAAAGATAAGTCATCAAAAGAAACACTTTACTCAAAACTTCCTGTTGGATTAACATTGTGAACAGGATGAAAGATTCATTCTGCAAAGTAGTTCACTACCAGTGCCAATAACTTTGCAAAATCAGAAGAGTATGGTGCTTGTACAGAACTATGTTCCTTAAAGATATATAGAGCCAATGGTTATTTACTGGGTCAAGGCGTGACGCAAGTATCTAAGGGAATGCCTAACATCTTTCACTGATTGGTTGATTTAGGGGACTAAACACAAGGTCATAGGTCCTATCAGATTAGGAAAGGATGGGGAAGGAAATCGGCCATGCCCTTTCAGAGGAACCATCCTGGCATTTGCCTGAAATGATTTAGGAAATTCACAGAGAACCTAAATCAAGAGGGCAGGACATGGGTCCAAACCATTGTCCTCCCGAATGTGAATCCAGTCTTTCGGTGATGATGCACAATCTGCAACACCACATTGCATTTAGCCAGTGGACGCCCTTGTTATTCAACACTGCCAGCCATTGTTGTAGAAGAATTCATGACATCATTAAGAACAGACTGGAAATTTGCAAAGTGTACATCCAGTTGTTGCCTTACCATCTTTGATCAACAGAGGAAGCATGTCAGATGGGACCCCCCTAACACATGCAGCTCTAGGCCAAGGGAGAGAATGAACTCCTGTCATGAGTACTGGCTGTAGACAAGACATGGTGTCACTGCACATCTGAGTCAAAGTGGCAATCTCCAGTAGGAGCATCCAGATTTTCTGCAACCCAAAAATTCCATGGCCATCCACACAAGTGTGGGGAAGTTGTGTTTATCTCCGTCTTTGGCCAATAGTGTCTCTGCTTATTGATTTCCTGCAGCATGGGACAATGTTGAGTGTGCAGTGCTACAAATCTTTACCACCTTTCCAAAGGGATCAAAACAAAAGGACCACAGCATCTCACTCATGGGATCATTCTGCTCCATGATATTGCAACACACTATGCAGCAAATGCTGTCAAAGAACTCTTGCAGACATTCAAATTGGACTTCCTCAGTCATCCTCAATAAGGTCACCATTTTTGGTGAGTTAAATAATGCTCTGACAGTCAAAATATTCATCCCGGGCAAGGATATCAAGAGGAATTTTACATAATGGTCATTCACTGCCTTGTGTTATAGTATGACAAGAGCCACAACAGTGCTGGGCAATACTTCTGCAATAAAGGTACAAGTTCCTCTTCACTGGCCTCTGGGTCATTTTTGTTTAAGGGTCTCTGGAAAGTCCTATCTTTCCAATGTTAAAGTAGCACTTATAAAAACATGTTTTCTCAGAAAGTATTTGAGCTAGGTTACAGGTTATTTATTGGAGTATTTGCTACAACATAACATGAGGATTTTCAAGTATTTGAATTCAGTTGTTAGAGATTAATGTTTTCTATTGTAATGAAAATTCACTACTTTTTGTGCCTTCTTTTTGTAAATTCAAAAATATACAGGTTTTTGGAAGTAGGCCATGTTACATTACACAGAAGGAACTGTGTAACATCTCCTACAAATTTGAAGCAAATGGGTTTGGTAGATCCTGAGAAAACATTTTTTTATGAAAAAATAAAACTTTTGGGAATCGAGCAATGAAGTTAGGGTTACCTTTTTGTGCACTTTAGGTACATAGCATGGGTTATATTCATCTTCTGCAAACTCCTCCTCCAGCTTTCTCTTTCTTCTCTTCCTGTTTACTCTGGCTTGTATCTCTAGGCTATTTACAGCCCTGTCAGCAGCCTGAAGATGTTCCTTGTCCAAGGCAAGCATTCTTTGCACCATGTTGAAACCGATCTTCATTCACTTGTTTTTAAATACTTTCCACCTTACAGTATTGCTACCATTGAAACTAACAACAGCTTCATATACAACAAAGTGAAGTGTTTCTATTCCAACAAACCCAGTCTTGGGGATTCTTGACCATATGGCACTATTTACACTTTCATTGGGGTTTTGAGTTTCCTATGAAGAAACTTTTTTGACAGTTCAGGTGCTGCTGAAAATAGGTTGTATCATCTCCATACCACATCAGGCAGTCAATGTTTATGAGTGTACTCTTCACCAGTTAGCAATCTCTTGTTGTACTTACATCAACTGTTCTCTCCTTTGGAACACAAGCAGTGATGGGGACTTTCATAACAGAAAGAGCCCAAACACCCTTCTGCGTATCATCAACACTGTGTGTGTTTTGGCTAATAGCCCTTCCATAATAGTTCTGTATTTTGTCAACTACACCGTCAGTTAACCTTCCCTTCCCATCCTACCCTTTACTATCACTGAATTCTTGTTTTTTGTATGAAGCATTCAGTCGCCAAAGTCTTGACCCCTTCATATCTGTACATGTCCAATACACTCAGATTTATGCACTAAATATCATCTCCATAGGGCTTCAGTTCTGGAATATGTATGGAATTTTTAAAACCACCATTCATGTATCACATTTTATCACATGCAGCAGCATGTTGCACTATATTAGCAGCAGTAGCCACTTCCATTCCTCCACTACTGCCACTATAATTTGCAGGTGCAAGTATTTTCATGTGTACCTTTATTTTTTGTGGACATCTACAATATTTAAATATTAGTGTCACATTTAAAACCTTCCCCACATACATAATGGTGGCAGATACTACATCTTGAAGGGATGTGTGTCTCCATTTATCGTTGGTATGATCAAATTCAGCATTCATACTGAAGAGCCAAAGAAACTGATATACCTGCCTAATACCGTGTTGGTCCCTGGTGAGCATGCAGGAGTGCTGCAACACAACATGGCATGGACTCAACTAATGTCTGAAGTAATGCTGGAGGGAACTGACATCATGAATCCTGCAGGGCTGTCCATAAATCCGTAAGAGTTAGAGGGGTGGAAATCTCTTCTGAACAGCACGTTGTGAGACATCACAGATGTTCTCAATAATGTTTATGTCTGGGGAGTGTGGTGGCCAGCAGAAGTGTTCCTGGAGCCACTCTGTAGCAATTCTGGATATGTGAGATGCCACACTGTCCTGCTGGAACTGCCCAAGTCTGTTGGAATGGACCATGGACATGGATGCATTCAAGTGATCAAACAGGATGCTTACATACATGTCACCTGTTAGAGTCTTATCTAGACCCATCAGGGGTGCCGTATCACTCTATCTGCACACACCCCACACCATTACTGACCCTCCACCAGCTTGAACAGTCCCCTGCTGACATGCAGCATTCATGGATTCAAGAGTGTCTCCATACCTGTACACGCCCATCTGCTTGATACAATTTGAAATGAGACTTGTCTGATCAGGCAACATGTTTACAGTCACCAACAGTCCAATGTTGGCATTGACAGGCCCATGCAAGGCATAAAGTTTTGTGTTGTGCAGTCATCAAGAGTACACGAGTGGGCCTTTATCTCCAAAAGCCCATACAGATGATGGTTTATTGAATGGTTCACAGGCTGACACTTGTTGATGGACCATCATTGAAATCTGCAGCAATCTGTCGAAGGGTTGCACTTCCGTCATGCTGAACGATTCTCTTTTGTCATTATTGGACCTGTTCTTGTAAGATCTTTTTCTGGACACAGCAATTTCAGAGATTTGATGTTTTACTGGATTTCTGATATTCATAGTACACTCATGAAATGATCATACAGGAAAATCCCCACGTCACTGGTACCTCAGAGTTGCTGTATCCCATCGCCTGTGCACCGACTATAACACCACATTCAAACTCACTTAAATCTTGATAACCTGCCTTTGTAGCAGCATTAATTGACCTAACAACTGTGCCAGACACTTGTTGTCTTATATAGGCGTTTCCAACAGCAGCGCCATACTCTGCGTGTTTTCATATCTTAGTACTGGAATATGCCTATACGAGTTCCTTTGGCACTTCAGTGTATTACTGCCTCTTCCACAGCTTTCTTCAGATATTCTGTACAGACATCTTTTACTTTAAACCCTGTAAATCTAAAACCTGTTTGGGGGATTTGGAAGATTCATTATGACACAGAAAACTGCATCCGCACTAGCATTCTTACCAACTGTATGACAGGCATAAACAAATCTAATGTTGTGTTCTTAGATTTTACTATCATTTTCTTCATTTGGAGTTACTACAAGACTGTGTGGTCATGTATGAACATTACCACACTTCAATTCCATTTCACTAGCAAGTCCTGTGTGATTTTTTACAGGGAGTTCCAGAACAACTTCGCTACACTGAATACATCTTACACAGTTTGTGAAAATTCCTTTGAGAACAGACATATCAAATATTTCTTTCACATCTGAACTGTCCATTAAACATTCATACTTTTCACTAACTGAAGTGAGCTTTCTCTGCGAAGTACTTTCTTTCACACTTCCATTGCAATGAGCAGGTATATCTGCAAGGTTAGGTTCATGCACTTATTGTGGTGATTGACTTTACAATGAGTCAAATATTAGAGCCCATCCACCAATCAGTAACAAATAATTCTCTAGTCCCAAGAGCTCCCTGTGTTGGCCGGTTCTGCAGGTACAGCCAGAACCTTGTGAAGTATGGCTGATTTCATGCATATTGTCAACACTGCTCCTTCCTTTAGTCAAGCTATACTCATATTCCCAAATGAATGAAATTCACTACAATGAAATGGATGGAGTCATTAGGGATGCAACAGAGAAGATTTGCTGACACAGAGCAATATCAGTGACTACCATTAACAAATGCAGAACCTGTAGTGTAATGACTCTGTTGTGACAAATGAAAATTTGTGCAAACACCAAGATTCAAATTAGCTTTTTTGCTGTCCGATCATGTTCTAGATTCAGCACAAGTTTTCTTCATCCAAGGTGTTCTTTCTGTTACTTTTTAATGGTGCTACCAGTGGTTTCTGCAATGAGGTGAATGAGAATAGCACCAATGGTGGTGGTGGTTGTTGGGATGTTAAGGGGGACTAAACAGCTGAGGTCATCAGTCCCCCATTCCAAAAACAAGCGAGACAAAGTCGCAGAGCAGATAAAACCCCAAGGGGAAGGAGACTGCCCCCCCCCCCCCCCCAGGTGCTAAAGAACACAAATTAGGCAACGAACACTACAGAAAAGAAGAGTACAGACAAACACCAGACAGAAAGAAATAGAAGAAAAGAAAATGGCCGGAGACTGGTTGACTGACCACAACAACAAAAAAGGGAAAGAGTCAACCATCCGATGAGACACCAAAACAGCAACAAATATGGAGAGACGCGAGGACAAAAGACACAGAAATGGAAAAGTGCAGGACTCCCCTAAATGGATCCATAAAAAGGACTAGCACGGATAAAATGTAAAACATTGTCAGCCATGGAGGCATCATTGCATAAAATCAAAGGCAAGGTGCCCGGGAAATTAAAAGACTGCCGAAGGGTGCGCAGTCGGGGACACTCCAATAAAATGTGGACGACCATCAGCCGGGACCCACACCGACACGGGGGGGATCCTCCTGACGCAAAAGATGGCCGTGCGTCAGGTATGTATGGCTGATGCAGAGCCGACACAGGATAACAGAGTCCCTGTGAGAAGACCGCAGGGAGGAGCGCCACACATCGGTCGTCTCCTTGACAGCCCGCAGTTTATTAGGCATTGTCAAGCCTCGCCACTCAGCAGACCACATCCCAAGCACCTTACGGCGCAACACCAGCTGCTGATCGGGAGCCGTGAGACCGATCTCCAAAGCTGGGGCGTCGAGCGCCCCTTTGGCCAGCCTGTCAACACGTTCGTTCCCCGGGATGCCAACATGACCTGGCGTCCAAACCAAGACCACCGAACGTCCAGAACGGTCAATGGCGGAAACAGACTCCTGAATAGAGGACACCAGAGGAGAAGAGGGATAGCAGCGGTCGATGGCCTGAAGGCGGCTCAGGGAGTCACTGCAGATGACGATGGATCTACCTGAGCAGAAACGCATATGCTCAAGAGCGCGCAAGATGGCCACCAGCTCTGCAGTAAAAATACTGCAGCCAGCCGGCAAGGACCGTTGCTCAACATGGGCAGTGTGAGCAAAAGCGTAGGCAGTGCGACCATCAACCAGGGAACCATCAGTGTAGACAGGCTCACAGCCCGGAAATGATTCGAGGAGCGCAAGATAACGGCGACGGAGGGCCACAGGCGGAACCGAGTCCTTAGGTCCCTGTGCGAAATCCAGACGGACGGACGGCCGGGACAAACACCAGGGAGGCGTAGGTGTACAGACCCGGAAGGGAGGCAGAAGAGGGAATGACCCCAGTTCTCACAGCAGGGACTGGAC
This sequence comes from Schistocerca piceifrons, assembly GCF_021461385.2. Classification (NCBI taxonomy): domain Eukaryota; kingdom Metazoa; phylum Arthropoda; class Insecta; order Orthoptera; family Acrididae; genus Schistocerca; species Schistocerca piceifrons. The sequence goes on from NC_060143.1 coordinate 551,246,713, forward strand.
ACGGACAGCTACGGAAAGCCCAGACCTAGGTCGCCGTTCGGGCAGATGGAGGACCATGGCAGGGAAAAGCAGGCGACGATTGGGATGGTCTGGCGAGCAATGCACGTGGACAGCATAGTCGGCGAGCAGTCGATGGCAGCGAATCCGCAGCAGGGGAACCCCGGCCTCCACCAGTAGACTATCTACGGGGCTGGTACGAAAAGCGCCAGTTGCAAGCCGAACCCCACAGTGGTGTATGGGGTCTAACAACTTCAACACTGAGGGTGATGCAGACCCATAGGCCAGGCACCCATAATCAAGCCGGGACTGCACAAGGGCTCTGTACAATCGCAGCAGTGTGCAGCGATCTGCACCCCAAGACATGTGGCTAAGGCAGCGGAGGGCGTTGAGGTGCCGCCAGCATTTTTGCTTCAGCTGAGTAACATGAGGAACCCATGTGAGCCGGGCATCAAACACGAGTCCCAAGAAGCGGCAAGTGTCCACCACTTCAAGTAGGTGGCCGCAGAGGTAAAGTTCAGGATGAAGGTGGACCGTCCGACGCCTGCAGAAGTGCATAACTCGAGTCTTGGCTGCAGAGAACTGAAAACCATGAGTCAGAGCCCATGATGCTGCCTTGCGAATGGCGACTTGCAGCCTGCGGTCAGCGACTCCTGTAGTCGTGGAGCTAAATGAGATGCAGAAGTCGTCGGCATACAAAGAAGGAGACACCGACGACCTCACTGCTGCAACCAGACCATTAATGGCCACTAGAAATAAGGAGACGCTCAACACTGAGCCCTGCGGGACCCCATTTTTCTGTATATAAGATGAACTAGAGGTGGCACCGACTTGCACCCGGAAAGAGCGGCGCAATAAAAAGGTTTGAAGAAAAGCCGGGAGCCGACCACGAAGACCCCACTCATGCAACGTGGCGAGGATGTGATGCCGCCATGTGGTGTCATACGCCTTCCGCAGATCGAAAAATACAGCAACGAGATGCTGACGTTGGGCAAAGGCCATACGGACTGCAGATTCCAGCCGCACCAAATTGTCCGTGGCAGACCGGCCCCGATGGAAGCCACCCTGGGATGGAGCGAGGAGACCGCGCGACTCAAGGACCCAACACAAACGCCGCCCCACCATACTTCCGAGCAATTTGCACAAAACGTTGGTGAGGGTAATGGGACGATAGCTGTCCATCGCCAGTGGGTCCGCACCGGGCTTCAAGATGGGGACAATAACACCCTCTCGCCATTGCGACGGGAACACGCCTTCGCTCCAAATGCGATTAAATATCGCGAGAATGTGTCTCTGGCAGTCCCTGGAGAGATGCTTCAGCATCTGCGCGTGGATGCAGTCTGGGCCTGGTGCTGTATCAGGGCAATCGGCGAGGGCAGCGAGGAATTCCCTCTCGCTGAAAGGAGCATTGTATGTTTCAGAACGACGCGTGTGGAATGAGAACGGCGTCCGCTCGGCTCGCTCCTTTAGAGAGCGAAAGGCGGGGGGATAGGATGCAGTAGCAGAGCTCTGAGCAAAGTGCGCGGCAAGCCGTTCAGCAATGGCGGCAGCGTCCGTGCAGACAGCGCCGTCCAAGGAGAGCCCAGGTACACCCATAGGGGTCTCGTATCCGTAAATCCGCCGGATCCGGGACCACACGAGCGAGGGGGAGACATGGGAGCCCAAGGATGAGACATACCTCTCCCAGCACTCCTGCTTACGCCGTGCAATAAGACGACGGGCGAAGGCATGGAGCCTCTTAAAGGTGATGAGGGTCTCAAGAGACGGGTGCCGCCTATGACGCTGGAGAGCCCGCCGACGGTCGCGAATAGCCTCAGCAACCTCCGGCGACCACCAGGGTACAGCCCTCCTCCGAGGGTGGCCAGAAGAACGGGGGATGGCAGCCTCGGCCGCTGAAATGATGGACGTGGTTAAAACACGCACCACCTCGTCAATGTCACCCTGTGGGGGAGACTCAATGGTTGCAGCGGAAGTAAAAGCTGGCCAGTCAGCCCTGTGGAGAGCCCAGCGGGGCAAGCGCCCAGAAGAATGACACTGGGACAGTGACAAATAGATGGGAAAATGGTCACTACCACACAGGTCAGGATGCACTCTCCAGTGGAGGGATGGGACAAGTCCAGGGCTGCAAATAGAGAGATCGATGGCCGAGAACGAGCCATGGGCCACACTGAAATGCGTGGGAGCACCGGTGTTCAAGAGGCTAAGGTCGAGCTGAGCCAACACATGCTCCACGGCCCGACCGCGGTCATCGGAGACAGTCCCACCCCATAGAGGGTTGTGGGCATTGAAATCGCCCAGCAGCAAAAAAGGTGGCGGCAGTTGGGGTATCAGAGCAGCCAGGACATGCTGCGCGACAGCACCATCAGGTGGAAGGTAAATACTGCAGACGGTAATAGCCTGTGGCGTCCACACCCGAACAGCGACAGCCTCTAAAGCTGTTTGTAGAGGTACAAACTCGCTGTGAAGAGAGTTAAGGACATATATGCAGACGCCACCAGACACCCTTTCATAAGCTGCCCAGTTCTTAAAATAACCCCGATAGCCACGGAGGGCGGGGGTTCGCATTGCTGGAAACCAAGTTTCCTGCAGAGCAATGCAAAGGAAAGGATGACGGCTGATAAGTTGGCGGAGCTCAGCTAGATGGTGGAAGAAACCGTTGCAGTTCCACTGGAGGATGGTATTAGCCATGGATGGGAAAGGCGTGAAGGGATTGGGGAGGCAGATTACGCCTCCGGGGCCCCTGCTGCTACTGAGTCACCACCTGGACAACAGCTATCTATTGCATCCGAGGGACTGGCGAGATCCATGTCCTCAGTGGACGCCAGAATCTCCACCTCATCCTCAGACGCAGAGCTTGTAGGAAGCGGTGGAATGGGTGCCACCGCAATGTCAGTAGCCTTGGGGAGTTTCTTCTTCTTCTGCTTCTCGCACTGCGCCTTGGGTGGTTCAGGCTGGGAGGGCGTCACTGGGTCAGTCTCAGGGACAGACGATGACTGTGTGTCCCGACGACCAGGGACTGGCGGTTGTTTGAGCCACTTGTGGCTGTCGGCTTTGGAACCGGTCGGAACGTGCGAAGGGAGGTCCCCAAGGGACCCCTTCCTTACGAGAGTAGCCGAAGAAGTCTTACGCTTCTCCGGCTGGGAAGTGGGGACTGATGTCCCCGATGGTTGGGGGGGGGTGTTGCTCCTGAAGTAGATGGAGCAGGAGCAACAGGAGGTTTAGTGCCCCCCACCATCAAGGGGGCAGGTGTGGGACTTCGACTCTGAGAGCTGACTGGAGTGGATGGAATTGTAGAAGGAGTGACAGTTGCGGCATAAGAAGCTGTCATGCGCACTGGATGAAGCCGATCATATTTCCGCTTCGCCTCAGTGTACGTCAGGCGGTCGAGAGTCTTGATTTCCATGGTCTTCCGCTCCTTCTGCAGAATCGGACAGTCTGGCAAGCAAGGCGGATGGTGCGCACCACAGTTCACACAGATTGGAGGCGGCGCACAGGGATGGTCAGGATGGGAAGGTCGACCGCAATCGCGACAGACGAGGTCGGAAGCACAGCGTGAAGACATGTGGCCCAACTTCCAACACTTGAAGCACCGCATTGGGGGAGGGATATACGGCTTGACATCACAACGGTACACCATCACCTTGACCTTCACAGGTAACGTGTCACCCTTGAAGGCCAAGATGAAGGCACCGGTGGCAACTTGACGATCCCTCGGACCCCGGTGGACGCGCCGGACAAAATGGACACCTCGGCGCTCCAAGTTGGCGTGCAGCTCGTCATCGGACTGTAAAAGGAGATCGCGGTGAAAAATAATTACCTGGACCATATTTAACCTGTTATGTGGGGTGATAGTAACAGACACATCCCCCAACTTCGTACAAGCCAGCAAGGCTCGTGACTGGGCAGAGGATGCCGTTTTTATCAACACCGATCCAGACCGCATCTTGGACAAGCCCTCCACCTCCCCGAACTTGTCCTCTAAATGTTCGACGAAGAACTGAGGCTTCACAGACACAAACGAGTCCCCGTCAGCTCTGGTACAGACGAGATACCGGGGCAAGTATCTTTCGCTCTCATTCACAGCCTTTCGTTCCTCCCATGGTGTGGCCAGGGAGGGGAACGATTTGGGGTCATACACATTAGCCTTAAAGTGAGCTTTGGAACGCTTAGAGACTGCTGACGGCTGGCCACCAGCGAGAGATGATGTACCACGCTTCATTGCGGGTCATCCGCCCTGATGCCACCTACTCCGACCAAGGGCCCTCCCCACGGGCGCCACCCAGCCACAGCAAAGGCCACCTGGCAGGATGGCCATTGCCGGGAGTCCCGATGCCCCAGGGCGATGGGCATCTACTCCTTGGCATACGTGGGGAGTTAACGGCGCAGGCATCAGTAGAGTGATCCCTGTGTTGTCAGGGGGCTACAACCAGGAGGGTACATGGCGGCCCCACCACAATGGACTGGCTACCGTGCAGGATCTTAGGTGCAAAAATGACCAAGGTCGTCGTCGCAGTTAAAAGAAACACTGCAGAGTGCAGCGTGGTAATCGCCCAAGAGATCGAAAATGAGTGGGACACCATTGCAACGACGAGAAAGACGGCTAAAGGTCTAATTGCACGACGGATACAATGCACCATGTAAGGCGCCCTTCCCCAAGTGGCTCACTCTTTGGAATAATTTAGAAAGATGGAGGTCAAACCCGAGAGGGGACCATCACATAAGGCCGAAACATTTGAGACTCCTTTTAGTCGCCTCTTACGACAGGCAGGAATACCGCGGGCCTATTCTAACCCCCGAACCCGCAGGGGGTAGCACCAATGGATAACAGATTTAATGGCTAACTGTGGGTTGCCCTGACACAGGAATATGTACTAAGTGAATTAAATAAACTGAAATTAAATGAATGACACCAATGGCAATGATATTTAATATGCAATGACATGAAATGATATCAGTGGAAACCCTTTAGAAATGTTGAACCTGTTGTGCAATGAGTTTACTCTCATAAACTATAATCTGCTCCAAATAAGCACTCAAATCTGGATATCCTGCTTCTTGTGAGCAGCCAACTTAACCATCAGACCATCTGAACGTATCCCCAGAGCTGGCTTAGACTTTCATTGTCACTGATGATCTCTGCTATTAGACCTACTTCTGGTCATCACCACCTGAGATTCTTTCATGGGAGTATAGCAAACACAGATGGAATAGATTTTGTGAGGAACTATGTATTAGCCAAATGTAAGGGACGACATCGTTTCATCAAATTCATTGAAATGAAGGGAATGCAAAGAAATTCTTTCACCTAGTGATGCTGTTGTTGTACATGCTGTAGGAGTACCTCTGATCAATGACACTGAAAATTTAAGGTGTGACAAGGTGTGTGTTCATACAAACTATGAGTTAGAGTGTCTGTTCATAAACATACTGTGTATCTTTAAGTTTCAGTCTGGCACCAGCTCATTTATTACGACATATTCACTACATTGCTTGTTCAGCTTTCTGCATAGTTTTCAGGTATCTAATTTCATATCATTCTATCTTCTTTACCACTGACACCATTTCTTTCACTTCTATGAAATTAATGCAGTCTATATACATCCCTGTGGTTGCAAAAATGATTATCCATGTAACCCAGTCACTGAAGTGATGTTCTTCCTACATACTACCTGGAAGGACCTCTGGTTATAGTACCCAGAACTAACAGAAGGAAACATTAGTGTCAATGATAGTCTGAACCAAGCATGGAGGCATGCTCACACAGCCAAATAGTTTAGGTAACTCCTCAAATTAAGCAGATGTTCTAGGTTTGAGGATTGGTTTGGTTAACAACATTTTAATTCCATAGTAGGTTCCCCATTCCTGAACAACAGTTATGATCTTATTTCATGTTATTGCATAATCTGATTGTATCCCTGCTGACACTACATGAGTGGATTTCATTTTATTGAATTTAATAGATTATTATAAATCTTTATTGCTGGGTAGGTCATGGTCCTCCATGAGTATTCCCACACACTCAGTGGGGGAATCATACGTAGCAGCATTTGTGGGAAATGGGAAGAAACATTAGTGGCAGTGAATGTTTGAGACAGGCTAGAGTTGTGATCAGATAAACCAAAATGTAGTTAAAACACTGACTGATTACAACAAACAGGGGGGGCCATATTTTAAATAAAGTCCCAGTCTGGCACAAATTTTTGTCTATGACAACATAGTAGCATTTCCTCCAACATTTTCCTCCCTCTTTCCGATTAAAGAATCTCTGATCCCAGAACTTAAAATTTGTACAGTCTTCACATTTATCTCTTTGACCACCTGGTAAGTGCAAATATTTCCTATTTTTATTACATGAAGAGGAAAGTGGGTTTCATTCCAGCCAAAATGATTCCTCTCCCTCTCTCTTTCTTTCCTTTCAGAGTCTGTGGACTGAAAAAATTAATCTTTTATACAGATTCTGTCTGTGAATATTGAATAGTGTGACATATTTGCCCAGAATTACCCATTTCTTGTCTTTTCAGTGACTCAGTTTTCTGACCTGGAACAGTTAATTAGTCACATCTATGCACTGTTACCACAAATATAAAACTAGTTTTTGTGGTAAATGTAGTTTGGTAAGCTAGATAAACTTAAATGGTGGCAATACAAAACTGTAACAACATAATTTTCATTTATAAATAAATACAGTGTTCAAATGTGTTGTGCAATCATGCAGAATATCCTGATATTTTCTGCAAAGAAAAGTCCAAAAAAGATCCTAGTATTGCTAACTATTAGATTCTCCCTTCAAGTAGAAAGAAGAATAGGTTGGCAAGATTATTAAGGAAGGGCATGTAACTCAGATTACAAAATGAAAGGGACACACTTCTGAGGATCATGAAGAGCAAACCTCATCCTAATAGTTGTGAGTAAGCCTGAGGCAGGAGAAAAAAGGAAGACAGAGTTGAGAGAAAGACTGCATAGACAGAATAGCTACAGACAGAAACGAAATGGATATTATAGTAAACACATCAGTTAAGAAGTTTTTCACTTACCTCCCGCCTCCATCCCATTCCTCCCAAAACATTGCACTAATATTATATAACACTGCCTCTAGCATTGATAATGCCAAATTCAACTGACGTCACTCATCGATGATTACATCCTGTAGAGTTGGCAAACTGCAAGGATCTTGAAACTTCCTGGCAGATTAAAACTGTGTGACGGACCGAGATAACTTGTGACCCTTGCCTTTCGTGGACAACTGCTCTGATATGATTTGTTTTGATTTTGTTTTGAATTTGTTTTCTTTTATGGTGCAAAAACAAATAAGGTCATGATCAACCAAGTGGGATCCTTAGAACACGAGCTATGAATAAGGACTACTACTTGCAGATAAGACCACAAAATACGCTGTAGAGACAACAGTGGTCCTGAACTAAAGATTAAATGTCTTTCATCCCACTGCTATGACAGATAAAACGTAAAACGCAGTCAACAGACTGTTCAATGTTCACTAAAAAAGCCAATACCTCAGATGACAAACATATAATACAACATAATCAGTTTAAAAAATGGGCATTCGGTCAGGAAATGGTGAACTGTCAAGGTTGATGATATTGAGCATTAAGTTGTGAGTGATCACCATGTAACAAATGGTAATGACTAAAAAGACAGAGCCCAATATGTAACCTAGCTAATATGATCTCCTCACGTGGAGAGAGCCGAGACAGGTCAGCCGAACTGCTGGGAGAGTTTTATTTCCCAGAGCTTGTTCCCATGAAGAAAAAAACAGTGGCTATGCCAAAGTGACACCACCTGTTGATAGATGGCTACACAAAGATCATCAGAAGGAATGGAAGAACTAGCGGACTGAGCTACAAGGACTGTAGCCTTGGCAATGGTGTCAGTGGCCTCATTTCCTGTCAGACCAATGTGACCAGGAACCCACATAAACATCACAGTGGGTCCATCAAGAGTGAGCAAGTTACAGCTTTCCTGGATCCGTTGAACTAAGGGATGGATGGTGTACAGCACAAAGGGACCTTGAAGGGCACTGAGAGAGTTGAGGCAGATGATGCAATTGAAACAGCTGTGTCACTGGATGTTCTGCCTGGCCTACACAGGTGAAGAGCTCTGCAGTAAATAGTGAGCAATGTTCCAAAAGCCAGTACCAAAAAACGTTGGTGCCACTGATGAAGGCACACCTAGCACCACAGTCATTCCGAGAGCCATCAGTGTACACAAAGGTATTATCACTAAGATCTGTGCAAAGGTCGAGAAACTTGCAGCAATAGATCGAAGCTGCAGAAGTTTCCTTAGGAAGTGAATGAAGTCCAAGATGAACACGGGCTGCCACATGCAGTCAAGATGGTGAAGGGTTCACAGCCTTGAGGAAAGTGTCATGTAGCATGAAGTTAAGCTGCCACAGCAAAAGCTGAAAATCAACTCCAAGAGGAAGGAGAGAAGAGGGACGCACCCCATACTAGTGGTCAAAGGAGTCATCAAAGAACGAGGCATAGGATGGGTGGCTGGACATGGCAGACAAATGGCACATTTATCTGCGGAGGAGAATATCACGTAGGTATGACATCAGTAGTTCAGCACCTTCTGCATAGAGATTGTCAGCTGGGAAAGTGGCAAAGGTACCAGTGGCCAAACGGATTCCACGATTGTGGATTGTATTTAGACAGTGTAAGATGGACGAACGTGTAGATGGATAAATGAAACACCCAGACAAGGAATAGGTACAAACAGAGGAGGGTGGTCTGATCTATTCCCCAGGAGGTACCATTTAGGACACGTACCACATTGAGGGACCAGGTGCAGCAGGTGGCCAGATAAGATACGTGGGACATCCAAGAGAGTTTTTTACGAAGCATGAACCATAAAAAAATTCGGAGACTGGGAATTGGATCTTGGTCCCAGAGAGGCATCGGAGGTTGGGCCACATGACGGAACAGAAAGTCGAACTGTTACAAGCACTACATCAAGAAATCCAGCTATCTTTTATGCTATCTCAAAGAATGAGACAACAATGCACACACAACTGTTTACAATGAATAAATTTCGCCATCATAGGATAATGGTAAAAACGTGGAGAGCACGTCTCCACACGCAAATTGCGACGCAGCATCCCTCAGTCCACAAAGGCACTGGGACACGGCTCAGTAAGGATGAAGTGTGAGGTATGGAACATTCTGCAGCAGTAAGGATAACATCTGTAAGGTACTCCACCTGATCATTACAGATGGGGAAATGCTGTTAGTCGAATGTCGCCAGGCTGGGGTAGAGCCTCCAGTCGGCCTCAGAAAGCTTGCAATTGGCTTTACACAGATGGGATAGAAGTGAACAATCAGATACCACACGGTAAATGGTCGCGCGAGTACATGTGAGAGAAAATGATGGGGAAGCTGTGCAGTGCAGAACGAGGAGCCCAAATGGGAATCAGTGTGCGTGGAGTCTGAAAGGAATGAGGGTGCTCCAGTGTCAAGTGAGGTTGAGTTGATGGAGAAGGTCAGCCAAGAGGGCACCTCTCAAACAAGTTCTGGAAGTGACACAAAGAGGATGGCGTGCATTGAAGTCACTGAGCAGCAAAAAGGCGTGATGGAGTTGACCAATAAACTGGAGGAAGTATGCCTTGGTGATACTGAATGATAGAGGAAAGTAAACGTTACAAAGAGAAAGGTGAAGTGTAGAAGGAATATGAAGACGTAACAGCCTGCAGATAGGTGCTCAGGGAGATGTTATGACTATGAACGTCATCCTGAATGAGCAATCTGACTCCCCCATGCGATGGAATGCCCTCCTTTGGGGGGAAGGTCGAAGCAGACCATAAAGAAATGTGAAAGGTCTAAGTTGTCATGAGGATGCAATTCTGTTTCCTGGAGTTAGAAAACAAGAAGACACTGCTATTCCAAAAGCAGCTGTAATTCCTCCTTGTTGGATCGAGTGCTGAAAATGTTCCACTAGAGGAGAGTCTACATGTGGAAACGGGAGGAGGGAAGAAAATAAAGGGTTGCCACCTCAACGACTGCCAAGTGCCAACCTTCAAAGACTCACTGTTGCAGGGTGCTGAGGCTGAACAATCCTGTTCCACGAGATCTACAGAGGTGTCAGCAGTCTCTCTTGGTTCGCCTGTGGACTCCAGAGCAGAGAAATGGTTGGCAGTGTGCACAGGGAAACGATGGCCGGCCAGGTGAGGGTATCACATAGCGACACTGCTGAAGAGGCGCTCTGAGTCAGGGAAGGAGAAGACCGTTTGCCTTTGTTTGATTTCTAAGAGTCTTGGCGGTTGGCAGATCAAGACACAGATGATTGTTGGCTGGAGGGACATAAAAAGTCTTCACAGGAGTATTCCTTCTGTCCTACTCGTTGTGTAGCAAGTGAATTTGCCGCCGGAGGCTCAGATTTGATGACTTGTTATACAGCTTGAGGAGAAGCAGATGAGGATGCTACCATGACACTGGGCGATTTGATAGCTGTAGTGCTGAATTTGAGATCGCAAGTCTGCATGACTGTGTCCTTCATGGGGTGATGTGTAGCAAGAACAGCACTGTAAGTACCAGATGGTAAAATGCAGGGCTTTCAACCAACCAACAACTGGCGAGTTACGAAGTTGAGCCAGTACAGCTAGATATTTAATTTTTTTTGGAATCACCCGCCTTCTCAGTACTCGCTGCAATGTTAAGATCGAAATCGACTGGAGTCTCTGGTTGCCACATATCTTTGACGAGTTGGCATCCCGCTCACCGCGACGCGAGATATCGAGGAAGAAGGAGGTTTCTGGGAGTTAGCTCTGGAATGTGCGTAATGAGCGACGTCAGTCTTGGAGGGCAAGGCCGCATGGTCGGTGGGCCCTGTGGAAGCAGTCTGTTGGGGACGGAACGCCGTGGGCTCGAAGATCCTAGTGTGGAGGGCTGGTGTTGTCCTGATGGTGGTCATCATGTGGCCATTCAAAGGCTGAGAAGTGATTTCTTGGTTCTGCTATTGGACTCCGAAGAAGAACTCTAAAATGGTGCATGTTGCTGTTGTGTATATCAGACTTGTGAGTGGTGTAAGCCTCGCTTCAGTACTGCAGTCTCTAGTTAGACTGCTGCTTGGGACAAGAGCATTGATATCGGCATTGTCACCTATTTAGCTGCTTTAGAGTAAATGACTGTTTTGGATCAAAGGCGTATCCAAATGAGGGACCAAATCATTGCTTGTCTTATTAAGAAACCCAAGTCGGACCCCCAGCATTTAAACTCGTTATCTACAGTTACAATGAGTAATTTGATACTCAGGTAGTGTCCATGAGTGAACTTTGGAGGTAATGACAAGTATTAGTAGTAATGGAGAGGTTGACTGTGGAGCTTCTCAGTTGGACACTTATGAATCGTGTTAATTGCAGTTCACTTCTTATGGTATCTTACAATTCTACTTGTTGTGACGAAATCGCCAATAGTATTTTCATAATTTAGCTTCGGACGTCATTCTGTGGTTTGGTGTGGCCTTCCCAAGAGTTTAACGCCCTAAATATTTTCTTACTACCTTTGCTGAGGTTGCCTTACAACAGTTGTGGTTTTGTCTCTTGTCTACCCCACCGTACTGCTGTTTGGTGCGGTGTAGTATAGTCAAAGTGTTCAGTAGTAGTGCATCTACTCCCTCGCCCGTTTTAAGGCTTGCGAGCTGCGTCCATATTGACGTATAATCCCAGTATGCAATTTGTGTAAGTTGGTTGCGCCTTGTTAACGTTTTGTGTATCGTGGAAAATCTTTCCCGTGCCGCGTGTGATTCTGAAGGATAGCACGGTGCACAACAGCGCTTGATCACGACGAAATCAAAAGATATGCATTGTTTATTATTTTTTAACAGATTTAACCACTGAGCTTAAGAGATGATTTGTGTGTTTTTTATTTATTTTGAAAGGAAAAGAATTACATACCTGATTTACTGTAAAATCTATGCTTAATTATTTGGCATAATTCGTTAGGTGTAGTATGCATCACACTTAGGGAGGTTTATGGTGAAAAGTGTTTAAAAGGAAGGAAAATATTTTGTGATACACTGCACGTCGTAAAGGCTACGGGGTATGGGTGTACTGTAGATAGTAAACAGATTTTGTTGCATTTAAGTTGTTTTAATTAAAATTTAGTGATCAATATTTTATTGCCTTTAGAGACCGCAGGTGATATAGAGGTAATTTTGGTATTGCCATTTCGCCTTAAAATCTTTTATTTAATCTTGCATTATGCAATTTGTATTCTTTTTCGTTTTTTTAAGAAAGGGTTCTGAGTTTTCAGTGTTGTAAATCGATCCTGAGAGCTATTCTTTTTTCTGTTATTATTCAAGAGATTGTTGGTTAAATAATGCTTCAGAAACTTCCATTAAGAAACTGTATTGAGGATCTTGCTGTTCATGATAACGAATGTTCACTTACTATTTTAAATTCAAGTTAATACGGTAGTAAAATTTTAAATATGAAAAAAGCTTTCATTAGAGAAACGGTGCCTGCCTGTATTCCCCACAGCTTCCATGTAGTCAAGGTATTGGCCTTTGGGCACTGTCCGATGTATTCCCTGGTATCTACCCAGCTAACGTCTGTGGGGCTATGTCAAAGGTGAGGCACATTTTCCCACTGCACCCAGATCTCCTGGACAGCCTGCTCATCAAGATACATGGAACAGTCGTGGGATCAGGCCGCATAATCTCCACTGCAATAGACACATCTGGGATGAGGCAGGTAATTTCCCTCATGAGCATTCCTGCCACAAGTAACACATTTGACCATCTTTAGACAGGACATTCCAATGTGGTTGTAACGTTGACACTGGTAAGAGTTCATAGGATTTCGAATGTACGGTTGGACTGGCTTTGATCTTTGATAGAAGTACTACTCTATCAAATGTGAGGAAAAGAGTGCATGCAGACACTAAAGTTGCATCAGCCCTTCTCATTACCCAATGGGCTGCAATGACGCCCTGATCATAGAGATAAATTTGGATATCTTGCTCAGTGAGATCATGGAGCAGCCTGGTGTAGATAATAATATGTGCAGAATTCTGCATTTAGTCGCCTCGGCAAAAACAGAATACTGCTGTTTTGTCTAAAACTGACATGGTGAGACCGTGGCTGTGTACAATTAATGTAGGTTAATTCTTACATAGAGGTAAGTTTGGATTTCTCCCTCAGTGAGATCATCGAGCAGCCTGTATAAACAACAATACGTGAAGAATTCAGCATTTAGTTGCCTTGACAAAAACAGGGTAGCAATGGAGGAGGAAAGCTGCAAGCATTTGTTGGACTTTAATATAGCAATTGGTCTTCAAAAGCAAAGTGCAATTATATAAACGAGAGCAGGATTTCACAAGGGCTACAACTGCCTCAGTATCATTCTGCATGAAACAGATTAACCCTAGCAAAGGATTTAAACTAAGTCTGAGAAGGTGATTGGCTCATTGTAAGAAAATCCCCCATGATTGCCAGCATCTCCGATGGCACACTCCTTCCAACTGAGGCCCCCCCTCCCAGCCCCCTCCCTCAGAGTGAGGATAACCTGCCTTAGGTGACTTTCACACCTCAGGTCACACCTCTCGAACTCCTGAAAGAGGGAGCAATTGGCAATTTGGGAATGTAACACTTCAGGCAACCACCCCTCCATAGGGCTGGCCTGTACCAGGGGGTACATACAGATTCCACCTGTCGACTCAGGGCTGGCAATTACCCGTTACGCAGTCACCTGTTATGCATCAGACACATGAGCCAGCTTTCAGGAGTGCATAGGGAGGAAGAAGAAACAGAGGTACCTCAAACACCAAAGCAGAGAAAGAATAGGGGACACCCCACACGTCGTCTGTTGGTGCCAATGACGAACGCACACCCAACACCAAAGGCAGCCCAACAGCCATCAGTGTACACAAAGCTACTATTGGGAAGTCCCAGCAAAGGTCATGAAACTGAAGGCAATAGACCAAGGCTGGAGTAGTGTCCTTAGGAAGCAAATGAAGGCCAAGGTGAACACAGGCCATTGAACAAAGCCAAGGTGGTTCACACACACCAAGAAAGTTGCAGGTAGTGAGAAGTTAAAACTGCTGGAGAAAGAGCCAAAAGTGAACTCCAGGAGGTAACAGAGAAGAGGGACGTGCCCCATCCTGATGGTCAAAGGAGACTTCGGAGAAGGAGGTATAGGATGGGAGGCCATGGGTAGCAGACAAACGGAATGCATATCTGCCAAGGAAAAAAGTAGCTGTGATGGGACAGCAGTAGTTCAGCCACTTCTGCATACAGACTCTCGATCAGGCCACTGGCCAACTGGATACCACGATGGTGACTAGTGTTGAGACGGCATAAGAGGAATGGATGTGCAGATGCATAAACGAAACACCCATAGTCTCGTTTCGAACAGACAAGGGACCGGTACAAACGGAGGAGGGTGGTTCGATTTACTACACAGGAAGTAACACTGAGGACACATTCGACACTGAGGGACCGCATACAATGGGCTGCCAGATAAGATACACTCCTGGAAATGGAAAAAAGAACACATTGACACCGGTGTGTCAGACCAACCATACTTGCTCCGGACACTGCGAGAGGGCTGTACAAGCAATGATCACACGCACGGCACAGCGGACACACCAGGAACCGCGGTGTTGGCCGTCGAATGGCGCTAGCTGTGCAGCATTTGTGCACCGCCGCCGTCAGTGTCAGCCAGTTTGCCATGGCATACGGAGCTCCATCGCAGTCTTTAACACTGGTAGCATGCCGCGACAGCGTGGACGTGAACCGTATGTGCAGTTGACGGACTTTGAGCGAGGGCGTATAGTGGGCATGCGGGAGGCCGGGTGGACGTACCGCCGAATTGCTCAACACGTGGGGCGTGAGGTCTCCACAGTACATCGATGTTGTCGCCAGTGGTCGGCGGAAGGTGCACGTGCCCGTCGACCTGGGACCGGACCGCAGCGACGCACAGATGCATGCCAAGACCGTAGGATCCTACGCAGTGCTGTAGGGGACTGCACCGCCACTTCCCAGCAAATTAGGGACACTGTTGCTCCTGGGGTATCGGCGAGGACCATTCGCAACCGTCTCCATGAAGCTGGGCTACGGTCCCACACACCGTTAGGCCGTCTTCCGCTCACGCCCCAACATCGTGCAGCCCACCTCCAGTGGTGTCGCGACAGGCGTGAATGGAGGGACGAATGGAGACGTGTCATCTTCAGCGATGAGAGTCGCTTCTGCCTTGGTGCCAGTAATGGTCGTATGCGTGTTTGGCGCCGTGCAGGTGAGCGCCACAATCAGGACTGCATACGACCAAGGCACACAGGGCCAACACCCGGCATCATGGTGTGGGGAGCGATCTCCTACATTGGCCGTACACCACTGGTGATCGTCGAGGGGACACTGAATAGTGCACGGTACATCCAAACCGTCATCGAACCCATCGTTCTACCATTCCTAGACTGGCAAGGGAACTTGCTGTTCCAACAGGACAATGCACGTCCGCATGTATCCCGTGCCACCCAATGTGCTCTATAAGGTGTAAGTCAACTACCCTGGCCACCAAGATCTCCGGATCTGTCCCCCATTGAGCATGTTCGGGACTGGATGAAGCGTCGTCTCACGCGGTCTGCACGTCCAGCACGAACGCTGGTCCAACTGAGGCGCCAGGTGGAAATGGCATGGCAAGCCGTTCCACAGGACTACATCCAGCATCTCTACGATCGTCTCCATGGGAGAATAGCAGCCTGCATTGCTGCGAAAGGTGGATATACACAGTACTAGTGCCGACATTGTGCATGCTCTGTTGCCTGTGTCTATGTGCCTGTGGTTCTGTCAGTGTGATCATGTGATGTATCTGACCCCAGGAATGTGTCAATAAAATTTCCCCTTCCTGGGACAATGAATTCACGGTGTTCTTATTTCAATTTCCAGGAGTGTATGTGGGAGGACCAAGAAAGCTTCCTATCGAACATGAGCCCCAGGAATTTCGTAGTTTCAACGAACAGAAGAGCAGCAGGCCCAAGATGTGAAGACGATGGAAAAACCAATTGCGCCACCAGAAATTTATACAAGCGGTTTTGTCACTTGAGATAGGAAAGCAATTGTCGACGCTCCACGAGTGAAGACGATCGATACATCGCTGAAGTCGCCGTTCAATGTGACAAGTCCGTGGTATACTGCAATAGGTAGCTAAATCGTCAACGAGAAGGGAGCCCGAGACACCTGGTGAGATACAGGCTAATATAGGGTTAATGGCGATAGCAAAGAGGACCACGCTCAGGATGGAACGCTGAGGCAAAGTATTCTCCTGGATAAAGGTGTCTGACAAGTTAGAACCCATATACCTTGAAAACACAGTCTTTCAAAAATTCCTGAAGGAATGGGGCATGCAGCCATGGATGCCCCATTTGTAGAGAGTATGGAGGATACCAGTCCTCCAGCAGGTGTCATAGCTTTCTCCAAATCGATAAACACGGGCATGGTATGGGGTGTCCACAGAAAACCGTTAATGACATGGGTGGACAAAGTGATAAGATGGTCAACTTCAAGATGGCGACAGATTTTGTGAAGCAGCGTAGTCCAATGTTAAATTTAATTGGTGTGCATAAGAATGTACATAATGAGCGTTACGATTAAGTGCTTTGCCTACACTCCACCCTTACAACCAGCCACCATTCATTGCAGTTTCACCGTCGCGTGTTTGTGCGATAATTTTGTGGGGTGTTTCTTTGAACAAAGTGTCTATAACATTCAAAATACATGTTTGAGCCTCTTAATAAGCCCTTCAGCATTAGAAATCCTCCGGAACCTTTCATATGGCAAAAAATATTGTTTCCATACTGCACCTCTAAGTTAACTTTTTGAAAATATCTGAGGTTTCGTCAGACATTATAACAGCAAACACAGTTTCCTTTACTTCTTCCGAAATAACGTCACTGCAAGTTTCCAACATACAGTTCAGCAGCTCATTGTGGACGTAATTTGAAATCCCCTTAAAAACCATCTAAATGTTTCTCATTGCACTATCTGTATCAGACCCAAAAAGACATTTGTATTTATCGATGTTTCTTTATTTTCACGCCCTCACAAAGTTAGTTCCAAAGTAGCACAGAATTTTGTACAACCAATAACTGTAGAGTTCTTTTCTCCTCCTGACTGTGATTCACTGCGTCGTCATAATTGTTGCGGCGTATATTGTTGCAGTGTTACCTTTGCATAGTGGTCAAGTATGTAGTTTATATGTTTATGATTTCCACTATGTTATGCATTCGAAGAGAAATGGCCTAGATTTGGTCTGATTTCTGTACGTGTACATCACATCTACCGATTTCCGTCGCATTCGGATAATTCCTTTTTGGTGCATGGCCCTTTTTTTTAATGTATATCAGGACACATTACGCTGCAGATTTATGATTCAGAAATGGCATCTGACTTCGGCTGTTTCCAAAAGAAACCTTTTATATTTGGTAAGAAAGGTGAATGTCTACCAGCATATGACAGAATTCGACAGCGTCACGATTGTCGCCTACCAAGGTTGCTGTTCATCGTTCTGCTAGATTGCTGCTCACATTGGTTGGTACTCCGAGACTGCCATGCGGATACGGAATCAATGAGTTCGTGATGGTATTACTCAGCGGCGCCATACGGCTAACACCTCAGAGGACGGACACTTTGTTGATTCGGCCGTGCAGTATCATAAAGCCTAGCCACGGAAATGGGCTTTTCTGCAGCAATACGTGTGTCCACAAGTACAGTGTGACGACGTACGGAGCCCTAGGGACTGTCAGCACGCTGAACATTGATGAGGCCTTACTTGATGCAGAGAGTTGTCTGCCGACAGCAACATCTGGAACTTTGTCTTCTCAAATGAATCCCAGTTCTGTTTTCACCATCACGACGGATGTATTCGCTAGTTGGGACTCCGAGCAGAATGAACGTTGGCGGAATGCATCCGTCATCGTCGATACGAAACAGGTCCAGCACCTAAAAAGATTAAATGGAGTGTCATTGGCTACACAACACAGACACTTCTGGTTCACAAAGCCGGCAATCTGGACAGGATCCATGGCATTTCTGACGTGTTAAAGCTAGTGGATGCGTTCTATCTTCGAGATTTCTACAACGTTGCCTTTCAACAAGGTAACACAACAACCGCATTTTGTTACCATGTTGTCGAGGCCAACGTCGGAATATAAGGTGTTCGACTTATTACCTGTTCAGCATGTGCTCCAGATGTCTCCCCCACTGAAAACATCTCCTAATGGGCTGCCAAGAGGTGCAAGTCAGTGCTCATCCGCCATTGCAAATCTGCGACTCTGGCAGGATGCAAAGCATGATGGAATGGCTTACCCGAGTATGTGTCATCCAAGTTTAGATCGACTCAACACCCAGCTGAGTTAGAGCCATTGCTACTGCCAGACGTGGAAGCTCTGTCTAACGAATTTCGCATCCTGTATACCTCCAAATCAACAACAAATTTAATGAAACATTCTTCCTACAAAACTGCACACGTACAATAGGTAAAATTTAGTATTTTGCTATTCTTCTTCATTTTACAAGTTCTAATAGCCAGCATGTCATTTATAAACAATACATGATCCACTTGTGATTCTACAGTCTCCTGAAAGAATCCCCACAAGTCTGAAATAACTGAAAAACTGATTCACGAAATAAATCTCCTATCTGTTGTGAAGAGACGCTCAGCAGACGGTATTCACGTCACAACGAAGTTATACACCGGGCTACGACCTAATTTTGGCAGCCTGAAATTTCCACAACCGTTGAACATAGTAATTCTGTTATCACTGAAGGACGGGGTACTTTGTTGTGCCCTTAAAACTTTTAAGTGTTTTTATTTATCGAAATACAAAAGCAAAAGCAAATGCAAGTAATATATTTTGAAGAGTATACAATATTTCAAGAAAACAGAAATACAGTACTGTGTAGTATATGATAATGTTTATAGTCAAACATATTACAAAAATAATCTGGAAGTTTGGTCGCTCTATCTGCCCACAAAGGATAAGTTTTTAATGAAGTGGAGGTCAAACGGCATTCTGATTACCAGCCTTCGAACAAACATTTAGGACATATTTAAGCATTTTTTCAAATGAACTTTACTATCTCTTCTCTGCCGTTAGGATCGTAGAGCCACCATGTCTTTGAGTTTCTCAAGGACAGACGGAATTAGTAGGGCATAACTTTGCGACAGTGCATAACGAAATAGAGTGTCCACTTTTGTGATATAATTTCTTAAGTGGGTATGCTATCTGCTCAAAAGTATGTGGACACCTATTAGTGGACTTTAATAGGGGGACTGTCCAGTCTTTGCCTTTACAATGTCTTGAATTCTGCTGGCATCTCCTTCAATGAAGTGTCTGAAAGTTTGTGTAGGGACGGCTGCCCAGACTTCCCCAAGAGCTGAAACTGAAGAAGGTAGTGATGCTGGAAGCTAGGGTCTGGAGTGAAAGTCGACGTAATATCTAATCGACAAACTGTTCCACTAGATTCAGGTCAGGATTCTAGGCAAGTCAGTCCCTTCCAGGAATGTTATTGTCCACAAACAGGGTGATTTGCATGATGATACAAATAGTCGAGTCTCCGAACTGTTCCTCTGCTGGAGACAGTGCAAACCGCTGTAAAATGTGTTCATGTCCTTCCCTATTTAACGTTTTCTTATTCGCAATAAGGTGGACAATCCCAAGCCCTAAACTGTAACACCACCTCGTCCATAATTGCCACTAAACATTACGGGAGGCAACGTTCTGTAGGCATTCGCCAAATCTAAACCCTTCCAACGGACTGCCACCGAGTATATCGTGATTCATCACTCCGATTTATTCGTTTCCAGTCATCCACTGTCCTGTGGCATTGCTCTTTACACCACCTCAAGTGTCCTTTAGCACTGTCTATAAGAATATGTGGCTTGTGAGGAAGCTGTAAGTTGAATCCTGCCTAGTCGTCGAATATGGGGTGTCTACGAAACATGCTTTCTCAGATCGCTAGACAACAATTGAAGCAAATCGTGTTAATGAGTTTTATCACGAAAATTAAATGACAGGATTTGGGCTGGATATCATTAAAAGAAAGGCGTTTTTCGTTGCAACGGAATCTTCTCACGAAATTCCAACCACCAACTTTCCCCTCTGAAAAAGAAAATATTTTATTGACAGCGACCTGCATAGGGAGAAACGATCACCACGATAAGATAAGTGAAATCAGAGCTCGTACGCAAAGATATAGGTGTTCGTTTTTTCCGCGCGCTATACGAGATTGGAATAATAGAGAATTGTGAAGGTGGTTCGATGAACCCTCTGCCAGGCACTAAAATGTGTTTTTGCAGTGTATCCATGTAGATGTAGATGTAGACAATATTTAACTTTGAGAAATACACAGATGTGTAGCAAGCAAAGGGCGACATGCAAAATAATGAACGTTCTTCAGTATAACAACTCCAAGATTGAGGTACACAGAGTGTATGAGGAAAGTAATGAGTTTTGAAGCGTCTATCCAGTTGCTAGTCTTCAAGCCGCTGTGTAACTGGCCGCAGCACAGACTTACTGATTGTCCTATTATAACGAAATGCCACTGGACTGAGCCTGTCTGACTTTAAAGAAATGCGCTTAGGGGTTCATGAGGATCAGGCTTTGGAGTGTGTGCGTGTTTTTGTGGAGATGTTTGTTCTGTGTGGCCGCATCCATTCGGGCACAGCGTTTATGTTCTCTTCGCGTAGAGGTCGCGGCCGTCGCGTTGTCGTCCTGGAGAGGGGTCGGTCATCGTGCGATTGGCTGACGTCATCTCCACAGCCCTCTCTTCTCGCTCGTTCCAGACTGGCGTGCCGGCGCTTGACTTGACGCAGTAACACTACACACCGCTCTTTTTAGCTCCCTAAGCACAGTCATTGTACTAGCTGCACTACTTGTAGCACTTGCGAAATCAAAAAGGATTTCTTCCCTCGATATCAAGCGGTATTTTACAGCCGCCTTCCGCATTATTCGACGGTCCCTCTCCGTCAGCACGCAAAGTCCGCCTGTTCTTGGTTTAGCTGTGGTTAGTTCTCCACGTCTCCACTTGACAAACACGTCACCAGCAGTGGACTCTGACATCCTTAGAAGTGTTGAAGTGTCCCTCGTGGATTTTTTCCTTGCGTCAGACCCAATGACTAGTCCACGTTCTCCTGACCGACCAATTCTCGTGTTACTGCATCTGTACTAACAACACGATACTGCCCGCCTCCTTTTGTACTGGCAGGTCCGCTGCTCGTCACCTCTCGTGGTCAGTTCCTTATTACCCAGAGCTGTCCGGATACTTTTGGTCAGATAGTACATCTACAGCCGACTGTAGCTGCCTAGAGAAAACGTTCTGTCAACTTGTTACCAAATTGTGGTGTTTAATACTAACATCTGGGATCAATTTCTTAAATGAGATGATTTATGCCAAAACTTCGTCCATTTTATAACTGTCTTCCTCACCTCAGAAACTGGCCTACAATCTACATTCTAGGCTCTAGAGCATCTTATTCATCTTGTGGTTGGAGCTCACACTTGTGTCCATGTGTGTAATTAAACTAAAAACACATTAATAATGGTACAAGGTACCTCCGTCATGAATCGTATGGTAGCTTGCAGATTATGTATGTATACGTACACTTAAATGTCGACGTGCATATGTAAATTATCCCCTTACCCACTCTCACTGTATAACAAATGAGAGTAATGAAATGAAATGGCGTGTGGTGAGTGTCTCCCGGCGGTAAGACACGATCGCCCGGTGCAAGTCTTTTGAGGTGACGCCACTTCGGACCCTTGCGCGTCGATGACGATGAAATGAGGATGATGAAGACGACACAAACACCCACTCCCTGAGCGGAGAAAAATCTCCAAACCAGCCGGGAATCGAACCCGGATCCCCTGGCACGACAAGCTGGCTTATGGCCACTCAGCTACAGTGGCAGTCATGAAAGCAAGAAATGCAGCCTACTTGATAAATAATTACTGTGTGAAAGTGAAAGCATTACGTAAGGTATAATGTTATAAACAAAATAGTAATTAATTAATTAGTAACCATGCGTTTTGCTTGAACAAGATGAGATACTTAAGTTTGAAACAATCCATGTCCACAGAAACGTCATGTGTATTTGGTACTGCCACTGAACACTACCGTATCACTTGGTACAATACAAGATAATGTTCTCTGCACTAAATGTGCAACTGACTATAAACTTTGCTACACAGACCTTTCTAATACAACTCTCGCACTGCTGGCTCTGTAGTGAGACAAGGACTTAGACGAAGGGGGGTTCCAGGGGATCCGGACCCCTCCCTCCCCCCTCCTTTTCCATTGTCTACATGAAATTACATACGACTTCGTTGCCGTGTGGAGGAATTGAAAAAAAAATTGATTTTTAATCATACAGCGAAAATGGGATACCCACTATCAAAACTGAGATAGGCCAACGTTAGATTTAACAACCGTAGCACTATCAGCTATCGTCCATCCCTATTTCAGCCAAGACAGTTGTTGGTCGTGCTTCAGCTCAGGTGTCGTTTTGTTTGTCAGTTCATTTCTTACTTGCAGTTGAATTTAATGTAACTGTTACCGTTAGTTGGTTCTGTACTGTGTGCTATTGTGATAGTTTCTAATTATGAATGGGTTTGTAACGAGAAAGAAGAGGAAAATCAATTCTGAGTCTCCCGTTAACGTAATGGTAAGTTAAAAATATGTACGCACTGCTATAAGAACATAATTATCTTTCTACATATCTATCTGTCTCCAGCAGCACTGGAGTTATTATTTGGAGGCTGGCAGAACTTTGGGGTGACAATATTTCAGTATTTCACCAGGAAGTGTAGCGGTAAATATCGTTACAAATAACACTAAATTAAAATCAGTTCATAAAAATACATTATTATTTGCCTGAATCGCCCAAAAATCTCGTTGATCAACAAAAGTATGACCCAAATGGCGATTGTGGCATTCTTTAAAACATCTGCTCAATATTTTATCATTAGTAGCGCAAATGACAAAATGTCGCCCAATCTAGTCATTCAGTCTGTACTCAGTCACGAAACGTAGTTCCGATACGGATCGCTGATAAGTGGTTCGTGGAGAGCAAAAGGAGTATGTGCTGACAGCATATTTTGTACTTCACCCGTTTCTAAAAGATTTTTTCAGTGGGATGCTTTTCATTCGAGCCTAATGCAACCTACACACCACCTTCCCACTTTCGTCCAAAATCTCTTCGTACTACTACACTAAAGAGTAAAAAATAAATAAAAAATAAAAAAAAGCGTGGTACACTAAATCCGTATGAGTACGAAGGGGGTGGAGATATGTTCTGAACAGCAAGTCGCAAGCCGTGACCAGTATCCTTAATAATGTTGATGTCTGGGGAGTTTGGTGGCCAGAGGAAGTGTTTAACCACAGAAGAGTGTTCCTGGAGCAACTCTGTAGCAATTCTGGACGTGTGGGGTGTCGCATTTTCCTGCTGGAATTTCCAAGTCCGTTGGAATGCACAACAGACATGAATGGATGCGTGATCAGACAGAATGCTTACGTGTGTGTCACCTGTCATAGTCGTACGCAGATGTATCAGGGATCCCATATCACTCCAACTGCACACACTGTAACGCCGGAAATGCATATCCTCCTATTTCCATCTATTGTACTATTATTTTTTTTCCTTGTTTTGTTACCTCAAGATATGACATTTCTGTCTCTTTATATATTGTAATTGTTTTACTGTTTGTATATATATATATTTATGCACTCATGTCGATGCATAATTGGTTTGTTTCGTAAATATTATTTGTATTTTTACGCTGGGTCTTGCCTAGGGAAAACTGCTATCGAACGATTACGTCGATAGGTCGTGTGACGAATCAAAGTGTGTAGGATCTTTGGTAGTGTTAACTCTGCCGCGTGGAGCGCGGGCAGAACAGTGAGAGTCTGGCGGGAGTAGCGAGTGGAGCAGGTGTCGTGTGACGCTCCCGCGAGTTGCCGCGCTTTCGGGGTTTGGCAGCAAGTAATTGCGCTCGACTCGCGATGATAGTTTCTGACATGGTGTCGCGGACGGGAAGCATTAGCTGGCGCACATCAAGAGCCCGTTTCGCCTGGTGACCGTGTCGAGAAGAAGGCGCGCCAACATCCAGCTTCTGCAACAGCGACGGCCGACAATGAGTGACTGTCGCCACCTCTTCGATCGACGGCTTCAAACCTTCAATCAACCAACAAGGAAGACTAAAAGCACGTAAAGTTTCAGAACTGTATGGCAGACCTCAGCTTTTCAAATTGTTCCATTTGCCTCGCAAAATTACAGCAACTTAGCATGAACCTTTGTTGCTCATTGTCCCAATTGCATCGCCAAGCAGGGTCCCTTCCTTTTCCGAAATGAACCCGAGTGTCGTTGAAATTCAAACGCCAGCATTAAAATAATATGATTAGATTTCACTGCTTTAATTTCAAAGTTCAGTAGCTGGCTACAATATTTAGGTTACACGAGCACAAATTTAGAGTGCGAGTTTTGTTAGCATATTTTAGCTTACCTGTGACTGCAGCTCAGCTTGGTACGTACTAAATTTTACTATTGTTAATAGTTCAGAATCATTTAATTCAAGTTCAAAGTTAAATATCTTGTTTCTAAATTGCGTAGAGTCAAGTTGCTTTTGAAATGATTGTTGAGGTAGTCCAAGACTAATCGTATTTTACTGGATTTCGATGTGCTTCAGAAAGAAAGCTCACTATTAACTTCAGTCACTAAATTAATTTTCGATTTTCCGGTTTTATTAATTCTTTTGCTAAATTAAGTCAGAGTGTAGCGAAATTTATTACTTCTGACAAACTTTCAGTTTTCACACTACACGTGTCAACCTTCAGTTGCCACGCTTCTAGTGCTAATTATATGTGTAATAACCTTTCTTTTTCAGTTACTATAGTAATTGTCCTTAGGACTGGCGACCGTGATTTCCCCCAAATCTCAAATATCTAATTACCGCTAGTTAATTGTTAACGTAACGGCCGCACATTTACTTTCTTTATTAACTTTACCCCTTTTCAAAATTGATTTCCACCAGTTTCATTTGCATTTTTCCTTTCATTAAGATGTAACCCTTTCCTCCCTCTTTACCGATAGATTAACTTCGGTGACGATTGCTTTTCCCAAATTTCCATTAGGTACACGCGGTTTAATTTCTCACTGTCATTAAGGTCGATAAGTGAGGGGGGAGGTTACACGTGGCGACCGTGACAGGACAATCTTCAAATTTGAGGTTGTTCTGGACACGAATTTTGCATTGTACAAATCTCGTAACAAAGTACTGGTTACGAAATGGTCGATACGTCAGCGAGAATATTAGTGTGAGGAATCCTAATTAGATTTGAGATTTGGCATTTATATTGAAAATTATTAAAATGAGTGAAGGCAACAATTACCAAAATTTGGTAGGCTTGGATAAGGAACAATCGGTCGAACAGTGGGGAACGCGCACCGCGGTACCCATTGTTCAGGGACAGGCGGCTAGCATGAAAGACGCGACCGCCGAAACGCAACAAAGAGCAGAAATGGAATTCCACACTTTAGAAAATGTTTCGGAATCAGAAGTGAAAATCAAATCTGAATCCCTTGATGACGAATACGGGGGGACAATTAAAGAGGAAGCCGCTACGGAAGTAAAACCGGTAGTTTCCGGGAATTTAACTGATTTATTGAACGTTTTGATTAACGAAATCAAGAGTCAATCGGTCAAGCAAGAAGCTCAGTCTGAAAAATTTGAACGGATGCTAGACAATCAGAACAAAGCTATTAACGTTGTTAACAACAATGTTGGAGTTGTTAACACAAAAGTTGATAAAATCAAAGAAGATATTGTTGTAATTAATACCGAAATCGGTAATCTTAAACAGGAAATGATAGGCGTTCATGCGGAAATTGCGAGCATAAATACTCGTTTTAATTCTGAAATTAGCAGAATCGAGAAAAGTGTAGGAGAAGCAGTTGCTCTGATCATCGAGAATAAGGTGACGGAACAAATTCAATTAGTGAAAAAAGAGGATCAACAGAAGGTGGAAACTTTAAAGGCTTTAGTGTCCGAAGTAGACACTAAAGTGACGAAGCAGGCTAATACCTGCGAAGAGAAAAAGAGGGAAGTGGAAACGCTTGCGACAACCACTTGCCAAGTAATTACGAGAGTGTCGGAATTAGAAAAGAAACTTGACGAAAAACAGAGCTATGTGCCAATCTGTGCACATAGTTCGGAATTGTTGACGAAAGAGGAGCGGTTCGACCCCTTGAAAAAAGGCGGTATACACGCGACGGATTTCATTAAAAATTGTGAAAGAGTTTTACCCAGATCATGGACTAATGAGAGAAAAATTAATGCGGTTATTGATGTGCTGGCTGGTGATGCCAAGCGTTGGGGCTTAAACCTCAACATTACGAACCTGACTTTTGACGAGTTTAAAAATTTGTTTCTGGCTGAATACTGGTCAGAGCAAAAACAGCAAAGTGTCTGGCGCGAATTTGTCGTATCGAGGCCTTTCGATGCGAATTCGCGCGGTTCGATGAGGGAGTTTTGTGAAGGCTGGATCCGCAAGTTGGAATATTTGCGTGATCGCCGCACGGAATCCGAAATAGTCTGGGAACTCTACAAGAAGCTTCCAGATGATACAAAACGCTACGTAGGAAGCAATTACAGGACAATCAATGATTTCCTGGAAAGAGTTGAGGACGAGGACAATTGGCGCAATAATCGCGACAGTGGTAGAGGCCGTGGTAACAACAACGGGTACCACCCCAACCATAACAACGATAACCATGGGAATAATGCATACCGCAGCAATGACAATAATGGTTCGGACCGTAATAACAATCGGTACAATGCAAATAATAACCGGAATGACGGAAACCAGTATCATACTAGCGTGATACGGGCTGCGCAGAATAGTAATAACGCCAGAGGGTGTGACCAGCCGCCTCAGCAGTATCCGGGGAGCGTATCTGCTGGGACGAGACAGGGAAACCATTAGCCGCGCCGGTGAGGGGCAGACCGGGCGTGGAGAAATTTTGGCGGCCCAATAACAGGAGAAAACCCAGGTATCGTCATTATGAAAATTCCGTATGGAATAATCAATGGCGGGAGAGTGTGCCAGTGTTAAGAGAAAAGAGTGCGCCCACAAGTAGTAGATCAGCTGTATACACGGCAGTAGAAAATACATTCGCTGTCAGTGAGAACAATTTAAGTAGTGTTCCGGAAATCGATCATAAAGTGGCAGCTGTAATACCCACAGCGGAACTGGAGATTGAGTTTAAGAATGATTCGCAATTGTTGAGAGAAGATCAGATGTCGGATAAAACGTCCGTCATTGAGCGAGGGGATGCAGAGAGGGATGAGGTCTGGTTAAGGCAGTTCGGTCGCTTATACGACGAACTAAGAGATTATAGGGGTCTGTATGGGAGAAGTGTTTATGGGGAGCGCGTGCAGTATTTGCCGCGTCTCGTCCCACAGGAAGATAGTATTTGTGAAGTGATGGAAAGTTCTGGCCCTAACCGGCAGACTTTACCAGAAATAGTTGATGTTAAAGGGGAGCACGAGCAAGATGCGTCGTGTTTCGTCCCGCAGGAATTGAATGTTGAAGTAGTAACGGAAAGTTCTGGCCCTAACCGGCAGACTTTACCGAAAGTTGTAGTGGTAGAAGTAGCCGACCCATCCGACGCAAACCTCCAGTTTAAACATTGCGAGAGTATTAAGGAGAAAGATTACGAAAATTTTAGTGATAGCCGGACACGATTGGTAGAAAAGCACATAGATTACAGCGTGTATGAGGTTAGAGTTGACATTATACAGTCAGACGATAGCAGTGTGGGTTGCGCAGATCCAGAGGAAGTAATTGCAGATACTACTGGGCACATTCCTCCAGGTAGATTGGCAGATGAGATCAATCTGACCAAAGTGGAATCAACGAAGGTGACAATTAGTGAATTGATAGCAAAGCAACACTCACTAGTTGACGAGTTACAGGAAAAGGTTTCGGTATTGGAGGCGAAGCTAGAGACTAAGCCTCAGGACAAACGTGTTGAAATTAAAACTGTATGTGAACAGAGACTGAAAAAGCCGCCAGATAAACCGGATTTAGGATCAAAGCCGGATGGTTTTTTCTGGAATGACCTGGATGTAGACGAGGATTTACTGTGGGAAAATAAAGAAACAGTCGAGGACAAGTGTAGACAGATAGTAGTGTCTGTTAATATGCACGACCTACAACTAAACGTGTTGATTGACACCGGTGCAGAATTGAGTGCTGTATCTGGGAAAATATTTGAGTTACTGAAAGACAGACCTGGCATCGTAGTTATGCCAGTAACAGGAGTGAAAATTATCGGTGCTACTGGGAAGGCCAGTAAACCGGTCACAAAACAGATTTTTGTCAACTTCGAGATATGTGGGGCACGATTTGAACAAGAGTTTGTCGTCGTGCCAGACTTAACTACGGAAGTAATTATCGGGTTAGATTGGCTATTAAAGTACCGTGCAGTGATTAACTGCGAAAGCAAAACGTTGACATGTACGTCCCAAGATAAAACAATAGTAGTTAGTTTTGACGAGGCAGGAGACGGTGTGCATAGGCAATACCAGCCTATACACATTGTTAACTGGCCGGATGGTATTGACGTAGGTATGAATCTGAACTACTGTAATGTGAAGAATCTCGGCATTGACAATAATGTAGAAAGTGAATTGGAAAGTATTGTAGAAGGTGTGTCAAACGTAACACACGAACAAAGACGAGGCCGACTTTCCCGTACCTACTGCCATCACAACCATAGGGCATGGGGCAAATATGAAGCAGAATTTAAGAGAATTATGAACACCTTGAGACATGAATCTACGGGATTTTCTCCAGAGGAAATCCTGTTGGATGACAGAAGTAAAAGTTTAGTGGAAGTGATAATCAAATTCCCTCCACGGGTTGACATTAGTATTGGTGTGAAAAAAGATCGTTTGCGAGAAGTAACGAAGCTAAAAGCTGATGCTCGCATACGTCGTCATGACGCTAAAGCGCGTTTTGCTAAGTTTGCAATCGGAGACTTAGTACTTGTAAAAGCTCATGAGAAATCGAGCGAGATAGACCATGAAATCTCTAAATTTAAGTTTGTTTATAATGGACCATATAAAGTCATTGGTATACCTCACACAAATGCTTACGGAATATTGTAGACTTGAAATTGTACCAACCAAGGATTGATTAGTACCACAGATAGGGTAATTTGCACAGTATGTAGATATAGAGTGTAAGATTTAAGGATGTGCCATGTGGCGATGCTTTTTCCTGACCTAGAGGTCATTAAAGAAGTTGTAATTAATAAGTAATTTATGTTGATTAAATGATTTAAGAGTTACTGAATATTAATCAATTTAAAAATCCAAGCTGCTAGTTTAAGTTTTCAGCTGAGTCACAGTAGATTAAGCAATGTAAATATGGTTTTGTAACTAGCTGTAAGATTTCATGAATATGTGTTTTACTAGTCATTGCCGATGTACTTAGACGGTGTTTTAAGTTTCAGGCTAGTACATGCGTGTGATGATGGACAGTGTTGAGTTATCCATTGTGATAGTGTTAATGGACTCCTTGAGATTACTCGGGAGTGAGTTTTTCCCAAAGAATTCAGTGAAGCGGACGTTCTGGAAATGCCGTTAGACAGGCGAGTGAGATCAAGCGTGCCGCACAGGCGGGCGCAACAATACTGACGAGGCGGGGACGCTGTCGGCTCTTGTGCCGCCGTAGGCTCTCCGTGCCGTTCTCGGCATTCTTTGTACTTGCGAGTACGGAAGGCGGAATTGTTTTTCTTCCTGGACAGCTGAAAGAATTCTGCTGTCAATATTTACGTTTTTTTCGATCTACTGAATATTATTTTCTTGTTTAGCGTTAAGTGGAATCTCATGACGAGAATATTAATTATGAAAGGGTTATGTAAAAATGTGTATTCTATGTAATTAATTATTAATTTGCGTATTTTGATCTACCTGTTTTTATGACCATGTACTCTGATTAATTTTGTAAATAGTATTCCATTTCTTATAGTGTTACGAATTTTAATGATTTTGGAATAGCTAAACCATTTTCTATGTTTTCTATGAATTTTAATATGTTGTCAACCTGTTTTATTTTGCGCAAGATGACAGAGTGGAATAAGATTAGGAGTGTCTCCACTCAATTATTATTGTCTAAAAATTGGTTTATGGTTAATTAGAAGAATGCTAAATTTTGTTGATGTTTTGAGCATATGCATTTCCGCTGTTTCTTTTTTTGGGACATTTTCTGAGTCTGTTTACGTTACACGAACATCCTCAGACAATGTGGGGCACGTGTAACGCCGGAAATGCATATCCTCCTATTTCCATCTATTGTACTATTATTTTTTTTCCTTGTTTTGTTACCTCAAGATATGACATTTCTGTCTCTTTATATATTGTAATTGTTTTACTGTTTGTATATATATATTTATGCACTCATGTCGATGCATAATTGGTTTGTTTCGTAAATATTATTTGTATTTTTACGCTGGGTCTTGCCTAGGGAAAACTGCTATCGAACGATTACGTCGATAGGTCGTGTGACGAATCAAAGTGTGTAGGATCTTTGGTAGTGTTAACTCTGCCGCGTGGAGCGCGGGCAGAACAGTGAGAGTCTGGCAGGAGTAGCGAGTGGAGCAGGTGTCGTGTGACGCTCCCGCGAGTTGCCGCGCTTTCGGGGTTTGGCAGCAAGTAATTGCGCTCGACTCGCGATGATAGTTTCTGACATGGTGTCGCGGACGGGAAGCATTAGCTGGCGCACATCAAGAGCCCGTTTCGCCTGGTGACCGTGTCGAGAAGAAGGCGCGCCAACATCCAGCTTCTGCAACAGCGACGGCCGACAATGAGTGACTGTCGCCACCTCTTCGATCGACGGCTTCAAACCTTCAATCAACCAACAAGGAAGACTAAAAGCACGTAAAGTTTCAGAACTGTATGGCAGACCTCAGCTTTTCAAATTGTTCCATTTGCCTCGCAAAATTACAGCAACTTAGCATGAACCTTTGTTGCTCATTGTCCCAATTGCATCGCCAAGCAGGGTCCCTTCCTTTTCCGAAATGAACCCGAGTGTCGTTGAAATTCAAACGCCAGCATTAAAATAATATGATTAGATTTCACTGCTTTAATTTCAAAGTTCAGTAGCTGGCTACAATATTTAGGTTACACGAGCACAAATTTAGAGTGCGAGTTTTGTTAGCATATTTTAGCTTACCTGTGACTGCAGCTCAGCTTGGTACGTACTAAATTTTACTATTGTTAATAGTTCAGAATCATTTAATTCAAGTTCAAAGTTAAATATCTTGTTTCTAAATTGCGTAGAGTCAAGTTGCTTTTGAAATGATTGTTGAGGTAGTCCAAGACTAACCGTATTTTACTGGATTTCGATGTGCTTCAGAAAGAAAGCTCACTATTAACTTCAGTCACTAAATTAATTTTCGATTTTCCGGTTTTATTAATTCTTTTGCTAAATTAAGTCAGAGTGTAGCGAAATTTATTACTTCTGACAAACTTTCAGTTTTCACACTACACGTGTCAACCTTCAGTTGCCACGCTTCTAGTGCTAATTATATGTGTAATAACCTTTCTTTTTCAGTTACTATAGTAATTGTCCTTAGGACTGGCGACCGTGATTTCCCCCAAATCTCAAATATCTAATTACCGCTAGTTAATTGTTAACGTAACGGCCGCACATTTACTTTCTTTATTAACTTTACCCCTTTTCAAAATTGATTTCCACCAGTTTCATTTGCATTTTTCCTTTCATTAAGATGTAACCCTTTCCTCCCTCTTTACCGATAGATTAACTTCGGTGACGATTGCTTTTCCCAAATTTCCATTAGGTACACGCGGTTTAATTTCTCACTGTCATTAAGGTCGATAAGTGAGGGGGGAGGTTACAACACCCCACACCATTACGGAACCTTCAGCAGCTTCAACAGTCCCCTGCTGACATACCGGGTCCATGGATTGATGAGGATGTCTCCATACCCATGTATCGAGTCGATACAATTTGAAACGAGACTCGTCCGACGAGGCAACATGTTTCCAGTCATCAATATTCCAATATCAGTGTCGACGGGGCCAGGCGAGACGTAATGCTTTGTGCCGTGCAGTCATCAAGCGTATACGTGTGGGCCTTCGTCTCCGAAAGCCCATATCGATGATGTTTGGTTGATTTGTTCGCACGCTGACACTTGCCAATGGCCCATCATTGCAAT
This sequence comes from Schistocerca piceifrons, assembly GCF_021461385.2. Taxonomy (NCBI): domain Eukaryota; kingdom Metazoa; phylum Arthropoda; class Insecta; order Orthoptera; family Acrididae; genus Schistocerca; species Schistocerca piceifrons. Next base: position 551,278,958 of record NC_060143.1, read on the forward strand.
CTGCAGCAAGTTGAGGAAGGGTTGCACTTATGTCACGTAGAAGGATTCTTTTCAGTCGTCGTTGGTCCCGTTCTTGCAGGACCTTTTTACTGCCGCAGCGATCTCGGAGATTTGGTGTTTTACCAGATTCCTGATATTCACGGTACACTGGTGAAATGGTCGTACGGGAATGTCCATACTTCATCGCTATCCCAGAGATGCTGTGTCCCATAGCTCGTACGCCGACTATAAAACCACAATCAAACTCATTTAGAACTTGATAACCTGCCATTGTAGCACCAGTAACCGATGTAACAAATACGCCAGACACTTGTCTTATATAGGCGTTGCCGACCACAGCACAGTATTCTGCCTGTTTACATATCTCTGTATTTGGAGACGCATGCCTGTACCAGTTTCTTTAGCGCTTCATTGTATAATACTGAATGACTGAAGCCAGCAATTCCATGCGCAATTAAATCTTAAAAAATGCGTACATTCACACACTATGAAATGACTTAACACGCACAATTCTAGGAAAAACATGCATTGTCATGATTCAACATCTTGTTGTAACGCACTTTATTTTATTTTAAAACAATGTGCAACAACCAGTTGTTCCAAATTCTGCACTGACTTGGGATGGCTCTACGTGTTGAGCCGCTGAGCTAGCAGTCCTTGGATTCAGGAGGTGATGTGGTTTGAAAATGCTTTTCTATGGTTTCCCATTTTCAGTTTCGGTAAATACTGTAGGTGACAACCAATTACTGCCTATCGAGCGAGATGGCGCAGTGGTTAGCAAACTAGACTCGCATTCTGGAGGACGACGGTTCAAACCGGCGTCCGTCATCTTGATTTAGGTTTTCCGTGATTTTCCTAAGTCGCTTCAGGTAAATGCCGGGATGGTTCCTGTGAAAGGGAACGGCTGACTTGCTTCCCCATTCTTCCCTAATCCAATGGAACCGATGACCTCGCTGTTTGGTCCTCTCCCCTAATCAACCAACCAATTCTTTCCGAATACCTTTGATTGCTGACAGATTCTACTTCCCTTAAAGAAGCAGACCCTTCGCTTAAAGGAAACGAGCTGCATCGAAGCAGAGTCGACCATCTTATTGGAGACTCCTGGCACCAAAAGCCATATGATAAATAAATAATATCCAAATTCTCCTCAGTTAGGCTCATGCACTTGTCTGCTGTGGCATTCTTTACTGTAGATAACGGTCTTTCTCATATTGCAAGGAATGGCAGATTCATACATACGTGAGGATATTTGGCAAAGAGTAAGGTTGAATATGGTTCAAATGGCTCTGAGCACTATGAGACTTAACTTCTGAGGTCATCAGTCTCCTAGAGCTTAGAACTACTTAAACCTAAGTAACCTAAGGACATCACACACATCCATACCCGAGGCAGGATTCGAACCTGCGACCGTAGCGGCCGCGCGGTTCCAGACTGAAGCGCTTAGAACCGCTCGGCCACTCTGGCTGGCAAGGTTGAATAATTCCAGATCATGATTACGCTTATCAGTTATGGATGTTTTACAACCAGTTACTGTTAACTGAATGCAAATACGTTTACACTGCGAAAGCGCAATTTTGTCAGCATCCAGAATGCGCTCTACAATTGTTGCTCGTTACAACGACCTTGAAAAAAGATATGATATCCTGATTATGCTTACCATTTCGGATATTTAAGAACCAGTGGCTGTTAACTGAATGTAAATACTGTAAATAAAATCGCAACCAGTCACGTTTTTGAATAGTTATTTATTATTCCATCAACCGTGTTTCGAACCTTTTGGGGTTCATCTTCAGATGGTTTTCTGAAAGTTACATCACTATTTCTAGCATAATAATGTAGCGCCATGAGTATTGTTAATACGGCAACAAAATTTTAGTTTTGTACTTACTACGACAGTATGGATGGCTTTTATCCGTTACTGTTCAACTGTCTGCCTCCATTTTGATGGCCAGTTGGTACATCACTTCACACACTTTTACACAATCTGTATACATTTACACTGTGAGAGCGAAATTTTGCCAGCTTACTGCATGAGCTCTATGACTGTTGTTCGTTACAAAGACTTGACAAAAGATATGAAATAGGCCTATATTTTGTAAAGATCTAAACTAAAATTTTGCATCCATATCGACAGATAAACAATACTCATGGTGATACATTAAATCAAGTTCCATGTTTGTCACAAAGCAAGCACGCAGCATTATGCTAGAAATAATGATGTAACTTCCAGAAAACTACCTAAAGATGAACCTGAAAAGTTTCGGAACCCGGTTCATAGAATAATAAATAATTAAAGTAAGTGACTGTTCACAGTTTTATATATTTACATAAATTCCAAATACTTCGCACTTTCGCCACAAGGAATTGTTCTAGCTTCACTGTCGAACAGAGAACCTTCCAAAAGTCCTGTCGGTAATAATAAGTGTGTCGAAAAAAGTTAGTGCTCAAACATTCCTGATCACTTCCTCAGCTCATATCTAAAGAAGAAGAGCCTAAAATTACCTGGGAGGATGAAGGGAGATTGAAACATGACCGCCTCTCAGTGGTTTGCCAAAATATAGCATCAATAAGTAACGAGATCATATCTCCGCTTGGTGAAAACTCTGAGATCATCGTCGAATAAAACGGTTTATCGTTCTTTATGGAAATTTCCATGAGACTTCTTAAGGTCATCTTTAGCGAATCGGACACTCCGCCCCCCCACCCCCACCCCTCAAAATCACTCGTTTTGAGAAAATCCTGGCTACGTCCTCCAGTGAGGCTATCCTGTCGTCTTCGGCGATCCTTGCAGACTGAACCGAGCGGCAGTCCGCTCTGACGAAAGTAACCATCCTGCAGCGGTGGTGTGTGGAGCTCTTGAATGTGTGTCTGCCACGACGTCTCGCGTTTGTCGCTGCACCTGCAGCGAATCGGCTTACTTTTGCTTCCGTCGCGAGGTACCCTGTTTGCCACTGGACCTCGTTCTTCGGACGGCACTGAAGTTATCTCGAGAGCTTACGTCGAATTTCATTGCGATTGGTGCACGCAAAATGACATTATTAATTCACAGTTTGGTGCGTGATTTTTACGACCAGCACAGCGTACAACGTGCGACTGGGCCTGATGCCTGCGAACACAGAGATGACAGATGGCAGTTTCTCCTGGGGACGCCCTTTAGTGCAAGCGGGTACTGAGAGCAGTAAGGAGACTCTTACAACTGCTAAACAGTCAATACAAATAGCAATGGCACACTTACAGTGTGCCCGGTTTCGTCTTTGGGAAATAACTTCCGAGTAAGCTTTCGTGCAATATGTCTTTGTGGTCGAAGACAAATATAGAAACAGCTGAAGCTGATCATAGCCATTAATATTTATTCCATACAAGACTCACTGAACAACAACAAATAACTATTATAAATTTGTTGGCCCATCTGTTTCTGATACTCTTCTGATTAATAGCAAATAATTGTTATAAAATGATCGGCTTGTCTATTTCTGACGCGCTCAAATGTTACTACTCGTAAAGATACGAATGTTTGGTTATATAATTTTTAGCGAAAAAATACAGATTTATCGACAAACGTTTAAATTTCCCACAGGCTTATTCACAGGTTCATGTATTATCGGTGTGGTTTTCCCCATTTGCATCAGTATTCTGAATGTAGAAATAAAATTTGTATGAACAGTAAACATTATGAGGAGTGACCTCAAATTACGCTGCGGAGGCTAAACATCGTTCTCGGAGCAGGCCCTTAACAATACAACATCGCCTGAAGCGGCTTGTGCTGTTGCCTAGCATTACTTCGATATTGATTCGATTTCTTGGCGAATTAGTATCTCTCACCGAGCGCTCGATTTTGTGGAAGAAGTGTTAATAGTTCCAACCAGGAGTGAACAGCGGCTTTAATCGAACCTTGAGAAGGAGCTGAGCATACTCTCTCAAGGCGGGACTGTGAGTCAGCTGAATAAGGTACGTGATGAAAGTCCCTGCTCATAGCTGAAACACACCGTCTTCTGTCACATAGGCTGGCCAAAGAAACTCTTCCTCTCTGCGCGACAGCGTTGACAGTCGACATTCCCAGCCACTTAAAATGAATAGAATGATGGTTACTGAGATCAGTAACTGCGCTTCAGCAGCGTGTATCTGCACCATCTCTGCGTTTGAGCCTTACATATTTTAGTCCCTTCTAACGCGCAAATTTGTATAATACACTATGTGATCAAAAATATCCGGACACATGGCTGAAAATGACTTACAAGTTCGTGGCACCCTCCATCGGTGATGCTGGAATTCAATATGGTGTTGGCCCACCCTTAACCTTGATTACAGCTTCCACTCTCGCATGCATACGTTCAATCTGGTGCTGGAAGGTTGCTTCGGGAATGGCAGCCCATTCTTCACGGAGTGCTGCACTGAGGAGAGGTATCGATGTCGGACGGTGAGGCCTGGCAAAAAGTCGGCGTTCCAAAACATCACAAAGGTGTTCTATAGGATTCAGGTCAGCATCCTGTGCAGGCCAGTCCATTACAGCGATGTTATTGTCGTGTAACCACTCCGCCACAGGCCGTGCATTATGAACAGGAGCTCGATCGTATTGAAAGATTCAATCGCATTTGTGCTGCACGTGTCACTTCACGTTTCCACTTCACTACCACATCAGAAGTAGTGCCCCTAGGGATGTTTAGGAGTGTGGAAATCTCGCGTACAGACTTATGACACAAGTGACACCCAGTGACCTGACCACGTTCTAAGTCTGTGAGTTCCGCAGAGCGCCCGATTCTGCTTTCTCACGATGTCTAATGACTACTGAGGTCGCTGATATGGAGTACCTGGAGGTAGGTGGCAACACGATCCACCTAATATGAAAAACGTATGATTTGGTGGTGACCCGATACTTTTGATCACATAGTGTGTGTACGAGGCAGGCTCAACCATGTTTGCTGAACTTCGTTTCCTGTAGACATAGTCAGCGTATGTAATTATTATTTTTTTAAGATTCTACTGATTGTGCCGCATCCACGTTTATTTTACAATTTTTTAGTCTACGATAAATTTCGTATTTTCTCTAATTTAATTTCGAGCTGCGTGTGGCTGCACGTAAAATCTTTTTGTACTGTTCGGTTTTCATGATGGTTACAATCCAGTGTGCCTCATATACGTATCAACATTGGTTTTGATGAAAAAGAGTCAAATTATATTTGTTTAATTTACTATACATATTCTGCAACATTTTGTCGCCTTTTTATTTACGTTATTAACGACACACCCTAGACCCCATTTCCCCCCCTCTCTTCCGGCTTGGGGCTTTTAAAAGTTAATAACTACAGGAGGACGTCTTGTGTGGCGTAATGATAACTTTTTTTAGCACGGGCCACTGTGTAGAATTATGATTATAGCTTGGGGAACAAATATAGCTAACTGAATACTAACTCCAAATTATATTATAACTTAAAACGACGTAAGCAGCAGGTGACAGGGAATTTGTCGGAGGCACGATTTACCGACAAACATCATCTTAGTTCAGCCAATTTTAACGAAATATTTATGTTATATTCACAAAAGTTACTCGCGAATCGGTCTGTATATTGGTGAATACCGTATCGAGAGTCCTGCAGTTGTACCTGAAATTAGCCTTCAGACATACACAGATAAAAGCTAGACCCGATTGAATGCAGAGTGTAATAAGTATTGTCTCTCGACACAGCAACTATAAAGGGTGATCAAAAAGTTTCCGTTTGAGGACCTTGCTGCAGCGCATATGCAACATACTGCCACTCCGATGTAGGTATATAAGCAACTACATGTAGGGGGTGCGCTGAATGCAGAAACGAGAACTATGGCGATGTTATCACCAAATGCGTCCAAACAGGACCAACATGCTGTTAGTCTTTTCTTGGATGTGGAAGAACAAACACTGGTAGACGTACATCAGAGCCTGAAGAATGTGTTCGCAGCGCGGGATAGCCGCTCGGTCTCAGGCGTCTTGTCACGGTCCGCGCGTCTCCACGCGTCGGAAGTTCGAGTCCTCCCTCTGGCATGGGTGTGTATTTTGTCCATAGCGCAAGTTACTTTAAGTAAGATTAAGTAGTGTGTAAGCTTAGGAACCGATGACCTAAGCAGTTTGGTCCCATATCATGGAAAAAAAGTTTCGGGTCAGCACGTCTGTGGAATGGTGAGCCAAGTTCTGTGTTGGTCGCCATTCGAGACAAGACACCAGTCGATCTAGGAAGCGAGCACAAGTTACTTCAATCCAGATGGGAGACACTCGAGCACCGACCCTATAGTCCAGATCTCTCCCTGTGCAGTTATCACACCTTCGGTCCCTTAAAAATTGCCTTGAAGGGTCTATGATTGCTGTCGGACGAGTATATGCAGCACGTAGTTACAGACTTCTTCATGCAGCAGGACACAGTCTTGGACCAAATGGTTATCTTCCGCCTGGTGCATGTGCGGGATCATTGCGTCAATGCTCACGACGATTTTGTCTGACTGGCATATCGATTCTGGACTTAATGACCTTGGAATGGAAACCTTTTGAACGTCCACTACTTATTGCAATTAACCGTTATTTCGCGTCGACAGTTATTTTTCCACTCCACAGCTATATTTTCGTTGTAATGAAATGTCATAAGATTTAAAAGTGCCTATTGGGGAGCTGAATCCAGAGGTACACCTTTTGCGAAACGGGCCCACCAATCACGAATCAAATCTTCAAAGCTAAGAATGTCTTTCTCACATTCTGCGACACACTGACAATTTTGCTCTTGAAAATTATCTTAGCCTGTGGCCTTAACTGCTCTTTTTTACGGATATAAGTCCTGAGACTGATGCAAGAAGGTCTCCTTGCAGTTTGGGAGAGATAGTTAGGGGCATCGAGAGATTGAAGCCTTGGGTTGCCCGAGATGCTCGTCAAACACTTACTTCGCAAGAGGGCTGCCTGTGGTGTATTGAGACCTGCGTTAAGTGTTCCAGTACAGCGAACGTTTCACCCTGACTGACAGTTTCGGAATCTGATCATTTTGCAAATATTGGCTAGACCACTAAGTGAGTGACGATGTACAAGTCTCAGAAATAAAACACGGCCGCCGACTGGCCGCAGCAGAGACTAAATCGGCGTCGGTCTCTTAAGCTTGCCAATGTAACTGGCTGCCCTACACAATTCTGTCTCGCCATATACACTACCTGACAACGCTGCAGGATGCTGAAGTGTGTGGAGGACGTGCTGTCATTATTCACTAACCACTACAGAACTGTATTTGATCGTGACCTAGTGGAAGTCGGCTCATAGCCGCGACACGAAGCGGATCTACGAGGCACTGTGAGGAGCGCTCTGGAGGCATTTCTTCGTCCAGACATCAGCGAGCGGTGCGGTGCACGTCGCTATCTTCATGTTCTGACCTGCAATGGCGTTGTCTTACCACCATGCGACTATACAGATCACCTTTCATACGGAACATGCATGATCTCGAGCATGGGAAGTGGAACAGTTCGAAAGTGACGAACTCCATACCGTGCCTGAAGGTGTTGTAGGAACTGACTTGTCCATCAAGAGCAGCATCATGTATTTCAAACTGCAGACTAAAGAGCTTTAGGCTGATGTTGTGTGGCGTTTCTCCCAAGAACTGAAATTCAGCACTGGATGGCCACGTTGGAGCTGTATCAGTCGATCACTCAGAGTTCGGCCTCCGCTTCCTACATGTTTCTGAACTTCCCTTTTAGGTACTGGAAGACGTGTTCGTTTCTGCCTTCTGACCGTACGGAAACGGCATCGGTCACGTCGCAGAAAAACGACGGACCTGTCAGGTCTTAAGTAGCGTGCATCAGATCAAACTTGAACTGACAAAGCATGTACCTTCTTATTTGATGATTGGTGTCATGCGGGTGATCATAATTTACGACAGTCAGCCAAGAACTTGTGCAGGCTGCGGAAGGAAGGGCCACTTCAGGTCGACTTTCGTCTGCAGACGCCTGATTCAGACGCTAGTAGGAGATGGCGCACCATCCGTGACACATTTGGTGCTCCTTGTCACCTACGCCACTGTAACGAAGGTGTCGGATGTACCAGCCTACATTCCTTCTGATCTGCCGTAGTTGACAGCCAATGACGTGAAAGCGAGTCTTCAGATTCCCTCTCCATCACTTCTGGAGGAAATGACGCCCTTGCACGCCCGTCAAAACCCGAGAAGCGATCTTACAGTTGCGATGGACGTCGACTGTAGTGTCGTACCAATCTCTGCTTTCCTCACAGGTGGGACTGGATCGATTAATGGCCAATCTCATTCCAATACAGAACAAAACGTTCAGAACCAGAAGTCACTAAGGGAGCGCAAGAAACGTAGTCGTATGCCACATGACGATTGTCTCCTCAGGATGACCGCATGGGACGGCAAACCGACGTCGGAAAACGCATCAATCTCAGAAGGCCAAGGGGACGCCCTACCTCTTTACAGAGGTGGTTTTATTGTCTTACCTCTTTTCTTGAGTCATCAAGATACATTGGTGCTGGGTGGTGGCTTTAATTCCATCCTCCACGCCAAAGTTTAGTTGCTGTGACATTCACCTTGCACAGAGCTTGCAACGATCATCGACCATCTCCAATTTGTGGATATGTGGGAACATGTGCATGGCGACTGCCATAATTTCGTGCACTACAGCACACATTCTTCAACTCGCCTTGATCGCGTTTATATCTCACGCTCACTAGCGGGAGGTACCTGACTGGCTGAAAGTAAGTTTCCACATCCACATCTACATCTACATGGATACTCTGCAAATCACATTTTAGTGCCTGGCAGAGGGTTCATCGAACCTCCTTCACAATTCTCTATTATTCCAATCTAGAATAGCGCGCGGAAAAAATGAACACCTAAAGCTTTCCGTACGAGCTCTTATTTCCCTTATTTTTTCGTGGTGATTGTTCCTCCCTATGTAGGTCGGTGTCAACAAAATGTTATCGCATTCGGAGGAGAAAGTTGGTGATTGGAGTTTCGTGAGAAGATTCCATCGCAACGATAAACGCCTTTCTTTTAACGATTTCCAGCCCAAATCCTGTATCATTTCTGTGACACTCTCTCCCTTATTTCGCGATAATACGAAACGAGCTACCTTTCTTTGAACTTTTTCGATATCCTCCGTCAGTCCTATCTGGTAAGGATCCCACACCGCCCAGCAGTATTCTAAAAGAGGACGGACAAGCGTAGTGTTGGCAGTCTCCTTAGTAGGTCTGTTACATTTTCTAAGTGTCCTGCCAACACAACGCAGTCTTTGGTTAGCCTTCCCCACAACATTTTCTATGTGTTCCTTCAAATTTAAGTTGTTCGTAATTGTAATACCTAGGTATTTAGTAGAATTTACGACTTTTAGATTAGACTGATTTATCATGTAACCGAAGTTTAATGAGTTCCTTTTAGCACTCATGTGGATGACCTCACACTTTCCGTTATTCAGGGTCAACTGCCACTTTTCGCACCATTCAGATATTTTTTCTAAATCGTTTTGCAGTTTGTTTTGATCTTCTGATTACTTTATTAGTCGATAAACGACAGCGTCATTTGCAAACAACCGAAGACGGCTGCTCAGATTGTCTCCCAAATCGTTTATATAGATAAGGAACAGCAAAGGGTCTATAACACTACGTTGGGGAACGCCAGTAATCTCTTCTGTTTTACTCCATGACTTTCCTACTACGAACTGTGACCTCTCTGACAGGAAATCACAAATCCAGTCACATAACTGAGACGATATTACATAAGCACGCAATTTCACTACGAGCCGCTTGTGTGGTACAGTGTCAAAAGCCTTCCGGAAATCCAGAAATACGGAGTCGATCTGAAATCCCTTGTCAATAGCACTCAACACTTCATGTGAATAAAGAGCTAATTGTGTTTCACAGGAACGATGTTTTCTGAACCCATGTTGACTGTGTGTCAAAAGACAGTTTTCTTCTAGGTAATTCATAATGTTCGAGCACAATATATGTTCCAATATCCTGCTACATATCGACGTTAACGATATGGGCCTGTAATTTAGTGGATTACTCCTACTACCTTTCTTGAATATTGGTGAGACCTGTGCAACTTTCCAGTCTTTGGGTACGGATCTTCCGTCGAGCGAACGGTTGTATATGATTGTTATACATGGAGCTAATGCATCAGCATACTCCGAAAGGAACCTAATTGGGTTACTGTCTAGACCAGAAGACTTGCTTTTATAAAGTGATTTAAGTTGCTTCACTACTCCGAGGATATTTACTTCTACGTTACTCATGTTGGCAGCTCTTCTTGATTCGAATTCTGGAATATTTACTTCGTCTTTTTTTGTAAAGGCATTTCGGAAGACCGTGTTTAGTAACTCTGCTTTGGCAGCACTGTCTTCGATAGTATCTCCACTGCTGTCGCGCAGAGAAGGCATTGATTGTTTCTTGCCACTAACGTACTTCACATACGACCACAATCTCTTGGAATTTTCTGCCAGGTTTCGAGACAACGTTTCATTGTGGAAACTGTTATAGGCATCTCGCATTGAAGTCCGCGCTAAATTTCGAGCTTCTGTAAAAGAATGCCAATCTTGGGGATTTTGCGTCTGTTTAAATTTACCAAGTTTATTTCGTTGTTTCTGCAACAGTGTTCTAACACGTTTTGTGTACCAAGGAGGATCAGCTCCGTCGTTTGTTAATTTATTTGGTATCAAACTCTCAATTGCTGCCGATACTATTTCTTTGAATTTAAGCCACATCTGGTCTACACTTACATTATTAATTTGGAATGACTGGAGATTGTCCCTCAGGAAGGCGTCAGTGAATTTTTATCTGCTTTTTTGAACAAGTATATTTTTCGCTTATTTTTCGGGGGTTTGCGGATTACACTATTCAATCTAGCTACGACAACCCTGTGTTCAGTAATCCCAGGATTATTTGTTGCTGAGAGGTCAAGTGCGTTTTCACAACCGTTTACTATTCGCGTGGGCTCATGAACTAACTGCTCGAAATAATTTTCAGAGTATGCGTTTAGCACAATTTCGGATGATATTTTATGCGTACCTCCGCAATTAAACATGTATTTCCGCCGACATATCGAGGCTAAATTAAAGTCACCACCAACTATTATCGTACGAGTCGGGTACGTGTTTGAAATCAAACTCAAGTTTTCTTTGAACCTTTCAGCAACTGTATCATCTGAACTGGGAGATTTGTAAAATGATCCAATTATTATTTTATTCCGGTTGCCAGTAAAGACATCTGCCCATACTAACTCACAGGAAGTATCTTCTTCAATTTCGTGACAAGTTAAACTACTTCTAACAGCAACAAACACGCCACCGCCAACCGTGTTTAGCTTATTCTTCCGGAACACCGTTAGGTACTTCGCAAAAATTTCGGCTGAGCTTATGTCCGGCTTTAGCCAGCTTTCAGTGCCTATAACGATTTGAGCATCAGTGCTTTCTATTAGCGCTTGGAGCTCTGGTATTTTCCCAACACAGCTACGACTATTTACAACTGTTATGCCAATTGCTCCTTTATCTACGTGCTTCCTGCGTTTAGCCTGCTCCCTTTGTGACTGAAGCCCTTCTTGTGTTTTCCCGAGACCTTCTAACCTAAAAAACCGCCCAGTCCACGCCACACAGCCCCTGCTACCCGTGTAGCCACATCCTGCGTGTAGTGGACAGCTGACCTATTCAACGGAACCCGAAACGCAACCACCCTTTGGCGCAAGTCGAGGAATCTGCAGTCTACACGGTCGCAGAACCGTCTGAGCCTCTGATTCAGACCCTCCAACCCGCTCCGTACCAGAGGTCCGCAATCGGTCCTGTCGACTATGTTGCAAATTGTCAGCTCTGCTTTCATCCTGCGCGCAAGACTGGCAGCCTTTACCACTTCTGTTAGCCGCCCGAAACCAGAGAGAATCTCTTCTGATCCAAAGTGATACACATCATTGGTACCGACTGGAGCCACCACCTGCAGTTGGCTGCACCCTGTGCTTTTCATGGCGTCCAGGAGGACACTTCCCACATCTGGAATGACTCCACCCAGTATGCGCACAGAGTGCACCTTGGATTTCTTACCCTCCTTGTCGGCCAAGTCCCTAAGGGGCCCCATAACGCTCCTAACGTTGGAGCTCCCAAATGCCAATAATCCCACCCTCTGTGATTGCCCAGATATTGCACGCTGAGTGGTTTCCTCTAAAACGGGACAGGCGACAGCATCTGGCTCAGCGACAGTGTCAGCCACAGACAGCACCTGGAACCTGGCTGTGAGACAAACCGGGGAGGCCTTACATGAGGCCGCCTGGGAAGGCTTGCACCACCTGCTTCGCCCCAAGGCGACCTCCCACTCGACCACAGGTGAACGGTCAGCCTCAGTGTCAGCAGTAACTGGGTTGGCCACTGGTGAGGACCGATCGGAGGACTTGGACATGCTGGATGTCCGTTGGATCCCCACGGCCGGCCCACAGCAGTTTGTCGGTTTTTCCAATCATGCGCCATTTGCCTGCACTGTCACATTAGACCAACAGATGGTTTGGAATGGAGAGGTGTTTGGAAGCTGAATGTGGCCCTATTGGCGTCTCCTGACTATTTGCAAATTATCGATGTGACTTGGCATTCATGTTGCCAATGCCATGGCTCTTAATTGTCTACGTTGTAATGGTGGCTGTTATGCACAAAAGCTGCACTCTATTTGTCCTTGATGGCCTACGAAAGCTTGGAGGAGGCAATCCCTGAACTTTTTCTATCACGTGATGAGGGACTGCTCTATGATGCTTTTTCACCTGAACAATGTACAATAGTGAACTGTACCAAAACACAGGCTGTAGCCTCACTCGCCGCCACCTTGAAGGGATGCTAGTTGAGGCACTCTTGTGACCATATGCGTTTGGAAGCTCCATTGATGTACCACCTACTAGCAACAGGCGACAACGGCGCCATCCCCAATTTCGAACCTTCACTAGTGACGAAGGCAGCTAATATGACACCTAATGTGGCTTTGGACTCGCCCTTCATGGCCATTGTGCTCCCCATTTACGAGCTGTCATTGACGAAGTCTCTTGGTGCGTGTTCATCATGATACCAGAGGAAGCGGTTAATAATAGAGGCATCAGTAAGGGAAGACGAAGTCCTTGTTCCTATCCTAGTGGGAGCTGCTAACAAGTCATCTGATGGCATCCCCTCGAATTTTATCAAGCTCTCCGACATCTCTTAGCACCCAAATGGACTGAATTGATGTCCACCATGGTGAGGGTCCCCGTTGTCTTTGTAGAGGGCCCCATTGTCCCATTCACGAACCACAAGAGTGTCCATACTTTCAGAGACTGTCTCCTCTTGACCGTGCTAAATAGTGACATGAAGTTCATTACACGCTTTTTGGCAATGTAACTTAAGAGAATGGCTCGTTATGTCATGTCCTACGACCAGGTGTCACTAGGCGGAGCACGCAACATTTGGACAGCGCTCTGCCGCTATAGGGGTATGATTGCCCTCATTTGAGCTCAACATTTTCCTGCAGCGTAGGCCTCCTCAGAACCATATCCGTCACAGGGGATACACAGAAACCATTGTTGAAGTGATACGTTTCCTGGACAGTGCAACATCCTAGGTCCTGTGTAATAGCAGACTCACACAACTGATCTTATCATGTGTTGTGCAGTGCTGTTCGCTTTCGCTCTAGAACCATTGTTATGTGGACTACTACAACGACTGAAGGGATGTCCCAAGGTGGACATCGATTTTTCTGCACCGCCTTTCCAGACGATTTGGTCCTCTGCCTTGAAAGTGCTGAAAATACCTGGGTGGCATTTGCGTAGGTGGCGAACTGTGGAAAAGCGTCGCGCGGATCTCTTAAGGTACGTAAATTGCGAGCTCTGTGTATCGGTATAGGCATTGACTCGCTCACTGTGAGCGATACCCTAATCTGCCTTCACGTCGATTTTATGATTGACCTGCGGCGCTCTGTGGCCATCAACTGCAGATGGCTGCTGCAGCAGATCGGGTTTTGTCTTCTTAAACATCACCTCCACTGCCTTTACCTTCTGCATTGTACACGCTATATCAACACCTACATAGCATCACAGATTCCTCATGTGGTGCAGACTCTTCCGGTCATGCACACGCTAGTTGGCCAAATGTTAGCGGCAGTGGTTTCCTTCGTTTGTAGATCCACATGGCAATGACGTCGATAGCTCCACTCACATACTCTCTATCGGGTTGATGTCCGGCGATCGTGGAATGAACGCGATTAGCTTTGTCCTGTCTTGGCCCTGAAATCAGTCCTGAATAGCACCACTTTGATGGATGGAACTGCGGTCCTGTAAATAAGGTTCATTTCATTCCCGTGTATTTTAAGAAACAAAGCAACTAGCACGGCGTGTTGGTATTTTCTACAGCATTTAAGAATTCAACTCCTGCCGTAGCTGAGAGATCTAGGCTAAATAACCGATGAGGGACGCGGTTTACCGAGTCCCAACATATGATGAGAGTCGTAGCCTGCTGAAAGGCACCTTAGGACCAATCGGTTGAATCAGATACGAATGATGTGGTATCGAAATGAGATGTATAAAAAATCCTACAATTTTAACTTCTGCGTTGCGACAGAGCTGTGCAATAACACTCCCTCGGTGCAGTAACAAGCACCAGCTGTACAAGAAATACGAAGTGAAATGGCCGGAGGACCCAACCGGCGAAATTCGGTCGGCGGGTAGCAAGTTTCATTTCAGGTGACGCCACACTGATCAGCCTGCGTGTCGGTGGTGATCAGGACAACTCAACACGAGGCCACGAGCGGAGAAAATCGCAAATACGGCCGGGAATCGAACTCGCACCCGCTGCATGGGAGGCAAACACGTTACCACTCAGTTAAGCAGGCGGGCTGTACAGGAAAATGTGAGGAATATGACGTAATAGTTGTTGCGAATTCAGAAAAAAGACTCAAGAGGTCAACATAGATGTGAACACTGGGTACTAAAGTTAATCAAACCGAAATGTTCAACCATTGCGCAAGTAGTCCAGAAGTTATATCAGATGCCTAACACAGGTGAATAGAAAAATAGTAATAACAAAACAAGCATTTATGGTTGAGACATTGCAACAATTCAACGTATCAGAGAAAATACGCAGCTCCAATGCAAAATCTACTGTACGCGATTTACATCTCTATGAATCCTGAGGATTCAAGCTGAGGTTCGGCTTGAAGCAACAGTAATTTATTTCCAGAGGACAAAGAACAGAAAAATGTAGGTGAAAACTGTAAAATATCTGAATACGCCACAAAGAACAAAGAAGGCAAATGAATAAAATAAAAGAAGATGGAAACTCATTCGTTACATTTCTGACACATCCCCCTTCTCATGAATGTATTTAGTGGCAAATTATGAGACTATAAGCTATGAGGGCGACAGAGGAAACTAATTTCATGACATCGGGACTAGAACAAAATGCAATAACTATACTGGGGACAACAGCAGAATACTAAATGACAGAGTAGCATTGTTGTTATGACAAATTGTAGTCTTTAGGAAATGAAAAGGTGAATTTATGAAAACTATCGAAAACCGTTATGTTATTTCCTGTTCTAATCTGCTGGAAATAGAGGTCTCATTGAAGTTACAGCAGCTCAACGCTTATCTTCACTATGTATTCTCGAATACTAACATAGGCCTAACTGTAGACGATGGCCTCAGTTTTCCACAGGCGCCCTATTCACCAAGCCGTGATGTAATCCCAAATGCCAACAGAAAAGTATCCGCTTCTCTCCCATTCCACAAGCTACTTTGGACTGAAGCGCTCTCCCCATGGCAAGTACACATAGTAATATTAAAACCGTTTTGTGCATTTTGTGTTCAGACATCATTCCGTAAGTCGTCACCAGATGGACTGAAAGTCAAATTAACATCGCGTTCAGAATCACATTCAACCCAAAATTGAGTATTACTTCTGGTAATCGAATGTCGAAGCAATTAAACTTCGATAATACCAATACGAATATTTTGATAGCCGAAGGGGCCCATTACTACGCATCTATTAGGAATTAATTAAGATTTAACTGGAACAGCTTGAGAAAATAAATAGAGGCCTTGGCCTTCGCTCCGTTTTCTTAACATCTTGTTGTTATTTTGGACCTCGGTGTTAGGAGTATTCCAAATAGATATTCTCATTCATACGGCACTTTTCACCTTTCTTGTCAAAGCATCAGTACCAATTAAATTGTAATCGTTGTGAGCAGATGATAGTAACAAGTGTATGTTCAGAATGGTATGGGTGCTCAGTGAATGTGGTGGTGTTAGGCTGTCCACGTGGTCTGAATGACGTCAGTGATGACGCATTAACTCTATCGCTAATTACCTTACTAATTATAAGGTGGGGACAACTGAGCTTCTTGTGGGCAACAACTCTGATTAAGCTCTCCATATATCATTCTGCTCCACGAGCAAGCGTACACTATACACTGCCTTGCGATTAGGAACTTCTGCCCTGCTTCACCACCTCACCTTTTCCTCAAGCACAAGCAGAGTATGGGACAAAAAATTGCTAACTTTTTAAAGAAAACCTCCGCCATTCTCCTCATTCTAATACACGAAGCATGTTCACAGCATATTGGTGCTGGAACAGTGACTATGCAGCACTGTAAAGAAAAATCTACAATCGGAATTTAAATAATTTGCGACTTTAGGCACAGACATATACTTTTTCAGTCATACACGAAACACCTGTCTCATGAGCACCAAGCAGAAACAGCGTTCATTCTTGTGGTAATTATAATAAGTCTGCTGACACTTACTTATCAATTACGAGGGTTGGAACTTTAATAGTGGCAACTATTTATATACAGCTCGTAGAAAATAGATACGTGTTTCAAGTTTTACTAACCTTCAAAGAAGTCAACAGCACTGTGTATAGCCCGTTGCCAGCGATGTGGAAGTCGTAGGATACTCTTAGCAATGCCAGATGCGTTGACAGTTCGAGTGGCGCGGTCTATTGCCCAACGAATTTGTAGCAGTTCTGATGCGAATGCCATGAAGTGTTTCCTTCAGTTTAGAAATCGAGTTGAACTTAGAGGGCTTAAGTCGTAGGTTGTGTTCCAAAAATGAACAGCATAGAGACAGAGGTGATGACACTTTCTGCAGGACCTGCAGGACAATGCTCAAGCACGGACAGTGCAAGCTGTTACTGATTTGTTTGACTGATGGGGTTGCTAAGTGCTATACCACCTACTGCACTCCCCTGACTTAAGCCCTAGTTACTTCAACTTGATTTATAAACTGAAGGAAACCCTTCACGGCATTCGCTTCAGAACTGCTTCAAATTCGGCAGGCGACAGACCAAGCCACTCGAACTGTGAACACAACTGGCACTGCTAAGAGTATACTACGACTTCCACATTGCTGGCAACGGGTTATACATAATCCTGGTGACTACTTTGAAGGCCAGTAAAACTTTGAAACACGTATCTATTACTAAAAGCTATAAATAAATAGTTGCCACTATTAAAGTTCCAATCCTTGTATTACCATCTGCTATGCAACTGAAATGACAGTCACTACATTTGTTTTATATGTTACAGTGAGTTAAGTAATAAGTTCGCTGCAATCCTGTTTCCCCTGTTGTAGAAGATACTGAGTATTAATTATTTGACTATATAGGCGCCACACTGTAATTCACATGTATCTGACATGAATTAAGGGCATCACAAACCGATGACTAAGGAAATGATGCTGTTGAAGCGTTATTGCACAGATTGCAAGACAAAAGTTTGCAAATCACTAGTACTGTCTCAAAAAACAATTATGTGTAAAATTTCAGTTTGGCTACTGACAAGGGGACCTTCCAAGATCTGAGATTCAGTTCGGAATGAGACTTTGTGGCTTACTAGTCTACCTCAAGGATGCCCACTCATAAAAGTGTTACAGCGCACAACGCAGAAAATTCCGAGAAAAAATGCTCTAAAGTTTTAAACGTAGTTCATTCACACCTCATATATATATCATAAGCAGCAAAACAGCACAAAAATGAAGTAGTTCGATCAGTAATGTAGTAGACACTCATGCGGCTGATCTAGGTTCGATCTTATTTACTGGTGGGTAGGTAGGATTCTTTTAAAAATTATAAAATCTGTTAAATAAAGTAAGTAACCTGAATATTATCAATTAAATTGTAAATAATTTTATTTTGTTTATAAAATGGCTGACACAGCTATTTAAAATGTGAATTATACTCATCAATATTTTCTTTTTAAAAAGTTGAAAAATTTCAAATGCATTTTTGATGGAAGTAAATTAACTAACATGTCACAAAATTCTGAGTCAAGTTTCAGTTACAAGGTGTACAACTTTGCTTCTGCTGTTTGGCGATAGGTGGCGACAACAGTAAGTAGCGGTTGAAAGAAACAGATCGCAGATGTCAGGCAGTTAGCTTGGACCTTAGTCAACAGAACCTCATTCAAATTAAATGTTAATGTTAAGTAATTCAAATGGAGTTATTTTAGGAACATCATTAGCAACAGTCTTTTCATTAGCAAGAATTGTTTGCAACTATGTCTAAGCACACATCCGATACTGTCATTTATATCCATGTAAATGTAATGTTACTTTCACTAATAAATTTATTTAAAATTTCATCTGCCTCTATGTGAAAATTTGGTTTTCTTGGATGAATAAATTTTTCTAAGTTTTTCAAATTACATTGACCAATATGAATTACTACTGTCTCTCTATCACAATACATTTTTATATAATATTATTAATGGAAAATATTGTATAAAAACCATCTAGTGCAACATTACCACAGCTAGCTCATACAGATACAGACAATCTTTTTCTGAGAACAAATGACTTACCACTCAACTGAGACAGATAACTCATTTACTACCCATAAAAATATCATTAATGAAATGAAAACAGATTGGTAATCAAAAAGAAATTCCAAATAAGAAATCGAAAAATAATCATGGCAACTTCTTACCTAATTCTGTTCAATGTACTTTAATAATTTCAAGGTGATGTGAAGAAGCAGCATTAATGATTGATACTTATATTCTCGCTTTGTGGTGGCTGAAATAGAATAAAATCAGTCATTTTTAGGTTTACGCCAACCAAGTGTTTAGATGAGCCAAAATATCAAGAATTTATAAAAATGTATAAAAATGGAAGATTACTACTTCTATTGAGAATAATGAAGAAATTATACTATTAGATGAATGACAAGGTAATATGCTCATAGTATTTGATGATTTCATTCTCAAAAATCAGGATGTTTTTAGAGAATATTTTACTAAAGCCTGACATTTAGGAATAAACTGTTTTTATTTAGCTCAGATAAACTCAAAAATACCAGAACAATTAGTGAGAGACAACGTAAATTTTTTAAATATATTTCGTAGAGATGGTACAAATTTAAATAATATTTACCACGAGATTGATGCTGGTGATTTTAAGTTTGATGATTTTAAAGAATATTGTAGTAAATGCTGGACTAATGGTCAGTTCGAATTTTTATGATAGAAATGACTAGAAAAGTTAACAAAGGAAACTGCAGATATCAAATTGAAGATATTTTTACATCACCCATCATACACTAGAGATGATTTATTAATGTTCTTTATTTACAGTAAAAAATTGCAAAATATGACTCATATGCTAGTAAAAAAGCTAGATGAAACAAAAAGAAAAAGAAGGAATTAAAAGAAGAATTTACAAAATGGAAAAGACAACCAAGAAGAGAATATGAAAACAATAAAAAAGAATATCAGCCTTGCAACACAAGGAAGTGAAGAAGGATTAGATGACAACGTTCTGAAAGCTATTCAAGAAAATTTAGAAGTTGAAAAACAAATGTTTCTTTATGACAATTATTTAGACGAATTTAATGACATACCACCAATAAAAATATGCTTATAAATTAAGTGAATCTGAAATACAAGATGCATTGTATAAATACTGAAGAAGAGAAAAAGTACAAAAAAAAGATAAGGAACAAAACTTTAAGGAAATAAATCTAAGTGGAATGTTATTCAAATGTATCAGTCACATTGAAGATAAAATTTTTTGACTGAGACCTATTGGTTATCTTAAATATGTTGGTTCATAAATTAACTATTGGTGAAAATATATCCAATGCTATGGATGTACTGTCGAACCTTTTAACTAAAAAAACACATTATAGCTAAACCAATTAAATATATCTGATGTGTGAATTAATCGACAGATAAGCAGTAAATCATGAAGATGAATTAGCTGGATATAAAAATCATCATAACAAAAACATAGGAATAATGCAAATGTTAACAAAAGAATTTTCTGACTTCATTACCAATAATCAAAAATAAAAATCATATTTGACTAGAGTTTTAATAGCTTGTCACACACTTTTTGGAAACCTGAAAAACAGGGAAAAGGTTGAGTAAATTGGATTTTAAATAATTTCCAATGCCAGAGATGCATCTGCTACGATTTTTGCACTGCAAACTGTTCACTAAACTAGACGGATGACTAGAACGCAGTGATATGGTCATAAATTTCTTAGTAGAAGCATACAACAAACATGACATTGCTTACAGAGATAATAAAGGTTTAGAAACTAAATATCAAGCTGATGAATAACTTTAGCTAGCTACAGAAAAAAGAATGTGTGCTAAAGATGCATCTCTTGGAGAAAAATTATTAGCAACAACAGTTAGAGGCATAATGTATGGGAAGAGAAAATTGGGAATGGGTTTGGATGTTGGTGAAAGTGGGTGAGGACTAAAAAAATAGTCTCATAACAATTTTTACTTACATAAATGAATAATTTCAGTACTGATTACAAATTGCTACCTAGTGGCAAAATTAAACCAAAAATAATATAATTTAAACATAATTATGAAGAGTTACATACTACAGGTAATTTTTAATTGATGCGCAAAAAACAAAGAGAGATAAAAAGCTGGTGGAAATTTGCTCATAACATTAGGTATACCTGTTGTGAAAAAGATTGTTGAATACCTAACAAAAAGGAAAGAAGACTCTGGCCCACCAAAACATAACGGTGGATTTCTTCTTCTATTGCCCGCAGCACTGCCATTACCATGGCCCAGTCGGAAGTTCTGGAGCTGTGGGCAAATGTCAGCACAACATCAGAAACTCCGCGCATTTCGTCCAGCAGCTCCAGAACTTTCGACTTGGCCAAGAAGACCTCATGATCAGCTTTGGTGTGGTATCCCTGTTTACTAGGGTACCTCTATGAGACTCCCTAAGTCTCATAGGAGAAAAATTCGGACCAACAGTAAGGAAAGTTTTTGAATTCGTACTTACATCAACATACCTCCTGTTCGATGGGAACAACTACGAACAAACTGATGGAGTAGCGATGGGCTGTCCGCTATCACCAGTAGTGGCCAATATGTTTATGGAGGCTTTTGAAGAAGAAGCTCTCGACTCGGCAGCCTACAAGCCATCTTGGTTTTCTCGATATGTAGACGACACATTCGTAATCTGGCCACACAGACGACAACGCCTCCAAGCCTTTCTGCAGCATCTGAACCCGCTGCACCAGAATAACAAGTTCACGATGGAGGTAGAAAAAAACTACCAGCTTCCATTTCTGGATGTGCTCGTCAAGCCAAGACTAGAGGCACACTAGGACACAACGTCTACCGTAAGCCGACACATACAGATTTGTACCTGCATGCCTCCAGCTGTCATGCTCCTTCACAGCGAGAGGGTGTTCTGAGCACACTGGTGCACAGCGCACGCGATATCTCGGATTGTGACAGCCTACCGGCTGAATTGCAGCTCTTGCAGGCCTCGATCCGCACGAACGGTTACAACAATTGGCAGATAAAACGGGCCTCAAGACCGAAGAAGCCGAGACCGCAGCCTTCCGAGGACGAAGACAAACCGGTTGAGACGGCGATTATACCATATGTCGGGAACACGTCGGCAAAGATCGGGAGAATACTCAGAAAATATAACGTCAAGTGCGTGTTTCGCCCTCCATTCTCTACAGGGAACACACTTCGAAGATAACGAGAGTGTCAGTCACGCAGTGAAAACATGACAGGCTACTGGACAAGAGCTTTTACCAGCAGCGAATATATGTTCAACAACAACGTTGGCATATGGCCATAGAAGGTGATGGAGACTATGTAGAAAATTAAGACATGAACAACACATTTTCTTGTATATTTTCAACAAATTCTGACTCTTAACAACAAATATGTTCTGAGAAAAAAAACGTGGGGAATTACTTATTGAGCGACCCTTGTATATTGATGTCTCTAGTCTTTTATCAACTGCAAAATATCATGAATATTATCCTGAGAGCCATCCAACAAAAATTTGTAGACAAAGATATTATACTAAAAAGGTACGGATTTATAAAATAGATAGTGTTGGCACCTAGAGGAGTGTAGAATCAAGTTTCGCCAAAAGAGATAAAGATCAATAAAAATGGAAAAATGCTCTTTTACTTACGTATCAGATGTGCAGAAGAAAATATAAATGAATGTAATCACAATGATGATGTAAGACGTTTTACTGGAACTTCGCCATCTGTTGAAGTAAAGAAAGTTGTGGAAAGAATGATATAAAATGTTAAGTATCAATAAAGCGTGTGATTTTAGAAATAAAAGCAACATGTTGTTTAAAAATTATGTAAAACACTTTATGAAAATATAATTAGCAACCACTCCCCATGAGTTTGAACCTAAGGAGTTATACCTCAAAACAGAGAAAGACAGTTGGATATTGCATTAGATCCTGATAAGATAAATGAAAATCCAGAATAAAATACTGTTGCTAAGATATGTCTAAATTCATTGTGGGGAAAATTTAGACAATGACAAAATATGAGGAAAACTGAGTATATTACAGATTAGCAACAGTTTTATGAGATATAATTGGACGATTGATTAGACAATATTAACATAAAATTTATTAATGATAATATGGCTCAGATGAAAAGCAATTTCAAAGGTTACTATATTAAAATAACACTGATGTAAATATTTTTATGACAGCATTCACTATATCAAATAGAAGGCTCAGGTTGATAAAATTTTCTCAGTTTGACAGCCGAGTCAATGAGTTGTTCTCCAGCAACATTTCACCAAGTTTCTTACTTTCCATCTTCAGGTGACAATGGCAAGTACGGAACGTCCTTAAACATTGCTGGAGAACAATGCATTGACTCAGCTGTCAACCCAAGAAGATTTTATCATCAAGATTCGCCGAGAAAGCCTCATTCTCATATAAGGCTTAGGTTATTTGATATGTTGGATAAACTTGGAGAATCAGTTATGTATTTTGATACAGACAGGGTAATATAAATTAAAAAAGTTGCCTAAAGTTAATGAACCCTTAAATCCAAAAGGTGCGTTTTATGGTTGTCAAACTAATACCATAAAATTAAGAGATAAAGCAAATGGCATTATCATGACAATAAAATATTTGGGCCATTCAATAAGTAATGCCCCACATTTTTTAAAAAGCAGTTAATATACCTAGACAATCGTCCTTGTTGGTGCCTCACACTTCATGTTGGTTCTGTGCACCAGTGAAGTTTCGCAATGTTCTGCCAGGTTGGCAGAGCTGTAGTACAGAGTCAAAATGGCGTCTTCATACAACTCACATTACAACCAACATGCTGTTGTTGAATTATTCTGTGAAGAAAACGAAACCATGATGAACATTCATAAACGTTTTTGTGCAGTGTATGGCAATGCTGTAGTTGATAGAAGTACAATTGGGCGATGGGTAAAGAAAGTTACAGCCTCAGGATATGCAGAAGCAGAGCTCCATGATCAGCCACGCTCAGGACGTCCTGTGATAGTCATTGGTCCAGACATGCTGAATTCTGCAGATGAAATTATTCGTGCCGACCGGCGATTCACAAGTCGACAGTTGCCTCTAAAGTTGTTGGTCAGCATTGGAAGTGCATCTGCAGTGATCAAGACTCTCGGATGTTGAAAGCGGTGCTCATTATAGGTTCCATGAATGGTCGCAGCGGACCACCGGATTCAAAGAAAGGCCATTTCATCTGAATTGTTGGAGCGTTTTGAGACCAAAGGTGAGGCCTTTATGTCACAGATCGTTAAGGGGGACGAAAAGTGGGTGCACTACTTTGAGCCCAAAACAAAAAGGCAGTCCATGGAGGGGTATCAACCTCAATCACCAAAAAAGAAGAAATTCAAGACAACCCCATCCGCCAGAAAAGTCATGGTGACAGTCTCCAGGACTTCTGATGGCATCATTATCCTGGATCTGATGCCAAGAGTGTCAATCATCAATTCAGAGGCATGAAGACTCTGAATAAACTCAAGAAGCGTTTCCAGTGTGTTCAACCGGACACATATCCAGCAGAAATCTTGCTCCAACACGACAATGCATTCCCATGCACAAGTCTGAGAATCCAGGAACACATCGCCAAATTGGGTTGGACATCTTTGCCTCATCCACCCCACAATCCTGACCTGGCATCGTCGGACTTCCATAGCCCTTGGGCCACTTAAAGATTCTCTACAGGGAACACACTTCGAAGATGACGAGAGTGTCAGTCACGCAGTGAAAACATGACAGGCTACTGGACAAGAGCTTTTACCAGCAGCGAATATATGTTCAACAACAACGTTGGCATATGGCCATAGAAGGTGATGGAGACTATGTAGAAAATTAGGACATGAACAACACGCAGTGAAAACATGACTGAGGTTACAGGACAAGAGCTTTTACCAGCAGCGAATATACGTTCTACAACAACGTTGGCGTATGGCCATAGAAGGTGATGGAGACTATGGAGAAAATTAGGACATGAACAACACATTTTCTTGTATATTTTCAACAAATTCTGACTCTTAACAACAAATATGTTCTGAGAAAAAAAACGTGGGGAATTACTTATTGAGCGACCCTTGTATATTGATGTCTCTAGTCTTTTATCAACTGCAAAATATCATGAATATTATCCTGAGAGCCATCCAACAAAAATTTGTAGACAGAGATATTATACTAAAAAGGTACGGATTTATAAAATAGATAGTGTTGGCACCTAGAGGAGTGTAGAATCAAGTTTCGCCAAAAGAGATAAAGATCAATAAAAATGGAAAAATGCTCTTTTACTTACGTATCAAATGTGCAGAAAAAAATATAAATGAATGTAATCACAATGATGATGTAAAGATTATGGAAAGAATGATATAAAATGTTAAGTATCAATAAAGCATGTGATTTTAGAAATAAAAGCAACATGTTGTTTAAAAATTATGTAAAACACTTTATGAAAATATAATTAGCAACCACTCCCCATGAGTTTGAACCTAAGGAGTTATACCTCAAAACAGAGAAAGACAGTTGGATATTGCATTAGATCCTGATAAGATAAATGAAAATCCAGAATAAAATACTGTTGCTAAGATATGTCTAAATTCATTGTGGGGAAAATTTAGACAATGACAAAATATGAGGAAAACTGAGTATATTACAGATTAGCAACAGTTTTATGAGATATAATTGGACGATTGATTAGACAATATTATCATAAAATTTATTAATGATAATATGGCTCAGATGAAAAGCAATTTCAAAGGTTACTATATTAAAATAACACTGATGTAAATATTTTTATGACAGCATTCACTATATCAAATAGAAGGCTCAGGTTGATAAAATTTTCTCAGTTTGACAGCCGAGTCAATGCGTTGTTCTCCAGCAACATTTCACCAAGTTTCTTACTTTCCATCTTCAGGTGACAATGGCAAGTACGGAACGTCCTTAAACATTGCTGGAGAACAATGCATTGACTCAGCTGTCAACCCAAGAAGATTTTATCATCAAGATTCGCCGAGAAAGCCTCATTCTCATATAAGGCTTAGGTTATTTGATATGTTGGATAAACTTGGAGAATCAGTTATGTATTTTGATACAGACAGGGTAATATAGAGTATATAGATGATGGCAAAGATACTGTGGAGACAGGTTGTATGCCAGGTGAATTGACTGATAAGTTAGGACACAAGTGGATTAAAATCTCAACATCGACTGGATCTAAAAGTTACTATTTTGAGAAAAAGATAAAAATTCTGAGATGAAGATGAAGGGGTTACCTTTAAAAGGTAAGGATATTCAAAAGTTGAATGGCAAATATATGAATGAAGAACCTGAGAATGAAGTGAAAGAAAAGATACAATTAGAGTTCAAGTAGATAACCAGCGATTTAAGCCAAAAACTTAATCAACAAGTAAGTTAAGAAAGAACACTCTTTTTAGTATAATACAGTAAAAGAGTAGTTCTAGATAATTATGAAACAGTGCCATAAGTATATTACAATTAAAATAAGTTTTCTACATTTTCTAACGTAAAAATAAAATTTGTATTCGGAATTTTTTGAAACATTTATGTAAATAAAGTAACTTTTTTCTTGTATTCTCTATTTTCTAAAACTACTTCCTTTCTATTTCTCTTTTTTAATTCATACTTTTGAGAATCATGAATCAGAATCAGAAAGTCAGAAATTTGAAAAATATCTTTAATACACCAGCTTTCATTAAATATAAGTAATGCTTCTTTTCTTCTGTAGCTAATATTTTTTGTACAGCGTTATAATTATTATATTAATATTCATACTTTGTATGTACACTTTCCTTTTTAAAATTCTGTTAAGCTTTTTTTGTTCTTCATGAGAATAAATTTTTTATTTCTATTTTTGTCACCAGAGTTTTGGAGCCTAATTCTTTTTTTTAACTTTTAATGGTAGCCAATATTTTGTCTTTTTCATTTAAATAATTTTGTTCCTTTTTTCAAATACATATATATCTTTAACAACTCCATCACTGGAATAATACTGTTTTTGCTATCAGTGTTGTCTACTTATAACATGTAACATTTTATTGCAATAAAAACTTTGTCTATTTAAATGGAGCCCCTCCTGAAGAAGCTCAATAATGCAAGCAATTCTAATTTGTTTAAAAAATAGAGATATAAAATTAATGGGTTGAATAACACTACTGGATACAAATATTTGAATACCAGATGTGCAGATAAAATTAGACCGTGCTTAATAATGAATTTAAGATTCCTTTACTGAACGGATATTTGAAATCACTAGCAATTTAGGTTTCTAATTTTATAAGATGGATATGTTAAATTGAGATACAATGGATTAAAGGAAATGAAAGCTAATTCTAATGAATTTCATAACTTGGAATTTTTAGTTTAACTGAAATTTTACGTTCAATTTTTTTATTATTGTGCCCACATTATTTTTTTCCTGAGAAACCTGCTCTGTTCTCTCTGCATTGTCAGCTACGTCCCAACGAATATCTGGTTCGCTACAGCTGAGAGCTGTAGAGTTTTAAAAGTGGCGTAGGTTTCAAACATCCTGGAATACCAATACCCATATCGTTTAGTGCCTTGTGAACTTTGCGTGGATAGATTGGACATGCATACTCTGCAGCACTTTGAAATGTTGCTAGTGTCGTCGTTCTGAGGGCTTGTGATTGGGAGCCCTCCCTACTACCAGTGATCCTCGAAAGGATACTGTTTCTGACTTCCACCTTCATTCTCATATCCTTACAGTGCTGCCTGTATGACAGACGAAGTGATTCGTCTCTTTCTTGTTATTCAAATGTTTCTGACAACTTATTAGCAAAACGGCGTTTAGACAATGTAATGATAGCTCAGCATAAAGAAGTTATATAAATTTGATTTTAAATAAGGCCTGAATGTTAATTTAGCGCAATGAGTAAACGAAAGTGAGAGTTCTGGCGCCCAGACCAGAGGGTAATTCTACCGTCATCTGTTAAAACAGACGATGAGAACACAGGTCAGTTCAGTAGGTGGCAAAAATCACACGTTCGTCGGAACTGCCTGGTAACATCTGTCGTTTCTTGCTAACACTACTTCATGAAGTCATCCTTCAGCTACTTCTTCTTGTTCACATGAAATGTGATACTGCATGAAAGGCTGTGGCTCCAACAGCCAGAAATCCCACGCTAGACAACAACTTGGACCGACCAATTCAACACATATCTGTTAGTCCATTGTGAAGGCTGAAAGCAATACGTGTCACTAATGTCAAGAGTGCTCTTCGCAGACAGATAAGCGTTTCTACGTATAAAAAGCTATACAACGTGAACCTTAGAGTTTCTGTCAGGGTGTCTCTAGTTTCAGTGCACAGGGAGGATGATCTTTCCATAGGTTGCTTTTCGGACAGCATCAGTTTGTTCTGGGAGTGAGAGACACTGCTGTATCCAAGGTGAGGGTAACGATAGTACCTAATATACTTCATGTATGCACAGATGTGGCGGAGAGTCCTCCGGTGGTTGTGCTGCTGCGGCAGCACAGAGGAGGAGGAAGAGGACAACGGAGAGCTGGAGGAGGAGGAGAAGAACGTTCAGCAGGGGGCGGAGGGCGCCCCTCCAGACCCAGAGGCGGTCATGCAACAGGTGAGGCTCCTCGCTGTACGTCGTTCCAGAATGCTAGCAGTGTTTGCGGTCAGTCTCACTGTAGAGCGGATGCACAAAAATATGGGAACACATTGCCCCCCCCCCAACAGAGGAAGCCCATTGTCATTGAATATGAGCCTCCAGTCGTCTGGGAAAGAATGACCATGCATTCTGTACGGTTCTCAAGGGGTCTTAATAAAATTCTTTCTGCAAAGTAGTGGCAATTTCAGGTAACAACGATGCACGTGGATAGCAATCTTGCACCTCTCTGTCCAAAGTAGATCACAAAGGCTCGATAATAGAGGCCTGGTGACCGTGATGGCCAGGGGAGATGCGACAGTTCATCCAGGTGGAAAAGAAAACCAGTCCTGGACGATGGGAACAGTTTGAACAGGGGCTCTGATGTCTTCGAACACAGCATCACCATTGGAGAACAGAATTGTTACCAAGGGATCAGCCAAAATGCTCATATAGCCATGGACATTAATGCGACATTGTATAGTGACTGCAGTGGCCCATGAAATACCACGATACTGCTGCTCCAATCATCTCGAGACCCCTGTCGTATTTGCTCTTGGGACGTAAACTCGGCCAGAAGTTGGAAACATTGTACAACATCACTGATTCGACCAGGTGACTTTCTTCTATTGCTCCACA
This sequence comes from Schistocerca piceifrons, assembly GCF_021461385.2. NCBI lineage: Eukaryota > Metazoa > Arthropoda > Insecta > Orthoptera > Acrididae > Schistocerca > Schistocerca piceifrons. Next base: position 551,307,993 of record NC_060143.1, read on the forward strand.
GTCCAGGTATTATGTCTTTGGCACCACGTTTTCCGCTAACGGGGATTTTTGTCCTTGTTGAGTGGTTTTGGAATTCCAGTTAGCCCTGAAATTCTCTCTAATGGAGCTTCCTTAGTGTTGTTAAGTGCAGATGGGCTTCGCGAATGCGACGTTCGTTCTGCAGTGACTTTTGCTGCTGACTCTTCCTATTGCTCGTCACAATCCACTCCATGACCGTATGTCACGATCACTCAACCCACGCTTTCGTCTGTGTTCTGACTTAGCGGATGATTGTTTTTTTCGTTTCCCTGTACACGCTACAAATCTTCAACATGGTGCCTCTTGAACCACCGAACACTTCGGCTACCTTGGTTACGGGAGCAGCCACCATACGAGCACCAACAGTTTGCCCACGTTCGGATTCACTTAATTACGATATAACATTGTCGTTACGACGACTGACGTCTGCAACGTACTGAGGATATAGCACAGGTGCCGTTCGTGGTCAGAGACGACAGAGCAACCTGCAGGTTTGTCTAGAATGGCACAAACTTCTCTCAATGTGTCCATGGTCTCGTCCAGCAGCTTATTACAGAACAACTCAGGCATTATATCATACCTCAAGTTACTGCTTCTGCACCTGGCCAAGCTTCCCCAGTGACATACACAGCTAACTGTAAAGCCCCAACACGCTCAAACGACAATTGCTATGAAGTGTGCTACATGCATCGATATTAAAAAGATTGGCGTTTCAGTATAAGCGTGCAAAGCAAATAGTAGTCAAGCTATCTATGTTCTGTGTACAACATCAGATTACGCTGCGGGTTTCTCCTCATTCAGATATCGCATTTGGCTGCAGGCTGATGTAAAAAAGATATTTTTATACGTCTTATAAGAAAGGGAATTGTCTACCGATACATGTTAGAACTTGACAGCATGAGGATTTTAGTGTATCGGGACTGCTGTTCATCGCAGCGCAATGTTCCTGATAACATTGGTCGGGATCCCACAACTACCTTGCAGATTTCGAATCAATGGGTTTATGATGCTCATAGTCAGTGGCCCTATACGGATAGCACTCGAGAGTACAGGCATTTTGTTCATCCGGCAGTGCAGGACCATACAGTACCGCCATCCACCTACAGATTTAATCACTCACGAATTATAGCTCTCCTATCTAATATAACTATTTCGTTTGTGATACTAGCAATGAAATGTCACTTGGTTTTCGAAACATATTCTGGAAATGAAAATTAGTTCTTAGAAAAGCAGCCATGCGTTCTAACAAAACACTGTGCTAACGGTCTGAAGTAACTGGAAAACCGACTGGAGAAATAATCTATCTCCTATCACGTAGAGGTCTTCTGTGACTGCACCCACGTAAGAATGAATATACACTCATAGGGATGCACCAATTTTTGATAGCCCAAAATTTTAGCAACCGAAATTCACTTATCGCTGAAGTACATTAGGGCCGGGTTTATTCCCGCCTGGTTACATCTCTAAGTGCTTTTATTTATCGTGGTATAAAATCAAATACCTCCTTCTTTAATGCAACTAACGTATTAGTAACGGCATATAACAGTCCATGAAAACAGAAGTACAGTTACACAGCAGTAAATGTTAAAGTTTATATTGGAACATTGTGCAAACATATTCTGGAAGTTTGATTGAAGTTTACCAAGGGATGGCACTTTACGCCCACAAAGAATAAGTCAGTCTCTTACCAGTTTTCAAACAAACAGCCAGAAGAGAGATAGGTCCTTTACGTGAACCTCACTGTCCTCTCCCTGACGATAGGAATGTAGAGACGACAGCTCTTTGAGGTTTTTAAGAACAGCTGAGGTTAGCAAGGCATCACTTTGTAACGACCATTACTAAATAGAGTGTAATTTCGTTATATAGTTTCTAAAGTATGTTCAAAATCGAATCAAAAGTAACCGGACACGCATTAGTGCACATTAACATGTGGCGTATCGGAATTTCTCCTTTATGATGTCTTGAGCTCTGCTAAGGGACACTTTTAATGAGACATGAACGTCTGTAGAGAAACAGCAGACAATTCTTCCTCAGGACCTGGAACAATAGACGGTAGTGATACTGGACGCTCGGGTCTGGAGCGAAGTTCACTTTCCAACTCATCACAAAGGTGCTCTACTAGGTTCCGATTAAAACAGTCAGATCACGCGCTTTCGGTAATATTATTGTCCACATACATCTGGCTCACATATGGTTCTTTACAACAGGGTGCACTGTCATGTTCATGCAAACACCGTCTCTTCCAAACTGTTTCTCTACTGTAAGCATCACACAATACTGTAAAATTTGTTCATGTCCTTCCACATTTAACGTTTCCTTAAGCGCAATAAGGCGATCAAACCCTAACCACGAAAACACCGCTACAGCGTATCGACAATTCCTCCATACTTCAGTGCTGGCGCTACAGACGATTGCAGGTAGCGTTCTCCAGGCATTCGCCAAATCCAAACCCTTCCATTAGATCCCCGCTGGGTACAGCGTGAGCCATCAGTCCAAAGCACTTGTTTCCAGTCGTCCACTGCCCTGTGGCTTAGATCTGTACGCCACCTCAAGCGTCGCCCTGCACCGACTGCAGAACATGCGTGGCTTACGAGCAGCTGTCCGACCACTGTACCCAATTCCTTTTACACTCTCTACGCACAGCCATTCTGCTAACAGCGCCACTGACAGCAGTCTGGAAGACACGAGTGGTTCCTTCCGCCAACATCAGGAGATATTTTACAATCACCTTCCGAAATGGTCGGCGGTCCCTGTCCGTCAGTACCCTACGTCTGTATGGTCCTAGTTTAGCTGTGACTGTTCCTTCACGTTCTCACTTGATGGTTACATCTCCAGCAGTCCACCTGGGAAGCTTCAGAATGGATGAAAAGTCCCAACTGAGGCGATATGCAATGACTAATAAGGGTTCAAAGAGACTGAGCTCTCCTGCTGTTACCACTTGTCTACTGACTACTTGACACTCTACTGGTCAGTTCCTTATTACGTGCGGATAGCCGGATAATCTGATCAGACAGTACACTGGTGTCCAAAATTAAAGCCACAAACCGCAATTTTGCGAGGTTGCGATTATTTTGCCACAAAACAGTACAATCAAGTCATAGAACAGTAGAAACGACATAAAGACCACAGATCATAAACAACTGCAACATGCATAATGGTAGACAAAAACGGATTTGTGCACACATTCCGATGACTGGTTAATGTGCTCAGTGTGGGACGTGACCATCTCTGGAGCCAACACAGACCAGACAAATGACTGGGCATGCTGTGAATGATGCTCTAAGTCTCATATTGAGGCAAGAACGCCCATTCTTCCTGCAGCTGCTTGCAGGTCTTGGTGAGTGGTTGGGGAATGCTGAGATAATGCAACCCGTATCCACAGTGCACCCCAGATGTATTCTATGGGATTCAAATTGGGAGAGCGAGCAGGCCACGCCATACGTGCAATATCTTCCGTTTCCAGGGAAACATCAACCACCTGTGCTCTATGAAGTCGATCGTTATCGGCCAGCAATAAAAACTCTGGGCCCATAGCACCTCGCAACAACTGCACGTGAGGTCCCAAGATCTCCTCACGATACTTGACAGCAGTTAAACCTTGCCGATTTAACTGTACAATTTCATGAAGAAGAGATGTTCGAGTGGTCAACGTAATCCCCGCCCACACCATTAAGGATCATGCTCGATATCAGTGTCTCTCAGAAGGGTTATGTCACGAAATCGTGTTCCACGTTCCCTGCAGATGCCGATCGGTCGAGAATCACTCTCCACACCAAATCGGGGCTCATCTGCGAAAAGAACATTGGACCACTGTTCGACCGTCCAGGTGGCGTGTTCACGGCTCTGCTCTAGACGTTGCCTTCTGTGAAGACGCGTCAGAGGTTCACATACAGCACGTCTCCGACAATAAAGGCCACTCTTCCGAAACCTACATCGTCTGCCTTGAAGCAACACGTGCAGTGGATTCTGCGAGGTCAGATGCCAGTTGCCGTGCAGCCAAACAACGGTTCTCTCTTTCTCAAGTTGCATGTGGTCGGCCCTGCCCTGGTCTTCGGGATACAGTTTCGATCTCTATAAACTGTTGCCCACCTAATTCAAATTAAGCCATCGGGTCACATCAGTTTGCGACTGTCCTGCTACCATTCTTCCCAAGGCCCTCCACCACAGAGACACTGGTAGGCGTCATCTCAGAAACTTGCCTGTGATATATATATATTATTCATTTTGAGGTTGAAGCCAATTCTTGTGTCTCTGTAAGCAATCCAAAAATATGTGAACTATACTCTTCAATACATAAGCACCTAAGAAAATTATTACACGTCGATCGACAGTGGGCACAAGTGAAACGGAACATTGCTGCTTCGTATTATTGGTAAGCATCATGAACCGTTGACATGGTACCGATTTGAAAAGTCTCAAGGAAAATTGAGATTAAGATGCAAACACGTGTTCTTAATATCGACATAGTCCAGTTTTAAGAAAATTTTCCCGTGTTAAATCTACATTCAGAGTCAGGTGTCAGCTACTATGCAGCTAATAAACCCTTTTCTTTACAGGAGTGGCAGAAGTTTCTGCAGGAGTTCTATGCAGTCTACAGCGGACTGGCGGATGAGCTGTCTATAGAGACATCAGACGTATCACTACCTCTCTGGACTTGTGTCGTTACTGATAGTCGCAGATTCTACTGAGCTTGTGCTAGTTACAGTTCGTTCACAGCTGTTAATGATGCCATAAAACCTGATAACATTAAATCTAGAAGCACAGTTAGAAGCTGGTTAGTATGTAGCTGATACAGTCCTTCGTCTACAGGAACGTGAGCTGTTTCTGCAAGAGTGTTTCAAGATGTACTGCAGAATTATGGAGGAGGAGCTAATGCAGTCAGTAGGGGTGAGTCTTACTAACTCCGCATAGTTTAGTCTCAAGTGTTAGCCATATATTCTAGGTAGCTTTTGTCCACAGCAGATTACAGTGGTAAGGGCATATATTTCTTTAGTCACCCCAACCCCCCACGTAACCAAAACCATTATATATATCCTCTAACTACATTTCTCTGCATCTATTCATGTCTATTGAGCACTCAGACGGACTTGGGAAAATCCAGCAGGACAATGCGTCACCCCATACGTCCATAATTGCTACTGAGTGACTCCAGGAACACTCTTCTGAGTTTAACACTTCTGCTTCCCACCAAAGATCACTATGCCACGGAGACTGTCTGATACCGCGATGTTTAACAACATTTCCCTGTTGTCATACAATTTCCCTGTTATTTGAAACATGTCAAAAAAGTAGTCTGCATTTTCCTCACATTTAAACGGATTTATTCAGAGTTATCGATACTGAAGCGTTGCTTGAAACCTGCTACGAAATCCCGTCGGTGAATATGAGATTGAGACATACTCAGTTTTCTTTTTCTTTTTGAACTGTTTCGTCATGTTGATAGTCTACGTCCAGAATTAAGAAGCTAGCGTCACTGACCTCTTAAAGAGCCTAATAATTGTGTATTAAAACACTTAGAAAATTTGAAAAAAAAACCGCACAAATAGCACTTCAGCATCAGTGAAGCAGTTTAACAACAACATTCCCACCTATAGTAGAAATTTACCACACATTTCAATTTGCCTCAATGCCTCATCAGCTGTCGTGACGTCACAAAACGATGTCCTCCTCTTGCAGGAGACGGCGGCCCCTCTGCTCGCCCCCGCACCCCCAGCCCGCAGCGCTTCAGAGGCGCCGCACTGGAAGGGGAAGCGACGTCAGCGTCGTCGTGGGCGGCCCGCCGCCGCCCCCCGTAGCTCATCCTCCAGCAGCGGCGAGGCTCCGCGCACCAGGTGGAGGCCGCGGCGGCGCTACCGCAGGCGGAAGCTACGCGCGGGTCTCCGAGGCCGGTTCGCCGCCCCTGCCGCCGTCGCCGCCCCAAGCAGCTCCTCGTCCGCCTCCGGCAGCAGTTGGGAGCTGCGGCGCTAGAGGCGGAGGCCCAGCCGCCGGTGTCGCGCCTGCGTCCGCACCAGCGTGGGCGCGCGGAGGCCGGGAGTCAACAGGCAGATTCTGCGCGACGACTACAGACTGTGTTCGCGTACACTACTATAAATAAATGGGACTCTCGGGTCCTTCTGGGCACTCTGTTGTTGTTCTTGTAGTTTCAGTCAGTGGCATACGTCACAACGATGATCGACATTACGAATTTGTTAATCGAATCGTTTCGTGGGAATCCACTGTGTCAGCGTCAGATCTCGCTAGAGTATTCTGCGCGGAAATGTTAGCAGCAGCAAGCAACAAGTGTTTCACAGAGTCTCCCTCTGCAGCAGGGCACATCGTGTTTTATAGTGCAGTTCGTGCTCATCAAACACTTCCACGTGATGATTGACGATCATTTCCCAAAGGAGAACTCCGTGCAGAAAACTTAATGGGAGCAGCAAGGTTGCCATGGAGACATTCAGTGGCAGTTTGCATCAGGCGTCGCGTCGCTGTCTGGTGGCGTCAAACTTTTCGCTGCTGCCTGCCGCTCTGAATATTCGAGCAACCAGTCACAAGCACAGAGTGTGACAGGAGATGTCCTCCAGCAGCACATATACATCTACATACGAATTGTCTGTACAGTGCTAGTACGGACGTGCTGGTCACTCTGAAATACTTCATCTGATTTTGAGTAATCTATTTCGTACAGATATCGAATTTTTCACATCTCATAAACTGACATCTTCACTCGACGATAAATTGGAATTATTTTCGTTGTTCATCATAGTTATTATTATGCATCAAAATTAACAAACAATACACGAAATCTTAAGAGTTTACAATGGTAAAAACGCAATCTGTAGATATTGGTCCATTTCACGCCATACATTGCTACATATCAAATTTAGATAACATATCGAAACAGTGTTAATGATAAAGACAAAATAATTATTTCTATTCTCGACATATTGGTTTGTATCTCTATGGGACGTCACATGGTACACTCAATTCTACACGCGACGTGGATGATCTGGTCATAACATATGTCGTATTTCTTGACCTTTTCAAGATACTGAAATGACATTTTTTACAAATGTTGGTGTGGAAGAGACACACACTGTGTCATGCAATTAATTGCCTAAACATTTTATCTATCAAGGAATGGAAACAACTACAGTTTTTTCGATGCAACCAAATACTTTATTGGAACAGCAGTTAATATCTTGTCAAATAAGAATACAGTGACAGATCCCAAGTTTATATTTACTACAACCTATGTGGGCTACTGAGCTCTAATCAAAACCTGTTATGTGTTATGTCACAAGATGTAATCCCTAACTACATCTTGTGACCCTTTCAGTTTGCATCAAGGCCTTTTCTTTACTTACAACCTTTTAATGCCTTACAGGTGCGTGTAACGACATCGGCTTCCAAATTAATTTTCTAGCATTGTTATTGAAACGGTCTTCATAGGCAGGCGTCTGATAATATACTTCAGTTTCTTTTACTAAAAGATGATACATCCATGGTCCCATCAGCCTGTGATGCAAAGTACCAGGTAAAATTTCCTGTACTCATCTTCAAATTACAAAAGCCCTAGAGAACATACAGAACACAAGATGAGCGTTCCCACTGACTTATTAGTCGTTGTGTATGGCCAAAGCTGCCATAGTAATTAGCTCTGACGTTCTAACTTTAACTCTAGATTCGCCACTCAATTAGCAAAATATCGAGTGCACTTAAGATTAACCTACATCCCCAACACTGATAATAATTAAAATAGTGTTATATGAAATTAGTTCGCCCTGTGATCGGCCTGCGAATGGCTGCATAATATTTTGTGTCAGGAGATTTGTTTAACATTTATGTTTAAGTGTTGAACGAAACTGGAAGAAAAATTCTAGGGTTAAGTTTTGCAAAGATCGACAAAGATCTATTGATAGGGCTTAAAAATAAATTAAAGGAAGAAGTCTGAATTGTAGCAGGGAACTGATAATGAAACACTGAAGAGTGCAGAAGAATGCAGCAATTCTGCCAGCTTTCAGCTAAAATTTCACGCAACAGCCGAACAAGGATAAATAGAAGCAGCAGGGAAAAATCTTCACTGGTCTTAAGCAGTCGAGCAGTGTTAACGGAGTCACATTAAATTGCACTGAGGTGACAAAACTCAAGGGACTGTGATACGCACATTCGCATATGGCGGTAGTACGGCGTACACAAGATATAAAAATGAAGTGCACTGGCGGACTTGTTATTTGTACTCAGGTGATTCGTGTGAAAAGGTTTCCTATGTGATTAAGGAGGAACGACGTGAATTAACAGATTCTGAACAGGGACTGGTAGTTGGAGTTAGACGCATTGGCCGTGATATTTCGGAATTCGTTACAGAATTCAACATTGCGAGATCCACAGTGTGAAGAGGGTGCCGAGAATAACAAATTTCAGGCATTACCTCTCACCACAGACAACGCACGGTCTCCAAACAATGACTGAGGGCAGCGGCGTTTGCAATGCTGTCGGTGCTAACAGACAAACAACACTGAAATAACTGCCGAAATCAATGTGGGACATATCCGTTGGCACAGGGCAGCGAAATTTCGCACTGATGTGCTATGGCAGCAGACAGCCGACACGAGTGCCTTCGCTAACAGCATCACGTCCCTTGCCGCGCCTCTCCAAAGCTCATGGCCATTTTGGTTGCACCCTAGACGACTGGAAAATCGGGGCCTGATCATGTGAGTTCCGATTGCAGTTGGTAAGAGCTGATGACAGCATTCGAGTGTGGTGCAGACCCCACGAAACCATGGATACAGGTAATCAACAAGGCACTGTGCAAACTGGTGGTGGCTCCACAACCACGACGACGGCTGTGTTTACACGAAATGGACTGGTTCCACTGGTCCAAATGAACCGATAATTGACTGAAAATTGTTGTGATGTGGTACTTGGAGACCATTTTCAGCCGTTCAACGATGGAATTTTTATCGATAACATTGCACCATGTCAATGACCACAGTTGTTTGCAATTGGCTCGAGGAACATTCTGGATAACTCAAGAGAAAGATTTTTTTGCCACCCAGATCACCCGTCATGAATCCCATCGAACATTTATGAGACATAATCAAGAGTTCAGGTCGAGCACAAAATTCTGCACTGACAAGACTGTCACAGCTATGGACGGCTGTAGAGGTGGAATGGCTCAGTATTTCTGCTGGGGACTTTCACTCACTGCATTATGCTGGGCAAAAGGAGGTCTGACATATCCCACGACTTTTATCTTCTCAGTGTAGCATACATAGAGCGACTTTATCCAGAGATGAGCGATCACACTCTAAGAAAAAAAGACATCTTTTCCACACAGTAAATCTATTACCCCAGGAGCAATCAAAATTATGCCTATGATACTTCATGTTGGCTCTACCGACTATAAAGTAACACTCTACGTGGTACGGTTATAACATTAGCCCTCTTCGGTGGAGACACAAGATTTTCTCTGAGTGTCTGGACGCATCGCCTTCGTCAAGTGCGTTACGTGACAAGGCAGCACAAGGCAGCAACGAATGCAGCAGTTGTGACACTTGTGAGCTAAGTCCCTTCTTCACAAATCCTGTTGAGAGCTAACTGGCAACCCAGGCTGTGTATCCACTACATATTGTGGGACATCGCAGCACTGTATCTTACCACTTAGGGAGTGACCTGTATGATTGTGTTTATATTATGAGAACCAGACACAAACTCACCAGGTCTCGAGACTGGACGCTTGACTTTCTGAACAGGACTACCTGCAAAACGAGTTCACTGTTTGTATTCAAATAAGACGCTCTCAATATGCAGCACTGACCTCACTCGAGATCTGTTAACAAGGACACGTTCTAGGCGCCTGAATCAACTAGGCCGCACCAAAACGCCAAATCAGTGAAGAAAACCCCGCTGATCATTTTGTCCTGAGTCGACACCGCTTCACATAAGAGGTGAAATAGATAGTTCTGTTGCAAATTGGAGACACTTGTATAAGGTCCATATTTATGTCACAAAGCAGCTGCTTCTTTATGGGCAAGTTCAAGTAAACGCTATTAAAAGCAACCAATGATAAGAGATCCTAATACAAAATACTCAAAAAGAAAAACGTTTTACCCTACTCTCATTGTTTGTATAGTTTGTGTTTTGCTGATCACCAACCTCTTTCTTGATACTCTTTTGCCCACAGAAAAATGCTACATACAGCCACCAATGTTCTGTAGGACAAAGTTAATATTTATTCCCAGTGCAGTTGACTCTAGTGCACTGTGTGTCAAATCAAGAAGCTGAGTCCGGGCACACAATGTCACTTTACAGGCAACATGAGTTATCAGTGTGGGAAGCTGATCATCGAAATGGCGTACACATAGCGACATTATTCGAACATTAGACAACTAACATGAGATGCAAAACACTGAACATCTGTCTCATAATGATCCCTGCACTCATGAAGGTCCTAGCTGCTGCCTCCTAACTATAAACTGTGGCTTCTAGGTAAACCGAGGAGAATGCAGAATTGTTTCGCACTGGCTTTCTGGAGGCATCCGTGAGGGCTCTGTCAACACAAGACAGTATGCAGTCGTCTCCAGGCGATCGGCGTGGCCTCTAGCTGCCAATTACTAACCAGATCATGAAATATCATCGCCCTCCCCTGGCCTGCAGTGAGGGAAGAATGTGGGTGAAGGAACACCAAGAATGGAAACTGTAACAGTTTGTGTTCTCTAGCCCTGATGACCATGGTAGTTGGGAGTGGATGTCGCCAGGTTCCAGCACACATATGAGGCATGCAGTCCCATACGATAATTGGTGGGGGGGGGGGGGTTCAGTCATGTGTTGGACTATTCCCGTCTACAAAGGTTGGATTCTGCTCCTCACCAATTGGAGGACTGTTCACTACTGCGATAGTATCCTCCAGCCTATTGTCCAGATTTTCCAAGGAGATAAAGCACGAGTACACTGCACCCGCCTCGTGAACATCTGCCTCCGGATGGTGGGAATTCAGTGAATGGAATGAACTGCAGTATCTGCTCACAAGAATCTCACTCAGTATGCTAAGAGCAAGCCATAGCTTTCACTGTGTAATCCCAGAAACCCTTCTCATACAACGAATGTTGTATGAGTGCATTTACTTTGGTTATTCGGAGACTTATTGTTTCATTCCTACTCACCTTGTATTCAAGCACACACATGCTCATAGACAAGCAAGCTATACCATTTTTGAGCAGTTTATAAAGAGAAGGGTAGCAAGAAGTTTTACTTCTGTTGTGTTCACCAAAGTACACTTGACATCCAACATAAAGATTACAGAAAGACAATCCACCGCCACAAATGTAGTCACTCTTATTGAGCTCTCTTACTAAGCACACAGCACTTGTCACAAGGCAAATTAGTTATGATCAGAAATTTAAGGCGACCAGATTAAGATACACCTAACAATAATTTATTAATAATACTAGCCTGTTTTTGTAGCTTTCCTGGTGTATGCATTTGACACCCACAGAGAGTTCAAGATAAATGTGACACTCTTTGATAGACAATATCAACGGAACAAAATGACAACAATGATGACTCTAGGAACATACTACAACCCTTGCATATCGCTCCCATATGTACCGTGAAGACAAGATTAGATTAATTACAGCACACGCAGATGTATTTACAAACTCATTCTCCCGCACTCCGTATGTGAATGGAACGGTAAAAAGCCTTAATAAGTGGTACAATGGGATGTATCATCTGCCATGCAACTCACAATGGTACGCAGAGTATAGATGTAGATGTAGACACCTTCACATTGACTTGCTAGGAAGCCGTTTCACAATGCCGGCAAATATAATGTGCTAAAACAGAGAGCCAACGATGTTCTCGAAAACTAAATTGCCTGCTACCATTTGCTGGAACTAAATCACAAGTGAGACTGTTAAATCTCTAGCATGTGTTAAGGGATGAATTATTCAGAGTTGTGGGGTATCGCCGAATGAAGATTTTGAATCTTGTGCTGCTTTTGTAATTCCTTGGTCCATACACTTTTACAGTGGGACAATGTCTACAACTAAAAATAAGTGAATAATCCTTGATCTCACACAGACCGATCGAAAGTTTTTACCTAAAAATAACGTGTTGGATGGTGCAAATTGTAGACGTGCAACACTTTTATGGTTCGGGGCCAGAGTTCTCGACACACAGAGCATATAGATCACTGATACAGAAGAACAGTTAACCTCATCTACCTGTTGAAAAAACGGGACTGTAGGGTAGTTCTACAGACGTTATCTTACCGCATCCATTTCAATGTTGCTCTTTCTGACATTTCAACATACCTGTATCTGACCTCATCCCAGATATTCTTGACTCAACATATGCTGTTCCACATGTTTCGGACCAAAGCTATACAGAGGGTAGAGGAGACTATACCGAGTATTCTGAGATAATGGACCGACTACCGTCTGTTAGAAATAAATGTTTTAGCCAGTACAAGGCTGTAATGAGCAATGAGTATGAGGTGAAGCACGTACCTGTGCAGACGGCATGGTAGAGGATGGGGAACGGTGGTAGTGAGTATCCCATCTGAGGTGGCCTGTCCCGTTACTAGTCGTGATACTATTTTCCACTGGTTATGTGCTCTCTTCGTAAATACCGTACAGTCTCAATAATCGAAAGCCTCTCTGCCTTAAATTACTTACAGAGACATGCTGGTATATTCAGGATATGATAAGCATTGTACTCTTCTTTCAGAGATGCCGACATTTAATTACAATTTCTTGAAGATTCTTTCTGATAATTTAAATTACCTTGTTTAGCGACTGGACTACTTTATCTGCTTAGATGAGCTTTCTAATAAACTGTTTTTGTTGGGTAACAATAGCCTTTCGCTGCGAGTAAAAACAATAACACATCAACTTGATAAAATTCGATCGGCCACAGATGTTCTTTAGCAGTTCGGCTACGTAATGTTAAAAGTTCGCTTGAAGACATTGATTACTTGAATGACCATCGAGATCAAATTTGAAGTCAAGCAATTCAACGAAACTATTACACTCATTGTTCAGAGTGCATAACTTTAAAGAAAGTTAACATTTTCAACAGTGTAACACTTCCCAAACTCTGATTGAGGCACTTTTCACAACCTAGAAACCCTCTTGCTATTTTTTCCGTTGTGCGTTAATTTACAAAATTATCTTGTTCATTAATAATTTCATAATTTGTTTCCATAATCAGCATGAGATTAAAGTAGATGTAGCCTTCTGACACAGTATCAGTTAGATGCTCTTCAAAATTATCTTGTAAGAAGACCAACTTCAATAAGTTGATTATGGTTGGCTAATCAGTAGACGTGGATGACACACTTGTAGTCAACATTCAGTTAATTTTACAATACAAATGTCATACAAGTTGAAGACCTTACGCAGAACTGATACATGTTTATATAGGTTGTTCAGAAATGTCTGTTACAACTTCTAGGATTTGTAGAGGGGAGTGAATAGGAACCCACGTCCGAAAACGTACCATAACCGTTCTATGATGGTTGCGGTTCAAATGTTTAACTCATCAAATTCTATTTGAAAAATTGAATTAGGAGTGGCGCAGTACAATTATTAGGTAACAATTCGAAAGAAAACAAAACGAAACATCAATTTATCATTTACTCACATTTGTTTATATTAACCTTTAAACATTACGTGTTTACATTATTACTGTACCGGAGATGCACAGGCACCGACGTTATGTGACATCAGGCGACATACTGACAGACTACACATCATTTTGACTACCCTATCGCATATCACAACAATGACCTCTGAGGTTTTCTCTTTACCTCAGCAAATGTGGATGATTTACAAATGTGAACTGAAACTGCCGTAGGATGGAAACGGAAGGTTTGCAGACTCAGGTTCCTATTCAAAATATTATCTACTCACTCCCTTGTACAAGTCCTAAAAATTTGTAACAGGAATTTCCAAACACCCAGTATACTCATTTAAATTTTTAACAAAGTGCAGAGATGTTTTTCCACTGAGAAACTGCATCTCTTGTCTGTTAATAGCATCTTGCATGCCGAGAATGAGCGTTCCACGTCAACCAATGTCACCAGAGCACATTTAAATGACAGCATTAGGCACAATGGGACTGCACACTCATGTTCTGTTGATTTACGTGACAAGATGTCAGCCACTGATCAGAGGGTGGTTAGTCCTGAGTTTTTTTGTAGCACTGTCTTTAGTTTTTCACTAACTTTCATACCAATAGAAACTGTGACCAAGTTGGTTTTTTCTGTCACCTCTTCCATCAATCGCAGTTGCGTGTAGACTGAACACTCTAGAGTCTAGAGCTTTAATAACATAGACCAAAAATACATAATGAAATTTTATGTACGCAATGTCGTTGGAAATTGTTGGGTCCTTTAGAAGATGTTTAGCTGAAGTAATGCTCACTGCCTCCACCCGCAATTTAAGAAATGTTCTTCATGTCTTCCAAATGCTCGCAGTAATATTCCATGGCCTCTAGCCACTTTCCTCATCAAGTAAGTATGGGTTATGGTGGAAGTGGTACGTTGGGAAGTTCCTCTCGAAATAACTGGATTCTTGTAGGTGCTTTAATAAAAATCTTCTTGATGGTTGAAACTAGCTTATTTACGTGTGAAAATTTGAGACGCATCGTCTCAGCCACACGATTCATGACTTGGGCAAGACATATGATCTGGAGCAAGGCTGGGTAAAATACCTTCAACAATTTAGTAGCAGCAATCATGCATGCAGCTGTACAGTGGCGCCGACTTAAGGGGGCAAGGTACTTTGTGCCCCCCCCCCCCCCCGAATAGTTAAAAGTAGGGGCCTCGTACCCCCCCCCCCCTCCCCCCATATTCAAACATGCATTTCTCACCGCTCTCTCATCCTGTACTGGGAAATTTATTAAAACTTGCACATACATTGTTGTATAATAGTATGTAATGATTATGTAGGAAAAAAATGCCGATTTTACGAGCTATTGCATATTACTTTCTGCTACTCCTCCAACCTCTGTATATGATGAGCTATCGTGACAGGGTTTGTCCCGTGCATGTGTACTGTTTGCACAGTTTTACTGTATGGAGGTATGTGGGCAACGAAAGCTCACCATGAGCTCGCAGCGCTTTGGCTGCTAGGACAAGCTCCACTTCTTCCCACAGCAGCCTGCTGGCAGCTTGTAAAAGAAACTAATGAGCAATGGCGATCACTAGAAGGGCTAGGTAACGTTAAAGACTCTTCATTCATTTTTGTAAATTCTATTGACAGTCACTAGGTACAACACCACACAAATCCGCACTGGCTCCAGGGATTTTGCCGCCCCATGGGAACATGTCACGCCCCCCCCCCCCCCCGCCCCCCTCTTTTTCGACATAGTCAACTTTTCCCACAATATATTTCATACAAGATGCCTTATTTTCACATATCACCCTCATTTGTCTCTTTGTTGTGAATATGTCTTTAAGATCAAAGCAGCAGTCAGTGATACGTTTACAGTGCAATACATTTTAAGCCATTTTTGTTGGAGGAAACCTTTCTTTCGTAAATCGGAGCACACTGTTTCTGTACCATAGATAATTTTCAATAAGCCCCTTAATTTTATGAATAATTTGTTTTTCCAATTTATTCTCACACTCCTTCATTTACGCAAGATGGATTTGCCACCCTGGGCGATGGCACGCTTTGCCCCTC
This sequence comes from Schistocerca piceifrons, assembly GCF_021461385.2. Taxonomy (NCBI): domain Eukaryota; kingdom Metazoa; phylum Arthropoda; class Insecta; order Orthoptera; family Acrididae; genus Schistocerca; species Schistocerca piceifrons. The sequence continues at coordinate 551,323,682 of NC_060143.1, forward strand.
CCCACACCGCCCTAGAGCCGGCTCTGACAATAATCAACACTATTGTTACATGGCTACTTCTTGTTAGGTGCACAGTACTGTTACGCAGGCCGCAATTAATGCCGCAGTTAATGTTGGCAGCGAACATTAATATTCCAGAGCTGGACATTGCCAGTGGTCAGTTAGTCTTACTGTGACTCGATTCAGTTGTTAATCTTTCGTCCCTTACTGTCCAGTTTAAAATGGACAAGTTTATAATTAGGAAGAAATATGAGTGTTAGTGGTGCTGTGTGTGACAACAAAGACACAGATAGTGACGAAACTGTGGCGGTGACAAGAAACACTGTTCCCAGAAAAAAAAACATCGCTGTTATCAGTCCTCTTGGAAACAGCAATTTGCATGGATCGATTACAATAAGGTAAAAGATATTATTTTTTGCAAAATTTGCAGACAAATGTTTGAAGAAAATCGTTTTCAGTTTTCTCACAAAATGGAAAGAACTTTCATGGAAACTGGTTTTTCGAACTGGAAGAAAGGGGTAGAAAAGTAGAAAGTGCGTGAAGCATCGGGTTGCCACAGAGAAGCTGTACTGAAATTCAAATCCTTAAAATCGAATGTCAATGTATTTAGCCAGATTTCCAAAGAAAAAGTGACACAAATGAAAGAAAACTGAGCTTGTTTACTAAAAATCATATCTTCCCTCTGTTATTTAGCGGTGCAGGGGCTTGTAATACGTGGGCATACTGATGAAACAAGTAACTTTGACAGTTTATTATGCCTTTGATGTGAAGATAACCAGCTACTTTTAATATGGCTACAGCGTGAAACTTACAAATGGACATCCCATGATGTGCAAAACGAAATTTTGGCCATTTTAAGTCATACACTTCTTAGAAAATTATTGGAGGATATCAAGAGTGCACAGTATTTTGCAATAATAGCAGACGAAATAACAGACATAGCCACCAAAGAGCAATTTAGTATCTGTATAAGATTTGTTGATGCTTCTTTAGAGATAGAAGAATATTTTTTTGGGCTATACTCAATACAAAGTACCACAGCTAAGGCTCTGTTTGATATTATTATCAACATTTTAAGATGATTTGATTTGCCTACATCTAATTGTAGTGGCCAATGCTTTGACGATGCAGCTAATATGGCCGCATTATATAATGGTGTTCAGGCAAAGTTTATGGAAATGGAGAAGAGAGCTATGTTTGTGCACTGCCTTGCACACTGTTTAAATCTAATACTACAAGACACTGTGAAAGCAGTTCCAGAATGTCTAAATGCATTGAATGTTATGAAGGACTTAATACATTTTGTGAGAGATTCACCTAAAGGATTAGATCTTTTTGCTCACCTGAAAGCAGATGCCTCTACAAATTTGAAACCACTCTGTCCTCAAGGTGGGTCGTAAGATACTTGGCAATGTCTTCAGTTTTGTCCAGCTATACAGAATGTCAGGAATTTTTTCTAAATGTTTCAAAAAATGACAATTCAGACACAGGGGCCAAAGCAAACGGCTTTTTGATTAATATGCGGACATATGATTTCTTTTTCATGTTATCACTTTTGGTAAAACTGTTTGGTCACATTGATACCGTAAACATAGCACTACAGAGGAAATTCCTACACTTAGAGGCGGCCAATAAGATGATTTCCACTCTTGTAACTTCTATTAAATTTATGAGAAACAATTTTGAATCAATTTGGGTTAAGCAACTCCAAAATGTCAAGATATGGATGTTGATTCCCCAAAATTACCCCATAGAAGAAAAGTGATGACACCATCAATTCATCTGTAGAAACATTCATTCACTGAAGTATGTGACAAATATAGAAGATTGTATTTTGAAACAATGTATACATCTATCAGCTTCTTGGATTCACAGTTCAAAACTCAGTCATTCATGTTTGTTAATCAAATTGAACAATTTCTTCTTGGTGATAGCAAACATTCATTCGATATTTTATCTTCCTACGAATCAGATATAGACAAAGAACGCTTGCTTCTCCACCGAAGCATGTTTCATGTGATTATCCAAAGCAGCAATTCTGCGAATATTAGTTTGTTGGATGACATAGTGAAATACCTAAAATAGGAAAACCACCTGTTTGAATTACTGCCTGAAATAGTGAAATTCATACGTGTAGTGCTGACAATTCCGGTAACATCCTGCACCACTGAGTGACGGTTTTCTTGTCAGCGTAGGGTGAAAATGTATCCTCGTTCTATAATGAGGCAGGATCGTCTTAATGCCATCACCCTTATCAACGTCCATAGAGATGAATCAATGAAACTCAACCTTGATGCCATATGTGACGAGTTCATATGCAGGAATGATCTGAGGAGGAGTACATTTGCCATCAAAAATTAAGGTTGTTTCTTCAACTTTATTTATGTATTTGTTTTGTACCACTACTGACCTATACTCTGACTGAAATGACATTGTGATTGACTTTTCAGTGAGTCAAGGGCTAGGGGATAGTCGCCAGCCAATCGTAGTTTGCATGATTTTCAGCTGTTTGCATTTTTCATTATCCTCTCAATCTTTTTTTGTTTCTTGAAAGTTGTTATGCTGTGATGGGAATTTCCCAAGAATATGATGTCATAACTGAAAAGGGAAAGTATGTGTGCATAATACACCTCTCTCCTTCAGCACCTGTGTTGTTCCATATAATTCTCATTCCATAGGTCATTTTAGATAGCTTAGAATTTAAGAATGTGATGTGGGAATTCCATTTCAGATTGTCTTGTAAATAAACAAAGCAATTTTGTTTCAGTAACACTTAATTTTTTGGTTTTCCAAAGAAATATTTGGTTTTAATGGATTTTTAATTTTGCTGTGTGTGGAATTGTACAGTGACCTTTTTTTTTTTTTTTTTTAGGGTTAATCAGTAGCTTATTCCTCACAAACCACTCTGAAATCTTTTCAATTGTGACTTCAGCATACAGCCTAAGAGCCTTTCTATTTCCACCTTCAATCAATACACTGGTGTCACCTGCAAATAGGACTGGTTTGGAGTGTCGAACATACAGATGGCAACATAAAGTTATCTGTCAAATGTAATACCTAATAAAACGATTTTACCCCCCCCCCCCCAAAAAAAAAAAAAAAAAAAAAAAAAAAGTATTTTCATGTCGGCACCTCTGATACAGGATGTCATTTTGTTGAAATCTACATCTCAATCGGATGACTGTTGGTGGTATTCATTTCTACATGACTTCTGAAACACTGTTGAGTTTATCTTAACATTAATATTTTCAGCAAATCTTCTTTATTATATTGGTGAAATCTTCCGCAGCATTTAATAGCATCGAGAGAAAGTAATTTCGAAAGTCTAAAAATGTTTCATTCCACTGGCAAAGTTGATTTAGATACAAAAACAATTTGCAAAAACATTTATCGAAAGCAACTCATAGAACTTACAGGCTGAACCTGAGCGTGATATTGTTGCCAAACAGATGCGATCGATCTTCTATTTGAAAGTATTTATTTGTATCTAAATATTAAAAATTGAATAACAAAGATCAATGGGGGGCTATACACTGTCTGATCAAATGTATCTGGACACCTATTAGAGAACATAAATATGGTGTCTGTATACTTTTCGGCTTCATGATGGCTTAAACACTGCTGGGGACACTTTCAGTGATCTGGCTGAATGACTGTGGAGGAATGCAGCCGATTCTTGCTGAAGAAGGAACCGGAGAAGGTAGTGGGTTTGCACACTGGGATCTAGATCAAAGTCGACATTCTAAATCATCCCAAGAGTTTTCCACCACATTAAAGTTGGAACTCTGGACTGACTGGTCCAGTTCAATATGGTCATTGTCCACAAATCATTACCAGAACCTTACAGATGTCGCTAATCACAGAGCACAATGTCATGCTGATACATGAAAACACCATCTCTGAAGTGTTCCTCTGCTGCAAGCAGCACACAGTACTGTAAAATGTGTTTAAATTATTCCGAATTCAGTGTTTTCTTAAGCACAATAGCTGCGCGAGGTCTGAGGCGCAATGTCACGGATTGCGCGGCTCCTCCGCCGGAGGTTCGAGTCCTCCCTCCGGAGCGCACATGCTTGTGTGTGTGTGTGTGTGTGTGTGTGTGTGTGTGTTTGTGTGTGTGTGTGTGTGTGTAAATTCACACACGTTTGAACATTTAAGCACAATAAAGAGATTACATCCTTATCACGAAAAACATCTCCATATCGTAACACCACCTCCCCTTTCCTTCACTGTTGGTGCTGTAGATGATGGCAGGTAGCGTTCTCCATGCATTCGCCAAACCCAAACCCTTCCATCGGTTTGCCACAGTCTACAGCGTAATGATCACTCCAGATCACCTGTTTTTAGCTATCCGCTGTCCTATGACGTTTCTCTGTGCACCAGCTCAAATGTCACGGAACACTGAATACAGAATTGTATGATTTATGAGAAGCTTTCTAACATTTACCTCATTCTTTTTAACTCGTTATGCACATTGACTGTGCTCAGTGGATTCTTGGCTGCACTTGGAACACATGAGTGATTTCTTCCACTACATCCATCAGCAATGCTCCAAGGTCTCTGTCCGTCACATCATGAAGTCTGCCTGGTCTAGGTGTGATTATTTCTTCGCGTTTCCACTCCACAGTCATACAGTCATATCATTAACAGTCACCGAGCAAGTTGGCGCAGTGGTTAGACACTGGACTCGCATTCGGGAGGACGACGTTTCAATCCCGCGTCCGGCCATCCTGAATTAGGTTTTCCGTGATTTCCCTAACTCACTTCAGGCAAATGCCGGGATGGTCCCTCTGAAAGGGCACGGCCGACTTCCTTCCCCATCCTTCCCTAATCCAATGACACCGATGACCACGCTGTCTGGTCTCCTTCCCCAAAACAACCAACCAACCAACCATTAACGGTCGACTTGGGCAGATTTAGAAGGACTAAAATGTTCCTGACATATTTTTTACTCAGGTGACATCTAATGGCCAGATCATGTTTGAAGTCAGTGAGTTCTCATGACCAACGCATTCTGCTGTCTCTTGTTCCCTACTGACAAGCCATCACAGAGAAAATGACAGGATTTCTTCAGATACTGAACTGTGGCAGAATTCAGACACTTTACCTTATCCCCCCAAACTGTGACTGGGTAAGGCAGACGGTCTGTGGTTCTGGTTGTCCTCAGTCAATGTCGCAGTAATTTAATGATGTCCTCACATACTAGCAGCGATTTAGTGACTCAATGGGTGGTGTTTACTTCCAGAAAATGTGTGAAAATTTCAGGCACTTGCTGGCTGTTGGACTTCTCTGTCTTCTGGTGAAAGGGATGCGCCGTTTGACAGCATCTCTTGCTGAGAGGGCGTAATTCACTGATTTGCAAAAGGTCGCCAATCAGGAAGCATTGTGGCATGTGTAGGGCTAGATGGAGTACATGGTTCTCAAGTGTTTGCAGACCATCAGTGTGCATGTGTCCACTGTATTGCCCCAGTCAAGAGTGACATATCCGAAGATTGGAGGTACCAGTGTCATCCAGATGGCAAGCTGCGGTTGAGGAATGTTCCGAAAACTCGGGAATGGGTATAGAACCTGCATCCACCATGAGAATACGCTTTGATTTCTCTTATACTGGCCTGTCTGGCTCTCATGAATCTAGTGGTACATTCGACATTACATATGGGTGTCCAAATATTTTTGGTCGCATAGTGTATATGTAGACTCAAATATACATTGGTCCTCGGATTGATAACTCCATGAATGAAAAAGATTTTAAGATGACAGATGCTAATATTTAAGTCACTGCAAGAGTTTTTTTATATAATTAGAATTTTCTGATATATTACACTTATTACCTTGATATTATTTCATTACCTGCACACAATTAAGAAAAAGTTATAAAACACAAATGCTTATTTTATGTGATATCCAGACATTAGGACAAACGTGTTTGTTCACATGATAAAGATATTAGCAAACTCTGTTCTCACACTCCTAGCCGACATCTGCAATTCTTCATTGCCAGAGGGCAATTTCCCAGATCTTCTAAAAACTGCTAAAGTAATACTTCTAGATAAGAAAGGAGACTCCCAGGAAATGTGAAATTATAGATCTGTAAACTGTATCTGGCTTTTCAAAAATAGCTCAACAACACTTTCTAGCTTGGCTAACAAACATTTTCAGCCAGAATAATGTATTGCCAGTATGCTAACATGGTTTAGGAGCACTGAATTCCACTGATACTGCTACTTTCAATCTTGTAACCACATTGTAAATGCAGCTGAAAAATTGCTCCAAATTCTCAGATATTTTCTTGGATGAGACAAAGGCTTTTGATGATATAGATTGTTCCATTCTCCTAAATAAACGTAACTGTCATGGTACTTGAGGTGTGCCAAATAAGTGACTGAAATCTTATTTACGTAATTGATTTCATCCTGCAGAGGTCAAACATAAGCATGGTAGCACTACACAGAACTACCTTTCAGAGCCATCCATACCGTCAATCAGTGTACCACAGGATTCTGGCTTAGTATCATTTCTTTTTCTACAGCACATTAATGACATGCCCTTGTGTGTAAAGAATGCAGAAGCAATACTATTTGCATATGATACCAGTCTATTTATTGAAGCAAAAAACAGAGAAGGCATTACCACTTCTGCAGGTGTCATCAGAGTTTAAATTCAGGCACTATTAACCATGCAGTTGAGTGTCCCATAAACCAAACCTCATCATCATTATCTCCAGAGACTAAATTTCCATGTGACTCTAAAGAAACAAGCTTATCCTAAACTCACAAAAACTGTTACTTTGCATTTTCTGGCCCAGAAAAATAAAAATGCAGAAAAGCCACTAATTCACATAATGACCATCAAATTCAAAATATCACAGAGACAAAATTTCCATTTCTTTGCTGCAAGGAAATCTAAAATGAGACTTTCACATTTTATCTTCCTTAAACTCACAACTCTCTAAGTTAAAGTAAGCTATCCAGTAATGCAACTCAAGAAGCCGTAAACACTGTGTATCTTCCCCAGATTCTCTCGCTGTTAAGGTGCAATGTTATCTTTTGTGGTAATTTCCATCATGCCTTAACAAAATTCTGGAAGCAAAAGAGAATAATTACAATAATACTAAAAAAGAAAACAGAAGTTCATGTAGGACATTTTCTAGGTATCTAAATATTCTTCCTTTTCACTGTATTTACATTTGCATGTTGCCTGTAAGGAAATGTATGATGCACAAGGAGACTGCCTTAATTGCAAACAATGCTGTGTATGAGCAGCATACTAGGTTGAGGAAAAATATTTGTGTAACCTGTTCCAGCACAGCTCTCTGTCAAAAGGGTGCTTATCATTCAGGTGCAGCATTATACACTAAGGTGCGACAAATTGCAGAGAGAATTAATCAAGTAAATGCATTCAAAAAAGCTGTCAAATCGTTTTTATCAAAGAACTGTTTTTACTATCTGTATGTGATTGTAAAATAACTGTCTAACATCACTAAACTATAAAAAACTACCCATTTGTCATACCTTATATGTAAAAATTGTATGTATAAATAAATAATGTGGATGAATCATCAGAAAACTAAATGTGTTTCTTGCCAAACTGAAAATTTTCTTGTACTCTTGTGGAAGTAGTGAACTGAATGACTCACAGTGTAACAAATACACAAATACACTGAAGAAAAATAATTCTGTCACTTATGAAAAGAAAGAAACACCCATGCAGTGCTCCATACTGTTCCTTAACCCTTCACCTGGCCAAATGTAAAGACAATAATCATTGTATTAATATTCAGAATTACAGGGTAATTATATTTACTTTACTACTACATGTAAAATAATAATGCAAATAGTTGTTCAATAGTTAATCAATCCTTGCTTTCAGCTATAAATGAGAAAAACTGTTATTGTTGACTCCATTTCACATAGTACGTAATGACAGTATGGCAGCTTTTTGCCCTCTGTAATTTGGCTAAACTGTTCTGCATTGGTTTCAAGCCTTGACACAGCAGAGAGAGTGCCATGAATGTTCTATTGTGCACCTAAGGTCTAAGATGTGACCGTGCATGGTGCCAGTTGACGTATCAGCTGCATGGAGTGCCATTCTTTGTGAGCAGAGCACAGTCTGATAAACATTATGTTCTCTGATGTTGTCATCTGACCTTGGTGATCTGCATCCTGGTCGCTCTCATTGGTAGACACAATAATAATATCAGATGATATTACTGTGGATTCCAAATGTGGAAACTCTGGATGAAAGTAAACATCAAAGATGTTTATCTGATGTTTCTATACCCCACCTGTCTCAGCAGCTGTTGTGACAGAATGCTTAATGGAAAACAGACAGTGGCACATACATATTTTGTTATATTCTACAACAATAGGGAGAGTTTTCAGTTTTTACAACAACAGGCTAGGAGACAATCTTGATTAGAACAGATAGGCTAGGAATGAGGATTCATTCAGAATCCCCTGAATGTATCCTCTGAAAATTACCATTCATCAGTGAACCGACTCATGGCAACAACTTCTGAGACATCATGATAACCAACAGACACCAACTGTCTGTTTAGATGAAAGCAGTGGAGGAAATCAAATGACCATATGGATGTTACAACATGAATAAATATAAGTCTTCAAAGAAATAGTAAGAAAGGTGAGAAAACAGTCAACATTAATCAGTCATCTCTTGGTACAAAGATATGGACTACACTTGGAGGCATAATACATCGATGGGATTACTAATGGATAAAATTCAGATTCCCTAACCCAACATCTGAACACCAAAGAGAGAGATACGGTATTGAGGTGACTGATAGTCGAATATGAAATGAACTAATATCACTAGACAGGGAGAAGGCAGCTGGACCTGTTGAGTCTTGGAAGCTTATGCGACAGAGCTTTCTCCCTTTCTGGAGAAGTTTATCTTAGGATCAATGAAGCATCACAAAGGACTATAAAAAACCATGGCTCACTCCAAGAAATACAGTCCATTCTGTTCATCCATGAGAAATAGGATGCAGCACATAGCAGTTTGTGAGGCTCTTGGAGCTGCTGCGATCTAAACCTCAGGAAGATACCAATGATGTAATTTATTCTGCATCTCCTCACTCAGTGGAAAGCTGGCCGGAGTGGCCGAGCGGTTAAAGGCGCTACAGTCTGGCACCGCACGAACGCTACGGTCGCAGGTTCGAATCCTGCCTCGGGCATGGATGTGTGTGATATCCTTAGGTTAGTTAGGTTTAAGTAGTTCTAAGTTCTAGAGGACTTATGACCAAAGCAGTTGAGTCCCATAGTGCTCAGAGCCATTTGAACCATTTGAACTCAGTGGAAAATTCCACATTGATGCAACATTTCATAACATGGTAAGAATGTGGAATAGGTGAGGGAGGTGAAGTTGAAGTCCCCTAGCCATGTGTAAAATATTCAGTGGGGAAAGCAGTCACTATTCTGATTATAAGGTATTTCAAAGAAAGCTGCACACTCTGGTACTATGCTGACTTTTAGCATCCCTCTGAAGTTATCTTTGTAATCAGTAGAACAGATTGCTTAAGATCTTTTTCCTGAAAGTATGGACTACTAATAACTATTTATAAAACTGGAATAAGCAAGTGATCCCCAATTACAGTTCAGCTCAGCTCAGCTTCTGTAAAGGCTTCAATATAGATCAATCAATATGTCTTCCAACTCTCTCACTTCCACTAAGCAATAACAAATGTCTTGTTGGCATTTTATATGTCTAGCCAAATCCTTGGATTATTTTATTTATTTACACATCAAATTCCATAGGACCAAACTGAGGAGCAAATCTCCAAGCTCATCGAATGTGTCAGTACATGAAATTACAACATACAAATGTTTATGAACCCAAAAAAAGTTGAGCCATAAGTTTAAGTAAATGCAATCAAGAATACAACAAGAATCAGCTAAATTTCTCAAGGATCTCCTTGACAGAATAAAAGGAGTGACCCCTGAGGAAGCTCTTCAGTTTTGATCTGAAAGTGCATGTATTACTGCTAAGATTTTTTGAATTGTAGCTTATTGAATATGGATGCAGCACACCTTTCTGCACAAGTACAATCCAAATGCACGTTTGATTTCTCCTGAGTATTAACAGGGTGAAAGATGCTTATTCTTGGGAATAAGCTAATATTGTTAACAAAAAATGACAGTAGGGAATATGTGTATTGAGAGGCCAATGTCAAAATACCCAGACTCGTGAACAGGGGTCAACAAGAGGTTTGTGAACTTACACCACTTATTGCCTGAACTGCATGTTTCTGAACCAAAAATATCCTTTTAGAATGGGAAGAATTATCCCAAAATATAATACGTTATAACATAAGTGAATGAAAGTAAGCAAAGTAGACTAATTTTCATGTCAAATGATGACTTACTTCATATACCTTTCAAATAGTAAAAATGGCAGCATTAAGTCTCTGTACAAGATCCTGAACAAGGGCTTTCCAATACAGTTTACTATCTATCTAAACACCTAGAAATTTGAACTGTTCAGTTTCACTAATCATATGCCCATTCTGTGAAATTAAAACGTCAGGTTTTGTTGAATTGTGTGTTAGAAACTGTAAAAAATTGAGTCTTATTGTGATTTAGCATTAGTTTACTTTCTACAAGCCATGAACTTATTTCATGAACTGCACTTATTGAAACTAAGCCAATGTTGCACACAACACCCTTTACTACCAAGCTAGTGCCATCAGCAAACAGAAATATTATGTATACCTCATAAAATTCTACTAGAGACACCAAAGTTTTATGTCATTACGGGCATTCCACTACCATATACATGGCGGTCAGAAACAGTTTGTAAAGGTGTTATCGGGTAGATTGTGCTGAGAAATAACAGTTAATAAAAAAAATTGATACATTGCACCATTTCTGAGTTAATTATCATTGAAATTAGCCAATCAGGCTACTGCACATGCAAAGTCAAATGCCTTGTCAAATACAATTAGTGTCAGTTATTCTTGTAATATATAATCTTATATGATAGTCCAAGAGACTGCTCAGCCTTTGGCTTGAGTTTGATCATTACTGCCATCACAGGTCCAGTTTCTGCATAACTTTCTTGTTTGGTTTTAGAAAACCAAACAAAACACACATTTGGTGATACAGTCTCTGGAGAGCTGCTTCAATTTGCACATGTTTCTGACTACCTCGTATATAGTGTATTATCTTATCAGTAGCCAGCACAGGGTCATGTTATCAAATGACACTGCAGTTATTAGACAAAGTTCAGATATGGAAAACTTTGGTGGTTCAGCAGTTCCTGTTCTTGACCTACACACATTATTCACCAGAGAACTTTGGAGGACTCTTCAAACCTAATATGTGGACTGATAAAGGAGGCATGCACATCCATACCTGACATGGCCAAAATTGTGGAACGAGTCCCTACTGGGTAACTGGGAAATTTTCATGGAAAAATTTTGACTGATTTTTGTGCTGTCTGTTAGAAGGAAGGGTTTATCCTTATGGTAATATTCATGTGAACTATTTGAGGAAAACTGACACAAAAAGTGATCTGTAGTCGCTATTAGTCACTTATAATTTAGTACGAGTCATCAGCTTCCCTACAAGAGTTGCTCAGAATACCAGGATCCTTATCTTTGTATTCATAAAAGCTTAAGTCAAAGACACAGGCTTATCCTGTGGCAAACAGATTGTCAGATCAAGATGCACATGTAGTCATATTATGTACCTTAGCTCCAAGTACAGTTCAGAAACACTCAAAGGCCCTCAATCTCTTCACAAAGAAAAAGAACTTGTACAAAATAGTCAGAACAAGCAATGATCCAGAAATAATTTCAGTATACAAAATGTATGGTAACTTATTAAGAAACAGGAGTATGCACATCTTTTCTGAAACTGACAGATCACACAAGAAAAACAAATCATTATGGAATATGATTAAAAGAGAGACAGAGAAGAAAACCATAGTTGATGACATTATTTTTGTTAAAGTACATGAATCATTGTCAAACACAGTTATGTGTAGCAGATATTTTTAATAGTTAATGTTTAAAAATAGGTGAAAAAGTTTTGCATGAACTTCATAAGAGAAAGCAACAACCTGCACTGAAGAAGCAATACAGAGGATATTTACCAAAATAAAAATTAATGTCTCATTGCCATCGGAAATAAAGATCACCATAAGTCTAAAAAGTAAAAGCTCATATAGGGCTGACAATATCTCCAACAAGACACTAAAAATTTGTGTCGCAATATTTATGTAATGCAATTACTCCCTTACATAATTCAACATTACTTCACATTGTTTCCCTAGACAGATTAAAGTGTGGCATCGTCAGATCACTCTAAAACAAGGGTGATTCCACAGATGTCAATAACAGCAACCCAGTGTTGCATCTTACATCATTTTCTTATATTGTTTAGAAGGTGATGCGCTCTGAGGCTGTCACCCCCTGTGTAGAAATGGGATACTTAGCCAATCACAGTTTGAATATCAAAAGGCCAATCCTTCACAGTCAGATATTTTATAGATTTACTGAGCACATAATAAAATCTTCAAATATCACCAGTTGAGATCTTGTGTCACTTATCAAAGGTATTTAGTTGTGTATGATATTCTATTAGATAAACTAAGTTTTTGTTGAATATGTAGTTCAGATCATGCCAGGTTTTATTCTTATTAACAAAACTGTATGCAGAAAGTTACAACAGGCCAGTGGTTCTTATATTGTGTTCCATGGAACCATGGAGATCACTCATTGGTTCTGCAATATGTACATACCTCTTTTCATAACATTAAAAAAAGTGTGCAAAAGAAAAGTAAAATTACTTATATTTACTAATTTGTATTATCTGAAGGAATGTTTGAGACAAATAAGGCAGTATTTACTAGAGAGATGGTAACCTGAACTGTGCTTCATTCCAAACAACAGTAAGAGTCCCTTGAAAGAGAAAGGCGGAGAAATTTTTCTCTCCCACTCTGCCTAAGTAGAACATAGTCTATGAGCTCTGGCAGTGGCAGTGATGCGGAGACTGGTGGCAAAACAAGCAGATGGTTCCTGCACTCTGTGACTGCAGAGTTTGTGAAATGAATGGTTAGCCAGAAGGAAAGTTCAGACTACAGTGAATCACTGTATGTGAGCATGAAACAGCAATGAAACAAAACAAATCAGAAATATTAACACATGAAAGGATAATCACTTTAAATGACATGTACAAAATGCTTCAGAGAGTAGCAATGTAGGACAAGTGCATAAACACTGTCACATCAGTGGAAATTCCAATGTGACATACCTGCAGTGGAAACACCCTCCGTCAGAGCACGCTACAGCAAGCTATGAAGCCCAGATATCTCTGAACTTCCCTCCATATCACAATCAGGCTTTTCAGGGAATCCCAATCATTGTTGGACTAAAGAAATTTATTGGAGACGATTTATTGAAGATGATGTTCAGCACCTGAAAAGAGTTAATGTCAATATGTCCCTATTGAACAGCAGATCAAAAATAAAAATTAACTGTGGATTAAAAACATGAGTTTTTAATCCATTGTTTATTGTCACTACATAACCTTTGATCAAGTCAGGAGAAAAAACAAGACTTGTTGAATTGTCATCTGCTCTGTCAGAAGAAAAATTTTATTTAATGTTGCTATCAGAATCATGGTCCAGTTTAAATGATGATACTGATTAGTTGTCACAAAAGTTGATACACTTTTGTAATTTGTAATTACAGATATGTGTGAAATTGACTTCTCTGCTAATGGGCCAACAACAAAAAATCATGGTTCTGCAACACCCTGATCCTGAAACTATTCCATGAAATTTCATTCATACTGCCTAATATGAAGTATATTCATGAAAATGAGAATCACCACCACCTACTTCAGGAAAGATTTGTATTAATTTCGAAATCATCTTTAGAAGAAAATAAATATTACCTTACCATAGGAATAACTGCCACCTTCAGGTGTACAGAAGTCAGTAATCCAACATATTTTGCATATTTTCATTTACTAATGTCTTATGTTATAATATTATGGAGTAACTCTGCACTTAGGCAGAAAGCATTCATTGCGCAAAAGAAAGTAATTTCAATTATTTGTAGGGCTCACACACAAACATCTTGCAGACATCTTTTTAAGCAGCTGAGAACATTAACTATAGTCTCACAGGATATTTATTCACTTATAATTTTTTTATCAACGGTACATCTTAGTTTGAGAGTAACAGAGATATTTGCAAGTACAGTGCTAGAAGAAAAAAATCATCTGCTTTACCCTTTAATGAATCTAATTTTGACAAAGAAATATGCTACTGTTTAACAATCTACCCGTGGAAATAAAAAGTCTGATAGATATCAAAAGTTAATGAGGAAGCTGATTTCTGCTTGATTTACATTTAGAAGTCTCTTTCATTGAGTTATCCAGCAGATGGGACTGTTATCATATTTTCAGTCAGTACTGTCCTGTGGCTTGATCTTCCAAGGCAACATAGCTAAAGGCCAAAAAGTATTTATTCTACAGAAATGTACAGGATAGATATTGTGTAGATTTGGTAAGTGAATATTTTGCAGAAGCTTCTTCAAAGACCTAGGGATGCTTACACTAAATTTGGCAGAGAGTGTGCAGGAGTGGTGGAAAATAAATAGTGCTGTCATAAGGAAGACCAGGGAGGAAGTGTTTGGGTTAACATCTGGGAGAGGGGTGCCAATAGATATGGAGGCATGGTGGTGCAATGAAGAGGTACAGAAGGTTGTGAAGGAAAAGAAAGACGCTAAGAGGAAGTGGGATATGTCTGGAAGTGCTGAGGATGGGCAAGCATACAAAAGTGCAAAGAAGGAGGCAAAACGAGCCGTGGTAAAAGCTAAAGCTGAATCAGTAAGGGAGGCATACAAACAACTACAGAAAAATCAGGATATGAGACAACTGATACGGATAGGCAAATCAAGAGATAAAGCTTCTAAGGATCTAACAGCAATAAAACAAATGAAAGATGAAACAGGAATAATTCTGCATGACCATGGAAAAATAATCCAAAGGTGGTTGAGTTATCTCGAGAAATTGCTGAATGAAGAGAATGTAAGAGTGAAAGCTGAGGAAGGAGGGACAAACAAAGGATTAACGATGGATATAAGCAGAGTTGAAGTTGAACGGGCAGTTGAAAAGATGAAAAATGGGATGGCAGTGGTTCAGAGCAGATCCCCGTTGAGGAATGGAAGTGTCTTGGTAAAAAGGGAATTGAGTTCCTTTGAGATTTAATGAAGAAGATTTGGCGACAGGAGGAGATGCCAGACGAGTGGAGAACTAGTGTACTGATTCCAATATTTAAGGGGAAAGGTGATGCACAGGATTGCAGTAAATATAGAGGTTTTAAACTGATGGCACACACAATGAAAATTTGGGAAAGAGTTATAGAAACAAGATTATGCAAGGAGACTGTGGTGTGTGAAGAACAGTTTGGATTCGTGCCTGGAAGTGGAATGACTGATGCAATAAATGCTTTAAGGCATATAGTGGAGAGACATGGGGAGCTACAAGCTGATCTACATATGGCTTTCATTGATTTGGATATTGACAGGTCCCAAGGGATGAAATACGGAGAAGCATGAGAGAGTAGTGTGTGCCAGAGAAGTATGTGAGGTTGGTGAAGGAAATGTACAGAGGAGCAATGACACAGGTGAGAAGTAGTGTGGGCATGACAAAGGAGTTTCCAGTAAAAGTAGGGTTACATCAAGGGTCTGCGCTTAATCCATACCTCTTTGACCTGATTATGGATGTGCTGGTGAAAGATGTGAAGAAGGAAGCACCGTGGAATATGATGTTTGCAGATGATGTGGTTCTTTGTGAGCAGAGCATCAACAGACTTGAGGAAAAGCTGGAGGATTGGAGGAAGGCACTAGAGGAAAGAGGGATGAAAATTAGAAGGACAAAGAATATTTAGCATTGAAGGATGTGCAGATGAGGTCTTGCAAGATCCAGGATGATGAGCTGAAATCGGTCTGCCAAATTTAATACCTGAGGTCGTACATACAGAGGGACAGGGGACTGGAAAGCGAGATACAACACCAAATAAATTGCGGTTGGAACAACTGGAGGAAAATGAGTGGAGTGTTGTGTGACAAGAACGTGTGCAGTGGGTTGAAAGGGAAAGTGTACAAGTTGGTGGTAAGGCCTGCTATGATATATGGGGCAGAGAGATGGCCAATCACAGTAGCCCAGGAAAAGAAGATGGAAGTGGCAGAAATGAGGATGCTGAGGTGGATGTGTGGAGTAACAAGGAAGGAAAGGACTAGAAATGAATTTGTTAGAGGAGCTATGAAAGTGGGACCCATGGGGCAAAAGATAGTAGAGAGCAGACTAAGGTGGTACAGACACTTACACAGAAAAGGGGAAGAGTATATCTGAAACAGAGTTGAAGATATAAAGATTGAAGGAGCGAGAAGGAGAGGAAGACTGAAGATGAGATGGAAGGATAAGATATCCAGGGACCTAAGGGAGAAAGGATGGGAGAAGAAAGAGGCAATGGATAGAGTACTATGGAGGAGAACGATCCAGAAGACGTGGGACAAGGCGACAATAAAGAAGTGTGATTTATTCATCTTGTTATGAGCAGTTTCAAGACAGTTGATCTGATATATAGGAGATGTGTGACATTATACAATAATGACGTTTTGAAGAGAAATACAATGAATCAATTATAATGTTTCTGAAATAGTTAGCATGTTGATGCACTATTTTTCACATTAAAGTTATGCAGAATGTACATCAATAACAATTACTTCACAAATACAGTGTAGCTTTTGTTCCTAACATAAATCCTGTGACTTTACAGTTAGCTGTATTGTAATTACTACCACTTTTCTACATATAAATTCCACAAATAATAAATTGGGATTTTGTTTACATTTATTTGACATAATTTTAGTTTGTAGTCCAATATCTCTATAAATTAATTAGAATTCATTTTAATAGTTCACAATTAACTGTAAGTCAACTTATACTCAACTTGTACAGTAATCTAACAACCTTACAATTCAAGTTCTTGCATATATGTAACTTTGTGTAAACACTGCATACTATTATCACATTCTCAGATACATTTGAAATTCATAAATATTGACTTATTCTGTGTACATTACATACCGTGTTCTCCCCCTCCCCCCCCCCCCTTCCCAAATTATTATATGTATGAATTATGGGTGAGAATTTGTCATGGCATGTACCCACCAGAATAGCAAGTTTGTTATGATATACAAAATTATTGTGGTGACTAATCTGTTTATGAAACAAAGTGATGAGAAATTATATTCTGTTACTTACATTACACAGACATTTCATACAAAGAATTGCTTTAACATGATTACATATCATTACCATACATTGTTAACATACATTCCTTTTTATAAATGCTTTCTCAAAGATATTCCTCTGCTCTATGAACTTACACTTTAAGCGTCACCTTTCAGTATCCCATTTCCTCTCAATTTTATTCAGAAGCTTTGTCCTTCTGTAAAATAACAAAAAGTCTCTGTTACTAAAAGTTCAGTAATAGCACAACAACAGAAATATGTACAGTTCTAAATGATCAGTGGATGACTAAACCTTACAGTTTTTAACATGACATACTTAAAAGTTAAACATCTTACGAAATTCAATTACTAAATAGAGGAAATATATAGCTTAAGAAATCATGTTTTAGGTAGCAAACCCCAGTCACACATACAGATCCTTACTGACTAGAGTGCCTTGCTCTAGCATTAGGAAAGCACGTAGTCTACATGGAGCCAAATTTTACAAGATGAAATGTAAAATAATTGAATTACTAATTACAATGGATTCAGTTGTTTTGTTAATTCATCAAGTAGCATTCACATTGAAATGGCACACTCATATGTCAAATGCAATAGACAGGGTGGTCCATTGATAGTGACCAGGCCAAATATTTCACGAAATAAGCATCAAATGAAAAAACTACAAAGAACGAAACTTGTCTAGCTTGAAGGGGGAAACCAGATGGCACTATGGTTGGCCCGCTCGATGATGCTGCCATAGGTCAAATGGCTCTGAGCACTATGGGACTCAACTGCTGAGGTCATTAGTCTGCCATAGGTCAAACAGATATCAACTGTATTTTTAAAAATAGGAACCCCCATTTTTTATTACGTATTCGTGTAGTACGTAAAGAAATATGAAGGTTTTACTTGGATCACTTCTTTTGCTTTGTGATAGATGGCGCTGTAATAGTCACAAACGTATAAGTACGTGGTATCATGTAACATTCTGCCAGTGTGGATAGTATTTGTTTCATGATACATTACCCGTGCTAAAATGGACCATTTACCAACTGCGGAAAAGTTCTATATCGTGTTGATGTATGGCTATCATGATCAAAATGCCCAACGGGCGTGTGATATGTATGCTGCTTGGCATCCTGGAGAACATCATCTAAATGTCCAGACCATTCGCCAGATAGTTACATTATTTAAGGAAACAGGAAGTGTTCAGCCACATGTGAAACGTCAACCACAACCTGCAACAAATGATGATGCCCAAGTAGGTGTTTTAGTTGCTGTCGCAGCTAACCCGCACGTCAGTAGCAAACAAACTGTGTGAGAATCGGGAATCTCAAAAACGTCGGTGTGGAGAATGCTACATCAACATCGATTGAACCCGTACCATATTTCTATGCACCAGGAATTGCGTGGCAATGACTTTGAATGTGGTGTTACAGTTCTGCCACTGGGCACAAGAGAAATTACAGGATGATGACAGATTTTTTGTACATGTTCTATTTAGTATCAAAGCGTCATTCACCAACAGTGGTAACGTAAACCAGCATAATATGCACTATTGGGCAACAGGAAATCCATGATGGCTGCGACAAGTGGAACATCAGCGACCTTGGCGGGTTAATATATGGTGCGGCATTGTGGGAGGAAGGATAATTGGCCCTCATTTTATCGATGGCAATCTAAATGCTGCAATGTATGCTGATTTCCTATGTAATGTTCTACCGATGTTACTACAAGATATTTCACTGCACGACAGAATGGCGATGTACTTCCAACATGATGGATGCCTGGCACATAGCTCACGTGTGGTTGAAGCGGTTTTGAATAGCATATTTCATGACAGGTGGATTGGTCGTCGAAGCACCATACCATGGCCCGCACATTCAACAGATCTGACGTCCCCGGATTTCTTTCTGTGGAGAAAGTTGAAGGATATTTGCTATTGTGATCCACTGACATTGCCTGACAACATGAGTCAGTGCATTGTCAATGCATGTGCAAACATTTACAGAAGGTGAACTACTCATTGTTGAGAGGAATGTCGTTACACATACTGCCAAAAGCATTGAGGTTGACGGACATCATTTTGAGCATTTATTGTATTAATGTGGTATTTACAGGTAACCATGCTGTAACAGCATGCATTCTCAGAAATGATAAGTTCACAAAGGTACATGTATCACATTGGAACAACCGAAGTAAAATATTCAAACGAATCTACGTTCTGTATTTTAATTTAAAAAACCTACCTGTTACCAACTGTATGTCTAAAATTGGGAGCCATATGTTTGTGACTATTACAATGCCATCTATCACAAAGTGAAAAAAGTGGTCCAACTAAAACATTCATATTTCTTTATGTACTACACGAATATGTAATAAAAAATGGGGGTTCCTATGTAAAAAAAAGACTCAGTTGATATCCATTTGACCTATGGCAGCACCATCTAGTGGGCCAACCATAGCACCATCTGGTTTCCCCCTTCAAGCTAGGCAAGTTTTGTTCTTTGTAGTTTTCTTGTTTGACACTTATTTTGTGAGATATTTGGCCCGGTCACGATAAATGGACCACCCTGTATATTTGTTTTGATTCTGCATTTATATGTATGCTCATTTATAGTACTCTATTATCTCCATCCTTCAGTAACCAAGCATGCAGGAGTTTTTGCCATTTGTATAGGAAATGGCAAAGTTATACATATCATGATAGTAACTGGATAACTGTATCTCATATAACAATAATTGGCATATAGTACAGCTAGTTTCCACCACAGTACAATGTTCCATTAAACTGAATTAATACCAGTATCTGTCATCTAAGTGAATCACTCCAAAAATGTAACTGGTATAGTGCATAAGACATTTCATGCATGTAAATGACGTGCAATACTTTCCACACACAAGCCATCGTTAGCAAAATATCATATTTAAAATTAATATGGTCAATTTGCCATCTGGGAAAGATTTGTGTTGTTATTCCTGATGAAATGCAAAGGGCTTCACTTGTATGAAATATTCTTGAAACAGGTTGAGGTGGATGCTCGGGTGAGATACACCAAACAACACCTTGTAATCATAAGTTCATTTATTCACCTCATCACACAAGTAAGGCTTACACAGGACTGGATGGTGGAACTACACAAAGATAATGTTTGCTTAGTTCAAAGATGATGGTCAAATCGATACTGGTGTCGATCTCATCGGCGCCACATAGCCGCCGCCCCCCCCCCCCCCCGCCCACTAGTACAGAGTACTCCTGAAAGGCACCGGGGGGGGGGGGGGGGGGGGTAACTACGGCGTTCGGAGGGGTGGTCTGCGGGGAGCCGTACCACGGTCAGCTCGACAGCATCGTCGGGGATCTGTGTGGGTAGATGTCATGAAGAACGGTCTGGCCACCGAACCTGGAATTCGTTGAAGCGCGCCAGGCGTCGTACTGGGCATGCTGGTCATGCGGCGACAGGTATGCCGGCGGTTTGCGGGAGGAACGGAGCGACGACGATGATGTCTCTGGTGGGATTGGCGAACACACGAAGCATGTCCAGGTTGACATCAGACAAGAGGGGAACACATTTCACCAGGTGGCAGGGAATGGCGGAAGTTGTGTCATGAGCATCGGATGAAGGGAAACACACGACTAACAATGTGTCATCACGTAGTATTATAGAGATGTCATGGATTGTGTCCGGGGGGACAGGCACAAACACCTCAAGCGTGGACACGTTCAAGATGGGGGGCATGAGAAACCTTGACAGAGTGAAGCAGACAATGGGGGAGATGTCGAAAGAACCAGAGAAGGGCCTGGCGGCGAGGGTGTAATTGTAGGTAAGCTCGACGTGGGGTGGATGTGATCACTTGACGGAGTGCGTGAGACTGGAGTAGGGGGCGAGGTCGGAGAAGAGCTCGATGATTGGAGCTGGAAGTCACTCGACCGACTGTGTAAGTCCGACGTGGAGGGAGTGGTCGGAGCATCAAGAGCCACGACAGTGAGTGGCGTGGTCGTGGCCTGAAGGGGGGTAGAAGTGGGCTCGACATGAGCGGGCTTAAGTCTGTTGAGAGAGACTGTAACAGCTGATATCTTTTATCTGGATGTCATAGGTGTTGGCTGAGCACCAGAGAACTCAGTACGGGCCGGTATATGGAGGTTGGAGGGGAGCACGGACATTGTCATCTCGGAGCATGACGTACTCGCAATTGTCCAGAGTTTTTGGGACGTGAACCTTAGGGCAGGAATGGCTGGTGGGCAGAGGGATGTGGAGGTTAATGAAGTGGCATCTGACACGGCCCACGAAGGAAGGTAAGTCAGACTGAGGGAGAGAAGTGGAAGGGCTCACAAGTTCGCCAGGGAGAACAATGTTCTGGCCGTATATGAACTCGGCTCTTGTGCCTTTGAGGTCTTCCTTATAGATCGCACAAATGCCAAATAGCACATGGGGAAGGGCCTCTGTCCAGAGAGAGTCATGGCATTGAAGAGCCCCTTTGAAAGTGCGGTGCCAGCGCTCAACTAGCTCTTTACTTTTCAGGTGATATGCTGTGGTATGGATGCGCCGGATACTGCAAATGTTACAAATCTCGTTGAACTGGGCTGACTCAAATTGTCTGCTTTGGTCAGTCGTGATGATAGCTGGACATCCGAAACGCGATACCCATGACTTGACAAAAGCTCGAGCAACAGTTTCTGGTGTAATATTGGCGAGGAGGCAGCCTCAACCCAGCAAGTTGTTTAGTCGATAGACGAGAGAACATAACAAAAGCTGTTAGAGGGGGGGAGAGGGCCGACAATGTCAATGTGAGTATGCTGGAAACGCCCAAGAGGGATCGAGAAGACGATGAGGGGGGGTAAAGTGTGCTTGTGTACTTTGCAGCGTTGGCACGTGACACAGGAGCATGCTCATTGCTGGCAGTCCTTGTTGATGTTTCTCCACACAAAGCACTCCGCTACGAGGCAGGCAGGCGCACGAACACCAGGGTGGGCTAAATTATGCGGTGCGTAGAAGACAGCTCGACGGAGCGGGGTTGGGATGAGGGGGCGTAATGTGCCCGTACTGTCGTCGCACCAGATCTCACCAGAAATACCAGGGAAGGTGGTGCGGATGAAGTATAGTGAGTGTAGTGAAGAGGTAGAGTGTAAAATCAGGTTTTGCATATCGTCATCAGTGGGATGGAGGTTAGGCAGTTCAGAGAGGTCTAACAGTGAATGAATGGCGTCGACTCATGAAAGGAAATCAGCAACTATATTGTCAGCACTCATTATGTGTCTGACATCGGTGGTGAACTGAGATATGAAGTCCATGTGTCTGAAGCGGCGAGGAGGCGGGTCAGCTGGCGGGTTTGTAATGACCACAGCCAAGGGTTTGTGGTCTGTTAAAACATAGAAAGGGCATCCCTCAACATCAGTCTTAAAATGCTTGATCGCTTCATAAATCAAGAGCAACTCTCTGTCAAACGTGGAATATTTCTGTTGTGCATTGGTGAGCTTGTACGAGAAGAATTGCAGAAGTGAAGTCTGGTCGTTGACTGTCTGGCTAAGGACAACGCCGATAGCAGTATCGCTCTAGTCTGTGGTGATGAGAAGCTGCACATTGGGATGAGGATGCATGATGGTGCAGGCCTCGGCAAGAAGATTTTTGAGGGAAGTGAAAGAGGCAGTCATAGCAGGGATCCATGGAATGGGCCGAGATCCAGAAGTCTTGGTGCCTGGCAAGGCGTCCATTAGTGGAGCCTGAATCTCTGTGGCCTGAGGTAGGTGTCGGCAATAATAATTAACCATCTCCAGAAAGCGCCAGAGCTCTTTGAATGACAAAGTACTGTGTAGGTTTAGTATTGTTTGCACTTTCTCAGGGGGCGGTGAAATACCGTTGGCAGAGACCCAAAAACCAAGAAAAGTGACAGCGGGTTGATGAAGCTGCAATTTGTCTTGGTTGGTCTCTATGCCTGTTGCTGCGAGAGTGTTCACAACAGTCTGCACATGTCGAATGTTGTCCTCGACGGAGGAGCTGAACGCAAGAATGTCATCAAGATATGCAAAGCAGAATTTTAGTTCGAATAGCACTTTGTTGATGAAGCGTTGCCAGGTCTGGGTTGCATTTTTCAGACCAAAGGGCATGAATCGAAACTGAAATAACCCGATTGGGGTGGTGATTGCTGTCTTCTCTATGTCTTCAGAAGCCATGGGGATCTGGTGGTAGGCCCATTTGCAATCAATGGCAGAGAATGTGGTCACATCTGCGAGGGAACTGGTAAAGTCGGCAATGTTGGCTATGGGGTAGGTGTCCATAATTGATCATGTGTTTAGTCAACGATAGTCTCCGCACATGCGCCAGGACCCGTCTTTCTTGGGTGTCATGTGAATGGGCGTAGACCAGCTGTTAGCAGAGGGTTTGACGACGCCGGAGCTTAGAAGTTCAGAAATCTGCTTTTTATGGTCAGAGAGGTGCTCGGGACACAGTCGACATGGTTTACTGGATATCAGCGGGCCTGGCGTGAGGCAAAGCTTGTGAACCGTGCCGTTCATGCTGATGGAAATGTTGCCGGCGGCACGGGAGGTGGTTTGTTTACAATGTGAGGCAGGCGGGGCAGGCAGGGCAGGCAAGGCTAGGTCGGGGTGATCGGAGCCACTCGGCAGATTCGACAGGAGCTGAGGTGGCGAAGTGTCCCAGGAGTCAATGTGACAAGATGGCCGCCGGCCCAAAGCAGTGGCACCATGGTCGGGTGAGCTCGGTAGAGCTCGTGAAGCATTAGTGAGTCCATTGTCCGAGGGCGTGGCCTGTGAAAGCACAGTTGCGGGTGAAGCGCTAGGCGCGAGTGCACTGTTTGTGTTCTCAGTGGCAGTCACACGGCGGCGTGCAGGAGCCAAAGTTGCAAAGTTGCATAGTCTGAGGTGCTGTCCACAAGGGGAGGGGTAGGAGCTGTCAGTACGGGAACACGTGACACTTGTCACGCATGCGCACATGTGTCCGGCCGAGTGTCAAATGCTGCCGTGTTAGGGGGGCGTGGTCCTCTGGAACTGTCAGTACATGTTATGGTAGACTTGATAGCACAGTTGCGAGGGGTAGCGGCAATGGTCCCACACTGCACGGAGATCCGTAAGAGGTAACTGCACCATCGATGAGGTGGGAACAAAGGCATCAGATAGCCGGAGTCATGCGCATTCCTAACCTCACTTATTGTTGCAGGCTCGAAAACTTCAGGCAAAATAGGCATAATCATCAAGTGAGAGGCATCGTGTTGCAGTCCTGGTGGGTGTAAATTGCCCACAACATGATGCACGTTGATCACAAAATTTGGCGTTGGGCCGAAGTCATTGTTCAAATGCTGTGTCGAAGTAATACACGTGAACACAACCAACGTGGATGCTGCGGACACAGTAAAAAGGCGAACACGAAAGACGTTACAACTCGGGATCACCAATGAGGCGGATGCTCGGGTGAGATACTCCAAACAAAAACTTGTAATCATGAGTTCATTTATTCACCTCATCACACAAGTAAGGCTTGCACTGAATGGTGGAACTACACAAAGATAATGTTTTGCTTAGTCCAAAGATGATGCTCAGATCGATACTGGTGTCGATCTCATCAGCGCCACAATGTAATCACAGTCCACAACAGCACTTACGACCTCTAGGCTGGGGATGTGCAGTAGACAGTTGTGTAACTATCCAAGCAGCACTCAGTCTGTTTCCATGTTCTGTATTGTGTAAACTGCCATCATATTTGAGCATTCAATCATGTTTTACATGCGTGAAAATATGATTAACTGATTTCCATGGTAATCTGTGTGTTCTGCAAGATTTTTGGGATGGCTG
Organism: Schistocerca piceifrons; assembly: GCF_021461385.2. Classification (NCBI taxonomy): domain Eukaryota; kingdom Metazoa; phylum Arthropoda; class Insecta; order Orthoptera; family Acrididae; genus Schistocerca; species Schistocerca piceifrons. The sequence continues at coordinate 551,348,752 of NC_060143.1, forward strand.
AAATGTCTAGAAGGTGTCATTGCAGGAACATAATGTAGAAGCTATCTCTGCACTTCCAGCTGAGTTGATAACACAGCATTCCTTTGAACTGCATGGCCAGAGCCCAATAATGCTGTCACTGACTATAATTCATATCCACAGCCATGTTTATTTCCAGTAATTGCAAGTTACTCAGCTTATACAAGGGTAGTTGTATAGTGTATTGACCATTTGATAACATTACATCAAATTCATTATCCATAGCTAGCATAGCTTTTTGCTCCTTGTCAAAATTTCCGCCCATTACCTTTTTGTGTAATTAGACACTTAAGGTATAAACCATTTCATTTGTACAGTCAAGCATATGTACATGTAAATTATGTGTACATTTAAATAGGGCATAAGTCAGTTCTGATCCTTGCAGTATAGACTTTTGTCAGTATTGCTTTCACAAAAGAATATTCCAATAATAGTAATAATAATAATAATAATGTCTTTTTTGATTTATACAGCTTTGTAAGTAGTATAGAACTATTGTAAATAAGTTTAAAGTAAAATAATATTTGTCAGGCTGTGGTGCAACAGAAATAAGTTCCAAGTTTTCAAAGCACTTTAGAGTATGTAAAAAATTCAAGTATATGTATATATCTCATCTATGGCAAAATACAACTATGACAACATGATACCTTCTGAAACAAATCTGAAAAATATTCTCGTAACTTTCATATATTACAACTATTGGCATAAAATGTCAAGGTAAATCCCACACCAGTTTCAAATTCCTATGACAGAATGTGTTTCTAGTCAGTAGTGTCCCATTGTGCTTATTTCTTCTTCAGAAAATTTCATTTACTGGCAACAACATTTTTTGGTACACAAGGAGAGCCAAGAACCCACCCTATCGCCCCGCTCCTCCATGTCCTATCTGCACAAACCTACTACTCTCATTTCATTACAGTTAGAGCAATACTTGAATTCCCCTTTGGACATTACTATCTTTAAATAGTGCAGATTGCTACAAGAAACTAAGCTAGTACAAAATGCTATGCACCAGCATCACTTCAACACAGACATTTTCCACAAATAACAGTTCTATTACTGTCATCATCTCAAAACATGTACTGACATAAATTCATCAGATGCAATTAGTGTACTCCTACACTTAATTTCCAGGTACAAACATATAGTATATGACACAATTCATGATCACATGCCACAGAAGAGAGTAAAGTTCTCTAACATATAGCTACCTAATCATAATCATCATCTTTGATGTGCTAAAACACAACCTATATCTCATAGAGATCTAATCAATACATGAAGAAAACCCCTCACATCATTATCACAGAACATATGAAGCTACCTCAATGCAATATCATTACATTCATAGCCAACTTAACATATTTAATCATAAGTATTCAAACTGCTGTCTCCACATTGTAAAATATTCTGACCATAGTGCATCACTTCTCGAATTATAACTATCCAACACATGATCAGTACTCTTCTCCAATACATTTCAAACATTATTGCAGTTCACACCATTTTTCACCATAGAATATAATTAACAAACAAGTGTTATTAAAGTTTTAAATTTTGATCTTACTATTCTCTTTTCGTATCATGTCTTGCCAATGCTTTCACTATAATAGTTACATTCAAATACTGGCAACACATTATGAAAATTACAATAGCAAACCAACAAATCTAACTTCCTATCGTTGCAGTTGTAAATATAGCGCAAACGTTCATCAAATATTTCCACAATTTATGTTTATGGAACTTTTATGAAACCATACAGCACAGTAATTCATTGTATCTAATGTCACCAAATGCAAAAAATATTTCTACTTATAGATAGTGAAAAATATACCTTCTAAAAATGCATGACAACTTGAAACTCTCTTTGGGTTTGCTATCAGATCCTAAAATCAACTTGATTCAATATTTTGGCAATACAACTGCTATCTTCAGGGGAATGCTGCTTCTGCTGATAAGTCCCACTGAGAACAGATGCCAGGCTGCAAATCAACACCTTATATAGGCCTCCATGCCATACACAGTGCACGCTGCCCTCCAAGACTGGGCAGGTGATGCCGCCCTTAGTAGAACACTGGCAGTAATGATATAACACTCAGACTGGCTGCAACAAAGAACATTCTGTTTGGATGTGGAACAATACAGGATTCCACGAGATGCTAAGAGGAAACCCACTGTATTTATTAATTAAATTATTCACCAACCTTATTTCAGGTGTCTCTTTATAGACACTATTTCAAAAACTGGGAGCATTGGCAACTATCACAGTTCCTTCAGATTTCATACTGTGCCCTGTGTTTAAGCAATGTTCAGCTACCGACAATTTTTCCAGCTGTTGTAGTCTTGTACGACAGTGATGTTCCATGCACCTGTCACGAACTGTGCAAATTGAATGGCTGATGTAAGCCTTCCCACATTGACACAGAATTTTGTGTATACCAGCTTTCCTAAACCCCAAATCCCTTTCACAGAACTGAGTAGTGCCCTATTCTTGTAAGGTGGATGAAACACATTACCAAGTGTGGCCTCATTATACTTTCATATTTTTAGTTTGCAGTTCAGTATCTCCATAAATTACTTATAAATTGACCACAATTCGTGTTGAGTGAACTCACTCTCATTAATACAGTAATCCAACAACCTTACAGTTTATGCTCTTGCACCTGTCGAACTTAGCATAAACATGCATTGTAGTATCACATTCCCCAGCATGTTTGGAATCTTATTCTTTATTAAATACTGTCCTATTTTCCTACATTACAGCCTCTAATATGCAAATGGAGAGAATAAATAGTACTTTTAATTTTTTAGCTTCAAAAATATTTTCCTAATTAATTCCTTCTGTAATACTAGAAGCCTTGATACATTTGTCAAATGTCCCCAAAAGATTATACTGTAATGAATAACCAACTCAAAGTAGCAGTTATAGATTACCTTTCTGAAGTCTAAGTTTATGGCACCTAGCAAAATACAAATTGCAAATGCTCAGCTATTCCGTTTATTTACTAGGTAGTCAACATGTACAATCAAATTTAAATTTGTATCAGGAACTTAACAAATATTTCTTCTGTGATATTCTGGTCATTGCATGTTATTTTTATTTCACTTTGTTCTAAAGATGTAGTTTCTAAATGCATCATTTTCATTTTAGTTTCATATAGTTTTAGTCCATTTTGATAGAATCCAGGCTGAAGTTTTTCTAAAGCATTTTTGACACTTTCTGGGTTTCTTTTGTCCATCTCATTTTTCATTAGATCTAAATGAATATCAGTAGCAAGTAATATGCAGTAATTGAAGAGGTATGAATCCAGTGTCAAATCTTGTGAGGCTTCTTTGAAAATTGGTTTCCAGTTTAGGAGTAATTGTCTGAAATTAAAGTTACAATTACTCTTTATTTCCTATCTCTTAAAGAAGAGTTGAACCACTATAATGCAGTGTGCCTGATTCCATATATCTGTAATTTGTGTAAAAATAAGGAATGGATGACTCGACTGAATGCTTTTGCTAGATCACAGTATATTCTTGTGATCTTCCTGTTCTTATCTAATGTGGAGCATATCTTTGAGTAAATTTATTGATCACATTTATTGTGTTTTTTCTTTGTTGGAATCCAAACTGGTTTCCAAAAATTATGTTGTCATAATAATAAATTTGTTAATTTGTTTTGCAGCAATTTTTTCAGACACTTCAGAGAACACTGGTAGAAGAACAATAGGGTCTCTCACAGAAATCTTGTCTTGGCATATTTCTATACATTTGTAAAGCATCCGTACTAAAATGATTGTTTCATGATAACTGACAGTGATAGCTAAATAACATCACATAAATCCATGATTACAGCTGTACATGTCCTATCCAGATATTTCATTTTTTAAAGACAATATTTCATTTTCCGCATCTCTTTGGATCAGTTTTTCAAATTGTTTAAAATATATGTTTTCCAAGCTTATGAAATTTACTTTGTCTTCATAGGTTTCCATATCTACATATAATGTTGCTTCATTTGTACTATATCATTTTAATATCTAATTTTCAGACTCTCTTGAGTTTTTACTTTGGCCCATGATTCCAACAGAACAACTGACCACACTGCTTTTGTCTTGTTTCTGTGTCATAGTATGAGCCTATTATTTGTCATTTTTTAGCAGCAAGTGCAATTTTCCTGAATACAGCTTTATATCATTTAATGTACGTAACAAAATCAGGATTTCTGTTTCACTTGTTTAGTTTGGTTGTCTCTGAGGTGATACAACATGTGATGCAAAATGTTGCAATACAGATCACATGGCATGATGCTTATCAGAGCAACAATTGTGTTCCTGTTCAGATGATAAAATGTGTGATACAATACTAACATGACTCATGATATGACAAGCTACACAACAGCACAAGCCACATCTCCACACTGAAGAGCCAAAGAAACTGGTACATCTGCCTAATATTGTGTAGGGCCTACACAAGCAAGCAGATGTGCTGCAGCACAATGTGGCAGGACTTGGCTAATGTCTGAAGTAGTGCTGGAGGGAACTGAAACCGTGAATCCTGCAGGACTGTCCATAAATCCCTAAGAGAACGAGGTGGTGGAGATCTCTTCTGAACAGCACGTTGCAAGGCATCTCAGATATGCTCAATAATGTTCATGTCTGGGGAGTTTGGTGGCCAGCAGAAGTGTGTTCCTGGAGCTACTCTGTAGAAATTCCGGATGTGTAGGGTGTTGCATTGTCGTGCTGGAATTGCCCAAGTCTGTCAGAATGCTCAATGGACATGAACAGATGCAGGTGATCAGACAGTATGCTTATGTATGAGTCACCTGTCAGAGTCATATCTAGATGAACCAAGAGTCCCAAATCATTCCAACTGCAGACACTCCACACCATTACAAAGCCTCCACCAGCTTGAACAGTCCCCTGCTTACTTGCAGAGTCCATGGATTCATGAGGTTGTCTCCATACCTATACATGTCCATCCACTCAATACAATTTGAAATAAGACTTGTCTGACCAGGAAACATGTTTCCAGTCATCAACAGTCCAGTATCAGTGTTGACAGGCCCAGGCATGGTGTAAGGCTTTGTGTCATACAGTCATCAAGGGTACATGAGTGGGCTTTTGGCTCTGAAATCCCATATCAATGATGTTTCGTAGAATGGTTCACATGCTGACTCTTGTTGTGGCCCAGTATTGAAATTTGCAGCAATCTTTGGAAGGGTTGCAGTTCTGTCATGTCTAACAATTCTCTTCAGTCATCATTGGTCCCATTCCTACAGGATATTTTTCCAGCCACAGCGATATCAGATATTTGATGTTTTACTGGATTCTTGAAATTCATAAAACACTCATGAAATGGTCATACAGGAAAATCCCCACTTCATAGCTACCTCAGAGATGCTGTGTCCCATCGCTCATTTGCTGACTGTAACACCACATTCAATCTCCAATATTGATAACCTGCCACTGTAGCAGCAGTAGCCGATTTAGCAATTGCACCAGTTGTTGTCTTCTATAGGCATTGAAGACCGCAGTGCTGTATTCTGCATGTTTACATATTTCTGTATTTGAATATGCATCCCTACACCAGTTTCCTTGGTGCTTCAGTTTATTTCAGTTTCAGTTGCAATCATGAGCTCTTGAGAAAAGGGCATTAATTTGGCTTACCGTTATTTAAAATTCAAGAAAACTGAAAAAGAAAAGTAAGTACTGGATGAACCCATAAAATGGTATAAATGTCACAAAATATCTCAACAAAGACACAAATTCCATGAATTTTATAGAATGAATCCAGACAATTTGCACTTTCTGGAGAAACATACAAATTTTCATCTGCTATGTCTACTGCTGAGATGCTACCATTACAATAAGGTAAACTGGTAATCCACCAAAAGAAATTCAGTTTTTGTAAGACCACCTAAAATGGAACTTCACTTAAGATGGTGCATATACAAGTAATAATTGTAAATTATTAAAGCTAACATAGTGTTTATACAACTATTCAAGTTCAGAAAGCAGTAACTGATTCAGCTTTGGAAGTATTCAGAAGAAATACTGGATTTGAAAGGACTTCAGCAACAATTCATGGTGCAGCAGAGGTTGATGAACTCTGCACTGAGGTAAAGAATTTGTTTTGAAGAAATGGAAGTAGTTCATGGTGCTACGGAAAATCCCAGTGTGTCCTCCTTGGCTTCATCCAGTTGTTCATTCAAAAGCAACAGGAATTTAGCATTCAGGTTTCTGTTACACCTGTCACAAAGTTTCCAGAAATTGGGGAGTAGACCACAAACATCCAGTCATCATTATAAGCTCATGAATCATAGTGTCTTTTCATTTCAGCAAGTTTTAATTTCCAGCTTCAGACCACATTGGTAGCATACAAACAAGAGAGACGTGAAGCAGCTCTGCAGGCTCCATAGCAGACCATAGCAGGCAGCAATACCCTCATTTATTGCATAAAGCTGCCCACTCCCAACACTGTATCTGTCGTATTTTCTCTAAATGAAAAAAGGCATCGCTTTCCTTCCACCATTAAAGACAATTTCAGTATGTTAGCTAAATTTCATACTTAGCAGTGTGTGACCTAAAACCTCCCAAATGAAAACTGGCCAGTGACTACATTCTTCACTACAAATGTTTCAAAATATGCCTGGTAGTTTACTTATTTGCAAAGTGTGAAACAATCAAATATGAGCTGCTGCGTTTCTGGTGTGTTACCATCGATTGTCATTTTGACCTTTAAGTCAACTTCGAAGGTTATTTTTCTTTTTCATATCTTTGGTGGCAGGATTTAATGGCAGCTCATGTGAGAGGCAGGTGCAGGTATCCGCGGTGTGAGGTGAAATGACGTCAGACTCTGTATGTATGTAGACCGCCGAGAGACCAAGATGACATCACGAAGGAGCATGGCCAGCTGGTACGACATGTTTAATCATGTAAGGCAGATCCATTGCCTATGGTGATGGGGTTTTCCTAGAGATTGGAAGAACAAGTTCCTTTGAGTCTGTTACAAGCTACACAGGCCAAATGAATTGGAGCTGTCGAGTTGCTTTGATGAGCTGTGTGCATCTTAACTGAATATTCCAGTGTACTAAAACCATTTGGGACTGTTCTAGTTGTTTATCACTCAATTCGATGTCATGACTTGATACGTAGATGGCAATTAAGGAATTGTAGATACACCCAACCAACATACATGAAGCATGTGCGTAAGTCGGTGTCAGGCATTCCAAGCCACCCTGGAATATTTCTCCCATTTCACCTTGTAGTTCATTATTGTAGTCTGGCATTTAAATTTATGCCGAGATAATTGTGTATCTTTTTAACTTCTAGGCCATTATTTTATTGGTGGTTTTAAGCAATTGGTTCATTAAATTTTAAGGGCCGTGACTGGCCAAGAAACTCACGGAAGTTAATTGTGCTTGCATTTAGTTGTGGCATATACCTTTGCAATTTATTGATGAGGGATGAAGTAGTGAAGGCAGCAGAGGATCAAGTAGGTAAAAAGACTAGGGCTAGTAGAAATCCTTGGGTAACAGAAGAAATATTGAATTTAATTGATGAAAGGAGAAAATATAAAAATGCAGTAAGTGAAACAGGCAAAAAGGAATACAAACGTCTCAAAAATGAGATCGATAGGAAGTGCAAAATGGCTAAGCAGGGATGGCTAGAGGACAAATGTAAGGATGTAGAGGCCTATCTCACTAGGGGTAAGATAGATACCGCCTACAGGAAAATTAAAGAGACCTTTGGAGATAAGAGAACAACTTGTATGAATATCAAGAGCTCAGATGGAAACCCAGTTCTAAGCGAAGAAGGGAAAGCAGAAAGGTGGAAGGAGTATATAGAGGGTCTATACAAGGGCGATGTACTTGAGGACAATATTATGGAAATGGAAGAGGATGTAGATGAAGATGAAATGGGAGATATGATACTGCGTGAAGAGTTTGACAGAGCACTGAAAGACCTGAGTCGAAACAAGGCCCCTGGAGTAGACAATATTCCATTGGAACTACTGACGGCCGTGGGAGAGCCAGTCCTGACAAAACTCTACCATCTGGTGAGCAAGATGTATGAAACAGGCGAAATACCCTCAGACTTCAAGAAGAATATAATAATTCCAATCCCAAAGAAAGCAGGTGTTGACAGATGGGAAAATTACCGAACTATCAGCTTAATAAGTCACAGCTGCAAAATACTAACACGAATTCTTTACAGACGAATGGAAAAACTAGTAGAAGCCAACCTCGGGGAAGATCAGTTTGGATTCCGTAGAAACACTGGAACACGTGAGGCAATACTGACCTTACGACTTATCTTAGAAGAAAGATTAAGGAAAGGCAAACCTACGTTTCTAGCATTTGTAGACTTAGAGAAAGCTTTTGACAATGTTGACTGGAATACTCTCTTTCAAATTCTAAAGGTGGCAGGGGCAAAATACAGGGAGCGAAAGGCTATTTACAATTTGTACAGAAAACAGATGGCAGTTATAAGAGTCGAGGGACATGAAAGGGAAGCAGTGGTTGGGAAGGGAGTAAGACAGGGTTGTAGCCTCTCCCCGATGTTGTTCAATCTGTATATTGAGCAAGCAGTAAAGGAAACAAAAGAAAAATTTGGAGTAGGTATTAAAATTCATGGAGAAGAAATAAAAACTTTGAGGTTCGCCGATGACATTGTAATTCTGTCAGAGACAGCAAAGGACTTGGAAGAGCAGTTGAATGGAATGGACAGTGTCTTGAAAGGAGGATATAAGATGAACATCAACAAAAGCAAAACAAGGATAATGGAATGTAGTCTAATCAAGTCGGGTGATGCTGAGGGAATTAGATTAGGAAATGAGGCACTTAAAGTAGTAAAGGAGTTTTGCTATTTGGGGAACAAAATAACTGATGATGGTCGAAGTAGAGAGGATATAAAATGTAGGCTGGCAATGGCAAGGAAAGCGTTTCTGAAGAAGAGAAATTTGTTAACATCGAGTATAGATTTAAGTGTCAGGAAGTCATTTCTGAAAGTATTCGTATGGAGCGTAGCCATGTATGGAAGTGAAACATGGACGATAAATAGTTTGGACAAGAAGAGAATAGAAGCTTTCGAAATGTGGTGCTACCGAAGAATGCTGAAGATTAGATGGGTAGATCACATAACTAATGAGGAAGTATTGAATAGGATTGGGGAGAAGAGAAGTTTGTGGCACAACTTGACCAGAAGAAGGGATCGGTTGGTAGGACATGTTCTGAGGCATCAAGGGATCACCAATTTAGTATTGGAGGGCAGCGTGGAGGGTAAAAATCGTAGAGGGAGACCAAGAGATGAATACACTAAGCAGATTCAGAAGGATGTAGGTTGCAGTAGGTACTGGGAGAGGAAAAAGCTTGCACAGGATAGAGTAGCATGGAGAGCTGCATCAAACCAGTCTCAGGACTGAAGACCACAACAACAACAACTGTTCTCTAGGTAAGATTCTGTATCTCATGCCTCAGAATAATGTTTGCTGCTGATGTGTTTTATGTTGCAAATCATTTGTAGTGTTTGACACGAGCAGACTGGGAGCTGCGTACCATGGTGGCAGAGTGATATTTAAGGCTCTGCCCCCCCCCGCTCCGCCCCCCCCCCCCCCCCACCACCACCATTGCATATTGGGTTATGTTGTTACTGTTTTGTGATTCCATCCATCTGATGAAGAGTTATGGTGTCTGAAGTTTAAATTGCAGTGCAAAGTTCAGTACATTTCTATTGCACTTTCTGTCCTGTGGATCTCTTGTATTGGTTAAAATCCTTTGGTGTGCTTGTGTGTATCTGATTCACATGCAGAATTGAAGCAACCTCATTTTAGGGGCTATTTGTGATGTTGTTATGTTCTAGTAGCAATGGTTTTATGGATATTTTTCATTAGCCAAACTTAAATAATTGTTTGGTGAAATTAATGCACCTCCTTAGTCATGGAAGTGGTTCTTGTTTTTACTAATAAAGCTTTCATGAATATTATTTTATTTAAGGAAAGTTGGCTAGCCAAATGCTGCAAGATCTGTGTTTTGAATTTGATGTATTTTCTTTGTGGTTGGAAGTAATTAGAGTCCTGATAGGAATTGTGTGGACATTAGTTTCATCTAAGTAATGAAATTTATCTGAGTTAGTTCACACAGTAACATTTAATTTTTCAGGGTTTATGGGCATTGTTCTAATTATAGAAATTTGTTTATGTCATTTGTTAAAGTTATATGTCTTTATAAGGCAATCGCCTTTGTGTTAATGTTATGATTGGGATTTGATAAAAGCTTTATGATTGTAATAATGAAATATGTGGCAACTACAATGGATTACTCCTGCGATTTCGGTGTGTCCTTGAGATCCACATCCCAAAATCCTTTTACGAAATAGTTTCCTTTGAATTGAATGAGGAAGCCTGCATGGGGGAGAACACAAGTTAATCTAAAAACCATTGTTTTTAATTCTTTAAGCAAAAAGTAGAAGCTTTTACTGTGGACTTAAGTAGACAGTTGATTGTGACTTTGCTCCATTTACATAATAACCAAAAATAGTAATCGAGCTGATTGAAAAAATCTCTTCAAAACACAGGATTTTAACTGCTCCATGTGAATACATTTACCAATCAGTTGTACACATCAGAAATAACCTTGGTAATTACTGCAAAAACAGCTCTGTCCATGACTATGGAACAAGAGCTAGACTCAACTTACATTTACCAAGAAAAAATAAACATAAAACTCAAAACAGCATTTTTTACCAACGAATAAAACTGTACAGTAAATTACCAAAAGAGATTAAATAAATTGCAAAAATACACTTATTTAAAAATGCAGCTAAAAAGTACCTGTTATGCAATACATTTTAAACATTGAAGGAATACTTAGATAAAACAGAGTAGGGATTTGGTAAAAAAAATTTCTACAAATAAATAAATAATAATAATGATTATAAAACATCCAACATTCCACACAACACCTTCACATTAGCTCTTTTTCCATCTTTTTTTTCCCTTCTCTAGAAAAACTTACCCCCAAGCTATGCATAGCACAATACTAACACCTATTCCTCTTTCTGAGCTCAACATCTCACTCATTATAGAGGGATGCTGACTCACTTTTTCAGGATAGCAAATGGGAAGTTGCAGTACAGAAAATGGCCCAGAGATCACCAGTGTGTGTGCGTGTTTGTGTGTGTTTGTGTGTGTAGTGAGTGAAGTGTTATGAAACAATGTGTGTATAGTTTGTGCAGTGGCTGGTAGTGAGATATGAGTGAACGGTGTGGCATTATATTATTTAATAAGTTATTTGTAAAAAAGGTATTGTATACCAAGAGTATATCTAATGATTGTCTCTAACTAGAAGTCTGTAAATGTTTATGTATATGAATCAATTTGTTTTAAATTGGTCTAAACTTGTGTATACTTTGACATGTCCTATATCCTTTTAAAAAGAGATCTACAGCTGAATAAAGCTACTACTACTACTACTACTATTACTACATAAAACAATTTTTCCAAGGCACTTTTGATTACTAGAAATTTCTATTGCAGGATAGAGTTGTCCATTCTGTGAAAAATCACATTGATGTGGCAGTGTAAATTTGGTTCAGTGTCATACAAATATCATGTGTTTTACTCTTCCCATATTAGCTAGCCAAACTGAGTCATGTCCTTCAGCAAGAACTGACTTATCTTTAAATTAATGTCAAAGAATTACTATGTAATCTTTCGTAACCCCCTATCACTTAGTCTCAGAAAGAAAGAAATTTTTTTGCTTCTCACAGAAAAGAGACAGGAGAAGCCAAATTTGCTGTGCATGATTTGAGTAGCAGAGCACTAAAATATGGTTATGGTAAGAAATCCACACAATGCCTCTGCAGTCAAGAGTTTCCTGACATAAGGAATATTTGAGTAACTGATTTGTCAGTTGTTATTGGTTGACATAAATAATTACTGCAGTAACCATATAAAACAAAATGCCTTATGATATTGAGCCCAGCTGTTCTGCAATTAATGGCTCAGCTTTCGCTACACACATGCATCTTGGAATGACCTGAGGTTCTCGTTGACAGTTAACTATCCACAATTCACCAAATCCATTCTTAAACAAGATGACAGAGGCTGGGATGACCAAATTTTTCTTGAGTGGTATGCTTCTCTTACATTCCACTACAAGATTCATGGACTGATGCATGACATGACACATGACTGTTAACTTTCTAGCGTTGACTGCAGGAATGATCACTCCATCCAGCACACACAGTCTCCACAGACTAGATGCGCATCTTCCTATCCACAGTATCTCATCTCATCTAACATAATATTCGAGTGACCACAATCTATAATTGCCTGACAAGCTTTCAAAAAGTCCCATCCGAGAATGACGTCATGACTACACTCTTGTAATACGATGAATTCTAAGGGCTGTGTATGGCCTGTAGGTTTTACATGTTTCCCATTAGCCACCTTCAGCACAGATGTTTTGCTGTCGACGAATACAGTTTTATGAAACTGGTGACGGTACTTATCTGAAGTGATTGAATATGATGCTCCAGAGTGCACAAGAGCTTGGGCTGTCGGCCATCCATGAGGATATTGACGTAGTTTCCTATCACTTTTGTAGTGATCGACGGTGGAGGATTTTTCTCTTTGGCGGCCTCACCTCCAAGGAAGGTCGCACCCTTTAGTTTCCTATGTTGTGGTGGCTAGGTGATCAGCTGGAACTTCTAAATGGTGATGGAGACCTTGATCGGCATGTTGGGGAGCGTCCTCTTCAGCGGCTAACTTGCGGTGATGGTGACCTACATCGTCCTGCACCCACATCTTCTTGTTTATCTTTGTTGTCCCAGAATTGGCGCTGACTAAGATCTGTCTGCTGTCTTCTGGCGCAGGCATCATAAAATATCCACTGCCTTTTTTGACAATAGTGTACCACATGTCCCAGTCGTCAACAGTGGAAACGTACTGATTGGTTATCCAGGGTCCTCCAGATGTCAGTCTTCCTTGGTGCCCTAACAGGTTCTTTATGTGTCATTGTAGGAATGTAACTTCACCTGGGTCTGATTTGAAAGGGAATTGAAGGACTAGAGATTGGGTTCAATGTCTGTTCCACTTCCTCCATTATGAACATTGATGTGTCTTGGTTTTTTGATCACTGTGCAATCCAAGTGCCTTTTGAACTTCCTCTCTCACTATCTGATGAAGAATACTCGTGAAATCAGTTTCTTCCTCCATCACTAACATTGATATGATGTTGGGAAGTCATTCAAACTTCTTGCATGTAATTCTTTTTTGATGCATTGTCTTGATATACTGGCACAATTTTATTAAGTCATCTGCTGTCGAAACCTCCTTCAGGAGTAGGGCTTGATAAATGTCCTCAGCAACACCCTTCATGAGATGTGCAACATTATCTTCCTCCCCCATTCTAGGATCAACTATTTTACACAGCTCCAAGACAGCTTGAATGTGGGGTGCTGTTGTTTCTCCCGCACACTGTGCCCTGAACTTTAATTTCTCTTCCGCCTTGCACTTCTGCCGTTGTGTGTCGCTGAAATACTTGCGCAGTTCTGCCTGGAATACTTCCCAGCTTGTGAACTTCTCCTCGTTGTTCTCAAACCATTGTTTGACAGTGGCCTCCAAGTAGAAAAATACGTTAGCCAAACAAAAGGGGTCATCCCATTTGTTAAATTTGGTTATGTGCTCATATATCTTCAGCCACTTGTTTGGATGTTGGCCATCATCACCAGAGAACCCGGAATGATGTCTCATGTTGTGGAATATATTTGCTGTCATTGTAATGTCCTCTTCTTCTTCTGTCTTCAATAGATTGCAGTCTATTGAATACACCTTGAACTCTGTTTCTCGCCACAGAAATAGCAGCTCTGTCATAGCCTGATGGGAGCCACTGTGTCATCGATAATGCACGGTATCTCAAGTTCCAATACCTGGTGCCCCCACCAGAATAATGTTACGTAGAAGAAGGTGTTAGTAGCTGAATGATGAATACTAACTGCACTTAATGAAGGTTTATTCAGCACTTGCACATACAAGAGCGCGGAGCAAACTGCCTTCGGCCAGAACAAACGCAGTATATATACGGCTACAGAACATTCCAGTACAACGATTATTGCCGTTTGTGGATTCTTCTAGAATGCACTTGAACCAAATATAGAAATTAAAATTTTACAGTTGAGGTGTGTTTTGAACTCACAACCCTCCATGCAATAGTCTAGCATCATAACCACTACCCTACGGCAACAGCGCTGCTCAACATCTTCTGCGACTATATTAACCTGAAATTACTGAATGTTATAGGGATGTTTGTTAACTGTATGGAAGGTCCTGTTATTTCAGTTCTGTTATGTTATATCTGATAGTTAAGGTAACTTAGTGTAAGATGCCTTTCTATGTTCTTTGTTATGATAGTATCATCTTTGTCATCATCTTTTGTGTGTGTACAAGTATGTAGTTAGTGAAATAGAGTGTGTGGTTTTTATATCCATGTGTTACTGAACAATCCGATACAAAACATAACAACTGGTGATGAGAAATTAAAGAAGAAATCAGTGTATGCACCTTTGTGATTAAATTTTTGCTGAAATTGTGCATAGGGGGAAAATAGTCTGCATTAGCTGTTGGCTGCAGCATGTCAGACACTGACAGTGAACATGAGGACAAGGAAGCAGCAAAGAACATTTAAGTGTTTGTAGATGCCCCGAGTTCATGAAACAAGGACAGTGGGGTGTGTATATCTCTATAGTGAAAAAGAAGTTCATTGTGCACAAGATTCTAGACAACTTGCTAATGAATGACCTACTGAGTCTCATTGGATTTGCATGTTCATCTCTTATTATGGAGCTAACATACCCTCAGAAGCCAGAGAAGATGACTTTCGATGAAATAGTGACACTAGTGAAAGATCAAATAGAGCCTGCACCCTCAGTGATTCGGGAGCACTATACATTTCATACAAGAAACCAGCGTCCAGAAGAATCTATTCCCCAGTACATATCTTAGTTGAAATCTTTAGCACAAAACTGTGAGTTTAAAGATAATCTGCAAGAAGCACTATACAACAGATTAGTCTGTGGTTTAAGAAGTGAAACAATTTGAGAAAAGGAAAGAAAAAAAGGAAAAACCAAAACTGTTTGGAGAACATGAACTGACATTCAGTAAATGTCAAGAAAATGCAGTGACTATGGAAACTACCATAACTGATGCTGCAATGGTTGGCCAAAGAGATAATAAGGCTTCTTCAAGCAGAGTGTGTACCAAAAAAGGGATCTTGATTAAGAAAATGTCAATATGTGTTGACAATTGATGTGTGTTCCACTGTGGCAGAGCAAATTCCAGTGTACAGAATTAGCATTATTAAGCAAATGGATAATGATGCCTGGGTTGTAGAGCAGGTTGTGGATGAAAATAAAATACCTTTTGAGTTGGATAAGGGTGCACATGCCACTTGTATGGCATATCAAGAATGATGTAAATATTTATGAAAGATAAGTTGTATGAAGTGAATACAAAAATTATTCACTGTGATGACACACATGTGAAGGGCTCTATACATAAAGTTAATGTTGCTGTTGACATTGACAAAGTAAGCTATTCATTGCCTCTATATGTTGTACAGTCACCAGCCAGCTCCACTGTACTGGGGAGGAACTGGCTAAGATTCATTCCACTTATCTGGGACAATATTGTCAAAATATACCAAGTTAAGCAATTAGATGTTTCCCACTCAGAGACAGATTCTGTAGAAAAGCTTGTGAAGCCATATCCTGAGACTTTCACTAAAAAAGTCAAGGACCTTACAATGTGCCACTGACATCCTAGTGCTAAAAGAATGGGCTCAGTCCATTGCCCTTCATGTCAGGTCAATGCCCCTAGCTCATCAACTTCTTGTAGAAAATAAAATACAGGACATGGACAGGAAAAACCCTTGTCAGGTTGTCAGATGAGTAGTTTGTCAAGGCCAGATGGGCTACACCTGTTGTGCCTATCATTCAGCCAGCTAAAGGCCAAATATCAAAAGTTGAGAATCTGTGGGGATTTTAAGGTAACTGTGAACTCAGACCTTGTCATTCCTCAGTATCCCTTGCCAAAAATAGATCAAATTTGCTAAGCTAGGAAGGAGTGAGAAATTCACCAACCGTGATTTTACAATTTACAATTAGAAATTTACAATTATAAATGGAAGAGCCATCGCAAGATCTGCAAACCGTTGTTACTCCTTGGGGGTTGTGTAAGTTTACTGGATTTGCTTTTGGAGTTTCTTCTGCTCCAGCTATACTGCTAGCAAAAATGGATAACATTCATGTTGGTCTTAAAAAAACATGATGCTATCTTGATGATACTATAAACATTACAAGCTTCTACCAGTGGCACATTTGTTCCATTTACTTGTGTTAATAGAAAAGGTATAACAATCCAGAACTAACTGTGGTTATTGAGGAATGTAAGTATTTTTCAAAATGAGGTGGAATATTCTGGTCACTTTATTGATAACAATGGATTGAATAGCAGTGACAGCAAATTAGAAGCTGGAAGGAAAGCCCAAAGTCAACAACCCAAACTCATATCTTATCTTTGTGGTATGATGAACTATTATCGAAAACGTCTACCAAGCATGTCTAGAATTCTATGTCTTCTGAAGTCACATGCCAACAAATCAAAGTTTGAACGGAATGCAAAATATGAAAGCATTCAAAGACACTAAATGTATGTTGCTGTCACATGAAGTTTTGTGTCATTATGACTTGTCATTGACACTGGTTTTAGCTTGTGATACTGCTGAGTCAGGCATGCATGCACATCTTTCTCATATATTTCCTGATAGAGTTGAAAGTCCTCTAGTGTTTCCTAGTTCCACCTTCAGCAAAGCAGAACAAAATTAGTGTATCTTGGATAACAAAGCTGAGCCATTGTATGGAGTGTACCTAAGAGGCTATCACAGACAGCAAAGATGGGTTGAATTTTTATCTCAGTGTGATTATGACATTAAATGTTGTAAAACTGAGGAAAATTGTAATGCTGACTGTATATCAAGACTGCTGTTGCCTGGACTGATTAAACCTGATGATTGTGAAGTGGTCGTAAATTTCTTCATGCTTATTAGTGCCCCTGTTACAGCCAAGGAAATTTACAAAAAGACAGTCAAAGACAAAATACTATCCATTTAGTTGAACTGTGTCAAAAATAACCAATGGCCAAATAAGGTGCTGCCCATTCTTGAAGGGTATTCAATGTATTGCTATGAGTTCTCTATATATCATAACTATTTTGTTATGAGAGAGGAAAGATGATCCCAAGTAGTCTAAGACCTGAAATTTAAAAAGAAACGTGTTGGGGCCATTTGGGAATCACAAAAATGAAGTCTGTAGTTCGAAGTTTTGTATGGTGGCCTGGACTGGAATACAGCTGTTTGCAATGTATGTTCTAGTGTCAGTAGGGCTCCAGCCAAGGCCCCTTGCCACCCACTGGAATGGTCTAGAGAGCCATGGGAGAGAATTCATATTGATTTCACAGAGATTTGTAAGACCATGCGTCTAATCACAGTGGATGCCCACAGCCAATGGCCATAAGTAATCAATATTCCCTCAACCAACACATCTGCTCTAGTGGATGCATTAATCCATTTGTTTGCTCAGTCTGGCCTAAAGTGATTGTGGCAGACAATGGGCCCCAACAAATTAGTACAGATTTTGCATTATTTTGTGTAGAAAGTAGAAGTAGGTATTTAACCATTGCACCTTACTATCCTAATTCAAATGGCCCAGCTCAGCAAGATGTCCAAACTTTTAACCATGCACCAAAAGCTAGTATGTTTGATCATACATCAAACCTTGATAAACTGTATATAAGGGGCATTCAAAAAGAAACAAGCACAAGGCATAATTACAGATACCGGCACCTGTATGTTAGTAATATTGACCCTGACTATTGATACACTTGTCCCACTGTGACACAAGGCGGTGAATGGCTGTCTCATAAAATTCCTGGGGCTGTGATGTTAACCAGTTCTGAACATGCTGGTGGACATTGTTGCCTGAGGTGAATTGTTTGCTTTTAATAGCCTTTTTAAAGGGAACAAAAATGACATAATCACAGAAAGGGGGGTCTGGACTGTTTGGAGGTTGGCTGAGAACCTCCCATTTGAATTTCTGCAGGAGTGCCCTGACTATGTTGGCTTTGCATTGTCATGGAGCAGAATGACCCCATGGGTGAGATTTCCTGGTCATTTTGATTTGATCGCTTGGTGAAGAGTGGTCAAGGTTTGCGAGTAACACTGGATATTCACTGTTATTCCATGCTGCCAGAAGTGAACCTGCTCGGGGCCATCTTGGTGAAAGAAGAATGTCAGCATAACCTTTCCTGCACTCATGTGGAAGGCCTTGGCTTTTTTGGTGGTGGTGATCCTGGATGGCTCCACTGGAGACTTCGTCGTTTTGATTCTGGTTTGAAGTAATGACACCACGACTCAACTCAAACCACCACTCGTGCCAGGAATTCAATACCTTCCTGAGCATAGCACTGCAGATAAGCAAGACAGTGGGCCATTCGGCATACTTCCTGGCATGGTTGAAGTCTGTGTGGCACACATTGAGTACACACTTTGAGCATGTGCAGTCATTCCTTCATGATGGTGTGAACACTTCCGACGCTCAATCCGATCATGGTGACTATGACTTTCACTATCACTTGTCGGTCCTGGGTAATGAGTGCATCCACCAGGTGGACAATGTCACCAGTAATGCAGTGTGGCTCCAGACCATGCATCATTGGCTAACGACACCTATCCTTTCCTGAAGTGCTTGTGCCATGACTTAACCCTTGCAAGGGACATGCAGTGTTCGCCGTACACTTGTGACATTCGTCAATGGATGTCCATTCCTCCTACTCCTTCCACTGTCAGAAAATGAACAACACCTCTTTGCTCTTTGTTTGATGCCTCCATGTCACTGTTTGCAATGCAACTGGCAGTGTTGGACGACTGATGCATGCTGCTGCTAGCTCTGTATAGTCACATGACATGCGTGAGTGCCCTCTAGTGACAAGCTGTGAACTTTCATGCTCTGGTCAAAACCACACCTTCTTGCACATGCCATGATATTACCATCCTGTCACTGGTTCACGCATTCCAGACTCAACCGAGTTTCTTTTTCAACGCCTCTTATGTGTGGTTACCTGCATATCAGGACACAGAATGTGCATTCACAGGCCAAAGCCCAGCCATGCTTATATCTGGAAGGTATTAAGGACTTGATTAAGCCTAACCAAATCTTTTGACATCCACCCAAAGATTGGACCCTAGTTAATACTTGAGAAGAGTCATATATTCAGTCATGGATTTTGCATGCATGAGAAATGATATTAACTGTGATGCATGGGAAAATGGTGTGGTTTTGAAAAGAGAAGTAAATGTTATGTACACCGTAAAAGATCTTAGCGGTCATATTCATGGGAAACATGTGGACCAACACTTGTCATCCATTTCCAGTGGTAAGAGTGCCATTACTGAAACTAATGTAATGTCAACAGATGATTATGATAATGATGTAGTGGATTTCAAGTCTGATTCTGAAACAGACTACATTCCTGAGAGTGAACCATTTCCAACCTCTATTGTTACTGAGCCATCTGCAGCCATGCAAAATAATGAACCTGCTGTGACACCAGTTGTTGAGCAAGGAGTCCAGGATATTCCAATGTTGTGTCAATGCTGCCAGATTATTAAAAAACCAGGGAGACTTAATCTTAAGTTGTCCCTGTCTTAGATGGTGGAGTTTTTATATCTAATAGTTAAGTTGGCAATGGTAGCTAAGTGTAAGTTGCCATCCTATGTTTTTTGCTATGATATCATCTGTGTCTTAGCCTTTTTTTTGTGTACAAGCATGTACTTAGCGAAATGAAGTGTGATGTTTTTATATTTGTGTATTACTGAACAGTCCAATACAGAACCTACACTATTTAGCAAATAATTCAGTTTCATTTACAGGAACCTTACTTTCATAAGGATACATGTTTAGACGTTACTACTAAGTACTCTTTCTATAATATGTAAAATATTTTTAGTTTCATCCAATACACACATTACAGAAGTTTTATAAAAGACAGTTTGCAATGACTTGTTCCTACCTTATATTGTCACAGTACTTTACTGCAAATCTTTATAAATTATCTTATTATGTCTTTGTATCAGAAGTCCAGCTGTTTCCCCACAGAAAACATTTCTAATTTATGAAGGGTATGTATGATCTTCCATAGATTCATACAATATCATCAATATAATGCTTCTTCAACATTTTTGATTATTGTTGAATTCATTTTCAGTGTTGGAAATGTCATCATCTGATGTGGAGCTTCCAACTTTTTCTTCATTACTGATTCGTAGTCTATCACATTTTCTATCCTTGTAACATGCAATCTCAGAGTGTACAATTAGAGCAATTGAATTTAAATTAAGATTAAATACAAATAATTAATACTTCTTAGTGTTAATAATTCTTATGGCTACCACAATATTATTCAAATTGTAGACTATGAATATTATTTGCAACAAAATTATTAAGACAGTATTTCATGAATTTTTTGATATATAATTAGACTGTTATGCTTAAATCTTTAAATTCCATTTGATATAAAGGACTGAAATCATTTACTTTATACATGTATAACAGTGTAACCAAATACCATGAAGTTCTTGAAGTGTTTGAAAGCTACCCAATGCCACCTACACAAAATTTTATTAATATAATGTGCAGTAAGTTCAAAAAAATACAAATCAATAGGCATTATAACTTTAATTTAAATACTTTATCCATTTGCAAAAAAATTGAAACAATGCTTTTACAAACGCCATAAGTGCACAGCAAAACTTCAGTTTGCCAATTGTACTGCCTACGGGAGAGACTTAGTGACCAATTAAAGTTAATGTTATCTGAATTACTCATTCAGTAGAAAGTGAGGCACCTGCTAAACAACTCATATTCAGATCATATTACTTTTTAAAAAATGCTAGACATTCCTTGTCAAATAGTGAGCCTTCACAACAATGTCCAAATATAGATTGTTTCGATCTGTAGAGAAATTCTTGAGAACATATAAACCAAATACAGAGACATGTTAATACAGCCTTTACTGGCAAGTGGGGATGTGTGCCCTTTAGAAAACTGAGAAATAAGTAAATTCTGGAAGTCAGATGGAAATGTAACAGTTCCATGAATTCATTCTTAAAGGTGCTGATGACATCGCTGTTTGGTCCCCTCCCACCAACCAACCAACCAACCATCATACTTGAAGAGAACTACTAAGAGAGCAGAAGTTGTTCCTGTGTTGCCCACCAAACAGCTCAAGAAACTTTTCAAATCAATCAACTCAAGTTATCAGAAACAGTTGAAAAGCAACATGTTACTGCCTTGAGTAAAATTGTTTTACTTCCTGAGGCCATAAGATTTTTCTTCTCATATTTTTTTAGTGTCCATTTATTATTTAAAGTAGTCTTGGAGAAGCTGCTGTTGTGCACCCACCATAAAGCACTGACAACCTACCATCTGTGAGCCACAGAAATTACCTCCTGTGACTTTGCACTATCAGCAGCCAACCTTCAGACCTTAATAAGAAGTCAGCTGCTGGGCTGTCAGAGGGTGATACTAGTGGCCACACACATCCATGCCCAAGGCAGGATTCGAACCCGTGACCGTAGCAGTAGTGCGGTTCTGGACTGAAGCACCTAGAACCACTCGGCCACTGTTGCTGGCAAGTGTCCATCAACAAGGGAACTAGCCAGTAAAGAAGTTGGACCATCTCTGTGGCCATGATTAAAGACTGTGATATGACCACAACCAGTAGTTCATCCTCAACTGAAGACTTGTTTGTCTCTAATGTTGCTGCCACACCTGCTGCCCTGACCACTGCTTGCCATTGTCATATGCCTCTGATGTTGCACTTCTGGGGATGGGTCCTACAAAGCATGACATTTTCAGACTTGGAGATGTTTTCAGTGGTGACTATTGAACCTAGACAAATTTTCATAATCCATGCTGAACACTGACATTAACTCAGAAACAAGGCAGGGTAGTGACTTTACCCATTTCTTTGTTCTAAGTGTTGTTTGAGTTTCCTGCTAGGAACTGAGCAACTTTGTTCTTTGGACCTGCACACTTCAAGAAGAAGTTAACCTTTTTTGGATATTCAGGAAAATTTTGTCTCCTTTTTTTCATTCATCAGTTTTTTTGAAGTCTTTCCAAATTGTATGTTAATTAAAACGTTAAATGACAGTGCTTCCTGTTCTCAATTTTTTGAAGACTTAACTGGTGATGAGGTAAGACTGATACATCTGTCTTGTCTCAGTGAGTGCTCATTTGGTGCTGTTTTCCTTAGCAACTGCAACAGGAACTGTGTACTTCATACACACAGTCCTCATCTTTCTCCAGCAGATACAGTAAACCAATGAGACATTGGTGGTGCAGCTGGAGGCCCCTCTGATCTTGGGCCAGATAACACAGAGTGACTGGTTGGTGTACAATATCTGGCATTTGCCACTGCCCTTCAACTGGAAGGTGAAGCCCTGGATCTGCTACAGCACCCAGCTTGAATAATGTTTCTGTATCTGTAAGACAACAGATGATATGCAGCACCATGCCTTTCTGTTAGATAATGCTGGCCCATTGGTGCATCAACTCATCAAGCAGCTTCATCCCAATGCTGACCACAGGTCCTCTCATACAGCACCTGTAAGGCTATCCTCGACAAATATTTTGGATCCCAGATCCACATCACTGCAGCCCATAATAAGTTCATTACTTGCCAGAAGCTATCCTGAGAGACCCACTGTGAATGTATTGCCCATCTTCAAGGCCTCTCCATAGAGAGTAGCTTCTCTTGTTCCAGTAGTTAGTGTCATCAGTAGTATGTCTTCTCTCTGGTAATGGACATCGTGGTAGTGCATTCGTCCAATGAGGCTCTCTGCCAAGACCTTCTCAAACTTAAGGACTCTTTGCTGGATGCATGCCTTTCCATTATCAGAGCCTATGAACAATCTTTCTGCTCCTCAGTGGCTATGCAAGATCCAGCTTCGTTGTTCATCTTTCTCACAATTAGTATAAGAAGCTCCCCCTCCCTGGCTGTCCCTCCAGTGCATGGTGCTTTGTTCACCATCCCTGCCAGCAGTGTCTCTTCCGTGTCTGGCATGTGTATAGCCCACTGACAGTCAATGTGAACAGGAGCTACACCAGGTCAATCTTGACAATGTGGATGCTGTGTATATTCACTCTGTCTTCCCATATTCCACCATGGAATATGGCTGGATATACAGCTCAGCAGGGGTCATGTCACTTTTGCAGATTCACACAGGTTCATCAGACACCATTATCGACTGGGACAAATATGAGTGGGCAGGGGTGCTCCCTCCCCACCACCCCCACATCATTTCCCCTAATAGTTTTAACAATGTTGCGATATTGATACTTAGGGTCTTTCGTGTATGTCTACAGTGTTGTGTTGGATTGTATAACAGCAACTGTTATACTCTCACTGCTAATGACAAGTGAGTAGAAGGTGGCCAGTGGATCTGTCACTATAGGAACCTGGACACGCATGCAAAAGATTAGTTGACACAAATTCAGTTTGAATAAATATAATTGTACTCAACTTATTCTGAACTTCTACATTGTTAACAATTTGTTATAGCCATGGCTAGCAATAAGCAGAGACCTGACACAGGCATATATCTGTGGACACTTAATGTTTGCTGGTAGAGCTATCAACAGCTTAGAGTAATGTTTGGCAGCAACTGGCAACACAGAATGCCCAGCAGCGGTACAGAAGTAGAAGTAAAAGACTTGTTTCCAACTGGCCACTAGTTATAGCACCATCCTGATGAGCTTCAGTGGCTAGCAGCCTGGAGGTTCATAATTGGCAGTGATGTTCAAAGTGCCATTGAAGACACCAGCTCTGGCAATATCAATAACCTATGATATTACACTTCTCCCACCAAACCACCTCACCATCATGCCCTGGCATTCACCTTGTGACCATCCTGGAACATCAGGCAAGAAATGAGACAGTGGATGCGCATCTGCATCTAGTGATGGTGTAATGTCGTCTAGTGGTGGAACTGCAATGGTATCTTGAAGTGCTGTGGCTGCCATCTGGCCAGCCATGGAATGGAGAGAAGCACTGCCTGGGATGTCTGCGGTTCAGTAGGAGATGGATGAAGTGTAGGGTCCAGTTCCCTTGGTCCAGGGCAAGGTGCTGGCAATGTAGATCCCCAAGCAGCCAGAGGGGATGCAGGCTGCATCATCTGGGCAGGCCATCACTCTGGGAAGAAAGAGTCAGCAGTAGAGGCACATAATTTACAGATGACATCACTGCAATCTTCCTGGACCATGTATCAAAAACATGCAATTTCCAAGCAACTTCATGACAATGGCCCATTCCCAGCTCTACTGATCACTTTATGATCTGAAAGATGAAAAAACATAGTCATTACGTTTGTTCATTGCCTGAGGGGGTGGAGTAGGTGCTGGCCACTACATTGGGTGTAGCAACTGGAGTAAGGTATGGTGGTGTCAACTCCACGAGTGATGGGCCGTTGCTAAGCTGGGAGTGGTAGAATGATAAGAGAAGCAAAGCTTGGTCCCTCTTGTGATGGGTGCATAATTTGCTCATCTGCTGATTAAAAGTGTGAACAAAGCATTCTGCTTCTCTGTTGGAATATGGATGAAACAGTGTGCTTCTGATGTAACAAATTCCGTTGTTTGTGGAGGGATCTTTGAATTCTCCAGACAGTCACAAATAAGTCTAATAGATCCTCAAGGTAAAATATGGATTTCAAGGCTTGACAAGTGCCATGTGTCATTGTAGAGTGCATGGGTACCACAAAAGGAAACTTGATACATATGTCAATGACAACCAGCCAACAAATGTTCCAGTAGGTTCAAGCAAAACCCAAATGCAAATGCTGCCAAGACGCTTCAGGCTTTGTTGAGGAGGAGCTGTCTGGTGTTCTACACAAGGAGGCACTGAGCCATCATCTGCTCTATTTGTGAGTCAATGCCAGACCATGTGCAATGTCAGCAAGCTAATTGTTTGGTGTGGACCATGTCCCAGTGACCCTGATGAAGCAAACTAAGAACATGCCTCAGGAGTTACTACACGCAACTGTTCAGATGCAGTACATAGCAATAAGACACCCTGTAGCACTGACAACTCATGCCAACATGCAAAGTATTGATGAACCACCAGGCTAACAATATGTTTAACAATGCAAGGCCAACTAGTGTGGATGTAGTGCAACAGAATCTGCAAATCCAGGTCCACTGCCATTGCCTGGGTGATCTTCTGGTGATCTAATGGAAACTGGTCGAGCACTTCTGAGTCCTGTGCATCATTGTGGCAACAAGATGCTTTAGACGCATCAACGTCTGCCTCTGATCCCAAGGGAAGATGTGAAAGTGTGTCCACATTGGCATGCTTTGCTGTGGGTCTGTACATTATCTTGCATTGGAAGTGTGGTAAGATGAGAGCCCAGCATTGGAATTTCTGTGCCGTGTGATTCAGAATGGGCTTGGATGGGTTAAAAAGTGACTGCAAAGGCTTTTGGTCAGTGACCAAGTAGAACTTGCTTCCATTCAGATACTGATGAAATTTAGTCACTCCATTGATCATAGCAAGAGCCCCCTTCTCTATCTGAACAGCTCTGTCAGCAGAACCAATCATCTGTAAGAGTACAACACCTGTGCCATATGAAAAAGCATCCACTGTCAAGACTACATGTTTGGAACAATCAGAATTAAAGAGGCAATGATCACTGACCACAGTGTCTGAGTTGTCGAAAGGCAATGTGACATTCCTGGAAGCATGCAAAAGGTACAGTCTTGTGACAAAGGCAGTGCAATGGTGATACAATCTGAGCTGCAGTCAGAATGAAGTGAATGTAATATATCAACCTCCATAACACTGTCAAATTCAGTAACATTCTTTGGAAACTGGAGGTTATGAGTGGCCTGTAAGTGTGATACTCTAGATGAACATCCTGAAAATTAATTATATGTCTCAAGTATGCAGTCTCAGTTTGAAAAAATATGAACTTGTGTCTGATGCACTTAAGCCTTGCCTCTGATAACACATGGAACAGGGTGCACAAATTATTAAGGTGCTCATCTGCTATGTTGATACCACTATACACCTAAATAATTTGTACTCAGATACACAGATGCTGCTAATTTTTCCATATAGCACTGGAAAATTGCTGGTGCAGACACACTACTGAAAGGCATGTGAAGAAGTTTGAGGAGACCTCCATGTATGTTAATACCAGACACTTGCTGTGATGTTCATCATAAGGGATCTGGTGGCATGCATCATGTAAATCAGTCTTAGAGAAGTAGTGACCAGCCCCCAAACAGTAATGAAATTCATCAGGCTGAGGCAAAGGAAATGGGCCAGTCACTGTTTGAGGGTTCAGCATTGCCATAACATCTCCACAAATAAGCAGTTTGCCTGAAGGCTTCATGATGAGTACTAATGGAGATGTCCACTGACTGGCTGTGATGGGTGCAGTAACATTGCTGTCCTGCCACTGTGAAAATTCCTGGGCAGCCTCTTCACAGAGTCCATGTGTACAGTGCGAGCCCTGAAAGAGTGAGGCTGTGCATTGACTTTCATGGTCACATTCATAAAAAAATTAGAAGCTTTGCCCAAGCCAACAGCAAGCAAGTCTTTGAATTCAACACACAAATGACCAATACCATCATTTGAATCAAAAGTAGTAACTGACAACACACTGTCTACCTCATGCAACCCAAACATGTCAGAGCCAAAAATGTCAAAAATATCAGTCTTCTGCAAATTCTGGTATATGACAGGAAGACTGTATGAACCTAGCACTGGCATGTATTGTCTGTTACATGCTGTAAGCTTGGTGTGTGATGTTTGCAGCTTGGACTTGCCAAGAAATTCATAAGTATTGTGACAGTGCAAAGAAACCAACGTACACATATCTAATTGTAACTGAATAATTTGACTAGTTATCGCAAGATCCACAAAGAGTTCATTCCAGAGGCACTGCACCAAAGAAGAGCTAGTGATCGCTTGAATTGTCAACAACTGCACATCTGATCAACACTAGAAGCTGTGTTTAGGTCAGAGTGCACCATATGTACAGTGAAGTTTGATTTCTGTGGGTGCATATTAGGAAAGGGAACCTTCTTCTTCTGTAAGCATACCACTAGTACATCTCTGGTTTTTTCACATGAAGAACAAGCTGTGTTTCATAATGGGCATAAGTGACACTTTTACACTGAGAAGCAGGACTTCACACTAGTGCCTTGATGGCCTGGCTGTTTACATGGCTAGCTACAATGAGCTGGAGTGGATCACTGACAACTCAAATTGTAAGTGGCTTGTTTATGCCCTCACTCAGTGTTATTGCTAGGCACTGCAGCATAAATGTTGATGACTGAAAACTGTCTACAGCACTGTCATAGGCATATTGATAGTCAATAATTTGCTGCAAAATACTAACACAAATTCTTTACAGACGAATGGAAAAACTAGTAGAAGCCAACCTCAGGGAAGATCAGTTTGGATTCCGTAGAAGTACTGGAACACATGAGGCAATACTGACCTTACGACTTATCTTAGAAGAAAGATTAAGGAAAGGCAAACCTACGTTTCTAGCATTTGTAGACTTAGAGAAAGCTTTTGACAATGTTGACTGGAATACTCTCTTTCAAATTCTAAAGGTGGCAGGGGCAAAATACAGGGAGCAAAAGGCTATTTACAATTTGTACAGAAACCAGATGGCAGTTATAAGAGTCGAGGGGCTTGAAGGGAAGCAGTGGTTGGGAAGGGAGTGAGACAGGGTTGTAGCCTCTCCCCGATGTTATTCAATCTGTGTATTGAGCAAGCAGTAAAGGAAACAAAAGAAAAGTTTGGAGTAGGTGTTAAAACCCATGGAGAAGAAATAAAAACTTTGAGGTTCGCCGATGACATTGTAATTCTGTCAGAGACAGCAAAGGGCTTGGAAGAACAGCTGAACGGAATGGATGGTGTCTTGAAGGGAGGATATAAGATGAACATCAACAAAAGCAAAACGAGGATAATGGAATGTAGTCGAATTAAGTCGGGTGATGTTGAGGGTATTAGATTAGGAAATGAGACACTTAAAATAGTAAAGGAGTTTTGCTATTTGGGGAGCAAAATAACTGATGATGGTCGAAGTAGAGAGGATATAAAATGTAGACTGGCGATGGCAAGGAAAGCGTTTCTGAAGAAGAGAAATTTGTTAACATCAAGTATAGATTTAAGTGTCAGGAAGTCATTTCTGAAAGTATTTGTAAGGAGTGTAGCTATGTATGGAAGTGAAACATGGACGGTAAATAGTTTGGACAAGAAGAGAATAGAAGCTTTCGAAATGTGGTGCTACAGAAGAATGCTGAAGATTAGATGGGTAGATCACATGACTAATGAGGAAGTATTGAATAGGATTGGGGAGAAGAGGAGTTTGTGGCACAACTTGACCAGAAGAAGGGATCGGTTGGTAGGACATGTTCTGAGGCATCAAGGGATCACCAATTTAGTATTGGAGGGCAGCGTGGAGGGTAAAAATCGTAGGGGGAGACCAAGAGATGAATACACTAAGCAGATTCAGAAGGATGTAGGTTGCAGTGGGTACTGGGAGATGAAGAAGCTTGCACAGGATAGAGTAGCATGGAGAGCTGCATCAAACCAGTCTCAGGACTGAAGACCACAACAACAACAACAATTTGCAAAACTTGCTGCAAGGAAGGGTCAGGATATTTGAGAATCTGTTCCCATATTCTATTATCAGCCATGTCCTGCACAATGGTGTCACATATCATGAGATCACTATAAGACTTGCCACACGCACATTTATGCTTACACTGCCTAGTAAGTCCTTGCAAATCTGTCACCCACAATCTATAAATTTGTCCAAAATGTTGGTGCCAAAGGTAATTGCAATTTTGATAATGATAATTGCAACACAGGCATGTGTGGGGCGTTGCCAAATGTGTTGCACAATGGCAACTGTTATTCCCTCATTGCTAATGACAAATGAGTGGAAGGTGGCCAAAAGATCTGTCACCATATGCTTCTGGATTTGCAACCATAAGATTACTCAACACAAATGCAGTTTGAATCAATATAATTGTACTCAACGTATTCTGAAGGACTGCTACAGCCAGCCGCGGTGGTCTAGCGGTTCTGGCGCTGCAGTCCGGAACCGCGGGACTGCTACGGTCGCGGGTTCGAATCCTGCCTCGGGCATGGCTGTGTGTGATGTCCTTAGGTTAGTTAGGTTTAAGTAGTTCTAAGTTCTAGGGGACTTATGACCTAAGATGTTGAGTCCCATAGTGCTCAGAGCCATTTGAACCATTTTTTGGACTGCTACACTGTTGACAACTTGTTACAGCCCTGCAAGCAACAAACAGAGGCCTGACAAAGGCATGCATCAATATACACTGAATGTTTGCAACTGGAGCTAACTGTAAAAGACTTTGAGAAATGTTTCGACCAACCAGCAACACAGAAATCTCATTAGAAACATGGACCTACAAGTAGAAGTAGCATTACAAGACTGGTACCCAAGTGGCTGCCACTTCTAACTCCTTCCTGGTGGTCCTCGTTCATCAGCAACCTGGAGATTCTTCATTGATGGTGATGTTTCAAGCACCACCTGTGATGCCCATATGAATCTTCGACAACTTTGAATCCCATGTCACCATACTGCCTTACGCAGTTCATAAGTTCTGCAAAACCCAGTCTGCACTTTTTGCCCTCTGGAACAGGCCTCCTGAGGAACTCCAATGCTGGCACCTGTTCTGAACAGTAGATGTACAACACTCCTTGTCCTGGTGGAAAAACTGAATGGAGTGCTCTGCATCTTTGGCAATTTTGAGGCTACCATCAATTCTGTGATGGTTGTGGACTTGTACCCCCTACCAAAGTCAGAGGATATTACGGCACACCTTGCAGGAGGGCAAGGTGTTTGTGAAGGCTGACCTTAAAGATCATCTGTCTAAGGAACGATTATATACAAGCACTCTCTCACAGAAATATATGTACCTAAAGACTGGAAAATTGCTCAAGTCATACCAATACCCAAAAAGGGAAGTAGGAGTAATCCACTGAATTACAGGCCCATATCACTAACATCGAATTGCAGTAGGGTTTTGGAACATATACTGTGTTCCAACATTATGAATTACCTAAAATAAAATGATTTATTGACACACAGTCAGCAACGATTCAGAAAATATCATTCTTGTGAAACACAGCTAGCTCTTTATACTCAAGAAGTAATGAGTTCCATTGACAATGGATGTCAAACTGATTCCATACTTTTAGAATTTCAGAAGGCTTTCAACACCATTCCTCACAAGTGTCTTCTAACCAACTTGGATGCCTATGGAATATCGATTGGATTCATGGTTTCCTACCAAAAAGGCCACAGCTCATAGTAATAGATAGAATGACATTGTGTAAAACAGAAGTAATATCTGGCGTTCCCCAAGGAAGGGTTACAGGCTCTCCATTGTTCCTGATGACATAGGAGACAATCTGAGTAGCCGTCTTAGATTGTTTGCAGATGATGCTGTCATTTACCATCTTGTAAAGTCATCAGATGACAAAAAAATTGCAAAATGATTTACATAAGATATCTGTATGGTGCAAAAAGTGGCAATTGACCCTGAATAAAGAAAAGTGTGAAGTTATTCACATGAGTACTAAAAGAAATCCACTAAATTTTGATGATGCAATAAGTCACACAAATCTGAAGATTGTAAATTCAACCAAATACTTAGGGATTACAATTACAAATAACCTAAATTGGAATGATCACATAGATAATGTGGTGGGTAGAGTAAACCAAAGACTGCAATTCATTGGCAGAACACCTAGAAGGTGCAACAGGTCTACTAAAGAGACTGCTTACACAACGCCTTTCTGCCTTATTCTGGAGTACAGCTGTGTGGTGTGGGATCCACAACAGGTGGGGCTGATGGATGACATCAAAAAAGTACAGAGAAGGGCAGCTCATTTTGTATTATAATGAAACAGGGGAAATAGTGCCACAGACATGATACGTGGATTCGAGGAGGCATCATTAAAACAAAGGCAATGGGATCATCTCATGAAATTTCAGTCACCAGTTTCCCCCTCTGATTGTGAAAACAGTCTGCTGGAACCCACCTACATATGGAGAAATGATCATCACAATAAAATAAGAGAAATCAGGGCTCATGCAGAAAAATTTATGTGCTCGTTATTCCCACATGCGGTTCAAGAGTGGAAGGGTGGAGAGAGAGTTTGAAGGTGGTTCATTCAACCCTCTGCAAGCCACTTTATTGTGAATTGCAGAGTAATCACATAGATGTAGAAGCTTTCATGAAGATGAATGTTCATCTACAGTAATGTGCTGAGTTGTTGTTGTTGTGGTCTTCAGTCCTGAGACTGGTTTGATCCAGCTCTCCATGCTACTCTATCCTGTGCAAGCTTCTTCGTCTCCCAGTACCTACTGCAGCCTACATACTTCTGAATCTGGTTAATGTATTCATCTCTTGGTCTCCCTCTATGATTTTTACCCTCCACACTGCCCTCCAGTCTAAACTGGTGATCCCTTGATGCCTCAGAACATGTCCTACCAACCGACCCCTTCTTCTAGTCAAGTTATGCCACAAACTCCTCTCCTCCCCAACCCTATTCAATACCTCCTCATTAGTTATGTGACCTACCCATCTAATCCTCAGCATTCTTCTGTAGCACTACATTTCGAAAGCTTCTATTCTCTTTCTTAGTCTAGCTTCTAAGATAAGTCGTAGGGTCAGTATTGCCTCATGTGTTCCCATATTTTTTTATGGAATCCATACTGATCTTCCCTGAGGTCAGCTTCTACCAGTTTTTCCATTCATCTGTAAAGAATTTGCATTAGTATTTTGGAGCCATGACTTATTAAGCTGATAGTTTGGTAATTTTCACATCTGTCAACGCCTGCTTTCTTTGGGATTGGAATTATTATATTCTTCTAGAAGTCTGAGGGTATTTCGCCTGTCTCAAACATTTTGCTCACCAGATGGTTGAGTTTTGTTAGGAATGGCTCTCCCAAGGCCATCAGTAGTTCTAATGGAATGTTGTCTACTGCTGGGGCCTTGTTTCGACTCAGGTCTTTCAGTGCTCTGTCAAACTCTTCACGCAGTATCATATCTCCCATTCCATCTTCATCTACATTCTCTTCCCTTTCTATAACATTGCCCTCAAGTACATTGTCCTTGTATAGACCCTCTATATATTCCTTCCACCTTTCTGCTTTCCATTCTTTGCTTAGAACTGGGTTTCCATCTGAGCTCTTGATATTTATACGTGGTTCTCTTTTCTCCAAAGGTCTCTTAATTTTCCTGTAGGCAGTATCTGTCTTACCCCTAGTGAGATAAGCCTCTACATCCTTACATTTGTCCTCTACCCATGCCTGTTTAGCTATTTTGCACTTCCTGTCAATCTCATTTTTGAGACGTTTGTATTCCTTTTTGCCTGCTTCATTTACTGCATTTTTGTGTTTTCTCCTTTCATCAATTAAATTCAATATTTCTTCTGTTACCCAAGGGTTTCTACCAGTCCTTGTCTTTTTACCTATTTGATCCTTTACTGCCTTCACTATTTCATCCCTCAAAGCTACCGATTCTTCTTCTACTGTATTTCCTTCCCCCATTCCTGTCAATTGTTCCCTTATGCTCTCCTTGAAACCCGGTACAACCTCTGGTTTAGTCACTTTATCCAGGTCCCATCTCCTTAAATTCCCACCTTTTTGCGGTTTCTTCAGTTTTAATCTACAGTTCATAACCAATAGATTGTGGTCAGAGTGCACATCTGCCCCTGGAAATGTCCTACAATTTAAAACCTGGTTCCTAAATCTCTGTCTTACCATTAGATAATCTATCTGAAACCTGTCAGTATCTCCAGGCTTCTTACATGTATACAACCTTCTTTCATGATTCTTGAACCAAGTGTTAGCTATGATTAAGTTATGCTCTGTGCAAATTTCTACAAGGTGGCTTCCTCTTTCATTTCTTCCCCCCAATCCATATTCACCTACTACATTTCCTTCTCTCCCTTTTCCTACTATCGAATTCCAGTCACCCATGACTATTAAATTTTCGTCTCACTTCACTACCTGAATAATTTCTTTTATCTCATCATACATTTCTTCAATTTCTTCGTCATCTGCAGAGCTAGTTGGCATATAGACTTGTACTACTGTGGTAGGCGTGGGCTTCGTGTCTATCTTGGCCACAATAATGCATTCACTATGTTGTTTGTAGTAGCTTACCCGAACTCCTATTTTTTTATTCATTATTAAACCTACTCCTGCATTACCCCTATTTGATATTGTATTTATAACCTTGTATTCACCTGATCAAAAGTCTTGTTCCTCCTGCCACAGAACTTTGCTAATTTCTACTAAATCTAACTTTAACCTATCCATTTCCCTTTTTAAATTTTCTAATCTACCTGCCCGATTAAGGGATCTGACATTCCACGCTCCGATCTGTAGGATGCCAGTTTTATTTCTTTCTCCTGATAATGTGCTGAGTATGGATTACTTTTCTTTTTAATTTTTCTCTTTAACTATCTACACATCTAAAGAAATCTTTGAATGCTTTTACAATTTTCTCTTGGTTTTAAGTTAGAGTACCATCAGTAAGAGCATACCCAGGATCTGTGGGCAGGGGGGGGGGGGGGGGGGGGGGGAACCTATATTAGTTTTATAGACTGGAGGAATCTAAGAATTTCTTGCAAAATAGTAATGAAAATTCTTGATTGACTATATTAGGTATCTATTCCTTACAATGTTCTTAACTAAGAAAGTATGGTCTGTGAAAGATTTCTACATGCATTATTGGAACTTTATATTTTAAAATAATTGTATCATTATGGAAACAGTGTGTCTACTTCCTAAATCCAAAAATACGACTTAACAATTTAATAGTTTGTACCAGCTATTGTTCATTACTTTCATATAAACCAGCTACAGCTTTTTATCTCCTGAAGCTGTCATCTTTTTTATTTTATATCATAATCAGTACATTTAATTCATACAGGAACAACATTCTAATGAAAGTCATATGCTTGTTTACTAATGAGTATGCATAAGCTGTTGATTTTTATTAATGTGTGAAGTATATACTTGGCACTGTAGAAAATGCATATTTGATCACACTACATGTATGACTCCCACAAATATAACAGAACCTTCCTACTTGCATAAAGGAAGGAAGTACAGAAGGCACAATGTAATGAGGCTTAATGCTGATAAAGTCATCTTAATACAATGTATATTGCAAATTAGCTTTGATACACCATATATCCACTCAGTATCTGACAGTGCTTCAATATGCTAGTGTGTGTCACTCATCATAACTCTAAGTAGATTTAATAATACAATAAATGACACCAGTGTGTACATTATGAACATCTCTTTAAAGAGAGCATTTGTCACTAACTCATTCTCAACAGTATGTTCTGTAACATTACTGACAGTTATCTTTTTAAACATGACAAAATATAGCAATTCAAATGCTTCCAGTGAGATAAACTGAAAGAAGTATAGAAAAAGACAACTCAGTTCTCTGAATGCAGTGGTCATTTTGGAAGCAGCAACATTTTTTTAAAAATTGTACCACTTTAAACCAAAGGTTCATGAATGGTTATACATAGAAAATATAGTAGTAAAAATTTAATTTTATTATAATTTGAAATAACACAAAATTTATGTCATCAAAAAAGTGAAAGAAATTTATTTTAAAATTTATGTAGTGGAAAGGATAATTCTTCAAAAGAAACACTTCACCAGGAACTTCTTGTCAGATTAACATCGTGAACAGGATGAAAGATTCATTCTGCAAAGTAGTTCACGAACAGTATCAATAACTTTGCAAAATCAGAACAGTTTGGTGCTGGTACAGAACTATGTTTCTTAAAGATTTATAGAAACAGTGGTTATTTAATGGGTCAAGACATGGCACAAGTATTTGAGGGAATGGCTGACATCTTTCACTGAATGGTTGATTTGGGAGAGGGGACCAAACAGTGAGGTCATAGGTCCCATCAGATTAGGGACCAATGGGGAAGGAAATCAGCCACGCCCTCTCAAAGGAACCATCCTGGCATTTGCCTGAAGCAATTTAGGAAACTCACGAAAAAAGTAAATCAAGATGGCAGGACATGGGTCTGAAACATTGTCCTCCCGAATGCGAGTCCAGTCTTTTGCTGATGACACACAATCGGCAACACCACATTGCATTTACCCAGTAAATGCCCTTGTTATTCAACGCTGCCAGCCATTGTTGCAGAAGCGTTCATGCCATCATTAAGGACAGACTAAACATTTGCAAAGTGTACATCCAGTTGTTGCTTTACCATCTTTGATCAACAGAGGAAGCATGTCACATGGGACTCTCATGACACATGCAGCTCTAGGTCAAGGAAGGAAACAAACGCTTGTCATGAGTACTGGCTGTAGACAATATATGGTGTCACTGGGCATCTGAGTCAAAATGGCAATCTCCAGTGGAACCATCCAGATTTGCTGCAACCCAAAAAATCCATTGCCATCCACAAAAGGGTGGGAAAGTTGTGTTTGTCTTCATCTTTGGCCAATAGTGTCTCCTCCTTATTGATTTCCTGCAGCATGGGACAATTTTAAATGTGCAGTGATACAAACCTTTACCACCTTTCCAAAGGGATCACAACAAAAGGACCACAGCAGCTCACCCATGGGATCATTCTGGTCTATGATAATGCAACACACCACGCAGAAAATGCAGTCAAAGAACTCTTGCAGACATTCGAATGGGACTCCCTCAGTCACCCTCAATAAATTCCAAAACTGCCTTCCTGTGAGTATGCCCCTTTTGGTGAGTTGAATAATGCTCTGAGAGGTAAAATGTTTACCTCAGATGAAGATATCAAGAGGAATTTTATATAATGGCAGTTTACTGCCTTTTGTTACAGTATGACAAGAACCACAACAGTGAAGGGCGATAAATCTGAAATAAAGGTACAAGTTCCTGTTCACTGACCTCTGGGTCATTTTTCTTTAAGGGACTCTGGAAAGCCCTAGATTTCCAGTGTTAAAATAGAGATTATAAATTACATGTTTTCTTGAGGAAGCTGAAAGCTTTACAGGTTATTTGTTGAAGTATTTGCTACAACTTAAAACAGGGAATTTTAAAAAATTTATTTCAGTTGGTAGAGATTAATTTTTTCTAATGTGATGAAAATTCACTAGTTTTTGAGCCATTTTTTGTTTATAAATTCACTAGTATACAAGTTTATGGTAAAAGGCTATTAAGTTATGCAGAAGGGACTATGTAACTTTTCCTGAAAGTCTGAAGCAAAGTGGTTTGGTAGATCCCAAGAAAACATTTAATTCGTATGAAAAAATAAAACTTTTGGGAACTGAGTGACCAAGTTTGGGTGACCCCTTTAGTGCGTTCCATGTGATTGGATGGATTATCTTCATCTTCTGTCAACTTCTCCTGTCAGAAACCTGAAGATGTTCCTTGCCTAAAGCAAACATCGTTCATACCATGTTGCAACCTATCTTCATTCCCATGTTTCAAAATACTTTGCATCTTACAACATTGGCATCACTGAAAGTAACAACAGTGTCATATACAGCAAAGGAAGTGTTCCTATCTAAAGAAACACAATCTTGGAGATTCTTGACCATATAACACTATTTACATTTTCGTTGGGGTTTCGAGTTATTCCATGAACACACTTTTTCCAGAGTTCAGGTGCTGCTAAGTGTCTGAGAATAGGTTTTACCATCTCCATTACCACACCAGAAAGTCTGTATTTATGAGTGTACACTTCACCAGTTAGCAATCTCTTGTTGTATTTACACCAACTGTGCTCTTCTTTGGAACACAAGCAATGATGGGACTTTCATCGGATGAAAAATTATGAAAAAAAAAGCAGCCCAAACACCCTTCTTCTTTTTATGGCACTGTGTGTGTTTTGCCTGATAGCCATTCCATAATAGTTCTGTATTTTGTCAATTAACCTTCCCTTCCCATCCAACCCTTTACTATCGCTGAATTTTTTGTATGAAGCTTTCAGTAGCTGAATTCTTGATCCCATTCATTTCTGTACATGTCAAATACACCCAGATTTATGCACTACAATGTCATTACCTTAAGGCTTCAGTTCTTGAAGATGTTTGGAAGTAGTAGAAATGGATTAAAATTTGTGCTGCAGCCAGGACTCAAAAATGGTTAGCATTTCTGCCTATCAAGCAAGAAGACCTGAGTTCAAGTACAGTCCCCCTTCAGCATTGTAGCCGTTTGGATGTGCCAAGCAAACAGGCCGGAGGGCCCCCTTTAGCATGAGCTTTGTTTACATCCGTTAGGCTTCACATAGTGATGTATTGACTACTACAGATCATGATGGCTCTTTCTTACTGGAAGGTGACTATCAAGTTCACATTCGATGCACAATACACAAGACCAAAAGCACACGAATCTGAACGTTTCATGCGCAAAATGGTGAAACTAGATCCCTGGGAGCTGATAGGAATTGACCTATCAATAGTGGCCAGTGTTTTATACGTAAAACTCATAGACAAGGCATTGTGCCATAGACTTATTTGTCAATCCATTGACAGTTACCGCTTTTACCATACCGACGGGAACTTGGGAGTGATTTCTGTTGATCATGCTGGTCTTGGAGTGAGAACGGTACGTGTATTCGAACTTCCATTCAAAGTTCCTGCAGACATGGTTATCACAGCACTTCGCCCTTATGGCACAGTCCTTAATCATGCTACAGAGAAATGGACGAGCTTCGAGACGTATCCAACTCTCAGTGGAGTGTGCCAAATAAGAATTGAAATCCAAAAGCACATACCATCTTATGGGACAATAGATGGCTGTCAAGCCATTGTTATATATGATGGTCAACAGAAAACCTGCTCTGGCTGGGGGCAGGAAGGCTATGTGTGAACTGACTGTCTTCAGTGATGTCTAGTACAGCTACTTTGGGACACCCAGCACCCGCCATAGCAGATGACATCGCTGACTATTGTGAACGTGTAAGCATTACAGAACAATGTGGACAATGCTCATGACAAGCTGTTTCCCATAGAATTTGTGAGTATCGCCCCTCATCCCACGTCACTGACAGTGCAAATGGCCTCATCACACCACCAGCCAGACGCCCCACAACAGCAGTGGAGCCATGGTCCTACCACGCTCCAGTGGAACCCATCTTCAGATGTGGAAGTGGATCCGCAAGAGGATCACACTGAAGAGCATCTCTCAGCGGACGTGGAAGCTCCACCATGAAAACAGCGTCGAAGAAATGAAAGAAGAGATGGCTGTTCAGAGAAGATGAGCACCACAACCGAGGTGACGAACAAGACACTGCAAATGATCAAAATTCGTTTTAACCACCACCAGACAAGAATGATGTCACATCCACAGTTTCAGTGCCACAAACTGTGGAGAAGCCAACACATCAAAGAGACACGATGGACACAGGTACCCAACGGGATGGGGTCCCATCTGCAGATGAAATTCCGTTACCAGCGAGAGTCCTCATCAATGCATTAGTAGATTGGTCACAAGAAATGGAACAAACTGATGAGATGCAGGAGGCTGACGTTTAATCATTGGCTCCCACCAACAATGGGTCGGGAGGGAACCTTGCCCATGGTGGCCAATGAGGCGGTCCTGGTCCAGGAAGAACGCTCCGCCGACAGCCGATTAGTAGATGCGTGACTTCACAGCAGTGCACAACCAATAAGATGTCACACGTCTACTGTATTGGTAGAGTTAACATCAGTGGTATTTGTACCTCAGTAAAGATACAAATGCTGCAGGACATAGTATTTCTGCAGGAGGTATGAAACAATGCCCAGTTGAGTTTTACAGTTATGACGTCTATTGCTCAATAGGTTATGATGACAGCCATACTGTTATGAGAAGGAATAATGGCTGAAGATGTGGAATACTTACCATCAACCCTTGGTGTTACCCTGACTGAAGGGGATGTACCCTTGGTGAATGTTTACACACTGTCTGGCTTGACCAAGAGACACGAATGCACGACTTTTTAAACAGAGGAAGTGTCACCGCAATTTCGAGGACGTCAAGAGAATTATATTGTCAGCGGTGACTTCAACTGCATTCTACAGCCCGAGGACCAATGACCAATCTTTGCTCCTTTCCCAGCGTTACAGATGCTGGTTCGGGATCTTGCACTGCATGACATCTGGGAAATGACACTCAGTGACAGCTGCGGTTATACGTACTTTACAAGCCACTCAGCTAGCCAACTAGACAGAGTGTATGTGTAACATGGGCTACGCCAGGCGATGGTTGATGCCGAGGTGTGGCCTACGGCCTTTACAGACCACCAGGCTTACATCTGCACCATCGCTCTGTCAAAACAGAAGACATGGTGCAGTAGGGGCTCATGGAAGCTTAATGTTACCAACCTGCAGGATGAGAATTGTTTATGGGTGGGTGAAGTCACATGGCAACAATGTCAACGGCATCAACGTTCATATGATTCAATGCTTAAGTGGTGGCTCTGCTGCATCAAACTGGCTTTACACAAAACATTCACACGATATGGCCAAGATAAGTCACATTGGCAATGGGTGACTTCCCAATTTTATTTCACAGCCCTATGTGAGTTGGCGAAACAACTACCATCTCCTGACCATCAGCAAGCTGACCAATGTATCAAAGCACAACTGCAGCATCTTACAGCAGCGAAGAAGGAATGAGTTAAAGTACATGTCAGGATGCTCAACGAATTACATAATGAATGGCCATCATTCCACTATATACTGAGAGAAGGAAGGCCACATTACAGAAGGATATTGCACGTGCTTTTGCTCACCACTACCGCAGTTTCTATGTATAGGACCAGCTGGACAGAGCAGGACTGGCAGATGCGCTTCGTGAAATGCCAGCAGATGAGCATCCCACTGAAGTAGATGGCCTTCTACATCTACATCTACGTCCATACTCCGCAAGCCACCTGACGGTGTGTGGCGGAGAGTACCTTCAGTACCTCTATCGGTTCTCCCTTCTATTCCAGTCTCGTATTGTTCGTGGAAAGAAGGACTGTCGGTATGCCTCTGTGTAGGCTCTAATCTCTCTGGTTTTATCCTCATGGTCTCTTCGCGAGATATACGTAGGAGGGAGCAATATACTGCTTGACTCTTCGGTGAAGGTATGTTCTCGAAACTTCAATAAAAGCCCGTACCGAGCTACTGAGCGTCTCTCCTGCAGAGTCTTCCACTGGAGTTTATCTATCATCTCCGTAACGCTTTCGCGATTACTAAATGATCCTGTAACGAAGCGCGCTGCTCTCCTTATGGCTGAAATCACTATAGATGTTCTGGATGCTGCCCTAAAGTGTGGTGCATTAAACAAATCCCCTGGACCAGATGGGCTCCCCCTTGAGTTATACCGCACATTTGTTCCTCTGATGGGACGGACGTGGGTACAGATGTACAATGAACTCTTAAAAGCTATCTTAAGTGTCCCTACCGAGTTCACAGAGGGTATCATGATACCTGTTCCAAAACCAAGTGGTGGTCATAGACATTATTGAGTGGAGACTACAGAATCTTTGCACATATCTTCTGTGCTCACCTTCAAGCAGCGATAAAGGACAAAATAGATTTAGATCAAACGTGTCTAAGTGGGAAGAGCAGTATACACACATTACTAGGGGCATACAGGGATATCATAGCATTGATGTCGGCATGTTGATTATGAGGAGCCCTTGTAGCAGTCAATTTCGATCACGCTTTCGACCAAGTGGACCATGTATATCTCCAAGGGGGTGTGGATCCGATGGGAATCCCCCTCCAGTTTGTGGACACGATCATGATGTTGATTAATGGCACAAACTCAAGAGTCTTTGTGAAAAGTATTAGCTCAGAATCTTTCATGATCCGTCACTCAGTGTGGCAGGGTTGCCCCCTTTTGCCATCTTATTTGCAGTTGCTCTTGAACCTGCAATATACAACCTCTGACACTGACTTGAAGGTGTCCAACTGTGGACCACATCTTTACAATGCTGCGCATGTGCTGACAATGTCATTCTTCTGGTCAAGTCAGGAGATGAAATCCAGGCAGCACTGAAATGGCTCCAGCAGTATGGAGCAGTGACGGGTAGTGTCATCAACCTACGAAAGACCCAATGTATGGAAGTGGGCAGAGGGCTGTCACTAGGGACAGCAGTGTCCATCACCAAGGCCCCCACTCTCAAGTGTTTGGGAGTGGTATTCCACAGGAACATACGATGTATAGTGGCTGCTGCAACAGATTCACGCATTGGTACGACAACATCCACTGCATTTCATAGATATGTTCCAGTGTGCACATTATGTCAATGTCTATTTGGCACCAAAAATAAGTCACTTGGTACACATACTGCCATTGCCCACCATGATCGCGTCAAGACTACAGTAGTCAGCCTTCGGACATTTCGTTAAGTGCTGACCACCTCTTCAAAATCAGCTACGACACCTTGACACTGCTGCTGAGAGGAAGAGGCATTAGACTTGTAAAAGTGAAGAATAGGGCACGTGTGCTATTTCTTAGTATGATGCAGTGCTGTTGGTAAACTGAGCACGTCACCTTAATGGGAGTTGTGATCAACGAAGTGGCTTCCCATTCACTCTGTCCACCAGTCAATGTAGGCCACATCACAGCACCATTTGCACGCTTTCGAGGATTCTTCGTCGATTACAGTTATGTTCAGGCAATTATGTTCAGGCAATTTGCTGGAGACCAGGCTGCCGACAACGAAAGACATATATTGAAGCTTCCTTCAGCAACTATCTCACAGTGTGGCCGAATGGAAGTACCCGGCGGTACTGTGGCAGATAACATGGAGAGTGGTCCATTTTCCCTCTCTCCTTACAGAGGTATGAGCATTGTGGTATGTAGTGGTGAATGGCAAATTCCCAAACCATCAACAACTGTGCTCTATTCATCTGGTAGACATGCCAATATGCCCCCACTGTGCAGTTGTCGACTCCGGTGGGCACCATTTGGTTTGTTGGGTGGTAATGGACTGTTGGCCTCTAATGAGGAAAATGCTGGCCCTTTTACTGCGTATGGCACACACGACGATCAAAGCTGATGATTGGCTGTTCCCGGACAAAGTATACTTTCCCACCATCAGGACAAATGCTAGGTTATTCTAATTCTTGGGTTCATTATTGATGGACCATCTGGCTAGTTGGGGTGTTCCATATACGGGAAGTGAAATGAGGAGATAGCTAACATTCAGGAACTAACATTCAAGCTTGATGTATTCAGGGCAGAATATTTAGTTTTTAAGTTAGCGATAAGCTGTCCTGGATACATGCCAACATGGCCGTTGCAGGGTCCCATTTTCTTTTCTTTCTTTTTCTAGTGAACTCTAGACAGTGTTGGTAGCAGTTTTTTTTTTTTTTGTTTGGTTGTGTTGAATGGTACCTTTAGTTTCTGTTTGTTGTGTTTAGCACCTATGAAAGAGAATAAAAATCAATAGACACAAAAACCACCACAAAAAATTAAAAATACAATAACTAAAATAAATAAAAAACTCCCTTTCATACCTTGAACCACATCCCCAGAAAAGGGAGGGAGGAGACATGGTGGCCAGACCATCCTGCCTCTTCCAGCCTGTGACGCGACACCCTGAAAAAAAAGTCCCAGCTGCAGTACAAATTTTAATCCAAAACTTTCGTTGTATACATACTGGTGGTAGATACTACACCACGGAGAGTACCATCGAATGCTGCAGTCACACTGAACAGCCAAAAAAACTGGTACACCTGCCTAATATCATGTAGGGCCCCTGAGTGCATGCAGAAGTGCCACAGTGTGATGTGGCACAGACTCAACTAATGTCTGAAGTAATGCTGGAGAGAACTGACACCATGAAGCCTGCAGGGCTGTTCATAAATCTGTAAGATTATAAGGGGTGGAGATCTCTGCTGAACAGCACTTTGCAAGGCATCCTGGGTATGCTCAATAATGTTCAAGTCTGGGGTTTTGTTGGCCAGAGGAAGTGTTCCTGGAGCCACTCTGTAGCAATTCTGGATGTGTGAGCTGTCCCATTGTCCTGCTGGAATTGCCCAAGTCCATCAGAATGCACAATGGACATGAATGGATGCAGGTGATCAGACAGAATGCTTATGTACGTGTCATCTGTCACAGTATTTCACAGTCTAACGTAGATGTCTCAGGGGTCCCCTGTCACTCCAACTGCACATGCTCTACACCATTACAGAACATCCATCATCCTGAACAGTCCTCTGCTGACATGCAGGGTCCATGGATTCATGAGATTGTCTCCATACCTATACACATACATCTGCTTGATACAATTTGAAATTCAAAAAATGGTTCAAATGGCTCTGAGCACTATGGGACTCAACTGGTGAGGTCATTAGTCCCCTAGAACTTAGAACTAGTTAAACCTAACTAACCTAAGGACATCACACGCATCCATGCCTGAGGCAGGATTCGAACCTGCGACCGTAGCGGTCTCGCAGTTCCAGACTGCAGCGCCAGAACCGCGCGGCCACTTCGTCCGGCTCAATTTGAAATGAAACTCATCCAACCAGGCGACATGTTTCAAGTCACCAACAATCCAATTTGTGAGCCACAAAGTTTTGTGTTGGGCAGTTATCAAGGGCACATGAGTGAGCCTTCAGATCTGAAACCCATATCGGTGATGTTTTGTTAAATGGTTCATGCACTGACACTTGTTGATGACCCAGCATTGAAATTTGCATCAGTTTGTGGAAGTATTGCACTTACGTCATGTTGAACGATTCTCTTCAGTCATCATTGGTCCCATTCTTGCAGGATCTTTTTCTGGCCGCCACAAAGTTGGATATTTGATGTTTTACCGGATTTGTGATGTTCATAGTACATTCATGAAATGGTGAGACAAACTTAAATCTTGATAACCTCCCATTGTAGCAGCATTAACTGATCTAACAACTGCACCAGACACTTGTTGTCTTATGTAGGTGTTGCCTACTGCTGCACCGTATTCTGTCTGTTTACGTATCTCTGTATTTGAATACGCATGCCTATACCAGTTTCTTTGGGGCTTCAGTGTATTACTACCTCTTCTACATCATTCTTCATAGATTCTATATAGACATTCTTTACTTTAGACTCTATAAATCTGATATGGTTCATAAACTTG
The DNA here is from genome assembly GCF_021461385.2 of Schistocerca piceifrons. Lineage (NCBI taxonomy): Eukaryota > Metazoa > Arthropoda > Insecta > Orthoptera > Acrididae > Schistocerca > Schistocerca piceifrons. The sequence continues at coordinate 551,393,008 of NC_060143.1, forward strand.
GTTGGAGGTTTTGGAAGATTAATCATGCTACAGAAAACTGTACCTGCAGTAGCACCCTTACCAACTGTATGCAAGGCATAGACAAATCTGATGTGTTCATAGATTTTATTATCATTTTCTCCATTTGGAGTTACAGCAACACTGTTACAAAAGGTTGTCGTGTATGAACACTTACCACACTTCAGTTCCATTTCATTGGCAAGTCCTACATATCTTTTTACAGGGAGTTCCAGACAACCTCACTACACTGAATAAATTTTACAGTTTGCAAAAATCACGTTGAGAACTGACATATCAAATATATCAATCACATCTGAATTGCACATAAAACATTCATACTTTTCACTAACTGAACTGAGCTTCCTCTGCAAAGTACTTTCTTTCTCACTTTCATTACAATTATCAGGTTTACCAATGTTAGGTTCATGAACTTGGTTATCATTTTTATTGTTTATGACAATAACACCCACATTTGGTGTCAAACATGTCTCCATTTCTTCAAAGCCTTCAGAGGACTTGTAGCCATTTTGTTTTTATCCATGGTTATCCTTCAGTAAAATAGAAACTTCAATGAATGGAATTCACTATAAATATTTTCACAATTACAAAGAAGCAAATAAATATGAAATGCATGACAATTCAGTGGGTGATATTTGTATTGAACTATCACAGGCTAGCCACAACCTTATTTTGTGACATTTATCTTCTCTCACATCACTAACATGTACATGATGTAGACTCTTGAATATAACATTTGACAGCAGTGTAACAGTGCCACATGAGACACATCTGTGCAGAACATATTTCAAAAAAATTTAAAAATAGTTGTTGTCCTCTGAATGGAATATATTATATATCAACTGAAAGGGAAAAGTCTAGACTTTTAAAATGCAAAAAAGTAAAAATTGAACATTTCGTGATTTTGAATCTTTCCACACCCCCTTAATGCCCCTGATAACTTGGTGATTGACTTTTAAATGAGTCAAAGATAGAAGCTATCCACCAGTCAATCACCAGATCATTCTCAAGTGCCAAGTGCTCCCTATGTTGTTCTGTTCTGCAGGTACACCCAGGGCCTTTTGAAGTGTGGTTGGTTGCATGCATGCTGCCAACACTGCTCCTTCCTTTATTCAAGCTATACTCATAAATAAATGAAATTCACTAATAGGAAATGAATGGAATTATTAGGGTTGCAGCAGAGAAGATTTACTGATGCAGAACAATATCAGTGACAACCATTAACAAATGCAGAACCTGCAGTGTAATGAATCTGTTGTGACAAGTGAAAATTTGTGCCTGACCAGGATTCAAATTTAGCTCTTCTGTTGTCAGAGCAAGTCTCCAGATTCACCACAAGCTTTCTTTATTCATGGTATTTTTTTGTTAATTTTTAACACTACTGCCTGTGTTTTCTGCAGTGAGGTGAATGAGAATAGCACCAATGGGTAACAGATTTAATGGGCAACAGTGGGTTGCCCTGATACAGGGATATGTACTATGTGAATTAAATAGACTGAAATTAAATGAATGACATCAGTGCGGATGATAAAGAATATGCAATGACATGAAATGATGTCAGTGTAAACCATTTAGAAATTTTGAACCTACTGTGCAATGAGTCTACTCTCACAAACTACAACCTGCACCAAATAAGGACTGAAACCTGGATATCTCACTTTGGTGAGCAGCCAACTTAATCATTAGGCCGTCTGAGCACATCCCCAGAACTGGGTCAGTCTTTCATTGTCGCTGATGATCTCTGCAATTAGGCCTACTTCTGGTCATACCGCCTGAGATTCTCTCATGGGAGTATAGCAAACAGAGATGGAATAGATTTGGCCAAGGAACTATGTATTAGCCAGATGTCTATATCGATTGATCAAATTCATTGTAATGAAGGGTTTGCAAACAAATTCTTACTCCTAATGATGTTATTGTTGTACATGGTGTAGGAGTACCTCTGATTGCTGACACTGAAAATTTAAGGTGTGATAAGATGTGTGTTCATACAACCTATGAGTTAAAGAATGAGGTCATTAGCATGATGTGTACCTTTAAGGTTCAGTCTGGCACAAGCTCATTTATTATGACATATTCACTACATTGCTGGTTCGGCTTTCTGCATAGTTTTCAGGTCTCTAATTCCATATCATTCTATCTTCATTACCACTGGCACCACTGAAATTAATGCAGTCTATATACATCCCTGTGGCTGTAAAAATGATTGTCCACCACCCAGTCACTCCAGTGGAGTTCTTCCTACATACGTCTGGAAGGACCTCTTGTTATAGTGCTCAGGACTAATAGAAGGAAACATTAGCATCAATGACAGTCTGAACCAAGCATGGAAGCATGCTCACACAGACTACTATTTTAGGTAATTGCTCAAAATAAGCAGAAATTCTGGGTTAGAGAATTGGTTTGGTTCAACTTTCCATTCCTCACAACATATTAATTCCATAGTATGTTCTCCATTTCTGAACTATTGTTATGATCTTATATCATATTATTGCATTCTCTGATTTTATCCCTACTGACTATGTGAGTAGATTTCACTTCACTGAATTTAGTAGATTATTATATATCTTTATTGCTGGGTAGATCAGAGACCTCCATGAGTATTCCCACACACTGTGGGGGAATCACAGGTTGCAGTGTTTGGAGGAAGTGGGAGGAAACATCAGTGGCAGTGGATGTTTGAGTCAGGCTAGAGGTGTGCTCAGATGTATCAGAATGTAGTTAAACACTGACTGATTACAACAAGCAGGGGATCTAGGCTTTTAAATAAAGTCCCAGTCTGGCACAAATTTTTGTCTGTCACAACATAGTAGCATTTCCTCTGACACTTTCCTCTCTCTTTCCAATTAAAGACTCTCTCTGGTCCCACAACTCAACATTTGTACAATCTTCATATTTAGATCTGTGACCACTTGCTAAGTGCAAATACACTCCTGGAAATTGAAATAAGAACACCGTGAATTCATTGTCCCAGGAAGGGGAAACTTTATTGACACATTCCTGGGGTCAGATACATCACATGATCACACTGACAGAACCACAGGCACATAGACACAGGCAACAGAGTATGCACAATGTCGGCACTAGTACAGTGTATATCCACCTTTCGCAGCAATGCAGGCTGCTATTCTCCCATGGAGACGATCGTAGAGATGCTGGATGTAGTCCTGTGGAACGGCTTGCCATGCCATTTCCACCTGGCGCCTCAGTTGGACCAGCGTTCGTGCTGGACGTGCAGACCGCGTGAGACGACGCTTCATCCAGTCCCAAACATGCTCAATGGGGGACAGATCCGGAGATCTTGCTGGCCAGGGTAGTTGACTTACACCATCTAGAGCACGTTGGGTGGCACGGGATACATGCGGACGTGCATTGTCCTGTTGGAACAGCAAGTTCCCTTGCCGGTCTAGGAATGGTAGAACGATGGGTTCGATGACGGTTTGGATGTACCGTGCACTATTCAGTGTCCCCTCGACGATCACCAGTGGTGTACGGCCAGTGTAGGAGATCGCTCCCCACACCATGATGCCGGGTGTTGGCCCTGTGTGCCTCGGTCGTATGCAGTCCTGATTGTGGCGCTCACCTGCACAGCGCCAAACACGCATACGACCATCATTGGCACCAAGGCAGAAGCGACTCTCATCGCTGAAGACGACACGTCTCCATTCGTCCCTCCATTCACGCCTGTCGCGACACCACTGGAGGCGGGCTGCACGATGTTGGGGCGTGAGCGGAAGACGGCCTAACGGTGTGCGGGACCGTAGCCCAGCTTCATGGAGACGGTTGCGAATGGTCCTCGCCGATACCCCAGGAGCAACAGTGTCCCTAATTTGCTGGGAAGTGGCGGTGCGGTCCCCTACGGCACTGCGTAGGATCCTACGGTCTTGGCGTGCATCCGTGCGTCGCTGCGGTCCGGTCCCAGGTCGACGGGCACATGCACCTTCCGCCGACCACTGCCGACAACATCGATGTACTGTGGAGACCTCACGCCCCACGTGTTGAGCAATTCGGCGGTACGTCCACCTGGCCTCCCGCATGCCCACTATACGCCCTCGCTCGAAGTCCGTCAGCTGCACATGCGGTTCACGTCCACGCTGTCGCGGCATGCTACCAGTGTTAAAGACTGCGATGGAGCTCCGTATGCCACGGCAAACTGGCTGACACTGACGGCGGCGGTGCACAAATGCTGCGCAGCTAGCGCCATTAGACGGCCAACACCACGGTTCCTGGTGTGTCCACTGTGCCGTGCGTGTGATCATTGCTTGTACAGCCCTCTCGCAGTGTTCGGAGCAAGTATGGTGGGTCTGACACATTGGTGTCAATGTGTTCTTTTTTCCATTTCCAGGAGTGTATTTCCTATTTTTATTACATGAAAGAGTTTCATTCCATTCAAAATGATTCATCTCCCCCTCCTTCGTTCCTTTCAGAGTCTGTGGACTGAAAAAATTAATCTTTTATGCAGATTCTGTTTGTCCATGTTGAATAGTGTGACATATTTGCCCAGAATTTTGTCTTTTCAGTGACTTGGTTTGGCAACCTGGAACAGTTAATTAGTCAAATGTATGCACTTCTATGATAAGTGTAAAATTTGTTTTGTGGTGAATGTAGTTTGGTAAGCTACGACAACTGAAATGGCAGTAATACAAAATTGCAACAACATAATTTTCATTTATAAATAAATACAGTCTTCAAATTTGTTGGGCAATCATGCAAAATATCTTGATATTTTCTGCAAATAAAAGCACAAAAAAAATCCTAGTGTCTGAAACTATTAGTTTTTCCCTTGAAGTAGAAACAAGAATAGGTCGGCAAGATTATAAAAGAGGGGCATGTAACTCAGACCCCAGAATGTCAGCGTCACACTTCTGAGGATCATGGACAGTAAACCTCATCCTAATAGGTGTGAATAAGCCTGAGACAGTAGCCTAAAGGAAGGCAAAGTTGAGAGAAAGAACACATAGATAGAATAGTTACAGATAGAAATAAAATGGTTGTTATACTAAACACCACTCCACCCAAAACATTGCCTCTATCATTGATAATGGCCTTAGTTCAATGAAGAAGAGCCCACTAGTTTCTTAATGTATGCCAATTTAAGCTGAAGTCACTCATCAATGATTGCATCCCATAGAGCTGCCAAACTGCAGGGATGCTGAAACTTCCTGCCTAATTAAAACTGTGTAACAGACAGGGACTCTAACTTGGGACCCTTGTGACATTACAGCCTTTATCACTGCGGTTTTTAACATGTAAAAGTTTTTTTTTCTGTATTCGCGTCAGTATGTGCGAACTTTTAACATATACCAATGAATGTTGTAACCAGATATCTTTGCCGCGCTCCTGAAAAGCGCAGAATATCACGATAGCTATAAACTGTTATACGCTGCTATCGACCAGTAAAAAAAAACGATGCACCTCTGTTTAAAAATAACAATTGCCAATTTTTACTTCTGCAGGGAGCCGCGCCACTCTCTAGTTCTTCTGTGAATGTGTTGCGAGTCGGACGCAAAAGTATTGTGCTCCATACTGATATAATCATTTTATTGTAACTTTAAGAGTTTAAGTGATTAAAAAATATATGTAGCCACAAACAAGCGAGAATGTATATCATGAAAATTCGCTCCACCGCCACAATGGTTGGCCATGTTAATGTAAGTTTCCGTTTCATAATATAGTACTTGAAGCCTTGAAGTTTATTTAATTTCAAAGAAAATCTCTCAACCTTATTTTCATTAATTATACTTGAGATAATTTTTCCTGTTTAAAAGATTTATGCAGCTTATGATCCAGCGTGTGTTCTGTCGGAACAGGAGGCTGTCGTGACGACATCGTTATAGTATTTATTCCAAGTTCTTTCAGTTCCGTTGATATGTTCGTACAAATCCAATTAGTTGGTCCCTTAGGTTTCTTTCATGTAACTTCCGTCTGTTTTCTCCGCGCGATCTTCCTCTGAAAAAAAATTCTGTTCATTTTTTTTAGTAATTTTCGATATCGCGAATGAGAAAAGACAGCCCGCCTCCTGCTCCGAACGGAACACCACGACTTTTCTAACGTCGGAGAGTACCGCAGGAATTTTCCGCTAAAAGGTAATAGAATTTCTTAAAGCTGGATCAATTACACATGTTGCTGCTGTTCTCCGACAAATCTGGTGTGATTAATAGTAATTTATTCTGTCACGACAAAAAGAACCAATTTTATTTTTACCAAAGCAACAAAGCTTTCAATCAAATTACAAAAAAAAAAAAGAAAAAAAAAAAAAAATCATACCAGATCTGGCGCCCGACCAGGGACTTGACTAAAATATTGAAAGTGTCACGGTACTAATATATGATTGTCTTATTTCATGTATCGCTCTTTGGAACCCAATGCTACATAAAATTACGGATGAGCAATAAATATACGCAATATTGAAGGACGCGGTATTTACACAAATATCTTGGGATTTAATAAGACGAAGATTTGCAGTTTTGAAGACAACGCCGAGTGAGTACCAAATTTTCGTTTGCCATGGTTCTGTCTAAAGAGTAGCTCATTTGACCTTTCAAATTCGACCTCACTCTACCCTTTCTGTAGCTTAACGTAAAAAACCACTTTTTTTTTCTACGTAAATATTTGAACATTTTCTGTAACCTTTTGCTTGACTATTTGTTTTATACTGTAGTTAGTATTCTCGTGTAAGTTCAAGATGGATGCCATTTCAGTCTTTTCTGTGTATCAGCGTTGGCAGTCAATTGTTTCAACGGCGTTGACTCCATCTTGTCTTTTTGCTACAGACGTGTGTCAGTTATTACCCACGTAACATTAGACATTTGACGAAGCGCCGCGACTTTAACTTGCGCGGCAAGAATAATTGACAATCAGAATTTCAGTTGGCAGTACACATTTTAAGTTGGCAATAGTTGAATTTCATTATGGCGGACGGACAATCGAGCACGAACTCTACAGACGAAAGCGACGGCACTGTTAACAAACATTACCGACTCCGCTCACGCGGAACGACGGGCCGGACAGACGACAGACAATAGGTAGTTAACGTGGACGACACTCAGCAGGAAACACCCACCTCCCCGATAACGCTATCAATTGACATTGTCAAAATGTTACAGGAATTGATACTAGATAGCCAGGAGAGGGAACAGCGCGAACGTGATCGCGAACAACGTGAGAAAGACAGAGACAAGTTTTAATCAGAGTTGAAAACGGATATGACAACACAGATTGACTCAGTTAGGAATGACGTAGTACCACCATTGATGCGAAAGTAGGTACCCTCACTACGCAAGAAGGCTCTCTCACAGCACAGATAGATTCGGTTAAGGGTGACGTCACGGCGCAAGTAACCACTTTGACAACACAGATAAGCACTCTGAATAACAAAATTGATAACATTGGTCAGAATCTCACAACTCAAATTGAAGCGTGTCGCAAAGAAACCGATTTGGTAAAACTTCCGTATAAAACAGTTGCACGACAGGTAGACGAGTTAGCGACAGCGGTAGCCACTGTAGAATCAAAAGTAAGTGCAATGGCGAATGACATTTCGGACCGAACTATTGAGGAAAGAGTTAACAGTAGTGTTGCTTCGCACACTAAAGCACTTACCGAACATTACAAAGAATGGATTGATGTACAAGAGAAGCTTGTTGAGGAGAAGGTTACACGTGACTTGAAAGATGTTGTTAAATCCGCAACCTTAGACATATTATCTGCACCCGGCAGTTCAGGAGACACTGTTTGTACTGAACTAGGCCAAATTAGACGAGTGTTTACCCGGGATTTGCCGGAATGGCGGAAGCAAGTAACAGATGAGATATCCGACCTGAAACAGCAAATTCAAACACTACAGTATGATAACCAGAGTGACGGGAAACACTCACTACCTTCTGAGCCAGATGAACATCAATACCAGACAACACAACACACCACAGTACATTCCGCAACCGAAAAATTAATTTAACGATTCACACAACAACAACACTGAACAATTGACACTCACAACCCTCATGAAAGAGGAGAATGTATTGAAACACAGAGTTTTTCAACCATTCCAACCGGAAAAGCGAAATATTCATCCAGTCGTTTTCCCAAAGAACTTTTCAGGAGTCTTTCCAGCTTGCTGGAATGACAAACAGAGAATACAATTCATTACCGGATACATACAAGGAGAAAGTGCTATATGGGGAACCGTGATGGTTGATAAGTGCAAAACATTTAGCGAGTTTGAGAAGAATTTTTTAAGCAAATTTTGGAGCGCAGGTGTTCAGCAACGCCTACGCAAAGAGGTCTACAACGCCGAACCTTTCCATTCGAACAGTGGCGGACTTCGCCGGTACTTTGAAAAGTACTTGAGAAAGATACAATATTGGGACACTCCCATAACAACAAAAGATGTTATTATGATCCTTAAGTCAAAACTACCCATTTCCATACGCGAAAAATTAGTGAACGTGTCAGAGGAAGGTCAGGACGCATTTTTATCCGTCGTTGATTCGCTCGATCTTATACACGAAGACGCGCGTGCGAATGCTAACCGTAAGAACAACAACGCAGGCACGTATTCGAATGGAAACGGTAGTAACGGAAATGGTTCACACAAAACACAATACGGAAACAAACAGTACAATAACCGCAATAGAGGCCGAAACAATGGTTACCGTAATGGTAAACACAAAAACAAGCATTACGGCAACCAACGGTACAATCCAATATACAACACGCAACAACAGTATTACGGGAATGCCCCATACCAATCAAACAATAACCGTAGTAACTTCTACCAGAATGGGAACAAATACAAGGGTAAACGTTGCAACAATCAAAACTGTGGAGGTCAGCTACCTCCACCACAACCCTATGGGCAGCCACAACACCAGCAACAACAGCAATACACGCCTCAGCAACAACCATTCATGCAACAACAACAGTACACGCCACCACAACAGGACTTTAGATACAATAACAATAAACCAAGAAAACAATACAATCCACCGGTATATTTTACGCAGGCAAGTAATGTACCGATTTTTCAGCCTGGTAACCAAGTGCAGTACCAACAAGGGTTTGATACAAATCAACACACACAATGGGTAAAAAACCAGCGAGAATGGTCAAGTGATGTGACAGAAGAATCAAATCAGTCGCATCACAAGAAAGCGGAAAACTAAAGGCAGCACCTTTTCGCCTCCTTGGGGATGCTGCGGGACATAATGGGGGCAAACTCGACCTTGAACTACTTAACGTAATACGTTATGATCGCGACACTGACTTGAGAGACGATTTGTTGCAGGAAAATATTGAGATGGACTTGAAAGACGTATGGGAAGACGAAGTACAAGCAATGACTAAAATTTACATAGCCAATACACCAACAGATGCTATTATTGATACTGGTGCAAACGTAAATGCTTTATCACTATGTATGTTTGAGAAAGTTTCTGCAGGGATGAAAATTTTAACGTTACCAGTACAAGGTTGTTCTGTAACAGGAGCGGTAGGATCTTTATCACAGCGTGTCAATTTGCAAGCTCAGGTACCGATAAGGATTAATTCTACTTCTTTCATGTGTGTATTTCTAGTAGTTAAGAATTTGTCAGTGTCATGCTTATTAGGAATGGAGTTCCTGAGGAAGAATAAGGCAGTTATTGATACAGAAAAGGGTATCTGTACAATCCGAGTAGGTGAACAGGAGGTAACGCTGCAATTGTTGCGCGGCAAGGTCAAAAGAGTCAACACTGAGCACAAAGTTAAGGTACGCAGACTGGTACAGCGAATGTTTTTGAACCAAGCACACATGACAAGACAGGGTAACAGTTGGACGGATTTTGATACTGATGACGGACTTCCGACTACAGAAGAGATTTTGAATAAAGTAAGCGAATCAAGTGAACTTGATTACATACGAAGGCAAGATTTGCTGCACTTACTTATGAGGTATCTTCATGTCTTTTCTTCGAAACCTGGAGCAATACGTGACTACGAATATGACATGAAGGTCGCTCCCCATTCTACTTTTTGCAAGACAACGTACTCTGTCCCGTATGCAAGGCGCGAGGCTGTGAAAAATGAAATACGTAAAATGCTTAAGTGGGAGATCATTGAACCGTCAGACCCACCTTACAGTAGTCCGTTATTGCCAGTTTTGAAGCAGGATGGTAGTGTACGTATAGTTTTGGATGCAAGAAACATAAATAAAATAATTATTCCAGTAAGAACTCGACCTGAGGCTATGGATGAACAATTACAAAGGTTTCATGGAGTAAAATTCCTCACATCGGTAGACTTGAGATCGAGCTACTGGCAGGTCAAGATGACATCACAGTCTCGAAAATATACAGCGTTTATATTTGCAGGTAGATCATACCAATTCAAAGTAGTTCCATTTGGTTTGAATGTGAGTTCAGGCGTATTCATAGCTGCACTTGATCATGTATTAGGACCTGAACTGTTGGATCGAGTAACAGTGTATGTTGATGACTTACTGATTGCTACGAAATCTTGGGAAGAACATTTAGACATGATAAGCAAAGTTTTCCAGAGGTTTGTTGACTATGGAGTCACAGCTAATCTACATAAGTCTAAATTTGGTAAAAGCGAGATTAAATTTTTAGGACATCTTGTATCATCACAGGGAATTACCCCAGATCCAGACAAACTAGCAGCTATTAAAAACTTTCCCGTGCCCTCTTCTAAACGCCAGTTGAAAGGCTTCCTCGGAATGACTTCCTTTTTCAGAAAGTTTATTTCGGACCAGTCGATGAACAGTCAAGCATTGCATGATCTTCTAAAGAAAAATACTCCCTGGAATTGGACGCCAGAGTGTCAGGCAGATTTTGATCGCATTAAACAAGCACTTCTTAACAGCAATATTTTGTTCCATCCAGACATGGATAAAGAATTCTGTATTTCGTCAGATGCTTCATTTCAAGGGCTTGGTTCTTGTTTGTTTCAAATAGAAGTAATTAATGGAAAAGAAGAGATAAGAGTTATCAGCTTTGCAAGTAGGGTTCTCACAGAATGTGAGAGGTCATACTCGGTGACAGAGTTGGAGGCTCTGGCTATTGTATGGTCCTTTAAAAGGTTCAATTACTACATCCATGGTCGGAAAATTAAGGTCTTTTCTGATCACCAAGCTCTTAGTTTCTTGCTGTCGTGTAAACTTCTTCATCCATGTCTTACACGATGGAGTCTCTTCTTGCAAGAGTATGATTTCGAAATAGTATACATCAAGGGTAAAAACAACATTATCGCGGATGCTTTGTCACGCATGCCGCAAGGACTTCCCGAGTCCAGTGAACTTATCGAGCAGATGTCTAACTACCGAATTCTTCTAATGAAAGACCCACTACACAGAAAGTATGTCCTTCAGCTCTGCAAGCAGATGCGTATACTCCAAGAAACAGATCCCAAATGGCGTAAGGTCAAACAACTTCTTCTAACAAAACCCGATCACCACTTGTCCAAATTTTATAAACTACACAACGATGTTTTATTCCATCGAACTTCTCTCCTCTCTGGTAGATGGTGTGTGTGTATACCACACGCATACGTTGAACACCTTATCTGGTACACACATCTTTCCTGGGGTCATTATGGACCTGAAAAATGCAAACGAAAGATTTCTGCGTAGTGCTATGTACCAAACTTGCACCATCGAATCCACAAGTTGTTAAGTACATGTCTTATCTGCCAGAAGGCAAAACCCTTCAACCATTCGAACCTAATTCCTCTGAATCCAATTATTACTGAGAGACCAAATCAAGTTCTGGCCCTTGATCTCGCCGGCCCCCTGTCGCAAGGGAGGGGAGGGGTGAAATACCTAGTCGCATTGTTGGATCTTTTCACAAAACATGTGAGACTTTATGCAGTGAAATCATCCAGTGCACTTCCGATCATCCGTCGAATCGAACAAGACTATTTTCCTCGATTTGGCAAGCCGGAGGCTATTCTATCAGATAATGCATCGAATTTCACTGGCAGACAATGGCGCAATTTTCTTGCCAGACATGGCATCAAACAAATACTTATATCTCGTTTCAGACCGCGATCTAATCCCACCGAACGTATCTTCAAAGAGTTCAATAGATTCATTCGAACCTACATACCTAATCGACAAACCCGTTGGATTGACTTTGTATCTTCATTCGAGCAGATTGCCAACAATCTTCCACACTTCTCAACTGGATTTACACCTGCGGAATTAATTACGAGTCATCGGGAAAGATATGAATGGTTAGATCCCATACCTAAAATTGTAGAACCAGAATTAGATTTAGATGCAAAACTTAGGCAAGCATTGGTATCCTTAGCTGTACAGGCGAATCTACGCAAGAAGTCTTATGACAAGAAAGTATCTAAGGCTCTTACATATGATATTAATGAAAAGGTGCTTTTATGGACACATTTTAAGCCAACGAAGTTGTTGAAAAGAAATCGGAAATGGAGGCTATTGTACGACGGACCATTTGTAGTAATTAGAAAACCACATACAGGATGTTATCTAATAGCGGATCCAGCATCTGGCAGAATTAAAGGATTGTATCACCACCAGGATCTCAAGAAGTATAACGAGGCAAAGTAACAAGCAAAGGAACATTAGCCTAAGGTTTAACCTGTGAAACACTTCGGTATTCAAACACACCAATACGAGTACTCACACTTTGGCGAAAAACTATGGAGGTAATTGAAGATTTGATTTATTATGGCGTACGAAAAAGAAAGCACTATCCATTTGAGAGGACAGATTCTCAGTTAGTTTTAAGTTAGTCATAGGTGTAAGCAGTCCAAGTTGGCTGTTGGCATTGGGGAATGCCGTTATTGGTGAAAGGAGATACGGAAGGAAGTAGCAGATTGCCACCTTCCAACTCCAATGAATATATATATGTATGTGAAATATTAGGTTAAGCAATTTCTTTTTCAGTCCTCAAGATGGAATGTTAGTCTTTAAGTGTACAGAGTACAGCCTATTGCGTGTAAACTGTGCGTTATTGTAACACCGCCATGAACTATACATTTTGTTAGCGCGATCTTCAGAATTAAACAGATTTGTGTAGCCAAGTGTTTGAACTGTCAAAAGCAGTAAATAACAGAGAGAGAGAGAGTATCACGTAGTATTTGATAGTTTTCAGGAGATTCAATCTCAGATTCAAAGTATCATCTACGAACAGTAAGCCTCATAAAGATTTAATAGCTAAGCAACAAAGCATTTCCTTTATTCTGTTTTACAACAGCTGTTAGGTCATGTAGTCGAGAGTGCCACTACATGGAAACATATACGTCGTACTGACAAGTCTGAAGTATTCCTGAGGGTAAACGTTTCTTCTTTAAACATGTAAGATGCACTAAAGTAATTAGCTATTTCACAGCCAAGCCCGACAATCGCCCAGAAGGAAGCGTGAGAAACTAGAAAGCTGTCACCAGATATGACTCACATTATAATAATAAAACTAAGATCTGATATTAGATTAAAGAATAGCCACTTGAAGGCACACGTGACGCATGTCATGCATCTAAGGTCACAAAAATATCCTAGTGTAGTTGTGCTAGAATTTGTATATGTATATAGTGTATTTATGTTCATATTTGATCCTCTCCTCTTCCACTTCCCCATCCTATCTCATTAAAAAAAAGTGTGGATTAGAATTTGACAGGCTCATCTGAGTGCTCTTTAGACGGTTGAAGTGGAAACGAAATTTGTGGGAGAGATCCGTTAGCGAAAGTTTTGTTCTAATCGCGTATCGCGAGTAGCAATGTTAAGAGATTATAATAATTCCGCGAGTAGTACTTGCAGCCAGTAACTTTATGAAGCATGAATCTTCCGGAGAGAAATGCATGAGTATGCTCGACCAGTAGAGACAGAATTTGTTCAATCTGTGCTCTACATAAACAGTGACACTAAATTTGGAAGAGAAACGAAATAACAAGCTGCTTAAAAGATTTGTTTTAAGAAAAAATTTTACCTTTGTAAAAGAGAGAGAGAATAACCGAAATAATCGTGCCTTGATGCACAAGTAGTGGTATTCAATACGCTAATCCGGCGTGGCGTGACTGAAAAGGTTAACAGAATTTTGTGACTGTAAGCAAACTTAAGAAATGTATGTATGTATGTATGTAATTTATGGACATTGTTTAATCTTGTAATGTATTTACCTGTGAGTAACTTGAAATGCGAACTTTGAAATCACAATGTGAGATGGGAGATGTGAATTTGCAGACACTCTAAGACGTTCTAAACAAAATGCGAGCGATAAAGTGTACAAAATACGTGTGCAGTGACATGTGTACACGCAAGTGCAGGTAGTGATAGCGATCACAGCAAAGCATTTTGCAAACTATATGTAAAACGTTGGCTTCACTTACCTGTGTGTAAGCAGCATGGCAGGTCGCAGGGACTGTCATGTGAAATCCTCGAAACAGACGGTGGTATTTTCTACCCAAGTTTTCGATACGCCGATCGACGATGGAGAAAGGACACTAGACGTGTGTTTTCCGCGTCTTCTCATTTTAGCAGAGCGCGAGTGACACACGTTAAACTTCATACGAGCATACACGAGCGCGTGTTGCACTGGACTAGTAACCGGCAACAGCGCGGAGCTGCTTGCAATTGGACTCAACAATTAACATTTGAAACACAACCGACGCGCGCGCTGTGGAGGCGTGTCATTGACCTTAGAATGTTTTCCGTCTCACAACTACGCAAGAGACATTGCTAAAGCTATCACAGTGAAACTTAATTATGAACTTTATTTATTCTGTAAAAAGAGAAGTCTTAGCTTCAAATTAATTTCCACTTAATCAGTCACGTCGGATATTTTGCGATAGATAGTTAAATAAAGACAAGGCATTACTGAGCACTGAAACGTTAACTGGAAGGGAAGGTTATCAATCCTGTCCAGAATCCTATAAAACGTTTACCTGTAAGTCTACATTATAGCACGAACCTAACACAGGTTTCTTTCTGTTTATTTGCATGTAAACGACATGACGCTTGACGCGAGACACTAGAGAGGCAGCACGAGCGAACACAAAAAAGACGCTACCCAGGGTCGTGACCTCTCGGACGACGCCGCTCACCGAACGAGAATAGACGTTGCAGACTCCGGTTAAGTGAGCGTGTGACAAATAGAAGTGTACAGTGTAGTGTCAAGTGAAACGTCCTGATTAACAACGACATTCTAAAAGAATCTAATGAAACGGATAAAAAACATTACGAGACCAAACAGGTCACAGACAATTTTAGAGGACTGTTTAAGTAATTATTTCAATGTATCTATGTATGTTTGTCTACTGACATGTTTTGTTTTCTATATAGAGTATTACTCATTTATCTTTGTGTGTGTTAGACTTAAGATTGTTTTTGTCATATTTTGTTTCACAGTAACAGCAATTAAGATGACAGCCTTTATCACTGCAGTTTTTAACATGTAAAAGTTTTTTTTTCTGTATTCGCGTCAATATGTGTGAACTTTTAACATATTCCAATGAATGTTGTAACCAGATATCTTTGCCGCGCTCCTGAAAAGCGCAGAATATCACGATAGCTATAAACTGTTATACGCTGCTATTGACCAGTAAAAAAAACGATGCACCTCTGTTTAAAAATAACAATTGCCAATTTTTACTTCTGCAGGGAGCCGCGCCGCTCTCTAGTTCTTCTGTGAATGTGTTGCGAGTCGGACGCAAAAGTATTGTGCTCCATACTGATATAATCATTTTATTGTAACTTTAAGAGTTTAAGTGATTAAAAATATATATGTAGCCACAAACAAGCGAGAATGTATATCATGAAAATTCGCTCCACCGCCACAATGGTTGACCATGTTAATGTAAGTTTCCGTTTCATAATATAGTACTTGAAGCCTTGAAGTTTATTTAATTTCAAAGAAAATCTCTCAACCTTATTTTCATTAATTATACTTGAGATAATTTTTCCTGTTTAAAAGATTTATGCAGCTTATGATCCAGCGTGTGTTCTGTCGGAACAGGAGGCTGTCGTGACGACATCGTTATAGTATTTATTCCAAGTTCTTTCAGTTCCGTTGATATGTTCGTACAAATCCAATTAGTTGGTCCCTTAGGTTTCTTTCATGTAACTTCCGTCTGTTTTCTCCGCGCGATCTTCCTCTGAAAAAAATTTCTGTTCATTTTTTTTAGTAATTTTCGATATCGCGAATGAGAAAAGACAGCCCGCTTCCTGCTCCGAACGGAACACCACGACTTTTCTAACGTCGGAGAGTACCGCACGAATTTTCCGCTAAAAGGTAATAGAATTTCTTAAAGCTGGATCAATTACACATGTTGCTGCTGTTCTCCAACAAATCTGGTGTGATTAATAGTAATTTATTCTGTCACGACCAAAAGAACCAATTTTATTTTTATCAAAGCAACAAAGCTTTCAATCAAATTACAAAAAAAAAAAAAAAAAAAATCATACCAGACCCTTGACTTTCATGGACAAATAATCTGATTTGACTTTATTTTGTTTTGATTATGTTTTCTTTTAGGGCACAAAAACAAATAAGGTTATACTCACCCGAGTCAGAACTTTAGAACACGAATGCAAAAAAAAGGCGTCAAAAGTGACTACATGTTACAGCCAATTAATGGAAGGAAAGAAAGCTAAGAACAAGGCTTCCTCTTGCAGATAGATCCACAAAATATGCTGTAGGGTCGACAGTGGTCTCAAACTAAAGATTAAATGTCTTTCACCATATTGCTACAACAAATAAAAAGTAAAACACGGTCAACAGCCTGTGTGTCATTCGCTACAACAGCTGCTAACTCAGACAACAAACATACATTAGAATGTAAGTGGTTAAAAAAAAGGGCATTTGGTCAGGAAATGGTGAACTGTCAGGGTTGATGATAATGAGCACAAAGTTGTGTGTGATCATCACTTAAATAGTGATGGCGAAAACTACAGCGCCCAATATGCAACCTAGGTAATATGATCTCATGGCGAGAGGGCCAAGAAGAGGTCAGCTAAACTGCTGGGAGAATTTTAATCCCCCAGAGCTTGTTCCCATAATGGGGAGAACAGTGGTTATGCCAAAGTGACATCACTTGCTGACAGCAACTCTAAGATCATTGGAAGGAATGGAAGAACAAGTGGGCTGAAGTAGGAGGACTGCGGCCTTGGCAGCAGTATCAGCAGCCTCATTTCCTGTCAGAGCAATGTGACCTGGAACCCACAAACTCACAGAGGCTGCCTCAAGAGTGAGCAAGTGGAAGCTGTCTTGGACCTATTGCACTAGGGGATGGACTGTGTACAGTGCACAGACAGAGACTCTGAAGGGCACTGAGAGAATTAGAGGAGATGACACAATTAAAGCCTGTGTCGTCAGATGTACTGCACAGCCTGATACAGACTGAAGAGCTCTGCTGTAAATACTGAACAGTGTTCTAGAACCTGATACCGAAAATCGTCGGTACCAATGACAAAGGCACACCTTACACCAGTCTGAGAGCCATCAGTGTACATAAAGATATTATCACTAAGTTTCATGTGAAGGTTGAGAGACTCACAGCAGTAGATTACAGCTGGAGAAGTTTCCTTAGGAAGTGAATGAAGTCCAAGGTGAACACGGGCTGCCACATGAAGGCAAGATGGTCAAGGGTTCACACCCATTGGGAAAGTATCAAGTACCATGAAGTTAAGCTGCCAGAGCAATAGCTGAAATCGAATTCCAAGAGCCAGCAGAAAAGAGGAACATGCCCCATACTAGTGTCAAGGGAGAATGAAGCGTAGGACTGGTGGCCGGGCATGGCAGACAAATGGCATGTGTATCCGCTGATTGGTTGGTTAGTTTAAAAAAGGGGGGAAGGGACCAAATTATGGGGTCTTCGGTCACCTGTTCCTAATATAACAATGCCACAATTGTTAGAATAAAACAGACGAGACATATAACACAAAACAGAAAGAATGGCTAAAGCACAAGAACGAAGGAAAGGCAACGAACACTAAAAGGAACAAAAGAGGCCAAGGAAACAACAGAGAGACGCTAGAAACAGAAGAGAGTGAAACAAGAAAGCAGATTACAGTGGCTGGCCGACCACGAGAATAAAAAGGAAAAGCCAGCCACTCTGCAACACATTAAAACCTCCACCCTAAAAGAACTGGGGTGGTGGACATAGAGGGACAAAGGACATGCACTAAAGTTTAGATCAAATTATAAAACCCACCCTCACGAATAAAACATAAAACTAAATCAGCCAATGGGGCGTTGTCAGATAAAAAGAGTGGCAACAAGTCCGGTAACCAAAGATTTCGTTAAAGGGCAGTCAAAGTGGGACAGTGCACTGAACTATTGGCCACTGTCAACCAGGCGCCGCACTGAGACTGAGGTGGGTCTTCACAGTGCAAGAGGTAGCCATGGGTCGCCCAAGCACGGCCAATGCGCAGCCAGCAGAGGACAACTCATGCCCTGTGAGAGGCCCGCATGGAAGACTTTTACACATTCGTAGTCTCCTTAATGACAAGCAGTTTGTTGTGTGTACTGTTATGTCATTTCGTGTCCCTGCGGCATAAGTCGGAACGCAGGTCACGTTCAGAGATGCCTATCTCCAGAAGCAGCTTCCGAGTAGCCTATTTGGCCAGCCTGTCGGCAAGTTCATTACCTGGAATGCTGACATGTCCTGGGGTCCACACAAACGCCACTGAACGACAGGACCAGTCCACGGCATAGATGAACTCCTGGGTGGACGCCACCGAAGGATGACGAGGGTAGAACTGGTCGATAGCTTGTAGGCTGCTCAAGGAGTCAGTACACAGAAGAAACGACTCCTTGGGGCATGAATGGATATGCTGAAGTGCACGAGATATGGCCATCAGCTCTGCAGTGAATACACTGCACCCATCGGGCAAGGAATGCTGTTCAGTGTTGCCTCTGTGGACAAAGGCGAAGCTAACATTACCATCAGCCATTGAGCCATTGGTGTAAATCACTGCAGAGCCCTAGGACACTTCAAGAATCGAGAGGAAGTGATAGTGGAGAGCCGCAGGGTTAATGGAGTCCTTAGGGCTCCACAAAAGGTCCAGGCGAAGCTTTGGCCTACAGCTACACCACGGAGGTGTACGTGAATGGACCTCGAGGAGAGGTGGTCAAGGGAAGACTCCAGACAGAAGCAATCGCATGCAAACCGCAATCGTTAGCCCTGACCTGTGCCGCCTATGTGGGAGGTGAACCTCCATGGTTGGGAAAAGAAGACGGTAATTAGGATGTTCAGGAGAGCTACGAATGTGTGCAATGTAACTGACGAGCAGTTGTGCACGTCTGATCCTCAATGGAGGGACTCCAGCCTCCTCCAGTACGCTTATCACTGGACTTGTCTTAAAAGCTCCTGTCACTAGTCGAACTCCGCAATGGTGCAATGCGTCGAGCAAACGTAATGCTGAGGGCGCTGCCGAACCATAAATCACACTCCCTTAGTCAAGGCGAGATTGAACAAGGGCTCTGTTCAGCTGCAGCAGCGTGGAGCGATCTGCACCCCAGTTGGTGTTGCTCAGGCAGCGGAGGGCACTGAGGTGCTGCCAACACTTCCGTTTGAGCTGAAGAAGATGAAGGAGCTAAGTCAAACGAGCGTCGAAAACCAGACCTAAGAATCGATATGTCTCCATTGCAGCGAGATGATCATCATTAAGGTGAAGTGCTGGTTCCAGATGAACGGTATGACGCCAACATAAATGCATGACACACGTCTTCATGGCGGAAAACTGGAAGCCATGGGCTGGAACCAGTGACTGTGCCGTGTGAATGGCTCCCTGTAGGCGATACTCAGCAACACCAGTACTGGAGCAGCAGTACGAAATGCAGAAGTCATCTGCATACAGAGAAGGTGAGACAGACGGCCCGCCAACTGCTGCTAGACCATTAAAGGCCATTAAAAATAGAGAGATACACAATACAGAGCCCTGCAGGACTCCATTCTCCTGAATATGGATGGAACTATGGGAGGCACCAACTTGGACACAGAAAGAATGGAACGACAGGAAGTTTTGGATAAAAATCGGGAACGGGCCCCAGAGACCCCTCTCATACAATGTGGCAAGGATATGATGTCGCCAGGTCGTGTCGTATGCTTTAGATAAGTCAAAAAAAAGGGAACCAGGTGTTGGTGTCTGGAAAAGGCTGTTAGGCAAACTCGAGGGCCACAAGATTATCAGTGGTAGAGCGATCCTGGCGGAAGCCATGTCACTCCAGGACCCAAGCCAACCGCCGACGTACCATACATTGTAGCAGCTTACAAACAACGTTGATAAGTTGATGAGCCGATAGCTATCCACATCAAGCGGGTATTTACCGGGTTTAAGCACCTGAATGATGGTCCTCTCTCGCCATTGCGATGGAAAGACGCCATCACACCAGATCTGGTTGAAGATGACGAGGAGGTGTCACTTGTAGTCAGACAACATATGTTTAATCATCTGGCTGTGGATCCGACCTGGCCCAGAAGCTGTGTTGGGGCAATATGCAGGGGCACCAAGGAGATCCGTCTCTGTAAATGGGGCGTTATAGTATTCATTGTGGTGTGTAGTGAATGAGAGGATTTTGCCTTCCAGCCGCCTTTTGAGAGTGCGAATGGCTGCATACCGCTCAGCAAAGTGCTCGGCAATCGCGTTTGCGTTGGTAGATAACACGCCATTTATGGTAACACCAGGAACACCTGTTGGGGTCTGGTACCCAAAAAGACGTTGAAAGGTGGCTGCACTGTGCCACTGCGCCAGAGATTGCGCCAAAGAGTACTATTAAGCCGCCTCCACAGTGCTTGTTAAGAACTCGTAGCGGTCAGTGGTTGTCGAGAGTTCATAGCAGTCAGTGCTTGTTAGGAGATCGGAGAGGACAGTGTGTGTTAAGAGTTCGTGCCGAGATGTGCTAGTGGGCACTGCTTGTCGTGAAGTCGGAGTAAGATGTTGTAGTAAAGAGTGTTGTTCCAGGTTTTATGCAGTTATTTGATGGGAGAGATAGCAGATGTTATTGTAATGAGTGCATTTCGTCAATATATATGAAGGTAAAAATTACAATGTTCTTTTATTAATTGTGTGTCTGAAATAATGCGTCACTACAGGTTCAGTCAACAAAGCATCTGGCTTGTGTTCTTGTATTAGAGTGAATTCTGGTTTTCTTGCGTAATTATAGTTTTCTAATTTCTTTTGTCACGTCAGTATAATTGGTATTTTAAAAAAAAAAAAATTCCTGTCTTGTTGGAGAAGAACCGTGCCAGATGTGGACGTTGAGTCACACTCCCACATACAGAACAGTTACATTTGTGCTTGGATTTTGTAGGTTTTATAGTTGCTGGGGACTTAATTAATTAACTGTGTTTACGAAAATTTTCTTACGTTGTTGGTTGCAGTCAGATGGCGTAATAATTCTAGTCAGAGCCAACCGATTACGAGACACTGCGTAATCGGACATACAGCTATCAAAATCATTTTCATTATATTAATTAAGCCCCCATGCACGTGGCGACCGCTGCTTCGGATTGTCCCTTGGAATTGTTCTGATTGTGAAACTAGTAGACTGTAGTATTGTTGTAGTAATTTTGAGTTTAGTGATTGTAGTCTGTATTGAGTGTGTAGATTTGGTAATTGGCATTCTTCTAATGGTATTTTTCAAAATTTAGTTTTTTTGTTGTATTTTTATTGCCTTGTATACGCGTTTGACAATTTTGTGCAATTATTTCAATTGTTCGTTAATCGTGTTTGAGGGAGACATTGCATGTAAATGGTTTTGTTGGAGATAAGGAGGCATTGTGTGTAATTTTCGAACAGTGACGAATTTTTTATGTTTTGTAAATGATTACGCGGTCAATGAAAAAGGCAAAAATGATGAATAGTGAGAACGAAATTGTTGACATGGCGAACTCGCCAACACAGGACAACTGTATGATGAATAATGGAGTTGAAAACAATGTAATAAGTCGGGAAAATAGTCCGGAACCATTTCAAAATTTTTCTCAATCAGAAAATTCACAGAATCCGAGATTAACGATAGAAGATTCTGAAATAGTATCGAACACAGATAGCTTTACAGCTATGACGAAGGAAACTGGTTTTGCGGGAAATGTTAGGGGCGAAAATAATTTTGAAACAGTTACCATGGGGCAGTTGATGAGTGCTATATTAAAAATGGAAACACGGTTTGGATCTGAATTAAAAACAGTGGGATCAAGAATAGGAAAAATGGAAACAGAGATGGGAACTTTGCGATCTGAAATTAAAAATGACATAGGGACAATGGAAACACGAATGGAAACTTTGGGATCTGAAATAAAAACAGATAGGGGAATAATGGAGCAGTTTCGATCTGAATTTAAAACAGAGATAGGAACTTTGGAAACACGGATAGATTCACGAATAGGAACATGTTTCAAAAATATGAAAGATGAATTAAAGAAAGAAATCAGAGAGGAAGTACAACCGATTCTGAATTCTCACAATAATAGATTAATTGCAGTAGAAATCAGACAAAGGGAACAGGATAGAGAACAGGAAGAAAGAGATCGCGTGATAGTACAGAATTTTTCAGAGTTAAATTTACAACGTGCGAAGGATAAGGAAGAAATATTTGAGAGAATCGAAGGATCCGTATCAAATGACAGATTAAATAACCTAACACAACAGTATGAACAGTTAGCTACCAAATGTGACAATACTGAAACCCGAGTCGCGACACTTACGGAAGACGTAAATAAACAGAAAGAACAATTAGGTGACTTATCGGAAAGAGTTGAGGAAATTTCAGATAAATTGACAAATCTTAGTTTACATGGGGACAGAGATTCAGATGATACAGCTCCATTGCCATTTGCAGAAACCGAAGAATACCAGAACATAAATAAGCATATTGAAAATCAGGGAAAATTTAATGAACGCGTGAAAAAGGAATTTGAGGCATTACGGAAGCAAGTCAAACAAGTTGAAGGCGAAATAGTAGGAAAGGACAGTAGAAGGAACTTAGAATCACAGGTAGCAGAGGGGTTTGAAGAAAATAATTTGTTTCATTTACGGGATGCAACAAGAGAGCGCCAGGCGCGCGAACTTTACAATAATCGACATTCGGACTGGGACAGACGCGGTAGGTCTTTGTCGCCACGAGGCGAAAACTTTGACTATAAACATTTTTTGACTGTCCGGAAATTTAAGATCTTCCGCAATTCTAAGAATGACATACATCCATGTGCATGGTTAGATCAATTTATGTACGCACTTCCACCAAATTGGCCACTAAGTCACAAACTGGAATTTATGTGTGGATATTTAGAAAACGAACCGGCGACGCGGATGCGCGCACTCATTAGAGATTGTAATAATCTAAATGATTTTTATCATGCATTTCTATCGGCATATTGGTCCGAAAACACACAAGACAGAGTCAAACATAGTCTGATTATGCAGCGAAATTTTAAACAGTCTGAGTTCCGCACGCCAGCGGAATATTTTGAAGACATGATTCGAAAGAATCAGTTCCTTTCCAACCCTTACAGCCCGACTGAATTAATTCGCATCTGTTTAACTAAGCTGCCACAATCCATAAGACAAATTGCTTTGGCCGGAAGATGTAAAGACGACATTGAGACTTTTAAGACTTTGTTGCAAGAACTTGAGTATGACAACGACGACGGGACCTCTTGTAACTTTTTCAGTAACAGTAATTACAATAGAATTTCAGAGAAAAGGAAGAGTGATCGGAACGGGCGTTATATGGGTAATGTTGAGAATGACAGACGTAACAGACAAGACAATAGATACCAGCCCTATGACAATAACAGACGTTCTAACAGAAATTACACAGACAATAGCGGTAATTCGTACCGGAATGATCAATCATACGGAAACAGTAATCGGTATCATCAGGACAGAAATTATTCATACAGTAATAGAAATTCTTACTACAGAAATAATCAGGGTAGCAGATACAACAATAATTTCAGAAATGACAGTCGAAATTACGCAAGAAGTAGTTATGCAGACAGACAGGAAAACAGAAATTTTAATAATAGACACCGCCAAGAATTTGCATCTAACAGACAGGAAGGACCTAATTGGCATCCTCCACGTGACAGAACTTCAGAGAGACAAGTGCAAATCGTAGAAATTGATCCGCGAAATGACGCGAATACTCAAAGACGTGACGCAAACAATCGACAATGACTTGCAGCTTCGGCTTCTGGCAGCAATATAGACGGCTCAGAAAGTAATGACACTACGTACGCCTGGAAGACATGAGAGACATTTTATTAGACGAAAAGGAAAATAATGTAGACGCATTTTTACATCCTGTTATTGAAGTATGTGTGGGTAAGAATAAGTTCACTGCAGTATTAGATTCTGGGAGCCCATTGAATGTCATTACTGAATCAGTTTTTCGTATATGTGTAAGAACTATTGCTTGTCCTGTGTTACCTATTTCTAAAACTACAATTCGAGGTGCGATTTCTGGAAAAAGTGTGGAGGTAAAACAACAGACCAATTTAAATTTCATTTGTCAAGGATACGAATTTTCTGCTAATTTTATTATTGTTCCACTACTCAGTACACAAATTGTATTAGGTATGGAGTTTCTTAACGCACATAAGGCAATTTTGAACTTTAAAGAAGGAAGTGTAAATTTGACTGTTGCTGGAATGCCGAAATGTTTAAAATTTTTCGAGTGTTTAACAAGATCTGAGTCAGATACAAAATGTTTAAGGTTTCTTACTTCTGATGTTTTCGTTGAGCATTATGACGACAATGTGTTTATTCATGATAATGACAATAGATACAGAGACGCGATGGATGATATAATTAATAGCGAAGAATTAATTAATGAAAAGGTTAAGAAAGCTGAAGTGCCAGATGACGTTGCAAGAGAAGAGCTGCACCACATTTTGACTTCACATGCTACAGTGTTTAGTCATCACACAGGAACTATACAAGGCTTACAATATTTATTTAAAGTGAAAGAACACACACCATTTCGCGGGAAAACGTACGCTATTCCTTTGGCCTACAGAGACAAGGTTAAGAATGAACTTCAGTACATGTTAGATCAGGGCATTATTGAGCCTGCAGTCAGTCCTTATACTAGCCCATTACACGTTGTTCTTAAAAAGGATGGGTCAATTCGTTTGGTTCTGGATTCCAGACAGATAAATAACATCATCATTCCTGAAACTGACCGCCCACAAAATTTAGATGAACTTCTTCAACATTTTCATGGAATTAAAGTCTTATCCACGATTGATATGCGCGCAAGTTTTTGGCGAATAGAACTCCACCCTGATTGTAGAAAATATACTGCCTTTTTAGCTTTTGGTAACTGTTACCAATTTCGGAATTTACCGTTTGGACTTGCTATATTTTCTGCAGCATTCATTCGTAGTTTAAAAGAAATTTTACCTGTTTATCTTCGTAACAATATTACTTCATATGTGGACGATATTCTTATTGCTAAACATTCTTGGAGTGAGCATAACAAAATTTTGGATTCATTATTAAGTATCTTTGCACGAGTTGGCATTACAGTGAACTTAGAAAAATCTGAATTTGGTCGTTCTCAGGTGAAATTTCTCGGTCACATTATTTCTACAGAAGGTATTCTCCCTGATCCAGAGAAACTAGACGCTATTCGTAATTATGCTGTTCCTACTACAAAACGTGACGTTCGTAGTTTCCTTGGTGTCTCTAATTTTCCTAGACGCTTTGTTAGTTTTGACGATTCGGCCACACCTCGTTTTTGCGATCTATCTGGAAAGTTCTTTTTAAACGAAAATCGGTCGACAACTCTGTTTGGTTAGTTTGTATTCCTGATGAGTGGGTCAATAAATTGATTTGGTATACGCATTTCAGTTATGCACACTTTGGTCCCCGAAAATGCTTTCATAAATTACGAGAAAATTGTTACTTCAGTAATTTGGAAAAACGTATTCGATCTGTTCTTGCCAAATGTAAATTATGTCAAATGGCTAAGCCTCCAACGATTTCTCACAGAGCACCGTTGTTTCCCATCATTTCAGCGAAATTAAAGGAGATGGCTGCAGTCGATTTGTTTGGTCCAGTGGTTCGTTCTACTAATGGTTTTGCGTACATTTTCGTAGCAGTGGAACTGACATCAAAATATGTATGTTTTACACCTTTACGCAAAGCAACAGCTCGTTCAGTATCTAATGCTTTCATCAAACATTTTCTTAAAGAAGTTGGTCATGTTGATAAGGTTATATCAGATAATGGATCACAGTTTCGTTCTAAAATTTGGCTTCGTACTCTACAGCGTCGTAAAATTAAACCAATCTTCATCTCACTTTTTCACCCTCAATCTAACGCTTCAGAGAGATGGATGAAGGAAATCAATAAATTGTGTCGTCTTTATTGTCATCAGAATCACAGAACTTGGGATTAGTATCTTCATATTTTTCAAAACATTCTGAATGAACTTCCTAATGATTCAACTTCTTTACCGCCTATAATGATACTAAAAAACAAAGCACCGACAAATCGCATTTCTGAAATCGTTCCTTTTCCGCCTTCACGGAAACTGCGGCATTCTGAAGTTGTCAACCTGGCTCTACGAAATATTGCATCTGCGGCTGCTAGAAGAGAGAAATCAGCTAAGCGTCCTGGTCGTTCAAAATTCTTGTCAGTTGGTCAGAAGGTATTAATTAAGTCTCATCGTTTGTCGCACAAAGGAAAAGGCTTGTGTCGCAAATTTTTTCTGCTTTATAACGGTCCATATAGAATTCGCAAAATTATACATGATAACACTGCTGAAGTAGAAACTCTTAAATCTCGACGCTCTAAAGGAATACATCATATATCTAACGTAAAAATTTTTGTGGAATGACATACTTTGGAGAACTAACAGCTACATGTAAACATGCAGAGAGTACAAGGATACCGCGCTGTGTTTTGGCGGCGGCACATACTCAAAGCAACAGTCAAGTCTGCGCGCCGCACAAGGCAGTCGTTGACCGCGAACAATAGCTTCCTACGTCACGCGCCCACAGCTGATCGAGCGCTCAGTGCGAATGCACTGACAGCCGTAAACAAACACACAGTCTAATTTCTCCGATTAAATTCAGTATAAAGCTATAAGGACTTGTTGAATTGTGTTATTAACATTCAGTATTTTGCAGGATACGGTTGTATAAAATATTTAAGAACTTCAGGTAAATTCTGTGCGTGTCCGACGTTAAGACGACCTGCTATCGAGAAATTTTCAGGAAGAATGTAATTTCGAAGAAGAAACTAATTAACTAAAAAAAAAAAAAAGGTAACTATTAATTGAGTTCATTTTCAGGTAACAAATTTCCACTTAGGTACGTACTTTAGACGTAATTTGCTGCTTGCGATTACGTGACTCATACTTTGTGCTAATTTCATGTTCTATGAATTTACGTGTGAAGCGACGCGCTTGCGCACAATTGCTGATTTTTGTCAATGTTTATTAATGAACAGGGTTGTTATTTGTATATACTATGCATCGCTTGGCTGCACTGCTTTTTCACTGATGTCATATTTTTTTTTTAATTATGTGCCTGCTGTGCTTATTTATTTAAATTATAATTGTAACCTGATTAATTGTGCTGATGTGGTTAGGTATGTAAGTTATACTTTGTGATTTATCTGCTTGCGCCTTCATGTTTACTTATTAAGATGACATATGAACATTTATTTGCTTATGCTGATATGATGCTAATGACCTGTTTATTACGTAAGATATATGTTTACTGCTATGCGTATGGATTACATATTTACACATTTCTGTTTTGTTGCCATAACTGCTCTTTAATTTGGTGTATAGAAATGCTGATATACTGTGTATGAACATAGAGTTTAGGTCACACTATTGTATTAATTATAGATTGTTCGCTTGGCAGAGGCTCGTTGTAGGAATTGTGCTGCATCCACTTGTTGACATTCTGTTCTCTACTGGTATATTTACTCGCTATTGCATGTTTTGCTTACGCTCAGTGCCTTATATTTTTAAGATAAGAAAATTAACTGCTATAATTCGACGAACGACATTAGTACAAGAAAGTCATAGAAGTCACATGAGCTGGAGGTTTTATGGAAGCTGTATAAATTTATGCTAATAGGAAGGAAGCTAACGACATGACAGACCAAAACTAGGTGTAGACCATTGACAATTATCACACTGCATTTTCGTGAGCAATTGAAATAGGAAGTGACACTTGACACAAAAAATACTCCACATGTTTGCTTCTGCTATGATTCTTGAAGTGGTGTACACACTGTGAAATATTATGATCATTCACACTCCGTAATCGTACTTAATTACAGAGAGTTATTCGAACTAAGTCTGTTAGAGATCAGGTATGCATTTCTTTTATTTAATGATGGACAAGGAACCAAAATGTATCTTATAATTTATAATGAGTAGAAAATTTGGGTCAGATGGATTACACAGAGGTTGTGTGTGGACACTGTGTCTTCGGATTGTATGGGATGCTGAATTGAAGTTGCATTAGGATTTTATCTGTACTTGTTCGAGGAGACTGACTAGAGGAAAGAGTTGTGTTGGAAGTGAGATGATATTGGCAATAAGGTTCATATTTATCGACGTATTATTGAGGTATAGAGATTATATGAAGTTGATGATTATTGGAGTTTTTGTGGACAAGAGGTAAGGTAAATGATATTGATGATAAGACGTATTGAAGAGGTATTATTGTGGTATTATTGAGATTGTGTGAAGCTGATGATTATTGGAGTTTTGGCGGATAAGAGGTAAAGTAAGTGAGATGCATATTTTTTTTTGTTGGTCTTATGGAACAAGGAGGATGAAGATACCAGACTAGAACACTAAAATAGAAGGAAGATAGTCTATACACACACTTTGTTAAATAACTAAGCAGTATATACTTTTTTTTGGAGAGAGGAAGTAATTGCATATCTTGGCTCACTGACAGTTGTTCAACAACAGTACATTTTGATCTGGCTTGGCAAACATTGGTCTTGACATGATGACTATGACGTTGACTAACTATTATTGACTATTATACATTGCTGCCAGTACTACTTGATACACATGATCAACATCAGATTTTGACAGAATTACATTTACACAGTTAACACTATTCAGTTACACAGTAGTACTTAATGTGGATGAGAGATGAGTGAGTGTGTTCTGTGTGTTTTCCTTTACTAATCCTACCCACCTATCTCCTAAATATTATTTTATTTGTTTGTAGTGGCTTGCACTGACACTCATAAATATTATAGGTTTACTGGTATTTGTGTATTGTAATAGTTAATAGGACAATTATCTGATATCATTTGTGTGTTTGTTATGATTTGTATGTTACTGTAAAAGCATTTGTATGTGTATTCAAACTATTGTTCATGCCTGAACTGTCTGATTAGTGAAGATAAATATTCTGAACTGTTACCTGCACTTTTCAACATGATGTGTGACATTTGGCCGTGTTTAATTTCTGCTGATGAACTGTGTGATCAGTGATTGTAAAAAAAAAAAAAATTATGGACTGTTACTTGTACCTTTTCTTCATGATTGGTGCCACTAGGACATGTTTAATTTCTGCTCATAAACTCTGATGAACAGTGTGATCAGTGTTAGTGAATTTTGTGGAACTGCTTCTACTGAGAAATGTGACTTTTTGGTGTCTGCACCTGCACTCAACATTGCTGGGTGCAACTGATGAACTGTTTCTACTGAAATAATGTCACTTGTTGCTGTTTGCACCTGCTCAACATTGCTGGGTGCAACTGATGAACTGTTTCTACTGAAATGATGTCACTTGTTGCTGTCTGCACCAACTCAACATTGCTGGGTGCCACTGATGAACTGCTTCTACTGAACTAATGTGACTTGTTGCTGTGTGCACCTGCTCAACATTGCTGGGTGCAACTGATGGACTGCTTCTACTGAAATGATGTCACTTGTTGGTGTCTGCACCTGCTCAACATTGCTGGGTGCAACTGATGGACTGCTTCTACTGAAATGGTGTCACTTGTTGGTGTCTGCACCTGCTCTCAACTTTGCTGGGTGCAACTGATGGACTGCTTCTACTGAAATGGTGTCACTTATTGGTGTCTGCACCTGCTTAACATTGCTGGGTACCTATGATGGATTGCTTCTACTGAACTAATGTGACTTGTTGCTGTGTGTACCTCTGCAACTTTACTGGGTGCCACAGATGGACTGCTTCTACTGAAATGATGTCACTTGTTGGTGTCTGCACCTGCTCAACATTGCTGGGTGCAACTGATGGACTGTTTTTACTGAAATGATGTCACTTGTTGGTGTCTGCACCTGCTCAACATTGCTGGGTGCAACTGATGGACTGTTTTTACTGAAATGATGTCACTTGTTGGTGTCTGCACCTGCTCAACATTGCTGGGTGCAACTGATTGACTGCTTCTACTGAAATGATGTTACTTATGAACTGCTTCTACTGAAATGATGTCACTTGTTGGTGTCTGCACCTGCTTAACATTGCTGGGTACCTCTGATGGACTGGTTCTACTGAACTAATGTGACTTGTTGCTGGGTGTACCTGCTAAACTCTACTGGGTGCAACTGATGAACTGCTTCTACTGAAAAGATGTCACCTGTTAGTATCTTTTTTTTGTATAAACTAATCATTGAAAGCATTTTATGTGAACATTTGTATAAACTGATTTTTTGTATATTGTGTAAACTATTATGTAAAGTCACATGTATGAAAATAATTTGTATTGCCTTCTGTATTTCATATGTTAGTTTAGTGAAAGGTCAGTGCAAAGCCAAAAAATTTTAACTAATTATGTGATATTTAGGTATTAATATTATCTTTTATTTTTGTCTGTATTTTTGTGGACGAATTTGGTGGTATTTTCACCACCAATGCTGGCAAAAATACCATCAAATTCTGGCCTGTGGAGGAGGGGCATATGAAAGGTGGCTGCACTGTGCCACTGCGCCAGAGATTGCGCCAAAGAGTACTATTAAGCCGCCTCCACAGTGCTTGTTAAGAACTCGTAGCGGTCAGTGGTTGTCGAGAGTTCATAGCAGTCAGTGCTTGTTAGGAGATCGGAGAGGACAGTGTGTGTTAAGAGTTCGTGCCGAGATGTGCTAGTGGGCACTGCTTGTCGTGAAGTCGGAGTAAGATGTTGTAGTAAAGAGTGTTGTTCCAGGTTTTATGCAGTTATTTGATGGGAGAGATAGCAGATGTTATTGTAATGAGTGCATTTCGTCAATATATATGAAGGTAAAAATTACAATGTTCTTTTATTAATTGTGTGTCTGAAATAATGCGTCACTACAGGTTCAGTCAACAAAGCATCTGGCTTGTGTTCTTGTATTAGAGTGAATTCTGGTTTTCTTGCGTAATTATAGTTTTCTAATTTCTTTTGTCACGTCAGTATAATTGGTATTTAAAAAAAAAAAAAAAATCCTGTCTTGTTGGAGAAGAACCGTGCCAGATGTGGACGTTGAGTCACACTCCCACATACAGAACAGTTACATTTGTGCTTGGATTTTGTAGGTTTTATAGTTGCTGGGGACTTAATTAATTAACTGTGTTTACGAAAATTTTCTTATGTTGTTGGTTGCAGTCAGATGGCGTAATAATTCTAGTCAGGGCCAACCGATTACGAGACACTGCGTAATCGGACATACAGCTATCAAAATCATTTTCATTATATTAATTAAGCCCCCATGCAACGTTTGATGTTTGCCCAGACTTGGGAAGGTGACGTATGGCACCCAATCATAGAAACGTTCTCTCCGTCTTTTGATAAGCTGGCGAACGTGGGCATGGAGCCGTTTAAAGGCCATGAGGTGCTCCAGGAGAGGATGTTGCTTATGCCGCTATAGAGCTCGCCGATGTTCTTTAATTGCTTCAGCGACTTCCAGTGACCATCAAGGGACTGCCTTACGCCAGGGGCACCCTAAACAGCGAGGGATCGCGTTTTCTGCCGCAGAAATAATTGTTGCAGCCACGTGCTCAACCATCACATCGATCATTACCGTGTGGGGGAGATTCAACGGTGACAGCAGAGTTGAAAGCTCCTGAGTGCGCCTTGTTTAAAGCCCATCTGGGCAGGCTTCCGTGGGCCTGACGCTGAGGCAGTGACAGGAAGATGGGGAAGTGGTAACTACCACACAGGTCGTCATGTGCTCTCCAGTGGATAGATGGGAGACGTCCTGGGCTGCTAATTCATAAATCAATGGCCGAGTAACTACCATGAGCCACATTGAAATGTATGGCGGCCCCAATATTTAAGAGACAGTAAGTGCGGTGTCACCCCACATGGGGTTATTGGCGTTAAAATCTCCCAAAAGTAGGAAAGGTTTAGGGAGTTGAGCAATCAATGCAGCTAATACATTCAGGGGTACTGCACCATCTGGAGGAAGATATACATTGCAGACAATTATTTCCTGCGTCGTCCTTATCTGACAGCTACAGCCCCAAGAGGGATTTGAAGGGGCACAGTGTCACTACAGACTGAGTTTAGGACATAAAAGCAAACTCCACCTGACACTCGATTATAGTTGCTACAGTTCCTGTAATGTCCCTTATAGGCGCAGAG
The DNA here is from genome assembly GCF_021461385.2 of Schistocerca piceifrons. Taxonomy (NCBI): domain Eukaryota; kingdom Metazoa; phylum Arthropoda; class Insecta; order Orthoptera; family Acrididae; genus Schistocerca; species Schistocerca piceifrons. The sequence goes on from NC_060143.1 coordinate 551,425,556, forward strand.
GGCAGGGGTCCACATTGCTGGGAACCAGGTTTCCTGGAGGACAATGCAGATAGCAGGTGAAGGCTTAACAGTTGCCGCAGCTCAGCCAGGTAGTGGAAAAATCAGCAGCAATTCCACTGGAGGATGACGTCATCGTAAGACTGGGAATGCATGGAACATGCAATGAGGCAGTTTACGCCTCAGAGTCACCTGTTGCCACCGACTTATTGCCTGAGCAGTCTATATCCATTGTGTCTGAGGGTCTGGCGAGATCTAGGTCATCAGTGGATGCCAGAATATCCACCCCATCCTCAGACACAGAGCTTGTAGGCAGCGGCGGTGTGGGTACCACCGCAATTTCCTTATCTTTGTGGCTTGGAGGACTTCACTGGCTCCGTCTCTGGGACTGAGGATGACCGTGAAGCCCTACGACCAGCTGCTTTTTGAGCTCTTCAACCACTGACAGGTGTCATCTCTTCCAGTAGCAGAAACCTGGGAAGGAAACGACCCAAGGGACCCCTTCCTAGCGAGGGAAGCCAAAGAAGACTTACGCTTCTCTGGCTTAGAAGTGGGGATGGACATCCCCAATGGTTGGGGGGGGGGGGTGATGCTTCTGAAGTAGGTGGTGCAGGAGCAACAGGGAGGGAAATGCCCCCCACCATCAAGGGTGTAGTCTTCCAGCTCTGATAGGTGACTGGGTTTGGTGGAGCTGATGGTGCCAGAACTGTTGTAGCGGTGGCATTAGATGATGTCATACATACAGGATGTGGGCGTTCAAATATTGTCTTAGCCTCAGTGTAGGTCAGATGGTTCAGGGTCTTGTACTCCGTGATTTTCCTTTCTTTCTGAAGAATCCAGCAGTCTGGTGAGCAAGGCGAATGGTGCTCTCTGCAATTGACACAGATGGGAGGCGGTGCACATAGAGTATTGGGATGTGATGGGTGTCTGTAATCTCGACATGTGACGCTGGAAGTACAGTGGGAATACTTATGGCCGAACTTCCGGCACTTAAAGCACCGCATCAGGGGAGGGATATAGGGCTTTACATGACAGCAGTAGACCATTGGGCAATGTACCGCCCTCGAAGGCCAAGTTGAAGGCACCAGTGGCAACCTGAATATCGCTCAGACCCCGGTGGACACGCTGGATGAAATGTACACCTCGCCACTCTAAATTGGCGCGCAGCGCATCATCAGACTGGACAAGAAGGTCCCAGTGAAATATGATACCCTGGATCATATTGAAGCTCTTATGAGGAGTGATGGTTACAGAAACAACCCCCAGCTTGTCACAAGCAAGTAACATCCATGACTGGGCAGAGGATGCTGTTTTGATCAAGACTGTCCCAGATCTCATTTTGGACAATCCCTCCACCTCCCCAAACTTATCCTCTAAATGCTCAACAAAAAACTGAGGCTTCATCGTCATGAAAGATTCCCTATCAGCTTTCGAACATACAAGGTACAGAGGCAAATAAGATCCACTGCCATCCTTAGCCTGATGTTCCTCCCATGGTGTCACCAGGGAGAGGAACGATTTTGGGTCATAGTTCTGTGTGTTCAATTGAGCTCGTGAACACTTAGAGACTGCTGGTTTTTCACCACCAGAAAGAAATGATGGACTACACTTCATCACGTGTCATCTGCCCTGATACCACCCACACCGACCAGGACACCACCTGGCCACAGCAAAGGCCACTTGGCAGGCCAGGAGTCCCAATACCTGAGGGGGTTGTGCATCTACCCCTTGGCATATGTAGGGAGTTAACGGCACTGGCATCAGCATAGTGATCCCTGTGTGGTGAAGGGGAGTGGTGGCCCCACCACAATGGAGTGGCTACTGTGCTGGATATCAAGTGCAAAGAAGTGCATGGTCATCATCGATACAGAAAGTGACACTGCAGAGTGCTTGGTGGAAAACACACCCAGGAAGGTGTCCTCGCCCAAGAGAAGGAGAATGAGTGGGACTGAAATGCGACAACGAGAAAGTGGGCTAAAGATCTCAATGCATGATGGACACAATGCACCATGTAAGGTACCTTTACCCAATTTGCTCGCTCTTCGGTAAAATTTTGGAGAATGGACGTCAAACCCTACAGGGGACCATCACATAAAGGCCAAAACGTGTGAAACTCTGTTTAGTTGCATCTTACGACAGGCAGGAATACCTCAGGCCTACTCTTACCCATGGACCCACATGGGGAGTATCCGCTGAGGAGAACATCACACTTGTATGACAGTGATAGTCCGGAATCTTCAGCATAGAGATTCTCAACTGGGCAAGTGTAAAATGTACCAGTAGCCAAACTGATTTCACGATGATGGATTGTATTTATACACTGTAAGATGGACAGGCACGCAGATAAACAAACGTAACAGAGTCTAGTTTCGAACAGACAAGGGATCGTTACAAAAGGGGGAGGGTGGCCTGATCTGTTCCCTAGCAGGTACCACTTAGGACACATACGACATTGAGAGACCGGGTGCACCAGGTGGCCAGGTAAGATACATGGGAGGACCAAGAAAGCTTTTTATGGAGCATTAGCCACAAGAATTTCGTAGTTTCAGCAAATGGGAGAGCAACAGTACCGAGACGTAAAGATGGCGGAAGAAACCCATTGCGCTGCCTGAAATTCATACAAACGGTTTTGTCAGTCTGAAAACGAAAGCCATTGCCGATGTTCCACGAGTGAAGATGATCGAGACATCGCTGAAGACGCCGTTCAAGCTGTCAAGTCCGTGGAGCACTGCAATAGACAGCAAAATCATCAACGAAAAGGGACCCGGAGATGCCTGGTGGCACACAGGCCATAATAGGGTTTATGGCTATAGTACAGAGGACAGCACTCAGGAGGGAGCCCTGAGGCACCCCGTTTTCCTGGCTAAAGGTATCTGACAAGGCAGAACCCACATGTACCTGGAAAACTCTGACTTTTAAAAATTGCTGAGGGAAACAGGGCAGGAGGTCTTGAAACCCCACATATAGAGAGAAGAGGATACCAGTCCTCCACCAGGTTTCATAGGCATTCTCCTAGTCAAAAGACATGAACAGTCTGGTATTACCACAGAAAATCGTTCTTGACATGGGTTGACGAAGTGACGAGATGGGCAACTGCAGAATGGTGCGCTCGAAATCCTCACTGAGCAGTGGTTAGTAAACTGCGAGACTCAAGCCATTATACCATTCAGGCATGAATCATACGTTCCATTACCTTGCAAACAAAACTGGTAAGAGAAATGGGGTGCTATCTAGAAGGAAAGTGTTTGTCCTTACCGGGAGTAGGTGTGGGTATGACAGTGGCTTCACGCAAGCATCTGGCAGATGTGGCATTTGGCAAGATGTCATTGCACATATGAAGGAGAAAGTGCTTGCCTGCAAGAGAAATGTTCTCCAACATCTGAATGTGAACATCGTCAGGCCCTGGAGTGGAAGATCGAGATGAAGTGAGAGCATGATCTGTCTCCTTCATAGTAAAGGTGGCATTGTAGCATTCACGATTATGAAAGGAGAAAGGTATCACCTGAGCCTCATCCACTCGTTTCCAGTGGAGGAAGGTAGTGTGATAGTGGGTGGTGCTCGAAATCTCCACAAAATACAGCCTAAGGTGTTGCAGATAGCAATGGGGTTCACAAAGACATCATCTGCTACGGCCCAGAAATTGGGAAATAGATCATGGTCCCAGAGAGGAGTCGGATGTTGGGTCATTTGATGGAAGAGGGAGTCGAACTGTTACAAGAACTAGTAAATGAAATCCAACCAGCTTTTTTGCTATCCTGAAGAATTCGATGACAATACACACAAAGCTGTTTATAACGAACAGAGTTCTTCGTCACAGAATGACAGATAAAACATGATGGGCACATTGCAGCATTCCTCAGTCCACCAAAGGACTGGGACATGGCGCGGTGATGATGAAGTGCTAGGTATGGAACATTCTACGGTGGTAAGGATAACATCTGTAAGGTTCTCTACATGGCCATTACAGATGGGGAAATGTTGTTCGTCGAAGGTCTCCAGGGTGAAGTAAAGCCTCCAGTCGGCTTCAGAAAACTTGCAGTTGGGTTTACACATATATAGGGTAGAAGCCAGCAATTGGATGCCACACAGGAAATGGTCGCTCGAGTATGTGTGAGAGAGAATGGACCACTTGAGACAATGGGCAATCTGAGCAGTGCAGAAGGACAGGTCCAAATGGGAATTGGTGTGTGTGTGTGTTGTGCGCGCGTGCGCGCGCGCGCGCGCGCCTGTGTGTGTGTGTGTGTGTGTGTGTGTGTGTGTGTGTGTGTGTGTGTGTGTGTGTGTGTGCGCTTCAGTGTTAAGACAAGGGAGGTTGAGTTGATTAAGATTAGTCAAGAGGACACCTCTGAGACAGGTTCTGGAAGGGCCCCAAATGCATTAAAGTCACTGAGCAGCAAAAAAAGGCGTTACAGAGTTGACCAATAAGCTAGAGGAAGTCTGCCCTGGTGACACCAAATGACAGAGGAATGTAGATGATACAAAGAAAAAAGGTGAATCAAAGAAGCAAAATGAGTCTGCAACAGCTTGCAGCTAGATGTTCAGGAAAATGGTCTGACTAAGAACGTCATCTCAAATGAGCAGCATGTCTCCTCCATGAGACGGAATGCCGTCCTTGGGGGGAAGCTCGAAGCAGTCCAGGAAAGAAATGCGAGAGATCAAAGCGCTCATGAGGACACGATTTTGTTTCCTGGAGGCATAAAACAAATGGACACTGATGTTCCAGAACCAGCTGTAATTCCTCCTTGTTGGATCAGATGCTGCTAACGTTCCACTGCAGAATAGTCATCACGGGGAAAGGGGAGGATGGAAAAAATGAAGGGTTGTCACCTCGATGGCTGCCAAGTGCCAGCCACCAAAGTCTCGCTGCTACAGGGTGCAGAGGCTGTAGGATCCTGTTCCACATTATCTACAGGGGTACTGGCAGTCTCTCTTGGTCGGCTGCAGATTCCAGAACAGAAAAACGGTTGGTGGAGTGCACCAGCGAAACGGAGGTCAGCTGGGTGAAGGTATCACATGGCGACACTATTGAAGAGGATCTTTGAGTTATGGAAGGAGAAGACTGTTTGCCTTGATTTCTTAGAGCCTTTGCGGTTGACAGATGAAGATTCAGATGATTGCTGCCTGGATGGGCATAGAAGGTCTTAATGGGAATAGTCCTTCTGTCCTTTCTGGCCTGCGAGTTGTGTAGCAGGTGATTTCGCTGCCGGAGGCGAAGATTTGGTGGCTTGTTGTACAGCTGGAGGGATGCTACCATGACACTGGCCGATTTGATAACTGTAGTGCTGAATTTCAGGTCAGATGTCTGCATTGCCATGTCCTTCTTGGAGCGAGCCATGGTTGTAATATTGACACTGTTAGCAGTGCATTGGATTTGGAATGTACGGTCAGACTGGCTTTGATCTTTGATGGAAGCACTACTCTATCAAACTTGAGGAAAAGAGTGCATATAGGCACTAAAGTTGCATCAACATTTTTCACTACCCAGTGGACTGCAGTGGCACCCTGATCAGAGACGTAAGTTGGAATTTCTTTCTCAGTGAGACCATTGAGCAGCCTAGTGTAAATAACAGCTGAGTGTAAATAACACCACGGGGATTCAGCCTTCAGTCACATAAACAAAAACAGGATAGACGTGGAGGAGCAAAGTTGCAAGCATTTGTTGGATTTTAATATATCAATTGGTCTCCAAAAGCAAAGTGCCATTACGCAAACGAGATCAGGATTTCATAGGGGCTGCAACTACCCCAACACCTGTCTGGATGAAAGGGACTAACCCTAGCAAATGATTTAGAAGTAGTTTGGGTTGGTGATTGGCTCATTACGAAAAATCTCCAATGATTTCCAGTGTTTCTGATTGCGCGCTTCTCCAACTGGGTCTCCCCTCGTGGAGGGGGTGGGCGATGGGGGGGGGGGGGGCACAACACTGTGAATGTAACACTTCAGGCAGGCATCCCTCCTTAGGCTTGGCCTGTACCAAGGGGTACATGCAAACCCAACCTGTCGAACTGGGGCTGGGAATTACGTGTCACCCAGTCACCTGTTGTGCATCAGACATATGGGTAGCTTTCAGGAGGGCATGGGGAGGAAGAACAAAAAGAGGAACCTCAAACACCGAAGCGGAGGAAGGGTAGGAGGTGGAGAATGAAGAAAGAGGGAAAAAAGGGTGGGGGGACTTTTCTGATGTCAGGCTACTGAAAATTCAGAACACATTTCCAAAAATATCCCAGACATTTTCCCCAGGGATGCGGAAAAAGAAAATGAGGAGCATAGACATGCAGCATGGAAGGGAAAAAATTCTGCAAGGACTCGGGCCCTGTGGTAGCCAAGCATGAACTCACAAAAAAGTTGTGAATGCCCTGGGGGTACAAATGATTATATCATAGCACAAAAAAGGTGTATTCCTGGGGAAAGTTATGAATGTAAAAGGGAAAACTAACTTTTCAATTTATCTGGCTGCTTCAAGGACATCTAGTGTAAATCGTAACATCTTGATATATCTGTGCTTTTTTATGAATTGATCCTACTTCCCCAGCATAGTAAGCTATCTTACAACCACTTACTGTTACATGTATGGTGAGGAGTCTAAGAACAAATAGACGAATTTATGTGGTTCCAAGGAATCGAATGCATCCACAATAGGAGGTATCCGAGAGTGGGGGTTCATCTCTAGTAGGAAGTATCCTAGAGTGGGTTTGAATGCATCCTGAACTGTAATGATACGTTATGTCATACTGCACGTCATGACAAATGCTATGTTCGATGACGTGACGGTATGTGGCCTCAAAGCTCCATCTTGGGACTGTTGCTTTATCTTACATACATTAAAGACCTCTTGCATATTACATTGCCAAATGCTAAGTTTGTTTTGTTGCAGATGACACAAACATTGCAATAGATAGCAAGTCAAGTACAGATTTAGAAATTGCTGTTAATCAAATTTTCACTGACATTGATAAATGGTTTGAAGCTAATTCACGGTCCCTTAACTGTGAAAAGACCCACTACATGCAGTTCAGAACAAGCCAGAGATTTAAAAAAAATGGCTCTGAGCACTACGGGACTTAACTTCTGAGGTCATCAGTCCCCTAGAACTTAGAACTACTTAAACATAACTAACCTAAGGACATCACACACATTCATGCCTGTGCCACTGGACTCGCATTCGGGAGGCCGACGGTTCAATCCCTAAATCGCTCCAGGCAAATGCCGGGATGGTTCCTTTGGAAAGGCACGGCCGACTATCTTCCCCGTCCTTCCCTAATCCGATGAGACCGATGACCTCGCTATTTGGTCTCTTCCCCCTAACAACCCAACCCTCATGCAGGATTCGAACCTGCGACTGTAGCGCCTAGAGCCAATCGGCCACTCCGGCCGGCAAAGATTTCATTCCAATGTGTGTATAACATATGAAGACATGCAGATCGAAGAGGTTGACAGAGTTGAATTTCTGGGATTACAGCTCCATAATATATTCAGTTGGGAAGGGTGCCCCACAGAATTTCTGAAGCGCCTAAACAAGTCTGTACGAGTATTTGCAGTGCAAATGATGTCAGACACAGTAGATATAGAAGCAACAGAAAAAAAAACTTGCATACATTGCTTACTTTGATTCTACTACATAGTATTGGATTATATTCTGGGGTAACTCAGCAAACCAAGCAAAAGTTCTTACAGAGTGCCAAAGCGTGCAATAAGACTCATTTGTGGTGTAAATTCGAGAAACTTGTTGGTGGAACTGGGTATTCTAACCACTCTTTCTCAGTATATTTATTCCTTAATGAAATCTGTCGCCGGCCGTTGTGGCCGAGTGGTTCTAGGTGCTTCATTCTGGAACCGCACTGCTGCTATGGTCGGAGGTTCGGATCCTGCCTCGCACAGGATTACATTATGTAAGGCAGTGAAGCATATACGTGAAACATGAGCTGCGAAGACGTTACATTTTGGCAAACAAACACATTTAATGGATGTCAGTGGAATGTATTATATTGTGACGGGTTAGTAAATCTTTTTTGGAGGAATGGCGAGAAAGAGAGAGATAGGGCACATCCAGATCTTTTATAGGGAAGTGCGTCTTACATGCTTTGTGTTGTGTCAGGTCTCATTGTTGTACGTACGTTGCAATCGGTTTTTGTGGAGTGCGAGAGGGGTACTGTCAGTAGCCGTTTTGAATCGCATAAAAAAAAAAACACGTGCCGAAACCCGGGATCGAACCAGGGACCTTTAGATCTTCAGTCTAACGCTCTCCCAACTTTTTTTATTTTTTTTTCTTTTTTTTTCATTTTGTTCGTTATTGATCGTTGTGTTTGGTCGTTGCGGACGTCGCAAGACAGCCTGTTCAAGTTCGGTGGTTGATCGTTCCACTCAGTTTTTTATTACAGAGGCCAACCGGCTCTCTGACCTGAGCTATTTCGGCCAACAAGAATTACAACCATTATCAGTTCTGACGCTGGGGCCGCCTCGCAACTGCACTTGATGACGTAAGCAGTAACCACTCCGAGGCCTACAAGAAAGGCAGGTCGCGGCGCGTCCTTCACGGAAGTATGCCTACGCTCGCTCAACTCAGCAGACAAACTATGTTTCCACATGTATGAACTGGTAACTATGTGTGTACGTACAAACGAGAATTGCATCTTCTTCTGGAATCCGGTATTATGGAGTCTTTCTGTTATTAGTCCTACAGTGATCGGAACTCCATAGGCCTACTTATAATTCGTTACGGCTGTACTGCGCGTATACGTATAATAAAATAAAAAATAATGCCAAAATCTTTATTAGTTGCATAAGGCACCACTTCTTATATGAAATGAGGACTGCTAAGCAGAAGAGACTGAATGCTATAAAAAAGCTGTTATATTGAGTATTGATCTTAAATTTTATTGCAGTACTCTTAATCAGTAAGACTTCATAATAGCAGATTCCAGTAGAAGATGCAGTTCTCGTAAGTACGTAGACGCCCAGCCCCGAGTAAATAGGTTGAGAAACGCTTTTTGTCCGCTGAGCTGAGCGAGCGAGCGAGTTCGTGACGGCACGCCGCGGCCTGTCTCTCTCGCGGGCCTCGTAACCACGTCGTCTTCTCTAGCGTGACGAGCACAGGTATGCAAGCAGAGCTGTGGGTCGCCTGGGTCAGGCGGCCCTGGGCGTGTATCGCGGGCAGGTGTTCGGATGTAAGGTTAGTTAGGTTTAAGTAGTTCGAAGTCCAGGGGACTGATGACCTCCGATGTTAAGTCCCATAGTGCTTAGGGCCATTTTGAAATTTGTTGCAAGCAATATGCCAGTTACCAACCAATACTCAATACATAGTATGAATACTAGGAATAAGAATTTACATAAAGACCTAAAATCACTTGTATTGGTCCAAAAAGGGGTCCAATATTCAGGAACGAGCATTTTTAATGAATTACCAGCAACCATTAAAAACTTGATTTCAGGTAAAGCACAGTTTGAAAGACTTTGATGGGCAACTCCTCCTCCTCTAGAGACGAATTTGTTAAAAAAGACTGTTAGGCCAGCTTAAGTAAAAATGTCTGTTGGATTTCACTTTTGACAGCACTTGGTCACAACAGTCAAGATTAGATTTTTTTGTGTATGATAAATATATTACAAGAGCATAACTGTGTTTCATTCTGCCAGTGTATTAATTCTGTAAACATTAGAAGTTCCAGTTTACTGTTATGTTTGTCTGTTTTGTTTTGTTTTGTTTTAGTACGCAGTGTCAAAACTGTAGAATACGAAGCCAAAGAGAGGAGTGAAAACCGACTACACGTTATCCCAATCAACGGAAGAGATGACAGCAAAACCCGGACGTGGAGAAAGGTCTACAAAATACGCCATACAGAAACGGAAGTCCAGAACTAAAAATTAAGCGCCCTTCGCCACATTGCTATGACGGATAAAAAGTAAAACGCGGTCGACAGCCCAAGTGTCGTTCGCTAAAAAGCCGGTAACCCAGACTGCAAACACAAACTACAATTTAATGAAATATTCTTCCTACCATACTGTACACGAAGTATAGGTAAAATTTGGTATTTTGCTATTCTTCTTCGTGTTACAAGTTCTAACAGCCAGCAGGCCATTTATAAATAATGCATGATGCACTTGTGATTCTGCAGTCTCCTGAAAGAGTCCCTATAACTCTGAAATAACTGAAGAACTGATTCACGAAATAAATATCCCATCTGTAGTGAAGAGACGCTCAGCAGACAGTATCCACGTCACAACGAAGATTTACATCGGGATAAAGCCTAATTTTTCCAGCCTGAAATTTCCACAACCGGTGAAGATAGTAATTCTTTTATCACTGAATGATCCAATGGACGGGGTACTTTGTTATCCCCTTAAACCTTCTAACTGTTTTTGTTTATCAAAATACGAAAATAAAAGCGAATGCAACTAATATATTTTGAAGGGCATACAATATTTCAAAAAAAACAGAAGTGCAGTATCGTGTAGTAATGATAATGTTTATAGTGAAACATTTTACAAAATATTCTGGAAGTTTGGTCGCACTATGTGCCTATAAAGGATAAGTTTCTAATGAAGTCGAGGTCAAACAGCATTCTGTTTACCAGACTTTGAACAAACATTTAGGGCATATTTAAGCATTTTAAGAAATGAAGTTTTCTATCTCTTCCCTGCCATTAGGATCGTACAGCCAACAGGTCTTTGAGTTTCTCAAGGACAGACGGAATTAGAAGGGTATAACTTTGCGACAGTGCACAACGAAATTCAGTGTCCACTTTGGTGGTATAATTTCTAAAGTGGGTATACTATCTGTCCAAAAGTATGTGGACACCTATTAGTGGACTTTAATAGGGGGACTGTACAGTCTTTTCCTTTACAACGTCCTGAATTCTGCTGGCATCACCTGCACTGATGTGTCTGAAAGTTTGTGCAGGAAAGGCTGCCCAGTCTTCCCCAAGAGCCGAAAATGAAGAAGGTAGTGATGCTGGAAGCCAGGATATGGAGTGAAGTCGACGTAATATCTAATCGAAAAACTGTTGCACTCGATTCAGGTCAGGACTCTAGGCAGGTCAGTCCCTTCCAGGAATGTTATTGTCCACAAACAGGGTGATTTGCATGATGATACAAATAGTCGAGTCTCCGAACCGTTCCTCTGCTGGAGACAGTACAAACCGCTGTAAAATGTGTTCATGTCCTTCCCTATTTACCGTTTTCTTATTCACAATAAGGTGGTCAATCCCAAGCCCTAAACTGTAACACCACCTCGTCCATAATTGCCACTAAACATTACGGCAGGTAACGTTCTGTAGGCATTCGCCAAATCTAAACCCTTCCAACGGACTGCCACCGAGTATATCATGATTCATCACTCCGATTTATTCGCTTCCAGTCATCCACTGTCCTGTGGCATTGCTCTTTACACCACCTCAAGTGTCCTTTAGCACTGACTATAAGAATATGTGGCTTGTGAGGAAGCTGTAAGTTGAATCCTGCCTAGTCGTCGAATATGGGGTGTCTACGAAACATGCTTTCTCGGATCGCTAGACAACAATTGAAGCAAATCGTATTAATGAGATTTATTACGAAAATTAAGTGCCAGGATTTGGGCTGGACATCATTAAAAGAAAGGCGTTATCCGTTGCGACGGAATATTCTCACGAAATTCCAACCACCAACTTTCTCCTCTGAAAGCGAAAATATTTTGTTGACAACGACCTGCATAGGGAGAAACGATCACCACGATAAGATAGGGAAATCAGAGCTCGTACGCAAAGATGTAGGTGTTCGTTCTTTCTGCGCGTTATACAAGATTGGAATAATAGAGAATTGTGAAGGTGTTTCGATGAACCCTCTGCCAGGCACTAAAATGTGATTTGCTGTGTATCCATGTAGATGTAGACAATACTTAACTCTGAGAAATACACAGATGTGTCGCAAGCAAAGGGCGACATGCAAAATAATGAACGTTCTTCAGTATAACAACTCCAAGATTGAGGTACACAGAGTGTACGAGGAAAGTAATGAGTTTTGAAGCTTCTATCCAGTTGCTAGTCTTCAAGCTGCCATGTAACTGGCCGCAGCACAGGCTTACTGATTGTCCTGTTATAACGAAATGCCGCTGGGCTATGCCTGTCTGACTTTAAAGAAATGCGCTTAGGGGTTCATGAAGATCAGGCTTTGGAGTGTGTTTTTGTGGAGATGTTTGTTCTGTGTGGCCGCATCCATTCGGGCACAGCGTTTATGTTCTCTTCGCGTAGAGGTCGCGGCCGTCGCGTTGTCGTCCTGGAGAGGGGTCGGTCAGCGTGCGATTGTCTGACGTCATCTCCACAGCCCTCTCTTCTCGCTCGTTCCAGACTGGCGTGCCGGCGCTTGACTTCACGCAGTAACACTACACACCGCTCTTTTTAGCTCCCTAAGCACAGTCATTGTACTACCTGCACTACTTGTAGCAGTTGCGAATTCAAAAAGGGTTTCTTCCCTTGATATCAAGCGGTATTTTACAGCCGCCTTCCGCATTATTCGACGGTCCCTCTCCGTCAGCACGCAAAGTCCGCCTGATCTTGGTTTAGCTGTGGTTAGTTCTTCACGTCTCCACTTGACAAACACGTCACCAGCAGTGGACTCTGACATCCTTAGAAGTGTTGAAGTGTCCCTCATGGATTTTTTCCTCGCGTCAGATCCAGTGAGTAGTTCACGTTCTCCTGACCGACCAATTCTCGTGTTACTGCATCTGTACTAACAACAAGATAATGCCCGCCTCCTTTTGTACTGGCGGGTCCGCTGCTCGTCACCTCTCGTGGTCAGTTCCTTATTACGCAGGGGTGTCCGGATACTTTTGGTCAGATAGTACGTCTACAGCCGACTGTAGCTGCCTGGAGAAAACGTTCTGTCAACTTGTTACCAAATTGTGGTGCTTAATACTAACATCTGGGTTCAATTTCTTAAATGAGATGATTTATGCCAAAACTTCGTCCATTTTATAACTGTCTTCCTCACCTCAGAAACTGGCCTACAATCTACATTCTAGACTCTAGAACATCTTATTCATCTTGTGGTTGGAGCTCACTCTTGTGTCCATGTGTGTAATTAAACTAAAAACACATTAATAATGGTACAAGGTACCTCCGTCATGAATCGTATGGTAGCTTGCAGATTATGTATGTATACGTAGACTTAAATGTCGACGTGCATATGTAATTTATCCCCTTACCCATTCCCACTGTTTAACAAATGAAAGTTATCAAATTAGATGGCGTGTGGTGAGGGTATCCCGGCGGGAAGACCCGATCGCCCGGTGCAAGTCTTTTGAGGTGACGCCTCTTCGGACCCTTGCGCGTCGATGTCGATGAAATGAGGATGATGAAGACGACACAAGCACCCACTCCGTGAGAGGAGGAAATCTCCAAACCAGCCGGGAATCGAACCCGGATCCCCTGGCACGACAAGCTGGCTTACGGCCACTCAGCTACAGTGGCAGTCATGAAAGCAAGAAATGCAGCCTACTTGAAAAATAATTACTGTGTGAAAGTGAAAGCATTACGTAAGGTCTAATGTTATGAACAAAATAGTAATTAATTAATTAGTAACCATGCGTTTTGCTTGAGTCTTGCTCTTATGTATTTACAGATACCTATCAACGTGTCAGGATGTTGCTTGTAATGGGAAGTTACAAAATCCAGGTTTGAAGCAATTTTCAATATCTCAGAAAATAATTTCAAGTTTACAACTGAAACTCTTACAGTGCTTAGCTATTGCTATTGTAGTACCGGCAAAAAACACTCGTCGGCAGTGTGGTGGTTCTTAGATTTACTTCTGGAGGGGGCCGAGTTGATGCTACAACACACACAAAGTAACAGAGCACTCTATTGTAACTTGAACAAGATGAGATACTTAAGTTTGAAACAATCCATGTCCACAGAAACGTCATGTGTATTTGGTACTGCCACTGAACACTACCGTATCACTTGGTACAATACAAGATAATGTTCTCTGCACTAAATGTACAATTAACTATAACCTTTGCTACACAGACCTTTCTAATACAACTCTCGCACTGCTGGCTCTGTAGTGAGACAAGGACGTAGACAAAGGGGGGATCCAGGGGATCCGGACCCCTCCCTCCCCCCTCCCTTTCCATTATCTACATGAAATTATATACGACCTCGTTGCCGTGTAGAGGAATTGAAAAAAAAAATGATTTTTAATCATACAGCGAAAATGGGATACTCACTATCAAAACTCAGATAGGCCAACGTTAGATTTAACAACCGTAGCACTATCAGCTATCGTCCATCCCCATTTCAGCCAAGACAGTTGTTGGTCGTGCTTCAGCTCAGGTGTCGTTTTGTTTATCAGTTCATTTCTTACTTGCAGCTGAATTTAATGTAACTGTTATCGTTTGTTGGTTCTGTACTGTGTGCTATTGTGAGAGTTTCTAATTATGAATAGGTTTGTAGCGAGAAAGAAGAGGAAAATCAATTCTGAGTCTCCCGTTAACGTAATGGTAAGTTAAAAACATGTACGCACTGCTATAAGAACATAATTACCTTTCTACATATCTATCTGTCTCCAGCAGCACTGGAGTTATTATTTGGAGGCTGGCAGAACTTTGGGGTGACAATATTTCAGTATTTCACCAGGAAGTGTAACGGTAAATATCATTACAAATAACACTAAATTAAAATCAGTTCATAAAAATACATTATTATTTGCCTGAGTCGCCCAAAAATCTCGTTGATCACAAAAGTATCGCCCAAATGGCAATTGTGGCATTCTTTAAAACATCTGCTCAATATTTTATCATTAATAGCGCAAATGACAAAATGTCGCCCAGTCTAGTCATTCACGCTGTACTCAGTTACGAAAAGCATTTCCGATACGGATCGCTGAGAAGTGGTTCGTGGAGAGCAAAAGGAGTATGTGATGACAGCATATTTTGTAGCCCATCCGTTTCTAAAAGATTTTTTCAGTGGGATGCTTTTCATTCGAGCCTAATGCAACCTACACACCACCCTCCCACTTTCGTCCAAAATCTCTTCGTACTCATACACTCAAAAAATAAATAAATAAATAAATAAAAAAAACCTGGTACTCTAAATCGGTAAGAGTACGAAGGGGGTGGAGATATGTTCTGAACAGCAAGTTGCAAGCCGTGACAGATATCCTTAATAATGTTGATGTTTGGGGAGTTTGGTGGCCAGAGGAAGTGTTTAACCGCAGAAGAGTGTTCCTGGAGCAACTCTGTAGCAATTCTGGACGTGTGGGGTGTCGTATTTTCCTGCTGGAATTTCCAAGTCCGTTGGAATGCACAAGAGACATGAATGGATGCGTGATCAGACAGGATGCTTACGTGCGTGTCACCTGTCAGAGTCGTACGCAATTGTATCAGGGATCCCATATCACACCAACTGCACACACCCCACACTATTACGGAATCTTCAGCAGCTTGAACAGTCCCCTGTTGACATACCGGGTCCATAGATTGATGAGGATGTCTCCATACCCATGTACGTCCATCGAGTCGATAAAATTTGAAACGAGACTCGTCCGACGAGGCAACATGTTTCCAGTCATCAATATTCCAGTATCGGGGTCGACGGGTCCAGGCGAGACGTAATGCTTTGTGCCGTGCGGTCATCAAGGGTATACGTGTGGGCCTTCGTCTCCGAAAGCCCATATCGTTGATGTTTGGTTGATTGGTTCGCACGCTGACACTTGCCAATGGCCCAGCATTGCAATCTGCAGCAAGTTGAGGAAGGGTTGCACTTCTGTCACGTAGAAGGATTCTTTTCAGTCGTCGTTGGTCCCGTTCTTGCAGGACTTTTTTACTGCCGCAGCGATCTCGGAGATTTGGTGTTTTACCGGATTCCTGATATTCACGGTACACTGGTGAAATGGTCGTACGGGAATATCCCCACTTCATCGCTATCCCAGAGATGCTGTGTCCCATCGCTCGTACGCCGACTATAAAACCACAATCAAACTCATTTAAATCTTGATAACCTTCCATTGTAGCAGCAGTAACCGATGTAACAAATATGCCAGACACTTTTCTTATATAGGCGTTGCCGACCACAGCACAGTATTCTGCCTGTTTACATATCTCTGTATTTGGAGACGCATGCCTGTAGCAGTTTCTTTGGCGCTTCACTGTATAATACTAAATAACTGAAGCCAGCAATTCCACGAGCAATTAAATCTTATAAAATGCATACATTCACACACTATGAAATGACTTAACACGCACAATTCAAGGAAAAACATGCATTGTCAGGATTCAACATTTTGTTGTAACGCACTTTATTTTATTTTAAAACAATGTGCAACAACCAGTTGTTCCAAATTCTGCATTGACTACGTGTTGAGCCGCTGAGCTAGCAGTCCTTGGATTCGGGAGGTGATGTGGTTTGAAAATGCTTTTCTATGGTTTCCCATTATCAGTTTCGCTAAATACTGTAGGTGACAACCAATTACTGCCTATCGAGCGAGATGGCGCAGTGGTTAGCAAACTAGACCCGCATTCTGGAGGACGACGGTTCAAACCGGCGTCCGCCATCTTGATTTAGGTTTTTCGTGATTTACCTAAGTCGCTTCAGGTAAATGCCGGGATGGTTCCTGTGAAAGGGAACGGCTGACTTGCTTCCCCATTCTTCCCTAATCCAATAGGACCGATGACCTCGCTGTTTGGTCCTCTCCCCGAATCAACCAACCAATTCTTTCCGAATACCTTTGATTGCTGACAGATTCCATTTCCCTTAAAGAAGCAGACCCTTCGCTTAAAGGAAACGAGCTGCATCGAAGCAGAGTCGACCATCTTATTGGAGACTCCTGGCACCAAAAGCCATATGATAAATAAATAATATCCAAATTCTCCTCAGTTAGGCTTATGCACTTGTCTGCTGTGGCATTCTTTAATGTAGATAACGGTCTTTCTCACATTGCAAGGAATGGCAGATTCATACTTACGTGAGGATATTTGGCAAAGAGTAAGGTTGAATATGGTTCAAATGCCTCTGAGCACTATGAGACTTAACTTCTGAGGTCATCAGTCTCCTAGAGCTTAGAACTACTTAAACCTAAGTAACCTAAGGACATCACACACATCCATACCCGAGGCAGGATTCGAACCTGCGACCGTAGCGGCCGCGCGGTTCCAGACTGAAGCGCTTAGAACCGCTCGGCCACTCTGGCTGGCAAGGTTGAATAATTCCAGATCATGATTACGCTTATCAGTTATGGATGTTTTACAACCAGTTACTGTTAACTGAATGCAAATACGTTTACACTGCGAAAGCGCAATTTTGTCAGCATCCAGAATGCGCTCTACAATTGTTGCTCGTTACAACGACCTTGAAAAAAGATAATGATATCCTGATTATGCTTACCATTTCGGATATTTAAGAACCAGTGGCTGTTAACTGAATGTAAATACTGTAAATAAAATCGCAACCAGTCACGTTTTTGAATAGTTATTTATTATTCCGTGTTTCGAACCTTTTCGGGTTCATCTTCAGATGGTTTTCTGAAAGTTACATCACTATTTCTAGCATAATAATGTAGCGCCATGAGTACTGTTAACATGGCAACAAAATTTTAGTTTTGTACTTACTACGACAGTATGGATGGCTTTTATCCGTTAGTGTTCAACTGTCTGCTTCCATTTTGATGGCCAGTTGGTACATCACTTCACACACTTTTACACAATCTGTATACATTTACACTGTGAGAGCGAAATTTTGCCAGCTTACTGCATGAGCTCTATGACTGTTGTTCGTTACAAAGACTTGACAAAAGATATGAAATAGGCCTATATTTTGTAAAGATATAAACTAAAATTTTGCATCCATATCGACAGATAAACAATACTCATGGTGATACATTAAATCAAGTTCCATGTTTGTCACAAAGCAAGCACGCAGCATTATGCTAGAAATAATGATGTAACTTCCAGAAAACTACCTAAAGATGAACCTGAAAAGTTTCGGAACCCGGTTCATAGAATAATAAATAATTAAAGTAAGTGACTGTTCACAGTTTTATATATTTACATAAATTCCAAATACTTCGCACTTTCGCCACAAGGAATTGTTCTAGCTTCACTGTCGAACAGAGAACCTTCCAAAAGTCCTGTCGGTAATAATAAGTGTGTCGAAAAAAGTTAGTGCTCGAACATTCCTGATCACTTCCTCAGCTCATATCTAAAGAAGAAGAGCCTAAAATTACCTGGGAGGATGAAGGGAGATTGAAACATGACCGCCTCTCAGTGGTTTGCCAAAATATAGCATCAATAAGTAACGAGATCATATCTCCGCTTGGTGAAAACTCTGAGATCATCGTCGAATAAAACGGTTTATCGTTCTTTATGGAAATTTCCATGAGACTTCTTAAGGTCATCTTTAGCGAATCGGACACTCCGCCCCCCCACCCCCACCCCTCAAAATCACTCGTTTTGAGAAAATCCTGGCTACGTCCTCCAGTGAGGCTATCCTGTCGTCTTCGGCGATCCTTGCAGACTGAACCGAGCGGCAGTCCGCTCTGACGAAAGTAACCATCCTGCAGCGGTGGTGTGTGGAGCTCTTGAATGTGTGTCTGCCACGACGTCTCGCGTTTGTCGCTGCACCTGCAGCGAATCGGCTTACTTTTGCTTCCGTCGCGAGGTACCCTCTTTGCCACTGGACCTCGTTCTTTGGACGGCACATAAGTTATCTTGAGAGCTTACGTCGAATTTCATGGCGATTGGTGCACGCAAAATGACATTATTAATTCACAGGTTGGTGTCTGATTTTTACGACCAGCACAGCGTACAACGTGCGACTGGGCCTGATGCCTGCGAACACAGAGATGACAGATGGCAGTTTCTCCTGGGGACGCCCTTTAGTGCAAGCGGGTACTGAGAGCAGTAAGGAGACTCTTACAACTTCATAGCAGTCAATACAAATCGCAATGCCACACTTTCAGTGTGCCCGGTTTTCGTCTTTGGGAAATAACTTCCGAGTAACCTTTCGTGCAATATGTCTTTGTGGTCTAAGACAAATATAGAAACAGCTGAAGCTGATCATAGCCATTAATATTTATTCCATACAAGACTCACCGAACAACAACAAATAACTATAATAAATTAGTTGGCCCATCTGTTTCTGATACTCTTCTGATTAATAGCAAATAATTGTTATAAAATGATCGGCTTGTCTATTTCTGATGCTCTCAAATGTTACTACTTGTAAAGATACGAATGTTTGGTTATATAATTCTTAGCGAAAAAATACAGATTTACCGACAAACGTTTAAATTTCGCACAGGCTTATTCACAGGTTCATGTAGTATCGGTGTAGTTTTCCCCATTTGCATCAGTATTCTGAATGTAGAAATAAAATTTGTATGAACAGTAAACATTATGAGGAGTGACCTCAAATTACGCTGCGGAGGCTTAACATCGTTCTCGGAGCAGGCCCTGAACAATACAACATCGCCTGAAGCGGCTTGTGCTGTTGCCTAGCATTACTTCGATATTGATTCGATTTCTTGGCGAATTAGTATCTCTCACCGAGCGCTCGATTTTGTGGAAGAAGTGTTAATAGTTCCAACCAGGAGTGAACAGCGGCTTTAATCGAACCTTGAGAAGGAGCTGAGCATACTCTCTCAAGGCGGGACTGTGAGTCAGCTGAATAAGGTACGTGATCAACGTCCCTGCTCATAGCTGAAACACACCGTCTTCTGTCACATAGGCTGGCCAAAGAAACTCTTCCTCTCTGCGCGAGAGCGTTGACAGTCGACATTCCCAGCCACTTAAAATGAATAGAATGATGGTTACTGAGATCAGTAACTTCGGTTCAGCAGCGTGTATCTACACCATCTCTGCGTTTGAGCCTTACATATTTTAGTCCCTTCTAACGCGCAAATTTGTATAATACACTATGTGATCAAAAGTATCCGGACACATGGCTGAAAATGACTTGCAAGCTCGTGGCGCCCTCCATCGGTAATGCTGGAATTCAATATGGTGTTGGCCCACCCTTAACCTTGATTACAGCTTCCACTCTCGCGTGCATACGTTCAATCTGGTGCTGTAAGGTTGCTTGGGGAATGGCAGCCCATTCTTCACGGAGTGCTGCACTGAGGAGAGGTATCGATGTCGGACGGTGAGGCCTGGCAAAAAGTCGGCGTTCCAAAACATCACAAAGGTGTTCTATAGGATTCAGGTCAGCATCCTGTGCAGGCCAGTCCATTACAGGGATGTTATTGTCGTGTAACCACTCCGCCACAGGCCGTGCATTATGAACAGGAGCTCGATCGTATTGAAAGATTCAATCGCATTTGTGCTGCACGTGTCTCTTCACGTTTCCACTTCACTATCACATCAGAAGTAGTGCCCCTAGGGATGTTTAGGAGTGTGGAAATCTCGCGTACAGAGTTATGACACAAGTGACACCCAATGACCTGACCACGTTCTAAGTCTGTGAGTTCCGCAGAGCGCCCAATTCTGCTTTCTCACGATGTCTAATGACTACTGAGGTCGCTGATATGGAGTACCTGGAGGTAGGTGGCAACACGATGCACCTAATAAGAAAAACGTATGATTTGGTGGTGACCCGATACTTTTGATCATCTAATTTAATTTCGAGCTGTGTGTGACTGCACGTAAAATCTTTTTGTACTGTTCGGTTTTCATGATGGTTACAATCCAGTGTGCCTCATATACAGATCAACATTGGTTTTGATGAAAAAGAGTTAAATTATATTTGATTAATTTATTATACATATTCTGCAACATTTTGTCGCCTTTTTATTTACGTTATTAACGACACACCCTAGACCCCATTTCCCCCCCTCTCTTCCGGCTTGGGGCTTTTAAAAGTTAATAACTACAGGAGGACGTCTTGTGTGGCGTAATGATAACTTTGTTTAGCACGGGCCACTGTGTAGAATTATGATTATAGCTTGGGGAACAAATATAGCTAACCGAATACTAACTCCAAATTATATTATAACTTAAAACGACGTAAGCAGCAGGTGACAGGGAATTTGTCGGAGGCACGATTTACCGACAAACATCATCTTAGTTCAGCCAATTTTAACGAAATATTTATGTTATATTCACAAAAGTTACTCGCGAATCGGTCTGTATATTGGTGAATACCGTATCGAGAGTCCTGCAGTTGTACCTGAGATTAGCCTTCAGACACACACAGATAAAAACTAGACCCGATTGAATGCAGAGTGTAATAAGTATTGTCTCTCGACACAGCAACTATAAAGGGCGATCAAAAAGTTTCCGTTTGAGGACCTTGCTGCAGCGCATATGCAACATACTGCCACTCCGATGTAGGTATATAAGCAACTACATGTAGGGGGTGCGCTGAATGCAGAAACGAGAACTATGGCGATGTTATCACGAAATGTGTCCAAACAGGACCAACATGCTGTTAGTCTTTTCTTGGATGTGGAAGAACAAACTTTTGTGGCGGTGATCGTAGCGACAAGCAATTCGCTGTAGAAACGGCTTACGAAGTCACCGCCACACTTTTAATAGCGGGCCGACCGGTCCGCTGGAACAGTGAACAGAAAGATGAAAACCCAAACACTCTGATTAAATAAAAGTCGGTACTTATCTTTATTAACGAAGATACAGAAACACAGTAGTGAACTCCGTGTCTACAGAGATCTGTCTAGTTCGAGTCGGAGCGGCTAGGTCAGCGTCGGCTGACGACAAACAACAACTCTGCTGCGATGAACACACAACTGACTAGCAAGTACACAATTCGGTGGCGAGTATACAACTGAGCGGCGAATACAGAACTGTCCTTAAGAAGCCAGAAACCAGCGGTGGCGCGCGCAGACTTGCGGCGATTTCCTGTCTCGCTGGCGCTGCTTATGCGGACGGCGTCCGGACTTTGATGCTGCCAACCTTTTGGCAGCGAGCTCGGGTGGCATTACTGGCTAGGATATAACACAAACACTGGTAGACGTACATCAGAGCCTGAAGAAAGTGTTCGCAGCGCGGGATAGCCGCTCGGTCTCAACATCTTGTCACGGTCCGCGCGTCTCCACGCGTCGGAAGTTCGAGTCCTCCCTCTGGCATGGGTGTGTGTTTTGTCCATAGCGCAAGCTACTTTATGTAAGAGTAAGTAGTGTGTAAGCTTAGGAACCGATGACCTAAGCTGATTGGTCCCATATCATGGAAAAAAAAGTTTCGGGTCAGCGCGTCTGTGGAATGGTGAGCCAAGTTCTGTGTTGGTCGCCATTCGAGACAAGACACCAGTCGATCTAGGAAGCGAGCACAAGTTACTTCAATTCAGATGGGAGACACTCGAGCACCGACCCTATAGTCCAGATCTCTCCCTGTGCAGTTATCACACCTTCAGTTCCTTAAAAATTGCCTTGAAGGGTCTATGATTGCTGTCGGACGAGTATATGCAGCACGTAGTTACAGACTTCTTCATGCAGCAGGACACAGTCTTTGACCAAATGGTTGTCTTCCGCCTGGTGCATGTGCGGGATCATTGCCTCAATGCTCACGACGATTTTATCTAACTGGCATATCGATTCTGGACTTAATGACCTTGGAATGGAAACCTTTTGATCGTCCACTACTTATAGCAACTAACTGTTATTTCGCGTCGACAGTTATTTTTCCACTCCACAGCTATATTTTCGTTGTAATGAAATGTCATAAGATTTAAAAGTGCCTATTGGGGAGCTGAATCCAGAGGTACACCTTTTGCGAAACGGGCGCACCAATCACGAATCAAATCTTCAAAGCTAAGAATGTCTTTCTCACATTCTGCGACACACTGACAATTTTGCTCTTGAAAATTATCTTAGCCTGTGGCCTTAACTGCTCTTTTTTACGGATATACGTCCTGAGACTGATGCAAGAAGGTCTCCTTGGAGTTTGGAAGAGATAGTTAGAGGCATCGAGAGATTGAAGCCTTGGGTTGCCCGAGATGCTCGTCAAACACTTACTTCGCAAGAGGGCAGCGTGTGGTGTATTGAGACCTGCGTTAAGTGTTCCAGTACAGCGAACGTTTCAGCCTGACTGACAGTTTCGGAATCTGATCATTTTGCAAATATTGGCTAGAGCACTAAGTGAGTGACGATGTACAAGTCTCAGAAATAAAACACGGCCGCCGACTGGCCGCAGCAGAAACTAAATCGGCGTCGGTCTCTTAAGCTTGCCAATGTAACTGGCTGCCCTACACAATTCTGTCTCGCCATATACACTACCTGACAACGCTGCAGGATGCTGAAGTGTATGGAGGACGTGCTGTCATTCTTCACTAACCACTACAGAACTGTATTTGCTCGCCACCTAGTGGAAGTCGGCTCATAGCCGCGACACGAAGCGGATCTACGAGGCACTGTGAGGAGCGCTCTGGAGGCATTTCTTCGTCCAGACATTAGCGAGCGGTACGGTGCACGTCGCTATCTTCATGTTCTGACCAGCAATGGCGTTGTCTTACCACCATGCGACTATACAGATCACCTTTCATACGGAACATGCATGATCTCGAGCATGGGAAGTGGAACAGTTCGAAAGTGACGAACTCCATACCGTGCCTGAAGGTGTTGTAGGAACTGACTTGTCCATCAAGAGCAGCATCATGTATTTCAAACTGCAGACTAAAGAGCTTTAGGCTGATGTGTGGCGTTTCTCCCAAGAACTGAAATTCAGCACTGGATGGCCACGTTGGAGCTGTATCAGTCGATCACTCAGAGTTCGGCCTCCGCTTCCTACATGTTTCTGAACTTCCCTTTTAGGTACTGGAAGACGTGTTCGTTTCTGCCTTCTGACCGTACGGAAACGGCATCGGTCACGTCGCAGAAAAACGACGGACCTGTCAGGTCTTAAGTAGCGTGCATCAGATCAAACTTGAACTGACAAAGCATGTACCTTCTTATTTGATGATTGGTGCCATGCGGGTGATCATAATTTACGACAGTCAGCCACGAACTTGTGCAGGCTGCGGAAGGAAGGGCCACTTCTGGCCGACTTTCGTCTGCAGACGCCTGATTCAGACGCTAGTAGGAGATGGCGCACCATCCGTGACACATTTAGTGCTCCTTGTCACCTACGCCACTGTAACGAAGGTGTCGGATGTACCAGCCTACATTCCTTCTGATCTGCCGTAGTTGACAGCCAATGACGGGGAAGCGAGTCTTCAGATTCGCTCTCCATCACTTCTGGAGGAAATGACGCCCTTGCACGCCCGTCAAAACCCGAGAAGCGATCTTACAGTTGCGATGGACGTCGACTGTAGTGTCGTACCAATCTCTGCTTTCCTCACAGGTGGGACTGGATCGATTAATGGCCAATCTCATTCCAATACAGAACAAAACGTTCAGAACCAGAAGTCACTAAGGGAGCGCAAGAAACGTAGTCGTATGCCACATGACGATTGTCTCCTCAGGATGACCGCATGGGACGGCAAACCGACGTCGGAAAACGCATCAATCTCAGAAGGCCAAGGGGACGCCCTACCTCTTTACAGAGGTGGTCTTATGGTCTTACGTCTTTTCTTGGGTTATCAAGATACACTGGTGCTGCGTGGTGGGTTTAATTCCATCCTCCACCGCAAAGATTAGTTCTGTGACATTCACTTTGCACAGAGCTTTCCACGGTCATCGACCATCTCCAATTTGTGGATATGTGGGAACATGTTCATTGCGACTGCCCTAATTTCGTGCACTACAGCACACATTCTTCAACTCGCCTTGATCGCATTTATATCTCACGCTCACTAGCGGGAGGTACCTGACTGGCTGAAAGTAAGTTTCCACATCCACATCTACATCTACATGGATACTCTGCAAATCACATTTTAGTGCCTGGCAGAGGGTTCATCGAACCACCTTCACAATTCTCTGTTATTCCAGTCTCGAATAGCGCGCGGAAAAAATGAACACCTATAGCTTTCCGTACGAGCTCTTATTTC
The DNA here is from genome assembly GCF_021461385.2 of Schistocerca piceifrons. Classification (NCBI taxonomy): domain Eukaryota; kingdom Metazoa; phylum Arthropoda; class Insecta; order Orthoptera; family Acrididae; genus Schistocerca; species Schistocerca piceifrons. The sequence continues at coordinate 551,450,446 of NC_060143.1, forward strand.
CCTTATTTTTTCGTGCTGATCGTTCCTCCCTATGTAGGTCGGCGTCAACAAAATGTTTTCGCATTCGGAGGAGAAAGTTGGTGATTGTAATTTCGTGAGAAGATTCCATCGCAACAAAAAACGCCTTTCTTTTAACGATTTCCAGCCCAAATCCTGTATCATTTCTGTGACACTCTCTCCCTTATTTCGCGATAGTACGAAACGAGCTGCCTTTCTTTGAACTTTTTCGATATACTCCGTCAGTCCCATCTGGTAAGGATCCCACACCGCCCAGCAGTATTCTAAAAGAGGACGGACAAGCGTAGAATAGGCAGTCTCCTTAGTAGGTCTGTTGGATTTTCTAAGTGTCCTGCCAACACAACGAAGTTTTTGGTTAGCCTTCCCCACAACATTTTCTAGGTGTTCCTTCCAATTTAAGTTGTTCGTAATTCTAATACCTAGGTATTTAGTTGAATTTACGGCTTTTAGATTAGACTGATTTATCATGTAACCGAAGTTTAACGAGTTCCTTTTAGCACTCATGTGGAAGACCTCACACTTTCTGTTATTCAGCTTCAACTGCCACTTTTCGCACCATTCAGATATTTTTTCTAAATTGTTTTGCAGTTTGTTTTGATCTTCTGATGACTTTATTAGTCGATAAACGACAGCGTCATCTGCAAACAACCGAAGACGGCTGCTCAGATTGTCTCCCAAATCCTTCATATAGATAAGGAACAGCAAAGTGCCTATAACATTATCGTGGGGAACGCCAGAAATCACTTCTGTTTTACTCGATGACTTTCCTTCAATTACAACGAACTGTGACCTCTATGACAGGAAATCACAAATCCAGTCACATAACTGAGACGATATTCCATAAGCACGCAATTTCACTACGAGCCGCTTGTGTGGTACAGTGTCAAAAGCCTTCCGGAAATCCAGAAATACGCAATCGATGTGAAATACCTTGTCAATAGCACTCAACACTTCATGTGAATAAAGAGCTAGTTGTGTTTCACAGGAACGATGTTTTCTGAACCCATGTTGACTGTGTGTCAACAGACAGTTTTCTTCTAAATAATACATAATGTTCGAACACAAGATATGTTCCAATATCCTGCTACATATCGACGTTAACGATATGGACCTGTAATTTAGTGCATTACTCATACTACACTTTCTTGAATATTGGTGAGACCTGTGCAACTTTCCAGTCTTTGGGTACGGATCTTCCGTCGAGCGAACGGTTGTATATGATTGTTAAGTATGGAGCTAATGCATCAGCATACTCCGAAAGGAACCTGATTGGTATACAGTCTGGACCAGAAGACTTGCTTTTATAAAGTGATTTAAGTTGCTTCACTACTCCGGGGATATTTACTTCTACCTTACTCATGTTGGCAGCTGTTCTTGATTCGAATTCTGGAATATTTACTTCGTCTTTTTTTGTGAAGGCATTTCGGAAGACCGTGTTTAGTAACTCTGCTTGGGCAGCACTGTCTTCGATAGTATCTCCACTGCTATCGCGCAGAGAAGGCATTGATTGTTTCTTGCCGCTAACTTACTTCACATACGACCAGAATCTCTTGGGATTTTCTGCCAGGTTTCGAGACAACGTTTCATTGTGGAAACTGTTATAGGCATCTCGCGTTGAAGTCCACGCTAAATTTCGAGCTTCTGTAAAGGATCGCCAATCTTCGGGATTTTGCGTCTCTTTAAATTTGGCAAGTTTATTTCGTCTTTTCTGCAACAGTGTTCTAACACGTTTTGTGTACCAAGGAGGATCTGCTCCGTCGTTTGTTAATTTTATTTGGTATCAAACTCTCAATTGCTGCCGATACTACTTCTTTGAATTTAAGCCACATCTGGTCTACACTTACATTATTAATTTGGAATGAGTGGAGATTGTCCCTCAGGAAGGCGTCAAGTGAATTTTTATCTGCTTTTTTGAGAAGTATATTTTTCGCTTATTTTTCGGGGGTTTGGGGATTACAATATTCAATCTCGCTACGACAACCCTGTGTTCTCTAATCCCTTTACCACTTCTGTTAGCCACCCGAAACCAGAGAGAATCTCTTCTGATCCAAAGTGACACACATCATTGGTACCGACGGGAGCCACCACCTGCAGTTGGCTGCACCCTGTGCTTTTCATGGCATCCAGGAGAACCCTTCCCACATCTGGAATGACTCCACCCAGTATGCGCACGTAGTGCACCTTCGATTTCTTACCCTCCTTGTCGGCCAAGTCCCTAAGGGGCCCCATAACGCGCCTAACGTTGGAGCTCCCAAATACCAATAATCCCACCCTCTGCGTTTGCCCGGATATTGCAGGCCTAGTGGTTTCCTCTGAAACAGGACAGGCGACAGCATCTGGCCCAGCGACAGTGTCAGCCACAGACAGCACCTGGAACCTGTTTGTGAGACAAACCGGGAAGGCCTTACATGAAGCCGCCTGGGAAGTCTTGCACCACCTGCTTCGCCCCGGGGCGACCTCAAACTCGACCACAGGTGAAGGGTCAGCCTCAGTGACAACAGTGACTGCGTTAACCATTGGTGAGGACCGATCGGAGGACTGGGACATCCTGGACGTCCGTTGGATCCCCATGGCCGGCCCACAGCAGTTTGTCGGTTTTTCCGATCATGCGCCATTTGCCTGCATTGTCACACTCGACCAACAGATGGTATGGAATGGAGGGGTGTTTGGAAGGCGAATGTGGCCCTACTGGCGTCTCCTGACTATTTGCAAATTATCGATGTGACTTGGCATTCATGTTGCCAATGCCATGGCTCTTAATTGTCTACGTTGTAATGGTGGCTGTTATGCACAAAAGCTGCACTCTATTTGTCCTCGATGACTTATGACAGCTTGGAGGAGGCAATCCCTGAACTTTTTCTATCGAGTGATGAGGGACTGCTCTATAATGCTTTTTCACCTGAACGATGTACAACAGTGAACTGTGCCAAAACACAGGCTGCAGCCCTTACTCGCCGCCATCTTGAAGGGATGCTAGTGTGAGGCACTCTTGTGACCATATGCGTTTGGAAGCTCCATTGATGTACCACCTACTAGCAACAGGCGACAACGGCGCCATCCCCAATTTCGAACCTTCACTAGTGACGAAGGCAGCTAATATGACACCTAATGTGGCTTTGGACTCGCCCTTCACGGCCATTGTGCTCCCCATTTACGAGCTGTCATTGACCAAGTCTCTTGGCGCGTGTTCATCATGATACCGGAGGAAGCGGTTAATAATAGAGGCATCAGTAAGGGAAGATGAAGTCCTTGATCCTATCCTAGTGGGAGCTGCTAACATGTCATCTGACGGCATCCCCTCGAATTTTATCGAGTTCTCCGACATCTCTTAGCACCCAAATGGACTGGATTGATGTCCACCATGGCGAGGGCCCCGTTGCCTTTGTAGAGGGCCCCATTGTCCCATTAACGAACCACAAGAGTGTCCATACTTTCAGAGACTGTCTCCTCTTGACCGTGCTAAATAGTGACATGAAGTTCATTACACGCTTTTTGGCAATGTAACTTAAGAGAACGGCTTGTTATGTCATGTCCTACGACCAGGTGTCACGAGGCAGAGCATGCAACATTTGGACAGCGCTCTGCCGCTATAGGGGTATGATTGCCCTCATTTGAGCTCAACATTTCCCTGCAGTTAGGCCTCCTCAGAACCATATCCGTCACAGGGGATACACAGAAACCATTGTTGGAGTGATACGTTTCCTGAACAGTGCAACATCCTAGGTCCTGTGTAATAGCAGGCTCACACAACTGATCTTATCATGTGTTGTGCGTTGCTGTACGCTTTCGCTCTAGAACCATTGTTATGTGGACTACTACAACGACTGAAGGGGATGTCCCAAGGTGGACATCGATTTTTCTGCACCGCCTTTCCAGACGATTTGGTCTTCTGCCTTGAGAGTGCTGAAAATACCTGGGTGGCATTTGCTCAGGTGGCGACCCATGAAAAAGCGTCGCGAGGATCTCTTAATGTACGTAAATTGCGAGCTATGTGTATCGGTATAGGCATTGACTCGCTCACTGTGAGCGATACCTTAATCTGCCTTCACGTCGATTTTATGATTGACCTGCGGTGCTCTATGGCCATCAACTGCAGATGGCTGCTGCAGCAGATCGGGTTTTGACTTGTTAAACATCACCTCCACTCCCTTTACCTTCTGCATTGTACACGCTATGTCAACACCTAAATAGCATCACAGATTCCTCATGTGGTGCAGACTCTTCCGGTCATGCACACGCTCGTTGGCCAAATGTTAGCGGCAGTGGTTTCCTTCGTTTGTAGATCCACATGGCAATGACGTCGATAGCTCCACTCACATACTCTCTATCGGGTTGACGTCCGAAGATCGTGGAATGAACGCGATTAGCTTTGTCCTGTCTTGACCCTGAAATCAGTCCTGAATAGCACCGCTTTGATGGATGGAACTGCCGTCCTGTAAATAAGGTTCATTTCATTCCCATGTATTTGTTTTTTTTTTAAAGCAACTAGCACGGTGTGTTGGTATTTTCTACAGCATTTAAGAATTCAACTCCTGCCGTAGCTGAGAGATTTAGGCTAAATAGCCGATGAGGGACTCGGTTTACCGAGTCCGAACATATGACGAGAGTCGTAGCCTGCTGAGAGGCACCTTTGGACCAATCGGTTGAATCAGATACGAATGATGTGGTATCGAAATGAGATGTATAAAAAATCCTACAATTTTAACTTCTGCGTTGCGACAGAGCTGTGCAATAACACTCCCTCGGTGCAGTAACAAGCACCAGCTGTACAAGAAATATGAAGTGAAATGGCCGGAGGACCCAACCGGCGAAATTCGGTCGGCGGGTAGCAAGTTTCATTTCAGGTGACGCCACACTGATCAGCCTGCGTGTCGGTGGTGATCAGGACAACTCAACACGAGGCCACGAGCGGAGAAAATCGCAAATACGGCCGGGAATCGAACTCGCACCCGCTGCATGGGAGGCAAACACGTTACCACTCAGTTAAGCAGGCGGGCTGTACAGGAAAATTTGGGGAATATGACGTAATAGTTGTTGCGAATTCAGAAAAAAGACTGAAGAGGTCAACATAGATGTGAACACTGGGTACTAAAGTTAATCAAACCGAAATGTTCAACCATCGCGCAAGTAGTCCAGAAGTTATATCAGATGCCTAACACAGGTGAATAGAAAAATAGTAATAACAAAACAAGCATTTATGGTTGAGACATTGCAAGAATTCAACGTATCAGTAAAATACGCAGCTCCAATGCAAAATCTACTGTACGCGATTTACATCTCTATGAATCCTGAGGATTCAAGCTGAGGTTCGGCTTGAAGCAACAGTAATTTATTTCCAGAGGACAAAGAACAGAAAAATGTAGGTGAAAACTGTAAAATATCTGAATACGCCACAAAGAACAAAGAAGGCAAATGAATAAAATAAAAGAAGATGGAAACTCATTCGTTACATTTCTGACACATCCCCCTTCTCATGAATGTATTTAGCGGCAAATTATGAGACTAGAAGCTATGAGGGCGACAGAGGAAACTAATTTCATGACATTGGGACTAGAACAAAATGCAATAACTATACTGGGGACAACAGCAGAATACTAAATGACAGAGTAGCATTGTTGTTATGACAAATTGTAGTCTTTAGGAAATGAAAAGGTGAATATATGAAAACTATCGAAAACCGTTATGTTATTTCCTGTTCAAATCTGCTGGAAATAGAGGTCTCATTGAAGTTACAGCAGCTCAACGCTTATCTTCACTATGTATTCTCGAATACTAACATAGACCTAACTGTTGACGATGGCCTCAGTTTTCCACAGGCGCCCTATTCACCAAGCCGAGATGTAATCCCAAATGCCAACAGAAAAGTATCCGCTTCTCTCCCATTCCACAAGATACTTTGAACTCAAGCACTCTCCCCATGGCTATTACACATAGTAATATTAAAACCGTTTTGTGCATTTTGTGTTCAGACATCATTCCGTAAGTCGTCTCCAGATGGACTGAAAGTCAAATTAACATCGCGTTCAGAATCACATTCAACCCAAAATTGAGTATTACTTTTGGTAATCGAATGTCGAAGCAATTAAACTTCGATAATACCACTGCGAATATTTTGATAGCCGAAAGGGCCCATTACTACACATCTATTAGGAATTAATTATGATTTAACTGTAAGAGCTTGAGAAAATAAATAGAGGCCTTAGCCTTCGCTCCGTTTTCTTAACATCTTGTTGTTATTTTGGACCTCGGTGTTAGAAGTATTCCAAGTAGATATTCTCATTCATACGGCACTTTTCACCTTTCTTGTCAAAGCATCAGTACCAATTAAATTGTAATCGTTGTGAGCAGATGATAGTAACAAGTGTATGTTCAGAATGGTATAGTTGCTCAGTGAATGTGGTGGTGTTAGGCTGTCCACGTGGTCTAAATGACGTCAGTGATGACGCATTAACTCTATCGCTAATTACCTTAGTAATGATAAGGTGGGGGTGACTGAGCCTCTTGTGGGCAACGACTGTGATTAAGCTCTCCATATATCATCCTGCTCTGCGAGCAAGCCTACATTAAACACTGCCTTGCAATTAGAAACTACTGCCCTGCTTCACCACCTCACCTTTCCCTCAAGCACAAGCAGAGTATGGGACAAAAAATTGCTAAGTTTTTAAAGAAAACCTCCGCCACTCTGCTCATTCTAATACACGAAGCATATTCGCAGCATATTGGTGGTGGAACAGTGGCTATGCAGTACTGGAAAAAAATCTACAATCGGAATTTAAATAATTTGCGAATGTAGGCACAGTAGGTTGCAGTAGGTACTGGGAGATGAAGAAGCTTGCACAGGATAGAGTAGAATGGAGAGCTGCATCAAACCAGTCTCAGGACTGATGACCACAACAACAACAACAACAGGCACAGACATATACTTTTTCAGTAATACACGAAGCACCTGTCTCAAGAGCACCAAGCAGACGCAGCGTTCATTCTTGTGGTAATTACAATAAGTCTGCTGACACTTACTTATCAAATACGAGGGTTGGAACTTTAATAGTGGCAACTATTCATATACAGCTCGTACGAAATAGGTACGTGTTTCAAGTTTTACTGACCTTCAAAGAAGTCAACAGCACTGTGTATAGCCCGTTGCCAGCGATGTGGAAGTCGTAGGATACTCTTAGCAATGCCAGATGCGTTGACAGTTCGAGCGGCGCGGTCTATTGCCCAACGAATTTGTAGCAGTTCTGATGCGAATGCCATGAAGTGTTTCCTTCAGTTTAGAAATCGAGTTGAACTTACGAGGGCTTAAGTCGTAGGTTGTGTTCCAAAAATGAACAGCATAGAAACAGAAGTGATGACACTTTCTGCAGGACCTGCAGGACACCGAGCGAGGTGCCGCAGTGGTTAGCACACTGGACTCGCATTCGGGAGGACGACGGTTCAATCCCGTCTCCGGCCATCCTGATTTAGGTTTTCCGTGATTTCCCTAAATCGCTTCAGGCAAATGCCGGGATGGTTCCTTTGAAAGGGCACGGCCGATTTCCTTCCCCATCCTTCCCTCACACCGAGCTTGCACTCTGTCTCTAATGACCTCGTTGTCGACGGGACGTTAAACACTAATCTCCTCCTCCTCCTCCTGCAGGACAATGCTTAAGCACGGACAGTGCAAGCTGTTACTGATTTGTTTGGCTGATTGGGCTGCTAAGTGCTATACCACCTACTGCACTCCCCTGACTTAAGGCATCGTTAGTTCAACTTGATTTATAAACTGAAGGAAACGCTTCACGGCATTCGCTTCAGAACTGCTACAAATTGGTCAGGCGATAGACCGAGCCACTCGAACTGTGATCACAACTGGCACTTCGAAGAGTATACTACGACTTCCACATTGCTGGCAACGGGTTATATGTAATGCTGGTGACTACTCTGAAGGTCAGTAAAACTTTGAAACACGTATCTATTTGTACAAGCTATAAATAAATAGTTGCCACTATTAAAGTTCCAATCCTCGTATTACCATCTGCTATGCAACTGAAATGACAGTCACTACACTTGTTTTATATGTTACAGTGAGTTAAGTAATAAGTTCGTTGCAATCCTGTTTCCCCTGTTATAAAAGATGCTGAGTATTAATTATTTGACTATATAGGCGCCACACTGTAATTCACATGTATCTGACATTAATTAAGGGCATCACATACCGATGTCTAAGGAAATTATGCTGTTGAAGCGTTATTGCACAGATAGCAAGACAAACGTTCGGAAATCACTAGTATTGTCTCAAAAAACAATTATGTGTAAAATTTCAATTTGGCTACTGACAAGGGGACCTTCCAAGATCTGAGATTCAGTTCGGGATCAGACTTTGTGGGTTACAGGTCTACCTCAAGGATGCCCACTCATAAAAGTGTTACAGCGCACAACGCAGAAAATTCCGAAAAAAGGGCTCTAAAGTTTTAAACGCAGGTCATTCACACCTCATATACGGATCATAAGCAGCAAAGCAGTACAAAAATGAAGTAGTTCGATCAGTAGTGTAGTAGACACTCATGCGGCTGATCTAGGTTCAATCTTATTTACTGGTGGGTAGGTAGGATTCTTTTAAAAATTATAAAAACTGTTAAATAAAGTAAGTAACCTGAGTATTATCAATTAAATTGTAAATAATTTTATTTTGTTTGTAAAATGGCTGGCACAGCTATTTAAAATGTGAATTATACTCATCAATATTTTCTTTTTAAAAAGTTGAATAATTTCAAATACATTTTTGATGTAAGTAAATTAACTAACGTGTCACAAGATTCTGAGTCAAGTTTCAGTTACACGGTGTACAACTTTGCTTCTGCTGTTTGGCGATAGGTGGCGACAACAGTAAGTAGCAGTCGAAAGAAACAGATCGCAGATGTTAGGCAGTTAGCTTGGACCCCAGTCAACAGAACCTCATTCAAATTAAATGTTTATGTTGAGTAACTCAAATGCAGTTATTTTAGGAACATCATTAGCAACAGTCTTTTCATTAGCAGGAATAGTTTGCAACTATGTCCAAGCACACATTCGATACTATCATTTATATCCATGTAAATGTAATGTTACTTTCACTAATAAATTTATTTAAAATTTCATCTGCCGCTATGTGAAAATTTGGTTTTTTTGGATGAATAAATTTTTCTAAGTTTTTCAAATTATATTGACCTATATGAATTACTACTGTCTCTCTATCACAATACATTTTTATATAATATTATTAATGGAAAATATTGTATAAAAACCACCTAGTGCAACATTACCACAGCTAGCTCATACAGATACAGACAATCTTTTTCTGAGAACGAATGACTTACCACTCAACTGAGACAGATAACTCATTTACTACCCATAAAAATATTATTAATGAAATGAAAACAGATTGGTAATCAAAAATGAAATACCAAATAAGAAATCGAAAAATAATCATGGCAACCTCTTTCCTAATTTTGTTCAATGTGCTTTAGTAATTTCAAGGTGATGTGAAGAAGCAGCATTAATGATTGATACTTATATACCCGCTTTGTGGTGGCTGAAATAGAATAAAATCTGTCGTTTTTAGGTTTACTCAAACCAAATGTTTAGATGAGCTAAAATACCAAGAATTTATAAAAATGTGTAAAAATGAAAGATAGAAACAGTGACAACATTACTACCTCTATTGAGAATAATGAAGAAATTATACTATTAGATGAATGCCAAGGTAATATGCTTGTAGTATATGATGATTTCATTCTCAAAAATCAGGATGTTTTTAGAGAATATTATACTACAGCCTGACATTTAGGAATAAATTGTTTTTATTTATCTCAGACAAACTCAAAAATACCACAACAATTAGTGAGAGATAACCTAAATTTTTTAAATATATTTCGTAGAGATGGTACAAATTTAAATAATATTTACCACGAGATTCATGCTGGTGATTTTAAGTTTGATGATTTTAAAGAATATTGTAGTAAATGTTGGAATAGTGGTCAGTTCGAATTTTTATGATAGAAATGACTAGAAAAGCTAACAAAGGAAACTGCAGATATCAAATTGAAGATATTTTTACATCACCCATCATACACTAGAGATGATTTATTAATGTTCTTTATTTACAGTAAAAAATTGCAAAATATGACTCATATGTTAGTAAAAAAGCTAGATGAATCAAAAAGAAAAAGAAGAAATTAAAAGAAGACTTTACAAAATGGAAAAGACAACCAAGAAGAGAATATGAAAACTATAAAAAAGAATATCAGCCTTGCAACACAAGGAAGTGAAGAAGGATTAAGTGACAACGTTCTGAATGCTATTCAAGAAAATTTAGAAGTTGAAAAACAAATGATTCTTTATGACCATTATTTAGAAGAATTTAATGACATACCACCAATAAAAATATGCTTATAAATTAAGTGAATCTGAAATACAAGATGCATTGAATAAATACTGAAGAAGAGAAAAAGAACAAAAAAAGATAAAGAACAAAACTTTAAGGAAATAACTCTAAGTGGAAGATTATTCAAATGTATCGGTGAAAGTGGGTGAGGACTAAAAAAATAGACTCATAACAATTTTAATTACATAAATGAATAATTTCAGTATTGATTTCAAATTGCTACCTAATGGCAAAATTAAACCAAAAATAACAAAATTTAAACATAATTATGAAGAGTTACATACTACAGGTAATTTTTAACTGATGCTCAAAAAAGAAAGAGAGATAAAAAACTGGTGGAAATTTGCTCATAACATTAGGTATACCTGTTGTGAAAAAGATTGTCGAATACCTAACAAAAAGGAAAGAAGACTCTGCCCAACAAAACATAATGGTGGATTTCTTCTTCTATTGTCCGCAGCATTGCCATTGCCATGGCCCAGTCGGAAGTTCTGGAGCTGTGGGCAAATGTCAGCACAACATCAGAAACTCCGCGCATTTCGTCCAGCAGCTCCAGAACTTTCGACTGGGCCAAGAAGACCTCATGATCAGCTTTGGTGTGGTATCCCTGTTTACTAGGGTACGTCTAAGAGACTCCCTAAGGCTCATAGGAGAAAAATTCGGACCAACAGTAACGAAAATTATCGAATTCGTACTTACGTCAACATACCTCCTGTTCGATGGGATCTACTACAAACAAACTGATTGAGTAGCGATGGGCTATCCGCTATCACCAGTGGTGGCCAATATGTTTATGGAAGCTTTTGAAGAAAAAGCTCTCGACTCGGCAGCCTACAAGCCCTCTTGCTTTTTTCGATATGTAGACGATACATTCGTAATCTGGCCGCAGGGACGACAACTCCTCCAAGCCTTTCTGCAGCATCTGAACTCGCTCCACCAGAATAACAAGTTCACGATGGAGGTAGAAGAAAACAACCAGCTTCCATTTCTGGATGTGCTCGTCAAACGAAGACTAGATGCACACAACGACACAGCTTCTACCGTAAGCCGACACATACAGATTTGTACCTGCATGCCTCCAGCTGTCATGCTCCTTCACAGCGAGAGGGTGTTCTGAGCACACTGGTGCACAGCGCACGCGAAATCTCGGACTGTGATAGCCTAGTGGCTGAATTGTAGCTATTGCAGGCCGTGTTCCGCATGAACGGTTACAACAACCGGCAGATAACACGCGCCTTAAGACCGAAGAAGCCGAGACCGCAGCCTTCTGAGGACGAAGACAAACCGGTTGAGACGGCGATTATACCATATGTCGGGAACACGTCGGCAAAGATCGGGAGAATACTCAGAAAATATAACGTCAAGTGCATGTTTCGCCCTCCACCCAAAACCAAAACATTATTAGGATCAGTCAAGGACGACTCAGGACTCCGGAAACCGGGAGTTTACAGCATCCCTTGCCAGTGCGGGGAAATGTATATAGGCCAGATCATCCGGACGGTACAGGAGATATGTAGTTTTCATAAACGCCACACAGACAACGAACAGCCGACCAAGTCCGCCGTAGCAGAGCACTGCATCTCACATGGACATGACATGAACTACGATGGCACAAAGGCGTTACAGCAATCGTGCACCTTCTGGGACTGTATCCCCAGAGAGGCCGTGGAGATCCGGCTGCATGACGAACTAATAAATAAAGACAGCGTTTTCCAGTTAAGCAAAGCCCGGGATCCCGCTTTAAGCATGATTAAAACACAACGACAGTCTACACGGAAATACGCTCCTGTCAGGACACCTGTAGAAGAAGAAGCATTGTCACCAAGACGGCAGAGTTGCACTAGCGGTCGTGGCCGCGGATGGACTGCGACCATTGATCTGTCGCGGGGCACCGCACTTCCCCCCACCACCGGCCGCGGACCGCTCGGAAGCGTCCAGCCGGTGGCTGCGGTAGAGGGGTGGTGATTATATAAAGTCATCATCCATTAGAGATCAATCAAACACCAAGAACGCCTGAAGATGGCAAGAAGTGGGCTTGCCGAAATATCGCGCCTTTTGGAAGACGCTACCTGGTTGAAAACCCGACAAATTTTCAAGATGTTTTAAAACTGAAATGGTTAACAATATAAATAAAGAATCGATGAATGACCTGTATCAAAAGACATTAATAAGAAGCAGAAATATACAAAATGCTGGAGAATTTAGTGGAGATTTTGGAAATGTGAGTGTAATTAACACAGTAGGTTTTTAAAATATTAATAAATTAAAAAAGTTGCCTAATGTTAACGAACCTTTGAATCAAAAATGTGCATTTTATGGTTGTCAAACTAATACCATAAAATTAAGAGATAAAGCAAATGGCATTATCATGACAATAAAATATGAGGGCCATTCAATAAGTAATGCCCCACATTTTTTAAAAAGCAGTTAATATACCTAGACAATCGTCCTTGTTGGTGCTTCACACTTCATGTTGGTTCTGTGCACCAGTGAAGTTTCGAAATGTTCTGCCAGGTTGGCAGAGCTGTAGTACAGAGTCAAAATGGCGTCTTCATACAACTCACACTACAACCAACATGCTGTTGTTGAATTATTCTGTGGAGAAAAAGAAACCATGATGAACATTCATAAACGTTTTTGTGCAGTGTATGGCAGTGCTGTAGTTGATAGATGTACAATTGGGCGATGGGTAACGAAAGTTACAGCCTCAGGATATGCAGAAGCAGAGCTCCATGATCAGCCACGTTCAGGACGTCCTGTGGCAGTCATTGCTCCTGACATGCTGAATTCTGCAGATGCCATTATTCGTGCCGACCGGCGATTCACAACTCGACAGTTGCCTCTAAAGTTGTTGGTCAGCATTGGAAGTGCATCTGAAATGATCAAGACTCTCGGATGTTGAAAGAGGTGCTCATGATAGGTTCCACGAATGGTCGCAGCGGACCACAGGATTCAAAGAAAGGCCATTCCATCTGAATTGTTGGATCGTTTTGAGACCAATGGAGAGGCCTTTATGTCACAGATCGTTAAGGGGGACGAAAAGTGGGTGCACTACTTTGAGCCCAAAACAAAAAGGCAGTCCATGGAGTGGTATCAACCTCAATCACCAAAAAAACAAGAAATTCAAGACAACCCCATCCGCCAGAAAAGTCATGGTGACAGTCTCCAGGAATTCTGATGGCACCATTCTCCTGGATCTGATGCCAAGAGTGTCAGTTATCAATTCAGAAGCATGAAGACTCTGAATAAACTCAAGAAGCGTTTCCAACGTGTTCAATCGGACAGGAATCCAGCAGAAATCTTGCTCCAACACGATAACGCACTCCCACACACAAGTCTGAGAATCCAGGAACGCATTGCCAAATTGGGTTGGACATCTTTGCCTCATCGGCCCCACGATCCCGACCTGGCATCGTCAGACTTCCATAGCCCTTGGGCCACTTAAAGATTCTCTACAGGGAACCCACTTCGAAGATGACGAGAGTGTCAGTCACACAGTGAAAACATGACTGAGGCTACAGTGCAAGAGCTTTTACCAGCAGCGAATTTATGTTCTACAACAACGTTGGCATATGGTCATAGAAGGTGATGGAGACTATGTAGAAAATTAGGACATGAACAACACATTTTGTTGTATATTTTCACCAAACTCTGACTCTTAACAACAAATATGTTCTGAGAAAAATGGGGAATTACTTATTGAGTGACCCTTGTATATTGATGTATGTAGTCTTTTATCAACTGCAAAATATCATGAATATTATCCTGAGAGCCATCAAACAAAAATTTGTAGACCAAAATATTATACTTATGCCTGCATTCTCATATAAGGCATAGGTTATTTGATATGTTAGATAAACTTGGAGAATCAGTTATGTATTTTGATACAGACGGGGTAATATAGAGTATATAGATGATGGCAAAGATACTGTGGAAAAAGGTTGTATGCCAGGTGAATGGACTGATAAGTTGGGAGACAAGTGGATTCAAATCTTAGCATCGACTGGATCTAAAAGTTACTATTTTAAGAAAAAAGATTAAAATACTGTGAAGAAGATGAAAGGCTTTACTTTAAAATATAAGGATATTCAAAGGTTGAATGGCAAATATATGATTAAAGTACTTGAGAATGAAGTGAAAGAAGAGATACAATTAGAGTACAAGCTGATAACGACCGATTTTAAGCCAAAAACTTAATCAACAAGTAAGTTAAGAAAGAATTCTCATTTTAGTATAGTATAGTAAAAGAGTAATTCTAGATAATTATGAAACAGTGCCATAAGTATATTACAATTAAAATAAGTTTTCTACATTTTCTAACGTAAAAATAAAATTTGTATTGGGAACTTTCTAAAACATTTATATAAATAAAGTAACTTTTTCTTGCATTCTCTATTTTCTAAAACTACTTCCTTTCTATTTCTCTTTCTTAATTCACACTTTTGAGAATCATGAATCAGAATTAAAAAGTCAGAAATTTGAAAAATATCTTTAATACACCAGCTTTCATTAAATATAAGTAATGCTTCCTTTCTTCTGTGGCTAATATTTTTTGTACAAAGTTATAATTATTATACTAATATTCATATTTTGTATGTAGACTTTCGTTTTTTTAAATTCTGTTAAGCTTTTTTTTTCTTCATGAGAATAAATTTTTCACTTCTATTTTTGTCACCAGAGTTTTGGAGCATAATTCTTTTTTTTTTCACTTTTGATGGTTGCCAATATTTTGTCTTTTTCATTTAAATAATTTTGTTCCTTTGTTCAAATACATATATATCTTTAACAACTCCACCACTGGAATCATACTGCTTTTGCTATCAATGATGTCTACTTATAACATGTAACATTTTATTGCAATAAAAATTTTGTCTATTTAAATGGATCCCCTCCTGAAGAAGCTCAGTAGTGCAAGCAATTCTAATTTGTTTAAAAAATAGAGATATAAATGTAATGGGTTGAATAACACTACTGGATACAAATATTTCAATACCAGATGTGCAGATAAAATTAGACTCTGTTTAATAATGAGTTTAAGATTCCTTTACTGAACGGATATTTGAAATCAATAGCAATATAGGTTTCTAATTTTTTGAAGATGTACATGTTAAATTGAGATACAATCGATTAAAGGAAATGAAAGCTAATTCTAACGAATTTCATGATTCGGAATTTTTAGTTTAACTGAAATTTATGTTCAATTTTTTTATTATTGTGCCCACATTAATTTTTCCTGAGAAACCTGCTTAGTTCTCTCTGCATTGTCAGCTACATCACAACGAATATCTGGTTCGCTACAGCTGAGAGCAGTAGAGGTTTACAAGTGGCGTAGGTTTCAGATATCCTGGAATACCACTACCAATATCGTTTAGTGCCTTGTGAACTTTGCGTGGAAAGACTTATACCAGACTAGACATGCATTCTCTGCAGCACTTTGAAATGTTGCTAGTGCTGTCGTTCGGAGGGTTTGTGGTTGGGAGTCCTCCCTACTACCAGTGATCCTCGAAAGGATACTATTTCTGGCTTCCAACTTAATTCTCATATCCTTACAGTGCTGCCTGTATGACAGACGAAGTGATTGGTTTCTTTCTTGTTATTCAAATGTTTCTGATAAGTTAATAGCAAAACGGCGTTTAGACAATGTAATGATAGCTCAGCATAAAGAAATTATACAAATTTTATTTTTAAACACGGCGTGAATGTTAATTTAGCACAATGAGTAAACGAAAGTGAGAGTTCTGGCGCGCAGACCAGAGGGTAATCCTTCCATCTTCTGTTAAAACAGACGATGAGAACACAAGTCAGTTCAGTAGGTGGCAAAAAATAAACTTTCGACGGAACTGTGAGGTAGCATCTGTCGTTTCTTCCTAACACTACTTCATGAAGTCATCCTTCAGCTAGTTCATCTTGTTCACATGAAATGTGATACCGGATGTAAGGCTATGGCTCCAACAGCCAGAAATCCCACGCTAGACAACAACTTGGACAGACCAATTCAACATATATCTGTTAGTCCATTGTGAAGGCTGAAAGCAATACATGTCACTAGTCCACTCAAGAGTGCTCTTCAGAGACAGAAAAGAGATCTACGATACAAAGCAAATTTACTTGTGTAATATGTTTACAAAAAATACACTTTGTAGTGAAAATTGTTGTAACATTCGCCTATCTGTCTAATATTTAGTTTCTGAAGTTAATGGCTATATAACGTGGACTTTAGAGTTTCTGTCAGGGCGTCTCTAGTTTCAGTGCACAGGGAGGATGATCTCTCCATAGGACGCTTTTCGGACAGCATCAGTTTGTTGTATTGGGAGTGAGAGAGACTGCTGTATCCAAGGTGAGGGTAACGATAGTACCTAATATACTTCTTGTACGCACAGATGTGGCGGAGAGTCCTCCGGTGGTTGTGCTGCTGCGGCAGCACTGAGGAGGAGGAAGAGGACAACGTTGAGCTGGAGAAGGAGGAGAAGAACGTTCAGCAGGAGGCGGAGGGCGCCCCTCCAGACCCAGTGGCGGTCATGGAAGAGGTGAGGCTCGTCGCTGTACGTCACTCCAGAATGCTGGCAGTTTTTGGGGGCAGACCCACTGTTCAGGGGATGCACAGAAATATGGGAACGCATTGCCACACCTAACACAGAAAACCCATGGTAATTAAATAATAGCCTCCAGTCGAATGGGAATGGATGACTGTGCATTCTCTATGGTTCTCAAGGGGTCTTATACCATTCTTTCAGGTAACAGCGAAGCAGGGAACAAACATTGTACCATGGGATCAGCCAAAATGCTCACATAACCATGGGCGTTAATGCTACCTTGTAGAGTGACTGCAGGGGACAATGAAATACCATGATATTGCTGTCCCAGTCATCTCCAAACCCCCGTCATTTATCGCTTTTGGGACGTAAACTCCGCCAGAAGTTCGAAGCATTGTACAACATCACTGATTCGACCAAGTGACCTTCTTCTATTGCTCCATAGTCCAGGTCTTACGTCTTTGGCACCACGTTTTCCTCTTACGGGAATTTTTGTCCCTGTTGATTTGTTTTGGAATTCCAGTATGTTCTGAAGTTCTCTGCTAATGGAGCTTCGTTAGTGTTGTTTTGGTGTAGATGGGGTTCGCGAGTGCGACGTTCGGTTCTACAGTGACTTTTGCTGCTGACTCTTGCAATCGTTCATCACAATTCTCTCCATGACCGTATGTCACGATCACTCAACCCACGCTTTCGTCTGTGTTCTGACTTAGCGGATGATGGTTTTTCTCGTTTCCCTGTACACGCTACAAATCTTCGACATGGTGCCTCTTGAAACACCGAACACTTCGGCTACCTTGGTTACGGAAACACTCGCTATACGAGCACCTACCAACGGGTTTATACAGAACAACCCAGGCATTACATCATACCGCAACTAGCTCTTACTGCTTCTGCACCTGGCCAAGCTTCCCTAGTGACATATACACAGCTAATCAAGGTTCAAGGAGACTGAGCTCTCTTGACAGACCCATCCTGCTATTACCACTTCTCTACTCACTACTTGACACTCCCCACCTCCTTCTGTACTGGTGGGTCCGCTTCTCGTGACCTGTACTGGTCAGTTCCTTATTACCTGCGGATAGGCGGATAATCTGATCAGACAGTACACTGGTGTCCAAAATTAAAGCCACAAACCGAAATTTTGCGAGGTTGCGTTTATTTTGAAACAAAACAGTATAATCAAGTTATAGTACAGTAGAAACAACATAAAGAATACAGAACGTAAACAAGTGTAACATGCTTAATGGTCGACAAAAAATTTCTTCGTTTTTTCCAACTTAACGGATTTGCACACACATTCCGACAACTGGTTAATGTGGTCAATGTGGGGTGTGACCACTTCTGGTGCCATCACGGACCAGACAAACGACGGGACATGCTGTGAATGATGTTTCCAATCTCATGTTGAGGCAAGAACGCCCATTCTTCCTGCAGCTGCTTGCAGGTCTTGGTGAGTGGTTGGCGGATGCTGAGGTGATGCAACCCGTATCCACAGTGCACCCCAGACGTGTTCTATTGGATTCAAATCGGGAGAGCGAGCAGGCCACGCCATGAGTGCCATATCCTCCGTTTCCAGGGAAACGTCAACCACCCGTATTCCATGGGGTCGATCGTTATCGACCAGCAATAGGAAGTCTGGGCGTCTGCAGCTCGTGGTCGAGCGGTAGCGTTCTCGCTTCCCACGCCCGGGTTCCCGGGTTCGATTCCCGGCGAGGTCAGGGATTTTCTCTGCCTTGTGATGACTTGGCGTTATGTGCTGTCCTTGGGTTAGTTAGGTTTAAGTAGTTCTAAGTTCTAGGGGACTAATGACCATAGATGTTAAGTCCCATAGTGCTCAGAGCCATTTGAATCATTTTTTGAAGTCTGGGCCCACTGTACCTCGCAACATCCGCACAAGAGGTCCCAAGGTTTCCTCACGATATCTGACAGCAATTAAACCCTGCAGATTTAACCGTACCATTTCATGAAGAGTTGTTCGAGTGGTCAACGTAATCCTCGCCCACAACATTAGGGGTCATCCTCGATATCAGTGTCTTCTACAATGGTTGGGTCACAATATCGTGTTCTGCGTTCCCTCCAGATGCAAATTTGTCGGAAATCACTGTTCACACCAGGATTCATCTGCGGAAATAACATTAGACCACTGTTCGACCATCCAGGTGGTGTGTTCACTCATCTACTCAACACGTTCCCTTCTGTGAAGACGCGTCAGAGGTACACATACTACAGGTCTCTGACAATAGAGGCCACTCTTCCGAAATCTTCTGCACACCGTTTGCCTCGATACAACACGTGCATTGGATGCTGTGAGGTCAGATACCAGTTGCCGTGTAGCCAAGCAACAGTTCTCTCTTTCTCGTGTTTACACGTGGTCGGCCCTGCCCTAGTCTTCGGGATACAGTTTCGATCTCTATAAACTGTCGCCCATCTGATTCACATTAAGCCATTGGGCCACATCAGTTTGCGACTGTCCTGCTTCCATTCTTCCCTCGGCCCTCCACCGCAGAGACCCTGGTAGGCGCCTTCTCTGTGCCATACTATACAGTCTGTGACTGTGTTTTCACAGCGATTGTGGGTGTGGGACTACCTGGCAAATACTATCCCGTTTGATAGGTGCCCTGACGTCATCGTTGGCGTGGTTGTCCGTTGTTTGTATGATTATATCATGAATTGGGCACAGGAATCAGAAATAGTGGTTTGTTGCTTAAATTTTGTACCCTAGTGTATATCTACAGCTGACTGTAGTTGCCTAGAGAAAACGTTTGCACTTTGGTATACGTTACCAAACTCTGGTGTTTAATAGTAATATGTAGGTATATTTTCTCACATAAAAAGAGTATGAAAAATCTTCGTCAATTTTATAGCTGTCTTCTTCATCTCAGAAACTTGCCTGTGATATATATCATTCATTCTGAAGTTGAAGCTCATTCTTGTGTCTTTGTAAACAATCCAAAAACAAATTTAAATTGTACTATTCCAGTAATCTGCGTAAATCAACACCTGTGTCTGAAGTATATTGATACAAATATGTGAACTATACTCTTCAATACGTAAGCACTTGAGAACTTTATTACACGTCGATCGGCAGTGGGCACAAGTGAAACGGAACATTGCTGCTTCATGCTATTGGCAAGCATCACAACCGTTGACATGGTATCGATTTGAAAAGTCTCAAGGAAAATTGAGATTAAGATGCAAACACGTGTTCTTAATATCGACATAGTTCAGTTTTAAGAGAATTTTGCCATGTTAAATCTACATTCAGAGTCAGGTGTTAACTGCTATGTAGCTAATAAACCCTTTTCTTTACAGGAGTGGCAGAAGTTTCTGCAGGAGTTCTACGCAGTCTACAGCGGACTGGCGGATGAGCTGTCTATAGAGTCATCAGACGTGAGTATCACTACCTCTCTGGACTTGTGTCGTTACTGATAGTCGCAGATTCTACTGAGCTTGTGCTAGTTACAGTTCGTTCACAGCTGTTAATGATGCCATAAAACCTGATAACATTAAATCTAGAAGCACAGTTAGATGCTGGTTAGTATGTAGCTGATACAGTTCTTCGTCTACAGGAACGTGAGCTGTTTCTGCAAGAGTGTTTCAAGATGTACTGCAGAATTATGGAGGAGGAGCTAATGCAGTCAGTAGGGGTGAGTCTTACTAACTCCGCATAGTTTAGTCTTAAGTGTTAGCCATATATTCTAGGTAGCTTTTGTCCACAGCAGATTACAGTGGTAAGGGCATATATTTCTTTGGTCACCCCAACCCCCCACGTAACCAAAACCATTATATACATCCTCTAACTACATTTCTCTGCATCTATTCACGTCTATTGAGCACTCAGACGGACTTGGGAAAATCCAGCAGGACAATGCGTCACCTCATACGTCCATAATTGCTACTGAGTGACTCCAGGAACACTCTTCTGAGTTTAACACTTCTGCTTCCCACCAAAGATCACTATGCCACGGAGACTGTCTTATACCGCGATGTTTAACAACATTTCCCTGTTGTCATACAATTTCCCTGTTATTTGAAACATGTCAAAAAAGTAGTCTGCATTTTCCTCACATTTAAACGGATTTATTCAGAGTTATCGATACTGAAGCGTTGCTTGAAACCTGCTACGAAATCCCGTCGGTGAATATGAGAATGAGACATACTCGGTTTTCTTTTTCTTTTTGAACTGTTTCGTCATGTTGGTAGTCTACGTCCAGAATTAAGAAGCTAGCGTCACTGACCTCTTAAAGAGCCTAATAATTGTGTATTAAAACACTTAGAAAATTTGAAAAAAAACTGCACAAATAGCACTTCAGCATCAGTGAAGCAGTTTAACAACAACATTCCCACCTATAGTAGAAATTTACCACACATTTCCATTTGCCTCAATGCCTCATCAGCTGTCGTGACGTCACAAAACGATGTCCTCCTCTTGCAGGAGACGGCGGCCCCTCTGCTCGCCCCCGCACCCCCAGCCCGCAGCGCTTCAGAGGCGCCGCACTGGAAGGGGAAGCGACGTCAGCGTCGTCGTGGGCGGCCCGCCGCCGCCCCCCGTAGCTCATCCTCCAGCAGCGGCGAGGCTCCGCGCACCAGGTGGAGGCCGCGGCGGCGCTACCGCAGGCGGAAGCTACGCGCGGGTCTCCGAGGCCGGTTCGCCGCCCCTGCCGCCGTCGCCGCCCCAAGCAGCTCCTCGTCCGCCTCCGGCAGCAGTTGGGAGCTGCGGCGCTAGAGGCGGAGGCCCAGCCGCCGGTGTCGCGCCTGCGTCCGCACCAGCGTGGGCGCGCGGAGGCCGGGAGTCAACAGGCAGATTCTGCGCGACGACTACAGACTGTGTTCGCGTACACTACTATAAATAAATGGGACTCTCGGGTCCTTCTGGGCACTCTGTTGTTGTTCTTGTAGTTTCAGTCAGTGGCATACGTCACAACGATGATCGACATTACGAATTTGTTAATCGAATCGTTTTGTGGGAATCCATTGTGTTAGCGTCAGATCCCACTAGAATGTTCTGCGCAGAAATGTTAGCAGCAGCAAGCAACAAGTGTTTCACAGAGTCTCCCTCTGCAGCAGGGCACTTGGTGTTTTATAGAGCAGTTCGTGCTCATCAAACACTTCCACGTGATGGTTGACAGCCTTTTCCCAAAGGAGAATTCCGTACCGAAAAATTAATGGGAGCAGCAAGGTTGCCATGGACACACCCCAGTGGCAGTTCGCGTCAGGCGTCGCGTCACTGTCTGGCGGCGTCAAACTTTTCCGCTGCTGCCTGCAGCTCTGAATATCCGAGCAACCACTCACAAGCGCAGAGTGTGACACGAGACGTCCTCCAGCAGCACATATACCTATACAGACGAATTGTCTGTAAAGCGCTGGATCGGACGTGCCGGCCATTCTGAAATTCTTCATCTGATTTTGAGGAAACTATTTCGTAAACATATCGATTCTTTCGCATCTCATAAACTGACATCTTCACTCGACGATGAATTGGAATTCTTTTTGCTGTTCATCAAAATTATTGTTATGCATCAAAGTTAACATACAATACACGAAATCTTAAGAGTTTACAATGGTAAAAACGCATTCCATTTCAGGCCATACATTGCTCCATATTAGATTTAGATAACACATCGGAATAGTGTTAATGTTGAAGACAAAAAGATATTTCCATCCTCGATATATTGGTTTGTATCTCTATGGGAGGGTCACATGGTACACTCAATTCTACATGTGACGTGGATACGTGGTCATAACATATGCCGTACTTCATGACCTTTTCAAGATACTGAAATTACATTTTTTATAAATGTTGATGTGGAAGAGACACACACTGTGTGTCATGCAATTAATACCATAAACCTTTTTATCTAACGAGGTATGGAAGCAACTGCAGTTTTTTCGATGCAACCCTACACTTTTTTAGAACTGCAGTTAATATCTTGTCAATGAAGAATACAGAGACAGAACACAAGTTTATGTTTACTACAACCTATGTGAGCTACTGAGCTCTAATCAAAACCTGTTATATGTTATGTCACAGTTTGCACAAAGGCCTTTTCTTCAGTGCAACCTTTTAATGCTTTACAGCTGCGTGCTACGACATCAGCTTCCTAGTTACACTACTGGCCATTAAAATTACTACACCAAGAAGAAATGCAGATGATAAATGGGTATTCATTGGACAAATATATTATACTAGAATAGACATGTGATTACATTTTCTCGCAATTCGGGTGCATAGATCCTGAGAAATCAGTACGCAGAACAACCACCTCTGGCCATAATAACGGCCTTTACATGCCTGGGCATTGAGTCAAACAGTGCTTGGATCGTGGGTATAGGTACAGCTGACCATGCACCTTCAACACGATACCACAGTTCATCAAGAGTAGTGACTGGCGTATCATGATGAGCCAGTTGCTCAGCCACCATTGACCAGACGTTTTCAGTTGGTGAGAGATCTGGAGAATGTGCTGGCCAGTTCAGCAGTCAAACATTTTCTGTACCCAGAAAGGCCCGTACAGGATCTGCAACATGTGGTCGTGCATTATCCTGCTGAAATGTAGGGTTTCGCATGGATCGAATGAAGGGTAGAGCCACGGGTCGTAACACATCTGAAATGTAACGTCCACTGGTCAAAGTGCCGTCAATGCGAACAAAAGGTGACCGAGACGTGTAACCAATGGCACCCCATACCACCACGCCGGGTGATACGCCAGTATGGCGATGACGAATACACGCTTCCAATGTGTGTTCACCGAGATGTCGCCAAACACGGATGCGACCATCATGATGCTGTAAACAGAACCTCGATTCATCCGAAAAAATGTCGTTTTGCCATTCGTACACCCAGGTTCGTCATTGAGTACACAATCGCATGCACTCCTGTCTGTGATGCAGCGTCAAGGGTAACCGCAGCCATGGTCTCGGAGCTGATAGTCCATGCTGCTGTAAACGTCGTCGAACTGTTCGTGCAGATGGTTGATGTCTTGCAAACGTCCCCATCTGATGACTCAGGGATCGAGACGTGGCTGCATGATCCGTTACAGCCATGCGAATAAGATGCCTGTCATCTCGACTGCTAGTGATACGAGGCCGTTGGGATCCAGCACGGCGTTTCGTATTACCTTCCTGAACCCACCGATACCATATTCTGATAACAGTGTTTGGATCTGGACCAATGCGAGCAGCAATGTCGCGATATGATAAATCGCGATACGCTACAACCGGACCTTAATCAAAGTCGGAAACGTGATGGTACGCATTTCTCCTCCTTACACAAGGCATCACAACAACGTTGCACCAGGGAACGCCGGTCAACTGCTGTTTGTGTACGAGAAATCGGTTGGAAACTTTCCTCATGTCAGCACGTTGTAGGTGTCGCAACGGGCCCCAACCTTGTGTGAATGCTCTGAAAAGCTAATCATTTGCATATTACAGCATCTTCTTCCTGTCGGTTAAATTTTGCGTCTGTAGCACGTCATCTTCGTGGTGTAGCAATTTTAATGGCCAGTAGTGTTGTTTTCTAGCAGCGTTATTGAAATGGTCTTCATAGGCAGGCGTCTGATACTACACTTCAGTTACTTTTACTAAAAGATGATAGATCCATGGTGCCATGATCTGGTGATGCTAAGTACCAGGTAAAATTCCCTGTCCTCATCTTCAAATTACAAAAGTCCTGGAAACGTACTGAACACAAGATTAGCGTTCCCACTGACATTTTAGTGGTTGTGTATGACCAAAGCTGCCATAGTAATTAGCTCTGACGTTCTCACTTTCACTCTAGATTCGCCACTCAGTCGGCAAAATATCGAATCTACTTAATATTAACCTAGATCCCCAACACCGATAATAATTAATGGTTCAAATGGCTCTGAGCACTATGGGACCTAACTTCTGAGGACATTAGTCCCCTAGAACTTAGAACTACTTAAACCTAACTAACCTAAGGACATCACACACATCCATGCCCGAGGCAGGATTCGAACCTGCGACCGTAGCGGTTGCGCAGTTCCAGACTGCAGCGGCTAGAACCACTCGTCCACCCAGGCCGGCGATAATAATTAAAAATAATATTACATGAAATTAGTTCGCCCTGTGATCAGCCTGCGAACGGCTGCATGATATTTCGTGTCAGCAGATTTAACTTTTATGTTGAAGTGTTGATCGAAACTGAAGAAGAAAAATTATAGGGTTAAGTTTTGCAAAGATCGACAAATATCTATTAATATGACTTAAGAATAAATTAAAGGAAGAAGTCTGAATCGTAGCAGCGAACTGATAATGAAACTTTTAAGAGTGTAGAAGGAAGAAGCAATCCTGCCAGCTTACAACTCAAATTTCACACAACAGCCGAACAATGATAAGTAGAAGCAGCGGGGAAAAATCATCACTGGCTTCAACCAATCGAGCAGTGTTAACGGAGTCATTTTAAATTACACTGAGGTGACAAAACTCAATGGAGTGTGATATGCACGTACACAGATGGCGGTAGTGTACACAAGGTATAGAAGGGCAGTGCACTCTCGGAGTTGTCATTTGTACTCAGGTGATTCGTGTGAAAAGGTTTCCCATGTGATTAAGGAGGTACGACGTGAATTAACAGATTCTGAACAGGGACTGGAAGTTGGAGTTAGACGCATTGGGCATGCTATTTCGGAAATCGTTAGAGAATTCAATATTGCGGGAGCCACAGTGTCAAGAGCGTGCCGAGACTACCAAGTTTCAGGCATCACCCCTCACCACGGACAACGCAGTTGCCGACGGCCTTCACTTAATGACCGAGAGCAGCGGCGTTTGCATAGCTGTCGGTGATACAGACAAGCAACACTGTTTGAAATAACTGCCGAAATCAATGTGGGACATATACGTTAGGACAGGACAGCGAAATTTCGCACTGATGGGCTACGGCAGCAGACAACCGACACGAGCGCCTTTGGTAACAGCATCACGTCCCATGTCGCACCTTTCCAAGGCTCGTGGACATTTTGCTTGCACCCTAAACGACTGGAAAACCGGGGTCTGACCACGTGAGCTCCGATTGCAGTTGGTAAGAGCTGATGACAGCATTCGAGTGTGGTGGAGATTCCACGAAGCCATTGACCCTCGTTGTCAACAAGGCGCTGTGCAAACTGGTGGTGGCGCCATAACCATGTGGGCTGTGTTTACACGGAATGGACTCGTTCCGCTGGCCCAAGTGAACCGATAATTGACTGGTATGTTGTGGTACTTGGAGACCACTTGCAGCCTTCCAACGATGGTATTTTTATCGATAACATTGCACCATGTCAATCAATGGCCACAGTTGTTCGCAATTGGTTCGAATAATATTCTGGATAATTCAAGATAAAGATTTGGCCACCCAGATCACCCAACATGAATGCCATATAACATTTATAAGACATAATCAAGAGATCAGTTCGTGCACAAAATTCTGCACCAACAACACTTTTACTATTATGGACAGCTGTAGAGGTAGAATGGCTCAGTATTTCTGCTGGGTACTTTCACTCACTACATTATGCTGGGAAAAAGGAGGTCCGACATGGTATTCCATGACTTTTGTCTTCTCAGTGTAGCAGACATAGAGCAACTTTATCCAGAGGCGAGTGATAGAACTCCAATAAAAAAGACATTTCTGCACACAGTAAATCTGTTACCACAAGAGCAATCAAAAGTATGCCTATGATACTTCATGTTGGCTCTACCGACTATAAAATAACGCTGTACATGGTATGATTACAACATGAAGCCCTCTTTGGTGCAGGCACAGGATTTTCTCCGAGTGTGTGGACACATCGCCTTCGTCTGGCACATTACGTGACAGAGCCGCAACGAAAGCAGCATTTGTGACTTAAGTCCCTTCTTCACAAATCCCGTTGAGAGATATCAACCCAGGCAGTATATCCACTACATATTGTGGGACATCGCAGAACTGTATCTTATCACATGGGGAGTGACTAATATGATTGTGTTTATAACATCATGAGAACCAGACACAAACTCACCAGGTCTCGAGACTGGACGCTTGACTTTCTGAACAGGACACCCTGCAAAACGAGTTCACTGTATGTATTCAAATAAGACGCTCTCAATATGCAGCACTGACCTCACTCGAGATCTGTTAAAAAGGACACGTTCCTGGCGCCTGAATAAACTAGGCTGCACCAATACACAAAATCAGTGAAGGAAACCCCGCTGATCATTTTATCCTGAGTCGACACCGGTTCACATAAGAGGTGAAATAGATAGTTTCGTTGCAAGTTAGAAACACTTGTATGAGGTCCATATTTATGTCACAAAGCAGCTGCTTCTTTATGGGCAAGTTCAAGTAAACGCAATGAAAAGCAACCAATGATAAGAGGTCCTTATATAGAATGCTCAAAAAGAAAAACGTTTTATCCTACTCTCATTATTTGTATACTTTGAGTTTTCCAGATCAACAACCTCTTTCTTGATGCTCTTTTGCCCACGGAAAAACGCTACGGACGTCACAAATGTTCTGCAGGACAAAGTTAATATTTATTCTCAGTGCAGTTGACTTTAGTGCACTGTGTGTCAAATCAAGAAGTCATTCACGTAATGTCACTTTAAAGGCAACATGAGTTATCAGTGTGGGAAGCTGATCATCGAAATGGCGTACACATAACGACATTATTCGAACATTAGACAACTAACATGAGATGCAAAACACTGAACATCTGCCTCATCATGCTCCCTGCCCTCATAAAGGTCCTAGCTGCTGCCTCCTAGCTATAAACTGTGGCTCCTAGCTACACCGAGGAGAATGCAGAAGTGCTTTGCGCTAGCTTTCTGGAGGCATCCGTGAAGGCTGTGTCAACACAAGACAGTATGCAGTCGTCTCCAGGCGATCGGCTTGGCCTCTAGCTGTCCATTAAGAACCAGATCATTAACCATGCTCACCCTCCACTGGACTGTATTGTGAGTGAAGAATGTGGGTGAAGGAACACCAAGAAGGGAAACTGAATCAGTTTCGGGAGAG
Organism: Schistocerca piceifrons; assembly: GCF_021461385.2. NCBI lineage: Eukaryota > Metazoa > Arthropoda > Insecta > Orthoptera > Acrididae > Schistocerca > Schistocerca piceifrons. The sequence goes on from NC_060143.1 coordinate 551,478,392, forward strand.
GGGGGGGGGGGGGGCGCAGTCATGTGTTGGCTAGTACAGTCTACATAGGTTGGATGATGCTCCTCACTAATTGGAGGGCTGTTGACTTTTGCGATAGTATCCTCCAGCCTATTATCCAGATCTTCCAAGGAGATAATGCACGAGTACATCGCACCAGCCTCGTGAACATCTTCCTCCAGATGGTGGGAATTCAGTGAATGGAATGAACTGCAGTATCTGCTCACAAGAATCCTACTGAGTATGCTAAGAGCAAGCCATAGCGTTCACTGTGTAATCGCAGAAACCCTTCTCATACAATGAATGTTGTATGAGTGCATTTACTTTGGTTGTTCAGAAGACTTATTTTTTCATTCCTATTCACCTTGTATTTAAGCACACACATGCTCATAGACAAGCAAGCTATACCATTTCTGAGCAGTTTATAAAGAGAGGGGTAGCAAGAAGTTTTACTTCTGTTGTGTTCACCAAAGTATACTTGACATCCAACATAAAGGTTACAGGAAGAGAATCCACCGCCACAAATGTAGTCACTCTTATTCAGCTCTCTTACTAAGCACACAGCACTTGTTACAAGGCAAAATTAGTTATGATCAGAAATTTAAGGCGACCAGATTAAGATACACCCAACAATAATTTATTAATAATACTAGCCTGTTTTTGTAGCTTTGCTGGTGTATGCATTTGACACCCACAGAGAGTTCAAGATAAATGTGACACTCTTTGATAGACGATATCAACGGAACAAAATGACAACAATGATGACTCTAGGAACATACTACAACCCTTGCATATCGCTCCCATATGTACCGTGAAGACAAGATTAGATTAATTACAGCACACGCAGATGTATTTACAAACTCATTCTCCCGCACTCCGTATGTGAATGGAACGGTAAAAAGCCTTAATAAGTGGTACAATGGGATGTATCATCTGCCATGCAACTCACAATGGTATGCAGAGTATAGATGTAGATGTAGACACCTTCACATTGACTTGCTAGGAAGCCGTTTCACAATGCCGGCAAACATAATGTGCTAAAACAGAGAGCCAACGATGTTCTCGAAAACTAAATTGCCTGCTACCATTTGCTGGAACTAAATCACAAGTGAGACTGTTAAATCTCTAGCATGTGTTAAGGGATGAATTATTCAGAGTTGTGGGGTATCGCCGAATGAAGATTTTGAATCTTGTGCTGCTTTTGTAATTCCTTGGTCCATACACTTTTACAGTGGGGACAATGTCTACAACTAAAAATAAGTGAATAATCCTTGATCTCACACAGACCGATCGAAAGTTTTTACCTAAAAATAACGTGTTGGATGGTGCAAATTGTAGACGTGCAACACTTTTATGGTTCGGGACCAGAGTTCTCGACACACAGAGCATATAGATCACTGATACAGAAGAACAGTTAACCTCATCTACCTGTTGAAAAAACGGAACTGTAGGGTAGTTCTACAGACGTTATCTTACCGCATCCATTTCAATGTTGCTCTTTCTGACATTTCAACATACCTTTATCTGACCTCATCCCAGATATTCTTGACTCAACATATGCTGTTCCACATGTTTCGGACCAAAGCTATACAGAGGGTAGAGGGAGACTATACCGAGTATTCTGAGATAATGGACCGACTACCATCTGTTAGAAATAAATGTTTTAGCCAGTACAAGGCTGTAATGAGCAATGAGTATGAGGTGAAGCACGTACCTGTGCAGACGGCATGGTAGAGGATGGGGAACGGTGGTAGTGAGGATCCCATCTGAGGTGGCCTGTCCCGTTACTAGTCGTGATACTATTTTCCACTGGTTATGTGCTCTCTTCGTAAATACCGTACAGTCTCAATAATCGAAAGCCTCTCTGCCTTAAATTACTTACAGAGACATGCTGGTATATTCAGGATATGATAAGCATTGTACTCTTCTTTCAGAGATGCCAACATTTAATTACAATTTCTTGAAGATTCTTTCTGATAATTTAAATTACCTTGTTTAGCGACTGGACTGCTTTATCTGCTTAGATGAGCTTTCTAATAAACTGTTTTTGTTGGGTAACAATAGCCTTTCGCTGTGAGTAAAAACAATAACACATCAACTTGATAAAATTCGATCGGCCACAGATGTTCTTTAGCAGTTCGGCTACGTAATGTTAAAAGTTTGCTTGAAGACATTGATTACTTGAATGACCATCGAGATCAAATTTGAAGTCAAGCAATTCAACGAAACTATTACACTCATTGTTCAGAGTGCATAACTTTAAAGAAAGTTAACATTTTCAACAGTGTAACACTTCCCAAACTCTGATTGAGGCACTTTTCACAACCTGGAAACCCTCTTGCTATTTTTTCCGTTGTGCGTTAATTTACAAAATTATCTTGTTCATTAATAATTTCATAATTTGTTTCCATAATCAGCATGAGATTAAAGTAGATGTAGCCTTCCGACACAGTATCAGTTAGATGCTCTTCAAAATTATCTTGTAAGAAGACCAACTTCAATAAGTTGATTATGGTTGGCTAATCAGTAGACGTGGATGACACACTTGTAGTCAACATTCAGTTAATTTTACAATACAAATGTCATACAAGTTGAAGACCTTACGCAGAACTGATACATGTTTATATAGGTTGTTCAGAAATGTCTGTTACAACTTCTAGGATTTGTAGAGGGGAGTGAATAGGAACCCACGTCCGAAAACGTACCATAACCGTTCTATGATGGTTGCGGTTCAAATGTTTAACTCATCAACTTCTATTTGAAAAATTGAATTAGGAGTGGCGCAGTACAATTATTAGGTAACAATTCGAAAGAAAACAAAACGAAACATCAATTTATCATTTACTCACATTTGTTTATATTAACCTTTAAACATTACGTGTTTACATTATTACTGTACCGGAGATGCACAGGCACCGACGTTATGTGACATCAGGCGACATACTGACAGACTACACATCATTTTGACTACCCTATCGCATATCACAAACAATGACCTCTGAGGTTTTCTCTTTACCTCAGCAAATGTGGATGATTTACAAATGTGAACTGAAACTGCCGTAGGATGGAAACGGAAGGTTTGCAGACTCAGGTTCCTATTCAAAATATTATCTACTCACTCCCTTGTACAAGTCCTAAAAATTTGTAACAGGAATTTCCAAACACCCAGTATACTCATTTAAATTTTTAACAAAGTGCAGAGATGTTTTTCCACTGAGAAACTGCATCTCTTGTCTGTTAATAGCATCTTGCATGCCGAGAATGAGCGTTCCACGTCAACCAATGTCACCAGAGCACATTTAAATGACAGCATTAGGCACAATGGGATTGCACACTCATGTTCTGTTGATTTACATGACAAGATGTCAGCCACTGATCAGAGGGTGGTTAGTCCTGAGTTTTTTGTAGCACTGTCTTTAGTTTTTCACTAACTTTCATACCAATAGAAACTGTGACCAAGTTGGTTTTTTCTGTCACCTCTTCCATCAATCGCAGTTGCGTGTAGACTGAACACTCTAGAGTCTAGAGCTTTAATAACATAGACCAAAAATACATAATGAAATTTTATGTACGCAATGTCGTTGGAAATTGTTGGGTCCTTTAGAAGATGTTTAGCTGAAGTAATGCTCACTGCCTCCACCCGCAATTTAAGAAATGTTCTTCATGTCTTCCAAATGCTCGCAGTAATATTCCATGGCCTCTAGCCACTTTCCTCATCAAGTAAGTATGGGTTATGGTGGAAGTGGTACGTTGGGAAGTTCCTCTCGAAATAACTGGATTCTTGTAGGTGCTTTAATAAAAATCTTCTTGATGGTTGAAACTAGCTTATTTACGTGTGAAAATTTGAGACGCATCATCTCAGCCACACGATTCATGACTTGGGCAAGACATATGATCTGGAGCAAGGCTGGGTAAAATACCTTCAACGATTTAGTAGCAGCAATCATGCATGCAGCTGTACAGTGGCGCCGACTTAAGGGGGGCAAGGTACTTTGTGCCCCCCCCCCCCCCGAATAGTTAAAAGTAGGGGCCTCACACCCCCCCCCCCCCCTCCCCCCATATTCAAACATGCATTTCTCACCGCTCTCTCATCCTGTACTGGGAAATTTATTAAAACTTGCACATACATTGTTGTATAATAGTATGTAATGATTATGTAGGAAAAAAAATACCGATTTTACGAGCTATTGCATATTACTTTCTGCTACTCCTCCAACCTCTGTATATGATGAGCTATCGTGACAGGGTTTGTCCCGTGCATGTGTACTGTTTGCACAGTTTTACTGTATGGAGGTATGTGGGCAACGAAAGTTCACCATGAGCCTCGCAGCGCTTTGGCTGCTAGGACAAGCTCCACTTCTTCCCACAGCAGCCTGCTGGCAGCTTGTAAAAGAAACTAATGAGCAATGGCGATCACTAGAAAGGGCTAGGTAACGTTAAAGACTCTTCCGCACTGGCTCCAGGGATTTTGCCGCCCCATGGGAACATGTCACGCCCCCCCCCCCCCCCTCTTTTTCGACATAGTCAACTTTTCCCACAATATATTTCATACAAGATGCCTTATTTTCACATATCACCCTCATTTGTCTCTTTGTTGTGAATATGTCTTTAAGATCAAAGCAGCAGTCAGTGATACGTTTACAGTGCAATACATTTTAAGCCATTTTTGTTGGAGGAAACGTTTCTTTCGTAAATCGGAGCACACTGTTTCTGTACCATAGATAATTTTCAATAAGCCCCTTGATTTTATGAATAATTTGTTTTTCCAATTTATTCTCACACTCCTTCATTTACGCAAGATGGATTTGCCACCCTGGGCGATGGCACGCTTTGCCCCTCCCCACACCGCCCTAGAGCCGGCTCTGACAATAATCAACACTATTGTTACATGGCTACTTCTTGTTAGGTGCACAGTACTGTTACGCAGGCCGCAATTAATGCCGCAGTTAATGTTGGTAGCGAACATTAATATTCCAGAGCTGGACATTGCCAGTGGTCAGTTAGTCTTACTGTGACTCGATTCAGTTGTTAATCTTTCGTCCCTTACTGTCCAGTTTAAAATGGACAAGTTTATAATTAGGAAGAAATATGAGTGTTAGTGGTGCTGTGTGTGACAACAAAGACACAGATAGTGACGAAACTGTGGCGGTGACAAGAAACACTGTTCCCAGAAAAAAAAAACATCGCTGTTATCAGTCCTCTTGGAAACAGCAATTTGCATGGATCGATTACAATAAGGTAAAAGATATTATTTTTTGCAAAATTTGCAGACAAATGTTTGAAGAAAATCGTTTTCAGTTTTCTCACAAAATGGAAAGAACTTTCATGGAAACTGGTTTTTCGAACAGGAAGAAAGGGGTAGAAAAGTAGAAAGTGCGTGAAGCATCAGGTTGCCACAGAGAAGCTGTACTGAAATTCAAATCCTTAAAATCGAATGTCAATGTATTTAGCCAGATTTCCAAAGAAAAAGTGACACAAATGAAAGAAAACTGAGCTTGTTTACTAAAAATCATATCTTCCCTCTGTTATTTAGCAGTGCAGGGGTTGTAATACGTGGGCATACTGATGAAACAAGTAACTTTGACAGTTTATTACGCCTTCGATGTGAAGATAACCAGCTACTTTTAATATGGCTACAGCGTGAAACTTACAAATGGACATCCCATGATGTGCAAAACGAAATTTTGGCCATTTTAAGTCATACACTTCTTAGAAAATTATTGGAGGATATCAAGAGTGCACAGTATTTTGCAATAATAGCAGACGAAATAACAGACATAGCCACCAAAGAGCAATTTAGTATCTGTATAAGATTTGTTGATGCTTCTTTAGAGATAGAAGAATATTTTTTTGGGCTATACTCAATACAAAGTACCACAGCTAAGGCTCTGTTTGATATTATTATCAACATTTTAAGATGATTTGATTTGCCTACATCTAATTGTAGTGGCCAATGCTTTGACGATGCAGCTAATATGGCCGCATTATATAATGGTGTTCAGGCAAAGTTTATGGAAATGGAGAAGAGAGCTATGTTTGTGCACTGCCTTGCACACTGTTTAAATCTAATACTACAAGACACTGTGAAAGCAGTTCCAGAATGTCTAAATGCATTGAATGTTATGAAGGACTTAATACATTTTGTGAGAGATTCACCTAAAGGATTAGATCTTTTTGCTCACCTGAAAGCAGATGCCTCTACAAATTTGAAACCACTCTGTCCTCAAGGTGGGTCGTAAGATATTTGGCAATGTCTTCAGTTTTGTCCAGCTATACAGAACGTCAGGAATTTTTTCTAAATGTTTCAAAAAATGACAATTCAGACACAGGGGCCAAAGCAAACGGCTTTTTGATTAATATGCGGACATATGATTTCTTTTTCATGTTATCACTTTTGGTAAAACTGTTTGGTCACATCGATACCGTAAACATAGCACTACAGAGGAAATTCCTACACTTAGAGGCGGCCAATAAGATGATTTCCACTCTTGTAACTTCTATTAAATTTATGAGAAACAATTTTGAATCAATTTGGGTCAAGCAACTCCAAAATGTCAAGATATGGATGTTGATTCCCCAAATTTACCCCATAGAAGAAAAGTGATGACACCATCAATTCATCTGTAGAAACATTCATTCACTGAAGTATGTGACAAATATAGAAGATTTTATTTTGAAACAATGTATACATCTATCAGCTTCTTGGATTCACAGTTCAAAACTCAGTCATTCATGTTTGTTAATCAAATTGAACAATTTCTTCTTGGTGATAGCAAACATTCATTCGATATTTTATCTTCCTACGAATCAGATATAGACAAAGAATGCTTGCTTCTCCACCGAAGCATGTTTCATGTGATTATCCAAAGCAGCAATTCTGCGAATATTAGTTTGTTGGATGACATAGTAAAATACCTAAAATAGGAAAACCACCTGTTTGAATTACTGCCTGAAATAGTGAAATTCATACGTGTAGTGCTGACAATTCCGGTAACATCCTGCACCACTGAGTGACAGTTTTCTTTTCAGCGTAGGGTGAAAATGTATCCTCGTTCTATAATGAGGCAGGATAGTCTTAATGCCATCACCCTTATCAACGTCCATAGAGATGAATCAATGAAACTCAACCTTGATGCCATATGTGACGAGTTCATATGCAGGAATGATCTGAGGAGGAGTACATTTGCCATCAAAAATTAAGGTTGTTTCTTCAACTTTATTTATGTATTTGTTTTGTACCACTACTGACCTATACTCCGACTGAAATGACATTGTAATTGACTTTTCAGTGAGTCAAGGGCTAGGGGATAGTCGCCAGCCAATCGTAGTTTGCATGATTTTCAGCTGTTTGCATTTTTCATTATCCTCTCAATCTTTTTTTGTTTCTTGAAAGTTGTTATGCTGTGATGGGAATTTCCCAAGAATATGATGTCATAACTGAAAAGGGAAAGTATGTGTGCATAATACACCTCTCTCCTTCAGCACCTGTGTTGTTCCATATAATTCTCATTCCATAGGTCATTTTAGATAGCTTAGAATTTAAGAATGTGATGTGGGAATTCCATTTCAGATTGTCTTGGAAGTAAACAAAGCAATTTTGTTTCAGTAACACTTAATTTTTTGGTTTTCCAAAGAAATATTTGGTTTTAATGGATTTTTAATTTTGCTGTGTGTGGAATTGTACAGTGACCTTTTTTTTTTTTTTTTAGGGTTAATCAGTAGCTTATTCCTCACAAACCACTCTGAAATCTTTTCAATTGTGACTTCAGCATACAGCCTAAGAGCCTTTCTATTTCCACCTTCAATCAATACACTGGTGTCACCTGCAAATAGTACTGGTTTGGAGTGTCGAACATACAGATGGCAACATAAAGTTATCTGTCAAATGTAATACCTAATAAAACGATTTTACCCCCCCCCCCCCCCCAAAAAAAAAAAAAAAAAAAAAAAAAAATATTTTCATGTCGGCACCTCTGATACAGGATGTCATTTTGGTGAAATCTACATCTCAGTCGGATGACTGTTGGTGGTATTCATTTCTACATGACTTCTGAAACACCGTTGAGTTTATCTTAACATTAATATTTTCAGCAAATCTTCTTTATTATATTGGTGAAATCTTCCGCAGCATTTAATAGCATCGAGAGAAAGTAATTTCGAAAGTCTAAAAATGTTTCATTCCACTGGCAAAGTTGATTTAGATACAAAAACAATTTGCAAAAACATTTATCGAAAGCAACTCATAGAACTTACAGGCTGAACCTGAGCGTGATATTGTTGCCAAACAGATGCGATCGATCTTCTATTTGAAAGTATTTATTTGTATCTAAATATTAAAAATTGAATAACAAAGATCAATGGGGGGCTATACACTGTCTGATCAAATGTATCTGGACACCTATTAGAGAACATAAATATGGTGTCTGTATACTTTTCGGCTTCATGATGGCTTAAACACTGCTGGGGACACTTTCAGTGATCTGGCTGAATGACTGTGGAGGAATGCAGCCGATTCTTGCTGAAGAAGGAACCGGAGAAGGTAGTGGGTTTGCACACTGGGATCTAGATCAAAGTCGACATTCTAAATCATCCCAAGAGCTTTCCACCACATTAAAGTTGGAACTCTGGACTGACTGGTCCAGTTCAATATGGTCATTGTCCACAAATCATTACCAGAACCTTACAGATGTCGCTAATCACAGAGCACAATGTCATGCTGATACATGAAAACACCATCTCTGAAGTGTTCCTCTGCTGCAAGCAGCACACAGTACTGTAAAATGTGTTTAAATTATTCCGAATTCAGTGTTTTCTTAAGCACAATAGCTGCGCGAGGTCTGAGCGCAATGTCACGGATTGCGCGGCTCCTCCGCCGGAGGTTCGAGTCCTCCCTCCGGAGCGCACATGCTTGTGTGTGTGTGTGTTTGTGTGTATGTGTGTGTGTGTGTAAATTCACACACGTTTGAACATTTAAGCACAATAAAGAGATTACATCCTTATCACGAAAAACATCTCCATATCGTAACACCACCTCCCCTTTCCTTCACTGTTGGTGCTGTAGATGATGGCAGGTAGCGTTCTCCATGCATTCGCCAAACCCAAACCCTTCCATCGGTTTGCCACAGTCTACAGCGTAATGATCACTCCAGTTCACCTGTTTTTAGCTATCCGCTGTCCTATCACGTTTCTCTGTGCACCAGCTCAAATGTCACGGAACACTGAATACAGAATTGTATGATTTATGAGAAGCTTTCTAACATTTACCTCATTCTTTTTAACTCGTTATGCACATTGACTGTGCTCAGTGGATTCTTGGCTGCACTTGGAACACATGAGTGATTTCTTCCACTACATCCATCAGCAATGCTCCGAGGTCTCTGTCCGTCACATCATGAAGTCTGCCTGGTCTAGGTGTGATTATTTCTTCGCGTTTCCACTCCACAGTCATACAGTCATATCATTAACAGTCACCGAGCGAGTTGGCGCAGTGGTTAGACACTGGACTCGCATTCGGGAGAACGACGGTTCAATCCCTCGTCCGGCCATCCTGAGTTAGGTTTTCCGTGATTTCCCTAACTCACTTCAGGCAAATGCTGGGATGGTCCCTCTGAAAGGGCACGGCCGACTTCCTTCCCCATCCTTCCCTAATCCAATGAGACCGATGACCACGCTGTCTGGTCTCCTTCCCCAAAACAACCAACCAATCAACCATTAACAGTCGACTTGGGCAGATTTAGAAGGACTAAAATGTTCCTGACATATTTTTTACTCAGGTGACATCTAATGGCCAGATCATGTTTGAAGTCAGTGAGTTCTCATGACCAACGCATTCTGCTGTCTCTTGTTCCCTACTGACAAGCCATCACAGAGAAAATGACAGGATTTCTTCAGATACTGAACTGTGGCAGAATTCAGACACTTTACCTTATCCCCCCCAAACTGTGACTGGGTAAGGCGGACGGTCTGTGGTTCTGGTTGTCCTCAGTCAATGTCGCAGTAATTTAATGATGTCCTCACATACTAGCAGCGATTTAGTGACTCAATGGGTGGTGTTTACTTCCAGAAAATGTGTGAAAATTTCAGGCACTTGCTGGCTGTTGGACTTCTCTGTCTTCTGGTGAAAGGGATGCGCCGTTTGACAGCATCTCTTGCTGAGAGGGCGTAATTCACTGATTTGCAAAAGGTCGCCAATCAGGAAGCATTGTGGCATGTGTAGGGCTAGATGGAGTACATGGTTCTCAAGTGTTTGCAGACCATCAGTGTGCATGTGTCCACTGTATTGCCCCAGTCAAGAGTGACATATCCGAAGATTGGAGGTACCAGTGTCATCCAGATGGCAAGCTGCAGTTGAGGAATGTTCCGAAAACTCAGGAATGGGTATAGAACCTGCATCCACCATGAGAATATGCTTTGATTTCTCTTATACTGGCCTGTCTGGCTCTCATGAATCTAGTGGTACATTCGACATTACATATGGGTGTCCAAATATTTTTGGTCGCATAGTGTATATGTAGACTCAAATATACATTGGTCCTCGGATTGATAACTCCATGCATGAAAAAGATTTTAAGATGACAGATGCTAATATTTAAGTCACTGCAAGAGTTTTTTTTTTTAATTAGAATTTTCTGATATATTACACTTATTACCTTGATATTATTTCATTACCTGCACACAATTAAGAAAAAGTTATAAAACACAAATGCTTATTTTATGTGATATCCAGACATTAGGACAAACATGTTTGTTCACATGATAAAGATATTAGCAAACTCTGTTCTCACACTCCTAGCCAACATCTGCAATTCTTCATTGCCAGAGGGCAATTTCCCAGATCTTCTAAAAACTGCTAAAGTAATACTTCTAGATAAGAAAGGAGACTCCCAGGAAATGTGAAATTATAGATCTGTAAACTGTATCTGGCTTTTCAAAAATAGCTCAACAACACTTTCTAGCTTGGCTAACAAACATTTTCAGCCAGAATAATGTATTGCCAGTATGCTAACATGGTTTAGGAGCACTGAATTCCACTGATACTGCTACTTTCAATCTTGTAACCACATTGTAAATGCAGCTGAAAAATTGCTCCAAAATCTCAGATATTTTCTTGGATGAGACAAAGGCTTTTGATGATATAGATTGTTCCATTCTCCTAAATGAACGTAACTGTCATGGTATGTGAGGTGTGCCAAATAAGTGACTGAAATCTTATTTACGTAATTGATTTCATCCTGCAGAGGTCAAACATAAGCATGGTAGCACTACACAGAACTACCTTTCAGAGCCATCCATACCGTCAATCAGTGTACCACAGGATTCTGGCTTAGTATCATTTCTTTTTCTACAGCACATTAATGACATGCCCTTGTGTGTAAAGAATGCAGAAGCAATACTATTTGCATATGATACCAGTCTATTTATTGAAGCAAAAAACAGAGAAGGCATTACCACTTCTGCAGGTGTCATCAGAGTTTAAATTCAGGCACTATTAACCATGCAGTTGAGTGTCCCATAAACCAAACCTCATCATCATTATCTCCAGAGACTAAATTTCCATGTGACTCTAAAGAAACAAGGTTATCCTAAACTCACAAAAACTGTTACTTTGCATTTTCTGGCCCAGAAAAATAAAAATGCAGGAAAGCCACTAATTCACATAATGACCATCAAATTCAAAATATCACAGAGACAAAATTTCCATTTCTTTGCTGCAAGGAAATCTAAAATGAGACTTTCACATTTTATCTTCCTTAAACTCACAACTCTCTAAGTTAAAGTAAGCTATCCAGTAATGCAACTCAAGAAGCTGTAAACACTGTGTATCTTCCCCAGATTCTCTCGCTGTTAAGGTGCAATGTTATCTTTTGTGGTAATTCCCATCATGCCTTAACAAAATTCTGGAAGCAAAAGAGAATAATTACAATAATACTAAAAAAGAAAACAGAAGTTCATGTAGGACATTTTTTAGGTATCTAAATATTCTTCCTTTTCACTGTATTTACATTTGCATGTTGCCTGTAAGGAAATGTATGATGCACAAGGAGACTGCCTTAATTGCAAACAATGCTGTGTATGAGCAGCATACTAGGTTGAGGAAAAATATTTGTGTAACCTGTTCCAGCACAGCTCTCTGTCAAAAGGGTGCTTATCATTCAGGTGCAGCATTATACACTAAGGTGCGACAAATTGCAGAGAGAATTAATCAAGTAAATGCATTCAAAAAAGCTGTCAAATCGTTTTTATCAAAGAACTGTTTTTACTATCTGTGTGTGATTGTAAAATAACTGTCTAACATCACTACACTATAAAAAACTACCCATTTGTCATACCTTATATGTAAAAATTGTATGTATAAATAAATAATGTGGATGAATCATCAGAAAACTAAATGTGTTTCTTGCCAAACTGAAAATTTTCTTGTACTCTTGTGGAAGTAGTGAACTGAATGACTCACAGTGTAACAAATACACAAATGCACTGAAGAAAAATAATTCTGTCACTTACGAAAAGAAAGAAACACCCATGCAGTGCTCCATACTGTTCCTTAACCCTTCACCTGGCCAAATGTAAAGACAATAATCATTGTATTAATATTCAGAATTACAGGGTAATTATATTTACTTTACTACTACATGTAAAATAATAATGCAAATAGTTGTTCAATAGTTAATCAATCCTTGCTTTCAGCTATAAATGAGAAAAACTGTTATTGTTGACTCCATTTCACATAGTACGTAATGACAGTATGGCAGCTTTTTGCCCTCTGTAATTTGGCTAAACTGTTCTGCATTGGTTTCAAGCCTTGACACAGCAGAGAGAGTGCCATGAATGTTCTATTGTGCACCTAAGGTCTAAGATGTGACCGTGCATGGTGCCAGTTGACGTATCAGCTGCATGGAGTGCCATTCTTTGTGAGCAGAGCACAGTCTGATAAACATTATGTTCTCTGATGTTGTCATCTGACCTTGGTGATCTGCATCCTGGTCGCTCTCATTGGTAGACACAATAATAATATCAGATGATATTACTGTGGATTCCAAATGTGGAAACTCTGGATGAAAGTAAACATCAAAGATGTTTATCTGATGTTTTTATACCCCACCTGTCTCAGCAGCTGTTGTGACAGAATGCTTAATGGAAAACAGACAGTGGCACATACATATTTTGTTATATTCTACAACAATAGGGAGAGTTTTCAGTTTTTACAACAACAGGCTAGGAGACAATCTTGATTAGAACAGATAGGCTAGGAATGAGGATTCATTCAGAATCCCCTGAATGTATCCTCTGAAAATTACCATTCATCAGTGAACCGACTCATGGCAACAACTTCTGAGACATCATGATAGCCAACAGACACCAACTGTCTGTTTAGATGAAAGCAGTGGAGGAAATCAAATGACCATATGGATGTTACAACATGAATAAATATAAGTCTTCAAAGAAATAGTAAGAAAGGTGAGAAAACAGTCAACATTAATCAGTCATCTCTTGGTACAAAGATATGGACTACACTTGGAGGCATAATACATCGATTGGATTACTAATGGATAAAATTCAGATTCCCTAACCCAACATCTGAACACCAAAGAGAGAGATACGGTATTGAGGTGACTGATAGTCGAATATGAAATGAACTAATATCACTAGACAGGGAGAAGGCAGCTGGACCTGTTGAGTCTTGGAAGCTTATGCGACAGAGCTTTCTCCCTTTCTGGAGAAGTTTATCTTAGGATCAATGAAGCATCACAAAGGACTATAAAAAACCATGCCTCACTCCAAGAAATACAGTCCATTCTGTTCATCCATGAGAAATAGGATGCAGCACATAGCAGTTTGTGAGGCTCTTGGAGCTGCTGCGATCTAAACCTCAGGAAGATACCAATGATGTAATTTATTCTGCATCTCCTCACTCAGTGGAAAGCTGGCCGGAGTGGCCGAGCGGTTAAAGGCGCTACAGTCTGGCACCGCACGAACGCTACGGTCGCAGGTTCGAATCCTGCCTCGGGCATGGATGTGTGTGATATCCTTAGGTTAGTTAGGTTTAAGCAGTTCTAAGTTCTAGAGGACTTATGACCAAAGCAGTTGAGTCCCATAGTGCTCAGAGCCATTTGAACCATTTGAACTCAGTGGAAAATTCCACATTGATGCAACATTTCATAACATGGTAAGAATGTGGAATAGGTGAGGGAGGTGAAGTTGAAGTCCCCTAGCCATGTGTAAAATATTCAGTGGGGAAAGCAGTCACTATTCTGATTATAAGGTATTTCAAAGAAAGCTGCACACTCTGGTACTATGCTGACTTTTAGCATCCCTCTGAAGTTATCTTTGTAATCAGTAGAACAGATTGCTTAAGATCTTTTTCCTGAAAGTATGGACTACTAATAACTATTTATAAAACTGGAATAAGCAAGTGATCCCCAATTACAGTTCAGCTCAGCTCAGCTTCTGTAAAGGCTTCAATATAGATCAATCAATATGTCTTCCAACTCTCTCACTTCCACTAAGCAATAACAAATGTCTTGTTGGCATTTTATATGTCTAGCCAAATCCTTGGATTATTTTATTTATTTACACATCAAATTCCATAGGACCAAACTGAGGAGCAAATCTCCAAGCTCATCGAATGTGTCAGTACATGAAATTACAACATACAAATGTTTATGAACCCAAAAAAAGTTGAGCCATAAGTTTAAGTAAATGCAATCAAGAATACAACAAGAATCAGCTAAATTTCTCAAGGATCTCCTTGACAGAATAAAAGGAGTGACCCCTGAGAAAGCTCTTCAGTTTTGATCTGAAAGTGCATGTATTACTGCTAAGATTTTTTGAATTGTAGCTTATTGAATATGGATGCAGCACACCTTTCTGCACAAGTACAATCCAAATGCACGTTTGATTTCTCCTGAGTATTAACAGGGTGAAAGATGCTTATTCTTGGGAATAAGCTAATATTGTTAACAAAAAATGACAGTAGGGAATATGTGTATTGAGAGGCCAATGTCAAAATACCCAGACTCGTGAACAGGGATCAACAAGAGGTTTGTGAACTTACACCACTTATTGCCTGAACTGCATGTTTCTGAACCAAAAATATCCTTTTAGAATGGGAAGAATTATCCCAAAATATAATACGTTATAACATAAGTGAATGAAAGTAAGCAAAGTAGACTAATTTTCATGTCAAATGATGACTTACTTCATATACCTTTCAAATAGTAAAAATGGCAGCATTAAGTCTCTGTACAAGATCCTGAACAAGGGCTTTCCAATACAGTTTACTATCTATCTAAACACCTAGAAATTTGAACTGTTCAGTTTCACTAATCATATGCCCATTCTGTGAAATTAAAACGTCAGGTTTTGTTGAATTGTGTGTTAGAAACTGTAAAAAATTGAGTCTTATTGTGATTTAGCATTAGTTTACTTTCTACAAGCCATGAACTTATTTCATGAACTGCACTTATTGAAACTAAGCCAATGTTGCACACAACACCCTTTACTACCAAGCTAGTGCCATCAGCAAACAGAAATATTATGTATACCTCATAAAATTCTACTAGAGACACCAAAGTTTTATGTCATTACGGGCATTCCACTACCATATACATGGCGGTCAGAAACAGCTTGTAAAGGTGTTATCGGGTAGATTGTGCTGAGAAATAACAGTTAATAAAAAAAATTGATACATTGCACCATTTCTGAGTTAATTATCATTGAAATTAGCCAATCAGGCTACTGCACATGCAAAGTCAAATGCCTTGTCAAATACAATTAGTGTCAGTTATTCTTGTAATATATAATCTTATATGATAGTCCAAGAGACTGCTCAGCCTTTGGCTTGAGTTTGATCATTACTGCCATCACAGGTCCAGTTTCTGCATAACTTTCTTGTTTGGTTTTAGAAAACCAAACAAAACACACATTTGGTGATACAGTCTCTGGAGAGCTGCTTCAATTTGCACATGTTTCTGACTACCTCGTATATAGTGTATTATCTTATCAGTAGCCAGCACAGGGTCATGTTATCAAATGACACTGCAGTTATTAGACAAAGTTCAGATATGGAAAACTTTGGTGGTTCAGCAGTTCCTGTTCTTGACCTACACACATTATTCACCAGAGAACTTTGGAGGACTCTTCAAACCTAATATGTGGACTGATAAAGGAGGCATGCACATCCATACCTGACATGGCCAAAATTGTGGAACGAGTCCCTACTGGGTAACTGGGAAATTTTCATGGAAAAATTTTGACTGATTTTTGTGCTGTCTGTTAGAAGGAAGGGTTTATCCTTATGGTAATATTCATGTGAACTATTTGAGGAAAACTGACACAAAAAGTGATCTGTAGTCGCTATTAGTCACTTATAATTTAGTACGAGTCATCAGCTTCCCTACAAGAGTTGCTCAGAATACCAGGATCCTTATCTTTGTATTCATAAAAGCTTAAGTCAAGGACACAGGCTTATCCTGTGGCAAACAGATTGTCAGATCAAGATGCACATGTAGTCATATTATGTACCTTAGCTCCAAGTACAGTTCAGAAACACTCAAAGGCCCTCAATCTCTTCACAAAGAAAAAGAACTTGTACAAAATAGTCAGAACAAGCAATGATCCAGAAATAATTTCAGTATACAAAATGTATGGTAACTTATTAAGAAACAGGAGTATGCACATCTTTTCTGAAACTGACAGATCACACAAGAAAAACAAATCATTATGGAATATGATTAAAAGAGAGACAGAGAAGAAAACCATAGTTGATGACATTATTTTTGTTAAAGTACATGAATCATTGTCAAACACAGTTATGTGTAGCAGATATTTTTAATAGTTAATGTTTAAAAATAGGTGAAAAAGTTTTGCATGAACTTCATAAGAGAAAGCAACAACCTGCACTGAAGAAGCAATACAGAGGATATTTGCCAAAATAAAAATTAATGTCTCATTGCCATCGGAAATAAAGATCACCATAAGTCTAAAAAGTAAAAGCTCATATAGGGCTGACAATATCTCCAACAAGACACTAAAAATTTGTGTCGCAATATTTATGTAATGCAATTACTCCCTTACATAATTCAACATTACTTCACATTGTTTCCCTAGACAGATTAAAGTGTGGCATCGTCAGATCACTCTAAAACAAGGGTGATTCCACAGATGTCAATAACAGCAACCCAGTGTTGCATCTTACATCATTTTCTTATATTGTTTAGAAGGTGATGCGCTCTGAGGCTGTCACCCCCTGTGTAGAAATGGGATACTTAGCCAATCACAGTTTGAATATCAAAAGGCCAATCCTTCACAGTCAGATATTTTATAGATTTACTGAGCACATAATAAAATCTTCAAATATCACCAGTTGAGATCTTGTGTCACTTATCAAAGGTATTTAGTTGTGTATGATATTCTATTAGATAAACTAAGTTTTTGTTGAATATGTAGTTCAGATCATGCCAGGTTTTATTCTTATTAACAAAACTGTATGCAGAAAGTTACAACAGGCCAGTGGTTCTTATATTGTGTTCCATGGAACCATGGAGATCACTCATTGGTTCTGCAATATGTACATACCTCTTTTCATAACATTAAAAAAAGTGTGCAAAAGAAAAGTAAAATTACTTATATTTACTAATTTGTATTATCTGCAGGAATGTTTGAGACAAATAAGGCAGTATTTACTAGAGAGATGGTAACCTGAACTGTGCTTCATTCCAAACAACAGTAAGAGTCCCTTGAAAGAGAAAGGCGGAGAAATTTTTTCTCTCCCACTCTGCCTAAGTAGAACATAGTCTATGAGCTCTGGCAGTGGCAGTGATGCGGAGACTGGTGGCAAAACAAGCAGATGGTTCCTGCACTCTGTGACTGCAGAGTTTGTGAAATGAATGGTTAGCCAGAAGGAAAGTTCAGACTACAGTGAATCACTGTATGTGAGCATGAAACAGCAATGAAACAAAACAAATCAGAAATATTAACACATGAAAGGATAATCACTTTAAATGACATGTACAAAATGCTTCAGAGAGTAGCAATGTAGGACAAGTGCATAAACACTGTCACATCAGTGGAAATTCCAATGTGACATACCTGCAGTGGAAACACCCTCCGTCAGAGCACGCTACAGCAAGCTATGAAGCCCAGATATCTCTGAATTTCCCTCCATATCGCAATCAGGCTTTTCAGGGAATCCCAATCATTGTTGGACTAAAGAAATTTATTGGAGACGATTTATTGAAGATGATGTTCAGCACCTGAAAAGAGTTAATGTCAATATGTCCCTATTGAACAGCAGATCAAAAATAAAAATTAACTGTGGATTAAAAGCATGAGTTTTTAATCCATTGTTTATTGTCACTACATGGCCTTTGATCAAGTCAGGAGAAAAAACAAGACTTGTTGAACTGTCATCTGCTCTGTCAGAAGAAAAATTTTATTTAATGTTGCTATCAGAATCATGGTCCAGTTTAAATGATGATACTGATTAGTTGTCACAAAAGTTGATACACTTTTGTAATTTGTAATTACAGATATGTGTGAAATTGACTTCTCTGCTAATGGGCCAACAACAAAAAATCATGGTTCTGCAACACCCTGATCCTGAAACTATTCCAGGAAATTTCATTCATACTGCCTAATATGAAGTATATTCATGAAAATGAGAATCACCACCACCTACTTCAGGAAAGATTTGTATTAATTTCGAAATCATCTTTTGAAGAAAATAAATATTACCTTACCATAGGAATAACTGCCACCTCCAGGTGTACAGAAGTCAGTAATCCAACATATTTTGCATATTTTCATTTACTAATGTCTTATGTTATAATATTATGGAGTAACTCTGCACTTAGGCAGAAAGCATTCATTGCGCAAAAGAAAGTAATTTCAATTATTTGTAGGGCTCACACACAAACATCTTGCAGACATCTTTTTAAGCAGCTGAGAACATTAACTATAGTCTCACAGGATATTTATTCACTTATAATTTTTTTATCAACGGTACATCTTAGTTTGAGAGTAACAGAGATATTTGCAAGTACAGTGCTAGAAGAAAAAAATCATCTGCTTTACCCTTTAATGAATCTAATTTTGACAAAGAAATATGCTACTGTTTAACAATCTACCCATGGAAATAAAAAGTCTGATAGATATCAAAAGTTAATGAGGAAGCTGATTTCTGCTTGATTTACATTTAGAAGTCTCTTTCATTGAGTTATTCAGCAGATGGGACTGTTATCATATTTTCAGTCAGTACTGTCCTGTGGCTTGATCTTCCAAGGCAACATAGCTAAAGGCCAAAAAGTATTTATTCTACAGAAATGTACAGGATAGATATTGTGTAGATTTGGTAAGTGAATATTTTGCAGAAGCTTCTTCAAAGACCTAGGGATGCTTACACTAAATTTGGCAGAGAGTGTGCAGGAGTGGTGGAAAATAAATAGTGCTGTCATAAGGAAGACCAGGGAGGAAGTGTTTGGGTTAACATCTGGGAGAGGGGTGCCAATAGATATGGAGGCATGGTGGTGCAATGAAGAGGTACAGAAGGTTGTGAAGGAAAAGAAAGACGCTAAGAGGAAGTGGGATATGTCTGGAAGTGCTGAGGATGGGCAAGCATACAAAAGTGCAAAGAAGGAGGCAAAACGAGCCGTGGTAAAAGCTAAAGCTGAATCAGTAAGGGAGGCATACAAACAACTACAGAAAAATCAGGATATGAGACAACTGATACGGATAGGCAAATCAAGAGATAAAGCTTCTAAGGATCTAACAGCAATAAAACAAATGAAAGATGAAACAGGAATAATTCTGCATGACCATGGAAAAATAATCCAAAGGTGGTTGAGTTATCTCGAGAAATTGCTGAATGAAGAGAATGTAAGAGTGAAAGCTGAGGAAGGAGGGGCAAACAAAGGATTAACGATGGATATAAGCAGAGTTGAAGTTGAACGGGCAGTTGAAAAGATGAAAAATGGGATGGCAGTGGTTCAGAGCAGATCCCTGTTGAGGAATGGAAGTGTCTTGGTAAAAAGGGAATTGAGTTCCTTTGAGATTTAATGAAGAAGATTTGGCGACAGGAGGAGATGCCAGACGAGTGGAGAACTAGTGTACTGATTCCAATATTTAAGGGGAAAGGTGATGCACAGGATTGCAGTAAATATAGAGGTTTTAAACTGATGGCACACACAATGAAAATTTGGGAAAGAGTTATAGAAACAAGATTATGCAAGGAGACTGTGGTGTGTGAAGAACAGTTTGGATTCGTGCCTGGAAGTGGAATGACTGATGCAATAAATGCTTTAAGGCATATAGTGGAGAGACATGGGGAGCTACAAGCTGATCTACATATGGCTTTCATTGATTTGGATACTGACAGGTCCCAAGGGATGAAATACGGAGAAGCATGAGAGAGTAGTGTGTGCCAGAGAAGTATGTGAGGTTGGTGAAGGAAATGTACAGAGGAGCAATGACACAGGTGAGAAGTAGTGTGGGCATGACAAAGGAGTTTCCAGTAAAAGTAGGGTTACATCAAGGGTCTGCGCTTAATCCATACCTCTTTGACCTGATTATGGATGTGCTGGTGAAAGATGTGAAGAAGGAAGCACCGTGGAATATGATGTTTGCAGATGATGTGGTTCTTTGTGAGCAGAGCATCAACAGACTTGAGGAAAAGCTGGAGGATTGGAGGAAGGCACTAGAGGAAAGAGGGATGAAAATTAGAAGGACAAAGAATATTTAGCATTGAAGGATGTGCAGATGAGGTCTTGCAAGATCCAGGATGATGAGCTGAAATCGGTCTGCCAAATTTAATACCTGAGGTCGTACATACAGAGGGACAGGGGACTGGAAAGCGAGATACAACACCACATAAACTGCGGTTGGAACAACTGGAGGAAAATGAGTGGAGTGTTGTGTGACAAGAACGTGTGCAGTGGGTTGAAAGGGAAAGTGTACAAGTTGGTGGTAAGGCCTGCTATGATATATGGGGCAGAGAGATGGCCAATCACAGTAGCCCAGGAAAAGAAGATGGAAGTGGCAGAAATGAGGATGCTGAGGTGGATGTGTGGAGTAACAAGGAAGGAAAGGACTAGAAATGAATTTGTTAGAGGAGCTATGAAAGTGGGACCCATGGGGCAAAAGATAGTAAAGAGCAGACTAAGGTGGTACAGACACTTACACGGAAAAGGGGAAGAGTATATCTGAAACAGAGTTGAAGATATAAAGATTGAAGGAGCGAGAAGGAGAGGAAGACTGAAGATGAGATGGAAGGATAAGATATCCAGGGACCTAAGGGAGAAAGGATGGGAGAAGAAAGAGGCAATGGATAGAGTACTATGGAGGAGAACGATCCAGAAGACGTGGGACAAGGCGACGATAAAGAAGTGTGATTTATTCATCTTGTTATGAGCAGTTTCAAGACAGTTGATCTGATATATAGGAGATGTGTGACATTATACAATAATGACGTTTTGAAGAGAAATACAATGAATCAATTATAATGTTTCTGAAATAGTTAGCATGTTGATGCACTATTTTTCACATTAAAGTTATGCAGAATGTACATCAATAACAATTACTTCACAAATACAGTGTAGCTTTTGTTCCTAACATAAATCCTGTGACTTTACAGTTAGCTGTATTGTAATTACTACCACTTTTCTACATATAAATTCCACAAATAATAAATTGGGATTTTGTTTACATTTATTTGACATAATTTTAGTTTGTAGTCCAATATCTCTATAAATTAATTAGAATTCATTTTAATAGTTCACAATTAACTGTAAGTCAACTTATACTCAACTTGTACAGTAATCTAACAACCTTACAATTCAAGTTCTTGCATATATGTAACTTTGTGTAAACACTGCATACTATTATCACATTCTCAGATACATTTGAAATTCATAAATATTGACTTATTCTGTGTACATTACATACCGTGTTCTCCCCCTCCCCCCCCCCCCCCCCCCGCCCTTCCCAAATTATTATATGTATGAATTATGGGTGAGAATTTGTCATGGCATGTACCCACCAGAATAGCAAGTTTGTTATGATATACAAAATTATTGTGGTGACTAATCTGTTTATGAAACAAAGTGATGAGAAATTATATTCTGTTACTTACATTACAGAGACATTTCATACAAAGAATTGCTTTAACATGATTACATATCATTACCATACATTGTTAACATACATTCCTTTTTATAAATGCTTTCTCAAAGATATTCCTCTGCTCTATGAACTTACACTTTAAGCGTCACCTTTCAGTATCCCATTTCCTCTCAATTTTATTCAGAAGCTTTGTCCTTCTGTAAAATAACAAAAAGTCTCTGTTACTAAAAGTTCAGTAATAGCACAACAACAGAAATATGTACAGTTCTAAATGATCAGTGGATGACTAAACCTTACAGTTTTTAACATGACATACTTAAAAGTTAAACATCTTATGAAATTCAATTACTAAATAGAGGAAATATATAGCTTAAGAAATCATGTTTTAGGTAGCAAACCCCAGTCACACATACAGATCCTTACTGACTAGAGTGCCTTGCTCTAGCATTAGGAAAGCACGTAGTCTACATGGAGCCAAATCTTACAAGATGAAATGTAAAATAATTGAATTACTAATTACAATGGATTCAGTTGTTTTGTTAATTCATCAAGTAGCATTCACATTGAAATGGCACACTCATATGTCAAATGCAATATACAGGGTGGTCCATTGATAGTGACCAGGCCAAATATTTCACGAAATAAGCATCAAATGAAAAAACTACAAAGAACGAAACTTGTCTAGCTTGAAGGGGGAAACCAGATGGCACTATGGTTGGCCCGCTCGATGATGCTGCCATAGGTCAAACAGATATCAACTGTATTTTTAAAAATAGGAACCCCCATTTTTTATTACGTATTCGTGTAGTACGTAAAGAAATATGAAGGTTTTACTTGGATCACTTCTTTTGCTTTGTGATAGATGGCGCTGTAATAGTCACAAACGTATAAGTACGTGGTATCATGTAACATTCTGCCAGTGTGGATAGTATTTGTTTCATGATACATTACACGTGCTAAAATGGACCATTTACCAACTGCGGAAAAGTTCTATATCGTGTTGATGTATGGCTATCATGATCAAAATGCCCAATGGGCGTGTGATATGTATGCTGCTTGGCATCCTGGAGAACATCATCTAAATGTCCAGACGATTCGCCAGATAGTTACATTATTTAAGGAAACAGGAAGTGTTCAGCCACATGTGAAACGTCAACCACAACCTGCAACAAATGATGATGCCCAAGTAGGTGTTTTAGTTGCTTTCGCAGCTAATCCGCATGTCAGTAGCAAACAAACTGCGTGAGAATCGGGAATCTCAAAAACGTCGGTGTGGAGAATGCTACATCAACATCGATTGAACCCGTACCATATTTCTATGCACCAGGAATTGCGTGGCAATGACTTTGAATGTGGTGTTACAGCTCTGCCACTGGGCACAAGAGAAATTACAGGATGATGACAGATTTTTTGTACATGTTCTATTTAGTATCAAAGCGTCATTCACCAACAGTGGTAACGTAAACCAGCATAATATGCACTATTGGGCAACAGGAAATCCATGATGGCTGCGACAAGTGGAACATCAGCGACCTTGGCGGGTTAATATATGGTGCGGCATTGTGGGAGGAAGGATAATTGGCCCTCATTTTATCAATGGCAATCTAAATGCTGCAATGTATGTTGATTTCCTATGTAATGTTCTACCGATGTTACTACAAGATATTTCACTACACGACAGAATGGCGATGTACTTCCAACATGATGGATGCCTGGCACATAGCTCACGTGTGGTTGAAGCGGTTTTGAATAGCATATTTCATGACAGGTGGATTGGTCGTCGAAGCACCATACCATGGCCCGCACATTCAACAGATCTGACGTCCCCGGATTTCTTTCTGTGGAGAAAGTTGAAGGATATTTGCTATTGTGATCCACTGACATTGCCTGACAACATGAGTCAGTGCATTGTCAATGCATGTGCAAACATTTACAGAAGGTGAACTACTCATTGTTGAGAGGAATGTCGTTACACATACTGCCAAAAGCATTGAGGTTGACGGACATCATTTTGAGCATTTATTGTATTAAAGTGGTATTTACAGGTAACCATGCTGTAACAGCATGCATTCTCAGAAATGATAAGTTCACAAAGGTACATGTATCACATTGGAACAACCGAAGTAAAATATTCAAACGTATCTACGTTCTGTATTTTAATTTAAAAAAACTACCTGTTACCAGCTGTATGTCTAAAATTGGGAGCCATATGTTTGTGACTATTACAATGCCATCTATCACAAAGTGAAAAAAGTGGTCCAACTAAAACATTCATATTTCTTTATGTACTACACGAATATGTAATAAAAAATGGGGGTTCCTATGTAAAAAAAAGACTCAGTTGATATCCATTTGACCTATGGCAGCACCATCTAGTGGGCCAACCATAGCACCATCTGGTTTCCCCCTTCAAGCTAGGCAAGTTTTGTTCTTTGTAGTTTTCTTGTTTGACACTTATTTTGTGAGATATTTGGCCCGGTCACGATAAATGGACCACCCTGTATATTTGTTTTGATTCTGCATTTATATGTATGCTCATTTATAGTACTCTATTATCTCCATCCTTCAGTAACCAAGCATGCAGGAGTTTTTGCCATTTGTATAGGAAATGGCAAAGTTCTACATATCATGATAGTAACTGGATAACTGTATCTCATATAACAATAATTGGCATATAGTACAGCTAGTTTCCACCACAGTACAATGTTCCATTAAACTGAATTAATACCAGTATCTGTCATCTAAGTGAATCACTCCAAAAATGTAACTGGTATAGTGCATAAGACATTTCATGCATGTAAATGACGTGCAATACTTTCCACACACAAGCCATCGTTAGCAAAATATCATATTTAAAATTAATATGGTCAATTTGCCATCTGGGAAAGATTTGTGTTGTTATTCCTGATGAAATGCAAAGGGCTTCACTTGTATGAAATATTCTTGAAACAGGTTGAGGTGGATGCTCGGGTGAGATACACCAAACAACACCTTGTAATCATAAGTTCATTTATTCACCTCATCACACAAGTAAGGCTTACACAGGACTGGATGGTGGAACTACACAAAGATAATGTTTGCTTAGTTCAAAGATGATGGTCAAATCGATACTGGTGTCGATCTCATCGGCGCCACATAGCCCCCCCCCCCCCCCACCCACTAGTACAGAGTACTCCTGAAAGGCACGGGGGGGGAGGGGGGGGGGGTAACTACGGCGTTGGGAGGGGTGGTCTGCGGGGAGCCGTACCACGGTCAGCTCGACAGCATCGTCAGGGATCTGTGTGGGTAGATGTCATGAAGAACGGTCTGGCCACCGAACCTGGAATTCGTTGAAGCGCGCCAGGCGTCGTACTGGGCATGCTGGTCATGCGGCAACAGGTATGCCGGCGGTTTGCGGGAGGAACGGAGCGACGACGATGATGTCTCCGGTGGGCTTGGCGAACACACGAAGCATGTCCAGGTTGACGTCAGACAAGAGGGGAACACATTTCACCAGGTGGCAGGGAATGGCGGAGGTTGTGTCATGAGCATCGGATGAAGGGAAACACACGACTAACAATGTGTCATCACGTAGTATTATAGAGATGTCATGGATTGTGTCCGGGGGGACAGGCACAAACACCTCAAGCGTGGACACGTTCAAGATGGGGGGCATGAGAAACCTTGACAGAGTGAAGCAGACAATGGGGGAGATGTCGAAAGAACCGGAGAAGGGCCTGGTGGCAAGGGTGTAATTGTAGGTAAGCTCGACGTGGGGAGGATGTGATCACTTGACGGAGTGCGTGAGACTGGAGTAGGGGGCGAGGTCGGAGAAGAGCTCGATGATTGGAGCTGGAAGTCACTCGACCGACTGTGTAAGTCCGACGTGGATTGAGTGGTCGGAGCATCAAGAGCCACGACATTGAGTGGCATGGTCGTGGCCTGAAGGGGGGTAGAAGTGGGCTCGACATGAGCGGGCTTAAGTCTGTTGAGAGAGACTGTAACAGCTGATATCTTTTATCTGGATGTCATAGGTGTTGGCTGAGCACCAGAGAACTCAGTACGGGCCGGTATATGGAGGTTGGAGGGGAGCACGGACATTGTCATCTCGGAGCATGACGTACTCGCAATTGTCCAGAGATTTTGGGACGTGAACCTTAGGGCAGGAATGGCTGGTGGGTAGAGGGATGTGGAGGTTAATGAAGTGGCATCTGACACGGCCCACGAAGGAAGGTAAGTCAGACTGAGGGAGAGAAGTGGAAGGGCTCACAAGTTCGCCAGGGAGAACAATGTTCTGGCCGTATATGAACTCGGCTCTTGTGCCTTTGAGGTCTTCCTTATAGATCGCACAAATGCCAAATAGCACATGGGGAAGAGCCTCTGTCCAGAGAGAGTCATGGCATTGAAGAGCCCCCTTGAAAGTGCGGTGCCAGCGCTCAACTAGCTCTTTACTTTTCAGGTGATATGCTGTGGTATGGATGCGCCGGATACTGCAAATGTTACAAATCTCGTTGAACTGGGCTGACTCAAATTGTCTGCTTTGGTCAGTCGTGATGATAGCTGGACATCCGAAACGCGATACCCATGACTTGACGAAAGCTCGAGCAACAGTTTCTGGTGTAATATTGGCGAGGAGGCAGCCTCAACCCAGCAAGTTGTTTAGTCGATAGACGAGAGAACATAACAAAAGCTGTTAGAGGGGGGGAGAGGGCCGACAATGTCAATGTGAGTATGCTGGAAACGCCCAAGAGGGATCGAGAAGACGATGAGGGGGGGTAAAGTGTGCTTGTGTACTTTGCAGCGTTGGCACGTGACACAGGAGCATGCTCATTGCTGGCAGTCCTTGTTGATGTTTCTCCACACAAAGCACTCCGCTACGAGGCAGGCAGGCGCACGAACACCAGGGTGGGCTAAATTATGCGGTGCGTAGAAGACAGCTCGACGGAGCGTGGTTGGGATGAGGGGGTGTAATGTGCCCGTACTGGCGTCGCACCAGATCTCACCAGAAATACCAGGGAAGGTGGTGCGGATGAAGTATAGTGAGTGTAGTGAAGAGGTAGAGTGTAAAATCAGGTTTTGCATATCATCATCAGCGGGATGGAGGTTAGGCAGTTCAGAGAGGTCTAACAGTGAATGAATGGCGTCGACTCATGAAAGGAAATCAGCAACTATATTGTCAGCACTCATTATGTGTCTGACATCGGTGGTGAACTGACATATGAAGTCCATGTGTCTGAAGCGGCGAGGAGGCGGGTCAGCTGGCGGGTTTGTAATGACCGCAGCCAAGGGTTTGTGGTCTGTTAAAACATAGAAAGGGCATCCCTCAACATCAGTCTTAAAATGCTTGATCGCTTCATAAATCAAGAGCAACTCTCTGTCAAACGTGGAATATTTCTGTTGTGCATTGGTGAGCTTGTACGAGAAGAATTGCAGAAGTGAAGTCTGGTCGTTGACTGTCTGGCTAAGGACAGCGCCGATAGCAGTATCGCTCTAGTCTGTGGTGATGAGAAGCTGCACATTGGGATGAGGATGCATGATGGTGCAGGCCTCGGCAAGAAGATTTTTGAGGGAAGTGAAAGAGGCAGTCATAGCAGGGATCCATGGAATGGGCCGAGATCCAGAAGTCTTGGTGCCTGGCAAGGCGTCCATTAGTGGAGCCTGAATCTCTGTGGCCTGAGGTAGGTGTCGGCAATAATAATTAACCATCTCCAGAAAGCGCCAGAGCTCTTTGAATGACAAAGTACTGTGTAGGTTTAGTATTGTTTGCACTTTCTCAGGGGGCGGTGAAATACCGTTGGCAGAGACCCAAAAACCAAGAAAAGTGACAGCGGGTTGATGAAGCTGCAATTTGTCTTGGTTGGTCTCTATGCCTGTTGCTGCGAGAGTGTTCACAACAGTCTGCACATGTCGAATGTTGTCCTCGACGGAGGAGCTGAACGCAAGAATGTCATCAAGATATGCAAAGCAGAATTTTAGTTCGAATAGCACTTTGTTGATGAAGCGTTGCCAGGTCTGGGTTGCATTTTTCAGACCAAAGGGCATGAATCGAAACTGAAATAACCCGATTGGGGTGGTGATTGCTGTCTTCTCTATGTCTTCAGAAGCCATGGGGATCTGGTGGTAGGCCCATTTGCAATCAATGGCAGAGAATGTGGTCACATCTGCGAGGGAACTGGTAAAGTCGGCAATGTTGGCTATGGGGTAGGTGTCCATAATTGATCATGTGTTTAGTCAACGATAGTCTCCGCACATGCGCCAGGACCCGTCTTTCTTGGGTGTCATGTGAATGGGCGTAGACCAGCTGTTAGCAGAGGGTTTGACGACGCCGGAGCTTAGAAGTTCAGAAATCTGCTTTTTATGGTCAGAGAGGTGCTCGGGACACAGTCGACATGGTTTACTGGATATCAGCGGGCCTGGCGTGAGGCAAAGCTTGTGAACCGTGCCGTTCATGCTGATGGAAATGTTGCCGGCGGCACGGGAGGTGGTTTGTTTACAATGTGAGGCAGGCGGGGCAGGCAGGGCAGGCAAGGCTAGGTCGGGGTGATCGGAGCCACTCGGCAGATTCGACAGGAGCTGAGGTGGCGAAGTGTCCCAGGAGTCAATGTGACAAGATGGCCGCCGGCCCAAAGCAGTGGCACCATGGTCGGGTGAGCTCGGTAGAGCTCGTGAAGCATTAGTGAGTCCATTGTCCGAGGGCGTGGCCTGTGAAAGCACAGTTGCGGGTGAAGCGCTAGGCGCGAGTGCACTGTTTGTGTTCTCAGTGGCAGTCACACGGCGGCGTGCAGGAGCCAAAGTTGCAAAGTTGCATAGTTTGAGGTGCTGTCCACAAGGGGAGGGGTAGGAGCTGTCAGTACGGGAACACGTGACACTTGTCATGCATGCGCACATGTGTCCGGCCGAGTGTCAAATGCTGCCGTGTTATGGGGGCGTGGTCCTCTGGAACTGTCAGTACATGTTATGGTAGACTTGATAGCACAGTTGCGAGGGGTAGCGGCAATGGTCCCACACTGCACGGAGATCCGTAAGAGGTAACTGCACCATCGATGAGGTGGGAACAAAGGCATCAGATAGCCGGAGTCATGCGCATTCCTAACCTCACTTATTGTTGCAGGCTCGAAAACTTCCGGCAAAATAGGCATAATCATCAAGTGAGAGGCATCGTGTTGCAGTCCTGGTGGGTGTAAATTGCCCACAACATGATGCACATTGATCACAAAATTTGGCGTTGGGCCGAAGTCATTGTTCAAATGCTGTGTCGAAGTAATACACGTGAACACAACCAACGTGGATGCTGCGGACACAGTAAAAAGGCGAACACGAAAGACGTTACAACTCGGGATCACCAATGAGGCGGATGCTCGGGTGAGATACTCCAAACAAAAACTTGTAATCATGAGTTCATTTATTCACCTCATCACACAAGTAAGGCTTGCACTGAATGGTGGAACTACACAAAGATAATGTTTTGCTTAGTCCAAAGATGATGCTCAGATCGATACTGGTGTCGATCTCATCAGCGCCACAATGTAATCACAGTCCACAACAGCACTTATGACCTCTAGGCTGGGGATGTGCAGTAGACAGTTGTGTAACTATCCAAGCAGCACTCAGTCTGTTTCCATGTTCTGTATTGTGTAAACTGCCATCATATTTGAGCATTCAATCATGTTTTACATGCGTGAAAATATGATTAACTGATTTCCATGGTAATCTGTGTGTTCTGCAAGATTTTTGGGATGGCTGAAATGTCTAGAAGGTGTCATTGCAGGAACATAATGTAGAAGCTATCTCTGCACTTCCAGCTGAGTTGATAACACAGCATTCCTTTGAACTGCATGGCCAGAGCCCAATAATGCTGTCACTGACTATAATTCATATCCACAGCCATGTTTATTTCCAGTAATTGCAAGTTACTCAGCTTATACAAGGGTAGTTGTATAGTGTATTGACCATTTGATAACATTACATCAAATTCATTATCCATAGCTAGCATAGCTTTTTGCTCCTTGTCAAAATTTCCGCCCATTACCTTTTTGTGTAATTAGACACTTAAGGTATAAACCATTTCATTTGTACAGTCAAGCATATGTACATGTAAATTATGTGTACATTTAAATAGGGCATAAGTCAGTTCTGATCCTTGCAGTATAGACTTTTGTCAGTATTGCTTTCACAAAAGAATATTTCAATAATAATAATAATAATAATAATAATGTCTTTTTTGATTTATACAGCTTTGTAAGTAGTATAGAACTATTGTAAATAAGTTTAAAGTAAAATAATATTTGTCAGGCTGTGGTGCAACAGAAATAAGTTCCAAGTTTTCAAAGCACTTTAGAGTATGTAAAAAATTCAAGTATGTGTATATATCTCATCTATGGCAAAATACAACTATGACAACATGATACCTTCTGAAACAAATCTGAAAAATATTCTCGTAACTTTCATATATTACAACTATTGGCATAAAATGTCAAGGTAAATCCCACACCAGTTTCAAATTCCTATGACAGAATGTGTTTCTAGTCAGTAGTGTCCCATTGTGCTTATTTCTTCTTCAGAAAATTTCATTTACTAGCAACAACATTTTTTGGTACACAAGGAGAGCCAAGAACCCACCCTATCGCCCCGCTCCTCCATGTCCTATCTGCACAAACCTACTACTCTCATTTCATTACAGTTAGAGCAATACTTGAATTCCCCTTTGGACATTACTATCTTTAAATAGTGCAGATTGCTACAAGAAACTAAGCTAGTACAAAATGCTATGCACCAGCATCACTTCAACACAGACATTTTCCACAAATAACAGTTCTATTACTGTCATCATCTCAAAACATGTACTGATATAAATTCATCAGATGCAATTAGTGTACTCCTACACTTAATTTCCAGATACAAACATATAGTATATGACACAATTCATGATCACATGCCACATAAGAGAGTAAAGTTCTCTAACATATAGCTACCTAATCATAATCATCATCTTTGATGTGCTAAAACACAACCTATATCTCATAGAGATCTAATCAATACATGAAGAAAACCCCTCACATCATTATCACAGAACATATGAAGCTACCTCAATGCAATATCATTACATTCATAGCCAACTTAACATATTTAATCATAAGTATTCAAACTGCTGTCTCCACATTGTAAAATATTCTGACCATAGTGCATCACTTCTCGAATTATAACTATCCAACACATGATCAGTACTCTTCTCCAATACATTTCAAACATTATTGCAGTTCACACCATTTTTCACCATAGAATATAATTAACAAACAAGTGTTATTAAAGTTTTAAATTTTGATCTTACTATTCTCTTTTCGTATCATGTCTTGCCAATGCTTTCACTATAATAGTTACATTCAAATACTGGCAACACATTATGAAAATTACAATAGCAAACCAACAAATCTAACTTCCTATCGTTGCAGTTGTAAATATAGCGCAAACGTTCATCAAATATTTCCACAATTTATGTTTATGGAACTTTTATGAAACCATATAGCACAGTAATTCATTGTATCTAATGTCACCAAATGCAAAAACATTTCTACTTATAGATAGTGAAAAATATACCTTCTAAAAATGCATGACAACTTGAAACTCTCTTTGGGTTTGCTATAAGATCCTAAAATCAACTTGATTTAATATTTCGGCAATACAACTGCTGTCTTCAGGGGAATGCTGCTTCTGCTGATAAGTCCCACTGAGAACAGATGCCAGGCTGCAAATCAACACCTTATATAGGCCTCCATGCCATACACAGTGCATGCTGCCCTCCAAGACTGGGCAGGTGATGCCGCCCTTAGTAGAACACTGGCAGTAATGATATAACACTCAGACTGGCTGCAACAAAGAACATTCTGTTTGGATGTGGAACAATACAGGATTCCACGAGATGCTAAGAGGAAACCCACTGTATTTATTAATTAAATTATTCACCAACCTTATTTCAGGTGTCTCTTTATAGACACTATTTCAAAAACTGGGAGCATTGGCAACTATCACAGTTCCTTCAGATTTCATACTGTGCCCTGTGTTTAAGCAATGTTCAGCTACCGACAATTTTTCCAGCTGTTGTAGTCTTGTACGACAGTGATGTTCCATGCACCTGTCACGAACTGTGCAAATTGAATGGCTGATGTAAGCCTTCCCACATTGACACAGAATTTTGTGTATACCAGCTTTCCTAAACCCCAAATCCCTTTCACAGAACTGAGTAGTGCCCTATTCTTGTAAGGTGGATGAAACACATTACCAAGTGTGGCCTCATTATACTTTCATATTTTTAGTTTGCAGTTCAGTATCTCCATAAATTACTTATAAATTGACCACAATTCGTGTTGAGTGAACTCACTCTCATTAATACAGTAATCCAACAACCTTACAGTTTATGCTCTTGCACCTGTCGAACTTAGCATAAACATGCATTGTAGTATCACATTCCCCAGCATGTTTGGAATCTTATTCTTTATTAAATACTGTCCTATTTTCCTACATTACAGCCTCTAATATGCAAATGGAGAGAATAAATAGTACTTTTAATTTTTTAGCATCAAAAATGTTTTCCTAATTAATTTCTTCTGTAATACTAGAAGCCTTGATACATTTGTTGAATGTCCCCAAGAGATTATACTGTAATGAATAACCAACTCAAAGTAGTAGTTATAGATTACTTTTCCGAAGTCTAAGTTTATGGCACCCAGCAAAATACAAATTGCAAATGCTCAGGTATTCTGTTTATTTACTAGGTAGTTAACATGTACAATCAAATTTAAATTTGTATCAAGAACTTTACAAAGTTTGTTTCTGTGATATTCTGATCATTGCATGTTATTTTTATTTCACTTTGTTCTAAAGATGTAGTTTCTAAATGCATCATTTTCATTTTAGTTTCATATAGTTTTAGTCCATTTTGATAGAACCCAGGCTGAAGTTTTTCTAAAGCATTTTTGACACTTTCTGGGTTTCTTTTGTCCATCTCATTTTTCATTAGATCTAAATGAATATCAGTAGCAAGCAATATGCAGTAATTGAAGAGGTATGAATCCAGTGTCAAATCTTGTGAGGCTTCTTTGAAAATTGGTTTCCAGTTTAGGAGTAATTGTCTGAAATTAAAGTTACAATTACTTTTTATTTCCTATCTCTTAAAGAAGAGTTGAACCACTATAATGCAGTGTGCCTGATTCCATATATCTGTAATTTGTGTAAAAATAAGGAATGGATGACTCGACTGAATGCTTTTGCTAGATCACAGTATATTCTTGTGATCTTCCTGTTCTTATCTAATGTGGAGCATATCTTTCAGTAAATTTATTGATCACATTTATTGTGTTTTTTCTTTGTTGGAATCCAAACTGGTTTCCAAAAATTATGTTGTCATAATAATAAATTTGTTAATTTGTTTTGCAGCAATTTTTTCAGACACTTCAGAGAACACTGGTAGAAGAACAATAGGGTCTCTCACAGAAATCTTGTCTTGGCATATTTCTATACATTTGTAAAGCATCCGTACTAAAATGATTGTTTCATGATAACTGACAGTGATAGCTAAATAACATCACATAAATCCATGATTACAGCTGTACATGTCCTATCCAGATATTTCATTTTTTAAAGACAATATTTCATTTTCCGCATCTCTTTGGATCAGTTTTTCAAATTGTTTAAAATATATGTTTTCCAAGCTTATGAAATTTACTTTGTCTTCATAGGTTTCCATATCTACATATAATGTTGCTTCATTTGTACTATATCATTTTAATATCTAATTTTCAGACTCTCTTGAGTTTTTACTTTGGCCCATGATTCCAACAGAACAACTGACCACACTGCTTTTGTCTTGTTTCTGTGTCATAGTATGAGCCTATTATTTGTCATTTTTTAGCAGCAAGTGCAATTTTCCTGAATACAGCTTTATATCATTTAATGTACGTAACAAAATCAGGATTTCTGTTTCACTTGTTTAGTTTGGTTGTCTCTGAGGTGATACAACATGTGATGCAAAATGTTGCAATACAGATCACATGGCATGATGCTTATCAGAGCAACAATTGTGTTCCTGTTCAGATGATAAAATGTGTGATACAATACTAACATGACTCATGATATGACAAGCTACACAACAGCACAAGCCACATCTCCACACTGAAGAGCCAAAGAAACTGGTACATCTGCCTAATATTGTGTAGGGCCTACACAAGCAAGCAGATGTGCTGCAGCACAATGTGGCAGGACTTGGCTAATGTCTGAAGTAGTGCTGGAGGGAACTGAAACCGTGAATCCTGCAGGACTGTCCATAAATCCCTAAGAGAACGAGGTGGTGGAGATCTCTTCTGAACAGCACGTTGCAAGGCATCTCAGATATGCTCAATAATGTTCATGTCTGGGGAGTTTGGTGGCCAGCAGAAGTGTGTTCCTGGAGCTACTCTGTAGAAATTCCGGATGTGTAGGGTGTTGCATTGTCGTGCTGGAATTGCCCAAGTCTGTCAGAATGCTCAATGGACATGAACAGATGCAGGTGATCAGACAGTATGCTTATGTATGAGTCACCTGTCAGAGTCATATCTAGATGAACCAAGAGTCCCAAATCATTCCAACTGCAGACACTCCACACCATTACAAAGCCTCCACCAGCTTGAACAGTCCCCTGCTTACTTGCAGAGTCCATGGATTCATGAGGTTGTCTCCATACCTATACATGTCCATCCACTCAATAAAATTTGAAATAAGACTTGTCTGACCAGGAAACATGTTTCCAGTCATCAACAGTCCAGTATCAGTGTTGACAGGCCCAGGCATGGTGTAAGGCTTTGTGTCATACAGTCATCAAGGGTACATGAGTGGGCTTTTGGCTCTGAAATCCCATATCAATGATGTTTCGTAGAATGGTTCACATGCTGACTCTTGTTGTGGCCCAGTATTGAAATTTGCAGCAATCTTTGGAGGGGTTGCAGTTCTGTCATGTCTAACAATTCTCTTCAGTCATCATTGGTCCCATTCCTACAGGATATTTTTCCAGCCACAGCGATATCAGATATTTGATGTTTTACTGGATTCTTGAAATTCATAAAACACTCATGAAATGGTCATACAGGAAAATCCCCACTTCATAGCTACCTCAGAGATGCTGTGTCCCATCGCTCATTTGCTGACTGTAACACCACATTCAATCTCAAATATTGATAACCTGCCACTGTAGCAGCAGTAGCCGATTTAGCAATTGCACCAGTTGTTGTCTTCTATAGGCATTGAAGACCGCAGTGCTGTATTCTGCCTGTTTACATATTTCTGTATTTGAATATGCATCCCTACACCAGTTTCCTTGGTGCTTCAGTTTATTTCAGTTTCAGTTGCAATCATGAGCTCTTGAGAAAAGGGCATTAATT
This sequence comes from Schistocerca piceifrons, assembly GCF_021461385.2. NCBI lineage: Eukaryota > Metazoa > Arthropoda > Insecta > Orthoptera > Acrididae > Schistocerca > Schistocerca piceifrons. The sequence goes on from NC_060143.1 coordinate 551,513,890, forward strand.
TGGCTTACCGTTATTTAAAATTCAAGAAAACTGAAAAAGAAAAGTAAGTACTGGATGAACCCATAAAATGGTATAAATGTCACAAAATATCTCAACAAAGACACAAATTCCATGAATTTTATAGAATGAGTCCAGACAATTTGCACTTTCTGGAGAAACATACAAATTTTCATCTGCTATGTCTACTGCTGAGATGCTACCATTACAATAAGGTAAACTGGTAATCCACCAAAAGAAATTCAGTTTTTGTAAGACCACCTAAAATGGAACTTCACTTAAGATGGTGCATATACAAGTAATAATTGTAAATTATTAAAGCTAACATAGTGTTTATACAACTATTCAAGTTCAGAAAGCAGTAACTGATTCAGCTTTGGAAGTATTCAGAAGAAATACTGGATTTGAAAGGACTTCAGCAACAATTCATGGTGCAGCAGAGGTTGATGAACTCTGCACTGAGGTAAAGAATTTGTTTTGAAGAAATGGAAGTAGTTCATGGTGCTACGGAAAATCCCAGTGTGTCCTCCTTGGCTTCATCCAGTTGTTCATTCAAAAGCAACAGGAATTTAGCATTCAGGTTTCTGTTACACCTGTCACAAAGTTTCCAGAAATTGGGGAGTAGACCACAAACATCCAGTCATCATTATAAGCTCATGAATCATAGTGTCTTTTCATTTCAGCAAGTTTTAATTTCCAGCTTCAGACCACATTGGTAGCATACAAACAAGAGAGACATGAAGCAGCTCTGCAGGCTCCATAGCAGACCATAGCAGGCAGCAATACCCTCATTTATTGCATAAAGCTGCCCACTCCCAACACTGTATCTGTCGTATTTTCTCTAAATGAAAAAAGGCATCGCTTTCCTTCCACCATTAAAGACAATTTCAGTATGTTAGCTAAATTTCATACTTAGCAGTGTGTGACCTAAAACCTCCCAAATGAAAACTGGCCAGTGACTACATTCTTCACTACAAATGTTTCAAAATATGCCTGGTAGTTTACTTATTTGCAAAGTGTGAAACAATCAAATATGAGCTGCTGCGTTTCTGGTGTGTTACCATCGATTGTCATTTTGACCTTTAAGTCAACTTCGAAGCTTATTTTTCTTTTTCATATCTTTGGTGGCAGGATTTAATGGCAGCTCATGTGAGAGGCAGGTGCAGGTATCCGCGGTGTGAGGTGAAATGACGTCAGACTCTGTATGTATGTAGACCGCCGAGAGACCAAGATGACATCACGAAGGAGCATGGCCAGCTGGTACGACATGTTTAATCATGTAAGGCAGATCCATTGCCTATGGTGATGGGGTTTTCCTAGAGATTGGAAGAACAAGTTCCTTTGAGTCTGTTACAAGCTACACAGGCCAAATGAATTGGAGCTGTCGAGTTGCTTTGATGAGTTGTGTGCATCTTAACTGAATATTCCAGTGTACTAAAACCATTTGGGACTGTTCTAGTTGTTTATCACTCAATTCGATGTCATGACTTGATACGTAAATGGCAATTAAGGAATTGTAGATACACCCAACCAACATACATGAAGCATGTGTGTAAGTCGGTGTCATGCGTTCCAAGCCACCCTGGAATATTTCTCCCATTTCACCTTGTAGTTCATTATTGTAGTCTGGCATTTAAATTTATGCCGAGATAATTGTGTATCTTTTTAACTTCTAGGCCATTATTTTATTGGTGGTTTTAAGCAATTGGTTCATTAAATTTTAAGGGCCGTGACTGGCCAAGAAACTCACGGAAGTTAATTGTGCTTGCATTTAGTTGTGGCATATACCTTTGCAATTTATTGATAACCTGTTCTCTAGGTAAGATTCTGTATCTCATGCCTCAGAATAATGTTTGCTGCTGATGTGTTTTATGTTGCAAATCATTTGTAGTGTTTGACACGAGCAGACTGGGAGCTGCGTACCATGGTGGCAGAGTGATATTTAAGGCTCTGCCCCCCCCCCCTCCGCCCCCCCCCCCCCCCCACCTCCACCACCATTGCATATTGGGTTATGTTGTTACTGTTTTGTGATTCCATCCATCTAATGAAGAGTTATGGTGTCTGAAGTTTAAATTGCAGTGCAAAGTTCAGTACATTTCTATTTCACTTTCTGTCCTGTGGATCTCTTGTATTGGTTAAAATCCTTTGGTGTACTTGTGTGTATCTGATTCACATGCAGAATTGAAGCGACCTCATTTTAGGGGCTATTTGTGATGTTGTTATGTTCTAGTAGCAATGGTTTTATGGATATTTTTCATTAGCCAAACTTAAATAATTGTTTGGTGAAATTAATGCACCTCCTTAGTCATGGAAGTGGTTCTTGTTTTTACTAATAAAGCTTTCATGAATATTATTTTATTTAAGGAAAGTTGGCTAGCCAAATGCTGCAAGATCTGTGTTTTGAATTTGATGTATTTTCTTTGTGGTTGGAAGTAATTAGAGTCCTGATAGGAATTGTGTGGACATTAGTTTCATCTAAGTAATGAAATTTATCTGAGTTAGTTCACACAGTAACATTTAATTTTTCAGGGTTTATGGGCATTGTTCTAATTATAGAAATTTGTTTATGTCATTTGTTAAAGTTATATGTCTTTATAAGGCAATCGCCTTTGTATTAATGTTATGATTGGGATTTGATAAAAGCTTTATGATTGTAATAATGAAATATGTGGCAACTACAATGGATTACTCCTGCGATTTCGGTGTGTCCTTGAGATCCACATCCTAAAATCCTTTTACGAAATAGTTTCCTTTGAATTGAATGAGGAAGCCTGCATGGGGGAGAACACAAGTTAATCTAAAAACCATTGTTTTTAATTCTTTAAGCAAAAAGTAGAAGCTTTTACTGTGGACTTAAGTAGACAGTTGATTGTGACTTTGCTCCATTTACATAATAACCAAAAATAGTAATCGAGCTGATTGAAAAAATCTCTTCAAAACACAGGATTTTAACTGCTCCATGTGAATACATTTACCAATCAGTTGTACACATCAGAAATAACCTTGGTAATTACTGCAAAAACAGCTCTGTCCATGATTATGGAACAAGAGCTAGACTCAACTTACATTTACCAAGAAAAAATAAACATAAAACTCAAAACAGCATTTTTTACCAAGGAATAAAACTGTACAATAAATTACCAAAAGAGATTAAATAAATTGCAAAAATACACTTATTTAAAAATGCAGCTAAAAAGTACCTGTTATGCAATACATTTTAAACATTGAAGGAATACTTAGATAAAACAGAGTAGGGATTTGGTAAAAAAAATTTCTACAAATAAATAAATAATAATAATGATTATAAAACATCCAACATTCCACACAACACCTTCACATTAGCTCTTTTTCCATCTTTTTTTTCCCTTCTCTAGAAAAACTTACCCCCAAGCTATGCATAGCACAATACTAACACCTATTCCTCTTTCTGAGCTCAACATCTCACTCATTATAGAGGGATGCTGACTCACTTTTTCAGGATAGCAAATGGGAAGTTGCAGTACAGAAAATGGCCCAGAGATCACCAGTGTGTGTGCGTGTTTGTGTGTGTTTGCGTGTGTAGTGAGTGAAGTGTTATGAAACAATGTGTGTATAGTTTGTGCAGTGGCTGGTAGTGAGATATGAGTGAACGGTGTGGCATTATATTATTTAATAAGTTATTTGTAAAAAAGGTATTGTATACCAAGAGTATATCTAATGATTGTCTCTAACTAGAAGTCTGTAAATGTTTATGTATATGAATCAATTTGTTTTAAATTGGTCTAAACTTGTGTATACTTTGACATGTCCTATATCCTTTTAAAAAGAGATCTACAGCTGAATAAAGCTACTACTACTACTACTACTACTACTATTACTACATAAAACAATTTTTCCAAGGCACTTTTGATTACTAGAAATTTCTATTGCAGGATAGAGTTGTCCATTCTGTGAAAAATCACATTGATGTGGCAGTGTAAATTTGGTTCAGTGTCATACAAATATCATGTGTTTTACTCTTCCCATATTAGCTAGCCAAACTGAGTCATGTCCTTCAGCAAGAACTGACTTATCTTTAAATTAATGTCAAAGAATTACTATGTAATCTTTCGTAACCCCCCCATCACTTAGTCTCAGAAAGAAAGAAATTTTTTTGCTTCTCACAGAAAAGAGACAGGAGAAGCCAAATTTGCTGTGCATGATTTGAGTAGCAGAGCACTAAAATATGGTTATGGTAAGAAATCCACACAATGCCTCTGCAGTCAAGAGTTTCCTGACATAAGGAATATTTGAGTAACTGATTTGTCAGTTGTTATTGGTTGACATAAATAATTACTGCAGTAACCATATAAAACAAAATGCCTTATGATATTGAGCCCAGCTGTTCTGCAATTAATGGCTCAGCTTTCGCTACACACATGCATCTTGGAATGACCTGAGGTTCTCGTTGACAGTTAACTATCCACAATTCACCAAATCCATTCTTAAACAAGATGACAGAGGCTGGGATGACCAAATTTTTCTTGAGTGGTATGCTTCTCTTACATTCCACTACAAGATTCATGGACTGATGCATGGCATGACACATGACAGTTAACTTTCTAGCGTTGACTGCAGGAATGATCACTCCATCCAGCACACATAGTCTCCACAGACTCAGATGCGCATCTTCCTATCCACAGTATCTCATCTCATCTAACATAATATTCAAGTGACCACAATCTATAATTGCCTGACAAGCTTTCAAAAAGTCCCATCCGAGAATGACGTCATGACTACACTCTTGTAATACGATGAATTCTAAGGGCTGTGTATGGCCTGTAGGTTTTACATGTTTCCCATTAGCCACCTTCAGCACAGATGTTTTGCTGTCAACGAATACAGTTTTATGAAACTGGTGACGGTACTTATCTGAAGTGATTGAATATGATGCTCCAGAGTGCACAAGAGCTTGGGCTGTCGGCCATCCATGAGGATATTGATGTAGTTTCCTATCACTTTTGTAGTGATCGACGGTGGAGGATTTTTCTCTTTGGCGGCCTCACCTCCAAGGAAGGTTGCACCCTTTAGTTTCCTATGTTGTGGTGGCTAGGTGATCAGCTGGAACTTCTAAATGGTGATGGAGACCTTGATTGGCATGTTGGGGAGCGTCCTCTTCAGCGGCTAACTTGCGGTGATGGTGACCTACATCGTCCTGCACCCACATCTTCTTGTTTATCTTTGTTGTCCCAGAATTGGCGCTGACTAAGATCTGTCTGCTGTCTTCTGGCGCAGGCATCATAAAATATCCACTGCCTTTTTTGACAATAGTGTACCACATGTCCCAGTCGTCAACAGTGGAAACGTACTGATTGGTTATCCAGGGTCCTCCAGATGTCAGTCTTCCTTGGTGCCCTAACAGGTTCTTTATGTGTCATTGTAGGAATGTAACTTCACCTGGGTCTGATTTGAAAGGGAATTGAAGGACTAGAGATTGGGTTCAATGTCTGTTCCACTTCCTCCATTATGAACATTGATGTGTCTTGGTTTTTTGATCACTGTGCAATCCAAGTGCCTTTTGAACTTCCTCTCTCACTATCTGATGAAGAATACTCGTGAAATCAGTTTCTTCCTCCATCACTAACATTGATATGATGTTGGGAAGTCATTCAAACTTCTTGCATGTAATTCTTTTTTGATGCATTGTCTTGATATACTGGCACAATTTTATTAAGTCATCTGCTGTCGAAACCTCCTTCAGGAGTAGGGCTTGATAAATGTCCTCAGCAACACCCTTCATGAGATGTGCAACATTATCTTCCTCCCCCATTCTAGGATCAACTATTTTACACAGCTCCAAGACATCTTGAATGTGGGGTGCTGTTGTTTCTCCCGCACACTGTGCCCTGAACTTTAATTTCTCTTCCGCCTTGCACTTCTGCCGTTGTGTGTCGCTGAAATACTCGCGCAGTTCTGCCTGGAATACTTCCCAGCTTGTGAACTTCTCCTCGTTGTTCTCAAACCATTGTTTGACAGTGGCCTCCAAGTAGAAAAATACGTTAGCCAAACAAAAGGGGTCATCCCATTTGTTAAATTTGGTTATGTGCTCATATATCTTCAGCCACTTGTTTGGATGTTGGCCATCATCACCAGAGAACCCGGAATGATGTCTCATGTTGTGGAATATATTTGCTGTCATTGTAATGTCCTCTTCTTCTTCTGTCTTCAATAGATTGCAGTCTATTGAATACACCTTGAACTCTGTTTCTCGCCACAGAAATAGCAGCTCTGTCATAGCCTGATGGGAGCCACTGTGTCATCGATAATGCACGGTATCTCAAGTTCCAATACCTGGTGCCCCCACCAGAATAATGTTACGTAGAAGAAGGTGTTAGTAGCTGAATGATGAATACTAACTGCACTTAATGAAGGTTTATTCAGCACTTGCACATACAAGAGCGCGGAGCAAACTGCCTTCGGCCAGAACAAACGCAGTATATATACGGCTACAGAACATTCCAGTACAACGATTATTGCCATTTGTGGATTCTTCTAGAATGCACTTGAACCAAATATAGAAATTAAAATTTTACAGTTGAGGTGTGTTTTGAACTCACAACCCTCCATGCAATAGTCTAGCATCATAACCACTACCCTACGGCAACAGCGCTGCTCAACATCTTCTGCGACTATATTAACCTGAAATTACTGAATGTTATAGGGATGTTTGTTAACTGTATGGAAGGTCCTGTTATTTCAGTTCTGTTATGTTATATCTGATAGTTAAGGTAACTTAGTGTAAGATGCCTTTCTATGTTCTTTGTTATGATAGTATCATCTTTGTCATCATCTTTTGTGTGTGTACAAGTATGTAGTTAGTGAAATAGAGTGTGTGGTTTTAATATCCATGTGTTACTGAACAATCCGATACAAAACATAACAACTGGTGATGAGAAATTAAAGAAGAAATCAGTGTATGCACCTTTGTGATTAAATTTTTGCTGAAATTGTGCATAGGGGGAAAACAGTCTGCATTAGCTGTTGGCTGCAGCATGTCAGACACTGACAGTGAACATGAGGACAAGGAAGCAGCAAAGAACATTTAAGTGTTTGTAGATGCCCCGAGTTCATGAAACAAGGACAGTGGGGTGTGTATATCTCTATAGTGAAAAAGAAGTTCATTGTGCACAAGATTCTAGACAACTTGCTAATGAATGACCTACTGAGTCTCATTGGATTTGCATGTTCATCTCTTATTATGGAGCTAACATACCCTCAGAAGCCAGAGAAGATGACTTTCGATGAAATAGTGACACTAGTGAAAGATCAAATAGAGCCTGCACCCTCAGTGATTCGGGAGCACTATACATTTCATACAAGAAACCAGCGTCCAGAAGAATCTATTCCCCAGTACATATCTTAGTTGAAATCTTTAGCACAAAACTGTGAGTTTAAAGATAATCTGCAAGAAGCACTATACAACAGATTAGTCTGTGGTTTAAGAAGTGAAACAATTTGAGAAAAGGAAAGAAAAAAAGGAAAAACCAAAACTGTTTGGAGAACATGAACTGACATTCAGTAAATGTCAAGAAAATGCAGTGACTATGGAAACTACCATAACTGATGCTGCAATGGTTGGCCAAAGAGATAATAAGGCTTCTTCAAGCAGAGTGTGTACCAAAAAAGGGATCTTGATTAAGAAAATGTCAATATGTGTTGACAATTGATGTGTGTTCCACTGTGGCAGAGCAAATTCCAGTGTACAGAATTAGCATTATTAAGCAAATGGATAATGATGCCTGGGTTGTAGAGCAGGTTGTGGATGAAAATAAAATACCTTTTGAGTTGGATAAGGGTGCACATGCCACTTGTATGGCATATCAAGAATGATGTAAATATTTATGAAAGATAAGTTGTATGAAGTGAATACAAAAATTATTCACTGTGATGACACACATGTGAAGGGCTCTATACATAAAGTTAATGTTGCTGTTGACATTGACAAAGTAAGCTATTCATTGCCTCTATATGTTGTACAGTCACCAGCCAGCTCCACTGTACTGGGGAGGAACTGGCTAAGATTCATTCCACTTATCTGGGACAATATTGTCAAAATATACCAAGTTAAGCAATTAGATGTTTCCCACTCAGAGACAGATTCTGTAGAAAAGCTTGTGAAGCCATATCCTGAGACTTTCACTAAAAAAGTCAAGGACCTTACAATGTGCCACTGACATCCTAGTGCTAAAAGAATGGGCTCAGTCCATTGCCCTTCATGTCAGGTCAATGCCCCTAGCTCATCAACTTCTTGTAGAAAATAAAATACAGGACATGGACAGGAAAAACCCTTGTCAGGTTGTCAGATGAGTAGTTTGTCAAGGCCAGATGGGCTACACCTGTTGTGCCTATCATTCAGCCAGCTAAAGGCCAAATATCAAAAGTTGAGAATCTGTGGGGATTTTAAGGTAACTGTGAACTCAGACCTTGTCATTCCTCAGTATCCCTTGCCAAAAATAGATCAAATTTGCTAAGCTAGGAAGGAGTGAGAAATTCACCAACCGTGATTTTACAATTTACAATTAGAAATTTACAATTATAAATGGAAGAGCCATCGCAAGATCTGCAAACCGTTGTTACTCCTTGGGGGTTGTGTAAGTTTACTGGATTTGCTTTTGGAGTTTCTTCTGCTCCAGCTATACTGCTAGCAAAAATGGATAACATTCATGTTGGTCTTAAAAAAACATGATGCTATCTTGATGATACTATAAACATTACAAGCTTCTACCAGTGGCACATTTGTTCCATTTACTTGTGTTAATAGAAAAGGTATAACAATCCAGAACTAACTGTGGTTATTGAGGAATGTAAGTATTTTTCAAAATGAGGTGGAATATTCTGGTCACTTTATTGATAACAATGGATTGAATAGCAGTGACAGCAAATTAGAAGCTGGAAGGAAAGCCCAAAGTCAACAACCCAAACTCATATCTTATCTTTGTGGTATGATGAACTATTATCAAAAACGTCTACCAAGCATGTCTAGAATTCTATGTCTTCTGAAGTCACATGCCAACAAATCAAAGTTTGAACGGGATGCAAAATATGAAAGCATTCAAAGACACTAAATGTATGTTGCTGTCACATGAAGTTTTGTGTCATTATGACCTGTCATTGACACTGGTTTTAGCTTGTGATACTGCTGAGTCAGGAATGCATGCACATCTTTCTCATATATTTCCTGATAGAGTTGAAAGTCCTCTAGTGTTTCCTAGTTCCACCTTCAGCAAAGCAGAACAAAATTAGTGTATCTTGGATAACAAAGCTGAGCCATTGTATGGAGTGTACCTAAGAGGCTATCACAGACAGCAAAGATGGGTTGAATTTTTTATCTCAGTGTGATTATGACATTAAATGTTGTAAAACTGAGTAAAATTGTAATGCTGACTGTATATCAAAACTGCTGTTGCCTGGACTGATTAAACCTGATGATTGTGAAGTGGTCGTAAATTTCTTCATGCTTATTAGTTCCCCTGTTACAGCCAAGGAAATTTACAAAAAGACAGTCCAAGACAAAATACTATCCATTTAGTTGAACTGTGTCAAAAATAACCAATGGCCAAATAAGGTGCTGCCCATTCTTGAAGGGTATTCAATGTATTGCTATGAGTTCTCTATATATCATAACTATTTTGTTATGAGAGAGGAAAGATGATCCCAAGTAGTCTAAGACCTGAAATTTAAAAAGAAACGTGTTGGGGCCATTTGGGAATCACAAAAATGAAGTCTGTAGTTCGAAGTTTTGTATGGTGGCCTGGACTGGAATACAGCTGTTTGCAATGTATGTTCTAGTGTCAGTAGGGCTCCAGCCAAGGCCCCTTGCCACCCACTGGAATGGTCTAGAGAGCCATGGGAGAGAATTCATATTGATTTCACAGAGATTTGTAAGACCATGCGTCTAATCACAGTGGATGCCCACAGCCAATGGCCAGAAGTAATCAATATTCCCTCAACCAACACATCTGCTCTAGTGGATGCATTAATCCATTTGTTTGCTCAGTCTGGCCTAAAGTGATTGTGGCAGACAATGGGCCCCAATAAATTAGTACAGATTTTGCATTATTTTGTGTAGAAAGTAGAAGTAGGTATTTAACCATTGCACCTTACTATCCTAATTCAAATGGCCCAGCTCAGCAAGATGTCCAAACTTTTAACCATGCACCAAAAGCTAGTATGTTTGATCATACATCAAACCTTGATAAACTGTATATAAGGGGCATTCAAAAAGAAACAAGCACAAGGCATAATTACAGATACCGGCACCTGTATGTTAGTAATATTGACCCTGACTATTGATACACTTGTCCCACTGTGACACAAGGCGGTGAATGGCTGTCTCATAAAATTCCTGGGGCTGTGATGTTAACCAGTTCTGAACATGCTGGTGGACATTGTTGCCTGAGGTGAATTGTTTGCTTTTAATAGCCTTTTTAAAGGGAACAAAAATGACATAATCACAGAAAGGGGGGTCTGGACTGTTTGGAGGTTGGCTGAGAACCTCCCATTTGAATTTCTGCAGGAGTGCCCTGACTATGTTGGCTTTGCATTGTCATGGAGCAGAATGACCCCATGGGTGAGATTTCCTGGTCATTTTGATTTGATCGCTTGGTGAAGAGTGGTCAAGGTTTGCGAGTAACACTGGATATTCACTGTTATTCCATGCTGCCAGAAGTGAACCTGCTCGGGGCCATCTTGGTGAAAGAAGAATGTCAGCATAACCTTTCCTGCACTCATGTGGAAGGCCTTGGCTTTTTTGGTGGTGGTGATCCTGGATGGCTCCACTGGAGACTTCGTCGTTTTGATTCTGGTTTGAAGTAATGACACCACGACTCAACTCAAACCACCACTCGTGCCAGGAATGCAATACCTTCCTGAGCATAGCACTGCAGATAAGCAAGACAGTGGGCCATTCGGCATACTTCCTGGCATGGTTGAAGTCTGTGTGGCACACATTGAGTACACACTTTGGGCATGTGCAGTCATTCCTTCATGATGGTGTGAACACCTCCGACGCTCAATCCGATCATGGTGACTATGACTTTCACTATCACTTGTCGGTCCTGGGTAATGAGTGCATCCACCAGGTGGACAATGTCACCAGTAATGCAGTGTGGCTCCAGACCATGCATCATTGGCTAGCGACACCTATCCTTTCCTGAAGTGCTTGTGCCATGACTTAACCCTTGCAAGGGACATGCAGTGTTCGCCGTACACTTGTGACATTCGTCAATGGATGTCCATTCCTCCTACTCCTTCCACTGTCAGAAAATGAACAACACCTCTTTGCTCTTTGTTTGATGCCTCCATGTCACTGTTTGCAATGCAACTGGCAGTGTTGGACGACTGATGCATGCTGCTGCTAGCTCTGTATAGTCACATGACATGCGTGAGTGCCCTCTAGTGACAAGCTGTGAACTTTCATGCTCTGGTCAAAACCACACCTTCTTGCACATGCCATGATATTACCATCCTGTGACTGGTTCACGCATTCCAGACTCAACTGAGTTTCTTTTTCAACGCCTCTTATATGTGGTTACCTGCATATCAGGACACAGAATGTGCATTCACAGGCCAAAGCCCAGCCATGCTTATATCTGGAAGGTATTAAGGACTTGATTAAGCCTAACCAAATCTTTTGACATCCACCCAAAGATTGGACCCTAGTTAATACTTGAGAAGAGTCATATATTCAGTCATGGATTTTGCATGCATGAGAAATGATATTAACTGTGATGCATGGGAAAATGGTGTGGTTTTGAAAAGAGAAGTAAATGTTATGTACACCGTAAAAGATCTTAGCGGTCATATTCATGGGAAACATGTGGACCAACACTTGTCATCCATTTCCAGTGGTAAGAGTGCCATTACTGAAACTAATGTAATGTCAACAGATGATTATGATAATGATGTAGTGGATTTCAAGTCTGATTCTGAAACAGACTACATTCCTGAGAGTGAACCATTTCCAACCTCTATTGTTACTGAGCCATCTGCAGCCATGCAAAATAATGAACCTGCTGTGACACCAGTTGTTGAGCAAGGAGTCCAGGATATTCCAATGTTGTGTCAATGCTGCCAGATTATTAAAAAACCAGGGAGACTTAATCTTAAATTGTCCCTGTCTTAGATGGTGGAGTTTTTATATCTAATAGTTAAGTTGGCAATGGTAGCTAAGTGTAAGTTGCCATCCTATGTTTTTTGCTATGATATCATCTGTGTCTTAGCGTTTTTTTTTTTTGTGTACAAGCATGTACTTAGCGAAATAAAGTGTGATGTTTTTATATTTGTGTATTACTGAACAGTCCAATACAGAACCTACACTATTTAGCAAATAATTCAGTTTCATTTACAGGAACCTTACTTTCATAAGGATACATGTTTAGACGTTACTACTAAGTACTCTTTCTATAATATGTAACATATTTTTAGTTTCATCCAATACACACATTACAGAAGTTTTATAAAAGACAGTTTGCAATGACTTGTTCCTACCTTATATTGTCACAGTACTTTACTGCAAATCTTTATAAATTATCTTATTATGTCTTTGTATCAGAAGTCCAGCTGTTTCCCCACAGAAAACATTTCTAATTTATGAAGGGTATGTATGATCTTCCATAGATTCATACAATATCATCAATATAATGCTTCTTCAACATTTTTGATTATTGTTGAATTCATTTTCAGTGTTGGAAATGTCATCATCTGATGTGGAGCTTCCAACTTTTTCTTCATTACTGATTCGTAGTCTATCACATTTTCTATCCTTGTAACATGCAATCTCAGAGTGTACAATTAGAGCAATTGAATTTAAATTAAGATTAAATACAAATAATTAATACTTCTTAGTGTTAATAATTCTTATGGCTACCACAATATTATTCAAATTGTAGACTATGAATATTATTTGCAACAAAATTATTAAGACATTATTTCATGAATTTTTTGATATATAATTAGACTGTTATGCTTAAATCTTTAAATTCCATTTGATATAAAGGACTGAAATCATTTACTTTATACATGTATAACAGTGTAACCAAATACCATGAAGTTCTTGAAGTGTTTGAAAGCTACCCAATGCCACCTACACAAAATTTTATTAATATAATGTGCAGTAAGTTCAAAAAAATACAAATCAATAGGCATTATAACTTTAATTTAAATTACTTTATCCATTTGCAAAAAAAATTGAAACAATGCTTTTACAAACGCCATAAGTGCACAGCAAAACTTCAGTTTGCCAATTGTACTGCCTACGGGAGAGACTTAGTGACCAATTAAAGCTAATGTTATCTGAATTACTCATTCAGTAGAAAGTGAGGCACCTGCTAAACAACTCATATTCAGATCATATTACTTTTTAAAAAATGCTAGACATTCCTTGTCAAATAGTGAGCCTTCACAACAATGTCCAAATATAGATTGTTTTGATGTGTAGAGAAATTCTTGAGAACATATAAACCAAATACAGAGACATGTTAATACAGCCTTTACTGGCAAGTGGGGATGTGTGCCCTTTAGAAAACTGAGAAATAAGTAAATTCTGGAAGTCAGATGGAAATGTAACAGTTCCATGAATTCATTCTTAAAGGTGCTGATGACATCGCTGTTTGGTCCCCTGGATATACAGCTCAGCAGGGGTCATGTCACTTTTGCAGATTCACACAGGTTCATCAGACACCATTATCGACTGGGACAAATATGAGTGGGCAGGGGTGCTCCCTCCCCACCACCCCCACATCATTTCCCCTAATAGTTTTAACAATGTTGCGATATTCATACTTAGGGTCTTTCGTGTATGTCTACAGTGTTGTGTTGGATTGTATAACAGCAACTGTTATACTCTCACTGCTAATGACAAGTGAGTAGAAGGTGGCCAGTGGATCTGTCACTATAGGAACCTGGACACGCATGCAAAAGATTAGTTGACACAAATTCAGTTTGAATAAATATAATTGTACTCAACTTATTCTGAACTTCTACATTGTTAACAATTTGTTATAGCCATGGCTAGCAATAAGCAGAGACCTGACACAGGCATATATCTGTGGACACTTAATGTTTGCTGGTAGAGCTATCAACAGCTTAGAGTAATGTTTGGCAGCAACTGGCAACACAGAATGCCCAGCAGCGGTACAGAAGTAGAAGTAAAAGACTTGTTTCCAACTGGCCACTAGTTATAGCACCATCCTGATGAGCTTCAGTGGCTAGCAGCCTGGAGGTTCATAATTGGCAGTGATGTTCAAAGTGCCATTGAAGACACCAGCTCTGGCAATATCAATAACCTATGATATTACACTTCTCCCACCAAACCACCTCACCATCATGCCCTGGCATTCACCTTGTGACCATCCTGGAACATCAGGCAAGAAATGAGACAGTGGATGCGCATCTGCATCTAGTGATGGTGTAATGTCGTCTAGTGGTGGAACTGCAATGGTATCTTGAAGTGCTGTGGCTGCCATCTGGCCAGCCATGGAATGGAGAGAAGCACTGCCTGGGATGTCTGCGGTTCAGTAGGAGATGGATGAAGTGTAGGGTCCAGTTCCCTTGGTCCAGGGCAAGGTGCTGGCAATGTAGATCCCCAAGCAGCCAGAGGGGATGCAGGCTGCATCATCTGGGCAGGCCATCACTCTGGGAAGAAAGAGTCAGCAGTAGAGGCACATAATTTACAGATGACATCACTGCAATCTTCCTGGACCATGTATCAAAAACATGCAATTTCCAAGCAACTTCATGACAATGGCCCATTCCCAGCTCTACTGATCACTTTATGATCTGAAAGATGAAAAAACATAGTCATTACGTTTGTTCATTGCCTGAGGGGGTGGAGTAGGTGCTGGCCACTACATTGGGTGTAGCAACTGGAGTAAGGTATGGTGGTGTCAACTCCACGAGTGATGGGCCGTTGCTAAGCTGGGAGTGGTAGAATGATAAGAGAAGCAAAGCTTGGTCCCTCTTGTGATGGGTGCATAATTTGCTCATCTGCTGATTAAAAGTGTGAACAAAGCATTCTGCTTCTCTGTTGGAATATGGATGAAACAGTGTGCTTCTGATGTAACAAATTCCGTTGTTTGTGGAGGGATCTTTGAATTCTCCAGACAGTCACAAATAAGTCTAATAGATCCTCAAGGTAAAATATGGATTTCAAGGCTTGACAAGTGCCATGTGTCATTGTAGAGTGCATGGGTACCACAAAAGGAAACTTGATACATATGTCAATGACAACCAGCCAACAAATGTTCCAGTAGGTTCAAGCAAAACCCAAATGCAAATGCTGCCAAGACGCTTCAGGCTTTGTTGAGGAGGAGCTGTCTGGTGTTCTACACAAGGAGGCACTGAGCCATCATCTGCTCTATTTGTGAGTCAATGCCAGACCATGTGCAATGTCAGCAAGCTAATTGTTTGGTGTGGACCATGTCCCAGTGACCCTGATGAAGCAAACTAAGAACATGCCTCAGGAGTTACTACACGCAACTGTTCAGATGCAGTACATAGCAATAAGACACCCTGTAGCACTGACAACTCATGCCAACATGCAAAGTATTGATGAACCACCAGGCTAACAATATGTTTAACAATGCAAGGCCAACTAGTGTGGATGTAGTGCAACAGAATCTGCAAATCCAGGTCCACTGCCATTGCCTGGGTGATCTTCTGGTGATCTAATGGAAACTGGTCGAGCACTTCTGAGTCCTGTGCATCATTGTGGCAACAAGATGCTTTAGACGCATCAACGTCTGCCTCTGATCCCAAGGGAAGATGTGAAAGTGTGTCCACATTGGCATGCTTTGCTGTGGGTCTGTACATTATCTTGCATTGGAAGTGTGGTAAGATGAGAGCCCAGCATTGGAATTTCTGTGCCGTGTGATTCAGAATGGGCTTGGATGGGTTAAAAAGTGACTGCAAAGGCTTTTGGTCAGTGACCAAGTAGAACTTGCTTCCATTCAGATACTGATGAAATTTAGTCACTCCATTGATCATAGCAAGAGCCCCCTTCTCTATCTGAACAGCTCTGTCAGCAGAACCAATCATCTGTAAGAGTACAACACCTGTGCCATATGAAAAAGCATCCACTGTCAAGACTACATGTTTGGAACAATCAGAATTAAAGAGGCAATGATCACTGACCACAGTGTCTGAGTTGTCGAAAGGCAATGTGACATTCCTGGAAGCATGCAAAAGGTACAGTCTTGTGACAAAGGCAGTGCAATGGTGATACAATCTGAGCTGCAGTCAGAATGAAGTGAATGTAATATATCAACCTCCATAACACTGTCAAATTCAGTAACATTCTTTGGAAACTGGAGGTTATGAGTGGCCTGTAAGTGTGATACTCTAGATGAACATCCTGAAAATTAATTATATGTCTCAAGTATGCAGTCTCAGTTTGAAAAAATATGAACTTGTGTCTGATGCACTTAAGCCTTGCCTCTGATAACACATGGAACAGGGTGCACAAATTATTAAGGTGCTCATCTGCTATGTTGATACCACTATACACCTAAATAATTTGTACTCAGATACACAGATGCTGCTAATTTTTCCATATAGCACTGGAAAATTGCTGGTGCAGACACACTACTGAAAGGCATGTGAAGAAGTTTGAGGAGACCTCCATGTATGTTAATACCAGACACTTGCTGTGATGTTCATCATAAGGGATCTGGTGGCATGCATCATGTAAATCAGTCTTAGAGAAGTAGTGACCAGCCCCCAAACAGTAATGAAATTCATCAGGCTGAGGCAAAGGAAATGGGCCAGTCACTGTTTGAGGGTTCAGCATTGCCATAACATCTCCACAAATAAGCAGTTTGCCTGAAGGCTTCATGATGAGTACTAATGGAGATGTCCACTGACTGGCTGTGATGGGTGCAGTAACATTGCTGTCCTGCCACTGTGAAAATTCCTGGGCAGCCTCTTCACAGAGTCCATGTGTACAGTGCGAGCCCTGAAAGAGTGAGGCTGTGCATTGACTTTCATGGTCACATTCATAAAAAAATTAGAAACTTTGCCCAAGCCAACAGCAAGCAAGTCTTTGAATTCAACACACAAATGACCAATACCATCATTTGAATCAAAAGTAGTAACTGACAACACACTGTCTACCTCATGCAACCCAAACATGTCACAGCCAAAAATGTCAAAAATATCAGTCTTCTGCAAATTCTGGTATATGACAGGAAGACTGTATGAACCTGGCACTGGCATGTATTGTCTGTTACATGCTGTAAGCTTGGTGTGTGATGTTTGCAGCTTGGACTTGCCAAGAAATTCATAAGTATTGTGACAGTGCAAAGAAACCAACGTACACATATCTAATTGTAACTGAATAGTTTGACTAGTTATCGCAAGATCCACAAAGAGTTCATTCCAGAGGCACTGCACCAAAGAAGAGCTAGTGATTGCTTGAATTGTCAACAACTGCACATCTGATCAACACTAGAAGCTGTGTTTAGGTCAGAGTGCACCATATGTACAGTGAAGTTTGATTTCTGTGGGTGCATATTAGGAGAGGGAACCTTCTTCTTCTGTAAGCATACCACTAGTACATCTCTGGTCTTTTCACATGAAGAACAAGCTGTGTTTCATAATGGGCATAAGTGACACTTTTACACTGAGAAGCAGGACTTCACACTAGTGCCTTGATGGCCTGGCTGTTTACATGGCTAGCTACAATGAGCTGGAGTGGATCACTGACAACTCAAATTGTAAGTGGCTTGTTTATGCCCTCACTCAGTGTTATTGCTAGGCACTGCAGCATAAATGTTGATGACTGAAAACTGTCTACAGCACTGTCATAGGCATATTGATAGTCAATAATTTGCTGCAAAATACTAACACAAATTCTTTACAGACAAATGGAAAAACTAGTAGAAGCCAACCTCAGGGAAGATCAGTTTGGATTCCGTAGAAGTACTGGAACACGTGAGGCAATGCTGACCTTACGACTTATCTTAGAAGAAAGATTAAGGAAAGGCAAACCTACGTTTCTAGCATTTGTAGACTTAGAGAAAGCTTTTGACAATGTTGACTGGAATACTCTCTTTCAAATTCTAAAGGTGGCAGGGGCAAAATACAGGGAGCAAAAGGCTATTTACAATTTGTACAGAAACCAGATGGCAGTTATAAGAGTCGAGGGGCTTGAAGGGAAGCAGTGGTTGGGAAGGGAGTGAGACAGGGTTGTAGCCTCTCCCCGATGTTATTCAATCTGTGTATTGAGCAAGCAGTAAAGGAAACAAAAGAAAAGTTTGGAGTAGGTGTTAAAACCCATGGAGAAGAAATAAAAACTTTGAGGTTCGCCGATGACATTGTAATTCTGTCAGAGACAGCAAAGGGCTTGGAAGAACAGCTGAACGGAATGGATGGTGTCTTGAAGGGAGGATATAAGATGAACATCAACAAAAGCAAAACGAGGATAATGGAATGTAGTCGAATTAAGTCGGGTGATGTTGAGGGTATTAGATTAGGAAATGAGACACTTAAAATAGTAAAGGAGTTTTGCTATTTGGGGAGCAAAATAACTGATGATGGTCAAAGTAGAGAGGATATAAAATGTAGACTGGCGATGGCAAGGAAAGCGTTTCTGAAGAAGAGAAATTTGTTAACATCAAGTATAGATTTAAGTGTCAGGAAGTCATTTCTGAAAGTATTTGTAAGGAGTGTAGCTATGTATGGAAGTGAAACATGGACGGTAAATAGTTTGGACAAGAAGAGAATAGAAGCTTTCGAAATGTGGTGCTACAGAAGAATGCTGAAGATTAGATGGGTAGATCACATAACTAATGAGGAAGTATTGAATAGGATTGGGGAGAAGAGGAGTTTGTGGCACAACTTGACCAGAAGAAGGGATCGGTTGGTAGGACATGTTCTGAGGCATCAAGGGATCACCAATTTAGTATTGGAGGGAGCGTGGAGGGTAAAAATCGTAGGGGGAGACCAAGAGATGAATACACTAAGCAGATTCAGAAGGATGTAGGTTGCAGTGGGTACTGGGAGATGAAGAAGCTTGCACAGGATAGAGTAGCATGGAGAGCTGCATCAAACCAGTCTCAGGACTGAAGACCACAACAACAACAACAATTTGCAAAACTTGCTGCAAGGAAGGGTCAGGATATTTGAGAATCTGTTCCCATATTCTATTATCAGCCATGTCCTCCGCAATGGTGTCACATATCATGAGATCACTATAAGACTTGCCACACGCACATTTATGCTTACACTGCCTAGTAAGTCCTTGCAAATCTGTCACCCACAATCTATAAATTTGTCCAAAATGTTGGTGCCAAAGGTAATTGCAATTTTGATAATGATAATTGCAACACAGGCATGTGTGGGGCGTTGCCAAATGTGTTGCACAATGGCAACTGTTATTCCCTCATTGCTAATGACAAATGAGTGGAAGGTGGCCAAAAGATCTGTCACCATATGCTTCTGGATTTGCAACCATAAGATTACTCAACACAAATGCAGTTTGAATCAATATAATTGTACTCAACGTATTCTGAAGGACTGCTACAGCCAGCCGCGGTGGTCTAGCGGTTCTGGCGCTGCAGTCCGGAACCGCGGGACTGCTACGGTTGCGGGTTCGAATCCTGCCTCGGGCATGGCTGTGTGTGATGTCCTTAGGTTAGTTAGGTTTAAGTAGTTCTAAGTTCTAGGGGACTTATGACCTAAGATGTTGAGTCCCATAGTGCTCAGAGCCATTTGAACCATTTTTTGGACTGCTACACTGTTGACAACTTGTTACAGCCCTGCAAGCAACAAACAGAGGCCTGACAAAGGCATGCATCAATATACACTGAATGTTTGCAACTGGAGCTAACTGTAAAAGACTTTGAGAAATGTTTCGACCAACCAGCAACACAGAAA
Source organism: Schistocerca piceifrons (assembly GCF_021461385.2). NCBI lineage: Eukaryota > Metazoa > Arthropoda > Insecta > Orthoptera > Acrididae > Schistocerca > Schistocerca piceifrons. Next base: position 551,533,777 of record NC_060143.1, read on the forward strand.
TCTCATTAGAAACATGGACCTACAAGTAGAAGTAGCATTACAAGACTGGTACCCAAGTGGCTGCCACTTCTAACTCCTTCCTGGTGGTCCTCGTTCATCAGCAACCTGGAGATTCTTCATTGATGGTGATGTTTCAAGCACCACCTGTGGTGTCCATATGAATCTTCGACAACTTTGAATCCCATGTCACCATACTGCCTTACGCAGTTCATAAGTTCTGCAAAACCCAGTCTGCACTTTTTGCCCTCTGGGACAGGCCTCCTGAGGAACTCCAATGCTGGCACCTGTTCTGAACAGTAGATGTACAATACTCCTTGTCCTGGTGGAAAAACTGAATGGAGTGCTCTGCATCTTTGGCAATTTTGAGGCTACCATCAATTCTGTGATGGTTGTGGACTTGTACCCCCTACCAAAGTCAGAGGATATTATGGCACACCTTGCAGGAGGGCAAGGTGTTTGTGAAGGCTGACCTTAAAGATCATCTGTCTAAGGAACGATTATATACAAGCACTCTCTCACAGAAATATATGTACCTAAAGACTGGAAAATTGCTCAAGTCATACCAATACCCAAAAAGGGAAGTAGGAGTAATCCACTGAATTACAGGCCCATATCACTAACATCGAATTGCAGTAGGGTTTTGGAACATATACTGTGTTCCAACATTATGAATTACCTAAAATAAAATGATTTATTGACACACAGTCAGCAACGATTCAGAAAATATCATTCTTGTGAAACACAGCTAGCTCTTTATACTCAAGAAGTAATGAGTTCCATTGACAATGGATGTCAAACTTATTCCATACTTTTAGAATTTCAGAAGGCTTTCAACACCATTCCTCACAAGTGTCTTCTAACCAACTTGGATGCCTATGGAATATCGATTGGATTCATGGTTTCCTACCAAAAAGGCCACAGCTCATAGTAATAGATAGAATGACATTGTGTAAAACAGAAGTAATATCTGGCGTTCCCCAAGGAAGGGTTACAGGCTCTCCATTGTTCCTGATGACATAGGAGACAATCTGAGTAGCCGTCTTAGATTGTTTGCAGATGATGCTGTCATTTACCATCTTGTAAAGTCATCAGATGACAAAAAAATTGCAAAATGATTTACATAAGATATCTGTATGGTGCAAAAAGTGGCAATTGACCCTGAATAAAGAAAAGTGTGAAGTTATTCACATGAGTACTAAAAGAAATCCACTAAATTTTGATGATGCAATAAGTCACACAAATCTGAAGATTGTAAATTCAACCAAATACTTAGGGATTACAATTACAAATAACCTAAATTGGAATGATCACATAGATAATGTGGTGGGTAGAGTAAACCAAAGACTGCAATTCACTGGCAGAACACCTAGAAGGTGCAACAGGTCTACTAAAGAGACTGCTTACACAACGCCTTTCTGCCTTATTCTGGAGTACAGCTGTGTGGTGTGGGATCCACAACAGGTGGGGCTGATGGATGACATCAAAAAAGTACAGAGAAGGGCAGCTCATTTTGTATTATAATGAAACAGGGGAGATAGTGCCACAGACATGATACGTGGATTCGAGGAGGCATCATTAAAACAAAGGCAATGGGATCATCTCATGAAATTTCAGTCACCAGTTTCCCCCTCTGATTGTGAAAACAGTCTGCTGGAACCCACCTACATATGGAGAAATGATCATCACAATAAAATAAGAGAAATCAGGGCTCATGCAGAAAAATTTATGTGCTCGTTATTCCCACATGCGGTTCAAGAGTGGAAGGGTGGAGAGAGAGTTTGAAGGTGGTTCATTCAACCCTCTGCAAGCCACTTTATTGTGAATTGCAGAGTAATCACATAGACGTAGAAGCTTTCATGAAGATGAATGTTCATCTACAGTAATGTGCTGAGTTGTTGTTGTTGTGGTCTTCAGTCCTGAGACTGGTTTGATCCAGCTCTCCATGCTACTCTATCCTGTGCAAGCTTCTTCATCTCCCAGTACCTACTGCAGCCTACATACTTCTGAATCTGGTTAATGTATTCATCTCTTGGTCTCCCTCTATGATTTTTACCCTCCACACTGCCCTCCAGTCTAAACTGGTGATCCCTTGATGCCTCAGAACATGTCCTACCAACCGACCCCTTCTTCTAGTCAAGTTATGCCACAAACTCCTCTCCTCCCCAACCCTATTCAATACCTCCTCATTAGCTATGTGACCTACCCATCTAATCCTCAGCATTCTTCTGTAGCACTACATTTCGAAAGCTTCTATTCTCTTTCTTAGTCTAGCTTCTAAGATAAGTCGTAGGGTCAGTATTGCCTCATGTGTTCCCATATTTCTATGGAATCCATACTGATCTTCCCTGAGGTCAGCTTCTACCAGTTTTTCCATTCGTCTGTAAAGAATTTGCATTAGTATTTTGGAGCCATGACTTATTAAACTGATAGTTTGGTAATTTTCACATCTGTCAACGCCTGCTTTCTTTGGGATTGGAATTATTATATTCTTCTAGAAGTCTGAGGGTATTTCGCCTGTCTCAAACATTTTGCTCACCAGATGGTTGAGTTTTGTTAGGAATGGCTCTCCCAAGGCCATCAGTAGTTCTAATGGAATGTTGTCTACTGCTGGGGCCTTGTTTCGACTCAGGTCTTTCAGTGCTCTGTCAAACTCTTCACGCAGTATCATATCTCCCATTCCATCTTCATCTACATTCTCTTCCCTTTCTATAACATTGCCCTCAAGTACATTGTCCTTGTATAGACCCTCTATATATTCCTTCCACCTTTCTGCTTTCTATTCTTTGCTTAGAACTGGGTTTCCATCTGAGCTCTTGATATTTATACGTGGTTCTCTTTTCTCCAAAGGTCTCTTAATTTTCCTGTAGGCAGTATCTGTCTTACCCCTAGTGAGATAAGCCTCTACATCCTTACATTTGTCCTCTACCCATGCCTGTTTAGCTATTTTGCACTTCCTGTCGATCTCATTTTTGAGACGTTTGTATTCCTTTTTGCCTGCTTCATTTACTGCATTTTTGTGTTTTCTCCTTTCATCAATTAAATTCAATATTTCTTCTGTTACCCAAGGGTTTCTACCAGTCCTTGTCTTTTTACCTATTTGATCCTTTACTGCCTTCACTATTTCATCCCTCAAAGCTACCGATTCTTCTTCTACTGTATTTCCTTCCCCCATTCCTGTCAATTGTTCCCTTATGCTCTCCTTGAAACCCGGTACAACCTCTGGTTTAGTCAGTTTATCCAGGTCCCATCTCCTTAAATTCCCACCTTTTTGCGGTTTCTTCAGTTTTAATCTACAGTTCATAACCAATAGATTGTGGTCAGAGTGCACATCTGCCCCTGGAAATGTCCTACAATTTAAAACCTGGTTCCTAAATCTCTGTCTTACCATTAGATAATCTATCTGAAACCTGTCAGTATCTCCAGGCTTCTTACATGTATACAACCTTCTTTCATGATTCTTGAACCAAGTGTTAGCTATGATTAAGTTATGCTCTGTGCAAAATTCTACAAGGCGGCTTCCTCTTTCATTTCTTCCCCCCAATCCATATTCACCTACTACATTTCCTTCTCTACCTTTTCCTACTATCGAATTCCAGTCACCCATGACTATTAAATTTTCGTCTCACTTCACTACCTGAATAATTTCTTTTATCTCATCATACATTTCTTCAATTTCTTCGTCATCTGCAGAGCTAGTTGGCATATAGACTTGTACTACTGTGGTAGGCGTGGGCTTCGTGTCTATCTTGGCCACAATAATGCATTCACTATGTTGTTTGTAGTAGCTTACCCGAACTCCTATTTTTTTATTCATTATTAAACCTACTCCTGCATTACCCCTATTTGATATTGTATTTATAACCCTGTATTCACCTGATCAAAAGTCTTGTTCCTCCTGCCACTGAACTTTGCTAATTTCTACTAAATCTAACTTTAACCTATCCATTTCCCTTTTTAAATTTTCTAATCTACCTGCCCGACTAAGGGATCTGACATTCCACGCTCCGATCTGTAGGATGCCAGTTTTCTTTCTTTCTCCTGATAATGTGCTGAGTATGGATTACTTTTCTTTTTAATTTTTCTCTTTAACTATATACACATCTAAAGAAATCTTTGAATGCTTTTACAATTTTCTCTTGGTTTTAAGTTAGAGTACCATCAGTAAGAGCATACCCAGGATCTGTGGGCAGGGGGGGGGGGGGGGGGGAACCTATATTAGTTTTATAGACTGGAGGAATCTAAGAATTTCTTGCAAAATAGTAATGAAAATTCTTGATTGACTATATTAGGTATCTATTCCTTACAATGTTCTTAACTAAGAAAGTATGGTCTGTGAAAGATTTCTACATGCATTATTGGAACTTTATATTTTAAAATAATTGTATCATTATGGAAACAGTGTGTCTACTTCCTAAATCCAAAAATACGACTTAACAATTTAATAGTTTGTACCAGCTATTGTTCATTACTTTCATATAAACCAGCTACAGCTTTTTATCTCCTGAAGCTGTCATCTTTTTTATTTTATATCATAATCAGTACATTTAATTCATACAGAAACAACATTCTAATGAAAGTCATATGCTTGTTTACTAATGAGTATGCATAAGCTGTTGATTTTTATTAATGTGTGAAGTATATACTTGGCACCGTAGAAAATGCATATTTGATCACACTACATGTATGACTCCCACAAATATAACAGAACCTTCCTACTTGCATAAAGGAAGGAAGTACAGAAGGCACAATGTAATGAGGCTTAATGCTGATAAAGTCATCTTAATACAATGTATATTGCAAATTAGCTTTGATACACCATATATCCACTCAGTATCTGACAGTGCTTCAATATGCTAGTGTGTGTCACTCATCATAACTCTAAGTAGATTTAATAATACAATAAATGACACCAGTGTGTACATTATGAACATCTCTTTAAAGAGAGCATTTGTCACTAACTCATTCTCAACAGTATGTTCTGTAACATTACTGACAGTTATCTTTTTAAACATGACAAAATATAGCAATTCAAATGCTTCCAGTGAGATAAACTGAAAGAAGTATAGAAAAAGACAACTCAGTTCTCTGAATGCAGTGGTCATTTTGGAAGCAGCAACATTTTTTTAAAAATTGTACCACTTTAAACCAAAGGTTCATGAATGGTTATACATAGAAAATATAGTAGTAAAAATTTAATTTTATTATAATTTGAAATAACACAAAATTTATGTCATCAAAAAAGTGAAAGAAATTTATTTTAAAATTTATGTAGTGGAAAGGATAATTCTTCAAAAGAAACACTTCACCAGGAACTTCTTGTCAGATTAACATCGTGAACAGGATGAAAGATTCATTCTGCAAAGTAGTTCACGAACAGTATCAATAACTTTGCAAAATCAGAACAGTTTGGTGCTGGTACAGAACTAAGTTTCTTAAAGATTTATAGAAACAGTGGTTATTTAATGGGTCAAGACATGGCACAAGTATTTGAGGGAATGGCTGACATCTTTCACTGAATGGTTGATTTGGGAGAGGGGACCAAACAGTGAGGTCATAGGTCCCATCAGATTAGGGACCAATGGGGAAGGAAATCAGCCACGCCCTCTCAAAGGAACCATCCTGGCATTTGCCTGAAGCAATTTAGGAAACTCACGAAAAAAGTAAATCAAGATGGCAGGACATGGGTCTGAAACATTGTCCTCCCGAATGCGAGTCCAGTCTTTTGCTGATGACACACAATCGGCAACACCACATTGCATTTACCCAGTAAATGCCCTTGTTATTCAACGCTGCCAGCCATTGTTGCAGAAGCGTTCATGCCATCATTAAGGACAGACTAAAAATTTGCAAAGTGTACATCCAGTTGTTGCTTTACCATCTTTGATCAACAGAGGAAGCATGTCACATGGGACTCTCATGACACATGCAGCTCTAGGTCAAGGAAGGAAACAAACGCTTGTCATGAGTACTGGCTGTAGACAATATATGGTGTCACTGGGCATCTGAGTCAAAATGGCAATCTCCAGTGGAACCATCCAGATTTGCTGCAACCCAAAAAATCCATTGCCATCCACAAAAGGGTGGGAAAGTTGTGTTTGTCTTCATCTTTGGCCAATAGTGTCTCCTCCTTATTGATTTCCTGCAGCATGGGACAATTTTAAATGTGCAGTGATACAAACCTTTACCACCTTTCCAAAGGGATCACAACAAAAGGACCACAGCAGCTCACCCATGGGATCATTCTGGTCTATGATAATGCAACACACCACGCAGAAAATGCAGTCAAAGAACTCTTGCAGACATTCGAATGGGACTCCCTCAGTCACCCTCAATAAATTCCAAAACTGCCTTCCTGTGAGTATGCCCCTTTTGGTGAGTTGAATAATGCTCTGAGAGGTAAAATGTTTACCTCAGATGAAGATATCAAGAGGAATTTTATATAATGGCAGTTTACTGCCTTTTGTTACAGTATGACAAGAACCACAACAGTGAAGGGCGATAAATCTGAAATAAAGGTACAAGTTCCTGTTCACTGACCTCTGGGTCATTTTTCTTTAAGGGACTCTGGAAAGCCCTAGATTTCCAGTGTTAAAATAGAGATTATAAATTACATGTTTTCTTGAGGAAGCTGAAAGCTTTACAGGTTATTTGTTGAAGTATTTGCTACAACTTAAAACAGGGAATTTTAAAAAATTTATTTCAGTTGGTAGAGATTAATTTTTTCTAATGTGATGAAAATTCACTAGTTTTTGAGCCATTTTTTGTTTATAAATTCACTAGTATACAAGTTTATGGTAAAAGGCTATTAAGTTATGCAGAAGGGACTATGTAACTTTTCCTGAAAGTCTGAAGCAAAGTGGTTTGGTAGATCCCAAGAAAACATTTAATTCGTATGAAAAAATAAAACTTTTGGGAACTGAGTGACCAAGTTTGGGTGACCCCTTTAGTGCGTTCCATGTGATTGGATGGATTATCTTCATCTTCTGTCAACTTCTCCTGTCAGAAACCTGAAGATGTTCCTTGCCTAAAGCAAACATCGTTCATACCATGTTGCAACCTATCTTCATTCCCATGTTTCAAAATACTTTGCATCTTACAACATTGGCATCACTGAAAGTAACAACAGTGTCATATACAGCAAAGGAAGTGTTCCTATCTAAAGAAACACAATCTTGGAGATTCTTGACCATATAACACTATTTACATTTTCGTTGGGGTTTCGAGTTATTCCATGAACACACTTTTTCCAGAGTTCAGGTGCTGCTAAGTGTCTGAGAATAGGTTTTACCATCTCCATTACCACACCAGAAAGTCTGTATTTATGAGTGTACACTTCACCAGTTAGCAATCTCTTGTTGTATTTACACCAACTGTGCTCTTCTTTGGAACACAAGCAATGATGGGACTTTCATCGGATGAAAAATTATGAAAAAAAAAGCAGCCCAAACACCCTTCTTCTTTTTATGGCACTGTGTGTGTTTTGCCTGATAGCCATTCCATAATAGTTCTGTATTTTGTCAATTAACCTTCCCTTCCCATCCAACCCTTTACTATCGCTGAATTTTTTGTATGAAGCTTTCAGTAGCTGAATTCTTGATCCCATTCATTTCTGTACATGTCAAATACACCCAGATTTATGCACTACAATGTCATTACCTTAAGGCTTCAGTTCTTGACGATGTTTGGAAGTAGTAGAAATGGATTAAAATTTGTGCTGCGGCCAGGACTCAAAACCAGGTCTGCTTGCTTGCTAGGCAGAAATGCTAACCATTACACTGCCACAGTACTGTGGTGAACATTCCTGCATGAGTTACCCAAGCTGAGTTCCCTTCCCAACACTAACTTCAATTCGCATCTTTTGCTTATTTTCCCTTACATTTTTACCACTGCCAGGGCTCTCCGGCATTGGAATAGCATCCCAGCATTGGACATAATGGGAAAACCCTATACCACAGGTGATCTTATAGATCTTATAATTATATTTTTCCCCGAGAGATTTAAGTCCCGCCCACAGCACAAATTTTAATCCATTTCTTTTGCTTCAATCATCATCACAGACAAAGAAGAGACTTAAATGTCTCAGGGAAAAATATAATTATAAGATCTATAAGATCACCTATCGTACAGGACTTCCCCATTACATCCAATGCTGGGGTGATATTAATTGCTGGAGAGCCCTGGCAGTAGTGACAATGTAAGGGAAAATAAGCAGAAGATGTGAATTGAAGTTTGTGTTGGGAAGGGCACTCAGCTTGGGTAATTGATGCAGGAATGTTAACCACAGTGCTGGGGTGGTGTAATGGTTAGCATTTCTGCCTATCAAGCAAGAAGACCTGAGTTCAAGTACAGTCCCCCTTCAGCATTGTAGCCGTTTGGATGTGCCAAGCAAACAGGCCGGAGGACCCCCTTTAGCGTGAGCTTTGTTTACATCCGTTAGGCTTCACATAGTGATGTATTGACTACTACAGATCATGATGGCTCTTTCTTACTGGAAGGTGACTATCAAGTTCACATTCGATGCACAATACACAAGACCAAAAGCACACGAATCTGAACGTTTCATGCGCAAAATGGTGAAACTAGATCCCTGGGAGCTGATAGGAATTAACCTATCAATAGTGGCCAGTGTTTTATATGTAAAACTCATAGACAAGGCATTGTGCCATAGACTTATTTGTCAATCCATTGACAGTTACCGCTTTTACCATACCGACGGGAACTTGGGAGTGATTTCTGTTGATCATGCTGGTCTTGGAGTGAGAACGGTACGTGTATTCGAACTTCCATTCAAAGTTCCTGCAGACATGGTTATCACAGCACTTCGCCCTTATGGCACAGTCCTTAATCATGCTACAGAGAAATGGACGAGCTTCGAGACGTATCCAACTCTCAGTGGAGTGTGCCAAATAAGAATTGAAATCCAAAAGCACATACCATCTTATGGGACAATAGATGGCTGTCAAGCCATTGTTATATATGATGGTCAACAGAAAACCTGCTCTGGCTGGGGGCAGGAAGGCTATGTGTGAACTGACTGTCTTCAGTGATGTCTAGTACAGCTACTTTGGGACACCCAGCACCCGCCATAGCAGATGACATCGCTGACTATTGTGAACGTGTAAGCATTACAGAACAATGTGGACAATGCTCATGACAAGCTGTTTCCCATAGAATTTGTGAGTATCGCCCCTCATCCCACGTCACTGACAGTGCAAATGGCCTCATCACACCACCAGCCAGACGCCCCACAACAGCAGTGGAGCCATGGTCCTACCACGCTCCAGTGGAACCCATCTTCAGATGTGGAAGTGGATCCGCAAGAGGATCACACTGAAGAGCATCTCTCAGCGGACGTGGAAGCTCCACCGTGAAAACAGCGTCGAAGAAATGAAAGAAGAGATGGCTGTTCAGAGAAGATGAGCACCACAACCGAGGTGACGAACAAGACACTGCAAATGATCAAAATTCGTTTCCACCACCAGGCCAGAATGATGTCACATCCACAGTTTCAGTGCCACAAACTGTGGAGAAGCCAACACATCAAAGAGACACGATGGACACAGGTACCCAACGGGATGGGGTCCCATCTGCAGATGAAATTCCGTTACCAGCGAGAGTTCTCATCAGTGCATTAGTAGATTGGTCACAAGAAATGGAACAAACTGATGAGATGCAGGAGGCTGACGTTTAATCATTGGCTCCCACCAACAATGGGTCGGGAGGGAACCTTGCCCATGGTGGCCAATGAGGCGGTCCTGGTCCAGGAAGAACGCTCCGCCGACAGCCGATTAGTAGATGCGTGACTTCACAGCAGTGCACAACCAATAAGATGTCACACGTCTACTGTATTGGTAGAGTTAACATCAGTGGTATTTGTACCTCAGTAAAGATACAAATGCTGCAGGACATAGTATTTCTGCAGGAGGTATGAAACAATGCCCAGTTGAGTTTTACAGTTATGACGTCTATTGCTCAACAGGTTATGATGACAGCCATACTGTTATGAGAAGGAATAATGGCTGAAGATGTGGAATACTTACCATCAACCCTTGGTGTTACCCTGACTGAAGGGGATGTACCCTTGGTGAATGTTTACACACTGTCTGGCTTGACCAAGAGACACGAATGCACGACTTTTTAAACAGAGGAAGTGTCACCGCAATTTCGAGGACGTCAAGAGAATTATATTGTCAGCGGTGACTTCAACTGCATTCTACAGCCCGAGGACCAATGACCAATCTTTGCTCCTTTCCCAGCGTTACAGATGCTGGTTCGGGATCTTGCACTGCATGACATCTGGGAAATGACACTCAGTGACAGCTGCGGTTATACGTACTTTACAAGCCACTCAGCTAGCCAACTAGACAGGGTGTATGTGTAACATGGGCTACGCCAGGCGATGGTTGATGCCGAGGTGTGGCCTACGGCCTTTACAGACCACCAGGCTTACATCTGCACCATCGCTCTGTCAAAACAGAAGACATGGAGCAGTAGGGGCTCATGGAAGCTTAATGTTACCAACCTGCAGGATGAGAATTGTTTATGGGTGGTTGAAGTCACATGGCAACAATGTCAACGGCATCAACGTTCATATGATTCAATGCTTAAGTGGTGGCTCTGCTGCATCAAACTGGCTTTACACAAAACATTCACACGATATGGCCAAGATAAGTCACATTGGCAATGGGTGACTTCCCAATTTTATTTCACAGCCCTATGTGAGTTGGCGAAACAACTACCATCTCCTGACCATCAGCAAGCTGACCAATGTATCAAAGCACAACTGCAGCATCTTACAGCAGCGAAGAAGGAATGAGTTAAAGTACATGTCAGGATGCTCAACGAATTACATAATGAATGGCCATCATTCCACTATATACTGAGAGAAGGAAGGCCACATTACAGAAGGATATTGCACGTGCTTTTGCTCACCACTACCGCAGTTTCTATGTATAGGACCAGCTGGACAGAGCAGGACTGGCAGATGCGCTTCGTGAAATGCCAGCGGATGAGCATCCCACTGAAGTAGATGGCCTTATGGCTGAAATCACTATAGATGTTCTGGATGCTGCCCTAAAGTGTGGTGCATTAAACAAATCCCCTGGACCAGATGGGCTCCCCCTTGAGTTATACCGCACATTTGTTCCTCTGATGGGACGGACGTGGGTACAGATGTACAATGAACTCTTAAAAGCTATCTTAAGTGTCCCTACCGAGTTCACAGAGGGTATCATGATACCTGTTCCAAAACCAAGTGGTGGTCATAGACATTATTGAGTGGAGACTACAGAATCTTTGCGCATATCTTCTGTGCTCACCTTCAAGCAGCGATAAAGGACAAAACAGATTTAGATCAAACGTGTCTAAGTGGGAAGAGCAGTATACACACATTACTAGGGGCATACAGGGATATCATAGTATTGATGTCGGCATGTTGATTATGAGGAGCCCTTGTAGCAGTCAATTTCGATCACGCTTTCGACCAAGTGGACCATGTATATCTCCAAGGGGGTGTGGATCCGATGGGAATCCCCCTCCAGTTTGTGGACACGATCATGATGTTGATTAATGGCACAAACTAAAGAGTCTTTCTGAAAAGTATTAGCTCAGAACCTTTCATGATCCGTCACTCAGTGTGGCAGGGTTGCCCCCTATTGCCATCTTATTTGCAGTTGCTCTTGAACCTGCAATATACAACCTCTGACACTGACTTGAAGGTGTCCAACTGTGGACCACATCTTTACAATGCTGCGCATGTGCTGACAATGTCATTCTTCTGGTCAAGTCAGGAGATGAAATCCAGGCAGCACTGAAATGGCTCCAGCAGTATGGAGCAGTGACGGGTAGTGTCATCAACCTACGAAAGACCCAATGTATGGAAGTGGGCAGAGGGCTGTCACTAGGGACAGCAGTGTCCATCACCAAGGCCCCCACTCTCAAGTGTTTGGGAGTGGTATTCCACAGGATCATACGATGTATAGTGGCTGCTGCAACAGATTCACGCATTGGTACGACAACATCCACTGCATTTCATAGATATGTTCCAGTGTGCACATTATGTCAATGTCTATTTGGCACCAAAAATAAGTCACTTGGTACACATATTGCCATTGCCCACCATGATCGCGTCAAGACTACAGTAGTCAGCCTTCGGACATTTCGTAAGTGCTGACCACCTCTTCAAAATCAGCTACGACACCTTGACACTGCTGCTGAGAGGAAGAGGCATTAGACTTGTAAAAGTGAAGAATAGGGCACGTGTGCTATTTCTTAGTATGATGCAGTGCTGTTGGTAAACTGAGCACGTCACCTTAATGGGAGTTGTGATCAACGAAGTGGCTTCCCATTCACTCTGTCCACCAGTCAATGTAGGCCACATCACAGCACCATTTGCACGCTTTCGAGGATTCTTCGTCGATTACAGTTATGTTCAGGCAATTATGTTCAGGCAATTTGCTGGAGACCAGGCTGCCGACAACGAAAGACATATATTGAAGCTTCCTTCAGCAACTATCTCACAGTGTGGCCGAATGGAAGTACCCGGCGGTACTGTGGCAGATAACATGGAGAGTGGTCCATTTTCCCTCTCTCCTTACAGAGGTATGAGCATTGTGGTATGTAGTGGTGAATGGCAAATTCCCAAACCATCAACAACTGTGCTCTATTCATCTGGTAGACATGCCAATATGCCCCCACTGTGCAGTTGTCGACTCCGGTGGGCACCATTTGGTTTGTTGGGTGGTAATGGACTGTTGGCCTCTAATGAGGAAAATGCTGGCCCTTTTACTGCGTACGGCACACACGACGATCAAAGCTGATGATTGGCTGTTCCCGGACAAAGTATACTTTCCCACCATCAGGACAAATGCTAGGTTATTCTAATTCTTGGGTTCATTATTGATGGACCATCTGGCTAGTTGGGGTGTTCCATATACGGGAAGTGAAATGAGGAGATAGCTAACATTCAGGAACTAACATTCAAGCCTGATGTATTCAGGGCAGAATATTTAGTTTTTAAGTTAGCGATAAGCTGTCCTGGATACATGCCAACATGGCCGTTGCAGGGTCCCATTTTCTTTTCTTTCTTTTTCTAGTGAACTCTAGACAGTGTTGGTAGCAGTTTTTTTTTTTTTTTTTTTTGTTTGGTTGTGTTGAATGGTACCTTTAGTTTCTGTTTGTTGTGTTTAGCACCTATGAAAGAGAATAAAAATCAATAGACACAAAAACCACCACAAAAAATTAAAAATACAACAACTAAAATAAATAAAAAACTCCCTTTCATACCTTGAACCACATCCCCAGAAAAGGGAGGGAGGAGACATGGTGGCCAGACCATCCTGCCTCTTCCAGCCTGTGACCCGACACCCTGAAAAAAAAGTCCCAGCTGCAGTACAAATTTTAATCCAAAACTTTCGTTGTATACATACTGGTGGTAGATATTACACCACGGAGAGATGTGTGTCTCCATTTATCGCTGGTACCATCGAATGCTGCAGTCACACTGAACAGCCAAAAAACTGGTACACCTGCCTAATATCATGTAGGGCCCCTGAGTGCATGCAGAAGTGCCACAGTGTGATGTGGCACAGACTCAACTAATGTCTGAAGTAATGCTGGAGAGAAGTGACACCATGAAGCCTGCAGGGCTGTTCATAAATCTGTAAGATTATAAGGGGTGGAGATCTCTGCTGAACAGCACTTTGCAAGGCATCCTGGGTATGCTCAATAATGTTCAAGTCTGGGGGTTTGTTGGCCAGAGGAAGTGTTCCTGGAGCCACTCTGTAGAAATTCTGGATGTGTGAGCTGTCCCATTGTCCTGCTGGAATTGCCCAAGTCCATCAGAATGCACAATGGACATGAGTGGATGCAGGTGATCAGACAGAATGCTTATGTACGTGTCATCTGTCACAGTATTTCACAGTCTAACGTAGATGTCTCAGGGGTCCCCTGTCACTCCAACTGCACATGCTCTACACCATTACAGAACATCCATCATCCTGAACAGTCCTCTGCTGACATGCAGGGTCCATGGATTCATGAGATTGTCTCCATACCTATACACATACATCTGCTTGATACAATTTGAAATTCAAAAAATGGTTCAAATGGCTCTGAGCACTATGGGACTCAACTGGTGAGGTCATTAGTCCCCTAGAACTTAGAACTAGTTAAACCTAACTAACCTAAGGACATCACACGCATCCATGCCTGAGGCAGGATTCGAACCTGCGACCGTAGCGGTCTCGCAGTTCCAGACTGCAGCGCCAGAACCGCGCGGCCACTTCGTCTGGCTCAATTTGAAATGAAACTCATCCAACCAGGCGACATGTTTCAAGTCACCAACAATCCAATTTGTGAGCCACAAAGTTTTGTGTTGGGCAGTTATCAAGGGTACATGAGTGAGCCTTCAGATCTGAAACCCATATCGGTGATGTTTTGTTAAATGGTTCATGCACTGACACTTGTTGATGACCCAGCATTGAAATTTGCATCAGTTTGTGGAAGTATTGCACTTACGTCATGTTGAACGATTCTCTTCAGTCATCATTGGTCCCATTCTTGCAGGATCTTTTTCTGGCCGCCACAAAGTTGGATATTTGATGTTTTACCGGATTTGTGATGTTCATAGTACATTCATGAAATGGTGAGACAAACTTAAATCTTGATAACCTCCCATTGTAGCAGCATTAACTGATCTAACAACTGCACCAGACACTTGTTGTCTTATGTAGGTGTTGCCTACTGCTGCACCGTATTCTGTCTGTTTACGTATCTCTGTATTTGAATACGCATGCCTATACCAGTTTCTTTGGGGCTTCAGTTTATTACTACCTCTTCTACATCATTCTTCATAGATTCTATATAGACATTCTTTACTTTAGACTCTATAAATCTGATATGGTTCATAAACTTGGTTGGAGGTTTTGGAAGATTAATCATGCTACAGAAAACTGTACCTGCAGTAGCACCCTTACCAACTGTATGCAAGGCATAGACAAATCTCATGTGTTCATAGATTTTATTATCATTTTCTCCATTTGGAGTTACAGCAACACTGTTACAAAAGGTTGTCATGTATGAACACTTACCACACTTCAGTTCCATTTCATTGGCAAGTCCTACATATTTTTTTACAGGGAGTTCCAGACAACCTCACTACACTGAAT
Organism: Schistocerca piceifrons; assembly: GCF_021461385.2. NCBI lineage: Eukaryota > Metazoa > Arthropoda > Insecta > Orthoptera > Acrididae > Schistocerca > Schistocerca piceifrons. Next base: position 551,548,944 of record NC_060143.1, read on the forward strand.
AAATTTTACAGTTTGCAAAAATCACGTTGAGAACTGACATATCAAATATATCAATCACATCTGAATTGCACATAAAACATTCATACTTTTCACTAACTGAACTGAGCTTCCTCTGCAAAGTACTTTCTTTCTCACTTTCATTACAATTATCAGGTTTACCAACGTTAGGTTCATGAACTTGGTTATCATTTTTATTGTTTATGACAATAACACCTACATTTGGTGTCAAACATGTCTCCATTTCTTCAAAGCCTTCAGAGGACTTGTAGCCATTTTGTTTTTATCCATGGTTATCCTTCAGTAAAATAGAAACTTCAATGAATGGAATTCACTATAAATATTTTCACAATTACAAAGAAGCAAATAAATATGAAATGCATGACAATTCAGTGGGTGATATTTGTATTGAACTATCACAGGCTAGCCACAACCTTATTTTGTGACATTTATCTTCTCTCACATCACTAACATGTACATGATGTAGACTCTTGAATATAACATTTGACAGCAGTGTAACAGTGCCACATGAGACACATCCATGCAGAACATATTTCAAAAAAATTTAAAAATAGTTGTTGTCCTCTGAATGGAATATATTATATATCAACTGAAAGGGAAAAGTCTAGACTTTTAAAATGCAAAAAAGTAAAAATTGAACATTTCGTGATTTTGAATCTTTCCACACCCCCTTAATGCCCCTGATAACTTGGTGATTGACTTTTAAATGAGTCAAAGATAGAAGCTATCCACCAGTCAATCACCAGATCATTCTCAAGTGCCAAGTGCTCCCTATGTTGTTCTGTTCTGCAGGTACACCCAGGGCCTTTTGAAGTGTGGTTGGTTGCATGCATGCTGCCAACACTGCTCCTTCCTTTATTCAAGCTATACTCATAAATAAATGAAATTCACTAATAGGAAATGAATGGAATTATTAGGGTTGCAGCAGAGAAGATTTACTGATGCAGAACAATATCAGTGACAACCATTAACAAATGCAGAACCTGCAGTGTAATGAATCTGTTGTGACAAGTGAAAATTTGTGCCTGACCAGGATTCAAATTTAGCTCTTCTGTTGTCAGAGTAAGTCTCCAGATTCACCACAAGCTTTCTTTATTCATGGTATTTTTTTGTTAATTTTTAACACTACTGCCTGTGTTTTCTGCAGTGGGGTGAATGAGAATAGCACCAATGGGTAACAGATTTAATGGGCAACAGTGGGTTGCCCTGATACAGGGATATGTACTATGTGAATTAAATAGACTGAAATTAAATGAATGACATCAGTGGGGATGATAAAGAATATGCAATGACATGAAATGATGTCAGTGTAAACCATTTAGAAATTTTGAACCTACTGTGCAATGAGTCTACTCTCATAAACTACAACCTGCACCAAATAAGGACTGAAACCTGGATATCTCACTTTGGTGAGCAGCCAACTTAATCATTAGGCCGTCTGAGCACATCCCCAGAACTGGGTCAGTCTTTCATTGTCGCTGATGATCTCTGCAATTAGGCCTACTTCTGGTCATACCGCCTGAGATTCTCTCATGGGAGTATAGCCAACAGAGATGGAATAGATTTGGCCAAGGAACTATGTATTAGCCAGATGTCTATATCGATTGATCAAATTCATTGTAATGAAGGGTTTGCAAACAAATTCTTACTCCTAATGATGTTATTGTTGTACATGGTGTAGGAGTAGCTCTGATTGCTGACACTGAAAATTTAAGGTGTGATAAGATGTGTGTTCATACAACCTATGAGTTAAAGAATCAGGTCATTAGCATGATGTGTACCTTTAAGGTTCAGTCTGGCACAAGCTCATTTATTATGACATATTCACTACATTGCTGGTTCGGCTTTCTGCATAGTTTTCAGGTCTCTAATTCCATATCATTCTATCTTCATTACCACTGGCACCACTGAAATTAATGCAGTCTATATACATCCCTGTGGCTGTAAAAATGATTGTCCACCACCCAGTCACTCCAGTGGAGTTCTTCCTACATACGTCTGGAAGGACCTCTTGTTATAGTGCTCAGGACTAATAGAAGGAAACATTAGCATCAATGACAGTCTGAACCAAGCATGGAAGCATGCTCACACAGACTACTATTTTAGGTAATTGCTCAAAATAAGCAGAAATTCTGGGTTAGAGAATTGGTTTGGTTCAACTTTCCATTCCTCACAACATATTAATTCCATAGTATGTTCTCCATTTCTGAACTATTGTTATGATCTTATATCATATTATTGCATTCTCTGATTTTATCCCTACTGACTATGTGAGTAGATTTCACTTCACTGAATTTAGTAGATTATTATATATCTTTATTGCTGGGTAGATCAGAGACCTCCATGAGTATTCCCACACACTGGGGGAGAATCACAGGTTGCAGTGTTTGGAAGAAGTGGGAGGAAACGTCAGTGGCAGTGGATGTTTGAGTCAGGCTAGAGGTGTGCTCAGATGTATCAGAATGTAGTTAAACACTGACTGATTACAACAAGCAGGGGATCTAGGCTTTTAAATAAAGTCCCAGTCTGGCACAAATTTTTGTCTGTCACAACATAGTAGCATTTCCTCTGACACTTTCCTCTCTCTTTCCAATTAAAGACTCTCTCTGGTCCCACAACTCAACATTTGTACAATCTTCACATTTAGATCTGTGACCACTTGCTAAGTGCAAATACACTCCTGGAAATTGAAATAAGAACACCGTGAATTCATTGTCCCAGGAAGGGGAAACTTTATTGACACATTCCTGGGGTCAGATACATCACATGATCACACTGACAGAACCACAGGCACATAGACACAGGCAACAGAGCATGCACAATGTCGGCACTAGTACAGTGTATATCCACCTTTCGCAGCAATGAAGGCTGCTATTCTCCCACGGAGACGATCGTAGAGATGCTGGATGTAGTCCTGTGGAACGGCTTGCCATGCCATTTCCACCTGGCGCCTCAGTTGGACCAGCGTTCGTGCTGGACATGCAGACCGCGTGAGACGACGCTTCATCCAGTCCCAAACATGCTCAATGGGGGACAGATCCGGAGATCTTGCTGGCCAGGGTAGTTGACTTACACCTTCTAGAGCACGTTGGGTGGCACGGGATACATGCGGACGTGCATTGTCCTGTTGGAACAGCAAGTTCCCTTGCTGGTCTAGGAATGGTAGAACGATGGGTTCGATGACGGTTTGGATGTACCGTGCACTATTCAGTGTCCCCTCGACGATCACCAGTGGTGTACGGCCAGTGTAGGAGATCGCTCCTCACACCATGATGCCGGGTGTTGGCCCTGTGTGCCTCGGTCGTATGCAGTCCTGATTGTGGCGCTCACCTGCACAGCGCCAAACACCATTGGCACCAAGGCAGAAGCGACTCTCATCGCTGAAGACGACACGTCTAAATTCGTCCCTCCATTCACGCCTGTCGCGACACCACTGGAGGCGGGCTGCACGATGTTGGGGCGTGAGCGGAAGACGGCCTAACGGTGTGCGGGACCGTAGCCCAGCTTCATGGAGACGGTTGCGAATGGTCCTCGCCGATACCCCAGGAGCAACAGTGTCCCTAATTTGCTGGGAAGTGGCGGTGCGGTCCCCTACGGCACTGCGTAGGATCCTACGGTCTTGGCGTACATCCGTGTGTCGCTGCGGTACGGTCCCAGGTCGACGGGCACGTGCACCTTCCGCCGACCACTGGCGACAACATCGATGTACTGTGGAGACCTCACGCCCCACGTGTTGAGCAATTCGGCAGTACGTCCACCTGGCCTCCCGCATGCCCACTATACGCCCTCGCTCAAAGTCCGTCAACTGCACATGCGGTTCACGTCCACGCTGTCGCGGCATGCTACCAGTGTTAAAGACTGCGATGGAGCTCCGTATGCCACGGCAAACTGGTTGACACTAACGGCGGCGGTGCACAAATGCTGCGCAGCTAGTGCCATTCGACGGCCAACACCACGGTTCCTGGTGTGTCCACTGTGCCGTGCGTGTGATCATTGCTTGTACAGCCCTCTCGCAGTGTCCGGAGCAAGTATGGTGGGTCTGACACACTGGTGTCAATGTGTTCTTTTTTCCATTTCCAGGAGTGTATTTCCTATTTTTATTACATGAAAGAGTTTCATTCCATTCAGAATGATTCATCTCCCCCTCCTTCGTTCCTTTCAGAGTCTGTGGACTGAAAAAATTAATCTTTTATGCAGATTCTGTTTGTCCATGTTGAATAGTGTGACATATTTGTCCAGAATTTTGTCTTTTCAGTGACTTGGTTTGGCAACCTGGAACAGTTAATTAGTCAAATGTATGCACTTCTATGATAAATGTAAAATTTGTTTTGTGGTGAATGTAGTTTGGTAAGCTACGACAACTGAAATGGCAGTAATACAAAATTGCAACAACATAATTTTCATTTATAAATAAATACAGTCTTCAAATTTGTTGGGCAATCATGCAAAATATCTTGATATTTTCTGCAAATAAAAGCACAAAAAAAATCCTAGTGTCTGAAACTATTAGTTTTTCCCTTGAAGTAGAAACAAGAATAGGTTGGCAAGATTATAAAAGAGGGGCATGTAACTCAGACCCCAGAATGTCAGCGTCACACTTCTGAGGATCATGGACAGTAAACCTCATCCTAATAGGTGTGAATAAGCCTGAGACAGTAGCCTAAAGGAAGGCAAAGTTGAGAGAAAGAACACATAGATAGAATAGTTACAGATAGAAATAAAATGGTCGTTATACTAAACACCACTCCACCCAAAACATTGCCTCTATCATTGATAATGGCCTTAGTTCAATGAAGAAGAGCCCACTAGTTTCTTAATGTATGCCAATTTAAGCTGAAGTCACTCATCGATGATTGCATCCCATAGAGCTGCCAAACTGCAGGGATGCTGAAACTTCCTGCCTAATTAAAACTGTGTAACAGACAGGGACTCTAACTTGGGACCCTTGTGACATTACAGCCTTTATCACTGCGGTTTTTAACATGTAAAAGTTTTTTTTTTCTGTATTCGCGTCAGTATGTGTGAACTTTTAACATATACCAATGAATGTTGTAACCAGATATCTTTGCCGCGCTCCTGAAAAGCGCAGAATATCACGATAGCTATAAACTGTTATACGCTGCTATCGACCAGTAAAAAAAAACGATGCACCTCTGTTTAAAAATAACAATTGCCAATTTTTACTTCTGCAGGGAGCCGCGCCGCTCTCTAGTTCTTCTGTGAATGTGTTGCGAGTCGGACGCAAAAGTATTGTGCTCCATACTGATACAATCATTTTATTGTAACTTTAAGAGTTTAAGTGATTAAAAAATATATGTAGCCACAAACAAGCGAGAATGTATATCATGAAAATTCGCTCCACCGCCACAATGGTTGGCCGTGTTAATGTAAGTTTCCGTTTCATAATATAGTACTTGAAGCCTTGAAGTTTATTTAATTTCAAAGAAAATCTCTCAACCTTATTTTCATTAATTATACTTGAGATAATTTTTCCTGTTTAAAAGATTTATGAAGCTTATGATCCAGCGTGTGTTCTGTCGGAACAGGAGGCTGTCGTGACGACATCGTTATAGTATTTATTCCAAGTTCTTTCAGTTCCGTTCATATGTTCGTACAAATCCAATTAGTTGGTCCCTTAGGTTTCTTTCATGTAACTTCCGTCTGTTTTCTCCGCGCGATCTTCCTCTGAAAAAAATTTCTGTTCATTTTTTTTAGTAATTTTCGATATCGCGAATGAGAAAAGACAGCCCGCTTCCTGCTCCGAACGGAACACCACGACTTTTCTAACGTCGGAGAGTACCGCAGGAATTTTCCGCTAAAAGGTAATAGAATTTCTTAAAGCTGGATCAATTACACATGTTGCTGCTGTTCTCCGACAAATCTGGTGTGATTAATAGTAATTTATTCTGTCACGACAAAAAGAAGCAATTTTATTTTTACCAAAGCAACAAAGCTTTCAATCAAATTACAAAAAAAAAAAAAAAAAAAAAAAAAAAAAAAAAAAAAAAAATCATACCAGATCTGGCGCCCGAACAGGGACTTGACTAAAATATTGAAAGTGTCACGGTCACGGTACTAATATATGATTGTCTTATTTCATGTATCGCTCTTTGGAACCCAATGCTACATAAAATTACGGATGAGCAATAAATATACGCAATATTGAAGGACGCGGTATTTACACAAATATCTTGGGATTTAATAAGACGAAGATTTGCAGTTTTGAAGACAACGCCGAGTGAGTACCAAATTTTCGTTTGCCATAGTTCTGTCTAAAGAGTAGCTCATTTGACCTTTCAAATTCGACCTCACTCTATCCTTTCTGTAGCTTAACGTAAAAAACCACTTTTTTTTCTACGTAAATATTTGAACATTTTCTGTAACCTTTTGCTTGACTATTTGTTTTATACTGTAGTTAGTATTCTCGTGTAAGTTCAAGATGGATGCCATTTCAGTCTTTTCTGTGTAACAGCGTTGGCAATCAATTGTTTCAACGGCGTTGACTCCATCTTGTCTTTTTGCTACAGACGTGTGTCAGTTATTAGCCACGTAACATTAGACATTTGACGAAGCGCCGCGACTTTAACTTGCGCGGCAAGAATAATTGACAATCAGAATTTCAGTTGGCAGTACACATTTTAAGTTGGCAATAGTTGAATTTCATTATGGCGGACGGACAATCGAGCACGAACTCTGCAGACGAAAGCGACGGCACTGTTAACAAACATTACCGACTCCGCTCACGCGGAACGATGGCCCGGACAGACGACAGACAATAGGTAGTTAACGTGGACGACACTCAGCAGGAAACACCCACCTCCCCGATAACGCTATCAATTGACATTGTCAAAATGTTACAGGAATTGATACTAGACAGCCAGGAGAGGGAACAGCGCGAACGTGATCGCGAACAACGTGAGAAAGACAGAGACAAGTTTTAATCAGAGTTGAAAACAGATATGACAACACAGATTGACTCAGTTAGGAATGACGTAGTACCACCATTGATGCGAAAGTAGGTACCCTCACTACGCAAGAAGGCTCTCTCACAGCACAGATAGATTCGGTTAAGGGTGACGTCACGGCGCAAGTAACCACTTTGACAACACAGATAAGCACTCTGAATAACAAAATTGATAACATTGGTCAGAATCTCACAACTCAAATTGAAGCGTGTCGCAAAGAAACCGATTTGGTAAAACTTCCGTATAAAACAGTTGCACGACAGGTAGACGAGTTAGCGACAGCGGTAGCCACTGTAGAATCAAAAGTAAGTGCAATGGCGAATGACATTTCGGACCGAACTATTGAGGAAAGAGTTAACAGTAGTGTTGCTTCGCACACTAAAGCACTTACCGAACATTACAAAGAATGGATTGATGTACAAGAGAAGCTTGTTGAGGAGAAGGTTACACGTGACTTGAAAGATGTTGTTAAATCCGCAACCTTAGACATATTATCTGCACCCGGCAGTTCAGGAGACACTGTTTGTACTGAACTAGGCCAAATTAGACGAGTGTTTACCCGGGATTTGCCGGAATGGCGGAAGCAAGTAACAGATGAGATATCCGACCTGAAACAGCAAATTCAAACACTACAGTATGATAACCAGAGTGACGGGAAACACTCACTACCTTCTGAGCCAGATGAACATCAATACCAGACAACACAACACACCACAGTACATTCCGCAACCGAAAAATTAATTTAACGATTCACACAACAACAACACTGAACAATTGACACTCACAACCCTCATGAAAGAGGAGAGTGTATTGAAACACAGAGTTTTTCAACCATTCCAACCGGAAAAGCGAAATATTCATCCAGTCGTTTTCCCAAAGAACTTTTCAGGAGTCTTTCCAGCTTGCTGGAATGACAAACAGAGAATACAATTCATTACCGGATACATACAAGGAGAAAGTGCTATATGGGGAACCGTGATGGTTGATAAGTGCAAAACATTTAGCGAGTTTGAGAAGAATTTTTTAAGCAAATTTTGGAGCGCAGGTGTTCAGCAACGCCTACGCAAAGAGGTCTACAACGCCGAACCTTTCCATTCGAACAGTGGCGGACTTCGCCGGTACTTTGAAAAGTACTTGAGAAAGATACAATATTGGGACACTCCCATAACAACAAAAGATGTTATTATGATCCTTAAGTCAAAACTACCCATTTCCATACGCGAAAAATTAGTGAACGCGTCAGAGGAAGATCAGGACGCATTTTTATCCGTCCTTGATTCGCTCGATCTTATACACGAAGACGCGCGTGCGAATGCTAACCGTAAGAACAACAACGCAGGCACGTATTCGAATGGAAACGGTAGTAACAGAAATGGTTCACACAAAACACAATACGGAAACAAACAGTACAATAACCGCAATAGAGGCCGAAACAATGGTTACCGTAATGGTAAACACAAAAACAAGCATCACGGCAACCAACGGTACAATCCAATATACAACACGCAACAACAGTATTACGGGAATGCCCCATACCAATCAAACAATAACCGTAGTAACTTCTACCAGAATGGGAACAAATACAAGGGTAAACGTTGCAACAATCAAAATTGTGGAGGTCAGCTACCTCCACCACAACCCTATGGGCAGCCACAACACCAGCAACAACAGCAATACACGCCTCAGCAACAACCATTCATGCAACAACAACAGTACACGCCACCACAACAGGACTTTAGATACAATAACAATAAACCAAGAAAACAATACAATCCACCGGTATATTTTACGCAGGCAAGTAATGTACCGATTTTTCAGCCTGGTAACCAAGTGCAGTACCAACAAGGGTTTGATACAAATCAACACACACAATGGGTAAAAAACCAGCGAGAATGGTCAAGTGATGTGACAGAAGAATCAAATCAGTCGCATCACAAGAAAGCGGAAAACTAAAGGCAGCACCTTTTCGCCTCCTTGGGGATGCTGCGGGACATAATGGGGGCAAACTCGACCTTGAACTACTTAACGTAATACGTTATGATCGCGACACTGACTTGAGAGACGATTTGTTGCAGGAAAATATTGAGATGGACTTGAAAGACGTATGGGAAGACGAAGTACAAGCAATGACTAAAATTTACATAGCCAATACACCAACAGATGCTATTATTGATACTGGTGCAAACGTAAATGCTTTATCACTATGTATGTTTGAGAAAGTTTCTGCAGGGATGAAAATTTTAACGTTACCAGTACAAGGTTGTTCAGTAACAGGAGCGGTAGGATCTTTATCACAGCGTGTCAATTTGCAAGCTCAGGTACCGATAAGGATTAATTCTACTTCTTTCATGTGTGTATTTCTAGTAGTTAAGAATTTGTCAGTGTCATGCTTATTAGGAATGGAGTTCCTGAGGAAGAATAAGGCAGTTATTGATACAGAAAAGGGTATCTGTACAATCCGAGTAGGTGAACAGGAGGTAACGCTGCAATTGTTGCGTGGCAAGGTCAAAAGAGTCAACACTGAGCACAAAGTTAAGGTACGCAGACTGGTACAGCGAATGTTTTTGAACCAAGCACATATGACAAGACAGGGTAACAGTTGGACGGATTTTGATACTGATGACGGACTTCCGACTACAGAAGAGATTTTGAATAAAGTAAGCGAATCAAGTGAACTTGATTACATACGAAGGCAAGATTTGCTGCACTTACTTATGAGGTATCTTCATGTCTTTTCTTCGAAACCTGGAGCAATACGTGACTACGAATATGACATGAAGGTCGCTCCCCATTCTACTTTTTGCAAGACAACGTACTCTGTCCCGTATGCAAGGCGCGAGGCTGTGAAAAATGAAATACGTAAAATGCTTAAGTGGGAGATCATTGAACCGTCAGACTCACCTTACAGTAGTCCGTTATTGCCAGTTTTGAAGCAGGATGGTAGTGTACGTATAGTTTTGGATGCAAGAAACATAAATAAAATAATTATTCCAGTAAGAACTCGACCTGAGGCTATGGATGAACAATTACAAAGGTTTCATGGAGTAAAATTCCTCACATCGGTAGACTTGAGATCGAGCTACTGGCAGATCAAGATGACATCACAGTCTCGAAAATATACAGCGTTTATATTTGCAGGTAGATCATACCAATTCAAAGTAGTTCCATTTGGTTTGAATGTGAGTTCAGGCGTATTCATAGCTGCACTTGATCATGTATTAGGACCTGAACTGTTGGATCGAGTAACAGTGTATGTTGATGACTTACTGATTGCTACGAAATCTTGGGAAGAACATTTAGACATGATAAGCAAAGTTTTCCAGAGGTTTGTTGACTATGGAGTCACAGCTAATCTACATAAGTCTAAATTTGGTAAAAGCGAGATTAAATTTTTAGGACATCTTGTATCATCACAGGGAATTACCCCAGATCCAGACAAACTAGCAGCTATTAAAAACTTTCCTGTGCCCTCTTCTAAACGCCAGTTGAAAGGCTTCCTCGGAATGACTTCCTTTTTCAGAAAGTTTATTTCGGACCAGTCGATGAACAGTCAAGCATTGCATGATCTTCTAAAGAAAAATACTCCCTGGAATTGGACGCCAGAGTGTCAGGCAGATTTTGATCGCATTAAACAAGCACTTCTTAACAGCAATATTTTGTTCCATCCAGACATGGATAAAGAATTCTGTATTTCGTCAGATGCTTCATTTCAAGGGCTTGGTTCTTGTTTGTTTCAAATAGAAGTAATTAATGGAAAAGAAGAGATAAGAGTTATCAGCTTTGCAAGTAGGGTTCTCACAGAATGTGAGAGGTCATACTCGGTGACAGAGTTGGAGGCTCTGGCTATTGTATGGTCCTTTAAAAGGTTCAATTACTACATCCATGGTCGGAAAATTAAGGTCTTTTCTGATCACCAAGCTCTTAGTTTCTTGCTGTCGTGTAAACTTCTTCATCCATGTCTTACACGATGGAGTCTCTTCTTGCAAGAGTATGATTTCGAAATAGTATACATCAAGGGTAAAAACAACATTATCGCGGATGCTTTGTCACGCATGCCGCAAGGACTTCCCGAGTCCAGTGAACTTATTGAGCAGATGTCTAACTACCGAATTCTTCTAATGAAAGACCCACTACACAGAAAGTATGTCCTTCAGCTCTGCAAGCAGATGCGTATACTCCAAGAAACAGATCCCAAATGGCGTAAGGTCAAACAACTTCTTCTAACAAAACCCGATCACCACTTGTCCAAATTTTATAAACTACACAACGATGTTTTATTCCATCGAACTTCTCTCCTCTCTGGTAGATGGTGTGTGTGTATACCACACGCATACGTTGAACACCTTATCTGGTACACACATCTTTCCTGGGGTCATTATGGACCTGAAAAATGCAAACGAAAGATTTCTGCGTAGTGCTATGTACCAAACTTGCACCATCGAATCCACAAGTTGTTAAGTACATGTCTTATCTGCCAGAAGGCAAAACCCTTCAACCATTCGAACCTAATTCCTCTGAATCCAATTATTACTGAGAGACCAAATCAAGTTCTGGCCCTTGATCTCGCCGGCCCCCTGTCGCAAGGGAGGGGAGGGGTGAAATACCTAGTCGCATTGTTGGATCTTTTCACAAAACATGTGAGACTTTATGCAGTGAAATCATCCAGTGCACTTCCGATCATCCGTCGAATCGAACAAGACTATTTTCCTCGATTTGGCAAGCCGGAGGCTATTCTATCAGATAATGCATCGAATTTCACTGGCAGACAATGGCGCAATTTTCTTGCCAGACATGGCATCAAACAAATACTTATATCTCGTTTCAGACCGCGATCTAATCCCACCGAACGTATCTTCAAAGAGTTCAATAGATTCATTCGAACCTACATACCTAATCGACAAAGCCCGTTGGATTGACTTTGTATCTTCATTCGAGCAGATTGCCAACAATCTTCCACACTTCTCAACTGGATTTACACCTGCGGAATTAATGACGAGTCATCGGGAAAGATATGAATAGTTAGATCCCATACCTAAAATTGTAGAACCAGAATTAGATTTAGATGCAAAACTTAGGCAAGCATTGGTATCCTTAGCTGTACAGGCGAATCTACGCAAGAAGTCTTATGACAAGAAAGTATCTAAGGCTCTTACATATGATATTAATGAAAAGGTGCTTTTACGGACACATTTTAAGCCAACGAAGTTGTTGAAAAGAAATCGGAAATGGAGGCTATTGTACGACGGACCATTTGTAGTAATTAGAAAACCACATACAGGATGTTATCTAATAGCGGATCCAGCATCTGGCAGAATTAAAGGATTGTATCACCACCAGGATCTCAAGAAGTATAACGAGGCAAAGTAACAAGCAAAGGAACATTAGCCTAAGGTTTAACCTGTGAAACACTTCGGTATTCAAACACACCAATACGAGTACTCACACTTTGGCGAAAAACTATGGAGGTAATTGAAGATTTGATTTATTATGGCGTACGAAAAAGAAAGCACTATCCATTTGAGAGGACAGATTCTCAGTTAGTTTTAAGTTAGTCATAGGTGTAAGCAGTCCAAGTTGGCTGTTGGCATTGAGGAATGCCGTTATTGGTGAAAGGAGATACGGAAGGAAGTAGCAGGTTGCCACCTTCCAACTCCAATGAATATATATATGTATGTGAAATATTAGGTTAAGCAATTTCTTTTTCAGTCCTCAAGATGGAATGTTAGTCTTTAAGTGTACAGAGTACAGCCTATTGCGTGTAAACTGTGCGTTATTGTAACACCGCCATGAACTATACATTTTGTTAGCGCGATCTTCAGAATTAAACAGATTTGTGTAGCCAAGTGTTTGAACTGTCAAAAGCAGTAAATAACAGAGAGAGAGAGAGTATCACGTAGTATTTGATAGTTTTCAGGAGATTCAATCTCAGATTCAAAGTATCATCTACGAACAGTAAGCCCCATAAAGATTTAATAGCTAAGCAACAAAGCATTTCCTTTATTCTGTTTTACAACAGCTGTTAGGTCATGTAGTCGAGAGTGCCACTACATGGAAACATATACGTCGTACTGACAAGTCTGAAGTATTCCTGAGGGTAAACGTTTCTTCTTTAAACATGTAAGATGCACTAAAGTAATTAGCTATTTCACAGCCAAGCCCGACAATCGCCCAGAAGGAAGCGTGAGAAACTAGAAAGCTGTCACCAGATATGACTCACATTATAATAATAAAACTAAGATCTGATATTAGATTAAAGAATAGCCACTTGAAGGCACACGTGACGCATGTCATGCATCTAAGGTCACAAAAATATCCTAGTGTAGTTGTGCTAGAATTTGTATATGTATATAGTGTATTTATGTTCATATTTGATCCTCTCCTCTTCCACTTCCCCATCCTATCCCATTAAAAAAAAGTGAGGATTAGAATTTGACAGGCTCATCTGAGTGCTCTTTAGACGGTTGAAGTGGAAACGAAATTTGTGGGAGAGATCCGTTAGCGAAAGTTTTGTTCTAATCGCGTATCGCGAGTAGCAATGTTAAGAGATTATAATAATTCCGCGAGTAGTACTTGCAGCCAGTAACTTTATGAAGCATGAATCTTCCGGAGAGAAATGCATGAGTATGCTCGACCAGTAGAGACAGAATTTGTTCAATCTGTGCTCTACATAAACAGTGACACTAAATTTGGAAGAGAAACGAAATAACAAGCTGCTTAAAAGATTTGTTTTAAGAAAAAATTTTACCTTTGTAAAAGAGAGAGAGAATAACCGAAATAATCGTGCCTTGATGCACAAGTAGTGGTATTCAATACGCTAATCCGGCGTGGCGTGACTGAAAAGGTTAACAGAATTTTGTGACTGTAAGCAAACTTAAGAAATGTATGTATGTATGTATGTAATTTATGGACATTGTTTAATCTTGTAATGTATTTACCTGTGAGTAACTTGAAATGCGAACTTTGAAATCACAATGTGAGATGGGAGATGTGAATTTGCAGACACTCTTAAGACGTTCTAAACAAAATGCGAGCGATAAAGTGTACAAAATACGTGTGCAGTGACATGTGTACACGCAAGTGCAGGTAGTGACAGCGATCACAGCAAAGCATTTTGCAAACTATATGTAAAACGTTGGCTTCACTTACCTGTGTGTAAGCAGCATGGCAGGTCGCAGGGACTGTCATGTGAAACCCTCGAAACAGACGGTGGTATTTTCTACCCAAGTTTTCGATACGCCGATCGACGATGGAGAAAGGACACTAGACGTGTGTTTTCCGCGTCTTCTCATTTTAGCAGAGCGCGAGTGACACACGTTAAACTTCATACGAGCATACACGAGCGCGTGTTGCACTGGACTAGTAACCGGCAACAGCGCGGAGCTGCTTGCAATTGGACTCAACAATTAACATTTGAAACACAACCGACGCGCGCGCTGTGGAGGCGTGTCATTGACCTTAGAATGTTTTCCGTCTCACAACTACGCAAGAGACATTGCTAAAGCTATCACAGTGAAACTTAATTATGAACTTTATTTATTCTGTAAAAAGAGAAGTCTTAGCTTCAAATTAATTTCCACTTAATCAGTCACGTCGGATATTTTGCGATAGATAGTTAAATAAAGACAAGGCATTACTGAGCACTGAAACGTTAACTGGAAGGGAAGGTTATCAATCCTGTCCAGAATCCTATAAAACGTTTACCTGTAAGTCTACATTATAGCACGAACCTAACACAGGTTTCTTTCTGTTTATTTGCATGTAAACGACATGACGCTTGACGCGAGACACTAGAGAGGCAGCACGAGCGAACACAAAAAAGACGCTACCCAGGGTCGTGACCTCTCGGACGACGCCGCTCACCGAACGAGAATAGACGTTGCAGACTCCGGTTAAGTGAGCGTGTGACAAATAAAAGTGTACAGTGTAGTGTCAAGTGAAACGTCCTGATTAACAACGACATTCTAAAAGAATCTAATGAAACGGATAAAAAACATTACGAGACCAAACAGGTCACAGACAATTTTAGAGGACTGTTTAAGTAATTATTTCAATGTATCTATGTATGTTTGTCTACTGACATGTTTTGTTTTCTATATAGAGTATTATTCATTTATCTTTGTGTGTGTTAGACTTAAGATTGTTTTTGTCATATTTTGTTTCACAGTAACAGCAATTAAGATGACAGCCTTTATCACTGCTGTTTTTAACATGTAAAAGTTTTTTTTCTGTATTCGCGTCAATATGTGCGAACTTTTAACATATACCAATGAATGTTGTAACCAGATATCTTTGCCGCGCTCCTGAAAAGCGCAGAATATCACGATAGCTATAAACTGTTATACGCTGCTATCGACCAGTAAAAAAAAACGATGCACCTATGTTTAAAAATAACAATTGCCAATTTTTACTTCTGCAGGGAGTCGCGCCGCTCTCTAGTTCTTCTGTGAATGTGTTGCGAGTCGGACGCAAAAGTATTGTGCTCCATACTGATATAATCATTTTATTGTAACTTTAAGAGTTTAAGTGATTAAAAAATATATGTAGCCACAAACAAGCGAGAATGTATATCATGAAAATTCGCTCCACCGCCACAATGGTTGGCCATGTTAATGTAAGTTTCCGTTTCATAATGTAGTACTTGAAGCCTTGAAGTTTATTTAATTTCAAAGAAAATCTCTCAACCTTATTTTCATTAATTATACTTGAGATAATTTTTCCTGTTTAAAAGATTTATGCAGCTTATGATCCAGCGTGTGTTCTGTCGGAACAGGAGGCTGTCGTGACGACATCGTTATAGTATTTATTCCAAGTTCTTTCAGTTCCGTTGATATGTTCGTACAAATCCAATTAGTTGGTCCCTTAGGTTTCTTTCATGTAACTTCTGTCTGTTTTCTCCGCGCGATCTTCCTCTGAAAAAAATTTCTGTTCATTTTTTTTAGTAATTTTCGATATCGCGAATGAGAAAAGACAGCCCGCCTCCTGCTCCGAACGGAACACCACGACTTTTCTAACGTCGGAGAGTACCGCACGAATTTTCCGCTAAAAGGTAATAGAATTTCTTAAAGCTGGATCAATTACACATGTTGCTGCTGTTCTCCGACAAATCTGGTGTGATTAATAGTAATTTATTCTGTCACGACAAAAAGAACCAATTTTATTTTTATCAAAGCAACAAAGCTTTCAATCAAATTACAAAAAAAAAAAAAAAAAAAAAATCATACCAGACCCTTGACTTTCATGGACAAATAATCTGATTTGACTTTATTTTGTTTTGATTATGTTTTCTTTTAGGGCACAAAAACAAATAAGGTTATACTCACCCGAGTCAGAACTTTAGAACACGAATGCAAAAAAAAAGGCGTCAAAAGTGACTACATGTTACAGCCAATTAATGGAAGGAAAGAAAGCTAAGAACAAGGCTTCCTCTTGCAGATAGATCCACAAAATATGCTGTAGGGACGACAGTGGTCTCAAACTAAAGATTAAATGTCTTTCACCATATTGCTACAACAAATAAAAAGTAAAACACGGTCAACAGCCTGTGTGTCATTCGCTACAACAGCTGATAACTCAGACAACAAACATACATTAGAATGTAAGTGGTTAAAAAAAAGGGCATTTGGTCAGGAAATGGTGAACTGTCAGGGTTGATGATAATGAGCACAAAGTTGTTTGTGATCATCACTTAAATAGTGATGGCGAAAACTACAGTGCCCAATATGCAACCTAGGTAATATCATCTCATGGCGAGAGGGCCAAGAAGAGGTCAGCTAAACTGCAGGGAGAATTTTAATCCCCCAGAGCTTGTTCCCATAATGGGGAGAACAGTGGTTATGCCAAAGTGACATCACTTGCTGACAGCAACTCTAAGATCATTGGAAGGAATGGAAGAACAAGTGGGCTGAAGTAGGAAGACTGCAGCCTTGGCAGCAGTATCAGCAGCCTCATTTCCTGTCAGAGCAATGTGACCTGGAACCCACAAACTCACAGAGGCTCCCTCAAGAGTGAGCAAGTGGAAGCTGTCTTGGACCTATTGCACTAGGGGATGGACTGTGTACAGTGCACAGACAGAGACTCTGAAGGGCACTGAGAGAATTGGAGGAGATGGCACAATTAAAGCCTGTGTCGTCAGATGTACTGCACAGCCTGATACAGACTGAAGAGCTCTGCTGTAAATACTGAACAGTGTTCTAGAACCTGATACCGAAAATCGTCGGTACCAATGACAAAGGCACACCTTACACCAGTCTGAGAGCCATCAGTGTACATAAAGATATTATCACTAAGTTTCATGTGAAGGTTGAGAGACTCACAGCAGTAGATTACAGCTGGAGAAGTTTCCTTAGGAAGTGAATGAAGTCCGAGGTGAACACGGGCTGCCACATGAAGGCAAGATGGTCAAGGGTTCACACCCATTGGGAAAGTATCGAGTACCATGAAGTTAAGCTGCCAGAGCAATAGCTGAAATCGAATTCCAAGAGCCAGCAGAGAAGAGGAACACGCCCCATACTAGTGTCAAGGGAGAATGAAGCGTAGGACTGGTGGCCGAGCATGGCAGACAAATGGCATGTGTATCCGCTGATTGGTTGGTTAGTTTAAAAAAGGGGGGAAGGGGCCAAATTATGGGGTCTTCGGTCACCTGTTCCTAATATAACAATGCCACAATTGTTAGACTAAAACAGACGAGACATATAACACAAAACAGAAAGAATGGCTAAAGCACAAGAACGAAGGAAAGGCAACGAACACTAAAAGGAACAAAAGAGGCCAAGGAAACAACAGAGAGACGCTAGAAACAGAAGAGAGTGAAACAAGAAAGCAGATTACAGTGGCTGACCGACCACGAGAATAAAAAGGAAAAGCCAGCCACTCTGCAACACATTAAAACCTCCACCCTAAAAGAACTGGGGTGGTGGACATAGAGGGACAAAGGACATGCACTAAAGTTTAGATCAAATTATAAAACCCACCCTCACGAATAAAACATAAAACTAAATCAGCCAATGAGGCGTTGTCAGATAAAAAGAGTGGCAACAAGTCCGGTAACCAAAGATTTCGTTACAGGGCAGTCAAAGTGGGACAGTGCACTAAACTATGGACCACTGTCAACCGGGCGCCGCACCGACACTGAGGTGGGTCTTCACAGTGCAAGAAGCAGCCATGGGTCGCCCAGGCGCGGCCAATGCGCAGCCAGCAGAGGACAACTGATGCCCTGTGAGAGGCCCGCATGGAAGACTTTTACACATTCGTAGTCTCCTTAATGACAAGCAGTTTGTTGTGTGTACTGTTATGTCATTCCGTGTCCCTGCGGCATAAGTCGGAACGCAGGTCACGTTCAGAGATGCCTATCTCCAGAAGCAGCTTCCGAGTAGCCTATTTGGCCATCCTGTCGGCAAGTTCATTACCTGGAATGCTGACATGTCCTGGGGTCCACACAAACGCCACTGAACGACAGGACCAGTCCACGGCATAGATGAACTCCTGGGTGGACGCCACCGAAGAATGACGAGGGTAGAACTGGTTGATAGCTTGTAGGCTGCTCAAGGAGTCAGTACACAGAAGAAACGACTCCTTGGGGCATGAATGGATATGCTGAAGTGCACGAGATATGGCCATCAGCTCTGCAGTGAATACACTGCACCCATCGGGCAAGGAATGCTGTTCAGTGTTGCCTCTGTGGACAAAGGCGAAGCTAACATTACCATCAGCCATTGAGCCGTTGGTGTAAATCACTGCAGAGCCCTAGGACACTTCAAGAATCGAGAGGAAGTGATAGTGGAGAGCCGCAGGGTTAATGGAGTCCTTAGGGCTCCACAAAAGGTCCAGGCGAAGCTTTGGCCTACAGCTACACCACGGAGGTGTACGTGAATGGACCTCGAGGAGAGGTGGTCAAGGGAAGGACTCCAGACAGAAGCAATAGCATGCAAACCGCAATCGTTAGCCCTGACCTGTGCCGCCTATGTGGGAGGTGAACCTCCATGGTTGGGAAAAGAAGACGGTAATTAGGATGTTCAGGAGAGCTACGAATGTGTGCAATGTAACTGACGAGCAGTTGTGCACGTCTGATCTTCAATGGAGGGACTCCAGCCTCCACCAGTACGCTGGTCACCAGACTCGTCCTAAAAGCTCCTGTCACTAGTCGAACTCCGCAATGGTGCAATGGGTCGAGCAAACGTAATACTGAGGGCGCTGCCGAACCATAAATCACACTCCCCTAGTCAAGGCGAGATTGAACAAGGGCTCTGTTCAGCTGCAGCAGCGTGGAGCGATCTGCACCCCAGTTGGTGTTGCTCAGGCAGCGGAGGGCACTGAGGTGCTGCCAACACTTCCGTTTGAGCTGAAGAAGATGAAGAAGCTAAGTCAAACGAGCGTCGAAAACCAGACCTAAGAATCGATATGTCTCCACTGCAGCGAGATGATCATCATTAAGGTGAAGTGCTGGTTCCAGATGAACGGTATGATGCCAACATAAATGCATGACACACGTCTTCATGGCGGAAAACTGGAAGCCATGGGCTAGAACCAGTGACTGTGCCGTGTGAATGGCTCCCTGTAGGCGATACTCAGCAACACCAGTACTGGAGCAGCAGTACGAAATGCAGAAGTCATCTGCATACAGAGAAGGTGAGACAGACGGCCCGCCAACTGCTGCTAGACCATTAATGGCCACTAAAAATAGAGAGACACACAATACAGAGCCCTACAGGACTCCATTCTCCTGAATATGGATGGAACTGTGGGAGGCACCAACTTGGACACAGAAAGTATGAAACGACAGGAAGTTTTGGATAAAAATCGGGAGCGGGCCCCAGAGACCCCTCTCACACAATGTGGCAAGGATATGATGTCGCCAGGTCGTGTCGTATGCTTTAGATAAGTCAAAAAAAAGGGAACCAGGTGTTGGTGTCTGGAAAAGGCTGTTAGGCAAACTCGAGGGCCACAAGATTATCAGTGGTAGAGCGATCCTGGCGGAAGCCATGTCACTCCAGGACCCAAGCCAACCGCCGACGTACCATACATTGTAGCAGCTTACAAACAACGTTGATAAGTTGATGAGCCGATAGCTATCCACATCAAGCGGGCATTTACCGGGTTTAAGCACCTGAATGATGGTCCTCTCTCGCCATTGCGATGGAAAGACGCCATCACACCAGATCTGGTTGAAGATGACGAGGAGGTGTCATTTGTAGTCAGACAAGATATGTTTAATCATCTGGCTGTGGATCCGACCTGGCCCAGAAGCTGTGTTGCGGCAATATGCAGGGGCACCAAGGAGATCCGTCTCTGTAAATGGGGCGTTATAGTATTCATTGTGGCGTGTAGTGAATGAGAGGATTTTGCCTTGCAGCCGCCTTTTGAGAGTGCGAATGGCTGCATACCGCTCAGGAAAGTGCTCGGCAATCGCGTTTGCGTTGGTAGATAACACGCCATTTATGGTAACACCAGGAACACCTGTTGGGGTCTGGTACCCAAAAAGACGTTTGATGTTTGCCCATACTAGGGAAGGTGACGTATGGCACCCAATCATAGAAACGTTCTCTCCCAACACTCCTGTTTCCGTCTTTTGATAAGCTGGCGAACGTGGGCATGTAGCCGTTTAAAGGCCATGAGGTGCTCCAGGAGAGGATGTTGCTTATGCCGCTATAGAGCTCGCCGATGCTCCTTAATTGCTTCAGCGACTTCCAGCGACCATCAAGGGACTGCCTTACGCCAGGGGCACCCTAAACAGCGCGGGATCGCGTTTTCTGCCGCAGAAATAATTGTTGCAGCCACGTGCTCAACCATCACATCGATCATTACCATGTGGGGGAGATTCAACGGTGACAGCAGAGTTGAAAGCTCCTGAGTGCGCCTTGTTTAAAGCCCATCTGGGCAGGCTTCCGTGGGCCTGACGCTGAGGCAGTGACAGGAAGATGGGGAAGTGGTAACTACCACACAGGTCGTCATGTGCTCTCCAGTGGATAGATGGGAGACGTCCTGGGCTGCTAATTCATAAATCAATGGCCGAGTAACTACCATGAGCCACATTGAAATGTATGGCGGCCCCAATATTTAAGAGACAGAGGTCGAACTGAGACAGTAAAGTTTCGATATCTCTGCCTCGGTCAGTAAGTGCGGTGTCACCCCACAAGGGGTTATTGGCGTTAAAATCTCCCAAAAGTAGGAAAGGTTTAGGGAGTTGAGCAATCAATGCAGCTAATACATTCAGGGGTACTGCACCATCTGGAGGAAGATATACATTGCAGACAATTATTTCCTGCGTCGTCCTTATCTGACAGCTACAGCCCCAAGAGGGATTTGAAGGGGCACAGTGTCACTACAGACTGAGTTTAGGACATAAAAGCAAACTCCACCTGACACTCGATTATAGTTGCTACAATTCCTGTAATGTCCCTTATAGGCGCAGAGGGCAGGGGTCCACATTGCTGGGAACCAGGTTTCCTGGAGGACAATGCAGATAGCAGGTGAAGGCTTAACAGTTGCCGCAGCTCAGCCAGGTAGTGGAAAAATCAGCAGCAATTCCACTGGAGGATGACGTCATCGTAAGACTGGGAATGCATGGAACATGCAATGAGGCAGTTTACGCCTCAGAGTCACCTGTTGCCACCGACTTATTGCCTGAGCAGTCTATATCCATTGTGTCTGAGGG
Source organism: Schistocerca piceifrons (assembly GCF_021461385.2). Lineage (NCBI taxonomy): Eukaryota > Metazoa > Arthropoda > Insecta > Orthoptera > Acrididae > Schistocerca > Schistocerca piceifrons. The sequence continues at coordinate 551,570,577 of NC_060143.1, forward strand.
TCTGGCGAGATCTAGGTCATCAGTGGATGCCAGAATATCCACCCCATCCTCAGACACAGAGCTTGTAGGCAGCGGTGGTGTGGGTACCACCGCAATTTCCTTATCTTTGTGGCTTGGAGGACTTCACTGGCTCAGTCTCTGGGACTGAGGATGACCGTGAAGCCCTACGACCAGCTGCTTTTGAGCTCTTCAACCACTGGCAGGTGTCATCTCTTCCAGTAGCAGAAACCTGGGAAGGAAATGACCCAAGGGACCCCTTCCTAGCGAGGGAAGCCAAAGAAGACTTACGCTTCTCTGGCTTAGAAGTGGGGATGGACATCCCCAATGGTTGGGGGGGGGGGCTGTTGCTTCTGAAGTAGGTGGTGCAGGAGCAACAGGGAGGGAAATGCCCCCCACCATCAAGGGGGCTGGTGTAGCCTTCCAGCTCTGAGAGGTGACTGGGTTTGGTGGAGCTGATGGTGCCAGAACTGTTGTAGCGGTGGCATTAGATGATGTCATACATACAGGATGTGGGCGTTCAAATATTGTCTTAGCCTCAGTGTAGGTCAGATGGTTCAGGGTCTTGTACTCCGTGATTTTCCTTTCTTTCTGAAGAATCCAGCAGTCTGGTGAGCAAGGCGAATGGTGCTCTCTGCAATTGACACAGACGGGAGGCGGTGCACATAGAGTATTGGGATGTGATGGGCGTCTGTAATCTCGACATGTGACGCTGGAAGTACAGTGGGGATACTTATGGCCGAACTTCCGGCACTTAAAGCACCGCATCAGGGGAGGGATATAGGGCTTTACATGACAGCAGTAGACCATTGGGCAATGTACCGCCCTCGAAGGCCAAGTTGAAGGCACCAGTGGCAACCTGAATATTGCTCAGACCCCGGTGGACACGCTGGATGAAATGTACACCTCGCCACTCTAAATTGGCGTGCAGCGCATCATCAGACTGGACAAGAAGGTCCCAGTGAAATATGATACCCTGGATCATATTGAAGCTCTTATGAGGAGTGATGGTTACAGAAACAACCTCCAGCTTGTCACAAGCAAGTAACATCCGTGACTGGGCAGAGGATGCTGTTTTGATCAAGACTGTCCCAGATCTCATTTTGGACAATCCCTCCACCTCCCCAAACTTGTCCTCTAAATGCTCAACAAAAAACTGAGGCTTCATCGTCATGAAAGATTCCCTATCAGCTTTCGAACATACAAGGTACAGAGGCAAATAAGATCCGCTGCCATCCTTAGCCTGATGTTCCTCCCATGGTGTCACCAGGGAGAGGAACGATTTTGGGTCATAGTTCTGTGTGTTCAATTGAGCTCGTGAACACTTAGAGACTGCTGGTGTTTCACCACCAGAAAGAAATAATGGACTACACTTCATCACGTGTCATCTGCCCTGATACCACCCACACCGACCAGGACACCACCCGGCCACAGCAAAGGCCACCTGGCAGGCCAGGAGTCCCAATACCTGAGGGGGTTGTGCATCTACCCCTTGGCATATGTGATGAGTTAACGGCACTGGCATCAGCATAGTGATCCCTGTGTGGTGAAGGGGAGTGGTGGCCCCACCACAATGGACTGGCTACTGTGCTGGATATCAAGTGCAAAGAAGTCCATGGTCATCATCGACACAGAAAGTGACACTGCAGAGTGCTTGGTGGAAAACACACCCAGGAAGGTGTCCTCGCCCAAGAGATGGAGAATGAGTGAGACTGAAATGCGACAACGAGAAAGTGGGCTAAAGATCTCAATGCATGATGGACACAATGCACCATGTAAGGTACCTTTCCCCAATTTGCTCGCTCTTCGGTAAAATTTTGGAGAATGGACGTCAAACCCTACAGGGGACCATCACATAAAGGCCAAAACGTGTGAAACTCTGTTTAGTTGCATCTTACGACAGGCAGGAATACCTCAGGCCTACTCTTACCCATGGACCCACATGGGGAGTATCCGCTGAGGAGAACATCACGCTTGTATGACAGTGATAGTCCGGAATCTTCAGCATAGAGATTCTCAACTGGGCAAGTGTAAAATGTACCAGTACCCAAACTGGTTTCACGATGATGGATTGTATTTATACACTGTAAGATGGACAGGCATGCAGATAAACAAACGAAACAGAGTCTAGTTTCGAACAGACAAGGGATCGTTACAAAAGGGGGAGGGTGGCCTGATCTGTTCCCTAGCAGGTACCACTTAGGACACATACGACATTGAGAGACCGGGTGCACCAGGTGGCCAGGTAAGATACATGGGAGGACCAAGAAAGCTTTTTATGGAGCATTAGCCACAAGAATTTCGTAGTTTCAGCAAATGGGAGAGCAACAGTACCGAGACGTAAAGATGGCGGAAGAAACCCATTGCGCTGCCTGAAATTCATACAAACGGTTTTGTCAGTCTGAAAACGAAAGCCATTGCCGATGTTCCACGAGTGAAGATGATCGAGACATCGGTGAAGACGCCGTTCAAGCTGTCAAGTCCGTGGAGCACTGCAATAGACAGCAAAATCATCAACGAAAAGGGACCCGGAGATGCCTGGTGGCACACAGGCCATAATAGGGTTTATGGCTATAGTACAGAGGACGGCACTCAGGAGGGAGTCCTGAGGCACCCCGTTTTCCTGGCTAAAGGTATCTGACAAGGCAGAACCCACATGTACCTGGAAAACTCTGACTTTTAAAAATTGCTGAGGGAAACAGGGCAGGAGGTCTTGAAACCCCACATATAGAGAGAAGAGGATACCAGTCCTCCACCAGGTTTCATAGGCATTCTCCTAGTCAAAAGACATGAACAGTCTGGTATTACCACAGAAAATCGTTCTTGACATGGGTTGACGAAGTGACGAGATGGTCAACTGCAGAATGGTGCGCTCGAAATCCTCACTGAGCAGTGGTTAGTAAACTGCGAGACTCAAGCCATTATACCATTCAGGCATGAATCATACGTTCCATTACCCTGCAAACAAAACTGGTAAGAGAAATGGGGTGCTATCTAGAAGGAAAGTGTTTGTCCTTACCGGGAGTAGGTGTGGGTATGACAGTGGCTTCACGCCAGCATCTGGGAAATGTGGCATTTGGCAAGATGTCATTGCACATATGAAGGAGAAAGTGCTTGCCTGCAAGAGAAATGTTCTCCAACATCTGAATGTGAACATCGTCAGGCCCTGGAGTGGAAGATCGAGATGAAGTGAGAGCATGATCTGTCTCCTTCATAGTAAAGGTGGCATTATAGCATTCACGATTATGAAAGGAGAAAGGTATCACCTGAGCCTCATCCACTCGTTTCCAGTGGAGGAAGGTAGTGTGATAGTGGGTGGTGCTCGAAATCTCCACAAAATACAGCCTAAGGTGTTGCAGATAGCAATGGGGTCCACAAAGACATCATCTGCTACGGCCCAGAAATTGGGAAATAGATCATGGTCCCAGAGACGAGTCGGATGTTGGGTCATTTGATGGAAGAGGGAGTCGAACTGTTACAAGAACTAGTAAATGAAATCCAACCAGCTTTTTTGCTATCCTGAAGAATTCGATGACAATACACACAAAGCTGTTTATAACGAACAGAGTTCTTCGTCACAGAGTGACAGTTAAAACATGATGAGCACATTGCAGCATTCCTCAGTCCACCAAAGGACTGAGACATGGCGCGGTGATGATGAAGTGCTAGGTATGGAACATTCAACGGTGGTAAGGATAACATCTGTAAGGTTCTCTACATGGCCATTACAGATGGGGAAATGTTGTTCGTCGAAGGTCTCCAGGGTGAAGTAAAGCCTCCAGTCGGCTTCAGAAAACTTGCAGTTGGGTTTACACATATATAGGGTAGAAGCCAGCAATTGGATGCCACACAGGAAATGGTCGCTCGAGTATGTGTGAGAGAGAATGGACCACTCGAGACAATGGGCAATCTGAGCAGTGCAGAAGGACAGGTCCAAATGGGAATTGGTGTATGTGTGTGTTGTGCGCGCGCGCGCGCGCGCGCGTGTGTGTGTGTGTGTGTGTGTGTGTGTGTGTGTGTGTGCTTCAGTGTTAAGACAAGGGAGGTTGAGTTGATTAAGATTAGTGAAGAGGACACCTCTGAGACAGGTTCTGGAAGGGCCCCAAATGCATTAAAGTCACTGAGCAGCAAAAAAAGGCGTTACAAAATGGTTCAAATGGCTCTGAGCACTATGGGACTCAACTGCTGAGGTCATTAGTCCCCTAGAACTTAGAACTAGGTAAACCTAACTAACCTAAGGACATCACAAACATCCATGCTCGAGGCAGGATTCGAACCTGCGACCGTAGCGGTCTTGCGGTTCCAGACTGCAGCGCCTTTAACCGCACGGCCACTTCGGCCAGCTAAAAGGGGTTACAGAGTTGACCAATAAGCTAGAGGAAGTCTGCCCTGGTGACACCAAATGACAGAGGAATGTAGATGATACAAAGAAAAAAGGTGAATCAAAGAAGCAAAATGAGTCCGCAACAGCTTGCAGCTAGGTGTTCAGGAAAATGGTCTGACTAAGAACGTCATCTCAAATGAGCAGCATGTCTCCTCCATGAGACGGAATGCCGTCCTTGGGGGGAAGCTCGAAGCAGTCCAGGAAAGAAATGCGAGAGATCAAAGCGCTCATGAGGACACGATTTTGTTTCCTGGAGGCATAAAACAAATGGACACTGATGTTCCAGAACCAGCTGTAATTCCTCCTTGTTGGATCAGATGCTGCTAACGTTCCACTGCAGAATAGTCATCACGGGGAAAGGGGAGGATGGAAAAAATGAAGGGTTGTCACCTCGATGGCTGCCAAGTGCCAGCCACCAAAGTCTCGCTGCTACAGGGTGCAGAGGCTGTAGGATCCTGTTCCACATTATCTACAGGGGTACTGGCAGTCTCTCTTGGTCGGCTGCAGATTCCAGAACAGAAAAACGGTTGGTGGAGTGCACCAGCGAAACGGAGGTCAGCTGGGTGAAGGTATCACATGGCGACACTATTGAAGAGGATCTTTGAGTTATGGAAGGAGAAGACTGTTTGCCTTGATTTCTTAGAGCCTTTGCGGTTGACAGATGAAGATTCAGATGATTGCTGCCTGGATGGGCATAGAAGGTCTTAATGGGAATAGTCCTTCTGTCCTTTCTGGCCTGCGAGTTGTGTAGCAGGTGATTTCGCTGCCGGAGGCGAAGATTTGGTGGCTTGTTGTACAGCTGGAGGGATGCTACCATGACACTGGCCGATTTGATAACTGTAGTGCTGAATTTCAGGTCAGATGTCTGCATTGCCATGTCCTTCTTGGAGCGAGCAGTGCATTGGATTTGGAATGTTCGGTCAGACTGGCTTTGATCTTTGATGGAAGCACTACTCTATCAAACTTGAGGAAAAGAGTGCATATAGGCACTAAAGTTACATCAACATTTTTCACTACCCAGTGGACTGCAGTGGCACCCTGATCAGAGATGTAAGTTGGAATTTCTCCCTCAGTGAGACCATTGAGCAGCCTAGTGTAAATAACAGCCGAGTGTAAATAACACCACGCGGATTCAGCCTTCAGTCACATAAACAAAAACAGGATAGACGTGGAGGAGCAAAGTTGCAAGCATTTGTTGGATTTTAATATATCAATTGGTCTCCAAAAGCAAAGTGCCGTTACGCAAACGAGATCAGAATTTCATAGGGGCTGCAACTACCCCAACACCTGTCTGGATGAAATGGACTAACCCTAGCAAATGATTTAGAAGTAGTTTGGGTTGGTGATTGGCTCATTACGAAAAATCTCCAATGATTTCCAGTGTTTCTGATTGCGCGCTTCTCCAACTGGGTCTCCCCTCGTGGAGGGGGTGGGCGATGGGGGGGGGGGGGCACAACACTGTGAATGTAACACTTCAGGCAGGCATCCCTCCTTAGGCTTGGCCTGTACCAAGGGGTACATGCAAACCCAACCTGTCGAACTGGGGCTGGGAATTACGTGTCACCCAGTCACCTGTTGTGCATCAGACATATGGGTAGCTTTCAGGAGGGCATGGGGAGGAAGAACAAAAAGAGGAACCTCAAACACCAAAGCGGAGGAAGGGTAGGAGGTGGAGAATGAAGAAAGAGGGAAAAAAGGGTGGGGGGACTTTTCTGATGTCAGGCTACTGAAAATTCAGAACACATTTCCAAAAATATCCCAGACATTTTCCCCAGGGATGCGGAAAAAGAAAAGGAGGAGCATAGACATGCAGCATGGAAGGGAAAAAATTCTGCAAGGACTCGGGCCCTGTGGTAGCCAAGCATGAACTCACAAAAAAGTTGTGAATGCCCTGGGGGTACAAACGATTATATCATAGCACAAAAAAGGTGTATTCCTGGGGAAAATTATGAATGTAAAAGGGAAAACTAACTTTTCAATTTATCTGGCTGCTTCAAGGACATCTAGTGTAAATCGTAACATCTTGATATATCTGTGCTTTTTTATGAATTGATCCTACTTCCCCAGCATAGTAAGCTATCTTACAACCACTTACTGTTACATGTATGGTGAGGAGTCTAAGAACAAATAGACGAATTTATGTGGTTCCAAGGAATCGAATGCATCTACAATAGGAGGTATCCGAGAGTGGGGGTTCATCTCTAGTAGGAAGTATCCTAGAGTGGGTTTGAATGCATCCTGAACTGTAATGATACGTTATGTCATACTGCACGTCATGACAAATGCTATGTTGGATGACGTGACGGTATGTAGCCTCAAAGCTCCATCTTGGGACTGTTGCTTTATCTTACATACATTAAAGACCTCTTGCATATTACATTGCCAAATGCTAAGTTTGTTTTGTTGCAGATGACACAAACATTGCAATAGATAGCAAGTCAAGTACAGATTTAGAAATTGCTGTTAATCAAATTTTCACTGACATTGATAAATGGTTTGAAGCTAATTCACGGTCCCTTAACTGTGAAAAGACCCACTACATGCAGTTCAGAACAAGCCAGAGATTTAAAAAAAATGGCTCTGAGCACTACGGGACTTAACTTCTGAGGTCATCAGTCCCCTAGAACTTAGAACTACTTAAACATAACTAACCTAAGGACATCACACACATTCATGCCTGTGCCACTGGACTCGCATTCGGGAGGCCGACGGTTCAATCCCTAAATCGCTCCAGGCAAATGCCAGGATGGTTCCTTTGGAAAGGCACGGCCGACTACCTTCCCCGTCCTTCCCTAATCCGATGAGACCGATGACCTCGCTATTTGGTCTCTTCCCCCTAACAACCCAACCCTCATGCCTGTGCCCGAGGCAGGATTCGAACCTGCGACTGTAGCGCCTAGAGCCACTCGGCCACTCCGGCCGGCAAAGATTTCATTCCAATGTGTGTATAACATATGAAGACATGCAGATCGAAGAGGTTGACAGAGTTGAATTTCTGGGATTACAGCTCCATAATATATTCAGTTGGGAAGGGTGCCCCACAGAATTTCTGAAGCGCCTAAACAAGTCTGTACGAGTATTTGCAGTGCAAATGATGTCAGACACAGTAGATATAGAAGCAACAGAAAAAAAAAACTTGCATACATTGCTTACTTTGATTCTACTACATAGTATTGGATTATATTCTGGGGTAACTCAGCAAACCAAGCAAAAGTTCTTACAGAGTGCCAAAGCGTGCAATAAGACTCATTTCTGGTGTAAATTCGAGAAACTTGTTGATGGAACTGGGTATTCTAACCACTCTTTCTCAGTATATTTATTCCTTAATGAAATCTGTCGCCGGCCGTTGTGGCCGAGTGGTTCTAGGTGCTTCATTCTGGAACCGCACTGCTGCTATGGTCGGAGGTTCGGATCCTGCCTCGCACAGGATTACATTATGTAAGGCAGTGAAGCATATACGTGAAACATGAGCTGCGAAGACGTTACATTTTGGCAAACAAACACATTTAATGGATGTCAGTGGAATGTATTATATTGTGACGGGTTAGTAAATCTTTTTTGGAGGAATGGCGAGAAAGAGAGAGATAGGGCACATCCAGATCTTTTATAGGGAAGTGCGTCTTACATGCTTTGTGTTGTGCCAGGTCTCATTGTTGTACGTACGTTGCAATCGGTTTTTGTGGAGTGCGAGAGGGGTACTGTCAGTAGCCGTTTTGAATCGCATAAAAAAAAACACGTGCCGAAACCCAGGATCGAACCAGGGACCTTTAGATCTTTAGTCTAACGCTCTCCCAACTGAGCTATTTCAGCCAACAAGAATTTCAACCATTATCAGTTCTGACGCTGGGACCGCCTCGCAACTGCACTTGATGACGTAAGCAGTAACCACTCCGAGGCCTACAAGAAAGGCAGCGAGCGAGCGAGTTCGTGACGGCACGCCGCGGCCTGTCTCTCTCGCGGGCCTCGTAACCACGTCGTCTTCTCTAGCGTGACGAGCACAGGTATGCAAGCAGAGCTGTGGGTCGCCTGGGTCAGGCGGCCCTGGGCGTGTATCGCGGGCAGGTGTTCGGATGTAAGGTTAGTTAGGTTTAAGTAGTTCGAAGTCCAGGGGACTGATGACCTCCGATGTTAAGTCCCATAGTGCTTAGGGCCATTTTGAAATTTGTTGCAAGTAATATGCCAGTTACCAACCAATAGCTCAATACATAGTATGAATACTAGGAATAAGAATTTACATAAAGACCTAAAATCACTTGTATTGGTCCAAAAAGGGGTCCAATATTCAGGAACGAGCATTTTTAATGAATTACCAGCAACCATTAAAAACTTGATTTCAGGTAAAGCACAGTTTGAAAGACTTTGATGGGCAACTCCTCCTCCTCTAGAGACGAATTTGTTAAAAAAGACTGTTAGGCCAGCTTAAGTAAAAATGTCTGTTGGATTTCACTTTTGACAGCACTTGGTCACAACAGTCAAGATTAGATTTTTTTGTGTATGATAAATATATTACAAGAGCATAACTGTGTTTCATTCTGCCAGTGTATTATTTCTGTAAACATTAGAAGTTCCAGTTTACTGTTATGTTTGTTTTGTTTTGTTTTGTTTTAGTACGCAGTGTCAAAACTGTAGAATACGAAGCCAAAGAGAGGAGTGAAAACCGACTACACGTTATCCCAATCAACGGAAGAGATGACAGCAAAACCCGGACGTGGAGAAAGGTCTACAAAATGCGCCATACAGAAACGGAAGTCCAGAACTAAAAATTAAGCGCCCTTCGCCACATTGCTATGACGGATAAAAAGTAAAACGCGGTCGACAGCCCAAGTGTCGTTCGCCAAAAAGCCGGTAACCCAGACTGCAAACACAAACTACAATTTAATGAAATATTCTTCCTACCATACTGTACACGAAGTATAGGTAAAATTTGGTATTTTGCTATTCTTCTTCGTGTTACAAGTTCTAACAGCCAGCAGGCCATTTATAAATAATGCATGATGCACTTGTGATTCTGCAGTCTCCTGAAAGAGTCCCTGTAACTCTGAAATAACTGAAGAACTGATTCACGAAATAAATATCCCATCTGTAGTGAAGAGACGCTCAGCAGACAGTATCCACGTCACAACGAAGATTTACATCGGGATAAAACCTAATTTTTCCAGCCTGAAATTTCCACAACCGGTGAAGATAGTAATTCTTTTATCACTGAATGATCCAATGGACGGGGTACTTTGTTATCCCCTTAAACCTTTTAAGTGTTTTTATTTATCAAAATACGAAAATAAAAACGAATGCAACTAATATATTTTGAAGGGCATACAATATTTCAAAAAAACAGAAGTGCAGTATCGTGTAGTAATGATAATGTTTATAGTGAAACATTTTACAAAATATTCTGGAAGTTTGGTCGCACTATCTGCCTATAAAGGATAAGTTTCTAATGAAGTCGAGGTCAAACAGCATTCTGTTTACCAGACTTTGAACAAACATTTAGGGCATATTTAAGCATTTTAAGAAATGAAGTTTTCTATCTCTTCCCTGCCATTAGGATCGTACAGCCAACAGGTCTTTGAGTTTCTCAAGGACAGACAGAATTAGAAGGGTATAACTTTGCGACAGTGCACAACGAAAGTGAGTGTCCACTTTTGTGGTATAATTTCTAAAGTGGGTATACTATCTGTCCAGAAGTATGTGGACACCTATTAGTGGACTTTAATAGGGGGACTGTACAGTCTTTTCCTTTACAATGTCCTGAATTCTGCTGCCATCGCCTGCACTGATGTGTCTGAAAGTTTGTGCAGGAATGGCTGCCCAGTCTTCCCCAAGAGCCGAAAATGAAGAAGGTAGTGATGCTGGAAGCCAGGATATGGAGTGAAGTCGACGTAATATCTAATCGAAAAACTGTTGCACTCGATTCAGGTCAGGACTCTAGGCAGGTCAGTCCCTTCCAGGAATGTTATTGTCCACAAACAGGGTGATTTGCATGATGATACAAATAGTCGAGTCTCTGAACTGTTACTCTGCTGGAGACAGTACAAACCGCTGTAAAATGTGTTCATGTCCTTTCCTATTTACCGATTTCTTATTCGCAATAAGGTGGTCAATCCCAAGCCCTAAACTGTAACACCACCTCGTCCATAATTGCCACTAAACATTACGGCAGGTAACGTTCTGTTGGCATTCGCCAAATCTAAACCCGTCCAACGGACTGCCACCGGGTATATCGTGATTCATCACTCCGATTTATTCGCTTCCAGTCATCCACTGTCCTGTGGCATTGCTCTTTACACCACCTCAAGTATCCTTTAGCACTGACTATAAGAATATGTGGCTTGTGAGGAAGCTGTAAGTTGAATCCTGCCTAGTCGTCGAATATGGGGTGTCTACGAAACATGCTTTCTCGGATCGCTAGACAACAATTGAAGCAAATCGTATTAATGAGATTTATTACGAAAATTAAGTGCCAGGATTTGGGCTGGACATCATTAAAAGAAAGGCGTTATCCGTTGCGACGGAATATTCTCACGAAATTCCAACCACCAACTTTCTCCTCTGAATGCGAAAATATTTTGTTGACAACGACCTGCGTAGGGAGAAACGATCACCACGATAAGATAGGGAAATCAGAGCTCGTACGCAAAGATGTAGGTGTTCGTTCTTTCTGCGCGTTATACAAGATTGGAATAATAGAGAATTGTGAAGGTGTTTCGATGAACCCTCTGCCAGGCACTAAAATGTGATTTGCTGTGTATCCATGTAGATGTAGACAATACTTAACTTTGAGAAATACACAGATGTGTCGCAACCAAAGGGCGACATGCAAAATAATCAACGTTCTTCAGTATAACAATTCCAAGATTGAGGTACACAGAGTGTACGAGGAAAGTAATGAGTTTTGAAGCTTCTATCCAGTTGCTAGTCTTCAAGCTGCCATGTAACTGGCCGCAGCACAGGCTTACTGATTGTCCTATTATAACGAAATGCCACTGGACTGAGCCTGTCTGACTTTAAAGAAATGCGCTTGGGGGTTCATGAAGATGAGGCTTTGGAGTGTGTGCGTGTTTTTGTGGATATGTTTGTTCTGTATGGCCGCATCCATTCGGGCACAGCGTTTATGTTCTCTTCGCGTAGAGGTCGCGGCCGTCGCGTTGTCGTCCTGGAGAGGGGTCGGTCAGCGTGCGATTGGCTGACGTCTTCTCCACAGCCCTCTCTTCTCGCTCGTTCCAGACTGGCGTGCCGGCGCTTGACTTCACGCAGTAACACTACACACCGCTCTTTTTAGCTCCCTAAGCACAGTCATTGTTCTACCTGCACTACTTGTAGCACTTGCGAATTCAAAAAGGATTTCTTCCCTTGATATCAAGCGGTATTTTACAGCCGCCTTCCGCATTATTCGACGGTCCCTCTCCGTCAGCACGCAAAGTCCGCCTGATCTTGGTTTAGCTGTGGTTAGTTCTTCACGTCTCCACTTGACAAACACATCACCAGCAGTGGACTCTGACATCATTAGAAGTGTTGAAGTGTCCCTCATGGATTTTTTCCTCGCGTCAGATCCAGTGACTAGTCCACGTTCTCCTGACCGACCAATTCTCGTGTTACTGCATCTGTACTAACAACACGATAATGCCCGCCTCCTTTTGTACTGGCGGGTCCGCTGCTCGTCACCTCTCGTGGTCAGTTCCTTATTACGCAGGGGTGTCCGGATACTTTTGGTCACTCTTGTGTCCATGCGTGTAATTAAACTAAAAACACATTAATAATGGTACAAGGTACCTCCGTCATGAATCGTATGGCAGCTTGCAGATTATGTATGTGTACGTAGACTTAAATGTCGACGTGCATATGTAATTTATCCCCTTACCCATTCCCACTGTATAACAAATGAGAGTAATGAAATGAAATGTCGTGTGGTGAGGGTCTCCCGGCGGGAAGACCTGATCGCTCGGTGCAAGTCTTTTGAGGTGACGCCACTTCGGACCCTTGCGCGTCGATGTCGATGAAATAAGGATGATGAAGACGACACAAACACCCACTCCCTGAGCGGAGAAAAACCTCCAAACCAGCCGGGAATCCAACCCGGGTCCCCTAGCACGACAAGCTGGCTTATGGCCACTAAGCTACAGTGGCAGTCATGAAAGCAAGAAATGCAGCCTACTTGAAAAATAATTACTGTGTGAAAGTGAAAGCATTACATAAGGTATAGTGTTATAAACAAAATAGTAATTAATTAATTAGTAACCATGCGTTTTGCTTGAGTCTCGCTCTTATGTATTTACAGATACCTATCAACGTGTCAGGATGTTGTTTGTAATGGGAAGTTACAAAATCCAGGTTTGAAGTAATTTTGAACATCTCAGAAAATAATTTCAAGTTTACAACTGAAACTCTTACAGTGCTTAGCTATTGTTATTGTAGTACCGGCAAAAAACACTCGTCGGCAGTGTGGTGGTTCTTAGATTTACTTCTGGAGGGGGCCGAGTTGATGCTACAACACACACAAAGTAACAGAGCACTCTATTGTAACTTGAACAAGATGAGATACTTAAGTTTGAAACAATCCATGTCTACAGACACTTCATGTATATTTGGTACTGCCACTGAACACTACCGTATCACTTGGTACAATACAAGATAATGTTCTCTGCACTAAATGTACAATTGACTACAAACTTTGCTATACAGACCTTTCTAATACAACTCTCGCACTGCTGGCTCTGTAGTGAGACAAGGACGTAGACAAAGGGGGGATCCAGGGCATCCGGACCCCTCCCTCCCCCCTCCCTTTCCATTATCTACATGACATTACATACGACCTCGTTGCCGTCTAGAGGAATTGAAAAAAAAATCGATTTTTAATCATACAGCGAAAATGGGATACTCACTATCAAAACTCAGATAGGCCAACGTTAGATTTAACAACCGTAGCACTATCAGCTATCGTCCATCCCTATTTCAGCCAAGACAGTTGTTGGTCGTGCTTCAGCTCAGGTGTCGTTTTGTTTATCAGTTCATTTCCTACTTGCAGTTGAATTTAATGTAACTGTTATCGTTTGTTGGTTCTGTACTGTGTGCTATTGTGAGAGTTTCTAATTATGAATGGGTTTGTAACGAGAAAGAAGAGGAAAATCAATTCTGAGTCTCCCGTTAACGAAATGGTAAGTTAAAAATATGTACGCACTGCTATAAGAACATAATTACCTTTCTACATATCTATCTGTCTCCAGCAGCACTGGAGTTATTATTTGGAGGCTGGCAGAACTTTGGGGTGACAATATTTCAGTATTTCACCAGGAAGTGTAGCGGTAAATACCATTACAAACAACACTAAATTAAAGTCAGTTCATAAAAATACATTATTATTTGTGTGAGTCGCCCAAAAATCTCGTTGATCAACAAAAGTATCGCCCAAATGGCAATTGTGGCATTCTTTAAAACATCTGCTCAATATTTTATCATTAGTAGCGCAAATGACAAAATGTCGCCCAGTCTAGTCATTCACGCTGTACTCAGTTACGAAAAGCATTTCAGATACGGATCGCTGAGAAGTGGTTCGCGGAGAGCAAAAGGAGTATGTGATGACAGCATATTTTGTAGTTCATCCGTTTCTAAAAGATTTTTTCAGTGGGATGCTTTTCATTCGAGCCTAATGCAACCTACACACCACCCTCCCACTTTCATCCAAAATCTCTTCGTACTACTACACTCAAGAGCCAAAAAAAAAAAAAATTAAAAAAGACCTGGTACACTAAATCCGTATGAGTACGAAGGGGGTGGAGATATGTTCTGAACAGCAAGTTGCAAGCCGTGACAGATATCCTTAATAATGTTGACGTCTGGGGAGTTTGGTGGCCAGCGGAAGTGTTTAACCTCAGAAGAGTGTTCCTGGAGCAACTCTGTAGCAATTCTGGACGTGTGCGGTGTGGTATTTTCCTGCTGGAATTTCCAAGTCTTGGAATGCACAAGAGACATGAATGGATGCGTGATCAGACAGAACGCTTACGTGCGTGTCACCTGTCCGAGTCGTACGCAATTGTATCAGGGATCCCATATCACACCAATTGCACACACCCCACACCATTACGGAATCTTCAGCAGCTTGAGCAGTCCCCTGCTGACATACCGGGTCCATGGATTGATGAGGATGTCTCCATACCCATGTACGTCCATCGAGTCGATACAATTTGAAACGAGACTCGTCCGACGAGGCAACATGTTTCCAGTCATCAGTATTCCAGTATCGGTGTCGACGGGTCCAGGCGAGACGTAATGCTTTGTGCCGTGCGGTCATCAAGGGTATACGTGTGGACCTTCGTCGCCGAAAGCCCATATCGATGATGTTTGGTTGATTGTTTCGCACGCCGACACTTGCTAATGGCCCAGCATTGCAATCTGCAGCAAGTTGAGGAAGGGTTGCACTTCTGTCACGTAGAAGGATTCTTTTCAGTTGTCGGTGCTACCGTTCTTGCAGGACCTTTTTACTGCCGCAGTGATCTCGAAAATTTGGTGTTTTACCAGATTGCTGATATTCACGGTACACTGGTGGAAATGGAAATGAGCGTTTGGCGTCATTGGCCGGGAGGCCCCTCGCGGGGCAGGTCCGGCCGCCATATCGCAGGTCTTATTACATTCGGCGCCACATTGGGCGACCTGCACGCCGGATGGGGATGAAATGATGATGAACACAACACAACACCCAGTCCCTGAGCGGAGAAAATCTCCGACCCAGCCGGGAATCGAACCCGGGCCCAGAGGACGGCAAGCCGTCACGCTGACCACTCAGCTACTGGGGTGGACGGTACACTGGTGAAATGGTCGTACGGGAATGTCCCCACTTCATCGCTATCCCAGAGATGATGTGTCCCATCGCTGATACGCCGACTATAAAACCACAATCAAACTCATTTAAATCTTGATAACCTGCCATTGTAGCAGCAGTAACCGATGTAACAAATACCCCAGACACTTGTCTTATATAGGCGTTGCCGACCACAGCACAGTATTCTGCCTGTTTACATATCTCTGTATTTGGAGACGCATGCCTGTACCAGTTTCTTTGGCGCTTCGCTGTATAATACTAAATAACTGAAGCCAGAAATTCCACGAGCAATTAAATCTTAAAAAATGCATACATTCACACGCTATGAAATGACTTAACACGCACAATTCAAGGAAAAACATGCATTGTCAGGATTCAACATTTTGTTGTAACGCACTTTATTTTATTTTAAAACAATGTGCAACAACCAGTTGTTCCAAATTCTGCATTGACTTGGGATGGCTCTACGTGTTGAGCCGCTGAGCTGGCAATCCGTGGATTCGGGAGGTGATGTGGTTTGAAAATGCTTTTCTATGGTTTCCCATTTTCAGTTTCGGTAAATACTGTAGGTGCCAACCAATTACTGCCTATCGAGCGAGATGGCGCAGTGGTTAGCAAACTAGACCCGCATTCTGGAGGACGACGGTTCAAACCGGCGTCCGCCATCTTGATTTAGGTTTTTCGTGATTTACCTAAGTCGCTTCAGGTAAATGCCGGGATGGTTCCTGTGAAAGGGAACGGCTGACTTGCTTCCCCATTCTTCCCTAATCCAATAGGACCGATGACCTCGCTGTTTGGTCCTCTCCCCGAATCAACCAACCAATTCTTTCCGAATACCTTTGATTGCTGACAGATTCCATTTCCCTTAAAGAAGCAGACCCTTCGCTTAAAGGAAACGAGCTGCATCGAAGCAGAGTCGACCATCTTATTGGAGACTCCTGGCACCAAAAGCCATATGATAAATACATAATATCCAAATTCTCCTCAGTTAGGCTTATGCACTTGTCTGCTGTGGCATTCTTTAATGTCGATAACGGTCTTTCTCACATTGCAAGGAATTGCAGATTCATACTTACGTGAGGATATTTGGCAAAGAGTAAGGTTGAATATGGTTCAAATGCCTCTGAGCACTATGAGACTTAACTTCTGAGGTCATTAGTCTCCTAGAGCTTAGAACTACTTAAACCTAAGTAACCTAAGGACATCACACACATCCATACCCGAGGCAGGATTCGAACCTGCGACCGTAGCGGTCGCGCGGTTCCAGACAGAAGCGCTTAGAACCGCTCGGCCACTCTGGCTGGCAAGGTTGAATAATTCCAAATCATGATTACGCTTATCGGTTATGGATATTTTACAACCAGTTACTGTTAACTGAATGCAAATACGTTTACACTGCGAAAGCGCAATTTTGTCAGCGTCCAGAATGCGCTCTACAACTGTTGCTCGTTACAACGACCTTGAAAAAAGATGTGATATCCTGATTATGCTTACCATTTCGGATATTTTAGAACCAGTGGCTGTTAACTGAATGTAAATACTGCACATAAAATTGCAACCACTCACGTTTTTGAATAGTTATTTATTATTCCATCAACCGTGTTTCGAACCTTTTCGGGTTCATCTTCAGATGGTTTTCTGAAAATTACATCACTATTTCTAGCATAATAATGTAGCGCCATGAGTATTGTTAATATGGCAACAAAATTTTAGTTTTGTACTTACTACGACAGTATGGATGGCTTTTATCCGTTAGTGTTCAACTGTCTGCCTCCATTTTGATGGCCAGTTGGTACATCACTTCACACACTTTTACACAATCTGTATACATTTACACTGTGGGAGCGAAATTTTGCCAGCTTACTGCATGAGCTCTATGACTGTTGTTCGTTACAAAGACTTGACAAATGATATGAAATAGGCCTATATTTTGTAAAGATCTAAACTAAAATTTTGCATCCATATCGACAGATAAACAATACTCATGGTGATACATTAAATCAAGTTCCATGTTTGTCACAAAGCAAGCACGCAGCATTGTGCTAGAAATAATGATGTAACTTCCAGAAAACTACCTAAAGATGAACCTGAAAAGTTTCGGAACCCGGTTCATAGAATAATAAATAATTAAAGTAAGTGACTGATCACAGTTTTATGTATTTACATAAATTCCAAATACTTCGAACTTTCGCTACCAGGAATTGTTCTAGCTTCACTGTCGAACAGAGAACCTTCCAAAAGTGCTGTCGCTAATAATAAGTGTGTCGAAAAAAATTAGTGCTCGAACATTCCTGATCACTTCCTCAGCTCATATCTAAAGAAGAAGAGCCTAAAATTACCTGGGAGGATGAAGGGAGATTGAAACATGACCGCCTCTTAGTGGTTTGCCAAAATATAGCATCAACAAGTAACCAGATCATAAATTCGCTTGGTGAAAACTCTGAGATCATTGTCGAATAAAACGGTTTATCGTTCTTTATGGAAATTTCCATGAGACTTTTTAAGGTCCTCTTTAGCGAATCGGACATTCCGCCCCCCCCCCCCCTCACCCCTCAAAATCACTCGTTTTGAGAAAATCCTGGCTACGTTCTCCAGTGAGGCTATCCTGTCGTCTTCGGCGATCCTTGCAGACTGAACCGAGCGGCAGTCCGCTCTGACGAAAGTAACCATCCTGCAGCGGTGGTGTGTGGAGCTCTTGAATGTGTGTCTGCCACGACGTCTCGCGTTTGTCGCTGCACCTGCAGCGAATCGGCTTACTTTTGTTTCCGTCGCGAGGTACCCTATTTGTCACTGGACCTCGTTCTTTAGACGGCACATAAGTTATCTTGAGAGCTTACGTCGAATTTCATGGCGATTGGTGCACGCAAAATGACATTATTAATTCACAGGTTGGTGTCTGATTTTTACGACCAGCACAGCGTACAATGTACGACTGGGCCTGATGCCTGCGAACACAGAGATGACAGATGGCAGTTTCTCCTGGGGACGCCCTTTAGTGCAAGCGGGTACTGAGAGCAGTAAGGAGACTCTTACAACTGCATAACAGTCAACACAAATCGCAATGCCACACTTTCAGTGTGCCCGGTTTTCGTCTTTGGGAAATAACTTCCGAGTAACCTTTCGTGCAATATGTCTTTGTGGTCGAAGACAAATATAGAAACAGCTGAAGCTGATCATAGCCATTAATTTTTGTTCCATACAAGACTCACTGAACAACAACAAATAACTATAATAAATTTATTGGGCCATCTGTTTCTGATACTCTTCTGATTAATAGCAAATAATTGTTATAAAATGATCGGCTTGTCTATTTCTGATGCTCTCAAATGTTACTACCTGTAAAGATACGAATGTTTGGTTATATAATTCTTAGCGAAAAAAATGCAGATTTACCGACAAACGTTTAAATTTCGCACAGGCTTGTTCACAGGTTCATGTAGTATCGGTGTAGTTTTCCCATTTGCATCAGTATTCTGAATGTAGAAATAAAATTTGTATGAACAATAAGACATTGTGAGGAGTGACCTCAAGTTACGCCGCGGAGGCTTAACATCGTTCTCGGAGCAGGCCCTTAACAATACAACATCGCCTGAAGCGGCTTGTGCTGTTGCCTAGCATTACTTCGATATTGATTCGATTTCTTCGCGAATTAGTATCTCTCAACGAGCACTTGATTTTGTGGAAGAAGTGGTATAGTTCCAACCAAGAGTGAAAAGCGGCTTTAATCGAACCTTGAGAAGGAGCTGAGCGTACTCTCTCAAGGCGGGGCTGTGAGTCAGCTGAATAAGGTACGTGATCAACGTCCCTGCTCATAGCTCAAACACACCGTCCTCTGTCACATAGGCTGGCCAAAGAAACTCTTCCTCTCTGCGCGACAGCGTTGACTGTTGACATTCCCAGCCACTTAAAATGAATAGAATGATGGTTACTAAGATCAATAACTTCGGTTCAGCAGCGTGTATCTACACCATCTCTGCGTTTGAGCCTTACATATTTTAGTCCCTTCTAACGTGCAAATTTGTATAATACACTATGTGATCAAAAGTATCCGGACACATGGCTGAAAATGACTTGCAAGCTCGTGGCGCCCTCCATCGGTAATGCTGGAATTCAATATGGTGTTGGCCCACCCTTATCCTTGATTCAGCTTCCACTCTCGCATGCATACGTTCAATCTGGTGCTGGAAGGTTGCCCAGGAGTGCTGCACTGAGGAGAGGTATCGATGTCGGTCGGTGAGGCCTGGCAAAAAGTCGGCGATCCAAAACATCATAAATTTGTTCTATAGGATTCAGGTCAGCATCCTGTGCAGGCCAGTCCATTACAGCTATGTTATTGTCGTGTAACCACTCCGCCACAGGCCGTGCATTATGAACAGGAGCTCGATCGTATTGAAAGATTCAATTGCCTTTGTGCTGCACGTGTCACTTCACGTTTCCACTTCACTATCACATCAGAAGTAGTGCCCCTAGGGATGTTTAGGAGTGTGGAAATATCGCGTACAGACTTATGACACAAGTGACACCCAATGACTTGACCACGTTCTAAGTCTGTGAGTTCCGCAGAGCGCCCCATTCTGCTTTCTCACGATGTCTAATGACTACTGAGGTCGCTGATATGGAGTACCTGGAGGTAGGTGGCAACACGATGCACCTAATAAGAAAAACGTATGATTTGGTGGTGACCGGATACTTTTGATCACGTAGTGTATGTACGAGGCAGGCTCAACCATGTTTGCTGAACTCTGTTTCCTGTAGACATAGTCAGCGTATGTAATTATTATTTTTTTAAGATTCTACTGATTGTGCCGCATCCACTTTTATTTTACAATTTTTTAGTTTACGATAAATTTCGTATTTTTTCTAATTTAATTTCGAGCTGCGTGTTACTGCACGTAAAATCCTTTTGTACTGTTCGATTTTCATGATGGTTACAATCCAGTGTGCCTCATATACAGATCAACATTGGTTTTGATGAAAAGGAGTCAAATTATGTTTGTTTAATTTATTATACATATTCTGCAACATTTTGTCGCCTTTTTATTTACGTTATTGACGACACACCCTAAACCCCATTTTCCCCCCTCTCTTCCGGCTTGGGGCTTTTAAAAGTTAATAACTACAGGAGGACGTCTTGTGTGGCGTAATGATAACTTTGTTTAGCACGGGCCATTGTGTAGAATTATGATTGTAGCTTGGAGAACAAATATAGCTAACTGAAAATTAACTCCAAATTATAATATAACTTAAAACGACATAAGCAGCAAGTGATAGGAAATTTGTCGGAGGCACGATTTACCGACAAACATCATCTTAGTTCAGCCAATTTTAACGAAATATTTATGTTATATTCACAAAAGTTACTCGCGAATCGGTCTGTATATTGGTTAATACCGTATCGAGAGTCCTGCAGTTGTTCCTGAGATTTGCCTTCAGACACAGACAGATAAAAACTAGACCTGATTGAATGCAGAGTGTAATAAGTATTGTCTCTCGACACAGCAACTATAAAGGGCGATCAAAAAGTTTCCGTTTGAGGACCTTGCTGCAGCGCGTATGCAACATACTGCCACTCCGATGTAGGTATACAAGCAACCACATGTAGGGGGTGCGCTGAACGCAGAAACGAGAACTATGGCGATGTTATCACCAAATGCGTCCAAACAGGACCAACATTCTGTTAGTCTTTTCTTGGATGTGGAAGAACAAACACTGGTAGACGTACATCAGAGCCTGAAGAATGTGTTCGCAGCGCGGGATAGCCGCTCGGTCTCAACGTCTGTGATTTCCCTAAATCGCTCCAGGCAAATGCCGGGATGGTTCCTTTCAAAGGGCACGGCCGACTTCCTTCCGCATCCTTCCCTAATCCGATGAGACCGATGACCTCGCTGTCTGGTCTCCTGCCCCTAAACAACCACCCAACCCCCAAACCCTCTCAACGTCTTGTCACGGTCCGCGCGTCTCCACGCGTCGGAAGTCCGAGTCCTCCCTCTGGCATGGGTGTGTGTGTTGTCCATAGCGCAAGTTACTTTAAGTAAGATTAAGTATTGTGTAAGCTTAGGAACCGATGACCTAAGCTGTTTGGTCCCATATCATGGAAAAAAAGTTTCGGTTCAGCACGTCTGTGGAATGGTGAGCCAAGTTCTGTGTTGGTCGCCATTCGAGACAAGACGCCAGTCGATCTAGGAAGCGAGCACAAGTTACTTCAATTCAGATGGGAGACACTCGAGCACCCGCCCTATAGTCCAGATCTCTCCCTGTGCAGTTATCACACCTTCAGTTCCTTAAAAATTGCCTCGAAGGGTCTACGATTGCTGTCGGACGAGTATATGCAGCACGTAGTTACAGACTTCTTCATGCAGCAGGACACAGTCTTGGACCAAATGGTTATCTTCCGCCTGGTGCATGTGCGGGATCATTGCCTCAATGCTCACGACGATTTTGTCTGACTGGCATATCGATTCTGGACTTAATAACCTTGGAATGGAAACCTTTTGATCGTCCACTATTTATTGCAATTAACTGTTATTTCGCGTCGAAAATTATTTTTCCACTCCACAGCTATATTTTCGTTGTAATGAAATGTCATAAGATTTAAAAGTGCCTATTGGGGAGCTGAATCTAGAGGTACACCTTTTGCGAAACGGGCCCACCAATCACGAATCAAATCTTCAAAGCTAAGAATGTCTTTCTCACATTCTGCGACACACTGACAATTTTGCTCTTGAAAATTATCTTAGCCTGTGGCCTTAATTGCTCTTTTTTATGGATATAAGTCCTGAGACTGATGCAAGAAGGTCTCCTCGGACTTTGGAAGAGATAGTTAGAGGCATCGAGAGATTGAAGCCTTGGGTTGCCCGAGATGCTCGTCAAACCCTTACTTCGCGAGAGGGCAGCCTGTGGTGTATTGAGACCTGCGTTAAGTGTTCCAGTACAGCGAACGTTTCACCCTGACTGACAGTTTCGGAATCTGATCATTTTGCAAATATTGGCTAGAGTACTAAGTGAGTGACGATGTACAAGTCTCAGAAATAAAACACGGCCGCCGACTGCCCGCAGCAGAGACTAAATCGGTGTCAAGTTTGCCAATGTACCTGGCTGCCCTACACAATTCTGTCTGGCCATATGCATGACCTGACAACGCTGCAGGATGCTGAAGTGTATGGAGGACGTGCTGTCATTCTTCACTAACCATTACAGAACTGTATTTGATCGTGACCTAGTGGAAGTCGGTTCATAGCCGCGACACGAAGCGGACCTACGAGGCACTGTGAGGAGCGCTCTGGAGGCATATCTTTGTTTACACATTAGCGAACGGTGCGGTGCACGTCTCTATCATCATGTTCTGACCTGCAATGGCGTTGTCTTACAACCATGCGAATATACAGATCACCTTTCATACGGAACATGCATGATCTCGAGCATGGGAAGTGGAACAGTTCGAAAGTGACGAACTCCATACCGTGCCTGAAAGTGTTGTAGGAACTGACTTGTCCATCAAGAGCAGCATCATGTATTTCAAACTGCAGACTGAAAAACTTTAGGCTGATGTTGTGTGGCGTTTCTCCCAAGAACTGATATTCAGCATCTGGATGGCCACGTTGGAGCTGTATCAGTTGATCACTCAGAGATCGGCCTCCGCTTCCTACACGTTTCTGAACTTCCCTTTTAGGTACTGGAAGACGTGTTTGTTTCTGCCTTTTGACCATACGGAAATGGCATCAGTCACGTCGCAGAAAAACGGCGGATCTGACGGGTCTTAAGTAGCGTGCATCAGATCAAACTTGAACTGACAAATCATGTATCTTCTTATTTGATGATTGGTGCCGTGTGGGTGATCATAATTTACGACAGTCAGCCACGAACTTGTGCAGGCTGCGGCAAGAAGGGCCACATCTGGTCGACTTAACTCTGCAGACGCCTGTTTCAGACGCTGGTAGGAGATGGCGCACCATCCGTGACATATTTAGTGCTCCTTGTCACCTACGCCACTGTAACAAAGGTGTCGGATGCACCCGCCTAGATTCCTTCCGATCTGCCATAGTTGACAGCCACTGACGTGAAAGCGAGTCTTCAGATTCCCTCTTCATCACTTCTGGAGGAAATGACGCCCTTGCACGCCCGTCAAAACCCGAGAAGCGATCTTACAGTAGCGATGGACGTCGACTGTAGTGTCGTACCAATCTCTGCTTTCCTCGCAGGTGGGACTGGATCGATTAATGGCCAATCTCATTCCAATACAGAACAAAACGTTCAGAACCATAAGTCAATAAGGGAGCGCAAGAAACGTAGTCGTATGCCACATGACGACTGTCTCCTCAGGATGGCCGCATGGGACGGCAAACCGACGTCGGAAAGCGCATCAATCTCGGAAGGCCAAGGGGACGCCCTACCTCTTTACAGAGGTGGTCTTATCGTCTTACCTCTTTTCTTGAGTCATCAAGATACATTGGTGCTGGGTGGTGGCTTTAATTGGATCCTCCACGCCAAAGATTAGTTGCTGTGACATTCACCTTGCACAGAGCTTGCAACGATCATCGACCATCTCCAATTTGTGGATATGTGGGAACATGTTCATGGCGACTGCCCTAATTTCGTGCACTACAGCACACATTCTTCAACTTGCCTTGATCGCATTTATATCTCACGCTCACTAGCGGGAGGTACCTGACTAGCTGAAAGTAAGTTTCCACATCTACATCTACATGGATACTCTGCAAATCACATTTTAGTGCCTGGCAGAGGGTTCATCGAACCACCTTCACAATTCTCTATTATTCCAATCTAGAATAGCGCGCGGAAAAAATGAACACCTAAAGCTTTCCGTACGAGCTCTTATTTCCCTTATTTTTTCGTGGTAATCGTTCCTCCCTATGTAGGTCGGTATCAACAAAATGTTTTCGCATTCGGAGGAGAAAGTTGGTGATTGGAATTTCGTGAGATGATTCCATCGCAACGAAAAACGCCTTTCTTTTAACGATTTCGAGCCCATATCCTGTATCATTTCTGTGACACGCTCTCCCTTATTTCGCGATAATACGAAACGAGGTGCCTTTCTTCGAACTTTTTCGATATACTCCGTCAGTCCCATCTGGTAAGGATCCCACACCGCCCAGCAGTATTCTAAAAGAGGACGGACAAGCGTAGTGTAGGCAGTCTCCTTAATAGGTCTGTTACATTTTCTAAGTATCCTGCCAACACAACGCAGTCTTTGGTTAGCCTTCCCCACAACATTTTCTAGGTGTTCCTTCCAATTTAAGTTGTTCGTAATTGTAATACCTAGGTATTTAGTTGAATTTACGGCTTTTAGATTAGACTGATTTATCATGTAACCGAAGTTTAATGAGTTCCTTTTAGCACTCATGTGTATGACCTCACACTTTCCGTTATTCAGGGTCAACTGCCACTTTTCGCACCATTCAGATATTTTTTCTAAATCGTTTTGCAGTTTGTTTTGATCTTCTGATGACTTTATTAATCGTTAAACGACAGCGTCATCTGCAAACAACCGAAGATGGCTGCACAGATTGTCTCCCAAATCGTTTATATAGACAAGGAACAGCAAAGGGCCTATAACACTACCTTGGGGAACGCCAGAAATCACTTCTGTTTTACACGATGACTTTCCTACCTCGAACTGTGGCCTCTCTGACAGGAAATCACAAATCCAGTCACATAACTGAGACGATATTCCATAGGCACGCAATTTCACTACGAACCGCTTGTGTGGTACAGTGTCAAAAGCCTTCCGGAAATCCAGAAATACGGAATCGATCTGGAATCCCTTGTCAATAGAATTCAACACTTCATGTGAATAAAGAGCTAGTTGTGTTTCACAGGAACGATGTTTTCTGAACCCATGTTGACGGTGTGTCGATAGACAGTTTTCTTCTAGGTAATTCATAATGTTCGAACACAACATATGTTCCAATATCCTGCTACATATCGACGTTAACGATATGGACCTGCAATTTAGTGGATTACTCATACTACCTTTCCTGAATATTGGTGAGACCTGTGCAGCTTTCCAGTATTTGGGTACGGATCTTTCGTCGAGCGAACGGTTGTATATGATTGTTAAGTATGGAGCTAATGCATCAGCATACTCCGAAAGGAACCTGATTGGTATACAGTCTGGACCAGAAGACTTGCTTTTATAAAGTTATTTAAGTTGCTTCACTACTCCGAGGATATTTACTTCTACGTTACTCATGTTGGCAGCTGTTCTCGATTCGAATTCTGGAATATTTACTTCGTCTTTTTTTGTGGAGGCATTTCGGAAGACCGTGTTTAGTAACTCTGCTTTGGCAGTACTGTCTTCCATAATATCTCCACTGCTATCGCGCAGAGAAGGCATTGATTGTTTCTTGCCGCTAACATACTTCACATACGACCAGAATCTCTTGGGATTTTCTGCCAGGTTTCGAGACAACTTTTCATTGTGGAAACTGTTATAGGCATCTCGCATTGAAGTCCGCGCTAAATTTCGAGCTTCTGTAAAAGATCGCCAATCTTGGGGATTTTGCGTCTGTTTAAATTTGGCAAGTTTATTTCGTTGTTTCTGCAACAGTGTTCTAACACGTTTTGTGTACCAAGGAGGATCTGCTCCGTCGTTTGTTAATTTTATTTGGTATCAAACTCTCAATTGCTGCCAATACTATTTCTTTGAATTTAAGCCACATCTGGTCTACACTTACATTATTTATTTGGAATGAGTGGAGATTGTCCCTCAGGAAGGCGTCAAGTGAATTTTTATCTGCTTATTGAATAGGTATATTTTTCGCTTATTTTTCGGGGGTTTGGGGATTACAATATTCAATCTCGCTACGACAACCCTGTGTTCACTAATCCCAGGATTATTTGTTGCTAAGAGGTCAAGTGTGTTTTCACAACCGTTTACTATTCGCGTGGGCTCATGAATTAACTGCTCGAAATAATTTTCAGAGTATGTGTTTAGCACAATTTCGGATGATATTTTATGCGTACCTCCGGAATTAAACACGTATTTCCGCCAACATATCGAGGGTAAGTTAAAGTCACCACCAAATATTATCGTACGAGTTGGGTACGTGTTTGAAATCAAACTCAAGTTTTCTTTGAACCTTTCAGCAACTGTATCATCTGAACTGGGAGGTTTGTAAAAGGATCCAATTATTATTTTATTCCGGTTGCCAACAATGACATCTGCTCATACTAACTCACAGGAAGTATCTACTTCAATTTCGTGAAAAGTTAAACTACTTCTGACAGTAACAAACATGCAACCGCCAACCGTGTTTAGCCTATTCTTTCGGAACACCGTTAGGTTCTTCGCAAAAATTTCGGCTGAGCTTATGTCCGGCTTTAGCCAGCATTCAGTGCCTATAACGATTTGAGCATCAGTGCTTTCTATTAGCACTTGGAGCTCTGGTACTTTCCCAACACAGCTACAACAATTTACAACTGTTATGCCAATTGTTCCTTTATCTACGTTATTCCTGCATTTAGCCTGCTCCCTTTGTGACTGAAGCCCTTCTTGTGTTTTCCCGATACCCTCTAACCTAAAAACCCACCCAGTCTACGCCACACAGCCCCTGCTACCCGTGTAGCCACATCCTGCATGTAGTGGACAGCTGACCTATTAAGTGGAACCCGAAACCCAACCAGCCTTTGGCGCAAGTCGAGGAATCTGCAGCCTACACGGTCGCAGAACTGTCTGAGCCTCTGATTGAGACCCTCCAACCGGCTCTGTACCAGAGGTCCGCAATCGGTCCTGATGACTATGCTGCAAATTGTCAGCTCTGCTTTCATCTTGCGAGCAAGACTGGCAACCTTTACCACTTCTGTTAGCCACCCGAAACCAGAGAGAATCTCTTCTGATCCAAAGTGATACACATCATTGTTACCGACGGGAGCCACCACCTGCAGTTGGCTGCACCCTGTGCTTTTCATGGTATCCAGGAGGACCCTTTCCACATCTGGAATGATTCCTCCCAGTATGTGCACGGAGTGGACCTTCGATTTCTTACCATCCTTGTCGGCCAAGTCCCTAAGGGTCCCCATAATGCGCCTAATGTTGGAGCTCACAAATACCAATAATCCCACCCTCTGTGATTGCCCGGATATTGCAGGCTGAGTGGTTTCCTCTGAAACAGGACAGGCGACAGCATCTGGCTCAGCGACAGTGTCAGCCACAGACAGCACCTGGAACCTGTTTGTCAGACAAACCGGGAAGGCCTTACATGAGACCGCCTGGGAAGTCTTGCACCACCTTCTTCAACCCGGGGCGACCTCCCACTCGACCACAGGTGAAGGGTCAGCCTCAGTGCCAGCAGTAACTGGGTTGGCCACTGGTGAGGACCGATCGGAGGTCTCGGACGTGCTGGACGTCCGTTGGATCCCCACGGCCGGCCCACAGCAGTTTGTCGGTTTTTCCGATCATGCGCCATTTGCCTGCACTGTCACACTCGACAAACAGATGGTTTGGAATGGAGGGGTGTTTGGAAGGTGAATGTGGCCCTATTGGCGTCTCCTGACTGTTTGCAACTTATCGATGTGACTTGGCATTCATGTTGCCAATGCCATGGCTCTTAATTGTCTACGTTGTAATGGTGGCTGTTATGCACAAAAGCTGCACTCTATTTGTCCTCGATGACTTATGACAGCTTGGAGGAGGCAATCCCTGAACTTTTTCTATCGAGTGATGAGGGACTGCTCTATAATGCTTTTTCACCTGAACGATGTACAACAGTGAACTGTGCCAAAACACAGGCTGCAGCCCTTACTCGCCGCCATCTTGAAGGGATGCTAGTGTGAGGCACTCTTGTGACCATATGCGTTTGGAAGCTCCATTGATGTACCACCTACTAGCAACAGGCGACAACGGCGCCATCCCCAATTTCGAACCTTCACTAGTGACGAAGGCAGCTAATATGACACCTAATGTGGCTTTGGACTCGCCCTTCACGGCCATTGTGCTCCCCATTTACGAGCTGTCATTGACGAAGTCTCTTGGTGCGTGTTCATCATGATACCAGAGGAAGCGGTTAATAATAGAGGCATCAGTAAGGGAAGACGAAGTCCTTGTTCCTATCCTAGTGGGAGCTGCTAACATGTCATCTGACGGCATCCCCTCGAATTTTATCGAGCTCTCCGACATCTCTTAGCACCCAAATGGACTGGATTGATGTCCACCATGGTGAGGGCCCCGTTGCCTTTGTAGAGGGCCCCATTGTCCCATTCACGAACCACAAGAGTGTCCATACTTTCAGAGACTGTCTCCTCTTGACCGTACTAAATAGTGACATGAAGTTCATTACACGCTTTTTGGCAATGTAACTTAAGAGAACGGCTCGTTATGTCATGTCCTACGACCAGGTGTCACTAGGCGGAGCATGCAACATTTGGAAAGCGCTCACCCGCTATAGGGGTATGATTGCCCTCATTTGAGCTCAACATTTTCCTGCAGCGTAGGCCTCCTCAGAGCCATATCCGTCACATGGGATGCACAGAAACCATTGTTGAAGTCATACGTTTCCTGGACAGTGCAACATCCTAGGTCCTGTATAATAGCAGGCTCACACAACTGATCTTATCATGTGTTGTGCAGTGCTGTACGCTTTCGCTCTAGAACCATTGTTATGTGGACTACTACAACGACTGAAGGGGATGTCCCAAGGTGGACATCGATTTTTCTGCACCGCCCTTCCAGACGATTTGGTCCTCTGCCTTGGAAGTGCTGAAAATACCTGGGTGGCATTTGCGTAGGTGGCGATCCATGGAAAAGTGTCGCACGGATCTCTTAATGTACGTAAATTGCGAGCTATGTGTATCGGTATAGGCCTGCCTCAGTGGAGCATTGACTCGCAGAATGTGAGCGATACCTTAATCTGCCTTCACGTCGATTTTATGATTGACCTGCGGCGCTCTGTGGCCATCAACTGCAGATGGCTGCTGCAGCAGATCGGGTTTTGTCTTGTTAAACATCACCTCCACTGCCTTTACCTTCTGCATTGTACACGCTATGTCAACACCTACATAGCATCACAGATTCCTCATGTGGTGTAGACTCTTCCGGTCATGCACACGCTAGTTGGCCAAATGTTAGCGGCAGTAGTTTCCTTCGTTTGTAGATCCACATGGCAATGACGTCGATTGCTCCACTCACATACTCTCTATCGGGTTGACGTCCGGCGATCGTGGAATGAACGCGATTAGCTTTGTCCTGTCTTGGCCCTGAAATCAGTCCTGAATAGCACCGCTTTGATGGATGGAACTGTGGTCCTGTAAATAAGGTTCATTTCATTCCCGTGTATTTTAAAAAACAAAGCAACTAGCACGGTTTGTTGGTATTTTCTACAGCATTTAAGAATTCAACTCCTGCCGTAGCTGAGAGATCTAGGCTAAATAGCCGATGAGGGACGCGGTTTACAGAGTCCCAACACATGATGAGAGTCGTAGCCTGCTGAGAGGCACCTTAGGACCAATCGGTTGAATCAGATGCGAATGACGTGGTATCGAAATGAGATGTATAAAAAATCGTACAATTTTAACTTCTGCGTTGCGACAGAGCTGTGCAATAACATCCCTCGGTGGAGTAACAAGCACCAGCTGTACAAGAAATATGAAATGAAATGGCCGGAGGACCCAACGGCGAAATTCGGTCGGCGGGTAGCAAGTTTCATTTCAGGTGACGCCACATTGGGCAGCCTGCGTGCCGGTGGTGATAAGGACAACTCAACACCGAGGCCACGAGCGGAGAAAATCGCAAATATGGCCGGGAATCGAACTCGCACCCGCTGCATTGGAGGCAAACACGAAATGTTCAACCATCGCGCAAATAGTCCAGAAGTTATATCAGATGCCTAACACAGATGAATAGAAAATTAGTAATAACAAAACAAGCATTTATGGTTGAGAGATTGCAACAATTCAACGTATCAGAGAAAATATGCAGCTCCAATGCAAAATCTACTGTACGCGATTTACATCTCTATGAATCCTGAGGATTCAAGCTGAGGTTCGGCTTGAAGCAACAGTAATTTATTTGCAGAGGACAAAGAACAGAAAAATGTAGGTGAAAACTGTAAAATTTCTGACTACGCGACAAAGAACAAAGAAGGCAAATGAATAAAATAAAAGAAGATGGAAACTCATTCGTTACATTTCTGACACATCCCCCTTCTCATGGATGTATTTAGCGGCAAATTGTGAGACTAGAAGCTATGAGGGCGACAGAGGAAACTAATTTCATGACATCGGGACTAGAACAAAATGCAATAACTATACTGGGGACAACAGCAGAATACTAAATGACAGAGTAGCATTGTTGCTATGACAGATTGTAGTCTTTAGGAAATGAAAAGGTGAATATATGAAAACTATCGAAAACCGTTATGTTATTTCCTGTTCAAATCTGCTGGAAATAGGGGTCTCATTGAAGTTACAGCAGCTCAACACTTATCCTCACTACGTATTCTCGATTACTAACGTAGCCCTAACTGTTGACGATGGCCTCAGTTTTCCACAGGCGCCCTATTCACCAAGCCGAGATGTAATCCCAAATGACAACAGAAAAGAATCCGGTTCTCTCCCATTACACAAAACACTTTGGACTGAAGCACTGTCCCCATGGCCAGTACACATAGTAATATTAAAGCCGTTTTGTGCATTTTGTGTTCAGACATCATTCCGTAAGTCGTCACCACATGGACTGAAAGTCAAATTAACATCGCGTTCACAATCACATTCAACCCAAAATTGAGTATTACTTTTGGTAATCGAATGTCGAAGCAATTTAACTTCGATAATACCAATACGAATATTTTGATAGCCGAAAGGGCCCATTACTACGCATCTATTAAGAATTAATTAAGATTTAACTGTAAGAGCTTGAGAAAATAAATAGAGGCCTTGGCCTTCGCTCCGTTTTCTTAACATTTTGTTGTTATTTTGGACCTCGGTGTTAGGAGTATTCCAAGTAGATATTCTCATTCATACGGCACTTTTCACCTTTCTTGTAAAAGCTTCAGTACCAATTAAATTGTAATCGTTGTGAGCAGATGATAGTAACAAGTGTATGTTCAGAATGGTATGGGTGCTCAGTGAATGTGGTGGTGTTAGGCTGTCCACGTGGTCTGAATGACATCAGTGATGACGCATTAACTCTATCGCTAATTACCTTAGTAATGGTAAGGTGGGGGCGACTGAGCTTCTTGTGGCAAACAACTCTGATTAAGCTCTCCATATATCATCTTGCTCTGCAAGCAAGCTTACATTATACACTGCCTTGCGATTAGGAACTTCTGCCCTGCTTCACCACCTCACCTTTTCCTCAAGCACAAGCAGAGTATGGGACAACAAACTGCTAACTTTTTAAAGAAAACCTCCGTCACTCTGCTCATTCTAATACACGAAGCATATTCGCAGCATATTGGTGGTGGAACAGTGACTATGCAATACTGGAAAAAAAATCTACAATCGGAATTTAAATAATTTGCGACTTTAGGCACAGACATACACTTTTTCAGTAATACACGAAGCACCTGTCTCATGAGCACCAAGCAGACACAGCGTTCATTCTTGTGGTAATTACAATAAGTCTGCTGACACTTACTTATCAGATACGAGGGTTGGAACTTTAATAGTGGCAACTATTTATATGCAGCTCGTAGAAAATAGATACGTGTTTCAAGTTTTACTGACCTTCAAAGAAGTCAACAGCACTGTGTATAGCCCGTTGCCAGCGATGTGGAAGTCGTAGGATACTCTTAGCAATGCCAGTTGTGTTGACAGTTCGAGTGGCGCGTCTATTGCCCAACGAATTTGTAGCAGTTCTGATGCGAATGCCATGAAGTGTTTCCTTCAGTTTAGAAATCGAGTTGAACTTACGAGGGCTTTAGTCGTAGGTTGTGTTACAAAAATGAACAGCATACAAACAGAAGTGATGACACTTTCTGCAGGACCTGCAGGACAATGCTTAAGCACGGACAGTGCAAGCTGTTACTGATTTGTTTGACTGATTGGGCTGCTAAGTGCTATACCACCTACTGCACTCCCCTGACTTAAGCCCTCGTTAGTTCAACTTGATTTCTAAACTGAAGGAAACGCTTTATGGCATTCGCTTCAGAACTGCTACAAATTCGTCAGGCGACAGACCGAGCCACTCGAACTGTGAACACAACTGGCACTGCTAAGAGTATACTACGACTTCCACATCGCTGGCAACAGGTTATACGTAATGCTGTTGACTACTCCGAAGGTCAGTAAAACTTTGAAACACGTATCTATTTGTACAAGCTATAAATAAATAGTTGTCACTGTTAAAGTTCCAATCCTCGTTTTACCATCTGCTATGCAACTGAAATGACAGTCACTACAATTGTTTTATATGTTACAGTGAGTTAAGAAATAAGTTCGTTGCAATCCTGTTTCCCTTGTTATAAAAGATACTGAGTATTAATTATTTGACTATATAGGCGCCACACTGTACTTCACATGTATCTGACATGAATTAAGGGCATCACATACCGATGACTAAGGAAATGATGCTGTTGAAGCGTTATTGCACAGATAGCAAGACAAAAGTTCGCAAATCACCAGTATTGTATCAAAAAGCAATTATGTGTAAAATTTCAGTTTGTCTACTGACAAGGGGACCTTCCAAGATCTGAGATTCAATTCGGGATGAGACTTTGTGGGTTACTAGTCTACCTCAAGGATGTCCACTCATAAAAGTGTTACAGCGCACAACGCAGAAAACTCCGAAAGAAAGGGCTCTAAAGTTTTAAACGTAGCTCATTCACACCTCATATATGGATCATAAGCAGCAAAGCAGCACAAAAATGAAGTAGTTCGATCAGTAGTGTAGTAGACATTCATGCGGCTGATCTAGGTTCGATCTTATTTACTGGTGGGTAGGTAGGATTCTTTTAAAAATTATAAAAACTGTTAAATAAAGTAACCTGAATATTATCAATTAAATTGTAAATAATTTTATTTTGTTTATAAAATGGCTAGCACAGCTATTTAAAATGTGAATTAAACTCATCAATATTTTCTTTCTAAAAAGTTGAATAATTTCAAATGCATTTTTGATGGAAGTAAATTAACCAACATGTCACAAAATTCTGAGTCAAGTTTCAGTTACACGGTGTACAACTTTGCTTGTGCTGTTTGGCGATAGGTGGCGACAACAGTAAGTAGCAGTCGAAAGAAACATATTGCAGATGTCAGGCAGTTAGCTTGGACCTTAGTCAACAGAACCTCATTCAAATTAAATGTTTATGTTGAGTAATTCAAATGGAGTTATTTTAGGAACATCATTAGCAACAGTCTTTTCATTAGCAAGAATAGTTTGCAACTATGTCCAAGCACACATCTGATACTGTCATTTATATCCATGTAAATGTAATGTTGCTTTCACTAAAAAATTTATTTAAAATTTCATCTGCCTCAATGTGAAAATTTGGTTTTCTTGGATGAATAAATTTTTCTAAGTTTTTCAAATTATATTGACCAATATGAATTACTACTGTCTCTCTATCACAATACATTTTTATATAATATTATTAATGGAAAATATTGTATAAAAACCATCTAGTGCAACATTACCACAGCTAGCTCATACAGATACAGACAATCTTTTTCTGAGAACAAATGAGTTACCACTCAACTGAGACAGATAACTCATTTACTACCCATAAAAATATTATTAATGAAATGAAAACAGATTGGTAATCAAAAAGAAATTCCAAATAAGAAATCGAAAAATAATCATGGCAACCTCTTACCTAATTCTGTTCAATGTGCTTTAATAATTTCAAGGTGATGTGAAGAAGCAGCATTAATGATTGATACTTATATTCTCGCTTTGTGGTGGCTGAAATAGAATAAAATCAGTCATTTTTAGGTTTACGCCAACCAAATCTTTAGATGAGCTAAAATATCAAGAATTTATAAAAATGTGTAAAAATGGAAGATTACTACTTCTATTGAGAATAATGAAGAAATTATACTATTAGATGAATGACAAGGTAATATGCTCATAGTATTTGATGATTTCATTCTCAAAAATCAGGATGTTTTTAGAGAATATTTTACTAAAGCCTGACATTTAGGAATAAACTGTTTTTATTTAGCTCAGATAAACTCAAAAATACCAGAACAATTAGTGAGAGACAAGGTAAATTTTTTAAATATATTTCGTAGAGATGGTACAAATTTAAATAATATTTACCACAAGATTGATGCTGGTGATTTTAAGTTTGATGATTTTAAAGAATATTGTAGTAAATGCTGGACTAATGGTCAGTTCGAATTTTTATGATAGAAATGACTAGAAAAGCTAACAAAGGAAACTGCAGATATCAAATTGAAGATATTTTTACATCACCCATCATACACTAGAGATGATTTATTAATGTTCTTTATTTACAGTAAAAAATTGCAAAATATGACTCATATGCTAGTAAAAAAGCTAGATGAAACAAAAAGAAAAAGAAGGAATTAAAAGAAGAATTTACAAAATGGAAAACACAACCAAGAAGAGAATATGAAAACAATAAAAAAGAATATCAGCCTTGCAACACAAGGAAGTGAAGAAGGATTAGATGACAACGTTCTGAAAGCTATTCAAGAAAATTTAGAAGTTGAAAAACAAATGTTTCTTTATGACAATTATTTAGACGAATTTAATGACATACCACCAATAAAAATATGCTTATAAATTAAGTGAATCTGAAATACAAGATGCATTGTATAAATACTGAAGAAGAGAAAAAGTACAAAATAAAAGATAAGGAACAAAACTTTACGGAAATAAATCAAAGTGGAATGTTATTCAAATGTATCAGTCACATTGAAGATAAAATTTTTTGACTGAGAACTATTGGTTATCTTAAATATGTTGGTTCATAAATTAACTATTGGTGAAAATATATCCAATGCTACGGATGTACTGTCGAACCTTTTAACTTAAAAAACACATTATAGCTAAACCAATTAAATATATCTGATGTGTGAATTAATCGACAGATAAGCAGTAAATCATGAAGATGAATTAGCTGGATATAAAAATCATCATAACAAAACCATAGGAATAATGCAAATGTTAACAAAAGAATTTTCAGACTTCATTACCAATAATCAAAAATGAAAATCATATTTGACTAGAGTTTTAATAGCTTGTCACACACTTTTTGGAAACCTGAAAAACAGGGAAAAGGTTGAGTAAATTGGATTTTAAATAATTTCCAATGCCAGAGATGCATCTGCTACGATTTTTGTACTGCAAACTGTTCACTAAACTAGACGGATGACTAGAACGCAGTGATATGGTCATAAATTTCTTAGATGAAGCATACAACAAACATGACATTGCTTACAGAGATAATAAAGGTTTAGAAACTAAATATCAAGCTGATGAATAACTTTAGCTAGCTACAGAAAAGAGAATGTGTGCTAAAGATGCATCTCTTGGAGAAAAATTATTAGCAACAACAGTTAGAGGCATAATGTATGGGAAGAGAAAATTGGGAATGGGTTTGGATGTTGGTGAAAGTGGGTGAGGACTAAAAAAATAGTCTCATAACAATTTTTACTTACATAAATGAATAATTTCAGTACTGATTACAAATTGCTACCTAGTGGCAAAATTAAACCAAAAATAATATAATTTAAACATAATTATGAAGAGTTACATACTACAGGTAATTTTTAATTGATGCGCAAAAAACAAAGAGAGATAAAAAGCTGGTGGAAATTTGCTCATAACATTAGGTATACCTGTTGTGAAAAAGATTGTTGAATACCTAACAAAAAGGAAAGAAGACTCTGGCCCACCAAAACATAACGGTGGATTTCTTCTTCTATTGCCCGCAGCATTGCCATTACCATGGCCCAGTCGGAAGTTCTGGAGCTGTGGGCAAATGTCAGCACAACATCAGAAACTCCGCGCATTTCGTCCAGCAGCTCCAGAACTTTCGACTGGGCCAAGAAGACCTCATGATCAGCTTTGGTGTGGTATCCCTGTTTACTAGGGTACCTCTATGAGACTCCCTAAGTCTCATACGAGAAAAATTCGGACCAACAGTAAGGAAAGTTTTTGAATTCGTACTTTCGTCAACATACCTCTTGTTCGATGGGAACAACTACGAACAAACTGATGGAGTAGCGATGGGCTGTCCGCTATCACCAGTAGTGGCCAATATGTTTATGGAGGCTTTTGAAGAAGAAGCTCTCGACTCGGCAGCCTACAAGCCATCTTGGTTTTTTCGATATGTAGACGACACATTCGTAATCTGGCCGCACAGACGACAACGCCTCCAAGCCTTTCTGCAGCATCTGAACCCGCTGCACCAGAATAACAAGTTCACGATGGAGGTAGAAAAAAACTACCAGCTTCCATTTCTGGATGTGCTCGACAAGCCAAGACTAGAGGCACACTAGGACACAACGTCTACCGTAAGCCGACACATACAGATTTGTACCTGCATGCCTCCAGCTGTCGTGCTCCTTCACAGCGAGAGGGTGTTCTGAGCACACTGGTGCACAGCGCACGCGATATCTCGGATTGTGACAGCCTAGCGGCTGAATTGCAGCTCTTGCAGGCCTCGATCCGCACGAACGGTTACAACAATTGGTGGATAAAACGGGCCTCAAGACCGAAGAAGCCGAGACCGCAGCCTTCCGAGGACGAAGACAAACCGGTTGAGACGGCGATTATACCATATGTCGGGAACACGTCGGCAAAGATCGGGAGAATACTCAGAAAATATAACGTCAAGTGCGTGTTTCGCCCTCCATCCAAAACCAAAACATTATTAGGATCAGTCAAGGACGACTTAGGACTCCGGAAACGGGGAGTTTACAGCATCCCTTGCCAGTGCGGGGAAATGTATATAGGCCAGACAATCCGGACGGTACAGGAGAGATGTAGTGAACATAAACGCCACGCAGACAACGCACAGCCAACCAAGTCCGCCGTGGCAGAGCACTGCATCTCACATGGACATGACATGAACTATCATGGCACAAAGGTGTTACATCAATCGAACACCATCTGGGACTATATCCTCAAAGAGACAGTGGAGATCCGGCTGCATGGCGAACTAATAAATAAAGACAGCGATTTTCCAGTTAAGCAAGGCCAGAGATCCAGCCTTGAGTGTGATTGAAACGCAACGACAGTCTACACGGAAATCCGCTCCTGTCAGGACACCTGTAAAAGAAGAAGCATTGTCACCACGACGGCAGAGTTCCGTAAGCGGCCGTAGCCGCGGAAGGACTGCGGCCCATGATCTGTCGCGGGGCGCCGTGCTTCCCCCACCACCCAGCGCCGCCCTTCCCCCACCACCGGCCGCGGACACCTTGGAAGCGCCCAAACGGAGGCTGCGGGAGAGGGGTGGTGATTATATAAAGTCATCATCTATTAGAGATCAATCAAACACCTAGAACGCCTGAAGAAGGCAAGAAGTTGGCTTGCCGAAATATCGCGCCATTTGGAAGACGCTACCTGGTTGAAAACCCGACAAATTTTCATGATTTCCACAGGTCATAAAGATTATGGTTTGGAATGTATTCTGAAGTATTGTGTTGAAAATACAATAAAAACAATACAGTCTACACAGGAACTAAACTCCTGTTATTAGATATAAAGCATTTAGAAATACAAATTATAAATAGATCCAATTTTGTACAAGAGCCATTTAGTAGCTTTCCAAAATCAATTGGTTTAAAGAATTGAAGAAATGTTTCTTCCCACATTTATTCAATACCCAAGAAAATGAAAATTAAATAGGATTTATTGGAGATGTCAAATATTATTGTGTTGAATCTATGAAACCAGAGAAAGAGAAATATGTCTCAAATGGGATAGGCAAAAAGTTAAAGAAAATTATGTATGCGATATAGCAAAGAAATGAATGAATACTGCAATTCTGATGTAGATATACTGAGAAGAGATTGTTAAGAAACAGGAAAACAATTCATTGAATTAGCTAATATAGATCCATTATGTTATTTAACAATTGCTAGAGTTTTCATAGCTGTGTATTGATGTAAATATTTCCCTAATAGAACAATTCCTGTATTGAATAAAGAGCAGAAGCAAAACTATAGCAAAGAGTCTGTTGCTTGGCTAAACTGTTTAAACAATAATAGTATTCTACATGCTCTTAATGGTAGTGAGGCAACTATATCTGGAGCAAAAGTAGATGTCTTTGATAAAGAAAACAGTAGTTTTCATCAATATCATAGCTGTTTCCGGCATGGTTGTAAAAATGTTTTAAAACTGAAATGGTTAACAATATAAATAAAGAATCGATGAATGACCTGTATCAAAAGACATTAATAAGAAGCACAAATATACAGAATGCTGGAGACTTTAGTGGAGATTTGGAAATGTGAGTGTATTAACACATTAGATTTTTAAAATATTAATAAATTAAAAAAGTTGCCTAAAGTTAATGAACCCTTAAATCCAAAAGGTGCATTTTATGATTGTCAAACTAATACCATAAAATTAAGAGATAAAGCAAATGGCATTATCATGACAATAAAATATTTGGGCCATTCAATAAGTAATGCCCCACATTTTTTAAAAAGCAGTTAATACACCTAGACAATCGTCCTTGTTGGTGCTTCACACTTCATGTTGGTTCTGTGCACCAGTGAAGTTTCGCAATGTTCTGACAGGTTGGCAGAGCTGTAGTACAGAGTCAAAATGGCGTCTTCATACAACTCACATTACAACCAACATGCTGTTGTTGAATTATTCTGTGAAGAAAACGAAACCATGATGAACATTCATAAACGTTTTTGTGCAGTGTATGGCAATGCTGTAGTTGATAGAAGTACAATTGGGCGATGGGTAAAGAAAGTTACAGCCTCAGGATATGCAGAAGCAGAGCTCCATGATCAGCCACGCTCAGGACGTCCTGTGACAGTCATTGGTCCAGACATGCTGAATTCTGCAGATGCAATTATTCGTGCCGACTGGCGATTCACAAGTCGACAGTTGCCTCTAAAGTTGTTGGTCAGCATTGGAAGTGCATCTGCAATGATCAAGACTCTCGGATGTTGAAAGCGGTGCTCATTATAGGTTCCATGAATGGTCGCAGCGGACCACCGGATTCAAAGAAAGGCCATTTCATCTGAATTGTTGGAGCGTTTTGAGACCAAAGGAGAGGCCTTTATGTCACAGATCGTTAAGGGGGACGAAAAGTGGGTGCACTACTTTGAGCCCAAAACAAAAAGGCAGTCCATGGAGGGGTATCAACCTCAATCACCAAAAAAGAAGAAATTCAAGACAACCCCATCCGCGAGAAAAGTCATGGTGACAGTCTCCAGGACTTCTGATGGCATCATTATCCTGGATCTGATGCCAAGAGTGTCAATCATCAATTCAGAGGCATGAAGACTCTGAATAAACTCAAGAAGCGTTTCCAGTGTGTTCAACCGGACACATATCCAGCAGAAATCTTGCTCCAACACGACAATGCACACCCATGTACAAGTCTGAGAATCCAGGAACACATCGCCAAATTGGGTTGGACATCTTTGCCTCATCCACCCCACAATCCTGACCTGGCATCGTCGGACTTCCATAGCCCTTGGGCCACTTAAAGATTCTCTACAGGGAACACACTTCGAAGATGACGAGAGTGTCAGTCACGCAGTGAAAACATGACAGGCTACAGGACAAAAGCTTTTACCAGCAGCGAATATATGTTCAACAACAACGTTGGCATATGGCCATAGAAGGTGATGGAGACTATGTAGAAAATTAGGACATGAACAACACGCAGTGAAAACATGACTGAGGCTACAGGACAAGAGCTTTTACCAGCAGCGAATATACGTTCTACAACAACGTTGGTATATGGCCATAGAAGTTGATGGAGACTATGTAGAAAATTAGGACATGAACAACACATTTTCTTGCATATTTTCAACAAATTCTGACTCTTAACAACAAATATGTTCTGAGAAAAAAAACGTGGGGAATTACTTATTGAGCGACCCTTGTATATTGATGTCTCTAGTCTTTTATCAACTGCAAAATATCATGAATATTATCCTGAGAGCCATCCAACAAAAATTTGTAGACAAAGATATTATACTAAAAAGGTACGGATTTATAAAATAGATAGTGTTGGCACCTAGAGGAGTGTAGAATCAAGTTTTGCCAAAAGAGATAAAGATCAATAAAAATGGAAAACTGCTCTTTCACTTATGTATCAAATGTGCAGAAGAAAAAATAAATGAATATAATCACAATGATGATGTAAGACGTTTTACTGGCACTTCGCCATCTGTTGAAGTAAAGAAAGTTGTGGAAAGAATGATATAAAATGTTAAGTATCAATAAAGCGTGTGATTTTAGAAATAAAAGCAACATGTTGTTTAAAAATTATGT
The DNA here is from genome assembly GCF_021461385.2 of Schistocerca piceifrons. Classification (NCBI taxonomy): domain Eukaryota; kingdom Metazoa; phylum Arthropoda; class Insecta; order Orthoptera; family Acrididae; genus Schistocerca; species Schistocerca piceifrons. The sequence goes on from NC_060143.1 coordinate 551,611,164, forward strand.
AAAACACTTTATGAAAACATAATTAGCAACCACTCCCCAAGAGTTTGAACCTATGGAGTTATACCTCAAAACAGAGAAAGACAGTTGGATATTGCATTAGATCCTGATAAGATAAATGAAAATCCAGAATAAAATACTGTTGCTAAGATATGTCTAAATTCATTGTGGGGAAAATTTAGACAATGACAAAATATGAGGAAAACTGAGTATATTACAGATTAGCAACAGTTTTATGAGATATAATTGGACGATTGATTAGACAATATTAACATAAAATTTATTAATGATAATATGGCTCAGATGAAAAGCAATTTCAAAGGTTATTATATTAAAATAACACTGATGTAAATATTTTTATGACATCATTCACTACATCAAATAGAAGGCTCAGGTTGATAAAATTTTCTCAGTTTGACAGCCGAGTCAATGCGTTGTTCTCCAGCAACATTTCACCAAGTTTCTTACTTTCCATCTTCAGGTGACAATGGCAAGTACGGAACGTCCTTAAACATTGCTGGAGAACAATGCATTGACTCAGCTGTCAACCCAAGAAGATTTTATCATCAAGATTCGCCGAGAAAGCCTCATTCTCATATAAGGCTTAGGTTATTTGATATGTTGGATAAACTTGGAGAACCAGTTATGTATTTTGATACAGACAGGGTAATATAGAGTATATAGATGATGGCAAAGATACTGTGGAGACAGGTTGTATGCCAGGTGAATGGTCTGATAAGTTAGGAGACAAGTGGATTAAAATTTCAACATTGACTGGATCTAAAAGTTACTATTTTGAGAAAAATGATAAAAATTCTGTGATTAAGGGGTTTACTTTAAAATATAAGGATATTCAAAAGTTGAATGGCAAATATATGATTGAAGAACTTGTGAATAAAGTGAAAGAAAAGATACAATTAGAGTACAAGCAGATAACCAGCGATTTAAGCCAAAAACTTAATCAACAAGTAAGTTAAGAAAGAACACTCATTTTAGTATAATACAGTAAAAGAGTAGTTCTAGATAATTATGAAACAGTGCCATAAGTATATTACAATTAAAATAAGTTTTCTACATTTTCTAATGTAAAAATAAAATTTGTATTTGGAATTTCTTGAAACATTTATATAAATAAAGTAACTTTTTTCTTGTATTCTCTATTTTCTAAAACTACTTCCTTTCTATTTCTCTTTTTTAATTCATACTTTTGAGAATCATGAATCAGAATCAGAAAGTCAGAAATTTGAAAAATATCTTTAATACACCAGCTTTCATTAAATATAAGTAATGCTTCCTTTCTTCTGCAGCTAATATTTTTTGTACAGCGTTATAATTATTATATTAATATTCATACTTTGTATGTACACTTTCCTTTTTAAAATTCTGTTAAGCTTTTTTTGTTCTTCATGAGAATAAATTTTTTATTTCTATTTTTGTCACCAGAGTTTTGGAGCATAATTCTTTTTTTTAACTTTTAATGGTAGCCAATATTTTGTCTTTTTCATTTAAATAGTTTTGTTCCTTTTTTCAAATACATATATATCTTTAACAACTCCATCACTGGAATAATACTGTTTTTGCTATCAGTGTTGTCTACTTATAACATGTAACATCTTATTGCAATAAAAATTTTGTCTATTTAAATGGAGCCCCTCCTGAAGAAGCTCAATAATGCAAGCAATTCTAATTTGTTTAAAAAATAGAGATATAAAATTAATGGGTTGAATAACACTACTGGATACAAATATTTGAATACCAGATGTGCAGATAAAATTAGACCGTGCTTAATAATGAGTTTAAGATTCCTTTACTGAACGGATATTTGAAATCACTACCAATTTAGGTTTCTAATTTTATAAGATGGATATGTTAAATTGAGATACAATGGATTAAAGGAAATGAAAGCTAATTCTAATGAATTTCATAACTTGGAATTTTTAGTTTAACTGAAATTTTACGTTCAATTTTTATATTATTGTGGCCACATTATTTTTTTCCTGAGAAACCTGCTCTGTTCTCTCTGCATTGTCAGCTACGTCACAACTAATATCTGGTTCGCTACAGCTGAGAGCTGTAGAGTTTTAAAAGTGGCGTAGGTTTCAAACATCCTGGAATACCAATACCCATATCGTTTAGTGCCTTGTGAACTTTGCGTGGATAGATTGGACATGCATACTCTGCAGCACTTTGAAATGTTGCTAGTGTCGTCGTTCTGAGGGTTTGTAATTGGGAGCCCTCCCTACTACCAGTGATCCTCGAAAGGATACTGTTTCTGACTTCCACCTTCATTCTCATATCCTTACAGTGCTGCCTGTATGACAGACGAAGTGATTCGTCTCTTTCTTGTTATTCAAATGTTTCTGACAACTTATTAGCAAAACGGCGTTTAGACAATGTAATGAAAGCTCAGCATAAAGAAGTTATATAAATTTGATTTTAAATGAGGCCTGAATGTTAATTTAGCGCAATGAGTAAACGAAAGTGAGAGTTCTGGCGCCCAGACCAGAGGGTAATTCTACCGTCATCTGTTAAAACAGACGATGAGAACACAGGTCAGTTCAGTAGGTGGCAAAAATCACACGTTCGTCGGAACTGCCTGGTAACATCTGTCGTCTCTTGCTAACACTACTTCATGAAGTCATCCTTCAGCTACTTCTTCTTGTTCACATGAAATGTGATACTGCACGAAAGGCTGTGGCTCCCACAGCCAGAAATCCCACGCTAGACAACAACTTGGACCGACCAATTCAACACATATCTGTTAGTCCATTGTGAAGGCTGAAAGCAATACGTGTCACTAATGTCAAGAGTGCTCTTCGCAGACAGATAAGCGTTTCTACGTATAAAAAGCAAATTTACCTGTGTAATATGTTTACAAAAAAAAAAAAAAAAAAAAAAAAAAAAAAAAAAAAAAAAAAAAACTTTGTGGTCAAAAATTTTGTAACATTCGCCTATCTGTCTAATATTCAGTTTGTGATGTTCATAGCTATACAACGTGAACCTTAGAGTTTCTGTCAGGGTATCTCTAGTTTCAGTGCACAGGGAGGATGATCTTTCCATAGGTTGCTTTTCGGACAGCATCAGTTTGTTCTGGGAGTGAGAGACACTGCTGTATCCAAGGTGAGGGTAACGATAGTACCTAATATACTTCATGTATGCACAGATGTGGCGGAGAGTCCTCCGGTGGTTGTGCTGCTGCGGCAGCACAGAGGAGGAGGAAGAGGACAACGGAGAGCTGGAGGAGGAGGAGAAGAACGTTCAGCAGGGGGCGGAGGGCGCCCCTCCAGACCCAGAGGCGGTCATGCAACAGGTGAGGCTCGTCGCTGTACGTCGTTCCAGAATGCTAGCAGTGTTTGCGGTCAGTCCCACTGTAGAGCGGATGCACAAAAATATGGGAACACATTGCCCCCCCCAACAGAGAAAGCCCATTGTCATTGAATATGAGCCTCCAGTCGTCTGGGAAAGAATGACCATGCATTCTGTACGGTTCTCAAGGGCTCTTAATAAAATTCTTTCTGCAAAGTAGTGGCAATTTCAGGTAACAACGATGCACGTGGATAGCAATCTTGCACCTCTCTGTCCAAAGTAGATCACAAAGGCTCGATAATAGAGGCCTGGTGACCGTGATGGCCAGGGGAGATGCGACAGTTCATCCAGGTGGAAAAGAAAACCAGTCCTGGACGATGGGAACAGTTTGAACAGGGGCTCTGATGTCTTCGAACACAGCATCACCATTGGAGAACAGAATTGTTACCAAGGGATCAGCCAAAATGCTCATATAGCCATGGACATTAATGCGACATTGTATAGTGACTGCAGGGGCCCATGAAATACCACGATACTGCTGCCCCAATCATCTCCAGACCCCTGTCGTATTTGCTCTTGGGACGTAAACTCGGCCAGAAGTTGGAAACATTGTACAACATCACTGATTCGACCAGGTGACCTTCTTCTATTGTTCCACAGTCAAGGTCTTTTGTCTTTCGCACCATGTTTTCCTCTTACGAGCATTTTTGTCCTTGTTGATTGGTTTTGGAATTCCAGTTAGCCCTGAAATTCTCTGCTAATGGAGCTTCCTTAGTGTTGTTGTGGTGCACATGGCGTTCGCGAGTGCCACGTTCGGTTCTGCAGTGACTTTTACTGCTGACTCATCCTACTGTTCGTCGCAATCCTCTCCATGACCGTATGTCACGATCTCTCAACACACGCTTTCGTCTCTGTTCTCACTTACCGGATGACGGTTTTTTTCGTTTCCCTGTACACGCTACAGATCTTCGGCATGGTGCCTCTTGAAACACCGAACACTTTGGCTACCTTGGTTACGGAAGCACTCGCCATTCGAACACCAACAGTTTTCCCACGTTCAAATTCACTTAACTACGGTATAACATTGTTGTTACGACGACTGACATCTGCAACGTATTGAGGATATAGCACAGGTGCCGTTCGTGGTCAGAGACAACAGAGCAACCTGCAGGCTTGTCCAGAATAGCACAAACTTCTCTCAATGTTTCCATAGTCCCGTCCAACGGCTTTATACAGAAGAAGTCAGGCATTACATCATACCGCAATTAGCTGTTCCTGCTTCTGCACCTGGACAAGCTTCCCTAGTGACATATACACAGCTAATCAAGGATCAAGGAGACTGAGCTCTCCTGACAGACCCATTCTGCTCTTACCACTTCTCTACTCACTACTTGACACTCCCTACCTCCTCCTGTACTGTTGGGTCCGCTTCTCGTGGCCTCTACTGGCCAGTTCCTTATTACATGCGGATAGACGGATAACCCGAACAGACTGGTGTGCAAAATTAAAGCCACAAACCAAAATTTTGCAAGGTTGCATTTATTGTGCCACAAAACAGTATAATCATCTCATAGTACAGTAGAAACAACACAAAGAATACAGAACGTAAACGACTGCAACATGCATAATGGTAGACAAAAATGTCTTCGTGTTTTCCAACTTAAAGGGTTTGCACACACATTCTGACAACTGGTTAAAGTGCTGAATGTGAGGTGTGACCACCTCTGGTGCCAACACAGACCATACAAACGACGGGGCATGCTGTTAATGTTAATTACTATGAAGTGTGCTACATGCATCGATATTAAAAAGTTTGGCGTTTCAGTATAAGCGTGCAAAGCAAATAGTAGTCAAGCTATCTATGTTCTGTGTACAACATCAGATTACGCTGCGGGTTTCTCCTCATTCAGATATCGCATTTGGCTGCAGGCTGATGTAAAAAAGATATTTTTATACGTCTTATAAGAAAGGGAATTGTCTACCGATACATGTTAGAACTTGACAGCATGAGGATTTTAGTGTATCGGGACTGCTGTTCATCGCAGCGCAATGTTCCTGATAACATTGGTCGGGATCCCACAACTACCTTGCAGATTTCGAATCAATGGGTTTATGATGCATAGTCAGTGGCCCTATACGGATAGCACTCGAGAGTACAGGCATTTTGTTCATCCGGCAGTGCAGGACCATAGAGTACCGCCATCCACCTACAGATTTAATCACTCACGAATTATAGCTCTCCTATCTAATATAACTATTTCGTTTGTGATATTAGCAATGAAATGTCACTTGGTTTTCGAAACATATTCTGGAAATGAAAATTAGTTCTTAGAAAAGCAGCCATGCGTTCTAACAAAACACTGTGCTAACGGTCTGAAGTAACTGGAAAACCGACTGGAGAAATAATCTTTCTCCTATCACGTAGAGATCTTCTGTGACTGCACCCACGTAAGGATGAATATACACTCATAGGGATGCACCAATTTTTGATAGCCCAAAATTTTAGCAACCGAAATTCACTTATCGCTGAAGTACATTAGGGCCGGGTTTATTCCCGCCTGGTTACATCTCTAAGTGCTTTTATTTATCGTGGTATAAAATCAAATACCTCCTTCTTTAATGCAACTAACGTATTAGTAACGGCATATAACAGTCCATGAAAACAGAAGTACAGTTACACAGCGGTAAATGTTAAAGTTTATATTGGAACATTGTGCAAACATATTCTGGAAGTTTGATTGAAGTTTACCGAGGGATGGCACTTTACGCCCACAAAGAATAAGTCAGTCTCTTACCAGTTTTCAAACAAACAGCTAGAAGAGAGATAGGTCCTTTACGTGAACCTCACTGTCCTCTCCCTGACGATAGGAATGTAGAGACGACAGCTCTTTGAGGTTTTTAAGAACAGCTGAGGTTAGCAAGGCATCACTTTGTAACGACCATTACTAAATAGAGTGTAATTTCGTTATATAGTTTCTAAAGTATGTTCAAAATCGAATCAAAAGTAACCGGACACGCATTAGTGCACATTAACATGTGGCGTATCGGCATTTCTCCTTTATGATGTCTTGAGCTCTGCTAAGGGACACTTTTAATGAGATACATGAACGTCTGTAGAGAAACAGCAGACAATTCTTCCTCAGGACCTGGAACAATAGACGGTAGTGATACTGGACGCTCGGGTCTGGAGCGAAGTTCACTTTCCAACTCATCACAAAGGTGCTCCACTAGGTTCCGATTAAAACAGTCAGATCACGCGCTTTCGGTAATATTATTGTCCACATACATCTGGCTCACATATGGTTCTTTACAACAGGGTGCACTGTCATGTTCATGCAAACACCGTCTCTTCCAAACTGTTTCTCTACTGTAAGCATCGCACAATACTGTAAAATTTGTTCATGTCCTTCCACATATAACGTTTCCTTAAGCGCAATAAGGCGATCAAACCCTAACTACGAAAACACCGCTACAGCGTATCGACAATTCCTCCATACTTCAGTGCTGGTGCTACAGACGATTGCAGGTAGCGTTCTCCAGGCATTCGCCAAATCCAATCCCTTCCATTAGATCCCCGCTGGGTACAGCGTGAGCCATCAGTCCAAACCACTTGTTTCCAGTCGTCCACTGCCCTGTGGCTTAGATCTGTACGCCACCTCAAGCGTCGCCCTGCACCGGCTGCAGAACATGCGTGGCTTACGAGCAGCTGTCCGACCATTGTACACAATTCCTTTTACACTCTCTACGCACAGCCATTCTGCTAACAGCGCCACTGACAGCAGTCTGGAAGACACGAGTGGTTCCTTCCGCCAACATCAGGAGATATTTTACAATCACCTTCCGAAATGGTCGGCGTGTCCCTGTCCGTCAGTACCCTACGTCTGTATGGTCCTAGTTTAGCTGACTGTTCCTTCACGTTCTCACTTGATGGTTACATCTCCAGCAGTCCACCTGGGAAGCTTCAGAATGGATGAAAAGTCCCAACTGAGGTGATATGCAATGACTAATAAGGGTTCAAAGAGACTGAGCTCTCCTGCTGTTATCACTTGTCTACTGACTACTTGACACTCTCCACCTCCTTCTGTACTGGTGGGTCCCCTTCACGTGACCTCTACTGCTCAGTTCCTTATTACGTGCGGATAGCCGGATAATCTGATCAGACAGTACACTGGTGTCCAAAATTAAAGCCACAAACCGCAATTTTGCGAGGTTGCGATTATTTTGCCACAAAACAGTACAATCAAGTCATAGAACAGTAGAAACGACATAAAGACCACAGATCATAAACAACTGCAACATGTATAATGGTAGACAAAAACGGATTTGCACACACATTCCGATGACTGGTTAATGTGCTCAGTGTGGGACGTGACCATCTCTGGAGCCAACACAGACCAGACAAATGACTGGGCATGCTGTGAATGATGCTCTCAGTCTCATATTGAGGCAAGAACGCCCATTCTTCCTGCAGCTGCTTGCAGGTCTTGGTGAGTGGTTGGGGAATGCTGAGATAATGCAACCCGTATCCACAGTGCACCCCAGACATATTCTATGGGATTCAAATTGGGAGAGCGAGCAGGCCACGCCATAGTGCAATATCTTCCGTTTCCAGGGAAACATCAACCACCTGTGCTCTATGAAGTCGATCGTTATCGGCCAGCAATAAAAACTCTGGGCCCATAGCACCTCGCAACAACTGCACGTGAGGTCCCAAGATCTCCTCACGATACTTGACAGCAGTTAAACCTTGCCGATTTAGCCGTACAATTTCATGAAGAAGAGGTGTTCGAGTGGTCAACGTAATCCCCACCCACACCATTAGGGATCATCCTCGATATCAGTGTCTTCCAGAATGGTTGAGTCACGAAATCGTGTTCCACGTTCCCTGCAGATGCAGATCGGTCGAGAATCACTCTCCACACCAAATCGGGACTCATCTGCGAAAAGAATATTGGACCACTGTTCGACCGTCCAGGTGGCGTGTTCACGGCTCTGCTCTAGACGTTGCCTTCTGTGAAGACGTGTCAGAGGTTCACATACAGCAGGTCTCCGACAATAAAGGCCACTCTTCCGAAACCTACATCGTCTGCCTCGAAACAACACGTGCAGTGGATTCTGCGAGGCCAGATGCCAGTTGCCGTGCAGCCAAACAACGGTTCTCTCTTTCTCAAGTTGCACGTGGTCGGCCCTGCCCTGGTCTTCGGGATACAGTTTCGATCTCTATAAACTGTCACCCACCTAATTCAAATTAAGCCATCGGGTCACATCAGTTTGCGACTGTCCTGCTACCATTCTTCCCAAGGCCCTCCACTGCAGAGACACTGGTAGGCGTCATCTCAGAAACTTGCCTGTGATATATATATATATATTATTCATTTTGAGGTTGAAGCCAATTCTTGTGTCTCTGTAAGCAATCCAAAAATATGTGAACTATACTCTTCAATACATAAGCACCTAAGAAAATTATTACACGTCGATCGACAGTGGGCGCAAGTGAAACGGAACATTGCTGCTTCATGCTATTGGCAAGCATCACGAACCGTTGACATGGTACCGATTTGAAAAGTCTCAAGGAAAATTGAGATTAAGATGCAAACACATGTTCTTAATATCGACATAGTCCAGTTTTAAGAAAATTTTCCCATGTTAAATCTACATTCAGAGTCAGGTGTCAGCTACTATGCAGCTAATAAACCTTTTTCTTTACAGGAGTGGCAGAAATTTCTGCAGGAGTTCTACGCAGTCTACAGCGGACTGGCGGATGAGCTGTCTATAGAGTCATCAGACGTGAGTATCACTACCTCTCTGGACTTGTGTCGTTACTGATAGTCGCAGATTCTACTGAGCTTGTGCTAGTTACAGTTCGTTCACAGGTGTTAATGATGCCATAAAACCTGATAACATTAAATCTAGAAGCACAATTAGATGCTGGTTAGTATGTAGCTGATACAGTCCTTCGTCTACAGGAACGTGAGCTGTTTCTGCAAGAGTGTTTCAAGATGTACTGCAGAATTATGGAGGAGGAGCTAATGCAGTCAGTAGGGGTGAGTCTTACTAACTATGCATAGTTTAGTCTTAAGTGTTAGCCATGTATTCTAGGTAGCTTTTGTCCACAGCAGATTACAGTGGTAAGGCCATATATTTCTTCGGTCGCCCCAACCCCTCACGTAACCAAAAACATTACCTACATCCACTAACTACATTTCTCTGCATCTATTCATGTCTATTGAGCACTCAGACGGACTTGGGAAAATCCAGCAGGACAATGCGTCACCCCATACGTCCATAATTGCTACTGAGTGACTCCAGGAACACTCTTCTGAGTTTAACACTTCTGCTGCCCACAAAAGATCACTATGCCACAGAGACTGTCTGATACCGCGATGTTTAACAACATTTCCCTGTTGTCATACAATTTCCCTGTTATTTGAAACATGTCAAAAAAGTAGTCTACATTTTCCTCACATTTAAACGGATTTATTCAGAGTTATCGTTACTGAAGCATTGCGTGAAACCTGCTACGAAATCCCGTCGGGGAATATGAGAATGAGACATACTCGGTTTTCTTTTTCTTTTTGAACTGTTTCGTCATGTTGGTAGTCTATGTCCAGTATTAAGAAGCTAGCGTCACTTACCTCTTAAAGAGCCTAATAATTGTGTATTAAAACAGCAAATTCGAAAAAAAAACCTGCACTAATACCACTTCACCATCAGTGAAGCAGTTTAACAACAACATTCCCACCTAGATTAGAAATTTACTATGCTTTTTCATTTGCCTCAATGCCTCATCAGCTGTCGTGACGTCACAAAACGTTGTCCTCGTCTTGCAGGAGACGGCGGCCCCTCCGCTCGCCGCCGCACCCCCAGCCCGCAGCGCTTCAGAGGCGCCGCACCGGAAGGGGAAGCGACGTCAGCGTCGTCGTGGCCGGCCCGCCGCCGCCCCCCGCAGCTCATCCTCCAGCAGCGGCGAGGCTCCGCGCACCAGGTGGAGACCGCGGCGGCGCTACCGCAGGCGGAAGCTACGCGCGGGTCTCCGACGCCGGTTCGCCGCCCCCGCCGCCGCCGCCGCCCCCAGCAGCTCCTCGTCCGCCTCCGGCAGCAGTTGGGAGCTGCGGCGCTAGAGGCGGAGGCCCAGCCGCCGGTGTCGCGCCTGCGTGGGCGCGCGAAGGCCGGAAGTCAACAGGCAGATTCTGCGCGACGACTACAGACTGTGTTCGCGCACACAACTATAAATAAATGGGACTCTCGGGTCCTTCTGGGCACTCTGTTGTTGTTCTTGTAGTTTCAGTCAGTGGCATACGTCACAACGATGATCGACATTACGAATTTGTTAATCGAATCGTTTCGTGGGAATCCACTGTGTCAGCGTCAGATCTCGCTAGAGTATTCTGCGCGGAAATGTTTGCAGCAGCAAGTAACAGGTGTTTCACAGAGTCTCTCTGCGCAGCAGGGCACATCGTGTTTTATAGTGCAGTTCATGCACGTCAAACAGTTCCACGTGATGATTGACGATCATTTCCCAAAGGAGAATTCCGTGCAGAAAACTTAATGGGAGCAGCAAGGTTGCCATGGAGACATTCAGTGGCAGTTTGCATCAGGCGTCGCGTCGCTGTCTGGCGGCGTCAAACTTTTCCGCTGCTGCCTGCCGCTCTGAATATTCGAGTAACCACTAACAAGCACAGAGTGTGACACGAGATGTCCTCCAGCAGCACATATACATCTACATACGAATTGTCTGTAAAGTGCTAGTACGGACGTGCTGGTCACTCTGAAATACTTCATCTGATTTTGAGTAATCTATTTCGTACAGATATCGATTTTTTCACATCTCATAAACTGACATCTTCACTCGACGATAAATTGGAATTATTTTCGCTGTTCATCGTAGTTATTATTATGCATCAAAATTAACAAACAATACACGAAATCTTAAGAGTCTACAATGGTAAAAACGCAATCTGTAGACATTGGTCCATTTCACGCCATACATTGCTACATATCAAATTTAGATAACATATCTAAATAGTGTTAATGATAAAGACAAAATAATTATTTCTATTCTCGACATATTGGTTTGTATCTCTATGGGATGTCACATGGTACACTTCTACACGCGACGTGGATGATCTGGTCATAACATATGTCGTATTTCTTGACCTTTTCAAGATACTGAAATGACATTTTTTACAAATGTTGGTGTGGAAGAGACACACACTGTGTCATGCAATTAATAGCCTAAACATTTTATCTATCAAGGAATGGAAACAAGTACAGTTTTTTCGATGCAACCAAATACTTTTTTGGAACTGCAGTTAATATCTTGTCAAATAAGAATACAGTGACAGATCCCAAGTTTATATTTACTACAACCCATGTGGGCTACTGAGCTCTAATCAAAACCTGTTATGTGTTATGTCACAAGATGTAATCCCTAACTACATCTTGTGACCCTTTCAGTTTGCATCAAGGCCTTTTATTTACTTACAACCTTTTAATGCCTTACAGGTGCGTGTAACGACATCGGCGTCCAAATTAATTTTCTAGCATCGTTATTGAAACGGTCTTCATAGGCAGGTGTCTGATAATATACTTCAGTTTCTTTTACTAAAAGATGATACATCCATGGTCCCATCAGCCTGTGATGCAAAGTACCAGGTAAAATTTCCTGTCCTCATCTTCAAATTACAAAAGCCCTAGAGAACATACAGAACACAAGATGAGCGTTTCCACTGACTTATTAGCGCTTGTGTATGGCCAAAGCTGCCACAGTAATTAGCTCTGACGTTCTCACTTTAACTCTAGATTCGCCACTCAATTAGCAAAATATCGAGTGCACTTAAGATTAACCTACATCCCCAACACCGATAATAATTAAAATAGTGTTATATGAAATTAGTTCGCCCTGTGATCGGCCTGCGAATGGTTGCATAATATTTTGTGTCAGGAGATTTGTTTAACATTTATGTTTAAGTGTTGAACGAAACTGGAAGAAAAATTCTAGGGTTAAGTTTTGCAAAGATCGACAAAGATCTATTGATAGGGCTTAAAAATAAATTAAAGGAAGAAGTCTGAATTGTAGCAGCGAACTGATAATGCAACACTGAAGAGTGCAGAAGAATGCAGCAATTCTGCCAGCTTTCAGCTAAAATTTCACGCAACAGCCGAACACGGATGAGTAGAAGCAGCAGGGAAAAATCTTCACTGGTCTTAAGCAGTCGAGCAGTGTTAACGGAGTCATATTAAATTACACTGAGGTGACAAAACTCAAGGGACTGTGATATGCACATACACAGATGGCGGTAGTACGGCGTACACAAGGTATAAAATTGAAGTGCACTGGCGGACTTGTCATTTGTACTCAGGTGATTCGTGTGAAAAGGTTTCCTATGTGATTAACGAGGTACGACGCGAATTAACAGATTCTGAACAGGGACTGGTAGTTGGAGTTAGACGCATTGGCCGTGCTATTTCGGAAATCGCTACAGAATTCAACATTGCGAGATCCACAGTGTGAAGAGCGTGCCGAGAGTAACAAATTTCAGGCATTACCTCTCACCACGGACAACGCACGGCCTCCAAAAAATGACTGAGGGCAGCGGCGTTTGCAATGCTGTCGGTGCTAACAGACAAACAACACTGAAATAACTGCCGAAATCAATGTGGGACATATCCGTTGGCACAGGGCAGCGAAACTGATGGGCTATGACAGCAGACAGCCAACACGAGTGCCTTCGCTAACAAAGTCACGTCCCCTGCCGCGCCTCTCCAAAGCTCGTGGCCATTTTGGTTGCACCCTAGACGACTGGAAAACCGGGGCCTGATCATGTGAGTTCCGATTGCAGTTGGTAAAAGCTGATGACAGCATTCGAGTGTGGTGCAGAACCCACGAAACCATGGATCCAGGTAGTCAACAAGGCACTGTGCACACTGGTGGTGGCTCCATAACCACGACGACGGCTGTGTTTACACGGAATGGACTGGTTCCACTGGTCCAACTGAACCGATAATTGACTGAAAATTGTTGTGATGTGGTACTAGAAGACCATTTTCAGCCGTTCAACGATGGAATTTTTATCGATAACATTGCACCATGTCAATGGCCACAGTTGTTTGCAATTGGCTCGAGGAACATTCTGGATATCTCAAGAGAAAGATTTTGCCACCCAGATCACCCGTCATGAGTCCCATCGAACATTTATGAGACATAATCAAGAGTTCAGGTCGAGCACAAAATTCTACACCGACAAGACTGTCACAGCTATGGACAGCTGTGGAGGTGGAATGGGTCAGTATTTCTGCTGGGGACTTTCACTCACTGCATTATGCTGGGCAAAAGGAGGTCTGACATATCCCACGACTTTTTTCTTCTCAGTGTAGCATACATAGAGCGACTTTATCCAGAGATGAGCGATCACACTCTAAGAAAAAAGACATTTTTCCCACACAGTAAATCTGTTACCCCAGGAGCAATCAAAATTATGCCTATGATACTTCATGTTGGCTCTACCGACTATAAAGTAACACTGTACGTGGTACGGTTATAACATCAGCCCTCTTCGGTGGAGACACAAGATTTTCTCCGAGTGTCTGGACGCATCGCCTTCGTCAAGTGCGTTACGTGACAAGGCAGCACAAGGCAGCAACAAATGCAGCAGTTGTGACACTTGTGAGCTAAGTCCCTTCTTCACAGATCCTGTTGAGAGCTAACTGGCAACCCAGGCAGTGTATCCACTACATATTGTGGGACATCGCAGCACTGTATCTTACCACTTAGGGAGTGACCAATATGATTGTGTTTATATTATGAGAACCAGACACAAACTCACCAGGTCTCGAGACTGGACGCTTGACTTTCTGAACAGGACTCCCTGCAAAACGAGTTCACTGTATCTATTCAAATAAGACGCTCTCAATATGCAGCACTGACCCCACTCGAGATCTGTTAACAAGGACACGTTCTAGGCGCCTGAATCAACTAGGCCGCACCAAAACGCCAAATCAGTGAAGAAACCCCGCTGATCATTTTGTCCTGTGTCGACACCGCTTCACATAAGAGGTGAAATAGATAGTTCTGTTGCAAATTGTAGACACTTGTATAAGGTCCATATTTATGTCACAAAGCAGCTGCTTCTTTATGGGCAAGTTCAAGTAAACGCGATTAAAAGCAACCAATGATAAGAGATCCTAATACAAAATGCTCAAAAAGAAAAACGTTTTACCCTACTCTCATTGTTTGTATAGTTTGTGTTTTGCTGATCACCAACCTCTTTCTTGATACTCTTTTGCCCACAGAAAAATGCTACATACAGCCACCAATGTTCTGTAGGACAAAGTTAAATTGACTTTAGTGCACTGTGTGTCAAATCAAGAAGCTGAGTCTGGGCACACAATGTCAGTTTACAGGCAACATGAGTTATCGGTGTGGGAAGCTGATCATCGAAATGGCTTACACATAGCGACATTATTCGAACATTAGACAACTAACATGAGATGCAAAACATTGAACATCTGTCTCATAATGATCCTTGCACTCATGAAGGTCCTAGCTGCTGCTTCCTAACTATAAACTGTGGCTTCTAGGTACACCGAGGAGAATGCAGAATTGTTTCGCACTGGCTTTCTGGAGGCATCCGTGATGGCTCTGTCAACACAAGACAGTATGCAGTCGTCTCCAGGAGATCAGCTTGGCCTCTAGCTGCCAATTACTAACCAGATCATGAAATATCATCGCCCTCCCCTGGCCTGTGGTGAGGGAAGAATGTGGGTGAAGGAACACCAAGAATGGAAACTGTATCAGTTTGTGTTCTCTAGCCCTGATGACCATGGTAGCTGGGAGTGGATGTCGCCAGGTTCCAGCACACATATGAGGCATGCAGTCCCATACGATAATTGGGGGGGGGGGGGGGGGGGTTCAGTCATGTGTTGGACTATTACCATCTACAAAGGTTGGATGCTGCTCCTCACCAATTGGAGGACTGTTCACTACTGCGATAGTATCCTCCAGCCTATTGTCCAGATTTTCCAAGGACATAATGCACGAGTACACTGCACCCGCCTCGTGAACATCTTCCTCCAGATGGTGGGAATTCAGTGAATGGAATGAACTGCAGTATCTGCTCACAAGAATCTCACTCAGTATGCTAAGAGCAAGCCATAGCTTTCACTGTGTAATCGCACAAACCCTTCTCATACAACGAATGTTGTATGTGTGCATATACTTTGGTTATTCAGAAGACTTATTTTTTCATTCGTACTCACCTTGTATTTCAGCACACACATGCTCATAGACACGCAAGATATACCATTTTTGAGCAGTTTATAAAGAGAAGGGTAGCAAGAAAGTTTACTTCTGTTGAGTTCACCAAAGTACACTTGACTTCCAACAACAAGGTTACAGGAAGACAATCCACCGCCCCAAATGTAGTCACTCTTATTGAGTTTTCTTACTAAGCACACAGCACTTGTCACAAGGCAAATTAGTTATGATCAGAAATTTAAGGCGACCAGATTAAGATACACCTAACAATAATTTATTAATAATACTAGCCTGTTTTTGTAGCTTTGCTGGTGTATGCATTTGACACCCACAGAGAGGTCAAGAAAAATGTGACACTCTTTGATAGACGATATCAACGGAACAAAATGACAACAATGATGACTCTAGGAACATACTACAACCCTTGCATATTGCTCCCATAGGTACCCTGAAGACAAGATTAGATTAATTGCAGCACACGCAGATGCATTTACAAACTCATTCTCCCGCGCTCCGTATGTAAATGGAACGGTAAAAAGCCTTAATAAGTGGTACAATGGGATGTATCATCTGTCATGCAACTCACAATGGTACGCAGAGTATAGATGTAGATGTAGACACCTTCACATTGACTTGCTAGGAAGCCGTTTCACAATGCCGGCAAACATAATGTGCTAAAACAGAGAGCCAACGATATGATGAAGCGCAGTACAGAACCAATTACAGAGGAAAAAAAACTCACGAATTAACTAAGCAAGTACTCATTAAGAGTAAACTGATATTAAAACGTAGAAGGGCACTTACTTCACAATCTAAAGCGAAATACCTTTATGCATACTAAGTATTTAAAACGATGCGTTGCCTGCCAGCATTTACGTCGCCACTCAGTATCACTGTCATAGGGGTACTTATGTAAGTGGAACTACGTGTTTCTCTCAACAACACATTAAATATCGTATCCTCAAGAAAAGTATATGCAGTTTTCTTAGAACAAAAATTCATGTTGTAAGGTTAGGAGATAATTGATTTTTTGAATAGTATTGCAAATACTTGCCAATTTTGTACACAAAGTACATTCTACAGATAAAAAATGTTTCTCGAAAACTAAATTGCCTGCTATCATTTGCTGGAACTAAACCACAAGTGAGACTGTTAAATCTCTAGCATGTGTTAAGGGATGAATTATTCAGAGTTGTGGGGTATCGTCGAATGAAGATTTTAAATCTTGTGCTGCTTTTGTAATTCCTTGGTCCATACACTTTTACAGTGGGACAATGTCTACAACTAAAAATAAGTGAATAATCCTTGATCTCACACAGACCGAACGAAAGTTTTTACCTAAATATAACTTGTTGGATGGTGCAAATTGTAGACGTGCAACACTATTATGGTTCGGGGCCAGAGTTCTCGACACACAGAGTATATAGATCACTGATACAGAAGAACAGTTAACCTCATCTACCTGTTGAAAAAACGGGACTGTAGGGTAGTTCTGTAGAAGTTATCTTACCGCATCCATTTCAGTGTTGCTCTTTCCGACATTTCAACATACCTGTATCTCACCTCGTCCCAGATATTCTTGACTTAATATACGCTGTACCAAACGTTTCGGACCAAAGCTATACAGACGGTAGAGGATACTATACCGAGTATTCTGGGATAATTGACCGAATACCCTCTGTTAGAAATGAATGTTTTAGCCAGTACGGGGCTGTAATGAGCAAAGAGTGTGAGGTGAAGCACGTACCTGCACATACGGCGTGATAGAGGATGGGGAACGGTGGTAGTGAGGATCCCATCTGAGGTGGTCTGTCCCGCTACTAGTCGTGATACCATCTTCCACTGGTTATGTGCTCTCTTCGTAAATACCGTACAGTCTCAATAATCGAAAGCCTCTCTGCCTTAAATTAGTTACAGAGACATGCTGGTATATTCAGGATATGATAAGCATTGTACTCTCCTTTCAGAGATGCCGACATTTAATTACAATTTCTCGAAGATTCTTTCTGATAATTTAAATTACCGTGTTTAGCGACTGGACTGCTTTATCTGCTTAGATGAGCTTTCTAATAAACTGTTTTCGTTGGGTAACAATAGCCTTTCGCTGCGAGTAAAAACAGTATCACATCAACTTGATAAAATTCGATCGGCCACAGATATTCTTTAGCAGTTCGGCTACGTAATGTTAAAAGTTCGCTTGAAGACATCGATTACTTGAATGACCATCAAGATCAAATTTGAAGTCAAGCAATTCAACGAAACTATTACACTCATTGTTCAGAGTGTGTCACTTTAAAGAAAGTTTATGCTTTCAACAGTGTAACACTACCCAAACTCTGATTGAGGCACTTTTCACAAACTTAAAACCCTCTTGCTATTTTTCGATCGTGCGTTAATTTACAAAATTATCTTGTTCATTAATTGGTTTCCATAATCACCACCAGATTAAAGTAGATGTATCCTTCCGACACAGTATCAGTCAGATTCTCTTCAAAATTATCTTGTAAGAAGACCAAGTTCAATAAGTTCATTATGGTTGGCGGCGAAATTAGTACGCTAATCAGTGGACATGCATGACACACTTGTAGTTAACATTCAGTTAATTTTACAATACAAATGTCATACAAGTTGAAGACCTTACGTAGAACTGATACATGTTTATATAGGATGTTCAGAAATGTCTGTTACAATTTCTAGGACTTGTAGAGGGGAGTGAAGAGGAACCCACGTCTGAAAACGTACCATAACCGTTCTACGACGATTTCGGTTCAAATGTTTAACTCATCAATTCTGTTTGAGATATTGAATTAGGAGTGCCGCAGTACATTTATTAGGTAAAAATTCGAAAGAAAACAAAACGAAACAACAATTTATCATTTGTTTATATTTGTTTACATTAACCTTTAAACATTTCGTTTTTACTTTATTATTGTACCGGAGATGCACAGGCACCGACGTTATGTGACATCAGGTGACACTCTGACGTACTGCACATCATCTTGTCTACCCTGTCGCATATCAAGACAATGAACTCAGGTTTTTCTCTTTACCTCAGCATTACAAATGTGAACTGAAACTGCCGTACTCACTCCCTTCTACAAGTCCGAAAAGCTTGTAACAGGAATTTCCTAACACCCAGTATATTCACTTAAAATATTAATTTTTAACAAAGTGCAGATATGATTTTCCGTTGAGAAACTGCATCTCTTGTCTGTTAATAGCATCTTGCATGCCGAGAATGACCGATCCACGTCAACAGATGTCACCAGAACATATTTAAATGACGGTATTAGGCACAATGGGATTGCACACTCATGTTCTGTTGATTTACGTGATAAGATGTCAGCCACTAAGCAGAGGGTGGTTAGTCCTGTTTTTTTTTCCCCACTGTCTTTAGTTTTTCACTAACTTTCATGCCAATAGAAACTATGACCAAGTTGGTTTTTTCTGTTACCTCTTCCATCAATCGCAGTTGCCTGTAGAATGAACACTCTAGAGTCTAGAGCTTTAATAACAGAGACCAAAAATACATAATGAAATTTTATGTACGCAATGTCGTTGGAAATTGTTGCGTCCTTTAGAAGATGTTTAGCTGAAGTAATGCTCACTGTCTCCACCCGCAATTTAAGAAACGTTCTTAATGTCTTCCAAACGCTCGCGGTAATATTCCATGGCCTCTAGCCACATTCCTCATCAAGTAAGTATGGGTTATGGTGGAAGTGGTACGTTGGGAAGTTCCTCTCGAAATAACTGGATTCTTGTAGGTGCTTTAATAAAAACTTTTTTGATCGTTGAAACTATCTTATTTACGTGTGGAAATTCGAGACGTATCGTCTCAGCTATACGATTCATGGCATGGGCGAGACATGAGATCTGGATCAGGGCTGGGTAAAATACCTTCAACAATTTAATAGCAGCAATCATGTATGCGGCTGTATCATTGTAGGTTACAAGTACTTTATTTTCGTCTACACTGTTGGGGAAAAGTAATTTGAGCGCTTGTTTAACAGAGTGAACAATTGTTTCCTGGTTAGACTATTTTAGCTCTTTGCTGCAGATCAGATGAGGTACAGAGCGAGTGTCAGGATCTAACTTTCCAATAATCAAATTAGCCACATATCGATCTTGTCTGTCAGTTGTCTCATCGACAGAGATCCACATGTATAATTCACCTATATCCTCTGATGTGTTGGCAGAAGATCCAACACAGTGTTGCTAGAGGAGGCCGAAATGCACGCGTTTAAGCTCACGCAAACTGGCGTGAGGTCTGGAACAGGACAATGTAATTAATATAGCCAATAAGGTACGTTGCTACTGGAATACTTAACTTTAATCCATAATTGGTGTACATCACTCTTGACGGTACATGTTTTACAATCTCAATATTAACTGGTAATGGCGCCTTGCTAGGTCGTAGCAAATGACGCAGCTGAAGGCTATGCTAACTATCGTCTCGGCAAATGAGAGCGTATTTGTCAGTATAGCATCGCTAGCAAAGTCGGCTGTACAACTGGGGCGAGTGCTAGGACGTCTCTCTAGACCTGCCGTGTGGCGGCGCTCGGTCTGCAATCACTGACAGTGGCGACACGTGGGTCCGACGTATACTAATGGACCGCGGCCGATTTAAAGGCTACCACCTAGCAAGTTGGTGTCTGGCGGTGACACCACATCCTCCCTTATCCTGCCCAATGTATTTTCATATAAAGTAACTAAATAGTTCTTTTTCAGTGTGGACTCTGATGGAATGCTGTGCTGACAGTATTTCTCTAGAAAACTTTTCAGCTGGCTATTTTCAACTGCATTGAATGGTATGTTTGCTGCAACAATGACTCCATACAGATCAAGATGAAATTTGTTTTTTTTTTTTTTTGCCTTTGGTTTAGTTGCAAACGTTTGTTTCAAGTTTGATTTATTTTTTAAGTTTTCCTGGTGTTTAATCCCTGTAACATGTTGACTTAAATGCGACCTCTGTTCAGAACGTACCTATAAACAAAAATAAATGAGAAATACTTTATGGAAAATCTATTTAGCAAAATTAACCCATACTAAGGGTTTAGAAACAATTCTTTTGCATTCACTTGTGTCTGGTCCAAGTTAACTCGGGAAAAAAAGTGGCATCACTGTTGTCTGAGTGGACATAGCAGATAAAAGATTAACATTTTACTTATGCCTTTGTTGCACACATTGCAACGAATAACTCTTCTGTCCGTAGAGAAATCAAGGAATTCTTGTAACCTCTGATGAATCAGAGATGATTTGGAGCTGGCTACTTTCGGCATGCTTGACTTTCCACAAATAAACTGTCGCTGTGAAATATTTCACCACATCCAAGCAGCACGCTGACGACTGAATGGAGACAGTGCAAGTGTCCTGCTAGCCATGCGGTCTGAGGCGCCTTGTCACGGTCTGTGCGGTTCCCCACGTCGGAGGTTCGAGTCCTCCCTCGGGCATGGGTGTGTGTGTTGTCCATAGCGTAAGTTAGTTTAAGGTAGATTAAGTAGTGTGTAGGCTTAGGGACCGATGACCTCCGCAGTTTGGTCCCATAAGACCTTACCAGAGGAGGAGGAGGAGGAGGAGGAGGAGATTACTGTTTAACGTCCCGTCGACAATGAGGTCGTTAGAGATGGAGCGTAAGCTTGGTATTTTAGGTACTATAAAATTACAATTCTTGATAAAATATTTGAGTAATTTTTAGCTGGGAAGACCACGAGACAATGTTAGTCATAAAAAATTTTATTTAATTGGATTTTTAAAATTTAGTTACAATCAAGAACTAATCTGAAATTAGGTATTTTCAGATGCTATAAAACTAGCGTTTTCGGCTGTAAATTGGCGTAATTCGTGTATGTACAACTTTTATTGCCTTTATTTAATGAGGAACAAAATAGGTTTCTACCTAAAATCCGAGGTCTGTTCATCAGTCACTAACTCATACTTTCACAAAACATAGGGTAGTACAGAATTAATAGCCAGCGAAGATTCAATAAGATTACATTACTTCACATCAGACTGTACATTCACTAAAACATCGCTCATTCGGTTTTCGATTTTTTTACATGAATCTTTTTGCTACAACCGCTCTTTTAGGATGTCACACCTATATTTTCTTTTTTTGGCACCCGACGAACCATTCTACACTCTAGCATAAAACATATCACAGGCTCCAATAGCACAAGACCAAGATCACAGACTGACTTCGTACTTCATACCTGACTGAGTTGCTGAACCAAGATACCGCAAACATTAGGGCTCCCTACTCGAACGCACCCGCCCGTGGATTAGCAATGGAAATCCCAAATCGCTTCTTCTACGCAGCGCACTTTGTCTAGCAGGAAAGGCGTAGCGCACCTGTCGGCGTCGTCAAACGTTTCTGGCATTTCCGGAAAGGCTGACGACTGACTGGGACAAAAATGGAAATCCCTATTTTCGTTGGTTCACTGGCAGAATGACTGCGTCAGTATTCATAGAAGCTCTCTGTTTCGGCAAAACATAGACTCAATAATGGACGTGTTCTCGACAGTAGAACTAGCGTGAATGGAGCCTGTTAATATTCTATATTTGAAGAGTTTTGTTTTCTTTTGAAAGGAAACCAGATTTTCTCAAGTAAGAGCAAGTATTTACAGGGCTCATGGTGGGCTCAGTGTGTCCAGCGACTGCAGTTATTACTGGATATAGCTTGAGTGCTACTAAACGAGCTAGTATCTGGGTGCAGTTCACAGTGTAATTCGTTTGCGGTCTTTGCTCTCTGCTGTGCGAATTTGTTACACTTGTGTTTTAAAAAGTACTTCAGTACTTTTGCTAGTACAACGGTCCATCTCATTAAATCTTTGAACTAGATCATCTCTGCTACTTTTTTTGCAGCGCCATACCTTACCTTTTGGATCTGCATTAACACATTCATAATGATATATTGTTTTACAGATCGTTTACATTACAACTTTAACTGTATGTTTCTTGCAATCGCAGTAATCCCAGCATAATATTATACTCCATTCGTCACAGAATGGTGTGGATGCTCAGCATGTGTAGTTCTCATCATGTCTTCTTTTTGATTCTTTGCTTATTTCTCTTACCTTTTTGAAACTGTAGCACAAAGAGCACAAATTGCCACAATATACATCGTTTACATTCCAACACTTTCCATCGCTCTTTTTACCTTTTTTCCAGACGCATCACACTCACGATCCACACTCAGCGCCATCTTCTCATGTTCTGTGCAAATAAATTGTAATAGAAGGTTTGTCCCCCATGCAGCTTTTATCAGTGAGCCACTGCACAAGTTGTTTCATAACGGCACCAAATGGGAATAGTATTATGACTGCCACCATACATTTCATAAGTTAAAATAATGTTTGTGTGATACCAAATGTCTCATGACATGATTTGAGCAAAACGTTCTAGCTGCTGTGGATGCTTCAGACTATGACATAGGGGCCATTCAGCCATAAAGACAATATGGTTTTGAACTACGAACTGCGTTCACTTCTAAGGGTTTCACAGTGCCACAAAGAAATTACAGTCAGCTGATGATCATAACTGTGGTTGTGGTGACCGGTACAGATCTTGTATGCAACGCACGTGATCAGCTGATCACCAGTGTCAGTAAGAGAGGTTCACGCATTTGACGCACAGAGCGCTGTCCGATCGCTTATTCCATGTTGCCAAGAGCGTTGCGGTGAAACTCTGTGATTTATATTGCAGTCAATTACTCCTTTTTGTTATCGGGCTTGATGATAAGTCGTTAAAGTATCAGTTCTCCACAGTACATCAATAAATGTTTCTGTTCCCTGTATGCCATTATTTCTTGAGTAGCTGGGAATAAGATTTGCCACAACGAAATAAGTTGCCAGCGCTCTCTTCTGTTATCTCACACACGCGTGACATGCATTTAATTTGTGGCCGACATGCAGCACTGAAGACTTGCCTCGGTGGTGACCCTGTTGTAATAGTGTTCAAAGGATTGTGGTAACAACGAAGAATATTTCCTGCACATGTGAGAATGACGGATGACGATGCCCTTAATATTTCGAGACTCGATGTGCGACATCCGTCCTTCTAGCCGGACGAACCCCACATTATGGTTCGCGCAAATGGAGGCAAACTTCCAATGCTCTGGGGCAAACGGGGGTTCCACGAAATCTGGACTCGTAGTAACCCAATTGGAGCACCGATTTGTAGCGAAAGTCCAAGACATTATTACATCCACACTGGAGGTCAAATTGAAAAAGAGTTCAAGTTGAAACAGAGCTCATACGCCGTGTGTCTGCTTCACAAGAGGAAAGAGTATCCCAAGTTCAAAAATGGCTCTGAGCACTATTGGACTTAACTGCCGAGGTCATCAGTCCCCTAGAACTTAGAACTACTTAAACCTAACTAACCTAAGAACATCACACACATCCATGCCCGAGACAGGATTCAACCTGCGACCACAGCGGTCGCGCGGTTCCAGAGTGTAGCGCCTAGAACCGCTCGGCCACTCCGGCCAGCAGTACCCCAAGTACTCTCGCGTCAAGGCATCGGTTATAGAAAGCCTTCGCAGTACCTACGCAACCTGCGAAGTAAAGTGAATGCAGTACAGCTCCTGACACGTTGTTGCGTACATTGTGGAGCAGCAGACTGCCGGCGCAAATCAAAACCATAATAGCAACGCAGACGGATATGTACTTGGATGACATAGCTGCCTTAGCCGACCGTGTCCAAGATGCTATCGTGCCTGCCTCTGACTCCGATTCGGCCGTAATCCGATTCGGCCGTGCCTCAGTAGATGTGCGACCTGACTACGACAGACTATCCCAGAAGGTAACGGCACCGGAGCAACAACTGAATGATAGCTTATGTAACAGATATGGAGCCTTGACCAATCAACTGAGTGAGCTGCTCGCAGATCACGGTGCTGAGGACAATTACTGGCGGTGATCGCAGAGTCGCTCTGCGTGCAATACTCCAGGTCAGGATGACGTGCCAATGGATAACATAAGTAGGTACCATCAGCGTTTCAGACACCAAGCCCATAAATGTAATTTACCCTGCGAGTACAGAAATATCAAACAGCAAGTAGAAGCCGGTGCTCCTACCTCCACCTCTACCTGCTTTTCCTTAACGGATCACACAAGTCGGTCTGTAAATTTTTGATAGACGCTGGTTGATGCTATGCTCTCAGTAGGCCTTGTACGTCCATCTAGCGGTCCCTGGTCATCCCCGTGCATCTCATGCCTAAGAATAACGGTGCATAGAAGCCATGTGGCGACAGCCACCCCCTGAGTGCTGAATCATTTCCGACTGATAACCGGTTTCACACCTCAAAGATTATAATCATGCTCTAAGCGAAAAGCGAGTCTTTAGCGTCCTTGACTGCAACAGAGCATACCCACAGATTCCGGTAGGGGAAGGAAAACGTGCCGAAGTCAGTGGTAATCAGGCCCTTCGGTCTGTTTGGAAGCCTATTTATGATCTTTGGCCTCCGTAATGCAGTCCAAACCTCGCAAAGATTTATTGACTCCATCCTATGGGGCGTGCCTCACTGATTTGCATACTTGATGACATTACCATCTACTCCGACACTCCAGATTTGCACCAGCAACACCTGGCTGTGGTCCTTGAGCGCCTCAGTGTGTATGATATCGTCCTGAACGTGTCAAAATGTGTGTTCAGAAGACCGGAAGTGACATTTTTGGGCCATCGCATTTCAGCAGAAGGGTCGCCTCCATTACCTGATTGAGGCTGTGTTAAATATTCCTCGTCTGGCGACAGCAAAAGAGCTGCGCAGATTCCGGGGCATGTTGAATTTCTGCAGATGTCACCTGTCACACACCGCCGCATTGCAGGAACCACTGACAGCTCTTCT
Source organism: Schistocerca piceifrons (assembly GCF_021461385.2). Lineage (NCBI taxonomy): Eukaryota > Metazoa > Arthropoda > Insecta > Orthoptera > Acrididae > Schistocerca > Schistocerca piceifrons. Next base: position 551,636,567 of record NC_060143.1, read on the forward strand.
GGCCAGTCGTAACGCGAGAGGTGAAGCTCTATGACACTGGGCCCCAACAATGACAGACGCATTTGAAACGGTCAAAAAGAGCCTCTCTGATGCTGCGCTACTCGGGCACCCGAAATCAGATGCCCCCTGGCACTTGTAGTCGACGCCAGTCAGAAAGCGAGCGGAGCGGCACTGCAGCAATATGTCAACGGGAATTGGCAACTTCTCACTTTATTTTCCCGTAAGTTAACGCCGGCGCCGGCCGGTAAGGCCGAGCGGTTCTAGGCGCTTCAGTCTGGAACTGCGCGACCGCTACGGTCACAGGTTCGAGTCCTGCCACGGGCGTGGATGTGTGTGACGTCCTTAGGTTAGTTCGGTTTAAGTAGTTCTAAGTTCTAGGAGACTGACGACCTCAGATGTTAAGTCGCATAGTGCTCAGAGCCATTTGAACCATTTGAACTCTGGCGCAACAGCGATGGAGTTCATATGATCGCGAACTGTTGATCATCTATTCAGCAGTCAAATACTTCCGCGCCCAGCTAGAAGCAAGAACGTTCGCTATATTCACCCACCATAAGCCACTAACATTCGCTTATCGGCAAAACAACGATAACGCTTCTCCCAGACAATTGGTCAGCTGAATTACATTGCACAATTTACTACCGATTTACAAGACTTCTCCAGCCTCAACAGTGTAGTAGCAGACTGCTTGTTTCGCATTAGCACAGTCACTGAGACAGTTGATTTCGCTGACTTGTGCGATGCATAGCAAACATATGACGAACTGCGCAACATGCTGCACAGCACCCAGACTGGACTGCAACATGAGCTTCTCAATGTACCAAGCGCCAATTTTCAGCTATACTGCGACACGTCAATACGCAAAAGCAGCCCGTACAAAACAATCCTGCACGCTCTTCACGACGTCTGCCACCCCGGCCTTCAGAGCGTCTGTGAAACTTGTCGCCTCGCACTACGTTTTGCGAAGACTTCAAAAGAATTATCGACAGTGGGCGCGTATGTACATATCTTGCCAACGTAATAAAGTCAGTCGAAATGTTCACGCACCAATTGGCGATTTTCCAGACACTACCGAAAGGTTCGCCCACGTCCATGTTGGCGACGTGGAACTTTGCCACCATTAGATGGACTATGTTGCTTGCTGACAACTGTGGAGCGATTCAGACGCTGGACCAGGACCAATTCCGATAGAAGATACTTCCACCGAGACTCTGATGATAGCATTCTTGTCTCAGTGGGTTGCGCGATTTTGGTGCCCACTTCACATCATAACAGACAAGGGACGACAATTTAAGTCTGAACTCTTTGCACAGATTCGCAAAATTCTGTAGCGCCTACCACCATCCAACCACAAGCCATCACTCCGCAGGCAAAGGTACAAGTCAAACATTATAGATGTAACGAACACTGGCATTCATAACCAGTTCCAGGCGCCATGTGCTCTCCTGAGAAAAGCCATGAAGGATAATATTACTGTAATCAATAATTGGAAGTATAAATGTTTATACAAGATTTTTTCAGCTCAGGTGCGAAGAGTATTTATATTTTTATAGGTGTTACAAGTAACATGCTTTAAATACAATTTTTCTGTTGTCATTTAATGTATGGTCATGCCTGAGTATCATTTTTCACAGCTTGACTTATTCTGTTCCGCTTCTACCTGAAAGTAAAACAAATTTCAGGCATGTGGTGCAGTTTGTATGCCCAATGTGGAGGGTCTCTGAGATTCATGAGATGTTTTAGTTCTTCAGTTAGCCAAAGCGCAAATTTCTTTCTTATGTTATCGGTTCTTAGGGGAACATATTTGTCATACAGCTGAGTAAGTCTGTTAGTAGTCAATAAACTTTTTTGTTCATGTCCAAGATGTGAACAGAAGACGTCACCCAAACTACGTCTTGCACCTCAGTTATAAGTTCAGATAAAGTAATGTGTTTGACGTCTTGGTATGTAGGCAGTTGTGGTTTCTTTCTGGAAGAAAGTCACGAGTATGTCACGAAAATTATGCTTTTGAAGGCAATATGAACCTGGAAAACTCAAACAAATTGACAGACAGGATCAAGGACATTGACATACCGGATATATCAGGCCTCATGTCATGTTGTGTCACATAAATGTACACTTGCATTCCGAGAAATGAAACAATCAACGCCACTACGTAAGGACTAAAACAACAAGGCAACACACACACACACACACACACAGAGATGAAACAGCAACCACACTCAGGATCATAATGGCACAAAATTATTTAATATTCAACAATGAGTTTTATTCCCAGGCTGAAGGACTGCCAGTGGGATCACCGATCAGAGACCTCTCAGTCAACATATTCATGAACAACGTAGAGAAGAGCTTCAGACGCACAATAAACCAAAAAATACGAAGTTATAAAACGGTGTCATTATGTCAATGACGTAATTTGCCTGATCGACAAATCATGTACACACACAAAACAGCTACACAATGAAATAAACAATTTACACCCAAAAATTCACTTCAGAATAGAAGCAGGAAAGACATTAAATTTTGTGGATCTCACCACACAAAGAATAAAACCACTCCTGACTTCACAACATTCAGGAAACCGATAACCACTAGCACAACCATTCACACAAACATTGACACACAAACAAGCAAGATTCATATTCAGGCTTCACAGATTAAACAGAACACCTATAAGCAAACTGAGCTATATACAATAAGACAATTTGCAGTGGAAAATGAATATGATACCCATATGACAGAGAAACTAACCCAACAAATATACAAACAGAAAAGAAATGAACAGGCCACATGCACACAAGACTTGTACAACAACACAGAACACAACATATAGAGAATGACCACATGCAAGACACAACAGAGCAGAAACCTACAAACGAAAAAATATGGTACATACTCGCATGCAATAATAAAATTGTTCACAGAATAGGCAACGTTTTAAAGAAACAGGGATTTTATATGTGTTACAGGACAGACAATACAACACAGAAAGAGCTGAGCATGCAGGAAACACCCAAAGATAAATTTCAACAGATCAGGCACGTATGCACTTACATGCCACACTTGACAGCCAGTATGCATAAGGCAGGACATGTAGGAACATTAAAACAAGAATTCACAACACCCTAGAGCACTAAAAAAAGTAATAGGTACGATAGCACATTTTCCAACCAACTAATAGCCCACAACCATCACCCAACTTAAATAGAAACAGATCCTAAAATGCTAATAACCCAGCCACAGCCTATACCAAACGCTTAAAGTAGAACAAAACTTCCACATACAGAATGCATTAGCACAACGGAAATAGATTATAAACGATCACTCTACACTATGTAATGGCACACCATTTAACACATTAAAGGAACTAAAAAATGACGAAACAAGCAGCTAAACCTCCTCTTCCCCCCCACCCACCCACCCACCCACCCACACACACACACACACACACACACACAGAAAGAAGAAAGTAAACGAAATTCAAATTTGGCACGAAACTCACTTGAGAACAAGTGAACGCCAACGTGGACCGGACACACAACAGTAAAATGTACACTGTATTCCATCATTTTTCGAGAGTGTATCCGGGATATTATTAAGTCTTGTACCTATGTCTTGGCTTCCAAGCTTTCAGTTACTCTCATGGAGCCTCCCTTGCAAGGTTCGTAAAGCACTTTGCACTGTGGAGTAAATGGGCATGCGTCAGAGATACTTTAACAATATTGCAAGCGATATGCCACAGGCATGTCTGTAAGGTTGTCAGCGAAATATCGATACAACAGTTACAACATCGAGTGAACAGATGTTCATTTCCTAGTGCTGTGAGCATGGAGGTAGAACAAGGGGAGATGGCGCTGCAGACTTACGCTGTACGTTGTTTTGAAGCCAGTGGGCGGGGCCTGCCGCCATCTTGGATCCCCTAAAACATTAGCATACGAGTGTTTACAATTGCTTCTTGTTCGTTATTTCTGTCGTGTGAACGCGATATTTATTTTATACGGTAAATGTTACACTATTTTAGTGAACAATACAGCATAAGGAACGCAAGTTCAAATGTTTTTCTGGTCTTAAATGCGTATTCGATACAGTAATACGACACGAAAATATGACGCTTCTGGCCTCAGTACCGTAATTCCTTTTTGTTTATACACTTTGAATAACCGAGAAGAGAAGCATGTGCTATGAAAAGCGTGCTTTCGTAATCCATTTCTATTCACTTTCATTGACTTATGTTTGTCTCGATAATTGATAAAGCCAGAACTCCAAAAGCAATAATTGGTAGTTTAGAGGCACCGATTTGTATTCGTCCCAGCTAGCGCTCAAGCTTATTTCAAGATTGATATTGAGTTTAGGTTCAGTTGAAAATTCAAGATTGAAAATCAACCTGTTACACAGCTTATTTCAAGGTGGATATTGAGTTTAGGTTCAGTTGAGAATTCAAGATTGAAAAATCAACCTGTTACACAGTTTACATCAAGCTGTAAAAATTTAGCTTGAATTAAAATAATTTTCCCAAGCTTGAAATAAACTGTAATTTCTCTGGAAGGCTGTACAGCAGATGCGCGCGCAGCATAGCTTCCATAGACGTCCACGGGAAGCGCCACAAGCGTTTATAAGCCTTGCACTGACTGTGCTATGTTTACGGCCATTTTACCTTTGTGATGCGCGTTAATGATTGTTGACTGTTGTGAAGTTTGTTTTATACTGGAAAATTGTTCGGTAAGTGTGTGGTGTCTCCTGCCTCACTGCTAAACTGGGTCTGAAGAAGAAATATAGTGTATTACAGGTACGTTGGTGCATTTTTCTCTAGTGGTACGTTAATATTACAAATGTTAAATATTATTATGTAACGTAAACAAATATCATATTCTTTTACATAGAAAAATTGAGTCTGGATGAAAGTGAAATGGATTACCAGCTAAGAATGCATATTACAAGTTGTTCAGCAAAAAGACGTCATTTTAAACTAGTACTCTAGTAGCTGAGCACGAGATCAGTTTCAACTTTTAACATTTTTTATGTGTAGGTATGGCTAACATTTTCTTTTACCTGTTCCAGTATCATTATACCGGCAGAAGTCAGCGATATTTGATCCTGCTCTGGTCTGTGTGCTGGGGCCGGAGGGGCTTCAGAATAATTAAATTTTAAAATAAAACAATTTTAAACACTTTGAAAATAAAAAATTTTAAACCTACATGTCTTGATAATTTTTTCACACCATTTCCATTCTGATATTTATTTAATTAATTCGCTTCAATAAATTCAGATTAATAATTATATAGCATAAAACAAGCTGTAAATACCAGGCTGTATTCCACGTGTGTAGATACGGCTGGAGCCAAACTTGATAAGTCAAGCTTGAAATATAGCTTGAACTCTGCCAACTTTGATGTTTGTTTCAAGCTTGAATCCAACTAACAGGTCTGAATATTCCAGCTTTGATTAAGCTAATATATTTGAACTTTACATCTGGAAACAAGTTTGAAACCGGCTTACTGTGCTATCTGGGGTTGTATTTTCAAGTCAAATTTTAAATGTTCAAGTTTGCAAGAAACTTGTTGTGTCCCATAGATGTATGCAGGGATGATATAAACAAGCCAGCTGTCATGTCAACAAAGTGAAAGATTCGTTAAATTACGAAGGAAAAAAAAGGAATTTAAGATTGTCAGGCCCATTGTAGTTTACACATCTGCTTTGTTTTTAAATTGTACCTATCAAGTGGTATTTAGTGTGGCAAACAACAGCAATTTACAGGGTACGACGACAACATAGTGGTTAAAGTAATGATCTAAATAGCCTGGACTTAGATAGGGAACTTTGCTTTAACAAAATATATGTAACCCTTTAAGTACTTATAATTTAACCACTGTAACAGGTGTTCCAGTAATTTTACTGAAGATTTAATTAACTACATGTAGTTACATTACTTTTATATTAAATTATCGCATTTTAAAACATTAGTCCCCGTTTCCAGGATATTTCTTACCAGGACTTTTCAGTTACTTGGGAATAACCAAACAATGAAAACCAAGTGTATTGCTAACCTCCAGAGAGCTCTTCACGTTGGATTGATTGGAAATCTAAAGTCAAACCACAGAAATAAAACCATACTTTAAAACTTTACAGCACATCAGAATTTCAAGTATATATAGGAAAATAGCGCTTAAATAAGTCCACTTACGAATGAAATATGATTTGTTTAAAATTTAGACTACAATCAGAACGATTAGTACACCCGTAAGTGACACAAACTGGCATTTTTTTTATCAAAACAATTCACAACTACAGAGAATCAAACCACCAGAAGCGAATGTTTTGGGGTAGCTAACATGGTGGATCTTCACTTGGGTCAGCTTCAAGTTTGTGACGTCATGACAACTCCTCTTATTTTTACCTCCATGGCTGTGAGAATGAAATTGCATATGGCAGAGAGGAGAAGAAAATCATCTGTAAAACTGGAAGAAGAACAAATGTAGATCTATATCAAAGAAAATTGCCATGGAAGATGTCTTCAAACAATAGAGACGAAATGCATTTGGAAACAAAAATTTGTTTCATTCAGTTGCAATATACTAGAGATGGGTAGATCGCGAACGAATGGGTGCAAAGGAACAGTTCACCAAGATGAACAAAAGGGCCAAGGGACGAATTCCAAGGAACAATCGGTTCATAGTTCACTTCGGTCGCTGTGGCCTACTTATAGTTCCCGGGAACGAGGAACGATCGGTTCATTGTTCACTTCGGTCGCGACGGTCTACTTACAGTTCCCGGGAACGAAGAAGATCGGTTCATAGTTCACTTCGGTCACAGTGGTCTACTTATAGTTCCCGGGAATGAGGAAAGATCAGTTCATAGTTCACTTGTTCACTTCGGTCCCGGCGGTCACTTCGGCAGTTCTCGTTCCAGCCTCAGTTGCGTGCTCGTCTCAGTCTCAGTCTCTCTCGGCCACACTCATCGTTCTTCTCAGTTCCACTGCCGACTGCTCCTAGTCAATTCAGTATCCAGTTGTTCATTTCGTTCACTGCGCTCGCCTATTTTACATGTGTTGCAAACTGTTCTTGCACTTGGTTCTGGCTATTCACTGTCCACGACCGGTAATCAAAAAGTATTTTATGGTTACATAAATGACATAAAAATTACGTTGTATGTAATAGATACGTCTTTGCAGGTAACAAAAGGGCATATCAACTCACTTCATTATATCGATGAATGGCAGAAGACATACTTATAACAAGGCACGTTTTTTTGTTATTCATATATTTTTTTGGTTTCATCGACTTGATTTAGCAGCTAACTTTCAATAATATGCTCAATTTTTAGTGTAAGAAAATTCATATAAAACGATTTTCGTGTATCTTTCATATACAAAACATCACATTTATTTTTAAGTTTGGTTGTTTCCAATTTGCATTACCTGCTAGTTTGGTTTCTTTGAAAAAAAAAAGTGGGTTGTGGGTCATTTTGGCTCAGTAGGAAAAGCGGTGCCTCCCCATTTGAAAAGACATAGATTGCCATAAAATCGTATTTACTTATTATCTCAAAAACATTTGTTCAGAAGGAGCTTTCAAACCAAAAACTTTATTACTGCAAACTTAATTATTATTATTATTGCTGCTTTAACGTTAATAATGCAACATAAAAACCTAATTTTTACTAAGCGTGTGACGCAAGTATGATAAAACCACATTTTATTTTATGCTTCCATAAAGTCTCTACTTCGCATACAAACTCAAGAGACAATGTGAAGTATATATAGTGTATAAACGATTATTGTTTACAACATAGTATAGCTATGTAGTGGAAGTCGAAACGAAGAATTTTACACAAGACACTTGTGGTCTATTAATTTGGGATACAGCCATCAACAGGTTTACACGACTACATGAGCTGTAGCCCATGCGTGTCGCGTGAGATTTTCATGTTCTCTTCTCCAGGTCTCTACACATTGTCATCGATTGTTTCGAAATTGTTGCTTGCATAGCTTGTTATTTCTTCACTGCCTAATTATTACATGTTTGTCTGTTTGTTGTATCTGCTCATAGCAGGCAACACATCGCCCGTAATTGGCGAGCAGTCTGTACTCAGGGCCGGTTTTCCGAGCGCCACCCTATATTACTTCCATGCGATCAGCCACACAAGGCTACGGTTGGCTAAACGAGAGGTTCTGCAGAATCACGAAAATTACTTCTACAAGTGTGTGAGAATTCTGTAATGAATAAAAACTCTGTACTCCAGGGGGGAGGCAAGAGCCCCATCTTGGTGCCCTCCAGTCACCTACACTACTAGTTTTCAGTTTTTCATAAGAACCATATACCAAACACAAATGAACGGTGAACGAGTAAAAATGAACGGTTCCCAAAAAAGAACGATCAGCAGTGAACTAGTTCCCAAGGATGAACGAGTTTGCCCATCTCTATGATATACAGATCTAAAGTAGTTATTATGAACATAATATTACAGACAACTGAGCGCAAGAGGACAACAAATATCGATGTTCTAGTATGTAAGTCATTACAATGGCACATGGATCTGTTTACATTAAATCAAACCTTTTTAATTTCTAACATGTTCTTTTAGTGTGTTCAGCGATGAAGAGCTGAACTACGTTTTATTTTACGAGTTAGCTGAAACAAATCAATGAACATTATACACAGAGCGCCAAAGAAACTGGTACAGGCATGCTTATTCAAATAATGAGATATGTAAATAGGCAGAAACGGCGCTGCGGTCGGCAAGGCCTACATAAGACAAGTGTCTGGCGCAGTTGTTAGATCGGTTACTGCTGCTACAATAGCAGGTTATCAAGATTTAAGTGAGTTTGAATGTGGTGTAATAGTCGGCACACTAGCTATGGGACCCATCATCTCTGAGGTAGCGGTGAAGTGGGAATTTTCCTGTACGATAATTTCACGAGTGTACCGTGAAAATCAGAAATCCGGTAAAACATCAAACCTCTTACATCGCTGCGGCCGGAAAAACATCCTGCAAGAACCAACAATGACGGAAGAGAATCGTTCAATATGACAGAAGAGCAACCCGTTCGCAAATTTCTGCAGATTTCAATGCTAGGCAATCAACAAGTGTCAGTGTGTGAACCATTGAACAAAACATCATCAATATGGGCTTTTGGAGCTGAAGCCCCACTTGGGTACCCATGATGACTGAATGACACAAAGATTTACACCTCGCCTGTGCCTGTCAACACAGACGTTGAACTGTTGATGACTGGAAACATGTTGGGTGGTCAGACAAGTCCTGTTTCAAATTGAACGATGGACCCTGCATGTCAGCAGGGGATGGCTCAAGCTGGTGAAGGCTCTGTAATAGTGTGGGGCATGTGCAGTTGGAGTGATAAGGGACACCTGATACTCTAGATACGACGCTGACAGGTGACACATATGTAAGCATCCTGTCTGATCACCTGCATCCATTATGTCCCTTATGCATTCCGATGGACTTGGGCAATTCCAGCAGGACAAAGCGACACCCCACACGTCCTGAATTGCTACAGAGTGGCTCCAGGAGCACTCTCCTGAGTTTAAACATTTCCGCTGGCTACCAGACTCCTCAGACATGAACATTATTGAGCCTATTTTGGGTGCCTTGCGATGTGCTGTCCAGAAGAGATCTGCACCCCTCCCCCCCCCCCCCCCCCCCCTATGCTCTTATGGATTTATGATTTATGGACAGCTGTGCAGGATTCGTGGTGCCAATTCCCTCCAGCACTACTTCATACATTAATCAAGTCCATGCTACGTCCTGTTGCGACACTTCTGCATGCTAGCAGGGGTCCTGTATGATATTAGGCACGTGTACCAGTTTCTTTGGATCTTTAGTGTACGATAGGGACCAACCAAATGGGGCAGTGCAGCTGTTCCGACACTGGCCTCATACTCGGGAGAATGGAGTTGCTCTGTTCACCCATCCTGATTTCGATTTTCTGTGATTTTCACTAAGGCAAATGCCAGGATGATTCCTTGATCAAGGCTATGGTCAACCACCTGTCCTAACCTGCAAGATCAGTTGTTCTATCTTCATAAAGCATCTTATATAGTCTGTGTGTTGTATATTTCGAGCTATCTATTTGTGCTGTGGGGCATGGATGTGTGTGATTGATATCCTTAGGTTAGTTTGACAGTTAAAATCAAATCAAAGGCATAGTTCAAGTAACATAAAACAACTACTGAAAAAGAAAATATAGTACATTGTCCAACTTAAACAGTTGAGATGAGTTATAACAAAACACATTAAAACAAAGTTTTAAGAATGTAAATACCAATCATTTCTTTATCTGCAGGTACTCATCAAGAGTGTAGAAGGAATTGTCCATTATGTATTCTCTTAATTTACGTTTAAAAGTAGATAAGATATTAATGTGAACATTAATAATGAACACCTTTTTGCAAAACACTCAAATGTTTTAGATCCCTGTGTAAATCATTTTTTGATCTAGCATCATGATCATGACATTCACTATTAGATTTACAAAGAGACTGGTTATTAGAAACAAAAATCGTCAAATAAAATATGTATTGAGAGGTGACTGTTAATATTTGTAACTTACGGAACAGATTTCTACAAGACCATCTTGGATGAACACCACTTACGATTCTCATAGCTCTCTTCTATGCAGTAAATATTGTTTTGGCTAAAGGCTGGTTACCCCAAAATATTATGCCATATGACATGATAGAATGAAAATAATCAAAGTAGGCAGCTTTGATAGCGTCCATGTCGCAGCGGGGCTGATTACACTCAGAGTAGAGTGCTGCAACACTCAGTGTTTGACCGGTCACGGCTCGCCTGTTGACGGGGGGACCGATCCGCTCGTGTCCGGCCCCACACGACTCGGCTCGGTCACGTACTCGCCCCATGTCTGTTGTCCGGATTCCGGATACGCGGATAACCGAGCATGACCGGTCACCGCTGATGTCTCACCTCGCCTCGCCCCGGCTCGCTGCACTGCACTGTACTGTACTGTACAAATCCAATGTCTCTCTCTCTCTCTCTTTCTCTCTCTCTCTCTCTCTCTCTCACACACAGTGTATTTATCTCTCTCTCTCTCTCTCTCTGTCTCTGTCTCTCTCTCTCTCTCTCTCTTTTAATACAAAAGTAACGTTTCCAAGAACGGGTACGTGACACAACTAAATTCATAAAGCATCTGGAAAGTAAAATGATATTTCTATACAATCGCGGATAGAAGACGAGTCTCATTTCCAAACAAATGATATATTTTCCCTTTCATTTATAGGAAACATTAAATAAGTACTTTCCCTGTAATCTAGAAGACAACCATCTTCATAAAGAAAGCATACAAAGAACATTTATCATTTACAGACGTAGCTTGTAGTACTTTTCAATTGTTTGCAACATAAACAGAATTATAGTTATTGTTGATCAGCAGTAAATCACTAACGCGTTCCGGATTTAATTGGCTGCGGCAATTTGTTAGTAACATTCCGGCTTTACTAAAGCAGCTTTCACTAGATGCGCTTGTTGCTGGGATGCATAAAATACGTCTTGCAACTGCAGCCAAATCTGGCAGATCTGTTTCATATCTGCTCCACCACTTTAAGATGCCATCATCATCTCCGGGGTGTATTAAAATGTACAGATCTACTTCATCTGCTGTGGATGATCTGTTGTTCCCCCATTCCTTGAAACGATCTCTCTTTGTGGGTGGTGATGACACAGTACTTGAAGGATCTATGATAATAAACAAAAGAGACAAGTAATACAGAACTGATATCGAGATCATCGAAACGTTCCCGTAAGAGACCGATGACCTCGCTGTTTGGTCTCTCCCCCCAAACAACCCGACCCCCGTTCCCAAAAACACGAGGTGTTTTACGTTAATGAAATATTATACGAGTCACAACATTCCTGTTTCTCTATAATACACTTTCCACTAACTATGCAAAAACGATTATGTTAGTCATTGCATGTTGTAGCTAGGTACGTAGCACACATTTGTCGCACATTGCTAAGAATTTCCTGCTTTTCACTTATTTCAAGCATATTAAGATCACGGAAGGACGGCCAATGAAACGATCTTTGTGAGGTTTCTTGCAACTGTGTTTCTTTAAATGAGTGGTTCCCGACTGGGAAAACAATAAAGTGGAGTAGTTTATGCGCGATACGTACCCAGTAGACGTATTGTTTTCATCTACAACCAACAGAAATGTACTCCATACTTGGCGTTTTAGACCTTCCCGTTTCTTTAATGTGTAAACATTGGTTCAATCTTATGTCTTACTACACTGGCTTCCTCGCGCTGCATGATTACAGAGAGAGACACACCACAAATGAGAAGCCCGTACTGGCTGCAGTGTCACACGGATAATAACACGTGTAAATGTGTTTGAAGTTATGTGCTACGTATTCGGTCACGGCTTCTATGCTCGGTCACAAGAACTAGTGCGGGTAGCCTATCCAGTTAGGGTGTGCTCGTCCCACCTCGTATATTGTGCTCGCTTACTCGGTCATGCAGGACTCTAACTCAGAGCATAAGTTGGCACGGTGTGCCCTATATGTAGGTCTAGAATATGCACAGACCAGTTTCCACAGCACAGCATATATCTTGACTGACTTATTTACGAGTAACTAAAATGAGTACGTTACAACTTGCATTCGACTGAAACTGGCAGTTTAAATATGGCGCGAACATAAATATTAGGCTACGCTACACATCAATTTGTTACTACAACTTTTATTTAGCATTCACATTCGTTGGCTTCACGACCATTTTATTGCCTTCCCCCAAAACTGCACCGCGGGCTACGCTAAGATCAGCTTGTCATCACAACCAAATCGACTGATTTCAGCTGCATGCTTAGTTTTGGCTATAGACGTCATACACAATGGTATTTCGCCTCTGAAACTTTTCTTTGTTTCTTCGGTCGTGCAATCAAGACGTAGAGATAAAAAGTTCAAGAACTTCTGTTAAGTTTAGATACCAAACGATGAGTATTCACGGGAACTATGCGCAATTAACAAAGAAGAGAAATTTGTCTCGCCTGATGTAATATTTCTGTATCTCTCGTAACCATCGTGGTTCTTGAAATATCTTTGGCATATGATGTATCTTGCAATGAAGACGTTTGGTTAATGAACAGGCGGGAGACCAGCAAGGTGCAGACGATATTTGAAAATTGTGGAAATGACATTTGGGGTGACGTGTGTGATGTCATAAAATTTAGTCGTTATGTAAATCGTCATTTCCAATTGTTATGTGTAAATAGTGCTGTTCATGGCACTGTCGCGTGTCATAAAAGTCGATATGCTGTATTTACAGCATGTCGCGAAAAATTTGCAAGATATATTTTCTAGACACGGATTGCGTAAAGATTTTATGACCAAGAGGTGTCAATTTCAAGTCTGTAATCAACAGAGATGTGTGTGTTGTTGGTCTTTGTGTGTTCCGCAAACCCGTACGGGAATGTCAGATGTGGTGAAGAATACATCGAAGCTGAAGTTCAGTGACTTTTCAGAAAAAACTTTTCGTGGGCCATTGATTTTTCTATCTGGTAGCCTAAGCGCGATTGTTGCGCTCTGTGCTGAGCGGCATGATAACTTGCAAGGTAAACCAATTGTGTTTTAACTTACTATACGGTCTTGACAAGTCTCTCCTGTATGCTATGTTAATACTTAAACCTTTATACAATAGGATAGTTATATTCTGGGTAACAAGATTTGAAGCACGTTGTAGCTGCGAGCGCAGTAATTAAGCTTCTTGTTAAGCGTCATAAGATCCCAGGATTCCGTAAGATTATGTTGCTGTACACTGGGCTTTAATACTGTTTACGACACATAAACAAAGCAAATTTCAAACGATCCCTCAACTACACGAGCACAAAAGAAAATATAAAAATAATTTCTACATCAACTATGCATCCTTCTTTTATAATGAGAAGTTTGTAGCTTATAGTCAACAGTTTGAAGTCTTTGTTTGTAGTCAGTTGTGGTTTCTTTCTGATACATTGCAGCGAGTACGTCACGAAAATTATGCTTTTGAAGGCAATATGAACCTGGAAAACTCAAAGGAATTGGACAGGATCAAGAACATGACTACCGGACATAGCAAGCCTTATATCATGTTGTGTCGCATAAATGTACACTTGCGTTCTGAGAAATGAAACAATCAAGGTCACTATGTAAGGACTAAAACAACAAGGCAATATATATATATATATATATATATAGACACACACACACACACACACACACACACACACACACACACACACACACACACTCTCTCTCTCTCTGATCAGGATCATAACAGCACAAAATTATTTTATATTCAACAATGAGTTTTATTTCCAGCCTGAAGGAATAAATGTTCACACACAGACATTAATCAGGATATTGATATTTTCATGTATATTAAGCAAAATATTGTATTAGTGACCTGCGTGAAATATTTACCGGAGTGACTACTTGATTTTTGGTTCTAAGTTCCTCAATAGCAAGGTATGAAACTATGTTCATTATAAATGTGCCAACAACTAGACAGTATATGTTAAATATTATGGTATCAATCACTGGCAGTAGTATGCTTCAGTAAGGGATAATTTATTTGCAATGAAAAAAAACAGCAGTTGTATAGAATGACCACATGAGCTGGATTTCGAAGGCAGTTGGCAAAGAAGTTGACACAGTGCGTACTCTACTGAAAAGTGAAGAGGTAATGTTACACACATTGAAGGTAATAATGTTTGTAGTAGACATCCTCAACATTCAGAAACAGAAGTAAGCCTAAAGTAGCCAATTGTAAAACAGAGAACATACTTTGACACCTTTATTCTGTGGCATTTTTTGTGCCATATTTTCATTGTAAACATTTTTATTCTACCACATTTATGATTAGGCCACTCTTTCATTCATATGTAGCTATATACAACTACACAGACAAAATGTTTTTAAAATACTTGCTTTAACTAGATAGTAAGTATATTTGCACAAAGAGCCTGCCTATAATTAATTGTACTTATTAAAATATTTTCTGGAAGTAATACAAATGTTGAAATTTTGGCAATAGGAAGTTACATTCATTCTTGATTATCTTTTTAGATGACAATGATTGCAGTGTAGTTTGAATCATAGTAGATTTCACTAGAATAGAATATTCTGCTGCAGTCATTATATTGCTGTCCTAAATCTGACCAACAGATGAAAACACTGGCTCCTTTGTTGTTTTTAAAATTTTTATAATGACATACAAGTTTGTATAAAGAACTGATAAGGTTGTATTTTTTCTACTACAGTAAAATAAGGATCTGAGTCGTTGCTTCAGTCAACAGGTGAGCCTGCCATCCTCCAACTCTAGATCCTTAATTGTGCCATTTTGTTCCATCTGTGCAAGTACTATGTCCAGAGATTCCTTAGTTCCTCATGAATAATGGTAGAAGTGCTGTCTCTCTGTTATCAAGTGATGCTGCTGTGTATAGGATCAGTCGACATCATATGAAACGGAGATTTGGTCATCAGTGTCTGAGATTGATGTGGGCCTGGCAAATGCACAGTGGGCATGACATTTATACGAGAGTTGGAACTTAAATAGTGGCAACTATTTATTCACAACCAATACAAAAGAGTTACATGTTTGAACCTGTTACTGTCCTTCAAAGTAGTCACCAGCATTGTATAGAACCTGTTGCCTGGTTATAGTTTGCTATTCTGCTCCTTTCTGTATCTATTTTCATGTGATTGGACTGCTCTGAAGATAAAATTAGTACACTAACATAAAAAAGAATAATAACAAAGAATTGATGCCAAAGGTGCTGGAATCGCTAGATTCCAATACTAGTTGATTCCTGGAGAACTGGAGATTCTGGGAATCATGCGGTTGGAATCAGTACATGACACATCCCTAATTAAAATCAACATGGATATTTTTTTTACTATAATTCCAGTTATTCTAAGTAAATACTAGTGCTATTGCTACTATTGCAAATAGTAAGCCTGGATGGAATTTTGAACGAGCGGGTGGTGATTTCAGATAATTCAAGCAATTCTGTTGGTTATTTAGTTAACTGGAATTGGCAACACTGGTCTGACAGCCCTTCAAGTCTGCCTGGTTGAATGAGAAGCAACTTAATCTCATCTTTGTGTTCGGGGGGGGGGGGGGGGGGGGGGAGTGAAGACAACAGTTCATAGTTTGTGGAGATTTCAGTGTAGATTTCTAAAAAGATACAGACAGGAAAGATGAACAAGAATTATAATTTGGGTTTCCATCAATAGCTGCAGTTTCCAAGAATAATTTATCCACCAATTTGGTTTCACCATGATTTGAGAGTTTTTTGTTCCTGGGAAGCGTCTTTCACTTCAATTCTCTGCACTGTTACCTGAGTTGGCCCAGAGCATAATGAAGGCACTGCAGACATTTCTTAGCTCCAGAAATGAATCTGTAGTTGGGCTACAAACCTTGCCCATTTTTTGTTTCAGTCAGTTTTCCAACTTGGGTGCAGCAAGATAGTAAGACACTGATCAATAATACTATTATAGAAAATGCTCAGACTGAAACAATTAACATGTACCCAGTTGGTGATGCACAGTTAATGGCAGCTTACTTTCCAGAGGCTGGTTCATACAAAGCAGTTAGACTTACTGACATCAAAGCAACTAAGATTTGTTACTGGTAGGTTTGAACATCACAGGGGTGCTTTGGGATTCAATCAAACGGGAAACCCTGGAGGGAAGGTGACATTTTTTTCGAGAAGCACTACTGAGAAAATTTAGAGAAGCTGACTTCCAAACAGTTCTACTGCCACCAACATATATTGTGCGTAAGGACCATGAAGATAAGACACAGGAAATAAGGGCTCATATGGAGGCAACAGAAAGTCTTTTTTTCTATCACTCTACTTGTGAGTGGAACAGGAAAGGAAATGTCAAGTAGTGGTACAGGGTGCCCACCGCCATGCACTATACGGTGGCTTGCGGAGTATCTATGTAGATGTATATTAATGAGAACAGGATACAGTGCTTTATGAGTAAGTTAAAAGCATTGTCATGGATCTAAATGGATTAAATTTCATGTAGGAGGAACAAGAAAATTTCTTTAAAGGGCAGAATAATTAAAGATCTGATGTTGCTGTAATATTTTAAGGAAAGTCATTAAATGTCCAGAAATATGCATATGCTGACAGAAATTAATAATGCAGATCATAAGATTAAAATTGTTTTGGATAATGTCAAATGGGAGCCAGGACAACTGGTCAGAGTACAAGGTGCTGTAACAATGAAATTAAATGACAAGGTTGTGGCTCATAATTCACAAGTCGTGAGTACTTTTAACAATCACTTTCTATATGTAGCAGCAAAAATAGGTTTAAATGGTTCAGTTTTAAAAAAAGAGAGAGAGAATATATTAAATACGTCATTCCACAAAACTTTAAGCAACTGGAAGTAGCACCAACAGCCTTCACTGAAATTGACAGAATTATAAAAATTCTAAAAAACAAAAGCTCATATGCTGCTGACAGAATTTCAGACAAAACTCAAAAAAGAATTGTAACTTAATAAGTAATGTCCTTAGTAATACATGTAAACCTTCACTGGCACAGGGAATTTTTCCAGAAAAATTAAAAAATCCCATTGTTAACCACTTTACAAGAAATGTGACAAGAAGACTAAATAATTATCATCCAGTGTCCTTAAGACATCTTTTTCGAAAGTATTCAAAAAAGTAATGTACCCAAGAGTAGTCTCACGCATAAGTGGAAACAATATACTTAGAATGTCATAGCCTGGATTTCAGAAGGGTTGCTCATTTGCCCAATAACATAAAATGTCTGACAGGTAGCAAAGCAAGTTTCAGATATAAGCTAAAATCATTTGTCCTGGACACCTTCTTGTAATCCACTGATGAGTTTCTCTTTGAAAACTGATAGCCTGAGCGTAACGGAAAAATAGTGTTTTCATTACTGTTAACACTAAACGTTTGTACATATCCTGTAAACTAACTCATTTGACTTCATTTTGATAAAAGAAGTGTTCAAATCATAGTACAGTCATTAACATACAACATGAACTACTATGGTCCCAACACACTTTGTTGGGGCACATCGGAACTTACTTCTACGTTTGCCAATGACCCCCTCAGCCAAGGTAACAAACTGCATCCACCCTGCCGTAATCCATTAACAGATTTCACGTGATATTCCACATGGTCATGGTTTTTGTAATAAGCATTGGTGTGTTACTGAGTCAAGAAACACTACATCTACTTGACTGCCTCGATCCCTGGCATTCAGGATGTCATGTGAGAGAAAAGTGCAAGTTGGGTTTCATGAGATTAATATTTTTGGAATCCGTGCTAGTTAGCATGGGGAAGATCATTACATTTGAGCTCATAATATGTTCTAAGATTTTACAACAGAGAGATATCATACATATTTAATGATAGTTTTGTGGTTCACTTCTGATACCCTTCTTGTGGGTGGATGTGACATGAATACTTTCCTGAGATTAATGACTTCAATTTTTTATTTGAGGGACCGACAGTAGTATATTATGGTGAGAAGAGGAGTCTGACTTGGCCACATTATCTGCATAGAATGTAATAGGGATTCCATACGGCCCTGGAGCTTTGTTCAATTTTAGAAATTTCAGCTATTTCTCAACACCAATGACACTAATATCCATTTCACTCGCCTTTTCAGTCGTGCTTGAGTTTGAGTCTTTACTTCTGTACTTTCCTTTGTAAAGGAACATTTACTCTCAATTTCAGTTCCAGTGTCATCAGTGAGTGTCTGGACATTAACTTCAGTGCCACTGACAGAATTTACATACGAAAAAAGTATACTTGGATATTGTGAGAGATCTTTTGATAAGATTCTGCTGTGGTAGTCATTGAGGGCCTTACGTGTGCCCTCATTACAACCAATTGGGCTTCATTTAGCTTCTCCTTGTCTATAACTTTATGCTTTGTTTTACACTTTTTATGCAGTAATCACCGCTTCTTTAGAAGTTTCTTTGCAGTTATTGTGTTCTGTGAAGGATACCTCACATAATGAACTGTTCTGCTTGGTTCTATCTGTTCCATTCTCAGCTATTCTTTTACATTAGAGAAACAGTTCATCTGTATACTTTCACTGTGTTCCTCCTTGAGATATGGCCTGACTGCTTCTTTATGGAGCATACTCAACATGGAAATCTTCCTAATTTTTATACCTGCCCTTAGTACTTTTAATAATTGTTGTTGCTACAGCTGCCTCTTGGGCACTGATACCAATTTCAATATGACTATCCTCAGAGAGGTCAGGGCTATTTGTTACAACTAAATCTAATATATTTTCGTTACAATTGTGCTTCAAATTATCTGTCCTTGGTAGTTTTCATAGAAGATATTTAGTAATGTTTGACAAGGTTTTTTTGTCATACTCATGACCTGCAAAACTGTAATTCTATAAAAGGTCAGCTGTCATGTAATTCAGACATTAGTTGTGGTGCCTTTTTGAGTGTATGCATAAATCAAAGTGTGTGTGCGGAAGGGGGGGGGGGGGGTTATATGTAGGGGTACTTGTTTTTATTATTTTGTTTTGTTTTATTTTCTCTTATACAAACTGATTATTTGTTTCAGAGAAGTATGCATTCAGAGCTGTTAAGTATGGTAACTTGCAGGAAGTTAAAAGGTATCACATCATGAAATATTTGTAGAATACCTATTAATTCTTTATAATTTCCAAATCTTTTATCACAGTTGAGTGTGTGTGTGCAGGCTGATATCTGAAGGCCTGGATGTGAATCGCCGACATACACTTGGATGGACATTGTTGCATACTGCTGCCATCAATGGTTGGGTAGATGTGGCACGGCTTCTCTTGCAGTCTGGTGCAGATCCCAATGCCGGAGATGAATTTTTTAGTGCCTATCGCACTGCTCTTGAGAAAGGACTTCACACAGTGGACGGTAATCAGTCTTTTTTCTTCTGTAACAGCATACTTTTATTTAACTAAACAATCGAAAATCCAGGATGGAATGTAACAATATTGTGAAAAGGAAATTTGCGACTTACCATATAATGGAGATGCTGAGTCACAGATAGGCACAACTAAGGGACTGTCACAAATAAATAAAGCTTTCAACGATTAAGGCCTTCATCAACAACACACACACTGTCCGCCGCTCGTGGTCTCGCGGTAGCGTTCTCGCTTCCCGAGCACGGGGTCCCGGGTTCGATTCCCGGCGGGGTCAGGGATTTTCACCTGCCTCGAGATGACTGGGTGTTTGTGTTGTCCTCATCATTTCATCATCATCCTGGAAAGTGGCGAAATTGGACTGAGCAAAGATTGGGTAATTGTACGGGTGCTGATAACCACGCAGTTGAGCGCCCCACAAACCTGTGTGTGTGTGTGTGTGTGTGTGTGTGTGTGTGTGTGTGTGTGTGTGTGTGTGTGTGTGTGTGTGTGTGTGTGTACATCTATTGTTGACAAGGCCTTAATTGCCGAAAGCTTTATTTATTTCTGACAGTCTTTTTGTTGTGCCTATCTGTGACTCAGCATCTCTGCTGTATGGCGAGTAGAAACTTTACTTTTCATAATATTGTTAATTTTATTTAAATTATTTTTCAGGCATTTAGTAACTTGTGAACCTTGTGTAACCTGTATTTGAGTAGTTTTCACAGTTTTGTAGCATATATTTGTAATTAGAACTAATTGCTATTAGTACATTGTGGCCGCATGTGCCTTGTGATATCCAGTATGGAATGTAATATGTATATGAAGGTAGATCACTTCTGGCCAAATAGGTAGATAGCACAAAAACTGTTGATATGGGGCATGTGAGTGTGTAGCACTGAAATAGGTGCCACAGCAGTTGAAATGCCAGATTTGCATTTGAGGAGAGGGCTGCAGATTCTCTTCTGCTCTCCGGATTTAGATTTTCTGTAGTTTCCAAAACTAGGAGCCCTGGGATGTGCATATTATTTGTCATATACAGAAAGAACTTGAGGACAACTAGGTCGGCACAGGAGCTCTCATACTAGTGTCTGAAGAGAACATGCTTCATGAGGAGATAAAAGTTATGGTATACAGATGCATCATCTGACCATACATTTCACCACCTGTGGGATGCATTTGTCATTACCAATGTGCCAGGACTGGTGTACATTCGAAACTATCTACCGATACAGTATTTGATAGTGATGCGCCAATTAACAGTGCCAACAATCGCTCCAGTGCTTAAATTGCCCAGATCGACATCCTCTGCATCCAACTTTTTGTAAAGAAAAGAAAATTCAGGAATTCAAAACACTTGAACACTTATCATACTCTAAAGCCCATTTGAAATAAAAATGACTTTATCTATTACCAATGTCATAGGTTTTCACAACCATTACAATAGGTATGCCCCATGCCTTGAACCAAGAACTGATTCTCAAACCCAAGTTTGTCCAAGGAAAAGGCGGTTACCTTCCTCAGACACTAATTACAGGATACCACTGGGCATTCATCTGCTGGTGCAGCTGGAGACTTAGGCTCATTAGAGGCCTAGTCATTTTCTGTCTTAGAAACATGACCTGAAAACCCCTAACGAGACTTCAAACTTTATAAATAGAAGGGGAGCAGATAGAGATAAAAAGATGTCGATATTAAAAAGTAATTATATGGTACCAATTGATGTGGTTCCCCCCCTCTCCTCCTCCTTTTTCCTCGCAGTGGCAGACACATCCATTAATATGCCATGCCGTGTTATAGTAACATAACTTCAAGTATATGGGAACACCACAGAAGCAACACACATTGAACTATTGTCACTGGAATGTAATCAGTTGACTTTGATAACAACAACACACTGACAATAATGAAGATTCTAGAAGTCAGCAGATGTGCCAAAGGTTGCCTCGACTTAGAGAGAAGTGTTACAGAAATTCAGTGTAGTTCTTTGGCTTTTCTTACGTGACTTCACAACCACTCATTTCTGAAACAGAATCTCAGGTTAATTTTTAACTAACACCTCTGAACATTTCTTTCCGTCAGTGAATAGTTGAGCTCCTCCCCCCATCCCCCGACTTATTGTTATTAAGAATTCCCTGAATGTTTCAGTAATTCCTTGACCCCCTGAAGGCCCGGGGGTTAGAAAGGGCCCAAGGTATACCTGCCTGTCGTAAGAGGCAACTAAAAGGAGTCTCACATGTTTCAGCCTTAATGTGATGGTCCCCTGTAGGGTTTAACCTCAATTTTTCAAAATTTTCCTGAACAGCGAGCCAATTGGGGAAGTGTGCCATACATGGTGCATCGTGTCCATCATGCATTGAGATCTTCAGCCCACTGTCTCATCGTGACATTGCAGTCCCACTCATCCTCCACCTCTTAAGCGAGGACACCTTCCTGGGTGCATTTTCCTCCTCCCACTATGCAGTGTCGCTTTCTGCACCAACGTTGACCGTGGAATTCTTTGCACCTGATATCCAGCATGGTAGCCAGTCCATTGTGGTGGGGCTGCCATGTACTTTGTTGGTTGTAGCCCCCTGACTACACAGGGATTGATCTGCTAATGACTGCACTGTTAACTCCCCATGTATGCCAAGGGGTAGATGCCCATCACCCTGGACCATCAGGACTCCCGGCAATAGCCATCCTGTGGCTGGGTTGCGCCTGTGGGGAGGCCCCATGGTCGGAATGGGTGGCATCATGCCGGATGACACACCATGAAGCGTACTACATCTCTTGCTGGTGGTCCGCCACCAGCAGTCTCTAAGCGGGCAAAGTCTAACTTTAATGCTAAGAAATATGACCCCAAGTTGTTCCCCTCCCTGGCCACACCATGGGAGGAATGCCAAGCTAAGGATGGCAGCGAACATTATTCACCCCGGCACCTCGTATGTACGAGAACTGATGGGGACTACTTTGTTTCAATGAAGCTACAGTTTTTAGTAGATCACTTAGAGGACCAGTTCGGGGAAGTGGAGGGCTTTTCCAAAATGCGGTCAGGGTTAGACTTGATGAAAACGGCATCCTCTGCCCAGTCACAGGAGTTACTCGCTTGTGACAGGCTGGGGGATGTTTCCATTACCACCACGCCTCATAAGAGCTTAAATATGGTCCAGGGTATTATATTCCACAGGGACCTTCTTTTGCAGTCTGGCGACAAGCTGCACGCCAACTTAGAGCGACGAGGAGTTCATTTTATGCAAAGCGTCCATCTGGGTCTGAGGGATAACCAGGTATAATCTTGGCCGTCGAGGGTGAAACATTACCCAAGAAGGTCAATGTGATGTTCTACCGCTGTGATGTCAAGCCATGTATCCCTCCCCCATTGCAGTGCTTTAAGTGCTGGAAGCTCAGCCATATGTCTTCCCGCTGTACTTCCAGCATCACATGTCATGATTGTGGATGTCCATCCCAATACTCCATGTGCCCCACCTCCCATCTGTGTCAACTGCAGAGACCATCATTCCCCTTGCTCACCAGACTGCAGGATTTTATAACGAGAAAGAAAAATCATTGAATACAAGACCCTGGACCGACTGACCTACACTGAAGCCAAGAGGAAGTTTGAGCACCTACATCCTGTGACTATGACCACCTCTTATGCTGCTGCTACAAGAACAATTGTAGCCCCATCAGTTCTGCGAGTTCCAGTCAGCTCTCAGAGCTGGAAGGATAAACCTGCCCTCTTGATGGTAGGGGGAACTTCCCTCCCTGTTGCTCCTGTGCCACCTACCTTGGGAGCACTGTCCCCCCAACTATTGGGGACACCAGCCCCACTTCTCAGCCGGGGAAGCGTAAGTCTTCTTCAGCTCCTCTCACTAGAAAGTGGTTCCTTAGGTCACTGCCTTCCCAGGTTTCTGCTAGTAGGTAAGATGACACCTGCCAGTAGCTGAACCACCCAAAAGCAGCTGGTCGTAGGGCTTCACGATCATCCTCAGTCCTGGAGACTGAATCAGTGAAGCCCTCCCAGCCAGAGAAACCCAAGGCTCAGTGAGAAAAATCCAGATAGAAGACCCCCAAGACCAAAGGAATTGTGGTGGCACCCACACCACTGCTGCTTACAAGCTCTGCATCTGAGGATGAGGTGAAAAATCTGGCGCCCGCTGAGAACATAGATCCCGCCAGACCCTCAGACACAATGGATACAGCCTGTTCAGGAAATAAGTCAGTGGCAGCAGGTGACCGTGAGGCGTAGACTGCCTCATTGTTTCATGCCTTCCCAGGCTCACAATCATGTCATCCTCCAGTGGAATTGCAGCGGTTTTTTCCACCACCTGGATGAGCTATGGCAATTGTTAAGCTTTACACTTGTTTTCTGCATTGGCCTCCAGGAAACTTGGTTCATGGCAATGCGGACCTTTGCCCTTCGAGGCTACAAAGGATACTACAAGAACTGTAACGAATATAATCGAGTGTCAGGTGGAGTTTGCATTTATGTCCTGAACTCGATATGTAGTGAACCTGTGCTCCTTCAAACTCCTCTTGAAGCTGAGGCTGTCAGGATACAGACGACGCAGGAAATAACTGTCTCCCTCCAGACAGTGCAGGACCCCTGAATGCATTGGCTGCTTGATTGATCAACTCCCTAAACCTTTCTTAATTTGGGGAGATTTTAACACCCATAACCCCTTGTGGGGTAGCACCACGGTTACTGGCTGTGGCAGAGGTGTCGAAAATTTACTGTCCCATCTTGACCTCTGTCTCTTGGATACTGGGGCCACCACACATTTCAGTGTGGGCCTAGGTAGTTACTCGGCCATTGATTTATCAATTTGCAGCCCAGGACTTCTCCCATCTATCCACTGGAGAGCACATGACAACCTGTGTGGTAGTGACCACTTCCCCATCTTCCTGTCACTGCCCCGGTGTCATGCCCATGGATGCCTACCCAGATGGGCTTTAAACAAGGCAGACTGGGTAGCCTTCACCTCTTCTGTTACCATTTAATCTACCCCACGTGGTGCCATCGATGTTGTGATTGAGCAGGTCACTACAACAATAATTTCTGCGGCAGAAAACATGATCCCTCGTTCTCTATGGTGCCCCTGGTGGAAGACAGTCCATTAGTGGTCGCCAGAAGTCACTGAGGAAATTAAAGAGTGTTGACCAGCTTTACAGCAAAATAAGCGGCACCCTTCCCTAGAGCACCTAATACCCTTTAAGCGGCTCCGTGCCCGCGTTCACCTCCTTATAAAACGACAGAAACAGGAGTGTTGGGAGAGGTACTTGTCAACCATTGGGTGCCATACATCACCTTCCCAAGTCTGAATGAAGATCAGAGGTCTTTTTGGGTACCAGACCCGAAAAGGTGTGCCTGGTGTTAACATAAATGGCATGCTCTCTACTGACACAAACACAGTTGCCAAGCACTTTGCTGAACATTATGCTTGAGCCTCTGCATCGGAGAACTACCCCCAAGCCTTTCACACCCCCCAGGGGGTCCACAACTCTTTTGGGGACACGTGCGTAGCGAGCACGGGACCCCGAGCTAATGTGCCCCTCCTTCCTTTCCGGGCTGCATACCTTCCTTTTCCGCATCCTTCCCTATCCCCCATCTTGCCCCCCCCCCCCTCCCCTCACCTCTGGCTCTTTCCTTCCCTTTCTCTCCCTCTGGGAGTATGGTTTGTGTCTACGTCCGGAGATGGACGCTTGTACATTTAACGCATTCTTCGCCTTCTCTGCTTGTATGTCTTCGTCCTTCCTTTGTCCTTCTCTTTTCCTTACCTCTTCTCTTTACTCTTTTCTCCGCTGCGGCATTTGAGACCTCTCTTCTTTCCTTTCCCTTTCTTTGTTTTTCCCTTTCTCTTTCTTCCTCCCTGTGCGTGTCTGAAGGCCGACCCACGCATTTTCGTGCGTAGCCGGTGACGGGGTAACGCGTAATTTCCCGCCCCGGGTAGACAGGTAGGACACGTACGTACCCCCTGGTAACGGCCAGGCCCAGGGAGGGGTGATTACCCGAGCTGATACCTTCCGAAAGTGCCGATTGGTCCCTCCGTCCGTTTGTCGGGAGGTGTGACCTGAGGTGTGAACAATCACCTAAGGCGGGAGTGCCCTCAGAGAGGGCCCCCACAAGGGAGGAGCGAGCCATCGGAGACGCTGGTAATCGTGGGGGATTCTTCCGCAATGGTTTCCTCACCTTCCACTATGTCTGCTCACAAGCGTAAGTTCACTGAGTCTCAGCCACAGACAGTTCTTCCATCATTGCCACAGTTCCTTGTTGTTTCTCGGTCTGATGAAGGTCACGACTTCTCCATGGTCAACCCTTTCATTATTCAGAAAGGTGTTGACACAATTGCAGGTCCTGTAAAGTCTTGTTCCAGATTATGGAATGGCACCTTGTTGTTAGAAACAGTCAGTGCCCTCCAGGCACAAAAATTGCTGCGTACTTCACTTCTCCACACCTTCCCTGTCCGTGTGGAACCGCACCGTACTTTAAATTCCTCACATGGAGTCGTTTATACATGCTCCCTCAATGCATTGTCTGATGACGAAATTCAGCACTACCTGTCTGACCAGGGCGTAACGGCTGTTAATAGAGTTATGGAAAGGGTTGACACGAACATCATTCCAACTTGCACTGTCTTCTTGACATTTGACAAAGTTCAACTCCCATCCAAAATCAAAGCAGGCTATGAGATAATTTCCGTTCGCCCTTATGTCCCAAACCCTACGCGTTGCTATCGGTGTCAGCAGTTCAATCACACCAGCCAGTCCTGTTCCAATCCGACTAAATGTGTTACGTGTGGCAAGGATGCCCATGAGGGTGCTTGTCCACCTCCATCCCCTCGCTGCATCAACTGTATGGGTGACCACGCTGCTTCCTCTCGAGATTGCCCCATTTTTAAAGACGAAAAGCTCATCCAGGAAATCAGAGTGAAGGAAAAGGTGTCGACCTTTGCTGCTCGAAAATTATTCGCCAGTCGACAGCCCACCATGCCTCAGACAGAAAAATACAGCACTGTCCTTGCTTCTCCTCAGCCAACAAAGAAGGCGGCCACGCAGACTTGCGACCTCACCTTTAGTGCCATGGTCGTCAGTTCGGCCAGCGCAAAGATCGCCCGTTCAACCTCACCACTTTCGCCTGCCCACTCTACGGCTCACCCTTCATAGAGTTCTGCTAAATCTCGAGCTCAAAAGTCAGACACCAAGACTTCGAAAAAAGAGCATACTCGTGAAGATTTTTAACGTACCCCAACTTCACAACCATTGGTTCCTCCTTCATCTAAACATCATATTTCCAAGAAGGCTAATAAGAAACCCAGTTCATCTCCTTCTCCACCAAGGCGTGTCTCATCTACAGCACCACCTGGCGGAAATCGCCCTCGGCCGTCTTCTGTGTCGCCGAGGCGCACTGCTGGCGGCTGATCAACCGGCCGATCGCTGGTGGCAGGAGCTGCTCCTGAACAACCTATGGATCAGGATCTTCTGCCTTCGGCTGAATGCCATTCCATGCTGTCGGTCGCAAGCTCTGAGCAGTCGTTGAGTTGACGGCAACCTTGGTCACGTTCCTCCATTTTCTGTTCACCCTATGTCCATTATCCACTGGAATATCCGCGGCATTCGAGCCAATCGGGATGAATTGTCGATCCTCTTACGATCCTACTCGCCGGTCATCTTCTGTCTTCAGGAAACAAAGCTGCGTCCCCATGACCGCTTTGTTCTCCCCCATTTTCAGTCCGTCCGATTTGATCTCCCCTCTGTTGAAGGCACTCCAGCCCATGGAGGACTCAAGATTCTTTTCCATGATACTCTCCATTATCACCCAATCCACTTAAACACTTCCTTCCAAGCTGTCGCTGTCCGTCTTTCCCTTTCTGGATATACCTTTGCTCTTTGTACTGTATACATTCCATCGTCCACACCAATGGCATGAGCTGATCTCCTTCATCTTCTTGGTCAGCTTCCACCCCCCTATTTGCTGGTTGGGGACTTCAATGCCCACCACCCGCTTTGGGGATCTCCACATCCTTGTCCACGTGGCTCACTATTGCTAGACGAATCTAGTTTGCCTCAACACTGGAGTCCCTACATTTTTGTCTGCCTCCATGACAAATTTCTCTCGTTTCGACCTTTCAGTCGGTACTGTTCCGCTAGCTCGGCGCTTCGAATGGTTCGCCCTTGATGATACACACTCGAGTGATCACTTTCCATGTGTCCTTAGACTGCAGCCTCAACTGCCCTATATGCGCCCGCAACGCTGAAAGTTTGCCCAAGCCGATTGGACACTTTTTTCGTCTCTAGCGACATTCGATGACCGTCACTTTCCTAGCGTCGACGATGAGGTCACACATATTACCGACGTTATTTTTACAGCTGCGGAACGTTCAATACCACGCACCTCCGAATTGCCCCAGAGCCCCCCAGTTCTTTGGTGGAACGAGGCATGCCGTGACGCAATATGTGAGCGGCGACGTGGTCTTCGCGTTTTCCGCCACCATCCTACTTTGACCAACTGTATCCGCTATAAGCAGTTCCGTGCGCGGTGCCGTCGCACCATCCGCGATAGCAAGAAGGCAAGCTGGAAATTCTTTATTAGCTCATTTAACACCTTCACTCCCTCCTCGGAAGTTTGGAGTTGGATTCGGCGGTTATCAGGCGCGCCTAGTTTCTCCCCGGTCTCTGGGCTCACTGTAGCGCATGATACGTTAGTGGACCCCATCGCAATTTCTAACTCCTTGGGTGAACACTTTGCTGAGATTTCGAGCTCTTCAAATTACCCGCCAGCGTTTCTCCCGAAGAAACGTGCAGCGGAAGTGCAACCTCTTGCTTTCTTCTCTCAAAATCGCGAAAGCTATAATACTGTTTTCTCCATGCGGGAACTCCAACATGCACTCTATTCTTCTCACTCCTCCGCCCCAGGACCGGATGGTATCCACATCCAAATGTTGCTGCATTTATCAACCCATAGTCTGCGTTACCTCCTTCGCATTTATAATCGAATTTGGACCGATAGTACTTTTCCCAGACGATGGCAGGAAGCTATCGTCGTTCCTGTTCCGAAACCTGGAAAGGACAAACATCTCCCCTCTAGCTACCGCCCCATTTCTCTCACGAGTAGTGTATGTAAGGTTTTGGAGCGTATGGTGAATTGCTGTTTAGCTTGGTGGCTGGAGTCCCGCAGTCTTTTAACACCTGCCCATTGCGGTTTCCGAAAGCATCGTTCTGCAGTTGACCATCTTGTTTCTCTCTCCACTTATATCATGAATAATTTTCTCCGGAAACGCCAAACAGTAGCAATATTTTTTGATCTGGAGAGAGCATACGATACCTGTTGGAGGACAGGCATCCTCCGCACGCTGTTCTCTTGGGGCTTTCGAGGTCGGCTGCGGCTTTTTCTTCGCGAATTTATGGCAGAGCGCACATTTAGAGTGCGGGTGAACACTACTCTCTCCCGTACTTTCTCCCAAGAAAACGGGGTACCCCAGGGCTCCGTGCTAAGTGTTGTACTGTTTGCTATTGCCATAAATCCAATTATGGATTGTCTCCTTCCTGATGTCTTGGGCTCCCTCTTTGTGGACGATTTTGCGATCTACTACAGCTCTCAACGGACCAGCCTTCTTGAACGACGTCTTCAAGGATGTCTCAATCGCCTCTACTCTTGGAGCACCGAAACCGGCTTCCGTTTTTCTCCCAGTAAGACCGTTTGTGTTAATTTTTGGCAACGTAAGGAGTTTCTTCCACCCTCCTTACATCTAGGACCTGTCAACCTTCTGTTTTCGGACGTCGCTAAATTTTTGGGTCTTATGTTTGACAGAAAACTGTGCTGGTCCTCCCATGTTTCCTATCTTTCGGCTCACTGTCTGCGATCGCTCAACACCCTCCGTGTCCTGAATGGTACCTCCTGGGGAGCGGACCGAGTGGTCCTTCTCCGCCTCTATCGCCCCTTAGTGCGCTCGAAATTGGACTATGGAAGCATAGTTTACTCTTCTCTATCGCGCCTTAGTGCGCTCGAAATTGGACTATGGAAGCATAGTTTACTCCTCTGCTCGGCCGTCTATCCTTCGTCGCCTCGACTCTATCCACCACTGTGGATTACGTTTAGTGTCTGGAGCTTTTTACACCAGCCCTGTGGAAAGCCTTTATGCTGAGACTGCTGAACCTCTGCTGTCCAATCGGTGAGCAGTCCTTCTGAGTCGTTATGCTAGCCATCTGTCTTCCATGCCTGCTAATCCAGCCCATGACATTTTTTTCGACGCCTCCTTTGATGTAGGGTATGCAGGCCGCCCCTCCTCCCTACTACCACCGGGACTCCACTTCCATCAACTGCTCCATTCTCTTTCCTTCCACTTTCCTAAAACCTTCTTGACAACTTGGGGTACAGCACCGCCTTGGCTCCGTCCCCGGATCTGCCTGCTCCGTGACCTTTGTCAATTTCCCAAGGATGGTACCCCTTCACTTGTTTATCGTCGGGCATTTGCTGCTCTATGTGCACAAGTGAAGGAAGCCACATTTATTTACACTGATGGCTCTAAAACATCGTTAGGTGTAGGGAGTGCCTATATTGTTGGCGACACCCCAAATCAATTTCGGCTTCCCGACCAGTGTTCGGTTTATACTGCGGAGCTTTACGCTGTTCTCCAGGCTGTCCACTACATCCGCCGCCATCAGCGGATACAGTATGTTATCTGCTCAGATTCTCTCAGCTCTCTCCTCAGTCTCCAAGCTCTTTACCCTGTGCACCCTCTGGTCCACCGGATTCAGGACTGTCTGTGCTTGCTCCACCTCGGGGGCGTCTCGGTGGCGTTCCTCTGGCTCCCGGGACACGGTATCTGTGGAAATGAGGCGGCCGATATTGCGGCCAAGGCTGCAGTCTCTCTTCTTCGGCCAGCTATTCAATCGATTCCCTTCGCCGATTCACGGAGCGTTTTATGTCGTCGTGTTGTTCTTCTATGGCACGCACATTGTTCGACACTTCCCCATAATAAATTGCGGGATGTGAAAGCTCTTCTTTGTGCTTGGACCTCTTCCTCCCGAACGCGTCGTCGGGAGGAGGTAATTTTAACTCGACTCCGGATAGGGCACTGTCTTTTTAGCCATTGACATCTTTTAAGCGGCGATCCTCCCCCACTCAGTCCCCACTGCTCTCAGCTGTGGACGGTAAGACACCTTTTAATTGAGTGCCCCTATTTTACTCCGTTACGCGCCCGTCTACAGCTGTCGCCTGATATATCATCAATTTTAGCAGATGACACGCGCTCGGCCGATCGCGTTCTCGAGTTTATTAGTGCCAGCGAAATGACGTCAGTCATTTTAAGCCTTTTTTTTGGGGAGAACCAACCCCTTTCTGTAGTGGATTTTTAAGCCTTCCTTCTGCTTTTAGTTTCTCCAATTTTTTGAGTTTCGTTCCCATTGCTGCTGGTTTCCATTTTCGGTTTTTACTGTTTCCTAACGAATTATTATTAATTTCAGTTTTCTGATTTTATTTTCTTTCCAAGTTAGTAGCAGGCAAGCATTGATCATCTTGCAGAAGAATGAAGTTATTTTTGCAAGTTTGCTAAAGAAATTCCGCTGAGGCAATCATTTTATTTGAAACGAAGTGTGTTTCATTCTACAGTATTGGCTAGTTCCAACTGTTCGATAAATTTCAAGTGCACTTTATCATCTTCTGCCATGTATGGCATTATGCCATGATAAAGAACCAAACATGAGATCGTAGAGTACTGGTACTCCAAGAAAATTTACATCCCAAAAACCACACTGGAAAGCTTAATATCAGATGGAACCTACTTCAGTGTGAATCGGGAAAAAGCCAATTAGCACTTCAAGCCGAATTATGCATTTAGTATGGTTTACGAAATTTCGATGCTCTTAGGTGTATCCTCTGATGCCCTGTTTCTTTTATGGTGTAATTTAAGCTCTCTTAGTGCTTTATACACACGAACATGCGTGCTTCCTACACCACTGCAGTTGCACACACACAATAATGCATTTTCTGGCGCTCTCTGGCAACTGGTAAATCGAACCTATTTCTAACAGTATTGCGAACGGTGGTTAGAAAAGTGTTACTTTCAAAGTAAATTTCTTTTTACGCAAGATGAATTATGTTTCGTGTGAGAAAGTGGGATGGATACCTAAATCACAGAGCGTTCGAAACTGAACAGTTTGAGGACCAGCCACTTACAAGAATTTCGAGCCGGGGCATTTATGTCATAATTTTAAATTTACTGGCACATTTGTGTGATGTATCTTAAAGTATAACACACGCAAAAGAGATCAATATTACATGTGAAAGCTTAGCTTCTATTGTAGCGTGTTAATCTTAGAGACCAGTATTATATGTGAAAGCTTAGCTTTTCTTGTAGATATACGGTACTGTGTACATTAATGTAAACTGTTAACTTTTCCTCTTGTGTGTTCGCGCTATGTAACCAGTAATCTTGCTATTGGCTGACTATAACACGTGTCCTATGCTCTGAATAGCTGCTGTCATCGGCTGGCGACATCTCGTGTCTTGAGATATGACTCGCTTACAAAAGGACATCGCAATCTCGGTTGCAACACTCCGGAAACTAACGCGCTGTGTTTGGTGCAATTTGAATTTATACTTTCGTAATACGAAATTATGCAGCGTATATGTTGCTGCAAATCAAAGGTCTTTCCAAAACTTCTCTCCTTTTTTTTATTAGAAGTCTCTCCAAAACTTCTCTGCTCCTTCAAAGGATTGATAAGTTTACAGTTCCGGGGGACAACCTACTGTCACTTAGCACAGAAGAAGTGTATTTTCGCCCGGGAAAAAACCATATTTTTTAAACGGGATATCCGGGAGAAATCCGGGAATAATCTGGGAATTTTTTTTTTTCTTGTCCCCGTATACACCCTGATCTTTTTGTTCTCCAGAGGTATGTCCCTGGGTGTGGCCAACCACACTATTGGCTGCCTTAAATTGTTCTTCTGGCCAATCAGATTATTGTTCACCATCTATGTTAAATATTTTTGTAATGCCCACAGTTTCCATGGCTATACAAGCACACACAACAACATTTTCAACTGTATAAGGTCTTTGTAAAAGTGAAAAATTTTTAAATTCCTTTATTGCACACACAGCATGTCATCAGTTAAGAATAGATATCCTGTTCGCTGTCCATTTGTCACAGTGTCGTCCTCCTCCTCCCCCTCCTGCTCCAGTGTCTCCCTGCACTTCAGCATCATTCCCACATTTCTCTTGGCAAGAGACCACATGCATGCACTAAAAAGGCTTTTATAACAGTATCCCTTGCCTGGCACAGTGCTAGCAGCTTTATCTCCAGTTACACACAGTGTCTGAAACCCTACCCACTCCATTCTTTGCAACAGCACAGGAAAACATTCTGTCATATTCTCCATCACAAGGACTTGGGCTTTACACTACTTGTAAACATTCTTTGCTCCCCTTTTTTATGCAGCAGTCTTTGACTTATGGATCTCATTCATCTGCCACTCTCATGCAGTAAACACACAACAGTCATATTAACTTATATGATACCATTAACTACAAATGTTGTGTGTTCATACACGAAATTAACCTCCCTTTCATAAATATGCTCTCATGCCACAAAATACTCCCTCATGTTTCGTACATTGAAGATGCCAGCATTTCTCATTCCCTCTCCTAACATGTAGGTGTTTGGCACAACAACATTTTCTATTGTATAAGGCCGAATCTACGAGTGATGATTGTGAAAGTGTTCTACTAACTGCTTGTTCCACTCTTCTGTCAACCTTCTGCAGTGTAGCTTATGTTATGGGTGGACTGGGGGCGAGGTTGCTGCCTCTTCTGTCTACAACTGCCTCTACCTCCCACATGGACAGTTGTAGCCAGGTCCATATTCTCAGGTCCATTTTGGAATGCATTACAACCTATAGTGAACAGATATCACTGAATACTGATCGTGAAGCAGTAGCTGTTGGAGTCCACTGAACTACCGTGTTAAGAGTGTCGTATGTATCTTCCACCTAGTAGAAATACACAGTTCCAAAATATTAAACAGTTGATGCAACAATTACTCATGCATTTCATTATCTCAGGCTATTTTAAAGCCCACATCTTTTGTGGGCTAGTGCAAATACACACATCAGAGACAGATTATTGAAACTTCTCAAATGAACTATACATTCCGCTATTGAAAAATGGGGTGCTAACGCACTTTAGTGTTGCAGACGGTACTTTCTGTGCTTTTTATCATGCATTATGTAGCTCAAACCTAGCACAAATGATTTAACAGCATGCTTATTATGATGTGTGTGATAGTACCCATCATCTTGTTGTCCCATGTTTGTAACTTGATTGGTAGCTGCCACATAGTGCTTTGAAATGAGCCAAATGCCAAACATATGCTTCCACTGCTAAAATCATGCTGAACCAAATCAAACTGCGCAAGATGCTATGAATATCAGTCTACAAGCAGTTAAAAACTACTACACCTTAAAATGTAGAGAAGTCGAGCATGTCCACTAGCTCTGATACCACTTGTAACATAAACAATATTTTTGCTAGCAAACTTTTAGTATTTTTATATAGATGAACTTTTCTTTATTAAGCAACTATTTTCAGTCAGTTTAGGACCATCTTGAGACCACATTTTTCTTTCTTTCTTTTCTTTTTTTTTCTTTTTTGTCCAATAGTGGTTGGAAATGACAAATTTCTTTTACAAAATTGAATTTCCCTGACCCTTATTGTTTAAAGTAAAATTTAAATTTGTTTAATGACCACAGGATAAATATTCTGTATAGGAACATTTTACTTAAAGAAATATTTTACACTTAAGACTGTAAGAATATGTACACTCAAAATTCTGACCCTGCCAGTAAGTATCTTAATAAGACTTTATATTTCTCATTTTAAAGACATAGTTTTTTTCCATTTGATAATGTATCCTTCACAAATGTGTCTGTAAGTTACATGTGAGTGCAAAATTTTTGTAATGTAAGCCATGCAAAAACTAAAGTATTATCATTTTGTAGTGATATATTTTTTTCTGTCTTTAAAAGTGTATATGATTACTTGGAAAGTATGTTAGTTAATACAATATTTCAGAAATAAAATTTATTTTCTAAAATATTTTGAATGGCTGTGTTACAAAATGTGGGAAAATTTATGCATCTAATAATCTCCCAATAAACATACAACCCAGTATTAAAGCCATTTGAAAAACCCATACCTTTAATAAACAAATTTCTAAGTGTGTATAAGTTTTCGTATAGTTGCTGTCTTTTGTATCATTGTTGGAAGTTCTGTTACTCAATATCTTAAAATTTTGCAAATAATTTGTTGAAAATTTGTCAAATGAGTCTAGGCCCCATGAAAAATACAAGTCATTCGTTAGCAGCTGGTCTGTTAGTCTTCGCTACTCAGTCACTATCACACCATTTGTGTTCAGACAGCCAAAGTCAGACTCTCCCCAGTTGTAGTCATGCACTCTAAGTTGTCGCCAGGTCACCAGCAGTCATGTATTCAAAATCAAAGAGTGTCACTGGTAGTTCCCATTCATAACATGGTTAAACATTATTGATATGTATTTTTGAATATTAATTAACCATGTGAACTGCAATCTGAGTAGATTGTGATACAAATTTATATTGACTGTAATTTAAATATTGGAAATATTGGAACAGTAACTTACAACCTCCCTCTTCTAGAACCTCTAAGTCCCAGTTTATTCCCAGGTGGTCCAAAGAACTAGCTTAGGTAATTAAATAGAGAAAATGGCCCCTTGAACACTGTAGAAGACTCCCCTTGACTATCAGCTTATGATTCAAATGGAAAAATAGTGAAAGCATAGTATCTTAAACAATAGAAAAAGTTAAAAGTCTTCAATGACTGCATGTACCACAAACTACTCAATTGTGCACAGATTAAGGCACATAAATAGATAAATACTCCTCGCCAGCTAAGATCAATTAAATGACAATGATAGTCAATGAAGTCCTCTTGAGTGATCGCCATGAAGTCACTGAACTCCTAAAAATTCATTATGCAGAAATTTGTCAGATTTCATATGTCACTGAACTTTAGTAGGATGTAATAACTCTTTCTTCTGCACCTTGAATTTAGAAACATACAACACTCTTTATATTAATTCAGGATTTAACAGCACAATAGCAAAACACAGAGGGACGTTACTAGGGGCAGAATGATACAATACAAGATGCTCCCACACCTCTCTAACAATAGGAAATCAGGAATACTATCAATATTGAACAAGATATGGCAAGAATGAATTTTTCCTACTTAATGGAAGGAAAGTAAAATTATACCAGTTTTAAATCCTAGCAGAAACACTCACAGTATCGACAGCTACAATTATTGAGTGATTAAGTTAGTGGCAGCACTGTGCAAATTATTGGACTGGGTGGTTAATAAAACCATTCCAACAACTCTAATATAGACATTTACCATCACTTCTTCGTGGCTAATTCCAGCGGGCCTGATCCACTGTTGATCACCTTCTGTAATGGGGATTTGCAGTCGAAGAGCTTTTTGTGCATCATTTACACAATACTGCATTATTTATGGGCTTACAAAAGGCCTGTGACCCTACATGGAGGCAACACATCCTTATCACTGCCCAAATCTGTCTTCCATTGGCATTGGATCAGTCCTTAACAATCTATGTGAACAAGAAAATAGAATAACCCAGTAGTCTGTTTCAAGTACTGCCCTTTTCACCATTGCAATTAACAAAATTGTGAATGGTACAGATCCTAATGTTTTATTGGTGCTGCATGTCAATGATCTGTGCATCTATTACAGCTCCACATCACTCTGTTCCTTTGAATGTCATATCCAAATGGCTTAATGTAGAACACTGCAATGGGTTAAAAATCTGAGGCACTGTATGTCATTGGTAAAGTCCCTGTTTTTGGATTTTTGTTAATCCAGGTATTTTCACCCAGAGTCAGGCTATGCTCTAACATCTGGATTTGTTTCCTGGTCTTACTGCTAGATAGAAAGCTAACTGCAGTGCCACAAATCAAGCAGCTAAAGACTACTTGTACACAGAAACTTAACTCATTATGCTCCCTATAAATACCTCCTGGGGAGCAGATAGAACTGTTCTCATTAAATTCTATAAATCACTCACCTTAACCCAACTAGATAATGGGAGCATCACACGATTTATTTGCACAATATATTTATTTGTGATTAGATTCTGCATATCACGTCAGAGCTTTCTGTGTGAGCCCGACGGACAACCCTCCTAATGTAGGTGGGTGTTCATATCTTGAAGATGTGGTGTAAACAATTCATAATTAATTATATGATTAAAATAAATAGAATGTCAGAACGACCTAGTTATTCAGTGTTCTTCTATAACCTCAACATCTGTTAATATTATAATCATCTGATATGGTATGTTTCAGTGAGGTTTGCCAACAGCTCTCTTTTACCCTGGTCTAGTGATGAACAAAAATGAGAGCTTGAAGGAATCAAAAACTTTTGAGAACTAAAAGAAACCTAGTACACATTAGAATACTTCATAAAGTACAGCAGACTGACTCTTTCTCCTTTTTCTTCTTCTTTTTTATTCCATTGTCAGCTTGGACATTTGCACCTCTTTATATACGAGGGTCACTCCAAAAGAAATGCACACTATTTTTTTTTTAAACCCATCTTTTATTCTACATGTTTGATAGTTTTACAGTGTGTAGATACATCCTTTAGGAACAATATTTTCATTTCTCCACGTAATTTCCATCCCTCTCAACTGCCTTACACCATCTTGGAATGAGCGCCTGTATACCCGCACAGTAAAATTCTGGACCAACCTGTTGGAGCCAGTGTTTGGCAGCGTTCACAAGGGAGTCGTCACCTTCAAACCTTGTTCCACGAAGAGAGTCTTTCAGTTTCCCAAAGAGATGATAGTCACATGGAGTCAGGTCAGGACTGTAAAGCGGGTGTTTCAGTGTTGTCCATCCGAATTTTGTGATCGCTTCCATGGTTTTTTGACTGACATGTGGCCGTACATTGTCGTGCAGTAGTAAAACATACTGCTTTTGCTGATGTGGTTGAACACTACTCAGTCGAGCTTGAAGTTTCTTCAGTGTTGTCACATATGCATCAGAATTTATGGTGGTTCCACTTGGCATGATGTCCACAAGCAAGAGTCCTTTGGAATCGAAAAACACCATAGCCATAACTTTTCCAGCAGAAGGTGTGCTTTTGAATTTTTTTTTCTTGGGTGAATTTGCATGATGCCACCCCATTGATTGCCTCTTCGTCTCTGGTGGAAAATGATGGAGCCATGTTTCATCACCTGTCACACTTCTTCTAAGAAATTCATCTCCACCATTCTCGTACTGTTCCAAAAGTTTGCTGCATACCGTTTTTCTTGTTTCTTTGTGAGCCACTGTCAACATCCTGGGAATCCACCTGGCGCAAACCTTTTTTAACGCCAACACTTTCAGTATTCTGCAAACACTTCCTTCCCCAATCCCAACATAGCGTAACAATTCGTTCACTGTGATGCATCTGTCAGCAGACACCAATTCGTTAACTCTCTGCACATTGTCTGGATTGTGTACAGTACGAGGCCTGCCACTGCGAGGACAATCCTCAATATTGGCGTGCCCGCTTTCATCACATAACCTGCTTGCCCACCGACTAAATGTACTGCAATCGACAGCAGCATCTCAATACACCTTTTCCAACCTCTTGTGGATGTTTCCCATTGTCTCGTTTTCACAGCACAGGAATTCTATGACAGCATGTTGCTTCTGAAGAACGTCAAGTGTAGCAGCCATCTTGAAGACATGCTGTGATGGCAACACTCACGGTAACAGGTTGAACTAAGTTTGAAAACAAGTGGGAAGGATGTATCTACACACTAAAACTTTCACACATGCAGAATGAAAACTGTATTTTTGGAAAAATAGTGTGCATTTCATTTGGAGTGACCTTCATAGTTAAAAGGAGGGTCCAGATGTTACAGTGCTATAAATAAGGTTGAAATTATACTAAATTAGTATTAGTGTTCAGTGAAAGAAAAATCTTAATTCTTTTGTGTGAGTGCTGTTATAATCGGTCTCCATTCTTTTCAATATGTGGTGCAATGTTATAATTTAACTCCATTGTTTTCAAGTTGTTCTACAAAGCTATAATTAATAAACACATCTTCCACATTCAAAATTATGTTTTTACATTGTGATTATGTCAGCTTCACCTTGAAAGTTGTGAAGTGCATTTCAGTAAATTGCAGATACTTTTCTGTAATTGATCTTACTAAACAAGTTGTATGTAATAGCTGAGGTATTTGTAGACAAGTTTAAGATACTGTGCCAAGAACTTGTATGGACTTGGTTCTAATTAATAGATTTATCTCTCTGTGTGTAAGAAGATTAATGATTTCTCAGAACATAATGAGGTGAAAAAAATGTCTTGCATTTCAGTTCCTCATAACAGATTCTAAATATTTATAGAATGTTCTATTCCACTAAAATTTGAGATAAATTTCATCAGCCATATTATCACTAGCAACCCTGAAAATTGTGTATTTGACACTAATATCAGCCATTTTCAATACATGCAAGCCTTTTCATGTTGCTACCCCTTCCCCACCACTCCCACATAAGTGTTTGAGTGCAGTCTTGTCCTCTTAGTGTTCTTGTTCAAATTGGTAAATAGTGTGCCAACTATTATTCTAAACCTAAGCAGAGTATACAGGCTGATATTTTCCACTGTGTACAAATCCTACGGACTGATCAATGAGAGGATATGGAACAAAAAAGGTCAGATTAACTTATGTCCAGAAATGCATGGTTTTCATGCTAGAGACCATTTATTCAATCATAAATTGTTACAGAGATTGCGTTGTACCGTGCGGCCACAGTTACAGTATGTATTGAAAATGGTTTCCCTGTTCCTCAGTGCATGCGTGTACTCACCGTAACATGTTCTGTCTCACATGATCACATTGGTCAGGCTGCATCTGAACAGCTTGAAAGGCAGCATGAATATGCTGCTCCAGTGTCTCCACATCTGGAATGGGCTCTGCAGACACGATACTTTCAAGATAGCCCCATAACAAGAAATTGCATGGATTGATATCCGGTGAATAAGCAGGCCATGCAACTGGACACCCTCATCCAATCCATCGACCAGGGAAGACATGATTGAGATGCGTCTAGATGTTAACGGCGAAGTGGGCTGGAGCACCATCGTGTAGCAACCACATAACCCTTGGAATCATGAATGGCACTTCTTCCAGCATGTGATGCAAAGTCATCTGCTAAAAACACCAATAGTTCCGGCATGTTAGGTGACATGGAAGGAAGACTGGTCCTAAAATATGGTTGTCAATTATCCCTACTCACACATTCTGGCTGCACCATGCTGACGATTCACTGTCGCCATACCATGGTGGCCCTGCATGATATCCCACAGGTGATCATTATAAAAGTTGAAGATACCGCTTCGCGTGAAGGTGACCTCAAAATCCCAGAATCATGATTGCCTGATGGAGAAATGAGTGATAAAAGTGCTCTGATGTGGAAAATGTGTCACTAGTAAGTCCTGCACACACTGTAAATGATAAGGGTGGTAACAGTTTTCATGGAAAATGTTCCACATGGTCATCTGGCCTACCCTGTACTGGTGGGTCAACTGCCTGGTACTGACAGGGCGGTCTCCATCAACAGTGTTAATCACATTATCCTCCAAGGGTGGTGTCTGAACATTTTGGGTACATCCTTCATGATTTGCTGCTTCCCAAAAGAGTCCTGTCTCAGACAAACAGTGAAACAGTGTTGCAAACATTGAATGCTGTAGTAGTTTTTGGTGGGGATAATTCTCCTTATATAACCTTGCTGCCCGCCACGTGCTGCCGTTTGCTTTTCTATGAGTAAACACCATGTCAGCAATCTCTGAATTCCAATGTGGAACCATTGTGTACAATGCTTATCACATCCACTGCAAGGTGAGGCAGCAAGAGAAGTGAATTGGACATGCTGCCAATTGCTATGGCAGGAGAGGCCACTAGGACGACATCTGAGGAACAGTACCACTCTCTAAGAGGAAACCATGGATATGTAACTGTGGCTGCATGGTACCGTGCATACTACCCTGCAGTCTCTGTCACAATGTCTGATTGAACAAATGGTCTGTAAGCATAGAAACCGTGCATCTGGACATAAGTTCATTAGACCTTCTTTGTTCCATATCATCTCATCGGTCAGTCCCTGCAGTTTGCACACAGTGGAAAAAATCACTCTGTATATGCATACATTCATTTGAATCTGCACTTTATTCCGAAATCCCCCATCAAATGTTATGTGTTATTTTGAGCAGAATTTATCTTGAATTGTAAATAGTGCATCAAATTGAAATCTGAGTTGATTGATACTATCATTCCAATATGTGTAAAGGAGATGTTGAGTTGCATATAGGCACAACAAAAAGACTGCTATATATGTAATCTTTTGACCAGAAGGTCTTCTTCCAAAATAGACAATGTATACACATGCATTCACATAAATGCAACTCTCACACTCATGACCACTGTCACTAGCTGCCAGGGACAGTCTGGCCTTGGCCACATCATGTTTCATAGCCATGTGTGCTACACCACTGCTTGTAGTTATGTTGAACAGTCCACCATGAAACTCCCCCTGCGGGTTCGGGGGTAAGAATAGGCCCGCGGTATTCCTGCCTGTCGTAAGAGGCGACTAAAAGGAGTCTCAAACGTTTCGGCCTGCTGTGCTGGTGCCCTCTTGGGTTTGACCTCCTTTTTTTTCCCCAAATTTCCGTTGTTAGTGCGTGCCATTTGGGGAAGGACGCCTTACATGGTGTTTTTCTATTGGTCCATCATGCACCACCATCTTGCATGTTCCTTATTGTCGTGTGGCGGATTTACACCCAACGTCTTCTGGGTTACCTCCTTCTCGTCTTGTGCGCAATCCCCTTCTTAGCACCCACGACAACTGTGGACCCTTTCAACACCTAAAATCCAGCACGGTAGCCAGTCCGTTGTGGTGGCGTCATGTACCCTCTTGGTGGTAGCCCCCTGACCACACAGGGATCGCACTGCAGATGCCAGAGCTGTTTCCTCCCCATGCATGCCAAGGAGTATGTGCCCATCTTGTCTGGAGCACGGGGACTCTGGGCAATGGGATATCGGCCAGGTACCCGTTGCTTTGGCTGGGTGGCGCCCTTGGGGAGAGCCCTCGTTCGGAGTAAGTGGCATCTGGGCGGATGTGGCGCAATGAAGCGCAATAAATCACACCAAGCTGGTGGTCGCACGGCCACCAGCGTCTCTAAGCGAGGCAGAGTAGACTTTGATGCTGCGCAATATGACCCTCAGTCGTTCCCCTCGTTGGCTGCGCCATGGGAGGGACGTAGATCTAGTGCCAAGCGGGAGCCTTATGTACCGCAATACCTTGTCTGCAGCAGGACTGATGGTGACTCCTTTCTTAAGACGAAGCCTCTGTTTTTTGTGGAACACCTGGAGGATAAGTTTGGGGAAGTGGCAGGGTTGTCTAAAATGAGGAATGGGTCCATCCTCCTCAAGACGTCTTCCCCAGCCTAGTCACGAGCGTTGCTCTTTTGTGATAAGCTGGGTGACGTCCCTGTTACCGTCACTCCCCACAGTAGCTTAAATATGGTCCAGGGGATTATTTACCATCGTGACCTCTTGTTACAATCCGATGACGAGCTGAGAGCCGACTTAGAACGACGTGGAGTGCATTTTGTCCGTCGTGTACATCGAGGACCCAAGACTAACAGGATGGCCACCGGTGCCTTTATCTTGGCCTTCGAGGGTGATGTCTTGCCCGAGAAGGTCAAGGTAATGGTTTACCGTTGTGACGTCAAGCCCTACGTCCCTCCCCCGATGCAGTGCTTCCAGTGCTGGAAGTTTGGGCACATGTCCTCCTGTTGCCCATCCAGCGCCACATGTCGAGATTGCGGACGCCCCTCTCGTCCTGATTCTCCATGTGTGCCTCCGCCTGTATGTGTCAACTGTGGGGAACACCACTCTCCATGCTCGCCAGATTGCCCCGTTCTTCATAAGGAGCGGAAGATAATGGAATTTAAGACCCTGGACCGGCTTACTTATCGAGAGGCAAAACTGAAATTTGAAAGGTTGTATCCTGCTTCCCTTCGAACATCTTATAATGCAGCCACGTCATCGTCGCCCTCGCGAGTGGCGGTTGTCGCCTCCTCTGTGCCGCCTTCAGTGGGCCCTCGGGGCCATGCCTCTCTGTCTGCCCCCCTCATGTCTGGGGGCACGCCTTCCTCTGTTGCCCCTTAGCCATTGGGGGCAAACCCTCTTCTGTTGCTCCCCCCACGCTTACTTCGGGAGTGACGTCTGCTCAAAAACTGAGGGGCTCGATCCCTCCCCCTCCTTCTCCACCGGCGTTGCCTCTGCCGGTTCCTCTCTCGCAGAAGGGGTCCCTCAGGGCTCTCCCTTCCTCCGTTTCTTCTCCTACCCAGCCGGATGTTAGCCAGTGGCTGAAGGTTCCGCCACCTGCTGGTTGTAGGGTTTCTGCGTTGTCGTCAGCCTCCGACGCTCCTTCAGAGAAGCTCTCCCAGCCCTCTCACCCTAAGGGCAGACGCGAGAAGAAGGAACGAAATGTGTCCAAAAAGAAGGACGTTCCGGCGGTTTCAGTGCCGCCTGCTGTACATAGTCCTGGCTCCGGGGATGAGGTGGAGATCCTCGCCTCTGCCGCGGATCTCGCCCTCACAGAACCCTCGGGGGCCTTTCCTATGGCCTCAGCTGACTCTCCCCCGGTGGCAGCAGTTGGCTCTGAGGCGCCGCCTGCCCCTTAGTCGCCTTCACGCCCTCCCAGTCCCTTACTGCTTCCATTCTCCAGTGGAATTGCGGCGGTTATTTCCGCCACCTGCCTGAGCTCTGGATGCTTCTGAGTGTTTCCCCTGTCCTCTGCATTGCTCTGCAGGAAACTTGGTTTCCAGCAATGCGGACCCCCGCCCTTCGTGGTTATCAGGGATACTATAAGAACCGTGCTGCCTGTCAACAAGCATCAGGTGGGGTTTGCCTCGTTGTTCACCATGCTGTCTGTAGCTCGCCAGTATCCCTTCTGACGCCTTTAGAGGCCGTCGCTGTCAGGGTTGAGCTCTCACCAGCCATTACTGTTTGCTCTGTTTACATTCCTCCGGATGGGGAGCTCCCCCGACATGTCTTGGCTGCGCTGCTGGCTCAGCTCCCGCCACCATTGCTGCTTCTGGGCGATTTCAATGCCCACAACGCTCTATGGGGTGGGACTGTCTCCAATGACTGCGGTCGTGCCGTGGAGCATGTGTTGGCTCAGCTTGACCTTAGCCTCTTGAACACCGGTGATCCCACGCATTTCAGTGTGGCCCATGGCTAGTTCTCGGCCATCGATCTCTCTCTTTGCAGCCCCGGGCTTGTCCCATCCCTCCACTGGAGGGTGCATCCTGACCTGTGTGGTAGTGACCATTTTCCCATCTATTTGTCACTGCCCCAGTGTCATTCTTCTGGGCGCCTGCCCCGCTGGGCTCTCCACAGGGCTGACTGGCCGGCTTTTACTTCTGCTGCAACCATTGAGTCTCCCCCACAGGGTGACATTGACGAGGTGGTCCGTGTCTTAACCACGTCAATCATTTCGGCAGCCGAGGCTGCCATCCCCCGCTCTTCTGGACTCCCTCGGAGGAAGGCTGTCCCCTGGTGGTCGCCGGAGATTGCTGAGGCTATTCGCGACCATAGGCGGGCTCTCCAGCGTCATAGGCGGCAACCGTCTCTAGAGACCCTCATCGCCTTTAAGAGGCTCCGTGCCTTGGCCCGTCGCCTTATCGCACGGCATAAGCAGGAGTGCTGGGAGAGGTATGTCTCATCCTTGGTCTCCCGTGTCTCCCCCTCGCTCGTGTGGTCCCGGATCTGGCGGATTTATGGATACCAGACCCCTATGGGTGTCCCTGGGATCTCCTTGGACGGCGATGTCTGCAAGGACGCTGCCGC
Source organism: Schistocerca piceifrons (assembly GCF_021461385.2). Taxonomy (NCBI): domain Eukaryota; kingdom Metazoa; phylum Arthropoda; class Insecta; order Orthoptera; family Acrididae; genus Schistocerca; species Schistocerca piceifrons. Next base: position 551,681,415 of record NC_060143.1, read on the forward strand.
CATTGCTGAACACCTTGCTGCGCACTTTGCTCAGAGCTCTGCGATGGCCACTTATCCCCCCGCCTTTCGCTCTCTAAAGGAGCAATCCGAGCAGACGCCGTTATCATTCCACACGCGTCATTCTGAAAAATACAATACTCCTTTCAACGAGAGGGAAGTCCTCGCTGCTCTCGCCGACTGCCCTGATACGGCACCAGGACCAGACTGCATCCAAGCGCAGATGCTGAAGCATCTCTCCCGGGACTACCACACACACATCCTCACCATCTTCAACCGCATTTGGAGCGAGGGCGTGTTCCCGTCGCAATGGCGAGAGGGTCTTATTGTCCCCATCTTGAAGCCCGGTGCGGACCCACTGGTGGTGGACAGCTATCGTCCCATTACCCTCACCAACATTTTGTGCAAATTGCTCGAACATATGGTGGGGCGGCGTTTGTGTTGGGTCCTTGAGTCGCGCGGTCCCCTCGCTCCATCCCAGGGTGGCTTCCGTCGGGGCCGGTCTGCTGCGGACAATTTGGTGCGGCTGAAATCTGCTATCCGTATGGCCTTGGCCCGACGTCAGCATCTTGTTGCTGTATTTTTTGATCTGCGGAAGGCGTATGACACCACATGGAGGCATCACATCCTTGCTACGTTGCATGAGTGGGGTCTTCGTGGTCAGCTCCCGGCTTTTCTTCAAACCTTTTTATTGCGCCGCTCTGTCCGGGTGCAAGTGGGTGCCGCCTCTAATTCGTCTTATATACAGGAAAATGGGGTGCTGCAGGGCTCGGTGTTGAGCGTCTCCTTATTTCTAGTGGCCATTAATGGTCTGGCTGCAGCCGTGGGGTCGTCGGTGTCTCCTTCTTTGTATGCCGATGACTTCTGCATCTCCTTTAGCTCCACGACTACAGGAGTTGCCAAACGCAGGCTGCAAGTCGCCGTTCGCGAGGCAGCATCATGGGCTCTGACTCATGGTTTTCAGTTCTCTGCAGCCAAGACTCGAGTTATGCACTTCTGCAGGCGTCGGACGGTCCACCCTCATCCTGAACTTTACCTCGACGGCCACCTGCTTGGAATGGTGGACACTTGCCGCTTCTTGGGACTCGTGATTGATGCCCGGCTCACATGGGTTCCTCATATTACTCAGCTGAAGCAAAAATGCTGGCGGCACCTCAACGCCCTCCGCTGCCTTAGCCACACGTCTTGGGGTGCAGATCGCTGCACGCTGCTGTGATTGTACAGAGCCCTTGTGCAGTCCCGGCTTGATTATGGGAGCCTGGCCTATGGGTCTGCATCACCCTTATACACCACTGTGGGGTTCGGCTTGCCACTGGCGCTTTTCATGCGAGCCCCGTGGATAGTCTACTGGTGGAGGCCGGGGTTCCCCCACTGCGTATTCGCTGCCATCGACTGCGCGCCGACTATGCTGTCCACGTGCATTGCTCGCCGGGCCATCCCAATCATCGCCTGCTATTCCCTGCCATGGTCCTCCATCTGCCCGAACGGCGACCTAGGTCTGGGCTTTCCATAGCTGTCCGCGTCCAGTCCCTGCTGTCGGAACTGGGGTCATTCCCTCTTCTGCCTCCCTTCCGGGTCTGTGCACCTACGCCTCCCTGGTGTTTGCCCCAGCTGTCCGTCCGTCTGGACTTGGCACAGGGACCCAAGGACTCGGTTCCGCCTGTGGCCCTCCATTGTCATTTTCTTGCGCTCCTCGCCCCATTTTCGGGCTGTGAGACTGTCTTCACTGATGGTTCCCTGGTTGATGGTCGCACTGCCTACACTTTTGCTCATGCTGCCCATGTTGAACAGCGCTCCTTGCCGGCTGGCTGCAGTATTTTTACTGCAGAGCTGGTGGCCATATTGCCCGCGCTCTTGAGCATATGCGTTCCTGCTCAGATACGTCCATCGTCATCTGCAGCGACTCCCTGAGCAGCCTCCAGGCCATCGACCGCTGCTATACCTCTTCTCCTCTGGTGTCGTCTATTCAGGAGTCTGTTTCCGCCATTACCCGCTCTGGTCGTTCGGTGGTCTTTATTTGGACGCCAGGTCACGTTGGCATCCCGGGGAGCGAACGTGTCTACAGGCTGGCCAAAGGGGCGATCGACGCCCCAGCTTTGGAAATCGGCCTCACGGCTCTCGATCAGCAGCTGGGGTTGCGCCATAAGGTGCTTGGGATGTGAACTACTGAGTGGCGTGGCATGACATCCCTGAAGAAACTGCGGGCTGTCAAGGAGACGACCGATGTGTGGCGCTCCTCCCTGCGGGCTTCTCGCAGGGACTCTGTAATCCTGTGTCGGCTCCGCATCGGCCATACCTACCTGACGCGCGGCCATCTTTTGCGTCAGGAGGATACGCCCCTGTGTCGGTGTGGGTTCCGGCTGACGGTCGCCCACATTTTGCTGGAGTGTCCCCGACTGCGCACCCTCCGGCAGTCTTTTAATCTCCCAGGCACTTTGCCTTTGGTTTTATGTGACGATGCCTCCATGGCTGACAACGTTTTAAATTTTATCCATGGCAGTACTTTTTATGGTTCAATTTAGGGCGGTCCTGCACCTTTCCCTTTCTGTGTCTTTTGTCCTCACGTCTCTCCATATTTGTTGCGTTTTTGGTGTGTCGTCGGATGGTTGACTCTTTCCCTTTTTTTTGTTCTTGTGGTCAGTCAACCAGTCTCCGGCCGTCTTATTTTCTTCTGTTCCTTTCTGTCTGGTGTTCCTCTGTACTCTTCTTGTCTGTAGTGTTTGTTGCTGCATTTGTGTTGTTTTAGCGCCTGGGGGGCGTCTCCTCCCCCCTTTGGTTTTTACCTGCTTCGCCGATTTTCTGCTCGCCTGTTTTTGGAATGGGGGACTGATGACCTTTGCTGTTTAGTCCCCCTTAAACATCCCAACAACCACCACCACCACCACCACCACCACCACCACCACCACCACCACCACCACTTTGAAACACCAACAAATCCAGTAACGTCACACACTGTAAGGCCATAGGCATGGCCAAACACGGTTGCCCCCTTGTTACCGCTCTGTCACATCCTTGCTTTTACGCATGTTTACACACAGAGTTCACTTGATACACAGATGTCTTGCTGATCACCACTGCCTTATGATCATGTAGTGCAGTGAGTGCACGGTTGAGCACCTGACTTGATTTTTGCATCATCTGCAAAGGCTCAATAACGATTCATCTGTGTGTGGACAAAGGGTGACTAATACTTTGTGTGGTGAGCTTAGCTCTGTTAGAACCTTCATATAAATCAAAATTAGCTCCATTCAAGAAGCTCTTGTATGCAGTGATTCTCTCAACAGCCACCAGATAATTAAGGATATAACTGTGATTCTGCCTTCTGCATAGGTGGAGGGGAAATATAAAATATATCTCTCTTTTGTGTCTCCCAAGAATAGATACTTCACTTTCTGTTTCCTGATGATCGTAATTTGGGTGTCTCTCTCATCGCTTCAGATATCTCCACCTGTAAGAAAGTGTTAAGCTCTCTGTAAGATTAGGATTGAAACATATCGGTTAACGAATTCTAATAAATGATGTATCTGAAACTAAAATGAGCTTAATAACTTATTTATTTGTTCTACAAAGATGACATAAGATTGGCTCTACAAAATCTGAGACAATACTAGTTATGTCAGGGCTACTGCCCTGGTCCGTGTGTATAGTTTAACAGTCAGAATATAAAAGCATTAATTGTTTCAGATAGTAATTTTACAGTTTACAATTACAAGTTGAAATGTGTTTCAGAAGTAACAGAATTTGAACTTATAATTTGTTCTGATGTTTTCAGTATAATTAACATACCAACATATCATAGTTATCTTTATCAAAATACATGAAATATATTTTCATAATAATGTTTGATTTTGAAATGTTTATAACTTTTTAAATGTGGGTTTAATTTTGATACTAACATAAATCCTGGATCTTTACACATAGTTGAACAATAATGAAAAGCAGATTTCTGTGTACGACTTTTGTAAATACAAGTTTTAACATTTGTAACATATATTTTCAGATGGAAACAATATTTCATCATAATTTTTACTGTATTTGATTAATATTTAGTTCCAGGTATCTCAGGTTTCATTAATTCCATTGACTAATATTGTTACAATATGTGCCTATTCAGTTGTGAAAGTTTGTGTTTACATCAGGACTTAGTATCGGTTGCTACAGTATGGCCTGTATCACACTCTTCATTTTGTGTTATTCCATTTTATTACTCTACAAGTGGCAAATTAACTACCCCCTCCCCCCAATAACAAACTCAAGAAAATAACATAAATTCCACCACACTTCCTGAAGTTAGTTGTAGGTTGCTGTAGTTTTCCAGAGGTGAAGTGGCTTGCACAGGATAGCCTAGCCCCCCTATGGGTCCGGGGTAAGAATAGGCCCGAGGTATTCCTGCCTGTCGTAAGAGGCGACTAAAAGGAGTCCCTCCCCCTCAAGGGGTAGTTTGCGCCTGCATCCGGAGATGGGTGGTTCAACGACTTACATTTGTGGTCATTTTGGTTTTTCACTTATTCTTGTTTCTTCCTTCCTTTGTTTGTTTCCTTTCTTTGTCCTTCTCCCTCTCTCACTGTCTTCTTTACTTTTTGCCTTGCCGTCTTCCCCTTGCCTTCTTCCCCTTGCCTTCTTCCCCTTGCCTTCTTCCCCTTGCCTTCTTCCCCTTGCCTTCTTCCCCTTGCCTTCTTGTCCACCCTATGGTCTCTGCCTTGGCGTTTGAGACAGTCTATCCTTTCTCTCCCTCTCTCCCTTTTTTTCCCCTATTCTTCTTTCATCCCTGTGCTTGCCTGAAGGCCGACCCACATGTTCGCACGTGTAGCCAGTGATGGGGTAAAGCGTAATTCCCCGCTCTGGGTAGACAAGTAGGGCCCATGTGTACCCCCTGGTAAAGGCCAGGCCCGGGGAGAGGTGATTGCCCTAGCTGGCTGACATCTTCTGACCATGCCGATTGGTCCCTCTGTCCATTTCTCGGGAGGTGTGACCTGCGGTGTAAACATTCACCTAAGGTGGGAGCGCCTTCTGAGAGGCTCCCCACAAGAAAGGAGCGCGCCATCAGAGACGCTGCCAATCATGGGGAATTCCTCTGCAATGGATTTCTCTTCTTCTTTTTCTTCTTCTTCTTCTTCTTCTTCTTCATCTCTCTCGACTTCTGCCCAAAAACGGAAACTTGACCAGCCAGTAGTGACAAAAGTACTACTGCCTGCCCCAAAGTTCCTTGTAGTTTCTAGATCTGAGGATGGAAAAGATTTTTCATCTGTCAACCCTTTTGTTATTCAGTTATTCAGAAGGGCGTAGATGCCATAGCCGGACCTGTCAAGTCTTGTACCAGGATGCGTAACAGTACCTTGTTGTTGGAAACTGAAAGCGCCTTTCAGGCACAAAAACTCCTTCGGGCCACACTCCTGTTCACGTTCCCTGTCTGGGTGGAGGCTCACCGCACTTTGAATTCGTCGCGTGGTGTGGTATCTACTAGATCACTCGACGGATTGACTGACGAGGAGATTCAGCCTTTTCTCGCTAAGCAGGGCATGATGGCTGTCCTTAGGGTCATGGAAAATGTCGACAATGACCTTGTACTGACCCGGACACTTTTCTTGACCTTTAATAGTGTTCAGCTGCTGTCGCGCATCAAAGCGGGCTATGAGGTTATTTCTGTTCGCCCCTATGTCCCGACACCTACGTGCTGCTACCAGTGTCAGCATTTTAACCACACCCACCAGTCTTGTTCTAATGCGTCTAAATGCGTCACTTGTGGCAGGGACGCCCATGAGGGTGCCTTTCCACCTCCGTCTCCTCGTTGCGTGAACTGTCAGGGTGACCATGCAGCGTCCTCCCGCAACTGTCCCATCTACAAGGATGAACGCTGTATACAGGAAATTCGGCTCAAAGAGAGAGTGTCCACCTCAGCTGCTCGCAAGCTTTTTGCTAGTAGGAAGCCCACGCTGCTCCCAGCGGGGAAATACAGTACCGTCCTCGCCTCTCCTCGGCCTACCAGGGAGGTATTGATGCAGACATGCGATCTGACCTTTAGCGCTACGTTCGTCCATTCGGCCAGTGCTAAGATCGCCCGGTCAACGTCTCCTCTTCCTCCCGTCACCCCTAAGACACAAGCACCTTCATCAGCTTCTGCCAAGACTAAGACCCAGAAGTCAGATGCACTGGCCTTCAAGGAGGAACCGTCTCGTGAAGACTTCGTACATACCCCAAGCTCCTAGCCATTGACCAGTACTTTAACTAAATGACCTTCCAAGAAGGCTCATAGGAAGAAAAGTTCTCCTTCTCCACCACGGCGTGTTTCTTCACCTGCGCCACCCAGCAGTTGCCGCCCCAGGTCGTCATCCATTTCGCCTGGCCACACCACTGGTCGCCAAACATCTGGCTGTTCACCGGCGGAGGAAGCTCCCCCTCCCGACCATCTTAACATGGTGGCCGACGAACCTATTGAGAAAATGGACGATGACTCTCCGCCTATTGATAGCAGCAGCAGTGCTCGTTCGAAGCCAGGCCCCCAGCGGCCTTCGAGGTGACCCCTTCTTGCTTCTCCTGTTTCTTTTTCTTCGCATGATGGCACTTCTTCATTGGAATATTCACGACATTCGCTCCAACTGAGAGGACTTAAAGTTGCTGCCATGCTTGCACTGGCCGCTCCTAGTAGCTCTCCAGGAAACGAAGCTACACCCATGCGATCATATTGACTTGGCACACTATACCTCTGTGTGTTTTGACCTACCCCTTGTGGCAGGTATTCCGGCTCATGGAGGGGTTATGTTGCTGGTCCGGGATGATATCTACTATGATCCCATCACATTGCACACCGATATCCAGGCAGTTACCGTTCGAATTACTCTCCCCACTTTCACATTTTCCATTTGTACTGTTTACACTCCATCGTCGTCTGCCGTTACTAGGGCAGACATGATGCATATTATTGCTCAGCTACCTGCACCATTTTTGTTGACTGGAGACTTCAGTGCCCACCATCCCCTTTGGGGCTCTCCAGCATCCTGCCCGAGAGGCTCCCTGTTAGCAGACCTTTTCAACCACCTCAATCTTGTCTGCCTCAATACTGGCGCCTCTACTTTTCTTTCAGACACAACTCACACCTATTCCCATTTAGACCTCTCTATATGTACTACCCAACTTGCACGTCGGTTTGAGTGGTACACTCTTTCTGATACGTATTCGAGCGACCACTTCCCTTGTGTTATCCATCTCCTGCATCATACTCCATCTCCATGCTCAACTAGTTGCAACATCTCCAAAGCAGACTGGGGACTCTTCTATTCCAGGGCGACATTTCAGGATCAAAACTTCACAAGCTGCAATAGTCAGGTAGCACACCTCACGGAAGTCATTCTCACTGCTGCTGAATATTCCATCCCTCATACTACTTCTTCTCCACGTCGCGTACCAGTCCCCTGGTGGACCGCAGCATGTAGAGATGCTATACGTGTTCAATGACGTGCTTTACGCACCTTTAAATGCCACCATACGATGGCAAATTGTATTAATTATAAACGATCACGTGCGCAGTGTCATCGTGTTATTAAAGAAAGCAAGAAAGCCAGCTGGGCTTCTTTCAAAAGCTCCTTCAACAGTTTTACTCCTTCTGTTGTCTGGGGTACCCTGCGCCGGCTATCTGGCACTAAGGTCCACTCACCAGTTTCTGGCTTGATGGTCGCGAATGACGTCCTTGTGGCCCCTGAGAATGTCTCCCATGCCTTCGGCTGATTTTTCGCAGAGGTTTCAAGCTCTGCTCATTACCACCTTGCCTTCCTTCCCCGAAAACAGGTAGAGGAGGCAAGGCCACCTAACTTCCGCTCCTCGAATCGTGAAAGTTATAATGTCCCTTTCACCATGCGGGAACTCGAAAATGCACTTGCCCGGTCACGGTCCTCCGCTCCAGGGCCTGATTCTGTTCATATTCAGATGCTGAAGAACCATTCTCGTGCGGATAAAGGTTTCCTTCTTCGTACTTACAATCGCATCTGGATTGAAGGTCATGTTCCCATATGCTGGCGCAAATCTATTGACCCGTCTGTAAAGTGCTGGAACGAATAGTTAACTCTCATTTGGTTTGGCTGCTCGAATCTTGACGCCTCCTTACCAATGTACAATGTGGATTTCGCATGCGCCGCTCTGCTGTTGACCATCTGGTTACCTTGTCGACCTTCATTATGAATAACTTCTTGCGGAAGTGCCAGACAGTGGCTGTGTTCTTTGATTTGGAGAAGGCTTACGACACCTGTTGGAGTGCTGGCATTCTCCGCACCATGCATACATGGGGCCGTCATGGTCACCTCCCTCTTTTCATTTGTGCATTTTTAATGGATCGAAAGTTCAGGGTACATGTAGGTTCTGTCCTGTCCGACACCTTTCGCCAGGAGAATGGGGTGCCACAGGGCTCAGTTTTGAGCGTCACTCTCTTCACCATAGCGATCAATCCAATAGTGGATTGCCTCCCAGCTGATGTATCAGGCTCCCTTTCCATGGACTATTTTACCATCTACTGCAGCGTGCAGCGTACATGTTTCCTGGAGCGCTGTCTTCAGTGTTGTCTTAACAGTCTTTACTCCTGGAGTGTCACAAATTTCTTCCGTTTTTGTGCCGAGAAGACGGTCTGTATTAACTTCTGGCGCTACAAAGAGTTTCTCCCACCGTCCTTACATCTCGGTCCCGTTGCTCTCGTATTCGTGGAGACAACAAAATTTTTAGGTCTTACATTTGACAGGAAACTTAGCTGGTCTCCACATGTGTCATATTTGGCTGCCCGTTGTACCCATTCCCTAAATGTCCTCCGTGTTCTCAGCGGTACGTCGTGGGGAGCGGATTGAACCGTCCTACTTCGCCTGTATCGGTCGATCGTCCGCTCAAAGCTGGCTTATGGGAGCTTTGTATACTCCTCTGCACGGCCATCCATCTTACGCCGCCTCAACTCTATACAACATCGGGTGTTACATCTTGCGATCAGAGCGCTCTATACTAGTCCCGTCAAGAGTCTTCATCCTGAAGCCGGTGAATTGCCACTAACCTACCAGTGCGATATACTGCTTTGTCGGTATGCCTGTCGGCTATTATCAATGACCGACCACCCATCTTATCGTTCCTTTTTTGACAACTCTCTCAACTGTCAATACAGGTTGTATGTATCTGCCCTGATACCCCCTGGAGTTCACTTTCGTCACCTCCTTCAGCAACTTGATTTTCCCCTCCCTGCAACCTTTAGAGTGGGCGAGAGCCAAACGCCACCTTGGCTCATGGCTCAGGTTCACGTTCACCTTGACCTCAGCTCGCTCCCAAAGGAGGTTACCCCAGCTTCGGTATACCGCTCACGGTTTATCGAACTTCGTTCGAAGTTCATTAATATGATCTTCATTTATACGGATGGCATTAAGATCAATGACGGTGTTGGGTGTTCTTTTATTGTCAAGGCACACAGTTTCAAATACCGACTCCATGGCCATTGTTCGGTCTTCACAGCTGAGCTATTTGCCCTCTATCAGGTTGTTCTTTACATCCGCCGCCACCGATGTTCTTCTTATGTCATCTGCTCGGATTCAGTGAGCGCCATCCAGTTCCTCAGTGATCCGTATCCGGTTCACCCTTTCGTGCCCAAGGCTGCGGTTCTCCAGCCTCGGCCAGCTTCTTGTTGTGTGCCTTCATCTGATTTTAGCAGGGTCATTTGTCAGTGCATTTTATCGCTGTGGCATGCCAATTGGTGTACATTTACTGAAAACAAGCTTCGGGCCTTGAAACTCTCCCCACGGCTTGGACGACCTCTTCACGCCCTTCTCGGCGGGAGGAGATCATTTTGGCCCGGTTACGGATTGGACACTGCCGGTTCAGCCACCGCGATCTGCTTATGGCTGCGCCGGCGCCGTTCTGTCCATGTGGGCAATTGCTGACGGTACGCCACATTTTAACGTGGTGTCCGAATTTTAATACACTGCGCATTGATCTTGGCCTGCCATGTACTCTGGATGAAATTTTAGCAGGTGACCCAGGAGCAGCTCCTCGCGTTCTTCGTTTTATCCACTTGATGAACCTGTCTAAGGAAATTTTATTATGCTGTTTCCTTTTAATCCCTTGCTTGTTAATGTGCCTTTTATAGTGTTGTCCTTTTTAGTTGCTGTTTTAACATTGTGCCTCGCAGTGCATTCATAATTTAGTCTGGGTGCTAATGACCACTGTAGTTGTGCGCCCTGAAAAAAAAAAAAGAAAAAAAGAAAAAATATAGCCTAGCATGGACCGCTGCATCAAACCAATCTTCATACAGAGGCCCACTCAAAAACAGCAATAAGTACAACAACAACATTAAAATATGCAGCAATGAAACAACTTGACAAGAAATGGGCAAGGAAGATATTGGTAATTATCACCGTATCTTTCTTCCTGTCTTGTCAAAAGTATGTGAGAAGATAGATGCTACCCAGATATCAGATTTTTGTGTAGAAAATTATTTTGGAATACCAGTTTGGTTTCCAGTAAGGAAAAAACATGAGTAATAAAATCATTGAGAAAAATAGTGCATCACTATACAAGGATAACAAAGTAGCAGAAATCCAGAAATCTTCTCCATCCTCACACAAGATTTTGCCCCAGTAATCCACACTCTGCTGATCCATAAAACTGATAAGTATGGGTTAGGGACAGTGTGGTATAGTATACCAGTATACTAGACAGGTGAGTAAATTATCCTTCAAAATTAAGTACAGTAACACAAGGTGTTCCTCAGTGCGCTAGTCTTGGTCCTACCCTCTTTGTCTTATTTTAATACGTCAACTCTTAATGTGTTCTGTTAGCAAATGATACATCTACAGTAACTGAAAATTGTCAAGCAGAAAAAAAACTGACTGCATCATTAATACACTTAGAAACAGGATTCCAGATAAACAGGTTGACTTGAAACACTTCAGAAATGCAAATGGAACAGTTCAAGACATGAAAGTGGAACTGTAAGAAGATTAACTTAAGCTGTAAAGATAATGATATAGCAGAAGTGGGATTTACCAGATTTCCAGGACTATTAGATAAGAAGCCAACTGATACTGATTACCTACCTCATGAATATGTAGGTTTACTTTTGCAGTGCAAGTATTATCCAATGCCACTGGAATGGACTCATGGGAAATTGCACATGATTGTTACTTTTCATCATTGGCATTGTTTTTTGAGGACACTTACCTATACTCTAGAAAACAATCAGAAAAGTTGTGTGTGCTATACATCCAAAAGAATCCCGATTTTCATTATCTAAAAACCTGGAACTTTCAATAATACTCTACCATACATCTATGAAATAATCCTTTTATACAGCATATCAAAACTATTCACAAAAATCATGTTGATTGTTCAATTAAGGTAATTGCGTGCTCCCTCTTGATAATCGTCTACTGAAAAAGAAACTGCCTAAGACTCCACCATAGAAATGATACACTTTTCAATGCAGTGTTCCAATTTGTTTAGCAAATGATCAAAATGATGCTTGAATTTGTGTAATAAGAGGCAGCAGGCACTTATTATGGAATGTTCATGAAGGTCAAATTCTTCATTTAAGAAGAATGTCATTGATCATTACTCATAGTATATAAATATAAATGTTCGTTCTCATCAATAAAACTATTAATTTTAAACCACTACTCAATCTCTTTAGCCTAAAGTTTTATATGAGTGAGTGATGTTACTAATTTTTGTTGTATCTCATTTACCATAATCAGATTATTAGTAAGTGTATGTTATGAAACAAATAATTACTATTTTTTGTCTTTTCACTTAAAATATAAAGCTGTACCTTGCAATTGATAAAATTCTTTCAGTTCTTCATTTTATGAATAATGTTGAACAACAGTTGCTTACTATTAATTGAATTCCATATCTGTGCCTAGTGCTTGCAAAGCGAGAGGATGAATTCAATGACATGCTGAGTAACCGAGCCTCATTCCGTGGCTTCACTGCATTGCATTATGCCGTCTTGGCTGATAGTCAGGAGCTTGTGGAGCTACTGCTGCAGCATGGTGCCGACCCCACGCAGGAGAATGACCGAGGACACCCACCAGCTGCCTATGCTCGTACACAGCAGATGCGCAATGTCCTCGAGACACATGCTGCCAAGGTTAGTGAATACAAGTTAATAGCTTTCATACCGTGTGCCTGGTGTCCCAGCCTGATGCATTTGAAGGCCCAATGGATGACGTGGAAATTGCTGACGACAGTCGCCAGGCGGCAAGACTGTATCTGCAAGTGTTGATTCACTGCTACAAGCGACACCTTCTAGACGTGGCCCATGTGCCCGCCCATCTGCACGCATGGCTTCCCTTGAAAGCCAGCAATGCAGCAGCCCCACAATCAATGTGATTTCCCAGCACTTGTATTGGTCTCACTATGCATCGTTGTGATGGTTCTGAATTGACAGCATCATAGTTTTTGATCTTGGTTTGTCCACTGGACTTTTTATTTTGTCATGCCGTCTCCATTGTCTCACATTGTCCACCTGTTACCCTTTGGTGGCTTGTGGTGTCCAGTCTCCACTGGTTCTTGAATTGTTTGTGGTTTTGTTTGATTCCGGTCACTATACGGTGTCACAGAGAATCATCCTGCAGAAATTGCTTTCCGGCTGTCAGTAATTTAGTTTGTATTGATCTGTTCTACAGTCAAGACAAGTACTTGGGTGCCTTTCAGATGAATTTAAGGTTGTAATGAAGGCGAAGCAATGTTGAGTTAAAACAACTTGGCAGAAGAGAACAAAGTAAAAGAAATTGAAGGTGTGTGTTTTACCACAAATATGATTATTCATGAAATAATTGCATAGCATTAAAATGGCACGAATGAAATGTATGTATCCTATAAAAGACAATACTTGAATTCTCTCTCTCTCTCTCTCTCTCTCTCTCTCTCTCTCTCTCTCTCTCTCTGTCTTCACTTCCTGTTCAACCGATCCGACGTTCTAAGGATTCCAGGTCATGAAATAACACTCCAGAATTGCTCAAATAAAACTTATAATCTATAATCTACCTCAGTCAGGTGTGAACTACACTTAGGATTCTTCCGATATATCTGAGTGGGGTATCTGCTGGCATAACAGCTGGATTTATCTGGATTTTCCTACTTGAATCACAATGGCAAGATAGTCTTCTATAGTTGATGGCTGTGATTGATTTCCGATCATGTTGTGAGACATTACCAGGTCTTTGTACATCTTTACACACATTTTATTACTTTTATTTATGTTCAGACTGATTTACATATTTGCACCATGTGCTAGTCACCTTAAAGTCTCCTTGCAGTTCATAACAATTTTCTATTGATGTTACATCCCTGTAAGTAATGAAATCTGTGGTTTGCCTCTGTGAGCTATCCTTCTTACCTGGTGGTTGATTTATATGTATTATGCACAATAGCAGTCCTGTCACACTAACCTTAGGTATTTGACACTACTTTCATTTGAAACTGTCTCTCAGTTAAGAACAATTTACGTGTTTCTGTTTGCTCAGTAAGAAGTCTTCAATCGAAATCTTTCTGGAAGCCAAGAAATATAGCATCAATCTGAGTTGAATTACCTTCTGTGTTCTGAATGTTGTGAACAAGCAGAACATGTTTAGTGCTTGCAAAAATTTATTAATTTCTACAGATGAGTTGTTCAGTCTGCAGTAATATCATGCACACAAAATAACTTGTGTAATTCCACAACTTAATGATATCAGTGAAATAGATCTGTAGTTCTGTGCTGCTTTTCCGCCACACTTCTGGATTGGAAAGATGTGTACTTTTTTCCAGTTACATGGCACACTTTGTCACTGTAGTGATACACAGTTGAAGTGAAAAAATTTCTTGTACATGCAGTATTCGATACACAATCTTTCATGCACCCCACAAGATCCAGCACCCTTTCCTCTGTTGAGTTAGTTATGCTCATATTCAGTACTATGTTCATTTTTTTTCTCTAACTGATGGTTTCATATCTGTGTAACTGACCAAAGTAGGAGCTGCAATGTGATCTTCTTTGTTGGAGCAGCTTTTGAGAGGCTGAATTTAGTATTTCAGCCTTGATTTTATCATCTTCTGTTTGGGTGCCGCCACAACCAACAAGTATCTAGACAGATGACTGTTGCACTAGCCAGTTATACACAGGATTAATGCTTTTTATGACTTTGCCTTGACAACTCATCAAGTAAGATATTACTTTCGCATTCATTGAATGCATCTTGCATAGTTGGTATTATGCTGGTTTTGATTTTGTTCTGCATTTGTCTGTCATTATGGATGGTGTGCCATTTAAATTTGCCATTCAGCTCTCTGTTTTCGTAGCTGATATCCGGCCTCCATGCCTGGTTGCCTTGGGATCAGGACTGATACAACACGACACCGAACATCATTCATGACCCAACTAATTTTTAATTGCATTTAATAAACTTTTATCCTGGCAGGTTAATGCAGAACAGTGATTTTTCCTTTGAAAAAAATTATAAAAGACAATAACTCTGTTTGGTATCAAATGTTAGTGTATCACCCAAAAGCCTGCTTTACAGTAAATTATAAAAATATTTTATATGAAGATAGTAACTGTTCTCGAAAGAACAGGTACCATTGATGACCATGCAGCTTCTCTAGAATAAATAATTAATTGAAACCCTCAGCTGCTCAGATGGATAGAGCATCTGCCATGTAAGCAGGAGATCCCTGGTTCGAGTCCCGGTCAGGGCACACATTATCAGCTCTCCCCATCGAGGTATATCAACAACACCTGTTGGCAGCTGAGGGTTTCAATTAATTGTCATTTATAAAAATATTAATCCTTGTTTGGAACTAAATATTAAAGTGTCTCCCAAATGCCTACTTTACAGTAAACAACAATAATATTAATCCTTGTTGTTTGAAGAAATAAACAAATTTCAGTGCTAGCTTTAAGAAAAGTTACTAGAAATCATTAACTCTGGTTTCAGAACAGGTTATTCAGACACATCAGTACTTATCTAAACGAATTATTGTTGTAGTTGTTGTTGTTATGGTCTTCAGTCCTGAGAATGGTTTGATGCACTAAACGAATTAGGAAACATAAATGTTTGGGTTAGAGGAAATTACTAATAAAGGGGCATCTTAACAGGCAGGAAAGCATACAACAAACACTGCTTCTAAACGAACCACCCAGTGGCTGACAACGCGCCCCTATCTCTCAAGAAAATTCAAGGCTCCTCACAAATGGTCACCCCAAGTACAAAGGCTGTGCCCCTCCAGAACATAGACACAAACAGATTTTCACACACATGAATGTTTACTGAAATTGGAGGTCCTGTCACAAGATCCAGTTTCCTTTAAGTGATGAAAGACCGCACAATGTCAAAACACTGGCAACTTTGTTCAGATTTCAGATCAGAATAAACAGTTAAGCTGGTGTGCATCCAAATGTATCACAGAGCCATGCAATAAGCCTTCTGTTGGAAAGGCCCCTGATATTGCAGGGAAAGCAGCAATTATTTCACTGACAAATTAAGCGCATTACAGGAGAGCTACTGTGATAAATCGCTATGGAAACCCCCAGTTACAGGGTTAATATCATGCTGTTTCACACAACAAGACAACACAGTGTAATAATTATCTTAAGACACCAGAAGGGTACATTAACCTTTCGTAAACTAAACAAGGCAAAACATACTAAGTAAAGGCAGGTATTAAACAAAGATGAATGCCCCTCCCGTAAAAAATGGACACCATTTTGTAGCCAGGTAACAATACCATAAAAATGATTATAATTTATAGAAAGGACTAGCCCAGTACTCTTGGCGAACTTAAGCATACCTGGAAATAATCTAGGGAAAAGAGGTGATAATTTGTAATGAAACTTACAAACATGAATGCTGGCAAAACAGCTGGTTAATCGACAAGGCAATAAAGTGTAATGGTTCACTCAAAGACCTTAAAAGATCTCAATAAATACTATGTACAGAACTGTCTAAAGGCAGTAAACATAACAAACAGGTGGTGACAATAATTTGCGGCTCCAGTATGATTAAATACAGCTTGTGCAGCCACATGATACACACAGTCACTATCCAAGTGTGTTTATGAAGCTCGTTACCAAAGGAATAAACTTACACAAAATTTCTTAAATATCTGAAGCGTTAAGGAGAAACACACTGAAATTAGCAGTCAGAAGATACACAGTCTTCTCAGCAACAGTCTAAAACACACTTCAGAAACATACATGTTTTGACGCTTCAAGCTAGGGAGGCTGAGCAGTGATCACGATCTGCTTGTTAATACTTCTACTACCAAATCCTAAGTGAGATGAAATCAATAGTTCCAAGCACATACTGAAATGAAGTGGAGTGATCGCGGGAAAGGAGATAGGTAGAGGAGGGGAAGAAGACTAACTGATGCATTGGTGGAATAGAAGGCTATGTGTTGCTGGAGTGGGAGGAGCGTAGGTAGAGGAAGGACAGGGAATAGTGAAGGTTGAGGCCAGGGAGGTTATGGGAACATAGGATGTATTGCAGGGATAGTTCCCTACCTGTGCAGCTGAGAAAAGTTGGTGTCGATAGGAAGGAACCAGATGGTGCAGGCTGTGAAGTAGTCATTGCACACTGGGTTAGGCACCATATTCAGTGACTGGGTAGTCCAGCTGTCTCTTGGCCATAGTTTATTGGTGTCCATACATGCGTTCTGACAGCTTCTTAGTTGTCACACCCACATAGAAAGCAGAAAAGTGGGTTGCAGTTTACTTTGTGATATTGTCATTATTCCATCCTGGATTTTCCATTCTTTAATGTAAATTCTTGAAGTTTTAAAAGCAGTGTTGCATGCTTTTGAGCATATCCATAGTGTTGTCTCTTGAGTCATTCTAATATTGTGTTAATCTTAGCAGACATGCCATTCATCATGGAAATATTGGTTAAGGAACAAGAGTTCCTCATCAAGATTAATAGGATTTTCATTTCAGTTTGATATTTGTTGGTTTTATGAGAGTACCCTTGTCATGGCATGAAAAGCATTCCTAGAGCTTTGTGGGACTTCTATCGTGTTTAGTTGCTACACAATCATAATGGTAACTGCTGTTGTAGCCATCAGCTATTCATGTCCTTAAATAATATTGATACAAACAAGAAAGACATATAAAAAGATGAATAGGTCAATAAAATTATTTTTTAACCTGGTCCACTTCTTCTTTTGTCTTTAGCTTGAAAAATAGATATCTTCCTGACTTAAACATGCAGTTGAGTTCTCACTTTAAAATACATTTGATTATTTTTAGCTGTAACTGTACCTTGATTCCTTGCTTTGCAAGACTAACACAGTACATGTATTCAAACTGATTTTTCTTTTTAGTGGGAGGAGATACAGAGGAAGAAAGAGGCTGAGGAACGCCGTAAGTTCCCTTTAGAGCAGCGTCTAAAGGAACATATAGTTGGCCAAGAAGGTGCTATTACCACAACTGCATCAGGTATGGTATTTTCCCCCCAGGGTCTCACCACTTTTTGGTGGGTTCATGCTTGGCTACCACGGGGTCTTTGTAGCATCTTTTCTCTTCCGTGCTGCATGTCTATCCTCTTGCTATTCTTTTTCTCCTCCCTTGGGGAACATGTCTGGGATGTTGTTGGAGATGTGTTCTGCATATTCAGTCACCAATATCAGAACAGTCTCTCCACTGTCTTTCATTCCTTCTTTCTTTTCTTCATTCCCTTTCTCCTATCCTTCCTCCACTTCGGTGTTTGAGGTTCCTCTTTTTCTTCTTCTTCCCTGTGCGCTCCTGGAGGCAAGCCCACACATCTGACACGTGACAGGTGACTGAGTAACTTGTAATTCCCGGCCCTGGGTTGACAGTTAGGGTTTACACTTACCCACTGGTAGACCAGACCCAGGGAGGGGTGACTGCCTCAGCTGCTACCTTCCTACATTGCCGATTGGTCCCTCTGTCAAATGTTCGGGAGGTGTGACCTGAGGTGTGAATAATCACGTAAGGTGGGTGCACCCCTTTCTGAGGGGGACCTCCAGTTGGACAGTTGGAAGGAGCATGCCATCGGAGATGATGGCAATTGAGGGGGATTTACTCGCAATGAGCCAATCATGTTCAGTCAACGTATACCAAACATAAACAGAATGAGTCTAACAATTTAAAGACCTTCCCTGCTGCACCACGGTTCCTTGTGGTTTCACATACTGGAGACGGTCAGTCCTGTGCTACGGTAAATCTGTTTATTACTCAGAAAGGTGTTGATGCAATTGCTGGTCCTATGAAATCCTGCTCTCAGTTACGAAATAGTGCTTTGCTTTTGGAGACAACTTCTGATTCTCAAGCACAACAATTGCTTGCAGCTTCACTCCTCCACAGCTGTCCCGCTTGTGTCGAGGCCCATCGAACCCTTAATTCTTACCAAGGTGTTATTTACATTAGGCTGCTCAATGAGCTGACTGAGGCAGAAATCGAAACATACCTCTGTGATCGGGGTCATTGCATGCTTGGGTGATGAAAAAAGTCGACGCATGCTTAGTGCCCACATGCACTCTTATTTTGATAGATTGGTGCTTCTGTCAAAGCAGGCCATGATGATATCACAGGACAACCGTACATTCTGAGCCCGATGTTCTGCTACCAGTGTCATCGTTACAACCACACTATAGAGTCCTGTCAACACCTGCCAAAACTGTAACCTGTGGCAGGGATGCTCCCGAGGGTGTTTGTCTGCCTCCTTCTCCCCGCTGTATCAAATGCAACAGTGACCATGCCATCTCCTCCCAAGACTGTCCTGTGTATCTCAATGACAGGGCTGTCTGTGAGATCTGGGTGAAGGAAAAAATGCCTTACCCGGTCACTTTTAATTGTTGACTAGTAGGAAAACCTCCATGCTACCATTTGACACCTACAGTACTGTTCTAGCTACATTTTGCTCCATGAAGGACATGGCCATGCAGACATGTGACCTTAAATTTAGCACCATGGTTGTGAAATCATCCAGCAGTGCAACAAGCCACCAAACTTTCACCTCATGGGGTGAAGTCACCTGCTACCAAACAGGCTGGCAGAATGTACAAAAGGAAAACTCCCATGAAGACTTACTACATCCCTCCAGCCAACAAACATCTGAGTCTTCCTTAGCAAACCAGAAAGGCTCCACGAAGTTAAACAAAGGTAAACAGTCTTCTCCTTCGCCAACCCAGAGATCCTCCTCGACTGTGTCGATACAATACCCTCGCCCAGCTGACCTCCGTGTCGCTGGAGCGCACCACCAACCGTTTTTCTGCCCTGGACTCCGCAAACTGACAGAAGTAGTCTGCCGATGCTTCTGCAGACCTCATGCAGCAGGATCCTCCTGCCTCTGTGCCCTGTAGCAGTGAGTCTGCGAAGGCTGGCACTTGACAGCTGCCAGGGTGACAACCTTTCATTTTTTCTTTGTCATGACTCTCCTCCAATGGAATGCTCGCCGCCTTCAAGCCAACAAAGAAGACTTAAGTCTGCTCTTAGAATCACAGCATCCACCTGTACTCTGCCTCTAGGAAACAAAATTGCGTCCTCACGACTGCTTTGAGCTCTCACATTTCTTCCCAGTCCGCTTTGTCCTTCCTCCAGAGGAAGGCATTCCATCTCATGCGGGTGTCATGCTGCTCATCCAGGATGACGTCCATTGTCACCCCATCTCCCTGACTACCCAGCTCCACGCTGCTGCAGTCTGCATTTTTCCTCCTTACTTGACCTTTTGCCTTTGTACCGTTTACATCCCTCCGTCATTCAGTGTCACCAGGGCAGACTTACTCCATCTTACTGGGCAGCTCCCTCACCCCTCTACTGCTTGGTGACCTTAATGCACACTATACCCTTTGGCACTCGCCCAGAACTGGTCAGTGAGGTGCCCTCTTGGTGGCTGACCTTCTCAATCAACTTAATGTCATTTGCCTCAACACGGGAGCACACATGTTCCTTTCAGACTCCATTCACAGCTATTCCCATGTGGACCTATCCTTCTGCAATGCCCAGCTTGCCCATCATCTCAAGTGGTCCATTCTCTCTGACACATATGGTACTCGAGCGACCATTTCCCTCTTGCCATCCAATTGCTGACTCCTACCCCACCTACATGCTCACCCAAATGGCAGCTTTCTAAAGCCAACTGGAGGCTTTGCTCTTTCCTATAGCGAATAAGCTAACTGGATTTCACTCACTAGTTCTTTTAGCAGTTCCACTTCCTCTTCCATCATGTGGGCCAACCTGTGATGGCTCTCTGGGATCAATGTCCATTTCCCAATTTCCATCCTGACAGTAGCAGATGATGTCGTAGTGGATCCTATTGCTATCTCCAATGCCTTGGGCTGCCATTTCATAGAGGTTTCGAGCTCCTCTCATTATCACCCTGCCGACCTCCAGACACTGGCCTGAGGCCACTGTCATACCCATAACAAAGCCCAGTAAGGACAAATGCCTTCCTTCTAGCTACCACCCCATCTCTTTCAGCAGCTGTGTTTGCAAGGTGATGGAACGTATGATTCATACCTGGCTGGTATGGTGGCTCGCGTGTCGCAATTTACTAACTGTTACACAGTGTGGATTTAGAGCGCACTTTTCTGCGGAAAACTGAGACTTTGGCCATGTTTATCAATTTGGAGAAAGCTTACAACACCTGCTGGAGGACTGGTATCCTCCGAACTGTCTACACGTGGGGCTTCCCTGGCTGGATGCCCTGTTTCCTTCACCAATTTTTAAAAGGCTTTTTTTCAGGGTATATGTAGATACTGCCTTGTTAGACACCTTTATCCAGGAGAACAGTGTGCCTCAGGGCTCCATCATGAGTGTCATCCTCTTTGCTATTGCCATTAATCCTATAATGGCCTGTCTCCAGCCGGGCATCTCTGGCTCTCTTTCT
The DNA here is from genome assembly GCF_021461385.2 of Schistocerca piceifrons. Taxonomy (NCBI): domain Eukaryota; kingdom Metazoa; phylum Arthropoda; class Insecta; order Orthoptera; family Acrididae; genus Schistocerca; species Schistocerca piceifrons. Next base: position 551,702,249 of record NC_060143.1, read on the forward strand.
GTTGACAATTTGCCATCTATTGCAGTTCTCCAGGGACCTGTCTCATTGAGCAGCGTCTTTAGCGGTCTCAATCCTCTTTATTCATGGAGCATCAACAATGGCTTTCGTTTTTCCACTAACAAAACCGTTTGTATGAATTTCTGGTGGCACAATTGGTTTCTCCCACCATCTGTATGTCTTTGACCTGTTGTGCTTCCATTTGTTGAAACTACAAAATTCCTGGGGCTCATGCTCAATAGGAAACTTTCTGGATACTCCCATGTGTCTTACCTAGCAGATCCGTTCAAAACATGAGTATAGGTATTTCATTTTTGCATCAGCACGTCGTCCGTCCATGTTACACCATCTCAATACTATCCACCATTTAAGAACCTTCAACATCGCAGCACGTCAGCAATTGTTGGTTAATATATTAAAAAACTAAAAACCCGCCTCGATTGCGAAAAAAGCACCTAGTGTTAACCCAGGTTTCGGCGTAGATAACTACACCTTCTTCAGAACAACAATAAAACCCACAAGTGCCTAAGAAGACCTTTGTCAATGATTAAAAGAACACCATAGCTATATACTTATAAACGAAAATGAAAAGGAAAACACAAATAGTACATATGTACAAAGTCAAAACCACTACTTAACTTAATAGTGTACGCTCCACCTCACACCGGCCTATGTTCGATGGACCATGACCCGCCATAAACTGCAGCTACAAATGGTCACTCACTTACAAGCCCAACCCGCTACCTATGCACATGCGCAAGACAAGGGAAGTTACTCAAATGCGCATGTGCATATGAATACGAGAAAGTTTATACATGGGTCGGGGCTAAATAGCCCATATACTCCCAACCGTGGATCAATGTATATCAAAAATTGGAATGGACAGAATAAATGATGAGCTAAATAGGAGATGAAACCTAAAAATAACCGCACACAGTTGCTTATGCTAGGAAAGAAACATATATGGAGCTACCTATGACAACAGGAGGAACTCTTAAAAACTATACCTAAAGCCAGTAGTTAGCCTGGAGGGGGTGGGGGGGGGGTGGGAGGTGCGCTGAGGGGACGTAATCTAAAGACATCATGGTAATAAAGATATAGGGATAAAACGTAATGTGTTCAAGGGGTTAAAATCACCTTTGTCGTAATAGGAAAATGAGGATAAAAAGAAAGAAGATGATCAGCTTGACCAACCGTGCTTGCCAGTCAGCGCACGCATGTAAAAATTCCCAGATCATCAGATTTACAAGTATGAAGAACAAATTAAAGGTGCGAAACATTCAAAAAAATTTTCTGTTTCTTAGTAGGATTTGGTCATTAAGGATATTATCTTTAACATGTTGCAGATGCTTAAAGATCTGCATTTCTTCCAAAACATCCAGTTTTAAGCCCTTAACCTATTAAGTCTTCACCCTAGGGAATACATTAGATGACAAACAAGTGGCAACGATATCTATCCCTTACATAGGCAATATAAGCTACAAATTGGGGCGTTTACTCAGAGCCCATAATTTCAGTTGCCTATTCTACTAACAATAGTTTACATAGGAATTTAATCCACTCCTTGCAGAATAAGAGCAATAAACTTTGCCAATCAGGAGTATATAAAATTACATGTGGGGATTGTCCAAAATTTTACATCGGGCAAACAGGATGAGCTCTGGGTCTCAGGTATAAAGAGCATATTCCTACTAGAAGCGGTGACGGTACTAAGGGCTCTACTTAGGCGGAACACCTTGTGCAAATGGCTCATGCGCCGAGCCCTCCAGTTAATATCGAGTTACTTCATGCCGAGGTTAAGGGCTTAAAACTGGATGTTTTGGAAGAAATGCAGATCTTTAAACATCTGCAACGTGCTAAAGACAATATCCTTAACGACCAACTCCTACTAAGAAACAGAAAATTTTTTGAAGGTTTCGCACCTTTCATTTGTTCTTCATACTTGTAAATCTGATGATCTGTGGATTTTCACTTGCGTGCGCTGACTGGCAAGCACGGTTGGTCAAGCTGTTCATCTTCTTTCTTTTTATCCTAATTTTCCTTTTACGATGAAGGTGATTTTAACCCCTTGAAGAACGCCTTACGTTTTATCTGTATATCTTTATTACCACGATGTCTTTTAGATTATGTCCCCTCAGCCACCCCCCCCCTCCCCCCCACCCTCACCCCGGCTAACTACTGGCTTTAGGTATAGTTTGTAAGAGTTCCTCCTGTTGTCATAGGTAGCTCCATATATGTTTCTTTCCTAGCATAAGCAACTGTGTGCGGTTATTTTTAGGTTTCATCTCCTATTTAGCTTGTCACTTATTCTATCCATTTCAATTTTTGATATACATTGATCCACAGTTGGGAATATATGGGCTATTTAGGCCCGATCCATGTATAAACTTTCTCGGATTCGTATGCACATGCGCATTCGAGTAACTTCCCTTGTCTTGCACATGTGCATAGGTAGCGGGTTGGGCTTGTAAGTGAGCGACCATTTGTAGCTGAAGTTTATGGCAGGTCTTGGTCCATCGAACATAGGCCGGTGTGAGGTGGAGCGTACACTACTAAGTTAAGTAGTGGTTTTGACTTTGTACATATGTACTATTTGTGTTTTCCTTTTCATTTTCATTTATAAAGGTATACCTATGGTGTTCTTTTAATCATTGACAAAGGTCTTCTTAGGCACTTGTGGGTTTTATTGTTGTTCTGAAGAAGGTGTAGTTATCTACGCCGAAACCTGGGTTAACGCTAGGTGCTTTTTTCGCAATCGAGGCGGATTTTTAGTTTTTTAATCTATCCACCATTGTGGCATCCATTTGACCACTGCTGCCTTTCACACTAGCCCAGTTGAGAGTCTGTATGCAGAAGCTGGTGAACTACTGCTGTCCTACTGCTGTGACTCTCTCCTCAGCAGATATGCATGCCATTTGTCTGCCATGCATGGCCACTCATCCTATGCCTCCCTCCTCGATGACTTCTTCGATTGCCAGTATTGGGCACATCTCTCTTCTCTGTTACCTTCTGGACTTCGCTTTTAGCTCTTGCTCCGGCAGCTTAACTTTTTGCCACCTTTGGTGTTAACCCTTCACCACCTTAGCTTCATGCGGCGAGCCATGTTCACCTTGGCCTTCATTCACTTTTTGGGAACACTATTTCAGTCTCACTCTATCACCTTCAGTTTCACAGACTTCACACGGAACTTCGCGATAATACCTTCTTGTACACTGATTGCTCTCGGATTGACTGTGGTGTTGGGTGTGCCTTCATCATTGGTACTGACACTTTTCGGTATCGGCTGCTGGAACACTGCTCAGTATTTACAGCTGAGCTCTTCGCCCTGTATTAGGCCATGCAGTACATAACGCAACATAGGCTTTTCCATTGTGTCAACTGCTCCGGCTCTCTCTGTGCCCATCAAAGCTTCTGTGTACTGTACGCTGTACATCTCTTACAGTAACATGCCCAGGAAAGCTGTCACTTGCTCACTCTTGGGGAGCCACTGTGATGTTTATGTGGGTTCCTGGTTATGTAGGTCTGACAGGAAACGAGGCCGCTGATGCTGCTGCCAAAGCTGCAGCCCTTGTACCTCAGCCCGCTAGTTCTTACATTCCCTCTGATCATCTCTGTGCTGCTGTCTGTCAGCAGACAGTGTCACTTTGGCATCACCATTGGTCCTCCCTTCATGGGAACAAGGTCCAGGTTATTAAGCCTCTCCCAGCAGCTTGGAAACCACCTCTCGTTCCTCTTGCCACAAGGAGATCATTTTAGCTAGGGTGCTTATCAGGCAGTGTCTTTTTAGTCATCACCATCTGTTAAGTGGTCCTCCCCCAACACTTTGTGCTCATTGCCCTCAGCCTTTGACGGTCCACATTTCCTGATGGAATGCCCTTTTTCTTTTAACTGCTTATGTTCCCATTTGTATTTGCTGTCTGAGTTATCAGCCGTTTTAGCGAACAATGCGACAGCTGTTTCCCTTTTTATCCATCGTAGCAATATGGCAAAGGACATTTAATCTCTAGTTCTTGACCTCCATTTCTCTATGGCATGTTTTATAGACCTTTCTCCACATCCATATTTTTAGCTGTCTTCTCTTCTGTCGATGTAGATTAACGTGTAGACATTTTTAACTCCTTTCTTTGTCTTCTACAGTTCTGACACATGCGCATATGACCCTAGTTTTTGCACCCTAAAACAAAACAAAACAAACAAGGTAAGTTTTTTGTAACTTACATCATGTATTTGTACGTGATTGTTCAAATGGCTGTTTTTTATTGGCGTATCTCCCTAAGAAAAGCACATGTCTTACATTCATAGTGAAAGAAACTAAGAGCTCTGTTTGTGTGTGCGGCTCTGTCACAGCTTCATTGAAATAGCTTTCAAATATCATAATAGCTACAGCTTATCTTACAGTAAATGAAATTTCTGTGTTTCATTGCAGGAAATGGGGGTATTAACTTTCAGAAAACTTTAAAATGTATATTTTGAACTTTTTGTGCCTAAGTAAGGTAAAGCTGCAATCAGGCCAAAGTGCTATACTAGGCATGGTTCTGTTGAAGATGGTATGCCATTGCCTTCCAAACATTTGAAGTCATCTACAAGAAGAAGGAAGGAAGGAAGATTGGGTTTAACATCCCATCGACATCGATGTCATTGGAGATGGAGCACAAGCCCAGATTGTGTCAAGGATCAGAAAGGAAATCGACGATGCCCTTGTAAGGGAACCATCCCAGCATTTGCCTGGAGCAATGTCGGGAAATCACAGAAAACCTAAATGTGGATGTCCGGACACAGGTTTTAACTGTCATCCTCTTGAACATGGGTCCAGTGAGTAGGAGATTCTACAGTTTAATAGCATATACCCCCAAACCAAAACACAATTAAGTTTGGTACCTGTGTTGGAATGACACTTAGCCAGCAATCCACACATTAGAACTAGGAAGAAGAAAATAAACAGTTAATGTTTAGCAAAATGCAATGACTTAAATCAGCAAAGCAGATTTATAGTGAAAGCAGGAGAATTTATAGGGTTGTAAACATTTATTGTATCTTTATTGATCTGCATTACCAAGTTCTCAATATAATGGACAAAAATGGATAAGATGTCTACAGGCTGTCACAATGAGAAATATATGATGATCTGATGGACTAATATGTTAATTGATGACATACATGTAAAACACTCAAGAATATTTTTGTTGATTTCAGCTCACTGTCTTCATTGTAACTTTCTGTAGAATAATTTATCCATTAATCCTTTGTGTGCACTTTTTCTGTGCAGTAGGAAAACAATAGTCATACCATTGTCAAGTACAACTGGGTGTACTCCATGTGCAGTGGTGCAGACTTAAATATTTCCAGATCAGATTCATTCACATATGACAAAAGTGTGTACATGTGTGTGGGGGTTCCAGGCGCAGACTTCTTAAATTTTGTACTATTGTCATTGCAGCTATTCGCCGGAAAGAGAACGGTTGGGCTGATGAAGAACATCCACTAGTGTTTCTCTTTCTTGGCTCCTCTGGAATTGGCAAAACTGAATTAGCCAAGCAGCTTGCAACATACCTGCATCGTGGGAAACCAGGAGGGTTTATTCGTCTAGATATGTCAGAGTATCAAGAAAAACATGAGGTTTGTACTTGCCCGAACATTTTGAAATCAAGCTTGTGCTTTTAGAAACTCATTTTATCATACTGTTGATTTTTACTTTTGGTTCTATAAAGTATACGTATGCAGAACTAAAATAGTTTTTAACTGATTGTTATCCATAGGGAAGAAGTATCAGAGAAAGATTAACCTACAAAATAAATAGCACATTACACCTGTTTTTTAACTGTATTATAAACTATAAATCTGATTTGAACAATGGGAAATCCAGTATGGAGTGGAACAATATTGTGAAAAGAAAAGTGGCTACTCACGATATAGGAGAGTTGCTGAGTCTCAGATAGGCACAACAAAAAGACTGTCATAAATAATAGCTTTCGGCCAGTAAGGCCTTCATCAGAATTAGACGCCAGACACACACCTACACACTCATGCAAACGCAACTCACAAGCTCATGACTGCAGTCTCAGGCAACCGAGGCTACACTGTGAGCAGCAGCACCGGTGCATGATGGGATTGGCTACTTGGCGTGGGTAAGGAGGAGGCTGGGGTTGGGAGGGGGAGGCATAGTAGGGTAGACATGGCAGACAGACGTGCTGTTGGGGAGCGCGGAGGGACGAGTTGGAAAAAAGAGGGTAGGGCAGCTATGTGCAGTCAGGAGGTTAGATGGAGGGAATGGAGAGGTGTGGAGGGGAAGGGGAGGATAGCGGAAAAGGAGAGAAGTAAAAAGACTGTGTGTGATGGAGGAATGAGGGCTGCATAGTGCTGGAATGGGAACAGAGAAGAGGCTGGATGGGAGAGGACAATGACTAACGAAGGTTGAGGCCAGGAGGGTTATGGGAACATAGGATATATTGCAGGGAAAGTTCCCACCTGCGTAGTTCAGAAAAGCTCATGTTGGTGGGAAGGATCCATATGGCACAGGCTGCGAAGCTGTCATTGAAATGAAGGATGTCATGTTTGGCAGTGTGCTCAGCAACAGGGTGGTCCTCTTGTTTTGTGGCCACTATTTGTCGATGGTTGTTCATGCAAACAGACAGGTTGTTGGTTGTCATGCCCACATAGAATGCAGCACAGTGGTTGCATCTTAGCTTGTAGATCACATGACTGGTTTCACAGGTAGCCCTGCCTTTGATGGGATAGGTGATGTTTGTGACCAGGCCAGAGTAGGTGATGGTGGTGGTGGTGGTGGTGGTGGTGGTGGTGGTGGTGGGACAACAGGTCTTGGATCTAGATCTATTACAGGGGTATGAGCCATGAGGTAAGGGGTTGGGAGCAGGGGTTGTGTAGGGATGGACGAGTATATTGTGTAGGTTTGGTGGACAGTGGATTACCACTGTGGGAGGGGTATGGCAAGTCTCCCCTGACCTGCCATTCTGGGTGACTTTCCCAAAATCTACCCATTTTCCTAGACCTCTCCAGCCCTTTTCCTTCACCCTTCTTCCTTCCCATTCAACTTTTATGCCTGAAGAAGGAGCCGCTGGCTCCAAAAGCGTGCCAGTCACAACAGTCTTTTATTTGTGTTCTGCTGCCACTGGTTGGTAGATTTTGTATCTACCCAATTAAATAATTTCATCAGTAATTGATTGTTTTAGGTATCATTTTCTGATCATCTTGATCCTCACTTGATGTCAATCGCCTCAGCATCCACCCAGATGGGCTCTCAGCAGAGCTGATTAGGATGCCTTTACGTCTGCCATTGCCCTTAGCACCCCACCACATGAAGGTATAAGTGGGGCTGTTCAGAGAGCAACTACAGCCATTCTATCAGCAGCTGACTTAGCAATCTGCTATTTGTCAGGACTTTCCCATCAGGAGATGGTATCTTGGTGGTCCCCCGAAATCACTGTGGCCATTACAGATCGCAGACAGGTGCTAAAATGCCATAAGTGACATATGTCGATGGAGCAACTCATTGTCTTTTAAATGGCTCTGTGCCTTGGTCTGCCACCTCATAAAATGTCAAGAACTAAAATACTGAGAACAGTATGTTGCTACTGTTGGATGGTGTAGCCTTCTGTCCCGGGTTTGAGCAAATGTTCATTGCCTCTGTGGACACCAGTCCCTCGCAGGTGTACCTGGTATCTGTCTGAATGGTGTTGTCTACACTGACCCAGGCCCGGTCACCGAACATTTTGCTCTGCATTATGTTCGAGCCACTGAGCCTCCGTGTTTTATTGGTGAGAAACTGTAATTGTCCTGGTACTGAAACTGGGTAAACCCCCCACCCCCCACCACCACCACCTCTCTCCTTGAGATGGACAGCTATCACCCAATTAGTCTCACTGGTGTTCTCTGCAAGCTGCTCAATGGTGTGGTGAGCTGGCAGCCTTTTCGATACACTGATTCCATGAACACGTTGCTGATTTACCAGCACATCCTGTAATTGTTTGATAAACTAATCCCAGGAACTGATCACTCTGCCCCATTAGAACTCATGACTATGCTCCCTTCACCTTCACTTTGGGCTAATGTCTCTTTTTCACTTCCACTCTAGGACAGTTCATCACTAACTGAGTTAGCATTGAAATGTACTGGTTTGATAGGGTTACCCTGAAGCTACCTTCAGTAAACAATCAATGACAGTCTTAAAAATACTGCATGTTCACCAATTAATAAAACTGGAAATATGCTAACCCTCCTGTATTGCGTACCTATTTCACTCCTTACTATCTTTTCAAAAAAATTTGTGAAAGTGACCTGTGATGGAATAGAGACTCATTAATCTGAGCAGGACTTGACTGCCTCTCAGTTTGGCTTTCATAAAGACTTATCCACAGAGAAAGCAATGAAAGACCTCACAAACAAGTCCTGGCAGAACTAAGCAAGAAAAATTACCCTGTTGATTTATACTATGACCTTGCCAAGTCTTTGACCATTTGGATCACAAAATTGTACTTGAGAGACTAAAGTGTTACGACATTAATGGCGTCCGTTTTACAAGGATGGAATCTTACCTCTATAGCAGAAACCAAAGGTCACACTCACAAACTGTGTTACACACATGGACTCATCTCAAAATAGAGGAATGTAACATGTAGAGACCCACAAGGTTTAGTAATGGGTCCGCTGTTGGTCTTATCTGATGTAAAGTTCACTTATCCCCCTCCCTGCATGTCCGAGAATTAGAATAGGCCTGAGGTATTCCTGCCTGTCGTACGAGGCGACTACAAGGAGTTTCACGTGTTTCAGCCTTTATGTGATGGTCCTCTGTAGGGTTTGACCTCCATTCTTCAAAATTTTCCTGGAGACTGAGCCAATACCTTACAAGGTGCATCATGTCCATCGTGCATTGAGATCTTTAGCCCATGTTCTCATTGTCGCATTGCAGTCCTGCCCATTCTCCATCTCTTAAGCGAGAACTCCTTCCTGCGTGCGTTTTCCATCATGCACTATGCATGTGTCGACGATGGTCATGGACTTCTTTGCACCTGATATCCAGCACAGTAGCCAGTCCGTTGTGGTGGGGCCGCCATGTACCCTGTTCGTTGTAGCCCCCTGACCACACAGGGGTCGCTCTGCTGATGCCTGTGCTGTTAACTCCCCACGTATGCCAAGGGGTAGATGCCCATCCCCCTGGAGCATCGGGACTCCCGGCAATGGCCTTCCTGCCAGTGACCTTTGCTGCGGCTGGGTGGCGCCCGTGGGGAGGGCCCCTGGTCGGAGTGGGTGACATCAGGGCGGATGACACATGACGAAGCGTAGTCCATCTCTTGCTGGTGGTGAAACACCAGCAGTCTCTAAGCGATCACGAGCTCAATTCAACGCACAGAAGTGTGACCCCAAATCGTTCCCCTCCGTGGCCACACCATGGGAGGAACATCAGGCCAAGGATGGCAGCGGATCTTATGCGCGCTGTTATCTTGTATGTTCAAGAGCTGATGGGGAATTATTCATGACAATGAAGCCTCACTTTTTTGTTGAGCATTTAGAGGACAAGTTCGGGGAGGTGGAGACCTTGCTCAAAATGAGATCTGGGTCAGTCTTGATCAAAACAGCATCCTCTGCCCAGTCACCGGAGTTACTCGCTTGTGACCATCTGGGGGATGTGTCTGTAATCATCACGCCTGATAAGAGCTTAAAAATGGTCCAGGGTATCATATTTCACAGAGACCGTCTTTAGCAGTCCGACGATGAGCTGCACGCCAATTTAGAGCAGCAAGGTGTACATTTCATCTGGTGTGTCCACCGGGGTCCGAAGGATAATCAGATTGCCACCGATGCCTTCATCTTGGCCTTTGAGTGTGATACATTGCTCGAGAAGGTCAAGGTGATGGTCTACCATTGTGATGTAAAGCCCTACATCCCTCCCCCCGGTGCGGTGCTGGAAGTTCGGCCATACATCTTCCCACTGTACTTCCAGCATCACATGCCGAGATTGTGGACACTAATCACATCCCAATACTCCATGTGCCCCACCTCCCATCTTAGTCAACTGCGGAGACCTCCATTTTGCTGGCTGCAGGATTCTCCAGAAAGAAAGGAAAATCATGGAGTACAAGACCCTGGACAGACTGACCTACACTGATGCTAAGAGAAAATTTGAACACCTGCATCCTGTGCGTAAGACATCTTATGCCGCTGCTACAACAGTTCTGGCACCATCATCTCTGCCAACCCATGTCACTTCTCAGAGCCACAAGACTACACCTGCCCCCCTGATGGTGGGGGGGGGGGGGGGGGGGGGCATTTCCCTCCCTGTTGCTGCTGCATCACCTACTTTGGGAGCAAACACCCCCCTCCCCCCTCCCCCAACCATCGGGGGCTTCTCTTGCTAGGAAGGGGTCCCTTGGGTTGCTCCCTTCCCAGGTTTCTTCTAGTGGTACAGACGACACCTGCCAGTGGCTGAAGAGCCCAAAAGCAGCTGGTCGTAGGGCTTCAGCTCATCCTCAGTCCCGGAGACTGAGCCAGTGAAGTCCTCCCAGCCCGGGAAACCCAAGGAGCAGCAAGATAAATCCGAAAAGAAAACCCCCATTACAAAGGAAATTGTGGTGGCACCCACACCACCGCTACCTACTAGCTCTGCGGCTGAGGATGGGGTAGCGTTTTTGACGTCCGCAGAGGACCTAGATCTCGCCAGACCCTCAGACACAATGTATATAGACTGCTCAGGCAATAAATCAGTGGCAGCAGGTGACTCTGAGGCATAAACTGCCTCATTGAATGTTCCATGCCTTCCCAGTCTCACGATGTCATCCTCCAGTGGAATTATGGCAGTTTTTTCCATCGCCTGTCTGAGCTACAGCAACTGTTTAGCTTTACACCTGCTATCTGCATTGCCCTCCAGGAAACCTGGTTCCCAGCAACGCAGACCCCTGCCCTCCGCAGCTATAAGGGATATTACAGGAACCATAGTGACTATAATCGAGTGTCAGGTGGAGTTTGCTTTTATGTCCTAAACTCGGTCTGTAGTGAACATGTGCCCCTTCAAACCCCTCTTGAAGATGTGGCTGTCAGAATATGGATGACTCAGGAAATAACTGTGTGAAATGTATATGTTCCTCCAGATGGTGTAGTACCCCTGAATGTATTAGCCGCACTGATTGATCAACTCCCTAAACCTTTCCTACTTCTGGGAAATATTAATGCCCATAACCCCTTGTGGGGTGGTACCATGCTTACTGGCTGAAGCAGAGATGCCGAAGCTTTACTGTCGCAATTTGACCTCTGCCTCTTAAATACTGGGGCTGCCACACATTTCAGTGTGGCACGTGGTAGTTACTCGTCCATTGATTTATCAATTTGCAGCCCAGGACTTCTCCCATTTATCCACTGGAGAGCACATGGCGACCTGTGTTTTAGTGACCATTTCCCCATCTTCCTGTCACTGCCTTGGCATCTGGCCCATGGACGCCTGCCCAAATGGGCTTTAAACAATGCGGACTGGGGAACTTTCACCTTTCACCTCTGCTGTGACTGCTGAATTCCCCCCCCCCCCCCCCCCCCCACGCCCCCTCCCCCCAGTGTAAAATCGATGTGATGGTTGAGCGGGTGACTGGCACAATTGCTTCTGTGGCAGAAAATGCGATCCCTCGCTCTTCAGGGTGCCCAAGGCATAAGGCAGTCCCTTGGTGGTCGTCGGAAGTTGCTGAAGCAATTAAGGAGCGTCGGTGAGCTCTACAGCGGCATAAGCAGCACCCTTCCCTGGAGCAACTCATAGCCTTTAAACGGCTCTGTGCCCATGTTCACTCCCTTATCAAACAATGGAAGAAGAAGTGTTGCGAGAGATGAGTCTCCACCATTGGGTGCCACACGGCACCTTCTCAAGTCTGGGCAAAGATCAGACGTCTTTTCAGGTACCATGCCCCAACAGCTGTCCCCGGTGTTACCATAAATGGCGAGTTATGTACAGACGTAAACGCAATTGCCGAGCAATTTGCTGAGCACTTTGCTCGAGCCTCTGTGTTGGAGAATTACCTCCCAGCCTTTTGCACACTCAAATGGAGGCTGGAAGGGAACGTCCTCTCATTCACTACACGCTGCAGTGAATCCTATAATGCCCCATTTACAGAGTGGGAGCTCCTCAGTGCTCTTGCACATTGCCCCGACACAGCTCCTGGGCCTCATCGCATCCACAGCAGATGACTAAACATCTCTCATCTGACTACAAGCAACATCTTCTCGTCATCTTCAACTGGCTCTGGTGTGATGGCATCTTTCCATCGCAATGGCGGGAGAGCAGCATCGTTCCGGTGCTCAAACCCAGTAAAAACCTGCTTGATGTGGATAGCTATCGGCCCATCAGCCTCACCAACATTCTTTGTAAGCTGCTGGAACGTATGGTATGTCGGCAGTTGGGTTGGGTCCTGGAGTTACGTGGCTTGCTGGCTCCATGTCAGGGCGGCTTCCACCACGGTCGCTCTACCACTGATAATCTTGTGTCGATCAAGTTTGCCTTCCAAACAGCCTTTTCCAGGTGGCAACACCTGATTGCAGTCTTTTTTGACTTAGATAAAGCATACAACACGACTTGGCGACATCATATCCTTGCCACATTGTATGAGTGGGGTCTCCAGGGATCACTCCCGATTTTTATCCAAACCTTCCTGTCACTACGTACTTTCTGTGTCCAAGTTGGTGACTCCCAAAGTTCCATCTATATCCAGGAGAATGGAGTCCTGCAGGGCTATGTAATGAGTGTCTGTATTTTTAGTGGCCATTAACAGTCTAGCAGCAGCTGTCAGGCTCTCTCACCTTCCCTGTATGCATACAACTTCTGCATTTCATACTGCTGCTCCAGTACTGTTGTTGCTGAGCGGTGCCTCCAGGGAGCCATCCACAAGGTGCAGTCATGGGCTCTAGCCCACGGCTTCCAGTTTTCAACCGCAAAGTCGTGTGTCATGCACTTCTGTCGGCACCGTACCATTCATCCAGAACCCACACTTTATCTTAATGATGATCCACTCACTGTAGTGGAGACATATCAGTTCCTAGGACTGGTTTTCAATGCTAAATTGACTTGGGTCCCTCATCTTCGTCAGCTTAAGCAGAAGTGCTGGCAGCACCTCAATGCCCTCCATTGCGTAAGCAACACCAATTGGGGTGCAGGTCACTGTACGGTGCTGCAGCTCTACAGAGCCCTTGTCCAATCCTGAATTGACTATGGGAGTGTGGTTTATGGCTCGGTAGCACCTTCAGCATTGCATTTACTCGACCCTGTGCACAACTGTGGAGTTCGATTAGCAACAGGGGGTTTTAGGACGAGTCTGGTGATCAGCATACTGTTGAAGACTGGTGTCACTCCACTGCAATAAGACATGCACAACTGCTCGCCAGTTATGCAGCACACATTCAAAGTTCCCCTGAGCATCCGAATTACCGTCTCCTTTTCCCGCCCGCAGCAGTCCATCTCCCGCATCGGTGACCCAGATCGGGGCCAACAATTGCAGTTCGCATGCGGTCCCTTCTCTCCAAACGGGAATCCTTCCCTTTACCACCTCTACTTGTGGTCCATTCACGTACGCCTCCATGGTGTACGCCTTGGCTGCAGCTTTTTCTGGACCTTTTGCATGGCACTAAGGACTCCATTAACCCCGCTGCTCTCCGCTGTCACTTCCTCTCAATTCTTGGCATGTTCTGGGGCCCTGAAGTGGTTAAGTCGATGGCTCAATGGCTGATGGTCATGTAGGCTTCGCATATGTTCATGGAGGACATGTTGAGCATCACTCCTTGCCAGGTGGCTGCAGTGTTTTCACTGCAGAGCTGGCGGCCATATCTCGTGCTCTTGAGCACTTCCGCTTATGCCCTGGCGAGTTGTTTCTCCTGTGTACTGACTCATTGTGCAGCCTACAAGCTATCGACCGGTGCTACCCTGGTAGCATCCATTCAGGAGTCCATCTATGCCCTGGAACAATCCAGCTGTTCCATGGTGTTTGTGTGGACCCCAGGACATGTCGGAATCCCCGGCAACGAACTTGCCGACAGGCTGGCCAAACAGGCAATGTGGAAACCGCTTCTGGAAATAGGCCTTTCTGAAGCTGACCTGCATTCTGTCTTACACTGCAAGGTTTTCCGACTTTGGGAGACGGAATGGCATAACAGCACGCACAACAAACTGCGTGTCATTAAGGAAACTATGAATGTGTGGAAGTCTTCCACCCATGCCTCTTGTGGGGAATCAGTTGTCCTCTGCCGGCTCCACAGTTTCCATACGTGGCTAACGCTCGGTTACCTACTCCGTCGTGAGGACCCACCTCAGTGTTGCTGTGGCTCCCAAATGACAGTCACCCACCTCTTGCTGGACTGCCCACTTTCAACCGCTCTGTGGCTGACTTTTAACTTTCCCAGTACCCTGCCTTCGGTGGAGGGCCACAATGCCTCCACAGCAGCTTTATTTTTACATTTTATCCTTGAGAGTGGGTTGTATACTTCTATGTTGGTCCCTTCTCATGCCTTTAAACCAAACAGTTGTGTAATTCGATAGAATTTTATAGTTTTCTAAAGCATGTTTGCCTTTCAGTTGGTTGTTGTGTAAAGTAGTAGGTTGGTGTGTAAGTTCATAGAGTTTTTCCTTGGCATGTTGGTATTCCAGTTTCTGTGGATTTATTTATCTATTGTCATTTACACAATCCCAGTACAAGGCACAAAAATAACGTCCACATAGACTTTGCCTCCTTCTTCAACATACCCATTGGATTTATCTGCTCTACATAAAGCAAGAGACAGGAAATCCAAATATTTCAGAAGTTACCTTATTAGCCATTCTTTTTACAAATTGAATATCCAGATTAAAGAATTGAAAAGTTCTGTTACTGCATCGCAAGCAGCAGTATTAAGTGTAAAGCTGTGTGCCAAGTGCCAATGTATTGTTAACAGAGCTCTGTACTTACAAATGAAGATAACTAATTTATATATCTAAAAACAAAGATGATGTAACTTACCAAACGAAAGCGTTGGCATGTTGATAGACACACAAACACACACACAGAATTCAAGCTTTTGCAACCAACGGTTGCTTCATCAGGAAAGAGGGAAGGAGAGGGAAAGACAAAAGGATGTGGGTTTTAAGGGAGATGGTAAGGAGTCATTCCAATCCCGGGAGCGGAAAGACTTACCTTAGGGGGAGAAAAGGACAGGTATACACTCTCGCGCGCGCGCGCGCACACACATACATATCCGTCCGCACATATACAGACACAAGCAGACATTTGTAAAGGCAAAGAGTTTGGGCACAGATGTCAGTTGAGGCAGAAGTACAGAGGCAAAGATGTTGTTGAAAGACAGGTGAGGTATGAGCGGCAGCAACTTGAGATTAGCGGAGGTTGAGGCCTGGTGGGTAACGAGAAGAGAGGGCAAACTGAAGGGCAAGTTCCCATCTCCGGAGTTCTGACAGATTGGTGTTAGTGGGAAGTTTCCAGATAACCTGGACGGTGTAACACTGTGCCAAGATGTGCTGGCCGTGCACCAAGGCATGTTTAGCCACAAGGTGATCCTTATTACCAACAAACACTGTCTGCCTCTGTCCATTCATGCGAATGGACAGTTTGTTGCTGGTCATTCCCACATAGAAAGCTTCACAGTGTAGGCAGGTCAGTTGGTAAATCATGTGGATGCTTTCACATGTGGCTCTGCCTTTGATCGTGTACACCTTCCGGGTTACAGGACTGGAGTAGGTGGTGGTGGTGGTGGTGGTGGTGGTGGTGGTGGTGGTGGGAGGGTGCATGGGACAGGTTTTACACCGGGGGCAGTTACAAGGGTAGGAGCCAGAGGGTAGGCAAGGTGGTTTGGGGATTTCATAGGGATGAACCAAGAGGTTACGAAGGTTAGGTGGAAGGCGGAAAGACAGTCTTGGTGGAGTGGGGGGGGATTTCATGAAGGATGGATGTCGTTTCAGGGCACGATTTGAGGAAGTCGTATCCCTGCTGGAGAGCCACATTCAGAGTCTGATCCGGTCCCGGGAAGTATCCTGTCACAAGTGGGGCACTTTTGGGGTTCTTCTGTGGGAGGTTCTGGGTTTAAGGGGATTAGGAAGTAGCTCTGGTAATTTGCTTCTGTACCTGGTCGGGAGGGTAGTTGCGGGATGCGATAGCTGTTTTCAGGTTGTTAGTGTAATAGTTCAGGGATTCCGGACTGGAGCAGATTCGTTTGTCACGAAGACCTAGGCTGTACGGAAGGGACCGTTTGATGTGGGATGGGTGGCAGTTGTCATAGTGGAGGTACTATTGTTTGTTGGTGGTCCACATCAAACCCACCAGCAGCACCAGTGCATGATGGGAGCGGCGACTGGGTAGGGTTAAGGAGGAGGCTGGGGGAGGGAGGGGGAGGGATAGTATGGTGGGAGTGGTGGACAGTGAAGTCTTGCAGTTTAAACGGAGGGCAGGAGAGAAGGTGCAGAGGGGGTAGGAGGTAAGTAGTGGAAAGGAGAGAAATAAAACGAAATTAAAAGAAATTAAAAGACTGGGTGTGGCGGTGAAATGATGGCTGTGTAGTGCTGGAATGGGAACAGTGTGGGGGCTGGATGGGTCAGGACAGTGACTAACGAAAGTTGAGGCCAGGAGGGTTACGGGAATGTAGGATGTACTGCAGGGAAAGTTCCCACCCACACAATTCAGAAAAGCTCATGTTGGGGGGAAGGATCCATATCGCACAGGCTGTGAAGCAGTTATTGAGGTGAGGGATTTCATGTTTGGCAGCGTGTTCAGCAACAGGGTGGTCCACTTGTTTTTTGGCCACATTTTGTCGGTGGCCGTTCATGTGGACAGACAGCTAAGCCTTTGTGAAACAAGGTTTTTTCCCTCAAGAATATGAATTTGGCGTCCCCTTTTCCCAGTAGCATCTAGCTGCTTGCTGCAACTGCTTGCACAGCCAACAGCCACATTCCTGTAGCTAGAATCTACTACTCAAATGTGACTCAACTGCACATTTACTCGCTCGTGACTGCTAAAATGAACGTAATGTAAATTGTTTGGTGTAGTTCTGAGTGCATAATCTCGGAGCTAACTGAAGCCGAACTTGGGCAAATTGTTGGTGCTTGTATGGTGGGGGCTTCCATAACTAAGGTAGGGGGGATGTACATGTTTCTAGATGCAACATATCAGAGATTTATACCGGGAAAGTGGAAAAACATCATCCACTAAGTCATAAAGTGGATGAAAGTGTGTTTTGGCTACTCATGACATGCAGTCATTTAAGAACATTGTGATCAAAAATAGCACGATGACAGCTGTAAAAGTCACCGCAGAAATGAATGTTGTACTTGCGAAAATGGTCAGTCCCACAACAACACAAAGGGAGCTCTATAAGCTGAGGATTGCATGGCGATCTGGAATTCTGAAACCATGAATCAGTGATGCAAGTGCCCGTGATAGGGCAATTCGTGCCAAGACCTTAAAACCTGGAATAAGGAGCAGTGGAAGAAAGTCATTTGGGTGGATGAGTCTTGTTTCACACTGTTTCCAACTGTGGCTGAGTTTACATCTGATGTACACTGTTCCAAGCTTATGAAGCAAACTGCTTACTGTGAACAGTGAAACAAGCTGGGGGGCTGGTTGATGATTGGGCAGCCGTATCATGGTATTCCATGGGACCGTGGTTACTCCGCAAGATCAGATAACTTGGGGCTGGGGCTGGCTGTCAAACCAGCTGACTGGGAGCAGGGGAGGCACCACAGGACATTTCAATTACCACTGTCCTGAATATAGTTTGAAGGCATCCATTACAAAATATATACGTTTCAATGCCACAGAGCGAAATACAGTGACATGTGATAGAAGAATGCTGTATGACGAGGCGTGGCAATGCACTTTGGCACACTTAAGACCAAACAAAATGTCTTACATTTCCTCGGACACATACGTTTTATGTTTCAGTCTTTTTAGAAATATGTGTGCCAGAAGATGAACATATTTTCGGAAATTCGATTTTTTTTTTAGTATTGACCCAGTTAGCAAATATCGTAGACCCGGAGCTGATGCACACAGCAGTCTGAGCTATGGTGGGTAGTCTCTACATGACCCGTGTTTACATTCAGTGATTTTGCTGTTTCTCCTTCGTTTACTCTCACGTCAAATGAAAATGTGGCCAGGATCTATCAAGTGAATTAAAATACACTCAAATAATTACGGAAGGCTAAAATATGTTATTAGTTTCAGATTTTATTTTATTGCTACCTTTCTGACAGTTAAGCATTAATCACCTTGCAGAACAATGAAGTTATTTTTGTCTGTTTGTTAAATAAATTTGACTTTTACTAACCTTTTCCGCAGAGGCAGTCAACATATTTGAAACAAAATGTTTAATTCCACAGTACTGGCTAGTTCCAACTGTTCGCTGCATTTCAGGTGCATGTTTTCATCTTCTAGCACATATGGCATTATGCCATAATAAAGGACCAAACATGATATAATACAGTACTGGTGCTCCAAGAAAATTTACATCCTGAAAACCACACTGAAAAGCTTAATATCAGGTCAAGGTCTACTTCATTGGGAATCTGGACATAGGAATGTGCACTTTTTAAATATGCATTTTAAATGTGCACATTTTAGTATGGTTCACAAAATTCCGATGCTCTTGGAATATCCTCTGATGTCTTGTTTCTTTTATGACATAATGTGTGATCTTTCAATGTTTCACACGTATGTACATACGGGCTTCCTACATCATGGTAGCTGTGCAAGTGCAGTGTCACCTGTTATCTGCGCTCTCTGGCAACTGCTGAAACGAACCTATTTCTAACAGGTCGCGGGAAAATATTGCAAATGGTGGTTTGAAAAGCGTTAATTTCAAAGTAAGTATCCTTTTACGTAAGTTGAACTATGTGCGAGAATGTACCATGACTTTCTTAAATCACAAAGCGTTTGACTCTCATTTAAAAATCAACTCTTTGATGATGAACCATTTAGAGAAATTTTGAACCCTGAAGATCTGACATGTATGTCATTATTAAAAAATTTACTGGTACATATGTGTGATATATCTTAAAGTGTAACATGCACAAAAAAGATCAACGTTATATGCGAAAGCTTAGCTTCTCTTACAGCTTACGAACCTTAGAGACCAATATTATATGTGATATCTTTGCTTTTCTTGTAGCAACATTATGTATATTAATTTAAATTATTAACTTTCCCTGTTTGTGTGTTCGTGCTACTCAACAGTGATGTTGCTGTTGGCTGACTACATCACGTGTCCTGTGCTCTGAATATCCGCTGTCATCGGCTGGCGAGATCACGTGGCATGAACTATGACTGGCTTACAAAAGCGCGTCGCAATCTTGATTTCAATGATTTGGAAAGTAACATGCGGTGTTTGGTGGAATTACAATGTATAATTTCGTAATACAAAAATACGCAGCGTACATGTTGCTGCACATCAAAGATATTTCCAAAACGTGTCTTTTTGCCTGAGTTTCATTTTCTAAAGTGCCAGGAAATTCAACACCTGTGTATAAAACCACAACCATTCAAAGGATTGATAAGTTTTGCAGTTCCAAGGAAAAATATTCTGTCATTTAACATGGAAAAAGTGTGTTTTCACCTGGGAGAAAGTGTATTTTTAACCGGGGAAAAATCCGGGAATTTTTTTTCCTTGTGCACGTATACACCCTGCAACTGTCGCAATGATGATACGCGATGGTGTCATGCTTTATTACGCAACCGCTTTACAAGCATTACATCAGTACTGCATGTACCTGGTTGTTGCATAATGTACTCCAGGAAGACCTCGGCAGCTTCGGCACCAGCAGTGTGAGAAATCTTCATGCTCTCCTCCTCCTGTGTCCTGTTCTTCACCACTTTCATCGTTACTTTCTTGCATGCTTTTAATTATTTCTTCATCTGTTGTAGTTTGGTCCGTATCACAGTTTTCCTCATTCAGCCACTTAGTATCATCATCATCATCATCATCATCATCAATTTCTTTTCCTCCTTGAAGGTTGTGTAATGTGTCAGTGTACAAAGTAATTGATAATTTTGAATTGACTGGCTCATCGCTGTCACTCAGTACTGGATCCAACTTGGCATCAATGGATGGTCACAATTTTCTCCAGCTCTTCATTATAGTAGCACTCTCCAGTTTATCCCATGCTTCGGCTGCTTGGAATATGATACATATGTAAATTGCTTTCCATGCCTTCAGCATACTCTCAATAGTCATTTTCACTTTCGTTCACCAAGGAGACGAGAAGTGGATGTCGTTTATGACGTCTAATTGATTCCAAAATTCCCTGGTCCATGGGCTGAATTAGGGCTGTCACATTGGGTGGAAGAAAAAATGCTTGTATACCATTGGACTTCAGAGAAACATCTGAAGTTTGACTGGGAGCATTTTCAATTATAAGGATAGCTTTCAGTGGAAGCTGTTTCTTCTTTAGCTCTTTTCTCACTGCAGGTACAAATGTTTCATGGAACCACTGAGAGAATATTTGTCTGTCCATCCACACTTTCTTCTGAGTGTAATACTGCACTGGTTGAGTACTTATGTCATTGTGTTGAAAACAACATGGATGTTGGGATTTTCCAATCACCATAAGCAGTAGTTTATGACTCCCATTTGCATTACAACACGTCATTAATGTTACGCACTGTTTCTGTTGCTTGTAGCCACTAGCTTCCTTCTCGTTCTTGGCAGCTAATGTTGTCGAAGGAACCATCTTGTAAAAGAGTGCTGTTTCATCAACATTATACAAGGCATTAGCAGTTAAATCTTCTTCCTATATTATCTTCCATATCTTGCTTACACACTCATCAGCATCCTTATCGTTAGCTTAGCGGCTTGCCCTGGTGACCTGTCAGCTGTCAAATGCCATGTTGTTTTTTTTCCAGTTTGATAGCCAGCCTTCGCTCGCTGCAAACAAATTACTATTGACAAGTTGTTTGTTAAATGCAGCTGCTTTTTCCTTTATAATCATGCCACTGACTGGAATTCCTTTACTGCGTTGTTGATTGAACAATCTGTAAACAGCTACATCCAGTTCTTCATTCTCACTCTTTCACATAACCTTTCATTTTCCCAACTGACTATCCATTTGTCTGGAGTGCTGTCGAATAACATCTTCTTTCTTTTTGATGTCATAAATAGTTGCATGTCCAACATTGAACTCAGCAGCAATGGCTACCTGCGAAGAACCTCAATTTAACTTATATAAAATTTTGAGTTTCTGCTTGAGGTCTAGTGTAATGTGTTTCCTTTCAGAAGACATGATTCAAAACTGTAAAGAAAGCTAAAATACAGTATATAAAGCATTGCTTAACTAAGCATTGTTCCACACGATAATTGATTGTGCATGTGTGTTTGGATGTGCGCCGGGTTACTGAGAGGCCAGACTACTGAGGGCCGGATTAGCGAGAGTCTAGTGTAACTGAATTTAGTCGTTTGAAGAGCTCAGTAGTAGTCTTCTTCCAGTTCATTTTCATCACCATGTACACCCAGAAATGTGGAGCATTCTGCTCTGCTTACTGACTTCTGTTCATATGGTACATAAGTTGTCAGTATGATTCTATTTGTTGTACAAAACTGAGTATAGTTTTTTCTCAAAATTTAGGATCAGTCCATTTTCAGAGAACACGTAATAATTCTTTGAAAAACACCATGTACAAATCTGATGATTACTGAATATTTATTTTCCTCTTTGTAGAAGTGCATTTATAGAAACTTTTTAAAAATGTGTTGAATGTTAATCCATTCTGAATTATAGAATGAAACAGACTTACCAGTGCTTCTCAAACTTCTTTGTTGGTGGCCACATTTGTACCGGAGTATTTCTTTGTGCCCCATCCCCCACTAAATGTTACATATTTAATGAGTGCCAACAGCACATGAAAACCACCAATGTACTACTTGCCACTCGTATTTTTGTGCTGAAATCCCAGTTGAGTGAATTCTGATGTGCATAAAATATTTGAGAAAAAGTGTTTGATCTAGGTAAAGATATCATTAATTTTAATTTTGGGGCCGCAAACGTATGTTGGCAAATGGCAGAGGTAGGGTCCTGTTTAAATACGACAGTACCATAAATTCTGTCTAAACAGCAAGCCAAAAACTTCAAAAGTTTTTTCCTCAGTAACTCAATTTAGTTATCTGATTCACAAGACAGTTTTATATATTCTTCCTGAGATTTTAGAAAGAAATGTTTCACATGTTTCAAATCGAAATCAAACTTACTATCAACAGTGTCTGTATGTGAAAAAATTTCAGACGAGATAGTTTTCACCTCTCCTTCTAAATGTTTAATTTCTTTATGAAAGCTTGTATTTTATGTTTCGCTGTAAAGATATTCATGTTCTTCCCTGGGGAAACATATTTAGCTTGTATTTTTCAAATATATCTAACAGCATAAGTTGAGTGTCCAATTTGCTTTGCAGAAGATAGAGCTGTTTCACGGTTTGTACACATATCAGCCATGACACTTCTCTATGCAGGAAAAGTGTGCTGAAACTCAATTCCATTTTACTGCATAAATTTGTAAAGAGATAACTCAATTGTGTGACTTTTAATCAGACTGGTGGCTTATATTTTATAATACAAATTCAGATCTGCAGAAATTTCCTTAGCCACTATACTTTCATGACGATGAATCATACAATGGTTAAGATTAGTGGGACCATTGTTTGCAGATTTAACCTCAACATGAAATCCAGCTATTCTTCGTATTATTGATGCTGCTCAATTGGTACATACTCCAATGATTTTATTCCATTCCAGGCACGTTTCACGTGAGAACTCATTCACTTTTCGAGAAACCTAATCAGCTTTAACATATCCTATTAATACACGACAAAAAGAAAATCAAAGTTGCTCACACTGGTCATTGTTAGTTTCCAAAATATTTCTGTCATTTGACAGCCACTTTTTTGTTTGCGTGCAAATTTTTGGCCCAGAATAATTCATTAATTCATTTTTTGTAACTAACGGTGACACACGATCTTTGCCTACAGTATACGATTGCTTTGCCTCTTGTGGTTCTTATAGCCTAAAGTGTGTGATTCAGCAGACTTTTTAAATTTTCCATTATTTCAATAGTCATTCAAAAAACTTAACAGATTTATTGGAAGAGCAACCATGTTGTGAAAGTTAATGTCATTTCTGTTGTGCAGATTTCAAGATTCCGCTCACTAGGCATTCATCACAAATGCGGATTTGTCTTCAGTATCTGCAGAAATAAAAGTAAATCCAAGTTACACCTATATTTCACAATATTTTCACATTTTTGTGTGCAAAAGAACAATGTCCATGGTTTTAAACATTCCCTTTCCATTGACATAGTCAAAAATTACACTCATGTTCAGAAGAAAACAGAACACCTTGAATGACTAGCGATAGAACAGTCATATTCACAGGACATGTACATTAGTATGTTCCACAGAAATGATTAGCATTTGTCACCTTGGTTCAGCATGTGTCCTATTGCCTAGTAGGCGCAGTATCCATTATGGGCTCTTGACACCTTGTTCTGTGCATGATGTCATCGATGTGTGAAGGTATGAATGGCATCCTGTGGTATAGCAATCCATGCTGCATTCACGTGGTTCCAAAGTTCATCTGTGGTGGTTGGCTTTGGGTCACAGTGCTGCACCCATCATTTCACCATACCCCACACATTTTCAATTGGTGACAAGTCTGATGATCAGGCAGGCCAGGGCAAAAGACTGGCATCCTGTGACACCAAGAAGGCACATGTTTGTGCATCAGCATGTGATTGTACATTGCCCTGCTGAAAAATGGCATCTGGAGTGTTGTGCAGAAAGGGTATGGCTACGGTACCCAGGACATCATTCATGTAGGTTGCACTGGTCGCAGTGCACCAGATGCATACCAACTGTGATTTGTGGTTGTACCTAATAACATCCCACACCATAAGGCCTTGAGTTGGTGCTGCAAGTCTTGTACCGATGCTATCAGTGTGATGCCACTCACCCTGTCTGTGACAAACCAAACTGTGGCCATCATTTTCAAACAAGCAGAACCTGGATTCAGCCGAAAACACTATCTAATGCTATTCCTAGTCCCAGTGACACTGTTTCATCCACTATTGTTGTCTAGCACATTTCTGCAGATTTGTCAAAGGTAGGCAGAGAAGTGGACAATGTGCACATAACCCATGCCATAATTAATGGCGATGATCGGTCCCTTGTAATAGTGTATGATGTGTTAAACTGTTCCATTGTTGCACCAGAGCTGAAGAGAAGGCAGATCTGTCCTGCAGTGCCATTCAGATGAGGTGTCGATGTCACTCGGGGTGGTCTGGGTGTTGTACCCTAACCCATGTTATCGTGTTCTCTGGCCTTCCAAGAATGATACTGCTCATACCCATTGCACATCCCACATGGGCAGAAATTTCCCGGATGGATGCATCACATTCTTTCATGCCAACAATGCGCCCTCTTTCAGACTCACTGATTTGATGTTATGGTTCGCTCATATAGCTGCGAGGTATCCTGCACATCTGCTCAAGTCACACTGTTTGGTTTATAGTGACAACAAGAGCCACAGGCACATATTACCAGTAGGTGCTGTTGCACCATGACATCGATGAACTTGAACCCGCTGGCCAACATGTTCCAGATGTTAATAATTTCTGCAGAATATACTAATGTACGAGGGCTATCCACAAAGTACATTACGTTTTGGAATTAAAAATAAATAAAGTATTGGAAATTTTTTTAATTATATACAGATGAAAGCCACATTTAAATACTACTTTTCTACATAGTTGCCATTTAAATTAAGGCACTTATCGTAGCGATGGACGAGCTTGAAAATTCCTTTGTCGTAAAATTCGGCTGCCTGCACCTTCAACCACGTGGTTACCTCTTTTTGAAGCTGTGCGTTGTCATCAAAACGCTGCATAGCCAACCACTTCTTCATTGCTGGGAATAAGTGGAAGTCGCTCGGTGCCAGGTCGAGACTGTACGGCGGATGAGGAAACAACTCCCACGTAAAAGATTCAAGAACTTCACGAGTGGCATTTGCCGTGTGGGCCCGAGCGTTGTCGTGAATCAGCAAGATCTTTGAGGCCAACTTTCCCCTGCGCTTGTTTTGTATTGCTCTTCTGAGGTTGTGCAGAGTCTGGCAATACCTTTGAGAGTTTATTGTAGTGCCTCTTTCCAGGAAATCCACAAAAATCGTATTTCTACCGGGTTACTGATTAACCACGTGGTTGAAGGTGCAGGCGGCCGAATTTTACGACGAAGGAATTTCCAAGCTCGTCCATCGCTACGATAAGTGCCTTAATTTAAATGGCAACTATGTAGAAAAGTAGTATTTAACTGTGGCTTTCATCTCTATATAATATATAAAAATTTTCCAATACTTTATTTATTTTCAATTCCAAAACGTAATGTACTTTGTGGGTAGCCCTTCTACATGTCCTGTTAGTATGGACATCCTGTCTCTAGTTGGTCTAGGTGTTCTAATTTTCCTGAGTGTGAATATATTAATATTCTAATGTCAAACTAAACCTAAACTGCAGTTGCATTATATGTGATTAAAACTGATAGAAGAACACCATGCACTGTTGATAAGAAACGGATATTAAACACTTGTAGTTCTAAGTCAAAAGAAATACTTATCCTTTTTTTACATTATCAGCAGGTCCAAAATCTCGGGTCAAGTTATCAAGGCATTAATTTTATCTATCCCTCAAGACCTGGAAGGCTAGAAGGCATTAGATACATTTCAATAGAGCAGCCTAATGAACAAAATAAGAGCATATGGAAAAATGAGACAGCTGTGTGATTGGGTTGAATAGTTACTAACAAACAGAACACAGCATCTCATTCTCAATGGAGAGATGTCTTCAGACATAAACATAACTTTGGGGTACCCCAAAGAAATCTTTTAAGATCATTACTTACAAATAAATCTTGTTGTTGTTGTTGTGGTCTTCAGTCCTGAGACTGGTTTGATGCAGCTCTCCATGCTACTCTATCCCGTGCAAGCTTTTTCATCTCCCAGCACCTACTGCAACCTACATCCTTCTGAATCTGCTTGGTGTATTCATCTCTTGGTCTCCCTCTACGATTTTTACCCTCCACGCTGCCCTCCAATACTAAATTGGTGATCCCTTGATGCCTCAGAACATGTCCTACCAACCGATCCCTTCTTCTGGTCAAGTTGTGCCACAAACTTCTCTTCTCCCCAATCCTATTCAATACTTCCTCATTAGTTATGTGATCTACCCATCTAATCTTCAGCATTCTTCTATAGCACCACATTTCGAAAGCTTCTATTCTCTTCTTGTCCAAACTATTTATCGTCCATGTTTCACTTCCATACATGGCTACACTCCATACGAATACTTTCAGAAATGACTTCCTGACACTTAAATCAATACTGGATGTTAACAAATTTCTCTTCTTCAGGAACGCTTTCCTTGCCATTGCCAGCCTACATTTTATATCCTCTCTACTTCGACCATCATCAGTTATTTTGCTCCCCAAATAGCAAAACTCCTTTACTACTTTAAGTGCCTCATTTCCTAATCTAATTCCCTCAGCATCACCCGACTTAATTAGACTACATTCCATTATCCTTGTTTTGCTTTTGTTGACGTTCATCTTATATCCTCCTTTCAAGACACTGTCCATTCCATTCAACTGCTCTTCCAAGTCCTTTGCTGTCTCTGACAGAATTACAATGTCATCGGCGAACCTCAAAGTTTTTATTTCTTCTCCATGAATTTTAATACCTACTCCGAATTTTTCTTTTGTTTCCTTTACTGCTTGCTCAATATACAGATTGAACAACATCGGGGAGAGGCTACAACCCTGTCTTACTCCCTTCCCAACCACTGCTTCCCTTTCATGTCCCTCGACTCTTATAACTGCCATCTGGTTTCTGTACAAATTGTAAATAGCCTTTCGCTCCCTGTATTTTACCCCTGCCACCTTTAGAATTTGAAAGAGAGTATTCCAGTCAACATTGTCAAAAGCTTTCTCTAAGTCTACAAATGCTAGAAACGTAGGTTTGCCTTTCCTTAATCTTTCTTCTAAGATAAGTCGTAAGGTCAGTATTGCCTCACGTGTTCCAGTGTTTCTACAGAATCCAAACTGATCTTCCCCGAGGTCCGCTTCTACTAGTTTTTCCATTCGTCTGTAGACAATTCGTGTTAGTATTTTGCAGCTGTGACTTATTAAGCTGATAGTTCGGTAATTTTCACATCTGTCAACACCTGCTTTCTTTGGGATTGGAATTATTATATTCTTCTTGAAGTCTGAGGGTATTTCGCCTGTTTCATACATCTTGCTCACCAGATGGTAGAGTTTTGTCAGGACTGGCTCTCCCACGGCCGTCAGTAGTTCCAATGGAATATTGTCTACTCCGGGGGCCTTGTTTCGACTCAGGTCTTTCAGTGCTCTGTCAAACTCTTCACGCAGTATCGTATCTCCCATTTCATCTTCATCTACATCCTCTTCCATTTCCATAATATTGTCCTCAAGTACATCGCCCTTGTATAGACCCTCTATATACTCCTTCCACCTCTCTGCTTTCCCTTCTTTGCTTAGAACTGGGTTTCCATCCGAGCTCTTGATATTCATACAAGTCGTTCTCTTATCTCCAAAGGTCTCTTTAATTTTCCTGTAGGCAGTATCTATCTTACCCCTAGTGAGACAAGCCTCTACATCCTTACATTTGTCCTCTAGCCATCCCTGCTTAGCCATTTTGCACTTCCTGTCGATCTCATTTTTGAGACGTTTGTATTCCTTTTTGCCTGTTTCACTTACTGCATTTTTATATTTTCTCCTTTCATCAATTAAATTCAATATTTCTTCTGTTACCCAAGGATTTCTACTAGCCCTCGTCTTTTTACCTACTTGATCCTCTGCTGCCTTCACTACTTCATCCCTCAACGCTACCCATTCTTCTTCTACTGTATTTATTTCCCCCATTCCTGTCAATTGCTCCCTTATGCTCTCCCTGAATCTCTGTACAACCTCTGGTTCTTTTAGTTTATCCAGGTCCCATCTCCTTCAATTCCCACCTTTTTGCAGTTTCTTCAGTTTTAATCTACAGGTCATAACCAATAGATTGTGGTCAGAGTCCACATCTGCCCCTGGAAATGTCTTACAATTTAAAACCTGGTTCCTAAATCTCTGTCTTACCATTATATAATCTATCTGATACCTTTTAGTATCTCCAGGGTTCTTCCATGTATACAACCTTCTTTCATGATTCTTAAACCAAGTGTTAGCTATGATTATGTTGTGCTCTGTGCAAAATTCTACAAGGCGGCTTCCTCTTTCATTTCTGTCCCCCAGTCCATATTCACCTACTATGTTTCCTTCTCTCCCTTTTCCTACACTCGAATTCCAGTCATCCATGACTATTAAATTTTCGTCTCCCTTCACAATCTGAATAATTTCTTTTATTTCATCATACATTTCTTCAATTTCTTCGTCATCTGCAGAGCTAGTTGGCATATAAGCTTGTACTACTGTAGTAGGTGTGGGCTTCGTATCTATCTTGGCCACAATAATGCGTTCACTATGCTGTTTGTAGTAGCTTACCCGCATTCCTATTTTCCTATTCATTATTAAACCTACTCCTGCATTACCCCTATTTGATTTTGTGTTTATAACCCTGTAGTCACCTGACCAGAAGTCTTGTTCCTCCTGCCACCGAACTTCACTAATTCCCACTATATCTAACTTCAACCTATCCATTTCCCTTTTTAAATTTTCTAACCTACCTGCCCGATTAAGGGATCTGACATTCCACGCTCCGATCCGTAGAACGCCAGTTTTCTTTCTCCTGATAACGACATCCTCTTGAGTAGTCCCCGCCCGGAGATCCGAATGGGGGACTATTTTACCTCCGGAATATTTTACCCAAGAGGACGCCATCATCATGTAATCATACAGTAAAGCTGCATGCCCTCGGGAAAAATTACGGCTGTAGTTTCCCCTTGCTTTCAGCCGTTCGCAGTACCAGCACAGCAAGGCCGTTTTGGTTATTGTTACAAGGCCAGATCAGTCAATCATCCAGACTGTTGCCCTTGCAACTACTGAAAAGGCTGCTGCCCCTCTTCAGGAACCACACGTTTGTCTGGCCTCTCAACAGATACCCCTCCGTTGTGGTTGCACCTACGGTACGGCTATCTGTATCGCTGAGGCATGCAAGCCTCCCCACCAACGGCAAGGTCCATGGTTCATGGGGGGATTATTGTATACTCGAAGATTAAAAATGTTGTACAAGTGAAGGCTGAATGTGATGAACAGCCTGCAAAATGGAGAGGGCAGAGGGGAAAATGGAGTCTATCAAATGTGGGTATGGAACTGGAGTAACAAGCATATTATCTAATGAGGATAAAAATATTAACTGGCTGTTGCTACTTTAGTAAGAGTGGATAATGAAAATGTGTTGGGTCATAAATGATGAGGTCACAATTCTTTGAAGAGTATTTATTAATAGCCAGATTTTGAGTAGTGTTAGTTTTTTGTCTTTAGTTTCAACTAAGGTGAAGTCTTTATCGTTCAGTCTCGAATTCCTTTCATGCTTAGCCAGTGTAATAGATATATCCCTTTCTAATTGATATACATGTAATTTGTTACACAGATTGCAGGAAATCCTATAAATTCCACTCTGTTCTAAAGTTGGAATCCTGTATTTACTGCTGAAAAGAATGTAGGCAGCAGTATTCTTACTATAAAAAGCTGGAGTATATTTCCAGAAGATATACTTTGTGCCATTACTTACTTTTAGAACACTTTTACCTTATACATTCCTATACTTTTTTTCTTCGAGTATAAAGTAATATAACATTTATTTGTTCAGAGTGTCTTTGGGAATCATGTTATGCTTGTGTTTTCCATCAATATATAGTTGTAAAATGTCACAAATCTTTGAAAAACAAACTCTGTACAGCTGTGAACACTTACTGATGTTGTGTGGATTTTCTAACAATGATTATCTTACAGTGGGAAGCCAAAGCCTGTTCATAATGAACCGTTAAATAAATATTATTGTGGAAGATAAATACGGCATATTCAAGTTTTTTAATGCTTCTCATGTCCCTCCAAGTACTGACAAAATATTCCATAAATGTTAGCAATCTTGAATGTTTTATAAAGTCTGTGCTACTATATCTGCCGAACAAAGAGCTGACATGATGTTTAGTGATACTATACTTTCATTTCTAGGTTGCAAAGCTAATTGGTGCTCCACCAGGTTATATTGGTCATGATGATGGAGGTCAGCTTACAAAAAGACTTAAACAGTGTCCAAATGCTGTTGTCCTTTTTGATGAAGTAGATAAAGCTCATCCCGATGTCCTCACTGTTCTTCTGCAGTTGTTTGATGAGGTATGTAAAGAACATGTGATAATCTTGTTAGTGTGTTATGTTTTGGAAATAACCAAACAAATTTTAAAAAAGGAAAAAACCAGTACCATCACAAGTGCAAATAAGGTAAGTAAAGGGAGGGTGCAAAGAAGTAGTTGTATGTCATGAATTAAGCAAACAATTAATCAATTAATTACTCTTATATATATTTATATGACAACATTGTGAAACTCACCACATGGAGGAGGCAGTGAGCAGCAGGAAGTCACATTGAAAAAAGGCTGCTGAACATTATGGTGGAATCTCGATTTTACATTCTCACTGTAAAGGTGACTCGTTGAGTTGCAGATAGATACAAGGAAAAGACTGGTTGGAGCCGCCAGTGGTGGCGACCGAGTGTGCGTGAGGTGTGCTTGCTTGTGTGAATGTGTGTATGTTATCTTTGCTAAGGAAGGCTTTGGCCAATAGCTGCATGTGTAACAGTCTTTTCATTGTGCCTGTCTGCAACTCACTGAGTCATCTTTATGGTGAGGAGCAATCTATCCTTTTCCTTGTTATATAAAGTTTGCTTATAATTTACTTTACATAAAATGCTAACTTTAATACAGTGAAACTGTTTCTGCAGGGTAGATTGACAGATGGGAAAGGAAAAACAATTGAATGTAAAAATGCAGTATTTGTGATGACATCAAATCTTGCCAGTGATGAAATAGCACAACATGCACTGCAGCTGCGCAGGGAAGCAGAGGATGTTATGCATCAGAGACTGGAGGGAAAACTTGGTAAGTTCCTAACAGCTCTGTAAGGTAAAGAAAGCCATAGGTGTATGACATGACAAACTTATCTCATTTGTAAGGTTTTATGTTATAGAATCTCACTGATTGGATCGATTTCTTCTGTGCATTGCTGAAAATTGGAAAATGATTGCTTTCTTCTGTTATAGATGAGAAGGAAGTTCAGGAAACAATAACGATTTCCCGTGGTTTTAAGGAAAATGTTGTGCAACCAATTTTAAAAAGACATTTTCGGAGAGATGAATTCCTTGGTCGTATCAATGAAATAGTCTATTTTCTACCATTTTCTCGGACAGAACTGCTGAAATTAGTTTCTAAGGAGCTCTCCATCTGGGCAAAACGGGTAAGCACAAACTACACAATATGTAGCATTTATAACATTGCTGTGGAAGAATGTCACATATGTGAAGCAGATAATGATGATCTTCTCAGTTTTTCACAGAAACCCTGATAAAATTTAAATTATGTTTCAATGACGTAACTATGCCTACTTTTTGAACAGATCTTTGTTAGTGTTAATTGACTATCCATTTTAAGAAAGTAAAGGGTCAAATGATCAGCATGTCAAGGTACTTGACCGGTCTTGCCTGGTTTGTTCAGCGAAACAGGTTTTGATTTGGAGGGTTGGTCATTACCACCAGTTTCCACAGTAACAGTAAATATGACAGTTATCGCTGTCACATTGAGAAGTGAATAATCATGTGTTGCATGGAATGGGAATCTTGGCTAAACTGATTGGATTCCAAGGATAATAAAAAGATCTGTAACTTTCATTATAAGTATCAAAAATATTTCTAGTTGAGACCGTTCCATCTTGAAAGATCTCAGATTTGTCCATCCACATTTTCTGTGGTCTTCCTCTACTATGTTTTCCTGTTGTTTTGTAACTACACATTACCTGTGGGTATATGTTTCCACCAATTCTTCCCAGTAGGATTATACATGTGCTTCAGTTTCTTCCAGTATACTCTTTGACAACTAGTCTGAGACTTATATCTTCATTTCAAATGCTATTAGCACTTTTAGTTCATCAAATCAATACCTTATCTATGCTGACTAGATTCTTCTCTTTTGTTTCCACTCCATAAAGGTTTGTTGGGGCAATAATTGTTCCATAAAATTTTATCACTTATTCAGTAGTGGCTTTGCCCTATAAGCTACTGTGGTTTGTGTCATATAATTTATAAAATTATTTAATTTAGGAGTCAATATCACTGGAAATGTCTGAACTTAAAAACTCGCAGTGGTCTGCATTATTATTCACAATTATCAAGACACACCCACATTTTGATTTAGTTTGATTAAATGTATTTGTTTTCACGTAATACAAGATAAAAAAACTTGTGGGTCATCTCAGTAATATTTGTTAATGCCCAATATTTGAATAATATTGAATACCAACAGTGAGTTAATGTGAAAACATCAAGAAAACTGTAAATGTTTTTCATTAGAAAAAGATGAAAATGAATATTCCAAGTGGTCATGTTGCAGCAGCTCACCAGTCACTCAGTATCACCTGTCAGTGTTTTTATAAAAGCCTAGTGGTTGTCTCATGAATAATTTGTAAATTATAAACTGCTAACAATGCTTTTTCAACAAAATGAACAAAAACTAAATTATTGGTTATTGCTGCTGTACATTACAAACATATCAAGCAGTCAGTAATACTTCATTATTCAGTTTGTAGGACGTGAAGGCACTATGGAGCACAAAATACTTGGCATATACAAGAGTTATACATTAAAAACAGGCAGGTATTTGAAAAACTTTAATACAAAACAATGGCAAATGTGTTTTAACTTTTCAGTATTGATTTTCACCTTCCTTGACGAAAAGATGCAGCTGTTGTTACTTTGATCTTCCAGTTACAGAATATTATCTTTCATTAGGTGGTGAATGTTTATTACTCTGGGACTGTGATGAGTGTACACCATGCAACAGCAACAAAAAAGTTATCAAATAACTGTTTGCCAATTTCTCAATGCTGCCATGGCTCTTTGGCAGTGAGAGTTGTCACCATCATGTGCCCTTCATCTGGATACTCTTTTTCGTAGTTGTAAGTGTTCACCCCCCTTTTGCCTTAATGGGAGTCAGCAGTACTGTAATGCTACAACCACATGCTTCCTCTTTTGAAAACTGGTTTTCCCTAAAGGTATCTCGAATCAGGCAGAAGTCTAAAAATAAACCATGGATTACACAAGGAATGAAGATATCATGTGGGACAAAAAGGAGACTGTATCTACCACCTAGCTCTGATCTTAGCATAGTAAAGCAAGACAAAGTATACTTCAAATATTGAAGCAAGTAATTCAGAAATCTAAGCAGCTTTATTATGAAAAAAAGATAATTACATCAGGCAACAAAATAAAAACTACATGAGATATAGTGAAGAGAGAGACAGGTGGGGCAAAAAAAGAAGAGGAACAGATAGCTCTAAAAATAAATGAGACATTGGCAACAAGTGCATGAAGTGTTGCAAACCTGCTAAACAAATACTTTGTTTTTGTTACTTACGGTTTGGGGTTATCAGATTCGGTCAACAGTGCAATGAAGTATCTGAGACCAGTCTTTACAAATAACTTCAATAAATTGAAAATAACTTACATCTCTCAAAGAAGTAGCATCCATCATAAAATCCTTAAAATCAAAGTATTCTATGGGTTATGATAACATATCAACAAAATTAATCAAACAGTGCTCATGTGAGTTGAGTTCTATCTTAAGTTTTGCATAATCAATCTTGTACCAGTGGAACATTTCCAGTCTGGCTAAAATATGTTGAAGTTACACCTCTTTACAAGAAGGGGGGTAAAGAGATAGCATCAAACTATCAAACAATTTCACTTTCGCTGGCTTTTTTCAAAAATACTCGAAAAAGTTACGTTCAAGCAGTTTCCTTACGCATCTGACTGCAAATAATATATTGTCCAACTCACGATTTGGGTTTCTTAAGGGTTCTGATATAGAGACATCACATTTACACGTATAGTGAGAATGTACTTAATTCATTAGATAACAAATTAAGGACTACTGGCATTATCTGTGACCTGTCAAAAGCCTTTGACTATGTGAATCACAGCATTCTCTATTAGAATATTCTGGTGTCGCCAGCAGTGCTGCGAAATTATTTGAGTCTTCTGTAACTAACAGGAAACAAAGGGTATTGTTGCAAAACAACTGTGCAGTAAGCAGTCAGTCTTCATCTGAGTGGGAATTAATTACACATGGTGTTCCTCAAGGTTCCACATGGGGCCATTGTTTTTTCTTGTGTACTTTTATGATCTCTCATCTGTTACATTACCAGATGGTAAGTTTGTTTTGTTTGCAGATGATATGAACATTGCAATAAGTAACAAGATGAGTCCAGATTTAGAAATGGCTGCTAAGCAAATTTTCACTGACATTGATAAATGTTTTAAAGCTAATTCAGTGTCATTAAACTTTGAAACGATCCACTGTATGCAGTTCAAAACCTGTAAGAGATTTCCTTCCAGCATGTGTATAACATATGAAGACATGCGGATCGAAGAGGTTGATAGTGTTAAATTTCAGGGATTACAACTCTACAATAAATTCAGTTGGGAAGGGCATACTACAGAACTGCTAGAGTGCCTAAACAAGCCTGTATTTGCAGTGAGAATGATGTCAGACGTAGGAGATAGCAAAAAAAAAAAAAAAAAAAAAAAAAAAAAAAAAAAAAAAAAAAAAAAAAAAAAAAAAAAAACACTTTCATACTTTGCTTACTTTCATTCTATTATATCATATGGTATCATGTTCTGGAGTAGCTCGTCAAACTAAGCAAAAGTTTTTAGCATGCAAAAGTATGTAATAAGACTCATTTGTGGTGTAAATTCCAGATCATCATGTAGAAACCTGTTCAAGGAACTTTGTATTCTAACCACTGCCTCTAAGTATATTTATTCCTTAATGAAATTTGTTCCAAGGAATATATCTCTTTGTCTGACCAATAGCTCAATACATGGTATAGATACCAGGAATAACAATCTACATAAATACTTAAAATCAATTACCTTGTTCCAAAAAGGGATCCAATATTCATGAACACACATTTTCAATAAATTGCCAGCAACCATTAAAAACTTGGTTTCAGATAAAGCACTGTTTAAAAAGGGTTTCAAGGGCTTTATGATAGGCAGCTCCTTCTACTCTGTAGATGAACATCTTAACAGGGACTGTTAGACCAGCTTCAATAAAAATGTCTGTTACATTTCAGTTTTGACAGCACTTGGCCACAATAGTCAAGATTTGGTATTTTGTGTATGATAAATTTATTAAAAGTGTGTTATTATGTTTCATTCTGAAAGCTTTTTAATTCTGTAAATACTATTAGTGGTTTCAGTTTGCTGTAATGTATTCGTGTATTTTGAAAATCTCCTGAGAAACGATCAGGGTAGTGAGTATTATAATCAAATGTTTTACGTATTTTGTGTTATACTTCATGACTTGTTCCTCATCCATGAGAATCGTCTCATTTTTGGGTCTGTGGAATGTAAACTGAATCTAATGTAATCTAACATACTCACAACATGTTCAAATGGTACTTTAATATGAGCACTTTCCTCTGACGGAATCATGCAGATTTCTGTGTTCTCTTTGTTGTTGTTCTGGGGCATGATTACACGACTGCGATCTTGGTAAGTATGATGGTGTGGGCTCTTTCCCCTCCTTGTACAAGTAATTCAGGGCTCTCTTTTTCCACCTTAAAAGTCTTTGTGCCAACAACAGCATTCAGTCAAATTGTAGACTCAAGATAAACTCTACAAATATCTTAATTTGTTTCTGAAGCACTTCTCCTCAAGTGGATAATTTACTTGATTTTTTAATGTTTTTCTCATGCTTCTGGACTGTAAACTTTGTAATTTATTTATTTATTTTAATTTGACACTTTCTCAATCAAAGATGATACATGTTCAGAGGACTGCAATTTGTTTGGGGCAAAGTGTGCAGAGAGAATTTCATAAATGCAATTTTGTCAAATAAACACATGGTTGGAGACTGTGGCTATTATATGAAATAAATTGTTGATGGTGTACAGCAACTAGCCACAAATTGACTTTAGGGTACTTTATTTAGAAAGTATCATTATAGTTTTTGAACTGTTCACAGTTCATCATCAGACAGTTTTTCATGCTTTCAACAAAACAAATGATAGAATGGTTTCCTGTGAGTTGTCCTTGAATAAACAATTATATCATTTGTTTTGATGAAAGCATGAAAAAAGCTGATGATGAATTGTGAAAAATTCGAAACTGGTAATGGTACTTTTTGAATAAAGTAATCTAAATCCCATTTGTGGCTGGTTGCTGTACAGCATCAACAAGTTGATTTCATAAATAGTTTTCCAGTGACAGAGATGCAGAATGTAGTTCAGTACATATGTGTGGGAATTAGACAACTGAAAAACGTTGCAAGAAATGCGGCAGTAGCAGATGTTAACTAAAAAATTCCATTATCACCTTTTTAATATGTTGTTTAAACATAAATAATAATTGTCACCCATTTGCATTTAGTGGGAATTCTACTGATAAGCCAAGGTATTAGCACCATCCCTCCTGTATGAAGTGAGCTTTTGTGATGGTTGTCCTATTCATTTGTCACCATCATTAATACATGCTGAATGTGAGTTGATTACAGTGAAATCAGTGATAGATAATATGGCATAAGGATGCTAATACTTCGCATAACCTTACTGTTAGAAGCTGGCTTGTTATGTAAATTGGTAGTGGATGGTAAGTATATGCTGAAGAAACTTCAAATATTTGAGAATGTACTGTTCCTCATTATTTTTCAATGGGGCCAATTTGAATCCAGTAACTTTCGTACCATAATGATTGGTTGCTGAAAAAAATGCAAACTTGTTCTTCAGTTAGATGAATTGTTCTTCCTGCTAAATTCACCAGTTGTGGTATCTAGGTACACCTCCATCCAGAAAAATGCAATCTTGTCATGTGGATTATGAAACATATGCAGGCCAGTTCTTGTATATTGTTTTGTATAAAATTTGAAATTTATTAAATGAATTTCATGTTAAATGTGAAGGCCATTTGATGTTGTTGTGACCATGGCTTTTGAAATTACAAGATATGAGAACAATTTGCGTTCTCCACAACCTTCTGAAATTCAGCTAATTCTGAAAATCTGAGTGCATAAGCAGGGCCTCTTAAATAACAATGAGGAAGCTTCATTTAATTTTCTTTACAGCATTGTTGATTGCCAACATGCATTCACGTATGCTACTTTTATGTGCTAAATACGTTAGAATCCTCAATAATATTAATCATATTATGCTTCCACAAAATGTTGGCTGAGCTTATTACAAGGAGTGTCAGCCTGGTACAAATAACCAGACCTAATCTCTGATATGTCCATGCCTTCGCAGATAGGAAGACAGACCATTGCTCATTAGTATAAAAAAAAAAAAAAAAAAAAAAAAATTGCTCATCAATGCCTTGTTAATGATTGCAGAGTGCAGCATATTAAAATATATTATAATAAAATTACTTTTCCTGCATTGGAATTTATAAAATAAACGAGATTTGACACAGTGGTGGCAGTTTTTGTTAAGGAAGCCTTGCCTCAGCTCTCTGGGATCTTGATTGTTTTGGAAATAATGATGAAGGCTAACTACTAAATCTGTCTTGTTGATTAGGAACTAGACTGTTGTGTCCACTTTTGCCAGTTAATTGAAGATAATTCCTTGGATCACCACTAGAGACAACACCAGGGTATCCAGACAATGTTTATTACTTTAGAGAAAGGCTTAAACAAAGTATCAGAATTACTATTGACCACTTCATAGCTTATAATGCTCCTCATTGAACATGACATTCTTATTCATAACACTTATCCCTGTCACTGATCTGGATTTTCATTACACTGGTTTAAGAAGTTTCCTAGACACAAAGTCAAAAAATGGGTACTATGAAAAGTACCTGATATGAAGTGGTGTGTAGGCCACAGTTTGCAAACCACATTGTAATGTAAACGAACTATGTAATGTGAATTTGTAGAGTCTACATTTTAGTAAATTAGAGCTGTTTCAATGAAAAAGTGAACAAACGTGATGCTAATGAGTGGTGGTAATATTACGGCTGGCGAATGTTTGTTGTTAGACAGTAAATATACTTATTGTTTTTAACAGCAAATAAACACAATAGTCTTATAATTGTTTCAGGCTAAGGATAAGCATGCAATAAAGTTGACATGGGATCGTGAGGTGGAATCTCTGCTTGCTGATGGATATGATGTGCACTATGGTGCACGGTCTATAAAGTATGAAGTTGAACGTCGTGTGGTCAACCAGCTGGCAGCAGCCCATGAAAAAGGTTACATTGGACGTGGTTTTGAAGTCCATCTAGTTGCACTGTGGCCTGATACCGCTGAGAGTGGGGTTATACGATTACGTGTAAAGGCACCTGGAGCTCGTACCTATGCAGACGTAGTAAACAACCCTGGTTCTGGTCTAGGAGAGTTTTGGAAATGAAGATTTGGTTTTGTGATTATACTTTTGAAATAATTACTCTGGCGTATATTAATTTTTACATAAAACACTGATTTAGTTATAAAACCTCTCGAACTATGTCCGGTACTTTAAATGAAAGTCATTGTTGTAAACAGTATTAGTTTGTTAAATTAAAAGATTTATGCTTGTGACAAAAGTAATTGCTGGCTATTTCATCTGTATATGTAACCTGTCCTGCAATATAACCCCACCACATATTTCCTATCTTAACAGCAGGTTTTACTTGTAGTAATCCCAAGACCACTGCAGAAGTGTGCATTGTGGATATGAAGATAACTTAATAATTGGAAAATTTTGAAAAAGTATGTCAACAAATATGGGAAATGTGAGAGGCAAAGTGATAACCTATAAAAACACATTGTTGAAAACATTGCACAATCTAGCTGTGGGGATAACCCTGTTGTTCTTATGAAATAAACACTGTAATAGGCCTGTAAGCCTATTAAGTGAAGAAAATATGTGGACATTCCCTGTCATCAATCAGAAATTCACAATGATTTTGTAATGCACACACCATATAGTAGCTTGTGGAAAATAGATTTAGGCATTTTCATCATCATCATAGTTGTAATCTTGACTGGAATTTGTGAAATTATAATCATCCACACATTAACATCCAATGACATAATTGTATGAGGCAACATGAAATGCTGAAGTAATTAATTACTCTAACATGTGGATTTAGAATAATAATATGCAGCATTCACATCTTTTAGGTGCCTCTTCAAGGAGTTAGGCATTCTTTTTACACTTGCACAATACAGTGTGACAGTTAAGAGGCTGTGTATACTGTTTTACATATTAGCTGGATATTTTTCAAAGAGCTCTTGGCAGAGTGGGGGAGTGATTGTGTACATGGAAAACAGTATTCCATTTGAATATTAACATATCAAAATGTTTCACTGAACAGTTCGCTGAATGTTGGGCAGGAGCAGTTGAATTTAGAGAAATTAAAATTTTAATTGTCTGTTGGCCCAATGTGGCCTGAGCTCCCAGTTTGTGCACATCGACAGTGCAGAAAGATACGTATATAGCTTCTTTTGTGTGTTTACTTCGTAGATTCTTACTTAAATTGCGTGTCAGTTTCGTATAGGAGGTGTAATTTCAAGTTTTAGTTACTGTAATCTTAAATTCAGGCAGATTGTAGCGCAGTCATTAGGCATTTGTACAGGTTAGTTCATACATTCTTTGCGTGTTTCCCTTGCGTTATCTATGCACGGACTCGTGTTTCAGTAACTGTTGTTCAACATCAATTAGAATGGACAGGGACTGTGATTGCTGTGTTCGGATGAGGGCTGAGTTGGCATCCCTTCGCTCACAGCTGCAGGCGGCGCTGACTTCGGTCGCGCAGCTTGAGGCTGTTGCCAATGGGCACCACTGTGGGGAGCCGGACTTGGGTATCACGGGGATGTCGACTTCGTCCTGTCTGTCCCCAGATCGGTCTGCCTCTATGGTTGCCCCGGTTGCTGCCCGCAGTGGGTTGTGGTTGTGGTTGATTGGGAGGTCATTCGAAGGCATGGCACGCAGCGAAAGACGTCCCCGGACGCTGATCAGAAAGCCTCCCCGGTGCGTCTGACAAACAGGTTTCAGTCACTGTCTCTGGCTGAGCCAGATGCAGCTGCCTGCCCTGTTTCAGAGGATGATTCTCAGCCTTCAAGGTCCGGGCAATTGCAGAGGGTGGGCTTATTGGTAGTTGGGAGCTCCAATGTTAGGCGCATAATGGGGCCCCTTAGGGATATGGAGGCTAAGGAGGGGAAGAAATCCAGTGTGCACTCTCTGTGCATTCTGTGTGGAGTCATTCCTGATGTGGAAAGGGTTCTTCCGGATGCCACGAAGAGCACAGGGTGCAGCCAGCTGCAGGTGGTGGCACATGTCGGCACTAATGACGTGTGTCGCTTTGGATCTGAGGAAATTCTCTCTGGATTCCAGTGGCTATCTGATTTGGTGAAGGCTGCCGGTTTTGCTTACGAGATGAAGGCAGAGCTCACCATCTGCAGCATTGTTGACAGAACCAACTGCGGACCTTTGGTGCAGAGCCGGGTGGAGGGTCTGAATCAGAGGCTCAGATGGTTTTGCGACCGTGTTGGCTGCAGATTCCTTGACTTGCACCATAGGGTGGTGGGGTTTCGGGTTCCGCTGAATAGGTCAGGAGTTCACTACACTCAGCTGGCGGCTACATGGGTAGCAGAGGCTGGGTGGCATGGACTGGGCAGTTTTTTAGGTTAGAAGGCCTCAGAAAAGTATGGGGTGGGCTGCAATCTCAAAGGGTGGATGACAAATACAGGACGTGCTTGGATCAAGGAACAGTCGGAATTGTAGTTGTAAATTGTTGTAGTTGTGCTGGGAAAGTCCCTGAGCTTCAAGCACTAATAGAAAGCACAGAAGCTGAAATCGTTATATGTACAGAAAGCTGGCTAAAGCCTGAAATAAGTTCTGCAGAAACTTTTACAAAGTCTCAGACGGTGTTCAGGAAAGATAGATTAGGCAGAATTGGTGGTGGAGTGTTTGTGTCTGTCAGTAGTGGTTTGAAGTCGAAGTTGATACTCCGTGCGAATTGGTATGGGTGGAGGTTATACTTAACAGCCGAACTAAGTTAATAATTCGCTCCTTCTACCGACCCCCAGACTCCGGTGATATAGTTGCTGAACAGTTCAGAGAAAATTTGAGTCTAATACCAAATAAATACCCCACTCATACGGTTATAGTTGGTGGGGACTTCAACCTTCCCTCGATATGTTGGCAAAAATACTTGTTCAAAACCAGTGGTAGGCAGAAAACATCTTCCGAGATTGTCCTAAATGCTTTCTCCGAAAATTATTTCGAGCAGTTAGTCCACGAACCCATGCGAATTGTAAATGGTTGCGAAAACATGCTTGACCTCTTAGCCACAAACAATCCAGAGCTAATAGAGAGCATCATGACTGATACAGGGATTAGTGATTACAAGGTCGTCGTAGCTAGGCTCAATACTGTTTCTTCCAAATCCACCAGAAACAAACGCAAAATAATTTTATTTAAAAAAGCGGATAAAGTGTCACTAGAAGCCTTCCTAAGAGACAATCTCCATTCCTTCCGAACTGACTATGCAAATGTAGACGAGATGTGGCTCAAATTCAACGATATAGTAGCAACAGCAATTGAGAGATTCATACCTCATAAATTGGTAAGAGATGGAACTGATCCCCCATGGTACACAAAACAGGTCCGAACACTGTTGCAGAGGCAACGGAAAAAGCATGCGAAGTTCAGAAGAACGTGAAATCCCAAAGATTGGCTAAAATTTACAGACGCGCGAAATTTGGCACAGACTTCAATGTGAGATGCCTTTAATAGGTTCCACAACGAAACATTGTCTCAAAATTTGGTAGACAATCCGAAGAAATACACAAGCGGCAAGACGCAGTCAATACCTTCGCTGCGCAGTGCCAATGGTACTGTTACCAATGACTGCCGCTAAAGCGGAGTTATTGAATGCAGTTTTTCCAAAATTCCTTCACCAGGGAAGACGAATGGAATATTCCAGAATTTG
Source organism: Schistocerca piceifrons (assembly GCF_021461385.2). Taxonomy (NCBI): domain Eukaryota; kingdom Metazoa; phylum Arthropoda; class Insecta; order Orthoptera; family Acrididae; genus Schistocerca; species Schistocerca piceifrons. The sequence goes on from NC_060143.1 coordinate 551,744,423, forward strand.
AAACACGAACAGCTGCTAGCATGAGTTTCTTAGAAGTAGATACCTTAGGGGTTGCGAAGCAACTCAAATCGCTTGATACGGGCAAGTCTTCAGGTCCAGATTGTATATCGATTAGGTTCCTTTCAGATTGCGCTGATACAATAGCTCCCTACTTAGCAATCATATACAACCGCTCGCTCACCGATAGATCTGTACCTACAGATTGGAAAATTGCGCAGGTCGCACCAGTGTTTAAGAAGGGTAGTAGGAGTAATCCATCTAACTACAGACCTATATGATTGACGTTGGTTTGCAGTAGGGTTTTGGAGCATATACTGTATTCAAACATTATGAATCACCTCGAAGGGAATGATCTATTGATACGTAATCAGCATGGTTTCAGAAAACATTGTTCTTGTGCAACGCAGCAAGCTCTTTATTCGCAGGAAGTAATGGCCGCTATCGACAGGGGATCTCAAGTTGATTCCGTATTTCTAGATTTCCGGAAAGCTTTTGACACCGTTCCTCACAAGCGACTTCTAATCAAGCTGCGGGCCTATGGGGTATCATCTCAGTTGTGCGACTGGATTCGTGATTTCCTGTCAGGAAGGTCACAGTAAAACTGAAGTGATATCAGGTGTTCCCCAGGGAAGTGTCCTGGGACCTCTGCTGTTCCTGATCTATATAAATGACCTGGGTGACAATCTGAGCAGTTCTCTTAGGTTGTTTGCAGATGATGCTGTAATTTACCGTCTAGTAAGGTCATCTGAAGACCAGTATCAGTTGCAAAGCGATTTAGAAAAGATTGGTGTATGGTGTGGCAGGTGGCAGTTGACGCCAAATAACGAAAAGTGTGAGGTGATCCACATGAGTTCCAAAAGAAATCCGTTGGAATTCGATTACTCGATAAATAGTACAATTCACAAGGCTGTAAATTCAACTAAGTACCTGGGTGTTAAAATTACGAACAACTTCAGTTGGAAAGACCACATAGATCATATTGTGGGGAAGGCGAGCCAAAGGTTGTGTTTCATTGGCAGGACACTTAGAAGATGCAACAAGTCCACTAAGAGACAGCTTACACTACACTCGTTCGTCCTCTGTTAGAATATTGCTGCGCGGTGTGCGATTCTTACCAGGTGGGATTGACGGAGGACATCGAAAGAGTGCAAAAAAGGGCAGCTCGTTTTGTATTATCACATAATAGGGGAGAGAGTGTGGCAGATATGATATGCGAGTTGGGATGGAAGTCATTAAAGAAAAGACGTTTTTCGTCGCGGCGAGATCTATTTACGAAATTTCAGTCACCAACATTCTCTTCCGAACTCGAAAATATTTTGTTGAGCCCAACTTACATAGGTAGAAATGATCATCAAAATAAAATAAGAGAAATCAGAGCTCGAACAGAAAGGTTTAGGTGTTCATTTTTCCCACGCGCTGTTCGGGAGTGGAATGGTAGAGAGATAGTATGATTGTGGTTCGATGAACCCTCTGCCAAGCACTTAAATGTGAATTGCAGAGTAATCATGTAGATGTAGATTCCTATTATTTTTTAGTTCACTCCTTAAAGTTTCAAAAATTAGCTGTGTGTCTTGACTAAAATATTAATCTTATAAGTAATTGTGCAAAGAAAAGAATGTTGGAAGATCATCTAAATTCACATCATCAAATGCAGACCAGAGTACGGGGCAACAGTAACACAACTACAGCCAACATTTTTGTTCGTTCATTACTGGAGATGTATTCCATTAGTAAAAGGGTAAATAGCCTTTCAGATCATGATGCACAAATTTTAACACTAACAGGCATTTGAAATCGAGCCCCCCCCCCCCCTCGCCCGCGTACACACACACACACACACACACACACACACACACACACACACACACACACACACACACACACACTGTCTCTCTCTCTCTCTCTCTCTCTCTCTCTCTCTCTCTCTCTCTCTTTCTCTGCAAATATAATTTCAAAATATTTTGAAATGTTTATTCTGTGGTAACAGAGGATTTATTAAACCTCATGAAAGAACAAGAGTGGCAGGATGTTTACAGCACTGATAACGTAGAGGACAAATATAATGCTTTCCTCACCAAGTTTCTCATGCTCTTTGAAATTTTCTTTCCATTAGTATGTTTAAAACTGCATACTGACATTAATAGGTGGTCGGGATTGGCGATTAATGGGGTAAGGATATCATGTAGAACAAAGTGGGTATTGTATCAAAATGTTAGAAATATTCACAATCAAGTTGCAGTAGCCCGTTACAAATGTAATGTGAGGTGCTTAAAAATATTATTAGGAAGTCACTTGCTCAGTTGTAAAGGACATATCTTGGGCAACAGCACAACATCAAGGATATAAAATCAGCACATACTTAAAATGTTTGTGTTACTAATAAATCATTAGAGGTGGATTAAATAAAAACTTAGTTTCTACAGGAAATCATATAACACTCTTCAAAATTGACTTTACAAGACTGCTATGTGAAATACAAGACTGCTTTTTGAAATACTCCTTTTTGATACAGACAAGAGGAGATTGAATCAATAATTAAACTGCTGAGAACTCTCATGAATATGATGGGCCACCTCGCAGGATACTAAAACACTGTTCTGCATATTTCAGCCTAATACTTAGCCACATTTGAAATTTTTTGCTTTTGGAATGGTCAGTTTCCTGAACAATTAAAGTACTTAATAGCAAAACGGCATTATGCAAAAAAAAGAAGAAGAAGAAGAAGAAGAAGAAGTGGATGAACAGACAATTTTAGACCTGTTTCTATGCCATTGGTGCTTGCAAAAGTTATTGAAAAAGGCTGTATGTGGAAATTGTTCATTTCAGTTCATGTGATTTCCTGTCAAACATAGGTGGTTTTGGATTTGATTTAACAACTGGAAATGCTATATTCTCTTTCCTTTTTAAGAACACTGGATGGATAAAACAAATTTGTGAACATGAAGCATCATCATTGATTTAAATAATGCATTTGATTGTATTTTCATTTGTTTATGATATGCATCTTTATATTTTGGGGTAACCCTTCCCATTAATGAAGAACATTTTTTGCTCAGAAATGAACAGTTTGAGCAATATATGGCGTAAGTTCACAAACCTCAAGTCAATCCCTGTTCGTGAGTCCGGGAATTCTGACTCTGACCTTATATTTCTATATATTGTTTTTAATGTCACTTGTTATTAGCAATATGATTTTGTTGTTGTGGTATTCTGTCTGAAGACTGGTTTGATGCAGATCTCCATGCTACCCTTTCATCCCTCCATACTAAATTGGTGATACCTTGATGTTTCAGAATGTGTCCTGTCAAGTGATCCCTTCTTTTAGCCAAGTTGTGCTACAAATTTCTCTTCTCCTCAATCCTATTCAGTACCTCCTCATTAGTTATGCGATATACCCACCTAATCGTCAGCATTCTCTGTAGCGCCAGATTTAAAAAGCTTCTATTCTCTTCTTGTCTGAACTGCTTATCATCTCTGTTTCACTTACATACGTGACTACATTCCAGACTAATACCTTCATAAAAGACTTCCTGACACTTAAATTTATGTTCTATGTTAACAAATTGCTCTTCTTCAGAGAAGCGCTTTTCTTGCCATTACCAGTCTACATTTTATATTGTGTGTCCTTCAACCATCATCAGTTATTTTGCTGAAAACTCATCTACTACTTTAAATGTCTCATTTCCTAATCTAATTCCCTCAGTATTACCTGATTTAATTCAACTGCATTCCATTATCCTTCTTTTGCTTTTGTTGATATTCATCTTATATCCTCCTTTCAAGACATTGTCCATTCTGTTCAATTGCTCTTCCAGGTCCTTTGGTGTCTCTGACATAATTACAGTCATTGGCAGACCTTGAAAATTTTGTTTCTTCTCCCTGAACTTTTATTCCTACTCAAAATCTTTCTTTGGTTTCCTTTACTTCTTGCTCAGTGTACAGTCTGAATAACATCTGGGGTAGGCTACGACCTTGTCTCACTCCCTTCTCAGGTACACTTCCCTTTCATACCCCTCGACTCATAACTTCCGTCTGTTGCCTGTACAAGTTGTAAATAGGCATTCATTTCCTGCATTTCATCTCTGTGACCTCCAAAATTTTAAAAAGAGTATTCCAGTAAGCATTTTCTAAGAGAAGTTGTAGGATCAATATTGCTTCTCATGTTTCTACATTTCTTTCAGGACCCAGCTGACCTTCACTGATGACAGCTTCTACTAGTTTTCCATTCTTCTGTAAGGAACTCGTGTTAGTATTTTACAACCAACACTTACTAAATTGATAGTTTGGCAATATTCACATCTGTCAGCTCCTACTTACTTTGGAATTGGAATTATAATATTCTCCTTGAAGTCTGAGGGTATTTCACGTGTATCATACATCTAGCACACCAGATGGAAGAGTTGTGTTATGGCTGATTCTCCCAATGCAATCAGTAGCTCTGAGCTGCTACCTTTACAAATTGCCATTGGTCCCTCTGTCAGGTGTTTAGATGTGTGGGAGTTGTGAACCATCACCTTCTGAAGGGGGCCCCCAGTTGGAAGGAGCATGCCATCAGAGACATGCTGGCATTCATGGGGGATTTTCCTGCAATAAGCCAGTCATCTTCACAATTAACGTCTATGAAATGTAAATGGAATGAGGCTAACGATTCAAAGAGCCTTCCAGTGGCACAACGGTTCCTCATGGTTTCACATACTGAGGATGGTCAGACCTTCACAACAGCAGATCCGTTTATTATTCAGAAAGGTGTCGATGCAATTGCCAGCCCTGTGAAATCCTCTCATTTACAGAATGCCACTTTGCTTTTGGAGACTACTTCCGATTCTTAGACACAACTACTGCTTGCCGCTTTGTTTCTCCATTGGATATCCTGTTCGTATCAAGGCCTATACAACTCTTCCTGTGGTGTTATTTACAGCAGGCTGCTCGACGCTCTGACTGAGGGCAAAATCGAAACATACCTCTCTGATTAGGGTGTCATTACCATCCATCGAGTGATGAAAAATATAGATGCCTCCTTAGTGCCCACACGCACTCTTTTTCTCATCTTTGATATAATGGGGCTGCTGTCCAAGATCACAGCAGGTTACGAAGTAATCACAGTCTGATCATACATTCCGAACCTGATGCTCTGCTACCAGTGTCATCGTTTCATCCACACTCGAATGCCTTGTCGACACCTGGCCAAATGTGTAACCTGTGGTAGGGTTGCACACGAGGAAGACTGTCTGCCTCCCTCCTCCATGGTCTATCAACTGCATTGGTGATCATCCTGCCTCCTCTCGTCAAGATTGTCTCATGTATCTCGATGAGTGGGCTGTCCAAGAGATCCGGTTAAAGGAATAGTTCCTTACCTGGTCACTCATGCTGGCCGGAGGGGCCGTGCGGTTCTAGGCGCTACAGTCTGGAACCGAGCGACCGCTACGGTCGCAGGTTCGAATCCTGCCACGGGCATGGATGTGTGTGATGTCCTTAGGTTAGTTAGGTTTAATTAGTTCTAAGTTCTAGGCGACTGATGACCTCAGAAGTTAAGTTGCATAGTGCTCAGAGCCATTTGGTCACTCGCAAGATATTGGCTACTTGCAAACCCTGTGTTCTACCATCTGGTACTTATAGTACTGTTCTTGCTTCATCTCACTCCATGAAGAACACGGCCACTGTAGTGCCTCGAGAATTTCAGGAGAAATTCTACAGACACTCGTATTTCACCATCTTGAACACACGATGTTTTAAGGAGGAGTGTGTGAGAGTGGAAATGTGTCTACTGTGCCACGGTTTATGTGTGTGCAGGATGGGCATGTGTTACGAGAAGACTAAAGTTGTGACGGTATATCGGTGCTGACAAGTGGTGCCCACGCACGCCTTGGAAGCCGTATGTCCAGTACAAGGAGTAATCAAGGGCTACTCTTCGGCAGTGAAATAAATAGTAGTGACTGTTGGGAACAAATGAAATATGTATTATCTAATGACTCTTATACTCTGTTGTTTGACTTGCTAGGAGCTAGAACTGTTTTGACAAGGGTTATTAAAACCAAAAGAGACTGTAGTGATATATGTCAAGTACTAAGGTTTTCCAGACGGGGTTGATTTCCGAGACTTGAAAGCACATGTGAAACTTGTGTAGTTGTTTTATTGTGAAGACGAAAATGTAGCGAAGTTGATATGAAAGTATTCTGAGAGTAAGAAATCATTTCAAAAGTAGAGTAGTAGTTCAGCATAATTTCCCTAACCAGCACGAAATCTTCAGAGAAGCAGCACTCTGAAGATCAATGCAGCCGTCTGTCCTGAGAAGAAGATTGGCTGCACACAATACATAAATCACCCGCGACAGACATGTAAGTCTTGCACCTCAGTACCACACACTCTCCAGTCATTAGGAAAACGTTATAACGTGGTGACCGTGACAGGACCCGAAGAAAGTGGGAATTTTATGACAGAAATCGAGATCAGAAGATATTGAGTTGCCATAGCAACTGAGAGTAACAAGGCAAAGAAACTGTTATGCAGAGTTGGATTCTGCCTAAAAGAAGAAAAGGGTGAAATAGTTAATAAGCACCAAACAGAGAAAGACGCAGAGAATAGTTCGACTGAGAAGAATTGGTGTGGGGAAGTAAGAGTCCTCAAACATTTGTCGATCCAGCCTACGCAGTATCCTGCCAGTGCCGACGCAGTAACCAGCCGTCGTCGCCGACTGCAACTGCCATTCACTGTTGCTTCCATTGTGTGGGCTAACCTCCGACGGCTCTCTGAGACCAAGATCCATTCCCCAGTTTCTGACCTGACAGTAGCAGACAATGTCATGGCGGATGCTGTTGCTATCTCCAATACCTTTTGCCGCTATTTTGCAGAGATTTTGAGCTCTTCCCACCATCACCTTGTCTTCCTCCATCAGAAATGAGCGGAGGAGGCTAGGGAAATTAATTATCTTCTCAGAATCGTGAGTGCTACAATGCCGCCTTTACTACGAGCAAGCTAGATCATGCTCTCACTTCATCCTGATCCTCCACCCCAGGGCCAGATGCTGTTCACATTCAGATGTTGCAGCATCTTTCTCTTGCAGGCAAGCACTTTCTGCTTAATATGTACAACTGCATCTGGGTAGAGGGCACATTTCCCAGACAATGGTGTGAAACCACTGTGATACCCATACCTAAACCTGGTAAGAACAACCACCTTCCTTCTGGCTACCAACCCATCTCTCTCACCAGCTGTGTTTGCAAGGTACTGGAATGTATGATTCATGCCCGGCTGGTGTGGTGGCTCGAGTCTCACAATTTACAAAGTACTGCACACCGTGGATTTCGAGCTCACCTTTGTGCAGTTGACCATCTCGTCACTTTGTGCACCCATGTCATGAATAGTTTCCTGTGGAAATCCCAGACCATGGCCATGTTTTTTGATTTGGAGAAAGCCTACGACACCTGTTGGAGTACCAGTATCCTTTGTACACTCTGCACATGGGGCTTCCGTGGCTTCCTGCGCCCATTTACTTAAGGAATTTTTAAAAGACTGAGTTTTCAAGTTCTGTGTAGATTCTGCCTTGTCAGACACCTTTATCCAGGAGAACAGTGTGCCTCAGGGTTCTGTACTGAACATCATCCTCTTTGCTATTGCCATTAACCCTACAATGGCCTGTCTCCTGCCGGGAATTTCTGGCTCCCTTTTTGTTGAAGATTTTGTCAACTATTGCAGTTCTCCATGGGCCTGTCTCATTGAGCAGTGTCTTCAGTGATGTCTCGATTGTCTTTACTCATGGAACATTGACAATGGCTTTTGTTTTTCCACTGACAAAACCGTCTGTATGAATTTGTGCTGGTGCAGTTGGTTTCTCTCACCATCTTTACATCTTGGGCCTGTTGCACTTCTGTTCACTGGAACTATGAAATTCCTGGGGCTCATGCTCGATAGGACACACTCTTGGTTCTTGCACATGTCTTACCTGGCAGCCCACTGTATGCGGTCCCTCAATTTCCTCCATGTCCTCAAAGATACTTCCCGGGCTACAGATCGAACCACCCTCATCTGTTTGTACCGGTCCCTTGTCCATTTGAAACTAGACTATGGGTGTTTTGTTTATGATCTACACATATGTCCCTCTTATGCCGTCTCAATACTACCCACCATCGTGGCATCCATTCAGCCACTGGTGCCTTTTACACCAGCCCAGTTGAGAGTCTGTATGCAGAAGCTGCTGAACTACTATTTGACTTTCTCCTTAGCAGCTATGCATGCCATTTCTCTGCCATGTGTGGCCACACATCCAATGCCTCCTTCTTTGATTACTCCTTTGATTTCCGGTATGGAGTGCATCCCTCTTCTCTGTTACCTCCTGGAGTTCACTTTCAGCTTTTGTTCCTGTAGCTTAACTTCACACTACCTGCAACTTTGCCGGTGGGTGTGAACCCTTCGCCACCTTGGGTTTGTGTGGCAGCCCATGTTCACCTTGGCCTTCATTTGAACCTAAGGACACTACTCCAGCTTCATTGTATCGCCTTCAGTTTCATGACCTTTGCATGGAACTCCGTGATAGTACCTTTGTGTACACTGATTGCTCTCGGACTGACCATGGTGTAGGGTGTGCCTTTATCATTGGCGCCAATGTTTTTTGGTATCGGCTTCCGGCTCATTGCTCAGTATTTACAGCAGAGCCTTTCTCCCTGTATCAGGCCACAGAGTACATCCGACAACACAGGTTTTTCAATTGTTTCCTCTGCTCAGATTCTCTCAGCACTCTTCAAAGCCTCTGTGTGATGTGCACTGCCCTTCCCTTAGTGCAATGGGTAGAGGAAAACTGTCACTTGCTCGCTCTTGATGGGACCTCTATGATGATTATCTGGGTTTGTCGTCGTGTTGACCTGCCAGGAAATGAGTCTGCTGACACTGCTGCCAAGACCTTGGCATCCCCACTGGTCCTCCCTTCGTGGTAATAAGCTCCAGGTTATTAAGCCTCTCCCAGTGGCTTGGATGACCCCCTATCAGCCCTCCCACTGTGAGGAGGTCATTTTAACTAGGTTACGCATTGGGCACTGTCTTTTTAGCCATCACTATTTGTTAAGTGGTGCTCCCCCACCACTCTGTGCACATTGCGTCCACGTTTTAACTGGCCACTATTTCCTGATGGAATGTCCATTTTTTAACAGTTTATGTTCCCGCTTGGGTTTGCAGTCAGTTATCGGCCATTTTAGTGAATGACACACGGTCTGTCAACCACCTTTTACTTTTTATCTGTCTTAGTAATATGGTGAAGGCCATTTAATTTTTAGTTCTGGACCTCTGTTTCTCTATGGTGTATTTTATAGACCTTTATCCACCCCCCTGTTTTTAGCTGTTTTCTCTTATGTCTATTGAGATTGAAGTGGAGCAATTTTTTAACTCCTCTCTGTCTTTGTGTTCTATAGTTTTGACATGGTCGCATATGACCCTAGCTGGTCCCCCTGCTGCCTACACCTGGGCATATTTGTGTGTTCCGAGGAAAGACTTTAACCAAAATTTTGGCATACTCATCTTCAGCTTGATGAGTTGACCTATTCTTATACACATACTAAAGTGATATTAAATTGTGATATGAATTTGTGGTCACTACATATCTTCATGAGGTGAAATGTTTAGTATTGTGAAAAGAGACTTTAAAAGTGACATACTGTTTTTCAGATTTAACCTTTCCTTCCTGATTCTGAGAGACCTACCCTTCCTTTTTTTTAATGTTACCCCAACATGTCTCTCTCTCCTCCCTGAAGGAGGAACTATTTGTTCCAAAAGCTGTAAGCTGTGCCTTCATGTGTAGTATCTATTGACAGTACTACACATATTCCTCCTGAAGGTAAGCTAGTGGCCAACAATTCTGTCCCACAATTTATTAGTTTTCTCAGTTGAATTTGACTGTGACACAATGAAAGTAGTTTTATTATTTGATGGGAAACACTTAACGTCACCATCATTGTTTTGTGAGAACCTGCAACATTTAACACTTCTTAAACTGATGAATCCTTCATAAGAATGAGTGAATGAATGAATTTAAGTATCAGAAATTAGCTGTTGCATTTTCAAGTTTTCAGTTGTCTGATATGTTATACTGTTACCAATCACAGTTTTATCTCTAGAATTAAATAACTTCTGTTTTATCCTTTGCAAACAACTTAACCACCTCAATGCTAAGCTTATATTTTATGAAGGAGCAGTTTGTATTGAAGGTCAATGCTTCAAACTGAGAAAAAATAAGATTAAAATACTAAATTTAATAAATTGTTGTGATTCTTTAAAATTGTACCAAATGCTGAGTGCAATACTCAATATTAAATTCTTAAATATTATGACAACAGTGCCACTGGATGTATTGTTGTGATGAAATAATCACTTAATCATTAGTGTAGGGTATATTAGCAGATTACAGTATGTGATAAACAGATTCTAGTCCAAAATTATTAACAACAAGCAGAAATTACCTTTATTTCCTGAAGAGAGACTTCAATAAACAGCTTTTTTCAAGCATATGTGTTGCCACTTACTGGGAACATGCAGAAATGAAAACAAGTGATGCACTGAAAGCATATTGGTTTCAGTACATGCTACAATCAGGTACCACAAAGAAGTAGAAAAAATATAATTTGGGTGTAGCATTTATGTTTCATAAAGACCGACTAGGTTAAATGGTGCTTGATAACTGGCTTTTACTCCTTATGTTTCAGAAAAAATTATGAAGTATACTTAACTCCAAATAGAATTCCACTTATACACTCCTGGAAATGGAAAAAAGAACACATTGACACCGGTGTGTCAGACCCACCATACTTGCTCCGGACACTGCGAGAGGGCTGTACAAGCAATGATCACACGCACGGCACAGCGGACACACCAGGAACCGCGGTGTTGGCCGTCGAATGGCGCTAGCTGCGCAGCATTTGTGCACCGCCGCCGTCAATGTCAGCCAGTTTGCCGTGGCATACGGAGCTCCACCGCAGTCTTTAACACTGGTAGCATGCCGCGACAGCGTGGACGTGAACCGTATGTGCAGTTGACGGACTTTGAGCGAGGGCGTATAGTGGGCATGCGGGAGGCCGGGTGGACGTACCGCCAAATTGCTCAACACGTGGGGCGTGAGGTCTCCACAGTACATCGATGTTGTCGCCAGCGGTCGGCGGAAGGTGCACATGCCCGTCGACCTGGGACCGGACCGCAGCGACGCACGGATGCACGCCGAGACCGTAGGATCCTACGCAGTGCCGTAGGGGACCGCACCGCCACTTCCCAGCAAATTAGGGACACTGTTGCTCCTGGGGTATCGGCGAGGACCATTCACAACCGTCTCCATGAAGCTGGACTACGGTCCCGCACACCGTTAGGCCGTCTTCCGCTCACGCCCCAACATCGTGCAGCCCGCCTCCAGTGGTGTCGCGACAGGCGTGAATGGAGGGACGAATGGAGACGTGTCGTCTTCAGCGATGAGAGTCGCTTCTGCCTTGGTGCGAATGATGGTCGTATGCGTGTTTGGCGTCGTGCAGGTGAGCGCCACAATCAGGACTGCATACGACCGAGGCACACAGGGCCAACACCCGGCATCATGGTGTGGGGAGCGATCTCCTACACTGGCCGTACACCACTGGTGATCATCGAGGGGACACTGAATAGTGCACGGTACATCCAAACCGTCATCGAACCCATCGTTCTACCATTCCTAGACCGGCAAGGGAACTTGCTGTTCCAACAGGACAATGCACGTCCGCATGTATCCCGTGTCGCCCAACGTGCTCTAGAAAGTGTAAGTCAACTACCCTGGCCAGCAAGATTTCCGGATCTGTCCCCCATTGAGCATGTTTGGGACTGGATGAAGCGTCGTCTCACGCGGTCTGCACGTCCAGCACGAACGCTGGTCCGACTGAGGCGCCAGGTGGAAATGGCATGGCAAGCCGTTCCACAGGACTACATCCAGCATCTCTACGATCGTCTCCACGGGAGAATAGCAGCCTGCATTGCTGCGAAAGGTGGATATACACTGTACTAGTGCCGACATTGTGCATGCTCTGTTGCCTGTGTCTATGTGCCTGTGGTTCTGTCAGTGTGATCATGTGATGTATCTGACCCCAGGAATGTGTCAATAAAGTTTCCCCTTCCTGGGACAGTGAATTCACGGTGTTCTTATTTCAATTTCCAGGAGTGTATAAAAATTTCTTCAGCATTGTAGTCCATGAACTTCAGTTCTCAGTAAAAAAGGCATTAATGGGTTAGTGAACTGAGAGAGTGCTTTCATTGTTTATTGAAAAACTGTATAAATGTTACGTGCTTGTGTTTTATCTGAAACTTAGGGAACCCCCTTGTAATTTATTACTTTGGCAGAAATTTTTACAAGCTGCAAAGTGAAATATTACTCTGAACTTATGTAGCTTACAATGATACAAATTTGTCAGTTTAATACAAATTACCAATGTTATTTTATCTAGTCACATTTGTTTGCTGAAAATTAAAATACATCATTCATACACCATTGTCACACAAGTTGGCGTCATGCACTGAATCATACTGTTTAATACATTTTCATTTTGCACCATTACTTATGAGAACATAGCAACATTTCCAAAAACCTTACTGACCATGACACAAAGATTTCCAGTACAGTGCTCACACTGACAAAAAAAAAAAAAAAAAACACACACACACACTTTCTCTGCTACTTTGTTTCTGAAAGACCATTACAGTTTATGTTCTGCTCATCAAGGTATGTATTTGCCCATATATTTCACTGATGGTGTGGTCATCCCTGGGAAGACAACTTTTCCATCTACCTTGTAATCATTATATACCATTTCAGTCAACAACTCATAGCCTGCACGCTGTGCTTGTTTTTGAGAGGCCATGGCAGTGAAAGCTGTTGCTGTTGCCTTCAGTCCAACACCTTTCACAAGTTGAAATCGAGCACGTAAAATCTCAAGTCCCACATTTTGTCCTCTGTATTTTGGTAATACAGTTAGTCCCACAGCACTCATGTAGTGGTCCACCCCATAATGCTCAAATACATCAAGTTGCTTTGGTAGATCTTCCATCAACATACGCCAAATTTTTCTCATTGCCTCGCCTTTCACCTATAAAAATAAATGTTCGTTAATTTTCATTCCCTTGGTATTGGCCAATGTTGCATATACTTAGTTTGATGTCAAATTCCTTGTGATTTATAAGTTTGAAACCATTAGCTATTGCCTGTATTTGTCACATAAATGTGGGATATTACAGAAGTGTTAGTTTCATTCATGAGAACTGTGATAGGGAGACAAAAAAGGAGGATTTTCTGCTATTAGTTACAACATCTGCATGCATAAAATTGAATGAAATATTTAATTAAAGTGTTTGCACGTGTATTTTACAACTGGTTTGGTGATTCCAGAAAAAATAACGTATGGCAATAAAACAGTGCTCTGTATTTTTTCCTATTGTAATTTTAATTTCCTTTTGGAGTCACTTTCCTTTGTAGGAGACCACCCCTTAGTGCAGACATTGAGTCTTACAATTGTGGTGGTATCTAATCTGAGTTAATTGTTTTAAAATTTGGAAGTAGAAGAAATTTTCTTTGAGATATTTGGCCAGCAAGGAGGGGAAGGGGTTGGTGTAAAGTTCCTGATTAGCAGGTCTTGCAGCAATGTCACGGATTCAATTTCAAAATTTGCCATAATGTGTTGTGTGCAATTTCTAGGTGACGTGTCCAGCAAAAAGGGGTATTGAGAGATTAGGTTGCATGCCAACACTGGGTTTTACCTTTTCTCTTCCATTCTTGATGAAAACCAAAACGCAATATTACACTGCACAAGCCCGAATCAGCTATCACTTAATACATACACACAACTGTATTCCACAACATATCAGGAGAAGGCAAGCACAAATCCCCTCCAGAATATGGCATTTATGGGTCTGCCTTGATGGAAAACTTTGTTTGTTATCCCCAGACTTTTTCAGTGATAATTTTGTCATGATCAGTGGCTCTGAGCACTATGGGACTTAACATCTAATGTCATCAGTCCCCTAGAACTTAGAACTACTTAAACCTAACCAACCTAAGGACATCACACACATCCATGCCCGAGGCAGGATTCGAACCTGCGACCGTAGCAGTTGCGCGGTTCCGGACTGAAGCGCCTAGCACCGCAAGACCACCGCGGCCAGCTAGTTGGTTTAATAATGAATAAAAAAATAGGAGTGTGGGTAAGCATAGTGAAAGCATTATTGTGGCCAAGATAGACACGAAGCACATGCCTACTACAGTAGTACAAGTTTATATGCCAACTAGCTCTGCAGATGACGAAGAAATTGAAGAAATTTATGATGAAACAAAAGAAATTATTCAGATAGTGAAGGGAGTCGAAAATTTTATAGTCATGGGTGACTGGAATTCGGTAGTAGGAAAAGGGAGAGAAGGAAACGTAATAGGTGACTATGGATTGGGGGTAAGAAATGAAAGAGGAAGCCGCCTGGTAGAATTTTGCACAGAGCATAACTTAATCATAGCTAACACTTGGTTCAAGAATCATAAAAGAAGGTTGTATGGAAGAAGCCTGTAAATACTGACAGGTTTTAGATAGATTATATAATGGTAAGACAGAGAAGTTTTAAGTTGTAAGACATTTCCAGGGGCAGATGTGGACTCTGACCACAATCTATTAGTTATGAACTGTACATTAAAACTGAAGAAACTGCAAAAAGGTGGGAATTTAAGGAGATTGGACCTGGATAAACTGAAAGAACCAGAGGTTGTACAGAGTTTCAGGGAGAGCATAAGGGAACAATTGACAGGAATGGGAGAAAGAAATACAGTTGAAGAAGAATGGGTAGCTTTGAGAAATGAAATAGTGAAGGCAGCAGAGGATCAAGTAGGTAAAAAGACGAGGGCTAGTAGAAATCCTTGGATAACAGAAGAGATTCTGATTTTAAGTGATGAAAGGAGAAAATACAAAAATGCAGTAAGTGAAGCAGGCAAAAAGGGATACAAACGTCTCAAAAATGAGATCGACAGGAAGTGCAAAATGGCTAAGCAGGGATGGCTAGAGGACAAATGTAAGGATGTAGAGGCTTATCTCACTAGGGGTGAGATAGATACTGCCTACAGGAAAATTAAGGAGCTCTTTGGAGAAAGGAGAACCACTTGCATGAATATCAAGAGCTTTGATGGAAACCCAATTCTAAGTAAAGAAGGGAAAGCAGAAAGGTGGAAGGAGTATATAGAGGGTCTATACAGGGGCAATGTTCTTGAGGACAATATTATGGAAATGGAATAGGAGGTAGATGAAGATGAAATGGGAGATATGATATTGCATGAAGAGTTTGACAGAGCACTGAAAGATCTAAGTCGAAACAAGGCCCTGGAAGTAGACAACATTCCATTAGAACTACTGACAGCCTTGGGGGAGCCAGGCCTAACAAAACTCTACCATCTGGTGAGCAAGATGTATGAGACAGGCGAAATTCCCTTAGACTTCAAGAAGAATATAATAATTCCAATCCCAAAGAAAGCAGGTGTTGACAGATGTGAAAATTACTGAACTATCAGTTTAATAACCCACGGCTGCAAAATACTAATGTGAATTCTTTACAGACAAATTGAATAACTGGTAGAAGCTGACCTCGGGGAAGATCAGCTTGGATTCCGTAGAAATGTTGGAACACGTGAGGCAATACTGACCCTACGATTTATCTTAGAAGAAAGATTAAGGAAAGCCAAACCTACTTTTCTAGCATTAGAGAAAGCTTATGACAATGTGGACTGGAATACTCTCTTTCCAATTCTGTAGGTGGCAGGGGTAAAATACAGGGAGCAAAAGGCTATTTATAATTTGTACAGAAACCAGATGGAAGTTATAACAGTCGAGGGCCATGAAAGGGAAGCAGTGGTTGTAGCCTCTTTCCGAAGTTTTTCAATCTGTATATTGAGCAAGCAGTGAAGGAAACAAAAGAAAAATTCGGAATAGGAATTAAAATCCATGGAGAAGAAATAAAAACTTTGAGGTTCGCCGATGACATTGTAATTCTGTCATAGACAGCTAAGGACTTGGAGGAGCAGTTGAGTGGAATGGATAGTGTCTTGAAGGGAGGGTATAAGATGAACATCAACAAAATCAAAACAAGCATAATGGAATGTAGTCGAATTAAGTCGGGTGATGCTGAGGGAATTAGATTAGGAAATGAGACACTTAAAGTAGTAAAGGAGTTTTGCTATTTGGGGAGCAAAATAACTGATGATGGTTGAAGTAGAGAGTATATAAAATGTAGACTGGCAATGGCAAAGAAAGCCTTTCTGAAGAAGAGAAATTTGTTAACATCGAGTATTGATTTAAGTGTCAGGAAGTCATTTCCGAAAGTATTTGTATGGAGTGTAGCCATGTATGGAAGTGAAACATGGATGACAAATAGTTTAGACAAGAAGAGAATAGAAGCTTTCGAAATGTTGTGCTACAGAAGAATGCTGAAGATTAGATGGGTAGATCATATAACTAATGAGGAAGTATTGAATAGGATTGGGGAGAAGAGAAGTTTGTGGCACAACTTGACTAGAAGAAGGGATCGGTTAGTAGGATATGTTCTGAGGCATCGAGGGATCACCAATTTAGTATTGGAGGGCAGCGTGGAGGGTAAAAATCGTAGAAGGAGACCAAGAGATGAATATACCAAGCAGATTCAGAAGGATGTAGGTTGCAGTAGGTACTGGGAGATGAAGAAACTTGCACAGGATAGAGTAGCATGGAGAGCTGCATCAAACAGGCTCAGGAGTGAAGACCACCACCACCACAACAACAACAACAACAACAACAACAACAACAACAACAGTGGGTTTACACACGTTTTCCTTTTTTTTCGTTTTCTGACCCCCCTCCCATGTCACTGCATTAACAGGTTGTTCCTCATACAATCTATCACATGATAACCTTTATGTTCCAGGTTACTTCTCTGGAAGCTTTATCTTTGAGCATAACAAATGCAGGTAATCAGTCCCCTGTAATGGTATGATTGTGTAACTGTTAGTTTGGCATCCACATCTGTTAGTATAGGGCAGTTCCCGTGAATGTATCACTTAGAGCCATATTTGTTGTTAACTGGATTCAGCTGTTTCAAAAAATTTACACTGCTAGTTTCGAAAGCAATCAGAAAAGGTTACTTCTAAGCTATTAATTTATTCTGCACATTTATTTTTATTTTGAAACTTGAAACTTTATGTGATTTAATTAATTTTGTTGTTACTTAACTTCTGTAAATAGTCAGCATTCAGCCCTTTATATGGACATATAACACCATGGAAACATGCTATATAATTAAAAGCAAGCTACAGTCAGAGGTGGATTTTCTATTTTTTCTAAAGTGTTTTGCAATCTATTAACAATCTTACATTACTTGGCAAGAAAGCAATCACATTTGTAGCAGCTGGCCGCGGTGGTCTCACGGTTCTAGGCGCGCAGTCCGGAACCGTGCGACTGCTATGGTCGCAGGTTTGAATCCTGCCTTGGGCATGGATGTGTGTGATGTCCTTAGGTTAGTTAGGTTTAAGTAGTTCTAAGTTCTAGGGGACTGATGACCACAGCAGTTGAGTCCCATAGTGCTCAGAGCCATTTTTTGAACATTTGTAGCAATGAACTCACAACATTCTAATTTTTGTAAAAGCAGGGAATGACAGAATGAGGCTTACTGAGCTAAGGAAAATCTTTCCTGTGAAATAAAGATAAAACAATAATCAAACTATAGGCAGTCAATTTGCAAGTACATATTTGTGAAGTGAAATTATGCTGCTGGGTAACATATCAATACCATGTTGCTCCACTCTGTGCACTGTTAGCTGAATGGATCCGTCATGGCATACTGTCCACAAAGTATTGTTCAAGCCTGTCACACACTATGGTTGCAGTCCTTCTGAGGTAATACAGTGTGTGAGAATGATTTCTGCTATGATGCATTGCATTTTTCATCTAGTTCCAAGCATACTCAATTTGGATTCAGATCAGTAGAGCAGATAACACATGCTGTTCCATTCAGTTGATTCCTGCCTCCTGGAGGAAGAGGAAGATGTTTACAAGGTGGTTGCGGTGTGCCCTGGCATGATTGCCTTGAGAGGTAAAACCCATGACTGAAAAGTTGACTGTAGGACTGGATAGTAGAGTAGAGAAGCCTGTGCAGATACAGCAAAGAGCTAAGTTAACACTTGACAGTGATAAATTACGGTATAACAGTCCAAAATATGACTGGCCAACATTTCTGCTGCAAACATTGGACTATTAGCTTGAAATATGCATTGAGATCTTAAATGATAATCATCAGGCATCAAACATGTCCTGAACTTATCGGTGAACAGATCCTGATCTCATTGTGCCACTGATCAGTGTTTCTTTCCAGGTGCTGTTGTGCGGCCACCGAACCTTATCATCATCATCATCAACATCATTTTCAGATTTCAATTTCTTAACATGTGGCAGTTCTGTGTAGGCGGGATTTGTACTGTCGCAATACCTGACAAAAATAGCGAAGCACCCAGAAGACATGGTCATACGTTAATGTCACTTTGTACTCGTGCATACCAACAACGGGCATGTAAATAATTGGAGACAGAAAGGCCGCCAGAGTGCATTAGCTTTTTCATGTTTGTTATTGTTACTGAGCCTTGTAGGGTATATAAGGGTGGTGTGAACAATATCAAATGCTGAGTGATTACTGTGAAGGACAATGAGATGATTCATACTCATGTGAGGCAGTGTTGTCACCATCTGACAGATTTTGAAAGGGGTCTCCTGCACTTCGTCATTTGGCTGGCTAGTCAAATTGTACAATATCCAATTGTTTGGGGGCATTTGGAGGTGTAGGTGGCCTGATGTTGGACTGCATGGGAATGTGAGGCAAGGCATACTCCTTGTTGAGGTATTGTGGATCAAGCCCATTGGGACCCCTTCACGTACGTGCCTGTTATCCAAAATCTCCCTGCACCATTGGTTGGAGTGCATCAGCAGCCAGAATAGAGAATTAATACCCCACGTATCAGCTGTCATTAACACGACAACACAAATATCTATATTTCAAATGGTGCCTGCAAGCATAGACAGCTGATAAATGGCATCATTTGGTGTTCAGTGATGAATAATGGTTCTTCGCTACCCCAGATGATGATTATTTTAGAGTATGGTGGTGACTTAGGGAGAAGTCCCATTTGACCAATGCTTTGGAGAGGCAGAGCAGTATTATTCCACTTTCAACAAAGCAGTGTGTATGTGTTGGGGTGGGGGGTGGGGGGGGGGGGGGGGGGGCTGCGGGATGTGCACATATGAACTGTCTGCATTATGTTGAGGTACTCCCACTCCCGTGGCCAGCAAGATCCCCAAGAACATGTGTGGTGCCAGCTCAGATGCCAACTGCATCCCAGTGCCATTATCTAGGATCCAAGATATCAAGGACTAGTTACAACAACTGAGGGCCAGGTTGCCTGAAGGGAGAATATAATGGCTTTATGACACACTTCAATATTAAATAAGTGTGCGCATCCATAAAAGTCTGGGGTTAACAAACAAATTTTTCCATCAAGGCAGACCCATAAATGCCACATTCTGGAGGGGATTTGTGACTGCCTTCTCCTGATATGTTGTGGAATGTCAGTTGTGTGTATGTATTAAGTGACAGCTGATTCAGGCTTGTGCAGTGTAATATTGTGTTTTGGTTTTCATCAAGAATGGAAGAGAAAAGGTAAACCCCAGTGTCGGCATGCAATCTAATCTCTCAATACCCCTTTTTGCTGGACATGTCACCTAGAAATTACACACAACACATTATGGCAAATTTTGAAACTGAATCCGTGACATCGCTGCAAGACCTGCTAATCAGGAACTTTACATCAACCCTTTCCCCTCCTTGCTAGCCAAATATCTCAAAGAAAATTTCTTCTACCTCCAAATTTTAAAACAATTACCTCAGATCAGATACTATCACAATTGTAAGACTCAATGTCTGCACTGCCAGGTTATTTGTAAATTTGACTCTATTTTGTAACTGGTGAAAAAAATTCACTTTTTTTGTTGGGCAGTGTAATTGTAACAGATGCTAAAGAGGCAAAATTGATCATGTGGACATGGTTGTGTACTGTTTGGGTCTATACAGCCCTCCCAGTTGCCTCCAAAGAAGCTGTGTTCAGTACTGTTGCATTTTCCTCAGGTTACCTAAGAGCCATAATTTGTAGGTACCAATCATCAACTTATAGCATTATTTCTGAGTAACCACAACAAAGCAAATTGTCAGTGATTTGTTCCATATGACAGAGACAGAATGTTCAAATGACATCGCTATGGGAATGCCAATTCAGAAGGTGGCTAAGTGTGCTGAGAAGTCTTCTTGTTGTAAAGTAGGAAAAAGTGTGCAGTCTAAACTCAAATTCAGATTCTTTATTAGTCATTCAGCATTGTTACATGCAATAGACTTCGTCAGTTCACTTAACCTATTAATTTTACAAAAAAAAAATTTACATATTTAAGTTGATATTGGGCATTTCTAAAAATTCTTCTAATGAATAGAATGGATTAGTTAACAAGAAGTTATGAACATTGTCTTTAAATAATTTGTCAGGCTTGATTGACCCATTTTTAGACAATTTGTTATATATTTTAATTGCCATATACTTATGACTATTGTTAGTTTTAGCTAATCTATTTTGTGGCAACAGCAGAGAAGTACATGTTCTTGTATAGTAGCCATGTCTTTCATTTGTTACACTTAAATTAGGTAGTTCAGCAAGTATGTAGTTAACACTGTCAAGAATATATAAATTAATTACTGTTAAAATTCTGTATTTAGTGAACAATGGTTTGCAATGTGTTCTATTATCTACCTTAGCCATCACTCTGATTGCTTTCTTCTGGATCACCATAATTTCATTTATTTTTCTGCTGTTTCCCCAGAGTATTAACCCATATCTTAAAACAGATTGAAAAAAGGCAACGTACGCTGTCCTTACGTACTCAAATGTCACGCAACACATCAGCCTCTTCAACAAATATATAACTCTTGACAACCTAACCACTATGTGATCAACATGAGAGTTCCATGTTAGACTGTTGTCAAGTACAATACCTAAAAACTTTGCCTTTTGTTTTTCTATTTTTGTAGTCTTTGATAGACTGAACCACATATTCTGAGTCTTTTCCTCATTTAATAGCAGACCATTGGCATTAAACCCAGATGCTGCATTTTCTTTTGCCAATTTCATATCACTTACAAGGTTATCAAGTACATGGTTTACAGACAGAAAAGTTGTGTCATCTGCATACATATATGTCTTTACCTCTATATTTCCTGGTAAGTCATTTATGTGTACAAGGAAAAGAAGTGGTCCCAATTTAGATCCCTGTGGCAGTCCATGTTGAACCTCGAGTATGTTTGACAGATGACTTCCTGAACTCACCACCTGATTCCTTTTATTGAGGTATGACCATCTGAGGCACTCTTGACAGAGTTAAAGTCTGCAACAGGTGTGCTGTCATTTTCTTCTTGTAGTGTTATAATTATGGAAACTCCTGATCTACAAATTAAATTTTATTGCAGAAACTGTAACATATATAGTGACATACTTCAAGTATTTGACAAAAACATTTTCCACTTGAGTATGTCCCCATTACTGGACAGATGGGTGGCAACTCTTTAGTACATAACTTCCTGAAAAAGTTTGGAAAACTGTGCGAGGAGAATGTGTCACGGATACAGTGAACCATCTTTTAATCTGTCCAGAAAAATGTCCAAATTAATGACACATCTAACCAAAATATTGCAGCCTATATGGCCTTGGACTTTTAATTGTATTATTAGAAATGTGATTAACACTATGTTTGTATTTACTTTTAATGTCCTGATTTTTCTTACTTGTCATGAGAACGTATTAGAAATTTTTATTTTGCTAGAGCTCCTTCTTTGGTGCAGTTTTCTGCTTTCTCTTCGGCACTACTTGCAACAGCTTTCTCAGCTGCTTTTAAAAATTAGTATTTAAAATATATTCCATATATAAATTGCCCTTTCTCCCATCCTGTTCAACAGAAATAGGATCATCTTCTGTAGCTCCTTTCCTCATCTCTCATTTAATGATATTTCACATTAGGTTTGATTTTGTCTGAGCTGTAAATATCACACAAGATGTACGTATTCCTGTATTTCATTTTCTAACTTCATTTAATATTCTGCTGTACATAATATCAAAGTTTTTCCAAGTTAATAATGATACTGATTATTTTGTAAGTACTAATTTTTCATTTGAAGATGCTGTGATACCTGTAATGATCCAGTTTCTTCTATAGCATCCTGGTACTGAATTATGTTTCTGGGATAATTGATTTGAAGAATGGATGCAGATTTATGTAGAAACATTACAGCTGACATTGGGCACAATGTAAGCTGCACCCCAGTCAATACCTTTTAAGTGTTCTTTAAAACCATCCATAGTGTTTTCATTTAATGGTCACATTGTTTTTTTTAAATGTTTGTGAACTGTACATGCAGGTAAGTTACAGAATGTGAATAACTGTATAGTTATCTGACTGTCCATTTACCACAGGGTAGGCATGTCTTTGTTGGACTACCATTGTTGTCTCCAGCTAATTGAGTAGGGAAACTAGGAATGGCTAACAGAATATTTAAATTGTTTTGTTGTCAGATTTCCCTCAGAAACATACAATGACATTGCCACAGATTAGTAATATTTTCCTTCTGTATGAGAGGCAGCATAACATAATTTTGCCACTTACACTTTACTATAAATTAAAAGTGCTTATTTTTGCACTCTTAGCTTACAGTTCATCCTCATCAGCTCTATTATTTTGTTCAACAATATCTCTCTATGCTGGTCCCATGTTTTATAATGCCATGTACCTGCCTTCATTTAGGCCTTCCTCTCAGTCTTTTCTCTACCCTTAAAATCCAACCAAGGACTTACCGTATTTACTCGAATCTAAGCCGCACTTTTTTCCGGTTTTTGTAATCCAAAAAACCGCCTGCAGCTTAGAATCGAGTGCAAAGCAAGCGGAAGTTCTGAAAAATGTTGGTACTTGGTAGGTGCCGCCACAACTAACTTCTGCCGTCGAATATATGTAGCGCTACACAGGCATGCTTTGTAGGCACAGAGATAAATACTGGCGCCAAAACCTCTGCGTCAGTTAATAAATTTAAAAAAAAAAGTGGAAGACGAGCTTTTTTTTCTCCGCCCCGAGTTTCGACCACTGCATTTTCATACATTATCCAACGAAGTAAATACAAATTCCGTATTGTTCATCTTAGAAAGTAGCAGAATTTCAATGTACTACGAAAATCTGACTGGCAAGACTGTTGCTAATAGGATCCTGATGAAAAGTGAATCACGTGCAGTTTTCTCTTCACCATAAGAATAATACGAATATAAACATTTTGCCATGTATTCTTTCGTGTTTGCTGCTATCTCATTTAAATCCTGTCTGCCTAATAAACTACGAAACTACAGTGAGACAACAGCAAACGTGGAAGAATATACGTATCGTGTCATGTTTATATTCGTATTATTCTTATGCCTAATAGTGATACAGTCAGAAATGAAGCACGGCAACTGACTGGATTTTTAAATCTAAAATGACTAATTTCTGTGCAGAATTTGATGTACTAAAGAAGCGGCCGCAAAGATTTTCAAACGGAGAAAAATTTTCGCCTAACTCTCGTTCAGAACATGTCCTATCAAACGCAGTCTATTATTTGGTTCTTGTTGATCATTATCAAAGAAAGCAGCAGTGTAAGTAACAACAAGTAGCAGTCACTTGCCATTGTTTCGCTAATGAGACAATTCCTCTCTTTTTTTTAATTGTAAGCGGCGGTAGCGCGCACAAAAAGCAAGCCACGCCGCGGGCGGCGACAGGCCGTAAACACTCACTATCAGAATGCGACAAACAATGCATGACGCAGTACAGTAATGCATTTTCAGCTTAGAGTGACGTAAACGCCTATAACAAAGAAAACGGCACTTATCAGATCAAAGCAAAATAAGCAATCGATTCAAACCACACGAAGCACGTGAAAAAGGGAGGGTACCCGTATAAATACGGACGCAGTGCCTGACGCATAGCAATGGCTACCTGGTAAAGCTTAACTGCTAAGCTTACGACTCAAACCAAACTATTGTAGCTGTATCGTCTTTCATTCGACCTAAATTGTGTCTCATATTACAATGGACCAACTTTGTTGCGATTTGAAGGTGCGGCCTAAAACTTTTCTCTCCCCTTGAATTTCGAGTCTCAAATTTCAGGTGCGGCTTAGATTCGGGAATTTTTTTTTTCCTTGATTTCGAGTCTCATTTTTCAGGTGCGGCTTAGATTTGAGTGCGGCTTAGATTCGAGTAAATATGGTACTTGCTCCAGTACTAAAATTACAAAAGAGAGCCACACCATGCGTTGCAAATGTATCACCTAGAGAATCCTGCAGAAATAAATTCAGGGAGCTAAAAATTTTAACAGTAGCATCAGAGAGAGAGAGAGAGAGAGAGAGAGAGAGAGAGAGAGAGAGAGAGAGAGAGAGAGAGTGTGTGTGTGTGTGTGTGTGTGTGTGTGTGTGTGTGTGTGTGTCTTACAGTGTTAATATTATATTGAAATAAAAAATTAAATAGTGTGTCAGTATAAATTCTGTATAACGTACTATTATGACATTTCCTGTGAAAATTCTATAAAATATATGTATGTGTACTATTTTTTTGTAACTAGCTATGTATATGTGAGATTTATGCAAACATGAAGTGTCCAATATCATTGTAAGAAATTATCCATGGGCAAATAAAGAACGAAGAATAAAGCTCCCACTCACCTGGCCACATGTGTTGCCCTCCTCCACCTCTATTTCATTTTCATTTTGATCACAACTACACCTTTCACTACAGTCTGTGCCCTGATCTATTTATTTATGTCTCAGTCTTCCAGTAATTCTCACCTTACATCTCGCGACTGCTGTCACTGAACAGCATAGAGTTTCTGAATGGTTTTTGCATTAAATATGCAGTTTGGAAAACCACACATCATTTAACAAGAGCTCTCCAAACTATTTTTGCTCTTCTACTTAAGCTGTGTTTAGTTTTTGTCTTCAGTAGTTCTAAATACTCATAAATCAGTACAGTGACTTCATTGTTTTAATTTATATGATTCTCTTTTCAATGTGTTTTATCCTATTTTGATCATAACATAATTTGTTTTCCTCACCTATCATTTTTAATTATTTTAATTACACTGTTTACAGATGCTGACGGTTCAATCCCGTCTCTGGCCATCCTGATTTAGGTTTTCCGTGATTTCCCTAAATCGTTTCAGGCAAATGCCGGGATGCTTCCTTTGAAAGGGCACGGCCGATTTCCTTCCCAATCCTTCCCTAACCCGAGCTTGCGCTCCATCTCTAATGACCTCGTTGTCGACGGGACGTTAAAACACTAACCACCACCACTACAGATGCTGAAAGCTGCTCTCTATTCGTATTGGACTACCATGAATAGCCAGCTAATTTGTGATCACTTACATTATGTTTCTCTATCCATGTGTTCTCCTGTCATCATAAAGATAAATTTCATCAGTTCCTTTCCAGCTTTAATGTTGTTCAAAATGAACAGACAATTAATTTAATTTAATTCTACAATCTATTCCTTCCCTGCTCCCACTACTCTCATCCCTGTGTAAACTTACATGTTTTACATGAATTACTTAACTGATAATTTTATGTAGGGACGTGACAATCTTCAATGAGCAGCCCACTATAATTCCAGCAATAGAGAAGTCCATGATGTATAAGTTTAGTAATGTTAATGTTTTGCTAGTAATGGATATTAGCTGCCTGAATGAAAAGGGGGAAGGCAGACCTACTGTAAGTGGAATGTGAACAATGTTATGATTCGACATTTTTTGCTAAGACAAACCACTGTGATTAATGTAAATCATTTCAACAGCCAGAGAAGTTCCTAATGTTAACTAGCGACTGGATTTAGCACCTATGAATTACTGAAAATTCACTTTCATTTAAACATTAAGCCTAATTATTACATAGTTATGTTTATTGAAATATTTTGCAAGAACCCAAGTATGATCTTTGTCATAATAAGATTACAATCAATGGAGATGAAAAATGGAAATTATTCAGTAACTGTAAATTCCAATATGTTTACAAAATGCTCTTGTTTACAAAATGCTCTTACCTCATCAGGATTTGATTTCTCTCCTTTGCTGACAACACATGTTATATTGGTCCCAATGATTTCTTCTTGACCATCTGGATATTCTCTTATAGCTACAAGACCAACATTCTGCTTTAGTGATTCCTTCCACATTATTCTAGTGTCTTCCATAGATGTTTTATCTGCCATTAAATTAATTGTCTTGCAAATATCCTCATCTCGGACAAAGTATACCATCATGAGTCTGTCAACAATTTCTTCATGCATTTCAGGAGTGGCATCCTGTATTCTGTAGACAAGCTTAGAACCATCTGCTAAAGTTGTTTTGCCTTCACACCTAGCCCAAACTTGAGGAAATGCAACATCAGCTGGCCTCTTCCAGTTTGATGGCATTTTGTTTATTTTGATTCAGTGAACATAAAATGCTGAAACCAAGGGATTTCTGTGGCCTTCTTATATGGTGTCATTGACTGAACTGTGCCACATGAGAGGTCATTATCATGGTTATGAAATGAAGTAAGATCTTATCTAGAATTTCTGGCACTTTAGCTTGAATAACATGATAAAAGGCAGGGATTGTTTAGAAGGTCGTAAGTCATCTTATCTCTAGAAAAGAACTTATTTTGTTATCAGACACTACCACCTCTTAAGATTTTTTTTTTCCCTTCCTGTCTTATGTAATTGTGTATTTCTTATAAGTCATCTCCAAAGACAGAGAGCCAGGGAATGTCAAGAGGCAGTACATTTGTGTTAGTGAAAGGAAAGAAACAAATTGTTTAAATGATGGATGTACAGCTTTATCTTGCCTTAACTTACTACTTAATTACTTACTTACTAACTTACTTAAGTCATAGATAAATCTGCCTCAATTTTTGTAAAAGAAGAGAGAAACACAAAATATTAAACACCAAAATGTAATGTATGAAATAAATGATTCCTTATGTTAAAGATAAACTGAAACAAAAAAATCACCCATTGTAGGAATATTGCGAAAATAGCAAGACTGATGGAGAGAAAGACAAAAAATAAGATTACTGAAATGATTTAAAAACATATTCTTCCTTTTTCACCGTCCATCAAGAAGGAGAGTATATATATGGAATGAACCGCAAAACAAAAACAATTTTTTAAAATCTTTTATGTGGTGTACTGCATACAAAAGTGTCACTTTGCTACACATCAGTTACTATACATCTGTTGAAGCCTAGAGAAAACTGTGACTATTGTATTTCATGCTGCTGTCATTTGAGTTTCTTCTTTACCTGGGTAGGAGTGAAAGGCAGACGCATTGTACAATGCCACTTACATAAAAGCTTCAATTCTTATATGCATAAAGTAATTAGTATACAAACTGCTGATGATATGGGTTCCAGTTACTTTCTAGATGCACCTATACAAACTCAATCCTTTGATTGTGCTGTTACTTTAAGTCTTAAATTATACACAGACTTAAATGAATATCTTATATTTGTATTGACATAAATTAGATTAGGAAAGGCGTAAGTTTTGTTGTTTGGGCAGAAAAATAACTGATGGTGACCAAAGTAGAGAGAATATAAAATGCAGCTGGCAGCAGCTACAACAGCATATCTGTAAAAAGAAATCTTTTCACATTTAACACAAATTTAAGAGTTAGTAAATCTTTACTGAAGGTATTTATCTGGATTGTAGCCCTGCACAGAACAGAAATATGTGAATAATCAGTACAGTCAAGAAGAGATTAGAAGCTTTTGAAATATGCTGGTACAGAAGATTGCTGAAGATTTGATGGGTGGATTAGACAACTAATGAAGAGGCTCAGAATGAAACTGCACAGAACAGAAATGTATGGTATAACTACATTAAAAGAAGGAGTCACACGATGGGACACATCCAAAAGCTTCAAGGAATCATTAGTTTGCTAATGGAGATTTGATTGATTGATTGATTGATTGATTGATTGATCCATTTTCATCTACAGCTGCACAATGTGCAAGAGATATTTGGATTTTTTTGTCAATATTAACAGTTTTACATATACTATACCTTTGTACATAATAACACACATTAATATATCAATTAATGAAGAATACTTAAATAAATGTTGTTACGCTATATACAGAGAGACAAAATACAAATGTTCTTCTGAATGAGACTACGTTGGATAAACACAAAAATTTAGTTTTGTAGGTATTCATTTACTGTGTAAAAACAGTGATCAACCATGTATGACTTCAGTTTAGATTTGAAGTGACCAATGTTTTGTATGTGTTTAATGGTATCTGGTAAGGCATTGTATAGTTTGATACTAGGATGGATAAGGCTGTTTTGAAATAACTTTGTGTTGGTGCTTTGAACATGTACATCCAATTTTTGTCTTGTATCATAGCTGTGTATTGTGTGATTTTGAGTGATTAGTGAGTAAAAGACATTTAGTACCACTAACTATATTTGCACTTCCAGCTAAAATACACTGAGCACAAAAACCAAGGAACGCTATATTACTCACATAAAACTCAGAGCATACAATAGCATCAGAGAGGTCTATTATATTTCACATGGTGGACTTTGCCGCCTTCTCACACAAAATATGTTGTTCACACCATTCCAACACCCCTCTTGGAACATATATTTTGTGGTTTGCCTTTACAAGATAAACCAAATAGCCCCACAGTCTTTTCAGATTTTTCCTTTTCGAAGGGCTATGGTAGAAAGTCAGCCAACATGTCTTCTGTGTGCAGGTAGTCCACGGTGATGTCCTGTCACTCTATGTGGTCCTGAATAAAATGGTGTCTTACATCAATATGTTTTGTCCTAGCACTAGTGACATCATTTTTAGCTAGCTTAATGGCTCCTTTATTGTCACAGAAGATCATTATAGGTTCCATGATTAAATTGGGTTTTATTTGACATATTAATGTTCTTAGCCACAATACTTCCTGTTTGGTGTAAGATAGCGCCATATAGTTGGCCTCTGCAGTACTCAATGCTACAGTTTTTTGCTTTTGACAGGACCATGAAATGAGGCTCCCCATTAATTTAAAGCAGCAGCCAGTAGTGGAGTGCCTATCTCCCAATTCACTCCCCATTGCTTCTTTCCGTTCTTGAGAGTTCAGGCTACTCATTGCTTCTTCTACTGTTGCTGGCTCATCATTAAAAGATTGGGCTGAATACATCTCAAAATCTGGATATTCTTTCAGTTTTGGTATGCGAGAAGAATGCCTTACGTTGTTCTCTTCATTTTTTTCATACTCAAACTCATTGTCATGATAAATAATCTCCATTTGCCTTTGACTGTCCTCTTCCTGTTCTTCAACTTCTCCTTCTTCACATAATGTTTCGTTCTCGGAACTAGGTCAGTTAACTTAGAAGTCTTGCCCTCTTCAGAGCCCTTTGCATTTTCAAAGAGTACTACATCTCTGCTTGTAACTATCCTTTTAGTCAATGGATCCATTAATCGGTAGCCCTTTGAATTCCCACAATAGCCTACAAAAATATACTTTTTAGCTTTTGGGTCCTATTTTCCTCTCAGCTGTTTTGGAATGTGCGCCATTGCATCACACCCAAAAACCCTTCTATTGCTTAGGTCAGGTTTCCTTCCTGTCCATATCTCTTAGGGGGTTCTATACCCTAATGCTTTTGTAAGTGATCTATTGTCCAAGTTAACAGCTGTTGATACCGCCTCTGCC
Source organism: Schistocerca piceifrons (assembly GCF_021461385.2). Lineage (NCBI taxonomy): Eukaryota > Metazoa > Arthropoda > Insecta > Orthoptera > Acrididae > Schistocerca > Schistocerca piceifrons. Next base: position 551,774,237 of record NC_060143.1, read on the forward strand.
CAAAATTCTATTGATAATCCAGCATCAGTTATCATGCTCCTTACTTTTTCGACAATGGTCCTATTAGCCCTCTCAGCAACCCCATTTTGAGGTGGGCTGTACCTTATGGTAGTTTCATGCCTGATTCTGATTTTTGCCAGAAGTGTCTTCAATTTCTGGTTAATATATTCTCTCCTGTTATCAGACCTGATGATCTTAATTTTCTTTTCCATCCACGTTTTGACCATATTATGATATTCCTCACAAGTGTCACGCTCTTGGTCTTTGGAACTAAGAAAATAAACATGAATATATCGTGAATAGTCATCAATAAATGTAAGAAAATAACAACTCCCACCTATGGATTCGCACTCCATTGGGCCATATGGATTAACTGCAAGGCCTCCATCCTCAAATGCACTTCATAATTTGTCCCAGACATCTTTCATTCTCACAGCTTTTTCAATGTGAACATAATTCACTGAGTCAACCAGTAATATCAACTTTGATTTTGCTTTCCTCTCCTTTCTTGAATAATTCTGATGTGTGGATTTCATTGTCCTATCCACCAGGTCCCATAGTTCATGCAAATGTAAATACACTTCTACTGCAAATTTCCACGTTACATAGTTTTTGTGACTCATAAGTCTTTTAATCTGGGGAATTTGTGCCATGCCCATTTTAACGGCACCTTTGATCTTTCTTAACGTAAAGAATAGTACAGAAGAATAATGCAAAAGAGTTGCATTCATCTTGTAAGGATAAATCATACTTCTTACAAGTTCACTTTTCCAATACTTTCTCACGGCTATATTATGGATGTATTTATTCCAAATGCATCGCTAGGCCCATAACTTATTAGAGTCAACACAGATGAATAAGTAATAGTGAGTAAAAGACATTTAGTACCAGTAACTATATTTGAACTTCCAGGTGAAATACATTGAACACAACAACCAAGGAACACTATATTACACACATAAAACTCAGAGCGTACAATAGCACCAGAGAGGTCTATTACATTTCACATGATGCACTTTGCCGCCATCTCACACGAAATATATTGTTCACACAGTTCCAACAGTTTAAGAGTAGGGACATAAAAAGTCTTCACTACAGTTAGCACATTAAAATGGATTTAGGTTGCACATGTTACACAGAGATGAAGAGGTTTCAATAGGACAGAGCTGTGTCGAATCAGTCTTTGGATTGAAGGCCATAGCCACAACTGCAATCAGCCAGCGTATGTTTACGCTTGCAAAACTCAAACAGTAGTTGATAAATTGACTTACAATTTTTACACAACATTTCAGTTGAGTACACACATTTTATATACTTATTTTTAAGTACATATAATATATTAATAAATACTTATTACATATGAAAGGTAAACATTATTACTAAAAATCTTGAAATGTTCTTGATGAATTTATTTCAAATTTTCACATGGTACACTAATGAAGATTCAGATAGACATAGGCTATAAGTTTTAATATAGATAAATTATAAATGTATATGAAGGAAAAACATTGTTAACAAATATTTCAAAAAGTATTTGACTGATTTACTTAAAATATTTATACATTTCTCTAATAAATTTTTATACTCTTAATTTGCAATAATAATAAAAAAGGCTCAAGGTCAGTGGGGGGGGGGGGGGGGAGGAGATGGACAGAGAGGTGGGGGGAAATTAACATATAGAGTGTGGGAAGGAGAAGATGGACAGATGGGGCAGGAAGAGATGGAAGGAGAGGGAGAGAAGGTACTTGATATGGACAAAGAGAGGGAGAGAGGAGGAGGGGATGGACAGACACACTGGGAGAAGGAGATTATGACATGCTTTCTCTTTTCTATAATAGTTTTGCAGCATGGCTCCCAATAAACTATTATTTATACATTAGATACACTTTTCAAAAATTTAAATTATTTGCTGTGACCTATTTGTACATTGTCATTTCACTTTTAATCCCATACATTGTGGAGCACAATCCCTCAATCAATATTTTTGTATCAGTGGCAGATATCACCATTTTTCCTGTTTATTTACTAACACACAGAAGTCAGTAATGAAAACAAAAAACAATGGTAAAGATTTGAAGCATAGTAGACTCCGTACTTAATATTACACTCACTTTGAATACAATGTCATGGCAACATCTTTCAGTATGGAGTGTTATCTCAGTGTATTCCTATTTCCAGGAGCCATTGAATTTCCTTAATGAGAATTTGTGGTCTTATTTTCAAAACAGTCATCATTTGATTCAGTATCTCTGCCGTATACGTACATCTTTGGTTATTATGATAACATGAGCAGCTACATCGTCACAGTGCTCTCTTATTCTCATTAATTTAAACACACTTCAAACTTGATAATTTTAAATGAATATGGTTATTTTGCATTTTCTGTAAGTCTCAAATTTTTTTAAAAACTTTGTACAAGCATTAAAGTCATCTTTGAAACTCCTGTATAACATACAAAGTCTCTTGCAGTCACAGTATACTCAGAGATACATTATTGAATAGCTGTGTCACAAGGAAGCTCACAAGCAGTGTAACCCATAGGATTTCATTGTGATAGAGGAAGGGTAGTGCATCAGTGGCAACTATGGAGGAGGTGGGCATAAGGCATGTTTGCCCTCACTGTCAAATCCTACACTCAATGTAGCCAGTGAGGACTCCTTTCCGTCAGCAATCTTATCAGTGCCTAATATCAACAATCAATTGCAGGCAGTGTTATCTCAACAGGATCATCAAGCAGTTGTGCCTGGAAAGGACATGACACTCCAGAACAATCAACAGAAGCAATCCCTCACAACAACTGAAACACATAGAAAACAGTAAACCTGCAGAAGCAAACGTGGATAATTTGAACCATTACTGTAGCATACCTCCTGGCAATACACACAATACATCACTGACAACAATTATAAGTATGCAGCAGAAGAAATGGATGTCTACCACTGTTTGTCATTGAACAGCCAAGAGAAGAACAGCAAAACATTGGTCCTCTTTGGATGTATTTGGTAATAAAGTCACCATAGTTCACATTTCCGCTTGTCAGGAATGCCACACTAATCCCCTTTTTTGTATGAATTGAATTGTGAATTGTGTTTTATTCATCTCATGGCGTACATTTGCAATCCATTTGGTTTGGGTACAGGAGACATGTCAAAAATTTATAATACACAATTACACTGCTTTTTACGTTAATAAATTATTATTGCACTACAATAAATAATAATGCTATAAGGGTATTTCTTGGAATATGTAACACATTGTATCCATCTCAAATTTCCAGTATGTCCTGCATGAATTCATCCACTGAGTAATAACACTTCAGTGTTAGTACCTCATATAGCTTTCTTTTAAGTGGACCTAAATTCATCTGCATCAACTTGTTCCCTTTTAATTTATTACAAATATTCATTTCCATGACTTGAGGTCCCTGGGCATGCAGTCTGAGGTGGTGGGTGGGGAGCATAAAATTTTCTTTGTTTCTAGTATCGTGTGAATGGACAAAATGGTTTCCCTCAAATAATTCATGTCTGGTGTGCAAAAATATAGTAATCTCATAACTGTATAAGGGTGGCAGAGCTAATATTTTAAGGTTTCTAGATAATGGTCAACATGGTTCTTTGTGATTTGCAGTGCACATATTTCGAATGATTTTATTCTGTATTTTTAGTATCCACACTATGTTTGTCAAGTTACCATAAAAAAACCAGACTGTAATAATGGATTCAAAGTGGCTTGTATATGCTACTTTTTGTATGTCCAAGTCAGTTTCAGTTGATAATATTTGCATTGCAAACACAAAGCTGCTCAGTTTGTTTGCTAGGTATTCAATGTATGCCTGCCAACTCAAATTTTTGTCTACATTTAAAGCTAAGAATTTGACTGACATGAGTCAAGTTCTTCTATATCTTGGTTGTTGTGTGCAATCTTAATCTGCTCACATTTTGACTGTTTTGAACTGCATCATGTGAGTCGTAGATATGTTTAGATTCAACCCATTTAGCTGAAACCAAGTTTCTAAGGTATAGTGGGTACTGATCGCAGATTTGGGAATTTTTTCCAAATCCTGATCTTCAACTAAGACAGAAGTATCATCTGTAAATAGAACTGATGGGGAATTGATATTTAATGGCAAGTCATTAACATAGAAGAGAAGTAGGACTGGGCCTAATATGGAGCCTTGTGGAACACCCTGAGATATTTTTTTCCAGTCAGAAAAATAATATGTGCCGTTTGAAGAGATCCTAACTCTTTTCTTTCTGTTTGATAAGTAGGATTTAAGCCATTGTAGGGCACTGCTGGTAATGCCATACTTTTCAAGCAAGCATGGTTTACATAATCAAATGTCTTCACAAGGTCACAGAAAATTCCTGACACCTTATTTCTCTTGTCTAATGATGTACTTATTTTCTCAATGAAACTATTAACTGCATCTGTGGTGCTTTTCCCCTGCTGAAAACCAAATTGATGGTTTAGAATAACAGAATACTTTGCAGTGAAGTTTTGGATTTGTGCAGCAGCAAGTTTTTCAAATATTTTAGGTATGACTGGGAGAAATGAGATAGGGCAATAATTTCTCATAATCTCTCTTGATCCCGTCTTGAAGAGTGGTTTGACTTTGGCATATTTCTGTACCTCTGGGAAACAGCCCTCTTCAAAACACTGATTTATTATTTGAGATAGTGGGTTTTCAATTTTATTCTGTACTGCTTTAATAACTTTGGTGGGTATTCCATCCCAACATGCACATTTTTTTGTTTCTTAATGTTAGAATAGCATTTTCTACATCCTCCTCAGTAACTTTTAAGAATTTTGTAATGTTTTCAGAGTTTTCACCTATGCCAAAGGGATTTACTTTGTTGTGATAATCTGTTACATCTACCTCACACTTTGTCACACTTATAAAGAATTCATTAAAGTACTCCGGTATTTGAATTGGACTTACAATATTACTTCCTTTAGCGTCAATTTTGGAAATTTCTTGGTTACAGTCTTTAACACCTAACTCAGATTTAATGACTGACCACATGACCTTTGTCTTATTTTTATAATTTAAAATTAGCCTGTTATTTTCCAGTTGTTTTGCTGCCTTGAAAACTCTTTTAAATATGGTTTTATAGAGTATAACATATTTAATGAAATCAATATCTTTATTATATTTTAGTTCTCTGTGCAGTTGCCTTTTCCTTTATGCCCTGGGTAATCCACTCGAATTTATTTGTTATTTTGTTGCTGCAGAGCCTATGTGGAAATGTTTTGTTAAAGACACCAAGAAAACTATTTAGGAATTTCTAAAAGTTTTCATCACTTGAGCTACAATGATCAAAAGGCCATGATTTCTCCTTTAGCTTCTCACTAAATGCTAGCAAGTTTTCTTTGCTAAAGTTCCTGCTCACATGGGTTCTCATATGTGAAACATTCCTGTCTGTCTTCAGCAGCTCAATGAACAATGCACAATGATCTGAAATACCTAGATCTAGACAAAATTTATACACATCTTCATATATGTAATTAGTTAGAACATTGTCAATACAGGTTGCTGATTGTCCATTGTCTCTGGTAGATTCAAAGAAATTCAATTTGAAACATTTCTTTACAAAGTCTGTGAATCTTGAAGTGTGGCTACTGTCACATGTGATATCAGTATTAAAATCAGCAGCTATTACAATTTTTTTCTTTTTTCTCTACAAAAGGACTTCTAGCAAAATTTGAAACTTAGATAAGAATAGTTCTGTTGTTGATGTCACTGGAATTCTGTATATTGAGATTATTATAATGTTTGCTAGTGAGTCCACTATTTCTACACAATAGTTTTAAAACATGCATTCATCATTTAAACAATTAAAACAGTTTCTTGTCTCACAATTTATATTACTATGTAGAAGTATACATGAGCCTCCACATGACTTATTTCTTCTGTGTACATGTCAGTGCTTATGAACTGGCATCAGACTAATGTTATGTTACACGTATGCTACAGCAATGGCCTCAGACAGAAAGTTCTTTATCACCCCTAATACAAGAAGTTCCACCTGTGCATAGTGCACTCACTTCATTATCAATCTACATAGCGCTTGCATTAGGTTGTCAACAATTTACCATGTGTCCGATGTCTTGGTTATCAAACCCATGCAATTTAACTCCTATCAGTGACAACATTCACATAGTACAGTGAGTGCTATGGCAAGTAAACCCTTCATTCATTTAGAGTGTACAGTACAGAATAATATCATTAGGATGTCATGGTGAATTCAATTGTCTATAGTGCCTCACTTCATGGCAATGGCCATTAAGAATATACTTCAGTGAGATCCATGCTGAATAAAAGCAAACAAGGAAAGCCTTCTAAGATTTGTCAAGGAACACATTGTATCCAAATGCTCTGTTGTGGCAAAATGGTTGTAGTGGGATAAATTATTAAAATGGGATAGAATACAAATATGTCCAGCTGAACAAATAGTCCACCCCTGTGAAAGTTATTGGGATCACTGGCCATGCAAAGAAATATTATTTTTGTATATAGATCCCTGAAGACCAAAATAACAACTGAGAGCTATTGCCAACACCATCAGCCACCTAAAAATAAAAAGTCAGGAGGACAATGGTTCAAATCAGCATCTGGCGATCCTGATTTAAGTCTTCTGTGATTCCCCAAAATCACTCCAGACAAATGCTGAGTTGGTTCCTTTGGAAGAGCGTGGCCAATTTCCTTTACCATCCTTGCAACTTTCTGAGTTGTGCTCCATCTCTATTGACCTGGATGCTGATACGACATTAAATCCTAATTCTCCTTCCTTCCAAAAGTAATAATTGACTATCTAAATATCCATCACTGAAACTTAGACCCATTCAGTAAAGAAAATGCTGATAAGCTATTGAAAAAACCAGTACAATAGGATGACCTAGTAGTATAAGATAATGGTACACTGAGACTTAACAGCACCCACAAACATAGCAGTGCAGCCAATATTAGCCTCGCATCACCAAATTTTGTTTTCTGACGTTGTTGGGAAGTATTAAATGATCCCTCTGGGTTGGACTGCCTACCAGTATTCATAAAGAGTGAAAATACAAAAGGTACTTGGAACAAAAATTTTCCCATTCTATAAATGGAACTCCAGAAGAGCAAAATGGACTGAATATAGTAGGAGCATGTAGAGGAACTCTGGCTCAAGTTTAAAAGAATAGTTGACCATTACTGGATAGATATGTACCCAGTAGAACAGTTCATAATGGGAGGGCCCCTCCATGGTGTGCAGTCAGCGTGAAGAAACTTGTAAAGAAGCTGAGATTACTGCCTAATAGGTGTAAAGCATAGCACAGCGCTATAGATAGAGAGATACTGAATGAGATGCGTTTGGCTGTCAAGAGACCAATGCATGATCATGATGTTTTCAATGACTACCATAGCAGAATAATGTAAGGTGATTTTTGCAGAACACAAAGAAATTCTAGTCGTATGTAAAGGCTCTTAGTGGTACCATAGTTAGTGTCCAGTCCCTAGTGAATGAGACAGGAACTGAAACTGAAGATAGCAAAGCAAAAGTGAAATGCTCAACTCCATTTTCAAATGTGCCTTTACAAAAGAAATTTCAGGAGAATTGCCCTAGTTTAATCCTCGTGCCACCGAAAAGATAAATGAAGTAAATATTAATGTCAATGGGGTTGAGAAACGGCTGAAATCATTGAAATTGAAGAAAGCTTCATGCCCAGCTGAAATAGTTAAAATGGAAGAAAGCTTCAGTCCCCAATGGAATCCTTGTCAGACCCTATACTGAATTTGCAGCTGTGTTAGATCCTCTTCTAAATATAATCTATTGTAGATCTCTCAAACAGAAAACCATGCCCAGTTCTTGGAAAAAGGCACTGGTCACATTAATCTACAAGAAGGTTGTATAAGTGATCCACAAAACTACCATCCAATAACCCCTACATCAATTTGTTGTAGAATCTTAGTACATATTCTGAGCTTGAACGTAATGATGTAACTTGAACACAATGGCCTCCTCAGTGCCAACCATTATGGATTCCAAAAACATCAGTCATGTGAAACCTAACCTGCACTTTTCTCACATGACATACTGAAAGCTTTTGACCAAGCCACTGAGGTAGATGCAGTGTTTCTTGATTTCCGAAAACCATTTGACTCAGTACTGTACATATGCTTATGGTCAAAATACAATCAAGTGAAATTTGTGACTGGACTGAGGACTTTTTGGTAGGGAGGACACAGCATGTAATCTTGGATGGAGAGTCCTTGTCAGATGTAAAAGTAACTTTGGGTGTACTGCAGAGGAAGTTTGTTGGGGCACTTGCTGCTCATGTTGCATATTAATGGCCTCAAAGACAAAATTAATAGTAAAATCAGGCTTTTTGCAGATGATGCAGTTATCTATAATGAAGTACTATCTGAGATAAGCTGTATAAATATTCAGTCAGATCTTGATAAGATTTCAATGTGGTACAGTCATTGGCAACTTGCTCTAAATATTCAGAAATGGAAAATTTTGCACTTCACAGAATGAAAAAATGTAGTATCCTATGACTATAATATCAATGAGTCACTGGTGGAATTGGCCAACTCATACAAATACCTCTGTGTAACACTTTGTAGGGATATGAAAGGGAATGATCATGTAGGATCAGTTGTGAATAAAACAGGTGGTAGACTTTGGTTTGTTGGTAGATTACTAGGGAAGTGCAATCAGTCAACAGAAGAGATTGCTTACAAATCACTCATGCAAATGGTTCTAGAATATTGCTCAAGTGTGTGGGACAGATAGGACTAACAGGTGATATTGACTGTATAAAGAGAAGGGCAGCACGAATGGTCACTGGTTTGTTTGATTCATGGGAGAGTGTCATAGACATCATGAAGGAAGTGAACTGGTAGACTCTTGAATACAGACCTAAACTACCCAAGAAAGTGTGTTAAGAAAGGATTAAGAACTGGCTTTAAATGATTACTCTAGGAATATACTACAAGCTGCTAACATCACTGACAGAGGGATCATGAGGATAGATTAGAATAATTACACTACTGGCCATTAAAATTGCTATACCAAGAAGAAATGCAGATGATAAACGGGTATTCATTGGACAAATATATTATACAAGAACTGAAATGTGATTACATTTTCACAAAATTTGGGTGCATAGATCCTGAGAAATCAGTACCCAGAACAACCACCTCTGGCCGTAATAACGACCTTGATATGCCTGGGCATTGAGTCAAACACAGCTTGGATGGTGTGTACAGGTACAGCTGCCCATACAGCTTCAACACAATACCACAGTTCATCAAGAATAGTGATTGGCGTATTGTGATGAGCCAGTTGCTCGGCCTCCATTGACCAGACGTTTTCCATTGCTGAGATATCTGGAGAATGTGCTGGCCAGGGCAGCTGTCCAACATTTTCTGTATCCAGAAAGGCCCGTACAGGACCTGCAACATGCGGTCATGCATTATCCTGCTGAAATGTAGGGTTTCGCAGGGATCGAATGAAGGGTAGAGCCATGGGTTGTAACACATCTGAAATGTAACGTCAACTGTTCAAAGTGCTGTCAATGTGAACAAGAGGTGACCAAGATGTGAAACCAATGGCACCCCATACCATCACGCCGGGTGATACGCCAGTATGACAATGACGAATACATGCTTCCAATGTGCGTTCACCACAATGTCGCCAAAAATGGATGCTGTAAACAGAACCTGGATTCATCTGAAAAAATGACGTTTTGCCATTCATGCACCCAGGTTCGTCATTGAGTACACCATCGCAGTCACTCCTGTCTGTGATGCAGCATCAAGGGTAACTGCAGCCATGGTCTCTGAGCTGATAGTCCATGCTGCTGCAAACGTCGTCGAACTGTTCGTGCAGATGGTTGTTGTCTTGCAAATGTCCCCATCTGTCGACTCAGGGATTGAGACGTGGCTGCACGATCCATTACAGCCATGCGGATAAGATGCCTGTCATCTCGACTGCTAGTGATACAAGGCCATTGGGATCCAGCACGGTGTTCTGTATTACCCCCCTGAACCCATCGATTCCATATTCTGCTAACAGTCATTGGATCTTGACCAACATGAGTAGCAATGCCACAATACGATAAACCACAATCACGATAGGCTACAATCCAACCTTTATCAAAGTCGGAAAAGTGATGGCACGTATTTCTACTCCTTACATGAGGCATCACAACAACCTTTCACCAGGCAACACCGGTCAAGTGCTGCTTGTGCTCATGTCAGCACGTTGTAGGTGTTGCAACCGGTGCCAACCTTGTGTGAATGCTCTGAAAAGCTAATCATTTGCATATCATAGCATCTTCTTCCTGTCAGTTAAATTTCATGTCTATAGCACATCATCTTTGTGGTGTAGCAATTTTAATGGCCAGTAGTGTAATATGATGATAATGATGTTGGTGGGGCACTCAACATTGTGGTCATCATCACCCGTACAAGTTACAAATCTCTCCATTTTCACACTTGGCACTTCCCGAATGGTGATGAGATGATGAGGACAACACAAACACCAAGTCCCTGGGTTACAATAATTACTGCACACACAGAGACATTCTAACAATCATTATTACCATGCTCCATATTTGAATAGAACAAGAAGAAAACTTCATAACTGGTACAATGGGATATACCCTCTGCTATGCACATCATGGTGGTTTGCAGAGTATAGATGTAGATGTAAATATGACCCACTTGTAACAGACAAGCACAAAAGTTTCAAAGAAACTGGGTATGCTTGGACAGATTATCTGGACTTGGAGAGCATCATAGATGCTGATAGATCAAACCTGATCTGATGGGATGGAATGTGTAAGACTGTGGCCCAAGAAAGTGGAGAAGCTAAGGATGAACATTTCTTGAACTGAGTACAGGCCAAGATGAATTAATCTGGTTTAGAAAATAAAACAAATGGAAAGAGTTGGTGAGACCCATAATAGCTTCTCCAAAGGAACCTGAATAAACAATGTGTGAAGAAGGTTAAAAGAGTAAGAGTAAGATGGATACAAGTATGGCACCCAGCCAGAGAGCATCCAATACGCAATGTTGTGCCACCTTGCAGAGAAAAAAAGAATCCATTTGGTCGTCTTCATCTTATACAGTGTCCAACCCCTGGCAGGGTCTGGTTAGCACAAAAGCCTCCATCTTCTCATGCCCTCCCACCAGGTTTCTCTCTCTTCTCAGTCCAATATACTCCTCTCTTCTCAGTCATCCTCAAAGTCTCTAGTCTCCAGTTGTAATTTCACGGGCCTGTCTTAGTATCTTGCCAGCTCCCATTCTTTTAATATGCCCATCCTATCTTAATCCCCCCATTAACCATGAACATTTCCGTTGGTGGGGAGGCTTGCGTGCCTCAGCGATACAGATAGCCGTGCCATAGGTGCAACCACAATGAAGGGGTATCTATTGAGAGGCCAGACAAACGTGTGGTTCCTGAAGAGGGGCAGCAGCCTTTTCAGTAGTTGCAGGGGCAACAGTCTGGATGATTGACTGATTTGGCCTTGCAACGCTAACCAAAACGGCCTTGCTGTGCTGGTACTGCAAACGGCTGAGAGCAAGGGGAAACTACAGCCATAATTTTCCCCTAGGACATGCAGCTTTATTTTATGGTTAAATGATGATGGTGTCCTCTTGGGGGAAATATTCCGGAGGTAGAATAGTTCCCCATTCAGATCTCCGGGCGGGGACTACTCAGAAGGATGTTGTTATCAGGAGTAAGAAAACTAGCATTCTACGGGTTGGAGTGTGGAATGTCAGATCCCTTAATCGGGCAGGTAGGTTAGAAAATCTAAAAAGGGAAATGGATAGGTTGGACAGGTTAAAGTTAGATATCGTGGGAATTAGTGAAGTTTGGTGGCAGGAGGAACAAGACTTCTGATCAGGAGAATACAGGGTTATAAATACAAAATGCAGGAGTAGGTTTAATAATGAATAAAAAAAACAGGAATGCGGGTAAGCTATTACAAACAGCATAGTCAACACATTATTGTGGCCAAGATAGATATGACGCCCACGCCTACCACAGTAGTGCAAGATATATATGCCAACTAGCTCCGCAGATGACGAAGAGATTGATGAAATGTATGGTGAGATAAAAGAAATTATTCAGATAGTGAAGGGAGACAAAAATTTAATAGTCATGGGTGACTGGAATTCTATAGTAGGAAAGGGAAGAGAAGGAAATATAGTAGGTGAATACGGAATGGGTGTAAGGAATGAAAGAGGAAGTCACCTGGCAGAATTTTGCACAGAGCGTAACTTAACCTTAGCTACTTAGCCTTAGCTTACTTGGTACATAGAAATCCTTGGGTAACAGAAGAGATATTGAATTTAATTGATGAAAGAAGAAAATACAAAAATACAGTAAATGAAGCAGGCAAAAAGGATTACAAACGTCTCAAAAATGAGATCGATGGGAAGTGCAAAATGGCTAAGTAGGGATGGCTAGAGGACAAATGTAAGGGTGTAGAGGCATATATCACTAGGTGTAAGATAGATACCGCCTACAGAAAAATCAAAAGAGACCTTTGGAGAAAGGAGAACCACTTGCCTGGATATCAAGAGCTCAGATGAAAACCCAGTTCTAAGCAAAGAAGGGAAAGCAGAAAGGTGGAAGGAGTGTAATAGAACTACTGATAGCCTTGGGAGAGCCAGCCCTAACAAAACTCTACCATCTGGTGAGCAAGATGTATGAGACAGGCAAAATACCCTCAGACTTCGAGAAGAATATAATAATTCCAATCCCAAAGAAAGCAGGTGTTGACATATGTGAAAATTACCGAACTATCAGTTTAATAAGCTATGGCTGCAAAATACTAACACGAATTCTTTACAGACGAATGGAAAAACTGGTAGAAGCTGACATCGGGGAAGATCAGTTTGGATTCTGTAGAAATGTTGGAACACGTGAGGCAATACTGAACCTACAACTTATCTTAGAAAATAGATTAAGGAAAGGCAAACCTACATTTCTAGCATTTGTAGACTTAGAGAAAGCTTTGACAATGTTGACTGGAATACTCTCTTTCAAATTCTGAAGGTGGTGGGGATAAAATACAGGGAGCAAAAGGCTATTTACAATTTCAATTTGTACAGAAACCAGATGACAGTTATTAGGGTCAGGGGCATGAAAGGGAAGCAGTGCTTGGGAAGGGAGTGAGACAGGGTTGTAGCCTATCCCCAATATTATTCAATCTGTATATTGAGCAAGCAGTAAAGGAAACAAAAGAAAAAACTGGAATAGGAATTAAAATCCATGGAGAAGAAATAAAAACTTTAAGGTTCACCAATGACATTGTAATTCTGTCAGAGACAGCAAAGGACCTGGAAGAGCAGCTGAACGGAATGGACAGTGTCTTGAAAGGAGGATATAAGATGATCATCAACAAAAGCAAAACGAGGATAATGGAATTTAGTCTAATTAAATCTGGTGATGCTGAGGGAATTAGATCAGGAAATGAGACGCTTAAAGTAGTAAATGAGTTTTGCTATCTGGGTAGCAAAATAACTGATGATGGTCAAAGTAGAGAGGATATAAAATGTAGACTGGCAATGGCAAGGAAAGTGTTTCTGAGGAAGACAAATTTGTTAACATTGAGTATAGATTTAAGTGTGAGGAAGTCGTTTCTGAAAATATTTGTGCGGAGTGTAGCTATAGAAGGATGCTGAGGTTTAGGTGCGTAGATCACATAACTAATGAGGAAGTACTGAATTAAATTGGGAAGAAGTGAAATTTGTGGCACAACTTGACTAGAAGAAGGGATCGGTTGGTAGGACGTGTTCTGAGGCATCAAGGGATCACCAATTTAGTATTGGAGGGCAGCGTGGAGGGTATAAATCATAGAGGGACACCAAGAGATGAATACACTAAGCAGATTCAGAAGGATGTAGGTTGCAGTAAGTACTGGGAGATGAAGAAGCTTGCACAGGATAGAGTAGCATGGAGAGCTGCATCAGACTTATCTGAGGACTGAAGACCAGAACAACAAATAACTATCTCAATCTCATCTTTTTGATGGTCTCTTGCACATCTTGTCATTTACTGTCTCTTTCACCATCTCATTCCTTATTCTATCTGTTCTAGTAAGTCCTATTCTGCTTCTTTGAAATTTCATCTTGCAAGCCTGCCCTCTGCTCATCTTGCTTTTCTTCAGTACCCACATTTCTGGTTCATATTTCTGATATGTACTACTGGAGCATAATATGCTCAGTATAATATGTGCTCAATTTTTGGCAGTACATTGTTGCTCCAGAGCAGGCCTGTTACTCTCCAGCAAATCCAGGCTTCCCTTTCACTTATATCCTTATCATTACCCCCACTGTCTTCTGTGCTCCCCAGGTACTTGAAACTTTCCACTTTCTTTAATACTTGCCCTCTAATATTTACATCCATTGCTACTCTCCTCTTATTCCTCATTGTTATCATCACTTCACATTTCTTTGCATTAATTTTAAGTTTTTACTCTCCCACCACTTCCTACATTTAACCATTCTTGTACCCCTCCTTCTCCATTTTTCAACATCATTAAATCATCTGCAAACACAAGTGCTTTCATTTTTTCATCTCCAAAAGTTCTACTGTCACCTCCATATAACATGTTAGTTTTTGAATCAGGAGTCACAGGATGCGGGCTGTGATGTTATCCATGCATCTGGGTAAGATTACTCATTTACATGGTCCATCAGGAGATAGAAGTGGTCGAAAATGATCGAAGGGTAGCGGTTGTAAGGGCAGAGGAGAAAAAGTGCCAAGGCAAGCACCAAGGGGAAAAAACCTCTGCGACAGTAGGATGGGTAGTAAGGGCAGTAGCGGCTTGCTAGCTGCAACAGAGCATGCAAGGTGAGGTAAAGTTAGTGTGAGGTATCGTGCATCATTACCTATGTGCTGCATGTTCGATAACTGGGTCAGTCCGGGTGCAGCAGCTGGGCTTGTGTGTAGTCTCCTGAGCCTGCCGTCGCTTCCTCCCTGTAACAAAGGAATTCAGTGCAGCAATGCATGCATTGCTATTACACTCTCTACTGTGCCGTGTCATCAGTGACTTGGTACAGCTTCATCAGGCTGGTGTGGAACAGTGGCGGCCAACCGCCGTTCGGTGTCCTCCTCTACTGCACGGTGCAGCTCTTCTGCAGCTGAGCCTCGATCAGCTGCACTTGTTCAGAGAGCTGTGCCGCTTCATCATCGGAGAAATGCAGGCCGTTCGCTCGCGCTTGCTTGATGAACGTTGCCGCTTTGACTTCTCAGCCCCTAACAGGGGCTGCCCCTGTGGCGGTCGGCGTCACCGCCAGTACTGCTGGGGTGGTGGTTGTCTTCTTTGTACCTTTCACCTGTGGTGCTGCTGGGGCAGCCGCTGGGACAGGCACGCAAACATCCTTCTTTGAGGTTGCAGGAGTATTCGCAGGTACTACTGCATGGAGGCCTTGGGTGAAGACTGCATGGAGTTGCCTCAAGGCCTCTTCCTTGTCTGCAGCCACTGCAGCTTCGAAGGCAGTTATCTCCACCGCCATGATGACTTTAAGGGCTGCAGTGGCCTCCTTTATGGCGGTGCCGAGTTCGAGGCCACGGTTCCTCTCAGGGATGCGAGCTGCATCCTGACCGCCCGTCTCCAGGCGGTCATCCCCGCCCCTGGCAAGTTGAGCTGCTACTGCGTTGTCCCTCAGCTGCGCCAGGTTGGACTGCACCGTATACTGTTGCCGACATTGTCTTCTCTTCTTCCGCTGCATTGTTGCGGCCGTGGCCACCTCACCACCTTCGGTACAGTTGCGGCTTGAGAAAGCCGGGCAACCGCGCCACCTGGTGAAGTGCAGGCCACCACACCAGACACAAGTCAGCAGAACGTTACTACTGCAGTCACAGGTGCGGTTGCTGTGCTCATCTGAGCACTTGACACACCGCGCCGCATTGCGGCAATACTTCACAACATGACCCTCGCCCTGGCAGCTGAAGCACTAGGGCTGGGGTCCATGGCATGTTTGGGAGAGCTTCTGTCATAACCGGGAAGCCCAGTAGCTTCCGCAAGTCGAAGATGTTGCTCCCGCCTTTAGCTGTTTGCATGGTCATGGCATAGTGTGGCGCCCGCTTCTTGTTGGTCCTGTTGTGAAACCTTCCAGTTGCATTACCAAACTCGATTTGCAGCTGCCCTTCCCAGACCCACTGACTCATCACAGCACTAAGGTAACCCCCTGAAGAGTGCCTTGGTCGTCTTCATCCTCCCTATAGAAGGTGCCTTCTCACATGCCAGGCGGTGCGTCAACGATGTTGTCGGCCACTGTGTCCTTGATCCCCCTGTGGTTGGCCACGTTTGCAGCTCGAACGCAGATCAGCGAGTCTGTATCGACAGACTCGTAGACCACCTCGTTCTTAGCGCAATTCATCATAATGTTGAACAGCACTGTCCACCCACCTTTGCACTTGATGTACAAAGGGGGGACAGGATACGACTCATCTTCTTGCGACTTCCTTGCTTGGTCAGCAGTGGCAGGTTTCCTCTGTGCATACTTCTTTCCCATGCTGCAGGGCACAGAACACGACAATCTGAAGGTGTTGTGAAAACAACACATGACAATTTGCTTCCTGTGGTGCCCACAGCACAGAAACCTCTTCACAAGCTCTCAACAGCCAAGTAAGTGGAGCGTACAATGGCAGCGATGCGCTTGCCTTGCTAGCTCAGGCCGAAGTCAGGCTCATCCATAATGGTAATGAAAAGTAGAAAGGCAGTGCACTTCCTTTCTTCAGCCTATTTCTCTGTTCAGAGAAGTCTTTCATATCTCCTTGTACTTTCATACCACACACTTCTTCCTCTTTTTCTGTGTGTGGTCAGCATGGTTGTTTATGAGAATTGGCATGGTTAATATAATGGGTGGCCAGGTGCCCTTGCTGTCAACCCCAATTAACCCCCCACCCCCACCCCACCCCTCTCCAGGAGGGAATATATTTACCTCAACTGTCTGTGTGTCATGTTGTCCAAGGGAAAGTGTGCGAACATTTTCCAAGTGTTTGTGAATTGTGTAACTGAAGCAGGACTTGGGCACAATCCTGGTGCTCACCTAGCGATTCAATCTGGGGCCAGCACACGTGACCAAATCCCAAAAGGAGTGTTCTATGATTCATGGCTATCTGGGCCTTTACATCACTCACACTTTCTTAATAATTTTCCTTTATTCTTCTCCTAGTCAGCCTTACAATTCCTCTTCTGTGAAGGGTTTCCCAATTCTTGTTACACTTCACAATATCATATACTTTCTCAACATTCAGGAAGACCATCGCTAAATCCTTACCATATTGGTAGTGTCTCTCTTGGTGCCGCCTTATGCTAAAAGTTAGATTCACTGTCAACCTTCTTGGTCTAATACCATATTGTTCCTCTCCCATTGTGACTCCTGCTATCTTTTTCTATGGTCTTCATTTGGTGAACATCTTAAATAATGTATAGTTTAATACTCGTGCTATACCAGAGTAAAAATCTGGGAAGCTACCATACTGCAGTCTGTTGTACAGATGTGTCACATTTCTATCATGTGTCACGATATTGGAAGGTCTTCTCTTCTCAAACCTAAACTAGAATGAAGAGTTCAGAATCATAGTATCCTGTTAGCTGAAAGGGAAAAGGGATAAATGAAATATATGTTCCTTTAGTTAGTAATTCATTTCTGGGCCTAGTCAGTGTTTCCAGAATGCAGCAACTCCAGTGACCTTGCCGCATTTAAGTCCTGTGTTTGTTCCAGTAGAGGGCATACAAGCAAGTGGGCGGATCTTGTGTTGTTCCACACTTCCAGGACATGCCTCTGTCAGCTGGAAGGATGCCCCTTTTCTGCATGGTGGTCTTGCAATAGGGTTGTCCACCCTAAAAGTCATCTCTAAATGGAGTAGGGGATATTTTTTCCTGGAGCTTTCATTGCAAGGGTATCTGACGGCAGGTTACTCTTCCACCTGCTGCTGCCTGTAAGGTGTCATGATTCCTTATCCAACAATTACCACATTTTTGCCTCACATAGATCGATGGTAAGAAAAATTGATAGTCAAGTGCCACTAGCACTATGTGAGTTGTGTCAGGAGGTCAAGATTGGAGTCCATAAAGTCTGGGTAGAACTGTGAGCTACGTGTTGTGTTCCACCAACTGAGTGAGTCTCCACCACCATGGGTTGACCCTCATAAAAACGTTACCAATTCATGGAAAATGATATTCCTAACATAGTTTAATAAGGATCTATCATAGACTGTATATTCGTGTTTGTGTCAACTGTGTTGGTCCCTCATTGGACTGCAGTGAGGATTGCGGGTTAACCATTGCTACAGTGTGTGACACAATAACAAAAATACTGACCTGTGATGAGATTAACAGTAACCAGAAGTGTGAGATGAAAATAGTGTCTGTCTCAAAATTGTCTTTAATGAGAATATATCAGTCAAACAGTGTAAAGCATCTTGGTATTGGTTATTGCAAAACACTTTTATCATTGGCCGGAACATTGTTGAGCAGCCACACCCTGATAACAAATGACTACTGAAGCAGATAAATCCAACTAGTATTTATCTATTAGGCCACAAATACATCAAAATGAATGTCAGGGTGCTATTTTGCTTAGTAACAAATTATGTCATGGTAATTGGGAGTGTTTCATCTTGGGTTATTGTGAAAGGATGATTTCAATTCTCATTGCAGAATAGACTACAGAATACAGTATTTTATCTAGTTGCTGAATTTTATCTTAGTGATGTGTAAAGTGACAGCTGAAATTTTCAGATGGACAGTAATGATATAATTTTTAAAGTGATAGGGTCCGCACCTACAATGATTTTTTTGAAAGATTTCATGAAGCCTTCAGCTGCTATTCTCTTTATTTCCTGTACGACTGAACAACTATGGCCTTAGGACATTTTCAAGTATTTTATGGATGATTTTTTAGTAGCAGATTATGTCATATACATCATTGCTCCTATGACACCATGTTATGCTCATAAAAAAAATTCGAAGTGTTCATGCTATTTTAGGAGCACATTACTTTTGAGTAGTTCATTAAAATCTCTGTCAGACTGATCTTTCAGATGGATGTAAATTTCAGTTTCTTCCATTACATCCATGATTTTTCCTTTGTGTAACTTATGTAATATTTATATCTAAAAAGAAAGATGATGAAACTTACCAAACAAAAGCGCTGGCAGGTCGATAGACACACAAACAAACACAAACATACACACAAAATTCTAGCTTTCGCAACCAATGGTTGCCTCGTCAGGAAAGAGGGAAGGAGAAGGAAAGACAAAAGGATATGGGTTTTAAGGGAGAGGGTAAACTCTTTGCCTTTACAAATGTCTGCTTGTGTCTGTGTATGTGTGGATGGATATGTGTGTGTGTGCGAGTGTATACCTGTCCTTTTTCCCCCTAAGGTAAGTCTTTCCGCTCCCGGGATTGGAATGACTCCTTACCCTCTCCCTTAAAACCCATATCCTTTTGTCTTTCCTTCTCCTTCCCTCTTTGCTGACGAGGCAACCATTGGTTGCGAAAGCTAGAATTTTGTGTGTATGTTTGTGTTTGTTTGTGTGTCTATCGACCTGCCAGCGCTTTTGTTTGGTAAGTTTCATCATCTTTCTTTTTAGATATATTTTTCCCACGTGGAATGTTTCCCTCTATTATATTCATATCATTATGTAATATTTAAAGTGATCTATTTACATTAGGTATTTTGTGGTTGGTGTCTTTTAAGTATGCAGCAAAGGTGAATGGGTTATTGTCACTTATTGTCATATGTTCTTTAAATTGTGTACTAACTTTTCTTCCTGTTTGTCCAATATAAAATTTTGGGCATTCTTCACACTTAATTTTGTAGGTTCCTGATTTATGTAGTATGTGTCTCAACAGTCATTGCAGATTGTTAGTGCTTCTGTAACTGGTGTATAATATTGTATCCTTGAAAAATCAAGTAATTTTATTGGAAATAATACCTACATATGGCCATACAAGAACTTTATTTTTCTGTGGCTCATTTTTGTCTCTAGTTAAAGTTATTTCATCTACGGGACTGGCATGTGTTTGATTAGTTTTTTGAATAACGTGTCTACTAACTATTTAGGATAACCGTTGCTTCTAGCTACATTTCAGAGACAATCTAGTTCTTGCTCAATTGTTTCTTTTTTCGGTGGTAAGTTGTTTAGTCTATGTAACACAGAATGAAAATATGCAAGCTTATGGGATCTTGGATGGCATTACTGGTTGTGGATAATTATGTCTGTTGTCACTGGTTTACGAAAAGTATCAAATATGTGTCAGATTTTTCATTTGAAATTTTTAAATCCAGAAAGTTCATGCTCTTGCCTTTTTCTCTTTCCCTAGTGAAATTAATTTTTGGATGCAGACTGTTGAATTGTGAATGCATGATGTTGCAGTCATCTGTTATACCATCAAATAAGATTAAGATGTCGTCGACATATCTATAGTAATAAACAATTTTTTTGGCTGTTTGAGTGAAGCTGTTAAATTTTTTTTTTCTTTTTTTTTTTTCTAAAGTGTTAACGAAAATAGCAGCTAATGTACCTGCTAGAAATGAGCCCATTGCCACCCCATGTTTTTGGAGATAAATTTTGTTATGAAATGAGAAATAATTGTAGGAAGGGATTAACTGTAGAAGTTCTGTTACTACCAACAACCTACTAACAATTACTACCATTAACAATCTACAATTATTGTTGAGTCACATATCATGTAAATCAGAATCATTTTTGCAATCAGGAATCTACAACAGAACTTCTACAATTAATCACTTCCTACAATTATGGAGTTGTTTGATTCTGTTGATAAAGTTGTAGGTGTTCTTGATGTGATGCACACAACAACCCACATGCGATGCAAGGAGACTGGCCAGGTGTTTTGCCAATCTGTAAGTAGGTGACCCAATGGTGTTGAAAACATTGCACTGCATGTGGGTCGTTGTGTGAATCACATCAAGAACACCAATGACTGCATCTTAGTCAAGGAGATATAATGGTTAGTTTTGATGTGGTCTTCCTGTTTACACATTTTCCGGTCAAAGACTGTGTAGATCTCCTCTCCCAGTTATTTGATAGCACAAGTGTGGGACTGTTTAAGCACACGTTGACATCATCATATTTCCTACATGGTGGCCAGTATTTCGACCAGTTGGACGGCGTGGCTATGGGAAGCCCATTAGCTCCATCCATAGCCAACCTTTTTATGGAAAAATTTGAAGACATCACCTTGGACATGGCTCCAGCTAAGCCAAGTTGCTTCTATCGTTATGTCGATGACACTTTTTATCATCTGGCCCCATGGTCGTGAAATTCTGGGATAATTCTTAGAATACCTGAACAGCATTCACGGCCACATCAAGTTTACAATGTAAGTAAAGACAGATGGTGCATTGGCCTTCTTTGACCTCATTCGATGGAAAACCAACGGGCACCTCAGCCATGGTGTCTACAGGAAACCGACACACACAGATCAGTATCTGCACTCTCTCAGCCACCACCATCTGGCACAAAAAGATGGTGTTCTGGATACCCTCATCCAGCATGCTAAAGTCATCTCTGATGCTGAAAGTCTGCCACTAGAACTGAGCCACCTCTGAAAAGTCTTCCGGAAAAATGGGTACAGCCACAGACAGGTGTCACAGGCTGTATCTGGTGCGACATGCAAGAAGCCCACCAACAGAGAAGATAACACCACTGAAGAAGAAAGCAAGAAACTTATGTTTTTGCCTTTCTGCAGAACAGTGTCAGGAAAGATTAGCCAGCTCCTGAAGAGATATAACATTTCATCGGTCTTCAGGCCTCCAGCAAAAATTTGACAGTTCATGAGGCCTGTGAAGGACGATCTAGGGCTTAGAATGCCTGGAGTGTACAAGGTACCATATCAGTGTGGCTGTTACTACATCGGCCAAACAGAACGCACTGTTGAGCAATGCCGGATGGAACATGAAAGTTGCTTATGCCTACACTATCCAGAAAAATCATCCGTAGCAGAACACACCTTAGAAAATGGACACCAAATTCTATTCGACGAAACATCTCTCATTATGAGGATGAAGGGATTTTTGGATAGCATCATAAAAGAAGATATTGAAATAAAAACCTCTGAAAACACCGTCAACAAGGACGGCAGTTTGCAGCTCAGCATAGTCTGGGACCCGGCCATTACGAGGTTAAAATGGATGTCATGGACGCAGGATGAAAATTTACCATATATGGCGAGGAAGAGAGCACTCATGACAACACAGCCAGCAGTGCGGCTATATAACAACATGGCCACTGCGACACAGCTGCCAGTCTTACCACTTGACAATGACTGCGGAGAGCTCGGTCAAAAGCTCATGTGATTTTAACTACCTGACATGGCTGGAAGCCCAAGAAAATTTTATTAATTCATATCACCGTGAAACCATGCATTCATACGTACAGGTTTATGTGTTTATTAAGATATGATGTGTATCTTATTTCATTGTTGTGTCCAGAAATATGAATGTTGAAGTTAGTGTTTTATTTGGGTAGGCTTTTGCTTATTACTGTATTTAATGGGGATAGTTATTTTGTCAGTTTGAGGTAAACTGAAGTGAAACAGTGAAAACTGATTTAATTAATGGCTAATTAGAAAGAGTTTAGGTTAACAAAGGTTGTTTTATAATAATTGCCAGTGGGTTATAATTAGTCAGGATGTCATCTGAACCAGAGCAAGAGGTTTTCGATGTAGTAGCTGGGAAAAAGGAAGTAGAGCAAGAAGACAGAGAAGATTCAGGAATCAGTGACTGTGGATTGTCACTTGACAGCCCATTACGTCTTTCTACCAGATACCCTGAGACATCAATGAAACTACCAAGAGACAAATCTGACATTAATGGGGGCAATCACATATAACTTCAACAGCAATCACAAAGTTTTTATGCGAAAATGAAGAGAAGAGGGCACAAGGAAGCAAAGAACATATGGAGAAGATATTACAAGAAAACAAAGGGCAGAGGGTGCAGGAAAATGAAGAAAGATTGCATAAAACCCAACAGCACTTAGATAAAATGAATCAAAAAAATGTTAAAAGAAAGTAAAGAAAAAAAAGAAGACACAGAGAAGACACAAGAACAATGAAACCTGAAGAAAGGGTTACAAGAATTTGAGGAGGAAATGAAGAGAGACTTAGATGAAAGAGATACTAAACTGCAGCAGAACATAGACCTATTCCACAAAGATCTGAGAAAGATGGGAGAAAAGATAGCAGGAGGGGCCGTGGAAGACATTAAGGAAGTTAAAACTAAATTAGAGAGGAAGATTCAAGAAGTAGAGACACATCATGATCAAGAGATCATAGAAGTAAAATAGAGGTAGCAACAATTTAAAATTGCTGTTGATGGGCCAGGAAAGAGAAAAAAGGATCTGGTGGTAAGTTTAAAAATGGTGATAGAAGTACAGAGGCAAGAAGACAATCAGAAAGTTGCAGACGACATTAAGCAGTTGCAGGATGGCATACACCATCTGGAGAATAAAACTGAAGAGATCAATAGGAAGATTAGCAGCATGACCTTAACAATGCAGGATGGTAATATTATTGCATTAGTGAACAGTGATAACAGGCATATCCAAACTAATATAGAGCAAAAGTATAAACACAAGGGTTCATTGCACCTGGTGATGTTTGCTAAGTGGTTAAGAGGGGTTTTCCCAGCACATTTTAGGGATGCAGATGAAATTTAGTTTGAATAGACAGAATGGAGGATGAAGTTTTCACTTTGGGAGGTTAAGAACAAAGAAGAAGAGCAATTATGACCAATTTGTAGAAGAATTCCTGAAGAAGTACTGGTCCAAGAGTCATCAATATGCAATGCTCAAAGTTTTACTACATCAAAAATCTCTTAACACATGTAGGGGTACCATGAGAGAATTTGTTGAACATTTTGGGAGCTGAATGAGACATTGGAGCCATGAGTAAATGATGATAACAGCAATAAAGAGGAGGCTGAGCTGAAGGATACAAGAAAACCTGTCTGGGAGTCTGATTAAAGACAGAGATACATTAATGGAAGTATTGGAGTAGTTGGAGCCCTTTGATACAGGAAAACAACCAAATGAATGGTCAAAACTATTGGGGAAATAACTACCAATGAAATCAGTTTAACAGCTCACCAAGTTATAGAGGAAGGGATGGTGGCTGTGATATAGCAGCTGTGGGAATAGCCAGTTTCACATGATCAGTGGTGAGATGATTCAAGAAATTATGGGAGGAGAGAAGACAGACAAACGGATAATGAGGTACACATTGTAGAAGTAGGGAATATAGCACTCCAGATATGGTCCAGTCTGGAGTGAAACCTAATAGAACCCACATTAACCTTATCAAACATGATGATGCTTGAGATCTGAGAGGAGACCTAGTGGAAGAAAATGAACAAATTTCCAAAGAACCCATACCGCCTATGGTTAAAATCAAAAAATGTGTACTAAATGTTGATGCCCTGGTAGACACAGCAGGTGAAGCATGTGCTATATCTCAGAATCTATATGAACAAATACTGAATGCAAATGTCATGTTAATGAGTTTTCCAGTGAATGGTGTGAAAGCTGTGAATGCTGTAGGTGCCTAGAGCAACAGCACTAAAAAGCAAGTGTTGATTACCTTTGAAGTAGAGGGAGAAGAACATGAAGAAGCATTCTTAGTAGTGCAAGGTTTGAACATGTCATTATTTTAGGCACAGATTGGTTGAATGAAGTGGAAGCGCTAGTAGGTTTTGATGAACACACTGTTGAAGTACGGGGGAGAAAAGGAGAGAAGAAGAGGTTAACATTTATAGAAGAGGGTGAAGCAGAAGAGGAGGAAGGATTTAAGTGTGCGAGTTTACATTATGAAGATGAGCCTACAGTAGAACAACAGGATGAAGAGCTAGAGGAGGAAGGTGTGCTGATATTCCACATGGGGTTAGTGCAAGAGGATCAACATAGGGAAGATATGATAAGCAAGAAACTGGAAGGGATGACACGCTTGGATGAAGAGGTTTGGAGGAAATTAGCTATTGTATTGTACAAACATCATAAAGTCTTCTAACAGCTGTTGGGTATCATGAAAGGGCTAGAATGCAAACTGAAGATAAAAGACCATAAGCCATTCAATATTAAACAATATTCTATCCCCCAAGCAAAAAGGATAGTAGTAGTAGAAGAGATACAGAGGATGAAGGACCTTGGGATTATAGAAAGAGCCAACAGTCAATATAGTAGTCTCCTATTTGTAGTGGAAAAAAGGGTGGCAAAATGAGGATAGTATTGGATGCATGTATAGTGAACAGGATTATTGAACTGGAGCAAGACAGGCTTGAGGCAATAGAAGAAATGATTCAGAAATTTTGATGAGAAAAAGTATTCAGTAATATTGATCTGACTGATAGATATTGGCAAGTACCTCTTGCCCCAGAATCTCACCAGTATACTGAGATTACATACGCTGGCAAGAGTTACCATTTCAAAGTCCTGTAATTTGGCATTAATGTACAGTTTATCAGAGCACTGTCTAAAATTCCAGGTGAAGACTTATTTAAGAAAGTCACTGTCTCTGTGGACGATATACTAATTGTGACAAAGTCATGGGATTAACATTTGGAAAAATTAAATGACATCCTAGAAGCATTTGAAAAATCAGGGATGATTACAAATCTGGATGAATCAGAATTTGGTAAATAACAAATAAAATTTTCAGGCCATATAATTTCAGAGTAAGATATTTACCCAGATCCAGGTAAGCTGGAGGCTGTTAAGGAATTCTCCATTCCCAATAGTAAGAAGCAGTTGAGAGCATTTTTTGGTGTTTGTGAATTCTACTGAAAATTTATTAAAGATCCAGTGCTCAATGCCCCATACATGAGGAGGCTAATGAAGGCAAAGATGATGTGGCATTGGAATGAAGAATGTCAAAAGGAATAAAAAAAGATGAAGGAAATCTCATGTAATGCGTTACTAAAGACTTCTATTTGTGTGCAGATAGCTTAGCTTATGTATTGGGCATACATCTGTATCAATATTTACAAAAGAGAGAGATACTGAAACAATAAAACTCATAACCTTTAGTAGCAGAAGTTTAAACCCATGGGAAAGAAAATGTTCTAACACCATACGGGCACTTGTATGGGGCTCCAAATGATACCATTACTATTGACAGGAAGGCACATGAAGTTGGTTGCTGGCCACAAAGCCTTGGATTTTTTAACCATTGACAAACTGAGGCATAGTTGATTAACAAGATGGGCACTGGCACTACAAGACTATGACTTTGAGGTGATATACAAACTTGATAAAACCAACGTAATACCTGATGCAATATCTAGACTACCAACTGATTCACAGGGGACAACAGTGAACCTACCACAGGGTTAAGAAATTGGAATCAACCTCATGAACGGAGTGCAACACTAATTCATAGGAAGGTTCTTGAGGAATGTGCATAGGGAGCAGAATGAATATGACAAACTTAAAATGATTAAGAACAAATATATGTGTACTGGGGAGGAAAAGATGTTTACTTACTATTTTATTCACAATGACATGTGTTACAAGAGTAGGACACAGGGAACCAACATCTTTTTTGCTGGTGTAACGATGGGGATGCAATTGAACTGGAGTATTGACCATCTAGGTGTGGTTGAACTGTAGGCAAATGAGCCACGTGTGTCCTTCTTGGTGGAATGACTGGAACTGATTGGCTGTCAGACCCCCTCCATCTAATAGGCACTGCTCATGCATGGTTGTTTACATCTTTGGGCAGTTTTAGTGACATCTCTGAACAGTCAAAGGGACTGTGTCTGTGATACAATATCCATAGTCAATGTCTATCTTCAGGAGTTCTGGGAACTGGGGTGATGCAAAACATTTTTAGGTGTGTGTAAATGGGTGATCACATTTGGTTCCTTCACTGCAAAAAAGTTTACAGACACACATCACTGTCAAAGAATAATAACTAAAAATGGAAGACAGAGGACTCAAGGCATTTGCACAGTATATAAAAGAAAAAAAGAATGAATTTGTTAAAAAATTTTGTTAATACTTATGAAGACATTATTAATGAATTACATAAAGCAATGAGAAAAAATTTTAAAAGAAGAAATGTTGTATCGCTTGTTATAAATGATTTATTCCCAGTAGATTTAGCAGAAGTGGATTCTGGGAACTTGAAATGAATTTCAAAAATAAATAAACGATGTAACGATTTATTAAATGTAGTTGATGTCTTTTCAAAATTCGCTTGGGTTGTTCCCAGTAAAGGCAAACAAGCAAAAATGTAGCTGATGCTTTTCAAATAATATTCAAAGTAAGATATCCTAAACACTTGCAAACAGATAATGGTATTGTATTCTATAACAAAGGTTTTGAAAGATATATAAAGCCCACTGCTTAAATACTGCTCAGCAGTGTGGGATCCATACCAGATAGGGTTGATAGAAGAGATAGAGAAGATCCAACGGAGAGCAGCACACTTCATTACAGGATCATTTAGTAATCGCGAAAGTGTTACAGAGATGTTGGATAAACTCCAGTGGAAGACTCTGCAGGAGAGACGCTCAGTAGCTCAGTACGGGCTTTTGTTAAAGTTTCAAGAACATACCTTCACCGAAGAGTCAAGCAGTATATTGCTCCCTCCTACGTATATCTCGCGAAGAGACCATGAGGATAAAATCAGAGAGATTAGAGCCCACACAGAAGCATACCGACAATCCTTCTTTCCACGAACAATACAAGACTGGAATAGAAGGGAGAGCCGATAGAGGTACTCAGGGTACCCTCTGCCACACACCGTCAGGTGGCTTGCAGAGTATGGATGTAGATGTAGATGATTATTATTTTGCTTTTACTTAGAAGAAAGCATCGGCTGTAGAAAAATATGAGAGAATACCCAAAGAGAAAATGTGGAAGAGATTTTCTCTTTGAAGTAATTACAAGTGGGTAGATTTGATTTTGAAACTTTGTTGATGAATTCAATAATATAAAATATTCAATGTTAAAGATGAAACTGAAATATGTAAATATATTTAAATTAAATCTGACTAAATCAGTATATAATGAAAAATCAATGTTTCAAATAGGAGATAAAGTACAAATTAAGGAAATTTTTGAAAGGCATACACAGCAAACTGATCAGCAGAAATATTTTGAATATATGATTTAGTCCTATGTAATTAAATTACATACTGTTTGAATGATGAGTGTTGGAAATGAAATAAAATGTACTTGTTATGAAAACAAATTACAGAAACCAAGTATTGAGATGTATATGTAGTAGAAAAGTTATAAAAATTAAAGATAATAATGAGTATGTTACAAGGTTGGGATTTGGCAGTTCACATAATAGTTGGATAAATAAAGATAATGTAATTTTATAAGCCTTATTCAGCAATACCTTTGATAAAGATCTGAATGTAGCTTATTATCATCCACATTCTTCATTACAATTTATTTTATGTTCCACAGACTTCCGTGGGTCACCTTTAGGACCCCTACAATATTTGTTATTCCATAATGATATTCTGGTAGTCTTTCCAAGACACCTATGTAGCTTATCATCATCAACATTCCTTGGATTGTTCTTACTGTTATTATTCAAGTGACTTCTATTTTGTCTAAACTTCGTAGGGTGAAAATCCTTCCATCCTGGAATATTAAAGAAAAGGCAAAATCCTGTTAGATGAAGGAATTAATAAATATAATCCTGATTCATTAATACAAAACTATAGTCTTTATTAAATATCAGGTCATCTATATTGGATGGTCTTATATTTTCTAATCTACTTTTATCTCATTCATCTACTAGCTTTTTAATATTTTCGTGTCCTGGTATCTAATCACTGATGTAATCATAGGTTATCTGTACACCTCTGCAGCTTATCTTTCTTGGATTATTCTTACAATTACTATTCAGGTGACATCATCATGTACTATTATAATCAATATCATTTTGTTGTAATTAGTTAGATGTCAGATAACTGACACCTGCAACATTCTATATAGAAGATAAAATACCATTGGCTGTATTTACTTAATTTATTAATACAGGATGATGTAACTCATTATTATTCTCATTATCTCTTCATTCATACTGGTAGTTTCCTTTAAGAATCATCAGCATCTAAATTCCACTATCTTAGCTACATCCTTTGATAATTCCTACTTTGATTAGCTAATTCTTATATATGTAATAGAGCTGAGGATTTGTCAGGTCTATGATTTTTTTTTTAATTTAATCTTATCTATAGCATCTTTAGAATTTTTTGAATTCTCATACCTTAGCTGCATTCTTGGATTATTCATACCACTGTATGTCAGCTTGTTGGCAAAGACTTCATAAATAAATCCTTTCCTTTTTGTTTTTACATGAAACAATGAATGAATATAAGCCTGATTTATAAACAAATATGGTTTTCACATCAATATTTTGGTGATCTCTCCAGGATACTACTGTGGCTTATTGTCATCAACATTCCTTCGATTATTCTTATCATCAACAACCATTAACATATATAACTATTATTCCTTAGTAATTAAAATATGTATTTGATATTATCAGTTTTATAATGCATGCTGACTCATCCCATAACTTTTTTTTGCTTTAATGGTATTTCCTTCTTCAAATGATTTTTTATTTACATTACTTTTATTATGACATTCAGCATATAGACCTAGTCGCAAAAAATTACAGCTAGTTTTCTTCAGTTAAATCACCTAATACAATTGTTTTTATGTGTGTTATTTGCAACCTTCAATTGTAGTATGACTTCTTGTTGAATAAAAAGTAAATCAAAGTCAGTTGGTTGCATAATCAAAATATTGGTGTATGATATGGTCCTACTCAAGTCTGGATTTATCATTAAGTAGGAATTGGAGTGGGAGTGCGAGGCCAAGTTCCAAGGGATCAAGCAATACAGGCTCCAACAGAGATAGCGCCTCAGAATAGCCAACTCTCTTAACTCAAATACGCGCCCAAGGTACAAGGTACAAGAGCACAGTTGGGTGTGGATTATGTGAAACCAATGTCAGCCCTGCAATGATCATAAATACTGACGTTTCTTGTCTTCCCAAACCTTAAGTTGGAAGAATGTATATAAAAGGCTATACGGTGCATATTAACAACAGCAGGAATATCAATGGCACTCTGTCGAAAAGTAGTAATCTTGCCAACAGTATTTAATAATGACAGAGCAATGATGTATTTTGTTATAACAGTAATTTCAACTGTACGCTCATTGAATGCTGAACATTGTTTCTGTCGAAAGGCTCCTCTTGTTGCTTGCCATTAAACAACTGTCATTCATCGGTGCACGTTAACAACAACAGGAAAATTTGGGGAACACTACAAGAATGCCATGACATGAATCCACATGATGCGAACTTGCAGATCAAGTTGACAACTTTCATTCATTGGTGCACATTAACAACAACAGGAAAATTTGGGGAACACTCCAAGAACGCCATGACATGAATCCACACGATGCGAACTTGCAGATGATTTAATGGTGAACACACACACGCGACCATAGACAGATTCAAACTGTCAAAAGTGAGCGTCGCTCTGCCACAAGGCAATCTCGTCGGTGCAACCTTGTGTGCAGCAAAATAAATAGCAAACAACCTGCACATACTAGCAACCAAGAGTCTAGTCTGCATGAGGCAGCTTCGATTACCAACGGCCACAGTTTCAGAGACCAATGGCCACAGTTTAAACCACCACATCCTCTTTAAGGGGGGAAGGGGGGTACAATACAAGGAAAGAGCAATCTTACCACAAGAAGCCGGGAACTCGATAATACAAATGGCAGAACATCATGCCTCCAGGCATATCGCCTCACCACCCTTATGGATGAGTCACAATCGAAAACTGCGATGAGGTGTGGCTTCCCACTTCAAAATAGCTCACCATACTATACAATCCTGCTCACAAAACGTGGCCATCCATGCCGGCCACCTGCCATGAACTGCCGGCAGGCTAGTATGTCCTCTCTCTCTGAAAGCCACCAGCGATCGCACGCTAAGCACCATGACCCCCTCTGGCGATGTGCCAGAAGGAGGAGAGCAAGGCTCAACCTCATCCTTGAGCCTTCTGGACTAAGAACATTGGGGAAGCGTAAGGGGAGGTAGATGGTCTGATAACCCCATCACACAACATAGCATCGACCTTCTAGTGTAGGATCCACATTTTAGGAGGGGATAAGTAATAGGGGGCTTGGCGCACCGGGACATCATCGACCAAGTGAATTCTATACTCTATCCTATCAGTTACTCCCAATCTGTCAGTAAGAAGTTCAGGACAATGTTGGAACACCTCGAACGGTTGTTAGCTTGGGGCCTATGGACGTGACCAAGCTGAAACTCAGATGTAACCTCATTTACCAGTAAGGGACTAATCCCACAGAAACAAAACCCTATTTTCTGCTTGCGGCAAAATTTAAAGAGAAAGGCTCGCTGTTGACATCAAGGATAAGTCCAGTGTGCCGAATAAAATTGCAGCCAAGCAACAGGGTAATGGGAAGATATCTCACTAAGAGTAGCTTTACTGACCATGCCAACGCGCAGAACGAGTGGGCTTCGATATTGCCGTGTCTCAATCTTGCTTTTAACACTGCTCAGCATGAGGCTTCTGGCGTGACCCCCGTCTCCCACATGCTTGCTGATCCAATTAGTAATCCCCCAGCCAATCTTTGGAATATCGAAGACCTGAACCAGCAAATTTGGATCCGTATAAAATTAAGCACAATTAGGAGAATGCTAGGCACAATATTAAGCAAGCACACCTCCAGCAAGTTCAGTGCTATAACCATGGTCGGGTCCCGGTCCAAATAAAGGTAGGGGATCATGTTTTTGTATGTAAGTTTAACGTCCATGTGACCAGGGGAGCACCTACTGTTGGTAAGTTAGCTCCCCATTTTATTGGCCCATGCCAGGTCCACAAGTGATTGGGTTTGGTCAACTTCCTGGTTAAGAACCTTGCTAGCAATACGTTCATTTGGGTGCATGTAAGTCAAATTAAAGCCTAAGCTGTCATGCTGCCGTGCTTTGATATCCTCCACCCCCCACCTACTTCATCTTTGGAGGATGAGGTTGAGCCTTGCTCTACTCCTTCTGGCACATCGCCAGAGGGGGTCACGGTGCTTAGCGTGCGATCGCTGGTGGCTTTCAGAGAGAGAGGACATACTAGCCTGCCGGCAGTTCATGGCAGGTGGCCGGCATGGACGGCCACGTTTTGTGAGCAGGATTGTATAGTATGGTGAGCTATTTTGAAGTGGGAAGCCACACCTCATCGCGGTTTTCGATTGTGACTCATCCATAAGGGTGGTGAGGCGATATGCCTGGAGGCATGATGTTCTGCCATTTGTATTATCGAGTTCCCGGCTTCTTGTGGTAAGATTGCTCTTTCCTTCCCCCCTTAAAGAGGATGTGGTGGTTTAAACTGTGGTCGTTGGTCTCTGAAACTGTGGCCGTTGGTAATCGAAGCTGCATCACACAGACTAGATTCTTGGTTGCTAGTATGTGCAGGTTGTTTGCTACTTATTTTGCTGCCCACAAGGTTGCACCGACAAGATAGCCTCGTGGTAGAGCAACACTCACCATTTGACAGTTAGAATCTGTCTGTGGTTGCATCTGTGTGTTAACCTTTAAATGGTGTAGTTGTCAACTTGATCTGCAAGTTCGCATTGTGCAGATTCATGTCATGGCATTCTTGTAGTGTTCCCCAAATTTTCCTGTTGTTGTTAACGCGCGCTGATGAATGATGGTTGTTTAAAGGCAAGTAACAAGAGGAGCCTTTCGACAGGGTAACGTTCAGCATTCAATTAGCGTACAGTTGAAATTACTGTTATAACAAAGTACATCATTGCTCTGTGATTATTAAATACTGTTGGCAAGATTACTACGTTTCGACAGAGTGCCATTGATATTCCTGTTGTTAATGTGCACTGTATAGCCTTTTATATACATTCTTCCAACCTAATGTTTGGGAAGACAAGAAACATCAGTATTGATGATCATTCCATGACTGACATCGGTTTCCGATGTTCCGCACCCAACTGTGATCTTGTACCTTGGGCGTGTATTTGAGTTGAGAGAGTTGGCTGTTCTGAGGCATGCCATTCACTATCTCTGTTGGAGCCTGTATTGCTTGATCCCTTGGAACTTGGCCTCGCACTCCCACTCCAATTCCTACTTAATGATAAATCCAGACTTGAGTAGGACCATATCATACACCAATATTTTAATTATGTCACCAACTGACTTTGATTCGCATTTTATTCAACAAGAAGTCATACTACAGTTGAAGGTTGCAAATAACACACATAAAAACAATTGTATTAGGTGATTTAACTGAAGAAAACTAGCTGTAAATTTTTTGAACTAAGTCTATATGCTGAATGTCATAATAAAGGTAATGTAAATAAAAAATCATTTGAAGAAGGAAATACCATTAAAGCAAAAAAAAATTATGGGATGAGTCAGTGTGCATTATAAAACAGATAATATCAAATACATATTTTAAATACTAAGGAATAATAGTGATATATGTAAATGGTTGTTGATCATAAGAATAATCAAAGGAATGTTGATGACAATAAGCCACAGTAGTATCCTGGAGAGATCACCAAAATATTGATGTGAAAACCATATTTGTTTATAAATCAGGCTTATATTCATTCATTGTTTCATGTAAAAACAAAAAGGAAAGGATTTATTTATGAAGTCTTTGCCAACAAGCTGACATACAGTGGTATGAATAATCAAAGAATGTAGCTAAGGTATGAGAATTCAAAAAATTCTAAAGATGCTATAGATAAGATTAAATTAAAAAAAAATCATAGACCTGACAAATCCTCAGCTCTATTACATATATAAGAATTAGCTAATCAAAGTAGGAATTATCAAAGGATGTAGCTAAGATAGTGGAATTTAGATGCTGATGATTCTTAAAGGAAACTACCAGTATGAATGAAGAGATAATGAGAATAATAATGAGTTACATCATCCTGTATTAATAAATTAAGTAAATACAGCCAATGGTATTTTATCTTCTATATAGAATGTTGCAGGTGTCAGTTATCTGACATCTAACTAATTACAACAAAATGATATTGATTATAATAGTACATGATGATGTCACCTGAATAGTAATTGTAAGAATAATCCAAGGAAGATAAGCTGCAGAGGTGTACAGATAACCTATGATTACATCAATGATTAGATACCAGGACACAAAAATATTAAAAAGCTAGTAGATGAATGAGATAAAAGTAGATTAGAAAATATAAGACCATCCAATATAGATGACCTGATATTTAATAAAGAATATAGTTTTGTATTAATGAATCAGGGTTATATTTATTAATTCCTTCATCTAACAGTATTTTGCCTTTTCTTTAATATTCCAGGATGGAAGGATTTTCACCCTACGAAGTTTAGACAAAATAGAAGTCACTTGAATAATAACAGTAAGAACAATCCAAGGAATGTTGATGATGATAAGCTACATAGGTGTCTTGGAAAGACTACCAGAATATCATTATGGAATAACAAATATTGTAGGGGTCCTAAAGGTGACCCACGGAAGTCTGTGGAACATAAAATAAATTATAATGAAGAATGTGGATGATGATAAGCTACAATTCAGATCTTAATCAAAGGTATTGCTGAATAAGGGTAATAAAATTACGTTATCTTTATTTATCCAACTATTATGTGAGCTCCCAATTCCAACCATGTAACATACTCATTATTATCTTTAATTTTTATAACTTTTCTACTACATATACATCTCAGTACTTGGTTTCTGCGATTTGCATTCATAACAAGTACATTTTATTTCATTTCCAACACTCATCATTCAAACAATGTGTAATTTAATTACATAGGACTAAATCATATATTCAAAATATTTCTGCTGATCAGTTTGCTGTTTATGCCTTTCAAAAATTTCCTTAATTTGTATTTTATCTCCTATTTGAAACTTTGATTTTTCATTATATACTGATTTAGTCAGATTTAAATTAAATATATTTACATATTTCAGTTTCATCTTTATCATTTGAATGTTTTATATTATTGAATTCATCAACAAAGTTTCAAAATCAAATCTACCTACTTGTAATTACTTCAAAGAGAAAATCTCTTCCACATTTTCTCTTTGAGTATTCTCTCACATTTTTCTACAGCTGATGCTTTCTTCTAAGTAAAAGCAAAATAATAATCAATCTCAAATGGCTTTATAAGTCTTTCAAAACCTTTGTTATAGAACACAATACCATTATCTGTTTGCAAGTGTTTAGGATATCTTTCTTTGAATATTATATGAC
Source organism: Schistocerca piceifrons (assembly GCF_021461385.2). NCBI lineage: Eukaryota > Metazoa > Arthropoda > Insecta > Orthoptera > Acrididae > Schistocerca > Schistocerca piceifrons. The sequence goes on from NC_060143.1 coordinate 551,809,557, forward strand.
AAGCATCAGATACATTTTTGCTTGTTTGTCTTTACCGGGAACAGCCCATGCAAATTTTGAAAAGAGATGAACTGCATTTAATAAATTGTTACATCGTTTATTTATTTTTGAAATTCATTTCAAGTTCCAGAATCCACTTCTGCTAAATCTACTGGGAATAAATCATTTATAACAAGCGATACAACATTTCTTCTTTTAAAATTTTTTCTCATTGCTTTATGTAATTCATTAATATCTTCATGAGTATTAACAAATTTTTCTAACAAATTCATCCTTTTTTCCTTTTATATACTGTGCAAATACCTTGATTCCTCTGTCTTCCATTTTCAGTTATTATTCTTTGACAGTGATGTGTCTCTGTATACTTTTTTGCAGTGAAGGAACCAAATGTGATCACCCATTTACACACACCTAAAAATGTTTTGCATCACCCCAGTTCCCAGAACTCCTGAAGATAGACATTGACTATGGATATTGTATCACAGACACAGTCCCTTTGACTGTTCAGAGATGTCACTAAAACTGCCCAAAGATGTAAACAACCATGCATGAGCAGCGCCTTTTAGATGGAGGGGGTCTGACAGCCAATCAGTTCCAGTCATTCCACCAGGAAGGAGGTACATGGCTCATTTGCCTATAGTTCAACCACACCTAGATGGTCAATACTGCAGTTCAATTGCATCCCCATCGTTACTTTGTGCCAGGAAGTGCTCTCAACAAGATAAGTGTCCAGGCGTCTTGGAGTGAAACAAAGCTATGATTTTCAGACATGGAGGAGATACAGAGAGACAGGAAATGTCAATGACATGCCTTGCTCAGGCCGCCCAAGGGCTACTTCCACAGTGGATGACTGCTACCTATGGACTATGGCTCAAAGGAACCCTGACAGCAAAGCCACCATGTTGAATAATGCTTGTTGTGCAGCCACAGGACGTCATGTTACGACTCAAACTGTGTGCAGTAAGCTGAATGATGCGCAGATTCACTCCTGACATCCATGGAAAGGTCCATCTTTGCAACCGGTGTGGTACACATGGGCCCAACAACTTGCCAAATGGACTGCTCAGGATTGGCATCACGTTCTCTTCACCGATGAGTGTTGCATATGCCTTTAACCAGACAATCATCAGAGATGTGTTTCGAAGCAACCCGGTCAGCCTGAATGCTTTAGACACATTTTCCAGTGAGTGCAGCAAGGTGAAGGTTCCCTGCTGTTTTGGGGTGGCATTATGTGGGGCTGGCGTATGCCACTGGTGGTCATGGAAGGTGCCATAACAGCTGTATGATACGTGAATGCCATCCTCTGACCGATAGTGCAACCATATCAGCAGCATATTGGCGAGGCATTTGTCTTCATGGATGACAATTCACACCCCCATCATGCACATCTTGTAAATGACTTCCTTCAGGATAACAACATCACTTGACTAGAGGGCCCAGCATGTTCTCCAGACATGAACTCTATCAAACACGCCTGGGATAGATTGAAAAGGGCTGTTTATGGATGACGTGACACACTAACCACTCTGAGGGATCTACGCCGAATTGTCATTGAGGAATGGGACAATCTGGACCAATAGTGCCTTGATGAACTTGTAGATAGTATGCCATGACGAATACAGGCATGCATCAATGGAACAGGATGTGCTACGTGGTATTAGAGGTATCAGTGTGTACAGCAATCTGGACCACCACCTCTGAAGGTCTCACTGTATGGTGGTACAACATGCAATGTGTGGTTGTGATGAGCAATAAAAAGGGTAGAAATGATGTTTATGTTGATCTCTATTCCAGTTTTCTGTACAAGTTCTAGAACTATCAGAATCGAGATGATGCTAAACTTTTTTGTTAGTCAGCTTCAACTTCACTAAATATAGTTTTACATTTGTGGCACAGTTTTAACTTTTAATCTTGCAGTTAGAAAACTTGATACGTTTATAGATAAATCCTTTATTTCATGTAGCTTACCATATCCAGTTAAGAAAATGTCAATATCATCAAATATTAGATCTTTCCCAATGACAATAATTTTTTCAGTTAAAATCTTATGGGGAATTATACATTAGTTGTTCATTTCACTGCTAATTCAATCATTGGTAATTCAATCATTTCTTTATCATGTATCCCAGTTTCTAGATCAATGTGAAACATCTCTTAATATACATTTAATTGATTCTGAAGATGTTTAATCTCTCTCACTTAGCTGTGTTATAGTGACATAATTACTGAATTGTGTTAGAATGCTTGGGTATTCAGTTTTTTAAAAAGATATTTAATTCATCTGATAAATATATTTTGTTAACTACACTTTTTTATTGGTTGGATCTTTTTCATCTTCTAATCTTCTACCATTAAAATCAGTATCACTTTTAGTTAGTTTAAAAATGTTTCTTAATTCATATCAAAATTCCATAATTCTTTTTTTGGTCTAATTCCTACTTAATATTTTCTAATTCTTTAGATGTAAGTGATTCTTTTTTCATTTATCCTAGTATCTTACTTCCAAAAATGTCATCTTTTTAACATTTAAAATATAACTGAATTTATAATCATCTAACAACAGCTTTAGTACAAGTATGCTCAATTGACGACATACGACTACATTATAGTCTCATATTCTCTCCACATTGTAGCATACTTCACTTAGACCTAAGTAGTTAACCAGTTGGTGTGGTGATACTGTGTCACCAAATCAGACAAATACAATGTTATTACTTTTTGTTCTATAGTAACTGATCCAGCATGTGCAGTTAGGATTTGAAGTATCTAAATTACTAATTCCAACATTCACATCCTATAGGATAACTTACTAATCATTCAAATACTATGAAAGTGTATATTTTTTAACTTTTAGCAATATTTTCTTTATCACAATTACTTAATGAAACGTACTAATTATTTCACATAATGCTTTTCAATTTTGTGCCCCTCTTTTCTAATACAAGATTATGCCTCTCTTGCTCTGACAGTTCCTCGTTTTCTACTTCTTTCTTATGAATTGCACTTGTAATTGCAGCATCACCCTCCCTAATGCAACAAAAAGGAATGGTAAAAATCTGCCTTCATGTTGTGTTAGTCCTTTAAGTTCTTTGTTTAGCATCAGATATTCAGTTATCTTTTTAACAACAAGTATGCCTAATGATATGAATAAATTTCCACTATTCGTCTTATCTTGCTTTCTCTTTTCAGCATCAGTTGAGTAATCATCAATGATGATACTTACTAAGTTTAGTTGCTGTGGCTTTAAGCTTACCACATGGTACCACACTGTAATAAGTGCTGAAGTTATTCATTTATACACATTAAAAATACTGTTGTCCCTAACCATTATCAAGTTCAGTAAAAATGCCTAATTTCCTTTTTTCATGCATTGTTCCTCTAACTGCAGTTGCTGTAATTTTTTCTCCAAACAAAACATTATAACTGTGCATTTTCTTCTTTTCCAATTTTTCAAAGCTCTCCATCTGTTTCATAACCTTTATGACCTCTGTATCCAATATCTTGCCTTTTGCATGCATCATCTAATGGGCTGATTCCCTTAGCTCCCATTGCTAATCTTTTGTCTAACTTAGTAATTTGTCCACAATAATTATATCAAGATACATGCATATCTGTCACTGGTAAATTATTTAGAGCCATGTTGCCCAGTTCTCTGCCATATTTTTCACTCTTACAAAATGTATACAGTAGCTTATTCTGAATTCTTGTTAGAGGTCATTTATCTTTAGGATCATTGATGATAAAGTAACTGAACTTACTAGTTAACAGTTTGATGCACCAATCATTTCATTACAATAATTTTTATTTCCAGATAATTCTCCTCCATGAATCGCCATCATTTTTTAATTTTATTTTATAAGGATATTTATTTTGCTCTGATAAGGAAATCAGGCACAAGTACATAACAGCGATCTCAGAAAGGTACCAGTTAGTTGAGTGTAGTCAATTACAGTCATTGGAAAAGGAATGGACAAGGTACAGGGACACAGTACTAGAAGTGGCTAAAGAATGTCTTGGAACAGTAGTGTGTAAAAGTAGGATGAAGCAAACAGCTTGGTGGAATGATACAGTCAAGGCAGCCTGTAAAAGGAAAAAGAAGGCGTATCAAAAATGGCTACATACCAGAACCCAGGCAGACAGAGAAAGTTATGTTGAAGAAAGAAACAAAGCCAAACAGATAATTGCAGCATCCAAGAAGAAATCATGGGAAGACTTTGGAAACAGGTTGGAGACTATGGGTCAAGCTGCTGGAAAACCATTCTGGAGTGTAATTAGCAGTCTTCGAAAGGGAGGTAAGAAGGAAATGACAAGTATTTTGGACAGGTCAGGAAAACTGCTGGTGAATCCTGTGGATGCCTTGGGCAGATGGAGGGAATATTTTGAAGAGTTGTTCAATGTAGGTGAAAATGCGATCAGTAATGTTTCAGATTTCGAGGTAGAATGGGATAGGAATGATGATGGAAATAGGATCACATTTGAGGAAGTGGAAAAAATGGTCAATAGATTGCAGTGCAATAAAGCGGCTGGGGTGGATGAAATTAAGTCGGAACTCATCAATTACAGTGGAATGTCAGGTCTTAAATGGCTACACAGGATAATTGAAATGGCCTGGGAGTCGGGACAGATTCCATCAGACTGGACAAAAGCAGTAATCACACCAATCTTTAAACATGGAAACAGAAAAGATTGTAACAACTACAGAGGTATCTCTTTAATCAGCGTTGTGGGTAAAATCTTCTCAGGTATTGTTGAAAGGAAAGTGCGAGTATTAGTTGAGGACCAATTGGATGAAAATCAGTGTGGGTTTAGGCCTCTTAGAGGCTGTCAGGACCAGATCTTTAGCTTACGGCAAATAATGGAGAAGTGTTATGAGTGGAACAGGGAATTGTATCTATGCTTTATAGATCTAGAAAAGGCATATGACCGGGTTCCTAGGAGGAAGTTATTGTCTGTTCTACAAGATTATGGAATAGGAGGCAAACTTTTGCAAGCAATTAAAGGTCTTTACATGGATAGTCAGGCAGCAGTTAGAGTTGACGGTAAATTGAGTTCATGGTTCAGAGTAGTTTCAGGGGTAAGACAAGGCTGCAACCTGTCTCCACTGTTGTTCATATTATTTATGGATCATATGTTGAAAACAATAGACTGGCTGGGTGAGATTAAGATATGTGAACACAAAATAAGCAGTCTTGCATATGCAGATGACTTAGTTGTGATGGCAGATTCGATTGAAAGTTTGCAAAGTAATATTTCAGAGCTAGATCAGAAATGTAAGGACTATGGTATGAAGATTAGCATCTTCAAAACGAAAGTAATGTCAGTGGGAAAGAAATATAAACGGATTGAGTGCCAAATGGGAGGAACAAAGTTAGAACAGGTGGACGGTTTCAATTACTTAGGATGCATATTCTCACAGGATGGCAACATAGTGAAGGAAGTGGAAGCGAGGTGTAGCAAAGCTAATGCAGTGAGCGCTCAGCTACGATCTACTCTCTTCTGCAAGAAGGAAGTCAGTACCAAGACTAAGTTATCTGTGCACCGTTCAATCTTTCGACCAACTTTGTTGTATGGGAGCGAAAGCTGGGTGGATTCAGGTTACCTTATCTACAAGGTTGAGGTTACGGATATGAAAGTAGCTAGGATGATTGCAGGTACTAGTAGATGGGAACAATGGCAGGAGGGTGTCCACAATGAGGAAATCAAAGAAAAACTGGGAATGAACTCTATAGATGTAGCAGTCAGGGCGAACAGGCTTAGATGGTGGGGTCATGTTACACGCATGGGAGAAGCAAGGTTACCCAAGAGACTCACGGATTCAGCAGTAGAGGGTAAGAGGAGTCGGGGCAGACCGAGGAGAAGGTACCTGGATTCGGTTAAGAATGATTTTGAAGTAATAGGTTTAACATCAGAAGAGGCACCAATGTTAGCACTGAATAGGGGATCATGGAGGAACTGTATAAGCGGGCTATGCTCCAGACTGAACGCTGAAAGGCATAATCAGTCTTAAATGATGATGAGGATATTTATTAGAATATAGTGCTTCTGAATCAAATAACATATTTGCATAACAGGGTAAATCAACAGTATCTAATTTTGTATTAATGTTTTCCTCACTATTACGTTTCTTAGTTAAAATATTCATCAGTCTATCTGTACCTTCATAAGTCACTCCACCTATTTTCCATCATTATATTTCTTTGTCATGTCCGTTGTAAAAAATTTGAACATATCCTCATTCAACATTTACTTCACTTTTCTTTAAAATCATTAAATTTTAAGTAACAAATTCATGACAAATGTGATGTAGGTTTTGTGTTACCTTGTCTAAATACGTTTTAAAAATTAAGATTATCTCTGATTAATTGGTTTAAGATCATTGAATAAGTTTGAGCTACAAAAAAGAAGTTTATTCTTTTATGACTACCTTTAGGCAAATACTGTCTTACAAATCTTGGTTTTACTAAGCAAATACTGTCTTACAAATCTTGATTTTACAATCTAAAGTCACCAAATACTACAATTGAATTACCTTGACATTCATGTAATGGTATAATGTCATTGTTGTTACTAATAAGTGATGCTTATGAATCACCTGTACCTTTTTCAGTCTTTTTACACTCCTTCTTAAGCTCTGTGTATTTTTATTCCTCTACACATTTGTGGTAAATGTATATGTGGTTTACTTTAAACCAATTCATAATTATATATGTCAAAAGGAGATGAATGTTTCAGTTGAGTTACCATTGAGAGTGATGTTAAATTGTATTTGAATATAAAAGATAGTACTGGAAGTATGTTAGGACATCCGATGAGAATGAAAGAAGACCAAACTGTGTTAAGAATATTCAGGAGAAGCCATATGACAACAGAACAAGGGGGAGACCCAGGACTACTTGGCACAATGAAATTGATTGCATATGCAAAAGATTGGGAATAAACAGCTGGCCAGAGGCAGCACAAGACAGGAGCATCTGGAGGAATCATGTGAGATTGGCACAGGAGCTTCGAGTCCCTTAGAAGCCTACTACTATTGGAAATACATTAGGATTTAGTAATCCGATTTTTGTAGGTAATGAAACGGCTATTACAAATGATACTCCTAAAATTAAACCATTTGATTAATTAAAAGTAATTTCAATTTAGCTGATGGAATGTAGGTAAAGCATTTTGATCACTTTCATTGTCAAACTAACAATATTGCTTCATTTAAGCTTAATGCTGTATTTGCTATGCCCATAATTTATGAGCCATATCATATTTAATTTATTCCAGTTCATGACAAAAGTTAGTGTCTAGTAATAAGTATAACTGATGAAAATGGTACTCTAACCATTCTTAATGGTGTAACTGTAACTGTTATTTTATAGTCGAAATTAAGATTTTATGTTTAATAAATGAATAAGATTGAAAGCTATCAATCTTTCTTTTCCTATGAAAGAGGTGAGTAAACAAACCTGAATATTTCGTAACAAGGATACAGAGATTAACCCAGTCATAATGATGGTGTTTGGGTGCATCCTAATCATGGTCAATTGTACATGAACTTTAGTATTGTTCAAGCTGCTGGAACAGTTTCTCAGTATATAACGAAAAATCCAATAAAAAGATAGTTGATAACTACATAACATAGCTATTTGGCTTTGTAGAGACACAGAAAGGAAATAATATTTTTTCTAGACTGGAACCTCCATTTATTTCATCATCAGTTTTGTTGCAGTTGACTTCATCTTTTGCCAATAAAATATCCATGGAAGGTCATATACTTAACAAAGAGTAAGAAAAATTAAGTACTTTATCCACTGAAAATGCTTGAAAGATTTTTCAAAGATTACAAGGATGTGGTGTGGGAAGGTTTCTTATTGTGTGCTTCATTTGGAGTAGTAACACAGAAGATTCTCTTCTTGGGTGGGGTAATTACAGTGATACAGGAGTTGAGGTGAAAGATACTTCTTTCAAAGGGAGGCAGAATTGTAATAGAAAATACATACATTATAGCACCTCTTGTTTATTATGAGCCTGAGTAATGAGAAATTATGTTGAAAATCCTAAAATACCAACATATTTCTATGAATTACAGACTTCAGAGATAGCTGGATTAAGTGGTGAGAAAAATTTTGAGCTAGATGAAATGAATCACTATAACTCAGTGGGATTTCATATGCCTTATTTTATATTTGCCATATTTCAAACTAATTGTAAGAATAACCAGTTGACTGATTCATCACTGTATGATCGTGTTAAGCTACATACAGTATATTTGAAGAATGGATGAAATGAATTATTTTCCACAAGAGATGTTGAATCTAGTGCCAAATATAATTATCTCAAAGCTTATGATTCATTTTGAGATTTACACAGCTGAACGAAGATACTGATATAAGACCACAGAACTTCATGGCACACTATCCTACCTATGTGATTAACATGATGCTTAGGAAAAATAAAGTAGCTACACAAAAAACGATATTGAAGCTCTGTGTTACCTTCAATGTTAACAATGGATAACACTTGATAATGTAGTTATGCATAGAAAGAAAAATATCACATATGATGTGTAGCATAGAATACTAAGTGAGAATTATTTTTAACTCTGATGCATTTATTGCATGCCTTGACAGTGTTATCCATTGAAATTAGCTAGTGGTAAACAAGAGCTCTAAGCTGAACTTCCATCCATTCATCAAACTCATTTTGTTTTCGAATCGTATCAAAAGGATCCATGCAGAAATACTGTCACCATAAATTAGTGTTATAGTTTGTGTCATACACTTTTGTCAGTACTTAAAGGTTCAGCCATCTTTACTATAAAAGCTTGTATGGTAAATCTTTATCTTTGTAACACCTGTTGAATAAACTGAGCAACTCCTCTATATGAGCCATTTCATCAGGATTAAACATAAACGTATACACTCCTTTTTGGTTGTCTTACAACAGATTCATTAAATGGTTATGAAAATACTTATATCTGTAGGAATGATGGTAATGTGTGGCTGATTTTATTGATAACAGTAATTACACCATTTGCTTTCACTAATAATAATAATAATAATAATAATAATAATTTTATTGTCATTCGGCCATTACAGCAATAGGCAACATCATATACATACTAAAATACAATTAATAGTTTGAAAGAAACAACAGTTTTTTTGTTAACATTATATTATTATATTACAGTTGATAAATTCTCTTATATCATAGAGTGGGTGGAGGACTAGCCAGTCATGAATTGTTTGTTTGAATAATTGTTCAGGTAATTCTTGAACAGATTAAGGAAGATTATTAAATAATTTGTACCCCATGATTTCATAGCTGTTGAGTGACTTTGACAATCTGTGGTAAGGAATATAGAGGCACCTATTCCTTCTTGTATTGTGGCTATGTACATTTTCTCTGGTTTTTGTTTCTGATAATTTCTTCTTCATATAAATTAGAACATAGTATATGTATAAGTTTATAACAGTCATGATTTTCTGTTCACAGAACAATGGTTTACAGTGTTCCTTATATACAGAACCAGTAATTATCCTAATAGCTCTTTTTTGCATTATTAATATGTCATGTACACAGCTAGAGTTCCCCCACAAAATAATTCCATATGTTATTATACTTTGAAAGAATGAAAAATAGGATGTTCTAACATATTTTTCAGGAACACAATCCATAAGTCGCCTTAACAGGTAAATAACTCTTGACAATTTACCAATAATATATTGTACATGTTGACCCCAAGATAATTTATCATCAATGTATACCCCCAAAAATTTGACATAACTTGTATCATCTGACAGAAGCTTGTCTCTAAGACTACAGACCATCTGCTGTGTTTTGTTTCCATTCAGCAGGAATCCATTTGCCTTGAACCAACAGGATGCTTGGTCAATTGTCTTTGCTGCACAAGTTTTAAGGCTATTGAAATCATCACTAGCATGAATAAATGTTGCATCATCTGCATACAACACAGTGGTGGACTTGATAAATGATGGCAGATCATTTATCATTATCAGGAACAAAAAGGGGCCCAGCACAGATCCCTGCAGAACACCTACCTTGACTTGTTCTATACTCGACATTTCTCTCCCTACACAAACAACTTGCTTACGATACTGAAGATATGATTTTATTAATTTAAGGCTGTTATGTCTAATGCCATAGAATTCCAGTTTTTCTAGGAGTGGCTTATGCTTTACAAAGTCAAAAGCTTTGCTTAGATCACAAAATATGAGTTGAGCATAGCCCTTATCCTCAAACACTTGATGTAAGTATTTGACTACAAAGTCTATAGCATCCACAGTAGACAACTTTTTCCTAAAACCATACTGAGATTCACTAATTATTCCTATTTTTTCAAAATAGACAGATAGCTGTTGGTAAATTACACATTCCAGTATTTTAGAAAAAGCTGGGACTATGGAGATTGGTCTGTAACTGGAAGGTGAGTCCATATCTCCCTTTTTATATATTGGAACTACCCTAGCCACTTTGAGTTCTTCGGGAAAATATCCATCAGATATGCATTTATTTATACAGAATGTTAAGGGGTACACAATATAGTCTATTACTTTCTTTAGTAAATTACAGGATATGTCATATATATCTACACTGTCTGAAGATTTCATCCATTTTACAATGCTTAGGACATGACTAGTTGAGACCTCGGAGGACATAAACGTACCTGTGTCTGTTGGTGTTCTGCAAACATTTTTAGAAAGTAACTCTGATGAACTGATATCAGGTTTGATTATAGTATTTCCTACATTTTCAACAGATTTAATAAAGAAATCATTGAATTTTTGGGGATTTATATTAATTTTTTTGCTTCTTACATCTTTAGCAACACCATTTATTAATTTCCATGCAGCTTTGCACTTATTTGTGGAATTATCAATTTTATTGAAATTATGTGCTTTTTTGGCTTCCACGATGGCTTTTTTATACTCATTCCTGCATTTTATATAGGCTGATCTGGCATGTTCTGTTTTCTGATTGCTACATATATTGTGCAAAACCATAACTTGGTTTTTCATATTTGATAATTGTTTAGTGAACCATGAATTTTGTTTGTTTGTAGCCCTGTTTGTAAAGCCTGTGTCAGTTAATTTGCATTTCTTTATGGGGATGTTGTCATTAAATTGTGTCAGAAATGTTGTAAAAAATCTCTCAAATAATAGTTTCCCTGACAAATCATCACTAAGACTATAACTTGTGTCACCATGACATTGGTTGAACCAGTCTCTCTCAGCAAGGGACTTCAGAGCTGAACAATTTTGTCATCTGTGACAGGTCTGGTGATTATAACTTTTGGGACAGGCTTAGGAATATTACTATTATCAATACAAAACCTATTTGTATAGTTTAAAGATACAGAGTCATGATCTGAAAATGGAAACACTGTAACATCACATGATTCTTCTGTAGTTTTAATATAATAGAGGGAAACATTCCACGTGGGAAAAATTATATATAAAAACAAAGATGAGGTGACTTACCGAACGAAAGCGCTGGCAGGTCGATAGACACACAAACAAACACAAACACACACACAAAATTCAAGCTTTCGCAACAAACTGTTGCCTCATCAGGAAAGAGGGAAGGAGAGGGAAAGACGAAAGGAAGTGGGTTTTAAGGGAGAGGGTAAGGAGTCATTCCAATCCCGGGAGCGGAAAGACTTACCTTAGGGGGAAAAAAGGACAGGTATACACTCGCACACACACACATATCCATCCACACATACAGACACAAGTTTTAAAGTTGACAAAAATATTGTCAAGACATGCTTTATCTCTTGTGGGCCTGTTATTGATTGAGTGCAAATTGCACTGTCTTAGAAGGTTTTTCAACTCAGTCACAGTACGTTTATGTGTTGTTATATCAAAATCTGCATTCAGATCTCCCCCAATTACTATGTCATAATGGAGCCATCTGGTCCCTCTTAGTACATCTAACAGCATGTCCAATTTTTCTAGAAATACATTTATGATACCTTTAGGTGACCTGTAAAGGGATACTATTACTAACTTAAGACTGTCCATAACTATACCAGTGGCTTCAAAGGTCTGTTCCTAACATAAATAATCTAGGTCCAACTTAACAATGAAGCAGCTGAATGACATTAATATATATTGCCACACCACCTCTTATATGCAATTTTCTACAGTAACTATTTGCTACATTATAGTTATCAAGTTTGACAACTGGAAGTACACTCTCAGTAACCCAATGTTCACTCAGACAGAAAATATCAAATTTGTTATCTAGTCCAAAACTGTTTACAATAAATTCTTTATGTATTAGTCCTTGAACATTCAGATAGCAAATTTTAAGATCATAATTGTTGTTTATTTTAGATTGAATGTTTTGGTGAGGTGTTATGAAATTTGTTACACTACTTATCTCGTGGGCTTCTTCATCTTGCTGCCTTCCACTAAAAAATCATTTAGACGGACAGGAGGTGCTGTTTTCCGTCTACCCGTAACACTTGATGCTGCTTCTCCTGCTGCAATTCTCATTTCTCCTTTTAGAGATACTGTAGTTACTGTTGCTGATGAAACTTCTGCTGTTACTGCTACTGTTACTTCCTTTTCCACTGCTGCTACTGATAATGCCACTGGTGACTGTGACACTTTACATGTTTGCACAGTTGTAATTTTTTCATTGTAGAGTGTATCTGCAGATGTTTCTTCCTCATATGCTGTTGGTGCACTTTTCTTTTCTGTTGTCATTGGCAGAAAACCTGTTGCAGGTAGTGCTATTTTTACATAGGCATCCACTCCTGCTGTCTTTATCACCTGGAGAATTTCTTTGGCCAGCACTTTCTTGCCTAGGTTGTTTCTGTGCAGTCCATGTCTAGTAAAATGCTCTCTTACTGAACTCGTTGCTTCATGAAAGTTGTGTGCACAAGACCACTACAAATCTTCCTGAATTTCCAATTTGTCACAATGATTTCTCTGTTTACACACGAGTCTTCTGTTAAGTCGTGTCTGTCAACAAATACCTTCGCCTGTGAAATTTTTCCTAGTGATTCTTTCAGTGTTCTTACAGCAAGGCTGCTTTCATTTTTATAGACATTGTTTCCCCCTCCGATTATGACACAGTTGACGTCACTTTTCACAGAACTTTCACAGTTTTTCAGCACTTCTCGTAGAGGAGCACCAGGTTTCGAAATTCCAGTCACTTTATATTCAGACTGCATATCAGACATGATTGTAGCCAGTCCCTTGCCATGACTCATCGATAATGTGTATATTTCTTCCTTCTTCTTCTCTGTTTCCTTTTTTGTCTCGTATTCAGTTTTATTACAAGTTGCTCTCACATGATTTTTCGTTTAATTGTATTTGATGGTAATGTGTTTCTGCTGGCACTAGACCACTGTGCACAATTCTGACAAAATTCAGCTGCATGATATTTGGGTAGATCCACTACATCAATCATAACTGCTTTTTTAAACTGTAGCATTTGTTGTATAACATTTTATTTAAGTATTTTTGATGTAATGCAGAGTACAGCAAGATATGAAAGTGTTACATTTTATATAAACGGATTCACTTTTGCACATTTTAAAAATATTTTTATTTATGACTCAATTTTTACTGTCTTAAAAACTTTACACTTCAATGTTCTTATGTGCTCAATGTGCCTATTTAGAAAAATTGTTTAGTAATATCACCCTCCTCTGTGGGTACATTGTATCTATCAAATACTGTGAATTTGTTAGGTGTATTTGATTTATATAATATGAGTCAGTATTTTTTTAAATATTATGATTTATATAATCTGATTCAATTTTAGTGCTTTTTTCATACTTCTGAAATTTACCCATTTTTGATGCCCTAGTGTGCTTAATGTGCCCACATATTGTTATTATAAAACTATTGAGGACTTTCATCTGAAGCTCCACTGTACACCACTGAGAAGCCAAAGCCTACATGATAAATCAGGAAAATATGTCACGAATGTGGGATTGGAAGAACTGGAAGCTAGCAATAAAGTGAAGTGGAAACAGCTCTCTGAATCAAACTAAAAACTTTTAATGCCAGGAGAAGATCAGATCATGAGAAAGATCTTTAAAATTGGAGAAGAGATGAAAAAATGACTCTGAATTCTGTTAAATAAACATCTTGAGGAAAGGGAGTTACCAGATTCATGGAAAATTGCAGATGTCATTCTCCTCTTCAACATAGAACAATAGAAATATCAAGAATTACAGACCTATTCTATCTACATTTTACAAGTTCCTCACAAAACTCATTAGTAATTGACTGAGTCAGAAATTTGATTTTTATCAGCAAGTGGAACACGCAGGGTTCAGAAATGGATTTAGTATTACTACACGTATCTAAGCTCCGCTACAGGAACATGCAGAAAATAAAGTTCTATGGCACATGCCCTTCATACACTACCAGGAGGCATTCATTGTATTGCAGTCCAAGCAATACTGAGGACCATGACCAGAGCCAGTATTGACTATACATCTCCCAATTCATCTGCAACATTTATGACAATGCAACTCTACACGTGAAAATAAAGGGAGATTGGATCACTGGAAAGGTTACCATGAGAAGGGGCATCAGACGAGGAGACACAGTCTCACCTAAGTTATTTATCTTGGCTCTGGTGGTTGTATTAAAATGTCCATCTGGGGGACAGAAACATATCAACATGGAAAACTGCTCAACCACCTTTTCTCTGCAAATGATATCATCCTCTTTAGCAGAGACACAAACAAAATGTTAATAATGATCCAAGCATTCAAAGGTACTTCCCAACCTGTAGCATCAAAATTGCCTTACAGAGGTCATGAACCCTGTCAATATTATATATGTTCTCCATTGAAAACACTGCTCTGAAAGCAATAAATTAATACATTTATCTGGTGCATAAAATCCAACTTGGAATAGATAACAAGGCAGTAGATATCACCTGGCAAATTGGGCTCACCTGAATGGCATTAGGAAACTTGGTTACATTTTCCATAAACTTCCTGTCCTACAAAATCTAAAAAGGAAGGTTTGTGATACATAAATCCTGCCAGTAACAACAATTGGACCCAAGACTATGACACAAGCAGCACAAATTGTTTCCGTGTCTGCCAAAGGACAATAGGCAGAGCAATACTTGGCGCGGGTCTGACAGAGAGAATCGAGAACAAAGAGATAGGAGGAAGACTGGGATTTTAAGATGTTGTCATGAGTATAGTGCAACTGAAGTGGCATTGCACAGGGCATGTTGATGGGAAGAAATTCAGATGGACCACAACACTGATACAATGCCGTCCAAGGGTGTCAAAAGTAGTGTCAGATGGCATCTGATGAGATGGAGAGACAGCTTCCTAGGAGACATGCAAAAACATGGATCCTTGAAAATATTGAGCTGGAAATCTTTGGAAGAGTACTACATCAAGGAATGGCTATCCAGTAGCTGAAGAAGAAAAAAAAGTAGAATGTGATGGCATAGATTTGCAGAGACTATTTTTATGCTACTGATTTATAATGCCAAACTAACACTGCTTTATTTTAACAGTGTCATTGTTGGCCAAATTATAACCTAGACTTATTTTCTGCCTGCCAAAGTATTACACAACAGTGTGTGGACAGCATCAGCACCCCTGCAACCCAGTTGCAACACAGAACCATTATATATCAGTTAATCAAAGCAAACTGCTCCAAGCATGGATCTTTCTGCCAGTGGCTGAAGTCCATTCAGAGCAGTGTTGTCACCTCATAGTGGAAGCAATAAACAAATGTTGCAGTGTACCACACCTTCATTCATGCTCACTCACTCATTCCACCAAACCTCCCACAGCGGATGTCCCATAAATTATGGCACTGGATGATTTATACCTTCTTTACCAGGTTCTTATTGTCAGTTTTTCTGACTGGTGTTTTCCTGTTGCTCTGAAGATGAATACTTAAGGTAAATATGAATATTATGTGAGGAACACATCAAGTTTCCATTCTTCCACCTCCACCATTCAAAAATTGTGAAAATAAGTGACAGAAGAGCGCCTATGAACAAGTAAATAATAATGTAGTAATAACTCTGAATTCTGGAAAACTTTCCTCAGACACCACTGTATCATTGTTTTGGTCCATTTGAAGTTGTTCCTGGCCACATACCCTGCATAATGCTACTTCACTCTGGTTATATGCTCATCATGACACACCCCAATTTTCCTTATCTCTTTGTTCTTTCTCCTGTTTATCAGACTCACTCCAAGCATTGCTCTCTCTATTACCCTTTGACAGGCCCAGTGATGATTTATACTGCTTATTATGTCATTGTTTCATGCCCATATGTTGTTACTGGCAGGATGCATATGTTATAAATCTTCCTTTTCAGATTTGTAGGTTAGTTGGTTTATGGAGAATATAACTAACATTCTCAAATGACATCCAGGTGAGCCCAATTCACTGGGTGATCTCTGCTGTCTTTTTATCTATTCCAAGTTGGATTTTACATCCCAGATACATGTATTCACATATTACTTCCAGAGTACGATTTCTATTAAGACCAAATGTACTGACTTCAGTCTTTTGGAGGATAATTTTGGGGCCTACAGGTTGAGAGGTATCTTTGAATTCTTGGATCATTGTTGACAGTTTGTTTCTATCACTGCTAGAAAGGATGATATCATCTGCAGAGAAAAGGTGGTTGAGTAGTTCTCCATGTTGATACCTCTCTGTCCTCAGGATAGACACTTTGCCTCCAAAGCCAGGATAAATAACACAGGAGAGATTGTCTCCCCCTGTGTCTGACACCTCTTCTCACAGGCACCTTTCCAGTGATCCAGTCTTCCTTTGTTTTCGCATGTAGAGTTACATTCCGGTAAATGCAGCAGATTAATTTGTTGTATCTATAGTCAATTTGGTCTCTGTTCACCATCCTCAGTAACGCCTTCTGGTAGTCTATAAATGTTGGGTGACATGGTCTTCGGACAACAGAAGAGACAGTGTGGTACAGGGGAGCAAGACTCACACATCTCTTGCAGTTGACTCACGTACTGTGGGCAGCCAATCTTCTTCTCGAGTCAGACGATCTTCACGAACTCTTCTTCTCTAAAGATTCCATCTGGTTAAGTGAATTTCCAAATAGGCTTCTTTTCTACTCTTGAAATGATTCTGTACTCTCAGGATATTCTTGTTCAACTCTGTTATATTTTCATCTCCACAATAAAACAATATCATAAGATTCACACAAGTGTTCAACTCTCGCGAGTCAACCCTGTCTTGGACCTTTAGAAACTAACATATACAATTACAATGTGTTTGGTTTAGTAACCATTATAAAACCAGTTCTTGCTTCTCGCAAGTCCAACACCCAAAAGTCAAAAGTAAGTGTCTTTAGTTCAGTACATAATTCATTTTTTGACAACAATACAGTCGTTACACCATCAAGGAATAGAGCATGCTTGCTCCTTGAACTGGACAAGCAGCTTCTCAGGCACACACTGCAAACACTTGTCCATGCTGATCAACTGTCACAATGACTCATGCAGTTTGTAATGATTGTTGTTAGAAATTTGCAAAATATAAATAAAAGATGCATGTAATTCTCAATGTTCATGTTGTCACCTTTTTTGCACAGGAGAACATCTACATTTTTCCATGACTCTGGAATTTTCTATTCCCTGAAGCATTCATCTATTACAATTAGTAGTGTTCTTTGTGTCTCCTCCAATTTTAAGTTCCTCCCTCTTGATCTGTTCTTCTCCTGTTGCCTTACAATAATTGAATTGGCAGGATCCAGTTCTTCCAATTTCATATTAGTAATAAATCTTCATGATTCATCATTAGATTTTGGCTTGTAAGTGATGAACTGGAGAGCTTCAAATACAAGTCCTCTGTAGTTTTTATGATTTTGTTTCTTTTAAGCAACAAACTCTCTTTGGCCATTCTGAATGTTGTGGATTATAAGCTTCCCTTGACTGGAACAAATGACTCACATATTCACACTGATTTTGATGCTTTCATTGATCTGTCTTGTGTTTTGCGTTCTCCAAAGTCTTCTGATCATATGCTTTACATTTTTCTGGAGGTCTTTTTATTTATTTGGATGCACCTCTGACAATATTTTGCTTTCTTCTATATGTTGTTCTGTCTTGAAGCTGATTTTGGATTTTTTTAGAATGCACTGTCTTTCTTTACTGCTATTCTAGTGCTGCCGGTAATGTCTTTTGAGAGTTCGTTCAATTCATAACACCCAAGTTTTTTGTTGGTAAGTATCTGTCTATGTATTGATTGAACTCACTTCTTTTCTCTTTCAGCTCCTTTATTGTAGGTTGGGTCTCCTTTCCATCAAAAATTTTCTGAGAATGTGGATCTTAGATCTAACTAGCCTGTTGAAGTGATTTATGACTGACCCACCTGCACACATGTGGTTGTTCGATGTGAGGATGTAATGTATTTAATTTTTAACCGTGCTCTCAGAATTTTACCAGGTCCACTTCATTTTTGGATTTTTCTTGTAAAGTGTGTTCCAGTTACATAAGCATTCTCTGGTATGAAAATCCAACATCATTTGTCCTCTCTGTTTCACGTTGGTGGTCCAAATTATTGGATGAAGAAGTCTTCTGTGGGCTTCCCTCCTAACTTGGTATCAAAATTGCCAAATATTGAGGAGAACATGGTTCTTTCTGAATTCTTTGCTGTCTTCAGGTCCCCAAGAATTGTTTTAATTCTTCATCAGTTGAAGTGCAGTTAGGTGAGTATGCAATAATATTTCGAAGTCTAATCTTAGCAGGCAGCCCAAGAATCATGTAGATCACTCTGTCTGAAATGGACATGGTCTTGGTGGTAAGGTTGTTGTGAATTAGCAGAGCTACACCACCAATAAACCAATTTATGTCTGAGTTATCCTGAAATAGGATATACTCAGACTTTGACTGTAGTTGCTTTCCTTTTGAGCCTCATCTCACTGATTCCAAGTATGCCTCTTTTGATACCGTGTAATTCAATCCAAAGAGCTGAGATATTCTTCAAGTCTCATGGTGTAAATATTATGTGCTGCAGCATATATAGTGTAGTTCAAGTTGTTCCAGTTTCCTTTGTGTTTATTTCATTGTTTGATTTGATAGTCGAATTTAACACTCCCTCACCTCCCACCACTCCCTCAGAATCCACTGGACTCATTTTAAAGTTAGATTTTTCCTTCTACATCTACATCTGGATCTATACTTTGCAAACCAGAGTGAACTTTGGTGGCAGAGGGTACATTCCACTGTAACAGCCATTATGGCTTTCTCCTGTTACATTGACATATGAAGCATAGGAAGAATGATTGTTTAAATGCCTTTGCGCATGCTGTAATTAATATAATCTTGTCCTTACATTCCCTATCAAAGCAATACATAGTGGCTTGTACTGTTTTCCTGCAACCATCATTTAAAACTCGTACTTGAAACTTCATTAGCAACCATGTAAAAAGTATGTTTCCTTCATTCCTCTTTCAATGATTTTAGGACTGATTAATTTAACTTTGCATCAAATTATTTTTTTGCATTTTCAGTTCTGTGGGGTAATACTGAAGCCCAGAGGAAGCATCCATGTCACATTCATTTTATTTTAATTTTTAAGTGCCTTTTCTGATCAGTAAATTACAACTCTGTGACAATTCACAGTAGTACATGAGAATGTAAGATTGGTTATGAATGATACCGAATTGTCTGATGAGAGAAGAAACTGGTATGTTCATATAGGCCAGGATGGATTTGCTGTCAGCTATTCACAAGTTTTATCAGTTATAATCCCCAGACATTTCCAATGATTAGTACTATCATTAATCATAGTAATTTAAGATGCACTTTTCAGACTTTCTCAGGACAGATTCCATCTGTCTTCAAGAGCCTGCCACGTCAGTTATTTCAAGATCTTTGCAACTCTCTCCCTCAGGCAAACAAACCTTTGACCATTCCTGATGCTTTCACTCTATATGTTCATTATCCCCTCTCCCACACACTTGAGCAATTCTCTAGGATGGGTCCCATGAGTGATTACAAGTGATCTGCATTGTAGACTGATTGCATTTCCCCAGTTTTCTAGCGATAAATTGAAGCCTGCTACCTACCTTGCCCACAACTGAGCCTATGCGATTGTTCCATTTCATGTCCCTACTAAGTGTTACACCCATGCATCCATTTATTTGTGTGAGTTTACAGATTCCATTTATGAATCACTGATATTAAATTCTTAGCATTCTACTTTTTTTCTTTTTTTTTTCGCTTTGTTAAGTGCACAGTTTAACAACTTTGACATTTAAAACAAGTTCCCAATCTCTACAGCACTTTGAAATCTTATCAAGGTCTGAATGAATATTTATACAACTTCATTCAGACTGTACTTCATTGTAGATAAGTGCATCATCCGTAAAAAATCTGAGACTACTGTTAATATTGTCAGAGTGAGGAAAGATTTGGATTATAGCTTCTCATGCTTGTCTAATGTGAATTGAGGACATCGGAGCGTTGTACAGGAATTAATTGAGATTTGGATGGACAAATATTTTAGTGCATGTTCACCTCAGGATAAGAAGCTGAAGAAGAACAAGTGCTCATAGAGAGCCAGGTCATAACTCATTGAGATAAACCTGTTCCCATCTGGATTGTGAGAGGAAACCACCTGCTACCACAGTCATTGCATACACCTTTGTAATTATCATAGGAATATTGTGGTAGTCTAAGGTGTTGTTCACATGAAGCCATCACAGACTAAATTAACAAAACTTTGCACTGACTTTGAAGAACAGCATAGAATATTAGCACACAGTCAGCTTGTTTCTCTCTGTTTGAAGCATACTGCAATTGAATAGCTCTTCAACATAGACGCTTTTCATTTTTATGGACAAAGCAACAGGAGTAATATTGTAATCATTATAAGTAAATAATTTTTGTCCCTCTCTGAGTATTTATAGACTGAATGATGACTTATTCTACACAATACTGCCAGTCTTCTGTGTTCCCTGTTCCACGTTCTGCTGACAACTGCTTCTCCTTTCATTTTTGCTGGTTTGATTTTCTGCACTCTTTTTTGAGACCACTAATTCTGTCATAGCATAGAATTTCTGTGCAAATTAGACTTTGTTTATTTGGAACTTCAGGTTATTTGTAGTTTATAAATTCTTTCTGTGTATTATCAAATTTGTCAGTCAATGCTGTGTTGTTATCTTTCCCTTTGTATTCCTCTTTATTGTGGGTAAAGTGAATGACAGCATTCTCAAGAAAAATGTTTTCAAAGTCTATAATGATGAAATGGCATGTTGCCTACTTATAATGTTTAAGGCATAACCAAAAAGGTGAATTCCGCTTGATGAACGAGCTTTTCGGTTTTCAGTAAGCTAAAGACGGTAAAACTAAAATAGTTGATACTGGTGTTTATTTGTTGTATTTAGTTTGCATTTGATGCTTCTGAGTATTATTAGTAACTACACTACAGTCCCTAAACTTAGACACAGAAAAAGTAACATCACTCAGTGACATATACTTTTGGTATCCTGACCCTTGGCACCCACATCTTTGAGATGCAAGCTGTAGTTATTTCTGAGCCTTTTGATGGAACACATTGGCTGTTGGTCTTTCTGGAGGTAGTATACCTGAGTCTTGGTAACAATACAAAATAAGTCTGGCATCTCTGCAACTGATGAGTTACTTCCTGGGTAGCACTATATTATCCAGCTAAATTCAATGGATTTTGTGTTTCATTTCCATTGAATAATCTTTGTGCTTTTCACATAACATATGACATAAGGTTATCAATTTATGGGTTTGAGTCTAGGAATGTCATCCCGCATGGAAATTGCAACTAGTCTTGTCTTTAATGTTACTATTTTTCTGTGATAGCCACAAACAGGGTAGAAGTGAGCGACAATTACTGCAGCTCTTCATTAGCTCTGAGATATTGTAGTCATCTGACTGCTTTGGCTCACAGTTTTCATCTTGCTAAAGCCCAGATTTTTAGCGCTTTTGTTATAGATCTACAAGCAGCCACATCAATATTGATTTTTGTTGCTTTGAATTATAGTGTGGAAAATTCCTAAACCTGACTTCTGAACTTTGCTTATTGAATGCAAATGTCTCACAAATGTTAAATGGTTATATGGTTGTATGTCAGCTATCAAGGCTTCCTGAATGTGAAAAATCATTCATTCCAGAAGATTTTTCCTTAAACAAGAAAATTCGTTTGTGATGTGTTTTGCAGAAAAGCACTCGCCCCAAACACAGTATAAAGGTTTGTAACTTTCCCCACTACCTTCACACCTCCATTAAACACAAAGTGAACAGTACATCACAAATGTTAGACCTTTTTCTACTTGCGACTCTATTTTACAATGCTCAGATAATGTTAATAAATTTCAACTATGCAAATTCCAATATGTCGATGGAGGACAAACACTAGAACTTCAATTAAGAAAATGACAGTTGATAAATACAGTTATAGATGCAGTCACCTGATTGGAAGGTGCCAGATGTCAGGCAGCTGGTTGCATGTTGCCAGTAGCTGGTAGCCAGTCGCGGTGGAAGAGCGAGAAAACTCAAAAGTGTCAACAGTTCTGTGCTTGACGCAGGCATGGCCTGTTTTGCAGAGTTATTTCTGGAAGTTTTTGCTGTTGCTGGTGGGTTGCAAAGCAAAGTGAATCATCTTTGAAGTTCCATTAGATTGATATCTTTAGCAGACAGAAGAAATTTGATTTAAAATGTCAAGGAAGGCGTGGATTTGAACTCGAGACTTCATGTCTACATTGTGTGATGCTTACTACTAGACCATGATACAGCATCGTAACAACTTGAGAAAAAGAATATACTTCCTCCAGACACTTTTGCATCCTACAGTGTTGTCACTTTCTGCGTAGAACCAGAGTTAGAATTCTGAGGAGTGGCCATTTTATCGGCTGCCTTTGATGAATTACTCAGTCTCTGCAGTGGTCCAGCGGCGGCCAGGTTTTACGTCTCAGAAAGTATATTGACATCCAACAGAGAGATCTGGATACAATATTGTCATGACATTCACATACATCAGAGCTAAGCCCACCATTCTTTTTGCCCCATGATAGCGAGGCCAAATGGCAATGGATACACTGTTCCTGTATGAACCAGATGATACTCAGGATGACTATACAAAACACCTCATCACCAGGACCAAAGAACAAGGCAAATGGCTCACGTAAGGTCCTGGACACCCAGAAGAAAGATCTATAACACCAAGCACCAGCCAGTGAGATAGAGACTGAGAGACTTGGTATCGATTTTTATGTGTGTGAAGAAAGTGGAACTATCAGAAAAGTTACTAAAGAAGCACTGTGGGCTGTATCGTATCCTTTGTAGCATGTCAGATGTTACATATGGAGGTGAGAATTATGACCCTTCATTGAGAAGATACTGTTACAGCACCAAATTGCAAAGTGGTGATGGGAGGTTCAAGGAAGCTGGAGACCCACTTGACTGTGAAGCTTCAGTGGGAGGAGTGGCCTTTGAAGCTCATTGCAGTAAAGAGAATGCAACAACACTACTGGAATATGAGGCTTTGCCAGTTTCAAAGTACAGAGAACCACTGCCAAGATCTAGATCCAGGGTACTGTAGATAGCTCCAATGAAAATTTATGAAACAGCATGTCACTGTTTCTGCAGAAGAGTGAGTTATGCAGTGAGCTGTAGTGCATGCAGTGTGGCGTAACAGGTAGCATAGCTGGATAGCTTGCTCTGACTCACCAGTACAGACCCGACCACTAACAGTTATTTGTTATTTAGTATTTATCATTTCTGGAAGGTTACTGAAATATCTTATGTCTGTGTATTCTGGAATATTTGATGTTTGTATAAATACCAGCATTCTGGAATATTCAATACTTGTACAAAGAGCTACAGTCTCTGTTCATGAGATCCCTTCTGTTCTGCCTGAACATTGGCATCAGTAATAAATGTGCTTTTAGGTCCAAGTGCTGTACTTCATTGATGACCCTGGCTTTGGATTTGGAGTTGGGTGTGGTTACAACATGGCTATATTGGACTGCCCCCTTGAAATCTTGGTTGTGTTGAAGACTGATCTGTAGTAAAACCCAAGGTCAATTTTAGGTTGAAAGATGATAATTTTGTTGTGTGTTGGCACAGCCAGCAAATGAGAAAGCCCACAGTACTTCTTAGTAAGTTTTCTGATAGTCCCTCTTTCTTCACAGACTAAATCTTATGCTCACACCATATTTGCAGGCACTTTTATACATTTAATGCATTTTTCATTGTAAAAACAAAGTTGCAAGGAAAATTCAGAAAACATATATTGTATTAGATAATGGTCAAGTCTCCGATGATTATTTTGATGCATAATATGTACATAGATCATAAGAAAACTAGGAGTAATTCAGGCGATGTCCACCACTTAACTTTTACCAAGTTTTCTATAAAATGCAAGAAAATATGAAAAACAGATGCAAACAAGTACACTCCTGGAAATTGAAATAAGAACACCGTGAATTCATTGTCCCAGGAAGGGGAAACTTTATTGACACATTCCTGGGGTCAGATACATCACATGATCACACTGACAGAACCACAGGCACATAGACACAGGCAACAGAGCATGCACAATGTCGGCACTAGTACAGTGTATATCCACCTTTCGCAGCAATGCAAGCTGCTATTCTCCCATGGAGACGATCGTAGAGATGCTGGATGTAGTCCTGTGGAACGGCTTGCCATGCCATTTCCACCTGGCGCCTCAGTTGGACCAGCGTTCGTGCTGGACGTGCAGACCGCGTGAGACGACGCTTCATCCAGTCCCAAACATGCTCAATGGGGGACAGATCCGGAGATCTTGCTGGCCAGGGTAGTTGACTTACACCTTCTAGAGCACGTTGGGTGGCACGGGATACATGCGGACGTGCATTGTCCTGTTGGAACAGCAAGTTCCCTTGCCGGTCTAGGAATGGTAGAATGATGGGTTCGATGATGGTTTGGATGTACCGTGCACTATTCAGTGTCCCCTCGACGATCACCAGTGGTGTACGGCCAGTGTAGGATATCGCTCCCCACACCATGATGCCGGGAGTTGGCCCTGTGTGCCTCGGTCGTATGCAGTCCTGATTGTGGCGCTCACCTGCACAGCGCCAAACATGCATACGACCATCATTGGCACCAAGGCAGAAGCGACTCTCATCGCTGAAGACGACACGTCTCCATTCGTCCCTCCATTCACGCCTGTCGCAACACCACTGGAGGCGGGCTGCACGATGTTGGGGCGTGAGCGGAAGACGGCCTAACGGTGTGCGGGACCGTAGCCCAGCTTCATGGAGACGGTTGCGAATGGTCCTCGCCGATACCCCAGGAGCAACAGTGTCCCTAATTTGCTGGGAAGTGGCGGTGCGGTCCCCTACGGCACTGCGTAGGATCCTACGGTCTTGGCGTGCATCCGTGCATCGCTGCGGTCCGGTCCCAGGTCGACGGGCACGTGCACCTTCCGCCGACCACTGGCGACAACATCGATGTACTGTGGAGACCTCACGCCCCACGTGTTGAGCAATTCGGCGGTACGTCCACCCGGCCTCCCGCATGCCCACTATACGCCCTCGCTCAAAGTCCGTCAACTGCACATACGGTTCACGTCCACGCTGTCGCGGCATGCTACCAGTGTTAAAGACTGCGATGGAGCTCTGTATGCCACGGCAAACTGGCTGACACTGACGGCGGTGGTGCACAAATGCTGCGCAGCTAGCGCCATTCGACGGCCAACACCGCGGTTCCTGGTGTGTCTGCTGTGCCGTGCGTGTGATCATTGCTTGTACAGCCCTCTCACAGTGTCCGGAGCAAGTATGGTGGGTCTGACATACCGGTGTCAATGTGTTCTTTTTTCCATTTCCAGGAGTGTATAAAGTGGAATACGAGTAATATACTTAGTGCAATTCAATCAATGAGTACACACATGGATTTGTAATCAAGAATAATTATATGACAGTCAACAGAACACTGTGGAATGAATCCAGCCTCTGATTTATACAAATCAAACACAAATATTGGAATTATTTATATCACTCAGTATTATGAATGCAGCAAAAATCTAACAAAATATGGTCAACAAACTTACACTGAAATTTAAATAGAGCAATACATGAAAGAATCAGTAAACAGGAGCAAATTTGTGTAAGTCTGTAGAATATCAGCTGCTGTTTTGTACAAAACGAATATGAATGTGGAAGAATTTCCATCAATCAACAATAAAACAACATGATAATACGAAGACAGTAACTAGTTCTCGAGAGGAACAGTTACTGTTGATGACCGTGCAGCTTTTCCCTGGAATAAATGATGACTAACTGACAACCTCAGCTGCCGACAGGTGTTGTAGATATACCTCGATGTGGACATCTGAAAATGTGTGCCCCGACTGGAACTCGAACCCGGGATCTCCTGCATACATGGCAGACACTCTATCCATCTGAGCCATCGAGGACACAGATGAATAGCGCAACTGCAGGGACTTATCCCTTGCACGCCTCCCGTGAGACTCACATTCCCAACTGTCCACAATTCTACATATGTATTGTACCTTATAGACATTTGCCCATCCACTCATTACTCATGCATGCTTTGGCTATTCCCGTAAGAGTTTGGGCAAACTGTGCGCATTCAAACAGACAAAGGTCAATGGCTGGGTAGCCTTTAACTATATATACGAAGACAGTAACTTGTTCTCAAAAGAACAGTTACTGTTGATGACCGTGCAGCTTTTCCCTGGAATAAATGATGACTAACTGACAACCTCAGCTGCCGACAGGTGTTGTTGATATACCTCAATGTGGTCAGCTGAAAATGTGTGCCCCGACTGGGACTCGAACCCGGGATCTCCTGCTTACATGGCAGATGCTCTATCCATCTGAGCCACCGAGGACACAGGTGAAGAGCGCAACTGCAGGGACTTATCCCTTGCACGCCTCCCGTGAGACTCACATTCCCAACTGTCCACAATTCTACATATGTATTGTACCTTATAGACATTTGCCCACCCACTCATTGCTCTTACGGGAATCGCCAAAGTGTGCGTGAGTAATGAGTGGGTGGGCAAATGTCTATAAGGTACAATGCATGTGTAGAATTGTGGAAGTTGGGAATGTGAGTCTCACGGGAGGCGTGCAAGGGATAAGTCCCTGCAGTCATGCTATTCATCTGTGTCCTCGGTGGCTCAGATGGATAGAGCGTCTGCCATGTAAGAAGGAGATCCCGGGTTCGAGTCCCGGTTGGGGCACACATTTTCAGCTGTCCACATCGAGGTATATCAACAACACCTGTCGGCAGTTGAGGTTGTCAGTTAGTCATCGTTTACAATGTGATAAATTTGCAGCATTCCAAGTGGCCTGGCAGTTAACCAAGGTCGTGTTGCCAGTCCCTATACAAATTCCCAGTTTTCTGCTAGGGCAGTTGGAGTAGATTTAGGTGACATCTCTTCATATGACTGGCATTTGGCTAGTGGGAACTATTATCTGATAGTTTACTGCAAGTGTGGCTCTACTATCTGCTTAGTACGGCCAACAATGACTTGTAGCCATCCCTGTTGTCATCCATCCTTCCTAGCGGACAGATAAGTAGGTTTGTTGATGCTCTTAGCTGCTTGTAGAATTTTGCAGCTATCTGCTTCATTTATTCTATGACTTCCAGCTCTTCACATAAGTAGTATGCTGGGAAGTCGGTCAGCATGTGGAATATCCTCTGCAGCACCTTATTTTGAAGCATCTGGAGCCTCTGTATGTGAGTCTTAGCAGCATTGCTCCAACAATGCTGGCACAGTCCATAGCAGGCTAAAGGAACATCTGGTAGATAATGAGTCTGTAGTTGATAGAATGTTGAGATTTTGCAATAAAGAGTAGGTGTAGTGCCCAAGCCATTGGTATGTCCTGCTTCTAACTTTCTGGACATGTTGCTGCCACACAAGTTGTCTGTCAAAAAGACTCCAAGATATTTTATCATGTTAATACAATGGATTGGTTCCCCAGGAAGATAGACTTCTGGAATGGATGGCCTGTGGCATTTTGTGATGATCATGTCCTGGCTCTTGGTTGCATTGAAGCCAATACACCGTTTTGATGCCCAGGCTTCTCACGTATGACAGGAGTCTGAAAGTTCTTGGGGCAGTGCTTGGGGCCACCTGCTTCTGGGGACAATTGCTGTGTCATAGTCACAAACAGCATGCAACATTCACAGCATCTAAGGTAAGTTCGAGGTGTACATACAGAACAGTACAAGACCAAGCACTTACCTGTGTGGCTTGCTGGCTTGAGCTAATGTCTCTGATTTTGAAAGATGACAAAATTTCACCATTTGAGGTAGATTTCCAATAATTTAATGTATGATGTGGAGAAGCACAACAGGAAGAGTTTATACAGGAGCCCTTTTCGCCAAAACCTACTGAAGGTACATGATATATTGACGAAGACTGACCCACAGAACTTCCAGGCATAGAAATTGTTGTTTTATAAAATAGCCTTCTCCAAATTGCTCTTCAGCAACAATGCTAATCTCTCAGAGTTATTGTTGTAGTCTCTTGAGGATGATTTTCTCTAAGACCTTACTTAGGATCAGAAGGCTTATTGGCCCATGGCTCTTGGGTACTGCATGGTTCTTTCCTGGTTTTGGCACTGTCAAGATGTCTATGATGGATTTGAAGATTATTGCTATGGCATTGTCCACCTCTCAAGATGGCTCCTTGAGAAATTTGGCTGAAATGTCATCAGGAATAAGGGCTTTGTTCATGAGCAACCCTCTGATGATTCAGCAGACTTCTTGTGGTGTCACCACTGGTGGTAGTGAGCCATCTTTTCTTTCTGAAGCAGCAGTAAGGTAAGTGGTGAGATTCTCTTGCACTCTTTGTATGTGTTTTATGTCCTGAGGCTCCACCATTTGCTGGAATTTATCCTCAAACACGTCAGCTAAGGCATTTGCATAGCCCTGTGGCATAAAAGCTGTCCCATCCATGCTCTGTAAAGGTGGCAGTCATTGATGTATTCTTGCAAAATAATGCACTAAATCTGACATTGCCACATCTGGCTGCATCCCACCTAGTTTTCCTTGCCATCTCCTGTAATGCTCAATGAGCACTGCCTTTAACCACCTTCATAGTAGACTGACTCACCACTTCACTAGAAGTCCCCTAATCAGGTTTCAATCATTGTTGACTTGGCTGCTCTCTCTGATCATTGCCAAGATCTCCTCTGACAGTGATGGAGCATGGCAATCATAGCTTCTTCTTACAGGTGTTGAGGAGGTAGTGCTGTCGATATTGTGTTATCAAGTCTCTCAATATCATCATCCCAATCAGTGGTATTGGTTTGATGAATTTCTGCTAGGTGAGTTGTAATACCTCTGCGAATCTTGTTTCCTTTGTGTTGAGGCATTGTATCCCTTGCCCTGGTTCCTCTGCCAGTCACAAGATTACTGTGAACTGATGGAAGTGCATAGACAACTTCCACAGCAACGAATCTGCAGAAGCCTTGCAAATGGCAATGTGGAGATCATCTAGCCATATGGTAGGCTCTTCATGACCACAAATTTGTGCATGGATCTGTTCACCTGCCTGGAAGACACGACATCCACTGATGGCTATGTTTCTAGAGTTCCAGACCGTGTGCTTCAAATTGAAATCACCAGCGATAAACAGCTTTCCTGAATGGAGTGGTAAGTCTTATGCATCTTCAGAATGAAGACATCCCTTCAGTGGTTGATACATGGATGTGAAAGTCATGACTCCTTGGTGGCTTCAGCTGCAATAGCTGTTGCCTCCATTGTATGGAGGGGCTGTGTAATGTCAGACTGATCTTCGGATGTAAAACGCCACGATACCTCCAGCCACTAGTCTGTTGCTCCTGTAGCAGGTACAACTCGCTACATTTGCTCAGAGTCCATGCTTGAGTATGGTAAATCTATCTTGTGGCTGCTTCTTGTATTGTGCAAATGAAAATTATTTCCTAATAAAAGTTTATTTTATAAATTAGAGACTGTAGATGTAAAGTCTGTAAACTGTGGGGACTGTCATGTTAAACGATCCGTATCAACTTCTGTAAGTCTGTCTGGGAGGCAAATCTAGAATATATGTAATTGCTTTCTTTTACCATTGGGAAATGTATGTCGACACTTGTGTATTTCCTCACAGTGGTATTCCATATCGCAGGTGTGAATGGAATAACACATAAAAACAGAATAGTAATACTGACTTTCATCTTAATTTATGTAATTAAAATATTACTCCTTCTATTTTGTTGCTTAAGTAATCTATGTTTCCATCCCCATGACAATCTTTTACCAATCACAAGTCCCAGTATTTCACATTTTTATTCTCAGATTTTGTTGTTCTGAGAGTGAAATAAAGTTTTTATGTTTTTAATTTGATAAGAGACAGCTGGTTGGCTCAACACCAGTTAGTGGTCACGTCAGTTATTTCTCTGTTCTAATTCTGAACATTTGGTTAGTTTTTACCAGTTGTTATTAGTGTGATTTTGTTGGTGAGGAGTACATTCTCACATGGTATGTGAAGTAAGAAATCATTTATATAAATAAAGAGGAGAAAAAGTTCCATTTGTCAGTGTGGAGTGCATTCTCACTCAGTATGTGATGTAATAAATCATTTATATGAATAATGGGCAGAAAAAGTTCAAGTACTGACCCATGGCCCTGTGTCCGTGGCAGAACAGCAGCCAAGTCTGCGAATTCCCCCCCCCCCCCTCCCCCTCACACACTCACTCACTCACTCACTCACTCACACCCACCCACCCACACACACACACACACACACACACACACAGAGAGAGAGAGAGAGAGAGAGAAAGAGAGAGAGAGAGAGAGAAATGTCTTTCTGTAGATTTTTCTATGTAGATTTTAGACATTTTGTAACTTGTAAGGTAGGTGTAATAAAAATTAAGCATTATTGAAAAATAGTACGTAAATGAGCTACATATTTAGGGCCAGTCAATCAAATGAAACTAAGACAGATTCAAAAAAGTAAGTCAACTATTTATTATTTCAAAAGTAATCACCATAACTCTTAATAGATTTATCCCACTGTGAGGCATGTGGGTGTGCCCACATTTTGCCAAGATTGTTTTGACAATGCTGTACAAGTTTCACTGGGAAGCCTTTACACCTCCTCCATACAGTCCCAATACCTCCCCATGCGATTTCCATATTTTTGGAACCCTGAAGAAAGACAGTCATGGCTGTCAATTTGCTTTGGATGAAGAGGTGCACACCTGGGTACACACATGGTTTCATAGGCAACAGCAAACATTTTTACATGATGGCATTGACTGTCTTGTCACACAGTGAGACAAATGTATTAACAGATATGGCAATTACTTTTGAAATAATAAACAGTTTACTTACTTTTTTTCCATCTATCTCATTTTCATATGTCTGCCCCTTATATTCATTTCATTAAAAAAGAAATGAGTTGGAGGCTGTGAAATGAAAACAGCTGAAGGGATCATAATACCATAATGCCAATGCCTACAGAATGAGTTGTAGTCTCTATTAAGAGGGACATAGGCATACACCCATGTAACAACACAGCAAACATGGGCACACTTCAACTATCCACTGTGTTCATTAGTGTTGTTAACAGAGAAATCGAGGCTTCAATAAAAGAACATGTAGTTTTAGTGAGTTTCTTTGCAGCGGAAGTAGTGGAGGGAATGGTAATTCATTGAAGAATGGTACACGAGTACAAAATGCACTGCATATCGGTTGCAAGGGTCAATGTGTGTCCCAAGCTGATAGGTTGGCCATGACTGCACAATGACTCCATCTATTGGACCACAAGCTGTCCTAACCATCACTAAGACAAGGGTAAAATCAAAACTACATAGCTGAATGAGGAGACAACATGGGTGGTGGGGCAACAACAGTGCTGGTGTGTTTTGTTAGTGTGGGTTGCATATATTCAAGGGCCTATGTGATTGGTTTATGACCCTCTCCCCCTCCCCTTAACCTATTGTTCCGTTAACTGATTTATGAACCTCTGGGGGTTGATTTATGAACCCTGAGGGTAATTCTCCTTCTGAAAAACCCTCCAACCCCTCCCCCTTCCCCAACCCTATGGGAAACCACTTCATTGGTACAAGCATACTTTTGACATCAAATTAATTACCTAATTAATTAAACTGATCAATTAATTAACCTTTCCCACTCTGGGAAATCCCCAGCACCCCTCTCAATCCCCCACCTGGAAATTTTCATGAAAAGGACTGGTGCTCGAGAGGAAGGATCTCATGACAGGAAATTCAAATCAAAGTCAATTACATAGCAAAGGATATACTATTTATTTATAAAATTCAGTTGGTAGGGAATGGATCTCTCTTTTTATTCGGTGGGAAAAGCTCATCATTCTCTCTGTTTGGGAAGAAGCAGGTCTTGTAAAATACATTAAAAAGAAGTAATTAAATAGATCACTTTTTTCCAATCATGCAAAGAATAACATTATGAAATTGACATCAACATAACTCACTACACATAATTACACTGCTCAAAATCTTCCTACTGCACCTGTGCATCAACCTCAGGGTAGATCTGCCTGCTGCTTCCTGTGTTCCCACACACACAGGTTGGGAGAGAGTTCACACTACACTTGCTCACACTTGCGACTGCTATTGGCTGCCACACCATCAGCTGCCTCACATATTACCATGTATGCATATTGGTAGAGAGGAGCACAGGTTGGAAGTAGCCCCAATCCCTGAACAAAGCAGCAAGTGAGACAACCCTTTGATACTGATACATGAGAAATTCCTGTTGAAACACATAACCCCCCCCCCCCCCTCTCTCTCTCTCTCTCTCTCTCTCTCTCTCACTCACTCACTCACTCACTCACTCTCCCCCTCTCTCTCAAGTGGTAACTCCCTGCTGTGTGCCACTGCTAGGCCTGCATGTACCTTAGTTTGTATCAAACCAAATGCAAACAAACTAGCATTTGCGTGGGAAACCCCCAAGCCTTCCCCTGCTGGATACTGGTGCACATGAGAACTCCCTCCAAGACAAATGCCTGACTGGGTTTTGATTCATATG
This sequence comes from Schistocerca piceifrons, assembly GCF_021461385.2. NCBI lineage: Eukaryota > Metazoa > Arthropoda > Insecta > Orthoptera > Acrididae > Schistocerca > Schistocerca piceifrons. Next base: position 551,842,576 of record NC_060143.1, read on the forward strand.
TACTGCTGAAGTCAATAAATTTATTGACTAATTTTTGCTCATGTGATTGTGATGTAGGGTGTATAAGGCAGATGCAGTAGCTCATTTGTCTCAGCTCAGTCAATCTGAAAGAAGAGCCATGAAGCATCAACAGCAGCCAAGGACCTCCTGTGCCTCTCCATCACAGAAGAAGCGTAAAAGTCATTGCTACTATTACTGCATGTAGCAGTTCCTCCTCTTCTTTGTTCATCTCCACATCATTGTCTGTGGATGCTTACTGTTTCTTCTTCTCAGTTCAGTGGCCTCTGGTGTGTCCAGACCGGCAGTGACATCCAGCATGTCTGGACTAGCAGCAGCCACCATCGGCTCAACTGCACATGCAGTTAACTCTGCCCTGTCATGACCAGCAGCAGCACCATGGGATCCTGTAGTGGAGCTGACCAGCATGTTGGAGCAGGAAAATGAGCTGCAATTATCCTCCTTGCTCACTGATTTCTGTAATGAAGACATCCAGCAAGTCCCTGACTCCCAGTAGAACTGTGCAGGGGAACATACACCATACAGTGCAAGCCAGTACTGGTCTCTAACATACGCACCATTCCAGCACATTCTGGTGTTACTGCAAGGACATGGTGTTGATGCCATTTTCTTCCAGGCTCTACTGTTTTTCAGTTCAACTTATAATTTAAGAGCTAGCAGTTCAAAGCACTTAAACATTGGCATAGAAGCATCAGTGGACAGTGAATGGTGTGTTGTGTTAGAGATTGAAAACGCATTGTGAAGTGTTAGAGTGCAGTTCAAAGAGTTGGAATGGGATGAACTGTGTTGTGCAGAATACTGCATCAACCAACAGATGACCTCTGAGTATTCTCCATCTCTGGACATTTACAGTGTTGGCCTGACTCACTCTATAACATCATTGTATGACGACCATTGAAGAGTGGCAGCAGGCACAGGCAAGGGATAAGAACTGCCAGGCATTTAAGTCACAACTACATTTCATTAGGCATGAGGATTTTTTGTGTAGAACAATGAGGTGTGGACCATATGTGCTGGTTCCAGAGGGTTTTTGGAAGGAAGTTCTGCAGCAAGCTCACGACCATATGTTGTCAGGTCATGGTGGGCAACAAGCAATGGACAGATGTGTAGCACAGCAGTTTTGGTGGAGGAAAGGACAGTATGTTAAGGACTGTGTGCCATGCAAAAAGAGGTCTGACATTATGCATCAGAAAGTGCCACTGTAATGTGCCAGATGCACCTAGTCCATTTTCTATGTTGGGGTTGGATGTCAGGCCATTTAATATCAATTTTTGGCGATGGTACTGATGGCACACCAATGGGCTAGTAATATAGTGCAAGTATTAGTAAACAACTGGATATTAAAGTTTGGTGTGGCTGAGACCATAATTACAGACCAAGCTACAAATTTTGTCTCAGATTTAATGAAGCAACTATGCTGCATGTTGCATATAAGGAAGTTACAGATGAGTCCGTTTCACCTGCAGACCAATGAGAGAATGGAATGTGTGCATAAGACAATTGCAAAGACGTTGAGCTATTACGTAGGTTCCAGACACAATGATTGGGATGTCCATTTACAAAATGCACTGCATCCATATAAATCAAAAGTTCATACTGCAATGGGGTTGTCGCCATTTCAGGTGGTGTATGGCAGGAAAATGCAACCTCCCATTAACATTTTGATACCTAAATTAGGACCAGATGGTGAGTCGGTGAGGAAGTTTGCCAGAAGAATTAGGGAAATTTGGAGGAATGTGCTAAAAGCAAACATGAAGGCACTAGAATGCCAGGATCGATGAAACAAATGCATGGGCAAATTGCAATAAAACCAAATGGGGTAGTGGGCAATGGCAATTAGTCCCTATATGTCAAATGCTAAAATCAATGCTAGGGATCATACTAGGTCATGGAAATGACCTTACCGATCAATGTGAAGATACAACTCCCCACAAAACTTCTGTTATACATTCAGTCACATACAGCCGTTTAAAGGAAAGTTAGAGGGGATACCACAGTTATCAGCAGCCAATCACGAGGTGAATGTTGTTGTTGTTGTTGTTGTTGTTGTTGTTGTGGTCTTCAGTCCTGAGACTGGTTTGATGCAGCTCTCCATGCTACTCTATCCTGTGCAAGCCTTTTCATCTCCCAGTACCTACTGCAACCTACATCCTTCTGAATCTGCTTAGTGTATTCATCTCTTGGTCTCCCTCTACGATTTTTACCCTCCACGCTGCCCTCCAATACTAAATTGGTGATCCCTTGATGCCTCAGAACATGTCCTACCAACCAATCCCTTCTTCTGGTCAAGTTGTGCCACAAACTTCTCTTCTCCCCAATCCTATTCAATACTTCCTCATTAGTTATGTGATCTACCCATCTAATCTTCAGCATTCTTCTGTAGCACCACATTTCGAAAGCTTCTATTCTCTTCTTGTCCAAACTATTTATCGTCCATGTTTCACTTCCATACATGGCTACACTCCATACGAATACTTTCAGAAATGACTTCCTGACACTTAAATCAGTACTGGATGTTAACAAATTTCTCTTCTTCAGAAACGCTTTCCTTGCCATTGCCAGCCTACATTTTATACCCTCTCTACTTCGACCATCATCAGTTATTTTGCTCCCCAAATAGCAAAACTCCTTTACTACTTTAAATGTCTCATTTCCTAATCTAATTCCTTCAGCATCACCCGACTTAATTAGACTACATTCCATTATCCTTGTTTTGCTTTTGTTGATGTTCATCTTATATCCTCCTTTCAAGACACTGTCCATTCCATTCAACTGCTCTTCCAAGTCCTTTGCTGTCTCTGACAGAATTACAATGTCATCGGCGAACCTCAAAGTTTTTATTTCTTCTCCATGAATTTTAATACCTACTCCGAATTTTTCTTTTGTTTCCTTTACTGCTTGCTCAATATACAGATTGAACAACATCGGGGAGAGGCTACAACCCTGTCTTACACCCTTCCCAACCACTGCTTCCCTTTCATGTCCCTCGACTCTTATAACTGCCATCTGGTTTCTGTACAAATTGTAAATAGCCTTTCGCTCCCTGTATTTTACCCCTGCCACCTTTAGAATTTGAAAGAGAGTATTCCAGTCAACATTGTCAAAAGCTTTCTCTAAGTCTACAAATGCTAGAAACGTAGGTTTGCCTTTCCTTAATCTTTCTTCTAAGATAAGTCGTAAGGTCAGTATTGCCTCACGTGTTCCAGTGTTTCTACAGAATCCAAACTGATCTTCCCCGAGGTTGGCTTCTACTAGTTTTTCCATTCGTCTGTAAAGAATTCGTGTTAGTATTTTGCAGCTGTGACTTATTAAGCTGATAGTTCGGTAATTTTCACATCTGTCAACACCTGCTTTCTTTGGGATTGGAATTATTATATTCTTCTTGAAGTCTGAGGGTATTTCGCCTGTTTCATACATCTTGCTCACCAGATGGTAGAGTTTTGTCAGGACTGGCTCTCCCACGGCCGTCAGTAGTTCCAATGGAATATTGTCTACTCCGGGGGCCTTGTTTCGACTCAGGTCTTTCAGTGCTCTGTCAAACTCTTCACGCGGTATCATATCTCCCATTTCATCTTCATCTACATCCTCTTCCATTTCCATAATATTGTCCTCAAGTACATCGCCCTTGTATAGACCCTCTATATACTCCTTCCACCTTTCTGCTTTCCCTTCTTTGCTTAGAACTGGGTTTCCATCTGAGCTCTTGATATTCATACAAGTCGTTCTCTTATCTCCAAAGGTCTCTTTAATTTTCCTGTAGGCGGTATCTATCTTACCCCTAGTAAGATAGGCCTCTACATCCTTATATTTTTCCTCTAGCCATCCCTGCTTAGCCATTTTGGACTTCCTGTCGATCTCATTTTTGAGACGTTTGTATTCCTTTTTGCCTGTTTCACTTACTGCATTTTTATATTTTCTCCTTTCATCAATTAAATTCAGTATTTCTTCTGTTACCCAAGGATTTCTACTAGCCCTCGTCTTTTTACCTACTTGATCCTCTGCTGCCTTCACTACTTCATCCCTCAAAGCTACCCATTCTTCTTCTACTGTATTTATTTCCCCCATTCCTGTCAATTGCTCCCTTATGCTCTCCCTGAATCTCTGTACAACCTCTGGTTCTTTTAGTTTATCCAGGTCCCATCTCCTTAAATTCCCACCTTTTTGCAGTTTCTTCAGTTTTAATCTACAGGTCATAACCAATAGATTGTGGTCAGAGTCCACATCTGCCCCTGGAAATGTCTTACAATTTAAAACCTGGTTCCTAAATCTCTGTCTTACCATTATATAATCTATCTGATACCTTTTAGTATCTCCAGGGTTCTTCCATGTATACAACCTTCTTTCATGATTCTTAAACCAAGTGTTAGTTATGATTATGTTGTGCTCTGTGCAAAATTCTACAAGGCGGCTTCCTCTTTCATTTCTGTCCCCCAATCCATATTCACCTGCTATGTTTCCTTCTCTCCCTTTTCCTACACTCGAATTCCAGTCACCCATGACTATTAAATTTTCGTCTCCCCTCACAATCTGAATGATTTCTTTTATTTCATCGTACATTTCTTCAATTTCTTCGTCATCTGCAGAGCTAGTTGGCATATAAACTTGTACTACTGTAGTAGGTGTGGGCTTCGTATCTATCTTGGCCACAATAATGCATTCACTATGCTGTTTGTAGTAGCTTACCCACATTCCTATTTTCCTATTCATTATTAAACCTACTCCTGCATTACCCCTATTTGATTTTGTGCTTATAACCCTGTAGTCACCTGACCAGAAGTCTTGTTCCTCCTGCCACCAAACTTCACTAATTCCCACTATATCTAACTTCAACCTATCCATTTCCCTTTTTAAATTTTCTAACCTACCTGCCCGATTGAGGGATCTGACATTCCACGCTCCGATCCGTTGAACGCCAGTTTTCTTTCTCCTGATAACGACATCCTCTTGAGTAGTCCCCGCCCGGAGATCTGAATGGGGGACTATTTTACCTCCGGAATATTTTACCCAAGAGGACCCCATCATCATGTAATCATACACTAAAGCTGCATGCCCTCGGGAAAAATTACGGCTGTAGTTTCCCCTTGCTTTCAGCTGTTCGCAGTACCAGCACAGCAAGGCCGTTTTGGTTATTGTTACACGGCCAGATCAGTCAATCATCCAGACTGTTGCCCTTGCAACTACTGAAAAGGCTGCTGCCCCTCTTCAGGAACCACACGTTTGTCTGGCCTCTCAACAGATACCCCTCCGTTGTGGTTGCACCTACGGTACGGTTATCTGTATCGCTGAGGCACGCAAGCCTCCCCACCAACGGCAAGGTGCATGGTTCGTAATTTGTATAGTTGTAATTTTTTTGTTTATTTATTTCTGTTTAGTACAACAGGAAGTATGTATTTTTATTGCCATAGGGATGTTGTTGTTTTTCTTTTACTTCTGCATAGTTGTTCATTCTTCATGTTGTTATTACAAATATTGTTTTTTTGTAGACTGTGCACTTCTGGAAGGAGGGAGGGGTGACAGGTGGCCAAATAAGGACTTATATATGGACATGTGAAGCGAGTTTGTTTTGGGGGAAGTACATGGCACAAGTTGTGGGAAATAGCTTCTACCAGCCCAGACATACTTCCAGAGTGTGGGTACTCATTGATTGTATTTCGTATTCAGGCTGGAAAATGTATGCTTGAAATGCTATAAAGGAGGCAGGCCAGTTGGGTTGAAAAAACTTGTGGATTGGGAAAGTGGAATGATCATTAATGGCATGACTTGTAAGGTAGTTGGGATGGATATTCGGCTTCCAGCTACACTCACAGCCTCAACTGTTATGACACTATTGCAGAATACATTGTATTAGCCAAAGGATCTCTGAGGGTAATATCCTTTAAAAATTTAACATACTTAAATGATTCACTCAATCTGGAGTTTTTCCAGCCCTTGGACGGATTAATAGAGTCCCAGCAGGATGGTGTTTTGATGGAACAAATGTGGCTGCATGTACACCACTTGTGGGAAGAACAGGAGCAAAAGTATTAGTGGTGAGCACATCAGCTGCCAGTTGTGGCTAATTTCTATCAGGCTTTGGCATACTTTATTTCTGGGTAAGATGCAAGAGGGTACAGGCTGTGAATGTGCCAACACAATTACCAGTAGCATGGTTGACTGGTGTATAAGAGCATGATAAAGGATATGTGATAGTAGTAAAATGTGAGCAGAAGTCCTCTATGGTGAAATTGGGAGAGTGTCCTCATGTATAAATTATCAGAGTTAAGGTAGCTGAGTGGAAGCATGATGTTAAGGATTTGGGACCAATTTTCTTGGAAGGGAGAAGGTATGCTGTGACATGAATAAGTTACATGTGTGGATTTGGGGAATTCTTGTAAATTTCTCATAGCTATGGCTGGAAGGCCATAGTTAAGGGACTGATTGGCATATCAGATGGCAGGTGCAGGTGATGCTGATATTTTGCAAATGATTCTGTGAGGCAGGTTTACGATACTGCTCGCAGGCTAGAAGGCACTGCCCAGCAGGCACTGCGTACAAATGAGAAGTAATCAGAACAGCACAGGGCACCGATCTGCTGTGAAGAACCCATACATTGCAGTTACACCAGTGCCTGGTGACTTGTGTGTAGGGTCCGAAGTGAGCTGAGGAAAGGTGAAATCGTAATTTTCAAAGATGGCCGGAGCTGCTAAGGCTCACTACAGTAATGGTGACTGGCTGCTTCCCTTCAGCACTCTGCATGGGTTCCATGAGTTGTGCTTGAGGGAGCAGCCAGCCATGTTCTGGGCCGATGCTGCAGATTCTGGCATTTGCAACAGGCACTGACCCACACACGCTGCAAGGCACCATCGCTGAGTTCAGTGCAAGGTCTGCTGAGTGCCTTCAGTGTAATAGAGCCAATGACACACTTGCCTGTATTTCACTGCATGCTTCAGCATAAGTCAACCCTCTCTCCCAAACCGTACCTCTAGGTCGTCCTGACATATTACAACCCCTGAGCTCGGGGTACAACAAAGTGGTATTAAGTTCAGAGACAAAATTGCTGATCAGCATCTATCTCCATGGGGCGAAAAGTGTAGTACTGCTGATAGACACACATAAAAGGGGTGCACTACCTAGCTTTCAGAACTAACAGTTCCTTCCTAAGTTCTGAATAACCTATCTTTCCCTTTTAACCTTTTGCAACCTACCTCTCTCTCCTCTATGAGGAAGAAGCTAATGGTTCCAAAAGCTATGTAACATCTCACCTCCATAAGGTAAATGCTGGCCAGCAATTTTGTGTCTTAATTTTCAGTTTTCTCAATGGAATGTTCCTTTGATACAATTAAAAAGTTATTATTATTTGATGAGGAACACTTATGGCATTATCATTACATTATGAGAATTTTCAGTGTATAACACTTCTTTAGCTGATGTACCCTTCGAATGAATAAATGTATTTTAGTATCAGAAATTAGCTGTTGAAATTTTTAAGTTTCCAGATGTTTAATACAGTTACAATGTCACCTATTTCAATTCCATCTCCATAAAACCTCTATTTTGTCCTTTTGCAAATGTCTTAGATGTTGCTTGATAGCTACCTTTCATTCCTCTGCTTCAGAAAAAATTATGATACATACTGAGCTCCAAATAAAATGCCTCATTCATGTTTAAAAATGTCACAAGTAGAGCCTAGACTTTTATGAAATATCAGCAAACAAAATATGCACATATGCAATAATGAAAATTGATAAAATATATAAAAGATACACTGCTGGAAAAACTAGTAAACATAGAAAGACAACGTTGATTTTGAGTCGATGACAGGATATGTCACCTGGGAAACAGTAGATGTACTGATGAGGTTCCAACGTCGTCCACCAACAAACAGTATAGTGGCACAACTACCAGAGTGCCATCTGCATCTTCCCTTTAATAGGAAATGTTCACAGTGAGTGTGGTGCAAATGTGTGAAGCAAGCCCACACATGTCAACATGAACTGTTGCGATAACTTGGAAGATGGAATGGGATGCCGTGGTCTTCAGTGATGAAAGCAGATTCTGTCTGCACACAAGTGATGGTCATTTGTGCATACTACATAGACCTAGTGAGTGCTCTCTCATAGAGTGCATTTGTCCACGATACACTGGCACTACTCCAGGCCTTATGGTTTGAGACGTGGTAAGCTACAACACTCATACACCTTTGGTGTTTCTAGAGGGGATGCTAACCAGCAATTGTTGCAGAATGTTGTAAGCATGTATTCCCAGTGCAACCACACCATAGAAATCGACTCGTGCTTGAGTGGGGGGGGGGGGGGGGTCCTTTTAGAGAAGTGCCAGCCAAGTTGGATGTGCTGCATCAGTTATGCAACAATGGTGGTATCAGTGGTCACGTGATCATTCTCACACCTGTAGATGAGGTTCTGGAGGTACATGCAGCACAGACACCCACCAGGATCATCAATTTGTAAGGGCAGCAGTGGCAGATCATACAGCTACCACAGGGCAGATAAGAACACGTGTTATCATAAAATAATAATTTCAACTGAAATCAACTTTTGAATTTTACCATTGCCTACTAAGTTATCTTAATATGCACGTAACCATTTCAGAAACACATAAAATGGTTTAAAAAGGTTCAATTCACAGTACTTATGCTTTTGATTTAAAACTCTATACTGTGGTAATAAAACATTTTTGGCCACATCTCTTTATGAAATTGGCCATCTCCAGTGAAATTGATAAGGTATCCTCCCTTACCTTTCATTTTAAGGTGCAATGATCAACCAGTTGCTTCTCCAAATTCTCTGCAATTGTAGACTGTCACCAATCAGCAGGAGTGTTTTTGTAGGAGGCAAATGATCTCTCCACAGCACAGGGTGTTGTTGGTGCAAATTTTAGATAAAATACTCCTTAAAAAATGCCTGCTGCATTGTCTTCTGATATTGAAGGTACCAGCAAAAGTCAATTAGCCAGTATTTCTTGCCAAAACATTGTTAAATGTATTCACTATCCTCTAATGTCAACCAGCTTACTTTTGACATTCTCATAATTTCCGAAAGGACAACCTGATAAGATTCTAATTCTTTAATGTTGCTGGCAAGGAAACCAAAGCAGCTGCGGATGTATGCCAGAGTGTTTTAAGTTCACTGAAAGCAATTTGTACCTCTTGTACTGAATCTGAAGATTCTCTTGGAAATGAGTCAATCACAGATTTCACAGTTTGAAAATGTTCATTACAAAATTCAACAGCATCAGTCCATGTACCCCTCCACTGTTCACTATAGATGTATATGAAATTATATTATTTACTTCTGGGTAGCTGTCATGCATTTCTTCAATGATACATTGCTGTGCACGGTTCAGACTAGTAATGTTGATTAAAAACGAACAGAATATGCATAGGGCAGTTGCCACCTTTGGTGTAGGCCACAGTATCCCAATAGGCCTACATATCAAGAACTTTTCCTTTGTAGCTTCCTTCAGGTCACAGCACTGTAAGACTATCATTCAAACAGTAAACCAATGTTAAATGCCAGAATGAGATTTTCACTCTGCACTGGAGTGTGCACTGATATGAAACTTCCTGGCAGATTAAAACTGTGTGCCGGATCGAAACTCGAACTTGGGACCTTTGCCTTTTGCGGGCAAGTGCTCTACCAACTGAGCTACCCAAGCACAGCTCATGCCCCGTCCTCACAGCTTTACTTGTGCCAGTACCTCGTCTCCTACCTTCCAAACTTTACAGAAGCTCTACTGCGAACCTTGCAGAACAAGCACTGAAAGAAAGGATATTGTGGAGACATGGCTTAGCCACAGCCTTGGGGATGCTTCCAGAATGAGATTTTCACTCTGCAGCGGAGTGTGTGCTGATATGAAACTTCCTGGCAGATTAAAACTGTGTGCCGGACCGAGACTCGAACTCGGGACCTTTGCCTTTCGCGGGCAAGTGCTCTACCAACTGAGCTACCCAAGCATGACTCACGCCCAGTCCTCACAGCTTTACTTCTGCCAGTACCTCATCTCCAACCTTCCAAACTTTACAGAAGCTATCCTGCAAACATGCAGAACTAGCACTCCTGAAAGACAGGATATTGTGGAGAGCTTCTGTAAAGTTTGTTTGGAAGGTAGGAGATGAGGTACTGGCAGAAGTAAAGCTGTGCATACGGGACGTGAGTTGTGCTTGGGTAGCTCAGTTGGTAGAGCACTTGCCCGCGAAAGGCAAAGGTCCTGGGTTTGAGTCTGGGTCCGGCACACAGTTTTAATCTGCCAGGAAGTTTCAATGTTAAATGATTTGCACACTCCAACTTGTTGCAGGAAATCAATAATCGCCTTGAGAGTTCTTGTCCATTCAACTTACCAACAATGAGACTTTCAATGAAACATTGACAGCTACCCAAATGCAGTGGTGTGTTGTCTACAGTACTTTTGAAACAATATGTGATATTCAGGTACTTTAAATTTGTACCATGGAATGTTCGTAACAAACTTAGCAGAGCACATATCGAAACAATCATTTGTAGAGCCCGGAGTCTTTCACATCTGTGTCAATAATGTTTGTTTCTTAGACTATTGCTCTTCTCTCTTCTATGTGTTCACACCATGACGTACATGTTGTTGAAGTTGTACCTTCATAGAGCACCTAATCTGCTTATTGCACACTTTACGAGAACAATTTCTTCATCAATAGTGAAAGTGCCATCCAAGATCTTAATTTAGATACAACAGGAGGCATCATCAACACAAAAAATCCTGAGCTCTTAAGAAGTACTATTTGGTGAACTTTTCTTTGTGTGCGCATTCCCAATTTCTGAATCAGTAGCAGTCAGAAAATTTCAGGTCTTACCCCACTGCCAATCTAGACAACACATGAAACATTTTACTACACACAATAATGGCAGCTACTGTGCTACACACAGTATTGTAATAAGTTGTATCTACTTTACTTTTGAGAAGTGAAATTCTGAATCGTAGCATTTCCTGTCTTCAGTTTTTATAGTAGGTCAGATTGTATACTTTCTAAGGGCCTGAGATACTGATGGTCTGAGGAAATAAGAAGGATAAAAAAGCAGTTATATGTATTTTTTTAATTCTAGAATTTGTTCAGTTTTAGACTGAATAGAGTCAAAGACAAAGATATAATCTTTTTCTTCTTATTTTCCCTGAACTTCTTCATGTGCTGGCTGATGGCCTGCCTTTGTTTGTTTGACATCAGTCTCCTGGGTTGTATTTCTTTTTGTCAGATACGAAATTTTGCAGTAATAGTCAGTAGCCTGAAATTTTTACCTGTCATGATACCAGTCTTTTATTATATCAATTTTGGATGATTTTGTATGCTAATTTCATTTTCTTTAATCTTTCTTTACTTGTGGTATTTTCTAAGCTGTCCGATTGTGTTCATTTTCCCAAATGTTTGAACTTTCCAACTCTTTTGATGTTTCATATTGTGTTTGTATATATTTTTCTCTCTGTGCATATGATCATTGTATTCTGTTTTCAAATATGATATTTTGTAATCCAGTTCCCGCTGCAGTTCTGCGAAGAGTTCCTGTTGTTATCTTTGCATGTGTTCTGTCCTTAGAAATTATTGCCATTTATGATGTTGCAGTGCCTATGTCATTCTGATGACGATGCACTGCGGCAACCACAGCCATTAAAAAACACATCAGATGAATTTGCAATTGTGAATAATGACTACTGTCGGCTGTAGAATGGAATTATAACAACGAAAATTTGTGCCGGACCAGGACTTGAACCCAAACTTCCATATGTCATCAACCATAATGTCTACAATCTGTACTCACACATCCATTATATTTATTCCCATACAGATCAGACGTTGTACTTGAAAGTCACATGCCCGGTATCGGCAGATAAATATGAGGGTGGTTTGAAAAGTTCTCGGAATCACCACGAGAGGTCAGTGCTAGTGCAACAAGTTGTTCACATGATGTTCACTGGACTGCTGCCTGTAAACATGTGCCACGTCAGTGCTCTTGGAGGAGAGCTGTGGTGGTGACATGACTCTGTTGTTGTTTCGCATAGTGATTTGTGAAGATGGAAAAAAATCGAGATCCGAGCAGTGATTAAGTACTTCATAAAGAAAGGTATGAAAGCAAAGGATATTCATGCTGATTTCCAGAATACACTGGGGTATTCTGCTCCCTCATATTCATCTGTTGCCAAGTGGACAAATGAATTTCAATTTGGTCAGGAGAGCTTAGATGATGACCTGCGCAGTGCTCGGCCAAGACGTGTCAATACTGCAGAACTCATTGCAAATGTGCACAAAATGGCAATGGAGGATTGCCGATTGAAAGTGTGTGAAATTGCTCATGCTTGCCAGATGTCATCTGAAAGGATATATCACATTTTAACCGAAGAATTAGAAATGAAAAAATTATCTGCAAGATGGGTGCCGCAACTCTTGACACTGGATCAAAAACGCATGAGAATGGACATATTGGAACAATCTTTGGTGGTTTGTCACCACAGATGAAACTTGGGTGCACTACTATACCCCAGAGACAAAACAACAGTCAAAGCAGTGGAAACATGCTGATTCTCCACCACCAAAGAAAGCAAAGACAATTCCTTCGGTGGGAAAGGTCATGGCATCAGTGTTATGGGAAGCGAAGGGGATTCTGTTTGTAGATTATCTCCCCACTGGGCAAATATTACTGGAGAACACTATGCTAACCTCCTGGACAAATTGCAAAAAAAGATAGGCGAAAAAAGGCCAGGTTTAGCAAGGAAGAAAGTCATCTTACACCAAGACAATGTGTGCCTGCACACATGTGCCATCACCATGGCAAAATTACACAAACTAAGGTATAAATTGTTGCCACACCCACCTTATTTACCTGATATGGCTCCATCAGACTTCCATCTCTTCCCAAAAATGAAAATTTTTCTTGGTGGACGAAAATTCACTTCAAACGAAGAACTGACAACCTGAGTTGACAACTATTTTGCAGGCCTGGAGGAAACTCATTTTTGAGATGGGACCAAGGCACTGGAACATCACTGGACCAAGTGCATTAACCTACAAGGAGACTGCATTGAAAAATGAAAGAAAGTTTCAGTGATGTAAGTATTTTTTTTCTATTCCACTCCGAGAACTTTTCAAACCACCCTCGTATGACATTGAAGTGTCTGTGTTATTCTGATAATGAAGCACTGTGACGCAACCACAGCTGTTACAAAACACATTAGATGAATTTGCATTTGTGAATAATGACTACCATTGCCTGTAGAATGGAATGACAACAACAAAAATCTGTGCTGGACCGGGACTCAAACTCGGATTTCCTGGTGGTTGTTGTTGTGGTCTTCAGTCCTGAGACTGGTTTGATGCAGCTCTCCATGCTACTCTATCTTGTGTAAGCTTCTTCATCTCCCAGTACTTACTGCAAGCTACATCCTTCTGAATCTGCTTAGTGTATTCATCTCTTGGTCTCCCTCTACGATTTTTACCCTCTACGCTGCCCTCCAGTACTAAATTGGTGATCCCCTGATACCTCAGAACATGTCCTACCAACCAATCCCTTCTTCTGGTCAAGTTGTGCCACAAACTCCTCTTCTCCCCAATTCTATTCAATACCTCCTCATTAGTTATGTTATCTACCCATCTAATCTTCAGCATTCTTCTGTAGCACCACATTTCAAAAGCTTCTATTCTCTTCTTGTCTAAATTATTTATCGTCCATGTTTCACTTCCATACATGGCTACACTCCATACAAATACTTTCAGAAACGACTTCCTGACACTTAAATCTATACTCGATGTTAACAATTTTTTATTCTTCAGAAACGCTTTCCTCGCCATTGCCAGTCTACATTTTATATCCTCTCTACTTTGACCATCATCAATTATTTTGCTCCCCAAATAGCAAAACTCCTTTACTACTTTAAGTGTCTCATTTCCTAATCTAATTCCCTCAGCATCACCGGACTTAATTCGACTACATTCCATTATCCTTGTTTTGCTTTTGTTGATGTTCATCTTACATCCTCCTTTCAAGACACTGTCCATTCCATTAAACTGCTCTTCCAAGTCCTTTGCTGTCTCTGACAGAATTACAATGTCATCAGCGAACCTCAAAGTTTTTATTTCTTCTCCATGGATTTTAATACCTACTCCGAACTTTTCCATTGTTTCCTTTACTGCTTGCTCAATATACAGATTGAATAGCATCAGGGAGAGGCAACAGCCACTGCTTCCCTTTCATGCCCCTCGACTCTTATAACTGCCATCTTGTTTCTGTACAAATTGTAAATAGCCTTTCGCTCCCTGTATTTTACCCCTGCCACCTTTAGAATTTGAAAGAGAGTATTTCAGTCAACATTGTCAAAAGCTTTCTCTAAGTCTACAAATGCTAGAAACATAGGTTTGCCTTTCCTTAATCTTCCTTCTAAGATAAGTCGTAGGGTCAGTATTGCCTCACATGTTCCAACATTTCTACAGAATCCAAACTGATCTTCGCTGAGGTCGGCTTCTACCAGTTTTTCCATTCATCTGTAAGGAATTCGCGTTAGTATTTTGCAGCTGTGACTTATTAAACTGATAGTTGTTTGGTAATTTTCACATCTGTCAATACCTGCTTTATTTGGGATTGGAGTTATTATATTGTTCTTGAAGTCTGAGGGAATTTTGTCTGTCTCATACATCTTGCTCACCAGATTTCCTGGTTATCACAAGCAATCAACTTACCATTTGGCTAACCGTGCAGGACTCACGGCCAGACCCAAACTTGATGACATATTAAAGCTTGGGTCTGGCTGTGAGTCGTGCACGGTTAGCCAAATGGTAAGGTGACCACTCACGATAAGTCGGAAATCCGGGTTCGAGTCCCGGCCCATCACAAATTTTCATTGTCATGATCCCATTCTACAGCTGATGGTAATCATTATTCGCTACTGCAAATTCATATGATGTGTTTTGAAATGGCTGGGGTCACTGCAGTGCATCATCATCAGAATAACACAGGTACTGCTATATCATATTTATCTGCTGATACTGAGCATGCAACTTTGAAGTACGGAAATACAATAATAGATGTGCAAGTACAGATAACAGATGCATGGTTGATGACAGATGGAAGTTTGGGCCTCGTTGTGAGTCAGGCATGGAGAGCCAAATGGTAAGGTGACCGCTCACAATAAGCGGGAAATCCAGGCTCGAGTCCTGATCGGGGCACAAATTTTCATTGTTGTTACTCCATTCTACAGCTGATGGTAGTCATTATTCACAACTGCAAATTCATCTGATGTGTTATTGCAATATTGTCAATAAATCTTGAGACATTTCACCTTGAATCTTCCTCCTCCTTGTTCCAGATGGATTCCTTTCAAGTTTTTTCATGTGTTGGTAATATAGGTGTCTAATAAATGTCTATCAGACTTCTACAAAAAGGTAACACATTGATAAGTTTATTTGCAATATGTTCACTTAATAACTGAGATATACATGGCTTTGTATGGCTGTATGTTCCTCAGTGGTGCTGAGTTATGTTCATTGAGAGCAATGTTCTTGACAGAAACAAACAGCCTTCAAGCTGATACACTCAGATAAGCCACTGACACATAATAATGTTTGGCAGCATAATGCTACATCAATATAATTTCCTCACTGCAGACTTCTGTACTAAAGTTGATAAGTCTGTAAGTTCACTGAATCTGGGCAAAGCTGTGAGTGGAGCTGCTTAAAAAGATATGCTGACCAATCAGAGTCACAGGCAGTGAGGTCAGAGACAGCAAGTGATGCAAGAGTGCACTCACCCGGTGGTACACTAGCAGGATGTTCGAAAGTGCTGTCTTCCGCATAACTGTGAGTGGCACGCAATGCACTGGGTGATATCAACAAAAATGTCATCAATACCACATTTTTCTTTTGTAATTCTTCATCCCACTCTCTCATGACTTTGTCTAGTACATAATTGAAGAAAGCAGGTGAGAACCCATCGTCAGCCCACACTCCTGCGTTAGTTCTGAAGGACTCCAAAACTTCTCCTAAGAATGTAACTCTTGAAGTTGTGCCTATGAGTACCTGTTTGACTAACTGTATGGCAGTTTTATTGATAACTGCTTCTTTTAGTTTTAGGAATACTGTCTATCTGTCATAGGCCTTTTTGAACTCGAAGGTAAATTTGCTGTGGACACAATATGCTTTTCCTGAACCCCACTTGGTAGTCACCAGTTGTATGTTCTACTTGATCTTCTATCTTATTCAATAGTGTTTTAGGTATAATTTTTTTGGTACTGTAAGTAAAGATACACCTGGTAATTGATGGTGTCTATCCTTTCTTGTTTCCTGTGTAGTGGACTTATCATTGCTTGTCCATTTATTCAGTGTTCATTCTTTCTCCCCAGCGATTTTTAATAACCTCAGGAATGGTTTTAGTACACTGTGTTATACAGAATAAAATATAAATATATAAAAACATGTAATTTTGGTGAAATGTGTAAATATATGTAATGACAAAATGAAATAGATCAACTCTGAGAACATAAATCATCAACATTTTTACTTTTCAAGTCCATAGTAGAGCACGAAATTAATATGTAATTACATAAAAAAATCTGGGCTCTAGTCAGCTTCACTGTAGTCCATGAACTTCAATGCATGACAAATAGTCATTAGTTTATTAGGTAACTGAGTACTTTTGATGATTATTACAAAAGTCAATAGACTTTACAAGAGTACTTTTTATTTGTAACTCAAGGGAATCACTTGTAATTTATTACTTTAGTGGAAATCTTTGCAAGTTGTAAAGTAAAATATTACTCTGTACTTATGTAACTTGTAGAGATACACATTTCTTTGTCAGTTTAATACAAATAACCACTGTTATTTTACAAAGAAAAGTACAATGAGATGCTTTTATGACACACAATAACTAACTATTCTAAATTGAGACATAATCTAGCCTATAAAAGAAACCAGTGTTAAACACACATAGGTTCTAAGCAGAAAATGCTTGTAATGTTAAGTAAGAAGTCACTTATGTTAATTTGAATTGTTATGTGACATGCATTATCTCTGCTACTGACAACTCATTTAGTCACGTGTCTGCTGAAAATTCATGCACATTTTTCATACCACTGTCGCATAAGTTTATGGTATTTTCTGAATGACACAGTTTAATACAGTTTCATTATCTACCATTTGTCATGAGCACATTCTGAAACATCCAGTAATCTTACTGCCTGTCAACCAAACATTTCTAGCGCAGTGGTTACATTGCAAAAACCCATTTCCTCTGCCTTGATGCTTCTGAAAGTTGGTACTTTCAGAGCACTTCAGTTTATGATATGCAAAAACAGATTTAGAAATAAATGGAACATCTTTGTATAAATATTTAGTTAAGGTATATATTTGCCCATATATTTCACTGATGGTGTAGTCATTCCTGGGAAGACTACTTTTCCATCTACCTTGTAATCATTATACGCCATTTCAGTCAACAACTCATAGCCTGCACGCTGTGCTTGTTTTTGAGAAGCCATGGCAGTGAATGCTGTAGCTGTTACCTTCAGTCCAACACCTTTCACAAGCTTAAATCGAGTGCGTAAGATCTCAAGTCCCACATTTTGCCCTCTGTATTTGGGTAATACAGTTAGTCCCACAGCACTCATGTAGTGGTCCACTCCATAATGTTCAAATACATCAAGTCGCTTTGGTAGATCTTCCATCAGCATGCGCCAAATTTTTCGCATTGCCTCACCTTTCAACTACAAAAATAAACATACATTAATTTTTATTTCCTTAGTTATGGGCATTGTATTTACTTGATTTAATTTCACATTTCTTGTGACATATATATTTGAAACTATCTGATATTGCTTGTATTAGTTACATAAATGTGAGACAGTACATTGCTATTAGTTCCATTTATGAAAACAGAGAGAAGAAAGAAGAAATTTCTGACTGTAAAATATAAAATTGAATGAAATATTTAATTAAAGAAAGTATTTCAACATATATTTTACATGTCGTTTAGTGATCCCAGAGAAATAATATGATATGGCAGCAACACAGTAGTATTTTTTTTCTGTATTAATTTCAGTTTACTTTTGCAGACCCCTTTGCTTTATAAGAAATCTGCCCCTGTAGCAGACAGTGGAGTTTGCTGTTGTGGTGGAACTTAACCTGAGATAGCTGGTTTGAATTTGGGAAGTAGAAGAAATTTTCTTCACTGTGTATGACTAGTAATGGAAAGATAGAGTCAGCGTAAAATTCCTGAAAGTGCACCTTGCAGCAATGTCTTCAATATAAATTTAGTTTAAAAAGTTTCCATGATGTCTCACGTGGCAAAATCAGGATGATGTGTCCATCCGATAAGTGTGTTGGGCTCAATATCCCCTTGTGTGCCAAAACTGGCTTTCATCATTTCCCTTCCTCTTGGTGGAAACCAAGAGGCAATACTACAGTGAATAAGTGTATATCAGATGCTGGTCAATACAGATACACAACTAGCACTTCAAAACTGGTCAGAAGAAGGCAGTCACAAATTATTTCCATGATATGTGGTTTTGGGTCTACCTTGATGCCAAACTTTGTTTGTGATCCTAGACACTTTTGGGGATAATTTTACTATCATCAGTGATTTCCCCCTCCCCCTTTACATGTCATAGCATTGATAACAGTTTTTTCCTCAAAGAGTATGCCACGTGATATGCTTTATGCACTAAGTGACTGCTTGGAAACTTCATATCTTAGTATAAAAATGCAGGTAATAAGTTATCTGGAATGATTGTTTAACTTCTATTAGCTGAGTTTTAGTTCCTGTGAATGTCATTTCTACGCATTATCTCTGAGAGCCATATGTCTGTTGCTGACAGGCAATCACCTGTCACAAACAGGCTGCAATGCTAGTATAGTTTTGAAAGTAGTCAGAAAAAGTTACTTCTAAGCTATTAATTTTTTTAATGGAACTTGTAGCTTATGTGGTGCAAAATTTGTTGTTACATCATTCTTCTCTAAGTGGTCAGCATTCAGCCCTGTTTAAATATGAATAACCAGTAGAAAGGTGCATTTTGTATGTTCAGATTATATGGTGCACATAACTTATGGGAACATGCTATCTGATTAAAACTAAACTAAAATCAGAGGAGGATTTTTTTACATTAATTCTAAATGTTTTGCAATCTTTGAAGACTCTTACATTACTTAGCAAGGAAGCAACTATTTTTTTAGCAGTGAATTCACATCTTTTTAAATTAAAACCTATGCACTGACAGTCCCTCTATATCTGTTTATTAAGGCTGTCAGGTATGTGTCCTGTGAGGCTTCTGTCCCACAACTGCTTGTGGCCTGTTGGACAAAGACAGACAGCAGCCAGGACGCTGGGAGTTTGTAGCCTTCCTCTCTACTGATACTGTGTGGCTGCTCGATAATTCAAGTTGCTTCTCGAATTTTGTATTGACATGTCCATGACTCTTTCACCAGCACACGGGCCTCCTGGGACAAGATAGGCTGTCCACAGTCGTGATGGTGTTCCTCTGTCACTGATTTATTGTGATAATCGCATATAGTGTTCATGTTCGCCTAGATGTGTGCTAACTGCCTCTATTATGTTTTGGATTCTGTGGCTGCTGTGAAAAATTAGTTTAAAAATTCATCAGCGGAGGATGTTACCTAACCTTTCACTGACACTCTTCACATGTTGTAAATGCACTACTGGAAGATTCTCTTCCTTGCCGTCTACTTTTGTTGTGTTTTGGTTGACCTTGGTTACCTTTCTTATAACGTTGTTGTCATAGCCATTGGCACAAAACATGTGGTACAGCTCCTTCAATTCTTCTTTGATGCTGTCAGTGTCACTTATCTGGCAGACACAGGCACTCTGCATGTGAAAAACTGAATACTTCTGTGTAGGGTGATGGTGCTGTTACCAATTTGTATGTTGGTTTCCAGTACACTTTGTGTCCCAGTGTACCATCTGCAGTTCTATATACTTCCACATCCAAAAATGGTAATGCACCATTGTTTTCAGTTTCATGAGTGAACTGTATGTTCTTATGCAGATTCTTTAAATGCAGAAAGAAGCTTCCAAACACCACCTCCCCTTGTGGCCAGATAATGAATGTGTTGTCTACATACAGTATCCAGCAACATGGGTGTAAGGGTATAGAAGCTAGAGCTGTTTATTCAGATCCTACCATAAAGATGTCCACAGCAACTGGGGAGAGAGGGCAGCCCATTGCCACTCATCTAATTGCTCATAATATTTTCCCCGCCAGGTGGAGTATGCTGGTGATAGGCATAAACACACTAAATCACAAATATCAGGTGGGTTCTGCTTCTGTAAGATGTGAATGATCTCCTCTGGTATACAGATAACGAATGACTTGATATCGAAACTAACCATAGTATTAGTTGACTGTATCCATTCCTCCTTACTCAGCTGTAAAAACTGAGAAGAATCCTTCATGTTTGAGTATCTTTGCCCCGAAAGACAGCACAATTTAGATGCCAGATGTTTTGCTACATAATGCTACAGACCTGAGTGGGTAACCCTTCCCCTAAGAAGGTACTCCATAAATTCTAGGAGGGACAGGAACTTTGGTGATGAGCCTCCTGGCCCTCCTGGCTGTATCTGGATCAATTCTTGAGTCATTCATAAGGACATTCATGTTCTTGACTATCCTCACCATTGGATCACTCCTAAGGGTTCGCTCAAAGTGTGTCCATTTTCTTTTTCCTTTGTCTGCATACTGGACCACAACATGCTTGTTATTCCTGAGCTCTTTTATGACCTGTCTTCCTTCATGTGTAATATTGTGTCTTGGTGGCTTTGCTCCTTGTAATATTCTGACAATTTCTTGCCTTATCTTTTCTTCTATATACGTGTGGTACTTGATGGAGAGATGCTTCCACAGACTGAATGATCCCCTCTGTAGGAATTTTCATGGATGCTACTGCAAAGTTAAATGATTTGGACAGAACTGATGTTGCCACTTTTGTAAACCCTCATCACCAGTTTTTTAAAGGCCTCGTCACTATTGCTGTGGAGGCAGAGTTGCCACTGTTGTTATGGAAGGTCAAGTTAGTGAGTTCGTGAAATGGCTTCTGGTGCACTACACTGATAAATAATTTCTACCTGCCACTATTATGCAGCAATGCCCAAGGGTCAGGTAACAGAATAGGAGAATGAAGGTTCTACAACACTCCAATAAATTGGAGACAAAGTCACACAAATAAGATGAAAAAGGTTCACTTATTTTTGGGACTTGAATAATGAAGTCTGCAACACTGCATGTAATATAACACAAAATAGGCCCTCGATGGCTAAGTGCAAATAATCGTAGGTAAACTTCACAGTACATACAAATGCAATTTACAACAACTGTCTGTTCACTTCTAAGAGTTCACTAAACGATGTTCCCTGTCTAAGTCAGCCCTGGATGATGATCTGTAACCAAGAGGGTGAGAACTGCTCTTCTATCTTCCGAGTAGGCTTCTGTCCATTGTCATCTGCTCATTGGCAGGTTGTACTCAGCCAGCAGTTGCCTGAGGTGAAGTCGATATCTTCATCCTCAGCACTGCCTGTGGCGGTGGTGGAACCTGTGCAAGTGGAGAGTCTCTATGACACTGGCGCCAGCTCGCATCTTTGTGCCTGTGGTGCTTCTGCCCTGACTGTGTCTTGTTTGGATGAGACAGCAGCCACCATACTGATAATCTGCATCTTGGTGTTTACCACAGTACAAGCTATATCCAGATTTGGCCGTGTATGCTGTTTGTTCCCAGTCAGTTACTGAAATTTCTTTTGCCATCAACTGCTGACCAACCTTTTCTCCATGCTGGCTTCCTTATGAATTATTCTATCAATGTTATCTGAGTCATTCACTGATAATTGATGACAGCCATAAATGCTTGCTGTACAGTTGCCTGTTACTGCAATCTCTGTAGTCAACATATCCTTTCTTTAGGTTCCATCAAGGATGCAGTCAGCAAACTAGATACTGCAGGAGTATAAGAACTACATGGTGAGTGCAGGGCTGTCTACATAGGAGGAACAAGGAGACCAATTATCAAATGCAGAGCAGAACATGAACGCTGTGTGTGATTAGCACAGTATAATTAATTGGCAATAGTGTAACACCAACACGATTGTGGGCAGCCTATCTTGTTCCAGGAAGACCATGTTCTGACAAAAAAGTGGTGGATGCAGCAACACAAAATTCAAGAGGCAACTAAAATTATTAAGCAGCCTGACAACATCAATAGAGAGGACAGTTAACTACTTCTAGCATTCTGATTGTGGCTGTCTCTGTCCAATGGGCCATGATTGGTCATGATGCAGGAACCTCACTGGGCACAGAAGCAACAGCCCAACAAATAAACAGCCACAGAGGGGCTGTCAGTGCATTTCCGTGCACACCAGGAAGGAAAACAAGTGCTGATTTGCAGACTGTCATCAATCACTGACAAGCCGGTTAGCCCACAAATAGTTTCTATCCTACCATCTCTCTTTTGTCATGAATTGCCTTTTATATTCTAGGGTGAGAGGAACCTTTCCTCCACCCAAACCAGTCTTTCCCTGAGAAAGGGCATTGTAATGTGATTGACATATTGGTTTTAAGGTTTATGAATCAAGTATTTTACACACTGATGCTATACTGCACCCAGAAGAATTTTAATTATTAGCATTACATTACAAATATTCATATAAACACATAAACACAAGTCATACAAGCAACTTAATGTAGCTGATAAGAAGAAAGATGTGACCTAGAGAATACCAAAGATGCTAACTGTCTGTAACCATGTAATATTGCTGACTCAACTGTCAATACAGTGTGTTTCAAAAAGGACTTTACAACTTTGAAAATTCATATAAATTAATTCATAGTACCTACAAAGGTGATTGTAGTGTCAATTTGTAGGGAAATATATCAAGTTTTGTCTCGCATGGTTTGCTAGTGCCGAATCACACCGTAACGAGGGCTAACGGCAGTTGCATTAAATATGACTGTCTTCATTGGAACTGAGCATGCTAGCGGTGTATTTTGGTTTGAAAAATCAAAGTCAGTGATGACAGTTCAGTGTAATTTCCATACCATGTACACTAAAGATCCTCGTAGTAGGCCAACAATTTATGAGTGGCATAAATGTTTTGTAGAAACAGGGTGCTTGGTAAGACATGGGAAATCATCAGGTCATCCAAGCACATCTGACAATGTTGTTGAATGAGTGAGACAATGTTTTGTCAACAGTCCTATGAAATCGACCTGGCGTGCACATCGCAAACTGCAGATCCCACATACAACTGTTTAGCGTGTGCAGAGAAACCATTTGCATTTGAAGCGATAAAGATTGAGAATCGTACAAGCACTAACAGACACTAATAAAATTGCTCACAAGAACTTATGTGCAGATATGTTAAATTGATTACATGATGATGAACATTTCTTGGACAAAATCATCTTTTCTGATGAGTCGACTTTTCACTTAAGTGGCAAAGTTGACACATATAACTGTAGGATTTGAGGCAGTAAAAATCCACATCAAACATTGCAACACATCCATGATAGCCCTAAACTGAACGTTTTTGTGCATTGAGCAAGAACAAAGTGTATGGCCGCTTTATCCTCCTTGAGAGAACCATCAAGGGTATAGTGTACCTGGATATGTTACAACAATTTTTATACCACAGATCAATGAGGATGACCATAAATAAAATTTTTACTTCCCACAAGATGGTGCACCACCCAACTACCTGGCTGATGTCAGGAATTTTCTCAGCGACACTTTCCAGGTCAATGGACTGGCCTTGATGCGTCAATTAAGTGGCCTCCATGTACACCAGACTTGACACCACTTGCTCTCTCTCTCTCTCTCTCTCTCTCTCTCTCTCTCTCTCTCTCTCTCTCTCTTTTTTTTTGGGGGGGGGGGGGGGGGGAGATTCGTCAAGCATATTGTATTTGTACCTCCTGTGCCAGCTTCTCTACCTGAACTTAGAGCAAGAATTTACACCACTACTGAGCAAGTTACACCTGCAATGCTACAGTGAAGTTTCGGAAGAAATTGTCTTCCAAGAGAAGTGTGCGGGATAACCATCAGAAGCCACATACAACATCTTTAGTTTAAGGTAAAAAAAAACTTTAAGTGTTTTCCTACAAAATAACACTAAGCCCAGCTCTATATCGTCTTTCAATAAATTTATACGAATTTTTAAAGCTGTAAAGTCCTTTTTGAAACATCCTATACAGCTACCATGAAACATCATTATGAATTAAACTTCCATAATTCAACAGTTATATAAATAACTATTTAAACAAAAAAATTAACTTCTAATAGATCTTCAGCAACAGTAAAGGAGCAAACTTATAAAATAGTCTGACGGCAAGAGAGACACCAATGTCATATGGATACTGAGACCACTTGATGTATGTAGCAAAGGTTGAAACCATAATAGATTAAATTACCTACTTAAAAATTTGAAAAATTGTGTCAAACTATGTACATTTTGTAGATAACATGAAGATGGCAATCACAGTGAGACATGCTTATTGTAATAAACAATCAAACATGGCCATCTCTTTGGTCTCTCATTATAATATAACAATGTCCTTATCTGGCATATACTACACAGCATCTCAGATGAGTACAAATTATAAATGGTTGCTCTCTTAGAAGTCAAGGAATTTTTGGTGAAGTTACAGTATCATTATGATATCAGAAAGCAGTGCCTTTGGTTTCAGTAAAACAAATAAGATACAAAAGATTGGGTACATTAAGCAAATTATCCTAGAAATATAGACTGGTTATCTTTATAATTTCAGTCTTACATATTATTAATTAATGTAACACTTTTGGGTAATAGACTAAAAGTGACATGTTACGACCGAAAGAAAGAGACTAGAAATAGCCAGACATGAGATTGGAGGGGACAATCAGATTGTGAATTCACGAGAGCACGAAATGTGTTAATGTTAATGGTAAAAGCCTATGTGAAGTGTAACATGTGTACTGTGCAGGGATGCCATCAGAACTATTGAGAACAATGTTAATGTAATGACAACAGTGCATGAGCAAAATTAAGTATGAAACTTTAACCGTATACATGCATGTAACTGAATAGTGAACAGTTATTATGTATTTTGAGACTTTGCTAGCAAATAACATCTGGCATCATCAATATGGAAAAAATGGGATTGAGCATATGGCATCGTTGGCTGGGAGGCCCCTATTCGGGGAAGTTTGGCTGCCAAGTGCAAGTCTTTTTTCATTCAACGCCACATTGAGTGACTTGCACACCAGTGATGAGGATGAAATGATGATGAGGACAACACAACACCCAGTCCATGAGCGGAGAAAATCTCCAACTCGGCCGGGAATCGAGCCTGGGCCCGCTTGCATGGAAGGCAAGCACATTACCATCGAGCTAAGCGTATGGACATCATCAATATATTTTGTGGGAATAAACTGCCCATAAATAACAATGTTGTATTGTGTTTAATTAACACACATACCTCATCATATCCCAATGCATTTCCACCGTTGAAATTCAAGATTCAGAATTCACTGAGATAGAATGATGGGATAAGTTTGACATGGTAAGGAACACATAATATGAAAACATGTCAATCTGTGCATCAGATGGGAAATCAATATCAGACATTTTTCATTGATTACAAATTAGTTTTCCCAAACAGTGTGAAAAATGTCAAATGAAAAAAATTAACAGCGATAGATACACTGTGTGGAGAGCAGTGTAAGCAAACAGTGAAATGGAGGAGGTGTTGTGGAGGTTAGTCGAGATCAGCAACACCAGTAGGCAGTGTGGACGGGAACAGAAGAGTGACAAAAGATGCATCATGCAGTGTAACAGTGGAGTATCACTGCTAGTAGCCACCAGCTGATAGGAATGAGTAACATCTGTGCAGCACATGGCCTCCCTGCACGACAACTTCACAACAAAGTTGAGAGTAGTTTTGCTTAATTTTCGGTGTGTTTTTATCCAAGAACCATGGCAGGAGTAAATAACACTGAGTATACTAGATTCAGCTACAGCCAGTAATGAGGATTTAAGCAATTACTGCAAATTGCTATCTGTATTTGATTTTAGTTTTGGGATGAATGGAAATTTTAATGTAAGCCAAGGGTTAGATGACAGGGTCAGCTCAGCCCCAATTATTAACCAGGTTTGTAGAAAGAGTGATGGAGTTGGAGAAGACACAGAGGACAAGCCAGTGGTTAAACAGGAGATGAATTCTGATACCACAGATAAGTTTTCTGTTTTGCAAAGTATTGTTAGTTTAAGTTCCAAAATAGAGAAGCAAAAAGCTGACCTAGTTTTGAAATAATTAATAGACTGGACCAGCTTAAGACAGACATAATTAGCATACACAGTAATTTCAGTTCAGGTATTAGCAGTTTAAAGGAGGAAATTAATGCACTGAAAAATACTCTTGAAAGTAAATTGAAAAAAGACAGTCTAAAGTTACAATTTGAAATAGTAATTACTGAAAAAAATGATATTAAGGTTCAAGAAATAAGCAGTCAATTCAGAATGTTACAGTTAATTCATGTCAAAAAGATTTCTATGAAACAAAAATTATAAATTTTCAGTAAATAAAGAATATTTGTTGAGTATTATAGATCTGACTAAAATTTAATAAAAACAGTCAGACGCAAACGATTTATGATCAGTAACAGGGGAAGTGGAGAAAGTGTCTGATGATGTGAGTAGACATGAGCAAAGATTAAATATATTTAAGGTACTAGAAAAGGTTAGTCAAGTTCCTAACATACTTTCTTCTAAGTATTTTGTGCCAGCTAAAGCTGTTTTTATTAGTTGTAAGCAGTCTACTAACATTAAGTCATATAGAAGTGTGCAGTCAATTAATACTAGGAAAGGTTCTATGATAGAATTTTTCCATGTCTGAGTAAACAAAGTAACGTGGTTCCTCAAATGTATAAACAACAATATTGGATGTAGAGGACAATCTGCCTGATAAGACAAGAAACTGTTGCTTCCTGCTCCTAGAAGCAGTATCAAAAAATAATTTAATTATGTGCCAAAAATAAAAAGAGTTACATTGACTGATAGTCACCATATGAAAAGAAATTTTGAGCAAATTAATAACAACTATAAAAATTTCAGGGGATACAGGGAAAGAAATGCATCTAGAACTCATGATAGAGTGGAGGTGGAGAAACATGTAAGGAGTTCATTGCTCTATGGTTGGTACATCAGTTGACAATTGTGGACTCTCACTGCATGGATATCTGTTTCGTTTCATTCTGGTTTCATTCTCAACATCTTTTCTATCCTAAAATAGAACAATAAACAGAAAGAGGGCAAGTAGTATTGTAGGCATTTAACTTATTTGAAATTCAGAACAGAGATGATGGGAAGTAACATAAGGTGTAAGGATGTCATTGTATTTGAAGCTGATTTATTTATTTTATTTATTTCCACATCTAGTTCCGTAGGACCAAATTGAGGAGCAAATCTCCAAGTTCATGGAAGGTGTCAATACATGAAATTACAACATAAAAGTAATAATAGATAAAATAAAATGTTCATGAACCCATGAAAAGTCAAGCCATTAGTTTAAGTAAACGCAATCAAGAATATAACATAAGAATCAGCTTAATTTTTCAAGGAACTCCTCAGCAGAACAGAAGGACTGACCCATGAGGAAACGCTTCAGTTTTGATTTGGAAATGAGTGGATTACTGCCCATATTTTTGAATTCGTGTGGTAGCTTATTGAAAATGGATTCAGCAGTATGCTGCACACCTTTCTGCACAAGAGTGAAGGAAGTGTGATCCAACTGCATATTGGACTTCTCCTGAGTATTAACTGAGTGAAAGCTGCTTAATTCTTGGAAATAAGCTGATATTGTTAACAAGAAATGACAGTAATGAATATAGACATTGAGAAGGCAATGTCAAAATACCCAGACTAATGAACAGGGGTCGACAAGAGGTTCATGAACTTACACAACTTACTGCCTGAATCACCCTTTTCTGATCCAAAAATATCCTCTTAGAAAGGGAAGAGTTACCCCAAAATATAATACGGTATGATGTAATCAAATGAAAATAAGCAAAGTAGACTAACTTTCATGTCAAATGATCACTTACTTCAGACACCTTTCGAACAGTAAAAATGGCAGCATTACGTCTTTCAACAAGATCCTGAACTTGGGCTTTACAAGACAGTTTACTATCTATCTGAATACCTAGAAATTTGAACTGTTCAGTTTCACTAATCATATGCCCATTCTGTGAATTAAAACATCTGATATTGTTGAATTGTGTGTTATAAACTGTGAAAACTGAGTCTTACTGTGATTTAGCATTAGTTTACTTACTACAAACCATGAATTTTTGTCACAAACTGCACTATTTGGAACAGAGCCAATGTTACACACGACATCCTTTACTACCAAGGTAGTGTCATCAGCAAACAGAAATATTTTAGAATTACCCATAACACTAGAGGGAATATCATTTATATAAATAAGGAACAGGAGTTGCCCCAACGCTGATCCCTGAGGCACCCCCCATTTGACTGTACCCCACTCAGACCCCACATCTCAACACTGTCAATAATAACCTTTTGCTGTCTGTTGTTAAAGTAAGAGGTGAACCAATTGTGAGCTACTCCCCATATTCTGCAATGGTCCAACTTCTGGAGCAATATTTTGTGATCACAATCAAATGCCTTAGTTAAATCAAAAAATATGCCTATCATTTGAAACCTTTTGTTTAATTCATCCAGAACCTTACATAGAAATAGCATTTCCAGTTGTTAAATGACTTCTAAAGCCAAATTGTGCATTTTATAGCAAATTATGTGATATAAAATGATCAATTATCCTTACATACGCAGCCTTTTCAATGACTTTGGCAAACAGTGATGGCATAAAAATAGGTCTACGTTATCCCTTTCTCCCTTTTTATAAAACAGCTTTTCTACTGAGTACTTTAATCATTCAGGAAACTGACCATTCTTAAAGAAAAAATTACAAATATGGCTAAGTACAAGGCTAACATGTGCAGCACAGTACTTTAATATTCTGCTAGACACTCCATCATACCCATAAGAGTCCTTCGTCTTCAGTGATTTGATTATTGGCTCAATCTCCCCTTTGTCAGTTTCACGGAGGAGTATTTCAGACATCAGTCTCAGAAAGGCATTTTCCACGAGAGTGATATGACACTCTGTAGAAACTAAGTTTTTATTAAATTCACCAGCAATTCTCCGAAAATGATCATTAAATACTGTACATACATCTGACTTGTCAGTAACAGAAATGCTTTTACTACGAACTGACTTTATATCATTGACCTTGTGCTGCTGACCAGGCACTTCCTTCACAAGGATCATATGAGTTTAATTTTATCCTATGAATTAGCTATTCTATTTGCATATCACACACTCTTTGCCTTTCTAATAACATTTTTAAGCATGTTACAGTACTGTTTAAAATGGGCTACTGTAGCTTGATTGTGACTACTTATAACATTCTGGTGTAATTATTATGATGTGGTGCTGCACTAAAGCAAGCAACCATAAAACTGACTATTAATTAGAAAAAATCCTACATCCATCCAACCTTTCTGACTTTTTAATATACATTGTATAACTTTTCTTATTATTATACTATATACGATTGGCACGCAGTGTGATATAAATAAGGGATGATATATTGACTTTGTTTGCCAGTAATGCATTTTTTGTTTTGTTTTTATGGAAAAAGCAGGTGCTCCAATTAGAAGATGAACATCTTCTTGGTAAAATGTAAGGTAGTATGTCGAGACGTGGTGGCAGTGACATAGAAATAAGTCATTACATAACTCTTTTCCTAGCAGTATTCTGTCATTGTCAATATGATTAAAAGACTCTGACTGAAAAGTTTTGTATGAGCTGCCTCATTTTACCCTCCTCAGCAACATAAAAATTTTACAAAAATTTTGGCATGCAAATATATTCATGCTCCGGTTAACATGCAACTCACCCATCACTCCTACAAGCTCTCCTAACTGTAACTCACTCACACCCACTAGTTCATCGCTGTAAGTCACTTGTACCCATCCACACCCACTTGCTCATTCACACTCACTCAATCAGCCCAACCCATTGTCATTCTCTCTTTGTGTATCTCTGATGCCACTGTCTCCTATCTCACAGCCACAGCCTCCTTCATTTTGTCCCACTATTACTTTCTCCTCTCACCGTCACTGTCTCCCTCTTACTGTTACTATCTCATCACTCCTTCCCACTGATGCTGTTTCCTCACACTGTCACTACTTCTCTCATCCTCGTTGTCACTGTCATACACTCTGACTCTCATTAGCACTGGCTCCCAAATGCTTCCCCTTTCTTCTTCTCTTTATTCCTCTCCCACTGCCACTGTCTCCTTCAATCTTTTCCTAGGAATATTCTATCATTGTCAATATCTTCCACTGCCACTGTGTCCCTCTCTTTCCCCAAATTACCACTTCATCATACTTTCTATACCACAACAGCTGTCTAGTATCTTCCACTATTTATTACTTTTATATCTCTTTCCCACTGTCACTGTCTCCTCTCTTAGCACAAAAAAGCACAAACTTGTTTGCATGCCAAAATTGTTGGAATATTTTTTTAAAGAGACAGAGGAAGGTAGAATGAGGTAACTGGTACCCTACTTTTCAGTCAGAGTCTTTTAAACAGGAACATATTTCACTGGTTCTGTTGTTTTCTCTGCTACAACAGGGCATATCACACATATGAAAAGAACATTATGGTTCAGTAACATTTTGATAGTTTACTTATGACTTGTGAAATAGAAATATCATAAAGCAAAACTAATTTTACACCTCAGACTGGATTTTAAATACACAAAAATTTTGCATTTGTTTCAGTACTACAACATGGGGTTCCAAGAACCCATCCGATGATAACGGAGATACTGCACGTAGCAGTCTTGGAATCCACAGCTCAGTTTTGGTATCTTGAAAATAATGTTTTTTGGGTGTTTAGATAAAGATTTTTGAAAATGGGAAGATAGCATTTCTAGAAAAAAGCTTAGAGAATGTACCGTTAAAATTTGAGCACTTTGCTGCTGTTAGTTATTTAGACATCTGCTGCTGATGGTGAAAAAATGATGAAAAATGTTTTTGTGATTTTTCAGGAACTGCCCATAAACTAAATGGAGCCTCCATAAGCCCCTTAAGATGCACTGTGGACCAGATCTAACACAAAAAGAACCAACTGATTTGCTCCATTTGCCAAAGTTGGAGGAAGTGTATCATATTCAAACTCTGACCATGTACTGTAGGATAGTTACAATTAGATGATCCTTCTGTTGGGTGTCCAAATGGTCCCTAGCCCAAGGGCTATCTTCTACATCTACATCTACATGATTACTCTGCAATTCACATTTAAGTGCTTGGCAGAGGGTTCATCGAACCACAATCATACTATCTCCCTACCGTTCCACTCCCGAACAGCGCGCGGGAAAAACGAACACCTAAACCTTTCTGTTCGAGCTATGATTTCTCTTATTTTATTTTGATGATCATTCCTACCTATGTAGGTTGGGCTCAACAAAATATTTTCGCATTCGAAAGAAAAAATGGTGACTGAAATTTCGTAAATAGATCTCGCCGCGACGAAAAACGCCTTTGCTTTAATGACTTCCATCCCAACTCGTGTATCATATCTGCCACACTCTCTCCCCTATTACGTGATAATACAAAATGAGCTGCCCTTTTTTGAACCCTTTCAATGTCTTCCGTCAATCCCGCCTGGTAAGGATCCCACACCGCGCAGCGATATTCTAACAGAGGATGAACAAGTGTAGTGTAAGCTGTCTCTTTAGTGGACCTGTTGCATCTTCTAAGTGTCCTGCCAATGAAATGCAACCTTTGGCTCGCCTTCCGCACAATATGATCTATGTGGTCTTTCCAACTGAAGTTGTTTGTAATTTTAACACCCAGGTACTTAGTTGAATTGACAGCTTTGAGAATTGTACTATTTATCGAGTAATCGAATTCCAACGGATTTCTTTTGGAACTCATGTGGATCACCTCACACTTTTCGTTATTTAGCGTCAAGTGCCACCTGCCACACCATACAGCAATCTTTTCTAAATCGCTTTGCAATTGATACTGGTCAAAAACACTTGACCCTATTTTTCTGTCCCCAACAGAACCCAAGGTTCCTTTACATTCATATGTAAATGTGGCTGCATGCTGGTCATCAAAATTATTTTTTTTTATTTTATTTATTTATTTTTTTTAATAGTACCATTGTAAGTTAATAGTTACTGTCTAACATTTTGGACGACTTGAAGTGCTGAAGTGTGTGTGCAAACTTCAGCTTCTTTAACGATACGACTTACTTGAGATGGTCAGCTGACTTTCCTTTCTCTTCTTCTCCACAGTATATTGCTTGGAACAGGAATTTCTCAAGGCTCATTCTACTTATAAAAATTAGTAGACGTACACAGTTTCTTTTGCTTCACTTAACGATGTATATTTAAACATCAAACTTTTACAAATCTCACTCCCCACATGAACAAATACTGTCAAGTAAGTCTACTTGCATGTGCAAACATTAGAAGCACAGTTACAATTACAACAGAGTTGGCTTGCTAACCACAACTCTATTATACAGAAATCATACACCTGTCTTGTCTCTAGCAAGGTCAAGTTAAAAGTTACTAAAAATCTTTTTCCAATCAACTTTTCTTTCGTCACTAACAATAGTCACAGTTACAAAACAGCACAGAATACCGCAGAAGTTCCTCGGTTCTGCCACGAGCTTTCATTATGAATTCCATGGCGCTACCAACAATTACTTGTCTGTGCCGTTCGACCACAGTGTCTACTGTCTTCGTGCGACAAATTTCAAACCCGCACACACACACACACACACACACACACACACACACACACACACACACACACACACAGACAGGTGACGCACAGTAGACAGGGTTCCTTTCTCCCACTTGCATCTAAAATATCGTGTGTTCGAGATGGTGGAAGGCTGAGTGATTCTAAATTTGCGCGGAAATTCTTGAAACACTACATATCCCCCCCTCAGATTGGACACACGATATTTTATACATAATCATTATGTACATAACATCACTCACAACAACACTCTTGGCCGGCCGAAGTGGCCATGCGGTTCTAGGTGCTGCAGTCTGGAACCGCGAGTTTGCTATGGTCGCAGGTTCGAATCCTGTCTCGGGCATGGATGTGTGTGATGTCCTTAGGTTAGTTAGGTTTAACTAGTTCTAAGTTCTAGGGGACTAATGACCTCAGCAGATGAGTCCCATAGTGCTCAGAGCCGTTTGAACAACAATCTTTCCTTATTTCCAATTGTAAACTACAGGTGTTTATGACACTTGAGTATTCTATTTTCCATTTTTTTCCTCTGTACTACTTTTCCTTCAGTATGTACTAGCTTCATTATCTGTTGTAGTTTGGAGGAACTTTGGGGAACATGAAAGTGTTCCTTTTGACACTCGTAAACTTGCATAAAACATATAAATGCTAGTGGTACATAGAATTCAAACTTTCCAGAATAACCCCTACAAAATTTTGTGACTTTTGTCATGATAGTGTCCCTTTTCACTAGGATCAATACCTATAACTTGCCTGTTGGTTGACCATATGAGAGCACTTCCTCTTTCCATTTTGGTAGGTACACCCCTTTATAAAACATTCCTATTTCTTAGGCAACAGGTCATCCTATCTCCATGTAGGTACACCTGCCCTATATACTTAAAAAATGCCGGGTATTCCCCCCTTATCCTTTCTGAGTAGGTCTCATGGTTCATTACCCCAGAATACATTCCTATGTATACTATAATTAAGTATTTTCTGGTAAAGTAACAAATCTACTCTACACTTCGCATATACTTCTTAATACTTCATCTAATCCCTAGAGTCCTCCCCTACTTATCAACTTCTACACTTCCAGTAGGTACCAGGTCTGTATACACTATTCAGTAGATAATATGCTTACTTAGGCTATATGAGTCCCGCTATCCTATAATTTGTCACTTTACCAGAGTATTTATTACACTGACTTTTCTTAAATGACTATCACAATCAGTTCCACTCTTGGTTGCATTCTTTCTCTTTGCTCACACCTCCTTCTCATGTACACTCAATGTAGACTAAGAGAGAGAGAGAGAGAGAGAGAGAGAGAGAGAGAGAGAGAGAGGGAGAGAGAGAGAGAGAGAGAGAGAGAGAGAGAGTCATGATTTATCTGTTGTTGTAAATCATGCTACTGTAAAATAGTTATTTAGCTCTTCATATTATATATTATTTTATACACATATAAAATACTCTATTCATTTCATTCCATGCCAATATCACTTCCTTTCTTATTCTGTGATTCCATATTATATTATATTTTATGCACATATAAAATACTCTATTCATTTCACTCCATGCCAATATCACTTTCTTTCTTAGTCTGTGATTCTCTTGGATTGTTTTTTTTATTATTATTATTTTATTGTCATATCCAGTTTTCTAGGTAATAAGGTTATAGGATTGTCGTTGCCAGTTGTAGGTGGCATGTGAGGATCTAAGAAGACTGGCCGGATATTATGAGGGGCAGGCATGGCCTTAGTAAGGGAGTGCATTCATTTCACTCGGGAAGAACTTGATGGGAATGCGCGCACCCTGCTCACATGCCACCTACAACTGGCAATGACATTACCAGCCTCTCTGTGGGAATGGGCCGACTGCAGCACGTACTCCAAAAGCGAGGTGCAAAAACAGGGCTCTACATCTAAACAAATCGGCAAATTTGGCAGACTAGCCGGGACTCAGAAGACAAAGAAGGAGATGAATGACACCAGAGCCGTGGTCAATTTGACTGGAAAAGAACTGGACATTGCCACAATCGCAGTCCTCAAAAAAGGACTGAATTTTGCCCCCGTCCCCAGAACGATCCCGAAAAGAGACATTATCAGCAGCATGGAAGAAGCAATATGAGGGCTTCCAAAGGAGGAAGCAGAGGAAGTCAGATGGGAAACTTCCAGAATAATCGACAGATCTTGATTACCTAAAAATAATATATCTGCAGAAGAACGAGCAGCTCTCCTGTCCCTTAGAGATGACCCTGATATAACGATCCTACCAGCAGACAAAGGGAACGCTAAAGTGCTATTAAGTACTGCCGAGTACTGGCAGAAAATAAACCTTCTGCTACAAGACGAGGCCTACAAGAGGCTGAAGAAGGATCCAACCCCGACGATGAGTAGAAAGATGATAGCTCTGCTGAAGAAATCTGACCTACCTGAGTTAATGCAGAAGCGGCTGTACCACAGAGTGCCAGCAATACCACGTCTCTATGGACTCCCAAGATCCATAAGGAAGGGGTACCTCTGAGACCGATTGTGGACTCCATCAATTCTCACAGTTACAAACTTGCTAAATACCTAGCGACACTGCTCAAACCCCTTGTGGGACACTGCAACCACCATGTGAGAAACTCAGCTGAATTCGTAAAAATACTCAGGGACATGCGAGTACAAAGTGAGGACCTACTCGTGAGCTTTGACGTGACGTCGCTTTTCAGGAAAGTGACCCTTCAAGACTCCTTGGCACTTTTAGCCCAGCACTTTGAACCACAAACAGTCAGCCTCTTCGAACACGCACGAACAACCACCTTCTTTCAGTGCAATGGGGAATTCTTTGAGCAGATCGACGGTGTGGCCATGGGCTCCCCATTGGCTCCTGCGATTGCAAACCTGTATATGGAACATTTTGAGGAGATGGCCCTTCAGACTGCCAGACAGAAACCAAAGCACTTTTTCCGCTATATCGACGACACTTTGGTCATGTGGGGACATGGCAAACAGGCACTAGATGAGTTTCTTGAACACCTCAACAGCATCCATCTGAACATCAAATTTACAATGGAAATGGAGAAAATGGATGCCTCCCCTTCCTTGATATTTTAATTAAGAAATGGTTCACTAGGCCATGCAGTACGTAGGAAGAAGACACGCACAGACCTATACCTTCATGCAACAAGCTGCCACCATCCAGCACAAAGAGAAACAGTACTGACCACCCTGGTACGTAGGGCGCACGCAGTCTTTGACAAAGACAGCCTACCATCCGAGCTGCAACACCAGAGGGAAGTCTTTCATCAAAATGGCTACAGTGAAACGCAGATCAACAGGGTACTTAAAAGGAAGAAGGAAGCAGTGAGAACCCCAGAGAAGAAGAAGAAGACAAACGACTCGCGTTCCTTCCGTATGTGGGTCCGCTCATGGCCAAAATTGCACGACTTCTAGGCAAATACAATATCAAAACCATTCTCCGACCACCACCAAAGACGAGGGAGCTCCTAGGTTCTGCCAAAGATGCGCTGAACCTTAACACACCAGGAGTATACAGCATACCGTACGAATGTGGAAAACAATACATTGGGCAAACACAGCGCTGCATATCTAAGCGCTGCGAAGAACATATCAGATGTGTGCGACTGGGTCACACAGAAAAATCGGCCATAGCAGAACACAGCATCAATGAAGAACACACCTTCAACTTCGAAAACACGAAGGTACTGTGCCGAGCATCTGGCTTCTGGGAAAGCGTTATCAAAGAATCCATAGAAATAAGGATTCACGACAATCTGGTCAACAGAGATGAGGGATACCAACTCAGCACAGCATGGAACCCTGCGATAGCGGCAATCCATTGGGAGCGCACCTGTCAATGTCCTCCGCCGCAGACAGAAGGCTTACACTGAGAACCGAACGTGGCCACTGGGGGTGACTGCCATTCCCACCACTGCGCGCAGCCCGCTGGTCCACCGCAGCCACCAGAGGTCCAGTGGAGGGGGGCAACCGCGCATACAAATAGCCTGCTCTCCATGAATCTCGACACTTCGCCAGAAGATGGGTAGTATGGTACTTCCCGAAACATCGTGTAATATCAAAGCTATCACCCGGCTGGAGACCCGAGAAACCTTCATCAATAGTTTACTCCGGGAAAGCCTACAGTCGCAAGTATTATTCTCTTTTACCTTCTGACAGATTTCACAGTCTCTAATTAAACATATTACTTTATGCCATAGCTTCTTAAAATAATAAAACTTAATCATATCGGCTATACACATTTTGATTCCAAAGTGTCCATATCCTGTATGAACATACCACACAAGTGTGTTTCCATTACCTGTGGAAAGCATAAGCACCAACAATGCGATGTTACCGTATCTCTCTAAAACAAATTATGACCTATGACTTTCCATTTTCTTACTTGATTAGCAGGTAAGGAATTCGGGATACACATAGCAAACATTTCTGTAAAATAGGGATCATGATGGATATTTTCTGTTATTCTTTGAGCCATCTCCAGTACCCTGATGTTCCAGTATTCTACTGACATAAAATTAATTGCAAAAATAATGCCGGGTCCTTCCGTAAGTTTTAATTCTTCCATTCCATGGGTAACCTAGACAAAGCATCCAGTACAATATTCTTGGAACCTTTTACATACTGTATCCTAATACCATATTCCTGTAAGAAAATTGTCCATCGCATTAATCTACTGTGTAACAATCAACCAGTCATTAGAAAGGATAGAGCTTGGTGATCTGTATAAACATGGATTTCTGAACTCCATAGTAGAGTTTGAAATTTTTGGATTCTTCATACAATTGCCAACAGTTCTTTTTCAGTAGTCATGTAATTTAATTCATGCTTGTTGAGACTATGGCTAGCAAAAGCTATGGTTCAGGGTTCTACATTATTTAGATCCCACTCTCCTGGGAAAAGTTCTGCAGCAGTACTGTAATCAGATGGATCTGTTCAAATTTTAAATGGTTTGCCCATAACCAGATGATGTAATATGGGTGATTCGACAAGCGCACTTTTGATGTTTTCAAATGCATTGTTTGCCTCTTGATCCCAAATCCACAGTACTCCCTTCCTTAATAAATGTAAAATTTTCAGGTCATTCAGTTCTTGACCTTGTATGCACTGTCGATAGTATCCTGCCGTCCCTATAAATCCCTTTATCTGTCTTATATTTCTAGGGTGTGGACATTCTTTAATAGCTTTGATGCACTCAGGGTCTGGTCTAATTCCCTGCACCCCTGCAATATGGCCTAAAAACTTAAGATCTTGGTGATGAAAGTACGATTTAGACAGTTTCACTGTAATACCTTTCTCTTTAAATTCCTTCATGGTGTCAATCAAGGTTAGACAATGTTCTTCCCAAGAAGCTGATATTAGCAGGATATCATCTACATATATTATTAAATCCTTCAATAAACCTCTCCCTAATGCTTCATTTAGCGCACATATAAACATAGATACAGAAATATTAAGTCATAATGTCAATACATTGAAACGATACGATTTACCCTCAAACAAAAATGCTGTAGACTTTTTTGATTCTGGATGTAACCTAATTTGCCTATATTCCACAGTCAGGTCCATTGTGCTAAAAAACCTTGCTTTCTCAAATTTGGATAACAATTTGTTGGTGTTAATCGGTCTGTCTCTTTCTGTCTCTATATGGTTATTCAATGTAAGAGTGTCTAACACTAATCATACCCCACCTGTAGCTTTTTTCACCACTACCAAAGGGTTATTCATTACACTAGAACTACATTCTGTTATATTGTTATCAATCATTTTGTTGATTTCCTCCTTAACAGCGTCTTTCAAACTTACAGGTATTGGATATGGCTTACAGAAGAATGGAGTATCATCTTTGATTTTGAGCTTAAATATGTAGTCACCGATATTACCTGGATGATCAGAAATACTACTTCATATTCCATTAGAATTTTATATAAATCTCATTTTTGTTCACCGATTAATATTAGAGATTTGTTAACCTTGTCTTCTATGTCAATTTGATGTGTTACTTGATCTACATTGGCAATCATGGGTGACAGTTGTGCTGTAGCTGTTAATCGCAGACACTGACACTCAGTTGTTTGCTTTCCAATACAGCTATCTGTCACAAATGGTGTCCAATATCTACTGTCCCCTTTCTCAAAACTTAGAATATTTTCATTAAAGTTTAAGATGACTTTAAATGCTAATAACCAATCTAAACCAAATTATATATCTTTACTGATATTCTCTACTATTAACAGTGATTGATGAAGTAATATGTCTCCAATGCTGCAGTTCACTTGAGTTTCGTACTTTACAATCTTACTTTTTGTTCCTCTTATTCCAACTATATAAACTCCAGTTACTGGCAATAATGGTAAGTGCTGTTTAGTCTGAAATGAGTGATACTTCA
This sequence comes from Schistocerca piceifrons, assembly GCF_021461385.2. Taxonomy (NCBI): domain Eukaryota; kingdom Metazoa; phylum Arthropoda; class Insecta; order Orthoptera; family Acrididae; genus Schistocerca; species Schistocerca piceifrons. Next base: position 551,881,826 of record NC_060143.1, read on the forward strand.
CTCCCTGAGTCAAAAATATGTTAACTTCAGAAGTCTCCACAGTCCCTACTATTACAGGTTGTGGAGTGTTGATAACTAGGTTTGATTCTTCTAGGAGTAACCATTCTTTTGTAAGTATTCTGTGCATGAAATTAAGATACTTATTATGAATCTCTACAACCTGGGCCCTGGCCCTGGATCCAGATCACACCACATTTTCCTCATTATTACTAATTACTGGTTGGTTACCAAATCAGGATATTACATTACCATTCTGGATTCTTGAGTTACTTGATAAAAATTCCTGCGAGGTTACTCGACCTAGATTCGAAGATGGATGCTTCTTTTGATAATGGTCATTGCAATTCTGCTTATTATACTGGCATACTTTCACAATGTTCACTTCATGCTGTTTGAAATTATTCCCACTATTCCTTTCTGAAATTCGAATTTTCCCCTTGATGTAAAGTTTCATTACAGTCTTTATTTAGGGCATCTAGTGCATCAATGAAGAATAACAATTCTTTAACCATTTTCCAGCCATTACACAAGATGTCTTTTCTTGCATAGATGGGTACTCATCTAATTAAAATTCAAACCAACCCCTCTTCCTCCACTGACTTATCTAAAAACTTCGACCGTGTTAGATGCCAGTCGAAATATTTCCTCATGGTACCCCAAGTATTATTGTAGTATTCTGGGTCTCACAAATCTGATATTAGTTTCTCCTGTGCACTAGCAGACCACTATTTCTCTTTAAATTTCTTCTGGAAATCTCCCCATGAAGAAAAGTTCTCAATATTTACAGTACCCCATTCTGAGGCTTCTCCTAAAAGGTACCCCACAGCAAATTCAATCTTTTTAGAATCTTCCCAGTTCTTTGGCAAAGCTTGGTTGAACTTTTCAAAAAATTAATTAGATGTACCTCTCTGTCAGGCTTGAATTTAGGGAATTGTCTTGATAACCCAGAATTCACTCCCCAGTACAAATCAGTAGCTACTTCACTAGTCAACACAACATTGGGTGAAGTTCCCCATTTTTCTACTTTTTCCTGGACAAGTTTAACTTCTCTCCAGCGTTTGTCTATGCCCTTCCTGGTACCAATAAGCTCGGAAGAAGCCATAGGCAATGCATTCCCAGAGGTTATTCCTCAGTGACTTTCCTATCTATAATTTCTTCTACCTGTTCTTCCAGACTACTTACATTTATAACACCAGAGCTTGCTATCTTCTCTTTGAAGCTTCTTCCTACACTGTCTACTTGTGTACTTACACCTGTAATTTGCAACTGAATGACAGGCATTAATTCGCTATGCTTATCAATGCTCTCTTTCAAAGTATGCCATCCCTGCTTTACAGCATTAAACTTAGCATTACATACACCCTCCAATGATCCTAACTTCTCATTAATCTCTAATTCTACACTATTACATTTCTCCTCAATATTCAATTCTAATCTTTTTGACAGATCCTGAAAGTTATCTTTCTGTTTTTGACTGAAGTCAGTAAACATTAGATTTACATGAACATTTAGAGAATCAGTCAATTCCTTCTTTAAATCTAATTTCAGTTTTTGTACTTTACTAGTTAGGGTGTCAAATTCAGTCTTAAAAACATCCATGCCTTTGCATAGATTACTAAATTCTTTGCTCTGTGCATCAACTTTGGCATTTAACAAACCTAGATTTGTTGCTTGACTATTCAAGATTTCACTCTGGTTATTTAGAACTACACTCTGAGCATTTAAACTAGAATGCATCAAACCTATTTCTTTACTTAGAGTCGCATTTAGTTCCTTACTTAAAGTAGCATTTTGAGCAATTGAAGCTGTCCTCTGGTCATCTAATTTAGTATTTAATTGAGTACTTTGATCTTCTAATTTATCATTTAAAGTTTTGATCAAATTTACTAACTCCAACCAGTTAGGTCCTTCTTTTGTACCTCTCATAGCCATTGTTGGTTCTTGAGTTTCCCCAACTTGCTGTTCGTTATTCATATTTTTATCCACTTTGGACCTTGTGAGCATTTAAAAATTAACTTTAAGTATAATAACTACACTAATATAGTTTATGCATCAGCATATACCACATTGTATTCAAACAATAAAGTTCTGTTTTACATTCACCCGGCATAGAATTTGGGCTGCGTTGACGAGCAGATGCAGTGAACAGCAACTGGTGCCTGCGGCATCTGATGTTGGTTTCCGTGTCTGCATCCCCTCAATGTGTGTAAGAGCTGTCTACTCCTCACACCAGATCTTCTTAGTCAAAGTGATCTTGGCGTATTTCTTCTTAGAGAAACACACTGGAATCTCTTTCACTATTTATTGGTGTACTGCCTACAGATGTGCTGAACTGAATGTCTTTTTTTGTCTTTTTGAAACTGAGAGTGATACCTTTCGCAAAAAGCCACTCAGTAATACTTTTAAAAACATTATTTACTGTTTCTTCTGTTGCAGTACGTATGTTTGAATTCATTACAATACTAGTGTCATCCACAAAAAGAACTAATTCTGCTTGTTGTATTTAAGATGGAAGGTCATTTACAGTTATGAGAAACAACAGTGGACCTAAGACAGAGCCTTATGGAGCACTGTAAGTGATTTCTCTCCAGACGGAAGATTGTCCACTCCTTACATTGGTTGCATCACTAAGTATAACTTTCTGAATTCTTTCAGTTAAATATGGCAGTATCCATTGGTTTGCTATGCCATTAATTCCATGAAACCTCAATTTACCCAGAAAATTGCTGTGATTCACACAGCCAAATGCCTTAGATAGGTTACATAAAATACTAACTGATGCTACTTTGTTATATGGTACTTAAAAATTTGGTGAGTGAATGTGTAAATGGCATTCTCAGTTGAGCAACTCTTCTGAAATCCAAATTGTGATTTGCTAAAAATATTATCTTTGCTCATGTGGGATACTATTATAGAATACAAGACCTTTTCAATAATTTAGAGAGAATTCAACAGTAGATATAAACTTACTACTGTTTTACTGTTAATGGATATTAGTTACCTGAATAAATTCATGGAACATAAACTCAAAGCCTCTCTTTCGATATGCTAAAGGCTACCCTTGTCAAACTCATTCTACTCATTTATTTTTGTGTAATTTCTGGTCAGTAAAAGTGAAATTTACTTCAAAAGTAAATAAAAAATAAATAAAATGTTTCTTCAAGATCTTTTATATTATATATTTGTTCAATAAAGCGCTCCTCAGTCTAAAAATTGGTTTTGTATCCACAGTATTTTATCAGAAATGTTGCTTCTGGAGACAATTTTCCCTTGCTTTCCTTGAAGCTGTTGAAGCTGTGGACTGCTTGCCCAACCACATAAAGGATATATGGGGTAAAATGTGAACCATGTTATGATTTAACATTTTTTGCTGATGCAAACCTGAACCAGTGATAGAAGTCATGCTAATAGCAAGAAAAGCTCCTAATAAGGATGATAGATTAAATGTGAAACCTTTGAACAGAGAGAAAATAACAACAAAGTGACCCATGGCACTTAATGTTTAACCACCAAACAGTTCCATCTTATCTTAAATCAAGGAAGAGTTCTATCCAATGGACATTACCACTAGAAGCTGGACCTGGGGACTATAGCATATCTTTATGGCTGGACAATTTTCAGAAAGCAAACCTGCACCCTAAAGAAAAAAAAATCACAGTAGTGCAACAACTAAAGTATAGTACACAGAGGGCACTGAATAGACTGACAGAATTGACACAACATAAAGTGAAAATGGTTAAGTGGGGCTAGATGACCAGTGTGAATGTGGTGAAACATAGCTGTTTGAACATTTGCTCATATGCTCAAGGATTGATGCTGCTTGCACAGTGCATGACAAGGCTAATAAAGCTGCCGTGTTTTGGAAGAAGAGAGCTTAGACATTCTTGCCAGGAAACAGAAAGTAAGGTAACGAAGTATTTAAACACTAACCCTCATAATTCCATAACTGTTTAGGTAAATACTTTGAAACAGCCCAAGAATGATGTTTGACACTGATAAGATTACAACCAATGGAAAAGTTATTCAATATCTGTAAATTCCAATATGTATGCAAAATGCTCTTACCTCATCAGAATTTGATTTCTCGCCTTTGCTGGCAACACATATTATATTGGCCCCAATTATTTCTTCTTGGCCATCTGGATATTCTCTTATTGCTACAAGACCAACATTCTGTTGTAGTGATTCTTTCCACATCATTCTAAGTTCTTCCAAAGATGTTTTATCTGCCATTAAATTAATTGTCTTGCTAAGATCCTCATCCCGGACAAAATATACCATCATGAGCTTGTCAAGAATCTCTTCGTGCATTTCAGGAGTGATGTCCTGTATTCTATAGAGAAGCTTAGAACCATCTGCTAAAGTTGTTTTGCCTTCACATTTTGCCCAAACTTGCGGAAATGGCACATCAGCAGGCCTCTTCCAAGTGGATGGCATTCTGTATATTTTGATTCAGCACACATACAACAGTGACAACTGGAGAGTTCTTGGCCTTCTTATAAGGTGTGGTTTACTGAACTGTATGAATTAGAGGTCATTATCTTGGCTACAAAATGAAGTAAGATCTTATCTGGAGTTGCTGCCATTTAGGTTGGAATAACATGATAAATGTCAGAGACTGTTTACAAGGTCAGAACTGATTAGTAGCATAACACTTCTACTTTTATCAAACACTCCTGCCCATTGATATTTCTTTACTTGTCTTATGTAACCACATATTTCCTATAAATCATCTCCAAAGACAGAGATGCAGGAAGTGTTGAAGGGCAATACATTTGTATTAGCAAAGAGATGGGAAACAAATTGTGTAAATTACAAATGTGCAACTTGTCTTGCCCTAAATAGTTTATACCTGCAATACAAATACGAAAGTAGAGCTTGAACTAAAAGCAAACTGATGAATAAGCCAGCATATTTAATTGACTGGCAGTTTCAAATTATTTTGAGCCCAAATATGGGCATTAACATTGGCAGAAAAAAAATAACAGATAAAGATTAGGAGAGATTGACAGTACAGTAACAGATAAACCTGCATCAGTTATTGTCTGAGAAAAGAACAAAAACACTAGATGCTAAAATACAGCTGTATGTGTATGAAATGATTTTATGTTTCACAAATAAATGAAAACAAAAATAGCTCCAGATACATAAGACAAGTAAATAATTAAAACATTTAAAATATGGTGCTACTGAAGAATGCTGAAGATATGATGGGCGGATTGGATTACTAATGAAAAGCTTCTGAATCAAACTGGGGAGAAAAGAAACTCCTGGTATAACTTAACTGAATGTAGAAATCTGGTGATGGGCTGAATCAAGAGGCATCAAGGAATTGTCAATTTGATAAAGAAGTTAAATGTAGGGATAAATGTTGTGGAGTAAGAAAAAGTAAAATAGCACAAAATTGGAGAGAAATAACAAAAATATGTATTAGGATTGATTTATAAAATAAGGGAAAGGCAACCACTTACCTGTAGAGATTTGGTCTGTGGCATACAGAAAAACTTAATAGAAAACAGTTAACACAGGCTTTCAAGCTCTTGTTCTTTCTCTAGTAAGAGCATACACATAAACACTCACTCAGATTATTGAAAACAATTGCTCTGGAAAATGGAGGTGGGAATGGGTTAGGGAAGGATACATGAGGCAAGAAGGGGATAACAGGGTAGTGGGAGGCAGGTCTTTAATCAGATGGCTCAGTGGCTGCACAACATGATGGAAAGAGTTCAGAGGGTACAGCATATGAGAAGTAGAGAGAGGGAGAGGTGTGAAGCAGGGGAGAAAAAGAGAGGACTCTGGTGGTGAAGAGAGAGACAGGGAGGGAATAAAGTAAGAAAAACAGGTGGAAAAAGGGGGAGGGAGGTGAAAAAATAGGGAGAGGCAGAGAGAGAGAGTGCATGCATGCCAAGGGGGAGGGAGGAAGAGTGGTGGGAGAAGGCAGCACACAATGTGGATGGGGAAGGAAAGGTGTGGTAAGAAGGAGAAAGGTAAGCTGAGGGGGCATGTGAAAGAAGTTAGTGGAGGTTTAGGCCAGGGGGACTGTAAGAATGCAGGATGTGCTGGGAGTGATAATTCCCACCTGCATACATAAGAGAAAGTTGTGCTGGAAGGAAGTATCCATGCCTGATACTCCCTTCAAGCACAAGTTTCTCTGAACTATGCAGATGGGAATTGTCACTCCAGTATATCCTGCACTTTCGCAGTCTTTCTGGCCTAAACCTCTGCTAACTTGTTCCCCACTACTTCAGCTTAGCTTTTCTCTTCTCTCTTCTGTCCATGTCACTCCTTTCCCATGCAGATCACACCTTCTCCCACCATTCTTCCTCTTCCCCTCTCCCCACCCTCATGTGCACACTTTCTCTCTCTCTCTCTCTCTCTCTCTCTCTCTCTCTCTCTCTCTCTGTGTGTGTGTGTGTGTGTGTGTGTGTGTGTGTGTGTGTGCCTCCTCCCCCTTTTGCATGTCTCTCCCTCACTTTTACACTACTTTCCTTTACTTTATTCCCTCCCTGTCTCCCTCTTGACCACCACCTTCCTCTTCTTTCCTCCCCTCCTCGCCTTCCTCTCTCTACATCTACATGTACATCTACATCGATATTCTGCAATCCACCTTACAATGCATGGTGGAGGTTATCCCATACCACTACTAGTCATTTCCTTTCCTGTTCCACTTGCAAGCAGAACGAGGGAAAAACGGCTGTCTATATGCCTCTGTATGAGCCCTAATTTCTTTTATTTTACCCTTAAGTTCCTTATGAGCAATGTATGTTGAAGGCAACAGAATCACTCTGCAGTCAGCTTCAGCTGCTAGTTCTCTAAATTTTCTCAATAGTGTTCCTCAAAAAGTACATCACCTTCCCTCTAAGGATTCCCATTTCAGTTCCCAAAGAATCTTCACAACAACTGCGTGTTGTTCAAACCTACCATTAACAAATCTAGCAGCCTGCCTCTGAATTGCTTCAATGTCATCCTTTAATCTGACCTGGTATGGATCCCAAACACTCAATCAGTTCTCAAGGATAGATCATACTAGCATTCTATATGTGGTCTCCTTTATGGATGAACCACACTCTCCTAGAATTCTCCCAATGAACCAAACTTTACCATTTGCCTTTCCTACCACAATCCTCAAATGCTTGTTCCATTTCACATCACTTTGGAACATTACATCCAGTTATTTAAACAATGTGACTGTGTCAAGCAGGACATTGCTAATGCTGTAGCCGAACATTACAGGTTTACTTTTCCTACTCATCTGCATTAACTTACATTTTTCTACATTTAGAGCTAGCTGCCATTCATCACACTGATTAGAAATATTGTCTAAGTCATCCCATATCCTCCTACAGTCACTCAACTTCAGCACCTTACCATACACCATAGCATCATCAGCAAACAACAAAAGATAGCTGCCCGCCAAACCATTTAGGAATTTAGAGGATAATAGTGGTCATCTCACTCTTGATGATACTCTCATCTCTGATGAACACTCGCCATCGAGGACAACATACTGGGTTCTATAACTTATGAAGTCTTTAAGCCACTCACATATCTGTGAACCTATTCCATACGCTCATACCTTCTTGAATAGCCTGGAATGGAGCACCATGTTAAACGCTTTCCAGAAATCTAGAAATATGGAATCTGCCTGTTGTCCTTCAGCCATAGTTCGCAGTATATCATGTGAGAAAAGCACAACCTTCCTAAAACCATGCTGATTCATAGACATAAGCTTCTTGGTATCAAGAAAGTGTATTATATTCAAATTGAGAATATGTTCAAGTATCGTGCTCCAAACCAATGTTAGGGATATTGGTCTGTAATTTTGTGGGTCCATTTATTTCCCTTCTTATACACAGGAGTCACCTGTACTTTTTTGCAGTTGTTTGGAACTTTGCACTGGACTAGAGATTCACGATAAATGCAAGCTATGGAAGGACCAATAATGTAGAGTACTCTTTGAAAAACTGAAATAGGATTCCATATGGACCTGGCGACTTATTTGTTTTCAACTCCTTTAGATATTTCTCTACACCAGGATTGCTTATTACTATTTCATCCGTGCAGGAGTCTGTTTGATGGTCAAACATGGTATATTTGTGTGATTCTGCTGCATGAACGATTTCTTGAATGTGAAATTTGAAACTTTGGCTTTCATTTTGCTATCTTCATCTGCCACACCAGACTGGTCAACAAGCAACTGGATGGAACCCTTAGACCCACTCAGCGATTTTACAAAGGTTTAGAATTTTCTCAGGCTCTCTGCCATATCTAAGGTATGACAGTGGTAGTAGTTGTAAGCTTTGTGCATACATATTATCACAGATAAACAAATCTCTACTAACCTGTGCTTGTTGTCATTTGTGGGTTCTCTTTTGAACTGAGAGTGCAACAACCTCTGCTTCTTCAGTATATAGTTTTAGGAGCTACTGAATTATTTTAATGAGAGTTTATGGTCTTATCTTCAAAACTGAGTCTTAGTTTGAATCTGCATCCATGTAAATATGAAGGTTATATGTATATTTTAGGCTGCCAAGGCGACATAAACAGTTACAGCACTCCCCTACTTTCATTAATTTTAAAACACTTTAAATGTTTTTAGCAAGTTTTTTTAATATTTTTGCTGTTCTGCATTTTTTGTAATCTGGAAACAATTTTAAGTACATAACAAATGTCTCAGCCTTATTTCAAATTTTTATGTAGCATACTAAGTCTCTTGCAGCCACAGCATTGGTGTCTACAGTGCGCTGCAAGATGGGGCACTTGCCGCTGCTTGAGTTTGGGTGTAGGCTTTTCGCTCATTACGGAAATTTAATAAATTTATAGCAAAGATTGTTTGCAACTCAACTAAACTGAAGATCTAACAATACCTAGTAAGTCAAGAAATACTGTGACTTTAGCAATTAGTGTTGGCCAATTCCTTGGTGCAATGGTGGTTCCAGTGCACTTCTGCATTCAAATGGTTGTGAACCTCTATAAGATCTTTTCAAAATAGTGTTCTCAATGTTTTCTCTGTCACTCCATCCTATAGGGCTTACTAAGTATAACCAATAGGATTTCAGTGCAACAGAGAAAGGATCTGGCTCATACGTAAATTAGTGACTATATATACATCTCCAACTACACTCTGCAAACCACTGTGAGGTCATAGCAGTTTATATGTCCCATGGTATCAGTTACCAGGATTTCTTCCTGTTCCATTAATGTATGGAGCGTGGGAAGAATGACTGAATGGCTCTGTGCAACCAGTAATTATTCTAATCTTATCCTCACAATCCCCATGTGAGCAATACATAGGGGGTTTTATTATATCCCTAGAGTAATAATTTAAAGCCGGTTCTGAAACTTTGTTAATAGACTTTTTCATGATAGTTTACATCTGTCTTCAAGAGTCTGCCATTTTTGTTCCTTCAGAATCTTTGTAACACTCTCCCGTGGATTAAACAAACCTTTGACCATTCAATATCCCCTTTTTGTCCTACCTGGAATGGGTCCCACAAACTTGAGCAATATTCTAGAATCAGTCACATCATCAGTGATTTGTAAGCAATCTCTTTTGTAGATCGATTGCACCTCCCCAGTATTCTACTAATAAACCATAGTCTAGTACCTGCTTTACCCATGACTGAACCCATGTGATCATTCAATTTCATACCCCTAGAAATGGTTACACACAAGTAGTTGTATGAGTTGGCCACTTCCAACAGTGACTCATTGCTATTATAGTCACAGGATACTACTTTTTTTGTTTTCTTGTTTTGTGAAGTGCACAGTTTTACATTTCTGAACATTTGAAACAAGTTGCCAATCTCTGCACCATGTCGAAACATTATCAAAATCTGACTGAATATTTATGCAGCTTCTTTCAGATAGTACTTCATAATAGATAACAGCATCATCTGTAAAAAGCCTGATTTTACTATTAACATTGTCTGCAGGGTCATTAATATACAACACGAACAGCAAGGGTTCCAACACACTATCCTGGAGCACACCTGAAGTTACTTCTACATCTAACAATGACTCTCCATCCACAGCAATGTGCTGTGTCCTCCCTACCAAAAGTTCCTCAGTCCAGTCACAAATTCCACTTGATATCTCATATGATCATACTTTTGACAATAAGCATAGGTGCGGAACTGAGTCAAATTTTTTGGAAATCAGAAAAACACTGCATCTACCTGGTTGCATTGATCCAAAGCTTTCAGTATGTCATGTAAGAAAAGTGCAAGTTGGGTTTCACATGATCAGTGTTTTTGAATACCGTACTGGTTGGCATTGAGAAGGACTTTCTGTTCAAAATATCTCATTATGTTTGAGCTCAAAGTGTGTTCTAGGATTTTATAACAAATTGATGTCAAGGATATTGGACAGCAGTTTTGTGGATCATTTCTATTACCCTTCTTGTAGACAGGCGTAACCTGTGCATTTTTCCACAAGCTGGGTATGGATGTTCAAGAGTTCTATGATAGATTATAGTGAGAAGTGGACATAGCCACAAATTCAGTATAGAATCTGACATGGATTCCATCTGAGTGTGGAGATTTTTCAGCTTTAACGATTTCAGCTGTTGCTCAACACCACTGACACCAATACTTATTTCATTCATCTTTTCAGTGGTACAAGGATTAAACTGGGGCAATTCTCCTTGGTTTCCCTTTCTAAAGGAACATTTGAAATCAGAGGTAAGCATTTCAGCTTTTGCTTTGCTACCCTCATTTCAGTTCTTGTCTCATTCACTAAGGACTGGACACTAACTTTGGTGCCACTAACAGCCTTTACATGCAACCAGAGTTTCTTTCGATTTTGTAAAATGTCATTTGACACTATTCTGCTATGGTAGGCATTGAAGGCATCACACATTGCTCTCTTGACAGGCGGAAGTGTTTCATTCAGCATCTCTCTATCTATGGCCTTACACTTTGTTTTACACCTATTATTCAGTAATCTCTGTTTCTTTAGAAGTTTCTTTATAGTGACCGCATGGTTCCATTATGAACTGTTCTACAGGGTATTATTTATCCACTGAATGGTCAACTATTCTTTTAAACTTTAGCCAGAGTTCCTCTACAAGTCTACATGATCCTGACCTGTGCTGAAAGTTTCAAATTCCTCACTGACTTGACATTACTGATTTTTTATCTAGTTTACTGAACATATATATATTTCTGCTTGTTTCATTTGTCCTTTGTACTTTGGTAATCATTGCTGCCACAACTGCATCATCGTCATTAATACCATCCTCAAAGAACTCAGGTCCATTTGTTGCCATTAGATCCAATAAATTTCTGTCATGAGTAGGGTTTCTAACTATCTGTTCTCGGTGGTTTTTAGAGAAGCCATTTAGTAAATGTTCACAGGATGTCTTATCACGTCCACCACTACCAAAACTGTAATTTTCGCAATTAATGATGGGGTGATTAAAGCCTCCACTGATGATTACAGTATGATTGGGGAACTTATGTACAAGTGAACTGAAGTTTTTGATTATATCAGGAGATGAGTCTGGTGGGCTACAGGAGGATCCAATTATAATTTCATGCCCACCCATGGTACTGAGTCCTGTCCAAACTGTATCACATGCAGCTTCAATTTCTATCTTGGTGGATTTGAGTTTTTTGTCTACTGCGACAAATACACCACCTCCCATTTGCCTATCTTTTCTATATACACTTAAATTTTCCCCAAAAGTCTCACTGGTACGAATTTCAGGTTTCAACCAGCTTTCCATACCTACACTCCTGGAAATGGAAAAAAGAACACATTGACACCGGTGTGTCAGACCCACCATACTTGCTCCGGACACTGCGAGAGGGCTGTACAAGCAATGATCACACGCACGGCACAGCGGACACACCAGGAACCACGGTGTTGGCCGTCGAATGGCGCTAGCTGTGCAGCATTTGTGCACTGCCGCCGTCAGTGTCAGCCAGTTTGCCGTGGCATACGGAGCTCCATCGCAGTCTTTAACACTGGTAGCATGCCGCGACAGCGTGAACGTGATCCGTATGTGCAGTTGACGGACTTTGAGCGAGGGCGTATAGTGGGCATGCGGGAGGCCGGGTGGACGTACCGCCGAATTGCTCAACACGTGGGGCGTGAGGTCTCCACAGTACATCGATGTTGTCGCCAGTGGTCGGCGGAAGGTGCACGTGCCCGTCGACCTGGGACCGAACCGCAGCGACGCACGGATGCACGCCAAGACCGTAGGATCCTACGCAGTGCCGTAGGGGATCGCACCGCCACTTCCCAGCAAATTAGGGACACTGTTGCTCCTGGGGTATCGGCGAGGACCATTCGCAACCGTCTCCATGAAGCTGGGCTACGGTCCCGCACACCATTAGGCCGTCTTCCGCTCACGCCCCAACATCGTGCAGCCCGCCTCCAGTGGTGTCGCGACAGGCGTGAATGGAGGGACGAATGGAGACGTGTCATCTTCAGCGATGAGAGTCGCTTCTGCCTTGGTGCCAATGATGGTCGTATGCGTGTTTGGCACCGTGCAGGTGAGCGCCACAATCAGGACTGCATACGACCGAGGCACACAGGGCCAACACCCGGCATCATGGTGTGGGGAGCGATCTCCTACACTGGCCGTACACCACTGGTGATCGTCGAGGGGACACTGAATAGTGCACGGTACATCCAAACCGTCATCGAACCCATCGTTCTACCATTCCTAGACCGGCAAGGGAACTTGCTGTTCCAACAGGACAATGCACGTCCGCATGTATCCCGTGCCACCCAACGTGCTCTAGAAGGTGTAAGTCAACTACCCTGGCCAGCAAGATCTCCGGATCTGTCCCCCATTGAGCATGTTTGGGACTGGATGAAGCGTCGTCTCACGCGGTCTGCACGTCCAGCACGAACGCTGGTCCAACTGAGGCGCCAGGTGGAAATGGCATGGCAAGCCGTTCCACAGGACTACATCCAGCATCTCTACGATCGTCTCCATGGGAGAATAGCAGCCTGCATTGCTGCGAAAGGTGGATATACACTGTACTAGTGCCGACATTGTGCATGCTCTGTTGCCTGTGTCTATGTGCCTGTGGTTCTGTCAGTGTGATCATGTGATGTATCTGACCCCAGGAATGTGTCAATAAAGTTTCCCCTTCCTGGGACAATGAATTCACGGTGTTCTTATTTCAATTTCCAGGAGTGTATATGAGCTTTGCGTGAATGCTTCAAATTCTGACACTTTGTTGTGATATCTACAGCAGTTTACCATTAGGATTTTAATACTCTCACCAGTGGGAGGCATTTCTTTCAATCTTACACTGATACTTTCGTTATCTGGATTGGATGGGCAGTTGCCTAATCTACAAAATCCTTGTGTGCACCTCATACACAGGCAGCTACCTGAGTAGCTGCATCTGATGTGTAGTGCACACCTGACCTATTTATAGGGAACCCTACAGTTCTCATCACTATGGTATAAGTCCAGGAAGGTGCAGCCTAGCTTGTCATATAACTTTCAAAGTCTCTGGTCCAGTCTTTCCACTTGACTCAGAACGAAAGCACCACGGTCAATTCTGGGGACAATGGTGCAAATTGTGAGCTTCATTGAAAATCCACATGCAAATCTGGTCTTCTCTGCCAGTCACTGCTGTGACCCAAGAATGACTTCAGAGCCCAGATGGCAGGCATCATTTGCTCCAATGTGGGCCACAATCTGCAGTTGGCTGCACCCTGATCTCTCAATGGCTGCTGGAATAGCCTCTTCAACTTGCTGAATGAGGCCTCCAGGCATACACATTGAGTGGACCTGGTGTTATTTCCTGTCCCTTGCTGCCATTTCCCTACAGGGTACCAACACTCACTTTGAACTGCCAACAATTAATAGACCCCTACCTTTTTGCATTTGCCTCCTCCTGACACCAGACAAAACAGGTTTCCCCATGACAGCTGAAGTGAGTCCCACATTGTAAGACAGCACTTCAAACTTGTTGGTAACGGGAACTGGTACAACACTCTGAGTCCTCCCTGGTCCCCGACCACCCCGTACAGGATACCTAGATCTACCAATGATATGCCACTTGCAGTGAATTGAAGGGGTAATGACAGATCCTGTATTTTTTGCAGAGGATACAGGATCCACAGGAGAGGATAGTACCTGAGGTACCTCTGGTACAGGTATCACAGGTACACGAGTCTTGGGAGCTCTTCCAACACACCGATTTGCAGCAGCTGTCAATCATTTGACCATCAGGGTGATTTCCACTTGCTTATGAATGTCAACCAGCTGATCCCATGCTTGAGAACAGCATCACAGTGAGGCTCCATTTTAGCTGGTGCAATGTATTACAACGCAGTGAACAATGTACTTTAAATTAAACTTGCTGATTATCTTTTAGTCTGTGGGGCTAAGAAGTTGCTAATTCCCTATAAGATTCGAAGTAGATACACAAAACGAGATTTATATTAAGGCAACACAGAAACCTGTGCTAAAAATTACTAGTTTCCTAAAATGTTTTGATGTTAATTATAGTTATTAACAAACTCAAAAACTGAGTTAATTTACGATAAAAGCGGATAATATATAGGGCTACTCCTCTTATGGGAAAACTAGATGTAGGCTCTAACACAAAATGGTAGTTAGAAAATCTGTTATAGTAACTAAATCAAAAACCCCGATTTGTTACAAATTGCGCATAGATTACACAAAGGACAATGGTAGCTTCCAGAAATTCTCAAAAACGCACCTTCATTTGTGTTGATATACAATGAAATTCAGTGGTGATGAATACATTGGCTGAACTGTGAACCACAAATGCTGATTTGCTACGAATTAAATTCTCACGTAATTGTACAACGAAAATAGAGAAAGATAGTTTTGAACAAGGATAGTCCTACTGTCCTTCAAATTTTTAAAAGGGCACAATTTAGTTTAAGCCTTCAATTGACAATAACAATACTAGCTTATCGCGGCACTCGCGGGTGTTCGAAATTTCGCAATACCGTATATCACAATACAAACGAGTATTGATGCAGTCAGGGAAAGCTTACGAAAAAGAAGCGACGCAGTCAGTAAAATATGAGAATATGGAACTTTAAATAGACACACTATCTTGTACAAGCTGTCTCACACAGGGGAAAATTCCCGAGTCGGCTTTTATACATAAATAAACGTGCTTATTGTACGGATTCTTCACTTAGCTGATTCCATGCACACTTCTACATTGGCGCGCCGAAGAAGAATACGGCAGTGTAAGTTTGTTGTTGTTGTTGTCTTCAGTCCTGAGACTGGTTTGATGCAGCTCTCCATGCTACTCTATCCTGTGCAAGCTTCTTCATCTCCCAGTACTTACTGCAACCTACATCCTTCTGACTCTGTTTAGTGTGTTCGTCTCTTGGTCTCCCTCTACGATTTTTACGCTCCACGCTGCCCTCCATTGCTAAATTTGTGATCCCTTGATGCCTCGGAACATGTCCTACCAACCGGTCCCTTCTTCTTGCCAAGTTGTGCCACAAACTCCTCTTCTCCCCAATTCTATTCAATAACTCTTCATTAGTTATGTGATCTACCCATCTAATTTTCAGCATTCTTCTGTAGCACCACATTTCGAAAGCTTCTACTCTCTTCTTGTCCAAACTATTTATCGTCCATGTTTCACTTCCATACATGGCTACACTCCATACAAATACTTTCAGAAACGACTTCCTCACACTTAAATCTATATCCGATGTTAACAAATTTCTCTTCTTCAGAAACGCTTTCCTTGCCATTGCCAGTCTACATTTTATATCCTCTCTACTTCGACCATCATCAATTATTTTTCTCCCCAAATAGCAAAACTCCTTTACTACTTTAAGTGTCTCATTTCCTAATCTAATTCCCTCAGCATCACCCGACTTAATTCGACAACATTCCATTATCCTCGTTTTGCTTCTATTGATGTTCATCTTATATCCTCCTTTCAAAACACTGTCCATTCCGTTCAACAGCTCTTCCAAGTCCTTTGCTGTCTCTGACAGAATTACAACGTCATCGGCGAACCTCAACGTTTTTATTTCTTCTCCATGGACTTTAATACCTACTCCGAATTTTTCTTTTGTTTCCTTTACTGCTTGCTCAATATACAGATTGAATAACATCGGGGACAGGCTACAACCCTGTCTCAATCCCTTCCCAACCGCTGCTTCCCTTTCATATCCCTCGACTCTTATAACTGCCATCTGCTTTCTGTACAAATTGTAAATAGCCTTTCGCTCCCTGTATTTTACCCCTGCCACCTTTAGAATTTGAAAGAGAGTATTCCAGTCAACATTGTCAAAAGCTTTCTCTAAGTCTACAAATGCCAGAAATGTAGGTTTGCCTTTCCTTAATCTATTTTCTAAGATAAGTCGTAGGATCAGTATTGCCTCACATGTTCCAACATTTCTGCGGAATCCAAACTGAGCCGGCTGGAGTGGCCGTGCGGTTCTAGGCGCTGCAGTCTGGAACCGAGCGACCGCTACGGCCGCAGGTTCGAATCCTGCCTCGGGCATGGATGTGTGTGATGTCCTTAGGTTAGTTAGGTTTAATGAGTTCTAAGTTCTAGGCGACTGATGACCTCAGAAGTTAAGTCGCATAGTGCTCAGAGCCATTTGAACCATTTTTGAATCCAAACTGATCTTCACCGAGGTCGGCTTCTACCAGTTTCCCATTCGTCTGTAAAGAATTCGCGTTAGTATTTTGCAGCTGTGACTTATGAAACTGATAATTCGGTAATTTTCACATCTGTCAACACCTGCTTTCTTTGGGATTGGAATTATAATATTCTTCTTGAAGTCTGAGGGTATTTCGCCTGTCTCATACGAGCAAAATCGCTAAAATGTGCAGCATCAACAAAACACGTATTCTGCCTGTTGCAGCTAAATATCTCGAAGTCAGGCAAGAAGCAAATATTCCCACTCCATGACATCTTACACACAACACAGACAGTGACGATTGCCTTCCATCAGCAATCTCATCAGCTCTGAGTAGTACGGTACCTATCAATTGCAGTTTGTGTGCACGCAACCATCCAACAGAATCATCATGCACTCATGGCTGAAGAGGACATTCCACTACAAAGCAACACACAGAAGCAATCCCTCTCCACAACTCAAGCACAAGAACACGTAGAAAACAGAAAAGGCAGCAGAAGCAAAGAAGGGTAAGTGGGAAACATTCCTGCAGAATAGAAAGTACACATCTGCCAACATAATAAGCCATGTAAGTACACAGCAGAAGCTATGACTTACGTAATGTGGGGACGTGTTAAGTTTTTATGGAATATCAACTGGCTGGCTGGTTATATCCCACATTCATTGACAAATTATTGTGTTAGATGAGAGCACTATTAGTGAGAATGTCATGAATGTAATCCCAGCTGGGTGGAACAGAACCAAAACTGAAATATGCTCTGGCTTCACAGTCAGTAGTTCAGCACGAAATCCACTTTCCAAACAGAATAGTCTTAATGCATACATTCCCTGGTCTATGTGTATTAAACAAGGTAGTATTCACATTATCATCACAGGGCTGACTGGAAACCAATCCTAGATACAATACAGTGCAGTGCACAGTAAAAGTAACATCACTAGGAGATTCCACAGGAAAGCGTCATGAGTGGTGAATTCTGAGCAAAACCTACGCATTTTTCTGGCTGCCATGTCGAAACTTGTTTCCTTTGCCAAAAGAATATGCTCATATTTTTTGTAATATTAAGTGGGGCCCTTCCACGCCCACGCTTGCATGGTGAACAATCAGAAAGATCTGTCACTTCTGCTTTCGTTAGTATCTAAATAGAATTCCCCAGTAATACAGCGAGTTACCTCACCCAGCATGTTGTACAAACACAATACGAGAGAATCCTGAAACAGTGGTTTATTAAGTAAGGAACTGAGGTCAGTAGCTTGTGAAAAAGCTCATCTTCGATACAAAATAAGTGTAATGTCTTCCCTTATGTTGCTCCAAAACCCATAGCATTTCTCGTTTCACCAGCTATCAATGGCTCTTAAAAATTACATTCTTTCGTTGAAAAAGGCTGTGGTTAGTGGAATAACACGGTAGACAATGGAGTTTTACATAAAAACGATATGGTAAAATACTCTCCTCTGTGCGTGCTATCATTTTCCAAAATCTCATTTCGATATCTCAAACCGCTTACGAAATATGAGGACTGTTGTGGCTATTTTACTTTGGCTTTATCGCTGGTGCGGCGCGATCACAAATGAGTGTTCTTCGTCAGATCAATTTTCCGAAGTCTAAAGAAAAATTCGGTATGTTATCTAAATTTCATATGTAACAACCTACACTCCTGGAAATGGAAAAAAGAACACATTGACACCGGTGTGTCAGACCCACCATACTTGCTCCGGACACTGCGAGAGGGCTGTACAAGCAATGATCACACGCACGGCACAGCGGACACACCAGGAACCGCGGTGTTGGCCGTCGAATGGCGCTAGCTGCGCAGCATTTGTGCACCGCCGCCGTCAGTGTCAGCCAGTTTGCCGTGGCATACGGAGCTCCATCGCAGTCTTTAACACTGGTAGCATGCCGCGACAGCGTGGACGTGAACCGTATGTGCAGTTGACGGACTTTGAGCGAGGGCGTATAGTGGGCATGCGGGAGGCCGGGTGGACGTACCGCCGAATTGCTCAACACGTGGGGCGTGAGGTCTCCACAGTACATCGATGTTGTCGGCAGTGGTCGGCGGAAGGTGCACGTGCCCATCGACCTGGGACCGGACCGCAGCGACGCACGGATGCACGCCAAGACCGTAGGATCCTACGCAGTGCCGTAGGGCACCGCACCGCCACTTCCCAGCAAATTAGGGACACTGTTGCTCCTGGGGTATCGGCGAGGACCATTCGCAACCGTCTCCATGAAGCTGGGCTACGGTCCCGCACACCGTTAGGCCGTCTTCCACTCACGCCCCAACATCGTGCAGCCCGCCTCCAGTGGTGTCGCGACAGGCGTGAATGGAGGGACGAATGGAGACGTGTCGTCTTCAGCGATGAGAGTCGCTTCTGCCTTGGTGCCAATGATAGTCGTATGCGTGTTTGGCGCCGTGCAGGTGAGCGTCACAATCGGGACAGCATACGACCGAGGCACACAGGGCCAACACCCGGCATCATGGTGTGGGGAGCGATCTCCTACACTGGCCGTACACCACTGGTGATCATCGAGGGGACACTGAATAGTGCACGGTACATCCAAACCGTCATCGAACCCATCGTTCTACCATTCCTAGACCGGCAAGGGAACTTGCTGTTCCAACAGGACAATGCACGTCCGCATGTATCCCGTGCCACCCAACGTGCTCTAGAAGGTGTAAGTCAACTACCCTGGCCAGCAAGATCTCCGGATCTGTCCACCATTGAGCATGTTTGGGACTGGATGAAGCGTCGTCTCACGCGGTCTGCACGTCCAGCACGAACGCTGGTCCAACTGAGGCGCCAGGTGGAAATGGCATGGCAAGCCGTTCCACAGGACTACATCCAGCATCTCTACGATCGTCTCCATGGGAGAATAGCAGCCTGCATTGCTACGAAAGGTGGATATACACTGTACTAGTGCCGACATTGTGCATGCTCTGTTGCTTGTGTCTATGTGCCTGTGGTTCTGTCAGTGTGATCATGTGATGTATCTGACCCCAGGAATGTGTCAATAAAGTTTCCCCTTCCTGGGACAATGAATTCACGGTGTTCTTATTTCAATTTCCAGGAGTGTATTAGACAATATGCACCAAACACAAAATTATAGCAACCTCTATTTTGCTTTGCAAACTTTTATTTCGAGCAGTGTCTTATTTCCACGTAATTATACCAATAACTATGATCATTAACGAAATGATGGGCACATCATCATGAACCTGACATATAAAGCTACAAGTGAAGTATAAATGACTTTTTTCTACCGAATAGTTTCTATAAAATTGTTTGAGAAAGATTGCAGGGCCTGTGCCCCGATTCTGTCATCGCAGCTTGGCCACAAGGTAGAAAAAACTTGTGGGCCTTTCTGTACAGATGAATGAACGCGCCCAGCTCTTTGGATGATAACTGCTCATTGGACATTGGCCACCGTACCTCTTGCGCTCTACCCATGAGATTTTATGGCAATAGATGTCAAAAAAATAAACTAAAATAAAATGTCCACCGAGAAAATAAAATTCACAAAAAAGCAAAACAGTATACGGTATAAGTAAATAAACTTGAAAAAAGTGAAAAAGCTCGAATTAAACATCAAAGCAAGAGCAAGCCATAGCAAAGAATAATTTTGTGGTAGTTTTCAATTCCCTGTAGCTTCTATTCTGAATCAATAATCTTCGTTCATTATTTTCACGCAAATAGCAAAGGACGCCGGCACAGGGAGAGCAAGTGGGATGTGGCGACAATGAATGTTTATTTAGCTATGGACCTCCAAACTTAGCATGGATGTGGCACTGTGGCATGTGCATTTTCGTCCATCCAAGAATTATGTGAAGCGCCCATACCTTGTTGTAGATTCATCTTTCCTAATTCCCTTACTAATCTAGGTTTATCTTTTCACATGTAGCACCGGGAGCCCACTAGCATAGGTGGAGTATGTGAATCGAACTTCCATGTACAAAACAGCTTAAAACTTCTTATTACTTTACAAATGTGAGCGATGAAAGTTTTGTAAAGGTTTGAAATGATGTTTAAAGTTTGTTGGAAGCCTCTAAGAGCTCTCATTCTGAAGTACTGGGTGAATAAAGTCTGAGTAATTTGTGTGCCTTGAGCTATGCAACCTCAAGAGATATACACAATTAGCAGCTGTATTACTTGACTTATTGTGATTTTGCTTCTTAATGAGTAGATTATGAGAACATTTTAAATAAAAAAAAAATTGGCCAATGTCAACAATTATAAATACTGAAAATCAATTTTTTTCGCCCTGGAAACCATTAGATAAGCAACTTGCTACCAGGACCAGGTGACCATGCACCAGGTTAGTCAGTTAGCAGTAGAGATTACCTTAATTGGTGGGGATACTGCAGAGAGCAAAATTTCACAGATATTCAGTTATCTTTGTCTCCTAATTGGCTTATTACTCTGGGTACAGATTTCACACATAACATTAGAAACCTAATAGTATAAGAGGAGCATGTGGCACATGGGCATGGTAAAAATTAACGTTCCTATTAGGACATATAAGCTGTTGGATATCAGCGAAAACACTCTCCCTGCAGTATCCCTCCTAAGTTTGGTGGTTCGTGTCTAAATAAATATTTGCCATCACTACTTCCCATTTTCTCCATGTACAGTAGTGGATTTCTGGTCTTCAGCAACTTATGGGTCTGCACACAAACAAAGTGGGTTTCCTGCATAGCAGAGGCCTGAACTTATTTGAACAACATCCTGTGTTATTTAACGGGCAGCATACAGCAACAGCTGTGTGGCGGTGCGTGTCCACCTGCCAGAGAGCAGAAATTTACGACACTGTTCTCCAGCATCTGCATTGCTGTTTGAGAATGTGCTGCACTGACAAACTCGAGGTACATGCCCTGCAATCTTTCTTACACATTTTTACAAAAACTGTTCAATAAAATAATTACATATTTGCATTACAGCTTTATATGTCAGCTTCACGATGAAGTGCCCATCATTTTGTTATTGTGATATTTCGCATTTAAGTAACGCACTGCTTGAAATTAGAGAAGTTTGTAATAAAAAGTAGAGGTCACTACGATTTCACGTTTGGCACATATTAGATCATACACAGTTACATATACAATTTAGCTAATATATTGAATTTTTCTTTAAACGTGGCAGGAGATTTATATGTACCTGAAATTTCGAGAAAACTAATTTTATGTAGGGGTTCCACTGTGGTCATGTGTGTGCTAACAATATAGCGAAAACGAACTACTGATAACATCCACTGTATCTCCTAAATGGTTCGAGATATCAAAATGAGGTTTTGGCAAATTATGGCATTCCAGGATGTGAGTATTTTACCATGAAGTTAATACGTGAAACTCTACAGTGATATAGTAGCAGCTATAGCTTTTAATTTGTTTTTTTTCAATGAAGTACTGTAGTTCTTTAAGAGTTAGTGAAAAGAGGATTTGCTAGTATGAAAATAAACATCAATTTTTTCACTTATTTGAATGTAAACCGGCTCAGTGAGGTTGGTTTTCCACAAGCTGTTGATCTTTCTTGTCACCAAGAACTTGTTTAATAAGAAGCCCAGTTTCAGGATTCCTCTGCTATAGTTACTGCCTAGCATGTTAGTAAGGTGCGTTTGTGCAGATTATACTGCTTTGGCCAAAGAAGCAAAATTAAACATGTTAACAAGAGAAATGTAGATGTTTCTCATAACTGATGATGCTTCTTCAGATGAGAAAAAGTTAACAATTCAGACAAAAGTAAATCGCCAAATCAGTTGCAGTTTCTGCGGAATTACATAACCCATTGTATTTTCAGTGGAAACATAACAAAGGATTTTCTTCCTGCACTTCAGCAATCTGAAAAATATGAAAAGAATTCACAGCAAATAGTGTATCATCTTTTTGTTCCTATCTGCATTCAGAATAAAGTAGTGAATTTCTTCTCTTCAAATGTCTTTTGATATGTTAAAGATAGATTGTATGTATCAATAATCTATTTTCACATTGCGAGTAGTCTCAAGCACTTCATAAAGTAATGACTATCATATATTCATGACCTTATTCTTCTTCTTCTGTAGTGGTCAATCCAAGGATTGGTTTGCAACAGCTACAATGGCAGCTTGTCTCCATTGTGTGCGTCTTTCAGCTTTTCTCTTCATTTCTTTATAGGTGTTACATCCCACATCTTTCACGATTTGATCCATGTACCTCAGTCGTGGTCTTCCTCTTGGTCTTTTTCCCTCGACATATCCCTTTATGATTGTGTTCAGGAGTCCTTTATGTCTTAATAGATGTCCTGTAAATTGCACTCTTCTTTTAACAATTAAACTCCAGAAGCTTCTCTTCTCTCCTGCTCTTTCCAGAACCACTTCGTTTGTGACCTTGTCGATACCTTTTATTTTGAGCATGCATCTATAGCACATTTCAAAAGAATTTAGCTTCTGGTCTTTCTCTGTCCCGAGAGTTCATGTTTCACACCCATAGCGTGCCACACTCCACACATATGATTTCAAAAATCTTTTCCTGATTTCAAGGCTGATGCTCTTAGATGTTAAGATATTTTTCTTCTTGTTAAAAGCAGCCTTTGCTTGAGCAATTCTACTTCTCACTTCTGCCTTGCTCCTTCCATCCCTGGTAATATTACTGCCCAGATAAGTAAATTTATCAACTTGTTCAAGCAATTCATTGCCTACATGAACTTGGACTTTCACTTGATCTTTTTTGCCACATGCCATTACTTTTGTTTTTGCTTTATTAATTCTCATATTATATTCTTCCCCCATAACTTTATCCATTCTATTCAGTAGGACTACAAGATCTTCTTCACTTTCAGCCAGGACAGCTATATCTTATCACATCTATTCGTTGTCCATGAATTACTACACCTGTCTGTGAATTTTCCCTTACTTTTTTCAGCGCCTCTTCAATGTATAGATTAAAGATAACAGGGGATAGTGCGCAACCTTGTCAGACACCTTTCCATATCCGCACCTCTTCTTGTTTTGTCTGTCCACAGATAACTGCTGTCTCGTGACCTTAAGCTGGGTTTACACTAGCAAGTCGCTAGCAGAAGTTATTGCTGCAAGTTATTCATAGCCGCTTGCAGCTGTGTTTACACAGCAGCGCAAGAATTAAGCAAGATTCTTCCGCAAGTTCTTTGGCAAGAAACTTGCATCATCAAACTTGCTGATAGTGTTTACATATGCTTTCAGTACCACTACGAGTGTCAGCCGAAGTGTAAAATGACAAGTAGGTGGGTGAGATGCTGCAGCTCTTGTAATTGTAATGCAAAATGTGAAAAAAAGAAGTATTTTGGTTAGAGAGTAGATAATGAGATCGCAAAATGGTGCCTGTAATAACCTTTTGCAAGAACTTAGTATCGAGAGCATGGATACTTTTGCAGAATGTCTTCAAATGATCCTGAGTATTTGTTGATGTTAATAGCGCCCGTCATATCCAAACGAGATACATACTTCGGTACTGCTATTTTAGCAAAGGAATGTTTGCTAGTCACACTATGATTTATAGCTACCGGTTAGCTACGAATAAAATAGGCATTTCATTTATTTATGTGAAACATACAACCAAAAAAAGTTTGAATTTTGAAACCTTTTCTTTGTAGGAGACTCATACAAGTTCCTAATGTACTTGTTTCATATTCCCGTCTGCACGATTTCTCTGATCGTACCCGATGTATGTAGAGCCTTTTACAGTGTCTTGAAAAAGGGAAAATTATTTGAAGGTATGTGAAAACACAACAATGAAATGAAATTTTTATTGAAATAAACTGCATTTTACAGAATGATATAATTATAAAAATGTTTTTTTTTCTAATGCTCATAAAATGGAAAGTGAAAAGCTAAGTAAATAGAACATGTAATAATTACACATCGTCTTTTTCTAGACTCCTAAAACAACAATCGAGTGGATGCAGGTGGCAAAGGGGTTGTGTCTCCAAGTTATGCTACTTTCTATGTACGTCTTTTATAGATGTGTCGAATATCGACGAGATTTCATTTAAAGCGCTCATCTCCTTCACTCTCTCCTTAAAGTCTCGGTTATGCACATTCCATATTTCGGGGTAGCTCTCCACAGCTTCAATAAAATGTTCTGTATTCTGCTTCATCCATTCCCGTTTCTCCTCCATTTCTGAAATTTGTTTGCATATAATACGTAAGATGGTTGCATAAAATTAAGTCACCACATTAAGTAAAATGTTAAATATGAATGTTATGCAGACGACATACTTACTATAACTTGCGCTTCCTACTTGCAGGAAATAGAAATAAATCCTAAAAGCTGCAAGTTACTTGCAGATACTTCTTGCGTGGTGTTCACACTGGAATTGAAAAACGTGCAGCAAGTCACTTCCGCAATAAATTGCTACAGTCGCAAGTCGACTTGGCGATATGTTTACACTCGCAAATCGCGCGGCAAGTTCCTCCGCGCAAGTAAATTGCTGCAATAACTTGCTAGTGTAAACCGAGCATTATTACCCACAGATAAAAAAGTACCAAATCTGTTATTTCTAATAGAACAATACTGCATTTTATCTGCAAGGTAGAACAGATCCAATTGAACTCTATCATAACTCTGAATATGTGAACGCACTGACATTTTTAGGACCTTGCCAACTACTCATCAAAGTCAATACCACTGATAAATTAAATGATATTTGAAGTTAAGAGGGTCACTTCCTTACTCTTTACAGGAATATGAATGGAAAGATGGTACGCTACTTGCCGTACTTTTTCATATTTCATACCCAAAATATTGTAGAATTTTGTACAATATATTTCCTCAAGATTGGAGGTACATATAGATCTGCTCCCAAGTTTAAAGAGAAATTCAGTACATTCGTTGTGTTTAATATGCAGCAATGTGTCATCTGATATGCGTCAAGTGCAAAATCATAACGACCTCTTTTCTAATTTTGCACAATGTGCTACATAAATGAAAAATATCGCAGTAACTACGAGCATTACGAAATTATGGGCAATTCACTATGAATCTTACATATAACGCAAAAATCAAATTTATTTATCGATTAGTTTGGATAAAATCGTGTGGGAAAGAGTGCAGAGCAAATCGAGCATGCCCTACATTCTTTTCATAATGGCACTGTTGCACCCTAGCTAGTGGCAAGCCAGAGTTTTCTGTGTGCACCCATAGGTGCGTGTAGCTGTACTATACAAGGTGGCGAGTCGCATGCTGGCTACCAGTTCTCTTTGTATTCACCCACTATGGTGGCTAACGTTGTTCTCAAAGGGTACGTGAATTGATTAAATGGAATATCCTACTGCCCTGTGCAAGAGCCTAAGAGATTGTGGGTAATGGAGAAAACAAGATATTTACTCCCACGTATACTCAATAACAGCTTACAGTTGTACAAACATGACTGCATATACGATATAAAACATGGAATAACAAACAGAAAAGTTATGCAAAGAACAACTACATCAATAGATCTTGAAACATCCATTGCCGGAGTGTTTATGCGCCACTGTACATTGTGTGGACAAAACGTCCACCCTTTAGTGGTAATAGTGCAGACTGAATTTAACATGTCGTCCAACCCTTGTAACTAATTCTTCCTTGAAACTGGGTAGTGCTCTAAGTGAGTCAGTGGTCCTAACAGGAAGTAGGGTAGTAATCCCGTACAACAGTCTCGGCGTCACAGTGTCTAGTTCATTGAGGTGTTCAGGGGGTACAGGAACACCTCTTGTTGCTGATTTTTCTGTCTTCTCTCGTTTTCATTCTGTGGAAACACTGGCTTGATCCGATCCAATGTGACTGTGGTGGGTGTACCATTGATTATTATTCAGAAAGTATTGCTAACGCTACAGACTACCTGATACGGTGCATCGGATGGCGGCTGCAGTAGGTTACGCATTGTATCATTGCATGAGAACATATGTGTGCACTTGTCTAGGTCTGCAAAAATGAAGAAGTGTCTTTCCAGCTGGCTTCTAGGCATTGTCAGTCTCAGCTGGCGTATGTGTTTTCTTAATCGGATGGCAGAGTCTGAGGCAATGAGCGTGTCATCTGCCATCCTGTGCGAAATCTCTCCAGGTAGGCATAACGTTTGTCCATGTACCAGTTCTGCTGCTCTACTCATCACATCACCCTTAAATGGTGTCCATAGGCCTAAAAGCACGACAGGCAGTGTCTCTATTCAGTCTGATGTTGGTGGTATGCCATGGCATGTATGCACTTCATACCTAATGACATGGTTAATGCTTTAAGACACAGGCTTGAAATTGCCATCTCTGATCCGTGGTAATTTTCAGTGGGACTTCAAACCAGGCAATCCGACCAGGAAAAAATGTTCGTAGATTTCTGATGCTGTGAGTGAGCCTACGTTTTCAGTATGCACATGTTCAAAACACTAACGTGGCGGAAAAAATGTGCCTAATGGTGTTCTGACATGATGCATGATTTTATTCTTTCGCCCCGCCACACTTCATGTTACTAATGCTTTGCAGTCTATGTGCATACCTAGGCATACAAAGTTCTGTTTGATTAATCTGACAGCGCCCGTTATTCCCTGGTGTGCCAGATTGTGGACTGATGCCGTTGCCTGTGCTCTAAATTGCTGTGGCACAAATGGAAGTATATTTCCTTCTGCTATGCTACTACAATCACCCGTGGTCTAGGGGTTCCGGACAATTCTTATATTTGCCTGCACGGTAGCTCAGCGTGTTCAGTCAGAGGATTAGCTGCCCTCTGTAATAAAAAAACGGAGTGAATGGATCAACAATGAACATCAACGGGTGTCAGATGACGTCCGCCCCGAAAAAATGCAACGACCAATCACAAGCAAAATGAGATAAAAAGAAAAGGAGGGGGGGGGGGGGGTAGCGTCTTTGATTTGTAATCAAAACGTCCTTGGTCCTGGGTATGGGACCTGCCACCGCTTAAATTTCGATTAATAATCAGCATTAGTGGCCGAAGACTTCTGGCATAAGAAATCAACCTCATTCTGCCAACTGCCTTGTCAAAGAGAGCAGGGGAGCAGACAGGGTTTCAGGGTACTCTCTTGTCCTTGGAGTGGAAACTGTCCCTAAAGGTGAAGAATCGGCAATGATCAATGGCATGAGGATGCAGAAGGCAAATGAAACCACTGCATTAAATACACATGAAGTGTATACACAGGACATGTGGCCTATATTGAAAAAGTGTCATGATGATCTCTTCATTGGCAAGAGATTTCGGTGTAGTCCCCCATTCGGATCTCTGGGAGGGAACTGTCAAGGTGGAGGTGACCATGACAAAAAGGCTGAATAACCAACGGAAGGTTAACGTTCTATGTGTCGGGGAGTGGAATGCCAGAAGCTTGAATGTGGTAGGGAAGCTAGAACGCCTGAAAGGGGAAATGCAAGGGCTCAATCTAGATATAGTAGGGGTCAGTGAGATGAAATGCAAAGAAGACAGGGATTGCTGGTCAGATGAATATAGGTTAATATCAACAGCAGCAGAAAATGGTATAACAGGAGTAGGATTCATTGTGAATAGAAAGGTAGGGCAAATAGTGTGTTACAGTGAACAGTTCAGTGGTAGGGTTGTTCTTATCAGAATCGACAGCAAACCAACACTAACACCGATAGTTCAGGTATACATGCCAATGTCACAAGCTGAGAATGAAGAGACAGAGAAAATATACGAGGGCCGTTCAGAAAGTAACCTCCAGTTGATTTAAAAAAATACACCAAGTTAAATAAAAATATTTTAATATATACATCTTACAACTACATCTTTGCACTATTTTTCTACATAGTCTCCATAGCGATTGAGGCACTTATCGTATCTCTTCATAAGCTTTGAAATTCCTTCTGCCTAAAAATCACCCGCTTGTGCCTGGAGCCAGCCTGTGACCGCATCTTTGAGCTCTTCGTCGTCATCAAACCGCTGTGACCCGAGCCATTTCTTCAAATGCATGAAGAGGTGATAATCACTTGGCGCCAGGTCTGGGCTGTAAGGTGGATGGTTGATAATGTCCCACTTGAAGGACTCAAGAAGGGCTGTTGTTCTGCGAGCAGAGTGAGGACGGGCGTTATCGTGCAAAAAAACAATACCGGAAGTCAGCATACCACGGCGTTTGTTCTGTATAGCCCGTCGTAACTTTTTTATTGTTTCACAGTACACGTCTTGATTAATGGTCGTACCACGTTCCATGAATTCAACCAACAACACCCCTTTGGCATCCCAAAACACCGTTGCCATCAGTTTTCTGGCAGAAAAATCTTGCGAGGCTTTTCTTGGTTTGGTAGGCGAATTTGAATGTGCCCACATCTTTGATTGTTCTTTTGTCTCAGGGTTCACGTACTTAATCCAGGTTTCGTCACCGGTCACGATTCTGTTTAACAATGGTTCTCCTTCGTCCTCATAACGTGACAGAAAGTCTAATGCAGAGGCCATTCTTTGAGTTTTGTGGTGGTCGGTAAGAATTTTGGGCACCCATCGTGCACAGAACTTACGGTGACCCAATCTTGCTGTCACTATCTCGTACAAGAGAGTCTTAGAAATCTGTGGAAAACCAGTAGACAACTCCGACATTGAGAAACGTCGATTTTCACGAACTTTTGCATCATCTGTCTGAACGAGTTCGTCAGTCACCAATGATGGTCTACCACTCCTTTCTTCATCATGAACGTTTTCTCGTCCACTTTTAAATAAACGTACCCATTCACGGACAACTCCTTCACTCGTAACTCTTGGTCCGTACACGGCACAAAGCTCACGATGAATAGCTGCTGCAGAATATCCTTTGGCTGTAAAAAAAACCTTATGACAGCACGCACTTCACATTTGGCGGGGTTTTCTATTGCAGCACACATTTCAAACTGCCACAAAAACTAAACTAGCGCAGGTACGACGTTCACTCGACCACGGCTTGATGCCGACTGACCTGTTGAGTGCGTGAACGCACAGATGGCGTCGCTACTCCCCCCACAACCCGCACTGTGACCAATCGGAGGTTACTTTCTGAACCGCCATCGTATGAGGATATTGAAAGGATAATACAGGACATAAAGGGAGATAAAAATCTAATAGTCATGGGGGACTAGAATGCAGTTGTCAGGGAAGGAATAGAAGAAAAGGTTGACAGGAGAATATGAGCTTAGGACAAGGAATGAGAGAGGGGAAAGACTAATTGAATTCTGTAATAAATTTCAGCTAGTAATAGCGAATACTCTGTTCAAGAATCACAAGCTGCAGCTGATAATGGAAGCAAGACTAAAGAAAAATCAAGACACATTCATAGCATTTGTCGATCTGGTAAAAGCGTTCAACAATGTAAAATGATGCAAGATGTTCGAAATTCTGAGAAAAATAGGAGTAAGCTATTGGGAGAGACAGGTAATATACAATATGTACAAGAGCCAAGAGGTAATAATAAGAGTGGGCGACCAAGAACATAGTGCTCGGATTAAAAAGGGTGTAAGACAGGAATGTAGTCTTTCCCCCTACAGTTCAATTTGTAAATCGACGAAGCAATGATGGAACTAAAAGGAAGGTTCAGGAGTGGAATTATTCAGGGTGAAAGAATATCAATAATACGATTCACTGATGACATTGCCATCCTGAGTGTAAGTGAAGAAGTATTACATGATATGCTGAATGAAAGGAACAGTCTAATGAGTACAGAATATGGATTGAGAGTAAATCAAAGATAGACAAAAGTAATGAGAAGTAGCAGAAATGGGAACAGTGAGAAACTTAACATCAGGATTGATGGTCATGAAGAAGATGAAGTTAAGGAATTCTGCTACCTAGGCAGTCAAATAACCAATGATGGATGGAGTAAGGAGGACATCAAAAGCAAACTAGCACTGGCAAAAAGGGTATTCGTGGCCAAGAGAGGTCTACTAGTATCAAACATAGGCCTTAATTTGAGGACGACATTTGTGAGAATGTATATCTGGAGCACAGCCCTGTATGGTAGTGAAATATGGACTGTGGGAAAACCGGAACAGAAGAGAATCGAAGCATTTGAGATGTCGTGCTATAGGCAAATGTTGAAAATTAGGTGGACGGATAAGGTAAGGAATGAGGAGGTTCTGTGCAGAATCAGAGAGGAAAAGAAAGTGTGGAAAACATTGACAAGAAGCAGG
This sequence comes from Schistocerca piceifrons, assembly GCF_021461385.2. Taxonomy (NCBI): domain Eukaryota; kingdom Metazoa; phylum Arthropoda; class Insecta; order Orthoptera; family Acrididae; genus Schistocerca; species Schistocerca piceifrons. Next base: position 551,912,538 of record NC_060143.1, read on the forward strand.
TACAGGATGATAGGACTTCCGTTAAGACATCAGGGAATGACCTCCATGGTACTAGAGGGAGCTGAGAGGACAAAAATTGTAGAGGAAGACAGAGATTAGAAAATTTCCAGTAAATAATTGAGGGCGTAGGTTGCCAGGAGGTTGTCACAGGAGAGGATTTCGTGATGGATCGCATGGAATCATCAGAAGACTGATGACCGATAAAAAAAGTCACAACATAACCCTACATTTGCTTTAGGCGATGTCACGAGCTGTAACATCAATCCCTTCTATTGTTGCAATAAATCACGCAACTCACTATCAATTTGTTGTGCATGCATCATAAACAGAGGCATTTGGCACCGCTTCCACACGTTCAGTGTCATCTGCCACTGCATACACTGTTTCTACATGCAAAAGTGCATCAGCTGACAGATTTAGCTTCCCTTCCATATGTACAATGCTGGTCGTGAACTGGCTGAAATAATCCGAGATGGCGGCAACTTATGACTATAAAACGCAATGGACTGCCAATACTGATCTGTCAGTAGCTGAAGTGCCGCACTCTTGGCAGTGGATGAAAAGTATCAACCATGAGCGCAAGCAGGGTGTGTGCAACTGGGTGTGCTAATAGAGCGGTCTCTGCTATAACTGTTTGCACAGCCTAAAACACGGTGTCTGCCTCACTAGTCCAGTGCACTCTGAGCTGAGGCTTTGGTGCACCATTAAGAAGTTCTTTCAACAGTGTAGTTATCAATATGTAATTGTGAATGAACTGCTGGTAGAAATTTACTTCTCCTAGGAACAATTGTAGTTCTCTGACTGTGATAGGCTGGGAGACATTTGCTTATAGCCTCTACTTTTCTGTGTGGCGATCGAATACCCAGTGTGTTCACAAAAAATCCTAGAAAGTGCATCTCTTTCTCACCAAAAACACGGCAGGATTAATTACTTGCCTCTGTATGCATAGGCACTCGAAGAATTGTGTCAATTTTGCAGACATCAATAACACATCATCTATGTACACACAGTGTAAAAATCTAAATCTTTTGTCACCTCATCCATAAATTGCTGGAAGGTCTGAATGGTCTGAATGGCATGCTGGCTAACCCAAATAGGCTGAATGGCGTCGACACTGCTGTTAGTCTTCTGTACCTATAGGTTTCTGATAGTATACTCACAGTTAGCCTGCTCGGTTAGGTACGTGGTCTAATGCGCTGCTTCCTGAGCGGGAAGGCATGCCGGTCCCTGGCGCGAATTCGCCCAGCGGATTAGTGTCGAGGTCTGGTGTGCCGGCCAGCCTGTGGATGGTTTTCAGGCCTGTTTTTCATCTGCCTCTGCGAATGCGGGCTGGTTCCTCTTATTCCGCCTCAGTTACACTATGTCGGTGATTGCTGCACAAAGACTGTCTCCATGTATGCGTACACCACAATTATTGTACCTCGCAAACATTTGGGGATACACTCGTTGAGATGTTCAAGGGGGGGGGGGGGGGTTCCACTGGGGGCCGAACCGCACATTAAACCTGGGCCTGGTGTGGGGCGACAGTGGGGTGGGTGGACTGCTGTGGACTGCTGAGGGGTTGTGAACCACTGAGGGCTATGGCAGGATGAAGCCCCTCTGTCGTTTCTAGGTCCCCAGTTCAATACACAATACACAATACTCAGAGTAGGTCAATAATAGAAAACGTCGTCTTATCGTGAACATTTGCAGAAAAGTCTTCTATGTGGAAGAGCAGGCGACAGTCACAGCAGAGGAGCCATCCATTCTTCTCTTTAGGCATTATGGAAATCAGGGCTCCCTAGCTGCTACCAACTCTGTAGATAGAGTCCACGCAAAATACCATGGCCAGTAGATGTGAGTTGGCAGGGCACACATGGGAGAAATGGTAGTGGTGGGAGTTATGGGCAGGTGCTGTAGGGGAAATGCTGAGCGCTGGAGGGGAAGTGTTGTTCTAAACTGAAGCCTACTCTCACATTTTTTTGCCAGCTTCCCATCCTGTTAGCTTTATCAGCTGAATTTGATCTTGACATTGAACATATGGATGTTCAGACTGCATTCCTATATGGTGATCTCGATGAAGAAGTTTACATTCGTCAACCTGAAGGCTACGTGAAGAAGGGGGAGGAGATGAAGGTTTGCAAGCTGAAGAAGGCAATTTATGGTCTAAAACAGGCGTCACGCGTTTGGAATATGAAATTAGATGTGACATTACATAAAATGAACCTAAAGAAGTCAGAATATGATTCTTGCATTTACTTCAGAATTGAGAAACAGAATATACTCATTATAGCTGTTTATGTAGACGACTTGATCATTTTCTCTTATAGAAATAAGTGGAAGAAAGAATTGAAGAAAGGATTAATGATTCAGTTTAAGATGAGAGATCTTGGTGAACTTAGTTGGTGTCTTGGCATGAGAATAAAACGAAACGGGGAACAAGGGACGATTAGTATCGCTCAAAGCAAATATACAGCAAACATAGTCAAGAAATTTGGTATGGAATATTGTAATCCGGTAGCATATCCATTGAACCTGGTTCAAAGCTGCAAAAATGTGAAAATAAATTGACAGATGAGGAAAACCTTGTGTTACATTGCATTCCTTATCAGCAAGCCGCAGGATCTCTATTGTATTTAGCTCAAAGTACAAGACCGGACATTGCATATGATGTGGGGGTTCTAAGCAGATTCAATTCTAATTATCGGAAAATCCACTGGGAAGCGGTCAAACGAATTATGCGATACATTAAAGGCACAGTCAATGTAGGACTAACTTTCCGAAAAAAGTGGAACAACTGAAATTGAAGGTTTCTGTGACGCTGATTATGCATCAGACCTCCATCAGCGGCTATCAACGACCGGCTATATCTTCAAGTTAGCTGGGACAGCCGTTTCCTGGACTTCAAAACGACAACAAACCGTCGCTCTATCAACTACAGAAGCTGAGTATATGGCTCTATCAACAGCAGCGCAAGAAGCGGTATACCTTCAAGGATTGCTTCGTGAATTATGTGTTACGCATAGTGAAAAACCAGTAATTATATGCTGTGGTAAAAGAGGTGCCATTGCACTGAGCCGGCCGAAGTGGCCGTGCGGTTTAAAGGCGCTGCAGTCTGGAACCGCAAGACCGCTACGGTCGCAGGTTCGAATCCTGCCTCGGGCATGGATGTGTGTGATGTCCTTAGGTTAGTTGGGTTTAACTAGTTCTAAGTTCTAGGGGACTAATGACCTCAGCAGTTGAGTCCCATAGTGCTCAGAGCTATTTTGAACCATTGCACTGAGTCACAATGGTGTGCATCACGCTCGAACAAAACACATTGACGTGAGGCACCACCATATTCGTGATTTAATTAAAACAGGAAAATTCAGTGTGAAACCTGTAAGTACCGTTAAACAGCAAACTGATTTTTTGACAAAGGCACTGCCTAAAGGCAAACATCAGTGGTGCTGTCAAGCTGTGGGCCTTTCAGAGTTCACGAATTGACATCTCGAGAACTTGTGGGGGTGTTGGGAACAATCATATTTTACTCTTTGATGTGTTATATGTATGGTAGTTTATGTTTTATCTTTGATCTTCGTTATGTAACATCGCTGAATAATGTGTGTTCCTGGAAATATGGTGTATTGTGTATTTGATTAAAAGGTCAACTTTATAATTTCACAGAGGGCTAATTAGAGTCAATACCTAATAGTCCCTCATGCATAAGGTAGTCCGTATGGAGTTGGTGACATCAACCAGAAATTGGATCGAATTGTGATACTATATACCAAAAATACCGAATTACTGAGCATGATCTAACAATAGCAGTGTACAGAATATAAGACGCAAGGTAAACAATGGGCGACCGGTCATTGCTGTTTTATCGTTTGTTCTCTGTTTCCGTTAAAGTGATAACACTGTTTAGTACTCTATAGAACAAAATTTTAGAGAACAAATGGGGAAAACTTTATTCCATACACTCTGTACTGTAATTTTAAGATTTTATATTAAGTTCAGTACAGTATTATACTGTAGTACAGTACTGGGTGAGTGCTATACTACAGTACATTCAGTATTTCTATGTTTTATTCACTTGAAATAAGACCTAACGTCCTTTTCTCTTTCTGTGTCCCTATTTTTTTTGAAAAAATTTATTTTTTTATAGTTCACAGATTTACAAGTTCTACTGTATTCTGCGATTTGCTGCTTTCAGAAAATCTTATAAATGTGTTGACAGCGGTAGCTACTTCATTACAGGTAGGTGGAGGTGTTGCGTTTGTTCCGACAACCCCCTCTTCTTCATCGGATTCTATATCTGGTGGTTGAAATTCTTTTTGTGACCCTAACACACTTTCTATTATCAATTTGATGTTTCTTCGAGTACAGGTTGTCAGTGTCTATCCAGTCCAAAACTTCTACTCGGGACAAATTTCTTAGTTCATTTTGAGCCATATCTAACAGTTTAGCAACAGCGTCATTTTCGACTGGAATAGTGTTCAAAATGTGTGTGAATTCCTAAGGGACCAAACTGCTGAGGTTATGGGTCCCTAGACTTACTCACTACTTAAACTAAATTAACGCTTAAGGACAACACTCACACACATGCCCGAGGGGGGACTCGAAGCTCTGGCGGGAGGGGCCGCACGAACAGACACGGCTCCTCTAACCGCGCGGCTGGAATACTGGAGTCTTGTTTGCTCTTAATAGGCTTTTGGCCAGAGTTTTCGCCAAGTGTTTCGAAGAACAGCAGGATTAAGTGTACTCCACACCAAAACGGTTCATATTTTTTTCTTTGAGTAGTAAACCGCTGAATAGTCTGAATCGGTAAGCTCTCGAAGAACAGTACCTCTATAAAACCGTTTGAAATTTTGAATCACTCCCTGATTCATTAGCTGAATCAGGAAAGTAACGTTTGCTGAAAGGTTCAGTGGCGAATATATTCTTTGAGATCAATTCAGACGTTGGAGGGTGGCCTAAACAGTTCATTTAGCAACAGTGCGACCCTTCTCTTTTCAGGCAAACAAAGTTTTTTTTTTTTTTTTAATTGTATCTCCCAGAAGATACGAAAAATGGACGAACCAGGCCTGAAACTATTCTGAAGTTATCCATGCTTTAGAATGAGCTCCATAAATAACAGAAAAATATAAAACGCTTTTAAAAGCTCTTGGTTTTTTGCACTTGCCTATAACGTAAGGAGTCAACCTGAAGCATTTGAAAGCAATAAAATTGTCAGCTGACCCTAATTTTAAAAAAAATCCTCTGGCGCTCTTTTCATCTTTACCTGCCAAAGCTTAACTAGGCAAACAACGCCAAAGTATGCCAGTTTCATCGGAATTGCGCTTGCACTAAAGTTACGGTATGGTTACTTAATGTTCTTCGGCTGCACTTTGTACTTTTCAGCTGCATTTTGATCTGCCGATCGTAACTCCCCGCCTACGTCAACTTTCGAATTCCACGACGAGTCTTAAATCCGGATAGCCAACCGTAAGAAAACACACATACAGTTTTCGATAGTCCCATATCATCACGGAACTGTTTACCTTCTTCCATAATCAAAGGACAAGTTTAAGGTTTTCGTTCAGACCTTTTGGCACAGAACCACTTGTAGAAAGTCTGGGATTTTTAAAAGTTTTTCGTGATTCAGTGTCGTTTACTGCAACTGTCTGTGAGGCAAATTTTTGAAGTTGACTTTTTTTTCAATATCACAGCGTGTTTGAACCAACTATATACTTTTCCATCATCTTATTTCTGTTGTCACCTTTGTCACCGATTAATGATGTCAAGGTTTTGTTGTATCGTAACCTTGACATATTTACGTTTCACTTCCACTTTGTTTTGAGAAGTGCTCCGTCGAGGAAACATTCCCACAACAATACGCAGCACTACTGTAATTGCAATATGGAACAGCACTAATCGAGACTGCACTTCAAAGCACCACTTTTTAATCGCTGTAGACAACCAGCGCGCTACGGAAGCTGTCTGACAAATGGTTCCAATGGCAATAAGCACTATGGGACTTGACACCTGAGGTCATCAGTCCCTCAGACTTAGAACTACGTAAACCCAACTAACTGAAGGACATCACACACATCCTTGCCCGAGGCAGGATTCGACCCTGCGACCGTAGAAGTAGCAGCCGCGTGGTACCGGACTGAGGCGCCTAGAACCGCTCGGCCACAGCAGCTGGCAGCTGTCTGACAGGTGACTAAAACAATTTTTGGCACTAAACGACTCAAAATTGTTGACCACTGCCGAGCGCGACCAAGTTCCGACAACGTGGTATTCAGTAAGCATGAAGCGATGCCGAATTATTGAACGTGACGGACTGTAGAAAGCCGAATTAATGAGCTTTTCCGAATTATTGAACATTAATGAGCTTTTACCGTAACATAAATGCCAGAGATGAGAAATAATTGAACGACAAGTAAAAGTAAGACCCAGGGACTGAACCCATGATGTCGGCTCCATCAGGGAAAATAATTTTGTGATAACTAATCCGCAAAAGATACAGTGATTGATTCATTTTGCTGTTACATTCTTGCTATTTGCCTACAATGACGGCCACAAGCGGGAGGGCAGATTCGTGTTTAGCACTACAATAAGTGGAAAATCGTCGTTATGCTGCAACGTGGATGTTGAAAAGTTTTTGGAGCTGCTTCCAGTTGGTAGTTGTCTTAATTATTAAGAAAAACATATTTATTGTATAATTATATCATTTTATTTTTTCTTAAAGCGTTTGTTTAAATGACTTCAGAATATCCTGCTGAAATTCTCACATTGACAGCGTAACGTTGCTATAGTCTCACGAGTCAGCTAACTATGTCTCAGACGCTGTGAATTTGAAGATATCTGGCACGTCTCTTTAATGAATAAAATTACCTCAGAAGTGTTGTCCCCAGCTTTAAGAGCTGAAGACTATAGGTAAACCGACAGTAAGTAAAGAAATTAATAAATATAGGCATCGTTTTGGATGAAATGCAGATTTGAAGAAATTTATTTTCTGCAGAATAGAACTCACCACAGAATTCCATTAACTATTTTCTTAAAAGTTTTGGCGATTTTCCTGACTGAAGAGCTGTGCATCTGACCAGGCACAATTGGGTGTTTGACGCGAGCGAGCACAGCGTTTGAGCGGTGAACGCTTAGATAATACAATCAGCTGTCCACTGAAAGATTCAGCTGAATAAGCTTGTACAAAATAATTATGTCCACATACACTGAAGAGCCAAAAAACTGGTATACCTGCCTAACATCGTGTAGGGCCCCCACGAGCACGCAGAAGCGCCGCAACACGACGTGGCATGGACTCGAGTAATATGTGAAATAGCGCTGGAGGAAATTGACACCATGTATCCTGCAGGGCTGTCCATAAATGCGTAAGAGTAGAAGGGAATGGAGATCTCTTCTGAACAGCACGATGCAAGGCATCCCCGGTATGCTCAATAATGTTCATGTCTGGGGAGTTTGGTGACCAGTGGAAGCGTTTAAACACAGAAAAGCGTTCCTGGAGCCATCGTGTAGCAATTCTGGAAGTGTGGGGTGTCGCATTGTCCTGCTGGAATTGCCCAAGTCCGTCGGAATGCACAATGGACATGAACGGATGTAGGTGATCAGACAGGATGCTTACGTATGGTGTCTCTTGTCGGACTCGTATCTAGACGTATCAGGGGACCCATATCACTCCAACTGCACACGCCCCACGCCATTACAGAGCTTCCACAAGCTTGAACAATCCTCTGCTGACATGCAGGGTCCATGGATTCATGAGGTTGTCTCCAGACCCGTACACGTCCATCCGCTCGATACAATTTGAAACGAGACTCTACCGACCAGGTAACGTATTTCCAGTCATCAGTAACGCAATGCCGATGTTGACGAGCCCAGGTGAGGCATAAAGCTTTGTGTTGCGCAGTCATCAGCAGTAGCCTGCACAAGTGGGCCTTCGGCTCCGAAAGCCCATATCGATGACGTTTCGTTGAATGGTTCGTTCGCTGACATTTGTTGATGGCCCAACATCGAAGTCTGCAGCAGTCAGCGGAAGGGTTGCACCTCTGTCACGTTGAACGATTCTCTCTCGTCATCGTTGGTCGCGCTCTTGCAGGATCTTTTTCCGACCGCAGCAGTGTTGGAGATATGTGTTTTACCGGACTCTGATGCTCACAATACACTCGTGAAATGGTCGTACGTGAAAATCCCCACTTCAACGCTACCTCATAGATGCTGTGTCCCATCGCTCGTGCGCCGACTATAACACCACGTTCAAACTCACTTAAATCTTGATAACCTGCCATTGTAGCAAAAGTAATCGAACTAACAATAGCGCCAGACACTAGTTATCTTATATAGGCGTTGCCGGCCGCAGCGCCGTATTCTGTCTGTTTACATAGCTCTGTATTTGAATACGTGTGCCTGTACCAGTTCCTTTGTCGTTTCAGTGTATTTTACAGTTGTAAGAGGACTTGCTTCACAGTAGAAAAGAAAAGTGTTTTTTTTTTTATTTAAATTATCTGTGGTGTGGGCCCTTGCACTGGAGCCTAGACAGCCCCCATGTAAATGCAACTCTGATTACACAAATTGTGTAACACATACATGCCCAACTAAAAGTATTCAGAAGGCCAAGACTGAAGATTGTCCTCAGGGTTCAGTCCATGGGTCCATATTCTGGGACATCGGTTAGAACCCTTACTGGAGTAAATGACTGCCACAGCAAACATCAAGAGCTGTGTAGTAAATGTGTGTAACTAATTGTGTGTGGGGCAACTAGTGCACAAACTGGAGAAAGAGGAACAAATGCATTGAAAATTTTGTGTTAGTGGTGTCAGCTAAGTAAATTAAAACTGGTTAGAAACATATCATATATATTTAAAACCATGCTTATGACTGACAAGAAATCGTACCAAAAAGTTGGTAATGAATCAATATGCGTATAGTGTGACATAAATTTAGGCTGTCTTTGCAATTAATAAGAATATACTGTGAATCTGTTTTTAGCAGGAATCATGGGATGTGGAGGATTTCTGGTTATAGGACCACTTAGAGGCATTGGTGTATTGCCAACCAATCAACAATGTGCGCATGTGACCAACGCATGAGCCGGTAGCTGTGACCGAGCGGTTCTATGCGCTTCAATCCCGAACCGTGCGACTGCTACGGTCGCAGACTCGAATCCCGTCTCGGACATGGATGTGTGTGATGTCCTTAGGTTAAGTTAGGTTTAAGTAGTTAGGTTTAAGTTCACTGATATGAAACTTCCTGGCAGATTAAAACTGTTTGCCGGACCGAGACTTGAACTCGGGACCTTTGCCTTTCGCGGGCAAGCGCTCTACCAACTGAGCTACCCAAGCACGACTCACGCCCTGTCCTCCCAGCTTTAATTCCGCCAGTACCTCGTCTCCTACCTTCCAAACTTCACAGAAGCTCTCCTGCGAACCTTGCAGAACTAGCACTCCTGGAAGAAAGGATATTGCAGAGACATGGCTTAGCCACAGCCTGGGGGATGTTTCTAGAATGAAATTTTCGCTCTACAGCGGAGTGTGTGCTGATATGAAACTTTCTGGCAGCTTAAAACTGTGTGTCGGACCGAGACTCGAACTCGGGACCTTTGCCTTTCGCGGGCAAGCGCTCTACCGACTGAGCTACCCAAGCACGACTCACGCCCCGTCGTCACAGCTTTAATTCCGCCAGTTATTCCGCTAGTTATAAGTTCTATGGGACTGATGACCTCAGATGTTAAGTCACATAGTGCTAAGAACCATTTGAACCAACGCATGTGACACATGTGTGATTCACTATGAAGAAGGGCTGAAGGATGCTCAGGGTGCATGGTAACCACATCCAGTACTCCTGTAGTGTCTGCTTCTAGGAGACAGACAGATGGGAATGAGAGGACAGATTGGCCCATATCTTTGCGGACATACCATTTTCGGAACTTTTGTTCCAGTTTTGACCAACTTGTACGAATGTGTGAAATTTTTTTAAAACAGTCTGTATAAGTTGTACATAATAACATGAAACGTGTGATATAATATTCTAGTGCAAATTGCTCTAGATAAAAGCAGAACCCAAAGCGGGCCACTCCAGGTCACTGCTCCCTACACGTTAAGTGGGAAACATCAGAGCGATGTGAAAGCAGGTGTGGAAGTTCACATAGTGTCCAAGGCAACCATTGCGATATATTTCGGCCCACTATAACTAAATACAAGAAAGTGATTGCTATAGTGCAAGAATGTGTGTGGTGTACAATGACAGGTAGCATATCTGGAAACCAGCAGCATTTATGTAGCAGAAACGCAGCGTGAGACTACATATTACGGGTTGACACCTGGACTCACGCAAGTTTCCATTTAGAATTAGTTTTAGCCCATGGATCCGCAACAGGGACCTTTCCGACACGGTAACCTTCCATTTTATCGATAAACTGTATTAGAAATAGTTTATTTTCGTTTACATTCTGTGTAACTCTTGGACATACAAAATACGTGCTTTAGGAATGACATAGTTTGGTGCAAGTTAAATTAATTATTTTTCGTTTTTGATTTTGTTATCCTACACGTTTAACACACGGCAGGGGCCTTGTATATACCTCAGTAAACCAGCCGTATTTCGTGTAGTTCACACTGAAGTGACAAAAGTCATGAGGCACCTCCTAATATCGTGTCGGACCTCCTTCCGCCCGGCATAGCGCAGCAGCTCGTCATAGCATGGACTCAAGAAGTCGTTTTAAGTCCCCTGTTGAAATATTGAGCCCTGGTGTTTCTGTAGCTGTCCATAATTGCGAAAATGTTAACAGTGCAGCATTTTGTGCATGGACTGACTTCTCGGTTATGTCCCAAAAATGTTCAACGGGATTCATGTCTGACTATCTGGGAAGCCAAATCATTCAGTCGAATTGTGCATGGTACATTGTCATCCATAAAAATTCCACAGTTGTTTGGGAGGATAAAGTCCATGAATGGCTGAAAATAGTCTCCATGTAGCCGAACATAATCATTTCCTGTCGATGATTGGTTCAGTTCGACCAGAGTACCAGTCCATTCGATGTGAACACAGCCCACACCATTGTGGAGCCACCACCAGCTTGCACACTGCGTTATTGACAACTTTGATCCATGGCTTCGTGGGACTTGTGGCACAATCGAACCCTATCATTGGCTCTTACCAGCTCAAACTAGGAGTCATCTGACCAGGCCACGGCTTGTCAATCTGCTAGGGTCCAACTGATATGGTGAAAAACCCAGGAGAGGCACTGCAGGTGACATAGTGCTGTTAGCAAAGGCACCCGCATCAGTTGTCTGCTGTCATAGCCCGTGAACGCCTCATTTCGCCGTACTGTCCTGATGGAGACGTTCATCGTTTGTCTGTTAGAACTGACAACTCTATGCAAACCCTTCTGCTTTCGGTCGTTAAGTGAAGGCTGGCGGCCCCTTTGTTATTTTTGGTGAGAGGTAATGTACGAAATTCGGCATTTGTGGCATACTCTTAATGTTGTGGATCTCGGAATATTGAATTCCCTACGATTTCCGAAATGGAATGTCGCGTGGGTCTAGCTCCAACTACCATTCTGCGTGCAAAGTCTGTTACTTCCCATCGTGCGGCCATAATCACGTGGGAAACCTCAACTCATGAACCACCCGAGTACAAGTGACTGCTCCGCCAACGCCCTGCCCTATTACACCTTATGTCCACGATACTGCCGCCATCTCTATATGAGCATATCGCTATCCCATGACTTTTGTCACCTCAGTGTGTTTTATATTTGGTCTGAATGGAACATTGTGATCGGAAGATTACTGACAGCAATTAACAACTCGTTACATACACTCTTTGTTGAAAGGTCCGAAGTACTACTGTAGCTAGAAATAAGTATTCTTTTGAAAGGTCAGTGTATTTCTTTACGTCAAAATTATTTCACGTGAAATTAAGTTTAGTATCGTGATCAGAATACTTATGCACGACATTTTTATCTCTTTCTTACGGCATGGATTCCATATTACGTTTTAAAAACAAAATAACGTCTTCTGAAATCACCACAACTGATCAGAATTTTGAATCAACAATTCCTGAATGGCTTGAGGATGAAGCTATTTTTGATGGGGAACATGGCAGTGATTCAGACACCGATAGTGCCCGGGATAATGCAATCTTGTCTTCTAGAATTCCAGTCGAAGACAGACTACAGAAGTGCTGATCTCGTTACGTTGGAACTCAATAGAGTGAAACACTGCTACTGTAAAGCGGAATTTGAGCACATAAATCCCAAAATTTCTCCTGAGCCAGTGTAACTGCCGCTCTAGGAATACATGGGACTATTCTGTCTCACAAAGAATGTTAATAGGAGATTATTCGTTGCACTAATTGAAATGAAGGTGCACTCCTAGTATCAAGAAAAAAATGGGCAGAATATTACAGCTGAGGAAATGAATGCATTTTTTGGATCCTGGTCAGACAAAACAGTGTTGCTTTTATTACAGCAAAGACGGTTTCTCCATAGAATCCAGGTATTCGTAAGGAAGGACCTCCGCCTTTATTGCGAGCTGAAACTTTCCATCATAGGGAAATGCAGTTTAGTGTAATACATGTCCTTGTACTACATCGTTACAGCAAGTTTCAGAAGCAGTGATGCATAAACTGAAGTGAGTCTAGGAACTGTAAAGTGATCCACTTGAAGAATGAAATACATCTCTCAACTCTCTCGGGCAGGGCACCAACGTGATCGTTGTGTAAATCATGATCACTCAAGTGCTCGCTGATGAAGTTGGTATAATAACCGCTCAAATTTTGGAAAAAGACGGCTACCAGTATGTGTCATGGCACTTGGTAGTTCAGGTTGCATGCTTTGTCTGCTGCACTGGGCAACTTCCCCTTTAGATGACAGTGGTCTCGACGTGGAGTTTCCGCTTTTCTGTCATTAGACAGCTTTCTTGTACAAGACATCATTCTCCTGCGATTTGATCACGGGAATGCTGATGCAAAAAATGCGATCAACTTCCCACACAAGTTTTTCGAGATCAGTGAGCAACAACATCACAGAATTATGCCCAACAAATGACCGTAGTGATTTTTATTTGAATCATATGAGCATACAAACTGATGTGTAGCTGCATATCGCAAGGGCCGCTCTGTGAGGGTTGTGTAGGAGGCAAGTGGGGTCTCCCTCAGAGCATGCCACAGGAGTTAATTAAAATCAGCACACACTGCAAAGGGACAATGCTCCCAGTGGTGGAAATTCTTAAACTTGAGAAACTTCTCTTGCTCATTTGCTATTTACACATGTACTGGTTTATGGCTGGAACAATCAATCATATGTTTCTCTAGGCCCTCACTCGTAGCAAAAGAGTCGAGGCATTTAGAACAGTAATTATATGTACTACAATGTTCACTCTTTTGGGCAGAAAGTAAGCAGAACATGTTCTTGAGCTGTACGTAGTGCTGTTTATTGCCCTTGGAGGACAGCAGTACCTCTACATTTTTAACATGCTGACGGGCTACTTTGGGAAGATAGTGTGGTCTGACAACTATATGCTTCGCTCCTTTCTCGTTTTTCCTTCTCAGTGTGCTCTTTTCCTTCCAGCTCCCAGTCCTCTTTCTGCAGGCTATAAATGTGAACTGAATAAGGGAGGTACAGCATCTTGAATTTAGGTATATGCTGCAATGTCATTGAGAATGAGATGCTCTTAAAGCTGAAAAGCCCACAAACATCTTTTGTCCCATAGGTTTTCGTATGATGACCAGGTTTGGTATAATTTCTTTCACAAGCCTGTATTGACCATGCAAAGCAAAATTCATCATCGAGGCTCCTAATATTGATACCTGCCTTTTTATCTACTATATTTTTCAGAAGTTTGATACAGCTGGAACCTCCATTTAATCTATCAAAGACATGGATGTATAAAGCTGAGTGCCTTACTATATCCTCTTTCCTACATTTTGGAAAAACTGGCTAGTACGACAGTCAATATGGAATCACGGAAATGCGCCCCACATCATCAAGTCAGTTTCCCACCAAGTATAGAGGGTACTTGCTCCTCCACACCACCATCATGATTGGAGGGCGGGGGGAGGTTTACGTTAGTTTTCAGCATATATTTTATGGCGGCGTAATGAGGATATCTTAAGATTTTAGTGAGGTCTCTTTCGGGAACAGGTATGCATGCGTTAAGGAAGATGTTAGGGTTCATGTACCGTGCAGTAGAATTATCTATGTAAGAATACAAGATCCACTACCCAAATGCACCAGCAACCACAAGTACTGTAGGTCTGGCATAAGACTGAACTGGTACAGTCCTAATCCAGTGGGAAGGGTAAAGGAGCTGCTACTAGCCGGCTGCTGCCTATAACTAGATTGCATTGCAGGTGGATAGTAATGCCCCAAGGGCCCTGGGCGATATGATGGGATCATAGAAGGCCCCAGCTGAGCCATAATGTTTCGGATTACAGTGACACCATCATAGATACCCCCAGTTGCAGTGTTGCAACCACAAGGTGCTGTATGTGGGGACTGTGGCCATGATGGACTCGGTCACAGTGATGGTGTTGTAGATGGCCCCGCATATGGTGAGTATAGCCACAAAGATCCCACACATTATAGTGATGGTGCTTGTGCCAAACGCTTTAACAAAGGGTTAGGAGGCAGCGTTGTTGTTGTTCTTGGATGAAGTCCCCTTCTAGAGGGCACTCTCAGGTATTCTGAAACGAAAAAAAAGGAAAACAAGGGCAATGATAAGTATCTTGTATGTCTAACAACATCAGGAATGAAAAAAGTCATTGACAATAATGATTTGTGATACTTACTTATACACTGATCTTCATCATATATGACCCCTATATTTATTCTCATCTGCTTGTGGGCCACCTCTTAACTATAGCTCTACATCATCATCATCATCATCATCATCATCATTATTATTATTATTACTATTATGGAGCACACCTAGAAACAAAGGAATGTGCCATAAGACCTGCATGTAAGTATGACAAAAAAGGTATTGCAGAAGAATAAGTATTAGTCACATGTCTGCTCATCTACAATGTGGCTGATCCGGCCCTGTGAGCTGACAGATGAGAAAGATGTCATGGGCTAAGACAGCTCGATTCATTGATCTATCTTCCTGCAATGGCTTCAGTGTTATCGATAGCACCTAGAAACTATAAGAAGAGCGTTCAATAACCAATTCATGCAAGAGTGGATAACTGTAGAATAAGAATGAATTACTACTGTTACATACGAATTCATATGTTGATTATTGGCGTTCATCCCTGCAAGGCAATGGGTAAACATGGCATCATGGCCTGAGATGGAACGTCATTCTGAGTGTCGACTGTATCCAGAAAGAAGAACTTCTAAGCAGTTTAAGCAGATGATGCATCAGTAGAAGAATAAGTATGTATCATTCTGTACATATACATGCATTCACAAGCTGAGTCAAGCCCTGGGTACTTAAAAGTCGAAAATTGATTCATGGGGTCCACAACGTACCATGTGTGAGAAAAACACAAACACTCAGAAGAAATATCACATTAACACTGACAGTGCTGTGAATCACAGGACTGGCTTCAGCCCATATATCACCTTATGGGGCGACCAAGGACATGGGAGGGCCGGGTTTATCTTGGGCTGCATTCACGCCTGAAACATCGTTGAAAAAATCTACAAAAAAGAAACAGAAACATCTAGTAGTATTCACACATACCATAAAAAACAGACGGTATCATGTTAGTGTCATCTGTAAGAGAAAACACATATAGGAAAGATCATGTTATTAAGACTTACCATTATATAGCTGAACTGCCTACACGCTGGGCATCAGCTTGCAGGGTGAATGCATCCTTGGAGCACACAGAAGCGCTGGGCTCATCCTGAGCTGCGTTCACCCCTGCAGTATCACTGAAAAAAAAAGAAACCACAAACAAGAAGATGAAATAAACAAGATAAACTATGTAATATGCACACAAAGATGCGTAGTCATACAAAGAAGGAATGTGATAGATAATTGTAGATTGTAAACATGTGCACTCACCTTCTTAAAAATCTCTAGTTAACGGTTCTGGAGCCACAGGTCCGAACCAGCTCAATGCCCTATCAGGGCAATAGGCGAACAAGAAGTCAACTGTTTCGCTTCCCACCAATGGCGACAGTATACTGCCATCAGCAACAACAGAAAATCATAATCAAATTTTTTTGAGCTATACAACAATGGACGAGTACACTGAAACACACACAACGTTCAGCTTGCCTGCCTCTCATCAGGGGATGAAGAACTAACTGACTGCTGTCGCTCCATGCTCGAAGTGGTTCTGCTGGCTGTCTGATCATGACTGACCTACAGTCGAGGAAAGAAGCCTATTACCAGCGTGCTGGTAGGGGGTGGCATGCTGCTAGTGTTAGATCAGACTGATACAGCCCACCTGCCACAGTACTTACAAGCAATGAGAGATGAGAACGAGGACGCCATATTTTCGCCCCATCATTCAGAACGCCCATAACCATAACAGTGTGACGCCAATGCCTCAGACAAGCTGGAACAGGGATATAGCTGATACAACATGGAAGTCAGACATACAACCAGTGACCTGACTGGACATGTTGCTTCAAAGAATCCGAGAAGACGCTATACACTGCTACATAGAGCAGCCATTAATACGACCCTCGCATGGGTCTGGACGACGTAATAAAGTTTTGTACCAGATAACGCTGTCTGGAAGAGCTGACGTATATGGCTCAGCCACATTGGACAGACGCTGCTCCACAATAAAACCCTGTGCACTAGACAATGAATTTTTATAGCAGCTAGTAGAGTAGAGTTTAGTGCACTGTATGATAAACATTAATACCTACTGGAACGGATGCTACTGTATATGATGAATATCCACTTGAACAGAATAATCGAATAAATTTCTGTGCCACCTGCTGATGTAGCATCTGGTGTATAAGCCAGTGTACTACAGTTCTAATCAGAAGATGGCGTCACTAGTGAAGCAGGCTGAGAAGGTTTATCACTGTCTGAGCCTGCTACATCTTGGTGATAAGGTAATCTCTTCACTGTTTACGTAATCTTAACGAATGCACTCGGTCTACTGAGCTCTGCTGTGAATGATAAAGTCTTTCTCTCTCTCTATCTGTTTGAAGAACCCACAGGCACCTCACATTGTACAGAGAGTAGTGTCCAGTGAGTCACAAACTCCATTGCAATCTGTACAGTCTTAGACATAAAAACTGGCCGCCACAGAGACTAAGTCCCAGTTGTTCACTTAAGGTGGCCAATAAAACTGACCGCCCCTGACAACTTTAAGTCCGGCTATCTGCACAATCTGGCAACACTGTAAGATGCGGAAGAGTTAGGAGAAAGTGTTGTCTACTTCCGAGTTGTTCTCGAACTCGGTGAGCCCGTGGTCTAGTGGTGATCGTCGTGCATTCTAAACTTACAATCGCATATTCGTG
The DNA here is from genome assembly GCF_021461385.2 of Schistocerca piceifrons. Lineage (NCBI taxonomy): Eukaryota > Metazoa > Arthropoda > Insecta > Orthoptera > Acrididae > Schistocerca > Schistocerca piceifrons. The sequence goes on from NC_060143.1 coordinate 551,929,936, forward strand.
TCCAGTGTTGTTTTTCTTTTGCTTTTTTTTTTTTTTTTTTTTAACCGCATGTCATTCTACAGTTATGAGTCCGATTGAACATGGAAGATAATTCGCTTAACATTCTACCCACCAGCAATAACAAGTATTCCAGAAACAATTCCGCAGGACAGCTCGTGGCTGCGTCGCGATCATAACAGCTTACGCTCGAGCGTTTCCTCGCACTGCAACGGCTACCGCCCACCGGCCAGACGCCACCCGCCGCCTGATTCCGGCGCAGCCCAGGTGAACGCGGCACGACGCTGTCGGTGTATGTATCAACTGTCATTTCCGAATTTGAAGTTCTAATTATTATCTTGCAGTTAAGCATTGGATTTTGCATACTTGAAAATCATGAACTACAGTTAAGCATTGTAAAATTGAGTCGCAAGTGGAAAAGGGTGTAACATATACAACACAACGTTTACTTTTGGTATAACAGAGGGGTGAACGCAGAGGAGGCAGCTAGAAAGATGTGAACTGTGTTTGGAGCGAGTGCTTTTGGGAAAAATACGCCAAAGACCGTTCTGGCATGAATGATTTTCCACATTAAGGAAGTCTCGACTACTGATATATGTGATAGATTACCATTTTACCATGATGTGACATTTGCATTCAACAGGCAAAGTTCAGAAGTCTGGTGTAGGAGTACTGCATGCTCTAATTCGAAACAACAAAAATCAACGGAGTGACTGTTATTGAACGTCATCAGGTCGCTCATTGAGCATTCCTATGCAGTACTGTTACTGGTGACGTGTTACGATGCCTTTATCGTTAACTTCCTAAGAAGAAATGAAAGGCTGAGCCCCACAAAAGACGTAAACTCGAGAAAAGAGTAGTGTGAACATAATATTTTACATCTGATAGCTCCAAAAGTGTGTTTTGGGCTACGAATTCTGCCCCAAGGGGTGTTTGCAACACAGCTGGATTTTGTTGCCAACAACATCCAGGAGATTGATAGGACAGTCGTCTCTCAGGCACTTGAATTGATGTAGAAGTCCTCTCTCCAGCACTTGTCCCTCTCTTCATATATTCGTAAAATTTTACCTTTCCCGCTCTTGATCGATCAACCGTCGAGGCCAGTCATTTCTAGACGAAAATGCTCTTAAAACTACTCTGGTTTAATGACATCGTTAGAAACAGTGGAATTCTACGGGCATAGGATTTGTAAACAACTTTAGCATTGTCAGATTGTTTTAGACATCGTGAAAGAAAATTCTGTTGCTGATTAATTTCTCTTTGATGATTACTGTTGCGTTTAGTAAACTAATGGAAAATTCAATTAAAATATTCACTGTACTAATAAAAATTAAATTCGGCTTACTACAGAAACATCACGACGGCAGGCTATCTTAATAAAGCATTAAGTTCAAAAATGTTTCAAATGGGTCTGACCACTATGGACTTAACTTCTGAGGTCATCAGTCCCGTAGAACGTAGAACTAGTTAAACCTAACTAACCTAAGGACATCACTCACATCCATGCCCGAAGCAGGATTCGAACCTGCGACCGTAGTGGTCTCGCGACCTAGACTGTACCGAAGCATAAAGTGTCTGTAAGACGATTGAGGCTATTTCACATGAATTAGTAGGATATAACCGACTTTTGACTTCGAAAAGATCTGTATTTACTTCACTTCCTGTTTCATGCGCAAGTATTATGAAAATGTGGCAATTTATAGATAAAACTATGTATTCACTACAACAAATAATATGTCGGCAGAAAACAAAAATGGCATTATGAAATTGGAAGTACCGTATGGTTTTCGCTCTGATACTAAGGATTACTGAAAGTAGCAAGACGAATTTTGCTCGAGCTTTATCTTACGATGCCCTTATTGAATTTGTATCTGCCTGCTTGTAGCTCTGCTACAAAAAATTAAAAATCTCGCTTTCATCGAGTCTCGAAAGGCGAACGAAAGCAGCTTGCATCTGGGAGCCAAGCATATTACCTGAGAAATGGTTTTTTCCTAAAGTGGGAAGACATCCTTCTGAGGTTGAATTGTTGGCAAATGTCAGTCAGACGTGTGCCGTTGGTTTAAGCGTTTCGGTGTGTTGAATTTGTGCCAATGATTTTTCTACAGGTTTTTTTTTACGTCCCTAATAGAGAGTTGAGGTCTCCCATTAGTATTTTCACGTCATCTTCGTGAATTTTGCTCATCGTATCTTCGAGTGTGTTCCAGAATTTTTCGACATTTTCGGTGTTTTTCTTATTTTCGGTTTTCGTGGGGGCTTGTGCATTGATGAGTGTATATTTTTTACTGGGGCTCTGAATGAGCATAATCATCAGTCGATTGTTGATGGGTGTGATTTCTTTGAGAGAGTTGATGATAGATCTGTGTTCGAGAAATGCAGTGCCAAAGATTGGTACGCTTTTCGCTATCTTTTGTTGTATTTTGCTCTTGAAGATATAATGGTTTCCGTAATGCAAGGTTTCATTGTCAGTTAGTCGTGGTCCTTGAAGAGCAAGGATGAGAATTTTATGTCGGTTGATGTCTTATATGAGATTATTTAGTTTTCGTTTTTGGATCAATGTATCGATGTTTGGTTTTCAAATTCATATTTTCTGCTTGTAGGGGAATTTACCAGAGATCTTCGATATTCTCTGCCGTGCTAACTTGGAATCCCCAGAATCCGAAAATCCAACTGCCGCCTGTCGACAGCCGGGTTGTTTATCACCAAGGGTAAAGATGACTTTGCTTGCACAGTCATGTTTGTTTGTGTTTCATTGGTTTGGTCTGGGTGATTCCAGGACCGGAGAGGACCAGAGGGTGTTGTAGCTTTGGAAGCAAATATTTTCAGCCGAGCTCATTGAGCTAACAGACGGTGACCAGAGTAGCGCTGATTTTCACTCAGACGTGTCTGGATTTTGGGTTGAACGGATTGAGTAGCCGTTCAGGATTGTGTTAGTATTTGGTTCACCCCAAGTATCCGATTTCAAAATGGTTCAAATGGCTCAGAGCCCTATGGGACTTAACTTCTGAGGTCATCAGTCCCCTAGAACTTAGAACTACTTAAACCTATCTAAACTAATCACATAACACACATCCATGCCCGAGGCAGGATTCTAACCTGCGACCGTATTGGTCGCGCGGTTCCAGACTGTAGCGCCTAGAACCGCTCGCCCACCAAGCCGGCAGTATTAGATTTCCTCGGTACTACCCATATGGGGTAGGGTTTCCCGTAGCCCCAAACGGGATTATTATTATTATTATTATTATTACTATTATTATTATTATTATTATTGATGTTGTCATTATGTCATCAGCAAATCCGATATGGTGTATCTTCCCACCACTGAAACAGATGTGTATTGTTCGATTCAGTATTTCCATCACATACACATGGGTTATAATTAAGTTACATTGCTGCTAGTAGACATATTTCACACTTTTTCTTAGACAGCTGCTACCTGTTACTCCATCATAGGAATTTATGTGCGCAGCATTGTTGCAATACAGACGTTTAAATTACCCGATTTCTGTAATTTCATTTTGATACCAGATCGTTCTAATCGGATTCAGCCAGTTAGTCTTAATGTGGATATCCGACTACGACTCTCATCATATGATGGATTTTGTAAACCACATTCTTAATCGGACTGTTGAATCTAGATCACTTATCTAATACAGGGCCTCAATTCTTAAACACTGTGGAATATAATAATCTAATATTCTTATTACAAACTAACGAGATAACAGTTTATTTACAGGAGCAGAGCCTCATCCATCATAACAGAGCAGTGCGAGATTGGCTTCAGGGCCAAGAGAGGATAAAGCTGTTGCCGTTTGTTCCACGATCACCGAACATCAACCAGATAGAGAATATGTGGGCAGAGGTAACAAGGTCATTGCCATGTGGACCTACAAATGCAAGCGACCTTTGGACGAATATAGAAAATGTTTTGTGGGAAGTAAACCATCACGCTATACTGTCGACGACTTAATGAAATCACTGGCCCTATGCCTTCGAGAAATCTTACGTAATGATCGTGGGTGGGGTGGTCACTAAAAGTATACTTGTCCACAAAACCCATGGGGAAAATTATGTGATAATTGGTCAAGCTTTGCTTTGTCGCATCTCCTTAGCATACAAGTCCATTTACTTCCAGTCTTCTCCTTACAATTCTTGCAATGCAAGGTAATTGAAAAATCTCATCCACTCAACGCCAGCTGAGGAATTGACTGGTGCATGTGCTGTTCAACACACAGTACTTGTCACCCTCTCTGAAATCAATGACTGTTTGCTGTGTATGTCTGTGTGTGTGTGTGTGTGTGTGTGTGTGTGTGTGTGTGTGTTTTCGTGTTCACGAACAGTCTGAATCAATACTATTTAGAGAGACAACCAATAATAAATATTGCATCAAATATGACTGTTAAGTATTTTAATGCGTTGGGAACTGACAAACTGAATTTTTACCCAACCCACGACCTGCATATTACGTTAAGTAAGATGTATTAATTCCATAGTATTGTTAGCAGAGACAGTGTGCTCTTGTTGTCGAGGCTCGCGACAAGTGCAGCGATTAGCAGTGCTCAATGCCGCCGCGATTTGTTTATGTTGGCTGAGCGTGGACACTGCAGCAGACGCTTCGCCATAAACAGAAAGAAATCACCCTGGATCTGACTGCGGTGGGCGGATATCACTGCCTGCGTGTTCTTATAGCAACTAACGTGCGACTCTACTCACAGGTGCCATGGAGCAATTGCAAGGGGTATCATGGCATTAGTCATCAGAATATTAACGAGTGATGAAATGTCCACTTTATTTGAATCCCAAGAAAATAGGAACCTTCTCACAAAGGTATGTGAGGTGATATCAAGATTTATCTAACATACAAATATTAATTGCTGGGCTTTCATGTATGCAGTAGTAGCACACAAGGAAATATTATGTCTTGGAAGCGTATATTTCATTTCCTCTTCTCATATTAACGCCCTTGTTTTAGTATGAAGTGAGAAAACAAACACGAAAAACTAAAGTTCCTAAGAAGCATATAAGTCATTTCCTCTTCTCATATCATCACTTTTGTTTTAGTATGAAGTAAAAAAATAAACAGTTTAGGGTTGTGAAGCATAATATGACACCAGATTCTTATCGTAGGCGGTATCGGAAACACATAAAGCAGGGAGCTGTCCATTCTTTTGTCCAACAGTCTGTTTCCTTTCATGCATTACTCCCGCTAAGAGATTCTTATTTAAGGACTTGTGGGCATCAAGTTCTTCAGCAGAATAAGCCTTGTGTTATTGTGCTAATTACGGTATGGAAAAATGCCACAAAGACTAGTTCTCCTAGAGCAGCGAGGATATTTGCACATGTCTGTATTCAGGAATGATTGCCAGCCAGCTGCAACAGCACTTCACAGAATCCATGCAGCAGGCAACACAACTGTGCGTGCACTTCAGACTTCATTCAGTAAGACGCCAGGTGATGGCTGGAAAAGTCAAATTAACGTCGTTTTCCCAGTCGTATTCAATCCAGAATGAGGTGTTATTAGGGTAGTTGAGCATTCTAGCAATTACACTTTTATAATTCCCATATGAGTATTTCGATAGCCAAAAGAAACCCCTTTGTGTGAAACCATCGGGAACTGCATTAATATCAAACTGCAAGAACTTCAGACAATACGTGGACTCTTCACCTCGCTGGGTGACCTATCACTGTTATTTAGGATTCCCGCCGTCCTAGTCGTAATGTAAATGGAGCTTCAGAGGCGCTTTCCGCTATTCTTGACAAACGTCAGCAACATGTAATCACTGCGAGTCACAACTGCGTGATGATAATGGTTCAGGTTGTCAGTAGTTGTGGTGGTGTTATGCTGTCGAACTGCGTTCAGTAACGTTAATGGCGGCGCACATAATTTAGCACTGACTACCTACTTAAGTAAAGATAGTGTTGTGGCGTCGTCGCTTCTCTTTATTTGGCCTCAGCTTGAGTAATGCGATTTAACGAACATAGTACTCCATTCGCGGGCTGCCAATGATACAGTATTACGTCAGAGATCATCGTGGGGGTATTACATTAATTCTGCCATGAATTGCTTTGCAAATATCACCCTCAGCTATGCAGCTGGAATGACTCATTACACAGGTACTCTATGTTGCACTTGATTAAGTGATAAGTTCGCTGCAATGCTGTTTCTACTGTTCGTGAATACTTGTATACTTCAAAAGTGGTTTAAATGGCTCTGAGCACTATGGGACTTAACTTCTGAGGTCATCAGTCAGCTCAAATTTAGAACTACTTAAACATAACTAACCTAAGGACATCAGACACATCCATGCCCTAGACAGGATTGGCCGTAGCAGTTGCGCGTTTCCAGACTGTAGCGCCTAGAACCGCTCGGCCAAGCGACCGGACATAGTGGAACCGCGCGACCACTACAATTGCAAGTTAGAGTCCTGCCTCGGTCATGGATGTGTGTGATGTCCTTAGGTTAGTTAGGTTTAAGTAGTTTTATGTTCTAGGGGACTGATGACCTCAGATGTTAAGTCCCATAGTAGTCAGAGCCATTTGAACCATTTGAACCAACCCGGCCGGCATTATTTGATTTCCTCGGTACCACCCATATGGGGTAGGGTTTCCCCCTTTCAGCACCAGCTAGGCGGAAGCAAAGAGGGGAGGGGTCGAAGATCTGAGACCTGGCCACAATGCCTCCCCCATACCTGTCACTGAGCAGCTCCATTATTCCCATGTATTCCATGTTTGCATCCATATATTACTTTAAATTGTAGATCAAAATTGATGTAGTTATTAAGGTAAAATAAATTACAGATTGCAGCCTCCATTGGCGTGCGTTCCTTGTAGAACATAACTTATAAGAAGGAAAAGGGTGACGGAAAAATACATAGCAAACATTCATTCAGGAATATAGTCACAGTTTAAGTTATTATGCACAGTATGCATATGAGGTCTGTAACGAAGCCATTTATTTTTCAACAAATGAAAGAAATTTCGGAGCCGGAGGGGTTTTTCCAAATTAGAACAGTTCTGGTTATAGAACCAACGTAAAAGAATATTCCAGGAATAAAACAAAGTGAAAGAATAGTATTCTGCTTCCAACCAATAAAACTGTGCACCTCTTTGTAGCCCACATAAAGCAATAGATACAAAAATTTTAAACCATTCCTTATATTTGTTATTCTTCTTCAGCTTAAAATGTTCTTCTGTAACATAAAACATGTACTCTTCAAAGTTCTAAGTTTTGTTTGTTACGACGTAAAACAGAAACTGTCCCAGAAGCCACGAGTAACTGTTATTCTTAGCGGACAGGTAACATTTCCAGTCTGGTTGTAAAGCTTCAGTTCCAAATTCTGATTCTATTTTCACTTAAGAAGATATGCACTACAGTTTCTACAAGCCGACATTTGTTGCAGTATGAAGATGGTCTCAATTTGATTTTCCATAATCGTTCCGCTGTGTGTATGATTTCTTTTACAACGTCGCACCATATGGCACTGACTCTAGTTGGTAGAATTTTATTGTTGATATTTTTCCAGACGTTCCTCCAGTTTTTTTGTAGGTTAATTTATCGGAATTCGTTTGTGAAGACGATTTCTGGTAATGCAATTACAGACGGTTCTAGTGTTGGTTTTTGCTGGTGGAAGTCTTATACAGCTCCAATCGCCATAGTACTTTAGGATGTAATCTAGGCTGGCATGCTACATTAACAGGGGCGTTCCTATCCCCAGGTTTTAACGAGTGGAACAGAAGTTGCGCAGTACCTGTCTTAGTGGCATGTATTAGTTTAAAAGTACGTCTTTAATTCCAGGTCCTCCGTTTTGCCTCAACAAAGTCGCCGTGTGGGAGAATACTTTGAAGATATTTTGTTTCCGCACATACCAAGAGGCTACAACTAATATTTTATGTGGAGTGGCCTGCGGTATCGGTAAGACTGCTGCGGCATGATATACTTTGCTAAGTATGTATGTATTTATAATCTGAACTTTCTGTAGTCGGTCTAACGATCGCATGCCATGCTCATTCAACAAGATTCCGATGACGTTAAGTTTCCGCTTCCAATTGTTCGTGGCCATTCCCTTGGGATTCGCCCTTAACAACAATCCGAGTTGGAGTCTCTCATCAGTTACATCTAACCAGTGCGCACCTATTGCACTATTGTAAGAACCGAGATGCAGGTGCATTTGGCTACAAGAATGCGTATGTTCCTCCAGCATTACAGTGCTCGGGCACATTCTAGTCGTCAGGTGACACATTAGCCAAACCTAACATTTTCCGGAAGATGGATCATTAGATATGGGCACTTTTCTTGGCCTTCAAGGTCCCCGGACCTTATCTCTTTGGATTTTTGCCTGCGGGGATGGTTAAAGGCGAAGTCTGCAAAGAAAAAGTAAACCCAAGAGCCAATTTGATCGTTCGGATTATGAATAGTGCAGTCCTCATAAAATAACCCAAAGACGGCCTCAGAAGAGCTACACATGGTGTTATCAAGAGAAGTCAAATGGGTATTAAAGTTGGTCAGGGAATTTTTGAATATCAATTTTGAATTTCCTCATTTGCCTTTCTTTGAGTTTGTTAGGGTTACATACTAACAGCTGTATCTCTGTACTCAATAAAAAGTAGACGCAATTATATGGAATTTTTTACCGCAATTCTTCTGTACTATCACTCGCTAAAATATATACTATTCCTCCTGAAACACCCTGTATATGGATATAAGTGTGGTGTCTGTTCTTTCAGATATGTCCGAAAGAAAATGCTTCAAGGCAGTCTGCAACGACCTTCGATCTAGTTGCAGGGGCTGATAGAGATTTCAGAGCTGCTTGGCTGTCTGAATAAAAGTAGATGCAACGATTTTTGTAGGGTCTGCTCTAATTCTCCTCCGTGCACATGCTGATAGAAGATATTATGTAATACTGTGGCCATCTTCCCTAAAGAGATTCTAGGCAGTACACCAGACACAGTACTTTCATTTGTTTTCGACCTGTCAGTAAACCACTATATTATGTCTCCTGCACGGTTTAGTGGCTCGTTCTTCCACAGCTCCCTGCTTCCAACTGGTACATGGCAAGGTTTATTGAAACAGCTAGAAGTTATTGTATAGTTAGTCAGCAATTCCCCAACCATCGCCATACTGATTTGGGATTCCGTATATTCGAACTATATCCAGTTATTTCCTATTTTTAGCCTTTATGTCCCTGCCGCTGCCTCAATTTTAAGCCACAGGTGTAAGGCGGGCACGTCTAGCATAATATCCATTCCGAGACTGGATGTCCTGCTAATTCCCTCTGTTTGTGAAAGCAGGCCAGTCTCTGCACTTTGCCATACTCCCTAGCAGCCACCTTCTCCCAATAAATTATCATTGGCCTTTTTGCAGAGATGTATATCCAGTACGTACTGGGTTTAGACCCCAGTTTACCCTACAGCAGCTTCTAGTGCTTATAAGATTATCTTTCGCAGTGGAACGTATTCTTTATGTGAGGTATTCATAATAGTTTTCCATCCAGGGCTACCTCTAGATACGCTACAACCCTCTCTAAAGTTTCATCGAGAAACATAATTTTTCAGTATGTGTGCTCGATATGCTTCCTCATAAATAATACTACACCAATTTTCGTGGGGCTAGTCTTTAAATACTTTTTCACAATGTTCAGTGCACGTAGGTTTAACAGTACTAGCAAATTTTCTAAGTCTTACTGTGAATAAATAGCCTGCTTATTCTTTTCAAGAGTAGTCTCTCGCATTCAGCTCATCTATGAGTTCATTCACCACTAGGTTCTTCATCTCCAAACATTTACTCGAAGGTCGTATTACTAGAACCCCCTCGACATCCAGGAAGATAAGAGGGCATCCAGAAGGGGTAGTGCTTTATCCACCTTCCCGACAAGTTGGTGAAGTGTTACCTCACATGATTTGCTTCGTAAGTATTATGAAAATGTGGCAGTTCATAGATAAAATTACGTATTCACAACAACAAAAATATGTCGGCAGAAAATAAAAGTGGCAGTATGAATTTGGCAGTACTGTAAGGTTTTCGCTTTGACACTAAGGGTTACTAAAAGGAGCATGGCGAATTTTGCTAGAGCGGTGTCTTACGATTCGCTCATTGAATTTGTATCTGCCTGCTTGTAGTTCTGCTGCAAAAGAATTAAAAATCTGGCTTTCAGCGAGTCTCGAAAGGCGAACAAAGGCCACATTACCTTGTTTTTTTATTTTTTTATTATTTTTTTAATCTCAGTTTGTTCTATGTTGCTCATTGGATTTGTTCGTGGCAGACGTCCGGTGACACCCGTTCAGGTCCTTTGTTGATCCGTTCACTCAGTTTTTTATTACAGAGGGTAACTAACCCTCTGACCGAACACGTATTCAATTGAAATGACACGATAAAATAAAGTGAATTTAGCAGGATAGTTCGGTGCCATCAAGGAAGTAACTCGTCGGTCACAGAGTTGCCAAACATATTCTGCACTGTTGGCAAGTTTCAGTTATACTGCCAGGAAGCATACCAGCTGATGTGTTCTGTGAGTGACCTCGGAAGTGACTATAGCTTCGTCTCAAAGTTGCGGGTGGCAAGGGCCGTAAGATCCTCATTATATGGTAATGAACCTAATTCGCGTTTCTGTAACTAGGTTTAGGGGCTAGAGTGCAATTACTTGTAATACATCGATGCACTGAATTCAAACTAAATGTCATAAATTAATAACTGCGACAATTATTTGTGTTTTACTGTCTTAATCAGACCGAAACCTTGAAAGCGTATTCACCAGACGCGATTCACAATTTTGGAGCTTCTACGGTGGTTGAGTTGGCAGTGTATCTTGGCTGTACAATATTGTTATTGAGATCACTGTCATTGGCACATCCGCCAGAAGACAGCCATGGCCTGGCTTATTGTTGTCAGCTTTCCTGACTGATACTCTGCCTTTGCTCGAAACGTGAAGACTTAAGGTGAACTCGAACATTCTATAAGGCGAAAATTTGATGTTTCTATTCTTCCATCTCTAACATTCAAATAACAGTTACAATAAGCGGCAGAAAAGCGTCTGTGAACCAAGAGTTAATAATACAATCATAATTAGTGGAATCTGACAAATTCCATCTGTCATCTGATAATTGTGAAAAACTACTTTTTTCATCTTCACAGCACCGCAGTATGGACTCAAGGGTTTCATAGGATACCTATACATAATTTCGTTGTGTTCGTTTTCAATGACAGTAGGGGAGCAGCAAAACCTTCTGACTTGAAACATACATTTCCAGCGGGATTTGAATCTTTGGCTACAGTTGCAGTAGCAAGTCCAGTGAGGTATCAAGAATGTGAGCAATCACTCATTGCTATAGTATAGTATAGGATAGGGCAGAAAGAAGCAGCTTTCCGACAAAGTAAACGGTGAGAGACACTGTCGCTGTCACTTATTCAACAGGAATTGTTCAGAAAATTACAACTATATCTAGTGAAATGAGTAGGCTGATGCAGTTGCAGTCCGGCACTATCACTGAGTTCCAAACATTTTCCGAATAGCACTTAACATAAAAATTTGTGTGTGTGTGTGTGTGTGTGTGTGTGTGTGTGTGTGTGTGTGTGTGTTCTTTCGGACATTTCCGAGAGAACAGACACTAAGAATCGAAATAGACAGTCTTGTTAACCAGTTAAAGATTGAAGGACAGATGTCCAGGCTGTCATGGGAATTAAAATAGAACTGCGTCAGATGAAAATTTGTGCCTGACCATGTTCGAACCCGGATTCGTAGTCTTTTTTTTCGGACATTTCCGAAAGAACAGACACCACACAAATATCCATATAGAGGGTGTTATATGGCATTTTTTCTTCAATTTGTCTATACTACCACCTCCTACAATATTTACTATTCCTCCTAAAACATCCGGTATAATTATTTAGGTCTCAACGGATCATCGAAAGTTTTCAGTGCTAGACGCACGACATCATCCGAACCCTCGCGAGAATATAGTGTGGCCGCGAGCGAGTGGAATAAAGGCCCGTGGGGGGGGGGGGGGGGGGGGGGGTACTGCGTGTGCGGCAAAGATGGGAATTCACGTCTGACGAGGAGCGTGTGTAGATAGGTGCTGCAGAGAGGTTGGCTGCTGTGTCCCGACAGTGCCCACCGTCAGAGGTTCGAGCCATCCCTCCGGCATGGGTGTGTTTGTTGTCCACAGCGTAAGTCAGTTTAAGTTAGATTAAGTAGTGTCTAAGCTTAGGGACCGATGACCAAAGCAGCTTGCTCTAATAAGTTCTTACTACAAATTTACAAAATTTTAAATCCAAAATACTGCATCTCAGTTCTTACAATAGTGCAATAGGTGCGCACTGGTTAGATGTGTGGTGTCACCGCCAGACACCACACTTGCTAGCTGGTAGTTTTAAATCGGCCGCGGTCCATGTAGTACATGTCGGACCCGCGTGTCGCCACTGTGTCATCGCAGACCGAGCGCCACCACAAGGCAGGTCTCGAGATACGGACTAGCTCTCGCCCCAGTTGTACGGACGACGTAGCTAGCGACTATACTGACGAAGCCTCGCTCCTTTGCCGAGCCGATAGTTAGAATAGCCTTCAGCTAAGTCAATGGCTACGACCTAGCAAGGCGCCATTAGTAACATTGCATGTATCTAAAGAGTCTCACTTGTATCGCCACAATCTCCAGATGTACCAAAAAGGATGGATTAAAGTTAAGTATTCCAGAAGCTACGTACTTTTCTTTATAGCATTCATTACGTATCCTGTTTCAGACTTCACGCCCATCTGCGTGAGCGTAGCGCGTGCCTTTCGGCTTCCTCTCATTGTGTCTAGGCTGTCTTGTCTAGACACAACAAGATGTAACTGATGAGACTCCAACTAGGATTGTTGTTAAGGGCGAATCCCAAGCGCATGGCCACGAACAATTGGGAGCGGAAACTTAACGTCATCGGAACCTTGTTGAAGGAGCATGCCACGCGATCGTTAGACCGACTACAGAAAGTTCAGATTATAAATACATACATACTTAGCAAAATATATCATGCCGCAGCAGTCTTACCGATACCGCAGGCCATTCCACATAAAATATTAGTTGTAGCCCCTTGGTATGTGTGGAAACAAAATATCTTCAAAGTATTCTCCCACATGGCGACTTTGTTGAGGAAAACGGAGGACCTGGAATTAAAGACGTACTTTTAAACTAATACATGCCACTAAGACAGGTATTGCGCAACTTCTGTTCCACTCGTTAAATCCTGGGGATAGGAACGCCCCTGTTATGTAGCATGCCGGCCTAGATTACGTCCTAAAGTACTATGGCGATTGGAGCTGTACAAGACTTCCACCAGCAAAAACCAACACTAGAACCGTCTATAATTGCATTACCAGAAATCGTCTTCACAAACGAATTCCGATAAAATAAACCTACAAAAAAACTGGAGGAACGTCTGGAAAAATATCAACAATAAAATTCTACCAACTAGAGTCAGTGCCATATGGTGCGACGTTGTAAACGAAACCATACCCACAGCGGAACGATTATGGAAAATCAAATTGAGACCATCTGCATACTGCAACAAATGTCGGCTTGTAGAAACTGTAGTGCACATCTTCTTATGTGAAAATAGAATCAGAATTTGGAACTGAACTAGGAAGAAATTAGCACTATCAAAAGAACCGCAGAAAGTCATATACCGATAACTGAAGCTTTACAACCCGACTGGAAATGTTACCCGTCCGCTAAGAATAACAGTTATTCGTGGCTTCTGGGACAATTTCTGTTTTACGTTGTAACAAACACAACTTAGAACTTAGAAGAGTACATGTTTTATATTACAGAACAACATTTTAAGCTGAAGAAGAAAGCAAATATAAGGAATGGTTTCAATTTTTTTTATCTATATGTGTGCTACAAAGAGGTGGACAGTTTTTTTGATTAGAAGCAGAATACTAGTCTTTCACTTTTTTATCCACGGAATATTCTTTTACGTTGATTCTAAAATCAGAACTGTTCTAATTTGGCAAAACCCCTCCGGCTCCGAAATTTCTTTCATTTGTTGAAAAATAAATGGCTTCGTTACAGACCTCATATGCATCCAGTGCATAATAACTTAAACTGTGAATATATTTCTGAATGAATGTTTGCTATGTATTTTTCCGTCACCCTTTTCACTGTTATAAGTTATGTTCTACAAGGAACGCACGCCAATGGAGGCTGCAATCTGTAATTTATTTTACCTTAATAACTACATCAATTTTGTTCTACAATTTAAAGTAATATATGGGTGCAAACATGGAATACATGGGAATAATGCAGCTGCTCAGTGATAGGTATGGGGGAGGCATTGTGGCCAGGCCTCGGATCTTCGACCCCTCCCCTCTGTGCCTCCGCCTACCTGGTGCTGAAAGTCTTCTCAACTTAAAAAAAAAAATAGTGCAGTGATCAGCATGTGTGTCTAGTAAGCAGGAGGTGCAGGTTCGAATCCCAGTTGGTCACAAATTTTCATCTGCCATCATTGCTGTATTTAACGTGCTGTGACAATGTGGACGTCGGTTCTTCGATATTTAAGATGAAATTGTTTTTGAGGCAGTAGAGGTGATGTGCGAACATTTCTCATGCCATCAATGTAACAGGACTTCAACGGCATCCAACCCTTAGTCATTGCTTTGTGCCAACACTAGCCCATGTCATATACAGGGTGAGTCACCTAACATTACCGCTGGATATACTTCGTAAACCACATCAAATACTGACGAATCGATTCCACAGACCGAACGTGAGGAGAGGGGCTAGTGTAATTGGTTAATACAAACCATAAAAGAAATGCACGGAAGTATTTTTTTAACACAAACCCACGTTTTTTTAAATGGAACCCCGTTAGTTTTGTTGGCACATCTGAACATATAAACAAATACGTAATCAGTGCCGTTTGTTGCATTGTAAAATGTTAATTACATCCGGAGATATTGTAACCTAAAGTTGACGCTTGAGTACCACTCCTCCGCTGTTCGATCGTGTGTATCGGAGAGCACCGAATTACGTAGGGATCCAAAGTGAACGGTGATGGACCTTAGGTACAGAAGAGACTGGAACAGCGCATTATGTCCACATGCTAACACCTTTTTATTGGTCTTTTTCACTGACGCCCATGTACATTACCATGAGGGGTGAGGTACACGTACACACGTGGTTTCCGTGTTCAATTACGGAGTGGAATAGAGTGTGTCCCGACATGTCACGCCAATAGATGTTGAATGTGGTGGCCATCATTTGCTGCAGACAATTGCAATCTCTGGCGTAATGAATGTCGTACACGCCGCAGTACATCTGGTGTAATGTCGCCGCAGGCTGCCACAATACATTGTTTCATATCCTCTGGGGTTGTGGGCACATCACGGTACACATTCTCCTTTAACGTACCCCACAGAAAGAAGTCCAGAGGTGTAAGATCAGGAGAATGGGCTGGCCAATTTATGCATCCTCCACGTCCTATGAAACGCCCGTCGAACATCCTGTCAAGGGTCAGCCTAGTGTTAATTGCGGAATGTGCAGGTGCACCATCATGCTGATACCACATACGTCGACGCGTTTCCAGTGCGACATTTTCGAGCAACGTTGGTAGATCATTCTGTAGAAACGCGATGTATGTTGCAGCTGTTTGGGCCCCTGCAATAAAGTGAGGACCAATGAGTTGGTCGCCAATGATTCCGCACCATACATTTACAGTCCACGGTCGCTGTCGCTCTACCTGTCTGAGCCAGCGAGGATTGTCCACAGACCAGTAATGCATGTTCCGTAGATTCACTGCCCCGTGATCTGTGAAACCCGCTTCATCGGTAAACAAGTAGAACTGCAACGCATTCTCTGTTAATGCCCATTGACAGAATTGCACTCGATGATTAAAGTCATCGCCATGTAATTGCTGATGTAGCGACACATGAAACGGGTGAAAGCGGTGACGATGCAGTATGCGCATGACACTACTTTGACTCAGTCCACCAGCTCTCGCAATGTCCCGCGTACTCATGTGTGGGTTCATGGCAACAGCAGCTAATACACCAACTGCACTCGCTTCTCCTGTGAAGGGCCTGTTACAGACCCGTTTGCGTGCTACGACCATACCTGTTGCATACAGTTGGCGGCAGATGTTTTGCAATGTGCGGCACGTTGTGTGGTGTCACCGCCAGACACCACACTTGCTAGGTGGTAGCCTTTAAATCGGCCGCGGTCCGGTAGTATACGTCGGACCCGCGTGTCGCCACTAACCAGTGACTGCAGACCGAGCGCCGCCACACGGCAGGTCTAGAGAGACGTCCTAGCACTCGCCCCAGTTGTACAGCCGACTTTGCTAGCGATGATTCACTGACAAATTACGCTCTCATTTGCCGAGACGATAGTTAGCATAGCCTTCAGCTATGTCATTTGCTACGACCTAGCAAGGCGCCATTATCAATTGCTATTTATCTTGTGATGCATGTACCGTCAGACCGATGTTCACCAATTATGAATTAAAGTTAAGTATTCCAGTACTTACTTACGTTCTTTGCTACTATAAATTCCCTTACCTGTTCCAGACCTCACGCCAGCCTGCGTGAGCTTAAACGCATGCCTTTCGGCTTCCTCTCCTAGTGGCTTTGCTGTCTTGCCAAGTCACAACAACTTGGCGACGAGCTAAATCGCGTTTGTACTAATTCTGCCCTGACTTACTTGTGTAATGGCTTCGCCACCATCTCCAGATGTACTTTCCGAATTTTATCGCTTACAGAACCAGCAGACGCAGGCCTTATTGGATGCCCTTGGACAGCTCGTCCAGGGTCAACGTGCAATGCAAACCGATGCGGCGGCCGCCGCTTCACCGCTCACGCAGCCACAACACGCAGTTGCACCACCTTTTCGTCCTTTTGATGCGGCACTGGAAAGCTGGACGGAGTGGTCACGCCAATTTGGATTCCATCTCGCCGCCTACAGAATTCAAGGTAATGAGCGGCAGCCTTTCTTATTATTGTGTGTCGGAGTGACCACGTACCGTGTGATAGTAAAATTATTTCCCCGACGCGACATCGCAACTCTGTCCTACGACGAAATTTTGTCTGCATTGGATGCATATTTCAAAGAATCAGTCAATGTAGTTGCAAAAAGGTATACCTTCTTTCGTACAAAACGTACGGCCGGTCAAACTAATAGGGAGTGGGCTGCAACCTTGCAAGTCCTTACTAGGGATTGTGCTTTTGAGTGTGAATGTGGACTCCCTCATTCAGATACTATGGTACGTGATGCAATTGCACAGAACGTTGCTGCTGTTCGTATACGGGAACAGATTTTGAAACTAGTCAATCCCTCCCTTCAACAAGTGATGGATATATTGGATCGGCAAGACACACTTGACTTTGCTCAGGAATCATTTGAAATTTCGCCGCCCGTGTGTCAGGTTAACCGGCCCGCCGGGCGCGCTGCGTGGAACAGTAATTAGCCCTGGCGCCAGTCCGCGCAGCTGCCGCCAAGCTCTCTGCTACGTTTGCCGCGCAAGCAAGCAAATGCAGTGCTAACGTCATGCCCGCGGTGTGCTACTAGACATTCGCGTGAGAATTGCCCGTCACGCCAAGCTATTTGCTTTTTCTGTAATAAAAAAGGACATGTTCAGAGTGTTTGCCAGAAAAAGTTCAGATCGGACGCTAACAACCATTCCAGGCCCTTTGCTTCGCGCCGGAATCGGAATCGAACCAAGAATACTCAGGCTCGTGAACCTTCGCCCATGGAAATTCATGTAGTTCATTCCACTCCGCCCAGTGCCACTCTCTCTAACAGTGACTGTGTTCGTCCCACAAATAGTGTGCGTCGACATCGACGGAAATCCCGTCAAGTCGCAAGTGATTCTGTACCAGTGTCAGTTCACGTTGCACGAGGCTCTTGTCGTGAGCAGGACAACAAACTTTTTGTAGACTTGGACATTAAAGGCAACGTGATACCATTCCAGCTCGATACCGGAGCTGCAGTTTCCTTGATCAATCAAGACATGTACAAACAGCTGGGCACCCCTCCGTTAAGTGCCGCAAATGTTAAGTAGTTATTCAGGACAAGCTATCCCTGTGTTAGGACAGTGCAGCCTTCTTGCAACATACAAGGGACAAACAAAACTTGTGTCATTGTACGTCCTTCGTTCTTCTTCTGCAGTGAACTTGTTTGGTTTCGATTTGTTTCAGTTGTTTAACTTGTTTATAGTCAATCAGGTCCTATCAGTGAACCATATTGTGCCTTCAGACAGTGTTTCTCGTCTATGTGAAGAGTTTGCAGACATTTTTCCACCGAGCCTTGGTTGTGAACGTGTGCAGGCTTCTCTCTGGGCATCACCCTTAGTAATTTTGCAAAAACCTTCCGGAAAATTGAGACTTTGCGTGGACTTCAAGGCAACAGTGAATCCCCAACTAGTGACTGCAACTTTTCCATTAGCCCACCTGGAAGATGTTTTTGACAAACTGTGCCCGGGTAAATATTTTTCGAAGTTGGACCCAGCAGATGCGTACTTCCAAATACCGGTGGACGACGAATACCAGCGCGTTTTCGTGGTTAACACGCATCTTGGTTTGTACCGATTCAAACGATTGCCATTCGGGTGTGCATCCGCCCCTGCATTGTTTCAGCAATATCTACAAACTGTTTGTGCGTCGGTTCCTACTGCAGCAAACTATCTGGACGATATTGTGATCTCCGGAAAGACGGAAGAAGAACATTTAGCCAATCTCAGAACTTTATTTCAGGTCTTGCGACAAAATGGTCTCCGCTTGCGGAAGGACAAATGTGTGTTTTTTGCTCATGACTTACCATATCTGGGACATGTACTCAATGCCCAGGGCATACATCCCAGTCCAGAGCACCTCAGTGCCATACATGACTTGCCTTCGCCGCAGAATTTGAAGCAGCTACAGAGTGTGCTGGGAAAAATCAATTACTACCATAAATATGTGCGCCACGCCTCTTCCATTTCAGCTCCGCTTCATCGCTTACGCCGTAAAGGTGTTCCGTTCGTCTGGACAACGGAATGCGAACGCGCCTTTCGCCAGTTGAAATCGGCGTTGCTTTCCAATACTTGCCTTACGCCATTCGATCCCCGGAAGCCCCTTTTGTTGGTGGATGCATCGGATTTCGGGATCGGTGCTGTGCTTGCGCACAAAGATGGTTCGCACGATCGCCCTATTGCCTTTGCGTCCAAATTGCTCTCGTCTGCACAAAGAAATTATTCACAGATCGAGAAAGAAGCTTTGGCTCTCGTATTTGGTGTTACTAAGTTTCATGATTTCTTGTATGGTTGTCACTTTACCATCATCACGGACCACAAACCTTTGACATCGCTTTTTCATCCGACCAAGCCTGTATCTCCACGTACAGCGCAGAAATTCATTCGCTGGTCTCTTTTCCTCTCGCAGTACCGCTACGATATCTTGTATCAGTCCACTGCTAAGCACGGAAACGCCGATGCGTTGTCCCGTTTGCCTGTTGCTGAGGATAGAGCATTCGATTCCTCCGAACTTGCTTGCATGTTCATTGATGCGGAAACCGATGACGTGGTCGAATCGTTTCCCATTGATTTTCGTCGTGTAGCTACAGCCACGGCTGCTGACCCTGTCCTTGCTACCGTTCTGCGTTTTGTTGCTACGCAATGGCCCTTGTCAAAGTCACGGATCGAGGATCCGTTGGTTCGCCGATTTTTTGCTCACAAGGAGAGACTTTTTGTACGACGTGGTGTTTTGTTGATGCGTTCTGATAATGATCAGTCCAGGGTCGTGGTCCCACGTTCGTTACAGTCCTCTGTCTTACGACTTCTCCACCAAGGACATTGGGGTATAGTGCGAACAAAACAACTTGTTCGTCAGCACTGTACTTGGTTCGGAATCGATGCTGCGATTACGCATATGTGCTCTTCTTGCATGGTGTGTGCCGAACAACAATCCGCACCACCGCGGAAATTCTTTGCATGGCCAAAAGCCACTTCCCCTTGGCAACGCTTACACATCGATTTTGCTGGTCCATTCTGGAATGCTCGATGGTTGGTTCTGGTCGATTCTTTCAGTAATTTTCCTTTTGTTGTCCGGATGTCTTCACCGACGTCTTCTGCCACCATCCAAGTGTTATCCGCTATCTTTTGCATTGAAGGTCTTCCACAGACTATTGTTTCCGACAATGGCCCACAATTCATCTCCGCAGAATTTCAATCATTCTGCAAGGCCAATGGTATTAAACATCTGACGTCCGCGCCGTTTTCGCCACAGTCAAACGTTGCCGCTGAACGATTGGTCAGGACTTTCAAGTCACAGATGTTGAAGTTGAAAGAGTCGCATTCTCGGGAGGACGCGTTATTGCTCTTTTTGTCCTGGTATCGCTCTCAGCCCCGAGATGGTCGCTCGCCGGCTGAGTTGCTTCACGGTCGCCCTCATCGCACCTTGATGTCTTTGCCACTTCCGCCGCATCAGGTTCCTGTGCAGCGGCAGACACCTGCTTTTGCTCCAGGCGACGTTGTATACTATCGCAACATCGAGGTTCACGGCGTTGGCTCGCAGGGCGCATTCTTCGCTGCCTCGGCCGCGCTATGTATCTGGTTTTGGGGGCCTCTGAGGTACGTCGGCATCTCAATCAGCTGCGCCTCTGTCGTCGCACGGGTTCTGCCGCTCCCCGTCTGCTTTCAGCCCTGGGGACCCATCTACTGGCTCGCCTCAGCCCCAGGTGTTACCGACGCTGCCTTCCATTTTGCCCCATGGCGACGCGCCGCCGCCACCGCCGCCGCCGCCGCCGCCGCCTGTTCTCCCGCCGGCGACGCCCGCAGTGGACGCGTCGCTGCAACCGCCGGGCGCCTCCCTGGGTCACGCTTCCCGTGACCAGCTGTCCTCCGACATGGAACTCTTGCCCACTCCGGACCACATGGCGTCTTCGCCCGTCGGGCGCCCCGACCGGATGGAGGTCGACCCTTCGGCCCCTCCTGTCTCTTTGCGGGCGCATACACCGCATGTTGGCGTGCACCCTGGACTAGGTTTTCAGGCGTTTCCTAGCTCCCCTTGGACCGAATGGCAGGGTGCGGGTGGCACAGCCTCGCCTGTTGTTAGGCTCCCCACCTCGTCGCATACGTCAACATGGGGTCCTCCCCACGGCGGGCGGAAGCCTTATCACACAACCGTGCGCCGATTTGCGGGGGAGGAATGTGGTGTCACCGCCAGACACCACACTTGCTAGGTGGTAGCCTTTAAATCGGCCGCGGTCCGGTAGTATACGTCGGACCCGCGTGTCGCCACTATCAGTGATTGCAGACCGAGCGCCGCCATACGGCAGGTCTAGAGAGACGTCCTAGCACTCGCCCCAGTTGTACAGCCGACTTTGCTAGCGATGGTTCACTGACAAATCATGCTCTCATTTGCCGAGACGTTAGTTAGCATAGCCTTCAGCTACGTCATTTGCTACGATCTAGCAAGGCGCCATCATCAATTGCTATTTATCTTGTGATGCATGTACCGTCAGACCGATGTTCACCAATTATGAATTAAAGTATTCCAGTACTTACTTACGTTCTTTGCCACCATAAATTCCCTTACCTGTTCCAGACCTCACGCCAGCCTGCGTGAGCTTAAACGCGTGCCTTTCGGCTTCCTCTCCTAGTGGCTTGGCTGTCTTGCCAAGTCACAACACGTTGGATGCTCTCTGTCCGGGTACCGTTCTGCATACACCCTGCAGGCTTCAGCTGCATCTCGTCGACACTCGCCATAGATGAGTATCATCTCCGCCTTTTCAGAGTTCGAATACACCATGGTTACAGTTCCTACAACACTACACTATCACAGACGTCTGGTAACACGGTGTACTACAGTTGGTGTGCGTGCGGAGACGAATGCAGAATAACAATAGCAGCAAGCGCTACATGTGGACACTGCGACAGCTAGACCAACTTTAGGTTACAATATCTCCGGATGTAATTAACATTTTACAATGCAACAAACGACACTGATTACGTATTTGTTTATATGTTCTGATGTGCTAACGAAACTAAGGGGGCTCCATTAAAAAAAAGGTTTGTGTTAAAAAAACATACTTCCGCGCATTTTTGTATGGTTTGTATTAAACAATTACACTACCCCTCTCCTCACGTTCGGTCTGTGGAATCGGTTCGTCAGTATTTGATGTCGTTTACGAAATACATCCAGCGGTAGCGTTAGATGACTCACCCTGTATATGCGAATCAGATTGTAGTTCATATTTAGTCAAATAACGAATGGTCAGTATAGAAGTATGCCGGCCGGAGTGGCCGAATGGTTCTAGGATCTACGGACTGCAACCGAGTAACCGCTACTGTCGCAATTTCGAATCCCGTCTCTGGCATGGATGTGTCTGATGTCCTAAGGTTTAAGTTCAAAAGAAATGTGTGTGAAATCTTATGGGACTTAACTGCTAAGGTCATCAGTCCCTAAGCCAACACACTACTTAACCTAAATAACCCTAAGGACAAACACACACACACACCCATGCCCGAGGGAGGACTCGAACCTCCGCCGGGACCAGCCGCACAGTCCACGACTGCAGTACCTGAGACCGCTCTGCTAATCCCGCGCTCATGGTTTGAGTAATTCTAAGTTCTTGCGGACTGATGACCTCAGAAGTTAAGTCCCATAGTGCTCAGAGCCATTTAAATCATTTTTGAAGTATACAAGTATTACGAACAGTAGAAACAGCATTGCAGCGAACTTACCACTTAATCAAGTGCAACATAGAGTACCTGTGTAATGAGTCATTCCAGCTGCATAGCTGAGGGTAATATTTGCAAAGCAATTCATTGCAGAATTAATGTAATACCCTTACGATGATCTCTGTCGTCATACTGTATCATTAGCAGCCCGCAAATGGAGTACTATGTTCGTTAAATCGGATTACTCAAGCTGAGGCCAAATAAAGAGAAGCGACGACGCCACAACACTATTTTTACTTAAGTAGGTAGTCAGTGCTAAATTATGTGCGCCGCCATTTACGTTACTGAACGCAGTTCGACAGCATAACACCACCTCAACTACTGACAACCTGAACCATTATCATCACGCAGTTGTGACTCGCAGTGATTACAAGTTGCTGACGTTTGTCAAGAATAGTGGAAAGCGCCTCTGAAGTTCCATTTGCATTACGACTAGGACGGAGAGAATCCTAAATAACAGTAATAGGTCACCCAGCGAAGAGAAGAGTCCAGGTATTGTCTGAAGTTCTTGCAGTTTGATATTAATGCAGTTCCCGATGGTTTCACACAAAGGGGTTTCTTTTGGCTATCGAAATACTCATATGGGAATTATAAAAGTGTCATTGCTAGAATGCTCAACTACCTTAATAACACCTCATTCTGGATTGAATACGACTGGGAAAACGAAGTTAATTTGACTTTTCCAGCCATCACCTGGCGTCTTACTGAATGAAGTCTGAAGTGCACGCACAGTTGTGTTGCCTGCTGCATGGATTCTGTGAAGTGCTGTGGCAGCTGGCAGTCATTCCTGAATACAGACATGTGCAAATATCCTCGCTGCTCTAGGGGAACTAGTCTTTGTTGCATTTTTTCCATACCGTAATTAGCAAAATAACACAAGGCTTATTCTGCTGAAGAACTTGATGCCCACAAGTCCTTAAATAAGAATCTCTTAGCGGGAGTAATGCATGAAAGGAAACAGACTTTTGGACAAAAGTGTTTCCGATAGCGCCTACGATAAGAATCTGGTGTCATATAATGCTTCACAACCCTAAACTGTTTATTTTTTTACTTCATACTAAAACAAAAGTGATGATATGAGAAGAGGAAATGACTTATATGCTTCTTAGGAACTTTAGTTTTTCGTGTTTATTTTCTCACTTCATACTAAAACAAGGGCGTTAATATGAGAAGAGGAAATGAAATATACGCTTCCAAGACATAATATTTCCACGTGTGCTACTACTGCATACATGAAAGCCCAGCAATTAATATTTGTATGTTAGATAAATCTTGATATCACCTCACATACCTTTGTGAGAAGGTTCCTATTTTCTTGGGATTCAAATGGAGTGGACATTTCATCACTGGTTAATATTCTGATGACTAATGCCATGATACCCCTTGCAATTGCTCCATGGCACCTGTGAGTAGAGTCTCACGTCGGTTACTATAAGAACACGCAGGCAGTGATATCCGCCCACCGCAGTCAGAGCCAGGGTGATTTCTTTCTGTTTGTGGCGAAGCGTCTGCTGCAGTGTCCACGCTCAGCCAACATAAACAAATCGCGGCGGCATTGGGCACTGCTAATCGCTGCACTTGTCGCGAGCCTCGACAACAAGAGCACACTGTCTCTGCTAACAATACTATGGAGTTAATACATCTTACTTAACGTAATATGCAGGTCTTGGGTTGCGTAAAAATTCAGTTTGTCAGTTCCCATCGCATTAAAATACTTAACAGTCATATTTGATGCAATATTTATTGTTGGTTGTCTCTCTAATGTTAATAGTATTGATTCAGACTGTGCGTGAACACGAAAACACACACACACACACACACACACACACACACACACACACACACACACACACACACACACACACACAGCAAACAGTCATTGATTTCACAGAGGGTGACAAGTACTGTGTGTTGAACAACACATGCACCAGTCAATCCCTCAGCTGGCGTTGAGTGGATGAGATTTTTCAATTACCTTGCATTGCAAGAATTGTAAGGAGGAGACTGAAAGTAAATGGACTTATATGCTAAAGAGCTGCGACAAAGCAAAGCTTGACCGATTATCAGATAATTTTCCGCATGGGTTTTGTGGAAGAGTATACTTTTAGTAGCTGCCCCACCCACGATCATCAGGTAAGATTTCTCGAAGGCGTAGGACCATTGATTTCATTAAGTCGTCGACAATGTAGCGTGATGGTTTACTTCCCACAAAACATTTTCTATATTCGTCCAAAGGTTCTTGCATTTGTAGGTCCACATGGCAATGACCTTGTTACCTCTGCCCACATATTCTCTCTCTGGTTGATGTTCGGTGATCGTGGAACAAACGGCAACAGCTTTATCCTCTCTTGGCCCTGAAACCAATCTCGCACTGCTCTGTTATGATGGATGGGGCTCTGCTCCTGTAAATAATCTGTTATCTCGTTAGTTCATGTATTTATATTTAAATAACTTGTTTCTAATAAGAATATTAGATTATTATATTCCACAGTGTTTAAGAACTGAGGCCCTGTATTAGATAAGTGATCTAGATTCAACAGTCCGATTAAGAATGTGGTTTACAAAATCCATCATATGATGAGAGTCGTAGTCGGATATCCACATTAATACTGACAGGCTGAATCCGATTAGAACGATCTGGTATCAAAATGAAATTACAAAAATTGGATAATTTAAACGTCTGTATTGCAACAATGCTGCGCACATAAATTCCTATGATGGAGTAACAGGTAGCAGCTGTCTAAGAAAAAGTGTGAAATATGTCTACTAGCAGCAATGTAACGTAATTATAACCCATGTGTATGTGATGGAAATACTGAATCGAACAATACATATCTATTTAAGTGGTGGGAAGATACACCATATCGGATTTGCTGATGGCATAATGACAATAATAATAATAATAATAATAATAATAATAATAATAATAATCCCGTTTGGGGATAGGGGAAACTCTCCCCCATATGGGTGGTACCGAGGAAATCAAATACTTGGGGTGAACCATTACTAACACAATCCTGAACGGCTGCTCAATCCGTTGAACCTAAAATCCAGACACGTCTTAGTGAAAATCAGCGCTACTCTGGTCACCGTCTGTTAGCTCAATCATCTCGGCTGAAAATATTTGCTTCCAAAGGCTTCAACACCCTCTGGTCATGTCCGGTCCTGGTATCACCGAAGCCAAACCAATGAAACACAAGCAAACATTGCCGGCCGAAGTGGCCGTGCGGTTAACGACGCTGCAGTCTGGAACCGCAAGACCGCTACGGTCGCAGGTTCGAATCCTGCCTCGGGCATGGATGTTTGTGATCTCCTTAGGTTAGTTAGTTTTAACTAGTTCTAAGTTCTAGGGGACTAATGACCTCAGCAGTTGAGTCCCATAGTGCTCAGAGCCATTTGAACCATTTGAACAAGCAAACATTAACTATGCAAGCAAAGTCAACTTTACCCTAAGTGGTACACAACCCAACTGTTGGATTTTCGGATTCTGGGGAGTCCAGGTCAGCACGGCAGTGAATATCGAAGATCTCTGGTAAATTTCCCTACAACAGAAAACATGCATTTGAAAACTAAACATCGATACATTGACCCAAACACGAAAACTTAATAATCTCACAAAAGAAATCGACCGACAAAAAATTCTCATCCTTGCTCTTCAAGAACCACGGCTAATTGACAATGAAACCTTGCATTACGGAAACATTGTATCTTCAAGAGCAAAATACAACAAAAGGCAGCGAAAAGCGCACCAATCTTCGGCACTGCATTTCTCGAACACAGATCTATCATCAACTCTCTCAAAGAAATCACACCCATCAACAATCGACTGATGATTATGCTCATTCAGAGCCCAGTAAAAAATATACACTCATCAATGCACATGCCCCCACGAACACCGAAAATAAGAAAAACACCGGAAATGTCGAAAAATTCTGGAACACACTGGAAAATACTATGAGCAACATTCTTCAAGATGACGTGATAATACTAATGGGAGACTTCAACACTCTATTTGGGACAGAAAAAACCTATAGAAAAATCATTGGTACAAATTCAACACACCGAAACGCTCAGACCAACGGCACACGTCTGTCTGATATGTCAACAATTCAACCACAAAAGGATATCTTTCCACTTTAGGAAAAAACCAGTTCCCAGCTAACATGTTTGGCTGCCAGGTGCAAGCTGCTTTCGTTCGCCTTTCGAGACTCGCTGAATGCCAGATTTTTAATTCTTTTGTAGCAGAGCTACAAGCAGGCAGATACAAACTCAGTAAGGGAATCATAATAAAACGCTCGAGCAAAATTCTTCTTGCTACTTTCAGTAACCCTTAGTGTCAGAGCGAAAACCGTACGCTACTGCCAAATTGATAATGTCACTTTTGTTTTCTGCCGACATATTTTTTGTTGTTGTGAATACATAATTTATCTGTGAAATGACACATTTTCATAATAGTAGTAATGAAGTAAATACAAATCTTTACGAAGTCAAAAGTCGGTAATATTCCACTAACACTTAACGCTTTATTAAGATAGACTGCTGTCGTGATGTTTCTGTAGTAAGCTGATTTTAATTTGTATTAGTACAGTGAATATTTTATTTGCATTTTCCATTAGTTTACTAAACGCAACAGTAATCATCAAAGAGAAATTAATCAGCAGCAGAATTTTCTTTCACGATGTCTAAAACAGTATGACAATGCTGAAGTTGTTTGCAAATTCTACGCCCGCAGAAACCCACTGGTTCTAAGGATGTCATTAAACCTGTGTAGTTTTAAGAGTATTTTCGTCTAGAAATGAATGGCCTCGACGGTTGATCGATCAAGAGCGGGAAAGGTAAAATTTTACGAATATACGACGAGAGGGACCAGTGCTTGAGAGAGGACTTCTCCATCAATTCAAGTGCCTGAGAGACGACTTTCCTATCAATCTCCTGGATGTTGTTGGCAACAAATTCCAGCTGTGTTGCAAACACCCGTTGGGGCAGAATTCGTAGCTCAAATCACACTTTTGGAGCTATCAGATGTAAAATATTATGTTCACACTACTCTTTGCTCGAGTCTATGTGTTTTGGTGGGGCTCAGCCTTTCATTTTTCTTAGGATGTTAACGATAAAGGCATCACAACACGTCACCAGTAAGAGTACTGCATAGGAATGCTCAATGAGCGACCTGATGACGTTCAATAATAGTCACTCCGTTGATTTTTGTTGTTTCGAATTAGAGCATGCAGTACTCCTACACCAGACTTCTGAACTTTGGCTGTTGAATGCAAATGTCGCATCTT
This sequence comes from Schistocerca piceifrons, assembly GCF_021461385.2. NCBI lineage: Eukaryota > Metazoa > Arthropoda > Insecta > Orthoptera > Acrididae > Schistocerca > Schistocerca piceifrons. Next base: position 551,957,893 of record NC_060143.1, read on the forward strand.
GGTTAAATGGTAATCTATCACATATATCAGTAGTCGAGACTTCCTTAATGTGGAAAATCATTCATGCCAGAACGGTCTTTGGCGTATTTTTCCCAAAAGCACTCGCTCCAAACACAGTTCAAATCTTTCTAGCTGCCTCCTCTGCGTTCACCCCTCTGTTATACCAAAAGTAAACGTTGTGTTGCAGATGTTACACCCTTTTCCGCTTGCGACTCAATTTTACAATGCTTAACTGTAGTTCATGATTTTCAAGTATGCAAAATCCAATGCTTAACTGCAAGATGATAATTAGAACTTCAAATTCGGAAATGACAATTGATACATACACTGACAGCGTCGCGCCGCGTTCACCTGGGCGGCGCCGGATTTCAGGCGGCGGGTGGCGTCTGGCCGGTGGGCGGTAGCCGTTGCAGCGCGAGGAAACGCTCGAGCGTAAGCTGTTATGATCGCGACGCAGCCACGAGCTGTCCTGCGGAATTGTTTCTGGAATACTTGTTATTGCTGGTGGGTAGAATGTTAAGCGAATTATGTTCCATGTTGAATCGGACTAATAATTGTAGAATGACATGCGGTTAAAAGAAAAAAAACACTGGACACGAATATGCGATTGTAAGTTTAGAATGCACGACGATCACCACTAGACCACGGGCTCACCGAGTCCGATAATAACTCGTAAGTAGACAACACTTTCTCCTAACACTCCCGCATCTTACAGTGTTGCCAGATTGTGCAGATAGCCGGACTTAAAGTTGTCAGGGGCGGTCAGTTTTATTGGCCACCTTAAGTGAACGACTCGGACTTAGTCTCTGTGGCGGCCGGCCGGCGGCCAGTTTTTATGTCTAAGACTGTACGTGTCTCGGCTCCCATAAGAACACACAATGCGGCATAAACAAATAGTGGATCCCTGGTCACAGTACTCTAAACGAACGGAGACCGCTGATCACTGGTAAACGTGTATGGCGAGTGCCAGTGGTTGGTCACCATGCCGGCCTGCTGTGACTGATGTGAAGAATAGGTATCACATGTATGTCAACAAGAGCCATAACCAACTTCACTTAATGACTGTATGGCCACATGCATACTAGGTGGGTCCTGAAGGCAAGTGGGAGATGAAAGCAACCGACCCATACCAATTTGAAAAATGTATTCAGAAACTGTCTGACTCGAATTCTAGAACATAAACACAGGGAAGGTATTTGGGAGAATTTGCATACTCACCAATGAAAAATATATTGGTAAGATAAATAAGTCAAATATGTAACTTAGTGCTAAAAGATCATTTATTGATCATTCAACATAAACGAAATTTCACATTATTTGAAGCAGAAACAAAAAGCATTGTTCTGTTCGTTTTCCTCTCCACACATTTTCTTGAGTTGATGGGTCGCAAGACAACCATATGATTCGAGATCATGTGCTGAAGCGTTCTTGAATATGTTATTCATCCAGAACACTTTCTAGCTACCTCTGATTTAAACTACACAGTGGATGTGATCAGATCTCTGCAACGTCATCAGCACACGTTCAACAGACAAGCCATATTCGTCCCAGTTCTTTGAAGAGTGATTTTACATCAGTCATAATATTGTCCTCAGAGTTTTCGCATATTTAATACTCCTGAATGGTTTAGGAGCCTGAGCAGTTGTGGAGGATGTTGCTGTTACTCGTCCAGAGCCCATAAAGTTAGAAATGCCAGATCTTTATATACAAACTCTCTGAATTCATTCATAAACTCCTGGCCATCAGCGATAATATCCACACTCTGGACTCCATTAGGAAATAGCTCTGACTTGATGTATTGCAGATTAAATTATAGCACCAGCTGCATAACTCCAGTTCACAGACAATAATTCACTACACCATCATGTAACAACAAAGCAAATGCGGTAGTTTCTTTGAGGAAATTGTCTGATGACTGAAATTGTGTATGAATATCAACAAGTGCACCTTTGACGGGCTCACTCCACTTTGATGTGTGTGTATCAACGATCGACGCTATTTCTTTAAGCCTATGTGGGCTCAGTATGCATACCGATCCGCCAATTGACTCGTAATAGGAGAACTGAGTGTTAGAATACATGTCGTATAATAGGCTGTACACTGCATTACTCCAGTTCAGCTGTAAGTTATCGTATGGGTAGAATTCACTGTTTAGAAAGACCTTAGCGTTTGTTAGTTTGCAGTGGTCGAATACACTAGAATCTTTCTTCAAGTTTCCTTTCCGTTTGGTCTGAAACCAGTATAAAGAACCATGCAGTTCCTATCCACATACTAGTTCTAACTGCCCAAGACCAATGTCCAGTGGATGGAAGAGCTGCATGTTCTTATTGTTCCCATGACTGGAAAGATAGTAGCAGCGTAGCAGAGGAATTCAGTACTTTCAGGAATCGTAGGTACTCTTCATCTGATACAGTGATGTGCTGCATTTTTCAGATCACATTTTCTAACACTAATTTATTTTCTTCCGGATTTGGCTGAACATAACAATTTTTATCTGTCGCATTTCTCACCAAAAGTATAATAATACATTTCATCTCTTCAAAGAATCACATAAGCACTTTGAGCTGTAAGTATACGCAAAAGAGGTGATGTGATACCAGCCTTACAAGTGTATTCAATTTCCATTCCATTCAGCACATATCTTATTTCTTGAAACAGAAATGCGAACGCATTACGCATGAATTACGAAATTGATGTGGGCTCTCCGTCCTTCCTTAAAAACCGCCCTTCGTGATTAAAGAAACTGGTGCTTGGGAGCCTCAACGTATCCTGGCATTGAATTAAAATTCATGTTTCATCATTACTATTAAACGTCGCTGACGCAAACGGTTTTTGAGAACGGTATTCCTTATGGATGATTCATTCGTCAATTGAAATGGAGCTGTTATATCGAGCGAGATTTCTAACCTATCGCTTTGAGAAACAAAATTCTCTGGTGTTATCGCACTGTGCTTCCGATGCAAAGTGATGTACCGACAACTGTGAGAGTCACATTTAAATCTGATACCCATTGTTTCAGGTGAAGATGTAAAACTATCTCCTCACCAAGAAAATCAACTAAATTTCCCTCCTGATCTAGAATATTAATCTCAAGATGACCTACTGTCTGTACAGATACTGGAAGATATACTGGGCTGTGTGGAACCTGTAGAGTGTTGTATCTTGGGCCTTCTATGGGGTGGAATCTGTAGATACTATGTATCAGCTGGTCGTTCTAGTGTGAATAAGTCGCAGTATTACACTCGACACAGATTGTGTTCACTGGCAATATATTCACAAGTTATTCTAACTGCAAAATTCAAGAGCGATCAACACAATACTCCATTCTCCCTTGCTTAGATCAACTGGCGGATAGCGATTCGCTTTTAATACCGAGTAGTAAGCAAAACTAGGATAATGGAATGTAGTCGAATTAAATCAGGTGATGCTGGGGGAATTAGATAAGGAAATGAGACACTTAAAGTAGTAGATAAGATTTGTTATTTGGGAAGCAAAACAACTGATGAATAGTCGAAGTAGAGAGAATATAAAGTGCAGACTTTCTATGGCAAGGAAAGCGTTTCTGAAGAAGAGAAATTGTTAACATCGAATATAGATTTAAGTGTCAGGAAGTTTTTCCTGAAGGTATTTGTGTGGAGTGTAGCCATGTATGCTACTGAAACAAGACGATAAATAGCTTAGACAAGGAGAGAATAGAAGCTTTTGAAATGTGGTGCTACAGAAGAATGCTGAAGATTAGTTGGGTAGATCAAGTAACTAATGAGGGCATAGTGAACAGAATTGGGAAGAAGAGGAATTTGTGGCTCAACTTGACAAGAAGGGATCAGTTGGTAGGACATGTTCTGAGTCATGAAGGGATCACCAATTTAGTATTGGAGGGAATCGTGGAGAGTAAAAATCGTAGAGGGAGACCAAGAGAGGAATACACTAAGCAGATTAAGAAGGGTGTAGATTGCAGTAGTTGCTCGGAGATAAGTCTTCCACAGGGAAGAGAAGTAGTCTCTAGACTGAAGACCACAATAACAACAACCGAGTACTGTTCTTTCAAAGTTGAGGTGTATGACATGACATCTGGGCATCGACTGACACTGATGTAGAGACACATGCAGTTTGTTTTTATGCATTCGTCAGGAGAAACGTGTAGGGCTCAACACACGAGCGACGGATCGCAGCGATCTGTGCACGCGATATCGCTTACAATCGGTCGCTCGTCTCTAAATCCCACATAGGAGCTATTTGCTAAGCAATTGCAATCAATATTACGTACATCACTGTGTCAAGAATTGAAAAATGAGCTACTTTTAGCAGCAGTTGCAGTTTATGTCCGTATCATCATGAATATTTGCAAAACATTAATTTGAAACGCACGATAATTATAAGTTGTTAAACTTGTTTTGAAACGCTTTTCTTGGGGATTGTAGGTTACTTCACAGCATATATTTCGTTTTCCACTGAAGCCAAATGGATTGTGTGAACTTTCCAGTGTGCCAATAAAATTCGTTTCACGTTTATTAGTCCCCAGTTCCTTTTTTATTCATTAGTCTTAATGCTTAACTGCAAGTACTTAGGTCTGCACAATTTATTTGATGTGTCTATGTGGATGCTGTCAACAGCAGCACTACTGATTACCGTAACTTTTGTTATAAATTGTATGATAGTGTAGGATCATATGAAATGACAAGGACTGTATAAAAGGATTGTATAAAATATTTAATTTAAAATGTCCCCTTAACATTACACTAGGTACATATGTGATTCTGTTTAGAAGTTAAAAACTTAACTATATAATTATTTCAACACAAAATCATAAGAAGCTCATTGTATCGTGACTATTATTATGAACTTCCCATTACTTCTACACCAATAGTACAAGTTTCAAAATGGTAATCAGTGCAAAATCGAAGGATGTATTCTTCTTAATGTAAATGGCTACTCCGGCTTCTGTCTCACTCCTCAGCGTAGTTCCTCGCCCCTGGGTAACTATAAATTCTGAAGTCAATTTCTTGCTCATCGTGGGCAAAGCGGAAAGAAAGAAAACTGCACAACCACGTTTGATAAACGGACAAACGAGTCGCTGCCATATTGCCGCACACCACTGCTAGCCAACCAAGCAGCCACATTGCATGCACGAACCTTATGCGATCCATCAGATTGCCTGGGATTTCATTGCTACCAGCGATCAGCGACCGATCGCTGCGATTTGCCCACACACGTGCCATCTGCGAAGCGATCGGTCGCCCATGTGACGGATCGCTGCGATCCGTTGCTCGTGTTTGGGTCTCTTTAGACACACTACGTTTACTTGCGAAACATCTTCCGGAAGATGACAACCGAATTTCGGAAACCGTTTCTCGCTGTTGCGTTTACATTGTAAGTCCTGAAGCGGATTTAGTAGCCCAGTTAAACAGGGCGCCTGGAAAACAGCTGTTACTGCTTATGATTTAGCCAGCATAGACAAGGTGTAAACAGCTCCAGTCTAATATTTATACTTACCTTTCACAGTACAAAAAGCCACTCCGTCGATATTAGACGAAAATTTGTAAAAACAAGACGAAACCTGACAGCCCAAATACGTTCCAAAACCGGTTGCGTTTACATGGGAGCGAAAATCGATTGCGGAATTGGAAAACCAGTAACCAGAAGTGGATTTCCAAAATCGATTTTGAAGTGTTTACAAGAGCACCCAGAAGCGATATTGAGAAATCGGTTTCCGAAATCCGGTTCTGGGAACCTCATGTAAACGGAGTGACAGAATGGCAACAGAGATAGAAATCCAAGTCTCGGTAGCGCCGGAAATTTGTAACACATGGCTATTGCGTGATATTACTTACCAGGCAGTAAAAGTTTAGAAAAAGGAAAAAGGGTCATTCTAAAAATTTGTAAAAAAGTACATATTTATTGGGGAAACATGGCTGCAACAGTACATTCACTGAAGTTGGCAAAGAATCGTTTATGTCGAAGAAAAAGGTGAAGTTTTAAGATCCTGTTTTGTTACTTTCTTCTTGGAGGTATGAGCTGTAGAATTCTCTTGATTTATAGGAGAAAACGAGTCCGCATTTTATGGACTGCACATACGAGTATCCCGTATAAGATATACAAATGTTTGTGGATTTATTTATCACCTAGTACTACAAGTCAGTGCTATGTCATCAAGTCTTAAAGAGTTTTGAAGTCCGACTCACCTCCATTATGGCTGCGAAATGAGTGGTGACTTAACGAACCACACAAGGAACACAAGCAGCAAAAAGTTAAAGGTCAATTTGATAATGTTTTCGAACACTGCGCTGTGTGACTACGTCGATGAACCGATGCACAGAGCCTCTCAAGATACGTGACTCTCCATCATCTCGCAGTTCTACGCAAAAAAATATGAACATTTATATTATTAGCAAAAACATAATTTACTTGTATACGTATGAATGTCTTTTCATTTCTGGTCGTCAATATTATTTTATTAATATATTTTATGTGGCCACGTAAGAGGGGCTGTGTCTGTAACATTAGTCACTTACTTTATCATGTTTGTAAAAGATTAATTATTTATGCAATAATGGATATAAATTTTCTTTTCGGTTACTTGCCAAACGATAAGTAAAGATGAGTAAATAAGGAGAAATGAGTGCGTTATAGAAGAAAAGAGGTGGGAAACAAGTTTCTTACAGAATTGTAATACAAAGAATAAATGATAGGTGAAACAAACAAAATTCAAAAAGACTCCATCATTTAAGGTAAGACGAAGGCTTGATATTTATTTGCCTGGAGTCAGTCAGACGACGTGCAGTTAGATTCAACAGTAAGAATAGGTGTTTTCTAAGTGGTTTCTTTAGTAGCAACTTTCAGTAAAACGTAGTACTCTTATGTTAGCAATCTTGTGCTGTATAGAAACTTAACGTAGAAATTTTCGCAAATATTAAAAGAAACAAGGGTAATCAGCAAGTGTGCTCGATGAGCTAACTGCAAAACAAGACGTTTTCCAAACTGCGCACAATGAATCGGCAAAAACGGAAGGTCAGACAGAAGTTTCTGAACTGCAAACAATTTGCGAAGATTTTCCAGACAAGATACAAAAAGTGTCGAAGGAGGTTGCTTCTATAAAGCCTGAACAAAAGCGTGTTAGTACCAATGCAAAGGAACTGCACGACCGTGTAGAAGAAGACAGGTTTGACAGTGATACCATATTTGTACGAATATTTCGAGTACAGCACAGAACTTACATTGAGGAGATAGAACATTTGATGCCCGAAAAAGTAAATAAAATTGATAATAAGGTAGACATCGGTATCAAAAACGCAGTGCAACAAATTCGTTCAGAACTGAACACTGATAGGATCCGTCCGAACGAATGAAAGTGTTAACACAGGAACCGTACCATGCGGTTTAGTAGACCGATGGGAGAATAACTCTCCACCCTTGGAGATTCGCGACATTTACAAGAGAAATTCCGGCACGTAAAAGCATTTGCTGCCGTTAATGACGAATCTAACAAGTTACCACACACCACCGCACTTGTCAATTTATCACGAGCAGATTCTTATCTGTTGCTGATATTAGTTGATGAAGGCCACTTGAACCGCAGACGATTTCAGGTGTTTACTACTGAAGCGAAAAAAGAAAACCCAGTCATGTTGATAAGAGCGTTTCGTAGTGTACTGACACGTAGCAGGTCTGAACAACAAAAATACGGCAAGTGGTGCGGTTTACCCAAGTTGACGCCTTAACCTGTGGATGCAGATATAGCAAACAGATATCAAATGTAAGACCAATTCGAGTAGTCCTTTTTGGACAACTTTTGATCGACTGGTGTTCAAGAACGATTACAGCGTGAAATATTTGAGCCACAGCCATTCAATGGCAAACAGGGAGGATTAAGAAAATATTTAGAAAAATATATTAACAAAACAAGATACTTGAGCAACCCCGTATTCCATTTGGATGGATTGAAAATTTGGGAGGGTCGATTACCACTTCATATTCAAGAAAAGATATTGACTATACTCGCAGATCTGGAATATTTCCTTTTCATATTGGACTCTACTGATTTGATTTATGAGGACTGTCATGCCAGTCGAATATCTCGGATGTGCCACTGCATTTCCAGTCATTTGTTACATAGTTTAATTCTTAATTTCTTTGCGTGTTTTTGGTACTTGCATTGTTTAATTCATAAATTTCGGGCGTATTATAGTATTTGAGAGTGTAGCATCGCGTTTTAGTACCTGAATAGTGTAATTTCGCTTAGTCTCCTTCCGCCGCCGAGCAGTGTCAACAGTGCGCAAGTAGCAGCATTACTGCATTTACTAGGCAATCTTGTATTTTAATAACCGTTTAAATTTTGTCGATTTGTTTGCGCTCTCTGTAGATTAGTTCAGACGTTCTTTGCAAAACAGTTTTTAGCATGGATAGGGACTGCAACTGCTGTGTTCGGATGCAGGCTGAGTTGGCATCCCTTCGCTCCCAGCTTCAGGCAGTGTTGGCTTCGGTCACACAGCTTGAGGCTGTTGCCAATGGGCATCACTGTGGGGGTCCGGATGGGGGTTTGTCGGGGACGGCCAGCTCGACCCACGCATCCCCTGATCGGACTACGACTGTGGTTGCCCGGGATACTGCCCGCATTGAGGCTGATCCCTCACCTGTGGTAGAGTGGGAGGTCGTTTCAAGGTGTGGCAGGGGGCGAAAGACATTCCGGAGGGCTGAACGGAAAGCCTCTCCAGTTTGTCTGACGAACCGGTTTCAGGCTCTGTCTCAGGCTGATACTGATCTTCGGCCTGACACGGCTGCTTGTCCTGTTCCAGAGGTTGCCCCTCAGTCTGCAAGATCCGGGCAGTTGCAGAGGGTGGGCTTACTGGTAGTTGGGAGCTCCAACGTCAGGCGTGTAATGGGGCCCCTTAGGGAAATGGCAGCAAGAGAGGGGAAGAAAACCAATGTGCACTCCGTGTGCATACCGGGGGGAGTCATTCCAGATGTGGAAAGGGTCCTTCCGGATGCCATGAAGGGTACAGGGTGCACCCATCTGCAGGTGGTCGCTCATGTCGGCACCAATGATGTGTGTCGCTATGGATCGGAGGAAATCCTCTCTGGCTTCCGGCGGCTATCTGATTTGGTGAAGACTGCCAGTGTCGCTAGCGGGATGAAAGCAGAGCTCACCATCTGCAGCATCGTCGACAGGACTGACTGCGGACCTTTGGTACAGAGCCGAGTTGAGGGTCTGAATCAGAGGCTGAGACGGTTCTGCGACCGTGTGGGCTGCAGATTCCTCGACTTGCGCCGTAGGGTGGTGGGGTTTCGGGTTCCGCTGGATAGATCAGGAGTCCACTACACGCAACAAGCGGCTACACGGGTAGCAGGGGTTGTGTGGCGTGGGCTGGGCGGTTTTTTAGGTTAGATGGCCTTGGGCAAGTACAGAAAGGGCAACAGCCTCAACGGGTGCGGGGCAAAGTCAGGACATGCGGGGACCAAGCAGCAATCGGTATTGTAATTGTCAACTGTCGAAGCTGCGTTGGTAAAGTACCGGAACTTCAAGCGCTGATAGAAAGCACCGAAGCTGAAATCGTTATAGGTACAGAAAGCTGGCTTAAGCCAGAGATAAATTCTGCCGAAATTTTTACAAAGGTACAGACGGTGTTTAGAAAGGATAGATTGCATGCAACCGGTGGTGGAGTGTTCGTCGCTGTTAGTAGTAGTTTATCCTGTAGTGAAGTAGGAGTGGATAGTTCCTGTGAATTATTATGGGTGGAGGTTACACTAAACAACCGAACTAGGTTAATAATTGGCTCCTTTTACCGACCTCCCGAATCAGCAGCATTGGTGGCAGAACAACTGAGAGAAAATTTGGAATACATTTCACATAAATTTTCTCAGCATGTTATAGTCTTAGGTGGAGATTGCAATTTACCAGATATAGACTGGGACACTCAGATGTTTAGGACGGGTGGTAGGGACAGAGCATCGAGTGACATTATACTGAGTGCACTATCCGAAAATTACCTCGAGCAATTAAACAGAGAACCGACTCGTGGAGATAACATCTTGGACCTACTGATAACAAACAGACCCGAACTTTTCGACTCTGTATGTACAGAACAGGGAATCAGTGATCATAAGGCCGTTGCAGCATCCCTGAATATGGAAGTTAATAGGAATATAAAAAAAGGGAGGAAGGTTTATCTGTTTAGCAAGAGTAATAGAAGGCAGATTTCAGACTACCTAACAGATCAAAACGAAAATTTCTGTTCCGACACTGACAATGTTGAGTGTTTATGGAAAAAGTTCAAGGCAATCGTAAAATGCGTTTTAGACAGGTACGTGCCGAGTAAAACTGTGAGGGACGGGAAAAACCCACCGTGGTACAACAACAAAGTTAGGAAACTACTGCGAAAGCAAAGAGAGCTCCACTCCAAGTTTAAACGCAGCCAAAACCTCTCAGACAAACAGAAGCTAAACGGTGTCAAAGTTAGCGTAAGGAGGGCTATGCGTGAAGCGTTCATTGAATTCGAAAGTAAAATTCTATGTACCGACTTGACAGAAAATCCTAGGAAGTTCTGGTCTTACGTTAAATCAGTAAGTGGCTCGAAACAGCATATCCAGACACTCCAGGATGATGATGGCATTGAAACAGAGGATGACACACGTAAAGCTGAAATACTAAACACCTTTTTCCAAAGCTGTTTCACAGAGGAAGACCGCACTGCAGTTCCTTCTCTAAATCCTCGCACAAACGAAAAAATGGCTGACATCGAAATAAGTGTCCAAGGAATAGAAAAGCAACTGGAATCACTCAATAGAGGAAAGTCCACTGGACCTGACGGGATACCAATTCGATTCTACACAGAGTACGCAAAAGAACTTGCCCCCCTTCTAACAGCCGTTTACCGCAAGTCTCTAGAGGAACGGAGGGTTCCAAATGATTGGAAAAGAGCACAGATAGTCCCAGTCTTCAAGAAGGGTCGTCGAGCAGATGCGCAAAACTATAGACCTATATCTCTGACGTCGATCTCTTGTAGAATTTTAGAACATGTTTTTTGCTTGCGTATCATGTCATTTCTGGAAACCCAGAATCTACTATGTAGAAATCAACATGGATTCCGGAAACAGCGATCGTGTGAGACCCAACTCGCCTTATTTGTTCATGAGACCCAGAAAATATTAGATACAGGCTCCCAGGTAGATGCTATTTTTCTTGACTTCCGGAAGGCGTTCGATACAGTTCCGCACTGTCGCCTGATAAACAAAGTAAGAGCCTACGGAATATCAGACCAGCTGTGTGGCTGGATTGAAGAGTTTTTAGCAAACAGAACACAGCATGTTGTTATCAATGGAGAGACGTCTACAGACGTTAAAGTAACCTCTGGCGTGCCACAGGGGAGTGTTATGGGACCATTGCTTTTCACAATATATATAAATGACTTAGTAGATAGTGTCGGAAGTTCCATGCGGCTTTTCGCGGATGATGCTGTAGTATACAGAGAAGTTGCAGCATTAGAAAATTGTAGCGAAATGCAGGAAGATCTGCAGCGGATAGGCACTTGGTGCAGGGAGTGGCAACTGACCCTTAACATAGACAAATGTAATGTATTGCGAATACATAGAAAGAAGGATCCTTTATTGTATGATTATATGATAGCGGAACAAACACTGGTAGCAGTTACTTCTGTAAAATATCTGGGAGTATGCGTGCGGAACGATTTGAAGTGGAATGATCATATAAAATTAATTGTTGGTAAGGCGGGTACCAGGTTGAGATTCATTGGGAGAGTGCTTAGAAAATGTAGTCCATCAACAAAGGAGGTGGCTTACAAAACACTCGTTCGACCTATACTTGAGTATTGCTCATCAGTGTGGGATCCGTACCAGATCGGTCTGACGGAGGAGATAGAGAAGACCCAAAGAAGAGCGGCGCGTTTCGTCACAGGGTTATTTGGTAACCGTGATAGCGTTACGGAGATGTTTAATAAACTCAAGTGGCAGACTCTGCAAGAGAGGCGCTCTGCATCGCGGTGTAGGTTGCTGTCCAGGTTTCGAGAGGGTGCGTTTCTGGATGAGGTATCGAATATATTGCTTCCCCCTACTTATACCTCCTGAGGAGATCACGAATGTAAAATTAGAGAGATTAGAGCGCGCACGGAGGCTATCAGACAGTCGTTCTTCCCGCGAACCATACGCGACTGGAACAGGAAAGGGAGGTAATGACAGTGGCACGTAAAGTGCCCTCCGCCACACACCGTTGGGTGGCTTGCGGAGTATCAATGTAGATGTAGATGTAGATGTAGAAATGAAAAGACACAATTCCATAATAACAATAACAGTGGTCACAATTGGCGTCCATATGCGCCGTCACAACACTGTAGCTACAGAAACAATAACCATCAAGGAAATAACCATTACTGGAGAAAAGGAGATCGTAGATATAACGCTGGGAACCAGCCTTCACCCAGGCACGATAACATAAATTGGTACAACCAGAGGCAAAGTAAAATACAGGGTGATTCAAAAAGAATACCACAACTTTAAAAATGTGTATTTAATGAAAGAAACATAATATAACCTTCTGTTATACATCATTACAAAGAGTATTTAAAAAGGTTTTTTTTTCACTCAAAAACAAGTTCAGAGATGTTCAATATGGCCCCCTCCAGACACTCGAGCAATATCAACCCGATACTCCAACTCGTTCCACACTCTCTGTAGCATATCAGGCGTAACAGTTTGGATAGCTGCTGTTATTTCTCGTTTCAAATCATCAATGGTGGCTGGGAGAGGTGGCTGAAACACCATATCCTTAACATACCCCCATAAGAAAAAATCGCAGGGCTTCTTGGAGGCCAGTGATGAAGTGCTCTGTCACGGGCTGCCTGGCGGCCGATCCATCGCCTCGGGTAGTTGACGTTCAGGTAGTTACGGACAGATAAGTGCCAATGTGGTGGCGCTCCATCCTGCTGAAATATGAATTGTTGTGCTTCTTGTTCGAGCTGAGGGAACAGCCAATTCTCTAACATCTCCAGATACTGTAGTCCAGTTACAGTAGCACCTTCGAAGAAAAAGGGACCAAAAACTTTATTGGCTGATAAGGTTTCATAACTAACCTTTTTCGTAGGACTCTCCCTACAGTTGATTGTGGAGTTTGCAGCTCTCTGCTAGCTCTGCGAGTCGATTTACCTGGGCTGCGAGCAAATGCTTGCTGGATACGTGCTACATTTTCATCACTCGTTCTCGGCCGTCCAGAACTTTTCCCTTTGCACAAACACCCATTCTCTGTAAACTGTTTATACCAACGTTTAATACACCACCTATCAGGAGGTTTAACACCATACTTCGTTCGAAATGCACGCTGAACAAGTGTCGTCGATTCACTTCTGCCGTATTCAATAACACAAAAAACTTTCTGTTGAGCGGTCGCCATCTTAGCATCAACTGACGCTGACGCCTAGTCAACAGCGCCTCAAGCGAACAAATGTACAACTAAATGAAACTTTATAGCTCCCTTAATTCGCCGACAGATAGTGCTTAGCTCTGCCTTTTGTCGTTGCAGAGTTTTAAATTCCTAAAGTTGTGGTATTCTTTTTGAATCACCCTGTAGATAGTAGGCGAAGAACTAATGAAACATGTAATGGGTACAGGTCAATGAATATTGGGGAAATACGAAGCAGAGAGTTTAGCCAAGTGGACCAAGATTTCTGTAGCAAAGCAGACACAAACTGGCGCAATACAGAACATGCAGTACACATACTCGAGGTAAAATAAATGTCGTGTGACTAGGGCCTCCAGTCGGGTAGACCGTTCGCCGGGTGGAAGTCTTTCAATTTGACGCCAATTCGGCGACTTGCGCGTCGATGGGGATGAAATGATGGTGACTAGGACAACACAACAAGTCCCTGGGCGGAGAAAACCTCCGACCCAGCCGCGAATCGAACCCGAGCACTTAGAATTGACATTGTGTCGCGCTGACCACGGAGCTACCGGGGGCGGACATAGTCGAGGTATATGACACAGGAACACTGTTCCACCGCCGCAGACGGAAAACTCTGATCGGTCGCGGTAAGCCCCACAACCACGACCAATAGAAGCAGTGGAGGCATACAGAGTGGACATACACATTTTTTGCGATATGATCAGGATAAGGATATGACAGACGACTTGTGTTCTACAGAGACTTGTAATGGCGGAGAGGGGGATGTAGTGATACAGGCAACAGTAAACCCTAAAATAGGTGATGTACCTGTACACATTATTCTCGACGCAGTCGCTTCTGCCAATGTAAAGTCAGTTAGTTTATTCAAAGAAATCAAAAGAAATACATATGTACCTACCTTATCACTGCAAAAGTGCAGAGTTCTAACAGAAATATGTAACAAATCACAAGTGGTGAGAACACAAGCATCTATACCTATTACAATAAATGATTCTATAATAAGGTATGACTTTCCTATTGTTAAAAAACTGAATTTTAGGCATGAATTCTTTTCAACAGTATGAATTGAAACTAACGTTAGGTAAAGACAAGTGTCATTTTCAAGTAGAAGATTGATTTAGTCAAGATAAGAACAAGTACTGAGCAAGCAGTGAAGGAAACAAAAGAAAAATTCGGAGTAGGTATTAAAATTCATGGAGAAGAAATAAAAACTTTGAGGTTCGCCGATGACATTGTAATTCTGTCAGAGACAGCAAAGGACTTGGAAGAGCAGTTGAATGGAATGGATAGTGTCTTGAAAGGAAGATATTAGATAGAAATCAACAAAAGCAAAACGAGGATAATGGAATGTAGTCAAATTAAGTCGGGTGATGCTGCGGGAATTAGATTAGGAAATGAGACACTTAAAGTAGTAAAGGAGTTTTGCTATTTGGGATAAAAATAACTGATGATGGTAGAAGTAGAGAGGATATAAAACGTAGACTGGCAAAGGCAAGGAAAGCGTTTCTGAAGAAGAGAAATTTGTTAATATCGAGTATAGATTTAAGTGTCAGGAAGTCGTTTCTGAAAGTATTTGTATGGAGCATAGCCATGTATGGAAGTGAAACATGGACGATAACTAGTTTGGACAAGAAGAAACTAGAAGTTATCGAAATGTGGTGCTACAGAAGAATGTTGAAGATTAGATGGGTAGATCACATAACTAATGAGGAAGTATTGAATAGGATTGGGGAGAAGAGAAGTTTGTGGCACAACTTGTCTAGAAGAAGGGATCGGTTGGTAGGACATGTCCTGAGGCATCAAGGGATCACCAGTTTAGTATTGGAGGGCAGCGTGGAGGGTAAAAGTCATAGAGGAGACCAAGAGATGAATACACTAAACAGATTCAGAAGGATGTAGGTTGCAGCAGGTACTGCGAGATGAAGAAGCTTGCACAGGATAGAGTAGCATGGAGAGCTGCATCAAACCAGTCTCAGGACTGAAGACCACAACAACAACAAGAACAAGTCAATCAACATGAAGTAGATTTACAAGACATTTGTCCAGAGATATTTTTCGTAAATAAAACGTTGCTAATCAGTCATCAGATACACCTACCAATGTACGAATCATACAGAAAATTTGGAAGACTCTCCTTACCTATTCATAACCCAAAGAAATGAATTAGGTGAACTAATCTTACAACACATACAAGTTTTTGAAAAGCAACCCAGTAGTTGTAAAGGTTACGTGCATAAGATGGAGGTGTACCTCCACCAAATCTTCTGTCATTCTTTGTATACAATACCATGGGCCAAAGAAAAACAGTATGTAAAGAAACAGAAATAATAAAAAAAATAGGAAATGACTGAACTTTCACAGTCATCGTATTGTAGGCCTTTTCCGGCAATCGCGAAACCGAATGGCGATGTCCGCCTAGTTTTAGGTGTCAGACAAATCAACAAGATCACTGTCTCAGTGAGGACAAAGTCCAAAAATTTAGAGGCGCAATTGCTAAAAATTCAAAATATAAAGTACTTAACTAGCACAGATTTGCGTATCTCATACTGGCAGATAGCACTTCATCCACACAGTAAAAAGCATACAGCATTCATTTGTACAGTTAGAAGTTACCAATACCATGCATTTCCCTTCAGATTAAATGTCAGTGCAGGAATATTTATAGCACCTCTGGTTACAACGGTTCAATCCCACGTCTGGCCATCCTGATTTCGGTTTTCCGTGATTTCCCTAAATCGCTCCAGGCAAATGTTGGGATAGTTCTTTTGAAAGGGCGCGGCCGACTTCCTTCCCCATCCTTCTCTAATCCGATGAGACCGATGACCTCGCTGTCTGGTCTCCTTCTCCAAAACAACCCAACCCCCAACCCTGGTTACAATATTAAGCCCCAGAGATGCTAAGTACACTCCTGGAAATTGAAATAAGAACACCGTGAATTCATTGTCCCAGGAAGGGGAAACTTTATTGACACATTCCTGGGGTCAGATACATCACATGATCACACTGACAGAACCACAGGCACATAGACACAGGCAACAGAGCATGCACAATGTCGGCACTAGTACAGTGTATATCCACCTTTCGCAGCAATGCAGGCTGCTATTCTCCCATGGAGACGATCGTAGAGATGCTGGATGTAGTCCTGTGGAACGGCTTGCCATGCCATTTCCACCTGGCGCCTCAGTTGGACCAGCGTTCGTGCTGGACGTGCAGACCGCGTGAGACGACGCTTCATCCAGTCCCAAACATGCTCAATGGGGGACAGATCCGGAGATCTTGCTGGCCAGGGTAGTTGACTTACACCTTCTAGAGCACGTTGGGTGGCACGGGATACATGCGGACGTGCATTGTCCTGTTGGAACAGCAAGTTCCCTTGCCGGTCTAGGAATGGTAGAACGATGGGTTCGATGACGGTTTGGATGTACCGTGCACTATTCAGTGTCCCCTCGACGATCACCAGTGGTGTACGGCCAGTGTAGGAGATCGCTCCCCACACCATGATGCCGGGTGTTGGCCCTGTGTGCCTCGGTCGTATGCAGTCCTGATTGTGGCGCTCACCTGCACGGCGCCAAACACGCATACGACCATCATTGGCACCAAGGCAGAAGCGACTCTCATCGCTGAAGACGACATGTCTCCATTCGTCCCTCCATTCACGCCTGTCGCGACACCACTGGAGGCGGGCTGCACGATGTTGGGGCGTGAGCGGAAGACGGCCTAACGGTGTGCGGGACCATAGCCCAGCTTCATGGAGACGGTTGCGAATGGTCCTCGCCGATACCCCAGGAGCAACAGTGTCCCTAATTTGCTGGGAAGTGGCGGTGCGGTCCCCTACGGCACTGCGTAGGATCCTACGGTCTTGGCGTGCATCCGTGCGTCGCTGCGGTCCGGTCCCAGATCGAGGGGCACGTGCACCTTCCGCCGACCACTGGCGACAACATCGATGTACTGTGGAGACCTCACGCCCCACGTGTTGAGCAATTCGGCGGTACGTCCACCCGGCCTCCCGCATGCCCACTATACGCCCTCGCTCAAAGTCCGTCAACTGCACATACGGTTCACGTCCACGCTGTCGCGGCATGCTACCAGTGTTAAAGACTGCGATGGAGCTCCGTATGCCACGGCAAACTGGCTGACACTGACGGCGGCGGTGCACAAATGCTGCGCAGCTAGCGCCATTCGACGGCCAACACCGCGGTTCCTGGTGTGTCCGCTGTGCCGTGCGTGTGATCATTGCTTGTACAGCCCTCTCGCAGTGTCCGGAGCAAGTATGGTGGGTCTGACACACCGGTGTCAATGTGTTCTTTTTTCCATTTCCAGGAGTGTAGATGGATGGTGTATGTGGCTGACCTATTGATTGGCACCACAACATCGATAGAACACTTGGAATTGCTAAGTAAAGTGTAAGAAAATGTCAGAGAATATAATCTCATAGTAAACTTACAAGTGTCCGAGTTTGGACGCCAGAAAATAAAATTTTTAGATAAAATTATTTGCTTAGAAGGATAGTACCAGACAAAGCAAAGATCGATGTATTAAAAAATTTTGCAGCACCCCAAAACAGAAGATAACTCAAAGAATTCTTAGGATTAAAGTCGTTTTTCAAAAAATTTGTGCCAAATCAATTACTAAACAATGATTCTCTGTTAAACCTGTTGAGAAAGAACAATACATGGTCGTGGACAGTGCACCGCCAGAAAGATTTTGATGTAATTAAAGGGACCCTAGTCAATGCTAACCTGTTACATCATCCTGATATGAGATCAGACTTTTGTTTCAGCATGGACGTATCATTAAAGGGAGTGGGGACATGCTTGTTTCAAATCAGAAAAATTGACGAAAAGTCGACAATATGAGTGATTAGTTTCACAAGTTAAACCCTGGCAGAATGTAAAAAATCTTATTTGGTAACAGAACTGGAAGCCTTGACAGTCGTTTGGGGCTTTTAGGAAATTTCAGTACCGTTTATGGGGTAAGCACACAAAAGTGTTTTGCGATCATCAAGCCCTGTCCTTTGTATTAACCTGCAAATTGTTACACAAGAACTCAGTTGTGAGATAGCACACATAAAAGGAGAACAGATTATTATAACAGATGCACTTTCACGCCTGGAACAGGCTTTACACGAATTCAGCGAGTTGACAGAACAAACTTCCGATTTTCTCATTTTTCTTATGTACATTGGTACTTACCGACCACACTACTTAAGGATGTGTTGAAATACGTGTAAGTTTAGGGAGAAGATGCACCAGATTGTAAAGTGGAGACTACAAGAAGACCACAACGAAGAACTAGGTTAGTATATATGTACGTGTGTATTGAATTGGGGAAATAGAAACGACGGGGAGGCTCCGTTCCTCCACCCCCCCCTCTCTCCCCGTAGCCCTCAGTGGTACACAACCCCACAACAGGCTACAGCAGTGCACTCAACCCACCGCCGCCCCACACCGAACCCAGGGTTATTGTGCGGTTCAACCCCCCAGTGGACGATGCACACATTGTTCGGCCGCCAATGGACCCTCCTCCCCCCCCCCCCCCCACGGGAACGTCTCATTTCAGACGAGTGTAACCCCAATGTTTGCGTGGTAGAGTAATTATGGTGTATGCGTACGTGGAGACTGTTTGCGCAGCAATCGCCGACATAGTGTGAGGTGGAATAAGGGGAACCAGCCCGCATTCGCCGAGGCAGATGGAAAACCGCCTTAAAAACCATCCACAGGCTGGCCGGCACACTGGACCTCGACACTAATCCGCCGGGCAGATTCGCGCCGGGGACCGGCACGCCTTCCCGTTCGGGAAGCAGCGCGTCAGACCACACGGCTACCCGGCCGGGCCTACTAGGTAAGTACTATACTCTGCACCAAAGAGTACTGATTTATTGTCGTACACCAGAGTCGTCACGGCGGTGCGTATGTTTACCTGAAGCATACATGGATGACTTTATCGAATACACCCGCCATGGTTGGGGACACTATGCGGTGTCAAAGTACACAAACAATATCGTTTCGTAATTTATGTTTCTAATGACCGACACAGTGTACAATGAGTTATAAGAAAATGTGTCGTTTGTGAGATGGTGAAGCACCCAAATCGACATAGTTTGACAGAACTACATCCAATTACTCCCATTAAACCACTGAAGTTGGTGCCCCTTGAAGCAGCTGGCCACCTACCACAAGCTAGGGGCGGGGTAAAATATATAACTGAATTTTCTTTTGCGAAGTACCGTCGCATGTATGCAGTGAAAATACAAACTTCTGCACCTGTTGTCAGAAGGACTACAAATGAGTATTCCCCGAGTGTTGGTAAGCCGGTACAAATATTAACTGTTAATGCTTCCAACTATACAATCAGTAAGTGAAGATAATTTTTGAAAGAACAACAGATAAAGCAATTCTAGATTCACGCTTCCACACAGAAGCAAGTCAGGTAGGGACAGTATTCAAAGAGTTTAACAGGTTCATTAGGACATATGCTCCTCAAAAAGACTGACACCAACTGAGTTGATATTTGGAAAGACTGAAATTGGCGAGTGGGTCAAACCACTACCGCGAGATCCTCAAAATGAAACATTGTTTGAAGGAAAGATCAGGCAGGCATTAACAATTCTTAATGCACGAGCAGAAAGGAGAAAACAAACGTATGGTAATAAATTTGGGTATAAGTTGTAAGGGATCCGTGATCCCACGAACATAGATGCTAGTACCAGACACCCAGGTCGCGCTGCAGTAGGCAGTGAGACGAGTGTTGAGTGAGTAGTAGTACCGGAGAGTGTCAAGCGAGCGGTGGTGCTGGAGAGACAGGCAAGAATGGTGGTTGAGTGAGTTGTAAACAGTAAAATTCACAGGAGTATGACGAGTGAGCACGTCTCCCTGATCGTCTTGCGGTTGACCCACACTAATACCGATTCGCGAGTGATATGAAACAGAAAGCGACAAGTGCCGAATTACGTGTTTCGCGTCAACCGCGTCGGCCAGCAACAACCATGGAGTGCAAGAAGGATTGTTGTGAATGTTAACCATCAGCATTGCGTGTGACGAAGTACTGAAAATCAGCAATCGGTAAAAAGATATAACCGTAATTAGACGTGTAAGGCGAAGGTAGCAACTGCCTCAGAATTTGTGTGTTTTTTGGAAATATATATCAGTTTGTACGTCGCAACCTTTGTGGTCCTTAATAACAGACAAACTTTCGACCATTCCACTATTCAATCTCAGAACAGCCGCACTCGGTTGAAATACCCCCGAAACCAGCAGAAAAACCGATAGCCTTTCTTCCATTAAGCACACGGTCATACAATCATAATAATTAACTGTTTGGCGGCTACGATAAATTACACAAAACCCAATAAGGAATTGAAACGAAAGTGTTTTAAAGTGCATCTTTCAAGTCGGAGAGGAGGTACTCTTATGCATACAACACAAATCTAGCAAACTAAAGAGACTAAACTGTAAGTGGAAAGCCACACGTGACAGTCGACTTCACAAATCCTGGGTGCTATCTTTTGGGTCAACACAATTCGGGAAAAATATGGGGATTATACCCACACAAATAGATAAAGAAGTTTGTGCGATAAAGCCAACAGGGGTAGGACAAACTATCCGACAGACACGTTCACATAACTTGAAATTAAAAAACATGTCAACTCCTACCGAACAGGCCATGAAGGCCCAACGGTACCGACCGGCCGCCGTGTCATCTTCAGAACACAGGCGTCATTGGATGCGGATATGGAGGGGCATGTAAATCCCTGGAGGGAAGGCCATAAGTCAGTTTCCGAGACCGGAGCCGCTACTTCTAAATCAAGTTGCTCTTCAGTTTGCCTCACAAGGGCTGAGTGCACCCCGCTGACCAACAGCGCTCGCCATACCGGATGGTCACCCATCCAAGTGCTAGCCCAGCCTGACAGCGCTTAACTTCGGTGATCTGACGGGAACCGGTGTTACCACTGCAGCAAGGCCGTTGGCTTAAAAAAACATGTACATATATAAATATTAATTTTAAATTTAGGTTAAGGAAGTAAACTACAGCGAAAAAAGTAAGAAAAAACAAATATAGGAGGAACTACAGCAGACTATGAGCTACCTATACCTATATCTACATACATATTCCGCAATCCACCGTATGGCACGCGGCAGAGAGTGCCTTGTACCACTTCTAATCATACCCTTTCCTGTCCCACTCGCTAACAGAGCGAGGAAAAAAAGACGAGCTAAGATGCCTCTGTATGAGTGATAATTTCTCGTATCTTATCTCCGCGGTCTTTATGCGCTACTTAGCTACTGTTGGAGACAGCAGAATCGTTCTGCAGTCAGGTTCAGATGTCAGTTCTCTAAATTTTCTCAGTAGTGTTCCTCGAGAAGAACATCGCCTTCCCTCCAGGGATTCCCATTTGAGTTCCTGAAGTACTTCAGTAACATTGCATGTTGTTCAAACCTACTAGTAATAAATCTAGCAGCCCGTCTCTGAATTTCTTCGCCCTCTTTCTTTAATCTGAGCTGTTATGGTTCTCAAACACTTGAGCTGTACTCAAAAATACGTAGATCGCAGATAGCAGTATCATCCTATATTAGGTCACTTTTACATATGAACCACACTTTCCTAGAACTCTCCCAATAAACCGAAGTCAATCATTTAATTTTCCTATCACAATACTCACATGCTCATTCCATTTCATTTCACTTTGCAACGTTACACCCAGATATTTAAACGACATGACTGTGTCAAACAGGATGCTACTAATGTTGTATCCAAACATTATGGGTTTGTTTTTCCTACACATTCGCATTAACTTACATTTCTCTACATTTAGAGCTAGCTGCCACTCATCATACCAACATGAATTTTGTTTAAGTCGTCTCATAGCCTCCTACAGTCACTCAACTTTGACATCTTATCGTACACCACAGCATCATCAGCAAAAAACCTCAGCTAGCTGCCCACCCCGTCCAGCAAATCATTTATGTACACAGAGGATAATAGCCGTCCTATCACACTTCCGTGGGGCACTGCTGGCGATACCCTTGTCTCTGATGAACACTCGCCATCGAGGACAACATATTGGGAAGCACCTCACATATCTCTGAACCTATTACATATACTCGTATGTTGCGTACAATGGGTCCCCATGTCAAAACCTTTCCGGAAGTCTAGAAATATGGAATCTCCTTGTTGCCCTTCGTACATGGTTCGCAGTATATCGTGTGATAAACGGACAAGCTGAATTTCGCATGAGCGATGCTTTCTAAAAGCATGCTGATTCGGCGACATAAAGTTATACTATTCGCAATATTTGCACTAAGCACCACGATGAGTAACTACGATTAATAAAAGGTAATACGACTAAATGATACAACTAAAGTGGGGAGAAATAAGTGTAATTTTCAGAAGATAAACATCAACTGAAGCTGTAATGAAACCCTCGCTATACTGTCCAGTGAGTAAAATGCTTAAATGGTTCAAATGGCTCTGAGCACTATGGGACTTAACTGCTGAGGTCATCAGTCCCCGGCCGGCCGGATTGGCAGAGCGGTTCTAGGCGCTACAATCTGGAACCGCGCGACCGCTACGGTCGCAGGTTCGAGTCCTGCCTCGGGCATGGGTGTGTGTGTTGTCCTTAGGTTAGTTAGCTTTAAGTAGTTCTGAGTTCTAGGGGACTGATGACCTCAGCAGTTAAGTCCCATAGTGCTCAGAGCCATTTCATCAATCCCTTAGAACTTAGAACTACTTAATCCTAACTAACTTAAGGACATCACACACATCCATGCCCGAGGCAGGATTCGAACCTGCGACCGTAGCGGTCGCGCGGTTCCAGACTGAAGCGCCTAGAACCGCTCGGCCACAACGGCCAGCTAAAATGCTTAAAAGACGAGTCTTTAATGTCTGCAATGCAAAGTGTTGTAACGTTAAGTTGCCAACGCTCGAAAGAGAAACACATAACATAGCCAGAATTTAATCAGAATGAACTCAGTTTTAGTACTTATGGAGTGCACAAGACATGAGAATAAATGTTTCGTAAAAGTGGAGAAGAGTTCGCTCTTAAACTACTCTACACGTGTTGTGCTTATGTACAGGGCTATTACAAATGATTGAAGCGATTTCATAAATTCACTGTAGCTCCATTCATTGACATATGGTCACGACACACTACAGATGCGTAGAAAAACTCATAAAGTTTTGTTCGGCTGAAGCCGCACTTCAGGTTTCTGTCGCCAGAGCGCTCGAGAGCGCAGTGAGACAAAATGGCGACAGGAGCCGAGAAAGCGTATGTCGTGCTTGAAATGCACTCACATCAGTCAGTCATAACAGTGCAACGACACTTCAGGACGAAGCTCAACAGAGATTCACCAACTGCTAACTCCATTCGGCGATGGCATGCGCAGTTTAAAGCTTCTGGATGCCTCTGTAAGGGAAATCAACGGGTCGGCCTGCACTGAGCGAAGAAACGGTGAACGCGTGCGGGCAAGTTTCACGCGTAGCCCGCGGAAGTCGACGAATAAAGCAAGCAGGGAGCTAAACGTACCACAGCCGACGGTTTGGAAAATCTTAAGGAAAAGGCTAAAGGAGAAGCCTTACCGTTTACAATTGCTACAAGCCCTGACACCCAATGACAAAGTCAAACGCTTTGAATTTTCGGCGCGGTTGCAACAGCTCATGGAAGAGGATGCGTTCAGTGCGAAACTTGTTTTCAGTGATGAAGCAACAATTTTCTTAATGGTGAAATAAACAGACACAATGTGCGAATCTGGGCGGTAGAGAATCCTCACGCATTCGTGCAGCAAATTCGCAATTCACCAAAAGTTAACGTGTTTTGTGCAATCTCACGGTTTAAAGTTTACGGCCCCTTTTTCTTATGTGAAAAAAAACGTTACAGGACACGTGTATCTGGACATGCTGGAAAATTGGCTCATGCCACGATTGGAGACCGACAGCGCCGACTTCATCTTTCAACAGGATGGTGCTCCACCGCACTTCCATCATGATGTTCGGCATTTCTTAAACAGGAGATTGGAAAACCGATGGATCGGTCGTGGTGGAGATCATGATCAGCAATTCATGTCATGGCCTCCACGCCCTCCCAATTTAACCCCATGCGATTTCTTTCTGTGAAAGATTCAGTGTTTAAACCCCCTCTACCAAGAAACGTGCCAGAACTGCGAGCTCGCATCAACGATGGTTTCGAACTCATTGATGGGGACATGCTGCGCCGAGTGTGGGAGGAACTTGATTACCGGCTTGATATCTGTCGAATCACTAAAGGGGCACATATCGAACATTTGTGAATGCCTAAAAAAACTTTTTGAGTTATTGTATGTGTGTGCAAAGCATTGTGAAAATATCTCAAATAATAAAGTTATTGTAGAGCTGTGAAATCGCTTCAATCATTTGTAATAACCCTGTATAAGTGATGAACTGACTATACTGCGGGTAGTATAAATACACTGATGGAAAAAAACAGCAGCACCAAGAAGGAGTTGCGATGTAAAAGATAGTCGGTAGGCTGATTCTATATCTGAAATATGATGTCTATTCCGGTTACGCGCCAGTCGCCTATAAAAGGCGCTAGTGGCTCCACTATAAGGACGCAAATCTGATTTGCTTTAAATGAATGTTAGTCAAGAATGCATTTAACTCACTGAGTTTAACGAGGTCCCGTAACAGGGCTGTGAGAAGCTGGATTTTCCTCTTACGATGTTGCTAAAAGGCTTGGCAGGAATGCAGCCACTGTACGTGATTGATTGCACGACTGGTCACGAGAATGAACGCTCGCAAGAGGACGGGGCTCTGGACGGCCACAAGGCACAACCGTGAGGGAAGACGATCGTGTCCGGCTTATGGCTCTGGCCGTTCGTACAATCTGAGCTGTAGTTGGCACCACAGTGACACAAAGAACTGTTACCAATCGGTTATTCAAGGACAGCTCATAGCCGGACGCGCCGTAATGTGGATTCCACTGACACCAAACCACCGCCATTTGCGACTTCAGTGGTGTCAAGCGATAGCTCACTGGAAGACATGGTGGAGGTCTGTTGTGTTTTCTGATGAAAGCTGGTTCTGCCTCAGGGCCAGTGATGGCCTTGTGTTGGTTAGAAGGGGGCCAGTCGAGGACCTGCTCCCAGCTTGTCTGTGTGCCAGACAACTGAGCCTAGACCCTTAGTTACGGTCTGGGGGTGCGAATTCGTAAGACAGCAGGAACACTCTCGTGGTTATCCCACACACCTTGACTGCATATTTGTACATCAGTCCGGTGATTCGACCTGTCGTGCTGCCATTCATGAACGGCAGTCCAGAGGCTGTTTTCCAACAGGATAACGCTTGCCCACATACCGCTGCAGTAATCCAGCATGCTCTACAGTGTGTCCTGCTCGACCACGACATCTGTCTCGATTCGAGCACATATGGAATATCATTGGACGACAACTCCAGCGTCATCCCCAAACAGCATTAACCGTCCCTGTATTAACTGACCAAATGCAACAGGCGTGGAACTCCAGCCCAAACACTCACATCTGGCACCTGTCCAGTTCAGTGCATGGTTGTCTGCATGCTTGCATGCGATATTCTGGCAGCTATACTCGTTGTTAATGTAGCAGCAGCTTACACTTGCAATTCTTTATTTAGCGGTTACATTAACCTGTGATCTTGCAATGTTAATAACTTTAATATTTTTCCTAGACAAGTGAATTCCAGAAATTTCATTACTCTCCATTAATTATGTTTTAGTGTTACGATTATTTTTCCGTGATTGTAGTTTATTTAGTATTAGATATATGGGAATGATGCAAGTGCACATCCCAAATGACAGGAAACGATGTATGAATGCAGTGGTAGGCTCTGTGTGGACCCTGTTGATAGAGAATATCACTATGTATAAATGTGTAGGTATGTCTGATGACGAATGATGTTTAGAGTAGTGAAACTCACATGAACGTTCAATACTGTCAATAGGAAAACAGTCATGAACGTAATCCAAGAAAACATTCTAGTCCTGACGTATTTACTGTGAGCTGCGTATAAGTAACTGAAGCATCCAGTTTAAAACGTTTGACAATTTATGCTTTTGCTGATTAGTATAACGCATTTAGCTGTTAAAAGAAGAGTCAACCATCGCCTTTTCCCTATGGATGATTTAGCCAAAAGCATTCCACAAAAATTAACATATGTAACCACTAATAGATAGCGAGATATTTACGCAAAATTACATTTTTAAGTGTTTTACAAGCCAGATACTATGTAAAAACGCTGTGTTGCACTTACTTGAAATCAATGCATTAGTACTCACGATACAACGAAGAAGAACTAGCGAGATGAATATCCGTAGTTACAAGATTAATTTATTAAGTATAATTAAAAGTACGCAAACATATGTGTCGCTATCCAAAAGACAGAATGACCTTTACAGTGAGGATTATACAGTCACACGTATTGAAAATATTTATGTTGAGAGGTGCGAACAATACCAGTAGTGCAAGAAAACTTTTTTTTTTTTTTTTTTTTTTTTTTTTTTTTTTTTTTGACGCAACAGTAGTATTTTAAATTTGCCACATCTATGCGCAGGCTGCAGCCCACAACTTCACTCGCTTCTACGCACACGAAATAGATTTCGTGGAGAAGAGGTATGGTGGATAATGGCCTGACAGTAAGAGCTTGTTCTGGAATTAAATTTCTGACGTGCTGAAGAGTCTCTTAAAACTAACTTTTAATAGGATTTAAAAATGCGTGCTAACTGCAACTCGAACATGGACCTCTGCCTCTTACGGGGACTACGCTCAACCAGCTGACATGAGCGAACACTTCTGACAGTCAATTTCAAAATTTCTGTGCGCTTCTGCAAGTATCCATCTCTCCAAACTCGGCAGAGACTTTGCTTCTAACGAAACGGGGCTACAGTCGTCGGAAGAAGGCATGTAATGGGGGACTGACTTGATATCAACACAGACGTTTGCCGATAAGATAACACAAAAATAGTGATAGTGAATGTCGAAAACAGCGTGTAGAACTGTGATGACTCCTGACACGCGGGGCTCAAATTGCGAACGAACACGTACCTGAAAGTTCTTTTAATAAGTGTGGCAGGCAGGTAAACAAAGGGTCAAGCTCCAAAAAAGGAAAATATGAGTTACTGATGAGATTCCGCTGTAAGTGCCAAGGCGAATAACATTATTTCTGACACAAACGCCAGAACAGCGGGAAACAGTGTTTACAGCTGTGTGATGGCGCTTGTGCCTAAGACCAACATCGATGTTCAAGAAATGCGCCAACTCTCTGTTAGTGTCTTGACTTGATTTGATTTATTATTGGTCTTGTAGATCATACAATTTGTACAGCAAAGCACATCATGATATAGGACAAGTCAATTTGAAAAATTATGTTAAGATGCTATATGACGAGAGATGACAGTAGTGGCACATAACTCACATAGCAGAATACATATAGGATATATAGACAAAATATAAAAAAGGTGGTGTGTGATGAGAGATGACAGTGGTGCATACTGCACATAGCAGAATACATATTAGAGATACAGACAGAGTATGAGTAACAAACAATAATTAAATTATCTTACTAAGTAGAAATATCTACAAGTGAATATCCAGCTTATTACATGTAATTAAAATATTGTGGTACATAGTTCACATAGCAGAATACATATATGAGATACAGACAGAATATAGATAAGATACAATAATTAAATTAACTTACTAAGTAGAAACATCTACAACTGAATAAAAAGCTTATTGCCAGTAATTAAAATTTTGTTTCAAGAAATTCATGTACGGAATAGAAACAGTGATTTAGTAGCAATTCATTTAATTTAATTCTCATTATTTTTGGGTTTTTGCTTGTTTTTATGTCTGTTGGGAGGTGGTTGTATATTTTAATACCCATACATTTAACCCCATTCGCATATAATTTTGTGTTATGGGCTATAATTTGTAACTGTGTTTTGTTTCTGGTGTCATGTGTGTGGCGGTCTGCATTACTGTCGAGGGCGTCCAAGTGCTGTACTGTAAAACAAGCTAGTTCCAACATATAGAGGCATGGCAGTGGCAGGATTTTTAGCTGTTGAAATAGTGGTTTAAAGTGTTCACTTCTTTTTTTACATTTCATTATTCTTACTACTTGATTTTGTAACTTGAAAATTGTGAGACAATCAGAGCTCTTTCCCCAGAAGATTAGGCCATAGCTCAAGACAGACTCAAACAGGACATGGTACCCTAAACTTTTGTGACAATGCCTCAATATGTGGTTTCCAATTTAGTGTGTTACTGATGGTAAGTCCAAGAAATTTGGTGTCCTGCCTGTTCGTAATGTCATCTTTGCCGATGACTATAACTGCATTGAAGGGGGTTAGATTTTGTCTAGTATGGAAGTTCACCACTTACAGTTTTTTGAATATTTATGAGTAGTCTATTTGCTTCAAACTACGATTGTAAATGACAAGTAGTTTCATTAACTGCATCTTGCAGTGTGTTACCTCTACTGGTTATCAGGATATTTGTGTCGTCCGCATACAGAAAGGAGCTGCCATTTGGTATGTGTTCTGGGAGATCATTTACGAACAATATGAAAAGAACACGGCCAAGGACAGATCCCTGACGGATGCCATTTGTTGTATGTAGTATATCTGACCAGCAGTGCCTGAATGTCTCTGATTTTCTTATTTCTACATATTGCTTTCTTTGACTAAGGTAGCTATGAAACCAATTGTGGGCTACACCCCTAATCCCATACTTATGGAGTGTCTTGTCGTGCACTTGTGTGAGTTGCTAAACAACTGAAGTATCTCTGTGGTTTGTTTGCAACAATAGGGAATTGCTGAAGTAATTATTACATGTAAATAGTACACAATACTGAAAAATCAAAATAATGCAGCAAACCGGAGGAATAGAGGTGAAGGTAGAGCTCAAAGTGAAAGGAATAGACTAGGCAGCGAAGGAAAGGAATGTACTCGAAAAGACAATATTGTGGTTCCAACTAAGGAGGCTCCCAATTACCAGGTAGAACTTTACTGTCATTTTAGTTTTTATTATAATGCTTGGAATCAACGTAAGTAATGTTAAAGTATTTTAATGCGTTTAATTTATTACTGAAACGAATTTCGTAGACAAAAATAATCGTTCTGATTACGAGGTTGTTGTTATTTACTCGCATGGAATCATTTACTTACCTAACAGAACATACGGAAATAGAACACAAGTATTTGGTGAAAGGATATTCTTTCATGTCTTGTGATGGTGATTTTGCTCACATTGAAAAACAAAAGAGGATAACTGTGTGTGAAGTTCCGAAAGATTTAATTAACCACATCACTGAATCTACTCGCATATCACCAATCGCAGAGGTTATTACGCAAGAAAAGGATTTTTACAACTTTGTCAGCTGCGGTAAAAAAATGAACTTCATCAATGTGCATATTTCAAAAGAATAGTAGATCAGATTGACTGCTGAACAGATAGGGGTACTGCAAGTTGTGTCAACTGTCAGTGCAATTGAACAGTTCAAGGAACATTGAATCTTAAAAAAAACGTGAAGCCTTCTGGTGCCCAACAAGTGCAGCTGGAAAAAATGCACTGTGAACCTAGGTTGTCTGAAGAAAAAAGAAGGGATCTAGCTGAAATGATACCGTCTGTAAAAGAGGAGACTAAGTAGTTTTACGAGAACCTTGTGAATGAGTGAAATTGGGTATCATGGCACTTGTATCGTTATTTATGTTGAAACTGTTGCATACACAACGTTTCATTTTCTTTAAATTTTGTATCATTTTGTTGTTAAACCTACTGGCGTAGAATAGAAGAACATATATGACATGAACCTGCACAGTTTTTGTTTTTGTGTCGCAATCCTCAATTTTTATACCGATTTTGTATAATTGCTATACATAGTTTGTTGATTATCTCTAAATGAGATTTTTGGCGCTTGACCCAGCATTTACTTGCATGCCACAAATGACGATGATGAAGTCTATTAGAATTTCCTATCGTCTCCTATACTGAAACACACATTTGTTCCTTCTTACATCTCTCTGATGTGAAAATAAACCGTATTTACTAGAATCCGTGCTTCGTTCCCGATGTACTGGGACATCACGCTTTGTACCATTTTCAAACTGTTTTGTTAGAACTATATTGTATCAGCTGCTGTAAAGAACCCATGGGAATATAATTGTGGCATTTCATCTCCTAATGCTGAGAGTTCTGTCTGCATAAATGAATAGGCTAACAGTACAGGGCAATCAGAAATGAATGTAGAGGCTACAAACGGCTGTAACTGTTTAATATGTATCGATATAGAGATAAGAATTACAGAGAAATTAAAGGAAAATATAATTTTGTAACTGTTCACAATGACTCTCCTTGATCACACGGATAACAGTTAAGTGATAATCCATTTCAAGCCACACATTTTGAAGCATATGTGGCAGTTATAAATGTGCCTTTTCAGTTCTGAAATTATTTTCAGCAATACACTAGCTCTTCCTCATTACTCCATAGAAAGGCCCAGAGATGGAGATGACCGGATTAGAGCACAGGGTCATCATGTCCAGCACGAAAGTTTTAACGATTTTCAAGATGCTGGTTTTAAAATGCGGGAACCTACATACCCCGCTTCCGATTCACTGCACTTGCCCAGCGATCGAATTTTTAAGCTTTTACATTCCACGAAATGTCTAAGATAGACCACTATGTACTAAATATTTTCAGATGTTCGCGGTCACTATATTGATTCTGAACTGCAGTGTACTTCATAGCACGTTTGCATTAGAGCTGGAAATGTTTTCAAAATATATGCAAAGCACACTGGCACCACAGCTCCTAGGGGCACAATTCCTGAATAGAATACTCTCGGCGTTCAAGCTGTTCACTCAAGTAGAAATTCGAGATTTCGAAGCTTTCGTAGTTCTGGGAAGGAGAAGTATCCCTTAACTCGTTACCTTCTTAGACCTTTTGGAACGCGTGCTGGAGCAGTTAATGTTGTTTTTAGAATTTGGTACTGAGCTTACACTGAGATGACAAAAATCATGGGATAGCGATATGCAAATGTACAGATGGCGGTAGTTTCGCGTACGCGAGGTGTAAAAGGGCAGTGAATTGGTGGAGATGTCATTTGAACGCAGGTCATTCACCCCAAAAAGGTTTCCAACCTGATTATGACAGACGACGGTAATTTACAGGAATCGAACACGAAATGGTAGTTTGAGCTAGACACAAGGGACTTCCCATTTCGAAAATGGTTAAGGAATTCAATATTCCGAAATCCATAGTGTCAAGAGTACGCCGAGAATACCAAATTTCGGGCATTACCTCTCACCACGGACAACGCAGCGGCCGACGGCCTTCACTTAACGACCGAGAGCAACGGCGTTTGTGTAGAGTTGTCAGTGTGAACAGCCAAGCAACACTGGGTGAAACAACCACAAAAAACAATGTGGGGTATACAATGAAAGTATCCGTTAGCACTGTGCACTGGCGTTAATAGGCTATGGTAGCAGAAGAACGATACAAGTGCCTCTGCTAACAGCACAACATCGCCTGCAGCGCCTCTCCTGTGCTTGTGACCATATCGGTTGGACCCTAGACGACTAGAAAACCGTGGCTGGTCAGTTGAGTGCCGATTCCAGAGCTAATGATAGGGTTCGAGTGCGGTGCATACCCCACGAAGCCACGGACCCAAGTTGTCAACAAGACACTGTGCAAGCTGATGGTGGCTCCATGATGGTGTGGGCTGTGTACATGGAATGGACTGGTTCCTCTGGTCCAACTGAACCGATTATGTTAGGCTTTTTAGGGACCATTTACAGCCATTCGTGCACTCCATGTTCCCAAAAACCAACGATGCCGTGTCACCAGGCCAGAATTGTTCGCGAGTGGTTGAAGAACATTCTGGACAATTCAAGCAAATGAATAAGCCACCCAGATGGCCCGACATGAATCCTACCAAACATTTATGGGGCACAATTGGGAGCTCAGTTCGTGTACAAAATCATGCACCGGCAGCACTTTCGCTATTATGGACGCCTATACCGGCAGCATGGCTCGGTATTTCTGCAGAGGATTTCCAGCGACTCTTCGAGTCTGTACCACTTCGAATTACTGCACTGTGACAGGTACAAGGAGGTCCGACACGAAATTGAGAGGTATTCCATGACTTTTGTGACCTCAGTGTACATTGAAGAAATTCTTACATACACTCCTGGAAATTGAAATGAGAACACCGTGAATTCATTGTCCCAGGAAGGGGAAACTTTATTGACACATTCCTGGGGTCAGATACATCACATGATCACACTGACAGAACCACAGGCACATAGACACAGGCAACAGAGCATGCACAATGTCGGCACTAGTACGGTGTATATCCACCTTTCGCAGCAATGCAGGCTGCTATTCTCCCATGGAGACGATCGTAGAGATGCTGGATGTAGTCCTGTGGAACGGCTTGCCATGCCATTTCCACCTGGCGCCTCAGTTGGACCAGCGTTCGTGCTGGACGTGCAGACCGCGTGAGACGACGCTCCATCCAGTCCCAAACATGCTCAATGGGGGACAGATCCGGAGATCTTGCTGGCCAGGGTAGTTGACTTACACCTTCTAGAGCACGTTGGGTGGCACGGGATACATGCGGACGTGCATTGTCCTGTTGGAACAGCAAGTTCCCTTGCCGGTCTAGGAATGGTAGAACGATGGGTTCGATGACGGTTTGGATGTACCGTGCACTATTCAGTGTCCCCTCGACGATCACCAGTGGTGTACGGCCAGTGTAGGAGATCGCTCCCCACACCATGATGCCGGGTGTTGGCCCTGTGTGCCTCGGTCGTATGCAGTCCTGATTGTGGCGCTCACCTGCACGGCGCCAAACACGCATACGACCATCATTGGCACCAAGGCAGAAGCGACTCTTATCGCTGAAGACGACACGTCTCCATTCGTCCCTCCATTCAAGCCTGTCGCGGCACCACTGGAGGCGGGCTGCACGATGTTGGGGCATGAGCGGAAGACGGCCTAACGGTGTGCGGGACCGTAGCCCAGCTTCATGGAGACGGTTGCGAATGGTCCTCGCCGATACCCCAGGAGCAACAGTGTCCCTAATTTGCTGGGAAGTGGCGGTGCGGTCCCCTACGGCACTGCGTAGGATCCTACGGTCTTGGCGTGCATCCGTGCGTCGCTGCGGTCCGGTCCCAGGTCGACGGGCACGTGCACCTTCCGCCGACCACTGGCGACAACATCGATGTACTGTGGAGACCTCACGCCCCACGTGTTGAGCAATTCGGCGGTACGTCCACCCGGCCTCCCGCATGCCCACTATACGCCCTCGCTCAAAGTCCGTCAACTGCACATACGGTTCACGTCCACGCTGTCGCGGCATGCTACCAGTGTTAAAGACTGCGATGGAGCTCCGTATGCCACGGCAAACTGGCTGACACTGACGGCGGCGGTGCACAAATGCTGCGCAGCTAGCGCCATTCGACGGCCAACACCGTGGTTCCTGGTGTGTCCGCTGTGCCGTGCGTGTGATCATTGCTTGTACAGCCCTCTCGCAGTGTCCGGAGCAAGTATGGTGGGTCTGACACACCGGTGTCAATGTGTTCTTTTTTCCATTTCCAGGAGTGTATTAAACATAAAAGATGATGAATGACTGTTGAACTCGGCAGACACTATTATTTAGGTATTCAACTGTTTTCATTATAAAACGATCGACTTGTCACGATGGTAGGCACTGTTCTCACAACTGAGTAGAGTGGAGCTCAAATCCCGCCTACCCATTCTGATTTGGGTTTTCTGTTGTCCCCCAAATTATTTCAGCCTAACAGAGGAATGGTTCCTGTATGGGGGAAAGCAGTTTTCCTCTCTCTTCCTTCTTCAGCTGAGTATATATGACCACCAAGGCGTATGAAATACGCAATTTAGTGGGGAGACCACGAAGACTCACTGTGGCTTAGTAACTGTATTATAAACTTTCTACGAAAGCAGAGAGAGCTTCGGTAACAAACAAAAGTTGAACCTGGTTAAATCAGCGTGCATTCAATGAATTCGAGAGTAAAATTCTATCTACCTCTTTGGCGAAGAATCCTAAGAAGGTTTTACCTTCCAGAAAGACTGTAAAGTGGTCGAAGCAATCTACCCAGTAGCTCAGTGATCTTAGTGACAGTGGTATGGGGATGGGAACGAGAAAGAAAGAATGTCATCTTCTGAAATCGTTTCATTGAGGAAGATCGTACTACTGATACTCCATTCAGTCGACTCACGAACACCGAAATTACACAAACTGCAATTGACAATCGCGAAATATTAAGTCGTCCACCTCCGTTGCCGAGTGGGACCCGTGTTCGAATCCCGTTACTGCCAGGAATTTTTCCTTGGTGGGAGGACTGGATCGGTGTATACTCAGCCTCGTGATACCAACTGAGGAGCTACCTGATTGAGAGGTGGCGGCTCCATGGGCCGGAAAACGACAACAGCTGAGAGTGCGATGTATGCATGACAGAACAATTCGGAGGAACATTGCATCGCGCTTCGGAACTACGCACGCACTGCAACATCGTGTTTATCCGCCGACACCGGGACTTTCAGTTAAGATGTCTCCCTTGTATAGGAATATGCATAATGGAGGTATGAGTACGGGTTGTAGACGTATGGTTGACGACATATAGAAGTTTGGGTCTGGCCGTGAGTCGTCCACGAATAGCCTAATGGTAAGGCGACCTCACGCGATTAGTCCCAGTCCGGCACATATTTTCACAATCGTCATTCCAGTATACAGCTTATGGTTGTTCATACTCGCAACTGCGAATATATTTCGGCTGTTCTATAACAGCTGCAGTCGCCGGAGTGCCTGTTTCTTCTGGGATGCATGTTTGTCTGAAGGAACATTGGATCGTACCTCTGAACAACACAGGTACTGCAATATTGCAGGTACCGTTGAAGTTGATCTGTTGTAGGGTTGTGGGAAACATTTTACATTATATTATTGTGACCTTTCTGAAGCGCCTTTACCACCTTCAGAGAAATCAACAGGAATTCCGTGTCAAGCGATTGTATGAAACATGTAACTATGATAGTAAGCAGCGAAATGCAGGAATTTCTGGAGAAGATCGGCGTTTAATATGAGGAACGGCAGTTGATTCTAGTGTAACATATTACTCCTAAATAGGCGAAAACATTGATTACTGTTTCGTTAAAGTAGTGCTCCAGTATTAGTGCACAGAGCACCCTCCAGCAGCAGTATTGATAGTAATACTAAGTTCATATAGACCGTTCATCTTCTTTGTTACGTAGCTTTGTGAATAAGTGAACGGTAGTGCCTCTGTAAGAGTTTGAGTATTTTTCGATCCTTAGCGTCGCGTGAGCTGACTGTATTGGAGATACGGCGTAGCAACAGTACTTAGATTGTAAGTTATTTAGCGACTGCTCGGGCCAGTAGCGTACTCCTTGTTGGATCATTAAACGCAGCTAGGATGCAGGGTTCATTGACCACCGTCCAACAACAGATGGAAGCTGCGCTGGCCACCATGGGCATGCTCCAAGCTGCTGCACTGGGTTGTGGTGACACTAAGGCACCTGCAGCGAAAGCTGCGGTACTTCTGGTGTATCTGTCGTCGCGATGGAACCTCGATATCGCAGTGTCTTCCGATAAGCCCAACCTTGGGCGGTTCACGTTCACCGTAAGTAAGTGGCAAACAGTGGCAGGGTCACATCGCTCTCAGTGGAAGACAGAAGTAGGTACTGGCCACACGGCCACCCCATCACAGCTTAAAATCATACCTAAGGTCTTGCCTATTGCTGGAAATACGAGGGTTGCCCAGAAAGTAATGCACCGTTTTTATTCTCTCAGCCGAAAAAATGCTACGAATGTCAAACGTTAGGTTTGTATTATTTTGAAGTCTCCTGAGTGAGCGCGCCAAGTTTTCGTCACTTCCGACAGATACGAGGTGTGGCCAGAAAAAAACCGGACTAGTACTGGTGAAACAATAAAACGAATGCAATAAGGCTGAAAGTCGCGTGGCCTGTCACGTGACTCTCGCTCCGCTTACTGCTCGAGTTTCAAGTGCCTCCTGCACTCAGTCTGCCCGTGGCGTCTGTTTTAAGTAGTTGACGGTTTGTCTGTGCGTCGGAAAATGTTGAGTGTACAGAAAGAACAGCGTGTTAACATCAAATTTTGTTTCAAACTAGGAAAATCTGCAAGTGAAACGTTTGTAATGTGACAACAAGTGTACGGCGATGATTGTTTATCGCGAACACAAGTGTTTGAGTGGTTTAAACGATGGCCGCGAAGACACCAATGATGACACTCGCACTGGCAGACCATTGTCAGCAAAAACTGATGCAAACATTGAAAAAATCGGTAAACTTGTTCGACAAGATCGCCGTTTAACAATCAGAGCAGTGTCTGATTTAACAGGAGTTGACAAGGAAAGTGTTAGGCAGATTCTTCATGAAAGTCTCAACATGAACAAAGTGTGTTCAAAAATGGTTCCAAAGTGCCTCACAATTGAACAGAAGGAACGCCGAAGAATGATTTGTTCTGACATCCTGGAAAACATTGAAAGTGATCCCACCTTCTTACAAAATGTTATTACTTGCGACGAATCGTGGTTTTTTATTTACGATCCCGAAACTAAACGCCAATCGATGCATTGGAAAACTCCTGGTTCTCCACGACAAAAAAAAGCACGAATGTCAAAATAGAAATTCAATGCAATGATGATTGTTTTTTTTTGACATCAAAGGGATTGTGCACATTAATTGGGTACCAGAGGGACAAACAGTGAATCAGCATTACTACATTAGCGTCCTGGCTACCCTACGTGAGCGAGTACGGAGAAAACGGAACGATTTGTGGAGAAAAAAGTCATGGATCCTTCACCAACACAAAGCCCCAGCTCACAGTGCGTTGTCAGTGAAGACGTTTTTGGCAAAACACAACATTCCCATCTTAGATCATCCACCCTACTTACCTGATTTGGCCCCCTGTGACTTCTTTCTTTTCCCTAAAGTCAAGTCAGCTTTGAAAGGAACTAGATTTGAGACTGTTGAAGCAGTAAAAGAAAAAGCGACGGAAGTAATGTATGGACTTACCGAAAATGATCTGCAGCATTGCTATGAACAGTGGAAAATTCGTATGGAGCGATGTAGAGACCAAGGAGGAGAGTACATTGAAGGAGATAACATGAAATTGTAAATAAATGTTTTTTCCAGCATCAGTCCGGTTTTTTTCTAGCCGCACCTCGTAGCGAAGCTGAAGGACAGTTTCAAAATGGAGCCTATAGGTGATGTATGATACAACCAATGTGCCGTGATTGAATTTCTCACTCCAGAGAAAGAAACTGTGAGCAATATTCACAAAGGCTAGTGCAAAGTCTATGGAGCATCTGTTGTCGACAGAAGTACAGTTAGTCGCTGGGCACGGAGGGTGAGGTCATCAGAAGGCGGTTCGGCGGAGCTCGACGATTTGCCGCAGGTGGGGAGACCATCCACAGTTGTCACCTGACATGTTGCAGCGAGGTGATGTTGTCATTCGCAAGGACAGACTCGAGAAGACATTTTGATGACGATGAGGAAGTGATTTATATAGTGAAGCACTGGCTCCGCTACCAGGACAAGGATTGTACCGACAGGGCATACACGCCCTCGTTTCACGCGGGAGGAAGGGTATAGAAGGGGATGGACATTACGTGGAAAAACAGTGTGTGTAGATAAAACACCATTCTTTCGTGTGTGTAATTCTCATTATCTTCAATAAAGTGATGTTGAAGAAAAAGACGCGGTGCTTTACTTTCTGGGCAACCCTTGTATATCGGAGCAAGACTAAACGCTTGGACTGGGACCACTTTCACTGAATAGTCCAGACCAGCACAGAGGATGCGTTTGCAGGCCATGGAAGGTCAATTTTAGGCCAGTAATGGAGGGTTTCACAGAAAGGTCATTGGTCACTCCATACGTTTGCCATAGCGTCTCGTCCAACACGTGAATGATGCGATGACCAAGGACACTGGCTGCAACTGAGTGCAAATAGTGTTGTAAGTGGGCTGCTTCTGTGTTGGCAGCGCTGTGTAGGGCTTTGCATTGGATCTCTGACTGCGCTTTCTTTGTAAGAGACTCTGTGGCTGGTTGGACTCGTTGTTGGCGGTTAGTCGCCAGCAGTGATGGAAGTACTGTGGGGCAGTTGGAGGTGAACAGCCAGCAGTGATGGATGTTAGATGTGAGAAGTTAGCATTGATGGAGGGTGGAGGTCTGCCAAGTGGTAGCATAGGCTAATGAGCTGTACATGTTAGACTTGGAGATTCAATATTATTCATGATTACATACCTTTGTACTAGATGTCAATGACGATTTATGTTTGTATCTGAACTGGATGTCACATCATTAAGGTAAAAAATACATTATTTGGTTTGCAACAAAATCTTTCCATTGCTAACCACATGCCTATTAGTAATTAGTGGCATTAGTAGTTGGAATCTTTTATTTAGCTGGCAGTATTGACGTTCGCTGTATTGCAGTAGTTCGTGTAATGAAGATTTTAGTGCTTAATGAAATGTATAGGTTATTGTTAAGATTTCTTTTTGGTCAGGGCCATTCTTTTGAATTAATTATTTGAAGTCAGGTTACTCTTTTTTTTTCTTTTTTTTTAGCAGTCAGATTGCGTTGTTCTAGAATATTGTGGGTCAGTGTTGACTTGATAAGAATAAGTGAAGAGAAAGTAGGTTCACTTGCAGTCAATTCCACTCAGCAGTTTAAGTAAAATATTTAATAAAGATGTTTCAGTGTTACTAATAACTCCTGACGCCTATGTTCAGAGGCTGTTCTGTGTTCCTACAGGCAGCTGACTGAACTTGTGAAGATAACTAGCTTTGAACGATGGGCGCAGCTGAGTTAGCGTTTTATAGTATAACTTCCAGAATCTGTCGTGTAAATCTGCTTAGTAGCTGAGTGGAAGTTTTAAAAGAGGAGGCTCTGACGATTCTCGGACGACGTTGGACGTGGCTTTCTGAACTACTGCTATCTGCTGGGGAATATTTGACACCCTTCAATAGGCAAGATGTGCACTACATGCAGGAGGTGGCCAGTAGGATAACGCAGCATATGTGACATGTACATTTGCGTTGTTTTAGGATAGACGATTCCTGCAGTGGTCACCCATGTCAGTTCCAGTCTGTTATTCATGTCTTATTACTTAGACAGACCATGCCTGCATGGCTAGCTGAAACAATTGTATGAAATATGGTCACCAGATTAATGTGACTCAACAATTCATCTGAAGAGTAACTGCTCACGTTAATCGAAATAGAAATGCCCAGGATCAAAGGGCATTGCTTCAATCCTTCTGGTTGGGTTGGACAGCAAAATGTGACTGTGGATCAATTCCAAAATACTGGTGAAAGACTGGTGGGAATAGCAATGCAAAACCTGTTATTTGGGTTGATTATGGAGAGAATTTCAAAACACAGGAATTCTTACATAAACTGCGTATACACTACCTGCTCAAAAGTATACGGGCACTCCATTATTGTGAGGCGTGTCCACCCTTCTGATTTATAATGGCTTGAACTCTGCTGGTGACACTTTCAATGAGGTTTGTGAATGTCTGTGGAGAAATGGCAGCCCATTCTTCCTCAATAACCGAGACCAGAGGAGATAATGTGTTGGACGCCTACGTTTAGACCGATGTTGCCACTCTAATGCATCCCAAATTCGTTCTGTTGGGCTCAGGCTGGGACTCTGGGCAGGCCAGTCCATTGCAGAATTATTATTGTCCACAAACCATTGCCTCACAGATGCTGGTCTATGACAGAGTATGTTGCCATGTTAATCAACCAATCATCATCTCCATTTGTTTCTCTGCTGTATGCAGCACACAATGCTGTTCACTGTATTTACATCCTTCCACATATAGCGTTTTCTTGTGTGTTGTTGGAGTACCACCCCGTAACCACGAAAAACACTTCCATACCATAACATCATCTCCTCCATACTTCACTGTTGGCACTACATATGATGACAGGCAACATTCCTGAGGCATTCGCCAAACCGAAACTATTTCATCAGATGACATATAATATAGCATAATTCATCATTCTAAATCACTCGTTACCAGCCATTCACTGTCAAGTGGATTCTCTCTGTACACCCCATTGAGCATCCCTTAGCACTGATTAGAGAAATGTGTGGCTTATAAGGATCTGCTCGACCATTGGACTCCAGTCTTTTTGACTATCTGCACACAGTTATTGTGCTAGCTGGACTACTGGTAGAACTTTGGAACACACAAATGATTCCTCCACTGTTTTCATGGGATTTTTTACAGCCAGCCTTCACGATGCTTGACGGCCCCTACCCGTCAGCGCATGAGGTCTGTCTGGTCTTCGTTAGCTGCGGCTGTCCCTTTGTGCTTCCATTTCACAATATATCACAAATAGCCAACTTGGGAAGCTTAAGAAAGGTTGAAATATCCCTGGTGGATATTTAGTCCACGATCGAAGTTACTGGGCCATCCTAAACGACCCATTCTGTGGTTGGTGATTCGCTATTGACAACACCATAGTCCCTGTGTCCTTTTACATTGGCAGGTCCACCTCTCGGGACATGCAGTGGTCAATTCTCTATTATGTAGGGTATCCGATTTAATAAAACAGTGTGTTCTTAACGCATTTCGTTGCACAAACTATAACGATAAAAACGTAGAGAAATCCGCTGACCGTAGAAGAAATCAAAGGAACAATTGCACCAGAGTTTATCCACACTGATCAGCCAGAACTAGTACCGACATAAACCCACCCAGGTGATAGCAGCGTCGCCGGGTGAGGAATGACTGCTTGTCAGACACACGCACGGTGCATGTTGTATCTGTGAGCGTGCTGTTCGTGTGTAGAATGACGCGACCTATCTGAGTTTGACTGAGGTCAGATTGTCGTGACCCAGAGGCTTGTTAGGAGCATATCTAAAACTGTACGACTTGTCGGGTGTTCGAGGAGTGCTGTGGTGAGTGTCTTCAACACGTGGCAAACTCAGGGTGAAACTACATCCAGACGTCATGGGACTGGACGACCACTCCTGATTACAGATGTTGGACGTACGTTGTAGGCTGGGCAGACTGGTAAAACAGGATAGGCAGCGAACTGTGGTACCGTCAGACGTTAATGCTGAGCAGCATACAGGTGTGTCTGAACACACAGTACACCCAACACTCCTAACAATGGGCCTATGCTGCCGAAGACAAATGCATGAGCAAGTGTTAATACTATTAGGTCGGCAACTACAACTGAAATGGACAAGTGACCATCGGCACTGGACGTTGGCGCAGTGGCAGAGCGTTGCATGGTCTGATGAATGCCGATACCTTCTTTATTATGCTGATGGGAGGGCGCGAATCCATCGTCTTCCAGCGGAACAGCTCCTTGGCACCTGTTTTGCGGGGCACAGACAAGCTGGTGGCGGTTCCGCGATGCTCATGTGAACATTGACCTGAGCATCAATGAGTCCAGTGGAACTCTTGCAAGGAGTATTGTACACTGGTTGCAGACCACGTACATCCCTTGTGACGACCATGTTTATCGACAGCAGTGGCATTTTTCAGCAAGATAATGCGCCATGTCACAACGCCATAAGTGTGATGGAGGTTTGAGGAACACAGCTGGGAGCTCCAATTTATGTGCTGGGCCCCCAACTCGCCAGATCTAAACCTCATCGATCTGGGATGTGATTGAACAAGTTGTCAGGGCTCATTGCCCCTCCCTAGAATTTACGGGAATTAGGTGACTTGTATGTGCAGATGTGGCGCCAACTTCCTCTAGCGACCTACCGAGGCCTCATAGCTTCCATGCCATGATGCGGCCCCACTGTTAACCTTGCCAAAGGTGGACATACCGTCTATTAGGTAGATGGTCATAATGTTCTGTCTGATCATTGTAGACCTGGGATGACAAGTCTGCTCTCTGACACTGTCCATCTAAAGTGAGCTCATGTCCCTCCCCTAAAATCGTTTTCTTCGGCTGCAATGGCTCTCCCATGTTACCACACTAACTGGTGCCATAGGCACAGTCGTCCCACAGGAACGACAGAAAAATGTGTCTGCGCTAAGTTTCGTGGAAAAGTTGATTTTGCATCAGGCCTGAGACTGATAATATCTTTGTGTTTTTCGCTGAATATTAACTTAAAGGCTTCACTCACACTTCTTGTCCCAAGTCCGTCCGACCACCCCGCCCCCCCCCCCCCCCCCCGCCCCACCGTCCCCTCCCCCTCCCGCTGGCAACATGCGACCATGAGTCATGTTCACCATGCTGCTCCTCTATCATTTCCCTCTTTAACATCAATGACAATTTTTAAAAAAAAATGTATCTAAAAACACCTAACACTGTCTCAGAATTACATGTACAGATCTGTGGTCACGAACCGAAATATTCATATCACAACAATACCTCGACATGTTACATAAATGGCTTAATGAGTTCGCAAAGTGAAGAATTTTGGTCTCATTAATAACAGAGGCTAGCATTCGTCATTGTAGTTTTTTTGCTGATTTCTCCTTTCAGTCGTAGTATGAGCGCCAAAATTACAGATACAAAGATAATTGACTGTGTCATAGAGAATCGACAAATCCTTCAACATAGAGAAGGCAACTATAACTGGCAGGATAGCTGTAGTGCTTCCAGCGCCTGCAGATTAACCGCTACAAAAGTGTATTAATTTTCGCCCCGAAGGGACCTGAACCTGGGACTCTTTGGTTGAAAATCTAACGGTCTACCGACTGAGCTGAGTACAGAAGTGATCCAGGTGATTGGAAAAATTCACAGGTCATTCGTTTTCAAAAAGGTTCGTCGAACAGTTGTGCACAATTGTGGGCCCACATCGCTGTCATCAATCTATTGTAAAATTTTTGAACATACTTGACTTTCGCGTATCATGATCTTTCTGTAGACTGACA
Source organism: Schistocerca piceifrons (assembly GCF_021461385.2). Taxonomy (NCBI): domain Eukaryota; kingdom Metazoa; phylum Arthropoda; class Insecta; order Orthoptera; family Acrididae; genus Schistocerca; species Schistocerca piceifrons. The sequence continues at coordinate 552,001,217 of NC_060143.1, forward strand.
ATCTTCCCTGTAGGTATAAAAATGTATTGCGCAAACAACGATCTTGTGAAGACCCAGATTGAGTAAATACTGAAGCCAAGGTTGATGCCATTTTCCTCGACGACCAACAGGTTTTCGATCCTGTAACTGAACTACGTCGTCTTCTTCTATACTCGGAATTTGGCAGTTTTGTATTTATTTAGTTTTGCTGCCGGATGCCCTCGTTGTCGCCGCAGTCGTCAGTTACCCGAGGGAGGAAAAAAGTCGTGTGCTCCACCTGTCTGTGAATTGTGTAAATTTTGTACCGTGAGCGATCGTATTTTAAGTCTCTGTGTATCGTATTTTCTGAGGCGTAAATTGAGGGCCACTCCAGCATTTGCCGAAAAGAGCGTGCGATACCACCCAAAAACTACACTAGTGTCCAAAGTTAAAGCAACAAACCGCCATTTCTCCGTCCTGTGTTTAATTGACGATATAACCATACAAGCTGTCAACAGATGTCCGTACGATCATGTTCTGCACGGAAGATGGCATTGCGGCCAACGGACAAGCACGCAAATAATGACGTCAGGGCACCATCCAAACGGTGTAGTGTTTGCCGTTTAGTCCCACATCCACCATCGCTGTGTGCACAGTCACAGATGGTACAGTATGGCACAAAGAAGACGTCTACCAGACTCTTTGCAATGGAGGGCCATAGGAAGAATGGAAGCAGGACAGTCGGAAAGTGATGTGGCCCGATGTTTCTCGAAGGTGGCTACACTTTATAGAGATCGAAACTGTATGTAGCAAACCAGGGAAGGGCCAAAGACATGTGACATCAAAAAAAGAGGAACGTTATTTTGCTGTAAGGGCACTATGGTACCGCCTTAGTACTGCACGCCAACTGGCATCAGACCCCGCAGCATCCACTGAACGGTGTACAGAAGGCTTCTGCAGAGTGGCCTTTATCGTCAGAGATCTGCTGTGTGTGTACATCTAGAGTGGAGTCGTTAACATGCCAACTGACGGCCGAACTGTGCGCCGATGCCCTTTTCACAGATGAGTCCCAATGTGGTCTGGAGAGTGATCCTCCACGGATTCGAATCTGGAGGGAACGTGGAACACGATTTCAGGACCCAAACATTGTGGAAAGAGACCGATATTGAGGAGGGTCCCTAATGGTGTGGGCAGGGATTATGTTGACCAATCGAATACCTCTTCATGAAATTGTACGGGTGAATCGGCAAGGTTGAACTGCTATCAGTTATTGCGACGAGATCTTGGGACGTCATGTGCGATTGTTGTGAGGTGCTGCGGGCGTGGACTTCACATTGACGGATGGTAATGCTCGACCTCACAGAGCACGGATGGCTGATTTTTTTCTTGAAAACGAAAGATACAGCACGCATAGCATGTCCTGCTCCCTCTCCCTATTTGAATCCCATAGAACATGCCTGCAGTGCACTATGGAGGCGGGTTGCATCACTTCAGCACCCACCAAGCACTCTCCGAGACTTGTGAGCAGCTCTGCAGGAAGACTGGGCGTTATTGCCTCAACAAAAGATTGATGACATCATTGGGGGCATGCTCCGTCGTTGTCAGGCCTGTATTTCTGCCAGAGATCATCACATCCCATACTGAGTACATTAATCTCACATCCCATAGGTGAGTACATTAATCAGTACTCGGAACGTGTGTGCAAATACGTAAAGTTGGAAAAACGAAGAACATTCTTGTCTACCGTTATGCATGTTGCATGTATTCTTTACATTGTTTCTACTTTAGTATCGCCTGTTTATACTGTTTTGTGGTAAAATAATTGCAACCTTGCAACATTACCATTTGTTGCTTTAATTTTGGACACCAGTGTATACCGAAGCTGACTAGTGCACCAATCGCGGCCGTCAAACAGCCGCGCGCGGATGCGGTCTGGGTTTGGCTCGTCTTACTGCTTTGCAAGATAGCTCGCTATACGAACAGGTCGACACAGTGACTGAACAAATAAACAAAATGCCAGCGTATGGAATATTAGGATATAGAGTTCCTAGCAAATAAAGCAGCATATCTTTCATAATGGTGAGAAATCTTCTGACGTACAAATGTCTTTGGGTGAACATCAAGGGAATGTTATAGAACCACTGCTGTTGACAACATACAGAAATGTTCTAGAGGATTGTGTTGGAGACTCCACGAGGCTATTCGCGAATAATGCTGTTGTACGAGGGCTATGCCGAAAGTTTTTAGCAGAATGTGTGAAAAAAAATTTATTTACAAAAAAACGTTTACAACTTTTCAAAAACTCTCCATTGTTGTTGTTGTTGTTGTGGTCTTCAGTCCTGAGACTGGTTTGATACAGCTCTCCATTAGCATGTATAAATTTTTCCATTCTCTGAAACCACTTAGAAAATGTGTCAGTCCAAGCTTCTTTTGGGATGTCACTTAGTGCACTCTCGTACGCTGCAATGGCCTCTTCATCTGATGAAAACCGCTGCCCTTGAATTTTTTCCTTATCTTAGGGAACAGAAAGAAGTCACAGGGAGCCAGGTCAGGTGAATAGGGGGGATGGGGTAACACTCGCACTTTTTCCTTCTCCAGAAAGTCCATCGTTCTGGCAGCCCTGTGCGCAGATGCATTCTCGTGATGCAGCAGAAGGTGCCCACTCTTGGACTTTGGATGCTGTGACTTCCCTGTGGCGATTACTTTTGGAAGACAATCGTTCATGTACCCTTCAGCATTGACTGTACGACGTGTGTCCAAGGTCACAGAGGTGAGATGCCCGATCTTTGTGAAAAAAGTTGCCTCCATCTTTTTTCCAGAGCTCCGACTTCGTCGAACTTTTGTGGGTGGTTCCTCCCCTGGAAAGCGCCGCACAGAAGACTGTCTCTTCATTTCAGGGTCATAATGATAGACCCACGTTTCATCACCTGTGACCATATTGTAGGTGTCTTGAGACTTCCCTCCATTGAATTTTTCGAGCATCAAACGACACAGGTCCACTCACGCCTCCTTTTGGCTTTCTGTCAGGGAATGTGGCACCCAACGGGCACATCTCTTAGTAAGGCCTAAGTGACTATGAACGATGGTCTGTGCTGCTGCTGATCCAATATTTAGGGTCCCTTCAATGTCGTAAAATGTAAGATGTGGATCTTCTCTGATCATTTTCCTCACAGCATCCATGTTTTCAGGAGTCACAGCTGTTGCTGGCCGACCGGGACGAGGTTCATCTTCAATTGACTGCCGACCCCTCGAAAACTCGCGAAACCAATTTCCAACTGTGGCTCTAGAAGGAGAAGCTTCACCAAAAACACGCAGCAAAGAAGAACGGCATTCTTCGGCACTTAAACCCTTTTTATAATCGTAAAAAATCATGGCGCGAAAGTCGTGGCGCGACAGCTCCATCCTGCACCGTCTCTGACTCAGCACTGCCTGTGCTTTCTTACCGCGCTGTGGGGGGATCACAGCTAGTCAGGGGCTGCGCGCGCACGTTCCAAGGTCGAAAAACATCGCTCTTTCGAATGAAAACAACACCATTATCCTCCGGGCTGCTAAAAACTTTCGGCATAGCCCTCGTATGTAGGTCGCAGTGCCAAAAGTACTGTAGCGAAGTCAGGCAAGATCTACAGAGTATCAGTGGTAATGCAAAGACTCCAGTTGACTTTCGTCATAAACAAACCCAAGAAGTTGCGTTAAATACCAGCAAATATCCATATTATGTGATTACACCATTCCCGAACAAACAATGGAAATAAACAAACAAACAAGGAAGGAAGGAAGCTTTGAGTTTAAGATCTTGTTGACATAGTTGTATTTAGACAGAGCTGACTCTCGAATTGAGGAAGGATGGGGAAGGAAATCGACCTTGTCATTTTCGAAGGTATCATCGCGACATTTGCGTAAAGTGACTTAGAGAAACCACGGGAAACCTTAATCTGGATGGCTGACGGGGTTTTGAAACACCATCGACCCGAATGCGAGTCCAGCGTCCTACCACTAGGCCTCTTCACTCGGTGTTTGTGGCGGATTGACCATTTATTTATTTATTTATTCCGCTATAGCCGTGTACCTATAATTTAAACACAGGCAGTATTCAGTCTTATACAGATCCTTACACCAATTATGCATTATACCTTATTACATCTCACACAATATTATATATTCCTTGTATGGTGCCAAAAGGAGGTGATTTGCAGTGTAATACACTCAGAAGGAAAACTTCAAAACGCTAAGATCACTGGTAGAACATTTATTTCGATAGCCAGTTTCAGTAAAACTGTGTTATCATCTTTGGATATTATGCTCTGCAAATTCACACGATATTCTCCGTCTGTGCTATGTATCATGCCACATCACGAATATGCATGTGAAGTTCGTGAAAATCCCTGGATATCGGCATGTCATATTTAAAATAAACAGTATGTAGAAACATAAGGTGCGCCAAAACAAATGCTCGTGCTCGCACAACAGCTGACCGTTGAGTCAGCTCAACTACTCATCGTCGCACAAAAACTGACTGTTGATTCAGCTGTTGTGTAAGCATGGGCACTTGTGCTCGACACATCTTATGATTCTACACATTGTTGATTTTAAATATGACATGCCGATATCCAGTGATCTTCACAATCTTCACAAGTATCTTCGTGACCTGACTGGATAAATACTTATGATGGAAGAGATCGTGTGAATTTGTGGAGCATAATATCCGAAGATGGTAATGTAGTTTTACCGAAACCGGTTATCGAAATAAACGCTTTACTGGATTTTTGAAGTTTTTCTTCTGATTTTATTACACAGTATTAGCTCCCATCACCATAATTGTTTCTACAATTGATAATGACAATAATAATTTTTAAAAATATCTATTACAAGTATAAATAAAAGATGTACGTACCAACAAATCTAACTATGACTATTACTATTATAACAACATCTGTTCTTGCCTGTCACATTTCACAATGCACTCCATTTTCACCCAGTCCATAGGCATGCCCAGCCAACTCCTTGGGCACTGTGGCGGCCGTTTTGGTTAGCTCCGCCTTTTCTGCTGTTTTTTGGTTCTCTGGTTACTGGGGGCGATCCCCCCCATTCCTAAAGCTGCCGGTAAGGAGTGCAGCCACACGTCGGCCCGCGTTTAGAGTTCGCACAGAATACTTTGGTCGGTAGGTCCGGAATCGGCAGGACATGTGTGGGGAGACAAGTATTGATGGGGGTTATCTGAAGACTGCCCTCACATTTCTTGTAAATACTGTATTAAATGGGGCCCTTCCACGCACTCACTTGCATGGTGACCATTCAGAGAGTCTACCGTCACCTTTGCTTTGGTTGGTACCTAAAAAGGATTCTGCGGAAAATGCAGAGATTTATTTTTGTTTGACTTGCTAACCACTTGTAACTTTCAGGGAAGTGTCACGAGTGGCGAATTTTGAGTAAAACCTACACATTTATCTTGTTGCCAAGTTAAGATTTGCTTCTCTTACGAAAACATAGCGGAGTTTGCACAGTGTCGTCTCACTAACATGTTGTGCAGATGCAATTGCGAAAGAATTCTGGAACAGTTTTTTTGTTGGACTGGGCTGTACTGGGAACTTGTAGTAGGAAAATAACAAAGTTAATTAAGTTTCAAATGAAATTTCTCACTTAATAGTACAAAATAAAAAAGCCTTGTGGTAATGGTGAGATTTAATCAAACCTTCCATTCTTTAAGAAACAGAATTGTTTTATGAGGAGACAGGCAGTGAAATTTGACAAGATACCCCTTTCAAACAACAGCATTCAACGTAGCATCGAAGAACAGTGTGGCGATTCTGACGGGAAAAAATCACAACACGGGAAAAATTACAACATTAAAAAGCAATTAATACAGAGTAATGAAATTTCGGGAATACCTTTGTCTAGTAACATATTCAAGTGATCAACACTGGAAGATGGCAGGTTGATGTAAGCGCGAGATAAATCACTGAAAATATGAAATGTTGCTACATTAATTACCGGTGTAGCTGCCATAATGAGAAACGCAAGTATGCAAACGTGCATGCCTTGTGTTGTATAGGTTCCGGATGTCTGTTTACAGGATGGAGTTCCATGCCTGTTGCCCTTGCTCGATCAGTACTGGGATAGTTAATGCTATTAGAGGATGACGCTGGAGTTGTCATCCGATAATGTTCCATATGTGATCAATTGGAGAGGGATCTGCAGATAGGGACAAGAGGACATAACGACAATCTGTAGAGCATGTTGAGCTACAACAGCGTATGTGGGCGTTACCCTGCTAGAAAATACCCCCTGGAATGCTGTTCATGAATGGCAGCACAACAGGTCGAATCACCAGACTGACGTACAAATTTGCAGCCCGGGTGCGTGGGATAACCACGAGAGTAATCCTGCTGTCATATCAAATCTCACCCCAGACCATAACTCCAGATGTAGGTCCAGTGTGTCTAGCAAGCAGACAGGCTGATTGGAGGCTCTCAACTGGCGTCCTTTTAACCGACACACGGTCGTCACTGGCACCGAGGCAGGACTGTCTTTCATCAGAAAAATAAGCAACAAACATGCACCCTGCCCTCCAATGAGCTCTCGCTTGACACCACTGAAGTAGCAGATGCGGGGGTTTGTGGTAAGTGGTATGCACACTACAGGGCGTCTGGCTCGGAGCTGTCCTTAAAGAAAGCTATTTGTAACACTTCGTTGAGTCAAAGTGATGCCAACTGCTGCTCAAATTGCTACTGCAGGCGCAGTACGATTCACCAGAGCCATACAACGAACATGACGGTCTCTCTTTTTGGTAGTGCCACATGGCCGTCCAGAGACTAGTCTTCTTGGGAGCGTACATTCTCGTGCCCACCCCTTCCAGCAGTCATGTACATTGGCCACATTCCTGCAAAATCTTTCCTCAGTATCGCAAATCTTCTCGTAGCCCTGTTACACGACCTCGTTCAAATTCAGTGAGGTCTTGATAACGGTGTCTTTGCAGTCTTAAAAGCATTCTTCACTAACATCAGCTCACTACGTCCATTCTCAAACTAACGCTCACGACCGTTGCAGTGTGTATGTACCTGATTTGCATCCTCATAGTGACGCTTCTAGCGTCCCTCTTACGCGACTGGCGTGAAATATGAATAGACATCATCTCTGAGACGTAGAAACACGCCAGCCAACTTTTATTTATGTCACACAACTCCTTCTTAGTGCGAAGATTTTTTCCGAAAGTGTAGCTCAACAATGTCACTTAATATTGTACTGCCGATTTGTGGAGGAGAAGGAAATAATGGCAGGACTATTGTTTTCTAAGAACTTGGAAATAACATCAATAGGTTCTGCTGTATCTTCTACCGTTAAATAATTTTCGATTAAAAGTGGTTTGTTTTGAGACAGAGGTATGGGAATTTGTACTGACGGAGCACCAGGCATATCATGTTCTTGTTCTGGCTTCCTAAGTACTGCAGAAGAAAAAAAATACTAATGTCATTGACTCTCACTTTCTATCCATTGACAAGCGCTAGCTTCTGAAACTTTACCTGAGACACTGAACACTGCACTGAATGTGGCTATCACTGTAGTTAATAAAATTAAGCCAAGTGCTTCGAATACTTGTTTTTTTTCCCAAGCCCTGTGTAATGATCTCAGTGCTGAACAGCAATCTTTAATCCTTCGTACACAAATCCGGTGACTTTCGTTGGGGAATATGCCTAGCAGGCAGTATAATACAAAACGGAGGTAGAACTATTGCTATAAAACTCTGACTAACCTAAATTTGAAGCTTGTGAGCCGCTCCTACTACGTATTTGCTTTTATCGATGGCTATAGGTGATTAATACTTGCTGGAGTCTGGCTGATTATAAAAATTAGGCATCGGACATTAATAAGTAGCCATCTTGAAGGGCGACCTCACTCCCAAAGTACATGCGCCAATATAAAGTTCTCACTGTTCTTTGATTCTGTCCCTTCCAAAATATTTTTATTAATGATGCAGAGTTTGTAATATGTGAACACTTTTGTACGACACAGGTGATTTTAATCCACTTTGAATTAATGTAAACGTCCCTGCTGGTTTTGATGGCATTCACTCTACACATGCAGTCACGCATTTATCACGAGCTTGTATGAGTTTACCATTGCCTGTTCATTATTGTACGATCGCCTTTTCGTTACGTAACAGTTCCCTCGATGCGAAATTAAAATCCGAGTTTCAAAATTTCATATTGCTCTCACGTACACTCGTTCGTTTTAACTCAGACGCGTCTTTCAGAACACTCTTTCCACAAAATACTTCACTTTTACTCGCGGTGCGCGGAGCACGAAGTCCCGGCGTCTGCTCCGTAGGCTTATTCGCGGCCGACTGATTCATTCCTTCCCGCCAAACGATCTCCAAGCGCCAGTTTTCTGGAGCTGTGGGGCATCTCCGTCAGCGACGCTGCCGCGCTATAGTAAAAGAACGTACGGGTAGATTCGACCCTTTAAGTATAAGATCGGTATCTACACATTTTCAAATTACAAGGCAGAATTACTATAATAATGGATACCAATGATGCCAAAAGGACCTTCTCGGAAAAGACACCACTATGGAAGTGTTACCATGAAGCTACCGTTACTTTTTCTTTTTTTTTTGTTATTTCTTCGATTTGATGAACTTTTTCGCAGGCAACAGTACTATGTCAACGATTGGACAGTTACCATCAGCGACTGCCTGGAACGGCTTCAAGAAGAGTTCAAACTTTATTTTCTTCATTTGTCTTCGGAGGACTGGCACTGCAAAATCACCCTTCTCAGTTGACGTGCATGCGCTTGCTCATGAAATATGACAGTGTGCAATTCAATTTGAAATGGAAATGTGATTCGAGTGCTAAACAACAGTTCCAACAAATGGGGTTAGAAGAATTTTGGACCAATTTCCTTCCCATTTTTTCGGGAGTGGCAAAGAAAGCGTTAAAAGGACTCGTACAGTTCTCATCTTATACCTGTGTGAGACCGGGTTCTCGACACTAGCCATCACGAAACACTGCAGTCGCCTGAAGGTACAGAGTGATAAGTACTTTAACTAGCCTGAAACCAAACGTTCAGGAGCTGCTTACAGAAAAACAGTTTCAACCGTCTCATTCCTGTTCAGAATTTTTCTTGCCTGACTTTAATCACATAAAGAAATGTTAGATGTGAAATGTGTTGTTCAATTGTAAATAGTATCATTAGTCATTTATAAGACATAAAGACCCTGATGTTTCGGCTACCATGTCCTTTGAAACACTGTAATTTTGTATTCCTCTTCATGTGATAACCACCTTTTATTAAAGTGGGGTTGAAAATTGTTGCCAAGTTCAGTTTTTCGAAAGAAGCAAAAACATTAGTAGAACAAGTAAATGTGTGTGTGTGGGGGGGGGGGGGGGGAAGGTGTTGGGAGGTAGGCAAAGAGATATTCTGGGGTCGCAAACGGGGCACAAGATGTTGGGAACCACAGATTGGTAAGGTAACGCAGTGCCCAAGCATTCCTTAAAATAGCGCTGGCAGTGTTGTCCAAGATGTACCACTTTGTTTAGCAGCGCAGTATCTGCTTGGCATCAATTCTTCCGTGTCGTTTCAGTTGCCGCCGATCAGTATCGACATCGGCATACAGCGGACATGCGCAGATAGTATTATGGCGTACCTTCTCCACCACAAGAAGGCTTGGAGGTTGGTCTTCTACCAATTTTATGTCAGAAGGCGGTTTAAGGTCCCTGACCAGTCCAGAAGTGTGTCAGGCGTCTCGAGTGACTGAGATGCGTCATTCCCAGTCTCCTTTTTCTGTTTAGCGAAAGACCATAGATGCGCGTCGCTGTTAGACTATCATCTCACTGCTTCAACTGTGCGTGGCGGATCTGATTGTGGATTTACTGCTTGCTTGTGACCCTTATGTCTGTTACTTTCAGGACTTCATGACATTGTTCTTTCTTCAGCCTAAACACGGCCACTTTGTTCCGTACCTGGAGATCGAGTAGACATATTCCAAACTTTACTTGCAGCTGATGGAGCTTCAAACGCTCCCGTCAACTGAAGAAGTATTCCACATTGCACCCTGTTAACCAAGTATGTTGGTGTCATGGAAAGCAGTCTGTGCTCCCAAGCATTCGCATATAATGCCATGATCGCTATTAAGATAACGTTATGGCACCTTATTTTTGTTTCAGTTGGCTGCTTATAATCGTAGCTGGCTAGCCCAGTAATCTTGTTCGTCACATTCCTGGCCTTCTTGCTAATTTCTTCAATAGGTGGACTATAATTTCGTCGTTCGCCCAAGAAGACATCTAAGTATCTGATGACGAACTTTCGGTTTATGGACCTGTCGCTTAATTCGATGATCGATACTCTTAAAATATCCCATTTCAACAGCATGTACGTGGTCTTTGCAGTTGCATCAGACTACTTGACTCGTCGCCACTACTAATGCAGTTGTATGGTAATCCATCTTCCAGGTTGCTTCTGGAGTTTGCCGTTACAAGGATCATCAGATCGTCGGCATATGCCCCCATTCCTACGGCTTCTTCATTATACTGTAGCTTTTCTGATACCGAGTCGAGTTCCAGGTCCCAGAAATCAGGATGCATATGGATCCCTATGGGCAACCTTTTGCAGGAGAGTCAATCAAGCTTTTACCTTTACCATTAAAGTAAAATTAGAGAGATCCCAGCTAACATGGAAGCTTACCGGCAGCCACTGTTACCACCCAGCATTCGTGACTAGAACAGAAATGAGGAGAAGGGAGGGAGACAGTGGTACACTATGTACCCTCCGACGCACAGCGTAAGGCGTCCTGCAGTGTGTACATGTACGTGTAGATTACACAATTTGTGGTCAGTTCCTGGGAAGAGTAAAAACAGTTACATATCTAGGAGTATGCGTTCGGTGTGACATAGAGTCAACGACCACTTACAACTAGTAGAAAAGTGAGGCGCCAGGCTGACATTGATTGAAATATCTGTAAGGAGATGTGGTGCAGGTACTAAGGAGGTAACTTACATAACCGTTGTTCGATCGAATCTCGAGTACCCCACAGGCTGCCTGGGACCTTTACTGGGCAGTATTAATAGAGGAGGTGGAGATACCCCAAGGAAATACAGCTCGTTTCCACCCGGGTTTAGGGAGTGCGAAATCATCACAGAGATGTTCATCCATCTCAAGTGGTAGACGCTACCAGCGAAGTGTGAGGCACATCACCGTAGTCTACTTTGAAAATTGCGAGAGACTCGGTGCCGAGAAGAGTCAAACTACACCTCCCTCCCTCCCACAAACCAAACAAGTGGAAGTCCGAGGGTGCTACGTCAGTTGTGTCAGGTGTGAGCCGTGGATAGTCTCCCTGACCGCTGCAAATCGTGGAGTTCCGCCGAACCGCCTTCTGATGACCTCACCCTCCGTGCCCAGCGACTGACCATATTTCTGTCGACAGCAGATGCTGCACAGACTTTGCACAAGTGTTTGTGAATACACCGTACAGTTTCTTTCCCTGCAGTGAGAAATTCAATGACGGCACGTTGCTTGTTACATACATCACCTACAGACGCCATTTTGAAACAGTCCTGCAGCTACGCTATCTGTCGGAAGTGGCGGAAACTTAGCACACTCAGGAGACTTCAAATAATTCATACGTTGCGTTTCGCATTCTTAGCATTATTTTCGGCTGAGAAAAAAAAATACGGTGCATTACTTCCTGGGCAACCCGCGAAATTAAAAGCCCCATCAGCCTGAGCAAGGACGATGGCTAAAAGTTGCTGGCATCTTGGATACCAACGATCCTGTGGAATGCGCCACGTGTGTTCAGCAGCCAGCAGTTGCTGAAGACCCAGTTTCACCAGTGCAAAGCAAGCGACCACAAGAGAAATGCACTAGGGCGCTGACGTCTTGCTGCAGAAAAATGCTGCCCCAGGGTACAAACTGGTGATTCAATGTTGATTTCCAGTCACCCACTATAGCAGGACAGGTAATAACCTTTCGAACAGCTACCCCTCACAAGCTTCCTCACTTTGAACTGAGTAATGACCTCCCAGTATATTGATGGTTGTCATGTGATAACCGAAATGGGATGGTGTACGGGATGTGCGGAAATTCGCGTTGCAGACTTCTAGGAATTGTAGAGGGGAGTGAGTACATAATATTTTGAATAGGAACCCATGTCCTTAATCGTAGTGTTCCTGTGCTAAGAGCCGTTCGAATACATGTTTGTTTGGCAGGTATGCAACAGGGTAGACGTAATGAGGAGTGGCTACGTAGGATCTGCTGATGTCATTTGACGTCTGTCCTAACTCTCTGACCTTGTTCGAGCCTTATTCATATGTCCGCGTTAGAGCAACATGGCTGGGTACGCGTTTGCAGAATAGACCGACATGATCCTTCTGAATGACGAAGCTCACGGTAATTGAAGAGCTGGCCTTTATCAAGATCCTTCTCCACAACTTCCGACTCCACAGCACACCATTTTCATCACAATAACGCAACGGCTTCGAGAAAGGGTACCTCCACAATCAGGAGGCGTCACTGTGGTGCTGTAAAGAAGACGGCAGGCACCCGCTCTGCGTCAAGTTGAAGAGAATCCGCCAACAAGAACACGAGCAATTTCTCTGGTTATTAATGAATGGAATTGTAAAATAAGTGATGTACTGGATCGCCCCTAATCAACTACTTGTAAAAGTTGCCGTACTACCAACATGTTTTCAAATGGTTGTAGCACGGAAACGGTACGTTTCCGGAAATGGTTTCCAACTCAAAATATTATTACGTTTCCAGCCATGGGCTCCAATTCAAAATATTATTTCTCACTACCCTCTACTAGTCCTAGAAGTTTGTAATGGAAATTTCAGAACACCGGAAGACCATTCCAAGAAGCCCGCAGTTTAATCCCAGTTGAAATGTTGGTTTTTATAGTTGTTTTAGTTTCAAAATGGCGCAGCCTTATGCCTAAGAGCGTTTTATTCAGTCTGACACTGGCTATGGAATCCTATGCAGTTTTATGACTTCTGGTCTGAAAGAAAGTTCATTCTTCTATCTGGACAGCCACGGAGAGGAATGAGTTGAGTTCTGCGCAGAGCCGTGAGCGAGATGCTCGAGAAGCTGGTGTGCTGCGATTCAGTCGGCTGGACGTCACTGCAGTCCCAATGGGGGATGACTAATGTGTGGACACAACAGCCTGGTTGAGCGGTTGGTGTCTTTTCCCAGCCAAGTGGACAGCGATTCCAGCTGAGGTGGAGAAAGGGGCTTTTTCATATCAGGGGCAACACTACCTGAATGCTTTTGCAGTTGACGGTAATATTATGACTGATACATTGCACTGTGTGTTATATGAGCTGTGCATTGGGCATGTTTGCTAGCCGCGTTAAATAATAAAGCTATTACAAGTTTCAAGGTGTAAATAACAATCAATGCAAGGTCTCTTAAAGTTGAAGTTCAGAGGTCATGTTCTACTCCCAGTTACATTTTAAAAATTCTATCCGGCAAAGTTTAAATGCAGCCGAGCTGAAACTTTTTCTGTTATTAAAGCCAACTTTACTCCTTGCATATAAAAATTACGAATATTGTAAATTGATACACAACAAATAATGTGTGTCCGAAAAAGCGGCGATTTAGACGCTGTTACCTGGGCTTACCACAGATGACGACAAATGTTCCCTTCGTCCGTCCGCTGCGCCCATATATAAATACGTCCTGAGAGGCAGTGACACTTCATTTCGCACGAAATGAACTCGCCAGGACTGTACACCGTCCTTAATCGCTTAGACTTCAGGGAAGTAACTGTTCGTGTGCCACCCATAATGTTAACAAAACCCCGTGGCAAGTGTTGAGAATATTTTTCCACTTTTGTGGAGAGCAATTAACTTTGATGATTAGAAGTCAGGATGATAGACTATTTTAATTGGAACTTACCACAGAGGTCAACATTGTCAAAAGCTTTCTCTTAGTCTACAAATGCTATAAATGTAGGTTTGCCTTTCATTAAGCTATCTTCTATGAAAAGCCATAGGGTCAGTATAGCCTCGCGTCATTTCTCCTGAATCCAAACTGATATTTCCCAAGGTCGGCTTCCGCTCGTTTTTCCATTCTTCTGTAAAGGATTCGTGTTAGTATTTTGCAGCCATGACCTGTTAAGCTGATAGTTCGGTACTTTTTCACATCTGTCGGCACCTGCTTTCTTTGGAATTGGAATTATTATATTCTTCTTGAAGTCTGAGGGTATTTCGCCTGTAAATAGCCTTCGCTCCCTGTATTTTACCCCTACCACATTTAGAATTTGAAAGAGATTATTCCTGTCAACAAACGAGATCGACAGGAAGTGCAAAATGGCTAAGCAGGTATGGCTAGAGGACAACTGTAAGAATGTACAAGCATATTTCACTAAGGGTAACATAGATACTGCCAACATGAAAATTAAAGAGACCAGATGGCAGTTATAAGAGTCGAGGGGCATGGAAGGGAAGCAGTGGTTGAGACAGGATTGTAGCCTATCCCCGATGTTATACAATCTGTATATTGAGCAAGCTGTAAAGGACACAAAAGAAGAATTTGGTGTATAGGAATTAAAATCAGTGGAGAAGAAATAAAAACTTTGAAGTTTGCTGCCGACATTGTAATTCTCTCAGAGACAGCAAAGGACTTGGAAGAGCAGTTGAATGGAATAACGAGGGTAATGGAAAGTAGTCATATATATATGTACAGTATCCTACAAATACAAGAGTGCACAATATCCTACACAATTTTACACAAAAATTGCACATACATTGCACATACATTGCACATAATTGGTTAATTACATAAAAGATATTTTTTCATGGAATACTTAGTTGTGATCTAAATGAAACACATAATACTTGTAACACTTCTTTTCAAAATATTAATTTAGATCATAGCAAACATCTGACGGAAAATGCTATTGACATTGACTATGGCATATGGCATCAACATAAGTACATGAACATAATTATTTGCTGCTACATTGTTGAAGGTATTCGTTTACGCTGTAATAGCAGTTGGTCATTAAAAACTTATATATTGCCTCCTTTAATGTAGACAATTTTTTAATTTCTTTTATATGTGCTGGAAGTTTGTTATACAAATATGCAGCAACTTGTGTCATGTTTACCGTCGTGATGGGACCATTAGATATACTTTTTCACTATGTATGCAGTGGTAAACTGTGACCGATACATCACAAGACAAACCTCACAGACTGCTTCCAATGAAGAAGAAAGACGAGACATGATCAACTCACTTGTTTTATAAGGCTGTTGGCCACGCTTGTTAGCAGTGAATCTTTTGCCGCTTGCACATATGCTGTAACACAACCTTCAGTAAGCATAAGACTTCTCCCAGAAGCAATAACGCAATGCTGGATTCGTTACAGGTATGTTCAATCAACACACTCTTTTCGTGAAACACTATTGAGAACCAACATCCGCAGCCAGTGTAAAATAAGAGAAATTAGCATTCTTACAAATAGATACTTTCCTCCCCTAGATCCGTGTGTGTGTTTGTGTGTGTGTATGGGTGTGTGTGTTGTGGGGCGACGGGTGGAATAAGAAATAATGCTCGCCGTCTATTAGGAGTGGCTGAAAAACTATCTTTGCCGGCAGCCAGAAAGCGATGGAGAACATTTATTGACTATAGTTTTCATTTTGCAAGTCTACATTCTTCTTTTGCTCACTGAAAGATATGTTTCTAATCTCTGTTTACTCAGTGGGATCAGGAACTATGATTACAAATAAAAGTTTTGAGTTCTAACAAGTTCAGTTATGAAACTTCCTGGCAGATTAAAACTGTGTGCCCGACCGAGACTCGAACTCGGGACCTTTGCCTTTCGCGGGCAAGTGCTCTACCATCTGAGCTACCGAAGCACGACTCACGCCCTAGCTCAGATGGTAGAGCACTTGCCCACGAAAGGCAAAGGTCCCGAGTTCGAGTCTCGGTCGGGCACACAGTTTTAATCTGCCAGGAAGTTTCATATCAGCGCACACTACGCTGCAGAGTGAAAATTTCATTCTAGTTCAGTTATATTTAGAAAAAAGTTCACACACAAAACATAATAATATTTGTTTTATTTAGATTACAACTAAGTATTCCATGAAAAAATATTTTTTATGTAATTAATCAAAAGTGTATGTGCAATTTTAATGTAAGATTGTGTAGGATATAGTGCACCCTTGTATTCGTAGGATACTGTACATGCTTATATATATATATACTACTGGCCATTAAAATTGCTACACCATGAAGATGACGTGCTACAGACGCGAAATTTAACCGGCGGGAAGAAGATGCTGTGATATGCAAATGATTAGCTTTTCAGAGCATTCACACAAGGTTGGCGCCGGTGGCGACACCTACAACGTGCTGACATGAGGAAAGTTTCTAACCGATTTCTCATACACAAACAGCAGTTGACCGGCGTTGCCTGGTGAAACGTTGTTGTGATGCCTCGTGTAAGGAGGAGAAATGCGTACCATCAAGTTTCCGACTTTGATAAAGGTCGGATTGTAGCCTATCGCGATTGTGATTTATCGTATCGCGACATTGCTGCTCGCGTTGGTCGTGATCCAATGACTGTTAGCAGAATATGGAATCGGTGGGTTCAGGAGGGTAATACGGAACTCCCTGCTGGATCACTAGCAGTCGAGATGGCAGGCATCTTATCCGCATGGCTGTAACGGATCGTGCACCCACGTCTCGATCCCTGAGTCAACAGAGGGGGGGGGGGGACGTTTGCAAGACAACAACCATCTGCACGAACAGTTCGACGACGTTTGCAGCAGCATGGACTATCAGCTCGGAGACCACGGCTGCGGTTACCCTTGACGCTGCATCACAGACAGGAGCGCGCTGCGATGGTGTACTCAACGACGAACCTGGGTGCATGAATGGCAAAACGTCATTTTTTCGGATGAATCCAGCTTCTGTTTACAGCATCATGATGGTCGCATCCGTGTTTGGCGACATCGCGGTGAACGCACATTGGAAACGTGTATTCGTCATCGCCATACTGGCGTATCGCCCGGCGTGATGGTGTGGGGTGCAATTGGTTACACGTCTCGGTCACCTCTTGTTCGCATTGACAGCACTTTGAACAGTGGACGTTACATTTCAGATGTGTTACGACCCGTGACTGTACCATTCATTCGATCCCTGCGCTACACTTCAGTAGGATAATGCACGACCGCATGTTGCAGGTCCTTTACGGCCTTTCTCGATACAGAAAATGTTCGATTGCTGCCTTGGCCAACACATGCTCCAGATCTCTCACCAATTGAAAAAGTCTGGTCAATGGTGGCTGAGCAACTGGCTCGTGTCCGCCCCCGGTAGCTGAGTGGTCAGCGCGACATAATGTCAATCCTAAGGGCCCGGGATCGATTCCCGGCTGGGTCGGAGATTTTCTCCGCTTCGGGATTGGGTGTTGTGTTGTCCTAACCATCATCATTTCATCCCCATCTACGCGCAATTCGCCGAAGTGGTCCAAGTCGAAAGATTTGCACCCGGCGAACGGTCTACCCGACGGGTGGCCCTAGTCACACGACATTTTATTTTAACTGGCTCGTCACAATACGCCAGTCACTACTCTTGATGAACGGTGGTATCGTGTTGAAGCTGCATGGGCAGCTGTACCTGTACACACCATCCAAGCTCTGTTTGACTCAATGTCCAGGCGTATCAAGGCTGTTATTATGGCCAGAGATGGTTGTTCTGGGTACTGATTTCTCAGGATCTATGCACCCAAATTTCGTGAAAACGTAATCACATGTCAATTCTAGTATAATATGTATGTCCAATGAATACCCGTTTATCACCTGCATTTCTTCTTGGTGTAGCAATTTTAATAGCCAGTAGTATATATATAATATATATATATATATATATATATATATATATATATATATATATATATATATATATGTGTGTGTGTGTGTGTGTGTGTGTGTGTGTGTGTGTGTGTGCATTGAAGAATCAAAGAAACTGGTATACCTGCTTAACATTGTGTACAGCCCCTGCCAGCACGCAGAGGTGCCGCAGTAAGAGTACGAGGGGTTGGAGTTCTCTTCTGAACAACACGTTTCAAGGCATCCCAGATACGCTCAATAATGTTAATGTCTGGGGAGATTGGTGGCCAGCGAAAGTGTTTAAACTCAGAAGATTGTTCCTGGAGTCACTCTGGAGCAATTCTGGAAGTGTGGGGCATCGCATTGTCCTGCTGCAATTGCCCAAGTCCGTCGAAATGCACAAAGTACATGAATGGCAGTATGCTTACGTCCGTGTCACCTGTCAGAGTCGTATCTAGACGTGTTAGGGGTCCCATATCGCTCCAACTGCACACCATTACAGAGCCTCCGCCAGCTTGAACAGTCACTCGCTGACATGCAGGGTCCATGGATTCATGACGTTGTCTCCATACACGACTATCCACTCTAAACGATTTGAAACGAGACTCGTCCAACCAGCAACATGTTTCCAGTAATCAACAGTCGATGTTGATGGGCCCAGGCGAGGCGTAAAGCTTTGTGTCATGCAGTCATCAAGGGTACGTGAGTGGTCCTTCGTTTCCGCAAGCCCATGATGATTTTTCGTTGAATAGCTCGCATGCTGACACTTGTTGATGGCCCAGCATTGAAATATGCAGCAATTTGCGGAAGGGTTGCACTTCTGTTAGATTGAACGACTCCCTTCATCCGTCGTTGGTCCCGTTCTTGCAGGATCTTTTTCCGGTCGCAGCGATATCGGAGTTTTTTATGTTTACCGGATTCCTGTTATTCATGGTACACTCGTGAAATGATAGTACGGGAAAATTGCCACTTCATTGCTACCTCGGAGATTCTGTGTCCCATCGTTCGTGCGCCAGCTATAACACCATGCTTAAACTCACTTAAATGTTGATAACCAGCCATTGCAGCAGAAATAACCGATCTAACAGCTGCGCCAGACACTTGTTGTCTTATATAGGCATTGCCGACCGCAGCGCCGTATTCTGCTTGTTTACATATCTCTGTATTTGATTACGCACGCCTATAGCAATTTCTTTGGCACTTCAGTATATATATTCATTTGTGTATATACCGGAACTATTTATTTTCTGACGAAATCCATGCAACGTAAATTGTCTCTGGATGAATAAACAACGACAATTACTACTACTACTACTACTAATATTACTTGTCTCAGAAAGTTTTTTTCTTAGTACACTCGACTTAATAGTAGTATGTCAGTACTGGTATTATTCTCAGTATTTACAAAGATGTATAATAAGAAAACCTATTAGATCGATTTTATTCATACACAGTCCGCCAGCTGCTTCGCAGTTTCGACAGGTGACACTGTGGCAGTCTTATCGAGCACCTTTCTGTGATTAGAGAGACATTGTCGCTAGTGCGTGGGCGTCGCTCAGATCCCAGTGATCTGGACGTCCCGAACACGGGCGAGGAGCAATTTCTTGTCTCTTACTGCTTGCGACACACAAATATCGATGATTCCCCCTATGTATCAGTTATCAGCTTGTTTTTGATATTTTTCCGCAGTTGCCACCGACCAATGCACTTTGGAAAAAACGACATTTTGTCTATGGAGTGCGTGATTGATTCTTTTGCTTGACAACGCATGAACCTGTGTTCAGTGTATGCCGCCTTTACAATCTGAAGATGGTCACTGGCCGAAACTGGTTATGACTGTGTGATTGCGTCCTAAATAAACAAAAAAAAAGTCTGCACTTTGAGGCCGTTGTGGTTGTTACCCAGGGTTAGCCGTTCCGTTTACGCAGGAAGCACCGCCGCAGAGCTGTGTCGGGCGGTAGTGGTGTTGCCAGTTCAAATGTGTGTGAATTCCTAAGGGACCAAACTGCTGAGGTCATCGGTCCCTAGACTTACACAGTACTTAAACTAACTTATGCTAAGAACAACACACACAACCATGCCCGAGGGAGGATGCGAACCCTCGGCGGCAGGGGCCGCGCAATCCGTGACATAGCGTCTCTAACCGCGCAGCCACTCCGCGCGACATCTGACCCATATTCACTGGTCAGGCTGCCGGCCTTCAGCGCCGACGTCGGCTGCTGCGGCGGTGGCGTCGGCGGCGCCGAAAGCAACGCGCAACGCTGTGTCCGAATTTTATTTTTTGGAGACTTATCGACAGACGGCTCTTGAACGCTGCAGCTCTCTACGGCTGCATTTTATCGTATAGTGAGAGGGGTCTCGTGATCTCTGAGAGTCGACGACTTGGTAAGTGGAAATAGACTGGTCACAAGAATTAATGAAACATGCTTTTCGACTTCTGCCACACTCCACTGAACAATAATTGAGGGCTGGATATACCACCAAATTAAACCCTTATCTTTCAAAAATTAAGTGCACAACAATAAAACATCACACCCTCGGTCGTTTTGATAAAAAGAACTGAAATGTTCGAGAGGTGTCGAAAACAGAGTGAAGATAATCAGTCACCCCGTTATCTTGGGTGCTTTTCATTGGACTTTGAGAGTTTTATTAGCGTGTATGCCTTCTGTAAGCGTTTATCACTCCCTGGCAGATATAAGGCGAACTACGCGTAAGTCTATGGAGGTCACCCTGTGGCATCCATTCCCATTCTTCAATGAGAGCCAATGAGAGCTCTTGGAGAGCGTGTTGGAACAGGATGGCCTCGAACACGTTAGTCAAGCATGTCCCACATATGCACGATGGGGTTTTGATCGGGATTCACTGCCAGCCCTTCCGTCACTTCAGTGTCCGGGCTTCACAAGAAACCCCTGCTGATGCCCGTCACATAGACCTCGGCATGAGAGGGAATTCACGGCCACCACTGCATGCAGCAGCCACCACATGGTCCAACAGGCTGTGTTTGATGTACTGCCTGGTGGTATGCCGACCATCAATAACGACAAGATCCGTATGATTGTCAACACTGAAGCCGCCTCACATCGTCACAGAACCTAAGAAATCTGTCGATTTCCTGGACAACATTGGGCGGTTACCACTTACCATGAGTCTCTGCACGCGAACACGACCATCACCTTGCATCAGAGGATATCTGGACTCGTCTATAAATAATACATTTCGCGAATGACAAAGTTGCCAATTGATATGGGAACACCGGAACCGAAGGCGAGCTGCAGGATGTTGTCGCGTGAAGCAGGATACAGGAGCAGGAGATCTGGGTCGTAAGGTCATTTGTCCGTAACAGCCTGATCGGACTGAGCTCCAGTGGCGCTTCTGAAATGCTCTTGCAGTGCTCCGGTAGCATCCGTACAACGCCGCAACGCAGAGATGGGCAAATATCGGTCTTCAACTGGAACTGTAATGCGTCAGCGATCTTGTCCAACTCGCCTTGCGTATTGACCTGCCTTCCTGTAGCGTGTTCACAACCTATGGATAACACATGGAAAGACATTGACATCTGCAGCAACATGACTGAAAGTACATTCTTCTTGGATCAAACAGAATGCCCTTGCAACTTGTACTGCATTAAGATTACGTATTGTATGTGCTTGGTTGAAAACAACGTCAATGAATGACAACTGTCATCTGCGTACCTCACTAGAAAACACTGAGACACTGGTACTTACTACACTCAGAGCGGTCACCTGAAACTATTGTGGTGCCACCGACAGACACCACTCTTGCTACGTGGTAGCCTTTAAATCGGCCGCGGTCCGTTAGTATACGTCGGACCCGCGTGTCGCCACTATCAGTGATTGCAGACCGAGCGCCGCCACACGGCAGGTCTAGTCTAGAGAGACTCCCTAGCACTCGCCCCAGTTGTACAGCCGACTTTGCTAGCGATGGTTCAGTGGCTACATACGCTCTCATTTGCAGAGACGACAGTTTAGCAAAGCCTTCAGCTACGTCATTTGCTACGACCTAGCAAGACGCCATATTCAGTTACTATAGGGTATATCTTCAAGAATGTATTCTGAACAGATAATATTGTGACTCATGTACCGTCAAGAGCGACGTTCATCATTAATGGATTAAAGTTAAGTATCAAACTAATTACGTCCGCTCTCTGAATTCTCATTCCTTGTCATGTTCCAGACCTCACATCAGTATAGTTCTTCCCTCCTCACGCCAGCCTGCGTGAGCTAAAACGCGTGCATTTCGGCCTCCTCTAGTAACACGGTGTTGGCTCCTCTGCCAATACAAAAACTGTAATGCATAATACGTCCATTGATTTTAATTGGTGCCTATACTGAAAGCAAACATCTCAAGCCATGCAATCAGACTACTGGTACTGCCTCTATCAAAATAGATGGAAGCTACCGGACGTTGATACACCATGTTCCGATAACTGTTTTGAACAGTCTAGTTCATTTTTTTGCGAACTATGACCATTGTTCAGTCTGATTTGGGTGATAGGGACGTATATATATATACTCAGTATCTATTTACGACTTTATAGTGATGGTTGGTTGGTGTGGTCTTCAGTCCTGAGATTGGTTTGATGCAGCTCTCCATGCTACTCTATCCTGTGCAAGCTTCTTCATCTCCCTGTACCTACTGCAACCTACATGCTTCTGAATCTGTTTAGTGTATTCATCTCTTGGTCTCCCTCTACGATTTTTACCCTCCACGCTGTCCTCCAATACTAAATTGGTGATCCCTCGGTGCCTCAGAACATGTCCTACCAACCGATCCCTTCTTTTAGTTAAGTTGTGCCACAAACTTCTCCCTAATCCTGTTCAATACCTCCTCATTAGTTATATGATCTACCCATCTAATCTTCAGCATTCTTCTGTAGCACCACATTTCGAAAGCTTCTATTCTCTTCTAGTCCAAACTAGTTATCGTCCATGTTTCACTTCCATACATGGCTACGCTCCATACGAATACTTTCAGAAACGACTTCCTGACACCTAAATCAATACTCGATGTTAACAAATTTCTCTTCTTCAGAAACGCTTTCCTTGCCATTGCCAGTCTACATTTTATATCCTCTCTACTTCGACCATCATCAGTTATTTTGCTCCCCAAATAGCAAAACTCCTTTACTACTTTAAGTGTCTCATTTCCTAATCTAATTCCCTCAGCATCACCCGACTTAATTCGACTACATTCCATTATCCTCGTTTTGCTTCTGTTGATGTTCATCTTATATCCTCCTTTCATGACACTGACCATTCCGTTCAACTGCTCTTCCAAGTCCTTTGCTGTCTCTGACAGAATTACAATGTCATCGGCGAACCTCAAAGTTTTTATTTCTTCTCCATGGATTTTAATACCTACTAATTATAGTGATGTCACACACTAATATTGCCGGAATTATATGTCTTTATATCCTGCCTTGGTGCTCTGCCAGATCTTGTTCACAGTCATTGTGTTTGCGGGATTGTATTTTGTCACTATATTTTTCCCAGTATGTTTCTAGTGTAGGTGTGGTGACTTGGGAGCTGCACTAGTCCTGCCCATGTCTGACGCAAAGTACAGACTAACCTTAGTAATGGCTTAGTCACAGAAGGATTGGTGGTTCTCCTACTAGGAATTTTTTACGTGTCTTCTAGCAATGTCACACACTCGCTAATAGTTACGGAATACTACATATTATGTTAGTTTTCATTCCACCTGGGATCTCTGCCTGACTGAGACTGACACTGCCTGCACATCTGCACATAATCACTAATTCTGAAAACTTCATTCTAATGGGCGGGGGGGGGGGGGGGGAGGTGGTGAGGGAAGGAGGGCACTTAAACTGTTAGCAATGCTTATCTGTAAAGATGTGTAAAGGCATCCACAGATCTCCGCTGGTGAACGTATAGGCATATGCCACTTACGCCAACTTGCTGTGGCAGAATATCCCCTCCCCCTCACTCCTTCATATAGCAACATAAGTAATTTTTCCGCCAGCAACCAACTCTGAGACGATTAACCCTACAATTATGCATCTTCCTCAGCCATTGTTGCGTTGGGGTGACAGTCTTCAGGACTAGGCATTACATGTCGGTGTTCGAGGTGTGGGCTACCTTGCAGGTGACGTACTTCTCACTGGTGAGCTCTCTAGGTGCACACTGTGTGGCGCTATGCTACACACACAGTGTGTTTGATTGGAAAGATCAGAATTTTGCCATAACGACACACAATCTAGTAACGTACTGGTGACTTAGAAGGGTTGTATCTTAGCAGTGTGGTATTTCCTACATACAGGGTGTTGCAAAAAGGTACGGCCAAACTTTCAGGAAACATTCCTCACACACAAATAAAGAAAAGATGTTATGTGGACATGTGTCCGGAAACGCTTAATTTCCATGTTAGAGCTCATTTTAGTTTCGTCAGTATGTACTGTATTTCCTCGATTCACCGCCAGTTGGTCCAATTGAAGGAAGGTAATGTTGACTTCGGTGCTTGTGTTGACATGCGACTCATTGCTCTGCAGTACTAGCATCAAGCACATCAGTATAGCATCAACAGGTTAGTGTTCATCACGAACGTGGTTTTGCAGTCAGTGCAATGTTTACAAATGCGGAGTTGGCAGATGCCCATTTGAAAATGGATTAGCACGGGGCAATAGCCGTGGCGCGGTACGTTTGTATCGAGACAGATTTCCAAAACGAAGGTGTTCCGACAGGAAAACGTTCGAAGCAATTGATCGGCGTCTTAGGGAGCACGGAACATTCCAGCCTATGACTCGCGACTGGGGAAGACCTAGAACCACGAGGACACCTGCAATGGACGAGGCAATTCTTCGTGCAATTGACGATAACCCTAATGTCAGCGTCAGAGAAGTTGCTGCTGTACAAGGTAACGTTGACCACGTCACTGTATGGAGAGTGCTACGGGAGAACCAGTTGTTTCCGTACCGTGTACAGCGTGTGCAGGCACTATCAACAGCTGATTGGCCTCCACGGGTACACTTCTGCGAATGGTTCATCCAACAATGTGTCAATCCTCATTTCAGTGCAAATGTTCTCTTTACGGATGAGACTTTATTCCAACGTGATCAAATTGTAAATTTTCACAATCAACATGTGTTGGCTGACGAGAATCCGCATGCAATTGTGCAATCACGTCATCAACACAGATTTTCTGTGAACGTTTGGGCAGGCATTGTTGGTGATGTCTTTGATTGAGCCCCATGTTCTTCCACCTACGCTCAATGGAGCACGTTATCATGCTTGCATACGGGATACTCTACCTGTGCTGCTAGAACATGTGCCTTTACAAGTACGACACAACATGTGGTTCATGCACGATGGAGCTCCTGCACATTTCAGTCGAAGTATTCGTACGCTTCTCTACCACGGATTCGGTGACCGATGGATTGGTAGAGGCGGACCAATTCCATGGCCTCCACGCTCTCCAGACCTCAACCCTCTTGACTTTCATTTATGGGGGCATTTGAAAGCTCTTGTCTACGCAACCCCGGTACCAAATGTAGAGACTCTTCGTGCTCGTATTGTGGACGGCTGTGATACAATACGCCATTCTCCATCAGGGATTCCATGCTACGGAGGGTGGATGCATGCATCCTCGCTAACGGAGGACATTTTGAACATTTCCTGTAACAAAGTGTTTGAAGTCCCGCTGGTACGTTCTGTTGCTGTGTGTTTCCATTCCATGATTAATGTGATTTGAAGAGAAGTAATAAAATGAGCTCTAACATGGAAAGTAAGCGTTTCCGGAAACATGTCCACATAACATATTTTCTTTCTTTGTGTGTGAGGAATGTTTCCTGAAAGTTTGGCCGTACCTTTTTGTAACACCCTGTATACTATATCTTTGGTTGGAAATCGGTAAAACTGCAGTGCTTATAAAATTTGTAACGACGTCATTATTTCCACCAAATTATTCGTTTCTAACACAACTACTAATGAAGTGGTGACTAATTCGGACCCATGCTGCATTATGACTGGCTGAGAGAATCACGTCATTGATGCGAAGCCACACAACGTAATGCAGTGATGTTAATGTATCTTTGGAGAACTGGCCTGGAACTTACATAAGTGGAGAAAATTTAGGAAAAATACGAAAATATGTGGAAAAATACGTAAATTGCGAAAATAAGAAGAAATACGAGATAGGTGAGAAATACATAAAACTGTGGAAAATAAGACAAAATCTGGAAAATATGAATAAATATGTAAAATGGTGGAAGAATGAGATTAAATCATGGAAGAGTGAGAGTACTTACATCTGCAAAGTGTGGCCTCTTCTGGTGCCTGGAATGATGTAGTATTAAATTGTTATTAATAAACATATCTTGAGTGACAACGTAATTTGTTATTAACAAGTAGACACTACCTAATTCTCTCCCAGCTCCAAAGCCACCCCCCATCCGGTTATTAAAGATGAAAATGGAGAGGGGCTGCTCCAGTCTCGTTGGTCCAAGGGGGGGGGGGGGGGCGGCGAGGGGAGAGGGGGGGAGGGAAAGGGGAGAGAGAACGATGAGGAGAGGTAGATGGGGCTTCCTCAGTGGTTTCCCATGAGGAGGGAAGTGGAGGGGGTGAACCTTCATTATAAGTTAGCGAAGTGTGTAACCTGACTCGATATTTAACCTGATACCCGCTTATCAGTCACATTGAGATAAGAAACCAGTGATAACCGGATCATGGTCTGTATGCCCATAGCAACCCTACTAGTGAATAGCATGCAAGAAATCTAGTAGTCCTGTAACGCCAAGCAACACACAATTAAAATTCGCTGTTTTCATCTTGTTTAATTCATTTGGTATGAATAGGAAACATCAGTATTAAGTACACTACTTTTAATATATATTAATGGCAAGAAGAAAAAATCGTGGATCTGAGAATATTTCACATATGTTCCAGAAAATAAAGTACAACCTCGTATATGTCCCCATCATATTAATTTTGAAAGACGAAATGCAACAGCCATGAGTCACCATTTAAAGAACCATAAAACAGGCTGCCTGACAACAACAAAAAAGAAACACTCAGAGGAAGAGAAGGAAACGAATGAAGCTTTATGGGTGACCAATTGTTGTAACTGGTCCTTGACATCCTGGATATTGGCGATGGACTTGAGTTCACATCCGAGCTGGTGCCACACATATTCTATCAGGAACTGATCTGGGGATCTTGATGACCATGGGAGTACCTCAGCATCAAACAGACAGTTCAATAGAGATACGTGTCATGTGTGAACGAGCATTGTCGTGTTGAAAAATGGCACCACTATACTGTCACACAAGAGGTAACACATGAGGATGCAGTATGTGCATGACATACGTCGTGCCACCAGAGTTCCCTCAACCACCACCAGGCATAACCTGAAGTCATACCTGATGGCTTCCCACACCATTATACTACAGATAATACCACTGTGCCTCTCCAAAACATTGGAAGGATGGGACTTCTCCCCCAGGTCGCCATCATACTTACCAACGATGGTCATCCAAAGCAGTGCAGAACTGCAATTCATCTCTGAGGACAATGTGATACTATCCATCATTAGTCCATGCTTCCCAGTCGTAGCACCATTCCGACCACAGTTGTTTGTGCTGTGGTGTTAAGGGCAGCCTACACATGGCATGGTAATTTCCTAATCCGCTTCTAGTCCCCTATCAATGGTGCCGATGACGCAGCATATAGCAGGGAGTCTATGATTTGTTCTTGGATGGCACGTGCAGGCTTTGAAGCAGTTACAATGTGCATGGTGCCCAATATGTCGATCCTTCTTTGTAGTGCTCAGACGTGGTCGACCAAAGCTTGACGATGAGTTCCCAAGCAATCCAACATCTGGCGCCGGCCGGGGTGGCCGAGCGGTTCTAGGCGCTTCAGTCTGGAACCGCGCGACCGCTACGGTCGCAGGTTCGAATCCTGCCTCGGGCATGGATGTGTGTGATGACCTTAGGTTAGTTAGGTTTGAGTAGTTCTAAGTTCTAGGGGACTGATGACCTCAGAAGTTAAGTCCCATAGTGCTCAGAGCCATTTGAACCAACATCTGGCCACTGTCACATCTGAATTCCTAAAATTATCTAGACTTTGCACAATTCGATCAGCTGGTCACTTGTGGACATCCAGTGATGCCCCTCTCAAACTCTGTGAGGGTCGCACTCGTAGGGAATATTTCTTACATTATCAGCACAGAGCATATCTTAGCCGTTCAAGAGAAAGCACTACAGTTCAACAGATTTCGAGAGGCGATAGCTTCGAGCAGTTTACTATTTTTTCAAGATTTTCGAGCGAGATGAATTCCCACCCCTGTCCTGTAGCGCTAAGAACAGAGAGCTGATTGAAATCATATGTGAAGAGCTGTGAAACATTAAATTCCGAATGGAATCCGCAGGTTATTTACCGTGAAAACTATTTCACGGATCTACATCAACAAAGTCCACAAGCCACCGTATGGTGCATGGTGAAGGGAACCCTGTACCACCACTAGTCAGTTCCTTACCTGTTCCACTCGCAAATAGATCGAGTGTCTTATTATCGTAATATTTATGCGATATGTAAGTTGGCGGCAGTAGAATCGTTCTGCAGTCAGTTCCAGACATTGGTACTACAAATTTTCTCAATGGCATTCACGTGAAGGGGTAGTGAACATGCCCATGTCTGAATCAAACTCCAGACTAACCTTACAGAAGGATTGGTGGTTCTCTTACTCGAATTTTTTACGTGTCTTCGAGCAATGTCAAACACTCTCTAATAGTTAGGGAATACTTTATAATGTGTTGTGTCTTCATTTCAAATGACATCTCTGCCTAACCGAGACTGACACCACCCACTCGTAATCACTAGTTCTGAAAGCTTCATTCTGATTAATACAATGAGAGAGGGGAGGGGCGTGGTTGGTACTTAAACTGTTAACAATGCTTATCTGCAAAGGTATCCACGGATCTCTGATGGTGAACATATAGGGATCTGCGAGTTATGACTAGATTGCTGTGGCTATATCCCCCACCCCCTTAATATAACAGTAACAGTGATTTTTTTTTTCGCCAGCAACCAAGCTATGATTAAACCTAGAATTATGCATCTTTCTCGGCCATTGTTGCGTTGGGGGACAGTGTTCGGGACTACATGCCATAAATCGGAAAGATCGTTGCCTTCCATCCAGGGGTTCCCATTTGAGTTGTTGTATCTCCATAACGCTTACGTGTTGTTCGAACCTACCGGTAACAAGTCTAGCAGCTTGTCTCTGAACTGCTTCGATGTGTTCCTTTAATCCGATCCAGTGCAGATCTCAAACACTCGAGCAGTGCTCAAGAATACTTTGTACTATTGTCCTAAATGTTATCTCCTTTACAGACAACACTTTTCGAAAATCCTCCCAATAAACCAGAGTCGACCATTTGCTTTCATTACCACAATCCTCACATTTTCATTCCATTTCATATCGTTTTGCAACGCCCAGATATTTAAACGACATCACTCTGTCAAGAAGGACACTACTATTGCTGTATCCGAACACTATGGGTTTTGTTTTCCTACTATCCGCATTGACTTAGATTTTTCTACATCTAGAGCTAGCTGCCATATATTTCACCAACTAGAAATTTTGACTAAGTATTCTCCTCCAGTCACTCAACTTCGACACCTTCCCATATACCACAGCATCATCAGCAAACAATCGCAGATTGCTGCCCACCCTGTCCCGCCAGATCATTTACGTACGTAGGAAATAATGAAAGGGAACGGCTAATGTTTGAATCCGAGATAAGGATCAGTGGTTCACATTTGACCGAGTGGACAGTTACGAATCCAGATACGTTTTGGAAAACGAGGACCCAGTGGCGGCTAGTGATAAAAGAAAAGGGTGATGCATTTTGTTCATCAAGAAAAACATTAACAAAGGTAACAAAATCAGTGCAATGTTCATCTTTTTGCAATCCATTATATAAAGCGAGAGCTTGCCCATGTCTTGCAGCATCTGGTCATAATAGGGCCACCAAAACGTGTACACAGAATAAAGTACTATTTTGCAGAATAAAAGGAATGAAGATGAATTGCAACTCTATGCACATAAAAAATAGTAGCCCTGCCTTGCTAAGCTGTTTCAGCAGGATCGATGTTAACTGCATTCATTTGTGTGTCTGATGTTTGATATGGTAGTGATCAGTTGTATAGGAACTCCATTACTTTCTGCTTCATATCTGTAAATTTTCAAGCGAGTGCTTGTATCTTTCTTGGTCCATAGTATTCCGTAAGAAGGTTTTGATGCGTTTCAGTAACGAAAAACAACGTACTGCTTCAAGCTTGCCACTTTCAAGAGATGCACAGATTCGCTCAATGTATCTGTTGTGTAATCCAGCCAGCTCAAAGCTCCACACTTTGTTTGGAACACCCGTCTTCCATAAATAACAGAAAGTTCCGTTCCAAGTTTCTTTGTTTCCAACAAATAAGAATAGCATCCGATAGCTCTGAAAGAAGCTTCTCGGAAGCTAGAAAGGTAAGTGGTCAATTCCTCTGGTAGAAATAGACAGGTTGCAATTAAGTGTCCAGTGAACCTGAATCTTTCTTTCGCCTCGTAACTTACTGTGCAACATCACACACTTTTTTTGCTTTCTGCAGTAGATAACACAGCGCTCCTCCATCTTCAGATCGTCCTCTTTTCGAATCCTCGTGTAAATCTGTTGAATTCTCATTCAGGCCTTCTCTAGTGTTTGTAATTTCATGTACTAAAGCTTGGCAGCTGGTTTCGTGCATAAATTCGGTCAATATCCCCTTTATGTAGCTGATTTTATAAAATATCGTCTTGGATCACAAATTTATGAAAAACAGAGCGCCAGAAAATGAAGCTTACTTCCTTCAAAATCATTACTAAGCGGTTGGTTTCTAGGATGGTATTTTCGTTACACAGTTTTTCCCCATTGTTCGTATTATTCATTCAGTTAATATCTTCCCTATATTCGAAAACGACTTTAGTACCGAGCCTAATTCTGTGACAATATTAATCAAGGCACAAAAAACGCAATGACTAAAAGATGATTCAGTGTCATCGCGTCCTCTGTGGGCAGGTTCCGACACACCACAGAATAATTAGATTCAGTATCTACCTATTGTTGGCAACTTTTTGGTTGTGTAATACTACGAACTTTCTGTACCCTCGGTCTAATTGAGTAGTTATATTTACACTGCCTAAACTTGCCAGATTCAAGATGTTATTCAGGTGAACCGAATAAAGTTTGTGTTTTATAATTTTGTCATGAAGGTGTTGAGTGTGACAGGTCTGCGAAAGCTCTCTTCCATTTCATTTTTTTCATTTCATTTTATTATCTTCCTGTAAATCATTTACATGATGTAGGAATTGTCACAACAAAGTTATCATACAAGTACAAGTACTACAAACATAATAATGGAATATCACGTTCAAGGCGTTTTTAAAAGTACAATTTTAGACATACAAATTAAAATTTTTGGCAATAAATTTACACACAATCAAAGTACTCATCTATATCACAGAAAGTTTAGCTTAAAAGGTAATTTTTAAGCTAACAAGGAGAGGCCGCCAATTGTGAAATTCAGGTTCGATTCATACTGCGCATAATAAAAGCTCATGGCCAGAGGTGTAATGTGGCAAAGCACCAAGATGCACTTCTCAGCCGTTGTCGAGAAAATTGACGGTTAAAAGAAACCGTTGCGGTGAAATACTCTACGATTTACAATTTCCTACAGCGTCGTGGCGCAGCGGTAAGCGCTCGGGTTCGCAATTCAAAGGTCGCCGGATGGAATTACGCGCCATGCACCTTTTTTTTTAGTACTTGTTTTTTTTGTAATTCAAATATATATATATATATATATATATATATATATATATATATATAATTCCCGGCAATCAGTTGCAACAATTATGTATATAATAAGTTGTTGAAAGTCGTTTGTCCTGGAAAAACTGGCGACTTCGAACATGATTATGTTTTCCGCAAACAAAGTTGTATTTCACAAATGTTATTAATTGTCTTCATAATAATCACGTGTAGTTAACGGAAGACGTAGAAACGATATTCCGAAACGAATACGTGTAATGTAAGTCAAACGTTCGAATTAGAGTAGAGACCCCACGATATATATATATATATATATATATATATATATATATATATATATATATTTGAATTACAAAAAAAAATGTTGCATGGCGCGAGATTCGATCCGGCGACCTTCGGATTACGAACCCGAGCGCTTACCGCTGCGCCACGACGCTGTAGGAAATTAAAAAACGTAGAGATTATTTCACCGGAACGGTTTCTTTTAACTGTCGATTTTCTCGACAATGGCTGAGAAGTGCGTCTTAGTGCTTTGCCACATTACACCTCTGGCCATGAGCTTTTATTATGCGCAGTATGAATCGAATCTGAATTTCACAAGTGGCGGCCTCCCCCTGTAAGTCTTAAATTTTATTTCATCTATTATTTCCATCATGTACACTGGCAGAGCACTGTAAAGTTTTATTCCATAATAACTTTCATGCTTTTGGGTTTGTGTTGTCCTTACCCTTTCTACATACAAATTCTTATGACTTCTAGTATTATAATTGTGGCAGTTCTCATTTTTATGTAGATTTTTCATATGTGCTCTTGTACAGAGAATGCTTTCGAATATATACAGTGATGCTATTGCGAGTATTTGTAGTTGTTAGAAAAGGGGCCTACAATGAGTTCTTGGAGAACTGTCTTATGATTCGTATAGGCAATTAACAAGGAAAACAAACTTGGTGTTTTTCTAATCACAACCACGGAGACATTTACGCTTGCTGTACACTTCGGACTTAAATATTCTATTGAACTGACGACTTTTTGTTTTAACTGTGTGTGAAATTTTTTAAGTTGGCGCCTGCCTACCTCCATATCCACCCTTTTGATTTCTAAATTTTCTTCAAATTTGCTTCAATTGAAGGGTTCAGAAAGCAAAGAAATTGCCTGATTCATTGTTTCACGTATTTCTCTTGTGACTTGAATCACAAAATTCACTACAGCACACGTTAAAGTAACGGAGACAAGCTCAGGAAACACAAGGGCCTCAATGGGTACCATTGGATGTTGATATGTTATAGCATCCAACGAATTAAGATATATTAATATAATATTTGGCTTATGTGGCACACTACGTCACAAAGCTTTTATGTTATTCAGTCAATTTCAACATATGCATCTTCGGTGGTGTTCATAACAGCCAGCTTATTGTAGACTGTTTGTGAGACCCATATGGCTGTAGATAGCTATGCCCCAGTTGATACGGTCGTCCTTGAGTTTCGAAAGGCGTATTATGTAGACGTGAGTTCTCGCCCAGCGAGCAACATACGAGATTACGGAATATTGGAACAGCGAGGTAACTGGATAGTAGACTTTCTAGCAAGAGGACGAGCGTCATTGTCAACGGGAAGCCGTCGTACGATGCGAGAGCAATTTCAGGCCTTCAACCAGAATGTATTGTAGGGCTGTTACTGTTCCAAATGGCAGAAGAAACTCCAGGAACTGCTCGAAGATGATGCTACTGGATGTTTCATAACGACAGAAAATTATAGCGAAATGCAGACCTGCAGAGGGAGGACACATGATCTGGCAGTTGATCTATATAAAAAATGTAACTAAATGCACATTAATAGCAGGAGTGATTGATTAATATCAGATTATAGCCAATTTTGTAATGTGGAAATGCACAACTGTAGAACTGAACGCTGATAAATAAGATTGCTGCAGCTGTATGATAAAGATTTATTTCTGATCCAACTAATTTCGCGACATTACAGCCACGTCTTCAGGGATACAACTGTACCTAAACAAGAGTAAACAGAATAAAGATTCCGTCTTGTTTAAAATGTAGTTGTACTATACACGAAGCTCTATAGGAAAAATTATGTTCTCACATTTATTTCATAATTTATTCCAAATGATACACAGTAGATAACCCAACATTTTTTGTCCAGAGTTGATAAAACTGTTTCCTGTCAAGAGGTCGGTAGTCCAATTTAAAATAAAGCAGAATGCAGGGATCACCACCCTTATACAGGCAAACTAGAACAGGGATGAAGTGGTAAACCACATGGATGTCAAAGATAAAACAAATGATATGAGTAGGTGATGAAAGCTTAGTTCACACAGACAAGCTACACTGAAGAGCCAAAGAAACTGATACACCTGCCTAATATCGTGTAGGGCCCCCGCGAGCACGCAGAAGTGCCCCAACAACACGTGGCATGTTCTCGACTAATGTGTGAAGTAGTGCTGGAGGAAACTGACACCAGGGGACGGTTGTCCATAAATCCGTAAGAATACTAGTGGGTGGAGAACAGCACGTTGCAAGGCATCCCAGATATGCTCAATAATGTTCATGCCTGGGGAGTTTGGTAGCCAGCGGAAGTGTTTAAACTCAGAAGAGTGTTCCTGGAGCCACCCTGCAGCAATTCTGGACGTGTGGGGTGTCGCATTGTCCTGCAGGAATTGCCCAAGTCCGTAGGAATAGGCAATTGACATAAATGGATGCTGGTGATGAGATAGGATGCTTATATACGTGTCACCCATCAAAGTCATATCTAGATGTATCATGTGTCCCATATCACTCCAACTGCACACGCCACACACCATTGCAGAGCGTCCACCAGCTTGAACAGTCCCTTGCTGACACGCAGGGTCCATGTATCCATGAGGTTGTCTCCATATCCTTACAGATCCATCCGCTCGATACAATTTGAAACGAGATTCGTCCGACCAGTAACACGTTTCCAGTCATCAAAAGTCCAGTGTCGGTGTTTACGGGCCTAGGCGAGGTGTAAAGCTTTGTGTCGCATGGTCATCAAGGGTACACGAGTGGGCCTTCGGCTTCGAAATCCCATATCGATCATGTTCCATTGAATGGTTCGCATGCTGACACTTGCTGATGGCACAGCATTGAAATCTGCAGCACTTTAGGGAAGTGTTGCACTTCTGTCACGTTGAACGATTCTCTTCAGTCGCCGTTGGTCCCATTCTTGCAGGGCCTTTTCCGGCTGTAGCGATGTTGGATATTTGATGTTTTACCGAATTCCTCATATTCACGGTACACTCGGGAAATGGTCAAACGGGAAAATGCCCACTTCATCGCCACCTCGGTGATGCTGTGTCACCATCGCTCGTGCGATGACTATAAAACCACGTCCAAACTCATTTAAAGCTTAATAACCTGCCATTGCAGCATCAGTAACCGATCTAACAACGGCGCCAGACACTTGTCTTATATAGGCGTCGCCGGCGGCAACGCCGTATTCTGCCTGTTTACATATCTCTGTATTTGAATACGCATGCCTATACCAGCTTTTTTGGCGCTTCAGCGTAAAATAAATCTCAAAGCAGAGCCTGTATGGTTGTATGATAAAATGCTGCTTACAAAATAGACCGTCATCTAAATAAAAGGACTGGAGAGAGGAAAACACAAAATCTTATATAGAATACCTAAGGCCCAACATGGCCGTGACAACGTGAGGTCTGCAGTGACCGCCTAGACAAACTGAGCTGAACGGGCGCAGTCACCGATAAGCACAATGGGCGCATGCGCGTAATGAACGTATGCAACAAATGGCGAAATGGGACCAGAATCGTGGACAGTGGAAAAGAAAGCTGGGCAGCATCTTTACAAGTAATTTTACATGTGAAAGATAGGGAGAACCTAAAATAGAATTACTTTTTTATTTTTTTAAAAATTGAGTAACACTGCGTAGAGGAATACAATTACAAAATAAAAACAGTTGTATAGAACTTTATCAATAAATTCCTTTATGAATCGCATGTATATAAGTTGTGACGTACGAATCTCACAGTGCCTAGTAATTTTAAAGCTCAAGCACGGAACAGCTGAGCAGAGAAATGGACGACTGTAAAAACAAGTACATACAGTATAAAAAGGGTTAAGCTAGGGAATAGACTTATGTATTTGGTTCTTCTATTTAAGCGGTCTAAGTTTGTAAAAATGTTGCGGAGGCGCAGCTCTAGTTGCCCATTGAGTTTATCCGTTAAGAGACGCTTTTTGCATCAAATCTCTTCAAGGATGTCGAGATTATGTCCCTTTCTTTCGCGATGATGAATTTTTAAATTATTTTGCAAATTTATGATGGCGTGTCCCTCCTCACGCAGATGGTTAGTTAAAGCTGACGTGGAGTGAGACAGATCAAAGTGTTCTTTAAATCTGATGCAGGATCTACTGCCCGTTTGTCCAATTGTGCCTATATTTCATCCTGACGTTATTTTGTATGAAAAAAAGGCTTGTTTCATGTCGTTATCTTGTAATTGTGACCCAACTTCCTCCTAAAATTTACCGAAGTGTGGGATGCTGTGATAAGAAACGTTGTCCTGCATTTGCGATTGC
Organism: Schistocerca piceifrons; assembly: GCF_021461385.2. NCBI lineage: Eukaryota > Metazoa > Arthropoda > Insecta > Orthoptera > Acrididae > Schistocerca > Schistocerca piceifrons. Next base: position 552,037,383 of record NC_060143.1, read on the forward strand.
ACATTAACCAATGTAATTATGGTGTTCTTAATTTTTGTGCATTAGACCTGTTTAACTTTCCCAAAATACCCATATTGATGTTTTCAACCAAGTTAGCATCACAACCATTAGAGAAAACAGTGTACTGAATCAGATTATGCGACTGGCTCTCGATCATTAGAAACAGCCACATTCCTTAAATACTTAGGAAGCTTCGGCTAAGAGCGATTTGAAGTGGAACGAACGCTTAAAATTAGGTACAACTAAGATTCGCTGGAAGAATTCTAAAGAAATGTAAGGCAGCTTACAGACCCTCGTTCCATCGAGAATTGCTCGTTAGTCTCGGATCCTTACCAGCAAGGATTAATTGAGTAAATAGAGAATACCCAAAGACCTAACATAACGAGATTCAACAGAGGAGTCATATCTAGTGTATCCCACGCAGAGAATGCCGTAGAAGTCGTGATGTAGTGGATTTCGACATTGGGGGGAACCCTTCGTAGCAAATTCTATCAGCTCAGAGCAGCTCCAGTATTGGGCGTAACTTCCTTGGCGTCTGTAATGGACTCAGAGGTCACCTCTCCAAGCTAAACAGCCTCAGAAACATTAATGGGGACGGAAAAAAAGAACATTATTTAATCCTGATTGCTGACGACGGTGATCATTCATGCATGCTTGCTTTATAATGAGTGGAGTCAATGATACAAAGTCTGCTCACTCACAGAGATGCTAAAATATCCTGTACATTGCTGTGTCGTTTCAACATCTACAATAGCAGTAACTGCTGTTTAGACACCCAATCGTCCCCATACCTAAAAACCTCACAGAGAAGTCAAGTCACCAGTGACCCCACAATGACTCAGAGTCTCCATTTCCCCGAGTTCTCTCCGACCCGAAATGATTGGAAAATACTCAGATGTATTGTCGAAAGACTCAGATATCATAACACACTTGCAGAGACTCCCCCCCCCCCCCACCCCGCCCCGTAAGCAAGCCAACTGCTACGATACCCCCCCCCCCCCTCACCACCGAAAAATGAGATTCTCCCGATGGCTTGAGCAAACGTACGTGTTGTATTGTCTCATTCTACTCTTTTCCGGATGACATGGAGGTTTTCGTAGTATCGTGTTGCATCATATTGTAAAATAATAGTCACTGAATAAAACAGACGTTTCGGTCATGGATGCAATGACCTATTTGTCGTTGTCCAGGATTGACTGATTATATTTAGTTACGATTCCTCTACTGAGCGTGACAATACGTCAGAATTTTAAAATCCGTTCCCATTGTTGATACCTGTGGGGGAATGAGTAGGAAAGTTTATCACTTAGATTTCATTTGGTGGAAGGAATGGGGGGATCCGTTGTTGTTCTATTGTCCCTTACAGTATGAGCTACAATTGGCAATCATTGGCGAACGGAGTGTGGTTTTCTGCCTTTTTTCGTGCGGGAGATAGTGCTTGCAGCAGAAATTTCTCGCGGATAACTCTCACGTCTTAAATTGTTTGTGCGGCCTGTCGGGCTCTTATAAACAAGTCTACACACCACTCGCCGCTGACTGCCAATAATGGCCAATACTATAAGGGGTAACTGATAACAGTAGATCCGACTCAAGAGAAGGCCTTTGCAACCGTGTTCGAAAAGTCGATTTTATCCAGTGATGGCTGTTTTATAATATGACGCTGCACCATACCCAAAAGACTTCCATCAACTGACTCGCGCCACAAAAGCTTACGCAATATTTCCAAGTTATTTGTAAGCACATTAATAATACGTGAACGGCAGGGCAGAGGTAACTTATCAGTTGTTTATGTTCTAGCGTATGGTAAAGTGGCACGTCCCATATCTCACAAAGATTCGATGATAAGGCACACTTTGAAAAGACACGTGCCAGATTATCTCTAAGTACTGAGGCTCCTAAAATATTAATCGTGTCGTGACAGTGTGTGTGTTCAAGATCATTCGTTTGTCCGAAATTACAGTGATAAGAAGCACACTAGAAATCACATTTACATCAGTCCGCAAGGTAACCAGTACCTAAATAATGCCGTGAAGTACTGTAGAATTGTTTCGTAACATGCACGCGAGAAATCCATAATCACAGACAAATGTGCTGCACAGTACGGAGGAAATAAAGTTCCTCCAAGTGGTATGCTTAATGAAAAGTTAGAAAAGTTACAGAGATACTGCCAAGTTGTCTACGTCAGTGGGGAGGGGGGGTGGGATATTACATTCCTCAGCAAGCAGAAGCGAAGAGAATTTACGTGACCTATATCGAAAGTAACGAAAGATACTGTACCTTTTTAATAAACTGATGTAGTGTGTTCAGAATTCTTTTGCAGTCTTCAGGCTGCGGAGGGGAGATAAAATATCATTTCATCAACTGATTTTTCATTCCCAGATTACAAGAGTAACCCATATTTTGTCTCCTACAACCAGATCGAGTAAAAACCTGTCTTCGTCGACTTCGAATGCTTCAAGCGGACCATGGCAGACTTCCTTTTTTTCCCCGCTATATCTAATGTCAGTTACTGGCACTCTCAAAACTGCAGTTTTCGATACGACAAACGTTCAGCTGTCTTTTGCGTGGCGTAGTGACCACAACTGAGACATTTAGAAAAAGCATGGGCTGGCTCCTTTATACACGCGAAAAAATTTGTAGGCGATTTGCATCAGTGATCGCTATTGGTTTTTATGGTTTTCCATTGTGTAGTTTCCCTTAAACCCCGATTCACTTTTCTAAAAATTTCTTCATCCTCCATCGCTCATTGTTCTTGAAAATGGGAGTATTTCCATAGTCTGTAACATATTCTGCTTGGACAGTTTCCTTTCACCATACACTAAAAGTTCTTTATTTCCTGTGTTTCATTTTCTTCCATGAAATATAGGTCTAACTGTTTTAGATCTGGTCTATTTACAGAGACTGGTTCTTTTCTGCCCAGTCACAATGAGCTGGGAATGGAGCAGAGGTGTTGCCAGTTGGGAATATTCGGAAGGAGATTACCAATTAGAGTATTCGTCTAACAACTGAGCGAAGCCTCCCACAAAAACTTGGTCGCAGCTGGTGGATTGGAGCGGTTGTACATCCCATACGGTTGTGCAAGTTTTTATGCGTGTAAAAGATTTGCCTGAAATGAACCTACCATGAGAGCTGCCAGGACTTTAACGATTACACGTCGCTTTTATTTAGAAACGGTTTTTTTTTATCGGTAAATGGCAAATAGTTCTGAGATACTTGTGTGGAGGAAGAGCCACTCCAATTACAAGTGAAATTTTAACGATCCACATCAGCCAGTAAGGATTTGGAAAGTCGTCTGTTACTAACAAGTTTCGAGTTACATACGAGTATGGTTGCGAAGAACAATGACTCGAAGACTCTATAGCTGAACTTCTCGTCTGCTGGAGTAACCTTGTCACTGATCGAGCACTGCAAGACATTTCTTTAGCCAGTATTTTGAACACGGAGTGTAGCCGGCCAATCTTATTGCTTGGCGCCGAAGCTTCGAGTTCGGTTGGGTAGCATGTTAGGCTGGACATTCGTTCTTTTAATTTCCGCCTGAAGCTGTGAACATCGTTTTGCCTGCTTCCAACTTAAAGTGTAGACATTTCTGTTTTGATGTTGACATGGACATTTTGAAACTAGGTCGCTCGGGATTACTGGATAGACTGTTGCCTGCTCGCGGGTCACTGGCGTAATTCTACATTTTCAGGTTCGGTTAAAGTGCACTTACGGTGTCGGCAGCTTTCCAGTTGTGTGCGGATGTTGACAGTTCGTTGTTTTTGGTCTTAGCGAATCAGATGATGAAATACTGCGTCGAAAGGAGAATAGCTGAATCTAATCACTTTTTACTGATCAGGTAATTATGAATTTTAGGGTTGCTAACTAATTTTCGTGTTTCTCTGGTGACTGTGAAAACCGAGATGTACTGACCGAGCAATCTGTAGCAAAACCTGAGGCCTATGTTAGATTGGAATGTGACAGTTTCGCTGGTGAGTTAGCGGAATGAACGAATATGAAAGAAAAATATACTTGGTTCTAGAGACAAACTGATCTGTAGCTCAGCCCAAGATCTACGTTAGATTGGAATGTGATAAGTTGCCTGGGAGTTGGCTAAGTCTTGTAGACCATATAGATCCTGATGATCTCAAGGCTGAAGGTGGCAGTGAGGTGAAACATCCTCCTCGCCCACCAGAGGGAAGTTTGGGTCTAGGACTGGGCAATACGTGCATCAGCAGTTGTGGCAACAGATCAAGTGCGTGCCAGGAATGTCTGGGGGGAGGGGGGGGGGGGGCAGAAAAAGGGGGGAGTGGCATAACTGGGAAAATACTCCTAAGGTATGTGGGATCTTATGAGGTTCTTAAAATCTTGTCCCCAGTGAGCTTCCTGGTGGAGGATGTGAAGACCAACACAGGGATCTGTGCCCATTTAAGCCAACTCAGACAGGGCAGTTGGGTGACAAAGCACAGCTAGCTGATGGTCCCCCCCCCCCCTTCCCCTCTGAAAGCTTCACTTTGTGGAGGAGGGGCCCTTGATGCGTACCCATCAATTTTGCCAGTATCAATTGAGAAAGCAAAGGGGACACGAGGCACAGCATTGGGTAGTAAGTTGGAAGTGAGACCTGGTGGATGCAGAGTGGCAGCTGTAGTGAACTGAGGGCACAAAATAAACAACCAACGTTTGGCATCGGTGCTATGACACATCCGTAGCTGAGGAGAGTGAGAGGAGGGAAGGGTGGCCACTGTCAACAGAAGTGTATGCTGCAGACCAAAGAAGGCTGTTGGTGGAGGTCTTGTGGTTGTGGCACTGCGTCTGGCATTGAGTTATGAGAAAGACTGTGGCCTAGCTTGGAGTAAACCTTGTCTACGGAGAGCATTCCTGAGGGTTATAAGGCATTTCCTTGACTTCTGCAGAGCTCAAATAACATCGGTCTGTGTTTAAGACTTAAATCTGCTTTACACTGTGAAAGGGAGGGAAGCACAAAGCCGATTATGTGCCCTGTTTTTCCATGCTTAAGTTAGTACTGTTGTGACTGAGTTTCTGTATTAAATGCAGTTGTGTACAGAGTATCTTTCATTAAGGTGGCCTTGTCATCATCATGGCACTTAGCATTGGTATCAAAAAATGTGTGTCTGAATGGTAGTCATGCGTACAAAATACAGTTCGCCAGGAAGGTGCCTGGGAACTGAAGCATAAATCAAACTTGAAATGAGTAAACAAACATCGCTGTAAAATAGGCGTATTGTAAATACTCAACTTATACATTGAAGATCTGCAACTGGTGTAGTACAAAGTCCTTTGCCTACTAATGATGTTGACATGCACAATTTTAAGTCTCTGTATGGTAGTTCTGTTGTGACTGGCAGAAGTCAAAGTTCTGCAAAGCTAACTGTTTTAGCCATGAGCTGATGTCTCTCAGGCAAGGGAAACACCAAATGGCAGTGTACATCACAGTACGGCAAAGTGGCTCCGCTGGGGCCATCGAGACTTAGGACAATGACTCAAAGAGTGGCAACTACTGGGACTTGACTGGCTGGTCCCCCAAAGAGTAACTGAGCCTGCTGCTGCAGATGGCACCTCTATATGCATAGAGTTTTGTGCCCAGCTGGCACAATTGCACAGGGGCGTGAACCTGGTGCCGCTCGGGGTTGGATAATGCTCGTTGCACTAGCAACCGCTGGTGAACAGCCACTGTACTTGTGCTGCCAACCTCGGAGTCTTTGACAATGACAGCCCCATATGGTTTTGATTGTGTAATGATACCACAGTGGCAAACAGGAAATTTATGTTATGCTGAATCTAACTGCAGTTTTCTATGCTATAGTGCTGTCTGTGGTTTGCTCCGCTCCTCAGACTGCCATACAGTGTGGAGAGACATTGGCCATTAGAAAAGGTGATGTGAAACGGCACCTTCCACTGTGCATAAGCTAATTGAAAGTCTGGCATGCCATGTATGAGTTCCGCTTGGTTGGTACTACTAAATATTCTTGTAAATATTTGATTTAATTGTTTCTTGTACTGCTCAGTTATGCCAGTCAGTTTCTAAGAAATAATTGCTTATTCATATACTCATACTGCCAATTGTTCTTAGGCGTTCTCTCAGTAAATCACACCGTGAATCGTAAATAAAGTAGCTGCTGTGCAGAAATGGTCACTTGTTTAATGCTGTGTTATTTTGCTTTTAAATATTTAACCTAATTGATTATTTACTTCTCAGTTACGACCACCAGTACAGAATATTTGCTTATTAGCCAACAGTTAATAATGACTGCTTGGTTAAGGCTGTGTTATTTGCTTCAAATATGAAATCTAACTTTTTATCTGATCAGTCATAAAAAAAGCTTGCTTAATGCTTTGAGGTTATAAAATTCCAGGTGAGGTGTAGTAAATGGTAAGTGAAGTCACTCTAACCACTGTTTGAGAACATGAAATGCAGCCAGCTAATTCACACATGCACAGCTAATTCACACATGTAGACAACTGAGCATAATACAAATCAAGATGTTGGCAGACTGAGTAGGTCAGTGTAGATGACAGCATTCACAGAGCCACCAGGTGCACCCGTGGGGGACTGTGCCCAAACCTGTGAAGGAGGGGTATGCAGTCTAAAGGTAACAACATACCGTTCCCAGCATTCACGATTCTGTCTTTTATGAGACAACATACTGGGGCATGGAGCGATTAATGAGACGTTCCACCGGTGGATGCCACTTGTGTTGGAGAGCTGTCTGTGACCCTTAATGGCCATGGTAATTTCAGGGGTCCACCAGGGTAATGTCATAGAATGGTAGGGATTACAAAGAAGATAGTATCATCAAGTCACTTTCTGATAGAATGAATGCAATTGTGCTCTGGACAGTTGCATCAATATCTTCATGTAGTGGGATGCGAGAGGAATGGCAGTGGTGAAAGGATCCCAAACAGCTTTGTACAACCCATAGATGTGGATGCCCAGGCGAGTAATGCTGAGGGAGGGTCAAGACTGGAATACGATCACTGTCACACAATTCATCATGTACTCTCCAATGAATGGTGTGAATAAGACCTGGGCTGAAACGGGAAAGACCAATGACTGACTAAATCCTTACGCCATACTGTAGTGTGTGGGAACACCAGTATCCAAAAGGCAAAGTTCAAGCTTGAAGACTGTTTCCAGAATTGGCAGGTATTGGCAGAAGTAAAGCTGTGAGGACGGGGCGTGAGTCGTGCTTGGGTAGCTCAGTTGGTAGAGCACTTGCCCGCGAAAGGCAAAGGTCCTGAGTTCGAGTCTCGGCCTGGCACACAGTTTTAATCTGCCAGGAAGTTTCTTGAAGACACTGTTTTCCACAGCTTTACTGTGGCCATTGATTATAACTCCACCCACAAAGGGTTGTGAGCACTGAAGTCGCCCAGTATGAGGAAGGGTGGGGAGAGCTGAAAAAACAGTGCAGACAATGTGTTCTGGGCCATTTTATTGTTGGGAGCAAGATATACGTTACACATAATAAATTCCAGACATCTTCATATGAACAGCCACAGCCTCTAAAATCATATCAAATGGCATGTATTTGCTATAAACAGTGTCTAGAATGTATGTGCAAACACTACTTGACATTTTTTCATTGCAGTACGATTCTTAAAACAGCCCCGATAGCTAAGGAAGGTAGAGGTCCATATTGCTGGGAACCAAGTTTCTTGGAGGATTATGCAGAAAGCAGGGGTTACACACAAAAGACATTTTAGCTCAGCCATGTGGCAGGAAGTTCCAGTTCCACTGGAAGATCGCACTGTCAGTATCCTGTGGGGGTGTGAAGGGACTAAGAAGGCAGGTCATGCCTCAGGGCCACCTGTTGCCATTGGTGTCAGGACATGGTATCAATACACATTTATTCCAAATTTGGGTGGGTGGGGAGGCTGACTTCAGGGGAATAGGGCCACCAAGAATGCCACCTTGGATACAAGCAGGACATGTGGGGTCAGGCAGTATGGAGGCCACCAAATCTCCTCCTTGGATGACTTTTTGTCCCCTTCTCGTCCTCCTCAAATGATCCCAACTTCTGCAAGGGCTTGTCTGCCCCAGATTCTGGGACAGAGGAGGAACTCAAGAGTTCTATGATCTGCAACGTATGGATCCTTCGGTGACTGGCTGCTATCATGTTATAGGTCAACTGAGTTCTGGAAAGGATGTGTTCCAAGGGCTCTTTCCCGGTAAGGGACACTGGAGGAAGGTGTTGCTTCTCCAGCCGGGGTTTGGGGCTGATGTCCCCGATGGATAGAGTGTCATTGTTTCCAAATGGGGTGTGAGGGAAGCAGGGGGATGAGGTCCCCCAGCCACCTGGTGAGGAGGTTTACACAAGAAGGCACAGTAATTACAGACATGATGTTGTAGCTGTAGCACACCTCATCATCATCATCATCATCATCATCATCATCAGTGTAGGATGTAGATGATCGTTTTTTCTTGGCCTCTTGATATGTGAGATGGTCACAGTTCTTGTATTTTCTTTTCTTGTCAGAGAATGCTGCCAACCAGTTAACAGGGAGAATGGTGTTCCTCACAACTGACACAGATGGAGGGAGGAGCACATGAAGGTCTCATGTGCAACTGATATCCACAATTTCTACATGGGACTGGCACTGCACCACGAAGACATGGGTCCAAATTGCATGCACTCGTAGTGCCGCATGGTAGGAGGAACATATGGCTTGACATTGTAATGATACACTATCAACTTGAGCTTCTCAGGCGAGTCGCCTTCAAAGGTCAAGATGAAGGCCCCAGTATCCACCTTTTATTCTCTGATCCACACTGGACATGGCAGACAAAATGCATTCCATGTCACTCCAAATTGGCACTCAACTCATTATCCATCTGCATGAGGAGATCACAGTGAAAAATGATGTCCTGTACCACATTGGGACTGGTATGGGGAGTTACAGGAATATCACCCAGCTTGTCAGGTGGGCAGTGGCCACAACTGAGCAGGGGAAGCTGTTTTAATCAGCACAGAGCCACTTTTCATTTTCTGAAAACTCTGCTGCTTCCCCAAACCTGTCCTCCAGATTTTTAATGAAGAACAGTGGCTTCCTAGTCAAAACGAAAGCCCTCTCGGCCCTGGAACACAATAAATATTTGTGGTGGTGGTTGTTGTTGTTGTGTGTATTTCTACCCTTGTCTCCGAGCCCTATGTTCCTCCCACAGTGTAGCCACAGAAGGAAATATCATTGGGGTCATCCATCTCCGCTTCATAATAAGTCTTACCTCCAGGAGAGAGAGCTGGGACATGCAGCCACCAGAGGAAGGAAGTTTAATTCATTTCATGTATGAGTCTTTCACCATGGTGCCACTTATTCCGAACTAGGGCTCTCCCTATGAGCACTACCCAGCCACATCAACAGTTACCTAGTCAGAAAACCATTGCCCGCAGTCCCTGTGCCCCATCCACAATGACACACTCAAAAATGGCTCTAAGCACTATGGGACTTAACATCTGAGGTCATCAGTCCCCTAGACTTAGAACTACATAAACCTGCGACCGTAGGAGCAGCGTGTTTCCGGACTGAAGCACCTAGAACTGCTCGGCCACAGCGGCCAGCGATGACACACTCCTCAGCAAGGGTAGGGAATGTATAGTTCAGGCACCAACAATGGGATAGTGAAAGGACAGGCTTGCGGCACAGAAGGGAAAGTAGTGTTGCCATGACTGGGTCCCTGTTGTAGCTGAGCACATTCTCACAAAAGAAATGCAAGCCCAATGAGAAGAGGGGGGAGGGGGGGGGGGGAGTTGAGGCATGGGGTGCTTGGATAGATGATGTAGGTCACAGTGCAATAGGATGCATACTGTTGAAGACTTAATGTGGGCTTTTTGTCTGTGGTATTGTTGGTAATGAAATGTTTTTTCTGCAAAGCTTAGTAACAGGAGAGCAGATTGTTGTGTAGTCCATCATGGTCGAATTTGGGCACAGGACAAACTGAAGCCCTTGTATAGAAATGAAATTTCTGCAGGCAGGTTTATGGAGGATAGATTAACAACTTTATTGTGATCCACTTCAATGCAAACAGTGTCTTTTTGACAATGTGGTGTGCAAAATGGGTCACAGGCAGGTAGAATATGTACGCTATCATGGGCTGACAGGGACATTGTCTTATGTTTTGAGTGTAGGTAGTGGTATACTTAGTTTTAAAGTGAGTTTCAGCCTGGGAGGTCAGTCCAAAATATTTGGGGTCGAACATGAATATCTTGAGTACGAAGTAGAGAAAGTTTAGTGGTGCATGGTAATCTGTTTACATACAACTAAGGTAGTGAGGAATATGGATGGTTCAAATCAATTTGGATATCTTAGCAGATGGAGGGATGGCACCAAGCTATGTAACTGTTTGTATTCGGATTATTAAAGGGACGGAAGTGAGGTACCATGTACAATCTGGAAACAGTATGTGGGTAGATCTTTGTCATTGATGGGTAAATGTTTTGTAATTGATACCCAGAGGAAAGTCTCCAGACAGAGGTTCAATGGGCGAAGGAGAATAGGCCATGGAAGAAAATTGGGTGAGCAGAGTATAAGATTATAGATAATAAGGTACAGCAAGATCAATAGTAAAATATTTATTTATAAAGTAAACCATCATTTTAAATAGTTTATATCATTTTATTTCTTATTCTGTACAATATACAGTAATAAATAAAAATATAAGAAAGAAAGTATTATCTTTCAAGTGAGTCTAGTTACACAGCTTACATGTAATTTTCTTGATGTGGAAGAAATGCAATATCTTTTACGATCACAGTACGAATGTTTGAAGCATAAAATGGCTTTTATAATAATATTTAAATATCTCTCTTCTGTCACGCTTCAATTTGATGGAAACAAGTATTTTACAATATCAAAATTGACTGTTCTGAAACAAAGATGTTAAAGTAATTAAACTAGGAGATGCACAGAACAGACATCAATGTATGACAATAAAACACTTTAGATGAAATTCAGACACAAAGAAAAATGTTACCAGGCTTGAAAAAAGAAATGCCTAGTTACACATCCATTGTAGTTGTGCTACAAGAGGCACCATGAAATTGAGGATTTAACAGAAAAAAGACAAAAATGAGATTCTGAAACAAAGACTTCTAATTTGAAACATGCATCCACATGTTGGTAGGCAGGGTAGGAGCAAGCAAGTAGGCAACAAAAACTGATGTCATGATTAAATCAGAGGGGATAATTTATTAGAGTATATGGGCCCAACTTAAAGGACATTATACATATATAAATTACAAATGTATTACGCCCATCAACACTCAAATACATTAACAGTTACACGTACACAACCTAAAATGTCATATAGCTTCAGCTCAGTTTTCTAAGAGGATCAAATCGGCAATAATACTATAAAATATGTTAAAACACAAGCAATCTTTTTCTAACAATCAACAATACTTACCTAGCAATTATTTTTATGAAATCCAAACCAACAGCACATTTATATTTTGGACAGTCAATGTTACTGTTTACCATAATCAGAAGCCTGAGCTTGACCAAAGATGAAATCTGTAATGGAAGCAGAAAAATTGCTACAGCTTTAGTGTAATTTTGGTAACCAGTTACCAAAAATTTGTTTGTCATTTACATGAGAACAGAATTTTTCTTCAACTTATGCAACAGATTAATGGGATTACAGTTTATACACTGTAAATGAGATGGCCTCTTAACTGATTTACTAAATTTTCTTTCTCACTTTATTAGAATACAACGTATGAGAGGCAAAAAACTACACACATGTGGAAACTCTAACAAGGAGACCAAATGGCAATTATACTTTCATAATTTTTTATATTCATGGTACCTGAAGTTCACGACTCAAATATTAATCTCCAAAGCAGTTCGATGTAACTCTCAAAACTTCTCAAGAACACCTATTTTTAAGTTTTCCAAGCAATCCTAATTCACTAAAGTCAAGGCAGTTTCCGATGGGCTGTGTGTCTTAATCAGTAGCACTCAAGACTGGTGATTGTCTTGACTGCTGGTTCAAGTCTCGTTACAATGTTCATTATTTTTTGGTCAATTCAAATACCTACATCACTTAAATATAAAATTCATCAAATATATCATAATTAATATGTATCATAATTATAACTTTTTATGAAAAATGCATATCATCTTATTTCTAATTGTACATCACACTGCGACTCCCATCAGTCACCTTACCATAACTCTTCATAAAGTGGAGAAGTAAAGGCGACCTTCGTCAACTCATCAACTAACAATAAAGCAAGTACTGTAAAGTTTGCAAAAACACGCAGATAACAAGAACAGTTAACTTCCTCCATACAGAGGTGTTCTATTATCATGTTTCCCTTCAACTTTTGTATTTTTCATAAAATATGATAATTATATATATGTTTTGATAATTTTATGTTTAAACTGTCTGACAAAACCAGCTCTGCCCAGATTTTAATTTTTCATTTTGCCTGTTTTGTAGTAAAAATGAATACAAAAAATGAACTGTGTTTGTAGAGCAATATAAAAAAGTTTCGTTTCCATGTATTTGTGAAAATACCTTTGAAATTATGAAGCAGTCTTACAAAGAAATATGAACAATATACAAATGCAAAAGTACAGTACCCAAATTCAGAAACATAGTATGCAAAATATGATTTCTCTGTAATGTTTGTTTAATCCAGAACTTTGTTGTAAACAATATTTCTACTGACATGTCCAGGAACTATGAAGAATAAATTCTGGGTTGTGTCCAGCCTTGAGCAAGTGACAAAATAGTGTATGAGAGGAACACGGAGGTGTCAAATCCATTCTGCAGTACTTAACATATTGCCCCCGTGTTTTGTTAATTGTTATGGCAAATCCAAGTCTCACTGGGAAGTTCAGCCTCCTGACGTGAAAGGGGCGCAGCTGCTTCGTGTGTCCACAATGTGATTTTATAAATGTCACAAAGGGAATGCCTGGTCATAGCTCTATAGACGGCTATTGTTTTCACCTACAGCCATTTGTGCTTCGCAGCTGAAAGCTTTCACAAGCACTGCTAGGTGTCAGGGTTTGATTAAGTTGACTCAACTGTAGGAGAGTCTTAGTAGTAAAGTATAAATCTATTAAAACTTCACGCATGATGTGGCATTTTCCACACATACAGCATCAGTGTTCGTGACACCTTATCTCTTGAACTATGTGTGGTACTAGCAATAATAAATTTAAATGTCGTGCATGCGTGACTTGGCAGTTTTTATGCATCTCATTGTTTATGATGTCATACCTCCTGAACCATGACAGACAGGTGGTTCTTACACCAAACGCAATTGTTACCTGACAGTAAGGGATATGTGTATCAACTTTGATTGAAATCTGTCCAGTGGTTTGAGAGATGTGGAAGATACATACATAAATACATGAGACAATGGAAGACCCAGGATGGAATAATGACAATATTATGGAAAGGATAGGCTACTACTCACATAGAGTGGAGACAACAAGTCACAGACGGGCACAACAAAAAGACTACTAAACAAATAAGCATTGGCATCCAGAGACACTGGTCCTGAGTATGTGAGCTGTTTCTGCTTGCATGTGCGCACGTGTGTGTGTGTGTGTGTGTGTGTGTGTGTGTGTGTGTGTGAGAGAGAGAGAGAGAGAGAGAGAGAGAGAGAGAGAGAGAGAGAGAGAGAGCACTGGTGCACATTTTGTCTATTTCAGAGGAAGGCCTCCTGGACAAAAGCTTACCTGTTTAGTAGTCTTTCTGTTGTGCCTATCTGTGACTGTCTCTGTTGTATGGTGAGTAGCGATCTATCATTTTCATAATGGTGACATATACATACATCTGTTTTTATACTATTTATGGATGGCGTAGATATTCAAAGTGAATCAAAAAATTAATAAAGAGTAAACTGTAATGAGACTCGGACCACCAGCAGTCCACAGCTCTCACCAACTGAGTCCTGCAAAACTTTATAAACTTGGCTGAAGTCTCCTTGCACTACCTCTGCTCCATTTGTAAAATCCTCCTGCTCTGCAGTCACAAATTCTTCCATCTCAACTCCCAAACTGAAACTCTTGGCCTCCCAGGAACTACAACAGCATCGGCAGAATCTATTCGCCTCACACTCACACTCTGGACTGCCTCTATGCACCACTACTGCAAGAGCCTCCATCAAACCACCTCCATGTCACCTCATAAATGCCAAACCTTGCATTTCGGATTAACTACATCATCTACACTAAAAAAAACTCTTTCACGCTACTATCAAGAACCCAGAGTATAAACAGACATGCAACACAGATGTGAACCTGCCTTCCCAAAGCCTCCGTGCCACTGAAGTATAAGTCCTCTCCACAGGCCTCGCTTTTTGCCTCACTCCCAAATTTAGTCATGCTGCAATTCTCTCCTTTTCCTGGTTGCTACAATGGAAACACTTTTTCCCACCAAGTGGCAATCAGGCTAGACCTAAAACCTAGACTGATACCTGCATTACTCAATTTACTGCTCATCCACCTGTGATAAAGCTCTCCTTTCCTGAATCATCCCTCAATAACTTTTCAGAGCTTCCTATTCTCAAATCTTGCATCAACATTATTTCTCAAATCCCTCAGCATGGGAACTATCCTCACATCCACAGAAATAATCTCAGCCCTCTCCTAAAAACTGATCCTGAACATGTAATCCTGCCTGCCAACAAAGGGTTATAAATCACAGAGACTACAGCTGTCAGACACATCGACCAACCAGTTCTTCACAGTGACCCCATTCCAGAAACCCAAAATTATCTTCAGTGCCTTCTCAAATACCTAGGTCCACTCTAGAGTCTCTCCTGAGGGATTATCTCCTTCTACAGCCCCGCCCCCACCCTCGCATTTGTACCTTCCCCATGTTTGCTGAAACACATACACCCAACCAACCAGGGAGCCCCATTGTGGCTGGATACTGCACTCCCAGAGTGAGAATCTCTGTCCTTACAGAACACCACCTGCAGCCTATTACCAGTAACCTACCTTTTCATACAGAAATACAGCAGCCATTTCCTTCTTGTTTTGTTACCACCCATCAACCTGTTTGCCACTGTGGATGCCACTTCCCTCTACACTAACATCCCAAGTGTCCATGGCCTTGCCCCCACTGAACACTGTCCCAAACCTATAACCTCATTCCTAACCACTGTCAACTATATCCTCACACGTAATTACTTCTCCTTTGAATGCATCATCTACCAAACAAATCTGCATTAAAGCCATGGGAATCTGCATAACACCATCCTAAGCTAGTCTACTGACTTTCTAGAGGAAACCTTCCTAGCCACCGGCATACCAAATCCCTCACCTGCTTCAAGTTAACTGGTGACATCTTCATGATCTTGACTGAGAGTGACCATGCCCTAATAATACCTTTTTCCTCATTCACTTCACATGGTCCTCGTCAGCTCAACAAACTACCTTCCTCAAAATTAACCGCCACCTTACAGATGCTCCCTCAATACCTATCCACATCAAATCTAACAATGACAAAATAATACCTTCATTTCAACAGCTGCCATACATTCCATACTCATACTGGGTATAAGTTTTAAGTTCTTTGGAGCAGGCGTGTGTGTGTACTCAGTGCGCTCATAAATATAGGTGTTTACTGGTGGAAAAACAATTTATTAAGGCAATATTGTAGCTTAAGTAAGTAAATTAGTATCTGTTGTGATCTATATATTGAAGGTTTCACTTTTACTTGCGTATTTTTCGTGAAAAGCTAATTGTTCTAAAGTGCAAGCCGTTGGTGTGGGTTTGTTTTCGTTATCGACCACAGTAAGTTATGTGATTATTCAATAATTTCCGGATCATGTCTGTCTAGCTTTCTTGTGAAGAGTATCATGCATGTATAGTTTACATTCGGTTTGTGTTTCTGTGTTTCTATACTTCCGTACAGTTAATTTTTCATATTGTGCAGTAAAGTCATTAAGTGGTGTTTCTGTTTCCATTAGAGTATTTATACATAATTCAGTAATGGTGTCTGTTCAAATTTGTCATTAGAAAATATTGAGCCTCTTCAGTTACTTACTCGTTTTGTGATTTCCACCACTATAACCTACGCCAGCAATTAACTTCACGCTGTTTACATTTGCCTGCTGCTACATTTGCCTGACATCCAGAAGTTCTCTGCTCATCTCACCAGAAGCTAAGTTACTTTCTACTAATTATTAATTGATGTAGCAGAATTGTTTGTAGTGTAATTTGTATTGTTTAATCTGCCATCATGTGTGACAACTGTGGATAATGTCGTAGATTATCACTGGGGTGATTGTAGCGGGAAGCTGTTATAGTGCCAGATGAGGCTCGCCAATGGAGTTTTAGATAATGTAGCCGTGACAAGAAAATCGTGACACGGAAAAAATATTTTTGCCCTTCAGGCTGAACTAGAAACGGCATACTTTGAATTAGACAGGTTGAAGGGGGAAAGAGACAATGGGAGCTGGGAACAGGTAACAAGTTGTAGTCAGAAGAGGAAACCCCAGAAATAGCTTTTCAGATTCCAGTGAGCAATCAGTTTGATTTTTTACTTGAAGAGCCTCAAACAGTTTTGAGCAAAGTAGGGTGCAGCAGACTCGTAGTAACAATTGTAATCCTAGGTCGGGAGTAAAGTCAAGCAGAAACAAGAGAGTTCTGCTGTTAGGCAGCAGTCATGGGAGAGGTGTAGGCCATTTGCTACAGGGTAGGCTAGGAGTCAAGTACCAGGTCACAAGCACTGTGAAACCTAGTGCTAAGCTTAGCCAGGTCAAAGAAAACCTAGGGGCCTTGTGCAAAGATTTTGATGGTGAGGGCCATGTCCTTATAGCAGGAGGAGCAGGAAACAGCCTGGCTAGCAATTCGGACTATAGTATAGGTGTGACCTGGATGTAATAGGAGCAGCAACAGCTCACACTCGTGTGGGGTTTGTGGATGTTTTGCAGTGCCATGACCAGCCCTGGGTTAATACGGCTGTCAACGATGTTAACAGAGAGCTGGGAGGGATTGGGAGGGGGGGGGGGGGGGGGGGGGGTGTTACTGTTGGCAGAAACTAAATCTCACATCTGTGCTGTGCCTGTTGACGCAATTGGGAGGTGGGGTTACACTAGTCATGGCCTGCACCTGAGTAGGAGGGGGAAGGATAGATTAGCTGATCTTGCAGAAAATGTGAGGTGGGCCACATGCACACACGACAACATACCTGTGATTACTGGAGTCAGAGGGACATATTTTTTAGGTCAGAGTCAGGTTGCAGACAGAGAGCATTGAAAGAGATTAAGACAGAACAGTGCCATAATGTCTGTAGCAGTATCCAAAAAAATAAAATTTGTGTGTTTTATCAGAACATTAGAGGATTGAAGAATAAGATAGATGAGCTTCTTGTATGCCTAGAAAATGGGGTAAATTCTGAAGGTATGTTGTTTTGTGTCTCTCTGAACACCATGTAACCGCAGGGATGGAGAAATTAAATTTAAGGGATTACAGATTAGCATCTTATTCATGTAGAGTCAACATGTAAAGAGGAGGAGTTGCTACTTATATAAAAACTGGACACACAGTCAAAAATATTGAAACAAATAGTTTTTGTGTAGATCAGATCCTTGAAGCATGTGCTTGTGAGTTGCTACTGCAATATACTTCTATAGTAATTGTAACAGTCTACAGCTCCCCTCAATGTAACTTTCAGCTATTCATGAAAAATATAGAAGCATTATTGAGCTACAAAAGGAAGCAGTTAGTGGTTCGTGGCGATTTTAATGTAGATTTCTTAAAAGACACGGATAGGAAAAAAGAGCTAGAATCTTTGTTTGGTTGTTTCAATCTAGTATCTGTTGCAAACTTTCCAATTCAGGTGCAGCAGGATAGTAGGTCTCTTATCGATAACATTTTCATAGACAGTGCTCACACAGAAACTATTAATGTGTATCCAGTTGTTAATGGGCTATCTGACCATGATGCACAGGTAATGGAAAACCTTACAAGCTTGAGGCAGGTTCATACAAGGCAGGGAGGCTTATTGATGCGGACAGGATACAGGGTTTTAAGAGCAGCCTAAAAGAGATAGAATGGGGTGAAGTATATGTAGAAAATGATGCTGATGCCAAATTCAATTTATTCCACCATAAATTTGTCTCAATATTTGAGAGTTGATTTCCTGAAACATTATCCAAAAAAGCCATTAAAAAGTCAAATAAGCCATGGATTACTAAGGGAATTAAGATAACATGTAAGAGGAAGAGGGAAATATATGTACAGGCCAGAATAAGTCAGGATCCGACGTTACTTGCTTACTACAAAAGATACTGTAATATTTTAAGGGAAGTCATTAAGAAGTCAAGAAGGTTGTGTGTTCTGACAGAAATTAATAATGCGTATAATAAGATTAAAACTATATGGAACACTGTCAATGCGAGACGGGGCAGCCTGACAGTGCACAGCATACCATAGCAATAAAGCGAAATGATATTGTTGTGAGTGATAATTCACAAGTTGCAAGTATTTTTAACAATCACTTTCTGAATGTAGCACCAAAAATAGGATTAAAGGGTTCAGTTGAAGAAGGAAAAAAAATGTTAAAATGTCATTCCAAGGACTTTAGGCCTTTACAAATAGCACCAACATCCCCCACTGAAATTAAGGGAACTATAAATATACTGAAAAAAAGAGCTCTTGTGGTGTTGATGGAGTCTATAACAGAATTTTGAAGTGTTGTTCTAATTTAATAAGTGGAGTCCTTAGTGATATATGTAATGCTTCACTGGCACAGGGAATTTTTCCAGACAGATTGAAATACGCAATTGTCAAACCTCTTCACAAGAAAGGAGACAAGAGTGACTTAAATAATTATAGACCAATCTCCTTGCTGACTTCATTTACTAAAATATTCAAAAAAGTTATGTACTCAATAGTAGTCTCACACTTAAGTGAAAATAATTACTCAGCATGTCACAGTTCGGATTCTGGAAGGGTTACTCTACTGAGAATGCCATCTACACATTTATCCAGCAAATAGTACAAGCCCTAAATAACAAATTATTGCCAGATGGTATTTTCTGCAATATTTCCAAGGCACTTGATGGTGTGGATCATGTTACACTCTTAGAAAAACTCAGGTTTTGTGGAACATAAGGCCATAAACACAAGTGGTTTGAATCATACTTAACGGACAGAAAGCAAAAAGTTGTGCTGAATAACACAAAAAAATGTCGGAGGGTGGTAAAGTCTAGTGAATGGGGAGTTATCACAAAGGATGTCCCACAGGGTTCAATTTTGGGTCCTCTGCTGTTTCTTATTCATGTGAATGATCTCTCACTTAACATTCAGCAAGCAGAATTGGTAGTTTTTGCAGATGACATGAGTGTTATAATAAGTCCCATTCCAGAAAAAGCAGGTGAAGATAGTGTTAAGGATGTCTCTCAAAGAATAATTAAGTGGTCCTCAGAAAATAGACTCTCCCTTAATTTTGAAAAAACTCTCTATAACCAGTTCTGTACACCGAATAGAGTCATACCGACAATTGATGTAGCATATGAACAGGGCTCAGTTAACAGGGTAGATTTCTCCAAATTTTTGGGAGTTCACATTGATGACAACTTGAACTGGAAGAAGTATATTACAGACTTTCTCAAGCAATTAAGTTCATCTTCTTTCGCTCTTCGTATAATCACTAGTCTTGGTAATAAACAACAAACTTTGCATATTTCCACTCAATAATGTCTTATAGAATAGGGGCAACTCACCACTCAGACATAAAATACTGATTGCACAATAATTAGTGGTGTTCACCTAAGGAAGTCATGTAGGCACCTATTCAAGGAGTTATGTATTTTAACTGCACTATTAGAGTACATGTATTCACTAATGAAATTCATTATAAATAATCCATCTCAATTCGCGAAGAACAGTGATGTTCATACGTACAACACTATAGGGAAAAATGACCTTTACTATCTGTTATTGAAGCTGTCAGTTGCTCAAAAAGGAGTACATTATTTAGCAACAAAAATCTTTGATCATTTGCCTAACAACATAAAGTGTCTGGCACGTAGCAGATCAAGTTTGGACAACTCCTTCTGTTCCATGGACGAGTTTCTGTTTCAAAACTGGGGAAAAAAAAAAAATTGTAATTTGACTTGCTCCACATCATATCAATAAAATAATCATGAAAATAATCTACGGAACATGACATAACTAAACTAAACTCATAATTGTCTCATCTGTAGAGATGAGAAGTCATTCTCCAAATATGGTGAGAGTCTCAACCCCATGCTCCATGGCTCATATCCCTTCAATAGGTCCAGACACAAGACCTGTCCCCTGCATTCTCCCAGTACCATCTACTCCAGTCCTGTCACAGGCACTTCCATCGAAGGCAAAGCCACATGTGAAAGCAGAGATGTAGTCCACCGACTAAGCTGCAAAAACAGTGCAGAATTCTATATGGGCATGAGCACTAACAAGCTACTGTGCACATGAACATGTGGTCAAGAGAGAGCTGGATCGCCCAGTTACAAAGCATGGCCTGCAACACACTGTGCTAGTATTGAACGACTGATCCACAGGCTGAGGCATATGGATTCTTCCAAACAACATGTTTTTCTGAATTGTGCAGGTGGGAACTCTACCTAAAACTCATTCTTACTTCCCATAACCGCTCCCCCTCCCTCCTCCTCCATCTTTCCTGCTTCCACACCAGCCCCACAGCAAGCATTCTGTCCTCAAGTCACCTCCAAAATCATTCCATTTACTCTGGCTCCCCTCCTCACCCAATGCAACACCTAGCAGCTACCCATTCTGTCCTCACCACATCTCTGCATACTCCCACAGGCAGCACTACACCACCCCCACCCTACCCTACTATTTCTCTCCTTTTCCCTGTCCCATATTTCTTCAGTAACCCCAATATCCAGCCCAGCTGTAATCACTTCTTGCTGCATTTAGGCCTCAGTACCCAGAACCGACAATGGCCTTCCTGCCTGTGTGTGTGTGTGTGTGTGTGTGTGTGTGTGTGTTTTTCTCCTTCCTACATCTGATGAAGGACTCTGTTTGATGCTACTGTTTTAGTATATGATCCTTGTAGTAGTAGTGGTCTTCAGCCCAAAGACTGGTCTGATGCAGCTCTCCATGCTACTCTATCCTGTGCAAGCTTCTTCATCTCCCAGTACTTACTGCAACCTACAACCTTCTGAATCCGCTTAGTGTATTCATCTCTTGGTCTCCCTCTACGATTTTTACCCTCCACACTGCCCTCCAATGCTAAATTTGTGATCCCTTGATGCCTCAGAACATGTCCTACCAACCGGTCCCTTCTTCTTTTCAAGTTGTGCCACAAATTCCTCTTCTCCCCAATTCTATTCAATACCTCCTCATTAGTTATGTGATCTACCCATCTAATCTTCAGCATTCTTCTTCAAGCCTCTCGATCTCTGAGTAACTACTGAAAAGTACATCTTTCTGAATCTACTTACTATATTCGTCTCTTGGACTCCCTCTATGATCTCCGATATCCCCCCCCTCCGTACAAAATTGTTGAGCTCTTGATGTCTCAAAATTTGTCCTACCAACCAATCCCTTCTTGTCAGGTTGTGCCACAAATTTCTTTTCTCCCCAGTTCTGTTCAGTACCTCCTTATTACTTACATCCTCTACGCACCTAATCTTCAGCATTCTTTTGTAGCATCACATTTCAAAAGCTTCTGTTCTTTTCTTGTCTAAACTGTTTATCATCACTGTTTTACTTCTATACATGGCTACATTCCATGCAAATGCTTTCAGAAATGACTTCCTGACACTTAAATATATATTTATATGTTGACAAATTTCTCTTCTACAGAAATGCTTTTCTTGCCATTGCCAATCTACCTTTTGTATCCACTCTACTTTGATCATCAGTTGTCTTGCTGTCTAAATAGCAACACTCATCTACTACTATAAAAGTGTCTGATTTCCTAGTCTAATTCCTCAGCATCACCTGATTTAATTTGACTACATTCCTTTATCCTCGTTTTGATTTTGTTGATGTTCATCTTATATCCTCTTCTCAAGATATTGCTCTCCCAAGACCTTTGCTGTCTCTCACAGAATTTTCTCGCCTGTCAGCACCTGCTGACTTTGGAATTTGAGTGATTATATCCTTGAAGTCTGAGGGTATTTCACCTGTCTCATACATCTTGCACACCAGATGGAAGAGTTTTGTCATGGCAGGCTCTCCAACTGAATGTTGTCTACTCCCAGGGCTTTGTTTCGACTTATGTCATTCAGTGCTCTGTCAAATTCTTCATGCACTACTGTATCTTCCATCTCATCTTCATCTACATCCTCTTTCATTTCCATAATATTGCCCTCAAGTACATGTACCTTGTATAAACCATCTATATAATCCTTCATCTTTCTGCTTTCCCTTCTTTGCTTAGGACTGGTTTTCCATCTGAGCTTTTTATATTCATACAGGTGGTTCTCTTTTCTCCAAAAGTCTCTCTAATTTTCCTGTATACGGCATCTATCTTTCCCCTAGTGATATACGCTTCTAAATCCTTACATTTATCGTCTAGCCACTCCTGCTTAGCCATTTTTAACTTCCTGTCAGTCTCATTTTTTTAGGCTGTTGTATTCCTTTCATTTGTTTCATTTACTGCATTTTTATATTTTCTCCTTTCACTAATTAAATTAAATTTCTCTCATATTACCCGAGGATTTATGCTGGCCCTTGTCTTTATGCCAACCTGACCCTCTGCTGCCTTAACTATTTCATCTCTCAAAGCTATCCATTGTTTTTCTACTGTATACCTTTTTCCTGTTCATGTAAATTATTCCCAAATGCTCACTCTGCAACACTCTGGTTCTGTAAGCTTATCCAGGTCCCAGCTCCTTAAATTCCTACCTTTTTGCAATTTCTTCAGTTTCAATCTACAATTCATAACCAATAAATTGTGGTCACAGCTGATAACTGTCCCGGGTTAAGTCTTACAATATAATGCCTAGTTCCAAAATCTCTGTCTTATCACTATATACACAGTCTGAAACCTTCTGATGTCTCCAGGTCTCTTCCACACGTACAATCTTCTTTCATGATTCTTAAGCCAAGTGTTGGCTTTGATTAAATTATGCTCTGTGCAAAATTCTACAGGTGGCTTCATTTTTCGTTCCTTTCCACCAGTCAATATTCATCTACTATTTTCCTTTTCTTCCTTTTTCCTCTTGTCAAATTCCAGTCCCCAATGACTATTAAATTTTCACCTCCCGTAACTGTCTGATTAACTTCTTTTATCTCATCATACATCACTTCAATCTCTTCATCTGCAGAGCTAGTTGGCAGATAAACTTTTACTACTCTTGTGGGTGTGAGCTTTATGTCTATCTTGGGTACATTAGTGCATTCTTTATGCTGTTCATATTAGCTTATCCATGATCCTATTTTTTCTTTTTTATTCAGTATTAAACCTGCTCTTGCGTTACCCCTCTTTCATTTTGTGTTTATAACCCTATATTCACCTGACCAGAAGTCCAGTTTCTCCTGCCACTGAACTTCACTAACTCCCATTACATCTACCTTTAACCGCTCCATTTCCCCTTTTAAATTTTCTAACTTACCTGCCCAATTAAGGGTGACATTCCATGCACCGATCCATAGAACACCACTTTTGTTTCTCCTGAGAATGACATCCCCCCAGAAATCGACATGGGGGACTATTTACCTACAGAAAATTTTATCCAAGAAGATACCATCATTATTTAACCATTATCATTTAACGATGCAGAAGAGCTACATGCCCTCGAGGAAAAATTGCAGTTGTAGTTTCCCCTCACTTTCAGTCATTCACAGTAGCAGCACAGCAAGGCCATTTTGATTGCAGTTATTAGGCCAGATCAGTCAATCATCCAGGCTGTTGCCCCTGCAACTACTGAAAAGGCTGCTGCCCCTCTCCAGGAACCACATGTTTGTCTGGTCTCTCTAGAGGCATCCATCCGTTGTGGTTGCAACTATGGTACAGCTATTTGTATCACTGAGGTAGGCAAGTCTCCTCACCATTTGCAAGGTCCATAGTTCGAATTTTTGGATGAATTACTTTCAAACAATATATTCAAAATTATGTTTCAGCATTGTGGATAAGTTATGCATCCAGCATCAGTTCATCAGTTAAAGTATCGGAAACTGTTCACTTTCATAAAGTGTGATTTCTCTTTCTTGCTAATTTTTTCTCTTATGGAATCTAGATGCAGAAGAGCCACACTCACTCTCGTCTCATATTTCGCAGCCACAGTGTCACCCATATAAACTCTTCTGGCCCAGAAATTTAATGCTACAAACACTGCTGGGCAACAGTGGGCAGCCATGTTGCCAAAAATGTCACTGTAATTTGTACGACTGGCAATGTTTCCAGTACTTTTTCAGTGTGTGGGTTTGCCACTTAACAGCTGCTCCATGTGATGAGTAGCAATCTATCCTTTTAATATTGTTGTTATTCCGCTTCATATTTTCCACTGTTTGCATGTTAACTCACTTATTCCATATTCTGTGAGATTCCCAATCACAATCCATAGAACATGCAAACTGCTAACAGAATTTATTTGACACATAGAATCAAATAGACACTTTTCAAAACATGTGAATTTGTGTGGTTCATCATTTAAATACTTATTGTGTGTTCTGAAATCAAACAAACAATCCACAACTTGAAAAAACAATAAAGCAATGGGTGAAAAAGGAACAGCAGATGAAAGCAAGCTTACAAATCTCCTCTGAGAAAAACCAAATTTATGACAAACATGAAGGCAGCATCAATGACAATGAAAACTAAATAGTGTGAAAACACTGGGAGAGCTAGCAAGTTCAAATATCTAGAAGAAGTAATTTAACATGACATTTTGGAGAAAGGAGCCATTAAAGCAAGAGTTAAGATGAAAACAGCACACTATTTCAATAAGGATGTATACAGAGTGGAGAAAAATTGTGTCAAGAAATTTTAATCCTGAATAGCTAATGCCAGTAGGAACCAAAATTACTAATGTTATGTAAGTCGACAACGTACCATTTTTAAACTGGAAAATTGGCACCACACGCTCCGATTGGCCATGGGATGGCCTTGTTGCCATTTGTCGGTTGACAGGTAGCATTATGGTTGTCGGTCCACACATACAAACATCCCTCGCCCAATCACTGCCCCAACGTGATACGCACATGTGTCGAATGGGTCTTGCTGTTTGCGTCCACCTCATGTCAGAGGCGTTCGCACATAAGCTTTGCTTTGGAGCACACACACATCACTTGCGATTTAGTCATACAGTACACATGGCGGCACAGTATTCATTTGAGGAAAAATGAGATATGGTTTTTGTTTATAGACTAGCTGATGGTAATGCACATGAAGCTTGACAGTTGTATGAGGAACGGTACCCAGCAAGACGCTACCCACACCTGCAAATGTTAACAGCAATTCACCGGTGACTTGGCGAAACAGGCTTGTTAGTGGGATATCATGGTGATGATGGAAGATGTCGAACACAACTGGACACTGCATTTGAAGAGAGTGTTCTCGAGTGCTTCGAGGAAGCACCTACGACAAGTACTCGAGCGGTTGGACATGACATGGGGGTCACTCATTGGTTAGTCTGGGAGATTTTGAGGCGCGACAGCCAGCATCCATTTAATTTCCACCCTGTCCAAGACCTAAATCCTCTGGTGGACTATGCGAACATAGGCTAGGGTTTTGCCGGTGGTTTCTGCAAGATCCCGACTTTCCCACCATTGTGTTGTTTACTGACAAGTGCACCTTCCACTGGAGTGGCCTATACAACACTCGAAACCTTCATTACAGGGCAAGGGGAAATCCTCACGTCATGTATGTCCACGGACACCAGGAACCATTTATGTTCAACATTTGGGCAGGCATTGTGGGTGACCATCTGATTGGGCCGGTCTGTCTACCTCCACTTTTTGCAAGAAACTGTACCCGGCCTGCTGAAAGATGTTCCCTTGGATATACAGCTATACATGTGGTTGCAGCATGATGGGACGCCCACACATAACAGTCGTGCTGTGCATGGATATTTAAATGAACTCTTCAATGGCTGGGTAATTGACAGACATGCTCATAGGACGAGGCCCCTGTGACCACCAGACCTCACACCACCGGACATTTTTCTGTGGGGATTCTTCAAGATAGTAGTTCACCCACCCAGACATGAACCACCTACAAATGAAGAGGAATTAATGAATCACATTCAACATGCCGCCAATCACATCAGGGCAATGGCAGGAATCTTTGAAAGAGTTTGGCAAAACACTGTTCAATGCTACTAAGGTCACCAATTCGAGCACCCGCTTTAAGTAAACCATGTTATAGCTACAAGAAAGGCCCTTTTCATGGCCGACACAATTGGTAAAACACTTTCTGTATGTGAACTAACAGCTGTTGATGGGTTTGTTGCCAGTACATCTTATCATGAACCTAGAGCGGATGTGTCAGGACCCCGGCGGATTTGCCCACAGAGTGGAAGGCTGGTACGTTACCACTGAGTGCGATCTCTGGCAGGCAAAGCATTTGTGGTCACGCGTTGTCCAGAGCATATGGCGGCAGGGTAATCCCATGGCCAATCAGAGCATGAGGCACCAAGTTTCTGTGGTTTAAAACTTGTGCATTGTTGACCTACACAATATTAGTAATTGTGGTTTCTACTGGCATCAGCTATACAGGGTTAAAATTTTGTGACAATTTTTCTCCACCCTGTATAATAAGAAATCAACATCCATAAATGCTAAACTTACACACTACTGCCCAGAATCACTTTATACATAATTGTGAACTTATACACATATTGAGAACATTACAGACTTGATTAAAAAAGAAGACTAGTTTTCTATGGCCAGATCCAAAGGATGAATCCCAACAGACTGACGAAAAGACTGTTCACTTACTTCGATAAACTACAAATGGATAATACGTGGTGCAAAGAGGTTGAAAGGGAAAGGTATAACCTCCATATTACTCCGCAAGATATTGAGGAGTGACTGCCACTCAGGAAGAAAATACAGGACTCTACAGGTTTCCATGAAAAACAGAAGAAGAAGAAGAAGAAGAAGAAGAAGAAGAATTGAGAAAATGTCTGTTTTATATTTGTGAGTATTCTGCTTTGCTGAAGATTACAGCTGTCTATAGCACACTGACTAACAACTCCTGCAGTATTAAAATCAAGTGTTGAAGGCGTATTGTTAAATTCTTGTTTACTGACACAGCAGATCACACAGAGACTTGGAATCAGCTAAAGTAGTGGAAGGAGGGGCAAGTAAATTATATATCATCTCCAACTTTTTTGCTTGGCCCATCTCACTCCAGTCCGCAGTCAGCATACATCAGTGCAAATCGAAAGCATTCAGTGAAATAGCGTATTTGCTTCAGCATGTGTTCATTGACCTATGTAATGAAGTAAACTAACTGAAGCCCTGGAAGGAATCCCAGGTCCCAAAATATATATGTGGAGACATGAATATTAACACAGGTGTTGAAGAAGAAGTCAGCAATAACTTCCTAGACATACTGAGCACTTTTGGTGTGGCACAAATGGTAAACACAAAGTAAACACAGCTCCGAAAATACCAAAAAGTTCAGCATCAGTTTTAGACCATGTTCTTCAGGTATCTGCAGGGGAAAATTGTAAAGTATTTATAAGAGATCTCAGCCTTTCAGATAATTGCTGTCAAACAATAAATCTAAAGACAGGCTTGGGTAAAACCTGCAAAATTGCAGGCCTACAAAAGAATCTTTGCTGAACGTAGCTGCAGCAAAAAACCCCTAAAAACATGTAGCACCCATGACAACTTACATAGCAAGCAAGCACAAAGATGATGTTTCCCATAACTGAGCTTCAAGTCAAGAAGACAGTATAACAATTAAAAAATAAGAACTCAGCAGACACAGATGAGGTCCTTGTTGCTGTTCTGAACCCGTGCATAGATAGCATACAAGCTGCATTAAATGAATAAAAAATGAGTCATTTAGTTCAGGTATTTTCTTTGAGTACTTAAAACGTGTGTAAGTTGTGCCCTTACTGAAGAAAGGTAATGCGGAAAGCACCAGAAACTACAGGCCAGTTTCACTACTGCCTTCATTCTTGGAAATAACTGATCCAATTATGAAAGAGATAATAATGAGTTACTGGAAAAAAAATACCACCTTTTTTTTACAAAGCACAGATCGTTTCTGAAGAGGGAGAAGTACAGTGTCAGCCATTACAGCGTTCAGATGTGTGATACTTTCAGCTTCTGACAAGGATGACTGTGTTACAGGCATTATCTTAGACTTGTGCAAGGCTTTTGACGTTGAGTAAAAAATACTAAACAAGCTAGAAGTGCTAGGTATAAGAGGAACAGTGAACAGGTGGTAAAACAGGATGCAAAAGGCAGAGAAAGTTCACATTTCTGCTGACGATAAATTTTTACTAAAACATTTGCCAGATAAGAAACACACAAACCTAGGTGTTCCTCAAGGTAGTATACGGGGTACAATTTGATTCTCTCTCTCTCTCTCTCTCTCTCTCTCTCTCTCTCTCTTATATATATATATATATATATATATATATATATATATATATATATATATGGATGGATATGTGTGTGTGCGCGCGCGCGAGTGTATACCCGTCCTTTTTTTCCCCCTAAGGTAAGTCTTTCCGCTCCCGGGACTGGAATGACTCCTTACCCTCTCCCTTAAAACCCACATCCTTTCGTCTTTCCCTCTCCTTCCCTCTTTCCTGATGAGGCAACAGTTTGTTGCGAAAGCTTGAATTTTGTGTGTATGTTTGTGTGTCTGTCGACCTGCCAGCACTTTCATTTGGTAAGTCACATCATCTTTGTTTTTAGATATATTTTTCCTACGTGGAATGTTTCCCTCTATATATATATATATATATATATATATATATATATATATATATATATATATATGTGTGTGTGTGTGTGTGTGTGTGTGTGTGTGTGTGTGTGTGTGACTTTCAAGACAGTGTAAGACATAGGCAAGAAGTTCTTTTCACGGATGACAAATGCATCAGTCACTCATGAAACATCAAAACTTATACCAGAGGAACCAAACGAAACACTCAGGGATATTTATGATTATGTAGCACGTAAAAAATTAACATTGAAGATTTAAAAAAAGTACACATTTCAGCGCAATGTGAGGAAACAACTATGTCACATTAAGCCTAGATAAAAAAAACTGTAGATTGTGTTACAAGCACACAGTTTTATGGATGAACATTGAGTGTCAGCTAACATGGACTGAGCACACAAAGATAATGGCGAAAAAAGTCGTCAGCATATTTTGCTCTTATGTTTTTAGCATCAGTTTGTAACAGCACTTGTCTTGTGGTGACATACTATGCATATGTGCACTTAATTCTTAGCTATAAGATTCCTTTCTGGAGAGGTAAGACACAAAATGAGATTAGATTAGATTAATACTTGTTCCATAGATCATGAATATGACACTTACTGAGATTCTTATCACTAAAATCTGCAATAACCCTAATAGCATACGTAGCTGAACTCAGACGTTTCAGCAGACCATCAATGTGTTGCTTCCAGTTCAACCTCTCATCAATGGCCACAGCTAAAAATTTTGAAAATTCTACCTTAGCTACAGACTTCTGTTCAAAGTCTATATTTATTACTGGAGTTGTGCCATTTACTGTATGGAACTGTATATACTGTGTTTTATCAAAATTTAAAGAGAGACCGTTTGCTGAGAACCACTTAATAATTTTGTGAAAAACATCATTTACAATTACATCACTTAGTTCTTGGTTTTTGGATGTTATTACTATACTTGTATCATCAGCAAAAAGAACTAACTTTGCATCTTCATCAATGTGGAATGGTAAGTCATTAATATATATCAAGAACAGTAAAGGACCTAAGACCGAACCCTGTGGGACCCCGTACCTGATAGCCCCCCAGTTTGAGGAAGCAGCTGTTGTTTTAACATTACATGAACCACACAGATTTAAACTGCAGGGAAAGGCTGTAAAAATAATGATTAAAAGTAGTAATTGGGTTCACTGCAAATAGGCATATAAAAACTGGGCATCCTTACTACACAAAGTCAGTAAATCTACCAATCTGCGGAGACTATCAGTGAAAAAATTACCAAAAATTTCACAAACAGTTCTACATGTAATCTTGGAACAAAAAGCCAGTTTGGACAATATATTTTCCAAGGAAAAACAAACAAAAACCCCAAAACATTTCCTATCTGAGAATAAAACTGTATGATAGACTGCAAAGGAAAAGGAAAAGGATTACTAAAAATGACTGTGTAAAAAGGCAGATAAAACATTCTTCCTAAGTAACACATACTACAAAATTAAAGATTACTTAGAGGCCACAGTAGTGGGTAGTAATGAAAGAGGATAACTACAACACCCTCTCACACTTCAATTAGTAATCATGGTTCACTGCTTTAACAAGGAAAGCATGTGTCAAGGTGTAAAATGCATGATAGTAATGTCATATCATCCTCCTGAGTTCAACATCTCACTCATAATTGGGGGATGACGACTGAGTTTCAGGCAGACTGGGGAGCATAGTTGCATGTTTGGGGGCATGGAATCTGCTATCTCAACAGATTGGAGTTGGTGCAAGAGGCACAGCGTCATCTCAATACAGTCTAGGATCCATCATGCATATTCTTAGTGTATGCAGGAATAAAGAACAATACCATATGTTTTATTACATGTCACCTGAAACAAATTGTGTGTAGATCAAGAACACTGTACAACTGAAACCAACCAAATGAGACAATGCAGCTGTTAGGACACTGTCATATTCGGAAGGATGAAGTTGCTCTGTCCGGCCACTGTGATGGTTCCTTAAGGCCACAGCCAACCACCTGTCCCATCCTCATGGATCAACTGTCCTATCCTCAAACCATGCATGTTTCATATTCTGTGTGTTTTATCTTTGGCACTACTGAGCTGCATTGCATTACCTTGATAATACCTATATCTATGCAAGATGATCCTTGGATGACTAATAATAATAATAATAATAATAATAATAAGTAACAGCATATCTCTATCATTAGACATGAATGAGCTGTGTAGCAGTAGTTAAGTGAACCAAGTACACTGCAGCCACATAAACCATGTTATAGATAAAAGTCTGTTTAGTAGTAGTAGTAGTTCCTGTACTTGTTACTTGAAGGAAATGACCTACTAGAAATTGCACTGAGATGACAACAACATGCCTTTACAGTCACAGGCTGAGGGAAAGGAACATGACATATAGGAGATTCATGTACCTCTCCCACTTAGATGTTTAGCCGTCTTCTTTCTTTATTTCCCCTTGTCAGTTTTTGCATTGCTTATAAGCATGGTGGCAGCCTACCTTACCACCCCCTCTGTACAGCCATGTAAAGAAATATTTTACAACTCTTTCAGCGCACACATAAAGGCCACTTTGGACAAATGGTTAGTCAGAAAACTTAATGCAGATAATCCGCACAAATCACCAATGAAAGTCTTTTTAAGAGAAAACTGTAACTGCTATAAATCAAAATCTGCCAATTCATCAAAATGCTAGAGGTCTTTGTAATAATCTCAATGAACATTTTGTAAATATGTATAACGAAGAAGACAGATTGTGCCAATATTCTGTGTTTCACAGAGCAATGTGTCACTTCTGGGACAGAAGAAATAGTGACAAATAATTAGAACTTTCCAACTTCATTTGTGGAAAAACTAAAGAAACAGATGGTGTTGCTATATATCTCAAGAACAGTATCAAAAGTAATACAAACTGACACACACACACACACACACACACGCACACACACACACACAGTTCTTGTCTTGAGCGAGATTTTAAACTGTTTGCCTTAGAATTGGGTATAAACGATTTTTGTTTATCAACTGTAACAGTGCACAAGGGGCTTTAGGACATTTCCTTTTGAAGCAATTACAACTACCTCACAGCATGCATGTTTAAATATGGGAGTGGTGATAGTATTTGAGGACTTCAACATTAATTTTCTAACACACATCAGTGGCTGGTCAGGCCTTGAAAATTTCATGCTCACATATACCCTGGGTTCTGCAATCAATTTTCCCATCAGAATAACTCACATTCTAGTACACTAATAGACAATATATTTATAGACCAGACAAAAACTGCTGATAGCATTGTTAGTGAAGTTCTGAATTCTCTCTCATCATGATGGACAAAACACACTAACAATGGTGCAAATATCGGTGAGACACTGACCATGCTATATTGATAACTACTAAAAACCATTAATGTGGAAAATACATCACATCTCTAAAATGTAAATTGGAGGCGTGTATATGATGAAAACAGTGTTAGTTCCAAGTACAATTTGTTCAGTAACGATGTGGCATTAATATTTGAAAGTGCTTTACAAAGAAAGAATTTACAGGGTGCAAACCGAAGAATTCATCAATAAGCCATAAATTACCATTGGTGCAAAGACTTTCCTAAAGTTAGTTTTTAAGTTCAAAAATAAATAAATAAATAAATCTAGTGATACTATAAGGCAAATAAAGAGTGAGACTAGAACTGAACACATTTTTAGAAACATTGAAAATAGCAATGCGGGGAGAAAAGAAAAAAAATAGTGGC
Organism: Schistocerca piceifrons; assembly: GCF_021461385.2. NCBI lineage: Eukaryota > Metazoa > Arthropoda > Insecta > Orthoptera > Acrididae > Schistocerca > Schistocerca piceifrons. The sequence continues at coordinate 552,069,957 of NC_060143.1, forward strand.
AGAAATATTTAATAAGCATTTTTGAGTGTTGATGAGAAAAAAGGGAGGAATGGTTCTTTAGAAAAGGGAACAAGGATACTGAAATAACCTTCCATTGTTCCATTAAGATCTAATTACAATCCCATAACAGCAGTTGAAATAAGAAAACTACCACTTCTTTAAAAATGAGGTAATGTTTCTAGTACACTGTTCAAAACATGCTGTAATCAGCCAAGCAAAGTTCTGGCACATACATTCAACATTTCCATGAGTCTGTGTGTCTTCCCTGACAGATTCAAACTTGAAACTTTGAAGCTCCTTTACAAAAAGGGGGTGATACTGCATACGTTATAAATTACTGTCCTAGCTCTCTTTTTTAAACATTATCTAGATTCCTTGATAATTGCTGTATGCCAGGATCGTGAAGCACCTCAATGGCTTTAACGTTACTACTAGTAATCATTTAAATAAAAATAAATTTTAATGTATTAAGTTTTTAAACAGAACTAAAAATTAGAAAATAATTTCTACTAGACCTATAGAGATTGTTAACCCCTTACATGTAGTTCCAAAAATTTATGATTGTGAATTGTAAGGTTTAAAACAGAAATATGGGGCACATGCAATAGATAACAGTAAGAAGACGAACTATTCAAGTATCAATTATGTATTGCACACTCTTTACTTTTTTTATTTTAAATCTTACAAATACTTTCACAGCTATTAAAAAAAAAAAAAATCACAATTACAGATTTTTAGGACTATCTATATGGAGCTAAGAGAAATTATTTTATACTTCTTAGTCCAATTTAAAAATGTGGTATATTAATTTTTTTTTAATAATTATATTCTGCTTTTAAGTCTAGAGGGTGCGAAATGTTTCAATGAACTTCAATCATTTTGATGACATTACTAATTTCTGATTCATTTCAGTTCCTCTTCACCAAAGTCAACTAATAGTCCACCTCAGTAGCCAAGTGGTCAGCGTAGGTAGCTGACATGTGGAGGTTCAGGCTCTATTCCCAGGACTGCTGATGATTTTTCCTTGGTGGGAGAATTGGTACGGGGTGCCTTCAGCTCATAAAGCTATCTGAGGAACTACTTGGATAAGAAGTAGGTCTCCAAGGTCTGGAAAGTCAGCAAAACAATTACGCAGGCTGTGTGCTGACTACATGCCTCTCCACATCGCACCCACAGGATGCTGAATGACAAAGAATGATAAAGCAGACAGTTGAGATCCCTCCTACGTAAGGATCATGAAGGTAAAAATTAGTGAGATTCAAGCTAATACAGAGAATTATCAGCACTCATTCTTCCTGTTAACCATTCAAAACTGAAACAGGATAATCAGAAACGACAGTGGCCTAAATCTGTTGTACACAGTATTTTTTTTTTCTGATGTAATCCCAGTGCATGCTGTTTTCATGTACTTTTTTCTTGCAGATTAAGTTGGGTGATAATGGAATAACTATTTTCTTCAGTATTCAGAAGTCATTACATCATACATCACAGGTTATGTCAGCTTGTTCTTTTAAGATTCTTTGAAGCAATTTAATTTAAAATATTCATGTAGCATCCCTCGGTATTAAAATTTTTATGTTTTGTTAGCAGCTACAGAAATAAATGCACATTTGCCAGTTTTTAAACTGACTCAATTCATACATTTCAAGATATTTTTTATTGTGATGACATTCCTTCTTACAGTTTGAACAGCCCCAATCCTGTTGTATGAAGGAGCTATTGATCTCGAATGGTGGTTTATCACCTTATGTTTGTTTATGATAAAGCCTATTAAGAAACATATTTTCCTTTCTTCCTTTGTTTTAACACTGCTTGCATTACTGTAGTTATTTAATAATGACAATGACTTATACTAGTAACAGCAATTTGTTAGTAAGTAAAGGGCTAAATAAGCTAACAGAATACTGACCTGCACAGAAAGATTTACTGTGAAGCTGACCTCATCTTGAACAATAGAATAAAATATAGCCAACAGTCTGTCCACCGTGAATGGTTTTGGTCCTAAAAGCATATCACTTAGAATGTCATTTTTAGATCTGTTGATTCTCTTTTTCTTCTTCTTATCTTTCCGTTTCATAAAGAGAGCTTTATCCAGTTTTGAGGGAATGTACGATGCCAAATAAGCAGCAATGAGGAAGTATTTGGTATAATATGGCAGCTCAAAACTTAGGGCAAATTCCTGGGAAGACAGCTGATCACGATTTCCAAGTCCTCTATTGGCAGCTGCATTGCCTGCTAGTGAGAAGTCATTTTCATATTCTGTCCTGTAAAAAATAGTAAATTATTTCAGTAATGTGAGTTTTCACTTGAACTAATGTGGACATGTACTATTACATTTGAATTATTGTTTAACTTATACTATAGCAATAAAATGTCTGATAGAGGAGGAACTTTACCACATAGCAGTTCTCTGATAGAGATATTCCAGGCTGCTTTTGAGGTGGGGCATGACTACCTGCCACAGTTTGTGCATTTCTGAAGTGCCTGCGACCATTGACTGTGAATGCTTGAAGAAATTTGAATTAACCTAAAACACAATTCAAAACATTTCAGAAAATACTGAACCTACATACAGACCAGTACACTTAATATTGTCACACTAATAAAACAGTCTCCACTTCACAAAGAAAATGGTATAGATTCAGTCATTCATTCTTTTATTCACACACCGCATTCTGTAAATCCCATCAAATTATACATTAACAGGAGGAAGCAGCCACTGCTGACTACATCTGTTAAATATATGGTCAAAAAATTACTGCCAATTTATTCAACCTGATAACTATGAGAATTATTTCTAGAATACTTCCATATGTAACAGTGTATCAGGAGAAAAACAGTTGCTTTGAAAAAAAAAAAAAAAAAAAAGCTACTGTAACTCCTCTTCTAGTGTTCAACTTTTGTTTTCACCAGATACAGTAGGGCATTGATTATCCTAACTAACTGGACGACATGGGTTTGGAAAATGTTGTTTTATCAGATAATCAAACTGTATACTTTTATTTATCAGTTTACAAATAAAAACCACATACATTTATAACAACGTTAACCTCTTATTATTACACAGTTAAGTACAGTAGGAATGTACATAGTATAGCCTTGCAAACACAAAATATGTAATATGTACACATTTTGCATGTACAGTACATGTGTATAGAATTAATGCTTCAAAAATTCTTAATTTTGGTCTGTCTATGCAGGCCTACCCACTTACAAGTGGCTAAGTCATGTGCTTTTTTCCACACATAATATCTGATACTGGTCACTTTCATTTTGAGCATCAAACCACCACAAGACAGTAACTAAACACGTGAAAGCTTCGGAAGCTGCAAGTGTATATTCATTTTCATTTTCTGGACACTAGCTGATGAGATGCTGGTCCCAGTTTTATCACCAACAAGTTTTACAATTTCATGTCTTGCACAATTTGATGCCTTGGACTTGCACTGTCAACACTCATCCACTCTTAATCATCATCTTCACATCCATGGCAGTTGAGTTCTTTTAGCATTTTGGACATACCATTCTGTTCATTGTTTTCAATTACTTTGACAACTTTTTGCCATAACTAAAATTTAGACTTTTTCAAATTCTGTTCCTTTACACTATCCCTTGCTGCTCCGATCATGTAGGACCCTCTTTCAAATTATAAAAAATATTTATTTCTCAACAAACTTTTTTCTACCTCCTCTTCCTTCCTAACAATAACTTGAGTAAAAATTTTTTCTGCAATATCATCGGACAGTGTCAATATGCCTTGATCCATGGTCTTTAATAAGGACGTTACGTCGAGTGGAAGAAAAATCACTTTAATGAACTCACCCTTTTAGTTTAAGATATTACACGATGGATGAGTGGGTGGATTGTCAAGGGGCAGTAATCTTTTCTCCCTTTTCATGAGCTTCTACAGGGGGTACGAAAACTTCCATAAACCGTTCAGTGAAAATCGTACTACCTATCCAGGCATTCTCTTGTGATTTGTACACAATAGACATCGCAGACATGTTAATGTGTTTGGAACAACGCCGTTTCTTGCATTTACTAATGACAAGCATAAGCAGTTGGTGGCTGCCAGTAGCATTAGCCCAAGAAGCAATATGATCCTAGCTTATTTTAAGACCAGGTGCTGCTAATTCACTATGTGAAGCACAAGTTTTTCCTTGGCAAAGCTTTCCAACTGAGCCTAGTTTCATCAGCCCTGTAAATGGTTTTGAGAGCGTAATCTTCTTCCCTGGCTGCTGAAGGCTCAACAGACTAGACCACAGCAAGGGGGAGCGGCATTTGTGAACAACGGTTCGGTTGAGCAGACGTTTGGTTGACTGACTTTTGGGTAATCAACACTCTATTGTACTTCAAACAAAGCTGTTACTTTAGACCAGCCATACCAGCTGTCTATATATTGGCAAAGTCAAGACCTATTTAATTCAAAAATTATACTTATGTGGAATTCACATTCTTGAATGTAGATATTCTGACAAATTGAGTACGTGGCTAATGAGGTATTCTTTTATCTTTTTGAACATCTGGAGATTTTCAATTCGCTAACTGATGTCCACGGGCTACCTCTTGTAGACTTTTGCGCTAGGGGGCAGAAGTCCATTCTGACCCTTAGATAGGGAAGCATACTTGATATGTAAATTATATTTACTTCTAGTACTGTCATTGTGAATTGCACAGTTCATCATAAATTCATTTGTAGGATTCTGTATCTCAATTAACAAAAAAGAGGCCCTTACAGGATCACTTCATTGTCTGGATGTCAAGAGCGGCGGGGGGGCGGAGAGCGGCGGGGGGGGGGAGAGCGGCGGGGGGGGGAGAGCGGCGGGGGGGGGGGAGAGCGGCGGGGGGGGGGAGAGCGGCGCGGGGGGGGGAGAGCGGCGGGGGGGGGGGGGGAGAGCGGCGGGGGGGGAGAGCGGCGGGGGGGGGGGGGGGAGAGCGGCGGGGGGGGGGGGGGGGAGAGCGGCGGGGGGGGGGGAGAGCGGCGGGGGGGGAGAGCGGCGGGGGGGGGGGAGAGCGGCGGGGGGGGGGGAGAGCGGGGGGGGGGAGAGCGGCGGGGGGGGGAGAGAGCGGCGGGGGGGAGAGAGAGCGGCGGGGGGGGGAGAGAGAGCGGCGGGGGGGAGAGAGAGCGGCGGGGGGGAGACAGAGCGGCGGGGGGGAGAGAGAGCGGCGGGGGGGAGAGAGAGCGGCGGGGGGGAGAGAGAGCGGCGGGGGGGAGAGAGAGCGGCGGGGGGGAGAGAGAGCGGCGGGGGGGAGAGAGAGCGGCGGGGGGGAGAGAGAGCGGCGGGGGGGAGAGAGAGCGGCGGGGGGGAGAGAGAGCGGCGGGGGGGAGAGAGAGCGGCGGGGGGGAGAGAGAGCGGCGGGGGGGAGAGAGAGCGGCGGGGGGGAGAGAGAGCGGCGGGGGGGAGAGAGAGCGGCGGGGGGGAGAGAGAGCGGCGGGGGGGAGAGAGAGCGGCGGGGGGGAGAGAGAGCGGCGGGGGGGAGAGAGAGCGGCGGGGGGGAGAGAGAGCGGCGGGGGGGAGAGAGAGCGGCGGGGGGGAGAGAGAGCGGCGGGGGGGAGAGAGAGCGGCGGGGGGGAGAGAGAGCGGCGGGGGGGAGAGAGAGCGGCGGGGGGGAGAGAGAGCGGCGGGGGGGAGAGAGAGCGGCGGGGGGGAGAGAGAGCGGCGGGGGGGAGAGAGAGCGGCGGGGGGGAGAGAGAGCGGCGGGGGGGAGAGAGAGCGGCGGGGGGGAGAGAGAGCGGCGGGGGGGAGAGAGAGCGGCGGGGGGGAGAGAGAGCGGCGGGGGGGAGAGAGAGCGGCGGGGGGGAGAGAGAGCGGCGGGGGGGAGAGAGAGCGGCGGGGGGGAGAGAGAGCGGCGGGGGGGAGAGAGAGCGGCGGGGGGGAGAGAGAGCGGCGGGGGGGAGAGAGAGCGGCGGGGGGGAGAGAGAGCGGCGGGGGGGAGAGAGAGCGGCGGGGGGGAGAGAGAGCGGCGGGGGGGAGAGAGAGCGGCGGGGGGGAGAGAGAGCGGCGGGGGGGAGAGAGAGCGGCGGGGGGGAGAGAGAGCGGCGGGGGGGAGAGAGAGCGGCGGGGGGGAGAGAGAGCGGCGGGGGGGAGAGAGAGCGGCGGGGGGGAGAGAGAGCGGCGGGGGGGAGAGAGAGCGGCGGGGGGGAGAGAGAGCGGCGGGGGGGAGAGAGAGCGGCGGGGGGGAGAGAGAGCGGCGGGGGGGAGAGAGAGCGGCGGGGGGGAGAGAGAGCGGCGGGGGGGAGAGAGAGCGGCGGGGGGGAGAGAGAGCGGCGGGGGGGAGAGAGAGCGGCGGGGGGGAGAGAGAGCGGCGGGGGGGAGAGAGAGCGGCGGGGGGGAGAGAGAGCGGCGGGGGGGAGAGAGAGCGGCGGGGGGGAGAGAGAGCGGCGGGGGGGAGAGAGAGCGGCGGGGGGGGAGAGAGAGCGGCGGGGGGGAGAGAGAGCGGCGGGGGGGAGAGAGAGCGGCGGGGGGGAGAGAGAGCGGCGGGGGGGAGAGAGAGCGGCGGGGGGGAGAGAGAGCGGCGGGGGGGAGAGAGAGCGGCGGGGGGGAGAGAGAGCGGCGGGGGGGAGAGAGAGCGGCGGGGGGGAGAGAGAGCGGCGGGGGGGGAGAGAGAGCGGCGGGGGGGAGAGAGAGCGGCGGGGGGGAGAGAGAGCGGCGGGGGGGAGAGAGAGCGGCGGGGGGGAGAGAGAGCGGCGGGGGGGAGAGAGAGCGGCGGGGGGGAGAGAGAGCGGCGGGGGGGAGAGAGAGCGGCGGGGGGGAGAGAGAGCGGCGGGGGGGAGAGAGAGCGGCGGGGGGGGAGAGAGAGCGGCGGGGGGGGAGAGAGAGCGGCGGGGGGGGAGAGAGAGCGGCGGGGGGGAGAGAGAGCGGCGGGGGGGAGAGAGAGCGGCGGGGGGGGGGGAGAGAGCGGCGGGGGGGGGGAGAGAGCGGCGGGGGGGGGGTGAGAGAGCGGCGGGGGGGGTGAGAGAGCGGCGGGGGGGGTGAGAGAGCGGCGGGGGGGGAGAGAGAGCGGCGGGGGGGGAGAGAGAGCGGCGGGGGGGGAGAGAGAGCGGCGGGGGGGGAGAGAGAGCGGCGGGGGGGGAGAGAGAGCGGCGGGGGGGGAGAGAGAGCGGCGGGGGGGGAGAGAGAGCGGCGGGGGGGGAGAGAGAGCGGCGGGGGGGGAGAGAGAGAGCGGCGGGGGGGGAGAGAGAGCGGCGGGGGGGGAGAGAGAGCGGCGGGGGGGGGAGAGAGAGCGGCGGGGGGGGAGAGAGAGCGGCGGGGGGGGAGAGAGAGCGGCGGGGGGGGAGAGAGAGCGGCGGGGGGGGAGAGAGAGCGGCGGGGGGGGAGAGAGAGCGGCGGGGGGGGGAGAGAGAGCGGCGGGGGGGGGAGAGAGAGCGGCGGGGGGGGAGAGAGAGCGGCGGGGGGGGAGAGAGAGCGGCGGGGGGGGAGAGAGAGCGGCGGGGGGGGAGAGAGAGCGGCGGGGGGGGAGAGAGAGCGGCGGGGGGGGAGAGAGAGCGGCGGGGGGGAGAGAGAGCGGCGGGGGGGGAGAGAGAGCGGCGGGGGGGGGGAGAGAGAGCGGCGGGGGGGGGGAGAGAGAGCGGCGGGGGGGGGAGAGAGAGCGGCGGGGGGGAGAGAGAGCGGCGGGGGGGAGAGAGAGCGGCGGGGGGGGAGAGAGAGCGGCGGGGGGGGGAGAGAGAGCGGCGGGGGGGGGGGGAGAGAGAGCGGCGGGGGGGAGAGAGAGAGCGGCGGGGGGGGAGAGAGAGCGGCGGGGGGGGAGAGAGAGCGGCGGGGGGGGAGAGAGCGGCGGGGGGGGGGAGAGAGCGGCGGGGGGGGGGTAGAGAGCGGAAGGGGGGAGGGAGAGAGGCGGGGGGGGGGAGGGAGAGCGGCGGGGGGGGAGGGAGAGCGGCGGGGGGGGGAGGGAGAGCGGCGGGGGGGGGGAGGGAGAGCGGCGGGGGGGGGGGGGAGAGCGGCGGGGGGGGGGAGGGAGAGCGGCGGGGGGGAGGGAGAGCGGCGGGGGGAGGGAGAGCGGCGGGGGGGAGGGAGAGCGGCGGGGGGGAGGGAGAGCGGCGGGGGGGATGGAGAGCGGCGGGGGGGAGGGAGAGCGGCGGGGGGGAGGGAGAGCGGCGGGGGTGGAGGGAGAGAGGGGGTGAGAGAGGGGGTGAGAGAGGGGGTGAGAGAGGGGGTGAGAGAGGGGGTGAGAGAGGGGGTGAGAGAGGGGGTGAGAGAGGGGGTGAGAGAGGGGGTGAGAGAGGGGGTGAGAGAGGGGGTGAGAGAGGGGGTGAGAGAGGGGGTGAGAGAGGGGGTGAGAGAGGGGGTGAGAGAGGGGGTGAGAGAGGGGGTGAGAGAGGGGGTGAGAGAGGGGGTGAGAGAGGGGGTGAGAGAGGGGGGGAGAGAGGGGGGGAGAGAGGGGGGGAGAGAGGGGGGGAGAGAGGGGGGAGAGAGGGGGGGAGAGAGGGGGGAGAGAGGGAGGGAGAGAGGGGGGGAGAGAGGGGGGGAGAGAGGGGGGGAGAGAGGGGGGGAGAGAGGGGGGGAGAGAGGGGGGGAGAGAGGGGGGAGAGAGGGAGATGGGGGAGAGGGGGGAGAGGGGGGAGAGGGGGGGAGAGAGGGGGGAGAGGGGGGGAGAGAGGGGGAAGAGAGAGGGGGGAGAGGGGGAGAGAGGGGGGAGAGAGGGGGGAGAGAGAGGGGGGAGAGAGAGGGGGGAGAGAGAGGGGGGAGAGAGAGGGGGGAGAGAGAGGGGGGAGAGAGAGGGGGGAGAGAGAGGGGGGAGAGAGAAAATCAGTATTCTGTATAAGAAAGCTAATGGCCAAAAATGCTCTGGACAGATACTGCATCCTATATCCATACCCTTCACAGGCAATATACTACCGATTATTCTACCTGTGCTTATCGTGGACAGCCGAAATATTTTTCTTGCTACTTTCCCAAGATTCACTGAAGTAATCCTGCCATGCTACTGATCTAGCATCTACGATGAAAAGTATACAGTGGCAAATTTGATCTAATCAACCCCCTAAGTGTCACTGAGATGATGTACTTTGCAGAGTCTACACTACACCAAACTATTAACTTGTCACTACTCTTCATCGCAGCATATTATTTTGTCAAAGAGTACATTAAAATTGTTAATAACGTTAAATATATCAACATCATTGTCAAGGAGAGAGGACAAACTCCAATATAAAGAATAATAAATTAACATCTGAGAGGTCAGGGCAGAAGCAAGCAGAGAGAGGTGCACTAATGAAGCCAAAGTAAACAATTGCTCAAAGTACATAGAGGGGGTGTTAAAGGCTGCACACAAGTGGATGAATCAAGATGGGAAGGAGAGACAAAGAGTAAGGTAACAAGAGATGGTTACATGAGCTGCTTGGAGGAAGGTAAGTACACGTAATGGGAGAATGGAAACAAGGACGGCAGTGAAATCATCCTATGACTCTATAAATATGAGAGAAAAGTGAGGGACTGAGAACTTTCAAGCATGTTGTTGGTTGATTGGTTGGATAATTAAAGGGACCAAACTACTAAGTCATCTGTCCCTTTTTCCTTGAACAAACAGGTCTACAAGTGTGTACATCAGAGATGACCTATTGTACAAAACCCAGGTCAAGAAAACCCCAAGGTCTCCCAAAGGTCAACGAATACTAGGTAACAGACAAAAAAGAAGGGGGGATACAGGAAGAAAAGCAGGTGAGGTGCTATATCTAGGGAGCAGCCTGAAGCCCCCGAAAGCAGAATTCAATGAGGGGACGTATATCCCCTCACACCCCTGCCACTTACCAGAGGTACCACACTCAGAAATTGCCAATGAAAGACTAGCAACATGGACAGGGCAAGAGCAGCACAGATAGACATAAGATGAACATGTTAAACAGACCACACCAGAGGGTGTGAGGAAGAGTAAAAGAGCAGGCAGGGTAAGGACTGCACTGGACCACCAAGCTCAGACAGCCGCAGCCTGGTCTGGGCAGAGGAGACAACAGAGTGATCTGCCAACCTTTTAATGAACCAATACGGTTAAGCGCCCTACCTTAAAGAAAGTGGTAAAAGACCCCTTCACGAATAAAATGTAAATTTAAGTCGGACACTGTGGCACGGGTACCGAGTCGGGGGGATTGAGAATCCACCACAAGATGGATAGGTTGGGACAGTCCAGCAAAACGTTTACCACCATCAAACGGGAACTACGATGACAGTGGGGTGGATCCTCACGACAGATGAGATGACCAGGAGTCAGCCAAACATGGCTGATGTGGAGTCGATGAAGGACGGCAGAGTCCTTGCAAGAAGTCTGCATGGAGGACCTCCATGGATTCGTAGTCTCCTTTATCACCTCCAGTTTGGTCAGTGAACTCTGATTGAGCCATTCTGTATTCCAGATCCATAAAATTTGACAGGCTAATACTGATCGCAGGTCAGTTTCCGGAATAACTTTATCCAGAGTCAGCTAACTGGTAACCAGTTTGGCTAAGCTAACAGTGAGTTCATCCCCCAGGGTTTCAACATGGCCAGGGGTCCAGACAAAGGTCACAGAGCGTACTCATTGTTCAAGCGCATAAAGGGAATCCTGCATAGCTATGACCAAGGGATGGCAAGGGCAACACTGGTTGAGAGCTTACAAACTGCTCAAGGAGCCGCTGCAGATGAGAAAGGACTCTCCAGTGCAGGAACAGATATGCTCAAGAGCACAAGAGATGGCTACCAACTCCACAGTGAAAACACTACAAACCATATGCCAAGGAGCGCAGTTAAGTACGTCCCGCAGGAGTATAAGCAAATGACTGTAGTGCTGAAAGTGATGCCAAACCATATGCCAAACTCCCATAATCGAGATAGGACTGTATCAGGGCTTTGTAAAGCTGAAGAAGGATAGTGTGATCTGCACCCCAGCTGGCATTACTTAGGCAGCGAAATGCATTAAGGTGCAGCCAGCACTTTTGCTTAAGCCACTGAAGATGGGGAACCCACGTCAACTGAGGATCGAAGACCAGTCACATCAACCGATCATCTAAGACCAGTCATGAAAAGCAAAAAGTCTCTAACACATTAAGTTCTGGTTGTGGGTGAATGGTGCGATGTCGACAGAGGTGCATCACACGAGTCTGGCGGCTGAAAACCGAGAGCCATGGATGAGGGGCCATGACCACACCTTTTGTACGATGCCTTGCAGTCTACTTTCAGTGATACCCATACTAGAGGAGCATAGGAGAGACAGAAGTTGTTAGGATACAAGGAGAGTGATGCTGAGGACCCCACAGCTGCTGCTAGACCATTGATGGCTACCAGAAAGAGGGACACTCAGTATAGAGCCATGCAGGACCCCATTCTCTGGGCTATGGGGGATACTGTGGGAAGCACCTATTCGAACCCAGAATATATTTTTTGGATTAAATAAAAAGAAAAAAAAAATCAGGAGACCCCAGGGACTCCACTTATGTAAGTTAACAAGGATGTGGTGTCATAAGCCTTTTGCAGTTGGAAGAAATGGCTATAAGGTGTTGATGCTAGTCAAAAGCTGTTCAGATGGCAGACTCCAGGTAAAGCATATTATCAGCAGTGGAATGGTCTTTGTGAAAACCGCCCTGGGACAGAGCCAGAAGACCTCAAGACTCAAAGAGTCAACACAGCCACTGGCTCACCATGTGTTGAAGCAACTTACAGAGAACACTGGTGAGACTAATTAGGTGATAACTACCCATCTCTACAGGGTGCTTACCGGTTTCAGTACTACGATGATGATGCTTTTTTGCTATTGCGATGGGAACTTGCCCTTGCTCCAGACACAGTTAAAGATGGCAAGAGTATGACTTTGACAGTCTGCTGACAGGTGTTTGATCATTTTGTTGTGGATGCGGTCCAGGCCTGGGGCCGTATTGGGGCAGTGTGTGAGGACACTGACTAATTTCCACTCACTGAATGGAGAATTATGTGGCTCAACATGACATGTAGTAAAAGACAATTGATTTTGCTCCACCTGTTTTAGAACACGAAAGGCAGGTTGATATTTCTCAGATGCTAGGGCTCACGCATAAAGCAAAGCAAAATGTTTGGCGACGGTGTCTCAGTCAGTGTAGACACTGCCATTCAAGTTAACAGCTGGTACACCTGCAGGCGTCTGGTATGTGTTATCCTTGCCCACACCTGTGAAGGACAAGTACATAGTCCAATGGTTGAAAAATACCTTTCCCAGCATTCCCACTTCCAACGTTTTATTAGATGGCACACCCGGGCAAGGAGCCGTGAAAAGGCAATGAGGTGCTCTATCAATGGGTGCCGCCTATGGCATTGAAGAGCCTGCCTATGATCTCTAATGGCATCTGATTTCTGATGACCACTGAGGTACTGTCTTCCATCAGGGCAGGCCCAAGAAACAGGGGATCCCTATATCAGCTATAGATAGAATGGCTGTAGTTGTGTTCTAAACTGTCTCACTGATATCTCCATGCAGTGGGGAGCCACGGGCAACAGCAGATGTGGAAGAACCCCAGTCAGCACTGTTGAGGGCCCATCTAGGCAGGCATTCAGAAGAGTGATGCTGAGGGAGGGACAGAAATATTGGGAAGTGGTCAGTACCGCACAGTTTATCGTGGACTCTCCAGTGGATGGACAGGCAAAGACAAGCACTGCAGATGGAAAATTCAATGGTCAAAAAAGTTCCATTTGCCACACTGAAGTGTGTGAGGGGCACCAGTATTCGCGAGGCAAAAGTCTAGTTGTGCCACTAAATTTTCAAGGTCTTTACCATAGCCAGTGGTCTTTGTTCCACCCCACAAAGGGGTATGGGCACTGATATCACTGAAGATTAGGAAAAGTGTTCGAAGACATTGCACCATTGATAAGGAGGAAAACATTGCAGATGGTAATATCGTGAAATGCCCTTATCCAAACAGCCACAGACTCTGAAGGTGTATTAAGAGGCATAAGTTCACTATATAGGGTGTTCAGAACATATGTTCTAACTCTGCCTGACATCTTGTCATAGACAGCACGATTCTTATAATATCCCCGTTATCCACCAAGGGCCAGGGTCCACATTGCTGGAAACCAAGTCTCCTGAATTTCAATGCAAAAGGCAGGTTCAAATGGCTCTAAGAACTATGGGACTTAACATCTGAGGTCATCAGTCCCCAAAGGCAGAGAAAATGCTTATAAGATGTTGTAGCTCAGCCAGGTGGTACAATTCCACTGGAGAATAATGTTCATATACCATAGGCCATGAACAGACCAAGGAGGTGTGGTGAGGCCCAGGGCCTCAGAATCTCCCCCTCAGCCACAGGAGTACAGGGAGGATCTGGAGGGATGGGGGACACCAGAATCTCCTTCTTGGAGGTCTACTACTTATCTTTCCTCTCCTTAGAGGATTTGGATGATTCTGAGGATTTCTCTGAATCAGTTTCAGTTAATGGTGGTGATTGTGAGGCTCCACGAACAGCCACTGGATGGTGTCCAGTTGTAAACCAGCAGAAGTCTTGGAAGGAAGTGTCCTGAGGGACTCTTTCTTGGCGAGAGAAGCCGGAGGAAGCTGATTTGTCTCTGGCTGGGAGGTGGGAACCAATGTACCCGGTGGGTGAGAGGCCAACAATCCCACAGTGGGTGTGAGGGAACCAGCAAGAGGAGAGCCCCCAACCATCAGTGGGGCAGTCTTGGTCAAGTGGTCCTTAGGGCCCATTGCAGGAAGTGTAACAGGCAGTAGTACCATCACCAGAGTGGTGACATCATTGTAGCTGCAGCATATGACACTGCTGTACATGCTGGATGCAACTGCTCATACTACTTCTTGGTTTCTTGATGAGTTAGTTTGTCCACAATCATATACTATTGTATTTTCTTTTCTTTCTAGAAAATGGCGCAATGTGGCAAGCAGGGAGAATGGTGCTTTCACAGTTAACACAGATGGGGAGAAGGGCGCAAGGAGCATCATTCACATGCAGTGATGTCCACAATCTCAACAGATGGGGCTAGGTTTGCAACGTGAAGACATGTGCCCAAATTTTAAACATATTTGAAGCACAGCACAGGAGTAGCAGAACATAAGGTTTCACATAACATTGGTATACCATAACCGTGACCATTTTGGGCAATTAATCACCCTCAAATGCCAAGATGAAGGCACTGGTGGCAACCCTATTGTTCTTTGGCCTCCTATGTACACGATGGACAAAGTTTACACCCCCATCATTCCAATTTGCACATAGCTTATCATTATATTGTAGGAGCAGGCCTCAGTGAAAAATGATGCCCTGAACCATATTTACAGTATTATGGGGAGTGACAGTCACCAGTATGTCACCCAGCTTGTTACAACCAAGCTGTGTCTGTGACTGGACAGGGGATGCTGTTTTGATCAAAACTGACCCATTTTTCATTTTAGAGATGGTTGCCATTTCCTCAAACTCGTTTTTTAAGTTATCCACATAGAATAAGGGTTTTGTGGCAAAGAAGGGATCTTTGTCAGTCTTTGGGCAAACCAACTACTGCAGAGAGTATTTCTTTGCTTGCCACTTAGCCTTATGTTCCTCCCATGTTGTAACTAGGGAAGGGAACATATTAGGGTCGTATCTCTCTGCATTAAATGAGGACTTTCCTCCCAAAGAGACTTCTGGGGTCCTATGGCCATCAGTGGGAGATAACCTCATACATTTAATTTGCAGCTCATCTGCCATGGTGCCACTCTCTCCAAACTGGGGCTCTCACTCTGGGCATCATGCAGCCTCGGCAGCTGCTACCTAGTCTGTAATCAACTGTACGGAGTCCTCGTACCCCAGTCATGATGGCACGTATTCCTTAGCGTACATGGGGAATTTTCAACTCTGGCATTCACAATGCGATCCCTGCATGGTCAGGGGGCTACCACCATGCAGGCACTTGACGACCCCCAAACCACTCCCCCCCTTCAGGATGCCTACTGTGTTGGGTTTTGGGTGTATTAACTTAGTAAGGGGGAGGGTGCAAAGATGGAAGGGGGCAAAGGTGGAGCATGCACTATACTGCGCGACCTCTCTGCATGATCCATACTTCTGGAGGATTTTGAAAATTGGTGGCAGGTGAAATTGAACAATGTTGTTGTTGTTGTTGTTGCTGTTGTCTTCAGTCCTGAGACTGGTTTGATGCAGCTCTCCATGATACTCTGTCCTGTGCAAGCTTCTTCATCTCCCAATACTTACTGCAACCTACAGCCTTCTGAATCTGCTTAGTGTATTCATCTCTTGGTCTCCCTCTACGATTTTTACCCTTCATGCTGCCCTCCAATGCTAAATTTGTGATCCCTTCATGCCTCAGAACATGTCCTACCAACCGGTCCCTCCTTGTCAAGTTGTGCCACAAACTCCTCTTCTCCCCAATTCTATTCAACACCTCCTTGTTAGTCATGTGATCTACCCATCTAATCTTCAGCTTTCTTCTGTCCATGTTTCACTCCCATACATGGCTACACTCCATACAAATACTTTCAGAAACGACTTCCTGACATTTAAATCTATACTCAATGTTAACAAATTTCTCTTCTTCAGAAACACTTTCCTTGCCATTGCCAATCTACATTTTATATCATCTCTACTTCGACCATCCTCAGTTATTTTGCTCCCCAAATAGCACAACTCCTTTACTACTTTAAGTGTCTCATTTCCTAATCTAATTCCCTCAGCATCACCTAATTTAATTCGACTACATTCCATTATCCTCGTTTTGCTTTTGTTGATGTTCATCTTATATCCTCCTTTCAAGACACTGTCCATTCCGTTCAACAGCTCTTCCAAGTCCTTTGCTGCCTCTGACAGAATTACAATGTCATCGGCGAACCTCAAAGTTTTTATTTCTTCTCCATGGATTTTAATACCTACTCCGAATTTTTCTTTTGCGTCCTTTACTGCTTGCCCAATATACAGATTGAATAACATCAGGTAGAGGCATGAAGCCCCATGGGCAACGCCAGTGCCACTGTGGACAACAGCATACTGTAGCCAGAGAGAGGAGGCGAAAGGCGCATTTCGCAGTCGAGCCACGCTATCCCACAAGCTGTGCACTAGGTCAAGATTGTGCAGATCGCAAACCTTTGGTGGCCTGACGCTCGTCGTCTTTCTCACTCCCTTCCCAATCACTGCTTCCCTTTCATGTCCCTCGACTCATATAACTGCCACCTGGTTTCTGTACAAATTGTAAATAGCCTTTCGCTCCCTGTATTTTACCCCTGCCACCTACAGAATTTGAAAGAGAGTATTCCAGGCAACATTGTCAAAAGCTTTCTCTAATTCTACAAATGCTAGAAACGTAGGTTTGCCTTTCCTTAATCTACTTTCTAAGATAAGTCAGAGAGTCAGTATTGCTTCACATGTTTCAATATTTCTACGAAATCCAAACTGATCTTCTCTGAGTTCGGCTTCTACCAGTTTTTCCATTCATGTGTAAGGAATTTGCATTAGTATTTTGCAGCCGTGACTTATTAAACTGATAGTTTGGTAATTTTCACATTGTCAACACCTGCTTTCTTTGGGATTGGAATTATTATATTCTTCTAGAAGTCTGAGGGTATTTCACCTGTCTCATACATCTTGCTCACCAGATGGTAGAGTTTTGTCAGGACTGGCTCTCCCAAGGCTGTCAGTAGTTCTAATGGAATGTTGTCTACTCCTGGGGCCTTGTTTCAACTTAGGTCTTTCAGTGTTTTGTCAAATTCTTCACGCAGTATCATATCTCCTATTTCATCTTCATCTACCTCCTCTTCCATTTCCACAATACTGTCCTCAAGAACATCGCCCCTGTATAGACCCTCTATATACTACTTCCACCTTTCTGCTTTCCCTTCTTTGCTTAGCACTGAGTTTCCATCTGAGCTCTTGATATTCATACAAGTGGTTCTCTTTTCTCCAAAGGTCTCTTTAATTTTTCTGTAGGCAGTATCTATCTTACCCCTAGTGAGATAAGCTTCTACATCCATACATTTGTCCTCTAGCCATCCCTGCTTAGCCATTTTGCACTTTCTGTCGATCTCATTTTTGAGACATTTGTATTCCTTTTTGCCTGCTTCATTTACTGCAACTTTATATTTTCTCCTTTCATCAATTAAATTCAATATTTCTTGTGTTACCCAAGGATTTCTACTAGCCCTTGTCTTTTTACCTACTTTATCCTCTGCTGCCTTCACTACTTCATCCCTCGAAGCTACCTTTATTCTTCTTCTGTATTTCTTTCCCCCATTCCTGTCAATTGTTCCCTTATGCTCTCCCTGAAACTCTGTACAACCTCTTGTTTAGTCAGTTTATCCAGGTCCCATCTCATTATTCCCACCTTTTTGCAATTTCTTCGGTTTTAATCTACAGTTCATAACCAATAGATTGTGGACAGAGTCCACATCTGCCCCTGGAAATGTCTTACAATTTAAAACCTGGTTCCTAAATCTCTGTCTTACCATTATATAATCTATCTGATACCTTCTAGTATCTCCAGGCTTCTTCCATGTATACAACCTTCTTTCATGATTCTTGAACCAAGTGTTAGCTATGATTAAGTTATGCTCTGTGCAAAATTCTTCCAGATGGCTTCCTCTTTCATTTCTTACCCCCAATCCATATTCACCTACTATGTTTCCTTCTCTTCCTTTTCCTACTGTCGAATTCCAGTCACCCATGACTTAACTTTTTGCCTCCCTTCACTATCTGAATAATTTCTTTTACCTCATCATACATTTCATCAATTTCTTAGTCATCTGCAGAGCTAGATGGCATATCAACTTGTACTACTGTAGTAGGCATGGGCTTTGTATCTATCTTGGCTACAATAATGCACTCACTATGCTGTTTGTAGTAGCTTACCCGCATTCCTATTTTCCTATTCATTATTAAACCTGCTCCTGCATTACCCCTATTTGATTTTGTATTTATAACCCTGTATTCACCTTACCAAAAGTCGTTCCTCCTGCCACTGAACTTCACTAATTCCCACTATATCTTACTTTAATATATCCATTTCCCTTTAAAATTTTCTAACCTACCTGTCCGATTAAGGGATCTGACATTCCACGCTCCGATCTGCAGA
Organism: Schistocerca piceifrons; assembly: GCF_021461385.2. Taxonomy (NCBI): domain Eukaryota; kingdom Metazoa; phylum Arthropoda; class Insecta; order Orthoptera; family Acrididae; genus Schistocerca; species Schistocerca piceifrons. The sequence goes on from NC_060143.1 coordinate 552,087,956, forward strand.
ACGCCAGTTTTCTTTCTCCTGATAACGATGTCCTCTTGAGTAGTCCCCACCCGGAGATAAGAATGGGGGAATATTTTACCTCAGGAATATTTTACCCAAGAGGACGCCATCATCATTTAACCATACAGTAAAGCTGCATGCCCTCGGGAAAAATTACAGCTGTAGTTTCCTCTTACTTTCAGCCGTTCACAGTACCAGCACAGCAAGGCCGTTTTGGTTAGTGTTACAAGGCCAGATCAGCCCATCAACCAGGCTGTTGCCCCTGCAACTACTGAAAAGGCTGCTGCCCCTCTTCAGGAACCACACATTTGTCTGGCCTCTCAACAGATACCCCTCTGTTGTAGTTGCAACTACGGTACAGCTATCTGTATCACTGAGGCATGTAAGCCTCCCCACCAATGGCAAGGTCCACGGGTTGGGGGAGGGGGTGGGGAGGAATCAAACAATAAGGACAATGTATTTATTTAATGAAAAGTTGTAGAAAATGCCAGATGTGGAAACTCAAGTCCCAAACCATAAACAAGGTCCAAGCAAGGCCTGCACCAAGAAAACCATCTGACAGAGAGGTAGAAGGGGAAAGGGGTAGTAGAAGCACAAAACTTGCAGTGTGGAAAGGAAGTAATGCTCAAAACACTGTGGGCCTGTGGTAGCCAAGCATGTACTCACAAAGCAGTTGTGAGCCCCCTGGGGGGCTCAAGCAGGTCAGGAAGGATGGTGGGATGGGGCAGTAAATAAAATATGGGATTAAGTGCTTCCTGCAGATTAAGTAGTGATTAGAAATAGGAGGCCAGCAGGGCATCACTGGGTTTAGTGACTTAGGGACTTGCACAGTTTGAGGCCAACAGGATCATGGACAATGCAGGAGTGGAATGAATTAGTCTAGTTTGATGCAGGGGTCAAGATTTGAATCTGGGTCTTTCACACAAATGATAATGTGACAAGCACTTGGGAGCAAAAATTACCTTAGGATGGATGAAGATATTTCGTTGGTGGGTGAGCGGCATAATACCACTTTCAGAGGAGGGAGTGGTTAAGTTGTTCCAGTCCAGGCTGGTATTGGGTAATGACAGTGTCTCTTTGTCACTGGTTAGCAGGTGTGGGTGGAATATTTGAAGTATGGTAGTTGACCTGAATTCAAGAGTCACTCTGCTTGTACAGACGCTGAAGTATAGTACCTTGAACAGATGTGCTGCTAAAATTGGAAACAATGAAATTCACTTATCTATTAGGACACATTGCAATAAAAACTAATCCTCACAATACAGGTAATTACCCTGATTGCTAATATGAGGAATCTGTTTGTGGAGCAAGTTAAATGCAATACACGTCGTCATCAGTTAAAATATAAGTGATAGCTGATTTGTTGATGATCCCAGATTTATGTCAAGGATCTATTGCAGAGTACTGTGCTGAAGACGACATACAGAAAAGAATTATCTGAGTATGAGGCACATTCCAGAAACATAAGTGTCAACATGCCACACCCACAAAATGTGTGCCCAAATTTTTCACAACTGCAACGAAAAATAATGCCCCAAGTATTCTATCTTCTTTCTAAACATTTGTGACACAGAATGTGATTATGTCTGGTAGGTTAAACCTTCCAATCATGTACTTCATAAAATACAATATAGTTCCATTTACTTCTAAACTTTCTGAAAGTTGCAGTGATACACTCTCTCAACAATATAGAGAAAAAGAAGATGTATAAATAAATTTACCATATATTTAAGTTCACACAAATCTCTGCAGGATCCATAAAATACACCCAAGAATAATTTTAAATAGTTCTTGTATAGACTTTCCTTTTCTGTCCATGGATGGTTTACAGAAAGAATTTGGAAGATTTCATCTGAAACAAGAAAATGATCACACGTCATCAAAAATACTGTTTTACAGAAATGAAACTTATTTTAGTACTGAGGACAAATAACAGTTGCTCAAGGAAATTGGTATCTAACAGAAGCAGCTGAAAGCTCCTTCCAAGCTCCACAGAGTTTATTGCAACAGAATGCATTAACTAACTGATTCATTCATTGCGGTGTGAAGGTTCCATCAAGCAGCAGTACTTTAAGGTTGTAACATGTATCAAGGTATACACTAACAAAAATACACGGAATCAAAGGAACTTAATCTGCAGAATTATTAACAATAACCTGTCACCATATTGCTTAAAGCTGCTCATACTTGGGGAGAAGTAAGACTTTGAAAAGAGAAGAACAATGGGGAAAATAACAGGGCAGGAAATATGAGACTATGGGTACAGATTCACACAATTCAGAGAAATCTGTGCTAACAGTAAAGATTAAAGTGGCATAGGTACTGTCTTTGGACAGTGGTAATGTGATCTGCAACACATTCAGCAACTGGGTGGGTGAGTTTGTGTTTAGCCAGCTTCACATTGGCCGTTGATGTAAGCAGACAGCTGGTTAACTGTTATTCACTGCACATGAATTGTAGCAGAGTTAGTATATGGAGATGGTGCTGATGATGATTATGGGTTTACAGGGACTAAACTAAACTACTTTAGTATCATTCCATCAATTCACAAGAAAAATCAGTTGAAAAGATATTAAGTGAGAAAAGGAGAATTCTCTGCTAGTGGGTCTGTGACCATGTCACTGTGGTTGAAAATGTGCATGACAGTAACTTCAGCCAGACAGTTAAAAACACGATAAAACCCAGGCATCTAGAAACTGTAGCTGGTCAGTGACGGATACTCTAAGGAAGGTCATCAAAGTCAGTAAGCTAAAATGGGACAGAAAATGCAAACTGTATGATTCTGGAGTTGTTTAGCCTAAACAGCAAGGTAAATAAAATAAATACAAAAAATCTCAAGAATGTCCATCAGTGTGTATGTAGAAACTAGCCTGAAGCCACTTGGGGCAATGCCATAACAAGAGGCAAGAGCCCCTCCCCCCCTCCCCCCCACTATCACAACACCAAATGTAGAAATGCATTAAACATTGTTATAACATTCATTTTCTCACAGGAAACTTAAGACTCTGGTATCTGCTAACCCACCGCTCAAAGGTATCTGTGGTAATGAGGTAGGGTAGACTGTTCGATCGCTCATCTTAGATCCCACAATAAGCCACTCACTGTGAGAATACTGAGCATATGGGTGATCATGAGACGACTACTACAGCTGCGTAGAGGGAAGTCCTCTTGACACAAGGAACTCATGGGTAAGTTTGCTGTGGTTGGTAAGCAGCCAGCACAGTACAATGAGATCTTTCCAAGAGGCCTGGAGAGAAGTATACCAAGCCTTGATGGCCCCCTTGATTGCTCTCATCTTTTTGAACATCATGGCAACCTGTCATCCCATGTCCCAGGTTCTCATAATTTGATGTCACCACTGCAATTGTAGCTTTGTGCCCAGTTGCAGACAACTGTTACCATCATTCAGGAGCTATGTAAGTCAACTAGTAGATCTTGGATGGTATTAACTAAAATGTTTCTGGGTTAGCACTGAGATATGCCTTCTGAGCAGCTCATTGAGTCGCTACAAATCAGGTCTTTTTTGATGAGAGCTTTAATGTTCTGGAGAGTCTGTGATACTGTGGCCAACTCTGCAATGTCTAACTGCATGCATTCAGCAGAGAATACTTCTTGTGCCCCTTTGTGGTTGCAAAAGCGTAACTAACCCTGTCACTCACTCTCAAGCCATCCACGCAGATTCACATCGAACTCGGGTATTCATTGAGAACTAATTGGATCAGAGCTGCTCTACCTGTTTTATGGTGACTCATGAATGCTCTGAACTGTTGATTATGAAACAGAGTCAAATAACATGGATGGGTAGGCATCTGACAGACTGTAAGAGCACAGTTCGTCAAGAGTAGTTGGTGTCTGACCCTCAGTGGTGAGATACCAGTTTCCATCAGTAGGCTTTCTATTGGGTTCGTACAGAAAGCTCCAGCTGCCAACTGCACATCATTGCAGTGGACACAGTCTAAGAAGCTCAGTACTGAGTGTGGGTCTAACAAGCTCAGTACTGAGTGTGTTGCTCTGACCCGTAAATGACATATCCATAGTCCAACAGGGATAAAATCAAAGATTTGTAGAATCACAGAAGAACCGTGCAGTCTACAACCCAGGAGATGCTGCTGAAAGGACAGAGTTTCAAGTTTCCTCATTCAATTTGCCATGAGCTGGCATACCTACTCTACAATTTTAAAGCTTCAGTGACTCCTAGTAACTGGTTACCGAGTTCTCAGTGCGGATCTACAGTCCTGAGTTGACAAAAGTGCACAACATGGGATGTCAAGCAGAAAATTGATATCCATGATGCTGGGCCCAGTCACATACTTTCCGTAAGCCCCCCTGAATTCGGTATTCTGCAGTGCACAGTCATGTACAGCTTTAATACATACCATTGGTCCCACTGCAGCCACGATAGTGTTGACTGCATTGGCAAAAATGTTACACTTAAAACCGGTCCCTGAGGGACTCCTGTTTCCTGTATACATTGGTTGCTGAATGTATCCAGACACAAACCAATCAGAGGAAGAGGAAATTCTAGATAAAAATGGGTAAGCAGCAATGGAAGCTCCATTCACGCAGGGTAGACAGGACCAACTTTGATTCCACCAGGAATTGTTGTGCACAGTGACCATGGACTATAAGGAAGGAGACACACACACAGCAGTCAGTCGCAACCCCACTTGCTTTTATTATTCTTGCAAATCCGTCTCAGTGTCCTTCTGCATATACACCTGTAAGAACGTATGGTGACATGAACTGCCGCAAGTCTCTTGAAATCTAACGAAAATGCACTGAAGATGGCTATAAATAGCCGAAATCTATATTTGCAATAATAATAATAATAATAATAATAATAATAATAATAACAACAAAAGCTAATGGGATTGCGACTGACTGCTGTGTGCCTCTCCTTCCAAGCAGACAGGGTGTGATGGCACCAGGTGGTATCATACGTCTTTTGCAAATTGAAGAACACAGCAATCAGGTGTTGGTGATGTGCGAAATTACGCACTGCAGATTCCAGATGATTCAGTGAGTCTGTGGTGGACCAGAATGCCCAAAAGCCACTTTCGAATTTCAATAAATGTCCTCTGGTTTCCAGGTACCAACAGTGTCATTGATTGACTATTCTTTCAAATAATTTACGCAGCCTGTTTGTTAGAGATTGGTTAATAATTAGCCAAAATTAGCAGGTCTTTTCCTGGTGTCAGGATAGGAATAATAATAGTTTTCCACATTGCGGGGAAGCTCGCCTCCCTATCAAATGCAATCGAAAAACCGTAGGACATTCTTTATGCTGTTGTTGTTAAGGTCTTTAAGAATTTGATTTTTGGATTTTATCGGGTCGGCAGCTGTGTCATGATACTCCACTAAAGTGATTCAGAACTCTCATTCCCTACATGGAACAGTGTATTATTCATACATATGAATGTGGGTAACTTTGATCCACCATGTGTTTGTGTGTTTCCAGCTTGGGAAATTAGAATGGCAATTACTGCATGTGGATACTTCTGTGAAGTATGCTGTGAAACAGTCAGCAATGATGGTTTCTAAAGTCACTTTGGAAGTGAAAGCTCGTGAGTTGGCTTTTCAAAATGACCAACATGATGCATGTTCCAGTGATCTATGATTTGAGATAGATCAAATAATAATAAAGCGAATGCTGTCATAAAGGCTGAGCCAGATCAGAATGCACCCTCTGCCAGGATAATGGCCACTCCTTCAACAAGGTCCGGACAGGCACATGGGGATAGGGGTTTATTAATTATTGGGAGCTCTAATGTTAGGAGGGTCATGGAGCCCCTCAGGAACATAGCAGCTAGGGAGGGGGAGATGTCAACATTCACTCAGTGTGCTTGCCAGGGGAACTCGTCCAGGACGTGGAAGAGGCTTTTCCGGCAGCTATCGAGTGTGCAGGGTGCAGCCAGCTGCAGATTGTTGCACATATCAGCATCAATGATGCCAGTCATCGGGGTTCCAAGGAAATCCTTTGGTTGTTTCGATGGCTGGTTAAACTGGTGAAGGCAGCCTCCATCTCTCAGGAGTGGAAGCCAAGCTGACGATTTACAGCATCATACACAGGGTGGACCAGGGTCTTCTGGTTTGGAGTCGAGTGGAGAATTTAAACCACAGGCTACGTCAACTCTGTGATGAAAATGGTTGTAGATGCTTTGGGGTGGAAGGTTGTAGGATGCCCCCGATAGATCAGGCATGCACTACACACAGGAAGCAGCTACATGGGTAGCACAGTACTTGTGGTGTGCACACGGGGATTTTTTAGATTAGGTTCTCCCCACGGGAAACAAACCACTGGTCTGAAAAATTACCAACTGTAAAAATTGTTAGTTCACCTAAACAGGTCATTCCAAAGGATTTAAATTTGCTAAATCTCATGTTAGTAAATTGTCGAAGTGTCTGTAGCAAGATCCCTGAGTTACTCTCCGAAATAAACAGTAGTAATGCCAATATTGTATTAGGTATCAAAAGCTTGTTGAAACCAGACATAAATAGCAGTGAAATTTTGAACTCAGATTGGACAATGTTTAGGAAGGATAGGACTGATGCTATGGGAGATGGTGTGTTCATTGCAGTTAAAAGCTGTTTAAATGCAGTTGAGATCGATACTGAGTTGGACTGTGAAATAGTCTGGATAAAGCTGTCAATCAGACAAGGAGTGACCATTGTATTAGGATGTTTTTACAGACCACCAGCATTCACAACAAATGTTGCAGAACATTTCAGGAAAAGACTTGAGTACATAGGAAATAAATACCCAAATTATCCATTAGTTATATGTTAAGACTTTAATCTGACTGCCATTGACTGAGAATATTACACATTTATCACAGGGGGCAGAAGCAAAGACTTGTGTGAAGTTATTCTAGGAGCACTCTCAACACACAACCTTGAGCAATTCGTTAGAAAACCAACTCGAGATGGGAACATATTGGATATCTTGGTGACAAACAGACCTGATCTCTTTGAGGAAGTTAATCTAGATGAAGGTATTAGCGACCGTAACGTCATTGTGGCTTCTATGTCAGTGGAAGTTGCAAAAAAGCCAAAGAAACAGTGTAGAGTTTTCTTGTTTGGGAAAGCAAATAAAAGTGTCATTAATGAATATCTTCATAGTCAGTTCTAAGCATTCACTGTCGGACACAAAGATATTAAGCTTCTTTTGTCAGAATTTAAAGGTATTGTCCACCATGTGCTAGAAAGATATGTGGCTAGCAAAAATATAGGGGAAGGAAAGGATCCACCTTGGTTCGACAAATATATTAGGAAGTTGCTGAGAAAGCAGAGAATTTTGCACAGTCATTTTAAACGTAGTCACTGCCCCACTGAGAAACAGAAATTATGCGAAATGAAAGCAGCTGTCAAAAGGTCCATGACAGATTCTTCTAACAAATTTGAAAGCAATATTTTATCTGCAGATTCTAAAAATAACCCCAAAAAAATTTGGTTGTACGTAAAATCTATGAATGCTACTAATAACTGAATATCTTCTCTTGCTGACAGTACGGGTAATGTAACAGACGATGATAAACAGAAGGCCGAAACTCTAAACCTAGCTTTCAAAAACTCGTTTACAGTAGAGGACTGCAGCACCACTCCCCCTTTCAATTATCAAACAAATGCAAGAATGGCTGACATAGTGTTTAGTATATCTGGGATTGTGAAACAGTTAAGATCCTTAGACACCAGGAAGGCATCTGGCCTACATGGTATCCCCGTAAGATTACATGTTGACTATGCTACAAATATAGCACCATTCTTATCCATCATCTATCAGAGATCATTGGAACAGTGGAAAGTTCCATGGGACTGGAAGAAGGCCCAGGTCATAGCAATCTATAAAAAGGGTAGAAAATTGGATGCGCATAATTACCGGCAATTTCACTGACATCGATTTGTTGTAGAATCATGGAACACATTTTGTGTTCAAGACATAATGACCCTTCTACACTCTGAGAAGCTCATCTGCAGAAACCAGCACAGTTTCAGGAAACAGCAGTCATGCAAGACACATGCGAGACACAGCTGGCCCTCTTTGTGCATAATATACGACAGGCTCAAGATACTGGCTCCCAGGTTGATGCCATATTCCTAGACTTTCGAAAGGCATTTGATTCAGTTTCACACTGTCACTTGCTCCAAAAAGGGTGCGCCTAAGGTCTATCTGATGACATATGACGTTGGATAGAAAGTTTTCTGACAGACAGAGAGCAATATGTCAACCTGAATCGGGAGACTTCAATGGAAACAAGATTAACATCATGTGTGCCCCAGGGCAGCATAACAGGTCCGCTGCTTTTTACGATTTACATAAACGATCTGGTTGATGGTATTGACAGCGGTATTTGACTGTTTGCTGATGATCCTGTAGTCTACAGGAAAGTATTATCACACACAAGTTGTGAACAAATCAGTGAGGATTTGCAAAAAGTAAACACATGGTGTAGTGACTGGAGGTTATCTCTCAATATTAGTAAGTGTAACCTACTGCACATAACGAAGCGAAAATCCCATTAACGTACGAGTACAAAATAAATGCCCCGTCTTTGGAAGCAATAACATCCATCAAGTATCTGGGTGTGCCTATTCGAAATGATCTCAAATGGAACGATCAGATTATACAAGTAACAGGTAGGGCAAACTCTAGATTGCAGTTTATTGGTAGAATCCTGAAGCGATGCAGTCCTTCAACAAAGGAAGTTGCCTACAATACTGTAGTTCGTCCAGTCTCAGAGTACTGCTCGACTGTATGGGACCCTTACCAGTTAGGTTTGATTCAAGATATTGTGAAGGTCCAAAGAAGAGTGGCAAGATTCGTGACTGGTACATTTATCCATCACGAGAGCATTACAAATCTCATAGAAATTTTGAAGTGGGACACATTTGCAGATAGACAACGCGCTAAAAGGAAGGGGCTGCTCACTGAATTTCAAAATCCAATCTTTGCTGAGGATGTAGAGCATATATTATAATCACCAACTTTAAAATTGTGCAATGATCACCATTCAAAGATATGGGAAATTAGAGCTCATACTGAGGTGTTCAGACAGTCTTTTTTCCCTTGCGCGATCCGTGAGTGAAACGGGAGGGGGAAATGACTTTGGCGCAAATAGTGCCCTCTGCCACACACCACATGGTGGCTAGCGGAGTATAAATGTAGATGTAGAATATTTTCAATGAAAAACAGTGGCTTCATTGTTGTAGAAGGTACTCTGTAAATTCTGGAACACACGAAGAACTGGTTGAAAAGTCCACCTCAATTTCTCCTTGCCTGACTCCCATCCCATAGTGTGGCCACATAGGGAACCGTCAAGCAGTTGTAAGCCTCGACATCAAATTCTTGCTATCTATCTGCAGAGATGGTCATGTTGATATAGTCACCAATATGGATGAGTTTGATCTGGAGGCTCTATCCATGGGTGCTACCCAGCCACAGGAAAGGCTATCTGGCATAGCAGCCATTACCTCGAGTCCCCTCAGCATATATGCGGCGAACTGTCAGAGTACAAGACACCCCCCCCCCCCCCATCCCCCTCCCCCTTCCTCTCATCACAACAGATAGGTTAAGATCCTGGATTTTGGGAACAAAAATCCACTGTAATAGTAAGTGCTACAGATCGAAACACACCACTGACTGGATAGATTGTGCAGCATGTACGGTGTTCTTTCCTCAAACCCTAAAAGGGGACCATATGTAATTAAACCAAAAGGTTTAGGGAATGGTTATCAGATGGGCTAAAACTGATAGGTTCCTAATAAATGTCGAGTTGTCAATGTAAAAGTTTATCAAGGTACAACACTGCTTTCAGTCACTTCTTACAACAGACAATACAACATGTCTACTTTAACGCCCAATACTGCAGGAAGGATGAAGACTGGGAGTCAAGTTCTGGAAAAGGATGCAGTTGAGATTTCCAGGGCTTAAGTGACGGGAGCTTGCAGTGGGGGTTCACAGTGAATACAAGTTCGTTGGTGTCAGACAAAAAGGCCAAAAGGAGAATTTATGAATTTTTTTCTTCCTGTTCCAGTCACGCATGTAGCACAGGAAGAATGACTGTGTGCACTGTAATTAGTCCAATCTTGTCTTCACAGCCCATAAGGAAGCAAGACACAGTGGGCTGTGATATATTCTTACATACCTTATACAATGACTGTTCTAGAAACTTAGCAAATAGGCTTTGCAGGTTAGCTAACTTCTCTCTAACATTCTGCCATTTCAGATTTTCAGTGTTTTATGAAGCTCTCCTGTGTATCAAATAAAACACCTTAACCATTCATATTGCTCTTCTTTGCACACTTACAGTATCCTCTAAGTCCTATTTGGAATTGGTCTCTCACTCTTGAGTAATAAAGTAAGATGGGAATGTGTTTTGTATGAGGTCTCCTTTAACAGACTGACTGCATTTTCCCAGTATCCTGCCAATAACATGAGGTCTGCCATCACCTTTACTTACAATTGTGCATATGTGATCATTCCATTATATACCGTCACAAGTTGTTACATCCAGATGACTAATTCCAAATGGAAGTCAGTGACATTGTATTCATAAGGTACATTTTGCATTACCTGAAGTGCAAAATTACCTTTTTGAAATTTTAAATCTTTGGACCACTATGAAATATTTTCAACATCTCACTGATCTGACAATCGGGTACAGCCTTGTGACTGACCACCACGTGCAAACAACAGGCCACCACATTGTGGACAGAGTTAACAAGTGTCAACATGTGTGTTTGCTGTGAACTCACATCCGCACTGCTCTTCCACACATAAACAACAAAACTGCCCTTTGCAGAATGCGACTTGTTTTGCTTATGTTGCGCGGGGTAGCCGCGCGGTCTGAGGCACCTTGCCATGGTTCGTGTGGTTCCCCCTTCGGAAGTTCGAGTCCTCCCTTGGGCATGGGTGTGTGTATTGTCCTTAGCTTAAGTTAGATTAAGTAGTGCGTAAAAGCCTAGGGACCGATGACCTCAGCAATTTGGTCCCATAAGAACTAACCACAAATTTCCAAATCTTGCTCATGGGAAGCCAAGTCATCTACAGTCTGTGTGCTTGCAACAGAAAAAGGACTCTGCCCACATTCCCTGTCTTAAGTGCGGAGGGCCTTTTCACTCAGTGAATGCAGTTTTCTCTAAACCAGCTACTGGTGCGGGTAATGACCAAATTCAGGATGTGCCTTCACCCTGCCCAAGTGCTGTGCAATGAAAGTCAAACTGTTTGTCAACCAAAGCTGGTGCGACGTCAGACAGTGGTGCTTTTGTTACACTCCTTAATCATGGCACTTGTGTGAATGGTTGAGCTCGCCACAATTTATGAATCTTGCATACAACTTACTGCGAGTAACTGTCAGGACATTCCTGTTCTTGGTACATGTAGTTTGCCTGCCACATTCCAGCTTTACACCAGAAAAGTGACATTTACAATTTTGCATTTGCAAGGTTCATAATATTTTTGGGTTGGATTCATTTGTTTTGTTTGGTCTTCGTATTCAGGACAATGTACTTTCAGTTTCTGTTCTCAACCCAAACGACAGTCTTACCCAACTGATTGCAGAGTTTCCTGATTTATTTTCTGAAGGACTTGGCAAAGAAAATAATTTTGTGGTGCATATTACAATGAAGGAAAATGTGTAATCTAAACCTTTTCAGGTACATCCAATCCCTCATGCACTTAGAGACAAACTTGCAAGTTAACTTAAAGACTGGCGAGACGGTGATGTTATTGCTCCTATCCAGGTCAGTCAATGGGCTTCTCCCTTAGTAATCTCATCAAAGCCTTCTGCAAGATTTTGTCTTTGTATTGACTTTAAATCCACTGTGAATCCACTGTCTATAATTGATACTTATTCATTGCCTCATCCTGAGGAATTTATGGACAAGCTTCGTGAAGGCTGTTATTTTTCAAAAATTGCCATATGCTATGCGTATTCACAAATTCTGCTAGATGAGGAGTGTCAAAGTGTTTGTGGTCAACACACATTTAGAGTTGTTCAAATTTCTACGCTTACCCTTTGGCAGCACTTCCAAGCCTGCCATATTTCAACACTAGTTAGAACAGCTTACTGCACAAGTTTCATTCTGTTCCAATTACTTTGACTATACTGTGGTGTCACAACATACACCAGAGGAACACATCAGTAACCTTCGTATGCTTTTCCCAAGTAATTTCAGCTGCAGGTTTGAAGTGTTGCCTGGACAGTGTGTCTTCTTTCAGACTGAAATTAATTACTTAGGCCATGTTATTAATAGCCAAGGTATTCATCACCATCACTCACATCTGGGTCCTCCCTGCCCCACGGAACATGATGAAACAGCAGTCAGTTCTTGGGAAGTTGACATATTATATCTGGTTTATAACTAACATAGCCCAGATTGCGGCTCCGTTGCATCATTTGCAGACAAAGAATGTGCCTTTTGTTTGGACCAAAGACTGTCAGGATGAATTCCAGAAACTTTAAAATGCCTTGTTCATTTCAATCCCACACAGTATGTGGTTTTGGCAGTGGACACTACTTCACGCCTAATCAGAGCTGTTCTCTCGCACAGATCTGGTTTACAGGACATTCCAGTTGCTTTTGCTTTCAAGTTATTGACCAACACTTAATGTAACTATTCCCAAGTCGAGAAGGAAACACTAGCTATTATGTATGGTGTGATGAAGTTTCACCATTATCTGTTTCATCAGAAGTTTTACCTAATGACAGACTAGAAGCCACTACAGTATTTGTTTCATTCGTCCAAACCTTTTCTGCCACACACGCCTCAGAAGCTGAAACACTGGGCTTTGTTATTGTCACAGTATCAGTATGAAATATTGTACCAGCTCACATCTAAGCAGGCAATGTTGATGCCCTTTCACGTGTTCCAGTCAGTCCTGATGCTGAATTCGATGCTATGTCACATCTTACTGTCAGATCAGTGTGCAAGACACTGAACTTCTACAGACTTTTCCACTGCAATAAAGGAAAATTGCACAGACCACAGGAGCAGATCCTGATGTGAACCTTTTGTTGCACTACATACATACTGCTTGCTCTCATTCAGTAAAACACATTCAGAATTCTTTTGTGTGTCAATATTTTGCTTTTTGGCATAATCTCTTCATCCAGAACTGTGTGATTGCGTGTGCTTATTCCCAAAGAGTTGCATAAAGATGTGTTGTGATTGCTCCACCAAGGACATTGGGGAACAAAACAGTAAGCACATCAGCACTTTACTTGGCTGGGCACGAAAACCCAATGTACCGCTCCCAGCCCCACAATGGTGCATTGCCAGTAGAGTTTCTATATGGCCAGCGTCACGGCACACTGCTCCAAATTGCTGCAGCCACCGCATCACACAGTGCCTCCCACACTCTGCAAATATTGTTTTGTGCCTAATGCTTCTATTCTTTTCAGAGTTTTTAGTTGCACCAAGTATTGGGAGAAAGGAGAGATTCTTCAAAATTCATGGCACCATCAGAACAAGGTTTGTGTTTGTCGATTGCAGGATTCTTCCGGAGATTTTCTGTCCACAGATTCGCATCCTACCAGGATCTTGCAGCCAGTGCAGCAGTCCTCGGGTGCCTCTTAGCCACTGCCTACAGAACCGACAGAGCTGGATCAATTGACTTTGCCGCTGCAACAGCTGAACTTCCCAATGCCCATCATGGACCCAGCACCATCATCATAGTTGCCGACATTTCTGTTTGTTGTGGGACTGGCTCAGGAATAGGGTGGGTGCCTTTTCGTGGGTATTCTGACCAATGTTCCACTGGGAGCACAGGACAGATCTTTGGGTGCGGCCAGGGGCTCGGCATCAGTACCAGTTGCGGTTCCCAGCTTTTCACACCACCCAGCCTTCCTAACTCACTCACCCCCCCCCCCCCCCCTCCATGTTGTTGTGAGTTGGCTCCACATGATAACGGTGCAGCATTTCGGGGGGGTGGAGGGAGGATTTTGCAGTCCTAACACCTCACACATCGACTGCACACTGACAAGCACAGCACAGCTAAACGGCATCAAGATGCCATTGAACTACATGCCAGTGGAAAGAGTGGGCACCGCCACACCTCCAGAAAGACACGTCAGCTCTCTGTAAACACTGACTTAATCAGCCACCCATCACTAGTTGGGGCCAGCTCAGTCGCCGACTTTGAGAGTATCATTACTGTGTTCTGTGAGTAGTAATAGTGCGTAAAGTAATTGCAAGTAGGAGGCACAGGCAGCACCTTAAGCCATCTCATCTCATAACAAGAAGTAAAGTTACGTTTCTTTTCTTTTTAGAATACTGTGCCCTACTAATTAGAAGGTTTACTGTATAGATCATTTTGGATTCCTGTCATCGGCCATTGCAACTTCTCTCCTTCCTCGTTTGTGTCAAAGCTGACTCTCCCAGTAGCCAATAACAATTTTTGTATGTAGTATTATGTGAGCTCTGCAGCTGTTTAGAAGTGATTCAACTTCTGGCACTGTTATGAATAATCTCACAAGTAGGGAGCATTTCTTTGCTTTTTACACTAATACTCTGGTTTCTCATACAGCAGTCATTACCTGGACTGGATGGAGAGTTGCCAAGCTTTAAAAAAGTAGAGGGAGGGAGGGAGGGGGAGAGTCTTTATTGAGTGGGACTCTACAGTTCTCATGCATAAGGTGCAAATCTAGGAAGTCCCTGCCTAGCTCATCCCAGAACATTTGATATTCAATTCAAGCCTGTCACTTGACTCAGAACTAGGGACCAGATTATTTCTGGGGATGATGGTGTATACTGGGAGCTTCATTGAATTTCCATGAGCAAGGCTAGTTTCCTCAAACTTCTCTGTCAGGCATTGGAATGATTCAAGTATGGCCTTTAAGCCCTACATGTTCCCACATACACCACACTCCACAGTTGGCTATACTTTCATTCCTAAATGACGGCCAGAACAGTCTCTTCAGCATGACGAATGAGGCTTCCAGCCATACTGTATAAGAAGTATCCTCCTCATCCCTTGCACCCTTTTCCCTAGGAGATAACATTATGCACCATATGTGTGAACTGCCAATGATGGACAGAATGCTACCCTTCGAACTTGCTTTCCCGAACATAGGACATGGCAGTATCACATGAATGTTTCAGTTTTAGTGAAAGAAAGCACGTCAAATGTATTGGTCGATTGGATGGGTGTGTCCTGCGTTCTTCCTGCTCCCTGCCTATTCTGTTTGTGTCTGCTAGACCTACCAATAGCAAACCGTTCAGTCAAATAGGGGTGATGATATGTCCTGTATTTCCTTGGACAGACACAGTATCCACACGAGAGAACGTTATTTGCAGTATCTTTTGTATCCCTGGTTCATATCTCTAAGTAGCCCACAGCACATTTACTTGCCAGTGGTCATTTTCGAGGTGTAGAGGATGTTCTATTGGCAATGATTGAGCAAGCTGCGTCACCCAGCTGCAAACAGTGGTTCATGTCACAATCAATGATGCCTGCTGACAGAGGTCACAGATCATTCTTGGTTGCTATAGGCAGGTGGCAAATTTGGTGAAGACAGCTAGCCCCACTCATAATGTGGAAGCATAATTCCCAGAACTGTTGCAGTCTTACAATATGAAGTAGAGTGGAAGGCTTAAACCAGACACCCACAATCAGATCATTCTGCGACAATCTTTTGATACGGATTTCTTGATCTCTGCTATTGTGCAGAGAATTGTAGAACACCCATTGATAGGTCCAGTGTGCACTACATGAAGTCAGCTACTACAAGGTCAGCACAGTAATGTGGTGTGCACATAAGTGTTTTTAGGATAGAGAAATCCTCCAAGAAGTGTGATAGGATACATTCTGATTTCAGACAGGGAAGAATATTTTCCCCTTTTATGAAAGAAAATAGCATCCATCACGTCAGATCAGAGAAAGAAAATGTTACTATAGCATTGGTTATGTTACGAAGCAAGTCGGCAACTATTGTGTTCTGGGGAGCGAAATGTTATGTCCTTGTTGCTAATGACAAATGGATGGAAGGTGGCCAAACAAATCTGTTGCCATACAAATATAGATAGGCAAGAAAAAGATTAGCTGACACAAGAGCACTTTAAATAAATAGCACTACTTCATTCACAAGATGAGTAAAATATACACTGTTGACAACTCATGGCAGACGTTGCTAGCTATAAGCAGTGGCCCAAAAAGGACGTGTATGGAAGTACACTGCATGTTCTCCAGTAAAGCTCTAACTACCAACAACTCCGCGTAATGTTCGGAACCAACTAGCAACTAGAAGTATCTTTAACTAGAAGATTGGTGCCCATGTGCCTGCCACTTATAACACTATCTTAGCGGTCTTCACTGGTGGCAACATTTGAAGTGCCACTCACAACACCCACAGGAATCTTTGAGGTACTGGCACTGGCAATATAGATAAGCTATATTACCACAAGTTACATGCAGGAGCACCTATGGAAAGACCCCAGGACTAGTCTCACTTATAAAAGATAGCAATGCCCACATAGTACTACAGGCAGAAAGATGGCTGAAACTAGACATCACCAGCAATGAAATTCTTAACTTTGATTGGATCGTATATCACCAAGATAGGTTGAATGCTAGTATTAGTAGTAGAAGGGGGGAGAGGGAGGGCAGGAAGGTAATACTTAGTGCAATTAATACAGTTTCCAAATGCAAAATAAGTTTTTTGAAGGTAAGTGTTAAAGGTGGATCACACATGGTCATTGGGTGTTTTTGTAAAGACACTGCCTCAGGAACAATAGTGGCAAAACATACTAGAGAAAACATGTAAAATGATTCACACAAATTTCTTGGTCATGTTATACTATTAGATGGAGATTTCAATTTACCAGCTACAGACTGGGAGACGTGAGTTATTAAGGTGGATAGCAGGGACAGGGAATCATGTCAGAGTGTTCTAAATGCCTTGTCCAAAAATCACCTTGAGTAGCTAACCGGAGAACCAATTTGTGAAAATATCATATCAGATCTCTCAGTTACCAGCAGGCCCAAATTTTTGAACTCTGTTAGCAAAGATCAGAGAAGCGGTGACCATAAGGCCATTACAATATCACTGAATATGGCAATAAATAGGGATATAAAAGAAGATAGAAATTTGTGCTTAACAAGAGCAACAGGAAACAGATTTCAAAAGTATTGTACAATACACTTTAGTTAGGTATGTGACAAACAAAATTGTGAGGGATGGGAAAGACCCATCCTTGGGGGTTTGAAACCTGCTACAAAAGCAAAGAGCTTCGCTGCAAATTTAAACATACCAAAAGCCTCACAGACACACTAAAACTGAATGAAGCCAAAATTAGCATAAGGGGACGTATGCATGAAGCAATTAAACTCTATAGCAAAATTCTACCTGCTAACTAAACGGAAAATCCCTAGAGCTTATGGTCTTACATTTAATCAATATATAGACTGAATCCACTTGTCCCGACATACTGACCATAGTGGCGTCAAAAAAGAGAATGACAGAAAGAAGGCCAAAATACTAACTTTTTCCAGAACTGCTTCACTGAGGAACATCATACTCCAGTTCCCTATTTAAATTATCACATGAACATCAAAATGACAGGTACTGAAGTGAGTGAGTATGGGATAGAAAAGCAGCTGAGGTCACTTAACAGAGGAAAGGTCACTGGACCTGATGGGATGCCAGCATGATTCTACACAGAGTATGTGAAAAAACTTGTTCCTCTTCTAGCAGCAATCATTGCTAGTGATTAGAAGAAAGCACAGCCCATTCTTTCCAATAAAGGTTTTTATACAACAAAAATCCACTTCAATTTCCAGTAATTTTCTCAATGTACTTCATGACTAGTTTCAAAGCTTAAAGCTTCATCTTCAGGTGGAACGAACTACACTCCTGGAAATGGAAAAAAGAACACATTGACACCGGTGTGTCAGACCCACCATACTTGCTCCGGACACTGCGAGAGGGCTGTACAAGCAATGATCACACGCACGGCACAGCGGACACTCCAGGAACCGCGGTGTTGGCCGTCGAATGGCGCTAGCTGCGCAGCATTTGTGCACCGCCGCCGTCAGTGTCAGCCAGTTTGCCGTGGCATACGGAGCTCCATCGCAGTCTTTAACACTGGTAGCATGCCGCGACAGCGTGGACGTGAACCGTATGTGCAGTTGACGGACTTTGAGCGAGGGCGTATAGTGGGCATGCGGGAGGCCGGGTGGACGTACCGCCGAATTGCTCAACACGTGGGGCGTGAGGTCTCCACAGTACATCGATGTTGTCGCCAGTGGTCGGCGGAAGGTGCACGTGCCCGTCGACCTGGGACCGGACGGCAGCGACGCACGGATGCACGCCAAGACCGTAGGATCCTACGCAGTGCCGTAGGGGACCGCACCGCCACTTCCCAGCAAATTAGGGACACTGTTGCTCCTGGGGTATCGGCGAGGACCATTCGCAACCGTCTCCATGAAGCTGGGCTACGGTCCCGCACACCGTTAGGCCGTCTTCCGCTCACGCCCCAACATCGTGCAGCCCGCCTCCAGTGGTGTCGCGACAGGCATGAATGGAGGGACGAATGGAGACGTGTCGTCTTCAGCGATGAGAGTCGCTTCTGCCTTGGTGCCAATGATGGTCGTATGCGTGTTTGGCGCCGTGCAGGTGAGCGCCACAATCAGGATTGCATACGACCGAGGCACACAGGGCCAACACCCGGCATCATGGTGTGGGGAGCGATCTCCTACACTGGCCGTACACCACTGGTGATCGTCGAGGGGACACTGAATAGTGCACAGTACATCCAAACCGTCATCGAACCCATCGTTCTACCATTCCTAGACCGGCAAGGGAACTTGCTGTTCCAACAGGACAATGCACGTCCGCATGTATCCCGTGCCACCCAACGTGCTCTAGAAGGTGTAAGTCAACTACCCTGGCCAGCAAGATCTCCGGATCTGTCCCCCATTGAGCATGTTTGGGACTGGATGAAGCGTCATCTCACGCGGTCTGCACGTCCAGCACGAACGCTGGTCCAACTGAGGCGCCAGGTGGAAATGGCATGGCAAGCCGTTCCACAGGACTACATCCAGCATCTCTACGATCGTCTCCATGGGAGAATAGCAGCCTGCATTGCTGCGAAAGGTGGATATACACTGTACTAGTGCCGACATTGTGCATGCTCTGTTGCCTGTGTCTATATGCCTGTGGTTCTGTCAGTGTGATCATGTGATGTATCTGACCCCAGGAATGTGTCAATAAAGTTTCCCCTTCCTGGGACAATGAATTCACGGTGTTCTTATTTCAATTTCCAGGAGTGTATGAACAAGAGGAGAGGCTACTAACATACAAGTACTATGGGGCTGACATATTACAATGAAAGCTACAGTTGTGGAAACTGGTGTTCTCATAAAATTATGGGAACATAAACGTTTGGTGGTCAGCAACCCTGTCATAGGGGATCACACCCTGGTCAAATAAATGCGTGGGACTGTAACAAAAATGCTAACTTTGGGGAGGGTTCTGGACAGAAATTAACTTAGTTATACTGTAACTAAGTAACAGAACTCACAGGTAGAACCAGTAACCACAATGCCCACCGGGACAGCATGACATGGAAGTGAGTAGTACTGACAGCCTCAGAAGCCAGCTGACCATGGGGAATCATAGTAGATAGTCACAACAGAGCAGAAAACACCGGTTCACTGAACTGTTCAGGTGCATAAGTGCTTTTCACAAAACCAATATTAACTGGAACCACAAATAATAAAATGACATAAAACTTGGGGAATCGGCAGAAATGCCTAAAAGCCAAGTTGACAGAGTGCATCAGATTAAAAAAGACATAAGATAAAAATACAACTAAAACAAGCTGAGTTGTGGTAGGAGAATGATGCAAACTTTTAGGATCAGTACCTATATACAGACTTGTCCTTACAGAGCAAAAGCATCTTAGTATAAATAGCTTAGTTAGACTTAAAATGATAAGCACAACAGGAATAACAATGTACACATATAAGTCAGCACTTTGCATCCACACAGTACCAGAGGTAATGAAAATAAGCAAGGAGTAGAAACAAGGGTTATACTAGGACCAAGGAAAGCAAGTAAAGACATTAAGCCATCATGTAGTGGAAGGGGGTCCCTGTGGTCGCAGCACAGTAGGATTAATGCAACAGTCATTGAAATGAAATAACGCAAACTAACTCAGATATGTAGGAGAGTCACTTTTAAGACACAAAATATAGTAATACCTAACCAGAAGTGTAAGCGAAATGCCTAAAACTCAACGTGATAAAACACATGAAAATGAAAAGATAAAATATGAAACTGCAACAATAGCAGGGAGTACTGATGGTCTACATAAAGTACACTATGTGATCGACAGTATCCAGACACCACCAAAATCATACGTTTTTCATATTAGGTGCATTGTTCCGCCACCTATTACCAGGTAGTCCATATAAGTGACTTCAGTGTCATTAGACATCATGAGAGAGCAGAATGGGACCCTCCACGGAACTCCTAGACTTCGTACGTGGTCAGGTGATTGGATATCACTTGTGTCACACGTCCATACATGAGATTTCCACACTCCTAAACACCTCTAGGTCCACTGTTTCCAATGTAATAGTGAAGTGGAAACATGAAGGGACATGTACAGCACAAAAACGTACAGGCCAACCTTGTCTGTTGACTGACAAACACGCGGCTGGGGTAGGAGTCAGGAAACGGATAGCACATGGGAAATGGTCACTCAAGTAGATGTCAGAAAGGACGGATAGCACTCAAGACGATGGGTAAGCTGGGCAGTGCGAAAGGGTAGGTCCAAATGGGAATATGTGTGCGAGGATTCAGAAAAGGAAAGAGGATGCTCCAGTGTTAAGGCAAAGAAGTTAAGTTGGTTAAGAAGGTCAGCCAAGAGGGCACCTCTCTGACATGTCCTGGGAGAACCCCAAAGGGGATGAAGCACATTAAAGTCACCGAGTAGCAAAAATGGGGGAGGTAGCTGCCCAATAAGCTGAGGGAAGTCTGCCCTGGTGACATCAAATGATGGAAGGACACAAATGGTACAGAGGGAAAAAGTCAGGTGGAGAAGGAAAAGGCAAACTGCAGCAGCTTCAAGATGGGTAGTCAGCGAGATGGGTTGACTGTGAATGTCATCCCATATGAGCAGCATGAGATGAAATACCGACTTCAGATGGAAGGTCAAAACTAATTGGTAAGTAATGTGAAAGCTCAAAGCAGTCATGAGGGTGCAATTTCGTTTCCTGAAGGCAGAGTACAAGGGGATGCTGCGATGCTAAAAGCAGCCGTAAATCCTCTTTGTGGGACCAAATGCTGCGGGCATTACATTGGAGGAAAGTCATGATGAAAAGAGATGTAGGGGTGTCACCTTGGCGGCTGCCGAGTGACAACCAGTGAAGAGTCGCTACTATAGGGCACAGAAGCAGGAGGATCCTGCTCCATGGGGTCCACATTAGCATCGACTTACTTGTGTGGTCGGTCCGTGTAGCCCAACACTGCAATTGGTTGGTGGTGCACACTAGTGATATGGAGGCCGGCCGGGCTAAGGTACCACATGGTGACACTGTTGAAGAGGATCTTCGAGTTGGCAAAGGTGAAGACCACTTGCCTTTTGTGGACTTCACTGAGCCTTTCCGGCAAGAGGACGACTCGGGTGTTGTTTGGCTGGAGGGACAGAGGAAGCCTTTCTGGCCCACCAGTTGTGTAGCTGGTGGCTTCGCCCCTTGAGGCAAGAGTTTGATTGTTTGTTGCACAGCTCGATAGGGGGACGGCAATGCTACCTTGAGACTGGGTGATTTCACAACCTCAACCTCACACTTTCAGGCTGCATATCTGTGTGGCCATGTCCTTCATGGAACGTGGGGTAACTAGAACAGAACTATAGGTGCCAGACGGGAAAACGCAGGGTTTGCGACTAGCCAGTAACTTGCAAGCTACTGGGTAAGGCACTTTTTCCTTTACCCAGATCTCCTGGACAGCCCGCTCATCAAGATTCGCCCCATGAGGTGGAAGTCTGGTGGGTCGTTGCACAGCTAAAAGAGGAGATGGGGATGCTACCGTGACACTGCGCGATTTTACAAATGCATGCTTAATTTAAGGTCGCATGTCTGTGTGGTCATGTCCTTCACAGAGCGACATGTAGCAAGAAAAAAAATGCCAGATCATAAAATGCAGGGCTTCCGACTAGACAATAGCTTGCGAGCACTTCTTCCTTCACCTGAATCTCTTTGATGGCCCTTCTCATCGGGATCCAGAAGACAACCTTGGGAGGAGGCGGCATGGCCACCACAGAAGTTGATACAGTGGGGACAGCAGTTGATACAGTGGGGAGAAGGAGGCAAACAATCGCCCTTCCACAGGAGACACATTTGGCTGGGTGTCTACAAGACGTTCTAGTGTGGTTGAGACGATGACATTGGTAGCAGCACATCGGGTTCAGAATGTATGGCCGGACTGTGATAATTTCATAGCCTGCTTTGATCTTTGACAGTGGCACCATTCTATCAAAGGTGAGGGAAAGTGTGCAGGTGGGCACTAAGGAGGAATCTACCTTTTTCATTACATGGTGGTCAGCAATGACACCCAGACCAGAGGGGTAAGATTGTATTTCGGCCTCAGTTAGACCGTTGAGCAACCTAGTGTAAATTACATCACAGGAAGAATTCAAAGTTCTACGGGCCTAGACACGAACGGGGCAGCCATGGAGAAATGAGGCAGTAAGCAGTTGTGCTTGAGAATCAGAAGTAGTCTCCAAAACCAAAGCACCATTTCGTAAATGAGAGCAGTATGTCATAGGGCCAGCAATTGCATCAACACCTTTCTGAATAATAAATGGATTTACTGTGGCAAAGGACTGAATGTCTTCAGTACATGAGTCCAAGAGGAACCGTGGTGCAGTGGGAAGGGTCTTTGAATCGTTAACCTCATTACGTTCACATTTACGTTTCGCAGATGTTGGTTGTGAAGATGATAGACTCATTGCGAGAAAATTCACCATGATTGCCAGTGTCTCTGATGGTGTGCTCCTTCCAACTGGGGGCTCCCTTCACAAGGTGGTGCACCCACCTTAGGTGATTGTTCACACCTCAGGTCACACCTCCCAAACACCTGACAGAGGGGCCAATCAGCACTGCAGCTCAGGCAATCACCCCTCCCTGGGCCTGGCCTGTACCAGGTGGTACGTGCGAACCCTTCCTGTTGATCTGGGGCTGGGTATTATGTGATACCCAGTCACCTGTTATGTGTCAGACATGTGGGCTGGTCTTCAGGAGTGCACAGGGAGGAAGAAGGAAAAGAGAAAGAAGGAAAAGAGGAACCTCAAACGGCGAAGTGGAGGAACGAGAGGAGAAGGGAAACAAAGAAAGGAAAAGGGAGTGAAAAAACAAAGGTGAGACTGTTCTTACATCAGTGACAGACAATGCAGAACATTTCCAATAACATCCCAGACATGGTCCCAAAGGGAGGGGAAAAAGAATAGCAAGAGGATATATGTGCAGAACGGAAGGGAAAAACTGCTGCAAAGGCTGAGGCCCCATGGTAGCCACGCATGAACCCACCAAAGAGTGGCGAACCCCCTGGGGTTAAAGAGGTGGTGGTTTACCTGATTTCAAAACTGGAATAATGACACTTTCTTGTCACTGGGAATGGAATTACCCTCACTTCAGAGATGGTTATAAAGGGCAAGTATATGATGTAGGCTAGCCATCAGTAAGTGCTAGAGCATTTGGTTGTGTACCCGGTCTGGTCCAGGAGCTGTGTCGGGACAGAAGACAAGGGCACTGGCAAATTCCCACTAACAGTGTATTACAAGGCTATAGATGGTGGGGAACAAAAGATAAAGGGAGTCATTCCAGATGGTGTTTGAGAAGAAGAAACACAGTTGAATAGTGGAGCGATGCAGAAGCCCAGGTGAAACGCCGAATAAAATGCTCAGCAATACAGTCCAGGCTGGTGAGGATAACAGCACTCAGGGAAATTCCTTGGACACTTGTAGGTGGATGACGGCTAAAAAGGAGCCCGATCTTTGCCCATAGCTGGAAAAAAAGAGTATGCAGCCACATGGCAGTGACATATTGCTCCCAACAAATTTGTTTCTGGCATTTAAGGAGGTATCCAGTCAGGGCACAGAGCCAGGAGGTGGTCGAGAGATGGATGCCATTTGTAGTATTGGAGGACACGATGGCAGTCTTTAACAGCTGCAGCAATTTCTGGCATCCATCAACGGATAGTATTCCATCAGGAAGAACCTGGCAAAGAGGGAATCACTGAAGTATCTGCTGAGTACATCAGTCAAACTCTGCATGGACTCATCAATGCCATCATGTGGTGAAATGGTTAGGGTGGCAGCCAAGGGAAAAGTATCCCAATCTGCATTAGTATAGGCCCACCTGGGAGGGCATCCAAGCAAGTGATGCTGAATAAAAAATAAGCCGAAAGGAAAATAATCACTGTCTCACAAATCATCATCACTCCCCATTGAACAGAGGGAGGAATCCAGAGCTACAAAAGGGGGAAAAAAAATTGGTCAAGAAAGTGCCGTGTGCAACACTAAAGTGTTTGTAGGCTCCACTGTAGAGGAGACAGAGATTAAACCCTGCTAGCAGGTTTCCAAAAATCCTGCCTGTCAGTGGTCACAGTACCACCCCACAGAGGATTATGGGCATTAAAATCCCCAAGGTGAAGGAAAGGGGGGGGGGGGAGGAACTAAGGAGGAAAAGAAGAGCAGAAAGCATAGGACGCCAGTCTGGGTGGAGATAAACACTGCATATCATGACCGCTGAGTCTAAATGGATACAAACAGAGACAGTTTACAGTGCAGGATAAAGAGGAATCGAGGTACTAATATCATCATCGTGGACCAGTGGACAAATACCACTGGAATGAGTATCCACAAAGTGAGATTCTTGCAATACAGCACAAGCTACAGAGTAGAGAGAAAGAAGACATGCAGTTCCATAAAGTGACAATAGCAACCAGTACAGTTCCACTGGAGGGGAATAAAAGAGGCCAGATGAACGTTTAACGGGCCAGAATTGGTTATTGTGATGAGTCAGTGTCTGTCACTGCTGGGGATGGAGTGAAATCCATGCGCCAGGTCAGACCCTGATTGGGAGGGAGGGGGGCAACATCCCCTGGAATGCCGAATGTGGGGGAGGGGTGTGCTTGCCCCCAACGATACTCCTCCTCCTCCTCCTCCTCCTCCTCCTCCTCCTCCTCCTCCTCCTCCTCCAGAGTGTGACAGGAGGTGTGGTTGGGAAGAGAGCCAGTTGCTGCAATATCAGGACCAAAAGAGAAAGAGTGATATTCAGGCTGATACAGCATGTGTCCTGCAAATGACTCTTAAGTAATAGGCCAGGATGTGGCATTCTTAGAGGGAGCCCCATCCCTGGCAGTGCCAGAGAAGAGGGAGCAGTTCTGTGAGGTGAGGGAATGAAGACCACCAGGGAGGAGGAAAGGAAAGGGGGACAGGAGGAGGAGGAGGAGGAGGAGGAGGAGGAAAGGACGCAACAGAAGAAAAGGCAGAAGTTAAATGTACGAGGTGGAGACAGCTGTCAGGCTTCAGAGTAGAATACACGGTCAAGAATTTGAATTCCTGAATCTTCCTTTATTTTTTATAGATGGGGCAATCTGGCGAGCGAGGAAAATGTGGACTGGAATAGTTGATGAACTTGGGTGGTGGGGTTTAAGGACTCCCCACATGGAGAGGGCGGCCACAATTGCTGCAAACAGGATTCACCTCACATCGTGACGACCTGTGACCAATACAAAGACACTGGAAATAGCCCTATATCGCACTACCCATGTGCTAAGTGTCAACAATAAACCATAACTTTTACTTTTTCCGGAAGGGTACCCCCTCAAAAGCCAGGATGGGAGCACCAGTATCAATACAATTGTGCTTAGAGGGCACATAATCGAGGGTGCTTCATGGATAATGTTGTGGGAGATTTGTGACAGTTGAGAAACAATCTCACTTGCAAAGTGGACTGTTCACTGGATTGACGAGAGAAGCCCAGTATGACACACTGAGAGATCAATGGTTGTATACATTCTGTGTGCCACACTAAAATTAGTAGGTGTGCCACTCTTTAGTAAATTTAAATGAAAGTTTATGAATACTAGTTCCGTTAGAGTATCTTGGTTAGATGCTCCATCATTGCCTCACAATGTTCTGTGGGCATTGAAATTGACCAGCAGGAGAAAAGGTAGAGGTATCGGACATTTCACTTCAATTATCTTTGGATATGTCAGCTGGCTCTCTGGTGGGAGGCAGGCATTACAACAAGTATAATAAACAATTGTCCGTATGCAAACAGCCACAACATCCAGTGCTGTATTTACTAAAAAAGCCTGCAAACACCAATGTACAGACACCACCTTATGGTATTTCAGCACTAAATGGTTCAAATGGCTCTAAGCACTATGGGACTTAACATCTGAGGTCATCAGTCATCTAGACTTAGAGCTACTTAAACCTAACTAACCTAAGGACACCACACACATCCATGCCCGAGAAAGGATTCGAACCTGTGACCATAGCAGCAGCGTGGTTCTGGACCAAAGCGCCTAGGACTGCTTGGCCACAGCGGCCGGCGTTTCAGCACTAACTATTTTCGAAATAAGCATAGTGATGCATGACATGTGTCAGTGAATCTCGTTTTCAGAAAGGCTATACATATTGCTGGACAAAAGGAAGGTAGGTATCCAAGTTCCACTATGTGGTGAAAATAAACATTACAGCTCCACTGAATGATGACTGTAGGGATACCTGAGGGTGGTGGGAAGGAGGCAAGAATAAAGGTCATGTTTCAGCTTCTGCCTGCACCACCTGTTGCTCTGTTGAACAGGAACGTCAATGTGCAAAATTTCAATACTGCTGGTGGTGATTGATGAGAGATTAACATGAGACCTCGATGAAAAATAGCAGCTTGGATCACGTTGAGACTATTATCGTGACAGGTATGTCAACAAGTTCCTCAGAGGCAAGCAATGCCTGTGACTGAGTAGGTGCCACTGTTTTAAGGAGAATACATCAACATGTCATTTTGCTGAAGGATGATACTGCCATGAATTTTTCTTTAATATATTGAATGAAAAACAATAAATGTGTACTCAAAAAGGACTTTCCATCAGTTCAGGTACCTACTAGGTACTGAGGGCAGTATTTCTCACTATTTCTAGTGGGCTGACTTTTCTCCCACAGGTGGACCGTGAAAGGGAGGCCTTCGGAGTCATACCTTCCCACACAGAATAGATTCAACCATTACTAGTGGTCCCTGTGTTCCATGGCTGACAGGTACAGTCTTAGACAATAAAACTGACCGCCGGCCGGCCGCCACAGAGACTAAGTCCGAGTCATTCACTTAAGGTGGCCAATAAAACTGACCACCCCTGACAACTTTAAGTCCGGCAATCTGCACAATCTGGCAACACTGTAAGATGCGGAAGTGTCAGGAGGAAGTGTTATCTACTTCAGAGACGTTGTTGGACTATGTGAGCCCGTGGTCTAGTGGCAAGCATCGTCTGACTGAACATCGAAGACAATTTGCTTAACATTCTACCCACCAGCAATAACAAGAATTCCAGAAACAATTCCGCAGGATAACTTGTGGCTGCGCCGCGATCATAACAGCTTATGCTAGAGTGTTTCCTCGCGCTGCAGCGGCTACCGGCCACCGGCCAGACGCCACCCGCCGCCTGAAATCCGGCGTCGCCCAGGTGAACGCGGCGCGACGCTGTCAGTGTGTGTCTCAACTGTCATTTTCGAATTTGAAGTTCTAGATATCATCTGGCAGTTAAGCAATGGATTTTGCAAACTTGAAAATCATGAACTACAGTTAAGCATTGTAAAATTGAGTTGCAAGTGGAAATAAGTGTAACATCTGCAACACAACATTTACTTTTGGTATAACAGAGGGGTGAATGCAGAGGAGGCAGCTAGAAAGATTTGAATTGTGTGTGGAGCAAGTGCTTTTGGGAAAAATACGGCAGAAAAAGATATTCTTGTTTCAACAAAGATCGTTCTGGCATGAATGATTTTCCACATTAAGGAAGTCTCGACTACTGATATATGTGATAGATTACCATTTTACCATCATGCGACATTTGCATTCAACAGGCAAAGTTCAGAAGTCTGGTGTAGGAGTACTGCATGCTCTAATTCAAAACAACAAAAATCAACGGAGTGACTATTATTGAGCATCATCAGGTCGCTCATTGAGCATTCGTATGCAGTACTGTTACTGGTGACGTGTTATGATGCCTTTATCGTTAACTTCCTAAGAAGAAATGAAAGGCTGAGCCCCTCCAAAAGACATGAGCAAACAGTAGTGTGAACATAATATTTTACATCTGATAGCTCCAAAAGTGTGTTTTGGGCTACGAATTCTGCCCCAAGGGCTGTGTGCAACACAGCTGGAATTTGTTGCCAACAACTGAGACACCTTTCGGTCTCAGTGTAAGAAAATCGAGCAACACAAATACATCACATGTGGTACTGCATGATAACGCACTTCTTGATTTGAGAAACAAAACTATCCAGGAGATTGAAATTAAAGTCGTCTCTCAGGCACTTGTATTGATAGCAAAGTCCTCTCTCAAGCACTTGTCCCTCTCGTCATATATTCGTAAAGTTTTACCTTTCCTGCTCAGGATCGATTAACCGTCAACGCAATTCATTTCTAGACGAAAATACTCTTAAAACTACTCTGGTATAATGATATCGTTGGAACCAGTAGGTTTCTACTGGCGTAGAATTTGTAAACAACTTTAGCATTGTCAGATCGTTTTAGATATCGTGAAATAAAATTCTTTTGCCGATTAATTTCTCTTTGATGATTACTGTTGTGTTTAGTAAAGTAATGGAAAATCCAATTAAAATATTCAGTGTACTAATACAAATTAAATTCAGCTTACTACAGAAACATCAAGACGGCAAACTATCTTAATAAAGTATTAAGTATCTGTAAGACGATTGAGCCTATTTTAACATGAATTAGTAGGACATTACCGACTTTTGACTTCAAAAAAATCTGTATTTACTTCATTTCCTGTATCATTCGCAATTATTATGAAAATGTGGCATTTCATAGATAAAATTATGTATTCACAACAACAAAAAATATTTCGGCAGAAAACCAAAGTGAAATTATGAATTTGGCAGTTCCGTAAGGTTTTCGCTCTGACACTAAGGGTTACTGAAAGTAGCAAGGCACATTTTGCTCGAGTGTTGTCTTACGATTCCCTTATTGTGTTTGTATCTGCCTACTTGTAGCTCTGCTACAATAGAATTAAAAATCTGGCTTTCAGCGAGTCTCGAAAGGCGAACGAAAGCAGCTTGCACCTGGTAGCCAAACATGTTTCTTGGGAACAGGCTACTTCCTAAAGTGGGAAGACATTCTTTTGTGGTTGAATTATTGGCAAATGTCAATCAGACGTCTGCCGTTGGTCTAAGCATTTCGGTGTGTTGAATTTGTACCAATGATTTTTCTTCATGTTTTTTCTGTCCCAAATACAGAGTTTAAGTCTCCCATTAGTATTTTCACGTCATCTTGGTGACTTTTGCTCATAGTATTTTCGAATGTATATCTTTTATAGGGGGTCTGAATGAGCATAGTCATAAGTCGATTGTTGATGGATGCGATTTCTTTGACAGAGTTGATGACAGATCTGTGTTCGAGAAATGCAGTGCCGAAGATTGGTACGCCTTTCGCTACCTTTTGTTGTATTTTGCTCTTGAAGATGCCATGGTTTCCGTAATGCAACTTTTAGTTGTCAGTTAATCGTGGTTCTTGAAGAGCAAGGATGAGAATTTTTTGGCGGACGATTTCTTTTGAGAGATTATTTTGGTTTCTTGTTTGGATCAATGTATCGATGTTTAGTTTTCAAATGAATGTTTTCTGCTTGTAGAGATCTTCGATATTCTCTGCCGTGCTAACCTGGACTCTCCAGAGTGTGAAAATCCAACTGCCGCCTATCGGTGGCCAGGTTGTGTACCACCTGGGGTAAAGTTACCTTTGCTTGCATAGTTCATGTTTTCTTGTGTTTCATTGGTTTGGTCTGGGTGATACCAGGACTGGACAGGACCAGAGGGTGTTGAAGCCTTTGGAAGCAAATATTTCCAGCCAAACTCATTGAGCTAACAAACGGTGACCAGAGTAGCGGTGATTTTCACTCAGATGTGTCTGGATTTTGGGTTCAACGGATTGAGTAGCCGTTCAGGATTGTGTTAGTATTTGGTTCACCCCAAGTATTTGATTTCCTCAGTACCATCCATATGGGGGAGGGTTTCCCCTATTGGCCACACGGGATTTTTATTATTATTATTATTATTATTATTATGTCATCAGCAAATCTGATATGGAGTATCTTCCCTCCAATGAAATAGATCTGTATTGTTCGATTCAATATTTCCATCAGATAAATATGGGATATAATTATGTTACATTGCTGCTAGTCAACATCTTTCTCACTTTTTCTTAGACAGTTGCTAGCTGTTGCTCCATCGTAGGAATTTATGTGCGCAGCATTGTTGCAATACAGAAGTTCGAATTATCCGATTTCTGTAATTTCATTTCGATGCAAGATCGTCCTAATCGGATTCAGCCAGTCAGTCTTAATGTGGATATCCAACTGCGACTCTCAACATATGATAGACTGGGTGAACCACATTCTTAATCGGACTGTTGAATTCAGATCACTTATCTCTGACAGGGCCTGAATTCTTAAACACTGTGGAAAATAATAATCCAATGTGCTTATTACAAATACGTTATTTAAATATACATATATGAACTAACAAGATAACAGTTTATTTACAGGAGCAGAGACCCATCCATCATAGCAGGGCAGTGCGAGATTGGTTTCAGGGCCAAGAGAGAATAAAGCTGTTGCCGTTTGTTCCACGATAACCGAACATCCACGATAACTCAACATCAACCAGATAGAGAATATGTGGGCAGAGGTAACAAGGTCATTGCCATGTGCCCCTACAAATGCAAGCGACCTTTGGACGAATATAGAAAATGTATGGTGGGAAGTAAACCATCACGCTACACTGTCGACGACTTAATGAAATCAATTCCCCTACGCCCTCGAGAAATCTTACGTAATGATCGTGGGTGGGTTGGTTACTAAAAGTATACTCGTCCACAAAGCCCATGTGGACAATTATCTGATAATCGGTCAAGCTTTGCTCTGTCACAGCTCTTTAGCATACAACAAGTCCATTTACTTTCAGTCCCCTCCTTACAATTCTTGCAATGCAAGGTAATTGAAAAATCTCATCCACTCGACGCCAACTGAGGAACTGACTGGTGCATGTGTTGTTCAACACACAGTAGTTGTCTCCCCCTTACTGGAATCAATGACTGTGTGTGTGTGTGTGTGTGTGTGTGTGTGTGTGTGTGTGTGTGTGTTTTCGTGTTAACGCACAATCTGAATAATACTATTAACGTCAGAGAGACAACCAACAATAAATATTGCATCAAATATGACTAAAGTATTTTAATGTGATGGGAAGTTACAAACTGAATTTTTACCCATCCCACGTCCTGCGTATTATGTTAAGTAAGATGTATTAACTCCATAGTATCGTTAGCAGAGACAGTGCGCTCTTGTTGTCGAGGCTCGCGACAAGTGTAGCGATTAGCAGTGCCCAATGCCGCCGCGATTTGTTTATGTTGGCTGAGCGTGGACACTGCAGCAGACGCTTCGCCCTAAACAGAAAGAAATCACCTTCGCTCTGACTGCAGTGAGCGGATATCACTGCCTGCGTGTTCTTATAGTAACCAACGTGAGCCTCTACTCACAGGTGCCATGGAGCAATTGCAACGGGTATCATGTCATTAGTCATCAGAATATTAACCAGTGATGAAATGTCCACCCTATTTGAATCCCAAGAAAATAGGAACCTTCTCACAAAGGAATGTGAGGTGATATGAAAATTTATCCAACATACAAAAATTAATTGCAGGGCTTTCATGTATGCAGTAATAGCACACAAGGAAATATTATGTCTTCGAAGCGTATATTTCATTTCCTCTTCTCATATTAACGCCCTTGTTTTAGTATGAAGTGAGAAAATAAACACAAAAAACTAAAGTTCCTGAGAAGCATACAAGTCATTTCCTCTTCTCATATAACAACTTTTGCTTTAGTATGAAGTAAAAAAGTAAACAGTTTAGAGTTCTGAAGCATAATATGACACCAGATTCTTATCGTAGGCGCTATCGGAAACGCCAAAACCAGGGAGCTGTCCATTCTTTTGTCCAACAGTGTTTCCTTTCATGTATTACTCCTGCTAGGAGATTCTTATTTAAGGACTTGTGGGCATCAAGTTCTTCAGCAGAACAAGCCTTATGTTATTGTGCTAATTACGGTATGGAAAAAATGCAACGAAGACGAGTTCCGCTAGAGCAGTGAGGATATTTGCACATGTGTGTATTCAGCAATGACTGCCAGCTGCCACAACACTTCACAGAATCCTTGCGGCAGGCAACACAACTGTGCGTGCACTTCGGACTTCATTCAGTGAGACATCAGGAGATGGATGAAAACGTCAAATTAACATCTCTTTCCGAGTCGTATTCAATCCAGAATGAGGTGTTATTAAGGTAGTTGAGTGTTCTAGCAATTACACTTTTATGATTCCCATATGAGTATTTCAACAGCCAAAAGAACCCGTTAGTGTGAAACTATCGGGAACTGCATTATATCAAACTGCAAGAACTTGAGACAATATGTGGACTCTTCTCTTCGCTGGGTGACCTATTACTGTTATTTAGCGTTCTCTCCATCCTAGACGTAATGCAAATGGAACTTCAGAGACGCTTTCCGCTATTCTTGACAAACATCAGCAACCTATAATCACTGAGAGTCACAACTGCGTGATGATAATGGTTCAGGTTGTCAGTAGTTGTGGTGGTGTTATGCCGTCAAACTGCTTACAGTAACGTTAATGGTGGCGCACATAATTTAGTGCTGACTACCTACTTAAGTAAAGATAGTGTTGTGGCGTCATCGCTTGTCTTTATTTGGCCTCAGCTTGAGTAATCCGATTCAACGAACATAGTACTCCAACCGCGGGCTCCTAATACAGTATGACTGCATAGATTATCATGCGGGTATTACATTAATTCTGCAATGAAATGCTTAACAAATCTTACCCTCAGCTATGGAGCTGGAATGACTCATTACACAGGTACTCCATGTTGCACTTGGTTAAGTGATCAGTTCGCTGCAATCCTGCTTCTACTGTTCGTAAATACTCGTATACTTCAGAAATGGTTCAAATGGCTCTGAGCACTATGGGACTTAACTTCTGAGGTTATCAGTCCGCTAGAACTTAGAACTACTTAAACCTAACTAGCCTAAGGACCTAGGACACATCCATGTCCGAGACAGGATTTGAACCTGCGACCGTAGCAGTCGCACGGTTCCAGACTGTAGCGCCTGGAACCGCTTGGCCACCCCGGCCTGCATACTTGTATACCGACCATTCGTTATTTGACTAAATATGAACTAAAATCTGATTTGCATGTATATGACATGGGTTAGTGCTGGCACAAAGGTATGACTAAGGGTTGGATGCCGTTGAAGCCCTGTTATGTTGATGCCTCAAAAAACAATTGCATCTTAAATATCAAAGGACCGATGTCCACACTGTGACAGCGCGTTGAAATACAGCAACGACGGCAGATGAAAATTTGTGACCGACTGGGCTTCGAACCCAGACCTCCTGCTTACTAGATAGACGTTCTGATCACTGGACTATTTTTTTACATGTTTGAGAAGACTTTCAGCACCAGGTAGGCGGAGGCAAAGAGGACAGGGGTCGAAGATCCGAGGCCTGGCCATACATGGCACTGGGCAGCTGCATTATTCCCATGTATTCCATGTTTGCACCCGTGTATTCTTTTAAATTGTAGAACAAAACTGAAGTAGTAATTTAGGTAAAATAAATTACAGATTGCCGCCTCCAATGGCGTGCGTTCCTTGTAGAACATAACTTATAACAATGGAAAGGGTGACGGAAAAATACATAACAAACATTCATTCAGAAATGTATTCACATTTTAATTTATTATGCACTGGATGCATATGAGGTCTGTAAGGAAGCCATATATTTTTCAACAAATAAAAGAAATTTCGGAGCCGGTGGGGTTTTGCCAAATTAGAACAGTTTTGATTTTAGATCCAACATAAAAGAATATTCCAGAAATAAAAAAAAAGTGAAAGAATAGTATTCCTCTTCTAATGAATAAAACTGCCCACCTCTTTGTAGCCCACATAAAGCAATAGATAAAAAATTTAAAACCATTCCTTATATTTGTTATTCTTCTTCAGCTTAAAATGTTCTACTGCAATATAGAACATGTACTCTACGAAGTTTTGTTTGTTATGACGTAAAACACAAACTGTCCCAGAAGCCACGAATAACTGTTATTCTTTGCGGACGGGTAACATTTCCAGTCGGGTTGTAAAGCTTCAGTTATCGGTATTTGACTTTCTGCGGTTCTATTGGCAGTGCTAACTTCTTCGTAGTCCAGTTCCAAATTCTGATTCTATTTTCACATGAGAAGATGTACGCTACAGTTTCTACAAGCCGTCATTTGTCGCCGTGTGAAGATGGTCTCAATTTGATTTTACATAATCGTTCCGCTGTGGGTATGGTTTCGTTTACAAAGTCGCACCATACGGCACTTACTCTAGTTGGTATAATTTTATTGTTGATATTTTTCCAGATGTTCCTCCAGTTTTTTGTAGGTTAAGTTACCAGAATTGGTTTGTGAAGACGATGTCTGGTAATATAATCATAAACGGTTCTAGTGTTGGTTTGTGCTCGTAGAAGTCTTATACAGCTCCAAACGCCATAGTACTTTCGGACGTAATCTAGGCTGGCATGCTACATTAACAGGAGCGTTCCTATCCCCAGGATCTAACGAGAGGGACAGAAGGTTCGTGATGCCTGTCTTAGTGGCGTGTATTAGTTTAAAAGGACGTCTTTAATTCCAAGTCCTCCGTTTTGCCTCTGCAAAGTCGCTGTGTCGAAGGATACTTTGATGATATTTTGTTTCCACACATACCAAGAGGCTACAGCTTATATTTTTATGTGCAGTGACGTGCAGTATCGGTAAGACTGCTCCGACGTAATATATTTTTCTAAGTATGTATGTATTTATAATCTGAACTTTGTGCAGTCGGTCTAACGATAGCATGTCACGGTCCTCATGACATTAAGTTTCCGCTCCCAATTGTTCATGGCCATGCGCTTGGGATTTGCCCTTAACTATAATCCGAGTTGGAGTCTCTCTTCAGTTACATCTAACCAGTGCGCAACTATTGCACTATTGTAAGAACAGAGATGCAATATTTTGGTATTAAAATTTTGTAAATCCGGGTTCGAATCTGGTCAGGCACAAATTTTCATCTGACGCTGTTGTTCTATTTTAATTCCCATGCAGCCTGGACATCTGTCCTTCAATGTATAAGTGATTAAGAAGTCTATTTCGATTCATAGTGTTCTGTTCTTTCGGAAACACACACACACACACACACACACACACACACACACACACACACACACACACACACACACACACACACTTATATCATAAGTGCTATTCGGAAAACGTTTGGCAATTCAGTGATAGTGCCAGATTGAAGCTGCATCAACCTACTCATTTCACTAGATATTGTTATAATTTTCTGAACAATTCCTGTTTAATAAGTGACAGCGACAGTGTCTCTCACCGTTTACTTTGTCGGAAACCTGCTTCTTTCTGCCCTAGCCTATACTATACTATAGCAATGAGTGATTGCTCACATTCTTGATACCTCACTGGATGTGCTACTGCAACTGTAGCCAAAGATTCAAATCCCACTGGAAAAGTATGTTTCAAGTCAGATGGTTTTGGTCCTCCCCTACTGTCATCGAAAACGATCACAACGAAATTAAGTATAGGTATTCTATGAAACCCCTGAGTTCATACTGCGGTGCTGTGAAGATGAAAAAGTAGTTTTCACAATTATCAGGTGAGAGATGGAATTTGTCAGATTCCACTAATTATGATTGCATCATTAACTGTTGGTTCACAGGCGCTTTTCTGCCGCTTATTGTAACTGTTATTTGAATGTTACACCTGGAGCTGGCGTTTGGAGCTGTATAAATTTTTGCCATATGGAATATTCGAATTCACTCTAACTCTTCACGTTTCGAACAAAGGCAGAATATCCGTCAGGAAAGCTGTCAACAATAAGCCAGGCCATGCCTGTCTTCTGGTGGATGTGCCAATGACAGTTATCTCAATAACAATATTGTACAGCAAATATACATTGCTAACTCAACCACTGGAGAAGCTCCAAAACTGTGTATCGCGTCTGGTGAATACGCTTTCAAGGTTTCGGTGCGATTAAGTCAGTAAAACACAAGTCATTGCCGCAGTTATTAATTTATGAAATTTAGTTTGCATTCATTGCATCGATGTATTACAAGTAATTGCACTCTAGCCCCTAAACCTAGTTACAGAAATGCGAATGAGACTCATTGACATATAATGAGGATCTTGCAGCCCTTGCCACCCGCAACTTTGAAACGAAGCTATAGCCAATTCCGAGGTCACTCACAGAACGCATCAGCTGGTATCCTTCCTGGCGGTATAACTGAAACTTGGCAACAGCGCAGAATATGTTTGGCAACTCTGTAACCGACGAGTTACTTCCTTGATGGCACAGAACTATCCTGCTAAATTCATTTGTTATTATCATGTCATTTCAATTGAATACCGTGAGCGATTTTCTCTTGAGATGTGACATAAGTATATCAGTTAATCCTTTTGAGTCCACGAAAGTCATTCCACATGGGAAATACAACTACTGTCACCTCTTATGTTGCGGTTTATCTGCCATAGCGCTTACTGGATCTATAAGTAAGTGGAAGACACCGCGCCTATTCGCTAGCTCCTAGGTAACGTGCTTACCTGTCAGGTGCATGCTGCCTCTGTTCGCCTTTCGAGCCTCTCTGAAAGCTAGGTTTTTAATTGTTTTGTAGCAGAGCCACAAGCAGGCAGATACAAATTCAATGAGGGAATGGTAAGACAACGCTCTAGCAAAATTCGTCTTGCTACTTTTAGTAACCCTTAGTGTCAAAGTGAAAAACCTTACGGTACTGCCAAATTCATAATGCCACTTTTATTTTCTGCCGACATACTTTTTTGTTGTTGTGAATACGTAATTTTATCTACGAACTGCCACATTTTCATAATACTTACGAAGCAAATCATGTGAGGTAACACTTCACCAACTTGTCGGGAAGGTGGATAAAGCACTACCCTTTCTGGATGCTCTCTGTATCTTCCTGGATGTCGAGGGGGTTCTAGTAACATGACCTTCGAGTAGAATATACGGAATCCCAAATCAGTATGGTGATGGCTGGGGAAATGCCGACTAACTATACAATAACTTCTAGCTGTTTCAATAAACCTTGCCATGTACCAGTTGGAAGCAGGGTGCTGTGGAAGAACGAGCCACTAAACCGTGCAGGAGACATAGTATAGTGGTTTACTGACAGGTCGAAAACAAATGAAAGTACTAGGTCTGGTGTACTGCCTAGAATCTCTTTAGGGAAGATGTAGGTCGTCTTTGCATTCCTTTATGAGGGCTGCACTATTCATAATCCGAACAATCAAATTGGTTCTTGGGTTTACTTTTTCTTTGTAGACTTCGCCTTTAACCATCCCCGCAGGCAAAAATCGAAAGAGATAAGGTCCAGGGACCTTGAAGGCCAAGAAAAGTGCCCATATCCAATGATCCATTGTGTTAGGTTTGGATAATGTGTCACCTGACGACTAGAATGTGCAGGAGCCCCGTCATGCTGGAGGAACATACGCATTCTAGTAGCCAACTGAACCTCTTCCAATGACGCTGGAAGCTCATTTTCAAGGAAGTGTAGACAACTTGGTCCTGTAAAGACCAACATACGAAACGAAAATGCATTGAACCCAGCTATCTGTATGTTCAATAAAAATTGGACGCATGTTATATGTCATCATTTCAACAATTTGTCTATACTATCATCTCCTAGAATATTTACTATTCCTCCTGGAACATCCTGTATAATTATTTGGGTCTCCACGGGTCATCGAAAGTTTTCAGTGCTAGACGCACGACATCGTCCGACCCTCGCGGGAATACAGTGTGGACGCAAGCTAGTGGAACAATGGCCGGGGGGTACCGCGCATGTGGTATGCGCCAAAATGGGAATTCGCGTCTGACGAGGAGCGTGTGTAGATAGGTGGTGCAGAGAGGTTGACTGCTGTGTCATCATAGTATCCACCGTCGGAGGTTCGAATCCTCCCTCCGGCATGGGTGTGTGTGTTGTCCTTAGCGTGGGTTACTTTAACTTAGATTAAGTAATGTGTAAGCTTAGGGACCGATGACCTAAGCAGCTTGGTCTCATAAGTTCTTACCACAACTTTACAAAATTTTAATACCAAAATACTGCATCTCAGTTCTTACAATAGTGCAATAGATGCGCACTGGTTAGATGTAACTGAAGTGAGTCTCCAACTCGGACTGTGGTTAAGGGCGAATCCCAAGCGCATGGCCACTAACAACTGGGGGCGGAATGTCATCCGAACCTTGTTGAAGGACCATGACAGGACCGGATCTTCGACCCCTGCCCTCTTTGCCTCCGCCTACCTGGTGCTGAAAGTCTTCTCAAACATGTAAAAAAATAGTCCAGTGATCAGAACGTCTATCTAGTAAGCAGGAGGTCTGGGTTCGAAGCCCAGTCGGTCACAAATTTTCATCTGCCGTCGTTGCTGTATTTCAACGCACTGTGACAGTGTGGTCATCGGTCCTTCGATATTTAAGATGCAGTTCTTTTTGGGGCAATAGAGGTGATTTGCGAACATTTGTCTTGCCATCAATGTAACAGGACTTCAATGGCATCCAACCCTTAGTGATTACTTTGTGCCAACGCTAGCCGATCTCATATATATGCGAATCAGATTTTAGTTCATATTTAGTCAAATAACGAATGGTCGGTATACAAGTATGCAGGCCGGGGTGGCCAAGCGGTTCCAGGCGCTACAGTCTGGAACCGTGCAACTGCTACGGTCGCAGGTTTTACGAACAGTAGAAGCAGGATTGCAGCGAACTGATCACTTAACCAAGTGCAACATGGAGTACCTGTGTAATGAGTCATTCCAGCTCCATAGCTGAGGGTAAGATTTGTTAAGCATTTCATTGCAGAATTAATGTAATACCCGCATGATAATCTATGCAGTCATACTGTATTAGGAGCCCGCGGTTGGAGTACTATGTTCGTTGAATCGGATTACTCA
The DNA here is from genome assembly GCF_021461385.2 of Schistocerca piceifrons. NCBI lineage: Eukaryota > Metazoa > Arthropoda > Insecta > Orthoptera > Acrididae > Schistocerca > Schistocerca piceifrons. The sequence goes on from NC_060143.1 coordinate 552,127,275, forward strand.
AGCTGAGGCCAAATAAAGACAAGCGATGACGCCACAACACTATCTTTACTTAAGTAGGTAGTCAGCACTAAATTATGTGCGCCACCATTAACGTTACTGTAAGCAGTTTGACAGCATAACACCAACACAACTACTGACAACCTGAACCATTATCATCACGCAGTTGTGACTCTCAGTGATTATAGGTTGCTGATGTTTGTCAAGAATAGCGGAAAGCGCCTCTGAAGTTCCATTTGCATTACGTCTAGGATGGAGAGAACGCTAAATAACAGTAATAGGTCACCCAGCGAAGAGAAGAGTCCACATATTGTCTCAAGTTCTTGCAGTTTGATATAATGCAGTTCCCGATAGTTTCACACTAACGGGTTCTTTTGGCTGTTGAAATACTCATATGGGAATCATAAAAGTGTAATTGCTAGAACACTCAACTACCTTAATAACACCTCATTCTGGATTGAATACGACTCGGAAAGAGATGTTAATTTGACGTTTTCATCCATCTCCTGATGTCTCACTGAATGAAGTCCGAAGTGCACGCACAGTTGTGTTGCCTGCCGCAAGGATTCTGTGAAGTGTTGTGGCAGCTGGCAGTCATTGCTGAATACACACATGTGCAAATATCCTCACTGCTCTAGCGGAACTCGTCTTTGTTGCATTTTTTCCATACCGTAATTAGCACAATAACATAAGGCTTGTTCTGCTGAAGAACTTGATGCCCACAAGTCCTTAAATAAGAATCTCCTAGCAGGAGTAATACATGAAAGGAAACACTGTTGGACAAAAGAATGGACAGCTCCCTGGTTTTGGCGTTTCCGATAGCGCCTACGATAAGAATCTGGTGTCATATTATGCTTCAGAACTCTAAACTGTTTACTTTTTTACTTCATACTAAAACAAAAGTTGTTATATGAGAAGAGGAAATGACTTGTATGCTTCTCAGGAACTTTAGTTTTTTGTGTTTATTTTCTCACTTCATACTAAAACAAGGGCGTTAATATGAGAAGAGGAAATGAAATATACGCTTCGAAGACATAATATTTCCTTGTGTGCTATTACTGCATACATGAAAGCCCTGCAATTAATTTTTGTATGTTGGATAAATTTTCATATCACCTCACATTCCTTTGTGAGAAGGTTCCTATTTTCTTGGGATTCAAATAGGGTGGACATTTCATCACTGGTTAATATTCTGATGACTAATGACATGATACTCGTTGCAATTGCTCCATGGCACCTGTGAGTAGAGGCTCACGTTGGTTACTATAAGAACACGCAGGCAGTGATATCCGCTCACTGCAGTCAGAGCGAAGGTGATTTCTTTCTGTTTAGGGCGAAGCGTCTGCTGCAGTGTCCACGCTCAGCCAACATAAACAAATCGCGGCGGCATTGGGCACTGCTAATCGCTACACTTGTCGCGAGCCTCGACAACAAGAGCGCACTGTCTCTGCTAACGATACTATGGAGTTAATACATCTTACTTAACATAATACGCAGGACGTGGGATGGGTAAAAATTCAGTTTGTAACTTCCCATCACATTAAAATACTTTAGTCATATTTGATGCAATATTTATTGTTGGTTGTCTCTCTGACGTTAATAGTATTATTCAGATTGTGCGTTAACACGAAAACACACACACACACACACACACACACACACACACACAGTCATTGATTCCAGTAAGGGGGAGACAACTACTGTGTGTTGAACAACACATGCACCAGTCAGTTCCTCAGTTGGCGTCGAGTGGATGAGATTTTTCAATTACCTTGCATTGCAAGAATTGTAAGGAGGGGACTGAAAGTAAATGGACTTGTTGTATGCTAAAGAGCTGTGACAGAGCAAAGCTTGACCGATTATCAGATAATTGTCCACATGGGCTTTGTGGACGAGTATACTTTTAGTAACCAACCCACCCACGATCATTACGTAAGATTTCTCGAGGGCGTAGGGGAATTGATTTCATTAAGTCGTCGACAGTGTAGCGTGATGGTTTACTTCCCACCATACATTTTCTATATTCGTCCAAAGGTCGCTTGCATTTGTAGGGGCACATGGCAATGACCTTGTTACCTCTGCCCACATATTCTCTATCTGGTTGATGTTGAGTTATCGTGGATGTTCGGTTATCGTGGAACAAACGGCAACAGCTTTATTCTCTCTTGGCCCTGAAACCAATCTCGCACTGCCCTGCTATGATGGATGGGTCTCTGCTCCTGTAAATAAACTGTTATCTTGTTAGTTCATATATGTATATTTAAATAACGTATTTGTAATAAGCACATTGGATTATTATTTTCCACAGTGTTTAAGAATTCAGGCCCTGTCAGAGATAAGTGATCTGAATTCAACAGTCCGATTAAGAATGTGGTTCACCCAGTCTATCATATGTTGAGAGTCGCAGTCGGATATCCACATTAAGACTGACTGGCTGAATCCGATTAGGACGATCTTGCATCGAAATGAAATTACAGAAATCGGATAATTCGAACTTCTGTATTGCAACAATGCTGCGCACATAAATTCCTACGATGGAGCAACAGCTAGCAACTGTCTAAGAAAAAGTGAGAAAGATGTTGACTAGCAGCAATGTAACATAATTATAACCCATATTTATCTGATGGAAATATTGAATCGAACAATACAGATCTATTTCATTGGAGGGAAGATACTCCATATCAGATTTGCTGATGACATAATAATAATAATAATAATAATAATAAAAATCCCGTGTGGCCAATAGGGGAAACCCTCCCCCATATGGATGGTACTGAGGAAATCAAATACTTGGGGTGAACCAAATACTAACACAATCCTGAACGGCTACTCAATCCGTTGAACCCAAAATCCAGACACATCTGAGTGAAAATCACCGCTACTCTGGTCACCGTTTGTTAGCTCAATGAGTTTGGCTGGAAATATTTGCTTCCAAAGGCTTCAACACCCTCTGGTCCTGTCCAGTCCTGGTATCACCCAGACCAAACCAATGAAACACAAGAAAACATGAACTATGCAAGCAAAGGTAACTTTACCCCAGGTGGTACACAACCTGACCACCGATAGGCGGCAGTTGGATTTTCACACTCTGGAGAGTCCAGGTTAGCACGGCAGAGAATATCGAAGATCTCTACAAGCAGAAAACATTCATTTGAAAACTAAACATCGATACATTGATCCAAACAAGAAACCAAAATAATCTCTCAAAAGAAATCGTCCGCCAAAAAATTCTCATCCTTGCTCTTCAAGAACCACGATTAACTGACAACTAAAAGTTGCATTACGGAAACCATGGCATCTTCAAGAGCAAAATACAACAAAAGGTAGCGAAAGGCGTACCAATCTTCGGCACTGCATTTCTCGAACACAGATCTGTCATCAACTCTGTCAAAGAAATCGCATCCATCAACAATCGACTTATGACTATGCTCATTCAGACCCCCTATAAAAGATATACATTCGAAAATACTATGAGCAAAAGTCACCAAGATGACGTGAAAATACTAATGGGAGACTTAAACTCTGTATTTGGGACAGAAAAAACATGAAGAAAAATCATTGGTACAAATTCAACACACTGAAATGCTTAGACCAACGGCAGACGTCTGATTGACATTTGCCAATAATTCAACCACAAAAGAATGTCTTCCCACTTTAGGAAGTAGCCTGTTCCCAAGAAACATGTTTGGCTACCAGGTGCAAGCTGCTTTCGTTCGCCTTTCGAGACTCGCTGAAAGCCAGATTTTTAATTCTATTGTAGCAGAGCTACAAGTAGGCAGATACAAACACAATAAGGGAATCGTAAGACAACGCTCGAGCAAAATGTGCCTTGCTACTTTCAGTAACCCTTAGTGTCAGAGCGAAAACCTTACGGAACTGCCAAATTCATAATTTCACTTTGGTTTTCTGCCGAAATATTTTTTGTTGTTGTGAATACATAATTTTATCTATGAAATGCCACATTTTCATAATAATTGCGAATGATACAGGAAATGAAGTAAATACAGATTTTTTTGAAGTCAAAAGTCGGTAATGTCCTACTAATTCATGTTAAAATAGGCTCAATCGTCTTACAGATACTTAATACTTTATTAAGATAGTTTGCCGTCTTGATGTTTCTGTAGTAAGCTGAATTTAATTTGTATTAGTACACTGAATATTTTAATTGGATTTTCCATTACTTTACTAAACACAACAGTAATCATCAAAGAGAAATTAATCGGCAAAAGAATTTTATTTCACGATATCTAAAACGATCTGACAATGCTAAAGTTGTTTACAAATTCTACGCCAGTAGAAACCTACTGGTTCCAACGATATCATTATACCAGAGTAGTTTTAAGAGTATTTTCGTCTAGAAATGAATTGCGTTGACGGTTAATCGATCCTGAGCAGGAAAGGTAAAACTTTACGAATATATGACGAGAGGGACAAGTGCTTGAGAGAGGACTTTGCTATCAATACAAGTGCCTGAGAGACGACTTTAATTTCAATCTCCTGGATAGTTTTGTTTCTCAAATCAAGAAGTGCGTTATCATGCAGTACCACATGTGATGTATTTGTGTTGCTCGATTTTCTTACACTGAGACCGAAAGGTGTCTCAGTTGTTGGCAACAAATTCCAGCTGTGTTGCACACAGCCCTTGGGGCAGAATTCGTAGCCCAAAACACACTTTTGGAGCTATCAGATGTAAAATATTATGTTCACACTACTGTTTGCTCATGTCTTTTGGAGGGGCTCAGCCTTTCATTTCTTCTTAGGAAGTTAACGATAAAGGCATCATAATACGTCACCAGTAACAGTACTGCATACGAATGCTCAATGAGCGACCTGATGATGCTCAATAATAGTCACTCCGTTGATTTTTGTTGTTTTGAATTAGAGCATGCAGTACTCCTACACCAGACTTCTGAACTTTGCCTGTTGAATGCAAATGTCGCATGATGGTAAAATGGTAATCTATCACATATATCAGTAGTCGAGACTTCCTTAATGTGGAAAATCATTCATGCCAGAACGATCTTTGTTGAAACAAGAATATCTTTTTCTGCCGTATTTTTCCCAAAAGCACTTGCTCCACACACAATTCAAATCTTTCTAGCTGCCTCCTCTGCATTCACCCCTCTGTTATACCAAAAGTAAATGTTGTGTTGCAGATGTTACACTTATTTCCACTTGCAACTCAATTTTACAATGCTTAACTGTAGTTCATGATTTTCAAGTTTGCAAAATCCATTGCTTAACTGCCAGATGATATCTAGAACTTCAAATTCGAAAATGACAGTTGAGACACACACTGACAGCGTCGCGCCGCGTTCACCTGGGCGACGCCGGATTTCAGGCGGCGGGTGGCGTCTGGCCGGTGGCCGGTAGCCGCTGCAGCACGAGGAAACACTCTAGCATAAGCTGTTATGATCGCGGCGCAGCCACGAGTTATCCTGCGGAATTGTTTCTGGAATTCTTGTTATTGCTGGTGGGTAGAATGTTAAGCAAATTGTCTTCGATGTTCAGTCAGACGATGCTTGCCACTAGACCACGGGCTCACATAGTCCAACAACGTCTCTGAAGTAGATAACACTTCCTCCTGACACTTCCGCATCTTACAGTGTTGCCAGATTGTGCAGATTGCCGGACTTAAAGTTGTCAGGGGTGGTCAGTTTTATTGGCCACCTTAAGTGAATGACTCGGACTTAGTCTCTGTGGCGGCCGGCCGGCGGTCAGTTTTATTGTCTAAGACTGTACATACTTCTTGGAACGTATGCAGGTGGCCGGTAAGCAACGTTTGCAGCTCCAACACGAACAGTGGATTCCCTACGTTGTTGAGGGGCTAAGACTGGCCACCATGTTAGGTTATGGGCACTGAATTCAACCCCTAACACAAGAGGTGCTTAATATAGAATTACACTGTGGTATCGATAGCTACAATGCCACGGCATAGGTGCAAGTTCATAGGTTGGCATGACACCGACGACAGCGCCCTCTACCTGGCGCTGTGCAGCTCTACGAGTGCCACTCCAGATTCAGCCCATTTGATTCCTAGCCGACAACCAAGCAACTTAGCTTCTACTTCATAGGGGAGCTAGCTATTACAGACTTTGTTACTTCAATGATAGTTTGTCCAACTACTAGTAGCAAAAGCCAAATTATCAACATGGAAGCTGTCCTACATACCAAGTGAGACAGAAGGTGCAGTCAGAGAAAAGGACTGGACCAAGAGAAAACAGAGATGAACTGGAATGGCTTACTCAGGGTCCTATACTTGTCAAATATGTGCCAACGAAAGAGTTGTCAGACCCTGGGGCGAGAATAGCTGATGTGTTGGACTTATGGTATAGAAAAAGAAAGTAGTACTGCATGGGCTGGAGGTCCCATGTTTGCCAATCACATACTCATAAAAGAACTGTGATGTTAAACACTTTGCAGTAAGTTTCAGAAGAGTACAGTTTAATGAAACTGATCATTAGGTAGGGCATAGACAAATGAATGTAACTTATCATTAGTATGCACTAGGTAACAGTAATAGACACTGACTCATGTAAAGTTTTAACTGGATACAGAACCTCACTTAATGAGCAGCTCCCATAATGTTCAATTTGCATAACAAACAAAACAAATTGTAAAAAAATTACTCTCTTAAAGAGTGATGTTTCGAATAATGAGTGGTGATGATTTAGTGCGACATCACCAGCTGTTTGTGTGCTTCGATGGAAACTTTCAACAATATGAACAACTTTCATTGTCAGCAGCAGCATATGGACAATGTATTTAGTACGTACTGTAGTCTGGGTTGAGCACTATTTCTGCTACCATTTTAGCGCACCTTGTGATCATACTTTCTTTTTTAACTTGTGTTCACACAGCGTTTTTTGGTGTGCAAATTTTAAATTCTTCTGTAGAAATGTCCCCGAAGATAAAGCCACAAGAAGATGACCATAACAGAAAGAAAGTAACCCTACAAATGAAATAAAAATCACTGAAAAACTCTAACGTGGTGTGAGTGTTGCTGATTTAGCATGCACATACAATCAACTCTTTGCACTATCCTCAGGTACAAGGACAAGATTGAGGTGATAGTTGCCTCAAAGAGAGTGACAAGAGTATCTCAACAACGGTTTCGTATTCTGGATGATGCATAAAGGTTGCTCCTTATATGGATAAGTGACAAGCAATTGCAAGACGACACTTAACGAGAACATCATTTGTGAGAAGGCAAGAATGTATTTTGCTAAACACAATTAAGAAGACGACCGGTTCACCAGCAGCCAAAGAAGTGTTTTGAGGGAAACCCTGGGTGGTTCGAGAAGTTTAAGAGAAGAACTGGCATCCACAGCATTGTGAGACATGGTGAAGCAGCCAGCTCTGACAAAGCGGCAGCAGAGAACCTCATTAGATTCTGAGGGTTAGATGCTGCAACAGGTTTTTAATAGTGATAGATGGGTCTATTCTGGAAAAAGATGCTGAAGTGTACCTTTATAACAGCAGAGGAGAAAGCATTACCTGGTCACAAGCCAATGAAAGACCATCTTGCACTGCTATTCTGTGCCAATGCAAGTGGTGATTTTAAAATTACTAGCTTGCTTACCATTCAGAAACTCTATGAGCTGTCAACAAGTGGTAAAGTCAAGAAGAGCAGGTTAAATGTGAGGTGAGGGTCCAACAACAAGGCTTGGGTGACACATGATCTTTTTTGTAACTGGATCAATGAAGTGTTTGGTCTTTCACTGAAAAATATTTGTCTCAGATGAATCTGCCTCTCCACTTCTTGCTTGTTACAGACAACACTCCTGAGCATTCTCCAGGTCTACAAGACCACCTTCTTGAAGAATTTCAGTGCATCAAAATCCAATTTCTGCCTCCCAACACCACTCCAGTCTGTGTATAGCATTACAGGTCGGGATTGCTCTATGAGGTCTCGAATATCTTATTTGTATCTGTCAGTTGGTATGGAGAAATTGAGATTTGGGGAATTTCTTCATATAGTTTTACGTGATTAAGTCCAGATGCTATACAAAGCTGTCATTTAGTTACGTGTGATTTGTGATCTGTTATGTGTTACTTTCTGATAATAAATCATATTTTTATCTGACTTCCGTTAAAATATAATGATGATAAATGTTTGAGATCATTTGGAATAATATTTTAATAACTATGTAGATGACGTGAAGTCATTTGTTTACTCTTAGAAAAAAAAAGAAAAAAAAAGGTGTTAATTGTGTGTTTATGGACGGTCAGTGTTGGGATCAGTGATTACGATTCCAGAAATAATTGATTGGACAGGGTTCAATTGCACACAATCGTGTAGGACGAATTATGACCTAGAAATTGGTTGTAGATGTATGCAGGTCAATTTCATGACATGCTAGTAAGCATTGCGAGTGTGTTGCGGTATCAAGACTGCTTTTGCGCCGCCGATGGTTTGCTTTAAGCTCACGAAAATACAATTTACGCGAATTCTTAATTATCGCGAAAGGGTAGAATATTTGATGAGCCACTGTGGAGGATGTAAGTTTGGATAGAAAGATCATTTTCAAAATCCAATATAAATCCTGTTGATTGAAGTAGCCTAGCAAACCAAAAGCTCATACGTGGTTATCAGCAGAAACAGTGTACTATTTTTCATGCACACATTTACACTCTGCAGAAACAGTGTACTATTTTTCATGCACACGTTTACACTCTACAGAAACAGTGTACTATTTTTCATGCACACATTTACATCAAGGTATGGATGATTTGTGGGTGGGAAATAAACATTTGATTAAATAAAAAGGAAAAATATAAAGAAGTTTATTCGTATATTTTGTTATTTCAAGAACAGTCATATTTTCTTATAGTGGTGTAGAGCCTTATGTATTATAAATATTGTGACAGACTGCTCGCAAGTGCTCTTATTACAAGTCAAGTTTTGGGCCTGATTAAGAGCAGCTGGTTCTTAAAGTCTCAAAGGTTAAGTGAAAAATAATATCACATTTAAATAACTCTGCATCGAAACCCACTATCTTTATACTATATTAAGCTAACCATTCCGGTATCAGGAGATACTGTGGCTGTGTAGTTGTATGTTGTTGACAACAAATGTGTAAACACAAACATAAACATTTCTCATCCTCTGATATCGACGAGGGAAAGAAGAAATGACGACGACGACATACACGTATATGTATACGTATACAAATGGTATATGTGGCACCTTACAATACAACAACACAACGGATGTCACGGTATATGTAGACCAGCAGTTTATATCTAACTTTAAGAAACTCTACGCTAAAGCATTCTTTGAGCATTGCTTTGAGCTGACTGAAGCTACCAGTCTCACTCTTGGAGTTTTGGAAACATCCCTTCAATATCGTTGCCTGCGTCAAGATGACCGAAAAGGCATGGGAAGGGGTTACCATGAGAACTCTCAATTCTGCTTGGAAGAAGCTTTGGCCAGAGTGCATTGTCGAATGTGATAGACATTTGAGTCACTGCCTGTGGAGCGTGCGGTCAATGAGATTGTGTCTTTGACCAAGAGCATGGGATTAGAAGTGGATAACAATGATATCTTTGAGCTTGTGGAAGATCACAGCCAAGAAATGATCACTGAAGAGCTTATGGAGTTTCACTGTGTTTCAAAGCAGGAAGTTGTGGAGATGAGTTCTTCAGCAGAGGAGGAGGAGGAGGAGGAGGCAAAGCAGCAATCTTCTCGCGCAATAAGAGAAATGCTGAAAGCATGGAAATCGGTTGCATCATACAGTGAAAACCATCACCCCAATAAAGCAGTGGCTACAAACGCTACAAATTTATCTGACATTAATTCTGTGTTACATTTTCGCCACGTGTTGCATCATCAGCGGAAACCAATGACTATAGATAGCTTCCTAGTAAAAAGGAATTAGTTATGTATCGTGAATAATAAAGTACATAATACTGTATGTATAATTTTCTTTGAATACATGACATGGATAAGATAAAACTTTTAGTACTTTTTCTGCATGGAACACATTACCATATTTTCCATTAATTTATATGGATAAATTATTTCACTTAACAAATGTCACACACTGAGAGTAAGATTCTGGAACAAATTATGCTTTCTATGTGAGATTTCACTCTTTATTGACTATGGACAATGTATTATTGCCTCTTGTTTGTGTACTTTACACTCTTCACAGTTCTTGTCAGTATACTGATGTGTATTATTACAAGTGTGAGAATGCTATGCAGAAGCCGATCATCATTGTCAGAAAAGACTGGGAAAATAAATGTACAAATGTGAATAAACTTTGAAATCTAATTAGTTGGTACTGTGAAACATTATTTAAAATTTACTCATAGCACTTAGTGACTATTAACAGGACGCTGAGAGGAGACAATGTCTTACAGGACAACCGTTCAGTCAGATCAGTAAACTTGCAAATGCGTTTTTGTGTGTGTGTGTGTGTGAGAGAGAGAGAGAGAGAGAGAGAGAGAGAGAGAGAGAGAGAGAGAGAGAGAGGGGGGGGGGGTGCACTTCCAATTAAGCAAGTGAGTAATGGGAAGCAGGTTATTCATTACCTCAGCATGATTAAACATGGATTTGGAGCTAAAAGTGGGGTCTTCTGTGACAGACTTCTGTATAAGCAAGATTTTTTGAAGGAAAGAAGACAGATTTTAAGCATCCCACTGAAGGTAAGGTCATTACAGTCAACCCACAAGCTCAGATGGGGAAGTTAGCCAGTCATGTCCTTTCCAAAGGAACCATCCAGGCACTTAAATTGGTTCTTACTCGAGTAGAGGTACTCTCAGGCACGAATAAGACATAAGTAGAGCAAACAGCTGCCTCAGATGCTATTCATAATATTGTTCCAGCTACTAGAGATTGTGAACCTCCTCTCACCTGTTCATTAAATGATAATTACTCCTCTGCTTGTCAATTATGGATTGTTTCATCCTTAGCATTATCTGATAATCAATTTGATGGTGTTCCTTTAGGTTCACTGACATATCAATGATTGTTTAGCATATATTTTATCAAAAGTTAGCACTGAGTTATTAAAAAAAATATATATCATACCACACAATTTGAATAAAACTTCAATTTCCATGAATGGTTCAATCTTGGATGACATTCCTTACATGCACATTATTATTCTATATTCTTCCAACATTTGACCATGCAGCTCACAAAACTACTTTGCTACCTTTTGAATACTTCAACCAGGTGTTCATGACTGACCACATCTGCAGATTCCTCTTCAACTAATGTTGTGCTGGCATGCACTCAAAAGCAAGCAATTGTCAAATTTAATGTTGAGCCCAGAGACTGCTAACCCTGTGGTGTTGCACATAACAGAAGTTATATCTGTTCTTGCATTGATTTAGATGCATGAACAGTGATCTCCCAAGGGCAACAGTCAGTCACAGAAATGGGATGCATTAAATTACTGCCAGTGAGCAAAATAATTTTGCTAAATGAGCAGATGCCATTCATTATGGTCAAAGTTTGGATGGAAAGACCAGAGTGGAGACAGAGAGTGATGGAAATCATGGAGGTTTGTGTGGAGTATGTGTGGCAGCCAGAGAAACCAAATTTCAATAGTAAGTCCACTGGGAAGGACATCAAGTGCAAGACAAGATTTTAGGACAAGTTAGACTGAATTTTTTCGGAAGGGTGAAGGTCAGTTTAATGATCTAGGTAGAATGTGCAAGGATTCATGCTTGGACTGATGCAAGACAGAATTGTGGGATACGAAAAACCAAAAATTAGAAAGGAATGACGCAAACAGTATTAAAAAAGTGACTGCTGCAATGATAAGCAGAGAAATTGTTAATAAGGAGATGGATTCAGTTTAGAAGAGATACGGGATTTTGTTTAAAGATGAGCCCTTGAAAAGTTAAAAATGCAGTCATAAGTAACAGTTTAGAAACTAGATTTACTAGGATACAAAATGAGGCAAAAAGAATATAAAATGAGAGAGCAATAATGGGAAGTTAAATTCTTATTTTAAATTATGCAAAATGGGATAATAAATATGGTGTGAATGGGTGCAGTAATAATGTTACAACTATGATTATTACTACAACAAATTTAGTTACTTCAAATTATCACTTACGAGATTCAAGGTCAATTTCACAGACCCCTACCTTTAGTATACTGCTTGAAATGTACTGGAATTGTTTCAAAGTATCCTTTTGCTGAGTGGAATTTTTCAGGAATAATATTGCTCAAAAAAATAACACACACATTCAAGCCAGTCAACTGCTTCAAACGATTAAAAGCTGGCAATATGGTTTTTGACATATCACGCAACCTTTCGCATTTATCGAGGACCTGCAAACAGTTTATTAAAAAAAAGTAAAGCTAACAGATGTCTATATTACTACATCATAAAATACTATATTATTAACTAGAAACACAGGATGAGATCATGGAGACAAATATATAAAAATGTGTGTAAATGTGTGTCTTGGAAGTGCGAAACACACACACACACACACACACACACACACATGCAGAGAGAGAGAGAGAGAGAGAGAGAGAGAGAGAGAGAGAGAGAGTGAGAGTGTGTGTGTGTGTGTGTGTGTGTGTGTGTGTGTGTGTGTGTGTGTTTTTGCTTCTAGTGCTGTAACCCACAATGGGAGTGGGTGGTTTGGAGCAGGAAGTGGATGGTTGTGGAGATGTAGTAACAGCAGAGGGAGGGGAATGATGATAGACGGTATCTATATGGGATATGGAGGGGCAAAGGCTTGGTCCTACACAGGAAAACAAGGGGCAGGGTAGTGGGCTTTTTGGAGAAACACTAGAAATACTGTTCTTTGAAAATAACTTATAACTTGATAGTTATACCATTGGAGGGGACATGAAGCCATTGCTCAGCTAACACCAATGACGAGCCTGTTTCCCTTCCACACCATGAATAGGCTGGCAAGTATACTGCAGCCTGTTGTCACCCAGTCAGTGCACAGTACCATGTGCTGGTGAACAACAGCTGCTTCTGTGTTCCTTTGTTCTTGTTGTGAAGCATAGTGTTTTAAAGCTGTTGCTGTGAAATAGTGTTATCATATTAGTGATGTTTTAGCAGCAGTGTGATATGTCTAGGTGAGGTCTGCCACAAAAGAGGTTGTCCAGGAACATGTTTGCCAGCTTCAGTGATATCGAAGGTTGGAAGGGGAATTACAATCCACAGAGACAGCCATAAATTTGTTTGTGCATGAGTGCTCTGAACTGGAGTGCAACAGCAGGAGTACGATTTTAGATATATAGTGAGTTGTGGACAGATATTCATAAGTCTATGGTGTTGCAGGTTGGAAAGGAGGAAGATGAGAACAACTAAGCATTACCAGGTCATACTCTCCTGGAAACACTGGACAAGAAATGAAGTTATGATAGATGGATTACCAAGGTGAACACATTACAACAGGTTGCAACACTCAGACATGTATGGCTATCATCACTGCAAGGAGTACCCTACAATAAACTAGCCTCCTGTTATACTCAAAGAACTGTTTATGGAAATGAGTCATCTCTTTGAAAATGTCGTCATGAGCTCTTTTTCTGGTACAAATTGTTTTTGTATCTAAAGTTTACAATTGGGAGAAGTGATATAGTGGCCTGGAGATGCCATTATTTGCATGCTGTCAGAAGTTTTCATTTGACACCATCGTGTGACTTTACGAGATGTGGGGTTAATGTGTGTCACATTGCCAAGAGGTAGGACAGACCGCACAGCCAAAATAACAATGAAAGCTTTAATAGCAAAGAATGGCAGGATAATTGTCCTTCATGCCAGCTCAGCTTCATTCCAAACTGTTTATTGCTGTTTTGTTCCTGAAAGGAAGGTGATTATCACAAGGAAATGAATGCTCCAATGGTTTCCAATTTGCTGCTATAAAATATTTCCCCAAATCCTGGAATAGTAGTGGATAATGTTTCATACCACTCCATTGTGTTAGACAATGCTCTGAAAACCAGAGAAAGAAAACAATGATAGCCAAGCTGGGTGAATAAGAAAGACAGGACAAAATTTCATATTCTGAAAAGCTCACTGTTTGCCCTTAAGAATCTGCCAGTGTATCGCTGTCCTGCCATCTCACTTGGCCAGCTTCCTGCAATAATTTTGATTCATAACCTCCCTCACTGTAGCCATGAAAATCTTTTAATATTTTCCAGCAGTTTTCTATTCTATAAGACACAGTGTGTGGTTCTTCAGATACTTTGGCAGTGGTATTTCTGAGTGCATCCATAGTCTGTTCTGCTCCACATCTCAGTTTCATAATTTTATAGCCAACATTCAGCCATATCAATGAAATACCTTAAAGTCAACAGGATCAGCTGCAACATTTTTGGGTCCTACTTTCTTTCAGCTCATATTTTTCTCCAAATGTTAGCAAGTGGGATACCCACTGGGTTGAGATCTTGTGAGTTATTTTTAAAACCTACTCATAGGTAATGACTATCTTCTACATCATAGATTTCATATAAATCAGTGTCTCAACTTTTACAGCAAGTTTTGTTTCCTCTATTAAAGATGAACTGTCATTTCTTTGAGTCATATTTCATGTTATTTTGCCCTCATTGGAAATACCTATGTCACTTAACTACAGTGCAGTGTCATACTTTGGCGTGTAGCCTCCAGAAGTGACAACAAGCTCATCAGGAAATTACACAAGGATTTTTGCTTGGAAAAAAAAAAAAAAAAAAATGTGTAGTCTCTGATCAGTACTTCAATAGAAGTCAATGGAGGACCAAAATGATAAAACTTGTGCAGCCAGTACAGCTGGGTATGTGACTGGTCCACAATGTAAATTACCAAGTTATTCCTCTTTGTTAAACCCAATGAAACAAGCTTTATGGCCACACCTCAAAACTTGTCTGGCATTTTGTGGAGGGAGATACATATAAGCAGATCATGAAATGGCACCAGATTTATAATTATAAGATCATAATTTGATTCAGAAGTGCAAATGTGACAGCATGCATGAAGCCTAAGTGTACTTTTCTTTGCAAGTTATTTGTGTAAGCTTGTTCCACTGACTGACGCTTCTTGGATGCCAATGGGAAATGATTGTCAAACACAGAAAACTTCACGTATTTGACTGATTATGAAGAGTCACTGTGAAATGCCAATTATTGGCAAAGCGGTGGTCTTTTATAAAGATCACCTAACAGATTCCATACTCCACGTAACAATGAATGTTATGATTTTCACACAGGATAGTCTTTCAAAACCAAATACTCTGTACCTATGATGAAGCCATGACAGCTCAAATAAACATATTGTAAGCAACCGAAGAGTTGCACCAAGGGTGGTTTTACAATGCTTACTGCTTTGCTTAGCATCTCTCATATGTTCAAGTAATGTATACTTAACAGATATGAAAACCAAAATTGTACCTAAATATTTTGGGGCCAGAAAAGCGTCCCCTACCTAAAGTTAAAGAGTGATTAAAAACTGCATGTTTGCATTTAATAGATCTTTAAAGATAGTCTAAATACAATGGTGGTGCCTGTAAACTAACCAGTTGCAAATACAAAGTAACATCGCACCACTATGTGGAGAGAACTATGAGGGGATGCGGGAAGGGGGGTGGGGTGGGAGGGTGGGGTGGGGGGTGGGGTGGGGTGGGGAGAGGAGAGATTGTCTAGAAGTAGATAGTACTAAACAGGGTCATGAACAAAATAGTTTCAATAGCTTGTGCACAGTGCAGAGACAGTTATATTTCACACAAATGCTCAAGGAATGCTGTTCTCGTTTCTACACCAATTCAATAGCATGTGGTTTTTTGTCATGTGCACTTTTATCCTGCGATAAACGTCATTAATATCTATGAACTCAGTGGCGCTCTCTCTCTCTCTCTCTCTCTCTCTCTCTCTCTCTCTCTCTCTCTCTCTCTCTAATCAGCTACTTTGTTAAAATGTAGTACATTGTAGTTTGTACAGTACAAGCACCACATACTGGAGGAGCCTCCCACTGAAGTTTGAAGACAGGATTTAATGGACAGGGTGCTGTTTCGTAGATCAGGGCGACTTCATTCCATCTGAGTGACCAGTATGACGTATGCCCAGACCAGATGGGTGTCTTTAATGACTGCATCTTATTTTCCTCCTCACTGCCTGCCACTCCTCCTCCCACAGCTTCATTGCTTTTCGGCTCAATAGGAAGATGACACCATGCTGGAGAATAGTATATTGCCTCACATTAAGCTCCCTGCAGGCCACATTATCCACTACATCTGCTAGCTCATTTCCTCGAAATCCTGCATGCTCTGGTGCCCAGCATAATGATACATGTTTCTTCTAGGGTTGAAGGAGGGAGCAGTTTGTCCTGTACTATATGGATTGTTTTCTCTGCTGCCCTGCAATGTGTGTAGGGCAGATCAGAGCAGATGAGAAACTTTATGCTTTGGTGACATCTCATCTGCTCCAATGACTTCAATATCACAGTGCTCCAATCTAAAAACAGGGAACTGGCCCCTTGTTTCAAAGTAATTGTGCATACCACACTGAAAACCTGGATTTTTTTATTTTTTTGAGGTACATTAAAACAATGGACTTTCATTTCGAGTGCATTCATTTTTAAACATCAATTTAAAAATAACTCGGGCCTCTTAAGTTAATGTCGGCTTTTATTGCAACCTTATCATAAATATCAGTATCTTCCACAACTATTTCTACAAGAAAAACCTTTGTACTAATGGAGTACATATCCATAAGACTGTGTTATTCACTAACAGATGTTAGAAAGATTGTAAAAGTGTGTCACCAATAGGATGACCTGCCTCCAACAGGGGGTAGGAACACATTTTGTATTCTTGGTGCTGTCACGAGGAGTCACTGCCCAATCCATACATTTCAGAGTGAGTCTTTTGATAACCCATATATCATACATCCATAGTTGAGGTGGGATTGAAGAACGGATCAATAAAACTAAAGTGGATACATTCAGTCTTCTGCCAAGTCCTGCAGCCATTACATTTTAAAAATATTCAGCATTTCAAAAAACCTTACTTTCAAAGACCTCAAGTGTGGCAGCCAAGTAAGCTTTCTGTCAAAAATTATGGTCATAAAATTTAATAAAAATTAAAACCAGAGTACAAATGGTCAAGAAAGACATACATAGTTAGTTTTCTCAGTCAAAAATTTAAAACAAGTTTTATATGCCCATTCCACCTTACTTCTGATTGTCAGCTGCAGCTGGTGTGAGGTGCTTGCGAGAATAGCAGATGATCTATGAACAGAAAAGTTGTCCACACAGGGAGCACTGGGCTGGACCCATTAACTGTGGACATGTTACTGTTAATCACAATTCTAAACGTTGTCACACTTAACACACACTTGAGGTACATCTTGTTCGAAAGAAGAGGATGACATACTGCTGTCTGAGTATTTAAAACAACAGAGGAAAGGAGGGATTGTAGGAATACTGGTAGACTTCCCTGGACGCCCCATTCTTGGAGCTGTCCAAGGCTAATATGCCACCAAGTAGTATCATAAGCCTTCTCAAGACTAAAAAGAATACCTAGTAAGTAATGCTGGTAAGTGGAAGCCTGTTGTATAGCCACCTCCAGCGGCATTATAGCATTACATTATCAGTGCTTGCTGAGTATCTTCTGAACCCATACTGGAAGTGACTAAGGAGCCACCTGCACTCCAAAATTCACCAGGGCAGTGTGTGAACATTGCTCCAAAGCTTTCTCTCAGAGTTAGTGAAGACAACATAGTGATAACTATTTGCACATGTAGGGTGCACCCCCAGGTATTGAAGAGGATATTAAAATGGCTTCCCTCCAAGAGTCATAAAATTGTCCTATTTCTCTCAGATCAAGCTAAAAAGGTTGAGAAGTATTTCTTTACTTCTCCCTGTGGGCTGCTGCATCATGCTGTAGTCCAGCCTACCATGAGAAGACGATTTATCATGAGCCATAAATAATGCTGAATCCATTTCCCACATGGAGGAGGAACAGTCATCTGCTTTTTCATTGGTGGAACAGAACACTTGTCTCACTGATAATTCTGTTGATCTGGAAAATTAGATACTGACTTTCAGTGGTGGTAATTCTGGCAAAATACTTCAACACTGTGGACTCAGATGAGACTTAATCTGAATGTGACTACCATCAATTTAACATATTTGATAGACAAACAAATCTGAGTGCGATGGGGTGAGCATACAGTGTGAACACGAACAGTGAATAAAAAGAACGATACAAAAGCATTTTATAAGTGCTCTAGTCAAATGTAATGAAAAGGAACTAATGACCACTATATTTAATTGTTTATAGATAAGAAAAACAATAGTGAAAGAGATCATCAAATAAGTCCACAAAATAAATACTTACAATAATAAAACTGTTGCACTTCATTGCTGCCTTGAGATTTAAAGTAAAGTCCAAAATATTGTCACAAGATGCATATGGTTCATAGTTATTATCAACAGTCATATGATGTTCTGTAAGAGAAAAGACAATTGGTAGTTGATACCTAACTAAAAATTAACTTTTGCAAGTACTGTCAGCTAATAAGTTTCGAATACCTGCAACAGCATTCAGAATGCTCATGTACAGTAATTTTGGCATATAACATTGGACACAATCAATGACAACATGTCTATATTTCAGCTTGTCGAGTATGTTTTGCAGTACAAATGACTTTCCTGTTCCAGAATGTCCATAAATAAATATGCTTTGGGGTAACTGATTTTTACACTGAAAATTAACAATGCATTTAAAAACATACTTACAGAAAAAAATGTGCAATTATAGGTTTGTGTACATTTAACAAGGAAAACAACTTATATAGATGTAAAGACTGCAAATGAAAAGACAAAATAAATTTATCTCCCATGACAGTTTGCTAATAGTGGACTAACCTGGCCTATGAGACCTAAAATTCTTCTAATTTCATCTTGTCTACAGAGTATATTCTTTGTTAACTCTTGTTCTACTTCACATTCACATTCTTCTGAAATATGCTGAAGCCGTTCGCTTTCTTGTAGCATAACTAGTGGATCAACATGATCAGTACCCCCAAGTCCTTCCGGAAATGCTGCAAAATCATTTTCCCATTCTTCCTTGTCAAAGGTGGGACACAATGGGCCAACATCTTTTGCAACTTTTGCTTTGTTTTTCTTACTGCTTTTCTTAAATTGTGACTTCATCACATCCCTGAAAATTAACATACACATGGCAATAAAAACAGAAAATAAGTTTAGTTTTAGTGGCAATAGTTAAAATAAACAGATCTCAAAACTATAATGAGAAAAGTTCTGGCAGAATGCAAATAACTTACTTTTGTTTTCCTTATCACCTTTGTTAACACCCACACGCACATGCACACCCACCACAACCACAACCACCACAATCACAACCACCAGTCCCAACCAATGTGGTCACATGTGACTTGTGGGACTCATGTGACTTGTGGGACTCTGTAATATGCTTCGAGTTCTGGACAACATTTTGTGTGGACATGACCCCCAACCAACTGCCCACCGGAATAAGTGGCCATCACAATTAACCACACAGATGGAAATTATCCTTGGAACAACACATCCTTCACTCCTGTAATCTTCCTAGTCTCAATGTCCGTTAACCCACTATCCCCAAACCCTCTGCCCAACAGTTTCCCACTTCCTCTGTCCTGACACCCTCTTCCAGTCCACACTCCCACGTCATCTTCACCGACCAATGCATGTCATTCAGTCCAGTGCGCACACGTTGAATGTCTAGCTCATATATCTACCACCCCTCTCTCCTGCATTCCTATCCTGCACACCAGCTGTCTCCCTCCAAGCCTCTGACTACCTATACCCAATTCCTCCTGTACTCCAGATCACTCTCGCTCATCAAAGGTCCTTTTTCAAAAGATAGCAAAGCATCATGCCATTGTGTGTGCCTGTTGATAACTCCACACTTTCACAATTTGGTGAGTGGTCTCTTTTACTCCTGAATAAAGACCTCATAACTATATCAGTAACCAATCAGGCTGTCCATAAGCCAACACACTAAAATGTTTTTAAGTATATTTCTCTAATTTATTATTCAATATCTCTCAAGAAGGAAGGCGGAAGGTTGAGAAATACAGAAAAGGGGGGGGGGGGGGGAGGAGAAGGAGGAGGACGTCATAAGGAGGAAATCTTTGGGTAACATTCTACTGCCATTGTAGCCTTGGTGTTGATTTGCTAATACAGAGGAATGAAGTGTTCTCTGGGTCCTTTTTGTGTCACAGTGTGTGTTTCTGAAAAGACAGAGACAGCTAACACGTTTCTGGACAGGAGGAATGGTGTGTACTGGCAGGGTATGAAGTTTTTGGGATGTTGGTGCTTCTGCTGCTCAGTTTTGTGTCACAAAAGTTTGACTGTCGTAGGTATAGACACCAAAGCAAACCATGTTTACTGAGACAGAACAGGGACAGAAAGATGATAGGTATGCCTCTTGATGGCTTTCACATGCACAGAAATACGAAGATGTCACACATAAAGAGGTGGAAATAAATGACGAGGAACATGGCTTAGAATGTGAAGCATGATCTTTTGAATGCAACATCTGAGAGTTATCTTCAATACGAATTATGAAAAATAAAATTTTGGCAACTGATAAACCCCAGCCAACAGCATATCTAGTACATATGGTGAATTGCTAGTAACCTACTTACCCTGGTGGCAATATATGTGAGCTGCACATGTGTTCCTTAAGTTTGATGTTTGTTGTTCCATGCATCCATAGTGCAATGGACATTAGATACATATGTAGACTCATAAACTTTTTCTTCTCTAGTTGATCTATGAATAGCAGATGGACACAATGAAAAAGGCTCCCAAATAGTGCGTGCACGCACTACTGCAGGAGAAAAAATTTGTCTGTAAGCTTTAATATATTATCGGTCTTTGTCATTGTGCCCATCTGTGATTCAACACCTCATCTATATGGAGATTAGCAATCCAATCTCTCCATCCAATTGTTATTCCAAGCTTTACAAATGGATGACTATCTACGATCCATAAGCTCAAGGAGGAAAACTGCATGGTACAGACAGCTGATGAAGATCTTAGTTTCGAGAATACATCATATCATCATAGAATGCTGTGCTTTTCATACTGACAGATGGAGGATGCTTCAAAGGCAGTTCATAAAACCATACTTTTTTCAATATCTGTAGGTTCCACTGCCTGCCAGTCACCAACTGTGGGAGAACTTTAAAACAAAATGCCAATCTGTTGGTTGAACATTCAGCCTTATTTACAGACATTTGGAATAGAATTCACAATGACAATGCTCCCACTACAATTTAGACTAGCCACCAATGGCACTTTAAGATAAATATGTCCACTGAAAGCTACTTTGATTTCCTGGTAGCCACATAATTTCTCTCAGCACATCATCTGGTGGTTGTACTTTATATCGAACTTTAATCCCGACTGTCGATAGAATGTGCCACTGCAAATAAGAGGCAGCTTGTATTTTCTGTTTTTCTACTTGTTGCAGCTCCAGTACCTTTTGTAATACTGTGAGGTGCAATGCAAGGACTTACCCGGACAGCTAAGTAAGTGACAAACAATTACATGGCAACTGCAACCCTCTGGATTACCTATGAGGACCACCTAAAACAACTGGTTCATGCAAAGACACACTATCGACATGTCATGGGAGGATGTGAAACCATTGAACAAGATGCACCCTGTCCGAACCTTAGAACATTAATATGAAACAGAACAGAAGTTAACAGTGATTGTGTGTTAAGCCCAACTGAGGGAAGAAAGAGCTAAAAACAGGGACTTTCTCTTGGAGGAAGGTCAAAAAAATACACCGTACAGATAATAGAGGTCCTGAACAGAAGATTAAATGTCCTTTGCCATATTGCTATGATGGATAAAAAGTAAAATGCGATATGTCAGTTGCTAAAACAGCTGATAACTCAGACAGAAAACATACATTGAAGATAGCAATGGGACCCACAATGACCATCTGCTGCAGTCAGGCCAGAAACTGGAGAATGGAAATTGGTCAGAGAGAGCCGTTGGTGGTTGGCCCACATAACAGAAGAGGGAGTGGAACTGTCAAAAGAACTGTTTTAAATGAAATCCAGATACCTTTTTTGCTATCCTGAAGAATGTGATGACACTGTGCATGCAACTGTTTATAACAAATGCAGTTCACCATCATAGGACGATGGTTAAAAACGTGGAGAGCACATCTACGCACAAAAATGTGTTGCGGCACGGCTCGGTCCACTAAGGGACCAGGACACCGAGTGGTAAATATGAAGTGTGAGTAATGGAACGTTCTGTGGCGGTAAAGATAACATTTGTAAGGTATGCTACCTGGTCATCCCGACAGGCAAAATTTTATTCATTGAAATTCCCCAGGGAGGCAGTTGGCCTTAGAAAGCTGCCTATTGGGTTTACACATAGGTGGGGTAGGAGTCAGCAAATGGATAGCACATGGGAAATGGTCACTTGAGTACATGTCAGAGAGAACTTACCACTCGAGATGACTGCAAGCTGGGCAGTGCGGACTGAAAGGACCACATAGGAACAGGTATGGGTGGCATCTGAAAGGAATGTGGGGGCTCCAGTGTTAAGACAGATGAGGTTGAATTGATTGAGAATGTCAGCCAAGAGAGCACATTTCAGACAGGTTCTGGAAGAGTGTCAAAGGGCACGTTTAAGTTGCCGAGCAGCAAAAAGTGGTGAAGAGGTGCCCAACAAGCTGGAGGAATTCTGCCCTAGGAGAGATGTGGATTTTACAAAGAGAAAAGATGAAACGAGGAAGGAAAATCCGGACTACAACAGTTTGCAGCCAGGTGTTCAGTGAGATGGTTTGACTAAGAACGTCATCCCAGATGAACAGCAAGACTCCCACACCCCCCCCCACCCTCCCCCACACGTCCCCCCCCCCACCCTCCCCCAAGATGGAATGTCGTCCTTGGTGGGAAGGTCAACGTAGGCAGGAAAGAAATGCATGAGGTCAAAGTGGTTACGAGGACACAGTTTTGTTTCCTTGGAGGCAGAAAACAAGTGGACGCTGTGATCCCAAGAGCAGCCATAATTCCTCCTTGTTGGATCTAATGCCACAAACTTACCATTGGAGAAGAGACATGATTGGGAGGGGAGGAGGGGGAGGGGAGGGGAGGAGGGGGAGGGGGAGGGGAGGAGGGGGAGGGCAAATGCCAGCCTTCAAAGACTCACTGCTACAGGGCGTAAAGTCTGAGGAACTTGTTCCATGAGATTTACAGAGGCATCAGCATTCTCACTCAGTTGGCTTGCAGATTCGAGATCAGAAAAACTGTTGGTGGTGTGCAGCGGCAAAACATGGGTGGCCAGGTGAGGACATCACGCAGCGGCACCATTGAAAAGGCTCTCTGAGTCTGCAAAGGAGAAAACTGTTTGTCTTTGCTTGATTTCTTGGAACCTTTGTGATTGGCATATGAAGACTTAGATGTCTGCTGACTGCATGGATCTAAAAAGTTTTCTTAGGAGCATTCCTTCTGTCCTTTCTGGCCTGTCGGTTGTGTAGCTGTCGATTTTGCCCTCGGGGGTGAAGATGTGTTGGCTTGTTGTACATCTGGAGGAGATGGAGACGGGGATGCTACCATGCAATTTTACAGCCACGGTGCTGAATTTGAGGTCACAAGTCTGCGTGACTGAGTCCTTCATTGAGCAAGGTGTAGCCAGAACAGTACTGTAAGTGAAACTTCCTGGCTGATTAAAACTGTGTGCCCGACCGAGACTCGAACTCGGGACCTTTGCCTTTCGCGGGCAAGAGCACTTGCCCGCGAAAGGCAAAGGTCCCGATTTCAAGTCTCGGTCGGGCACACAGTTTTAATCTGCCAGGAAGTTTCATATCAGCACACACTCCGCTGCAGAGTGAAAATCTCACTCTGGAGTACTGTAAGTGCCAGATGGTATAATGCAAGGCTTTCGACTAGCCAACAATTTGAAAGCAACAACTTACAGCACTTTTTCCTTCACCAGTATCTCCTGGATGGCCCACTCTTTGAGATACACAGAGGCTACATGGTTGCCACTGTGATTGACATGGGGAAAGGAGGCAGGCAATTGCCCTCATGAACATCCCTACCACATAGAAAACATTTGGCCATGTTTTGACAGTATATGAAAGTATGGTTGTAATATTGGCACTGGTAGCAGCGCTTTGGGTTTGGAATGTACAATCTTACTGTGATGACTTCATATTGTTTTTTTGTTGTTTTGTTTTAGGGAGCAAACAACAACTGGGGTCATACACATCCAAGTCAAAACTATAGAACACGAAGACAGAGAGGAGTTAAACAATGACTATATGTCAGTCCCAACTGACATAATAGAAGACAGTTAAAGACAGGCACATGAAAAAAGGGCTACAAAAAAAAGACACCATACAGAAACAGAGGTCCAAAACTAAAAATTAAATGGCCTTTGCCATATTGCTTTGGTGGATAAAAAGTAAAACATGGTCATTTGCTAAAATGGCCGATAAATCAGACGGCAAACCCAAGCAGGAACATAAATGGTTAAAAAGTGGGCAGTCCATCAGGAAGTGGCGGACAGTTAAAACTTGGGCATAATGTGTACAAAGTGGTGGGGTGGCGCCAATTATCAAATGAAAATGGCTAAAAAGGCAGTGCCCAATAAAGAGCCTACTTAAAATGACCTCCTCATGGCGGGAGGGCAGAGAGGAAGTGGTCAAAGCCACTGGGAGAGGCTTGGACAGAGCGTATTCCCATGAAGCGAGGACCACTGACAATGCCAAAGGGACATTAACTCCTGACAGACGGCAACACAGATATCATCAGAGGGAGTACAGGAACTCACAGGCTGAGGTACAATGACTGCAGCCTTGGCAGCAGCGTCAGCAGCCTCATTTCTGGCAGACCGATATGACCAGGAACCCACAGATACATCACACTGGCTCCACCAAGAGTGAGGAAATGATAGTTTTCCTGGAGCCAGTGCACTAAGCACACAGACTTTGAAGGGCACTGAGCGAGTCTTGAGTGGAGGTCACAACTGAAAAGGTTGTGTTGCTGGATGTACTCCATGGCTGATGCAGGGCGAAGAGCTTGGCTGTAAATACTGAGCAGTGTGCTGGAAGCCGATATCAAAAGACATGAGTGCCAATGACAAAGGCACACCCAACCCCTCGATCAGTCTGAGAGCCATCAGTGTATACAAAGGTACTCATGAAGTTCCATGCGAAGGTCATGAAACTGAAGGCGATATACTGAGGCTGGTTTAATGTCCTTAGGAAATGAACGAAGGCCAAGATTCACGAAGCCGAGGCGGTGAAGGGTTCACACCCACCGGGAAAGGTGCAGGTAGTGTGAAGTTAAGCCACCATAGCAAGTGCCAAAAGTGGACCCCAGGAAGTAACAGAGAAAAGGGACTCGCTCCATACTGGCAATCAAGAGAATCATTGAAGGAGGCGGCATAAGATGGGTGGCCACCCATGGCAGGCAAATAGCATGCATACCTGCTGAGGAGAAAGTCATGACAGTAGGACAATGGAAGTTTAGCAGCTTCAGCATACAGACACTCAAGTGGGATAGTGTAAAAGTCGCCTGTGGCCAAACGGATGCCACGATGGTGGATAGTGTTGACACTGCGTAACATGGATGGACGTGCAGAAGTGTAAAAAAAGAACCCACAGTCGAGTTTCGCATGGACAAGGGATTGGTACAAATGGAGGAGGGTGGTTCGATCTTCACCCCAGGAAGTACCATTGAGGAGACGCAGGACATAGAGGAACTGCGTACCGCGTGCTGCAAGGTAAGACACATGGGAGGTCCAAGAGAGTTTCCTATCGAGCATGAGCCCCAGGAATTTCACAGTTTCAACAAATGGAAGGGCAATATGCCCAAAATGTAAAGATGGTGGGAGAAACCAATTGCGTCACCAGAAATTCATACAGGCAGTTTTGTTAGCGGAAAAGCGAAAGGCATTCTCGATGCTTCACGAGTAAAGAAAATCAAGACATTGCTGAAGATGCCGCTCAATGAGACAGGTCCATGGAGAACTGCAATAGATGGCAAAATTGTCAACGAAAAGGGAGTTGGAGATGTCCAGCAGGAGACAGGCCATTATAGGGTTTATGGCGATAGCAAAGAGGATGACACTCAGGACAGAACCCTGAGGGACACTGTTTTCCTGGAAAAAGGTGTCCAACAAGGCAGAACTCATGTGCACCTTGAAAACTCAATCTTTTAAAAATGCCTGAAGGAAACAGGGCAGGCTGCCACAGAATCCCCACATGTGAAGAGTACGCAGGATACCGGCTCTCCAGCAAGTGTCATAGCCCTTCTCCAAATCAAACAACATGGCCACAGTCTCCGACTTCCACCGAAAGCCATTCATGACATGGGTGGACATAGTGACGAGATAGTAGTCAACTGCAGAACACCCTACTCTAAATCCACATTGTTCATTCGTCAATAAAGAGACATTGGCCACCATACTAGCGGGGCATAAAACATACGTTCCATCACCTAGCAAAAGCAGCTGGTAAGAGAGGTGGGGCAGTAGCTAGAAGGAAGATTTTTGTCCTTACTGGGCTTAAGTATGGGTATGACAGTGGCTGCACACCAACATCCAGGAAATATGCCCTCTGCCCAAATGTGGTTGTACGTGTTAAGCAGAAACTGCTTGCCTGCAAGAGAAAGGTGCTGCAATATCTGAATGTGGATGGCACCTGGCCTTGAGGCGGAGGATCGGGATGAACCGAGAGAATGATCTAGCTCCCTCATAGTAAAGGCAGCATTGTAGCACTTACGATTTGAAGAACAGAAGGGTATTGCCCGAGCCTCCTCCACTCGTTTCCAATGGAGGAAGGCAGGGTGGTAGTGATAAGAGACTGAAACTTCCGCAAAATGGCGGCCCTAGGTGTTGGAGATAGCAACAGGATGTACAAGGACATCATTTGCTACTGTCAGGCTGGAAACTGGGGAATGGATCTTGGTCCCAGGGAGCCGTTGGAGGTTGGCCCACATGACAGAGGAAGGGGTGGAGCTGTTAAAAGAACTAGTGAATGAAATCCACCTATCTTTTTTCCTGTCTTGAAGAATGCGACAATACTTTGCACACATTTGTTTATAATGAATGAAGTTTGTCACTATAGGATGACTGTTAAAAGCGCGGAGACCACATCTCCGTGCGTGTATTTGCCTCGAGGCATGCCTCAGTCCACCAAGGGACTGGGCCATGGTGTGGTAAAGAGGAAATGTGAGGAATGGGATGTTCAGCAGCAGTAAGGATAATGTTTGTGAGATATTCCACTGGTCATGACAACTAGGAAAATCTTGTTCTATGAAGATCGCAAGTAAGAAGTAAAGCTGCCAGTCAACCTTACTAAGCCACCATTTGAACAAGCACACAGATGGTGTAGGAGTCAGCAAACGGATAGCACATGGGAAATGGTTGCTCGAGTAGGTATCTGAACGGATGGACCACTCAAGATGATGGGCAAACTGGGCAGTGTAGAAGGATAGGTCCAAATGGGACTGGGTGTGCGAGGAGTCGGAAAGAAAAGTGGGAGCTCCAGCGTTAAGGCAGAAGAGGTTAAGTTGGTTAAGAAGGTCAGACACAAGGGCACCTCTCTGACAGGTCTTGGGAGAACCTTCAACATCGCAGCGCATCAGCAATCGTTGGTTAATATATTAAAAACTAAAAACCCGCCTCAATTGCGAAAAAAGCACCTAGTGTTAAGTGTTAACCCAGGTTTCGGCGTAGATAACTACACCCTCTACAGAACAACAATAAAACCCACAAGTGCCTAAGAAGACCTTTGTGAATGATTAAAAGAACGCCAAGCTATACATTTATAAATGAAAATGAAAAGAAAAACACAAACAGTAAATATGTACAAAGTCAAAACCACTATTTAACTTAATGGTGTTCTTTTAATGATTGACAAAGGTCTTCTTAGGCACTTGTGGGTTTTATTGTCGTTCTGAAGAAGGTGTAGTTATCTATGCCCAAACCTGGGTTAACACTTACCACTAGGTGCTTTTTTCGCAATCGAGGTGGGTTTTTAGTTTTTCAATATATTAACCAAAGATTGCTGATGCGCTGCGATGTTGAAGGTTCTTAAATTCGTACCAGCCGAGGTGTCAGATGCAGCAAGTAGATACTTAGATGTTATTCTGAAAAGAGCTAAGGCAAGCATGGCTATTGACTTTATTAAACAGTGTAGAGTGCTCAACCTCTCCCCAAGTTTTATTGATGGTTTCATAGGTAAATCCTGCCGTAAAATGCCAATCCTTAGAAAGAAGCTGCATTACCAAGTATTTAATGCTAGAATCTCCGATTTATATGCCAAGAAAGATATTTTGAATGAAAGAGCATACATGATGTACTTAGAAATTTCGAAGTTTTATTCTGTTCACTTTAACTTTCAAAATAGATGCTTTTTGGTTTAGGGCAAATGAGTGGTTGGCTCTACAAATAAAAGAGATTGCCAACAGACATGACAAAAAAATTGCTAACTTAGTTGAGAAGCAGGAACGTGCTAACAAAATGATTCACACTAATTTTACAGCTGAACCTAAAAAATTCTTTGACCATGTCATTAATAAGACAGAAATTGTATTTTCGCCCCAAGAGGAGTCTCTCCTCTCTAAAGGATTAAAATTTAATTTCCAGCCTAGCACCGCAAATCTGAAAGTTCTAGAAGACACAGTAGTTGACTTGAAAATCTGTCTAGATTATGCCAAAATGCCTAACGAGAAACAAACCCAATTGGCTTATAAGGCCTACAAAATTATGAGTAAGGTCGCACACAGTGCGCATAAAGAAGATAACACAAATAAGGTTTTTAGGAGTATTAACCGCAAACTAATACAAAATGATGCTATTGTCACTAAAGTCGATAAGGGAAACTCCGTAGTTATATCCACAAAGCAAGAATACATAGGCAAGACTGAAGTTTTTTTCAATGACAACGGGATAGTTATGCTTAACAAAGACCCCACTATTACTCTCCAAAAAGAAATTAGAACTGGGATCCAAAATACTAAAAATTTGATAGGAGAGATCCGAAAGAAGGGGCTAATAAACATGAATCCCAAGCCCCCTAAATTGAGAAGCCAGTTTAAAGTTCGTAAGTTAAATCACCCAATTCGCCCTATCGTTGACAATATAGGAAGTGCCTATCATAAGCTGGCGAAATACTTGCATACTAAGATTAAAGAAAATTTCGTTTTTAATAAAAACTATTCTGTTAAAAATTCCATTCATTTAGCTACTAGTTTATGTGAGGTATCTTGTTCTGAAGATTCTAAACTAGTATCATTTGACGTAACAAGTTTATACACTAACGTACCAGTTGACCACACACTGCAAATACTAGAGTGCAATTTACGTCACCATAAAAAACTTTTGGATAAAGAGGTCAATGAGTTGTTGTTGCTGCTGCTACAGATCGTTTTAAAACACAACTACTTTACATTTAATGGGAGATTTTACTTACAACCAGCAGGTTTGGCTAAGGGAAGCCCCCTAGCTGGGATTTTATCAGGAATTTTTATGAACTATTTAGAGTCTGATTTTTTTGCTAGTGATAGAGAGATTCTTAGGAGAATAAAATTTTACAGAAGATATGTTGATGACATTCTATTAATCATTGATTGTTCACAAAATGATGTAACCATATTCTTTCGATTTTTAATTAGCTTCACCATAATATCAGTTTAAAATGGAGCGAGAATCCGATACTAGGTCCTTAAATTTTTTGGACCTCACTTCAACCGTGGTTGACAACCGCATTGAATTTAATAGTTTTCGGAAAAACATGTTTTCTGACAATATTATACCTGCAGACTCAGCCCATCCGTACACCCATAAGATGGCCTTTTTTCATTCTACTATTCATCGAGTTACAGCTATCCCTCTTGCACCAGATGCGGTAGAAACTGAACTCGTCACACTTGAGAATATTGCTATAAACAATGGCTATAGGCCTCAGTTGGTAAGACAGATGTATAACAAGAAAATAAATAAAAATAATATTACGTCTTCCACCCTAGTGGATGCATTAGATAACAAACAGGTGGCAACGATATCTATCCCTTCATAGGCAATATAAGTTACAAATTGGGGCATTTACTCAGAGCCCATAATGTCAGTAGCCTATTATACTAATAATAGTTTACATAGGAATTTAATTCACTCCTTGCAGAGTAAGAACGATAAACTTTCCCAATCAGGACTATATAAAATTACATGCGGGGATTGTCCAAAATTTTACTTCGGGCAAACGGGGCGAGCTCTGGGTCTCAGATATGAAGAGCATATTCCTACTAGAAGCGGTGACGGTACTAAGGGCTCTACTTATGTGGAACACCTTGTGCAAACGGCTCATGCGCCGAGCCCTCCACTTAATATCGAGTTACTTCATGCCGAGGTTAACGGCTTAAAACTGGATGTTTTGGAAGAAATGCAGATCTTTAAGCATCTGCTACATGTTAAAGACAACATCCTCAATGACCAACTCTTACTAAAAAATAGAAAATTTTTTTGAAGGTTTCGCGCCTTTACTTTGTTCTTCATACTTGTAAATCTGATGATCTAGGGACCATCACATGCGCTCGCTGATTGGCAAGCGTGGTTTGGTCAAGCTGTTCATCTTCTTTCGTTTTATCCTCATTTTCTTTTTACGATGAAGGTGATTTTAGCCCATTGAACACTTCACATTTTATCCCTATATCTTTATTACCACGACATCTTTAGATTACGTCCACTTAGCGAGGGTGCAATTTTGTTTCCTGAAGACAGAATACAAGGTGACACTGCGATGCTACAAGCAGCTGTAAATCCTCTTTGTGGGACCAAATGCTATGAACGTTCCATTGGAGGACAGTCACGATGAGGAACAGGTGTAGGGGTGTCACCTCAGCAGCCGCCGGGTGACAGCCAGTGAAGAGTCGCTACTACAGGGCACAGAAGGAGGAGGATCCGGCTCCCTGGGGTACACAGAAGCATCGGCTTGCTTGTGCAGTCAGTCTGTGGACTCCTATGCTGAAAAACAGTTGGGGATGCCCACCGGCAACACGGAGGCCGGCTGGGCTAAGGTATCACGTGGCAACACTGTCAAAGAGGATCTTCGAGTTGGTGAAGAAGACCGTTTGTCTTTGGTGGACTTCTTCGTGCCTTTCCAGTTAGAGGAAGACTCAGGTGTTGTTTGGCTGGAGGGATGGAGGAAGTCTTCATCGCAGTACTCCTTCTGCCCTTCCCGGCCTACCGGTTGTGTAGCTGGTGGCACAGCTGGACTGGGGGATGGCGATGCTACCTTGGCACTGGGTGATTTCACAACGTCAGAGCTGAATTGGAGGTTGCTCGTCTGTGTGGCCATGTCCTTCATGGAATGAGGGGTAACTAGAACAGAACTATAGGTGCCAGATGGGACAATGCAGGGTTCACAACTAGCCAGTAACTTGCAAGCTACTGGGTAAGGTACTTTTTCCTTTACCCAGATCTCCTGGACAACCCGCTCATCAAGATTCACCCCATGAGGTGGAAGTCTGGTGGGTTGTTGCACAGCTAAAAGAGGATATGGGGATGTTACCGTGACACTGGGCAATTTTACAAATGTATGCTTAATTTAAGGCCGCATGTCTTCGTGGTCATGTCCTTCACAGAGCGACATGTAGCAAGAAAAAAATGCCAGATCATAAAATGCAGGGCTTCCGGCTAGACAATAGCTTGCGAGCACTTCTTCCTTCACCTGAATCTCTTGGATGGCCCTTCTCATCGGGATACGGAAGACAATCTTGGGAGGAGGCAGCATGATACAGTGGGAAGAAGGAGGCGAACCATCACCCTACTACAACTGACACATTTGGCTGGGTGTCAACAAGACGTTCTACTGTGGTTGAAACGATGACACTGGTAGCAGTGCATTGGGTTTGGAATGTATGGCTGGACTGTGATAATTTCATAGCCTGTTTTAATCTTGGTTGGAAGCAAAGGTGAGAAAAAGAATGTGGGTGGGCACTAAGGAAGAATCTACCTTTTTCACTACATGATGGACGGCAATGAAACCCAGCCTCAGTTAGACCATCAAGGAGCCTGGTGTAAATTACACCACGGGAAGAATTCAAAGTTCTATGGGCATCAACATGAACAGGATAGCCAAAGAGAAGCGAGACAGCAAGCAGTTGTTGTGCTTGAGAATCTGAAGTAGTCTCCAAAAGCAAAGTGCCATTCCATAAACAAGAGCAGGATTTCACAGGGCCGGCAACTGCATCAACACTTTTCTGAATAATGAATGGATTTACTGTGGTGAAGGACTGACCGTCTTCAGTACGTGAGACCATGAGGAACCGTGGTGCAGCGGGAAGGGTCTTTGAATCATTAGCCTCATTACGTTTACGTTTTGTAGACGTTGACTGGGAAGATGATAGACTCACTGCGAGAAAATCCACCATGATTGCCAGCGTCTCTGATGGCATGCTCCTTCCAACTGGGGCCTTGCTTCTCAAGGGGGTGCACCCGCCTTAGGTGATTGTTCACACCTCCCGAACACTTGACAAGGGACCAATTGGCAATTTGGGAAGATTGCAGCTCAGGCAGTCACCCCTCCCTGGGCCTGACCTATACCAGGGGGTACATGCAAACCCTACCTGTCGACCCGGGGCTGGGAACTACATGTTACCCAGTCACTTGTTACATGTCAGATGCGTGGGCCTGCCTTCAGGAGCACACAGGGAGGAAGAAGAAAAGGAGGAACTTCAAACGCCAAAGGGGAGGAGCGAGAGGAGAAGGGAAACAAAGAAAGGAAATGGGAGTGAAAAACGAAGGTGAGACTGTTCTTACTTCAGCGACCAACAATGCAGAACATTCCCAGGGAAAAAATGCCGCAAAGGCTGGGGGCCTGTGGTGGCCAAGCATGAACCCACCATAGTGGCGAGCCCCCTGGGGGGTGTGATGACTTCATAGCCTGCTTTGATCTGTGATGGAAGCATTACTTTATCAAATGTGAGAAAAAGAGTGCATATAGAGACTAAGGATGCATCAACCTTTTCCATGATGCCCTGATCAGAGAGGTAAGTTTGGATTTCTACCTAAGTCAGACAAGCAGCCTTACGTGAATAACACCACAAAAATAATTCGGCGTTCGATGGGCCTCAACACGAACAGGATAGCCAGGGAGGAGTGAAGATGCAAGCAGTTGTTGGGCTTCAGAATTATAATTCATCTCCGAAATCAAAGCACTATTACACAAGTGGGAACTGGATTTCACAGGGCCAGCAGTTGCATCAACAACTTTCTAAATTATAAACTGATTAACCAAAGTAAAGGACTGTCCTACTTCAGTACATGGTACCATGTGGAACTGAGGAGGAGCTGGGATAATCTTGTAATTTTTAGCCTCACTGCGTATACATTTAGTAGATGCAGACTCATTGTGAGAAAATCCCCATGATTGCCAGTATCTCCAATGGTGCACTCCATCCAACTGGGCCTCCTCCCCCCACCCCCTTAGGTGATTGTTCACACCTGAGATCACATCTCTTGAACATCTGACTGAGGGACCAATTGGCAATTAGGGAAAGTAACAGCTCAGGCAGTCACCCCTCCTTGGACCTGTGTAACCTGAGTAACAGGAGGTATGTGCAAACCTTACCAGTCGCCCCAGGACAGGGAAATACGCATTACCCAGTCACCTGTTAAGTGTCAGACACATGGGCCGGCCTTCTCGAGAGCACAGGGAGGAAAAAGAGACAAAGAGGAACCTCAAACACCAAAGTGGAGGAAGGATAGGAGATGGAGCATGAAAATAGAAAGAAAAAACAGTGGAGAGACTATCAAGCTATTAAAACTGTAGAACACATTCCCAAAAATATCCCAGACATTTTCCCCAAGGTAGGGGAAAATTGAGGACAGACAGGCTGCTTGACAGGGAAAAGGTGCTGCAAAGGCTGGAGCCCCATGATAGCCAAGCACAAACTCACCAAAGAGTGGTGAGCCCCCTGGACAGCCACGATTGCTTACTCTGTGTTGTCTTGCAACACAGCGGTTGCCATAGCAAAAATCCATAAAATGTAGTTTCAGATGCTTGGCCACCTTCCTTACTCACCAGAATAAGCTACAAGCGACTTTTTGTTCCCTCAGCTAAATTTTCGTCAAATGAAGAGGCCATCACTTTCATAAACAATTGTTTTGCAGCGGAAGACACTAAAGGTGTGATTCCGAACATGACCGCACACCACAGACTGCACCGACCAGTTGCAGGCGGCACCACTGGTTGCCATTGTTAGCAATGTGCGGCGTGCGGTTCTTATAATAGCCCCGATAGCCATGGAGGGCAGGGGTTTGCATCACTGGAAACCAAGTTTCTTCAAGAGCAATGATACATGGCAGCGTCGTCTGCCGCTGTATACCTGCTTTGGTGGCACACTGCACATCTGGTCAGGAACCAGTAGTGCCACTGCCACCGAACCGCATAGTGACTGGTGACTGCTTTTACTGGCTGATCTTACCCAATTCAGTGAAAATGAGTTTCTCGGACTCCAATGAAGAAAAGTTAATTAACAGTGTGGCAAAATATTCTGTAATTTGTGACGCACGACATGACGAATACAGAAATGTTTTAGTGAAAGATAACGTCTGGAAAGTTGTAGCACGAGAGTTAAATAAAACAAGTACATATATTCAACCAATTATTTACTAACAAATAGATTCATATGTGCATTAACAATTATTATATGAATATGCTAAAAAGGCAATAGTATATATGTTTCGTCTTACATAAATCATTATTTACAATCCATTGCTATTCACAACCCATTTTTAACTGCTGCCTCTTGCCACGCCACAGAACCGTACTCACTGATGAAGAAAATCTTTAAGTTTGTCTATAATTTCAAAAACACTGCTGTTTAGAAATCCTCCAATACGAGAAAAGCTATGCAGGTTTTTTTTTTTTTTTTTTTTTTTTTTTTTTTTTTTTTTTTTTTTTTTTTTTTGCCTGGTTGCTTAGTTAACACTATAGCTATAAAATGGAATACGATTTTCTTCAAGGTAACCATCTTGTAGCAAATTGGGTAAACAATGTGCCGACAAAACGAGGTCGTCAGCCTCGTCAGGTGCCACAGCAATAGGACTATAAAATACCCTAAATACTTGGCGTAATAGCCCAAAGGCGTTTTCTGACACTCAACAAGCATGGCATAATCCATAGTTATAGATCTGTTTGTCTCGATGTGATGTAGCAACTCCTCTGGAATAAGGTTTCCTCATACAATCACTAAGCACAAACACTGTCTCCTATCCGGAAATGTTGGTTGGTTTGTGGGATTGAAGGGACTAGACTGCTAGGGCCATCAGTTCCCTGTTCCAAAACCTTCAAACAACCACAAAGAATAAAAACGAACAATGGAGACAACAAGAGATGACACAGGACAAGACAGACTCAAACACAGACCAGACAAAAGGAATTAAAATCACACAGAGTGTGACAGTGGTTGGCCGACCATAGAGACCAAAAAAAGCCAACCACCAAGAAACATACTAAAAAACTCAGGCTAAAATCGTAGGCCAAAGGCCAGACTCAACACAAAATAAAGATTAAGTTATAAAAGCCCCCTGCATGAATAAAATGAAAAACTAAGCCTGCCATGGCAGTGTCATCTGTTAAAAGTGCAGGGAGTATATCAGGCAGCGCAAACGTCTGCCTGAGTGCAGTTAACAGGGGACAGGCCAACAAAATGTGGACCACCGTCAAAGCCAACCCGCAGCGACATAGAGACGGGTCCTCACGGTGCAGTAAATAGCTGTGTGTCAAGCGGGTGTGGCCAATGTGGAGCTGACAAAGGACAACTGAGTCCCATTGAGGGGCTTGCATGGAGGACTGCCAAACATTCGTCGTCTCCTTGATAGGACGGAGTTTTTTTGGTGTGGTCAGGTCGCATCATTCAGTGTCCCAAAGTTCAAAAAATTTGCCGTGCAAGACAGCTCGCAAATAAGTCTCGGGAGGCCAATGTCCAGAGATGGTTTACTGGTGGCCTGTTTGGCCAGTCGATCAACATGTTCATTGCCCGGTATTCCAACATGGCCTGCGGTCCACACAAAGACCACAGAGCAGCCGCAACGGGCAAGAGTATGGAGGGACTCCTGGACAGCCATCACCAGACGAGAGCGAGGGAAACACTGGTCGATAGCTTGTAAACCACTTGGGGAGTTGCTACAGATAATGCAGGACTCACATAGCAGGAGCGGATATAATCTAGGGCACGAGAGATGGCGACCAGCTCAGCAGTGCAAACACTGCAGCCAGCCGGCAATGAGTGTTGTTCGTAACGGTCCCCTAGAGTGAGAGCATAACCGACATGACCAGCAACCATCAAACCATCAGTGTAAACAACGCCAGAGTCTTGATACACGGCAAGGATGGAAAGAAAGCGGCGGCGGAAGGCCTCAGGAGGGACTGAGTCCTTCGGGCCCTGTGCAATTCGACCCAAAGGCATGACGGGGCACACACCACGGGGGTGTACGCAGAGGTGCCCGGAAAGGAGGTGGAAGAGAGAAAACCCCAAGCCCAGAGAGAAGCTCTCTGGCGTGGACCGCGATTGTACAACCCGACTGAGGCCGACGTTCTGGGAGATGGACGACCGACTGAGGGAACAGGAGACGATAATTAGGATGCCCAGGCAAGCTACAAACATGTGTAGCATAAGCGGCCAGTAAACGTTGGTGCTGTAACCACAGTGGAGGGACACCTGCCTCCACAAGTATGCTGTTCACAGGGCTGGTCCGGAAAGCTCCAGTGGCAAGTCGGATCCCACTGTGAAGAATGGGGTCCAGCACCCACAACACAGAAGGGGATGCTGAACCATAAGCCAGGCTCCCATATGGGGCAGGATTAATGCCTGGTAGAGCCGTAAGAAGGTAGATCGGTCAGCTCCCCAGCTGGTGTGGCTCAAGCATCCCAGAGCATTAAGATACCGCCAACACATCTGTTTAAGCTGCCGAGTATGAGGGAGCCAAGTCAACTGGGCATCAAAAACCACATCCAAAAACCAATGTGTCTCCACCACAGCAAGAGCTTCGCCGTCAAGATAAAGCCGTGGCTCAGGGTGAATTGTGCGTCACTGGCAGAAATGCCTAACGCAGGTCTTGGCAGCCGAAAGCTGGAAGCTATGCGCTACAGCCCAAGACTGCATCTTGCGGATAGCACCCTGCAGCTGACGTTCAGCAGCTGCAATGCCAATGGAGCTATAGTAGAGGCAGAAGTCGCCAGCATACAAGGAAGCTGAGACAGACGTTCCCAGCGCCACAGCGAGCCCATTAATTGCAATTAAAAACAGGCAGACACTTAAGACAGATCCTTGCGGTACCCCGTTCTCCTGAACTCGGGGGAACTATGGGAGGATGCAAGTTGCACGCGGAAGGTATGATGTGACAGAAAATTTTGTATGAAAATCGGCAGCAGACCATGAAGACCCCAACCATGAAGTGTAGAGAGGACGTGATGTCGCCATGTCATATCATATGCCTTCCACATGTCAAAAAAGACAGCGACAAGGCGCTGATGGTGGGCAAAGACTGTACAGATGGCAGGCTCCAGGCTCACCAGATTATCGGTGGCAGAGCGGCTCTTACGGAACCCACCCGGAGACAGAGCCAGAAGGCCCCGAGACTCGAGCACCCAACTAAGCCGCCGGCTCACCATGCGTTCGAGCAACTTGCAAAGAACGTTGGTGAGGCTAATGGGGCAGTAGCTGTCCACCTTCAGTGGGTTCTTGCCAGGTTTCAAAATGGGGATGACGATGCTTCCCCTCAATTGCGACCGGAACTCACCCTCAACCCAGATACGGTTTTAAAGGCCAAAGAGGCATCGCTGGCAGTCCACTGAGAGGTGTTTGAACATCTAACAGTAGATTAGATCGGGCCCGGGAGCTGTATCAGGGCAAGCGGCTAGGGCACTTTGGACTTCCCACTCACTGAACGGAACACTGTAGGTTTCAGGATGGCGCGTGTGAAATGAAAGGCTCCGACGTTCCAAATGCTCTTTAATGGAGCGGAAGGCCAGTGGGTAATTCACAGAAGCAGAACTCTGAGCAAAATGCTCTGCTAAGCAGTTGGAAATTGTGTCGGGGTCAGTAAAAACTGCTCCATTCAGTGACAGCGCAGGGACGCTAACAGGGGTCCGATAGCCTAATCTTGGCCCAAATCTGTGATGGAGAGATATGGAGGCCAATGGTGGAGACTTAACTTCCCAGCACTCCTGCTTGTGTTGGCGAATGATGAGGCGGGCCTTCGCACGGAGCCTCTTAAATTCGATGAGGTGTTCTAATGAGGGATGCTGCTTGTGATGCTGGAGCGCCCGCCTGCGATCTTTAATCACCCCGGCGATCGCAGGCAACCACCAAGGCACAGTCCTCTGCTGAGGGGACCCAGAAGAACGGGGAATGGCAGATTCTGTAGCAGTAACAATGCCGGTGGTGACCAAGTGAAACACCGCATCAATGGCTTCATTGGAAAGAGGCTCAATAGCGGCAATGGAGGACAAGAAGTCCCAGTCAGCCTTATTCATAGCCCATCTGCAAGGGTGCCCAGAAGAGAGACGCTGTGGCAGTGACAGAAAGATCAGAAAGTGGTCACTACCACACAGGTCGTCACGCGCACTCCATTGGACAGACGGTAAGAGGCTAGGGCTGCAGATCAAAAGGTCGATGGCTGAGTGCGTGTCATGTGCCACACTGAAATGTGTGAAGGCACCATCATTTAAAATGGAAAGGTCGAGCTGTGCCAATACATGCTCAATGGTGCTGCCTCTGTCCGTTGCCACTGATTGACCCCACAGAGGGTTATGGGCGTTGAAGTCGCCCAGTAACAGGAAAGTTAAATATGCTCACTATTTTTTATTTACTTATATTTGGCATATTTCGTGACAGTACCTTTTCTGTGAAATGGTTACAAGATTATATTTGTCTTGGCTTCAGTTGTCTAGTGGAAGTACGATTCCACAATGCAGTTTTGTCGGCTACAGAAATGACCTGGTTCAATGCATTTGCCTCATTTTTGGTGCTTCAAATACCATTTCTTCGAATGTGGTTTCTTCAAAGTTTATATAAAAAAATAGTAACATAATTCATTTTTTTCTGTTCACTAACAAATTATTTTGACGGCGACCTGCACATTGTTCTACCATCAACACACACCAAGAGTTCACTGCCGACTGACTGCAGTCAAAGACTACTCCAGCGTCAAAGACATTTTACACAACACACAAGCTTCCACTTGTAATCAGTCTCTTTGATATTCTTCGTCACATCTACTAATGGTAATCAATATGCTGTCACTCTCAAAAATATAAGTAAATTAGCATATAATAAGGCAAATTACAATAAAAAAATTCTGACAAAAATATAAGAAAAGATTTACAATTTGGTATCGACAAATCTGGTAGAAAATAACACATCTCCCAGATCCATTACAAAAGGTGGCAGCAATTGGGCTATCAGTGCAGCCAGGATGTGCTGTGGGACATCACCATCCGGTGGAAGATACAGACTGCAGACAGTAACAGCCTGAGGCATCCACACCCGGACAGTGACAGCCTCTACAGGTGTTTGTAGAGGGACAGACTCGCTGTGAAGAGAGTGAAGGACATAGATGCAGACGCAAGATACCCTTTCATATGCTGCCCAGTTCTTATAATAACCCCAATAGTCATGGAGGGCAGGGGTTCGCATCTCTGGAAACCAAGTTTCTTCAAGAGCAATGCAGAAGAAAGGGTGAAGGCTGAGAAGTTGTCGGAGCTCAGCAACATGGTGGAAGAAACCGCTGCAGTTCCATTGGAGGATGACATTGTCCATGGCTGAGGAAGGCGTGAAGGGACTGAAGAGGCAAATTACGTTGCTGGGTCACCTGCCACCACCAATCGAGTACCAACAGGAGCGACATCCATCACGTCCGAGGGACCGGCGAGATCGAGGTCCTCAGTGGACGCAAGAATCTCCACCTCATCCTCTGACGCAGAGCTTGTAGGTAGTGGTGGAGTAGGTGCCACCGCAGGTGCCTTGGTCTTAGGGGTCTTCAATTTCGCTATCTCGCGCTGTTCCTTTGGTTGCCCTTGCTGGGAGGGCTTTTTTAAGTCAGTCTCCGGGACTGAAGAGGATCGCGAAGCTCGACGACCGGCGACCTGTGGCTTCTTCAGCCACTGGTGGGTGTCTGCTGTGCCGCTGGTAGGAACCTGGAAAGGGAGTGACCTCTAAGGGATCCCTTCCGAGCGAGAGGTGCCAAAGACGACTTAAGCTTCTCCGGCTTAGAAGTGGGGACTGGTGTTCCTGGTGGTTGAGGGGGTGCTGCTCCCGAGGTAGGTGGTGTGGGAGCAACATTGAGAGAAGTGGCCCCCACCGTCAAGGGGCAGGTGTGGTCCTCCGGCTCTGAGATCTGACAGTATGTGGTGCAGCTATGGAAACTGTAGCAGGAGTGACAGTGGCGGCATAAGATGACATCATGCGTATTTGATGAAGTTGTTCAAATTTCCGCTTAGCCTCAGTGTAGGTCAGTCGATCCAGGGTCTTGTATTCCATTATTTTCCGTTCCTGCTGTAGAATCTTACAGTCCAGCGAGCAAGGGGCATGGTGCTCTCCACAGTTGACACGGTTGAGAGGCGGGGCACATGGAGTATCAGGATGGGATGGTCGACCACAATCGTGACATATGTGGCTGGAAGCACAGCGGGAAGACATATGGCCGAACTTCCAACACTTGAAGCACCGCATCGGGGGAGGGATATATGACTTGACATCACAATGGTACGCCATCACCTTGACCTTCTCAGGTAGTGTGTCACCCTCGAAGATGAAGGCACCGGTGGCAACTTGATGATCTCTCGGACCTCGGTGGACGCGCCGGACAAAATGGACACCTCGTCGCTCTAAGTTGGCAGACTGTAAAAGAAGATCTCTGAGGAAAATAATGCCCTGGACTATATTTAAGTTTTTATGGGGGGTGATAGTAACAGAAACATCCCCCAGCTTTGTACAAGCGAGCAAGGCTCGTGACTGGGCAGAGGATGCTGTTTTTATTAAGAC
The DNA here is from genome assembly GCF_021461385.2 of Schistocerca piceifrons. Classification (NCBI taxonomy): domain Eukaryota; kingdom Metazoa; phylum Arthropoda; class Insecta; order Orthoptera; family Acrididae; genus Schistocerca; species Schistocerca piceifrons. The sequence continues at coordinate 552,168,271 of NC_060143.1, forward strand.
TGACCCTGACCACATTTTGGACAAGCCCTCCACCTCCCCGAACTTGTCCTCTAAATGCTCTACAAAGAACTGAGGCTTCACAGACACAAAGGATTCCCTGTCAGCTCTGGTACAGATGAGATACCGGGGTGAATACGTTTCACTGTCATTCATAGCCTTTCGTTCCTCCCATGGTGTGGCCAGGGAGAGTAACGATATGGGGTCATAAACATTAGCTTTAAAGTGAGCCCTCGAACGCTTAGAGACTGCTGGTGGTTGGCCACCAGCAAGAGAAGATGTGCCACACTTCACTGCGTGCCATCCATCCTGATGCCACCTACTCCGAGCAAGGGCCCTCCCCACAGGCGCCACCCAGCCACAGCAAGGGCCACCTGCCAGGATGTCCATTGCTGGGAGTCCTGATGCCCCAGGGAGATGGGCATCTACTCCTTGGCATACGTGGGGAGTTAACGGCGCAGGCATCAGTAGAGCGATCCCCGTGTTGTCAGGGGGCTACAACCAACAGGGTACATGGCGGCCCCACCACAACGGACTGGTTACTGTGCTGGTTTCTAGGTGCAATAAAGTCAATGGTTGTCGCCTCCACAAAAAACAACACTGCACAGTGCATAGTGGAAATTGCACCCAGGAACGCATTCTTGCCAGGAGATGGAGAACGAGCGGGACAGTAATGCGACGACGATAAAGCTGGCTAGAGGTCTCAATGCATGATGGACAAAAAGCACCATGTAAGGTGCCCTTCCCCAATTGGCTCGTTCTGCGGAAGAATTTGGAAAGATGGAGGCCAAACCCGAGAGGGGACCATCACAGAGGCCAAAACATTTGAGACTCCTTTTAATCGCCTCCTACGACAGGCAGGAATACCGCAAGCCTATTCCTACCCCCGAACCCACAGGGGGATCCGGAAATGTCGTAGTTTCACAGCTGTGCCTGGCAAACATTTTGGTGGAGGTATATTAAACTCCTTTGCGGCTATTTTCTTGCCCATAACCGATTTCTGAAATATACCGTTATCAGACTCTTTTCTGTAAGTGTCGACATCAATGCTAAGGAATTTACAATTTGCATCCACAATAGCCAACAGAACAATTGAAAAAAAAAATCTTTGTAACTAAAAAACAGAGATCCACTTTTCTCTGGTGTCCTTATGCGAACATGTTTTCCATCTATAATGCCTACACAATTAGGTATATTCCATTTAAGCCAAAATTCTTCTTCAATATGTCTGAAATCTAATTCATTAGAAGATGGCATCAACATGGGCAGCAGCCTCATTCTTAATATCCTCAAACCATTTTTAACAACTCTTGATATGCAAGATGGCGGTATACGATAGGCAAAAGATAAAGACCGGTAACTTTCCCTTGTGGCCAAGAATCTGAAACAAACGAAAACATACAGGTAATATAATTTCTATTTGTAGGTTATGACTGTAAGAAGAAGTGGAAATTTTTAAGGGATGGTTACCAGAGATTCGAGAAGAGAAGCAAATTAGGAACAGGCTCTGCTGCCTCAAAAAATCCAAAAACAAAAAAGACACGAACAGCTATCGTTCCTTGACAGTGTTCCACAACACACATCTGGAGAAACAAATATTACATTGACATCATCACAGACAACAATACAAGAAAGCCAAGAAGACAGTAGAGATCGAACTCTTAACTGGACCTATCGGCATCACAGAAAGAAGATACAGCAGAAACACATGCAATAGAAAATAGTGATGAAACATCTGTGGTAACAAACAATGAATGTTATGTGCCAGCACGGAAAAGAAAACACAGTAAAGTTCGTCGTAATGACGATACAATATTAAAAATGTGGAAAGAAAGGAGTGAAATTAGGTAAAAATTCACTAACAACGTTTATGGAACACAAAGATGATGATATTGACTTATTTTTCCATCACATCAGCACAGTTGTAACTAGTTTACCTCCAGTTTATAAGGCAGAAGCCAAAAGAAAAGTTAGTACAATCATTTCTGAAATAATGGCAGCAGAATGCAACACACATCAGCCAAGTGATAACAGCAGCCCTTCAACCTCCACAACTATCTCACAAAGTCTTGGAACTGCAGCACAATCTAATAATGTATAACATTTTGTGGACTTACCTCAGAGACAAATATAATTTTTCCTTCTGCAATTATTGCATTTCTTAGACGCTGAGGTTTTATGTCATCTTTAATAAAACTGATCATGAAATTGAACTGTCTTATTCAAACAACAGTAGCCGCACCTTAATTATTATCTGGACACATTAAAGAGACAGAGGCAGCACTGGGAGAAGTGCACAGACTTACAAAGAGATTATGTAGAAAATTAAAAAAATAAATTGTACAAAAATGTCTAATTTCATAGTTGGGTCAGAAACTTTTTGACTACCTCTGTATGTGCTGTACCTGCTGCTGCAACTGACAGATAGGGATATACAAACATGGCCTGCACCTGACTAGGAGAGGAAGGACAGATCAACTGAGCATCTTCCAGAAAAAGCATGGAGGAGAACATGAAAACAGACAAAATCCCTGGGCTTACTGGAGTCAGTGAGACACTTTTTTTAGCTTACGGTCAGGCTACAGAAAGACAGTCTTTAAAGAAAACAGAACTGAACATGACTATAATATATGTAGTAGTTTCCATAAAAGTAAAATTAATTTACTTCATCAGAACATCATGGGGCTGTAAAACAAGATAGATGTGCTTCTTGTATGTCTAGAAAAAAAGGTGAAAAATTGTGAAATGAGATGTTCTGTGTATCTCTGAATACCACATCACCACAGAGACAGAAAATATGAATGTAAGGGATCACAAACTACAATCTTTTACATGTAGAGTGAACATGAAAAGAGGAGTTTGCAACATATGTAAAAATTGGACTCAAAATCAAAAAGCAGTTTTGTGTAGATCAGAACCCACAGACATGTGCTTGTGAGTTGTTATTGCAGAATACTTTTCTTGTGATTGTTATGTCTAAATTGCCTCTAGGAAATCATTTCTGAGAAATCAGGATGCCTCATCGAGCTTCCTGTCAGACAAAAAACAGTAGTGTGTGGAGATTTCAGTGTAAATTTCTTAAGAGAGACAAACAGGGAAAATGAACTGGAATCATTATTTGGGTGTTCCAATCTAATTTTGTTGATTAATTTTGTGACTTTTGTGCAGCAAGTTTGCAGGACACAGATACAGAAATTAATTTCTACAGAATTGTTAATGGACTCCCTGATCATGATGCACAATTAATTGAAATAAACAATGCAGAATCTTTCACACACGGACAAAGAACACGTGCTAAAACTTAGAGCAAATGATAAAACTCACCCACATGAATAAAACAAAAAACTAAAGCTGCTGTTGAGGCATTGTTGCCCAACACCAAAGGTAGGGTGCTGGGAAAGTTAAAAGTCCGCCGCAGAGTGGCTAAAAGTGGGCAGTCCAGCAAGAGGTGGACGATTGTCATTCGTGAGCCACAGCGAGGCCAAGGTAAGTCCTCGTGACGGAGGAGGTAACCATGTGTCAGCCACATATGGTCAATGCAGAGCTGACAGAGAACCACAGAGCCAGTAAGAGGTGTGCACAGAGGTCTTCCACACATTCATAGTTTCCTTAATGGCATGCAGCTTGCTGTGTAAACTGAGGTTATGCCATTCTGTCTCCCAAAGCCACAAAACCTTGCGGTGTAATACTGAACGCAGGTCAGTTTCTGAGAAGCCGATCTCCATACGAAGTTTCCAGGTAGCCTGTTTGGCCAGCCTGTCAGCAAGTTCAATGCCTGAGATTCTGATGTGACCTGGGGGTCCAGACAAACACCACTGAACGACTGGACCATTCCAGGGCATAGATGAACTCCTCAATGGTCACTACCAAAGGATGACAGGGGTAGCACTGGTTGATAGCTTGTACGCTGCTCAAGGAGTCCGTACACAGGAGAAATGACTCGCCTGGGCATGATCGGATGTGCTCAAGAGCACAAGATATGGCCGTCTGCTCTGCAGTGGAAACACTGCAGGTATCTCGTAAGGAGTGCTGTTCTGTATGTCCTCCATGAAGATAGGAAAAGGCAACATGGCCATCAAGCCATCTGTGTAAACCACTTCATGGCCCCACTATACGTCGAGAATCGAGAGGAAGCGACAGCAGAGAGTCGCAGGGTTAACTGAGTCCTCAGGGCCATGTGAAAGGTCCAGGTAAAGCCGTGGCCTAGGTGCATACCATGGAGGAGTATGTGAATGGACCTCAAGTATAGGTAGTAAAAGCAAGGACTCCAGTTCTGTAAGAAGGGATCGGACATGAATTACAACTGGAAGCCATGACCTGGGCTGCTGATAAGGGAGATTAACCGCTATGGATGGGAAAAGGAGATGGTAATTCAGATGCGCAGGAGAACTACAAAAATATGCAACGTAACTGGAGAGCAATTGAGCATGCCTAACCTGTAATGGAGGGACTCCGGCCTCCATCAAGACACTTGTCACTGGACTCGTCCTAAAAGCTCCTGTCACTAGGCAAACGCCACAGTGGTGCACTGGGTCGAGTAAACGCAAAGCTCAGGGTTCCACTGAACCGTAAACCACACTCCATAGTCGAGGTAGGATTGAACAACGGCTCTGTAGAGATGCAGCAGCGTAGAGCAATCTGCACACATGTTGGTGTTGCTCAGGCAGTGGAGGGCACTGATGTGCTGCCAGCACTTCTGCTTAAGCTGATGAAGGTGAGGGAGCCAAGTCAATCGGAGATCAAAAACCAGTTCTAAGAATCAATACGTCTCCACTACAGTGAGTGGATCGTCATTACGGTAAAGTTCTGCTTCCAGATAAAAGGTATTACGATGACAGAAATGCATAACAAATGACCCTGCGGCCGAAAACTGGAAACCGTAAGCTAGAGCCCAGGACTGCACCTTGTGGATGGCTCCCTGTAGGCACCGCTCAGCAACACCAGTACTAGTGGAGCAGTACAAAATGCAGAAGTTGTCTGCATACAGAGAAGGTGAGACGGACGGCCCTACAGCTGCTGCTCAACCACTAATGGTCACTAAAAATAGAGACTCTCAATACAGAGGCCTGCAGGATCCTATTCTCCTGGATATGGGGTGAACTATGGGAGGCACCAACTTGGACATGGAAAGTACGAAGCAACAGGAGGATATTCTGGATAAAAATCTGGAGCAGGTCTCAAAGACGCCACTAGTATTATTTGGCAAGGATATCATGTTGCCAGGTTGGGTCATACGCTTTTCGTAAATCAAAAAAAGATGGCAACTAGGTGTTGGTGTCTGGAAAAGGATGTTTGGACGGCATACTCTAGGGACGCAAGATTATCAGTGGTAGAACAAGCCTGGCAGAAGCCGCCCCCACAGCAGAGCCAGTAGGCCACGTGACTAGGACCCAACACAACTGCCGACACACCATATGTTCCAGCAGTTTACAAAGAACGTTGTTGAGGCTGATGGGCCAATAGCTATCCACATCAAGCAGGTTTTTACCGGGTTTAAGCACCAGAATGATGGTGCTCTCCCGCCATTGTGATGGAAAGATGTCATCACACCAAATCCGATTGAAGATGATGATGAGATGTCACTTGTGGTCAGATGAGACATGTTTGATCATCTGACCGTGGATCCGATCTGGCCCAGGAGTTGTGTCAAGGTAATGTGCAAAGGCATAGAGGAGCTCCCATTTTGTAAATGGGGTGTTATAGGGTTCACTGTGGCCTGTAGTGAACGAGAGGACTTTCCCTTCCATCTGCCGATTGAGGGTGTGAAAGGCTTTGGGGTAGTTCTCCGACACAGAGGCTCAAGCAAAGCGGTCAACAAAGTGCTCAGCAATGGCTTTTGCATCGGTAGATAACACGCCATTGGTGTTAATGCCAGGGACACCTGATGGGGTCTGGTACCCAAAAAGACATCTGATCTTCGTCCAGAGTTGGGAAGGAGATGTATGGCACCCAATGGTCTACACTTATCTCTCCCAACACTCCTACTTCTTTCTTTTGACAAGCTGGCGATCGCAGGAACGGAGTCGCTTAAAGGCTATGAGGTGCTCCAGGGAAGGGTGTCGCTTATGCCGCTGTAGAGCTCACCGACACTCCTTAATTACTTCAGCAACTTCCGGCGACCACCAGGGGACTGTCTTATGCCTCAGGCACACTAAAGAGTGAGGGATCGCGTATCCTGCTGCAGAAACAATTGTGCTAGTCATTTGCTCAACCATCACATCGATGTTAACATGTGGGGGAGAGATTCAGCGGTGACAGCAGAGGTGAAAGTTTCCCAGTCCGCCTTGTTCAAAGCCCATCTGGGCAGGCGTCTGTGTGCCTGATGCTGGAGCAGTGACAGGAAGATGGGGAAGTGGTCACTGCCACACAGTTCGTCATGTGCTCTCCAGTGGATAGATGGGAGAAGTCCTATGTCGCAAATGGAAAAATAAATGGCCAGGTAGCTACCACGAGCCACACTGAAATTTGTGGCGGCCCCAGTACTTAAGAGGCAGAAGTCGAACTGAGGCAGCAAAGTTTCGACATCTCTGCCTCGGCCAGTAAGCACGGTGCCACCCCACATGGGGTTATGGGCATTAAAATCTCCCAGAAGTAGGAGAGGTTTAGCAAGATGATCGATCAGTGCAGCTAATACATTCAGGGGTACTGCATCATCTGGAGGAAGATGTACATTGCAGACAGTTATTTCCTGTGTTGTCCTTATTCTGACGGCCACAGCTTCAAGAGGGGTTTAAGGGGCAAACTTTCACTCCAGGCTGAGTTTAGGACATAAACGCAAACTCCACCTGACACTCAATTCTAGTCACTACGGTTCCTGCAATATCCCTTACAGCTTCAGAGGGGAGGGATCCGCATTTCAGCGAACCAAGTTTCCTGGAGGCCAATGCAGAAAGCAGGTGTAAAGCTTAACAGTTGCCATAGCTCAGACAGGCAGTGGAAAAAACCACCGCAATTCCACTGGAGGATGACATCATCATGAGACTGGGAAGGCATAGAACATTTAATGAAGCAGTTTACGCCTCAAGCATCACCTGCTGCAACCAACTTATTGCCTGAGAAGTCTATATCTATTGTGTCTGAGGGTCCAGCGAGATCTAGGTCCTCAGCCGACGCCAGTTTCTCCACTTTATCCCTAGACGCAGAGCTTGTAGGTAGTGGTGGCTTGGGTGCCACCGCAATGTCCTGAGTCTTAGGCTGTATCCTACGTGAGTGACAGAAGTGAGCGACTTCTGGATACGCGACACTCCAGTGACAAGCAGCATCAATGGGCAAAAAGCTTAGGTGTCCTGCGTGCGAGCAACCATGTCACATTACAAGATGGCTGCTTCGAGCCAACCAGCTGTTTCTATAAAACAGCGTCCCTAACTTGTAGAATACTGTAGCTGGAGAGTAAGGCTACAGAATTAGGTTTACTTAAGAAAATGTATGGAAGTGAAACATGGACAATAAATAATTTGGACAAGAAGAGAAAAATGGTTCAAATGGCTCTGAGCACTATGAGACTTAACATCTGTGGTCATCAGTCCCCTAGAACTTAGAACTACTTAAACCTAACTAACCTAAGGACATCACACACAGTCATGCCCGAGGAAGGATTCGAACCTGCGACCGTAGCAGTCGCGCGGTTGCGGACTGAGCGCTTAGAACCGCAAGTCCACTGCGGCCAGCGACAAGAAGAGAATAGAAGCTTTAGAAATGTGGTGCTACAGAAGAATGCTGAAGATTAGATGGGTAGATCACATAACTAATGAGGAGGTATTGAATAGGATTGGGGAGGAGTTCGTGGCACAAATTGACAGGAAGAAGGGAGGAATGGTTACTATGTGACTAATTACACTAAATATAACTGTAAGTACCCACAGATTGATACCAATGTACAAAAGCTAGCTGTGATGTAGGGGTAGTGTGTAGAGTTCTTGATCATGTGTTAGGACAAGGTCAGGGGTTCGATTCCGGGCCGTTATTTTTACTGACTCAGTTACAATTCTGAATACTACGTTTTATGTATACTGTTTACATTGCATCGTTAAGTATATTTTTAAGGTCTTTCCAAAGAACTTGAGCTTCACACATATCCCAGTATATCACACACATTTAATGCCAAATAAATTACAATGAACCATGAAATGTTACAGATGTTTGATATTGCAAACGTAATTCATCAGCAGTCAATTACTCTAAATAGTCTGTAAAAGTAAAGCTTACAAAATTTTTGAAAAGAAAGTCAAACATTTTGTGTAATGATTTGTCTAAAAGTATGAAATAAAAAAATATAAGGGAAACATTTGGTGCACCTCATTTTCTGTTCATGATTTCGAGCGCCATTCAAAGGCATGTACAATGTTTCTCTGATCTACTTATTTCTTTTACACAATCATTTCATAAAATATTTGACTGATTTCTTCCATTTTTTAATTTCAAGTTTTATTCAGAAAGTATGATCTTTCTGACTCCTTGGTAGCCTCCCTAACATACTTGACTCGAAGGAAGCCTTTTTGACATTTAAATACTGCAACAATGTATCTTTTTATGTGCAAAATAGTTAGGTCTTGAACATATGAAATTTTTGACACTTCATTTACATAGCTTGGCAGCAGCTTTTTGTGAAATATTTGAATTTTTCCTCAGTTTATTAATGAAGTTTTTATTAATTACCCTGATTACTTTCAAGCAGATAAATATTTTCATGCCAAACTACACCTCATGCTGGTCACTGATACCCTGTTTTTTTTTTTTTTTTTTTTTTTTTTGTTTTTTTTTTTGTGGTTTTAGGGCGCACAACTTCAATGGTCACTAGCGCCCAGACTACGTTAAGAATGCACCGCGAGGCACAAGTTTAAAACAACAACTAAAAGGGAAAACACGATAAAAGACAGACTGACAGGCATAGGATTAAAAAAACAGCATAATCAAATGTCCTTAGAGAGGTTTGTCAAACTGATAAAACGAAGAACGCGAGCAGCTGCTCGTGGGTCATCCGCTAAAATGGCATCTAGAGTACATGGCAGGCCAAGATCAAGACGCAGTGTGTTAAAATCCGGACAGGACGTTAAAATGTGGCGGACCGTCAGCAATTGTCCTCATGGGCAGAACGGTGCCGGCGCAGCCGTCAGCAGATGGCGATGGCTGAACCGGCAGTGTCCAATGCGTAACCGGGCCAAAACGATCTCCTCCCGCCGAGAAGGGCGGGAGGAGGACGTCCAAGCCGCAAGAAGAGGTTTCAAGGCCCGAAGCTTGTTGTACGTAAGTGCAGCCCAATCGGCATGCCACAGCGATAAAATGCACCGACAAATTACCCTGCTACAATCCGACGAAGGGACACAACAAGAAGCTGTCCGAGGCTGGAGGACCGCAGCCTTGGCCGCGGCATCTGCAGCTTCGTTCCCAGGGATACCGACGTGGCCAGGAACCCACATAAAGCTAACCGGAGAACCGACGTCCACCAGCGGCTGCAGAGAGTGTTGGATCCGGTGCACGAAAGGGTGAACCGGATACGGATCACTGAGGCTCTGGATGGCGCTCAGGGAATCTAAGCAGATGACATAAGCAGAATGTCGGTGGCGGCAGATGTAAAGAACAGCCTGGTAGAGGGCAAAGAGCTCAGCTGTGAAGACCGAACAATGGCCATGGAGCCGGTATTTGAAACTTTGTGCCCCGACAATAAAGGAACACCTGACCCCGTCATTGGTCTTTGAGCCATCTGTATCAATGAAGGTCATATTAATGAACTTCGAACGAAGTTCGACAAAATGGGAGTAGTAGACCGAACCGGGGGTAACCTCCTTTGGGAGCGAGCTGAGGTCAAGGTGAACCCGAACCTGAGCCTGGAGCCAAGGAGGCGTGTGGCTCTCACCCACTCGAAAGGTTGCAGGGAGTGAAAAATTAAGCTGTTGAAGGATGCGACGAAAGCGAACTCCAGGGGGTAGCAGAGCAGAGACATACAACCCGTATTGACGGTCGAGAGAGTCGTCAAAAAAGGAACGATAAGACGGGTGGTCGGGCATTGACAGTAGCTGACAGGCATACCGACAAAGCAGTATATCGCGCCGGTAGGTGAGTGGCAATTCGCCAGCGTCAGCATGAAGACTCTCTACGGGACTAGTATAAAATGCTCCGATCGCAAGTCGTAAACCCCGATGTTGTATGGAGTTGAGGCGGCGTAAGATGGATGGCCGTGCAGAGGAGTATACGAAGCTCCCATAATCCAGCTTGGAGTGGACGATCTACCGATATAGACGAAGTAGGACGGTTCGATCCGCTCCCCACGACATACCACTGAGAACACGGAGGACATTTAAAGAACGGGTACAACGGGCAGCCAAATATGACACATGTGGAGACCAGCTAAGTTTCCTGTCAAATGTAAGACCTAAAAATTTTGTTGTCTCCACGAATGGGAGAGCAACGGGACCGAGTCGTAAGGACGGTGGGAGAAACTCTTTGTAGCGCCAGAAGTTAATACAGACCGTCTTCTCGGCAGAAAAACGGAAGCCATTGGCGACACTCCAGGAGTAAGGACGGTCAAGAGAACGCTGAAGACAGCGCTCCAGGACACGTGTACGCTGCGCACTGCAATAGATGGTAAAATCGTCCACGAAAAGCTGGGAGGCAATCCATTATTGGATTGATCGCTATGGCGAAGAAAGCGACGCTCAAAACTGAGCCCTGTGGCACCCCATTCTCCTGGTGAAAGGTGTCCGACAGGACAGAACCCACACGTACCCTGAACTGTCGATCCATTAAAAAGGAACGAATAAAAAGAGGGAGGCGACCGCGAAGACCCCATGTATGCATGGTGCGGAGAATGCCCGCCCTCCAACAGGTGTCGTAAGCCTTCTCCAAATCAAAGAACACAGCCGCGGTCGGGCGCTTCCGCAAGAAGTTATTCATAATGAAGGTCGACAAGGTAACCAGATGGTCAACAGCAGAGCGGCGCCTATGAAATCCACATTGTACATTGGTAAGTAGACGTCGAGACTCGAGCAGCCAAACCAAACGAGAGTTAACCATTCGCTCCATCACTTTACAGACACACCTGGTAAGCGAGATGGGTCGATAACTGGAAGGCAAGTGCTTGTCCTTCCCCGGTTTAGGAATCGGGACAAATCACAGACTCGCACCAACATGCGGGAACATGTCCCTCAGTCCAGATGCGATTGTAAGTACGAAGAAGAAAACCTTTACCCGCAGGAGAAAGGTTCTTCAGCATCTGAATATGAATAGAATCAGGCCCTGGAGCGGAGAACCGTGACCGGGCAAGTGCGTTTTCGAGTTCCCGCATGGTGAATGGGGCATTATAACTTTCACGATTCGAGAAGCGGAAGTTAGGTGGCCTAGCCTCCTCTGCCTGTTTGCGGGGGAGGTAGGCAGGGTGGTAATGAGCGGAGCTCAAAACCTCTGCGAAAAAGCAGCCGAAGGCATTGGAGACATCCTCCGGGGCCACAAGGACGTCATTCGCGACCATCAAGCCAGAAACTGGTGAGTGGACCTTAGTGCCAGATAGCCGGCGCAGGCTACCCCAGACAACAGAAGAAGGAGTAAAACTGTCGAAGGTGCTTGTGAAAGCAGCCCAGCTGGCTTTCTTGCTTTCTTTAATAATACGACGACACTGTGCACGTAATCGTTTATAAGTGATACAATTTGCCACTGTAGGGTGGCGTTTAAAGGTGCGTAAAGCACGTCGACGAGCACGAAAAGCGTCTCTACATGCTGCGGTCCACCAGGAGACCGGTACGCGACGTGGAGAAGAAGTAGGGTGAGGGATGGAATATTCAGCAGCAGTGAGAATTACTTCCGTGAGGTGTGTGACCTGACGATCGCAGCTTGTGAAGGTTTGATCCTGAAAGGTCGCCCTGGAAGAGAAGAGCCCCCAGTCTGCTTTGGAGATGTTCCAACTAGATGAGCACGGGGAGGGGGTATGCTGCAGGAGATGGATAACACACGGGAAGTGGTCGCTCGAATATGTATCAGAAAGTGCATACCACTCAAACCGGCGTGCAAGTTGGGTAGTACATATAGAGAGGTCTAAATGGGAATAGGTGTGAGATGTGTCCGAAAGAAAAGTAGGGGCGCCAGTATTGAGGCAGACAAGATTGAGCTGGTTGAAAAGGTCTGCTAACAGGGAGCCCCTCGGGCAGGATGCTGGAGAGCCCCAAAGGGGATGGTGGCATTGAAGGCTCCAGTCAACAAAAATGGGGCAGGTAGCTGAGCAATAAGCTGCATCATGTCTGCTCTGGTAACGGCAGATGACGATGGAGTGTAGACGGTACAAATGGAAAATGTAAAAGTGGGGAGAGTAATGCGGATGGCAACTGCCTACAGGCCGGTGTGCAACGTGATGGGATCGTAGTAAATATCATCCCGGACCAGCAACATAACCCCTCCATGAGCCGGAATACCTACCACAGGGGGTAGGTCAAAACGCACAGAGGTGTAGTGTGCCAAGGCAATTTGATCGGATGGGCGTAGCTTCGTTTCCTGGAGGGCTACGACGAGCGGACGGTGCAAGCTGAGCAGCAACGTCAAGTCCTCTCGGTTGGAGCGAATGCTGCGAATATTCCAGTGAGTAAGTGCCATCGTAAGAAGAAAAGGAAGATAAAAGAAGGGGTCACCTCGAAGGCCGCTGAGGGCCTGGCTTCAAGCGAGCACTACCGCCGCTATCAGTAGGCGGACAGTCATCGTCCATTGGGTCTATAGGTTCATCGGCCATCTTGGTAAGATGGCCGGGAGGGGGAGCTTCCTCCGCCGGTGAACAGCCAGATGTTCGGCTACCAGCGGTGCGGCCCGGCGAAACGGATGACGGCCTGGGGCGGCAACTGCTGGGTGGCGCAGGAGAAGAAATGCGCCGTGGCGGAGAAGGAGAACTGTGCTTCCTATGAGCCTTCTTGGAAGGTCGTTTGGTGGAAGTACCGGTCGAAGGCTGGGAGGTCGAAGTACATAGGAAGTCTGCATGGGATGGTTCCTTCTTGAAGGCCCGTGCATCTGACTTCTGGGTCTTCGTCTTAGCAGAAGCTGATGAAGGGGCTGGTGTCTGTGGGGTGATGGGAGGAAGAGGAGACGTCGACCGCACGATCTTAGCACTGGCCGAACGGACGACCGTGGTGCTGAAGGTCAGATCGCATGTCTGGGTTGCCACCTCCCTGGTAGTCCGAGGAGAGGCGAGGACAGTACTGTATTTCCCCGCTGGGAACAGCGTGGGCTTCCTACTAGTAAATAGCTTGCGAGCAGCCGAGGTGGACACTTTCTCTTTGACCCGAATTTCTTGGATACAGCGTTCTTCCTTATAGACGGGACAGTCGCGGGAGGATGTGGCATGGTCACCCTGACAGTTCACACAATGAGGAGACGGAGGTGGACAGTCACCCTCATGGGCATCCCTGCCACAAGTGACACATTTAGCCGCATTGGAACAAGACTGTCGAGTGTGATTGAAACACTGACACTGGTAGCAGCGCGTAGGTGTCGGGACATAGGGGCAAACAGAAATAACCTCGTAGCCCGCCTTGATGCGCGATGGCAGCTTAACACTATCAAAGGTCAAGAAAAGTGTCCGGGTCGGTACAAGGTCATTGTTGACCTTTTTCATGACCCTATGGACAGCCGTCACGCCCTGCTCAGCGAGGAAAGATTGAATCTCCTCGTCAGTCAATCCGTCGAGGGAGCTAGTATAGACCACACCACGAGACGAATTCAAAGTTCGGTGAGCCTCCACCCGGACAGGGAACGTGTACAGGAGTGTGGCCCGAAGCAGTTTTTGTGCCTGAAAGGTGCTCTCAGTTTCTAGTAATAAGGTACCGTTATGCAACCTGGTACAAGATTTGACAGATCCGGCTATGGCATCTATGCCCTTCTGGATAACGAAAGGGTTGACAGAGGAAAAATCCTTTCCGTCCTCAGAGCGAGAAACGACGAGGAACTGTGGGGCAGGCGGTAGTACTTTTGTCACTGGTGGCAGGTCAAGTTTCCGTTTATGGGCAGAAGTCGAGAGAGAAGAAGAGAAATCCATTGCGGAGGAATCCCCCATGATTACCAGCGTCTCCGATGGCGTGCTCCTTCCTTGTGGGGACCCTCTCAGAGGGCACTCCCGCCTTAGGTGAATGTTTACACCTCAGGTCACACCTCCCGAGAAACAGACGGAGGGACCAATCGGCATGGTCAGAAGGTATCAGCTCAGGCAATTACCCCTCCTTGGGCCTGGCCTTTACCAGGGGGTACGTGCGTGCCTTACATGTCTACCCAGGGCGGGGAATTACGCGTTACCCTGTCACCGGCTACGCGTGCGAACGTGTGGGTCGGCCTTCAGGCGCGCACAGGGAGGAAGGAAGAAGAGGAAAAAGGAGAGAGAGAGAGAGGGAGAGAGAGGACAGACTGTCTCAAACGCCGAGGCGGAGACCAGAGAAGGCAAGGAGAAGAAGGCAATGAGAAGGCAAGGAGAAGAAGGCAATGAGAAGAAGGCAATGAGAAGGCAAGGAGAAGAAGACAAGGGAAATAGTAAGGAAGACAGTGAGGTGGATAAGAGCAAAGAAAGGAACCAACCAAAGGAAGGAAGAAACGAAAAGTGAAAAAGCAAAATGACCGCAAATAGAGGTCGTGGAACTGTCCGTCTCCGGACGCAGGCGCTAACTACCCCCTTGAGGGGGAGCGACTCCTTTTAGTCGCCTCTTACGACAGGCAGGAATACCTCGGGTCTATTCTAATCCCCGGACCCGCAGGGGGGGATACCCTGTTTACCTGTTTCTCTCCCTTTGTTTGGCTACGAAAATTTGGACAAAACCTCATGGTGTAAGTTATAGTGTGTATTGTTTTCACTCTCCTCACGTGTTTACAAAAATGTATCAAGTGTTAATCACATGATAAAGTAGTCCTTTCTGTGTGCTGTCATTTCCAAATTTTCCTGAAGGGCAAGAAAGGTTCGGACGTGTCGATAATATCTCAAGAATGAAAAGAGGTATCATTCCTGTCTCAACTTTAAATACAATTTAGATATATTGGTTACATTTCATACACAACAATGTATGTCCTTAAATGAACTATACGGAAAGTCTACACAATGTGATCTTGCCTCTGCAAATTTTTAAAAATTTCTTGCAGCCATGAGCCATGTACTCAATTTCGTGCAGCACAGTAACTATGACGAATAATGAAAATAAATACAGACCTTTATCATTTACAGATATCAAGCTATAGGTTGCGGAAGAATCAAATTTTTTCACCAAATAGTTTTCTTAAAATAGCTGCAGTCGCGTCCGCTCCAATGCTTTGACGAGAAGACATGTGGCTGTCACACTCTGTCACGCGTGCTGAAGTGACAAGATTCAAACATGTTTGAATTCAAATGTCGCCAGCTGCAGCGGGAGACAGGCAGCGACACAGATGTCACTCATTTATGACACTACACCTGCAGTAGAGTTTTGTCGCCTGAAGCGGGGGGGGGGGGGGGGGGGGGGGGGGGGGGGAGTGCCCCCCACCATCAAGGGGTCAGGTGTAGCCTTCTGCCTCTGAGAGCCAGCTGGAATACACTGAACTGATTGAGCTACAACTGTTCTCGTAGCAGTGGCGTTTGAGACGATCATAGCCACAGGATGTAGGTGCTCATATTTTCTCTTAGCCTCAGTGTAGGTCAGTCTGTCCAGGTTCTTGTATTCCACAATTTTCCTCTCTTTCTGTAAAATCCTACAGTTTGGAAAACAAAGTGAATGATGCTCTCTGCAGTTGGCACAGATGGGAGGCAGGGCACATGGATTATTGGGATGTGATGGACACCCACAATCTCGACATGTGACACTGGAAGTACAGCAGGAAGACATATGGCCAAACCTCCAGCACTTAGAGCACCGCATGGGGGAAGGAATATATGGCTTGACATTACAGCGACAGACCATCACCTCGACATTCTCGGGTAAGGTGTCACCCTTGATGGCCAAGATGAAGGCACCAGTGGCAGCCTGATTATCCCTCAGAGCCAGATGGACATGCTGCACGAAATGAATACCTCACTACTCTAAAATGGAACGCAGCTCGTCGTCAAATTGCAAAAGGAGGTCCCTGTGGAAGATAATACCCTGGACCATATTTAAGCTCTTATGAGGCGTGTTGGTGATGGAAACATTCCCCAGCTTGTCACAAGCAAGTAACACCCATGACTGGGCAGAGAATGCTGTTTCTATCAAGACTGACCCAGATTGCATTTTGGGAAAGCCCTCCACCTCCCCAAATTTGTCCTCTAAATGCTCTACAAAAAATTGTGGCTTCATCGAAACAAAGTAGTCCCCATCAGTTCTTGTACATTCGAGGTACCAGGGTGAATAAGGTTCGCTGCCATCCTTAGCCTGATGTTCCTCCCACGGTGTGGCCAGGGAGGGGAATGACTTGGGGTCATATTTCTTAGCACTGAAGTTAGACTTTGCCCGCTTAGAGACTGCTGGCGGCGGACCACCAGCAAGAGATGTAGTATGCTTGATGGTGTATCAACCATCTTGAGGCCACCCATTCCAACCAGGGGGCCTCCCCACAGGCGCCACCCACCCACAGCAAAGGCCACCTGGTAGGATGGCCATTGCCAGGAGCCCCGATGCCCCAAGGTGATGGGCACCTACTCCTTGGCATGCGTGGGGAGTTAACGGCAGGCATCAGCAGAGCGATCCCTGTGTTGTCAGGGGGCTACAACTAACAGGCTACCATGCTGTATATGAGGTGAAAAGAAGTCCATGGTCACTGTTGGCGCAAAAAGCGACACTGCGTAGTGCATGGTGGAAAACACACCCAAGGGTGTCCTTACCCAAGAGATGGAGAATGAGCTGGACTGCAGTGCAACGATGAGAAAGTGAGCTAAAGATCTCAAGGTACGATGGATATGATGCACCATGTAAGGTGCCCTTCCCCAATTGCCTCACTCTCTGGGAAAATTTTGAAAAATGGATGTCAGACCCTACAAGGGACTATCACATAAAGGCCGAAACGTGAGAGACTCCTTTTAGTTGCCTCTTACGATAGGCAGGAATACCTTGGTCCTATTCTAATCCCCGGACCCACAGGGGGGGGGGGGGGGGGGGTGAGGTATATGCAGAAATATATGTTGATGTCAAATTTAATTTACTCCATAGCAGATTTGTATCAATGTTTGAAAGTAGATATCCTAAAAAGTTATCCAGAAAATCCACATAAACAACACACATACACAATTAAGCCATGGATAACTATGGAAATTAAAGTCTGGTGTATGAGGAAGAGAGTCTAAGATCCAGTATTACTTGCACACAACAAAAAATTCTGCAGTATTTTAAGTAAACTCAAAATGTCCAGAAGTACACACATCCTGTCAGCAATAAATAATGCAGATAGTAAGATCAAAACTGTACAAGATATTATCAAATGGGAGACAGAAATGAGAGTGACTGATAACTTACTAGTCACAAGTATTTTTAACAGGCACTTTCTAAATGCAGCAGCAAAAATAGAATTAATTTGTTCAGTTGAAGGAGCAAGAGAATATTTCAAAAATGTCATTCCACAAAACTTTCAGCAGCTAGAAGCAGCACCAACATCCTCCATCGAAATTAATGGCATTATGAAAATTCTAAAAATCAATAACTCATGTTTATATATAAAATCAAAGATGAGGTGACTTACCGAACGAAAGCGCTGGCAGGTCGATAGACACACAAACAAACACAAACATACACACAAAATTCAAGCTTTCGCAACAAACTGTTGCCTCATCAGGAAAGAGGGAAGGAGAGGGGAAGACGAAAGGAAGTGGGTTTTAAGGGAGAGGGTAAGGAGTCATTCCAATCCCGGGAGCGGAAAGACTTACCTTAGGGGGAAAAAAGGACAGGTATACACTCGCACACACGCACATATCCATCCACACATACAGACACAAGCAGACATCTTTCCGCTCCCGGGATTGGAATGACTCCTTACCCTCTCCCTTAAAACCCACTTCCTTTCGTCTTCCCCTCTCCTTCCCTCTTTCCTGATGAGGCAACAGTTTGTTGCGAAAGCTTGAATTTTGTGTGTATGTTTGTGTTTGTTTGTGTGTCTATCGACCTGCCAGCGCTTTCGTTCGGTAAGTCACCTCATCTTTGATTTTATATATAATTTTTCCCACGTGGAATGTTTCCTTCTATTATATTGATATCATTAATTTGAATAACTCATGTTTGATTGACTACTTTGGGGTTCACAGTCATTCAGAATACTATATAGGATGTCATATTCACCATTGAATGTAGAGATTGTTTATTTCACATTTGCAATTACAGCATTAAGACCACAATCAGGTGGTACAACAAAGATTTCGCTTTAACAGATGTCAAGCATTAAAATCCTCTGAAATGTATACATGGTATTGACAAAACTGATCTGTTTCAATGTAAAAATACTGCATCACTGAACAACTGCAAAGCTGCACACATAGTAAAATGATGTATATTAGAAGAACTACAGCTAATGTTCACTCCCTTAACATGAATCACTACAAACTGATATTCTTACACACTGTTTACATATGAACTGAAGCAGTTGGCATTAAAATATGTATTTTTAAGTGAAGTGTACGCAATGATTAAATTATGCCCTGTGTGAAATTCTACCTGGTAGCTTACCCTTTCATTACTTTCCTGCAGCACATGTTCTAGTATTTTTCCTTCTATCAAATGCCACACAATTTAAAGCTTCACCTCCCTTAAAAAACTGAATGCATAGTACCTGATCAAAATTATTCAGATACTTAAGCTTGCATTCCACTGGGGATAATTTCAATGAGGTGTCAATGTCTGGAGGAATGACAGTCCACTAATGCTCAAGAGCCAAAACCAGAAAAGGTAGTGGTGTTGGACACTGGGGTCTGGAGCATAATCAAAAACTCACCCCACAGGTGTTCCATTGAGTTCAGTTCAGGACTCCACACAGACCACTCCATTTCAGGAATGATGCCGTCCATAAACCTTTGTCTCACAGGTGCTGCTTCATGACGATTTGTACTGTCTTGCTGGTACAAATAATCAGTGTCACTGAACAGTTCCTCTACTGTATGCAGTACATAATGCTGTAAAATGTGTTCCTTTCCTTCTCTGTTCAGTGTTTTCTTGAGCGCAATAAGGGGACCACACCCTAGTCATGAGGAACACCACCATACTACAACACCACCTCCACCATACTTTTTTGGCACTACACATAATGGCAGGTAATGTTCTTCACGCATTCGACAAACCTAAACCCTTCCACTGAACTGCCACATAGTATAGTGCGACTGATCACTCCAAATCACGCATTTCCATTTGCTGTATAGTCACATAGATCTTCACCTTACCTCAAACATTGCATAGCACAGACTACCAAAACGTGTGGCTCCTGAGAAGCTGCTTGACCACTGTACCCAATCTTAACCCCCTACATAGAGTCACTGTGCTAACTGGACAGCTGGTAGCATTTTGGAACTCGTGAGCAATTCCTTCCCCAGTTTTTACAACTACCCTCCGCAATGCCACACAGTCCCTGCCTGTCAGCACAAGGTATGCCTGGCTATGAATTAGCTTGGTTGTTCCTTTGTATTTCCACTTTAAAATTTCCACTTTAAAACTTTGGAAGGTTTGAAACGTCCCTGATGGATCTGTTACTCTGATAATCCAATGACTAGTACACTCTGAAAGTCACTGAGCCCTCCTGAACAACCCAGTCTGCGGTTACTGTTTCTCTGACAACACAATACCCTTTTATACTGGCAGCTCCACCTCTCATGACATCTACTCGTCAATTCTCCATTAAAGTGGGGTGTCCAAGTAGTTTCAATCAATTAGTGTATATTAAATCAACACCTTCATTACTTGCGTAGCTAGTAGCAACATAAAGAGCTGTCCTACTGAGGTAGGTGTTGGCTTTGTGTGAAAAATATGACAGCTTGGAGGCACAAAGGGTAAAAGAAAAAAAACTTTTAATATTTACATCAAAAGATAAGAAGGCTGTTAAATAAAATAGATGATCTTCTCATACCACTAAAGCAAACTAGAAATCTAAAGGTATTCCTCCTGATGTTTTATGTTTAGCACACATGCACCTGCAGTAGCGACAGGAACAACCAAATGTGAACAACTGATTCAGTCTTTTATGTTCGGTTGGTTGGTCGATTTGGTGGAAGGGACCAAACAGAAAATACATCAGTCCCACTATATAGGATGTCAGATATCAAGGGAGCAACAACACAAACAGCACAGTCCACTCAACATGCAAACAAAGGAGGACAGCAAAAAGAGGAAAGAACAGCAGGGAGTGGATGGAAATGGGGAGAGCAAT
Source organism: Schistocerca piceifrons (assembly GCF_021461385.2). Classification (NCBI taxonomy): domain Eukaryota; kingdom Metazoa; phylum Arthropoda; class Insecta; order Orthoptera; family Acrididae; genus Schistocerca; species Schistocerca piceifrons. Next base: position 552,188,560 of record NC_060143.1, read on the forward strand.
GGTGTCCCAGAGACCCCTCAGGGGAGCCTGTAACCCCTAGTGGGCACATTCCTGGATGGTGGATAGTGGAATGCCTCCCAGATATGGGTGGTAGGTGGGAAATGAACTACATCCTGTGGACCACCAGGAAAACTGCTGTCCTGCAGTCGGACGTTTGCTCATCAAGGACTAGACCCACAGCTTAAAACTATGGTTCGGCGACAGACCCTCGTGACAGGCCCGCTGATACACTTCCATCACATCATCATGGCTCAATGTCGAAATATAAAGGAACGGAAAAGGTAGGGTGTCCCCTTCAGGCGACGCGCATCATTCAGGCCTGAATGGCGTGACTTATTCAGAGCGAGGTTGGCTAAACACGCGAGCTCCAGTAACAAAATTTGCCACTCTTAATGTTGGCACTATGACAGGAAGAGCATGTGAAGTAGCAGCAGCATTAAAAAGGCATGAAATTGACATCTGCAGAGTGCAGGAGAGCAGCTGGAGTGGAGCAAAATCACCATATATCAGTAATGGATATAAAATCGTCTATAATGGTAGCTCAAAATCATTCAAATGAGTTGGGATAATTGTTAGCTTGAAATTTCAGGACTCTGTAGAAAAAGTTGAGTGATATGATGACCGTTTGATGAAAGTTGTCTCGGCTATGGAAGAGAGGTACAACCACATATTCTCGTATTATGCTCCGCAAAGAGGCTGCATGCAAATGACAAAAGAGGACTTTTGGACGTTGCTTGATGATAAAATCTTAGAAGTGCCACCTGAAGATACTTTCATCATATATGGTGATCTCAATGGTCATGTTGGTTCAAATGCAGATGGATACCAATGGAGATGGACATAGAAATGTAGATGGGGATGGGAATATGAACTTTGCAGAAACACACGAACTAGTCATCACAAACACCTACTTCCACAGAAGAGGCCTCCTTTGAACTTACTACAGTGGTAACAACATGAGCCAGATAGATTTCATTCTTGTGTGGCGATGCGACCTAAACTTCATTTTGGATGCAAAAGATATTCTATACGAAACGGTTGCTAAACAATGCTGCCTGCTAGTTATCAAATTGCGCATCAAACCTCCAAATCAAAGGAAGAGAGAATGCAATGGCCCAGCATGTACTACATGGTGGCGACACAAAGAAACAGAAAGAGACATTATTTCATCCATCACTCTTCCCCCTATTATTGACATAGGAACAACATGGGATGCCCTGAAAGACCGTGTCATAACAGCGGTCCAGAAAAAATTAGGCACCACAAAAGCAGACCAACGTAAAATCTATCGTCAAACATGGCTCAGGACTGAGGAGGTGAAGAAGGCTGTGCACTATAAAAAGCAGCTATACCAGAAGTTCCTTGCCTCTAAGACAGATGAAAAATGGAAGGATTGCCATGATGCTAGGAATGCAGCAAAGGAGGCAGTTGCGGCAGCAAAATCAGCCCACTTCAGCGAAGTCTGCGATAAACTAGAAACACCTACTAGTGAATGAGAAATTTATCGGCTGGTAAAGCAGTGCCAAATCAAACTGCAGGCATTAAAAAATTCTGTGGAATCAATGAAGAAGAAGGCAAACGTATCACCACCGGAAAGAAAGTAACAGAGTGATGGAGGAAATACTTCGAGGAAGTTTGCAATGAGGAGTTTCTACTAGCTCCAATTCCAATAGAGGGACCCAATGCACCAGTCACCAAGGATGAGGTTGTCGAAGCATTACAGAAAGTGAAAAAGGGAAAGGCAATGGGGCTAGATGATCTTCCTGCAGACTTGCGAAAATCAAAACACTGGGATTCAGGTGAATGGTTGACGGATTGCTTTAATAAGATCATTGAGGAGGGAAAGATTCCAGCTAACTGGACACGTAGCATAACAGTTACAATTTGGAAGCAGAAGGGAAGTTCAGATGTATGTAACAACTACCACCCAATACGCTTTCTGTCACACACCATGAAAGTATTTGAGCACATCATTGATAAAAGGATCCGACAAATTATCAGTCTTTTCACCAATCAATGTGGATTTGTGAAGAACTGTGGGATGACAGATGCTATCCATGCAGCGCTCTTGCTTATCAAAAAGCACTGCGAGACGTTAAAACATCTTCACTTTGCCTTACTCGAGTTACTTTGGCTTGCCTTGCAAGAGCATCGAGTACCTGTAAGAGCTCATTAGGTGGGTCAGACTGCTCTACCACAACCCAAAGAGCTGGATACAGTCAGCTGCCGGACTATCTGACAACTTCCCTATTTCTGCCAGACTATCTGACAACTTCCCTATTTCCGTGGGAATTCATCCAGGATCTGCTCACTCACCGCTCCTATTTATCACTGTCATGGATACCGTCTCAAGAAACCTGCAGAAATCTCACCCTGTACATTACTGTATGCTAATGATATGCTACTGGCCAGTGAAGGTAAGAATGATCTACAACTTCAAGTCCAAGCCTGGAATGACCACCTATCAGATGTAGGACTACAGCTCAATGTGTTGAAAACATTACCTATCCACAGATTTAAATGACTCTGTAACCATCAGAATCAATGGTGTTGACCTCCCAACAGTAAGGACTTAAGTACCTGGGCTCAACAATTGCTGCCGATGGAAATCTCGGTGCAGAAATCTCCAACCACTTCAGTAGCGCCACTCAAATGGCGTTCCATTACTGGAGTACTATGTGACAAGAAAATTTGAAACGGGCTCAAAACAAAAGTATACCGTTCAGTAATTCGTCCAGTTGCACTGTATGGGGCTGAATGCTGGCCTTCAACAAAGGAAGTAGAGCAAATACTTGCTGTTATGGAGATGGAAATGCTTAGGTGGAGATTGGGATTAACATTGTATGACAACATCACAAATAATGAAGTTTGCAGGCTGTAATGTGTTGCACCAATAGTAGACAAAATGAGAGAAAGCTGCCTACGTTGGTGTGGGAATGTCCTTAGAGCAAACGAGACAACAGTGGCAAAGACTAGTTTCAACCTAAATGTAAATGGGAAACAGCAAGTAGGACAACCAAAGCAGTGATGGCTTGACACCCTGCATGAAGACCTCAAGATCTCAGGGCTTCACCCTCATCAGGCACAAGATCGCAAGAAGTGGCAACGAGTCAAAACAGCGGACCCCACCAGCATGCAGGACAAATGCTGAGGAGGAGGAGGAGGAGGAAGAAGAAGGAGAAGAAGAAGAATGTTGCCCCAGAGACTCCAAATGGTGACCAATTCCACAGTAAACAACTCACATGTGACAGGCAAGAGATGGTGTTCCATGCCAACAGAAGACACAAAGGAATATCCAACATGATCAGTGGATTTAGTGCTAACGGTTTAAAATGCAATTCCATCTTTAAACTCCCGTGAGAGCATTCAGAACAAACAACAGAACACCACTGGAGCGATGGAAGCTTTTGTTCCCCAGAAAAGATCCATCCGAATCCATGGCCAAGGAACTAACCATGCAGGGGGAGGGGGAGGGGGGGGGGGGGCGATTGGGAGAGAACATGGGGAAGAGAACAAGGAGGGGTGATGGAAGTCACAGCAGAGAGAAGTGAGGCAGAGCTCAACTGGCAAACCCACCTGAGGGCGGGCGATGGCCCAAAGCCACGAAAAGTAAAGAATAGAATAGAACAGAACAGAATGAATAGAATAGGAAGTGTGAGCAGTGGAAGAGTGGAAAATGACAGCATAGGAAACAAAGAACTGAGACCATCTAACTGAAACAGGAGGGATCCCGGTGTCAACCAGAATACTATCAGCTGAGCTGGTGCGACAAGCACCGGTGGCTAACAGATATCATGAGGGTGACCCGGGTTCAAGAGGAGCAGCGCGGAAGGGGCAAGTGATGCTTAAACTTGACAGCCATAATCCAGATGGGACAAAACTAATGCCCGATAATGGGAGAGAAGGGTCAAACAATCTGCAACCCAAGAGGTGTGGGCAAGGAAGTGAAGAATATTGAATTTACACAAACAGTCAACCTCCAGACAACAGATATGGGGCAACCAAGTAAGCTTGTTGACAAAAAGAAGACATGAGAAATTGGACTGGGGACCAATGGTGATGTGCTGGGCATTGAGGTAGAGCTCCAAATCAGGATGGACTGTAGTTCGGTAACAGGAATGCACCACCCTCAACTCAAGGGGAAAGAACTGAAAGCCGTGTGAGAGTGCCCAGGTGAAAGCACACTAGATGGTAGCACTCAGGAATTGTCATTCTGCATAGGCCATTGAGTGGGAGCTAGCCTGCGGAGGCCACAAGTTCATTAATTGCGATTAGAAAAAGGACACTTAATATGAAGTCCTGTGGAACACCATTCTGCTGGGTCCACAGAGAACTGAGAACAATGCCAATCTGGACTCTGAATGACCGGTGGGATAGGAACTGCCAAATGAAAGTTAGAAGGACCCCACTCATGCAGCACAAGGAGGATGTGACAGCACCAAGCTGTGTCGCAGCCATTATTGTGATGAAAGAAAACTGAAACAAGATGGCGGTGCAAAGAGGGGTGGTTGGGGTTTAAGGGTGCTCAACTACTGAGGTCATTAGTGCCCAGTCACAATTGTTAGAGCACATGGAATCTAATAAAACTCAAGGGGGGGGGGGGGGGCACCAGAAAGTCCTTAAAAGAGGCAGATAAAACAAGGAAAAGAGTTAGATGTCTTTGGACAAGCCAGTCAAAGTTATAAAATGAAGAACACGAGCAGCTGCTCGAGCGTCATCAGCTAAAATATCCGATAAAGTAGATGGCAGGGACAGGACAACACGAGATTGACTAAAATGGGGACACGACAATAAAATATGGCGCACTGTTAATGCTTGACCACAAGGGCACTGCGGGTCTGGGTCACCGGAGAGCAGGTAGCGGTGACTAAACCGGCAATGCCCAATCCGCAACCTGGTCAGAAGGACCTCTTCTCGTCGAGATGGTCAGGAGGAGGTTCTCCAAGCAGTTGGGTACGGTTTTACTGCCCGGAGCTTGTTTCCTTGAAGTGAGGACCAAGTATCCCACCACAAGGACACAAGCCTCTTACAAACAACCCCACTGCGGGAGCGAGCTGAGGTCGAGATAAATAGGAACCGGAGCCTGGGCCCAAGGTGGTGTCGGGCTCTCACCCTCTCTGAAGGTGGTAGGGAGGGCAAAATCCAATTGTCGAAGCAGGCGACGGAAGCAGACTTCAGGGGGCAGCAGGGCAGACACATACAACCCATACTGACGGTCGAGAGAATTGGCGAAGAAGGACTGATAAGAGGGGTGGTCGGGCATTGACAACAGCCGGCAGGCATACCGACACAGCAGTACGTCGCGCCGGTAGGTCAATGGTAATTCGGCAGCTTCAGCATAAAGACTCTCAACGGAACTAGTGTAGAAGGCTCCGGTCGCAAGACGTAACCCCCGATGGTGGATGGAGTTGAGACGGCGTAAGAGGGATGGCCGCGCAGACGAGTAGACGAAGCACCCATAATCCAGCTTCGATCGGACTATGGACCGATACAAGCGAAGCAGGACAGTGCGATCCGCTCCCCAAGATGAACCACTAAGAACTCTGAGGACATTAAGGGAATGCGTACAACGGGCAGCCAAATAAGAGACGTGCGGAGACCAACAAAGTTTCCTGTCCAGTGTGAGCCCTAGAAACTTAGTTGTTTCCACGAATGGGAGAACAATGGGACCGAGATGTAAGGATGGCGGAAGGAACGCCTTATATCGACAAAAGTTGATACAAACCGTCTTCTCTTCAGAGAACCGGAAGCCATTTGCCACACTCCATGAGTATAGGCTGTCTAGACAACGCTGAAGGCAGCGCTCCAGGAGGGATGTTCTCTGGGCACTGCAGTAGATTGCGAAGTCATCGACAAAGAGAGCGCCTGAGACATTAGGTGGAATGCAATCCATAATTGGATTGATCGCGATGGCAAAAAGGGCTAAGCTCAAGACGGAGCCCTGAGGCACTCCGTTCTCCTGGAGGAAGACGTCGGACAATTCGGAACCCACACGTACCTTAAACTGTCTATCGGTTAAAAAGGAATCAATAAAAAGGGGCAGGCGACCGCGTAGACCCCACCTGTGCAGAGTGCAGAGGATACCTCCTCTCCAACAGGTATCATAAGCCTTCTCCAAATCGAAGAACACGGCAACTGTTTGGCGCTTTCGCAAAAAGTTGTTCATGATGAATGTCGACAATGTCACAAGGTGGTCAACAGCGGAGCGGCGGCGACGAAAGCCGCATTGAACATTGGTAAGTAGCCGTCGAGATTCAAGAATCCAGACTAACCGAGCGTTAACCATGCGCTCCATCACCTTACAGAAACAGCTTGTAAGAGAAATGGAGCGGTAACTAGAAGGAAGGTGTCTATCCTTCCCGGGTTTGAGTATAGGAACAACGACGGCGTCACGCCAACGCATGGGGACCTGACCTTCGGTCCAGACGCGATTGTAGGTACGAAGAAGGAAGCTTTTGCCTGCCGGAGAAAGGTGTACCAGCATCTGAACGTGAATGGCATCTGGCCCCGGAGCAGAGGACCGGGACAGTGCAAGCGCATGTTCGAGTTCCCGCATAGTAAAGGGGGCATTATAAGTTTCCAGATTCAGCGAGTGGAAGGAAGGTCGCCAAGCCTCTTCTGCCTCTTTCCTGGGAAGGAAGGCAGGGTGGTAATGGGTGGAGCTTGAAGCCTCCGCGAAAAAGCGGCCGAAGGCATTAGAGACAGCCACAGAATCAACGAGGACCTCATTACCTGAGGTCAGGCCAGGTAACGAGCAGTGGCCTTAATGCCCGACAGCCGGCGCAGGCCACCCCAAACGACAGAAGAGGGAGTAAAACTGTTAAAGGAGCTGGTGAAAGAGGCCCAACAAGCTTTTTTGCTGTCTTTGATGACTCTACGGCATTGCGCTCGGAGTCGTTTGTATCCAATACAATTCGCCAACGTAGGATGGCGGCGAAAGGTGCGTAAAGCACGTCGTCGAGCACGGATAGCGTCTCTACAAGCCTAATTCCACCAGGGGACGGAAACGCGACGTGAAGAAGAGGTAGTACGAGGAATGGAACGTTCGGCAGCATTGATGATAACAGCCGTGAGGTATTCGACCTGACTGTCACAACTGGGAAAATCGTGGTCCGGAAATGTCATCAGGGAGGAGTAAAGTCCCCAGTCAGCTTTCGGTATGTTCCAGCTCGAAGGACGTGGGGATGGGGTGTGGTGTAGGAGACGAACAACACAGGGGAAGTGGTCGCTCGAATAGGTGTCGGAAAGGACATACCACTCGAACCGACGGGCAAGAGTGGTAGAAAAGATCGAGAGGTCCAAGTGGGAGTAGGTATGAGTGGAGTCCGAGAGGAAAGTCGGGGCGCCAGTATTGAGGCGGACAAGATTGAGATGGTTGAAGACATCCGCCAAGAGGGAGCCTCTCTGACAGGATGCAGGAGAGCCCCAAAGGGGATGATGGGCATTGAAGTCGCCAAACAATAAAAATGGCGGAGGAAGCTGAACAATCAGGTGCATCATTTCAGCCCGACTAACTGCGGATGACGATGGAGTGTAGACGGTACAAACAGAAAATGTAAAGGCAGAAAGAGTAGTAAGGACAGCTATTGCTTGGAGTGTGGTGGTCAATGGGATGGGATGGTAATAGACATCGTCCCGAACGAGCAACATGACCCCACCATGAGCTGGGATACCGTCCACAGGGGTGAAGTCATACCGCTCCGAGGTATAGTGGGTAAAGGCAATACGGTCAGTCGGCCGCAACTTGGTTTCCTGGAGACCAAGGACGAGCGGACAGTGCAGGCGGAGGAGCAGTTTTAATTCCTCCTGATTAGATCGAATACCTCTTATGTTCCAATGTAACAAAGCCATCGCTAGTCAGAACAAAGGGGGGAATGAGACGGGGGAAGAGCTGGTCATCTCGATGGCCGTGGAGGGCCAGGTTTCGAGGGAACAACGCTACAACCGGCGGGAGGCGGATCCTGTTCCATCGAGTAGTCGCCAGCTGCGGCCGCTGTCCCGGGTTGCGTAGGAGGGGCAGCATCATTTGCCGACGAGAGGCCAGCTGAGCGTCTGGCAGCAGAGCGTCCCGGCGAAACTGAGGGCGGCCGGGAGCAGCGACTCACGGATGGAGCGTCAGACGAATCGCACCAGGGTGGAGAGGGGGATAAAGACTTCTTCTTGGAGGCCTTCTTGGAAGTCCGAGGAGGCACAGGGATGATGGGCGGGACCCGAAGAAGGTCCTCACCCGTGGGGTCAGTTTTGGAACGCTGGGCCTCGGAAGCTGGAGTCCGGAACGTTTCCCCAATGGACGCCTGAGAAGAAGATCGCTTCTCAGGTGGCAGGGGGGGAGGAGGAGGAAGGGTGGCCCCTGGGGCAGAGGGGGCGGGGGCCGCGAGGGGGGAGGATTTGGAAGGGAGGGATTTGGGAGGCGGAGGCATAGACCCCGGATGGGGTGAGGAGGTGGAGGGGGGACAGGATAGGGGTGAGGATACTGTGGAAGGAGTGGACACGACTGAGGCAAACGAAGTTGTCAACGGCACGGGATGGAAGCGGTCATACTTCTTCCTGGCCTCAGAATAAGAGAGACGATCCAAAGCTTTGAGTTCTTGAATCTTCTTCTCCTTCTGATACGCGGGGCAGTCTAAAGATCTAGGCGAGTGGATGCCAGGACAATTAACGCACCGAGGTGGTGGGGTGCATGTATGTTCCTCACGAAGAGGACGTCCACAATCACCACAAAGGGGCTCAGCCTCACACCGTGACGACATATGCCCAAAGCGCAAACACCGAAAGCAGCGCATAGGAGGCGGGACGTAAGGTCGCACGTCGCACCGGTAGCACATCACCTTTACCTTCTCTGGGAGAACGTCCCCCTCAAAGGCGAGGATAAAGGTCCCGGTGTCGATGCGACGATCTCTGGGGCCGCACTGGACTCGCCGGACGAAATGCACGCCTCAGCGCTCCAGGTTGGCCCTGAGCTCCTCATCAGATTGCAGCAGGAGGTCCCGATGAAAAATAACCCCCTGCATTCTATTCAGTGCCAGATGCGGGACAATGGACACTGGGATGTCCCCTAGTCGATCACACACCTGGAGCGCCGCCGACAGTGTGGCGGAGGTGGTCTTTATAAGAACAGACCCCGAACGCATTTTACTGAGAGCCTCGATTTCGCCGAAGATGTCCTCGATGTGCTGAACAAAGAACATGGGCTTGGAGGTGGCGAACGTCCCCCCATCGGTCCGAGAACAGACTAAATAGCGGGGGAAGTACTTCGCCCCAAGCCGGCGGGCCTGTCCTTCCTCCCAGGGAGTGGCCAAGGGGGAAAGGGCAGGAGAACCGGAACCAGAGACAGTACCTTTCTTTTTAAAAGACTCGGCCGCAGAGCGACCTGATACATGTTGATGTTTCATCTGCGAAACGTCCGCCCCGATACCACCCACTCCGACCAGGGGCTCTCCCCACGGGCGCCACCCAGCCTCAGCAAGGGTCACCTGGCAGGGTGACCATTGCCGGGTTGGTTGGTTGGTTGGTTGGTTGGTTGTTTGAGGTTAAAGGGACCAAACAGCAAGGTCATCAGTCCCTTGTTTCAAATAGACTCCATTCTGCTAACGGGACATCTCAGTATAGTCAGAAAAATAAAACGGATAAAGGGGAAACGTAAAAGGGCAGTCACGTTGTCATTAGTAAAAACAAATGAGGGTAGTTGGCAAGAGAACGAACCCAACACTATGCTGAAACAGCATAGGCAAGACAACCTGTGACTTAAAAGGTACAACTGCTACAATGCAGAAAGTACGTATGGGAATAGAAAAACTAACCAAGCCTTAAAAAGAAGGGGTAAAAACAGAGTAAAAGGGAAAGAAAAGAGGATTCCGGTCAGGGAGGTGAATCGGGAATCTCTGAACACTGCCTACAGTGGGAGACACCCAAACACTCACCGCCCTGCCCCAACACCAGAGGGAGATTAAAAACTTTAAAACTGAGAATAAAAACCACTCTCCCGGAGGAAACCTAGAACCAGAGAGACCATCCGGGAATCGTCAGCCAACATCAAAGGTAAAGTGTGGGGGAGTCTGTACTTAGCACGCAGAGCCAAAAGAAGGGGGCATTCAACCAAAATGTGGGCCACTGACTGGAAGGCTCCACAACCACATAGCGGGGGTGGCTCATCACGCAAAAGGAAACCATGGGTCAGCCTGGTATGGCCAATGCGGAGACGACACAGTGTGGTCGAGTCCTTGCGGGAGAGGCTAAAGGAAGAACGCCATGGGCCTGTATTCACCTTAATGGCACGAAGTTTATTAGACAGTGGAGTAGCCTCCCAAGAATTGGCCCATGACTGTGCAAAGTGGGATTTGATGTGAAGCCGTAAATCCGCTGCAGGAGGGGTTACAGAAAACGGGGGGTAAGTAACTGCTCCCCCAGCCAAACGATCAGCGAGCTCATTACCCGGGATACCCACATGGCCCGGGACCCATAGGAAGTCAATGGAACAAGCAGCACGGTGAAGATCAGCGAGATGGTCATGGATGGCAGAGACCAAGGGATGGCGCGAAAAACACCGGTCAATAGCAAGAAGGCCACTCATCGAGTCCGTACATAACAAAACGCGGTTGTGTTGGGATTGTTTAATAAAGGTAAGGGCCCGGGAAATTGCCATCAATTCCGCAGTAAACACCCCACATGAGGGTGGCAGTAGATGATTTTCCGTTCCAACAAAGGACGTGAAGGCATACCCAACATGATCAGCAGATTTAGAACCATCAGTGTAAAAAACAACAGCATCCCGAAACTCCCATAAAATTTGGCGGAAAAAGGAACGGAACACCACCGGGGGGATGGAATCTTTCGGACCGCGGCGGAGATCCATCCGAATTCGAGGCCGAGGAACTAACCAAGGAGGGGTGGAGGGGAGGGAGCGAGGAAGACAGGACAAAGAAGGAAGCCGAAAATCACGGGTAAGAGACGCAAGGCGCAGCCCAACCGGTAAACCCGCCCGAGGGCGGGAGTCAGGCGGGCGACGTCCATGGTCTGGGAATAGGATAGAATAGGAAGGATGAGCGGGAGAAGAACGGATAGTAAGGGCATAAGACACCAGAAGCTGGGACCGCCGAACAGAAAGGGGGGGGATCCCAGCTTCAACCAGGAGACTATCAACAGGGCTAGTAGGGAAGGCACCGGTGGCCAAACGGATACCACGATGGTGGACCGGATCCAGCACGTGCAGCGTGGAAGGAGCAGCTGAACCATAAACTTGACAACCATAGTCCAAACGTGACAGAACTAGAGCACGATAAAGACTGAGGAGGAGGGAACGGTCCGCACCCCAGGAGGAGTGGGCAAGGAAGCGAAGGACATTGAGTTTACGGAAACATCCTACCTTCAGGAGTCTGATATGGGGCAGCCAAGTGAGCTTGTTGTCGAAAAGAAGACCTAGGAAACGAAACTGTGGAACCACAGGCAATCTTTGTGCAGCGAGATAGAGCTCTGGATCAGGGTGGACCGTAGTACGGCGACAGAAGTGGACCACCCGCGATTTTAAAGGAGAGAATTGAAACCCGTGGGAGAGGGTCCATGCAGAGGCACGCCGTATAGCCACCTGGAGCTGCCGTTCTGCAGATGGCATCGAGGAGGAACTAACCCAAATGCAGAAATCATCCACATACAGGGCAGGGGCGACCAAGGGACCGACAGAGGCCACAAGTCCATCGATAGCAATGAGGAAAAGAAGGACACTCAAGACAGAACCCTGTGGGATGCCCGTCTCTTGGGTCCGTGGAGAACTAAAAGCAGTACCAACTCGAACTCTGAATGACCGATGGATCAGGAACTGGCGGATAAAAATCGGGAGGGGGCCCCGAAGACCCCACTGATGAAGGGTTAGTAAGATGTGATGGCGCCAGGCCGTGTCATAGGCCTTGCGAAGGTCAAAAAACACTGCAACCAAATGGCGGCGCTGGGAGAAAGCCTGCCGAACTGCGGATTCCAAGCGAAGCAAATGATCGATTGGAGATCGTCCCTCTCGAAAGCCACACTGGTAAGGGGACAACAGATCCCGAGATTCGAGGACCCAAGTGAGCCGACGGGCTACCAGCCGTTCAAGTAACTTACAACCAACATTGGTCAAACTAATTGGCCGATAGCTGTCAACAGATAGGGGGTTCTGACCAGGCTTAAGGACAGGAACCACAATGCTATCCCTCCACTGAGAAGGGAAGACACCCTGGAGCCAGATACGGTTAAACACCCGAAGAAGATGGTGCCGTTGTGGAGCACTGAGATGTTGAAGCAGCTGGTTATGAATGGAATCTGGGCCAGGAGCCGTATCATGAGAAGCAGATAGAGCAGAAAGAAATTCCCATTCAGTGAAAGGTTCGTTGTAAGATTCTGACTCACAAGTGGTGAAACATAAGGTGACAGCTTCAGCCTGCTGTTTTTGATGAAGGAAAGCAGCTGGATAGGAGGCCGACGCTGATGCCACTGCAAAATGGGTCGCAAGATGTTCTGCGAGAACTAATGGGTCCGTACAAATGCCATCTGGGAGGTGAAGGCCTGGGAGGGTGGACTGCCGATCGCAACCTTGGAGAGAGCGAAGTGTAGCCCATACCCGTGACAGAGGGACAGTGGAACCAAGGGAAGAAACGAATCGTTCCCAACATATCCGCTTGCTCTGTTTGATTAAATAACGGGCTTTAGCGCGAAGGCGCTTAAAGGTAGAAAGGCTGGCTACAGATGGGTGCCTCTTAAAGTGTTGCAAAGCTCGACGGCGATCACGGATGGCAATGGCAATGGCCGTACTCCACCACGGGACTTGCCGACGACGAAATTGTCCAGATGAGCGCGGGACAGCAAGGTTAGCAGCGCGAACAATCGCGTCAGACACGTCACGTAGGACGTCATCAATACAACCCGACAAAGAGGGAGAAAACTCGACCTGTGCAGTATATAGAGGCCAATCGGCGCGGTGGAAAGACCAACGAGGTAACCTCTCCATCGGGGAGCGGGAAGGGAGCGTGATAATCAACGGGAAATGGTCACTATCACAAAGGTCGTCGTGTGGCGACCAGTGTAATGAAGGGAGGAGAGAGGGAGAAGAAAGAGAAAGATCAATGGCAGAAAAGGTACCATGACCAGCACTGAAATGAGTAGGGGAGCCATCATTAAGAAGGCACAGGTCGTGGTCTGCAATAAATTGGTCTATAAGAAGACCTCGTCTAGATGGAAAGGCACTGCCCCACAAAGGATGATGAGCATTAAAATCCCCAAGGAGGAGGAAGGGAGGAGGAAGTTGCTGAAGAAGGGTGGTTAAGGCAGCAGGTGTAAGAGTCCTGTCAGGAGGGAGATAAAGATTGCAAACTGTGACTGCAGAGTCTAAGTGGACCCTAACAGCAACTGCTTCCAATGTAGTTTGGAGAGGAATCCACGTGCTAGCAATGTCTGTACGGACCAACGTACAAACGCCACCAGAAGCCCGCAAGGGTCCGACCCGATTTCGACAGAAAACACGGAACCCACGGAGAGTCGGTGAGTGAGCATCAGTAAAATGAGATTCCTGGAGAACCACACAAGCTGCTGAGTAGGACGAAAGAAGGGATTTCAATTCCGGAAGGTGACGATAGTAGCCATTACAATTCCATTGGAGAACCACAGAACGATGGTTTAAATGAGGGCTGAACACGCTAAATCCAGTCATACCGCCGGGTCCCCACCCGTCACCGACAAGGAGGGGGCGACATCCATAAACGACAGGTCAGAATCCGGTTGTGAAGCCGGGGAAGGGACCTCCGGTGACACCAGAGGCTCTTTGTCCCGGGACTTATGTTTCTTCTTCTTTTCAGGCTGAGATCGAGGAGGGCTGTGTGGCATAATGGAGCCAGCTGCAGCAAGATCAGGAACAGAAAGAGACCGGGCGACCTGGGGGCCGATAGACCGCGGCTCTCGCGGTCGCCGCGCTGCAGCAGACCTTTGACCTGGAAGGTGCCGGGAAGGGGCATCCCGGGAGAGGCGCCCTTGACCGGCAGACGCCGAAGGAGTGGGACACTTCTCCGGCTGGGGAGGGGGAGCGGCGCCCAGAGGAGAAGGTGTGGGAGCCGCAGGGGTGGGGGGAAGGAGAGGGGTCCGGGACGGGGGTAAGGAAGGGGGAGGAAGGGATGAAGATGTAACCAAGGCGTAACTAGATGTCATGGACACAGGGTGCAATCGTGCATATTTCTTACGGGCCTCTGTGTAGCTTAAACGATCAAGAGACTTATACTCCTGTATCTTTTTTTCTTTCTTATAGACTGGGCAATCTGCTGAACGTGGAGAATGACTACCATGACAATTTACACATACAGGAGGGGGAACACAGGGACTCCCCTCATGGAGTGGACGTCCACAGTCACCACAGAGAGGGTCCTGGGTACAGCGAGAAGACATGTGGCCAAAACGCAAGCACTTAAAACACCGCATAGGAGGTGGGATGTACGGCTTCACATCACAGCGATAGACCATAATCTTAACTTTCTCAGGAAGGGTATCCCCTTCAAAGGCCAGGATAAAGGCACCAGTATCAATACGATTATCTTTAGGACCCCTCTGAACACGCCGAACAAAGTGAACACCCCGCCGTCCGAGATTGTCCCGAAGTTCCTCATCAGTTTGAAGGATGAGGTCTCTGTGAAAAATCACACCTTGTACCATATTTAGAGACTGGTGAGGGGTAATGGACACGGGAATTGTGCCAAGATGGGTACAGGCACGAAGGGCCGCAGATTGGGCAGCCGAAGCAGTTTTTATCAGTAATGAACCCGACCGCATCTTGCTCAGGGAGTCCACTTCGCCGAACTTGTCTTCAATGTGTTCCACAAAGAATAAAGGTTTGACACCGGTGAAAGTATCTCCATCAGTCCTGGTGCAAACTAGATAACGGGGGAAAGGTTTTGCCCCTAGACGACGGGCCTGACCCTCCTCCCAGGGGGTAGCCACGGAAGGGAAGGCCGAAGGGGCAAGAGAAGCAGCACTTGAGGAATCAGTACCACGCAGAGAGACGGCCGCAGAAGAGCGGCCAGAGGTTTGGACCCTTATGCGTTTCATCTGCATAGCGTCCGCCCTGATACCACCCACTCCGATCAGGGGCTCTCCTCACGGGCGCCACCCAGCCACAGCAAGGGCCGTCTGGCACGGCGGCCATTGCCGGGAGTTCCGATGCTCCAGGATGACGAGCAACCACTCCAAGGCATGCATGAGGAGGTCACAGCTCAGGTATCAGAAGTGTGATCCCTGTGTGTTCAGGGGGCTCAACCAAAAGGGTACATAGCGACCCCACCACACGGGCTGGCTACCGTGCTGGCTATGCACCCTAGCATCAGACAACGACGTAGAAGAAAAGGTGGAATATACTAGGAGGGCACACGTCGGAGACACTAGGTAAGGTGCTCTTCCCCAAATGGCTCACACTACGGAAAGAGAAATTTTGGAATGGAGGTCAAACCCCAGAGGGGGACCAAGGAATGCCAAAAGGAGGAGATGATTACGCAACAAAGCCAGAGTGTAAAACCAACAGAACCAGGAGGATAGCGGGGGCCAACATAAGCAAGGACACCAATAGAGGGAGAGGAGAGGGCGAGGGGAAAGGGGTATGGAGGGGAAAGGAGGGGAAGGGAAAGGAAATGCAGCCCGGGAGAGAAAGAAGGCTGCAATGGCTCGGGGCCCCGTGCTCGCCACGCACGTATCCACGAAAGAGTTGTGGACCCCCTGGGGGGACCATTGCCGGGAGTCCTGATGCCCCAAGGAGACGGGCATCTACTCCTTGGCCGACGTGGGGAGGGTGCAGCTCAGGTATCGGCAGTACGATCCCTGTGTTGTCAGGGGGCTACAACCTAGAGGGTACATGACGACCCCACCACAACGGGCTGGCTACCGTGCTGGATTTCGGGTGCCATGGAAAGTCCATCATGATCGTAGGTGCAGATGGGGACGCACTATGGGCGTAACTTGTACAGCCCATCAGGCGTTTAGGCCCAATTTGAGGAATAGTGGGTATGGTTACAACGCTGTTACAATGCTGAGTGCCAAGGTCTTAGTGCACTGAGGACCAGTGATACACCACGTAAGGTGTCCTTCCCCAAAAGGCTCGTACTTCTGTAGAATTTTGAAAAATGGAGGTCAAACCCCAAGGGGGACCATCACATGGAAGGCCGAAACGGTTGAAACTCCTTTTAGTCGCCTCTTACGACAGGCAGGAATACCTCAGGCCTATTCTTACCCCGAACCCGCAGGGGGAGCGGTGCAAAGAAGAGGCCTGCCAAAGTGAAATTTCCAGTCAAAGCAGACAATCGATGGGAGACTATCTCTCCAGAAAGCCACACTGGTAAGGAGATAAAAGGTCCCAAGATTCAAAGATCCAATTGAGCTAACAGTCACTGTCCGTTTGGACAACTTACAGGGAACAATGGTCAGGCTCATGGGCCAGTAACTATCAAGGTCGATGGATCCCTGCCGGGCTTAAGACAGGAGGCACAATACTGTCTGTCTCCATTGAGAGGGGAAAACACCTTGGAGGCAAGTATGGTTAAACACCTGGAGGAGATATCGGCATTGAGGAGTTGAAGTCGTCGGTTATGGATGGAATCAGGCCAGGAGCTGAAACATGGGATGAAGGGAGACCCAGACGCAGCTCCCATTCAGTAAAAGGTTCACTGTAGGATTCCGCGTGACAAGGGGGTAAAACATGAGCAGGAAGGTTCAGCCCACTGTTTCCAGAGGAGGAAGGCAGCTGGATAGGAGGTTGACGCCAATGCCATCACAAAATGGGTCCCGAGGTGTTCCGCAAGACATGATGGATCTGTACAAAGGCCACTTGGAAGGGTAAGGCCCGGAATGGATGACTGCTGCTGACAACCTTGGAAGGAGTGAAGTGTAGCCAGCAAGCATGATGAAGGGACAGAAGAACCCAGAGAGGAGACAAAGCATTCCCAACACACGCATCTGCTCCGCTTGATTAAGTAACGGGCTTTGGCACGAAAATGGTTAAAGGTAATAAAATCAGCGAAAGACGGGTGCTGCTTACAGTGTTGCAAGGTGTGATGACGAGCACGGACATCAGTGGCAATAAGCTGCGCTCCACCACGGAACTGGCTGACAGCAAACAGGGCCCATTGCTTGAGGAACGACAATGCTGGCAGCGCAGATCACAGATGACTTCATCAGTGCATCTTGACAAAGAGCAAAACACGACCTGGCAGGTATATAGAGGCCAGTCAGTAATGTGGTCATCAGGGGGTGTGAAGGGAATGAGAGAATCAACGGAAACTAGTCACTATCACAGAGGTCATCCTGTGGTAACCAGTGTAATGAAGGAAGAAGGGGAGGGGAAGATAGTGAAAGATCAATGGCACAAAAAGTGCCATATGTGGTACTAAAATGTGTACGAGAACCATTATAAGAAGTCACAGTCCGTTGTCCGCAAGAAATTGGTCAATAAGAGCCTCTGACTAGAGGAAGATGCACTGCCCCAGAAAGGGTGATGAGCATAAAAAGCCCAAAGGGGGGAGGGAGGGGGGAGTTACTGAAGGAGGGCAGTTAGGGGAGAAGATGTAGGTGGCCTGTCAGGAGGGCAATAGCGATTGCAGACTGTGATGGCACAGTCCAAATGGACCCGAACGACAACCGCTTCCAATGTGGTACGAGGTGGGATCAATTTACTAACAATACCTCTATGGACCAACATACCTACATCACCAGAAGCCCTCAAAGTGCCAACCCCTTCCAACAGAAAGCACAGAACGCATGAAAAGACAATGAGTGAGCATCAGTAAAATGAAATTTCTGGATAATGACACAAGCCACCTATTAAAAGGCAATAAGGGATTGCAACTCTGGGAGGCGACAGTAGGAGCCATTACAGTTCCATTGAATGATCACGAAATGGATATGCAAATGGGCGGCAAACGGGTTGGAGCCAATCACGCTGCCACGTCACCATCCGTCATCATCATCAATGAGGATGGGGTGGCATCCATAAATAAGACTCAGGTTGTGAGGGGGGAGATGGCACCTCTGTGGCACCACGGGGGCGGCAGGGGGGGGCAAGGGACGACGAGGGGAGGTGCCTTGTCCTGGGACTTCTTCTTCTTCTTCTTCTTCTTCTTGTGCTGCTGCTGCTGCTGCTGCTGCTGCTGCTGCTGCTGCTCCTCCTCCTCCTCCTCCTCCGGCCTGAGAGATGTTGGAGGCAAGGGGGGGGAGGGGGGGAGGGGGGTGTTTTATGTATCCATTGGATTCTTTCACATTCATTGCTTCGTTTTGAGTGAAACCAGTCCATGGTAGCAACCAAATGAAAACTGTGGTATCATGTACCAATACCACCCTACCAGCAATTCACAGTTGGCAACGGAATAACAAGTTACCATCTGATGCTGACAGTCGTCACGCTGGCTCTGTCACATCCAATGGTGTGCACCCAGTAAGCCATGCCTCCAGCAGCTCTGGACAACCGTGCCCTCTGCCGCCACGATACAGGATGGCAGCTGCTCAGCCCACCTCCACTTGGAGCCTCAGTGCTATGACACCATCGTTCATGCTTCATACAGCAAAAGGCTCTGCCAATTGACATTTGTGACAGCTGAACTTTATTTCTTGCTGTAATATTTGCAAAGAGTCTTCGTTCATGTGGAAAAATACAAGTCACGTAAATATTTTGTTTGTTGTGTTAACTTGTTCACTAATCATTTCTGCTCGTGTCCAGCTACCACTCTGTAGCCCAGCTTTCCTTAGCACTGTGTAAAAAATCATACACAACAAAAACAGTTATTCATCCTTCCTTTTTGAGTGAAACCAGTCATGTCAGTTGAAACAGACATTCATTCTTTCAAATAACATCACCCTTTAGTGACTGAGCTACCCATTCATTCTTCTGAAAGAAACAAGTCTAATACTTGCATTAGTTGAACTAAAGCAGTGGTACACAATTGTGGTACTCACAGCATCATAGGGCAGTCCTAGCCCCAGGGTAAGTGAAGACATCTCGGGGTACGCCAAAGTTAAAATAAGAGTTGTACATATTCATTTAATTATATACTAAATAGATTATTATTCTTTTCAGTATTTAAAACCCATTAACATATTGCTGTGGATTGAGTTGTTCCAGATGTAATTAACATATGAAGTTGAGTATATAAGTTCCCTTAGAGATACATGAAGAACAAAAGGACACTGACAAATTTTAGCAGCCGTTTGTCTTCCATTTTACTGAGAAGGTATGATGAAGTCCATTAATTAAAAACCACTTAATTCAGCCCTCTTAGGTTGCACGTGTACCCCGAACACTCCATGTCAGCCTCCTAGTGTCACCAGCAGCACATCTGGCATGAGGAGGTGACATGCTACTATGAGTCCCTGCACTGCACCAGCAATTGGGCCATTTGCTCACACCAACGGTGGTCCTGCCTACCAGCAGTGGCAGCACCATGCCTCTGACCCTAACAACATTGTCCCACGCATGAATGGAAAGACTGAAAAAATATTTAAGAGAAATCGCTCAAAGAGAGAGCTCGAGAGAAAACATTCATAAAATAGGTATAAGCATCAACTACTTGTGTCACTTGATGTGAGACAACTCACTGAAAAAAATTCACACCCAGAGAGACTGGTTTCATTTGGTTGGTTGGTTGGTTTAAAAGAGGGGGGGGGGGGGACCAAACTACAAGGTCATCAGTCCCTTGTTCCTAGTAAAGCCACAAGTGTGAGAATAAAACAGATGAGACATATAACACAAAACGGAAAGAAAGGAAAGACCACAAGAACGAAGGAAAAGCAATGAACACTAAAAGGAACAAAAGAGGACAAGAAAACAACAGAGAGATGCAAGAAACAGTCAGAAGAGAGTAAAACAAGGAAGCAGATTACAGTGGCCAGCCAACTACGAAAATGAAAAGGAAAAGCCAGCCACCCTGCAAAAATTCAAACCTCCACCCTAAAAGCACTAGGGTGGAGGACACAGAGGGTCAAAGGACATGTGCTAAAACTCGGATTGAATGATAAAACCCACCCTCACAGACGAAATGTAAAACCAAATCAGCTGATGAGGTGTAGTCTGCTAAAATCAATGATAAGTGCGGCAAGAAAAGATTAAGTCTCTGGGCAGCCGAAGAAGGACAGAGCAGAAGACTATGTGCCACTGTCAACCAGGCACCGCACCGACACTGATGTGGGTCTTCACAGCGAAGGAGATAGCCATGGGTCGCCCAGGCATGGACAATGCGGACCCGGCAGAGAACCATGGAGTCCCTGTGAGAGGTCCTCATCGAGGACTTCCACAATTCGTGGTCCCCTTAATGGCTAGCAGTTTGTTGTGTGTACTGAGATTTTGCCATTCTGTCTACCAAAGCTGAAAAACCTTATGGCGTAATAATGAACACAGGTCAGTTGCTGGGATGCTGATCTCCAGAAGTGGTTTTCGTGTAGCCTGTTTGGCCAGCCTGTCGACAAGTTCATTTCCTGGAACTCTGACATGACCAGGGGGTCCAGACGAACACCACTGAATGACTAGACCATTCCAGGGCATAGATGGACTCGTAGATCGACGCTACCAAAGAATGATGAGGGTAGCTCTGGTCGATAGTTTTCAGGCTGCTGAAGGAGTCAGTACATACAAGAAACGATTCCCCAGGTCATGAACGGAGATACTGAAGTGCACGAGAAATGGCCACCAGCTCTTCAGTGAATACACTGCAGCCATCAGGTAAGGAATGCTGTTCAATATGGCTGCCGTGAATGTAGGCAAAGCCAACGTGACCATCAGACATCGAGCCGTCAGTGTAAACCACTTTAGAGCCCCCGAACACGTCAAGAATCGTGAGGAAGTGACAGCGGTGAGCCACAGGGTTAATAGAGTCCTTAGGGCCACATGAAAGGTCAAGACAAAGCTGCGGCTGAGGCATACACCATGGAGGATACGTGAACAGACCACAAGTAGAGGTGGTAAAGCAAAGGACTCCACTCTGGAGAGAAGTGACCACACACGAACCACATTAGCCCCGACGACCTGGGCCACCTATGTGGGAGATGGGCTACCGCAGGTGGGAAAAGGAGATGGTAACTCAGATGTTCAGGAGAACTATGAATGTGTGCTGCATAACTGGTGAGCAGTTGTGCACGTCTTATCTGCAATGGAGGGAACCCAGCCTCCACCAGTACATTGGTCACCGGACTCGTCCTAAAAGCTCCTGTCACTAGTCAAACCCCGCAATGGTGCACAGCGTCGAGTAAATGTAACGCTGAGGGTGCTGCCGTACAATAAACCACACTCCCATAGTCAATTCTGGATTGAACAAGGGTTCTGTAGAGCCGCAGCAGCGTAGAGCAATCTGCACCCCAATTGGTGTTGCTCAGGCAACAGAGGGCATTCAGGTGCTGCCAGCACTTCTGCTGAATCTGACAAAGATAGGGAAGAGAAGTCAATCGAGCTTCAGAAACCAGTCCTAACAATCAATATGTCTCCACTACAGTGAGTGGATCATCATGAAGGTAAAGTTCTGGGTCCGGACGAGTGGTATGACGTCAACAGATGTGCATGACACACAACTTTGCAACTGAAAACTGGAAGCCTTGGGCTAGAGCCCATAACTGCACCATGTGGATGCCTCCCTTTAGGCGATGCTCAGCAACACCAGTACTGGAGCAGCAGTATGAAATTCAGAAGTCTTCTACATACAGAGAAGGGGAGACAGAGGGCCCGACAGCTGCTGCTAGACTGTTAATGGCCACTAAAAATAGAGATACACTCAATACGGAGTCCTGCGGGACTCCATTCGCCTGGATATGGATGGAACTATAGGAGTCACCAACTTGGACACGGAAAGTAAGGAGCGACAGGAAGTTTTGGATAAAAATCGGGAGCGAGTCGCGGAGACCCCACTCATACAATGTGACAAAGATATGACGTCGCCAGGACGTGTCGTATGCTTTACTTAAGTCGAAAAAGATGAAACCCAGGTGTTTCCATCTGGAAAAGGCTGTTCGGATGGCAGACTCGGCAGACACAAGATTATCAGTGGTAGAACGACCCTGGCAGAAGTCGCCCCCACCGAGGAATGAGTAGGCCACGTGACTCCAGGTACCAACCCAACAGCCAACACACCATATGTTCCAGCAGCTTACAAACAACATTGGTGAGGCTGGTGGGCCTATAGCTACCCACATCAAGCGGCTTTTCACAGGTTTGAGCACCAGAATGATGCTGCTCTCCTACCATTGCAATGGAAAGATGCCATCGCACCAGATCCGGTTGAAGATGATGAGGAGATGTCGCTTGTAGTCAGAAGAGAGATGTTTAATCATCTGGCTGTGGATCCGATCAGGCCCAGGAGCTGTATCGGAGCAATGTGCAAGGGCACTGAGGAGCTCCCACTCCGTAAATGGGGCGTTATAGCATTCACTGTGGCGTGTAGTGAATGAGAGGACTTTCCCTTCCAGCTGCCGTTTGAGAGTGCGAAAGGCTGGGGGGTAATTCTCCGACACGAAGGCTCAAGCAAATTGCTCAGCAAAGTGCTCGGCAGTCGCATTTGCATCAGTAGGTAACACGCCTTTTATGGTAACACCCTTAACACCTGCTGGGGTCTGGTACCCGAAAAGACGTTTGATCTTTGCGCAGACTTAGGAAGGTGAAGTATGGCACCAAATGGTCGAGACGTATCTCTCCCAACACTTCTGCTTCCGTCGTTTGATTAGGTGGTGAACACGGGCACGTTGACATTTAAAGGCTATGAGGTGCTCCAGGGAAGGGTGTCGCTTATGCCGCTGTAGAGCTCGCCATTGCTCCTTAATTGCTTCAGCGACTTCTGGCGACCACCAAGGGACTGCCTTACACCTCGGGCACCATAGAAAGTGAGGGATCACATTTTCCGCCGCAGAAACAATTGTTGTAGTCACCTGCTCAACCATCACATCGATGTTACTGTGTGGGGAAGATTCAATGGTGACAGCAGAGCCCGAAGTTTCCCAGTCCGTCTTGTTTAAAGAACATCTGGGCAGGCGTCTGTAGGCCTGACACCGGGGTAGTGACAGGAAGATGGGAAAGCGGTCACTACCACACAGGTCATCATGTGCTCTCCAGTGGATAGATGGGAGAAGTCCTGTGCTGCAAATTGATAAAACAATGGCTGAGTAACTACCATGAGCCACACTGAAATGTGTGGCGGCCCCAGTATTTAAGAGGCAGAGGTCAAACTGAGACAGTAAAGTTTCACCATCTCTGCCTCTGCCAGTAAGCACAGTGCCACCCCACAAAGGGTTATGGGCATTAAAATCTTCCAAAAGTAGGAAAGGTTTAGGGAGTTGATCAATCAGTGCAGCTAATACATTCTGGGGTACTGCACCATATGAAGGACGATATACATTGCAAGCAGTTATTTCCTGTGTCATCCTTATTCTGACAGCCACAGCTTCAAGGGGTTTGAAGGGGCATACTTTCACTACAGCCTGAGTTTAGGACGTAAATGCAAACTCCACCTGACACTCGATTATAGTCGTTACGGTTCCTGTAATATCCCTTATAGCTGCAGAGGGCAGGGGTCCACACTGCCGGAAACCACGTTTCCTAGAGGGCAATGCAGATAGCGGGTGTAAAGCGTAACGGTTGCCATAGCTCAGCCAAGCAGTGGAAGAAACCACCGCAATTTCGCTGGAGGATGACATCATTTTGAGACTAGGAAGGCATGGAACATTCGATGAGGTATATTATGCTTCAGAGTCACCTGCTGCCACCGACTTATTGCCTGAGCAGTCTATATTCATTGTGTCTCAGGGTCCGGCGAGATCCAGGTCCTCGGCAGATGCCAGAATTTCCATACCATCCTCGGATGCAGAGCTTGTAGGTAGCAGTGGTGTGGGTGCCACCACAATTTCCTTGGTCTTAGGGGTTTTCTCTTTGGATTTCTCTTGTTGCTCCTTGGGTTTCCCTGGCTGGGACTTCACTGGCTCAGTCTCCAGGACTGAGGATGAGTGTGAAGCCCTACGACCAGCTAATTTTGGGCTCTTCAGCCAACGGCGTGTGTCATCTTTCCCACTAGCAGAAACCTGGGGAGGGAGTGACCTAAGGGACCCCTTCCTAGCGAGAGAAGCGGAAGAAGACTTACGCCTCTCTGGCTTAGAAGTTGCTTCCGAAGTAGGTGGTGCAGGAGTAACAGGGAGGAAACGCCCCCCCCCCCCCCCCCTGCCACACCATTAAGGAGGCAGGTGTAGTCTGCCAGCTCTGAGAGATGACTGGGGAAGGCACAGCTGACGGTGACAGAACTATTGTAGCAGCACCATAAGACGATGTCATACACACAGGATACAAGTGTTCAATTTTTCTCTTAGCCTCACTGTAGGTCAGTCGGTCCAGGGTCTTGTACTCCATGATTTTCCTTTCTTTCTGGAGAATCCTGCAGTCAGGCAAGTAAGGTGAATGGTGCTCTCCGCAGTAGACACAGATGGGAGGCAGGGCACATAGAGTATTGGGATGTGATGGACATCCGCTATCTCGACATGTGATGCTGGAAGTACAGCAGGAAGAAATATGGCCAAACTTCCACCACTTAAGCACCGCATCAGGGGAGGGATATAGGGCTTTAACATCACAGCGGTAGACCATCACCTTTACCTTCTCGGGCAATGTATCACCATCGAAGGCCAAGATGAAGGCACCGGTGGCAACCTAATTATCCCTTGGACCCCGGTGGACATGCCAGATGAAATGTACACCTTGCCACTCTAAATTGGGGCACAGCTCGTCATCAGACTGCAAAAGCAGGTCCCCATGAAATATGATACCCTGGACCATATTTAAGCTCTTATGGGGTGTGATAGTTACAGAAACATTCCCCAGCCTGTCACAAGCGAGTAACACCCGTGACTGGGTAGAGGATGCTGTTTTGATCAAGACTGACCCAGATCTCATTTTGGAGAATTCCTCCATCTCCCCAAACTTGTCCTCTAAATGCTCAACAAAAAACTGAGGCTTCATCGTCATGAAAGGTTCCCCATCAGCTCTCGAACATACAAGATACCAGGGCGAATAAGATTCGCTGCCATCCTTAGCCTGACATTCCTCCCATGGTGTGGCCAGGGAGGGGAACAATTTGCAGTCTTACTTCTGTGCATTGAATTGAGCTTGTGAATACTTAGAGACTGCTGGTGTTTCACCACCAGCAAGCGATGACGGACTACACTTCATCGCGTGTCATCCGCCCGGATGACACCCACTCCAACCAGGGGCCCTCCCCAGGGGCATCACCCACTCGCAGCAAAGGCCACCTGGCAGGATGGCCATTGCTGGGAGTCCTTATGCCCCAGGGGGATGGGCAACTATCCCTTGGCATACGTGGGGAGTCAACAGAGCAGGCATCAGCAGAGTGATCCTTGTGTGGTCAGGGGGCTACAACCAACAGGGTACATGGCAGCAGCACCACAATGGAATGGCTACTGAACGAAATCCATCGTCATCACAGTGACAGTGCGTGGTGCATGTTGGAAAACGCACCCAGGAAGGCGTCCTCCCCCAAGAGATGGAGAATGGGCAGGACTGCAATGCAGCAACGAGAAAGTGGGTTAAAAATTTCAATGCACGATGGACACTATGCAGCATGTAAGGCACCCTTTCCCAATTGGCTCACTCTTGAGGAAAATTTTGAAGAATGGAGGTCAAACGCTACAGGGGACCGTCACATAAAGGCCGAAACACGTGAAACTCCTTTTAGTCGCCTCTTATGACAGGCAGGAATACCTCGGGTCTATTCTTACCCCAGACCCGCAGGGGGAGCTACATTTGGTTGTTTCATTCAAATGGGATTGGGGGGGGGGGGGGGGGGGGGAGAACAGCAACTGAGTGGAAAAACATTTGACTGGCCAATCAGTTGTTCAAAGCAGTCATTTACCCCACTGCTAGCCTATAGGGATTAGAACCAAATTACTGTATGCAAACATAAGGAATAGGATAGTGGCTATGCGAACAAATAGTGAAATGAAATCCCGTGTCACAGAACTAAAAGATTACTGCACTGGACAGCTATTCAAATGCTGTGCTTTAGTAACAGATCTGGAAACACTCCAGTTAGTCAATCTAATAGTTAACAATCCTCCCAACAGCATATGCTGGTAATGGGAGCATTCATGAGAGTATTCATAAGACTTGGTGGAAGTAACTGGGAAGCCATTTGCATGTGATGATTTCATATTGATAGCACTGACCGAACACACATAAATTTGTACAAACATGTGCAGACATAGGTCAGACTGGACATGAAAACTGGCTTGACTTTTTCAGCAGAACCACCCCAGCATTTACCTTAGCAACACTATACAGGACTGAATGGCCATACAGGTGTTTCACCCCACTTTCATATGAGCCCAGTGCTTTAAACTGCACCAACAAGAGAAGCTTATTCCCAAAACTTAACCTATAAATTACAAGGGGCATTCAGTAGCTAATGAAACATTTTTTTCTCGCACAGTTTCAGTTGAAAACATGCATAATCCGTTGAGACATCGTGTAATATTCCTCCTGACCCCTATAGTTTCATGAAGTTATGATAAGTGGTGGCGTTACATGTAGCCTTCAAAATGGCATCTAACACAAATGCATTCCAACAAGCAGAGAGCAGTCAGAGCCATCCCAGCATTTGCCTGGTGCAATTTAGGGAAATCACAGGAAACCTAAATCAGGATGGCCGGACATGGGATTGAACCGCTGTCCTCCCAAACGCAAGTCCAGTGTGCTAGCCACTGCGCCAATAGGCTCGGTAGAATGGGAGTAAAACAATCATTAAAAAATCAGTAAAATTCAGTGACATTGGGCTTGAGCCCTGGCCGAAAACCTTGAGAGATCCCACATTTTTAATTCAGAATGAGGTTTTATATACTAGGCATACATCTGTAATATGTTGCTGTTAGACAGTAATGATTGCTATAAGTAATCTGTCTGACACTGCTGTGTTTCCCTTAAAAACAAAATGAAGAGCGAGATAGTACAGCATTACAACAAAGAATTCTCATTCAGGAAGTGTGGAGTTCAAACACAGTGACAAACCCTAATACTTGGTAAAACGCAGAAATCCCCCACCATGCACTTCATAGTGATTTGCAGGGTATAGATGTAGATGCAAAAATATCCATCTGTGCATTCAGAGTTAGAGCTTTTTGTGGCTTCTTTAGGTTGCTAAGTTGATTCTATTCAAAAGCTCATGACAATTTTCCAACCCTATCCTTGTCCAAGACAACAAAGGTTTTATCAAACATATCTCCAACATATTTGGGAAGTCTCATACTATTACATTAAATGGTATGTGAAGTGATAAATGATGATGATGATTATTGGTTTGTGGGGTGCTCAACTGCACGGTCATCAGCATCCGTACAAAGTCCTAATTTTTACACAGTCCAATCTAGCCACTTGTCACGAATGATGGCAATGCTGATGAAATGATGAGGACAACACAAACACCCAGAGAAAATCCCCAACCCAGCCGGGAATCGAACGCGGGACCCCGTGATCCAGAGGCAACAATACCAACCACTAGACCATGAGCTGTGGACATGAAGTGATAAAGAATACATGCCAACCACTATGGTAAACTACCCAATTAATTTAGATGAAGAGAGCTACAAAAATTTATCATCTCTTGTTTTGCACACAACAGATGACAAAGTTTATTGATTTGATAATACTATAAAACCATCTTCCTGGAAAATTCTCAAACACAGTATCTCTGGAACAGAGTAGAAGCACTTAAAATATATTTAATTGGAAATATTGGTTTGGAGATTCCTGCACTATAACAAAACTGCTTGTTTTAGCTCCAGCTTGTCCATGCCTTTGTTTTTATCTTGCCACACATTTTAAACAAAAAATTCTATTCATTGGATTGGGCAGGTGAATCACGACACTTGGCAAGGTACCCAAAATGAGTGAAAACTGAAGGTATGTGCTTACAAAAAATTACAATAAAAGTACAAGAGAACTAACAAAATGATTACATACAGTTCAAAAATCATTACATTCCTTGGTTTTTACAATTCCAATAAATAGAGGACTTTAAATTACAAAGTGCTAAAGAAGTTTCCTTGTCAATTCAAAACATGAAGTATTTTCCGAGCACATTCTGCATAGTTCATATTTCTTTGTTTAAGTTACAAATACCACCATGTTTGAAGCGGGAAAACACACAGTGGCAAAAAGTTCTGAAGAAACTGTTCAGTTATGAGTGCCCTGGTCTTATATCACATCATTAAAATGATTATTATTTTTTTTCCATCCTCAATGGTTTGCTTAAAATACATTTTACAAGAAAAATTGTGGATGAAAAGACACTGTGAAACGTGGCTTCTTTGGTAGGTTGATGAGATCCTCTACTATGCAAGCATAAGGGAACTGAACCCATCAAAGGTTTTTTATATAAAGAAATAATACGCATGTTCTCAACTGTATTACACATTCTACCGTTACAGACATTAAATTAACCAAGATCAAAACCAACCAAATATAATATGAATCATTGGCAGTTTGATTTCCGTGTATGATATTGATGTATCCAGTTGGCCGAAACCTGGTAGCAGCTAACGCATTAAACTGATCAACATATTCATAATTTGCTGTTCTGTGAAATAGATCAGCAGTGCAGATGTGATACGCTTCCGACTCTGGCCGTATATGATTAAGTAACCGGAAAATATACCAGTTCTATAACCACACCTCAGATCACAGATATGTGTATTCTTTATCAAAATAACACTTACTCAACAAGA
Organism: Schistocerca piceifrons; assembly: GCF_021461385.2. Classification (NCBI taxonomy): domain Eukaryota; kingdom Metazoa; phylum Arthropoda; class Insecta; order Orthoptera; family Acrididae; genus Schistocerca; species Schistocerca piceifrons. Next base: position 552,217,300 of record NC_060143.1, read on the forward strand.
ACAACACATTCTTTCCCACAATTCCTTTCACGCAAAGTCCGCAGGGACATTTTCTTCGAATGTGTTGTCTGCTTTCTTGTTTTCTGCTCCCGCTGAGTGCAGACGAAATTCAGTTATTTTACCGCCAAATTAAACAGGTTTGACAACAGTGTTCACTAGCTCTTGGAATGATATCGATAATTGACTGTGGTCACCACACTCACTCACTGATTTGTTTCGTTTTATAAGAATTACAGTAGCTAAAAACGTATTCTTTGATTATACACTGCAACTGGTGCTGCTGCTGTATATATCATAGTTGATACTGGTATTAAATACGCGTTAAATATATTTTGTGTTGCAGTTGGCGACCCTTCGGTCACTGCAATTGTAGAACTCTGTGTGTAATCTGTGGTGTGTGTGTTTTGACTGGAGTTGATCTTTCTAACCAAAATGAATTCCGAAGATCCTCAGAACAAAAAGATCATGGCGTTAACAGAGGAAAGAATACAAGATATTGAGAAAAAGAAAGAAGTACTCGAAGGCTTATATTGTCAAGCTAAAGAATGCTGTGAGTAAATATCAAAGCATAGTTTTTGCTGAAGATGTCAAATTTATTTATCTCTTTCAGTATTTTTAAGAAACATTGTGTACGTATTCGAACAACAAACCAGACAACTAACGGTTTTCATTGTTACAATTATTTATGGAAAAATTAATCGTGCTATTTCCAAAATAGTTAAATAATGGTTGACACATGTTGTAACTTTGTCTATAACTGTATGAAAGACTGAAGCTGTAAGTTAATAATTGTAGAGTAAATTAGTTTATTCGCCGTGCAACCGGTTCACATGAAAGTAAGAAATCTGGTTCGAAATACCTGCGCTAACTACCAGGGGGGCATTGGAAGTTTCAGTAAGAGCTTTTTTTTCACAGTGTCGTGAATATTACGTACTCAACATTGTCACTATAAGAAATTTTTTGGTCAACACAGTGATATCTACATGTTCAATTTAAATTATTATTTCACAGTGAAAGATAACAGTAGAAAGTACACAATACATTGTTTCTATTGGCTGCCCTTAGCCAAACATGATGTTGCATTAATAATGTTTCCTGTGTACCTATGCAGTGGGCCAACACAGTATGGTAAACTTTAACCTGACCTAGCAGTGAAATTCATGCAGCTAGTAATGCACCCGTGTCAGACTATGATTGTCCAGATACTAACATATGATGCAGGAACCAATACTAAGGGTAATAAAGAGATAGCAGAAACACTGAACATGATATTCAGATTTTCCTTTAGTAATGAAGATACATTTGTACCCTAGTTCCCCAGTTTCCTCACTGAAAAGGTGAGTTATTTAGATATGTGGCAGTACCATCAGAAACTGATAAAATCAAGCAAGGTCCTCGAGCCTGATGTAACCGGGAATTTGCAGCTAGTTTCCATTTTAAACATAATACACTGTAGAATCCTTAAAGAAAAATCAGTGTCTAGTAATTGGACAAAGACACATGTCACTCTATTCTACATCAAGGGTAGCAGAAGACCTACAAAACCACTGACCTATCTCATTGACTGTCTGTTGTAGAGTTGTAGAATGTATTCTGTGCTCAAACAATGAAGTATCATGAAAAGAATTACCTCATCTCAACCACCATGTACAGTGTGGTTATAAATAAACTTTCACCACTTGAACTGGTGTAGGTGAAAACAATTTATTGTAAAGGTAACCAAATTTATGGGGATGATGTTCAGACTGGGCTGCAGGATTTTTGTTGTCAGTGTCTTTACTTGCTGGTATGGCACCATAGGGTTGAAACACAAGGGTCAGTATGCATAAAGTTGTTGACAGTCAACATGTACCTGGGCAAGGTGAGCAGGGCTTTATTTGTTATGCTTGTTTATCAAACCGACAGTAGTAGTGCTGCTACTCATTGCAAATATCGACCATAGATCTCCACCTCAGCTACTCTGTAATACGTGTGTAGAATTGGCTGATGGTGCCAAACTGTGTGACTACCAGATTTGAACCTGTGCAATTTCTGGTTGTGGGGTTACATGAAGGACGGGTTATGTCAGCGAGACAGTATCGCGTTAGAGGTAAAGATGAGCATAGCGAGGGAGGTAGCAAATGTCCCAAGCAAGATGTTTCATGCAGCAGTGGAGCAATCTCTAGTGCTGTTACAGTCTATCGATGATGCAGACAATCATCTAAACGTAAACATAGTTTCCTTCATTGATTTATTCTATTTATTTCTATTCTGCTCATCCTTACAAGTGTTTCTACAGAATTTCATTATTCTGTGACCACTTGTTTTTCATGGGGGCCCTCTCAAGTAACAAAAGTTTAGTTACAAGCACCATATATTGCAAAAACATCTATCGTGCAAAACCCGTCTTGTACTTTTCTCAGACATCCTAACAGCCATGGATCCAGAAAATGATGTGGGTGCTGTATTTCTTGATTTCTAAGATGTTTGACACTATTAATGAAAGTAGGATTAGCCTATAAGGGGCATGAAACAAAATTTGTGATAGGATTGAGGAGTTCTTGGTAGGAGTAAGACAGCATGTTATTTTAGATGGAGATTCATTGATGTAAGTAAAATTACCTTCAGACATTCCTCAGGCAAGTGGGGTGAGATGCTCGTTGTTTATATTTTATTTTATCACTGCCGGACAATATTAAGAACAACATTTTTGCAGATGATGCTGATATGATAATGCAGTAGGTACTGTCAGAAAAAAGCTGCAGAAATATTCCTTGAGATCTCAAAAGAGTTCAAAGTGATGCAAAGATTGCCAACTTGCTTTAAATTTACATAAATGTAGAATAATGCATTTCACAAAATGAAGAAGAAGAAAAAGTGCCAATGTCTTATTTCTGTACTATCAATAATGCAGAGTAAGAATGAGCCAACTTGTAAGAGTACTTTGTTATAACAATTTGTGTGAATGTGAACCAGAGTTAAGTAGGATCGGTTTAGGCAAGGCAAGTAGAAGACTTCGGTTCACTGGTAGAATATTGAGAAAATGCAGTCATTCTACAAAGGACACTGCTTGCGAGTCCCTTGTGTGCCCCATCGTAGAATATTGCCTCGAGTTTAAGGGAGGCATACTAACACAGGGAATGAGAGTTGTACCCTCTCTCCAGTGCTATTCAGTTGGTATACTGAGCAAGCAGTAAAGAAAACCATAGCTTGAAAAGGGAATTGAAGTTCTGGTGGAAGAAATAAAAACTTTTAAGGTTTGTGAATGACACTGCATTTATGTCAAAGATGGCAAAGGACTTGGAAGAGCAGTTCATCAGAATAGATAGTGTCTTGAACAGAGGTTATGAAATGAGCACCAGCAAAAATAAAACTAGCATAATGGAAAGTAATCAAATTAGATCAGGAAATGAAACACTAAAAGTCATGGATGAATTTTGCTACTTGGCAGCCAAATAATTGATAAGGGCCAAACTAGAGAGGATATAAAAAGAAATAATAAGAAAAGCAAGCAACTGAGATTCATATGAAGAAACTAAGGGAAATGTAACTCATCCACAAAGGAAGTGGCTTACAAAACTCTTGTCAACTGATTCTTTGTGTTGCTCATCAGTCTGAGAGCCTTTAAAGAAAGGATTCATAGAAGGCATGGAGTATATCGACCGAAGAGCAGCACATTTCATAAAACCATTCTTTAGTCATCATGAATGTCAAACAGGTATTCAACTCCAGTGGCAGACGCTACAAGAGAGGTGCTCTGCATCTAGGAGAGTTCTATTATTGAAATTCCAAGAGATAATGTCCGACGAGAGTCAGACAACATATTACTTCCTCCTACATGTGCCTCACAAAATGATCACAGTGAGAAAATTCGAGAAATTTGAGCTTAGTAAAGAGGTTTACCAATTCTTATTCTTTCCATATGCTGTTAATGAATGAAGCAAGGAAAGTGGCAGTGAAGGTATCTTATGCAACACGCAATCTGCTGGCTTTTGGATTGTTGATGTAGAAGTAGATAAAATACAGGCAGGATGTAGGAAGAAAAAAATCATTTCAGAAAAATGGGAATTTATTAGCAAAATCTAGGACTGAATAACAACAGTGTGAAAGATTGATAGCTAGTCAAGAGACAAGCACAACGAAAAAGACTGTTAGATATAATTCGTCTATCGGACTAAGTCCTTCATCAGACGTAGACAACACGTATTCACACAAGCACAGGTCACTCACAAATTGACACTGTGGCCTCTCTGGGGAGCTCAGATCTGACTGCAATTCACTGTGTCTGAGGTGAGCAGTGATCTTTGCTGGGATGGTCAGTAGAGTACAGAAGTGATGTAGGGTAGTGTGAGATAGCAGGATAGAGATGGGGAAAGATGCTAATTCTGCCTGTGAGGGCGTACAGGGTTGTGGTGTGACGTTGGGTATTGGGTTGTTAGATGCAGCATATTGAGGCTGAGCTGAGGGGGGAGGGGGGGGGGGAAGTAGAGTAGGGAAATGTAGTATGTGGGGGCAGGAAGAAGGCTAGGCTGGGGGCAGGGACTCTAAAAGATTGAGGCCAAAGGGATTGTGCATTTCAAAAAAACTGGTGTTAGGAAGAATCCAGGTACCACAGGCTGTAAAGCGTTTGCTCAAGTGAAGCACATACTGTTGGGTAGCATGCTCAGCAACTAGGTGGTCCAACCGCCTGTTAGCCACAGTTCATCAGTGGCATTGAAGCAGACAGACAGCTTGTTGGTCATTTCACCCATATATAGAGTGGCACAGTGTCTGCAACTAAGTTGGTGCATCACTCAACTGTTTTCACAAGTGGCCCTGCCTTTGGTAGAGTAGGAGATGCCTGTGACAAGTCTACTGCAGGCAGCAGTACAGCAATTTATGGGAAAGGTCTTGCATCTGTATGTATTGCAGAATATGAGCCATGGCACAAAAGGCTGGGAGCAGCCATGGAAAAGGGACATACAAGGGTATTGTACAGGTTGTGTGGATGATGGGATATCACTGAGGGGGTATGGGACGGATATTTTCATTTCAAGGCTTGACAAGAGGTCGTCTAAACCCTGGTGCAGAACGTCATTCAGTTGCTCCATTCATACCTGTTATATACCCTCATATGTAAAAAATGTCCACAATTTCCTCTACCAATTCTCAACAGTTCTTGTTCCTTTACCACCCGAAACCATGTTCGTCACTGTAGATCCCACCTCTCTTATACTAACATCCCCCATGCCCATGACCTTACTGCTGTTGAGCACTACCAATCCCAGCATGCAATTGACTCAAAGCTTAAAACCTCCTTCCTGGTCCCCTCTACCAATTATAGCCTCACCCGCAATGACTTTCCTTTGGAAGCCATCACTGACAAACAAACCAGTGGTACACCATTTGGCACTGGCATGGCACCATCCTCTCCTAACCTATTCATGGGCCATATAGAAGAATCCTGGCTAACCACTCAGAAACCTAAACCCCCCACTTGGTTCTGATTCATTGATGAAATCATCATGAGCTGAACAGATGGTGAGCACCCCTATCAACATTCCTTCAGATCCTCAACACCTTCTCTCCCATTTGTTTTGCGTGGGCCTCCCAGCCCAACAAGCCACCTTCCTCGATGTCGACCTCCACCTCAAGAACAGCTACATCATTACCTTCCTCCACATCAAACATACCAACAATGCCTCCACTTCGACAGCTGCCACACCAAGTAGTGTCTTTCATACAGTCCAACCCCATCATGGCTGTCTTATCCGTAGTGACAAACAGCCCTTCTCAGCAAACATTAAAGGGGTCTGAGAGGCCTTCACAGACTGAAATTACCCACCCCACTTTGTTCAGAAAGAGGTTCCCTGCTCCTTATCTTTCCAGTCACCTACTGTACCTCACATACGTGCTGTCCGGCCACAAAAAATCACCCCTCTAGTGAATCAGTACCAACCAAGACTGGAGCAACTGAACCACATTCTTCATCAGGGTTTAGGCTACCTCTTGGCATGCCCTTAAATGAAATGTATCCTCCCTGCTCCTCCTACAATGGTATTCCATCATCCATCCAATGTATGCATTATCCCTATACATCCCTATTCCATCCCTGCTCCCAGCCCATTGCACACTGCCTCATATCCACACAATAGACCTAGATGCAAGGCCTGTCCCATATTTCGCCATGCTACCATGTGATATAGGCTTGTCACAGGCGTCTTCTACCCCATCGAAGACGCACACACCTGTGAAAGCAGTCGTGTGATGTATCACCTTAGCTCCAATCACAATGCCGCATTGTATATGGGCAAGACAACTAACAATCTGTCTGTCTGCAAAAATGGCCACTGCCAAACTGTGGCAGAGGGCAGCTGGACCACTCAGTTGCTAAGAATACCACCCAACAAGATGTAGTTTACTCCAAGACTACTGTACAGCCTGGCCCATCTGGATTTTTTCCACAAACAATAGCTTTTCAGAATTGCACAGGTGGTGACACCTGCTGTAACATATCCTTCGTTCCCACAACCCTCCCTGTCTCAGCCTTCATTAGTCCCTTTCCTCTACCTGCCTATCCCGTTTCCTTCCCCCATTCCAGCCCTACACACGCGTTCTGTCGTGCCTTCCAGTGCTCCTGTGTAGTCCTCTCTGCTCCCCTCCTCCTCCTCCACACTGGCAGACTCCCGATGCTGCACTTAGTAGCCCTGTACGCTGTCCTCACCCTGTCCCTTCTTGCTCCCACGGTAGTGATGTAAAATGCCTGTATATTAATAAGTTGGGGCAAATGTCCTGGATAAATGTCTGGGCAAATATCAAAAATTCATAAATGCGCAGGCAGTTAGTCATTGTAAAGATTGATTAGTGGCACTTACAAAAAAAAATTTAAAGTGTTATTTTGTATTGGAAAAGGTGTTTTGCAACACTGGTTTTGTAATTCTGTAGTGGTTGGGTATTCAAGTTGAAAAATTTCCTTGAGAGTTTGGGGGAAATAAATTAGACTGTAAATGAACTATACGTTTTTAATGAGGTCAGTTCTTGGGGTGGTACATAGTAAAAAAGAAAACGAAACCCAAGTTTGAAAGTAAGTCTTCAAATAAAGCATAGTTTATATTAAGTAGGTAGCCTGTAGGTAGTATGCTTACTTATACTATAAGACTACAAAAATATTAGAAAAAAAGTTCATCCATAATGATTTTAATTAAGTGTAAGTCATCTGCCAATTCAGATTCCACGAGTCCAAGAATCGCCCATTCTCTAGGAATTGACTGTTGTGGAACTGAATGTTTCCGGCGTCTTATTAAATATTTTTTTTATTTTAGTGTTTTTATTTTATCTTCACAGCAGAGTGCTCATACGAAAGTAAAGAAAACTAGAGCCTGTCTCAGATGTCACTACATCTGCCAATAAAGAATTTTTTCCCCCACTGAAAATGGTTTATTATTTAAGAATACATTTATTATCGAGAAACACATGCCACTTGTTTAATACATTAGGTAATAATATTATTATCAATAAATGATTCTTCAGCAATATTCAGAGATTTGACATGGATTATAAAGTGTTGCATTATAAAGCGATTACCCAAGGACAATGTTTCTTTATACCGGCTTTTCACTACACAGCTATTAAATGCTGTGTGTGTAAAGTGCTTCTCTCCTCTCTCCTTTTAGTCTTGATAATAAAGGCAATGAATGACATACATATTTTTAAATGTAAACATTTACTAACTTATAATACTGAGAGTATCGTCCCATCTCTTATTTTAATTGGTAAATTACATTCTAACAGTAAAAACTTTGAGAAGCACTTTTTAAAACTGCTTCTTGCACATTTCCAGGCAAATGCCCATTTATAAATGGCGTGCCCACTGGGCATTTGCATGGCACACATCAGAAACCCACAGGCAGCACTAGTCTCCCTCCCCACTCCTAGCCCCTACCTCCATCCCTACCCCTATCTTGCTATCTCTGCCTGCCACATGCTTCCTCTAACCCCCCTGTCTACCCCAGCTTAGAATTTATTAACATGAATTTAGAAGTAAATTTAACTGCTGTCAAAATGATAATGAATTTCTTTCTGATCCATCCTGATAGAGTTCGGGCTACCATCACCATTCTCATATGCACCTTGTACAAGAACATCTAATTTATGTGAGGCGTATTTTTCCTGAGATCACAGCTTGCTGTCATCATCATCCAGCAGTAGCGTGCACTATAAAACCACTGTCCACAGCACCACTCCGGAAGTGATCCCCTCAGTGTCGCCAGCAAATAAAATTTGCTTGTCTGGAATTGTAATCTCCTGCTGACCACTTGTTCAAAATGATGTATGATAGTGTACTATTAGTACACTGCTGTCAACAGGTGCCAAGTGGTGTTTTCACAGAAGATGGTAATGGGACAGTGTTTGGATCAGGTCTTGCACTTAGGTCTATTGCAAGGAGATGTCTCATTCCACATCATTGCAATGTGTCATGCAAAATGATTCGTGGAATATCTAACTTTCGTTGAGTGACCTGGCCTCACCTGTCTAGTAGAGTGCAGTATGTTATTTTCCATTCGCGTACTGCTTGCCAGCTGTGCTAGGAGGTTGATGAAGACGTTCATTGTTCTTGCCTCACTCCAGGATGTGCCTTTCACCATTAATGTGGTGATTAGACGTTTTTGAGTTGTGAACCGGACAGGTTTCTGCCATTTACTGGGAGTGAGTTACAAAGACATGGTGACTCTTTTGTTTGAGTTACTTGCTGTATATAATGTGCATCTTTTAGCAGCTTACCTAATCCGTCTCTTGTTGAACTTGAGATCAGCTGAAGATGTTCATTTAGAATGAAACAATTTGTTGCATATTAAATCAACCTGAAATACAGCTGTGTGGGTTTATTAACACAACAAAACTCTATGCTTATGATACATCATTTATTAGCTGGGACTCTACTGAATAGCTAGCATTGCAGAACAATAAAGTGAACTTACTCTTTTGGTCAGACCTATCTTGCCATGAACTGTTACTGAGGTGAACAGCTTCTTTTGCTTGGGTGGAGATGTCAGGATGAGACCCCTCACCCCCCCTCCCCCCTGGCTCTTCTGTAACACCACTACCCAACCCAGCTGCTCATGCTCACCTCAAGACACAATTGTGGTTGGGCTGTAGCACCTAGAGATAAGTGACTATTTGTATGCATGTGCATATGCATTAGTTTTCTGTCTGATGAAGAACTTAGTCTGATAGCTAGTAATATCTAGCAGTCTTGTTTCAGTGTGTCTGCCACTCAACACCGCCTCTGTGTGGAGTATCAGTCTATAATTTTCAGATAGTTGTTATTCTATTCTGAATTTTCAAGGTTTAATCACAAATAAACTTACATTGAATAAAGACAAGGCAGTCGTGGGGAAGTTTTGTTGAACTATAACCATTCTCAAGTACATCCCCACTGTACCAACTGCAGTGTGCCTATGCTGCCTCCTCTGGAGATTGTCCCGTGTACCTTGATGAGCAGGCTGTCCAGGAGATCTAGTTAAAGGAAAAAGTACCTTACTCGGTCACTCATACATTATTGGCCAGTCGCAGCCTGGTGTTCTACCCTCTGCACTTACAGTACTGTTCTTGCTACATCTCGCTCCCTGAAGGACATGGCCACGCAGACATGCAACCTCAAATTCAGTTCTGAGGTTATGAAATTGCCCAGTGTCATGGTAGCGTCACCATTTCATCTCCCAGCTGTGCAACAAGCCATCAAACTGTCATGGTAGCATCACCATTTCGTCTTCCAGCTGTGCAACAAGCCATCAAACTCTCACCTCATGGGGCGAAGTCACCAGCTACACAACTGGCAGGATGGAAAGGACAGATGAAATACTTGAAGACATCCTATGTCCCTCCAGCCAACCAACACCCGAGTCGTCCTCTGCTGCCCAAAAAGGCTCAAAGAAGTCAAACAAAGGTAAACATCTTCTCGTTCGCTAACTCGAGATCATCTTCGATGGTATCACCACATGATACCCTTGCCCGGCTGGCGTCTGTGTCACTGGTGCGCACCACCAACCGTTTTTTCTGTGTTGGACTCAGCATGCTGACAGCAGAAGAAAACTGATGCTCCCGTGGATCTCATGGAGCAGCCTCTGTGCTCTGTAGCAGTGAGTATTCACCAGCTGGCACTCGGCAACCCTTCATTTTTTCCTCATCATGACTCTCCTCCCTTCGATCCCACAAAGAGGATTTACAGCTGCTTTTAGAATCCCAGTGTCCACTTGTCCTCTGTCTTCAGAAAACAAAACTGTGTCCTCATGACTGCTTTGATCTTTAGCATTTCTTCCCTGTCCATTTTGACCTTCCCCCCATCTCTCTGACTGCCTATCTTAAAGATGTTGCAGTTTGCCTTTTCCTTCCTCATTTGACCTTTTCCCTTTGTTCCGTTTACATCCCTCCATTTGATGTCACCAGGGCACACCTCCTACAGCTTACTGGGCAGCTACCTCACCCCTTTCTGCTGCTCGGTGACTTTAATGCGCACCATCACCTGTGGGGTTCTCCCAGAACCTGTCAGAGAGGTGCACTCTTGGCTGACCTTCATAATCAATTTAACCTCTTCTGCCTTAACACAGAAGCAGCCATGTTTCTTTCAGACTCTTCACTCACCTATTCTCATTTGGACCTATCCTTCTGCACTGCCCATCTTGTCCATCATCTCAAGTGGTCCATTATCTCTGACACCTACTCGAGCAACCATTTCCCATATGCTATCCATTTGCTGACTCCTACCCCACCTACATGCACACCTAAATGGCAGCTTACTAAGGCCGTTTCGAGGCTTTACTCTTCCCTGGCGACCTTCAACGAACAAGATCTCCTCAGTTGTGATGACCACGTAGAATACCTTTCAAATGTTATCCTTACTGCTGCAGAAAGTCCCATTCCTCGAACTTCCTCTTTACCATGCTGTGTCCCGGTCCCTTGGTTGACTGAGGCATGCAATGATGCAGTTCACACGCAGAGATGTTCTCTCAGCATTTTTAACAGTCATCGTTTGATGGCAAAATGCATTCATTATAAACAAATGCATGCACAGTGTTGTCACGTTCTTCAGGACAGTGAAAACGCTAGCTGGATTTCATTCACTAGTTCTTTTAACAGTTCCACTCCCTCCTCTATCCTGAAGGTCAGCTTCCGACAGCTCTCTGGGACCAAGATCCATTCCCCAGTTTCCGACCTGAATGTAGCAGACAATGCCATCATGGGCCCTATTGCTATCTCCAACACCTGGGGCCGCAATTTTGCAGAGATTTTGAGCTCCTCCCACTATCACCCTGCCTTCCTCCATCGGAAATGAGTGCAGGCAGCTTGTGTGATACTGTTCCCAGAATTGCGTGTTTGAATGCCACCTTTACTCTGAGGGAGCTAGATCATGCACTCACTTCATCCTGATCCTCTGTCCCAGGGCTAGACGCTGTTCACATTCAGATGATGTGGCTTCTTTTTCTTGCGGACATGCACTGTCTGCTTAATACACACAACTGCATCTGGGCAGATGGCACGCTTCCCAAACACTGGTATGAAGTCGCTGTCACACCCATACCTAAGCCCAGTAAGGACAAACACCTGGCTACTGCCCCATTTCTCTCACCAGGTGTGTTTGAACGTATGATTCAGGCCCGGCTGGCATGGTGGCTCGAGTCATGCAATTTACTAACCACTGCACAGTGTGGATTTCAAGTGCACCGTTCCCTAGTTGACCATCTTGTCACTTTGTCCACCCATGTCGTGAATGGTTTTCTGCAGAAGTCCCAGACAGTGGCCATGTTTTCGATTTGGAGAAAGCCTACCCCTGCTGCAGGACTGGTATCCTCCTTACTCACGACATGTTTGGCTTCTGTGGCCACCTGCCTCGTTACCTTTCGGTTGTTTCCTTGGGTTCTGCCTTATCGGACACCTTTATCCAGGAAAACGATGTACCTCAGGGTTCTGCACTGAATGTCATCGCCGTTAACCCTGTAATGACCTGTCTCCTGCTGAGTGCCCCGTCTCCCTTTTCTTTGACAATTTTGCCATCTATTGCAGTTCTTCACACTTGTCTCACTGAGTGGCACCATCAGCAGTGTCTTGATCGTCATTACTCATGGTGCATTGGCAATGGCTTTAGTTTTTCCACTGACAGAACCATGTGTGTAGATTTCTGGCAGCGTAGTTGGTTTCTTCCTCTGTCTTTACATCTTGGGCCTGTTGCTCTTTCATTCATTCAAACTATGAAATTCCTGGGGCTCGCTCATGCTCGATAGGAAACTTTCTTGGTCCTCTCATGTGCCCACTGTATGCAGTGCATCAGTGTCCTACATGTCCTCAATGGTACTTCCTTGGGAGCCAATCAAACCACCCTCCTCCATTTTTAACGGTCCCTTGTCCATTCGAAGCTAGACTATGGGTGTTTCGTTCATGCATCTGCACATCCGTCTCTTATACTATCCACCATCATGGCATCCATTTGGCCACTGGTGCCTTTTATACTAGGCCTGTTGAGAGACTATGCAGAAGCTGCTGAACTACTGCTCTCACACCACCGTGACTTCCTCCTCAGTAGATATGCATACCGTTTGTCTCCCATGCATGGCCATCCATCCTATGCCTCCTTAGATGGCTCCTTTGATCACCAGTATGGAGCGCATCCATCTTCACTGTTAGCTCCTGGAGTTTGCTTTTGGCTCTTGCTCCAGCAGCCTAACCTCACACTCCCTGCAACTTTCCCAGTGGGTGTGAACCCTTCACCATCTTGGCTTCATGCAGTGGCCTATGTTCACCTTGGCCTTCATTCATTTCCGAAGGACACTACTCCAGCCTCGCTCTATCACCTTCAGTTTCACCACCTTCAAATGAACCTTTGCGACTTTACCTTTGTGTTCATTGGTGGCTCTTGGAGTGACCGTTATGTTGGGTGCGCCTTCAGCATTGGAGCCGACGTTTTTCATACCTTTGTGTTCATTGGTGGCTCTTGGAGTAACCGTTATGTTGGGTGCGCCTTCAGCATTGGAGCCGACGTTTTTCAGTATCTGCTTCCAGAACACTTCTCAGTATTTACAGCAGAGCTCTTCGCCCTGTACTGGGCCATGCAGTACATCTGATGACACAGGCTTTTCAATTGCCGCATCTGCCCAGACACTCTGTGCCCTTCAAAGCCTCCATGTGCTTAGTGCAACGGGTCCAGGAAATGAGGCCTTTGATGCTGCTGTCAAGACTGCAGTCCTTGTACTTCAGCCTGCTAGTTCTTACATTCCATCCGATGATCTGTGTGTTACCGTCTGTCTGTAGGTGATGTCACTTTGACATCGCCACTGGTCCTCCCTTCATAGGAACAAGCTCCAGATTATTAAGCCTCTCTCAGCAGCTTGGATGACCTTTTCTCGGTCCTCTCGCTGCGAGGGTGCCATTTTTAACTAGGTTTCATATTGGGCACTGCTCTTTTAGCCATGGCCATTTAAGTGGTGCTCCCCCAACACTTTGTGCACATAGCACCCAACTTTTAACTGTCCACCATTTCCTGACAGAATGCCCTTTATTTAACCACTTATGTTCCTGTTCGTGTTTGCCATCTGAGTTGTCAGCCATTTTAGCGAACAATGCATGGATTGTCAACCACGTTTTACTTTTTATCACTCATACGGCAAAGGCCATTTAATTTTAGTTCTGGACGTCCGTTTCTCTATGGCGTATTTTTTAGACTTTTCTCCACATCCCTGTTTTTAGCTGTCTTCTCTTCCATAGGTATTAACTCCTCTCCTTGTTTTGATGTTTTACAGTTTTGACATGGGCACTTGTGACCTGCGACCATGCTGCACTCTGGCGACGATACTTGACACTTTTTATGTGAGAATATAAATTCTTTGAGATGCTCTACAATGCGGTGCATTTTTCATTGTTGTATCTACTGTGGTTTTATTTTTTCCCCTGGGTCTTTGAAATCAAGGAGGTTTGAGTGGGCCAACCTGTACAAATCAAGCCCTCATATATTTTTTCCAGATCAGCAACACTTAGATGGGGGGCATTGAATTTTTTCATTGACATCCTCTACTGGGTTCATTGCATGGCATAAAAAAATGTCTTGTGTTGTAACACTGACTTAAGGTAGCCCTGCACATTTGTAACCTGCCTCTGTTTTGTTCTCTGCAAAAATTGTTTCAAAAAAACTCTAAAAGTTCTTCAAAGTTTTTCCATATTCTCAAGATACTAGAACCTCACATAGTCCATAGAGTTGGGCAAAGGGGCCGTAGATTAGTTTGGTCGTTGGCGCTCTCACAGCGTATGCTTCTGAAAAGTCTTATCCTTTTGTTGGATTCCCTTACAGTGTTTATTAAGTCCTTGGCTGAAGCCATAATTTCCCCCATAGACGTAAGATGGTGGAGACTGTCTACAACTGTCCAGTCTAAACTGAGTAGTGCAGTGCACATAAGGTGCATTTGGTCGTATATCCAAAACTAACTTTTTTAGTCCTTTGAACTTACCTCTCATGTTCAAGGCACCATCATAGCACTGTCCTCTAAGTTATCCATTGACAACTCGAGATGAGCAAAAAGTCTTTTTAAATACTAAACAGAGTTTGTGATTCAGTGTTGGGGGTCTTGTGCAAGCCAATAAAGTCTTCATTAATGATTAATGAATCATTGACAGTACAAATACAAAGTGACACTTGTACGTGAATCGAAGAATCACTTGTTTCATCAGCCGTAATAGAAAAATGTTCAGTCGTCTTGACTGAAGCCAGTACCTTTCTAAACAAAGACTTTCCTAGTAGATCAAAGATCTCGTTTTGAATATCGTGGGACGTTGAATTTTTGAGGAGGCTCTGGGCCTCTCAGGCCCCATGGAGTTGGCGTCTGTGAATGTGTTAAATCACTATTCCAAAGTTTACTGAAAAAAAAAAGTATGTTGAATTTCCGCATGATACTTCTCAAACTTACAATATTTTGATTTTCTGGTGATTTTTGTTTTAAAAATGCCACGGACCTCTCTAAATGAGAGTATTTGTGAAAATGTAATGAAAGGGAAAATTGAAAAATTTTAATAAATCAAAAATGTGGGATCTGAATTTATTTTCAATAAATACTTTGTTCCCAATATTATGAGACATGGTTAATACATATACACTTCTGAGCTTTTTTATTTTTAATAAACTGTGAAAATTTGTTTATTTTTGCGAATTTCAACATTATGTTTTGAAAACATGAATAGTCACAGGATGTTAACTGTCTTGAGAAATAATAAAGTGGAAGGACTACTAACTGTCAGCTATGACATTAAAGCATGAAATCTTTAAACTGTCAAAATATTTGTACGTAAAGATGAAAGAATCTGAAATTTTTTGGTTATTTAGAAGCTACGTTCTCCAAAACTCCCATGCTAAATGTTCTAAACGTTTTGTGGTAAGTTGGTTGGACATTGTACTTAAGGAATGTACAATCAGAGTGGACAATACTTGTCTATACGAAATGTGAGATATTTTTTAGGTAGACCTAGCTCTACTCTCAAGATCAAAAAATCATGGACACTTACATATTTAAATTGATCACTGATTTTAAGTGTCATGCAAAACTGGTATTTCTGAATCAAAACAATTACTGTACAGCATTACAAGTGAGTGGGGGAAAAATTCATAATTTTGTTCAAAAGCATTTTATAACAAAAATGAGGTATAGAATATTTATACCCATTTTGCTTTTTTATGATATTATTCACAAATTATTATTGTATTCTGTGTTGATTTTACTTCATGATTTTCCATGAATTAAAATTGCCTACTATGTAACAGTCAACACTGCACTATTGAAGTGTTTTTTTTAAAAAAAAAAAAAAAAAAAATCTTGCAGCTGATGAGACACTTACTACCTGCCCCACACACCACTGCTTGTCATACAAGAAATGAAGTGGCTCACTACAAAGTCTTCAAATTTATAATGTGGTCTCTGCATTTCAGACATTTTGTGGACAGCAGTTCTTGCAATGTAACGGCCACTCTGGGATGCAACCCCTACCTCATCACATGCACATTCCCCATGACCTGTTGCTGAAAATCTCCATTTTTTGTCTTAATTCCTGTACTACATTGTTGACCAAACTCATGAAGCTGAGATCGTTTTTTAAAATGAGATGCTGCACCATCAGTCACATACACATGTTTGGGAAATGTGTGGCCTCTAGATGCTATGTAATAAATTATCATGCTGTTAGTGTAGCATGCATGTGCATTGGTCATGAATGAGATCATCACTGAGCGGCACCTACAGGGAGCCATCCACAAGGCGCAATCATGGGTTCTAGCCCACGGCTTGCAGTTTTCAGCTGCAAAGTCATGTATCATGTACTTCTGTTGGCATTGTACCGTTCATCAGGAATCAGAACTTTACCGTAATGATGATCCACTCACTGTAGTGAATACATATCGATTCTTAGGACTGGTTTTCAATGGCCGATTGACTTTGTTTCCTCACCTTCATCAGCTTAAGTGGAAGTGCTGGCAGCACCTCAGTGCCCTCCACTGCCTGAGCAACACCAACTGAGGTGCAGATCACTCTACGCTGCAGCAGCTCTACAGAGCCCTTGTTCAATCCGGCATTGGCTATGGAAGTCTGGTTTACGGTTCAGCAGTGCCCTCAGCATTGCGTTTACTCGATCCAGTGCACCCCTGTGTCGTTCGACTAGCGACGGGAGCTTTTAGGACGAGTCTGACCAGCGTCCTGGTGGAGGCTGGAGTCCCTCCATTGAAGGTTAGGCATGCACAACTGCTCACGAGTTATGTTGCACACATTCGTAGTTCTCCTGGGCATCCGAATTACCGTCTCGTTTTCCCAACCACTGTGGTTTTCTACCACATAGGTGACCCAGGTCAGGGCTCATGATTGTGGTTCGCATCTGATCGCTTCTGTCTGAACTGGAGTCCTTCCCTTTACCACCTCTACTCGAGGTCCATTCACGTACACCTCCATGGTGTAAACCTCGGCCGAAGCTTCGTCTGGACCTGTCACATGGCCCTAAGGACTCAGTTACTTCCGCGCCTCTCCACTGCCACTTCATCTCCATTTATGTGTTCTGGAGCTCTGAAAGGTTTACACCAATGGCTCGATCGCTGATGGTCACGTTGGCTTCACCTACATTCACAGAGGCCATATTGAACAGTATTCCTTGCCCGATGGCTGCAGTGTTTTCACTGCAGAGCTGGTGGGTATATCTCGTGCTCTTTCAGCACATCCATTCATGCACTGGGGAGTCATTTCTTCTCTGTACTGCCTCCTTGAGCAGCCTACAAGCTATCGACCAATGCTACCCTCGTCATCCTTTGGTAGTGACCATCCAGGAGTCCATCTATGCCCTGGAATGGTCCAGTCATTCAGTCGTGTTCGTTTGCTCACGTCAGAATCCCAGAAAATGAAATAGCTGACAGACTGGCCAAACAGGCTACACGGAAATCACTTCTGGAGATGGTCATCCTTGCAACTTACCTATTTTCGTTGTTATGTCGCAAGGTTTTTCAGCTTTGGGAGATGGAATGGCAAAATCTCAGTATGCACAACAAACTGCGAGTCATTAAGGGGACCCAGAGTGTTTGGAAGTCTTTGATGAGGGCGTCTCGCAGGGACTCTTGTGGTTCTCTGCAGGCTCCATATTGGCCATGCATGGGCGACTCACGGCTACCTCCTGCACCTAAGTCTGCTATGTCCTCCTTTCGCTGCCACGCATCTTCATCTTCGGTTGCTGGACTTGTTATCATTGATTTTTAGCAGACAACGCCACATCGGCTGATTCGGTTTTACATTTTATACATTATAGTGGGTTTTCTCATTTGATGTAAGTTTTAACGCTTGTCTTTTGTTCCTCAGTGTCCTTCGCTGTAGTGCTTTCAGGGTGGAGGTTTTAATGCAGGCTGTTCCAACCGAGCTCCAGGGAGCCGGAGCGCTCACCGCGGCGGCTCGGAGCCCGCGTGGAGGGGGAAAGCGAACCCATTGCCCCCTGGCCGCATGCGGCCGTAACTGACGCAATAATCCGTGTTTAATGACAGCTATGACTAGCCGCGGGAGTCCTGTACCTCTATTGGAGGATACCTTTCTATTCATTGAGAGGGATGGTCGTCCGCAATGCCTTGTATGTCATAAAGTATTTAATTCTGCGAAGAGGTACAATATATAACGACATTATTCACGTCTTCACGCAGCGCACTACGATCAGGTAGAAGGCGTTGCACGCAGAGATCTGGTAGCCAGGCTTAAGAACGACATACCAGGAGATGTAAGTTCAAAAACGGTTTCGTAATACGGAGGGTACCAAAACATGCAACATAGTTCGTGTTCTGTAATGCGTTTATAATTTTCAGGTGAATGAGAGCGGAGAAAACACTACTGAATCTGCAATTCGAGCAAGCTACAGAGTTGCTCACATCATTGCGACAAGTGGCAAGCCATTTTCTGTGGGACCACTCGTAAAATCGTGCATGGTAGCAGTTGCAGAATGTTTGTTTCCAATGGAGGTGCAGGCAATTGGAGGGGTTTGCCTGTCGAAGCAAACAATGTCTCGTCGAATCCTGGACATGGCAGCGGATTTAGAGACACAGCTCAGGAAAAAGGTGGAGAGCTTTGTTGCGTTTTCGCTAGCGCTTGACGAAAGCACCGACATATCGGACAGTGCTCAACTTGCAGTCTTTGTGCGAGGTGTCGACATGGAGCTGGAAGTAACTGAAGAACTTTTGGATGTGGTACCACTCGATTACACCGCAACAGGACGTGACATTTTTGAAGCTGTTTTTGAATCAGTGTGGACAATATGAATTTGCCGTGGGATAAGCTCCATTCTGTAGCGACAGACGGTGCACCACAGGTGATCGGGCGTCACCAAGGTTTTGCTTCTCGTTTGAAAAATAAACTCAGGGATGAATTCGGAAAAGACTCTTCATTGTTTTATTCACCAAGAGTCACTGTGTGCTGAAACAGTAGAGCTAGGTGGCGTAATGAAAGATGTCGTGAAGTATGTGAATTCTGTGCGGCGTCACGGTATGAATCATCGCCAATTCAAAGGATTCCTGAAAGATATGGAAGCGGAGTATGGGGATATACCTTACCACAGTACAGCTCGTTGGCTGAGTCGGGGAAAAGTTCTTGATCTTTTCTTTGCCATTCGTGAGGAAATATCCCTTTTTCTCGAAATGAAATGGGAAGAAATGCGTTGTCTGAAAGATATAAAATGGATATCAGACCTGGCGTTCCTAGCTGATATAACTATGCATCTGAATAATTTAAATCTGTCACTGCAGGGCAAAGGGCAGCTAATCGTTGACATGCACGACCAGATCAAAGCGTTCATGGAAAAGTTACGTTTATTTGAGAGGCAGATGAGTAATGGAAATTTAACGTTCTTCAATCGTCTTGCTTCTTTAAAACTACCTGAAGGCACTACTTCCGGCGATTACCAAGCAAAGTTAAAGCAGCTCATCACGTCGTTTGAAACACGATTCCGAGACCTCACTAGTTTCGAAATGGAACTTAAGGTGTTCAGCACTCCTTTTTCAGTTTCCCCCGATGACTTGTCACCGTCACTTCAATTGGAGATAATTGATTTGCAAAATTCAACTTTGTTGAAAGAGAGGTACTAGAATACGTTGGATTTGTCGCGATGGTATCGTTCATTACAGCAAAAAAACGTTTCCCAAGCTTGCTACAGTCTGGAACCACGCGACAGCTACGGTCGCAGGTTCGAATCCTGCCACGGGCATGGATGTGTGTGATGTCCTTAGGTTAGTTAGGTTTAAGTAGTTCTAAGTTCTAGGGGACTGATGACCTCTGAAGTTAAGTCCCATAGTGCTCAGAGCCATTTGAACCATTTCCTAAGCTTCATAACAATGCCGCTCAGATCATGTGCATGTTTGGATCTACGTATTGTTGCGAGCAGCTTTTCTCAGCAATGAAAAGAGTAAAAAGTAAGGAACGATCGTTTCTTCAGGATGCAACAATGAAGGCCATCCTCCGCATTAACGCTGCGAACACTTTGACGCGTGATCTTCTAATGAAAAGAAAATGTCAAGCTACAGAGGCCCAATAAATTTAGTATGCAGTTTCTTGTAAAACAGTTGTTTCTTATTTATTTCCTGAACATCGTATTTCCTGATGTAGCGTGTCACCACGTCTTAGCATCTAAGAGTATGCGGTTGTTGATCTTCTAAGACGCAGCTGGCACATCAAAACGCTTGCCTTGCCGCCTGCCGTGCCACGTGCCGGCCCACTTGACTGGTCACAGCGAGCGACACGGCTCCCTGGAGCAGGGAGCGCTCCGCGGCTCACAACTGAGCCGACGAGCTGGAACAGCGTGTTTTAATGTGTTTGCAGAGTGGCTGGTTTATCCTTTCATTTCCGCGGTCAGCCAGCCACAGTAATCTGCTCTCCTTTTTTACTCTCTTCTACCTATTTCTTGAACCTCTGTGTTTTTCTTGTCCTATTTTATTCCTTGTAGTGTTCGTCACTTGTAGTCTTCTGTCATTCTTGTGGTTTTTCCTTCGTCTCGGTATTGTTTGTATGTCTCGTAAACTTAGTTGCTTGTCCGCGTCCACGGATCTTTTTTTACCGTATTTTGGCCCGCGTCTGAAGCTAAGAGTCTGATTGATCATCGAAAACGATCCGTTTCGCATTCTACCCACCAGTACTGACAAATACTAGCAGAAACAATTCCGCAGGACAGCTCGTGTTTGCGTCGCGATTGGAACATCTTACGCCTGAGCGTTTCCTTGCACTGCAGCGCCTACCGGCCACCGGCCAGACGCCGCCCAGGTGAACGCGGCGCGACGCTGTCAGTGTTATGTATCAACTGTCATTTTCGCATTTGATATTCTAGTTATCATCTTGCTGTTAATCATTGGATTTTGCATACTTGAAAATCATGATCTAGGGTTAAGCGTTGTAAAATTGGGTCGCAAGTGGAAAAAATGTGTAACATTTGCAACACAATATTTACTTTTGGTATAATACAGGGGTGATTGCAGAGGAGGCAGCTCAGAGATTTGAACTGTGTGTGGAATGAGTGCTGTTGGGAAAAAAACGCCACAACAATTTGTCAGATTCCAGTAATTATAATGACTGCATTATTAATTGTTGGTTCACAGGCGCTATTCTGCCGCATAATGTAACTATATTTTTGAATTTTAGAGTTGGAAGAATACAAACATCAGAATGTCGGCATAGGGAATATTCGAATTCACCTTAAGTCTCCACATTTCGAGCAATGGCAGAATATCCATCATAAAAGCTGACAGCAAGAAGCCAGGTCATGCCTGCCCTTTGGCGGGTGTGCCAAGGATAGTGATCTCAATAACAATATTGTACAGCAACGACTTTGGCGACTCAACCGCTGGAGAAACTCCAAAACTGTGAATCGCGTCTGGTGAATACGCTTTCAAGGTTTCGTTCCGATTAAGACAGTAAAATAGAAGTAATTGTCGCAGTAATTAATTTATGACGCTTCGTTTGCACTCAGTGCATCGATGTATTACAAGTAATTACACTCTAGCTCCTAACGTAGTTCCAGAAATGCGGATAAGACTCATGACATATAATGAGGATATTCTGGCTCCTGCCACTCACAGCTATAGTCACTTCAGAGGTCACTCACAGAACACATCAGCTGGTATCCTTCCTGGCAGCATAACTGTAACTTGGCAACAACGTAGAATATGTTTGGCAACTCTGTGACCGAAGAGTTGCTTCCTTGATGGCACAGAACTATCCTGCTAATTCACTTGATATTATGTCATTTCAGTTGAATAATGTGAGAGGATTTCTCTTGAGATTTGATATAACGATCTCAGTTAACGCTTTTGAGTCCACGAAAGTCACTCCAGACGGGAAATATAGCTACTTTCGTCTTTTACGTTGTGATTTATCGCCGGCACGGTAGCTCAGCGTGTTCGGTCAGAAAAAGAGTGGAAAGATCAACAAACGAACTTGACCGAACGTCATGTGACGTCCGCAACGACCAAATACAACGATCTACAACAACTTGCTTACCTACCAGATGCAAGCTGCTTTGAGACTCGCTGAAAGCCAGATTCTTAATTCTTTTGTAGCAGAGCTACAAGCAGGCAGATAGAAGTTCAATAAGGGAATCGTAAGACAACTCTCGAGCAAAATTCGTCTTGCTACTTTCAGTACCCCCTTAGTGTCAGAGCGAAAATCTTATGGTACTGCAAAATTCATAATACCACTTTTGTTTTCTGCCGACATGTTTTTTGTTCTTGTGAATACATAATTTTATCTATGAACTGCCACATTTTCATAATATTTGAGTATGATACAGAACGTGAAATAAATACAGACCTATTCGAAGTCAAAAGCCGATAATATCCGACTTATTGGTGTTAAAATAGGCATAATCGTCTTAAGACAACTGATGCTTTATTAAGATACTGCCGTCGTCATGTTTCTGTAGTAAGTTGAATTTAATTCCTATTAGTACAGTGAATATTTTAATTGCATTTTCCATTAGTTTACTGAACACAATAGTAATCATCAAAGAGAAATTAATCAGCAACAGTGTCTTCTTTCACAATATCTAAAGCAATCTAATAATGCTAAAGTAGTTCACAAATTCTACGCCTGTAGAAACCTACTGGTTCCAACGATGTCATTAAACCAGTGTAGTTTGAAGGGCATTTTCACCAGAAAAGAACTGCCTTGACGGTTGAACGATCAAGAGTGGGAAAAGTAAAATTTTACGAGTAACTTATATGATCAGATGTAAAAAGTGCCTGAGAGATGACTTCCCTATCAATCTCCTGGATAGTTTTGTTTCTCAAATCAACAGTGTGTGTTATCATGCAAGCAGCACACGTTATGTTATGTCGATCGATTTTCTTACACTACGACCGAGTTGTTGGCAACAAATTCTAGCTGTGATGGACACATCCTTGGGGAAGAATTCGTAGTGCAAAACACACTTTTGGAGCTACCAGATGGAAAATACCATGTTCACACTGCTCTTTGCTCGAGCTCGAGTTTACGTCTTTTGGTGCGACTCTGCTTTTCATTTCTTCTAAGGAAGTTAACGATAAAGGCATCATAACTCGTCACCAGTAACAACATTGCACAGGAATGCTCAATAAGCGACCTGATGACGTTTAAGTAAAACTGCAATAATGGTCACTCCGTTGATTTTTGTTGTTCCAAGTTAGAGCATTCAGTACTCCTACACCAGACTTCTGAACCTTGCCTGTCGAATGGAAATGCATGACGGTTAAATGGTAATCCTTCACTTATATCAGTAGTCGAGACTTCCTTAATGTGGAAAATCATTCATGCCAGAACGATCTTTGGCAAAACAAGAATATCTTTTTCCGGTGTATTTTTCCCAGAAGCACTCGCTCCACACACGGTTCAGATCTTTGAGCTACCTCCTGTTCATTCCCCCCTCTATTATACAAAAAGTAAATATTGTGCTGCAGATGTTACACCTTTCCCCACTTGCGAACCAATTTTACAATGCTTAACCGTAGTTCTTGATTTTCAAGTATGCAAAATCCAATGCGTAACTGCAAGATGATAACTAGAACTTCAAATTCGAAAATGACTGTTGATACATTGACAGCGTCGCGCCGCGTTCACTTGGGTGGCGCCCGATTTCAGTCGGTGGGTGACGTCTGCGGTAGCCGCTGCAGCGCGAGGAAACACTCGAGCGTAAGCTCTTCTGCTCGCGACGAAATCACGAGCTGTGCTGCGGAATTGTTTCTGGAAGTATTTGCCATTACTGGTGGATAGAATGCGAAGCGAATCATCCTTGATGTTCAGACTCGTAACTTTAGACGCGGGCCGAAATATACTAAAAAAAAAAAAAAAAAAGACACAGTTGGACGCGAACACGGACTATAAGTTTACATTGCACGACGATTACCACTAGACCACGGGTACGCACAACGCGACATCATCTCGGAAGAAGACAACACTTCCTCCTGACACTTTCCCGTTGTCAGGGGCGGCCGGTTTTTTTGGCCACCGTAACCTTCCGATAGGCGCACGTATGTGTCAGATACGTAGCGGCAATGTTCGTTACCTTTTCTTGGAAAGAGGGAAGAGGAGAAATCCCCCCTTTGTTCTAGCGGCGTCTTTCGACCCCACCTTAATTCAGTATTCCCCGCTGCAAGCTAATAACACGTGTTTCGTATCTGAGGAATACGCGCGACTCTTCGTGTAAGTTTTTAACTTTTAATTTTCCATTATTTATTGTTAAATTTTTAATGCTTATTAATAATTTAAAGAAGTGTACGTGGTGAATTTACGGGTCTCGAATCGACAATGAAATTAAACTAAATTGTGTGTGTCAGATACGTGCGCCCTTCGATGGTTCAATGTTTGCACTATATTATTTATTCAGTTTCGTTTCATATTTATTTCTTAGGTACTATGGGGGACAAAGATGCATAATTTAACGATCCTTTGTATGTTGGATCTGTGATAAATGCAGTTCTGCATGATACCAACGATGAGGATGATCAGGACAGCAGTTTTATAGAGGACAGTGACATTGATGAAGAAGAGCACGTTTCGGATAGAGAGGGAGATTCTGATACGGAAACGTGTGCTCAGTCCAGCTCAGAAGACGACGAAGATGAGAACACCAAATCGACACTACAAGCTGTTCAAAGCAAAAATAAAAAAAAATAATCAAAGTTTTGTCATGATAATCAAAGTTTTGTCATGATAATAAAAAGCCTAGGAACAGGCAAAGATGAGGTAAACAAAATATTTTACTTCGTGTGCCCGGAGTAATCGGACCTGCGAAAAACGTGACTAATATTCTAGATTATGGAAATGCCTCATCTCTGACACAGAGATTGAACGTATTGTAGAAAATATAAATTTATTCTTGCAATACAAGATAACTATTCTCATCCAAGGGACGCTCAACATACACACAGTGGGAATGAAAGCCATATTCGTGTTGCTTTATCTCGCTGGGTTGTACCATGCGAATCGTCTGAATCTCGACGACTTGTGGCAGATGGATGATTTCCTAACTGTCATGAGTATAGAAAGATTTCAGTTTTTGATGCAATCTATTCGTTTTGATGATATGGAAACAAGAGGAGAATGAAGAAAAACTGACCGCCTAGCTCCTATAAGAATTATTTTTGAAGAATTCATTGCGAACTGCCAGAAATGCTATTCACTTGGTGAAAATGTCACAGTCGATGAAAAACTTGAAGCTTTTCGAGGTAGATGTGGTTTCATACAGTATATGCCCAAAAAAAAAGGCATAAAATGTATGCTTTGTTTGACTCTAGACTATTTTATACATATAATATGGAAATATACGCTGGAACCCAACCAGAAGGTCCATTTAGTGTAAACAATAAACCATCTGACATGAGAAGCTTAGCAGCACCCATTTTCTACAGCGTGAGAAATATCACTACAGACAATTGGTTTACAGGTTACGATTTGGTAACGGAATTGGCATAAAAAACATTTCATAGCTTTGCACTTTACGTAAAAATAAGCCTCATATTCCTTCAGAATTCACAGCGACTAGCAAGCAAAAGCCCCACTGAAGTCTGGTCTTGACAAAGAGGTGACACTTGTTTCACATGTGCCAAAAAGGTACAAGAATGTTTTGTTGATGTCCAGCCTTCACAACGATGGAAAAATCCAAGTAACAGGTGAACTCAAGAAACCAGAAATCATAACTTGTTATAATCAAACAAAAGGATGCATTGACACTGTCTACAAACTTTGTGGGTCTTTCAATGTTGCGAGAAACACAAAGCGATGGTCTCTGTTGGTTTTGTCTTGTTCTTAAAAATTTTTGGCTAATATCGATGGAGTGGCTTTTTCTAAGTAAAGTAAACATAGAAATTTTAGACTGAAGCTGTTTTCACTTCATCTAATTGAAGAGAGATAGTGATTGTGCTTACTAAATCATTAATTGTAGCAGCTATTTTGCAGGCACCATATTTATCAGCACTTGCATGTCCACAACAGACCTTAACATGTAAATATGAGAGCTAAAAATGGTTTCCAAAATTCAGTTTTTGTCTTTCAGAAGATGTCGCATGTAAACATAGTGAATATACCAATGTGATCCAACATAGTGCTGATGTCTGTTTCAAAAACTTCATATTTGACGAGATTGCTCATTCTGTAAAATAGCATAGATAGATATATCTTCAAAAAATTCAGCTTGCAGATTTTTGTGTATTTTCTGCTGTGAAAGCAAATTGCCTCACTATTACAGAGTACGAACAAAGATAATTTACGAAACTTGTGAATATCACTGACTATCGCATATCATTCACAAAAGTAAGACAACCTATGAAGAGGGCTGTATAGGAAGACTATTGAGGATCAATTATCAATTGCCCGCCCTGGAGCAAGTTGAACTGACAATACCACTCATCATTAATATTTACTGCATGATCCACATTTAAGGGAACATCATTTGAGTACTGAGACTATCCTCCTGGTGACCACGTTAGGCTGGATGTTAGTTTTCTAGCTGCCTGAGAAGCCTCCATACTCTCTTGCTTAAAGGTATGATGTTTATAAATTGACTACAGTTCTCTCACTGTTGGTTGTGATTTTGCAATCAAAAGTATAATATGCTTACTGTGATGTTGTATATTCTGGTACTTCAAATACAAAATAACACACACATAATTTAATAACTTAATAATAATTTTATAACTATTTGTATTATTGAATCTGACAGAATTTATTTAAAATCTTTTTTTTTTTAATCTGACTGCAAATGAAAGTTACAACATTCACATAATTAAATATCTTGATGATTTGTCCTCGTCATCTGGAGAATTCTGTGGTAACACCCATAAAGTAAATACTATATTCCTTTTTCACTTAGAAATATTGTGGAGGTGTGTTGGGTTAAGCCTTTCATTCGCTCTGGAAATTAAATGGCGAAGAGTTTGTTTGAAATAAGAAGCATCTATAATAATTTCTTTTGTTATTACCACTTGTATCTCAAAGTAGTTGTGATGTCAACTATTATTAGATGCTATTACCTGATTACACAATCTGTGTTCATTCAGTAAAAATAAACTTATTAAAATAATTATATTACCTCATCAGTTCTCACTTACGTTCTCCTTATACTATCCTCCCATTGTTCATTATCCATTCATTTTTCACAGAAATTGATCTAATCTCTGAAGGTTTGAGTTAAAGATCCCTTCACGTCATCCTTTACATACACAAGGTAAGAGTATTCTGCAGTGAATCAATTCGAACGAGGCGTCAGAGTTTACGGCAGATACTGTCACCTTAAAAGTTCACATTACCAATTAGCTCAGTCGAATTTACATTATGGGTGTTGTTGCATTGCTGGAGGAAATGGTCTGCTGTGTCATTGTCATCACTTCGAAGGAACTGTCGGTGTAGTCTCATTTGAGGCTCCACCTTGGAATACACTTCGCTCAGCAGCCTTGTGATATGAACTTTGTTAACAGTGAGAGCACAGCTTCAACAAATTTTCAGTACTGTTCTGCTTGCAATGGGCTCTGTTAAGGTTGCACACCCTATCTTCCCTCCCAGACTCCACCAAGGGGCCTGACTGTTCTTTCATCAGTGGCGCCCATGGCGCCCCAAACTGTTGCAGCCCATTCATTCCCAGGCTGCATTCTCTTCACCGTGGTCCTCCCCCTCTGCCCTTGCTCCTCCCCCTCTGCCCTTGCTCCTCCCCCTCTGCCCTTGCTCCTCCCCCTCTGCCCTTGCTCCTCCCCCTCTGCCCTTGCTCCTCCCCCTCTGCCCTTGCTCCTCCCCCTCTGCCCTTGCTCCTCCCCCTCTGCCCTTGCTGTGGTCAGGCTCCCTGCTGATCAAAACGTCTTCTGCCGCCCAGTATGCAGTTCTTCATGCTTGTGATCATCTTGATGACGTCCTGCTGTCCATTACACCTCACCAGTCTCTGAGTGTTGTCCAGGAAGTCATTTTTCATAACGACCCCATGCTTCAAACTGATCAGGGACTCCAGTCCAATCTGGAACGACGGGGCGTTCATTTTGTTCAGCATGTGCAGAAAGGTCGTAAGAACAGCTACACCGATACTGGGGCCTTTATTATGGCTTTCAGTGGTGATACCCCCTTCCCCAGAAAAGGTCAAGGTTTTGTGTTATCGGTGTGACATGAAGCCGTACGTCCTGCCACTTGTGAGGTGTTTTTAGTGCTTGCATTTTGGTCATACATCTTCAGCTGTGCGGCAGACCCTCTAGGTCGCGACTGGACACCCACTCCATGAGGGAAGCCCTTGTGTTCCACCACCCATGTTTGAAAATTGTCAAGTCTGTCACTCTCCATACTCCTCAGATTGCCTGGCTTACAAGAAAGAAAAGAAGATAAAGAGTATAAATACCTGCATTGATTATTTTACACTGATGCTCATAGAAATTTGCCAGACTTCATGTATCGATGACTTCTACTTTGCCTCTCTTATATCCTTTCCCTCTCCTCCCTCTTCCTTACCCAGTCCTGGCCCCCGTTCTCTCCCTCCCCTGTGGTTTCCACGCCCTCACATGCGGATGCTGCTCCCCCACCCCCTCCTTTCTTTGGTGCCCACTGGAGATGGGTGCCCTCAGCATCTCTCATGTCAGAGGCCTTCTACCACGACTCAGCCATGGCACACACAGTCTGTGTGCCCAAGTTCACCTACTCTTTTGGTTCTGGATCTTGCAGAAGCTGTCTCTCCCTTTGTAGCGTGCCCACCTCAACCGATGAAGAGGATGATGATGATGATGATGATGATGATGATGATGATGATGATGATGATGATAAGAAAAAAAAAATAAATCCCAGTACAAGGCCCACCCTGGCGCCCCCAGAGGTGCCAATTCACCTCTCGCAGCCTGACATCTTATTTATGGATGTCACCCCATCCACGTTGGTGATGGATTGTGGCCCGGTGGCATGATCGGCTCCAGTCCATTCGCCTCCCATTTGGATACCTGCTCCGTGATTATGCAGTGGGACTATAATGGATACTACTGCTACCTCCCAGGGTTGTAGTCTCTTGTTGACTTTTACTCAGCATCTTGTATCGTTCTCCAGGAATCTCATGTTACTGATGCTCAATCACTGACCCTTTGTGTGTTGGGTGCTTTTTTGGAATGTGGCAGGCCCTTTGAGGGCTTCCGGTGGTGTCAACATATTTGTCCGTACGGATATTGTTAGTACGTGGATACCACTTTGAACCCCACTGGAAGTGGTTCTCGTTTGGTTCATTTGGACTCTGCCATAACAGTTTGCAATCTGTCTCCCTCCTGGCAGGCCACCTACACTTGTTACCCTAACTACCTTCATTCAGCAACTCCCCCCTCCTTTCCTCCTTGTGGATTTTAATGCCCATCAAGCTTTGTGGGACAGTGCTGCTTCGTATAGTCAGGGGCTTCTCATGACCAATTTCTTGCAGATGACGAACTGTGCCTTCTTAATTATGGTTCCCGTACGTATTTTAGTACCACATATTGCACAGGATGGAATGTAACAATATTATGAGAAGGGAAGTTGCTACTCACCATATAGCAGAGATGCTGAGTTGCAGGTGTGTGTGTGGGGGGGGGGGGGGGGGAGAGAAAAGACTCTTGTGAGAGATATATCATCTCCTTTATATGGTAACAACTTTCCTTCTCATAATATTATTAAACATTTCACTGTGCATTAGCAGGAAGCTGATGTAATCGTCAGGTTCTGGGCGTAACATTCCGTATAACAGGTTTTCATGTGTATAGTTTTCTCTCATTTTAAATCATTCATTGGACCAGTGTCTTGTTTTCTTATTCTTTAAATAAAATTCCAGAATAAATGTTTACCCATATTTGTAGCCATTCCAGACAGTGTTTAATTACAGAATACACAAAAAGCATCTGCTTCATCTGTGGCAAGATAAGGTCAAACTTGACAGACAAGTTTGCTCTTTTAGGAGGTTCTTAAAAAGTATCACTGTTTGTGAAGTAGTGATCTGGTTCTAAGAATAATATTTCCCTTAGCAGATTTTTCATAGACAAATCTCATTTTAAGCCATTCCCTGGACCAGAGTAGTGTTTTCTTCTTTTTCTTTAAACACAATGCCAAAGTCAATGCCATAACTGCTATGGTTGCATTTGTGGTCATTCTCACTACTGTCAAAATACGCACGAACGTGAACAGCATCTGCTTCAAAGTGAGGTTAAACTGACAAACATTGTTTGAATGTGTACAGGCTTGCTAGGTAAATCCGTGGCCAGATAAGAGCGATTTTGTCAGATATATTTGATCGTTTATGGAGGGCCTTAAGAGAGGCCCCCACCAGGAAGAAATTAGGCATCGCTGGCTGCAATGGAATAGAGGTGCCACCAGTCATTATCGTGGAAGGGCAGCTAGGCTGCTGAAGGCAGCAGGAGATGCTTGTCAAAGGCTTGTGACAAAACTTCCATGGCAGCCATGCGGGGGTGGCCGAAGGTGGTGGCAGTTCGAGAAGTGATGGATGAGGGCATGTGGAAGGTCCAGTTTGTACTGGAGTCTACCCTGTCAGAAAAGAAAAGCAGGATTTGAGATATGGTGCCAAGGCAACAGGAGGAATCATGAAGGTATGTGATTTGGTAGCTAGGGGACGCAAAGAACCAATTGCAATCTCTGATGTCACATCTGTGTGAGACAGAACGAGGGAACGCATCGTGGTGTGCTTTTGGGTTCTAGAGCTGACACCAACTGAAACACAAGCGAAGGATTGTGGATGAGAGGATAAGGGCCGACCAGAGTGAGGAAGTGGGTGGCAAAACAGTACTGCCGCATGTGTGTTGATCACAACAGCCTGTTATCAAAGAAAGCGGCTGGAAATGAGAGGTGTGAAGAACAGGCACGAAAGACAGACAGTGGGCTCATTTGACAGCAGTGGTGGCCCAACGGTGCGTCGAGGTGCACAGAAGCGCACTGGGGGGGGGGGGGGGCAGAGGCACAGGAAAAGAGGGGGGAGAGGGCTCAAGAAGCAGAAAACAAAGGCAGACCATAAGGTGAATTGGACGCAGAATGATATTGGGCACGACCCACATGAGGGTTGCCGGCCATGGCTGCATCCCCAAAGTTGAGGGTGCTGGAGGACAGCAGTGCCATTGGGCTTGTAGCCAGAGAGGGTGGCAGCCACTGGGACAGTGCTGGATGAGAATGTGCTGCTGGAGCAGACAGCATAGGCACTGGTGGCAGGTGTGTTGGTAGTCCCAGAGCTGGAGGCAGTATCAGTGTTGACTGGAGAGAGTGACGCCATGGCTCACAACAATCAGCACTGGGTGAGTCAGTGGTGAATGGCTCAGTGACACTAGAGCCTTTGTCACAAGAACTGGTGACAGAACAGTCGTCTCTGTGACGCAGGAATGGGCAGAGACAGTGGTGCAGCAGTAGGGGGTGCACAGTGCTGGTGTCGAAACTGGCAACAATGATGCCGGAGGCGACTGAAGACATGACAGGTCTAAACGGGAAGCACAAATGGGTGTATTGAGCTAAGAGACCAGAGAGGATGGAGAATCAGCACTGGACGGGGAGAGTGCACATGGGCGCGGGATTTATTGTGCCCAGCAGGAGCCATTCACTCTACTGAGCATAGGAAAGGTTAGAAGGTTCGACTCCAGGATTAAGGGGCAAAAGAGGGCAATAGGTCAAAAAGCCAGGCAAGGCAAGGAGAAGAGCTTATTGGAAGGAGTTTTCAGTGATGGCGCAGGCCAAAAAAGAACACTAAATACAGTTTATGAAAGCCAACCATAGCTCCAAGGTGGTAGTGAAGCCCTGGAGCATCAAACATTGCTGCATCAGTGTTGGAGAATGGGAAACAGCCTAGTGGGTGAGGTGCTGCTGGGGAAGGATTGCTCAGGCCGTGGCATTGGTTTCTGTGATGGGGCTGGGTGAGCAGACTGTTGCACAGGGCAAATGTGGCATTGCACTGCATGTCCTCGATGTCGCGGTGCATAGAACGTAACTGGAACGATGGTATTGAGACAGCCAAGGGCAGCCACCGCATGATTGCAGGTCAGAGAAGCACGAAAGGGAGACGACCCCGTGAAACACAAAGTCGGCATTGTGGAACAAAAACTGAGAATCCTCGTCACTACTTTTACATCCTTAGATTGCATGGTAGTCTGTATTGCATGCAATGATTGATGATTCCACATTAGACAATATTTACTGCAGTCTCGCCACCAAAAATTAATCTTCCACATAAGTAAATGATAACAGAAATGATCGTCCTTGATCGATATGAGCAGCAACAGAGTTTGTTGTGCTCCACATAGGTCATCTTGTAAACTCAGATGCCCAACCACAACATAGCACTGGGTCCCAGGGAGAGTGCTGAATGCTTCCGAGTAGTGTAACAGAGCAGTATGGTGTGGTTCAGAGTCAGCTGTGGTCCAATAGATAGGATGCATAGCAACCAGCATGAGTGGCCTAGACTGAAGCTGCGACTACAGATGTCCACTGTGGCTTGCACCATGGGTTAAGTACGCTGCAGCGGTATAATGTCTGCAGACTCTGCAAGGATCACACGTTTGCGGGCGTAAGATAATACATGATAGCAGCACTGCTGTTGTTGCTGGGTGCGCTGCCTGTGTGTGAGGGTAATGGTCACACATGGTGCTTGTTAGCATTGAGCCTATAAACAAAATGTTTGCAATCAGCACTGTATAAAAGCACAGGAGGTACTGGCGGGATGCATAGCTGTTTGTCTCCAAAGGAAGAGTGCCTGCAAGAGTAAGGAGCAGCAATCTGCAGTCGTGCCAGAACAAGAGTACCAGAGGCCCAGTTCTGCATATACTCCAAACATCATATGCTATTTGATGCCTTTTGCAAGCCATTAATTATTTGTCATTGTTCTGTTTGTCCAAAAGTACTTCCAATGTGCCTTGAAAATCTTCACACTGCTGGCTTTGTCAGGGAATGTTCAGTGTGCAGACCACACCTGGTGTTGAGGTGGCCAGTATCAAAGATGGGAGAGTGATGGAGTGTAAGCACCATAAGCAAGACAGTTTGAAATGAAGAGAGATAATTAATGCAGATCGTTGTATTCTCTGTAATTTATGGAGTACAAAAGTGCTTGTCCAGACTGGACTGTAAGAGTGTCCACCAGTGTGGGTGTAAGTAAAATATGGATAGGAAGGGGGGAGAGGTGGTTAACGTTTCATAGAATGAAGGCTTTCATGCCAGGTGTTGTCATCACTTAGCACTTCCGGGCTGAGATGCTGTGGTCCATACATAACTCCCCCCTCGCCTTCGACTGCGGAAGGCATCCTACAAGGACAATCAGCAAACTGCTTGTTCTCAGAGGATGCCTTACACAGTTGAAGGCAAAACGTCAGGGTACAGTCTTATGTATGGACCACGGCATCCCAGCCTGGAAGTGTTTAATGTTAATTTTTGTCAGCCACTGGCTGGTCAAAGAGAGCAGAGACGGAAGCAGTTGGCATGAGGCCATCTTTTTTGCCTTAAAGCTAGAAGCCGAGAGTGTCCACTACTCTGTACCGTGGCTGGAACTCAAAAAGCAAATTCAGTCCTCTGCCTCCAGGATGGGTCAAGTAACAATCGAATTCTCTCTTTCTCGTTTCTCCCTATTGGGTAGTTGGTGGGATGGACACTTTTAGTGCACTCAGCAGAGAGCTGAAAGCATACCTTGTCAGCAGTTTCAACCAGAAAGAACCGCTTCCGTTCTGAAGGGACAGGCTTGGTTGGTCACGTAGGCACTACATGAACTCTTGCTAGGTTCCAGAGCCTGTAGCCTGCTTGCTGCCACACATATGAAAGAAAATTTTAAAGTGTCAATAAATTACACCCAATAACCAAAAGTGGCAAGGCAACCTTTACATCAGTTTGAGAAACTCAGTGGATAACTCCATGTGTAAAAGTGCCACCAAAACCACCTGTAAGAGGGTTGATGTGCATTAGTAACCATGTTACACTATTACATGCACTTTCCCATGGATATGATGTATGATTGAACTTATAGCATTCGTCCATGCTGGTCTTGTAATTGTGGATGCAGCTATGATGCACTGAGTTGAGGGAGCATGATCCAGGGAGTCATAAATGTATGGAGATTCAGCAAGATTGGTGTGAACATCTGCCCTGAAGACTATGTATGTTTTGTGGAAGACATGCCATCGTTGATTTTGTGTTTTAAATATTACAGCTTGCTACTCTTTCTGAATGTAGGAACTTACGGATAGGTATCATTTAGGAAACATGCATGCTACTGCATTACTGGACAAATCAAAATCGAACTTCAGTCTTCTAACATGTAGCTCTGCTCACTACACTAACCGAGCAACAGAGTTACACAGTATTGAATGAAGGTGCTTGCCTTGTATGAGATTGCTGTGTTGCTGAATTTCTTTTCTTTGACATCTATTTTCTGCAAAAAAAAAACAAGCACAGAACAAAATTTTGTAAGACATTTTTGTACTGTTAACATGGAAGGAATCGCACTTAGACATCAGAGTGCACAAATTTTGGATCATCTATATTCAGTTCCCATTTGATGCTTGTGTAATTAAAAAAAAATATATTGAAAGGAAAGAATAAACGAAATGACATTCACTGAACAAGGGGAATAAATAGAGCAAAATGGATAAACAACAGTAAAGGTTGCCACTGCTCAAAGTTTAGTACAAGATATGAACTGGTTAAAGCTTAAGCTGATAATGATTTCTTAGATGCCAAACTTGATAAGCATTCAGATTTTTAATAGAGAAGTTACTGTCTGAACTTAACTATTTTAACATTATGTATATCTTTTATTTACTTGGGACAGAATTCTTGAGCAGTCAGCGTTACAATAACTTCTGTTTTCTTTAGTGACAAAAGCAGATGGAGGCGAGTTTTGTGCTGCTGAAGTAATGAATCTTGTGGAGGAGTCGCAGAAAATTATCGAATCAGGTAAAGTTTATTGCATAAATTGCTAATGGAATAAGTAATACAAAATCACGAGATGTTGAGTGTTAGGCAGGCACATAATTAAAAATAATCTTGATATAGGAACAGTGGAGAAACTGGCAACAAATTTCATAAAATTATGCTTTTTTAAACACCAACTGTTTAAGTGTTGACTGAACAGGTGGTACCTATTTAAAGAAGCATTATTTATAAAACTGCCGTTTAATGTAACAAATGTATTTATATGTAAGTAAAAGGACTTATGATTAACTTATTATGATTTTCAAAATCAATGATCTGTACGTATTACCAAGTTGAATTTAATAGTCATAGTTGCTGTTGCTAATATTGAGTTTTCCATTTACTCCTTGTTTTCACTGTTACTCTGTGGTTGTACTGTGTTTGTAGAAATATGGTTTCTGTTGTGCATGTACTGCTTTTTCCATTGAATAAAACCTCAATCTTTTACAAAGCTATTGTGTTAATTATACAAAAAACTTCTCATCAAGAAGATTATGGGTACAGGTGTGAAAGCAGTGTTTTTGTAAATGTTAAAAACAGAAGTCGTGCATAGAAATACAGTGTCGGTTCGGGAAGTTAAGTGTGTGTCGATGGCTTTTTGTCTTCACCAGCTGCTCTTTATTTTATACACAGAGACCTGAAAATGAGTGATAGAGCATCACCTAGACTGTCAGTGGCTGAAAAGCTGACTGGGTGCACAAGTTACTCGACAACGGAAATACAGAAGCGTCCGATCTTACCCGTCGGCTTTGACCCATGACGTCACAAATACCGCGGAAACGACTATAAACAATTCCAATATGGCGGATATAAAAACATCGCATACGTATTGTAAACACTGAAATACACAAGTTTCACAAAAAGCCTAATGACTGTAACGGGACAAGCGTGGGAAATTAGGGGTTTTTGGGTGCGGAGAAACTAAATATACAGAAATGTAGCCACCGACCGCCATTCAAAACCACGCAAAACAACGAAATAAATCAACATCACAAAACTGACCAAATACCAAAAAACACATTCCTATCCATAATCGGACACTTCCCTTAACCTATATAGCTCAACAGAACCTACCGATCACATCCCCCAATAGAAAACTAAGAAACGAAAGCTTCCCTTACACCTACATACATCGGCACTTATGCAGTTTAGCAGGTACGGAAAAAATTTTTCATTTTTTTTCAAAATTTGATCATCATGTGTCGTTATGCGGTGGGGGGAGTCTGCAGTGCCCCCCCATCCCCCCACAGGCTTCATTAGTGTCAAATCAATATTTTCGAATCATAGGCGGCCGCTGCCGCGGCCGCATTCCAAAAAAAAACTCCCAACCTAACCTCAAGTGGGCTACGCTACAGATCAATATGTTCATCAAATTGCTTCATATTACGTATACATGTTCATTAGTGTCAAATCAATATTTTCGAATCATAGGCGGCCGCTGCCGCGGCCGCATTCCAAAAGAAAAAACTCCCAACCTAACCTCAAGTGGGCTACGCTACAGATCAATATGTTCATCAAATTGCTTCATATTACGTATACATGTTCATTAGTGTCAAATCAATATTTTCGAATCATAGGCGGCTGCTGCCGCGGCCGCATTCCAAAAAAAAACTCCCAACCTAACCTCGTATTCAGGGCTACGCTACAGATCAATGTGTAGGTCCCTTACGTCACGGGTCAAAGCCGACGCGTGAGATCGGATGTTTCCAACCTATACCCAATACACAAAACATACATAAATAACCAAAAAAAAAAAACGGAACTTACCTCAAAAAAGTTCCAGCTCCACAAACTAGATTGGCCACCACAATCACACACAAATGCACGCACGCACGCACGCACGCACACACACACACACACACACACACACACACACACACACACACACACACACACACACACACACACACACGCCAACGAAAAAATACTGAACTAAAATAAAAACCCAACCCACCCAAACGTCAACCCCCTCCCCCACAACTCCAAAATACAACACACAAACACTATACAACAAAATAAACCACCCACCCACCTACCCAGCCCACCCTAACTAACCACTTTCGGTCTATACATTTTACCCACAGCCCTTAAAAAAACCCGAAGAATGCAATAGCCCTCTGGGACACTCTTCCGCCAACAGTACTCATCTAAATGAGACTGTAGGTTGGAAGAGCGCCTCTTCCCCCTCCCAAGAACTGACTTAACCGCTCCCCACATCCCCTCAATTGTGTTAGTGCAAGCCCCAGTATCATAATTCTTAAACTCTAGACTGTGGTTCACTACTAAATGATTAAATCCCCTCTCACCCAACCCCCTATATGAAGAAAACGCATCTGAAACTACTGTGGACCCCGGCTCTACATACTCCTCAATTAACCCCACTAATTCAGGCTTCGACCTCCCCTCCACAACTCTAAAAACACATTCAGTACCCCCACCCTCCTGAACAACAGCCCCCCACACCCAAAGACCAGCCACAGACTTCCCCCTCCCATACTTCCTTTTACCAAACTGCGACTCATCCACCTCCACAAGCACCCCATGCCCACCCAACTTACCCCTGTACTTAATAAATTTGGAACACACCTCACGACAAAAGGAATACCAGTCTAAAACAGTCCTCTCACTCACACCAGTCTCAAACGCGCAAAAACTCTGCCCGCAACTATAACAAAAATAATACGTAATAAGCACAATCTCACGCATGGCCAATCTAGACTTCTCGAACCAGGTACCACGCCTTACAGAACGCCATACGCCATCTTTCCGGCAACACCACATGTATCCGTCCCTGGTCCGAGAGTCCGGAACTTTAACCAATTTCATAGGTTCACGGCACACACCGCACTTCACGACCTCGGCAATTAAGCCAAATAGCTGAAGAAATTTAATCAGCTCTAAAGCTGTCTCCCCCATCATCGCCCTCAACCGAACACTGTTAAGGCGGTCTTTCATATCCATTCCTGAACAAAAAACCACAACCAAATACACTCAATAACAAACTCACCCGACGTACAGCAATGAGCATTAAATTAACCATTAACTCACTAATAGAAATTCCGCTTCAAATCCAACACCTGAGCAACAGAAAACTGACCCCACCACACGAAACAAACGAAAACCATGAACACACCACCAGAGAGCACGACAAA
The DNA here is from genome assembly GCF_021461385.2 of Schistocerca piceifrons. Classification (NCBI taxonomy): domain Eukaryota; kingdom Metazoa; phylum Arthropoda; class Insecta; order Orthoptera; family Acrididae; genus Schistocerca; species Schistocerca piceifrons. The sequence continues at coordinate 552,255,335 of NC_060143.1, forward strand.
CAAAAACAAGACATCTACAAACACGCCACAATCGCAAATCAAACTCCGCGCCGTAATGACGTCACACACCACAACACGCTTACGTCAAGGGTCAAAGCCGACGGGTAAGATCGGACGCTTCTGTTGACCCCAACTCTCCTTCAGATCTAAGGAAACTGAACCGTTCTTGGAAGAAGACACAGAAGAGGCACATTCCCTGGTTATAATCTTTGTGGATAAGACATTATTTCCATATAAGGGACACAAGTATGCAGCAGAAGCAGTCCTGCATTAGAAGACTTTGGACACACATGTGGAGTGGACTTGCTTAAGATATTAATCACAACTCAGTTAGAGAGATGCAAGTTCGTAGACATCTAGTGTGGATCAAATCATAATGGCTGCACTTAAGTTAAATGAAATTAAATTCCTGGCTAGCGAATACTGAGTGTGAACTTTGCTTCTACCTGGATTACCTGATAATTATCAACCTATGATTGTTGAACTTGAAAACAGTATTCATATTATTGAGGAAAAAGACCTTGTTTCACAAAGCCCCTAGCACCCAGCGCATGTTGGTCTATCGATTTCTCATATGATTTTGAACGCATCCCTGTTGATTTTTGAACAAATTCTAAGTCGATTTCTGAAAGAATTGTAAGTTGATTTTTGAATGTGTGCATAGTGTATGTGATGTGTGCCAGGGGAATCCCCGTCGCATCTAGAAATAAACTTTCCTGCAGACAAATGGGGACGGGTCTATACGAGCCGAGCTGAATAAAGCCGAATGGATGAATGCCAGTCGCTGTTTATGTGGTTGACTGGGTTTGCAAATGATCAGCGTTGTTATAACTACTAGTGAATTCCATAGATTCAGACTACCAGAGTGGAAAAGAACAACTAACAGGAATAACGGGCAACAAATATTGCATATTGTCTCCTCCGGGCGTCCAAGGAAATGAAATTATGACAGAAAATTTTTGGCCAGACCACTACACTGCTAAGGGCCAGTTATACAGTCCCTGGCTAGCAGCCGCTAAAGTTCTATTCTGGGAGTAGCGTGGAAAACGCATTGTATGAACACTAAACAGGTGACGAAATTAACCAGAGAATAAGTTTTGACACTGGCAGGAATAGTTACAGAATTAGTGATAAGATTGGTTGTTAGAACGAGGAAGGAGAAGAAACGGGGACACTCACAAATTATGGGAGAATATGACGATTCGAAATTTATTAAAAAATTTAGTACTACTACTTTTCGATCTCATGCTTCAGAAACTAGAGAGTATGAATGAAATGTGAAACTATTTCCTAACACAAAACTTTTTGCTTTTAGTAGGCCTAATAGGCATTTGATATTGGTACTTAGTTAATTATATTCCGACGTGTTATAAAAATGACCATTTGTGCCAAAACAGTCTCGTTTATTTGTTGTGTGTAACAACTGCTGCAGTATTGGCAGGCCTATTTTGTTTTATATAGCAGTGACAAAATACACGTAATCAGATCGAGAAACCACACCAGTCTTAGGTACAATTTGTATTAACAGCTTTTCTAGTATTAGACAACATTTCGTTTTTCCATGTTGCAAAACGATGACGAACTTTGATGAGGTAGTAAATCCTTTCCCAGAAAGGAAAGTACGCCATATAAAGATGTGGCAAGATTAGAGAGCAAAGAAGCTAGGACTTATTAATTGAAGAAACGTGTACTGTCTTGCTTATCTCTTGTCTTTAATCGTTTTATGTATCCTGTATTTAATTTTATGTCACACAAATCAGCAGTAAAGACTGCAAATTTTCTGAAGAGTTCTTGTTATGTCGGTTTCAAATAATCCCAACCAGTTTAATTCAGAGATTTTTTTAAAGAGGAGCAGGATGTCAAACCGGCCAACTGGGAGCAGTACAGGCACCACAGGACATTTTAATTTCCACTGGCATGAATATAGTTTGATGGCACTCATTCCATTACAAAATATTACATGTTTGAATTCCACAGAGTGAAATTCAAAAGAGGTGCAATGGAAGAATGCTGTGTGGAGAGGCGTGGCTCTGCATTTTGCCACACTTAAGACCAAATAACATGTCTTACGTTCCCTCGAATATATATGTTTTATGTATCAGACTCTTCAGAAAGATGTTTGCTACAAAATGAAGATTTTTTGAAAAGTAGATGTTTACATTTTCAGCATCCTACCTCAAATGCTCAAGGGAGGGAGGAGCGCCACTATCAAATATCGCCCCAGTTCGGAAATATCCTAGATCCGGACCTGATTTACAGGGTGGTCTCAGTTGTAGTAGGAGGTGGTAGTCTCCACGTGATCCGTGTTTACATTAAGTGATTTTGCTATTTCCACTTCGTTTATTGCTCTCACTTCAAATGAAAACAGAACGGATTTCTGTGGCTGGGAGCTACCAAGTGAATTAAAATACATTCACATAATTACGGAAGGCTAAAATGTGTAATTAGTTTCAGATTTTATTTTGTTTCCACCTTTCTGACAGTCAAGCGTTGATCGCCTTGCAGAACAATGAAGTTATTTTTGTCAGTTTGTTAAAGAAATTCGACTTTTACTAATCTTTTCTGCTGAGGCAGCCAATTTATTTGAAACTAAGTGTTTAATTCCACACTATTGGCTAGTTTCAACTGTTCACTGCATTTCAAGTTCACATTATCATCTTCTAGCACATACGGCATTATGCCTTAATAAAGAACCAAACATGAGATAATACAGTACAGGTACTCCAAGACAATTTACATCTGAATCTCGACATATGAATGTGCACTTTAAGCCGAATTATGCATTTTGTATAGTCCACAAAATTCCCATGTTCTTGGAGTGTCCTCTAATGTCTTGTTTCTTTTATGACATAATGTAAGATTTTAATGTTTTACACGTACGAACATACGGGCTTCCTGCAACATTGTAGCTGCGCAAGCGCTGCAACAACTGTTGTTTGGCGTGCTCTGGCAACTGCTGAAACGATTATATTCCTAACAGATCGCGGGAAAATATTGCGAATGGTTCTTTGGAAATCATTACTTTCAAAGTAAATTTCCTTTTACGCAAGATGAACTCTGTGTGCTTGAATGTCAGATGAATTTCATAAATCACAAAGCATTTGACTCTCATTCAAAAATCAAATCTTTGAAGGCGACCATTTAGAATATTTTCGAGCCCAGAAGATCAGAAATTTATGTCGTCGTTAAAAAATTTACTGGCACATTTTTGTGATGTATCTTTAAAGTGTAACACGCGCAAAAATGATCATTATGTGTTAAAGCTTAGCTTCTCTCGCAGCTTATTAATCTTAGTGACAAATATTAAATGTAAAAGCTTTTCTTTCCTTTTCTTGTAGCAACACTATGTATATATGTATATTAATTTAAACCATTACCTTTTCGTATTTATGTGTTTGCGCTACTTTACAGTGATGTTGCTATTGGCTGACATCATCACGTGTCCTATGATCTGAATATTCGCTGTCATGGGCTGGTGAGAGTGCTTGACATGAGCTACAACTGGCTTACAAAAGCGCATCACAATCTCGATTTCAATCCTTCAGAAAGTAACATGCGGTGTTTGGTGGAATTCGAATTTATACTTTTGTAATAAGAAAATATGCAGTGTACATGTTGCTGCACATCAGACATCTTTCTAAAACGTGTTTTTTTTCCCCTGAGTTTCGTTTTCTAAAGTGCCGGGAAATTCTACGCCAATGTATAAAACCACAACTATTTAAAGGATTGATAAGTTTTACAGTTTCGAGGAAAAGTATATTTTTACTTAACACGGAAAAAATTATTTTCATCTGCGAGAAAGTGTATTTTTAACTGGGAAATCCGGGAATTTTTTTTTTTCATCGTCCACGTATACACCCTGAACTACCAAAAGTTATTCTAAAAACATCTTAGAATTTGTCCATTCTGATTTGGGTGGGCCAATGGAGACAGTGTCTGTCAGTGAAAATCTTTCTCACTTTTATTGACAGTATTTCATGATATAAATTTTATTGTAACCGGACATGGTTTGCAGCACACTTACTTCGAATCTGTTAGGTTGGAGGTAATGTGGGATTTCAGGTCATCTATCTCGGGCACATGAGCAGCTATGGACAGCAATGGAGGTAAAGCTGAGATTTTTTGGGGTTTGTGTAGATGGAGACTGTACAAAGTCACTAGGATGTGGGGCAAAGGAGGTAGATAAGGTGGTAATAACGAAATGAGACTCAGAGTTGGCTTTTGGCCTGCTTTTAAAGCTTCTTCACATATTTACAGAAACATGCCAAAGAGCACACACTGGTTTATCGCTTGAATCTAAAGACTCACTCAATGTACATGTAAAAGACAGGTGAGGCTTGTAACCTCACACAGTTACTAGATGCTCCAACCAATTGATAGAACAAATGGCCACACTGGCCTAACACACTGTGAGGAGTGTACACACACAGTAACATCTAATGATGGTATTCCAGTCAACAAATTGTGAAAGGATCCAATTACAGTTGCTCTAATCAGACCCTTAGGTTCAGTTACCAGTCACAATGGAAGTGACGAACAAATATTGGTACATACAGGCAAATGTACAAAGAAAACCACGAACTGCAATCCATAGGTACATGTCAACAATTTTTACAAGTCCTCTTTAGCGTACAATTTTAATGGACTAAAATTCTCATTCACACAGTTCCTGCTGTCAGCTGGTGATCATCTGAGACACTGGCTTCTATGAATGTCACGATTAAACTTTGCTTTTGGTTGGAACTCTACTCTAGTTGTCGATTGGTGTCCTCTATATACGACACTGGTGCCTATTTGCTTATAGGTTGTGCATGACTGTCACATTTTACACCCAGTTCAGTCAGTGAGTATGGAATCGGCAGTTTCTTATTGCATATGACGTTGTGACAGGATTGCTGAAAACGGCCTGCACTGTAAGAGTCACCAGACTCATTGCTCGATTAGGTTTTCTATTTTTTTGGGCAACCATTCACTATTGTCATTATAGTTTGTCTATTTTTTGAAGAAAAAGTTTTATGTCACACAGACATTTAAAAACTTCAGTGTCATTGTGGAAAAGCATATAGGTAGAAACACCAAAAAATTGTTCTCTTACAATGGAAACGAACGGACTGAACTGGATGCAAAATATTTTTAGTTCATCAACTAAAAATATTTTGGACTTTTGAAGGTATCATCCACCAGCTTTCAGTACAACAGTAAACACCAAGATGGTGTTGCCGAGAAATCTAATTGAATAATGGTTAAAGAAAGACTGTACCGTGATGTTCTGTGCCAACTTGCCAAAGATGTATTGAGCTGAAGCTGTGTCTGCACCTGCGTAACTATCAAATCATTCTCTGTCCACCACATTTGGAGATAAAATGCCATATGAATTTTGATACAAGGATTTTTGGCTGTAGTACAGTGGTTCACATTCCAAAATACCATTGCAAGAAATGGGATAAGAAGTCAGAGAAGTTGACATTCGCAGGCTACTGCCTGGCAACCAATGCCTATCAATTTGTCGATAGGGAGACTTGCCAGACAACTGTTGGCAATGATGCAAATTTCCTGAAGGATGAGAATTTTCGAAGTTCAAAGAGGGAGGAAACTAAGGTCACCATTGTGTCAGTGCTGATTGAAACGTGTATTAGTTTCTCATGATACAAATACTTTACATACTGAAAAAGAAATTGTCAGTAGATAGTGATAATGGAATCTTTTATTGACAGTGATACAATAGAGACTGGAGCTCAAGATGAGGAACACGAGAATCAAAACATGAATCCTATAGTTGAAGGGGCTGCATCTTGAAGGTCAAGCAGAGAATCAGGACCCAAGGAATGGCTTCACCATTTATACTTCCTACTTCGTAAAGTACTAGCACGGTGGTAGCACTCTGGCCATGCAGGGATCGCATGTTGGTGTTGGAGCTCAAAACTCTCGATGTATGCCACAGAGTATGTGCACATTGTGACTGGGCCACAGGACTCAAGGCAATGGTAGCTGCTGCTGAGCCTGGGGAGTCCCATTTCGGAGTGGGTGGCACCGTGGCAGATGAGGTGCAAATGAAGTGAACGAATTCATATCTTACTGGTGGCCATATGGCCCCCTCAGTATCTGTGCAAGGAAAGTCCTCATTTAATGCACAGAGATACATCCCTAAAATGTTAAATTCCCTGGTTACCCCATAGGAGGAATATACTTAGTTTTCACAAGGACTGCTGGGGATCCCTTCTTGGCCACAATGCCCTTATTATTTGTGGAGAACATAGAAGACAATTTCAAGGAAATGGCAGCTATGTCTACAATGGAAAAGTAGGTTAGTTTTGATCAGAGCAGCATCCCCTGCCCAGTCACGGGCACTGCTCGCTTGTAATGAGTTGAGAGTCATACCAATGACTGTCACTCTCCCCTAATAATCTAAATGTAGTTCAGGGCATTGTTTTCCACAGAGATGCTGTTGCAGTCTGATGGTGAGCTACGCACCAGTTTGGAGCAGTGGGGTGTGCACTTTGTCCATCATGTGCATAGGGGGCCAAAGGACAATAGGGTTCCTACCGGTGCTTTCATCATGACCTTTGAGAGTGATTCATTGTCTGAAAATGTCAAGATGACGGTATACTGATGCATTGTGAAGCCAGATGTTCACACACTCCTACTCCCCACCTCTGTGTGGTGCTTTATGTGTTTGAAATTTGGGCATATGTCTTCAGGTTGCAATTCTAGACCCATTTATAGGGATTGTGGACGACTGCTGCACGCGAATGTTTCTTTTGCGCCTCCTGCCATCTGTCTCAACTGTGGAAAGCACCATTCTCTGTGCTCGCCAGATTGCACCATTTTCCACAGAGAAGAAAATACAAAAGACGCTGGACAAGAGATGAAATAGTAGTATGAGCGGTTGCACCCACCATGTAAAACAGTATCATATGCTACAGCTACGACAATGTCGCCTTCTTTGGTAATGATACTCCTGCCTGTTATGCCTCCCACGGTGAGTCCTCTGGTCCACTTGACCATGCCTGGCCTCCTGATGGTTGGGGCTCTCCTCTTGCTGTTTCCCCTATACCTACTTTGGGATTGTTGGCTTTCCACCCACCAGGGACATTGGTCCCCCACCTTCCAGCTGGAGACAAATCACCTTCCTTTGGCTTCTCTTGCCACAGTTCCTTCCAAGGATTCAGCCAGACTAAAACTGGATACCAGCCAGTGGCTGAAGAAGCCACTGCCTGCTGGTCGAAGGACTTTGCGATCATCATCTTTACCTGAAACTGATTCACAGAAGCCCTCTTAACCATCCAAATCCTCTAAGGAGGGGAAAGATAAGTAGTAGTCCTCCAAGGAGGAGATTCCGGTGGCTCCCACAACCCCAGATCCCACGTGTGCTTGTGTCCGAGGCAGAGATTCTAGCGGCCTCAGACGCCTTGGTTTGCACCACACAACAGAACCTGGAACCTATGTGTATTGATGCCATAACCCCTTAACCTGCCCCCTTGGTCCCTTATGGCCTCACAGTACATTGACAACATTATTCTCCATTGGAATTGTAGCAGCTTTTTCTACCACCTGGATGAGCTAAGACACCTTTTACACATTTCCCCTGCCTTCTGTATTGCCCTCAGGAGACTTGGTTTCTAGCAACGCCTACCTTGGTTCTTCATGGATGCTACCTATGACAGGATGTCAGGAGGAGTTCGCACATATGTTCTGGACACTGTATGTAGCAAACTTGGGCCTCTTGATACACCTATGGAGGCTGTGGCTGTTCAGTAAGGGAATTTCAGAACATTACCATTTGCAGTGTTGTTTACCTCCTTCTTGATGCTGAAGTGTCTTGGATCATATTGTTTGCATTGGTTTCTCAGATCCTCCCCCCCCCCCCCCCCCTCCCCCATCCCCCCTTTTCCTAATCCAGACATGCCAACTCTCCTGATTTAAGCAGGAGACTCCTGATTTTTCCTTCTTCCTCCTGATTTTTCCTTCTTCCTCCCGATCTCCCAACCGTGAAGACCGATCTGATTTTCAGAGCAGTTTCAATGCTTTCCTTATATTTGAAAATCCTGTGCCTTCGATATATTGGTGGATGACAATGTACAGCTGCTACTTGTCTATGTTAACTTGGAAGATTTGTGTGGTGGCTGTTGGGAGTGGCAGTAGGCGTAGCTCGCGCTTCGTATCTACAAGGAAGTAAGGAACTTATCGTTGGCAGCGTTCGGAGACAAATGAATATCTTTCAAACAGTGCCAATTTCCTCCACTTCTGGTAGCGTCAGCGCAATTGTAAAGTTATCGTGAACAAGGAGTAGTCGATAGTCATTCCAAGTGAAGTGATTAGTGTTGTTCTTTCTGCAAGGAAGTGTTGCCAAGTTGGGGGATTTCCCCCTAAATTTAGGGGAATTAAGCTGCCTAGGGGGAAGTTAGAGGGATAAATGTTTCAGAGGGGAAAATATTTAGGGCTACTACCCTCCCCTCCCTGCCCCTCCACTCGACAGTTTCATTCTTGACTCCCTTTTACCGCCCCACCCCCCGCTCGCTTACCCGATGGTGTGACAAATTATTTAGGAGAATTTGAAGTGCAATATAGGGGGAAACGGTGCACCAGGGTTGGCATCATTGCTACAAGACCACTGTCTAGAACATAGGACCATTGTGTTCTTGGTTCTACTGCGCGATTTGTGTACTCTGTAGTAGTTGCTGGCTGTGTATCATGGAAGTGTTGATTTCATGCAGAATGGCGAAGAAATACGATGCAGTGTATAAGGAAGAGTTCCCATGTTTAAGTGAATTGAGGAAGGGATAAACTTCCGCATTTTGTAGTGTATGTAGATGTGACTTTTCAGTGGCTCATGGCGGGAAATGTGGCATTCTTAAACATGTGCAAACTAAAAACCACAAGGAGAGTGTCCACTGTGTAGAATGGAACCAGAAACTTAACTTCTCGTGTAAACCCCAAAATGTAGATTCTGTGACAAATGCCGAGGCTTTATTTACCTCATTTATTGTAGAGTATAACTTGACTATAAACTGTGCCAACGCGCTGGGCCCTTGTTTCACAAAATGTTTCCTGATTCTGAAATGGCGAAACAATATGGGTGCGCCAGGTATAGGTGTTGAATTTTTGCAACTTTGTCAGGGATGTGTTGTAATTCACAATAGTATAAACGCTAAAATTCTCCTGATTTTTCACTTTCAAAAGTTGGCATGTCTGCTAATCTTTGATGATTTCAGTGCCCATAACCCTTTCTGAGGTGGAACAAAGATCACTGGCTGCAGTAAAGACCTTAAAAACTTACTGCTACAACTTGACATTTGCCTCTTGAATACTGGTGCCTCCACACACTTCAGTGTGGTACACAGAACTTTCTTGGCCATTTACTTTTGTGTCCGCAGCACTTTCCTTCTCCCATCCATACATTGGAGAGTCCATGATGACCTGTATGGTAGTGACCATTTCCCAATCTTCCTGTCCCTCCCTCAATGCCGGTCCTCAGGGTGCCTGCCCAGATGGGCTCTCAGCAGTGTAGACTGAAGTGCCTTTGTCTCAGCTGTCACCCTTGTCTCCCCACTACATGGAGATGCCAATGAGGCACTCCAGAATACAGCTACTGCCATTCTTTTGGCAGCTGACCTAGTGATCCCTATTCCTCGGGCCCACCCTGATGGAAAACAATATCTTGGTGGCCATTAGAAATTGCAGAAGCCATTAGAGATCGTAGGTGGGCCCTCCATTGATGGAGCACCTCATTACCTATAATCAGATCTGTGCCCAGGACTGCCACTGAATGAGACAATGAAAGCCAGAATGCTGGGAATGGTAGGTTTCAACCAGTGGACCATATACCTCTCCTTCACAGATTTGGGCTAAGATCAGATTTCTCTTTGGATACCAGACACCTGCAGGCTTACTTCATATTACCTGTCTGCCCTGACCCAGACTCTTGTCGCCGATCATTTTGCTCCGCATTATACTTGAGACTCTTCTTTTGAGAATTATCAACCTGTCTGTTGCATCCAAAAACAGCGGATGGAGCGAAAGCAATTAACTTTGACTACACACCACCTGGAGCCATATAATGCTCGTTTCAGTGAGTGGGAATTAGTCAGTGTCCTAGCCCAGTACCCTGATACAGCCCCAGGGCTGGACCATGTCCACAGCCAAATGATCAACCACCTATTGGTGGATTGTCAGTGCCATATACTTGCCCTCTTTAACCACATCTGATGCCAGTGAGAGCTCCCATCATAATGGCAAGAAAGCATCATTGTCCCAGTACTGCAACCAGGTAAGTTCCCTCTAGAGGTGGACAGTTATTGCCCAATTTGTCTCACCAATGTTCTCTGTAATTTGCTTGAATGCATGGGAAGTTGCTGGTTGTGTTGGCTCCTCAAGTCCTGGGAGTGATCTGGCCCCGTCCTAGTGTGGTGTTCGCCAGGACTGTTCCACTACCGACAGGCTGGTTTACCTGGAGTGTGCCATCCTTATAGCTGTCTTCGTTGACCTGCATAAGGCGTATGGCACCACATCCTCATAACTTTACAACAGTGGGGTTCACTCCCAATTTTTATCCAGAACTTCTTGTCGCACTGTAGTTTCTGGTGCTTGGTTGATATGGATTCTCCATCTTCGCCAGCTGAAGTGAAAGTACTGGCTGCATCTTAATACACTTCACTGCCTGAATAACACCAGCTGGGTGGCAGATTGCACTACCCTTTTGCAGATTTACAAAGCCCTGATACAATCCTGTCTTTATTATTAGGGTCTGGCTTACAGGTCACCATCACTCCTCAGTATTGTGGGTACTGGATCTGATACACCATTGAGGGGCTTGCCGTGTGACACGAGCCTTTCGAACTAGTCCTGTGAACAGCTTACTTGTTGACACTGGAGTCCCTCTATTGCAGATCAGGCACCAACAGCAGCTTGTCAGTTATGCTACACACATTCTCAGCTACAATAAGCGTCCAAACTACTATTGCCTTTTTCTAAGCACATAAATCCATGGCCCGCAGTGGCATTCCACATCAGGGATTACAATCGCAATCCACATCTGCTCCCTCTTGTCTGAACCCCAATTGTATCCTCTACTACGTATCCTCCAGGCCCACTCACCACACCTTCAAGGTCCACCTGTCAGTCAAGTTTTGTCTTGCCTTATCAAAGGTCTGAAAGACTCAGTTCATCCAGAGGCCTGATACCACCAAGTTTTCTCCACCCTTGCCATGCTCTGGGGTTCAGAAGTAATCAATATTGATGGCTCAATGGTTGCTGGTCACGTAGTCCTATACTCACATGGGTCATAATGAACTGTGCTCCCTGCCAGATGGCTGTAGTGTTGTCACTGCGGAGTTGGTAGCCATCTCTCATGCTCTTGAATATATCTGTACCTGCTCTGTTGAATCCTTTCTCATCTGTGGCGAGCAATTTGGAAGCTGTTGACCATCATCACTCTCGCAGTCCGTTCTTGGTCATTGCTATCCAGAATTCCTTGTATGCTCTTGAACAGTGTGGACACTGTGGATCTTGTCTGGATCCTGGGCCACATTGGAATCCTGGGGAATGAACTTGCTGATAGCCTGACCAAACACATCAAACCTAGTAATTTGGTCTCTGCTAGTTATCTGACTCTTAGTTCGGTATTCAGGAAACAGACCTCCATTCATTATTACACCATCAAGTTTTAGGAATCCAGAATTCGGAATGTCTCACCCTGACTTCACCTAACTAATTACAGGTCATAAAGGAGACCCCGAATCCGTGGAAATTCTCCATGTAGGCCTCTCGCAAGGACTCTTTATCGTCCTTTGCCAGCTCCACATCAACCATACTTGGCTAACTCATGGTCATCTCCTCTGTCTCAAGGAGCCACGTCACTGTCATCATGGTTTCCGTTTGACAATGGTCCACATTTTGCTGGACTGTCTCAGCCTCGCCACCCTGTGGCAAACTCCTTAGTATCCCAGACTCGTTATCCTTGGTGTTGGGATACGATGCCTCAGCGACTGACTTGGTTTTATGTTTTATTCGTTAAGGGGGATTTTTCTACTCTCTTTAAGGAATGGCTACTTAACCTTATCAGCCCATTGAGGGATTGGCAGAATACTCTGTTACCTCCTCTGCCCAGACAGGGCTTCGGTTGTTTGGGATTAGTGGTCCAGCCAGGTCCTCTCCCTGCCTGCTCTTCTACTCTCCCTCCTTCCTCTCACGTTGTCTGTCTGACGTGTCCATCTCTTTCTCAGGGGTGAGGGGCATATGTCCCCTCATTGCACTCTGCTTTAGGGGGTTTCCAGCTGTGCTTTGTAGATGAGGCACCTTGCATGCCTTTATTCCTATGTCTCCCTTTCTTCTTTTGTGTCCTTTATCTTGCCTTTGTTGACCTTTGGTAGACTTTGTGGTTTTCTTCCCCTGGGTTTTGCATGGTAGGCCATCTCTGCTCTACAGTCATGTAGACCTCTCTGTTAAAGGTAAAAGGGACTGATGACAATAGTAGTTTGGTCCCTTTAATCATCCAACCAACCAACCCATCCTCTTGCAGCAGGGGGTTGCAACTTGTGTTGGTGAAGTGGAAAAATCAGCAGAGTAATGTGCATGAGATGTAATACCTCAACTGATATTTAGGACAGAATAAATAATTCAGGGGCATTACTTTTCAGCACGTCCTCATACATATTCTGTCATCCTCCAGCTAACACACACACACACACACACACACACACACACACACACACACATTCTGTTAACAGTCCACCAGGACAAACATTTGTCATATTGGTCTTACTGTGGGCTTGTTAGTATGCGGGTGGGTGTCTGTGGGTTGTGTGTGTGAATGTGGGTACTGTTGCTTTAAGAAGAGCTAGAACTCGGTAGCTCGTTTGTAAAAGCTGTTGTGTGTTTCTGTGCCCCATGCATCGATACACTGTAGGTGAGTGGTCAACTTTTCCTAATTTTGCCTGATTTTCCATTGGAACAATTTCTGCATTGTAATACTAAAGATTTTGTTTGTAAGTGAACATGCTTATGTATGAGCTACAGGTGAAAGCCAGTGTTGCATTTATTCCAGATTTGCAGTATTTACCTTATTGCATTCTTTACCCAAATAATCTTGTATAGAAAGGTATATTACATGACGCCAACACTGTGACAAATGTTGAAACCTGTTGACGTAAAACTTTTTGCTTGTGTGTTAACTGCTGTCGGGTAAGTACCTCACTACAGTATAGAGAAGGAAAAAACACTACTTGTTAGACAGTAGCTGGTTGGCATACATTAACTCTTTCTTGGTTGCATTCTTCGTGAGAACTCAATGAAGTTAATTTCTCTTTGTATCATATTAGAATTGTGATCAATTGACTATATTTTTTGATAATTTTATTTTTACGATAAAGGACCAAAAACTATGGTGGTATGAATCTCTCACACGACTCTTGTGAGTTGTTATTGTGGTGGTAAGTGTATTTCCTACTGTAGAAACAAAGGAATTTTTTCCAATTTCACAAATAACAGTAGTGATCCCACAAAAACAGGCGGATTGTTTTAGCTTTCTTTGTCCACCTGGTACAGTGTTCTACAACAAGACGTCAGGTACATCCAAAAGTGATTAAACATTTTCCCAGAAGGTTTGTAAAATCACTAAATTATTGGTAAATGGGCTTTCTAGGGTACACAAGAACCTTTAAAACAATGTTATTTGGTGTATTGTCTACTTCTCACAGCACGAAAAGCTATACTTCACAACAGTTGGTGCAGCAGACTCAAGAGTCAGGAGCATACAAAAGTGGTACAATGTATTCCAATAAATGCGGTAATGAAATAAATTTACTGACAAGTACACGTCCATGGCCTGTGGTGGAAGACTTGATAAAGGGTGATAAAGAAAATATCTTACTCAAAGAAAGAATTTCTTTATTTAGCATCTCTCTCTCTCTCTCTCTCTCTCTCTCTCTCTCTCTCTCTGTGTGTGTCTTTCTCTCTCTGTCCCTCCCCCTCCTCTCCCTTCCTCCCTCCTTTGGTTGTTGTTAAAATTTATTGTTGTTGTTGTTGTTGTTGTTCGTATTCTTATTACTGTTATTATTATTATACATGTTATTTTTTCAGAGTTGAAATGGAACAATACCAAAGTGTCTTTGCCACTCATTGATGTGAAAGTACTTAGTACTGCTGTAAATACTCTGAAGCTTAATGCCAGTAGCATGGATGTCGATTGTCGGACGTTTGAGACACTTGAATGTTCTGAAAAACTTGTGAGTTTACTTTTTTCCTTATTTCTATTTTTGTATATGCAACTTTAATTTCTGGCATTTTGGTACTAAATGATTTAATATACATTGGCTGAGAAGAAAAGTGAAGCGCCCAGAAGACTTGATTGGAAGTCAGTGTAAATGTGTCCACATACACAACATTGATGGATATGTAAATAATTACAGGTGAAATTCTCTATGGCAGGTATTGAACGACCACTGGAACACATTACTGTTTTTAGTGTTACTTGCCCTGGTAGGGTCATCTGCACCTGCCATGTGAGAATAAGTAGTAAACTCTATGCAACATTCTGTGTCATCTTGCACCATTGGTCAGAGACTAGCAGCATCTGGACTAGGTAGCAGCAGCAGGACTAGGAAATTCCTGTCTGATGTGTGGCCTCCCATTGACACAACACAATTTGCCAAGTGTTTACAATATTCACTATGAATATAGCAGTGAATAGTGTAAACACTTGGCAAATTGTGTTGTGTTAGTGGAAGGCTACACATCAGACAGGAATTTTCCCAGTCTTCCTGCTGCCACCTAGTCCAGCTGCTGCTAGTCCCTAACAAATGATGCAGGATGACACGGAATGTTGCACAGAGTTGATTACTTGTTCTCAGATGGCAGTTGCAGATGTGACAAGGTTTGGATGTGTGTGGTGCACAACATGACAATTCTCCCCTGTAGCATCAGAAGTGGTCAGTTAGAACCTTGATGACAAGTATGCCTGTCCTCAAGTTCCCATGCAGTCCAACATTGATCAATGTCACATCCGAATGGTCCGCAAACCTGGATTTTGCACAATTCAGTGAGCCATCTACATGTGATAGTCTACTTAAATCATTTCCCCTTCACTGTAATAAACATCAGTGCCACATTACGTACAGAAATCTAGAAAAAAAATGCTGTTGCTGAACACAGCCATACAAATAAGTGGAATGTGTTGTTTGAGCAGCTACTGATTGTAGCCCACACTTCAAACTACTGAGGCTAATCATCAATGAGGCTGTGGGAGTTAGAATTTGTTGTCAACAACTTTACAATGAGATTTAAAGTTGTTGGAATTGAACAGCTAGTGAGCTCGACTGTTCCCACCACCAATACGCTAATGGGAGCTCTTCTGACCTTCTCTACTTCCACTGTATTGTCACTGTTGCTGTGCAAAGCATTTTACCTGCCAGTTCTCAAGTAGACAACATTTCAAGACACAAACTTTTTTTTAATAGGTAAACCCTAAGTGCAACTCTAATTGTAATTAAGAATAGAATTTTGACATACTGTAGAGGTCTAAATTGTACAGAAGTCTCAGAGTTGCAGGAACAAGCCATTTTCTGAAGCTAATGTGGCACATAACTTTGGAATGATTTGTTGCTAATCTACAAAAAATGTATTTAAATGAGTTCAGTGGTTTTAGAGAAACTGTGTGATAAAGACAATTGCATTTGTATGTAATTGACAAACCTTTGGCTCTAATTTACATGCTTGGAGATACAGAGAGATAAATACTATACATTAATTTTTGTAGGACAGGGTGTAGACAACCGGGAGATCCGGGAAAAACCTGGGAATTTTTTCATCCGGGAGAAAACCGGAAAAAACCCGGGAATTGTTTAGAATTCCGGGAATTTTTCATTGTTTTAGTTTTCAGTTAAATTTTTGTGATTTTGACTGATAAGAACCAATACTCTACAAAGGATATTATTGTGTTCCACTGCTGCAGAATAATACTGCAGCAACAAAACATGAACAGGAGGGAAAAAAAAGAAAATAAAACTTAAGTTCCAAAGGAAATGCGCCGTATACAACAACAAAACAGTGCTCATACAAACATCTGCCAATGGTAAAGTGTGTCAAAGGCTTTAGGAACACTATGCAATGCTTTATAACAACAAATTGCCTCCGCTGAGCGTGATGTGACAATTGTTTTAATTAGATTCGTTAGAGCAGTTGCAGGCGGGCTCTTGCACATGCGCAGTTGAGTCGGTATGAGCAATACCTTCTCCTGCTTCTGGTTACGGAAGTGTGGCTGGGCACCACTACTTAATATTGCCCCTGTTCGGAAATATCGTAGATCCAGGGCTGATGCACAGAGCAGTCAAAGTTGTTGTGGGGAGGTGGGTCGTCTACACATGACCTGTATTTACGTTCAGTGATTTTGTTGTTTCCTCTTCATTTATTGCTCTCACGTTAAATGATAACAAAACGGATTTTTGTGGCCAGGAGCTATCAAATGAATTAAAATACGTTTGCATAATTACGGCAGGCTAAAATATGTTAATAGTTTCAGATTTTATTTGCACCTTTGACCATCAAGCATTAATCGCCTTACAGAACAATGAAGTCATTTTTGCCGGTTTGCTAAAGAGATTTGGCTTTTATTAATCCTTTCTACTGAGGCAGTCAATTTATTTTAAACGAAGTGTTTATTTTCACACTATTGGCTAGTTTCAACTGTTCGCTGTGTTTCAAGTGCACGTATGGCATTATGCTTTAATATAGAACCAAAAATGAGTACTGGTACTCCAAGAAAATTTACATATGGATTTGCATTTTAAGCCGATTTATGCATTTTAGTATCGTTCGCGAAATCCCAACGCTCTTGAAGTATCCTTTGATGTCTTGTTTCTTTTATGACGTAATGTAAGATCTTTTAATGTTTTACACACACGAACATATGGGCTTCCTGCGTCATTGTAGCTGCGCAAGCACGGTGACGCCAGTTATCTGGCGCTTTCTTGCAACTGCTGAAACGAACCTATTTGTTACAGGTCGCAGGAAAATATTGCGAATGGTGGTTTGAAAAGCGTTACATTAAAGACAGATTTCATTTTACGCAAGATGAACTATGTGCAAGAATGTACAATGAATTTCTTAAATCACAAAGCGTTTGACTCTCATTTAAAAATCAACTCTTTGAGGACGACCATTTAGAAGAACTTTGAGCCCAGAAGATGAGACATTTGTGTCGTTATTAAAAAAATTTACTGGCACATTTGTGTGATGTATCTTAAAGTCTAACACGCGCAAAAAAGATCAACATTATATGTGGAAGCTTAGCTTCTCTTCCAACTTATTAATCTTCGAGACTAATATTGTATGTAAATGCTGTGTGTATTAATTTAAGCCATTAACTTATTTGTGTATTCACACTACTTACGAGTGATCTTGCTTTTGGCTGACTACATCACGTGTCCTATTGCTGTCATCAGCGGGCAAGATCACGTGAATGAGCTATGATGCCTACAAAAGCGCACCGCAATCTCGATTTCAATGCTTCGGAAAGTGACATACATTGTTTGGTGTAATTCAAATTTATACCTCCGTAATATGAAAATATGCAGCGTACATGTTGCTGCACATCAAATGTCTTTCAAAACATGTTTTTCCCCCTGAGTTTCGTTTTCTAAAGTGCCTGGAAATTCTACGTTGGTATATAAAACAATAAACATTCAAAGGATTGATGACTTTAACAGTGCCGAGGAAGAGTATACTGTCACTTAACACGGAAAAAGTGTATTTTCACCCGGGAGAAAGAGTATTTTTATCCGAGAAAAATCCGGGAATTTTTTTTTTCCTTGTCCACATATACACCCCGTAGGAGATAAAGAATTTAAAATGATTCTGTCCTCGCAGAGGGCTACAGAAGTTGGCTGCAGATTCTACTTGCCATGACAGCGTTGCAATTTTGGGCCTTAAACATAAGATATTAACTAATGTAAACCAGACTGATGGAGATATAAAGAGACTGCTTAGGAGAATATCCTGTGTTCTGCATTGTGATGCAAACAGATCCTATGCCAATGTACACTCCTGGAAATTGAAATAAGAACACCGTGAATTCATTGTCCCAGGAAGGGAAAACTTTATTGACACATTCCTGGGGTCAGATACATCACATGATCACACTGACAGAACCACAGGCACATAGACACAGGCAACAGAGCATGCACAATGTCGGCACTAGTACAGTGTATATCCACCTTTCGCAGCAATGCAGGCTGCTATTCTCCCATGGAGACGATCGTAGAGATGCTGGATGTAGTCCTGTGGAACGGCTTGCCATGCCATTTCCACCTGGCGCCTCAGTTGGACCAGCGTTCGTGCTGGACGTGCAGACCGCGTGAGACGACGCTTCATCCAGTCCCAAACATGCTCAATGGGGGACAGATCCGGAGATCTTGCTGGCCAGGGTAGTTGACTTAAACCTTCTAGAGCACGTTGGGTGGCACGGGATACATGCGGACGTGCATTGTCCTGTTAGAACAGCAAGTTCCCTTGCCGGTCTAGGAATGGTAGAACGATGGGTTCGATGACGGTTTGGATGTACCGTGCACTATTCAGTGTCCCCTCGACGATCACCAGTGGTGTACGGCCAGTGTAGGAGATCGCTCCCCACGCCATGATGCCGGGTGTTGGCCCTGTGCGCCTCGGTCGTATGCAGTCCTGATTGTGGCGCTCACCTGCACGGTGCCAAACACGCATACGACCATCATTGGCACCAAGGCAGAAGCGACTCTCATCGCTGAAGACGACACGTCTCCATTCGTCCTTCCAGTCACGCCTGTCGCGATACCACTGGAGGCGGGCTGCACGATGTTGGGGCGTGAGCGGAAGACGGCCTAACGGTGTGCGGGACCGTAGACCAGCTTCATGGAGACGGTTGCGAATGGTCCTCGCCGATACCCCAGGAGCAACAGTGTCCCTAATTTGATGGGAAGTGGCGGTGCGGTCCCCTACGGCACTGCGTAGGATCCTACGGTCTTGGCGTGCATCCGTGCGTCGCTGCGGTCCGGTCCCAGGTCGACGGGCACGTGCACCTTCCGCCGACCACTGGCGACAACATTGATGTACTGTGGAGACCTCACGCCCCACGTGTTGAGCAATTCGGCGGTACGTCCACCCGGCCTCCCGCATGCCCACTATACGCCCTCGCTCAAAGTCCGTCAACTGCACATACGGTTCACGTCCACGCTGTCGCGGCATGCTACCAGTGTTAAAGACTGCGATGGAGCTCCGTATGCCACGGCAAACTGGCTGACACTGACGGCGGCAGTGCACAAATGCTGCGCAGCTAGCGCCATTCGACGGCCAACACTGCAGTTCCTGGTGTGTCCGCTGTGCCGTGCGTGTGATCATTGCTTGTACAGCCCTCTCGCAGTGTCCGGAGCAAGTATGTGTTCTTTTTTCCATTTCCAGGAGTGTATTTGCTAATGTAGTGGGCACCACTACATTTTTTATATCTGTGTCATTGTTACTTTTTTGGAAATCTGTTGCTTTCCTGATAAAGTGGATGGACAGTACTGATGGAAAGCTCATTTTTGTACAGATAAGTTTTTGTATTAAATGTTTGTGGTGCACTTAATGGTTTAATGGACTGTTTCAAAACTCGGCCAAAAAGGGTGAAAGAAGGGTGAAAATATAGGAACATCTATTTCAGCTGTTTGCCAACACACTGTAATTTCTGAGAAGAGACAGTTAAAGTTTCAATGCCAATTTATTAGTCTATTAGGCAATCCCAGAAAAAAGTGGATTGGTAGCATGATGGTTAAGAGCACATTTGAAGTTTTACCCCCCCCCCCCCCCCCACACACACACACACACACACACACACACACACACACACACACACACACACACACACCAAATGTTCAAATCCAGTCTTATGTTTATGTCTTTAACATGAATTGAAAATAAAAAGCATATAAATTCTAATATTCCAATTTTTGCATACATTTTTACTTCCAACCAGTGCATTCCCCATGACATTTATCACAAAAAAATTCGAAGCTTAAAAATTCGGAACATCACAATCAATGTGTAAAGACACACATGCTGCAGTCACATTTTTCAGTGTGAATATCAATAGGAAAAGCAACCTCGTTAACACTGCTAAATACTTCGCAATCCGACGGTAATTTCGCAGCAAACCAACATGCATATTAAAACATTTTCTCAAAAGCTGAAACCTCCAAATGTCACACTTCTACTTGTCATCTTCCTCTGCTGTGCACTGAGAATAGGGCACCTCTGTGATCAGAGAATCCAATTCTTCTCTTGTAGTTAAAAGTATAACCTGCTGCATTGACAGAACAGTGTACATTTTAATGGCATTACTTTTAATTAACATGTCACTATTCTGATTTCGTCAACAAACAACCCTTTGTGTAAGGAAACTCAAATATTTAAACTTTGTTCTTCATTTTCAGTTACTGCTAATGATGTAAAGTTGTATAAGACCTGTGATGATAAAGGTGTGCTTCTAATAAGAATTCCAGCATATTTTATAATGTCATAAAAATATTGATGTCACATACTTCCACAACAACAAAGGATAAATAAAAGAACAACATAAAATATGATTTTGAACATAGGTCACAAGAATTCGAACCTGTGAAAGAATCATTATGCTACCAACGCATTTAAACGTTGCATCCACAAGGAGACTGAAAACCTGCAGTGAAACCATCGTTTTCTCAAAAACTATTTATTATTTGCACCAAATCCAAAAAAATTTTTATCCCTTTTTACATCTTGCAAAGTTTTCTGTGTCAGAAAGTGACTTACAAGGGGTTCCCCGTATGCGAAGTATTCCAGTCTTATGCTGATTTGATAATTTCTGTGTTCACATACTGTCACAGTCACATTAAATTTATACCTGTAAATAAGTAAATAACACTTAGATCACATAGACCATCTGATGCATTTTACCCTACTTAACCAAATGGTGGACCATGGAATGTTAGCTGTCATGACACGGCTTGTGGATTGCTTGGACATTACACACTGCATTCAGCATTCTCAGCCAAGGCAACACTAACTTCAACAATTTGTGGCACGAGAGAAATTCCCAAATCTCCAATTAATCCGTACTTCTGAATCACGTTCAACGCTGGTATGGAAAGAGGACTTCTCCGTATTCCTGTAACTTGTTGATACTTGCGAGGAGCTGAGGTACTATTGTTGTTTCGATAAAACAGCTTTGAGTAAACTCCTGCTGTCCTCGTCCAGGCCCATTTTGACTGTTAGCAACTGTAATGTGCACTGATGCTTGTGTTTCAAACCTACATGGCTGTACCAGTACCAGCACCTAGTGGAAAGTCCTGAGAGTAAAACTACTAATAATGCAAATTGTGCAGTGCACAGTCTGAACATCATTTATATAAAGTTGTGTTCCTGTGTGGTGAATAGTTTTACATCTACATTGGCTCAAGTCATTAAAGTTTAATTATAACCATCCTGTAGAATCAGAACCTGAAGTTAATTGTCGCTTTTTACAATATGGTTGTAGTTGAACCCCTCCCTGTGTTAGATTTAGAATTATTGATTTTTTTTTTTCAAACAGTGAGCTGTATAAAATGTTTCTTTTGTGCAGAGCTTGAAATTAAATGGGAGGAAACAGAAAAATTAAATTTAACTTATTTTTCTAGGAAATTGTAATGCAATTTTGCCAATTACTGATCACTGTAGTCAAACCTTGATCTCCCTTTACAATGTGTACACCACCACACTTCCCCTCACTGCCAGATTTACCATTCCTTGTTGGCTCAAAATGTATCATATCAACTATTCCCTTTATATTTTCAGTTTGTGACAAAACTTTGCCCACATTTCATCCCCATATGAGTGTGCACTCAAGACATTACTTCAGAAAACTCTTAAATGTATATTCAGTATTAACAAATTTCTCTTGTTCAGAAATTATTTTCTTTATATTCACAGTCTGCATTTTATATCCTTTCTTCTACCATCATCAGTTATTTTGTTGCCTGAATAGCAAAACTTACATTTCTTTTAAAAGTCCTAGTGGTGAACTCCTGAAGCATTTGCATCAAAATGCTATAATTCTGCACACTCTTAAAAAGCATTGAAGCTCATACAATACTAGGTACAGAAGCTGGCTAAAATCCAAAACTGACATTGTGTATTTTGAAGTAAAACTAAGTGTATTTCAGAACAGTAGGCTAATAGAAAATGGACGTGCCGTATTTGTCACAACAGACAAGATATTCAAACTACTGAAATATGAACTAAAGTTGCATGTGAGATCCGATGGGCATAAACTTAAAATTGATTCGTTTCATTTATCAACAGACTCAACCATAAATGTAACTAAAAACTGCAGAGAAATTCTAAACTCCCTTATACTTACATTCCCCAATCCTGCTGTCATCACTGGAGGATACTTCAATCACCCAACTATCAGTTGACATCATAACAGTTTAGCAAGTTGGGGGATGTCAAGCCATCCCTCAGAACAATACTAAATGCTCTTTCTTAAAACTAACTAGAATAGATAGATTGGGAACTTACTCATGACAGAATTGTATTAGATCCAAAGGTAACTTATATACCTGCTATCCCCGAGAACGCCCATGTTGTAACCAAAGTCAGTGACCATGTGGCAGTTGTGGAAATAATGATTGCCAAAGTACAATCTTAAGTGTATTAAAGACCTTTATCTGTAGGCATGTACAAGTTTAGGAATTACGCCTCAAATTTATGAGAATAGCTGATTAAGCACTAGACAGGTATGTATCTAATAAAGCAGTTCATTATGAGAGTGGACTCTCAATGTTAGTGTCCCCCCTAAAGAAACGTGCAGGGAAAGAGCAAGTACTGCACAGTAGGTGGAAAACAAAATGTTAAGGCCGTAGATTTAGAGATGCTAAATGAAATGCATGTAGCTGTCAAAAAGGCAATGTGACACCTTCAATGACAACTGTACCAAAATCTTATTAAATTCTCTCTCCAAAAAAGAAACCCACACACACTCACACTCACTCACTCACACTATTTGATATTACATAAAAGACTGTCAGATCCACTACTAGACACAGAGAAACTGAGGGTAGCAATCCAAAATCAGAAATGCCAAACTCCACTTTCAAACATTTCTTTACAAAGGAAATATGTGAGAGTCTTGTCCAACTTTCTCTCCCCACTGCTGAGAAGAGTGATGCAGGTATTAGTGGCAGTGGCATTGAGTTACAGCAGAAATCACAAGTTACCGAGCCATGATGTACAGGCTGTAGTCTGAATTTGGATGTAAATTACCTTTTCTCTTAGTTATGTAGGAATTTTACGGAGGAGGATCGGGTAGTGATAGTGGGTGGAGCAGGGAACAGTCTTGATAAGGACGGGGAATGTGATGTAAGTGGTGACCTGGTAAAGACAGCTACTGAAACTGGTGGCACTAATGTGCATTTCATGCAACCGTTCCAGCGCCATGATCAGCTTCATCTTAATGCAGATGTTAGATGCGTTAACATGGGTCTGGGGAGGGCGCTGATGCCATAGGGCATGGGTCACATCTCAGTGGTGCCAGTTGGCTCTATCAGTAGATCGGGTACTGTGCTGCACATGTTAGCCCTGTATTTAGCCATATTTGTAATTTTTCCTTTATAGGAATGGTGGGTTTCCTGAACAATTAAAGTACTCTGTAGTAAAGCTGCTTTATAAAAAGGGAGAAAGGGATAATGTAAATAATTTTAGGCCTATTTCTATGCCATCAGTGTTTGCAAAACACAGCCTTTTCAATAAAAGGCTGTGTATGTAAGGATAATTGATCATTTTGTATCACACGATTCACTATCAAATGTACAGTCCGGCTTTAGAAGTCATTTTAACAACTGAATATGCTATATTCTCTTTTTTCTGTGAGATACTGGATGGGTTGAACAAAATGTTTCGAATGCTTGGCATATTTTTTGATTTAACTAAGGCATTTGATTGTGTTGATCATAAAATATTGCTCCAGAAGTTGGACCATTACGGAATACGGGGAGTAGCTCACAATTGGTTCACCTCTTACTTTAGCAACAGACAGCAAAAGGTCATTATTCACATTGTTGATAATGGCTGTGATGTGGGGTCTGAGTGGGGGATGCTCCAGGGATCAGTATTGGGGCCACTCCTGTTCCTTAAATGCTCTCTAGTATTATGGGTAGCTCTAAAATATTTCTGTTTGCTGATGACACTAGTTTGGTAGTAAAGGATCTTGTGTGCAACATTGGCTCGGTTTCAAATAGTGCAGTACATGACCTAAGTTTATGGCTTGCAAAAAATAAACTAACGCTAAATCACAGTAAGACTCAGTTTTTACAGTTTCTAAACACAATTCAACAAAACATGATGTTTCAATTTCACAGAACAGGCATATGATTAGTGAAACTGAACAGTTCAAATTTCTAGGTGTTCAGATGGATAGTAAGGTGCCATGGAAAGCCCATGTTCAGGATGCCATGGAAAGCCCATGTTCAGGATCTTGTTCAAAGGCTTAATGCTGCCATTTTTTTCTATTGGAACAGCATCTGAAGTGAGTGATCTTTCAACACAAAAATTAGTCTACTTTGCTTATTTTCATTCACTTATGTCATATGGTATTATATTTTGGGGTAACTGTTCCCATTCTCAAAGGATATTTTTGGCTCAGAAACGGGCGGTTCAGGCAATAAGCGGTGTAAGTTCACAAACCTCTTGTCAACCCCTGTTCACGAGTCTGGGTATTTTGACATTGGCCTCTCAATATATATATATTCCTTACTGTCATTTCTTGTTAACAATATTAGCTTATTCCCAAGAATAAGCAGCTCTCACTCGGTTAATACTAGGCAGAAATCAAACCTGCATTTGGATCGGACTTCCTTAACTCTTGTGCAGAAAGGTGTGCAGTATACTGCTGCATCAATTTTCAATAAGCTACCACTCGAATTCAAAAATCTAAGCAGAAATCCACATGTTTTCAAATCGAAACTGAAGAGTTTCCGCCGGCCGGGGTGGCTGAGCGGTTCTAGTCTCTAGTCAGGAACTGCACGACCGCTACAGTTGCAGGTTCGAATCCGGCCTCGGGCATGGATGTGTGTGATGTCCTTAGGTTAGTTAGGTTTAAGTAGTTCTAAGTTCTAGGGGACTGATGATCTCAGGAGTTAAGTCCCATAGTGCTCAGAGCCATTTGAACCATTTAAAGTGTTTCCCTATGGGTCACTTTTTCTATTCTGTCGAGAAGTTTGTTGAAAAATTAAGCTGACTCTTGTTGTAATCTTGATTGCGTTTACTTAAACTTATGGACTGACTTTTTTCAGCTTCATAAACATTTATTTTTATCTGTTATTACTTGCTCTGATTGTTGCCAGCATCATATTTAAAGTACCGGGGAAGCAGGTTGCTAGCCTTACTTGCCCCGAGTCCCATTGAGTTTTGCCCCTAACGGTTGAGGGACTAATCGGTGGATTTGGTAGTCTTTGCCGTATGAGCACAAAGGTAACCACAACTCAGAATATGTCCGAGATGCTCAGCCTTATTCCAAAGTAACTGGTATCCCGACTGTCGGGACCACTTACTTGGCCACTCATACGTTGCCCATGGTTCATGAACTGGGACATGACTACAGGAACCCTATTTCAGAGCTAGATCAGAAATGTAAGGACTATGGTATGAAGATTAGCATCTCCAAAACGAAAGTAATGCCAGTGGGAAAGATATATAAACAGATTGAGTGCCAAATAGGAGGAACAAAGTTAGAACAGGTGGACAGTTTCAAATACTTAGGATGCATATTCTCACAGGATGGCAACATAGTGAAAGAACTGGAAGCGAGGTGTAGCAAAGCTAATGCAGTGAGTGCTCAGCTACGATCTACTCTCTTCTGCAAGAAGGAAGTCAGTACCAAGACTAAGTTATCTGTGCACCGTTCAATCTTTCGACCAACTTTGTTGTATGGGAGTGAAAGCTGGGTGGCTTCAGGTTACCTTATCAACAAGGTTGAGGTTACGGATATGAAAGTAGCTAGGATGATTGCAGGTACTAGTAGATGGGAACAATGGCAGGAGGGTGTCCACAATGAGGAAATCAAAGAAAAACTGGGAGTGAACTCTATAGATGTAGCAGTCAGGGTGAACAGGCTTAGATGGTGGGGTCATGTTACACACATGGGAGAAGCAAGGTTACCCAAGAGACTCATGGGTTCAGCAGTAGAGGGTAGGAGGAGTCGGGGCAGACCAAGGAGAAGGTACCTGGATTCGGTTAAGAATGATTTTGAAGTAATAGGCTTAACATCAGAAGAGGCACCAATGTTAGCACGGAATAGGGGATCATGGAGGAATTTTATAAAGGGGACTATGCTCCAGACTGAACGCTGAAAGGCATAATCAGTTTTAAATGATGATGATGATGATGATGATGATGATGATGATGATGGTGATGATGTTATTACTTTTATGTTTTAATTTCATGTATGACACATTTCATGACCTTGGAGATTTGCTCCTCAATTTGGTCCTATGGAACTTGACGTGTAAATAAAAATTAATTCCTTGAACAAAATGCTGTGCTCACTGCAATAAAATAGAGTTCACATGCAACCACAAGAAAGGTAGCAGAAGTAATCCACAAAATTACTGTGCAGTATCATTTACATTTCTCTATAAATCTTGGAGCATATTATGAGCTCAAATATAATGAAATATCTTAAACAGAATGATCTCCATGCCAGACAGCATTGTGAGATGTCCGTGCAGATAAGAAAAATGCTATCCACACCCCATCCGCAAGACTCTTATGTGCATTCACAAGTTGAATTTTTGCCTGGTTAAGTCAGCAGTGCAGTTTGATGCTAATTAACACTGGACTTATTTCAGTGACAGTCATATCAAATTTAAACTGTTTTTTGCTTATAAGTGTGGCACAAAATGTATTTGTTCCTTATTTGTGTAGGAAGCCATTAGTTGAGAAGAAATTTCATGCCAGGTTTTAACATTTTATACATGAGCCTTATATTTTAATATGTAGCCTGCCATATTCTTGACACACTCAGCAATCTCTAACATACTGCCATAATTACTGAAGCAGTGTTTTGTGAATTTTTCTGTGGCTCATTTCCAATGCATTGGAAGATCATATGAAGTTGTCCCACAATTTGTAACCTGTGACATACTGTTAAATATGAGTCACATAGTTGATTTATCATACGTTCAAGGTGACAATTATTGAACTGTACGAAATAAAATCATCATAACCTCTGACCGGGTTGTGTTAGGACGTTCAAACTGCAGGGTATAATGCGAATTAATATACTGAGTATGGTTTGGTTCATTGATGATGCCTACTTTCATTTGGGTGGGTTCGTCAATAAGCAAAATTGGCACATTTGTGGGACTGAGAATCTGCATTTCGTGGTCTAGAAGTCTCTTCACCCTCAATTGATGACTGTTGTGTGCAGTGGCCAGTCACAGAATAATCAGTGTGATATTCCTTGATGGCATGTTGACTACCAAAAGGTACCTGAAGGTTTTGGAAGATGATTTCATCCACATTATCTAAAGTGACCCTCATTTCGACAAGATGTGATTCATATAAGACGGAGTTCGGCCCCATTGAAGCAGGAGAGTGTTTGATGTTCTGGAGGAATACCTAAGGGACCACATTCTGGCTCTGCAGCACCAAGAGGCCATTGGCATGGGTCTTAAGTGACCGCAATATTCTCCGGGTCTGAACACATGCAACTCCTTTATGTGAGGCTATATTGAAGACAAGGTGTATAGCAATAACCCCAAAGCCATTTCTGAGCTGGAAACAGTCATTCGGTAGGTCATCGACAGCATCAAAGAAAAGCGGCATGGATGATCTAATTTGTTTAATTTATAGGTGGAGTATCATAGAAATGCTCGAAATGAACTGGCAGACATTTGAAGACAGATGCCAATTATCCTGTAAAAGCCTGCTTACAAAGCTTTTACAACCAGTATCAAGTGACTAAATTAAGAACGTAATACAGCATGTCACTCCTAAGGACCCCCAAAGGCAAGATTATTTACAGCATGAACAGAAGATTTTGAGCAACTGTGTGGTGTCAGGTCTTTCCCTTTGCCGTCATTGATGATTTGCGAGTTCATATTTTCGCGTGACTGAGTATGTTTTCTACTTCAGAAAGAGGATTTTGTCAGAAAGCTGATATATTTCTAGCATTCTTTTTTGTTCCACCTGTCTACAACTCAATGCCTCCTCTATGTGGTGAGTAGCAATTTATCATTTTCATATGGTTGTTACTCCATTTTGGACCTTATCTTGTTTGATTTTTCCCATAAAGTACATTCTAAATTCCCATGACCACTTTTAGTTCATGTCCGCCTTTGATCTACCCTAGTTTTATTATTTGGTACAACAAAATACACTGTTGAAATTAAGTCATGTAATATAACACTGGTAGCAGAATACTATGGTGGGAAAGTTAAAAATTAAATGCATGTGTTTTGTTTTTCAGTTACCATTTCTGGAACCTGGACATATGGATTCTTTGTTTTCATACAGTGAAAAATGTTTCAGTATGACTGTTCCAACGTTCCCATTTTTATATGGAACACTTAATGAGGAGGAAACACAAAAAGTTGTCAGAAGACAGAGACCAAAACCAGCAGAAAACGTTGAGAGTGAAAAGAAACGCCCAGAAAATGTAGGTAACTATTGTGTAAACACACACGTTAAATTTCAGTTAGATACATGTAGTTTTAAATATTTTAGATAACAATCCATTGGACAAAAATTTATTCAACCCTAGAGAAATCATTGCGAACACCATTTAATACTGTATAATTCCCCCCCTGGTCTTGATAACCTCCTAAATTTTGATAGGAAATGAGTCTACAAGGTTATGCAGGTTCATTGCTTCCAGGTTAAGGCCCTCATTGAGGATTTGATCATGTAGTTCCACCAAATTGTGGGGATGCTGATGTTTCGCCTGATGTTCCAATGTGTCCCACAGATTTTTCTGTGGGCTTCAGGTCAGGTGATTTTTGCAGGCCAGTCAAAATGTGATAGGGTGGGGGAGTGTTCAGAAAACCTGTCTATATTCTTCCAGCCCTATAAACTTTGCTGTTGCCATCTTTATGTGCCTGTGTAAGCAATGGCCTCTTGCAAAGTGATGGACTCCAAATGTTCATTGCACACAGTTCCTGTCACTACATTCTTTACGGTGGCAATTCAGTAAAACTTGGAATTCTCAGGGAGTTACATTTTACCTGGAAAGACTGGGTAAATCTTCGGGAATTCTTGGAATTTCATAAATTCTCAGAGAAATCAGTGTTTTTAACCTAGCATTGAAATTAAATTTTTTGTGTTTTATATACCACAAATTTATAAAAACAGATTAATATTACGGTATGTTGATGATTTTCACTTATGGACCGTCTGACAGCAACTGAATAAAACACAATTTTAGTGCCATACGCGTTTCGCCTTTATTTTCTGCAAGGCATCATCAGTGGCCTGTAATATGTACATATGTTAGCTATTTTATTTACATTTTTGTCACTGTGCCTATAGGTTATAAACAGTTCTGGTGGTTGGTATTTCCTATTAAGTAGTAATGTTTTGAACTGTACTTACAGGTTGCGTAGACAGTTTCTTACATATTACGCTCCTGTTGCATTTTTGGTCTTGTTCTTCTTCCTATGAGCGCCAATTTGCTGTTTTTTCTGCATTCCACAGCACTATGCACTGAACACTTTTTTTTAATGCAATGTTTTGGTTTCTGTTGCCGACTGTCAAATGTTTTTGCCAAAGATCGAATATTACTGCCAAACTTATGAGTGTAACTATCGAAGTATCTGTGGTCTGTTCGTGTATGCATTTGTGTGTGCGCTTGTGTGTGTGTGTGTGTGTGTGTGTGTGTGTGTGTTTGGTGTCATATTATTTAATTTAATTTTATTTTATTGTATTTAATTATTTATTTTTGTTTATGTCCTGTGTATGTGTGTGTGTGTTTTTTGGTGTGATATATAATGGAAGGAAACATTCCACGTGGGAAAAATTATATATAAAAACAAAGATGAGGTGACTTACCGAAAAAAAGCGCTGGCAGGTCGATAGACACACAAACAAACACAAACACACACACAAAATTCAAGCTTTCGCAACAAACTGTTGCCTCATCAGGAAAGAGGGAAGGAGAGGGGAAGACGAAGGAAGTGGGTTTTAAGGGAGAGGGTAAGGAGTCATTCCAATCCCGGGAGCGGAAAGCCTTGCCTTAGGGGGAAAAAAGGACAGGTATACACTCGCACACAAGCACATATCCATCCACACATACAGACACAAGCAGACATATTTAAATATGTCTGCTTGTGTCTGTATGTGTGGATGGATATGTGCGTGTGTGCGAGTGTATACCTGTCCTTTTTTCCCCCTAAGGTAAGTCTTTCCGCTCCCGGGATTGGAATGACTCCTTACCCTCTCTCTTAAAACCCACTTCCTTCGTCTTCCCCTCTCCTTCCCTCTTTCCTGTTGAGGCAACAGTTTGTTGCGAAAGCTTGAATTTTGTGTGTATGTTTGTGTTTGTTTGTGTGTCTATCGACCTGCCAGCGCTTTTGTTCGGTAAGTCACCTCATCTTTGTTTTTTTTATATATATATATATATATATATATATATATATATATATATATATATATATATATATATATTTGTGCTGTGTATGTGTGTCTGTCTGTGTTTTGGTGTTATGCATAATTTTTTTTTTTGGGGGGGGGGGGGAGGCTGTGTATGTGTGTGTATTTTGGTGTTATATACTTTTTTTATGTTATCATTTCCTTTATTAAGTGTAGTAAGGAGCCTGTGCTGATGTGTGTTTGTTCATTTATCACATGTTTGTTTTCTGCTATGGCTTTCTGGATGTGGAAGTTTTCTTGCATTTGTATAAGATGTTTGTCATGGTTGCTTATTCTCATTATTTTCATTTCTTGTTCCATGTTTGTAGGATGATGGTTGTAGTGTTTTAAATGCTCTGCAAATGTGGAATGGTTTGTTTCATACTTCCAACATCTGATATGTTCTTTGTATCTTGTTTCAAAATTCCTGCATGTCATGCCTATGTATACTGCATCACAACTTTGACATTCAAGTTTATATATTCCTGATTGTTGGAATTTGTCCCTCTTGGTAGCTGGCTGGCTTAGGTGTGATTGAAGGGTTTGCCCAGGCTTATATGCTATTTTGAAGCCCTGTCTCTTTAGGATGTTTGCAACTCTGTGTGTTAGTTTATGTGTGTAGGTCATGGTGTACCATCTGGTTCTTTTCTGTGTGGTGTTGTCATTGTGTGTGTTTGTTGAGTGTGTTTGTAAGTTTTCAGCTTGTGAGTTCTTTTGTATTGTGGAAATGTTGTGTTTGTTTTTTATTTGTGTTTTTATTTTTTGATTGAGCCTGTGTACCACATGTGTGTCATACCCGTTGTTCCTAGCTATTTGTATGATCGTGTTCATTTCTTGTTCATAGTTTCTCTTACTGAGTGGGATTCTGTTTAATCTATGTAACATGTGTCTTAGTGCTGCAAATTTCTGGCTTTGGGGGTGGTTGGATGTGGAATGTATTATTGTGTCCGTGGCTGTTGGTTTTCTAAAGATGTTAAATGTATGTTTTCCATTTTCTTTTTTAATTGTAATGTCAAGAAAATTTATTTGATTTTCTTTTTCTTTTTCAAGTGTGAATTTTATGTTCTTATGAGCTTTGTTTATTTCTGAATGGAGTTCATCTATTTTTTCACTTGGCTCGTCTACCAAACAAATAATGTCATCCACGTATCTGTACCAATATATGATTTTGAAACTTTCATTTGTGGTTATCTTATCAAATATCTGATTTTCAAGGTGACTGATGAAAATGTTTGCTAGTGTTCCTGATATTGGGGATCCCATGGGCAGTCCATCAGTTTGTAGATAATATTCTTCCTCAAACTGAAAGTAGTTTTGTTCAGTTGTCGGTCTGAGCATATCTGTTATTTCTTTTATTGCGTCTGTGGTGAGGTTGCTGTGGGATGAGAGATTTTGTTCTATGATTTCTATTGTTTCTGTGATAGGGATGGAGGTATACATATTTTCTATATCGAATGAAATCAGTGATGCTGTGTGTGGTACCTGTATGTTCTGTATATTTTCTATTAGGTTTCCTGTGTTTATCACTGTTCTGTTGTTTTCTACTTTATAGTGTTTTGTAACTAACTTTTGGAGGTGTTTGGCTATGCGGTATGTTGGGGCTTTCTTGAAGTTGATAACAGGTCTCATTGGCATTCCGTCTTTATGTACTTTCGGTTGACTGCGGAGTGTTGGTGCTTGTGGGTTTTTCTGTGTTAAGTAGTATTTTTGTTTGTCTGTGAGTGTGTGTTCAATGTTTTTCAGTGTTCGTTTCACATTTGCCTGGAATCGTGTAGTTGGATCTGACTTCAGTTTTTGTATTGCGTTGGTGTTTATGTATTCCTTGGTTTTTGTGATGTATTGCTCTTTATCCATGAGTACTGTTACATTTCCCTTGTCTGCTCTTGTTATTAATACGTTGTTGTTTGTTAACTTTTGTTTTAACCTTTTCATAGTAGCTGCTTCTGTTTGGTTGTTCTTATTGTGTGTCTGCTGTGTTTGTTTTATTATGCCTTTTATTTCTTCTTTTACTAGTTCTCTTGTAAGTCCTATGTTTATTTCACAATTATTTTGTTGTTCTTCACGTGTAAGGATGTGTTCGGTTTCTACTATGAGATTTTCTATGTATTGATTGTTCACCTTGCTATTGGTGCAGTGTTTCAAACCTTTTTCCAAGAGCATTTTTTCGTTTTCGTGTAGTTCTGTCTCTGTTAGGTTAACTAAGCGTGGATGGAATGAGTGTTGGTGTTCATGTGGTTTCACATTTAAAATGTAAATGTATTTTTGCGTCTTTTTTACTGTTAGTTTCATTATCTTGTGTTTATGTTTGTTTTGTAAATGTTTCATTGCTATGTATGTGTTGTGCTCAGTTTTTTCTACTAGTGCCATGAAAACTGCGGCGTTTCCTACGTTTTTGCCAATTCTAGATGAGTCTCATAGAGCATCATGTTTATTGACATCTTCAATATCTCAAAGTGTGTTAATTATATGCGCAGGTGGAAACTTTCCCTGCAATACATCCTATGTTCCCATAACCCTTCTAGCCTCAGCCCTCAATAGTCACTGTCCTCACCCATTCAGCTCTTTCTCTGTTCCCATTCCAATACTACACAACCGTCATTCCACCACCACACCCAGTCTTCTTATTTATCTCCTTTCCTGCTACTTCCTCCCACTCCTCCCCACTTCTCCCCTACCCTTCACCTGACCTGCAGCACTTCACTGCTCGCAACCCCCTCCATACGCTCCCTCCCCCCTCCATACGCTCCCTCCCCCCTCCATACGCTCCCTGCCCCCTCCATACGATCCCTCCCTCTCCATACTATCCCTCTGCCTCCCTGGCCCAGCCTCCTCCTTACACCCGCCCAGTCACCACTCCCATCATGCACTGATGCTGCTGCTTGCAGTGTGGTTTCTGTTGCCTGAGACTGCAGTCGTATGTGAGTTGGAGTTGGGGTTGTGTGTGTGTGTGTGTGTGTGTGTGTGTGTGTGTGTGTGTGTGTGGTGTTGATAAAGGCTTTAATGGCCGAAAGCTTTGTGAGTGTCTTTTCATTGTACCTATCAGCGACTCAGCATCTCCATTATATGGTGAGTATCGACTTTCCTTCTCATAATATTGATGTTCAAAAGCTGTGGTTAAACTACTGCTTATAGTGGTATATAGCTCAACTGTGAGGAAAGAAAAGTCATTATTGTGGTGTGCTGTCCCTCACCCACTCACCAGTAATTTATCAAGAGCGTCTTGACACCATCTTCGTACTCATACCTGAAATTCTCAGCCAACTCTTTTTCTCCAAGTTTGAGTAGTCACCATGGTTCTCTCACTAACAGGTGGGGATGGACCTTCATTCACTGCCTACAGCAATTCCTGTTGGGTAGGGAAGCACTTTTGATTCAAAAGCCCTGAAACACATCTCCAGTCACTCTGGATCTTTTTCCAACCATAATTGTGACATGTTGTTTCATGGCAACATATGTTTTTACAGTCTGCCGCAAAACACCAAGAAATCCAACAACTTGGCACTCCATATGGTTATGGTCACGGCCAAACACAATTGCACCTTTTTGCCACTCTGTTACTTCCTTACACTTATGCATGTTTATGTAAAATTTCTGCTTGAAACAAATGTCTCACTGATTATTACTGCTTTTCGGCCACACAGAGGCAGTCTACATGCAGTTGAGCATGACTTGATCTAAACGCTCTCTGTAAAGACTTAAGTTTCATCTGTGCTTTTACATTGGGGTGACTAATGATTTGTCTGGTGAGCTTACATTCACATTCTTCATTGTATTTCAGTAACTGTGGTTGACATTTTGTGAAATACTTTCAGTTACTGTTAAATCCATGTTCTCAGTTGTAAATAAACACGGCAGTAAGTAAAGGCTCATAGCAAATTGTACAATAAACAGTGTAGTACAAAGTAATATTTAGTCTAGCTTCATGACAGATTCAGTTTTTCCCATGAGACAACCTGTAAAAGTTGATTGCTTAATTGCCTGACTTTGGAAATTATGTATGCATTCTAATTGTGATCAGGGTGTGTGACCCTTAGCGGCTTGCACATAACAGAAAATGGGAGTCTTACAGGGATTGGCACTGAGTGTTCCATTTTCCATAATTGCAAAAAATTTTATACCACCACCCACAGGCCCCAAGACCTCACTGTACCTGTACGTAGACTTTCTGCTAATCACTGCACCATTGCTATTTTGTGTCTCAGTTCTGTACAGCATAGTGGTATAAGGTTGACAGTATAACGTTTTGCCAACTTAAAGTGTGAGTGTGTGTCTGGGTTATACTGATTTATTTCCCCAAACCACATTCCACTTCTTCACGAGATGACTTACTTGGGGTTTTGCAGCCACTCTTCTCTACTGGATAGCCGGCTGCTGGAAACTCTTGACTACTTCTCCATCAAATAATGCTAGGTATAGGAACTTTCAAGCCTCTTTCTACTGGTGAAATAAGTAGCCATACAAGCTTTACATTTCGTCAATCAACGATGTATTTGACTTTCAAGCACAATAAAAATTCTCACTTTCAACATAATATGTAACTTCAGTAAGTGTCTCATACAGTCATATGTTAGAAACAAATTAATTTACATTTGAAAGAAAGTCTGCATAGACACCATGACTTTCAGAAAGAGAGACTGAAAAAACGTCTTGCCTCTCACAAGGCTGAGTCAAGAGTCTACAAGAACACTTTTTCAACCTCCCCCCCCCCCCCCCTCTGCCCCCCCCCCGCCCCCCCCCCACACACACACACACACAATAGTCAGTGACACAATAAGCACAGAGCTGTTTATAGATTCTGTGGTTCTCCCTTACACACTCACTAACACATCTATGGATTGTCCGACAGGTACTTCTCAGTGCCGTTCGACCGCTGCATCTACTTTCTTCCCGCGACTGATTTTAAACCTGCACACACAAACATGTGATGCGCAGTAGGTAGGATTTAGGATTTTACCATCCCACACGTGTATCTAAAATATCGTGTTCAAGATGGGAGAAGGCTGAGTGGTTCAAGAATTTATGCAGAAATTCTCGAATCACTACAACAGTTGAAACATTCCACATAAGCCGTGTTAACTAACCTCTGAGCAGAAGCAGGAATCTTGCCACCACAAGTCTGAAGCCAGCAGTTACTCGCAAGCTATGCAGACAGTGGTCTGTAAAATATCTGAATACCCTTTGTCATGCCCTTTTTTTGTTCTGACAGTTTTAGAAAACAAGAGCTTTGTCAGGTTGCCACTCCGGAGCTATTAGCCATGTTCCAGCCAGTCATGGTAAACATGTGGAAGTCACACATAAAACTGAATTCAAGTCAAAATCCCACAAGCATGTCATAGCTTCGGCTAGTTAAACTATTCAGTGTTGTTTTTGTCGTCACCCCACCCCACCCCTCCCCCCCTTTCCCCGGCAGTGGATGCTGCATCAGATAACCACTCCCACTTTGTGGAGTTACCTAATGCGAAAATGTAGACTTACATTCAAATGAAACAAAAATACCATTCATGAATTTGCATTCTGTGTTGCCATCAAATTACTTTCTGCCTGTGTTTTTACATGAAAGCTCTGTTACAGGACAATTCTAAATTTTGAAGTTGTTACAGTGTCATCGAAATGCCAAATGACTGCAACCTCAGTAGCAGTTAGTTATGAACATTTACATGGGTTCAGCCTCTTGAGAAATGCTTTGTCTTTCACTTATTTTGTAAACATGATATGGTGTATTTTTCAAAAACATTTGAATATGTGTATGATTTTCATACGTATCATGTTACAATAAATAATAATTATCAAAAATACGAAAAAATCACCATTGCAGACTCTGGACTTGTTTCGGTGTTCTAGAACCCAATTACATTGACAACAAATGGTGTTCATGTGATGTGGGCCATTTCACCCCCATTACTTTGCTTGGTTAGGCATCAGCTGTATTCTTACCTGCCATCCAGCTGAGAAAAATACGGCCCACACGATCCTCAGTGGTGCTCACTGCAAGTCTTATAATTGTGCGAACAAACATGTATCCCCGATTCCGAAATAAATTATGGTGCAGGGAAATGTTCGTGCTTTACTTTGTCCTCTTTAAAAGACCAACTTTGTAGGCTTTTTGTTCGCTGTTAGGCCAATTGGAGTAACAGTACAGATAGTGAGAAATAACCTCTGACTTCTCCTACTGGACTGGATCTCTGACATCCTCATTGGACACCACTGCGGCAGGTAGCTCACCTTGTGGTACCTGACAGTCTGTATTGTGGGCTGAAGGAGAACACAGGTCCCACAACATTCCAACAACTATTCTAAATGTGGTTGTGTGACAGCAACCATACAAAAATATGTTAAGTATAAAACAGCCAACTGATTTCAACAAAATTTTACTTTTACAAGGTTTCGAAACCAACTGTGGCTATCTTCATCAGAAAAGCTGAGGACTAAACAGTTTTTATTCCAAACAGATTTATAAGAAGACTGTATGCACATTCAGCAAGTGACAAATTTAAGATAAAAAAATCTACTCACCAAGCAGCAGCAGAACACACAAATAAGAAGGTTGTAATTGCCAACCTTTTGAAGCCAGTGGCTCCTTCAGGCAGAAGGGTTGAAGGGGAAAGAAGAGGAGTGAAGGAAAAGGACTGGAGAGATCTAAGAAAAGGCGTAGATTTCAGGAAAGTCACCCAGAACTGCGGATCAGGGGAGACTTACCACACAGGATGAGAAGGAAAGACTAATTGTTGGGGACTGCATCGGATGAGATTTGAAAACCTGAGAGCTTAAAGGTGGAAGACAGGGTAATGTGCAGGCAGAGATTAATGCTTAAACATCATGCATGAGTTAACAAGAGGGAAAAGGTAAGTTCCTTGTACGTAACAGAGGTGGGAGAGGGAGCTGAAAAATAGACAGGTAAGACAGTGAAAGACATAGAAAACTAAAACGGAGTAAAGCGAAGAGTATTTACCATGAAGAAGTGCTGAGACAGAAGAAATTAACGTAAATTAAGGCCAGGTGGGTGGCGAGAACCAAGGGCATGTAGTGCTAGTTTCGCCCTGCGGAGTTCTGAGAAACTGTTGTCTGGGGGAAGAATCCAGATGTACATGGGGTGAAACAGGCACCGAGGTCACAATTATCATATTGTAGAGCATGCTCTGCAACAGGATATTGCATGTTGGCAGTTTACATGCTTTGCCTATGCCCATTCATCCTAATTGATAATTTGGTGGTAGTCATGCCGATGTAGAAGGCCGAACAGTGTTTACATAACAGCTGGTATACGACATATTTCGTTTCACAGGTGGCTCTCCCTTTGGTAGTACATGTTTTGCCAGTTACAGGACTGCTAAAGGTGGTGGTAGAATGGTACAGAGAGCGAGTCTTGCAGTGGGCATGGTCACAGAGGTAGGAACAATAGGATAGGGAGATGGGTGCAGGAGGAGCATAGGGGTCTGAGAAGAATATTCCAGGTGTGGTGCGCAAAATTTCAGACAGAATGGATCTCATTTCAGGGCAAGATTTTAGGGAGTCATGGCCCTGTCAAAGTAGCTGATTAACACGTTCCAGGCCAGGATAATACTGAGTCACCAGTGGTGTGCTCTGAAGTTGGTTTTTGGAAGAATCAGCAGTACAGGGATTGGATGTGATGGCCCGGGAAATCTGCTTTTGAACTAGCCTGATCCACTGAAGGTTGAGGTGAGAATGGTGGTGTACTGCCATAAAGAGTCTGCTTCTGAAGAAAAAAAGGTTTGCCTTGAATGCCAAGGCATCCAAGAGGGAAGGTTTGAAATACAGCCATGGCACCTGAGGTAAATGCATTTGTTTGGATGCAGACCCTTTACAGCAATACACCACCATTCGCACCACAGCCTTCACTGCACGTAATTACCCCAACAGCCTAGTTAAAAAGCAGGTTTCCCGTGCCATCTGGATTCTTCCCCCAGACACCAGTTTCTCAGAACCCCACAGGTGGGAACTAGCAGTAAAACATTTCCATGATCTTGCCACCCACCTTGCCTTAATTTACGTTAATTTTTTCAGTCTCAGTATTTTTCACAGTAACTACTCTTTGCTTCACTTCGTTTTAGTTTTCTACGTCTTTCACTATCTTACCCCTCCCACATCTGTTACATACAATGCACATACCTTTTTACTCTTATTAACTCATGCATGATGTTTAAGCATTAATCTCTGTCTGAATATTGCCCTGTCTTCCACCTTTAAGCTCTCAGGTTTTCAAATCTCATCCGATTCAGTCACCAACAATCAGTCTTTTCTTCTCATCCTATGCAGTAAGTCTGCCTTGACCCACGGTTCTGGGTGACTCACCTGAAATCTGCCTCTATTCCTAGACCTCTCCAGTCATTTTCCTTCACCCCTCAGAGA
Source organism: Schistocerca piceifrons (assembly GCF_021461385.2). Lineage (NCBI taxonomy): Eukaryota > Metazoa > Arthropoda > Insecta > Orthoptera > Acrididae > Schistocerca > Schistocerca piceifrons. The sequence goes on from NC_060143.1 coordinate 552,294,341, forward strand.
CACACTGCTGACAAAGAAATGTTTTATTCAACTTGAAATACACATCACGTCGGTAGTAATGTGAGGCACGTGCCTCACTCCGGTGACCTCGGTGGGCATTGACTCGTGGCAACTGCTTGCGCCCCAGTGAGGAGCTGTTCACTGAAACCAGGTCAGACAACAGCCAGTGGCCCAACAGTAAGCTGCAGCCCTGGCATCAGCGGTGTTTCTCTACTCATGCTGCAATGGCATTTGTGTGTGGAACGGCTGTCTCTGTGACTTAGTTCTTCACACTGGTCAGATGCACAGTGGTACCAAGTCCCACAAGGAGACTCAGTGCAGTCAGTGGTGCCCTGTCATCTCATCTAGCATGGATATGGCATCATGGTGGTGCTGCTGGACTCGTAATGAATCTGCCTCAAAATTCGTATGGCTTGGAGGCACCTTTGTTGTATTACTATCAAGCCCCCAGTATTAGCACTGTGCATTGCAGTTTTCTGCTGAGTATGGCTAGCCCATCTCACTCACAATCATTTTGCTTATTTATTATTGTGGCCCATATCACTACTCCGCACTTACTGATCCACAGTTTCTACTGCAGTACTTTGCAGTGGCTTCCCTACAAATTCTCACTAATCTAACTAAAAACTGGGTAGCGGCATTACATTGCCCCCCTCCATGGGCAAGACGCAACCCCTCTGCTCTTGCTCAGCACTTGTTCTCCACTGTGACTGCTTCTGCTTTTGATCTACAAAACAAGTACGCACTGTTGGACGGGCAATCATACACTTGGCATCTCGTCTGTGTATCTGGTGGTTTTTTAACCCTTTGGAACAACTTTCAGAACTTTGTCCTTCCAACAACAGTTCCCCCTGTGCTGTCCCAGCAAGCATACTTCCAAAACTATCCACACTAGAAAACCACATACACCACTACCATTCACAACCCTTCAACAATTAGCCCCACTTACTCCTCCCACCGTAGAGCTCATTGCAGACTGAATTTCCCTCAAAATGCTTGGTTTTCTGGTACTCCTGCTCATCCAAAAAGCTTAGGGTTGCCTGGTGGCACTCTCTCATACAAATTACACCTTAGTGTACTTGTACATGGTTTAACTGGTTTATCATGTGCAACAGGCAATCATCATGACAGCTCTACACTGGCAACAGCTTTCTGCCACTGAAGGTTAACCTTGGTATGGTGTTTAATCGGAACGTTTACTTTCAGGCTCATGTTGTACTCATCACTCACTTCATACTTGTCGCATACATCAGACTTAGGCTGTGCTGTAAAGAGCTTGTCGCAACAATCAGCTGCTTGCCCTGCAAAGTGGTGACCCATTATTTGCACTTGTGCTACATTCTAAATGTCTGGTGCATACTCTTCAACAGACTGAGCCATGTCAACTTTATTATCCTCTATACAAACTCCTCATACTTTTCCTCTTTTCACCCCGTTTCTGGGGAAATATATGTACCTGTACCGTTTCTGCTAAATCATCTGCAACACAACTATCGTCATCTTGCACATTCCCTGTAGTAACTAAAATAACAAGGCCCCACTCATTCCTGTTACCTCAGACTCCACCAATCCTCTGGATATTGGAACTGGTACTTCAACATTACTCTGTTTAACTTCGGCATAATTGCTCTGTGTCTTCAATAACTTCCTAGGAAATTCTGTTAAGACATTATTTACAGTTACCATAATCTTCCCACTCAAAAGATTGTCATCCTTTCGTGACATTTTTCCCTACTCTTAGTAAAATCTTCTCGGTTTTCAAGCCATGTCAATTCAAATAAAATTCTCAAGCTTTCTATACTAACCCCACCATTATCGTCAGGAGTAAAATTACTGACTGGTGGGGGCAAGGATTAGGACCACTGGCAGCAATCAGAGGGCCGAAATGATGCTTGTGTGGAAGGTGAGTTGGGCTGCTTGTGGCATCTCCGGCCCTCCACAGGACCGAGTGATGTCAGGTGGCACTAGGGCCAGTGCCACGTTTGAAACTGATGCTTCCGCCTCCCTCCAAGCATTAACCATCTGTCATCACTTCCTTTCAACATCCAAAATCCACCCTCATGCCTTACTCAGTGCGCACACCTGGTCTGTGTCAAAGTTGTTGCTGTTTATTCCAATCTTGCCCACCTCTTTTATAATGGAATCCCAGTATGTTGACACATGCAGCAAGACTCTCATGTTCTCAAACTATATATTGTGTCCATTTTTCAAGCAATGCTCAGCTGTGGCCGACTTGTTGAGCTCCCTTTGTTTAATACGTCTCTTGTGCTCAGTACAATGCTCCGTAACTGTGAGAATTGTCTGGCCAATATAGATGCTGCCACACTCACAAGGTACACCATTCACACGGTCACACGAAGAGCTATGTCATCTTGAACAGGGCGCAACATACTTCCAATCTTGGGGACAGATTGGAACACTGGTCTCAATCCACGTCTCTGCAGTACACATTCTAACTTACTGCTCATTGCTCCACTGTGTGGCAGGAAAGCCACCGGCTCGGCTTCTCCTGCCAATTCTCAAGGCGTTCTTCAGTGATGTCTGGAAGTGTTTGTGAAGTCTCTTTGCTATAACCATTCTGTCTGAATACATGTCTCAAGTGCTGCAATTCGGACTGTAACTGGTCATCATCAGAAATAACTTTGGCTGTGTGCATTAACATGTTCAGGACTGCTTTCTTGTTTACAGGATAGTGAAAATATTGGCATTCAAATATCGATCAGTGTGTGTTTGTTTCCTGGGCACTGAATGACCAAGCTGGCCTCCTGCCTTCTGCTAAACTAAAACATCCAAGAACAGTAGCTTGCCATCCTTCTGCATCTCAGTCGTAAATTTAGTGTTGGGATGGACACCGTTCATGTGATCCACAAACTGGTGCGGTGTATTTTCATTGTAAGGCCATATCAGGAAGGTGTCATCAATGTACCTGTGCAAGCAAGATGGACGCAACACTGCAGAGTTCAGAGCCTGCTCCTCAAAGTGCCCCGTTAAGAAATTTGCGACTGCAGGAGACAGTGGTGAGCCCATTGTTGTGTCATCTGTCATTTCATAATATTCATCACAGTAAAACAGGTACATTGTCGTTAGAACGTGATGGAACAACTTAACAAGTCCAGGTCGAAACTGTTGGGCCAAAAGTGCAGCTTGTCTTGCACTGGTACCCTTGTAAAAAGTGACACCTCATCCAGACTAACCATTACGTCATTTCAGCCTATTTTCATTTTCTTGAGTGTCTGCGAGTTTGCAATAAGATGTTCACAATATCCCAGTTTTGGTGCTAATAATCCTGCAAGATGTTTTGGCAGTCTGTAGTTGGGCGAGCTGACTGCACTAACAACGGGCCTAATAGGAACATGTTTCTTATGTATCTTCGGCAGTCAATAAAGCCTGGGAGGTCTGGTGATGTGGCAAGGCATTAATTTCTTCACTACTTCATCTGGGAAACCAGATTCCTTTAATAATGTCTGTCTTCCTGACTTTGGCCTTAGTTAGACGTGCCACCATGAAAGACTCGGAGGACTTGCCTACTCTTCACAGGAAATCATTCTCTTGGACTGCTTTGCATTGTCTACTTTCACCTAATCTACTCTCTTAAAATTCTCAATACCTCACCTGTTACAGTCCATGTGGTACTGAAAATCCTGGTCCCTGTCATTTAGACCACAACTCGATTACTTCTTATCAATTATGCAAATATAAATGAAACATGCCACTATCTTAACACTTCTCATTACCTTTCTTGCATAAATACTGAGCCATATTCCTTGCTCTGCACAAAATAAAATCAGATTACAAGAACAGTAACCGTAACACTATCATATCTTCTTGCTACAACTGCTCTCGCCTGAGTGGCTGCTTGTAATTCTCTCACCTGAGTGGCTGCTTATAATTACTACTACACATTGAAACAGTAACTAAACTTAGTTTCACCTCCTGTATCACTATTCATGGTTAACAGCTTATATACTACTAAACAATGAGTGACACTTCTTGTTCTTGACACCCATATTGCTCTTATCAATCAAGTGAAAACTTAACACTTATATTTGCACTTTCTCAAAAAATATCATCTTCGTTCACCTGTCACATACTGAACTTACAAGCACAACTCAACCCCTGCCAAAACCTTTTGACTTGTCATGACCTTGCAGTCAAACAAAAATACAGCAAAAAGATAGCATTCACCCCACAACATGTCTATGAAACTGTACCCTTGCAATCGAATCGTCATCTTCATCCATGGATGGCAGTTGTAGGCATCTCTGTAGAGTGGAAATGGCATTTGATAGGATGAGTGGTGGCGGTGCTGACAGGCTGGTGGGACCAGACAGGTCAGTGGCGCTGTAGCATAAAGTTGTGCGAGGAGACTCTGTGCAGGTGTTGGCTGGCCTGATCTGGCCTCAAACCTATGGCTTATGTCATAGTCTGGCATGGACCTGGCATTGTAATGGTGCTGTTAGGCTTGGAATGAATCTCTCAAAATTCACGTATTTATATGGCTTGGAGGTGCCCTTGTTCCACTACTATCCAGACCCTGGTTACATAGCTCACAAGAAGGGTCTTACTCTGGTGTGGTGACGTCTACCTTCTTCGTCTATTACTGCTGCATTGTGCAAGTTTTCACTGAGTATGGTTAGCCCATCTCTCAAAACCTTCTGCATATTTGTCATTCTGACTCTTGTCGCTGCACTGCACTTAATCGCCCGTGGTTGCTATTGCAGTATTTCATGGTGGCTTCCCTACAGATTCTTGCCAATCGCTCTAAATATTGTGTAGCGACATTACAGCTTAATGAGAACTGCTGCTCATAAGAAGCGACAAGTCCAGCACTTTCCCTTTACTTAATCAGCACAAGGTTGAGTGCACTACCACTAATGGACTCGGAGCATTTACAGTATAACACTACCTTATTCATATAGCTCCCATACCATTCTGAGCATACTGTAGTATCATTTACTCACATTGATTACAATAAAATTGCTGTGATGCTTTACCAAGAAGAGTGAAAAGCACATTATGAATGCGATTTTGTATTTTCAGTATGTCTAAGACAGAGAGAATCCATAACAATAAGAGGTTAACCAAAGTGAGCAAGGGTAGAATCACTACACATTTTCTCAGGTTATTGCAGTTTGATATCAGTTAAGATCATGATAGTGTCACACTAATTGCCCCTTTAGTCTATTAGAATATTAATACAAAAATGATCAAAATTTAATTGTTATTACCTTAAAGATTACTCCATTTTGGATTGAATATGGCAGGGAAGATGAGGTTAATTTGACTTTCCGTTCATCTTCTGAAGACTTGCTGAATAATTTCTGAATCAGTCTGACAGTTGTTGCCTGCCTCATGATTTTTGTAAAATGTTTCAGCGGCTGGCAGTTAGTATTGAATGCAGACACACTCAGAGATCTCCACAGTTATGGGGGATAACTCTTCTTCGCAGCTTGTGCTCCCATATCACAATTCACAATTAGTATAACAACATAAGACTCACTCTACTGAAAAACTCAATGTCAGCAAATCCATAAATATGAATTCGTGAGCCATAGTAATGCATGATGGAGAACAGACCGATGGACAGAAGCATGCTGTGCTGTAATATAAGAGGAGCAAATGAATTATATGCTTTGCAGAAAACTTATTTATTTGTGTACTACTTTTGAATACAGAAAAGCTCCTTAGTTCCTTTTGTATGTTGCTTAAATTTTGCTAGCCTCATATTACTTTGTGAGAATGTGATTTTGTTATTGTTATTATTATTATTATTATTATTAATCAAAATAGAGTGGACACTCGGACACTGGTTAATATTCTGATGGTTAATAGTGTGTGTGTGGTTCCACTTCCTCCATTGGACCTGTGTATATGGTTTTCATCTAGATTTTTCTGTTCAATTTGTTGCATTTATATTAGTATTGCTTCCAGACAGATTCTCCAGGCTACCTAGAGAAATGAATCCCATACAATTAGTTCCGCATTGCATTTATGTATTCTCTCATTACTTTTGAATGCATTATGGGAACAGCAGTGATCAATAAAATTGTAAATAATTACTATTAAAAACAGTCTTGATCACAATTTATTTTATAAGGTGACCGGTGGTCGAAACCGGTCACCTTATAAAATAAATTGTGATCAAGACTGTTTTTAATAGTAATTATTCTCTCATTAATGTGTGAATTTTTTGCAATTTTTTGGCCATAAATGCTTCTTCTGTCGTTACTACTCTTCTATTTACTTGTAACAAGCACCTGTTATCTTTGACCTACTTTGGAAATAGTTGAACAGTGTGTAGGTTCTTTAAATGGCCTACATATATAAATAAATATTTAATGATTGTGAAAAGGAAAGTTGCTACTCACCATATAGAGGAGATACGGAGTCACAGATAGGCACATCAAAAAGACTGTCACAAATATAGCTTTCAGCCGTAAGTTCTTCATCAAAATAAGACACACACACACACACACACACACACACACACACACACACACACACACAATAGTTTTCGGCTGTAAGTTCTTCATCGAAATAATAGACACACACACTCTGCAGTCTCAGGCAACTGAGGCCACACTGCAAGCAGCAGCAGCAGTGCATGATGGGAGTGGTGACTGGGTGGGAGTAAGGAGGAGGTTGGGTGGGGAGGGGGAGGGATAGTAGGGTAGGGATGGCGGACAGTGACTTCTTGTTGGCGAGCATGCAGGGACGAGGTGGAAAGATGGTAGGGTAGCTACATGCAGTCAGGAGGTTAGACGGAGGGCAGAGGAGAGGTAGGGAGGGGGATAGCAGAAAAGGAGAGAAGTAAAAAGACTGAGTGCGATGGGGGAATGAGAGCTGTGTAGTGCTGGAATGGGAACAGAGAAGTGGCTGGATGGGAGAGGACAATGACTAACGAAGGTTGAGGCCAGGAGGGCTTTGGGAATGTAGGATATAGTGCAGGGAAAGTCCCCATCTGTGCAACTCATAAAAGCTGATGTTGGTGGGAAGGATCCATGTAGGAACAGGCTGTGAAGCAATCATTGAAATAAAGGATGTCATGTTTGGCAGTGTGCTCAGCAACAGGGTGGTCCTCTTGTTTCTTGGCCACAGTTTGTCACTGGCTATTCATGCGGACAGACAGTTTGTTGGTTATCATGCCCCCATAGAATGCAGCACAGTGGTTGCAGCTTAGCTTTTAGATCACATGACTGGTTTCCCAGGTAGCCTAGCTTCTGATGGGATAGGTGATGTTTATGACTAATTGGAGTAGGTGGTGGTGGTGGTGGTGGTGGTGGTGGTGGGAGACTGGAAAGATAAGGCAGAGGAGATTTGTTTTTGTACAAGGTTGGCAGGATAATTACAGTTTGTGAGGGCTTCAGTGAGACCATCGGTATATTTAGAGGGGGATCACATGTCACTGCAGACGCGACGACCATTGGTGGCTAGGCTGTACAGAGGTAGTGATGTAGGAAGGTGGCTTGTTGGGTTGAATAGGACCAGGTGAAGCAAATGGGGGAGAACTAGTTGAGGTTCTGGAGGAATGTGGATAGGGTGTACTCACCCTCAATCCAAATGGCAAAAATGTCATCAATGAATCTGAACCAGATAAGGGGTTTAGTATTCTATATGTTTCAGGAAGATTCCTCTAGATGGCCCAGGAATAGGTTGGCATAGGATGGTGCCATGCTGGCACCCGTAGCCTACCCCGGATTTGTTTGTAGGTAATGCCTTCAAAGGAGAAGTAATTGTGGTTGAGGATATAGTTGGTCATGATGAGTAGGAAGGTGGTTGTTGGTTTGGAATCTCAGGTATTGGGAAAGGTAGTGTTCAATAGTGGTAAGGCCATGGGCATTAGGGGTGTTAGTGTAAAGGGAGATGACATCATTTGTGATGAGCAGGGCACCATGTGGTAAAGGTACAGGAGCTGTGGAGAGCCGGTGAGGAAATGGTTGGTATCTTTTATATAGGAGGGTAGGTCCAGGTAATAGGTTGGAGGTGTTGGTCTATGAGAGCAGAGCTACTCTTAGTGGGGGTACATTAACCGGCCACGATGAGCATACTGTGGGTGGTAGGGTTTATGGACTTTAGGAAGCATGTAGAAGGTGGGAGTGCGGGGGAGTGATAGGAGTGAACAGAGCGGTAGACTCCAGGGGTATGTCCTGGATGGGCCTAAGGATTTGAGTAGTGACTGGAGATCCTGATGGATTTCTGGAATGGGTTCTTGTAAGGTTTGTAGGTGGATGTGCTCTCTAGTTGTTAGTTTGTTCCCCAGTTGCTATGGGCTGAATCCACAATGGTGCACCACTGTAGGTAATTACAGCAATTAAATGCTGAGGCTGTTCATGAATAGTGTCTGTGGTAAACAGTGAAAGTACGTGTAAATTAGCTTTCATTATTTTCATTTTCAGTGGAAATGCTTTGTGAAATTCATTGTAGAATTAATACTTCAGTAATGTTTTATTCGTAGTGGCTAGTTTGTGTCAAACTGTGTTACATTGTATCATTTGCCTTTCTGTAATGTCTTTTAAGAAAGTTTTAACTGTTCCTTTTTCTTGTTGATACCATAGGTCACAACTTTAGAGAAGGAAGAGACTGAAATTCAAAAAGTGCTCCAGCGTATGATAAAGGTTCTTCATGCTGAAAGTGGTAAAAGCAAGAAACCAGTATCCTATTTCCATTTTGTTGTAGACCCCAAGTCATTTTCAAGAACAGTTGAAAACATGTTTCACGTATCATTTTTAGTGAGAGATGGTGTGGTGCTTCTGACTTTAGGTAGGATTTCCTAGTATTTGTGAAATTCAGTATCAGAACTTTAATGTGAACATTTGTTTATTTTCTATCCTTCCCACTACTCGTGACAATTCAAAACATTGTCATGTCAGTGATGTCACCCCACGGGATGATTGTAAACTTTTTTGTAACTGTTTACTCTTTTATGAAGTTGCCAAATTACATGTGTTGGTTGTGCTGTCTTCAGTCATCTTTTGAGTTAAGTGACATTTACATGACAGCATTTATTTTGTAATTTTGTTAGTATAATTTTTTATTGAAGTGCACTGCTATTTTGAAATACCTTAGTATGGATGCTTAGGAAGTTGTGTTGTAGAAAAATTAAAATATTATTTTAGTGTCTGCATCAGTAGTTAATCTTCTAATGAAAACAATTAACATTTCAGAAGAAATTGGCATCTCTCTTTTCAGATGAAAACAATGTTCCAGTCCTTGTACCAGTGAGCTCATCTGAGATAGCGAGGAGAGAGAAAACTGGCATCACCAGGAAACAACTCATAATTGATATTACAATGGACGATTGGCAGGTATTGTTTCATTTTGTTGCATTTTTCTCATCTTAACTTTCCCCCAAAACAAATTTGACAGTCTCATTTCCAAACTGCAACTTCATTATATTTTCAAACATTCCATTCTTACTTGCCTTTATACGTTATAGTCAGATCTGGCAGCTAAATATTTCATCCAGTAGAGACGTTGAAGACTGACTTCTGATCTGAATGAAACTGTTGCAGTACTGTGTCACCAAGAGGTTACGAAGCCTAGGATGAACCTCTTGGTTCATCCCTATGAAATCCCCAAACCACCTTCCCTACCCTCTGGCTCCTACCCTTGTAACCGTCCCTGGTGTAAGACCTGTCCCATGCACCCTCCCACCACCACCTACTCCAGTCCTGTAACCCGGAAGATGTACACGATCAAAGGCAGAGCCACGTGTGAAAGCACCCACGTGATTTACCAACTGACATGCCTACACTATGAAGCCTTCTATGCGGGAATGACCAGCAACAAACTGTCCATTCGCATGAACGGACACTGACAGACAGTGTTTGTTGGTAATGAGGATCATTACCGTGCCTTGGTGCACGGCCAGCACATCTTGGCACAGTGTTACACCGTCCGGGTTATCTGTATACTTCCCACTGACACCAACCTATCAGAACTCCGGAGATGGGAACTTGCCCTTCAGTATATTCTCTCTTCCCGTTACCCACCAGGCCTCAACATCCGCTAATTTCAAATTGCCGCCCCTCATACCTCACCTGTCATTCAACATCATCTTTGCCACTGTACTTCCGCCTCGACTGACAACTCTGCCCAATCTCTTTGCATTTACAATGTCTGCCTGTGTCTGTATATGTGCGGATGGATATGTATGTGTGTGTGTGTGTGTGTGTGTGTGTGTGTGTGTGTGTGTGTGTGTGTGTATATACCTGTCCCTTTTTCCCCCTAAGGTAAGTCTTTCCGCTCCCGGGATTGGAATGACTCCTTACACTCTCCCTTAAAACCTACATCCTTTCATCCTTCCCTCTCCTTCCCTCTTTACTGATGAAGCAACCTTGGGTTGCGAAAGCTTAAAATTTGTGTGTGTGTTTGTGTGTTTTTAGTGTCTCTATCAACATACCAACGCTTTCGTTTGGTAAGTTACAGCATCTTTGTTTTTATATATATTTTTCCTATGTGGAATTTTTCCCTCTATTATATTCATATCCTAAATATTTATTGGTTAACACTAAGGGGTGTGTGTGTGCATGTGCGCGCGCATGCGCGCTGTTACTGAAACAGAGATGATACTATTGTAAATATTGCCATTTTTGTCATTTAAGATGGATTGTTTGGTGTTTGTATGTTTGGAGTTTTTCAAGGATGTCTAGTTTTCTGCCTTTTGGTTGGATGTGTAGGATGCTGATACTTGTGTTGTTAACATGGTGTTTTGTTGCCCCTGTTGTTAACATGGTGTTCTGTTTCATGCACGTGGGTGGCTATTGCTGATGTGTGGTATTTTTTGTGTTTTTAGTGCTGCCGTGTGTTCTTTGAATCTAACCTCAAATGATCTGCATGTCTGGCCTATGTAGAAGCAGACACAGTCCAAACATTTAATTTTGCGCACAGCTGTGTGTTGAAGTGTGTTTTGTGTGCTGCTGATGTGAGGTAACTTCTGTCCAATCTTGTCTGTGGTAAAGGATATGCTTATGCCTTTTCATTTGAAGACATTGGCAATCTTATATGAATATTACAAGAAAGTGGATTGTATAGATGATGTAACATTTTTTTTTGTGTGTGATTGCTTTGCCATTATTGAGTGAGTGTTTTAGGGTGTCTACTGTGGAGCTGTTATAACCATTTGCAATAGCAGTTTGTTTTATTATTTCAGTTTCTTGTTGACATTTGTCTTCAGATAATGGTAATTGGATAGCTTTATTGATCATGTACTGGAATGCTGCCATTTTGTGGGCTGTGGAGTGACAAGAGGAGCTGTGGATTGTAATATGTGTTGTGGTGTCATCTGTTTGGTGTACAACTGTGAATTTTATGTTTTCACTGTCGAATAACTGGTTCAGCTCACCGATGTCATCTTTAGTGTCTTTGATTAAAATGATGGTACTATCTACATATCTGTAGTAGTAGATGATATTTTTGAAAAGGTGGTGACTGGAATTCAGGGTTTTGTGCCTATTGCCAATAAAGCTTTTCATGTAATGATGTTGTCTGTGTTAAAAAAAGGGGGGGGGGGGGACTTACTTCATGGTTGCACCTTGTATAATAAATACCAACAATGCTTAGCATGTTGTGCAGAATGGGAAATTGCTTACTCTTGAAGAGGAACCCCTGTTCAGAAATATATAGTTAGGCCCCTGTGGCATGTTGGAGTTTAAAAACAGTGATGATGCCAGGTAACCTAGAGTTGTAGCACCCTGGCAGTGCAGGGAATATTGTGCTGGTGCCTGAGCTGAAAACTCCACAAGCATGCCAAGGAGTGTGTGCCTGTGGAGTGTAGAGCATGGGAAAAACTAACCATGGCAAGCAGCTGTTGTGGGTGTGGGGTAATGGCAAATAATCCACAACAGATATGATAAAACTTTCTCAATCTGATGGCTACAAGACCCCATTAGTTTCACTGGAGAGAGAATATATTGTTAGAGTGCATTTAACAAATGGAGGAAAAATTCAGAACGTAAAACCAGTTCAGCAAAATTTAAAGCTGCTCCACCTGGGAAGCCCAGTGACATTTGGTGCGCCATCACTCCTCAGAAGTTTCTCAAAATGATCCAGGGTGCAATTTTCTGTTGTAACCTCACATTGCAGACTAAAGCTAAATCACAATAAGATTCAGTTTTTACAGTTTCTAACACACAATTTAACAAAACCTGACGTTTTAATTTCACAGAATGGGCATATGATTAGTGAAACTGAACAGTTCAAATTTCTAGGTGTTCAGCTATACAGTAAGCTGTCATGGAAAGCCTATGTTTAGGATCTTCTTCAAAAGACTTAATGCTGCCATTTTCATCATTTGAACGGTGTCTGAAGTGAGTGATCGTTCAGTGCAAAAATTAGTCTACTTTGCTTATTTACATTCGCTTATGTCATATGGTGTTATATTTTGGGGTAACTCTTCCCATTCTAAAAGGATACTTTGGGCTCAGAAACGGGCGGTTCGGGCAATAAGTGGTGTAAGTTCATGAACCTATTGTCGACCCTTGTTCACAAATCAGGGTATTTTGACATTGCCCTCTCAATATACTGTCATTTCTTGTTAACAATACTAGCTTATTCCCAAGAATAAGCCCCTTTCACTCAGTTAATGCTTGGCAGAAATCAAACCTGCATTTGGATCCGACTTCCTTAACTCTGGTGCAGAAAGGTGTGCAGTATACTGCTGCATCCATTTTCAGTAAGCTACCACTCAAATTCAAGAATCTTAGCAGTGATCCATGCGCTTTCAAGTCGAAACTGAAGAGTTTCCTCGTGAGTCACTCCTTCTATTCTGTCAAGGAGTTCCTTGAAAAATTAAGCTGATTCTTGTTGTATTGTTGATTGTGTTTACTTAAACTTATGGACTGACTTTTTTTGTTCATAAGCGTTTATTTTTATCTGTTATTACTTTTATGTTCTAATTTCACATGATGACACATTCCGTGACCTTGGAGATTTGCTCCTCAATTTGGTCCCACTGAGCTTGACGTGTAAATAATTAATAAATAACTGTATGCAACATCAGGGTCTCCAGTTTGTCCTTCGTGCGTAATGGGACCAAAGACATCAGAATAGACACTTGCCTTTTTATTTTGGTTTTTGAAGGGACGTATTAAATGATAATGTAAAAGTAATGGTTTACTGCTGCAATTTGAAAATGTACGTTCTACCAACCATGCAGTGTTTTAAATGTTAACCAGTGCTATCTTGCCTGATAATTCAGCTGCTTGGGTGCCTCTTGAGAGCCACTTGTAAGACGTGCTTATCTGCCACCACCCACCTGAACTCTCTTGCATATTTGCAGTGTTTGCAAGCACGATGTGGTACAGTTACTACTATATCTTGTACTTCCTGCCTCTTCCCAGTCAGTGCCATTGACATCAACATTAATGACTATAATGAGTTACACTAGTTCATTCACTATATGTTCTCATGAGGTGAGCAAATAAAAGCAGAACTTTAGTGCAGGGCAACCCAAAAAGGTTACGGAAGAATTAGTTCCATCTTTTCAAAGTGGACAGCCTATGTCCGTCGTTCCTGTGGGATTGCGTTGTAAGGCCATTTTTAGAAACCTCGTTTTTTTTTTTCCGTTCATTCTAGATGTTCCTTTCGGTTTTGTGTATATATTCACAACTTGTCTTGTTGACATATGAATCCTGTAACTTATTGCAACCTCTGACTGTTTCGAAATTTTCATTTCAGCACCCTGACTGTCGCTAGACTCCTCTTTTCATAACCCGTGCTTCACTGCCGTACAATAGAACAAGTAGAGCCATTAGCTTACAGTACTTCATTTTTATGATTTTTCGTGTGTATTTTTAATCTTCTGCTTACAATGCCAAATTGCACCCTGAAATCTCTAATTTAACATCTACATTCTTATCATCATTCCCCTCAGGGGGCTCAGCATTTATTTGCTGGGTACGGGCTTGGCGACCTTGGGGTCCCTGAGCTAGGGACTGGAAAGCGCCACCAGTCCTCAATACCATAAGCTCTGAACGTGCTTCAACGACCACCGTAAGGCGCAACGGTGGAACGTTGTACGGTACAGAGCCCGGGGATCTTGGCTTAACTGCCTGGGTCACAAGGATGGTATAAACCTCTATTAAAAAAAAACCGCAATCTCAAGGTGTGCTGCGCGCTGAGGAGATGCATGGCTGTTGAGGTAGAACAGTTGCTAGCAGACGACTTCTGGGGAACTTACCAGACCCCGGTTGTATTAGGCTTACCCAGGCAAGCGGGGCTCTGTCTGGGTGGACATTCCTTCCTCTAGCTGCTCGTGGGACCACCATGAAACAAAATACGAATAGTGTGCAAGCACGAGTCTCTAAGAAAGGAAAGTTCAATGCTTTACAGTATGAGCCCCCAATCGTTCCCTTCCCTGTCCACACCAGGGGAGGAACGGCAGTCTAAATTACCTGGTGAGACATATTCGCCTCGATTTCTGGTTTGCAGCCGAACAGATGGGGACTCATTTCTGACCACAAAGCCTCAGTTTTGTGTGGAAAATTTAGAGGACAAGTTTGGAGAAGTTGAGGGCATGTCTAAAACGAGGTCTGGAGCAGTCCTCATACAGACAGCATCCCCAGCACAGTCACGGGCATTGCTTGCTTGTGACAAGCTCGGTGATGTTGCAGTCTCCATTACGCCTGATAAGAGCGTCAATAGGGTTCAGAGCCTTATTTTTCAACAAGACCTGTTGTTGCAGTCTGACGACGAGCTCCGTGCAAATCTGGATCGCCGCGGTGTCCACTTTGTACGTGTCTTCAGGGGACCTAAAGGTAGTATGGTTGCCACTGGTGCTTTCATCTTCGCGTTCGAGGGAGACACCCTGCCCGAGAAAGTCAAAGTGATGATATATCGATGTGATGTTAAGCCTTACATCCTTCCTCCCATGCGCTGCTTTAAGTGCTGGAGGTTTGGGCACATGTCATCGAGATGTGACGCCAACCGTACCTGTTGGGACTGTGGACGTGCCTCCCACCCAAACGTCCCGTGTTCGCTGCCCCCTGTTTGTGTCAACTGCGGACAGAAACAGTCACCTTGCTCGTTAGACTGCTTGGTTTATCAAAAAGAACGGAAGATTATGGAGTATAAGACCTTGGACAGGCTCACTTACACAGAGGCCAAACGCAAGTATGACCAACTTCACCCTGTATGCATTTCATCGACGTTTGCTGCAGCACCTTTGATGTCGCCATCCCTGGCGACGAGCCCCCAAGCTCAGCCACTTTTTGTGGGCCCTCCAGCCCGGCCATCTATTCCGCCACCCAGGTAGTTGGGGGAACACTCTCTTCCGTTGCTCCCCTGTTATCAACATCGGGAGTAACAACCCCTCCTTCTTTGGGGACTTCAGTCCCCACCTCTCAGCCGGAGAAGTGCCCGCCTCCTCCGGCTCCCCTCGCGTGGAAGGGATCGCTTGGTGCCCTTTGCCACCACCTTAGGGCCGTAGGTCTTCCAGGTCTTCCTCAGACCATGAGACTGGGTCGGAAAAGCCCACCCAGCATGATAAACCAAAGGACAAACGGGACCCTACCAAAAAGAAGAAAAATCAAATGGAGAAGGACAGAAAAGCAGTTCACCGCAGCACCTGAATATGATGTGGAGCATCTAGTGACCACTCAGGAGTTAAATGTTGCTCGATCCGCAGCTCCTATGGAAGTTGATCAGGCTACTTCGCAATCAGTGGCGGCGAGCACTTTTAAGGCCTAACCTATCCCCCCTCCCCAGGTTCTTTCATGTCTTCACAGTTGGATACCATTATCTTTCAATGGAATTGCCATGGTTTTTTCCACCACCTTGCTGAGTTGGAACAGCTTTTGTGCCGCTTCCCTGCCACTTGTCTGGCCCTACAGGAAATATGGTTTCCTGCTCGCGGACCCCCTCCCTCTGTGGTTCCCGAGGTTACTATAAGAACCGCGTAGAATACGACAGGGTGTCTGGCGGTGTCTGTGTGTGTGTTCTTGCCACTGTTCCTAGTGCCCCAGTGCCACTTCAACAGTTCTCGATGCTGTGGCTGTTCGAATCCGGGCAGGAATGGAGCTTACCATCTGTTCCCTCTACCTTCCCCTGGATAAGGTTGTCCCTCTTGCCAACCTAGCTGCCTTGTTTGCCCATCTCGCCCCCCCCCCCCCCCTCGCCATTCCTCCTTTTGGGGGACTTTATGCACATCACCCTTTATGGGGTGGGGCCCAGATCTCGGGCCAGGGTAGGAACGTTGAGGCTCTCTTGGCACAACAGGACATTTGCCTCCTTAATACCGGTGCTCCCACATATTTTAGCTTGACTCATGGCACATACTCGGCTGTTGACCTCTCTCTTAGTAGCCCTGGTCTTATTCCATACCTCAGTTGGAGGATTCACGACGACCTCTGTGGTAGCGACCACTTTCCTATCCTGGTTTCTCTTCTTCAATCCCAACCAGCTGCCACGATGGTCTCTTCATGGAGCTGATTGGGCAGCCTACACCTCAGCTACTATGGCCATTGCTCCGCTTCCTGGTGACATTGATTTGGCAGTGGATGTGGTCACTATGGCCATTGTTTCTGCTGCCGAGGCAACTGTCCCCTGTTCTTAAAGTACCCTAAGGTGTAAGTCGGTCCCTTGGTGGACACCAGAGATTGCAGAAGCTATCCAGTACCGCCGGCGAGCCCTGCAACAACACTGGCGTCATCCTTCCCTAGAGAATCTGGTTGCCTTTAAACAGCTGCGGGCCCGGACTGGGCGGTTAATCTGACGGAGCAAACAGGACTGCTGCGAACGATATGTTGCCACCATAGGTTCTCGCACCTCCCCATCTCAGGTGTGGTCGTGGGTTTGGCGCATTTTTGGCTTTCACCCTCGTGCGTCTGTCCCTTGCCTTTCTCTTTGGGGTACACTTTGTACTGACCCAATCGCCATCGCCGAACATCTGGCAGAGTACTTCGCTCATATTTCCCTGACAGCAGGCTACAGTGCAGAATTCCGTGCCATTAAAGAGCAGGCTGAGCATACGCAGTTGTCGTTTCGCACACACCGTTGGGAATGATACAACGCCCCATTTAGTGAATGGGAGTTCCAAAGTGCCCTTACAGCTTGCCTCAATACCTCTCAGGTCCAGACCAAATTCACAACCAGTTTCTTCGCCATCTCTCGGCACACTGTCAGGGTGAATTACTCGCCCTGTTTAATCGCATCTGGATGGAGGGCGTTTTCCCAACGCGTTGGCAGGATAGCATTACCATCCCGGTGCTGAAACCTGATGCAGATCTGCTGGTGGTTGATAGCTATCACCCTATCAGCCTTACCAACGTTATGTGCAAACTCCTGGAACGGATGGTGAGTCGGCGGCTCATGTGGATCCTCGAAGCTAGGGGCCTCCTAGCCCTGGGGGCTTCCGTCAGGGCCGCTCAGCGATCGACAATTTAGTCTTCCTAGAGTTGGCTATTCATACAGCTTTTACTCAGCGAGAACATCTAGTTGCTGTTCTCTTTGATTTTCGGAAGGTGTACGATACCACCTGGCACCATCATATCCTTGCTACGCTGCACGAATGGGGCCTACGGGGTCCGCTTCAGATTTTTCTACGGAATTTTCTCTCCAATCACTCCTCTCGGGTTAGAGTTGGCACTTATTTTAGCTCTGCTCATATTCAGGAGAACGGTGTCCCGCAGGGCTCAGTTCTCAGTGTTCCCCACTTTTTGGCAGCGATTAATGGTCTTGTGGCTGCGGTGGGCTCATCAGTCTGTTCCTCTCTATATGCCAATGACTTTTGTCATTATTACAGTTCCCCAAGCATCAGTGTCGCTGAACGGCAGCTGCAAGGAGCTATCCGTAAGGCACATTTTTTGGGCATCCAACCATGGTTTTCAGTTCTCAGCCTCTAAGACCTGAGTGATGCATTTCTGTCGTCGTCGAACGGTCCACCTCCATCCAGAGCTCTACCTTCCCAATGAACTCCTTCATATTGAGCAGACGCATCGCTTCCTTGGCATGCTGTTTGATCTCAGCTCACTTGGACACCTCATCTTTGTGAGCTTAAACAATGATGCTGCCTCAGCCACACCGTTTGGGGGGCTGCACGAACAACCCTCCTACAGCTCTATAAGACCCTAGTCCAGTCCCGTCTCGATTACAGGAGTGTGGTGTATGACTCAGCAGCACCTTCAATGTTGTAGATCCTCGATCCGATTCTCCATTGTGGCGTCAGACTGGCGACAGGTGCCTTCCGCACTAGTCCAGTGACTAGCCTTCTTGCAGAAGCTGGAATCCATCCCCTAAGATTCAACCGACAACAGTAGCTTGCATCATATATCGCCCACATCCATGCCTCACCCGACCACCCAAATCGCAGGTTCGTTTTTCCATCTTCTGCACTCCTCTCCCCACGACAACGGCCTAGGTCGGGTCTCCCGATCGCAGTCCGCGTTCTTTCCCTTCTCTCCTCACTAGAGTCCTCTCCCCTTCCTCCATCCTTCCGGCCCTCTTCTTCTAACCCTCTTTGGCCCCTCCCTCGCTTGCGGCTTTGCTTGGATTTGTCCTGCGACTCCAAGTCTTCTGTTCCACCTGCCAGTCTTCGTCAACAATTCCTGGCTCTTCTTGCCTCGTTTCACGATGCAGATGTAGTCTACACCGATGGTTCTGTGGTCGATGGACGCACTGGGTTTTCTTTCATCCACGGCGACTACGTTGAGCAGCATTTCCTGCCTTGTGGGAGCAGTGCTTTCACTTTAGAGCTGGTTGCTCTTTATTGTGCACTTCATCACCTTTCCTCCTGCCCTGGGGAGTCATTTGTCATATGCAGTGACTCCCTGAGTGGATTGCAAGCACTCGACCAGTGCTTTTCTCAAGACCCGTGGGTGCGCAGTATTCAAGATGCTGTTTTTGCTCTCGCCGAGTGTGGTTGTTCAGCGACGTTTGTGTGGACCCTGGGCCAATTCGGCATTCCAGGAAATGAACGTGTCGATTGGTTGGTCAAGCAGGCCACCAATTCGCCACCGCTGGAGCTTGGTCTCGTGGAAAGAGACCTCCGGTCGGCCCTACATCGCAATGTCCGCGATGTCTGGAGCTCTGAATGGTCTGTCTTGTACACGCCAAATAAGCTCCGCATGGTCAAGTCGTCCACGACCGTATGGAACTCATCCTTGAGGGGCACGCGTAGGGACACAGTTATTCTCTGCCGTCTCCGAATTGGACATACGCAGTTGACCCACAGCTATCTCCTTCGTCGTGAGAACCCGCCCAAGTGTCGCTGTGATGCAGGGCTGACGGTGGTCCATCTTCTGATGGACTGCCCCCTTTTAGCCCCCTTGCGGCAGTCCATTAATTTACCAGCTGCACTTCCTTTAATTCTCGGTGACGATGCCTCTGTAGCTGACTCAGTTTTACGTTTTACCTGTGCAGCTGGGTTTTATCACTCGCTCTAGTGTGGGTGCTCTTGCATGATTTCTCAGGCTACACCCACTCCAGGGACTTTTAATTGTGACGTGGATACCAAAATTGTGTCTTTTATGGTAACAAGTTGTGTTGGCACCTCTATCAATGCTTTTCAGCTAGAGGTTCTTCGTTTGTAGTCAACTATTTGCTCTGCTCCTTTTAAGTGTCCTCTATTTTGTGTTACTGCGGTGTTCATTTTAGCTCTGTGCCCTTTGGTGTTCCCTCCCTCTGGGTGCAGAGGTTACGCTTTTACTGTATAGGCCTTTTACAAGTATGTCTGTTTGGAACTGGGGACTGATGACCTAAATGTTTAGCCCCCCTCAAACCCCAAAACCAACCAACCAACGCCCACTCAACCTAGCAGCCAGTGGCACCTGAACTAGTGTGATTTTTCTTAACTAGTCTCTCATTTAAAAAGTACAAATTTCTCTTTGTTTGCTTGCATTTCACAACCTCCCTTCAGTTCACTATTTCTGTCCAAATAATTATTGCAGATTCCTTTTGATTGTCACCTTCATTTGCTACTATTCACATGCATCTTTTTTTCTGCCATATCTTTGTTGTAATGTTCTTTTTTAATGTCACAATCTTCTCATTTTCTTCAACTTCTTTTACCTTTTCTGTCATAATAGTACTATCTATTAATGAGTGTGAAATGAAATTAATATAGCACATTGAGGTGGGGTATGTTACTTTATTGTGAAAGGAACTTGATATACATGTGGACAAGGCTTGAGAAATCCCCTTTGTTAATTACTTCTCCTACTCCTCATCCTCATACTCTTGCAGCTGCTGCTATCAGTGTCATGTCTTAACTCTACTTACTTTGTAATGGTTGTGGAAGACTTTGAATTGCTGTTAGAATATTAAGTTATTTCTCATTGACCCTAAACCATGTCTGCCGATAGTTGCTTTAGTGTGATGTATTGTGTTAAGCATAATTATAATTTTTACTAGGTCATTTATATGTGTATCTCTATGAAAAAACACGATAGTGTGTTGCAGTCATGAATCACAGTACTCTTATTTTCATAAGGGTGGCAGTTCAAATTTCCATTTGCCCCATCAAGATTCAGGTTTTCAATAATTTCAACAAATTGCTAATTCCCCTCCCTCCCCCCCCCCCCCCCCCCTCTCTCTCTCTCTCTCTCTCTCTCTCTCTCTCTCTCTCTCCCCCTCTCTCCCTCTCCCCCTCTCTCCCTCTCTCCCTCTCTCTCTACCCCATAAATTAAAAGAACACTATTATACACTGGAGTACTAAAGAAACTGGTACAGGCAAGCATATTCAAATACAGAGATATGTAAACAAGCAGAATACGGTGTTGCGGGCAGCAATGCCTATATAAGACAACAAGTGTCTGGCACAATTGTTAGATTGGTTACTGCAGCTACAATTGCAGGTTATCAAGATTTAAGTGAGTTTGAACATGGTGTTATAGTTGGCGCATGAGTCATGGGCACAGCATCTCCGAGGTAATGATGAAGTGGGGATTTTTCCGTATGACACATTTCATAAGTGTACCGAGAATATTAGGAATCCAGTAAAACATCAAATCTCCAACATCACTGTGGCCACAAAAAATCCTGCAAGAACAAGACCAACGACAACTGAAGAGCATCGTTCAGTTGTGACAGAAGAGCAACCCTTCTGCAAATTGCCGCAGATTTCAGCATGTGAACCATTCATTGAATCATTGATATGGGCTTTCAGAACTGGAGGGCCACTCGTGTACCCTTGATGACTGCACAACACAAAGCTTTACGCCTTGCCTGAGCCCGCCAACACCGACATTGGACTGTTGTTGATTGGAAGCATGTTGCCTGGTCAGACAAGACTCGTTTCAAATTGTATCGAGCGGATAGATGTGAAGACAACCTCGTAAGTCCGTGGGCTCTGCATGTCAGCAGGGAACTGCCCAAGCTGGTGTGGGGTGTGTGCAGTGAGTGATATGGGACCCCTGATATATCTAGATATGACTCTTGACAGGTGACACATACATAAGCATTGTGTCTGATAGCCTGCATCCATTCATGTCCATTGTGCATTCCGATGGACTTGGGTAATTCAAGCAGGACACTAAGACACCCCACACATCCAGAATTGCTACAGAGTGGCTACAGGAAAACTCTTCTGAGTTAAACACTTACGCTGGTCACCAAACTTCCCAGTACGGATTTATGTACGGTCCTGCAGGATTCGTGGTGTCACTTCAGTAGAGTCCATGCCACGTCATGTTGCAGCACTTTTGCATGCTCACGGGGGCCCCTACACAATATTAGGCAAGTGTACCAGTTTCTTTCGTCCCCAAACTTCCCAGTACGGATTTATGTACGGTCCTGCAGGATTCGTGGTGTCACTTCAGTAGAGTCCATGCCACGTCATGTTGCAGCACTTTTGCATGCTCACGGGGGCCCCTACACAATATTAGGCAAGTGTACCAGTTTCTTTCGTTTTTCAGTGCATTACTTGGAAATTAAGTAAGTCACACCTATGTACTTATTTTTCATGACCAAACTCTGAAAAGGGCAAAAGTCTCAACTAATACATGAGAGTAAGGGTGTCAACTACTGAAGATGGATAAATTGTCAGAAGCTGCCATGCTAAGCACAAGAAACATGATGTTTAAAAAAATTTAGTAGCAGAAATAGTTTATTCTCAAACAGAAATAACGTTGATCCTTGCTAATATTAATCTTTGTTAATTAATTTTGATCAGTTGATGTAAATAATTATTTCTTTTTTTTTCTTTCAGTACTTAATAAAAGAATTTGATATACAGCAGCCACTGTTCAGACCAAGAACTGGATGATAACATTCATAGGTGCAAGTCATATTTTGAAGATTAATTTGTACCCAACTTAAACATTTCATTGCTCAATGGAGATTTGAAAAATGAGACATGTCATTGACATTAAAGTCAAAGGAGCAGTCTCATAATTTGTAACCTGAGACGGGTGAAATAGATCACTCAGTTTCTTTTTAGTACCTGATGTCTGTGTTGTATGTGGTGCATATTTTAACAAATAGGTGTGAAATTGTCAACAACTGAAGAATAAATTAAGTATTCAATGTAAAAGTTAGATGTAAAGAAAAATCACTTTTGTCAGCTGTTTTCTGTTACGAACTTTTTAAAACCATCTTCAGACGTTAGCTGAAATAGTACACAGTTGTTACAGTGATGATCAGATCAAATCAGCTAATGAAGACTTAAGTTTATGCAGAGATTTGGCTTAAGATGACTAAATATATGTAAATAGTTGGCTACATATGATTGATAAAGCTTTGATGTGTACCTGATAAGTACAGTACATCTCTTTTATTTGTCCTACAACAGTCGTCTCTTTAATGTCCATGTGTTGCTTTCAGAATTAGATATGGTGACCTCAGTATCTGTTTTGAGTGTTGGTCCTCATAAAATTGCAGAAAATTTAACAGTGGGAAGGAGAAGATGTTGTTTGATAGAAATAAAAATGTTACATGGCATTGAAAATTTGAAGCTTGATCATGCATAATAAATGTTTTTATTTGCACCTGGTTCATATGTGGTGACATTGCAAGGGTAGTAATGTGGTAGGCTGTATAAGAAATTTTACTTCTGTGGAATTGGTTTTGGGCTACTTTTCCAATTACCGTCAGCATGTGTGTGACCTTTAGCGATAGAATTAAGTTAACCAACGTACGGAAAATCTCCAAAGCAGAAAAATGAATATTTTTTCAAACCATTTCGTCCGTGTTCCTTTCCTGAACCAACTAATGAACAGTGTTGTGAAAGGTTACACAATATGACACACACACACACACACACACACACACACACACACACTCACTCACTCACTTATATGACTGTTTCACGGTAAATTACCTCATTTGACCAGGTCACAAATCAGTAAAAGTCTGGTGCCATGCCTATATTGTGATATGCCTATAAGATTTTATTTTCAGATCTATTTTAATTAGAGATAATACACATATACATTGTACTTTTAGTACACCATTATAGAATGACAGGCTTAGATATGGCTGAGTGCAGTGATCAGCCAGCCCATTGACTATATGTAATTGAGTTAGTAGACCATGAAATTGACTTCAGTCCTGCTGGCTTTTACGTAAAGATACTCTCAATAATGTACTGTATTTACCTGATTAACATAACACCCCCCCCCCCTCCTTTTTTATTTTATTTTATTTTTAAAAGAAAAAGAGGCTTTGTTAGAAATTTTTATATTTTATGTATTCTGACTGATCGAAATTGCAAACTGTTTTATTGGTAAACTGTCGGCCTAAAAAATTTAACATTATAGCTATTGTAAACTAAGTCCATTTATTGTCAACATTTTGGTAATGTATGGAGAAATAAATGATACAAAGAAATTTTTATCTTCCATCCATATTTACTTACAACCTAAGCCAGTAGTATGTGATACCACTGTTTTAATAATAATAATAATAATAATAATAATAATAATAATAATAATAATAATAATAATAATATTTTCGAATCCTTTCAAGCCGGCCCTGTGTGGCCGAGCAGTTCTAGGCGCTTCAGTCTGGAATCGCGCGACTGCTACGGTCGCAGGTTCGAATCCTGCCTCGAGCATGGATGTGTGTGATGTCCTTAGGTTAGTTAGGTTTAAGTAGTTCTAAGTTCTATGGGACTGATGATCTCAGAAGTTAAGTCCCATAGTGCTCAGAGCCATTTTGAATCCTTTCATTATATATTCATTAGAGATGAATTAGGGCCCTATACAAACCACTCATTGTAAATCTGTCACAAGTGAGCATTAAAAGGTCAATTCAGGACAGTATCCATTACTTGAAGTCGTGAGGTCATATCGCCAAGAATTATTACCAGATCCTTAACTTCCTGGGTGAAGTGTCCCCTGAAGGAATAAAGTTCAAACATTTCCTTCTGTTTTGCAAAGAGCCTGGTAGTTTGTTCAAAGTAACATTCACCGATCTAGCATCGGGCCATTTGTCATCCATCCCTCTCCTTGACATCTAAAGAGAAGTCGTGCAGGTAGTTTCTCTTCTCACATATGGAGCAGCTTTCTTCAGTCTGCTAGTGTACTCAGCATTACTGTTATTCTGTCCTTTTCATTGTCAGAACTTATAGGAAGACTATGAATGCCCTTCTCATCAAGAGGTGATGTATATCAAAATAAGTGTCTGATCAGCTTGGTCCAAATAGAATAGCAAATAGTGGTGCTATTTTCTTAAATTGATTATGTGATAGTGTTAAAAAAGTAGATTTTTGTCAGATGCTGTGGGAGGTCGTCGTGCTAGCATTGTTTTGTGTCGTAATGTAGGCCCTGCCATCATCATCATAATCACCGCCACGCACCAGTCAGTACATGTTTTGAATTCTGCAATGCATGCAATTGGAACAATTCTCTCTGTCTCGTGCAATTTGTCAGCTAATGCGTCAAGTATTGAGGAAGCCTTCATTGCATTTCTTTTGCACGTACTGCTCCATTTTGTGAAACCCTCCCTGCATTGGACCTCAGAGAGTTTGGGATGAATAATTGGTGTTCCTTAATTTATTTGTAATATGATGCCATCTCGGAACATACTCTTCTGTGACAACAGATTTTCTTCCTGCTGAAATGTTGTTTGTAGCATCTGTTTTGTGCATCATCATTAACTTAAAATTAGTGTTGTATTGTCTGTGTGATCCAGTTGTGAACTGTGATTTCATGTATCCATGTTTCTCATCAGTCACTGCTTTTGTTTGTATCCATTATCGATTGCTATAATTTACAGTTTATGCAGTTCTGACAGTATGAGCAAGCTGATCGACAACACATTATTTCCTTGATTCCCACAGCTGAATTGGCCGAAATTGTTCTGCTTTGTATTAACAGTACACTTCGAAACTTCTTGCCAACCTTCCAAATAAACAGCACTGTGGGGCGGCAGCAGCTTAAGCACCATTGATGAACCTCACTTTTCGTCTGTTGTGCCACTTTTCAAGTGTGCTGAGTGAACGTATTTTTGGTAGTGTTAATTTGGCTCGTGTAGAAATATTTACTATTGAGTATTCATCCATTTGTAAAGTGGGTTCAACTCCAACTAAAATTGAATTGAGGAAAACTGCAGTTATAGTGTGATAAAATGTTCATAAATAGCACGTTATGCAGGATACATGCCTGTAATTTGCTACATAATGTGACTCATACACGCCACTGCCCTCTCAACACTCATTGTAGTGCTTGGGCAAGCTGGTGCCATTACTCCCCCTCCTGCCCTGCAGAATTCTTCAGATTAAATCTGCATGACCTCAGTTGCCAAAGGTTCATCTGCAAATGCCAGACCACCTTCATGTTAAGCTCTTAAACAAAGTAAAAATGTTGAACTCTGCAACTACTATTCAATTTGTGAATGTGTAAGACTTCTCTGTATTTTTCAGATTACTAATTCGAGGAAAACCTCATCTTACAGTCAAGTAAATAAGATAATATATTGCAGGAAAGGAACTGTATTTGCACAACTGAATTGGCTTGCGGAGTTACAGTACATAGCATGCTTTGGAGCAAGATCTTCTTTTCAACATATTTTGCAGTGTTATATATTTATTTTCTAATGAAAGATTGCCTTAGTATCCATTTTTATAAGAGCAATCTGGAAGGACCACTTATTATCAGCGTGAAGAAAATTACCATCTAAGCCACTTCAGTATTTATTTTTCAGTACTGTTTATAATATAATGTAAGTTTAGTGTAGTAATGAATAATCTGTTATCCAGATGGTGATTTGTAGCAGCATTATTGTTGCTAAAATCTTTTTTTTTCCCGCAAGAAATGTAAAAATATATACAGGGTGATTCTAAATTAGATGCCTAAAACTAACATTAAATATTGAAGGAGATTTACCTACTTGAAATAATTTTTTCTCTGTTGTGAAACTGACAGGACATATATCTTTCTATAAATGTTCCACGTGGCTTCCTCTCGTCACACAATAGGTACCCCGTATGTCCCCCTCACAGCTTCCACAGTGTGGCCTGTTACGCACGAGAGACCTTGACCTTTCTTATGACGTGCAACAAAACCTGAATCCACAAACTGATCATGCCACGCTTTCAAAGTCCTTGCATGAGGTAGAGCTTTGTGATACCTCTATTCTGAAGCATCATGTGTTTTGTCGTACCACTATACTTAACAAGTTTCACATCCTTAAGTCTCCAGTGTTACTTCACACTCTCACTATTTATGCATAACAAGGGAGTAGACCAATATCAGGAAGTGTAGGATTGAAGCTTTAGAGATTTGAAGAGCTCTGGAGAATAATCAGTCATTGGTTTACAAATTATTTACTGGTGCCTTAATATAACTAATTTAGAATAACCCTGTATAATGATAAAAAAAGTAAAGTAAGTTTCAACACCAGAGTGTTTTACTAGTCACAATGTTGTTGGAGGTGGAGTGCCATTGCCACCCTCCAAACTTTCTATTGACTTACCCACTGCGTTGCAGGGGTTCCACAGTTAACATGGACTCCAAACCCTGATGCAATTAGGCATTTTTCAGTTTAACAAGCATTTGCCAGAGATGGAAGAAGTCATAAATGATACATACAAATCGGGGGATAAAACCTGAGACATTTGATTTCTAGTCCACTGCTTAACCAGTGAGACAGAGCCACATATTTCTTTATTAGCTGAGTCTTTTATTGGGTTGAAATACAATGAACTGAAACATTGCACAGATGTTGATGAAAAACATAACCATTATCAATACAGCATTCAAATTATTTGCATTAAGCAAAAATTTAAAAAAAAAAGTGCCAGTTTAAGTGCACCTTTTGTATCCACAATTGTACCTGTAAATTTTTAAAGCAACATAAACTGATTAATTCCTTGCAGAACATTTTCTCTGTGATATGTCTTCATGTTCTTTGAACTGTTTTTAAATGTAACTTAGAGAAATTAAACAGTAGGATTGCCACATATATTATGGCGAAACAACAATTTTGTCTGTAACACAAGGAAATGAACATGTGATATTTATGTTTATGATATGAAAGACTTGATCACATTTGTTGTAGATGAAAGTGAATTGTCCAAATTTTTTGTTAACTGTATACATAATAAAATTGAGAAGTGAAATACAACATGCTCTATTTTCTTTACCTTGAGACAAGAGGGGATTGGGTATGTGATGGAGGAGGACGAGGAATATTACAAAAAACAATAATTTATTCTCTGTTGTATTCTTACATGTAGTGTCAAATCAGTTTTCTTGCTAAATTGATTTTGATTGTGATACTGCGAATGGCTGAAAGCAAGGGGAAACTACAGCCGTAAATTTTCCCGAGGGCATGCAGCTTCACTGTATGATTAAATGATGATGGCGTCCTCTTGGGTAAAACATTCCAGAGGTAAAGTAGTCCCCCATTCGGATCTCTGGACGGGGACTACTCAAGAGGATGTCGTTATCAGGAGAAAGAAAACTGGCGTTCTACGGATCGGAGCGTGGAATGTCAGATCCCTTAATCGGGCAGGTATGTTAGAAAATTTAAAAAGAGAAATGGATAGGTTAAAGTTAGATATAGTGGGAATTAGTGAAGTTCGGTGGCAGGAGGAACAAGACTTTTGGTCAGGTGATTACAGGGTTATAAATACAAAATCAAATTGGGGTAATGCAGGAGTAGGTTTAATAATGAATAAAAAAATAGGAGTGCGGGTAAGCTACTACAAACAGCATAGTGAACGCATTATTGTGGCCAAGATAGACACGAAGCCCATACCTATCACAGTAGTACAAGTTTATATGCCAACTAGCTCTGCAGATGATGAAGAAATTGAAGAAATGTATGATGAGATAAAATAAATTATTCAGGTAGTGAAGGGAGATGAAAATTTAATAGTCATGGGTGACTGGAATTCGAGAGTAGGAAAAGGAAGAGGAGGAATGTAGTAGGTGAATATGGATTGAGGCTAAGAAATGAGAGGAAGCCGCCTGGTAGAATTTTGCACAGAGCATAACTTAATCACAGCTAACAATTGGTTCAAGAATCATGAAAGAAGGTTGTATACATGGAGGAACCCTGAAGATACTAGAAGGTTTCAGGTAGATTATATAATGGTAAGACAGAGATTTGGGAACCAGGTTTTAAATTGTAAAACATTTCCAGGGGCAGATGTGGACTCTGACCACAATCTATTGGTTATGAACTGTAGGTTAAAACTAAAGAAATTGCAAAAAGGTGGGAATTTATGGAGAAGGGATCTGGATAAACTGAAAGAACCAGAGGTTGTACAGTCAGGGAGAGCATAAGGGAACAATTGACAGGAATGGGGGGAAGATATACAGTAGAAGAAGAATGGGTAGCTTTGAGGGATGAAATAGTGAAGGCAGCAGAGGATCAAATAGGTAAAAAGACGAGGGCTAGTAGAAATCCTTGGGTAACAGAAGAGATACTGAATTTAATTGATGAAAGGAGAAAATACAAAAATGCAGTAAGTGAAGCAGGCAAAAAGGAATAGAAACGTCTCAAAAATGAGATCGACAGGAAGTGCAAAATGGTTAAGCAGGGATGGCTAGAGGACAAATGTAAGGATGTAGAGGCCTATCTCACTAGGGGTAAGATAGATACCGCCTACAGGAAAATTAAAGAGACCTTTGGAGATAAGAGAACGACTTGGATGAATATCAAGAGCTCAGATGGAAACCCAGTTCTAAGCAAAGAAGGGAAAGCAGAAAGGTGGAAGGAGTATATAGAGGGTCTATACATGGGTGATGTTCTTGAGGACACTTTTATGGAAATGGAAGAGGAGGTAGATGATGATGAAATGGGAGACATGGTACTGCGTGAAGAGTTTGACAGAGCACTGAAAGACCTGAGTTGAAACAAGGCCCCAGGAGTAGACAACATTCCATTAGAACTACTGACAGCCTTCGGAGAGCCAGTCCTGACAAAACTCTACCATCTGGTGAACAAGATGTATGAGACAGGCAAAATCCCCTCAGACTTCAAGAAGAATATTGTGGTGTCACCGCCAGATACCACACTTGCTAGGTGGTAGCCTTTAATTTGGCCGCGGTCCGTTAGTATACGTCGGACCCACGTGTCGCCACTGTCAGTGATTGCAGACCGAGCGCCACCACATGGCAGGTCTAGAGAGACTTTCTAGCACTCGCCCCAGTTGTACAACCGACTTTGCTAGCAATGGTTCACTGACAAAATACGCTCTCATTTGCCGAGAGGATAGTTAGCATAGCCTTGAGCTACGTCATTTGCTACGACCTAGCAAGGCACCAGTACCAGTTACTATTGATACTGTAATAATGTACCGTCAAGACCGACATTCACCATTTATGAATTAAAGTTAAGTATTCCACCACCTACATCCGTTTTTCTAAATTCTAATTTCCTTGTCCTGTTCGAGACCTCATGCCAGCCCGCGTGACCTAAAACGCGTGCCTTTCGGAATCCTCTTGTAACCTGGTGTTGGCTCTCCAGCCAACCCACAACAAATATAATAATTCCAATCCCAAAGAAAGCAGGTGTTGACAGATGTGAAAATTACCGAACTATCAGTTTAATAAGTCACAGCTGCAAAATACTAATGCAAATTCTTTACAGACGAATGGAAAAACTGGTAGAAGCCGACCTTGGGGAAGATCAGTTTGGATTCCGTAGGAATGTTGGAACACGTGAGGCCATACTGACCCTATAATTTATCTTAGAAGAAAGATTAAGGAAAGGCAAACCTACGTTTCTAGCATTTGTAGACTTAGAGAAAGCTTTTGACAATATTGACTGGAATACTCTCTTTCAAATTCTGAAGGTGGCAGGGGTAAAATACAGGGAGCAAAAGGCTATTTACAATTTGTACCGAAAGCAGATGGCAGTTATACGAGTCGAGGGGCATGAAAGGGAAGCAGTGGTTGGGAAGGGAGTGAGACAGGGTTGTAGCCTCTCCCTGATGTTATTCAATCTGTATATTGACCAAGCAGTAAAGGAAACAAAAGAAAAATTCGGAGTAGGTATTAAAATCCATGGAGAGGTTTGCCGATGACATTGTAATTCTGTCAGAGACAGCAAAGGACTTGGAAAAGCATTGAACGGAATGGACAGTGTCTTGAAAGGAGGGTATAAGATAAACATCAACAAAATCAAAACGAGGATAATGGAATGTAGTCGAATTAAATCTGGTGATGCTGAGGGAATTAGATTAGGAAATGAGACACCTAAAGTAGTAAATGTGTTCTGCTATTTGGGGAGCAAAATAACTGATAATGGTCTAAGTGGGAACGATATAAAATGTAGACTGGCAATGGCAAGGAAAGCATTTCTGAAGAAGAAAAATTTGTTAACATCGAGTATAGATTTAAGTGTCAGGAAGTCATTTCTGAATGTATTCATATGGAGTGTAGCCATGTATGGAAGTGAAACGTGGACGATAAATAGTTTGGACAAGAAGAGAATAGAAGCTTTCGAAATGTGGTGCTACAGAAGAATGCTGAAGATTAGATGGGTAGATAACATAACTAAGGAAGAGGCATTGAATAGAATTGGGGAGAAGAGGAGTTTGTGGCACAACTTGACAAGAAGAAGGGACCGGTTGGTAGGACATGTTCTGAGGCATCAAGGGATCACCAATTTAGTACTGGAGGGCAGCGTGGAGGGTAAAAATCGTAGAGGGAGACCGAGAGGTGAATACACTAAGCAGATTCAGAAGGATGTAGGCTGCAGTAGGTACTGGGAGATGAAGAAGCTTGCACAGGATAGAGTAGCATGGAGAGCTGCATCAAACCAGTCTCAGGACTGAAGACCACAACATCATCATCTTGATGAACAAATCACACAAAAAGAATTCCATATTTTCTTTTGGTAGAAGTTGCTTGAAAAGTAGATTGAACAGAGTATAAAATGGTTATAAGTCCAAAAATGGGTGACCTTTAAAAAGAAATCTTTGGTTAAATTGATCATCAATATAAATTATAGTGGTACAGAAACAAGTAATAGCTAATCTGCAATTATTTCTGAAGAATGTTAAAATAAGCATGGAAAATTATGGCTGTTTTAATGGGCTAGTCAAGTATCCTCTTGTTTGCTGCTATCCCTTAAAGTTTTGTTCCCCTTTGTGGTGGTTTTTTGTGGGGGGGGGGGGGGGCCATTACCCCTTGTGGGGCAGTGCTTTTTTATCTACTTGGGGTCTCCTCATGGACTAGATTATTAAGGACCATGACATGTGCCTGATGGCTCCCCTAGTGCTGCTTATTTATGGCACTTCATTTGCCCTTTATCTGGCACTCACTTCCTCTCACATCCTCCTTTCATACACGGATGACCAGGTTATCCCGCTGAACTTGCCATCACATTGATTGGCCTCTATATACCTTCTAATCTCATGTTTACCCCTCTTCATCAGGTTGTATTGATGAAATTGTCCACTATGTGTCAGATACTATTATTCTTTCCGCCAGCATTACCGGATCCTGTTGACAGACCCTTTTTGCCGCCAACCAGGCCCATAGTGGAGCACAGCCATTGTCATTGCTATCTGTGATTGCGATCAAGCTTTGAAATACCTTACGTGGCACCCACCCTTCATCATTCTTATTACCTTTAAATGTCTTTGAGTCAAAGCATATAACTAATTGTGTGGGCGAACATTTGTTTCCTCCTTAGCTGGTTAATCCCTTTGTCACAGGCATGGGCAATGCTCCACAACCCTCAAGTTTACCATCTGCCATCATCCATCCCAGGCCTTGCTCTCTTGGGTGGACTTCGTATGGATCTATAAGTTCTCGTGGAATACATTACGATCCATTTTGCGACAGCATCGGCATTAGCCTCCTATCTGGCCACCCTCCTCCTCTTATGATATACCCCTTGTTGGCCTCTACAAGTTATTTGAACAGATGATGG
This sequence comes from Schistocerca piceifrons, assembly GCF_021461385.2. NCBI lineage: Eukaryota > Metazoa > Arthropoda > Insecta > Orthoptera > Acrididae > Schistocerca > Schistocerca piceifrons. The sequence goes on from NC_060143.1 coordinate 552,326,606, forward strand.
CTCATTGGTTGTTTGGGCTTTGAATCTGTGGAACTTTTGTCTGCTTACCAATACTGTTTTCATGAGGGACGGTCTCTGATTGATCATCTGCTTCAGTTGGAAACCAGTTCTGCAGCTGCAGGCCTCTTCAAGTGTCGCCATCTTTTTGCAGTTTCCTTCTATCTCTGTAAGACCTACAACACAGCTTGGTGACATCACATCTTACTTACAGTGCATGAGTGAGGTCACTGAAGCCACCAGGGACCCAGGAGAATGATGTTCCACATGTTTCTGTATTAAGTTTCCTTTTCTTCCTCATAACTATTAATGAATTCATGGGCTCCGTCAGCCTGTTGGTCACACCTGCTCTGTATGTGGATGATTTCTGCATCTGGGCTAGTACACACCTGGTTAACTTATGCAGATCGACAGCCTCAGCCTGCCATCTGGTGCGCATCCACATGGACTTCCTCACCCTGTTTTCATTTCTCTCCCCTTAAATCGTAGGTGGTACATTTCTGATGCCATACTACAGTCCATCCAGATCCAGACCTCTACCTTGAGGCCCAACACCTGACCATAGTCCCCCAGTTCCATTTTTTGGGTCTTCTTTTTGAAAACAAGCTTATTTGGTTGCCCTATATCCGCCTCTTGAAGATTGGCTGTTTCTGTAAGCTCAGTGCCCTTTGCGTCATTGCCCATACCTCTTGTTGTACAGATCGTTGGATTCTCAGCTCAGCTGCTCTTCCACACTGCTCGTCTTGGACCCAGCCCACCATTGTGAATGTTCTCCATTGTCTGTTGCTGACGTAAGAAAGTCTCACCACTGTTTTTTGTTCCCTTTTCCTTTCTTTGTTTCCCTTCTCCTCTTGTTCCTGCACTTTGGCATTTGAGGTTCATTTTCTTCTTACTCCTTGTGCACTCCTGAAGGTCGGCCCACACGTAACACGTGACGGGGTAACGAATAATTCCCAGCCCCTGGTCGACAGGTAGGGTTCACACGTACCCCTGGTACAGGCCAGGCCTACCTTCCCAAATTGCCGATTGGTCCCTCTGCCAGGTGTTCGGGTAGTGTGACCTGAGGTGTGAACAATCACCTAATGCGGGTGTCCCCCGTGAGAAGTGGCCCCCCATTGGAAGGAGCATGCCATGGGAGACGCTGGCAATCGTGGGGGATTTTCTAGCAGTGACCCAGTCATCTTCACAATCAGCGTCTATGAAATGTAAACGGAATGAGGTTAATGATTCAAAGACCCTTCCAGCTGCACTACAGTTCCTCGTGGTCTCACGTACTGAAAGACGGTCAGTCCTTTGCAGCAGCAAATCCTTTAATTATTATTCAGAAAGATGTTGATGCAATTGCCGGTCCTGTGAAATCCTACTCTCGTTTACAGAATGGCACTTTGCTTTTGGAGACTACTTCTGATTTTCAAGCACAACAACTGTTTGCCGCCTTGATCCTCCATGGCTATCCTGTTCGTGTCTAGGCCCATAGAACACTGAATTCTTCCTGTAGTGTTATTTACACTAGCCTGCTAAACGGTCTGACTGAGGACGAAATCCAATCTTACCTCTCTGATCAGGGCGTCATTGCCATCTGTCGGGTGATGAAAAAGGTAGATTCCTCCTCCGTGCCCACCTGCACTCTTTCTCTCACCTTTGACAGAGTGGTGCTTCTGTCCAAAATCAAAGCAGGCTATGAAACTATCACAGTCCAACTGTACATTCCGAAGCCAATGCACTGCTACCAGTGTCATGGCTTCAACCACAGTAGAACGTCTTGTCGACATCCAGCCAAATGTGTAACCTGTGGTAGGGATGGGCATGAGGGCAATAGCCATGCTGCTGCCTCTTGGGATTGTCCCATGTATCTTGATGAGTGGGCTGTCCAGGATACCATGGTAAAAGAAAGTGCCTTACCCAATTGCTGACAAGTTACTGGCTAGTCGAAAACCCTGCGTTCTCCCATCTGGAACCTATAGTTCTGTTCTTATTACCCCTCGCTCCATGAAGGACATGGCCCTACAGACATGCCACCTCAAATTCAGCCCTGCGGTTATAAAATCGCCTAGTGTCAAGGTAACATCACCATCCCCCTGTCCAGCTGTGTAACAAGACATCAAACTCTCGCCTCAAGGGGTGAAGCCACCAGCTACACAACCAGTAGATCAGAAAGGACAGTAGTAGTACTCCCATGTTCCTCCAGCCAAACAACACCCAAGTTTTCCTCTACTAACCAGAAAGGCCCTAAGAAGTCCACCAAAGGCAAACAGCTTTCTCCCTCACGGATTCAAAGATCCTCTTCGACAGTGTTGCCATGTGATACCTTATCCTGCCCAGCCTCCTTGTCGCCAGTGCACACCACCAACTGTTTTTCTGTGTTGGACTCCACAGATCGACAGCACAAGCAAGTTGATGCCTCTGTGGACCTCATGGAGCAGGATCCTCCTGCTTCTGTGCCCTATAGCAGGAAGTCTACGCAGGCTGGCACTCAGCAGTGCCGGCCAGTGTGGCCAAGCGGATCTAGGCACTTCAGTCTGGAACCGCGTGACCGCTATGGTCGTAGGTTTGAATCCTGCCTTGGGCATGGGATGTGTGTGATGTCCTTAAGTTAGTTACGTTTAAGTAGTTCTAAGACTAGGGGACTGATGACCTCAGAAGTTAAGTCCCATAGTGCTCAGAGCCATTTTAACTACTCAGCAACTGCCGAGGTGACACACCCCTTCATCTCTTCCTCATCGTGGCTCTCCACCAATGTTCACGGTGTTCGGTCCCACAAAATTGCATCGTCATGACCACTTTGAGCTTTCTGATGAAGCCCCCCATGTCATTCCACACAACTCTGGAATAATATCATTATGAGTTTTTATCTTAGCAGCAGTATTTTCAAGATGTTTTCTATATGAAAGTGTGGGATCAAGGGTGGCACCAAGGTACTTAGGGTACTTGTTATGGCAAAGAGTGTTTCCAATAAGTTTCACTCTGAGCTCCACGTTAGTTAGTCTGTCAGATGGAATGTACATACTTCAGTTTTACTTGTATTGGGTTTCAGTTGCCACTTTCTAAAATATGTGGTCATAAGGGCTAGATCTTCTGTGAGAATTGTCTCCCCTCATCCAAAATCCTTGGTTCTACAACAAAGAGTCATATCGTCTGCATAGCAGAATTTCATTGACCTGGTACTGGGGACATTGGAGATATATTGGTTGAATAATAGGGGAGGGGGTTAAGATAGAGCCCTGTGGTAGACCATTACTTAATTTCCTCTCCTTGCTCACATTTTCTCCCAAGTAAACATGGGAATAACTACTGTTAATCATGGTGTTGATGAGAGTTATGGTTTTTTGACATCAGATTGTTTTTAGTAATTTGTATATCATCCCTTCTCTTCAGACAAAGTTACCAGCCACAGTCAGATCTACGAACGTGACAAATGTCTTCACATTTTCTTGGGAACCAGCCTCTATGAAAGTTGTTAGGGCCAGTACCTTGTCACAGCAACTTCTCTGTAGCCTGAAACCCGCTTGCTCAGCTGGGATACATTTCAAAGTGAAGCCACTAATTCTATTACAGATGAGCCTCTCCAAGAGTTTATAAGTTCAGCTCAGAAGGGAAATTGGTCTGAAACTTTGTGGGTGGTCAGTTGGTTTACCTGGATTCGAAATTGCCGCTGTTTTCGTTCTCTTTAGCTCATTGGGCAGTGATCAACTATCTAGGTTGTTGGAGAAGAAGCGGATCAGCTATTTTTTCCTACCATTACCTATGTTTATCAGAAATTCCAGGTGTACATTTTGCAGACCAGGTGCTTTACCATGTTTAGTTTATTTCAAGGCTTCATCCAATTCAGTCAGTGTAAATGGTGGAGAGAAATTGGATTCATTTGGACACTGAGCTTTTAGAGAAGGGAGTTCTAGTTTTATTTTAAAAGTACGTTGTTTGTCGCAGGATGATCTAGATGTTTCAACTACGCACATGGTTAGCGATTTGGTTACCTGAGATACCAGGTTTCTGCCCGGGTTTATTGGAGGCTCCGCCAAGCTTACACAGAAGACTCCATGACTATCTACTTGAATGTCTGAAATTTACATTTTCTACCATCTTACACCATCATACTCTTCTAGCAGCATCAATACTTTGGAGGAGGTTGTCTGCAATATTGCTGTCACCAGTTTTGCTACATTGTTCATAAAGTTGTTCACAGTTTTCATTCCAGCTTGGTATATATTCCTTTCTGTACCCACGAGGGATAAACTTCTTAGGCAGCAGTCAGAACAGCCCCGACAAATCGAGGGAAGCTTTTAGGTTCTGGCAGAATAAAACAGATATATTTATCTAGGTGGTCAGCAAAAGTCCGCCAGTCAGCCCTGCGGAAGTTCCATCTGGGTCACGGTACAGCCCCACATTGAGGATTACTGGCCTGTGCTGGCTGTGTGGGAAACTGGGTATGACTTCTGTGGATATAGGTACTGGGTGCCCTTTGGAGTCCTGGGACACAAAGCAGAGATCTGGGTTGTAATCTCTTCGCCAAGAGGCCGACCTGAAAGTTCCCAAATCCTTGGCATCATAAACCAGGTATAGATTTTCGTTTTCAGCCCAGTTGTTGGGTGCAATACCACACTCATTGTCACCTGCATAGTTCCAGTGACTGTGGTGGCTATTACAATCTCCAGCATATTTCGATGGGTGGACAGTAATTGGCAAAACACCCAGTGTCCATGGCACATTTGGTGGCTTGTAAATATTATTTATAAGGGTCTCCTCCACTTGTGTAGAGACATAATGGATCTCATTTTCTGTATTTGTTGAAATGAGACAAGCATGTTCAATATTGCTTCTTACATAGGTGGCAACACCATACACACTGTGGTACATAGCACACACAAGATCGTAGCCACAGATACCTCTTTTAGCGGGTCTTCCATAGTTGGAGCATGTGTTTCCTGGATTAGAACTATGTCAATATCATTATTTACCAGGAGTTTATATAGGTACTCGCTTTTAGCTCAGCTAATGCCTTCTGTGTCTATGGCATACTCGGATTGAAAGGTCAAGTCTTTTAATCAGTTGGTCCTGAAAAGGTCCTTTTTTTATAGCTTTTTGATTTTGATTTGCCTGCATGTTTGTAGCTAGGGAATCCCATATTTGGTCCGGCTGCCTATTCGTTCTAGCTCATTTAGCATTACCCGGGGTTGGAACATGTATGGGTGATCGGCTACGGAGCCCCACCATTAGCAGTGTTCGGCACTCTGTGTTCACACACACTTGTACACTGCCCAGCATTAAAGTCTGATGTTAATTCCACCACAGTTTGCCTCCTTTCCTGTTTTACCTGTTTCCCAGTGTATGACATGAGACACCTGTAATAAGGAGTGGCCACCCAACCCCACGAGGTTTGGACTTGGTTTCACTACATGTTGAAGACACTCACCACAGCACTCTTCAAACATCTGACAGTTCATGCAGTTTCCAAAATTCTCAAGCCAAGCCTCCAGGTCACCAAAATCTGCCATCAGTCAAACTGAGACAGATTGCATGCCTTACCCAGCACTCTCACTGTTGCTACATGCACTGTGTGTGTGTGTGTGTGTGTGTGAGAGAGAGAGAGAGAGAGAGAGAGAGAGAGAGAGAGAGAGAGACTAGGAGTCATTCCTCTCCATGTGATGCTGGTTGGTTGGTTGGTTTGTGGGGGTTGAAGGGACCAGACTTCAAAGGCCATCGGTCCCTTTTTCCACGACTGTGAAACACCCACAAGGAAGAAAAACAAGCAACGGAGATGGCAAGGGATGACACAGAACAAGAGACATAGACAAAGACCAGAAAAGAGGAATTAAAAGCACACACAGTCTTACAGACGGTGGCTGACAATGGAAACAAAAAAAAAAAGGAAAGGCCAACCACCAAGAGACACACTAGAAACCCCAATCTAAAACTGTCAGCCAAAGGCCAGACTCAACATAAAAAGAGAGACAAACCCTCAGATCGAGCGATAAAAGCCCCCTGCTCGAATAAAACTCAAAACTAAGCCTGCCATTGCAGCGTCATCCGTTAAAAGTGCAGGAAACATATCAGGCAGCGCCAACGTCTGCCTGAGCACAGTTAAAAGTGGACAGTCCAACAAGATGTGGACCATTGTCATCGCTGATCCACAGCGACATAGAGGTGGGTTCTCACGGTGCAATAAATGACGGTGCGTCAGCCAGGTGTGACCAATGCATAGCCGGCAAAGAACAACTGAGCCCTTGAGAGAGGTTCACAAGGAGAAGCGCCACACACCTGTGGTCTCCTTGATGACCCGAAGTTTGTTTGGGGAAGGCAGGGTGCACCATTCATCACCCTCAAGTACCAAGGACTTTTTGCCGCAATACCGACTGGAGATCACATTCCAGAAGGCCAATCTCCAGGGCCGGTGCACTGATAGCCTGTTTGGCCAGCATGTCAACACATTCATTACCTGGCATGCTGACATGACACGGGGTCCACACATAAGCCATGGAGCGGCCACAACAGGCAAGAGTATGGATGAACTCCTTGATGGTCATCACTAGATGAGAGCGAGGAAAACACTGGTCAATAGCTCGTAAACTGCTCAGGGAGTCACTACAGATGATGAAGGACTCACCTGAGCAGGTGCAGATATACTCTAGGGTGTGAGAGATGGCTACAAGCTCTGCAGTGGAAACACTGCAGCCATCCAGCAATGAGTGCTGGTCAAATTGTTCCCCAAGAGTAAAAGTGTAACCAACTCGACCAGCAGCCATTGAACCGTCGGTATAGACTATGGCAGAGCCGGGAAACGCGGCAAGGATGGAAAGAAAGCATTGCCAGAGGGCCTCAGAAGGGACTGAGTCTTTCAGGCCTTGTGCCAGATCTACATCTACATCTACATCCATACTCCGCAAGCCACCTGACGGTGTGTGGCAGAGGGTACCTTGAGTACCTCTATCGGTTCTCCCTTCTATTCCAGTCTCGTATTGTTCGTGGAAAGAAGGATTGTCGGTATGCTTCTGTGTGGGCTCTAATCTCTCTGATTTTATCCGCATGGTCTCTTTGTGAGATATACGTAGGAGGGAGCAATATACTGCTTGACTCTTCAGTGAAGGTATGTTCTCGAAACTTTAACAAAAGCCCGTACCGAGCTACTGAGCGTCTCTCCTGCAGAGTCTTCCACTGGAGTTTATCTATCATCTCCGTAACGCTTTCACAATTACTAAGTGATCCTGTAACGAAGCGCGCTGCTCTCCGTTGGGTCTTCTCTATCTCTTCTATCAACCCTATGTTGTACGGATCCCACACTGCTGAGCAGTATTCAAGCAGTGGGCGAACAAGTGTACTGTAACCTGCTTCCTTTGTTTTCGGATTGCGTTTCCTTGGGATTCTTCCAATGAATCTCAGTCTGGCATCTGCTTTACCAACGATCAACTTTATATGATCATTCCATTTTAAATCACTCCTAATGCGTACTCCCAGATAATTTATGGAATTAACTGCTTCCAGTTGCTGACCTGCTATTTTGTAGCTAAATGATAAGGGATCTACCTTTCTATGTATTCGCAGCACATTACACTTGTCTACATTGAGATTCAGTTGCCATTCCCTGCACCATGCGTCAGTTCGCTGTAGGTCCTCCTGCATTTCAGTACAATTTTCCATTATTACAACCTCTCGATATACCACAGCATCATCCGCAAAAAGCCTCAGTGAACTTCCGATGTCATCCACAAGGTCATTTATGTATATTGTGAATAGCAACGGTCCTACGACACTCCCCTGCGGCACACCTGAAATCACTCTTACTTCAGAAGACTTCTCTCCATTGAGAATGACATGCTGCGTTCTGTTATCTAGGAACTCTTCAATCCACTCACACAGTTGGTGTGATAGTCCATATGCTATTACTTTGTTCATTAAACGACTGTGGGGAACTGTATCGAACACCTTGCGGAAGTCAAGAAACACGACGTCTACCTATGAACCCGTGTCTATGGCCCTCTGAGTCTCGTGGACAAATAGCACGAGCTGGGTTTCACATGACCGTCTTTTTCGAAACCCATGCTGATTCCTACAGAGTAGATTTCTAGTCTCCAGAAAAGTCATTATACTCGAACATAATAAGTGTTCCAAAATTCTACAACTGATTGACGTTAGAGATATAGGTCTATAGTTCTGCACATCTGTTCGACGTCCCTTCTTGAAAACGGGGATGACCTGTGCCCTTTTCCAATCCTTTGGAACGCTACGCTCTTCTAGAGACCTACGGTACACCGCTGCAAGAAGGGGGGCTAGTTCCTTCGCGTTCTCTGTGTAAAATCGAACTGGTATCCCATGAGGTCCAGCGGCCTTTCCTCTTTTGAGCGATTTTAATTGTTTCTCTATCCCTCTGTCGTCTATTTCGATATCCACCATTTTGTCACCTGTGCAACAATCTAGAGAAGGAACTACAGTGCAGTCTTCCTCTGTGAAACAGCTTTGGAAAAAGACATTTAGTATTTCGGCCTTTAGTCTGTCATCCTCAGTTTCAGTACCATTTTGGTCACAGAGTGTCTGGACATTTTGTTTTGATCCACCTACCGCTTTGACATAAGACCAAAATTTCTTAGGATTTTCTGCCATGTCAGTACATAGAACTTTACTTTCGAATTCATTGAACGCCTCTCGCATAGCCCTCCTCACACTAAATTTCGCTTCGCGTAAGTTTTGTTTGTCTGCAAGGCTTTGGCCATGTTTATGTTTGCTGTGAAGTTCCCTTTGCTTCCGCAGCAGTTTTCTAACTCGGTTGTTATACCACGGTGGCTCTTTTCCATCTCTTACGATCTTGCTTGGCACATACTCATCTAACACATATTGTACGATGGTTTTGAACTTTGTCCACTGATCCTCAACACTATCTGTACTTGAGACAAAACTTTCGTGTTGAGCCGTCAGGTACTCTGTAATATGCTTTTTGTCACTTTTTCCAAACAGAAAACTCTTCCTACCTTTTTTAATATTTCTATTTACAGGTGAAATCACCAATGCAGTAACCGCTTTATGATCACTGAATCCCTGTTCTGCGTTAACTGTTTCAAACAGTTCTGGTCTGTTTGTCACCAGTAGGTCTAGTATGTTATTGCCATGAGTCGGTTTTCTGTTTAACTGCTCAAGGTAGTTTTCAGATAAAGCACTTAAAAAGATTTCACTGGATTCTTTGTCCCTGCCACACGTTATGAATGTCTCCCAGTCTATATCCGGCAAATTAAAATCTACACCCAGAACTATAACATGGTGGGGAAATCTACTCGAAATATTTTCCAAATTATCCTTCAGGTGCTCAGCCACAACAGCTGCTGAGCCAGTGGGCCTATAGAGACATCCAATTACCATGTCTGAGCCTGCTTTAACCGTGACCTTCACCCAAATTATTTCACATTTCGGATCTCCTTCGATACTATTGGACTTCTTATCGCTATAAACACGCCTCCCCCTTCACTGTCCAGCCTGTCTCTGCGGTATACATTCCAATCTGAGTTTAGGATTTCATTACTGTTTACGTCTGGTTTCAGCCAACTTTCTGTCCCTAGTACAATGTGGGCACTGTGACCGTTTATTAATGAGAGCAGTTCTGGGACCTTTCTATAGACGCTCCTGCAGTTTACTATTAGCGCATTAATATTGTTATTCCCTGTTGCATTTTGCCTACTTTTACCTTGCCGCATCTCAGGAGGCGTCTTGTCGGGCCTAGGGAGGGAATTCTCTAACCTAAAAAACCCACATGTGCACTCCACACGTACTCCGCTACCCTTGTAGCCACTTCCGGCGTGTAGTGCACGCCTGACCTATTCAGGTGGACCCTACATCTCTCCACCCGATAGCGGAGGTCGAGAAATTTGCACCCCAGATCTCCGCAGAATCGTGTGAGTCTCTGGTTTAAGCCTTCTACTCGGATCTAAACCAGAGGACCATGATCAGTTCTGGGAACGATACTACAAATAGTTAGCTCAGATTCCACCCCAAGATTGAGGCTTTCCGTCTTCACCAACTCCGGCAACTGCCCGTATGAACTAAGGATGACCTCTGAACCCAGACGGCAGGAGTCATTTGTGCCGACATGAGCAACAATTTGCAACAGTCAGGTGCACTCGGTGCTCTATCGCCGCCGGCAGGGCCTGCTCCACATCTCGGATGAAACTCCCCGGCAAGCAGGCAGAGTGAACATTGGCCTTCTTCCCTGACCTTCCCGCTATTTCCCTAAGGGTCTCCACCACCCGCCTAACGTTGGAGCTCCCAATAACTAATATTCCCCTCCCCCCGTGTGCCTCTTGACCTTGCTGAAGGAGCGGCCACATGTCCACTCACAGGCAGAGCGGGCGATGCCAAAGGTCAGCCTGCACATTGACCCTCCGCCTCGTGCGACGTGAACGCCACCAAACCTGCCACTCCCCTTGGGGAGAGGGTGGGCCAACCGCGCCTTGTGCCTGCGAAGATGTCTCGACAGCAGGGACCGTGGGCGAAGCATGTAACACCTGGGGTGTACCATGCGACGCACCAGACTCCCCACTGCCGCTACACTCCGAGGCAGCAGCCTGAAGACAGCTGACCGTGGCCATCAGCACTGTTCGCGAACAGTGGCCAGCTCCTCCTGCGTCCGTACACAGCAGTCACACATCGTATCCATCCTAAGAAATCGCTTTACTGTAGAGAGTTAATCAACTTTTAACTAGACTGCTAATTCACTAAAGGCGGCTGATAGTTGACTAAACTGTGGTTACTAGACACTTCTTGTAGAAAACAATGAAAATAGCACTACCTGTCTCTGGATTGAATTGAAAACAAACACTAGCACTACTGGCACTATGGTTGACTAAAGGGACTCACTCTGACTGTATTCAAAACAAACACGAAATCTGTGGAACACTATTACTAGCACTTGACAATTAAAGCTTCCTAAAAGCAAAAACACACAGAAGAAGAAGTGACAAGTAAAAAAAAAATACAGTTAATACCCAAATTACCGTAGCTCGCTGCACAGCAGATGTGACACAGTTACGACAACACTCCAGCTGAAGGCACGGGCGGGGCGCACACCACAGGGGTATATGTATATGGGCCCGGAAAAGAGGTGGGACAGGGAAAAACTCAAGCCCAGAGAGATGAGACTGGACGCAAACCGCAATTGGACACCCTGATCAGGGATGCCATTTGGGAAGATGGATGACCAAGTTGGGGAACAGGAGATGGTAATTTGAATGCCCAGGCAAGCTACAAACATGTGCAGCATAAGCGACCAGTAGTCATTGGTGCTGGATGCACAATGGAGGGACACAAGCCTCCACAAATATGCTGTTGATGGGGCTTGTGCGGAAAGCTCCAGTTGCGAGTCAGATCCCGCAATGAAGTATGGGTTAAAGCAGCTGCAATGCAGAAGGCGATGCCGAAACATAAGCCAGGCTCCCATAATCGAGACGGGACTGAATCAACGCCTGATACAGTCGTAGAAGGGTAGACCAATAGGCATCCCAGCTGGTGTGTCTCAAGCAACGAAGAACGTTAAGATGTCTCCAGCATGTTTGTTTAAGCTGCTGAGTATGAGAGAGCCAAGTCAACCGGGTATCAAAACGCAATCGCAAAAACCGATGCGTTTCCACCACGGCAAGAGGTTCGCCATCGAGATAAAGCCATGGCTCATGGTGAACAGTGTGACACCGGCAGAAATGCATGACGCAAGACTTGGCAGCCGAAAACTGGAAGCCGCGCATTGCAGCCCAAGACTGTGACTTGCTGATAGCGCCTTGCAGCTGCCGTTCAGCAATTGAATTTCCAGTGGAGCTGTAATACAGGCAAAACTCATCAGCATACAGAAGCTGATACAGATGGTCCCACAGCTGCAGCGAGCCCATTGATAGCAACTAAGTAGAGGCAGACACTCAAGACAGAGCCTTGCGGGACCCCATTTCCTGGACTCGGGAGGAACTATGGGAGGACCAAACTTGCACATGGAAGGAACGAAGTGACAGAAAATTTTGAATAAAAGTCGGGAGTGGGCCTCTCAGATCCCACCGCATGTCAAAAAAGACGGCAACCAGATGCTGACGGTGGGTAAATGCCATACGGATGGCAGACTCCAGGCAGACCAGATTATTGGTGGCAGAGCGGCCCTTATGGAACCCACCCTGAGATGAAGCTAGAAGGCCCCGAGACTGAAGTAGCCAACTCAACCTCCGGCTCACCATGTGTTCGAGCAGAACATTGGTGAGGTTAATGGGGCAGTAGCTGTCCACCTCCAGTGGGTTCTTGCAAGGTTTCAACACTGGTATGATGATGCTTCCCTGCCATTGTGATGGGAACTCACCCTCATCCCAGATACGGTTGAAAAGGTCGAGGTGGTGTCGATGGCAGTCCACCGAGACGTGTTTGAGCATCTGATAGTGGATGCAATCTGGCCTGGGAGCCATATCAGGGCAAGCAGCTAGAGCACTTTGGAATTCCCACTCACTGAATGGAGCATTATTTTATTCAGGGTGGTGCATATGGAATGAAAGGCTCCGATGTTCCAACCGCTCTTTCAGGGAGCAGAAGGCCAGCGGGTAATTCGTAGTAGCGGAACTCTGAGCATAATGCTCTGTTAGAGTTCTGCAATCGTGTCTGAAGATTCAGTACAGATTGCTCCATTCAGGGAAAGCCCAGGTACGCTGTCGGGGGGTCTGATATCCATAGAGTCACCTAATCTTGGTCCAAACATGTAATGGAGAGATATGGATGCCAATGGTGGAGACATACCTTTCCCAGCACTCCTGCTTCTGTCGGCGAATAAGGCGTTGGGCTCGGGCATGGAGCCGCTTAAAGGTATGGAGGTGTTAAGAGTGGTGGGTGCCACTTATGATGTTGGAGATCTGCCTGCGATCTCTAATCGCCTCAGCAATCTCTGGTGACCACCAAGGCACTGTCCTCTGCTGAGGGGAGCCGGAAGAATAGGGAATTGCAGATTCTGCTGCAGAAACGATGCCCAGTGGTTATCGTATGAATCACCACATCAATGGAGACATGAGAAACAGGCTCAATAGTGACAATGGAGGCAAACGAGTCCCAGTCAGCCATCTGGGGAGGTGCCCAGAAGAGTGACGCTCTGACAGTGACAGAAAGATTGGAAAGTGGTCACTACCGCACAAGTCATCATGCACACTCCATTCAACAAACAGTAGAAAGCTAGGGCTGCAGACCAAAAGGACGATAGCTGAGTAAGTGCCATGCGCCACACTGAAATTTGTGGAGGCACCATTATTTAAGAGAGAAAGATCGAGCTGTGCCAATACTTGCTCAACGACAGTGCCTCGGCCTGTTGCCACCAATCCCCCCCCACAAAGGATTATGGCCGTTTAAATCGCCCAGTAAGAGAAAAGGTGGTGATAGATGGGATATCAGCACAGCCAATATATGCTGTGGGACATCACCATCGAGTGGGAGACAAATACTGCAGACACTTAACAGCCTGAGGTGTCCACACCTGGAACAGCAACAGCCTCTAAAAGTGTTTGAAGAGGTACACACTCACTGTAAAGAGAGTTAAGGATGTAGACACAAGCTCCACCAGATATCCTCACATAAGCTGCCCGATTCTTATAATAACCCCAACAGCTACCAAGGGCAGGGGTTCGCATTGCCAGAAACCAAGTTTTCTGGTCAGCAATGCTGAAGAAAGGGTGAAGGCTGATAAGTTGTTGGACCTCAGCAAGATGGTGGAAAAAACCGCCACAATTCTACTGGAGGATAATATGATCACGGGGTTGGGATGGCACTGAACACTCAATGAGGCGATTTACACCACAGGGTCACCTGCTGCCACCAAGGTATTGCCAGAGCAGTCCATATCTATTGTGTCTGAGGGTCCAACACGATCTAGGTCCTCAGCGGATGCCAGAATCTCCACCTCATCCCCAGACTCAGTTTGTAGGTAGTGGTGGTATGAGTACCACCGCAATTTCCTTTTTTCTTGGGGGTCTTCGGTTTCGATTTCTTGTGCTGTTCCTTGGGTTGCTCTAGCTGGGAGGGCTTCTTTGATTCGGTCTCCGGGACTGAGGAGGACCGCGAAGCCCTACGACCAGCTACCTGTGGCTACTTCAGCCACTGGCGGGTGTCCGCTTTGCCACTGGTAGGAACCTGGGAAGGGATGACCCAAGTGAGCCCTTCCGAGCGAGAGAAGCCGAAAAAGACTTACGCTCCTCCAGCTTAGAAGTGGCGACTGATGTCCCCGATGGTTGCGGGGGTGATGCTCCCGAGGTAGGTGGTGCGGGAGCAACAGGGAGGGAAGTGCCCCCACCATCAAGGGGGGCAAGTGTAGTCTTACAGCTCTGAGAGCTGACTGGAATTGGTGCAACGGATGGGGCTGTAACAGTAGTGAAAGTGGCAGCATAAGATGTTGTCATGTGCACGGGATGGAGCCTTTCAAATTTCCTTTTAGCCTCAGTGTAGGTCAGTCGGTCCAGGGTCTTGTATTCCATTATTTTCCTTTCCTTCTGTAGAATCCTACAGTCCAACAAGCAAGGGGAATGGTGCTCGTACATACCAGGTACCAGGGAGAATAAGATTCACTGCCATCCTTAGCCCGGCATTCCTCCTATGGTGTGACCAGGAAGGGGAACGATTGGGGGTCATATTTCTTAGCATTAAAGGTAGACCTCCACCGCTTAGAGACTGCTGGCGTTGGAACACCAGCAAGAGATGATGTACCATGCTTCATTGCATGTCATCCGCCCTGATGCCACCCACTCTGAACAAGGGCCTCCTCACGGGCGCCACCCAGCTGCAGCAAGGGCCACCTGGCAGGATGGCCATTGCCGCTAATCCCCATGGCCCAGGCAGAAAGGCATCTACTCCTTGGCATACGTGGGGAGTTAAGGGTATAGGCATCAGCAGAGCAATCCCTATGTTGTCAGGGGGTTACAGCCAACAGGGTACATGGCGGCCCCACCACAACATACTGGCTACCGTGCTGGATATTAGGTGCAAACGAGTCCATGGATGTCATTGGCGCAGAATGTGACACTGCATAGTGCATGGCGGAAACTTCACCCAGGAATGCATCCTCGCCCAAGAGATGGAGAATGAACAGCACTGCAATGCACCGACGAATAAAGTTCACTGCACACCAAAACCTGATGAAGTCACTATCACGGCAGGGTGGGTGAAGCATCATCAACACAAAGTCTTTGTTGTAAGTGACTGGTCCTCTGATGGTGTGGAAGAAGACCAGAAGAAAAAGAATGGGTTTCTCTTACCCAATAATATATGGGTGATAACTGTATATCCTTCAAGCTGAAGCAAGACAAATATTCTCTCATCACTGCTAACACACCCTGATGAAGTCTGCTTTTAACATATGTGTGTATTTTCAAAACTGCAAGTACCAGTGACTGCAAGGATACTGCAAGGTGTCAATGGTGTTAACCTAGTTGACATTCTGTAAAAAGCAGTGAAATCCCCTGCCAGAGAAAGTAAAACTAAATACCGTATTAATGTTTGATGATGTCACTGTGGAAAACCAGGATTAAATTCTAAATATTTCTGTTTTGGTCATTTAATTGGTGTTGACATTTTATTTGAGTTGGACATTATTCCAGAAACAGTTGGTGAGAGAAACGCAAACCCCATTACAGCCTTCAAAAAAGACAGTTTGAATTTAAAACAGATTTACCAGTAGGGGTTGATAAGTCACTCGATGAATTTTTAAAGATATGTGGAGATTGCTGGAACCACACACATTATAGGTTTCTTGTTATTAATAAAACAAGAAAACTGAATGCAACTTCCAGATCTTCCTATAAATATAGCTCTGAAAGATGTGGGTACATTACCTCCCTTACTCTCCACACATGGCTTCTTGCAACTTCTGGTTGTTTCCAAAACTGAAGATGCCACTGAAAGGATCCCGTTTTGAGAGTAGAGAAGAGATAATGCAGAACACGACGACGGAGCTGAACACTATTCCAAAAGAAGATTTCCAGAGATGTTTCCAACAGTGGGAGGATCGATTTGCTAAGTGTGTCCAAGCACAAGGGGTCTACTTTGTAGGGGATTAGGGTCCCAACTCTGTCAGGTATTCGAAATATTTTTTCTGGCCAAAGGTCAGATATTTCCTAGACAGGCCTTGTACATCGCACCATAGCCAAGTTCGCACGCATTCTGGGCATTCCACCTGAAAGGATGGGTATACATACTCAGAGAATTCTTTTATACATAGATGGAAAATTTCAGTCTCGTGAACATAATGTTAAGGATCTAGAGACGTATATCCAAACCCTTCTAAGACTGATCCATGAATTAGATGCTATGGTTACTCCACTTGAAAAGAACATAAATGACTTAATAATAAAGGTTAAACAATGGAAACTCCAGGATGGAATGTAACAATATTGTCGCCTTGCAAACCGCACTGCATGCTCTACTTACGAGCCACATTGTATCAACTGTCTTGGCTGTCCACAACAAACGGCCACAAAACCACGCTGATTGTTAGTGCAGTATCTTATGTCCCACATTACTCCTGCAAATATAATTAATCCTATATTTTCAAATTGATCACTCTCCCTGTGCCATTTCACCTTTGATCCTTGTGACTTCCCGCCAATTTAAAAGAGTTTTTGCATATCGCTATCATCAACTCTCTCAGATTTCATATTTTTTCCCCGTTGGCATCCATTACACCCTTTTCCTATATTTCCACATGTATTTAGGTATATTTTTGCGAAATTTTTTGGACGTTACTCTACATTATTTACGTAATTTTTTGCGTTTTTCACTACCATGGATCCTTGCTCCTTCCATCTGTGTTAATACAGAAAAGTCTCCTTATCCATACCCAGATCCCAGTCCCACATACTGTTCCTGTGTTGTTGCTTGGCACATGGAATCCCCCCCCTAATGACCTTACCGTCAAATTACCTATCACTGGCTGGCACCCCTCCTTCCACAATGACCTCCACCTGTTCAAATTCTGCCAATCCTTAGCCCTCACCAACATAGTCTTGCAAAACCCATATCAACCAAGCCCAAATCTCCTTGCAGTACATTCTCTCCATCCGCAAGATTCTCAAAACTATCCATCCTGCTCACTTCCTACTCCCGCCTTGGAGTGCCACTGTCCACCACCTCTACAACAATCTCCAAACCTCCTCTATGCCCCTTCATAGCTGACAAATCCTGTATCACAGACCTACTACACTTACCCCACCCTCCAAAACTTCCTTCCACCACCACGCAGAATCCAGAACCTAAACAGACCTGCAACACAGTCATGAACCTTTCCTCCAGAATCCTTTGCCCCACAGAAACATCAGTCGTTTTCAAAGGCCTCACCTTTTGCTCCACTCCCAAGATCAATCATGCAGGACTTGTTAAAGACCTTATCTCCTTCTCCCAGTCCGTACAGTGGAAACACTTTTTCGCTACCAACCTGACCAATCAGACTCAACCAAAGACCAGTATTGAACCTTGCCTAACTCAGTTCAGTCCTCCATATAACCATGATCCACCCACACTGCCCCCAAACCACCCCCTGTTAACTTTCCAGAATTTCTTAATCTCGAACCTTGCCTCACCATCATTCCCCAAATTACTCAACATGCAAACTAACCTTACATCCGCAGAAAAAAATCAGAGTCCACCATCTAAAAACTGATCCCGACCTCATAATCCTACCTGCGGATGAAGGCTCCACCACTGTTGTTCTGAACTACAAGGACTACAAGGCAGAAGAACCCCACCAGCTGTCAGACACTACCACCCACCAACCTTGCCACAGTGATCCCATTCCAGTAATACAGCAGCATCTGCAGCCACTACTCAAATCCTTAGGCCCATCCCAGAACCTCTCTCCAGAGTCCACCTCTCTACTCACTCCTACCACTCCCCGTTCTTCTACCTTCTACATGCTTCCTAAAGTCCATGAACCTAACCACCCAGGACGCCCCATTGTGGCTGGTTACTGTGCCTCCACTGAGAGAATCTCTGCTCTCATAGACCAACACCTTCATCCTATTACCCGGAACCTAACTCCTAAATAAAAGATGCCAACCATTTCCTCCACCTACTGTCTACAGTTCCTGTCTCTTTACCACATGATGCCCTACTCATCACTATTGATGCCACCTCCCTGAACACTAACACTCCTAATGTTCGTGGCCTTAGTGCTACTGGACACTACCTTTCCCAATGCCCAATGAATTTTAAACCATCAACTTCCTTCCTACTCCCAATGACCAATTACATTCTCACGCACAATTACTTCTCGTTTGAAGGCATTACCTAAAACAAATACAGGGTACGGCTATGGGCACCTGCATGTCACCATCTTATGCCAACCTATTCATGGGCAGTTTAGAGGAATCCTTCCTAAACACCCAGAATCCTAAACCCCTCACCTGGTTCAGATTCACTGATGACATCTTTGATCTGGATTGAAAGTGAGGACACCCTATCTGCATTCCTCCAGAACCTCAACAAGTTCTCCCCCATTTGCTTCACCTGATCCTATTCAACCCAACAAGCCACCTTCCTAGATGTTGACCTCCACCTCAAAGATGACTACATCAATACCTCCGTCCATATCAAACCTACTAACCACCAGCAATACCTCCACAGCGACACCTGTCATCTGTTCCATACCAAGAAGCCACTTCTGTGGAGCCTAGCCACCCATGGTCATCGCATCTGTTGTGACGAGCGAGCAGTCCCTCTCGAATTAAACCGATAGGTCTCACTGAAGCCGTCACTGACCGTAATTATCCTCCCAACTTTGTACAAAAACAAATCTCCTGTGCCTTACCTTTCCAGTCTCCCACCACCTCCCAAAGCCCCACTGTCTGGCCACAGAGGAGCATTCCCCTCGTAACTAAGTACCTCCGGGACTGGGGCAACTGAGTTACATTGTCCACCACGATTTTGATTACCTCTCGTCATGTCCTGAAATGAGAAACGTCATGCCCACTGTCCTTCCCACCCCTCCTACAGTGTTATTCTGCCGTCCACCGAACCTACACAATATACTTGTCCATCGTTACAGAACCTGTGCTCCCAATCTCTTACCTCTTGGCTCATACCCCTGTAATAGACCTAGATGCAAGACCTGTCCCATACATCCTCCTACCACCATCTACTCCAGTCCCACTCACATCATCTATCCCATCAGAGGCAGGACTACCTGTGAAGCCAGTCATGTGATTTACAAGGTAAGCTGCAATCACTGTGTTGCATTCTATGTAGGTATGACAATCGACAAGCTGTCTGTCCACATGAACGGCCAGCAACAAACTGTGGCCAAGAAGCTAGTGGATCACCCTGTTGCTGAGCATGCTGCCAAACACGATATCCTTCATTTCAATGACTGCTTCACAGCCTGCGCCATACGGATCCTTCCCGCTAACACTAACTTTTCTGAATTGTGCAGGTGGGAACTTTCCCTGCAATGCAACCTATGTTCCCATAACCCTCCTGGCCTCAACCTTTGTTAGTCGCTGTCCTCACCCATCGAGCCACTCCCCTGTTCCCATTCCAGCACTACACAGCCATCATTCCACCACCACACCTAGTCTTTTTCATTCATCTGTTTTATTTTTTTGTTTATTTCTATCTACTTCCCTCCTTTTCCACTACTTCCCCTCCCCCCCTCCCCACATCTCCCCTGCCTGCAGCCCGACCTGCAGCGCTTCACTGTCCACCATCCCCATCATACGAGGGATATCCACAAACTACATTACGTTTTCATTTGTGTCCGTTAGGGGCAGGGCTAGTGCGGCCATCTTGGTGTCATGGCATTCCGCCGCTCAGCCGGCATCCTGCCATGCTAGTGAGAGGTTCGTGCTGTACTCCGTTGAGTTACTGTGACAGTTTGAAATGTCAGCGTTAATTGAAAATGCCGTGAAGTGTGAAGTGCGTGCTGTAATAAGGTTTCTGACTGCAAAAAACTGTACACCAATAGAAATCTATCGGCAGCTTTGTGAAGTGTATGGGGACACTTAAGGTGGAGTGCGTCAATGGGTCATGAAATTAAAAAATGGCTGAACTAACATTCACGACGAAGAGCGAAGTGGAAGACCCAGCATAGTGACTGCCGAACTTGTCGAAAAAGTCGATGCTGCGGTCCGTGAAAACTGTAATTTCACAATAACAGAACTCTCTATGAGTTTTCCACAAATTTCACGAAGTTTGTTGCACGAAATCATTACCGAAAAGCTTGATTACCACAAGTTTTGTGCAAGATGGATACCAAAAATCTTGACAGAGATTCACAAAAATCAGCGAATGGCTGCAGCGTTAACGTTTTTGGACGCTTACGAGAAATATGGTGACTCATTACTCGATCGCATCGTTACTGGTGACGAAACGTGGGTTAAGCATGTGAACTGCGAGACAAAATTGCAGTCAATGCAGTGGGGGCACACACATTCCCCCCAAAAGCCCAAGAAATGCATGCAGACAATGTCGGCAAGGAAGGTGATGGCGACTGTTTTTTGGGACAGAAATGGTGTGATTTTTGTGGATTTCCTGGAAAGAGGCACTACAACAAACTCTCAAAGGTATTGCCAAACTCTGCACAACCTCAGAAGAGCAATACAAAACAAGCGCAGGGGAAAGTTGGGCTCAAAGATCTTGCTGATTCACGACAACGCCTGGGCCCACATGGCAAATGCCACTCATGAAGTTCTCGAATCTTTTAAGTGGGAGTTGTTTCCTCATCTGCCATACAGTCCTGACCTGGCACCGAGTGACTTCCACTTATTCCCAGCAATGAAGAAGTGGTTGGGTATGCAGCATTTTGATGACTACGCACAGCTTCAAGAAGAGGTAACCACGTGGTTGAAGGCGCAGGTGGCTGAATTTTACGATGAAGGAATTTCCAAGCTCGTCCATTGCTACGATAAGTGCCTTAATTTAAATGGCAACTATGTAGAAAAGTAGCATTTAAGTGTGGCTTTCATCTGTATATAATAAAAAAAATTCCAATACTTTATTTATTTTTAATTCCAAAACATAATGTACTTTGTGGATAGCCCTCGTACTATCCCTCCCCCTCTCCTCCCCAGCCTCCCCCTTTCCCACATCCAGTCACCACTACCGTAATGCACTGGTGCTGCTGCTCACAGTGTGGTTTCAGTTGTCTGTGACTGCAGTCGTGTGTGTGCGTATATGTGTATGTTGTTGACAAAGGCTGTTGACCGAAAGCTTTAAGTATGAAAATCCTTTTGTTGTGCCTATCTGCGACTCAGCATCTCTGCTACATGGTGAATAACAACTTTCGTTCTCATAATATAATTAAAAAGGTTGATAGACTGCACCCTGCAAAGGAGTCTATTTAGTATATAACAAGATGTCCACTAAGCATAAGATCATGGTGTCGTGGAGGCTTCTTGAGAGAAGTTATAACTGCTAAGGTTAGGACATCTGAATTTAGAGCAGACTCTGAGAGAAACCTTTAAACTAGTTCCTTGATCTCTCAAAGAAATTATACAACAATGATGGCATTGCTGATTTCATTAACCACCACAGCAATGCGAGAACAGACAAAACGTTCAGTGTGAGTGGTGAAAAACCATACATGTTGGGCATGCAGCCAATAAATTTAAAAGAAGAAACAAACCAAACATAGCAAAATGAAAACGACAGCAATCAGTGTTCATAATAATGCACTCATGGATCCGGTATAGTATAGTATTAAAATGTTGGACCCGCGAAACAGAAATTTAAAGTGAATGATGTGGTGCATATCTAAAAACATAAGACATAATTTGAGAAGTCATACCTCCTAAACTGGTCAAATGAGATATTCACTGTTTCCAGGATATAGTGAACAAATCCCAGAACTTACATCTTAAAGGATAGCAGTAGCACTGAAATTTCAGGGCATGTTTACACAGAGAAATTGCAAAAGAGCTCAGAACTACTTGTGTTTCTCATAGAGTGCATCATAAGATGTCAAAGGAATAGAACACTGCTTAATGGCTTGGTTTCCTTGCAACACAAAACAGCTGGACTGATGCTAATGATTTGCTACATAATTAGGTGCAAAGAGCACAACTAGCACAGTAGCATAACATGCACAGTATGAGATACATTACAAGAAGTGGTGATATTCTCCAGTCGAATGGCACATTCTAGGATATAATTACTGTGGACCTAATACAAAGCTTCAAAAAGTTTGGTGATTAGGGGATTAACATGCTTCACAAGGTAAGTTTGGATTATGACACTGCATATGCAAAACATAAAAATCTCATAGGACAGTGATGTATGCAGCTAAAAGCACCCTGAAGCATAAATGACCCGTTAAAGCATCCAGGGTTCTGCCGATATCCAAGACATCAGGTGGAATTATCCCCTTCGTCATTCCTGCCCTTACAGGTCTCTTAGCGATGGGGTCACTGAGTGGTGGTACTGCAGCTATTATTAGAACAGTCAAGAATGCACAGAACTAGAAAAATTCAGCATTCCAAGATTCTGTAGTGTGTTTATGCACGATACATTACCGAAGACTATGTGGAAAGCCAGAGAATGTGGAACTGTGAATTGAGATGTTGCCAGGGGACCAGGAACCCAATGGGTGGCGTATGTTACAAAAAATATGAACTACATCTACTATTCCAACTCATTTGGCGGCCTGCAGACACCAGAAGAGTTACAATGATACTTCACAAACAGAATACATGTGTTCTACAATTTTCATCACTACCAAGACTTCAATATTTACCCATGTGGACTTCTGTGCATCATGTTCCTTCCGATGTTTATGAAAAAGCATATATAAGTAGGTGCATTAAGCATCCACATGTCAATAGAGGTTCAGATGCACTCTGACTTTAAAAGAATGATTATCACTGACAATCACATATTATGTGCAAATTACTTCCCACTGATTGATTTAAGCAGTAGATAGTGGAGTACTGGACTGGGGACATACAACAGCATTCGGAATATCACAGAGGCTAACAATAAACTTCATCTGAAAATTAATGGCAGAAAAGAATTGTGGAGATAGAGCATGGTGCATATGATACTGACGATGTAAATGACGTTTTAAAACAGTCTGCAAAAAGGATTGTGCTATGTGCAAACATCAATAAACTTGAATCTGAAATAAAGACAATGAGTGCAACAATTGATTTTAATCAGAAAGTTTCAATAGGACGGCTACTGGGTTTCACAAAAGGACGGGTTTTGAAGAAGAATCCTAATAAATTCTACAGATCTGGCCAGTCAGTGGATGAACTTCCTGTTAACACAATCTGTGCCCAGTGCAAAATCGCAAAAACCTCTTATCTCAATAATAGATTTATTTACAATTTATGAATTCTTTCCATCAGTGGGAACAGGATATAAGGTCGTTGAGACCCCTACTATGCTATTTACCTCCCAGTAACAGTTCAGACACTGGACTATCTGAAGCTACATATTGTGGACCAGGATAATCAACTTGTCGATTTTCATGGTGAGGAAATCATTGTATTGCTGCATCTAAAGCAGAACAAGCAGTGACCCTGAACATGCAGAGACCCAAAGTCAGGACCGAAAGCAATAATGATGACCTTCAGTCAGCCAGAAGGTAGAAGTCGAAGGTAGAAGTGACAATGACAATCTTCAACTTGTTAGAATTGGAAGTGGTGGTTCAACCAGCCAGGACTCACAACAGCCTCCAGCTCCCTAGCATCCATGTATTGTCAACTCTCTATGTGGCACTTCGCAACAGAACATCAAGGAAATAATACTTGCAAGTCAGTAGGTCTGAGACGTCACAGCAACATTGTTTGATGTAATTAACCTGGAAGAATACGACAAGCGTATTACATGCCACGAACACTTCTCACATAAACCTTATGCTTGAATCACATTTAACAAGAATGATGAAATTAGGACTGTCGTTCAACACCAAGAAGATTTAACCCTCCATGCTAAAGTTTCATATATCTCGTGTTATCATTTATGAAAAGGTTGTACTGATACCGTGGCATTGAACCTTACATGTAATGCTTTAGTGTTCCTGTTTTATGAGATGCGATACAAACTTAACAGGGTTGGGATTGACTGTACATGCAATGTAGACATAGCATCAGCTCTTAAAATGTGTCTGCTTCTCTCTTGGATTTGAACAATTCAGAAAGTGCTGGATGCTTCATAGACAAGCTAGTGGTTAGAACAGTGGAAGATTACAAGAGATTTACTGCCTCTACAACTGTTTATGGGATACTTTGAAGACATGCAGTTTATTGTTATGAATGCTAAACAGGAACTTATTCTGCTACGGAGTGCAAAGAATAACAACTCAAACATTCAAGGAGCTCAAGAGGAGAACAAGATCACAATCAGTAAAATAATGTGGAAAATGCCACACATCACTGTATTGAATGAGCAGCATTTGAAGCTTTTACAAGTTCAACTGTCTGTTCATGGGATCTTTTAAATACCCTGTCCTACTGACTGCAAGCAGATAAACATGGGCTATTAAAACCTCTGTTCATTTGGGGATGCTCACATTCATTATAGGTGCATTTCAGTCCAATAGAAGAGGAAATATAGCAAATGATTCCAAAATTCTACTGATAATTTTCAACTGCAATGGAATGAAAATGTATACAGTATAGCATTTGACAGGCATGCAAGATTCTGTGCTACTTACTATGAAGAGGAAGGATGTCTACTAAGCCCACAAAAATTCAAGGAGCAGGCACCAATTTTCATAATACACTGCTCAAAACAGAAGAGATAATTAAATGTGGACCTACAAATGAATTTGAATCTTTAGCAAATTTCCCTGAACACACTGCAGTGTATGCTGTAGTTCTACATGACCATGTTGTCAACTATTGCCCATTCACTTAGATTAGATTAGATTAGATTTACTTTCATTCCAATTGATCCGTAGTGAGGAGGTCCTCCTGGATGTGGAACATGTCAGAAAAACAACAATACATGACAAATATTTACAACTAAAACAAATAAGCTAATGTACCATTCCACAGGTCCCAAGTGGAATGATCGTCATTTTTAATGAACACTAAGAGTCATTTTACAAATACTAATGCACTGAATTTAAAATAAAAAACGTTTTTTATTTATTTATAAGGTAATAAACATGTAATACAACTACTGTAATACTTATTTACAATGAACACATTACTGCACTGAAATGGTGCAGAAGTTAGATTATACTTACACACACACACACACACACACACACACACACACACACACACACACACACAAATTTTCAGTGAACACATTACTGCACTGAAATTGTGCAGAAGTTATGTTGTACTTATATACAAATCAGTTGGTTTTACTAAGAAATTCATCAATGGAGTAGAAGGAGTTGGCCACCAATAAATCCTTTAGGCTTCTCTTAAACTGAATTTCATTGGTTGTTAAGCTTTTTATGGCTGCTGGCAAGTTATTGAAAATGTGTGTTCCTGAATAATGCACACCTTTTTGTACAAGACTAAGTGACTTTAAATTCTTGTGAAGATTATTCTTATTTCTAGTATTGATTCCATGAATTGAGCTGTTGGTTTGAAAAAGTGATATATTTTTAATGACAAATTTCATTAAGGAATAAATATACTGGGAAGCTGTAGTTAGTATCCCTAGTTCCCTAAACAGGCTTCTGCAGGATGTTCTTGAGTTCACACCACATACAATTCTTACTGCACGTTTTTGTGCCCGGAAAACTTTAGCTTGGCTTGATGAATTACCCCAAAAAATAATCCCATATGACATTATGGAATGAAAGTAAGCATAGTATGCCAGCTTTTTCATTTTTATATCCCCTACGTCTGACAAAATTCGCATTGCAAACAGAGATTTGTTAAGACGCTTCAGCAGTTCTGTGGTGTGCTCCTCCCAATTGAATTTATTATCAAGCTGTAATCCCAAGAATTTAACACTGCCCACTTCTTCTATCTTCTTGTCATCATATGTTAGACATATACTCTTGGGACACCCCTTACAAGTTCTGAACTGCATGTAGTGTGTTTTTTCAAAGTTTAGTGACAAAGAATTGGCTAGGAACCAGTGATTAATGTCCACAAATATTTTATTGGCTGATCTTTCTAAGACTACACTTGATTTGCTATTTATTGCAATGTTTGTATCATCGGCAAACAAAACAAACTTGGCATCTGGTAATGTTACTGATGAAAGGTCATTGATATACACAAGAAAAAGTAAGGGCCCCAAAATGGAACCTTGTGGGACCCCACATGTAATTAGTTCCCAGTTGGATGATGCCTGATAGACATGTATCAAGCTCTTTCCTAATAACACCCTTTGTTTCCTGCCAGAGATATAAGATTTGAACCATTTTGCAGCATTTCCTGTTACACTATAATATTCTAGTTTACTTAAAAGAATATTGTGATTTACACAGTCAAATGCCTTTGATAGATCACAAAATATACCAGTTGCCTGCAATTTTTTGTCTAATGAATTAAGCACATTTTCACTGTAAGTGAAGATAGCCTTCTCAATATCAGAACCTTTTAGAAATCCAAACTGTGACTTTGACAGTATGTTATTTGAGATAAGATGGTTATAAAGACGACGGTACATTACTTTTTCGAAAATTTTTGAGAATGCTGGTAACAGTGAAATTGGACGGAAATTTGATGCTATTTCTTTATCTCCTTTCTTAAACAGTGGCTTAACTTCAGCATATTTCAGCCATTCAGGAAATATTCCACTGATAAACGACTGGTTACACAGATAGCTTAATATGTTACTTAGCTCAGAATCACATTCTTTAATTAACTTTGTTGATATTTCATCATACCCACTAGATGTTTTTGATTTTAAAGATTTTATGATGGACATTATTTCTGTTGGGGTAGTGAGGGTCAAATTCATATTATGGAAATTACTTGAAATGTCTGGTCTAAGGTAATCCATAGCAGCATCTACCGAACCTGACAACCCCATCTTTTCAGTAACAGTTATAAAATGTTTGTTAAAAAGTTCTGCAACACTATACACATCTGTCACCAGTGTATCATTTACTCTTAATGCTATTTGTTCCTCTTCATGTCTGGTCCTACCAGTCTCCTCCTTCACTATATCCCATATTGTCTTTATTTTGTTATCTGATATGACTATCTTTTCCTTGTAATATATTTGCTTTGACATCCATATTACAGTCTTTAATATTTTGCAGTATTTCTTATAATGTGCTATAGCATCAACATTGGAAATGTTTCGGATTGACAGATACAGTTTTCTTTTTGTTTTACAAGATACCCTTATTCCTCGAGTAATCCATGGCTTCTTTGTAGATTTTCCTCTAACCTTGGTAAGTTTTGGGGGAAAGCAGTGTTCAAATAAGGTAAGCACTTTATTAGCAAAAATGTTATATTTTTCATTCATGCCTTGAGCACTGTAAACATCAGTCCAGTGAATGTCTCTGAGGAGTGTCCTAAAATAATCAATTTTTGGCTTACTGATTACCCTCTTGAGCTCAGATTTAACAGATTTTATATCCTGTTCAGTATTAACATTTAACAGAAGGAACTGCATGTCATGGTCTGAGAGGCCATTGGCTATTGGTTTTGTAATATAATTTTGTTCATTGGACTTTTCTATAAAGATATTATCAATGGCTGTTTGTGAGCAAGTGGATATCCTAGTGGGGAACTTTACTGTGGGAATTAAGTTGAATGATAGTGTTACTAACTCAAATAAGTTCTTATTCGGAGAGTCTTTAAGGAAATCTACATTGAAATCACCAGCAACCACTATTTCTTTGTTTTTGGTTATTAAATGGGCCAGTACAGCTTCAAGGTGGTTTACAAACAGATTAAAGTTACCTGCAGGTGCTCGATATACACTTAATATTATGAAAGATTTTTTGTGAAAATCTAATTCTGTTGCACATGCTTCCATATGCTGTTCTAGGCAAAATTTATGAATGTCTATGTTCTTAAATTTATGACAGTTCCTGATGAATGTGGCAACTCCTCCTTTCTCCATTTCTGATCTACAAAAGTGAGATGCTAACCTAAACCCTGTAACACTTAAAAGTTCTATACTGATGTGCAATGAGATGTATAAATGAACAAGTGCTGTGCCATACCCAGAGCATTTCACATTGGCATCCCAAAGTGCCAATATCATTGTGCATACTCATGGTTTCTGTGATCGTGAGTACAGACAGTTCATATTTAAAGATGTTGCATTCATAGCATAGACAGAATATGCCAGTGTAACAGAGACTTTTTCAGGAAGTGTTGCATCACAAGGTCTTTCAAGGATGTGAAGTGTGCTAAAACGTAGAGGAGTGCAACGTAGTTAACATGTTTCTACTATGGAATTCACTGGGATGATTCTGGTATACCCTTTAAAGGTAGGGTGATGTTGCTTTATTTGACCACATGGACACTATATCAATGTCAAAGTCAAGGAAAAGAACACCTGGATATGTGGAATCTTCAAGTTTGCTGCTATTCAAGACCTGGAATTTTAGGAGTGTCCTACTTTCAATCGACTCAAGAAGAAGAAGAAGAAGAAGAAGAAGAAGAAGAAGAAGAGTGAAAATGATGACGTTTCTGCTTATGAAAATGTAAAATTACCTTTAAGTTGGATGAAAAACAAATGAATTTTTACCTCATAATCTTTGTACTTTCCTTTCACACATTGTTAACATGTTGTTATCTAGATATAATGCCTGTGGTACTCCTCAACACAGGAGCTGTAGCAATAGTATCTATAATTATGTCTCTGGAAGCAGATACGGTCATAACACCATGGAAACATTACATACGAGGTGGAATCCAAAATTTTCGGGACTGGTGCTGCCATCTGTAAAATAGGAGTAGCAGATTTTTGCACCACTAGGTGGCAAGAGCTGCACATCTGACGAGTCTGTGTGCCGAGTGGCATTCAGCTGGGAGGATGTGTTGTGTGTCTACAGTGATTTCCGTAATACTCAGTGTTTGGTGTGTGGCAATTTTACGATGGATCCACAAACAGAACAGCGCGTTTGAATAAAATTTTATGCAAATCTCAGAAAAAGTGCTATGGAGGCCCTTGCAATGATTCAACAAGTGTTTGGGGGACAAAGCAATAATTGTCCCAGTGCAAGAGCCCATGCTCTCCAAGACCCAAAAAAGCAAGACAGGTGAAGAGCAAGATCACCTTTTTCTTTGATACCAAGGGAATTGTGTACAAAGAATTCATCGCATCCAACCAGTGAATTCCGCGTACTACTGGGGCATTTTGTGACGGCTCCGTGAAAATGTGCGGCGACGACAGCCTGAACTTTGGCATCAAGGGAACTGGCTGCTGCATCACGACAACTTGCCCTGTCACACGTCCTTGCTCACCAGGACCTTTTTGGCAAAAAACAACATGGCAGTTGTACCCCACCCACTGTACTCACCAGATTTGGTACCTTGCGACTTAGCGCTATTCCCAAAACTGAAACTCAAGTTGGAAGGCCATCGGTTCTACACTCTAGAGAGGATTCAAGAAGCATCGCTGGCGGTGATAAACACCCTCAAAGAACAGGACTTACAGAAAATGTTTGACCAGTGGCAGAAGTGCTGGGACCGGTGTGTATGTACAGATGGGAACTACTTTGAGGGTGATGGTGACCATTAGTCCAAAGGCAAGGTTTTCAACAGATGGCAGCACCAGTCCCGAAAATTTTGGATAGCACCTTGTACACTGAAGCACCAAAGAAACTGGTCTAGGCATGCATATTAAAATACAGAGATATGTAAATGGGCAGAATACGGTGCTGTGGCCGGCAATGCCTACATAAGACAATGAGTGTCTGGTGGAGTGGTTGGAAAGGTTACTTCTTCTGCAATGGCAGGTTATCAAGATTTAAGCGAGTTTGTACATTGTGTTATAGTAGTCGCACAAGCAATGGAAAACAGCATCTCCAAGATAGTGATGCCATGGGGATTTTCCAGTACGACCATTTCACAAGTGTACCATGAATATAGAAATCTGGTAAAACATCAAATCTCCGACATTGCTGCGGCTGGAAAAAGATCTTGCATGAACGGGACCAACAATGTCAGAAGAGAATCATTCAACATGACAGAAGTGCAACCCTTCTGCAAATTGCTGCAGATTTCAATGCTGGGCCACCAACAAGTGTCAGTGTGCAAACTATCCAATGGAACATTGATATGGGCTTTTGGAGCCTTGATGACTGCACAACACAAAGCTTTATGCCTCGCCTGGACCCATCAACATTGACATAGGACCCTTGATGGCTGAAAATATGTTGCCTGGTTGAACAAGTCTCATTTGAAACTGTATCAAGTGGATGGACATGGTGACCTCGCCAATCCATGGACCTTACATGTCGGCAGGGGACTGTTCAAGCTGATGGAGGTTCTGTAACTGTGTGAATCATGTGCAGTTGGAGTGATATGGGACCTCTGATACATCACCTGTCAGAGTCATATCCAGACATGTATGTAAGAATCTTGTTTGATCACCTGTATCCAATCATGTCAATTGTGCATTCTGACAGACTTGGGCAATTCCAGCAGGACAATGCGATATCCCACACACCCAGAATTGCTAGAGTAGCTCCAGGAACACCCTTATGACTTTAAACACTTCCGCTGGCTACTGAACTCCCCAGGCATGAACATTATTGAGCATTGCCTTGCAATGTGCTGTTCAGAAGAGATCTCCACCTGCAGGAGTCACGGTATCAGTTCTCTCCAGCACTAATACAGACATTAGTCGAGTCCATGCCATGTTGTGTTGAAGCACTTCTGTATGCCTGCAAGGGCCCTACACGATATTAGGCATGTGTACCAGTTTCTTCAGTGTATATTTTATTATTCTTCATCTTAAGCTTCACCTCCTTAGTAGCATTCATGTTTAAAACTAATATCACTTGTGTCTTGACAATCCTTTATATATACAATTGGGATAGGTTTTCTGTAAATATCAAAGACAGAGACAGAGACCTACAGTAACAATTTTTTGTTTATTCAGGTCTCAGAGATACAATAAAGATCTTCAGATATAATTTTATTCTTGAGATGCAATTTCGTTGTAATATTTCAATGCAGAGACACAAATAACTATGACTCGATACAGTGTGGTACTAATATTTTCAGTGCAGAGAGACTTTAAACTTACACACTGTTACTGTTACTAATAGCTTGAAAATACCTCCCTCAGTCCACCCAACAGTAGCACTGATCGAGAATATTTTCTAGATGAATTGGGATCGATCTGCACTAACACCTGATCTGACTGGCTGGTTGCAGCAGGCGAAATTTAAACAACTGTACACACGCAAGCATGCACGCACACATACACACTAAAAATATCTACATGATTATAAATGAGCCATATTATACCCCCCTCCTCCCCCCCCCCCCCCCACTCTCTCTCTCTCTCTCTCTCTCTCTCTCTCACACACACACACACACACACACACACACACACACACACACACACACACCTCTCCACACTCTCATGAAATGAATAGTTTGAGTATGGGTGAATCTCAATCCTATCATCACAAATGACTCATTTATTGTCATGATCACAATCCAATTTAAGACTGTAGCACTGTGTACACCTCATGCCCTCAAAGCCAAACACTAGTTTGCTGCACCATGCGCAGCACCTGCGGTGCCCGTGGGTGGCATCTTCCAATGTGCGATGTGTATGCACCTTGTATCTTAGATGCATGAACTCCACAATTGGTGATCCATTCACCTTGTCTTTCATTAGACCGATAACCTCCTTGTTCTGTGGAACAATACTGTAAGGCTATTGACGATGTATGAAGACTTGTTGAATCCTTCCCATGATGCCTCATTACTTCATATGGATGGCAGTTCTTCACCAAATGATGAAGCTCTCAGTATCCATAAAAAGTAGCATAGGATCAGTGAAGTGAGGTTTTGCAAACTCATAATGGAATTGGTACATGTGGAATCTGGACAGATATAGTATGCACATCCCCACATAGACAGGTTTTATGAACTCTACTGCAGTGTTAAACATCTCCACAGCAACTAAGTTCTTGTTGAAGATAGTTTGTCCATATGAACTTTGGTCTGGTGATACACTTTCTGATGCCCCAATGCCTGTACCAACACAACCTAAGAAGAATTTCAAGATGTTTTCTCAAATTTTCCATTGTATTGTTGAAAATTGCACTATTGATCAATATATAAAAGTATTTTTCTAAGTCTTTTTTGCAGCTGCTCTCTTTCTGGTATTTAAATCAATATATTCCTTCAACCAGGGTTACCATTTGAAGGAGTTAGTGTGCTTAACTGCACATAGCTCCATCCCTGAATTGAAACATTGCAGGAGATTTCTGTATTGCATGGCGTGTGTCTGCATGTTCCTCAGTGTTGTCATCAACTTGGGGATGGTGTCGCCCTGTGAAACTAGTTGCTATGGACATAATGACAAATCACGTTGCGCATCATGTAAACTTCATGGGTTTGTGGGGTCTGACTCCACACCATACCCTAAACCAGAATCAGGTGCCATACTATGGATGGTTTCAAATGATCCCCTGTGTTCAGGTTTGGACAGCCATCAAAACTCACCAGTCAGGAGCAATTGTTGCATGGCCTACCTGTACAAGTTATTCACACTTAGACACATGATGTAACTTGAATGAAGGGAAGCACTGAGCCTCTCTCCCCTACATGGGTTACTCATGTTGGCGTGTATGTACACACATTGGCAAAGTCCTCCATGGATCCTTTGTTCAAAGAAAAGAAACATGTCAGCATCAGTCAAAAGCTCTATGTTGACTTTCATTTTCTTGAGCATGGTGCCCTAAGAAAACTCTGCCATCATCAAGAAACTTGACATAGCTGGACCCTCCATTGATTGGTCCATGGACATCAATATGGCGGTTGAGTTGTATTACTCTGCTGAATGCTGGACCTGAGCATCTAACTTCCAACTTGGAAAATTTAGCACTTAAGTTGAAATCTTCAAGCCATGTAGCACTTGAGTTGCTCCATGATACCACTCCATTTCTCCCCCAGCAGGGGGATGTGGCAGCAGGGGATGCAGCCAGGAATTGGGGCAGCAGAGGCAGTGGTAGTGGTCTGTGCAGCTGCAAGTCTCATCCAGCAGGGTGAGGCATGCCAGATGAGAAAGCATTTTGCTGGTACCACCTGTCTTTGCATTTGAGTGTCAGCATACTGTGATGGTATAATTGTGAAGAGGGATGTTATAAGTAGGTATACTTGCATGCTGCTACTACTGCTGATGCTGCTGCTGCTGCTGCAGCAGCAAAGAACATTAATTATGTAGTAATAATAATAATAATAATAATAATAATAACAACAATAATAACCTAATTCCCAATCTTCCCAAGACAACATTTTGTTCCAGATGCCTGTATCATTTGGGACTTGGTGCACCCAATCAGACATTGGAGGGCACTGGAGTTTGCAATACGCCTGCTAACATGCCATTTCAACCACCCAGTGCAGCATGGGAAACTGAGGTTCAGGGAGTCACATCTTACCATCCTCATGCTGTAGTTGACCTATGGATGCTGTAACAAGAACAATGGAAAATAACAACTGGAAACTTTTTGTAAATATACAAGAAAACTTGATTTTATGTTCTTACAGGACTATTGTGAAGGAGACTCTCCAACATCCGATCCATCTGGTCGAGATCAAGTTCTGTAACAAGAAAAAACAACTGTAAACTTCTCCTAAGGTGAATGTATACTACAAAATTTGAACACTAAATTATGTACTTACATGACTAATATGCTGGTGGAAACACTGTTCCATGATCTGAAGGAACTGTATACTCCAATCAACCAATCCTCTTTCAGCCTTCAGCTCTTGAATTAATTCCTCTTGAATTTGGTGAATGAATGCTGTAATAATAACAAAGAAACTTTTCTGGTGGACAGACTATCATTAAAGGCAGTGTAGCCTCCTACCAATCTACAAGTTTATAGATGCTGAGGAAGTTTTATACAGATACAAAGTTTTAACAAAATCTGATTAATTGAAGATGGAAAATGTGTACTTTATGCACTTACGTGGCAATTCTTCTTCATCCAGTCTTGGGCGTGTGCCACTGGCATTGCCAATAGGTGAGGAATGCTTGGTGGTGATCATGGAGAGACAATCTATCACAGCTGTGAATTGAGGCAGACTGAAGATGACAGTATGTAACCTGAAGCTGCTCCCCCTGTTTTAGTGACATCCAATAGAATTGCAGGAACTCTGACGAACAATTTGGAACAAGTCCACTTGTCTAACTGTCTCAACTTTTTAGATCAAGAGCCTTTGTCCTGTCAATGTGCAGGTGTTACCTTTGTCTTTGAGAGGCAGAGACCTGTGGCTTCTACTGGGTTGTCTTCTTCTTAGAAGGAGCCAATAGATTGCTAGCGAGGTAAATTGCCATGTTTCAGACAAAACTGCAAGTTCCCACAGAGGAAGTAACAGCCTACTGCTTCTCTTATAAGTGGTCCAAACTCCTGGAAGCAGTTGGTATTGCCTTTGACAGTGAAATATTTTGGTCTGTTTCAGACAAAGCTAAGGTCCCAGTTTTCCTAGTATACAGAGACGTACCAACTTCCAGTGGGTGGTCTGGGAACCTTTGCAAGCATATCCTTTCTTCGATGGAGCTGGTAGATCATATTACCTCTGACAATGAAATAAATTGCACTGTAGTACTGGTCCACATTTTGGGGAAAGTACACTTGTTTTTCACCTACAGACACACAAAGGAGCAGCACTTCCAGAAACACATCTACAGGAACTATCTGATCTCCTTTGGAGGCTTGTGGGACTGTTAGTGACGGTCCCCTGGGATAATGGGCAGTGAACAACGTGAATGTTATCTAGGTGGGCTGACAGAACAGCTGGCATGGAGTAACAAAAAATCAGTTCAGCACATGGTACATATTCGGCTGTCAGCCTTCACCAACCACATGGCAATATTTCTGGGATGGCGGTGCAGCAGCGCTATGCATCGGCCAGCACGCCACGTCAGTCCATCAACAGCTGCAGCAACTAGTAGATATAGGGGGGACTTGTACACTGAGTGCACTGCCTGTCACCTTACATGTTTACTGTGATATTTTGCAGTGTGTTTAAGGAGCTTTATGTGATCTATAGGTGAGTTTAGATGAGATTTTTCTTATCTTTAGCACTGTGTATCATGACGAGTATGATTTTCTATGGATGCAATTGGAAGAAGAGGGCACATTTCATGATATTTAGTTTTGTATTAAACATTGCGTAGTACCAGAATGAGATTTTCACTCTGCAGCGAGTGTGCGCTGATATGAAACTTCCTGGCAGATTAAAACTGTGTGTCCAACCGAGACTCGAACTCAGGACCTTTGCCTTTCGCGGGCAAGTGCTCTACCAACTGAGCTACCGAAGCACGACTCACGCCTGTGCAGGAGAGCTTCTGTAAAGTTTGGAAGGTAGGAGACGAGATACTGGCAGGAGTAAAGCTGTGAGGACCGGGCGTGAGTCGCATTTCGGTAGCTCAGTTGGTAGAGCACTTGCCCGGGAAAGGCAAAGGTCCCGAGTTCGAGTCTCGGTCAGGCACACAGTTTTAATCTGCCAGGAAGTTTGATTGTGTAGTACATTAGGACATAGGTGAGTATATCAAGCGGTTTTTCTATGTGTGTTTTTATACCCACGCAGACAAAGTTTTTATATCTCTTCTAAGCAGTGTTTTATTAGAACAACAGTTTTTGCCCAAGTTTTTCTATGTGTAATTTGAAGTTTTCCATGATACATGGCAAGTTAAAAAGCATTTTCTGATGAATAGGCAAGATTATAGTTTAGATGGGATTTTTCTTATCTGTAGCATTGTGTATCATGACAAGTTTCAGTTATCGATTTTTTTGAGTGTTTTTCTATTTGTGGATGACTGTTTCTTCACAAGAGTGTTTTTCTATCATCCTGCCAATTTTAACAGCTGTATTTATTTGAATTTCAAGCTGCAAGGATGTATTGGGTAATTATCAGTTCAGTTTCCACATCAAAAGTTAGGAAATGCTTCCATCAGGGTAATACACATTTAAGTAAATATTAACAGTTCCCAAGACAGTAACTTACATCCATCCTCTCCAACAGCTCAGCACAGACAGAGCCTTTCTTCCTACCAACTCATAGGTGGGAGAAGGGTGTGTGTAGTGATTCGAGAATTTCCTCATAAATTCTCGAACCACTCATCCTTCTACCATCTCGAACTCACGATATTTTAAAAATAAGTGTGAGAGAACGTACATACTGCACAACACGTTTCTGTGTGTAAGCTGGAAACGAGTCACGAGCAGAAGTTAGGTGCGATGGTCGAATGGCATCAACAAGTGTTTGCTGCTCACGCCACAGAAGCCATATTGGAATATCAAGGAGTGTTTATGTATCTAATTGTGTTTTATATCATTGACTATTGTAACAAGAAGAAAGAAGAACAGTTGAAACATTGTTAATTGTACTTCATGTGTTGAACTTGCTAGAAGCAAGACATGTCCATAAATTACAAGTGGTTCTTAAACCAACTCGCTTATGAATGTTAATTTAATGCATTTCTAAAGCTCAAAATATGAGTGAAATATGAGAAGATGGAGATATTTACATGTGAAATGCGAGAATGTTATTCGGCATAATCCAGTACATCGTTAATTGGTGAAAACAAAGTTTGTATATGTGCTGCATACGTTCTATCATCAAAAAAGCTTTAGAATGTGGTGACCAGTGGAAAGGTCTTGAAAAAATGGGAATTTTGAGAGGAAATCGAAGCAGAAGATATGGTGTGTTGCCATGGCAACCAAGTATAACAAGACAAGAGAACGGTTTCATGGAACTGGTTTATGCCTAAAAAGTTCAAACGGTGAAAATTAATAAATGCAATAAAAGATAAGATGTAAGGAAGATATAACATTAAAAGAAAAGAGAGCAGATTCTGATGTATTAGACTAAGAAGAAATATGATGAGAATAATTAATTGTAGAAGATCCGGTGTGGGGAGTAAGCAGCTCTCAAAAACATTGCGGAGATGCAGACATGGAAACCAGCCTAAGTCCAACGACACCAGCACCAGTCGCTTGTCATCAGTGCTGATTCCACATACACCCACCAACACCGACACTGAAACCAACAATAATTGTTGGAGTGTAAAGTTAAGGAAACTGTTGAATAATAGATTGTTAGTATAGTTATTATAGTTAGTGTAGAATTTTTTTTTATTATTTTTTTTTAATGATTACTAGATCTAAAGGTACGAAGAATATGGATAATACACAGAGAATTGGAGAAACTTCAGAACCAGCCAGGGCAATGAAAGTGAGTAAGGAGGTGCCAGACAGGTCTGAGGATGTAAATTTAATCAAAGCACAAAGTGCAGTTTCAGCAGTTTTAAGAAAGGAACTAAGTCTTAAATTAGACTCAATAAATACTCAATTAAATGATAACAATATAATGGAAGGAAACATTCCACGTGGGAAAAATTATATATAAATACAAAGATGAGGTGACTTACCGAACAAAAACGCTGGCAGGTCGATAGACACACAAACAAACACAAACATACACACAAAATTCAAGCTTTCGCAACAAGTTGTTGCCTCATCAGGAAAGAGGGAAGGAGAGGGGAAGACGAAAGGAAGTGGGTTTTAAAGGAGAGGGTAAGGAGTCATTCCAATCCCGGGAGCGGAAAGACTTACCTTAGGGGGAAAAAAGGACAGGTATACACTCGCACACACGCACATATCCATCCACACATACAGACACAAGCAGACATATTGCTTGTGTCTGTATGTGTGGATGGATATGTGCGTGTGTGCGAGTGTATACCTGTCCTTTTTTCCCCCTAAGGTAAGTCTTTCCGCTCCCGGGATTGGAATGACTCCTTACCCTCTCCTTTAAAACCCACTTCCTTTCGTCTTCCCCTCTCCTTCCCTCTTTCCTGATGAGGCAACAACTTGTTGCGAAAGCTTGAATTTTGTGTGTATGTTTGTGTTTGTTTGTGTGTCTATCGACCTGCCAGCGTTTTTGTTCGGTAAGTCACCTCATCTTTGTATTTATATACAATTAAATGATAAAATAGATGACCAGGGTGCTTCTTTGAGAAATGGAAAAAGTGGGACTTTAAATGCCAAACTAGAAGCCCAGAGTTTACAGTTAAATGAAACTTTAAATTCTTGACTGGATGATCAAAATACAAATTTAAATGCTTAAAGTCCTAAATTAGATTCAGTGCATACTCAATTAAATAATAAATTGTATGTTCAGAATGAAACTTTAGGATTGTTAAGTGCTAAGGTAGATTCACAAAGTAAAGACTTTAGTAATTTATGTGAAGATATGGGAAATTTGAAGGCTGAATTTGATGCTTTAACTATTAAAGTAGATAATCTTAAAATAGATTTGAAAAAGGAATTAACTAACTCATTAAGCAGTCATGTAAACCAACTGTTCACTGACTTTTGTCAGACAAAGAGTAACCAATTTCAGGACTTTGATAAAAAGTTAGAATGTGATATTGAAGATAAATGTAATGATGTAGAATCTGAATTTAGCAAGAAGTTAGGATCATTTCAAAATGTATGTAATGTTACATTTAATGCTGTAAAGCAAAGATTGCACAATTTGAGAGATAATGTTGAAAAATGGGGTCAGTTAATACCAATAGTACAATCACAAATTGCAGGCATTAATACTCGAGCAGATAACGTGGAAAGAAACTTTAAAGAGAAATTAGGAACCTCAGACATAATAAATATAAGTAGTCCGGAGGAACAGGCAGAGGAAATAATTGACCGAAAAGTTGCTGCGAGAGGGACCTACAGAAATATTTCGATTATTACTTCTCCCAAACTTAATAATACTAGCAAGTTTATAGGCGACATGTGGAAAGAATTCAAACTTGTCCAAGACAGAGTAGAAAATAGAATAACGTCGCCTAATGTTATGTCACCTAGAGAAGTGGTGACTGTTTTGCAGTGGGGAGACTTTGAAACAAAATTTAACAAGAAGTACTGGTCTGCACTTGCCCAAGTGAAGTTAATATCAGATCCACGGGATCTGGGCAGTGTCACCTGTCACCCAGGGATGTTAATGTTCTGTGGTAATGGGCGGAGTGACAACTGTCAGATCCTGAGTTGTTTTCAGTGTTTCTTCTGTAATAAAATTTTCCTGCACTGAATTCCCCCAACTTCTTACACTATCCTATCAGCCCCCCTTACAGTTTAATACAGAAACATACCAGTGAGGAATTGTGATTACATCACCCAAGTCTGCTGATGGTATGTGACTGCGTCATCCTTGTTTGTGAGAGAGTTGTGCCTCCTAGGAGTCTGACTGCATCATCCTCGATTGTTGAAGAGTTGTGCCGGTAGGAATTTTGATCGCGTCATCCTCGGCTATTCCAGGGGGTGCCCCTACCTGTCTTCATGGCTCATCCCCTCTTATTCCAACTTATTCTGACTTGCTAGGAGGCGACATGAGATGGGAATTGGTGCGCACATTACCCCTAAGGTAAGATAGACTAAATCTGCCTAGCCAGCCAGTCTCTCCTGCCATCCACGTATAGTTAGGTTTTATTGTTGCCTGAATTAGTCTTTGTAAGTAATTGCTTCACCAGTGTTCTGTGCAAATCTGTGGACAGAAGGCTGGGTAAAGTCAAGGCCATTAAATCTATTAATATGAATAATTAAAAAAAATTTTCAGGAAAGCTGCCTGGTAATCCTAGTCCTGAATAAATAGGGAGAGCCATACCTGGCACATAACTTTTGAGATAATTTCCGAATTTGTGAGAATCCCATTCTCACACTGAATGTAAGATAATCAAGTTAAAGTCATTGAAGCAGAATTCACTTGGAAACTGAATAGAATATATAATTATGTACTTAATACAGAATATTTTATACCTTTCATGAGATGTGATGGAGATGTTAGGGTTTGTATCGATTTTGAAAGGGGGTGGGTAGTGTTGATAGAAGCATGATTTACACCAATGAATAAATCATGACTAACACAAAACACAAATCACACCTTTCAAACAACCCTCACAAACATGTATGCCTGATTCTTCACCATTTTCCGTTTCCATAGGGGGTTGCTAAGATTTCTTTCAGGGACCTCAAGGGTGAAGGTGATAATGTCCGTTCTGTAGGAGACAATTTTACACCATACCTCCTCCGGCTTCTCACTCGAGTACTGGCAAGGTGGGGGTCCTGGGTAAGGGGGGGGGGGGGGGGGGGAAGAGTTTCCTGTCTTTGGGGCTGTCTTCTTTCTCTTCTTTGATCTTAGCAACCATTTGTATATTTTCCTTTCTTACTTCTCTTTTGAGGACCTATCTATTTTTTTTCCTTCTTTCCATATTCATATACTTCTATCTCAGAAGTCCTTCCTAGTCTCTGTGGATTCCAATAACCTACAACTTATTTTCACATAAGAAGGCTGAAGAATCAGAACACACAAACACATCATCATACACACAAAGATACATGAGTATGCAAACAATGAAGCTACTATCTAGAAACCTGTCGAGAGGTAAGAACCGTCAAGTATTGTAGGGGAAGGTATGTGTACATCAGGAAATATGTACACATTGAGGTGTAGACGTAGTATCTACTATGAGTTGAATAATATGGGTAGACATAGTATCTACTAAAGATTACACAAGTTAAAAAGTAGAGGAGGACTCTAGGGTATTAAATGAAGTATTAAGAAGTGAGTGTTAAGTGTGAAATAGATTTTTATTTTTTTCCAGGAAATATTTAATTGTAGTGTACATAAAATGTATACTAGAGGAATGAACCATGAGGCCTACTCATAAAGGATAAGAGGGGCATACCTGGCATTTGCTAAGGATATAGGGCAGGCATACCTACATAGAGATAGGACGACCTGTGGCCTGAAGAATAGGTATTTGTTACAAAGTGGCATACCTACCAGAACAGATGGAGGAAGTGTACTCAAAGGGTCAACCCACATGTAAGGTATAGGTACTGATCCTAGGGGAAAAGGACATTATCGTGACAGAAGTCACACATTTTGTAGGGATTGTTCTGGTGAGTTTGAATTCTATATTGCACTAGCATTATTATGTTTTATGTGAGTTTCAAGTGTCAAGAAGAACTCTTTCATTTGCCTAGAGTTCCTACAGACTGCAAACAGTCTATAATTAATGAGACTATTATGTACTACAGAATCAGTATAAAGAATTAGAATAAAGAGTAAAATACTCAGGTGTCATGAACACCTGGATCTTATGATTGGAAACCAAAGCCTTAGGCCTTACAACTCCTAGATATACAAGAATTGACTCCAACATTGAGTGAAATACGCCCATTTTATAATCCAAGTAAAATGAAAAAAGAAAAGCTAAATAGTAAATAAAAGGGTTATGCACAGTTAACTAAAAAAAATAATTTCCGCGTAAATTCTAGAACCACTTGTTCTTCTAGCGTCTTGAACACATGATATTTTAAAAATAAGTGTGAGAGAACGTACATATTGCGCAACACATGTTTGTGTGTGCAGGCTGGAAAGGAGTCACGAGCACAAGGTAGACACGATCGTTGAACGGCATCGACAACTGTTCGCCGCTCATACCACGGAAGCCATATTGCAAGAACAAGTAGTGTTTATGTCTCTAATGGTGTTTTATATCATTGACTATTGTAACAAGAATAAAGAAGAACATTTGAAACATTGTTAATTAAACTTGACGTATTGGACTCGCTAGAGACAAGACTGGTTCATATATTATGTGGTTGCAGAACAAATATATTGCAGATTTTTTAAATCAAGTCTAATGCAATATGGGGTAGTTGACTTGCAAATACTCTAATACTTATATGAGATGGAATGAATTTGTTATTTGTGGAAGTTAAAATACATCAAAACTGAACTAAAAGTATTCTGCAACTATCCACTTATTTCATGAGAGAGAGAGAGAGAGAGAGAGAGAGAGAGAGAGAGAGAGAGTCTGATAAATTCCGTTAACCAGCAGTATTCTTTGGAGAAGGAGGTTTTGGGGATCAATGGATCTGGCTATTCAGAGAAGAAGATCGGCTGTGCAGATCAAGTAAGTCAACTGATGTGAGAGATGGTGTGAATTTTGCATGCAATCCAATTTCACACCACACTCCAGGTCGTCTAAGGCGTTAGAAGTGGAAGTGGGTGCAGAGAGGGGAGTGGGGTGGTTATAATAAAAATGCGATGTTCCCCCACCTATCCCCAGGGAGAGGAGCTGAAGAGACCTCCCTCCCCCCAGGAGAGCCATCATTTTGAATATATTGAAACTGCACTTGCTTCTGCTTTATTGCCGTACTCATATGACAAGGAAGTACAATGTTTTCTATGGGAATTGCTGTCCATACTTTACTTGTACATGTCATTTCAAGACGAAAAACTGAACTGCCATCACCATCAGAGTCCTGCACCATCTACTATGTGCCATACACAGTCAACAGCCTCCAGTACTCTATCCCAGAAAGAGGTGAAAAGCATTGTGCTTCCATCACTAGTGTACAGCTATATGAATCAGTCAAGCTCAGTGCCCAGATAGGCAGGCTAGTGGTCAGCAGCTGGCAGCCACAGATCACCATCATCCCATATGCAAGTCCATCACATACCGGTAGCTGCCCGCAGCCAACTGAATTTTACATATCGGTATACATTGTGGCTTACCGAACAAAAACGCTGGCAGGTCGATAGACCACAAACAAACACAAACAAAACACACAAAATTCAAGCTTTCGCAACAAATTGTTGCCTCATCAGGAAAGAGGGAAGGAGAGGGAAGACGAAAGGAAGTGGGTTTTAAAGGAGAGGGTAGGAGTCATTCCAATCCCGGAGCGGAAAGACTTACCTTAGGGGAAAAAAGGACAGGTATACACTCGCACACACGCACATATCCATCCACACATACAGACACAAGCAGACATATTTAAAGACCAATATAATTTTTCCCACGTGGAATGTTTCCTTCCATTATATTGGTATACATTGTGGCATTGATTCTAAGCTACACAAGAAGAGATCGTTCCTGATGGCGTTGACAATTTTTTAATTTTTCATGCATATGTAGAATTCATCCTCAGTGTGTGATATTTTACATTAAGAGCTGTACTTTACAAAATCATTGACTTGCCACAGCAACTGCAAGAGATTTCCGTGATAACAATCTTTTGGTGTCTGTGTGGGGTGTGGGGAGGAGGGGGGGAAGGGGGGGGGGGGGGGGCAGGTGTTTCCACTGGATTTCTAAGTCAGACATCAGAACATCAGAACATCAGAACCCCTCCAGCAAAGCAGTATCTTTTCTACACAAGTCAGGAAATGCATGAAATTCAGTGTCAGTTCTTGAAAAATGGGAATGGCTCTACAAAATTATTAATTTTCCATGTAAACTGAGGAAATTCCA
The DNA here is from genome assembly GCF_021461385.2 of Schistocerca piceifrons. Classification (NCBI taxonomy): domain Eukaryota; kingdom Metazoa; phylum Arthropoda; class Insecta; order Orthoptera; family Acrididae; genus Schistocerca; species Schistocerca piceifrons. The sequence goes on from NC_060143.1 coordinate 552,369,965, forward strand.
CATCAAAAGACAACTAGATTTCCTAAATGGCGTCAGATGACTTACATACATACAGCAAGTTGCTTACTTCGTTTCATGTCAACTTGAACGAAGGCAAATGGGAATATCTGTTGAGTAGCTTATTGGTGTACATTACAGTGAATCCTTTTAACACAATGGTGAAATCAATTACTCTTAATAGGTTGAAAGGGATGGAATGCACATTGTTATTCTGCTTACATAAAGGCTGCAGGATGTTTTCCAAAACTGCGCAGCCAATTAGCGATATAGGCCTTTGGTTGCGTACACCATCTTGATACTTCACACAATAAATTTTACATTTCTACTATAACTTCAGACCCTCAGATCATGTATATTTCTGACATACCACGTGTACCAGTATGAAACGAGCGTTAAGATACAAATGTGTCGAGAGGGAACATTTGTTGTGAACGAGCCTAAATTTTTTTTGTTTGGTTTATTTAGTATACATCAAGTCATGGAACAAACAACATCATATGTTTTCATCTTGTTAACAATGTCGAATTTTGTACCAGAAAGTGATGATTTGTGAAAAGCATTAATTTTTTTGTTTCCATTTGAAAAAAAGTGCTGCAGAGTCGCATCGAATGCTTGTCGAGGAATATGGTGATCATGCTCTATCAGAAGCAACATGTAAAAGATGGTTTCAATGGTTCAGAAATAATGATTTTGATGTAAGAAATGAAGAACGTGGAAGACCACCAAAAAAGTTCGAAGACGCCAAATTGCAAGCAATATTGGATGAAGATGATACTTTGAGTCAGAAGCAAATGGCAGCAATGCTAAATGTTGCACAACAAACAATTTCTGACCGTTTGAAAGCTATGGGAAAGATCCATAAGTGTGGAAAATGAATGCCACATAAATTGAATGAAAGACGGATGGAAAACCGAAAAATAATTTGTCAAATTTTGCTTCAAAGACATGAAAGAAAATCAAATTTGCATCAAATTGTTACTGGCAATGAAAAATGGATTTATTTTAAGAATGATAAAGGGGAAAAATCATGGGTTAATCCGGGACAGCCATCAACATTGACTGCAAAACCAGATCGATTCGGCAAGAAGATAACGCTCTGTGTTTGGTGGGATCAGAAAGGTGTGGTGTATCATAAGCTTCTAAAACCCAGTGAAACTGTGAATACTAATCACTACAGACAACAAATGATCAATTTGAACTATGCATTGATTGAAAAAAGACCAGAATGGGAAAGAAGACATGGCAAAGTAATTTTTTTACCCAACAATGCACATGCACACAAAGCAAAACTGGTTCAGGATACAATCAAAACACTTGGCTGGGAACTGCTACTCCACCCGCCGTGTTCACCAGACTTGGCCCCTTCTGACTACCATTTGTTTTCATCAATGGGACATGCATTGGCTGAGGAACACTTCGATTCCTACGAAGAAGTCGAAAATTGGGTGTCTGATTGGTTTGCTTCAAAAGTCGAACATTTCTATTGGTGTGGTGTCCACTAATTGCCAGAAAGGTGTTAAAAATGTATAGAAAGCAATGCTCAGTACTTTGAATAAAATGTTTTTACTTTTCAATTCAAAATTAGTGTTTCATTTTCACAAAAAAATGCTCATTTCATACCGGTACACCTGGTACAGAAGAACTATCCCTGGCATTATCCTGTTAAGCTATTCACATTTCTACTGCAGACCCAAAACTACCACAACTTGGAAGCTGAACCTTACATACACATTTCTGACAAGCAGTGCAATTTTTGAGTTGATAGACCATGAACACCCCTGCAGTTTATCAGATAGGAGTGATGTGCGGTTTCTGGTGGTTTGAATTTGAAGTTAAAGGTTTTTATGCTGTCTTACTGCAATATGTTCTTGACAGGTAGGAAGCCAGCATACAACACATTGTGGAGAACATCTAATATCACTACTTTTCGATCCCCTTTTCTGTTTCACTTGCATATGGAGCAATGCGAGAACATATATGTGCACCTGTCAAGTAACATAAAGCATTTGGTTGTGGTGAATCTGTGTAACTTGTACTCTGCAATATGGATCATTATGGAGAGACTCAATCTATGGTGGACATATCTTAAAACTGATCTTCAGATTATGTTGACAAGTATTTGTTTGAATGCAAAGTCAGCATTCCTGGCTTCTGGTTGGTGTCGAATATATAGTGTGTTGTGGTCTAGTGGCTGTTTTTTGTGATGAATGTAATGTAATCTTCCACTGGTGACTGCTTCTCTTGCTGAAATGTCATGGGTAAGAAGGCAACAGATGCTCTCATGAGCCACTGCTGTTTCATTACTTTTTTTTACCATAGCTGACAGCCATTTTAGAGGGGATGATGTGAACATACCACAATTTCCGAGCTACAACTAGATATGAATTTCATGAACAGTCACTGTTATTCACCTTTGGGTGGAATCTGTAAATGGGTTTTGTCATACAGGATTAGTATTTAATTTGGTGTCCAATGTTGTTCAAGGTAGTAATTTCATGTCTTGAAGTTTTTGACCGTAATGTATGGAACTCGCTAGCTGGATGTACATTTATGAACAGCTGGATGGCATTAAATCACCATTAGCATTTTATTACTGTGTGCACATACACGCTATTCTTACAAAAGATGAAAAAATGGTCTATGAACTCAAAAGCTGCACTGCTTATTAGAAATGTGTATGGAACGATCAGCTTCCAAGTTGTGGTAGTTTTGGGACTGTTGTAGAAATGCGAATACCTTAACAGGATATTACCAGGGATAGTTGTTCTGTATGTCAGAAATATACCTTTTCTGAGAGTTTATATTAGAAATTTATTGTGTGAAGTATAGAGTTAATGCACACAATCAAAGGTCTGTATCACTAATTGGCTGTTCAATTTTGGAGGCAGAATAACAACAAGTATTCCATCCCTTTCAATCTGTCAAGAGTCATTGATTTCAACATTGTGTAACACAGATTTGCTGCTCTGATGTACAGCAATATGCTATTCAACAAACATTTCCATTTTCAATAAAAACAATACCAATCACCATTGTATAGGTTTATTTCTAGACAATCAGTTTTGATGTTCCACTACGTTATCTTCAGGTGTAAACTGTGGAGGATATAACAGAACAATAATTACATATTGAAATACAGAGCAAATTGACTAAAAGAATCAAGTATTGCATTTTTTTGCATAATGAGAATTATACAGTGAATATTATATCAGAGCAATAAAGCATCTTGAAATACAGAGCATATTGCTTAAAAGCTGCAAGTGTTACATGTAAATTACCTTAATTAAAAGAACTCAGTCTTAATAAAACTCCATAATACACTGTAATATACACTATCACAACTAATTAGTTATTCATACATAATGTAAACTCTTCAGTATCATCACAGACATATTAATAAAACAGAAGTGTTACAGTAATGAAACCACCAGTCCAGCATATTTATTGTCTTCAAAACATATGACTATATGTGGCAGACATCTGGTTTAGCCAAACAGTAAAAGACAGGTAAGAGGAACCGGCAATTCATATGTAAAACAGTACCATAATCACATGTCAGGTGAAGTAAAAAAAGGGGGGGGGGTTCACTGTAAGGACTGGGACTACTTAAAATAAGTATGTACAAAGGAACAAACCAATAAAAGGCATTGCAACTATTGAACCAATACAATTGCACTCAGTGGTTGTAGATAATATTCTACTTGGAGGAACCACAGGAATACACTACGATGACGACAGTAAGAAGTAAAAATCAAAATACGCAAGGTAAGAAGTATGTTAAACTTATTTAACATTTTTATAACTTTTTTAAAACACCTTTACCAACAAATTTGTACCACTATATTACTGGAGAGTATCTATGAAATGAAGAAATCAACAGCAGCCCCATTACAGGAAGCCATGCAAATACCATTATTACACTACAACACTATGGATATTAAGTATCCAATAGTGCTCAAACAAAGCAGGATACTGACTGTACCATATAGAATGCAGGTATGTCAGGTAAAGGATGGGTAAAAGGAGCCGACAAATCATATGTAGACCAGCAATCTGATCATACACCAAGTGAAGTAAAAAGGGGGGGGGGGGTGTCCGCTGAGCACACTGGGACTATTTAGAGTAAATAAAATGAACTGCCATAGTTGTACTCAATGGTTGTAGATAATATTTTGCATGGAGGAACCTCAGGAATCCTTTACGACAATGACAGTAAGAGGTAAAACTCAAAATACGCAAGTTAGAACGTATCCTTGCATCACGCAAGATGGCTTCAGATGGCTCTGAGCACTATGGGACTTAACATCTGAGGTCATCAGTCCCCTCATCATGCAAAAGATAGGTCTTAGATACCATACCATAAATTATATATTATGTAAGTTAACTTTTTAATTTGTTTACAACCACCGTTTCTAACAAATTCGTACCACTATATTACTGGGGAGTGTCTATGGAAAGAAGAAATCAACATTAGTCCCATACAAGAAGTCACACAAATACCATTATTAGACTACATCACTATGGATATTAAGTATCCAATAGTGCACAACAAACCAGGATGCTGACTGCATCATATAGATCGTAGGGGAATGCAAAACAAGAGGTGATCTCAAACTCGTCGACAAAAAATAAAACAAATGCGAATCCACATTAGGTAGAGAATCGCAAAGTACAGGATAATATTTATTCTAACATCTACTTGCTCATTTAACAGGCCATAGCGAACCTGATGGCCTGTATAAGTAACTGAACTGTGATATATTGACTCGTTGTAGTAGAATCTTACAGGGATATGGAACATGTTATGAGGTCATCTTTGGCCCTCGAGTTTGAATGTATGGTGTGACAGTTGCTGACTGTTGTCCAGCAAGCATATATACCTGTGTGAGTATGTTTTGAAGGTCATGGACCTGATCTCTGTTATATTTCGTCACTTCATTAATCATATTGACCTCTCTCTTCAGAATAGCTATTACGAGACCAGTTAAAGGCACTGCTATATTTGTAACACGAAGGTTACTGGATTGGAGCAGGTGAGTAGACTCCTCTCACATTGATTTGTGTCTCTGTGTGATTTGTGTCTGTCTGTTCAAGTATGGGTTAATGTAGGCCCAACGTAACAAATAGTAGTGGGTTTACATGACATGTTCTGTGTAGTTAGACCATCAGGATGTGAGTACTTTGGGTTTAATTACATAGTTGTTCTGTCTGTTTGGTTTTACTGTACCTCAATGATGTTTGTAACTGTCATATCTATACAATTTTCATTTTAATGTGTAATGATGTTCTGTGTAGTGGTGATTATTTTTTCTACAGTTACATAATTAAGTGGTAAGGTATTCAGATATGATATGTTAGGATATATATTATCTTGTACTTTGCTAATCTCGACCTAATGTGGATTCGCATTTGACTTATTTCTTTTGGATGAGTTTGAGATCATCTCTTGCTCTGCATTCCCCTATGATCTATATGGTACAGTCAGCATCCTGGTTTGTTGTGCACTATTGGATACTTAATATCCATAGTGATGTAGTCTAATAATGGTATTTGCGTGACTTCCTGTAATGGGATTAATGTTGACTTCTTCATCCCATAGATACTCCCCAGTAATATAGTGGTACGAATTTGTTAGAAAAGGTGGTTTAAAAAAAATTAAAAAGTGCACTTACGCAATATGTAATTTACGGTACAGTATCCAAGACATATCTCTTGCGTGATGAGGGGACTGATGACCTCAGATGTTAAGTCTCATGGTGCTCAGAGCCATTTGAAGCCATCTTGCATGATGCAAGAATACATTTTATCTAGCGTATTTTGAGTTTTATGTCTTACTCTCATCATCATAGAGGATTCCTGTGGTTCCTCCATGTAGAATATAATCTACAACCATTGAGTACAACTATGACAGTTCATTTTACTTACTCTAAATAGTCCCAGTCCGTATAGCAGACCCCCACCCCTCCCTTCTTACTTCACTTGGTATATGATCAGGTTACTGTTCTACATATGATTTGTTGACTCCTTTTACCCTTCCTTTACCTGACATATCTGCAATCTATATGGCACAGATAGTATCCTGGTTTGGTTGAGCACTACTGGATACTTAATATCCATAGTGTTGTAGTATAATAATGGTATTTGCGTGACTTCCTCTAATGGGACTACAGTTGATTTCTTTATTCCATAGATAACCCCCAGTAATATAGTGGTATGAATTTGTTGGTAAAGGTGTTGTAAAAAGTTATAAAAATGTTAAATAAGTTTAATGTATGTAATATCCAATTTAGGTTGTGGTATCTAAGGTCTCCTCTTGCATATGTGCAAGGATACTTCTTACCTTGCGAATTTTGATTTTTACCTCTTACTGTTGTCACTGTAGTGTATTCCTGTGGTTCCTCCATGTAGAATATTATCTACAACCACTGAGTGCAATTGTAGTGGTTCAATAGTTTCAATGCCTTTTATTGGTTTGTTCCTTTGTACATACTTATTTTAAGTAGTCCCAGTCCTTACAGTGAACCGCCCCCCCCCCCCATTCCTCCCCCCCCCCTTTACTTCACCTGACATGTGATCATGGTACTGTTTTACATATGCTTTCCCGGTTCCTCTTACCTATCTTTTACCGTTTGGCTAAACCAAACGTCTGCCACATATAGTCATATGTTTTGAAGACAATAAATATGCTGGACTGATGGTTTCATTACTGTAACACTTCTGTTTTATTAATACGTCTATGACGATACTGAAGATTTTTTCCAGTAGTTGGTCATAATGATCAATTACTGGTACTTTTTAGAATGTTCTCACAAAGAGTTGCTTTTAACCATGGACCAAGTAGGCATTCCTATCTTCTGTCCCATACTGATGGAAATGTGAAATTTATATGGCTCCCAGTAGTTGATCGGGGTGATCATCTACTGGTTTACATATGATCAACCAACAAGTATTGAGGCATACAGATAAATTTTTTATTAGTCGTTAATTTCATCACTCTATTTACAGGAGTGAAATCTGCAGACTGAATTAATAAATGGCTCCAAAAGAAGATAAGTCAAAAAAAGATTTTTTTAAGTATTCTGAGGAAGACTTAAAATGTGCAGTAGAAGCAGTTCAAGCGGGTAGCAGTAGTATCAGGAAAGCTGCAAAACAGTTTGGTATTCCATTTAGTACGCTACATAACAAAATAAAAGGAAAAGTACATATGCAGCATAAGATGCGACCAAGTTCTGTTTTGACAGAGGCTGAAGAGAATTTATTGGTTAGCTGGATCCATGCCAATGCTAAAAAAGGCTTTCCAATAAAGCGAAGGACGCTGTATGAAACTGTGAGTGACATTTTTTTGGCAGATGGAAGACCTACACCATTCAAAGATGGAAGGCCTGGTGAGAAATGGTTTAAGTCATTCATGAAACGTCACCCTGATGTATCAGAACGGCATACTGAGAGCATAAATACTGCCAGAGCATCTGTTACTGAGGAAAATATCAGGCAGTGGTTCAATGAACTTCATCAGCATCTTCAACAGGGTAATAATTTGGACATTTTAAATGAACCAAAAAGAATTTATAATGCAGATGAAACAGGATTTAAAACATGTCCTAAAACTGGGAAAGTTCTGGGTCCAATTTCTTTTGACAATATGTATGAAGTCAAAAGTGGCAATGAAAAGGAGCCATTACTGTAATGGCAAATTTCAATGCTGCTGGAGACACTGTACCCCCAATGGTCATATTTCCACTACAGAAAATTTCAAGGGACATATCCGAGAATTTGAACAGTGAATGGGGCATTGGGCGATCAAAAAAAGGCTGGATGATAGGGGCCCTCTACTTTGAATACATTGCCAACATTTTCCTTCCATGGCTGAAGAAGAGAGAGTCAAATTTCCTGTTATTTTATTGGTAGGTGGGCACAAATCTCATACATCATATAAAGTTGCTAAGTTTTGTGCCGACAATGGGATAATACAATTTGCATTGTATCCAAATGTGACTCGTGTGCTTCAACCAGCTGATGTGGAAATATTTCATCCCCTGAAATCTGGATGTAGAGATGCTGTATATAATTGGAAACAAAAAACTGGTAACAAAGTTGTAACAAAAACTGTATTTGGCCCATTGCTTGAGACTGTTTTCAATGAAAAGGCTACTCCTGAAACAGTGAAAAATGGTTTCAGGAAGTGTGGTCTTTTCCCTTATGATCTGATGCAGTGGGCTATACTAGATGTATGTCCAGCAAATCTTAGACATTGTGCACCTGTTATAACGTGTGGTAATGCAATAAAACCATCATCATTTGGTGTTTAACATCTTCTCCATTTTGAATATTTCGTGAAGAGAGGTATAGCAGAAGAATTCCGTGCAGCAGAGAAAAATGGATGGGAAGGTGATCCAGGAGCAGAAGAACTGTTTAAGGTTTGGCGTAAAATTCGTGCTACTTGTAAATCACCTTCAACAAATAAAACTATAGATGCTAACATGCCATCTCTGCATTTATGTAGTACAGAACAATCCATCCCCACATCAGAAAATCCAGCAGGAGATTCTCAAGTGTGTACTAACAGCAAAATATCTTGTGACTCAGAAGATGAATAATCCACATGTCATAATGAAAAGTCAGGAGATCAAGATTCAGTACAGGAAAATGACAGGTCAGATCCTCCTCAGCCCTCTTCTCATCCAGTCAACCCTGAAGCAGACACTCCAAAACGCCATTCATCCCAATCATCTCAGAAAAACAGAATCTGTCCACATTTTGCTAATCGTATTACTTGGCCTACTGAATCCCCTGTAAAAGCTGGAAGGAAAAGAGAGTACATAACATATGCAACAACATCCAAACAGTGGCTAGACTGGAACAAATAAAAGGAAGAACTAAAGGCCAACACAGAAGCTGCCAAACAAGCTAGAATAGAACAACATAAAATGGCTAAACAGACGAATGAGAAAAAAAGAAAAGGAAGGAAACTGTTTCCAAGAGGCTGAGAAGGAAAAACCACCAAAAAAGAAACCTGTAAGAAAAGACAGTTCAGAGTCAGAAACAGTCATGACTGTTATTGTCATTGAAAATATTTTGCCTTTCCATGATATCTATTTACCACTTTTTGGTGGTTATGGTTTGAGTTGTAAGTATAGGCATGTTTCATTCTCATTTGTCATTGCTACATGGCTTCTGAATATAATTTCACTTGTTTGGGAGGTCTGTGGTGATTGATTACATTACTACCGCCATCCACTCCACACACAATTTATTTTTGTGGTGAATTTTACAAGCATAGCACTTTAATATAGTCTTTATTTTGACTTCAGAACCACAACACAGTTGTCCACTATAGCGAGAGGTTTTCGAATCAGTAGTATGTTCACAATGTTCCTCCCTGCTCAGAGCTGTCACTGACAAATTGTGAGCTGACTACTGGTTGCTGGACTCTTTATGCCTTGGGAGGTACAGTAACCATGGTGGTTATCAGCTCTGCCTGACCTTCTGGTGCAGGAGTGGTGCACAGTGCCAGACTTCTCAATCGTGGAAAGGGAACGCTCCTTGCAAAGTATTGTATGAACTTTAACTTAGGGGAATAAGTCACGGCAGGGAGCATGTCCAGGATGTCTGCCCTCCTGGTGTGTGTTTAAATAAAGACACACATGGCAAGCCTTAGGAGAAGTGGTGACCACACACTTCTGAGTGAATAGTAGTCCACGAAAACATGTCATATAGTTTAGCAGACAGGATCGGATCTGTACAAATATCCTTTGTTCAGACATCGTAGGGCAAGTACTATGGAACTTGGATTCTGATGACAAAGAACCTGTCCCAGTATTTCAATTCTGGGCCAGTATGCTGGAATTCCATACTACCACAAATAGCACAACAGGTCTGAGCAGGATAGTCATGTCAAATAACCAGGGCCAGGATTTCTGCTCTGGGCCAGTATTCTTGGTTGACCATCTTGGTTTGTTGTGTTGTATTCTGACATCATTGCAACACTGTGCCAGTAGTCCAAGTATTGTGTTGTAAAGTTATGCTAAGGCTGTACCATTATTCCATGTCAGCCTTGTTTTGCCCAGGTTGGCATCTTATGTTGTCCACATTTTATCCAAGCCTGCCATCTAGTATTATGGCATCAAAGCAAGACTGTGCCAGTATTCCAGGTCAACTAGCATGAAAATGCATCATTTTGAATTCCCCACCAATTTGTACTTAGTATAACAGCAATAAAAACAAACACTCTATCTCCACACTAGGGCAGTAGGGCTATTTTTTTAATTTTCTGCCAAAATTTTGAATTTCCTGCCAAATTCTGAACTTCATGTCAATTTATACATAGGTCAATATGCCTTTGTCATAGGGGGCTTGGTGGATGGAAGGTGGGAAGTGGGAGTGGAGGAAACCCATGAATCATCAATGACATAATTTATGATGACGCCACTCGAGAAAATAACATGCCAGAATGGGCCCAGCTTTCCTAATGACATAATGTCACTTTTTATGAGGATACCAGTATGATACACACTGGACCTTGTGGCACAACAGTTTCCACCTTAGATCATCAAGTTGTTTCATCATGCCCTAACAACTGTATACTTCTTGTACCTTGAAAAATATTATGATGATGGATGGGACAAAGAGAGGATCCCCACAGCCTGCAGTTATTGCAAAACTTATTCATGGAACACTTTAAGGAGCATGCTCTGAACTCTGCAACATTGCATCTGTCTCTCTCCCTATGGTACATAAATGACACCTTCCTGATATGCCCTCATGGTGAAAATGCACTGCAGTAATTCTTCAGTCATATGAACAGTGTCCATCCCAACATTAAATCTGCTACTGAGATGGAGAGGGATGGTGAGCTACTGCTCCTGGTTGTTTTATCTGAGCAAAAGGCAGAAGGGCAGCTTTGTCATTCAGTATACAGGAAATCAACACACACTGCCAATTTCTTGATTGCGATAGTTTTCACCACCCTGTACATAAAATGGTCCTTAAAATGTTCCTAGATAGGGCAAAGATTATTTCTGATGACAACACAGACAACTGGAGAATTTGAGATGCGTTTTTAGAGAGAGTGGTCACAGCAAGAGAAAAACTGCAGACTGTTCCAGGTGCCACTGACAAAGGATGTCTTGTGAATCAAAAGAAGAGGCTAAGCCAGCTGCATTCCTGTTGTACCGTGGGGCAACAAGCAGCAAGTCACAATGTGTGCTGCAGAACTATTGACTGACACCAGTGTTCTGCCCTGATTCCAATATACAAGATATGTTACACTCCGTTAAAGATGACTTAGCTGTTTAAGTGTCTAGTGCATATGGTATCCCCTGAGAACTCGGCAGCATCTATATAACTCAAACTATTTGCACTGTTACTGAGTGCTGTATTGATCAAAAGAAACATTATACAAAGGGAGCTTGAGATATTGGTGCATAGAAGAAGGACATAAAACACAGTTTGAAAAGAAGAGAGTCTTGGTTCATGTTTCATTGTATTTTGATTTTGTTATAAAAGAGGCATCTGGGATTGGAATAAACTGTAACAATTTTAACAGAGACCGGGGGCATAGGAGCAAGCTTTGGGTATCAAGCAAAAGCCAAAACAAAGACAAATGCTTGGTGCTTGTAGGGATGTGGATGCAACAGTTTCAAACATCACATCAGCCACTCACACCACCTAGTGTCATTGGTCTGTTGGATGATTGGAGCTGCTACAAGCTGCCCAACTTCATGTGTCACTTCAGCCCTCTCTGGAAGGTTCCTGATGCTATAATAGCATCCATATAAGCAGAACACAGTGCCAGCCCTGACAGTATATGATTTGTACTCCTCATGATGGTGGAGACAACTATCGAAAGCTTGAGTGTTTTATTTGAAGTAACATGGATTGTGAACTGAGAGGATACTATTGATAAATGCCACCAAAAAAGATTCCAACGACACAGGAACCCAACTGGTATACAATTTGGACTGGAAGACTTGCCTTTATTAAGTGGCTTAAGTTGTTTCACTACACCAACAATATATACTTCCAAATTACTCATGGTACCAGCTGTTACTGAGAAGTGCTGCCACAGCTCTCATTGCTGTTGTCATCGCACAGTGAAAGTGTTGCTTGTGTCTTGCCACTGGTATAATTTACATAACACAATCCCTTCAGATTTTCTCCCATACTTGGAGATATTCAAGTAAATGAAAGGTGGTTAGGCATGTCGGAGTACCAGCATGTACAGGAAAGATGATCTGGGTACTAGTGGGTATTGCCATGCCACATCGTGCTTTATGCTTGATAGAGCCACTGCCAAGTAATGTTGTGTTAGATGAGAAGCATTTCTTTATTCAGAGGAGTACAGCAAATATGAGGGATGTAAATGGGCATTATATGAAACCAATAAGCTTGGACAACTTTGGGCAAGAGGAAGTGGATCTGCTGAAGGGATTGGTAGTTGCATGGTAGAGGTTATGTATTAGGAGGACTTCGATAATGTAAGACTAGATCACAATATCAAACAAAGTGTCACTGTGTCTCCATTATGGGATAAGGTTGGTCGTTTGAAAGGGGTAAAGATGGAGGCATTATTATTTAAGAACAAAGATTTGTCAGAAGCAGGACATTTTCTAGCTACACAGATAATGCAGCATTGGGCTCTGACAGGGAACCATGCACCTGTGTACCATAAGTGAACAGATTGGCAAAGCACTTACAACCATTTGTGGAGCAACTAATAGATCAGCAGTTGGCACATAAAATAACTCAGTGCAGTAATATACCACGGTCATCAGGTATAGTGCTTGTTCTTAAGAAATCACCAGAAGCATCAAGGAAGTACTATTTTTGTTGTGATTACAAATACTTGAATGAACGAACCCAATTACGAATGTTAGGCAAATGTTGCATAGCTTTGAATAATGTAGGTTTTCCCCCATGATGGATCTGAAGAAGGGGTACCACCAGATCAACAAACGTCCAGAAGACAGATGGAAAACAGAATGGTTGTTGGCTGGAGCTCTTCATGCATCAAAAAGTGCATGGTTTATCTTGATGATATTATAGTTTTCTAAAGTTTTTAATGAGAATGCAGAATAAATGGAAGAAGTGTTTGACAGGTTAAGATCTGCTTGTCTCATACTTAGCATCAACAAGTGTCATTTTTCTCACACACAAGTGAATTGCCTGGGGCATATTATTTGCGAGGTTGAAGCGCGGACAGATCCGAACCTCGCTTTTGCCATACGTGATTCTGCAACTCCACAGACAGTCAAACAATTGCAGTAATTTATTGTGTTGGCTACTTATAATCAAACATTCATCAGTAAGTTTGCAGAGATTTCAAAACTACTAACTACACTATCAAAGAAAGGTGTAACTTTTCATTGGAGAGCAGAGAGCAGAGAGGAGGGAGAGAGAGAGGGGGGAGGGGGAGGGGGAGGGGGAGGGGGAGAGAGAGAGAGAGAGAGAGAGAAAGAGAGAGAGAGAGAGAGAGAGAGAGAGCGCATTTCAGAATTTGAAGTAAGTATTGATGTCTGATCATGTGTTAATTTTTCTAGATTTTACAAAGGAGTTAATATTGTCATGTGACATGAGCAACAGTGCTCTGGGGATCACACTGGGAATACACATTCAGTAACATTTGTGTCTTGTCAGCTTAGAAAGCCGAGAGGAATTATTCAACTATTGGGAACGAATTACTAGCTGTGATATATTGCATTTCGTATTTTCATTGCCACTTATGTGGGCTTAAGATCAGGGTAGTGACATACCATGCATCCTTGAAGTGGTTACTGGGGCTTACAAGATGGGCTTTTAAACAGATTGAATTCCAGTATGAAGAAATCCATAAACCTGGGGGTAAAGTATGTAAATACAGATATGTTGAGTAGGGAAGTTGTGGTGTTATAGGTGTCAGGACTAAGTCAAGAAGAAGGCACAAGCAGCTGACTAGGAATGCCAGCTCTATAGCAAGCAGGTACAGTTTGTAATACAAGACGGGTTGCTCCGCAGATCGATGAAGTGCAGTCTGTGCATCATCATTCCTGCTGTGCTTCAAGCTAAAGTTTGGCATGAAGCACATGATCAAACACTATAAGGTCACAGAGGTAGGAGAGCAATAGAGAGATGAGTTGCAGAAAAATTTTGGTGGAGTATGCAATGACAAGATGAGGAGCAGCACATCCAGAGTAGTATTCCATGTGCACTATGTGCGGACTTATCATCAAACAATTCAGGTTCAGCGGTTAGCTGAATCAGACAAAACATTTCAAATGATAGAGACTGATGTCTTAGTACCCTTTAATAGGAATTTAGTGGGAACGAATATGTGTAGACAATGTTTTCGAGATGTTTGGTAATGGTGGTGATAGCAGATCAAAAAACAAGTACAGTGGCATGTGCTATAGTCAGAAACTGGTTCCTCAAATTCAAAGTGACAGAGGCCATAATCACAGATCAAGGAACTAATTTAATGTCTGATCTGATGAAGCAATTATGCTGATTGTTAAGAGTCAAGAAACTGTGTGCCAGTCTATTTCATCCACAAGCAAATGGGCATATGGGGCAAGTACACAATAGAGTAGTGAAGATGTTGAGTTACTTTGTGATGGTCAACACTTTGACTGGGAATGTATTTAAGTTACAACACATGTAGCTATAATTATTAAGTCCACACAGGGACAGGGCTATTGCCACACAAGGTGGTGTATGGGCCGAAAAAGTCATCATCTTTTGATGTGCTAGAGCCAAAGTTAGATGCTGAAGGTGAGCATGTGAAACAATTCACAAGAACATTAAAGGAAGTTTTTTGGAAGGTGAAACAGACAAATATGAAAGAATTAGAATGTCAAGAGCACAAGGGATTGGCAATGAACAAGCTACTGCAGTATAAAGTAGGACAGTGGGTTTTGCTAGTGAATCCATACACCCCAAAGGGTAAGACTAAGAAATTCCTAATCAAGTTTCAGGGGCCATACTAAGTGACAGAAATAATGTCACCAGTGAATATCTAGTTACAGTTGCCTGCTAAGATTTCTGTCATCCTGTTAGTTGTGCAAAGCCTTTTCATGATGTAATTGATGCTTTAATGGAAACATCTTCTTCTATGCAAGGAGAGAAGGAGCTGCCAGCAAGCAAAGTGTCACATAACATATAATCTTAGGCCTAGAAATGAATAGGGTAGATGTATTTATATACATTCTTTTGATTAAAGTTGTGTTAATTTCCTTTGTTGTTCAGAAAGGGGGGAGGAGGATTCATTGGCAATTTCTTTCTCCTAGTTGATGTCAGTGATGATGCTCAGATGTGTTATTGTGAGCATTAATCCTCTTGCAAAAATAGGGGACTAGTAGCATACAGAATCTATTGCTGGAAACATGAGGTTTATTGTCAAGGCAACTGGATGTACTTTTCACAAGACTAAGTGATCACTGAGTCTTTCATTCAACAGATGGGAGGTAAGAAATGAATGTGTCAATTGCAAGATGTGTTTTTGAATTTGATTAATAAAGTGACAGTGAATCATATGTTAGCAGACATATGGGGTGAATAACAACAACTAGAATTTTCTTGTAAGGGGTTAAAAGCTGAGTTGCAGCAACTGACGGAAGTCAGTCTGAAGACACTGGTAAAAGTGAAGAGAGGTTTGTTGAATACAGGGGGTAAACAGCTCAGGACAGTGTGTGGGTCTGCTGACAGGGAAGATGTCGAAAATTTGAGCAACACCATAGGGGAGGCACAGAAAATGGCGAGTAATGTGGAAAAATTAGTGGATTTGCAAATGACACAAATCAGGGGTATGGGTCAAGAGATAATGGACATCACAAAGAGAAATGTAAGGGATAAAAACAGATTTGCAACTGTATGTGAAGCAAACAAGGGATCACTTAAAGGGGATCCAAAACATATACAGTGACATTTAAGTACATTAGATGAAGAACAATGACAAAACTATTGAGCGAATTAGTTAATAGTATAGGGGATGTTAAATTAGAGATTAGTGAGTTGCAGGATGTGATTGGCCATGCTACACATGGACAATTAAGCACTATGTTACTAACACCACAATATTGTATTACTAACACGACAACAGTTTCTAAAGGGTTTGCAACAGACAGAGGCAGGTTTTCTAGCTGGGTTACAATACATAGTCGCATTAATGAATAGCAACACAGCATTCTTTTATCATGTGTTTGGCATTAAGGTTTATACAGACCAAGCTAGAGTGTACATAGAAATACAGTTTCCTGCAACTGGATTAAACACACAGTACTAATGTTATTGTATACATCTGTATTCTGTCAAGTGGGAATGAGTCAATAAATTGGTGCAGGTTTGAACTCATAAAATATTGTTGGTTACAGAGAAGATAAATAACCATGTTGTCATGTTGGCAGTAGATTTCAGTCAATGTATCAGAGAGCTAGTCACCACTTATGTGAGAGTGAGTCGTTCTTAGGTCAGATGAAAGCCCCAGAGTGCAGAAGAGTGGTATCAATGCCTGGGCCCCATTTGCAAAGAGTGGGTAATCATTGGATCAGTTGTGTGTTTTCACCAGAAACAGTGGCAATAAACTGTTATAAGATTGGGATTAATGTAGGTTAATTCTTACAAAGAAGAAAACAGCAACCAGCCACTATTAATACTGCTATTTATTTAGGTAAATAGCGCCATTACTGGTTTCGAACTGGCAAGTTCATCATCAGACGGCTGTTCACATGATTTGCAAGATACACTTTACATTATCGTCCTTTATCGATTTTTATTATTCCACTGTGGCGAAGTATTTTTGGTGTGTTGTTGCCGTCGAAAATTCTGCACGATTTTGTTGCGAAGTTGCAGGATTGTATTTTTCAAATATTCCTAAATATATCCAACACACACACACACACACACACACACACAACTTCACTCCCCCTGGGTTTGTCAAGATGACTAGCGTACCGAAATGAATCATTAAGGAAATGTAGCAGTAGGATAAGACTGCTGACAGCTAGAGAAAAAAAGAGGATATTTCAATCATTACGAATTATGTCTAATAGCAAAACTCATTCTCAAATCATAATAAATATGCTCTCTGACTGACCAGTAAGCACTCAATCAGAAGGATCAATGGCATTCATTCATCCTCCGTTCTCTGATTAGTGTTAGGTAGCAGTTTGTGCAAGATTGTTCCAATTCTCCAGTGCATCTCCACTATGCTGTAGAGTGAGGATGACTGCATCTTTGTCAGCTGCCAGGTGCCATATTTAAGACTAGAATGACAACTGCTGCTGATGAGCCACTCAGGAGACTATCACCATGACACCGAGCTGGGGCAAGAGCTGCTCTAACTTTAGAGCCTCTGACCTGCCACTGGCTTGTTGAAGGACAGGTCAGGATCAGCAAACATCAGAACATCATGAAAATGCAGTCCTGATGGGCAGTAGCATCGGTCATCATGACAGACAACATGCAATCCCTGGTAGGGCAATAGTGTTGGGTATCACAGCACCCGACAACTCCACAATGTGACTTGTAAGGTGAGAGGGACCATGGAAGGGACCGAGCACTCCACATTTTCTCAGAGAGTCAGGCAGAGGATCACAGTAGCAGGCACACACTAGGATCTGCCCCCAGAACCAAGCAGAGAATAGAAAAAGCCATCTGGATTGTAAAATTACTAAATATACATGTGTTACTACTGATTCTTCTGTTACTGCATCCGCCATTGTATCCAAGAACCTACAACCACCCTGAACACAGTAGAGGCATCAGCTGGGTGTGCTGACTCTACAGGCACTTCCCTGTCTCAAGCCAGTCTTCTGTTCCACACAATTCAATGTCCCTCCTCCCACTTTTGAACAGCTGACACCCCCAATGCAAATTTCCCTTGTACTCTGCTTAATCTGCTTTTCTACTGCTCTGTTCCCCAGGAACTTCCATATCTTGTTTCTACATACACTATCATATGCCTTTTCAATTTCTTGGAAACAAGTAAATCTATTCCATATTCCTAACAGTGTTCCTGTAGTTGTCTTACAGAAAAAATTAGATCTCCCCTGGACCTTCCTGCTCTGAACCCATGTTGTTGTTCTGATACGTCCTTCTGTTTCTGTGTCTGAATTTATGTTTCCAAAACTTTCCCAAAGATCTTTGTAAATGGCTCATCAGTGTGTTTCATTAATACATTTCGCATCCTGTTACCTTTCTTGAAGATTGTGACAGTTATACCCTTCTTCCAGTCTTCTGGGGTCTCCTCTCTTTCCGCACAATTTTCGTCACACAAGAGTTATTTTTTCCCCAACTCTCCTGCTACTCTCACTGTCTCTATAGTCAACTCAGCCAAACATGGTGCCTCATCTTCTGTCATCTTTCTCAATGTATCTTCTGCTTCTCTCCATTAAGTCCTTTTCTATTTGTAGATCCTCCTCTTCCTCCTTGTCCAGATCTCATCAAACAACACTGACAGGATATGAAACAAAAAGTGAATGCAAGAAACAACATTATATGAAAATTAACTTGAACTAATTGGGGTGCATAGCCTCACGTACTCTGCACATCAGCAACTGCACTCGGATTGTCAGCTGCAAAATATGCAGCGTCAGTTTTGAAAAATTCCAGACATGGCAAACTAGGGGATGTCACAGTTACTGAGACTGGACACATTGTGTTGGGGTATTTTGAGAATAGGTCCTATTGACAATATTTTTCCAATTACAGGATTTGCTCCATCTCATATGGAAGGTCATCAGAGAAGTTTAGTGGAAAAGGAAAACAGCTGTTCTGTGCCATCCGATGCATGACCACCAAATGCCACCATCAACAATATTATGAAAAGGATAGACTGCTACTCACCATATAAAGATGAGAGTCACAGACAGGTACAACAAAATGACTGTTATACATTTTAGCTTTCAGTCAAAAGGCCTCCTTCTGAAGTAGCTTCAGTGAGTAACTTATGTGTGTGCATTATATCTTCTGTTGTGTGTGTGTGTGTGTGTGTGTGTGTGTGTGTGTGTGTGTGTGTGTGTGTGTGTAGGCCTTTAGGCTGAAAGCTAAAATGTGTAGCAGTCTCTCCTTTTCATAATATTGTTGTCATCCTGGAATTTCCATTGTTTGAAGATACTACCAACAAGCTTTACACGGGAACTATCAGACCTGTTAATCATGAATTTTGATAAATCCTGGGTATGTTATAGAGGGTTTTGTCCTTAGTATCTGGCTAACAGCTTTTCATGCAACAGCCTCTAGTTTCTGAGAAAATTTATGTTAAAGTTTTATGCATACATCCCATAACTGCAACGTTATCATTTCAACTAAGTGAGCCAAGGAGATTATAATAAAAGGAGATAGCATTACCTATGCTGGGAACAGGTACTAGTTGAGGCCAAGGGGAGGTGCAGCCCACCATCTTTTTGAGATCAAAACGAACTTGCCCTCTCTACTTAGAGCCACCAAATTGACACTCACATCTAAGTATGTATTTAGATGCTACATACTTTTGTGGAAGAATACTCATCATCAGACAGTTTAAAATTTAATTTGTTGCTCTAATTCATTAAGCATTGACTACATTGTGGCAAGACAGCCAATTATTTTTAATTTAAGTCAAACTATTGACTGCAATAGTTAACAGGACAAATGGCACAAGGTCCTTCTGATCATTTCACTACCAGAATGTACCATCTTCAGAATGTAGTCAGAGCAACGTTGTAATATATAAAAATTATTAGATGAGCTTCTGTGCAACTAAGTATTACCACTAAAATCATAAGTTTACACTTAATGTAAAGTAAAACCTCCCCCCCCCCCCCCTCTCTCTCTCTCTCTCTCTCTCTGTTTCCTTTTCCTGGATTTTCCATTGTTCGACAAATGCAAAAGTTGGCACAGAACATCTTGGATTGGAGCACATAATGTGAAGACATGGAGTTGGAGA
This sequence comes from Schistocerca piceifrons, assembly GCF_021461385.2. Classification (NCBI taxonomy): domain Eukaryota; kingdom Metazoa; phylum Arthropoda; class Insecta; order Orthoptera; family Acrididae; genus Schistocerca; species Schistocerca piceifrons. The sequence goes on from NC_060143.1 coordinate 552,389,862, forward strand.
GGCAAATGCAAATGGAACTGTTTATGTTGTTTTAATAGAGGGAAATATTCCACATGGGAAAAATATATCTAAAAACAAAGATGATGTGACTTACCAAATGAAAGCGCTGACACGTCGATAGACGCACAAACAAACACAAACATACACACAAAATACTAGCTTTCACAACCAATGGTTGCTTCCTCAGGAAAGAGGGAAGGAGAGGGAAAGACGAAAGGATTTGGGTTTTAAGGGAGAGGGTAAGGAGTCATTCCAATCCCGGGAGTGGAAAGACTTACCTTGGGGGGAAAAAAGGACGGGTATACACTTGCACACACACACATATCCATCCACACATATACAGACACAAGCAGACATATACAGAGGCAAACTCTTTGCCTCTGTATATGTCTGCTTGTGTCTGTATATGTGCGGATGGATATGTGTGTGTGCGCGAGTGTATACCCATCCTTTTTTCCCCCTAAGGTAAGTCTTTCTGCTCCCGGGATTGGAATGACTCCTTACCCTCTCCCTTAAAACCCAAATCCTTTCGTCTTTCCCTCTCCTTCCTTCTTTTCTGACGAAGCAACCGTTGGTTGCGAAAGCTAGTATTTTGTGTGTATGTTTGTGTTTGTTTGTGTGTCTATCGATGTGCCAGCGCTTTCATTTGGTAAGTCACATCATCTTTGTTTTTAGATATGTTTATGTTGTTTGGTGCACACAACAAGCTAGCTATAGGAACATTATTTCCATATAAAAAAGCCATAAAATTTCATGGGAGTCACCCAATGATAGAATGGAAAATATTGTAAATCACTTTTTCATTATTGAGAAATGGAAAAGGTCATTGGTACATGTTAGAAATAAAAATGGGAGGTGATACAGGCAGTGATTACCATTTTATGCTAGCTAAGGTGTGCTTGAAAATCACAGCTAAAAAGAATAAATTTGATTTCCAAAAGAATTGGTTAGATGTTTCAAACTCAAAGGACCCTAGTGACACTAGAACTGGGAAACAGATATGAAGCAATCAACATGATGGAGTAGAAGAGCAATGGCTGAGTGTTTCTTCAAACTGCTGTAATGGCAGTCAGCTTCAGGCACAGTAAAAGAAAAGACTGGATGAGCAAGGACACCTGGATGAAAGTGGGAGAAAAACAATGAAAGCAGAAGTGAACACTGCAAAAACCAAGAGGCAAAAGACTGAGTTCCACATAGAGTATACCAGATTAGCTTAAGAGGTGAAAAAGAGTGAGAGGTCCAACTGAAGGACATGGACAGATGATCTTGCAAAATTAGCTGATAAGGCCACAAGAAAACCAGACATTAAGGAGCTATACCAGAGCACAAAAATGCTAGGTAGGGAGAGGGGATTGATAATGTGCCCAGTGAAAAGCATGGCAGGAACCCAGCTCACAAAGGAAACTGAAGAGTTGTAATGGTGTGAAAACTTTAAAAAGTGCTACATAGAGAGATACTGTGGGGGAAGAACAGACAGACAGTAGAAGAGCTTGAAAATGTAGTCAGAGATGAGTATCGAGGATGATGTTAATTATGTCTGCAGCATCCCTTAAGCTGTATGTGTCCCCTGGGTGGTACTCAACAACTAACAGCATTGGTGCCAGACAATCCTAGTGATCCCCTGGCATATATCATATGAAGTTCATATGACTAACACCTGTACAGAAAATTTGGTCTCAATGTTAAAAATGTGTCAACTGAACACTGACAACAGTAGTAGAGCCAAACACCAAATTCTACACAAGATCCTAGATGAGAATGAAATTGATATGGTAGCCATCTAGGAAGCTCATGTAGAAACTGAAAAGCTTATTTTAAGAGATAAAATATCTGCACTTGATTCTGTATATGACAAGGTTTATAGTGCAGCAATACACATTCAGAAGGATATAGGAAAGGTCCACACTCTCTCTAATAGTACCATGAATAATATTCACAAAATCCTTTCAGAACTGAGGAAATAAATTGTGGTGAATATCTATAAGTGACAGGGAATGATGACTAAAAGCTCACAACTACCCTAGAGTTTACTTGGGAGACTTCAACAGCAATCATGGACTATACATTTGTATAAATGTAATAATGAAAATGGGAACATGCTGTTAGAGTGGTCCGAAGAACATTATCTCCACCTTGATTTTGATGTTAAAGATCAGTGTACATTTCATTCTGGAACCAGGAAAACAGATCACAACACTGAATTATGTTTTGTGTCCTCCAACTGCAATGGCCTAACAATACCAGTGTCAAGGAAAGTCCTGGACGACTTCCCATTCAGTCAACACCATCCAGTGCTTCTCAAAATATGCAAACGCATACCTGTCAAAAGATCATTTCTGAGACCTACATGATTGGTCTGAATTTTATGAAAATCTGAACAAATATAACCCACCAGAAAGCACAAATTATAAGAGGTTGATTGGAGCTGTATTATCCATAACAAAGAAATGTATCCCAAGAGGCTTCCACAAGGAATATGTATCTGAATGGATGGAAAAGTGAAAAATTCTATTAAAAAAGCTTTGTGACAACAGTGAGTGTGAAATAGCTGATGAACTTCTACACAGTATTGACACAGCTCACTCTGTGAAGTTGACTGAAACAGATGTGACCTTAGACTTCCGCATCTCAAACAAAAGAGCCTGGTCCTTGTTGAGGAAATTTGAAGATGCCAATCCACCAGACTGCATGAAGAAGGCTGTTACTCCTAAGCAAGTAGTAAATAACATTTGTCCACCTCTAAAACTTCTGAGACTCTATCACATACAGTTAAGGTCAAAACAGAATTGAAAACTCTTAAACTACCCTGTAAACCTGAGTCAGACTACTCTACACCATTCAGCAATAAGGAAATAATGATAGCTCTCAAAGAATTGAAAGCAGAGAAAGCATCTGGTTTTATGGTATTTATTCAGAATTCCTAATCCACAGCTGGAATTATGTAAAAAAAGACTAGCAGCATTCTTTACCAATATTCTCCAAATTGGTAACATATTCCATGATTGAAAACAGCAAAAATTATAGCTATCTTACAAACAGGTGCACAAAATGACAAACTGTGAAGTTACCAACCCATTGTTTTTCTTAGCATAGTACATAGACTTGTAGAAACTATGTAATGTAACAGAATCAGCCAAAGTTCCAAAACCTGCCTGCTGAACAGGCAGGATTCCATCCAGACCACACCTGCAACAACCAAGTTCTCTCTCACTATAATTTTTACTGAAGCAAAATTTCAAAACAAACAAAAGACCTCAAGCGCATTTGTAGATTTAACAGCAGCTTATGCAACTATGTGGAGAAGTAGCTAATATTCAAACTTTGGTGAGTCAAACTAAATCTTAAAATATGAAGCCTCACCAGTGCTGTGTTAAGTAACAGAAGCTTCCAAGTTCTAATGGGCATTACGATGAGTGCTCAAATGAAGATTAATAATGGCCTTCCACAACGATCAGAGCTAGCCTTGCTTCTATGTTCCCTGTATATAGCAGCCATGCCTAAGATGATATTAGGGAAATATGGATATGCCGATGATTGAGTTCTTGCTGCAACCACAAAGACCTGGGAATTACTGAATCTGTCTTGACCAAAGACTTACAAATTGTTGGCAAATACTTTTGCAACTGGAGTTTACAGCTAAATGGTGCCAAAACAGAAGTCACAAGTTTCCACCTTAACAAGCAGCTCACTAACAAGGAAATAAAGGTATATTTTGAAGGGAAAAAGGTGAGGCATAACAGAAGTCTGTGTTATCTAGGTATCACCCCTGACTGGACACACAGCTCTAAAGAGCAGTTGCACAATGTGAAACATTATCTTGCAGAAACTGCTCTTGGACTGGTGTACCCTGTGGCAGAATATTGCACTGTAGTCTGGGTCGACAGCCCAAACATGAGATTTGTTGACATGCAGCTCAACCACACTATATGCATCATCACAGGAACAATCAGAAACAGTCCACCTTTTGGCTGCATATTCTCAGCCCTATAGCTCCCCCACTATTGTAGTGAGAGTGTGCTCTCAGGTGGGAGGTTACAAAAACAGCTGGTGATCCTTATCTCCCCATACATGAGGACATTCCTGCACTCCCATCGTCCACCTTTACAACATGAAAAATTTTTGGTAGACAATGGAGCAACAGCAGACCATGGACAGAAATATGGCAGAACAGTGCTACCCCATAACAGCTTAAGATGCCTTGCATCCTGTCCATGCTACTAGGTTTTGGAGAACACTACAAGATCTGGTCTGCACTCAACAGAATAAGAACAAACAGTGGGAGATGTGCTGACTCAATGTACAAATGGGGATTACCAACATCACCCAGCTGTGATTGTGGTGCAGAACGAGAAACTGTTCATATTATATCATCCATGTGCACCCAAAATCTACATCTACATATATACTCTGCTAACCACCAAGCAGTGTGTGGCGGAGGGCACAATTCGCACCAAAGTCATATTTCTCCCACTGTTCCACTCGCGGATCGCGCGAGTGAAAAACGACTGTCTGAACACCTCAGTACGAGCTTTAATTTCCTTTATCTTTGAATGGTTATCATTGTGCAATTTGAAAGTTGGTGGTAATAATATATGCTCTACATCCTTGGTGAAGATCGGATTTCAGAATTTAGTGAGCAGCCCCTTCCGTTTAGCATGTCGTCTATCTGCAAGTGTGCCCCACTTCAAACTTTCTATGAGATTTGTAATGCTCTCATGATGGCTAAATGTACCAGTCATGAATCTTGCCACTCTTCTTTGGACCTTCTCAATCTCTTGAACCAGACTCAACTGCTAAGGGTCCCATACAGACAAACAATACTCTAAGACTGGACAAACTAACGTATTGTTAGCAATTTCCTATGTTGAAGGACTGCATCGCTTCAGGATTATACCAAAAACCTGCAATCTAGAGTTTGCCTTGTCCGTTACTTGTGTAATCAGATCATTCCATTTGAGATCATTTCAAATAGTCACACCCAGATACTTGACGAATATTACTGCTTCCAAAGACTGGGCATTTATTTTGTATTCATACATTAATGGGGATTTTTGCCTTATATGCAATAGATCACACTTACTAATATTGAGAGATAACTGCCAGTCATTTTTTCCTGGAAATCCTAATTGATTTGTTCACAACTTTGGTGTGATACTACTTTCCCGCAGACTACAGCATCATTGGCAAACAGTCTAATACCACTGTCAATACCATCAACCAGATCGTTTATGTAAATGATAAAAATCAGCGGACCCATTATGCTGTCCTGGGGCACACCTGAAGTTACACTTGTTTCTGTTGAAGTCACCCCATTTAGGACGACAAACTGCTGTCTGTTAGAAAACTTTCTATCCAACCGCATGTGTCATCAGATAGACCGTAAGCACACACTTTTTGGAACAAGTGACTGTGCAGAACTGAGTCAAATGCCTTTCGAAAGTTAAGAAATATGGCATCAATCTGGGAGCTGGTGTCTAGAGCCTGTTGTATATCATGCACAAAGAGGGCCAGCTGTGTCTTGCATGACCGCTGTTTCCTAAAACCAGGCTGGTTTCTGCAGATGAGCTTCTCAGAGTCTAGAAAGGTCATTATGTCTGAATACAAAACATGTTCCATGATTCTACAACACATTGATGTCAGTGAAATTGGCTAGTAATCATGTGCATCCGATTTTCTACCCTTCTTATAGATTGCTATGACCTGGACCTTCTTCCAGTCCCATGGAACTTTCCACTGTTCCAATGATCTCTGATAGATGATGGATAAGAATGGTGCTATATTTGTAGCATAGTCAACATATAATCTTACGGGGATACCATATGGGCCAGATACCTTCCTGGTGTCTCATGATCTTAACTGTTTTACAATCCCAGATACACTAAACACTATGTCAGCCATCCTTGCATTTGTTCAATAATTGAAAGGGGGAATGGTGCTGCAGGCCTCTACTGTAAATGAGTTTTTGAAAGCTATATTTAGAATTTTGGTCTTCTGTTTACCATCATCCGCTACCCTACCCATACTGTCAGCAAGAAAAGGTATTGAATTATTTTTAGCATTCACAGATTTTACATACGACCAAATTTTTTTGGGGTTATTTTTAGAATCTGTAGATAAAATATTGCTTTCAAATTAGTTAAAAGAATCTCTCATTGACCTTTTGACAGCTGCTTTCATTTCACTTAATTTCTGTTTGTCAGCAGGGCAGTGACTATGTTTAAAACAACTGTGCAAACTTCTCTTCTTTCTCAGCAACTTCCTAATATGTCTGCTGTACCAAGGTGGATCCTTTCCCTCCCCTATATTTTTGCGAGACACACACTTCTCTAGCACGTGGTGGACAATACCTTTAAATTCCGACCAAAGAAGCTCAATATCTTTATGTCCCACAGTGAATGCTTGGAGCTGACTATGAAGATATTCATTAATGACACTTTTATTTGCTTTCCCAAACAAGACAACTCTACGCTGTTCCTTTGATCTTTTTGCACCTTCCACTGACATAGAAGCTACAATGACATTATGGTTGCTAATACCTTCATCTAGATTAACTTCCTCAAAGAGATCAGGTCTGTCTGTCACCAAGATATCCAATATGTTCCCATCTCGAGTTGGTTTTCTAACCAATTGCTCAAGGTTGTAGGTTGAGAGTGCTCCTAGAATAACTTCATACAAGTCTTTGCTTCTGCCCCCTGTGATAAATGTGTAATTTTCCCAGTCAATGGATACCAGATTGGAGTCTCCGCCTATAACTAATGGATAATTTGGATTTTTTTTCCTGGATATCTGGAGGAGTTCCTGATGGCAACAAGAAAATCAGTTGTATGGTGGCCGTTCACAAAGTAAGATGACTTTTCAAATTGCGTGGGCAATGTATATTCAATTAACAATCTTTTTTTGTTATGTTGGTACACATGTCCTGAACACATGTGCCCAGTTTCAAGTGTACAGCATACTTAATTTGTTTTTGACAGATAGAAAGGTTAGACTATTTTAGTGTGCTTAGTTATTTTCGATTATTATAAAAAATGGAGCAAAGAATTTGCATCACATTTTGTGTGAAAAATGGAATCAAGTGCTTTAAAACACTTGAAATGCTGACAGTGGCATACGGTGAGGCTGCTAAAAAAAAAAAAAAAAAAAAAAGTTTGCAAGTGGTACAAGCTCTTCCAAGATGGCCGAGAAGGCGTCAGTGGCAAATCTCGCTCTGGACACCCCAGCCCAGCACATTAACAGATGGTAATGTCGAAGCTGTGAAGAAAATTGTTAAAATTGTTTTGGAAAATTGTCGAATTACCATAAGAGAAGTTGCTGAGGATGTTGGTATATCAGTTGGCTTGTGTCATGCAATTTTTTCAGATGTTTTGGGCATGAGACATGCGTCAGCGAAATTTGATCCAAAACTTCTCAATTTTGACCAGAAGAACCATCGTACGAGCATCACTCAGGAGCTTTTGAATGACATCAATGATGATCCTGATTTGCTCAAAAGGGTCATAACTTGTGACGAAACATGGGTTTGCGGTTATGACGTCGAAACCAAAGCCCAGTCATCCCAATGGAAGCATCCCAGAGAGCCAAGACTAAAAAAAGCACGCCAGGTTCTATCAAATGTCAAAGTTTTGCTCCCTGTTTTTTAATTACCATGGTGTAGTGCATCATGAATTTTTGCCTCAAGGTCGTATGGTCAATAAGGAGTATTACCTTGATTTTATGAGCGATTTGTGAGAAGCAATATGCAAAAAACGTCTGGAATTGTGGTAAAATAATTCATGGCTTTTGCATCATGACAATGCACCTGCTCATTCATCATTGTTCGTGAGAGATTTTTTTGGTAAAAAACGTGACAATCATGCCTCAGCCACCATATTCACCAGCTTTGGCCCCTGCGACTTTTCTCTGTTCCCAAAACTGAAGAGACCTATGAAAGGGCGAATATTTTCAGTGACTGAGGAAATAAAAACTGCATCGCTGGAAGTACTCAAGGCTGTACCAAAAAGTGTTTTTGAGGAGTGCTTCGAGGATTGGAAGAAGCGTTAGTCCAAGTGTATTTTATCTGAAAGGGATAACTTTGAAGGGAACAACATGAATATTGATGAATAAATAAATACTTTTTCATAAAAATATAAAGTCACCCTACTTTTGAACATACCTCGTATATATTCAGCAGTTGGATGTATGTCTGTGACTTTCTGTGCTTCATAAATACTGTAAATTTAACTAACTTATAAATTATGAATTTTTGTATGCATGGAATATATATGCATGAATCATTAAAGAAAAATATTTTCCTGTGTGGTTTGATACTTGCCATGTTGTTGTTGTGGTTGTTGTGGTCTTCAGTCCTGAGACTGGTTTGATGCAGCTCTCCATGCTACTCTATCCTGTGCAAGCCTATTCATCTCCCAGTACCTACTGCAGCCTACGTCCTTCTACATCTGCTTAGTGTATTCATCTCTTGGTCTCCCTCTACGATTTTTACCCTCCACCCTGCCCTCCAGTACTAAATTGGTGATCCCTTGATGCCTCAGAACATGTCCTACCAACCGATCCCTTCTTCTAGTCAAGTTGTGCCACAAACTCCTCTTCTCCCCAATTCTATACAATACCTCGTCATTAGTTATGTGATCTACCCATCTAATCTTCAGCATTCTTCTGTAGCACCACATTTCGAAAGCTTCTCTTCTCTTCTCGCCTACACTATTTATCGTCCACGTTTCACTTCCATACATGGCTACACTCCATACGAATACTTTCAGAAATGACTTCCTGACACTTAAATCTATACTCGATGTTAACAAATTTTTCTTCTTCAGAAACGCTTTCCTTGCCATTGCCAGTCTCCATTTTATATCCTCTCTACTTCGACCATCATCAGCTATTTTGCTCCCCAAATAGCACAACTCCTTTACTACTTTAAGTGTCTCATTTCCTAATCTAATTCCCTCAGCATCACCCGACTTAATTTGACTACATTCCATTATGCTCGTTGTGCTTTTGTTGATGTTCATCTTATATCCTCCTTTCAACACACTGTCCATTCCGTTCAGATGCTCTTCCTAGTCCTTTGCTGTCTCTGACAGAATTACAATGCCATCGGCGAACCTCAATGTTTTTATTTCTTCTCCATGGATTTTAATACCTACTCTGAACTTTTCTTTTGTTTCCTTTACTGCTTGTTCAATATACAAATTGAATAGCATCGGGGAGAGGCTACAACCCTGTCTCACTCCCTTCCCAACTACTGCTTCCCTTTCATACCCCTTGACTCTTATAACTGCCATCTGCTTTCTGTACAAATTGTAAATAGCCTTTTGCTCCCTGTATTTTACCCCTGCCACCTTTAGAATTTGAAAGAGAGTATTCCAGACAACATTGTCAAAAGCTTTCACTAAGTCTACAAATGCTAGAAACGTAGGTTTGCCTTTTCTTAATCTTTCTTCTAAGATAAGTTGTAGGGTCAGTATTGCCTCATGTGTTCCAACATTTCTACAGAATCCAAACCGATCTTCCCCGTCGTTGGCTTCTACCAGTTTTTTCATTCATCTGTAAAGAATTCACGTTAGTATTTTGCAGCTGTGACTTATTAAACTGATAGTTTGGCAATTTTCACATCTGTCAACACCTGCTTTCTTTGGGATTGGAATTATTATATTCTTCTTGAAGTCTTAGGGAATTTCGCCTGTCTCATATATCTTGCTCACCAGATGGTAGAGTTTTGTCAGGACTGGCTCTCCGAAGGCTGTCAGTAGTTCTAATGGAATGTTGTCTACTCCTGGGGCCTTGTTTTGACTTGGGTCTTTCAGTGCTCTGTCAAACTCTTCACGCAGTATTGTATCTCCCATTTCATCTTTATCTACCTTCTCTTCCATTTCCATAATGTTGTCCTCAAGACCATCGCCCCTGTATAGACCCGCTATATACACCTTCCACCTCTCTGCTTTCCCTTCTTTGCTTAGAACTGGGTTTCCATCTGAGCTCTTGATATTCATGCAAGTGGTTCTCTTTTCTCCAAAGGTCTCTTTAATTTTCCTGTAGGCAGTATCTATCTTACCCCTCATGAGATAAGCCTCTACATCCTTACATCTGTCCTCTAGCCATCCCTGCTTAACCATTTTGCACTTACTGTTGATCTCATTTTTGAGACGTTTGTATTCCTTTTTGCCTGCTTCACTTGCTGCATTTTTGTATTTTCTCCTTTCATCAATTAAATTCAGTATCTCTTCTGTTACCCAAGGATTTCTACTAGCCCTCGTCTTTTTACCTATTTGATCCTCTGCTGCCTTCACTATTTCATCCCTCAAACCTACCCATTCTTCTTCTACTGTATATCTTTCCCCCATTCCTGTCAATTGTTCCCTTATGCTCTCCCTGAAACCCTGTACAACCTCTGGTTCTTTCAGTTTATCCAGGTCCTATCTCCTCAAAGTCCCACCTCTTTGCAGTTTCTTCAGTTTTAATCTACAGTTCATAACCAATAGATAAAGGTCAGAGTCCACATCTGCCCCTGGAAATGCCTTACAATTTAAAATCTGGTTCCTAAATCTCTGTCTTACCATTATATAATCTATCTGAAATCTTTTAGTATCTCCAGGGTTCTTCCATGTATACAACCTTCTTTCATGATTCTTGAACCAAGTGTTAGCTATGATTAAGTTATGCTCTGCGCAAAATTCTACCAGGCGGCTTCCTCTTTCATTTCTTAGCCCCAATCCATGTTCACCTACTACGTTTTCTTCTCTCTCTTTTCCTACTGTCGAATTCCAGTCACCCATGACTATTAAATTTTCATCTCCCTTCACTACCTGAATAATTTCTTTTATCTCTTCATACACTTCATCAACTTCTTCATCATCTGCTGAGCTAGTTGGCATATATACTTGTACTACTGTAGTAGGCATGGGCTTCATGTCTATCTTGGCCACAATAATGCGTTCACTATGCTGTTTGTAGTAGCTTACCCGCACTCCTATTTTTTTTTACTCATTATTAAACCTACTCCTGCATTACCCCTATTTGATTTTGTATTTATAACCCTGTATTCACCTGACCAAAAGTCTTGTTCCTCCTGCCACCGAACTTCACTAATTCCCACTGTATCTAACTTTAAGCTATCCATTTCCCTTTTTAAATTTTCTAACCTACCTGCCCGATTAAGGGATCTGACATTCCACGCTCCGATCCGTAGAATGCCAGTTTTCTTTCTCCTGATAATGATGTCCTCTTGAGTAGTCCCCACCTGGAGATCCAAATGGGGGACTATTTTACCTCCAGAATATTTTACCCAAGAGGACGCCATCATCATTTAATCATACAGTAAAGCTGCATGTCCTCTGGAAAAATTAAGGCTATAGTTTCCCCTTGCTTTCATCCGTTCACAGTACCAAAACAGCAAGGCCGTTTTGGTTAGTGTTACAGGGCCAGATCAGTCAATCATCCAGACTATTGCCCCTGCAACTACTGAAAAGGCTGCTGCCTCTCTTCAGGAACCACACGTTTGTCTGGCCTCTCAACAGATACACCTCCGTTGTGGTTGCACCTACGGTACGGCTATTTCTATCGTTGAGGCACGCAAGCTTCCCCACCAACGGCAAAGTTCATGGTTCATGGGGGGAAAGTACTTGCCATATGCCAAATAAAAAGATAAGAATATGGATGATACCTGCAAGAATCAAGAGCACGGTGCCTAACAGAGAGGAGACCAGGATTGTACTAAGGCAAAAGGAATGTGATAAGGCCCCAAAGCCAGACAAGACTCCACCAAAACTGCTGAAACAAAACCTATCAATGAGTAAATGCTGTATGATTAAAGGAGACCAGTTACCAAATTGCAGAAGCACTGGTTTGTCAATAGATGCACACAAAAGAGAGAAAACTTTCTAGTTTTCAGATTTGTCCTTTTATGAGCTAGAGTAAGAACAACACACACAACCCTATGCCCCTACATGGTCCCAGCTACACTGACAGCACCATTGCTATTTTGTGGCAGATGGACAGTTGTGATGGGGGTAATGGTGGGTAGAGTGTATGAAGGGAGAGGGACTGGGTTGGATGGCTAGTGGCTCAAACGGAGGTGGCCAATTTGCTCACTAAGAATGTGGGGGAGGGAGGGCTGACACGTATATGAGCTGACACGATTGTGGTGGTTGGTGGGAAACGGCACACACTGGAGGCACCACGGTGACATGAATTGGGAGGGAGTGACAGGATGGAGTAAGGGGAAATTGTTTGGTGGAGGATGCAGGGACAGTGGGTTACCTGAGATTGAGCACAAGATGATTACACACTGGTGGCGGGAAGGATCCAGACAGCTCAGGTTGGGAAGCAGCCACTGAAACTGAGCATGTTATGCTGAGCTAGGTGTTGTAGCACTTGTGGTTGTTCTGGACAACAGTTTGGTAATGACCATTAGTCCTCTTGGACATCTGGTTAGCAGTCATTGCAACATAAAAGACTGAAGTGTTTGCAGCACAGCTGATATATGATGAGGCTGTTTTCACAGGTGGCATGGAGGAGATGGTGGCTGGGTGGACTGGGTAGGTCTTGCACCTTGGTCTTCCACGGAGCTATAATCCCTGTGGCAAGGGGTTGTCAGTTGGTATTGGGATGGAATGGGATGTTGTGTAGGTTGGATGGGTAATGGAACACCACTTTAGGAGATGTGGAAAGAAACTTGGGAAGGATGTCCCTCACATCAGGGCAGAATGAGAGATAATCAAAGCTCTGGTGAAGGATACGGTACAGCTGTTACAGCCCAGGATGGTACTGAGTAATGAGGGGGGCACTCCATTGTAGCTGATTCTTGGGGGTGCTTTGTGGGTGTGTGCAGATATGGCACAGGAAGTCTGATTGTGGACTAGGTTTTGGGGAAATTTGCCTATCTATGATGGCCTTTGTGAGGCCTTCAGCATACTTGGCAAGGGAGAACCCATTTCCCGCACCATTTCCTGTTTCCTAACACACCCACCTCCGTCCTAACCACTCAATAGTCAGTTTCCAGAAATCCTTACCTCCCAATGTGGCGTCATCGTTCCTCCAGGTCCCATCCTAGGAACACTAACCTTTCAGCAGAAGAAAAGACTGCCATACACAACCTGAAAATATATCCAGATCTAATATTCCTCTCTGCAGACAAAGACTTCACTACTGCCGTGATGAGTTGCAGTGACTACCTGATGGAAGGCCTCCATCAGCTGTCTAACTACTACACCTACAAGTGCTGCCAGGGTGATCCCATCCCAGAAGTCCAACATAACGGCCATATCGTGCTGAAATCCACAGACTATCCCAGAATATCTCCCTCCCCACCCCAAAAGCACTCTGCACACACTCCTTCTACATGCTCCACAAAATCCACAAACCCAACAATCCTGGTTACCCTATTGTAGCTGGCTATTGTGCTCTCATGAGCAGCATCTCCTACTAAGGGCTTGATACCTAACCTCCCACATAAAAGTTATTAACCACTTTCTTCACTGACTTTCCGCCATCCCTATACCTTTGCCTCCTGGATCCATACTCGTCACTGTTGATGCTGATCCCTGTATACCAACATCCCTCGTGCCCAGGGCCTTGCTGTTATAAAACACTACCTCTCCCACTGTCCTTCAGACTCCAAACCCACCATCCCACCTTATTAACAATATCCTGATCTACAAGCAATTTTTTGTGAAGGGAAGGCTTACAAACAAATTCCCAGCACAGCTAGTGGAAGATGCATGGTACCCTCCTATACCAACGTGTTCATAGGCCATCTAGAGGAAACATTCCTAGTCTCCCACAATTCCCTAGTCTGCTTCAGGTTGACTGATCATCACACATTTCTTCACAATCTCAACACCTTTTCTCTCATCCTCTTCACCTGGTCCTCCACAACCCAATGTGCCACATTGAACTCCATCTCTCTGATGGCTCCACCCAAACCTCTGTCCACATTAAACCCACTAACCACTAACAGCAGCTGCATATTAACTGCTGCCATCCCTTGCACACCAAAAAATTCCTCCCATACAGCCTAGCCACCCATTGATTACGTATGAGATGTGTGAAGAAAGTAATGATACTGACAACACTGTGAGTGATATGGCAGTGCTGTGTTGTTCTACTTTTGTAGATTGGTGTGTTCACACCTTCCAGATTCTCAGTCTGAATTTCAGTTCTGTGCAGCCATCAAATGATTTTTATGCGTGCCATCAGTGAAGTTGTGTTTTTTTCGTGTGTTACAAAACTGAAACAGCAGAATTTAAAACAATGTTATATCATCAAGTTTTGTGTTAAACGTGGGAATAAGTGTGAGCTTTGAAACATTGAAGGCCTACAGGGAACATTCCTTATCAACAGCACAAGTTTTCATGGGCACCAATCATTTTCAGAAGGCTGAGAACACCATGAAGATGAACCTCGCTCTGGGAGACCATCAATTTCAAAAACCAACGAAAATATCGAATGCATGCATGTTCTTGTGAGATCAGACTGATTTTTAACAGTAAGGATGATGTGTGACCTGTCAAACTTCTTCGCCGTACACGAGATTTTGACCAAAGATCGCACATGTAAAAGGTTTGTGCCAACATGGTGCCCAAAATACCTCACAATTGAGCAGAAGGACAATTGGTGAAATGTGTGTTGATCTTCTTGAGAGTGTTGCCAATTACCAGTTGTGTGATCAGATGTGATGAAACTTCCTGGCAAATTAAAACTGTGTGCCCGACCGAGACTCTAACTCGGGACCTTTGCCTTTCGTGGGCAAGTGCTCCACCATCTGAGCTACCGAAGCACGACTCACGCCTGGTCTCACAGCTTTACTTCTGCCAGTATCTCGTCTCCTACCTTCCAAACTTTACAGAAGCTCTCCTGCGAAAAGTTCGCAGGAGAGCTTCTGTAAAGTTTGGAAGGTAGGAGACGAGATACTGGCAGAAGTAAAGCTGTGAGACTGGGCGTGAGTCGTGCTTCAGTAGCTCAGATGGTAGAGCACTTGCCTGCGAAAGGCAAAGGTCCTGAGTTCGAGTCTCGGTCGGGCACACAGTTTTAATCTTCCAGGAAGTTTCATATCAGCGCACACTTCGCTGCAGAGTGAAAATCTCATTCTGGAGATGTGATGAATCCTGCATTTTTTAGTACAATCCTGAGACAAAGTGGCAAAGTGAGGAGTGGCACACTGAGACATCTCCTCAACTGAAAAGAGCATGAATGAGCAAATGAAAGATCAAAACAATGCTGATTTGCATTTTGACAGTAGGGGTACTGTGCATAAAGAATTATTTTCTCCAAAACAAACTGTCAACCAAGTATTTTACAAAGATGTCCTTGAAAGGCTCGAAAAGGGTGAATTGCATCAGACTGGACATGGTAGACAAGTGCGTGCCACATCATGACAACACCCCATGTCACACAGCCACTCCCGTTACAGAATTTTTTACCTCAAAAGGCATTCCTGTTGTTCCACAGCCATCCTATTCACCTGATCTGAGCCTATGTGACTTTCTTCTCTGCTGGTGTATAGCTGTTGAAAGGAACTACTCTGAATGGGACAATGTTGTTGTTTGAAAAAATAAAAACTTTGGTAGATAAAAAACCAGTCTCATTGCTTTTCTCTTACATCTCGTATCTGCAATGACAAGAACTCCCTTGCCCAGTATGCTGAAAGCCTCAAAAAGACCTTCAGAGACAGGCAATACCCCAAAACTTGTCCAAAAACAGATTTTCCATGTTATTACCTCACCCCCCCCCCCCCCCACCACCACCACCACCACAAAAATCAACCCCAATATCGCTTCAGACTGGAACAACTGAATCATGTCCTTCATCGGGGTTTTGATTATCTCTCATCCTGGTATGAAATGAGGGACTCCTACCCAAGATCCTTTCCAGCCCACTGCTCCATAAACCACCCAGTCTACACATCATCCTAGTCCATCCGTATACCACTCTCACTCCAAACCTCTTGCCACAGTGATCAAAATCCCTTCAGAGGACCCAGTGCAAGATCTATTCAGCATCTCCTCCTCCAGTTCTGTCACAGGCTTATCCTACCTGATCGGAGGCAATGCCACCTGCGAGAGGAACATTGTCCTATACCAACTCTGCTCCAAACACTGCACAACCTTTTACACTGGTATGACTGCCAACTAGCTGTTCACAAGGATGAACAGCGACTGCCAAACTGTTGTCAAAAACAAAGTTGACCACCTTGTAGCACAACATACAGCTGTGCACAACATGCTCTATTTCAATGGTTTGTACACAATCCAAGCCATCTGGATTCATCCCTCCTTCACCAGCTTCTCTCAACTATGTACGTGAAAGTTATCGTCATAACAAATCCTCTGCTCCCATAATTGTCTTGGCCTCAATCTCATGTAACCCACTGTCCCCACACCCTCCACCCAACAGCTTCCCCTTCCTCCATCCTGTCACTCCCTCTCAGTTCCTGTCCCCATGTGTGTTGCTTCCCATCGGCCGCTACAATCACGCCAGCCCATACACCTCTACTCCTCCCTCCCACATTCTTAGCCAGTAAATTGGTCACCTGCCTGCATGCCATTAGCCATCCAACCCCAGTCCCTCTCCCTGCCTCCGTGTGTGTGTGTGTGTGTGTGTGTGTGTGTGTGTGTGAGAGAGAGAGAGAGAGAGAGAGAGAGAGAGAGAGAGAGAGAGAGAGAGAGAGGCCAGAAGAATGGAAGACAGGCATCTCAGTAGAACTTTCAAAGAAGGGAGACTTGCACAGTAATTGGAGAGTGATCAATTTGTTATCAATCCTTAACAAAGAACTGCCACCAATCAATCTAAATGGAATGAAGGGCTACCACAAAACCTGTCTGGGAAGGGAACAAGCTGGCTTTCATGGGAATCGATCCTATGTAGATCATTTTAGTACACTGCTACTCATTCTTGAACAGAGTATAGAATATACACTGATGAGCCAAAACATTATGACTACTGCCCATTGCGAGGCTGAATGCCTCCTGGTGTTGTTGTAGGCATGTGTCACAGCAATGAAGGAATGTGAGTGGAAGAGATGAATGGGCAGTCATTATAGCAAATACACGAGCCACAAATGCATAAATTCACTGATATACAATGGACACACTGTTGCAGCACTGCGGATGGAAACGAGTGTCTCTGAAATAATGAAGATGGTTGCCTGTTGACGTACTACTGTCGTGCACACCTATGGAAAGTGGTTGAAGGATGTTGAAATAACCAGTAGGCCATATGGTATTGGACATTCATGTTCATCACAAAAGTTAAAGGTTGGAGGATCTCCCCCTGTGTAATCCAGGATAGGCAGCAATCTGTGAAAGATCTGATCACAGAGTACCATGCTGGTGGAAGCACAAATGTTTCAGAGTACTTCGTTCAAAGGCCATTGTTGAACATGGAGCTCCACATCACACAAACCCTGTGTGTTCCTGTGTTGACCCAATGACATCATTAGTTATGACTGCAGTCGACACAGCAACACCGAGTTTTCACTGTGGACCAATAAAATTTGTTGCCTCTAGAATGAATCACATTTCTTGTTACACCAGGTCAACAGATGGGTCCTTACATGCCATCATTCAGGCAAATTGCTGCACAAAACATGCACTGTGAACAATGTGAACATTATTACGGACCAGCTGCTTTGCTTCATACTTGAAGTCTTCCCCTAAGGTGATGACATCTTCCAGCAGGATAACTGTCCATGTTGCAATGTCAAAATCATGCTGCAGTGGTTTGAAGGATAATATAGTGAACTCACATTGATGTCTTGGCCAACAAATGTGCCCGATCTGTACCCATTGGAACACATATCGAGCCCAAACTGTGTGCCCATAAACCACCATCCCGTAATTTGTGGAAAGTGCTTGACCTGTGTGTAGACATCTGGGGCCACATACTTCTGTAATCCTGTCAAGGACTTTTATAATCCATACTAAGCAGAACTGCTGCTGTATTGTGTTTGCACAGTGGCCCAACATGCTATTAATCAAGTGTTCATAATGTTCTGGCTCATTGGTATATGACTAGTCTGTATGCAAGTGTTCATAGACTCTGAACAGGCATTTGGTTCAGTGCCAAGAAGTAGAATATGGAAAACTATATAAAAGTGAGGTAATAGCACATGGAAAACCAAGTGAGACTATAGTATATCTGATCAGATTTCAAAATAATACAATAAATGTACAACAGGTACCTCTGCAAAGTAACGCACCAAGGGAAACTGACGTCAACTATTAGCATGAAATCAGGGGTAAACAGGGGTGTGTCCTCTCTCTCCAGCCAATTTCTCAACTGCAATAGATGAAACAATGAGAAAGACCAATGAAGGCAAAACATGGGGATTTAGCTGGAGCATAACAGACCAACTAGAAGACATTGATTTTCTGAAGATGTGTCTCCTCTCCCAAAACTTCAGGCACATGGATGGCAATCTGAAATACCTGCAGGAACAGGCAGAAAGGATTGCAGTAATTATAAATAGAGGAAAGATCAAATCTCTACTGCTATATAATACTGTCAATAGAATAGAAATTTCCAAATAAACGGACAGCTTGTAGAGGGTGCAGAAGACTTCACATGTCTGTGGCAGATCAAGAAAGCAAATGCAGTCTTCCGTCAACTGTATCCCAATTGGAAAAGCAATGAGTGTTCCCAGAAAATAAAACTTTGAATATTAGACAGCGATATAAAATCAGTGGTACTGTATATATGAGGAAACTGAATCACAAAGAAAATACATACTTTTATAAATATGTGCTTACCAGAAATCCTGAGAGTATTCTTAGCTGTGACACCACATGAAAAAGAAGCCGATAGATATACATATAAAGGGATAAAAATGGAAGTGGGATGGACATATGCAGTACAAAAATCAGACAGCAGTAGAGAGACAAACCCTGACCTAGAATCCTCAGGGCCATCATGGAAGAAAAAGAATGAGGATAACATGGAAGAGGGCAACGTGTGGGGAGAGCTGAAGGCATCAAGTCAAAAGGATATAAGTCAGACTAAGTAAGTCTCCCAAGCCTGAGTCCAAAGTCTGACCACTGTGTCACATTGTTCAATAAAAATACTATGAAGTAACAAGCACAAAACACATGAACAGTTAAATCTTGTGTAGTTAAAATGCCATGGGAATAATAATTACATCAGTTTCAGATTTGAACATATGCTGGAAATAGCTGCCTTCCTCTTTGTACTGAATCAAAGTAACTGACTTCCAGAGCAGCAGTAATCACAAACGTCTCACAGAAAGAGCAGCATATGTAGCCTATATACAAAGGGAACACGTGAACAAGGAGAAAATACAGTGGCAGTGTGTTTTCATGAAAAATCATGAACCTCACAGAAGAAGAAAATTCTTAATGAACAGTTTGTCTTGTCAGAATTTTATTGTATCAGTGAGGACTTGCTTTAACCACAACAAGCTTAACAAAGGCTGTCTGCACTCTTGGACAACAAATGAGAAATCATACTAACTGACAAAACATGAAAATAAAAAATACAAAAATTTAAATACATTAAGCAAGAGGAGATATAGATGTGTAGAATAAGATTGACAGAAAGTTCAAAACACACAACAGGAGTGGGTAAATCAGAAATGCAAAGCTGTAGACGCATGCCAGATTACAGAAAATGCACATGTTCTGTAGAGACAAAGAAAATTTGGAGAAAAGAGGCTCAGCTGCATAAATATGAAGAGCTTAGATGGCAAGCCTGTAGTAAGCAAAGAAGAGAAGGCAGAGATGTGGAATGAATATTGTAGAAGGGACATAAAATGGCAAGAAACTTGGAGATGATGTGGAGAAGGAAGCAAATGAAAAATAAATACAGAATGTGTATACTGCGAGAATAATTCAACAGAACACTGAAATGTTTAAGTCGAAACAAGCCACCTGGAATAGACAAAATTCCCACAGAATTATTAGGATCTTTGGGAGAACCACCACAACAAAAACTACTCCATCTGGAATGAAAGACATATGAGACAAGTGAAATATCCTTAGACTTCAAAAAAGTGGAAGAATGATTCCATTTCCAAAGAAGGTAGCCTCTGACATGTGTAAATATTTCCAAATCTTCAGTTTAAATAAGTCAAAGTTGAAAAATACTGACATCTTTTACAGAAGAATGGAAAAACTGGCAGAAGCTGGCCTTGGAGAAGGTCAGGTCAGTTTCTGGAGAAATGCAAGAACGCCTGAGGCATAATGATCTTATGATTTATCTTGGAAAGCAGACTGGAAAATGGCAAACCTATATTTCTAGTATTTGTAAAGCACAAACTAGCTTTTGACAATGTCAACTGTAATATACTCCCTAAAACTCTGAAAGCAGCAGGGAAAAAACACAAAGAGTGAACACTTATCTACTGTTGCAAAAATTAAAATTTCAAGCAATACAATTTCATTAACAAACACTTTAACTCCAGGAAACAAATAAATTCGACAACAAAAATATATTACAAGGGGTTTCTATAAAATTCAAGGATATTTCAAAAATACCATGGAATAAAAGTTCACACTGGACCCTTAAACATTTTACCTTTTATTACAATATTTCTTCCAAAACTGAAAATCGAGCAAACAAACAAATGAGTAATTACTGTTTCATCTCCTACATGCAATAAATTAAACCAAAGTCATTCAAGCGGCTTTGTCAGATCAGCCAACTGGTTCTTTCCATGGATTTGTTCCAACCGAGACCTTTGTTACAATACTGGATGTTGAATGACTTACCCATCAGACATCACTGTAAATTCCCAAATCATCATCTTTATCATAGTTGCTACATCTTCATTTTGCTTTATTTTTATGCTGACAAAACTACCAAACTCATAAATAAATAAAAAAAATAAATAAATAAATGTAAGGAACTCAGAAAATCAGTACTTTCTCCCTAATCACTACCAACAATCAGCCAATCATCAACATAAATTGCTACATAAAGTCTATTTTCATTGTGTTTGAAATAAAACAAACAATGATCTGCAGAGCCATTTCAAAAATCCTCTTTCTTCATTACTTTCATCAGCTGAAACATTTTGACATAGAATCCAGTGATTCTGCAGTGCTTTGCATTCATAGGACATTCCACTGATGCCCACATACTGTGTCTCATAAGTGATTACATTTCTTCATAAATAGTGTGCATCAATTTTCACTTTTCACTTGACTGCAATCCTTCAAAAAACAGTTTGGACCTTCATGTCTACAAGTACCAAATATTTTTAGCATCAAGAATTCACCACTTTGCATCCAGGCTGGTTTTCTTCGTTGTCTTCCGTTGTCCTGTTTATCATCTTCAGAAAATTCAGAACCTTCTGCTTCAAGGAGTTCTTTTGATTCTTTGTTATAATAATTTGCTACTTGACTTCCACCAGAATCAAGTGTGCCAAATTATTCTTCTTTTGACTTCCTCTAGAGACAGACTGCCTATGACATTTGCTTTCTTGTTTCAGATACCAGGTACAAATTTTTCACGTCTCACAATTCTTGCTGGGAAATATCAAACTCAAAATGATCACTAAGGAAGCTACAAACTGCTTCCGGTTTAATTTTTTTTTTTTATGAATAAAGACTTCATTCCTTTTAGAAGGAATCCAGACTAAAATCATCTTTGTGATTGACATATGCGAATTGTCCAAAAACAGCCTCATCATCAAAATTCGGAGGTGATCAAGTTTTCCTGCTGATTGATTGTACCACAGCTAATAAGGGGCTTTTCTTTGGAACGGAAGACCCTCCAGTATGATTTAAAACAGATTGTTGTAATGGAAGCTTGTGCCCGCAATTCTTTTGGCAGTTTACTTGCCTTCAGCATTGAATGTGAATCTTTAACAATTATTCTACTTCAGTGTTCAGTTATACCATTTTCCTTGTATGTGTAGAGTGGAAAAATCAATAATTTTGTTCCCTTATCTACAAAATGAAATAGGGGTAATGCTGGGGTAGGTTTAATAATGAATAAGAAAATAGGAGTGCGGGTAAGCTACTACAAACAGCATAGTGAACGTATTATTGTGGCCAAGATAGACACGAAGCCCACGCCTACTACAGTAGTACAAGTTTATATGCCAACTAGCACTGCAGATGACGAAGAAATTGATGAAATGTATGATGAGATAAAAGAAATTATTCAGGTAGTGAAGGGAGACGAAAATTTAATAGTCATGGATGACTGGAATTCGAGAGTAGGAAAAGGGAGAGAAGGAAACACAATAGGTGAATATGGATTGGGGCTAAGAAATGAAACCGCCTGGTAGAATTTTGCGCAGAGCATAACTTAATCATAGCTAACAATTTGTTCAAGAATCATGAAAGAAGGTTGTATATATGGAAGAAGCCTGGAGATACTGACAGGTTTCAGATCGATTATATAATGGTAAGACAGAGATTTAGGATCCAGGTTTTAAATTGTAAGACATTTCCAGGTGCAGATGTGGACTCTGACCACTATCTATTGGTTATGAACTGTAGATTAAAACTGAAGAAACTGCAAAAAGGTGGGAATTTAAGGAGATGGGACCTGGATAAACTGAAAGAACCAGAGGTTGTACAGAGTTTCAGGGAGAACATAAGGGAACAATTGACAGGAATGGGGGAAAGAAATACAGTAGAAGAAGAATGGGTAGGTTTGAGGGATGAAATAGTGAAGGTAGCAGAGGATCAAATAGGTAAAAAAACAGGGGCTAGTAGAAACCCTTGGGTAACACAAGAAATATTGAATTTAATTGATGAAAGGTGAAAATATAAAAATTCAGTAAATGAAGCAGGCAAAAAGGAATACAAACATCTCAAAAATGATATTGACAGGAAATGCAAAATGGCTAAGCAGGGATGGCTAGAGGACAAATGTAAGGATGTAGATGCTTATCTCACTAGGGGTAAGATAGATACTGCCTACAGGAAAATTAAAGAGACCTTTGGAGAAAGGAGAACCACTTGCATGAATATCAAGAGCTTTGATGGAAACCCAGTTCTAAGCAAAGAAGGGAAACCAGAAAGGTGGAAGGAGTATATAGAGGGTCTATACAAGTGTGATGTACTTGAGGACATTATTATGGAAATGGAAGAGGATGTAGATGAAGATGAAATGGGAGATATGATACTGCGTGAAGAGCTTTTAGATTAGATTAGATTAATACTAGTTCCATGGATCATGAATACGATATTTCGTAATGATGTGGAATGAGTCAAATTTTCCAATACATGACATAATTAAGTTAATTTAACAACATAATTAAGTTAAAATAACAACTTTTTTTAAAAATTTTTTTGTTTTTTTTTTCTTTTTTTCTTAATTTATATCTAAAAATTCCTCTATGGAGTAGAAGGAGTTGTCATTCAGAAAATCTTTTAATTTCTTCTTAAATACTTGTTGGTTATCTGTCAGACTTTTGGCACTATTTGGTAAGTGACCAAAGACTTTAGTGGCAGTATAATTCACCCCTTTCTGTGCCAGAGTTAGATTTAATCTTGAATAGTGAAGATCATCCTTTCTCCTAGTATTGTAGTTAAGCACACTGCTATTACTTTTGAATTGGGATTGGTTGTTAATAACAAATTTCATAAGAGAGTATATATACTGAGAAGCTACTGTGAATATCCCTAGATCCTTAAATAAATGCCTGCAGGATGATCTTGAGTGGACTCCAGCTATTATTCTGATTACAAGCTTTTGTGCAATAAATACTTTATTCCTCAGTGATGAATTACCCCAAAATATGATGCCATATGCAAGCAATGAGTGAAGATAGGCGTAGTAAGCTAATTTACTAAGATGTTTATCACCAAAATTTGCAATGACCCTTATTGCATAAGTAGCTGAACTCAAACGTTTCAGCAGATCATCAACGTATTTCTTCCAATTTAATCTCTCATCAGTGGACACACCTAAAAATTTGGAATATTCTACCTGAGCTATATGCTTCTGATAAAGGTCTATATTTATTGATGGCATCATACCATTTACTGTATGGAACTGTATGTACTGTGTCTTATCAAAATTCAGTGAGAGTCCGTTTACAAGGAACCACTTAGTAATTTTCTGAAAGACATTATTGACAATTTCATCAGTTAATTCTTGTTTGTCAGGTGTGATTACTATACTTGTATCATCAGCAAAGAGAACTAACTTTGCCTCTTCATGAATATAGAATGGCAAGTCATTAATATATATTAAGAACAACAAAGGACCCAAGACCAACCCTTGTGGAACCCCATTCTTGATAGTTCCCCAGTTTGAGGAATGTGCTGATCTTTGCATATTACGAGAACTGCTTATTTCAACTTTCTGCACTCTTCCAGCTAGGTACAAATTAAACCACTTGTGCACTGTCCCACTCATGCCACAATACTTGAGCTTGTCTAGCAGAATTTCATGATTTACACAATCAAAAGCCTTTGAGAGATCACAAAAAATCCCAATGGGTGGTGTTTGGTTATTCAGATCATTCAAAATTTGATTGGTGAAAGCATATATGGCATTTTCTGTTGAAAAACCTTTCTGGAAACCAAACTGACATTTTGTTAGTACTTCATTTTTACAGATATGTGAAGCTACTCTTGAATACATTACTTTCTCAAAAATTTTGGATAAAGCTGTTAGAAGGGAGATTGGATGGTAATTGTTGACATCAGATCTATCCCCTTTTTTATGTAAAGGTATAACAATAGCATATTTCAATCTATCAGGGAAAATGCCCTGTTCCAGAGAGCTATTACACAGGTGGCTGAGAATCTTACTTATTTGTTGAGAACAAGCTTTTAGTATTTTGCTGGAAATGCCATCAATTCCATGTGAGTTTTTGCTTTTAAGCAAGTTTATTATTTTCCTAATTTCAGAGGGAGAAGTGGGTGAGATTTAAATTGTATCAAATTGCATAGGTATGGCCTCTTCCATTAACAGCCTAGCATCTTCTAATGAACACCTGGATCCTACTATATCCACAATATTTAGAAAATGATTATTAAAAATATTTTCAACTTCTGACTTTTTGTTCGTAAAGTTTTCATTCAATTTGATGGTAATACTGTCTTCCTGTGCTCTTGGTTGACCTGTTTCTCTTTTAATAATATTCCAAATTGTTTTAATTTTATTATCAGAGTTGCTGATTTCAGACATGATACACATACTTCTGGATTTTTTAATAACTTTTCTTAATATAGCACGGTAGTTTTTATAATGTTTGATAGTTTCTGGGTCACTACTCTTTCTTGCTGTCAGATACATTTCCCTTCTCCGGTTACAAGATATTTTTATACCCTTAGTAAGCCATGGTTTGTTACATGGTTTCTTAAGAGTATATTTAACTATTTTCTTGGGGAAGCAGTTTTCAAATGCATTTACAAAGGTGTCATGAAATAAATTATATTTTAAATTGGCATCAGGTTCACGGTACACCTCATCCCAGTCTAACTTCTGTAGGCTTTCCCTGAAATTTGCAATTGTTAAATCGTCGACTGAACGTACTACTTTGGAGGACTGTTTAGTACTGCTGAATGGAGCTATGTCATATATTGTAACTAGCTGTGCACCATGATCAGAAAGACCATTCTCAACAGGCTGAGCATTTATCTGGTTAAACTTATCTTGGTCTATAAAGAAGTTATCTATCAGTGAGCTGCTATCCTTTACCACCCGAGTAGGAAAATCAATAACAGGTGTCAAATTGAAAGAACGGAGTAATACTTCAAGGTCATTTTTCCTATTACCCTCTTTCAGAGAATCTACATTGAAGTCCCCACAAAAATTTCCCGATGGGGACCTATATACAGTTACAATTATAAATGTGCCTTTATTTAATTTAAGCTCACAGGCACATGGTTCTATATGTTTCTCTACACAAAACTTTTTTGTTTCTATAATTTTTGCACAATGATAACTTTTGACATATATGGCAACTCCTCCTTTCTCCATATTTTCTCTAATTACATGTGCAGAGAGCTTATATCCACTTACATTTACCTTATCCATATCAGTAACAATGTGATGCTCAGACAGGCATAGTATATCTATTTCATCCTCAGCTTCTAAATCTTCTAAACAAACCAGAAGCTCATCTATTTTATTCTTTAAACTCCCAATATTTTGATGAAATATACTTACATTATTTTTAATTATACTTTTATGAGAACCTTTCCTTATTCTAACATTTGCAGTACTCTCCTGTCTGAGTTTCTCATTGTGCTTAGGCCTAGTTCCTATACCAGTGGTCACATGGTGTTCAGAGAGGCAGATTATGTCAACTGGGTTGGGTGAGTTTAATTCATTAATGCAATTATCTAGGACTGAGATACAACTTGGTGGAGATAAAATTTCTGGTGATTGGTGAAAATTTATAATTGACAGCTGTAATTGGTGATCCAATGTGCTAGAATTGTGCTGTTTAATTTCTTTCCTAAACTGAAGATTTGTTTCAATCCTGACCTCTCATAGAACTTGACATCTTTCTGTCTTACCTATCCTAAAAAAGGTGCTGCTCCAACACCTGTAACCACTGGTATTTTACCATTCATGGCAGTGCCTCCCCCCCTTAAATTTCCTGCTATTACCCCAGCCAGCTTACCCTTCCCTTTCCTGTTGAGATGTAGGCCGTGCCCGGTATAGTCCCACCTACTGAGAGAATCAACAGGAACCACACCAATATGAGCCCCCGCACCCGACCCAAGCAGCCATTCCAACTCCAAATTAACTCTCCCAACAGAAGAGTTCAAATGAGGCCGGTCATGGCATCTCAGGACAGATACAAACTCAACATTGGTGTGTCTCGATGCCGACGCAATCTTTACCAGGTCACACACTATGCTGTGCCCAGGATCTCTGTTGATACTGTTCCCTGGCCCTCCCACAATAACCACGGTGTCTTCCCTGGTAAATCCTTTACAGAGTGAACATAAATCCTCTGTCACCTGATCGAGAGTAGCACTTTGTTTGAAAAAATTTGTGACCTGGTATTCTGGTCCTAATTCCTCCTGCAGAAGTTGGCCTACACCTCTGGCATGAGAACTGCCTAACAACAAAACTTTCTTCCTTTTTGATGACTTTCCTACATTCTTTTTCAATTTCCTATTGAAAGTTTGTTGTGTCCTGTCTACACCTCCCTCTGCTTGAGGCTCATCAGTTTCTAACTGAAATCAAGGTCAAACTTATTTTTGACATTCACCACAAAACTGTCAGACTTAGTTCTAGGCCTGTTCCTTCTGTTACCTGTTGCCACATCCCACCTATCTTTACCCTTCTCCCTCCTTAACCTGTCCAGATCTTCCCTAGCCTGATCTAGCTCAGCCTGAAGGGCAGCAATTTTCCCCTCCCGTTCCACTATCTTCCTATCTCTGCTGCAAATCCTACATAACCACTGATGAGCCTGATCCACTTTCCCGACACCCACGCCACTGCAGTCCCCCCAATGAAACAAACTATTGCATCCATCACACCAAACCCCAGAACTAACAATTCTACGGCAAGTCAGGCACTTCTCACTCATGGCAAAAATAATACTTTAGCTAGAATAAATCAATTAAATTACCGAAAATAAAAAAAAGACGTTACAAGAATTAAGTCTATTCACAAATGTATATAAGCAAGTTACTGATATAAAGTTACGCTGTTTTTCTGAAATCTGTATTAAAACAATGAAGTTATACGCTATTTACAGTAGTTTACTTATTTTTTACCGAGAAACTAGTCAAATTACCGTGAAACAAGAAACAAACACGTTTATAAAATTTAAGCCTAAACGCGACTTCGCGAAGTTACAATCTTTTCGTGTTTTCTGAAAAAATACGCAAAGAAAAGTGAAACTTTTAACGGCAAGACTAAACGATACACTAATGCACGTATTTACTTTGTTGTCGGTGTTAAACTAAATTACATTCCTGTCTAAATCACTTAACTTTCTGGAAATAGTTTCTGGTGTCACTTACTCGGCGGCCATCTTGGCACTGAAAGACCTGAGTCGAAACAGGGCCCCCAGAGTAGACAACATTCCATTAAAACTACTGACAGCCTTGGGAGAGCCAGTCCTGACAAAACTCTACCATCTGGTGAGCAAGATGTATGAGAGAGGCGAAATACCCTCAGACTTCAAGAAGAATATAATAATTCAAATCCCAAAGAAAGCAGGTGTTGACAGATGTGAAAATTACCGAACTATCAGTTTAATAAGTCACAGCTGCAAAATACTAACACGAATTCTTTACAGATGAATGGAAAAACTGATGGAAGCCGACCTCGGGGAAGATCAGTTTGGATTCCGTAGAAATGTTGGAACACGTGAGATAATACTGACCCTACGGCTTACCTTAGAAGAAAGATTAAGGAAAGGCAAACCTACGTTTCTAGCATTTGTAGACTTAGTGAAAGCTTTTGACAATGTTGATTGTAATACTCTCTTTTAAAATACAGTGAGCGAAAGGCTATTTACAATTTGTACAGAAAGCAGATGGCAGTTATAAGAGTCGAGGGGTATGAAAGGGAAGCAGTGGTTGGGAAGGGAGTGAGACAGGGTTGTAGCCTCTCCCCAATGTTATTCAATCTGTATATTGAGCAAGCAATAAAGGAGACAAAAGAATAGTTCAGATTAGGTATTAAAATCCATGGAGAAGAAATACAAAGCTTTTTAAGGTTCTCCAATGACATTGTAATTCTGTTAGAGACAGCAAAGGACTTGGAAGAGCAGTTGAACGGAATGGACAGTGTTTTGAAAGGAGGGTATAAGATGAACATCAACAAAAGCAAAACAAGGATAATGGAATGTAGTCGAATTAAGTCGGGTGATGCTGAGGGAATTAGATTAGGAAATGAGACACTTAAAGTAGTAAAGGAGTTGTGCTATTTGGGGAGCAAAATAACTGATGATGGTCGAAGTAGAGAGGATATAAAATGGAAACTGGCAATGGCAAGGAAAGCGTTTCTGAAGAAGAGAAATTTGTTAGCATCGAGTATAGATTTAAATGTCAGGAAGTCGTTTCTGAAAGTATTTGTATGGAGTGTAGCCATGTATGGAAGTGAAACGTGGACGATATATAGTTTAGACAAGAAGAGAATAGAAGCTTTTGAAATGTGGTGCTACAGAAGAATGCTGAAGATTAGATGGGTAGATCACATAACTAATGAGGAGGTACTGAATAGAATTGGGGAGAAGAGGAGCTTGTGGCACAATTTGACTAGAAGAAGGGATCAGTTGGTAGGACATGTTCTGAGACATCGAGGGATCACCAATTTAGTATTGGAGGGCAGCGTGGAGGGTAAAAATCGTAGATGGAGACCAAGAGATGAATACACTAAGCAGATTCAGAAGGATGTAGGCTGCAGTAGGTACTGGGAGTTGAAGAAGCTTGCACAGGATAGAGTAGCATGGACAGCTGCATCAAACCAGTCTCAGGACTGAAGACCACAACAACAACAGCATCTATGAGAAATTCCTTGACTTTCTTGTTATTAAATTCTTTGCCTCCATCATATCCACTAGCCATCATATCCACTGGTTTGAGCTTCATTTCAAAATTGTTTATGCACACCACATCATATGCTTCACATTTGTATTATAACAGATAATTTGATAGAATTTTCTGAAATGTCTTTAAAACAATTTATTGAGCAACTCCAAATGATTCTGAACTCATTGCTCTATTGACATCTGCATGGAATTCACCAGCACCTGTGGAACGGTTTACTTTTCATTTGAATGATATTCTGTCCATCTTATCTAATGTACAAACAACACAAAATTCATCCTTGCAACCCTTTATATTGATGTCATGTTTCTTCATGATATTCCTCACATACTGCTTGTTCTGATGACCCAATCTTTCATGGTACACTTGCATGTTACAGAAGGTATCACTAGGTTCTCTTGATTTCTCTTTATTGGTTCAATAGCACGAATATTCAACACATACAGTCCTTTTTCCACACAGCCTGTCATGACAATCTAAGCACTGGATTTTTCTGACATTCTAACACTTTTATAGTCAAATGTTACTCTCTTGATGTTACATGCACCCACTATAGCTGAGAACATATAAAGCATTTTACATTCTACCATTTTTTGCACAGCAAATCCAATTCCTGGGTGGGCATATAAATTTTAAGAAATTATTACTTGACAATTTATGAAATTATTACTTGACACAGATGGTGGAGAAACAGGTCTGTCTCATACCATGGGCCACCATCACTATCTTGGGCATGCAAAGAGAGCCAGTGTTACAGAAGGCATGGTGCGTGACTTTTAATACATTCCCATTCCAAGCCAGTCCATTATCAGGTAATGCAAACTGTGCAGTACGACAGCACTTAATATATCATTCCACAAGCCTTGCCGTATGGAGCCATAACGTGTAGCATTAGAGCTCCCATGGCATCCTAGCGCCAATGTAAACTGTGAAAGCAAGGGGAACTGACAATAACTGTGACACCACTATTGGTGTAACAGCCTGTACCACACAAGCGGCTTGTAGTGAAATTGCGTGCTTATGGAATATTGTCTCAGTTATGTGACTGGATTTGTGATTTCCTGTCAGAGAGGTCACAGTTCGTAGTAAGTGATGGAAAGTCATCGAGTAGAACGGAAGTGATTTCTGGCATTCCCCAAGGTAATGTTATAGGCCCTTTGCTGTTCCTTATCTATATAAACGATTTGGGAGACAATCTGAGCAGCCGTCTTAGGTTGTTTGCAGATGACATTGTCATTTATCGACTAATAAAGTCATCAGAAGTTCAAAACAAATTGCAAAACGATTTACAAAAGATATCTGAATGGTGTGAAAATTGGCAGTTGACCATAAATACGAGTAATGAAAAGTGTGAGGTCATTCACCTGAGTGCTAAAAGGAATTCATTAAACTTCGGTTACACAATAAATCAGTCAAATCTAAGGGCCGCAAATTCAAATAAATACCTAGGAATTACAATTATGAACAATTTAAATTGTAAGGAACACACAGAAAATGTTGTGGGGAAGGCTAACCAAAGACTGCGTTTTATTGGCAGCACACTTAGAAAATGTAACAGATCTGCTAAGGAGACTGCCTACACTACACTTGTCTGTCCTCTTTTAAAATACTGCTGCATAGCGTGGGATCCTTACCAGATAGGACTGATGGAGTACATCAAAAAAGTTCAAAGATGGGCAGCACGTTTCGTATTATCGTGATATACGGGAGAGAGTATCACAGAAATGATACAGGATTTGGGCTGGACATCTTTAAAAGAAAGGCGTTTTTCATTGCAACAGTACTTAAATGTGATTTGCAGAGTATCCATGTAGATGTAGATGGGAGAAACTCTCCTGCCATCTATGGATATCAAGGACAAATGACAGCATCGCTGGCTGCGATGATGTTATGTCAGCGTAAATACTTCCACTTCAGAAGTCTCAGTCTCAGTGTCTGGTCACCCCACATACATCTCTTGTCCTGATGGAATGAAAGACTCACTAGTTTGAGGATAAGATGGTTGGCAAATTGTGACGTGCTGCTGATGCTGCCACTGAGAGAAGACTTTGTGTCCAGGACTGCGGTGAGTCGACTGCACTGGAACTTAGGCACTGCTATTTGATCACATCCGTCACTAATAGAACATGTGGGCAAGCCTGGGCTTTCCCCCAGTGAAGGGCTGTCCCAAGTAATTGCAAGCTACTGCTCTCAAACTGTTGGTTGAGGCTTCTGAGTACCATTTCCCTGCCTGTACATGGCACTGCTTCTCTGGCTGTATGCTGTGTTGCTGATCTGGGAATCCACCTTCACAACACTCACGGTACACATTAAGCTGTTGGCACTCGCTTAAGTGCACATCTGTCTTCAAGAATGCTGGAGTCAGGCCCCGCAA
Organism: Schistocerca piceifrons; assembly: GCF_021461385.2. Taxonomy (NCBI): domain Eukaryota; kingdom Metazoa; phylum Arthropoda; class Insecta; order Orthoptera; family Acrididae; genus Schistocerca; species Schistocerca piceifrons. The sequence continues at coordinate 552,421,677 of NC_060143.1, forward strand.
ATTACTTGTGAGCCTCCCTATGCTCACACCTGCAGACTCCTCTTCTGGCTATTGCACGGCATCACTGTTGGGTTCTGATGTGGCCACAGCCAACAGATCACTGCAACCTCAGTCCTTGTGGCACCCAAGTTTGTCACTCAGGACACTTTCCGCCTCACCTGAGAAAACAATCCATAGTGTAAAATCATGAGTAATAAATATGTTTCCAGACAACACTGTTTAACTCATGCCTTTGGCTGTATGACAGCTGTGCTCACCAACTCCTGAGCTCAGGCTCCTGTGCTTGTAGCATCACCACCTCACCTGCTCAGCCTACATGCTCACTACAAATTATGGCCTGAAGGGGGATTACAACCAGTGGCCGACCACTGCTACAACTGGCGTCCAGAAGGGGGTCTCATGGCAACACCACTACAACTAGCATCTCAAATAGCTGACCACTGCTACAACCAATTTCTGACATAGGCACAGCAGCTTCAATCATTGTGCAGTCAACACTTCACACAAGACAGGGAGATGAGAGAAGCATTTTGTTTACCTTGTAATAGGATTTTTTTTATTGTGTAATTCAATGTGCATAGTGGATTGTAGGGATGTTCATCTTAACCTGAGGTTAAGGGTAAATACAGACTACTCTGGCATGGCGTGGGACCATGTCAGACATGAAGCGGTGTTCACATTGACCTGATATATAGTAACATGAAACAACTACTTCATGTGCGCTGCATTTCCTGACAGTTTCTTTTGAACATGCAACCATGAATGTACTCCGTGTTTTTGACATGCTGGAAGAAGAAAAAGAAGAAGAAGAAATGGCTGTTATATGTATTGCATCCATTTGCTTGTCTAGTGAATCGGTGTATCCTATCAATATGGGGTGGGACAAATTCGGGGAGTTCCAAAATTAGTGCTTCAACTAACAGAGGATGAAGAGTGGATTAAGTGGTATTACAGAATGACAAAAACTTAATTCTACAATCTCCTAAGCTTGGTTGGTCTGATAACAGAGAAACGCTCCACTCAACTCAGGAAAAGCATTCCGGCTGAGATATGACTTGCAGTTTGCTTGAGGTGAGTGCTAACACATTATTTTATTATATATCTAGCAGGGAAAAAAATCATCACAATGACATTTTGGATTTTTTTTATTTTCTTTTCACAAACTGCGTTTAATATACATTTAAAATTAGTAAAGTTTTCTAGCTGTTTCTCTTTCCAAGTGTAGGAGAATGCCGAGTCCGTTGAGCAGTACAAGCTGTGTTCAGATTGCTGAGGAGATGGTGTTGCGGAGGATTGATGGAATGATGACGGATTTGTATTAAGAATATTGTGGTAACCAGGGTTCACTTGAAATGAGCTCCCATGTGCAGCTTGCAACACTGCCACCAAATCAATGTTGCTCACTTCCCTCTTCACTCTGATTTGCTCATCAGGACACAATTTTTTCACATTTTTCGCCATGCTGAGGAGAAAAAGTTCGCACTCATCGTCCACGTTGTTACTTGATGCAGCGCGTGCACTTTTAAGAAGTACTTGAGAGCACAAGCGTTGGCTGTCTTTCGTAATTGTAACCATTTCTTCTATGATGACAACATAGATACACTGTTTGAGATTTCTATCTCATATGTCTGTGACTGGAAGTTGTGTTCATACCGAGGGCACGCACCTTGTGTGACGTGACTGGCAATCGCACGGAACCCTAGCTGTCTATGTCGTTCCTTCACTTTTCAGTTTCATGACATAGTCTGTCCTACCCACTTTCAACTATCAACAGGACAACACATAAAGAGTCATGCACAACCCACAAGGATACGCATCTGGCATACTGCGACTGGCAATCATGCGGACCCCAGCTGTCTATGTCGCTTCTTAACTTTTCAATTTTGTGGCAGTCTGTCCTCTACCCACTTTAATCTCACTTCTGTCACACGTCGCTCTGATGTAGCCGCCACGCTGACTCCTGCCCAGATTATTAGTGCTACCACGATATTAATTCTTCATTGCTATGAAAGCAACTTCCAGTCACAGACATATGAGATAGAAATCTCAGTGGATCTCTACCAAACCGTTCTTATGTGATGTAATCATGCCACTAATAACCTTTCATGCCACTATGGCTTACTCACTTAGTATTCACACCCATTTACCTATGTTTTTTCTGCCTGAAAGCTTATTTGTGGTACCTCTGTCAACTGATTTGCCTGCTTTATCTAATATATCAAATGATTACCTCTTAACATCAGTTGATGACCTTTTAAAACATGAACAAGGACAAATTTCTTATGATTGCCTGTTAGCACACCTAAATAAGTTGCAAACAGCCACTAAACTACATAGAACTATTCTACCCGGCACCTCCACCATTTCTTTTTAGCCACGTAGTAGCCTGATAGTACGGGATTTTATTTTGCTTCTTATTCACTTTCAAAAGGTAACTTTATTTTTCTCGTTACGGCCAATCCTCGACTAGCAGCGTTGACTGCCTGTAATTTTTCCATCCCATGGTCTGGCAACAGCAAGTCAGCAAGCATCTCAATCACGTGCCTCCCTCATGTGCTGACATAGTAATGCTGTCTCTGCAATGCTAAGCTGGCCACGCTCTGGAAATTTCCATGCTGCCCCCATGGGATTCTTAGCTTCTGACAAATCAGGGCTGAGGAAGCTGCATGGCCGTGCTGGATGTACCCGGCTACCCACCACTGGGCTCACTCTCTCTGGATCACGCACCCTGAAGCAGTCAACATCTCCTGCCCTTACCGGTGCTGCAGCACCGCAGACTTTGTCCTTTCATACACCACTTTTCCTTAACCATGCGAACTATGGTTCCCCTCTGACTACACCCTGGCTCACTCTCGCCTCCCTGGGCCTGACTATGTGACCCTTTAGAAGGCAAAAGTGGCCAATAAAAGAATTATTAGATAAAATCTTCCTAATGGTTCTTTCACGCCTACCACCTTTCAATCTGGCTGTCCTACAAGCTGGTGTCAGAAGTATGGGTGCATTCCCATAGCGACTTTGCCACTATTCCAAATTCTTCCGCCGAAGAGCCGAGCATTTCGTGCATACAATGCGGCGACCGGCTGACATGTTCGCCCCGCATGGGCCATGGCCGTAGAAACACATGGGGCATGCACTGCAGTGATGTCGCCGTTGGAGTCTGCCGGAACGAGTGACGCAGTCCAAGGTAGCCAGCCACGTTAGCTGTCTGCTGCCTGCACGTCACCCGCCACCGCCGCTCCACCACGCAGTCACACCAACTACCGCCATGTCCATGCCAGGGACCTGCCATTGACACATACCGTCCGACCCAGTGTCAGCTGCCGCCAACACGTCAGAAGCCACCCAAGGGTCCAGCAGCCGCCCAACCGCACTTATGTCGGCTGCCGGCACGTCGCCCGCTGCCACTGCTTCACCACCCCGTCACCGTCACCAATGCACCGCACTGTATCCACTGCCACTGGAGTAGGTTATTTGTGACCTTTCTTTCTTGTAACAATCATTTTTTGGGTCACTAACACCCCACTAATTTTGTAAACATGCCGATGGCAACAAGAGCGACGAAAAGGGATACTCCTGCAGAGGTACCAGCCTCACAAGACCCGCTCAAAGCTGTTAATACTCAAATCCACCAATTGTTCATACAAAGTCAAGAAAACCGTGTCTTGAAACAGATGCTGGAAGCCAGTGTACGACCTTCAGTACCTGTGGCTAGCTCCAAGCCTGTAACAAATGCGCAACCCATGACAACGAGTACTAATTCTGTCACTACTGCAACTACCACAATTTCAGCTAACATGGCAACTGTAAGTAATTTTCCTGTGGCTGATTTCACCTCCACCTTTTCTGGAAAGTCCCGTGAAAATGTGGCTACGTTCATACAGAATATTCGCAATGTGGGTCACACTTGTGCCTGGCCGGATTATCTACTGGTCAACGTAGCCAGATTAAAGTTGACAGGGGAAGCCCAAATGTTTATAGAGACAGGGGACGAATTATGCGAATTATGTGATATGTGTGACTTTGAAGTTTTGGCTTGCAGACCAACTATGCATTATTCCAATGCCAGCAGTACCGGATATTAAAGAGATCAATTATCAACCCTTAGGAAGAAGCCTAATGAGGATTTTGATGCTTTTGCAGATCACCTACGAGCCATATCTTGTCATACCTACAATCTAGGTGAAAATGCCAGTGAAAATATGATTTTGCACTTGGAGGCAGAAGCGCATGCAATTGATGTGTTTGTTCGCAGTATTGATCTCCACTTCGGAGGAGAAGTTAAAGCAGCCTCCCCCGCCTCTTTGTTTGAAGCTGTTCGTTTGGCAATTGTACGCGTAGATGTATTGTGTTTCTGCGTTGCTGCACCGTGTCCACCAGATACAGTACCGGTAGTAGCAGAGGAAGTATTTTGTCAGCGTTGTGTGAGACCCAACCACACGGCAATTCGCTGTCATGCACCTTTCTGTACTATTTGCCAGACGGTAGGTCATCTTAATAAGTTCTGTTCAACAAAGTCCCAATTTTATAACCAGATGTGCGGCCAATGCCGCAATGATGGTTCGAACTTGGGAAATGCTCCGCCACCCGCCCACGCCCACGCCCTCGACCAGATCACACGGTGAGGACCGGAGAAAGTAAAGAGGTAGAACATGTTAGTTTAAGTGGCATACTCAGGATTCATTAATAATGAATAGGAAAATAGGAATGCGGGTAAGCTACTACAAACAGCATAGTGAACGCATTATTGTGGCCAAGATAGATATGAAGCCCACGCCTACTACAGTAGTACAAGTTTATATGCCAACTAGCTCTGCAGATGACGAAGAAATTGAAGAAATGTATGATGAAATAAAAGAAATTATTCAGGCAGTGAAGGGAGACGAAAATTTAATAGTCATGGGTGACTGGAATTCGTCAGTAGGAAAAGGGAGAGAAGGAAACATAGTAGGTGAATATGGATTGGGGGAAGCCGCCTGGTCGAATTTTGCACAGAGCACAACATAATCATAACTAACACTTGGTTTAAGAATCATGAAAGAAAGTTGTATACATGGAAGAACCCTGGAGATACTAAAAGGTATCAGATAGATTATATAATGGTAAGACAGAGATTTAGGAACCAGGTTTTAAATTGTAAGACATTTCCAGGGGCAGATGTGGACTCTGACCACAATCTATTGGTTATGACCTGTAGATTAAAACTGAAGAAACTGCAAAAAGGTGGGAATTTAAGGAGATGGGACCTGGATAAACTAAAAGAACCAGAGGTTGTACAGAGATTCAGGGAGAGCATAAGGGAGCAATTGACAGGAATGGGGGAAATAAATACAGTAGAAGAAGAATGGGTAGCTTTGAGGGATGAAGTAGTGAAGGCAGCAGAGGATCAAGTAGGTAAAAAGACTAGGGCTAGTAGAAATCCTTGGGTAACAGAAGAAATATTGAATTTAATTGATGAAAGGAGAAAATATAAAAATGCAATAAGTGAAACAGGCAAAAAGGAATACAAACGTCTCAAAAATGAGATCGACAGGAAGTGCAAAATGGCTAAGCAGGGATGGCTAGAGGACAAATGTAAGGATGTAGAGGCCTATCTCACTAGGGGTAAGATAGATACCGCCTACAGGAAAATTAAAGAGACCTTTGGAGATAAGAGAACCACTTGTATGAATATCAAGAGCTCAGATGGAAACCCAGTTCTAAGCAAAGAAGGGAAAGCAGAAAGGTGGAAGGAGTATATAGAGGGTCTATACAAGGGCGATGTACTTGAGGACAATATTATGGAAATGGAAGAGGATGTAGATGAAGATGAAATGGGAGATATGATACTGCGTGAAGAGTTTGACAGAGCACTGAAAGACCTGAGTCGAAACAAGGCCCCCGGAGTAGACAACATTCCATTGGAACTACTGACGGCCTTGGGAGAGCCAGTCCTGACAAAACTCTACCATCTGGTGAGCAAGATGTATAAACAGGCGAAATACCCTCAGACTTCAAGAAGACTATAATAATTCCAATCCCAAATAAAGCAGGTGTTGACAGATGTGAAAATTACCGAACTATCAGCTTAATAAGTCACAGCTGCAAAATACTAACACGAATTCTTTACAGACGAATGGAAAAACTAGTAGAAGCCAACCTCGGGGAAGATCAGTTTGGATTCCGTAGAAACACTGGAACACGTGAGGCAATACTGACCTTACGACTTATCTTAGAAGAAAGATTAAGGAAAGGCAAACCTACGTTTCTAGCATTTGTAGACTTAGAGAAAGCTTTTGACAATGTTGACTGGAATACTCTCTTTCAAATTCTAAAGGTGGCAGGGGTAAAATACAGGAAGCGAAAGGCTATTTACAATTTGTACAGAAACCAGATGGCAGTTATAAGAGTCGAGGGACATGAAAGGGAAGCAGTGGTTGGGAAGGGAGTAAGACAGGGTTGTAGCCTCTCCCCGATGTTGTTCAATCTGTATATTGAGCAAGCAGTAAAGGAAACAAAAGAAAAATTCGGAGTAGGTATTAAAATTCATGGAGAAGAAATAAAAACTTTGAGGTTCGCCAATGACATTGTAATTCTGTCAGAGACAGCAAAGGACTTGGAAGAGCAGTTGAATGGAATGGACAGTGTCTTGAGAGGAGGATATAAGATGAACATCAACAAAAGCAAAACAAGGATAATGGAATGTAGTCTAATCAAGTCGGGTGATGCTGAGGAAATTAGATTAGGAAATGAGGCACTTAAAGTAGTAAAGGAGTTTTGCTATTTGGGGAACAAAATAACTGATGATGGTCGAAGTAGAGAGGATATAAAATGTAGGCTGGCAATGGCAAGGAAAGCGTTTCTGAAGAAGAGAAATTTGTTAACATCGAGTATAGATTTAAGTGTCAGGAAGTCATTTCTGAAAGTATTCGTATGGAGCGTAGCCATGTATGGAAGTGAAACATGGACGATAAATAGTTTGGACAAGAAGAGAATAGAAGCTTTCGAAATGTGGTGCTACAGAAGAATGCTGAAGATTAGATGGGTAGATCACATAACTAATGAGGAAGTATTGAATAGGTTTGGGGAGAAGAGAAGTTTGTGGCACAACTTGACCAGAAGAAGGGATCGGTTGGTAGGACATGTTCTGAGGCATCAAGGGATCACCAATTTAGTATTGGAGGGCAGCGTGGAGGGTAAAAATCGTAGAGGGAGACCAAGAGATGAATACACTAAGCAGATTCAGAAGGATGTAGGTTGCAGTAGGTACTGGGAGATGAAAAAGCTTGCACAGGATAGAGTAGCATGGAGAGCTGCATCAAACCAGTCTCAGGACTGAAGACCACAACAACAACACTCAGGAACAAAGTAGTTAAGATTTTAGTTGACACTGGTGCACAAGTTAGTGTATTATTTGCAGATAAAAATGATCAAAGGGTGCTACTGCCATCCCGATTTCATATTAGTGGCCTTGGTGACGAAATAATTGTCCCTGCAGGTTCATGTGTAGCGAATCTGCATATAGACAAGAATAAATACAGTCAAGAGATCGAAGTGGTGAGGTTAAAAAAAGGTGATTTTGATATCATATTAGGGAATAACTTCTTGTACCGTTATCAGGGAATAGTGAATTATCGAACACGAACTGTGCAGTTTGGTGAAGCAATTCACCATTTCGGCAGTGCACTAACCCATCAAATGTGAGGAAGCTGTGAAAGGCGCCTTTCACAGTCTCCCATAAAACCGTGGATATGGGTAATAAAAACCACTGACCTTGTAAGGATAATAGGCGGAAGTGGAGAAATTCTAGTGGATCCGCTCACCCAGAATGATGTATTAGATCGTCAATCAGTTCATGTTAAGAAAAGTATTTATTGACCGGAAAGAAAACAGAAAGGTTGTGCAATACCAGTGAGCATAGATAACTTTGGTATGAAAGATGTTGTAATACCGAAAGGTACTATTGTTGCTAGTGGACAGGAGACCTTAGAAGAAGTAGGAGAAGCTGAAATTCCACGAAGTAAGGATGAGAAGGGACAGAGGAGAAAGAACTGTCCAGTCACAGAAGTGCGTTATGTCGTGTCGTCATTAAGGAATCAGTTGACAGAGAAGTTGAGTAATTTAAACATTGAGGAGAAAAAGGTGTTGCAAACCAGTGTTAGAGGAACTTTGTTGGTTGTTTGAAGAGAGGCAGTTTCTACCAACCACAGATTTGGTTCAGCATGAAATTCCGACTGATGAAACACGGCCGATTGCACAAAAACCATATCGTATACCATATCATTTGAAATCTGTAGTCAAAGATATGACTCAGCAGCAATTAGCTGCTGGAATCATTCAGCCCTCCTCAAGTTCGTGGGCATCACCCACGGTTGTCGTACCGAGAAAGGCAGTAAATGGAGAGAAAGCTTATCGTCTATGTGTCGATATGTGGGCAGTGGATTGAGTAACAACCCTGGACATGTATCCACTACCGCGCATTAAAGAAACATTAGACTGACTAGGCAACTGAAAGTATTTCACCACCCTTGACTTACGCTCTGGATACCATCAAATCCCTGTTGCACCCTAGGACCGCCATACGAGATGCATTCAAGTTCTAAGGCCTCCGATTTTTTTCTAATTAACTACTCCCATGAAATCGATGAAACTGGCGTTACTTCTCAACGTAATCGCCCTGCAGACATACACATTTTTCACAACGCTGATGCCATGATTCCGTGGCAGCGGCGAAGGCTTCTTTAGGAGTCTGTTTTGACCACTGGAAAATCGCTGAGGCAATAGCAGCACGGCTGGTGAATGTGCGGCCACAGAGAGTGTCTTTCATTGTTGGAAAAAGCCAGAAGTCACTAGGAGCCAGGTCAGGTGAGTAGGGAGCATGAGGAATCACTTCAAAGTTGTTATCACGAAGAAACTGTTGCGTAACGTTAGCTCGATGTGCGGGTGCGTTGTCTTGGTGAAATAGCACACGCGCAGGCCTTCCCAGACGTTTTTGTTGCAGTGCAGGAAGGAATTTGTTCTGCAAAACATTTTCGTAGGATGCACCTGTTACCGTAGTGCCCTTTGGAATGCAATGGGTAAGGATTACGCCCTCGCTGTCCCAGAACATGGACACCATCATTTTTTCAGCACTGGCGGTTACCCCAAATTTTTTTGGTGGCGGTGAATCTGTGTGGTTCCATTGAGCTGACTGGCGCTTTGTTTCTGGATTGAAAAATGGCATCCACATCTCATCCATTGTCACAACCGACGAAAAGAAAGTCCCATTCATGCTGTCGTTGCGCGTCAACATTGCTTGGCAACATGCCACACGGGCAGCCATGTGGTCATCCGTCAGCATTCGTGGCACCCATCTGGATGACACTTTTTGCATTTTCAGGTCGTCATGCAGGATTGTGTGCACAGAACCCACAGAAATGCCAACTCTGGAGGCGATCTGTTCAACAGTCATTCGGCGATCCCCCAAAACAGTTCTCTCCACTTTCTCGATCATGTCGTCAGACCAGCTTGTGCGAGCCCGAGGTTGTTTTGGTATGTTGTCACATGATGTTCTGCCTTCATTAAACTGTCGCACCCACGAACGCACTTTCGACACATCCATTACTCCATCACCACATGTCTCCTTCAACTGTCAATGAATTTCAATTGGTTTCACACCACGCAAATACAGAAAACAAATGATTGCACGCTGTTCAAGTAAGGAAAACGTCGCCATTTTAAGTATTAAAACAGTTCTCATTCTCGTCGCTGGCAGTAAAATTCCATCTGCCATACGGTGCTGCCATCTCTGGGACGTATTGACAATGAACGCAGCCTCATTTTAAAACAATCCGCATGTTTCTCTCTCTTTCCAGTCCGGAGAAAAAAAATCGGAGGCCTTAGAACTTGAATGCACCTCGTAAAACTGCTTTTGTTGTACCTACAGGATTATATGAATTTGAAGGAATGCCCTTTGGTTTGAGGAATGTACCTGCCATTTTCAAAGATTTGCAGATTTGTTGTTGCATGGATTGAAACCCACAACAAGCTTGTATATTTAGATAACATTATCATTTTTTCTAAAACCATCAAAGAAGGTGCAGAAAGGCTGAGGGATGTTTTGGAAAGGTTGAAAGGGGCTCATTTGAGTGTGAAACTGGAAAAGTGTGCCTTTGCCCAATCGCAGGTACAATATTTGGGACATATAATAAGTGAAGAAGGTGTCAAACAGGATCCCCGTTTGACCACAGCAATAAAGGAATTTCCAACACCAACAAATATCAAAGAATTACAGTCATTTTTAGGCCCTGCCAATTATTAGAGACTTTTGTGAACAATTATGCTATCATTGCTAAGCCCCTGGCTAAATTATTGAAAAAACGAGCTAGTTTTATCTCCACCAAGGAATGTGATGAAGCAATGCAACAAATCCAACATGTTTTAACTAGAGCCCCAGTACTAGCATACCCAGATTTTGAAAGACCATTCATTCTGTCAGTGGACACCTCCGATTATGCTGTAGGAGCCATCCTGTCACAAGAAATTGATGGAGAAGAATGATCAATTGGTCATGCATCTTGGCAGCTTAACAAAGCAGAGTTAAATTACAGTACAACTGAGAAGGAACTCTTGGCACTCATGTTTGGTGTAACCTATTTTCGATGCTATTTGTACGAGAGAAAATTTACTGTCATCACGGATCATGCAGCATTACAGTGGATGTTAAGTTTAAAAGACCCCAGTAGTAGGTTAACTTGTTGGGCTTTATAACTGAGCGAATTTGAAAATGAGGTAACACATAAACTGGGAGAATTGCATCAAAATGCCAATGCATTGAGCCGGAAAGTTAGAGTGATTGTAACCCATGATGTTTCCATTGAAGAATTGAGGGAAGCACAGCAAAGAGATGTTGAATGTCGGAAGTATGAAACTTTGCCTGAATTTTCTGTTGAAGATGGAATGTTGTATCGAAAAACTCCATTTGGTAAATGGGTGGTAATTCCGAAAGAACTATGTCCCAAGATAATAGCACAATGTCACGACAGCCTGCAAGCATGTCGTAATGGTCTTCACACCACTAATTGTCGAATAGCCGCCTACTATTTCTGGGAATGCAGACAGAGAGACGTTCAAAAGGATATACAAAATTGCTTGCCCTGTGTTAAGAGGTCATTGCCACCCCAAACAAAGATACCCTTACAGCAAGTGCCCGAAGCCACTTGGCCTTGGGCCTTAGTAGCAGCAGATATTGTTGGTCCTTTTCCTTTGAGTCCACAAAATAACAGATATATATTGTCCATCATAGATCACTTTTCCAGGTTCTTAATTCTCGTTCCCATACTGGATATGTCCACAGAAACTGTAGCTCGTGTATTTGTCACCCACTTGGTGTTACCCCATAGAAGTCCTGCAGCTGTACTTACAGATCAAGGCACAAATTTTATGGCCGCATTATTTACAGAAGTCTGTTGATTGTTGCGAATCAAAAAGTGGAATGACTCCATTTCATCCAAAAGTGAACGGATGCCAGGAGCGAGTCCACCGCACAGTTACGCGCATGCTCTCTTATTATGGCAATAAAAAACACTCTGACTGGGACACATATGTCCAATATGTCACATCAGCATATAATAGCTGGGTCCATGATGCTACAGGATATTCTAAAAACCATTTGGAAAAAAGTGAGAGGAAACAATGCAAAAGCCACTGCTCAACAGTTAAAGAGGGATAATCAGAAATCAAAAATGCCCAATTACAGGGTAGGAGATCTAGTTATGTTACACAATCCAGTAGTAAAAAAGGGAAGAACAAAGAAGTTTGCACCTACGTATGAAGGACCATACCGTATCACGTGGCTTACGTCACCAGTAAATGTGGAAATTCAGTTAGCAGAACACACAGTGATCGTTCATTTTGACAGGTTAAAGATCTACAAAGGTTCTGAGCCATCCCTGCTCGATAGTGAGACAGAGCCTGCTACGCCAGTAGTTCCACCCAACAAAAAAAGAAGGACGGTAATACAACTGCCCAGACTGCCACATAAATATGCTCTAAGATCAAAACACCCCTATGAGTTACGTTCCTGGGATTAGTTCCAATATGACATGTAATCATCTGGAAAAGTCCCGAGTGAGGCAAGAAAATTAATTGACGGAAACTACCGTCATTGCTATATAGTTATTTATGTTTTGCATGTTAGTTATAAGTATACATATGGATTGGCAACCATTGGTAACAGGATCTAGGATGTCACATGTTGATGGAAGTGATTTGAGTTTTTGTAATCATTTTATCATGTATCATTTAATGTCTCCAGTAATGTTGTTGTAGCAGTCGAGAATTGAAAACACAAATACTTATTGGTAATGGAATTGAGGGGAAAGTTCTCATTGCCAATAGAACATGCAAAGTTAAGAATCAGTTAATCTTGTATATGTCAAAGGGATTTGCACTTCACCTCTTGATTTAGTGAATAGACACAGCTGTTAAGGCTTTACCATAAAAACATGATAGTAAAACGCATTTGTAACTGCCAGTAGACCAGTGACAACATGCTGCCATCTACCTACCATTTGAAATACGCCGCATTACATGTTTGTTTATGCTGAATGTTCACGTGCCGATAATAACAAGAATATGTATGTCCAAGTTAAACAACAAGTAAGTTACTTAGAAGTAGAAGGAGTTTTCCTCGAGTGCTATTTTATTGTTTTCATAATGCGACGATGAAGAGACAACAAGATAAGTGTTTATGATGCTACATGTTTATGTATATTAAATGCCAAAGAGAAAATTATCACCAGGCAGAGCCTGCCGGCCACAGCTGTTTGCAGATAGCAAGCTCTGCCCCACCTCGCTGCTTAGCGACGCCACACCACCTTCCCTCCCCTCCCACCTCCCTGCCAAGTGAGCAGCCATTAGGATTTCGCCCCTCCCTGCCGCTTTGTGAAGCCCCGCGATCCACATCTGCAGCCCCTCCTTCGCCCCGCTTCCAGCTGCCTAAGTCAATGTTTTGTTTTTCTTCTGCATAGAGACGCTCTCGCTCACTCCTCTCTCCTAACCCCTCCTCAACTCCCCCCTTCGCTGCGCAGGCCACATACCTCAGAACCACGCTGGATCCAGTGCCCACGCTACACCTTCATACATTCATATGTTGTAGCATAACCTCTAAATCCAAGAAGATAGTTATGAAAATAAATCCACCAGCCTACTATTGCTCTACAGATTTTGCTAGTGTTACCCAATAATGGATATCTATTCGTGTCGTTTATTTGAATTTTCAGTAAAGAACAAAACCAAGAGAGAAAAGAAATATTTCCTTGTAAATATTGTTTATACCCCCAAAAATAGGAGACATTGGAATTACAGACCGGTCTCCCACTGTGTTGTATTACCACTCTCACGGTTAATAAACAGATCTATATGGCGTCAAGGAAGGCGGACCTTGCCGTGATATTTATCCTGTGAGCGACCGCTGTGTGGGAAACATGTCAGCAAAAGGAACGAGTTTGAGATGCCATCATGTAATACAGTAAAGAAAAGTGAAAACCAAGTTAATGTTAATCCTGAATAACAGTCCTAACATCAGTGTCCAGTTCAGATGTTATTAGCTACAAGTTCCAAGTAAATGATATCTGAGAAAGTCAAGTCGTCATTACATCCCATGCAAAAGTATAAAAATCCATACATTACATACATTTCAGAAGAAAAGAGTATCTACGTGAGTGAAAGAATCATGATAGTTCTTCGAACTTTAATGATTGAGTTATCCGAGTCCCTTGAAGAGAAGATCTTTCATGAATAACTGTTGTGGACAACATAAGCTACTGCCTTAGTGACCGCACAGGGGAACGTACAAAAGCTCTATTCTGCTCTCCACCCTCGCCTCCCCTCGTTGGTACCAGACCCTCTCATCTACTTTGTATCTAGCCCCAGGCAAAAGAAATGACCGTTAAAAAAGACCACACCCTGCATTCCGGCAGCGTCTGAGCTGTGTTGTCTAGCGTGGTATACAACATTAGCAAAAGCAAAAAGTACCCGAAACATCTACACTTTATGTGAGACCATTTTTACCTTCAATAACACCACCATTACTGAAATTAATTTTTAATCTGTTGCCACAGCATCATTGAGAGTGTTTTATGTACGTATTAATCAGGGCAGACCCAGTGTGAAAGCCAGCTCTGCTGCTGCAGCCAGTTGAAACCGGTCGCAGCTGTGGTGTTAGCTGTAATATCAGCAACCTGCAATCCTACACCTGTCGCGTCTTAACGCCCCGAGCAGCATCCAGTCCAAACACAGAATTCTCAACCACTATATGACAAATACTTTGAGTAACTTTACGCACATTTCCAATAATAAGGAAATTACTTTCCTACCTATACACACTAGACATGACAATTGGATTCTAATTTTATTAGAAACAAAAGCGCCGACCGGTAAGTTATAATGACATCTGTGAGAGGCAACCAGTACCAGTACTAGTATAAGGAAGCAGGTAGGTAAGAAAGTAACAAAAGGAACAACAAACAAAACTCAGCACAAAAGGCTAGAAGAATGCAAACAATCAAATTTATGTAGTATGAGACAAGGAGTACAAAATAATGCAGGAAATATTATACCAAATGTTTAATAATATTTAAGAAGTTAAAGGCAATTATTGATCTGATAGCAGAAGGAGATGTAAAACTACTCTAAATTAAACCTTGCTAAAGGAAGTATTGAGACATTGCACTATTCCACAGCATTATTCATAACACTGACATAACTTAACAACAGCTTTCTTGTAGGTAGACATACCAAAGCCACTTCAATCTGTATGGAAATATAAACGACAACATAAGGGAATAACGGAAAATACTTACACTTATTTTGCTACAAAATGTCACTGGAGAATAAGGGAGTTTTGTGTAAAGGAAATAATATTTTGCACTTTTGCTTCTGTTGCGGTTTTACCACCACTTGTGTCACTAGGATGGGTTGCCAATTACTTATGTCTAATTACTTTGTCCAATTACTTTTGTCTAGGTACTACTTTATTGTTGTCCATTTTGTCTGTGTTCTATTATCAGTTATTGGAGAATTTTGATAGAACTTTACCAGCACTAGTAATTGAAAATTTGTGTCAATGAACCTAGTGTTTCAATGTTTCACTGTGTTATTGTATGATAGGGATAATTATTTAAATTGTAGGGTTCCAAGTATGCCAGAGTAAATTCCTGAGTATTACCCATTATTTAAGTGCTTATTAATAATATTCTAGTTAAGAAACTATTTTGGAAGGATAATTTAAGATGTAACCATGTTTTATTTAATTTGTATTTGGATGTTTGTTCGGAGGGACATACCACATGCCTACCCCCATGATAGATAACGTTAACAAGATGAGCAAACTTTGGCCATACACCTAGTATGTTGGATGAACAAGAGAACCACAACCCGCAAGGGCACGCACCTGGCGTGACGCGACCGGCAATCGCGCAGAACCCTAGCTGTTTATGTCATTACTTCACTTTTCAATTTCACGGCATTGTGTGACCTACCCACTTTAATCTTTCAACTATCAATAGAACAACATATGAAGAGTCATGCACAGCCTGCAAGGGCACATACCTAACGTTACGCAACTGGCAGTCACGCAGAACGCTAGCTGTCTATGTCATTCCTTCACTTTTCAGTTTTGCGACATAGTCCATCTTTTAATTTCCAACAGAACAATGCCTTTTGAAGTTTACTATCCAGGCATATTCCAAAACAAAACTGTTCAGTTCAGGTGAACTAATGCAGTTAGACTTAAATCTATCATGTCGATGAAGAGTTCAAGAGAACAGTGTTCCATGCTATCTGGCGACCGCTGATCATGCGCTAACAGACACAAACCGCGTCTAGCTCGCAGCTAACCACCAGTAAGCGGAAATCTCAGTTCAGAACTTGAGCCTTCTTTGACATCAATCGTCCATTGTATTTTCCGGAGGACCTCTGACTACTGAAGTAGTATTATTTAACTGTATGACATGTCCCAGGACACTGCGATGTACCCAAGGATAGATGGAGTTTTAAGCAACTAGCTGGGCCCAATGAGGGCAGCACCCCAGTTATAGAGATGGCGAGTTTAGTTGCAACCGGTGAGAGGATGAAGATGGCGAATTTGGTCGCACAGTAAAGTTATTTTTTTTATGTGAGAGATGTTGGGTTTTAAGAAGTAGTATGTAGCAGCTATCTTGGAATCGCAGCATTGTCATATACGCAGTTAAGTAGGTGATACCATCGTGTCAACGATACGCCTTGCGCCATACATTCATAAAGGAAAAGTCCTTCAAAACTTACGCGCAACTTAGTCATTTCTAATTTAATTCCTTACACTTTCTGTTTCCTGTCTTTGGGATCTGTCACCTTTTCTTCTTCAGCTCCAACACTCCCAATCTTATATTTGATTTCTTACTTCTCGTCAGAGTTCCAAGCTACTTTTCCCGCTGTACACATGCATATGTCTCTATTGCTGAGACCCTTCTCAATTACCATGTCAACACATGTCATTGTTGACTAAAGCCTATTACATAGGAGGATCCGGGTAAGAAGCTAGCATTTCTGCACTACTGAGCATACTGAATTTACTTGAATATGTTTTATGTATAACGGCTAACTACGTAACTGTTGTGACGTATCTGTCATTTAGGAACCAATTTACTATGGCATAATGTAATTTTAAATGTAACCCACTGTAACAACGCATCTAGCATGATGTCACGCGTAATCTCACATCTGCCGTGCGCCGCTTTAATGTGGCTGCCGCGCTGCCCCCCACCCACATTATTAGTGTACTAATAACCTTTCATGTAACTATGGCTTACTCATTTAGCATGCGTGCCCGTTTACTCACATTTTTTCTACTTGAAAGCTCATTTGTGATTCCCTTGTCAACTGATTTGCCTGCTTTATCTAATATATCAAATGATTACCTCTTAACATCAATTGATGACCTTTTAAAACATGAGCAAGGGCAAATTTCTTATGATCACCTGTTAGCACACCTAAATGAATGGCAAACAGCCACTAAACTACATACAACCATTATACCCAATGCCACGATAACCCCGGCCATTGCTATTCTTATTATTGTACTGATATGGACCTTGTACAAAAAGGGATTTTGCGAACGATAAAGACTGTCCCCTCCAATGGTTTCAGAACCCCAGCCTCGGGTGAGTGTCACCTGTGACTAGAAGAAAGAACCTATCAGACAAGTGCCCTCCCTTAGTTTTAGGAGTGCAACTGTGTTATCTACCAATGTGAGAGCTTGTGCAGTACAGTGAAGTGCTTCCCTTTTTAAATGTGCTTGAAACATGTGAACCTCCCCTCATACCCCACTGCGCTGAGTTCCAGTGAACGGGCTTGGCCGCAGCCATGCCCACTTCCCACCGGTAGCTTGCGTACTGCCCGCCGAGGACAACACAACATTCTGCCTTGTGCCACTCATCTTTGCGTGTGATGTCAGTGGTGATATGTTCACATTTTCAACTTATTTACGCAAAAAAGATACTTTAACTTCATCCTAGAAACAAGAATACTCGGCATGTTTGCCTCATTCAAAGTATTATTTTCTAATGTGTTTCATTCATGTGTTTCATTAATGTAATTTTGTTTTGATGTTTTATGATGATTATTCCTTATTCTTGTATACACATAATATTGTTGACGTGTAATTCCCTTTGCGACCCCTACGAGGTCTCTAAAGTCTCTACACCCTCCCATAGGTTAAGGCCCCTGCCGTCTTCTGTGGGAGCCTAAATTGATCATCATATAGAGTGAAATCACATACGTTCTCCACTCCCACAGAAGGGGGAGGTGAGTAAGGATGAGTGTGGTAGTAGCCCGACAGTAGGGTATTTTATTTTATTTTTTATTTGCTTTCAAAAGGTAACTTTATTTTTCTCGTTACGGCCAATCCTTGGCCGGCAGCGTCAGCTGCCTGCAATTTTTCCATTGTATGGTCTGGCAACAGCAAGTCAGCAAGAATCTCAATCATGCACCTCCCTCTTGTGCTGATAAGGTAACTCCGTCTCTGCGACGCTGAGCAGGCCACGCTCTGGAAATTTCCGTGCCACCCCTGTGTGGGTTTCTCAGCTTCTGACCAATCAGGGCTGAGACAGCTGCATGGCCGTGCTGGATATACCCGGCCACCCACCACCAGGCTCTCTCTCTTGTAGCAGTCAACATCTTCTGCCCTTCCCCGTGCTGCAACACCGTGGACTTTGTCTTTCCAGACACCGCTTTTCCATAACCATGCGAACTACAGTTTGCCCCTGACTACCCCCTGGTTCACTCTCGCCTCCCTATGTGACTATGTGACCCTTTAGAAGGCAAAAGTGGCCAATAAAAGACTTATTACTTAAAATCATCCTAATGGTTCTCTCACACCCACAGCCCTACAATTCGGCTGTCCCACACCAACATAAGGCCTTAAGGGCTTCGCTGAAGGTTGAGTAAAAGTTGTTGGAGAATCAGACACACTGTGTGTGGGATTATTGATGGCCTTCGCCATTGTAGGGATTGCACTCAGCAATACGTTGTTTCTTGGTGGGTGCGACTGGGAACTTTCTGACGAGACCACTTGTGAGTCTGTTTCATCAATCGGACATAAGCCAATCTCTTCCCATTTTCCATCATAATCTTCATTATTGGGGCTGTCTCCAGCATTTCCTTGATTTTTTCTTGTTAAGAGAGTTGGATTCAAAAAAGCTAATTCATCTTCAAATTTCCATTTGCTCACTCTTTGCTGCCTGACCTCATTTTGTGGGTCTACGGTGTTTAGCTGGATGTACACATTCCATAGTTTATTCCAATTGTCTTCACATTCATTACCCAGAACAGAGAAATTAGTTTAGAATTCTAGGTTAGTCCTTAGTTATCTATTAGTCATTCATTTATTCTCCTTTGGCGCCCGAAGACAATGAAGGTCTCCTACTTGGCAAAGGACATACTAATGACTAATACTTTTTTCACTCTTCACAGGTACTTGGTAACTGGAAATTCTTACAGAACATTGGGTTTTTCTTTTCAGATTGGATTTTCAACTATTGGAGAAATAGTTAAAGAGTGTTCCGAGGTACTTTGGAAAACTCTACAACCGATTTACATGACAGAACCAAACAAAGACAAATGGAAACAGTTGCCAAGGATTATGATGAGAAGGGGAATTATCCACATTGCGTATGAATTTTGGATGGCAAGCACATTCAAATCCAATGTCCAGCTGCTGCTGGTTCATTGTGCTATAACTACAATGGCACATATTCCATTGTTTTATTGGCTATGGTAGATGCAAATTACAAATTCACACTTGTTGACACTGGAGCTTATGGCAAAAGTAGTGACGGGGGAACTTTTGAGTGATTTGAGATGAGGAAAAGATTTGAAAGCAACAAATATGATGTTCCACAAGACAAAGAGCTACTAGCAGCAATGGGAAAGTTTCCTTATGTAACTGTTGGAGATGAAGCTTTCTCTCGTAGAACCTATTTGATGCATCCATACAGCAAAGCAGCCATTAAAAGTGATGAAGAGAAGGTATACAACTACCACCATTCAAGAGCTCGATGGACTGCAGAAAATGTGTTTGGAACTCTAGCCGGGCGCTGGTGAATATTTATAAAGCTTATTGAAACTAAACCAGAAACTGTCGCTATAATAGTTTTACCTTCCACCTGTCTACACAATATGCTTCAGAATACAACCAATATTCCCCCTTTCGAGGAACAAATCCGAATAGAAGGTAACACATTCATGGTGTAGCCAACCTCAAATCCATTCAGAGAAATTTTGAGAGAGAAGCGCCCTTCACCAGAGATAAGTTCAGAAAGTACTCCATTTCTGATTATGGTTCAGCAAGTTCTCCTTGGCAATGTCATTCCATTCGAAAGGGTAGACTTGCTCCATGACACATCCAGTATTATTTATTTAATATGCGCATTCATTATAACTGACTGTTTTAAGTTCGATACAACCTAGTTTCAGTTTCAATTTTTATTTTTTATAATTCTTAGTTATAAATTCATGTAATCTAATTTATATAATAAATATCTGTTATATTCATGTCTGGTTTTTAACTGATATTGATTAATACTTTTTTCCTATCAATGTCAAATATAACACCTATTGAACTATTATAAATCGTAAAAAAAGAACAAACTAATTAAATATATGGAAAAATAACTGTATTCACAAACCTAGAATGCCAAGTTTTTCTCCTATTTGGTCCCAAGCCTCTTTCCTTGGATGGTGGTTACAATATTTCTAGTTTGTAGGATCATACTGCACCGGATTCGACTGAACATACTCAATCAACATCTCCTTAATCTTCAAGTACTAACTGGAAATGGTACAGGAGAAATCATTTGACTCTTCTGACACCTTCCCACTACTGACAAAAAATCTGGATCTTAGATATTCTTCCCATACACCATAAAGGCGTGTTGCATTGGACTGCATCATCCAATGCATTCCCACATCATGTCAGCTCAATATAAATGTATGCACACAAAACCCTGTATTGTATTTTTCTATCATGTGCATTATGACGTGAGCCCACATATTCCCACATCATGTCAGAGTAGTCTGTATTCACCTTAACTCTTTTACATCCACATGAACTTCCTGACCTGTATGGTTTTAAGGGTAATTGTTGTTGAGTTGTACTTAACGCCTGTCAGGTGCACATTTCGCAACCTTTCTGGTGCAAGTTGCTATACACAAGTGCTCTACCAGTCATATGTTTCAGTCATCAGCATTGGGGTCATTTGTCACTAGATTGTAGGGAATGTGGATAGGTTATGACATGTCATAAGAACAAGAGTAAGTTCTTGTGTGTTGTATACTCTAAAGTGTGAACATTGTTTCACCTCATTTTGCATTACATATTTCTTTATGGTAGTTGAAAAGTGCTTGTGCAAGACTAGACAGTGTAAACATGTGTCAAAGATTGAAGGTTACGGAAGTTCCTGTAGGTTTACTTGATATGCAAATTACTGGCCCTATTGAAGTAATGGAGAGTAATGTAAACATATCAGCTCAAGTATCTTGTAAAATGTGGAGTCTGGAGTATCTGAGGTGCCACACACAGTAAGTCTGTGCTGTAGGGAAGCAAATGGGTGTGTATGTAGCAACATGAGTGATATTGAATTAAGTGCATTAGACTTTATGCTATTTGATGATAATGAATATTGTTTGGAGGCCGTGGAGCCTGGGTCAGATGTACAGGGAAGTACAAGTGCCACTAATTTCACGTCATGCAGAGTAGAGCTGCAAACAGTGATTTCAAGGTAGATGCTATGGAGGATGCACAGGAAGTTATTAGTGATTTAGTTGTGTTGTGAATGTTATGTTTAATGAAATAGTACAAATGCATTTATTTCTGGAGGTTGCAGGTTCATTGACACTTGTGTGGTGCCACTTTCACCAAAATGGATAGAAGAGGAGAATGGGGAGAAAAGCTTATAAAGATCGAGCTGACAAGACTGAATCTTTTCAGGAATGTGAGCCCGAGGATCAGGGTAAATTTGATGATGCTTTCAGTGCTATAGTAACAAGGGTATGAAAAATGTCATGTAATTGTTCTTAAAAGCACAATAGGATTTGTAGAGACATTGTTTCAGCCAAAGGAGATGGATGCAAGTGTTACATCATAGCACAGGTCTAATACAATGAAAAGTAAAACCACCTAAACTATGTATGGCATCACTAAGATCAATCACACAGTAAAGTCCCAAAAGGCACAAAGAAGATAGTTGGGAAAAGGGAAAGATATAAGAAAGCACATAGTCAATCTGTAAGTAACTGTGGAATAAGAGGAGGAACTAGAGCTA
The DNA here is from genome assembly GCF_021461385.2 of Schistocerca piceifrons. Lineage (NCBI taxonomy): Eukaryota > Metazoa > Arthropoda > Insecta > Orthoptera > Acrididae > Schistocerca > Schistocerca piceifrons. Next base: position 552,443,492 of record NC_060143.1, read on the forward strand.
CCGATCAGTGTATTGTTATGCCTTAGTACTTTGAGTATTTGTTGAGTAAGCACAGTTTTAAGGATTTGAGTTTTGAGAAAACGTAGTGCAAACTCTTCTTTTAAAGACAAATTTCCAGATGATATATCAAAACAATGGGTTAAGAAACCACAACAGAATAAGAAATATTGTAAACTGGTGATAGCCTATAAGGACAGAAAAGGAATGTATTACTACGGAACTGATTTTCAGACATGACTGACATTTTTTAGAAAAAATACCACAAATATCATTACTATAGGGGTTCCCACCACTAGCATAGCCGTATTTCTTATAGAAACTTGTATACTCTGCCCATGTTTGAGCTGCCAGTCCTCCGGACCTATCTTTGCACCCAGTCACTGTAGAATGGCTTGATGCCATAACTAAGAAGCAGGAGCACCTATACATGTAATGTGTTTATAGTAAGTAGAATGAGAAAGATCTTGACCATATTAGAAGCTAAAACCTAGATTTAAGTGGGAACACATAATGTAAGTCACTCTTGTGAGATGTTAACCGAGATGTAATCTACGTAAAATGAAATTGTTCTAGGGTGACACCTAAAAAATTTTGGGAAAATTTTATTAAAGAAAGGAGGGCTGTTGCACAGCAGATCAAATTCCCAAGTGCTCATATAAATTTTTAAAAATTATTACTTGATGCACATGGTGGAGAAGCAGGTCTGTCACGTACCACATGACAGTGACAGTATCTTGGGCATGAAGAGAGTGCCAAAAAGTATGGTGCCAGTCTTAATATATTTCCACACCAAGCCAAGCCGTGATCAAGGAGTACAAATGGTGCAGTATGACAGCACCCAATGTTATTCTGCAAGCCTTGCAGTACAAAGCCGCAACACGTAACATCCGAGCTCAGCTGCTTCACAGAGTCCTAGTGCTGATGGAAAGTGTGTAACTGCACTGACAATAACAGTGACACTACTGTGGGAGCAAGTTCACCAACATGTACGGATAATGAGGGCAAATGACTGCATTGCTGGCAGCGAAGACGTTATATCCATCATAAATATCTAGAAACGTAGGTTTGCCTTTCCTTAATCTTGCTTCTAAGAAAAGTCATAAGGTCAGTATTGCCTCACGTGTTCCAACATTTCTATGAAATCCAAACTGATCTTCCTCGAGGTCGATTTCTGCCAGTTTTTCCATTCATCTGTAAAGAATTCGCGTCAGTATTTTGCAGCTGTGACTTATTAAACTGATAGTTCGGTAATTTTCACATCTGAAAATTGCCAAACTATCAGTTTAATAAGTCACAGCTGCAAAATACTACACGAATTCTTTACAGACAAATGGAAAAACTGGCAGAAACCGACCACAGGGAAGATCAGTTTGGATTCCGCAGAAATGTTGGAACATGTGAGGTAATACTGACCTTATGACTTATCTTAGAAGCAAGATTAAGGAAAGGCAAACCTAAGTTTCTAGCATTTGTAGACTTAGAGAAAGCTTTTGACAATGTTGACTGGGATACTCTCTTTCAAATTCTAAATGTGGCAGGGGTAAAACACAGGGCGCAAAAGGCTATTTACAATTTGTACAGAAACCAGATGGCAGTTATAAGAGTCGAGGGGCATGAAAGGGAAGCAGTGGTTGGGAAGGGAGTGAGACAGGGTTGTAGCCTCTCCCCGATATTCAATCTGTATATTGAGCAAGCAGTAAAGGAAACAAAAGAAAAATTTGGAGTAGGTATTAAAATCCATGGAGAAGAAATAAAAGCTTTGAGGTTCGCCGATGACATTGTAATTCTGTCAGAGACAGCAAAGGACTTGGAAGAGCAGTTGAACGGAATGGACAGTGTGTTGAAAGGAGGATATAAGATGAACATCAACAAAAGCACAACGAAGATAATGGAATGTAGTCGAATTAAGTCGGTTGATGCTGAGGGAATTAGATTAGGAAATGAGACACTTAAAGTAGTAAAGGAGTTTTGCTATTTGGGGAGCAAAATAACTGATGGTGGTTGAAGTAGAGAGGATATAAAATGGAGACTGGCAATGGCAAGGAAAGTGTTTCTGAAGAAGAGAAATTTGTTAACATCGAGTATAGATTTAAGTGTCAGGAAGTCATTTCTGAAAGTATTCGTATGGAGTGTAGCCATGTATGGAAGTGAAACATGGACAGTAAATAGTTTGGACAAGAAGAGAGTAGAAGCTTTCGAAATGTGGTACTACAGAAGAATGCTGAAGATTAGATGGGTAGATCACATAACTAATGAGGAGGTATTGAATAGAATTGGGGAGAAGAGGAGTTTGTGGCACAACTTGACAAGAAGAAGGGACCGGTTGGTAGGACATGTTCTGAGGCATCAAGGGATCACCAATTTAGTACTGGCGGGCAATGTGGAGGGTAAAAATTGTAGAGGGAGACAAAGAGATGAATATACTAAGCAGATTCAGAAGGACATAGGTTGCAGTAGGTACTGGGAGATGAAGAAGCTTGCACAGGATAGAGTAGCATGGAGAGCTGCATCAAACCAGTCTCAGGACTGGAGACCACAACAACTAATACCTTGATTTCAGAAGCCTCAGGCTATGTCTGGTCCTCCCACCTGCACCTCCGGTTTCAACAGAATGACAGTCTCAGTCTCATTAGTTTACAGGATAACTTGGTTGGCAAATAGTGATGTGCCGCAGTTGCTGAGAGAAGACTTTGCCTCCGAGACCGCAGCTTACTGGCTTATGTGGAACTTAGCCACAGCTGTTTGGTCGCCTCCATGACTGATAGAAGATGTGAGCGAGCCTAGGCCTTCCCCTGGTGAGTGCCGCACCAAACGACTGCAAGCTACCACTTTCAACCTGTTGATTCAGTCACCTGCGTACCACATCCCAGGCTGTATGCTGTGTTGCTGATTCAGGGTCATGGGCTTCCATCTTCATGACACCCACCATAGGTAATACGCTGATGACACTTGCTGAAGCACACATCTGTCTTCTAGGACATTGGGGTAGACCCAGAAGTTACTCGTGAGCTCCAGTAAGCTTGCACCTGCAGACTCCTCTTCCGCTTTCCTGCACAACTTCGCTGTTGGGTCCTGATGTGTACAATGGCCGCTGCCGACAGAGGACTGCATCCACACTCCTTATTGCACTCGAGTGTGTGAATCAAGACACCTTCTGCTTCACCAGAAAGGACAATCTGTACTGTAAAATCATGATTAGTAAAAATGCTTGGAGACAACATTCTTTAACTTATGCCTTCAAGCTTATGACAGCTACCCTCACTAGCTCCAGAACTTGGCCTCCTGCATTTGTAGCATCACAACTTCATTTTCTCAGCCTCCATGCCCACTAGCAAACGGCTAGAGGGGTGTTTGCTATACATTCACAGCATTGTGTAGACAAGTGTAATGCGCTGGGAATACGTAGAAAGAAAGATCCTTTATCATTTAGCTACAATATAGCAGGTCAGCATCTGGAAGCAGTTAATTCCATAAATTATTTGGGAGTACGAATTAGGAGTGATTTAAAATGGAATGATCATATAAAGTTGATCATCGGTAAAGCAGATGCCAGACTGTGATTCATTGGAAGAATCCTAAGGAAATGCAATCCGAAAACAAAGGAAGTAGGTTACAGTACACTTGTTCGCCCACTGCTTGAATATTGCTCACCAGTGTGGGATTGGTACCAGATAGGGTTGATAAAAGAGATAGAGAAGATCCAACAGAGAGCAGCGCGGTTCGTTACAGGATCATTTAGTAATCGCGAAAGCGTTACGGAGATGGTAGATAAACTCCAGTGGAAGACTGCAGGAGAGACACTCAGTAGCTCGGTACGGGCTTTTGTTGAAGTTTCGAGAACATACCTTCACCAAGGAGTCAAGTACTATATTGCTCCCTTCCTATGTATATCTTGCGAAGAGACCATGAGGATAAAATCAGAGAGATTAGAGCCCACACAGAGGCATACCGACAATCTTCCTTTCCACGAACAATACGATACTGGAATAGAAGGGAGAACTGATAGAAATACTCAAAGTACCCTCCGCCACACACCGTCAGGTTGCTTGTGGAGTATGGATGTAGATGTAGATGTAGATCGTTAATTCCAATATTAACTGTTCCTTGACCAAATGCATGCACATTATACCTCACTTTCCCAATGGAATTGCTTACAGAACTTCACTGCACTGTTTAATAGGATTGACAAGCTTCATAGCACAATTGTCACAATACCATCTATTTGTAGCACTGCAGTTTCCAGAAGACACATGCTTACTTTCTCCTCTTGCCACATTTTAGTGGTATCTCAACTGTTCTGTTGACACACTGCTGCCCACTGTCCTTGTCGTTTCCACTTATTATGTGGCAATTATTGGTTTGCTTGCTCTTTTGACATTGTGTTTTGACCTATTTTGTTGCTCTCTCTGTGCATTTGAAATGACGAATGCAGTTGATTGTGTTCTGTTTTGTTCATGCAATTCAGTAGCAAAAAGATTTTCAATAAGTAATTTGAAGTTGTGATTTTTCGATGGTATTCTGTTCCATAGATCTTTAAAATTATCATATTTCTTTCCCACGGTAGATAATATTCGAGCATTTAATATTCTTTCAGACAACACACGCTCATTACGTTTTGTTAATTCATCATTTAGATCTTCATATAACTATTGCAACTCACATACTTGGTGCTAATATCTTGTTTAGTTATGTCTGACCTGAAAAACCGTTTCAATGAACATATTTAAGTGTCGTGTGCTGCTACATTCAAATTTCACATGTAGTTTGTCCCAATTTCCTGTGCATTATTGCACATAAGTTCAGCAACTTACTATCAGACCTGCTGCTTTTGTGTCATTCTTTTGCTGTTATGCGTATGTTGCATTTTGTTCAACTGCCAGTATCCCCTGGCAACACAATAGGTTCACTCAAAGTGTTAATAATGTTTTGAGTTCATTTGAACAAAGCACCACAGAGAGAAACCATTTCCATTTTGCCCTATCGTCAAGCCATTTGAGCTAACCAATTCACTTTATAAATGGTACGGGCGCTGATAACCTCATTGTTGTGTGCCCTAAAACACTAATCATCATCATAATCATTAATGGCATTGGTAGCCATGGTCTTATAGAAGGTTCCTGCTAGTGTACAGCTTGTCTCAACAAAATTTTCTTCTACCATCACACACTGAATTGGTTTTTTCAATTAAAACTAACTTTGGCCCACTTAGCTGCCTCATAACCTGTAATAAAAAAATTATTGAGTTCAACCAAAACAGTTACATTAGCGTAGGAAAGTAAATTTTCAGTTCTGTTTTATGTGTACCTATAGGGAGTACTGAGCTGAGGTAAGTACTGGCCAGCCCCTCTATCTCTTTGTTAGTATTTGTTTCACATCTTTATATGAGATTTTCCATTAATCATTTAGATCACCTATATGGTCCACATCCTTCATTGTTTTGTCCCTTTTGTTAGCTATCACTTACGTCTGTCATCTTAACACTTTCTCTTCTTCAGTGTTTTATATATACATAAATAAATATTTTCGTCACCAACTGTGCTAGTTTCATCTTCCTCCTATTATCTTGTTCCGTTTATAGACGTCTTCTCTTTTTTATTTATTGATTTATTTATTCAACATTCCATAGTTTTAACATTTGTTATTCACTGTTTCCCAGCCAGCAATCACTGCCAACAATCTCTTCCACACCTACCAGTATCATCCATTTCCGTCGATTTCTTGTTGCTGGCGATATTTTTGTGCCATTGGCTATCTTTCTCTGCCACAAGAAAATTTTTTTTAAGACATTTCTGCGGCCTGCGCAATCCCTTTTGCGGCCCGCGCGATCGCTTTTGCGGCACGCGCGATCTTTTTTCGCCACTCGCTATCTCTGTTTTTGAGCAACGTGTGTTCTTTTCCCCTGATCTGGACATACTTGCTTGGTCTGGTCAACTTTTTCCATATTTTTCTTATTTAGTGGCCTTCCTTTGGTATTGAACATTACCAACACAATTTCTTTCCTTCTCGTCCTTCCCTCCGTGTTTTATTCCTTCTTATGATTACTATTTCAACTTTAGTTATTTAGTTTCCCTACTCACCAGTTACCCACTATGTACCCTAATCCTATACCACATTATTTACATTCATTCCGGAAACATGCATTCACCGTAGCCAAACTGCAATCCCACATACTTTTCCTCCGGTCCTGCTTAACCTTTGGAATTACCCCTAAAGGGCTTACCTTAAAAGTTCCCATCTCCGGGTGCAATTCCTCCTTCCACCAGTCTCTCCTGGACTTCCAGAACCTTCAATCCTTAGCCCTTACCCAACTTGTCCTGAATCTCTACACTACTTCATGTAACCACCACTCCCAACAGCTCCTATCTCTCTTCAAAGTCCTCCACCTCTCAAACCCTTGCTTGGAGAACACACTCAGGAACATCATCCTAGAAGCCAGCTGCAAACTTGAGTTCCATGCCACACACCACCTGAAAAAACTATCCACAGTGCTAGTGCAACACCTAAGAAGTGGGGTCCCTCTCCCTATCCCTCACAAACACCAACCACAACAGAACCTTCAACAAACCGCCCTCATAGCCAACAAACCTAGCCTAGCCACCCTACTCAATCTCCCTATCCCAGCACATATCCCACACAGACCAAATCTCAACTATAACCACAGTCAAATGCCACATATCACCTGTCCCAATTCAGTCCTAAACCTCTCATCCAGATCCCTCTCTCCTCCAGAGACTTCTGTTCTATCAAAAGGCTTAACCTTTAGCCCCACACCTAAATTCAACCACACTGCCCTGGTTAAAGATCTCCTCTCTTTCACCCGGAACCTCAACTGGAAATATCACTTCACTACCCAAACACAGCCCCCAAATACTAGACCCAGTGTTGAACCCTGTCTAGAACAGTTCCGACTGCCTTCTCAAAGGGATCCTCCTCCCCTCTCCCAAAACCATCCCTTGCAGACATTTCAGGAATTCCTCACATCCAGTGTTGCCTCCCAGTCCTTCTTGAAGAACATTCCGACAACCCCCAACATCACCCCAGCTGAATCCCGTGCCATTAAGGAGCTGAAAATAGACCGCTCTATTGTCATCCTCCCGGCGGATAAAGGCTCCACAACTGTCGTACTTGACCGTGTGGAGTATGTGGCAGAAGGACTGCGTCAACTCTCTGACACTTCAACCTACAAAGCTGTTACCCAGGACCCCATTCCCTCCATCCAGACTGAGCTGCAAAAAATCCTAAAAATCCAAGGTCCCTCACAAGGCCTCACAACGGCTTCCATAGACTTACTCACTCCACCTGAGCCACGTAACCCTACCTTCTACCTATTACCCAAAATCCACAAAGAGAACCATCCTGGCCGTCCCATTGTAGCAGGCTTCAAAGCCCCAACTGAACGTATCTCAGCTCTGGTAGACCAGCACCTACAACCTATCACCCGCAGACTCCCATCCTACATCAAAGACACAAACCACTTCCTAGAACGCCTCAAATCCATTCCGACTCCTCTCCCACCTGAAACCTTTCTTGTCACCATAGATGCTACATCCCTTTACACAAACATCCCACACACCCATGGTCTCTCTGCCCTTGAGCACTACCTCTCCCAACGCCCACCCGAAGATCTTCCAAAAACCTCGTTCCTTATCACACTTACCAACTTCATCCTCACCCATAACTACTTCACTTTTGAAGGCCAGACCTACAAACAAATCAGGGGAACGGCCATGGGAACCAGGATGGCTCCGTCCTATGCCAACCTCTTCATGGGCCGCATGGAGGAGGCTTTCCTGAAGACCCAACAGCTGCTTCCCCTGGCCTGGTATAGGTTTATAGATGACATCTTTGTGGTCTGGACTCATGGTGAAGAAACACTCCTTAATTTCCTCCATAACCTCAATTCCTTTTCGAAACTGAATTTCACCTGGTCCTTCTCCAAAACCCAAGCCACCTTCCTGGATGTTGACCTCCATCTTGCTGAAGCTCACATCCACACCTCTGTCCATATCAAACCCACAAACAAACAACAGTACCCTCACTTTGATAGCTGCCATCCTTTCCACATCAAACACTCCCTCCCCTACAGCCTAGGTATTCGTGGCAAACGTATTTGCTCCAGTGACGAATCCCTCAACAATTACACCAATAACGTGACCAGTGTTTTCCTCTCCCGCAACTATCCTGCAGAGCTTGTGCACAAACAGATTTCCCGAGCAATACATTCCTCCCCGTCCAAAAACAATGTTCCTACCCCCAGACCACACAGAAGCATCCCTCTTGTCACCCAATATTATCCTGGCCTCGAAAACATCAACAAATTACTCCGCCAGGGATATGACTTTCTCAAGTCAACCCCTGAAATGAGATCATCCCTTGACAAAATTCTCCCCACACCACCCACAGTTGCCTTTCGTCACCCCCCTAACCTCCGTAACATCCTTGTTAAACCCTACAATATTCCCAGACTACCTTCTCTATCCAGCGGTTCCTACCCCTGTAATCGACCCCGCTGCAAAACCTGCCCCATGCATCCCCCCACAACCACCTACTCCAGCCCCGCTACTGGTAAAACATACACAATTCAAGGCAGGGCTACGTGTGAAACTACACGTCATTTATCAAATGACATGCCTGCACTGCACAGCCTTTTACATCGGCATGACAACAACTAAACTGGCTGAGCGCATGAACGGACACAGACGAACTGTCCGCCTAGGAGATGCCCAATACCCAGTAGCTGAGCATGCCCTCCAGCATAATTCTAGGGACCTAGGAACCTGCTACACCGTACGTGCCATTTGGCTTCTCCCACCCCAACACCAGTCCCTCTGAACTGCGGAGATGGGAACTTGCACTCCAACACATCCTTTCATCCCGCCACCCCCTGGACTGAACCTATGTTAAACAACATCACTCCCATTCACTCTTCAGTCTTCTCCTCTTTCCCTTTCCTCTTTAGCCATTCACGCATCTTTTCATCCTACATAGTTGTGTTTATCTTTATACTATATACCTCTTTACTTCTGTATGCATCCTCTTTGGTTTGAAGCTGGCACAGTACTTACAGTAGAATATCTTTGGCTTCCCTCTGACATCCTTGCTACCCTCCCTATTTTCCTTTCCTTGTTGCTTCATAACCTGGGTTGTGAGTAACTGAATCTCCTTTCCCTTCTTCCATTTCTTTCCCCTCTCTCCTCCCCGATGAAGGAACATTTGTTCCGAAAGCTAGGAACGTAAATTTTCAGTTCTGTTTTATGTGTATCTATCGGCTGTACTGAGCTGAGGTAAGTACTGGCCAGCCCCTCTATCTCTTTGTTAGTATTTGTTTCACGTCTTTATATGAGATTTTCCATTAATCATTTACAGTTACATTAATGAACGATTTATTACCACGAAACTAACTATTCAGTATTGAAAACATATTACAAAGGGTTTCTATAATATTCAAGGATATTTTTAAAAAAAATAACATGAAATGACAGTTTATAATGAATCCTTCAATATCTTTCCTTTTATTGCAACAATTACAACTTTTAAAGACACCAGATTGTGGATACCTACACCTTCATATACATCCATACTCCAAAAGCCACCATGTGGTGCATGGCAGAGTGTACATTTTAACACTACTAGTAATTTCATTTCATGTTCCACCGGCACATAGAGAGAAGGAAAAAAGAAATGTCTATGTGCCTCCATATGGATCCTAAACACTCGAGCAGTACTCCAGAACAGGTTGCATTAGTGTCTTATGAACAGCTTCCTTTACAGATGAACAAAACCTTCTTAAAATTTTCCCAATAAACTGAAGTGTAGCATTTGCCTTCCCTGCTTCAATCCTCACATGTTCAGTGCAGAATATGAAAGGAATGCTTTGAGAAGGGAATGAGACAGAATTGTAGCCTATCACCCATGTCATTCAGTTTGCTGATTGAGCAAGCAGTAAAGAAATCGAAGAAGAGCTCTCTACTGGTAATTCAAATTCAGGGGAAGAAACGAAAACTTAGATTCTGTCAAAAACTACAAAGATCTTTGAAAATTAGTTGTACAGCATGTACTGAGTCCCACAAAGAAGTTGTAAGGTGAACAACAAAAGTAACAAGGGTAATGGAGTGCAGCTGAATTAATCAGGCAATGATGAGGGATTTAGATTAAGTATGAAAACACTAATAGCATTAAATGAGTTTCGGAGAGCAAACTAACTGATGGTGGCAGAAATGAAGAGGACCTAAAAAATGACTTTAAGAAACGTAAATATGGTCAGATAGAATATAAATCTAAATGTTATAAATCTTTTCTTAAAGAGTGGTCTTGAGCATATCCTCTTAGCATACAAGAAATGAAATTTATGGTGCAACTTGATAAAAAGAAGTGATCAATTCATAGGGCACATACTAAGGCATCAAGGATTAATTAGTCTGGTAGTGGAATAGAGTGTGTGTGTGTGTTTTATTTTTATCTTGAAGACTTGAACTTCAATTGAAGTTACTTTCTATTTGACAATTTTCCATTGTTAAGAATGGGGTGTTGAGCTCTATCTGCTAGGAATTATTGAAACAATCACAAAGCTGGTGTAAGTCTGTGAACTCATATTTTATTCGGTAGTCAGTTCTATGGAACTGCAATGAACGCATTCTGAAGCAGGGTTGCCACAAGTTTCTCCAAGTAAATACCCTGATATTTCCTGGTTTCCGGACAAGTTTTAGTATTTTTCCCTAACAAAGTTTGAGATCTCGAGGATAAGTAAAGACATAAGTTGACCAAAAAATGTAAGGACTTCAGTATTTCTAAACATGTGAGTAAAAATCTTAAGTACTAACATCAACAACTTTTATAATGAACTGTTTTTAGATGGAGAAAGCTAGCCAAATTGATATATGTTTCATTAAGACCACTGACGTTATTTTATTTCAATAAACTGTAAGACATTTGGTGGCAAAAATACGCATTTCGCTGGAGTTGCAAGACAGATTTAAAATACCTTCACTGATTTCAGAAATAACCTCAGAAAAAAGTAGGCCTCTTTAAAGGAGTGTATAAGGCGGGGAAATACCTATTATTTTACAGGTGGCATGTGGTTTTTCCTTACAAGAAATACGTGAGTACATAGAGCACAAACTGCCAGCAACTGCCACAATTTTCTTCTTCTTATCGTCTATACTTTATAATGCATAAACTATTTTTGAAGTGGCAACATGTAATAGAATAAATAAAATGTCTATAAAATGCCACACAGTACATTGTGCTTGGGTGAGAGAGTCGCAATTCCTGAAATCCACTGCCCGTGACCTCTGGCCTGCCAAGGAGCACCAGAGTCCTGGATCCATGAATAAACTATGAAAATCCACCGCATTACACCACACACAAACAGACCTAGCTGGAGTGCAGATTGGTGAGACTAGATTTGATGGACAGAGCCTCCACATTAGTAGGAAATGATGGTCTTCAGATTGGAAGGCCCGATCCATTATAGGTAGCCACAGAAAAGGCCTGCAGTTTAGGCCCATCATGGAAGTCCACTCGTGTGGCCAGCTATTCATGAGTCACAGACACAATGTTGACGAAATGAGACTGCACTGATCAATCCATGCAACAGATAACTTGCACAAATACTCTGAAAATCAATATTAATAAGGATAGGTAGCAACTTACCATAAAGATGATCGCTGAGTCGCAGACAGGCACACAGGAAAGACAATCACACTCTCACTACTAAATTTTTGGCCACAGCCTTTGCCAAAACACGACAGCATGCACACATTCACTCAGACAACTCATGCACACATGACCACCATGTCCAGCTGCTGCATTAAGTCTGTGAGAATAAGATCCAAACAAACCACTCCTCATGCCTCCGTGCCTCTCATCGACAGCTGCTAGGCTAGCAGCAAGAAGTGGTGGCAGCACTGACTGCAAGCTGAGGAGTGCGGTAGAAAGGGGAGAAGCAGTAAGAATGAGGGAGTAGGAAATGATACACATACTCAGCTGCACACAGCATGTGACAATGCATGACATCTCAGTAAGCAAACCATTTCATCTACTGAGATAAAAACGAGATTTTTCAGTGTTGTTTTCAAATTTCACTGATATTTCCCTGACAAATTTGAAATTCCCTGATATTCGCTGATTTCCATAACTTGTGGCAACCCTGTTAGGCCAAAGAATACAGCATCACCTTTGCAACTGTTGTCTATGGATTTCTGGATCTTATCAGAAAACACAGAGGCAAAAATAGGTGATTGTCATTCTTCAGAAAATCTGTTTCCAAGTGCAGCTGCCCTGCTCTGCTCCACTTTATCACTATATTTCATATTTCCCTTCTGTTTCAAATTATGCTGTAAATATGTAAAACTGAACCAGTCACTTTTTTGAATAGTTATTTATTATTCCATGAACCAGTTTTTAAATCTGAAAAGGTTCGAAAACCGGTTCATGGAATAATAAATAATTATTCAAAAAGAAAAGGTTCGAAAACTGGTTCATGGAATAGTAAATAACTATTCAAAAAAGTGACTGGTTGCACTTTTATGTATTTATATTCAGTTAACAGTCCCACACTCACACTCTCACCCACTCACTGGTCATACCGGACTCTAGAGTCCATTACCGCAGCAATGTATTTTCACCACCTGTCCCTGTCATTCGACCTACATGACCTGCCCATCACAGTCTAGGTGATTTAATAATTCTGATTATGTCAGGGCTTGATTAGAGTTCATGAACCTCTTCGTTATGCAGTTTTCGCCACTCTCCGTTAATGTCATCCCCTTTTCCTCCGAAAATTTTCCTCAATTTTGTTTTCAAATACTCGAAACGGCTTTTCATTTTGCACAGTGAGAGACCAAGTCTCACACCCATACAGCATAACTGGTAGAATAATAGTTTTGTATATTCTAATCTTTAAATTATATCTAAAAACAAAGATGATGTAACTTACCAAACGAAAGCATTGGTATATTGATAGAGACACTAACAAACACAAACACACAAGCTGTGTGTTTTTGTGTGCGTTTGTTAGTGTGTCTATCAACATACCAACGCTTTCGTTTGGTAATTTACATCATCTTTGTTTTTAGATATATTTTTCCCACGTGGAATGTTTCCCTCTATTATATTCTAATCTTTAAATTCCTAGACAATATCCGCGATGAAAGTAATCTGTTCAGTGAGAAGTAGCACGCGTTTCCCGCCCATAATCTCTTCTTCAGTTCGGATTCAATTTCATTTCTCGAAGTGATGTCCATGCCTAGATACTTAAATGTGTTCACTTTTTCAAAATGCATGTCTCCAACTCTTAACATTTCCTGATCTACTGCTGTTGGCATTCTAGGGTAACCAAGTATTTAGTTTTGTCTTCACTTATCCTTAGATCTACATCTTCACTAGCCTTAATTAACGCATTCGCATTTGCTGTTACAGATTCTTTCCTATCGCTAATGATGTTTAGATCATCTGCATACCCTAATATCTTAATATTTCCATTTAACTCCACACCTTCTGAATTATCTGCTGCCATTCATACAATATATTCTAGGACTAAATTAAAAAGTAGCGGAGTCAGGGCATCTCCCTGCTTAAGTACGTTCTTTATTACAAATTCTTCCGACTCCAATTTCCCCACGCGTACGTTACCTTTTGTGATTTTCAAACTCATGTCTATAAGTCTAACATACTTCTTTGGTATTCTAAGTTCCAAAAGAATTCTGTACAATTTTGATTGCAATACTGAATCATATGCTTTTGTAAAATCTATGAAAAGATTATGAACTGGTTTATTGTATTCCCATTTCTTTTCTAAAATTTGACACAGGGTGAATATTTGGTCTATATTTTATCTGTTCCTCCGAAAGCTAGCTGGTAATCCCCCACAATTTCATCTGCACATGGTGTAAGCCTGCTTAGCAAAATATTTGAGAAAACTTTGGAACATACTGGTAATAGCAATATCCCTCTATAATTAATACAATCCATTTTGTCACCCTTCTTAAAAATTGGGATCAGAATCGACTCCTGCCACTCTTCAGGCATCATCTCTGAGTTCCATACTTTAGTTATCACTTTGTGAACTACTTCCACCAATTTTTGTCCCTCATTTTTAACTAATCCTGCAGTTATGCAATCTGATCCTGGTGCTTTATGGTTTTTCAATTTGCTGCTTGCATCTCTTAGTTCCTTTAACGTTGGCTCAGGTATCTGGGGTTCTGCTGTATGTATTTCGTAAGCCTGCTCATTTCCTGCTTCCTGGTGTATATTTAATAGATGCTCAAAATACACCCTCCATTTAGTTAATATAGCACTGGGGTCTGTCAGTATTCCCCCGGCATCCCCTCGAAGTGCATTTGTCCTAGCCTTGAACCCATTCCTATTACCCATTTATGTCTAGGTAAAGTTCCCTAATGTTTTTTGTTTTACTGTTTGTTTCCATTTTTTTAAATTTGATTGTTCAAATAATCCCTCTACTTTGGCCGTAGCCTACAACCAACTTCCCTTCTTACGTTCAAGAACTCCTCTCGTTTCCTGTCTCCCATTCTATCCCAATCTAATCGCGCTTTTCTCCTTTCCTCTACCAATTTCTTGCATTCCTCATCAAACCACGGTTTCCTCCTGTTCTTCTTAATTGTACCTATTGTGACCTTCGCTGCCTCTTTGATATTGTTCCTCACAGGGTTCCACTGTTTATTTACATCCTCATCTTGATCTCTGTGTGTCTTGAGAGCATCAAACTTATTTGAAATTTCTATCATGTACCTTCTTCTAAAGTTTTCATTATTTAGCTTGTCAGTGCCGAACCTAACAAGTTTTGCATTGTGACTCCTTGATGTTGCTGTAGATAGCTGTTGGTGAACTTTGGCAACTAAAAGAAAATGATCAGAATAGCAGTCTGCTCCCCTGAAAGTCCTAACATTTTCTATACTAGTGTGCCATCTCTGATCTACAAGAACATGATCAATTTGGTTTCGGGTGTTTCCATCCAGAGAGACCCAAGTTGCTTTATGAATGTCCTTCCTTTTGAAATATGTGCTCTCAACAATCATGTCTTTTGAAACAGCAAAATTAACCACCCTTGCGTCATTATCATTTGAAATGTTATGCAAACTTACTTTCCCAATTGTAGCCGGAATGCTTCCTCCTTACCTATCTTCGCATTAAAATCACCTATGATTAATTTTGTATTGTACGAGGAGAACTCATCCCAAAGTTGACCTAGCTCTTCATAAAAGCCGTCTTTAACAACCTCTTCAGTGTCCTCAGTTGGTGCGTGTACATTAATTACTACTAGTCTATTCCACTTGCCAGACAACACTATAACTGATAGTCGGTCACTAATGAACCTTATATCTCTGATTGCGTGAAGCACTTTTCTCTGTATTGCGAAACCTGTTCCAAAACTATGAGCTTCCGCTCTTCCATAGAAAAATGTATAGTTAACCCTCTTTATGCTACCCTCCCCCTGCCACCGAGTTTCTTCAATAGCTGTAATGTCTACATTGTCTCTATCTAATAATGTCTGGAACATTCCTGGCCTGTTCAAACTTTTAACGCTCCATGTTCCCAACCTAAGTTCCTTTCGGCCTGAATCTCTTCGAAGTATGTTCCGCCCGGAGATCCGAATGGGAACCTAGTTTACCTCCGGAATATTTTACTTCAAAGGGACCCACGCCCATTAATGTTGCTGATTCCTGATGAATAGATTTGATAGTAAGAGAAGAAGAAACATGGATGGTTCATCATGCCATCGCCTGCTCCCCACCGGCTGTCCGAGACTGCTTATTTTTTGTATTCGCAGCTACCCTTCAAATCTGAAGGCT
Organism: Schistocerca piceifrons; assembly: GCF_021461385.2. Classification (NCBI taxonomy): domain Eukaryota; kingdom Metazoa; phylum Arthropoda; class Insecta; order Orthoptera; family Acrididae; genus Schistocerca; species Schistocerca piceifrons. The sequence goes on from NC_060143.1 coordinate 552,459,301, forward strand.
GTATCTCCTATCCAAAACCTGCGGACGCGCTGTACCATGGTGGTAGGGGCCCACGAGACAGCAGTTAACAGTCCCAGGTTCTAAAATATCTGTAATGTATAAGCTTAATCAATTATACGGTTATTTTTATTTTATAAAGTATTTACTTCATTATTCAGTACCTGATTAGTCAACCACAGATGCCTGCACCGTTCACCTGTACCAAAATATAGTCACACATACTATTTGTATTTGTCCTCCTCCTGTTAATCCACAACCATCACAAAGACGAGCGCTAGTGTGGGTATGTTGCTGGGCAATATATTCACACACAGAAACCCATTAATTACCTCCATAAAACCAGAACTAGACCCACAACATTAGCACTACCATCACGTTTTGGAAAACTAAAATAATTTTGAGATTTCAATGAAGTAAAAGACCAAAGACTTTCAGACCATTTCTCCTCATTACTAACTCTAGAGTTAGTTTTTTACATGTTTCAAGCTTTAAGATTGTATTTCCCATCCCTTGACAAGGGCTCTGACACTGCAAATTTTATTTAAAAACTCTGATCTCCTTTATTGTCTTCCAGTTTCTTTGAAGTCATTTAAAAATGATCTAAAATTATTGTGTGTGACGATAAAGAGTGTGTAGCTGTATCTAAAATCTTGAGTGATGTACATATATTTTTGGGCAAATGATTTGATATTATGTCAAATGTTTTTTTTTATATTTGCTGTAAAATAGTAATTGGATGAGCTGTAAATGAAGGACTAGCAACATTCAATTAGTTCAACAGTACAGCTTCAACTATCTATTTAGGCATTGGCTATGTCTGAACTGTGTGAAAGCTTCTCAAAAACTTCACATTCAGCGGCATGGATCACCCAAAATAAAATATATGCTGGACTAATGTGAAAGAATTTGTGCTTTTGAAAAAGAACTATGCATAAAATTTTCCTTCTTGAATGATACTGTTGCTTGAATAAACACTGTGATGATTAATTTTTGGAATGCAATAATGAAGCAGATGATACTGTCAGTGATAAACATAAAAAAAAATTGTTCTTCTCTTCACTATAACCAAGCGGATCTAAGGCAGATCATTTTATAGTTGAATTTTCTCTAAAACGCTGGGTTCAGGTGGTGGTGGTGGTTAGCGTTTAACGTCCCGCCGACAACAAGGTCATTAGAGACGGAGCGCAAGCTCGGGTTAGGGAAGGAAATCGGCCGTGCCCTTTCAAAGGAACCATCCCAGCATTTGCTTGAAACGATTTAGGGAAATCACGGAAAACCTAAATCAGGATGGCTGGAGATGGGATTGAACCGTCGTCCTCCCGAATACGAGTCCAGTGTGCTAACCACTACACCACCTTGCTCGGTGCTGGGTTCAAATGCATGTGCAGAGAAAATATCTAATTCTTTGTAAATAGATGGGTATGTTAGAAATAGTAAAAGCTTGATAACAACAACAATAAGAATAATAATAACAAAATTTTCTGTTAGCTTGTCTTACATATTCTTCACAAGAAAAGTTATTATGGTACTCAAAAGTGTGACCTTACACCATCAACTTCAATCTGAAGTGTATTAGACTGGTGCTCAAGTTAATGGCATTTTTGTTTTGCATGCTGCTACTCCTGTTACGACGGGTTTACTTATCAATTGTCATTTTTTATTTGTATCTGCTGTTACTTAATTTGTTATTTTGTCATTTGGAGACAGTGAGTGGAGCTTTGGACACTAGAAAATGGAGGCCCATTGGAGAAACTGGAACATTTTCAACGTATTCTTTTGTTTGAATTCAATAGAGGGCTGATAACAACAGAGGCAGCCAGAAACATTTGTAACATATATGAGGATAATGTCATTGAACAGAGCACAGCAAGAAAATGGTTTTCAGATTGTAAGGAGGATTGTTTTGACATCAGAGACTCTCCACATTCTGGAAGACCTTTAGGGTTGATAAAGATTGCTTAGATACATTAATCCACATCAGAGTACAGAAACTGACAAATGTGGTGAACTGTGATTATGATGAATGAGCTTAGGCAGAGGGTGTACGAGTACACTGGCAACTCGCAATATCCTGTTCAGAGCATGCTCTACAACACGACATTCATGATCTCGGCATCTGTTTCACCACACACACCATCTGGGTTCTTCCCCCAGACACTAGTTTCTCAGGACTCCGCAGGTGGGAACTAGCACTACAACATGTCCTTGGTTTTCGCCACCCACCTGGCCTTAATTTACGTTAATTTCTTCCATCTCATCATTTCTTCACTGTAACTACTCTTTGCTTCACTCCGTTTTAGTTTTCCACGTCTTTCATTGTCTTCCCTGTCTAGTTTTCACCGCCCCCTTCCACCTCTGTTACGAACAACGCACTTAGCTTTTCACTCTTATTAACTCATGCTTGATGTTCAAGCAGTAATCTCTGTCTGCATATTACCCAGTCTTCCACCCTTATACTCTCAGGTTTTCAAATCCCGTCCGATGCAGTCCCCAACAATCAGTCTTTCCTTCTCATCCCATACGGAAGTCTCCCCTGACCTGCGGTTCTGGGTGACTTCCCGACCTGGTACAGAAGCAAATAACCAGAGCCACTTCCTCATCCCCTCAAACCCAGAACCTCCCACAGATGAACCCCAAAAGTGCCCCACTTGTGACAGGATACTTTCCGGGACTGGATCAGACTCTGAATGTGGCTCTCTAGCAGGGATACGACTTCCTCAAATCCTGCCCTGAAATGAGATCCATCCTTCATGAAATCCTCCCCACTCCGCCAAGAGTGTCTTTCCGCTGTCCACCTAACCTTTGTAACCTATTGGTTCATCCCTATGAAATCCCCAAACCACCTTCCCTATCCTCTGGCTCCTATCATTGTAACCGCCCCCGGTGTAAAACCTGTCCCATGCACCCTCCCACCACCACCACCTACTCCAGTCCTGTAACCCGGAAGGTGTACACGATCCAAGGCAGAGCCACGTGTGAAAGCACCCAAGTGATTTACCAACTGACCTGCCTACACTGTGAAGCTTTCTATGTGGGAATGACCAGCAACAAACTGTCCATTCGCATGAATGGACACAGGCAGACAGTGTTTGTTGGTAATAAGGATCACCTTGTGGCTAAACATGCCTTGGTGCACGGCCAGCACATCTTGGCACAGTGTTACACCGTCCGGGTTATCTGGATACTTCCCACTAACACCAACCTGTCAGAACTCCAGAGATGGGAACTTGCCCTCCAGTATATCCTCTCTTCTCGTTATCCGCCAGGCTTCAACCTCCGCTAATTTCAAATTGCCGCCGCTCATACCTCACCTGTCTTTCAACATCCTTGCCTCTGTACTTCCGCCTCGACTGACATCTCTGCCCAAACTCTTTGCGTTTACAAATGTCTGCTTGTGACTGTGTATGTGCAGATGGGTGTGTGTGTTATACCTGTCCTTTTTTCCCCCTAAGGTAAGTCTTTCCGCTCCCGGGACTGGAATGACTCCTTACCCTCTCCCTTAAAACTCACATCCTTTCGTCTTTCCCTCTCCTTCCCTCTTTCCTGATGAAGTAACCGTTGGTTGCGAAAGCTTGAATTTTGTGTGTATGTTTGTGTGTCTATCAACCTGCCAGCGCTTTTGTTTGGTAAGTCACATCATCTTTGTTTTTAGATATATTTTTCCCACGTGGAATGTTTATATATATATGAGTGCATTTGTTTGTGTGTGTGTGTGTGTGTGTGTGTGTGTGTGTGTGTGTGTGTGTGTGTGTGTGTTGCGCGGGCGCGCACGCGAGGTATTTTCTCATGCTAACAGCTAATTTATGCATGTTGTATATTATTAAGGTAACTTTAGAGGGAAGAAAGAAGCAGCAACAGAATGTGAATGAAAATCCTTTTATTTACACAAATGTAGAAACCCAGCTACTAATGTACATAAGCACCAATTTGTTCAAACACTTATTGCACCAATATGGCTATTTTTTATTGTAATTTATTTAATGAATTTCTGTTCAAGTATTTTTGCATCACAGGGAAGACATCATTTTGCATGTTGTTACTTTGAATACTCAAATAGCTGTCTGAAATTAGAGGGGGATAGTCATTCCACTGCTGGAGTTTTGGAGATGGTCTAAGTGTGCGCCGAATGCAGTCCAACATTATAATGATGAACAGTACTTTATACTAATTTTCTCACCTCTCTATATTTCATATCTACTCTCAGCCACTTCAGCATTTCACAACAGGTGTGATACTAACTGTGCGATCAGAGGTGGCCATTGTCAGCATACATCCCAACAGCTGTCATCTGCCGGAATCCGCTTGCATGAAAAAGTATATTTAAATCCAATATGTATGTCAATTTCTCCTGAGAAGTTCATAAATAGAATTCAGTAAATGGATTGGTCTAGTAACTAAGTAGTCAAATAACTAGCAGGTTAATTGGAGGGGGAAAAAAAACTGTTGAGTCTGAAACATTTTGTGTGTTGAACAATGAACACAAAGACCAGGGGCTACAAATACTGTAAGAACATTGCAGTTTCGACTTCATCAAATGTTATTACAGTACAGCAGTTCGATTTTCTGCTGGAGATTACTCTTGTAGGTACATACTAGACACTAAAAATCTATATATTATTGGCTTTTGGAAAAGTACATCAATAACCAAAGCCAAGTGGTAACAGAAATAGTCACAAACTTTTTTCCCCCCTCCTTCTCAGTACAAGAGAAAAAAGGGGCAGAGCCTGGCAGCTGTCACGGCTGCAGAAAGGTAGTATATTTGTTTGCTTAAGAAGGAAAAAATCTTTTGTGTCATTTTAAAAGAAAAATAATATGACATTACAAATCTTTTATTGGGACTGCAATATTACTTTGTGTTACGTATTTTTTTGTGTCAAGTGTTTTAATGTTAAACGTTATTTCACCACATCTGCACTGTACTGGCAATGTGTCACTGGTAACTTTATCTACTAGGTAGCTACTAATTTAATTTTCTTATTACTGGCATTAGGTATCTCTCTGGTTTATAGGGTTGTGTTCACTGTTGCAAATCATTAGTTTAATACAATCTATATCAATTCAAAATGATGCAATTTGCTAAAGCGGGTTAACACCAGAAAAATGGAAGGAGCATGACTGACAACACACACCTCATACAGCACAATGAGTTATTTGATAGAAACTGTGTTTCTTTAAATATAGGGTTCGGTATGAAAACATTTTTATTATATCCAATAATATAAGAACATATAAAACAGCAACACAAGTAGTAACATAACTATGTAAAAAGACACTTGATGGGAGACTATGCATCCTGCACAAATATTGAGAGTTTGCTACAGACTCTTCTGTCAGTGCTGTCATCTAAGTTTTCAAATATTTTAGCTACATAAAGATGTTAACTTGGCTCAGTGCCAGAAAAGCAATCCAAATGTCCAGGGTTCATTCCCAAGGCAATTCTAGGATTCTCATTTCACTTCCAGCAATTATTTGCAAACATGAAAAAATGCCAAGTTGCAGCATGGTTTGAAGGCCAAATCAAACTGTAAGGTCCCATACAACTGGCTGAGTAAGTCAGTTCAAAGGCTGGAGAAAGACAAGAGCATACCACTTCCAATAATGGCATGTCTAGTTAAGTGTGCCAGTGCGCAAACAAACATTCAAGCTGATGACAGCTTTACTTTTGTAAAGGCATCAACAATACCACACCATGACATGGGACACTTCTTGAGGTGAAATTTTTGGTTATTTCTGTTCACTTGATTCGTGATCCATTTCCAATACGTAATATTCATTAATTAAGATTTGGCATGAACAGTCATTTACTTTTATCACATTACAGCATAAAAATGTGGGAGCTATATGGGAATGTTCCTGATACTGGTATATCAGTAGGGGAGTTCACACACTCGGAAGATGGGATTGTGCTCTGATGCGAGTCAGTTCCTTTGGAGGATTAGTTTATTCAGTATTGTTCTGCTTGTTCGCATTCATTCAGGAAAGCACATCTCATGATACACTTCATCAACTTCTGATACAAAAGGACATTACACTTTACTCACATACAAGGCACTGTCTCTGGGGACTACTTCCAGAGTGCACACATTCACTAAAGCTGTCATGGTGCTAATAGAACTGCACAATTTTCACAGCCATGAGATGAATGTCATCATGTTCAGCAAGGTTACTGATAAATATAACAGTGACCTATGTTTAATTGCCTTGTGCTAACATTTAGCACAAAAAACAATACCTGGTTGAAATCAGGACAGAAGAGATGAGCACATAAGGTGTGTTTTAATGCACCACATGATGTTATCAGCCAACTGCATCATTCTGTTAAATTTAAAAGTAGCGAGACCTTTAAATTATGGCTTGTACATTAAGTACTTCTGTGCATGTATGGTGGCTGATAGTTTGCCACTGCAGTGTTCACCATGAGTGACAAATAAAACACAAATACTACACCCCTCTCTTAATGGAGTAAGTAATTAAATCTTGGGACATCACTAAACTAACCAGCATAAATGAGAAATATATCTGCTATTTGTTTCCTCCTTTTAGATTTCTAAATCCTGTACAAGTCTCATGTATTGTTATCTGTGACCAATAGTGATCTGAAAGCTCACTATTTTGAACAAGGAATATATCAAAAGGACTTTTAAAACAAATAATAACACTAGTATCTCAGTTTCTTAATTTATATTTTTGGTAACAACCATAATATAAATTTCCCCTTCCTTTAAATAATGGCAATGTTAGAGAAATACTGCTGGGATTGTAAGAATGTCTGTAGCATGATCAATAGCACACTAAGTGGGCCACTGGTCTGCGTCATTCCAGTCATCAGTCTTGCATATGCTAGGTGGCTGTGCCACAGACAGCCAGTGCAAGCAATGCAGGGCAAACTGTAACAGCTCGCCACCATTGCAGCAACAGTCCTGGGGCCTTGTCTCAGAGGGAGTGGGAACTGGCCCACTGCCTGCCAGAGTCACCAATCATCTGCTCTCTAGTTCTCCACTTGTTGGGCTCTCCTCTGGTTTCACAATTTGGTAAGTGATGAGATATTCCGGATAAGCCTGTAACAAAACATACATTAGGATCTTGGAAACAGTCCGACAGGTACGAATATCTAATATAGTACTTATATTTTGAAAAAGATAGTCGCTACTCAACATATAGTGAGATGCCAAGTTCCAGACAGGCACAACAAAAAGATTGTCAGAAAGCGAGCTTTCAGCCAACAAAGCCTTTGTCGAAAATAGACAAAACACACACACACACACACACACACACACACACACACACACACACGTGCACGAACCCAGACACTTCAACTGCCAGAGACTGTGGTCATGTTTGTGTGTGTGTGTGTGTGTGTGTGTGTGTGTGTGTGTGTGTGTGTGTGTGTGTGTGTGTGTGTGTGTGTTTTGTCTATATTTGACAAAGGCCTTGTTGGCCAAAAGCTCACTTTCCGACAGTCTTTTTGTTGTGGCTATCTGTGATTTGGCATCTCCAGAATACGGTGGGTGGCAACTATCCTCTTCGGATCTTCCACTGTTTAATGTAGTGCTCACCTGTTCTCCCCTGTACACAACGTACTCAGGAAACGTCAGACCACCAGCACTGGGTCGTCCCATTACAGAGTGGTGACCAGGTGGTGCATGGGCCATTTTCATTGCACTAAATTGGAGGAATGACTTCCCTAAAGTAACTCTGCACAGCAACAAATGCCTGTAAATAAAAAAGAAAATTTCTTTTCAAGCAGAAATTTCATGAGTCTGTGTTTCATAAACTATTTTGCCGATATCTTAGCATGCATAACTTTGCTCTTCTCTGTTTTGTAACATTAGAATATTAGACTAGACACATTTGCTTGAAAGCAGTGACACCGAACAACTATTTTTAAATTATTCACTGATGCTCCACTGATGCTCTACATTTCATAAATCAGGGTGTATATGTGGGGAAGTGGGGGCAGAACTGGATTTTTCCTGGATGTGTGTGTTAAAAATACACTTTTTTCTGGGTGACAATGCAATTTTTTCCTCCCCAGGGTGAAAGCATGTGTTTTCTGTGTTAAGTGACAATATATTTTCCCTCAGATCTTTAAATTGTATCAGTCCTTTGAATGGTAAACATTTTATACATTGGCACAGAACTTTCAGATCTCCGAGCAAATTGCATCAGTTTTGGAAAGATCTTCAATGCATGGCAACATGTACACTGCATATTTTGTTATTATGAAAGTATAAATACAAATTCCTCAAAGTAGTTTCCAAACAAAGAATGCCAAAATATGAAATGTGATGCCAATGCTACAATACAGAAACTGAGAGCATAGTAGTGTTCTGAATGGTCTGGCAGAGAACTTCGAATTTGGGAAAATATGGCATGATAATATGTATTCTTGCTTTTCAAAATATTACAGCTAGATGATATTTTTCATCAAAAAAAGCTAAACTTTCACTGGTTGTAAAAAAAAATTTTTGCTGTTTTTTCTGAGCACGTTAGGCAGGATCCTACGAGCACAGCTTAAATTACAGCAGCTGAATATTCCTGACAAGCGTGACAGTAAATTGCACTGCTGTGAACAGAACATTTCATTTCATGGTTTACTTGGCCGAACACATATTCCATTAAGCATTTTTACTTTTCTACAGAAAAGATGATTATGTGTGAAATTGCTCAAGAACTCACTTTCCACTTTTTTTCTGAAGGATTATACTTTTTGCCATCATTATAGCATAATTTGTAATCTATAAAGAACTAAAGCAAATATGAAGCATTGTCTTTTTTAGCCTGCGTTACCGGTACCCTCTGAGATATAGCAGACACCAGTAAAATTTTAAATGATGGCATAAACGGCTGGTCTTCTGGGCCTGAAATTTTTCTAAGTGGCTGGTCCTCAAAGTATTAGGTTTTGAAAGAGTCAAACGTTCCATGAATTAAGAAATTCATCACACATTCCATTACAACATGTAATTCATCTTGTATAAAAGGAAATTTACTTTGAAAGTAACGTTTCTCAGACCACCACTCGCAATATTTTCCTGCAACCAGGTAAAAATGTAAACAGTTGTGATGTCACGCTCATCGAAAGCAGCTTGTTGTTAGGAAGTATTGCAACTAAAGTTTTATTTTGGTGTTATTTTCTTGTTTGTGTTTTACTCCTGTAATATTATTGTGTGGTAGCAGGCTAAAGTAAAATTCTTTGTTAGAGTAACAGTTCTTATCAGTCATAATTACAAAAATTTAATTGAAAACCAAAATAATCAAAAATTTCCAGACTCCTAAAAGATTCCCAGGTATTACTAGGATGAAACAATTCCCGGGTTTTTCCCAGATTTCCCGGTTCTGCCAGAGCGTACACACCCTATAAATATGGTTAATGGGGAGAACAAGAACTATAATTATCTGTTATGTCATTAATGAGGAACAGACTACATGTAACATTTTTGTGATCACTGTTTCAGCACTTGAAACTAAGTACAAGCCAGAATAATTCCCGTGGATAGGCCATGACTGACATCTTTTCCATTTTATTTATTAATCTTTGCAAAATGAAATAAATCATCATCATCATTATTCTTTGTATTATCATCATTGCTTAGATTTTCCTAATAAAAGTTTTGGATATGTAACGACTTTTTCTCAGGAACAGGAAAATTTCATGTGGACATTAATACAAAATCAACAGTCTTTACGGAATGTTGTACAATTTGATGCTGTCCTTGTGCCTGTTTCAAAATGTAAATCTGATGGCCGCAGTTCATTAATATTTGTAACTAATTTTGGTTTTTTTCTCCAGGCTGAAATTTTCATATTATTATTTTGCAAATAAAGAACTATGGTTCTAGATATGATGTCCGACATACTTTCAATTAACTCCCCTCTGGTAACAGTTTTTTTTAAGTGCTGATGTCACATTTCTCATAACTTTTGCACAGCAAACTATACAAAGAATGACAAATTTTTGAGAGCTCTTTTATGTCGTGTCTCAATAAAATTGCATGTTTTCTCAGTACGTGAGTATAAATATTAAAACCACCAAACTGTAAATCATGCTCTGGAGAAATGTCTGATGAGTAATTGGATTAAAAATGGAAAAGACCTACCGTGATTTAGTAACAAAATTCAGAAAATGTCAAGGATCCAGAGATTGTTGCACACTCGGGTCAAAAAAGGACTTTGAAATGTCGACAGACAAATGTTAGAAATATTTGTGTGTATAAAAACATCAATGCATAAAGCATATGAAACTTCCACCACCATACCTTAGTGAAGGATCTTGCCGAGAACCTGAAAAAATTCTACTGTAGCAATAGAAGACAGCAAAAGGAAGACTGCAGTTTTAAATTTCGTATTTAAAAAAAATCACTGATTTATGAGGATCATACAGACAGACCATCATTTGACCCTAATGCAGACTCTTGTATGTAGGATATAGAAATAGGCATTTCTAGCGTTAAGAAGCAACTGAAAAAGTTAAAAAACAAGTAAGTCCCCAGGTCAGACAGAATCACAATTTGGTTTTACAGAGACAAGTCTATGGCAATGACCCTTTACTTGGCTCACATTTACTGCATGTCTCTCACATAGTGTGAAGTCCCAAGTGATTGGAAGAAAGTGCATGGGACTCCTTGCATGTAAGGAGGGTAAAAGAAGGGACCCACAAAATTACAGACACATATCTTTAACACTGGTATGCTACAGAATTCTTGACTGTATGTAAGTTTTAATATAATAAGACTCCTTGAAACAGAAAAGCTTCTGTCCACAAATCAGCACCGATTTCAAAAGGACCATTTATGCAAATCTCATCTTGCCTCTTTCTCCCACAATATCCTGTGAACCATGGATGAAGGGTAAGAGGCAGAGTCCATATCCCCAGATTTTTTAAAGTGTTTGAGTGCATTACAAACAATCGTTTTCTTATTTCCATTTCTCGTATTTGTCTTGCTGGTACCTACTGGATATTGCATGCTCCAAACTAATGAACATTGCTAAAGAATTTTAAAAGAGAGTCAGAAGTGGAAAAAGTTCTAACATTTCTGACATATTATTCGCTATGGATTTAATACAGAGGTGAAGGCAACAGGAGCAGTTTGGAACCTTTATATTGTGTGTGCGATGAGTGCTGTATCTGATGAACTGATTATTTAAACATCAAGTGACACTTGGATTTAATAGGCAAGGTTCAGAAGGTGGAGATAGGGGTACGGTATCCTCCAATTCAGAGCAAAAAAAGCCAAACGGATAAGATAGGGGTACTGCATCCTCCAATTCAGAGCAAAAACAGCCAAACGGATAACCATTGCTGCATTTTTGCTTGACCATCAGTTTGCTCATGGGGAATTTCAATGCAATACTGTTATTGGTGATGAGTTATGATGCCTTTATGTTAACTTTTTAAGATCAAATTATTGGCTGAGCCTTAACACACACACACACACACACAGAGAGTTGAGCAAAGGGCTATCTGAACACAATATTTTGCCAGTGGTTCAAAAAGGGCATTGAGCACTACTAACCCCTCCTGAAAGGTGTGCCTATCGCAGCTAGTGTTTGTTGCCAATGACTAAGATGCCTTTCTGTTACAGTGTAAGGGAAACGAGCCACAAAATTGCATCATGTGGTCTTACTATAACATGATTCACTCTGTTGATTTCACAAACAAAACTACCCTGGAGTTCAGTTTAAAAATCATCCCTCACACACTTTTTATACCTTCAAATGTTCACCATTCTCGCTCCTTATCCTCAAATCCAGTAGAATTTTATAGGTGTGGAATTGATAAACTACACGAGCATTGTCAGACTGTTTTACATAATGTGAGAGAAGAGTCTCTTGATGATTGATTTCTCTCTGATGTAAAATAATAGAAAAGCTATCGTATAATACACTGTAGTAATATGAATGAAAACTATATACTGAAATTCTGTTGTAATAAAAAATAAGGCTCCCAAAATAGGAATGAATCTATATTGGCACATGACATTCACACTGGGCTTCAAAATGGTCCATGTTTACTTGCTGTCCTGTGTCAATCTCAAATAGCACAGAAATGTGGCAGTTCATAAATAAAATAAGTAAGAGTTCCTTACTGATTTTCAATCTGGCTGCCTATAGCTCTGTCACACAAGTGATAAAAGTCTGGCCTTCAATGAGACTGGAAATGTGAATCAAAGCAGCATTCACTTCACAGGTGACCATGTTATCTCAGAGACAGCGAAGAGATACAGTATTTGGCTCTACCTTATTGCCCCAGTGGTGGCTGCAACAGCTAAATTGCAATGCAAAAGATGAGATCAGTTGCAATTTCTACAGGGAATGACTTTCTTGGACAACCATAAATTGATAACCTTATTTCGCACCTTATGTGTAAATCACTCAGATTAAACAAAAAATGATACGAATATATCAAGGGAATTAAACAGAGAAATTATGTGCCATACAGGAAGTACCTCATCACTCACAGAGCTGACAAACATATTCTGAGTTGTTGCCAAGATTAAGTTATACTACTAGTAGGAAGAATCCAGCTAATGTGTTCCTTGAGTCAGCTGTGAAGTACCTACCGATTCTGCCTCAAAGAAGTCGTGTGGAGGGTTGGAATACCAAAAGTAAGTGTCACTGAATCTTATTCACATTTCTGTAACTAGGTTTAGGGAGTAGCCATAGTTACTAAAAATACTTAGACATATACCAACTGCAAACAAATCATACAACAATAACTGTCACAATTATTTGTGTTTTTCTGTCTTAAGCAGACTGAAAACTAAAATGCTCATCACCGGACATGATTCACATTTTTGGAGCAACTACATTGTTTATACTGTGAATGTTATGAGTAAGCAACACATCTTTTCATTAACTATAGACTTAGAAAATATCTTTTTTCAGACTGCTGTCATTGGAACTGTCCCAAAAAGAGAGAAATGAAAAGAGAACAACACAGCATTGATTGCAAAATGTAAACAGGCACAGGGAAACTTTGTAAGCTATGAATAACAAAGTTCCAACTAGGAAAGGCTAACGTGCAGGCAAACGCATGCAATGACAGATAATGTGGGCTCAAAAAGCCATTGAAAGTTAAACTGGTCACAGATAGCAAGGCGTCAAGAATATGAACAACATTTATCATTGCTATAATGGAGGCAAAGATCAAAACAGTATGGTTTCCCATAAGATAAATGACAAGAGACATCATAATTTACTTGTAAAATAACCTTCTTGCAGTCAAAAATTCAATTTTCCACCTCATTGTTGCTTATTATGCATGCAACATTTGATCAAAGTTACACGTAAACATCTGGCGAAGCCATTGAAAATTAAATTAGTCACAGATAGCAAGGCGTCAAGAATATGAACATTCCTCATTGCTATAATGTAAGCAAAGATCAAAATAGTAAGGTTTCCCATAACATAAATGACAAGAGACATCATAATTTACTCGTAAAATAAACTTCTTACAGTCAAAAATGCAATTTTCCACCTCACTGATGCTTATTATGCACACATCATTTCATCAAAGTTGCACATAAACATCTGGCGAAGACAGTAGGATAATTCAGCTCCAGTCCTGCAAGTCCGTTGACTATCACTGAGTTGCCAAATGTGTTCTGGATGGCATTTTATATACAATTGGGTTTTGAGCCAATATTAGGGATTTGAAGAACATTTGTCTTTCTATCTGTGTAATAACACTTTAATGGCATGCTTTCCACAGTCATTGTTTTGTGATGTCGTCAGTTCATTTCAAACACATGTGAATCAGAGTGTACCACCCATATAGTCAAACAGTCAAACGGTAAGTATGTTCCAGAACAGTGGAAGAAGGATTGCAGTGAGTTTATTACTTAACTAACTATAACATGTGAAACATGTAGTGACTTTCATTTCAGCTGCATAGCAGAAGGTAATATTTGTTAAGGATTTACCTGCAGATTTAATGTAATTACCACAAGAAGGAACACTGTGCCTGCTTGGTGGTAATGAGATAGACATATGCTTCTTACTTAGACTGAGCAGACTGATGAGTGTTTCCCTTCAAATGTTTTTGATTCTGTTCTCTGCTTGTTCTTGAGGGGAAACAAGAGGCTGTCTAGTGGGGCAGGTGTTCCTAGACATACATCAGTGTACAGGATGAAGTAAGTAGATCTTAATCAGAGTAGTTGTTCATAAGAAGCATCATTGTCCCCATGCTATCTCACTAATATGGTCAGCACTAGAGAAACTGCTTCACCACTAATGTCATTCAAAGTAACTGACAGTGTAAGATCACCATATTTACTGAGCACCTGCATCATTCTGATCATACAGTTGTTACAATATAACTGTTACTGATGCTTTGCTAAAACAAACATAAAGTGCTTTATGAATGAGAATTTCTATTTACAGTATGCCTAAGACTGAGACCCAAAATAACAATACGAAGTAAACAAAACAGTTTTCTAAAGTTCTTGGGAGTTTGATTTTAATTCATTCCTGATAGTTGTGCACTAACAGGTCCTTTCAGCTATCAGAATATTTGTGTGAGCATCACTGAATTTTAATAACTTCAACACACTATAATACCTTAAGCAGTATTCCCTTTTGGGTTGAATATGATACAAAATGCGGCAAATCATCGAGTAAAACTGAAGTGATATCAGGTGTTCCCAAGGGAAGTGTTCTGGGACCTCTGCTGTTCCTGGTCTATATAAATGACCTGGGTGACAATCTGAGCAGTTCTCTTAGGTTGTTCGCAGATGATGCTGTAATTTACCGTCTAGTAAGGTCATCCGAAGACCAGTATCAGTTGCAAAGCGATTTAGAAAAGATTGCTGTATGGTGTGGCAGGTGGCAGTTGACGCCAAATAACGAAAAGTGTGAGGTGATCCACACGAGTTCCAAAAGAAATCCGTTGGAATTCGATTACTTGATAAATAGTACAATTCTCAAGGCTGTCAATTCAACTAAGTACCTGGCTGTTAAAATTACGAACAACTTTAGTTGGAAAGACCACATAGATAATATTGTGGGGAAGGCGAGCCAAAGGTTGCGTTTCATTGGCAGGACACTTAGAAGATGCAAAAAGTCCACTAAAGAGACAGCTTACACTACACTCGTTCGTCCTCTGTTAGAATATTGCTGCGTGGTGTGGGATCCTTACCAGGTGGGATTGACGGAGGACATCGAAAGGGTGCAAAAAAGGGCAGCTCATTTTGTATTATCACGTAATAGGGGAGAGAGTGTGGCAGATATGATACACGAATTGGGATGGAAGTCATTAAAGCAAAGACGTTTTTCGTCGCGGTGAGATCGATTTACGAAATTTCAGTCACCAACTTTCTCTTCCGAATGCGAAAATATTTTGTTGAGCCCAACCTACATAGGTAGGAAAGATCATCAAAATAAAATAAGAGAAATCAGAGCTCGAACAGAAAGGTTTAGGTGTTCGTTTTTCCCGTGTGCTGTTCGGGAGTGGAATGGTAGAGAGATAGCATGATTGTGGTTTGATGAACCCTCTGCCAAGCACTTAAATGTCAATTGCAGAGTAGTCATGTAGATGTAGATTATTTTGACTTTCAGTCCATCTTCTGATGACTTACAGAATGATATCTGAACCATTCTGACAGTTGTGTTACCTGTCACCTGAATTCTATGGAAAGTTGCACCACCTGGCAGTCAATGCTGTATGCACATATGTGCAAAGTTCTTCACTGCTGTAAAGGGTACTCTCCATTTCTGCATGTTCCCCATACCATAATTAGTAAAACAACATAAGACTCATTCTGCCAAAAGACCTGATGTCCACAAGTTTTAAATAAGAAACAGCAAGCGGTGGTAATGCATGAAAGGAAATGTCATGTCTTATTATGCTTCAAAATTCTAAAATTTTATTTTCTCACTCCATACCAAAACAAGTGCTATGAGATGCGAGGAGGAAATGTATTATATAATTCTGAAAAAAATTATTTACTTAAGTACTACTACATAGGGTGGACAAGCTCCTTTCTGTGTAAATTTTGGTATCACCACATCTTACGTTTTCTTGTAATCAAAGGCAAGTGGACAGTCTATTACTGGTTAACATTCTGATGACTAACAAACATGATAATGGTTCCACTTGCTCCATCAAATCTGTGGAAAGAGTTACACCCTGGTTACTCAACTAACATGCACACAGTGTTGTGTGCACACTGTATTCAGAGTCAAGATGGGGTCTTTCTGTTTGTATCATAGCATCTGCTGCAGTGCTGATCGGTCAGCCATCAAACAAATTGGACATTGCTTATTGCTGCACTTGTGACTAGTCACAATATCAAATAATTTAGTTAATGTTATATACAGGACACAGGTTTGTAACTCGCCACGGCATCAAAATACTTCACAATGATATTTAATTCAATTATTATTAATGTTTGTCTTCTAAATCTTAATGTTATCTATTCATACAATGCGTGAACATGTGGGCACGCCACCCCTTTGACTTTTGTTGCTTTGAATTGGAGTAAAAAGTACTTCTACTCCTGACTTCTGAACATCATCAATTAAATGCAAATGTCACACAACGTTTAAATGGTCGCCGTTAATCACATATGTTTATTATTCGGACTTCCTGAATGTGGAAAATCATCTATCTGTCTTTAAACAGGAACATCCTTTTCTAACGTGTTTTCACAAAAGGAACCCCCCCCCCCCCCCCCCCCAACACACACACACACACACACACCCACCCACACACACACACACACACAGTTTCTGAAGTACCTCTGTTGCCTTCACCCCAGTAGCAAATGCTGTGTGTCAAATGTTAGAACTTTTTCCACTTGTGACTCTATTTACAACTCTTTAACAATGTTCGTAAGTTTCAAGCATACAAAACCTACTATGTAACTGCAAGATAAATACTAGAGGTGCAAATAAGAAAATGATAGATCATAATAGTCATGGCGCCGGGTTTGCCTGGTCAGTGGGTGGCATGTTGTGTATAGTTGGTTACTAGTGGCTGCTGATTTGTTCTGGTCTTGACGCAGCCATTGGCGGAATTATATCTGGAAGTTTTTGCTATTAGTGGGGGTTTAGACAGTGAAGTGAATTATCTTTGAGGTTCCATCAGATATAACTTTTGCAGATACCCAAAATGATTTAAAAACTATGGCTTTGAGGAGTCTCACACTCACGACTCTTATCTCTACACAGCGCAATGTTTACCACTAGACCACGAGCTGAGGCACCTCTGTAATGGCTTGCGAAGAATGACAGAACTTCCTCCACACACTTCCGCATCCTACATTGTTTCCAGATCAGGCAGATGGCTGGACTTAGAATTCCGAGTGATGGTTGATTATATTGACTGATTTAAGTCCCTGTGGCAGCAGTGTTTTAAGCTAAAGACGGAGTATAATTACAATACCAGAAGGAGAAATGATATTCATTACTACACATTAAGGTTGTCTCTCGCACAAAAAAGGGTGCACAATGCAGCAACTAAAATTTTCAACTTGGCACATCTACCAAAACTCCCTACCAACTCTCCATCAAATGCAGTGTCAAAACATTCCCGTAACACTAATGTTAACCTTCATCTCCACAGAAGTTTAATTTCTATCCAAAGACATAACCTTTGGCCCTACACCCAAATTTAACCATGCTGGCTTGTCAAAGACCTCTCCCTTTCTCCCAATCCCTGCAATGGAAACAGTTCTTTGCTGCCAATCCCTCCAACCAAAACCACCCTAAATTTTGACACTGAACTCTTCCAGTTAATACCACCATCCAACTGTGATCCTCCCACCCTCCCATCTAACCACCCACTGGTTGCCTTCCAGGAATTCCTTACCTTCAACTTAGCCTCACCATCCTTCTTAAGGTCCCTCCTTCAGAACACAAACCTTTCAGGTGAAGAAAGAACAGCCATACACAACCTCAAAACACATCCTACCTCAAAACAAAGGTTTCACCACTGCTGTTATGGATCGCAGTGATTATGTGGCAGAAGGCCTCTGCCAATAATCTGACTACTGCACCCATAAACTCTGCCAGACTGAATCCATTCCAGAAGTCCAATAAAAGCTCCAGTCCCTGCTTAAAGCCTTAGGCCCTTCCCAGAACATTTCCCCTGAAACAATTTCTCTTCTCACCCCTATGGCATCCCGTGCACCCACCTTCTAAGTGCTCCCCAAAATCCACAAACCCAACAATCCTGGATGCCCCATTGTGACTGGTTGTTGTGCCCTCACCGAAAGCATTTTTGCCCTCATCAACCGACATCTCTAACCAATTGCCCATAATCTAGCTTCCTACATCAAAGACACCACCTACTTACTTAACCTTCGTACATCCATATTTAACTGGATGAGAGTGGGACACAGCTGGTATAATTTTTATTAAAATGAAATTCCTTCAGCGGTACTTAAGATTTTTTTATTTACTTCGCTACTAGTTTTGGCATAGCGTCAACACCATCTTCAGGCCCGTACACTTTGATGAAATCAGGTGTGTGGGGCTCTGTCCAGAAGTCCACAGTGAGATCAACATGTGCTCCACAGGGAAGGTGGGCAGTAACTAGTGTGAAGTTTAAACCAGTGGATCAAAGAACTTTGAAAGTATGCAAACAAATCCACAGCACAGCCATGGGCACCCACATAGCATCCTCCTCTGCCAACCTTTTTATGGGCCATCTAGAGGAGACCTTCCTAGCCTTGCTAAACATCAAATACTTATTCTGGTTCAGGTTCATTGATGATATCTTCATGATCTGGATTCAGGGCCAAGGCACCCTAATCTTTGTTCCTTCACAACTTCAAAACCTTGTCTCCCAGGCACTTCACATGGTTCTCCTCAATCAGGGTGCCATCTTCCTAGATGTTGACCTCTTGCTCTCTGATGGCTCAATCCACAGCTCTGTCCACATTAAACCCACCAACCACCAACAGCACCTGCATTTTGACAGCTGTCATCCCTTTCACAGCACAAATTCCTCCCACACTGGCTGGCCACCCAAGGATGGTATCTGCAGTGATGAATCTCCCTTGCTCAGTATTGCTGAGGGTCTCACCAAGGCCTTCACAAACTGGCACTAGCCCCCCAGACCTAGTTCGGAAACAGATCTCCCATGTGGTTTCCCTTCACACCCCCCACCCCCAATCCTCCCACCAGCCCCAAGAACCTGCCACAAAGGAGTGTCCCCTTCATCAACCAGTACCACATGCATTGGAACAACTCAACTACATCCTTCATCAGGGATTTGATTACCTATCACATACCCTGAAATGAAAGGCATCCTATCCAAGATACTTCCCACCCCTCTTAAAGAGGTGTTCCATCACCCGCCCAACCTCCAAAACATTCTAGTTCATCCCTACGCCACTCCCGGTCCCAGCCCCTTGCCATAAGGATTATATCCCTGTGGAAGACCCAAGTAAAAAACCTTCCTATTCCAGTCCTGTGACAGATTTATCCGACAACATGCGAGGCTGTGCCATCTGTGAAAGCAGCCGTGTTCTTTGCTGCAATCATTGCACAACTTTATATATTGGTATGACAACCAACCAGCTGTCCACCAGGATGAATGGCTACCACCAAACTGTGGCTGAGAGCAAAGTAGACCATGCTGTGGCACAACGCACAGCCAAACATAACACACTTGATTTCAATGGCTGCTTCACTACCCAAGCCATCTGGATCCTTCCCTCGATCACCACCATTTCTGAACTACGCAGATGGGAGTTATCCTAACAACACATTCTCCACTCCCGTAATTATCCCGACCTCAACATATGGTAACATACTGTTCCCACACCCGCCATCCAACAGTTTCCACCCCCTCTGTCCTGTCATCTCCTCCCCTTTCTCATCTCCCAAGGCTACACCTGTTGGCCCCAACATGCTGGAATAAAGGAGCACACGGAAGCAATTAAAAAAACCTGCTGCTAGATTTGTTACCAGAATGTTCAATCAACACACCAGAGATGGAAATGCTTCATGAACTTAAATAGGAATCCCTGGAGGGAAGCTGATTTTCTTTTTGTTTAACATCATTCAGAAAGTTTGGAGAACAGTATTTGCAGCTGACTGCAGAACCATTCTACTGCCACCAATGTACATTTCGCATAAGGAATGTCTAAAGACAAGACAAGAGAAATTAGGGCTTGTACAGAGGCATACAGACAGTTGTTTTTTCCTCACTACATCTGCGAGTGGACTAGGAAAAGAAATGACCAATAGTACATTGTACCCTCTGCCACACATATTATGATGGTCTGCAGATTACATATGTAGATGCAGTTGTAGAAATACGAAACTTAAGCTCTGCAAACATGTAAATCAACATCTGCTTGACTGCTTCTATCAGCTACTTGCAGCACTGGATATGAATCGTCAAAAAAACATCACAGTTGTCACTTTATGACTGCCTTTCCTCTCCTCGGCTGCCTATGTGCTGGAGTCAGTGGGTGAAGCTTGCTTTCTCTGCCCCCACTTGCCCTCCTCCTCCTCAAGAATTCATTCACAATGTTGTTGTGAACCAACAGTACGGCGACGGATGGCTTCTTATGGAATCACTTTTATTGGCTTTCTCTAACCACAGCCAAATTATCACTTTTCAACCTAACCTAAACTTCAGATACACAGCAGATTAGCCAGCCAACACCAGCTTCATTCTCAAAGTATGAGGCAGGTCAAAAGGTAAAGGGACTTTCGCAATTTCTTGCTTAGGGCTTTGTAACACTGCTAGTATCCAATGCTATAGTACTGCCATCTGCAACAATTCCACACACTGTGTCACTCTTATTCCTACATTAGTCATCATACTGTAGCAGACCGAGAAGCATGGCAGCTCCATAGTTTTTTTTTTTTTTTTTTTTTTTTGGTGGTTTTAGGGTGCACAACTTCAGTGGTCATTAGCACCCAGACTACGTTAGGAATGCACCGCGAGGCACAAGTTTAAAACAACAACTAAAAGGGAAAACACGATAAAAGATTGACAGGCATAGGATTAAAAAAACAGCATAATCAAATGTCCTTAGGCAGGTTTGTCAAGTTGATAAAACGAAGAATGCGAGCAGCTGCTCCTGGGTCATCTGCTAAAATGGCACCTATAGTACACGGCAGGCCAAGATCGAGATGCAGTGTATTAAAATCCGGACAGGACGTTAAAATGTGGCGGACCGTCAGCAATTGCCCACATGGGCAGAACGGCGCCGGCGCAGCCATCAGCAGATGGTGATGGCTGAACCGGCAGTGTCCAATTCATAACCGGGCCAAAACTACCTCCTCCTGCCGAGAAGGGCGTGAGGAGGACGTCCAAGCCGCGGGAAGAGGTTTCAAGGCCTGAAGCTTGTTGTCCGTAAGTGCAGCCCAATCGGCATCCCACAGCGATAAAATGCGCCGACAAATGACCCTGCTACAATCTGAATGAAGGGACACAACAAGGAGCTGTCCGAAGCTGGAGGACCGCAGCCTTGGCCACGGCATCTGCAGCTTCGTTTCCAGGGATACCGACATGGCCAGGAACCCACATAAAGCTAACCGGAGAACCGTTGTCCACCAGCTGCTGAAGAGAGCGTTGGATCCGGTGCACGAAAGGGTGAACCGGATACGGATCACTGAGGCTCTGGGTGGCGCTCAGGGAATCGGAGCAGATGACATAAGCAGAATGTCGGTGGCGGCAGATGTAAAGAACAGCCTGGTAGAGGGCAAAGAGCTCAGCTGTGAAGACTGAAAAATGGCCATGGAGCCGGTATTTGAAACTTTGTGCCCCGACTATAAAGGAACACCTGACCCCGTCATTGGTCTTAGAGCCATCTGTATCAATGAAGGTCATATTAATGAACTTCGAACGAAGTTCGAAAAAACGGGAGTGGTATACCGAACCGGGGGTAACCTCCTTCGGGAGCGAGCTGAGGTCAAGGTGAACGCGAACCTCAGCCTGGAGCCAAGGTGGCGTGTGGCTCTCGCCCACTCTAAAGACTGCAGGGAGTGAAAAATCAAGGTGTTGAAGGAGGCGACGAAAGCGAACTCCAGGGGGTAGCAGGGCAGAGACATACAACCCGTATTGACGGTCGAGAGAGTCGTCAAGAAAGGAACGATAAGACGGGTGGTCAGGCATTGACAGTAGCCGACAGGCATACCGACAAAGCAGTATATCGCGCCGGTAGGTGAGTGGCAATTCACCGGCTTCAGCATGAAGACTCTCGACGGGACTAATATAAAACGCTCTGATCGTAAGACGTAAGATGGACGGCCATGCAGAGGAGTATACGAAGCTCCCATAATCCAGCTTGGAGCGGACGATCGACCGATATAGGCGAAGTAGGACGGTTCAATCCACTCCCCACGACATACCACTGAGAACACGGAGGACATTTAGAGAACAGGGACAACGGGCAGCCAAATAAGACACATGTGGAGACCAGCTAAGTTTCCTGTCAAATGTAAGACCTAAAAATTTTGTTGTCTCCACAAATGGGAGAGCAACGGGACCGAGTCGTAAGTACGGTGGGAGAAACTCTTTGTAGCGCCAGAAGTTAATACAGACCGTATTCTCGGCAGAAGAACGGAAGCCATTGACGACACTCCAGGAGTAAAGATGGTCAAGAGAACGCTGAAGACAGCGCTCCAGGAAACATGTACGCTGCGCGCTGCAATAGATGGTAAAATCGTCCACGAAAAGGGAGCCTGATACACCCATTATTGGATTGATCACTACGGCGAAGAGAGCGACGCTCAAAACTGAGCCCTGTGGCACCCCATTCTCCTGGCGAAAGTTGTCTGACAGGACAGAACCCACACGTACCCTGAACTGTCGATCCATTAAAAAGGAACGAATAAAAAGAGGGAGGCGACCGCAAAGGCCTCATGTATGCATGGTGCGGAGAATGCCCGCACTCCAACAGGTGACGTAAGCCTTCTCCAATTCAAAGAACACAGCCACGGTCGGGCGCTTCTGCAAGAAGTTATTCATAATGAAGGTCGACAAGGTAACCAGACGGTCAACAGCAGAGCAGTGCCTACGAAATCCACATTGTACATTGGTAAGCAGGCGTCGAGATTCGAGCAGCCAAACCAAATGAGAGTTACCCATTCGCTCCATCACCTTACAGACACAGCTGGTAAGCGAGAAGGGTCGATAACTGGAAGGCAAGTGCTTGTCCTTCCCCGGCTTAGGAATCGGTACAACAATAGACTCGCGTCAGCATGCAGGAACATGTCCCTCAATCCAGATGCGATTATTAGTACGAAGAAGGAAACCGTTACCCGCAGGAGAAAGGTTCTTCAGCATCTGAATATGAATAGAATCAGGCCCTGGAGTGGAGGACCGTGACCGGGCAAGTGCATTTTCGAGTTCCCGCATGGTGGAAGGGGCATTATAACTTTCACGATTCGAGGAGCAGAAGTTAGGTGGCCTAGCCTCCTCTGCCTGTTTTCAGGGGAGGAAGGCAGGGTGGTAATGAGCGGAGCTCGAAACCTCTGCGAAAAAGCAGCCGAAGGCATTGGAGACATCCTCAGGGGCCACAAGGACGTCATTCGCGACCGTCAAGCCAGAAACTGGTGAGTGGACCTTAGTGCCAGATAGCCGGCGCAGGCTACCCCAGGCAACAGAAGAAGGAGTAAAACTGTTGAAGGTGCTTGTGAAAGCAGCCCAGCTGGCTTTCTTGCTTTCTTTAATAATACGACGGCACTGCACACGTAATCATTTATAATTGATACAATTCGCCACTGTAGGGTGGCGTTTAAAGGTGCGTAAAGCACGTCGACGAGCACATAAAGCGTCTCTACATGCTGCGGTCCACCAGGGGACCGATACGTGACGTGGAGAAGCAGTAGTGTGAGGGATGGAATATTCAGCAGCAGTGAGAATGACTTCCGTGAGGTGTGCGACCTGACTATCGCAGCTTGTGAAGGTTTGATCCTGAAAGGTCGCCCTGGAAGAGAAGAGCCCCCAGTCTGCTTTGGAGATGTTCTAACTAGTTGAGCACGGAGAGGGGAGATGGATAACACACGGGAAGTGGTCGCTCGAATATGTATCAGAAAGTGCATACCACTCAAACCGGCGTGCAAGTTGGGTAGTACATTTAGAGAGGTCTAAATGGGAATAGGTGTGAGATGTGTCCGAAAGAAAAGTAGGGGCGCCAGTATTGAGGCAGACAAGATTGAGCTGGTTGAAAAGGTCTGCTAACAGGGAGCCCCTCGGGCAGGATGCTGGAGAGCCTCAAAGGGGATGGTGGGCATTGAAGTCTCCAGTTAACAAAAATGGTGCAGGTAGCTGAGCAATAATTTGCATCATGTCTGCCCTGGTAACGGCAGACGATGATGGAGTGTAAACGGTACAAATGGAAAATGTAAAAGTGGGGAGAGTAATTCGGACGGCAACTACCTGCAGGCCGGTGTGCAATGTGATGGGATCGTAGTAAATATCATCCCGGACCAGCAACATAACCCCTCCATGAGCCGGAATACCTACCACAGGGGGTAGGTCAAAACGCACAGAGGTGGTGTGTGCCGAGGCAATTTGATCGCATGGGCGTTGCTTCGTTTCCTGGAGGGCTACGACGAGCGGACGGTGCAAGCGGAGCAGCAACTTCAAGTCCTCTCAGTTGGAGCGAATGCTGCGAATATTCCAGTGAAGAAGTGCCATCGTGAGAAGAAAAGGAAGATGAAAGAAGGGGTCACCTCGAAGGCTGCTGAGGGCCTGGCTTCGAGCGAGCACTGCCACCGCTATCAGTAGACGGACAGTCATCGTCCATTGGTCCTATAGGTTCATTGGCCATCTTGTTAAGATGGCTGGGAGGGGGAGCTTCCTCTGCAGGTGAACAGCCAGATGTTCGGCTACCAGCGGTGTGGCCAGGCGAAACGGATGACGGCCTGGGGCGGCAACCGCTGGGTGGCGCAGGAGAAGAAATGCGCCGTGGCGGAGAAGGAGAACTGTGCTTCCTATGACCCTTCTTGGAAGGTCATTCAGTGGAAGTACTGGTCGATGGCTGGGAGTTCAAGGTACATAGAAAGTCTGCACGGGACGGTTCCTTCTTGAAGGACCGTGCATCTGACTTCAGGGTCTTCGTCTTGGCAGAAGCTGATGAATGTGCTTGTGTCTTAGGGGTGACGGGAGGAAGAGGAGACGTCGACCGCGCGATCTTAGCACTGGCTGAACGGACGACCATGGTGCTGAAGGTCAGATCGCAAGTCTGCGTCGCCACCTCCCTGGTAGTCCGAGGAGAGGCGAGGAGAGTACTGTATTTTCCCGCTGGGAGCAGCGTGGGCTTCCTACTAGTAAATAGCTTGCGAGCAGCCGATGTGGACATTTTCTCTTTGACCCGAATTTCTTGGATACAGCGTTCTTCCTTGTAGATGGGACAGTTGCGGGAGGACGCTGCATGGTCACCCTGACAGTTCACACAACGAGGAGACGGAGGTGGACAGTCACCCTCATGGGCATCCCTGCCACAAGTGACACATTTAGCCGCATGGGAAAAAGACTGGTGAGTGTGATTAAAAGGCTGACACTGGTAGCGGCGCGTAGGTGTCGGGACATAGGGGCGAACAGAAATAACCTCGTAGCCTGCTTTGATACGCGACGGCAGCTGAACACTATCGAAGGTCAAGAAAAGTGTCCGGGTCGGTACAAGGTCATTGTTGACCTTTTTCATGACCCTATGGACAGCCGTCACGCCCTGCTCAGCGAGGAAAGACTGAATCTCCTCGTCAGTCAATCCGTCGAGTGATCGAGTATATACCACACCATATTTCTGCTTGTGTCTGTATGTGTGGATGGATATGTGCGTGTGTGCGAGTGTATACCTGTCCTTTTTTCCCCCTAAGGTAAGTCTTTCCGCTCCCGGGATTGGAATGACTCCTTACCCTCTCCCTTAAAACCCACTTCCTTTCGTCTTCCCCTCTCCTTCCCTCTTTCCTGATGAGGCAACAGTTTGTTGCGAAAGCTTGAATTTTGTGTGTGTGTTTGTGTTTGTTTGTGTGTCTATCGACCTGCCAGCGCTTTTGTTCAGTAAGTCACCTCATCTTTGTTTTTATATATGATCAGGTACCAAGTCATTTTTGTGAAGCTAAATTTTAGTGTTTGGTGGTCTTCATATTTATTCTTGTGTATTACAAAAAATACAGTTTGACTGATTAACCACTTTACAATTCATTCCACACCACGTCATGTTTGATATGATTTGTTGTGCCCAAAGTATCAAAAACGTGACCTCATCTGATAAAACTATTAACTCTATTCTACGTTACAAACAAGTTTGCAGATTACTTCATTATTGCAGGCAAAATAATTTTTGGTAATGAAGGCAGGAATCTTTCGAGAGAAATGAAGGGATAAATAAATCAGCAAGGCATGAAGGAAACCTCAAATCCATTCATAATTTAGTAGAACAGCAAATTTCCGTGTTAGCAGGAAATGTGGTCATTTACAATTATGTGTGTCGTGCTGAAGGCAGTGCTCAGAAGAAAACTTTGAAGTTAGGACAATGCTTTCTTTTGAAAAACTTTCAAGAGTTAGCAGCTCTGCTGCAATCATTGCACAGCTTTTTATATTGGTATCACTGCCAACCAGCTGGCCATCAGGATGAACGAGCACCACCTGACTATGGCCAAGAGCAAAGTAGACCACTCAGTGGCAAAACAGGAAGCTGAACATAACACACTTGATTTCAATGGCTGCTTCACTACCTGAGCCATCTGGATCCTTCCCTCCGCCACCAGCTTTTCTGAACTGTGTAGATAGGAGTTATCCTTATACCACATTCTCTGCTCGCCTAATCATCCCAGCCTCAATCTACGGCAATAAAATGTGCCCACACTCTGCACCCATCAAATTTCAACCCCTCTGTCCTGTCATCTCCTCCCCATTTTCATCTCTCACCCTGTTTATTTGCTGCTCTCTGCCAATGAATCCTGCCGTCTTTCCCTGCCCCTCTCCTTTTTTGTTCCTTTTTTGCTTGCCTCACAACCTCCTGATGCTGCACCTGTCGGCAGTCCATTCCCTGCACACTCCACCAGAC
Organism: Schistocerca piceifrons; assembly: GCF_021461385.2. Taxonomy (NCBI): domain Eukaryota; kingdom Metazoa; phylum Arthropoda; class Insecta; order Orthoptera; family Acrididae; genus Schistocerca; species Schistocerca piceifrons. The sequence goes on from NC_060143.1 coordinate 552,486,282, forward strand.
AGCATTCGTTCCTCACACCACTCATACACTACTATCCCTTCCTTTCCCTTCGTCGCCCCCTCCAGATTGCTGCTTGCATCCCTTGTGATAGTTGCATTCTGGCTTGATATGCTATAGTTGGTGGTCGTGTGTGCATGAGGTTAATTTATTACTATATTACTGGGTTTAATGTAGAAGATTTATTTCTTCTGATAATGCATCAAAATAGAAGGGAAATTTCAATATAGATGGCTTATGGGATGATTTTATGGGTATCTTTCTTCAATTAACTTGTACATGTCATACTACCATCACAGCTGGACAGTAGAGCGAGTCCTCAAAACTTCAAACAGCATTCAAAATCACGTGGAACCACTCTAACAAAAGAGTAATATTGCACAATGTGCGATTGTGACATTAGAAAACAGTTCTTTTACTGGAAGCACAATATACATTAGAGACTTCGATTGTAGAAAGGTGCTCTGAAACTTTCAGAAACTGAAAAACAGGAGTGGGAAATTCTTATGAAAATATGTGGCTACGCACAAGAAAATTGAATCTGGATACAGATGAGCATATCAGACATATTCTGGGTTGGATGGTTCCCGTTAAGGAAAGACCTAGTGGACGATCCAATGGAGGCTGGGCTGATGACAAAGATACTTTGTACGGGGAAAGTCTGGAAGAGACCTATACCCCCAAAATGGATGAAAAATGAATGACAACAATGAAAATGGTGATAATGATTTCTATCATACATTTATGTCAAACAAAATAAAAATGTACAACAAAATCATGTAGCAAATGGCACATTAGAAAAATAAATGTGTAAATACACATGCAAGCCATTCTAAAGTAATTCAATTTATTTCAGTTAATAAAAGTAACTTTGTTGCAATGAAGTTGAATTTCACGTGCCACTACCTTTGTCTATATGAAAGCACAAGTGTTTATCTACTGCATACAAATGGTGAGCTTTCTTCAGGAATTGTAACATTACACAATGTTTCAAATGCCTTCGGCAGTTGCAGAGGGTCAATTACCAGACAGCAAATTCATTTTCATGTGAAGATTATGACAGTGTAATGAGAAAAGTAACAGTGGCCGTAACTTCTGAAACAAAATTTCAAGTCATGTACATTTGTATCACTTCCTAATGGAAAGAAATAATCTTCAGGAGGCACAAAAACCACTACCACCAATTGAAATACTAAAGTATTAAATTGGCAGAGTGCTTACTATTATACAATCTGTGAACTCTTACTTTCTTGACACTTTTCCTCCTCTTTCCTCTTAACAGGCAAGTCGTCCTCAGTCTAGTGTTTGCACCACATGCCTCCTCCCTCTTCCACCCTCTTTTAAACCTTTCCTCAACCAATCCCACAGTCCCCCTTGATAAAGGTTCTACTGTTCTGAAAGCTAGGATTACTGCTTTCTGTTTAAAGCATTTCTATAGTGAATATTGGTAGCTGCACCTCCTAAATAGCTTTACTGTCTCAGTGTGAATTATAAAAATTTTCTTTATTTGTATTTCCATTGTCCTTTAACAGACTACACCAATTTAGACCTCATCCTAGAGAAGAGTGGAAATTACACGAGTTGTGACATAGTCACAGCCAAATTCCCAATAATCCACAAAATTTTTCTATATTCATTCCAATTAATGGTGACAACATTTTACTGTAGTCCACAACCAGAATAAATATTTCTAAAAATAGAAAATTGCATCATATCTGCATAACAAAGTAACTTCAATGTGTGTCACACACTTCTGGACTTGCGAAAGCATTTTTTATTTGGAATATAAAAGTTGTTTCATTCATGCACCACATGAATGGTCTCTCACAAACTCAAAACAGGGGCTGAACTGTGTAATATATCTAGACACTAGTGCATGAATGGAGTAGTAACGTCACATCAGAGCCATCTCCAGTGTGTGTTGAACAATTATGTAGTGACACTAGGCCAAGTAGCACCACCAGTAGGTGTTATCAATATATTAAACAATGGAAAGTCCAGATTGGAACACCAACAATTATGAAAGGATAGATAGCTACTCAATGTAAAGCTGACACATTGACTTGCAGACAGGCACAATTAAATGTCTGCTACACACTGAGCTTTTCCCAAAGTCTTCTTCATAAAAGAAAGGAAATCACACACACATTCACACACGAAGGCACACCTCATGCATGTGTGACCACTATCTCTGGCTGCTATGGCTGGACTGCAACTTGTGTATAATGAAAGCAGCAATCTGGAGTAGGGTAGGAAGAGGGAGGGGGTGGGGGTAGCAGAGTATGTGTACAGGAAGAGAAGAGCACTATCTGGCAGAGCATGCAGGGACTAGAAGGCAGCATTACAGGGCTGCCAGGGGTATCATTGGGTGGCTGTGAGGGGGAGGGGGGACGGCGGGGGGCAGCAGAGAGGGAAGAAAAAACTGGTGGACACACTGGTAGAGGGTGGCACACAATGAGGGTGAGGAGACATGAATTGGGAGGAGGTTATAGGCCAGAGGAGTTGGAAACTGTTGGGTCGAGGGCTTCAAACAGTAGATTATTGTAGGTTGAGGCCAGGATAATTTCAGGAGCAGAGTATTTGTTTTAAGGGTAACTCCCATATGTACAATTCAGAAAATCTAGTGGTGGGGGGGAGGACTCAAACAGCTCAGGTAGTGGAGCATCTGGATCCTCTGCTCCATCAGCAGCTTTTTTGAACTGTGCAGATGGGAGTTATCCTTACAACACTTTCTCCATTCCCAAACTTATCTCGGCCTCAACATATGATAACCTACTGTTCCCACACCCATCCATCCAACAATTTCACCCCCCCCCCCCCCTCCCGTCCTATAGCATTCCCAAATCATGTACCCTTATCCTCATTGTGTGTCGTCCTCTGCCAACCACCGAGGGTACTACATAGAACGTGACATCACTCTTGAGACACAGCAGCAGCAGCACAATACGTACTCTCACATTTGTGTATGGCACTATTCTGCTCAAACTAACATTAATTTATGAAAACTGAAGGGCAATATGAGTCATGGGTTCAATAGAAGCTTACCTGTACACGGACTTACTATGACTATTAAACTCTACACCGTCCTTCTAGTACTAACAAAAGTGAAACTATAGATCTGAGGATCCCCTAAATTTATACTCTGCTGTTCCATATTTTCTATTAGTTAATAATCAACCTGGCATCCTACAGTCTGTTTTTATACATTGTACAGTTTTCAATAGTACTGGAAATGCAACAATCACATGAGCCTTCTGTTTAGTAAACCCGTTCTGTTCGTCACAGTCGGCAGATGGGTGTTATCCTTACAACACATTCTCCATTCCTGAAACTATCCCAGCCTCAACATATGATAACTTACGGTCTCCCCCCCCCCCCCCCCCCCCCCTTCCCCATCCTATAACATCTTTTTCATGCAGATATTATGAAACACTACATCCAGGTACTTGACACATTACTAAGCATGATAATACTGAATCTAGGGTATTAATTTCCTCACTTTTAACATTTTTAAGAATAATTCCAGCACCTTAATCCAATTTGGAGTAAACTGCAGAAGCGCTCTATTTGCGTGCAGCTTTCTGCTATTTAGCCTTATGTGGCTTTACTGATTCAGGTTTCTAACCATATTGCTGTCTTTACACAGACTGCTCCCATGAAAATTCAAAAATACCACCTCTAAGACCTTAACAACTTCAAACCACTCAACTGAAGGGATGATTAAGCCTCCTTTCCACCGAGATTTTTCGACACTTCTGTTATGTTGCCACTAGCATGGCCAAATGACTTGCCTATAGAGGCATACCTGAAAGCAATATATCCAGTGATGTAGGGCAGACCTTCAAGAGGACACTCTTAAGCCTCTATCAAAGGTGAAACAATTTTATCAACTAGTATAATGTCCCTCATTTATTGCTCACTTTTAATCATTGATAACGCTTCTTCAATGCTTGGCACAAGTCCTGTAAACAACTTTTAAGTCAGATAGTTTGTATTAGTTTCTGCTGGAACTGGTGAAGAATTGCATAACCAAATGTCACCTGTATTTCTGTTCATAACTAAGATACGCAAACCACTTTTGAATTCCACTAGTAAGGAATGATGATAATTTTTTTTTTTTGGTCATCAGTCTACTGACTGGTTTGATGCGGCCCGCCACGAATTCCTTTCCTATGCTAACCTCTTCATCTCAGAGTAGCACTTGCAACCTACGTCCTCAATTATTTGCTTGACGTATTCCAATCTCTGTCTTCCTCTACAGTTTTTGCCCTCTACAGCTCCCTCTAATACCATGGAAGTCATTCCCTCATGTCTTAGCAGATGTCCTATCATCCTGTCCCTTCTCCTTATCCGTGTTTTCCACATATTCCTTTCCTCTCCGATTCTGCGTAGAACCTCCTCATTCCTTACCTTATCAGTCCACCTAATTTTCAACATTCGTCTATAGCACCACATCTCAAATGCTTCGATTCTCTTCTGTTCCGGTTTTCCCACAGTCCATGTTTCACTACCATACAATGCTGTACTCCAGACGTACATCCTCAGAAATTTCTTCCTCAAATTAAGGCCGGTATTTGATATTAGTAGACTTCTCTTGGCCAGAAATGCCTTTTTTGCCATAGCGAGTCTGCTTTTTGATGTCCTCCTTGCTCCGTCCGTCATTGGTTATTTTACTGCCCAGGTAGCAGAATTCCTTAACTTCATTGACTTCGTGACCATCAATCCTGATGTTAAGTTTCTCGCTGTTCTCATTTCTACTACTTCTCATTACCTTCGTCTTTCTCCGATTTACTCTCAAACCATACTGTGTACTCATTAGACTGTTCATTCCGTTCAGCAGATCATTTAATTCGTCTTCATTTTCACTCAGGATAGCAATGTCATCAGCGAATCGTATCATTGATATCCTTTCACCTTGTATTTTAATTCCACTCCTGAACCTTTCTTTTATTTCCATCATTGCTTCCTCGATGTACAGATTGAAGAGTAGGGGTGAAAGGCTACAGCCTTGTCTTACACCCTTCTTAATATGAGCACTTCGTTCTTGATCGTCCACTCTTATTATTCCCTCTTGGTTGTTGTACATATTGTATATGACCCGTCTCTCCCTATAGCTTACCCCTACTTTTTTCAGAATCTCTAACAGTTTGCACCAATTTATATTGTCGAATGCTTCTTCCAGGTCGACAAATCCTATGAAAGTGTCTCGATTTTTCTTTAGCCTTGCTTCCATTATTAGCCGTAACGTCAGAATTGCCTCTCTCGTCCCTTTACTTTTCCTAAAGCCAAACTGATCGTCACCTAGCGCATTCTCAATTTTCTTTTCCATTCTTCTGTATATTATTCTTGTAAGCAGCTTTGATGCATGAGCTGTTAAGCTGATTGTGCGATAATTCTCGCACTTGTCAGCTCTTGCCGTCTTCGGAATTGTGTGGATGATGCTTTTCCGAAAGTCAGATGGTATGCCGCCAGATTCATATATTCTACACACCAACGTGAATAGTCATTTTGTTGCCACTTCCCCCAATGATTTTAGAAATTCTGATGGAATTTTATCTATCCCTTCTGCCTTATTTGACCATAAGTCCTCCAAAGCTCTTTTAAATTCCGATTCCAATACTGGATCCCCTATCTCTTCTAAATCGACTCCTGTTTCTTCTTCTATCACATCAGACAAATCTTCACCCTCATAGAGGCTTTCAATGTATTCTTTCCACCTATCTGCTCTCTCCTCTGCATTTAACAGTGGAATTCCCGTTGCACTCTTAATATTACCACCGTTGCTTTTAATGTCATCAAAGGTTGTTTTGACTTTCCTGTATGCTGAGTCTGTCCTTCTGACAGTCGTATCTTTTTCGGTGTCTTCACATTTTTCCTGCAGCCATTTTGTCTTAGCTTCCCTGCACTTCCTATTTATTTCATTCCTCAGCGACTTGTATTTCTGAATTCCTGATTTTCCCGGAACATGTTTGTACTTCCTCCTTTCATCAATCAACTGAAGTATTTCTTCTGTTACCCATGGTTTCTTCGCAGCTACCTTCTTTGTACCTATGTTTTCCTTCCCAACTTCTGAGATGGCGCTTTTTAGAGATGTCCATTCCTCTTCAACTGTACTGCCTATTGCGCTATTCCTTATTGCTGTATCTATAGCGTTAGAGAACTTCAAACGTATATCGTCATTCCTTAGTACTTCCGTATCCCACTTCTTTGCATATTGATTCTTCCTGACTAATGTCTTGAACTTCAGCCTACTCTTCATCACTACTATATTGTGATCTGAATCTATATCTGCTCCTGGGTACGCCTTACAATCCAGTATCTGATTTCGGAATCTCTGTCTGATCATGATGTAATCTAATTGAAATCTTCCTGTACCTCCCGGCCTTTTCCAAGTATACCTCCTCCTCTTGTGATTCTTGAACATGGTATTCGCTATTACTAGCTGAAACTTGTTACAGAACTCAATTAGTCTTTCTCCTCTTTCATTCCTTGTCCCAAGCCCATATTCTCCTGTAACCTTTTCTTCTACTCCTTCCCCTACAACTGCATTCCAGTCACCCATGACTATTAGATTTTCGTCCCCCTTTACATACTGCATTACCCTTTCAATATCCTCCTACACTTTCTCCATCTGTTCATCTTCAGCTTGCGACGTCGGCATGTATACCTGAACTATCGTTGTCGGTGTTGGTCTGCTGTCGATTCTGATAATAATAGGCCCTGCCAATTGCTCTCATCTGGAGAAACAAGTTTTCAAGGCAGTCTCTGTTGAACCTTGAGGTCAATATTTACTTCAAACTGTAGCCATGTTTTAAGTCAGAAAAAAACAACCCAGCACTGACCGTAACAAGGTGAGTAATTCCGTTTGGAAAGGGAGTAAGGTTTTATGATTTCCTACTCTCATTTCTTTCACAGATGGAATAGAATCCTCGAAGAACTTCCTCATTTCTCCACATACAATCCAAAGGCACTGAAATTGGTTATTTGCCAACAGCTACTGTCTAATTCATAATTCAAAAAGCATTGTTTACCAACCTGAAGAATACTGCAGTGTCTTTTTCTTCAGGCATTACAAAATAAACTGGAAAGGAGTCTGCAAACAAGATGAATGCCCTGTAAATCTGTTCTGGAAACTGTCAAATGATGTCCAGTAAGTCAAATGATGCACAGTAAGTATAGAAAATAGTTTCAGTTCTCCATCATTTTTCAACAACAGCTGCTCAATTATGTGTTTTGTTATTGCTTTTCCATCACTTAATGAAAAACCACTACCCAAGAAGAGTTTCTCAAAAGTTTCACCACATATGGTACATCAGCTGATACCTAAACACGTTTTGTTTAGTCAATGCAGGATTCCTTCCACACTTTCCCATTTTTAGCCACCAAATCAAATACGAAACCAATTAAGAGAAATCCTGCTTTATGCATCTTTCTGATGATACTGACCAGTAAATCCCAATTCGTCACAGCATCAAAATTATAATATACAGGCTGCTTCCAGGTTCCACATAACCTACATGCCATGACAACCTTTATCTGGCTATGTCGTCCCTATATGATGTCCATTTCTTAGTCGCAGCATATGCAACTGTCTACATTCATTTCATCAAAGCTTAAAACAGACACACTCCATTTCACTTAAGCTTGTTCCTTGCTTACTCATCAAGTACAACACATCAGTCAAAAAGCCAAGAACACAGTGGAAAGAATTCATTTTTTAACACAGGGAATCCTAGTAATGGTATTCTTATTATGTTTCTGATACATGTTTTTCTGAACAGAGAGCTTTGCTTATATCTTGATATAAGCAAGGCTTTGCTTATATCTTCCTGACTCTCGAGGGTGCTCTTCTTGGATTTCACAAGACATTTAATTTGTGTGTCCTAAATACTTTTTCTAAAACTTTGTCAACTTTAGTTGTCACTTTAGCACTTTGTCGATACTAAAGCCTTTGGCATTGCTTCTTCTGCCTGTTTAATGCATACTCCACAAATTTGTTTTTTGTTCTCAGCACACTGTTTTCAGCTATTAAATGCAATTTTTTTTTCTCTCAGCAATGATAATTTTTTATCAAGTCTCTTCATTTCATCCCTAATACAGCCTTTTTTCGTTCCTGTGCCCCCCCCCCCCCCACTCCAGTGACAACGCAGCTAGTGTGCTAAGTGTGCGTTAACATGTTTCATGATCTTTCCTTCTGTCATTTCACTGGACAGAAAATGAAGCAGCAGCGTGACTGGCTTTAATAAGTTGCAGCACAGGAATTGCAGTCAGCTTTAACATGACCTTTAGCTGAAGTTTTATTAACTCGGCTTGGAGATTGCATAAAGAGTTGTTGTCTTCAAAATGCATGCTACAGATAGTAGCACTGTTAATGTTAATACCATCATTTCTTCTACATCCATGAAGCCCATTCAGGATCTTTCAGGAACTGATGGTAGGCAATACTCCCTTTAGTCTTCAGATGATAAGTTTTCATACAGAGCCACAGCACAGCTTGGCACTATCAACATCAAGGAGAAACAATATCCTTGACAGAACTTGAAAATAGAGAGCAACAACACAAAACTTACTTGCTTCAACATGTAGGAGCGTGTGCGAACTTAGTGGAGTTTCTCAAGTTCTGCAGATGCACTACGGGCTCCCCTGCCAACGGACCCAATAGTTTTTTTCCCCTTTCTGTTCTGTGTCCCCTGTCTCCCCCCCCCCCCCCCCCTCCTCCTCCTCCTCACAGCCTCCCAATGCTGCCCCTGACAACGCATGTGCTGCTGCCTTCTAGTCCTTTCACGCTCCGCACCAGCTAGCACTCTTCTCTTCCTCTATCCATACTCTGCAGCCCCCCTCCCCCCCCCCCCCCATCCTACTCCCAATTGCTGATTTCGTTCAACAGAAGTTGCAGTCCAGCCAAAGTGGCCAGAGATAGCAGTTGTGTGCATGAGGTGCACGTGCGTGCGTACGTGGATGCGCGTGTGTGTGTGTGTGTGTGTGTGTGTGTGTGTGTGTGTGTGTGTGTGTGTGTGTTCCTTTCTGTTCTGAAGAAGGCTTTGGCCAAAAAGCTTAGTGTGTTGCAGTCATTTCACTGTGTCTGTCGACAACTCATCTTCACAGTGAGTAGCAATCTATCCTTTCATAATTACCAATATACTAATTTATCAACTTCCAGAATGCACAATTAAAACAGTGAATATTGGTAACATGAATAACTACAAAAGACCAGTGAGGATCCTTGGAGTGAAAGTGATCAAAAATAGACTGAAGACACATACAAAAATGGAAAGTAAAATGTGTTTACCTATTATTGTGTGAGTTTAGTAAGCGGCTAAATGGAAATTTGAAGTCATTGTCTCAGTCAAAAAGAAATGGGCGTAATGCGATAAAAGCAAAAGCAGAGCATGTAAAGCCATTAGTGTAATCACATAGCCGATGGAATAACTGATTAAAGATTGCTTACAATTTTGGATATCCTGACTTGTTAGTCAGCTTCAAAAATAATTAATACTTCTCACTACAAGGACCAGACTATGATAGTTTATACAACATAAAATAACTAAAATTATTTGCAGCTTATCTGCATATGATAAATGGTTATATTTTTAAACATAGTTAAAAGGAAGGAAAGATGTTGCGAGATAAAAAAAGAGAAATAAAAGGAGTGTGTCAAATGTTCTTTACTGCAAGTAGACGTAGTGTGGCATACACACACATCTAATTACTATGTGAAAAGTGTGCAAGTAAATGAGAATGGAGATCCTATCAGTACTTGCAAGGCAAGCATAAAGGCTCTAGTCGACTTCAAGCTTAGGGATAGTGTTGCCTATCAATTGTTACACTACAAACACACATACAGATTATTATAAAGTGTGCTGACATCTGTATTAGAAGTTTGTTAACCAGCTTAAGTGTGAATCACCTATGATACAAACCAGTAAAAAACAAGGGTACTTACGCATTTGCTCCTCGTATTACAACACTTAAAGTTATTGTTTCAAATGGTGCATCCTTTACCCTCCCACTATTAACGCACAATTTCCATTTGAGTCTTAACTGGTCAATGTGCACCTTAGTACTGCTACTAAACCCCACAATTTCAACACCGATTGGGCTACATATGGTCCACTGCTGCCACTGGTACTTGGCTGCATAATGTCTTTCAAACTTCAGTTAGCATTAACTTCCCCTTACATTTTGAGAGAGTTCTGAACACAGAGTTGAAATTCCAGAAAGATGAACAATCAGGTAATCACTTATTGACAATTATTTATGTATGTCTTTCTTTAACTACTACTATTAATAGCCAAGCACATATTTCTTTAAAAAAAAGGGATAGGAGGCATTACAACCATTGCTTAGTTTTCTATACTGGCAGATGTATGGATGAATGTGCATAACGCATTGTTAAGTTTGGCTCAGTTCCTCATGCCATGCAAGACAATGAGCTATGTAGCTGCTTTACAGCCTGGATTGTTTGGTTCAGAATTGGTACATCAGAATTTCACAGATAAGACCTCAGTTTACAGTGTGGGCTTGATTTAAGCCACATGTTAACAATTTAAGGTGACTATTTAATAGTTGACTATTTGATTTTCATCTGCTTTCCTCCATTTATGTCGTTGCAGCATAACTCCCTATTTTACATTTATTTTTATTTGTGATCTGGTATTATATTTTACAACTGTCCTCCTCCATTCTTTTACCACTTCTCCCACCTCCCCCTTTGGCACTAATAATTGTCCAAAGTATATCCAGGCTGTCATCTTGTGTCACTGAGTTCTTGGGCACCTTCTCTTGTACAACTAAATCAAAATGTCAAATGGAAAGTTCTGGCAGAAAGTAAATAACTTAGGAGTATAGGTAATAACATCCTTGATCAGTAGAAATGTTAGTCCCAACAATGAGTACTCAGCCAGCATAATGTAGCTGTACAGGTGTGTGTGTGTGTGTGTGTGTGTGTGTGTGTGTGTGTGTGTGTAAGGGTTGTTTGTTTGTGGTATAATGGGTCCAAACTACAGGGTCATCAGTCCCTTTTTCCTTACGCAAACAAAGGCTCAAGGTAAAACACCGAAATTTAGTTTGGAAAATTAAAAAGGGGGTAAAAGGAATGGGTAACCACAATGAAACAGAAAATGAAAGAAATGAACAAAAAAGGGGAAAAACGCACACCACAAAGAAAAGCACAGGAAGGTATTAAAACCATAGAGCAGATGGTCTGGGCTAGCTGATCAGAAGAATAAAAGGGGATGAGCCAGCCACTCTGCAACAAACTAAAATGTCCAGCCCAAAAAGACAAGGCAACATGAACAACAAGGTAAACGAAACACAAAGAACGGGTGACAAGAGTGTTAAATCGCAGGGAGGGTGGAGGCCTCAGAGATAAGGCCAGACCCCCACCCTTAGATGGTATGACAACCCCCTCCCCTCATGAATAAAACAAAATGTAAAACTTGACCAATGCCGAGCCAGAAAAGTACAACAGATCCCCTGAGAGTGGCTTGCATGGATGACATTTGTTGTCTCCTTGATAACAAGGAGTTTATTTGGTGTACTGAGGGTGCGCCATTCAGTATCCCAGATTGCGAAAACTTGGTGGCAGAAGACCAATCACAAATTGGTCTCCGTCAGGCTGATCTCCAGAGTTGGTTTACTGGTAGCCTGTTTGGCCATGAGGTCAGCAAGTTCATTGCCCGGTATCCCGACATGCCCTGGGGTCCAAATGAAGGTCACAGAACCTTCACTGTTGCAGAAGGCACAAGGACTGCTGGATAGTCATTACAAAAAGCACTGGTCGAGAGCCTGTAGGCTACAAGGAGTCACTACAGACGACAAAGGACTCACTGGCACAGGAATGGATATGCTGAAGAGAGTGATAGATGGCAACCAACTCTGCAGTGAAAGCACAGCAGCCATCTGGCAAGGAGCACTGTTCAGTATGGCCAGTGAGCATAAGCAAAACCAACAAGACGGTTGACCATTGATCCACCTGTTTAGGGCATTTCTGAGCCCTTAAACTCACTGAGAAGGGAGAGCAAGTATCAATGGAGGGCCTCAGATGGAACTGAGCCTTTGGGGCCTTGTAATAGGTCCAGCCAAAGCCATGGCCAAGGTATGGACCACGGAGACAAAAGTGGAACTGTAGTGAAGGTGGTAGAGAGAAAGTGTCCAGTTCATTAACAAGCAACTGGACATGGACGGTGAGGGGATTCCCACATCTGGGTCGCCTTTTTGGGAGATGGAGTGCCATGTTGGGGATAAGAAGACGGTAATTTGGACAGCGAGGTGAACTGTAAATGTGGGCAGCATAATTATGCTGAGCGCTAAGAAATATTAGTTAGACTCATTTAATGTTCCCCTCCATGGGAAACTTTAGTAAAAGGTGAAAGATTTATTCATCTTGAAGGGAAACCAGTAAAACGTTCTCAGTGTACAGAGTCTTATTGTCTCCTCTGACCACATATCAAAGGCGAATTTCCTACAAAATCACTAAATAGTTAACCTGCATTTTTTCTCACTTTTGCTGCATGAAGGGACTTCTATTCCCAAATGTGAGTGGTTTTGTTAGCATTACTCAAGTTAACAATGGTGAAGATAAAACTACTGCAAAATTCAGTTCAAGCGTTAACAGATGGTAGGAAGTAATGGTTCATTTAAAATACTCTTACTGTGTCACTTTGATTTCTAATTTACAATTCACTGAACTTGTAAATTAGGAAGGAGATTTTTACTCTTAAAATCTGATTTTTTGTTGTGTGTGCTTCAGTTCCAAATCTCTCTCAGATCACGAAAGATGGAATTAATCTGTTATGGAAACAGTCAACTAGAATAATGTTAAGTACACCCATAACACAGCTCAATACATGATACTGAAAATTTTGTTATGTTGTGCTCAGCTACAGACACAGATCAGGCTGCAGTTTTCAAAAACTAAAAAAATTGTTTGATTTTACCTGTGGCAAATATAACAGGATCTGTCTTTGTGTACTGGACATCCAATACCACCTCCAATCCCATAAACATACTGATTGCTTTTTGAGGAGTGTTCAGCAAAATAAATGCCTGAAAGAAAAAATAAATATTTGTTTCTTCTGAAAAAACAACATTAATAGTAAAAATGTACACTCTGTAGTTCATTAGTTCAGGAGAAACATGGTGGTATCAAATCTAAGCCTTTTCAGTTCTGCTTAAGAAATAATCCACCGCAAATTTATTCTTCAATTACCAAATTTCTTGAATACCAAAGAAAATTTCCAAATCTGCATGTTATATTACATCATTACTCATTAGTGTAATTGCATTATTACGTCAGATTATTTAAAATAAAGGTTTATATGGCACCATGAAGTCGCAAAAATTACATATGTAAAACATATGTTACCTTTTAGCATACTTTAGATGTTACAAACTGAAGGTGGCTAAGCAACAAAGAGCAATCTTTAAATTCAAAAAATTATAGTTTAAAAAAGAAACAAGATGAAAGAAAAAAATGACAGAAGTAGTTGCCACATTCTAATGTGGATTTTCCATGCTAGTGCATCATCTCAGAGTGATTCACAACTTGGTTTGATTTGTGCGCCAGACTAATCTCTTCTCAAGCAGCGTTCTTTTAATGTAAGTGAACCAAGTGAAGTGATTCAAAGCATTTTTTCTTGGACCAATTCTCATGTTATTTATCTGTGGTTTTCTTACATTGCCTCAGGTGAATGCCTGGATAGTTTCCTTTCACTAGGCCCCTATTTCCGCACGGGGATTTGTCTTTGTCTTGTCGTAGATGTTGTAAGATAAATTCTGATTGTAGCATTCACTGAAGGGCACTGAGGGAGTCAGAGCAAATGACACAATTGAAAACCACGTGTCGCTGGACGTACTGCGTGGCCTGACACAGAGCGAAGAGCTCCGCAGTAAACACTGAGCCGTGTTCCAGAAGCTAATATCGAAAAACATCGTGCCAATGATGAAGGCACATCCAGAATGGTCAGTCTGAGAACAATCATACACAAAGGAACTATCATTAAGTTCTGTGAGGTTGAGAAACTTTTGGCAACAGAGCGAGCCCAAGTAGTGTCCTTATGAAGCAGATGAAGTCCAAGGAGAACATTGGCTGCCGCATGAAGCCAAGGTGGTGTAGGGTTCACACCCATTGGGAAAGTGGCAGGTAGCTGAAGTTACACAGCCACAGCAATAGCTAAAAGCAAACTCCAGAAGGTAACAGAGAAGAGGGACACACACCACACTGGCGATCACAGGAGTCATCGAAGAAGGAAGCATAGGATGGGTGGCCAGCCATGGCAGACAAACAGCATTCATATCTGCTGAGGAAAAAATCACAGAGGAATGACTCTGGTAGTTTGGCAGCTCCTGCATACAGACTCAACCAGGCTAGTGTAAAAGGCGCCAATGCCCAAACGGGTGCCACGATGGTGGATTGTATTGAGATGGCATAAGATGGACTGACATGCCGAATAGACAAGGCACCAATGCAAATTGAGGAGGGTGGTCCAATTTCCTCCCCAGGAAGTACCGCTGAGTTCACATAAGGCACTGAGGGACAGCCTACAGTGGGTGGCCATGTAAGACACCTGGGAAGACCAAGAAAGTTTCCAATCAGGCCTGAATCCCAGAAATTTCTTAGTTTCAATGAACAGACGAGCAACAGGCCCATGACATAAAGATGGTGGAAGAAATTTACTGCGCCTTCAGAAATTCACACATACAATTTTGTCAGTGGAAAAGTGAAAGCTATTATCGATGTTCCACGAGTAAAGCTGATCAAGACAACACTCAAGACACTGTTCAAGGAGACAAGTCTAAGGAGAACTGCAATAGATGGCAAAATCATCAACGAAGAGGAAGCCGGAGATGCACGGAGGGAGACAGGCCATAATAAGGTTAATGGCAACAGCAAAGACAATAACACTCTGGACAAAAACCTAAGGCACACCATTTTCATGGATAAAGGTGCTGACAAGGCAGAATCCATATGTACCTAGAAAACTCCGTCTTTTAAAAATTCCTGAAGGAAACAGGGCATGTGGCTTTTAAGCCCCACGTGTAGAGAGTATGTAAGATACCAGTCCTCCAGCAGGTGTCGTCGGCATTCTCCAAATCGAAAAACACAGCCAGTCTGGCATTTCCACAGAAAACCATTCATGACATTGATTGACAATGTGACAGAGATGGTCAACTGCAGAATGGCGTGCTCGAAATCCAAATTGTGCAGTGGTTAGTAAATTGTGAGATTCAAGTAACCACACCAGCTGGGCATGAATCATACATTCCACCACCTAGAAAACACAGTTGGCGATAAAAATGGGGAGGCAGCAAGAAGGATGGTGTTTGTCCTTACCAGGCTTAGGCATGAGTATGACAGTGGCTTCACGCCAGCATCTGAGGAACATGCCTTCTGCCCAGATGTGACTGCACATATGAAGGTGAAAGTGATTGCCTGTAAGAGAAAGGTTCTGCAAAATCTGAATGTGAACATTGTCCAGTTCTGGGGCGGAGGGTCGGGATGAAGCGAGAGCATGTTCTAGCTCCGTCACAGTAAAAGCAGCATTGTAGCACTCACAATTCTAAGAAGAGAATGGTATTGCTTGAGCTTCTTCCACTCGTTTCTGATGAAGGAAGGCAGAGTGATAGTGGGTGGAGCTCAAAATCTCTGCAAAATAGCGGCGCAAGGTGTTTGAGGCAGCAATAGGGTCTACTACAACATCATCTGTTACTGTCAGGACGGAAATTGGGGAATGCATCTTGATCCCAGAGAGCTGTTGAAGGTTGGCCCACACGACGGAAGATGCAGTGGAACTGTTAAAAGAAGTAGTAAATGAAATCCAGCGAGCTTTTTTGCTATCCCGAAGAATGAGATGACAGTGCACACACAACTGTTTATAATGAATGCAGTTTGCCATTGTAGTGTGACGGCTGAAAATGTGGAGAGCATGTCCCCTCTGCGGGAATTGTGTCGTGGCATGCCTTAGTCCACCATGGGACTGCAACACGGCACAGTAAGGATGAAGTGTGAGGAATGGAATGTTCTGTGGCGGCAAGGATAACATTGGTAAGGTACTGCACCTGGTCACCACAACTGGGGAAAAGTCATTCATCGAAGGTCACCAGGGAAGAGTAAATCCTCTAGTTGACCTTAGAATGCTATTATTTGGGTTTGCATGTAGGTGGAGTAGGAGTCAGCAAACTGATAGGGCACAGGAAATGGCCACTCGAGTACATGTCAGAGAGAATGGACACTCGAGATGACGGGCCAGCTTGGAAGTGCAGAAAGAGGCCCAAATAGGAATAGGTGTGCACGGAGTCTGAAAGGAATGTGGGTGCTCCAGTGCTATGGCAGTTGAGGTCGGGTTGATTGAGGTCAGCCAAGAGGGCATCTCTTGGACAGGTTCTGGGAGAGTCTAAGGGGAATGGTGCGCATTGAAGTCACTGAGCAGTAAAATGGGTGAGGGAGTTTCTCAATAAGCTGGAGGAAATTTGCCATGGCGACACCGAATGATGGAGGAATGTAAACGGTGCAAAGGGAAAAGGTGCAGTGAGGAAGAAAAATTTGGACTGCAACAGTGTGCGGACGGGTGTTCAGGGAGATAGTGTGACTATGAATGTCCTCTGGATGAGCAGCATGACTCCATGACTCCCCCATGAAAGGGAATGCCATCCTCGGAGGGGTGAAGGGAGGGTGTCAAACAGACTGGAAAGAAATTCGATAGGTCAAAGTGGTCATGAGGACGCAGTTTTATTTCCTGAAGGCAGAGAGCAAGATAACGCTGCAATTCAAACAGTAGCTGTAATTCCTCCTTGTTGGATCTCAGGCCGTATATGTTCCTTTGCAGGAAAGCATATGCTCCTTTGGAGTCATGAGGAGGAAAGGGGAGGAGGGAAAAAAATGAAGGAGTGTCACCTCGGCAGCTGCTGAGTGCCAGCCTTCGAAGATGCTCTGCTGTAGGGTGCATGGGCTAGAGGATCCTGCTCCATGAGATCTACAGAGGCATTGGCATTCTCCCCCCTGATCAGTCAGCAGAATCCAGGGCAGACAAATAGCTGACAGTGCACAAAGACGACACGGAGGTCGGCCAGGATAGGGTACTACATGGCGACACTGTTTAAGAGGATCTCCCGGTTGGCGAAGAAGACCGCATGCCTTTGTTTGATTTCTTGGAGCCTTTGCAGTTGACACATCACGATTCAGATGTTTGCTGGCTGGAGGGACATAAAATGTCTTTGTGGGAGCACTCCTTCTGTCCTTTCCAACCCACTGGTTGTGCAGCATATGATTTCGGCGTGTGAGGTGAAAATTTAGTGGCTTGTTGCACTGCTGGAGAAGGTAAAGGGGATGCTAGCATGGCAAGGGGGGATTTTACAACCACGATGCTGAATTTGAGGTCGCATGTCTTTGTGGCCATGTCCTTCATGGCGCAAGAGGTAGCAAGAACAGTACTTTAAGTGCTGGATGGTAAAACACAGGATTTCTGACTAGCCAACATCTTGTGAGCAATAGAGTAAGGCACTTTTTCCTTCACCCAGGTCTCTTAGACGGCCTGCTTATCGAGATGCTTGGGACAATCTCCAGAGGAGGCTGCATAGTCGCCATTGCAATTGATACAGCATGGAGAAGGAGGCTGACAGTCGCCCTCAGGAGCATCCCTATCACAGATTACACATTTGGCCAGGTGTCAAGAGGAAATTGGGAGTGTGGTTGTAGCTATGACAATGGTAGCAACACATCGGATTCAGAATCTATGGTCAGACCATGATAACGTCACACCGTGCTACTCTAACAAATGTGAGAAAAGAGTGTGTGTGGGCACTAAGGATGCGTCTACTCTTTTCATCACCTGATGGACTGGAATGACACCCTGGATTTCTGTCTTGATCAGACCATTGAGCAGCCTAGTGTAAATAACACCGCGTGAAGAATTCAGCATTTGATGGTCTCGACACAAACAGGATAGCTGTGGAGGAGTGAAGTCGCATGCAGTTATTGTGCTTGAGAATCACAAGCAGTCTCCAAAAGAAAAGTGCCATTGCGTAAATGACAGCAGGATTTCACAGTGCCAGCAACTGCATCAACACCTTACTGAATAGTAAATGTATTTACCATAGCAAAGGACTGAGTCTTCAGTATGCGAAACAACAAAGAACTGAGGTGCAAATGGGAGGGTCTTTGATTTGTTAGCCTCATTCCATTTACGTTTTGTGATGTAGACTAAGAAGGAGATGTTTGGCTAATTGCAAGAATATCCCCCAGGATTGCCAGCGTCTCCAATGGTGCTCCTTCCAACTGGGATGGGGGAGGAGGGGGTCCTCAGAGGTGGGCTCACCCACATTAGGTGATTGTTCACTCCCCAGGTCACACCTCCCAAACACTGATAATTTGGGAAGGTAACAGCTCAGGCAATAACCCCTACCTGGGCCTGGCCTTTACCAGAGGGTACACGCGAACCCTACCTGTTGACCCGGGGTTGGCAATTGCGCGTCACGCAGTCACCTGTCAGGTGCCAGACGTGTGGGCCAGCCTTCAGGAGCGCACTGGGAGGAAGAATAAAAAGAAGAACTTCAAATGCCAAAGCAGAGGATGGATAGGAGAAGGGGAACAAAGAAGGAAAACGGAATGAAAAAACAGTGAAATGAACTGTTCTGGGGTCAGGCTACTGAAAATGCAGAACACATTCCCAAAAACATCACAGACATGTTTCCCAAGGGAGAGAAAAAGGAATAGGAAGAGGGTAGACATGCAGCACAGACAGGAAAAGATGCTGCAAAGACTAGAGCCCCATGGTAGCCAAGCACGTACTCTTCAAAGAGTGGTGAGGCCCTTGGGGAGCTCAGTCAGTTATAGGTGTGGCCTTAAGTTCAATGAGGAACAAGAAAGAACAGCTTGAAAAATAAAGGAAGGAAGGTTATGGTTTAAAATACTACTGATGACAAGATCATGAGAGAGATGGGGAAAGGGGGGTGGGGAGAAGGAAATTAGTTGCATCCTTATCAAAGGAAACACCCTGGAATTAACATTAACAGAATTAAAGACACACCTATAAAACAATCTGTCCACTGATTTCTTGTTGAAAGTATAAAGGGGTCTAAGTACATAGTAAGAGTGTTACAATAACCTATGGAGCAGAAAAAAACATCAAACTTTATTCATTTAATAACTGAAGTTCACCATGTATTAAGTTTAATTTACAAGTCTCCTCCTGTTCACTTAAGAAGCCTCAAGCCTGGTGGATTCTTATAATTCAGCTGTAATAAGTGACCAACAGAGTTTCAGTAAGTATTGTACACTATGTGATCAAAACATACGTTTTTCATATTAGGTGCACTGTGCTGCCACCTACCGCCTGGTCCTCCGTATCAGTGACCTCTGTAGTCATTAGACATCGTGAGAGGCAGAATGGGGTGCTCCACTTTGAATGTGGTCAGGTGGCTGGGTGTCACTTGTGTCATATGCCTGTACGCGAGATTTCCACACTCCTAAACATCCCTAAGTCCACTGTTTCCGATGTGATATTGAAGGGACCTCATCTGTTGACTGACAGAGACCGCAGACAGTTGAAGAGGATCGTAATGCATAATAGGCAGCAATCTATCCAGGCCATCACACAGGAATTTCATACTGCATCAGGTCCCACTGCAAGTACTATGACAGTTAGGCGGGAGGTGAGAAAACTTGGATTTCATGGTCGAGCGGCTCATAGGCCACACACCACGCCAGTAAATGACAAACGACACCTCGCTTGGTGTAAGGAGCATGAACATTGGACGATTGAACAGTGGAAAAACTGTGTGGAGTCACGAACCAAGGTACACAATGAGGCGCCCAATGGCAGGGTGGGGGTACGGTGAATGCCCGGTGAATGTCATCTGCCAACGTGTGTAGAGCCAACAATAAAATTCGGAGGTGGTGCTGTTATGGTGTGGTCATGTTTTTCATGGAGGGGGCTTGAAACCTTTGTTGTTTTGTGTGGCACTATCACAGCACTGGCCTACATTGATGTTTTAAGCACCTTCTTGCTTCCCACAGTTGAAGAGCAATTTTGGGATGGCGATTGCTCCTTTCAACACGATCGAGCACCCATTCATAATGCATGGCCTGGGGAGGAGCGGTTATACGACATTAACATCCCTGTAACGGACTGGCCTGCACAGAGTCCTGACATGAACCCTACGAACACGTTTAGGATGTTTTGGAACGACGACTTTGTGCCAGGTCTCACCAACCTACATCAATGCCTCTCCTGAGTGCAGCACTCCGTGACAAATGGGTTGCCATTCGCCAAGAAACCTTCAGCACGTGATTGAAGGTGCCTGCGAGAATGGAAGCTGCTATCAAGGCTAAGGATGAGCCAACACCATACTGAATTCCAGCATTACTGATGGAGGGCGCCATGAACTTTTAAGTCATTTTCAGCCATGTGTCCGGACACTTTTGATCATATAGTGTGTAATTCATAAGAAACTTGGCAACACTTCTAAAAGTGTGCTATCTCTCTAATATCCCATAACCAATATTAATTCCTTTAAAAATACACTGCTGAATACATACCTGCACCAAACATGCCTCCAATGTAGGCATGTCGCTCATCAAAGCCCTTTTGTACAATTGCATTTATGAACGGTGATCCATGAAAAAGCATTCGTTCATTAGGCTGATTCACATTTTCTTCAGCCACCTCTTGCCGTCGATGTGAATATCTCTCCCAGAGCTTTCTATTCTGCACTTTCTGAATCTGAAATTAAAATATTTGTATATTAAAAGTCAACTACCTTCAAATGCAAATGCCTGTCATATGCACTAAATTAAGATTAAGTTAGGATTTAAATACAAACAACTGAAAGGTAGTTAGAGGATGGCATAATTTTGAGGGAATTTTCAGAAAATAAGGTATTTAAATTACTATGGTAAAGGGGTAATTACCCTGACAATATTATATCTACAAAAAACTCCACCAGAATGACCATTATCTCTGTGTTCCCTAATTGTTGACTGCATCTCTTCTTCAACAGCTAGAAATTCTTTGTCTTCAACTAGAAGATCAACCAATAAAGTGCCAGGATTTGAAGGAGTCATCCACAGTGACCCTAAGAGAAATTACAGATAATGTTAGTGGAATAATGTAAAACAAAACAAAATCAAATAAAGTGTAATGAAATTTTTTGGAAGACTGTTCCAAGAAAAACAGTGATAAATACTATAAATTAACTAACAAACACAGTTGTGATCACATTTAAGTTGTTTATTTTTACTTTTAGATGACCGATTTCGATCTTCTAAGACACCATCTTCAGATCTTACAATCCTTGATAGCAACTGGAACCGTTGGTACCTGTGCAGGTGTGGAGAACACTGCTGTCTTCAAGGAATGTAAGATCTGAAAATGATCCCCTAATGATTGAAACCGGTAATCTAAAAATAAAAATGAACAACTTAAATGCGATCATGACTGCATTTATTAAAAAGTCTTATGAATAAATACTCACCAGCACTCGCACACAGCTTATCAATCCCTTTAATAAGTTTGTGCCTGTACCCATAAGCACTTACACCAACTTGTTTGAGATCTTCGTGACCCATTTCAGCCAGAATGTCAAGAGTTATCTGCTCCCGTTCAAACAACTCGAGGAGATGTTCTAATCCAAGACTGCAATACAGAATGATATATCTATTATACTCTTAAGAAATGAATTCACGTACCCACCAATCACCCCAAATTCCATACTAAATGTAAACAACAGAATTGTATACAAAAGGTATTTAGTGTAATCAACATTTCTAGAAAGGATTTCCGTTTCATTTACTGGGTTTAATAATGCTGAGAAGTAAGTTCTTCCTTATGTGAAGTAATAACAGGGAATGGAAGTGGCCTTGTTTGTTTAAGTAACTACTGTGTACAGATGCACCTAGATTGATTCACCACTCTCTCACTATGATTCGAAATACAGTGCTTCAGAATAAGAAAGTGAGTTTTGTACTATTTATGTGCCAGAATTCTCCTTCAATGTGTCTGACAACTGCAATTAAATTTAAAATGCTGTTGTAGGTGGATACATGTCACTTTCACATGCCAATAACACACCAACATCTAGTATTTTATAAAAACACTGAACATTTAACTTATTCTGGCTAACAATTAATAACTAATAAGAACACTAAAACATTAGACTACAAAATTAATCTTAGGCATTACAGATTAATTGGTTGCAAGGAACTGCTTCACAGCAACCAATGGACCTTCCTAATGTCCCTTAAATGACCGATAGCAGGTGATAACTCAGTTTGTTAACAAATCATAAAAAACAGGCAATAATAATTAGTTACATTAAAATAAAACCATTACATAATTTTTTCAGATATATTCTGTCAGTCAGATTTGTCCAGGCAAAGAATTCCCTGTACAGTGTAAATGTTACACTTATGTGATATAAAACATAAATAAGTGGAACAATGAAGTATAGATTTCCATGATAAAATGAGTGATGAAAAGTGTGAGTACAACCAAAATTTGACTCCAGTGTTAAACTTAGTGTTCTCACTAACAAATCACCCCTGCCAAGTAATAATGTTGCAGAAATTGACTTGCTGGCTTCCATTAAACTATTGTTCTCATTCAAGCATATATTACAACTGAACGACATAAAGGCTAGTGACATATTGATTCAAGGAACAAAATAATCAGCAATTGCCATCGATAAAGAGATTTCAGTTGTGTGGTAAGAGACGAACTGGTATACAAAGCTGTGGAACATTTGGCTCTCAGCTAGAAAAATGAAGAGAGGCAAAACAATCATACATTTCCAGAGACAAAATGATCTGTTGACGATTAGTATGGGCTTCAAAAAGAGAAAAAATAAAACTGTGTACATGGAAAAGCTTGGAAGAATGTATGCACAAGCAGTTTGACTACATAATAATAATAATAATAATAATAATAATAATAATAATAGTAATAGTAATAGCATACATTCTGTAGAAGCCTGATGCAAGCAAATGTTATATTAAACCAGTTTCCTAACAGCAGAAGTATAAACATATCTGGAACCAACCAAAGACGTAGGTAAAAAGAAATCAAAATTTACAGAAACTAAGGAAGGCTATTCCAGATGTGGTAGGTACAATGTCAAGACAGAATGGACCACATTTCAGGGCATAATTTTAGGAGGTACAGCCTTGTCGAAATAGCTGATTAACACATTCAAGACCAGGATAGAACTAAGTGACAACAGCTGTACTTCTAAGTTGTTTTTTGGAGGGATCAGTAGTACCAGGACTGCATGTGATGGCCCAGGGAATCAGCTTGTGAAGTAGGCTGGTGGGGTAATTCTCTCTAGTGAAGGTGAGGTGAGAATGGTGTATTGCTGAAAAAAGTCTGCATTTGAAATAATAAGTTCGTCTCAAATGCCAAGACTGTGTGGAAGGGAACAATTGACACGGAAGGATAGTAACTGTCAAAATGTAAGAATTGCTGTTCATTAGTTGGTTTAATGCGTACAGAAGTGTTAGCTGACCCTCAGTGAGAATGAGGTCGACTCAAGGAAAGTGGCATGGGACTTGGAAAAGGGCAATATGAAATTTAATTGGGAGAATGTATTTGGAGATGGCAAAATTTTTAACGGATCAGCCTCACCATGGGTCCACAGGACAAAGATGTTATCAATATATCTCAACCAAACCAGGGGGGGCTGAAGGCTTATAGATTGAAGGAAAGTCCCACCCAAGCAACCTATGAAAAGATTGTCCCATGGCTGTTCCTCTGAAATGTTTGTCCCTAAAATGTAAAACAGTTGTCTGTAAGTATGAAGTTGGTTACAGCAAGTGAGAAGGATGTCATAGGTTTGGAATCAGGTGTCTACTGGTTGTGGTAATGTTTAGCAGCAGGCAGACCATGTACATAGCAGATGTTGGTATAGAGGGAGATGGCATCAATGGTGATAAGTGATGTGTGTGATGGGGACAAATTTCAGACAATCTAGGAAATGGTTGGTGTCATTAACATAGAAGGGGATTCTTTGAATTAGGT
The DNA here is from genome assembly GCF_021461385.2 of Schistocerca piceifrons. Classification (NCBI taxonomy): domain Eukaryota; kingdom Metazoa; phylum Arthropoda; class Insecta; order Orthoptera; family Acrididae; genus Schistocerca; species Schistocerca piceifrons. The sequence continues at coordinate 552,510,287 of NC_060143.1, forward strand.
TCAGGTACTGACCAACTAAGGCAGATGTAACTTCAGTGGGTGCTTTGAAGATAGTAACGATAGGGCAGCCAGGATGATTAGGTTTGTGGATCTTAGCAAGAAGGTAAAAGATGGTAATAAGTGTTCTGGGTGGGGTAAGAAGTTCTATGGACTAAGATGTTAGTTCCTGTGAGGGACCTGATGTTTTAAGGAGTGTCTGTATGTCAGTTGGAGGTAGATGCTGTCAATAGAGTTGTCAGACAATTAGTGTATTCCCACTGGTCAAGTACCACAGTGGTAGTTCCCTTGTCTGCCAGGAAGATCATGTTGGTGTCATTATGTTTTGGGGAACAAAGAGCTTGGAGTTCTGCAAAGGACAAGTTAGGATCATGTTGTAGGGAGCTGAGAAAGGGTTGTGAAGCAGTGCTGGATTTTAGGCATTCTTTGAATGTTTGTAAGGGGTGATTTTGAGGTAGTGGTGGTGGATCAAATTGGAATTGTGATCGGAACTTTTGAAGGTTTGCTGTTGGAAAGGATTTGGGATTGGATTGCAAAGTGATATTTCCATTTGAAATTAAGTGTGAAAGGAAGTTTGTTCTTCACCAAAATCAACACAAGTAAATGTACTTTTAGGGGTGTAAGTGAGACCACTGGATAGTATAGATAATTCAGGAGGGGAGAGTGTCATAGACGAGGCAGAGAATGCTGAGCTGTTGTAGCAGATTATTAGGATCACGAGTTACCATTGCTCTGGAAGGCAGTGGTGAAGGATGGGGAATGTTAAGAAGGTTGACTAAGCTCACTTTGTAGGATAGTAGAGGTCATTATTGATGCGGCTGTTTAGGCAACTGGAGAGGGGCAGGAAGGGAAACACCACTGTTGAGATATTTTAGGAGAAGGCAAGACAGCTTTCTGAGGTTAAGCCTGGCCTATTGTTGTAGTTTGGCAGTGGATACCATCCAACAGAACTTGAGACGCAGGTAACTGCAGGATTTTGTGGCAGAAGAGAAGTCTGGTGGAGCGGAAATTGGCAGTGATGTATATAGGTCACAGATTACCATAGCTGGGTACGTGAAAGAGAGTGCTGTATTTGAAACTGTGAGAGGATGGTGTACAGTAGGATTGCATCCAGAAAAAGGGACTTTCGATGGTGTTACTCCTTTGAGGGTAACTCCCTGGGACAAGCAAGTTTCAAGAAACAGAATATGAGACCTCAGTTTCAAACAATGGAAAAATGGATGGAATAATGACAATGTTATAAAAAGGATAGTTGCTACTCGCCGTATAGCGGAGATGCTGAGTCACAGATAGGCCAACACAAATACTGTAAAATAAAGCTTTTTGCCAAACAGCCCTTAATCAGACTAGAGAAAACACACACATGCGCATGTTATGACGTCTGGTTTCAGAAGTGGGTGGGGATCAGTATACTTTGCCTATTAACATGGTACTGCAAGAGGAGGGGATACAGTTTCGGTGCCCTGTGTTGTGTTGCCAATTAGAAAATCATATTGTTGCAAGCACTCACAGCTCACTAATGCTTAATTTTTAATGTGACATAACTTGAGATTGTTTCACATATTCCCAGATATTAACAACAGTTTAAACTGTAACAATACAATCATCAGAAAAATTGGATGTTGTAGATATACTTTACAATATAAAAGAGTATAAAGTATGAAAATTTTGGTTATGGCACTGGTGACAGCCATAGGAAAGATTGGTTATTGGTGTAACTATCATTTGTTTTCCAAAGTTACACGATTTTTGTTGAGCCAGCAGAGGGCCCAATTGGATAAGAATTCTTGGGCATCCCTGAGAAATCCAAAAGTGCACCACAGCTCATGAGTTAACCTGCACTCAGTGAAGTAACCCACATATTAACGGTAGCTGTTTTATTTAGGCCTACTGTATGTGCTACAGTACCATAATTGCTGTATTTCTGATGACCTTGAAAACTGGTAGCATGAGCGAAAGAAAGATGAAAAAGCCTTTCTATGGTGTAATAACTATGAATATTATGCACAATTCATGAAAATAGTAATATAATGAAAGTGGATACTGCTACATCTACCTTAAATTCTGTCATAGTGAAGGTAAAGGAAACTGAAGGCAATGCAGGTGTGTTCGGAATTTCTACTAATAAGTAGATAAGCATTCAGAGCAAGAAATACAAAGATGTAGTTGAAAATGGTTTGTTGCAGTGGTTCAGGCAACATAGAGCAGAAGGCATTCCTGTCAGTGGCCCAATGCTTTGTGAAAATGCAGCAGAATTGACAGTCTCACTCAGTATAGAAAATTTCAGTGCTTCATCAGGTTGGCTGCATAGATTTAAGGTTAGACATGGTATCAGTTGTCCGAATGTGTGTGGCGAAATCAATAGTGTTGATCCTGAAACAGTGCGAGGATGGAAAGAAACCTGCCTGTAAGAAACAATGTCCCAATATGTTCCTCCAAACATTTCGAATGTCGATGAGATGGATGTAATGCCTAACTGCAATTCAGCATACAAAGGCAAGAACTGCCTTGGACGGAAACAAAGTAAACAACATCTAACAGTTCTGTTTTGAGTTAACAGTGATAGCAGTGAGAAGATGCATCCCACTTTAGATGGGGAAATTTGCTGAGCCATTCTGTTTTAAACATTTTCCCACAATATACGATAATAACAAGAAATTGTGGATTACAACAAAAGCTAGCTTCGAAGGATAGATGCTAAAATGGGTGCAGCAGGCTGGGAGATTTTATTGTTTGTACACAGGTGTGCACTAAATCCTCCCCTTAATCCCTATTTGAGAAAAGTGACTGTGGAATACTTTACAATGAATTGCACAAGTGTACTCCAGCCCCTTGAACACATAATTTCAAGTTGCATTACTGCAAAATGCTCCTGTAGTGGTGTCAAGTATGTAAACGTTGGAGGAGGGGAAGAAATGAAAATATGTACTTTACAAGTTAAATTTTTATTTGCAACTTTTTACTTATTGTACTACCAGAGCCAAAAGACACTGTTGGGAAACTATTAATGGATGTTGTTTTTTTCTGATAGGCAATGCACTATGTCGCAGCTTCATGGCACAGAGTCTCGAATATTGCCACTGGGAACTGTTTCTGAAAAACTTGATCTGGAAATGAAGTCGATGATTGCGATGGGAATGATAATACTGATGATATTTTGCCTAATGACAAAGAACAGAATCTACCTGAAGAGCAGGCACTATTTGTGAATCACATCAAGTCTGATGAATACTTCATCACTACAGAAGCAATGACTATCTCTGAGACAGGTTAACATGCATCTCAGTACTTCGGCGAAGATACTGGAGGACGGTACAGAAGAGCCTCAGAATTTCTCCTGACTTAACGATGCAGTAAATGTGTTACAAAAAAATTAAACAATTGTGACACCCATAACACTTCTGACGAAATAATAACAGAGTTATCTCATTTAAAGGGTACAGTGTATGCAGCAGTTGCAGCATAGGAAAAAAAGGTGAAAATTATGGAGTTTTTTTACGAAATGGCATCCCTGTGATACCAACGACCCACAGTCCCTCCTTAAAGCCTCAGGCCTGTCACAAGGACTAACACCTCAATCCATAGAACTTCTTACCTCCACTCAAACCACGCACTTCCACCTTTTACCTTCTTTCTAAGATCTAAAAAATCATTCCATCATGGTCATTCCATAATTGCTGGCTTCAAAGCACCCTCTGAACATATATCTGTCTTTTCCAATCAATACCTGCAACATATATAGTACAAAGACTTCCCTCCTATATTAAGGGGAGACAGTGGCAGTCTTGCACTGATATCTTCGTAAATCCATATCTCTGACATTATTTATTCAATCTCACTGAAATTTTGCACACTTATGTATAGGATCCAATGTGCTTTAAACAATTTGTACAGAATTTTTAATAAAATTTTAATGCTGTAAGATAATTTTGAATTTTCTCTTACGTTATTATTTTAAGGTACACTTTTTCATTACTTACAGGTCAATTTGGCAAATTTTTTCTATGTCAAAGTAATCTACACTAATAAATGTATAATTAACTGCAGTAACTTTTCGGTAAATTATTTCTACACTGAAGAGCCAAAGAAAATGGTATACCTCCCTAATATCATTTAGGGACCCTGCTAGCACGCACAATTGCTGCAATAAAAAATGGCTCTGAGCACTATGCGACTTAACTTCTGAGGTTATCAGTCGCCTAGAACTTAGAACTAATTAAACCTAACTAACCTAAGGACATCACACACATCCATGCCCGTGGCAGGATTCGAACCTGCGACCGAAGCGGTCGCTCGGTTCCAGACTGTAGCACCTAGAACCGCATGGCCACTCCGGCCGGCTGCTGCAACACGATGTGGCATGGAGTTGTCCAATGTCTGGAGGGAACCGACACCATGAATCCCGCAAGGCTGTCCATAAATCCATACAAGTACAAGGGGATAGAGATCTCTTCTGAACAGCACATTGCAAGGCATCTCAGATATGCTCAATAATGTTCATGTCTGGGGAGTATGGTGGCCAGCATTAAGTCTAAACTCAGAAGAGTTTTAATGGAGCCACTCTGTAGCAATTCTGGATGTGTGGGGGTGTCGCATTGCCCTGCTGGAATTGCCCAAGTCTGTCAGAATGCACAATGGACATGAATGGATGCAGGTGATCAGGCAGGATGCTGAAGTATGTGTCATCTCTAAATGTATCAGGGGTCACATATCACTCCAACTGCACACGCCCACCCCATTGAACAGTCCCCTGCTGGCATGCAAGGTCCATGGATTCATGAGGTTGTCTCCATTCCCGTACACGTCCATCTACTCGATACAATTTGAAACAAGACTCGTCCAACCAGACAACAAGTTTCCAGTCATAAACTGTCCAATGTGTCGTGCAGTCATCAAGGGTACACAGGTGGGCCTTCAGCTCCAAAAGCCCATCTGGGTGATGTTTCGTGGAATGGTTCGCATGCTGACACTTGTTAATGGCCCAGCACTGAAATCTGCAGAAATTTAAGGAAGGGTTACACTTGTGTCACATGGTTTGCATGCTGACACATGTTAATGGCCCAGCACTGAAATCTGCAGAAATTTGCAGAAGGGTTACACTTGTGTCACATTCTCTTCAGTCGTCGTCGATCCCGTTCTTGTAGGATCTTTTTCTGGCTGCAGCAATGTTGGGGACTTAATGTTTTACTGGATTACTAATATTCACGGTACACTCATGAAATGCTCGTATGGCAAAATCCCCACTTCATGGCTGCCTCAGAGATGCTGTGTCCCATTGCTCATGTGCCAACTACAACACCACATTCAAACTCATTTAAATCTTGATAACCTGCCATTGTAGCAGCAGTAACCAATATAACAGTTGCACCAGACACTTGTCTTATATAGGAATTGCCAACCGCAGTACCACACTCTGCCTGTTTACGTATCTCTGTATTTGAATACACATGCCTGTACCTGTTTCTTTGGCACTTCAGTGTATTATTTTCTAACATTTTGGATTTGAACATTTTTAATGGGCAAGTTTTCCATATATTATTTCTCACAAAAATGTTTAAAATTTTGTTCCACTTAAATATTGCTTCCATATAAAAGAATAGGTGTGCCGAATTTCACTAAAATCCTTCCAATAGTTTCTGGTATATATGTTCCTGAAAGGAGAAAACCTTAAGTTGCAAAAATATAGTTTTAAAGTTTGGATGAAATGTTTTAAAATTTTTAAAAATCACAACTTTGCTAATACTGCCCATACCCATATCCCAATTGTTGTTCATCATTCCCTGCAGCTCTTTTAGCTCCTCTGGTCCTTTGCATAGCAATTTTTTCTATGTTCTGTACTGAAGTCTCGGCCTTCACGATTGGCTGCTCTTCGATGATCTGCAGTATCTGCTCTGTAAAGGCTCCAGCTGTAAAGCCCAACTTGCTGAGGATGGAAGGTCTTGCCACATTCCGATCACTAAACACTGCTGCAGCTTCCAAAGCAGAAATTTTCACTACCAAATTTGAAACACAGTGTTTGGCCATCTCTTTCAAATAAGAGCACTGAAACTTTCATTTGAGTTCCGCATTCTTCTAGCAGTTCTGGTGAAAACAGTGCTCAAAAAGTTGGTTTAATGGCCACTGCAACCACATAAATGAGGTTATTTTTATGGCTGTAAGCTTCCCCACTGTCCTTGCTTTTCAGAATTTTGCAACATTCATTAGAACATAGGTCATGTTGAGATGGTAGTGTCTGTCAACAAGTAATGAAACCAAATGGCCCATACTGCCTTCCTCATACTATCCAAATCTGTGAGGTTATTTCTAATTGCATCACCATAATAGACTTGCAGGCTGTCAGTTCCCTTCTTTGTTAGTGACTTTTTACCTTCCAGTGGCTTCCCATCCTCTCTAGTAGCTTGCCTTTATTATCTGCAACAAGTCATCCAAGTCATCCACCCATCTTCTTCTGAATATGAACTAAGCACTCCTGTTTTTCAATAGTACAGTCTTTTACATAGGGCTGACTTTCATTTACATTCGTGAAAGCACTAGAATCTCTAGCAGTAGTGTAGGGAAATGGGTGCAGAAGGAGCATAGTGTCAGACCATGGGTGTTTTTCTTTTTAAGGGGGGGGGGGGGGAGGGGGGTTTAAAGCTATTCTATGTGTGGTGGGTAAAATGTCAGAGTGGACTTCATTTCAGAGCATGATTACAGAAAGTCACATACTTTTCAAAGTAGTTGATTAATACATTGAAGATCAGGATAGTACTGAGTGACAAGAGCTGTAGTCCAAGTTGGTTTTTGCAGGAATCAACAGTACCAGGATTGGATGTGACGGCTCAGGAAATCAGCTTCAGAACTAGACTAGTGGGGTAATTACATCCTGTGAAGGCTGAGACGAGAATGGTGGTGTATTGCTGAAAAGAGTCTGCATCTGAACAGATACGTTTGCCTAGGATGCCAAGGCTGTATGGGAGGAAAGATGGTGATTGTCAAAACGTAAGTTCTGCTGTTTATTAGTTGGTTTAGTTTGTACAGAAATGTGTAGGTGGCCCTTAGTGAACCGTCATCCTGCTGAACGCTAGTTCAGTGTGCTAACCACTGTTCCGCCTCACTCAGTGTACGAAATAAGTAAGTATGCCACTAGATCCCATCTAGACTTTAGTGTCTCCTGCAGACATGTGTGCTATTGTTGAGTATTTGTCCAATTTTGAATTCGATTCAATTCCGAGTGCAAATGGATTCCAGCAAACTGCAGTTTAAACGTGGCAGATGTTCATAAAAAGCCAAACTATGCATTATACATTCCCATGGTTGGCTGCATAATAAAATTTCTGCCTATTCAACACTCCTCTCCACACACATAATTCTCAGCCAAGCTGGGTCACTGCCCCCTCTCCAAATTTCCATAGAGCTGTGCTTGAGCGACAGTGAAACATGGATGGCAGTATCTTCTAGAGTGCTGGTCATATGTACAAACAGCAACTAATACATAAATAATAGATCACAATCACTATTCAGTTCAATTATCAATCTTTTGCTAATCCCACAATCTAGTGATGCCCATTTGTACCATCTTCACAAGGGGTTTTCCACTTTAATTTATTCAAATGCAACAATTGCAGTAAGTTTGTTGGACATTTTATTCTGGGTTAATTTTCCTTCTCATTTCATCTGAATTTCATAATCATATTCTAAAGCTGATTAAAAGCTTGTAACCATTTTCTCTAATATTCTAACATGTGCAGCAATTGGAATTTCTCTTTTGTAACCTATTTGGTACATTATTAGTTTGTCACTCACAACAAAATGAAAGACTAACCTGGATTCCAGTATCACATAATGGTTTTTGAAGGACAAGATTTTCACCTTTGAATGTTACCTTCACTTCAAAAGTGGCATAAATATATGTTTATGGTACCCATACATGTATGACAATGTTTACTGCAATCCTGTTCAAATACAACAAAAGTTTGTAAGTTGATAGAATTTCTTGTTATTTCCTCCTGTGTTTCAGTCAACTGTCAATCTTTAAGCAGAGCATTATATTGTTGTGGTGGCTAGTTCATATTTTCTTGGTCCCCCTTGCACTAGCACAGCAAGTCAAATGTCATGTGATTGATTGAGCAAGGTCGACATTGTATCGAGTGCTTCAGCATATCGGGAATTCTCAAGCCTATTCAAATTCAAGTATTGATTGCTATCTCCTACCCTTCAGGACTGTTCATAACAAATTTGTAAACACCCAAAAATTCATCTGTAAATGTAAGATGATCCCCATATTAATTTATTAAACAATGTAACAATGGTTGACAACTGCAGCAATACTTTAATCTGCAAATATAAGACAACCCCGTATTTTTTGAATGATGAATTTGGGGGGGGGGGGGGGGGGGGGGGGGGGAACATTGCCTCGTATTTGTGTAAATACTTTTAATAATGCCATCACTCAAATTCCACCATCTGAGACAATGGACTACTTTTGCATCTTGGTACATGTTTTGTAATAACTAATCTCTATGACAGTCCTGCAGAACAATTACAAAAATCCTCTTTACCTGTGATTGCGGTATTATTTGATGTAGAGTTTGAGCAGGACTGTGAAGATAATCCACATTAATGTTAAGCTGTTGGTGTATGATAGTGTATTGCATAACAGGACTCCAAGACGTTACCTTAGGTGCATCTAACTGCCAACAACAGCTCTCACTTAGATTCCAATAGCTTTGGACTCATCACATTTAATGAGTTGGGGGAGAAGGAATCATAAACGAGAATGTGAAATGGGTATAAATGTAGCGATACCATATCTTATGTATAAATTCAATATTAGGATTATACCTGTCATCTAATTATAACATCTACTTTATAGGTTACAACAACTGTAGTTGGTCACTGCATTACTATGCTACGATTCACCAATGAAAATGGGCATAACACTACAAACATACTTTGCATCATGGAACAATTAATGAATACTATAGTGGGATGAAATTAACATTTGCTTTTGAAAGAGAGAGAGAGAGAGAGAGAGAGAGAGAGAGAGAGAGAGAGAGAGACCCTAAAGCAGCTGTACCAACTTACATACCCAATCCCATAAACCAACAGCAACTTAAGTCACTATAAAGTTGTTCACAGGATGCTCCAATCTATGGTGTGTGTGTGTGTGTGTGTGTGTGTGTGTGTGTTTTAACTTGTGCTGTTCATTTGGTAGAGCAGATGTAACACAAAAAACCTGTACCTTTGTAAGAATCCTGCAACTGTTGTTATTGACCCAATATCTTGTGACAGTCCTTCCTGTTTGACAGTTTCAGCAGAACAACAACCTTCAGCATTAGGCATCGGCGAAAGACAACCCCGTGACATGGGGATACAAAGTGTCATGGATGCACCCGAGGGCATTATCACAGTCTCTGTAGGTGCTGGAGGAGACAATGCAACTGCAAGGGGTGTAGATGTTGGTCCCATAGCTATGGAGGGAGGACGGGATGGAGGCGCAGATGCAGGTACTGTAGGAACATTTTGTTGGGATGCCATTGCATCCTGCAACAGACATCGCACGTCTTCAGCAGATGCCAAGTCCAATGGCGTTTGACTTTCCTGATTCTTCAGAAAAGGATCGGCCCCATGTGCCAGCTGCAAAAGATACATATGTTGGAAACAGTTAGCAGCTATTTTCGAAGCCACAGTTTTTTTAAATAACAATTTTTAAAATTCTGATCATGAGTAAAAGCTCTCTATGTTCAAAAATAAAGTACACAGTAATTTAAACATAATACTTGGCAAGATGAACTGGTAACTTGCCAGTAGTGGGAACTTTGTCATATGATTAGGTTTAGTCACATTCCAATTCAAAGTGGTGTGCATTGTTATTTCAAAGAAGAGTGAGAAGTGATCACAAAAATCAAACACAGAAAATACCTTCGCAGCAAGTTGTGACAACTTGCTGTTAATGTCAATAATTTTATTAACAACGAGGACAACAAAGGAGTGTTAGTGCCAACACAGAAGGTAATGGACGGTACAAGTAAATGTTGATAAGCAAAACTTAAGTAAGTCAATGGTGTCCATATTACAGGCGGAGGGACATGACGTCAAGTGTGGCAGGACTTAAATATCTGCCCCAAAGCGGATGCTTTTTCTGTGAGTAATGCTACTTTGGTGACTTCTGCTGCTTCTATATTCAAGTAGCTTTTCAGTTGGGGACACAAGGCTGAGTGGATCTCCTTCCAGACCTTTCCACCACAAACAGATACAGCACAGCATCAATTATCAAAACTAACTGTTTGGAAAACCAGTTTCTTCAGATACAACTGTATACTTTTATTTACGAATTTACAAATAAAAGCTACATATATTATCATGAATCTTTCTCATTATTACAAAAACAAGCACAATAGGAATGCATAGAATTAATCCTTAAAGAATCCACAATTTTCATCTGTCTACACAAGACTGCCAGCTTAGGAGCAGCTAAGTCCCACACTTTTTTCAGGACAGATATCTGACACTTGGTGCTCGCCATCATCTTTACCTTTCAAACCATTGCAAGGCAGTACCCAAACACGTAAATGCTTCACAAGCAGTAGTATACTTTGATGTTAATTTTTTAATTTTCTGGGCCACTATTTGGTGAGAAGCTGGTGACGTTAGTTTTATCAGCCACAATGTCTACAATTTTGGTATTCTGCATGTTTGGTGCCTTGTTCAGCCTTGAATGTCTTCATCACATTCATAACACCTGAGTTCTTTTAGGATACTGACCATTTCGGACATACAATTCTCTTCATCATTTTCAATTAGACCTCGATAAATTTCCACTATACACAAAATTTTATTGCAGGCTTTTTTCAAATTATGTTCCGTTAAGCTACCCTATGCTGCTCTGGTCAGGTAGGAGACATGTTTCAAATCAATATTATTGTGATTTTGTAACAGACTTTCTTCTTTCCTATTTTTTCTTTCTGTCAATTACTTACATAACAATTTTTTTGTGTAATATCATTTGAAAGTTCAATAAAGCCTTGATCCATGGGTTTTAATAAGGAGGTTACTTTATGTGGAAGGAACATCACTTCTATGAACTCCACTTTTTCATTTCAGGTATGACATGACAAATGAGTTGATGGGTTGTCAAGGAGCAGTAATGTATTCACCCTTTTACTGTTCTTTAACGGATTGACTAAAAGAGGGTACAAAAACTTCCACAAACAATTCTATGAAAATTGTGCTATCTATCTACATGCTCTCTCATCAGTGGTAAACAATAGGCACCGCAGATATATTAATGTGTTTGAAAAAACACAGTTTCTTACTTTTACCAATGATAAGCATACAAGTATGCAACTGGTGGCTAAAGTATTAATACAATCCTTGCTTATATGAGGACCAGATGCTGCAAAGTTATGGCGTGAAGCAAGAGTTTATCTGTGCAAAGCTTTCCAATTGAGCCCAGTTTTGTTTGCAGTGCTAACTTTTTCGACAGCATAATCTTCTTCACTCAATACATCCTTTAACCTGATTTTGCAAGTACCAGCTGTTGAAGAATATGAAGACAGTTTTTTTCCCTTGGTTTTGAAGTTCATACGAAGAGCAACACGTTTTCAGTTAAGCAGTCATTTGGTTGAACATTTGGTTGGCTGATGTTTGGGTAATCAAGGCTCTACTGTATCTGACCCAGCTGCCAGGAATCAAACCCAGGACCTTGGCTTTACTTGAAAAACATTAATCACTAGACTATGAGATCAGTTTGATTTGCTGCTGTGGTATTAGCTGTCACTGTTCAGACATAAGATGGCTTGAAAGGCTGTTGAACACGGCAAAAATCTGTGTGGCGATGACTGGGTGTGTGGGAAACAGTTTGAAGGACAAAAGGAAACTGAAAATATAATGAAATTAGTAAGTACAGATTCGAACACGAAGTCGGTACTGTCAAGTGTGACAAACAGCAGATGAAGACTCAAAGACACAGGTATGGCAATCAGCATCATCAATGGAAAAGACTGTTTTACAGACCCTGTCAGTGAACTGTTGTGAGAAGCTATAGTGAGAAATACTTTATGTTCCATTCCTGTTCTTGTCTTCAATGGCTATTACATTCAGAGGTTTGTAAAGATGTATAACATGTCACAGCCTTCCACCTGTAAGAGTACTGGAGTGTACGGTACAGTTACCTCCCCTTCCATGATTCTTGAGTGAAAACATGACAGTGCTGGCAAATTAGCCAGGTAACCAGTTCACTTTGCTGGGTAATACTTTGTTCTATGTTCAACATAGATACACATGATAGTTTCTGCATTAACTAGTTTAAATTCTTTCTTTTGTTGTTGGTGTCTGCTTCACAAGAGCTTCTCATCTACAAAAAATGTAAATTGGGCACAACAAATACTTTACCATTTCCAAATGAAGACTAAGTAAAACTTCTGAATATCAACTATAATTGTAGCCCAGTTTTAATACAAGTTTAAGAAACTTAATGTTACAGTCTCCAAAATTTGTGAATACAGCTAGGAACATCATCTAATTGGAACACAAATGGTGGAAGCAGTAAAGGTGACCAGTCACCATACAGTTGACGTGGAGCAGCTGAGAGACACATAAACAAGATTAGAATAATTACTGGGCTTTCAAACAATATCTCTCCCTTGATGTTAACATATATATAGCAGGTGTTTCTCCTAAGTGTCGACAGGTGCATCTTGTCTGTTGTTTTGGTAGATATTTGCAATTTTGTTCCTCCAGTGTGTAACTGGAGTTGTTGTTGTTGTTTTTGTTGTGGTCTTCAGTCCTGAGACTGGTTTGATGCAGCTCTCCATGCTACTGTATCCTGTGCAAGCTTCTTCATCTCCCAGTACCTACTGCAGCCTACATCCTTCTGAATCTGCTTAGTGTATTCACCTCTTGGTCTCCCTCTACGATTTCTTCCCTCCACGCTGCCCTCCAGTACTAAATTGCTGATCCCTTGATGCCTCAGAACATGTCCTACCAACTGATCCCTTCTTCTGGTCAAGTTGTGCCACAAACTCCTCTTCTCCCCAATTCTATTCAATACCTCCTCCTTAGATATGTGATCTACCCATCTAATCTTCAGCACTCTTCTGTAGCACCACATTTCGAAAGCTTCTATTCTCTTCTTGTCTAAACTACTTATCGTCCATGTTTCACTTCCATACATGGCTACACTTCATACGAATACTTTCAGAAACGACTTCCTGACACTTAAATCTATACTCCATGTTAACAAATTTCTCTTCTTCAGAAACACTTTCCTTACCATTGCCAGTCTACATTTTATATCCTCTCTACTTCGACCATCATCAGTTATTTTGCTCCCCAAATAGCAAAACTCCTTTACTACTATAAGTGTCTCATTTCCTAATCTAATACCCTCAGTATCACCCGGCTTAATTCGACTACATTCCATTATCTTCGTTGTGCTTTTGTTGATGTTCATCTTATATCCTCCTTTCAAGACACTGTCCATTCCGTTCAACTGCTCTTCCAAGTCCTTTGCTGTCTCTGACGGAATTACAATGTCATCGGCGAACCTCAAAGCTTTTCATTTCTTCTCCATGGATTTTAATACCTACTCCGAATTATTCTTTTGTTTCCTTTACTGCTTGCTCAATATACAGATTGAATAACATCGGGGAGAGGCTACAACCCTGTCTCACTCCCTTCCCTACCACTGCTTCCCTTTCATGCCCCTCGACTCTTATAACTGCCATCTGGTTTCTGTACAAATTGTAAATAGCCCTGTATTTTACCCCTACCACCTTCAGAATTTGAGAGAGAGTATTCCAGTCAACATTGTCAAAAGCTTTCTCTAAGTCTACAAATGCTAGAAACGTAGGTTTGCCTTTCCTTAATCTTTCTTCCAAGATAAATTGTAGGGTCAGTATTGCCTCACATGTTCCAACATTTCTACGGAATCCAAACTGATCTTCCCTGAGGTCGGCTTCTACCAGTTTTTCCATTCGTCTGTAAATAATTCGCATTAGTATTTTGCAGCTGTGACTTATTAAACTGATAGTTCGGTAATTTTCACATCTGTCAACACCTGCTTTCTTTGGGATTGGAATTATTATATTCTTCTTGAAGTCTGAAGGAATTTCGCTTGTCTCATACGTCTTGCTCACCAGGTAGTGGAGTTTTGTCAGGACTGGCTTTCCCAAGGCTGTCAGTAGTTCTAATGGAATGTTGTCTACGCCCGGGGCCTTGTTTCGACTTAAGTCTTTCAGTGCTCTGTCAAACTCTTCACGCAGTATCATATCTCCTATTTCATCTTCATCTACCTCCTCTTCCATTTGCACAATACTGTCCTCAAGAAAATCGCCCCTGTATAGACCCTCTATATACTTCCTCCACCTTTCTGCTTTCCCTTCTTTGCTTAGAACTGGGTTTCCATCAAAGCTCTTGATATTCATGCAAGTGGTTCTCTTCTCTCCAAAGGTATCTTTAATTTTCCTGTAGGCAGTATCTATCTTACCAATCGTGAGATAAGCCTCTACATCCTTACATTTGTCCTCTAGCCATCCCTGCCTAGCCATTTTGCACTTCCTGTTGATCTCATTTTTGAGACGTTTCTATTCCTTTTTGTCTGCTTCACTTACTGCATTTTTCTATTTTCTCTTTTCATCAATTAAATCCAGTATCTCTTCTGTTACTCAAGGATTTCTACTAGCCCTTGTCTTTTTACCTACTTTATCCTCTGCTGCCTTCACTATTTCATCCCTCAAAGCTACCCATTCTTCTTCTTCTGTATTTCTTTCCCCCATTCCTGTCAATTGTTCCCTTATGCTCTCCCTGAAACTCTGTACAACCTCTGGTACTTTCAGTTTATCCAGGTCCCATCTCCTTAAATTCCCACCTTTTTGCAGTTTCTTCAGTTTCAATCTACTGTCCATAACCAACAGATTGTGGTCAGAGTCCACATCTGCCCCTGGAAATGTCTTACAATTTAAAACCTGGTTCCTAAATCTCTGTCTTACCATTATATAATCTATCTGAAATCTGCCAGTATCTCCAGGCTTCTTCCATGTGTACAATCTTCTGTTATGATTCTTGAACCAAGTGTTAGCAATGATTAAGTTGTGCTCTGTGCAAAATTCTACCAGGCAGCTTTCTCTTTCATTTCTTACCCCTAATCCATATTCACCAACTACGTTTCCTTCTCTCCATTTTCCTACTACTGAATTCCAGTCACCCATGACTATTAAATTTTCGTCTCCCTTCACTATCTGAATCATTTCTTTTATTTCATCATACATTTCTTCAATTTCTTCATCATCTGCAGAGCTAGTTGGCTTATAAACTTGTACTACTGTGGTAGGTGTGGGCTTCGTGTCTATCTTGGCCACAATAATGCGTTCACTATGCTGTTTGTAGTAGCTTACCCGCACTCCTATTTTTTTTATTCATTATTAAACCTACTCCTGCATTGCCCCTATTTGACTTTGTATTTATAACCCTGTATTCGCCTGACCAAAAGTCTTGTTCCTCCTGCCACCGAACTTCACTAATTCCCACTATATCTAACTTTAACCTATCCATTTCCTTTTTTAAATTTTCTAACCTACCTGCCCAATTAAGGGATCTGACATTCCACGCTCCGATCCGTAGAACGCCAGTTTTCTTTCTCCTGATAACAACGTCCTCGAGTAGTCCCCGCCCGGAGATCCGAATGGGGGACTATTTTAGCTCCGGAATATTTTACCCAAGAGGACGCCATCATCATTTAATCATACAGTAAATCTGCATGCCCTTGGGAAAAATTGTGACTGTAGTTTCCCCTTTCTTTCAGTCGTTCGCAGTACCACAACAG
Source organism: Schistocerca piceifrons (assembly GCF_021461385.2). Lineage (NCBI taxonomy): Eukaryota > Metazoa > Arthropoda > Insecta > Orthoptera > Acrididae > Schistocerca > Schistocerca piceifrons. Next base: position 552,526,089 of record NC_060143.1, read on the forward strand.
CAAGGCCGTTTTGGTTAGTGTTACAGGGTCAAATCAGTCAATCATCCAGACTGTTGCCCCTGTAACTACTGAAAAGGCTTCTGCTCCTCTTCAGGAACCACACGTTTGTCAGGCCTCTCAACAGATACCCCTCAGTTGTGGTCGCACCTACGATACGGCTATCTGTATCGTTGAGGCACGCAAGCCTCCCCACCAACGGCAAAGTCCATGGTTCGTGGGGGAAGCAACTGGAGTTAGCTCAAAATGCAGTGAACAGTATTTGGTTGAACTGGTGTTAGCTCAACCAAATACTGTTCACTGCATTTTTTACACAATGTCATATGTTGAGGGGAAGTGTCAGTTTGTTTCCTGTAATAAAAGAAATTATTTTTAAAGTGAAATTTTACATGCCCATTCAGAAGAGTGATCCCAAATTAGTGCAACATTCGTTTTATTGATATATAGTAACAGGGACTATGTAGCAGTGCCACCCTGGTCCGCACTGCTTGCTGCTGCTTTGCAGCAGTGCTGCTCAGTCACTGCTGCAGAACTTGTTATTCTCAATGTTTTACTGCCCCTTAACACATATCAATACAACAATATCACACTAGACTAACTGGAGACCGCTTTGTTGCATCGGAATGTAAAATTTTGCATTTAAAATAATTCTGTTTGTGACAGGAAATAAACTGATGCTTTCTCTCGCCACTGTGTGCATTGCCTGAAAAATGTGAGACAGTTCTTAAGGTGACTCCACTTACACACTGCAAAAATGAAATTGCAACTATTTGCCAAAACGCTAGAGTAACTGCACCTGACAACTCTCTAGGAGGCCCCCCCCCCTTCCCCTCATGCACACACACACACACACACACACACACACACACACACACACACACACACACAAAATGGTATTACCTTTACTCATTCCATTATTTGCAACACAGCTTCTGTGGCACAAGTAATATATGGGTATAAACAATGTATAGACAGCTATCGAAAAGATCTGGATGTCCCTATCTTTCATTCTACACATTCAACCGAATTATATCTTGAGGTGCAAATTTTTATAAAAAGTACTCATGACTGTTTTTGTGAAGTATGACATTGCAGAAGGGTTTGATGGGTGGCCTACAGTCCTACACACAGTTTTAATCTGTCAAGATGTTTTACTCATTCTACTGCACAGTGAAATATCAACTAGGTACATAATATGCACTGTTTTCTAAACTGTTTCACACACTTACCAGTAAAGCACATAACTGAGTGCGCCCTTTTTGTGCAGCCTCATGTAGAGGTGTGAAGCCCCATTTATCTGTTGCATTAACAACAGTATTAAACTTAATAAGAAGTGCTGCAATCTCTAGGTGACCATAAGAGGATGCATTATGTAATGGAATGAGACCACCTTTATCCTGAGCATTAACATCAGCTCCATGGTCCAGAAGAAATTCTGCTACCTCCAGATTGTTATAGCCAGCTGGAAAAAAAAGTAATGCTCATTAACATTTATTCATAGTAAAGACAATAATCAGAACCAAGCAAAAGCAGGTGATAATGATTTAATGCATTATTAAACCTAGTCCATGTTCTGATACTAATCTTGTATTGGCTGAGGCAGCAACTCACTGTGATCAAAGCTATATTTTTAAATTCATTTGGGTCAGTTTGTGTGATTCATACAGATTTAGTATTAGCAGAACAAGAAAAGAGGAAAAATAAAAGCCTGCATCAGCTTAATGGGGGATTTGAAAGGTAGGAGAGGGAAAAGAACAGGGACTGGTAGGAAAATTTGGATAGGGAAATAGGAATGAAAGAAATGAAAGGTTGGTTAATTTCTGTAGAGAAAACTCTCTTGTGATTGGAAACATTATTTGAACATCACAGAAGTTAAAGATATACATGGATATCTAGGTTTAATAATGACAGATACCAAAATGCTTATGTCATAATTCAGAGAGGTACAAAAGCTGTGTAAAGAATGCCACAGCATGCCCTGGAGCAGACACAGATTTGGACCACAGCTTGGTGGTGGACTTGCAAATAACACTAAAGGAAGACGGTAAGGACGCTGAGTTGAAGAACACATTTGTGTCAAAATGGGACAGAGGACACAATGACGAGAGTGCAAATGAGAAATGGAAGAGGATGACACAAAACCTTACAGAATCTGCAGAAGTTTTAGGGATGAGGAAGTTTGAAAGAATGAGGAAAGAATGGGTAACAAAGACAAAGTTGAATAAGATGGAAGAAAGAAGGAAACAGAAGTCAGTAGGAACTGAGGAAGGGAAAATAATGTTTTATAATGAATTAAGGAGGGAAACAGGATACACAATGAAGACAGGGATGAAAGAGAGATGTAAGAAGTAGAGAAACTAGAAAAGGAGAAGTGATGGGACTATGATTCATAAATAGTAGTTAGTGTTGGCAAGGTGACAAGACTATGTAGACTGCCTACATGACGCTGATCAAAAACCAAATGATACTGAATTAGAAGAGATGATGACAGTTACAGAAGAGGACAATGTAATATGACATATGAAAAAGGTGAACAGTCAGATGACTTTCTCTTGACATTAATGATACCGATTGAGAAGGAAAACAATGCCAAGAAATGTGAGGTAACAAAAGTTCTGCTATGGATGAATTCATGGAAGTCTGGAAAAAAGTATGGCGGAGGAACAGTATGGACTCAGAAGAGGGAAGGGTACAAGAGATGCAATTGGATAGCCGAGAAAGGCGAGAGATACACTGCAAGAAGAAGAGAAGTTTACACTGATTTGGAGAAAGCCTTTGATACAATACAGTGAAATAAATTGATGGACATTCTAAGGAAGAATGGTGTCGACTGGAGGAATAAAAGACTGATTAAGAACCTATATCTACAGTAGCAAATATGAGTACAGCTGGGGAATTAGATGACAACAGAAGAAAGCACAACTGGAAGGGGAGTGAGACAAGGCCCCCTCCTCCCCCCTCCAAAAAAAAAAAAAAAAACCTATTTAACGTATATTTGGAGCATATTACTCAGAAATATTTGAAATGAAAAACAAAAGGGTGGATTGGTGGTAGGAGGATAGAATGTATTCAATTTGCGGATGATATGGCGTTATTGGCAGAGAGTGCAAAAACTATGACTGGATTGTGAAAAAGAGTTAAGCAAGACCTACGAGAATTTCAGAATGAGAATTAATAAGAAAAAGACAAAATGTAAGTTGATAAGTGCAAATAAGAATAAATACAGGGTGTCCCACTCGAACCTCCCTGGTTTCAAAGACCCAAGAAAAAAAAACCACAGTAGATATGACAATGAAAAATGCATCTCAAAGAATTTATTCATTTATCATCAATGCACCTCTACATGTGAACCATTTGTAGCATGAAGAATATTGAGTCTATATTCCATTTCTTTCCAAGTTCTTTGTAACATTTCCTCTGTTACTGTTGCAAACGCATTAGTGATATGATGTAGCAACGTAGAAATATCATCCACTTAGGTCGCATACACGCAGTCCTTCACGAATCCTCACATTAAGAAATCAAGTGACGTAATGTCAGGTGAATGTGTTGGCCACGCAATGGATCCTCCGCGTATGATCCAACTTGTGAACAGCCGTTGACCAATGCAGCACGGTTTCATCTTGTTGACAAATGATGCTGGGTTGCAAGTCTTGTAACTGAGTGTACACAAACTGCTCCAACATGTCCAGATACACTGACCCATTCATTGTTCATTCCACAAAAAAGAACGTTCCAACAATCCTGTTGTGCGTTAGCCTGCACCAGAATTTTAGTTTAGGGCTATCACAAACATGTTTAATGACAACGTGAACCCCAAATCCAAAAGTTATGCCTTTAACCTTTCCTGATAGATGAAAGGTTGCCTCATCTGAGAATAAACAGGAAGGCGGCACCCATATCAATATGCTGCAGCATATCTGCAGCACACTGTTGTTGACGTGGTTTGTCGTTTGGCGTCAGATGTTGCAGAATTTGCACTTTGTAAGCACACATACGAAGACGCTGGTGAACTAGACAATGCAATGTTGATTGAGGTATATCAAGTTGCCTAGATGCTTGCCGAATTGACTTACGTGGGCTTCTGAGAAACGTCTATCTCATGTCCTCCACTGTCTCTTCTGATACTCCATAACGTGCACCGCCAGAATGTTTCAGAACACTTCCTGTTGCCAGAAACTTCCTATACCAATCCTTAATTGTTTTCACATCAGGTGGATCATATTCATACACACGAGAATTTCTTTGAACAGTAATCAGCGATTTTGTTTCTGAAAACCACACTACTGCTTGCGCGCGCGCTGCTGTGGAGTCACCATTTTCACTTCATGCAAACATGCTGCACTTTGGCGACGATACTTGGCATTCCTGATGTGGGAATATAAATTTCTTGAGATGCTCTACAGTGTGGTACATTTCTCATTGTTGTAGCTACTGTGGTTTTTCTCTCCTGGGTCCTTGAAATCAGGAAGGTTTGAGTGGGACACCTGTATAAAGGTAGGATGGGAAGATACAGAGCAAGTTAGTTTTCAAATATCTGGGAAGCATAATTAAGGATGACACGAGATGTAATAAGGAGATTAATACACATGTGGCAATTGTGAAGAAGGCATTTAATAAGAGGAGGTGGCTTTTACGTGGGTGCATGGGCAGGGACCTAAGGAAGTGACTGGCAAAGTGTTTTATATGGAGCATGGCATTATACGGAGCTGAGACATGGACACTGAGGAAAAAGGAAGAAAGAGGAATAGAAGCATTTGAGATGTGGATTTGGAGGAGGATGGAAGGGATGAAATTGGTAGATGAAGTGAGAAATGAGGGGGTGAGGTGATGAGATGAGTGAGGGATGGGAGAGAAATTTTAAAGTTAATCCGGAAGAGGAAACACAATCGGCTTGGACACTGGATGAGAAGATTGCTTATTGATGGGTGCATGGCGGGAACAGTGAATAGAAGAAGAAGAAGAAGAAGACGCAGACAATACCAGATGGTGGATAGTATAAGGAAAGAAATAATCATGAGAAAATTAAGAGGGCAGCAAATGACAGGAGTGCATGGAGAGATATACATGAAGCCCTGCCCTATGGCAGAATACATGATGATGATGATGATGATGATGATGGTAAGAATGAACATCTGTGATAATTCAGAGTGAATCAATAATTCAGCCTTCAAATCGTAATACCCTCAAACCCAACTAATGTTTGCAGTAAGATTTGTGTTACATTGTGAAAGTTCTTTGACAAATCTTTTTTTGAAATCTAGGACTGCAATAACTTTTATAAGATGTAGTAGTACCACAGTACTGTGTCAAAATTTTTATAAAAGGTATGTGACATTATATTCTCAAAGTGTAGTACCCAGTCAAATTGTTAGCTTACAACTCCCATCACTGAGTGTCTTCAGGTGTGGATAATGCGCAACATCAACACCGAACTGACATTACAAGTTCTGCAGTGGGGGAGTTAACAAAGAACTGCAAACAGTGGCTGCAATAATCAAGACCAAATTTTCTGGTAGATACAGAGAGATAATGAAACTACAACTGATTACTGACAGCTGTGCGTAGTTTTAATAACAACTAAGTATTGAACAACTCGTGCAAAGAATGTGTAACAATAGTTCATGTATAGGAAACACTGGTAAATATTTTGTGCTTAAGTAACTCTGTATGCACAGACAGCAGCATAATTAACAAAACAGGAAGCCCAGTAGCTTATGAGATAACTAAGACTAGAAGGCTATAAAGAAAAGTTACCAAGAACAGCAAGAACAAATAAAAATGTATCAGGAACAGCAAGAGCAACAAATTAAATTTATCGTCAACTGTATGAATTTCAGAAAAGCATGGGGAGTTGTAAGAACTGTAAACAAATGTGCAGCATCAACTGAAACACAGAGACTGGAGGAACTGTGAGAATCATACTTGTGTAACCAATAACAGCAACAGTGGTAGTGGAGACGAGAGAGAAACTCAAAGTAGTACAAGAACGACCATGTTAAAGTCCATGTGGTGATAAAAAATTCAAGACCAAGACAAGAACTTTCATAAACTTTTTATTACTTGCCATACAGGGTGAATACAACAGGAAGCCAAATTTCAAGACACTGAATGAAATACAGAAGGTACATAAGCTGAATTATTTGGCACTGTGGACAGCAAATTTCAGCTGATGTTTAGCAAACTGGTTAAGTAACTTGCTGATTTAAAGCAGCTGGCTGTGGATTGCATCCAACTGGTGCAGAAAAAATACTACAAGAAGAGGTAAACACAGTTTGGGGGGGGGGGATGTTATTTGTCTTGACATCATCACACACAACTATGAATAATTCTCTCAGTGTAGGTCAATTTGAACAGCCTAAAATTATACACTAAGTTGCATTATTATTCAAGTTGTTTATAAAACATTTTCACGATGCTTTGGGATGTACACCCAAATACAGATTTTACAGTTAATTACCTACAGAACGAAGGCCTTTATTTTAATGATCTGATAAGAAGTAAACTGCATCTTAACCCAGAAGCTGTCTACAAAAGTCTGTATGAAATTAGTACTAGAGGGGGGGAGGGGCGGGGGACTAATTTCTTATGAAACTCCGCATAAAGTGATAGCAGTACTGAAGACTTGTGACATCTGCCTGAAAAGTGTCTTAAGCCTATGACAAAGTCTCATGTGCAATATTGTACAAAAAAATTTGATAAAAAGTATCACACACTATTTGTATGATGCACTGTCATAGTTCAGTGGATATTTCGCAGTTTACGACAATATTGGTGGGATTATGAAAAATTCATCAAACTATATTTTCTAGATGCTGTCAGTTCATGCATCAAACTCGCTCATTACACAGGACCTTGGCAGCTGCAGGGCAATGGAGTAGCAACAGTACAAGAGATCGTGAGCAATGTGACTCTAGCATACCAGAGGAAAAAGTAGATACTGGAAAAACTCTCATTTAATGATAAATGTGAAATAGATGCAAATTTTGCCTAAAAATGTGAAATTAATTAATAGATGCTTTTTCATAGAAAATTGTATCCAAATGAGCTGTTTATCATAGATAGTCTGAAATAGCCATATATTTGCATACTATATCAAAAATGTAAGCGGTTATTGGCATTGTACATCATCTGGCGAAGCCCAATTTGGAAAGATAATGTGCGCAAGAACCTACTTGCAAAATGTAATGTACAAATGCAACGATGTATCAACGTGCTCAATGATTTACTGCCATGCCAATTTGGACGGTTGAATGGTTTGTTAAAGATGCACATTGCATAGTGCAACATAGTACTCAGCCATTGGACCTAGCATTTTACAAGAAAAAACTACATATGTTTGTTTCTTTGCTAAAGCTCAAAAGCTAGTGTAATGCAGGCTGTTTTAATGTGGCAAATCAGGGAGCGCATGTTTTGAACTGTAGTTGCATCGAATACCACTAGAGGTCGGTCCTGAACTATGTTGTTAACAACGCTCTGGTAACCTGAACAAGCAATTGCGCGGCAGCTGTCCCGAGATGCTTTGTGTTGTGGGTTTTTTTCTTTTCTTCTTTTGAAAGAAGTGAAGCAACTAATCCTGGTCCATCACAGATTTCAATTATGACCCTTACAACACCAGAAGATATTCGCGGTCCCTGTAACAATGTGTCAGTTCTGCTGCATGCTGCTGCCCAGCGAAATGGAGGTGGGTTTGTGTCCCCACACAGATCCTGCCTCTGTGGCAGCCAAAATTCTAGTCTGTTTACACTTATGGGCATCTGTGAATACAGCCTATAGTACCCGCACTCTGCACTATAGTGATTGGAAAACAAGATCTGTAACGTTTTTCAACGGCACCAAAATTCTTCCCCAACATTAAAATCAAGTTACCACATATTTTGTTCTACTTCTATGCTAAGTGCCTCATCAGTTCTATCTGTAGTATTGTCAGGCATGGGTCGCACTGCTACAAATGCCTGCAAGAAGTCGAAATTAGTAGTCTGCAGATTTTTTAATCTTCAAACTGGGCAGGAAAAGACAATGTCCAGAAACACCTTATGCCCGAGACATATTCACTTAACTGGTCGGAAAATGCTGCTGCTTTTCAACAGCACAACCGTTTTTGAAAGGTTAAATACAGCCAAATGAAGGAAACAAAGGCCACTTTGTAAGAAAAATGTGTTACAAGTTTTTACAAATGCTAACATTCCAGTCAAAAAGCTCTGAATCAGCAATTTTTAGAAGTCAATTCGAAAGAATTAATAATTTATTTGTATTCACCCGTGTATTGTGACAACCTTTTGAAATTGTCCATCTAATCATTTACAAACAAGAAAAATAGGTGCAAAGTTTGATGAAAATAGATGTGGATTTTGCAAAAAATAGATGCTACACTTTCATGTACCTATGCGCAATGGAAATAGGCAAGGTGTGATAACAAATAACTTGCAATAAAAACTGTATGCATATTAAGTACAATTTTGATGAATACTTTATTTTATCATAACACTGTCATCTTTGCATTTTCTTCCATTCTTGCTTGCAAACATTGTAGTCTCAGAAAATAGCCATACTTTTCATTTGTTGAGCATGTGCTTAGAAGCAAAATTTTTTCGACTCTTCAGTGGAAGAAATGTGAGAAATGCTGTGTGTCCCTCTTTTTGGTACCGAATGTAACCCAGTGAACTACAAGTATTGCTTTCAGCCATTACCTAAAACTAAAAAAGTATTAAAAAACACTCATTCTGTCAAAGACAGCTCCTTATCTCATTTCATTACCACTTCAAAATAATGAAGTGAATTTTTTGACACCAGAAAGCAACAAAAAGTGAAGATGCATCACTTTGTATCAAATCAGTTTGTAACTGCAGACAGTGAGGTACAACATGTCGCTTCTGTGAAGTGATATGTTGCACAATGTTGACAGCACTGACGAATGAGTCACACCAAACATACAGTTAATTTTTATTACTAGTTTTAGTGAGTTTTGAATATGCATATTTTGTGGAGAATTTGTATTGCTTGTGCATATTAAAAAGTGTGATGGAAGCAGCATTACTGTAAGCAGGAAGCAGCCCTGCAGTTTGATCACGCTTTCTGCCACCTGCTGACTTGGCGATTATCCCGAGCAGCTAGCAGCTTCACCCCTGTATCTGAGATTCACTGCTCTCCACAGAATAACACTTGCCTTGACAATGGCCTAAAAGGGGGGGGGGGGGGGGGGGGGGGGGGGGGGGAAGAAGAAAAGTGAGTTCCAGTGGAGTGTCCGTGCAAAAGCCTGTTTGAGAGCGGACATTCAGCTGTTGGTAATTCCGTAATTTTGTTAGCATTTCATTTGACGTAATTGTCAAGACTTCACTTATTTGGTAGCTTGTTGAATCTAGGTAAGCATGAATTTTATCTCCAGCACAAGCCAGACTGTACAGTCTGGAATCCAAGGAAAGAAGAAAGAGGGGGGAATTGTACTACAAATAAACAAGTCAGTAACTGCAAATCTGTACACCAAAGCAATGTCTTGGCTCTGTTACCTTCAACAGGCAGATGTGCAAATTTTCGCAATTTTGACTAAGATAAAGTCACACTATGGTGCTCATCTTCAGCAGGCCGATGCAGAGGTTGGCAAGAAAACAGCCAAGTAAAAAATCCATGCTATTCAAACATTTGTTTACATTTTAACGCCGACTGTGGAACTTCATTTTGTGTTAAACTGCAAGTGTAATATTTGTATCCAGATTTTAAATTCTAAATTCGCGTATTTTACTGTTCACATTGCTTCTGCATAATCTTTCAATGACCATATCAATACCTCTTTGTACTGTGATAAATTGTGAAAAAACACTTACTGTTATCATCAACTTTAGGCTTGAACTTATTTGTGCTCTTTTAAAACTTTTGATCACAGTACGCCTATGCTCATTCAAAACAATGATTCTCTAACTGCATTGTATAATTATGTAAGAAATAGTTATAATAGAGGGAAACATTCCACGTAGGAAAAATATATCTAAAAATAAAGATGATGTGACTTACCAAATGAAAGTGCTGGCACGTCGACAGACACACAAACAAACACAAACATACACACAAAATTCAAGCTTTCGCAACAAACTGTTGCCTCATCAGGAAAGAGGGAAGGAGAGGGAAAGACGACAGGCCGATGCAGACGAAAGGATGTGGGTTTTAAGGGAGAGGGTAAGGAGTCATTCTAATCCCGGGAGCGGAAAGACTTACCTTAGGGGGAAAAAGGACGGGTATACACTCGCACACCATTTGTGTCTGTATATGTGTGGATGGATATGTGTGTGTGTGCGAGTGTATACCCGTCCTTTTTTCCCCCTAAGGTAAGTCTTTCCGCTCCCGGGATTGGAATGACTCCTTACCCTCTCCCTTAAAACCCACATCCTTTCGTCTTTCCCTCTCCTTCCCTCTTTCCTGATGAGGCAACAGTTTGTTGCGAAAGCTTGAATTTTGTGTGTATGTTTGTGTTTGTTTGTGTGTCTGTCGACGTGCCAGCACTTTCATTTGGTAAGTCACATCATCTTTATTTTTAGATATATGTAAGAAATAGGTTATTTTTGAGAATTTTGGACACTTAAAAAACTATGTTTTCATAAGTTACTTTTATGAGTGTTCTGGATAATTTATTTCAGTGTTTGTGATTCACAGTTAGAGCCAAAGAATAGATTACCCCAAATTTCATTGTATATCAATGCCAATAAACATGCATTTTTGATAATTGTTCGGAGTTACCATTGATCTGTGCATAATCCAGTTTGGAGTATATTGGCATTTGGGATTTAGTTACTGTAGCAGATATCGTAACTAACATATCCTGTTACATCAACTTTTTCCTTAAAGAAGAGTACACATTATCTACATTTACCATAATAACTGTATTTTACGTTGTCCTCAATGGTGAGTATTCATCGGAGGTTAAGGTATCATCTGGAGTGCCCCAGGAAAGTGTGGTAGGTCTGCTGTTGTTTACTATTTACATAAATGATCTTTCAGGTAGGGTGGATAGCAATGTGCGCCTGTTTGCTGATGATGCTGTGGTGTACGGGAAGGTGTCGTCGTTGAGTGAGTGTAGGAGGATACAAGATGACTTGGACAGGATTTGTGATTGGTGTAAAGAATGGCAGCTAACTCTAAATATAGATAAATGTAAATTAATGCAGATGAATAGGAAAAAGAATCTCATAGTGTTTGAATACTCCATTAGTGGTGTAGCGCTTGACACATTCATATCGATTAAATATTTGAGTGTAACATTGCAGAGCGATATGAAGTGGGACAAGCATGTAATGGCAGTTGTGGGTAAGGCGGATAGTCGTCTTCGGTTCATTGGTAGAATTTTGGGAAGATGTGGTTCATCTGTAAAGGAGGCCACTTATAAAACACTAATACGACCTATTCTCGAGTACTGCTCGAGTGTTTGGGATCCCTATCAGGTCGAATTGAGGTAGGACATAGAAGAAATTCAGAGGTGGGCTGCTAGATTTGTTACTGGTAGGTTTGATCATCATGCGAGTGTTACGGAAATGCTTCAGGAACTCGGGTGGGAGTCTCTGGAGGAAAGGAGGCGTTCTTTTCGTGAATTGCTACTGAGGAAATTTAGAGAATCAGTATTTGAGGCTGACTGCAGTACAATTTTACTGCCGCCAACTTATATTTCGCGGAAAGACCACAAAGATAAGATAAGAGAAGAGAGATTAGGGCTCATGCGGAGGCATATAGGCAGTCATTTTTCCCTCGTTCTGTTTGGGAGTGGAACAGGGAGAGAAGATGCTAGTTGTGGTAGGAGGTACCCTCCGCCACGCACCGTATGGTGGATTGCGGGGTTATGTATGTAGATGTAGATATTTGAGTTTACTAACCACAACAATTAACCACAAAAAGTTTTAGGAAATCAGTAATTTTTAGCCTCAGGTTTTTCTGTTGCCTTAATACAAATATATTGCCTCAATACAAATCTGGGTATTTGGTCCAATTCTTATAGGAAAATTACTATTTTTAGCATAACAGATTAAAAGATAATCAGCAGGCTTAGATCAAAGTTATATTCCACTGTCCTGTAATACATTGCACCAACCAAAACGCAGCTCCACTGTGAATGCTGTACTCTTAACACTGTATCAGTTAGTTGACTTTTGTAAGGAAATGGAAATTGCCCTGCCTACTGTCAAATCATTGGAAATTGCTGCAAATCAATGTGTTGGAGGAGCTCCTGATAAGTCACGTACCTGTGGTACCAGTACCAAAGATACCTTAAGTACTATCCTCACCTGTGGATCCTGTCTCCTCTGGAGAAAGTATGTGATCTGCCATCACTCATGCACTTGACTGTGAATAGCATTTCAATGGTAGATCTAGTAGACCTAGGCATCCTATATGGGGTTAACAGGGACCTGGGTGGACTCAGGGTTTTGTACTGCTACCCCTAACCAACAAATGTGAGGTGCTGTATTTCACTGAAACTGAGCTAATTGGACTTAATTCAACTGGTTTGGGGAAAACTGTTTTGTACCGTGTCAAGAGGGACAGAGGACAGAGGCCTATTAACTATCGGCACTTCAACTGTATGGCAAATGATTGTACCCCTAAGAAAGGATGGAAGATTGTGTTTAATGTCCCATCGACATTGAGGGTTTAAAGATGGAGTGCAAACTCTGATTGGGTCAAGGATGGAGAAGAAAATGGGCTGTGCCCTTTCAACGGAATCATCCCAGCATTTTCTTGGAGCAATTCAGGGAAATTACAGAAAACCTAAATCTGGATGGAATGTCCTCCTGAATGCGAGCCCAGTGTGCTAACCACTGCGTCACCTTGTTCTGTTGTACCCCTTAGAAAAATGGCAGCAAGGGACAGGAAAGGACACCAGGTGCCCTCAGTGTATGTGCCTGGGGACCTCATCCAACATGCTGAAGTGGATATTCCAGCAGCAACTGCGGGAACAGGGTGCAACCAACTGCAGATTGTGGTGCACGCAGGAGCAAATGATGCCTGTCATGTGGGCACCGAAATCATTCGTGGGTCATTCTAGCAATTGGCAGAGAAGGTTGAGAAGACCAATCTCACAAGTGGAGTTCCTACGAAGCTCACAATTTGCAGCATTGTCCGCAGAACTGATTGCGGTCCTTTGGTTCTGAGTCAAGTGGAACGACTAAACCAGATACCTTGAGGGTTTCTGTGACAACCTATGCTGTGACTTCCATAGGGTTAACTGTAAGGTCACCCTAAAAGGGTCAGGTGTGCACTACACATCAGAGGCTGCTACCTATGTAGCTGACTGGGTGTGGGGTGCATACACTTTCTTTCTTTCCTTTGCTTTTCTTTTTTTAGATTAGGTGACTCTCAATCCAATCCAGATAATGATAGCTGTAGGAAATCCAGAAGTATCAGTGAAATATTAAACAAAATGCCTTAAAACCTCCGTTGGCTTGTACGTAACTTTACCTACTGTACTGTAACCATCAGCTGAGACTAATCATCCAGTAATCAATTGGGGAAATTACAGTTTTGTTAGTGGTGGGCATTATAACACAACCCCTGAAATATTATTAAATACCTTCTCTGAAAACTACCTACAATAGACATTTCTGAACCCAACCCAAGATGGAAATAGATTGGATCTAACTGAGACAAATAGACCTGACCTCTTTGAGGCTATCCACATCGAAACAGGTGTCAGTTACCACATGACAACAATTACCCAAGTAGAAAGAACAACTGAAATAAGCAGAAAGTTATACAGAATGAATGTTAACAAAACTGGCAAACTGCAGGGACAGATTCCTGACCCAAAATGGAGGAAAAAATGTCCTATGAACATGCACCTGAAAATGCATCACTGCCACAGTAGATGGCACTGATGAATGACGGTTCCTCTGAGGGTTGTTGGGGAGAAGAGACCAAACGGCGAGGTCATCGGTCTCATCTCTGACCATGTGCTGTGTTTTCCTTGTGTGTTGCAGGCTGTGAGACTGATACAACGTACTGTAAGCAGCACAATGGTCCAATATTCACGTTGGGGACAAGCTGAGATGGTGTTTGTTTAAGGCTAAGTACATGGGAATTGTCGAGAGGCAGCACGGCTATACCAAAGCAAGTACCCTCACAATCACAATCACCAATCAAATCACATAATATTTCAAGCCCTTTTTGAGCATTTGTGTTATCATGGGTGCTTTCAGACAGAAGAATGTGCAGGGAAGCAGTGGACTGTGCGTACACCAGATCTGGAGGACCAGGTTCTGCCGGATACTGAGACAAACACCACTACAAGCTCCAGGCCAGTGACCCGCCAACAAGGTGTAAGCCAAAATAAGATTATGTGTATTCTGCATGACAACTGCTACTATCCTTATCACCTGCAAGGAGTGTTAGGATTATCAGTTGTGGATTTCCCTCTCCAGGAAGGATTCTGAAGATGGTGTTTTCAACAGACCATCACAATTATAGGATTTCTGTCATCAGCCCTCTTTAATGACAAGGTAGCCTTTATCAGAACTGGCATCATCACCCTTATAATCATCATCTGTGGGCTATAGACAATCCTCGGGTAATGGTTGAGGCATCTCATTAGCATCAGTTCAGCATCAATGTGTAGGCAGGGATTCTTGGCGACCAAATACTTGGACTGGTTACTATTCACTAATGCCTCGATGGAGGAACATACCTGAACTTGTTGTGGAATACTCTGCCTCAGTTGCTCGAGACTGTGCCTTTGGCAAAATGACAGGTTAAGTGGTTCCTACATGACAGGAGCACCACCACACTTCCGCTTTACAGTTTGCCAACACCTCAACATCATCTTCCCTGGACGTTGGATAACTACAATGTATTGCAGATACCTCTAACAGAAAACCATGCCTTGCAGTCAGACAAAGGAAAAAGCCACACTTACCTACAAGAAGTTTAATCGAAGTGATCCACAAAAATACCATTGAATATCCTTGACAACAATTTGTTATAAAATCTTAGAACATATTCTTAGCTCAAACATAATGACGTGTCTCTAACAGAATGATCTCCTCCATGGCAATCAGCATGGATTCCAAAAACATCAATCATGTGAAACCCAACACACAGTTTTCTCACAACATTCTAAAAGCTTTGGATCAAAGCAATCAGGCAGATGCAGTATTTGTTATTTTCAAAAAGTATTTGACTTAGTGCCATACCCATGCTTAAGATCAGAAACATGATCATATGGGGCATCAAGTGAAATGCGTGACTTGATCGAGGACTTTTTGGTAACCATGTTATTTTGGATGGAGAGTCATCGTCAGATGTAAAAGTATAACTGGATATGCCCCACAGAAGTCTGCTTGGACAATTCCTGTTAATGTTGTGCACAATAACCTTGCAGACCGTATTAACCCATTATCTCCAATTGATCATTTTTAGACTCTATTGTCTTTTTTTAAATTACTAATTATGGGATAACTTATATAGAATTCCAATTATTATAATATAAACCTACATTATTGACAGTACTGTTGTAATTTTTTTATTTGTGAACATACAAAGAATGAGATTTTTCTTATATTTTAAAATGAGGTCACAATCATTGCAAATGCAGCACATTACTGTTTATAAACTTTCTATGTTTACTTTTTTGTGTTGTTAACTGGTTCTGCAGCAAAAGGTTCATATAATAATACTACAAGTAAAGAATTTGCCATTACTGGTCTACATTGTTGGTTGGCAAACATTAAGACGAACAATTTAGTTTTTGATAAAGACAATGAAAAAATGTTAATGTGGTTGCTATTCTTCCAGATACTGATGCTTTGAGAGATGAAGATGAGGCAGATAACGGTGCAACAGCTACTGTAAATGTTCTGGATGTTCCTGGGTTGGTGGACATTCATTTTCAAAGTACTGAAAATATGAGTTTGGGGACTGTGAATGATGAAGTAATGGGCACTAAAGATAGAGTAAACTCAAGAAAACAGAAGAAACTTTGCAGCCAACTGCCAACTTACAGTAAATTGAATCCAATATATGCGGCAAAACCTAAAAATTACATTTCAGCTTATGCAGCTATAGAAGACATAAAAAGAAAATAAAGGATCTCATGCCATTTGAGGTTGGAGAAAATATCTTGAATTTTAATTCATTTGATTATATCATGAGAAAATCAATGTGATAAGCAAGTTGCTTTAAAAATGTATACGACTTCTCTTTTGACATTGGAGAGCTGAGAGTATTCGCAGGCTTAATACTTTTGTCAGGGTATCACACATTTCCATCGGAAACACATCATTGGTCTGAAGACATCAGATTAGAACAGTAAACAGGCAAGAAAGCTACCTCGCAAAATAGATATCAGAATATGAAATCTCTAATTCACTTCAGTGATAATGATCAAGCTAAAGACAACAAACGTGATAGAGGGTTCATGGTTATGTCTTTAATTACAAATATTAACAAGTTCTTACAGCAGTTTCATATATTTTTGGAAAACTTGAGTGTTGATGAAATGATTGAAGTATTAAGGCCATCTCACAGAAAAAACAGTTCATTTGAGACAAGCCAATTTGATCTGGCTATAAACTATGGGCATTGTATGCTTCCAGTGATTACTGTTTCAATTTTGATTTGTAATGTGGCAAGGAAGTGACAAATACAAATACTGACCCTGGTGTTGGATCTAGGGTAGTGTATTGAATATCCCAGGGACATACTATTAACTTCGAAAACTATTTCGCTAGTCAAAAATCTCTTGCTGCATCCATGAAACATTGGATTTAGGGCAATAGGTAAAGTGAGAGGAAACACAACTGAAGAGTGCCCTCTTCAAGAAACAAAGCAATTATGACTTTGCCTTTGACACAAGAGGTGAAATCCTGTTTGTCAATCAAATAATGATAAATGCATCCGGATTGGCACCAATTTCATACTGTGGAGCCACTCACTTCTGCAAGTAGGTGGAATAAAACAACTAAGCAGAAAACCAACTGACACAGCTTGTAAAGAATTACTATATACAGGATGGTCCACTGATCGTGACCGGGCCAAATATCTCACGAAATAAGTGTCAAACAAAAAAACTACAAAGAATGAAACTTGGCTAGCTTGAAAGGGGAAACCAGATGGTGCTATGGTTGGCCCGCTAGATATCAACTGCAAATTTTTTTTTTTTTTTTACATATTCGAGTAGTACGTAAAGAAATATGAATGTTTTAGTTGGACCACTTTTTTCGCTTTGTGATAGATGGCGCTGTAATAGTCACAAACATATGGCTCACAATTTTAGATGAACAGTTGGTAACAGGTAGGTTTTTTAAATTAAAATACAGAACATAGGTACTTTTGAACATTTTATTTTGGTTGTTCCAATGTGATAAATGTACCTTCGAGAGAACGCATGCTGTTACAGCGTGATTACCTGTAAATACCACATTAATGCAATAAATGCTCAAAATGATGTCCATCAGCCTCAATGTATTTGGCAGTACGTGTAACGACATTCCTCTCAACAGCGAGTAGTTCACCTTCCGTAATGTTCGCACATTCATTGACAATGCGCTGACACATGTTGTCAGGTGTTGTCGGTGGATCACGATAGCAAATATCCTTCAACTTTCCCCACAGAAAGAAATCCGGGAACGTCAGATCCGGTGAACGTGCAGGCCATGGTATGGTGGTTCGACAACCAATCCACCTGTCATGAATTATGCTATTCAATACCGCTTCAACCGCACGAGAGCTATGTGCCGGACATCCATCATGTTGAAAGTACATCGCCATTCTGTCATGCAGTGAAACATCTTGTAGTAACATCGGTAGAACATTACATAGGAAATCACCATACATTGCACCATTTAGATTGCCATCGATAAAATGGGGGCCAATTACCCTTCCTCCCATAATGCCGCACCATACATTAACCCACCAAGGTCGCTGATGTTCCACTTGTCGCAGCCATCGTGGATTTTCTGTTGCCCAATAGTGCATATTATGCCGGTTTACGTTACCGCTGTTGGTAAATGACGCTTCGCCGCTTAATAGAACACGTGCAAAAAATCTGTCATCATCCCGTAATTTCTCTTGTGCCCAGTGGCAGAACTGTACATGATGTTCAAAGTCGTCACCATGCAATTCCTGGTGCATAGATACATGGTACAGGTGCAATCGATGTTGATGTAGCATTCTCAACACTGACGTTTTTGAGATTCCCGATTCTCACACAATTTGTCTGCTACTGATGTGCGGATTAGCTGCGACAGCAGCTAAAACACCTACTTTGGCATCATCATTTGTTGCAGGTCGTGGTTGACGTTTCACATGTGGCTGAACACTTCCTGTTTCTTTAAATAACATAACTATCCGGCGAACGGTCCGGACACTCGAGTGATGTCGTCCAGGATACCGAGCAGCATACATAGCACATGCCCGTTGGGCATTTTGATCACAATAGCCGTACATCAACACGATACCAACCTTTTCCGTAATTGGTAAACGGTCCATTTTAACACAGATAACGTATCGCGAATGTTACGTGATTCCACGTACTTATACGTTTGTGACTATCACAGCGCCATCTATCACAAAGCGAAAAAAGTGGTCCAACTAAAACATTCATATTTCTTTACGTACTACACGAATATTAATAAAAATGGGGGTTCCTATTTTTAAAAACACAGCTGATATCCGTTTAACATATGGCAGTGCCATCTAGCGGGCCAACCACAGCACCATCTGGTTCCCCCTTCAAGCTAGACGAATTTCATTCTTTGTAGTTTTTTTCGTTTGATGCTTATTTTGTGAGATATTTGGCCTGGTCACTATCAATGGACCACCCTGTATACATGGGAGGAGTAGGCCATCCTAACTAGCTTGTTGGGAAATATGCCATTTCTTTACGTGGTAAGAAATGGCGTTGGGCTCTCTTTATAAGAATAACTGATACGACTGTTGTGAACAACTGTTATACTCCGTATGGTTCATGGAGCACGATTTCTGGGGAGTTTCCGATGATATCTTGCTGTTCAGTATCTAAAACAGCTACCAACTGCAGAGTGGGACATCCCTTATCAACACCAAGAAGAGTGTTTCATGAAGTAAGATATGACGGAAAAGGACCACTTTATGTCAATATGTAATTCCCAAGGATTTTGTCAGTTTGTTGGTTACAAAAGCATACCAATGACATACTGTAAGAAATGTAACAACTGCTTTGAATCTTACCACACACAATAAGATACAGCAATGTAAAAGCATAAATAGGTAGGTAGAACTGAAAAACACTGACGTCTGTAAAGTAAATTTTAAAAGTAATAGAGGTTTTTCTTCTAAAACTGGATGATTTTTGTAACACAAAAACATATAACAATGAATAATATAATGAGTATATGTAATTTACCTTTACAAACAACAAAGCTGAAATAATGTACTTATGAAAAATGAATATTCAACAGAAATACCAATATTTAAATGTCTGTATAAACATCAGATCCTGTATCATCTTAGTTATCTATTTATAGATCAGGCAACTCTGTTCATCGGAGAACCTTAAAAAATAAATTAAGGAATTATTTATGTTATCTGACATAATTAAATTGTATAAACATGGAAACATAAGGTTTCATTTTCTTCCTCACAATACATTTTAACTATGATAGCAATGCATTTAATCCTTAGACACACTGCTTCTCCCACATATACTCTCTTCTTACATATAATTTTACAGGGGGAGGAGTAGACAAGAGAGAGATGGGGGGGGGGAGAAAGGCATTAGTACGTATAACCAACTCCCATACATTTTTAGCAATTGTCATCATGTCATTATACAGGGTGGAGAAAAATTGTGTCACAAAATTTTAACCCTGGATAGCTGATGCCAGTAGGAACCAAAATTATGAATGTTGTGTATGTCAACAATGCACAATTTTAAAAAAATGAAAACTTGGTGTCATGCACTCCGACAACCATAGCGCTGCGCATCAACAGAAGAATGGCAATGGCAATCCCACGGCTAATGGGAGTGTGTGGCACCAAGTTTCCATAGTTTAAAAATGTTGTGTTGTCGACCAACACAACTTTAGTAATTTTGGTTCCTATTGGCATCAGCTATATGGGGTTATAATTTTGTGACAATTTTTCTCCACCCTGTATACATCAGCTCTATTCTATTTTTTGCACAACTTTTTATGTAGGTATGACCATTAAATTTTATGTTCACATTTATCAACAAAATATATGAAAAGGATTTTCACCATTATAGAATGTAGGAACAAGTTGTTATGAAAGAATTCTTACCTGCCAAGTGGAGTGGCGTGGAATTTCGTCCCTGAGCATCTCTACAATTTATGTTCTCTGATGAGACAAGCCTTTGGACCCGTGCCAAGTTGCCCTTTTTGGCAGCATCTAGCAATGCTGCATTACCTCTTAAAAGGTCTGCCACATCTTGATCACCCTCACGCACTAGATCCAGAGGAGTTGCACCATCTCTATTCTTCTTACTAGCATCGGCACCATGCTGAAATTTTAAGTTCTTACATAGCAAATCATAATTCATACACTTTCTCCCCTTCTCTTTCACAAGAAATGGGTGTTTGTCAGTTTAGTATTAGTCAAAGATAAAAATACTGTCATAAAACAGTATGAGCAACCTCAATGGTTCTTACGGACTTTGAATTTGTAATTTGGCCTATTTAATCCAAACTGATTGATAATAATGATATGCAACATAGAAAGTTTACTGAAGAATATATACGAGTAGGAAAACTTTCACGGAAAGGCACATGAAAGAAAGCAGTCAGCCACACTGACAGTTATCTAAAACATCCACTGTACCTGGAAGTCAATGCATGGGAAGTTTAATACTCTTAACTTCTTCATTTATTCATTATTTATTGTGGCATTATTTTCTTTCATTTAGCTCCTGCATTTTGCAGGTGTTACTTTCTCTCTTCTGCACTATACCATCACTGTGATCGCACCTCAACAAAATTTCAAATTTTCACGTTAAAGGAAAAGTGGGTGGATAATATCTAATGAGAAACAGGCCATTTATCTGTAGGTAAGTAGTTTAGGCTTGTGAGACACTGTCTGCAATTTTAATTTTTGATGCTGGAGAGTATTAAGGTCACACCACCATCTCAGGACTTAAGACATCAATGTTCACAATTCCATCCTTAAAAGATCCTCCACAATTTACATGTTACAAATTTTTTAAATATAATAATCAAACTCTTAGCAGAAGTACAATAACCAAACCTTGAGCAGAAGTCGTACTATGTCGTATTTGCCTTTAGCTGCAGCCTCATGTAGAGGTGTGAACTTCCACAAATCCGCAACATTTACACTAGCTCCATGCTTCACAAGCAGTTCAGTCACTTCATAATGACCATACGAACAAGCATTGTGTAACGGAACGAGTCCCCTGGAAATAATAATAAATTAATCCCATTTACACTTATGGAATAAATTTATTTATATCAGTGACATCCATAACTTATAGTAATACATACCCCTTATCTTTAGCATGGACATCTGCTCCATGTGCCAGTAAATATTCCACCACAGCCACTCTGTTGTAGCCAGCAGCAAAATGGAGAGGCGTAGAATGCCTGTTAAATGAAGAACTGTTGGGAGAAATTGAGTTCTTTGCAAGTCACATCCAAGAAAATATCTTTACAGAGCACACAAATTATTTTCCTTTCTGTCTTTCAGAAAGATTCATTAACATCATAGCCTGAAGAAAAGTCCTGCAGTCAAAGTAATATAACCCTACTTACTTCCTTTTTTATACACACACACACACACACACACACACACACACACACACACAACTAAAATAAACAACTGTCAATTTTCTCAATATTTTTCATGCCTTTTAGAAAGCATTAGCCTTTTTTTTGGTAATTTTTTATCTATCTATACAACCAAACATGGAGGCTCTTTTTATTTGCAAAATGTAAATTGTTGCACAATCAAGATCTTTGGATTTATAGGAATGCACTGAAGTACATCCTTCTAAAACAAAAATTAAGGTCAAAATAACAGTTTACGTACATAAAGACGTGTGAAACCCACACATGCTACAATAACATCTAGAAAGACACAAAATAACACTAACAAATGGAAACTCCAACTAGGAATATCAGCAATGTACGAAAAGATAAACATTGCTACTTGCGGTAAAGAAGACTTGTTAAGTTTCTGACAGGCACAATTAAGACACACATAAAGTTGTTGGCCACAGCCTTCATCAACAAAAGAGAACCACACACCATTCATATACACAAGCAAGCACACCTCATGCACTCATGACCGCCAACTCCGGCATCTCGAGCCAGAATGCAACAATCGTGGGATGCAAGCAATATGGAGGGATAGGGGAAGGGATAGTGGTGTGTAGGTGGGGAGAGTGACAAATGCTGCCTGGAGGAGTGTACAGGGACTACAATGCCAACAGGTGCAGTGTCAGGAGGTTGTGGGGCAGAGAGGTGGGGATAAAAGGCGCGGACCAGGAAAGATAAGCAGGAGTGTTGGCAAACAAAGAGGCTGGGAGACAAGTATTGAGAGGAGATAATAGCAAAGAAGGGGTCGAAACTTTTGGGTGGAGGGTGTGGGGACTGTTTGTTAGCGTAGGTTGAGGACGGAGTAGCTATGGGAGTGGTGAATGTGTTTTACAGGTAATTCCCATCTCCAGAGTTCATAAAAGCGGGTGGTGGTTGGGAGGACTCAGATGGCTTGGGTAATGAAGCAGTCAGTGAAATTAAGCTGTTATGTTCAGCTGCATGTTGTGCCACAGGGAGGTCTATTTTTACTCTTGGCCACAGTTTGGCAATGGCCATTCCTCCTGTTGGACAGCTGGCTGGAAATCATATCAATGTAAAAAGTGGTGCAACACCTGCAACAAAGCTGGGAAATGACATGGCTGTTTTCACAGGTGGACCAGCCCCCGAAAGGGTAGGATAAATCTGTGACATGACTGGAATAGGAAGTGCTGGGTGGGTGGATTGGGCAGGTCTTCCACAGGAATATGATCCTTGTGGCATGGGGTTGGGAGTCGGAGTGACATACGGATGACTAAGATGTAGGTACCTGCATTTCGACAGTTGTCATCCCTTTCACAACAAAAAATCCCCCCCCCCCCCAATAAAGCCATCCGGGGACGGTGTCTGTACAGTGACATGAACTCCCTTGCCAAGTACGCTGTGTCTCACCAAGGCCTTCACAGATAGGCACTATCCCCCAGACCTAGTCCACAAACAGATCTCCCATACTATTTCTCCTCACACCCCCAATCCTCCCACCACCCCAATACCACACTGGACTGGAACAACTGAACCACATACTTTGCCAGGGCTTTGATTACCTATCATTATACCCTGAAATGCGCGATATCCTACCCGAGATACTTCCCACCCCTCCTAAAATGGTGTTCTATTGCCCAACCAACCTCCACTTAACAGTCCATCCATATGCCACTCTCAATCCCTTGCCACTAGAATCATATTCCTGTGGAAGACCCAGGTGCATAATCTGCCCAATCCACCAACCCGTCACTTCCTATTCCATTCCTGTCACAGGTTTATCCTACCCCATCCATCAGTTGGGTGACCTGTGACAGCAGCCATGCCATTTACCAGCTTTGCTGCAATTGTTGCACAGATTTTTTACATTGGCGTGACTACCAACCAGCTGTCACAAGGAGGTTTGGCCACTGCCACAAACTGTGGCCAAGAGCAAAGGAGATCACCCTGTGGCACAACATGCCACTGACCGTAACATGCTTGAGTTCAATGGCTGCTTTGCTACCCGAGCTATGTGGATCCTCCTCTTCACCACCAGCTTTTCTGAACTGTGCATATGGGAGGTATCCTTATAACACATTCATAACACTTGTAATTATCCCAGCTTCAAACCTGCAGTAACATAACTGTCCCCACACCTTCCACCCAAAAGTTTCTATCCCCTCTATCCTATCATCTCCTCTCCATACATGTCTCCCAGCCTCTGTTTACTGCCTTCTGCCAACACACCCACCTATCTTACCTCGCTCCACTCCCTTTCCCCCTTGTGCATGAAGTTTGCTTGTTTGTGTTTGGTTCTCTTTTGTTGATGAAGGCTGTGGCCAAAAGCTTTGTGTAAGTGTCCTGGAATTGTGCCTATCTACAACTTAATGTGTCTTCTTTACGGTAAGTAGTGATCTGTCTTTTCCTACATTGTTGGCAAAATAATACTAAAATGTTTTGATCTTTAGGGTAGCAAGTTCCTTTTCCTAAACATAAACAAATGCCAAACAGTATAAACTATTTATGACTAAACTGACACTAATTTCTGTAACACTGCCATTTTCTTTTACTTCCAGAGCTTGCAATTTCTGTAACCCTTCTGTGTCATTATCTACTGCTTTGGTATGTGTTGGCATAGTAATCGTCTATACAGTTTCAGTAGTATCAGCAAATGCAATTCCTGCTATTTCACAAATCAAGCAAAACAATGTGACATAGTATGAACTAAATAGTTGATGTGGGTGCCAGCCATAATGTGCTTTTGTTCCTTACAGGATCACAGAATCAATTAAGATTTCCACAAAATTTAAGCGTCAAATTACAGTACATTTCTCTCAAATACCACTTCCACAATGGAAATAGTGACTGTAACATCACAGGCCTAGGCATAGGGCTCAATGCCATAAAGCAGGCCAGTTGCAGCAAGATGCTGGCTAAGCATTGTGCCAGTCACTCACTGGGTGTCACTACCTGTCTCCAGAAAGTGCCTTGATCATTACTGAAATCAGGCATACTTTAACATGTGACACATGTGGCTTCTGGAGCTGAAATACCACACAACACACCCAATTTGGCATGGATAAATACTGGACCCAGACCAAGCTGGGGATGCTTCCACATCAGCTCCTGACAGCTCTGCCGAGGTATGCCATAGCACAAGGCCATCATACCGCTTGGTCAAGTTCAGCATAACAATTACTGACATCCTGATGGTAACACTGGCCGTTGGAGTTCATGAGATCGAAACTCTACCATGTCTGTGAAACACAGATGCTGTGGATCAACACCAGGCTGTGCCATCGGACAAGTGCAGATATCTGTAGCTGCTCAGCCTTGCTGGGACAGTAAGACAGTTTCTCCTATAGTAGTCCTTACCAACCCATCAAACTCACAACACCCATGTGGGAAAATGGAATGCTATCCTGACAACATGATGAATGACTCTTCTGCTCTTCTGTAGAGGTCATTGCACCCTAGGCCATTACATTCTGGAGTCGGCAGTAATGCATGTATGTAGCAGCATGTGCTTTCTATAACTGCTCGTGGACTCCTTGCATCTGTCATTCCTGGATTTGCCCTCTTCCTGCTGTCCTATTTTTCTTGTCAGGTATAAAGTCTGGTGTGGTACCTGACAAGGGCCTAAGGGATGAACAAATGAAATTAGTTGTGTGTATGCAGTGTAACCTACAATGTCTTGTGGTCCATCCCTGAATCACACAAAATGATACGCTGAGTATATGGACAAAAAGGGAATTATGCCTGGCAGTGTAGGGAGAGTGCTTTGTTGAAACAAGGAAGGCTGTGGGTATCAGGGAAGTTTAGGCCAATGTACACAGTTGGTCACTGTAAGCACAGTTTGTTGCAAGCAGTGTTGATGCCAGAGTTGTGTGCAAAGTTCCTCTCTTCCTTTTCGTTTCTGTTACACACTCCTCCTGCTTTCTTCTATTTTCTAATATGGTAGTTGTAAGATGTGGTACAGTGCTGACAAAGTAAAATGTACATCAGTGTTAAAGCAGTACATTTTGGCTTAAGATTTTTAACTTTGACACTGGCTCAGAGCAGCCTTGAAAGGTGTTGAGATATCATGGATGAGATGGGTCATTGGCCAGCTCTAGGTCCCTTGAAGTTCAGTGGGCAAGACAGCAGAAAATCTACGTAAGATAAATATTGTCTGAAATTATGTATGGCATGATGGGAGAATGTACCTGGTATTAGGGAGTTACATCAAGGAGGAAGTATTGTGGAGTATTAAAGAGTTGTATTAAGGTGCAGTGCACAGGTTGTAGCTGCTGAAGCACCTGTGGTCTGTAATTGCAGAGCTCATGTAGCATGACACACTGCATGGATGATGGATGTGGGATGCTCAACAGCATGATCCTCAGCACCTTACAAAGTGTCATCATGCCATTCACTTGGGTCGACAGAGCTGCTCCCACAGGTGGAAGTGCTTATAAAGCATAAGAGTCCAACTAGCAATTATAAAAAGCTGCACAAAGCAATTACACAGAAAATAACCAGTAAAAATGTCAAATTGCCTGAGCAAGCTATGTATCCAATGCACACTGACTTCCCACCCTCAGCACTTCAGGTACGAGGTCTGACAGTTCACAAACTTTCAAAACTCATGTTACACTGATGATGGTGTCACCAATGATGGCACGCAGATCAACAGCCAAACTACCTTAATCTCAGTGAATAAACATATGTAGCCATAACAGCTTAATTTGAAAGTGGCACATGGTGGATCGTCTCACCGGAAGTGGGAAATGTGTTGGGCAATCTCCTATGCAGAGTCTGGTGAGCAGCACATTCTATCGGTGAGATTGGGATGAAGTCCACCACACCTGCATGGTTGGTTTGAGTGATCACTTATAACCATTCAGTTTCCCTCTGACACATGATTATTCTATCTACACTGAGATGAAGGCACGCAAGGGGATGGCATGTCATAGCAGAACACAATCCCTGTTGGCTGGTTTGTCAGCTGTGTCATTTCCTTGTATCCTGTGTTCAGTTACCCAGCGTAAGACCACCTTCTTGCCTTTGTGTTGGATCCGCCAAGGCGGAAATTTGTTCCATTCCTGGCTTCACATTTAGAAGTCTGATATATCCAGATGTGTGAGAAAGTTTGTAGCAAGTATCCCAAATGGCTTAGTCACAGGGGCTGGCTCCTGGACAGCCACTCAAAGTTGGGATGGACTGCCGCACTAAATGCTAATGACTGAGGCAATGATGAGCTTTTCAGGACATACTGGGCCAGAAGGAGGCACTGTTGAACATAGTGTAGTGGCCTGTAGACACAAACTCTGAACTGGGTAGGTCTGAAGGGCTCTAGCCAATATCTGAATGTCCTCATGGCAGACAGTGTCTAACATACTGAGGTAGGAAATACAGGTTAATCCCTAAACCACTCTGCCATAATCTATCATGATTTGGCAAATACCCTATAAAACTGCAAGAGGTGATACCTGTCAGCTCCCCACACAGCATTTAACAGAGTTCTTAAGAAGCCACTGATAATAATTGCAAACAGTGTGACACTGAATACACTGCCTTGGGAGACTCCAGTCTCCCGAAAACAGCAGTACACAAGGCACCAACACAATATCAAATGCATTGGTCCTCGAGGAAGGATTGGATAAGAAGTGACAGAAACCCCCACAGTCCCCATTCATTAAGTTGGCAAGGATGTTGTACCTCTAACTGGCGTCTTCCAATTTTTCAAGGAAAAAACAAACCAACCAAATGGTTTTGGTGTAAGAAAGACTCCTGTATTACCACCTCCAGTAGACTTATGTTGTCAAGGGGAGAATGATAGGACCTAAAACTGCACCAGGAGCAGCACAGGTAACTTGGAATTCGAGGAGGCAGTGGCTGACCAGGTGCTCAAGAGCCTTATCCCTACTACTCCAAAGGGCTGCACCTCAGTAACTGTTAGGGTTGGTAGAATCCTTGACTGGCTTCCATAACTGACTTAATAATGCTGCTCCTAAGTGGAGGGGTACCGTCCATCAAACCAGATCTGTTTGAGGAGGATAGGAGTTTGCCTTTGGCTCTACGGCACAGATGATGTAACATGATATAATGAATCTGATTCGGTCCTGGACCAGTGTCTCTGGGTGCGGACTGAAGTGATTTCAATTCCCACATAAAGAGTGGAAGATGGTAGACTGCCTAATTACACAACAAGAAGCAGAGCCACATCTCCACAGCCCTACGGAACATCTAAACACAAGAGTTTGTGCAGATGATGCAGCGACAGTAAAAAAGTGTTCAGGTAAAACCTGAGCCACGTCTTAAGGAGTGGCCACAAAGACTCAATTTCTCAACAAGGCCCATAATCAGAGGTGTACTGCCCTTGCCTGAAATTCCTTATTTCTTCATTCCACCAAGGAACAAGCCATTGTCTGAGGTTGTTGCTAGACTGGGCAAAGGAATCAGTGGCAGCTCAGTGGATCACACAGGTCATATAGTCCACAATCTCCTGGGCACATTCCTGTTGGTTGAAGATGGCCTGCTGACTGTATCACAACCAATTTGCCCTTTAAAGTATCAGTCTCCTGTTGACCACCATCTGTGTCAGCAGGTGTCTCCACACTAGAAAGTGGTCACTGGAAAGCAAATCTGTGCCCAGTTCCCACTGAATTGAGTCTGCAATAGCTGCAACGCAAAAACAAAGGTAAATGGCTGAGGATGAGCCTGTAGCTGTATAAAAATGTGCCATCTGACCAGAGTTTAAAAGGCAGATACCCCCTAAATTGACAAGGCAGTTGATAATTTGATCCCTGGAGCAAATGGTACCTGAGCCCCACAACACAACGTGTGCACTGAAGTCAGCCATGAGGAGGAATGGGCAGGGGAGGTGCAGAAGAGCTCTGTCAATGCACCTGCACTCAACAGATCATGAGGTGGAAGATGTAAAAAACACACTGTAATGTTAGCCGGTGTGAGAACTTCCATGGCAACTACTTATCGGGACGTGGTAAGGACAGGAGAGGAGGGGCATCTGTCATTGACGAAAACAACCACCCCATCCTTAGCCCTGCCTCCAGTAAGATCATTGTTCCAGCCCCTTAATGCAGGCTTATGGGTGACTTTAAAATGAGTTTGTTGTAGTAAGATGCAGAACGGTCTCTCTGGAGGCAGGATCTGCAATTCTTCTAAGTGAAATCAGTATCCATTTAAGTCCCACTGCAATACGGATGTCACTTTGTGAGCCACTGATTAGCAATGACTGTCCTCGTCATGCTCCCTCCCTTGGCAGGGGCGATTTATCCAAAGGATAAGCGTGAATATTATACGGTGCCTGGCTCTCCATTTCTCCCACACGGATATCAATATCGCCAACAGTAAAATCAGAAACTGAATAGGGACAATACTCTCTGATCCAATGGATATCAATATCGCCAACAGTAAAATCAGAAACTGAATAAGGACAATACTCTCTGATCCAATGGTTTAGCTGCCACTTTCTTCGATTTTCAATGACTTTTTGCATGACTTTTCCTTACAGCTTTACTGTATGATTACATGATGATGGCGTCCTCTTGGGTAAAATATTCCGGAGGTAAAATAGTCCCCCATTCGGATCTCCGGGCGGGGACTACTCAAGAGGATGTCGTTATCAGGAGAAAGAAAACTGGCGTTCTACGGATCGGAGCGTGGAATGTCAGATCCCTTAATCGGGCAGGTAGGTTAGAAAATTTAAAAAAGGAAATGGATAGGTTGAAGTTAGATATAGTGGGAATTAGTGAAGTTCGGTGGCAGGAGGAACAAGACTTCTGGTCAGGTGACTACAGGGTTATAAACACAAAATCAAATAGGGGTAATGCAGGAGTAGGTTTAATAATGAATAGGAAAATAGGAATGCGGGTAAGCTACTACAAACAGCATAGTGAACGCATTATTGTGGCCAAGATAGATACGAAGCCCACGCCTACTACAGTAGTACAAGTTTATATGCCAACTAGCTCTGCAGATGACGAAGAAATTGAAGAAATGTATGATGAAATAAAAGAAATTATTCAGGTAGTGAAGGGAGACGAAAATTTAATAGTCATGGGTGACTGGAATTCGTCAGTAGGAAAAGGGAGAGAAGGAAACATAGTAGGTGAATATGGATTGGGGGACAGAAATGAAAGAGGAAGCCGCCTGGTCGAATTTTGCACAGAGCACAACATAATCATAACTAACACTTGGTTTAAGAATCATGAAAGAAGGTTGTATACATGGAAGAACCCTGGAGATACTAAAAGGTATCAGATAGATTATATAATGGTAAGACAGAGATTTAGGAACCAGGTTTTAAATTGTAAGACATTTCCAGGGGCAGATGTGGACTCTGACCACAATCTATTGGTTATGACCTGTAGATTAAAACTGAAGAAACTGCAAAAAGTTGGGAATTTAAGGAGATGGGACCTGAATAAACTAAAAGAACCAGAGGTTGTACAGAGATTCAGGGAGAGCATAAGGGAGCAATTGACAGGAATGGGGGGAAATAAAT
This sequence comes from Schistocerca piceifrons, assembly GCF_021461385.2. Classification (NCBI taxonomy): domain Eukaryota; kingdom Metazoa; phylum Arthropoda; class Insecta; order Orthoptera; family Acrididae; genus Schistocerca; species Schistocerca piceifrons. Next base: position 552,556,326 of record NC_060143.1, read on the forward strand.
ACAGTAGAAGAAGAATGGGTAGCTTTGAGGGATGAAGTAGTGAAGGCAGCAGAGGATCAAGTAGGTAAAAAGACGAGGGCTAGTAGAAATCCTTGGGTAACAGAAGAAATATTGAATTTAATTGATGAAAGGAGAAAATATAAAAATGCAGTAAGTGAAACAGGCAAAAAGGAATACAAACGTCTCAAAAATGAGATCGTCAGGAAGTGCAAAATGGCTAAGCAGGGATGGCTAGAGGACAAATGTAAGGATGTAGAGGCCTATCTCACTAGGGGTAAGATAGATACCGCCTACAGGAAAATTAAAGAGACCTTTGGAGATAAGAGAACGACTTGGATGAATATCAAGAGCTCAGATGGAAACCCAGTTCTAAGCAAAGAAGGGAAAGCAGAAAGGTGGAAGGAGTATATAGAGGGTCTATACAAGGGCGATGTACTTGAGGACAATATTATGGAAATGGAAGAGGATGTAGATGAAGATGAAATGGGAGATAAGATACTGCGTGAAGAGTTTGACAGAGCACTGAAAGACTGAGTCGAAACAAGGCCCCCGGAGTAGACAATATTCCATTGGAACTACTGACGGCCGTGGGAGAGCCAGTCCTGACAAAACTCTACCATCTGGTGAGCAAGATGTATGAAACAGGCGAAATACCCTCAGACTTCAAGAAGAATATAATAATTCCAATCCCAAAGAAAGCAGGTGTTGACAGATGTGAAAATTACCGAACTATCAGCTTAATAAGTCACAGCTGCAAAATACTAACACGAATTCTTTACAGACGAATGGAAAAACTAGTAGAAGCCAACCTCGGGGAAGATCAGTTTGGATTCCGTAGAAACACTGGAACACGTGAGGCAATACTGACCTTACGACTTATCTTAGAAGAAAGATTAAGGAAAGGCAAACCTACGTTTCTAGCATTTGTAGACAGAGAAAGCTTTTGACAATGTTGACTGGAATACTCTCTTTCAAATTCTAAAGGTGGCAGGGGTAAAATACAGGGAGCGAGAAGCTATTTACAATTTGTACAGAAACCAGATGGCAGTTATAAGAGTCGAGGGACATGAAAGGGAAGCAGTGGTTGGGAAGGGAGTAACACAGGGTTGTAGCCTCTCCCCGATGTTGTTCAATCTGTATATTGAGCAAGCAGTAAAGGAAACAAAAGAAAAATTCGGAGTAGGTATTAAAATTCGTGGAGAAGAAATAAAAACTTTGAGGTTCGCCGATGACATTGTAATTCTGTCAGAGACAGCAAAGGACTTGGAAGAGCAGTTGAATGGAATGGACAGTGTCTTGAAAGGAGGATATAAGATGAACATCAACAAAAGCAAAACAAGGATAATGGAATGTAGTCTAATTAAGTCGGGTGATGCTGAGGGAATTAGATTAGGAAATGAGGCACTTAAAGTAGTAAAGGAGTTTTGCTATTTGGGGAGCAAAATAACTGATGATGGTCGAAGTAGAGAGGATATAAAATGTAGGCTGGCAATGGCAAGCAAAGAGTTTCTGAAGAAGAGAAATTTGTTAACATCCAGTATTGATTTAAGTGTCAGGAAGTCATTTCTGAAAGTATTCGTATGGAGTGTAGCCATGTATGGAAGTGAAACATGGACGATAAATAGTTTGGACAAGAAGAGAATAGAAGCTTTCGAAATGTGGTGCTACAGAAGAATGCTGCAGATTAGATGGGTAGATCACATAACTAATGAGCAAGTATTGAATAGGATTGGGGAGAAGAGAAGTTTGTGGCACAACTTGACCAGAAGAAGGAATCGGTTGGTAGGACATGTTCTGAGGCATCAAGGGATCACCAATTTAGTATTGGAGGGCAGCGTGGAGGGTAAAAATCGTAGAGGGAGACCAAGAGATGAATACACTAAGCAGATTCAGAAGGATGTAGGTTGCAGTAGGTACTGGGAGATGAAAAAGTTTGCACAGGATAGAGTAGCATGGAGAGCTGCATCAAACCAGTCTCAGGACTGAAGACCACAACAACAACAACAAGGGAGGAGTTGGTTGCATGAGTAGGGAGGGACAGCTAAGTGTGCCTTTGATGGTGTGCAGGCATACTGGCTGAGGTTCCAAGTGTATTGTTTACGATGTCTGAGTGATTAGGGGGTCAAGTGTAGTTTTCCCCCTGCAACACTGACAAATGCGGGTACACCTACTCACATCTGTGGTCTGGTGTGGAGGCATAACACTTGATGGCTGGCTTCTTAAGGGCCGATGCAAATGAAGTAGCATACACCAGAGGTTGCAGAGCTATGAAAGCTCTTTTAGCTTCACCATAGGGTACGCATCTCCTAAATTTCAACTCTAGAATTTTCCTTCCCTTGTTTAGGTGCTGCAGTTCCTGCTCAATACCAAGTGATCCCCATGGCAGTTTATACATTTTGTAGGAAGTGTACAGGAGCTGGGTCTCCACAATTTCCACACACAGCTCTCCCTGTTACATGCCATAGTGGTATGACCAAATCTTTGACATTTAAAATATCGCACTGGGTTGGAAATAAATGGTCGAACTTGAAGATAGATACAGCGTGCAAGAATATGTTCAGGAAATTCCAGAACGCTGAATGTTAGGATAAATGTTGTAATTTTCCCAATGTGCCATTGACTCTCCTCACATATTTCTGCATTTAAATGACACTCACATTTCTACATTATTTGTATAATTCCTCTAGGCCCTCTCCATTATATCTGAGCAGGTCACCATGCCTTTACAGAAGTTGCAGGTGTTATGCAATTCAGCTACAACAGGGTAGTCATTTAAAGCCTTGCACTGCGGAAGTGTGGACACTTATGTGACATGGCATTTCAACTGTTAGTGTTTTGATTATAAAGCCGTTTAATGCTTTTTAAGGACTCTGTAATACTCTCCAATGGCTTGTGAATAACGAAAAGGGAGGCCTTCTCTCAAAGGTTCCTTCTGCTCTCTTGATTACAATGAAAATTTTATGGCAGACTAGTGCTCTGTTGCTATAATTCTGAGACTACTACTGGGAGGGACTGACTATGCAAACTCTCTCCATTGGGTGGGTGTATGTACTACCAGACAGTACACTAGTCCTGTATGCAGTACTGAGGCCGCCCAATAGGGATCCCACGATCCGCTAGGGGAAAAAAATGTCGGCCCAGACAGAGCTGCAAGCACCTGAGCAAGTCTTGTACAACTGTGGGAGGGAGGGAGGAGGAGGAGGCCAGTGCCCCAAGGTGGACGGCTAGAGATTATTTTACTTTAACAGCAATTCAGTATACAGCACTCCTAGAAGTTGAGATTTGTCTTATAGGGGTGTGTACCTTCAGTGTAGTCAAGTCCCTGTACTCCAAAACATACAATGTTCCACTGCCACACATAATGTGGTCCCTGAAGAACACCCAGAGTTTACAAAAACAGAAGAGGTCTGGTGGCATGGACCAGTCTCCAGTTCAGGAAACCTGAGGCTAGCATGCCCAACACAACCCTAAAGAAACAGCCCTCCTTCCTCTAAGTTGTGGGACCTCTTTGTCAGGTCCCTCTTTTGAGGCCTGTTCTGCTTGAGTAGTCCCACCACAGGCAAATTACCCCCCCCCCCCCTCCCCCTCACACACACACACACACACACACACACACACACACACACACACACACACACTGAAGGTACCTACAATATAAGTTGGTGTGCCTCCAGGAGGAATGCTGAACTGGTCTCTAGGGGAAAGAGAGGTTAAGTTTAGGGGATAGTTCTCTGATCAGTGTCTGGACAATTACCAAAACCAGAGACACTTTGGCATGCAGCATATGTGACTTCTGCAGCCACAACACATTAAACTCATTCTGGTGTGAATCATTGAGTTGCCAAGTGTCACAGTGTGTGCCTCCACCCATGAGGTCACCACTGCTCTGCCATCTACTGGCAGGGCTGCCTGCCTAGGAGATCCAGCCACTGTCTGATGGACCAACGGTTGAACTGAAGCCCTCGTAGCCACCGAGTCACTGGGGAGCTGGAGAGCATCAGTCACCACCAGCAAGCCACCAATCCAGGGTTCTCTCCCTGGATGCCTGCCACATCCCATCTCGTGCCTCGGCTGGGCGGGACTTTATCATCTCGCTGGCAGCACAATAAAACCACACTGCCATACCAGCGGCTGTGACACCTGATGAGGGCCTGCAACTGTTCCAGCTTACTGGGACAACAAACAGTTACCTGTCTTGATGCAGCCACTTTACTACTCCAATGGTCTCCTGAAGCCCTCGCCGACCCATTGAATCTAGGATACCAAAGTGGGAGAGCTGAATGCCATCCTGACAACTCAAGCAAGTGGGGTGGGGGAATACGTAGTGCTGCTTGTAGAAGCAGGGACATAGTGGGAAGTATACAAAAGGGGAAAAGGATGGGGTGTTTTGGTGAAACAAAAGGCTGTGTTGTATTGGAGTGGGAGCAGCGAAAGGGATAGATAAGTGGAGAACAAGGACTACCAAAGGTTGAGGTCAGGGGTGTTACAGAACATAGGCCATATTGCAGGCAGAGTTCCCACCTGCACAATTCAGAAAAGCTCATATTGGTAAGAAGGATCCACATGGTGCAGACTGTGAAGCAGACATTGATGTGAAGCACACAGTGTGTTGGGTAGCATGTTCAGCAACTGGGTAGTCCAGCTGTCTCTCGGCCACAGTTTGTTGGTGGCCATTTATGCAGACTGACAGCTTGTTAGTCATCATGCCTACGTAAAAAGCAGCACATTGTTTAACATCCCATTGACATGTCCCTGCACGCACCTACAACAGCAGCACTGCCTCCTTACCCTTGCCACTGGATTATTACTCCCATCACACGCAGTTATAACCGGACAGACACAGTGGTGTATATGTGTGTGTGTGTGTGTGTGTGTGTGTGTGTGTGTGTGTGTGTGTGTGTGTGTAGGGGGGGAAGAGGGGGTGGGGGAACGCTTTCTACTTCAGAAGAAGGCCTTTAGTTGAAACCTAAGATGTATAGCAGTCTTTTCATTGTGTGTGTCCGAGACTCAACGTTTACTACATATTACAAGTAAAAAGTGTATGCAAAGAGGATAAAAAGCAATACATGACCCTTTGCCATATATGCGTCTAAATTTATTTTTATTCAACATTTAGGAATTAAAAATTAACAAACAAATGTGTGTATAAAACAAATTTTGCTATTCTTTAACGTGTGTACAATCAAAATATTAGTACTGATGGCACTTGACACTTATTGATACATTGGGAGATAGACCTACTGTGATGGACTGTTTCAATGTGCCACAATGTTGCATAAAATGTAAACAGTGCCCCCCCCCCCCCCCTCCCACCATTATAATACAACAGTTCCCTTGAATGAGCCTGTTTTGACTTCACTGGATACCAAACAGATGCCACCCAATGAGCTTCTTTGAGTGGCCCAAACTGAGGTACTGCCAACAGATTGGACACAACAGTTTTCCTTGCCTCTTTATTCTAGTTGTTCAATGTGTTTGGTACACAGCATGCACAAATCTTGGAGTACTCCAGTTTCTCAATAATGGCCTTCACACTGCCTTTACCAATCGATAACTGATGAAACTTTATCTGTTGTTACACAGCAGTTATCACGACACACTGGATGTTGTGTGAATTTACTGCAGTTGCTGGCCATCTGCTATATATTGCACAAGCGAACAGTGTTTGCATGTCGGTTTCCTTATAGCAATGAACCTGTCGCTTAATAGTGCTGAAGTCTGCCATAGCATGTCCATACACCGTCTTCAGCATTTCACATATGTTATTGTACATTTCACCTTCTGCAGTATGGATTTCAATCACAGAACGCTGTCTTATAAGTACATTGTGGTCAGTTATTTTCTAAACTGTGCTGCCATTTGTTGATGTAGGATGTTATTACTGGAGTATGCTGTAGAACATATTTGTGAAGTGCATCTAATTCATGATTACCAACTTAATGAAGGAGAAAAGAAATAGGTGTTACTTTCTGACCCTCTGCTGTAAATTAGGAAGTGCATTACTGACCTACATACACTATATATTAAGTTCAAATCTGGCATACCAAAGGCAATATAACACAATTGAGCACACTGGTTGGTGGCTTTGCTAAAAAATCAATGTGGGAAACCCAATATCTTTACAAATCTTCACCAACTTGGTGTACAGAAGGGCAGCAAAATGTGTCATGTTTTGTCTTTCCACAGAATACTACGTCATCAAAATTACATGACACTTCCCGCATTACTACATAATTATTTGTCAGGGCATATTAGCATAAACCTATCTTTTGAACTTGTGTTCTTAAGCTGTATCAATGGGGGTGGTGTTACATTCATTCCCCAAATTCCTTCCCATTGGGTACAGCGTCGCAGTTGTAGCACAAAGAGCTATTCACGACCAAAAACTAATCCTCATCTATTTTTTCTCCACTGATAAGGTCTCCAGCCCTATGGTTATGGATGGCAGTCACTATGTGGCTGAATGCCTCTGCCACCTTTCTGATGCTCTGATCTCTACAATCCTGTCCCAGAAGTACAGTGTGATCGTTAAAGACTCTTCGAAACATTAGGTTTCTCACAAATTCTATCATATGAATACCTTTACTCCTCGCACAGACAACCATGTGACTACCCAGCTTCCACATGGCCTGAAAGCTCCACAAAGCCAGTTGCTATTATCTCCCTAATGTATGACCCACCATAGCTGGTTGAATGTTTCCATCAAACATCCTCTGCCTTCAATGACCAACACCTCTAACCAACTTTGTGCAATCTCCCTTGCTACATCAAGGAAAACCACTTTCTTCACGGCCTTTGCATTGTTGCTGTGCCCTTAACAACATATTTTTTGCCTGTCACTGAGGATGATATGTCAATGTGTACCAACATCCCTTATGCTGACGGCTTTGCTGTCACAGAAGACTATCATTTCATCAGCCTCTTGATGCTAAACCTGCCACTTCCTTCATAAACCACATTATGAGCCATAGTAACTTCTCTTTTCTTATAAAACCTCTCTTATGGTTCAGATACATTGATGAGATCTTTATGAAAAGGATCCATAAAAATTGCCTCCAGAATCTAAATATCTGCTGCTAAACTCATTTCATATGGTGCTTCAAAGCCCAATTTTTATAGCTGTCACATGTCCCATATCAAAAAACCCTCCCCAACAGCCTTGCAACTTGAAATACTAATTGTGTGCCAAAGGCTAGAGGCAGTTGTCAGAGACTACAGACAGATAATATTTTGCACAACCACCAAATATATTTTCCTGTCCTCAGCAAAATTAGCTATGACCACAAACATATCACAGCCTGGACCTTCCTAATCTCCAATATCAACCACACCTTGAAAAACACTTCACTTAATCAGCAATTAGGGACCGTGTAGACCATGCACCAACCTTACAAACTGCCTCTAGCAGATGCTGTTCTGTGCAACTTCCAACCAGTTTCTTGTGAACCCTTGTTACTGCAGGTCTTCCCATAATCATTCTCCCTCTTGTTTGTGTTCTTCCCCAAAGGCGCAAAGCCTCTAGCCTTCCTACCAACAATAATTTTTGAATGACATCATCTGTTGATCTTGCAACATGTCCACTCCATTGTAGTTGCTTAACCTTTGCTTTTTGTATAATATTAGTCTGCTTCATCACAGTGCACATTTCCTCATATTTTAGTTTCCTCCACCCTGTTTCTCTCTTCACTGGCCCACAAATCTTTCTCTCAAACACAATCAATTGTTCTCTATCACTCTTGTTGTACTCGGTATTTTTATATCATGCACCAGCACTGGGGCAATTATTGTATTACATTATTTCATTTTAACTTCTGTTAAGATTATGTTTGCTTTCAGGATTGGTTTTAAGCTATTACATAAATTAACAGTTTGTTGTTTTACTCCTAGCTGGAAATCATTTCACCTGCTGAAACATGATCTCAGCTATCTTCAGCTTAGTCTGTCACACCTGTAAATCCCTAGGCACATTCTAATTAGTTCCGTCACTTCTGTCTTTTCTGGATTTATTCTTAAGCCCGCTTGCCCTGCACTACTGTTCACACCCTTCACCGTTTTTACATGTTCTTCACTTATTTCATCACTTCTTTTCTTGGCAACTCTGGTATAACTGTCATATCATCTGTATACACTAGCATCTGCAGATTTCCATTCAGACTGATGCTGTTTCCTACTTTTCTCGTCTTGTGTACAACTTTTTCAAGGACAGTGTTAAATAATATGGGTGACAAAGCATCACCTTGTTGTACCCCAGTTTGTATCTCTACTTTCTTTGATATTCCTCCTTGATATCTTACTATAGCTTTCACCTCTGCTGTAAATGTTTTTAACTGTTTGACGAATTTCTCACGTACTCCAAACTCCCTAGGGATGCTGTAGAAGCTCACTCTATGGACACTATTGTCTATCTTTGAAAAATCTATGACAGTGTTAAATTCCCAATACTGTCTCATATTAAATATATGGTCAATTGTAGATTTTTTTTACCTTAAACCTGGTTGGTAATTCCCTGCTATTTCATTGGCTCATGGCTCAAGTTTTTCCATTATTATTAAGAATAAGATCTTGTAGCTCATATTCAGCAGTGAAATCTATTTTACAATTATTACAGTCTTTTTTCTTTTATTTTTGTGGATTGGTAGAATGACAGCTAGCTCCCATTCTGTTGGTCTCTCTCTCTTTTTACCTTATTTTGACTAGTCTGTCCACAGCTCGTGGTCATGCGGTAGCGTTCTCGCTTCCCACGCCCGGGTTCGATTCCCGGCCGGGTCAGGGATTTTCTCTGCCTCGTGATGTTTGGGTGTTGTGTGCTGTGCTTAGGTTAGTTAGGTTTAAGTAGTTCTAAGTTCTAGGGGACTGATGACCATAGATGTTAAGTCCCATAGTGCTCAGAGCCATTTGAACCATTTTTTTTGACTAGTCTGTTCAACACCTGAACAAGTCTTTCCTCCCTCCTTGATCATCTCCTGGTACCTTCTTCTTCTTCTTCTTCTTCTTCTTCTTCAGACTATTTACTGCTTTTCTCACACCCCTTTCATTAACACCAACTGTTTCATAGTTCTTTTCTTGTTCTGTTTACTGAAACATCTCTTCTGGTTTTCTGCATTTAACAGACTAAGAACATAGTCTGTCCAACTTTCTAGGATCATTTCTTTGTCAACTCTGCCTATCTTTATCATTAATGACTAGAGACTTGTCTCTTCTTCCATTTCCCACTTGTTTGATATTTTGTATACTTTGTATACTGCTGTTTCTTTGACCTGCTGTCTCATTTTCTTTCGGCACGGGAGTCAGATGTTTCCTTTTTCCTGCCCTCAATATTCTTGTTTTGTCTCATTTCACATATTCTACATGATTTTTTCCACTGTTTATCCACCTGTTTCTGGATTTTCTTCGTCCTTTTACAGTTTCCTCATACATTTGATTAAACCAATTTCTTTTCTTCCATTTCATTTCACCTGTCACCTCTTCTGCTGTATCCGGCACCCCTTCCTTTATTCTGGTCCACTCATATCAACACCAACCACTTTGTCACTTTGTTCCTTCGGCAAAAGTGTCTCGCACATATTCCTTACAGACACATGGTACTTTCTAGCTATCTCAGTCTGATACAGTTTATATACATCAAACGTCGTGTGCTGTTGCTCATTTGTTTCCGCGCGCGCCCGCACACGCACACGCGCGCGCGCCCGCACACGCACACGCGCGCGCGCGCGCGCGCGCCCGCACACACGCGCGCGCGCGCGCGCGCCCGCACACACACACACGCGCGCGCGCGCGCCCGCACACGCACACACACGCACACACACACACACACACACACACACACACACACACACACACACACACGTGCGCGCACGCGAATGGGGTGGGGGTGTGGGAGAAAACAAAATTCGAATTTGGCGCCAAACTCTCTCGGGAACAAATCCATATTGACAGTTTAGGAAATACAACAACACAGCACTCACTGCCTTTTGCAAAGTAAAATGTTGTTAAATGATGAAATTACACAAAGTACATCTATAGGTATGCGCGCGCCCGCACACGCACACGCACACGCGCGCGCGCGCGCGCGCGACCGCACACGCACACGCGCGCGCGCGCGCGCGCGCCCGCACACGCACACGCGCGCGCGCGCGCGCCCGCACACGCACACGCGCGCGCGCGCGGTCCCGCACACGCACACACGCGCGCGCGCGCGTCCGCACACACACACGCGCGCGCGCGCGCGCGCGTCCGCACACACACACGCACACACACGCGCGTCTGCACACACACGCACACACACGCACACACACACACACACACACACACACACACACACACACACACACACACACACACACACACACGTGCGCGCACGCGAATGGGGTGGGGGTGTGAGAGAAAACAAAATTCGAATTTGGTGCCAAACTCTCTCGGGAACAAATCCATATTGACAGTTTAGGAAATACAACAACACAGCACTCACTGCCTTTTGCAAAGTAAAATGTTGTTAAATGATGAAATTACACAAAGTACATCTATAGGTATGTGCCGTGTCCTAGAATGCAAAAGAAGAAGGGTCAGTCACAACAAAACAGGAGTAGTAACAAATAGACAGGCAAAACATTTTGACACACCAAGATCACGTTTTTAAAAAAATCAAGGGATGTGTTAACGAGCCAATGAAATTCACATTTACATCATTTGGTTTGCAGATGACAAGCTATCAGTACAGGACACCATACAGTTGGTCCTGCAAAACCATGTAATATAAAAATCACAGTTTACAAAAACCACTTTCTTGAGGTCTCAATTTATTAGATCAATTACAAGCTAAAATACAATAACTTCTTACACGTTTCAATATTAGAAACCCCACTGATGACGACAAGGAGGTGCTGAAACACATCTGGGTAAAAAGAAAAAAACAATGTGTTTGCAAAATGGCGGAACCTATATCCCATAATTTAACTGAAGACGCAGAAAGAAAAGACAAGAGCTGCAAATCTGAAAGATGAAGAATTAGCCCACATTTGTTTTAAGGAATAACAAATTTTCGCTTGAATGGAGGTAAGCTTCACTTCTCATTAAAGTATAACCGTTGTATTTCAAACAGCACATAGTAAAAAAACACAACTGAAAGTTGAAACTGGAAATTAGGCATTCACAAACTTGTACAATGTTGTTGCCAGTAAGTGTGCAGTAGTAGTAGTAGTAGTAGTAGTAGTAGTGTTTCATCCTTTGTGCAAATGACACTGTTCTTACTATAATAATGGTCACACTTCAGCAAGTTTCTAAAGGAAGATCTCAAGACACGGGTATGAGCACATGGTGAAATCTGACAATGGGTAGAGGGGGCATACCTGGGACAGTACTGAACAGGGAGAGAAGTTTAAGAACCGTAACTGGTGTTGAAGCCTCGTTTGCTGACCCATCAAATAAGATGTGACAATGATGGATTTAGCAAGTTGCTTATGCCTGTGTTGGATTGTTTTTACTTTGCTTTCTCCTTCAATGTACTGCAAATTTTCTCCACTGTCAGAAAGCATATACAGTAGTTTATAAGGAGAAGATAAAATATACCTACTGGTCATGTTGATGTTGGTTCTGGTAGTGGCATATGAAGATGAACTTATGAAAGTGCAAAGGGGATGGGTGGACGAAGCAGATAATTATGACTTATTATTATATCAAATTCTGTGTTGGCTTACCTGCCATCCAGATCTCTGCAATTGACGATATGTGGATAGGAAGTTAAAAGCCTTTGTACTTGGTCTGTGTTTCCTGCCTTGGCTGCTTCCAGAAGCTGACATTCCACATCAGCACTTCCTGATGGAGGGTCTAAAGTGGGGGGAAAAAAAACACATGAAAATATTGAAAAATACAATTACACCCACAAAATAATGTTTACACTGTGTACCACTCAACAGATCTTTAACCTCAATTTCAATGCATTAAATGACACCACTAATTTGTAGCAAGTCAAACAATGTGTGGAAAGAAACATAGTGACACAGAAGATATTAGAGCTACAATCTACAAACTGTGATTTTGGATTCGATGTCTGATACACAACACCGAATATCCATCATAAAGATGTGTTTACAACGGGGTAACTTCTTCAGCCACTCCACAGAATAGGTACCAGAAACACCACCAATTGTTTGTATGGCTTAACATCAGAAGATAATCTAAATTATTTCTGTTTATCATGACCAGAAATCCAGTTTGTTCATGAGACCAAACACACTGAAGCAAAAAATTATCACTTACATCACCACTATCCTCACCCCAGAAAATACAACTACTTACAGTATCATCAGCGACTTAATTGTTATCAGCTCATACAACTCTGTGCACCAAGGCTGCAGAATGATTCTAGTGACTCCAATGTTCATCTTACATAAAGACTGCAAGGTCAGAACAAGGCAGAATAGGCATAGAAACAATTCGTTTTCTTTCACTCCATTTGTGAGTGGAACAGGAAAGGGAAAGAACAGCAATTGTACAAAGTAACCACCCACAATGTAGAGTGCATGCAGTGGCTTATGAAGTATACACATAGGTGTAGAATGTCTTTTCCCACATAGCATCTGTACCATTCCATGGACTGTACCAGGGCAATATTGCCATAAATTAGGGTGAATCATAAATGAGGAAAAATACTCAAAGGACTGCATACTACTATGTACTAAAAGTGTAGAACTACAGTTTTCTTTCCTCTTGGAATTATTATTTTTTTTAAAAAAAAGAAAATAATGTTAGTCATTTAAAGGAATAATGAAGAACATCATGACCTGCACAAGTTATTCTCTTGATTTGCATCAGGCAGTACTGGACTGATGAGGCAAGAAAGCCACCTCATTGTACAGCATGAGCAATTCTATGAGAAGCTGTGAATCACACCCTGCTACCAGTGACTGAATGTACAGTGTCATGTCACATGAAGTTCTAACTACAATCAGAAAGAGAATTCCACCAATTAAGGAACAACATTGTTTACATCAGTGCTGCATTGTTCACTCTAGCCGACATGCACTGCACCAACAGCTGCTAAAGGATGCTTTGCAATATCATATCTGTGGTAATTTTCACAAATGAGGTATATGGCAACATGCAACTTCAGGGTGTATACGCGGGCAAGGAAAAAAAATTCCCGGATTTCCCGGTTAAAAATACACTTTCTCCCGGGTGAAAACATACTTTTCCCCTGTTAAGTGGCAGTACATTGTATCTCGGAACTGTATAAGCCCTTTGAATGATTATGGTTTTATACAAGGGAGTAGAATTTCCCGGCGCTTTAGAAAAATAAACACAGGGAAAAAAACCCGCTTTGGAAAGATCTTTGATGTGCAGCAACATGTACGCTGCATATTTTTGTATTACAAAAGTATAAATTCGAATTCCACCAAACACCGCATGTTAATTTCTGAAGCATTGAAATCGAGATTGCGATGCACTTTTGCAAGCCAATCATAGTTCATGTCACGTGATCTCGCCAGCCGATGACAGCGGGTATTCAGAGCTTAGGACACGTGATGTAGTCAGCCAATAGCAACATCACTGTTAAGTAGCGCGAACACACAAACAGAAAAAGTTAATGGTTTAAATTAATATACATAGTGTTGCTACACGAAACGCAAAGCTTTCAAATATAATAGTGGTCTGTAAAATTAATACGCTGCAAGAGAATCTAAGCTTTCACATACAATGTTGGTCTTTTATGGGTGTATTACAATTTAAGATATATCACACAAATGTGTCAGTATAATTTATAATAATGACAGAAATGTCTGATCTTCTGGGCTCGAAAATCATCTAAATTGCTAGTCATCAAAGAGTTGATTTTTAAATGAGATTCAAATTCTCTGTGATTTAAGAAATTCATTGTACATTATCGCACGTTACCAGCGAGCGCCAGATGACAGGCGTCACTGCACTTGCGCAGCTACATTGTCGTAGGGAGCCCGTATGTTCGTACGTGTAAAACATTAAAAGATCGTACATTATGTCATAAAGAAACATAACATCAGAGGATACTCAAAGAGCATCGGAATTTCGTGACCCATACTAAAATGTGCACATTTAAAGTGCACATTCGTATGTCCAGATTCCCAGTTAAGTAGGCCATGACCTGATATTAAGCTTTTCAATGTGGTTTTTGGGATGTAAATTTTCTTGGAGTACCAGTACTGTGTTATCTCATATTTGGTTCTTTATTATGGCATAATGCCATACGTGCTAGAAGTTGTAAACGTGCACTTGAAATGCAGCGAACAGTGTGTGGAATTAAACACTTCATTTCAAATACAGGGTGATTCAAAAAGAATACCACAACTTTATGAATTTAAAACTCTGCAACGACAAAGGCAGAGCTAAGCACTATCTGTCGGCGAATTAAGGGAGCTATAAAGTTTCATTTAGTTATACATTTGTTCGCTTGAGGCGCTGTTGACTAGGCGTCAGCGTCAGTTGATGCTAAGATGGCGACCACTCAACAGAAAGCTTTTTGTGTTATTGAGTTCGGCAGAAATGAATCGACGACAGTTGTTCAGCGTGCATTTCGAACGAAGTATGGTGTGAAACCTCCTGATAGGTGGTGCATTAAACGTTGGTATAAACAGTTTACAGAGAATGGGTGTTTGTGCAAAGGGAAAAGTTCTGGACGGCCGAGAACGAGTGATGAAAATGTAGCACGCATCCAGCAAGCATTTGTTCGCAGCCCAGGAAAATCGACTCGCAGAGCTAGCAGAGAGCTGCAAATTCCACAATCAACTGTATGGAGAGTCCTACGAAAAAGGTTAGTTATGAAACCTGAACGTCAACTACCCGAGGCGATTGATCGGCCGCCAGGCAGCCCGTGACAGAGCACTTCATCACTGGCCTCCAAGAAGCCCTGATCTTACCCCCTGCGATTTTTTCTTATGGGGGTATGTTAAGGATATGGTGTTTCGGCAACCTCTCCCAGCCACCATTGATGATTTGAAACGAGAAATAACAGCAGCTATCCAAACTGTTACGCCTGATATGCTACAGAGAGTGTGGAACGAGTTGGAGTATCGGGTTGATATTGCTCGAGTGTCTGAAGGGGGCCATATTGAACATCTCTGAACTTGTTTTTGAGTGAAAAAAAAAAAAAAAACCTTTTTAAATACTCTTTGTAATGTTGTATAACAGAAGGTTATATTATGTTTCTTTCATTAAATACACATTTTTAAAGTTGTGGTATTCTTTTTGAATCACCCTGTATATTGTCTGCCTCAGCGGAAAAGATTAATAAAAGAAAATTTCTTTAGCAAACCGACAAAAATAACTTCTTTGTTCTGCAAGGCAATTAATGGTTGACTGTCAGAAAGGTGTAAATAAAATAAAATCTGCAACTAATAACACATTTCAGCCTTCCATAATTATGTGAATGTATTTTAATTCACTTTATGGCTCCCAGCCACAGAAATCTGTTTTGTTTTCATTTGACGTGAGAGCAATAAACGAAGAAGAAACAGCAATATCACTAAATGTAAACATGGGTCACAGGAGACTACCCACTTCCCCACTGTAACTCAGACCGCTCTGCGCATCAGCCCCAGATCTACGATATTTCCGAACCAGGGTGTTTGATATAGGACTTCAAATATTAAAAAAAATCGAATTTTCAAAAATATATTCATTTTGCAGCGCACACCTTTCTGAAAAGTCTGATGCATAAAACATGTGTGTTCGAGGGAATACAAGACATGTTATATGCTCGTAAGTGTGCCAAAGGGCAGTGTCTCGCCTCCTCACACAGCTTTCTTCTATCGCACATCACTCTACTTCGCTCTGTGGAATTGAAACGTGTATATTTTGTTATGGATTCCATCAAACCATATTCAGGGCAGTGGAAATTAAAATGTCCTGTGCTGCCTCTCCTACTTACAATCGGCTGGTTTGACATCTTGTGCCTCTTTTCTTTAAAAAAAGAACCCTTCAGAAAATTTGCACTTTTTATTCCCTGTCAGCTAACAACTTGCTGCTTTGTGTGACATAAAATTAAATATAGGACACACAAACCCAGTAAAGATATGAGACAAGCAAGACAACACACATTTCTTCAATCCTTAGCTCCTAGAATTTTTTTCTCTCTAATCTTGCTACAGCTTTACATGGCGTGCTTTCCCTTCTGCAAAAGGATCTATTACCTCATCAAAGTTCGTCAAACGTTTTACTACATGAAAAGTCGAAACGTCGTTGTCTAATACTGAAAAAGCTGTTAATCCAAATAGGACCCAAGACTGGTGTTGTTTCCCTATTTGATTACGTATATTTTGTCACTGTCTGCTAGATAAAACAAAATAGGCCTTTCTAAAACAGCAACAACTGTAATACACACCAAATAAACGAAACTGTTTTGGCACAAATGGTCTTTTTTGTAACGACAGAATATAATTCACAAAGTACCAATATCAAATGCCTATTAGGCCTACTACTTTCCATTAGGAAATAGTTTCACACTTCATTCATATGCTCCAGTACGAGATCAAAAAGTAGTAGTACGAAATTTTTATACAAACTTGGAATCGTCATATTGTTCCATAATTTGTGTTGTGTCCCCGTTTCTTCTCCTTCCTCGTTCTAACAAACAGTCTTGTTATCACTAATTCTGTAACTATTCCTGCCAATGTCAAAGCTTATTTGCAGGTTAAATCCACTAACTCTGCCATAATCACCGGTTTAGTTATCCCGCGATTATTCTCCGGTTAGGCGTTGCTACATGTTCGTACAACGCGTTTTCGGCACTTCTTCCAGATAGCAGCTGCTAGCTGGGGACTGTACAACTGGCCCTTACTAGTATAGAGATCTGGCCAAAAATTTTCTGTCAATATTTCATTTTCTTGGATACATCGAGAAGGTAATACGTAATCTTTCTCACCTGTAATTCGTTTATTTCCACTCCTGTAGTCTGAATCTATGGATTTAGCTAGTAATTATAGCAACGCCCATCATTCGCAAACCTAATCAACCACACAATCAGACAGCGGTTGGAATTCATCCGTTCGGCCTTACTCCGCTCAGCTCCTATAGCCCCTTCTGTCTGTAGGAAAGTTTGTTTCTACAGGCGATGAGGATTCCCCTGACAGAGACATCATGTACACTATGCACACATTCACAAATCAACTTGCGATTCATTCAGAAATCAGAATGTGTTCAAAAACCGACAGGGATGCGTTTCAATCATATGAATAATCGATAGATTAACGTGCGCTGGATGCTAGTCGCTTTGTTAAACAAGGTTTTTTCCCCCCTCAAAAATATGAATTTCCCCCCGCCCCCCTCCTAGATCTGGGCCTGCTGCGCATGCAAGAATCTGGCAGCTTGGGCACTCCAGTAAAATTTTTCCCAGTAGCATCTAGCTGCTTGCTGCGACTGCTTACACAGCCCACTGTCACATTTCTGTAGCCAGAAGTGGGAGAAGGTACTACTCAACTGCGCGTGCGCATTATCCTGCTCGTAACTGCTAAAACGAATCTAATGTAAACAGTTGTGACGTCACGCTCATCGGAGGCAATTTGTTGTTACGGAACATTACATAGTCTTTGACACATTTTGCTGTTGGCAGACGCTTGTATGAGCACTGTGTTTTGTTACTGTATATGACGCATTTCCTTTGCAATTTAAGTTTTATTTTCGTTTTTTTCCTTTCGTTCACGTTTTATTGTTGCAGTATTATCCTGCAGTAGTGGGATACAGTAATATACTTTGTTAGAGTATCATTTCTTACCAATCAAAATTACAAAAATTTAACTGAAAACAAAATGAAAAATTCCCAAAATTCTAAAAAATTCCCGGGTTTTTCCCGGTTTTCTCCCGGATGAAAAAATTCCCGGGTTTTTCCCGGATCTCCCAGTTCGTATACACCCTGAACTTATCTATGGTATTGCAGATGGATGAGTAGAAGCTGTGTGACACTGCACCAAAACTAACTTCCCAAGAGGCACCTCCCATTAACACAAACATTTTAGTCAGTGGAGAAATACTTGAGAAGCAAGGTGGATTTGTGGCATCTCTAGGATTAAGAGACTTAAGCCAATTGATGTACAATGTGAATGATGGATAGAATTTGTGGCAAACTGTTGCAGAGCAATGAAAAACAAGCACCAAGTATCTCTGAACTGTATTTGGAATATCACAAAGCTCTGCTGTGGGAGTACTGTTCCACCCTCTTTTACATGCAGATGCGGCAGATGTTATTGCTGAAACATTACCATCAGAGGCTCAACTTTTGCAAAAAATGGTTCAAATGGCTCTGACCACTATGGGACTCAACTGCTGAGGTCATTAGTCCCCTAGAACTTAGAACTAGTTAAACCTAACTAACCTAAGGACATCACAAACATCCATGCCCGAGGCAGGATTCGAACCTGCGACCGTAGCGGTCTTGCGGTTCCAGACTGCAGCGCCTTTAACCGCACGGCCACTTTGGCCGGCTTCAACTTTTGCAATTTCATTATAAGTCAGCAGATACAAAACCAGCATCTTTCAATAAAAATCATTTTCACTGATGAAGCCTATTCCACAAGGGAAGACATCTGATAATACGTTGATTGAGCAGAACGCCCTTACATTATGTGCAGGGCTATTATAAATGATTAAAGCGATTTCATAAATTCACTGTAGCTCCATTCATTCATATGGTCACGACACACTACAGATACGTAGAAAAACTCATAAAGTTTTGTTCGGCTGAAGCCGCACTTCAGGTTTCTGCTGCCAGAGCGCTCGAGAGTGCAGTGAGACAAAATGGTGACAGGAGCCGAGAAAGCGTATCTCGTGCTTGAAATTCACTCGCATCAGTCAGTCATAACAGTGCAACGACACTTCAGGACGAAGTTCAACAAAGATCCACCAACTGCTAACTCCATTCGGCGATGGTATGCACAGTTTAAAGCTTCTGGATGCCTCTGTAAGGGGAAATCAACGGGTCGGCCTGCAGTGAGCTAAGGAACGGTTGAACGCGTGCGGGCAAGTTTCACGCGTAGCCCGCGGAAGTCGACGAATAAAGCAAGCAGGGAGCTAAATGTACCACAGCTGACGGTTTGGAAAATCTTACGGAAAAGGCTAAAGCAGAAGCCTTACCGTTTACAATTGCTACAAGCCCTGACACCCGATGACAAAGTCAAACGCTTTGAATTTTCGGCGCGGTTGCAACAGCTCATGGAAGAGGATGCGTTCAGCGCGAAACTTGTTTTCAGTGATGAAGCAACATTTTTTCTTAATGGTGAAGTGTTTAAACCTCCTCTACCAAGAAACGTGCCAGAACTGCGAGCTCGCATCAACGATGCTTTCGAACTCATTGATGTGGACATGCTGCGCCGAGTGTAGGAGGAACTTGATTATCGGCTTGATGTCTGCCGAATCACTAAAGGGGCACATATCGAACATTTATGAATGCCTAAAAAAACTTTTAGAGTTTTTGCATGTGTGTGCAAAGCATTGTGAAAATATCTCAAATAATAAAGTTATTGTAGAGCTGTGAAATCGCTTCAATCATCTGTAATAACCCTGTACATAAGGGATCACCAACAATTGTAGAGTGCCAATATTGTGTAAAGGATTATCAGTCATCTCCTAGTGTCCCGTATGTTACCACCATGATTAACAAAAAAGTAATATTTGTAGTTACTGTACATTTCTTTAGCAGAATTGTTTGAAGAAGTTAGTCTGGCCTATTATACAAAAATGTTGTTCACACATGATGGTGCTTTCACTAACTTCTGCATCTATGTGTGACACCGTCTGAACAATTCCTTCATATTGGAGTGGTTATGGAGCTCCTGAAGCACAGACGGCTGCAGTCCTTAATCCACGTGATTTGTTTTTATTGGGGGGGGGGGGGGCACTTAAATCTTTAAAAAGGACAGATTTCTGACACCAGCGATGAGTGACACAGGATACAATATGCTTTTGACTCTACATGGCACTTATATATTATAAATAATATTTAGCAATCGTATCAGCAAAGACATGAAGTTTGCCATGAACACTATGGCTGTCATTTAAAACCAATTTCTTTTTGAGTCACCAGTTTTCTGACTGGTTTCATGTTGTCCGTCTCTAACTCCTCTCCTGTGCTAACCTCTTCACCTCAGAGCAGCAATTGCATCCCATGTCCTCCATTATTTGTTGGATATATTCCAATCTCTGTCTTCCCATACATTTTCTAGCCTCCACAGCTCCCTCTAGTACCACTGAAGTTATTCCTTTATGTCTTAACAGATATTTCATCACCTTGTCCCTCCTCCTTATCAGCGTTTTCCATGTGTTCCTTCCTTTGCTGATTCTGATCAATCCACCTTCCTTTCAACATCCGCCTATAGCATGTGAGGAAACAGATAGATGGGGCTAAATGCTAGAACTATAAACACAGATATGCTGTTCACACATCCTGTATGCGGGTGGGGACACTCAAGCCAGATACAGGAATGCTCACTATATACTTAGAATTGTGACAGCAGGCATTTTGATTACTTTAGTTTCTTACAGGGAAAATTATCAGCCACAAGCAGTTTCAACAGCATGACAGCAAAGAACTAGGACATCAAGTGACAAACAGATGCTAATAAGTATATCCTGTAATTAGCAACAGAAAGGGATAAGAAAATTCCATATTAACAGTTAACACAAAATAAATGATTTTTTGCAGCTTACTATGAAATTGGCTGTCTTGAACGAATTGTCACAAAATATGGCATTCCCTCAGTTCCCGAATAAAAAAAATTCATAATTTTGAGGGCAGCAATTTATTAACACTGGTAACTAATAGTATTTAATGTTAAAATTGTATCTTGACTTTTTATCAAGACAGATACACATAAACCTTAAAATGAGCATAAACTGATGTCCAAGATGTCACTTTATGTGCCCGATTCAAGACAAATGGGAAAACAATGGGCTTTGTGACGGTGACAGATTTGCTTCCTAAATAAATGGATCCTCCTTTCGTGATCAAGGTTACCTGATTATGATGGCAATGGTGAACTGATGGACATTTTCTGTCACTTCAGGTGTGGACATTATACTAATGAAGTATTTTTTTACTCATAACACAGCAATACACATTAGTTTAGGCAGCTTTGTTACTTTAAAGTGCATACACTTCATCTATTTGCATCTTGGGTGGTGGTGGTGGTTGTTGGAATGTTTAAGGGGGGCTAAACAGCTAAGGTCATCAGTCCCCCATGCATCTTGGGAACCTAGTCCTTAATCTGTAGTATATTTCAACGGCCAGTGTGCTCCCTGCCGCCGTTGGATAAGCAGCTGCAGCAGCAAGTCGTATACCCCTAGCTTACTTATTTGTTCCATAGTTTAATTCTTAATTTCTTTGCGTGTTTTTGGGTACTTGCATTGTTTAATTCATAAATTTCGGGCGTATTATAGTATTTGAGAGTTGTAGCATCGCGCTTCAGTGTTTACTTCGTAGATTCTTACTTAAATTGCATGTGAGTTTCGTATAGGAGGTGTAATTTCGAGTTTTAGTTACTGTAATCGTAAATTCAGGCAGATTGTAGCGCAGTCGTTAGGCATTTGTTGAGGTTAGTTAATACATTCTTTGCGTGTTTCCATTGCGTTATCTAGGCACGGACTCGTGTTTCAGTAACTGTTGTTCAACATCGATTAGAATGGACAGGGACTGTGATTGCTGTGTTCGGATGAGGGCTGAGTTGGCATCCCTTCGCTCACAGCCGCAAGCGGCGCTGACTTCGGTCGCGCAGCTTGAGGCTGTTGCCAATGGGCACCACTGTGTGGAGCCGGACTTGGGTATCACGGGGATATCAACCTCGTCCCATTTGTCCCCAGATTGGTCTGCCGCTGTGGTTGCCTCGGTTGCTGCCCGCAGTGGGGCTGAGCCCACGCCTGTGGTTGATTGGGAGGTCGTTCCAAGGCGTGGCAGGCAGCGAAAGACGTCCCCGGAGGTTGATCAGAAAGCCTCCCCGGTGCGTCTGACAAACAGGCTTCAGGCACTGTCTCTGGCTGAACCAGATGCAGCTGCCTGCCCTGTTTCAGAGGATGATTCTCAGTCTTCAAGGTCCGGCCAATCACAGAGGGTGGGCTTATTGGTAGTTGGGAGCTCCAATGTTAGGCACGTAATGGGGCCCCTTAGGGATATGGCGGCTGAGGAGGGGAAGAAATCCAGTGTGCACTCCATGTGCATTCCGGGTGGTCATTCCTGATGTGGAAAGGGTCCTTCCATATGCCATGAAGAGCACAGGGTGCAGCCAGCTGCAGGTGGTGGCACATGTCGGGACTTATGATGTGTGTCGCTTTGGATCTGAGGAAATTCTCTCTGGATTCCAGCGGCTATCTGATTTGGTGAAGGCTGTCAGTCTTGCTCGCGAGATGAAGGCAGAACTCACCATCTGCAGCATCGTTGACAGAACCGACTGCGGACCTTTGGTGCAGAGCTGGGTGGAGGGTCAGACGGTTTTGCGACCTTGTTGGCTGCTGATTCCTTGACTTGTGCCACAGGGTGGTGGGGTTTCGGGTTCCGCTGAATAGGTCAGGAGTTCACTACACTCAGCTGGCGGCTACACAGGTAGCGGAGGCTGTGTGGTGTGGACTGGGCGGTTTTTTAGGTTAGAAGGCCTCGGGAAAGTACGGGGTGGGCTGCAATCTCAAAGGGTGCATGGCAAATACAGGACATGCTTGGATCAAGGAACAGTCGGAATTGTAGTTGTAAATTGTTGTAGTTGTGCTGGGGAAGTCCCTGAGCTTCAAACGCTAATAGAAAGCACAGAAGCTGAAATCGTTATAGGTACAGAAAGCTGGCTAAAGCCTGAAATAAGTTCTGCAGAAATTTTTACGAAGGTTCAGACGGTGTTCAGGAAAGATAGATTAGGCAGAATTGGTGGTGGAGTGTTTGTGTCTGTCAGTAGTGGTTTATCTTGTAGTGAAGTCGAAGTAGATACTCCGTGTGAATTGGTATTGGTGGAGGTTATACTTAAACAGCCGAACTAAGTTAATAATTGGCTCCTTCTACCGACCCCCAGACTCCGATGATATAGTTGTGGAAAAGTTCAGAGAAAATTTGAGTCTCGTAACAAATAAATACCCCACTTATACGGGACTTCAACCTTTCTTCGATATGCTGGCAAAAATACTTGTTCAAAACCGGTGGTAGGCAGAAAACATCTTCCGAGATTGTCCTAAATGCTTTCTCCGAAAATTATTTCGAGCAGTTAGTCCATGAACCCACGCGAATTGTAAATGGTTGCGAAAACACACTTGACCTCTTAGCCACAAACAATCCAGAGCTGACAGAGAGCATCATGACTGATACAGGGATTAGTGATCACAAGGTCATTGTAGCTAGGCTCAATACCGTTTCTTCCAAATCCACCAGAAACAAACGCAAAATAATTTTATTTAAAAAAGCGGATCAAGTGTCACTAGAAGCCTTCCTAAGAGACAACCTCCATTCCTTCCGAACTGACTATGCAAATGTAGACGAGATGTGGCTCAAATTCAAAGATATAGTAGCAACAGCATACCTCATAACTTGGTAAGACATGGAACTGATCCCCCATGGTACACAAAACAGGTCTGAACGCTGTTGCAGAGGCAACGGAAAAAGCATGCGAAGTTCATAAGAACGCGAAATCCCGAAAATTGGATAAAATTTACAGACGCGCGAAATTTGGCACAGACCTCAATGCGAGATGCCTTTAATAGGTTCCACAACGAAACATTGTCTTGAAATTTGGTAGAAAATCCGAAGAAATTCTGGTCGTATGTAAAGTACACAAGCGGCAAGACACAGTCAATACCTTCACTGCGCAGTGCCGATGGTACTGTTACCGACAACTGTGCCGCTAAAGCGGAGTTATTGAACGCAGTTTTCCGAAATTCCTTCACCAGGGAAGATGAATGGAATATTCCAGAATTTGAAACACGAACAGCTGCTAGCATGAGTTTCTTAGAAGTAGATACCTTAGGGGTTGCGAAGCAACTCAAATCGTTTGATACGGGCAAGTCTTCAGGTCCAGATTGTATATCGATTAGGTTCCTTTTAGATTACGCTGATACAATAGCTCCCTAATTAGCACTCATATACAACCGCTCACTCACCAATAGATCTGTACCTACAGATTGGAAAATTGCACAGGTCGTACCAGTGTTTAAAAAGGGTAGTGGGAGTAATCCACCCAACTACAGACCTATATCATTGACGTCGGTTTGCAGTAGGGTTTTGGAGCATATACTGTATTCAAACATTATGAATCACCTTGAAGGGAACGATCTATTGATACGTAATCAGCATGGTTTCAGAAAACATCGTTCTTGTGCAACGCAGCTGCAGCTAGCTCTTTATTCGCATGAAGTAATGGCCGCTATCGATAGGGGATCTCAAGTTGATTCTGTATTTCTAGATTTCCGGAAAGCTTTTGACACCGTTCCTCACAAACGACTTCTAATCAAGCTGCGGGCCTATGGGGTATCGTCTCAGTTGTGCGACTGGATTCATGATTTCCTGTCAGGAAGGTCGCAGTTCGTAGTAATAGACGGCAAATCATCGAGTAAAACTGAAGTGATATCAGGTGTTTCCCAGGGAAGCGTCCTGGGACCTCTGCTGTTCCTGATCTATATAAATGACCTGGGTGACAATCTGAGCAGTTCTCTTAGGTTTTCCGCAGATGATGCTGTAATTTACCGTCTAGTAAGGTCATCCGAAGACCAGTATCAGCTGCAAAGCGATTTAGAAAAGATTGCTGTATGGTGTGGCAGGTGGCAGTTGACGCTAAATAACGAAAAGTGTGAGGTGATCCACATGAGTTCCAAAAGAAATCCGTTGGAATTCGATTACTCGATAAATAGTACAATTCTCAAGGCTGTCAATTCAACTAAGTACCTGAGTGTTAAAATTACGAACAACTTCAGTTGGAAAGACCACATAGATAATATTGTGGGGAAGGCGAGCCAAAGGTTGCGTTTCATTGGTAGGACACTTAGAAGATGCAACAAGTCCACTAAAGAGACAGCTTACATACACTTGTTCGTCCTCTGTTAGAATATTGCTGCGCGGTGTGGGATCCTTACCAGGTGGGATTGACGGAGGAGATCGAAAGGGTGCAAAAAAGGGCAGCTCGTTTTCGTTTTCTATTATCACGTAGTAGGGGAGAGAGTGTGGCAGATATGATATGCGAATTGGGATGGAAGTCATTACAGCAAAGACTTTTTCGTCGTGGCGAGATCTATTTACGAAATTTCAGTCACCAACTTTCTCTTCTGAATGTGAAAATATTTTGTTGAGCCCAACCTACATAGGTAGGAATGATCATCAAAATAAAATAAGAGAAATCAGAGCTCGAACAGAAAGGTTTAGGTGTTCGTTTTTCCCGCGCGCTGTTCGGGAGTGGAATGGTAGAGAAATAATATGATTGTGGTTCGACGAACCCTCTGCCAAGCACTTAAATGTGAATTGCAGAGTAGTCATGTAGATGTAGATATCTCACTTCTAGTGAGACTCAGTTCCACTGCCAGTCTTCGCAGTTAGACATCACTATGTCACAGCACTGCATAGCCACTGTTGAATGCTTGTTTCATTTTCACCAACTGGGGGAGGGGGGGCGGGGGCACATCTTCAACCTAAATATTTTGATAAGCAATACCAATCTTTTGAGTCTCGGTTGAGAAAAAATGATACTGCTGAACAAATATACCCACACTTAACTAAATGTACATACTGAAACAGTATATGGAAAGGAAAGTAGCTACTCACCATACAGCGGAGATGCTGAGTCGCACATAGGCACAACAAAAAGACTGTCACAAATAAAGCTTTTGGCCAGTAAGGCCTCTGTCAGCAAAAGGCAACACACACACACGCACACACACACACACACACACACACACACACACACACACACGAGTGCCTATCTGTGACTTAGCGTTTCTGCTATTTGGTGAGTAGCACCTTTCCTTTTCATAATATTCTTACATTCCATCATGAATTTTCCATTGTTTGTACACACTGAAAGCTCTTTTGCGGTAAGAATGAATGGTTTACACAATTTACTAACATGCCAGTGAATCAAATCCACATATATTATTTGCTAAAAAGACATTATTCTGTGTTTTGATTAATTGTGTTGGTACAAGTAAAAGTGATGAAGGAGCAGAGTAGATACGCCTGAATCTGCTTGGTTTTGCCGTAAGTCTGTAGGAGGCATGGCCAAGAGGCAGATGGCTAAGAGTCTAACACCACTTGACAATAACTTGCAGTCCGTCGTTGGTAAAATAACGAAGTTGCTATGAAGAGTGTTCAAGGCAATTCATCAATATAGTCTTTTTTAAATGGCAAAAGAACGATGGTAAGTAAATATTTATTACGAAACGTATTCCAATTTAATTTTACCGCTACAATGTAGAACACCTAGTTCATAGGAATTCATCAACTAGTTTTTAAAATGATCTAAATATAGCATATAGTCTTTTATGTTCTACACATATTATTTTACCTTGATTCTTACCTACAAAAAGGCTTGTAATAAACTAGCAATTTTCCTGTCATGTCTTCACCTGCATTAGTCAGTAAAAGAAAACCAAGCAGTGGAATTTTTGGAGGGTACTACTGTAAAGTAATAGGTTTCTAGTGTTCTCCACGTTTTAAAAGCATACCTCTGTACTTTAAACTATGAAATACTTTTATGTTTTCTGATGGACTATTTTCAATTTCTTAAACTAATTTTAATAACAAGACTAACACAGTATTTAAAAACATTTTGTTCAACTGAATGACATGAAACATTGCACAAATGAAGCTTTTATATATGGGAAGAACTTAGCATTATTGCAATTTTGTGTAGGACATAATGATCAAAAGCACACAGTCAATAAATTTAAATGTTCATATTATATAACTTTTTTATACTCAGTAATCACAAAACACATTATAATCCAGGCTTACACTTGGCATTATTTTGGAATTTTAAGTGCCATTGAAATACAGGGCTATTACAAATGATTGAAGCGATTTCATAAATTCACTGTAGCTCCATTCATTGACATATGGTCACGAGACATTACAGATACGTACAAAAACTCATAAAGTTTTGTTCGGCTGAAGCCGCACTTCAGGTTTCTGCCGCCAGAGCGCTTGAGAGCGCAGTAAGACAAAATGGCGACAGGAGCCGAGAAAGCGTATGTCGTGCTTGAAATGCACTCACATCAGTCAGTCATAACAGTGCAACGACACTTCAGGACGAAGTTCAACAAAGATCCACCAACTGCTAACTCCATTCGGCGATGGTATGCACAGTTTAAAGCTTCTGGATGCCTCTGTAAGGGGAAATCAACAGGTCGGCCTGCAGTGAGCAAAGAAACGGTTGAACGCGTGCGGGCAAGTTTCACGCGTAGCCCGCAGAAGTCGACGAATGAAGCAAGCAGGGAGCTAAACGTACCACAGCCGACGGTTTGGAAAATCTTACGGAAAAGGCTAAAGCAGAAGCCTTACCGTTTACAATTGCTACAAGCCCTGACACCCGATGACAAAGTCAAACGCTTTGAATTTTCGGCGCGGTTGCAACAGCTCATGGAAGAGGATGCGTTCAGTGGGAAACTTGTTTTCAGTGATGAAGCAACATTTTTTCTTAATGGTGAAGTGAACAGACACAATGTGCGAATCTGGGTGGTAGAGAATCCTCACGCATTTGGGCAGCAAATTCGCAATTCACCAAAAGTTAACGTGCTTTGTGCAATCTCACAGTTTAAACTTTACGGCCCCTTTTTCTTCTGCGAAAAAAACGTTACAGGACACGTGTATCTGGACATGCTGGAAAATTGGCTCATGCCACAACTCGAGACCGACAGCGCCGACTTCATCTTTCAACAGGATGGTGCTCCACCGCACTTCTATCATGATGTTCGGCATTTCTTAAACAGGAGATTGGAAAACCGATGGATCGGTCGTGGTGGAGATCATGATCAGCAATTCATGTCATGGCCTCCACGCTCTCCCGACTTAACCCCATGCGATTTCTTTCTGTGGGGTTATGTGAAAGATTCAGTGTTTAAACCTCCTCTACCAAGAAATGTGCCAGAACTGCGAGCTCGCATCAACGATGCTTTCGAACTCATTGATGGGGACATGCTGCGCCGAGTGTGGGAGGAACTTGATTATCGGCTTGATGTCTGCCGAATCACTAAAGGGGCACATATCGAACATTTGTGAATGCCTAAAAAAACTTTTAGAGTTTTTGTATGTGTGTGCAAAGCATTGTGAAAATATCTCAAATAATAAAGTTATTGTAGAGCTGTGAAATCGCTTCAATCATTTGTAATAACCCTGTACACAGTTGATGTATCCTGAATGCTCCAAATAGTGGTTTTAGGTCCTAATTTTTTCAGCTTTTCTCAACAGGATCTCCCATTTAGTTAGACCCCCTCCCCCTACCCCCAATAATTTAGTGCTGGTGACACCTATGATGTTCACTGGTATGTAATGTTTTAGTATTGTTATTGAATTTGTCAACAGGTAATGTGAATTAAATTCTGATTAATTGATAAATTTTAGTGTTCATTACTGAATACTTCCATGTGACATGTCTAGATTAACATATGCTCAATATTCACAGAGTACACAGCATTCAGGGTCCTTGGGAAGCATTAAAAATTCTGAACCTACAGTCGCAGACAGTTTAACCAAATATATATTATTACTGGTGTAGATTGGTTGGTTGGGCATTATGGGACTGAAAAGCGATGTCATCAGTTACCTGGTCCAGGAGCAGTTTCCTTTCCATCTGCCATTTGAGGGTGCGAAAGGGTGGGGGGGTAGTTCTCCGACACTGAGGCTCGAGCATAGTGCTCAGCAAAGTGCTCGGCAATCGCATTTGCGTTGGTAGATAGCATGGTATTGATGTTAATGCCGGGTCACCTGTTGGGGCCAAAAAGATGTCTCATCTTTGTCCAGACTTAAGAAGGTGACGTATGGCACCCAATGGTCAACATGAACGTCTCCCAACACTCCTGTTTCTGTCATTTTATAAGCTGACGAAAGCAGGCACGGAGCAACTTAAAAGCTATTAGGTGCTCTATGGAAAGTGCCACTTATGTCACTGTAGAGCTCACCGACGCTCTTAAATTGCCTCAGCGACTTCCAGCATCCACCAAGGGACTGTCTTTTACCAGATGCACCCTAAAGAGAAAACGAGGAACTGAGTTTTCCACTACAGAAACGATGGCTGCAGTGACCTGCTCAACGACAACATCGAAGGCACCATGTGGGAGGGATTCAGTGGTGACAGCATAGGTGAAAGCTTCCCAGTCTGCCTTGTAAAGCCCACCTGGGTTGGTATCCATGGGCAGGATGCCAGGGTTGTGACAGGAAGATGGGGAAGTGGTTACTACCACATAGGTTGTCATGTGCTCTCCAGTGAATAGATGGGAAAAGGCCAGGACTGCAAACCAAGAGATCAATGGCCGAATGTGTGTGATGTGCCACACTGAAATGTGTGGGGGCACCTGTATTTAAGAGGCAGAGGTTGAGTTCTGACAGTAAATTTTTGACCTCCCTACCTCTGCCAGTAAGCGTAGTGCCACTCCACAAGGGGTTATGTGCGTTAAAATCTCCCAAAAGTAGGAAAGGTTTAGGGAGTTAATCAATCAGTGCAGCCAATACATTCAGGGGTACTGCATCATCTGGAGGGAGATACATGTTGCAGGCAGTTATTTCCTGCATCATCTGTATCCTGACAACCACAGCTTCAAGAGGAGGCATGCAGGAGGGATACAGGATCACTACCTACCGAGTTCAGGACGTAGACACAAACTCCACCTGACACTCTATTACATTCGCTACAGTTCTTGTAAAATCCCCTGTGGCCACGAAGGGTAAGGGCCCGCACTGCCAGGAATCAGGTTTCCTGGAGGGCACTGCAGAAAGCAGGTGTACAGCTTAACAGTTGCTGTAGCTCAGTAAGGTGGTGGAAAAAACTGCCGCAATTCCACTGGAGGATGACGTGATCGTGAGACTGGGAAGGCATGAAACACTCAATGAGACAGTCTACGCCTCAGGGTCACCTGCTGCCACCAGATGAGTACCTGTGTGATAAACATCCATTGCGTCTGTGGGCACAGCGAGATCTAGGTCCTCAGCAGATGCCAGAATCTCTACCTCATCCTTGGACACAGAGATTGTAGGTAGTGGTGGTGTGGGTGCCACTGCAGTGCCTTGTTTCTTGGGGGGCTTTTTCTTTTTAGGTTCCTCTCGCTGCTCATTAGGTTTGTCCAGCTGGGAGGGCTTCACTGATTCAGTCTCAGGGACTGTGGAGGACTGTGAAGTCCTATAACCAGCTACCTGTGGTTGCTTCAGCCACTGGCAGGTGTCAGCTTTGCCATTGGTAGGAACCTGGGAAGGGAGTGACCCAAGGAATCCCCTCCTGGCGGGAGGAGCCAAAGAAGACTTACACTTCTCCGGCTGAGAAGTGGGCACTGATGTCCCCAATAACTGGGTGGGGGGGTTTGCTCTTGAAGTAGGTTGTGCAGGAGCAATAGGGAGGGAATTGCCCCCACCATCAAGGGGGCAGGTGGAGTCTGACGGCTCTGAGAGCCAACTGTATGCAGCAGAATGGAAGGAGGTACAACCGTTGTCGTAGCGATGGTGTAGGTAGACGTCATATGCACAGGATGTAGCCTCTCATATTTTCTCTTAGCCTCAGTGTAGGTTCAATCGGTCCAGGGTCTTGTATTCCATTATTTTGCTTTCTTTCTGGAGAATTCTGCAGTCTGGCGAGCAAGGTGAATGGTGCTCTCCGCAACTGACACAGATAGGAGGCAGGGCACAGGGAGTATTGGGATGTGGGCGTCTACAATCCCGACAAGTGACGCTGGAAGTACAGTGGGAAGACATATGATGGAACTTCCAGCACATAAAGCACCACACTGGGGCAGGGATTTATGGCTTTACGTCACAGCGGTATACCGTCACCTTGACCTTCTTGGGTAATGTGTCACTGTCGAAGGCAGAGATGTAGGCACCGGTGGCAACCTGATTATCCCTTGGACCCCGGTGGATGCATCTGACGAAATGGACACCTCACTGTTCTAATTCGGCGCACAGCTTATTGTCAGACTGCAAAAGATGGTCCCTGTGAAAAATGATATCCTGGACCATATTTAAGCTCTTACGGGGCATGATGGAAACAGAAACATCCCCCAGCTTGTCACAGGCAAGTAGTGTTCGTGACTGGGCAGAGGATGCCGTTTTGATCAAGACTTACCCTGATCATATTTTGGACAATCCCTCCACCTCTCCAAACTTGTCCTCCAAATGCTCCACGAAAACTGAAGTTTCATTGACAAGAACGATTCCTCATCAACTCTCGTACATACGAGGTACCGGGGTGAATAAGCTTCGCTGCCATCCTTCACTTGGCGTTCCAGGGGGTGAGACGACTTGGGGTTGCATTTCATAGCACTGAAGGTAAACCTTGACCGCTTAGAGACTGCTGGTGTTCGACCACCAGCAAGAGATGACGTACTACGCTTGATGGCATGTCATCTGCACTGAGGCCACCCACTCCGATCAGGGGCCCTCCCCATGGACGCCATCCAGCCGCAGCAATGGCCACCTAGAAGGATGGGGAGTCCCGATGCCACAGGGTGACAGGCATCTACTCCTAGGCATATTTGGGGAGTTAACGGCACAGCAGAGTGATCCCTGTGTGGTCACGGGGTTACAACAAAGAGGGTACATGGCGGCCCCACCACAACGGACTGGCTTCTGTGCTGGATATCAGGTGCAAACAAGCTGAGAAGTCCATTATCATCGACAGTGCAGAAAGCGAAACTGCACACAGGATGGAGGAAAACATACCCAGTAGGGTGACCTTGCCCAACAGCTGGAGAATGAGGAGAAATGAAGATACACGTTGACGAAGGATGCGAGAGGTCTCAGTGCATGATGGTCACTATGCACCATGTAAGGCGCCCTTTCCCAATTGGCTCGCTCTTCTGGAAAATTTTTGAAAAATGGAGGCAAACCCTACAGGGCATCATCACATAAAGGCCGAAACGTGTGAGACTCCTTTTAGTCACCTCTTATGACAGGCGAGAATACCTTGGCCTATTCTAACCC
Source organism: Schistocerca piceifrons (assembly GCF_021461385.2). Taxonomy (NCBI): domain Eukaryota; kingdom Metazoa; phylum Arthropoda; class Insecta; order Orthoptera; family Acrididae; genus Schistocerca; species Schistocerca piceifrons. The sequence continues at coordinate 552,588,418 of NC_060143.1, forward strand.
CCGGACCCACAGGGGGGAAGACAATAATTTTCAATATGACAATGCAAAGGCTATTATAAGTGCTCTGTACATAAACAGATGTGCCAACTCTTTGAAACATCTTAGGAGACCATTTAAGCCCTATTCCATGTTGGGCTCACTAAGTGAATTTGGTTGTAATTTTCTCTCTCTTTTTTTCCTTCAAAAGATCTTTCCAAACTGAACCCTGCAGAATTAACTTAAAGAGTGTTTTCCTGACTACTAGGAAGAGAAGAGAAGAGAAAACATATCTCCTGTTTTTAAAGGACAAGACAGAGAGATCCAAAGACATTTCCTCTTCCAGTTCAGAGCATTGGAACTCCTGGCTTTCCATAGCCACTAATGTAACAAAATATTTTGAAGATGTATAAAATTCTTCTGTCTTGATACATGTGGGAGTTAGCTAATGCAGTAATTAACTGTTAATTTGCTTTCCAGTGAAAACTTAAATTCAGTCCTTGTGTAGGCCATGTTCATTAAAGAACATGAAAATGATTTAATAAAACAAGAATGTGCACTTAAGAGTATTCAAAGTATCCTACCTCCCATGAACCATATTTGGAATAAAAACAGCTGGAAAATAGCTATGTTGTTGTGGCAAATGGAATTTCTGGTGAAGAAACCAGCACAATTATGAATAATGTAAAGAGAGAGATATTTCAGGCGGAGATGAACTAATCAAAATGGATTGTACCTTCAAACAAGGCTGACTATCCTCATCCTTCAGATCCAGGCAAGTCTGTGTATTCAGCCCAAGAGTTGTGTTTCAATCCTAGGAAGGTATTCACAAAGTATCAGTGCTGACACAGGAAAAAATCTATGATGTATAACTGACTTGGCAGGACTCGGCAACAGATAACTCAAATGTTAAAGAAAGGATACAAATCCCTTCAGAATTTAGTGGAAAATCAGTTTTCAGTGAAAAATGTAGACTTTGTTGAATGTTTGTATGAGACAGAATTCAACAATTCATAATGTTCTCCTGTTATACTGAAGGTAGTTTGGCTTCGACATTCCAACAGAAAACAATTTTTTCCAGTCCCAAGCAATAGGTCAAATAATGAAGATGAACCAGCATCTAAGAAACATGGAGAGCAGTGCTGACTGTGAAAATGAAAGAACAAGATGACTGACTTGTGACACCTATAATTAATTTGAACATGGGAAATGTATGAAAGTAATCTTGAAGCAATACTATATACTTCAGTTTGAATTTTTTTCTCATAAGCGAAGCTAGCTAGCTTGCTTGCTTTTTTCTGCTGTTAGCAGTGTTTTGAAACAGAAAAAAAGACTAGCTATGCTATTGTGGCAATCTGACTGCTGTTCCAGTTTTTGGAATATAATAAGGAAGCTGTTCCAATGTTAAGGTCTTGCAGGTCTATGTTATTTACAATTTTTATGCAAGTATTGTACTCACTTGATCTGAGACATAACTTAATATTCAAACAAAGGGAACTCCAGATAGCAATATCTGCAATGTAGGAAAAAGACAGATTTCAACTTACTGTGAAGATGGAATGTTAAGTTGCAGATAGGCACAATTAAGAGACACACACACCTTCAACCACAGCCTACACCAGAGAAAGAGAAATGTGCACCATTCATTCACACATGAAAGCACACCTCCCACACACAACTGCCAACTCAGTCCAGAATGCCACTATCACATGCAATGGAAGCAGCAATCTGGATGGAAGGGGAAGGGATAGCAGTGTATGGTTGTGGCCACAGAGGAGCAGGGACCAGAATGTAAACTGGCACAGCATCCATCAGGAGGTTGTGGGGTAGGCAGTTGGGGAAAAGGGAGTGAAAAAGGAGAGGAGAATGGAAAGATGGGTGGGTGCATTGGGAAAGAGTGGCAATCAAAGAGGGTGGGAGACAGGAATGGGGAGGAGGTGACAGGACAGAGGGGGTGGAAACTGATGGGTGGAGAGTGTGGGGACAGTATGTTTCCAAAGGTTGAGGCCAGGATAATTACAGGAGTGGAGAATGTGTTGTAAGGGTAATTCCCACCCAAATAATTCAGAAAAGCTGATCGTGAAGGGGAGGATCCACATGGCTTGGGCAGTGAAGCAGTCTTTCATATACAGCATGCTATGTTCAGGCTGAATGTTGTGCCACAGGGTGGCCTACTTTGCTCTTGGCCACAGTTTGGCAATGGCTGTTCATTCTGGTGGCAGCTGGTTGGTAGTCATATCAATGTAAAAAGCTGTGCAACAATTGCAGAAAAATTAGTCAATGACATGGCTGCTTTCACAGGTGACCCGGCTCCTGATTGCATAGGATAAACCTGTGACAGGACTGGAATAGGCATTGCTGGGTGGGTGGATTGGGTAGGTCTTGCACCTGTGTCTTCCAAAGGCATATGATCCTTGTGACATGGGATTGGTATTTGGAGTGGCATATAGATGGACTAGGATGTTTTGGAGGTTGGGTAGGCATCAGAACACCACTTTAGGAGGGGTGGGAAAGATCTTGGATAGGATGTCTCCCATTTCAGGATATGATAGGTAATCAAAGGCCTGACGGAGGATGGGGTTTAGCTGTTCCAGTCTGAGGTGGTATTAAGGGACAAAAGGGCACTTCTTTGTGGCTGGTTCTTGGGGTGGTGGGAATATTTGGGGTGTGAGGGGAAATGGCACAGGAGATCTGTTTGCAGACAAGGTTTCCAGGATACTGCCTGTCTGTGAAGGCCTTGGTGAGACCCACAGCATAGTGTGCAAGTGTCACTGCAGGTACACCATCCCGTGGTGGCCAAGGTGTATGGCAGCGAGTTTTTGGTGTGAAAGGGGTAACACCTGTTGAAATGCAAGTAGTGTTGGTAATTAGTGGGTTTAATGTGGACAGAGGTGGGGATGGAGTCACAAGAGAAAAGGAGGTCAATGTCTAGGAATGTGGCAAACTGGGATGACAAAGACCAAGTGAAGTGGATGGGAGAGAAGGTTTTGAGGTTGTGAAGGAATGAAGGTAGTGTGTCTTTGCTCCGAGTCAATATCCTGAAGATATTCTCAATGAAACTGAACCAGACTAGGGGTTTGGCATTTGGGAGGCTAAGAAGGTCTCCTCTAGATGGTCCATAAACAGATTGGTATAACAGGATGCCATGCGGGGCCCATGATTATGCCACAGGTTTGTTTGTACATCTTACCTTCAAATGAGAAGTAGTTGTGGGTTGCCCAGTATGCTGAGGGTCTCTCCAAGGCTTCACAGGCAGGAAGTATCCCCCAGACCTAGTCCACAAACAGATCTTCCATGCCATTTCACCACCCCATCCCCCCATCCCCTTTGCCACAAGGATCATATCCCTGTGGAAGATCCAGGAGCAAGACCTAACCAATCCACCCACCCAGCACTTTCTATTCCAGTACTGTCACAGGTTTATACTACTCCATCAGGGGCTGGGCCACCTGTGAAAGCAGCCTGCAATCACACAGTTTTTTACATTGGTATAATACCAACCAGCTGTCCACCAGGATGAACAGCCAGTGCCACACTGTATCCAACAGCAAAGAAGATCACCATGTGGCGCAACATGCAGCTGAACATAACATGCTTGATTTCAATGGTTGCTTCACTACCCAAGCCATCCAGATCCTCCCCTCCACTATCAGCTTTTCTGAACTGCACAGCTGTGAGTTATCCTTGCAACACATTCTCTGCTCCCGTAATTATCCTGGTCTCAACCTATGGTAACATAATGTTCCCATACCCTCCTCCCAACAGTTTTCAGTCACTCTGTCCTATCACCTCCTCCCCTTTCTCATCTCCCACCTCTTGCCAATGCACCCATCCATCTTTCCCCATTACACTCCTTCCTCGCTCCATTTTCCCCACCTCCCTACCCCACAACCTCCTAATGTTGCACCTGGTGGCATTATAGTCCCTGCATACAACGCCAGATAGTGCTCCTGTCTCCCCCCAACTGTACACTTCCACCCCTTCCCCAATCCCTCCAGGCTGCTGCTACTATCCCATGTGATAATTGCATTCTGGCCCAAGCTGCCACAGTTGGTGGTCACGTGTGCATGAGGAGTGCCTGCTTGTATGAATGTATGGTGTGTGTGTTTCTATTTTTCTCATGGAGGATGTGACCCAAAGCTTCATGTGTCTTCATTGTGCCTGTCTGCAACTTAACAAGACATATTTACAGTAAGTGGCTTATTTACCTAGCCCTGCAGCCAGACGACTAGCACGAGTTTTGGTGTTCTCGTAAAGATAAGTCATTTTAGATTATAACAACATTTAGTTTAGTACTGATTACGTGGTAAATAGGTGTATTAGGGTGCATTTTAAGTGCACCATTAAAGGTTGCATTTTTCTTTATGTAATTTAGCAGGAAATGCAAAAAGATTGTACAGTCAGGTTACAGTCGTATTTCTGTTTATGTTTTGCCGCAGCAAATCTATAGAATTTCATTTAATTGTTCTTAGCTCTCTCCAGCAATTTAACTGCAGTGTACCTCTTCATTATTTAACTCACATTGCCGGAAAGTTGTGTAAAGTTTGCGTTGTTGTTTTGGAAACTTTGCACTGTTATTTTTGTTTACATACAGTTGCGTATAAGCCAAATTTGTGGAATCATATTTTTGTGTTTATCTGTAATTTAACTGTGTTGTGACTTGGCAAGACAGCCAAGCCACTAGGAGGTAGCCGAAAGGCACGCGTTTAAGCTCACGCAGGCTGGCGTGAGGTCTGGAACAGTTAAAGGAATAGAGACTAGCAAAAAAGGTACGTAGCTTCTGGAATACTTAACTTTAATCCATAATTGGTGAACATCGGTCTGACGGTACACGCATCACAAGATAAATAGCAAATGATAATGGCGCCTTGCTAGGTCGTAGCAAATGACGTAGCTGAAGGCTATGCTAACTATCGTCTTGGCAAATGAGAGCATAATTTGTCAGTGAACCATCGCTAGCAAAGTCGGCTGTACAACTGGGGCGAGTGCTAGGAAGTCTCTCTAGACCTGCCGTGTGGCGGCGCTCGGTCTGCAATCACTGACAGTGGCGACACGCGGATCCGACGTATACTAACGGACCGCGGCCGATTTAAAGGCTACCAGCTAGCAAGTGTGGTGTCTGGCAGTGATACCACAAACTGACTTATTATTACTAAACTACTACAATTCTCATGAGTGAAAAGTGCTTGACTTGCCATAGAATTGTTAGGTCAGGACTTCAGCGTGACAGGTGCTGTAGTTTTTTCCATGTGGGTGACTGTAGAGGCATGGGAGTAGGAGAAGTAAATGAGACTCACCAGTGGTTTTGCAGGATATGTAGTAGAGATAGGAAGATACTAGAACAGGAGGCTAAAATTGCTGCCCTTCAGACTGAGTTAGACAAGGCCAAGGGAGATCTTGACTGGTTAAGGAGGGAGAATGGTAAAGAGAGGTGGGAAGTGGCAACAGGCAACAGGCAGAACAGGCCTAGAACTTTGTCTGACAGCTTTGTGGTGAATGTGGAAAATAGATTTGACCTGTTGCTTCAGTTAGAAACTGGTAAGCCTCAAGCACTTGCAGGTGTAGACAGGGCACAACTAACTTTCAGCAGCAAATTGAAAAGTAAGAATGTAGGGAAATCAGTAAAGAGAAAGAAAGAGTTGTTGTTAGGTAGTTCCTATGGAACTAGGATCAGAATACCAGGTCACCATTTTTTTTAAACCTAGCTTGGTCTGGAGCAGATAACAGAGGATCACTAAGGAAGACACAGTGGCTGCAGTGGGTGGGCCACGTAATAGTACTGACAGAGATCTTGTGCACAGTATAGAGTGTGGCCTGGTAAAGATTGCATCAGCATCTAAGCATACTAGTGTTGAGTTTGTATCTGTTCTTGGGCACCATGACCAACCTCATTTGAACTCTTCTGTCCGGAGAGTTAATTTGGAGTTGGAATGGCTGCTTATGTTGGATGCAGGGTCACACATTGGTGTGGTTCCTGTTGATTTCCTCAATAGGTGGGATTATACTAGGCATGGCTTCACCTCAACAAGAAAGGGAAGGGTAAACTGGCTGGGAAAATAGCAGGAAAGTTAAAGGGGGAGGGGTGCAGGGGGCACTGACATGAGTGATAAAATACCAGTGGTTATAGGGTTCAGAAAAGACCCTTTTTTTAGGGTAAGGAGGACAGAAAGAAACCAAGTTTTTAAGATAGGTTAGGATTGAGACAAACCTTCAGTTTGAGAAAGAAACCAAAAAACATAATTCTAGCTTATTACATCAGCATAAACAGTTGTTGGTTAAGAATTTTCAACAATCAGCAGAAATTTCAACTCTACCCAACTATAACTCAGTCAATGTGAAATGTCAGTTATCTTTATTGCATCAAAATATTCGAGGACTGAGAAGTAAAATTAATCAATTAATCTGCATAGATGAATTAGAGTCCTCAAACTCAGCTGACAATCTGCCTCTCTGAACATCATGTGACCACTGGTATAGAATTTTTAAGTGTTACAGGATTTAGGTTAGCATCTCACCTTTGTAGAACAGAAATAGATAAAGTAGGAGATGCAACATTCATCTGGAACTGTCATAAATTTAAGAACACAGAAATTCATAAATTTTGCCTAGAACAGCATATGGAAGCATGAGCAACAGAAGTAGAATTTAACAAAAAATCCTTCATAACATTAAGTGTATATCAAGCACCTGCAGGTAACTTTAATCTATTCATAAACCACCTTGAAGCCGTAGTGGCCCATTTAACAACCAAACACAAAGAAATAGTGGTTGCTGGTGACTTCAACATAGATTTCCTTATAGACTTTCCCATTAAGAACTTATTTGAGTTAGTAACACTATCATCCAACTTAATTCCCACTGTAAAGTTCCCAACTAAGGTAGTCAATTACTCACAAACAGCCACTGATAATATCTTTATCGAAAAGTCCAATGAACAAAATTATATTACAAAACCAATAGTCAATGGCCTCTCAGACCATGACATGCAGTTCCTTCTGTTAAATGTTAATACTGAACAGGATATAAAATCCGTTAAATCTGAACTCGAGAGGGTAATCAATAAGCCAAAAATCGATTATTTTAGGACACTGCTCAGAGACACTCACCGGAGTGATGTTTACAGTGCTCATGGCATGAATGAAAAATACTGTGCTTATCTTCTGGCATAGGGATGTGGCGACTCCATCGCCCGGAGGGAAACCACTGCAATCAGCCACCCAAGTAGTGGTGGGAAAACCACAGAATTTATAGGGTACAGAGGAAATGCCTACCCTTCAACCCTGAACAACTGGGCCCCTCTATGGTTCACAACCGTAGCTGTAACTCGGAGCTTGCTCCGCACAAGACTGAACACCTTTGACAGTCAACCATGGAAGGAAATCTTTTAAGGAAAATTCTGCCGCCTGGCAACAGCCAGGAAAGACTGCATTCCAATACAGTGGGCAGAAACTTGAAAGATAACTTACATGAGTAAGAGCATCTGAAAATACTCGAGACTGACAGCAGACCAAAACTTAGACTCAAGACAGGACAGATAAGTAACATAGCGAAACATAAATTCTCTCATGCAACCAGGTAAACTCAAAATTTTGACATACGAAATGGATGGACAGAGGATTCTGATAACCAGACTTCAAGAAATGAGAAACACTTACCAAGAACCAATGGAATCACAAGAATGTAGAATTTACAAGGGAATACCAGGGAAAAGAGCAATTTGGAACAGGATTCATGGTAAACCTCGAAATGATAGGATCCATAATAGAATTCAAAGCACAATCTCCTAGGCTCTCAACATTAACTATAAAAGCAGCAAATAGAACATACACAATAATAAATGCCCATGCCCCAACTAATGACAAAAATAATAGAAAAGACCACAAAAAAGATGTGGATCGATTTTGGGAGCTTTTGGATCAGACAGCAACAAACACCAACAAAAATCACACCAAAATTTTAATTGGAGACTTTAATGCCCAATTAGGAAGGGAAAAGAGATACAGAAATGTAATAGGGAAACGGCCAGCACAACGAAGAACAAACTAGAATGCCATGACATTGGTGGAATTCTGTAGAAACCATGACTTGATCTTGTCAACATACTTCATGAGAACACCAAATAAACTTAAAACCTGGAAACATCCAGACTAGACAAAAGGAAAATGGCAGTTGGATCATGTCTGCATGGATAAGAACTACCACAAGGAAATCTACAATGTGGAAGTCTTGTAAGGAACTGACAATGGATCAGATCATTACTTGATAAAAATCAAATTCACACAACTGAGAAAGAAAATTTCCAACCCAAAAAAAAGAGAATCTATGACCCTCATAAATTGATAAATAACAAGGAATATGAAGAACAAACTAGGAATACAAAAATGACAGATGATCTGGATGAAATAATTCTCCAATTGAAACAAATAGCTGAACAAGTACACCCCCCCCCCCAATAAATGCTGGGAAAAAACACCAGTGGTGGAATGACAAATGTGATAAAGCCATGGAAGATAGACATCTCGCCTGGTTAAGGTATCAGAGTGGTTTAAAAAAAAAAAGAATCTTTCTTGGAACTCAGAAAACAAAGAAAGATGACTTAAAAAACATTAAGGAGGGTTAAACATCAATGCCAAAAAGATATACTTTCTATGATAGAAACAAATAGTCAGAAAACAAACTCACGAGATTACTACAAAATATTTAGCAGACAATTCCAAAGGTATGATCCCCCAACACTAGCGCCAAAAGATAAAAACAATAAGATGGCCCATAGTGATAAAAGAAATTCAGAAATTTTAGCAGAAACATTTAACGAACTACTAAATTGCGAGGATCCTACTGAGCTTCTTGAAATAAACACAGAAACGACAGTAAAAACTCCACCAGAAAATATAAACCCACTGACAATTCATGAAGACTACAAAGCTTTGAGCGAGTTCAAGAACTACAAAGCAAGTGGAGGAGATCAAACATTCGCAGAACTCTGGAAATATGCAGCAGAATCCATTAAGATACATTAAGTCAATGCACAGTTAAAATCTGGACCAGAGAAGAGCTACCAGAACACTGGACTACAGCTATCACACACACCTTACACAAAAAGGAGAAAAATCAAATCCGGACAACTACAGAGGGAGTTCCCTATTGGATTGCACATATAAAATATTGTCAAGAATTCTCTACAATCGCTGTAAAGATAAACTTAAAAGGAGCTAGGAGAATATCAAGGAGGATTTAGACTCTGGAGAAGCTGCCCTGAACAGATCATCAGATTAAAATTAATAGTGGATGCCTACAAAAGGAGACTGAAGCAACTACTCATAACCTTTGTAGACTTGACAAAAAGCTTATGATTGCACCCACAGATCTTCTATGCTGGACATATTAGGGTCATTCCATGTCAGTTCAACCATGGGCTCCAGCTCGTAGTCTCAGATTTGGCTGAAATTCAGTACACTAAATCTACTATGTGTGGAACACTCATATACAAAGTATTAGTTTCCCCTGCCAATTTGTTCCAGAATTATGACTTGTAAAAGAAGGTGGCGTGACCCAGAAATTGCAACCCGCATCTGACAATTTATCTTCAGACCCAACTTCAGGTCTTAATGACTTTGGAACTATTCCACACAGTCCAGTGAAATTTTTACAATCCAGTAACATCCATTTAGAGAACACACTCCATGAATCAAAACACCAACAACATATTTCTGAGGGAAAATAAAGAATCCCAAAATGTGATTAAAAAAATGTAATACGTTAAAAGGTACATATTGTAGGCGCCCTCTATGCCAATCAGTTTAATAAGCCACAGTTGCAAAATACTAACACGAATTCTTTACAGACGAATGGAAAAACTAGCAGAAGCCGACCTCGGGGAAGATCAGTTTGGATTCCGTAGAAACACTGGGACACGTGAGGCAATACTCACCTTACGACTTATCTTAGAAGAAAGATTAAGGAAAGGCAAACCTATGTTTCTAGCATTTGTAGACTTAGGGAAAGCGTTTGACAATGTTGACTGGAATACTCTCTTTCAAATTCTAAAGGTGGCAGGGGTAAAATACAGGGAGCGAAAGGCTATTTACAATTTGTACAGAAAGCAGATGGCAGTTATAAGAGTCGAGGGACATGAAAGGGAAGCAGTGGTTGGGAAGGGAGTAAGACAGGGTTGTAGCCTCTCCCCGATGTTATTCAATCTGTATATTGAGCAAGCAGTAAAGGAAACAAAAGAAAAATTCGGAGTAGGTATTAAAATCCGTGGAGAAGAAATAAAAACTTTGAGGTTCGCCGATGACATTGTAATTCTGTCAGAGACAGCAAAGGACTTGGAAGAGCAGTTGAATGGAATGGACAGTGTCTTGAAAGGAGGATATAAGATGAACATCAACAAAAGCAAAACGAGGATAATGGAATGTAGTCGAATTAAGTCGGGTGATGCTGAGGGAATTAGATTAGGAAATGAGGCACTTAAAGTAGTAAAGGAGTTTTGCTATTTGGGGAGCAAAATAACTGATGATGGTCGAAGCAGAGAGGATATAAAATGTAGACTGGCAATGGCAAGGAAAGCGTTTCTGAAGAAGAGAAATTTGTTAACATCAAGTATAGATTTAAGTGTCAGGAAGTCATTTCTGAAAGTATTTGTATGGAGTGTAGCCATGTATGGAAGTGAAACATGGACGATAAATAGTTTGGACAAGAAGAGAATAGAAGCTTTCGAAATGTGCTGCTACAGAAGAATGCTGAAGATTAGATGGGTAGATCACATAACTAATGAGGAAGTATTGAATAGGATTGGGGAGAAGAGAAGTTTGTGGCACAACTTGACCAGAAGAAGGGATCGGTTGGTAGGACATGTTCTGAGGCATCAAGTGATCACCAATTTAGTATTGGAGGGCAGCGTGGAGGGTAAAAATCGTAGAGGGAGACCAAGAGATGAATACACTAAGCAGATTCAGAAGGATGTAGGTTGCAGTAGGTACTGGGAGATGAAGAGGCTTGCACAGGATAGAGAAGCATGGAGAGCTGCATCAAACCAGTCTCAGGACTGAAGACCACAACAACAACAACTCTATGCCAAATATAATTCACTCAAAAAGGGTATACATTTTTTGTGGTATGCTTAATGTGGCCTAAACCCACACAGAACTCATCATACCCATATGAGTCACAAAAACCAAGTTACATGCACACAAAAATACAAATATTTGAAAAATTACCTGAAAAACATGGATTTTCGAAGTGTGGTAGCACAAAGGGGACAAGTGGTATCCAAGCCAAATTTCACACACTGCAAAAGTAGACCATAATGATATATATCTCAAAATTTCAGCATGTTATTGCAAGACATTTGTGTACAATGGAAGTTGACAGATGTATTTGGTGATGTGGTCATTGTTCCACAATACAATTTTGGAGAAACATATCATAAACTGTTCTGCCTCTCCTTATCCTCTCCCACAACTGTTTAATCACTAAGCGACAACATATAGACAGATTAACACAACCTATCATTAATGTTTACTGCACCTTAACTGGTAAAAACCAGTCAACTGTGCTTCGAACAGAAGTTTCCCCACACCCTAGCTACTGTACTCTGTACATTGAATGGCAAATTGTACTGTCTTCCTGACACTGTGGTAGGAACTGGAACTGTCATAAGAATATGTTCAAAAGGAATCAAACACCTGTCCGCCAAATGTGGCCAATGAAATGATCTTGTTGGTCCTGCTGGTGCCATGAAGTTCACAAATACATCACCTTCTTCTTCACACCACTCTGCAACACATTCTAAGTACCATTTGTCATCATAAACAACAACAACAACATAGCAACCTGGTTGTATATTGCTGCTTTTGCTTCCAAATCCTGAGTCAGACACACTGTGAAGACACATGTTGAGCATGAACCTATAGTTATAACCGGATGGTCTGCTCATCTGCACATTGTCAGAGTCCGCTGGAGAGAAGTGATGATGGCTCCTTGTGCCTGCAACAGTTTTAATGTGTTCTAGTCTGCTTTTTAGCAACTCTCCGACTGACTTCACCTCATCTTTCGAAACATAGAATGATTGTATGCCGGAGATATTTTTCTGTACCCAGGTAAGTAATTGAAGAGGTGTTAGTATGTGACATTCTGTAGGGTGCTGCAGACTAGCTCATGATGCCATGCGCTTAATGGTAGCGCCAATACCATCACATACATTTTTACCATGACTTGTTGCGAAAAAATTCCATTATGTGTGAATCTGAAAATCATGGTAAGGCATGCATAAATATTTGAGATTTTTACAGTTTTTGTACTGACTAGCTGCCCCATCACTGAAGTATTTCGCAAAATGTATGAGAGGCAACTTGTTTTTCACATATGCCACGACAGTGCGAATGTGGGCATGAACTGCAATGGCATCTTGAATTAAACAGTCACTAAAAACGCACAGGTTCATGACAGACATCACCTGATTCACCTCTATAGTAAATCACAAATGGCTGGAGAGTTGCTTGACTGTTGTCCCAATGATATCCTTGGATGGAATCTTGAACTATAAATGCATAATTTTCAGAAAAGTCTAGTATTACTATAATTTCATCTTGTTTCAAATTGTCCTTACAAAACTGCAGATAAGCTGATTGTGCTGTTGCTGTGAAGCTGTGTGTGGTCAGTTTGTCCATTTTTTGACAACACATTTCAACAAAATCTTCCACTGTACTTTGCTTTGTTTCAAGACTTGTGTGATCCATGTGTGTCCATTGTTTATAAGAAACAAGTTCATCGTCATCCATAAGGAGTTCACCATACAGTTTGTTATTCATGTGTTCTGCAAGATTTGCCTTACCAGGACACTTTTCACACCTGTGTATCATGCACTGGTAGGAACCGATGTCACACACTAGCAGCTTCATTGCACCTTTATAATCCAGACCAGAACCCCTTATAGCAGCAAACATCAGCTTAGCATTTTGATGGGTCTCACATACACAAACATTGTGTGTGCCCCTTGCTCTTACAGGCACAACCCAGTTTGGCCGAAGATTGAAAAAAGATGATAAACCTAGTTCAGTATTGGGATACTTTTCCTTGAATTCTACATATAGTTCTGATATGTTGCATAGCAACAGTCTTTTCTGTATCTGTACACGTACATTTCCCATTTTCACTGTTACATAGTCTTTTTTCCCCAGGCATTATTCGGCTGTAGTCATTATTTTCATAAAACTCCGACACTATCGCCTTTATTTCTGAACTCAATTGCTTACCCTGAGCCTGCTGAAGTTGTGGAAGCACTCCTTGGGTTGCTTTTATTTTCCTAGCTTGTTTTACCATGTGTGTAGAAATATTGAATTCCTTTGCAGTGTAATTAATAGACAAGCTGGAAGGGGCAAGTGTAAGAATAGCTATTTTTTTTCTGGCATGTGGATATAGCAAGTTTTTCTTTCAAGTCATGCACAATTTTGTCCAAATCAGAGCATTTCTGGCATGATTTTTGTTCTTTTGGAGCAGATAGTTCTTCCTCTTCCACCATTAGTGTGTCATCTATTTTGTGTTTTAATTCCATTTGAGCTTCTTGTAGTTTTCTTCTACTATAGCTGCGCCAGTCTCTTTTCCCAACTTTGTGTGTCTTCATGGGAGACAAACCAAGAGCAGTCACTGAAGTATTTAATTGCTCATCCGCTGTGGTTGTAGGTGGCTGATACTCTTCGTCACTGTCATGTAAATTGTCGGAATATTCTCCGAGGCTACACTTCACTATCTTCTTATGGATCGGAAATGGATCAAAACAACTTCTTTGTAGGAAAAAATACTTATCCAGAAACACCTTCATATGATGATAACAAACACTAAAGTTTCCTGAAACTGTGCTTCTTGTGCCCACAGGGTGTATCCAGGATCTCCATAGCAGCAAATCTTGGTCCGATTCACCCAGATCATACAATACAAAGCGAATGGCACATTTTGTTCCATATGTTGTTTTATGACATTCAGATGCTTGTGCTCTACCAATACTGCAACTTGTTTGAACAAAAGCACCACTAGTACACTCTTCTGCATCCATACTGAATTTCCACAACTGTACTGACCAGTCTGAACTAGAATCTTTAAAACATGAGTAACCTGCAATTGTTGATTGTTTCCTTTGTTGTTCCTGCCTAACAATGACTCATTCTGTCCCTGAAAACTACCATTGTTTAACTTTCTGTTGCCTAATGGTTCCCAACAATTGTTGCAGCTTTAACTGAAACAAGCTGTCTGCATCATCACTATTACTTGCTAAATGTGTTAAATGTAACCAAATACATCTCTGTCAACTTTTATTGTACACAAATGCCTTGCAATAACAAGTTGAAATTTTGCCACCTATTATATTATGGTCTACTTATGCAGTGTTTGAAATTTGGCTTGGATATCACATGTCCCTTTTGTGCTAGCACACTTCGAAAATCCACCTTTTTCAGGTAATTTTTCAAATTTTTGTATTTTCGTGTGCATGTAACTCTGTTTGTGTGACTGATATGGGCAAGAATGAGTTCTGTGTGTTTAGGCCACATTAAGCTTTTTAAAAAATAAAATAATAAATTATACCCTTTTTGAGTGAATTGTATTTGTCATAGAGGGCACCTACAATATGTACCTTTTAACGTATTACATTTTTTTAATCACACTTTGGAATTTTTTATTTTCCCTCAGAAATATGTTGTTGGTGTTTTGATTCATAGAGAGTGAACGTTCTCTAAGTGGATGTTACTGGTTTGTAATAATTTCACTGGACTGTATGGAATAGTTTCAAAGTTATTAAGACCCGAAGTTGGGTCTGAAGATAGGTTGCCAGATGTGGGTTGCAATTTCCGGCTCACGCCACCTTCTTTCACAAGCCATAATTCTGGAACTAATTGGCATGGAAATTAAAATTTTGTACATGAGTGTTCCACACTTGGTAGCATTGGTGTGCTAAATTTCAGCCAAATCTGAGACTATCAGCTGGAAAATTTTCTCAAATTGGCTGAATTGGGATGGAATGACCCACTAAGAAATTTTGGACTTCATCCCAAATTAATAAAAATGATAAAATTAAGCCTTACAAACACCAAGTCCAAAGTAAAATTCAGAGGAGAACTATCTGAGCCATTTACGATTAAAACGGGGTTAAGACAAGGAGATGGTCTATTACCACTGCTCTTCAACTCTGTTTTTGAATACTTGATGAGACAATGATATAAAAAGAATCATAAAAACAGAACAATTTGAACCAAGAAAGATGATATAAACCTAAATTGTTTGGGATTCGCAGATGACTTGGCATTACTAGTTAATAATGCACAAGAAGCTGGAAATCAAATAATGAGCCTGCAAAATATAGTGAAAAAAGTAGGATCCGGATATCTTTTGAAAAGACCGAGATGATAGTAACAGACCAGCTAGTAATAGACCACGTAACAGTAGACAACAGAAAAATTAAAATAGTGAAGCAATTTAAATATCCTGGTGAGATTATAACACAACTTGGATGAAAAACCTGCTTGCCAAGAAAGAACCAATAAAATGATAAAAGGTCAAAAACTAACATTGTCTATATTGTTGTTGTTGTTGTGGTCCTCAGTCCTGAGACTGGTTTGATGCAGCTCTCCATGCTACTCTATCCTGTGCAAGCTTTTTCATCTCCCAGTACCTACTGCAACCTACATCCTTCTGAATCTGCTTAGTGTATTCATCTCTTGGTCTCCCTCTACGATTTTTACCCTCCACGCTGCCCTCCAATACTAAATTGGTGATCCCTTGATGCCTCAGAACATGTCCTACCAACCGATCCCTTCTTCTGGTCAAGTTGTGCCACAAACTTCTCTTCTCCCCAATTCTATTCAATACTTCCTCATTAGTTATGTGATCTACCCATCTAATCTTCAGCATTCTTCTGTAGCACCACATTTCAAAAGCTTCTATTCTCTTCTTGTCCAAACTATTTATCGTCCATGTTTCACTTCCATACATGGCTACACTCCATACGAATACTTTCAGAAATGACTTCCTGACACTTAAATCTATACTCGATGTTAACAAATTTCTCTTCTTCAGAAACGCTTTCCTTGCCATTGCCAGCCTACATTTTATATCCTCTCTACTTCGACCATCATCAGTTATTTTGCTCCCCAAATAGCAAAACTCCTTTACTACTTTAAGTGCCTCATTTCCTAATCTAATTCCCTCAGCATCACCCGACTTAATTAGACTACATTCCATTATCCTTGTTTTGCTTTTGTTGATGTTCATCTTATATCCTCCTTTCAAGACACTGTCCATTCCATTCAACTGCTCTTCCAAGTCCTTTGCTGTCTCTGACAGAATTACAATGTCATCGGCGAACCTCAAAGTTTTTATTTCTTCTCCATGAATTTTAATACCTACTCCGAATTTTTCTTTTGTTTCCTTTACTGCTTGCTCAATATACAGATTGAACAACATCGGGGAGAGGCTACAACCCTGTCTTACTCCCTTCCCAACCACTGCTTCCCTTTCATGTCCCTCGACTCTTATAACTGCCATCTGGTTTCTGTACAAATTGTAAATAGCCTTTCGCTCCCTGTATTTTACCCCTGCCACCTTTAGAATTTGAAAGAGAGTATTCCAGTCAACATTGTCAAAAGCTTTCTCTAAGTCTACAAATGCTAGAAATGTAGGTTTGCCTTTCCTTAATCTTTCTTCTAAGATAAGTCGTAAGGTCAGTATTGCCTCACGTGTTCCAGTGTTTCTACGGAATCCAAACTGATCTTCCCCGAGGTTGGCATCTACTAGTTTTTCCATTCGTCTGTAAAGAATTCGTGTTAGTATTTTGCAGCTGTGACTTATTAAGCTGATAGTTCGGTAATTTTCACATCTGTCAGCACCTGCTTTCTTTGGGATTGGAATTATTATATTCTTCTTGAAGTCTGATGGTATTTCGCCTGTTTCATACATCTTGCTCACCAGATGGTAGAGTTTTGTCAGGACTGGCTCTCCTACGGCCGTCAGTAGTTCCAATGGAATATTGTCTACTCCGGGGGCCTTGTTTCGACTCAGGTCTTTCAGTGCTCTGTCAAACTCTTCACGCAGTATCATATCTCCCATTTCATCTTCATCTACATCCTCTTCCATTTCCATAATATTGTCCTCAAGTACATCGCCCTTGTATAGACCCTCTATATACTCCTTCCACCTTTCTGCTTTCCCTTCTTTGCTTAGAACTGGGTTTCCATCTGAGCTCTTGATATTCATACAAGTCATTCTCTTATCTCCAAAGGCCTCTTTAATTTTCCTGTAGGCGGTATCTATCTTACCCCTAGTGAGATAGGCCTCTACATCCTTACATTTGTCCTCTAGCCATCCCTGCTTAGCCATTTTGCACTTCCTGTCGATCTCATTTTTGAGACGTTTGTATTCCTTTTTGCCTGTTTCACTTACTGCATTTTTATATTTTCTCCTTTCATCAATTAAATTCAGTATTTCTTCTGTTACCCAAGGATTTCTACTAGCCCTCGTCTTTTTACCTACTTGATCCTCTGCTGCCTTCACTACTTCATCCCTCAAAGCTACCCATTCTTCTTCTACTGTATTTATTTCCCCCATTCCTGTCAATTGCTCCCTTATGCTCTCCCTGAATCTCTGTACAACCTCTGGTTCTTTTAGTTTATCCAGGTCCCATCTCCTTAAATTCCCACCTTTTTGCAGTTTCTTCAGTTTTAATCTACAGGTCATAACCAATAGATTGTGGTCAGAGTCCACATCTGCCCCTGGAAATGTCTTACAATTTAAAACCTGGTTCCTAAATCTCTGTCTTACCATTATATAATCTATCTGATACCTTTTAGTATCTCCAGGGTTCTTCCATGTATACAACCTTCTTTCATGATTCTTAAACCAAGTGTTAGTTATGATTATGTTGTGCTCTGTGCAAAATTCTACAAGGCGGCTTCCTCTTTCATTTCTGTCCCCCAATCCATATTCACCTACTATGTTTCCGTCTCTCCCTTTTCCTACACTCGAATTCCAGTCACCCATGACTATTAAATTTTCGTCTCCCTTCACAATCTGAATAATTTCTTTTATTTCATCATACATTTCTTCAATTTCTTCGTCATCTGCAGAGCTAGTTGGCATATAAACTTGTACTACTGTAGTAGGTGTGGGCTTCGTATCTATCTTGGCCACAATAATGCGTTCACTATGCTGTTTGTAATAGCTTACCCGCATTCCTATTTTCCTATTCATTATTAAACCTACTCCTGCATTACCCCTATTTGATTTTGTGTTTATAACCCTGTAGTCACCCGACCAGAAGTCTTGTTCCTCCTGCCACCGAACTTCACTAATTCCCACTATATCTAACTTCAACCTATCCATTTCCCTTTTTAAATTTTCTAACCTACCTGCCCGATTAAGGGATCTGACATTCCACGCTCCGATCCGTAGAACGCCAGTTTTCTTTCTCCTGATAACGACATCCTCTTGAGTAGTCCCCGCCCGGAGATCCGAATGGGGGACTATTTTACCTCCGGAATATTTTACCCAAGAGGACGCCATCATCATGTAATCATACAGTAAAGCTGCATGCCCTCGGGAAAAATTACGGCTGTAGTTTCCCCTTGCTTTCAGCCGTTCGCAGTACCAGCACAGCAAGGCCGTTTTGGTTATTGTTACAAGGCCAGATCAGTCAATCATCCAGACTGTTGCCCTTGCAACTACTGAAAAGGCTGCTGCCCCTCTTCAGGAACCACACGTTTGTCTGGCCTCTCAACAGATACCCCTCCGTTGTGGTTGCACCTACGGTACGGCTATCTGTATCGCTGAGGCACGCAAGCCTCCCCACCAACGGCAAGGTCCATGGTTCATGGGGGGGATTGTCTATATATAATAAGATATTTCTATCAATTCAAACAAAATTAAAACACTACAAGACGGTGGTTCAGCCTGAGGTAACATATGCAAATGAGACACTTGTTAAAGTCTCTTAGAGAAACACAGTCGACAAAATACTAAAAGCAGAGATAAGAATAGCTAGAACATGCATAAATAAAAAATACCAGAAGGAAGGACAATGGCGGACAGTGCCGACTGAAGTAGTGTACAGGGAAATGGATCGCATCACAGATACTGTATGTAAGAAGAGGATTTCTTTCTTTGGCCACATAATGAGGACACCAGAAACCAGATTATTGTTGTTGATGTTGTGGTCTACAGTCCAGAGACTGGTTTGATGCAGCTCTCCATGCTACTGTATCCTGTGCAAGCTTCTTCATCTCCGAGTACCTACTGCAACCTACATCCTTCTGAATCTGTTTAGTGTATTCATCTCTTGGTCTCCCTCTACGATTTTTACCCTCCAATACTAAATTGGTGATCCCTTGATGCCTCCGAACATATCCTACCAACTGATCCCTTCTTCTAGACAAGTTGTGCCACAAATTCCCCTTCTCCCCGATTCTATTCAGTACGTCCTCATTAGTTACATGATCTACCCATCTAATCTTCATCATTCTTCTGTAGAATCACATTTCAAAAGCTTCTATTCTCTTCTTGTCTGAACTATTCATCGTCCACATTTCACATCTGTACACCTACACTCCATACAAATATTTGCAGAAAAGACTTCCTGACACTTAAATCTATACCCGATGTTAACAAATTTTCTCTTCTTCAGAAACGCTTTTCTTGCCATTGCCAGTCTACATTTTATATCCTCCTTACTTCGACCATCATCATTTATTTTGCTCCCCAAATAGCAAAACTCATTTACTACTTTAAGTGTCTCATTTCCTAATCTAATTCCTTCAGCATCACCTGATTTAGTTACACTACATTCCATTATCCTCGTTTTGCTTTTGTTGATGTTCACCTTATAGCCTCCTTTCAAGACACTGTCCATTCCGTTCAACTGCTCTTCCAGGTCCTTTGCTGTCTCTGACAGAATTACGATGTTGCTGGCAAACCTAAATGTTTTTGTTTCTTCTCCATGGATTTTAATTCCTACTTCAAATTTTTCTTTTGTTTCCTTTACTGCTTGCTCAATGTATAGATTGAAACATTAGGGATAGGCTACAACCCTGTCTCACTCCCTTCCCAACCACTGCTTCCCTTCAAGCCCCTCGACTCTTATAACTGCCATTTGGTTTCTGTACAAGAAACCATATTAGCAGGAAAAATTATGCAGAAACTGTGGATTCTGAAGCAACAAGTAGGATGGATCAAGTAAATTAAAGAGGATATGGGGGAACTAGATATAACCTTGGATGATTTGCACAACAAGACAGAATATCTCAAGAAACTGAAAGACAAGAAAATAAGATTTAAATCAAAAGTAGATAAATGACACACAATGGAAAGGGTATTTACAGATGAGGAAAGACAAGAAAGGTCAGAACGAATGAAAAGATACTAGGCAATTAAGAAACAACGAAACATGCACTTACTGAAGAAGAGGACCAGGAAATGATTGACTGAAGTGGTCCAATGAGGCTGTAAAACGTAGGAACCCCACGTGATGGAAATATATTGGATCTAATGGCAACAAATAGACATGAACTCTTTGAGGATGTGAACATCCAAACTGGTATCAATGACCACGACATGGTTGTGGCAACAATGATAACGGAAGTACAAAGGACACCTAAAACAAGCAGAGAGCTCAATGTATAGATTGATATGTTCAGTAAACTAGAGAAAAAATCAGTAATGTCTTATCTCAATGAGGAACTTGAAACTTTAGGAGCATGTAGAGGAAGTTTGGCTCAAGTTTAAAAGAATTGTTGATCACACATTAGCTAGACATGTACCCAGTAGAACAGTTCATAATGGGAGGGAACCTCCATGGTATACAGTCACTGTAAAGAAATTTCTAAAGAAAGAGAGATTGCTGCTAGTAGGTGTAAAACAAAGCTTATGGCTACAGGTGGAGAGATGCTTAATGAAACACGTTTGGCTGTTAAGAGAGCAATACATGATGCCTTCAATGACTAACGCAGCAGAATATTGTCAAGTTATCTTTCACAGAACGCAAAGAAATTCTGGTCATATGTAAATGCTGTTAGTGGCACCAAAGTTAGTGTCCTGTCCCTAGTGAATGAGACAGGAACTGAAACTGAGGGTAGCAAAGCAAAAGCCAAAATCCTTAACTCAGATTTCAGATGTTCCTTTACGAAGGAAAACCTAGGAGAACTATCGAATTTAATTCTCATATCACTGAAAAGATGAATGAATCAAATATTAGTGTCAGTGATGTTGAGAAACAGCTGAAATTGTTAAAACTGAACGAAGCTTCATGCCCCGATGGATTCCCAATCAGATTTTATACTGAATTTGTGGCTGAGTTAGCCCCTCTTCTCACTGTAAACTATTGTAGTAGATGAATGACTAACACTAACTTCACTTGATGAAGGTTTATTCAGCACTTGCGCATACAAGAGCTTGGAGTGAACTGTCTCCAGTCAGAACACACATGGTATATATACAGCTACAGAACATTCCAGTACAATTATTCTTGCCATTTGTGGATACTTCTAGAATGTACTCAAACCGAAGATAGAAATTAAAATGTTTCAGTTCAGGTGAGTTTTGAACTCACGGCCCTCCATGATACAATCTCGCATCACAACCACTACACTACAGTGACTGCATTACTCTGCTTCTTCCGCAACATTGCTCCCTCCTTAAGAGAACAGCGTCTTTGTGTTATGTCCTCCCGGTCCAGGAATGAGTCATCGGTACTGCATACTCTGACTCCCGATGACTGGTGTTTGTCCTGGCAGTTATCTTCTTAGAACTTCCCTTGCTGCTACGTTCTTCATTGCCTTTCTGCTTACTGCCTGTCACTGGAGCTTCGAATTTACCCTGGGTTGCAGGATCCTTACAGGGCTTCATTCAAAGGGCATGGACTGTATTTCTGATCTTTCATCATCTTGTGTTAGGGTCGAAATCTTGAACTTCATAAGTAACATCAGACAAATATCTTACAACCTTCTAAGGTCCAAAGTAGCGCCTGAGGAGCTTCTCAGAGAGATCAACCTTCTGAACAGGAGTGAAGATCCAAACGAGGTTACCAGGCTGGTAGACAACAGGGCAGTGGCTCATGTCATACCTTCGGCGATCGTTTTCTTGAGCCTGCAGCATGCGGAGTCGAACTAACTGCCGAGCTTCCTCAGCTCTGGTTAAAACCTGGCCAATGTAGTCACCACCCACATCATCAGGATGTAACAGAAACAGAGCATCCATTGTCATTGCCTCATGCCCACACACCACGAAAAATGGCGTAAATCCTGTGGTGTCTTGTTTGGCAGTGTAGTAGGCAAATGTCACGAAAGGTAGCACCTCATCCCAGTTGCTCTGCTCAACATTAAAGAACATTGATAGCATGTCGGCCAAGGTCTTATTAAGGCATTCAGTAAGCCCATTAGTTTGCGGATGGTAGGCAGTCGTCATGTGATGAGTAATGTTGCACCGACAGTTTATCTCTTGTCACAAGATTCGATTGAAAAACTTTCCCTTGGTCCGTAATTAATGACGTTGGGGCACCGTCTTTTAACACAATGTCTTCTACGATGAATTTGGCTACCTCAAATGCTTCGGCTGTTTTCACGGCTTTTGTAATGGCATAGCGCGTCAGATAATCAGTGCAAACAATAATCCATCTATTGCCACTAGCAGACGCTGGAAATCATCTGAGGAGGTCAATCCCAAGATGCTGGAAAGGTGTTTTGGCTGGTGAAATTGGTATGAGTCGGCCTGGCTGGTGAAATTGGTATGAGTCGGCCAGATGGGTTCTGAGGAACTGCCTTTCTCCTCTGGCACTCTCTATAGTGCGACACACAGTGACGGACACTCCTAAATAAACCTGGCCAGAAAAATCTCTTGCGAATCCTATTGTATGTCTTAATAAATTCCTCAGGTGTGTCGTGGAATTTCTGTAGAACATGTAAGCGCATGTGTTTAGGAATCACTGGTAGCCACCTCTTTCCAAACGGATCAAAGTTTTTCTTGCAAAGTAATCCATTAACCTCCTTAAATTGTCCTTTCACATCCTCTGGACGATTTAAGGCAAGCATAATTTGAGATATCTTGGCAGGGCTTGGTGTTTTCTTCCACTTTTGTACACTATGGTAATGACATACTTTTGAAGACATAGTGCCCATCTGGTGAGTCGTCCTGTTGGATCCGTAAGACCTGTCAACCGACAAAGTGAATAATGGTCTGTGACAACTGTGAATGGCCTTCCATAGAGATACTGTCAAAATTTGTACATGGCCGAGATCACAGCAAGACATTCTCTTTCTGTAGTTGAGTAGTTTCTCTCAGCTTTTGTAAGTGTCCTAGAAGCATAGGCTATAGCCTCCTCTTTTCCATCCGAAATCTGTACCAGAACATCACTGATCCCATACCCACTGGCATATGTGTGTAGTTCTGTAGGTGCTCTCTCATCATATGGACCAAGTACAGGGTCAGTCATCAGAGCTTTTCACTGTACATCGAAAGAATTTTGTTGAGCACCACCCCAGCTTAATTTAGGATCGGCTTTTAACAACTCTTGGAGTGGCCTGGCTTTGATACAAAAGTCTTTCATAAAATGACGGTAATAAGAACACAATCCAAGGAAGCTTCTCACTTCTCTAATACTTTTAGGAATAGGAAATTCCATTAAGGCTCTCATCTTTTCTGGGTCTGGCCACACGCCTTTGTTTGACATAAGGTGCCCAAGTATTTTGAACTCTTTTGCTACAAAGACACACTTTCTTGGATTAAGTTTCAGTCCGGCTTGTTGGAGACACTTAAGAATGGCCCTCTGTCTTTTTGTGTGTTCATCAAATGTCTCTGAGAACACTATAACGTAATCTAAATAACAAAGACACATCGTCCACTTCAGGTGCCTTAGAAGATTATGCATTATGCATTCAAAAGTTGCTAGCACATTACACGGCATTACCTTAAACTTATACTGCCCTCAGGGGGGATGAATGCAGTTCTCTCACAATCAGCCTCATCTACTTTGATTTGCCTGTGTCCCGAGTACATGTCCATGGTTGAGAAAAACGTAGCCCCCTTCAGACAATCTAGTGTATTGTCAATTCATGGAAGAGGGTAAACATCCTTTTTAGTTATCTTATTAAGCTTGCTGTAATCAACACATAAGTGCCACCTGCCATCCTTCTTCCTGACGAGAACCACTGGTGACGACCATGGGCTCTGTGAAAGCTGAATGATGTCATTCTTCATCATTTTCTCAAACTCGTTGCGAATTATTTGATGTTCCATTGCTGACACATGGTCTGCTCTCTGGCTTATTGGTTGATGGTCTCCAGTGCTAATCCGGTGCTTCATCGTTGATTTGTCTAATCTGCTCTTCACCTGTGGATCAAAGCATTCAGAGAACTCTTGAAGAATGGCAAGTAGCTGCTTCTGTTGTTCCTTAGTGAGATCCGGTGATAGTCGAGCTAGAAGATCTTGTCTCATAGTGGTAGCGCTAATTTTTTTCCCACAGAGTCGGCATGGGAGGCTTCTATGAAGCTCAGCTGTTCTGCAATTAACAGCTCAGCATTTGCTACCCACACGCATCTTGGAACTGGTTGGTTGGTTGGTTTGGGGATGGAGACCAGACAGCGTGGCCATCGGTCTCATCGGATTAGGGAAGGATGGGGAAGGAAGGCGGCCGTGCCCTTTCAGAGGAACCATCCCGGCATTTGCCTGGAGTGATTTAGGGAAATCACGGAAAACCTAAATCAGGATGGCCGGACCCGGGATTGTACCGTCATCTTGGAACTATCTGTGGTTCTCGGTGATGGTTAACTATCTATAATTCATCGAATCCGTACTTAAGCGAGACGACAGAGGCTGGGATGACCAAGTTATTCTTTAGTGGTATGTTACTCTTACATTCCACTACAAGATCCATAGGTTGATGCATGACATGACACATGACAGCTACCTTTCTAGTGCTGACTGCAGGAATGATCACTTCATGCAGCGCACACAGTCTCCACACACTCTGATGCCCATCTTCCTGTCCACAGTATCTCATCTCGACTAGCATAATCTTCGAGCGACCACAATCTATAATTGGTTAAGAACCTTTCAAAAAGTTCCCTCGGAGAATAACATCATGACTACATTCTTGTAAGACGATGAATTCTAAGGGCTGTGTATGACCACTTATACCCACACGAATGGCACACCTTCCTGTAGCTTTTACATATTTCCCATTAGCCACCTTCAGCAGAGATCTTGTCGACAAATACGGTTTTCTGCAAGTGGCAGCAGTACTTCCGAAATGACTGAATATGATGCTTCAGAGTCAACAAGAGCTTGGGCTGGTCGGCCATCCATGAGAATATCGACGTAGTTTCCTACCCTTTTTGTAGTGATCAACAGCGGATGATTTTTCTCTTCGGCGGCCTCACCTCCAGGGCAGGTCGCACCCTTCAATTTTCCAGGTTGTGGCGGCTAGGTGATAGGCTGGAGCTTCTAAACGGCAATGGAGACTTTGATCGGCTTTTTTGGGAGTGTCCTCTCCACTGATTAGCTTGCGGCGATGGTGACCTACATCGTCACGGACCTACATCATCTTGTTCATCTTCGTCATCCAGGAGTTGGTGTGGGGTAAAATTAGTCTGCTGTCTTCTGGTGCAGGCGTCATCAAATATCCACCACCTTTCTCGACAATAGCGCACCCCATGTCCCGGTCGTCCACCGTGGAAACATACTGCTTGGTTATCCTGGGTGCTCCAGACATGAGTCTTCCTTGGTGCCCAAACAGGTCCCTCACGCGGCATTGTAGGAATGTAACTTCGCCTGGGTCTCGATTTTTTTACCGTTTTAAAGGGAAACGCAGGACAAGAGATTGGCTTCAATGTCTGTTCCGCTTCCTCCCTTATGACCTCTTGAAGTGTCTCAGTTTTTTGCTCGCTGTGCAATCCAAGTGCCTTCTGAACTTCCTCTCTCACTATCTGACGAAGAACACTTGTGAAATCAACTTCTTCCTCCATCACAGACATCGATGTGACGTTTGGAAGCCTTTCAAACTTCTTGCATGTATTTCTTTTTTGATGTATTGTTTCGATATACTGGCACCGTTTTATGAAGTTGTCTGCTGTTGAAACCTCCAGGAGTAGGGCTTGATACATGTCCTCAGCAACACCCTTCATGAGATGTGCAACCTTCTATTCGTCTTCATTCGAGGATCCACTATCTTACACAGCTGCAAGACATCTTGAATGTAGGATGCTGTTGTTTCTCCTGGACACTGTGCCCTGCACTTTAATTTATCTTCAGCCTTGCACTTCTGTCATTGTGTGTCGCCTAAATACTTGCGCAGTTCTGCCTGGAATACTTCCTAGCATGTGAACATTTCCTCGTTGTTCTCATACTATTGCTTGGAAGTGCCCTCCAAGTAGAAAAATGCATTAGCCAAACACACAGTGTCATCACATTAGTTAAATTTGGCTACACGCTCATATACCTTTAGCCACTTGTTTGGATCTCTGCCATCGTCACCAGAGAACCCAGGAGGATGTCTCATGTGGTGGCACACAGTTGCTGTCATCGTGACGTCCACTTCTTCTTCTGTCTCCGATAGATTGTGATCTGTTGAATACAGCTCGAACTCGGGTTTCTCGCCACGCAATCAGCAGCTCTGTCATGGCCGGATGGCAGACACTGTGTTGTCGATAACGTGCAATATCATAAGTTCCAATACCCCGCGTCTCCACCAGAGTAATGTCACATAGAGGAAGGTGTAAGTAGATGATTGGCGAACACTAACTTCACTTAACGAAGGTTTATTCAGCACTTGCACATACAAGAGCATGGAGCGAACTGCCTCCGGCCAGAACACATACGGTATATATACAGCTACAGAACATTCCAGTACAATGATTCTTACCATTTGTGGATACTTCTAGAATGAACTCGAACCGAAGACAGAAATTAAAATGTTTCACTTCAGGTGAGTTCTGAATT
This sequence comes from Schistocerca piceifrons, assembly GCF_021461385.2. Classification (NCBI taxonomy): domain Eukaryota; kingdom Metazoa; phylum Arthropoda; class Insecta; order Orthoptera; family Acrididae; genus Schistocerca; species Schistocerca piceifrons. Next base: position 552,615,361 of record NC_060143.1, read on the forward strand.
CACGACACTCCATGCAACAATCTAGTATCATAACCACTACACTACGATGACTGCGCTACTCGGCTTCTTCTGCAACAATATCCCTGACGTCAATTTGTTGCAGAACCTCAGAATGTATTCTGAGGTCAAATACAATGAGGTATCTTTAGCCTTATGACATCAATGCCGACCTGTATGGTTTTCAAATACATTGATCACATGAAACCCAACTAGCATTTTTCTCACATGACATACTGAAAGCTTTGCATCAAAGCAACCAGGTAGATTCAGTGTTTTTTGATTTCCGAAAAGCATTTTACTCGGTACTGTACCTGTGCTTATTGTCAAAACTATGATCATAAAGGGCATCAAGTGAAATTTCTGTGAGGACTTTTTGGTAGGGAAAACGGAACATATTATCTCAGATGGAAAGTCACCGTCAGATGTAGAAATTTATTTATTGTTCCGTGGGACCACATTAAGAAGTCTCCATGGTCATGGAACGAGTCAATACATGGAATTATAACATGATTGTAGAAACAGATAAAATGAAATATAAGAAACATATTCGGGCGACAAGTCGTAAGTTTAAATAAAGAAAATCAACAATGTAACACTGGAATTTGCTTAATTTTTTAGCTCTTCCAGGAGCTCCTTGACAGAATAGAAGGAGTGAGCCATGAGGAAACTCTTCAGTTTAGATATAAAAGTGTTTGGCCTACTGCTAAGATTTTGAGTTCTTGTGGTAGCTTATTGAAAATGGATGCAGCAGAATACTGCACTCCTTTCTGCACAAGAGTCAAGGAAGTGCATTCCACATGCAGATTTGATTTCTGCCTAGTATTAACTGAGTGAAAGCTGCTAACTCTTGGGAATAAGCTAATATTGCCAATAACAAACGACATTAAAGAAAATATATATTGAGAGGGCAATGTCAAAATTCCCAGACTATTGAATAGGGGTCGACATAAGGTTTTCGAACTTACACCACACATAGCTCGAACAGCCCGTTTTTGAGCCAAAAATACCCTTTTTGAATCAGAAGAATTACCCCAAAAAATAAAACCATATGACATAAGCGTGTGAAAATATGTGAAGTAGACTACTTTTCGTGTTGAAATGTCACTTATTTCAGATACTGTTCTAATGGTAACTAAAGCAGCATTTAGTTTCTGAACAAGATCCTGAACATGGGCTTTCCACAACAGCTTACTATCTACCCGAACGCCTAGGGACTTGAACTGTCCCGTCTCGCTTATAATATGTCCACTGTGTCTGATCAAAATATCAGTTCTTGTTGAATTGTGAGTTAGAAACAGCAAAAACTGAGTCTTACCGTAATTTAGCATCAAATTATTTTCCACAAGCCACGAACTTATTTTATGAACTACATTATTTGATAATGTTTCAATATTACACACAAGATCCGTCACTACCAAGCTGGTGCCATCAGCAAACAGAAATATTTTTGAATCACCTGTAATACTAGAAGGCATATCATTTATATAAATAAGAAACAGCAGTGGCCCCAGCACCGACCCTTGGGGAACGCCCCATTTAACAGTGCCCCATTGGGACTGAACATCACTACCACTCTCAATATTGCGGAGAATTACCTTCTGCTTTCTGTTCTTAAAGTAAGAGGTGAACCAATTGTAAGCTACTCCCCTTACTCCATAATGGTCCAACTTCTGCAGTAATATTTTGTGGTCAACACAGTCAAAAGCCTTCATTAAATCAAAGAAAACACCTAACATTCGCAACCTTTTATTTAATCTGTCCAAAACCTCACAGAGAAAAGAGAATATAGCATTTTCAGTTGTTAAGCCATTTCTAAAACCAAACTGTACATTTGACAGCAAATTATGTGAATTTAAATGCTCCAGTAACCTTGTATATACAACCCTCTCGATAACTTCCCCCATTAATCGGATACCTAAGCTTTGTCGAAAGTGGTTTCTTTGTTAGGGAGACTTCCTTTAAGCAGGAATACCTGTCAGCTGACTTCAATCTAAAAAAGGTACAGCTCTAACACCCACAACTACCGGAATTTTCCCATGAGTGATCCCACCACCCCCACCTATGCTGTCACCTATAAGCTTTGCCAACCTCCCCTTTCCATACCTGTTGAGGTGCAGGCCATGTCTAGTGAAACCCGTCCTGCTGATAGACTCCACTGACACCACTGAAATGTGACTCATGCCTTCTGTCATCAGCGCACCCCCAAGTCTCAGGTGTGCCCCAGGGAAGTGTGTTGGGATCCTTGCTGTTCAAGTTGTATATTAATGCCCTTGTAGATAATATTTATAGTAAAATCAGGCTTTTTGCAGATGATGCAGTTTTCTGTAATGAAGTACCTTCTAAAGAAGCTGTATAAGTATTCAGTCAGATCTTGATAAGATTTCAAAGTGGTGCAGAGATTGGCAACTTGTTTTAAACGTTCAGAAATGTGAAATTGTGCAATTCACGAAACCAAAATATGTAGTATCCTATTACTATATCAATGAGTCACTGTTGGAATCAGTCGACTCATACAAAAACCTGGATGTAACGCTTTGTAGGGATATGAAATGGAATGATCACACAAGTTCAGTTGCGGGTAAAGCAGGTGGTGGATTTCATGTTAAAGGTAGAATACTGAGGAAGTGCAATCAGATTAATAAAGAGATTGCTTACTAATCACTTACGTGGCCCATCCTACAATATTGTTCAAGCCTGTGGGACCCTTACCACACAGATACTTGTAGCGGGACTTTGAATTTCGCCGCGCTACACTCGTTCCCTCAGATAAAAATATCCTGTCGCAGCGGTATGAGCGTTCGACGGCAGAGAAAATACCAAAATTGTAACCTTTTTTGTTTTCTATCCGTTTTCAATTGTCTCTTGATAGCCGTAGCTTAAGGCAGGCGTGATCGGATGCCGACGTAAAAACTTAATGGCTAATCTTGATCTGATTGTAATGTGTAGACATTGTGGAAGTTATTAAGAAACTCGGTGGATGGAAGTAGCAAAGTGAATTAAATTGCATACAGTATCAAGATGATTTTAATTGGTATAAATTAGTGATCCCTGGACTATTGCAAGATTTCGGAGCAGATTTTTTCACGCTGAAATGAAGGAGATTTTTGAAGACGTGGACGCCGCCCGAAAGAAGATAAGTTAATCTGGTAAAGGATGATCTCTCGTCTACGCCACTTCCCCCTGTCAGTTACATTCTGTTATTCTCTGTTTCTTTTCAATAACTTTTGTAGTGAAAATTGGTTTGACTTTTGCTCAAAAACGCCACAAGGACCACCCCAACAATAGCTTTTCCGAATAACGAAGTCCGATAGCTTTTCTGTAATACAAAGTCCGATTTGCTTTTCATTCTTTCCCTTTTTCACGGTCTCTCTTCTCCCATTTTTTTTTATTAACCACTACATACTGAATGTGTACAGAGAAGAGCAGCACGAATGGTCACAGGTTCGTTTAATGCAGGGGATTAAAGTCACAGAGATACTGAAGGAACAGAAATGGCAGACTCTTTAAGATAGATGTAAACTATCCCGAGAAAGTCTGTTAACAAAATTTCAAAGAGCTGGCTCTAAATGTTACTCTGGGAATGTACAACAACTCCCTACATACCACTCTCACAGGGATCATAAGGATAAGATTAGAATAATTACTACACGCGTAGAGACATTCAAACAATCATTCTTCCCGTGCTCTGTACATGAATGGAACAGGAAGAAACGCTAATAACTGATAACTGATACAATGAGACGCACCCTCTGGCATGCATCTCATGGTAGTTTGCAGATTATAGTTATAGAGTAAACTGTATGGTACTGGACATCCACATCTCATCACAGAACATAGATGTCGGAGGATCATCTGCTATGTAATCCAAGACAGGCAGCAGTCTGTGGCAGATATGATGACAGAGTACAATGCTGGTGCAGGAGCAAGTGTTTTGAAGCACACTGAAATGCCATTGTTGAACATGGGGCTCCACAGCAAATGACCCCTATATGTTCCTGTGTTCACCCAACGACACTATCAATTACAAGTGGCATGGGCACAGCATTACTGAGCTCTGGCTGTGGATGAATAAAAACGTGTCACCTGGTTGAAAGAATCGCATCTCTTGCTACTCTAGGTTGATGGATTTGCCCTTAGACTCCGTCATCTAGGCGAATGATTGCTCAAAACGTGCACAGCGCCACTGATTAAGATGGGTTTCCATGGGACCTGGGGTAGTAACCAAAGGCACCATGACAGCAGTGAACTTCGTGAACATTGTTGCTGACCAAATGCATAAGTTCATACCTGAAGTCTTTTCCGATGGCAATGGTATCGTCCAGCAGGATAAATGCCAATGTTACAGTGCCAGATTCGTGCTACAGAGGTTTTGAGGAGCACGATAGTTAACGTACATTGATGTCTTGGTCAGCGAAGGCCCCTGATCTGTACCCATTAGAACCATACAGGGCGCCGGATGGATAACCACAAACCAAAGTCCCATAATATGCAGGAATTGCATGACCTGTTAGTATACATCTGGCGATACGTATCTCTGGAAACCAATCAAGGTCTTGTAGAATCCAAGCAAAGTAAAATCACTACTGTATTATGTTTGGATGGGGACCAGAACACTATTAAACACGTGGTCATTAGGTTTTGGCTCATCAGTGTATATTCAGTGTTGTTGTTGTTGTTGTGGTCTTCAGTCCTGAGACTGGTTTGATGCAGCTCTCCATGATACTCTATCCTGTGCAAGCTACTTCATCTCCCAGTACTTACTGCAACCTACATCCTTCTGAATCTGCTTAGTGTATTCATCTCTTGGTCTCCCTCTACGATTTTTACCCTTCACGCTGCCCTCAAATGCTAATTTGTGATCCCTTGATGCCCCAGAACATGTCCTACCAACCGGTCCCTTCTTCTTGTCAAGTTGTGCCACAAACTCCTCTTCTCCCCAATTCTATTCAATACCTCCTCATTAGTTATGTGATCTACCCATCTAATCTTCAGCATTCTTCTGTAGCACCACATTTCGAAAGCTTCTATTCTCTTTTTGTCCAAACTATTTATCGTCCATGTTTCACTTCCATACATGGCTACACTCCATACGAATACTTTCAGAAACGACTTCCTGACACCTAAATCAATACTCGATGTTACGAAATTTCTCTTCTTCAGAAACGCTTTCCTTGCCATTGCCAGTCTACATTTTATATCCTCTCTACTTCGACCATCATCATTTATTTTGCTCCCCAAATAGCAAAACTCCTTTACTACTTTAATTGTCTCATTTATTAAACTAATTCCCTCAGCATCACCCGACTTAATTCTTTCAGCATCACCTGATTTAGTTGACTACATTCCATTAGCCTCGTTTTGCTTCTGTTGATGTTCATCTTATATCCTCCTTTCACGACACTGTCCATTCCTTTCAACTGCTCTTCCAAGTCCTTTGCTGTCTCTGACAGAATTACAATATCATCGGCGAACCTCAAAGTTTTTATTTCTTCTCCATGGATTTTAATACCTACTCCGAATTTTTCTTTTGTTTCCTTTACTGCTTGCTCAATCAGGGTGTATACGGGGACAAGGAAAAAAATTCCCGGATTTCTCCCGGATATCCCATTTAAAAAATATGCTTTTTCCCAGGCGAAAATACACTTTTTCCGTGCTAAGTGACAGTACGTTTTCCATAGATTTTCCTTCGGAACTGTAAAGCTTATCAATCCTTTGAATGGTTAACGTTTTATACAATCGCGTAGAACTTCCCAGGAAAAAAGAGAAAAGGCGGGGCAGAGAAGTTTTGGAAAGACCTTTGTTTTGCAGCAACATATAAGCTGCATATTTTCGTATTATGAAAGTATAAATTCGAAATGCACCAAACACAGCGCGTTAGTTTCCGGAGCGTTGAAACCGAGGTTGATATGTCCTTTTGTAAGCGAGTCATATCTCAAGCCACGAGATCTCGCCAGCCGATGACAGCAGCTATTCAGAGCATAGGACACGTGTTTTAGTCAGCCAATAGCAACATCACTTGTTACATAGCGCGAACACACAAGACGAAATGTTAACGGTTTACATTAATGTACACAGTACCGTATATGTACAACAGAAGCTAAGCTTTCACATGTAATATTGATCTTTTTTTGCGTGTGTTATACTTTAATATACATCACACATATGTGCCAGTAAATTTAAAATTGTGACATAAATGTCTCGCGGCTCAAAATTTTTGTAAGTGGCTGGTCCTCAAACTGTTCAGTTTGGAACGCTCTGTGATTCAGATATCCATCCCACTTTCTCACACGTAACATAATTCATCTTGGGTAAAAAGAAATTTACTTTGAAAGTAATGCTTTTCTAACCACCGTTCGCAATACTATCCGGAGACTGTTAGAAATAGGTTCGATTTACCAGTTGCCAGAGAGTGCCACAAAACAGACATTATTGTGCGTGTGCAACTGGAGTGGTGTAGGAAGCCCGCATGTCCGTGTGTATAAAGCACTAAGAGAGCTTACATTCCACCATAAAAGAAACAGGGCATCAGAGGATACTCCAAAGAGCATCGGAATTTCGTAAACCATACTAAAACGCATAATTCAGCTTGAAGTGCAAATTGGCTTTTTCCAGATTCACAATGAAGCAGGTCCCATCTGATATTAAGCTTTTCAGTGTAGTTTTTGGGATGTAAATTTTCTTGGAGTACCAGTACTATACGATCTCATTTTTGGTTCTTTGTTATGGCATAATGCCATACATGGCAAAAGATGATAACGTGCACTTGAAATTCAGCGAACAGTTGAAACTAGACAATACTGTAGAATTAAAAAACACTTCGTTTCAAATAAAATGTTCGCCTCAGCGGAAAGATTGATCAAGCCAAATTTCTTTAGCAAACTTGCAAAAATAACTTCATTGTTCTGCAAGGTTATTAATGCTTGACTGCTACCAACTTGGAAATAAAATAAAATCAGAAAACTGAAATTAATAGTATATTCTTGCCCTCCGTAACTATGTGAATGTATTTTAATTCACTTGATAGCTCACGGCCACAGAAATCCGTTTTGCTTTCATTTGACGTAGGAGCTGTAAACGAAGAGAAGCGGCGAAATCACTTAACGTAAACACGGGTCACGTGCAGGTTAATCCCCTCCCCACAACAACTCAGACAACTCTGTGCAAGCGCGAATCTGGCAGCTAGGGCGCGCGAGTAAACTTTTTCTCGTTTGCATCTGGCTGCTTGCTGCTACTACCAATACAGCTGACAGCCAAACTACAAGTAGCGCCGTAGCGGGAAGCGGGAGAAGGTACTGCTTACAAGCGAGTCAAATGTGCATGCGCAACAGACCGCTGGCAATTGGACAAACGAACCTAATGTGAACAGTTGTGACGTCATGCTCATAGCAAGCAGTTTATTGTTACGAAGAATTACAGTCTGCGCCCTACGGCCTTTGACATATTCTTGCTATTTGCAGACGCTTGTGCATGCACGGGGTTTTGTTGTAAATTGCACATTTCCTTTGCCACTAAAGTTTTATTTTCTCCCTCTCGTTTATATTTTATCGCTGCAGTATCATTCTCTAGTAGCAGGATACAATAACGTTCTTTGCTAGAAAATCAATTCTGCAGACAAAATTACAAAAATTTAACCGAAAGCTAAAACAATGAAAAATTCCCGGAATTCCGAAAAATTCCCGGGTTTTTCCCGGTTTTCTCCCGGATGAAAAAATTCCCGATTTCCTGGTTGTCCCGGGTCGTATACACACTGTCAATATACAGATTGAATAACATCGGGGATAGGCTACAACCCTGTCTCACTCCCTTCCCAACCGCTGCTTCCCTTTCATGCCCCTCGACTCTTCTAGCTGCCATCTGGTTTCTGTACAAATTGAAAATAGCTTTTCGTTCCCTGTATTTTACCCCTGCCACCTTCAGAATTTGAGAGTATTCCAGTCAACATTGTCAAAAGCTTTCTCTAAGTCTACAAATGCTAGAAACGTAGGTTTGCCTTGCCTTAATCTTTCTTCTAAGATAAGTCGTAAGGTCAGTATTGCCTCACGTGTTTGAACATTTCTACAGAATCCAAACCAATCTTTCCCGAGGTCAGCTTCTATCAGTTTTTCCATTTGTCTGTAAAGAATTCACATTAGTATTTTGCAGCTGTGACTTATTAAACTGATAGTTCGGTAATTTTCACATCTGTCAACACCTGCTTTCTTTGGGGTTGGAATTATTATATTCTTCTTGAAGTCTGAGGGTATTTCGCCTGTCTCATACATCTTGCTCACCAGATGGTTGAGTTTTGTCAGGACTGGCTCTCCCAAGGCCATCAGTAGTTCTAATGGAATGTTGTCTACTCCTGGGGTCATGTTTCGACTTAGGTCATTCAGTGCTCTGTCAAACTCTTCACGCAGTATCATATCTCCCATTTCATCTTCATTTACATCCTCTTCCATTCCGATAATATTGTCCTCAAGTACATCGCCCTTGTATAGACCCTCTATATACTCCTTCCACCTTTCTGCTTTCCCTTCTTTGCTTAGAACTGGGTTTCCATCTGAGTTCTTGATATTCATACAAGTGGCTCTCTTTTTTCCAAAGGTCTCTTTAATTTTCCTGTAGGCAGAGTCTATCTTGCCCCTAGTGAGATAAGCCTCTACCTCTTTACATTTGTCCTCTAGCCATCCCTGCTTAGCCATTTTACACTTCCTGTTGATCTCATTTTTGAGACGCTTGTATTCCTTTTTGCCTGCTTCATTTACTGCATTTTTATATTTTCTGTGTTAGCAAATTCCTATTCTTCAGAAACACTTCTCTTTTCCTTGCCGTTCTACATTTTATACTCTCTCTATTTTGGACATCTTCAGTTTTTTGCTGCCCAAACAGGAAAAATCATCTACTACTTTTATTGTCTCATTTCTAATCTAGTTCCCTCAGCATCACTATGCATTTGACTACTTTTCATTACCGTTATTTTGCTTGTGTCGATTTTGTTCATCTGCTCTTCCAAGTCCTTTGCTGTCTCTGACAGGATCACAATGTCCCCTCCCTGAACTTTAATTAATACTCCAAATTTTTCTTCAGTTTCCTTTACTGCATACTCAATATACAGATTGAATAACGTAAGGGATAGGCTACAACCCTGTCTCACTCCGTTCTCCAACATGTTACCACCTAATGCAGCGGGGGTAGGTAGGGACCAAGGTAGTTGGCAAAGGAGGTACAGTCGAGGATGCCCCAAACCCTGCATGCTGCGGTAGACACTAACCACCCGGTCCTCGTCATGAAAGTGGTATAGAGTGCTATACCTGAAAATATAAACCAATTTCACAGAGGAAATGGAAAACCTATCCAGCTGTCCATGAATCATCCGCCAATATTGGAGATAATCAAAATATCCACGGGTGTACTGCCGGTCTACAGTGTCCAACGGGCACAATATTTCGGCGATTATACATGTTGCCATCATGAGGCGAACTGACGGACTGAGCTCCTGTGAACGTACGCTATGGCTGCTCAGAGGGAACTGGGTTCGGTTGCGGCGGCGGCCGATTTAAATACCCTCCGCCCGTGGCGCGCTCCCTCCACTGTCCGTGGCCCGCACCACGGTCGCGCGGTAGAACAGATTGCGACGGCGTCTGAGATGACGTCAGTGTGATGGCTCTGTCCGCCGTGGTCTTCACAACTATACATTTGCTCGATTTACTCTCGATTAACACAATCGCTGATTCCCAAGCCTTGCTAGTGAGCGCTCCATGTCTGACACAGAGAGTCTACCCCAGGAATTGGAACACCTGAGAACTGTATTTCAAAAAATGGGTACTCAGAGTGGCAGATTCAACGTGCTCTCCGCCCAACCACTACAGCACGACCTGTGGAGATGGATGAAATCACGAGGGAGGAGGTAGGCACTGCGTTTATTCCATATACAGGCGCACTCTCGGGGAAAATCGCCCGCATATTGAAGAAACACCGGGTCAGAACTGTGTTTTGTCCTCCGAACAAAACTCGTGCACTGGTGGGGAGTGCCAAAGATGACCTTGGTTTGAAGAAGGCCGGCGTGTACCAGATTCTGTGTCAATGTGGCAAGTCGTATATTGGTCAGACGATGCGTACCGTCGAGGATCGATGCCGTGAACGCCAGAGGCACACTCGACTGATGTATCCGAGCAAGTCAGCGGTCGCTGAACATTGTTTGTCGGAAAATCACGCTATGGAGTATGAATGCATGAAGATTCTGGTACAGACGTCGAGATACTGGGGCAGCGTTGTTAGAGAGGCCATCGAAATTCGCACCAATGACGACCTCATAAACCGTGACTGTGGCTATAATCTTAGCAAGGCTTGGGAACCAGCGATTGGGTTAATCAAGAGTAAATTGAGCAAACGTATAGTTGTGATGACCATGGCGGACAGAGCCATCACACCGACGTCATCTCAGACGCCATCGCAATCTGTTCTACCGCACGACCGTGGTGCGGGGTGTGGACAGAGGAAGGAGCGCGCCACAGGCAGAGGGTATTAGCAAGACTATCAAGCAAATCTGGGACAAGTAATTGCTTCTCTAGCCAAACAGATGGCCAGTTTATTTTGTGGGATACCCACATGATATGCAGGGCATGTGGGAGAAAAAACAGAGAGCATGTTCTAAGTGAGTTAGGTGGAGGACCTGCCAGAGGGCCTCAAGACACATTCCAACTGGTAATACCACTAGAGTGTGGGTGCCAGGAGATTGACGCCCCTTGCATGCAGAAATAATTTTGTAAGTTAGATGATTAAAAGAAATTATAGGTATGTGATTGCATAAGCAAGCAAGAGTTAATAGTGTCATACCTGAGGAGGTAAATCCAGGCTTCCCGGTTTCAGCAAAAAGACTGCCTATCAGACTACTCCAAAAGGTGCCAGCAGTCAGTCTTACTCCACAATGATGGACTGAGTTTATTCATTTCAAAGCTGAAGGTGCCATGACACCATTAATGTGGCAATTGTAAACCAATCAGACCCAGACCAGAGCCCAATACACATGGAATGGAATAGTGTGAGCTGCATCCCAAGACTTATGTGCAAGGAAAAAGAGTGTTAATCCTTTGACTGCTGTGGATACTCCTGTGCTCCCTAGGTGTTTAGGAAATGTTGAAATGAGGTCACTGGGTTTTTCCTTAAATGTTGTCAAAGTGTTTATACACCCCGTTCTGTCCGCCTCTCACTGCAACTGACAAGTTACTTCCGTATCTTGGTGAATAACAAAGTTCCGATTATTTATCATACAACATATGTGCCTCTTTTCATGCTATTATTTGCAAAAAAATTTCGATATCTTGAATAGTTTATGAAATACAACAATTGTTGTGACTACACGGTTCCCAATGTGCACGTACGCAAAAGGGCGTGTCGTGCATAGCCATCCAGCTGTTATAAAAATCAAGAATGAAGTATCATTCTGCTCTCAGTTTTAAACGAAATTTCAGTATGTTACCTACATTTCATACACAGTAACGTATGAGCTAAAATCAAGCATATTGGAAGTTTACGCAATGCGTTTTTACCTCTGCAAACTACCTAAAATTTTGGACAATGTTGTACTTAATTTGATGCAGCAAATAGTTTTATTAAAAATGGACCATTAGTATTTCATGGAAGCTGCCAACTCTGCATGGACAGAACTGTGTACATCATGTGCAAATGTTGGTCATATAGAAAAATCATTAACTCAAGAACGAAATTAAATATTGTTTCATTTTCAATTTTTAATAAAATTTTGAAATCTCATTTACATTTCATACACAACAGCATATGAGCTAAAATCAACCATATGCAAAGTTTACACAGTGTGTTTTTACCTCTGCAAACTCTTCAAAATATCGTGCAATGTTTTACTTAATTTGATGCAGCACATTAACTGTGATGAATAATAAAGAGAAATTCCATCCTTTATTAAACAAAGATGTCAGACTGTAAGATATGCAAAAATCCATTTTTTCCAGCCAATAGTTTTCTTAAAATCGAATGGTAACTGTTTCACAGAGGCCGAACATCGTCTTTCAATATAGGTAGTACCATTTGGCGAGCAGTATAGCGACAACAAAGCTACTTGGAATGCAGATAGCACATCTGTAGCAGAGAAAGGGTTAAACTTTTGCATGCAGTTAGTCTTCAGTTCATGAATATGTCAGGTTTTTATCACTAAGTGTCATGAAAATGGAGTCTGCGAAACGAAGTTCCCATGCACGGCTCTGGATCAGGACTGATTGTGGTACGACAACAGAAATGCACAACAGTGTGTGACTGATTATTTGTCAAACAGAGTTCACCAGCTCACTGGTGGCGATGCAGAAGAGAGTAAAAGTCAGTATGGAGCCCTGTGGGACGCTGTCCTCCATTCTCTTGAACCTGTGGAGAACTGAGTGATGCACCAATTCTAACCTGAAACAACTGTGGGGATAAAAATTAACAAATAAAAAGTAGTGGGTAGCCTTTTAAGCCCCACTCAAGGAGGATAAGTAAAATGCAATCGTGTCAAGCTGTGTCGGAGGGAGGGACAGAGGGAGGGAGGAGAGAGGGGGGAGGGAGGAGGGAGGGAGGAGGGAGGGGGGAGGGAGGAGGGAGGGAGGAGGGAGGGGGGAGGGAGGGAGGAGGGAGGGGGGGAGGGAGGAGGGAGGGGGGAGGGAGGGGGTTGGAGGAAGGAGGGAGGGGGGATGGAGGAAGGAGGGAGGAGGGGGAGGGAGGGAGGGGGAGGGAGGTAGGTAGGGAGGGGGTGAGAAAGAGAGGGGGGGCAATGTGATGTTGGCATTTACAAAAAGCAGACTGACCCTCTCAGAAACCACACTGACAAGGGGTCAAAAGGCTTCAAGATTTGAGAACCCAATATAAGCACTGACCTACCATTCTATCAAGCAGATTGCAACGCACACTCGCAAGGCTAATTGGACAGTAGGGACAGTAGTTATTGACAGATATTAGATCTTTGCCAATTTTAGGGACTGGGACAATGGTACTATTTTGTCATTATGAAGGAAAAACACTTTCTACGCAAATATGGTTGAAGACCTGACCAGATGGAGTCTCTGAGTACATCAGGTGATGTATTATCTGATTATGAATCTAATCAGTGCCTGGGGCTGTATCGTGTGATGAGTCAAGAGCCTGAAGCAGCTCTCTATCAGTGAAAGGTTCATTATATAATTTGGTGTGACACATGATGAAGGATAGGTTGATTTCTTCAAATAGTCTTTTCTGTATCTGAAATGTAGCCGGGCAAGAAGAGGATGCTGACTATCACAAGCTGGGATGCAACGTGTTCAGCAAAGATTGATGCATCAGTTCAAATACCACCATGAGGGAAAAGATCTGGAGTAGTTGTTGATCTCTGGTGGCTCAGAGACTACAGACCTTGGCCAACATCTGGGATAAAGAGGTGTATGATACTAAAGATGAGATTTAGCAATTCCAGCATTCCTTCTTACTGTATTTAATTAGATAGTGATCCTTAAGAGTGAAGCTGTTTGAAAGTTATGAGTGTGGTCTTTGAAGGATAATACTTGAGATTTTGCAGGGCCCTTCGATGACCCTGAATAGCTTTTGCAATGCCTTTGGTCCACCACAGCACTGGCCAGGACCTGAAGAATTGGGAATAGCACCACCAGTGGCATGGATGATCACATCACAGACATTTCCCACAACCTCATAAATGCAATCTGGCATGGGTGGTGAAGTCTCCACCACCAGGAAGACATATACCTAAAGTGCTGACATATAAATACCTACATCATGAGCATGAAATACGGCTTCCACTGCAGTGGAAACGTAAGAATCTCTCCTCAATAGTGCAAATGAATGTGCCGGTATCTATCTTGTAGTGTTGCTGTCCTCAACGTATTGATGTATGAACAGAATTCCTCACCTTTCCAAATGTTCATGTAGTTCTTCATCTATCAGTAACATTAGGTCCCAATGAAAAAGTAATCCCTGTAAAATATCAAGTTTCTTATAGGAAGTGATGTGACAGGTACATCGCCAAGTTTTTTTTTTTTTAATAAAAATGGAAATGTCGTGTGGCTAGGGCCTCCCGTCGGGTAGACCGTTCGCCTGGTGCAGGTCTTTCGATTTGACGCCACTTCGGCGACCTGCGCGTCGATGAGGATGAAATAATGATGATTAGGACAACACAACACCCAGTCCCTGAGCGGAAAAAATTTCCGACCCAGCCGGGAATCGAACCCGGGCCCTTAGGATTGACAGTCTGTCACACTGACCACTCAGCTACCGGGGCGGACTTTTTTTTAATGAGAGTAATGGTCAGAACTGGGTAGGATTTTCCATCTCAATTAAGGTAGATCCACTTCATAATTTACGGAGGGCCTAAGAGTTTGCCGAATACATTTCAATATTCTACACGAATAACATTGATTTTCAGTTCGGAGGAATCATAGTGTCAGTGCTGTTACCTCCTTCCTATTTGCACGTAGTATAAGGTACCATTGCTCAAAAGAGGCTATGTAGTAATCTATCACCTCAAGTCTTGAAATATGAATAAAAGTTACAGTTCTTTCTTGAAGGGACAGTTGAGAATTCTTAATATATATTATGCAATCGCATAATTGATGGCCAATGCAAATTTACTTTGGAATAGTATTATGACGCACAAAAAGATTTAGCTGACAATGAAAGAGTGAACAATTACAATTATCACAAGATGATCTGTATGGGAGTCGTCGTCATTTCGTAAATCAAGATGCAGTTTGTCCAAAATTTGCAAGCATAGGACAGATGATGAAACTGGTGGTACAAATAGGAAACTTTCTGCAGCATCCATTTCAAAAATTTTTGCTGGAACTGAACAAAGAGTATGGAGATGGTTCAAATGTCTCTGAGCACTATGTGACTTAACTCTGAGGTCATCAGTTACCTAGAACTTAGAACTAATTAAACCTAACTAACCTAAGGACATCACACACCTCCATGCCCGAGGCAGGATTCGAACCTGTGACCATGGCGGTCGCTCGGCTCCAGACTGGAGCGCCTAGAACCGCACGGCCACTCTGGCGGGCAGTATGGAGATGTTATGTGTAACTGTGAAGTACATTGCTTAAGTCAAGGGGCATGCCTAGAACAATTTTTCGATTTAAGACCCATTATTCGAGAATTTCTGAAGGAAAAGGAAAGCACTAAGGCAAACTAGAAGATTCGGACTGGCTTCCACACCTCACATTATTCGTGAACTTTGCTGCACATATGAACACCCACAGCAACATGTTGCATGGAGAGAAGTAACTTATTTCTGATTTGAAGGGGAAAGTCAATGCACATAATATATTAAAAAAAAGAACTGCATTGTGGAGGAGACAACATCTGACAAATAACACCGTCCATTTCCCTAAGCTCTCTTTTGTTAAAGAAAATGTGAATTTTGAAGACATCACTGTAGCACTGAAAGGAGTGAATTAGAGGAATAGTTTTCTAAATGTTTTTTGGAACACTGACAATCTCAAATCTGTGTCTGAGCTATTTTTGAGACACATTTTACCATTTCAATTCAAAGTGCCCCTGTGTATGTACAGATGGAAGTAATTCCTATTTTAATGACAAATTCTTTTATGTTATAACCATCCAAGAGTACTACGAAGTTTTTTTCGGGAAAAGTTTACATGTCTCCATAATGAGGCTGCAGACATATCAATGTTTCAATCAATATATGTATGTGAAAGATTTATTTTTATTATGAAACGTGACAAGTCACAATTATGTGGCAACCTGAGTAACAAAAATCTGCACAACTAGTTGCGTCTCTCTGTGTGCTGATGGTTTTTGTTGCATGTAAATTTTATTATGTCTTGAGCAAACCTAAAACAGTTAAATAATATTGAAAATTGGTTTTGTCTGTGGTCTATGTAATTGAGAAATGTGAAACCAAGCCGCATGCCATTCAATGTTCCTTGCACGACAGCACTGCCATTTACTGTGGCACGATCACTGTATCCCCTTCTTCCAGCTTGTTGTAGTAGTGGCAGAGTGTGGTCATACGAGAGAGCTCCCCATGCACGCGCCACAAGCATGTGGAATTCTCAGCTGCTCTTGATCTACACTATAACAGTAGCTTCTCAACAGACAGTTTAAAAGTTTTTAACTCTTTCACTGAAACATACAGCCTGGCAAACAATGCAAATGGCCTACAACAAATGAAATTCTGCAATTCTAGAAGCGATAAAAAATAGTAACCAAATCCTGGGTGGAATTCCTCTATTGTAACTTAAGAAGTTACCATTCTTGCTCCTCTCTTACTCCTTACTAAAAATACAGCAGAAAAATAAATACTATGATTTTATGATAAGAAATTATCCATACTTATTAAAAACCTTTGCAACATAAAAATTATTTATATTCCAAAAAACATACCTTGTAAAATTTTAAGAACATTCTCCGTAGCAACCTGTGTAGCAGTATATCCTTGTAAGGAAACAATGTTTGGGTCAACATTATACGACAATAAAATGCGGCAAGCTTGAAGATTATCATCACGTGCGCATCGGTGAAGAGCTGAAAAGAACAGTAACATATATTTATGCACAGGACTGACATTTCAAAATCACATGCACTGTAAACAATATAAGTGACATATAGAATGAGTAATATTATAGGAAAAAATATACACAGAAACGTTCAGATTAATACAAACCCTTATGAAAATAATGTGTAAAATTATAACAACTGCTTTCATATTTCTTATTACCCAATCCAACGCAAATTTTTTCTTGATGTTCCAGATATATTTCAGTCTTCAGCTATATGCAACCTTATTGCTTCTATGAGTTTTGTAACATTTGCCTACTTTCATTAGTCTTTCTTATCTCTTGGACTTCAACAAACAAATATCCTGGTCCGTCTATCAACTATATGCTTGGCTATATGCCTGGTTAACGTGCATTATATTTCCAATACCGTCATAAATACATCTTCCACCTCTGTACAGATCCATCCACACCTATATTTCACAAGAGCTCAAATTTCTCCAATTTCCCTTCATGATCTATTGGCAAGATTTATGTGGAAGGCAGTAATGTGTAGCCTGACTCTTCTTGGAATGAAGACCCACGGAATTTTAGCAGTAAACCTCTCAATGATGCATAATGGCCTCTTGGAGTGTATTCCATTACAATTTGATGAGCATCTTTGTGGTGCACTCACATTTATGAAGCAAATCATAACAAAACTGTTGCTATTCTTTGGAGTTTCTATATCTTTTCAATCAATCTTACCTGGTATAGGTCCAAAGACAAGCAATATTCAGTTGAACAAAGGTTTTGTAAGCTGCCTCTCACCCCAGCATCTGCTGCTTCTACAAACAGTTCGTGGATTTTTCCACTTTAGGTCTTACTAGATGTGTATTACCAGATATTTTATGGGTTTTGCAATTTCCAGTGACTGACTGGAAATTATATAAAAAAAATAATGAGCATTTCAACCTACTTATGCACAATACAGCACATTTATTTACATTGAGGGTCAACTGCCAGTCCCTGAAAAAAGTGTTGCACCACAGCAGGTTTCACTGTGTTTTGTTACAGCTTTCTAGAGTTCGGTTATTTCTATAAACAAAAGCAACATACATGAAGACAGGCACCCACACACTAACCAAAATTCCACTGTATTATCACCTTCTTATTGGTTTTTTCACTTTGATATAACCCTGTTTTCATGTTAATTTTATTTCATTTTTCCTGCACTTACTCAGTTTTCATACTTTTTTTTCACTATACTTCATATTCTTCTTTATCTTCGGGTAATTGTGGTATCCCCCCCCCCCCCCCCCCCCCCCCTCTCACACACACACACACACAAAATCAACAGAAGTTTGGAATATCAGAGTGGACTACAATTTCTTATAGTACATCCGTATTATCAAAATAAATATAATTCCTCCTCCTGAAAACAAGCACAATTTTGGTTAGTTACAAAAAATCATTACAAAACAAAGCAGGATCTCTCCTAAGTGTAAATCCTGGAAAAAAAAAAAAAAAAAAAAAAAAAAAAAAAAAAAAAAAAAAAAAAAAAAAAAAATTGAGAATGTTTAGCTCATGACGACGATTATTAGTCTTTAGCAGTGAGTCTGTCCTCCCCGCAAACGAAACGGACGAGGTTCTTCCACTCTGTGAGGCATGCTTGGGATGAGAGCATCAAGTTTATCTTTGAGTATGAGGTGGCACTCCTCAATGGCAGCTTCAGTGAGGTTCTGAAGTTCGTCAGGTGGTCACCTTTAACAGGTCCCACACATCCTCAAGTGCATTCATATCTGGGAACTGTGATGGCCAATGCATTCAATGTTTGTTGCATCTTTGAACATACCAAGAGACTGCTAGAGTACAGTGCAATCTGGCTTTGTCATCGACTAGCATGAAGTTGTCACCGACTTCACATCTGCAGGGCCTTACAATCACCTATAGGACCTCTTGAAGGTAACAGGGACATGTCAAATTGCCGTAGATGGGAAGTAGAGAGGTCAGTCATCCCATCATTATTGCTGCCCAGAACATTGCACTTTCATTTGCAAAAAGATGGACTTCTTGAACATACCACGATTCCTGGTGCCATCTAGTGCTTCTATAAACCTTGACACCTCTAGTGTCAAGTCACAAAGCAACCCTGGTCTTGGCGGCAAAGGTGACATTACTCCATTCTGCAATGGTCCAATGTTGATGTGCAAGAGCCCAGGTTCTTCGATTGCGTCACTTCCTTTGGTTCAGTGTAAAACTTCTAAATGGCCATCTTGAATGAAGACCACCATGATGCAATCTTCTATGCAGTGATTGGTATGAGATACGAATCCCTGTTGCCCAGGAAAAGTCATTTCCAATGTATCTGGCAGTTGATGTTGGGCACCTGCGAGCTGACAGTTGGAGGGAATGACCCTGCATTGGTGCTGTCACACAAGGACGACCTCTGCGAGCTCTATCATTCACGTTTCCCGTCTCTCTCTGTACTTTCTCAACACCTTAAGACACACCACTGTGAGTGACATGTAACCGATCGGCAACGTCTCTGTGTATGACGCATTGAAAGTAAAGCCATGATCGGCCTCTATCAAAGTGTTGTATGTGTCTATGTGGCATGTTACTGCAGCGCTGAATACAAACTGAAAGAAGCTGTTGCTGATACTGGTCTGCTCATGCTGTACCACTGCGGTAGCGGTACATTTACATGACTGGGAAATGGCCACAAAGCATGCCAGTAGTAAACACTGTTCAGTATATGGACTAACTGGATATTGCATGAAATGCAAAGGTCAATGAGACCTCTAGTATCATAGACTAAATTTTATGATAGTATTCCAAACTTATCTTAAGCAGTGTATTCTTTATCCTCCACTATGGGTTCTTGCTCCTTTCATCTCCACCAATACAGAAAAATTTATCTTATCCCTAGCCAGAACCCAGTTGTTCATAATATTCCAGCGTTGTTGCCTAGCTCATGGAATCTCCCAAAATGACCTGACTCTTAAACTACCCATCTCTGTCTGCACCCCGCCCTGCCACATAGCAATCCATCTGTTTAAATTCCATGAGTCTATCACCCTCACTGAACAACTACTGCTCCACCCACACAGCCCTCCTGCTCTGCAATCCCAAATTCCTGCATTCCATCTCTCAGATACAACCCTTGCCCTCCAGGGACTAGGGCAGCATGCACATCACCTCAAAAAATTGCCCAAGCTATTCATCTCACATTCCTATCTTGGACTAACATTAACCACCACCACTACAAGAGCCTCCCATCCTCTGCATCCTCTCATAGTCGCCAAACCCTATCTTACAGACACACTGCATTTGCACATCCTCAGAATCCCTCCTGCCACCTATAGAACCCAGAGACTAAACAGACCCACACCCTGTCGTCAAAGGCCACAGCTCCACAGAGGTAGCAGTCCTTTCCAAAGGCCTTATCTTTTGCCCCATTCCCATATTAAATCATGCTGGACATGACCACAAGCTCCTCTCTTTCTCATAGTCCCCACAGTGGAAAAACGTTTGCCACTAACCCTACATTTCGGACTTTCTATCTAAAAACCAGTATGAACCTGGCCTTAATCAATTTATTTCATCTAAATATGATCTATCCCTATTGCCCACAAAAATCAACCCATGTTCACTTTCCAGAATTTCCTAACGTCTAACCTTGCCTTGTTATCTTTCCTCAAATACCTAGCATGGGCACCAACCACAATTCTGCACAAATAATTGGAATCTACCACCTAAAAACAGATCAAGCTAATCGTACCTGCCAACAAAGGCTCCACAACTGTGGTTATGAAATGCAGGGATTACCTGGTAGAGGGACTCAGCCAGTTGTCAGATACGTCCATTTGTAACCCATGCCACAGTAAGCCCTTTCCAGAAATCTGGCAGCATATTCAGTCCAACTTCAAATCCCTAGGCCTGTCCCAGAGCCCTGTGTCTACCTCCATTCTCACCCCCAACACTCCCTGCACTCCTACCTTCCACATGCTTTCTGAAGCACACAAACCCAACCACCCCAGAAACTCCTTTGTGGCTACTTACAGCACCCCCACATATGGAATTTCTGCTTTCTGGATCAACATCTTCAGCCTACACCCCATAACCTACACTCCTATATAAAGACACTAACCACTTCCTCAAATGACTCTCTACAGTTTCCGTCCCTTTGGAGCATGGCGCCCTACTCATCCCTATCAATACCACCTTCATCTACAGCAACCTCCTCAATGACCACAGCCTGCTATTGAACGCTCGTTTTCTGACTCCAAACTTATAACCTCCATCCTCTATGCCATGACCAACTACATCCTCACCCACAATCACTTCTCCTTTGAAGGCATTATCTGCAGTACATCCATGGGAACCCACATGGCACCGTTCTATGCCAATCTATTCATGGGTCATCTCAAAGAATACTTCCAGCTATCAGAATCCCCACCTAGTCCAGAAATACGTCTCTCATTATATCAATGCATGGTGTGTGTTCTTTCAGACGTGACTGAAAGGAAAGACACCATGCAGAATCTACAGCTTTGAAACATTAAATGTAAATTGAAGGGATCTTCTGTCAGCTGCAGTGGGACATTACGCAGAATCAGAAGCAACGAGTGAATATGTGTACCAGACCAGGATTCGAAGCCGGAATCTCCTACTTAGTAGGCAGGCGGGTTAACCACTGCATCATCCAGGACACAGCATCACTGCAAATGCACGGACTATCCTGGCATGCCTCATGGTTGATCCACATTCCCACTGAACACCACCTATCTGCAGTCCCTGTCCATTGACTCCATGTTCGCTACTCTGAGATTCCCACAGGAGACTGGACGTATTTCGCATTGGCACTGAAGAAGGTGGACCCAATGCCTGGCTGACCGTATCAATTATATGAATGCACACAGTCTGTTCTTTCGAACATGTCCCAGATGGCAAATTAGGTAATGAACTTACCTGGTAAGCAGGAGATCCCAGGTTTGAATCCCAGTCTGTTATACATTTTCTCTCATTGTTGCTGATTCCTCTTAATGTTCCGCTGGAGTTGGTAGCAGTGATCCCCTCCGATTCACATTTAATGTTCCACAGCTGCAGATTCTGTGCGGTGTCTGTTCTTTTGGACATGTCCAAAAGAGCAGACAGCACGCGCTCATACAACTGATACGCCTAGCTGGGCAATGGATTCACCTTCTTCAGTGCAGATGCACAAATATGTCCAACCTCCTGTGGGAATCGCAGAGTAGCAAACATGGAGTCAACGGACAGGGAATGACTGACAGGTGGCATTCGTTGGGAATGTGAGTCGGCCATGATGCACGCCGAAATAATCTGCACATCTGCGATAATGATGTGTTCTGGATGGCGCAGTGGTTAACGAACCTGCCTAGTAAGCAGGAGATCCTGGGTTCAAATTCCTGTTTGATACACTTTCCACATGTCGCCGCTGAGTCTGTGTAACGTCCCACTGCAGCTGACAGCAGTGTTCCCCTTCAATTTACATTTAAAGTCTCTCATGCCTAGGCTCCCTAGCCACCAACCATGCGCCATATACCCAATGTTGGGCCACATAGTAGCACCCCTCCTCAGGACTCTGTACCACCCAGCATTTGAATCATAGTCTCCACCAGCATTCCGACAAACTCTCGTCATGGCTTGAAATGAGGGATATCATTCCCACTTCTCTCATTGTGGTTTTGCACTGTCCACACACATTCTTGTCCCCCCCCCCAATCTGAACCCCCATTACTCATTCTGGCAATGGTTGTTGCTTGCTTCGGATGTGGTTGCAGCTGGCTCTAGCATCCAGTGACGTGTGGATGAGCTGTGCATGTGTTTTGTTTTGTACATATCTGATAAGGGACTTAGTCCCTTAGCTAATAATACCTAGAAGTCTTTATCAATGTGTCTGTCTGCTCACTAAACATCTCCTCTATGTGGTGAATAGTGGTCTACCCTTTCCATATTATTTTTAAAAAATATAGATTTGCACTCATCACATACAGGAGGTGCTGAATGGTGGCAGGCAACCACACACTGTTATTCCAATCTGGATTTTCCATTGTATGAGTATACAGTAGGTCTGTTAAATAAAACTAATAAGCAATAATATTTGAAGAAGTAAACTATAACCATTGTGATTTCTACTAATGGGATAGCAAAACTAACCACAGACAAAACACATTGTTCCATAAAATTGTGTGTGAACTGCTGGATGTCTCCAACTTGCTGCCATGATATTTCAGTGAAGAGTCTTCTTGCCATCTTGAGGTGAACACTAATGAAAATGCACTGACCTCACGTCTTTAAGACCCCACTGGCACTTCTGTGATGTATTCAGTTGGCATTGTCCACATGCTGCTTGAGTGCATGTGCTACTGCTGCTAGTCTGAGCACTGCGCCGCATGCCCTTCATGGTGAAAGCTCACCTCATCAAAAAACGGCTATCAGTGTCCCTTATTAATTTAGATGGCAGCTTTCAGTTAAACTCTGCATGGAATCCTGTCATAGAAAAACCTCCTCATAGCCAGCATTGTTCTGTAATTGTACGGTATGAAGAAAATTTGATATGTGTATGGCAAGTTTTCATGAGAGGGGGCATGTAGTGCAGTGCAGATTTGCAACAGAATTGCATGTGCTTAAGTTGCATATGCACGACGTGAGCTGGATAAACCATGCACATGATGGCAGGATCTTAAATACATGAGCTCAGTGCATTTTCGTCAGTATTCACCTGAAGATGGCCAGAAACTCTGCACCGAAATATCGTGGCAGCAAGTTGCAGACATTTGGCAGTTTGCTCAAAATTTTATGGAACTGTTTTCATGCCGTTTTACAACACTCAGATGAGAAGCTAAGTTTTTACTTATTTAAAAAAATATTGTAAACCATTCATAATATTTGAACAAACATTTAGTAAATAATTATGAATGCAATATAAAACTGAATAAAAGGCATAGAAAATTCTGTATGCAATATAGAGGGCCAATGGTATTCAAATTTGTGAACCAAGAAACTTCAATCAAATTTGTTAATAGTTCAGATTTATGCAATGTTTCCCCTCTCACCCCACATTTATAATGAATAATCACTGTTTCTCCTAAGTTTGAATTAAGATAAATAATAAATCATATGTGCACTACTAAACAGCTTTTTATTAATAAAATTACTGTCTTATGAGGAAAACACGTAGCATAGAATTATGAGCCCTTTACATACTGTCAGAAGAATTAGACTCTGTGCACATTGCGACATACGTAGTGTTAGACCACATTTTCATGTGATTTTTACTATAAGCTTCTCTGTCATTGGAAAATTAACACAGTATCTTCTTACAACAAACAGTTTTTAATAAATGTGTTCTTATTCCTTTAACTGAAGAGTTCAACTAAATACCTGTCTGTCCTAATCCATCGACGGCATTAATTTTTGCTCCATGGCTTAGCAGTGCGCCTAATACATCATAATGTGAGTTGTCAGCTGCTATATGCAATGGAGTAAGAAAGTCTTTATTCTTTTCATTCAGATGAGCTCCTTTCCGAATAAGTGTCTCCATGACTTGCTTTCTTTTAGGATAAGGTGAAGCAACAGCACAATGCTGTGAAAGAAAGAGAGAGAGGTATAATTGTAGCTCATGGGAATAAAAATAAAAAGAGTACGTACACACACACACACACACACACACACACACACACACACACACACTTAAGTTTTATAGTAGCTCTAAGAATTTTCAATCTGAAATTATAATAAAAGATGATCTGTATCACAATGGGTAGCAATCACACATTCTCCATCTTACAACCAAGAACTTAGACCTTATTTAACTGAAGTTTGTACCCCACTTTTGTATTCTTTCAGAATATAAACAAACCTAACCATTCAAGTGCTTATAGTTGCTGGTTTCAATATGCTCCCAAATCTGCTTCTAATTTGCTGTCATTACCAATTAATTTTACACTTGCTACATTAATCCTAACAATACTAACACATTTTGAATGATATATATTACCAAGGAGAGAGGGTACTTCAACCTAAACTATTTGGGTTTAAAGTTTCACTGTAAAATTTAAAACATTTATGTAGTCTGGAAGAAGACATCATCACACACAATAAATTTTTTTTTTCATATTTTTAAATTACACTAAAAACAATAACAACAAAATGCACCACAAAGAAATTATTTGAATGGGATGGAAATCGGTAGATGTGATGTACTTGTACACACAAGCAAATGATTACTATCAGAGAAAATCATAAAGTTGTTGGATATCTTCCTGAGAGGAGCTGTGACAAATCCCAAGCTGATTGGAGGGCCCTGCCCCTAATGCTCCAAATGTTCTGAATGGAACAGAGATCCGGTGACCTTGCTGGCCAAGGTATGTTTCTCAAGCAGGAAAATGAGCAGTTGTACCTCTCATTGTGTGCACGCAGGTATTATTGCTAAAACATATGCTCAGGATAGCTTGCCCTGAAGGGCAACAAAAAGGGGCAAAGAATACTGTTGATGTATCACTGTTCTGCAAGGGTGCTGCGTATGGTGACAGAAGGAGTCCTGCTATGTAATGAAAGGGCACCCCAGACTATCGCCCCTGGTTATAAGACTATATGGCGTGCGACAGTCAGGGATGTCAACTACCATTGACTTCTGAACACCAACAAGCCCATTTAAACTGGTGTTGGGCATATAGGGCCTGGAATTTCACTGATTGGAGTTGAAATGTCTTCAGTGATGAATCTCGCTTCAAACTGACCGATGACCAGGGAAGATGCATTTGGAGATGCACCGGACAGCAGTGATATGCCAACCTGACTGTTTCTGCCACATGGCCCGACAGCCTAGAGTGATGGTCTCAGGTGCCATTTCATTTATAGCAGGACCTCTTCAGTTGTCATCCACAGCACCCACACGGCACAGCGGTACATCGACCATATTCTACACCCCTTCTTGTTCCACTTCGCAGAAGCCATCCTGGACTTACATTTCAGCAAGATGCCTGCCCACACATCATGAGAGTTTCTACTGCTCGTCTTTATGCTTGTCAAGCCCTACATTGGCCAGCAGGGTCACCAGGTCTCTCACCAACAAAGAACATATGGAGCATTATGGGCAGGACTCTTCAACCAGCTTGGGATTTTGACGATCTAACACACCAATTGGACAGAATTTGGCACAATATCACTCAGGAGAACATCCGACAACTCTATCAATCTATGCCAAGCCAAAAGGCTACTTGCATAAAGGCCAGAGATGAATCAGTGCCTTACTGACTTGCTCAATTTGTCAAGCTCTTTCTCTTGAATGAATCCCCCAATTTTTCTGAAATTGTAATCCTTTGTCTGTCTGTATAGATACATCACATCTACCAATTTCCGTCCCATTTGGATAATTCCTTCACGATGCATTATTGTTTTTTGTCTTGGAGTGTATAAAGCATCTGGCCTCAAGCTTCATTAGTGATTGCCCGTACCCATCTAGCCCCTTCCCTGTTCTGATTCCAGCACTACACAGCCCTCTAATCCACCAACACACCCAGTATTTTTTACTTCTCTTCTTTTCTGCTACTTCCCCCCCCCCCCAATCCCCCCCTCTACCCACCGACTAACCTCCTGACTGCACCTAGCTGCCTTTACTATACCCACCCCTACCCTGCTATCCCTCCCCCATCCTGCACCAGCCTCCTCCTTACCCCTACCTGGTTACCATGTGTTGTTGTTTGTAGGTTGGCTTTAGCTGCCAGAGACTGTGGTCCTGTCTGTTTGTTTGTTTGTGTGTGTGTGTGTGTGTGTGTGTGTGTGTGTGTGTGTGTGTGTGTGTGTGTGTGTGTGTGTGTGAATTTTCAATAAAGGCCTTGTTGGCCGAAAGCTCATTTTGTGGTCTTTTTCTTGTGCCTATCTACGAGTCACGCAGTTGAAATATCGTGCAGGAAAGCCGCGAATAACCGGCAGAAACCCAATTTATCAACATGACTATCATTTTCATAATATTGATAGATTCAATTCTAAATTTTCCATTGTTTGACTAAATCACAGTATTTTTAAAAGGTTGGCATAAAATCCCCCCACCCCCTCCCCCCGTATTATGATGAGTAATCTTTGTATCAAAGACATTAACGACTTGTGAAATGTTTGAAGTCTTTGCCATACACACTGCTAATACTCATTGACCCCCTCCCTCCCGACCTTCTTATGCCATCCTTTATAGCTTTGATAAGTTGCAAGTATTTCCTTTAGCTGAACTCTTAAGATATTGGAGAATGTCTTAAATTCATTTTCTCTGATAAAATCCTTTTTCAAAAAAAGGATGACAGCACATTTGCGTGAATTCATAGGCACTGTACACCTGTAACCCTGCTTTTCTTTTTAACGCGGGACTGATCTTGGGGGAGAGCAAAATATTAAGGTTCCTCTGCCTCATGAGCTTGCAAGCTTTCAAACAATCAAAGAGCAGGAGTTGGGGCATTGGTGGCAGAGAGTGCTGAAGGGAGGCAAGGAGATGGTGGAGGGGATGGGGACGTGTTGATGGGGAGGGGGAGAGGTGGAGATGGAGGGTGGGAGATGAAGGGAGGGAGATGAAGGGAGGGAGGGAGGGAGGGAGGGAGGGAGGGAGGGAGGGAGGGAGGGAGGGAGGGAGGGGAGGGGAGGGAGGGAGGGGAGGGAGGGAGGGAGGGCACGAGTATGTGTACTGGTACAGACTGTCCTACCAATTCTTACCAGAATTCCTAACATCTTATTCTACTGAACATTGCCAAAGGTTTTGTCTGTTGCCACAAATGTTTTAAATGTATGCTGGTTTTCATTTATTGCCCCTTTTACCGCTGAAAATTTGATCAGAATTAGTTTTCTATACTTTCCATTTCTAGAAATCAAACCACTCATCAAACCGCTCACTGGCCCTTGTTCTATCAAAACTTTGCTTCTATCCTCCATTTTTAAAATGTTGTTCTTATCTATAATTGTGAAGCATCAGATGTCATAAAGACGATGCAATAATTCCAACATTTACCTGTCTGTGTTTCCTTCAGTATTACAGACAACATTTTTCCATAAATGGGATTTGTTGTGTATCTCATATATTTTACTCAAAGCAGTAACCATTAACTTCCTTTATTGCCCAGAAATTATTAAAATTCTAAAGAGATATTGGTTTTGTTTGGATTTAAAATTTTCACTGTTCTGTCCAACTCAGACTGCAGCACTGGATGGGGATACAAAAGAAATTACTGGAATTGGGCTGACCATGATACTGACTACACTTCATGTGGCCATATACAGCATGACGCCACATCACAGAACAATCAATATACATGGAGCAGGAGCATATTCCTATTCATACCATCTACTTTGGTTATTTAGCACTGTTTGGCATTGATAATATTTAATCTGACACATAACTAGCAGAAACCATATCAAATACCCAACTACGTAATACTGTGCTATTCCCCCCCCTCCCCCCCCCCCCCCCCTCCAAATTTCATTTCACAGAATGTGTACCACACAAATAATTGTGATTATACGTTTTTAACTGCTTTTGTGCTTTCTAATATGTTGCACATCATAGCACTTTTATTCTGTGCTTCAACGATGTTGTAATTATATAAACACAGGTTATTAATAAGATCTGAAACGGAGCCATGATGAATAAACAAACAGAAAATACTTACAAGAGGTGTATCACCAGTGTAAGGATGTTTGAAGTTGACAACATCTGGACTTAAATACTTCTTCACCTTAGCTGGGTCTGCTTGCCTTGCTGCTTCTAGTAAGCAATGACCTTTAAACTCATCTGAAATGGAATAAATGTAAATACACTGCTGAAACAATCCATTGACATTAAATGCTACAACAAAATATTAAGACACCACTGTAAATAAACAGTTTCCCCTCATTGTTCAAAAATTCAATGAATGAGGTATGAGAGTACGGGTAGGAGCGAGCGATGGAGGGAGAGAAAGTGTGTATGAGTTGTTGCACTGGACCGTGTGTGTTTGTGGTGAAATGTGAGATTCTTAGGAATAACATGTTCCACTTTTTTCCTCTTAGGCTGATGACAGTTGTTCGTGAAAAGTGAAAACTTAGTTTAGGTAGTTGTTAAGTGCGGAACATCCTACTGTGCACACCCTCATTTTACATATGTGCAGATGAACTGTACGTCTTGTCAGCTCCAGAAATTGGCAAGGTGGATGGCGAATAAACCTGCTATGGCCCAGTGATTGTTCTTCGAATGTCATAGTTTGGCAGTGCCTTGCAGGTCAAGCAGCAAAAAGATGCATACAAGAATGTAAACAGTAATAAACAAGCAAAGAATAATGATAAGAAATGCCACTCTCAATTGCAAATGTCAAAGCAAGACATATGTTTGTAACTGTAATGGGCTACAAAGTAAAAGTGATCTGTTCACTCATCACTGCAATTGAAGCTGTATACAATGGGTGTAAAATACAAAAGAGTTACCGCTAAGCTGTTTACGTCACTTAGTAGCTAGGACAGACTGGAGTTCTCTTCCAGACCAGCTCGTTTTAACAAGGTGAAGAAGTCAAATCGTATGGTTCCGCAACACTGCATAGCAGGACCACGAAAGTAATTAACTTCACGAACGGCAACTGAAAGTCACTTATGGGGTGAAGTTGACAATGTAAATGCATCAGGATGACAGATCATACACGGAGTACAATTTGTGTGTGCGCACGCATGTGAGAGTGTGCGCGCACGTGTGTACGCACTCACACAAGCACGCACGTGCTGAGTGGGGAAGAAAAGGATTAGGTTAACTAGGAAACTTTAAGATTTGTATAACAAACTTATAAGTAAATAGCAAACACGAAAACATGAGGATAAGTGCTGTAACTGTTAACTGCAGCACAGTTGATAACCAATTGTAATGATCATTCATGGCCAGAAAATACAATATCTGCTTTTTACAATAGTTACACATTTACTGCTATATGTAA
This sequence comes from Schistocerca piceifrons, assembly GCF_021461385.2. NCBI lineage: Eukaryota > Metazoa > Arthropoda > Insecta > Orthoptera > Acrididae > Schistocerca > Schistocerca piceifrons. Next base: position 552,644,792 of record NC_060143.1, read on the forward strand.
TACCAGCAGATTCAATACTGTGGTAATAGACTGATTTAAGCTACAGCATTTCAATAAGTGGGTTCTAGTCTCTTTTTTTAACTGAATCATATTGAGCATTAAGCAACCGCAAATTCTGAGTACTGGCATATCACAAAAATCATTACAATGGGTTAACTTTCTTCAACTGTTTCTCCAGATTACACAACATGTTTCCAAAGCTTTTACTTCCAGACACACACACACACACACACACACGCACGCACGCACGCACGCACGCACGCACACACACACACACACACACACACACACACACACACACAATAATAATAATAATAATAATAACTTGTTTCAGTGTTTTGGAAAATTTGACCCACTAAGGAAGTGAAAAAGGGGATGAAAAGTTTTATGAAATTATTTTGTTATGAAAGTAATTATGAAAATTTGTATTTGGCTTCTCTGTTGGAAATAAAAAAAAAAAAAAAAAAAAGAAGTATGTGTTTCACTGTTTTTGGACAGTCAAACCTAAGGGGGTAAAATGGGATGAAAACAGTACAGAAAATATTTTGTTATATTAAAAAAAATTTTACAGCAATAACAATTGGTATTTCATTTTTTCAGTTAGATATAAAGAAATGTGTAAGGGTTGAAAGTTTCTACGGAAATATTACTACAAGGATGCAAAAGGCATGATTAACAAAAACTTTGGACTCCAGCTACCAGAATTGCTTTTTGGTCAGAAGTACAAGGTGATTACAATTAAAATTAAACTTTCAAAACACTGTAGAAATAACACTACTAGTCAGAATGACATCAAATTGCAACATAATATTATCAGAAAAGGGTGATAACGTATGGCAGAAGAAAAAACATGAGTGAAAATTGAACAATAGATGGTGCTGTATGTGTCAGAATACATAAATGAAAACACCTGGCATGTGCGCGACTCATTGAAGTTGGTAAAAACAAGCTGGGTACACTGCTTTTCCTCCTTTCACATCTGCGACGTTTGCCATGACTGACTCAATGAAGGGACCATGCTCTGCTTGTAAAGCTGTATTACAAGAATGATGACTGTGCACACGTCACTCTGCAGAACTTCCAAACACTGAAGGGTTTAAAAAAAAGGCGTTGGTCCAATGACTGCCATGGGTCTGGAGAAAATTATTTGGAAATCTGAAAAGACGGGTCCTTTTGGTGTGCGACACGGTAGAGGAAGGAAATGAATTGATTTGACACCGGTGGACGCAGCGGCCACAGCACTGCAGGAGTACACGAGTGGCAGTATGCAAATGTGTAGCGCATGGAGAATTGCCCGAACACTGGACAGAGCCATGAGCCTGGTGCGTAAAATCCTATGAAACATCCTTCTTTGCTATCCATTCAAAATTACCCATGTGCACGAGTTGCTTCCTGTTGACCTGCCAGCAAGAGAGACCCTAGCCTTAGAATTTCTTACTCACATGGAAGTGGACAATGATTGGCCGTGGAAGATTTTGTGGACAGACAAAGCCCACTTCCATCTGACAGGATATGGCCAATACACAGAACTGTCGAATATGGGCAACAGAAAATCCACACGCAAATCAACCAGTACCGCTTCATCCCAAGAAGGTCACTGTGTGGTGCAGGTTTACAGCATCATTTATCGTAGTGCCATATTTTTTCGAAGACAGGTGCTTCCAGTCCTGTTACCTGTACCGTCACTGGTAAGTGCTATGAGTGTCTCTTGTGCAACCACGTCATTCCAGCTCTCCAACAGCATGGATGTGATCATTTTTATGCAAGATGGCACACCTCCAAACATTGCAAAGCTGCTGAAGCGCCATTTTGTAAATGCTAGAATTATCAGCCGCCATTTCCCTACAGCCTGGCCGTCCCGATCACCTGATCCTAATCTGTGTGGCTTCTGGCTGTGTAGTTTCTGGCTGTGGGGCTATCTGAAAGATGTTGTGTTCAGTGTTCAGACTGCAAACTTAGCTGCACTGAAGGCATGCACTGTGTGACCCCGGAAACACTTCAATCAGTTGTGGAACATGCTGTTACTCAATTTCAATTTGTTGCAGAAAGCGGTGGACAGTATACTGAACATGTTTTCTGCCAGTCACACTGAAATTAATAATCCGATTTAATTTTGATTGATGCTTTTTATGTGGTTTTTGGCGTCAGGAAAATTAAAAACCAATGTGAGTGATGGTTTTTATGCGGTTTTTGGCCTCAGGACAATTAAAAACTGATTTTTTCCATCTGATGTGATATGACCTTGCTGTGGTGGATGGACTTACGTAACTAACAGTATCACACCTGTACACCAACACACACTGAGTAGTACAGTGTTTTTAACGTCAACCGTACACCTTAGGCCATTGTTGTATGATTCATTTGTCACTTGTCGTCGACCACTATTAAAATACAATGCTTACAGCCCCATCTATTGCTACATTTTGTAACTATTTACTTTTCTTCCCCCTTCCTCGATAATATTCCGTTGCAATCTGACGTCATTCTGACCAGTGGTGTTATTTCTACAGCGGTTTCAAAGTTTAACTTATATTATAATCACCCTGTACATTCGGAAAAGATCATGCTTCTATGGTCTTAATTAGTGTGAAAAGTTTAGAAGGTACTCAATTTGTTAACGTAAAAATTCGAATAAAAAAGATTAAATCCGTGCAGACAATTCAGCCTATGTGAGCGAAGAAGAGCAGGCGCTAAGGTAGTCGAAAAATAATATGAAATTATTAATGCCTCATCTCATTAAGGAAACAAAATTTGGGTCTTGATTTACAGACACCATATGTGTAAAACACTGATGCTATGAAAACCAGTTTAAACTGGGTTAGAAAAATCCATTTATGTCAAACATATAAACACAACAGAAAAAATGGTTTTTGAAATTGGGTTTTTGTCTTCCAGAAGTTGTGTCACATGTAAATGTGATGATTCAGAAGTTTCTGATATCTGCAAGGACAAATGCAGATAAATATGGTGTTCCAACTTCCTTACAGTGTCACCCAAGGCGAACTGCTATCTCATTCTGGAGCAATTTTTCTGTAGAATAGCGTGGCACATTAAACTGTATCTTCCATATGATGGCCTTATTTTGATTCTGTGTACTGGGACGTTACGCGAGTCTGCAAGTGTCATTCACTCTGTGATAGCGAATAACATGCAGCAGGGTTCAAGGTCAAATACCTGAACCACCTCACTGAGTATAAGGACACGACTCATTATCAGTGGCTAGTTAATAATGAAACAGCATCCTTTAAGTTACATTGCAATCTTTTTGTTCTACCAAAGGTATGATTTGTTTCTTAAATATTTTTATTTATTTATTTATTTATTTTTTACAGAATTTGGTCAATTCTAGACTGCTTAAACAGCATGCAATCCTTTTTGTCTGATCTTCCTTGAACTAAATCATGCGTTGGCAGGTGGCCTATCTGATCATTTGACATCAATGTCCTAGGTTGCATTTTTAGCTGTTGGATATGAAATTTTACAGTACTGGTCAGCAGGGTGAAATTTTCCCTGCTCTATATGGAATCTTCTGTGATGTTAAGTCTTCTCAAATCCTTTCTTTTGTCTTCCAGCCAGTCTGCACAGTTTTTTTAATTTGAAAAGGAAACTGAAAATTTCCTTGGTTAAGCTGTTGTCATTCACTCTATAAATATGATTGTAAAACTTTAATCTCCTCTTCCTCGTTGTGTCTGTGATTGTGTCATTATTTAAATTTTCATTTCTCCTCTTCACCCAGTTGTAATCCTTATTTTTTACTTGTCCTTAAATTTTTCTAAACAGTTTCCTTACTTTCTTTTCTAGTTGTTCTTGTTTAGCTCTTTTATTCAGTGTAATACATTCAGATCTGTGTAGAGCTTCTAGTTCAATTAATGATGCATAGAGTAAGTTATTTTCTGGGATTATATTCATGTAGTCTCTGTTTTGGCTGAGTTTGTATGCTATTTTCTTTTTCTTTAGTCTTTCTTTATTTGTGGTGTTATCTAATCCATTCGAATGTATCCCTTCTTCCAAATACTTAAACATATCAACTCTTTTAATGTTGTGTCTGTAGATATTTTTCTCTATTGTCGTTATGTTCAGTGCACTATATTTTTCCGTACGATATTTGTAATCTGGTTTCGCTGTGTACTACTTTGTACACAGCAGTAAGGACAGATGGGCTACAGAGTGGTGCAGCAGCTGTCCTCGTAGCATAGCTGGACACGAGCAGAAATGATTAGCAAACATATAAATACAATGAACAGAAGTTTTACTTAACTTATAGCTTTCTCCAAGTGTTGCGAAGAAACTTTACAAAAGAACAAATGGTAATAAAATCTAGTTATTACAAGAAGCAAACTAAATAGGATTGCGCACTGTGAGGCTTCTGCTACTAATGCTTGAGTGAACTGCTGAAGGCTGACTAAGACTGTAGACTGTCGAAAGCTGTGACTGAGAATGGGATGTGAAGCTGCCACCAACCATCCTATATCATAGTGGCAGAAGGTGCTCATAGTCAGAGCCGCTGAAGGTATGACTCAGTATCATTGTATCCACTGGGTACCCACATGACCGCTATCAGCGTCTGTCGGAAACATGTTTTTGTTGCTAATTGTGAGTCGCCAGGGGGGTTGGTAAAGACGTATGATACCATAGGTTTTGGCTACAATTTTGTGAAGTATTTCTGTCCCTATCTTTGTGCCTTCTTTGTCATTAGAAATTGTTGGAATATTGTCGGCAAAAGCCAGACGTTTCACTTTCATCCTTCCTCTTCCTTGTTTCGGAAAGACTCCTTCAATATTTCTCTCTTCCTAATCTCTATCTCAATCTCTCTCGATTCTGTCTAATACCCAAGTGGAGAAAACTGGTGTGAACCCACCGTCCTGCCTAACTCCTGTGTCAATTCTGAAGGGTTCAGAAACTTCTCCTAGGAACGCAACATTTGAAGTGGTGTGTGTGTGTGTGTGTGTGTGTGTGTGTGTGTGTGTGTGTGTGTGTGTGCGCGCACGCGCGCGCATGCGCCTGCATGACTAAATGTCTGGTAGTTTTGTCAATGCCTGCTTCTTAAAGTGTTAGGAATTCTGTCTGTCTATGGAATCATAGCTTTTTAAGTCAATGAAGGCAACATCTGTGTTAAGGTTCAGTAATGTTCTGAGCGTGACGATTGCTTTAAAGTTAAAATTTGCACCGGGCAAGATCTATTCCTTTGAACCCTGCCAGACATTCACCAATTGTGTGTTCTGCTTGAACTCTTACTTTTGTCAGTAGAGATTTGGATGTAATTTTATAGGTGACTGGAAGTAGAGATATGCCTCATTGGTGTCTGCCCTGTCTCCCTTCTTATGTAGCAGAGGAATTATGGCCTGTTTCCAATCATCCAATATTCTTCTTTTCTCCAGGAATCTTCGACAACATCAAATGGTCTCCACTGCGCACTTCCCTTCCAGTGTCCACATCTCAACTCTTATCCCATCTGGCACCCAGTTGGCCAAGGTGGTGGGTTTTCTTTAGAGGTTGTCAGAAAATTAGTCGTCCTATTTGTTTCTCAAAGTTTAGAACATTCTTGAAGTATTTTGCTAGTAACTTGCAGTTCTCTTTGTTGATGGTAATTAATTTTCCCTTTTGAATCTTTGCAGTAAAGGCTCATCAATGTGTACTCTGTTATTTCTTCTTTCAAAACTTTGTTAAAGTCCCTAGTGTTGTACTGTCTGACATTTGTATCTTCTTTCCCGAGTTGTTTTTTTTTTTTTTTTTTTGTCATATTTCCATTTCTCTGCTCTAAAAATTTTTGACATCAGCTTTCTGATCTCAATGAATGTGTTCCAGTAGCTTTCCTTTTTTGCAGGAGTTCCATTTTTCTGAACTGTTAGTCCACATTCTAGCACTTTGTCACATATCCTGTCGCAGCACCTACATTTCTTCCTCCTTGGTTGTTGTTCTTGTTCTTTCACAATTTCTATCATTGCTTCTCTGTTGTCATCACAATTTCGCAACTCCTTTGTGTGAAGTTTTTAACGAATTCATTTCTGTTGTCAGACATATTCAGCTGATATGTGCGCTGAAGTCAGCTATGGATAGTTTTATCTGGTGCTTTGGTATTTTTGATGTCACATTTTCTAGTGTTCATCACAACTGTTTGACTTTATCTGGATTTTTTCTTACTGTTGGTATGTATGTCTGGATTTATGATGCTATAGCCGTTGCTCACTGATCTAAGCAAGAGAAGCGATATTCACTCTGATGGGGATGTGAAATTCGTTACAGATTCTGTTAGATTCCATTTAATCACGAAAGCTGTTCCATGCATTGTGACTTTTTATTTATTCTTTATGGTTGGGTCCCCTTTATAAACCCTGTAACCCTCTAACTCAAATGCATTCTCATCTCAATGTCCAGCTTCCAACATGATAGTAAGAGTACTGCATCTGTTTAATACAACTGTCAATTGTATAAGGTTTCCTTGTCTTTAGTAAAGTGTTGATGTCCAATGTGGCTAGCATGTTTTTTCTTAGACCTTTTGCCAGAAATTCTAGGAAGCACCAATTTTTTCTTATATGATGGTCTAGGCTCTCCAGAATCTGATAGCCTAGATGCATCACTGTTCCAGGATTGTTTAGCTCCTGGAGTATAATCATGCCTTGGCTGGAAGTAAATTTGGAAGGGGTGTTTAACACCCTTGTGGGAGGTTACATCTATGATTAAATTGCCAGATGGATTCTTAAATTTATAATTCTAAATTAGTAATGTTTCAGTGTAATAAAAATAGTATTTTTTAAATAAAATAAAATTTTGAAAATATGTGAACTTGTATAAAAAACGGAACTTTTTGAAATTAAAATTCTTAAACACAATAATGTAAAGATATCACACAAATGAATAATAAGATTACACAAATTTACATTACAATACACATTCAAATGTCACACTGAACAAACTTAATTTCACTGGTGAACCAAAACATTTTGACCACCGCACACCATGAGACTGGATGATGACTGGTGCCACAGTATCATTCCAGTATCCCAACGATGATGAGGAGCAAATGGGGAAACTGTTAAATTATGAGCATGTACCTGGGACTGAGCATCTCAAAAAAGGCAAATCTGGTTTGCTGCTCAAACGCTAGGTCATGCGAGCCTATTAAAATCGGTTAAAGGGCAGAGGAACCATGAGTAGGCGAAAAGCTGTTAGACGTCCACATCTCAGCACAGAACGTGGAGGTCGGAGCTTTACCTCCTCTGCAAAGCAGGATAGATGGTGATCCGAAAACAGAGTGCAAAGGTGGTGTGGGCACAGATGTTTCAGAGCGCAACGTTCAGTGAATATTGTTGAAGATGGGGCTCGGTGTTCCCGTGATCGCTCAATGTAATCTTCAATTATGATTGCGGTGCATATGGTATCACTGAGACTGCACAGTGGAGCAATGGAAACATGTCACCTGGTAGGCTGAATCACATTTCTTGTTACACTAGGTCAATGGTCGTGTCCAGATATTCAATCATTCCTCGAAACCCCCACCATGCCACATATGCATGTCAATAGGAGCAGTATTATGCTATGGAGGGCAATTAGCCAGGGCTTTCATAGGTTCAATGGTAGTTACACAAGGCACAATGACAGCTGTGTGTATCAGGTGATACTGTTGCGGACCACCTGTATCTCTTCATAATTGATGCCTTCCCTGATGGTGATGGCAGCCTTCAGCAGAATAACTGCCTATGCCACAAGGCCAGAATCATGCTAGATGGTAATGGAATCCTTCAGCAGAATAACTGTCAATGCCACAAGGCCAGAATCATGCTACAGTGGTTTGAGGAGCAAGACAGTGAACTCGCATTCATATCCTCGTCATCAAATTCGCCTCACCTGAACCCAATGGAGCACATTTGGGACACTACTGGGCACCAGCTCCATGGGAATAAACCACTGGCCAATAATTTTTGGGCACCCAGTGACTGTGTAGACATCTGGTGCCACATAGCTCCTGAAACGTAAAAATGCGGGTGCATGCAAGCATCTGTTGGCGATGGCTTTAAGAAATAAGAGCGTGGTCGACACACACTTTTTTTTATCATTTTTTGTCACATTTCTTTTTGGATAATGTGTGTGTATATTTTTTTTTTTAATTTTTTCTTTAATAAGTCTAAAACTGTGGCTTCTAACAAAAAATTTCCCAGTACAATACTAAACTATAATAAATTTCCTACAAAATGGTCCTGTTAATTTTTTTCTCTAGGTCTAACAGTTTCTGCATTGCAGAGGACGGAATAACTGCAGTTACTAAAAGTATTGATTTTAAGATATAAAATTAATGTTTAGCTTTAAATTAAATTAAGTGTGTTAAAAACAAATATTTACTGTGTGTACCATGTCTACGAGCAGTACAGCCATATTAAGGAATAAATTATGTTCTGGAGATGTAATAGGGTGGAGGGGGGTGCAAATGTGTGGGGTAGAAGCGCAAGGAAAGGATTATGTTCCTGCACTTCCCTCCTTCATAGGTCTGCAAACTGAAGACTGAACAGGTGATTCTCCACTCTATGTCCCCCACTATAACACAAGAAGTAACTACAAAGTTTTTCACAAAGTTATACCGACCCTCCACAGTGCTCCTTACGAAGCACTGGTGACACAGTGTGCAGAATGTCCAGGATGGAGTGTAGGTGGCAGTAAATCTAGATACATTCATGCTGGAGTAAGTTGCCTTTTCCGGAAGAACACTACAGTGCCGTGCAAGACGACTTGGAATCAATTTCCCCTTTAGCAGCGTAGAACAGTGTGCAGTGACTTACCTAGATTCTCTCCATACACATTTCTTGTGTTATTATTATTAGCAACTTATATCTGCATTCCATGTAGTGTTAACGCATTTTGCAGAAAATAAATACACTGCTGGTCATGTCTGCACACTGCACCACTAGCATAGAAGTTTGTTAAAAACCATGTAGTTGCTTCTTGTGATGTAGTGGGTAGAAATGTATGAACACAATCTGGTAGCATACCTTCCACTGCGCTTCTACCCTACACATCCTCTCTCTCCACACTGTTAAGCCCCCCCCCCCCTCCCCCCTACAGGAACACAGTTTATCCCTTAATATGACTACTGCAATTACACACAGCACATATATTAAATAATTATTTTTAACACACCTAATTTTTAAGATAAACATTAATTTATACTGTAAAAACAATACTTTCAACAATCTGTGATCTTACCATCACCTACAACACTATACTTTTCATTCTAGAGAAAAATTAATAGGACCTATTTGTAGGAAGAAGTTTAATCTAGTTTAATTTTGTACTGTGAAATATTTTTGCTAGAAGTTGCAGTTTTCAAGTTATTGAAGAAGAAAATTACGAAGTGACCTTTAAATGCCCCTCACCCCAACACTCAAATCCTACTGGTCAGGATTTTTAGTATGTTGTTCATGGCACCCCCCTCTCATACAGTACAAAAATTTGTGGTGATGAAAAGAATTTTTCCTCTACTTTTTCTTTGTTGATTGGACTGCTCTACTGCATTCTGAAGGAGGACCAAATTACTATTAACAGGTGGCTACAACAATTGGCTCATTAGAGTATACATTACTGTCCAACACATTGCTGTATCTATTCAAAAATGAAAGCCTGCACTGTAATGAGAATATATATTTGCTGCTGTCATCTGGACCAACAACAATAAGCCCATAGCACACAAAGAATCACAACTACCTGATCATGTCATGCACCAGCATCTGTTGGCAATGGCTTTTAAGAAATAAGTGTGTGGTTGACACACTTTTTTATCGTTTTTGTCACATTTATTTTTGGGCAATGTAATAATTTTGGTAATCCAGACTCAATCTGATAAAGTCAATAAATGTGTCCAAATTTCTCATTTGTTGAATAATGGAAACACCAGGTAGGAACATAAACAATGTGGGAAAATATAGATTGCTACTTACCATAAAGAAGGTACAGTAAGTTGTAAAGACTCTTACATAAATCTTTTGGCCACAGCCGTATCAGCGAAAGAGAGACACTCACCACTCATACAGAAAAGCAAGTTCACCTCATGCACACAAGACCACCGACTCTGGCAGGTGGGACCAGAATGCAACTATCACGCAGGATACAAGAAACAATCTAGAGGGGGTGGGGGAGGGGAAGGGGAAGGGATAGTAGCGTACAGGTGGAGGTAGAGACGAACACTGTCTGACAGAGTGTGCAGGGATTAGAATGCCGACAGGTGCAGGTCAGGAGGTTGTGGGGCAGGGAAGTGGGGAAAAAAAGAGCAAAAAAGGAGAGGTTGGGGAAAGTTGAGCAGATGCGTTGGCAGAGGGTGACAAACACACAGGCTGGGAGATGAGAATGGGGAAGAAATCACAGGACAGAGGAGGTGGAAACTGTTTGGGGGAGGGGGGGCAGTATGTTACTGTAGGTTGAGGTTGGGATAATCATGGGAGCAGAGAGTGTGTTGTAAGGCCAACTACCATCTACCATCTGCACAGTTCAGAAGAGCTGGTGGTGGAGGGGAGGATGTAGGTGGCTTGGGTAGCGAAGCAGCCATATAAATCAAGCATGTTATGTTCAGCTGCATGATAGCCTACACTGCTCTTGGCCACATTTTGGTGGTGGCCATAACCTACCGACACTGTGCCTGTTGACATTATAGTCCCCGCACACTTTGCCGGACAGCGTTCAACTCTTCCGCCACCTATACACTACTATCCCTTCACCTTCACTGACCACTCCGGATTGCTGCTTACATCACACATGCATTCTGGCCTGAGGTGGCGCAGTTGGCGGTCACATGTGGAAGATGTGTGCTTGCTTGTGTGTATGAATGGTGGGTGTTTCTCTTTCTCTGATGTAGGCTGTGGCCATAAGAATTATGTAAGTGTCTTTTAATTGTGTTGTGCCTGTCTGTAACTTAATGAGTTTCCTTTACATTAAGTAGCAATCTTTTTAGTATGCTGGACAGTTTAAACATTTACAGTTCCAAATACAGCAATCTGTTGTTCTTAACTGGCTACTATGTGACCTATATGCCTCATCAGCCAATTTCCACTCCACCAGACTTCTCTCCTCCTGCAAAATCCTGCAGTTATCTGTTCCTTGTGTTTCCTCGGATGGTATAATCCGCCAAGCCAACTTCAAACTGCGACAACATGCCAGACTCCACCTCAAAAAGATATCCTACCTTCTCCTAAACTACCTTAAAGAGTGGTGTTCCACTTCCCATCCCTCTGCAGCTCCCAAAACAGCCACACTATCAACCACCAGTCCTCTCCTACAAATCAAACTTAGCCAATGTCCTTGACATCCCACAGCCACCACCCACTGGCTCCCAGACCAAGAATAACACATAATCACGAGAACCAGTCACAACACTACAGTGTCCTTAACCTTTCATCTAATTCACTCTACCCTCCTGAATTATCTATATTATCTAACAGTCTCACTTTCAGCCCTAAACCTGCATTTGACCATGCTGCTTTGGTGAAGGACCCACTTTTATTTACACATAATATCCCTTGAAAATATTGCTTTGCAATCCAATCACAAAACCTTTCCAATAGAAAACCTGACACTGAACCCAGCCTTGAACAGTTGAAACCACAATCGCAACTTGATCCACCAGCACTACCTCAAAATCATCCCTTCCAAGCCTTCCAAGAATTCCTCACATCCAGCATTGCTTCATAACCCTTCCTCAGGTCCCTACAACATGACCCCAAACTGTCCTCTGCAGAACTCCAGGCTCTACGCTCCCTAAAAGCTGATAACTCCATCATTATCCCACCAGCAGGCAAAGGATCCAGCACTGTAGTACTTGACTTAAAGGAGTATGTTAGTGAAGGTCTACGCCAGCTGTCTGATATCCCTACATACAGCATATCCTGTCAAGATCCAATCCCTGTGATTTAAATTGACCTGCTGTCCTCCTTTAAAACCTCGCCCCACTCAAATCAAGCAACTCCCACTTTTTACCTTCTTCCTAACATCCACAAACACAATCATTCTGGCTGTCCTATAGTTGCTGACTTCAAAGGACTCATTGAACATACCGGGTGATCAAAAAGTCAGTATTAATTTGAAAAATTAATAAACCACGGAATAATGTAGATAGAGAGGTAAAAATTGACACACATGCTTGGGATGACATGGGGTTTTATTAGAATGAAAAAAAAAGTATTGCTAGACACATGAAAGATCTCTTGCGCACGTCTTTTGGTGATGATCGTGTGTGCTCAGCCGCCACTTTCATCATGCTTGGCCTCCCAGGTCCCCAGACCTCAGTCCGTACGATTATTGGCTTTGGGGTTACCTGAAGTCGCAAGTGTATCGTGAACATCCGACATCTCTAGGGATGCTGAAAGACAACATCCGACGCCAATGTCCCACCATAACTCTGAACATGCTTTACAGTGCTGTTCACAACATTATTCCTCGACTACAGCTATTGTTGAGGAATTATGGTGGACATATTGAGCATTTCCTGTAAAGAACATCATCTTTTCAAATTTATACTGACTTTTTGATCACCCTGTATATCTGCCTTAGTTGATCAGCATCTGCAACCCATAGTACAAAAACTTCTGTCCTACATAAAAAATACCAACCATCTCATTGATCGTCTGAAATCCATGCCCATCTCACTCCCACCACACAACTTGCTTGTCATTACTGATGCCACTTCCCTCTATAGGAACATCCCCCACGTACATGGTCTGTTTGTTGCTGAACAATTTCCTCAGTCAGTGCCCACCTGATTCCAAACCTATGACATCCTTCCTACTCACTTTAATCAACCTTATACTTACCAACAACTACTACATTTCTGAGGGGCAGACATGCAAACAGATCAGGTGTACAGCCATGGGAACCAGGATGGCTCCTTCCTATGCCAACCTTTTCATGGGTCACTTGGAGGGGGCTTTCCTGGGATCCGTAAGTTTTCAGCCCCTGGTTTGCTTTAGATATATTGAAGACATTTTTACCGTATGGACTCATGGTGAGGCTGACCAGTTAAGATCCCTGGAATCCCTGAATCCTTCTCCCAATTAAATTTCACATGGTCCTATTCAGAATCCCATGTCAATCTCGTCTTTACCGGAGACCAGCTACACACTTCTGTCCACATTAAACCTACCAAAAAACAACAGTCCTTACATTTTGACGGTTGCCATCCTTACCATGTCAAACGTTCCCTCTCATACAGCATTGGCATCCGAGGCAAACGTATTTGTTCAGATGTAGACTCTTTACAGTAAAACACCACCATTTTCATCTCAGTCTTCACTGCACGTAATCACCCGCCAGTCTAGTTCAAAAGCAAATCTCCCAAGCCATCACATCCAATCCTGTTGCTGCTGATCCCTCCAAAACACAACATCAGAGCACACCACTGGTGACTCAATATTGTGTGTTAACCAGCTACTTTGACAGGGCCATGACTTCCTAAAATCAAGCCCTAAAATGAGATGCATTCTGTATGAAATTTTGCCCATCGCACCTAGAATAGCTTTTTGTCGACCTCCCAATCTCCACAATATGCTTGTCAGACCCTATGCTCCTTCTGTACCCACCTCCCTACTCTGTGACTCCCACCCTGGTCTGGTGACTGTCCCCGCTGCAAGACTTGCCATATGCACCCTCCTACCACCACCTATAGCAGCCCTGTAACTGGCAAAACATACTATCACAGGGAGAGTCACCTGTGAAATGTACATGTAATATAGCAGCTGTTATGTAAACACTGTTCGGCCTTTTAAATCAGCATGACTACCACCAAATTATCAATTAGGATGAATGGGTATAGGCAGAGAGTGTATACTGGCAACATGCAATATCCTGTTGCAGAGCATACTCTACAACATGACAATCGTGACCTCTGTGCCTGTTTCCATTCTGACACCAGTTTCTCAGAACTCTGCAGGTGGGAACTAGCACTACTACATGTCCTTGGTTCTCGCCACCCATCTGGCCCCAATTTATGTTAATTTCTTCAGTCTCAGCATTTCTTCACAGTAACTACTCTTTTATTTACTTGGTTTTAGTTTTCTACGTCTTTCATTGTCTTACCTGACTATTTTTCACCTCTGTTGTGTACAATGCACTTAGCTTTTCATTCTTACTTAACTGATGCATGATGTTTAAGCAGCAATCTCTTTCCTGCGTATTACCCTGTCTTCCACCTTTAAGTTCTCAGGGTTCCAATCTGACCTGCAACAATCAGTCTTTCCGTCTCATCCTGTGCGATAAGTTGTCCTCCTGAATGCGAGTCTATAATGCCTTTGCCATTGTTTTCAGTAGTGGAAAACATCCAATGGAGAACACCATACGTTTATTCATCAAGTTGCTTGCACTCATAAAGATGCTTCCGCATAAGAATAACTTCTTGATCTGTAAGATGGAGGAACAGACATACACTTAACCCACCCATCATTACTAGACACATCAGGGGAATGAGCAGGAGCATTTGCCAAAATCAATACATTTTTGCACATTTGGATTCCATTTTTACTTTTCTTTTTACTTTTACTTTATTCTCAGCTATCAATGATTTCAAACCGCATGAACCATCAGCATTAGCATACAAAACACCAGTGACTGATTTCTTATTTTATGTCCAGTTGCTGAACTGTCTGTCCTGGGGGCCTTTTTATTGCTGGGGATGGATTTCCAAAACATGCCAGTTTCATCCAGGCTATAGACCTATACCAAAAATAAATTTCCCTCAATGGTCTATAATTCTTCAGGAAATGATTTAACACCTGGAACATCTGCACTTAAACTTTTGCCACACTTTTCTGATAGTGATACAGTGCCTATTAATGACTATGAATAACCATCCTGAACTATCCTTGAAAACTGTCTGACCTAATTTACCTACAAATCACTCTGCTGCAACCTGCAGTTCAACTCCTCATACAGAAACTCCGATACAGTGTTGCTTGCATCAGGTGTACAGAGTACAATCAATAATAGTCAGCTTGGTCCAGTAGTAAAGTTTTGTTTTCCCAATCAGTTCACTTTGGTTTAGCACAAAATCCAAAGTTTTATTGTTAACCTTATAGATGTCGTAAAATCTGGCTTACTAATGCCAAACTCTCTTTAAACCCAGGGCAGAAACACCGCCTTAGATTTTCTGAAGCACACTGAGTTTTTCTTATAAACTGAAAAATTTTTTAGTACTCCTAACACTCACCCTGGTTACTGCACTACAGTCCTGTGTGACACCTCAATATATTTTAAAACGATCACACAGAGATAGAATTGAACACAACTTGTCGTGTGGGTTTCACGAAGCAACGCAACAGGCTTTGAGTTTGTTGCATCCTTGTGGCGAACAATGACACATTTGTTACTTGTTATTAGCCACAGGTGAAGTGAATGGGGTGGGAAGGGCGGGGGGGTGGGGGGGTGGGGATGGGTTCACCATTTTTACAATAAATGGGCTTAGTGCAAATGACTCCAGGCAGTAAGGCACTGTTTCACTTTGTGAAAAAAAGCCAGTCCGATTTTATTGCTAATGCCAAATTAGTGAGGTTTACTGAATTACTTCCACTGTTCAAAATAATTTTTTGACTTTCATCACCATTACATCATTTCCAAATGTAGGCATCAATCTAGTATTTTAAGAACTTTTTAAAAGTTTGTTTATAATTATGTCTCTCAATTGTAACTACTAGTATTTGCACCTTAAAGAAGGTAGCTGCCTGGGACATAGAAGTTCAGTCAGCCAGTCCAGTAGTAATACTTTGACCCTTGCACAATGGAAATAATTACTCTTATAGCATTCAAATTAAAAACAAAAATGTCAAACTTAAAGATGATTGGCTATGTTACTGGTTTCCCTAACCTTTCGCAAGTTATATTTGAATAAACTGCTATCCCCCGCATAGAGGAAATACTGAGAGACACGCACATTTATTTAAAAGTAAGCCAGGATATCGGACAAAGTCCTCCATCGGTTTTAGGAACACACACACACACACACACACACACACACACACACACACACACACACACACGCGCACGCGCCAACTGTCATCTTCAGACACTGAGGTCTGACTGATTTTCAACTGTAATCGTGCTACATCACTAACACCCAAAGGTCACTGCCACACTTCCTGCACAAAATAATGTGCAAGTTTTAACAGTTAGAAAGCTTACATTTTAGAACATAGCTTAAAAGGTCTATTTTGAACACGAACACTCATGCCCTCTCATGCTCTTGCTTGCGAACAGAGTAATTGCAGCATAGTGGGGAGTGAGCAAATGTGAGTTCATCACGACATCGCAACAACATGGGAGAACAACAAACAGTGAAATAGGGAAGAATAAGTTTTGAATGCAGTGCCATCTTATAGCAGCAATGATGAGTCAATATTGCTTAACACTGACAATGTCTCCACATTTCAATCCACAGGGTGAGAAATGTTTCCTTTTTGCACAAAAGGATGGGTTGACAAAATGTTTAGTGTGCCATAAGGCACTGAATACTTTCAGGAAATTCAATTTACAAAGACACCACATATCTTACCATGTCAAAGAATATGAAAATGGAAAATGTGAAGTATCTGAGTGTGTACAAAAAGTTTTAAAACTCAAGAGGAAGCTCCCTGAAGAGAAGGTAGAAATATCAAGTGTGTGTGTGTGTGTGTGTGTGTGTGTGTGTGTGTGTGTGTCACTCAAATGAGTTACAAAACTTCACTAATTTTACCAAAGTCCTCGTGGCCTTTGAGGGATGATGATTTAATAAAACAATACTTGGTAGTTACAGCTGAACATGTATGTCAACTTCAGGTACAACAATTTTGTACGGTAACATGACAGTCACATGCCCAACACAGATTATCCCAGACGGCCTTCAGAAACAGTTTGCAAAATCTTAAAAGAGTTTTTTGCATAGTCTTTAGCACTCTATGTGTAGATATCACTTACACAAAACTGGATGTCACAGTCCTAGCAGCAATGAAGAAAGTGTAGAGAATGGAGGTCTGCCATGGAATTTAGTAATTTACATGCCTCCAGGCGGAGTGCCAATCACGTCAGGAAATAAATTGGCATTTGTAGAGCAACTGCGTGGAAAAATGAAAAAGCCTGGAACCGAATTCATGCTGATCTGCACTTTGAAGTAACTAATCTAAAATGCAACAGGGAATACAGAGAGATTCTATATTTCTCCAAGCATTTCCCTCAGGATTAATTTCCTCATTTAAACAACACTCCACACTGATTGCCACCCTATTCCTTGTGATGATGGTGAGGGTACAGTACTTGCTGCTTACAGACCTGCGCTAATTGTCTGCTTGTAGAACACATTTCCTGTGAAGCCCTGCTTTAGAATGAAAATCAGAGATTTACAGCCATCAATGACTCCACAAATATGCTATCTGCACAAAGAGAAAAGTTTTCATTTACTGATACTCACTTTTAAATTTACTATCAGAGTTCATGTTAATTGAATGTAAAACAACAAAGATCCAACTTGCAATGATCTATGATGTCACGTACTATGTCAGAAGCAGGTACTTTTTCTGCCAAAATGAAGGAAACAGGCACAGGAAATGTTTCTCCAATGAGAGCCTTGCATTTATCGGGTGTCATAAGCAAGAAGGAGACAACTACGGAGACTGACAATGAACAGTGAAATGAAAAGGGTACTTCTATTATAATTAATCAATCATGTGCATATTCATACAAGTGGATTTTCTTTAAGTATAAAAAGTTTTTAAAAAAGTTTCTCATATTTTTACAGGAAATGATAACTGGCAAAACTAGAAGTCCAAACATGTGTCATGAACAAATCATTGCTGATGTGTGGGACATTTTTCTCATGTCGAGAAACTCAATGGTGTACCCCGTCGTCCTGTTGACAGTCAATTCTTATTTCTAACTTGCTGTGTTTGCCTCTGTACTTAGACCTGTGACTGTGATGCTGGAGTCAGACATAGCACTTACAACAATAATTCTGGAGTCGGACATAGCACTTACAACCATTTCCTGTATCAGCCATTCTGTACATATCACACCGAAGCTGTGCTGGTACCGGAACAAGAGTAATTGTTCCGTGGAGTGTGAACAATGTAAACAGTAACATATAGTCCTATTATTTCACATGCAAAAAGGTGGTC
Organism: Schistocerca piceifrons; assembly: GCF_021461385.2. Taxonomy (NCBI): domain Eukaryota; kingdom Metazoa; phylum Arthropoda; class Insecta; order Orthoptera; family Acrididae; genus Schistocerca; species Schistocerca piceifrons. The sequence continues at coordinate 552,662,899 of NC_060143.1, forward strand.
ATTGGTTTCTGCTGTATTTAACCTAATGGCAACAACACTTTGGAGATGTATGACACAGGAGCTATGTTGCACAAATTATACTCCAAAAAGATGAGCAGTGTAGGACTTACATCCACCATTTCTCAGCTTTTTTAATGTATTGTAATGTTTGTCTTATGTCCATCATCTGTATAAAGGTACTCTATGATGCTCATACTACCATGAAAAACGCAGATGGCAGATTTTGTCATTTGTATTGTCGGGAAAGGGATACAGACAACACTGGGTGTTAGTTGTTACATAGCACTGACATTCACCTTGTTACCACGTGCTGCACCTCAGAAGGTCAGGTCACATGCAGCACAGAATGCATCAATTGTTGTCTGCTACTCACCTTGCTTTTGCAGACAAGACCATTTGCTGTCTGTCTATGGGAAGACACTAGGAATGTATTTTTCTTGATGACAATACACAAAACAGCTGCATCCAATGTCAAAATCTGAACAAAATTAGGAATGATAGATGAAACGTACCTTTATTTTGGATTATAATAAAAACAAGACCGGTGTGAACTACAGCAACTCATAAGAAAAAACCTGATGTAAACAAACACAAACGCAATGATTGGTCAGAAGCCGTAGCATACATACACTGGTGTTGTTACACTCTTAGAAGTATGTCCTACTTACGTATTAGATATCTTATTATTACATTACGTTAAATGAAACTTAAGATATTCAAATGTATTGACAGCCATCAAAGTTTTTCTTTATCACACTTTGGCTACATAGTCTTTATTTGAAAAATCATGTACAGTCACAGCCTCTGCAGCTTTGGGCTCCGATTGTCACACTGTTAATGTGCAGTATGAAAATGGGTGAGGCTGCTTTCTCTTCTGTGGTGAAACACGCATGTCTTATACAGCCAAAAAGTGCTGAGAAATAGGCTGTTCTAAATATTTTTGATAAATTTATAGGGATAATCGGCTTTGAATTTTACCAGCGCTGTATGTGTTGCAGTTGAGACACAAAGCAACAATGAATGTGTAGTGCAGTCGGTAGCGTAATGGAAAAAAGAACTAAATTCAGGTAATGGTTCATTCATTCAAATCTCCCCAGTATTATTTTTTTCCCCTCATTCAGTTTGAAATACCTAAATCCCGTAATTATAAAATATCATCACTTTTTATGAACAATGCACGTCTTCTTGCTTCTAATTACATATTGGACGCGAAATTCCTGCTTCCATTTCAAATACAAATTGTAATTATTGATGTTTTATGTAAGACTGTTCATAAAAGTTGCTTAAATTAAGAAAACAATTTAATGTTGTAGGGCTAAATTGAAAAACCAAATCCTCTTTATTCGGACTATGTCCATTGTTTTATAACACAGAGGTAAGTAAGTATCGTAGAAATACGAAAATCAATCATTTTCACAGCATCAAGTGAATCATACAAATGCTGCATTTTTACATTTGCTACTGTACCGTTACAATATGAACCCAACAGAACTGATGATCTGGAGCCAAGTTACGGGATTTAGCCCAAGAAGTAACAAGACAGCTGAGTGCCAGACATACTGGAACTAACGAACGCAGCTTTTTCACATCACTGCCGAATGCTGGCGGGATATAGAACGGTTCATCATAAAACAAGAGAAAATGCTGCGTTTGGTTGGCTTCATGGATTCTATTGTCGATAGGCTCGTTATCAACGTTGCAGGTGACACTTCCAGAACTGAAATGCATTTCTTGGATTCGGATAAGGAAGGAGCTGAGAGATTACCAGATGAATGAGTGTAAGTAATATCTTCAGTGTCTCCAGTATTTAACTATACAGTGAAATCCTTGAATACTCCCTCACGTTACACACAACTTATGCAGAAAAATTACCCTGTCATTAAGTCAGGAATTTTCATTATTCTTGTTTATAACTACAATAGTATGTTACCTAAAAATGATAACGTGTTGCAGTTTTTGTCTAGTGGTCTACGGAGCATATTGTGGGAGATTTGCAGCGTATTATTTCATTCGGCTTAAAAATTAAACATGATTCGAAGTTGTACTGCTCCTCTGTTCGTCTCTTTTAACGTGTTAAACTGCAGCTGGCCATGTCACTGCAGGCTAGTTGTACCAGCTGACTGGCCAGTGCCGTCCAAGTTAAATGTGCTGGTAACGCTATTGTCCCGTATTATCACTAAGTCGATGTGAGCATAGCGCACACCACAAAACGTACCCTCATTATTGTACTTTAAAGTACTTGAGACGGCTCGGCTGCAGTCCCACGTGAAACAGGTTCTAGCAAATGTGGAAGGATACGTAGTGCACTGTTTACACCAGGTTTACTCTTATGATGAATGGATTATAGCAAATTGGCAACTAACTTTTTGAGACAAAGCAAAGTAGTGGAAGAAAGCTTTCTTTTCACATTTTCATCATAAACTCCTATGTTTTTAAATAAAAAGTCAAGGCCTACTAGCAAACACCCTGTTGAATTCATTACTGAATTAGCAGTGGCTCTGATGAACAAAAAAGGCCTGGTTAATCAACTTCCACTCAAAATGGTTCACCTGTAAAAAGAGTAAGTGCAAGACATTTTCCTAAATTTATTCCATCTATAGTAATGTCCCCCCCCCATGAACCATGGACCTTGCCGTTGGTGGGGAGGCTTGCGTGCCTCAGCGATACAGATGGCCGTACCGTAAGTGCAACCACAACGGAGGGGTATCTGTTGAGAGGCCAGACAAACATGTGGTTCCTGAAGAAGGCAGCAGCCTTTTCAGTAGTTGCAGGGGCAACAGTCTGGATGATTGACTGATCTGGCCTTGTAACAATAACCAAAACGGCCTTGCTGTTCTGGTACTGCGAACGGCTGAAAGCAAGGGGAAACTACAGCCGTAATTTTTCCCGAAGGTATGCAGATTTACTGTATGGTTAAATGATGGCGTCCTCTTGGGTAAAATATTCCGGAGGTAAAATAGTCCCCCATTCGGATCTCCGGGCGGGGACTACTCAGGACGACGTCATTATATGGAGAAACAAAACTTGCGTTCTACGGATCGGAGCGTGGAATGTCAGATCCCTTAATCGGGCAGGTAGGTTAGAAAATTTAAAAAGGGAAATGGATAGGTTAAAGTTAGATATAGTGGGAATTAGTGAAGTTCGGTGGCAGGAGGAACAAGACTTTTGGTCAGGTGATAACAGGGTTATAAATACAAAATCAAATAGGGGTAATGCAGGAGTAGGTTTAATAATGAATAAAAAAATAGGAGTGCGGGTTAGCTACTACAAACAGCATAGTGAACGCATTATTGTGGCCAAGATAGACACAAAGCCCATGCCTACTACAGTAGTACAAGTTTATATGCCAACTAGCTCTGCAGATGATGAAGAAATAGATGGAATGTATGATGAGATAAAAGAAATTATTCAGGTAGTGAAGGGAGACGAAAATTTAATAGTCATGGGTGACTGGAATTCGTCAGTAGGAAAAGGGAGAGAAGGAAACATAGTAGGTGAATATGGATTGGGGAGGAAGAAATGAAAGAGGAAGCCGCCTTGTAGAATTTTGCACAGAGCATAACTTAATCATAGCTAACACTTGGTTCAAAAATCATAAAAGAAGGTTGTATACCTGGAAGAATCCTGTAGATACTAAAAGGTATCAGATAGATTATATAATGGTAAGACAGAGATTTAGGAACCAGGTTTTAAACTGTAAGACATTTCCAGGGGCAGATGTGGATTCTGACCACAATCTATTGGTTATGAACTGCAGATTGAAACTGAAGAAACTGCAAAAAGGTGGGAATTTAAGGAGATGAGACCTGGATAAACTGAAAGAACCAGAGGTTGTAGAGAGTTTCAGGGAGAGCATAAGGGAACAATTGACAGGAATGGGGGAAAGAAATACAGTAGAAGAAGAATGGGCAGCTCTGAGGGATGAAGTAGTGAAGGCAGCAGACGATCAAGTAGGTAAAAAGACGAGGGCTAATAGAAATCCTTGGGTAACAGAAGAAATATTGAATTTAATGGATGAAAGGAGAAAATATAAAAATGCAGTAAATGAGGCAGGCAAAAAGGAATACAAACGTCTCAAAAATGATATCGACAGGAAGTGCAAAATGGCTAAGCAGGGATGGCTAGAGGACAAATGTAAGGATGTAGAGGCTTGTCTCACTAGGGGTAAGATAGATACTGCCTACAGGAAAATTAAAGAGACCTTTGGAGAGAAGAGAACCACTTGTATGAATATCAAGAGCTCAGATGGCAACCCAGTTCTAAGCAAAGAAGGGAAGGCAGAAAGGTGGAAGGATTATATAGAGGGTTTATACAAGGGCGATGTACTTGAGGACAATATTATGGAAATGGAAGAGGATGTAGACGAAGACGAAATGGGAGATAAGATACTGCGTGAAGACTTTGACAGAGCACTGAAAGACCTGAGTCGAAACAAGGCCCCGGGAGTAGACAACATTCCATTGGAACTACTGATTGCCTTGGGAGAGCCATTCATGACAAACCTCTACCATCTGGTGAGGAAGATGTATAAGACAGGCGAAATACCCTCAGACTTCAAGAAGAATATAATAATTCCAATCCCATAGAAAGCAGGTGTTCACAGATGTGAAAATTACCGAACTATCAGTTTAATAAGTCACAGCTGCAAAATACTAACGCGAATTCTTTACAGACGAATGGAAAAACTGGTAGAAGCGGACCTCGGGGAACATCAGTTTGGATTCCGTAGAAATGTTGGAACACGTGAGGCAATACTAACCTTAAGACTTATCTTAGAAGAAAGATTAAGAAAAGGCAAACCTACATTTCTAGCATTTGTAGACATAGAGAAAGCTTTTGACAATGTTAACTGGAATACTCTCTTTCAAATTCTGAAGGTGGCAGGGGTAAAATACAGGGAGCGAAAGGCTATTTATAATTTGTACAGAAACCAGATGGCAGTTATAAGAGTCGAGGGGCATGAAAGGGAAGCAGTGGTTGGGAAGGGAGTGAGACAGGGTTGTAGCCTCTCCCCGATGTTATTCAATCTGTATATTGAGCAAGCAGTAAAGGAAACAAAAGAAAAATTCGGAGTAGGTATTAAAATTCATGGAGAAGAAGTAAAAACTTTGAGGTTCGCCGATGACATTGTAATTCTGTCAGAGACAGCAAAGGACTTGGAAGAGCAGTTGAAGGGAATGGACAGTGTCTTAAAAGGAGGATATAAGATGAACATCAACAAAAGCAAAACGAGGATAATGGAATGTAATCAAATTAAATCAGGTGATGCTGAGGGAATTAGATTAGGAAATGAGACACTTAAAGTAGTAAAGAAGTTGTGCTATTTGGGGAGCAAAATAACTGATGATGGTCGAAGTAGAGAGGATATAAAATGTAGACTGGCAATGGCAAGGAAAGCGTTTCTGAATAAGAGAAATTTGTTAACATCGAGTGTAGATTTAAGCGTCAGGAAATCGTTTCTGAAAGTATTTGTATGGAGTGTAGCCATGTATGGAAGTGAAACATGGACGATAACTAGTTTGGACAAAAAGAGAATAGAAGCTTTCGAAATGTGGTGCTACAGAAGAATGCTGAAGATAAGGTGGGTAGATCATGTAACTAATGAGGAGGTATTGAATAGAATTGGGGAGAAGAGAAGTTTGTGGCACAACTTGACTAGAAGAAGGGATCGGTTGGTAGGACGTGTTTTGAGGCATCAAGGGATCACAAATTTAGCATTGGAGGGCACCGTGGAGGGTAAAAATCGTATAGGGAGACCAAGAGATGAATACACTAAGCAGATTCAGAAGGATGTAGGTTGCAGTAGGTACTGGGAGATGAAGTAGCTTGCACAGGATAGAGTAGCATGGAGAGCTGCATCAAACCAGTCTCAGGACTGAAGACCACAACAACAACATAGAAATGTCGAAATGGCCTCACACAAAATCTCAGGTCTGTGCAGATCATTGCAAAGCAAGTCTCTGGGAAGGTGGCAGAAAAGATACTAGCTACTATTGTGAGGAATGTGACTTATGTCTTCATTTTACAAAATGCTTTGAAATTTTTCACACCATGGCAAATATAACGATGCAATTTCAGTTTCAAAAACTACATTTTCAACAGTTTTATTTTTGGTACCAACAACTTCTAATACTACCTGCATTTGGAGGGGCGGGGGAATTAATGCTGCTGTGAAAACTATATATCAATACAAGAAAGGTGTTTCTTTGCAGTATTTCATCAGAAAAACACTCTTTTCAAAATGTAATAGACTAACTTAAGTTGTATGCAGTAGAACCTGCTTTAAAAAAATAAAAAATAAAAATAAATTAAAAAAAAAAAAACCACAGTACTAGACAGCTAAACTACACCCTAGCTGCCCAATCCTCAAAAGGGTTAACACACAGGCTCGTCTCACATAGACAGAAAGTCATCCTCATCTGCACATTTCATCTGAAAAAATGATCTGTAGATTGTTTCTGTGACTTGCAGTTGTGGGACCATTCACAATGAAGATAAAAGATTGCAGCAGATCTCACACAGTTCACACACTGGATATGGAGCAGTGAGTTTTGGAAGTACACATGATGATTCTGAAACAATGGTATGAAGAACTGGTTCTGCTGAAGGCATTAACCAAACTCTAGCACAGCCAATACTATAGTGGTAGTGATAGTGGTGGTGGCAGCTTTCAATCCAAAGACTGGTTTGATGCAGCTCCACACTAGTCTAACCTGTGCAATCATCTTCCACCTCTGTGGAACTGCTGCAATCTACATCCACTTCGATCTGTTTACTTAGCCAAAATTGGATCTCGGGTCTATGAGCTTCATCTCCCCTCCCTTCCCCCTCCTCCTCCCACCCCCCCCCCCTCCCCCACATACACCGTCCATTAGAATATTTATTATTCCTTAGTGTCTCAGGATGAGTTGCTGTTATGTGTGATAAGTTGGGTGGTGGTTAGTGTTTAACGTCCCGTCGACAACGAGGTCATTAGAGACGGAGCGCAAGCTCGGGTTAGGGAAGGATTGGGAAGGAAATCGGCCGTGCCCTTTCAAAGGAACCATCCCGGAATTTGCCTGAAACGATTTAGGGAAATCACGGAAAACCTAAATCAGGATGGCCGGAGACGGGATTGAACCGTCGTCCTCCCGAATGCGAGTCCAGAGTGCTAACCACTGCGCCACCTCGCTCGGTGTGTGATAAGTAGAACAGCCACTAGACAGAATTAATGTTATTCATATTTTGTGTGTTACAAGGCCTGGTAGGGTATATGGAGCCAAAGATTTACGATTTTTCTGAACCGGGGCAAAAACTTGTGCTTTATACACAATAGGGTACCATTCAATTTTCTAAGCCCTGTACAACAGTACTTAATAAAAGTGTTTAATGAGCAATGGATTAGTTGAGGTGGTCCAGTAGAATGGTCATCCTCTTTACTTGATCTTAATTCCTTAGATTTTTGGGTATTGGGACATTTGAAGGCATTGGTATATGCCACAACCAATGTACAACATGCTCACGTTACAATGCGTGTTATCAAATATGACGGAAGCCAGGTGTACTCTTTATTCTTTCAGGAGGGCTGAAGAATATGTAAGAAAGACAGATGACTATTGTAGGTCATAATGCACATATCTCAACAAGTATTCATATTTGAATTTTAGTTTACAGAACATTTTGTTCTGTCTTTGATCCATATTATCTTCCATAAGAATACGGGACACAAACTGTACACACCATAATACACCAAACAATAATCATGTAATTGTTACATAAGCACAGTTTTGTCACCACCCTCTCAACTGCTTTATTATTTTACTTTCTCTCATTTCACACATGAGTTTCATTTTAAAATTTAAGATAACAGAAACAATATTGCTATCTCTCAGCTGGATAATAATTTTATTTATATTCAATACCCTATTCTGTCATCTCTCTCTCTCTCTCTCTCTCTCACACACACACACACACACACACACACACACACACACACACAATGGTGTGCTAAAACATCACATTTACTCATACATTTGGAAACATTACACTGACAATTATCTTAAATAAATTTGTTTTTAACTTACAAGATAGTCGTTCCTGAAGTTCTCTTGTAGGAGCTACATCAATAGCAGATTTTGAGTGGCAGTTCAGGAGTGTCGGATCAGCTCCTTCACTAAGGAGCAGGGAGCAGACTTCTACACGAGACTTAGATGCAGCTTCATGTAATGGAGTGAACTGCCAGAGATCCATTGCATTAACATTTGCCCCATGTTTTATGAGCATTTCTGTTACTTCAAAATGCCCATAAGAGCAAGCATTGTGCAATGGTACAAGGCCACTGAAATAAAGAGAAAGTAAAATTTAAACCACAAGGCCAAACTGAGAAATAATTCATGAAACAAGTCAAAATATTTGAACAACTATGTGAAAATACAGTACATACCTGACCCTACAGGTAGGTTTTTCTGAATTCTAACAGATACAAAATTCTAAATGCTGGAGTTTGAGTGGTGGTGGTGGTGGTGGTGGTGGTGGGGATAATGTCTTATTACCAGAAGCAATTCAATACTTGGTATTGAAATCTTATATATACACATTTAGCAAAACAGGTGCAATGGTGTGCAAGAGATGGTGTTTAATTACTACATACTGAACAAGGGCAACCCCCCCCCTCTCCCTCTCCACATTTCCCCCCCCCCCCCTCTCCCTCTCTCTCTCTCTCTCTCTCTCTCTCTCTCTCTCTCTCTCTCTCTCTCACACACACACACACACACACACACACACACACACACACACACTTTTTTATTACAAAGATAGAGAAATGTTTTGTGCAGTAAGCATCACATCTCCACATTGGAGCAGAAGTGTATCCCATGCAGCACCCCAGCTTTCTTGTGTCAGGGCCATTTTCTCTGGATGACAAGATAGGCATGTTTTTCATTGGCAGATCACTTAGAAGGCAACAAATTGAAAAACAGACTGCCCACAGAAATTCTAGTCCATCTTCTGCTAAAGTATTGCTGTAGAAAGTTCAAAGAAGCGCAGGTCGTCTTGTATTATTGTGAAATAGGGGTGAGAGTGTCACATGACACACAAGTTGGGATGACACATATTAAAACAAAGACATATTTTGCTCTGGTAAGATCTTTTCACAAAGTTTTGAAATTAAACTTTCTCCTTTGAATACAAAAATACTTTCTTGATGGCAACCTACATAGAGTGAAATGATGATCATAGTATTTGTTTTCCCTGCTGACTGTACAAGAGTGGAATTGAACAGAAATAGTGTGAAAGTGGATTGATGTATCCTCTGCCAGGCACTGAGGCGTGAACTGCACAGCAGATGTGTAAATGAAAACACAAATTTAACTGCCACTGACCCTGTGAATTTTATGAGGCCACCAGCTCTCAATCATTGTCCATCGCTGTCCAATGTAACTTAGCGTGTCATTCCTGCCTTATTGCTTCCAGTACAGGTTGTCAAGCTATATCACAGTTCACAATACTGTGTTCTGTACAAGGCATGTGTGGTAAGTAATGGCACCAAGTCCATAAAAATTGATTTTACAGATCATAACAATACAATGTATCAAAATTCTTGAAAATAGGACCCCTCTTGCATCAATACATTTTTGCCAGCTAGATTTGGAAGATCTGTAGGCATCATGGTGAATGATACCACTAGCATAGGAAAAGACATTGAGTACTGCCTTCACTATTGATCTGCTCATGTGTGCCTTCTTGGAGCATGGTGACTGCAAGGTGTGCCACTCAAAGTGCTCTCTCTCTCTCTCTCTCTCTCTCTCTCTCTCTCTCTCTCTCTCCCCACCTCAGGTTTGTATTCAAAAACCCATGGCTCATCTCTAGTAATAATATTGCCCACAAAAGTACCATAATTTCAGCACAATTCTAAAAGTTTGGCATAAATGATTACTCTGTTGTTGGTAAAAATTTTCAGGATCAGTTTTGCACAAACTTATTCATCTCCAATTATTTGATTACAATCTCATGAACAATTGTTTTGGATATACCAGGAGTCAAAGGAATCAATCAGTTTTCATTGTTTGGTCTGTAATCAAAATTTCATGCACAAGTCACTCTGTCTGCACCTTTTGATGTTGAGAGATGTCCTAAAGTCATCATTGCTATCATTCTGGCCTTCCAAAAATGCCCTCTGCCACCACAGCACTTGCCCTTTAGACACACATTCATTCTCAGGCATTGGAAATGTTTCAACAATGGGCTTCCAAAGTCTCAAATATGACTGTTTACGTGGACAGAGACACAAATTGACTCTGAATAGGTATAGCTTCCTCCCACGAACCATGAACCTTGCCACTGGTGGGGAGAATAGCATGCCTCAGCGATACAGATACCCGTACTGTAGGTGTAACCACAATGGAGGGGTATCTGTTGAGAGACCAGAAAAACTTGTGTTCCTGAAGAGGGGCAGCAGCCTTTTCAGTAGTTGCAGGGGCAACGGTCTGCATGATTGACTGATCTGGCCTTGTAACATTAACCAAAATGGCCTTGCTGTGCTGGTACTGCGAACGGCTGAAAGCAAGGGAAACTACAGTCTTAATTTTTCCCGAGGGCATGCAGCTTTACTGTATAATTAAATGATGATGGCATCCTCTTAGGTAAAATATTTCGGAGGTAAAATAGTCCCCCATTCGGATCTCTGGGCAGGGACTACTCAGGACGACGTCATTATATGGAGAAACAAAACTGGCGTTCCACAGATCGGAGCGTGGAATGTTAGATCCCTTAATCGGACAGGTAGGTTAGAGAATTTAAAAAGGGAAATGGTTAGGTTGAAGTTAGATATAGTGGGTAGTAGTGAATTTCGGTGGCAGGAGGAACAAGGCTTTTGGTTAGGTGAATACAGGATTATAAATACAAAATCAAATAGGATTAATGCAGGAGTAAGTTTAATAATTAATTTAAAAAAAAAAAAAAAAAATAGGAGCGCGGGTAAGCTACCAAAAATAGGAGTTCGGGTAAGCTGCCACTAACAGCATAGCGAACACATTATTGTAGCCAAGACAGGCACGAAGCCCTTGCCTACCACAGTAGAACAAGTTTATATGCCAACTAGCTCCGCAGAAGATGAAGAGATTGAGGAAATGTACAGTGAGACAAAAGAAATCATTCAGATAGTGAGGGGAGATGAAAATTTAATAGTCATGGGGGACTGGAATTCAATAGAAGAAAAGGAAGAGAACGAAAAGTCATAGGTGAATATCAAATGGGAGTAAGGAATGAAAGAGGAAGTCGCCCAGTAGAATTCTGCACAGGGCATAATTTAATCATAGCTAACACTTGATTTATGAGTCGTGAAAGAAGGTATTACACATGGAAGAGGCCTGGAGACACTGGAAGGTTTCAGGGGGAGGAGGAGATTAGTGTTTAACGTCCTGTCGACAACGAGGTCATTAGAGACGGAGCGCAAGCTCGGGTGAGGGATGGATGGGAATGGAAATCGGCCGTGCCCTTTCAAGGGAACCATCCTGGCATTTGCCTGAAGCGATTTAGGGAAATCACGGAAAACCTAAATCAGGATGGCCGGAGACAGGATTGAACCGTCGTCCTCCCGAATGCGAGTCCAGTGTGCTAACCACTGCGCCACCTCGCTCGGTGGGAAGGATTCAGATAGATTATATAATGGTAAGACAGAGATTTAGGAACCAGGTTTTGAACTGTAAGACATTTCCAGGGACAGATGTGAACTCTGACCACGATTTATTGGTTATGAAGTGTAGACTAAAACTGAAGAAACTGCAAAAAGGTAGGAATTTAAGGAGATGGGACCTGTATAAACTGAAAGAACCAGAGGTTGTAGAGAGTTTCAGGAGAGCATTAGGGAACAATTGACAAGAACGGGGGAAAGAAATACAGTAGAAGAAGAATGAGTAGCTTTGAGAGATGAAATAGTGAAGGCAGCTGAGGATCAAGTAGGTAAAAAGATGAGGGCTAGTAGGAATCCTTGGGTAACAGAAGAGGTATTGAATATAATTGATGAAAGGAGAAAATATAAAAATGCAGTAAATGAAACAGGCAAAAAGGAGCACAAATGTCTCAAAAATGAGATCAGAGATCAACCAGAAGTGCAAAATGGCTAAACAGGGAGCGCTAGAGGACAAATGTAAGGATGTAGAGGCATATAACCACTTGTATGAATATCAAGAGCTCAGATGGAAAACCAGTTCTAAACAAAGAAAGGAAAGCAGAACGATGAAAGGAGTACATAGAGGGTCTACACAAGGGTGATGTACTGGAGGGTGTAGTGGGACGAAATTGAAGCGTCACCCATCCACCAGTGTCAGCCCAGTTTGCAGGTGAATATAAGTTTAATTTAGTTTTGTTTATGTATTTTTGTAATATTTGTAATGGTTGTGAATTGTTTAAAGTTTTGTATTTTTTTAATGTTTCATGTACGGAGAGGGCGGCGTAACGAACGGAGACAGCATCTTCGCTGCCGGGACCAGAGAGAAAATTGCTGGCCACTATACGTCGCGGGTCGACAGCCAAAGAGCAACAAAAGATCCTATAACCGAGTTGTTGCGTCGTGCTTCTAAAAATCAAATAAATGAGAATTTGTAATGTTTTGTACAACAATGATATCATAGGAAGTTTAATCTTATTGAAAATGTTAGTTTTGTCTCGTCAAGGCTCAGGTTCACGTCTGTATGTAGGAAGATAATAAACTAGCGGATGCTACTAAAGTTGAAATACGTGTTCCGAGGATTTATTTATGAAGAATTATGTGAATGAATTAATAATATATTTGACAAGATTATTGAATTTTGACAGCGTTCATCGCGACTTTGAATCTCAAAAAGTTTATTCAATTTGGTTCTAATATCGATTAAATCAGATAACGTGAATCAATATAATTTCTGAAACAAACGACATCTAAAATTGAAAAAGTTTACGCAAAACAATTGGCCCGAGTGACGTAATTCTGTGCATACGACTCAGATGATGTTTTACAGTTTCATTCAAGAACCATTCTAAGACAATTTAAAAGGAATATAAATAATTTTGAAGTGGGTTGTAACTGACGTAGGTGACGAAGTCTACACATGGCCATATGTCGAAAGAAAATCATTTATAAGAAACTTACATCGTTACACTACAAGGGCAATATTATGGAAATGGAAGAGGACGTAGATGAAGATGAAATGGGAAATATGATACAGTGTGATGAGTTAGACAGAGCACTGAAAGACCTGAGTCGAAACAAGGCCCCGGGAGTAGCCAAATACCATTAGAACTACTGATAGCCTTGGGAGAGCCAGCAATGACAAAACTCTACCATCTGGTGGGCAAGATGTATGAGACAGGCAAAATGCCCTCATACTTCAAGAAGAATATAATAATTCCAATCCCAAAGAAAGCGGGTGTCGACAGGTGTAAAAATTACTGAACAATCAGTTTAATAAGTCACGGCTGCAAAATACTAAAACAAATTCTTCACAGATGAATGGAAAAACTGGTAGAAGCCAACCTCGGGAAAGATCAGTTTGGATTCCGTAGAAATGTTGGAACACATGAGGCAATACCCTACCCTATGACGTATCTTAGAAGATAGATTAAGGAAAGACAAACCTATGTTTCTAGCATTTGTAGACTTAGAGAAAGCTTTTGACAATGTTGACTGGAATATTCTCTTTCAGAGTTTGAAGGTGGCAAGGATCAAATGCAGGGAGTGAATGACTATTTACAATTTGTACAGAAACCAGACGGCAGTTATAAGAGTCGAGGGGCACGAAAGGGAGGCAGTGGTTGGGAAGGGAGTGAGACAGGGTTGTAGCCTATCCCCAATTTTATTCAATCTGTATATTGAGCAAGCAGTAAAGGAAACAAAAGAAAAAATTGGGGTAGGAATTAAAATCCATGGAGAAGAAATTAAAACTTTGAGGTTTGCCAATGACCTTGTAATTCTGTCAGAGACAGCAAAGTACGTGGAAGAGCAGTTGAAGGAATGGACTGGACAGTGTCTTGAAAGGAGGATATAAGATAAACATCAACACAAGCAAAACAAGGATAATGGAATGTAGTCAACTAAATCAGGTGATGCTGAAAGAATTAGATTAGGAAATGAGACTGAGTTTTGCTATTTGGGGGGCAAAATAACTGATGATGGTCAAAGTAGTGAGGATACAAAATGTAGACTGGCAATGGCAAGGAAAGCATTTCTGAAGAAGAGAAATAATTTGTTAACACCGATTATAGATTTAAGTATCAGGAAGTATTTTCTGAAAGTATCTGTATGGAGTGTGACCATGTATGGAAATGAAACATGGACAATACATAGTTTAGATAAAAAGAGAATAGAGACTTTTGAAATGTGGTGCTACAGAAGAATGCTGAAGATTAGATGGATCGATCACGTAACTAATGAGGAGGTACTGAATACAATTGAGGTGAAGAGGAATTTGTGGCACAACTTGACTAGAAGAATGGATTTGTTGGTACGACATGTTCTGAGGCATCAAGGAATCATCAATTTAGTATTGGAGGGCAGTGTGGAGGGTAAAAATCGTAGAGGAAGACCAAGAGATCAATACACTAAACAGATTCAGAAGGATGTATGTTGCAGTAGATACTTCGAGACGTAGAAGCTTGCACAGGATAGGGCAGCATGGAGGGCTGCATCAAACCAGTCTCTAGACTAAGACCACAACAACAACAGGTATAGCTTAATGGAGGAGTACACATTTAATTTCAAGAAGATGTCTCATCTATCCAATGAGTGGTTTCTTGGACACTTATTATAGAGGCTACCGAAATATGTGCGACAGCCAATCTTGTGAATGGAGATAGGAGTTTTGCCTTTCGTGCAGCACATTGACCTGTGCTAGAAGTAATAAGAAGGAAGCAACATACTGCTATTCATTGGGCAGTAAGAGGCAACAAGTGTAAGCAGCCTGTATTTATACAGGGCAGTCGACAAATTGTTGTGAAGTGGCTTCTGTGGTGATTTAAAAGTTAACTGACACAAATAATAGTATAACGAGATGGATTGTGAGGAACTGGGACTTCTGCAGAATACTGTAAGAGAGTATACCTCCCAAAATAATGTGGACTTACTGCAAATTGATGCGACACAAATCCTGAAAAAATTTTATTGTACTGACATGCTTCAAAAATCTTCATTTGTATCACTCATGGGAGTCATTTTCTACTTCCTCAGCTGTTTGTTTTCCTTGTGTGTTTAACTTTGTTATAGCAGTCTCATCACTATCTTAATTGTTGTTTTCTTTCCCTACTGTTACAACACTGCTTTTCCTTATTTTCAAAGCTGTCCACTTCAGAACATGATATGCAGAAATTAGAGATCCCTTCTTCTTTACTTTCTCAAGGTACTCCCTCATCAAATGCATGAATTTGCAGGCCTGGCTGTGTAGCATGCTTTCCTCTCTTGTTTCACTTCATTTGTTGGAATTGCACGCAGGATACAATTTGAGACGAAATAGATATGCGTAAACACTAAGAGTGAAAAAATGGGAATCCGAGTTAAAGATAGTGAAGAACAGAACAGTTAAATGAAAAAATCTACTGTTACTTAAAACGTGTTCACATTAATTTTGTAACAATGTTGCTCTTGCTACCTGCTCAAGTGCCACCTGGTGGCTTACTGCAGTTGCTAGGTCACAAAACAGCACTATGGAACTGTTAGTATCACAGATTCATATGCCACACTATACATACAATTGCCCTGACCAGTTTGCTTGAAGTTAGCATTGTTTTAATTTGATCTCTATTAGCTCTGAATCACACAATTTCATTCTAACCAGGAGGGTAGATCTATAGTTCTCTTCTTGCCACTTCTCATTAAAATGGTGGGAACATTATAGAGATCTGCATCTGGTGTTTCTATGCACTTTAACTGCTTGGCGTATGTAGTTCCAGGAAAGTCTGGCAGATGTCAATGTAGGCATTTTGGATGGGAGGGAGCAACTGCATTCGACTTTCTTCACACTCACGGAAGTATCCTATACACAAATGACCTGACACTCTACCACTACTCCGATTACATGATTGTCCCTCAACTACCTGCTGCTCGATCATGGCACATAAACATGAGACTAAGTGTGAAACAGGAACTTGATTTGGAAGACCAGGCCTATGTTCTCAGTGCAAAAGGCTGTGGGCAGAGCAGTGTTCGAGAGAGATTTTCATTGGTAACTAATGAGAATGGAAATGGGTGTTTCCAATCCCTATTTTGCAGTGTCCAATCTAGACCGACAAAGTGTGCAGCAACAGGTAGGTAACAACTTTTCTGGTATGTATCTGCTGTAAATACACTTGATTTCTCACCTACAGTCCGGACAATGCTAGGCATCGTACTTGCCTGTATTCAGCTTGTCTTTCAGTGTTCTGTTTCACTCCCGTAGAATGAAGAAGAATGTCGGAGACATCCACCTGTATAAATTCTGTATGTTTTGAAGCTCCTGACATAAAGCACAAGATTCTCAATCTGATACTAATGTAAATAGATGAAAATCTTTGGTACATATTTCTACAAGTTTTAATAACAGTAACTTCCTCTGGAGCTGGTAATGCACTTTGTCATGTTCTGCAGATATGTGCTTTGAGATCTGGCATAAGAGAAGTAAAACAGGAATGCAGTGTGTATGGCACAGCACACACAGTCAATGTAATTTCCATCCTTGCCAATCACTAATGAAAATCTCTCCCCAAACATTGCTATGCCAACTTCTTTTGCATTCAGGATATGTATAACCATACTTGGAAAATATTACTTAATTTAGGAGTAAATCCCCAGCATCTTAAGATTTCATTTGTCACAGACCGAGATGCTAATATATGCAAAGGCAATGCAATCCTTTCAGCATACACAGGCATTACAAGTTTTGAACACAGCCCTGAAACAGGTTTTTTGTTGACAATTACTTGAAACATGAGGCTGCAGTGGTATATTCCATGATTTTTGCTGCCCAGCACACTTTCTGTTTCATGAATGAGGTTGCAGTGGTTTATTTTACGAATTACGCTGCCATACTGTCTGTTTCATGAAGAAAATGGATAATTAGAATTTGTTAAAGACAAGCTTGAAGCAAGAAATGGAGACTAGGTGGAACAGGTAGTTAGAATGTTACAGTTTGTAGTTAGGCAGTAAGTGAAAATCATGGAAATTCTTGCGAAGAAGGGCTTCTCCGAAAAATGTATTGGTACAACAACAATACTGCAAAAAAACACGTACACATTTAGACACATTCAAAGATGCAACAGTAGTGATAGAAGGCAAGAAATATCCTACAATTTAGTGTACTGTTAGGGATGCATAAACAGATAAGTCATTGCAATGCAGAGCATGAAGATATATAGGCACTTCACTTAAAACTTCCGGGCTGATAGACCGTGGTCGAAGTACGAAACTCTCCCCTGACATTTTGTCTCCAACTGCGGGAGACTTCCTCTGAAGTACAGCGGCGAACTGCGAAGAGAACTTGAGGAAGCGCTGAGTATATAGGCAGTACAGAGGGTGCCACTGTCGATCACGTGGCGTCTGCTATGAGATTGTCTCTGGTAATGCCAACATTCATGATAGAAAGTAATAGATTGTCGCACTTGCGGTGCAATGCTGACATCCAAATTTTATCCAGTTTAACACCTTCCTCTTTCCTGTTAAAATAATTACACTGTTTATCAATCTCGATAGCCTCTCTATACATGCATGCATAATAATGCGAGGTTATGGAAATGACGCTCTTCTCACTGAATTTTATTTCATGATCACCTTCCTGGTAAACGTGTTCCGCTACGGCCGATTTATCCGTGTGACCCAGGCGGCAATTCCTCCTATGTTCAACAAGACGGGCGTTCACAATTCTCTTTAAGGTATCGATATAAACCTGTCCACAACTACAAGGAATTTTATATATCCCCGGTGTAGTCAAAGGGTGTCTTTCATCTTTTGCTGATCTTAAATAGTCTTTTATTTTCCTGGTGGATGTGAAAATAGTTTCCACCGCACACTTTCTTAAAACTTTCCCAATGCAATCTGTGACTTTACTAATGAACAGAAGAAAATCTTTGCCCTTGGGCAGATGATGTTCGTCGTTGCTCCTGATTCTCTGTCTAGAACACACACACTGCATCCACTAATCTGTGATGGAATATTATTTCCATGTATGCTAGAATAAAACTATAATGTGACAAACTTCTTACTCGGTTTTTATGATATTTACTTAGAGCTGCCTAGAGTGTGTTACCCATGCTCTCCAGCCAAAAAAATGAAGTCCCTGTTTTCAGAGAGGCCAGACTGTGGGCCATCTGATATTCAATCTACCAATGAGGTTGCTTTATATTTAACCACACTGGATAGTTGTGATGACGATGATATGCTAGACTGGTGGAAGCAGTTTATTTCTCAAGCTATCTATTTCAATGAGAAAACAGTTTTGTGTTCCAGCTGCAAATATAGCTAATGAAAGAAATTTCGGTGAGGCAGGGAACCATATCTTGAACAAATGAAGCAAAGCAGACTTTTTCTGAAATGATTCAACGATAACCTGACAATTCATGGTAATTTCAATGCCAGCAGAAAATAATAATAAGACTTTTTTTTTAATTTCTAGTTTGTTAGGTGGTAACATTTATGTTGATAATTTTAACATTACAAAAAGGATAGATTCCTACTCACCACATAATGGAAACATTAAGTCACCGACACGAACGATAGAAAGACTGCTAAAGTAGCAAGCTTTTGGCCAGTCTGGCTTCAGCAGCTAGAGACAATGGTCACGTGTGTGGGAGTTGGGTTTGCACAAATGTTTGTATGTATGCCATCTAATTCAAAAGTAGGCCTTTTGGGCAAAAGCTTCCTTATTCACCTGTCTTTTTCCTGTGCCTCTCGGTAATTCAAAATTTCCACTGTATGGTGAGTAGCAAGCTATCCTTTTCATAATATAGTCATTATTCCATTCTGGACTTTCACTTTTTGGTAGATAATGTAGTTTTCCATGAAACTTTTAACCATTTCCAAACTTTTGTTATTGCCTAAAGTAATTTTTTTGCCTTATTCATCATAATGGTGTTGCAATTGGACAATATCATGCAATAATACATGTCTACAACATAACTAAATTGATCTGAAAGTAAATTACGAAGTACCACAATTTAGGCCAGTTAGACAAAATGAATTCTTTGATGCCACTTTTGGATTTGAAGTATCTGATACCATTTTAGTTTAGAAATGATTGATACATGGTTTCTGTTGAACCATGTGGTACACTAGAGTTCTTATTTGTTTACAAAATTAATGAGAACAATTCTGTCACTTAGAACTACGAACCATAACATGGCAGGAAGTTAGTCAACCTACTACATTCACTTTAAAACAGAAACATTAGTGGGAACATAATTTTCATGACAAGTATTTTTAGAAAACAATGTAACTTTCTATCTTTTAATTTATTCAAATCATAGTATATGTCACGTAAGTCATGAAATTTTATTTAAGCTGTTTCCAACTACAATGTTTTGTTCATTATGTAAACAGTTACCTTTTGTTTATGAAAATGTAGTTAGCTTCATGAAAAACATTTGTATTGAATGAAAAATCACTTAAAACAAAAACAATGTTTTATTGGAGTGCCATTCTGGAACATCCAGTATTTAAACTGTAATTATTTAACACATCTACTTTAACAGTTTTAATTCTTTAATTTTTCCACAAACAAAAACACAATTTTGCTGTTTTTATAAATGCTTTGGTCTGATTTTACTAGCAAGTGACTACTCAGCAATGTTTGGTTTATAATTAAGAAAATGTTTGTGAATGTAATCCTGTGCTGTGTGAATGTTCCATTTTAAGTCACTTAGTGAAAATGCTTAACATGGAATTATAATTATCCATTTTACTGGTTGCTGGATTCTGTGGCTGTGTATTATATTATTTTAAGAAATACAGCAACCAGCTACTTTTTATGAAATTTTATTATTTTGATATAGATAGAATATATACACAAAAAAAGTGGCTGACTGTTGTATTTCTTAACTCCTTAACTTAAAACCCTGAGTTACCACATTTTTATTATTTTGATAGAAACTTAAAATTCTGATTATAGTCTGGCAACTTTAGAAAAGACTTTCGAGAGAATAAAATCCTGCTTATATCTGCTTCACCACTAGAGCTGCCGGCAGTCGCAGTTGTATGTGTCGTTGCTGTTGCTTTTTTGTGTCTAATGGCCACTCAACAGTGTGCCCTTATAATATTAAAAGAAACGAATATCGTTAAAAGGGATAAAACCGTTGACCCACTCATTCAATCACTCACTCCCATTGATCCACACAATCACTCCGTATCACATAATGTAAAGCAAAGGAGAAACAGTGAAAGGTACTGCACCTGGGTAGAAAATAGAAAGAAAACAACAGAGGAGCTAAAAGTACAGCACAGGGATATGTGACAGACTGACCACTTACAAAAAACGCAGGTCAGTCAGTCGACCTGTTAACACATTCAGAATATTTCCCTAAATGTTTGAAGACGAGTTGGACATATCACTAAACCTTAAAAGTCTCATCACATATTTTGATCACTGAAAATAGAGGGCACTTCTACTGGCAAACCTGGAGCTACCCTCTGGTCTGGAAATAAAACACAGTCTAGTAAAATGTGGTGCACAGTGACCTGTGTGCCCCAAGCACCGCACATTGGAGAATCATCGTGCCAGATCAAGAAGCCATGCAGAAGAGCGCTGTGGCCAACGAGAATACAAGTAAGGAGGGCCTCGAGTAAGGAGGACCCCATCCCGCCTTTGTGGCAGAAAGGAGGTATGCCACGGCCACATAGTGGGCTTTACTAGACACTGTTTATCATCTGCAACTTTCAGCTATTCATTCTCCCATCAATGCATGGCTGTGTACCGCAACAGCAAGGCAATAGTGTGCGGGGGGGATGGCACACTGAAATAACTGAGGGTCACAACACACCCCCTAGGCTGCTACATCTGCCCTTTCGTTCCCCGCATTGCCTGTGTGCCCTGGTACCCAGTCATGTGTGCACGAGGTTTTCTCTCTCGTGCAAATGCACATGTGTTTGCTTTGTTGAAAAAGTAATCATCTTGTGTTGAGTTCTGCCTGAAAGCTGTAACGTGTAACGGTCTTTTTATTATGCCTGTCTGCAACTCAATGGGTAACCTTTACGGTGAATAACAATCTGCCCTATCCCTAATGTTGTTGAATATTTTGCCGGCCGGAGTAGCCGTGCGGTTCTAGGCGCTACAGTCTGGAGCCGAGCGACCGCTACGGTCGCAAGTTCGAATCCTGCCTCGGGCATGGATGTGTGTGATGTCCTTAGGTTAGCTAGGTTTAATTAGTTCTAAGTTCTAGGGGACTGATGACCTCAGAAGTTAAGTCGCATAGTGCTCAGAGCCATTTGAACCATTTGTTGAATATTTTATCTTAAGATTCACCTTACCTATGAGAATAATACATGCCAAATTAGCTTTGAGTTTGCTAGAAGGCACTGTGAACTATTAAGATTCTGTCAATGGATAATGATTTAGCAGACTTAGCTGTTAATCTGAAGAAAGTATTGCTTAATTGGGAAGGGAGGATTTTCTAGTTCCATCAACTGACATTAGTACAACATAAATAACACCAGCTCCCTCACCCTCCCCTGCTCTGCCCTCCCCCCTAAGCCTTGTTCAACCACAGCCTGCCAGCTCCAAATATTCATACACATGCACACAATACTTGGGAGTGGCACGTTCAAGTGAGTATGAAAGAGCAAAACACTAAATTCAAAGACCGTTAGTGAAAACGCTCAACCAATGGGTATTAAAATTTAAGCAATTATTCAAGATGAGGGTAATATAAGCAGTTACGCATAAATTGCTAGTGGTTGCTTTTTCTGAGAAAAACAAAAATTGACTCCTATGACAACACTTAGGAATGGTGAAATACCTTAAAGTATATGCTAATTACATCAACCTGTACTGTGAATACTGACTTTTTTTCAAGCAATTCCAGTACTATTTTATTATGCTCTTTCCTAACATTAACACTTCTTCATTCTATTCATCTTACAGCTCTTGTTTATAAGCACCAACTATTTTGAAACATTGCACAGGTATTGTTTTAGACCTGCTTGAGATAACAGTCTGGTTTGAAACTAAAGAACACTTTGTGTGAAATTATGTTCAAAATAGCTGTACTTCGCGAGTCTCACAAAATTAAAAAACACAGTGCATGCAGTAACATCAACACTTCCCTCTTCAAATCTGTAGACATAGGATTTGAAGAAGACCAGAAACAAAGAAATTACGAGGAAAGGCGGTATATGTAGACATACAGGGGAACAAAATAAACAAGTTGCTGATGAATAAACTTACAATACTGTACAATGTAATAAAATATCATAGTCATTCTGAAAATATATTCTGAACCTGGAAATGCAGAACAAAATTATATCACATGATAAGCAATTCAGAATATGCTTGAAATAAAAATCTCCTGTTTTACCCTTTATCCTTGGCATGCACATCAGCTCCATTCTGCAGTAAAAGTTGAACTACACGTCCTCGATTGTAACCAGCAGCTAGGTGGAGGGGTGTTGAACGTCGGCCATCACTGGCATGGCAGTTAACATTTAACGGATTGAGCAATGCTAAAAGCCGATCCTCGGCACCTGAGCGTGCTGCTTCCAGAAGTTCTTCCTTATGGTAGTCTCCCGTGAGTACAGGTCTCGTTGCACTATCAGCAAGCTCCAATGCAGTTTTACCTTCTGTATTACGGATTGAAGCATCTGCCCCATGCTGCAGTAGTGCTGCAATTAAAGGACAATTCTGTGACTTCTCTTCAAATATCCACAGCAAAAACGAAAAATCTGCCAACACACAAATAACTGAATTCAACATATTTTAATACAGAGTATACATCCTTATTACAATTCTAGAGATTAAAGAGCCTTTGAAACTGTACAATATGTCATAGTGCCAATAGGAAATTGTAGTGACACTTCGGTCTTGTTAAAAGGGCAAAAAATAAACAGTTCTTCGTGTAGGGAGTGTGAAAAGCGAGTGATGAAAGGTGTTTTGTGCATAAAGTGCAACTTCTTGTTACATGAAAAGTGCAAGAAATTTGAAATTCATCAATGATGACTTTTCATGGAGATGCCACGGCTGTTTATGTGATGAAACAGCCAATCTCTTAAGGGCAGTGGATTCAAAAAACGAAATTATAAAGCTACTTGAAAGTGATATTGGAACACTAAAAACAGAACTATTCACTATAAAGAAAGAAAACGATAGATTAATCCAAGAAAAGGAGTCCTCTGTGTGTGTGTGTGTGTGTGTGTGTGTGTGTGTGAGAAATACAACAAACAGAAAAGCAAAACGGTGAAAATACAAGTGCGCCTATGAATGCTAAAAACAACAACACATCTAGCATTTCCAATGTCACGACAAACTCAGCAAGCCAAAAATCTGTAGATAAATATAAATGGAAGACAGTGACACACAATAAAAGAGGGCACCACAGCCATGCAAAGGGACAAAAATGAGTTTCTAATACTTGGTGTCTCACTA
Source organism: Schistocerca piceifrons (assembly GCF_021461385.2). NCBI lineage: Eukaryota > Metazoa > Arthropoda > Insecta > Orthoptera > Acrididae > Schistocerca > Schistocerca piceifrons. Next base: position 552,686,445 of record NC_060143.1, read on the forward strand.
CTGAAAAATATTGCTGTCCTCAATTTAAAATCGACATCAGACCGGGAATTAGAACAAACAACTCGGCAAGTATTTTAAAAACATGGTAAATTCAAAGCAGACAAATACAAAACCGGATTCTGGAACCAAGAATAATTACAGTGGTGTCTTTATACACATTGGAACAAATTCGTTAAGAAGCAGCAGCGACAAAGAAATTATTAACTAAATAAGAAAAATGATTCATTCGGCAAGAAGTGTCTATGCGGGATCCCGGCTGATACTTAGCGGAATCATAAAAAGAAGGTCAGTGCATGACAAATACATCTCCAAAATAAATTATGCTGTCAAAGAACAGTGAGATCGTTTTGGTGCTGTTCTCACAGACCCAAACAAATTTTTTGAGAGAAAACCGACTAGGGATGGATGGCATGAATTTAAACAGACAAGGGGTCCGTAACACTCGGCACAATGTTTACAGATGTCTGCAAAATAATTAGAAGAAAGGAAAACTAATATGGCCTGATGGGGGTGAAAAACCAATTACTGCAATTGAAAAAGCAAAATATAGGAACTATGCAAAAAAGAAGGGACTACAGAATTTGCTTTCAGAATGCAGCCCACAACGTATAAGTCAACAAAAGAAAAATATATCTAAAAACAAAGATGATGTGACTTACCAAAAGAAAGCACTGGCAGGTCGATAGACACACAAACAAACACAAACATACACACAAAATTCAAGCTTTCGCAACCACCAGTTGCTTCGTCAGGAAAGAGGGAAGGAGAAGGAAAGACAAAAGGATGTGGGTTTTAAGGGAGAGGGTAAGGAGTCATTCCAATCCCGGGAGCGGAAAAACTCACCTTATGGGGAAAAAAGGACGGGTATACACACACACACACACACATATCCATCCACACATATACAGACACAAGCAGACATATTCAAAGGCAAAGAGTTTGGGCAGAGATGTCAGTCGAGGCAGAAGTGCAGAGGCAAAGATGTTGTTGAATGACAGGTGAGGTATGAGTGGCGGCAACTTAAAATTAGCGGAGATTGAGGCCTGGTGGATAATGGGAAGAGAGGATATATTGAAGGGCAAGTTCCCATCTCCGGAGTTCGGATAGGTTGGTGTTAGTGGGAAGTATCCAGATAACCCGGACGGTGTAACACTGTGCCAAGATGTGCTGGCCGTGCACCAAGGCATGTTTAGCCACAGAGTGATCCTCATTACCAACAACCACTGTCTGCCTGTGTCCATTCATGCGAATGGACAGTTTGTTGTTGGTCAATCCCACATAGAATGCGTCACAGTGTAGGCAGGTCAGTTGGTAAATCACGTGGGTGCTTTCACACGTGGCTCTGCCTTTGATCATGTACACCTTCCGGGTTACAGGACTGGAGGAGGTGGTGGTGGGAGGGTGCATGGGACAGGTTTTACACCGGGGGCAGTTACAAGGGTAAGAGCCAGAGGGTAGGGAAGGTGGTTTGGGGATTTCATAGGGATGAACTAAGAGGTTACCAAGGTTAGGTGGACGGCGGAAAGACACTCTTGGTGGAGTGGGGAGGATTTCATGAAGGATGGGTCTCATTTCAGGGCAGGATTTGAGGAAGTCGTATCCCTGCTAGAGAGCCACATTCAGAGTCTGATCCAGTCCCAGAAAGTATCCTGTCACAAGTGGGGCACTTAGGTGGTTCTTCTGTGGGAGGTTCTGGGTTTGAGGGGATGAGGAAGTGGCCCTGGTTATTTGCTTCTGTACCATGTCGGGAGGGTAGTTGCGGAATGTGAAAGCTGTTATCAGGTTGTTGGTGTAATGGTTCAGGGATTCTGGACTGGAGCAGATTCGTTTGCCATGAAGACCTAGGCTGTAGGGAAGGGACCGTTTGATGTGGAATGGGTGGCAGCTGTCATAATGGAGGTACTGTTGCTTGTTGGTGGGTCTGATGTGGATGGACGTGTCGAGCTGGCCATTGGACAGATGGAGGTCAACGTCAAGGAAAGTGGCATGGGATTTGGAGTGGGACCAGGTGAATCTGATGGAACCAAAGGAGTTGAGGTTGGAGAGGAAATTCTGGAGTTCAACTTCACTGTGAGTCCAGATCATGAAGATGTCATCAATAAATCTGTCTCAAACTTTGGGTTGGCAGGCCTGGGTAACCAAGAAGGCTTCATCTAAGCGACCCACGAATAGGTTGGCATACGAGGGAGCCATCCTGGTACCCATGGTTGTTCCCTTTAATTGTTGGTATGTCTGGCCTTCAAAAGTGAAGAAGTTGTGGGTCAGGATGAAGCTGGCTAAGGTAATGAGGAAAGAGGTTTTAGGTAGGGTGGCAGGTGATCGGCGTGAAAGGAAGTGCTCCATCGCAGCGAGGCCCTGGACGTGCGGAATATTTGTGTATAAGGAAGTGGCATCAATGGTTACAAGGATGGTTTCCAGGGGTTACAGATTGGGTAAGGATTCCAGGCGTTCGAGAAAGTGGTTGGTGTCTTTGATGAAGGATGGGAGACTGCATGTAATGGGTTGAAGGTGTTGATCTACATAGGCAGAGATACGTTCTGTGGGGGCTTGGTAACCAGCTACAATGGGGCGGCCGGGATGACTGGGTTTGTGAATTTTAGGAAGAAGGGAGAAGGTAGGGGTGCGGGGTATCGGTGGGGTCAGGAGGTTGATGGAGTCAGGTGAAAGGTTTTGTAGGGGGCCAAAGGTACTGAGCATTCCTTGAAGCTCTGCCTGGATATCAGGAGTGGGATTACCTTGGCAAACTTTGTATGTGGTGTTGTCTGAAAGCTGACGCAGTCCCTCAGCCACATACTCCCGACGATCAAGTACCACGGTAGTGGAACCCTTCGTCGGGAGTATGTGGCTGAGGGACTGCGTCAGCTTTCAGAAAACACCACATAAAAAGTTTGCCAAGGTAATCCCATTCCTTTCTCGAATGCCTGGAATCCTTACCCAATCTGTTACCCCTGGAAACCATCCTTGTAACCATTGATGCCACTTCCTTATACACAAATATTCCGCACGTCCAGGGCCTCGCTGCAATGGAGCACTTCCATTCATGCCGATCACCTGCCACCCTACCTAAAACCTCTTTCCTCATTACCTTAGCCAGCTTCATCCTGACCCACAACTTCTTCACTTTTGAAGGCCAGACATACCAACAATTAAAGGGAACAGCCATGGGTACCAGGATGGCTCCCTCGTACGCCAACCTACTCATGGGTCGCTTAGAGGAAGCCATCTTGGTTACCCAGGCCTGTCAACCCAAAGTTTGGTACAGATTTATTGATGACATCTTCATGATATGGATTCACAGTGAAGAAGAACTCTAGAATTTCCTCTCCAACCTCAACTCCTTTGGTTCCATCAGATTCACCTTGTCCCACTCCAAATCCCATGCCACTTTCCTTGACGTTGACCTCCATCTGTCCAATGGCCAGCTTCACACGTCCGTCCACATCAAACCCACCAACAAGCAACAGTACCTCCATTATGACAGCTGCCACCCATTCCACATCAAACGGTCCCTTTCCTACAGCCTAGGTCTTCGTGGCAAACGAATCTGCTCCAGTCCGGAATCCCTGAACCATTACACCAACAACCTGATAACATCTTTCGCATCCTGAAACTACCCTCCCAACCTGGTACAGAAGCAAATAACCAGGGCCAATTCCTCATCCCCTCAAACCCAGAACCTCCCACAGAAGAACCACAAAAGTGCCCCACTTGTGACAGGATACTTTCCGAGACTGGATCCGACTCTGAATGTGGCTCTCTAGCAGGGATATGACTTCCTCAAATCCTGCCCTGAAATGAGATCCATCCTTCATGAAATCCTCCCCACTCCACCAAGAGTGTCTTTCCGCCGTCCCCCCAACCTTCGTAACCTCTTGGTTCATCCCTATGAAATCCCCAAACTACCTTCCCTACCCTCTGGCTCCTACCATTGTAACCGCACCCGGTGTAAAACCTGTCCCATGCACCCTCCCACCACCACCACCACCACCACCACCACCACCACCACCACCACCACTTACTCCAGTCCTTTAACCCGGAAGGTGTACACGATCAAAGGCAGAGCCACATGTGAAAGCACCCACGTGATTTACCAACTGACCTGCCTACACTGTGAAGCTTTCTATGTGGGAATGACCAGCAACAAACTGTCCATTCGCATGAATGGACACAGGCAGACAGTGGTTGTTGGTACTGAGGATCACCCTGTGGCTAAACACGCCTTGGTGCACGGCCAGCACATCTTGGCACAGTGTTACACCGTCCGGGTTATCTGGATACTTCCCATTAACACCAACCTGTCAGAACTCCAGAGATGGGAGCTTGTCCTTCAGTATATCCTCTCTTCTCGTTACCCACCATGCCTCAACCTCCGCTAATTTCAAGTTGCCGCCGATCATACCTCATCTGTCATTCAACAACATCTTTGCCTCTGTACTTCCGCCTCGACTGACATCTCTGCCCAAACTCTTAGGCTTTGAATATGTCTGCTTGTGTCTGTATATGTCTGGATGGATATGTGTGTGTGTGCGAGTGTATACCTGTCCTTTTTTCCCCCTAAGGTAAGTCTTTCCGCTCCCGGGATTGGAATGTCTCCTTACCCTCTTCCTTAAAACCCACATCCTTTTGTCTTTCCCTCCCCTTCCCTCTTTCCTGATGAAGCAACCGTTGGTTGCGAAAGCTTGAATTTTGTGTGTATGTTTGTGTGCCTATCAACATGCCAGTGCTTTTGTTTGGAAAGTCACATCATCTGTGTAAAACAGGAAAAAACCCTAAAGACTACAAACAGTAAAGGCATGAGACTACCTATAGCTAGAGAAAGAGACTTTGAAAGTACTGGTGTAGGGACTGATGACTTCATATTGTTTTGTGTGCAGAGATCACCAAGTGGTAAGATCAGCATCTTTCTGAAAAAAAAAAAAAAAAAACGGCTAACCTACTAAAAATGAATATGAACAAAAACATTGTTATATGTGGAGACTTCAATATTGACATGGCAGAAGAATCAAAACCACAACCAGATTCTGAAGAATTGTTAATACAATACAATATGGAGGCAACAATATCTGCACCAACAAGAGTGAATTCTAGAAGTCACACAGTTATTGACACCATTACTTATATTAGTAGTTCTGACTATGAGTCATATGTAGTCCGAACAGAAGTATCTTATAATCGTGGACAGCTGACCTTCTGCTGCAGAAATAAGGACATAATACCTGAACCAAAAATAAACAACCAAAGAGCATCTAACTTGGAGAATTGACCTCACTTAGTTCCAGTATGATGGCTGTAGAGGGATTATGGGCAAAGAACCATGTTCTTGAAACCGGTCATAGAAGATGAACTGAGGAAAACTATACAAAAATCGAAGTCAACTGGTGATAATGAAATACTGAATCACGTCATAATCTCACCATCAGTGAACAAAATATTAACACCTTTAGAACAATATTAAGCAGGGAAATCTGGAATGCAGCCCTAGATGTGCAGAATGTGAATGAAAAATATGACTCATTTATTACAACAATTAAACACCATTTTAATGTAGCATTCCCCAAAGTAAAGAGACAAGAAAAGATGCAGGAGCAGACAAAATGGACTACCGGTGAAATAATAGAATTGCGTAAGAAGCTGCAGGATCTGAGATGGAGGGGTGAAGCTACAAAAGAAGTATAGAAAAACAATACGAGAGGCAAAATCAAGAGAAATGAATGCTACCATAATGAACAAGACAAAGGCAGCTTGGAATGCAATTAATGGTGAAAGACAAGAAAAAGCTGGATCAAAGAAACAGGTATCAGGTCAATAAAAATCAACGCAGTGGTTACAAATGGTAGAAGAACAGCTAACATACTCAATGATAACTATATAAATGTGGTAGCGAACTTAAAATTGGAAAGAAATAGCCCACAAAGGAAAGTTACAAAGTTATCACAAAAATCAAGCAGAACCATATTCTTGAAACCAGTCATGGGAGATGAACTGAGGAAAACTACACAGAAATAGAAGTCAGCTGGTGGTGATGAAATATTGAATCATGTAATAAAGCAAGTAAGTGAGCAAATAATCTCACCATTGCTGGACATAGCAAACAGCTCTTTCCGAGATGGCATTTTTCCAGAAAAACTAAATATAAGCAGGGTGGTACCAGTATACAAGAAAGGGGATAAGGACAACCCAAACAACTTAAGGCCAGTTTCACTGGTATCAGGTTTCTCAAAAATCCTTCAAATGTTTATGTATAATAGATTAGGTGATTATCTGGACAAATACTACATTCTCATACCATCACAGCACTGTCTCAGAAAGAGTAAATCCACGGCATCCGCATTTGGCAGTCAGACAGAATACACTATACAGTCCTTGGATGAAAAACAAGTTGTATCTGCAATGTTTCTGAATCTTTGTTTTGTTTGTCATATGCAGCCAAGTCAAAATTATAAAACACAAAGACAAAGATGAGTTAAAAAATGACTATGTCAATCCCAATTAACAGAAGAGAAGACAGCTAAAAACAGACATGGAGAAAGGTCAATAAAAGACACTATACAGAAACAAAGGTCCAGAACTAAAAATTAAATGACCTTCGCCATATTGCTTCAACAGATAAAAAGTAAGACACAGTCAACAACGCGTGCGTCGTTTGCTAAAACGGCCAATAACTCAGATGGCAAACCCAAGGTGGAATGTAAATAGTTAAAAAATGAACATTCCGTCAGGAAATGGCAGACAGTTAAAACTTGGGCGCAATGTGTACAATGTGGTGAGGGAGCACCACTTAACAAATGATGATGGCTAAAAAGGCAGTGCCCAATAAGCAACCTAGTTAAAATGACCTCCACCCGGCAGGAGGCCGAGATGAGGTCATCCAAGCCACTGGGAGAGGCTTAGTAATCTGGAGGTTATGCACATGAAGGGATGACCAATGGCAATGGCAAAGTGACATCACCTCCTGACAGACAGCAACGCAGAGATCATCAGAGGGAACATAGGAACTAGTGGGCTGAGGTACGAGGACTGCTGCCTTGGTAGCAGCGTCAGCAGCCTCGTTTCCTGGCAGACCGACATGACCAGGAACTCACATAAACATCACAGTGGCTCCTTCAAGAATGAGCTAGTAACAGTTTTCCTGGACCCGTTGCACTAAGGGGTGGGCAGTGTACAGCACACAGAGACGTTGAAGGGTGCTGAGAGGGTGAGCAAAGAATGCAATTAAAAGCCTGTGTCACCATATGTACCCCGTGGCCTGATACAAGGCGAAGAGCTCGGCTGTAAATACTGAGCAGTGTGCAGGAAGCCAATACCGCAAAACGTCGGTGCCAATAACGAAGGCACACCCAACATCACAGTCGTTCGAGAGAAATCAGCGTCCACAAAGGTACTATCACCAAGTTCCATGAGAAGGTCATGAAACTGAAGGCAATACAGCAAGGCTGGAGTAGTGTCCTTAGGAAGCAAATGAAGGCCAAGGTGAACATGCCAAGGTGGTGAGGTGTTCACACCCACCGGGAAAGTAGCAGGTAGTTTGAAGTTAAGCTGCCAGATCTAGTGCCAAAAGCGGAATCCAGGAGGTAACAGAGAAGAGGGAAGTGCCCCATACTGGCGACCAAAGGAGTCATCGATGAAGGAGGCATAAGAAGGGTGGCCACGCTCTACAGACAAACAGCATGCATACCTGCTGAGGACAAAGTCACGGCGGTAGGACAATGGTAGTTCAGTACCTTTAGCTTATAGACTCTCAAGTGGGCTAGTGTAAAAGGCGCCAGCAGCCAAACGGATGGCATGATAGTGGACAGTGTTGAGACAGCGTAAGAGGGATGGATGTGCAGATGCATCAACAAAGCAACCTTAGTCTAAAATTCGAACAAACAAGGGACCAGTACAAACTGAGGAGGGTGATTTGATCTGCACCCCAGGAAGTATGAGAGTAATCCCAAAAGTAAGGTCTCCAATTTTTTTATAAGTACACAGACCTGTTTATTTCTACAATGGTTTACATCAGTTTACAGCTTGAACATTTAGCTATTTTTCGACACAATCACCATCTCTGTCGATGCATTTTTGTAGACACTGTAGCAGTTTTTGTATGCCCATGTCATACCAGCTCCCCACCATGTCGTTCAGAAAGTTATGAACCTCTAAGTTTCCCCTCGTCATCGGAGCTGAATCACTTTCCGGCCAAATGTTCTTTTAACCAAGGGAACAGGTCAGGACTGGGCGCCAAGTCAGGACTGTAGGGTGGGTGGGTGATTATGTTCCACTGAAACTGTTGCAGGAGAGCAACGATTTGTCGAGCGATGTGTGGGCGAGCGTTGTCATGGAGAATGTGTACGCCCTTGCTTAACATTCCTCTTCTCTGGTTCTGAATTGCCCATTTGAGTTTTTTCAGAGTCTCACAGTACCTGTCAGCGTTAATTGTGGTCCCAGCGATTCAGCTCCGACGACGAGGTGAAAGAAGAGGTTCGTAACTTTCTGAACAGCATGGTTGCGAATGTTGCATTGGAGGAGAGTCATGATGAGGAAGAAGGGGTGTCACCTTGGTGGCTGTCGTGTGCCAGCCTGTGAAGACTCGCTGCTACAGGGCACAGAAGCAGGAGGATCCTGCTCCACGAGGTCCACAGAAGCATCAGCTTCCTTGTGCTAACGGTCTGTGGAGTCCAATGCAGAAAAATGGTTAGTGGTGCGAACCGGAGACACGAAGGCCAGCTGGGCAAAGGTATCAAGTGGTGACACCATCGTAGAGGATCTCCGTGTCAGCGAAGGAAAAGACCACTTGCCTTTGTTGTACTTTCTCAAGCTTTCCCTGTTAGCAGAGGAAGACACAGGTGTTAGTTGGCTGTAGGGACGTAGGAAGTCTTCATGGGAGTACTCCTTCTATCCATTTCAGCCTGTTGGTTGTGTAGCCGGTGGCTTTGCTCCTTGAGGTGAGAGTGTGGTGGCTTGTTGCACAGCTGGACGAGGGGACAGCGATGCTACCTTGACACAGGGTGATTTCACAAACTCAGAGCTGAATTTGAGGTTGCATGTCTGTGTGGCCATGTCCTTCATGCAGTGAGAGGTACCAAGAACAAAGCTGTAAGTGCCAGACAGTAGAACACAGGGTTTGTCGCTAGCCAATAACTTGCGAGCAACCGGGTAAGGCACTTTTTCCTTTACCCCGATCTGCTGGACAGCCCGCTCATAAAGATACATGGAACAATCTCAAGAGGAGGTAGCATGGCTGCCATTGCAGTTGATACAGCAGGGAGAAGGAGGTGGGCAATCACCCTCGTGCGCATCCCTACCAAAGATTATGCATTTGGCTGGGTGTTGACAAGATGTTCTAAAGTGGTAGAAATGATTATGCTGGTAGCAGCACATCGCGTTCTGAATGTATGGTTGGACTGCGATAATTTCATAGCCTGCTTTAATCATGGACAGAAGCATCATTCTATCAAAGGTGAGAAAAAGAGTGTGTGTGGGTGCTAAGGAGAAATCTACCTTTCTCATCACCTGATGGGTGGCAATGACACCTTGATCAGAGAGGTATGATTGGATTTCGATCTCAGTCAGACCGTCAAGCAGCCTAGTATAAATAACACCAAGGGAAGAATTCAAAGTTCTACGGGCCTCGACACGAACAGGATAGCCGTGGAGAAACGAGGTAGCAAGCAGTTGAGAATCAGAAGTGGTCTCCAAAAGCGAAGTGCCATTCTGTAAACGGGAGCAGCAATACCTCTCTGAATAATAACGGATTTACCGTTGCAAAGTATTGACCGTGTTCAGAATATGAAACCATGAGGAACCGTGGCACAGCTGGAAGGGTCTTTGAATTGTTAGCCTCATTCCATTTACATTTCATAGACATTGATTGTCAAGATGACTGGCTCATTGCGAGAAAATCCCCCATGATTGCCAACATCTCTGATAGCACACTCCTTCCAAATGGGGGCTCCCTTCACAAGGGGGTGCACTCGTCTAATGTGACTGTTCACACCACAGGTCACACCTCCCAAACACCTGACAGAGGAACCAACTGAAAATTTGGGAAGGTAGCAGCTCAGGCAGTCACCCCTCCCTAGGCCTGTCCCGTATCAGAGAGTATGTGCGAACTCTACTTGTTGACCCGGGGCTGGGAATTACACGTTACCCAGTCACTTGTTACATGTCAGATGTGTGGGCCGGCCTTCAGGAATGCACAGGGAGGAAGAAGAAAAAGAGGAATCTCAAACTCTGAAGTGGAGGAAAGATAGGAGAAGGGAAACAAAGAAATGAAAAGGGAATGAAAAACAGTGGCGAGACTATTCTTATGTCAGTGATGCAAAATGCGGAACATTCCCAGTAACACCCCAGACGTGTTTGCCAAGGGAGGGGAAAAAGAATAGCAAGAGGATAGATACGCAGCACGGAAGGGAAAAGATGCTGCAAAGGCTGGGGCCCCGTGGTAGCCAAGCACAAACCTGCTGAAAAGTGGCGAGCCCCCTGCGGGTTTTCTGGATCTCTCCACAAGATTCGAAACTGTTGTTGTTGTTGTTGTGGTCTTCAGTCCTGAGACTGGTTTGATGCAGCTCTCCATGCTACTCTATCCTGTGCAAGCTTCTTTATCTCCCAATCATCGAAACTATTGACTACGAAATACTGATAAGAAAATTGGAAAACTGTGGTATTTGAGGGCAAGCACATAAGTGGATAGAATCATACCAATGCAACAGGAAGCAATATGTATCAATAGGGGGTGCATATCAGTCAGAATCCAAAAGCATCTAATATGGAGCGTCGCAGGGATCGGTAATGGAGCCATTGCTGTTTAACCCATCTGCTAATGACCCAGGCGTTGAAGAGAAAGAGAAGAAAATATTGTATCCAGATGACATGACTGAACAATGACCAAACTGTGGCACAGCATGAGAGACAAGTATACATATCAGCAAACACCACAGCTCAATGGCTCCAGGAAAATGGACTTGCTATAAACCTAAAAAAAAAAAACTATGTATGCAGTGTTCAGAAATAAAGAGAAGGCTGTGCACATGGTTTTTAAAGGTGGATGAAACGAGACTAAAACAAGCATAATCCACTATTCTTGTGTATTATTGTGGATAACAAGCTGAAATGGAAACAAAATATTAATTCTGTCTGTAAGAAACTCAGCTCTGTCATATTTTTAATGAGGCAGCTAGCACAGTATGCACACAAACAGCTTCCGTACACAGTATTCCATGGACTCTTTGAACTACACCTGCGGTATGGAGTGGTAGTGTGGGGAAACTCAAACATAAATAGGGTGTTCACATTACAAAAAAAAGAGGTCAGAATCATATTAAGAAGAAAGACTTCTGAAACATGCAGAAACTGCTTCAAAAGACTAGGCATCTTAACTTTTTCCTACTTGTAGATATATAAAACTATACTGTATGTCACAAAAGATAGTGCAGAGTGGACTACAAATGCTAGTGTACACACCCACAACAAACGTAGGAAGAATGACATACAAAGCATGCCCCATCGACTGACAATGCTTGATAAAGGACCCCAGTACTCAGGTGTCAAATTACTAAGAAAAGTCTGTCTAAAAACTGCAAGACAATGTACATGACACTAAGTTTTCAAACAACCTAAAAGACTATTTGGTGGAAAAGGAATTTTGCAGTGTTGATGAGTACTGTCCACGTTAAATTTGTAAATATTGTTAATTATAATCAATGGCATTAGGATAGTAAGGAAGTATGTGATAAAGAAGGTTTCTGTATTCTCCGATATTACATGTATTTCACTGTACACCATGTAATCCTACAGGATCAAATAAAATTCAATTTAATTCAATCTAAGGGATTCATAGAATGAAAATGAATACGTTAAGAGTTTTATGACCCACCGACGGAATAAGCATTACTTTTATTCCATACGACAACAGACTGTCTATTTAAACATATACTATCACACAAATGCAAATATTTTCTTGTAAAATATACACATTTCTTGACAAAGTAATATTTAAATAACAGGGCACCCAGGTCACTCATAGTGTATTTACAAAACAATTCTTTGGCTCAGCACACTTGTACACAGACCAATGACAGAGGGCCTAGCCCCACATAGGCATTAGGCATAAATACTGGACCCGTTCCGCACTGAATTCAGCCTCTGGGAGCACATGATGAAGGGTGTGAGTTGCGCGATCGAAACATCGTGCAAGTATGATGCAGGTTACTGGCAGAACACCCGATTTTCTAAGATGACATTTTGAATCATATTTCAATTTCCGTAAAGCAAATTAAAAGACAAAGAAGAAAGAAAGAAGATTAGGATGTAATGCCCTGTTATTAACAATGGTGCACACACCTGAACTGGACTATGGTGGAGAAGGAAACTGACCATAGCCTTTTCAAATAACTCATCCTACCACTTGCCATGTGTGATTTATGGAAATTAAAGAAAACATAAATGTGAATGGTCAAACACGAATACAAGCCAAACTCCTCTTGAATGGGAATCGAGGGCTTAAACATTGTCAACCCTCACTCAATATTGATAACATTTATTTAGTTTACAGCAAAATACATATTTCTTGGAAATCTATGAAGAACAAGTTGAGGTGCTCAGAGGAAACTTCATACATCTATGTGCAAATAAAATTATGAATATATCTCAAATTCTACAAACAAATCCACAGCAGTTTGCAATATAACTAAAAGGGAAGTGAATTTTGTGGGTTGTCAGATTCAGCTTTCCATTAAGCATTTGCCTTTTAACTCATCTTTCCAAAAAGTTATGTACACTAATCTTCTGTATAATTACAAGCAGAAGATTTATACTGATACTTCTGACTATTTTATGATATGGCACTTATAAAGCAAAAAAGGTTTTACAAGCTTCAATTTGGAGATACAGATTGTTAAATAACAAGCTGAATTCCAAATGACTACTCTATTTGTAAATTCTGTATAGACATTCAAATTCACAAAAAAACTTACCAATACAGACATCCACTTTTCCCTTAATTGCTGCCTCATGAAGAGGAGTGTAATTCCAGTTGTCTCGCGTATTTGGATTTGCACCTGCTTCTAACAACAGTCTCACGACATCAGCATGTCCAAATGAGCATGCATTATGCAAAGGATGGAGGCCACCATCATCACGTGCTTGTATGGATGCTCCTGCAGCCAATAAGAACTCCACCACATCTCGGCGACCATAGCCTACACAAGTTTGTTTCACATGAATGTCAATAAAGCAGTAACATCACAAAGATACAATGTAACTCAACAGGAACATATGAAAAACTGAAAGAGGGGATGAGAAGGGTATAATGACATTATTGTAATGATGAAATTATTAATATTTTTGAGCAAAACAGTCATAATTTCTTAAACTGGTGTGTTACTAATAGTCTAACCTCCAGAAAAAAGATGAATGCATATGTAGTGTAATGAAAATCAGCTGAAAGTTCCATCCTCATACAAGGAGATCTATGAAAAGCTTCCTCGTATACACAAATTTCTGAATGTTGCAAAATTTTATTTCCTATATTAAGAAAAAGTAACTGGATCTGCATAATGTGGCATCACCCCTATGAAACAGCACTCAAATCTTTTGTAGGTTCCTGAACACAATGTTCACCTTCTCTTAACCCCCCCCCCCCCCCCCCTCCGACCCAACCATCCTTGATCCTAAGAAAGATCACACCGCAACCAAGACCTGTGACAGTACTTATTTTAAAGCCCTCCCACATTTTTAACAAAATTCCCTGAGCATGCAAACATCTATCACGCAAAAGAAAAACTCAGAAGACATCTGATGAATCTCCTAGACACAATAACATAATAGATCAAAGATTTGTAAATTTAGTTATTTGTATGTGTCGTGGACAATAGTAATTAAATTAAAAACATATTTTATTTCTTGTATTTATCTAGACCAAGCACCATATACAAAATTAAAACGTGATGCCTAGTTTCAGTTGACTGAGCAACCACCTCACTCATGGTAAAATGTGTGTCAGCATATAGTGCATTGAAACCCTGCAAAGTCTATACACAGTGGGTCCCACATTTGTTAGGACAGCTTGTATGAAATTCCAAACTGCAATGCTGTCTCGTGGCAAGCTGCAGTGATATAATCCCCGGAGTTTCAGAAACAGCTGTGAACACAATCGCAGTGCCAGTGTTGCTACAGCAGGCATTCTGGCTGTGAATGTAACAGTATATGTCGGACATCAAGATTTCTTGAATTTTCCAGCTTTTTTGGGCACAAATTCATTAAATTCAACCCAAATACCAAGAGGCAGGTTCCTGGTTGCTCGTCCATTATGACAATCCAGCCCACAAAGCAAAGATTGTGTACAAGTTTTTGACCACCAAATAGATCGGTCCTGGCTCACCTATCGTATTCACCAGATATGGCCCCAGCCAACTTCTGGTTGTTCCCCAACTTAAAGTTGGCAATCAAAGGACACTGTTATGATGGAGTTAAGGACATATAAGACAAGTTGACTGCAGTACTGAATACAACTGCAAAAAAGGACTACAGTGACTGTTTCATAGCACTTTTAAAATGATTTCAGTTGTGTTTTGATCCAGGGGGAGAATATTTTGAATAAACACAGTGATTTTGTGAAGGTAATCCATTACTTTTATTTTTCATTTTAACAGTCCTAAAAGAACTGGGCACAATGTGTACACAGCTGGGAGCTATTTATGAGAATGAAGGTGACTATCAGATACATCATCACAACTGCGTTCGTTACAAGTGCAACATGTCAGGCAGTTTACAAATGTAATACATTGTTTTCAGTGAAAAACATGGGAATATGTTTTCCATTTACATTGTTTTTCAAGTGACAACGTTGTCCATTATAGGCTGTACAATATTCAACTTTATTTATTAATGGTCTACACAGAAATTTTTATCATTATCAAGTAACTTACGAACATACCAAATCACAGATACATGAAACATAATGTACTGAACAGTAAACCCCATATCATTTTGTGATCAAACATCAAAATTATTCTCATGGTATGTTCACAGACAAGCTGAAGTACAAAACAGTTGTCCTGAAATGCAGCACACACACACACACACACACACACACACACACACAAAGTTGCCCCATGAGCGAACTAAATTATTTATGAGGTTGTCTCTTGCATTATTCTTACATTACCCTTAGATAATTTTTAATGTTGATTTTATTGTCAACTTGATTCTTCACATCATTTTTAAGAGGTCAAAGGTTTTTCACAGCTCAATACTTAAACCTTTTCTGTGCTACACAAAGGCTGAAAGGCGGATAACTTACGCTACTGCTTCTATTTGTATTAAATTTATGAATGTTATTGTGGCTTTCAAACTGTGGTAAGATGTTAACAACAAACTTCATTAACATGTAAATGTAATATGCAGCTGTTATCAGTGTGTCCAACTGTTGAAAGAGATTCTAGGTGGACACTAAACATTAACCTTCTTATATGCCTCTGTGTAATGGAGACTTTCATCATCACTGAAGAATAGCATTAGAATATAATGCCACTAGATATTCAGTGAAGCTGAGAAAAGGAAGTAACCTGTTTCACAGTTTTATCTCCAAAGTTTGCTATTATCTGTAGTGTAAAAGCTGCATAGCTTAGCCCTTTGTATCCAAAACAATATCAAAATGAAATTGGCAAAAGGAAACAATTGCTTTACAGAGGTGGTTGCCCCTTGGAACATAAATGTAAAATTTTTCACAAAATTAATCTGTATCATACTAAGCAATGAACATAAGATGAAAGAGGCAAAAGAAACAATCAGCTGTTTTAAAGATGTGGTTTCACTTTGGAACCACTGGGACATACAGTTTTGAGCCTCTCATCATTTCATGTGATATATCTGAGAGGTAATGTGCACTTTTCCTAAACAGAAACCCACACCTCAAAACTTCCATGAACTCATAATGCCTAAAACAAATTACAGTTCTAAATAAGAAGCAAAAATGGGTCTAAAATTTAGTTTTGTATCCTAAACGCATACTGTCCCAGTGGTTTAATTTCGATAATACAAAAGCAGTAATCCAAACCTAAGTTTACGTCACAATAGCTTAGATGTACTTACATTCACTGTTAATGATCTCCTCAACATGGCGAAAGGAAGAGAGAAAGAAGGTGGTTTCAGACAGAAGCCACGGGGCTCAAAGGGTTAAATGTTAAAATCTAAACATGACTTCTAGGTCCGTGTCAATATAAACACCGAAGAGGTTAGAATATTCTGTTTCATTGACTGATTTTTTCTCATGCACTCTTTTTTCTCATGTACTATTTATAACAGTGTCACCAGGACTTGTGCAATACAGATTTGCTTTTCCTGTGTTTTACCTAGTTCAGCTATTTCGATATACGAGGGCAGACCAATTAATCTTAACAGCAACAAAAGTGGATTTAGTGTCAATCCTTGTGCACCTGCAAAACAGACATGCACAGATATTGAAGTTTTCCAAGACAGCAAATAACAAGAAAATTTATGATGTTTCCAGGGGTTGGAGTATTTATCGAGCCTGAACACACAGATGGTTTCTACTTACATCTTTGACACTACAGCTTCCAGATATAATCACTTCAGCAAGAACTGTCAGTTTCACTACTAGCATCACAGAAGACAACACTTTCAAATGTCTAAATATGTTTGACAAAGAACTAGCTAATCATAATTAGATCAGAAAAAAGTCAAATGCTACGGTAAGGTATTCCCAACATAATGACAAATACCTTCAACACTGAGGTATCTGGCAAGGAGACAGATAGCTGTAAATGAAAGATTGAAAACTGTGTGGTACATCTACTAGATAAAAATAATAGCAACACAATGAAAGACTGTTCTGAGAAGCATGAAATGTGATCTGCGTACAAGTAACATGACGACAAAGATTTTTCAAAAGTGAAAGCAAATTGAATTTTCTATAATATAAGGGGTGACTGAAAAGTTTCCATTTGAGGGCATTGCTGCAGCGTACATGCAATGTTGCGCAACCAATGTGGAAGTGTAAGCACAGCATGTAGACAAGGAACCAGTGTCGCATTCGCGTCTTTCCAAAATGCATGTAGTAAATGCAGAAATGTGGCCTATGGAAACATTATTACCAAATGTGTACAAACAGAACCAACATGCTGTTATTCTTTTCTTAATTGCTGAGGGGCAAACATTGGTAGACATCCACCTGAGAATGACGAATGTGTATGGCGCAGCATGTCCGTCAAAAACCACCATTGTGGAATGGTGTGGCAAGAGGTGCTGCTGCTTCATGATAATGCACATTCCCATATCACAAATGTCGTGATGCAGAAGTTATGCCAGCTCAAGCAGGAGACACTTAAGCACTTGCCCTGTAATCCTGAACACTCTCCCCATGTGATTATCACACCTATGGTCCCTCAAAAAAGGCCTTGAAAGCTCGACAATACCTGTTGTATGAGGAAATGCAGCAGGCAGTTACAGACTTATTCATGCAGCAGGACACAATGTTTTATCAAATTGTTCGTCAGTGGGATGATTGCCTCAATAATTTTTCACATTATTTTCCCAAAACATCAAAAGAAAAAAAGTATTTGGTCATTTCTCACTCAAGAATGCACAACTTTTTCTGACATCATCACTGCAAAACTGTCATCCTCCTTCCACTCCAAACATCCTCCTGGAGTCAAAACACACCACAGAAGCCGCAACAACATGGTTGTAAGGGGGATTTCAAAGTCAAAAATTTCTATTCTACGATTATGTCCAGAGCTACTGTAGTGCTTCGAGAATTTCCGCATAAATTCTAGAACCACTTGGCCTTCCTCTGCCTTGAGCCCAAGATATTTTAAACAGAAGTGTGAGAAGACGAATCCGACCTACTGCGCATTGCGTGTTTGTGTGTGCAGGTCTAAAAACAGTCACGAGCAAAACGTGGACGCGGAGGCCGAACGGCGGCTGACAAGTACCTGCTGTACGACCCATAGTGTATGTGTAGAGAAGAGCCCGTGCTATTCTTTGCTGGTTTAGTGACAGTGATGATTGTTAAGGACAAATGAAAAAATGAGATTAGACTTTTAAGTAATTCGTGTGTTGGACTTGCTAGAAGCATGACATGTACATATTTTCAAGTGGTTATTAAACCAACCCTGTTGTAAATGTATTTTAATAGTGTCTAATGTTTGACGACTTGGTTGACTCGCAAGAGTTCGAGTATTTATTTGAGAAATGGTGAATTTGTTTCTTGTGGAAATTGAAATATACCATGACCGAACTAAAAGTATTCTTCGAGTACCAAATAATTTCGCAAGAGTAGAGAGAGAGAGAGAGAGAGAGAGAGAGAGAGAGAGAGAGAGAGAGAGAGAGAGAGAGAGAGAGAGATTCCCTTAACCACCATTATTTTTTGGAGAAGTTTTTGGAGATCGATGTGGCCGTCTAGCCAGAGATGAAGGTCAGCTGTGCATACCAAGTAAGCCAACCTATGGGAGAGGGCTGGGAAGTTTGCAAACCAGCTCCACATCGCTTCTTGTTGTCTAAAGCATTAGAACGTGGCGACCTACACAGGACCCAAAAAAAACGGGAATTAGAGACGCAAATAAGAAAAGGGGATGTTGCATGTTGCCATAGCAACCGAGTAAAACAAGATGAGAAAACCGTTATGAGAAATTTGATTTAGCCCAGAAATCAAAGGAAAAAGAAAATTTGTGAGTGCAGCAAAGGGAAAGACGTAGGGAAGTAATAACATTAAAAGAACGGAAAGAAGACCTTGATATATTAGACTCTGAAGTGGTACGATGAGAATAATTCAACTAAGAAGATTCAGTGTGGGGAGTATACAGGTCTCACACACATCGCGGCGCCACTGACATGGAAACCAACAACCAACGCCACTCGCACCAGTTGTTGTTCACTGATGCTGATTCTACATCACGACAATGCCGATGCAGAAACCAGCAACTGATGACACCGGCACCAGTTGCTGTTCACCAGTGCTGATTCCACACCCGCTTACCGACACAGCATAAAACTCTACACCGTGTGAGTGTAAAACAATAATTGTTTGAGTACAAAGCTGAATAAACTGTTCAATAGACTGTATTTGTGTATTTCTTATACTTAGAATTATTTTTTTAAATGCTCACGAGATCTAAAATTGGCAAAACCATGGAAACCGTACGGTTAGTTGGAGAAACTTCAAGACCAGCCATGGCAATGAAAGTGAGTAAGGTGGTGGCGGGCTGGTCTGAAATAGTGAATTTGATCAAAACTTTCAATGATAAAATAGATGACCGGAGGACAGATTCAACCGCCCAAAATGCTTCTTTAAGAATGGAACTAAATAAAACTTTAAATGCTCAATGTCTTAAATTAGATTCAGTGAATACTCAAATAATAAATTTTCAGAATGAAACTTAGTGGTTGTTAAGTGCTAAAGTAGATGAACAAAGTACGGAATTTAGCCATTTATGTGAAGGCATGGGAAATTTGAAAACTGAATTTGATGTTTTAACTACTAAAGTAGAAAATTTTAAAATATATTTGAAAGGTGAACTAACTAGTTCTCTATGCAGTCACATAAATCAACTGTTCACTGACTTTAATCAGAGACAGAACGAGCAATTTCAGGATTTGAAAAAGAAGTTTGCATTTGATATTGAAGATAAATGTAATAACGTAGAATCTGAACTTAGTGAGAAGTTAGGATAAATTCAAAATGTATGTAATGTTACATTTGATGCTGTAAAGCAAAGATTGCACAATTTGAGAGAGAGTATTGAAAAGCAGGATAAGTTAATACCAATAGTCCAATCGCAAACTGCATGGGTTAACACTTGAGTAGATAACATGGAAAGAAACTTTAAAGAGAAACTAGCAACCTCAGACTTAATAAATATAAGTACTCTGGAGGAACAGGTAGAGGAAATAACTGACCGAAAAGTTGCCACGAGAGTAGTCTCTGAGAATGTATCTCCTGTCTTATCTTCTGAACTCAATGATACCAAGAAACGTAGCCCATGTGGGTGAATTATGGAAAGAATTCAAACTTCGAACTTATTCAGGACAAGGTAGATAACAGGATGACTTCTCCTAACGTGGTATTGACTAGTGAGGTAATGACGGATTTACAATGGGGATCTAGATAATTCCCTAATTTTAAGCTGCATGGGAAAGTACATCCCACTCATTTTCTGAAAAGCTTGCCGAAGAACTCGGAAGATTCGAAAAAGATTGAATTTGTTGTTGGGTACCTTTTAAGGGAAGCCAAAGAGTGGGGTACTGTAAATATCGAGAACTTTTCTTCTTGGGGAAACTTCCAGAAGAAATTTAAGGAAAAATATTGGTCCGCTAGTGCGCAGGAAAAACTAATATCCGATTTATGGAACCCGAAGTATTACAATAATACATGGGAAACAATGACAAAGTATTTCAAAAGGCATTTAACACAGGCAAAGTACTTAGATAATCCAATGGAAGAAAAGGTGTTAGTTCGAATTTTAATCAGACGCTTACCTATCTATGCTAGAAAAGACATCTTGTGTAGCAGCTGGAAAACAGTAGAAGAATTGCTGTCCTTTGTGGACGCACTTGAGCCCTTAAATAAGGACCGCCACGAGAACGTACACCAAAGTGAAAAATCAGAATTACAAATGACATATTAATAATAATTAAAAGAGGCCAACTTAGCTAGAGTACACCAGCACAATAGAAATAATGGCTACGATAATTATCAGAAGAAGCATCCACCTTCGAATTTAAGTCCAGTAAATTCACAGGAATTTGTGCCACGTAATACTAGAGCACAAAGTAGTAACATAGTACCCCGATTTGGTAAGCAACCAGTGATCACTAATAATGGGGAAAACGCAGTGCGATCTGGATCCAGGGCCAGGGCTCAGTTTGTAGAGATACACCAGGAGGCCTGGTTCATAATAAGTATGTTAATTTCACGCACAAAATACCTACAAAAGAATGGTTGTTACTGGGAGAACCAAGCTTGACTACTAGCAATCCACAACTAATAATAGCAGTAACCGTGAAGACTTCTGAAGTTAACATATTTATAGACTCAGGAAGTGAGGTGTCACTCATTTCTAGCACGTTCTTTAACACATTACAGACTATACATCACTTACTGCTGTTACCAATAACTGGTTCAAATGGCTCTGAGCACTATGGGACTTAACATCTGTGGTCAACAGTCCCCTAGAACTTAAAACTACTAAAACCTAACTAACCTAAGGACATCACACACATCCATGCCCGAGGCAGGATTCGAACATGTGACCGCAGCAGTCGCGCTGTTCTGGACTGAGCGCCTAGAACCGCTAGACCACCGCAGCCGGCACCAATATCTGGAGTTTACATAGTTGGTGTAACTGGTACGAAAAGTAACGTTGTGAAACATGAAACCCAAGTGAACTGCCACATCAGAAATATCAGATTTCATCCAATACTTTTAGCATAATAGTAGAAAATCTTAATAGGGATGTTTCATTTGGCCTAGATTGGTTATTAGAATTTAACGTCGTATTGAATTTCGAGGAAAATCTTTGTTTTGGTTAAGATGACAGTAAATGTTGGATACCATTTGTAACCGATAATTACATTGCAAGACAAAGAACTGAATGTCAATGTTTATGATTAACTGCTACTGCACGATTGTCACCAGAGTTCGATAATGTAAATCGCTTATCATATCGAGCTGACATACAAAACAAAGTAAATGAATCTCTAATATTAACCAGTGATCTAAAACCAGATTTATATACAATTCTAATGGAACATGAAGTAGTATTAACCTTACATCAGTGATTACAGATGTAAGATTAAAATCAAAGGTGAAACTCCATTTTTCTGTAAGCCATACCCAATACTGGTAAATTTGAAAGAGGCAGTTAAGGAGGAAATTGACAAAAGATTGACAACAATATAATAGAACGTAGTTCTAGCATCATGAATAACCCTTTTGTGGTGGTAAAAAAGGTTACAGGAGGTGTGCAATTAGTGCTAGACGCACATACATTGAATAAGCATATAGAACAGAATGAGACAGACCAATTAACATCAATGAATTATTATTCAAGTTTTAAAAAGCAAGGTTTTTTAGCATGATGGACCTGATGGCGGGATATTTGCAAATTAGGCTACCTCCTGAATCGAAGAAGTATACGGGGTTTCTGTTCGATGGTAAATCATATCAGTTCAACGTGTTACCATTCGGACTAAATATCTCAGTATCCATATTTATACGTGCCCTGGATGAGGCATTAGGAAGAGATTTATTGAACGATTTAATAATATGTGTAGATGATATCGTCATAATCTCAGCTACATGGGAAGAACACTGTCTAACCTTGAGAAAAAGATATTACAGTGAAATTGTATAAATTGCACTTTGCACGACAAGAGCTTAAGTTTCTAGGGCATATTGTGGGGTTGCAGGCAATTAGACTGGATCCTGAGCGCATAAAAGCTATTAAAGAATGTCCACTCCCTAGAAATGTAAGACAGTTGAAGGGATTCATAGGAATGGCCGGATACTAAAGACGATAGATACGAGGTCAAGAACTGAACGACCCAAGAATTTTACGTTTATTAAAAAAGCGAATACTGTGGGTTTGGGATCAAGATGCAAATGATGCATTTGAAAATGTAAAAAGAGCACTGGTAGAATCACCCATATTACATCATCCAAGTATTGGTGAGCCATTTAAAATTTCAACCGATGCGCCTGATTATGGTATCGCAGCAGAATGTTTTCAAGGAGGGTGGTGTCTAGATAATGTAAATCATAGATCCATAGCTTTTGCTAGCTGCAGTCTTAATAAACAAGAATTAAACTACACAGCTACTGAAAAAGAATTATTGGCAATAGTATGGAGTATCCAAAAATTCCAAACACTAGTATGGGGGTCAGAAACCCATGTCTATACCGATCATCATGCTCTATCTTTTTTAATGAGTAGTCAGTTGTTACATAGTAGATTAATAAGATGGATGTTGTTCCTACAGGAATATGACCTTAGGATACAGTATGTGAAAGGTTTTGAGAATATTATACCGGATTTTTTGTCTAGGTTACCAGTAGGCATGGAAGAGTTAAAACAGATGGAGGGACCCGGTGTAATTTTTGCAATTAATTTTATGACAGTAGAATATCCGCACACCAGGGTACAAGAGATGGCCCAAAGAATAACAGAAAACATCCATCATAATCCCTATATTTTACAGAAATGTTTGCTATGTGTATCAGGAATTCCTTAGCTCCTAATCAAGCAGGAAAATGGAAAATTACTGGGCATAATTTGTTTTGGAGAGACAGTATAACATCGCAACGTCAGTGCATTTGCATTCCGAAGTTAATGGAAGACAAAATTCTGTGGTATATTCATACAGGATATGGACACTTTGGAACAAAAAAGTGTATAGCTCATATGAATAAGTTCTATTATTTTAAGAAGCTAGGACATAATGTAGCATCTTTAATTACGACTTGTGAAATTTGTCAGAAGGTAAAAGAGAGTAACACTCATGCTAAATACAAAATGTATCCAATTATTCCTAAATCGTTACAGGATCTTACAGCACCAGATTTTTTTGGACGAGTTCCTAAAGGAAAAGGAGGAGTGTCAGACATTTTGGTCATCACAGAGTGCTGGTCAAAATATGTTAAATTATATCCTATCAAAAGAGCAAATACACGGACAGCTATACACTGTTTGCAGCATTACTTTCTAAAGGTGGGAAAACCAAAAAGATTTCTCACAGGTAATGGACCACAATTTGTTAGTAATGAATTTAAAGAATTTCTATTCAACAAGTATTAATATCCAACTATAGCCGATCTTCGAATCCGTGTGAACGAGTTATGAAAGAAATTGGGAAATTATGCCACCTACTGCCCTGAAAAACATACTTTATGGGCAACAAAAATTAGAGACTTTGAACTTACTTTGAATGAATTACCATATTTATCAACTGGATTAACACCTATGAAAGTAATAGGCAAACCCATTGTACGAGAACCTCTCATTAAATGTTTTACTTGGCCTGGACAACTTACTGTCAACTACAAACTGAATCAGGAAATAGTTTCTAGAAATTTAGGTAAAAAGGCACAACAAAGAGTGAGTAAGCATAATGAGAAAGCTGTAGAACCGCAGTACAAGGTCGATGATCTAGTCCTTGTGAAACAGCATCTTCAGAGCTCTGCCCTGAAGAAAGAGAGACTTAAGTTTTTCCAAAAGTATGAAGGACCATACCGGGTTCAAACGGTAATCCATCCCAAGACATTATTTTTAGTGAATACTACGACTGGGTCAGAAAAAGGAAAGTACAATGTAAAGGACATAAAGTTGTACATCTCCCAGGAACGTTAACATTCTGTGTTAACAGGCGGAGTGACGAGCATCAGATCCCGAGTTGTTTTCGGTGTTTCTTCTGTAATAAAATTGTCCTGGACCGAATTCCCCCAACTTTTTACACTATTCTATCATCCCCCACTTGGAGGTTATTAGAGAAACATACCGGCGAGAAATTGTGATTGTGTCACCCAAAATTGCTCCTGGTATGTGACCGAGTCATCCTTCGTTGTTAGAGGGTTGCGCCCGCTAGGAATCTTGACTGCGCCTTCCTTGGTTATTCCAGGTGTGCCCCTACCTGTTCTCATGACTCGTCCCAGCTCGCCCCCACTTATCCTGACTTTACTAGGTGGCAGCATGAGATGGGAGTTGGTAAGCGCATTATCTCTGAAATAAGATAGATTAAATCTGCCTCGACAGTCATTCTCTCCTGTGGTTTCAATTGTAATATCGACAGCAGCCAACGCAGTCTCCACATATAGTTAGGTTTTATTTTTGCCTAAATTAGTCCTTGTAAGTAATCTCTTCACCAGTTTTCTGCGGAAATTTGTGGGCAGAAGTCTGGGTGAAATCGAGGTCATTAAATTTGTATATTCTATTAATATGAATCATAATTACAATGATTCCAAAAATAGTTTTCTTAAAAGCTGCCTGGTAATCCTTTTTTTGTCACATAGTTTTATTAAGTAGGGAGAACCACACCCGGCACATAACTTTCAAAATAGGAGACTAGGAAGGCATGGAACATTCGATGACGTAGATTATGCTTCAGAGTCACCCGTTGCCACTGACTTTTTGCCTCAGCAGTCTATATCCATTGTGTCTTATAGCCACTGTGTCTGACAGTCTGGAGAGATCCAGGTCCTCAGTGGATGCCAGAATTTCCACCCCATCCTCAGCCGCAGAGTTTGTAGGTAGAGGTGGTGTGGGTGCCACTGCAATTTCCTAGGTCTTAGGGGTTTTCTTTTTGGATTTCTCTCGCTGCTCCTTGGGTTTCCCTGGCTGAGAAGACTCCACTGGCTCAGTCTCCAGGACTACGACCAGCTGCTTTTGGGCTCTTCAGCCACTGGCAGGTGTCATCTCTCCCACTAGAAGAAACCTGGGAAGGGAGTTACTCAAGGGACCACTTCCTAGCGAAAGAAGCAGAAGAAGACTTACGCTTCTCTGGCTTAGAAATGGGGATGGATGTCCCCGAAGGTTTGGGGGGGGGGGGGGGGGGGGGGGGGGGTGGGGTGGGGGGGGGGGGGCGTATTGCTCCCAAAGTAGGCTAATGCTGCAAGAACTGTTTTAGTGGCGGCGTAAGACAATGTCATATACATAGGATGCAGGCATTCAAATTTTCTCTTAGCCTCAGTGTAGGTCAGTCGGTCCATGGTCTTGTACTCCATGATTTTCCTTTCTTTCTGGAGAATCCTGCAGTCAGACGAGCAAGTTGAATGGTGCTCTCTGCAGTTGACACAGATGGGAGGCGGGGCACATGGAGTATTGGGATGTGATGGACGTCCGCAATCTCGGCATGTGATGCTGAAAGTACAGCGGGAAGACATACGGCTGAACTTCCAGCACATAAAGCACCGCAAAGGGAAGGGATACAGGGCTTTACGTCACACCAGTAGACCATCACGTTGACCTTCTTGCGCAATGTATCACCCTCAAAAGCCAAGATGAAGACACCAGCGGCAACCTCATTATCCTTTGGACCCTGGTGGACGCACCGGATGAAATCTACACTTCACCGCTCTAAATTGGTGAGCAGCTCATCATCGGACTGCAAACGAAGGTCTCTGTAAAATATGATACCCTGGACCATATTTAAGCTCTTATGGGGCGTGATGGTTACAGAAACCCCCCCCCCCCCCCCAGCTTGCCACAAGCGAGTAACTCCTGTGACTGGGCAGAGGATGCTGTTTTGATCAAGACTGACCCAGACCTCATTTTGGACAAGCCCTTCACCTCCCCGAACTTGTCCTCTAAATGCTCAATAAAAAACTGAGCCTTCATTGTCATGAAAGATTCCCCATCAGCTCTTGAGCATACAAGGTACCGGAGCGAATAAGATCCGCTGCCATCCTTAGCCTGACATTCCTCCCATTGTGTGGCCAGGGAGGGGAATGATTTGGGGTCGTACTTCCGTGTGCTGAATTGAGCTCGTGATCGCTTAGAGACTGCTGGTGTTTCACACCACCAAGAGATGATGGACTACGCTTCATCGCATGTCATCTGCCCTGATGCCACCCACTCTGACCAGGGGCCCTCTCCACGGGCACCACCCAGCTGCAGCAAAGGCCTCCTGGCAGGATGGCCATTGCCAGGAGTCCCGATGCCCCAAGGGGAGTTAACGGCGCAGGCATCAGCAGAGTGACCCGTGTGTGGTCAGGGGGCTACAAGCAACAGGGTACATGGCGGCCCCACCACAACAGACTGGCTACCGTGCTGGATATCAGGTGCATCAGCATTTAATGTCCCATTTCCTTCCCACGAAGATTTTTGTGAATTTTGTAAACTGTTCTACACTTATTTTTCACACAGGTAGCAACCGGACCTCATTCTTCAGCTTATGCACAACTTATCGCAACAACTTTCCACCACCCAGGAGACCATGGTGGCACGCTTGCACTGCAGGAGGCAAGCCTGAATGCCGCATACAGCCACTGCACATCAGGATGCCACCCCGTCACCCTTTCTGGTGCTTGATCAGAAAGCGGATCTTGGAAAAACTATATCCAGCACCTGCAGCAACAACACACTATGTGTCAGATTTCATGTGGTGCTGAATGAAAATTATTTTTACTATCGTATGTTGGCCCCACCGTATTTCAAATTCTTTATAATCTCTCACCTACATGTAAACCTTTGACTTTCTATTCTGATATTAAGGAAATGTTTGAAAATGTTTCGAGTCTCTAGTTCGTGGTGCTACTGCTGCCAGAGACAGATTTTTTTCAGTGTTTCAATTACTTGACCTGACTCTGAATTTTAAATTTCATTGTGAATACGATTAAATTAAGAAACATTACGTAGATTCACTAATTCATGACATGATTATCACACACTCCCATGACAGTAAATTAAAGAAGGTCTTGCTTAGTTTAACAAATCCACCTTTACAAGACTGTCTGCCATTGATTTGTGAATACAAACAAATGCATGTATATGCTGAAGCAATACAGTGTGAGGACATTTATGTCTTCATTACACCTTAACAGCTGGCACGGCTATGCGATCAGCATGGCCAGACACGTGAAACACAGGCTCTGCCAGACACGTCAAACACAGGCTCTACATGTTACTCAACTGAACCATTCAGTAAATAAGTTTTGAGATTTTGAACTATAATTGCAATTTTCCAGTGAAAGAACAATTTTCAACATGTAATGTATAAATAATTTATGAAACAGATTAGATTTGTAGTTGCAAATCCAAATAAAGTGATGAATTTACTAGGACTGAATCACTTCAGTATATTGGGAGTCACCGTTTACGTGGGAGCAAATCAAACTCAAACTGACATTCTAATTGGAAAGTGAAATCTACTGTTGAAAAAACATGATGATATTTTTCTGAAATAAACAGCATATAAAAGGTTGCAAGGCACATGTTATGCTGAAACTGAATGCAGTGGCAAAATCTTTCAAATCACACAATATCCCTTGTGCGTTGAAAGGCAAAGTAAAGCAGGAACTCTACCATCTTTAACACAATCAGATTATAAAAAACATAACCAGCAACCAATGGGCAAATTCGATCACAGCTGCACAGAAACCGAAAGGCTCACTTCGCATCTGTGGAGATTTCGAAGCAACTGTTAATTCTCAATCTAAATCCCCAAACGGGATAATTTTTCGCCCATGAAAAAACTCGACAGACCACATAATGTCACTCACAGCCTACATACTACAGACTTCCACATGAATTTAAAAATATCAACTGTATTTATATATATCTCAGCGACTTGCAACACAGTCTGAAGAGACAGTCTTCTCTGCACTCATTAAAATAATCCCAAACAGAAAACCAGTCCACCTTTTTAATACACTATATGATTAAAAGTATCCGGACACTCCCAAAAACATATGTTTTTCATATTAGATGCATTGTGCTACC
Source organism: Schistocerca piceifrons (assembly GCF_021461385.2). Lineage (NCBI taxonomy): Eukaryota > Metazoa > Arthropoda > Insecta > Orthoptera > Acrididae > Schistocerca > Schistocerca piceifrons. Next base: position 552,714,875 of record NC_060143.1, read on the forward strand.
ACCTACTGCCAAGTACTCCATATCAGCAACCTCAGTAGTCATTATACATTGTGTGAGAGCAGAATGGGGCACCCCGAGGAACTCGTGGACTTCGAACAAGGTCAGGTGAGTGGGTGTCACTTGTTTCGAACGTCTGTATGCGAGATTCCCACACTCCTAAACATCCCTAGGTCCACTCTTTCCAATGTGATAGTGAAGTGGAAACATGAAGGGATACAAACACCACAAAAGCGTACAGGCCGACCTCATCTGCTGACTGACAGAGACAGCCGACAGTTGAAGAGGGTGTAATGTGTAATAGGCAGACATCTATCCAGACCATCACAAAGGAATTCCAAACTGCATCAGGATCAACTGCAAGTACTATGACAATTAGGTGGGAGGTGAGTAAACTTGTATTTCATGGTCGAGCAGCTGCTCGTAAGCCACAAATCACCCCGGTAAATGCCAAACGCCGCCTTTCTTGGTGTAAGGAGCACAAGCATTGAACGATTGAACAGTGGAAAAATGTTGTGTGGAGTGACGAATCACGGTACACAATGTGGCGATCTGATGGCAGGGTGTGGGTATGGCAAATGCCCGGTGAACGTCATCTGCCAGTGTGTGTTGTGCCAACAGTAAAATTTGGAGGCGGTGGTGTTATGGTGTGGTCATGTTTTTCAGGAGGGGGCTTGCACCCCTTGTTGTTTTGCATGGCACTATCACAGCACAGGCCTACATTGATGTTTTAAGCACATTCTTGCTTCCCACTGTTGAAGAGCAATTCAAGGATGATGATTGCATCTTTCAACACAATTTACACCTGTTCTAATGCACGGCCCGTGGTGGAATGGTTACACGACAATAACATCCCTGTAATGGACTGGCCTGCACAAAGTCCTGACCTGAATCCTATAGAACACCTTTGAGATGTTTTGGAATGCCGACTTCACACCAGGCCTCACTGACCGACATCGATACCTCTCCTCAGTATAGCACTCTGTGAAGAATGGGCTGACATTACCCAAGAAACCCTCCAGCACCTGATTGAACGTATGCCTGAGAGGGTGGAAGCTGTCATCAAGGCTAAGGGTAGGCCAACACCATATTGAATTCCAGCATTAGTGACGGAGGGCGCCACGAACTTTTAAGTCATTTTCAACCAGTTGTCTGGATGCTTTTGATCACATAGTGTAGCATGCTTGCTCGCAGGTCATTTTGAATCATACTGGGCAACAGGACAAGCTCTTCAAAGTTGCTAAACAATGAACTACCTCAGGGATCTGTTCTCACCCCACACCTGTTTAACCTGTGTATCTCCGCTATTCCAGAAACCAGATCTCTTAGGTTTGGATAAGTCAAAGACTACATGCTGGCAATGGTAGATGGCGATGGAAACCAAATCCCACCAAAACAGAGATGGCTTGCTTTCATATGTACAACAGAGCAATGAATAGAGAGCTCCAGGTCCGTTTTGCTGAATACACTACTTCATCACAATGTGCAACCAAAATATCTAGGGGTTACATTGGACCGGGCACTGCCCTACGAAAAGCATTTTGAAACTACTGCAGTGAAGATACAAACTAGGAACAACATTATATATAAACTGTATGGAACACCCTGGGGGGGCAGTGGTACACTAAAATCAATTCCCATTGAATGGCTGCCATATTGCACCACATAGTGGACACTGTGCCTCCCACCTCTCACCAGCCTACAGAAGTCGACATGGCAAATGTTTGACCAGCTGCCTCTCACCACAGTTTGTGTAGGTTTCTCGTGGTCCCATAGGAAACTGCCATGGGGAGCAACATACTTGCACTAACCAAACACACATGTTGGCACGCAACGAAGCAGGACACTCATGAAGCCCCCCTCTCCAACCTAGGAGAGACATGTTGTGTACCAAGCTTAAGGGCACACAACAAATACTATGAGAGTCCACAACCACACAGGCACAAATATTCGTCTGGGGCATCTTAGTTCTGAGCAGCAACCTCAAGAAGGCTCTCGTGAAAACACAGCTCCCACAAGGGAGGGAATGCTGCTCAACGTAGTCGCCGTGGATGAAAGAAAACCCAGTGCATCCATCGACCACAGAACCATCGGTGTAGACTACATCTCCATCGCGAAACGAGGCAAAAAGAGCCAGGAATTGTTGACGAAGACTGGCAGGTGTAACGGAGTTGCAGGACAAATCCAAGCAAAGCTGCAAGTGAGGGAGGGACCAAGGAGGGGTAGAAGAAGAGGGCCGGAAGGATGGAGGAAGGGGAGAGGACTCTAGTGACGAGAGAAGGGAACGAACGCGGACCGCGATCGGGAGACCCGACCTAGGCCGCCGTAGTGGAGAGGGGAGTGCAGAAGATGGAAAAAGGAGCCTGCAGTTTGGGTGGTTGGGAGAGGCATGGATGCGGGCGATGTACAACGCAAGCAACTGTTGTCGGCAGAATCGTAGGGGAGGGATTCCAGCTTCTACAAGAAGGCTAGTCACTGGACTAGTGCGGAAGGCACCTGTCGCCAGTCTGACGCCACACTGGAGAATTGGGTCGAGGATCTGCAACGTTGAAGGTGCTGCCGAGTCGTACACCACGCTCCCGTAGTCGAGACGGGACTGGACTAAGGCCTTATAGAGCTGGAGGAGGGTTGTTCATGCAGTCCCCCAAACGGTGTGGCTGAGGCAGCGAAGGATGTTGAGATGCCGCCAGCACTGTTGTTTAAGCTCGCGAAGATGAGGTGTCCAAGTGAGCTGAGCATCAAACAGCATGCCAAGGAAGCGATGCGTCTCCTCAATACAAAGAAGTTCATTAGCAAGGTAGAGTCCTGGATGGAGGCGGACCGTTAGACGACAACAGAAATGCATCACTTGGGTCTTAGAAGCTGAGAACCGAAAACCATGGTTGGATGCCCAAAAATGTGCCTTATGGATAGCTCCCTGCACCCACCGTTCAGCGACACTGATGCTTGGGGAACTGTAATAAAGACAAAAGTCATCGGCATATAGAGAGGAACAGACCGATGAGCTCACCGCAGCCGCAAGACCATTAATCACCACCAAAAAGAGGGGAACACTGAAAACCGAGCCCAGTGGGACACCATTCTTCTGAATATGAGGAGCTAAAATAAGTGCCAACTCTAAACTGAAAGGAGCGATTGCAGAGAAAATTCCGTAGAAAAATCGGAAGTGGACCCCGTAAGCCCCATTCGTGCAGCGTAGCAAGGATATGATGGCGCCAGGTGGTATTGTACGCCTACCGAAGATCAAAGAAAACTGCAACTAGATGTTCTCGCTGAGTAAAAGCTGTGTGAATAGCCAACTCTAGCGAGACTAAATTGTTGATCGTGAGCAGCCCTGACGGAAGCCCCCCTGTTGCTGGGCTAAGAGGCCCCAAGCTTCGAGGATCCACATGAGCCGCCGACTCACCATCCGTTCCAGGAGTTTGCACATAACATTGGTAAGGCTGATAGGGCGATAGCTATCAACCACCAGCGGATCTGCACCCGGTTTCAGCACTGAGATGGTAATGCTATCCTGCCAACGAGTTGGGAAAACACCCTCCATCCAGATGCAGTTAAACAGGGCAAATAATTCACCCTGACAGTGTGCCGAGAGATGGCGAAGAAACTGGTTGTGAATTTGGTCTGGACCTGGAGAGGTATCGGGGCAAGCTGTAAGGGCACTTTGGAACTCCCATTCACTCAATGGGGCGTTGCATCGTTCCCAACGGTGTGTACAAAATGACAACTTCATATGCTCAGCCTGCTCTTTAATGGTGCGGAATTCTGCGCTGTAGCCTGCTGTCACGGAAATACGAGCGAAGTACTCTGCCAGATGTTTGGCGATGGCAATTGGGTCAGTACCAAGTGTACTCCGAAGAGAAAGGCAAGGGACAGACGCATGAGGGCGAAAGCCAAAAATGCGCCAAAGCCGCAACCACACCTGAGATGGGAACGTGCGAGAACCTATGGTGGCAACGTATCGTTCCCAACAGTCCTGTTTGCTCCCCTGGATTAACCGCCGAGCCTGGGCCCGCAGCCGTTTAAAGGCAACCAGATTCTCTAGGGAAGGATGACGCCGGTGTCATTGCAGGGCTCGCCGGCGGTCCCGGATAGCTTCTGCAATCACTGATGTCCACCAAGGGATTGACTTACGCCTTAGGGTACTGGAAGAGCAGGGGACAGTTGCATCAGCAGCAGAAACAATGGCCATAGTGACCTTGTCCACCGCCAAATCAATGTCACCAGGAAACGGAGTGATGGCCATAGTAGCTGAGGTGTAGGCTGCCCAATCAGCTCCATGAAGACACCATCGTGGCAGCTGGTAAGGGGGTTGGGATTGAAGAAGAGAAACCAGGATAGGAAAGTGGTCGCTACCACAGAGGTCGACACGGACCCTCCAAAGGAGGTATGGAAGAAGACCTGGGCTACTAAGAGATAGGTCAATGGCTGAGTATGTGCCATGAGTCAAGCTAAAATATGTGGGAGCACCAGTATTAAGGAGGCAAATGTCCTGCTCTGCCAAGAGAGCCTCAACGTTCCTACCCTGGCCCGAGATCTGGGCCCCTCCCCATAAAGGGCGGTGGTCGTAAAGTCCCCCAAAAGGAGGAATGGCAGGGGGAGCTGGGCGAACAAGGCAGCTAGGTCGGCAAGAGGGACAACCTCATCCGGGGGAAGGTAGAGGGAACAGACGGTAAGCTCCATTCCTGCCCAGATTCGAACAGCCACAGCCTAGAGAGCCGTGTGAAGTGGCACTGGGGCACTAGGAACAGTTAGGCCTCAGAAGCGCTTCCTGCCACCGACTGTGAAGTAGCCTGATCAACTTTCATAGGAGCTGCGGGTCGAGCACCATCTAGCTCCTGAGGGGACGCTAGATGCTCCACATCATCTTCAGGTGTAGTGGTGAACTTTTCTGTCTCTATGTCCTTCTCCTTTTGCTTTTTCTTCTTTTTGGTAGGGTCCCATTTGTCCTTCGGTTTATCAGGCTGGGTGGGCTTTTCCGACCCAGTCTCATGGACCGAGGAAGACCTGGAAGCCCTACGGCCCCCAGGTGGCGGCTTTTTCAGCCACTGGCTGACATCTGGAGGGGCAGTTACTGTGGAAGGGAGGGCACCAAGCAATCCCTTCCGCACGAGGGGAGCCAGAGGAGGCGGACACTTCTCTGGTTCAGAGGTGGGGACCGAAGTCCCCAAAGGAGGAAGGTTTGTTACTCCCGATGTTGATAACAGGGGAGCAACGGAACAGGGTGTTCCCCCAACTACCTGGGGGGGGGGGGGGGGGGGGGGCAGGAATAGACGGCTGGGCTGCAGGGCCCGCAAAAAGCGGTTGAGCTTGGGGGCTCGTCGCCAGGGATGGCGATATCGAAGCTGCTGCAGCAAATGTCGATGAAATGCGTACAGGGTGAAGCCGGTCGTACTTGCGTTTTGCCTCTGTGTAAGTGAGCCTGTCCAAGGTCTTATACTCCATAATCTTCCGTTCTTTTTTGATAAACAGCGCAGTTTGACGAGCAAGGTGAATGTTTCTGTCCGCAGTTGACAGAAACAGGGGGCGGTGAACACGGGACGTTGGGGTGGGAGGCACGTCCACAATCCCGTCGGGTAGGGTTGGCGTCACATCTCAATGACATATGCCCAAACTTCCAGCACTTAAAGCAGCACATGGTAGGAGGGACGTAAGGCTTAACATCACATCGATATATCATCACCTTGACCTTCTCGGGCAGGGTGTCTCCCTCGAAAGCCAAGATGAAGGTGCCAGTGGCGACCCTACTATCTTTAGGTCCCCTGAAGACACATTGTACAATGGGGACACCGCGGCATTCCAGATTTGCACGGAAATCAAGGAGAATATGTTTCACCAGGTAATTTCGACCGCCATTCCTCCCCTGGTGTGGACAGGGAAGGGAACAATTGAGGGTCATACTATAAAGCATTGAACTTTCCTTTCTTAGAGACTCGTGCTTGCTCACTATTCGTATTTCGTTTCATGGTGGTCCCACGAGCAGCTAGGGGAAGGAATGTCCACCCAGACAGAGCCCCGCTTGCCTGGGTAAGCCTAATACAACCGGGGGGTGGCAGGTTCCCCAGAGGTCGCCTGCTACCAACTGTTGTACCTCAAAAGCCATGCGTCTCCTCGGCACGCAGCACATCTTGAGATTGAGTTTTTTTTTATAGAGGCTTATACCATCCTCACGACCCAGCCAGTTAAGCCAAGATCACCGGGCTCTGTACCGTACAATGTTCCACCGTCACGTCTTATGGTGGTCATTGAAGCACGCTCAGAGCTTAACGGTATTGAGGACTGGTGGCACTTCCCACTCCCCAGCTCAGGGACCCCGGCGTCACCAAGCCCGTACCCAGCAACTAAATGCAAAGCCCCCTGAGTGGGAGCGGACTGGTAAGCCGCAGTATGTCTGCCCTGGTAAGATCAGAGGATGGGTGTGTGTAGATATTACAAAGACAAAAGGTATAACCAGGGGAGAAAGACAGACAGCAACAGCTTGTAGTAGTGTTTTCAATGAAATGGTTTGGCTATGGATGAGCATCATTACTTCCCTGTGAGCTGGAATTCCTTTCTCAGAAGGAATGACGAAACATACTGGAGTGGAATGTAAGAGGTTCCTTGGTGGCATAAAACAACTGGACATTGCAATTGCGATAGCAGCTCTAAGTCTGCCCTGTGTGATATGCCACGCGAGTTCATTTGGTGAACAGACATATATTTCTTCAGAGGTACCAATAACCACCCTGTGTCAGTCAGCTGACTCCAGGTTGGAGAATCTGCTTCCCGGAATAGCCATTCTGGGGACAGGGACATCATATCCCCAGGGGCATCTTTCTGGGAGTGTTGTTAAGGAGGCCATACATATCCATACGGTGGACAATCTTATCCACAGGGATGCAGGTTTTCAACTAAGCACCCCCAGGAATCCGGCACTGGCTGCCATTAAATCAAAACAGGGAAAACAAGAATTGCCTATTCATCAAGTTACGTAACGCACTACTGAGATTTAGTTCAGCCTTTAACTGCAGGAGTACTGAGATGTGGTTCAGCCTTTAACCGCAGGAGTGTCCGGCGGCAGAGTCATTGTCCATAGCTCACATGTGGATGGCCTTTCCGCGGCTCCCAGCAGGGGGTATTAGGAGTGCCGCTTTCCTCCAACTAAGAGCATCTTCCCGCGCATGCAAATTGCCTGCTCCTGGCATGATAAATTTTGACACCGCTGCACGATTATCATCAGTCGCACATTGCAGCAGTGACAGCAGTAGCTACCACCACCTGATGATGTCGAGCAACTGCATCGATGAAATATTGTATGAGTTACACAATACGATCCGGCGGCAAACCCGAGAAGCATACTTGCAAGAGATCCGTCGGGAAAGTATAAAAAGTCACAGCTGGTACCTCTACGGGGAGGATATGGCCAACAACATACATGAGTTTGACAAGTTATGTAATAAGAGAGATAGACTGCTGTGCACTATGGCATTTTTATTGAGATGCCATGACAAGCAAACTGTGCCAACGTTTGCTAAATTTAAACATCATAATGAACCTGCAGCTGCTGTTAGAATTAAACAACCGGTGATTGCAGCCCTAGTGACAGAGGGGTACGCTATACAAGACAAGAACTGCACATGGTGTCCACAAAATTGCTATCAGTGCATCTGAAGATCTCTTTGAAACTCTCAGCGTTATCCTGGGATTAGGTAGACAGTGATACCTGGGTGCTAGCTGACTGGTCAAAACAATAAGCCAAGGTCGACCAAATGTCAAAGTATTCTTGTCTCCAGGCCCAACAGCAAGTAGGGAATGCACCTTGTCGACGCACCGTGTTTAATCTCACAGATAGAATCCTGGACAACACAGCTGTTGCAGTGCTCAAGAAAGGTTTAAACTATGCACCAACACCACGGACAGCTTCAATCCGAGATGTCATAGCTGGCATAGAACAGGCAATTTTGAAGCTTCCAAGTGACGTTGCAGAAGTCATTAGGAGGGACACCTGCCGTATTTTAACACGAACCTCACCAAGCAAGTTCAACATCTGCTCAGCTAGGAAGGCTCTAAGAGACTTGGAGCGGACAAAGAACTCATCATTTTACCTGCCGACAAAGGGAATGCCACCGTCCTTCTCTCACGAGTTGAATACAACAGCAAGATGAATGTGCCGCTCGACGAGCCTGCCTATCGCAAGCTAAGAGATGATCCGACTGGTAAAATCCAGAGGAAAAACTTTATACATCTTCTCAAGAAGAGTTCCATTCCTTCTAAAGTGACTAAAAGCCCACGCCAACAGGCTGCAGTTCCTCCAAGACAGTACAGCCTACTTAGGATACATAAGGATGGGACTCCTCTTCGCCCAATAGTGAGCAACATTAGAGCTCCTACTTACTTTCTGGCCAAACATCTTGCTACACAGTTGGGACCTCTCATAGGCAAGTGTGAGCACCATATCCGGAATTCAGAGGACTTCATAGGATGCCTGAAGACACTTCAGCTACAAGCGCCAGATGTTTTGGTTAGTTTTGACGTTCTATCTTTGTTTACAGAAGTACCTCTGCAGGACTCATTAGAGTTTGTCAGCAGCCAGTTTGAGAAAGATACTGTGACATTATTTAAATATGTGCTTACATCACCTTATTTCTTATTCAATGACGTTTATTTTGAACAAGTGGATGGTATCATCATGGGAAGTCCTCTGTCTCCCATGGTGGGCAACCAGTCTCAAACCTTCCTATTTCTGGCGGCATGTAGACGATACTTTTGTGGTGTGGCCCCACAGAACAGATTCGTTGGTTTGAAAGAGGGGGCAAGAGACCAAACTGCTAGGTCATTGGTCCCTTGTTCCGAATAAAACAATGCCACAAGTGTGAGAATAAAACAAAAAAGACTGACAACCAAAACTAGACTGACAACTCAAACAGGAATGAAAGGAAAAATCACAAGAACGATTAAGAGCAACAAGAAAACCACAGAAACGCAAGAAACGGGATGAAGAGATTAAAGCAACAAAGCAGATTACCAAGGCTGGCTGGGCATGAGAATAAAAAAGGAAGCCAGCCACTCTGTAACACATTAAAACCTCCACCCTAGAAGCACTAGGGTGCAGGACACAGAGGGCCAAAGGACATGCTCTAAAACTTAGATCAAATGATAAAACCCAGCCTCACAAATAAAACGTAAAGCTACACCAGCCGATGAGGCGTCGTCAGATAAAATTAGCGGCAACAAGTCCAGTAACTCAAGATTTCGTCACTTGGCAGTCAAGGTGGGACAGTGCACCAGAATATGGGCCATTGTCAACCCGGCACTGCGCTGACACTCAGGTGGGTCTTCACGGCACAGGAGGTAACTGTGGGTCACCGAAGCATGGCCAATGCGGAGCCGTCAGAGGACAACTGATTCCCTGCAAGAGGCCCGCATGGAACACTTCCACACATTCATAGTCTCCTTAATGACACACAGTTTGTTGTGTGTACTGTTATGCCATTTCGTCTCCCAAAGTCGAAAAACCCTACGGTGTAAGTCAGAACACAGGTCAAGTTCAGAGATGCCCATCTCCAGAAGCCTGTTTGGCCAGCCTGTCACCAAGTTCGTTGCCTGGGATGCCGACGTGTCCTGGGGTCCACACAAACACCACTGTACAATGTGACCATTCCAGGGCATAGATAGACTCCTTGGATGGACACTACCAAAGGATGGCGAGGGTAGAACTGGTCAATAGATTGTAGGCTGCTCGAGGAGTCAGTACAATGAAGAAACAATTGCGTGGGGTATGAACAGATATACTGAAATGCACGAGAGATGGCCACCAGCTCTGCAGTGAGTACACTGCAGCCATTGGGCAAGGTGAGCTGATCAACATGGCCTCTGTGAACGTAAGTGAAGCCAACATGACCATCAGCCATTGAGCCATCCGTGTAAACTACTTCAGAGCCCCGGAACACATCAAGAACCGTGAAGAAGTGACAGCAGATAGCAGCAGGAGTAACTTGAGTCCTTAGGGTCATGCAAAAGTTCCAGACGAATCTGCAGACTAGGTGTACACCATGGAGCGTATGTGGATGGACCTGGATGGGAGGTGGTAAAGGGAAGGACTCCAGTTCAGCCAGAAGGGATCACACGCAAACTACAATTGTTAGCCCTGACCTGACCTGGGCCACCGATGCGGGAGATGAACTGCCGCAGGTGGAAAAAGGAGACGGTAATTCAGATGCTCAGGAGAACTATGCATGTGGGCAGCATAACTGGCGAGTACTTGTGCATGGTGGATCTGCAAGGGAGGAACTCCAGCCACCACCAGGACACTGGTCATTGGACTCGTTCTAAAAGCTCCCGTCACTAGGTAAATGCCACAGTGGTGCACTGGGTCAAGTACACGCAATGCTGAGGGCAGTGCCGAACCATAAATCAGACTCCCGTAGTCAAGGCGGGATTGAACAAAGGCATTGCAGAGCTGCAGCAGAGTAGAGCGATCTGCACCCCAGTTGGTGTTGCTCAGGCAGCAGAGGGCATTGAGGTGCTTCCAGCACTTCCACTTAAGCTGACGAAGGTGAGATAACAAACTCAATTGAGGATTGAAAACCAGTCCTAAGAATCGATATTTCTCCACTACAGTGAGTGGATAGTCATTAAGGTAATGTTCTGGTTCCGGCTGAACGGTATGACGCCGACAGCAGCCAAAAACTGGAAGCCGTGTGCGAGAGCCCATGACTGCACCTTGTGGATGGCTCCCTGTAGGTGCTGCACAGCAACACCAGTACTGGTGGAGCAGTACGAAATGCAGAAGTCATCTGCATACAGAAAGGGTGAGACGGACGGCCCTACAGCTGCTGCCAGACCATTAACGGCTGCTAAAAAACAGTGATACACTCAATACAGAGCCCTGCGGGACCCCATTCTCCTGGATATGGGGGGAACTATGGGAGGCACCAACTTGGACACGGAAAGTAGAGAGCGACAGGAAATTCTGGATAAAAATTGGGGGCGGGCCTCACAGACCCCACCTGTGTAATGTGGTAAGGCTATGATGTTGCCAGGTGGTGTCACACACTTTGCGTGGATCAAAAAAAGATGGCAAGATCTGCAAAAGGCTGTTCGGATGGCAGACTCGAGGGGGACAAGATTATCAGTGGTAGAGCACCCCTGGCGGAAGCTGCCCTGGCATGGAGCCAGTAGGCCCCGTGACTCCAGGACCCGACCCAACTGGCAACACACCATATGTTCCAGCAATTTACAGAGAACGTTGATGAGGCTGATGGGCCAATAGCTACCAACATGAAGCGGGGTTTTGCTGGGTTTGAGAACTGGAACGATGGTGCTCTCCTACCATTGCAATGGAAAGACGCCATTGCACCAGACCAGGTTGAAGATGATGAGGAGGAGATGGTGCTTGTAGTCAGACGAGAAATGTTTAATCATCTGACTGTGGATCTGATCCAGCCCAAGACCTGTGTCAGGACACTGAGCAAGTGCGCTGAGGAACTCCCACTCCGTAAATGAGGCGTTATAGGATTCACTGTGGTGTGTAGTGAATGACAGGACTTTCCTTTCCATCCACCATTTGAGGGTATGAAACGCTGGGGGGTAGTTCACCGACACAGAGGCTCTAGCATAGTGCTCGGCAGTAGCGTTTGCGTCGGTACATAGCACGCCACTGACGGTAACGGCACGGACACCTGTTGGGGTCTGGTAGCAGAAAAGACGTCTGATCTTAGTCCAGACTTGGGAAGGTGACATATGGCACCTAATGGTCGACACATACCTCTCCCAAAAACTCCTGTTTCCATCATTTTATAAGCTTGCGTACATGGGCACGGAGCCGCTTAAAGGCTATCAGATGCTCTACGGAAGGGTGTCACTTATGTCGCTGTAGAGCTCACCGACAAATTGCCTCAGCGACTTAAGGCGACCACCAAGGGACTGTCTTTCGCTAGGGGAACCCTAAAGAGCGAAAGATCGCGTATCCTGCCGCAGAAACAATTGTACTAGTCACCTGCTCAACAATTACAATGATGTTACTATGTGAGGGAGTGTCAACGGTGATATCAGAGGTGAAAATTTCCCAATTCGCCTTGTTTACAGCCCATCTGGGCAGGCGTCCATGGGTCTGATGCCAGGTCAGTGACAGGAAGATGGGGAAATGGTCAATACCACACAGGTCATCATGTGCTCTCCGGTGGATAGATGGGAGAAGTCCTGGGCTGAAAATTCATAAATCAATGGCCGAGTTAGTACCTCGAGCCACACTGAAATGTGTGGCGGCTCCAGTATTTAAGAGGCAGAGGCGAACTGAGAGAGTAAAGTCCCGACATCTTTGCCTCGGCCAGTAAGCGTGGTGCCACACCACAAGGGGTTATGGGCGTTAAAATCTCCCAGGAGTAGGAAAGGTTTAGGGAGTTGATCAATCAGTGCAGCTAATGCATTCAGGGGTACTGCTCCATCTGGAGGAAGATATACATTGCAGACAGTTATTTCCTGCATCCTCCTCATTCTGCCAGCCACAGCTTCAAGGGGTTTGAAGGGGCACATGTTCACTACAGACCAAGTTTAGGACATATACGCAAACTCCATCAGACACTCTACTATAGTCGCTACGGTTCCTGTAATATCCCTTATAGCCGCAGAAGGCAGGGGTCCGCATTGCTGGGAACCAGGTTTCCTGGAGGGCAATGCAGATAGCAGGTGTAAAGCTCAACAGTTGCCATAGCTCACTCAGGCGGTGGAAAAAACTGCCGCAATTCCAATGGAGGATGACATCATCGTGAGACTGGGAAGGCATGGAACATTCAATGAGGCAGTTTACGCCTCAGGGTCACCTGCTGCCACTGACTTTTTGCCTCAGCAGTCTATATTAATTGTGTCTGACAGTCCGGAGAGATCCAGGTCCTCAGTGGATGCCAGAATCTCCACCCCATCCTCAGCCACAGAGTTTGTAGGTAGAGGTGGTGTGGGTGCCATTGCCTTGGTCTTAGGGGTTTTCTTTTTGGATTTCTCTCGCTGCTCCTTGGTTTTCCCTGGCTGGGAGGACTTCACTGAATCAGTCTCTGGGACCGAGAATGAGCATGAAGCCCTACGACCAGCTGGTTTTGGACTCTTCAGCCACTACCGAGTGTCATCATTCCCACTAGCAGAAACCTGGTAAGGGAGTGACCCAAGGGACCCCTTCCTGGTGAGAGGAGCTGACTGGTGTCCCTGATGGCTGGGAAAGGAGGGGGGGGGGGGCAGTGCTCCCAAGGTAGGTGGTGCGGGAGTAACAGGGTAGCGAGGGGGCGGTGGAGGGTAGGTGGGGCGGGGGGGGAGGGGGGGGGGAAGAGTTCCCCCCACCATCAAGGGGTCAGATGTAGCCTTCTTGCTCTGAGAGCCAACTGTAATACGCGGAACTGATGGGACAACAACTGTTCTCGTAGCAGCGGCGTATGAGGTGGTCATAGCCATATGATGTAGGTGCTCAAATTTCCTCAGCCTCAGTGTAGGTCAGTCCATCCAGGATCTTACATTCCATGATTTTCGTCTCTTTCTGTAAAATCCTGCTGTCTGGCGAGCAATGTGAATGATGTTCTCCACAGCTGACACAGATGGGAGACGGGGCACATGGATTATTGGGATGAGATAGACCCCACAATATTGACATGTGATGCTGGAAGTACAGCAGGGAGACATATGGCCGAACTTCCAGCACTTAAAGCACTACATAGGGGAGGGATATATGGCTTGACGTCACAGTGGTAGACCATCACCTTGACCTTCTCAGGTAATGTGTCACCATCAAAGGCCAAGCAAGACGAAGGCACTGGTGGCAACCTGGTTATCCCTCAGACCCCAACGGACGCGCCGGATGAAATGAATACCTCGCCGCTCTATATTGGCATGCAGCCTGTCATCAGACTGCAAAAGAAGGTGCATGTGGAATATAATACCCTGGAGCATATTTAAGCTCTTATGTGGTGTGATGGTAACAGAAACATCCCCCAACTTGTCATAAGCGAGTAATGCCCGTGACTGGGCAGAGGATGCCGTTTTTTATCAAAACTGACCCAGAGTGCATTTTGGACAAGCCCTCCACCTCCTCAAACTTGTCCTCCAAATTTTCCACGAAAACTGAAGCTTCATGGACATGAAAGGTCCCCCACCAACTCCTGTACATACGAGGTACCAGGGCAAATAAGCTCCACTGCCATCCTTAGCCTGGCGTTCCTCCCACGGTGTGGCCAGGGAGGGGAATGGCTTGGGGTTATATTTCTTAGCATTAAAGTTAGACTTTGCCTGCTTAGAGACTGCTGGCAGCGGACCACGAGCAAGAGGTGCCTTAGTATGCTTCATGGTGTGTCATCCGCCCTGATGCCGCCCACTCCGACCAGAAGGCCTCCCCACGGGCACCACCCAGCTGCAGCAAAGACCACCTGGCAGGATGGCCATTGCCAGGAGTCCTGATGCTCCCAGGGTGATAGGCATCTACTCCTTAGCATACGTGGCGAGCTAAAGGCGCAGGCATCAGCAGAATGATCCCTGTGTAGTCAGGGGGATACAACCAGTAGGGTACATGATGGCCCCACCACAACAGACTGGCTACCGTGTTGGAGTGTTGGATATGAGGTGCAAACAATTCCATGGTCATTGTCGGCACAGAAAACGACACTGCAGAGTGGGTGGAGGAAAACACACCCAGGATAGTCTCCTTGCCCAAGAGATGGAGGATGAGTGGGACTGCAATTCCACGACAAGAAAGATTAACAATGCATGATAGACATGATGCACCATGTAAGGCGCCCTTCCCCAATTGGCTCGCTCTTCGGGAAAATTTTGAAAAATGGTCATACCCTACAAGGGACATGCACATAAAGGCTTAAAGGTGAGACTCCTTTTAGTCGCCTCTTATGACTGGCAGGAACACCTAGGGCCTATTCTAACCCTCAGGCCCGCAGGGGGCACAGAACAGAGACATTACCTATTTTTCCCCATAATCTGAACTCGCTCCAGCCCAATTTACAGTTAACAAAGGAAGTGGAAAGGAAGGCACCTTATCATTCCTGGACGCCATAGTCAGAAAAAAAGCTGATTGTACACTGGGACGCAGTATCTATCACAAATCAACTCATACGGAGCTATATTCGCAGGCCACAAGTTCTCATCATCCTGCACAATGGTGCAGTGTCCTACGCTCTTTGGTGCATACAGCACATTTAGTCTCAGATGCCAGAAGTCTATCTGGTGAGTTATAACACCTGAGAACAGTATTCCAACAGAATGGCTATTCCAATAGGTAGATACGCCATGCATTCTGTTCCAAGTGAACTCGAAGCAGGGAGTAAATGAAGGTGCAGAGGCACCTACTGCAACAGCATTCTTGCCCTATTTTGGCTGCATGTCTTCAAGAATAGAAAGGATCCTCAGAAAGCACAACATGAAGTGTGCTTTTCGGCCACCAGCAAAACTGAGGAATTTGTTGTGCTTAGTCAACGACGACCTTGGCCTTAGGAAATATGGTGTGTATAAAATCCCATGCAAATGTGGAAAATCTTATATTGGACAGACATGCCAAACCATAAAAGAATGTTGCATCGAACACCATTGTCATACACGCCTGTGGCAACCTGATAAATCAGCGGTAACGGAGCTTTGCCTGGACACGGGACATCATATGCTTTATCAACAACATAAATTTTATCCCCAGTGTCATCTTTCTGGGACTCTGTTGTTAAGGAGGCCATACATATCTGTGCGGCAGACAATCTTATTTACAGGGGTGCAGGTTTTCAACTAAGCACCACCTGGAATCCAGCACTGGATGCCATTAAATCAAAACAGGGAAAAAAAGAACTTCCGATTCATCACACGACGCAATGCGCTTCTGAGATTTAGTTCAGCCTTTGACCACAGGAGCGTCCGGCAGCACAGTCCTTGCCCATAGCTCAAGCACAGATGGCCTTTCCGCGGCTCCTAGTAGGGGGCACCAGGAGCGCTTCTTTCCTCCAACTACGAGTGTCTTCCCATGCACAAGTACTGCCTGCTCCCAGCACGATAAATTTCGATGCCACCATGCAATTATCGTCAGTCGTGCCTTGCAGCTGTGACAGCAGCAGCTACCACCACCTGATGATTTTGAGCAGTTGCGAGTTACACAATACGATCCGGCAGCAAACCCGAGAAGCGTATTTCCAACAGATCTGCTGGGAAAGCATGAAAAGTCGCTTTGTTTCCGGCTATTAAAGCTAAACTCATGACAAAAAATTTCAGTTTCAGTACTAAAAGCGAGCTGTAATTTCTCACTTTCATTGGTTAACTGAAACTGTCCTCACATTGGCTACATGATCTGATGCAATACCAAGCAATGAGCAGTCCTGGGTGGTACTCAGTTACAGGTTATAGGCAAAACAAGCAGATTCGAAAAAAGACAATGATAGGAAGAAAATATAGATAAGCATGAGTAGGACTTGTACACCGAGGATTCTGTACAAACTTAATCATCTATGTAAACAGTTCATCTGTCCTGCAAATTGAGAGACATGACCATTTTTGTCTGTTATCGATATCAATATTCTGGAATTTCTTGTCCAAGACTTCTGAGACTGAGAAAAAAAATATTTTTCATATATTATAATTACAAATTGAAATTTTTGGATTTTTTTCCTTTCCTTGTAGTGTGACACCTTGTTTCTTGCCAAATTTGAAGCTTCCAGGTCAAAGGGAAGTACCCAATAAGTTTTGATGGGCGAGTTTGCGAGTATCAAAATACACGACGTAAGTGGCTGCATCTTGTGCCTGTCACGACTTAAAAGCTTAAATTTTTTACACCGCGAAGAGACCATAAAGCTTAGCAAGGGACACAAATTTCAACTTGATACGTCTATCTAGTCCCGACAAAAGGGTTCTTAATAATTGGACAGACAGATGAGTAACAAAGTGAGGTTACAAGGGTAGCTTACCAGTTGAGGCAAGGAACCATAAAAAAATAAGAGCAAATAAAGAAGTCAATGTGATGATGAAAATGACATTACAAAGAATTAAAGATGAAAAAAAGTAGCACCTGTCAAAGATTTTAAACCACGACCTTCTATTCATTACGACTGGAACTTAACCCATGCGCTACAACACCACTTTTTTGTTATAGCTCTGTACCTATTCCTTGATAGTGCATATATCGTCACCATCATTGAGTGTGTGTTGTTTTTGGTGCAGGTCTCATGTCTGATGAAATGCAATGTATAAGGGCCAGGCTCATGTTTTAGAATCCAAACACATCAAGACGGAAAACCAGACAAGGAATTGGAAGTGAACTGACCATTTGTTGAGGCAGTCTAGCAATGGCAAACTGTTCGGATGTGAGGTAGAGCACTCTGATTGGAGAAAACCAGCCCAACATGTGAAGTATCAACTAATAAGTAATTTTAATCAGACTATAGTATCGGGTAGAATGTCGTGTGGTGTAGCAAGCAATTAAGTCCATTCTGTCAGGTTTTATAGCATGTTTGGCAACTAATTCTTAATTCGGAGTGACCTGCTCTTCCTTTTCACCTTTCCACACATATTTGTCTCTCCTCCCTGAGGAAGGAACTATTTGTTCTCAAAGCAAGGTAGAATCTCATTTTTACTTCTACAAGTGTCTACTGGCATTACTACATATTTTGCCTCCTGAAGGTACATACTGGACAGCAATTCAGTCTCTGTAAGATTTAAGCCACAAAGGAATTGCAGACGTTGGCTGCAAGTGAGTATTGATTTAAATCAGTGGGGAAGTTGAACACTGGGGTACAGTCAAGATCAGGGCCAACGACAGCCACGGTGAAGCTTATCTTACAGCTCATAAGTTGGCAACATGTCAGTTTCACGTAGCCAATGGGATGATACTCACAAATTACCAATGAGAAGCCAGATCACAGGCAATGTATTGTTAGCGCCAAAACTGAAATCACTGTCTTGTTTTCTGTTTTTCGGTGCATTAGGGAGTTTACAGAGATGTATTCTGTGATTGATTCAGCACATGGTATGAAGTGCAGTGGTTTAAAAGATTTGATCTACCTCCCCCACGATTTAAATCAAAAACACTGATCCATCTACTTCCTCCCATGATTTAATTAAAAAAAACATTGATGCACTTAGTGTGTTCGCGCAGATAAACTAGCAACACAGAGCAGAGAAATATTTCATGGTTTTTTCCATTACATCACTGGTTTCGACATTATCCTTACATTTATAATCTCGTTTACAGCAATGTTTCAATTTCTCTTCTGAATGTATTCAAAACACATCATCTGTTCGCTGCTCTTGCTTGGGCTGCGTACCAGCTGACACTTTTCTTGTCATCATATCTCACAGCACATGCTGACAACATTCGTGTGCGACACACATAAGCATGCCACCGGACCTATTCTAGACTTTTCGCAAAAATCTGTGCTGGACCAGCATTCCAGTTCAGGTCTACTGCTTACTAGGCAGATGCTCTGACCACTAAGCCATCCGGACACAGTGGTCATCTCTACTGCATGGACTACACTAGTACATCTCCCATCACACCCAAATTCTCAATTTATCTACACACTATGAATGTAGTGACCCTTGCCCATTGATTTAAATCAGTGCCCACTCACAGACAATGTGTCTTAATTCATAATGGCTGCTGGATCAAAATGGTGTCTGTTCTGTTGGACATGTATGAAGAACAGACATTTTATAATGCAAACAAATGTTACACTTTAATCAATTGCCATGCCCCAATCAATGTACAGATAGAAAAAAAATTAGAATTCTAGAAACAATTGGAAGACAAAATAAGTAAAATCCCAAAGGAAATGTCAAACTCAATAAAAAAGAGAGATTTCAATATAAGGGCAGCAAACTATAAACTATTTCATAAAACCGTTTGAATGTTAGTCTTTCTACCATGCTGATTTTCTGTCAATCTCTTACTGAATATTACACTGATTTTTAAGTGATAGAATTTCCACATAGATGACTGCTTTCCCTGCAAACAATCTGAGACTGAAACTACATAATACTATCTGTCAAGTCATTATAACACACGTAAAGTTCTGGTTGAGAGTTACGAATTATTTAGGAATAAAGGAGACGACTCAACAAAAGGCGCTGCATTGTCGAGATATACACAAGCAAAAGGTACAGAGCTTGGCTAGCTTGCGGAATGCACTTCCTTTGTCAAGCTTGTAGGGAAACTATGCAAGAGCGTGTGAGCGAGGGTGCACACACACATGCGCACCCGCACGTGTGACCAAGCGCAAGTGCGCGCGCGTGCACCCGCACGTGTGACCAAGCGCAAGTGCGCGGGCACCGTGCAGTGGTTGTAGTGGAACTGGTATATAACATGGCTGCTCTCACAAGTGGCCCTGCCTCTGATGGGGTAGGACAAGCCTGTGACGGGACTGGAGTAAGTGTTGGGAGGGTGGATTGGGCAGTTCTTTCATCTGGGTCTCCCACAGTGGTATGATCCCTGTGACAGGGTATTGGGGTGGGAGTTGCACAGGGGTGCACTAGGATGTTGTGGAAGTTGCATGGGTGACAGAACACCACTTTGGGAGGGGTTGGAAGTATTTTGGATAGGAAGCCCCTCCTTTCAGGGAACGATGATAGATAAAGCCCTGATGAAGGGCATGGTTAATTTGTACCAGTCCAGGGTGGTATTGGGTGACAAGGGGGATGCCTCTTTGTGGTTGGTTCCTGGGATTGATGTGAGTATCAGTTGTGTGTGAGGATGTGGCATGAGGTATCTGTTTGTGAATTAGATCTAAAGGGTTTTGCCTGTCCGTGAGGGCCTTTTGAGGCCTACAGCATACTGGACGAGGGAGTTATCGTCACTGCAGATGTGTCTACCATGTGTGGCCAGGCTGTATAGAAGGGATTTTTTGTGTGGAATGGTTGGCAGCTGTCGAAGGGCAGGTACTGTTGGTGATTAGTGGCTTTGATGTGGACCGAGGTGTGGATGGAGCCATCTGAGAGGAGGAGATCAACATCTAGGAATGTGGCACGATGGGTGGAGGAGGACCAGGTGAAGTGAATAAAAGATAATGTGTTGAGGTTGTGGACGAATGTGGATAAGGTGTCCTGGCCTTGTATCACATTCTGAAGATAACATCAACAAGGGCCGAGATTCTTTTGGTGATGGCACTATAACCAGCCACAATGCGGTGCTGAAGACTGTTACATTTGTAGATTTTAGGGGGCATGTAAAAAGTGGGTGTGTGGGCTGTTGTTTGGTTGAGTAAGGATTTGGATTCTGGGAAGAGGTTCTGGAAAGTGCCTAAGGATTTCAACGGGGATTGGAGGTTATATTGGACCTCTGGGATGGGGGCACTTGGGCAGAGTTTGTAGGTGGAGGTGTCTGACAACTGGTGGAGGTCCTCTGCCAGATGGTCACTCTGGTTCATCACGACAGCATTGGAACTTTTGTCTGCCAGGAGGATGATCAGGTCAAGAACCAGTTTTAGGTTGTGTAGGGCAAGCCTTTCTTCTGCTGAAAGGCTGTTGTTCTTAGAGAGCGACCTGTGGAAGGATGGCGAGGCCAGGTTAGACGTTGGAAATCCTGGGAGGTGACTAGGAGACAGTTAGGTATGGGTGTGGGAGGGTAATTGTTGGATGGTGGTATGAATTGGGATTGATTAGCTTTGGTTGGAGAGCTTGGCAGCAAAGAAGTGTTTCCACTGTAGGGAGCACGAGAAGGAGAGTAGGTCTTTCACAAGACTAACACAGTGAAACCTGGGAGTACAGATGAATGTGAGGCCTCTGGATAGGACAAACTTCTGTGGGGCACCACAATCCAACCCACATACTACCAACAGTGTTCCTTCTTGTCAACCCCTCACAGCACCCAGATCCTACCTAACCAACCTTTTCAACCTATCACATCCTCTAAAACCCCATACCAATACTCCACAAAATCTGTTAGAGCAAAAACAATCCCAAAACACTGTTGTTAACCTCTCCACCTAAATCCTCAGCCCCACAGAAGGTTCAGTCCTATTCAAAGGCCTCCCAGGTTTAACCCTATTGGACTTGCAAAAGACCTACTCTCCTCCTGCTCCCTACAGTGGAAACACTTCTCTGCCACCAAACATCTCCAAACAAAGCCAACTGAATCCCAACATCAAACACAGCTTGTCCCAATTCATATCACCATCCAATGGTGACCCTCCCACACTCCCACCTAACCATCCCCTGGTCACCATCCAGGAATTCCTAATCTCCAACCTGGCATCACCATTATTTTCCCGGTCCCTCCCTAAAAAATGCAACATTTCAACAGAAGAAAGGACTGCCCTACTTAACCTAAAAATAGATCCTGACCTGATCATCCTCCCAGCAGACACAGGTTACACCACTGCTGAGATGAACTAGAGTGATTACCTGCCTGAGGAACTCTGCCAGTTGTCCGCAGCTTGTGGTCATGCGGTAGCGTTCTCGCTTCCCACACCCGGGTTCCTGGGTTCGATTCCCGGCGGGGTCAGGGATTTTCTGGCTCTGAGCACTATGGGACTCAACTGCTGTGGTCATCAGTCCCCTAGAACTTAGAACTACTTAAACCTAACTAACCTAAGGACATCACACACATCCATGCCCGAGGCAGGATTCGAACCTGCGACCGTAGCAGTCGCACGGTTCCGGACTGCGCGCCTAGAACCGCGAGACCACCACGGCCGGCAGGGATTTTCTCTGCCTCGTGATGACTGGGTGTTGTGTGATGTCCTTAGGTTAGTTAGGTTTAAGGAGTTCTAAGTTCTAGGGGACTGATGACCATAGATGTTAAGTCCCATAGTGCTCAGAGCCATTTGAACTCTGCCAGTTGTCCGACATCCACCTACAAGCTCTGCCGAAGTGTCCCAGAAGTCCAACATACTCTCCAAACCCTGCTGAAATCCTTAGGCCCTTCCCAGAACCTCTCCCCGGAATCCAAATCCCTCCACACCCCAACAGCAGCCCACACATCCATCTTCTACATGCTCCCCAAAATCCACAAACCTAACAATCCTGAGCACACTACTGTGTCGCCACCGAAAGAATCTCAACTCTTGTTGATCAACATCTCCAAACAATTGTCCAAAACCTAACATCCCACATTAAAGATACCAACCACTTCCTGGACTGGCTCTCCACCATCCCACCACCTTACTTCCCAGACTCCCATTCTTCACTGTTGATGCACCCTCCCTATACACAAACATCCCTCATGCCCATGGGCTTGCCACAATTGGACACTACCTCTCCCAACGCCCTCCAGATACCAAACCCACCATTTCATTTCTCATACACCTTACAAACTACATCCTACCCCATAACTACTTCACATTTGATGGGAAGGTACAC
Organism: Schistocerca piceifrons; assembly: GCF_021461385.2. Classification (NCBI taxonomy): domain Eukaryota; kingdom Metazoa; phylum Arthropoda; class Insecta; order Orthoptera; family Acrididae; genus Schistocerca; species Schistocerca piceifrons. The sequence continues at coordinate 552,737,165 of NC_060143.1, forward strand.
AAACAACAGCCATGGGCATCCACATGGCAACCTCCTATGCCAATCTCTTCATGGACCCACTAGAGGAGACATTCCTAGCTTCCCAAAACCCCAAATCCCTGGTCTGGTTCAGGTTTATTGATGTCATTCTTATGGTCTGGACGCAAGGGCAGGACACCTTATCCTGTTTCCTGCACAACCTCAACACCTTCTATCCCATCAACTTCACCTGGTCCTCTTCCACCCATCGTGCCACCTTTCTACACATTGATCTCCTCCTCTCAGAGGGGTCCATCCACACCTCAGTCCTCATCAAACCTACCAACTCCCAACAGCACCTGCACTTTGACAGCTGCCACTCCTTCCACCCAAAAAAACCCCTTCCATACAGCCTGGCCACATGTGGTAGATGAATCTGCAGTGGCAGGAACTCCCTCATCCAGTATGCTGTAAGCCTCAAAAGGCCTTCACAGACAGGCAACACCATTCAGACCTAATTCACAAACAGATCTCTCATGCCACATCCTCACACACAACTGATCCTCAGATGAATCCCAAGAACCTACCACAAAGTAGCATGCCTCTTGTCACCCAATAACACCATGGACTGGAACAACTTAACCACGTCCTCCATCAGGGCTTTGATTATCTATCATCATGCCCTGAAATGAGGGACGTCCTACCCAAAATACTTCTAACTCCTCCCAAAGTGGTATTCTGCCAACCATGCAACTTCCGCAACATTCTAGTCCACCCCATGTCACTCCCATCCCAATCTCCTGCCACAGGCATCATACCACTGTGGAAGACCCAGATCAAGACCTGCCCAAGCCACCCTCCCAACACTTACTCCAGTTCCATCAAAGGCTTGTCCTACCCCATTCGAAGCCAGGACACTTGTGAGAGCAGCCACGTTATACGTCAGTTCTGCTACAACCAATGCACAGCATTTGACGTATGACAACATGCCACCTGTCAGCTTGAATGAACGGCCACTGCCAAACTGTTGGCAAAAACAAAGTGGACCACCCAGTGGGTTTATGAAACTTCGTGCCCAACTGTCTGCCACCAGCCCCCTCTATCTGCACCCTTAGCTAGCTCACAGATGGATGCCCACTCTACCATTAGCAGCTAAATGCTTCCCCTCCAATCCCCTCTCTGCCTCCTGCCTCTCTCCATCTCTCACCCCACACCCCACCCCCAGTACACTTACCATGGGCCAGGAAAGTGTTAGCAGTCGACTAAGCACAACGTATGAAGTCAAGTGTGTGCAGGGGGCAGGAAAGAGATGGCAGTAGACTAAGCACGATGTAGGAGGACATGCATGTGAATGTGAGAAAGCGTGCGTGCATGCCTTTCAGTGAGCTGTCACCGCTATTCGTAAATATCTGTTAAGTCATTAATACATAACATAAACTGTAACATTACGGTATATGTGGTAGACACACGAAGAGCCTGGAAAAAAGCTTACTTTAATTGTTGGGGGTTCTTCTTTCACCGTACAAACAGAAAATGGTACAGACTGCTTCCAAACTTACTCAAGTAAAGATGAAGTCATCTACATGCAATTCCGGGAAAGTGTGCAGGGTTTTTGGAGAAACAAAAGGAAAAGTTCAGAAAAGCCATAAGTGTTCATGAAAAATTAAGTGCTACATTCCAATTCCAAAATGTAGGAGTCCTCAAATACTCTTAGGCTATTTCACCTCCGGTTCTAACTTGTATGATGGTCACCTAAGACATAAAGGTCATAAGGACAGATTGGAGTGAGGAAACTAGGTTGGTTGGATGGTTTAAAATGGGAGGGAGAGGAAGGGACCAAACTGCTTGGTCATTGGCCTCTTGCTCCTATTTTAACAATTCCACAAGGGAAAGAATAAAGCAAACTAGACATACAGCACAATACCGAAAGGAAGGAAAAACCACAATAACGACAGAAGAGCAACAAAAAAAACACAGAGATATGCAAGAAGCATATAGAAGAGAATAAAACAGGAGAGCAGATTACCGTGACTGGCTGACCACGAAAATAAAAGGATAAGCCAGCCACTCTGCAACACTTTAAAACCACCACCCTAAAACCACTAGGGTGGAGGACATTGAGGGACAAAGGACACATGCTAAAACTTAGATCAAATGATAAAACCCACCCTTACATATAAAACATAAAACCAAATCAGCCGATGAAGCATTGTCTGCCAAAATTAATGATTACGAGTCTGGTAACTTCAGATGATGCCCCAGGGCAGCCAAACTAGGACAGTGCAAAAGAATTTGGGTCACTGTCAACCAGGCGCCGCACTAACACTGAGGTGGGTCTTTACGGTGCAGGTGGTAACCGTAAGTCGCCCAATGGGGCCAACGCGGAGCCGGCAGAGAACCACAGACTATCTGCAAGAGATGTGCATGGAGCGCTTCCACACTTTCGTAGTCTCCTTAATGGTGTGGAGTTTGTTGTGCATACTGAGACTATGCCACTCCGTCTCCCAAAGCCGAAAAACCTTGCAGCGTAATAATGAACGCAGGTCAGTTATTGGAATGCTGATCTCCATAAGTGGTTTCCATGTAGCCTGTTTGGCCAGCCCATTGGCAAGTTTGTTGCCTGGGGTTCTAATGTGACCTGGGGTCCAGACAAACACCACTGAACGACTCTGCCATTCCAGGGCATAGACAAACTCCTGGATGCTCGCTACCAAAGGATGATGAGGGTAGCACTTGTCGATAGCTTGTAGATGGCTTAAGAGTCAGTACATATAAGAAACGACTCCCCAGGGCATGAATGTATGTGCTCATGACCATGAGATATAGCCACCAGCTCTGCAGTAAAAACACTGCAGCCATCGGGCAAAGAATGCTAGTCAATATGGCCTCTGTGAATGTAGATGAAGCCAACATGACCATCAGCCATCAAGCCGTTGGTGTAAATCACTTGTGAGCCCCGTAACATGTAAAGAATTGAGAGGAAGTTACAGCGGAGAGCCGCGGGAGTACCTGAGACTTCAGGACCATGTGAGAGGTCAAGGCGAAGCTTCGGCCGAGGTTTACACAATGGAGGTGTACGTGAAAGGACCTCGAGTAGAGGTGGTAAAGGGAAGAACTCCAGTTCAGACAGAAGCGAGCAGATGCGAACCACAATCGAGAGCCCTGACTTTGGCCACCAATGTGGGAGATGAACCACAGTGGTTGGGAAAACGAGATGATAATTCAGATGCACAGGAGAACTACGAATGTGTGCAATATAACTGGTAAACAGTTGTGCACGGCTAACCTTCATTGGAGGGACTCCGGCTTCCACCAGGACACTGGTCACTGGACTCGTCTTACAAGCTCGTGTCACTAGTCAAATGCCACAGTGGTGCACTGGGTCGAGTAAACGCAATGCTGAGGGCGCCGCCGAGCCGAAAAGCAGCCTCCCATAGTCAATGTGGGATTGTACAAGAGCTCTGTAGAGCTGCAGCAGCATAGAGCGATCTGCACCCCAGTTCCTGTTGCTCAGGCAGTGGAGGGCATTGAGATGCTGCCAGCACTTCCAATTAAGCAGACAAAGGTGAGGACACCAAGTCTGTCGGGCGTCGAAAACCAGTCCTAAGAATCGATGTCTGCACTACAGTGAGTGGATCGTTCTGGTTCCGGATGAATGGTACGATGTCAACAGATGTGCATGACACACGACTCTGCAGCTAAAAACTGGACACCGTGGGCTAGAACCAATGACTGCACCTTGTTGATGGCTCTCTGAAGGCGCCACTCAGCAACACCAGTAATGGAGCAGCAGTATGAAATGCAGAAGTCGTCTGCATACAGAGAAGGTGAGACGGTCAGCCCTACAGCTGCTGATAGGAAATTTTGGATAAAACTCAGGAGCGGGCCACAAGGACCCCATTCACCCAATGTGGCAAAGTTATGATGTCGCCAGGTCGTGTCGCATGCTTTTCGTAAACCAAGAAAGACTACAACAAGGTGTAACCATCTGGAAAAGTCTGTACGGATGGCAGACTGGAGGGATACAAGATTATCAGTAGCAGAGTGACCCTGGCAGAAACTTCACTGGCATAGAGCCAGTGGGCCACATGACTCCAGGACCCAACCCAACCACCGACACACCATACGTTCTAGCAGCTTACAAAGAACATTGGTGAGGCTGATGGGCCAATAGCTATCCACATCAAGTGGGTTTTTACCGGGTTTGAGTACTGAAATGATTGTGCTCTCCTGCCATTCCAATGGAAAGACGCCATCGCACCACATCTGGTTGAAGATGATGAGGAGATGTCGCTTGTAGTCAGACGAGAAATGTTTGATCATCTGACTGTGGATACCATCCAGCCCAGGAACTGTGATGGGGCAATGTGCAAGGGCACTGAGGAGCTCCCACTCTGTAAATGAGGTGTTATAGGGTTCACTGTGGCGTGTAGAAAATGACACGACTTTCCCTTTCATCCGTCATTAGAGATTGGGTAAGGCTGGCGGGTAACTCTCCGACCCACAGGCTCGAGCATAGTGCTCAGCAAAGTGTTCTGCGATCACTTTTGCATCGGTAGATAACAGGTCATCGATGGTAATGCTAGGGATACCTGCTGGGGGTCTGGTACCCAAAAACACGTCTGATCTTTGTCCAGTTTTGGAAAGGTGATGTATGGCACCCAATGGTCGACACATACCTATCTCAACACTCCTCTTTCCATTTTTTTATTAGCTGGCAAACGCGGGCATGGAGCCATTTAAAAGCTATTAGGTGCTCCAGAGATGGGTGCCACTTATGCCACTTTAGAGCCTGCCTACACTCTTAATGGCCTCAGCAATTTCCGGCGACCACTAAGGTACCCTCTTTCGCCGGGTGCACCCTAAGGAACAAGACATTGCATTTTCCGCTGCAGAAACGATCGTTCTAGTGACCCACTCAAACACCACATCGATGGCACCATGTGGGAGAGATTCAATGGTGACAGTAGAGGTGAAAGCTTCCCAGTCTGCCTTTTTTAGAGCCCACCTGGGTCCATTGGCATGAGGCTGGGGGAGCGACAGGAAGATGGGGAAGTGGTCACTACCACACAAGTCAACGTGGACTCTCCAGTGGACAGATGGGAGAAGTCCTGGGCTGCAGAGTGATAAATCAATGGTCAAATAAGTGCCATGAACCACACTGAAATGCGTGGAATTTAGGAGGCAGAGGTCGAGCTGAGACAGTAGATTTTCGACCTCTCTACCTCCACCAGTATGTATGGTGCCAACCCACAGGGGGGTTATGGGCGTTACAACCTCCCAAAAGAAGGAAAGGTTTAGGGAGTTGATGAATCAGTGCAGCCATCTTATCCTGACAACCACACCTTCAAGAGGAGTATAAAGCGAAACAAGTTCACTACATACCGAGTTCAGGACGTAGACACAAATTCCACCCGACACACTATTATATTCGGTATGCTTCTTACAATATCCCCTATGGACGTGGAAGACAGGGGTCCGCATTGCCGGGAACCATGTTTCCTGGAGGGCAACGCAAAAAGCAGGTGTAAAGCTTACCAGTTGCCATAGCTCAGCCAGGTGGTGGAAAAAACCGCAGCAATTCCAATGGAGGACAATGTTATCATGAGGTAGGGAAGGCATGAAATGCTAAATGAGGCAGTTTATGCCTCAGGGTCACCTGCTGCTACCAACTTAGTTCCTGAGTAGTCTATATCCATTGTGTCTGAGGGTCCGGCGAGCTCTTGGTCCTCAGGAGATGCCAGAACCTACACCTCATTCTCAGACAATGACCTTGTAGGTAGCAGTGGTGTGGGTGCCACCGCAATTTCCTTGTTCTTGGGGGTCTTCATTTTGGATTTCTCTCGCTGCTCCTTGGGTTTCTTTGTCTGGCAGGGGCTTCTTTGATTCAGCCTCCGGGACTGAGGAGGATCATGAAGCCCTACGACCAGCTGATTTTGGGCAGTTCAGCCACTGTCAGGTGTCATCTTTCCCACTAGTAGAAACCTGAGAAGGGAGGAACCCAAGAGACCCAATCCTAGCGAGAGGAGCTGAAGATGACTTACGCTTCTCCGGCTGGTGGTGGGGTTGGAGGGGGGGCGGGTTGGTGGGGGTGCAAAGTCCTACCAAGGTAGGTGGTGTGGGAGAGGGAAGTGCCCCCCCCCCCCCCCCCCACCATCAAGGGGGCAGGTGTAGTCTTACTACTCTGATGGATGGGGCTGGAACTGGTCTCGTATTGGCGGCCTAAGATGTCAAGAGGTACAGGATGTAGGCGGTCAAATTTCCTCTCATTCTCAGTTTAGGTCAATCGATCCAGGGTCTTGTATTCGATGATTTGCCATTCCTTCTGGAGAATCCTCCAGTCTGGGAGGCAGGGCACATGAAGTATTTGGATGTGATGGATGTCCACAGTCACAACGTACAATGCTGGAAGGACAGTGAAAAGACATATGCCCGAACTTCCAGCACTTAAAAGCACCGCATCGGGGGAGAGATATATGGCTCGAAATCACACCGGCATACAATCACCTTGACCTTTTCGGGTAATATATCACCCCTGAATGCCAAGGTGAAGGAACCGGGGGTAGATTATCCTTTGGACCCCTAGGTATGCGCTGGATGAAAAGAACTCCTCGTCGCTTTAAGTTGGCATGCAGCTCGTCATGAGACTGCAAAAGACGATCCCTGTGAAATATAATACCCTGGACCATATTTAAGCTCTGATGGGGCATGATGGAAACATCAACATCCCCCAGCTTGTCACAGGCAAATAGTGCCCGTGACTGGGCAGAGGATGCTATTTTTATCGAGACTGACCCCGATCACATTTTGGACAATCCCTCCACCTCCCCAAACTTACCCTCTAAATGGTCCACAAAAAACTGAGGCTTCGTCGACATGAAGGATGCCTCTCAAGCTCTTGTACATACGTGGTACTGGGGGTAGTAAGATTCGCTGTCATCCTTAGCCTGGTGTTCCCCCCCCCCCCCCCCCCCCCCCCCATGGTGTGGCCATGGAAGGGAACGATTTTGGGTCATATTTCTTTGCATTGTAGTTAGACCTTGATCGCTTAGAGACTGCTGCGGTTGGGCCACCAGCAAGAGATAATGTAATATGTTTCATTGTGTGTTATTTGCCCTGATGCCACCCACTCCAACCAAGGGCCCTTCCCATGGGCACATGGGCACCATCCAGCCGCAGCAAAGGCAGTTGGTTGGTAGGTTTGTTGGTCAGTTGGTTTAAAAGCGGAGGGAGGGGGGGGGGGGGGGGGGACAGAACTGCTAGGTCATCGGTCCTTCGTTCCAATTAAAATAGTTCCACAAGGGTGGAAGCAAAATAAGCGAGACATACAAAATAGCTGGAAGAAAGGAGAAAACCACAACAATGACAGAAGGGCAACAAACAGTAAAATGGAAAAAATCGGACAAGAAAACCACAGAGAGATGCAAGAAACATGTAGAAGATGGTTGGTTGTTTTAAAGGGGGGGGGGGGGGGGGGGGGACCAAACTGCGAGGTCATAATTACACACAGAAAAGAAGAAAAGAAAGGAGACGTGCAGCACAGTTACACGAGAATAGAAGAACTAGAAGAACAACAGAAGGACAACCAACACTACTATGGACAAAACAGGAAAAGAAAACCACAGACAGAAGTGAGAAACACGTAAAAGGGATAAAAACAAGAGAGCAGGTGATCGTGGGTGGCTGACCACATGAATAAAAAGGAAAAGCCAGCCACTCTGCGACACATTAAACCATCCAGCCTAAACGCATTAGAGTGGAGAACACAAAGGGACAAAGGACATGAGCAAAAACTTATATAGAATGATAAAACCCACTGTCACGTATAAAACGTAAAACTAAATTGGCTGATGAGACATTGTCAGCTAAAATTAATGGCAACGAGTCTGGTAAATGAAGAGTCCATCGCAGGGCAGACAATGAAGGACAGCTCACCGAGATATGGGCCACTGTCAGCCGGGTGCCGCACTGACACTTGAGGAGGGTCAAGAAGGCACAGGAGGTATCCGCCCATCACCCAAGTGTGGCCAATGCGGAGCCGACAGAGTCCCTGTGAGAGGCCCACGTGGAGGTCTTCCACACATTCGTAGTTTCCTTAATGGCACGCAGTGTGTTGTGCATACTGAGGTTATGCCATTCCGTCTCCCAAAGCTGCAAAATCATGCGGCATAGTACCGAACACAGGTCAGTTGCAGAGAAGCCAATCTCCATAAGCAGTTTCCGTGTAGCCTGTTTGGCCAGCCTGTCGTCAAGTTCATTACCTGGGATTCTGACATGACCTCGGGTCCAGACAAACACCACTGAAAGACTGAACCACTCCAGGGCATAGATGTACTCCTGGATGGTCGCTACCAAAGGATGACGAGGGTATCACTGGTCGATAGCTTGTAGACTGCTCAAGGACTCAGTACACAGAAGAAACGACTCCCCAGGGGCATGAACAGATGGGCTCAAGAGCAAGAGATACAGCCACCAGCTCTGCACTGAAAACACTGCAGCCATCAGGCAACGAGTGCTGTTCAATATGTCCTCCATGGACATACGCATAGTAGACATAATCATCAGCCATCGAGTCGTCAGTGTAAACCACTTCATGGAATCAGCACATGCCAAGAATCGAGAGGAAGTTGCAGCAGAGAGCTGCAGCATTAACTGAGTCCTTAGAGCCATGTGATAGGTCGAGGCAAAGCTGCGGTCTAGCCGTACACCATGGAGGTGTACGTGAATGGATTTCAAGTATAGGCGGTAAAGGCAAGGACTCCAGTTACGAAAGAAGGGATCAGACACGAACTGCGTATGGAGGCCCTGACCTGGGCCGCCGACGTGACAGAAAAGGAGATGGTAATTCGGATGCACAGGAGAACTATGAACTTGTGCAAAGTAACTGGCCAGCTGATGTGCACGCCTAACCTTCAATGGAGGGACTGCGGGCTCCACCAGGAACCTGGTAACCAGACTCATCCTAAAAGCTCCTGTCGTTGGACAAATGCCACAGTGGTGCACTGGGTCGAGTAAACGCAACGCTGAGGGCGTCGCCGAACCATAAACCAGAGTCCCATAGTCAAGGTGGGATTGAACAAGGGCTCTATAGAGCTGCAGCACCGTGAGTGATCGGCACCCCAGTTGGTGTTGCTCAGGCAGCGGAGGGCACTGAGGTGCTACCAGCACTTTCACTAAAGCTGACAAAGGTCAGGAAGCCAAGTCTATCGGGCGTCAGAAACCAGTCCTAAGAAACGTTTTGTCTCCGCTACAGAGTGTGGATCGTCATTAAGGTAAAGTGTTGGTTCCAGAGGAACAGTGCGATGCTGACGGAAGTGCACAAGACACGACTTTGCAGCCGAAAACTGGAAAACGTGGACTAGAGCCCATGACTGCACCTTGTGGATGGCTCCCTGTAGGCACTGCTCAGCAACATCAGTACTGGTGGAGCTGTACAAAATGCTGAAGTTGTCTGCATACAGAGAAGGTGAGACAGACGGCCCTACAGCTGCTGCTAGAACATTAATCGCCACTAAAAACAGAGATACACTCAATACAGAGCTCTGCGGGACCCCATTCTCCTGGATATGGGGGGTATCTATGGGAGGAACCAACTTGGACACGGAAAGTACGGAGTGACAGAAAATTTTGGATAAAAATTGGGAGCGAGCCTCAGAGAGACCACTCATATAATGTGCTAAGGATATGATATCAGCAGGTTGTGTCATGCGCTTTCCGTAAATCAAAAAGGACGGCATCCAGGTGTTGACTTCTGGAAAAAGGTGTTCGGATGGCAGACTCCTGGGACACAAGATTATCAGTGGTAGAGTGACCCTTGCAGAAGGTTGGTTGGTTGGGTTGTTTGGAGGATGAGACCAAACAGCGAGGTCATCGGTCTCATTGGATTAGGGAAGGACGGGGAAGGAAGTCCGGTTGAAGATGACAAGGAGTTACCGCTTGTACTCTGACAAGAGATGTTTAATCATCTGACTGTGGATCCGATCCGGCCCAGGAGCTATTTCGGGGCAACATGCAAGGGCACTGAGGAGCTCCCACTTTGTAAATGGGGCATTATAGGGTTCATTGACCAACAGGACTACGAGGGGGGGGGCAGCGAGATTCCCCAACGCAGAGGCGCGAGCATAGTGCTCAGCCAAGTGCTCGACAAATGCGTATGTGTCGGTAGATAACACTCCATTGATGTTAATGCTGGGGACACCTGTTGGGATCTGGTACCCAAAAAGACATCTCATCTTCATCCAGACTTGAGAAGGTGATGTATGGCACCCAATGGTCGAGGCATATCTCGACTAACAATCCTGCTTCTGTCGTTTTATAAGTTGGTGAACGCGGGCACGAAGCTGTTTAAAGGCTATGAGGTGCTCCAGGGAAGGGTGCCGCTTATACCATTATAGAGCTCGCCGACGCTCCTTAATTTCTTCCGTGACTTCCAGCAACAACCAAGGAACTGCCTTTCGCCAAGGGCACCCTAAACAGCCAGGGTTCACGTTTTCTCCTGCAGAAAGGATTGTTGTAGTCACCTCCTCAACCATCACATCAATCTTCCCATGTGAGGAAGATTCAATGGTGACAACAGAGTGAAAGTTTCCGTCTACTTTGTTTGACGCCCATCTGGGCAGGCGTTGGTATGCCTGACGCCGGGGCAGTGAGAGGAAGATGGGAAGTGGTCACTACCACACGAGATGAGGTCGTATATCTTAGCACTGAAGGTAGACCTTGACTGCTTAGAGACTGCTGGTGTTTGACCACCAGCAAGATATGAAGAACTACGCTTCATGGCGTGTCATCCGCCCTGATAACACTCACTACAACCAGGGGCTCTCCCCACAGGTGCCACCCAGCCACAGCAAAGGCCACCTGGTAGGATGGCCATTGCAGGGAGTCCCGATGCCCCAGGGTGACGGGCATCTACTCCTTGGCATACGTTGGGAGTTAATGGCATCGGCATCAGCAGAGCGATCCCTATGTAGTCAGGGGACTACAACCAACAGGGTACACGGCAGCCCCACCACAACGGACTGGCTACCGTGCTGGATATCAGGTGCAAACAAGTCTTATTATCATCAGCACAAAAAACAATACTGCACAGTGGATGGAGGAAAATGCACCCAGGAGGGTGACCTCGCCCCACAGTTGGAGAATGAGCGGAAGTGCAGATCCACATCGACAAAGAATGCGATAGGTCTCAGCGCATAATGGACACGATGCACCCTTCCCCATTGGGCTTACGCTTCGGGAGAATTTAGAAGAATGGAGGTCAAACCCAACGGGGGACAATTCACATAAAGGCCGAAAGGTGGTTGTTTTTTGTTTTTTTTTTTTTTTTTTAGGGCGCAAAACTTCTATGGTCATTAGCGCCCAGCCTGTGACGTAGGAAACAGGAAAAAACGAATTTTAAAACCAGCAGCAATGGGAACAAAGTCATAAAATTTGAGAAACTAAAGGCAGAAGGAATGCTTAAAAATCCACTATAGAAAGGGGTTGGTTGTCCCCCCCCCCCCCCCAAAAAAAACTTCAAATGACTGACGTCATTTCACTGTCACTAATAAACTGGAGAACGCGGTCAGCTGAGCGCGTGTCATCTGCTAAAATCGACGACAGATCAGGCGATAGCTGTAGACGGGAGTGTAACGGATTAAAATAGGGGCATTCAATTAAAAGGTGTCTGACTGTCCACAGCTGAGAGCAGTGGGGACAGAGTGGGGGAGGATCACCGCTTAAAAGGTGTCGATGGCTAAAAAGACAGTGCCCTATCCGGAGTCTAGCTAAAATTACCTCCTCCCGACGACGCGTTCGGGAGGAAGAGGTCCAAGCGCAAGGAAGGGCTTTCACTTCCCGCAATTTATTATGGGGAAGTGTTGACCAATGCGCATGCCATAAATGAGCAACTTGGCGACATAAACCGCTCCGTAAATCGGTAATGGGAAGCGACTGAATAGCTGGCCGAGGAAGAGAGACTGCAGCCTTGGCCGCTATATCGGCTGCCTCATTCCCACAGATACCAGCGTGTCCCGGGAGCCAGAGGAACGCCACCGAGACGCCCACCAGGTGGAGCAAGCGCAGACAGTCCTGAATCCGGTGGACCAGAGGGTGCACAGGGTAAAGAGCTTGGAGACTTAGGAGAGAGCTGAGAGAATCTGAGCAGATTACGTACTGTATCCGCTGATGGCGGCGGATGTAGTGGACAGCCTGGAGAACAGCGTAAGGCTCCGCAGTATAAACCGAACACTGGTCGGGAAGCCGAAAGTGATTTGGGGTGTCGCCAACAATATAGGCACTCCCTACACCTAACGATGTTTTTGAGCCGTCGGTGTAAATAAATGTGGCGTCCGTCATTTGTGCACATAGAGCAGCAAGTGCCCGACGGTAAACAAGTGTAGGGGTACCATCCTTGGGAAATCGACATAGGTCTCGGAGCAAGTCGATCCGGGGACGGAGCCAAGGCGGTGCTGTACCCCAAGTTGTCAAGAAGGTTTTAGGAAAGCGGAAGGAAAGAGAATGGAGCAGTTGACGGAAGCGGACTCCCGGGGGTAGTAGGGAGGAGGAGCGGCCTGCATACCCTACATCAAAGGAGGCATCGAAAAAAAGGTCATGGGCTGGATTAGCAGGCATGGAAGACAGATGGCTAGCATAACGACTCGGAAGGACTGCCCGCCGATTGGACAGCGGAGGTTCAGCAGTCTCAGCATAAAGGCTTTCCACAGGGCTGGTGTAAAAAGCTCCAGACACTAAACGTAATCCACAGTGGTGGATAGAGTCGAGACGCCGAAGAATAGACGACCGAGCAGAGGAGTAGACTATGCTTCCATAATCCAATTTCGAGCGCACTAAGGCGCGATAGAGGTGGAGAAGGACCACTCGGTCCGCTCCCCAGGAGGTACCATTCAGGACATGGAGGGTGTTAAGGGAACGCAGACAGCGAGCCGAAAGATAGGAAACGTGGGAGGACCAGCACAGTTTTCTGTCAAACATAAGACCCAAGAATTTAGCGACGTCGGAAAACGGAAGGTTGACAGGACCTAGATGTAAGGAGGGCGGAAGGAACTCCTTACGTCGCCAAAAATTAACACAAACGGTCTTACTGGGTGAGAAACGGAAGCCGGTTTCGATGCTCCACGAGTGGAGGCGATCGAGACATCCTTGAAGACGTCTTTCAAGAAGGCTGGTCCGTTGAGAGCTGTAGTAGATCGCAAAATCGTCCACAAAGAGGGAGCCCGAGACATCAGGAAGGAGACAATCCATAATTGCATTAATGGCGATGGCAAACAGTACAACACTCAGCACGGAGCCCTGGGGTACCCCGTTTTCTTGGGAGAAAGTACGGGAGAGAGTAGTGTTCACCCGCACCCTAAATGTGCGCTCTGCCATAAATTCGCGAAGAAAAAGGGGCAGCCGGCCCCGAAAGCCCCAAGAGAACAGTGTGCGGAGGATGCCTGTCCTCCAACAGGTATCGTATGCTCTCTCCAGATCAAAAAATATTGCTACCGTTTGGCATTTCCGGAGAAAATTGTTCATGATATAAGTGGAGAGAGCAACAAGATTGTCAACTGCAGAACGATGCTTTCGGAATCCGCATTGGGCTGGTGTTAAAAGACTGCGGGATTCCAGCCACCAAGCTAAACGGTAATTCACCATACGCTCCAAAACCTTACAGACACTACTCGTGAGAGAAATGGGGCGATAACTAGAGGGGAGATGTTTGTCCTTTCCAGGTTTCGGAACGGGAATGACAATAGCTTCCCGCCATCGCCTGGGAAAGGTACTGTCGGTCCAAATTCGATTATAAAGGCGAAGGAGGTAACGCAGACTATGGGTTGATAAATGCAGCAACATTTGGACATGGATACCATCCGGTCCTGGGGCGGAGGAGCGAGAAGAAGAGAGGGCATGTTGGAGTTCCCGCATGGAGAAAACAGTATTGTAGCTTTCGTGATTTTGAGAGGTGAAAGAAAGATGTCGCACTTCCGCTGCACGTTTCTTCGGGAGAAACGCTGGCGGGTAATTTGAAGAACTCGAAATCTCAGCAAAGTGCTGACCCAATGAGTTAGAAATTGCGACGGGGTCCACTAAGGTATCATGCGCGACAGTGAGCCCAGAGAGCGGGGAGAAACTAGGCATGCCTGAGAACCGTCGAAGCCGACCCCAAACTTCCGACGAGGGAGTGAAGGTGTTAAATGAGCTAATAAAGAATTTCCAGCTGGCCTTCTTGCTATCGCGGATGACGTGACGGCATCGCGCACGGAGCTGCTTATATCGGATACAGTTGGCCAAAGTTGGATGGTGACGGAAAATGCGAAGAGCACGTCGCCGCTCACGTATTGCGTCACGGCATGCCTCGTTCCACCAAGGAACTGGGGGGGCGCCGGGGCAATTCGGAGGTGCGTGGTATTGAACGTTCCGCAGCTGTGAGAATAACGTCGGTAACATGTGTGACCTCATCGTCGACGCTGGGAAAGCAACGGTCATCGAATGTCGCTAGAGATGAAAAAAGTGTCCAATCGGCTTGGGCAAACTTCCAGCGTCGCGAGCGCATATATGGCAGTTGAGGCTGCAGTCTAAGAACACATGGAAAGTGGTCACTCGAGTGTGTATCAGCAAGGGCGAACCATTCGAAGCGTCGAGCTAGCGGAACAGTACCGACCGCAAGGTCCAAATGAGAGAAATTTGTCGTGGAGGCAGACAAAAATGTGGGGACCCCAGTGTTGAGGCAGACTAGATCCGCTTGGTGGAAGACGTCTAGCAATAGTGAGCCACGTGGACAAGGATGCGGAGATCCCCAAAGCGGGTGGTGGGCATTGAAGTCCCCAACCAGCAAATAGGGGGGTGGAAGCTGATCAAGAAGATGAAGGAGATCAGCTCGTGCCATTGGTGTGGACGATGGAATGTATACCGTACAAAGAGAGAACGTGTATCCAGAAAGGGAAAGACGGACGGCGACAGCTTGGAAGGAACTGTTTAAGGGGAGTGGGTGATAATGGAGAGTATCATGGAGCAGAATCATGAGTCCTCCATGGGCTGGAGTGCCTTCAACAGAGGGGAGGTCATATCGGACGGACTGAAAATGAGGGAGAACAAAGCGGTCATGGGGACGCAGCTTTGTTTCCTGAAGACAGAAGATGACCGGCGAGTAGGATCGTAAGAGGATCGACAATTCATCCCGATTGGTTCGAATGCCGCGGATATTCCAGTGGATAATGGACATAGGGTGAACAGGAAATGGAGGAATGTGACCAAGGGTGCTGTCAACTCAACGACTGCTCAGAGCTTGCGACCGACAGCATGGAATGGCATTCAGTCGAAGGCAGAAGATACTGATCCATAGGTTGGTCAGGAGCAGCTCCTGCCACCAGCGATCGGCCGGTTGACCGGCCACCAGCAGTGCGCCTCGGCGACACAGAAGACGGCCGAGGGCGATTGCCGCCAGGTGGTGCTGTAGATGGGACATGCCTTGGCGGAGAAGGAGAGGAACTGTGTTTCTTCGTAGCCTTCTTGGAAGTATGATGTTTAGATGAAGGAGGAACCGATGGTTGTGAAGTTGCGGTACGTAAAAACTCTTCACGAGAATGCTCTTTTTTCGAAGACTTGGCGTCTCACTTTTGTGCTCGAGATTTAGCAGAACCCGACGAAGGGTGAGCCATTGAGTGGGCAGGCGAAAGTGGTGAGGTTGAACGGGTGATCTTTGCACTGGCCGATCTGACGACCGTGGTACTAAAGGTGAGGTCGCAAGTCTGCGTGGCCGCCTCCTTTGTTGGCCGAGGAGAAGCAAGGACAGAGCTGTATTTTCCTTTCTGAGGCACGGTGGGCTGTCGACTGGCGAATAATTTTCGAGCAGCAAAGGTCGACACCTTTTCCTTCACTCTTATTTCCTGGATGAGCTTTTCGTCCTTAAAAACGGGGCAATCGCGAGAGGAAGCAGCGTGGTCACCCATACAGTTGATGCAGCGAGGGGATGGAGGTGGACAAGCACCCTCATGGGCGTCCTTGCCACACGTAACACATTTGGCCGGATTGGAACAGGACTGGCTGGTGTGATTGAACCGCTGACATCGATAGCAACGCGTAGGGTTTGGGACATAAGGGCGAACGGAAATTATCTCATAGCCTGCTTTGATTTTTGATGGGAGTTGAACTTTGTCAAATGTCAAGAAGACAGCGCGGGTTGGAATGATGTTCGAGTCAACCCTTTTCATAACCCGATGAACAGCCATGACGCCCTGGTCAGACAGGTAGTGCTGAATTTCTTCGTCAGACAATCCATCGAGGGAGCGTGTATAAACGACTCCACGCGAGGAATTTAAGGTATGGTGCGGTTCCACCCGGACAGGGAAGGTGTGGAGCAGAGAAGTACGCAGCAATTTTTGAGCCTGGAGGGCACTGTGTGTTTCTAACAACAGGGTGCCATTCCGTAATCTGGAACAAGACTTTACAGGACCCGCAACTGCGTCGACACCTTTCTGAATAATGAAAGGGTTGACCGTGGAGAAGTCGTGACCTTCATCAGACCGAGAAACAACAAGGAACTGTGGCAACGATGGAAGAACTGTCTGTGGCTGAGACTCAGTGAACTTACGTTTGTGAGCAGACATAGTGGAAGGTGAGGAAACCATTGCGGAAGAATCCCCCATGATTACCGGCGTCTCCGATGGCGCGCTCCTCCCTTGTGGGGGCCCTCACCGAGGGCACACCCGCCTTAGGTGATTGTTCACACCTCAAGTCACACCTCCCGACAAACGGACGGAGGGACCAATCGGCACTTTCGGAAGGTATCAGCTCGGGTAATCACCCCTCCCTGGGCCTGGCCGTTACCAGGGGGTACGTACGTGTCCTACCTGTCTACCCGGGGCGGGGAATTACGCGTTACCCCGGCACCGGCTGCGCATGGAAGTGCGTGGGTCGGCCTTCAGACACGCACAGGGAGGAAAAAAGAGAAAGGGAAAGGAAAGAAGAGGGGGTCTCAAAGCCCGCAGCGGAGAAAAGGGCAAGGAGAAGAGGGAAGGAAAAGAGAAGGACAGAGGAAGGACGAGGACTTGTAAGTGTAGAAAGCAAGGAATTTGGAACAGTTTCGAGCGTCCGTCTCCGGACGTAGGCACAAACCATACTCCCAGAGGGGGAGAAAGGGAAGGAAAGAGCCAGAGGTGAGGGGGGGGGGGGCGGAAGATGGGGGACGGGGAGGGATGCGGAAAGGGAAGGGAAGGTATGCAGCCCGGAAAGGAAGGAGGGCCACATTAGCTCGGGGTCCCGTGCTCGCTACGCACGTGTCCACAAAAGAGTTGTGAACCCCCTGGGGGGGGCCGAAAGGTGTGAGACTCCTTTTAGTCGCCTCTTACGACAGGCAGGAATACCTAGGGCCTATTCTAACCCCCGGACCCGTAGGTGGGGAGGAGAGGAGGAGGTGATGGGTGGGGGAAGGGGCGGACTGACGACTTGTACATCATAGGAACTGATAACATTTGATTCAAAACCACAAAATCGTCAAATGTTGAGACAGAAAAAGAGAAGAGCGATGTGTGAAGCCTACATACAAAAACAACAAGAGTTATAATCATGTACAGTTGATGAACAAATCCAAATTTTCCGTCCATTATTTCATAGATCAGTCTAGTGTCAATACCGAAAACGACAGACAGAAAGAAAATAAATTACATTTTGTTTGAATTTAAAAATACGGATACTACCACATCAATGTTTGACCAACGACAGAGACATAACCGCTCACGGTATTAAACAATATTTAAGACTAAACAAAATGAACATGTCAGTGGCCCTGACAGGATTCCTATTAGATTTTACACTTTCCTTAGTTAATTTATCCAGAAATTTTCTGTTGATTTGAAGTGCTTAAAAATTACTGTTGTTTGCAAGAATGGACACATAAAATTCCAGACCAATGTTGCTAAGTTCTTCCTGTTGCTGGATCTCAGAGCATATTTTAAGCCCGAAGATTATGTCAAATCTGGGTCAACCACATTTTCCTCAAGGAATCAAGAAGGTTTCAA
Organism: Schistocerca piceifrons; assembly: GCF_021461385.2. NCBI lineage: Eukaryota > Metazoa > Arthropoda > Insecta > Orthoptera > Acrididae > Schistocerca > Schistocerca piceifrons. The sequence goes on from NC_060143.1 coordinate 552,755,119, forward strand.
GAGAAAGCACAGCTTTCTTTCTTTAAACACAACATCTCGCAAATAGCAGATGCAAATGAACAGGCAGTTTTTGTCGTTGTAGATTACCACGTTGTCGACTAATAACAAATGTACAATCGTATGCAGCATCTTCACATATATGTGATTCGATCAATGAATTTTTGACTAATACAGTACAATAAACAGTTCTGGATGGCCTATGTACAGAGATGAAAGTAAAGTGTGCCATAAGGAGGCATACAGTGATACCTAATGTTCTCAATTTAATAAGCAATTTATTGGTTAGTTTGAGCAAATTTTTTCGTTTGTGAGTCTTTTTAAACATGGATAAAGTCAAGGCAATGTGCGTAACAAAGATAATAACTCAACAATAACCAACTGCTAGATTAATGGTAGATGTTAGGAACATGTGACTTCATTTCAATAATAAAAGCAAATACCTTGATGTGACATGAAAAAGGAATGACCATGTAAACTTTGTAGTAGGGAAAGGTGAATGGAAGACAGATTTCCAGAAAGGATGAGGAAAAGTGCAGTACATTTCTGAGAGAAATCAAGTTTGCTCATGTGAAAATTTAACATTTTGCCTGTTCGCTGCTCTCTCATTGGCTGCATAGAACTAGCAGACACATTCCCTTTTGTTCCCTTCATGGTGAATGCTGTCGACACTACTACTACTACTACTACTACTACTACTACTACGTAGGTATGCCACTGGCCTTGACCTAGACCTTTACTGGTTTCGTCTATGTTGCTGCGGCCATTGTACATTATTCCCCACAAAGAATTAATTGAAATAAGTGGTTAAACATTCTCAATGGGAAATGATAGCAGAAAAAAAGATACTTGGGAACAGCATAAGGCATGCAAAAACCTTGTGGTTCGACAGTGAATGTAAAACAGTAACAAATGTAAAAAAAAGACGCATGTGGAAGGACATTACAACCACATTGTAGCAGAGGGATAATGGAAGAGCATAAAGAAAAACGGAAAATTGAGTAAAGGATCCATCAAAGGGAAAAGAGGCAGTGAATGAAGGAAAATCTGATGAAATGAAGCTTCTGAGGGGTACATATGAGGCAAGGAAATTTTACAGGGAGAAGAATAAGGCACAGGAACCTTTCAAGGGTGGAATAAGATTAATAAAAGATGAGAATGGTGAACTTATAAGTGAAGAGTAGGAGAAGTGTCACTACTTTCACAAACTTCTTAATCCAAGACCAGTTGTAACACAGAACGCAACAGAAATACAGGAGGAAGAGGACCCAGATAACAGTGTGGACCCACCTAACTTTGAAGAGGTAAGAACTGCAGTGACGATATTAAAGAACAACAAGGCGGCAGGAACTGACGGCATTCTAGCAGAACGTTTCAAGCAAGGAGGCTCTAAATTGGAAATTAACGTCCTGAAACTCATTAAACTAACACGGGAAGAAGAGGAAATGCCTCAAAGATGTAATTATATACTCTATATATAAGAAAGCAGACCAGATAAAGTGTAGTAACTGCAGAGGGATCACATTGCTTAATCTGGGACATAAAAGCCTCTAACATACGGTACGACCAACTACTGCCAATAATAGTGAGCAAAACAGGGCCGTATCCATGTGAATTTATCCCCGGTAAGTCAACTATCAACCAGATATTTACTCTAAGATAAATTCTGGAAAAAACAAAGGAATATGGGATCAGAAGATATCTTTTTATTGACTTTAAAACAGTGTATGTCAGCATAGACAGAGAGCAACTATATCAAGTTCTAGGTTAATTGGGTATTCCAAAAAAACTGATGAGGGTAATAGGGATGACAGTGAGAGAAACGCAAGATGGTATAAAAACTGAAGCAATGTTGTCCAGTACTTTCGAAATTAAAAATGGAGTATGGCAAGGTGATGCAGTGGCATACCTTCTATTCAACACCACCTTGGAGAAGGTGATGAGAGAAGCAAATATCTTTAATAGGGGAATGATTTCTCATAAATCTGTGCAGATACAGGCCTAGGTGGACGACACTGACATAGTAGCAAGAATTCTGACAGCAATGGAAGAGACATTCACTGCACTTTAACAGGCCGGCAAGAATCTAGAACTAAATATCAATGAGCAGAAAACAAAATACCTAGCTGCTGGGAGAGTACACAGGGTGAACATGCCAGCCAAAATAACAATGGGTAGTTATATCTTTGAAAGAGTCTATCATTACATATACCTGGGTTCAATTGTAACCAGTGTAAACGATACCTCATATGCAGCCAATAAAGCTTATTTCAGCTTAAAAAAGCTTATATCTCCAAGATTCCTGACTAGGGCCACAAAACTAACATTGATCAGGCCAGTGATTACATACGCCTCTGAAACCTGGTCTCTGACAGCAAAGTATGCTGAATCGCTGGATGCACTCGAGAGAAGGATACTCAGGAGAATTATCGGCCCAATTTGTGAAAGGAAAAGATGGTGGAGGCGATATAACCATGAGTTGTACACTATCTACAAACACCAGCCTTTTAGAAGAATTGTGAAGACATCTACGCTGAGGTGTGCTAGACATGTGGCGTGGATGAATGATACAGAAATAAAAAAAAAATTTTACAAGGAAAGATGGATGGACAGAGAGAATGCAGTCTACCAAAAACTAAACGAGATGATGGAGTCGTAGAAGACATTCGGAAGATGGCTAAAGGAACTGGAAAATGCTAGCGAGAGATGGGGATAAATGGAAGGAGATAGGTGAAGAAGACAAGACTCGTCATGAGTTGTAGAGCCACAGAAGGAGGAGGTTAAACATTCTCTCCAAAAGTTATGACTGGTCACAAATGGAGAAAATTATGATAGCCAATTTTGGATACAGATTGAGCAAGCAAGAACTGTCTAGTGAAACAACAGCTTTGACGAAGTGACGTCTGCTTCAGCAGTGTGCAAGCACTCCACAAAAATGCTAACACCTCAGTGAAAACTTCCAAACAGCTGACAAGTGTAAAGAATCCTTGGGTCAACAGAAGCTTGCAGTACCACATATAAGCTTTGATCTGTGACATAGCTATGTTACGTTATGTTACAGTACACCATGTTTGGAATCTGTCATGTTTTAGATGGCATTTTGTTGTCTGTGATAGTGCTCTACAGATGAATACCTATTTTTAGAAGTTTTATAAGTGGCGTTAGTGAGCCACTATACATAGTGCTGTGTGCCACCCTGCGATTTGGCAGTTTTTGTTGACTTGTCATTGAGTTATTTTAATGTGGCTCATTACTGCCAACATTTCTTTTCGTCTTTGGAACTGTTAATTTGCCATATTACAAATTTAATTTTCTTTCGCTGATTTGTTACTAGTTTTAGACAAAATTTACAAGTCATACACTAGTTGCAGTTATGGGCAACAACGTGCCACTACAATTAAATTTCTGCAGTTATATGGCCTCATAGCAGAATGTTGAAATGTCAGCAGTACAGTTAATTAATGAAACTGACCAAATTTATTATATTTCATCATATGAATTCCACCCCCTCCCCCCACCATTATCTTTACCTCTTCCCCTCAGATCAGAAGATGGCAGCGTAAGAGTCTTAAGGGCAGTCATCTACGAGCAATTACAGATGAATTGACGTTATTAACACTTAGTGATGAATCATATTGTAGAATTCAGAGATTATGTAATGGGGGCTTCTGCCAATATTATGAGTGGGTTCTGGAGGTCTGTGAAACTATTCCAGGGAGAAGGAAGAGACTCCTCCATCTTGCAGTTTCAGCTTGATGAGTACTGCTGGAAGAAGAGTTTAGCTGAAAACTACTGTCCATTTCAGGGTGTTTTTTTTTTTTACTGCTAGCACAGCGTCTGCATTGGGGTAGTTATGTAGGGGAATTGTTGTGGTGATGTAGGGACCTGGGTCCAAGGGGCTATTTTTTCAGGGGGTATGTTGATGTTTTTTTGGGGGGTAAGGGTGGGGGGGGGGGGGAAATGTGTACAAAATGGGTTGTGGTTTCATTAACTGAGGAATATGTGATTACAGTGTGGAGGGTTCTACTTTTACTTCATATTCATTATCTTCTTGAGGATTTAGGTACTTGACGTTATTAACACTTAGTGATGAATCATATTGTAGAATTCAGAGATTATGTAATGGGGGCTTCTGCCAATATTATGAGTGGGTTCTGGAGGTCTGTGAAACTATTCCAGGGAGAAGGAGGAGTACTGCTGGAAGAAGAGTTTAGCTGAAAACTACTGTCCATTTCAGGGTGTTTTTTTTTCTTTTTTTAAGGTTGTTGGGAAAAAGTAGGTCTATAGGCCAAAGATTGGAAGTTAAATTTATGTGGTGAGGCGGTGGGTGGGCAGCATTCTTTAATCTGGTTTAGGATGTTTTGTTAGAGCGGGAATGTTTTGGGAAGGGGGGATGAGGATTATTTTTGTTTTGAGTGTGTTTAATTTTTCCAGTGTTATGTTAGAAATAGAAAAATTAGAAATTGTTATTAAATTCGGGTCTAGTGTAGCAGGGGATACAACCCGTCGGCTTTGGACAATGACGTCACAAGTCGCCAGATAGCAGTTTACCATTTTCGCTTTTGCTGTTATGTTTCAGTTTCGTTTTTTTACTGATTGCTTAATAAGGTGGATCTGTTTATTCTATCTCGTGAGATTTTTTTTTAAAAAGCCAAAACACACTAATCAGCCACTGAAGGGAGCTACAACACTAAGAAGAATCGCTTCTCGATTGGCGACTTGTGACGTCAATGTCCAAAGCCGACGGGTTGTATCCCCTGCTACACTAGTCCCTCAAATTCAAAACCTTTCTTTGGGGGAGGGGTGTTAAAAATTTTCTGTGTACGATGTTTGACTTGCTCAATGTGTGAGATGAACAAATGAAATGAGACAGGCATAAGGGGGGGGGGGGGGGGAGTAGTTTAGAGGAAAAAATTTCAGATCTGTGTGAATAAGGAAAAAATTACAGACCTGTGTGAATAATCATGTTCCAACTGTTTAGCATTTAAAGAACAAACTCCTCAATATCATATTCTTAAACAATACAAACACAATACCAAAATATGTGTCATCTCTATTCTAATGTCTATTTACCGTATTTTTATTCACCAAAACTATGTGATGTGCCATTCTATCGAAACTAAGAACTTCTCAGAACAAAAAGCGGCTAAAGAATGATAAATGTTGAAAAGCCAATAAATTTACAATGACTCCAACACAAATCCTGGAATATGCCCACTACACAGCATGGTACTTCCAGAACTGCCAATGGCATTTCTAACAGGCAATGTCCTGTTCTCTTTTAGTGCGTGTAACTTCTTAATATACAATCTGAAGAGCCTCAAAATCTTCACAGAAAAAGAGATGGAAGTTTTATGGTGTAGATTTATCGTCTAAGCAATTTTGTTTGCTCTGCAAATTCTGCTGGACAACAACGTATCTGGTTCATACTGTCACAAACATAGTCCTAGCTCTGGAGCAGACATTCGTAATATTTATAGTGTATCACACAATGACAGTTGACAAGGGCTTTCCACTACATGTGTACAGTACCTTAAATAAATCGAAACACACATTTCCCGTGTATTAGAAGTTTTAGTTTATGTCAAATATGAGTTACATGGTTGCAATTAAAGGTGGCTTTTAGGGTCTACACGCGCGACTTGGCATATGCACAACGCTAGCGTTGGTTCTGGAAATGTACAGTTTGTCCTAATCAATAATCAAAACTTAAACACAGAACTGAGTGGTTTGACATAATCTTAATGGTGTGGAAAATAGAGAGTTTGCTTCATCTGGCAAATTCCGTCAAGATATACTGCTGACATCCATTGCCAACCAAGTGTCTTCCGTCAGATGAAAGTTTAGTTCTAGTGTTTCTAGCGAAATAACGGTAGTTATACCAAGCACAATATCGATAAATGTGTAACTTCAAACTCAACAGAGTCTGTGAAGTTTGCAAATAAACGTAAAGCGTATGGTAATCAGTCTGTTATGATTTTTAATCCAATAAAGTATCGTTGATCGTACCTGCTGCAAAATGCAATGGAGTCGACTTTCTTCCAGCTGTGTCGCGAGCATTGACTGTTTGCGGCGTCACCAACTTCTTTACTCGTACAATATCACCTGTCTTACACGCTTCGAACAATTCCCTCAAAGGATCACTTGAGGTAGAAGGTATAGAGTCTATTGTGGTAGCCAAAATAGAACGTCTACTCGCCATTTTACCATTGTTACGCTCTCGCTAGTTACGTGAATTTGCGAGACACTCTGTTATGTTGTGCTGACTGCCATCGTCCTGTCATATCTTTTGCCAACATCTTTGCGATTAAGCCCAGTTGAGTAACATATCTATGTTTTAAATACATGACGCTGTCCACGCCAGCAATTAATTCAAGCGCTACTCGCGCACTTGCGAAATAACTCAGAAGCTGTATTCAGTACATGCCCTATCAGAATGGTCTGTCAGGCTATATCGTAAATTTTCATTTTCTTCCCCCATCACTGGTTCTACTCAGTTGCAATGTTTTGAGCAAGAATAGTCTGTATTGGCTTACAAAGATGGGACTGTTCACACTAAAATTCTGTACACATCTTAAATTTTCAGATAAAAATAATTTAAACTATCAAAGAGGAAATTTACCAGATGATGTGTCTACATCTTATATTCTAAAGGATCTGGATTTCAGCGGATGTTTCCTTCCTATCACTATTCCTGTTGTATCTCCCGTTGTTGAGAAAAATAAGACTGTTTTTCAGGACATACTCTACAACAATACAACTTGATAGTGTCACTGTCATCATGAAGTATGCCATTGGTAGCACTGAAAGTGGAAGTGCGTGGTGCGTAATATTTACTTCGTTTGATGCGTATTGATTTGTAGCTGTTGCTTGAAATATGTTTCACTTTCGGACAAGTGCAACTTACAATGTTAAAAGAGTGCTGGACTGTGCGACAACAATATAAAGTTTGATCAGTATGGAGCGGCATAAATCACTGCCTCTAATATGTGGACAAGCGTTAGCTGCAGAGACGAAATGTTTTACCTGTTGCCTACCTGAATAAACGTATACTGTTTCTTCAGCTATGTTGATAAGCTGATGCGGTATGACAAGACTGAACCAAAATTTGTTGGTTTTGTCTATATTTTGTGCAATGTGTACGATCGTGTTCGTACATTTGTTTATATTTCCCGTCTATCAGGCGCAACCGAAGAAAAAGGTAATGAAATATTTGGGCGATTACGAGCAGTCGCTTTGTACGTACAATCTAAAACTATCACGTACACGTTCAGGAAGGTATCACTGTCCGAAAGATGGCATTGTTACTGTTTCTCAAGGTGGTCGCCTTGGAAACCAGATGTGGGAATATGCTTCAGTATGGGCAGTAGCAAGGAGAACAGGATTGGAACCGTATGTACCAAGGTGCATTCGTAAAGTGCTTGACGAAATATTTGATGATCTCAGTATACCACCGCTTTTTTATGTCTCTCATTGCCCAGCAAAATGGGATGGAATTATCAAGTCCCCAGATTGGTGGATGTACACAAACCAGAGTATTCTTTTGCCTAGGTTTTCCATTTTACCAGAGCTAGTGCTTTCGTGGGTTGATGACATAAGACATGAATTTAAGTTTAAGAAGAAATATGCAGATGCCAGTCAAAACGTTCTTAGAACTGCTACACAATTGATGAACAATAGCAATTTAACTTTTGTTGGTGTTCATGTGAGGAGGACAGACTATCGGCAGTATCTGTGGAGAACACGAAAAATGAATTTAGCAGGTCCTGAATATTTTCATAATGCAATGGGCTATTTTCGTGAGAGGTACAGGAGTGGTGTTGCATTCTTGGTGGTAAGTGATGATCCGAGCTGGTGTCGACATAACCTGGTAAAAGATCACACTGATGTATTTGTTGTGAGCAAAGCAGGTGTCACCAGCCCAGGTCAAGACCTTGCCACCATGGCTGCTTGCAACCACTCAATTATAGACTATGGTACCTTTGGTGTATGGGGTGCAATCTTGGCAAGTGGGGAAACTATTCTATATAATATAACTAAACATTCATCTGTACGTGTGTCTGAATTACTTCCAAATTGGCATATAATGAGTTAGCAATTCTGATACATGTCGATGATGTTGGAGGTTTAGTTCATTTTATAGAAACTTGAGTCTTGTAGCTATATGGTTGTTGGATATGAAGTATAATCTTGTAATGTGATACCTGAAGTGTTCAAAAATCGTGTTGTAAGCTTTATTTTTCTCTAGCCATAAATACAAAAGTAACTTATGTTTGGGGCCTATATAATATGTAATTTGCTAATTGTGACCTTTTTTCTCCACTTGCTTGGAGGTGTGCATCAGTTTACTTGGCGGCTGGCAGGTATTGGTACTTGGGGATGTGAAGAGATTGTTTGCTATGCTGATTTGTACATTTATGTGATATTTTTATGTTTGATTCCTTATTATATTTTTGGATGCTGTTTCTTTTTAAGTATATATGCTTTTGTAGAATCTACATTAGACAGTTGACATATTTTCTTATACTTATAGTACCTACTCTTACTGTATCAACAACTGAAAGTATGTATGTTATGGTCTCTGCTATAAGAAGTTGTTGTTTGTACCATTAAAAGTGCAGAGAAGAATGAAAGAGGCTTTGTCCAGAGAAGATAAGGCACCATTTTTGAAATAACCATTGTGGTTATTGGTACCAACACTGCAAAATATACTTATGAGCTGTACACCACTTTGCTTTGTTTTGTATGTTTACTTTGTGCAATCAAGTATAATCAAGCAATGCAAGTAGTTGTTCAGTGGAGTTATAATCTAATCAGAAAAGTGATTCATATTATACAGAAAAACAGTATAGGATAAAAGGGGAACATCAATTACAGCTTATGGTAAAAGTTACGTGTTGGACTCCCCTTGCATATTTCAATATGGTGCAGATATAAACATTAGACTTCACTACCAATTAATTTGTTACCTACCAATTAATTTGTTACCACAATCTTCTGCTTTCACATTCATTGGCTTCGCCAACTCGCAACCAAATTCGCCTTCCAACCTGACCTAGACTTCAGGCTGCACTACAGATTGGTCTGTCACCACAACCAAGATTTCAGGGGAAGGGGGGGGGGGGATGTCCAATACGTAACCATAGCCCAGCTTATCTGTGAGTCATAATCTGATATTATGGAACATCTGACACCTGTTTGTTTAAATGATTGTTGTCCTATACTTTTTTGGGACCAAAATTGATTAGTATATTTATAAATATTTGTTAAGCAATGTACCTGTTATATTGAGAACAAAAATATAAAAAGAGATTGTTTTTGTTGTGACCATGATTTAATATAGTGAAGGTAAATGAAAAATACATGAGACATGATTCACTTCAACTGTGTAAGTGCTGTTCAAATGAGAAAATATTAAATAGAGGAGGACCTGACTGGAAATAATATTTGAGATTAGTCTTTCAGTAGGTAAAGGGTGCTGAATGAAGTGAACTGGTATGAATTTAATAAGTGGAATGAATATAAGTAGGCTACTAAGTAATTGGAATGATTTACTGTCGTATTATTTCAGTTTAACCATTGACTGTAATGACAATTCAAGAAAGGAAGATGTCAGTATTTTCATTTATGTGTGCATTAAAGGTCCCATTTTGTTGTGCCACATATCTTGATAAATACCTAAAATGACTGTAAAGACATCTTTATTACCTCTATCTTTTTTGGGTTACGTGAATACTTCTCTACCAACATTACTGGTACTTTTGGCTCTCGTCATTTTTTCTGTCCCACTGCCCATCCCTAATACTGAATTTTGAGGTATAAATTTTTATTATAAAATTGTAAGATAGTTTTTATTTAGACAAAACATTGTTATCATAGTTGGAGAATTTAGCACATTTTGAATTGTCAAGTGTCGTGAATGAATGAATGTGAATTATGAAAGAAATCACCATTTTTGTATGTAATGAGGAAAGCTATTTTTTTGTCTTTCTAAAAGTTTCTATGGCTATGATATAAATGAAGTGCCAATATTTACATAAGAAATTGTGCCAATATGTACATACATATTCATGAAGATTTTTATGGAACTGCAGGTACTAATCTAAAATTTGTTATTTATTGTTTTTCTATTTCATTTATTTATTTATTTATTTTGGTCAACTGTTTCACACGTGATGTGTATACTAACACTTAAACAGAATTAAGTCTTGTTAGTTTAATAGTGCAACACCACAACATTAGTGAGTATTTTGGTAAAAAATGTTTCAAATTGAAGTTATTTTTATGTATTGCAACATATTCCATCTGCATTCTGGTAGATACGACAACTGTTTATTTGGTTTTATAAAAGAATTACAGATTGAGTATGGATCATACAACATGCTGTAAGTACTAATGGAATTTTTCTACTTTAAACGTGGGTAAACAAAGAATGCAGTGCTTTTTTGACACAAGCTTCAAATATCTAATTGGCCATCCAGATTCAATTGTAAAATGGTTCCCTGTTATTGCCTGAGGTGAATACCAGCAATGTACCTTCGAAGCTAACAAGCTTGTGCTCAGTCTCTGCTAACCAAGTTATTGATGGTACATTACAATCCTAATTTTCCTTTACCTTATACAAGTTTGTTTAATTGTCTTTAATAAATCCTAATTTTATTTACTGTTCTCTATTAAAATTCAAATCATCTGCATATATTACTTAGCAGTGCATTGCCAGTAGTCTGTGCACTTAACTAACAAGAGGAGGCCATGATGGAATCACAGATTTGCTTCAGACTTTGTACGCCTTTAGTGGGCCATTCAAACAACATAATGTGCAAGTGGTAAAGTGCACTACTGTGTGCGAATGTGCCAGTAGCTAGAAGTGATTGCGGTCAAGCGGTTGGTGTCCATTCTTAGGAGGCAGGTTGTGGGCGAGGCGATGATTCGAATACCATTACTACTTACTTTTTAATCTATATATATATTTTTTTCATCACTGGTCACATTATCTAATTTATACAACATTTGAGAGATAATACAATGGGAAAAAAGCCACTTGTGTTTTCATTAAATTATATTGAATTTCATATGTTATTTGACTTTTTAATATTGGTAATTAAGTTTTCAAGGATGAGGGACAGGCTTTGAAAACCCAAGTCAGACCTCGATAAATAATGACGCAAGCGATGTTATTCACAATCAGTAATATAGTAAGTCACATTGTACCAGACCACAAGAGTAATGTACAATTACTCGTTCGATGTGCTCTCGACATCACATGTTGCAGAATGATATTTGTCATACAGCCATGGAAAACATAAAGTGAAACTTTGTGCAAATACACACTGTGGTTTTATTTTCTTTTTTCATTATATTATCACTCAAACATCATATAAATTAAATAATATGACCAGTGATGAAGAAAATTGATTAATCTTCAGTGGGGCACAACAGCAGGTGATCCACTGGTGCACGGAACAATTTCCCAAGTTGGCACAAAGTAATTATGAGATGACAAAGCTACAGTTGTTTGTGTCTTCCATTCTGTCACATACTTCAAACCTTAAAAATATGAATTTGAATGATTTTTATCACATTGTAATTGTAATTGCCAACAGGCAATTTTCTCCTATATTTGATGTTGCTAAATTTTTATGTGATGTCAGCCGTCTGGTGTACATTTTTAAACAAAATCAGAACACATTGTCTGAAATCTGCATAATAGGAATAACCACATTTGAATTGTGATGTTATTAATTTGTTGCAACAAAGTTTCATACTCCTCAGTTTAAACCAAGGGTTGACAAAATTGCTACTGGTTCAAATTCTTACAGTTGCTGCATATGTAAGGAGGTAAAGAAAATGTTTTTTTATTATATTTAACTCTGTGTGTGCTGAAGTTTTGGGCAATGTTATCGCGTGAAATGTCACATATTCGGTTAACTTTTATCAGTATGTCACTTGGTATGAAAGCTCGCTGTATAAAGTTGATGATGACTTGGCAGCTATGATTTATGATAAAATAAAATGTGATTTGAAAACCAAGAAAAATCCGGAAAAAAAAGAAGATTTGATTGGACCTGTGTGGCACTGTAAGTAAAACCAGAGGAACTTGTCTTTATAATGGCTCAGAGCGGGAAAAAATAAATTCGTTTGTACAAGTGTGTAAAGAAGAGTAGTACTTTCAAATTTCACATTCATTCATTCCATCATGGATTCTATTTGGGTCCAGTTGTCGTAGTTGTCAAAGATATAACATTTTCTGCTTACCAAAGACTTCGTAAATATTTAGTATGACTAATACTAACGACACATGCTGGCAAGAAATGTATTTACCAGCATATATTGAAAACCAGTTTTCTAGGAGATTATTATTGGTATGACATAAAAGTGAAGTTTTTTGCCAGAGTGTGGAAGCCATCCATGTGTGGTTGATTATTACTTACATTACTGATAGCCATTTACAACAAAAAATGCAGTTTTTAAAATCATTTCAAAGAACTTTCTTCCATTCATAATTTGAAGAAACTAGAGTTTATTGAAACTTTAATGTTGGACACTGGTCCAAAGAAAACTGTTTTGTGCTCTAGCTCTATAGACCAAATCAGATTTGTGTGTAGTATTTGTCATTACTTAAATCATAAAAGAGCAGTTGCTTATGCATGTGTTTTGATCATATGTACCTGTTAAGTAATATATATATTATATATGTATATAGTATGTGTGTGTGTGTCCATATGTTGACATTTTTTCACCATTACTGGTTAAGGATAATAGTCATTATTTATAGCTTGAAGATACCAAAATAGCCAGTAGTTTGCATTGGTAAATGGACAGTATAGAGAATTGATGTGTCCAGAGATTGCTTATTTACCCCAAAAATTTTCTTTGAATTGTTACACAAGTTTAATTTTAAATGACTTTCCATTTGCCCTTCTTTGTAATGTCTTTGCATTGTTACTAGTCTATGTGCATTTAATATGTATAACTATGTATTTCATGAGTATCTGCATGTATTCTGTGCTAGGAATGAAATTGTTGTTATACAGTCAAGGGGAAATATGTATATAAAACACAAGAATATAAGTATAAAAATTTGTGTGTTGAAAGTTTTGTGATGACTGCTTTTTGTCATTGTGACTGCTTTTTGTCAGTGTGTAGGTTACATAAATGCACAATGAAATTTTGGATAGTATTCTCTATTTGTGTTTTGAGAAAGAGTTTTAGTGTGTACTCTGAAGACAGCATATGGACTTGAACGTATATGTAAGGCAGGATATGTAACAACTACATATGTATTTTCTTTGTGACAAAGCTAATTAATTTTAACTTTTGTAAAATCGTACACACACATTCTTTGCTTGTCATTATGACAAAAAATTTTCACATCTTAGCTGAGAGTTAAACTATAGCAAGAAAGTTTATAATTAATGTGTGTAGCTAAACAACTCATATTATGCAGAAAGTAATGGTGGGTTGGCCAAAGTAGTTGTTGAGAATGCAGAATGATAGTATCCTAAGAATACATAAGTATGCTCAGGTCTTTCAGAGAGGTGGGGGAGAGGGAGGGAGGAAGAGAGAGAGAGAGAGAGAGAGAGAGAGAGAGAGAGAGAGAGAGAGAGTGTGTGTGTGTGTGTGTAAGTGTGAGTGCATGTGTACTAAAAAGAGAGATCTTTCAAGTGTTAATGTTAAATTATTGTGAGAGTTATTGCAGATTGTACCTGTCCTATGAGATCTTACACTGCTTCTTAACCTCATGCATTTATTCAAGAAGCATTCCAGTCTTATAAATTTACGTATACTGACTGATTTTTCTGTGAAAATTGTGATAATAGTGAAGTGTGGCACTTATTTACCTTGCTAGAAGGCGTACTGTTATGGTGCAGTTGTACTTCTGATCCTTATTTAGTTGTTTATTTTTGATAAAGATTCCAAAATGGAAATATTTTAAATAAGGACGTCATAAATTTAAATTATAACATTTAACTTAATATTTTCATACTGAAAAAAAAGTATATCTATTTCCAGAAACCTGATGAAGTAGTATCTTCCAAATTTCAAATAATGTACTTAGTTTTATTATTCTCCCTTCCCATGTGTGTCATCTGATGTTCAATAGTGGAGGATAATAGGCTATCACATAATTTTTGTCATATTTTTGTACTTGTACTTTATTCACATAAATGATTCTCAATTTTGTTGTAGAGTGTGATAGGCACTATTACAGAACAGACAAATTTTTCTTTTGAAAATGAGGAATTACTGTAATACCGTTTCAAACATCATATTGTTTGTGTTTTTGTATTGTGACATAAAGGCTTACAATGATTTCAGACCAAAGCTTATAGGTATTTTAGAGCATTCTTAAAGATTAAATGTGAATTACTCTTGCCCGTCTTGCATTTCTGAAGTTTCCATGTCTTGTTTTGAAGACATCAGAAGCACTGTAGTGCTGATGAGACACTGTTACATATATTTTAATTCTTTTTTTAATTTTTGTGAGTATGTCATGTTGTGTGTTTTTATGTGGCTGCTGCCACACCCACAGAAAGTAACTGTGTCTGTTACAGGCTGGACATCTCATAAATAGCAATTTATTGTTGTACATTCACAGATTTATTGAATCACGGGACCAGTTGAGAGAGATCCTTTCTAAAACAAAAATGCTGAAATAAAAGAGGCTTTCTGACTAACTACAATCTCTCTCTGTATCTTGGTTTATGTCTCTTTCCTTTTGACAGGGGCAAAATCCGAGTGACACAGCTTTTTCTGTGAGTGAAATTAGTCTATGACAGATTTTTTAATCAGCCTTTAGTGTTAATTGGTAGCTGACTCAATATAAATAGATATAACAGTGGGAAATATTGTCTCATGATCTTTATATCTGATGAAGTTCACCTTTTTCATTGGCCCAAATGCAATTTTATCTGTAGAGTTATGTGAGCACTGCTCAGACACTGACATCTGAATAAGCATTGTATCATTAACATTTCTTAACTTATTGAGTCAGTCACACCTGTAGATCCAGCTACAGTTGCTGACCTTATCTATAAGGAGCACGTGCAATAATATCAGTTAGTTTCAGAGATGAATTACGTATCACACAGTGAAGTAAAACATGCTCCTTGCTTTATATAGAAACATTTCTGCAGAACTGTTCTAATGCTCATTTTTACTCCTTCAGTATTATTACATCATTAACCCATTTCAGTAAATGAGTATCACATGATCTTACACATGTATGCCATTGAATTTTTGTGACATATACCTCTATGTCTACAGCTTCTCTTTATTATGAGCCATGACTTCCCTTGTGATAGTATCACCTAATTGTATCAAAGGAAAATTCAATCAAGAAAATTAATAAATTATGTGACAGAACTGTTGGCCAGTACATACTGTATTGAGGCAAATTGATTAGTATGGCTGACAGACACATAAAAGGTTAAGAGTGAGAACACTACGTGGCTTTTGAAACTGTCTTTCCTTGGGAAGGAGAGAGGGATAGCTTGTGGAAGGATAAAGAGGAAGGGCACATTACTTGGCCCACAGGATGAGAGGGTTCCACCTGTAGTGCAGTCAAGCACTGCACCCTACAATTACGGAGAAGGAATGGATGCCAGAAAAAAGAGATGAACATCACCAATGAGCATCACTTTGTCTACCCTCATCTTCGCTGCATGTGGGTCTGTGTCATCCTGGGATCTGAGTGACCTGCCCTTCCTTTTTAATCTTCTCCAACCCATCCCTCTCTCTTCTGCGAGGATGGAACTATTAGTTCTGAAAGCTAGGATTGTGTTATCACCTGTACATTTGTATCGGTAGTATAGACATTTTGACTCCTGAAGTAAGTACTAATCTGCAATTTTCTCTCCTATGGAACTATTTAAACCTTCTACTTCAGTACAAAAAAATGTGCTCTTCATTATAAATCATAGATTTAAAGAAAGAAATTTGCTGCAGTTGTTAGATCTGGGTTACTGTAAAATGTGAGTGTGGAACTGGCACTGTTAGTTAACAAGAAGCTGTTGATGTTTGTGAAAGTTCCGTGATAAATATTTTATTTGCATATGGGGGGGGGGGGGGGGGGGGAATAGGTTAGATAGTAGCTCTTTAAATATTTTATTTTACTTGTATAATGGTGGGAGGGGTGGGAGAGAAGTAGGTTGGATAGTATCCATATGTGGGGGAATGAGGAATTTCATATTCAGGATTACTGAGGACATCTGATGTTCAGATACATGTATAAAGATAGACTGTCCAGTTATTATTGCTATTACTGCTTAAACATTTTTTGGACAGAAAAAACTTCCCAAGGAGTCTATTTTCCTCCAAAAAAATCAGTGACTAACATCTCTTTATGTTAAACACAATTCAGTTACTTAATTGTGTACAATCGGGTGGTAACTCGTTTCACATGAAAGGGAATTCCAGTTTTGAAGTGTAGATGCAACACTTTTCATTAAGTCATCACAAATATAAAAAATTAATTTCCTAATTAAAATGGTTTAGTTGCAGTTGTTACTGTGTTGCAGTATATGGTAACCACCACAATACAAAACTGTTTTAATTTCACCGAGCAAGGTGGTGCAGTGGTTAGTACAGTGGCATTTCAATCGTGAGGAAGACGATTCAAACCTGTGTGTGGCCATCCTGATTTGGGTTTTCGTTATTTCCCTAAACTGCTCCAGGCAAATGACGAGATGGCTCATTTGAAAGTACTCAGCCAATTTCATACCCCATCCTTGAAACAGTCCGAGCTTGTGCTCCATCTCTAATGACCTCAATGTCAACAATATGTTAAAACCTAAATTTTCTTCCTTTTTGTTTTCATTTTGTTAGCCATGTGTATTGAATTCACACAGAGAAAGAAGTAGGCCCCCCTGTTTGGTATTTGCCTCCAGGAGATATCATTTTGGTCCTGTCTGTGAAGAATTGTAAAACAAGAAATTTCAAATCTTTTATAACCATGAATTCTTTCAATGTGATAGTAAGGAAAGGGGGGACATTACCAAAGACAAGTTAAGAGCATCTCCAGTGCTGAATGGAGAAAGGACACAAGTGTTAAGGCTAATGCATCTGTGCTGTTAAAGATCTGGCTACTCAACCAAACACATTCCTTTCATCCTCAATCTCCTTTCTTTCATGTACCTTGCGAGAGTTCATCCTGACTTATGATCTGATATCATTCCTCTCACCCCTGTTTTCTTTCCTCTCCTAACTTCTTTCTCATGTGAAGAAGGAACCTGCAGATCCAGAAGTTAAGCCTTCCTGAAGTTTTGGTTTGTTTGTCTGTTAGCAGTAATGTAGTAATGTCAGCTCTGGCTATCTCATATTTGTTTATCTGAATTCATTGTTGATGTATTTTATTCATTTTTCTTTATTCATTAGATCATATGTACGTAAATTGAATTCAGTGTTTTAACAAGAATATTATGAAAATGTTAAGAGTACTACCCTCCTTGAGTCACAGAAAGGCACAATGGAAGGACTGTTATATACTTAAGCTTTTGCTCAAAAGACCTTCCTCCGAATTAGAAAACACACACACACTCTAACACACGAGATCACTTGTCTCCAGCCAGACTGCAACTGCGACTGATGGGAGCAGCAGTCAGGTGTGGTATATGGAGGTAAGGAGGTGGTATGAGCCAGGGAGAAAGAGGGATAGCAGGGTAGGGGTGGGGACAGGATTGGGTTGCTAGGTGCAGTCAGTATGGGGAGGGGCAGGGAGAGTGGAAAAGGACTAATGAAGGGGAGAGGAAAAGACTAGCAGATGCATTGACAGAGTATAAGGCTGTGTAGTGCTGGAGTGGGAGCAATGAAGGGGATAGTAGGTGGAGGCTAGTGGGACTAGTGAAGGTTGAGGCTAGAGGGTTATGGGTTAGGATCAGCTGCCGGGAAAGTTCAGAAAAACTGGTGCTGGTAGGAAGAATCCAGGTGGCAATGGCCGTGAAGCTCTCATTTAAGTGAAGCACATTGTGTTTGGCAGCAAGTCCAGCAGCTGGGTGGATCAGCTGTCTCTTGGCCAGAGTTTGGCAGTGGTCATTCGTGCAGAGAACAGCTTGTTAGTTGTCATGCCTACGTAGAAATCGGCACAGTGGTTGCAGCTTAGTTTAAGGATCACATGCCTATTTTCACAGGTAGCCCTACCTTTGACAGTATAGAAGATGCCTGCAACCTGACCTCAGTAGGTAGTGGGTGGAGGATGTATGAAACAGGTCTTGCATCTAGGTCTGTTGCAGGGATATGAGCCATGAAGCATGGGGTTGGGAATAAGAATGAAGTAGGGATGGGAAAGGATATTGTGTAGGTTCATTGGATGGAGGAGTATTACTATGGGTGGGTGGGAAGGTTAGTGAGTAGGATATTCCACATTTCAGGGCATGAAGAGAGGTTGTCAAAACTACCACACCATATGATCTACAAACTAAACTGTAACACTGTGCTGATTTCTCTATGGGTATGACAAATAACAAGTTGTCTGTTCACATGGATGGCCACCGACAAACTAAGGCCAAGGGATGGCTAGCTGGACCACCCAGTTTTTGAACATACTGTCCAACACTGTTTGCCTCACTTCACAGATTGCTTCTCAGCCTGTGCCATCTGGATCCTTCCTACAAACACCACCATTTCTGAATTAGACAGGTGGGAACTTTCCTTGCAGTATATCCTACATTCCCGTAACTCTCTAGCCTCAACCTTCACCAGTTCTCCTGTCCTTCACCAACCTATCCCCTTCCCTGCTCCCACTCCAGCCTACACAGCCTTCTACTCTGCCAGTGCACCCGCTGGTCTTTTTCCCCTTCTCTTCTTATCTCCTTTTCCACCCCCACCCCCCTCCAGATCACCAAACTACACCTAACACCCCTATCCTTCCCTCACCCTTCTCTTCACACTCCCACAAGCAGCACTACACCTCCCCCCACACCTAGTCTGATATCCCCGCCACATGCATCCTCCATACTTCCACCACCAACACCCCGATTGCTGCTCTCATCAGTCGCAGTTGCAATCCAGCCACAATGGCCAGAGACAGTGGTCATGTGTGTGTAAGTTGTGCTAGTGAGAATATGTGTAAGTGTTTTCTACTTCAGGAGAAGGCATATTGGTCAAAAGCTTTTATGTACAGCAGTCTTTTTGTTGTGCTGGTCTGCTACTCGGTGTCTCCTCTTTGGAGAGTAGCAGTCTAGCCTTTTCATAATACTGTTGTTCTTCCATCCTGGACTTTCCTTTGCTTGAATTCAATGTTTTGAGACATGAGTGAGAATGCTTTAAGCTTCATAGTCTGCTAGGTAGATAAATACTGATATTTTGTAATATAATTTGTTTCTGCGACTGGCCAAGGTAATATTATCTGGTCGAAGGCATCTTGTATTCTATAAAGGACACACCAATTACCTACAGTGAATTTGTGATAAAAATCTCCTGTAGTTATCTTCTGTTCGTCTCACATCTGAAAAGAATAGTAAATGAAAAGAAATAAGTTTCCATATAATATTTGCTACCTAAACCAGCTAAATGAGGCTATATCAGTGTCTCTCTTAATCTACCAAATGTTTTATTTGTATTATGCAAGCTGTGACCTTTATTGTTTGCTAATCACCAAAGTGATGAGTTGTCTGTGCGATTGTTTCTGTAATTAGCAGACAATTTGTACAAATGTTTAGCTTCTCAAAGAGTAATCATAAATTTAAAAAAAATCACAGTTGAAAGGATAAACAAAAATTGTTGTAAAATACATGTTTATTGATGGAATGAGGAGAAAGAGATGTGTAAAAAAAAAAAAATGGGACCAAAAAAAAAAATTAGAAGTGAATCATGGAAATGCATCATGATACAATGCCATATTGTATATATAAAAAGGAGTGTATATTTCTGCCATATTGGTTGATACATTACTAGATCTTTTTTCATATGATAACAGTTCCGTTCCAGGTACATGAATGGAATCAGAGCAGCATGATTGAAAAAAAAAAATGATCTGGATTAGATCTCCTCTCTCATTGTGCTTTTGTTGGTGTCATCACTGATTTTTCACATTTTCCAGAATCAGAATGTAGTAATATTCTTTACACCATGTGCCAATCTGCTCCAAAACTTGTGTTAAGTCAGAGTGTTACTTTGAACTTGTTGAAATTTCTTCTGCCTTGGTCAGAACATTTACACTGCATGTGTTTACTATATTAAGACCCACTTTATCTTAAATAAAATATCATTATTTCATTTGTGATAACCATAGTAAATAGTTTTGCTTTTCTGATAATTATTTTTATTTAGCAGAACTTAATTGTTTCTGTTATTTAGGCATAGCTCCTGCACATTATGTATTGTTAGTTTTTTCAGTTCGTGAAGTATCTACATGAAATTTCAAAGACAATGCTTGACAGATGCCTTTATCTGTAAGATATTATATATAATGTCCCAGCTTTCATTAAGGAATTTATGCAAACAAACTTAGAATTGTAAATTTCACCTCAGCACGATTGAGATAACTCTAAACAATGTTTTTTGAAGTTAGAAATAAGCAGTGAATGTTCTGTTGTGTGTGTGATGAGTCAGCATTTCATTATGCTCTGATTTATTTTCTTTCACAAAAATATTAAAAAAATTCATGTGATTTGCATTTGTATAAAAGTAAAATAATAAAAACGTGTGCTGTGTTCATGTTGGCCAAAGTTCCATTTCAAACATCTCAGTGGTTAGGTCACTAAATTTCGACCTCGCACGTGTTCCGTTAATGTGTTTGTGTATGTACAGTGGTCAACAGTGCATTTATTGGTATTATTTCATTACTACCAACTGTGAAGAAGAGTGTATAATTTATTTGTCTGACATTGGAATGTGTAAATGGAACAATTGTTTCTGAGCAGATGCAAAAATTAAGACTCACTGACTATTTAACAAAAATTCTGCAGGAGGTTTGCTGTGTTGTTACACAGCCCATTACAGCTACACTATTTGATGTTAAGTTCTGTTCATTTACATCTCTGTTATGGAGTGCAGTGAAAACATGACACTGTAGCTCATGTTTCTGAAATAAAAAATCAGCTGAGAAGATTTGGGCAGTGTCATGCAGTACAGATAAAAATGTATTTTGTTGTTATGGACAGTTAGCTGTTACAAAAATATTTCTGCTCATAGCTGCATAGTAATTGTAGATTCATGTAACTTGGAGATTTTAGAAAACAATGTCCACTAAATTCCTTTGTTTCACCTCAGAAATCCTTTTTGTAGATTTTTCAATGAGATAAAAAAAAAGTTGTTTTTTGAATCATTGTTTAGGTTTTCCATACAGTTACCAAGAATGGACAGCATTTCTGGAGCACTTTTACAAGCATTCTGGTTAGTTATAAAGAGATTTATTGCTCAGTAATGAGTAATGATGAGAAAAATTGGTCACCATTGGTCTAAGCAGTTTCTGTTTATATCTGTTACTTGCTGTGTAATACGTCTATTGTGCATATCCATACTTGTATGTAATTGTTGAAGACCTCAGATACTAGCCATAGTTTATAAAAGGCAGTAATCATAAAAGATATCCCTATGTCAACTGTAATTTACCGTCTTGTGAACAAAACCAACTCATAGCAAGCACTGTGTCTCAAGTGGTTGTAAGCTGAGATTTTATTTTTCACCTAGTGGAGGACGAAAGGAAAGAAAGTGAAGTGTCAGTGGTGTATTGAGATCTCATAGAATCCTATCTGAGAAAGAGAGACTGGTACATACACACCTTGGGGTGGGAGAAGAAAACAAAACTGGGGGAGACCTGATGTGCTGCTTTGAGTGTCATTTGTTTGGAGGAAAAAAAATGTTTGAGAGAAATAATAGAAACTGTTGGTAAGAGAAAATGGGTAGGTTAAATGTGAGCTGAAAGAAATGAACTAATCAAAGCAATGAAATGTGGGAAAAGGAGAAGAGATGGCAGACATGAAGAAAGTGGAGAAGGGAGGGAGAAAGTGGAAGCTTGAGGAATTATTATGAGTGGAGTGTATAAAAAGAGAGATTCAATCTAGAAATTTATTAAAATTGCAAAAAGGTGGACAGGCTGGTTACTAACCTTCAGAAGGTACAACTTTCGGCACTACCAACACAAAGACTCAAAATAAAAACAGCAGTATTAACTTTAGTAACTGTAGATTACTTCCTCTGGGAGGAATTGGCTGGAAGAGAGATGTGGGTCACTCAAACCACAGGCTGAGAGGGACTCACCTATCAAGAGGTGGAAGGGAGTCCTCCTTGAGTGAGGGACCTATTGGTCCAAAGGCTAGGAATGCTGTGTTCTGTTTCAAATGCTGTCATTATCAGTGACCTGAAGATAAATACTGTCCAGCCTTTCTGCCTGTTGGAATTAAAATGTGTATAATGTTTTGAGAGCACATTTAAACTTTGAATGTAATACAACAGAAGCTGATGTGGATGAGAGAACAATTATATGTGACCCAGAAAAAATATCGAACATCATATTGTAAACAAAAACAAACAGTGTGTTATATTATTTTTTGAATATGTTTTTGTTCTGTGTTAAATTTATCTCCTGTCTTTTCATCTCTCTTTTAAATTTTTGGTCATATGTTTGAGCAGAGCATAAACGAGATCCCTAGAAATTACACAATGGATTTTCATCTGATTTTTCATAGTCAAATGAGGAACATGAATACATAAATAGGATATCAAATTTTGACAATTATGAGGTCTAACTTTGCAAAAATAAATATTTATTTGCTTGAAAGAAGAGGCATGGTAATTCAAGAAAAATTTAGTAATTGATTTAATGGAAAATTGAAATCTCTCACAAGCAGCTGCTGCTAGCTACATAAATGAAGTGTAAAAAAGAATATCAGATCACAACATAGATTGAAATTTCTCTGCTTTCTCTTGATCTATATACTCTTAATAATAATAATAATAACAACAGAATACTGATTTATATAAATTATTTCATGCTTTCTGAGCAAAACTTGAAAATTAAAGAAAAAGACTTTGAAAAAAGAAGAAAGAGGTCAAATGTTTCGTAAAATGATTTGTCTTAAAATAAGAAATAAAATACACTACAGAAACATTTGACGAACATTTGAATGATTCTCAAAATGAGGAGGTGAGGTGCTGGCTGAGAATGTAAAGTTCAAAGTTTAACACAGAAATTGAAAGAGTACTAGAGGATAGTTCACTGGGTAGTTTCCTTATGTCACTAACCTATGAGCATCTCAACTGCTGTACATGATTTTGAGCATCATTCAAAGATGTTTCAAATGTTTCTGTCATCTATTTTATTTTATACTTGTAGAGAAATTGTTTCACAAAACATTTCACCATAATGATTTTTTTTCTTCTCTTAATTTGCAGTCCTTTTTCTTTGTTCGTTATTCACTTGTGACATAGTTGTCTTGCCTGTCACTTTTTATTTCAGTCAGTCCTGTTTTCTACTTTAATGATGAGTTAAAAGTGCCTTCTTGCAGGAACATGGTTTTTTTGTACTTCCCATATTTGTTTACCATTGTTGTGGCATCCTCAGATGGTTTTCCTTTTGTTGATTCTAGAAGAAATACATTTAAAATCTGATATGGATTAGAAATTTGACTACGCTTACATCATAGTTTTTTTCTGGTTTTAGACTACATACGTCATGTGGACTTTATCTTTTGTTACATTATGCATGCTACATGACTGTCAAATGAAATCAGCCATAAGTCTGTGTAAATGCAGCTTGTCATATGCAGCACAGGAATTTGAGGGTAGTGACTTTATTGATTTTTTTTGTTGCATGGAATGTAACTTCCAAATTATTTATTCACATAAAAAGCTGCCAATGACCCGTTTGATGCCTTACCTTTGCTACAGTTGATCTGTTCTGAAATGTATTTGATTAAAGTAAAATGAACTGTTGTTACTGTCGTATTTTTTGAAAAAATATCTGGCATGATATGTGATTTTTAGACTGTGTTGTGGATTTGTAACAGCATTTACTTAAGGTGATTTATTTCCTCAAGTTATGGTTGGTATTTTGGTGAAGTGGCTTACACATCCCTTTTACTGCACGTTTATGTTATAAATACGCTATTGGCAGTTGTTTGTTTTGCTGTTTATGTAATTTACATCAGTTCAGTGAGTACTTGTGGTAGTATATGTCTATAGTGCCATCTCTCCAGTTTACCCACATTAAAACATTAGAAAGGAGGTTGTCTAACTGTGAGCTTGTGTTTGTTCTGTAGTGACAGTTATTATGAATTATCATCGTCTACAAATTTGTAATGTATTTTCTCTTTGAATGCTATTCAAACCCACTGTCTTCATATGAGAATATCACTGCATTCTTTTTGGCTTCATCATACCTACCACCTCCTTTTCCAGTCCAACTCACTCTCATATATACTCAATTTTTATGTTATCTTTTGTGGTTTTCTGCACATAAGGTAGGGAGAACTTCGTTTCATGTACTGTACTGGTTATTACAGGCTACATTTAGGGAAAATGAGTGGTCATGATTTATGGTTGTAATGATGTGCACAAGATGATGTTTGTGGTAGAAACAGCCCACCTGTATTTCGGTTCTGAGGATTGCCTAATTCATCTGAGACTGCAGTTTAAAAAAATTGGTCAAGACTGTGTTTCGCTCATGAAAGTGTGATTTTTTTTCAATTTATTGTATAATACCTTCTGTGGTAAAGTGTATTGCTGCTGCACAATACATGCACTTGCTTGATGCAGCTAAAATTGGTCTTATAATTTTCAGTACAATACGCACTTTTAGCACAGAACATGGAATGTTATTTATATTTTCCTCAATGTCATAGAGTTATGTTCCTGTAGTCCACCCTCAAATCACTTCTACAGTATTACTCGTAACCAAGGATTGACAGGCCACAACAATAAAATACCTAGTTCGTTTCAAATGCTTGAAGGCCATTGTTGAGCTATGCAGTCAACTATGCTGCTTCTAATTGATTTATCATTATTGGAACAAGATTTATTTTTATGGGGTGGTTGTTTAACCCGGCAGTGCACGCGCCTGGAAATGGGACGCACAAACGTCAAACACGTAGCTGTTCTTCCAGACCCTTACAGATTACTTCGATTTTTAATTACCATCAGATGACTCTTACTGTTATCATTTATATGTGCCGACAAGATGACTTCTTTTAACCAATATTCAGACATTGTATTAATGTGAAGATTTCTCCATGGTCTGACAGACCAGCTGAGTTTACTGCCGGGTTAATCTCATGAAAAAGTTCTGTTCTGCACTGTATGATGGATAGAGTGGTAGAACAGATAGCTGTTTCCATTCTCATGCTGATTTTCTGATCTGTGGCAGTGTCCCTAGAATCATGACCTTATTTGCCTTTAAGAAAAATGTTTCGAGTTAGTGAAGCCACTTATATTTGGTGGAACAAAAAAAAAAAAAAAATGGTAACTTACACTGCCTGCTCAGGTATCAATTGTTTCAAAAGCTGTATTAATTTGAAGAAACACGTCTGTAGCATCAATGCTGTGTATTGAACAAAGAGTATTTGTAGTTGTGATGTGTTTGTTTATCTTGAATTATTGTATTTGAATATTGAATACACATACAGTACAATCTTATTAATCAAGCATGGAAATCAGTCTTACTGTACTCTGAATTCAATAAGAGAATATTGTTGAGGGCAGAACATTCTGTCTTCTATGATGTATGTATAAATCATAAATGAATCAAATTTTGTTTATCATATTTTTATGTGCATATATTTAGTACTGTTATATGAACAGTGAATGTACTTACTTTATGCTTACTGTTGCCAAATGTTACCTCTGATCTCATTTTCTTTGTGCTTTTAATAAAAATATTTTTTGTGAAATGATCTTTCAGCTATGGCATTGTTCTTATTAACAGATTTCATTGCCCTCTCCAGCAATAAATTCCATCAGTTTGTTGCACCAGTGGTTTGAGATGCCATTTTCAGTTCCAATCTGTCGGTTTACTAGTTATCATTGGAATAGCTACAAGCAAAGCAAAATACTGGAGCTTGGATGAAGTTACAGGTATAAGGAAATAGTAAATCAGGAAAAACAAGCTTGCAGTACTGTTAGTTTGCAGGCTACCACCAGGAAGTATCTTAAGATTCTTTAAGCAGTTAGAAACAGTTGTATTAAGGTTATGCATGTTTGCTGTGACTCTAATTTTGATTTTTTGTTAGATAGTACTGATTGATGGCAACTAGAGTTGTTGATGTCCAACTTTGGATTTGTTTTCCACACTAAAATCCCCCAATATATTTGAAGGACGTTATGCAACAGCCGTTAACAGATTGTTTTTAGACCTAACAACCTGCAGTGTTTTAATGGTAAAACCAATACTCAGTGGTCTATTTAACAGTGATGGTTAAATGTTGATACATCTTTATATTTGTCCTTCTTCGTCCTGATGACATGTAATCCATCATCTTGTGGTCTGGGTTATATGCATTGACGTTTTAACAACTTTCTCCAACCTATCCCTGTCTCATCCCCAAGGAGGGAACTAATAGTTCTGAAAGATAGTTTAGTGTCATGTATTTCTACAAGGATTGGAACTTAAATAGTGGTAACTATTTATTCACAACTGATACAAAAGAGTTACATGTTTGCACCTGTTACTGTCCTTCAAAGTATTCGCCAGTGTTGTGTCGAACCTGTTGCCAGCGATGTGGAAGGCGTAGCATACCATTAGCAGAGCTTGTTCTGTTGATGGTGCAAATGGAGCAGTCTACTGCCTGTCGAATCTTTGGAGCAGTTCTGAAGCGAATGCCACGAAGTGATTCCTTCATCTTCGGAATCAAATCAAAATCACAAGGACTTAAGTCCAGGGAGTATGGTGGATGGTACAGTACTTCCCAGTCCCATCAACCGAACAGAGCAGCTACAGCTTGCACTGTATGCACCCACACATGATGGGTGGGTTGCGCAGAAAGTGTCGCCGCTTCTTCTGCAAAGCTGGTCGGAGGTGATGCTCCAAAAATGAACAGTAATACTGTGCATTGACGGTCTGCCATGGAGGAAGGTAATGTGTTGGGATAGCACCATCACAGTTGTACATGAGAATCACCATAACTTTAGACTGCTCCATTCGCACCATCAACAGTATACTACGCCTTCCACATCACTGGTAACGGGTTCTGCACAACGCTGGTGACTACTTTGAAGGATATTATCAGGGACACACATGTAACTCTTTTGTATCAGTTGTGAATAAATAGTTACCACTGTTTAAGTTCCAACCCTCGTATGTGTGAACATTTCCAATACTAAAAGGGAAATACTGGCCAGCAGGTCTGTCTCAAAATGTTTATAGTTTCCTCAAGCATATTTTCATTTTGACACAAGTATACAGACTAGTTGTCGCAGATCATAGATGGAAAGTTTTATACCGCAGAATCATAAACAATGAATTGATCACAGTGTTTTAGAGAAATTACAGGAAGAATGCTGAGAGAAACATGTAAAGCTGACAGTTGCGGTGTAACTGCACCACAGGGGATAAAATAAATGTGCCAAAAAGAAAATAAATGGAAAGTTAATCATCTTTTTTGTAATGTTAATGGTAGCTGTAAATAAAGTTCTTTTAATTTGATGGATGTAACTCAATATCTTCAAATAATAATTAATGTCAACTTACCTTGTTCTTGAGGCTTTGCTGAAGATGCTGATGCTGTTTCCTGGATGTTTGCTAAGTGAAAATGGGCTAGAGAACTGCATGGTTCTCAGTAATTATGTAAAAACAGTTGTTGTTTCTGGTGTAGTATTTATTATGTCACAGAATTCTCATCAAAATCTTACATCATTCTGGTTACCCCTGCTCCCCCCATACACTCTTTGTGTACCCTTTATAACAGTCAGTACATTGTTACACACAGCAAACTCACCAATTACAATTACTAAAGTTATTGGTAATTACAAGAAATATCATCATCCAGTAGTTACAAATAAAATACATAGAATGTGATACAAAATCAACCACAATTCTTCTGTTAAGGAAATGTCAGAAATGCTTTGAATAAACACTGCTGATTACATTTTTTGTTAATTACACAGATACTACTACATCCCAAATCTTCCTAACATGTTTCTGTTTTCAAGGATGCGTACATTATTTTTTTGCTGTGAACTGAATTTCAGTACATATTACAGTAGTATGAATAATTGCTTTGTTTACATCATCAATAAGATTTTGCTTTATGAGTTTCAGCAATCACTAAGTAATTAGGTGTTGTTACAATTAGTAATTGCACTGTAAGTTGACAGTATGTTAATCAGAGTTATTCATTATCATCGTCATCATCATCATTAGTGTTCTGTCCAAAGACAGATTTTCACATGAAACTCTCCTGTCTTCTGCCATTGTCTTCAGGTCTGTGTGTTTTCCACTTCCCTTTATGTCACATACCCTCTTGGATCACCACCTTCCTCTCTAATCTCCTCCCATGAACTAGACCTTTCAAAGCATCTCATCGAATGTCCCATCCAGTTCATCTTCCTTTCTCTTATAACTTGCAGCAGTTTTCTCCTCTCACCAACATCTTCCAACACACTGGCTACTCATTCTTGCCATCCAGCTTGTCCTCGCTGTTCTTCTCCACATACACATCTCAAATACTTCTAGCCTTTTCTCATGCTTTCATCTCAATGACCATGTTTCCAGACCATAGAGTGCCACAGTCCAGACAAAACACTTGCCAAGTCTTTTCCATAAAGTTTGCCACATAATACTCTCCTCTTTCTATTGAATACCTCCTTTGCTTTAGCAATGTGAGTTTTCACCCCCTGATGGCATCTCACTGTCCAACTTGCCATATAGCCTTCCATTCAGCAATAAAGGGCTATTAAAAAAGAAGGAACAGATTTCAGATATTTATTCCTTCCAAACTACAAAAGATAGAAACACAATTCCAGCATTTCTGGAAAGAAAAAAGTTCAAATTTTTATACATTCAATGTGAGCACCATATGTTACACGACCGATATCAAAATGGTGGCTCTTTTACTGCCACATATGAAGCAGCTAGCCTCTCATTATCAAAAGCACAGCTTCAACAATGCCAAGTCACAGAATTTCGATAGTGTCAGGCATAAGAGGGATTTTAATGTGGTCTTTTATGTAACCTCGCTAGGTGTGAGGTCTTGGAGACATGGAAGGCCACAGGTGATAAAGTTCTTCTTCTGCTCCTGCTCTTCCAATCCAATGTCCTGAATGACACCATTCCAGGTAAAGTTGTCTACTACTAGACATAATAATATCAGTTACATCTAAATGTTGGTTATATTGCTGTGTGGTTACCTAATCAATAAATGTTCAAACAGAAAACCAAAAATGAAATTACACTGCTCTCTATATGCCTCAAAACATAATTCTAATAACATGGGTAACAAATAAGCAGAACCTACATTTCCTACTCAGTGTTGTGCACTATCGAAGCACAGTGATCAGTACAGAGCAGTGCAGTGACATTAATGATCAGCTTTGTATCAAAGCATGTGTCAATAATGTCATGAAGGGGAAGGTGTAAGTAGATGAATGACGAACACCAACTTCACTTAATGAAGGTTTATTCAGCACTTGCACATACAAGAGCACGGAGCGAACTGCCTCCAGCCAGAACACATAAGATATTTATAGAGCTACAGAACATTCCAGTACAATGATTCTTACCATTTGTGGATACTTCTAGAATGTACTCGAACCGAATATAGAAATTAAAATTTTACAGTTCAGGTGAGTTTTGAACTCACGACGCTCCATGCAACAGTCTAGTATCATAACCACTACACTACAATGACTGCAGTACTTAGTATCTTCTGCGACATTGCTCCCTCCTTAAGAGAACAGCATCTTGGTGTTATGTCCTCCTAGTCCGGGAATGAGTCATCGGTCCTGCATATTCCGAATCCCGATGACTGATGTTCGTCCTGGCAGTGATCTTCTTAGAACTTCCCTTGCCGCTACGTTCTTCATCGCCTTTCTGTTTGTTGCCTGTTGCTGGAGCTTTGAATTTACCCTGGGTTGCGGAATCCTTATAGGGCTTCATTTGAAGGATGTAGACCATATCTCTGATCTTTCATCATCTTGTGTAAGGGTCAAAATCTTCAACTTCATAAGTAACATCAGACAGCTGTCTTACAACCTCATAAGGTCCAAAGTAGCACCTGAGGAGCTTCTCAGAGAGACAAACCTTCTGAACAGGAGTGAAGATCCAGACGAGGTCGCCAGACTGGTAGACAACAGGGCGGTGGCTTGCGTCATACCTTCGGCGATCGTTTTCTTGACCCTGCAGCGTGGGCCAATGTAGTCGTCGTCCACATCATCAGGATGTAATGGAAACACAGTGTCCATTAATGACCTTGGGGCACCGTGTTTTAATAAATGTCTTCTTCGATGAATTTGGCTACCTCGAATACTTCTGCTGTTTTCACGGCTTTTGTAATGGCATAGTGTGTCAGATAAACAGTGCAAACAATAATCCATCTATTGTCACTAGCAGACATTGGAAATCGTCCGAGGAGGTCAATCCCAACATGCTGTAAAGGCGTTTCAACTGGTGGAATTGGCATGAGTCGGCCAGGTGGTTTCTGAGGAACTGCCTTTCTCCTCTGGCGCACTCCACAGTACAGTCCGACACATAGTGACGGACACTTCTAAATAAACCTGGTCAGAAAAATCTCTTGCAGATCCTATCATATGTCTTAATAAATCATAAATGTCTGGCTTCAGGTGTATCATGGAATTTCTGTAGAACATCTAAGCGCATGTGTTTAGGAATCAATGGTAGCCACCTCTTTCCAAACGGATGAAAGTTTTTCTTGCAAAGTAATCCATTAACTACCTTAAATTGTCCTTTCACATCCTCTTGACTGATTTAAGGCAAGCATAATTTGGGATATCTTGGTGTCCTTCTTCTGCTCAGCAGAGAGATCCTGGAATGCTGCGAGACAGTCGCTATCTCCATCAAAGTCTTGATGGTCTTGCATAGGGTTTCTTGAGAGACAGTCAGCATCTTGGTGTCTTCTTCCACTTTTGTACACTATGGTAATGTCATACTCTTGAAGACATAGTGCTCGCCTGGCGAGTTGTCCTGTTGTATCCTTAAGACCTGTCAACCAACAAAGTGAATGAGATTTTCACTCTGCAGCGGATTGTGCGCTGATATGAAACTTCCTGGCAGATTAAAACTGTGTGCCCGACCGAGACTCGAACTCGGGACCATTTGCATTTCGCGGGCAAGTGCTCTCCCGAGTTCGAGTCTCAGTCGGGCACACAGTTTTAATCTGCCAGGAAGTTTCAACAAAGTGAATGATGGTCTGTAACAACTGTGAATGGCCTTCCATAGAGATACTGTCGAAATTTGCACATGGCCCAGATCACAGCAAGACATTCTCTTTCTGTAGTTGAGTAGTTTCTCTCAGCTTTTGTAAGTGTCCTAGAAGCATAGGGTATAACCTTCTCTTTTTCATCCGAAATCTGCAGCAGAACAGCACCGATCCCATACCCACTGGCACCTGTGTGGAGTTCTGTAGGTGCTCTCTCATCATACAGACCAAGTACAGGGTCAGTCGTCAGAGCTTTTCACAGCACATTGAAAGAATCTTGTTGAGCACCACCCCATATATATTTAGCATCGGCTTTTAACAACTCTTGGAGTGGCCTGGCTTTGATACAAAAGTCTTCGATAAACTGACGGTTATAAGAACACAATCCAAGGAAGGTTCTCACTTCTCTAATACTTTTAGGAATAGGAAATTCCATTATGGCTCTCATCTTTTCTGGGTCTGGCCACACACCTTTGTTTGACATAAGGTGCCCAAGTATTTTGAATTCTTTTGCTCCAAAGAGACACTTTCTTGGATTAAGTTTCAGTCCGGCTTGTTGGAGACACTTAAGAACGACCCTCTGTCTTTTTGTGTGTTCATAAAATGTCTCTGAGAACACTATAATGTTATCTAAATAACAAAGACACATCGTCCACTTCAGGTGCCTTAGAAGATTATCTATCATTCATTAAAAAGTTGCTGGTGCATTACACAAGCCAAATGGCATTATCTGAAACTCATACAGGCCCTAAGGGGTGATGAATGCAGTTTTATCACGATCTGCCTCATCTACTTCGATTTGCCAGTATCCCGAGTAAATGTCCATGGTTGAGAAAAACTTAGCCCCCTTCAGACAATCTAGTGTATTGTCAATTCATGGAAGAGGGTAAACATCCTTTTTAGTTATCTTATTAAGCTTCCTGTAATCAACACAAAAGTGCCAACTGCCATCCTTCTTCCTGACCAGAACCACTGGTGATGACCATGGGCTCTGCAAAGGCTGAATGAATCCATTCTTCATCATTTTCTCTGCCTTGTTGCGAATTATTTGACGTTCCGTTCCTGACACACAGTATGCTCTCTGGCTTATTGGTTGATGGTATCCAGTGCTAATCCGGTGCTTCACCATCGATTTGTCTAATTTGCTCTTCACCTGTGGATTGAAGCATTCAGAGAACTCTTGAAGAATGGCAAGTAACTTTTTCTGTTGTTCCTTAGTGAGATCTGGTGATAGACAAGCTAGAAGATCTTGTCTCGTAATGGTAGCGCTAATTTCGGCCACAGACTCGACATGGGAGGTTTCTATGATGCTCAGCTGTTCTGCAATAAATGGCTCAGCGTTTGCTATGCACGTGCATCTTGGAAGGATCTGCGGTTCTTGGCGGCAGCTAACTATCTACAATTCACCAAATCCGTTCTTAAGTGAGACAACAGAGGCTGGGATGACCAAGTTATTCTTCAGTGGTATGCTTCTCTTACATTCCACTACAAGATCCATGGGTTGATGCATGGCACGACACATGACAACTACCTTTCTAGTGCTGACTGCAGGAATGATCACTTCATCCGGCACACACAGGCTCCACACACACTGATGCGCATCTTCTTGTCCGCAATGTCTCATCTCGACTAGCATAATTTTCGAGCGACCACAATCTATAATTACTTGAGAAACTTTCAAAAGTCCTATCCAAGAATGATGTCAAGATTACACTCTTGTAAGACAATGAATTCTGATGGTTGTGGTTGGCCACTTATACCCACACAAATGACACATCTTCCTGTAGGTTTTACACATTTCCCATTAGCCACCTTCAGCAGAGATGTTTTGTTGTCGATGAATATGGTTTTCTGCAACTGGCGACGGTAATTCTCTGAAATGACTAAATATGGTGTTCCAGAGTCCACAAGAGCTTGGGCTGATCGGCCATCTGTGAGAATATCAACGTAGTTTCCTATCACTTTCGTAGTGATCGATGGTGGAGGATTTTTCTCTTCGGCAGCCCCACCTCCAAGGAAGGTCGCACCCTTTAGTTTTCCAGGTTGCAATGGCTAGGTGATCAGCTGGAGCTTCTAAACGGTGATGGAGACCTTGATCGGCTTGTTGGGGAGCATCCTCTCCAGTGGCTAGCTTGAAGAGATGGTGACCTATGTCGTCCTACACAGACATCTTCTTGTTCATCTTTGTTGTCCTGGAGTTGGCGTCGGCTAAGATTGGTTTGCTGTCTTCTGATGCGGGCGGCATCAAATATCCGCTGCCTTTCTTGACAATTGCGCACCACATGTCCCAGTCATCCGCAGTGGAAATGTACTGGTTGGTTATCCTTGGTGCCCAAACGGGTTCCTCACGCGGCATTGTAGGAATGTAACTTCACCTGGGTCTTGACTGTTTTACAGTTTTAAAGGGAAATGAAGGACGAGAGAGTGTGTTCAATGTCTGTTTCACTTCCTCCCTTATGACCTCTTGTAGCTTCTCATTTTTCTGTTCGCCATGCAATCCAAGTGCCGTCTTGACTTCCTCTCTCACTATCTGATGAAGAACACTTGTGAAATCGGCTTCTTCCTCCATCACAGACATCGATACAACGTTTGGAAGCCGTTCAAACTTCTTGCATGTATTTCTTTTTTGATGCATTGTCTCAATATACTGGCACCATTTTATGAAGTCGTCTGCTGTCGAAACCTCCTTCAGGAGTAGGGCTTGATACATGTCCTCAGCAACACCCTTTATGAGATGTGTAACCTTATCTTCCTCCTTCGTTTGAGGATCCACTATTTTACACAGTTCCAAGACATCTTGAATGTTGGATGCTGTCGTCTCTCCTGGACAGTGTGCCCTGCACTTTAATTTATCTTCAGCCTTGCACTTTGGTCATTTTGTGTCGCCGAAATACTTGCACAGTTCCGCCTGGAATACTTTCCAGCTGGTGAACTTCTCCTCGTTCTCATACCATTGCTTGGTAGTGCCCTCCAAGTAGAAAAATCAATTAGCCAAACACACGGTGTCATCCTATTTGTTAAATTTGGCTATACGCTCATATACCTTCAGCCACTTGTTTGGATCTTGGCCATGATCACCAGAGAACCTGGAAGGATGTCTAATGTAGTGGCACACAGTTGTTGTCATGATGTCCTCTTCTTCTTCTGTCTCCGATAACTTGCGATCTGTTGAATATAGCTCAAACTCGGGTTTCTCGCCATGTAAACCGCAGCTCTGTCATGGCGTGATGGGAGCCACTGTGTTGTCGATAATGTACAGTAGCAGACGTTCCAATACCCGGCTCCTCCACCAGAATAATGTCACGTAGAGGAAGGTGTAAGTAGATGAATGATGAATACTAACTGCACTTAATGAAGTTTTATTCAGCACTTGCACATACAAGAGCGCGGAGTGAACTACCTCCGGCCAGAACACATATGGTATATATAGAGCTACAGAACATTCCAATACAATGATTCTTGCCATTTGTGGATATTTCTAGAATTTACTCAAACAGAATATAGAAATTAAAATAGTACAGTCCACATGAGTTTTGTACTTACGACCCTCCATTCAACAATCTAATATCATAACAACTACACTACGGCGACTGCACTACTCAGCTTCTTCTGTGACAATACTACCACGTTACACTTCGAGTTGTGTATCATAGTGCCTTTCTTCCAATGTAAAGTTTTCTCACCACACCATAATCAATACCATCTCTCTACAGTGCTATACATCAGCAAAAAATACTGTTCATAGAAGCAGGTACATCTTTGTGGCAATAAGTGTATCAATACATCAAAGTTACTAGTAAGTGCAGAATAAGTAATTGTAAGAATAATGTCTACATCAGTGTATGTTCTTCATTCTCTTGTGGCCAAATGATCAATGATAATTCTAACCTCTTTCACATTTCAGAATGTATATTTCAAAGTATAGCAGCATAACTAACAAACATAACCTCATTTCCTCTTTACATATTCAAAGTGTCACAGTGTATAAACAGTATCTGTAATCATCAGTGTACCATTGTGCTGAACATAGCTAAACAAATCTTCCAGTCGTAAATAACTGTGTGTTCAAGGTGTGTATGTAGATCCACTTCATAGGTTTTGAACTTAAAGTAGATACAAAAGACTCTATTCATGGTTATTGGTCTGATACTGCGTATCATTTTGATAAAAAGGTGTTGAAGTCTCAGATGGATGAACCAAGTAGTTTACCAGACAAATGACAGTGTATAGTTATTCCGCAAATCAAGAACTTTCAGAAGGCAAAAGATGTAATGTGTAAGTGCGTATGACATAGTGTGGGCAGAATAATCTCATCATAGCACAGCAAAATTATTCCTTAGTACAAATGTTATAAAATCAGTACACGTGTGTCATGAAAAACCAAATACATTTTCATAATCAAAGCTCTATCCTCTACCAAGTATATGCAATCCAGACATCAGAGTACACAAAACAAAAAGAAACCCGTATGTACATACGTGTACAAGTTAAAAAATAATCTAAAAAAAACACCTGGCATCAGAAATGTGTTACTGCAGCAGCAAATATCATGTGGCTGGCACTCTTGTATTTGCTACATGCATGGTGCACGAATGAGTCTGCGTCCCCCTGAGGGTCTTCACCAATGACCACTTCTTCGTCAACTGTAGTTTCCTTTTCACCACTTTTCTTTTATAAGTGAGTATACTATAAGGTTTGTTCTGGCTACAACCCGTTTTCCCTGTCCTCCAATTTTGCATTTTCTGCAACTCCCTCTCAACTGATTTTCTTTGACAAAATTGTACACCATAAGGCGTAATGAGGTTTCAGCATGAGTATACATTGATAATTCTTCACTCTACTGGTCTCTCATCAAAAATATCATTATATTTCCATAAACATTTTCCTAGTTCCCCTTTATCCTCTACTCAAAGCTTCAGCCTCTCCTATCTTCTCTGCCACAAGTTCACTTTAAGAAACATTATTTATTTCCCCATCACAAAATCCTTCACCTTCATCATAGTATCCTTTGTCATCACATTCCACTATCCCCTGGATCTGAAAGCTGTTACTATTATTCATTGTCACAATATCTTGTCTCCTCAGCAATTCCTGTTCTAGGATTAGTAAATGTTAATTTAATCTCATTCCAATTAAAGCTAACTTCAGCTTTGACAATCCAGTTTATTCCCAGCATTAAAATTTCATTTAAATCTTCAATAACTAAACATCCCTGCACAGAAACAATCAATTATTTTAAGAAACAATAAAACCTGTCTTCTAGTCACTTTACTACTTTTGCCAGTAGTTTTTTCAGTCTTAACTCCAGTTACTAGAAACTCATCAAAATTCTTCCCATCTTTCTTTCTGTCCCTAAGCTTTCTTGATATTCCACAATAGGACCCAGTGTTGACCAGGAAATTACCACTCCAAATATCATTTTAACACACATATATGGACTCCTCTGTACATCATTGTTTTCGTCTTCACGTAACGAATCCTCCCTTATCTTTTTGAAATCCATACCTTTTTATTTCTCTACAGATTCTCCACTCTCCACAGGCTGTAAGCTTTCCAAAACTACATTGCAATATACTGGCTGTTCACCCCCCCCCCCCCCCCCCCCTCCAACACACACACACATACACATACTCGGGATGGATGTCCTGACAAATTCCTTTCAATACAGCATGTATTTTACTATCATTACCAACATTATCAAAATAACCACAAGTAATTTTCAAAATCTCATCACTGACCAACTCATCTTGCTTACTACCGTCAGAACAAGATGACACTATTTCATTGATATTGAATGGTATAAGCAGGTCATCATGTACTTCCCTGTTCTTCACTAAATCTTCATCAAGACCTACAATTGCAGTCTTATCATCATCTTTCATCACCCTTTCCTCTTTAATTTCAACGTAAATCATTCTATCTAATTCTTCACAAAGCATAACATCATCATAACTTTCCACTTCAAAAGCATCATTACCTAAATCATCATCAATATTATCATTACTCATAGAACAAGTGTTCATGGCTACTGCTTATCCTATATTCTTCCCCACGAAGTACATGATTCTCTGTCTCCATACATTCAACCTCGGGACAATATTTTCATTACCCATTAACCTCTCAAGATCAAACTCGTCACCATGATCATCTAGCTACAGTATTCATCAAATAAATTTGTCAAGACACCATCATCAAAATCAGTTTCAAATTTCTGCTTCCTATTTTCTTCTGCTTTCATTTCCCTTACTATATATTTCCAAAATTCCATACTAGACTCTATCCTATTTACCTGGTGCAAACTACTGTAACCACTACTGTGGAACACCCTCTGAAAATTATCTCTTACCTTCCAAATATTATTATTAGCCTGATTTTAGTATCTATTTCTTCCCGCCCAAACTGACAGGCTCCCCATGAGGCGCAGTCTAGTTTACCAAATCATCCCTTCTACAGGGCTATTACAAATGATTGAAGCGATTTCACAGCTCTACAATAACTTTATTATTTGAGATATTTTCACAATGCTTTGCACACACATACAAAAACTCAAAAAGTTTTTTTAGGCATTTACAAATGTTCGATATGTGCCCCTTTAGTGATTCGGCAGATATCAAGCCGATAATCAAGTCCTTCCCACACTCGGTGCAGCATGTCCCCATCAATGAGTTCGAAAGCATCGTTGATGCGAGCTCGCAGTTCTGGCACGTTTCTTGGTAGAGGAGGTTTAAACACTGAATCTTTCACATAACCCCACAGAAAGAAATCGCATGGGGTTAAGTCGGGAGAGCGTGGAGGCCATGACATGAATTGCTGATCATGATCTCCACCATGACCGATCCATCGGTTTTCCAATCTCCTGTTTAAGAAATGCCGAACATCATGATGGAAGTGCGGTGGAGCACCATCCTGTTGAAAGATGAAGTCGGCGCTGTCGGTCTCCAGTTGTGGCATGAGCCAATTTTCCAGCATGTCCAGATACACGTGTCCTGTAACGTTTTATCGCAGAAGAAAAAGGGGCCGTAAACTTTAAACCGTGAGATTGCACAAAACACGTTAACTTGTGGTGAATTGCGAATTTGCTGCACGAATGCGTGAGGATTCTCTACTGCCCAGATTCGCACATTGTGTCTGTTCACTTTACCATTAAGAAAAAATGTTACTTCATCACTGAAAACAAGTTTCGCACTGAACGCATCCTCTTCCATGAGCTGTTGCAACCGCGCAGAAAATTCAAAGCGTTTGACTTTGTCATCGGGTGTCAGGGCTTGTAGCAATTGTAAACGGTAAGGCTTCTGCTTTAGCCTTTTCCGTAAGATTTCCCAAACTGTTGGCTGTGGTATGTTTAGGTCCCTGCTTGTTTTATTCGTCGACTTCCGCGGGCTACGCGTGAAACTTGCCCGCACGCGTTCAACCGTTTCTTTGCTCACTGCAGGCCAACCCGTTGATTTCCCCTTACAGAGGCATCCAGAAGCTTTAAACTGCGCATACCTTTGCCGAATGGAGTTAGCAGTTGGTGGATCTTTGTTGAACTTGGTCCTGAAGTGTCGTTGCACTGTTATGACTGACTGATGTGAGTGCATTTCAAGCACGACATACGCTTTCTCGGCTCCTGTCGCCATTTTGTCTCACTGTGCTCTCGAGCGCTCTGATGGCAGAAACCTGAAGTGCGGCTTCAGCCGAACAAAACTTTATGAGTTTTTCTACGTATCTGTAGTGTGTCGTGACCATATGTCAATGAATGGAGCTACAGTGAATTTATGAAATTGCTTCAGTCATTTGTAATAGCCCTGTATTTTCAAAATTCTGGCCATCAAATCTTCTCCCCTTGTCTGTATCTTTACTCATCACCCCTTTCATTGTCCCTTCATCTATCATTCCTATTATTATTTCTGCTATCATCACCCCTGCATCTGTCATTCCAATGATAATCTCTTATCCTCCTTCTGTCTCAGTCTCCATGATGATAATTGGGCCACCCCCCATTCTGATAAAATCCATGTTCTCTTTGCCATTCCCTCTGTCTCTCACTTTTTCCCATGACATATATAGTTCATTAACATATTTTAAAAATTGTTCAGTAGGATCATCTGGTCCATATACCAACCCCCATTGTACGTTTTGTGGGACTCGTCTCTTTAATGCGTCTATTCTGCTATCTCATGTAATGGTTTATCTAAGTGTAAAAGTGTATGCTCCCATGTTCTAGGGGTAGCATCTATGTTTAGTAATCAAAACGTCATCGGTCCCGATTTTGAAACAGGCCACCACTTAAATTTTGATTATTAATCAGCATTGGCAGCCGAAGACTTCCGGCATAAGGAGCCACCCTCATTCTGCAATGGCATTGTCAAAAAGGGTGGAGGAGCATACAGAGGCTCAGGGCACTCTCTCGTCCTTAGGGCGGGAAACTGCCCCTAAAGGCGGAAAAATTGGCAATGATCAACGACATGAGGATGCAGAAGGCAACAAAAACCACTGCATTAAAGAGATATAATGTGTATCCACAGGACATGCAACTTGTAATTGAGAAATTGAAATTGATCTCTTCAGTGGCAAAAAATTTTGGGGTAGTCCCCCATTCGGATCTCCGGGAGGTGACTGCCAAGGAAGATGACCACGATAAAAAGATTAAATAATCAACAAAAGGATAACATTCTACAAGACAGGGCATGAAATGTCAGAAGCTTGAACATGGAAGGGAAGCTAGAAAATCTGAAAAGGCACATTCAAAGGCTCAATCTAGATATAGTAGGGATCAGTGAAGTGAAATGGAAAGAAGTCAAAGATTTCTGGTCAGATGAGTACTGGGTAATATCAACAGCAACGGAAAATGGTATAATGGGAGTAGGTTTCATTATGAATAGGAAGGTAGGACAGGACAGACAGTGAGTTACTGTGAACATTTCAGTGATAGGGTTGTTCTGATCTGAATCGACAGCAAACCAACACTGACAATGATAGTACAGGTACACGTGCTGATGTCACAAGTTGAAGATGAAGAGATAGACAAAGCATATGAGCATATTCAAAAGGTAATACAGTACATAAAAAGAGATAAAAAACCAGTAGTCAAGAAGGACTGGAATTCAGTTGAAGGGGAAGGAGTAGAAGAAAAGGTTACAGGAGAATATGGGCTTGGGAAAAGGAATGAGAGAGGAGAAAGATTAATTGAGTTCTGTAATAAATTTCAGCTAGTAACAGTGAATACTCTGTTCAAGTATTACAAGAGGAGGAGGTGTACTTGGAAAAGGTCAAGTGACACGGGAAGATTTCAGTTAGATTACATCGTGGTCGGGCAGAGATTCTGAATGCAGCTACTGGATTGAAAGGCTTACCCAGGAGCAAATACAGACTCAGATCACAACTTAGTACTGATGAAGAGTAGGTTGAAGTTTAAGAGATTAGTCAGGAAGAATCAATATGCAAAGAAGTGGCATACAGAACTACTAAGGAATGATGAGATATGCTTGAAGTTCTCTAAGGCAGTAGATACAGCAGTTAGGAATATCTCAGTAGGTAGTACAGTTGAAGAGGAATGGACATCTCTAAAAAGGACAATCACAGCAGTTTGAAAGGAAACCATAGGTACAAAGAAGGTAACTGTGAAGATACCATGGGTAACAGAAGAAATACTTCAGTTGATTGATGAAAGAAGAAAGTACAAAAATGTTCAGGGAAATTCAGGAATACAGAAATACAAGTCGCTGAAGAATGAAGTAAATAGCAAGTATAGGGAAGCTAAGACAAAATGGCTGGATGAAAAATGTGAAGAAATTTAAAAAGAAATGGTTGTTGGAAGGACTGAATCAGCATATAGGAAAGTCAAAACAACCTTCGGTGACATTAAAAGCAAGGGTGGTAATATTATGATTGCAATGGGAATTCCACTATTAAATGCGGAAGAGAAAACAGACTGGTGGAAAGACCACATTGAAGGCCTATGTGAGGGGGAAGATTTGTCTGATGTGATAAAGGAAGAAAAAGGAGTAGATTTAGAAGAGATAGGTGATCCAGTATTAGAATCAGAATTTAAGAAAGCTTTGGAGGACTTAAGATCAAAACAGGCAGAAGGGTAGATAACGTTTCATCAGAATTTCAAAAAATCGTTGGGGGAAGTGGCAACAAAACGACTGTTCTTGTTGGTGTGTAGAATGTATGAGTCTGGCGACATACCTTCTGACTTGAAAAAATATCATCCACATAATTCCAAAGGCTGCAAGAGCTGACAAATGTGCGAATCATCACACAATCAGCTTAACAGCTCATGCATCCAAGTTGCTGACAAGAATAATGTACAGAAGAATGGAAAAGAAATTTGAGGATGTGGGAGATGATGATCAGTATGGCTTCAGGAAAGGTAAAGGCAACAGAGGGGCATTTCTACCATTGCAGTTGATAATGGAAGAAAGACTAAAGAAAAATCTAGACATGTTCATAGGATTTGTTGACCTGGAAAAAGCATTCAAAATCCTGAGAAAAATAGGAGTAAGCTATAGGGAGGGATGGGTAATATACAATATGTACAAGAGCCAAGAGGGAATAATAAAAGTGGGTAACCAAGAATGAAGTGCTTGGATTAAAAAGGGTGTAAGACAAGGATGTAGTCTTTCTATCTGTACAGCGAAGATGCAATGGTGAAAATAAAAGAAAGGTTCAGGAGTGGAATTAAAATTCAAGTGGAAAGGATATAAATGATATGATTTGCTGATGACGTTGCTATCCTGAGTGAAAGTGAAGAAGAATTACATGATCTGCTGAATAGAATGAACAGTCTAATGAGAACAGAATATGGATTGAGAGTAAATTGAAGAAAGACGAAAGTAATGAGAAGTAGCAGAAATGAGAACAGTGAGAAACTTAACATCAGGATTGATGGTCACAAAGTAGATGAAGTTAAGGAATTTTACTACCTACACAACAAAATAACCAATAACAGATGGAGGACATCAAAAGCAGACTAGCACTGGCAAAAAGAGCATTCCTGGCTAAGAGAAGTCTACTAGTATCTGACACAGACCTTAATTTGAGGAAGAAATTTCTCAGAATGTACATTTCGAGTACAGCGTTGTATGGTAGTGAAACATGGACTGTAGGATATTGGAACAGAAGAGAATTGAAGCGTTAGAGATGTGGTGCTATAGACAAATGTTGAAAATTAGGTGGACTCCTAAAGTA
The DNA here is from genome assembly GCF_021461385.2 of Schistocerca piceifrons. NCBI lineage: Eukaryota > Metazoa > Arthropoda > Insecta > Orthoptera > Acrididae > Schistocerca > Schistocerca piceifrons. The sequence goes on from NC_060143.1 coordinate 552,797,598, forward strand.
AGAAATGAGGAAGTTCTGTACAGAATTGGAGAGGAAAGGAATATGTGGAAAACACTGATGAGGAGAAGGGACAGGCTGTTAAGACATCAGAGGATGACTTCCATGCTACTAGAGGGAGTTGTAGAGGGCACAAACTGTAGAGGAAGATAGAGATTGGAATACATCCAGCAACTAATTGAGGACATATGTTACAAGTGCTACCCTGAGATGAAGAGGTTGGCTTAGGAGAGGAATTCATGGCGGGTCGTATCAAACCAGTCAGAAGACTTATGACTCAAAACAAAAAAGTGTTTTAAGTTGTTGTTTACAGAAGTCTTTCATATGAATACTACCTTCTCTGACACATGGTCCATTCAAAAATTTTGATTTAATCCTAGCCTGTTTGGTTTCTGATCAAAATTTGTTCCAAAAACGTTTTTCAAATTCTGATAAGGCCATATCTGTACATATGTTCTAATTAGACCATGATAGTGCCATTGCAGCTAAAAACTTCTTTACATACTTAATTTTCAAGTTGTCAGACATACATTATTCTTTCATTGGCAAATGAAGTCCACTGCATGGATTTTGTTTTTCCCTGGGAAATTCTTTATGCCTATACTTTTGCAAGTATTACCATTGTTACTACATAAATTTCTAGTTGCAACATTTTCCTCAACTTCATCTACTTTCACCATAACATTTGAAATATTGCCGACATGTGCAATAACATCACCTTTTACAACTGATAATTCTTTGACAAACAATCTATCGGTTTCACTCAAATTTAAATTAAAGCTATTACTTTCGTTTTTAATCATGAAATGCAAGATTAGTAGTAGGCTCTTGTCAATGCTCTCTTCTTTTTAATCCATTTGTCTTCAGTTTTCTCAGTTTTTTTTTTCTACAGAAATAATACAGATTTCAAATTTACTATGCTGTGTGTTTGCATATGTTTTGAAATCATTTAAATCTACTTCTAATTCCTCAGTTGCCTCTACAGTTTTGTCTCCCTGAATGTTGACATCATCTAAATACTTTTGAATATTTTTAGTGCTTGAGTTTGCTCCTCTAAATTTTTATATAAACAATCCAAGTTTTTGTTTAATTTCTCACTCTGTTTTTCATGTTATTTTCCCTCAACTTGGCTATCTGACTTCCCACTCCTTTTGTCTAGCTTCTGTCTTTGATTTCTTAATTTCTTCCCAGTGAGCCTCACAAGTGTGTTAAAAAGGTTGCTACTGTAACTAACTATCTCCTCTTGATTGCAACCAAGAAAAGGTGAACCAATACTGTCTGAATCTCCACCTGCTCTTTCCCCTTCTGATTATACATTGCTAATACTGTCCTAAACTTCCTCTTCATTATCTTGTGTCAAATTTTCTACATCCTCCATCTCTTGATTGTTAGCCCTACTTGTATCACACACCATAAAATATTTTTCGCAAATAATACACAAAACAAGCAAAAGAAGAAAACACTCTCCAAACAAAAGCTGACATGACCGTTTTGAAGAAAAGATGGAACAAGTGTAGCTCATATATGAGGGTCACTCCAAAAGAAATGCACACTATTTTTGTAAAAATACAGTTTTCATTCTGCATGTGTGAAAGATTTACAGTGTGTAGATACATCCTTCCAGCTTGTTTTCAAACTTAGTTCAACCTGTTCCCGTGAGCGGCGCTGTCATAACATGTCTTCAAAATGGCTGCTACACTTGACGTTTGTCAGAAACAACGTGCTGTCATAGAATTCCTGTGCTGTGAAAATGAGACAGTGGGAAACATCCACAAGACATTGAAAAAGGTGTATGGAGATGCTGCTGTCGATCGCAGTACAGTTAGTCGGTGGGCAAGCAGGTTACGTGATGAAAACGGGCACGGCAATATTGAGGATTGTCCTCGCAGCAGCAGGCCTCGTGCTGCACACACTCCAGACAATGTGCAGAGTTAACGAATTGGTGACTGCTGACAGACGCATCACAGTGAATGAATTGTCACACTACATTGCGATAGGGGAAGGAAGTGTTTGCAGAATACTGAAAGTGTTGATGTTAAAAAAGGTTTGTGCCAGGTGGGTACCCAGGATGTTGACAGTGGCTCACAAAGAAACAAGAAAAACGGTATGCAACAAACTTTTGGAACAGTACGAGAATGGTGGAGATGAATTTCTTGGAAGAATTGTGACAGGTGATGAAACATGGCTCCATCATTTTTCACCAGAGACAAAGAGGCAATCAATGGAGTGGCATCATGCAAATGCACCCAAGGAAAAAAACTCAAAACCACACCTTCTGCTGGAAAAGTTATGGCTACGGTGTTTTTCGATTCCGAAGGACTCTTACTTATGGACATCATGCCAAGTGGAACCACCATAAATTCTGATGCATATGTGATGACACTGAAGAAACTTCAAGCTCAACTGAATCGTGTTCGACCACATCGGCAAAAGCAGGATGTTTTGCTGTTGCATGACAGTGCACGGCCACGTCAGTCAAAAAACCGTGGAAGCGATCACAAAACTCGGATGGACAACACTGAAACACCCGCCTTACAGTTCTGACCTGGCTCCACGTGACCATCATCTCTTTGGAAAACTGAAAGACTCTCTTTGTGGAACAAGGTTTGAAGATGATGACTCCCTTGTGCACGCTGCCAAACAGTAGTCCAACAGGTTGGTCCAGAATTTTACCGTGCGGGTATACAGGCGCTGTTTCCAAGATGGCATAAGGCAGTTGAGAGGGATGAAAATTATGTGGAGAAATGAAAATATTGTTCCTAAAGGATGTATCTGCACACTGAAAGACTTTCAAACATGTAGAATAAAAGACGGATTTTTAAAAAAATTGTGTGAATTGATGAACAAGTTGATCGATTCCACAGTCTTGTTTCCTCATCCTTATAATTTTTGGTTCCAAAGGATTCCATGATCCAGTCCAAAAATTTACTGTCCAGATAAAGTTGTTTTTCAGTTTTGATGTCAAAATTACACATATGAAATTCACAAATTAACTTTATAACAATGAAAATAAACAGTTTTTGAGAATATAGTGTCCAATAAGTCTCCCCTGACCCAGGGTTCGGCTTGACTTCCCTGAACACTAACCCTTACCCTAAACCTCTCCTGGGCACTGATGACCACACAGTTGAGCGCCCCGCAAACCAAACATCATCATCATCATCATCATCATCATCATCATCATCATCCTCATTGTCATAAACCTCTCCAGTCCTTTTCCTTCACCTCTCTTCCTATCCCTTCAACCCTTCTGCCAGGAGGAGGAGCCACTGGCTCTGAACGCTTAATTTTTTTGTTAGTATGTGTGTTCTCCTGCAGCCGCTTGGGTAGTAGATTTTTTATCTACCCAATTACAAATTAACTTTAGCACTTTGACATGAATTACATCTTTATCCCTGCTTGTACCACCATATTGCAGCGTAACTGTGACAAAGGGTATAAAAGAAATGTTGTCCCGAAAAGAAAATAAACTGAAAGTTAATCGTCTTTACATTACATAAATGGTAGCTCTAAGTAAAGTTCTTTGTAATTTGGTGGTGTAACTTAGTATCTTCAGAACAGTAATTAATGTTGTCAACTTATCTTGCTCTTGATGTTCTTGAGGCTTTGCTGCAGATGCTGTTTCCTTGAAGTTTGTTAAGTAAAAAATGATTCTCAATAATTGTGTAAAGACACTTGTTTGAGGTGTTCTATTTATTATGTCACAGAGTTCTTGTCAAAATCTTACATTGAACTGGCCACTCCTGCTCACCCTCTAACATTCTTTATATACCTTTTATAACAATCAGTGCATTGTTACATACAGCAAACTCACCAATTACAATTACAAAAGTTATCAGCAGTTACAACAATACATCATCATCTGGTGATTACAAATGAAATGCATAGAATGTGATACAAAATCAACCATAGTTCTTCCATTATTAAAGGAATATTGTCAAATGCTTTGAATAAACAATGCAGATTACATTTATGTTAATTACACTCCATATAAAATCTTTCTAACATGTTTGCAGCGTAGTGCCCTATGTATCAGCCTCCATGCACTCAAATGAAGTAAAGTGTTGTGCAGTGTAAGTGTAGTGTTGTGTGTGCATAGCAAGTGAATTGCTACCAAGTAGCTCCAAACTAGGCCACCTGGAGTGGTGCATTGTGCATACGATTCATTTGTCCATGTGCACATTTACTCTTAGATTTAAATTTATTATCTGTTGTTGTTCATTTCAACTACTCTTTGACACCATACTACAAAGTTTTCCAGTGTCCTTTCTGATTAGAAATTGTAACTCTGTAAGCAGGCTAACACTTCAGTTGAGTTATCCATGAGTTACATGTGGAGAATAGCCTTACATGTTGGAATTCATGAAACCTGTTCTTCTGTTAAAAAAATGAATGAATAAATAAAAATTGTGGCCCTGATGTGATCAGGAGGAGCAGTACTGCACCAGATCTGCAGTGAATTGTGCAACTGTCGAAGATCGCACAGCTTAAAGGTTGGCCTTTCGCCTTCCACCGCTCTGCCTGACAATCATGTCCTCTGGTTTGAGCAAGCAGACCCAAGTTTCTGCTGTGCAGGAGTAGTGCCAACACGACTAAGTTTGCCCTTATTAAAAGTCAATTGGACCACAGATTTGCAGCCGGGATGTAAGACACCATTAGCGCACCACCCGAGACAGACTTGTACACTAAACTCAAGTATAACTCAATTGAAGCATTAACCTCCATACAGAATTACCATTTTTAATCAGAAAGAACATTGGAAAACTTCATGGCATGGTGTCAGAGAGTACTCAAAATGAACAACAACAAAAAATAAATTTAAATATAAGAGTAGACATGTGCACAGAGAAATGACTTGCACATGTGATCCAGTGCTCCTGGTGGCCAGGCATGGAGCTACTCTATAGTGACTCAATTGCTATGCACACATGAAACTGGACCATCACTGCAATTTGCGTGCGCGCATGGAGGCTGCTGCATAGGTTGCTACATCGTCCCAGACCCCCTGATGTGTGCAGGCCTAGATGTTTGACCCCAGACAGCTATGCAATTGCAATGGCCAAATTTGATTTGGTGTTACGGGAAGGCATAATATGGCCATCTAAAAGCAGTGGTCCTCGGCATTGCTCTCGGTGCCAAAGAAATGTGAAGTCTGGTGCCTATTGTGTACTTAACTTTTGAAAAGTTCCTGACAGATATCCTGCACTGCTGTTAAGGAACTTTAATTACAGATTACATGGTGCCACCATTTTCGCCATCTTGGACTGCACAAAAGCTTACACCCAGATACCTGTAGCTGCAGAAGACATACCAAAGACCACCATAATCACTCATTTTGGTTTATATGAGAGCATGTTTATGACTTTGGTCTTATGCAGTGGAACTCAATTATGTCAGAGAATCATAGATACCATTCTTCAAGGACTACTCTTCTGCATTGCATATCTCGACGATGTCCTGGTCCTCCGCCGATTCGGAACAACATTGACAGCACATGCATGAGGTCTTCAAATGGCTAGAACAATATGGAATCATGCTGAATGTAGCCAAGTGTTTTTTTAGACTGGCAGAAGTGTTGTTTCTTCTTCATAAGATCTCAGTTGCATACTCCCGTCTTCTAACTGAGAAGGTAGAAGCAATACTGCTACCTAGGCCAGCTACAGTCAAGGAATTATGACATTTCATGGGTAAACTTAATTTCTACAGGCAACACCTTCCCCATGCAGCAGTCACAGGAACTTTTGACAGCAGCATTGTCAGGTCCTAATGTTAGCGGCATATTTCTTGTGCACTGGATAGATATGTACTCTGCATTCAAGGTTGCAATGAAGAGAATAGCTGACAGTGCTTTTAGTGCACCTAAAGCTTGATGCACCACTATCTATTGTCATGGGTGCAAGCCAGCCAGCCATTGGTGCAGCACTCCAACAGTGAGTGGACAATGCTTGGCAACCACCAATCCCACAAACTGTCCCCTTCGTAAAGAAAATGGAGTACATATGAGTGTGAGCTCCTTGCTGTGTACCAGGTAGGCAGATATTTTCGTCTACACGTCAAAGCATGAGTCCTTAAAATCTATATGGACCACAATCCCTCGACATTTGCATTCAGTCAGAACAGTGCCAACTGCTCACCCAGGCAATTTAATCATCTCGAATTTGTGCCCCATTTCACAACAGACATTAGACATTTATCTGGAATCAACAAAGTTATTGTGAACTGTCTGCTGTGAGTCACCAGTGTCTTGAGTCCAACAGATTTTCTTGCACTTTCACTAGTGCATCAGAAAGGCTAGGTGTTCAGTAGGTATGCCAATGACCCTGCATCAGCAAAGAAGTTGCAGCTCATGGGTGTGCCATGAGAAGGTACACATTTGTACAAAGATATCTAATGTGGTCAACCTCATTCTTTCCTGACACCAGCATTCAGAAGACAAGCTTTCAACATGATTCTCAAGTTGTGCCATCCAGGTGTGTGACCAACAATGCATCTGGTGTCTCAGTGCTATGTGTGGCCAGGCATGCAGGAAGATCCATGAGTGGGTCAAATCCTGCCTCAAGTGGCAACGATGCTAGATGTCTTGATATGTACATGCTCCAGTTGACAACTGTCCAGATACCATCATGTGTTGCCCATGTGCATTTGGATGTTGTTGGTCCACTCCCCCCATATGATGGCAGCAGCTTTTGTTGGCCATTATACCCACTGGCCTGAAACAGTAACGATGGACAGTATCACAGCCGAGACATTGGCTTCTGCTTTTGCATTGGCGTGGTTGGTGAGATTGGGTGTCACTACTGACCACAGATGCTAGTTTGATTCAGACCTATTCACCCAGCTGGCCAAGTTTTGTGTATACACCCATCACAAGACCAAACCACCCGGCCAGCAACAGAATGATCAACTCTGTCAACAGGATGACCATTGTATTAAGGCAGTGTTAATGTGCCATGACAACTCTTGGACATTGGCACTCCTCCTGGGATTACTCAGCTTATGGACAACATCAATGCTTCAGCAGCAGAATTAGTTAACAGTGAAACATTGAGCCTGCCTAGTGATTTTGTTGACACAGAAACAGTCAGGAGGACCATGCAAGATCAACCAGATTTGTTATGGTGTTTAAAGCAGTATGTGTCCAAAATCTAACCACCGCAGACTTTGCAACATGGTATACACCACACTTTTGTATGCACCAAAACCTCAAGCAATAAACTCATGTGATGCTTTACATAGAAGGCATTAAACCTCTGCTTCAAGCCCATATTCCAGCCTGTATGAGGTTCTCCAGGGACATGCACAAACAATAGACATTCTGGTGAATGGCAAGATGACAGCTGTCTCACTGAACCAAGTAAAGCTAGCATATGTATTCCATGAGATGCAGCTGCCAGTGGCCCAGTACAGATGACGACAAGCCACCCATCGGTACACCATGACACTCCACCACCTCGTGAAGTACCTGGGCATTGGGAAATTGTTACCAGAAACAGATTGCTTAAACTGGAAGATAATGAAGAAAATTAAGTGGATTTAGCTTCAATGAAAATTACAGATAATTTTGAAATATAGGCAGATGCTCTGCCAGAAGTAGAAACAGGTATTGATGTGGAAATGAGGGGCAAAGGAAACAAAAATAAAATTATTTGTAATCAGTTTATGGACATGGAGATGAGTAATGAGGAAAGTTCTTCAGATACTAATATCTATGTGAGCCTGCTCAAAGTGGAAAAAGTGCTGCTGGTGACAATAATGATGTTGTGCCTGTTCTGGTGGTGCACATGGTGAAGCAGTTGGTGATGATGTATATGAAAATGCTATGACTGTACCAGTGGGATCTCCTGATAATATTGTGTGTTGTAATGATGAGTTAGTGAGTGATGATGCTGACTGCAGTAATGAAAATGTTGTTGAGTTTTGTCCTGAGGAACAAGCTATGGCACATGTTTTTATGGAAGTTAGTCAGATGGTTCTGAATAAGGATATTAGTAGGGACTGGATGGGAAAGGAGAAAGCCAAGTATCATCTTAATGACTGGGTATCTTATGGTAAGATTCATAAAATCTTAATTTATGAGGAATGGGATAATGAGGTAATTTAAAATTTAAAGTGCCAAGGAAAATTGTTGTTAAGGGGAGAATAGGATATAAGGGAAAGTGTTAAGGATTTGTTTCAGGAAGATGCAGGTATAGAGTATGGGAATGGAGAGCTCATGTAATGGATATAGAGAGCAGGGAAGACACCAAAGCAGATCTGCTAGAAGCGACTGAATTAAAATGGTAATTATTGAAAAAGTTCAACCAATTATTAATGTCAAAGTGGGTAATGTAGAAAGTATTGCATTGTTAGACTCTGCGTCTAGTGTCAGCTGTATCTGACTCATTCTGGCAACAGTTAAAAAGTAGAATTTGGTGGAATTGATTGTACCTGGGGTTAAAATAAAGACTTCAACTGGGGAATGTAGCACGCCAGTAAAGATAGTAATTCTATTAGATTTTAAGATTGAGGATCAGTAGTTGATATAGATTGCTTTTTGGTGGCTGGCCTTGCTGTGAACATTATTCTCAGGATGAATTTTCGTAGTGAGTATGGCTGCAGTGTTATTGTAACAGAGTTCTGGAATGTAATGGCAGAGGTAGCAGAAAAAGAGTTAAATTTAGAAACGAATTGGCAGGAGGTAAAGTGATGGCTTGCCCAAAAAGGGAGAATGAGTATAGTGGGGAAGCATGTTCTCTAGAACAAATAAATGATAAAATAAAAGAGATCAAACATTTTTCATAGGATCAATGCTCATTGCTCAAGGAATTATTGAGTAAATATAAAGATGTGTTTTTCCAGATAAGCTTTGGGAAGTAGTTGCTTTTAAATATCATTTAAAGGTAATGCCCCATGAAACAATTGGAGTTAAACCTTTCACTATTTCTGTGGCAGACAAGGCAGCAGTAAGCACCAGAATGAAGAAAATGCTAGATTGGAAGGTAATGGAGTTGGGCAGGAGTGTGTACAGTAACCCAATTGTTACAGTGAAAAAGAAAGATGTTTCTGTGAGGATTGTGTTAGATGTGAAGAGACTGAACAAAGTAATTATCCCTGCGGGTCTGGGGTTATAATAGGCCCGAGGTATCCCTGCCTGTCGTAAGAGGCGACTAAAAGGAGTTTCACACTTCTCGTCCCTATAGGTTCATCTCCCATTTTATGGGTTGGCCTGCCACTTTCCAGATTCTACAGAAGTGCGGTCCATATGGAGAAGGATGCTTTACAGGGCGCATGAGTTATCCATAGTGTCCTTAGATTCGATCTCCTGAACCTCTTGTCATGGCTTTGCATCTCCACCTACAATCCAACTATTTGAGTGAGGATACTTTCCGAGGTGTGTCATCTTCTTCTATTGTCTCCTGTCCCCTTTCACCTCCATGACAATATTGGATTTCTCTGCACCCAATATCCAGCACGGTAGTCAGTCCATTGTGGTGGGGCCATCATGTACCCATTTGGTGGTAGCTCCCTGACAACAAAGGGATCGCACTGTTGATGACTGAGCTGTAAACTCCCCACATGTGCCATGGGGTAGATGCCTGTCTTTCTGGGTCATGACTCCCGGCAACAGCCATAATGTCAGGTGGCCTTTGCTGTGGCCGGGTGGCACCCGTGGGAAGAGCTCCTGATTAGAGTGGGTGGCATCAGGTGGATGACCCACAATGAAGCGGTCTAAGTCATCTCTTGCTGGTGACCGTATGGCGCCAGCAGTCTTTAAGAAGGGGAAGATCAAGTACAATACTGACAGATACGATGCTAAATCATTTCCCTCCCTCGCTACACCATGGGAGGAATGTAGGGCTACAGAAAGAAGAGAGCCATACTCGCCTTGGTATTTAGTCTGTAGCAGAAAGGATGGGGACTCCTTTCTGCCTATGAAGCCTCAATTTTTTGTTGAACATCTTGAGGATAAGTTTGGAGAAGTGACAGTGTTGTTGAAGATGAGAAGTGACACAGTCTTGGTTCAGACAGCATCCCCAGCCCAATCCTGGGCGCTACTCGCTTGTGGCCGGCTGGGTGATATTCCTGTTTCTGTCACTTCCCAAAAAAGCCTCAACATGGTCCAGGGGATTATTTTCCATCATGACCTCCTCTTGCAGTCTGACAATGAGCTCCTTGCCAATCTAGAATGGTGGGGTGTTCATTTCATCCGGTGTTTTTTCAGGGGACCCAAAAACAACAGGGTTGCTATCAGTACCTTCATCATGGCCTTTGAGGGTGATTCATTGCCTGAAAAGGTCAAGATGATGGTTTACCACTGTGATGTTAAACCATATGTCTCTCCCCCAATGTGGAGCTTTAAGTGCTGGAAATTCGGGCACATGTCTTCCTGCTGCACTTCCAGCACCACATGTCGAGTCTGTGGACTTCCACTGCATCCAGATATTCCCAATGCCCCTCCTCCCGTTTCTATCAACTGTGGAGAGCAACACTCCCCCTGCTCAGCAGACTGCACAGTACTCCAAAAGAAGCAGAAAATTATGGAGTACAAGACTCTGGACCGGATGACTTCCACATACCCTGCAGCTACATTACCATCGCCATCACAAGTACCAGTTGTACCACATTGTGTGTCACGAACAGTGGGCCCTCTGGGCCTCCAGAATACATCTGGCCCCTTGGTGGTAGGGGGAAAATCTCCTTCCATTGCTCCCAAAGTAGGTCCCCTCCCCCCCATCCCCTCCCCCCCCCCCCCCGTCCCTGCCAAACACAGGGGACGTCAGTTCCCTCCCACCAGTCGAAGAAGCAACAGCCTCCTCTGGCTCCTCTCATGTGGAAGGGGTCCCTTGAGACCCTCTCTCCCAAGATCTCCACTAATGCCACAATGGACACTTGCCAGTGGCTAAAGGAGCCTAAAGCTGCTGGACAAAGAGCTTCATGGTCTTCCTCCATGCCTGAAGCTACTTCGGAGATAGTATAGTATGGTATTTTGACAAGGAAGGTAAAACAGCTTAGGCCTAGCCCGCCACTGCCCACACCAAAACTGAGTTTATTATGTGGTATTGCTCCCTGTATATCTAGTAAAGCCAACCAAAGTCCTTAAATGGTGCAAGGAGTCCCTTTACCAGCTTTTTGTTAGACACAATTTCTTCAGGGATCGTTGTTCCGAAGATTCTGTATCTTTTGCTCTCCAATGCCACGCATTCAAAGACTAGGTATGATGCAGTTTCTTCACCCTCATCAAAGATCCTACATTTAGGGTCTTCTTCCATTGTACCCATTGTGTGTAGGTGTTTTTTGAAATTTCCATGGCTGGTCATCAGTCCAGACCTTGACCCAATATTATATGTACTGTTTCCTGAGACATTTCTGTAGTTCTAGTTTGATCATAGCCTTGGTGATTGTCAGGACAGGTTCTGGTCCAATTAATGGAGTCATTGCCCCCATCCTGGCCAATCTGTCAGCTTGTTCATTGCCACCAGATAGCTGAGTGGCCGGGGACCCAAACTAGGCTTCCCCCTAGCTCCACCAGAGCCCTGTGGCATTCTGCAACAATCTTAGATCTCTTTATTGATTGGCGACTCCATGGCGTGTTGTGTGCAGCACGACTAAATAGTGGATAGAATTGGAAGGAAAATCATCATTGGCCATATTTTGTTGTTTTATTGTCAGCAAATTTGATTTTCGGTCACTTAGTGACCATCCTCAGTGCTAGAAGTTAAAAATTCACATAACGATCAGAGAGCATAAAACCGAAAATCACAACTACACCTGCATATGAACATAACAGTTATGTTATGTTATGTGGTTTATTCATCTCATTACATACAATTTTCAAATCATTTGATTTGATGTACAGGAGACATGTCAAGGTTTACAAAAGAAACTTTTTTCACTTTTTTTAAGAGAAATACAAAAATTTACATTATATTTTACATTTCTAAGTTACAGCTACACATGTACATAAAATAATAAATGTATTACAATCCCTGTGTTCAGATTGTGAAGCTGTCCTCAATGAATTCATCGACAGAATAATAACGCTTTTCCACCAGGAGAGTAAAGAGCAATCTTTTCAGTGAACCAATCTCCATTTTAAATATATTACTGCCTTTTATTTTATTGAAAATTTTTAACCCCATATACTCTGGCGTTTGGGCATAAAGTTTTAAACGATGTGTTGGAAGTTTGAAGTTATCTCTGTGACGAGTGCTGTAGTTGTGGTCAAAACGGAAATTGTCTAGTGTATGTTGATTTCTATATAGGAACACCACCATCTCATATATGTAAAGTGAGGGGATAGATAGTACTTTTAAATTTTTTGACAGTGGTCGACAGGATTCTCGTTTTTTTGCAACACACGTTTCTAATTACTTTCTTTTGTAATACTAGGAGCCTAGTGACATTTGCTGAATTTCCCCAGAAGATTATGCCATAACGAATAACTGACTCAAAGTAGCAGTGATAAACTATCTTTCTGGTATCCATGTTTGTGGCACCTGACAAAATACACATTGCAAATGCTAAGTTGTTCAGTTTATTTGCTAAGTAATCTATGTGTACCTTCCAATTTAAATTTTTGTCAAGATTTAGGCCTAAGAACTTCACGTGGTTTGCTTCTGTGATATCCTGATCATTGCAAGTTATCTTTATTTCACTCCTTTCTCCTGATTTAGTTTCAAATTGCATCATTTTGGTTTTAGTTACATTTAGTTTTAGTCCATTTTGATAGAACCAAGATTCAAGTTTTTCTTAAGTATTTTTGGCTTTTTCTGGAATATTTTCAGATACCTCATTTTCAATTAGAACTGATGTATCATCAGCAAATAAGACTGAATGAACATCAATAGCAAGTGGTAGGTCATTTACATAAAAAAGAAACAGATAGGGACCCAATATCGAACCTTGTGGGACTCCTTGGGGGAACTGTTTTCCAGTCTGATGAATAATTGGTTCCATTTGAAGTTAAAATTACTCTTTGTTTCCTCCCTGACAGGTAAGAGCTAAACCATTTTAAAGCAGTGTCTCTGATTCCATACATCTGTAATTTGTGGAGGAGTAATGCATGGTTCACTGAATCTAAAGCTTTAGTCAGATCACAGAATATACCTGTGACCTTTCTACCTTTATCTAACGTGGAGCATATTTTTTGGATAAACTCATTTATAGCATTCGCAGTGCTTTTACCCTGTTGGAATCCGAACTGGTTTTTAAAAATTATATCATTTACAGTAAGAAAGTTATTAATTTGTTTTGCTGCAATCTTTTCAAACACTTTAGAGAAGACCGGCAAGAGAGAGATAGGGTGGTAATTCCCCATATCTTCTGTCGATCCTTTCTTGAATAGAGGTTTGATCTCACCATATTTCAATACCTCTGGAAAGCTTCCCTGTTCATAAGATTGATTTATAATAGTTGACAGTGGTTGGGAAATAATATCATACACATACTTGATTACAGATGTTGTTATTTCATCCCACCCATGTGAGGTTTTGTTTTTTAGAGACAGTATTTCATTTTCCACATCCCTTTGGGTTATTTTTTCAAATTGTTTAAAAGATGTGTTCTGGCTGTTTTCCAAATTTGTGATGCCCTGATAGAATGTCATATCCACATCCGATCTTACTACGTTTAGGAAGAATTCATTGAAACAACTTGACATCTGAACAGGGTTTACTATAATTTCATTTTCATGTCTAATTTTCAAAATCTCATGAATTTTTACTTTGGCTCCTAGTTCAGACTGTACAACTGACCACACTGCTTTTGTCTTATTTCTGTGTTCTCGTATGAATTTATTATTTGCCACTTTTTTAGCTGCTGCTACAACTTTCCTAAATACAGCTTTATACTGTTTGACATAAATAACAAAATCTGGATTTCTGTTTGATTTTAACTCATTGTGGAGCTCTCTCTTTCTGGCACTAGAGATCTTTATTCTTGTTGTAATCCATTTGAGTTTACCATTAACCTTCTTTTGCTTATATCTACGATGAAATGATTCATTAAATACCTCTAAGAAACAATTTAAGAATTTGTCATAGTTTATCGAGCTTGAACTATTGTAGTCTACAGGCCAGCTTAATATACTTAATTTACTGCGGAATAAATCCATTTTACTTTTACTGAAATCCCTTTTTATACACACTTCTGGAGGCTTTAGGTTATTTGCTTTTGGGAGCTCAATAAACAGAGCATAACATACCTGTAATACACAATTAAAATTGGTAGGCACTGGTATCAAGCTATAACCACAAGCTTAGAGTGATCACAAACTAAGGCCACTGTTTACATGCACCTGTACAGCAGACCTCGGTGTGACAGGGCTTGGAACGCCCTCTATGTGACATGTGACATGTGAAGACTTAATATTAATGGTTTTGCAAGATATTAACACAAAATACCTCTTGTGCATTTGTGACTCATGAAGTAATTCAAATTTAAAATGTACATAAAAAACCTAGCAGACAAAGGGAGAAGGAAACATCTAAAATACAGTGACGTATTGTTTTTTAAAAAACAACTTACAAAACATGAAACAGATCGATAATAAGTTGTCAGAGTGCAGGACAAAAGGAGAAAAAGAAAAGGATAAAGAATAATATATGAATAACATGAAATGAGGTATAACACAGTTTTTTTTAAAAAAACATATTACCCACCATCTGGTGTGGGAAGTTAGAAGTACTACATTCGTGATTTACATAAACTGTTACGTTAAGACTAAAGAGTCAAATATATAAATATAGTAATAGTACAAAAATGCCATTACATAATAATTAAAATGCTGTGAAACACAATATTCATTATAAAAAAGTTTTGAAGGTGTAGACAAACAATCTTGTTATCATTTTAATTATTACGTAATGGTGTTTTTGTACTATTACTATTCTTATATATTTGACTCTTTAGTCTTAACGTAACAGTTTATGTAAATCACGAATGTACTTCTAACTTCCCACACCAGATGGTGGGTAATATGTTTTTTTAAAAAAATCTGTGTTATACCTCATTTCATGTTATTCATATATTATTCTTTTTCCTTTTCTTTTTCTCCTTTACTTGTCCTGCACTCTGACAACTTATTATTGATCTGTTTTATGTTTTGTAAGATGTTTTTTAAAAAACAACACGTCAGTGTATTTTAGATGTTTCCTTCTCCCTTTGTCTGCTAGGTTTTTTTATGTACATTTTAAATTTGAATTACTTCATGAGTCACAAATGCACAAGAGGTATTTTGTGTTAATATCTTGCAAAACCACTAATATTAAGTCTTCACGTGACACGTCACATAGAGGGTGTTCCAAGCCCTGTCACACTGAGGTCTGCTGTACAGATCCATGTAAGCAGCCTTATTAGTTTGTGATCACTCTAAGCTTGTGGTTATAGCTTGATACCAGTGCCTACCAATTTTAATTGTGTATTACAGGTATGTTACTACCAACTGTTATGTTCATATGCAGGTGTAGCTGTGATTTTCGGTTTTATGCTCTCTGATCGTTATGTGAATTTTTAACTTCTAGCACTGAGGATGGTCACTAAGTGACCGAAAATCAAATTTGCTGACAATAAAACAACAAAATACGGCCAATGCTGATTTTCCTTCCAATTCTATCTTAGATCTCATTGCAGGAGCTGCCAGTGATTTCAGGGCTGCCTGGCTGTCTGAAGAGATGTAGGTGTCCTTGTAGCACCTATGCATATTCTCCTCCACACATGCTGTGATTGCAGTAATTTCAGCTTGGAATACAGAGGCCAGTTTTCCTAGAGAGATGATGCCCTCCAGTTTTGGCTGAGCCCTTTACACCCCTGCCCCAGCACCTTGGTCTGATTTCAACCCATTGGTGAACTGAACAATGTCCCACGTTTGGTGTCGAACTGTTTTTTCCCACTGCTACCTGCTTCTAATTATTATATTGTAAGGCTTATTGTAGCAGTTGGGAGTTGTTATATAGTTGGCAGACATTTCCCCAGCCATTCCTATATTTACCTCACTCACTATGTTAGTGTGTGATTCTGGATATCCCGATGAGATCCAGTTTTTGCCAGTTTTAAGTCTGTGTGCCCCAGCTGCTGCGTCCATCTTACTCCAAATGTGTATTGGAGGCATGTCCAGCATGGCTTCCATCCCAGCAGTTGGTGTGCTGCTAATTCCACATATTATGGCTAAGCAGGTCAGTCTCTGCACCTTAGCAAGCTCCTTAGCTGCAACCCACTGTTCTACCTTCTTCCACCACACTACAGCCCTGTAAGAAATCCTAGGTTTAACCACTGTGGTGTATATCCAGTGCATACCTCTGGGGCTTGGGCCCCAGTTTTTACCACAAGCCCTTCTGGTACTCACTAGAGTACTTTTCGCCTTGGAGCAGATGCTCTTAATGTGAGGGGTCCATGTTAGTTTCTCATCTAAGGTTACGACTAGATATTTCACTGTCCCCTTCACAGGTAGAGTTTCATTGAAGAGTTTTAGATTCAAACTTGAGTGTTGGATATGCCTCTTCATAAATGGCATCACAACAGTCTTCTTAGGATTAAACCACATATCCTGGTTAATACTCCAGTCTTGCACAATGTTCAGTCCTCCTTGTGCCATATTTCTAACTGTGTCAGTAAATTTGCCAAGTATTACTATGACAAGGTCATCTGTGTATCCTGTGCAGAGCCATTGTCTGGAATTTAGTTCCTCAATGAGTTCGTTCACCACTAAATTCCACAATAAACGGGACAGAACTCCTCCTTGTAGGCAACCTCTAGTGGTGTTAATCATCATCTTTTCATTCATCATGGTAGCCTCTACCTTCCTTCCACTAAGCATGGCCCTGGTCCGCCTAGATATAATGGTCCCTACGTTGTGCACCTCTGCTGCCCTTACCATTGAATCGAAGGTTGTGTTACTGAAGACCCCATTGATATCCAGGAAGATGCAGAGAGCTATTTCTTGGAAGTGAAGTCCTTTCTCCACCCTCCCAACAAGTTGATAGAGAGCTGTCTCGCATGATTTAGCTGGTTGGTATGCATGTTGGTTTGAATGTAGAGGGGCCCTAATTAGCCTCCTCTCCCCAATGTATACATTAACCAGTTTTTCCAATGTTTTGAGAATGAACGACAGACTGATTGGTCCCATATCCTTGGCCTTGGTATGATCAGTTCTCCCTGGCTTTGGAATGAAGACAACCTTCACTGCCCTCCAAGCATTTGGAATGATTCCTACTGCTAGGCTAACCCTGAATAACCTGCATAGTACTCTTATGAGATTCTCTCCTGTCTATTGCAGGAGAAAGATTCCATCTGGGCCAGGTGACTTGAATGGTTGGAATGTTCCCACCGCCCATTGAATTTTATTGAAGTCCACACACTCCTTGGCCAGTTCCCGGTCCTCTCTTCGAGTGCCTGAGAACCATTGTCTCTCCGGGATCACATTCTGGTCCGTGTTGTCTGGCAGAACATATTGAGGAATGAAATGATAATTAAATCAAGACCCTAAGCTGCCGACAGGTGTTGATATACATCAACAGGGACAGTTGAAAATGTGTGCCCTGACCGGGACTCGAACCCGGGATCTCCTGCTTACATGGCAGACGCTCTGCCATCTGAGCCACCGAGGGCACAGAGGATAGTGAGACTGCAGGGATTTATCACTTTCACACTCCCCATGAGACCCACATTCCCAAGTTAATGTCCACACACTACTTTCTTAGTGCCCCTGCCCACTACATTCATTACTCGTGGCAGACAATCTTGCCATGTCCCGTAAGAGTTCGGGCAATGCGTGTGCATCTGCACAGAAGAAGGAGGTCAATGGCCAGTTAGCCTTAACTATATGAAGATGGTATCTTTTCTCTCGGACATGTCTGAAAGAACAGATACCATCTTCACATATTGAGGAAAGTGAGTTTTGAGGAGCAGTTCCAGTGTCTCACGTACTGTCTTTGCACATTCCTCATCTTCCTTCCTCAATGTACCTCCTGAATTGGTTGCTACTCAAGTGAGGATTCTGTGAAGTCTGACGTGAGCAGCCATGCTCTCCACTTCCTCACAGAATGCCTTCCAGGATGGCTTCTTTGCTTGTCTGATCGCAAGGTTTTTTTGACAAGGACATCACAATATTTTGCCCATTGTCCTTCATGTCTTGGAAGGTTAAACAGTCTTCGTACTTGTTTTCTTTGTATTTCCAAGTTATTATTCCACCAAGGCACACTCCTATTTGTGCACTTCTTGGTGATTGTGCAGTTGACCTGATATGAGGTCACTGCAGCAATCCTGTAGGCCATGCTCTGTGTGTTTCCCATTTCAACCTTGAATTTAATGTACATGTGGTCCGATGAGGATGGCTCTAATACCACATGCCATTGTTTGACATAGTTGCCCATCATTTTTAAGCAAAGGTTATGTCAGTTACCTCTCCCTTCTGCTATTTCTGAATGTAGGTTCATTGCCCCTATTCAAGGCCTCCAAGTTGTTACCTAAAAGAAATTCAAGAACACACACACCTCTACTGTTGGTGTCCTTGCTGCCCCACACCAGGTTGTGGGCATTGGCGTCACATCCCACCAACAGTCGGTCACCTTGCCGATGGCAAGCCTCCACCAGTCTCCTCACCTCCAAAGGAGGAGGAGAGCTGTCTTCATAAGGAAGGTATGCTGAGGCCAAGACAATTTCCCTTGTGATACCTTCCTCACATTGCTGCATTCTAATGGTCACTAGGTCCCTGGAGCAGAAATCCATCAATGACATGAAAGAAATTCCATTTCTTACATAGATGCATGTTCTTGAGTTTCTTAGATTTCTAGCATAGATCAGCTTACGTCCAGTGCCACCGAGGCCTGATACCCTCCCTTTATATAAACAGGGTTCTTGTATCAGGGCCACGTCCACTTCCTGCCTCCCCAGGCAGTGGCTCAGGGCAGCAGAGGCCCCTTTACTGTGTTGCAAATTAATCTGCAGCACCTCCAGTCTCCATCGTGGTGCCATAATTGTCTTTGAGGTCTTTGATAACCCTGACGCTGACCTGCGAGAGCCCTAAAAATAATTTCAGGTCTTGCTCTTGCATCGCCTTAATGGACTTCTCTTCGAGCTCCACCACCAGGGTTTGTCCTTCCGGTACAACTTTCTGGTTGATCACTCTCCAGTCTTCTGTCGAGACTTTTGGGTTCTGTGCCTCTATTTTCTCGAACAGAGTCTTAGGAGAGACATCCTTAAGCATCTTTGGTATCCATATTGATACCTTTATGGTCTTAAGAAGCTCCTCTGCCATCTTAACCAGCAGCTTTGCATCTTCCCATGGGGATATCATGGGCACCTTGTCCTTAAAACAGTCCACCGTGTGCACCCCCTCACAGACAAAAATGAGGGCACCACGATCTAGATAGACCCTCCTGAAGTTGGGTCCTGGACCAGCGTCCCCCCCCCCCCCCAATCTTTTCAAAGACAACCATCTGTTCCTCCTGCTGCAAGGTGATGGCCACCTGTGGATAGCCTTCCCAGTTAAATGCCATCTTAAAAACCCTGTTTCTTGCCCCGGTTTTTTCTGGGCTCACTTATCCAGGGAGGAGGGAGTCTTAGATTCCTCCCTTATCCTCTTGCTGCATCTCTTTGACGTTTTGGGGGTCTGCGTATCCCCTTTAATGTGGGGGTCTTAGGTTCAAGTCCCTTTAATTCCCTCCACTTGTCTTTAGGAAGCCATTCTTTCCCTCCCTTTTTTCTCTGTTCCCTGAGTAGTTTCCTTCTCTAGGTCCCAGACAAGGTTTAAATCTTGATCTGGTCCAACTTCTCGGTTACAGTTCCTACTTCTGGTTCACGTCTAGACCCTGATTCAGTAGTGGGAATGCCTTCCATCAGTCCTGACCCCGATGTTTGGGTGTCTGAGGACTCAGTTTGTTTTAATTTATTTTCTTAAGTCATGTCTTTATTGGTTCCCCAAGATTTGAGGATCTACATGGTCCACACCTGACAAATACCCCACACAGTGTAAGGCTACTTAGGAAGGTTGCCCGGTATCCCTGAGGCTCCATTTGCGACACATATTCCCATGAGCCATGCACCCTTTGGCACAGATCACATCACACCTTGGGTTGGGAAAGGGAACTGGGTAAGTACTAGGAGTGGATAGGGATGATGGGATGTTGTGGGACACACTTAGTCTGATCCATCAGCTGAGGCCTTTCCGGCAGTAGGTCCTCTACCTTTGGCATAGCCCTCAGCTTCACACAGATACGCAAGCCTCTCCCCCCGCATGGACAGTGTTTCGTCAAGGTGGTGTCTCCCAGAGAGGTACTTTGGAGAAGACCTCCCTGCAAGCCCTTACAGAGAAACGAGAGAGCAAGCAAACAAAGAAGTCTGCTAAGGGAAAGGACGCCACCACTCCCTACCAATTCTGCACCTGTGGTGAGGTGGAAATCTCAGTGTCCCCTGAGGACCTGGATCTCACTGATGCCTCATCCACAATAGGAATGGACACAAATACTCAAGTGGTGGCAGCAGGTGACCCTGAGGTGTAACCTGCCTCCTTGCATGCCTCATGCCTTCCCAGCCTCACGGCAACGTCATCCTGCAGTGGAATTTCTGCGGTTTTTCCACCACCTGGCTGAGCTACGGCAACTGTTAAGCTTTACACCTGGTTTCTGCATCGCCCTCCAGGGAACCTGGTTCCCAGCAATGTGGGCCGCTACCCTCCGTGGCTACAGAGGATATTACAAGAACCATAGTGACTATAATATAGTGTTAGGTGGAGTTTGTATTTATGTACTGAACTCAGTATGCAGTGAACCTGTGCCTCTTCAAACCCCTCTTGAAGCTGTGGCTGTCAGGATAAGACAATGCAGGAAATAAATGTCTGCAACTTATATCTTCCTCCAGATGGTGCAGTACCCCTGAACACATGGGCTGCAGTGATTCATCAGTTCCCTAAATCTTTCCTACTTTTGGGAGATTTTAATGCCCATAACCCCTTGTGAGATGGCATTACTCGCCGAGGTAGAGACGTCGAAACTTTCCTGTCTCAACTCGACCTCTGCCTCTTGAATACTGGGACCCCCACACATTTCAGTGTGACTCATGGCACTTACTCGGCCATTTATTTATCCCTCTGCAGCCCAGGACTTCTCCCATCTGTCCACTGGAGAGCCTATGATGACTTGTGTGGTAGTGACCACTTTCCCATCTTCCTGTCACTCCCCCAGCGCCATTCCCCTGGAGGTCTACCAAGGTGGGCTTTAAACAAGGCAGCAGGGAAGCTTTCACTTCTGCTGTCACCACTGAATCTCCCCCACAAGGTACCATCAATGTGGTAGTTGAGCAGGTCACTATAACGATCATTTCTGCGCCGGAAAACACGATCCCTTGTTCTTTAGGATGCCCCCCGGCGAAAGTCAGTACCTTGGTGGTTGCCAGAAATCGTGGAGGCCATTAAAGAGCATTGGCGAGCTCTACAGCAACATAAGTGGCATCTTTCTGTAGAGCATCTAATAGCTTTTAAACGGCTCCATGCCTGTGTTCGTCAGGTTATTACAAGACAGAAACAGGAGTGTTGGGAGAGGTACATCTCGACCATTGGGTGCCATATGACACCTTCCCAAGTCTGGACAAAGATCAGACGTGTTTGTGGGTACCAGACCCCAACAGGTGTTACTGGCATTAACATCAATGTCGTGTTATCTACCAACACAAATGCAATTGCCGAGCATTTTGCTGGGAACTATGCTGGAGCCTCCGCATTGGAGAATCATCCCCCAGCATTTCGCACCCTCAAACAGTGGATGGAAAGGAAAGCCATCTCATTCACTGAATGTCACAGTGAACCCTATAATGCTCTATTTACAGAGTGGGAGCTCCTCAGCATCCTGGCACATTGCCATGACACAGCTCCTGGGCCAGAGCGAATCCACAGTCAGATGATCAAACATGTCTTGTCCGACTACAAGCGACATCTCCTCGTCATGTCAACTGGATCTGGTGTGGTGGCGTCTTTACATCACAATGGCAGGAGAGCACCATCATTCCAGTGCTCAAACCTGGTAAAAACCCATTTGATGTGGATAGCTATTGACCCATCAGCCTCATCAATGTTCATTGTAAGCTGTTAGAATGTTTAGTAAGTCGGTAGTCGTGTTGGCCTACTGGCTCCATACCAGGGCAGTTTCCAACAGGGTCGCTCTACCACTGATAATCTAATTTCCCTTGAGTGTGCCATATGAACAGCCTTTTCCAGATGCCAACACCTGGTTGCCATCTTTTTTGATTTACAACGTCATATCCTTGCCACATTATATGAGTGGGATCTCCGGGACCCGCTCCCGATATTTATCCAAAATTTCCTATCTCTCCCTACTTTCCATGTCCAAGTTGGTGTCTCCCATGATGCTCCCTGTATCCAGGAGAATGGTGTCCCACAGGGCTCTGTATTGCGTGTGTCTCTATCTTTAGTGGCCATTAATAGTCTAGTAGCAGCTGTCGGCTGCCAGTCTCACCTTGTCTGTATGCAGATGACTTCTGCATTTTGTACTGCTCCTCTAGTACTGGTGTTGCTGAGCAGCACTTACAGGGAGCCATCCTCAAGGCACAGTCATAGGCTCTAGCACAACGCTTCCAGTTTTCAGCCGAAAAGTCGTTTGTCATGCACTTCTGTCAGTGTCGTACTGATCATCCAGAACCAGAACTTTACCTTAATGATGATCCACTGACTGTAGCGGAGACATATTGATTCTTAGGATTGGTTTTCGATGCTCAATTGACTTGGATACCTCACCTTCATCAGCTTAAGCAGAAGTGCTGGCAGCACCTCAATGCCCTCTGTTGCCTGAGCAACATGAACTGGGGTGCAGATCACTCTACACTGCTGCAGCTCTACAGAGGCCTTGTTCAATCCCGCCTTGACTATGGGAGTCTGGTTTACAGTTTGGCGGCACCCTCAGCATTGTATTTACTCAACCCAGTGCACCACTGTGGTGTTCGCCTGGCAATGTGAGCTTTTAGGATGAGTCCGGTGACCAACGTCCTGGTGGAGGCTGAAGTCCCTCCATTGAAAGTTAGGCATGCACAACTGCTCGCCAGTTACATTGCACACATTTGTAGTTCTCCTGAGCATCCAAATTATCGTCTCCTCTTCCCATCCACAGTGGTTCATCTTACGCATCGGAGTCCCAGGACAGGGTTTACGATTGCGGTTCACATCCAATCTCTTCTGTCTGAAACGGAGTCCTTGCCTTTACCACCTATACTTGAAGTCCATTCATGTACACCTCCATGGTGTACACCTAGGCCAAAGCTTTGCCTTGACTTTTCACATGGTCCTAAGGACTTAGTTAACCCAGCGGCACTCCGCTGTCACTTTCTCTCAATTCTTGACATGTACCAGGACCATGAAGTGGTTTACACTGACAGCTCGATGGCTGATGGCCACATTAGCTTTGCATATGTTCATGGAGGACACACTGGACAGCTCTCCTTGTCAGATGCCTGCAGTGTTTTCACTGGCTATATCTCATGCTCTTGAGCACATCCGTTCATGCCCTGGAGAGTCATTTCTTCCGTGTACTGATTCCTTGAGCAGCCTACAAGCAATCAACCAGTGCTACCATCGTCATCCTTTGGTAGCAACCATCCAGGAGTCCATCTATGCCCTGGAACTGTCCGGTCGTTCAGTGTTGTTTGTGTCGACCCCAGGACACGTCGGAATCACAGGCAACAAACTTGCTGATTGACTGGCCAAACAGGCTACACGGAAAACCGCTTATGGAGATTGGCATTCCAATAACTGACCTGCATTTGTTTTTATGCTGCCAGATTTTTCAGCTTTGGGAGATGGAATGGCATAGTCTCAGTAAGCAAAAAAACTGTGTGTCATTAAGGAGACTACAAATGTGTGGCAGTCCTCCATGTGGGCCTCTCTCTGCTGGCTCCACCTTGGCCGTACGTGACTAACACATGGCTACCTCCTCCATCGTGAGGACCCACCTTGGTGTCACTGTGGCTCACATATGACTGTCGTCCACACCTTGATGGACTGCCCACTTTTAACTGCCCTGTGGCGGACTTTTAACCTTCCCAGCACCATACCTTCGGTGTTGGGTGACAATGCCTCAACAGGAGATTTAGTTTTATGTTTTATTCATTAGGGTTTTTTTTATCGTACCATCTAAGGGTGGGCATTTAGCCTTCTCTCAGAAGCCGCCACCCTCCCTCCATTTTAACTCTGTCACATTTTCTTTGCATTTGTTTGTCTTGGTGGTCGTCTTTCCCCTACATGTGTTCATCTCACCTTGTCTTTTTGGGGTGGACATTTTAATGTGTTGCAGAGTGGCTGGCTCATCTTCTTTTTTTATTGTGATCAGCCAGCCCAGACCATCTGCTCTATGGTTTTAATACCTTCTTCTACTTTTCCTTGTGGTGTATGTTTTCTCCATTTTTTGTTCATTCCATTTGTTTTCTTTTTAGGTGTGGTGTTGGGTGTTTTTGTACCTTGAGCCGTCCTTGCATCAGGAAAAAGGGACTGATGTCCCTTTAGTTTGGTCCCTTTATACCCCAAGCCAACCAAACAAAATAATTGTAGAAGAGAATGACCAACCAGAAAACATGAATGAACTTTTGCAAAAAAATTTAATAATATACAGCTCATGTCTGCTGTAGATTTAACTTCTTGTTCTCGGCAGGTGAGGTTACCTGAAGACAGTAGGAAGTATACTGCTTTGTTATTTGAAGGGAAAACATGTATGTTTAGTGCATTTACATTTGGATTATCTGTATTGGTGGCTGTGTTTGTCGCAGCATTAAATCATATTCTTGGATATGATCTGTTGAGAAAATTTACTGTGTATGTTGATGACATTCTGATAATCAGCAGCTCATGGCAAGAACATTGCCAACTATTGGAGGAGGTGCTCAAAGCTGTATATAAAGGAGGGATGACTCTTAACATGAATAAATGGGAATTTGTGCAGGCAGAATTGTCATTTCTTAGGTCATCTGTTAACTTCTGACGGTATACTACATAACAAAGAGAAGATAAGGCTATTGCTGTGTGTAAAAATCAACAAAAAGGAAGTAACTGAAGTCATTTATGGGACTGTGTACATTTTGTCAAAAATTCATCAGTGATTACAGTATGAATTCATCAAATCCATGGAGGCAATTGGAAAAGAAAGTTACCTGGCGTTGGTCTGCTTAGTGTGATAAGGAATTTGAAGCTATCAAGGGCAGCTTAGCTAATATTGAAGTATTATATTATCCAGACATGTCACTGTCTTTCTGCAGTGCATCTGACAGTTCAGATTATGGTGTAGAATCAGTACTGTTCCAGGAGAAAATGATAGATACAAAGCTAGAGAAAAGAACTATAACATTTGCAAACTGGGTGCTAAGCATGAACTAATGTATGGGATATCAGAAAAGAAGTTATTGGCAGTGCTACCTGGTTTCCAAAAATTTAGGATTTATCTGGAAGGCAGGGAAGTCATTGTCTTTACTGACCGCAAAGCTTTAAGCTACTCCCAAGAATGTAAACTGTTTAACAATCAGTTAATGAGCTGGACCATTTTTCTGTAGCAATTTAGATATTGCATTGAGTATATAACAGAACAGACAACAGTGTGGCAGATGCCTTTTCTGGCTACCAGGTGTTGAGAAAGAAATGAAGTCCAACAAAAAGTTTCAAATAGTGTATTTTAAAGGTGCAGAGGTAAAGAAGGAGATGAGAGCAATATGCAAAGATATGTACAGGCTCCAAATTCAGAATCCAACACTGACATTCATTAAAGTTGGTTTTGGATGTAAAGATTTATAGAGCTGTACTATTTAGGCAAGGAAGTTTAGACAGGGAAGAATGGAAGCTGTGGTTTCCATATGAACAGGTAGAAACATTAATCCATTACATTCATCACAGCCATGGGCACTACGGAGTGCAGAAATGCTTAGAAGTAATGCAGGAATATGTCAAGGAAACAGTTGGCTGCTTGTGACCGATGTCAAAGTGTGAAGCTTAGCAGAGTAGTTATTCAGGGAGAAATGCAGAATATCATCCTCAGAAGAGCAGGTGAGTTACTGGCTATGAATTTTTTTGGACCCTACCAGCAGGTCACAATGGACTGAAATACATACTTTTAGCTGTAGATCTAGTCTCCAAACATGTGAAATTGTATCCTCTAAAAAGAGCCACAATTAAGAGTGTAGTTAATAAACTAGAAAAAGACAACATAGTGAATGTCAAATGCTGCTGTCAAGAGGTTTCTTTCATTCTGCTGCATGGGAAAGGTATCACCTAGAGATTAAGCATAACCAAGAAATGTCATAATTCCTTGACTGTAGCTGGCATGGGTAGCTGTAGTATTGCTTCTATCTTTGAGCTGCATTGCATAAGATGAAGGTCTCTTGTATAAATCAAAAGGCATAATTATGATGGTCTTTGCTACGTTTTCTGCAGCTACAGGTACCTGGGTGTAAGCTTTTGTGAAGTCCAAGAGAGTGAAAATGGTGTCACCATGTAGTGCATAATTAAAGTCCCTTAACAGCAGTTGCAGGGTATCTCTCAGGAACTGTTCAAGAGTTAAGCAAGTGATACACACCAGGCTTTGTCTTTCTTTGGCACCTAGTACAATGCCGAGGTCCATCAGCTTTTAGATGGCCACATTATGCTTTCCCATAACATCAAATAAAATTTTGCCTTTGCTATTGCTGAACTATCTGGATCCAAACATGTAGGCCTGCACACTTCAGGGGGCCTGGGCTGATGCAGCACCCTGTCACCCTGTGTGTTAGCTTCCCTGAACTCACATGAAGTGCAGTATGGGCCAGTGCTGTGTTTGCATAGCAAGTTAACTGCTATGAAGTAGTTCTGTGCCTGGCCACCAGGAGCATTGAAAAGATCCTATCACACAGTGGAGCACAATTTACATCCAAAGTGTGGGACAAATTTACAGAAAGGGCAAGCATCAGACTCTTAAGGATATTGGTGTACCACCCAGCAAGCAATCCTGCTAAGAACTGCATGCAGAAACTTGGCAGGTTGTGTAGGATCTACTGCAGCAAAAACACATTACTTTTATGGAATATGTGACTGTATTTGAAGATCTTATGAATACAGTTCAAAGTAGTGCCACTGGTTTCTCTCCATATGATGTGATGTTGAGAAAAAACCTAATAATATGCCTTCAGCTAACCTTTTAACCAAAGAGAGGGAGGCACTAGTTAATCAACATTTGCTAAAGAAGGATTCTGAAAGAAAGAAGAAAAGTGATGGAATAGATAGGACAGCTAAATTTAAAAAGGGAGATAGTGTGTTAATCAGAACTAAAGAAAAGTCTAGTGAAATTGCCATAGAAACCAAAAAATTGTTTGAATTGTATCATGGGCCATTTGAAGTAACAGAGTGCCCACATCCCAGTGTCCACAGACTTGTGTACCCAAAATCAAAGAAACCTTCAGGCTTGTGAAATATAACTGAGCTGTGGAGGTATATTGAAAAGTGAATAAAGAGAATTCAATGTGTATATTTATTACCATATTGCATAGTTATAAGTAATTTTTGGGGTTTCTCATTGTTAAGTGTTTCTGTATGGTATGTATATGTTGTGTAACATGATTTGCACAGCTGATATGGTGGAATTGATGGCAGAAATTTCATTTAAATGAGGATTATAGGAATTTTACTGTTCAGGAGAAGATATGCATGGATGTGCGTTCGGATGAGATGTCTAAGGTAGGTACAGTACATTGAACATTCTCTCTTTTGCCAGTATGTAAATGTAATGTTCACATTTAGAATCATGTAAAGCAGCGGATTCTGGATTAGGTCATTCTAGTTTGGTGGGTATTTGTGCAGATGTGAAAGCCAGAACTAATTGTTTACTTTGTCATTTAGTATCATGGGTAACTTATGGAATGCAAAAGAATTTTCTCAAAATTTGAAATGAATTGTTTATTATCTATTAATATATGGGATTATTCTGCTGTTTTAATACAAATTTAACCATTTGTATTGTAGCCTTGATAAGTCTCACTTGAGATATAAACACAGAGGACACATGGTGAACCAGAGAAGGGTTTCTATAACCTGAGCATTGGTGAGTCATGGGTAAAAAATATTGTGCGCTCACTCATTGGGACTTATGGATGGATATGGCTTGGCTGACAATGGGTGGCACAGGACTGCTGGCTGTATGCCGACAAGCGCGCAAGTTGTACAGCTGTGTCAAGACAGCCTTGGACACAAGAATCAAGTTGCATCAATCTGATGCAAGTGGTGTGTGTGTATGTGTGAAGAAAAAAGTGAAAGTGATAACATATTCTAATCTAGAGTGCTGTGTGTACAAAGACTATCATGGGCATTTATTTCATGTAAAATAATTTTGTGTGCTGGCCTATTCAAAGACTTGATTATCAAATTATTAATAGCTTGTTTAGGTAAAGACACATCAATTATGTTTAATTTAATATGTGTATCTGTTTGCTAGTAATAATGCTCATGCTTATTTATTCACTACTCAGAAAATTATTACAAAAGCTTTATTACAGTTAAATATCTGGAAAACTGGTATTACTTGATGTTATGTGATTGGTGAGATATGGTGTCACTTCATATATCATTCAGCAGGTGAGTGATATTTGAAGTTTTGGTATGTGGCATTACTGCAGGATGGTCTGAACTTGATAGGTCGGCTGTGGGCTGGTGTGAATGTGTGCTGGGGTGGCAAGCGGTGGCAAGCAATCAGACGGCTGTGGCAGGCAAGATGAGTGAAAGTAAAGGAGGCTAGCAAGCCAGGAAGCCCAGCAGTCATTGGGGCTTTTCCAGACAGGTTAGAGTTGTGTGCTCCAGTGACGTGGTCATGGGAACAAGGCTTGAAATGTCAGCAATATGATTTTAATGAAAATGCATTAAAATTCATTATAAGCATAATGGAGAAAAACCAATGACACTATTTGGAACTGTGACATTGGGATGAGCTCATTGAACATAAATCCATGTCTGAAGCTTTTATAGTTAAAGAGTTTTTGACATTACAACCATTGCCATTTATAGTAAATTGTAACAACTGAATCCAACATGAAAGTCACACTCATGATACACCAGATGAAAGAGGATAATGCTGCAGTGTAATGAACAGAGTATTTCTTTAAATTAAACAACTATTTGTAAACAAAACAAAAAACACACATTGGAAAATAGACATGAAATCCTTATTCTAGCAGACAGCCATGGAAGAGGTGTAGCCAAAATTATGAGTTCTAAGAAAACAGGATTCAAGGTAACTGGTGTAATCAAACCAGGAGCACCACTATGTGAAGTTTTAAATAGCTGTAATCAATCTATGACGAATGGCAGCACATGCATGATAATTGTAGGTGCCAACGATGTATACCACAATGAAACTAGACGTGCTACAACAGTTTTAAAGCAAGTAATTTGTAAAATGCCTGAAGTGAAATTTTTTGTTGTCAGTATCCCTCATAGGTATGATCTCATGGAAAACTCTTGCGTGAATACTGAGATTATTACCGCCAACATACTTTTCACTAAGATATGTCGAGGTTATCCTAATGCTACATATGTTAGGATAAATAGTGATTGCAGAGAGCATTTTACAGAGCATGGACTTCACAGAAACATGAAAGGGAAAGAAGCCATGAGTGCTGAAATATCGAATGCTATTAAAGACTCCAAAGTAGAATGAAACACTATTACACTGTCTGAAAACGGCCTTATTAAAGTGTGAACATTAGTGGAAATAGGAAGAGCTGATGTCCCACAATCATTGGTAGCAACAGAAGATT
The DNA here is from genome assembly GCF_021461385.2 of Schistocerca piceifrons. Taxonomy (NCBI): domain Eukaryota; kingdom Metazoa; phylum Arthropoda; class Insecta; order Orthoptera; family Acrididae; genus Schistocerca; species Schistocerca piceifrons. The sequence goes on from NC_060143.1 coordinate 552,827,331, forward strand.
CTTTGACGTTAGAAGAAGTAAAAAAATCTGAAGTGCCATCCAGCACAGCAGCCACATTAGCCAAATTGTCAGTAGCGTCGAAATCATCAAAAACAGCTGATCCATTATCATCAGCAGGTTCAAAATCAAGTCCAGAATCTGTGACTAGTCCATCAATCAGAAGAACAGAGGCAAGACCAGTGGTACAAAATGCCACTCAGATATCATCAACAGAAGAAAAATCAACACCATCGAAGCATCATTTATCAGCTTCATACGCAGCTTCAACGTCCACAGTAACGTCAGTGCCAACTGTAGTTCAAAAGTTAAACGAAAATACAGTTTCAGCAAAAGTTCCAGTATCAATTGGAACATCAGTTACAAAAACGGACTCAGCATCAAAACTGGCAGCGTCTCCAACATCTACTGAATCATCAGCTTCAGAAACACCTCCAGCATCCACTGAAACAGCATCTACAACTACAGATACAACAAGTATGGTGGCACGTCCAGGGGTAAGAAATACAAGGAGCAGGAAACGTGTAATTCTTAAGGATTTTTGGTACTCAGCCTCAGCAAGGAACAGCCGGTAACATTTGGAAACATAAGTACAAACTCCTCTCAATCTAATTTCAATAATTTAAAAATAATGATCCTTAACATACAATGCATTAAAAATAAAATATTAGAACTTGAGATTGCAGCCAGTGAAGCTCGTATAGATTGTATTTGCATTCAAGAACAGTGGTGCATGAGTTATGAACTAGAAAATATTTGCATTTCCCCATACAAATTAGTAAGTCATTATTGCAGGAAGGAAACAAGACATGGTGGTGTTTGCATTTATGTAAAACCTGGAGTAAAGGTTAAAAATGTGACTGTAACTGAATCCTTGAGTGAAGAAAAACATTTTGAGGCTGCAGCAATACAGTTGAATGTGCAAAAGAGTAAATTAATAATAATGTCAGTGTACAGATCACCATGTGGTGATCCTGAAATTTTTAGAAATAAGTTAGAGGCATTGCTCAAAATATTACATCATAAAAAATCAACAATAATTATAAGTGGAAATTTTAATGTCAACTTATTGACTGAAAGTGCATTTTACAGAGCTTCAATTTGTATCTTTATATAACTAACCCTACAAGAATAACAAACTCTTCAAAAAGTCTCATAGATAATATCTTCACAAATATAGATGCCATAAATATAGATGTAATAAATGTTGACCTAGGAATATCTGATCACATGCACTCATCCTTAAATTTCCCATAACCCCTGTAACCAAAAATAGTTCATACCAAATGTACAAAAGAACCTTCTCCACAAATAGTTGCAGTCACTTCATAAATACGCTGACTAACCAATAATGGGCAGAAGTACTGTTACAAACTAGCACAAACACTGCATATAATGTTTTTTCTTCCCTGTTTATGTTGAATTTTGAAATGTGTTTTCCTAAGAAACGTGTCAAAACAAACACATATGGGCATACATATGCTAACTCCTGGATCACAACAGGTATTAGAAATTCCTCCAGGACCATGAAAATGCTTAACTATAGACTGAAAAGTTGGACTGATCCCAAGTTTAAAGAACATGTAACAAATTACAAAAAAATATATAGAAAAGTAATTAAAAAAGCAAAATTACTAAGTAATGATAAATTAATAAGAAAATCAGGCAATAAATCAAAAACTATTTGGGAAATTGTGAAAAGGGAAACAGGTACGGACCTCAAGGATCAGAAAATAGTACTCAAAAATAGTGAAAATATTGAATTAAAAGATGAAACTCTGGCAAATTACACTAATAATTACTTTTTAAGTGTACCAGTGTCATTAAGTAAAAACTTTACTAAACATGAGAAATTAACAGCCCCAAAAGTAGACAGTAGTATGTTGTTAACTCCCACAAATGATAATGAAATATTAAAGGTGATAAGGAGTCTAAAATCAAAAATGTCTGCAGTTGTGGATGAAGTGCCTGTGTCAATAATAAAAAAAGTTGTCCAACAAATTATAAAGCCCCTGGTACATATTGCCAATTTGTCTTTCAGCGGAGGTGTGTTTCCTGAGAGGTTGAAAATCTCAAAGGTTAAACCTCTGTTTAAAAAAGGAGATCCATACAAGGTAGAAAATTATAGACCAATATCCCTTCTCCTATCATTTTCAAAAATTCTAGAGAAATTAATGAAAACCAGACTCATAAATTACTTAGATGCTCACAAACTTCTAAACTGCAATCAACATGGCTTTCGTTCGGGGCACAGCACAGAATCAGCTATCCATGCCTATACCAAAGAGATTGTCAGGAGTCTCGACACTAAAAAATGTGTAGTGGGAATTAACTTAGATTTATCTAAAGCTTTTGATACAGTAAATCAAAAAATTCTGTTAAACAAGATGGAGGCAATAGGTGTAAGGGGAGTTGTGAAGCAGTGGTTTGAATCTTACCTTCAAGATAGAACTCAGGTGGTAGAAATCATCGCAGAACATAAAAATCAGATAATCAAGTGGGTCTCAGATGCAAAGAAATTGGAAATAGGTGTCCCACAGGGCAGTGTTCTTGGTCCCTTATTATTCTTGCTTTATATAAATGACATAAAAAATCCTAATATTTCTACCAAAATAATGTTGTTCGCAGATGACACTAGCATAACTATAAGTGATGATAAAAAACCATTAACCACCACAACTGATACAGTCCCGAAGTAAATTCAACATTAGTTTCATGCTAATGAGTTAACACTTAATCTAAGTAAAACAAATTATATACAGTATGGCAAAGCAACTCAAGATATAGACCTCCAGTTAAAACTAATGGATAAGAAGACAGAGAGTGTAAAATCCACAAAGTTTTTGGGCATGCACATTGATTAAAACTTAAGCTGGAAAGACCATCTCAAGTACTTATCCCATAGGCTCAATTCGGCATGTTTTGCATTGAGGATATTATCTAGAGTATGCAGCACAGACTGTACTAGACTAGTGTATTTTGCTTACTTTCAGTCCATCGTGTCTTACGGCATAGTGTTCTGGGGTAAAACTAAATCAAGCTTAACAGATATCTTCAAATTTCAGAAAAGAGCAATACGAATCATAACACATAACTCTCCAAGAACTCATTCAAAGAATTGCAAATACTCACAATACCATCACTAGAGGTCTGCGCGGATGCGGATATCCGCGGTATTTGTTACTTGGTGGATAAAATCTCGACCGGCGCGGATATCCGCGGGTCATCTGCGGATAATGAGCAAGGCATCTGCCCAGTGCGTATGTTGCAATGTTACTTGAAAACTTCAAGTCTGTTGACATTCTTGGAATCTTGCAGGGCCTGGGTAGAGCGGATGTTTGTTGTCCTCAGCCCCTGGCTACGACCGACATAGCTGTACCCAAGAGACCTGCGCCTAATCTGTTTCCACGACCGTGTCTTTTGTGTGGCCTGTGAAGTTCTCTCTGGGTGGCAAACCTGCCCACTGTCTACCAGACAGGTGCCCGTTGCAATTTTCTGCTGCCTTCAATTAGCGCTTTGTAGCACCCAAGTGACAACATGCATCGTAGCAAATATCAGTGAGAGTTCTTTCTTCAAATGAACACCATATCGATGGATACAATTTGGTGTAAGGTGAAAAAAGCTGATTTTACATCAGTGAAGGAAAACAAATTGAAATCGCCCATTTGGAAAAAATTCGGATACGTATTTGATGGCAACGAAAAGATAAAAGATATAGTGGCTTGTTTTGCATGTAAAAAAGTATAGTCCTACACTGGACACAAAAGTGGAACTTCAAATTTGCTAAAACATTCGTGTGAGGCTGGACAAAGTAGCATAATTGCTTATTTAAATACCAAGAGAGACGTGAAAGTTCCTGAAGTTCCGTCAAATTTGAAGACAGTCGCGACAGAAAAACTTATCAATCTTGTCAGCAAAGACATTTTACCATTCGAAGTTGCATGTGGATCTGGGTTTCTCGAGACGGCACAGTTTCTTATTGATGTGGGGGCCAAGTACGATCCAGTGAGTGCTAAGGAACTGCTACCTCATCCAACCACCATATCCAGAAATTTGTAGGAAACGGCTGATGGTCTGCGTGAAACTGTCTCCACAAAAGTGAAGATATATTCAGAGATATATAAGTGGAGCACTAACTGTCAATTTATGGACTGATTCGTACTGTAAAATAAACTATATGGGAGTGACTGCACATTATGTTAATTATGAAGAAGTGTAACTTGAGGCTCTAGTGTTGTGCACCAGAAATTTTGAGAGGGAGATTAAAAAAACAGGAGAAAACATTAAACTTAAATTAATTAAGATACTACGGTCATTCGATTTATTCAGTACTGTGAATATCATCGTGTTCGTTACGCATAGAGGTCCAAATATTGTGGCAGCACTTTGCCAATACGAGAGGCTCTCGTGCTCAGCAGACATTCTTAATACTGTGCTGGAGCACACGACTCGAGGAGACGCGAATGATGAGAAGAGTGACGTGCAGCAACTAATAAATTCCTGTCGAGCTATGCCTTCTTTAAAAGATCTGGTCTTCAGAATCGCCTTCAGAAGTCATTGAAAGGAGATATAGACACACGATGGAACAGTAAATAGGATATGTTTGAGTCTATTAATTCATAATGGCTTGAAGTTCTGTCAATTTTGTCAGAGAAAAGAATCAAGATAATCTGATTGATTGTATAGACAAGAGGATGTTGGAAGATATAATAACCTTTCTGACACCATTTAAAATAGCTTCTTGTGATCTCGAAGCCTCCAAAACCCCTATGCTTTATTTATGTGTGTTGTGGAAGTTTAAACTTCTCTCCTTCCTTGAAATAAATGATGGCGACAGCCCATTTCTGATAGATTTAAAGAGTACAGCCAAATCTATTTTGATCAGCAAATGGGACATAACAGTAACCCATAAACTTGCAACGTTTTTAAATCCAAAATATAAAAACCTAAAATTTCTTAGCAGTGCCGAAAAAGATGAAGTTGTAAAGGAAGCAAAAAATTATGTTGCGAGAAATTGTCCACAGTTAAAAGATAAGGAGGAAACAACATCTGGAATTCCTGCAAAAAAACAGAAGTCTGACGTACTTTTTAATGAATTTGAAGATTCCTCAGAAGATGAATCGACGAGAGATTTTGACTTTGTGTCAGATGAAATTCTCATATATATGAATGATAAAGTCCAATATTTGGAAGGCATCGACCTGATAGCTTGGTGGCATGGACGTGAAAACGTCTATCCGCGTCTTTCCAAACTCGCATACTTCGTGCACTGCATTATAGCGTCCAGCGCGCCATCTGAGAGAAGCTTCTCTAGTGCAGGACAAATAATGCAGGACCGACGCACGTCTTTGAAGCCACAGACGATTGATGACATCATGTTCCTGCGTAGTAATCTTCCAAAGTAAAAAGGTACTTGTACAGCTTCTCTTACTTCACTGCATTTTTTGGGCTTATCTGAATTAGTTACAATTTTTTTTTCATCTAATTCTTTCTTTTACAGAATTTGAATCGGAAGCAAGCAGAAGATGAAAATATTTAATCTGAAGCCTGTGAGTTTTTATTGTAATATTTATAGTAAAGAATTTCCTTGACATATTGTTAGTATTTTTACTATTCCCAACAAGAACATTTAAGTAGCATTAGGTAGAAGAAGGAAATATTTAACAAGCAATTTGTTTTGTTGTAATTTTCATATTAAAGAGCTCAATTTAAAGTTTTTACTCTTCGCAACAAGAACATTCAACAGCTAACATGTCAATATTATTAAACTAGGCAATGATGATCTCATAAGTGCCTACCTAAATTGTAGCTTGCACTACAGTAACATTTGCAGCCGCCGAGCATTGTCGCTCGTTGTGAACAGTGAAACAGCCCGGCGGGAGCGGTGGCATGGCGGGCCTTGTAATTAATTACAAGTGGGACTTCAAACTACGGCTCACGACCACCAACAAGCTGTGACTGGGATATCCCGTGAAAGATTATTCTGATCACACTGAAAACTTACAAGATATTCAAATCATCCAAAATAATAATGTGTCTTTTAATTTACCATCCAATTAGTAAAGATAAGGGCTGAAATTCGTAACAAAATTGAACATTTTAACTGGAACTCGGTATTGCATAACAGGGAACAGTGCCTAACATTTGAAGTTATGGGACAGTGGTTTTTATATAGACATCTTGAAATCATTTGCAGTTCCATTAAACTCTGAAAAAAATTATTTTTTAACATTAAAAGTATTAACTGCGAAATTTACTGCAAATTTTGTCTTGGTAATTTAGACCAATGTTGATGTTTTAAAGTGTGAAAAACTTTGTTTGGTTGAGAATGAAACAGACATTTCATTTATCGCTATGTCTTAATTCGATAAATCAGCCAAAAGGTGAGGTAAGAGATTTCAATCGTATTTTTAGCTAAAGCTAAATGGACTGCTAATTTCTATAACCACTGATTTTGTTGTCACTCTTCGGAAGACGAGTTATTTCTTCCAGACAAAGTCTATTATTGCTGGCAGTTTAACTTTTTCACAGGTGTGCCAGTGTTTTGCAGTGTAGTCCTAATACTGTAAATATTTTCACCCAGAAATGACGAGGACTGAATGCGTAAGCTATAATATAATCATCAGCTGACATGAATGGCTTCAAAATTTGACACATCCAAGCAGTGAGTACAAAAAAATGTCAGTAAATGATGCAATGTGCTAGTAACTGTTTAAAACCATCGTCATTTTCAGCTGCCTTGGCACAAGAGCAGTGAAATATAATTGTTTCTATACATGCATTTTCATCATTTAGTACTATTACATTGAATTTTATTTTTTAAAATAGTGTTTCCAATATCACGAGATCCGAGCCACTACTGTGTGTGCTCCAGAGCGCCAATGCTTTCCCGTTTGGAAGGGTCTGCTTTAGAGTAGGTATAGAGCATTTCCTGTGATTTAAGAAGTCAAAAGTAGTCAAGTTGTCACAGAAATGGCACCCTAACAATAACTATGTCATTACATACAATAATTCTAAATACTACTGTCTATTACTATTAATTACTCATTCAAAACTTAAATATATGCGGATGCGGATAAGGAACTTGCGGATGCGGATTAATTGCTGCGGATGCCGATGCGGTTGCAGATTAGGATCTTGCGGCTGTGGTGTGGATGCGGATTGCACTTTTCTTATCTGTGCAGACCTCTAACCATCACTGTATTTTTTTAAAGCATTCTGTGTACAAGAGCACATATGAAAAATCTACGTACAAATGAGGACTGCCATAATTATAATACTAGAACTCGTAAGAATTTGTATGTAGAAAGGGTAAGGACAACACAAACCCAAAAGCATGTAAGTTATTTTGGAATAAAACTTTACAATGCTCTGCCAGTGTACATGAAGGAAATAATAGATGAAGTAAAATTCAAGACTGAGCTTAAAAATTACCTTTTAAGCAAAACTTTCTATGATGTAGACGAGTACTTTGATTGTGTGTAAATTTATTGCCAAAAATTTTAATTTGTATGTCTAAATTTGTACTTTTAAAAAATGCCTTGAAAGTGATATTCCATTATTATGTCTGTAGTACTTGTACTAGTATGATAACTTTGTTGTGACAATTCCTACCTCATGTAAATGATTTACAGGTAGATAATAAAATGAAATGAAATGAAAAATGAAAAACATATAACATATAAACTATTTAGTTTCTTTACCTAAATAGTGCCTTAAGTATGAACTCTTCCACAGAGACACAAATGATCTCATCAACATGAGTTTCTTTGCTTAATATCCCAATAACTTTTGACATTTGTCAAATTGTAGTTATGATTTATAAAATTGGTCAAGTTAGTGCTCTGACTAGAGTGCCAAATGTGATATCGTATGTGTTTCAGATTTGTTTAAAATTGTTAAAACATTGTGTAAATGAGTTTGTTAAGACATTGGAAAATGACTGCAAAGATTTTCATGTGTTTTATCATAAATAATTATATCAAATAGTTTGGAAATTTAAGAATAGAGGTCAGGATGAAAGCACCTACACTGAATTGAGGAGTGGTCATGTGACTGAACCTTTAAATAAACGTGTGGGGCAGATCTCATGACCTTTTGCCTGTCATCTTGCATCTGGAGTGTTGGTGAGGTATTTCATCTGGAGCCAGTAATGCTGCAGTAGTGTCTGCCATGAATGTTATTTTCATGTACCGGGACTTGTACGTTGTGATTTAGCGCGTGCTGCTGGGTATAATGCTACATCTGCACAAAGTAATACCAAAAGTAGCATTGATGACAGACAGTGTTCAGTTATTCAATGAGTTATTTGTTTGTGGCCACTATTTGCATACATTGTACTTCTCTAAAGAAAATACTTAGAAGGGATTTATACAAAACTTAAAGATTATCTGTTTCAAGCAATTTTCTTACCCTTCAGGATTTCAACCAACAGGTCCAACCTCAATATACCTTTTTTAAATTATTTGCTAATCGTCTTACTGCTAATATTCGGCTCTGGTATTAACATTATTATGTTGTGTTGCTGGGCTAAAGAGTGATGGTGTATGGCCACCCCCTATTGATGTTAGTGAGCTACACTCAAAATTAATGGCTGTACATTGCCCAAACCCCGGGGAACAGGAGAAAATGTCATACACTGGTGCAGTTGCATTGGGGTAACTTGCTACAGGAAAGATACAGCCATGTCACAACTGTAGCATAGTCTCTACTGATTCAAAGCCTATGCTTCTTCTGCACCTTTTCTGGTGTGGACATTTATATTTTGTATGTTTTTTTTCTGTTATCAATGTTTGGTTGACTAGGCCTCCATAGAAAATTCTATGGCTCAGTTCTGGAGCAGTGTTCATCTGGTCTTTGCTTCACTCTTTCACCTTGTGGTCTTCATTGCATGCTCCTTGGTTGCTTGTCCATGGGTAAATGCTGGTGGTGTTTTGACATGTACCACAATCTCCTTGTGTGTACCCTCATTCAGATGGTGCAACCACAAGGTCTCTTACATGCCTTGTGGCTCACACCACTTCTCTCAAAAGATGAGTGTAATTCAGAAATTCCTCTTGCACCACTTAGGGTCCGGGACCAGCATTACACCGATGTTTGGTGCATGCCTCAGACATCTGATCCCTTTGATCTGTCTCAGGAACTGTGGGCGATTTGCATTGACCAACTGGAGCAGCGTATCACAGTCCATGGGACCCTCAGTGATGTTATCAAGTGGGCTTTTCTTTGGCAAATGCCGGCACTTCAGTGCATTAGCTAATGCAGCAGCTTTTCCCAGACAGGGCACCGGATGACGATTTGCTCAGACATTAAGAAAAGGTTGGATGCCTATGTCCAGCATATACTTTTGGTTTCCACAATCTGTAATAATTTTTATTGTACTTCCATGAAGCATTCATTGGAAATCACATAAAGAATGGTTAAGTACTCTGCAGGACCTGGACTCATGAATGTCACTTCCAGTGCAAAAGTAAAGACTGTGGCCTTTCTTATGCTGATGTTACTGTCCATGATATTTTGGTTGTCCACACTCCCTACACAGAGTTCCATAAAGGTCCCATCTGTCTCTATAATCCAACATTGGGTGAATGCTTGTCTCTCATCCACAAGTTCGAGCAAACCCAGGCCCCAGGACAAGCACTTGAGTGCACAGAGTCTGCTGTGTTTTGGCCAGGCAGCTCCAGGAGCTTGAGGCCCTCTCCCACAGGATACCCACTGCTGCAAGACACAGGACCCTTGGGTGATGCTTCAAATGTGAGACATGTCTTCAATTGCTCCTCAAGTGCAAGCTTGCTCCCACTGCTTTGTGACACATGACCAAAAGCAGTTCTACTATCACGATACAGTATGCTCCTTTTGTTGCAAGTCAGGCCACATCACAGGTTTGTTTACAATGTCTCCAATACAGCATCATGTACTCCTCTTCCTCCAGTCCTTTGGATGACATAGCGTGAGTTGATTCTTCAATGGCTGTGGATGATGCAGAGTCTTGTGTTCTGTTACACAGTGATCTGGCAGTACTTGTCGAATTTGCGACTGATGGTCACACCATTCAGTTCCAGCTGGACACAGGCTCTTCCAAAACTATCATTAATATTGCTACCTGTTCGTTGATCTGGGCCGCATGTCTTTTGTACTTACATGGGACACTGACTGGCTACATTGAACAGCTCATCTCCATTAATGCTTATTATGTGCTGCAATATCATATTTATCAACCAATACCAGGTAGTGACTTTCAGTTAAAATGTCCTCTCCTGTATGGGAATTGCATAATGTGTGTACAAGTACCAGTTGTGATGCAAGAGAAAGTGTGGGTCTGGCTGTGAGTTTTGCACAGATAGTCAAAGCAGTTAAGGTGTCCACTCATGTATAGTGGGAAATTTGGGTTGAAATCTTAGTCTGGCACAATTTTTGTTTTCACCATTCCCTTACACAGATGATGAATGTTCGTATTTTCAAATGTGAATATATTACATGAAGTCTTCAGCAGTTTGTGGGGCACACCATTGGTCATCACAAAGAAACACAACGGCACCTTGGCCTCTGTGGAAACTTTAAGCCAATGGTGAATGCTCAGGCCATTGTCAACCCTATATCTTTCTGTGGGCGGATGAACTCGTGGCAAAGCTGGGCCAAGGCAAATTCTTCTCTTGGAGTATGAGTTAGGGTTTTCATGACCAATGTTTTCAGAATCCATGCTGGTTGGCATGGAGGAGGTCAGTCTGTTTGACATACCTCAGTACATTTCAGCTTACAATATATTCTAAAATACTACAACAGACATATGTCATGGATGCTCTCTTCCAGCTACTGAGCACATATTTTTGATCTAGGGGTCTACAGTGCATTGAGGCTAACTCAGCTGTAAATTCTGTATATAATTTGATGGAGATTTCATCACGGCCTGGTGTTTCTTTGATTTTACAGAATGCAGATTTTTCTCAACTCCACAGGTACAATCTATAATGATGAATCAAAAAACTATAACCACTTGTATAACAGCTTGTTTTTACACTTTTGGAATGAAATACAGCAGCATCTCTTGCATGGCATAGAGTCAACAAGTCCTGAGTAGGTCTCCAGAGACATACGACTACGCACTTGCTGCAGAGCTGGCACCCATTAGCATCCTTGACATGATCCGACAGGTTCAGATCAGGCTAATATGGTAACCAAGACATCAGTGTTTGTTTGCTATCATGTTCCTTAAACCACTGTAACAAGTTCTGGCCCTGTGACTCAGACAATTATTCAACCAGAAGATGCCATTGCCTTCAGGGAAGACATGAAGCATGCAGGGATACATGCGGCTGCAATAATGTTCACGTAGTTCACAGCTGTCATAGTGTCTTCAATCACTACAGTAGGTCTCTCGGAAGCCCAGGCCAGAGTTCTCCATAGTATAATACTGCCCTCCCCGAACTCTGTCTGTGCTGTGGTGCATGTTCCAAGCTGCCATTCACCTGTGTGACAGCATATTTTGGCATAATCATTGACCTGGTGTGACAAGAAACATATTGTCTGACCATGTGATATGTTTCCATTGATCCAGGGTCACAGCTTGATGAACACCTGTCCACTGGAATGATAATTGATGTGTTGTTGTGTCATCATGGGAGAACATTGGGGTTGTCTGACACAGAGACCTACGTTCAACAATGTACAGTGCACTCCATCCTGGCATCAAACTGTATAATGCATTACCAAATTCCACAAAAATAATAATGGACATGAACAATTTGAAATCAACAGTGAATGATTACTTGATGAAGCACTGATTCTATACAAAAATTAAAATAAAATAAAATATTGTATAATATTGTCTTGATAAACTGATGTTATGAAAAACATTTCAAGAAAAGTGTATAGTAATTAAGGAATGGTCTAACATCTTTTGTATGGCCATAGATTCACAGAACCGATAAATAAATGAAATAAAATGAACCTTTTTGCACATTCATTGTTTCACCACTCTTCAACCACATTCCATAGATGCTAAGGACAGTATCTTGTGAATAGCTGTCCAACTGTGATGTTTCTGTGATGCTCATTTCCAGGGACTGGGCCACAACTATCTGTCCTTTGTCAAACTCACTCATGTCAGTGGACTTCCCAATTTATAGCCCATATTGACAAAAAAAATGATTGCACTTTTGTCTCTGATCTACTTATATATTGTCCTTACAGAGGCATATGCCTGCATCACCACCATGCAGCATTTGATCTCACAGTGGGCAGTGATCATCGTATTTTGGCTCATCATTGTATAACAATCCTCTTTACAATGGTGTGAAAATTAAATTGGGTCAATACTCCTGGACGACTTTCCTTGTGGTGTTCTGCAGATGGATGTGGCCTGTTCTTTCTTACATGTACTGGATACAGTTCTCTTTTTCAAGGGATCTGTGGTGTATTATGGTAAGAGTGAGAAATAACCTAGCTACAAATTCTATATAGAATCTGACAGTGATTCCATTGGGCCCAGCAACCTTGTTTCACTTTAATGATTTTTAATTGTTTCTCAGTGTCACTGACACATATCTGCAGTGATATGAAGCAATAAACTGAGGTAATAAGTACTTCTGTACCTTCCTTAGTAAAGGAACATTTGAAAATTGAGTTCAGTATTTCTGCTCTTGCTTTGCTTCTGTCAGTTCCTGTTTCTGTCTCATCACTGAGTTTCTAGCACTGCCATTGGTGCCATTGACAGCCTTTACATATGACTACAATTGATTTGAGTGTTATTTCTTTAAAAGGTTCTTTACAATGACTTCATACTGTGGATGGTCCCTTCCATCATGAACTGTTCTACTACATACATTTCTCTCTGGGTTTGGCTAACTACTCTTCTAAACTTGAGCACATTCTTATACTGCATAACATAACATGTATTACTGGTAGTATCCAATCAACCTGTCAGTCAACTGATAATTCTTACATTTGTGACCGCACATCTGCTGTGGAACCTGCATCCATTTGGTGTTTGGAAAAGTCCAGTCTGGACTGTCATACAGCAACAATGTGGCCATCCCATGCACCAATTTCTGTGAGCAACAGATCAAGGATTGCAGTGCAGGAAGTGTGGTCTTATCAATGTGCTAATTGTGTGATTAAAACTGAGTGTATTGTTCCACAGTGTACTGTTTCTGTTGCTAACACTGCTTCGACTGGCTGTGTGCTCTGAACCTATTATTAGACTTTGAGGACAATACCAGATCCAATTCTGCCTCCATTCAGCAACAGCCACAAACTATGTACAATACCAGGTTTGTGCCTTCTGCATGCTCTGCACTGCGCATTAGATCTGAGTAACCACTACCATTCTACCACAACCAGTTGTGTTCTGTGTAGATCTGGCAGCCATGTTGTATAACAAATCAACTGATGGGACTGTTCACTTGCTTGTATTATTGCCTTGGTCATGGTCAGGCACACATTTAAAACTACTGCCATTTGACAGCACTCAGCCGGTATAATGGCTCTTGACTGTGGACTGAATTCTTGAGATTTTCAGAATTTCTGACAATGTGAAGAAGTATGTACACATACTATACTATCTAGCTGCACAGCCCACACTCATTAGGGACATCATCCTGATCCTGCCACTTAGGAATAAGTATAGTGTAGTGAAAGCTGCACTATTACAGAGACTATCATGCATGCCAGAATAGCAGCTTCATTATCTCATGTATGAGCAACAACTCCAGGATGACATACCATTGTGGCTTTAGCACCAACTCCATGCAACCATTGTCTCTTACGCTAGACAAAACACTGTAGTCCCTTTGGCTAGTGAAGTTATTGACCAACCTACAACTCGCAATGATCAACCACGAGGCAACTCCATTAGAAGATTGACTCATGCTGGCAAACTGTACATCTTCAGTGATCTACCACTGTCAAAGCTTTAGTAAGTGCAAGGATGTTGTGGCTAGTAGTGCTGAAAGTACACCTGAGACTCCTAAACTGCCATGATAAGTCATGAAGATGATGCCACACACCCCCCATGATGGTTGGCAACCCCCGCCATGGTTTGGTCACCCAACCCACACCGCATATCAACAACACACTAGATACCAGTTTTGCTCACTGATCAATGGTTTTCTAGTTTCACAGCTCATTTGGCGGTGCTGCCTGTAAGTGTCTCAAGCCCTGCAATTACTCAAACATCACCAGCAGTCCTATATAGGTGAACCAATCCGTGCAGGAGAAACAAATTACCTATGGCTTTCACACACTGCACAGGTGGACATCATGGCAATGCTCACACAGGTACACTTCTTTGTGATCGACCACTCGATGCATCAATACTTCTCGATTGACACAGGGTGGACATCAGCTCCCTGCTATGACCCAGCATATCAACACTGACATCAACAACAGTCTTAAGCCTACATTCAGCAAATGGCAGAAATTATGGCCATGTTATCACAAATTGCACTGTGTACCTTTCACTGACCCTGCAATGCACCTGGATCTTGTACATCATGGACACCACAGAGCTAGTCATCGGCATGGATTTCTAATGCTTTTGCCGGCTCTCACCAGACATCATTCATGCTGCTCTCATTCATCATTCCACTAGTGCTAGTATTCAGCGCCTCTCCACCTCAACCATCCTAAACTGTTCATATCTGCCCCATGCCCACTCCAATAGCATCATGTCGATGACATGTACTTCATGAATATGTCATGCTAATGGATCATATATACCAACTACACATGAATGGTATGCTGACTGTCACAGCAAATGCCAGTGGCTTCACACTGATAAGCAGACCTTAAGTGCCACATCAATGGTGTAATTACAGTGTAACTACAGAAGAGCAACTAGCCTGAGAATGCCTCCATGCAGCAGAATGTCAACAAACAGGATGACAGATGATGCACAGGTTTCTGCCCCTCCCCTCAACCCCCTGGACAGCCTCAGCTCACATGCAGCCCACGCTCCACCACACCAGCTCCTACCACCATGTATCAACTGTCTCCCCAAGGTCAGTACAGCACTGCCCGCACTGTTAGTAAACTGTGTCATCAACCCTATCACATCCCACTTCCGTGCATATGCATGTGCAGTTCAGGACAGGACAGTGCATCATATTGTGACTTCCAATGGTCCAACAGTTCACCACAGACCTAAGTGCATGTGCCCTTCAGATGTATAGACAGCTAAGCAGCTATTATGGAACTGTTGCAAGCAGGGATGGTACATCCTTCTGACAGCCTTTAGACTTCTCATATTACACTTGTGCCCAAAAAAGATGGTTTGTTCAGACTCTGTATTGTCTATCATGTACTGAACTCTAGGACCGTGCACAGTAGGTCCTGCCTTCTCATCAAATATGGAGTGCCTAGGAAACCTGTTTTCTTGGATCACTAGACAATGATTCAAGCAAACCATATTAATGAATTTTATTTACAGAAAATAAATGAGAATACTTGACTTTGAAAAATTTACAATGATGTGTCACGAGCGAAGGGTGACATGCAACATAAGCAATCTCTTCAGTATATGCAATTCATAATACAAGAGAAGTAATACAGTTCCTAATTCACTGCTATACAAGTTCCTACTCTTGATGCCGCTGTTGAAGTTGGTGAACTGGGCCATAAGATAATACACCTAGGACTAATGTTGAAAATTTCAGGGTAACAGTAGTGATGTAACACAACTTCACAGTCAGTGAGCAATATTAGTTCTGAAGTAGCAAACTCTATACCTGACCCTTTTGTACAATTGTATCAAAGAATAGAAGCTTTACTAAATCAAAAACTTGATGAAAGCAATCAAAATTATGATAAAAGATTTGATGAAAACAATCAAAATCTTGATTAAAGATTTGACAAAAATAATGAGAGACTTGACAACACTTCAGCAAGATCAGAGGCTTTCACCAACAATGTTATTAATCTTACTCAGATGCAGAACACTTCAAAAACAGATGTTGCGAATCACATCAGTGAATTGATATGCAACAGCTTAGAAGGAATAACTATTGACATCTCAACACTGGAAAGTACAGTAAGAGACACGCCAGAGCATATGAAAAAACTGGTAAATGATTTTGATACAATGCTGTTAGAACACACAGCACTGCAGTCCACAGTTCAATATGCAGGCAAACAAGAAGAAGACATAGCAATAAAACATGAAAAACAAGTTGATGATTTTTTATGAGAGAAAGAGATTTTAACTGGTAGCAGGTTAGACACAGAGCTACAGAAGGCTGTTGAGCAAATGATTACTGATGTGTAAACATAGCAGCATGGTATGTCACTATTAAAGATACAAACTGAGTTAGGTCAGATACAAAGAACACTTACACAAGATCTACCCAAGTGGAAGGATCATGTCCAAACACAAATAGGAACCTAATCAGAGAAATAAAAGAAGACTGGAATAACATTAAGGAGCAAGCAAGGAATGATAGTAGCTATACAGGTAAGAGTAATGATGAATTTCATAGTCCAGTTTCTCATACAAATGTATGTGCACAAGAACAGTAGCTAGTTGAACATAGTACCATGAAATGCTGTTGTACAAAATGGTGGGCAGACACCACAATTTCATCAGTTATACTAGAAAAAAGTCTTCTAAAACAAAAAATTACATATGTTCATCCCAGAAAAGAAATCTTTTCATCCATTTATTTTCATAAAAGCTTTTAGAAGTGTGTTGCCTACTTGGTCTGAACAACAAAAGATCCAGTATGTATTACGTTTTATATAAGGTGAGGCCAAGCATTGGGCATCTGAGATGGCAAAGAGCTGTCACACAATAGCATAAAATTTGAAAATACATTTTTTGCAAAATATTAGTTATGTTGTGTATAGGAAAGATTAAGAAAACAAGTATTTAATCCAGAGCCACACAACATCAGGCAGTAAGCATTTACAAAATACTTCAAGAAGTACATGCATAAGACTCATTTCTCAGATGAACCCATGGTTCTTAGTGATGTTCTACACATTTTGAACAGATAACTTCCATTTCACATTAGAGAAAAAGTAGTACAGGTCACAGAAACTAGCTTAGAACACTTTTTGTTGGTCCTCAATTCTGTTGACCTTGTGAACAAAGATATGAAGATTAGTAATAACAATCATAACCAGAATGGGTATCATAATGGTGAAGGCAGCATATAACGGCAGTATAATGGCAACAATCACGATGAGCACCTGACGTCCACTTGTGTTTGTTGGCACAGCAGGCTGTGCCAATGTCAGTGCCTGGCCTGACTGGCAACAGCTCTCGGAATTATAAAAGAAGATGTAGGGATGATGACAAGTCTCACCCCGGGTTATTTGGACCAGTGTAATGGCAACTGGAATGATCAGAACAATAGAAGTCAGTGGGGACAATCACCAAATAGTCGCCCACAGTACAATACGAATAGGACTTCTCAGAATCCACAGTGCCAATACCATCAGGGAAACCAGCGCAATGTAATCAGGAGAAAAACACTTAACAGCAGTCAAATCTGGTACTGAATTTGTGTGGGAAGCTGCAATGAGAAAATCGAAATCCAGCAGTGGATAAAATGAAGTTCACCAATAATGCACATTCGCTGGCTATGAATACATCAAACGAGATATGTTTGAGCAGATTGTTGATAACA
This sequence comes from Schistocerca piceifrons, assembly GCF_021461385.2. NCBI lineage: Eukaryota > Metazoa > Arthropoda > Insecta > Orthoptera > Acrididae > Schistocerca > Schistocerca piceifrons. The sequence continues at coordinate 552,844,949 of NC_060143.1, forward strand.
TTCCATTGCATACCGTATTTACTCGAATCTAAGCCGCACCTGAAAAATGAGACTCGAAATAAAGAAAAAAAAAAAAAAAAAAAAATCCTGAATCTAAGCCGCACCTGAAATTTGAGACTCGAAATTCAAGGGGAGAGAAAAGTTTTAGGCTGCACCTCCAAATCAAAACAAAGTAGGTCCATTGTAATATGAGACACAATTTAGATTGAATGAATGACGATACAGCTACAGTAGTTTGGTTCGAGTCATAAGCTTAGCAGTTAGGCTTTACCAGGTAGCCATTGCTATGCGTCAGGCGCTCCGTCCATATTTATACGGGTATCCTTCCTTTTTCATGTGCTTTGTCTGGTATGAATCGATTGCTTATTTTGCTTTGATCTGATAAGTGCTGTTTTCTTTGTTATAGATGTTTACGTCACTCTAAGCTGAAAATGCATTACTTTACTGTGTCATGCATTGTTTGTCACATTCTGATAGTTCGTGTTTACAGCCTGTCGTCGCTCGCGGCATGGCTTTTGTGCACGCTACCGCCGCTTACAATTAAAAAAAAGAGAGGAATCGTCTCAGTAGTGAAACAATGGCAAGAGACTGCTATTTGTTGTTACTTACACTGCTACTTTCTTTGATAATGATCGACAAGAACCAAATAATAGACTGCGTATGATAGAACATGTTCTGAACGAGAGTTAGGCGAAAATTTTTCTCCATTTGAAAATCTTTGCGGCCGCTTCTTTAGTACATCAAATTCTGCACAGAAATTAGAGTCATCTTAGATTTAAAAGTCTAGTCAGTTGCCTTGCTTCATTTCTGACTGTATCACTATTAGACATAAGAATAATACGAATATAAACATGACACAATACTTATATTCTTCCACGTTTGTTGCTGTCTCACTTTAGTTTTGTAGTTTATTAGGCAGACAGGATTTAAGTGAGATAGCAGCAAACACGAAAGACTACATGGCAAATTGTTTATATTCGTATTATTCTTATGGTGAAGAGAATACTGCATGTGATTCACATTTCATCAGGTTCCTATTAGCAACCATCTCTCCTCACAGGTAGGAAAAAATTCAGAACATAGAATTGGCTATATTGACAAACATCCCAAACAGTTTGGCCAGTTGGATTTTCGTAGTACATTGAAATTCTGCTACATTCGAAGATGAACAATACGGAATTTGTATTTACTTCATTGGATAATGTAAGAAAATGCAGTGGTCGAAACTCAGGGTGGAGAAAAAAAAGCTAGTCTTCCACCTTTTTTTTTTAATTTATTTACTGATGCAGAGGTTTTGGTGCCAGTATTTATCTTTATGCCTACAAAGCATGCCTGTGTAGCGCTACATATATTCGATGGCAGAAGTTAGTTGTGGTGGCACCTACCAACATTTTTCAAAATATCCGCTTGCTTTGCACTCGATTCTAAGCCGCAGGCGGTTTTTTGGATTACAAAAACCGGAAAAAAAGTGCGGCTTAGATTCGAGTAAATATGGCAATACACCTATGGGAGCCTTTATATTTTATGAAGTAACAGCTTTTTCATGAGATGAGAAAACATTTTATTTTCCAAGCACAGATCAAAAAACTAACAAGAATAAACAACTCGTAACCAAGCCGACTATGGCAAAGATAAATATCTATCAGCTGCAGCTTTCACCTGCTGTTTTTGGCGCAGTGGATAAATGACGTCGCCACATCAGCCCCCCTCCTTTTGAAACCGGGTGCACCAGGTATGTGGGGAAACTTGCACTTGATTTTGCTACCTGCTCTCATGAAAACATCTGGTGCAGGCAATGGCTGCTCCTGTTCTGCACTTGCTGCTTCGTTGTCCTCTTCTGAAACCGAGGGCTCGGCGAGACTATCTGCTGTTTCTTTGGCCTCCACGTTTGAGGGTGATTTTGCAGACCAAGGGAGGAGTGTACCCTCTTCGGTGTAAGCAGGTTTAAGCCGCTCAATTGAGACTGTCTCTTCTTTACCATCCTTATCGATTTTGAAGCTGTGGCTTCCTCTTGTGATTACCCTGTATGGTCCAGAGTAAGGCGAAACAAGCGGCGGGTGCACCGTATCATCCCTAAGCCACACGTGGGACGTTGCTTGCAGGTCTTTATGTACAAACACTCTCCGGTCTCCATGTCTGATAGGGATAGTGGGTTTGATGTTTCTCATTCTAACGCTGAGTTGTCTCGCAAATTGCATGCATAGCTCAGGGGCAAATGGCTGTGTAGATGCTGGAACGATAAATTCTCCAGGAACCCTCAGTTGCTCGTCGTAAACCAATTCTGCGGAAGAGCATTGTAAGTCCTCCTTCACGGCCATTCTCAATCCGAGTAGGACCAGCGGTAGTGCTTCAGTCCATGAAGTGGAACTACACATTAATGCAGCTTTGAGCGTGTGGTGTAGTCGTTCCATCGTTCCATTACTAGATGGATGATAGCGTGTGGTGCGTAGGTGGTTGCACCCGCACAGTAGTAAAAGTCCGTAGAAAAGTTGGCTTTCAAACTGCCTTCCGCCATCTGTAGTTATGTTTTGCGGAACGCCAAACCTGGAGAACCATGAATGCAACAGTGCTTTTGCAACCGACTCCGCAGAAATGCCTTGTATTACAACTACTTCTGGCCACCTGGTAAAACGATCAATGATTGTGAGCAAATAGCGTTGTTCTGAAGAGCATGATAGTGGGCCCACAATGTCCACATGTATATGTGAAAATCTTGCAGATGGCGTCGGGAAGTCAGCAATAGGTGCAAAGACATGTCTGCTGATTTTATTATGCTGGCATGTTAGGCATGCACGCGCCCATGCACGACAATCTTTTTGTATTCCAGGCCACACTACTTTGGAGGAAACTAACTTGGCTGTAGCTCGTACTCCTGGATGTGATAGGTTATGTAGTGCACTATAAATCTCGCGACGATATTGTTCTGGTATGTAAGGTCGCTCCTTTCCTGTTGCTACATCACACCAAATTCCGTCTGGAACATTTGGGACAGACACACGTCTGAGCTGCAATGCAGTTCTCTGTTCCTCTATTAGACGGCGCAAGAAAGGATTTTCTCGTTGTTTAGATGCTAACTCGGTCCAACAAATTGAATTTAAACTGGCACAATTCCTAGACAGGCAATCTGCGACCAGGTTGCCTTTTCCTGAAGTGTGACGCACGTCAGGTGTGAACTATGCAATGTACTCGACTTGCCTGCACTGACGTGGTGAATTGAGCTCTGTGTCTCGTTGAAATATAGCTACTAACGGCTTGTGATCGGTAAAAATTGCAAAGTGCCTCCCTTTGACAGATGTGCGAAAATGCTTTATGGCTAAGTAAATAGCAAGCAACTCACAGTCAATAGCACTCCATTTTTGCTGCTGTCGAGTCAGGTTTTTAGATAAAAATGCGAGCGGCTGCCATCTGCCATCAACTTCTTGCTTTAGCGCTGCACCCACTGCTGTTTGGCTCGCATCAACCATGAGCGCTAAAGGAGCGCTCAATTTTGGATGTCCCAGTAGTGTTGCCCGGAAAAGACATTTCTTGAAGTCATGGAAAGCTGCTTCAGCATCTGGACTCCATGGAATTTTACGATTTCCTGTTGTATTTTTACCTGCAAGTAACGTTGTGAGTGGCTCTTGGGTGGCAGCTAATTTAGGTAAGTGACGTCTGTAATAGTTGAGCATGCCTAAAAATCTGCGAAGTCCTTTGTAAGTTGTGGGAAGGGGCATCTGTTGTACTGCTTCAACCCGCTCAGGCAAAGGTGACAGGCCTGCTGCTGAAACCAAATATCCCAGGAACTTAACCTCGTGTTTTCCAAACATGCACTGTGTTTCGTTAATAATTATGCCGTACTCTGTCAGACGGCGGAAAAGCTGCTGCAGATGTTCGACATGCTGATATACAGAACCAGAGAATACTAAAATGTCGTCCATATAACAAAATACGAATGGTAATTCTCGAAGCACTTCATGCATGAATCTTTGCCATGTTTGGGCAGCGTTTCTGAGGCCAAATGGCACAAAACTGTACTGAAACAAACCAAATGGTGTGATAACTGCTGTTTTTTTAATGTCAGATGGAGCCATGGGAATCTGGGAAAATGCTTTGGCGCAATCAATCACACTAAATATTTTGGCATTGCTAATCGTACTGTTAAAATCAGTCACATTGGGTACTGGGTAGCGGTCGGGAATTGTGTGGGCATTGAGCGCCCTGTAGTCTCCACATACTCTCCACGAATTGTCTTTTTTATGGACCATGTGAATTGGAGATGCCCATGAACTATCAGACCTACTTACAATACCTGTTTTTAGAAGTCTGTCGAACTCAGCTCACGCCGCGAGCAGCTTCTCTGGAGGCAGACGCCGCGGGCGGAAGGCAACGGGTTGACCTTGTGTCATGCTGATGTGGTGTTGAGTATTGTGTCTGCATTTCCTGGTTGCGTTGACGGGTTCGGTAAGTGCTGGAAAGTCTTGAAGCAGTTTACAAAAAAGTGATTCCTCCGACAGTGCTCTGATATTGCCTACAGTATACGAATCGTTACGACTGTCGGGTGACTTCTTGCGTGATGCACATGTGTGCGCCCCGCTTAGTTGCGGGTAAGAATTCGTATCACAATATCCCGATGCGGATGACGCGGTAGAGGAGCCAGAAATCTTCGTGCGGAAAGACACGGGCACATCGCACTGCACTTGAACCGACGCGGAAGATGCAGTAGGCAATGTCCCTTCTGTGGGAACTGTCACCAAACGATGGTTAACCAGGTTGGGCATAAGTCGGAAGTTCCGTAAAAAGTCCGCTCCAATTATAGGACTCGGCACATCAGCAACCACAAAAGTCCATTTTGGATGGAAGTTTGAATTCAGATGTAATGCCAACTGTTTCTCACCATAGGTAGATATTCTGGAATTGTTTGCCGCAGTCAGCACATGTTGCGTTGTTGTCGTGAGTATATCACCTCTCTTTCTTGGATAAACACTTACTTCTGAACCTGTGTCAATCAGAAACTTCTCACCTGAAGAGAGGTCCAACACGAACAATCGGTGTGATTGGTTGACTGCAAATACCATGGCGTTTTCACCTCTTTGAATCACGCTATGACTCGGGTGCCTATGTTGTTGTTGACAAACATTAGCGCCCTTTAACGCCTGCCTTTTAAGTTTGGGTAGCTGCAGGGTTGAATACATTGACGGGCAGTGTTACCGAAGCGTCTGTGGTACCAGCACCATTGATCTGTCAAATCCTGTTGGATAGCATTTCTTCGTCTTTTCCAACTGCGACTTCGTAGCTGCTGGTGGTGTGAAGTTACTTGCACATTGAGTTTTGCCACTTGTGCTGCCAGTTGCTGTATGGCGAGTTCGGTCGATGAGCACTGCTGTTGGGAAGTATTATTGCATGTTCCTGGCTCACTGACGTCAGATTCCATCACACTACACGTTCTTGGGCCTCTATCCTGGCTGTAGTTGAATTCGGAACATGCAGAAACTTCGGTTAAGGTGTTTGCGATGGTGTCTGCCTTTTTTGCTAAGACTTGCAATGGTAAGTCTGTTTCTGCTGCAATGACGGCACGGATGTTGGCAGGAAGTTTATGGAGCCATATTAGACGTAAAGACTCTTCAGATAGGAGTTCCAGGCCGGCTAATGTACGTAAGGTTTTGAGTACTTGTGATGGAGTCTTGTCGCCCAAATCTTCGTATGTGAAAATTTTTTGTAGTCGCAAATCTGGTGACAACGTATAATGCTGTATGAGAGCTTCCTTTAGCACAAAGTAATTTTGTTGCAACAAGGTTTCTTCCACTTGCTCTATTACTTCTAAATTTAGATGTGAAACCACTATATTAAATTTGTCAATGTTGTTAGACACCCCACGCTGCCGAAATATGCATTCAGCCTGCGTAAACCAAAGCTGGGGGCGCGTCGGCCAGAATGCGGAAAGCTTAACATTTCCGTGTCGTGTGTAGGTACTTCCCTCTTTTGCGTTAACATCTGTCATTCCATTTTGTGGCGAATCAAAGGGCATGAACCATGATCCTTGGTCGAACAGAGTGTAGTCTTCAATCTTGATTCCACTACCCCATGCTTTTGTCTCTGAATTCATTATTCTCGTCGGTATATATATTTTCCTTATGCTTCTGCTACGATCACATCGGGGTCACCACTATGGGAGCCTTTATATTTTATGAAGTAACAGCTTTTTCATGAGATGAGAAAACATTTTATTTTCCAAGCGCAGATCAAAAAACTAACAAGAATAAACAACTCATAACCAAGCCGACTACGGCAAAGATAAATATCTATCAGCTGCAGCTTTCACCCGCTGTTTTTGGCGCAGTGGATAAATGACGTCGCCACACACCATATACACCATAACATCTAATACACAAAAACAAGGAAAAGAATAAGTGTGTTACACCAATTCTGTGTATGCCTAGGGAGGAAGTATCCCTTGAAGAAAAGGTAAGGCAAGTATTAATAGTTTTAACAGAAGGTGCCAAGGTTTAGAAGATTCATCATAACAAGCAACTTCACAGGGTTAATTAATTCTCTGCTGGATATAGTGTACTGCTAAATATCCATTGCAAACTATCATTGTTACAAAAGAAAAATAAGAAATGGCAATTGATGTATAACTGCTCCTTTTTGCATTGTGCAAATAGTGAATGATGGAAGCTATTTTCTTGTATACCCACAGATGGGAAGATAAAAGGTTTGTACACAAACTGTGACCTGAAGAAGTATTTCCAGTAGGAAAATGTAAAGAAAAGTAATGGTAGTGACAATGCTTGTGTTGGTAATACTAAGACCTAAAAATATTAAGAAGAAAATAAGGCTATAGATTGTAGCACAAGATTAAAGAACAAAATCACAACAAAAACATATTGGTGTTATTCTGTCTTTTACACAGTACTTAAGTAAAACAAAAATTACTACACTTTTGTGACAAATGATGCCAGATTATAAAGATGAAATTGGGCTAGGATACATTTGTGACTAGCAGATAAGAAATGAGGAAATGCGCTTTGCTTCAATAATGCACTTTTAATTGTCAGGCAAGTTTGTACATTGATCTCTGTAGATTAGGATAAGTAGTAGACGACTCTGGAGTCTATGGGCTTGGACCTCACAAAGTATTTTACTATAGGTTGATCAAGATGAGTGGACAGAAAATTGACCACCTTAAAGGAACCGAATAGAGGAATGGTTGCAAGTAGATTTTTCTTTCTCTTTTCATAAATATGTATAATCCATGCAACTTTCAATGCTGATATTACTCTTGATGCCAATAAAGGATAACAGTTCTGAACATATGAATACTATTAAGCATAGTAGTTTAACTTTATTTTTAGGATAAATACAGGAGTGCTCAGGTCTAAATTTTGGAACTGGAGGAAAATAACCACTTCTAACCTACAGAAGAGTACTAGTACAAGTCACTTGAGAAGAACCAGCAAGGAACTTTGTTTTGTAGTGAAGGGCAGGACCCAAACATTTATACATTTTTAGCATACTCTGATACTCTGACAGAAGCATAGAAACAAATGAAGAGACATAAGGAAGTGTAGCAGCACGACATGAGCACGGCCTTAGGAGACACTATTTTTGTTTAATAGTTATGATCTATGCAGTAAGCTGCAGAAAGCGAGTTTATATAAAGGTAAATAAAAGACACAATAAAATGAACATGAACCACAAACATAACCAACATGACCATATCAGTGGATACAGTGAACCTGGTAGGAGAATAACAAACAGTACACACTTAGACCTAAAGCTATATAAGTGAAGATGTCACTAACTAATAAGGAAATAAGAGTTAAATAATATTCTCTATTTCAGATTTGTCTACTGTATATATGAACCATGGACCTTGCCGTTGGTGGGGAGGCTTGCGTGCCTCTACAATACAAATAGCTGTACCGTAGGTGCAACCACAATGGATGGGTATCCGTTGAGAGGCCAGACAAACGTGTGGTTCCTGAAAAGGGGCAGCAGCCTTTTCAATAGTTGCAACAGTCTGGATGATTCACTGATCTGGCCTTGTAACACTAACCAAAATGTCCTTGCTGTTCTGGTACTGCGAACGGCTGAAAGCAAGGGGAAACTACAGCCATAATTTTTCCCGAGGGCATGCAGCTTTACTGTATGATTAAATGATGATGGCATCCTCTTGGGTAAAATATTCCGAAGGTAAAATAGTCCCCCATTCGGATCTCCGGGCGGGGACTACTCAGGAGGACGTCGTTATCAGGAGAAAGAAAACGCGTTCTACGGATTGGAGCGTGGAATGTCAGATCCCTTAATCGGGCAGGTAGGTTAGAAAATTTAAAAAGAGAAATGGATAGGTTAAAGTTAGATATGGTGGGAATTAGTGAAGTTCAGTGGCAGGAGGTTGGTTCAAATGGCTCTGAGCACTATAGGACTTAACATCTATGGTCATCAGTCCCCTAGAACTTAGAACTACTTAAACCTAACTAACCTAAGGACATCACACAACACCCAGCCATCACGAGGCAGAGATAATCCCTGACCCCGCCGGGAATCGAACCCAGGAACCCGGGCATGGGAAGCGGGAACGCTACCGCACGACCACGAGATGCGGGCAGTGGCAGGAGGAACAAGACTTTTGGTCAGGTGAATACAGGGTTATAAATACAAAATCAAATAGGGGTAATGCAGGAATAAAATAGGAGTACGGGTAAGCTACTACAAACAGCATAGTGAATGCATTATCGTGGCCAAGATAGACACAAAGCCCATGCCTGCTACAGTAGTACAAGTTTATATGCCAACTAGCTCTGCAGATGATGAAGAAATTGATGAAATGTATGATGAGATAAAAGAAATTATTCAGGTAGTGAAGGGAGACGAAAATTTAATAGTCATGGGTGACTGGAATTCGAGAGAAGGAAAAGGGAGAGAAGGAAACATAGTAGGTGAATATGGATTGGGACTAAGAAATGAAAGAGGAAGCCGCCTGGTAGAATTTTGCACAGAGCATAACTTAATCATAGCTAACACTTGGTTCAAGAACCATGAAAGAAGGTTGTATACATGGAAGAACCCTGGAGATACTAAAAGGTATCAGATAAATTATATAATGGTAAGACAGAGATTTAGAAACCAGGTTTTAAATTGTAAGACATTTCCAGGGGCAGATGTGGACTCTGACCACAATCTATTGGTTATGAATTATAGATTAAAACTGAAGAAACTGCAAAAAGGTGGGAATTTAAGGAGATGGGACCTGGATAAACCGAAAGAACCAGAGATTGTACAGAATTTCAGGGAGAGCATAAGGGAACAATTGACAGGAATGGGGGAAAGAAATACAGTAGAAGAAGAATGGGTAGCTTTGAGGGATGAAATAGTGAAGGCAGCAGAGGATCAAATAGGTAAAAAGATGAGGGCTAGTAGAAACCCTTGGGCAACAGAAGAAATATTGAATTTAATTGATGAAAGGAGAAAATATAAAAATGCAGTAAATAAAGCAGGCAAAAAGGAATACAAACGTCTCAAAAATGATATCAACAGCAAGTGCAAAATGGTTAAGCAGGGATGGCTAGAGGACAAATGTAAGGATGTAGAGGCTTATATCACTAGGGGTAAGATAGATACTGCCTACAGGAAAATTAAAGAGACTTTTGGCGAAAGGAGAACCACTTGCATGAATATTAAGAGCTTTGATGGCAACCCAGTTCTAAGCAAAGAAGGGAAAGCAGAAAGGTGGAAGGAGTATATAGAGGGTCTATACAAGGGCGATGTACTGGAGGACAATATTATGGAAATGGAAGACGACGTAGATGAAGATGAAATTCGTGAAGAGTTTGACAGAGCACTGAAAGACCTGAGTTGAAACAAGGCCCCCGAAGTAGAAAACATTCCATTAGAACTTTTGATAGCCTTGGGAGAGCCAGCCCTTACGAAACTCTACTATCTGGTGAGCAAGAAGTATGAGATTGGCGAAATACCCTCAGACTTCAAGAAGAATATAATAATTCCAATCCCAAAGAAAGCAGGTGTTGACAGATGTGAAAATTACCGAACTATCAGTTTAACAAGTCACAGCTTCAAAATACTAATGCAAATTCCTTACAGATGAATGGAAAAACTGATAGAAGCCGACCTTGGGGAAGATCAGTTTGGATTCCGTAGAAATGTTGGAACACGTGAGGCAATACTGACCCTACGACTTATCTTAGAAGAAAGATTAAGGAAAGGCAAACCTACGTTTATAGCATTTGTAGACTTAGAGAAAGCTTTTAACAATGTTGATTGGAATACTCTCTTTCAAATTCTGAAGGTGGCAGGGGTAAAATATTGGGAGCGAAAGGCTATTTACAATTTGTACAGAAAGCAGATGGCAGTTATAAGAGTCGAGGGACATGAAAGGGAAGTAGTTGTTGGGAAGGAAGTGAGACAGGGTTGTAGGCTATCCCTGATGTTATTCAATCTGTATATTGAGCAAGCAGTAAAGGAAACAAAAGAAAAGTTTGGAATAGGTATTAAAATCCACGGAGAAGAAATAAAAACTTTGAGGTTTGCCGATGACATTGTAATTCTGTCAGAGACAGCAAAGGACTTGGAAGAGCAGTTGAATGGAATGGACAGTGTCTTGAAAGGAGGGTATAAGATAAACATCAACAAAAGAAAAACGAGGATAATGGAATGTAGTCAAATTAAGTCGGGTGGTGCTGAGGGAATTAGATTAGGAAATGAGACACTTAAAGCAGTAAAGGAGTTTTGCTATTTGGGGAGCAAAATAACTGATGATGGTCGAAGTAGAGAGGATATAAAATGTAGACTGGCAATGGCAAGGAAAGCTTTTCTGAAGAAGAAAAATTTGTTAACATTGAGTATAGATTTTAAATGTCAGGAAGTCGTTTCTGAAAGTACTTGTATGGAGTGTAGCCATGTATGGAAGTGAAACGTAGACGATAAATAGTTTCGACAAGAAGTGAATAGAAGCTTTCGAAATGTGGTGCTACAGAAGAATGCTGAAGATTAGATGGGTAGATCACATAACTAATGAGGAGGTATTGAATAGAATTGGGGAGAAGAGGAGCTTGTGGCACAACTTGACTAGAAGAAGGGATCGGTTGGTAGGACATATTCTGAGACATTGAGGGATCACCAATTTAGTATTGGAGGGCAGCATGGATGTTAAAAATCGTAGAGGGAGACCAAGAGATGAATACACTAAGCAGATTCAGAAGGATGTAGGCTGCAGTAGGTACTGGGAGATGAAGAAGCTTGCACAGGATAGAGTAGCATGGAGAGCTGCATTCTTCTGTAGCACCACATTTCGAAAGCTTCTATTCTCTTCGTCTCAAAACTATTTATCGTCGACGTTTCACTTCCATACATGACTACACTCCATACAACAACAATATATTTCTTGTTATTATTAGTGATTGTGCTAAGATTTGAACCTTTCAATTGTTAATTACCATGATGTTGTGCTCTGTGTATCACGGAAATGAAATCACCCGCCCCCACAGTAAACTAAACTTGTGGTAAAAACATTCTCACCCTTTCCGAGAGCTTGCAGTCTTTAACTTTCCAATGGTGAAAACAAAAAATGAATAACAATTTTCTCCAGATCAGTTCATCAGAGAAGCCCTCTGCCTCCCACCTCCTAAAACGAGACAAGTATTTTTCTTTTCCTAGATCATAAAACGAACCATAATCTCGAAATATGATTCTAGGACATGTCTGAAAGTACGAGCCATTTGTCCATCTTCTTCTGTGCGGATGCACAAACAGTGCCCGAACTCTTACGGGAATTGGCAACAAGCTGCGAGTAATGAGTATAATGGGCAGGGGCACTATGAATGTAGTGTGGGACAGCAAGTTGGGAATGTGGGTCTCACGGGAGGTATGCCAGAGATAAGTCCCTGCAGTCACACTATCCTCTGTGCCTTCAGTGGCTCGGATGGATAGAGCGTCTGCCATGTAAGCAGGAGATCCCGGGTTCGAGTCCCTGCCGGGGTACACATTTTTTCAACTGTCCCTGTTGACTTATATCAATGCCTGTATGCAGCTAGGGGTATTCATTTCATTGTAATATCAGTCTAACTCATTTTCATTCTAACTCATTTTCAACTGTCCCCGTTGACTTATATCAACGCCTGTACACAGCTAGGGGTATTCATTTAGTTGTAATGGCATAGTAAGTCTCTATTCTCATTGTTTTCTTCGATTAGTGAATATTTTCAAGAAACTCCACATGGATGTTCATTCCTCCCTATTTTTGCATTAAAATCTCCTCTTACTAGCATCAGGTCATATTTAGGAACTCTGCAGCATACTTTTTCCAACTCCTTGTAGAACTGTTCTTTAATAATATCCTCTTTTTCCTCTGTTGGTGCATGTGCATTCCCTACTGATATATTCCTAAATTTCACTTTTAGTCTTGAGTCTGCACATCCTTTCATTTATGGGCTCAAAATCTAGAAGGCTTTTCCTAACTTCCCTAATTATTATAAACCCTGTTCCAAGTTGGCCCGTTCTTTCTTCTGGTCCACCATATACCAATGAGTAATCAGGCTTATCTCTCTGCCCATTCCCTTGCCATCTTATTTCCTGTAGCCCTATGACATCATATCTAAATTTTCATTGGCTATTTCCTTAATTTTTCCAGGCTGAAGCATTGTGTCCACATTCCATGATGCTGCTGAAAGACCCTTTATCTGTTTCCTTTGCCAGGCTCATGATACATGTTTTCCACCCAGTTTTTGAGGCTCTTGTTGAATTTCCATAATATTCCTTTTTTTTTTTTTTTTTTTTTAAACAGTGTGGGGTTATTAGCCCTTTGTCCAACCCCCAATCTGGAGGACCAGGATTTGTATTAGGTTCACTCTTTTAGGGAAGCTGGCTTCACTACACCTCTAAAGCCCTCACTGCCTATTTTGTCTGTCTCCTCAGTCAAGACCAATCCGGCTTGGGTAACCCTGCCAGTAGCTATGCTACTGCCAGCATAGTTCTCGACTTCAACGAAGTACGCAAACCCTCCCAGCTGGCACTGAAGGCTCCTACTATAAGGTGGTATTCCCTGGGAGGGTGTGCCAAATACTGAGTGTCACTATTAAGTTCTCTAGTGGGAAAATGCGCTCTGTGGACTTCATTTGCTAACTAAAATCACTCAGACTGAACAGTTCTGATATGTTAGTCTGTTTCAATGTAGTGTCGTTGTTCACAGGGGGTCCTCTTTCAGAATCACTGACAAAACCTTTGCTATAGAGATTTCAGCTTTGTTTGAACATGTTTTGACTTTGACATATTTTTATTCTATAATGAATTTTATAAACAGACTGACAGTGTTAACATGGGTAGTCTGTTGTTGCCCTTGGTGGCCCACTTTTTTATGGAGGACTTCGAGGAGAAGGAGCTGTAATCTTCTAGCTTGAATCCCACAGCATTTTGGAGGTAGGTTGATGAAACGTTTGTAGTGTGGCTCCATGGTGAAGACAAATTAAAAGAATTTTTAAATCATCTGAATTCCATCCATAGACAAATTTAGCTCATGACAGAAATAAAAAAAGATGGATGCCTTCCATTTTTGGATGTTTTGGTACAATGCAAACATCTTTGCATTGTACCAAAACATCCAAAAGTGGAAGGCACTTTGGGACATGCGGTATATTGGAAAGTGATCGATACAGATTCATATTTATGTGCAAATAGCTGTCACAATCCTTTGCAGATGGTGAATGTTCTCAGAACTCTGGTGCACAGAGCACATGTCATTGCAGACAAAAGCAGTCTGGGGGATGTGAGATTCTACACTTGAGAAGAGTTTTTGAAGCCAATGGGTACTCTACACACCAGATACATGAGGTGCTACAAATGAAACCAACAGTGGACATAAGGAATGCAAAAAAAGACATGGAAAGTTTTAAATCCATGGATTTTCTGCCATATGTTGGAAGCCTATTGTCAAAAATAGGACAGATCTTCAACAACCACAAAGTGAAAGCGAGTTTTCTTCCTCCACCAAAGACAGCAGCAGCTCTCCTGGGTTCTGTTACTGATGATTTGGTGCTTCAGAAGCCTAGGGTTTCCAAGATCCCCTGTGAGTGTGGCCGTTCATACATCAGACAGGTGACATGTACAGTCCATGAGAGATGCGCAAGGGCACCGCAGGTACACCCATCTGTTACAACCTAATAAATAGGCAGTGACAGAGCACTGTATTGACATGGGCACTCTATGATGAATGATAATGTCAAATTTTTAGCCTCGACTTCATCTTTCTGGGACTCAGTAGTGAAAGAAGGAATTGATATTTGGTTAGCAAGGAATTTAATTAATAGAGATAGCAGCTTCAGGCTGGACAAATCATGGAATCTGGCAACTTTCTGTGATAAACTTACAAAGATGTCATGATGGTGGAAGAAGTGAAATTTAGTTGCTGCACACCCAAAGTTTTATGGAACAGTCATTGTACAGTGAAAATACACTCCTGGAAATTGAAATAAGAACACCGTGAATTCATTGTCCCAGGAAGGGGAAACTTTATTAACACATTCCTGGGGTCAGATACATCACATGATCACACTGACAGAACCACAGGCACATAGACGCATGCAACAGAGCATGCACAATGTCGGCACTAGTACAGTGTATATCCACCTTTCGCAGCAATGCAGGCTGCTATTCTCCCATGGAGACGATCGTAGAGATGCTGGATGTAGTCCTGTGGAACGGCTTGCCATGCCATTTCCACCTGGCGCCTCAGTTGGACCAGCGTTCGTGCTGGACGTGCAGACCGCGTGAGACGACGCTTCATCAGTCCCAAACATTCTCAATGGGGGACAGATCCGGAGATCTTGCTGGCCAGGGTAGTTGACTTACACGTTCTAGAGCACGTTGGGTGGCACGGGATACATGCGGACGTGCATTGTCCTGTTGGAACAGCAAGTTCCCTTGCCGGTCTAGGAATGGTAGAACGATGGGTTCGATGACGGTTTGGATGTACCGTGCACTATTCAGTGTCCCCTTGACGATCACCAGTGGTGTACGGCCAGTGTAGGAGATCGCTCCCCACACCATGATGCCGGGTGTTGGCCCTGTGTGCCTCGGTCGTATGCAGTCCTGATTGTGGCGCTCACCTGCACGGCGCCAAACACGCATACGACCATCATTGGCACCAAGGCAGAAGCGACTCTCATCGCTGAAGACGACACGTCTCCATTCGTCCCTCCATTCACGCCTGTCGCGACACCACTGGAGGCGGGCTGCACGATGTTGGGGCGTGAGCGGAAGACGGCCTAACGGTGTGCGGGACCGTAGCCCAGCTTCATGGAGACGGTTGCGAATGGTCCTCGCCGATACCCCAGGAGCAACAGTGTCCCTAATTTGCTGGGAAGTGGCGGTGCGGTCCCCTACGGCACTGCGTAGGATCCTACGGTCTTGGCGTGCATCCGTGCATCGCTGCGGTCCGGTCCCAGGTCGACGGGCACATGCACCTTCCGCCGTCCACTGGCGACAACATCGATGTACTGTGGAGACCTCACGCCCCACGTGTTGAGCAATTCGGCGGTACGTCCACCCGGCCTTCTGCATGCCCACTATACGCCCTCGCTCAAAGTCCGTCAACTGCACATACGGTTCATGTCCACGCTGTCGCGGCATGCTACCAGTGTTAAAGACTGTGATGGAGCTCCGTATGCCACGGCAAACTGGCTGACACTGATGGCGGCGGTGCACAAATGCTGCGCAGCTAGCGCCATTTGATGGCCAACACCGCGGTTCCTGGTGTGTCCGCTGTGCCGTGCGTGTGATCATTGCTTGTACAGCCCTCTCGCAGTGTCCGGAGCAAGTATGGTGGGTCTGACACACCGGTGTCAATGTGTTCTTTTTTCCATTTCCAGGAGGGTATGAAGATACACAAAAACAAGTTGCTTCTTTAAGATAACATTACATTATACCATTAACAAATTCAAAATGTTCTTCCCAACTTTGTCCAGTCACCAAAATGTCATCTACACAAACAGTAAGTTTTCCTACCAGGTCTTGGTCAAGTACATAGTCTAATGTTCTTATAAATTTAGCTACAGATGAGTTCAAACCAAAAGGTACTACACAATATTGATAACATCTACCAATGTAAATAAGGGCAGTATATTTATATGATTCTGGAGCTAAAGATACCTCATAAAATCCAGAAGTTAAATCCATTTTTAAATTTGTGTAATAGTTCATCAGTGTTTACAGGGTAATCTGTTTCTTTGTACAAATACTTGTTCAAATGCCTAGAATCCAAAACCAATCTCACTCCTCCATCTCTTTTTGAAACAATGACTAACAGGTTGTTATATGGGCCAACAGTTCTCTCAATGATATCACACACTTCCATCTTATGCAACTCTTTCTCAACTGCAGCCCTCTTAGTGTAAGGTACACAATATGGCTTTATGAAAAACGTTTGGTGTGGTTTTAGCTGTAAAGTACACTGATATCCTCTCACTGTATCTGGAATATTACTAAACATATCACTATACTCTCACAACAAAGATTCCAATGCTGATTTCTGATTATCAGTTAACCCTTTTGCTTCTGAAATCTTAGTGTCTACAAGTTCTTTAAATTCTGATTCATTTGTATATAAACATGGCATATCTTTGGCTACAAATCCACCTATCTTTCAATAATTATATACTATTTATTTCATCCTCCTCAGAAGATATAGTTGTCTTTACGAAATTAGTATAAATGCAATCTCCATCAGGTGCATTGATAAAGTTCTACCCTTCCCAATCAAAATCTGCATTCACTCTAAGTATACATGACATGCTAAGGATGAGATCCTCATTGAATTTTGAATGATTAAACATCCATGTGTAAAAGTTACTCCCTCAATTGTGGAAGTTATTGAAGCCTGACTTTTAACCATTTTACTATGTTTCCCAGTTGCACATTTAATCCGTACTCCAATTACAGGTAATTCTACATAGACCTCATTATGTTTTAATTTTTTACTTAAGGGATCAGAGACTCCAAAACTTGCCTGCCTGTGTCAACAAGACACCTGCCTTCACATGATCCTATTCTGACTTTAATGAACAGACAACAAACACCAGTACATTTATCAGTCATAGTATCCTCATGTAACAGTACATCTTCTACCTCTCCAAAATTAAAGCCTCCAAAATCACTGTTGTTTTCCCATTTTTATTGCCTTGGTACACTTTCATCAAATTAAGACAGACACTTATCACTGTCACTGAGAATTTCATCAAGCCATGTACACTTACTTGTTTCAGAGAGATCAGCACTATGGTACTTATCTTTAAACAATGGAAAATCCAGGATGGAAACATGATACCCCGCATCACAATGATTGCTTTACAGCCTGTGCCATATGGATCCTTCCCATCAACATCAGCTTTTCTGAATTGTGCAGGTGGGAACTTTCCCTTCAATACATCCTATGGTCCTGTAACTCTCCTGGCCTCAACCTTCGTTAGCCACTGTCCTCACCCAACCACTCCCCTCCATGTTCCCATTCCAGCACTACACAGCCATCATTTCACTGCCACATCCAGTTTTTTAATTTCTTTTATTTTTACTTTTATTTCTCTCCTTTCCGCTACTTACTCCCTACCCCATCCACACCTCCTCTCCTAACCTCTGCCTAAACTGCAACACTTCACTTCATTACCCCTCTCCCTCCCTGCCCCAGCCTCCTCCTTCGCCCCACCCAGTCGCCACTCCCATCATGCACTAGTGCTGCTGCTGGTCGCAGTGTAGTTTCAGCTCTCTGAGACTGCAGATGTGTGTGTAAGTTGTGCTTGCGCGAGTGTGTGTGTGTGTGTGTGTGTGTGTGTGTGTGTGTGTGTGTGTGTGTGTGTGTGTGTCTACTGCTGACAAAGGCCTTAATGGCCGAAAGCTATGATTGTGTGAATCTTTTTATTGTGCCTATCGTGGCTCAGCATCTCCACTATATGGTGAGTAGCAACTTTCCTTCTCTCATACTTATCTTTGAGTTGTTTTAAAGTAACATATTTAATTTTATGCCATCAGGCTGGATGTAAAGTTGAACATAGACTTTTTTATCATATTTCTAAAGCTTTCATTTTTTTCAATGCCATTATTATTTAACCACATATTATACAAAAAAGATTCATTTTTATTCATAACATTGAACAGCTTACCATCACTGATAACTGGTAATTGAATTAGTATGATCATCTATACATGCCTCCTTATCAGTAATTAAATAAAGAGTTTTACTTACAGTGATACTGCCATGAACATCCCTTATCATTTAACAGCGTCCTTGGATACCTCTACATCATCACAGCCACTACTACACATTTTCTTACTAATACCTAAGGTCTACAATTCTTTAAAACAAACAGACTACTTTTCATCCTCATTACTATACTCGTCATCATTTACCTTCAATTTATTATATTCAATATTAGAACAAACATCATCAATACACCACAAAAATTACCAAAGTCATCATTCTCTACACAACTGCTGTTTAAATATGCAATTTCACTTAAGTTTCTGTTCATTAATACAGTATTCAGTTTTTTCTTTCCCAGTTCTTGCATTAGTTTCTGAAATCCAAAATTATCACAAAAGTCAGTTACTTCAGCATTTAACAAATGACATGTCTCTAGCCTGCTATAGAATTTTAATATATTTAATTTCTTCTGTACCCATTTTTCCAATTTATATTTGCTCACTTACCTTATTTGCATATTTTGCCTTATCTGGTGAACATACTTCTTTCTCAACAGATATAATATTAACAGGACAGTTCACATCTTTAAGATAGCTACTGTTTGCTTCACTAGACTGTTTTTGTGTGTGTCAGTATTTGTGTAATTTCTGCTCCATTTTTTATTTGTTTCATGGGCCCCTTACTTGCAGACTGACAATGGGGCCCAAGTTAGCTTTTTGTTTCCAGAACCTTCTTGGCTTCCGTAGCCCCACCCTTTCTTTCCATCATTAGTCCTTTTAATTCTTTCAAATTTTTGCTCAAAATATCCAATTTCCCCTCTGCTGTTTCCTAGTTATCTTCATTTCATGTAAGATGTCTTTTCTCGCTGTCTCACTTTTCTGTTCCATTTTTTTGCAAAAATTGCAATAAAGTAAGTTCTGAGCTACTTTTCTCATCTCTTCTATTGGGAGTTGATGCTCCAGAATGCAGTTGAGTATGCACCTGCAGTGGTGAAACTGCACTGCTGCTCCCTTCTACCTGGATATTTCTGATTCTTTCAGCCACACCCTCATGTCGTAAAGTGGCCCATTTCTTTCTCATTCTCCCTGTCATATCTGATAGCACCCTCTGATCGAAATTCTCTGTCTGTTTAATTTTATTCACAGATGGACACTTCTGTGGGAAATGTTTCCTGCTCCTCCCCCATTCCTGATAATTCCATATCTTGATCTCACTCCATATTTGAAATTTTCATTACCTTAACTCCATAGCTGCTGTCATCGACTCTGAGTCCTCATTCAAACACGTATTCAAAATGCCTCACATACAGGTATACAAAATATTAAACTCATTCAAAATAGGATGAGGAACAAAACCTACACAAACTAGAGAAAGCTGAAATATCACATACATGGATTATTTAATTTGCACCAGCAGAAATTCTATGACAAACACGGATTTATGAGGTGCATCCAGAAAGTGAGTTTCCTGATGTTGTTTCCTTTAAAGTAGGCCTACTTAGCTAGGAAAATTTTGCATGCACAACAGTACCATGGGAGCAATACCCTGAAGTGGTGTCTCTTATTCATCCTCCCACCACCTGTGAGGGTCGGTTAGTGATAAGATTTCTTAATGCACAAAACATAGCACCCATTGAAATTCACTGTCAGCTCTGTCAGATCTATGGGCAGAACATCATGAGCAAATAGATGGTGTGTTGTTGGTGTAGGCTTTTTTCCAAAGGTCATCAAGCATCTATGATGAAGAGCACAGTGGGTGATCATCCCTCATCAATGATCACCTGGTTGCGGTGGCGTGGGCACATCCCCGAGAACTGTCGCTTCACAACTATTGAGCTCAGCAGCCATTTTCTGCAGATATTGTTATCCTTGTTGCATGAAATTGTCACTAAGCACCTCCTGTTCAAGAAATTATGTGCCAGATGGGTGCCAAGCAACCTGACACCTGAGCACAAAACAAAATGCTTTGGAGCAACACTGCAGCAGTTCATGATGATGGAGATGAGTTCCTCGGCAGCATCGTCATGGGCAATGGGACACGGATTTCTCATTTGACCCTAGAAACCAAGCAGTGTTTAACACATTGGAATCACAGTGGATCTCCAGTCCAAGCGAAATTCTATAGACTGTGTCAATGCAGAAAGTGATGTGGATGCTGTTCTGGGACAATAAAGGCAGTCTGCTCATTGACTTCCTGCCTAGAGGTGAAACAGTGAATACTGACCATTACTGTGCAACAATGCAGAAACTGTAATGTGCCACTCAAAACAAGAGGTGTGGAATGCATACTACAGGTGTTGTGTTGCCCCATGACAATGCTCATCCCATATGGTGAACAGCAACTGTTTTGCACAGATCGTCCAGCATACAGCCCTTATCTTGCTCTCAGTGATTTTCATCTTTTCTTGCACCTTACAAAATTCCTAACCTCTGGCTAGCATTTTGACAACAACAAAGAACTGAAGATGATTGTCACACGCTGGTTCCATTCAGAGGTGACAGACTTCGATGACACAGTAAAAAATAAGTTGATCCCACAATATGACAACAATTCTTTTGGTGACTATGTTAAAAATAGTGCAAGCATTTCTGTAGCTGTTGCGAATAAAATTTTTCATGTAGCTACATTGGCCTTGTTTTAAAATAGTAGGGAAACTTACTTTCTGGAGGTGCCTCATATATCTCTAGAAATCTGATTATAAACCAATCTAATTTTAATAGACAAAAATTTTATCCCGCTCTTTGTTCTATAGGCATTTTTTTAGGCAAAATGTTTTAAACATACTACTGAAAATTTAACAGAGCAAGTTTTTATTTCTGACTACATCACAAAGTCTCCAATCATGGTCATGATCCTTGCATGGTACACCAAAAATGTACTAACCCACTGCCTATGTATTTAGCTAATTAATCTGTATTGGTATGTAGACACCCAATGAAGACTGTAAACTATCATTTGTTGTGCAAGGATTTTTTATTAATGCTAAATTATGCCCCTATGAACTTGAAAAGGGTGATGGACTAGTGACATTGTAAATTAATTTTGTAACCAGGTGAGATACGTATTAAATGAAAATCAAAGTTATCATAAGTTGGTTTGCTTTTATAAGTCCTCACACAAAATGAGTGCAGTAGTTGAACTGGAATGTAACATGAACATATTCAGTAATATCCTATTCACTGACAAATTATCACAACAACATGAAACAGTTACAGGTAACTGAGGCTGGTGGAGATTCAAGACGAGGAACTGATAGGTAGGTTACTACATTGTTAGCACACTGATCTGTTACCACAATCTTATACCAGTGATTGCCAAAATTTGAGTTCGTAAAAATTCTGTGTGCCAGAAAGGTATTTTCCTCCTACTCATTACCAATCTAACATTTACTAAGTACACTGTGACTTTTACTCAGTAAAGCTGAGCTGCAAAACGAAATGACTGCTCTTCACACTGAATTCTGTGAGCAGAATTCAAAGTGATTCTCTCACTAGCAGCAGATGAGGTGTCTCCTTAGTTCATCCTGTCTTCCCTCGTTACTGTCACACCTTCTTCAAGAGCGAATCCTAGACTCTCACAAGCAGTCAGTCAATCACAAGACTTAATTCTTGTGGAGCATCCTCCCACTTCTCAATAATTTTCCAAAACTACTGTGCCAGACTAGGCTGACCAATGAAATTCCTGCATTTTCATGTGCAGAGGTCTACAGCTAAAGAAAGGGATGTGTTTTGGCTCTGTCCTGTCAGTTCTTCAAAGGAGTGCACTAACATGATATTTCCTATGACACTCCAAAGATTCCTATCTGCTTTATATATACAAGGGCCCAGCTACAGGTATTTTTGGGATGAGAAAGTTGTAGTCTCATACTTACAGAACCCTCACACCTTGCCTGCTGTGTTCTGCTGACAGCATAGAGCCATAAATACCTGTAGCTGTCACAGAGCCTGTTTAGTGTCCATCAATATATTGCTCTCCTATTGTCACTCCGGCATTACCTTCTCTGCATTTGCCACCAAAGGCTCATTGTTGCCCATGTTCTGGGACCTTTACTGTACTTTAAAATGCCTTCACAACATGTAAAATCTTTAGGAACATGGGAGCAGTACTCATCCCGTGCAGAATTCCAATGACAGCATTACCTCTTGTCAGCATTGTGTCGGCTTGCACTGGGCATTACTCTTCCTGTCCGGTGGCCACAGCAGTCTTCACCAAACACTGTCCTACCTGATGTCTGTGTCATCTTTACAACTTGCATTAAGTTGATGGTGCCCATTGGCTTCTTTTTATCTGTTGTCTGTCTGTGAAACTGCCAGCCCAAAAGACATAATTATCAAGAAATAAAATGCCTACAAGTACTTCATGTATTGGCAGTTACGATCAGATAATCTTTCATAAAAATAAAGGAGTACGCTATTTTCAAATCAAATTAATTCAGTCTACATATCACTATATATATTCTGCATCTCAAATACTGATAATGTGAAAGTCGACAAAACCATCAGCTTCGCTGTCATTCACTGTTGTCTTTTCAGTAAAGTTTCTTCAGTGCATTAACTTGTGTGGCTTTGCATAGTGTAGTGTACTCATTTATAACCTTTTTGCCCTTCTGCTATTGCTTCCTGTATGTGGAAGTTTTCTTATGTTGTTAGTTTATGGTATAGGCTATGGCTGGATTTTAGCAGTTTTAAATTTGTTTTTATTTTAATTGGGTGGTGGTTGTGGGCTATTAGATGTCAGAAATGTGCTATGGCAGCTTTTTATAGCTCTGAGGTGTTTTATTTTAAAGTTCCTGCATTTTTTTTGTGTGTGCAGTAACTGATAACTGTTGCAAAGGAGTTCATATCTGCATAATCATTTGAATTTATCTGCGAGTGTTTCCTGTGTTGTGTTGTCTGTCTTATATCCTATTTGAGGTCCCTGTTTCTTTAATATATTGCCTATTCTGTGAGCTATTTTATTATTATATGTGAGTATATGCCATTTTGTTTTGTGTGTGTGTCATTGCACTGTTGTGTCATATGTGTCCTCATCATCTATGTGCTGTGTTCTTCTGTGTTGTGTAAGTTCTTGTGTATATGTGGCCTGTCCATTCTTTTCCTGTATGCATGTTTGTTAGCTTAGTTTCTGCTTCATATGGGTATCATAAGCATTTTACAATGCTATTTGTTTTATTCTGTTTAGCTCTTGTGTGTACTTCCACTTGCTTATGTGTGTTCTGTTTAATCTGTGGCGCATTAATCTGAAGCTTGTTTGCTTTTGTGCCAGTGGATGATTTGATAGATTGTGAGTGGTGATACTCATAGTTGTTGGTTTCCTGAAAATTGTGTTTACTTTTGTGTGGTGAGAGCCAGAAAATTTAGTGTATCAACAGAACTAATCAATTTTTGAAAATATGATACAACTGGATAGATAAAAAAAAATCTACTCACAAAGTGGCAGCAGGAGAAAACATATAAACAATATAAAGTTTAAGGAAATGTGCAATCTTCTGGAGCCAGTTGTGCCTCCTTCTGGCAGAAAAGCTGAAGGGAAAAGAAGAGGGATGAAGGAAAAATCTGATGAGAGTTAGGAAATTGGGAGAACTCCAGGTAAGGGGAGACTTACCAAATGGGATGAGAAAAAAAAAGGCTGATTGTTGGGGAAAATATTTGAATAGCTGAGAGCTTAAAGGTGGAAGATAGAGCAATAAACTAATCAGAGATTACTGAAGAAACACTGTGCATGAGTTAATAAGAGTGGAGAGTTAAGTATATTATATGTGATAAAGGTGGGAGGCAGGGAAAAATAGACAGATAAGAAAATAAAAACCATAGAAAATTAAAAGCAAGTGAATAAAGGAATAGTTACTGAGAAGAAAAGCTGAGACCAAAGAAACTGACATAAATTAATGCCAGGTGGATGGTGAGAACCAAGAACATATTCTAATGCCTGTCTCCACCTACAGAGTTCCAAGAAAACTGGTCTGGGGAAAGAATCCAGATGGAATATGTGGTGAAACAGGTACCAAGATCAAGACTTCACATTGTAGAGGATGCTCTGCAACAGGATATTGTGTGTTACCAGTCTACACACTCTATCTATGCCTGTTCATCTGTAAGTCACCTGTAATAACAAAAAGAGAGAGAGAAACTAAAATTGAGAAAATTGCTGATGTAACATTCTTCTGAATCTTGATTATTTGGAAGTCATGATGAGGCATAGTGACCATTGCAGGAATCAAATGCATAAATCAGAATTAAACTGAGTAATGCTGCTACATTAAAATTTCTACTGTGAATGGTCTACTTTGATTTGTTCACTGGATGTGTTGGTAGTCAGGTGCCAAACCATTGTTGGTGAACAAATAGGTCTAGTGACTGCAGCTTGTGGTTGTATTAAACACAATGCAACAAATAATTTTGCATAATTTTCAGTGTGATACAGTCTGTAGCTGCCATGAATTTTTTTGAAAGATTTCACGATACCGTCAGCTGTCATTCTCTTTATTTGATGTACGATTGTACAGTTTCAGCCTTAGGCCATTTTCAAGTAACTAAACTGGAAGCATTATACACTGGATACATTAGTGACACTTGCAGTGACACTGGCAGTGTGATTTCAGTTGCCTGAGACTGCAGTTGTGTGTGTGTGTGTGTGTGTGTGTGTATGTATGTGTGTGTGTGTGTGTGTGTGTGTGTTGTCTATTGCTGATGAAGGCTTTATTGGCCAAAAGCTTTAATTTTGAGAGTCTTTTTGTTGTGTCTATCTGCGACTCAGCATCTCCTCTATATGGTGAGTAGCAACTTTCTGTTTCATAATATCGTCACATTCCATCCTGGATTTTCCATTGTTTGATTTAGTGACACTTGTGATTTTTATATAGGAATAAGTCACATATTTAGATATACTAGGCACATTATAACTTACTTTATGGATGATTTTTTAGTAGTGAAGTATGCCATGTACGTCATTGCTGCTGTGCCTCCATGTTACGCTCACAAAATAAATCTGGGACGTTTTATGCTATTTTAGGAGCACATTACTTTCAAGAGGTTGTTGCAAAGCTCTTATATACAAGGTCCATGTTTTAATGTACTTAACACTAGGAAGATTATAATTATTTTACAGAAATTTACTAATTAACATTCATATGCTTTTGTTTTGAAATTTAACCAGAGACAAAAAAAAGCCACAGAAAAATAAAGTTCTTGTATGGTCATATCTACCAATTATTTCCAACACAATTACTTGATGTTTCAAGAATATAAAATTATACAACAGTTACAGGACCACTAACAATCTACAATGATTACTGAGACGCATACCAACTAAATCAGAACTGTTTTCGCAATCAGGAATCTACAAAATTAACTGTGAAGAATGCTCAAGAAAAGTCAGTACCTGATTTAAAGAACATGCAACAATAAGTGACAATAACCCATCCACTTTTGCTATACATTTAAAAGACACCAACCACAAAATACCTAATATAGATGGATCACTTCAAATATTACATAAGTAATAGAAAGGAAAAATCATAGCTGTAATGGAAGAAAAAAAACATGGATGTAATTGAAGATATTTAAATTTACATCCATATAAAAGATCAGTCAGACAGAGTTTTAAATGAGCAAAAAGACCTTCCAAATGGGAAATTCCTAGACAGCTTCTTACCAGTTCTGTGACTAAGCATTACAGATCCATAGAATGTAAAATCGTCGCTATAATCATTAAAAAATACGACTGTAATGCAAAACATCACACAACTATATAGCAGTTTTTACTTGACTCTCATAGTTTTCAGTACTGTTTCGTTAAAGTACTGTAATAGATTTCAAATAAAAAAAATCTTTGTACCAACTATTCAAAAATGACATGCTCCCACAATAAAAGAACAAATATTTACAAGTTAGTTTAAAGAAATTACACACATATTTTTACCAGTGGTGAACAAATATTATATGTAATTGACAACAAAAGCATGTGCAGGTTAATTAACAAATTTCTGTAAAATAATTATAATCTTCCTAGTGTTAAATACATTAAAACATGAGCGTTATATACAAGAGCTTTGCAACAACTGCTCAAAAGTAACATGTTCCTGAAATAATGTAAACCATCTCAGATTTATTTTATGAACATAATATGGAGTCATAACAGCAACAACATACATGGCATAATTTATGAAGGGCATTCAAAAAGAGACGACCCGGAGTCTGGAAAGTGCAAACCAGTGACGGGAGGGTAATATCGTGGTGTGTGTAATGAGGTGTGGTTCCAACCAGAGCGTGGAAGTTAACAGCCCGTCACTAGAGGGCACACATGCATGTCACGTGACTATACAGAGCTAACAGCAGCATGCATCAATCGTCCAATGCTGTCATTCGCATTGAAAACAGTGACATGGAGGTGTCAACAGAAGAGCAAAGAGGTGTTGTTTGTTTTCTGACAGCAGAAGGAGTAGGAGAAACAGACATTCATCGATGCATGTCACAAGTGTAAGGCAAACACTGCATGTTTCTTGCAAGGGTCAAGGCATGGCACAAGTGCTTCAGGGAAGGACGGGTGTTGTTAGCCGATGACGCACAGTCTGCAGCATCACACTGCCTTACTGATGACATCATGCAGGTGGTGGATGCATTCATTACCCAGGACCGCTGAGTGACAGTGAAAGCCATAGCCACCATGGTCAGCTGAGTATCGGAAGTGTTCGCACCATCATGAAAGAATGACTGCACATGTGCAAAGTGTGTGCCCAATGGGTGCCCCACAGTCTTCAACCAAACTAGGAAGCATGTCAAATTTAAAAATCATCCATAAAGTAAGTTATAATGCACCTAGTACATCTACAGATATGACTTGTTGCTAATTCAGAATCACAAGAGTCACTAATGTATATAACGTATAATGCTTCCATTTTAGATACTTGAAAATGGCCTAAGGCCAAAATCATATAATTATACATGAAATATAGAGAATGGCTGCTGAAGGCTTCATGAAATATTTCAAAAAATAATTTTGATTAGCATAGATTGGACTTCATGAAATAAATTTAGACTGCAAATGTTCTGCTTTTCTGAGTAAAGCAAATCTGCACATAACGGTGCATGGTTGGATCAAATTGACATGTTACAAAACTGATCTCCTCCCAACTTTAATTATACTGAAAAAGACAAGTCTTGTTATTAGTATTGACAAGGGTTAACACAGAGCTTTAAAAGTGAAACATAGACAAAGGTATAGATTACAGTTACTATTATTCATTATCTTAAATATTAATACAAGGATTCTTACATGCTAAGTTGGTTTGAGCAAGAAAACTAACAAAGAAGAAGAAGAAGAAGAAGCAGTGATAAAAGGTAGGAGGCAAATCATGTCTCTCTTATTTACATAACAATGTCATAATTCACATCAGAAATTGTGGCAGAAATATAATAACAATACCTATGTATGACACCAGAATAATAACTCATACTGCCATCTTGAAATTATTGGCATTAATATGGAAGCAGCTATTCAGAAGTAGTCTTGTGGGGCTTTACTTTCATGTAACATGGTTCATTAACTCTAAACTCCATCGAAACAGGTCTCTAAAGAGCCCAACAGCACTGACCGAACATGGTACATGTAAGTTGTAAAAGTTGCATTGTGGCATTTCATTCAGTAGGAAGTTACACAGTTTTTTATTTACATTAACATGAAAGTCTAAAACAACTGATATAAATAGTACAATAGTTTTTTCTTGAAGAATTGCTTTCAAGAAAGCAATTACTACGCGCAACTTAGTGTTTTCAACTTAGTGTTTCCATACTAGGTCCACTACTGTTTCTTGTGTATATTAATGATCTGTCATCTGTTACATTACCAGATGCCAAGTTTGTCTTATTTGCAGATGATGCAAACATTGCAATAAATAGTAAATCAAATATAAATTTAGAAAGGGCAGCTAATCAAATTTTTACTGACATTAATAAGTGGTTCATAGCCAATTCACTGTCATTAAACTTTGAAAAGACCCACTATATGCAGTTCATAACTTCCAAGCGATTTCCTTCTGGTGTGTGAATAAAATATGTTGACATGGAAATAGGAGAAGTTGAGAGTGTAAAATTCTTGGGATTACAACTTGATAATAAATTCAGTTGGGAGCAACATACTAATGAACTGCTAAATCATCTAAACAAGTCAGTGTTTGCAATGCGAATGATGACAGACATAGGAGATATAAATATTAAAAAAAAACTGGCATATTTTGCTTATTTTTACTCCATTATGTCATATGGCGTCATCTTTTGGGGTAACTTCACAAACAGAGAAAAAATTTTTAGAGTACAGAAGCATATAATAAGAGTAAAGAGTAGTGTAAATCCAAGAACATAATGTTGAAACCTATTCAAAGAATTGGGCATATTAACCAGAGCTTCTCAGTATATTTATTCCTTAATGAAGTTTGTTGTAAATAATACATCTCTTTTTCCAACCAACTGCGTAGTACAGAGTATCAATGCTAGGAATAAGAATAATATATATAAAAATTTAAAATCACTTACTCTTGCCCAGAAAGGAGTCCAGTATTCAGCAACACATATTTTCAATAAGTTACCAGCAACCATTAAGAGTTTAGTTTCAGACAAGGCACAATTTAAACATAATTTAAAAGAATTTTAGTGGCCAACTCCTTCTATTCCATCCACGAGTTTCTCAACAAGTGCAGTAGACCATTTTAATGAAAATTTATTATTCTTTAATTTTTGACAATACTTGGTTGTAACTGCCAAGTAACTACCTACTGTGTGAATGATGGATGTATGGAAAGCAGATGAAAGTCTTAAGTCTGTAAATAGTGGAAGTTTAGTTTTAAATCTTGTACATAATCTGATTGTTCTTAACTGAGAATCACTGAAATGAATAATTTACTTTAATTTTTGACAATGAAAAAAATGAAAATGAAGTCCCATGCTTCTTTACAGAGCGTAGGGGAACGATGGGGGAGACCCGCAGCGCCTTACTAGGCAAGGTCCTAATGGAGGTGGTTTGCTGTTGCCTTCCTCCAACCGTAAGGGAGATGAATGATGATAATGAAGACGAAACAACAACACCCAGTCATCTCGAGGCAGGAAAAATCCCTGACTCCGCCGGGAATCGAACCTGGGACCCCGTGCTTGGGAAGCGAGAACGCTACCACGAGACCACGAGGGGCGGAATACTTGGTTGTAATAGCCAAGAAATTAGCAAATGTCTGAATGATGGATTTAATGAAAGCAGATGTAAGTATTAAACCTGTAAATATTAGAAGTTTAAATTTATTTCATGTACATAATTTTACTGTTTGTTGACTGAGGATCATTAAAATTAATGAAACTCAAGTTTTTCTAGTTACATTTTTGATATGTTCCACGCCCAGGAGGATTCCCCCTTTTATGGGTCTATGGAATGAACAATTAATCTAATCTAAAGTAACACATCATGTACTTAACACTTGCTTTAATGTCTAGAATTCAATATTCTCCTTATACTTTAAACAAGTAACTGTTGGGGAATTCTTGTGAATGTCGTATTATTACATCAGTGGTTACAGATGTTACATAGTATGAATTTTATTCTTGCTTTACAAAATTGAGATGAAAATGGTTCATATTGGTTATGCTATGGTTGTAGGTTGAACATTGTTGCAGAATGATCGGACATGACAGACTGAGGATTTGGCTGATGTGGTGGCGTTGTGAGATGAGACTGGACCCAGGTGAATGATTAGACTTTGGGTAGAAAAGTTTGCCAATGAACAGTAGGCACAATAGGGTACTCATTTTTTCTAGTCTCTCATGTTTTCTCATACAGCATCACATTGTTGGATCACATGAAACAGTTGGATAGGGAAACTAAACACAAAGGAAAAATCACAGATCAAAGCTGAGCAATTTCCAAAAACACAAGAAACAACAAAATTATATTCCTGCAAAACTTGCTTGCTTTACTTAAAACTAACATTGACAAGGTTTTACAGAGTAATATATTGAAATCCTTTTTTACCACTACCTGTGGTAACATAAATTTTTGAATAATTTCAGATTGGCATCTATACTGGATTTATATTGAGCTGAGACCTTTATTTATGGATTCCAGAAGTGCTGATTAGATATTTTCAGTGATTATACATGTAGCTTGACCACTACATACAATGATCTTGTAATAAAGTGTTCACAACATAACAACATAAGAATTATTTGAATGAATAAACCTGTGTTACAGTTTCATTAGCTAACCATCATCATGCTAGTATCTTACAGAAAATGTATTTACCTTTTTTCTTAATTATTAAATGCAACTGTCTTAAAGAAATAAAGCACGTCATTTTGTTTCTTGATCTACATAGTTAAATTACTCATTATAATTTTACTGCTTATGCTCAACATTATTGTGTACTCACCAAGTACTATCTGACCATGATATTACTGCACTTGGCATTCCGTGTCTATTACGGAATACATGTGATGACATTACAGTAAACAAGAGCAGTGGCAACTAAGGAAAATGCAACTCACTGTGAGTGTTGTCAGGGCAGCTGTGCATACGCTATCAAGTGGTCCTCTGTGTTCACATGAAATATCATGTAAAAAAGTCACAATAAGCTGACTGAAGCACCCTCACTCTAAGGTGTAATAATATTGTGGCCAACTAATAATTAGTAACTAGTAACACTGCAGGGTTTGTTTGTTTTTAAATCATCTTACAACTATTATTTACATAATTATATATATCTGCTAACAAGTTTAGTACTCCAGTCAGAGCAGTGCCTAGCAATATAACGCATTTCACCGAAATAATTGATAAGTCAGATCAGTACTCATTTATCCATCACTGTTCTAAACTTTCTTCTGGTATGTTTAATTCTTTCTAATATGACTATTTTAAGTCTCTGCTTAATTGTCTGAAATATCATCAACTCTTTTATCATTATCACTTGCTAATTAAGATTCAACTCATAACTAACAGTTAAATTTAGTACTAAACATTTATTCAGTGAGGGCAATCTTGTCTTTCAATTGTGAAAGTATTTCTTCAGATCATGATGGGCATACAACCCCTCAATCTTATTGGTTCTAGGGTGTGTCAGAAAATAACTCCCCTCATGTGGAATTCCTGTAATCTTAGAGGGACCCATGTATAACAGCTACCATTTGCAGTTTTTCTTTCAAAGAAGTGACAGCTTTTGGTGAGTTTTCAGCAAAATATAATCTACTATGTGGTACTTCTGCACTTGTCATAATTCTCTGCCATAATAGATCTTCCTTAGAGTTGCTTGTTGAGTAAGTGAAGTTAAAACTCTCCTTACTTTTTCCTTCCAGGAACTCATATCTCTGCATACAAGATGAAGAGATCAATCCATACAGTGCTCTCATTCACATTATTTATGAGTTCTATTGGTGTAATTCATGTATTGTAAAGTGGCAGACTGTCAGAACATCTCCTCATAAAGACTTAAATATTCTAATAATCTAGCTTGATTATTGTTTGCATATGTCCTAATGAACCGGCTGAATGCTCAAAAAATACATTCTGGCAAATTTCCTTGGGGATGAAAGCATGATATAAGTATTTGTTTAATGTTATTTTCTTGAACCCCAAATAAAGGCTGTAGTGGCAGACTGACCTGTAATGTAATCTAATGTTTAAATTTGCGCCATGTTTAAACACACTTTGCCACATTTAATGCACTTCTCATCATAAAAACTAAAACTGAAAGTTAAATTCAAAAAACTAGGGTTACTATGCCAGGAGTCAGCTAGTTAATACATATATTAACCATAATAACTAGTCATTCTAAACATTATTAAAAACTGTTGACATATTCAGAGTGTGATCAATAAGTAGTAGGTATGAATTTCTGTAATGCGAATGAAGCAGTGGAGGGGGTTCGGACCACCTGAGTGTGATAGTGGGGAGCCTTCTGGAGAGAGAGAGATATTCAGATATTTTTTCCAGTCACCTGCAGGGAAGCAGAGAGTGAGCATGTCAATTTTTTGTGGTCTTTCATTCAGTAGTGTGGTAGCATTTCAAGATGGTGAAAAATCTCGAGCAGCGCTATGCCATCAAATTCTACATGAAAATCGGGAAAACCACCATGGAGACCCTTGGATTGATTAAGGACACCTACAGGGATATGCCCTGAGCCACTCAACAGTCTTTGAGGGCACAAGCTGTTCTGGAGGTGCAGGAGCTCCTCGAACATGACTGGCATGCTGGTCGCCTATCAACTTCAAGGACTGATGAAAATGTGGCCAAAGTGAAGGTGCTTCTGAACTCCAACCAGAGCTTAGACATTCGTCTACTGGTTGATGAGTTGGAGATTTTATTTGATACCACCCAGAAAATTGTTACCAAGGATTTGGCCATGAGAAAGGTGTGTGTCAAGTTTGTGCCAAAAATCTTGAGTGATGAACAAAAATTGAATCATGTGCAAATTTACTGGGAAATTCTGAACTGTGTCCACGAAAACCCAAATTTTCTTCACAATGTATTTACTGGTGATGAATTGTGGTGTTTTAAGTACAAACTGTAGACCAAACACCAGAGCACTGACTGGTACATCGCCAATTCCCCGCATCTGAAGAAAGCCAAAATGAGCAAGTCAAGGTTCAAAACCATGCTCATCTGCTTTTTTGGCCATCATGGTGTGGTTCACCATGAGTTTGTGTCACCTGGACAAACTGTGAATGCTAAATTTTACATGGAAGTGCTTGAAAGGTTACACAAATGCATCCTCTGAGTGTGGCCAGACATCACCACTTGTTGGAAACTGCACCATGACAATGCGCTGTGCCACTGCATGCTGCAGGTGTTGGAACACCTGGCCAAGGGTTGCCACATTGCCTCACCCTCCCTAAAGTCCAGATCTGTCACTGGCGGACATCTTCCTCTTTCCCCGGCTCAAGCGGGAACTCAAGGTACACCAATTTGGCTGCATAGAAGATATTCAAAATGCCGTGACGGCATCTCTAAAGAGGACAACGGAAAGCGAGTTCCAGAAAGTGTACATGCAGTGGAAATCACATTATATGCATTGTTTCGAAGCACAAGGCTGCTACTTTGAGGAATACTAAGGGTTTGTACCAGTTAGTTCAATAAAAAAATTTAAATTAACTCAGTCTCCTACTATTTGTAGATCATACCCTGTATTTTCACAAGTAATGCATATTAAACAATTAAAGATTACTTAGAGAACCCAGAGTAGTGGATGGTAATGAAAAGGGATAACTACAGCATCTTGTCACATTTCAGTACTTGATTATGTTTTACTGCTTTCACAGTGATCATGTATCAAGACATGTAATGCATGATAGTAATGTCTGTTGACGTAGTTTTTCAGGTAGAAAGTAGTACACAGCTGAATATGGAGTCCTGAATTTAGCCAAGGGCACAGCAGCATCTTCTCAGTCCAAGAGCCATCAATGGGTATCTTAGTGCTAGTGGTAGTGAAGAGCAGAACTACATTTTACACAACAAGTGACTGGAGGCAATCCAAGAGTCATCAGTGGGTGTCCTGAGTGTGTGGGCAGTGGAGAAGAAAAATGTGTTTTATATTGCAAGCTGCATGGGACAATTTGTATGTAAAATGAAAAACATTACTTGTTTAAGGAACACCAAATGAGACAGTGCAGCTGTTAGGACACTAACCTCATACTCGGGGGAATGGAGCTGCTCTGTCTGGCCATCCTGATTTTGGTTTTCCTGGATCACTAAGGCAAATGATTCCTTAATGAAGGTCACAGCTGACCACCTATTCTATCCCTGTAGGCTACCTGTCCTATCCTCTAAAAGCATGTCATGTATGCTTTGTGTTATACAGGGTGATTCTAAAGTCACTATATATTTTGTACTTAAACAAATTTATTAACCAATATGTAACGGCACTACAACTTATGTTACAATAGGACATAATTTCAATACGTTTCAATGTGACTACCTTGCATGTCTAGGCACACCCCTCCAGTGCTCCACTGCAGACTGAAAAACCTGCCCAAGCACATCTGGTGTAATCTCAGCAGCTGCGGCTCGAATCTGCTGTGTTAATTGTTCAATGCTGCGGATCTTCATCTGGCATACCTTAGACTCGATAAACCCCCATGCAAAAAAAGTCTAAGGGTGTCAAGTCAGGAGAGTGGGTTGCCCACATCCGTGCAGAGGCATGACCAATCCATCTGTCAGGGAATGCTTGATTCAGATAATCCCGAACAACAAGGGCAAAATAGGGTGGTGCACCATCCTGTTGAGAAACAACAGTATCCATAATCCCATCAGATATCAACTGGGGCTCCAAAAATTGTTCCAACGTATCTAGATATGTGGTTCCAGTAACAATTTGTTCTGCGAAGAAGAAGGGCCCGTACACTGTTCACCTCGTTAGCCCTAACCACACATTCACTTTCGCTGTGTCCCGTTGCTACTCCTGCAGCACACTTGGTTGTTCATCTGCCCAGATCCTGCAGTTGTGTCTGTTCACATGTCCACAGGTATGAAATGTAGCTTCATCACTGAACAAGACATTTTGCATCAAATTATCATTTTCCACAGCTTGTAGCAGGTCATGAGACATAGCTTGTCTGGCTGCATAGTCCTCCACTTCAAGCTTACGTACAACCTGAATATGCTACACATGTTTGTGCAGCTTGTAATGAAGAACTCTCCATACAGTGGTTTGAGGAATACCAAGCTCCATACTATGTCTCCTGGTAGATGCACAAGGGCTACGTGTGATCGCATCCTGCACACGTTGCACGATGTCTGGCACTATGGCCGGCATCCCTGGACGTTCTTCATCTGTAATACTACCAGTATGCTGGAATTTATTGACTAGGGTCTTGATAGCAAGCCTGATGGGGCCTGTTTTCCAGAATCGATGGGCAAAGTCTGTCCGCACCTGTTCATACGTCATTCCACGAAGACGAACAGAAACAACTGTGTTTCGTTCTTCTTTGGTTAGCATTCTGTCATAGTACCTGCAAGAAACAAATATTCCATTACTATATCACTGAAATGTACAGTGACTTACTCTATCACTGAAATGTATAGTGATTTTAGAATCACCCTGTATTTTGGCCCATTGATGGCACTGTATTATATTGACAATTTCTCTGTCATTCTGAGGCGATCCTTGGATGAATAAATAAATAAATGAAACTTAATTCATTGTTCTCCTGAAACACACAGTATGAGTTAAAAACTAAGTTCAAAACATTTCAACAGAATTCTCCAGTGCTCACCCTTAAAAAATCAGTAGTCAGCCAATTGCCTGCCAATAGTCAGTCAGCATAAAATTATGAGAAAATATGTCAGAGTTGCTTTAACACAATATTTTACTGGTTAATGTTTATTTATATGAACATTTAGGAGAGACTGTCACATGATGATTCTTTGAGTTCAGTGCACATTAAGTGAAACCAGTTTGAGTAATATTCGCATCCAATGTTTTTCAGATTGTCATCCTTGACATCACTAATCTCTTCTTCATCACATTCTCCATACTTTTGGTTCATTTTCTTCATTCACTTCAATCTTGTGCCCTGTTTGTCTCCTTAGGCCTACTTCTCTTCCCCTTATTCTGGTTCTATGCTTTTCCTTTCCTTTCTTCTTCTCTAGTTCTTTTGCATTCTCTTACGAGAATATCATTATTGCCAAGTGTCAGGTGGTGATTTTAGAACACTTTTCTTTATCTGCTTTCTTATTTTTGTTTTAGTTTTAGATATAGGAACTAGATAATAAAGATAACTCTCAAAATTGAGTTTCTTTCTGCTTGTAGAGTGTGTAATGTCAGGCATAGATTGCATAGGTGATCCTCGAAGGGGATATGGAGCAATCTGATGGTGTACTGACACCATAATGATGGTATATTACTGTTTCAAGATATAATTTTGTTGCCTCAGAGGTAGAAGAATGTGCGGTATCCAGGGTGTTAGGAACGTGAGTCAAACTGCTCAGCTGCATAACTGCGGAACTGGAAGCAGACATGGAAGCTGAGAGTCCAATAAATTCAATATGTTGTGTTGAAGAAAAGATAGTGGGGATGGTAGAAACCAAGGGAGCAAGTATTTCATTAGTTAGTTTTGTGTTCCGTGGATCATTCTGCATGATAAATTGTAATGATGTCGAATGAGTCCTTTTACATTCACATCACAAATTAATTTGTAAATATGCTTGAATGCTGAACATTTATCAGTTTTTTAAATATACAGATGTGAGTTAGTAATTCCTATCCACTACCTTTTAGACATTACAATAATATAAATTCTTAATTCTTCTATGGAACAGAATTAGCTGACAAGGAGGAAAATTTTCAGGGTTTTTTTTTTTTTTTTTTTTTTTTTTCCCCCTTCAAGTTTTACTTTGCTGTCTGTCAGACACTTTACATCACTAGCTAAGTAATCAAAATTTTTTTTGTGGCATTGTGCATCCCTTTTTGTGCTAAAGACAACCTTAACACTGAGTAATGAATGACATTCATTTGATTCAGTAGGCTTTGCTGTGGGAGAGCGTGGGACCAGAAAGAAACAGAGAAATGCAGATTTCATTAGAATGTGTTTAGGGAAAGTCATTGATGATTGTTGCAGAAACTGGATCATCAGTGTATTGAATGGTCGCCATTCCTTGAACACTATACAACCCACACTCTGCACTGATACTGATGAGGTCTGGATAAATAACTAAATGTCCTAAGTCAGTTAATTTATCCACAGCAGGCTCTTCAGTTTTCAGTTCCTCCTTCGCACGGGTAATGTATTCTAAAGTGACATCAGCAGTTAGTCCTTTCTCTTCCAAATCATGTTTCAAATTCTGAATAACTTTCTCAGCTTGAACAACTGGGAACTGACGGACTAGAACATGCATTGATACGATGAAATGGTGCACTGATAATGGCTAGGCACTAGCCAAAATCTGGATCTGCTGAATAAAACAAGCAAGAAAAGGATGACTGATTGCTGTGCTCTAGCATTTGAAAAAAATGACTTTTTTTATAGGATGGGTTTTACTTAGTCAAAGGGTCGGAAGAGTACAAGAAGTAAGAAGTTAAGCACATTTTGTAAATGTGCTGGGTCATACAACAATAATCCTTTGTAGTCGACAAAGTAAAATTTGAAAATAAACTGAGAAAGTTCCTCTTTGACAATTCCTTCTATCTCATAGATGATTTTCTATTGTTGTAATGTGTGAAAAGTGGTATTTGGAAATCACTAACTCACATCTGTATAGTATTAATAACAATAATAATAATAAAAATAAATAAAATGAAGAAAGACTCATAAATATTCAGCATGTAGCCATATTTACAAGTTACTTTGTAATGTGAATGTAAAATGTTTTGTTCCACATCATTATGGTTTATTGTGCAAATGATCCAGGGAATATGAAACTGACTAATACAAACTGCTGAATTATGTGGTTTATTGTGCAAATGATCCAGGGAATATGAAACTGACTAATACAAACTGCTGAATTATGTGTGGATTATTATTACTGTGTGCTTTTAAATAAGAATGTTTTGTTGCTAGTTTTTTATCAGTCTGAGATACATCCAGCAACTTGGAGTGAGACTGAAAAAGAAAGTGGTGAAGTTTTGTGAAAGAAATAATGTTATGTGCGGCTTCAGTGAGTGCAACAAAACAATGTTTCAATGTGTGTAATTTATCATTTAAACTGAGGTGGAACTTTTTTATGGCCACTTAAAGTCACCATTTGTCTTCCAAAATACTGAAAGTACTCCTGGCCTCCAGGTCTAGGCTCCCCTCTACAAACTGTCATATATGTGCCTGTGGTTAAGACGCTGTGTTCCCATTCAGTAGGAGTGGGGCTCAACCCTCTGTCTGGCCATTCTGATTTATGTTTTCTGTGGTTTCTCTAAATTCCTTAATGTGAATCCTGAGATGGTCCCCTTGAGAAGGCCTTGGCTGATTCCCCACCCCTAGCCTTGTGCAATCCAAGCATGCTGTTGAAGCCAGAGGAGAAGCCAAGTCTTACACTAAAATTATTAACATAAAAGGCTCTTCCCCTCTGTACCTGTTGATGCACGTGTGGATTTTTCGTTGCCCATATTCTACGGATTGAGATGTCCTGGAAGATGGAAATGGGCTACATCTGTCCACAAAATATTCGATGGCCATTCCTTGTCCACTTCCATGGTAGGAAGACATTCCAGAGCAAATGTTTGTCTTGCTTGCAGGTCAGCAGGAAACAACTTCTGAACATGGGTGATTTTGTATGGATAGCAATGCAGGATGTTTTGTAGGATTTTATGCACCATGTTAGCAGGTTATGTCCAATGTTCGGGCAATGCCCCTTGCACTGCATGTTTGCGTACTACCGCTTGACCCCTCCAACAATGCTGTGACCACATGTTCAATAGATGCTGGATCAAGTGCTTTCCTCCCTCTGACACAGTGCACTTAAAAAGATGTTGTCTTTTCGAATTTCGTAATCATTTTCTTCAAACCCTTAGCAGACATCGAACCAATGCCTTTTCTCATAACCTTGGGTATCTGGGACTACTTCAGGGTTACTGGTGCACAGTCACCATTCTTGTAAAAGAGCTTTACCAGCAGTGCATGATCCTTCAGGGAGACAGTCATCTTGGGCATCTCTGATGCAAACAGAGAAACAGCCCTACACTGCGTGTCTGATGGTTAGCTTATTTTGATTCTTATAGTGCATTCTATTGGTCAAATTTTTGTCTTGTTTTGTTCCTTGATGTTCCCAAAATGCCAATAATATGCTGCACAAATATGACGTTATGCTGAGCAGTGGTTCTCTTTCTATAGTGTTTTGAAACTGAGCTTTAATTATGGATACCCCGTATACCAGAAATTGTCAAGCACAATTTGTGAAGTAGGAAATTTAAATTTGGTTCTTATTTTTGTGCAAGTGAAACTGCTGAAACATTACAGTGGTTGTTAAATTTATGGCAGAAAAAAATACAGATTTATTTTTTGCATGTGTAATGAGCCCCTAAAAAATAAAACTAATGCAGGTGCAACAAATAATATTAAAGCTGTTTTTCTTTTCTGATTCTGCAGTTTCTAGGGACAAAGTATGTAATACTATAATAAACCATAAGATTTGAAGCAAGTGTGGAACAGCTCACTAGCATTTTACACACAGTTTCTACGTATTTACTAAGCACTACATTTCTTCATTCCTTCCATTCCTGGAAGCCTACATTCCAATGTAACAAGTTCTGAATATCAAAAAGTACTGTACCTTCAAGCATTTCATCCATAAGAGAGCAAAATAATGTGTGTGTGATAATACTTTAAGCTGTCATCACAAAAGTACTCAGAGAGACAAACCAGTGCTCTTTTAGATGGTATTTTATATTTACAGTTTTTATGGAATAGCTGAAAATGTTTAAAACAGTTGTATTAACTGTTCACTAGATGCAAGTACGTGTCTGACATGGGAATTTGTAGCAAGAAGAGTTAGCAGCTTCAGATTTCATTAAAAGTAAAATTAGATTTGAGTTAATAGCTGAGCTTTATGACTATTTATCAGACATTTGCATAGTTAGCATGGCCTGGTGTATGGCACTGAAAGGGTGCAGAAACTCTGAGACTTAAATTCCTGAAATATACATGAATTTATCACACTAAAATTTCTGCTCTCTTCATGATCTATGTGAATGAGTAAATGTGTACAGCTACAGTGTTATTTCTGGTATTAATTAATGTTATATGATGTTATAAGAGCTCGTGTTTCACTTATGTGTTGTAGGTATTTTTCTCTGCTTTTGTGCACATACAGTGTTATTTCTGGTATTAATTAATGTTATATGATGTTATAAGAGCTCGTGTTTCACTTATGTGTTGTAGGTATTTTTCTCTGCTTTTGTGCACATTCTGTCTGAGGTATATGTTGGGCTAAGTGTGGTGTTGGGATCACAGCAACCGATGTTGTGATATTGGAACAAGTGAAGAGAGTTTGCATTGCCAACTGCAGCTCCAAGGAATACACCAGACAGAAGATTGCTTGAACTCTAATGAACAATGCTGTAGAATAGGACATCAAGCTTTGATGTATATTTTAAGCAGTCTCTTGTCTGAAGTCTCTAGATTGACCCCTCTTATGGTAGCATCACAAGAAACATAGTATGTTGTATGACTGTATCTGAAGACAAAGTACTTTGTGAATGAGAACTCCAGTCATTTGTGTGCCACTACCACAGTATTACATAAATATTGGTGACAGAAAATTTTCAAACAATGACAAGTAAAAAGTTTCAGAAAAAAAACATCAGTCACATCAGATCATAGAAAAGTAGCTTGGTCGAGTTTACAAGTATTCATCCTCTACATCACATTTATCTGATCCTGATTGTAAATATGGAACTGGTTACCAGTTCAAATAAACTGGAATGGGACCAAGACTGTGAATTTTGCACTTTTGTAGGCATCAAGATCACCTGTCTCCATCTTATTTCCTGTAGCCCTATGACATCATATCTAAATTTTCATTGGCTATTTCCTTAATTTTTCCAGGCTGAAGCATTGTGTCCACATTCCATGATGCTGCTGAAAGACCCTTTATCTGTTTCCTTTGCCAGGCTCATGATACATGTTTTCCACCCAGTTTTTGAGGCTCTTGTTGAATTTCCATAATATTCCTTTTTCTTTTTTTTTTTTTTTTTTTAAACAGTGTGGGGTTATTAGCCCTTTGTCCAACCCCCAATCTGGAGGACCAGGATTTGTATTAGGTTCACTCTTTTAGGGAAGCTGGCTTCACTACACCTCTAAAGCCCTCACTGCCTATTTTGTCTGTCTCCTCAGTCAAGACCAATCCGGCTTGGGTAACCCTGCCAGTAGCTATGCTACTGCCAGCATAGTTCTCGACTTCAACGAAGTACGCAAACCCTCCCAGCTGGCACTGAAGGCTCCTACTATAAGGTGGTATTCCCTGGGAGGGTGTGCCAAATACTGAGTGTCACTATTAAGTTCTCTAGTGGGAAAATGCGCTCTGTGGACTTCATTTGCTAACTAAAATCACTCAGACTGAACAGTTCTGATATGTTAGTCTGTTTCAATGTAGTGTCGTTGTTCACAGGGGGTCCTCTTTCAGAATCACTGACAAAACCTTTGCTATAGAGATTTCAGCTTTGTTTGAACATGTTTTGACTTTGACATATTTTTATTCTATAATGAATTTTATAAACAGACTGACAGTGTTAACATGGGTAGTCTGTTGTTGCCCTTGGTGGCCCACTTTTTTATGGAGGACTTCGAGGAGAAGGAGCTGTAATCTTCTAGCTTGAATCCCACAGCATTTTGGAGGTAGGTTGATGAAACGTTTGTAGTGTGGCTCCATGGTGAAGACAAATTAAAAGAATTTTTAAATCATCTGAATTCCATCCATAGACAAATTTAGCTCATGACAGAAATAAAAAAAGATGGATGCCTTCCATTTTTGGATGTTTTGGTACAATGCAAACATCTTTGCATTGTACCAAAACATCCAAAAGTGGAAGGCACTTTGGGACATGCGGTATATTGGAAAGTGATCGATACAGATTCATATTTATGTGCAAATAGCTGTCACAATCCTTTGCAGATGGTGAATGTTCTCAGAACTCTGGTGCACAGAGCACATGTCATTGCAGACAAAAGCAGTCTGGGGGATGTGAGATTCTACACTTGAGAAGAGTTTT
Organism: Schistocerca piceifrons; assembly: GCF_021461385.2. Taxonomy (NCBI): domain Eukaryota; kingdom Metazoa; phylum Arthropoda; class Insecta; order Orthoptera; family Acrididae; genus Schistocerca; species Schistocerca piceifrons. The sequence goes on from NC_060143.1 coordinate 552,886,792, forward strand.
TGAAGCCAATGGGTACTCTACACACCAGATACATGAGGTGCTACAAATGAAACCAACAGTGGACATAAGGAATGCAAAAAAAGACATGGAAAGTTTTAAATCCATGGATTTTCTGCCATATGTTGGAAGCCTATTGTCAAAAATAGGACAGATCTTCAACAACCACAAAGTGAAAGCGAGTTTTCTTCCTCCACCAAAGACAGCAGCAGCTCTCCTGGGTTCTGTTACTGATGATTTGGTGCTTCAGAAGCCTAGGGTTTCCAAGATCCCCTGTGAGTGTGGCCGTTCATACATCAGACAGGTGACATGTACAGTCCATGAGAGATGCGCAAGGGCACCGCAGGTACACCCATCTGTTACAACCTAATAAATAGGCAGTGACAGAGCACTGTATTGACATGGGCACTCTATGATGAATGATAATGTCAAATTTTTAGCCTCGACTTCATCTTTCTGGGACTCAGTAGTGAAAGAAGGAATTGATATTTGGTTAGCAAGGAATTTAATTAATAGAGATAGCGGCTTCAGGCTGGACAAATCATGGAATCTGGCAACTTTCTGTGATAAACTTACAAAGATGTCATGATGGTGGAAGAAGTGAAATTTAGTTGCTGCACACCCAAAGTTTTATGGAACAGTCATTGTACAGTGAAAATACACTCCTGGAAATTGAAATAAGAACACCGTGAATTCATTGTCCCAGGAAGGGGAAACTTTATTAACACATTCCTGGGGTCAGATACATCACATGATCACACTGACAGAACCACAGGCACATAGACGCATGCAACAGAGCATGCACAATGTCGGCACTAGTACAGTGTATATCCACCTTTCGCAGCAATGCAGGCTGCTATTCTCCCATGGAGACGATCGTAGAGATGCTGGATGTAGTCCTGTGGAACGGCTTGCCATGCCATTTCCACCTGGCGCCTCAGTTGGACCAGCGTTCGTGCTGGACGTGCAGACCGCGTGAGACGACGCTTCATCAGTCCCAAACATTCTCAATGGGGGACAGATCCGGAGATCTTGCTGGCCAGGGTAGTTGACTTACACGTTCTAGAGCACGTTGGGTGGCACGGGATACATGCGGACGTGCATTGTCCTGTTGGAACAGCAAGTTCCCTTGCCGGTCTAGGAATGGTAGAACGATGGGTTCGATGACGGTTTGGATGTACCGTGCACTATTCAGTGTCCCCTTGACGATCACCAGTGGTGTACGGCCAGTGTAGGAGATCGCTCCCCACACCATGATGCCGGGTGTTGGCCCTGTGTGCCTCGGTCGTATGCAGTCCTGATTGTGGCGCTCACCTGCACGGCGCCAAACACGCATACGACCATCATTGGCACCAAGGCAGAAGCGACTCTCATCGCTGAAGACGACACGTCTCCATTCGTCCCTCCATTCACGCCTGTCGCGACACCACTGGAGGCGGGCTGCACGATGTTGGGGCGTGAGCGGAAGACGGCCTAACGGTGTGCGGGACCGTAGCCCAGCTTCATGGAGACGGTTGCGAATGGTCCTCGCCGATACCCCAGGAGCAACAGTGTCCCTAATTTGCTGGGAAGTGGCGGTGCGGTCCCCTACGGCACTGCGTAGGATCCTACGGTCTTGGCGTGCATCCGTGCATCGCTGCGGTCCGGTCCCAGGTCGACGGGCACATGCACCTTCCGCCGTCCACTGGCGACAACATCGATGTACTGTGGAGACCTCACGCCCCACGTGTTGAGCAATTCGGCGGTACGTCCACCCGGCCTTCTGCATGCCCACTATACGCCCTCGCTCAAAGTCCGTCAACTGCACATACGGTTCATGTCCACGCTGTCGCGGCATGCTACCAGTGTTAAAGACTGTGATGGAGCTCCGTATGCCACGGCAAACTGGCTGACACTGATGGCGGCGGTGCACAAATGCTGCGCAGCTAGCGCCATTTGATGGCCAACACCGCGGTTCCTGGTGTGTCCGCTGTGCCGTGCGTGTGATCATTGCTTGTACAGCCCTCTCGCAGTGTCCGGAGCAAGTATGGTGGGTCTGACACACCGGTGTCAATGTGTTCTTTTTTCCATTTCCAGGAGGGTATGAAGATACACAAAAACAAGTTGCTTCTTTAAGATAACATTACATTATACCATTAACAAATTCAAAATGTTCTTCCCAACTTTGTCCAGTCACCAAAATGTCATCTACACAAACAGTAAGTTTTCCTACCAGGTCTTGGTCAAGTACATAGTCTAATGTTCTTATAAATTTAGCTACAGATGAGTTCAAACCAAAAGGTACTACACAATATTGATAACATCTACCAATGTAAATAAGGGCAGTATATTTATATGATTCTGGAGCTAAAGATACCTCATAAAATCCAGAAGTTAAATCCATTTTTAAATTTGTGTAATAGTTCATCAGTGTTTACAGGGTAATCTGTTTCTTTGTACAAATACTTGTTCAAATGCCTAGAATCCAAAACCAATCTCACTCCTCCATCTCTTTTTGAAACAATGACTAACAGGTTGTTATATGGGCCAACAGTTCTCTCAATGATATCACACACTTCCATCTTATGCAACTCTTTCTCAACTGCAGCCCTCTTAGTGTAAGGTACACAATATGGCTTTATGAAAAACGTTTGGTGTGGTTTTAGCTGTAAAGTACACTGATATCCTCTCACTGTATCTGGAATATTACTAAACATATCACTATACTCTCACAACAAAGATTCCAATGCTGATTTCTGATTATCAGTTAACCCTTTTGCTTCTGAAATCTTAGTGTCTACAAGTTCTTTAAATTCTGATTCATTTGTATATAAACATGGCATATCTTTGGCTACAAATCCACCTATCTTTCAATAATTATATACTATTTATTTCATCCTCCTCAGAAGATATAGTTGTCTTTACGAAATTAGTATAAATGCAATCTCCATCAGGTGCATTGATAAAGTTCTACCCTTCCCAATCAAAATCTGCATTCACTCTAAGTATACATGACATGCTAAGGATGAGATCCTCATTGAATTTTGAATGATTAAACATCCATGTGTAAAAGTTACTCCCTCAATTGTGGAAGTTATTGAAGCCTGACTTTTAACCATTTTACTATGTTTCCCAGTTGCACATTTAATCCGTACTCCAATTACAGGTAATTCTACATAGACCTCATTATGTTTTAATTTTTTACTTAAGGGATCAGAGACTCCAAAACTTGCCTGCCTGTGTCAACAAGACACCTGCCTTCACATGATCCTATTCTGACTTTAATGAACAGACAACAAACACCAGTACATTTATCAGTCATAGTATCCTCATGTAACAGTACATCTTCTACCTCTCCAAAATTAAAGCCTCCAAAATCACTGTTGTTTTCCCATTTTTATTGCCTTGGTACACTTTCATCAAATTAAGACAGACACTTATCACTGTCACTGAGAATTTCATCAAGCCATGTACACTTACTTGTTTCAGAGAGATCAGCACTATGGTACTTATCTTTAAACAATGGAAAATCCAGGATGGAAACATGATACCCCGCATCACAATGATTGCTTTACAGCCTGTGCCATATGGATCCTTCCCATCAACATCAGCTTTTCTGAATTGTGCAGGTGGGAACTTTCCCTTCAATACATCCTATGGTCCTGTAACTCTCCTGGCCTCAACCTTCGTTAGCCACTGTCCTCACCCAACCACTCCCCTCCATGTTCCCATTCCAGCACTACACAGCCATCATTTCACTGCCACATCCAGTTTTTTAATTTCTTTTATTTTTACTTTTATTTCTCTCCTTTCCGCTACTTACTCCCTACCCCATCCACACCTCCTCTCCTAACCTCTGCCTAAACTGCAACACTTCACTTCATTACCCCTCTCCCTCCCTGCCCCAGCCTCCTCCTTCGCCCCACCCAGTCGCCACTCCCATCATGCACTAGTGCTGCTGCTGGTCGCAGTGTAGTTTCAGCTCTCTGAGACTGCAGATGTGTGTGTAAGTTGTGCTTGCGCGAGTGTGTGTGTGTGTGTGTGTGTGTGTGTGTGTGTGTGTGTGTGTGTGTGTGTGTGTCTACTGCTGACAAAGGCCTTAATGGCCGAAAGCTATGATTGTGTGAATCTTTTTATTGTGCCTATCGTGGCTCAGCATCTCCACTATATGGTGAGTAGCAACTTTCCTTCTCTCATACTTATCTTTGAGTTGTTTTAAAGTAACATATTTAATTTTATGCCATCAGGCTGGATGTAAAGTTGAACATAGACTTTTTTATCATATTTCTAAAGCTTTCATTTTTTTCAATGCCATTATTATTTAACCACATATTATACAAAAAAGATTCATTTTTATTCATAACATTGAACAGCTTACCATCACTGATAACTGGTAATTGAATTAGTATGATCATCTATACATGCCTCCTTATCAGTAATTAAATAAAGAGTTTTACTTACAGTGATACTGCCATGAACATCCCTTATCATTTAACAGCGTCCTTGGATACCTCTACATCATCACAGCCACTACTACACATTTTCTTACTAATACCTAAGGTCTACAATTCTTTAAAACAAACAGACTACTTTTCATCCTCATTACTATACTCGTCATCATTTACCTTCAATTTATTATATTCAATATTAGAACAAACATCATCAATACACCACAAAAATTACCAAAGTCATCATTCTCTACACAACTGCTGTTTAAATATGCAATTTCACTTAAGTTTCTGTTCATTAATACAGTATTCAGTTTTTTCTTTCCCAGTTCTTGCATTAGTTTCTGAAATCCAAAATTATCACAAAAGTCAGTTACTTCAGCATTTAACAAATGACATGTCTCTAGCCTGCTATAGAATTTTAATATATTTAATTTCTTCTGTACCCATTTTTCCAATTTATATTTGCTCACTTACCTTATTTGCATATTTTGCCTTATCTGGTGAACATACTTCTTTCTCAACAGATATAATATTAACAGGACAGTTCACATCTTTAAGATAGCTACTGTTTGCTTCACTAGACTGTTTTTGTGTGTGTCAGTATTTGTGTAATTTCTGCTCCATTTTTTATTTGTTTCATGGGCCCCTTACTTGCAGACTGACAATGGGGCCCAAGTTAGCTTTTTGTTTCCAGAACCTTCTTGGCTTCCGTAGCCCCACCCTTTCTTTCCATCATTAGTCCTTTTAATTCTTTCAAATTTTTGCTCAAAATATCCAATTTCCCCTCTGCTGTTTCCTAGTTATCTTCATTTCATGTAAGATGTCTTTTCTCGCTGTCTCACTTTTCTGTTCCATTTTTTTGCAAAAATTGCAATAAAGTAAGTTCTGAGCTACTTTTCTCATCTCTTCTATTGGGAGTTGATGCTCCAGAATGCAGTTGAGTATGCACCTGCAGTGGTGAAACTGCACTGCTGCTCCCTTCTACCTGGATATTTCTGATTCTTTCAGCCACACCCTCATGTCGTAAAGTGGCCCATTTCTTTCTCATTCTCCCTGTCATATCTGATAGCACCCTCTGATCGAAATTCTCTGTCTGTTTAATTTTATTCACAGATGGACACTTCTGTGGGAAATGTTTCCTGCTCCTCCCCCATTCCTGATAATTCCATATCTTGATCTCACTCCATATTTGAAATTTTCATTACCTTAACTCCATAGCTGCTGTCATCGACTCTGAGTCCTCATTCAAACACGTATTCAAAATGCCTCACATACAGGTATACAAAATATTAAACTCATTCAAAATAGGATGAGGAACAAAACCTACACAAACTAGAGAAAGCTGAAATATCACATACATGGATTATTTAATTTGCACCAGCAGAAATTCTATGACAAACACGGATTTATGAGGTGCATCCAGAAAGTGAGTTTCCTGATGTTGTTTCCTTTAAAGTAGGCCTACTTAGCTAGGAAAATTTTGCATGCACAACAGTACCATGGGAGCAATACCCTGAAGTGGTGTCTCTTATTCATCCTCCCACCACCTGTGAGGGTCGGTTAGTGATAAGATTTCTTAATGCACAAAACATAGCACCCATTGAAATTCACTGTCAGCTCTGTCAGATCTATGGGCAGAACATCATGAGCAAATAGATGGTGTGTTGTTGGTGTAGGCTTTTTTCCAAAGGTCATCAAGCATCTATGATGAAGAGCACAGTGGGTGATCATCCCTCATCAATGATCACCTGGTTGCGGTGGCGTGGGCACATCCCCGAGAACTGTCGCTTCACAACTATTGAGCTCAGCAGCCATTTTCTGCAGATATTGTTATCCTTGTTGCATGAAATTGTCACTAAGCACCTCCTGTTCAAGAAATTATGTGCCAGATGGGTGCCAAGCAACCTGACACCTGAGCACAAAACAAAATGCTTTGGAGCAACACTGCAGCAGTTCATGATGATGGAGATGAGTTCCTCGGCAGCATCGTCATGGGCAATGGGACACGGATTTCTCATTTGACCCTAGAAACCAAGCAGTGTTTAACACATTGGAATCACAGTGGATCTCCAGTCCAAGCGAAATTCTATAGACTGTGTCAATGCAGAAAGTGATGTGGATGCTGTTCTGGGACAATAAAGGCAGTCTGCTCATTGACTTCCTGCCTAGAGGTGAAACAGTGAATACTGACCATTACTGTGCAACAATGCAGAAACTGTAATGTGCCACTCAAAACAAGAGGTGTGGAATGCATACTACAGGTGTTGTGTTGCCCCATGACAATGCTCATCCCATATGGTGAACAGCAACTGTTTTGCACAGATCGTCCAGCATACAGCCCTTATCTTGCTCTCAGTGATTTTCATCTTTTCTTGCACCTTACAAAATTCCTAACCTCTGGCTAGCATTTTGACAACAACAAAGAACTGAAGATGATTGTCACACGCTGGTTCCATTCAGAGGTGACAGACTTCGATGACACAGTAAAAAATAAGTTGATCCCACAATATGACAACAATTCTTTTGGTGACTATGTTAAAAATAGTGCAAGCATTTCTGTAGCTGTTGCGAATAAAATTTTTCATGTAGCTACATTGGCCTTGTTTTAAAATAGTAGGGAAACTTACTTTCTGGAGGTGCCTCATATATCTCTAGAAATCTGATTATAAACCAATCTAATTTTAATAGACAAAAATTTTATCCCGCTCTTTGTTCTATAGGCATTTTTTTAGGCAAAATGTTTTAAACATACTACTGAAAATTTAACAGAGCAAGTTTTTATTTCTGACTACATCACAAAGTCTCCAATCATGGTCATGATCCTTGCATGGTACACCAAAAATGTACTAACCCACTGCCTATGTATTTAGCTAATTAATCTGTATTGGTATGTAGACACCCAATGAAGACTGTAAACTATCATTTGTTGTGCAAGGATTTTTTATTAATGCTAAATTATGCCCCTATGAACTTGAAAAGGGTGATGGACTAGTGACATTGTAAATTAATTTTGTAACCAGGTGAGATACGTATTAAATGAAAATCAAAGTTATCATAAGTTGGTTTGCTTTTATAAGTCCTCACACAAAATGAGTGCAGTAGTTGAACTGGAATGTAACATGAACATATTCAGTAATATCCTATTCACTGACAAATTATCACAACAACATGAAACAGTTACAGGTAACTGAGGCTGGTGGAGATTCAAGACGAGGAACTGATAGGTAGGTTACTACATTGTTAGCACACTGATCTGTTACCACAATCTTATACCAGTGATTGCCAAAATTTGAGTTCGTAAAAATTCTGTGTGCCAGAAAGGTATTTTCCTCCTACTCATTACCAATCTAACATTTACTAAGTACACTGTGACTTTTACTCAGTAAAGCTGAGCTGCAAAACGAAATGACTGCTCTTCACACTGAATTCTGTGAGCAGAATTCAAAGTGATTCTCTCACTAGCAGCAGATGAGGTGTCTCCTTAGTTCATCCTGTCTTCCCTCGTTACTGTCACACCTTCTTCAAGAGCGAATCCTAGACTCTCACAAGCAGTCAGTCAATCACAAGACTTAATTCTTGTGGAGCATCCTCCCACTTCTCAATAATTTTCCAAAACTACTGTGCCAGACTAGGCTGACCAATGAAATTCCTGCATTTTCATGTGCAGAGGTCTACAGCTAAAGAAAGGGATGTGTTTTGGCTCTGTCCTGTCAGTTCTTCAAAGGAGTGCACTAACATGATATTTCCTATGACACTCCAAAGATTCCTATCTGCTTTATATATACAAGGGCCCAGCTACAGGTATTTTTGGGATGAGAAAGTTGTAGTCTCATACTTACAGAACCCTCACACCTTGCCTGCTGTGTTCTGCTGACAGCATAGAGCCATAAATACCTGTAGCTGTCACAGAGCCTGTTTAGTGTCCATCAATATATTGCTCTCCTATTGTCACTCCGGCATTACCTTCTCTGCATTTGCTACCAAAGGCTCATTGTTGCCCATGTTCTGGGACCTTTACTGTACTTTAAAATGCCTTCACAACATGTAAAATCTTTAGGAACATGGGAGCAGTACTCATCCCGTGCAGAATTCCAATGACAGCATTACCTCTTGTCAGCATTGTGTCGGCTTGCACTGGGCATTACTCTTCCTGTCCGGTGGCCACAGCAGTCTTCACCAAACACTGTCCTACCTGATGTCTGTGTCATCTTTACAACTTGCATTAAGTTGATGGTGCCCATTGGCTTCTTTTTATCTGTTGTCTGTCTGTGAAACTGCCAGCCCAAAAGACATAATTATCAAGAAATAAAATGCCTACAAGTACTTCATGTATTGGCAGTTACGATCAGATAATCTTTCATAAAAATAAAGGAGTACGCTATTTTCAAATCAAATTAATTCAGTCTACATATCACTATATATATTCTGCATCTCAAATACTGATAATGTGAAAGTCGACAAAACCATCAGCTTCGCTGTCATTCACTGTTGTCTTTTCAGTAAAGTTTCTTCAGTGCATTAACTTGTGTGGCTTTGCATAGTGTAGTGTACTCATTTATAACCTTTTTGCCCTTCTGCTATTGCTTCCTGTATGTGGAAGTTTTCTTATGTTGTTAGTTTATGGTATAGGCTATGGCTGGATTTTAGCAGTTTTAAATTTGTTTTTATTTTAATTGGGTGGTGGTTGTGGGCTATTAGATGTCAGAAATGTGCTATGGCAGCTTTTTATAGCTCTGAGGTGTTTTATTTTAAAGTTCCTGCATTTTTTTTGTGTGTGCAGTAACTGATAACTGTTGCAAAGGAGTTCATATCTGCATAATCATTTGAATTTATCTGTGAGTGTTTCCTGTGTTGTGTTGTCTGTCTTATATCCTATTTGAGGTCCCTGTTTCTTTAATATATTGCCTATTCTGTGAGCTATTTTATTATTATATGTGAGTATATGCCATTTTGTTTTGTGTGTGTGTCATTGCACTGTTGTGTCATATGTGTCCTCATCATCTATGTGCTGTGTTCTTCTGTGTTGTGTAAGTTCTTGTGTATATGTGGCCTGTCCATTCTTTTCCTGTATGCATGTTTGTTAGCTTAGTTTCTGCTTCATATGGGTATCATAAGCATTTTACAATGCTATTTGTTTTATTCTGTTTAGCTCTTGTGTGTACTTCCACTTGCTTATGTGTGTTCTGTTTAATCTGTGGCGCATTAATCTGAAGCTTGTTTGCTTTTGTGCCAGTGGATGATTTGATAGATTGTGAGTGGTGATACTCATAGTTGTTGGTTTCCTGAAAATTGTGTTTACTTTTGTGTGGTGAGAGCCAGAAAATTTAGTGTATCAACAGAACTAATCAATTTTTGAAAATATGATATAACTGGATAGATAAAAAAAAATCTACTCACAAAGTGGCAGCAGGAGAAAACATATAAACAATATAAAGTTTAAGGAAATGTGCAATCTTCTGGAGCCAGTTGTGCCTCCTTCTGGCAGAAAAGCTGAAGGGAAAAGAAGAGGGATGAAGGAAAAATCTGATGAGAGTTAGGAAATTGGGAGAACTCCAGGTAAGGGGAGACTTACCAAATGGGATGAGAAAAAAAAAGGCTGATTGTTGGGGAAAATATTTGAATAGCTGAGAGCTTAAAGGTGGAAGATAGAGCAATAAACTAATCAGAGATTACTGAAGAAACACTGTGCATGAGTTAATAAGAGTGGAGAGTTAAGTATATTATATGTGATAAAGGTGGGAGGCAGGGAAAAATAGACAGATAAGAAAATAAAAACCATAGAAAATTAAAAGCAAGTGAATAAAGGAATAGTTACTGAGAAGAAAAGCTGAGACCAAAGAAACTGACATAAATTAATGCCAGGTGGATGGTGAGAACCAAGAACATATTCTAATGCCTGTCTCCACCTACAGAGTTCCAAGAAAACTGGTCTGGGGAAAGAATCCAGATGGAATATGTGGTGAAACAGGTACCAAGATCAAGACTTCACATTGTAGAGGATGCTCTGCAACAGGATATTGTGTGTTACCAGTCTACACACTCTATCTATGCCTGTTCATCTGTAAGTCACCTGTAATAACAAAAAGAGAGAGAGAAACTAAAATTGAGAAAATTGCTGATGTAACATTCTTCTGAATCTTGATTATTTGGAAGTCATGATGAGGCATAGTGACCATTGTAGGAATCAAATGCATAAATCAGAATTAAACTGAGTAATGCTGCTACATTAAAATTTCTACTGTGAATGGTCTACTTTGATTTGTTCACTGGATGTGTTGGTAGTCAGGTGCCAAACCATTGTTGGTGAACAAATAGGTCTAGTGACTGCAGCTTGTGGTTGTATTAAACACAATGCAACAAATAATTTTGCATAATTTTCAGTGTGATACAGTCTGTAGCTGCCATGAATTTTTTTGAAAGATTTCACGATACCGTCAGCTGTCATTCTCTTTATTTGATGTACGATTGTACAGTTTCAGCCTTAGGCCATTTTCAAGTAACTAAACTGGAAGCATTATACACTGGCAGTGTGATTTCAGTTGCCTGAGACTGCAGTTGTGTGTGTGTGTGTGTGTGTGTGTGTGTGTGTATGTGTGTGTGTGTGTGTGTGTGTGTGTGTGTTGTCTATTGCTGATGAAGGCTTTATTGGCCAAAAGCTTTAATTTTGAGAGTCTTTTTGTTGTGTCTATCTGCGACTCAGCATCTCCTCTATATGGTGAGTAGCAACTTTCTGTTTCATAATATCGTCACATTCCATCCTGGATTTTCCATTGTTTGATTTAGTGACACTTGTGATTTTTATATAGGAATAAGTCACATATTTAGATATACTAGGCACATTATAACTTACTTTATGGATGATTTTTTAGTAGTGAAGTATGCCATGTACGTCATTGCTGCTGTGCCTCCATGTTACGCTCACAAAATAAATCTGGGATGTTTTATGCTATTTTAGGAGCACATTACTTTCAAGAGGTTGTTGCAAAGCTCTTATATACAAGGTCCATGTTTTAATGTACTTAACACTAGGAAGATTATAATTATTTTACAGAAATTTACTAATTAACATTCATATGGTTTTGTTTTGAAATTTAACCAGAGACAAAAAAAAGCCACAGAAAAATAAAGTTCTTGTATGGTCATATCTACCAATTATTTCCAACACAATTACTTGATGTTTCAAGAATATAAAATTATACAACAGTTACAGGACCACTAACAATCTACAATGATTACTGAGACGCATACCAACTAAATCAGAACTGTTTTCGCAATCAGGAATCTACAAAATTAACTGTGAAGAATGCTCAAGAAAAGTCAGTACCTGATTTAAAGAACATGCAACAATAAGTGACAATAACCCATCCACTTTTGCTATACATTTAAAAGACACCAACCACAAAATACCTAATATAGATGGATCACTTCAAATATTACATAAGTAATAGAAAGGAAAAATCATAGCTGTAATGGAAGAAAAAAAACATGGATGTAATTGAAGATATTTAAATTTACATCCATATAAAAGATCAGTCAGACAGAGTTTTAAATGAGCAAAAAGACCTTCCAAATGGGAAATTCCTAGACAGCTTCTTACCAGTTCTGTGACTAAGCATTACAGATCCATAGAATGTAAAATCGTCGCTATAATCATTAAAAAATACGACTGTAATGCAAAACATCACACAACTATATAGCAGTTTTTACTTGACTCTCATAGTTTTCAGTACTGTTTCGTTAAAGTACTGTAATAGATTTCAAATAAAAAAAATCTTTGTACCAACTATTCAAAAATGACATGCTCCCACAATAAAAGAACAAATATTTACAAGTTAGTTTAAAGAAATTACACACATATTTTTACCAGTGGTGAACAAATATTATATGTAATTGAGAACAAAAGCATATGCAGGTTAATTAACAAATTTCTGTAAAATAATTATAATCTTCCTAGTGTTAAATACATTAAAACATGAGCGTTATATACAAGAGCTTTGCAACAACTGCTCAAAAGTAACATGTTCCTGAAATAATGTAAACCATCTCAGATTTATTTTATGAACATAATATGGAGTCATAACAGCAACAACATACATGGCATAATTTATGAAGGGCATTCAAAAAGAGACGACCCGGAGTCTGGAAAGTGCAAACCAGTGACGGGAGGGTAATATCGTGGTGTGTGTAATGAGGTGTGGTTCCAACCAGAGCGTGGAAGTTAACAGCCCGTCACTAGAGGGCACACATGCATGTCACGTGACTATACAGAGCTAACAGCAGCATGCATCAATCGTCCAATGCTGTCATTCGCATTGAAAACAGTGACATGGAGGTGTCAACAGAAGAGCAAAGAGGTGTTGTTTGTTTTCTGACAGCAGAAGGAGTAGGAGAAACAGACATTCATCGATGCATGTCACAAGTGTAAGGCAAACACTGCATGTTTCTTGCAAGGGTCAAGGCATGGCACAAGTGCTTCAGGGAAGGACGGGTGTTGTTAGCCGATGACGCACAGTCTGCAGCATCACACTGCCTTACTGATGACATCATGCAGGTGGTGGATGCATTCATTACCCAGGACCGCTGAGTGACAGTGAAAGCCATAGCCACCATGGTCAGCTGAGTATCGGAAGTGTTCGCACCATCATGAAAGAATGACTGCACATGTGCAAAGTGTGTGCCCAATGGGTGCCCCACAGTCTTCAACCAAACTAGGAAGCATGTCAAATTTAAAAATCATCCATAAAGTAAGTTATAATGCACCTAGTACATCTACAGATATGACTTGTTGCTAATTCAGAATCACAAGAGTCACTAATGTATATAACGTATAATGCTTCCATTTTAGATACTTGAAAATGGCCTAAGGCCAAAATCATATAATTATACATGAAATATAGAGAATGGCTGCTGAAGGCTTCATGAAATATTTCAAAAAATAATTTTGATTAGCATAGATTGGACTTCATGAAATAAATTTAGACTGCAAATGTTCTGCTTTTCTGAGTAAAGCAAATCTGCACATAACGGTGCATGGTTGGATCAAATTGACATGTTACAAAACTGATCTCCTCCCAACTTTAATTATACTGAAAAAGACAAGTCTTGTTATTAGTATTGACAAGGGTTAACACAGAGCTTTAAAAGTGAAACATAGACAAAGGTATAGATTACAGTTACTATTATTCATTATCTTAAATATTAATACAAGGATTCTTACATGCTAAGTTGGTTTGAGCAAGAAAACTAACAAAGAAGAAGAAGAAGAAGAAGCAGTGATAAAAGGTAGGAGGCAAATCATGTCTCTCTTATTTACATAACAATGTCATAATTCACATCAGAAATTGTGGCAGAAATATAATAACAATACCTATGTATGACACCAGAATAATAACTCATACTGCCATCTTGAAATTATTGGCATTAATATGGAAGCAGCTATTCAGAAGTAGTCTTGTGGGGCTTTACTTTCATGTAACATGGTTCATTAACTCTAAACTCCATCGAAACAGGTCTCTAAAGAGCCCAACAGCACTGACCGAACATGGTACATGTAAGTTGTAAAAGTTGCATTGTGGCATTTCATTCAGTAGGAAGTTACACAGTTTTTTATTTACATTAACATGAAAGTCTAAAACAACTGATATAAATAGTACAATAGTTTTTTCTTGAAGAATTGCTTTCAAGAAAGCAATTACTACGCGCAACTTAGTGTTTTCAACTTAGTGTTTCCATACTAGGTCCACTACTGTTTCTTGTGTATATTAATGATCTGTCATCTGTTACATTACCAGATGCCAAGTTTGTCTTATTTGCAGATGATGCAAACATTGCAATAAATAGTAAATCAAATATAAATTTAGAAAGGGCAGCTAATCAAATTTTTACTGACATTAATAAGTGGTTCATAGCCAATTCACTGTCATTAAACTTTGAAAAGACCCACTATATGCAGTTCATAACTTCCAAGCGATTTCCTTCTGGTGTGTGAATAAAATATGTTGACATGGAAATAGGAGAAGTTGAGAGTGTAAAATTCTTGGGATTACAACTTGATAATAAATTCAGTTGGGAGCAACATACTAATGAACTGCTAAATCATCTAAACAAGTCAGTGTTTGCAATGCGAATGATGACAGACATAGGAGATATAAATATTAAAAAAAAAACTGGCATATTTTGCTTATTTTTACTCCATTATGTCATATGGCGTCATCTTTTGGGGTAACTTCACAAACAGAGAAAAATTTTTTAGAGTACAGAAGCATATAATAAGAGTAAAGAGTAGTGTAAATCCAAGAACATAATGTTGAAACCTATTCAAAGAATTGGGCATATTAACCAGAGCTTCTCAGTATATTTATTCCTTAATGAAGTTTGTTGTAAATAATACATCTCTTTTTCCAACCAACTGCGTAGTACAGAGTATCAATGCTAGGAATAAGAATAATATATATAAAAATTTAAAATCACTTACTCTTGCCCAGAAAGGAGTCCAGTATTCAGCAACACATATTTTCAATAAGTTACCAGCAACCATTAAGAGTTTAGTTTCAGACAAGGCACAATTTAAACATAATTTAAAAGAATTTTAGTGGCCAACTCCTTCTATTCCATCCACGAGTTTCTCAACAAGTGCAGTAGACCATTTTAATGAAAATTTATTATTCTTTAATTTTTGACAATACTTGGTTGTAACTGCCAAGTAACTACCTACTGTGTGAATGATGGATGTATGGAAAGCAGATGAAAGTCTTAAGTCTGTAAATAGTGGAAGTTTAGTTTTAAATCTTGTACATAATCTGATTGTTCTTAACTGAGAATCACTGAAATGAATAATTTACTTTAATTTTTGACAATGAAAAAAATGAAAATGAAGTCCCATGCTTCTTTACAGAGCGTAGGGGAACGATGGGGGAGACCCGCAGCGCCTTACTAGGCAAGGTCCTAATGGAGGTGGTTTGCTGTTGCCTTCCTCCAACCGTAAGGGAGATGAATGATGATAATGAAGACGAAACAACAACACCCAGTCATCTCGAGGCAGGAAAAATCCCTGACTCCGCCGGGAATCGAACCTGGGACCCCGTGCTTGGGAAGCGAGAACGCTACCACGAGACCACGAGGGGCGGAATACTTGGTTGTAATAGCCAAGAAATTAGCAAATGTCTGAATGATGGATTTAATGAAAGCAGATGTAAGTATTAAACCTGTAAATATTAGAAGTTTAAATTTATTTCATGTACATAATTTTACTGTTTGTTGACTGAGGATCATTAAAATTAATGAAACTCAAGTTTTTCTAGTTACATTTTTGATATGTTCCACGCCCAGGAGGATTCCCCCTTTTATGGGTCTATGGAATGAACAATTAATCTAATCTAAAGTAACACATCATGTACTTAACACTTGCTTTAATGTCTAGAATTCAATATTCTCCTTATACTTTAAACAAGTAACTGTTGGGGAATTCTTGTGAATGTCGTATTATTACATCAGTGGTTACAGATGTTACATAGTATGAATTTTATTCTTGCTTTACAAAATTGAGATGAAAATGGTTCATATTGGTTATGCTATGGTTGTAGGTTGAACATTGTTGCAGAATGATCGGACATGACAGACTGAGGATTTGGCTGATGTGGTGGCGTTGTGAGATGAGACTGGACCCAGGTGAATGATTAGACTTTGGGTAGAAAAGTTTGCCAATGAACAGTAGGCACAATAGGGTACTCATTTTTTCTAGTCTCTCATGTTTTCTCATACAGCATCACATTGTTGGATCACATGAAACAGTTGGATAGGGAAACTAAACACAAAGGAAAAATCACAGATCAAAGCTGAGCAATTTCCAAAAACACAAGAAACAACAAAATTATATTCCTGCAAAACTTGCTTGCTTTACTTAAAACTAACATTGACAAGGTTTTACAGAGTAATATATTGAAATCCTTTTTTACCACTACCTGTGGTAACATAAATTTTTGAATAATTTCAGATTGGCATCTATACTGGATTTATATTGAGCTGAGACCTTTATTTATGGATTCCAGAAGTGCTGATTAGATATTTTCAGTGATTATACATGTAGCTTGACCACTACATACAATGATCTTGTAATAAAGTGTTCACAACATAACAACATAAGAATTATTTGAATGAATAAACCTGTGTTACAGTTTCATTAGCTAACCATCATCATGCTAGTATCTTACAGAAAATGTATTTACCTTTTTTCTTAATTATTAAATGCAACTGTCTTAAAGAAATAAAGCACGTCATTTTGTTTCTTGATCTACATAGTTAAATTACTCATTATAATTTTACTGCTTATGCTCAACATTATTGTGTACTCACCAAGTACTATCTGACCATGATATTACTGCACTTGGCATTCCGTGTCTATTACGGAATACATGTGATGACATTACAGTAAACAAGAGCAGTGGCAACTAAGGAAAATGCAACTCACTGTGAGTGTTGTCAGGGCAGCTGTGCATACGCTATCAAGTGGTCCTCTGTGTTCACATGAAATATCATGTAAAAAAGTCACAATAAGCTGACTGAAGCACCCTCACTCTAAGGTGTAATAATATTGTGGCCAACTAATAATTAGTAACTAGTAACACTGCAGGGTTTGTTTGTTTTTAAATCATCTTACAACTATTATTTACATAATTATATATATCTGCTAACAAGTTTAGTACTCCAGTCAGAGCAGTGCCTAGCAATATAACGCATTTCACCGAAATAATTGATAAGTCAGATCAGTACTCATTTATCCATCACTGTTCTAAACTTTCTTCTGGTATGTTTAATTCTTTCTAATATGACTATTTTAAGTCTCTGCTTAATTGTCTGAAATATCATCAACTCTTTTATCATTATCACTTGCTAATTAAGATTCAACTCATAACTAACAGTTAAATTTAGTACTAAACATTTATTCAGTGAGGGCAATCTTGTCTTTCAATTGTGAAAGTATTTCTTCAGATCATGATGGGCATACAACCCCTCAATCTTATTGGTTCTAGGGTGTGTCAGAAAATAACTCCCCTCATGTGGAATTCCTGTAATCTTAGAGGGACCCATGTATAACAGCTACCATTTGCAGTTTTTCTTTCAAAGAAGTGACAGCTTTTGGTGAGTTTTCAGCAAAATATAATCTACTATGTGGTACTTCTGCACTTGTCATAATTCTCTGCCATAATAGATCTTCCTTAGAGTTGCTTGTTGAGTAAGTGAAGTTAAAACTCTCCTTACTTTTTCCTTCCAGGAACTCATATCTCTGCATACAAGATGAAGAGATCAATCCATACAGTGCTCTCATTCACATTATTTATGAGTTCTATTGGTGTAATTCATGTATTGTAAAGTGGCAGACTGTCAGAACATCTCCTCATAAAGACTTAAATATTCTAATAATCTAGCTTGATTATTGTTTGCATATGTCCTAATGAACCGGCTGAATGCTCAAAAAATACATTCTGGCAAATTTCCTTGGGGATGAAAGCATGATATAAGTATTTGTTTAATGTTATTTTCTTGAACCCCAAATAAAGGCTGTAGTGGCAGACTGACCTGTAATGTAATCTAATGTTTAAATTTGCGCCATGTTTAAACACACTTTGCCACATTTAATGCACTTCTCATCATAAAAACTAAAACTGAAAGTTAAATTCAAAAAACTAGGGTTACTATGCCAGGAGTCAGCTAGTTAATACATATATTAACCATAATAACTAGTCATTCTAAACATTATTAAAAACTGTTGACATATTCAGAGTGTGATCAATAAGTAGTAGGTATGAATTTCTGTAATGCGAATGAAGCAGTGGAGGGGGTTCGGACCACCTGAGTGTGATAGTGGGGAGCCTTCTGGAGAGAGAGAGATATTCAGATATTTTTTCCAGTCACCTGCAGGGAAGCAGAGAGTGAGCATGTCAATTTTTTGTGGTCTTTCATTCAGTAGTGTGGTAGCATTTCAAGATGGTGAAAAATCTCGAGCAGCGCTATGCCATCAAATTCTACATGAAAATCGGGAAAACCACCATGGAGACCCTTGGATTGATTAAGGACACCTACAGGGATATGCCCTGAGCCACTCAACAGTCTTTGAGGGCACAAGCTGTTCTGGAGGTGCAGGAGCTCCTCGAACATGACTGGCATGCTGGTCGCCTATCAACTTCAAGGACTGATGAAAATGTGGCCAAAGTGAAGGTGCTTCTGAACTCCAACCAGAGCTTAGACATTCGTCTACTGGTTGATGAGTTGGAGATTTTATTTGATACCACCCAGAAAATTGTTACCAAGGATTTGGCCATGAGAAAGGTGTGTGTCAAGTTTGTGCCAAAAATCTTGAGTGATGAACAAAAATTGAATCATGTGCAAATTTACTGGGAAATTCTGAACTGTGTCCACGAAAACCCAAATTTTCTTCACAATGTATTTACTGGTGATGAATTGTGGTGTTTTAAGTACAAACTGTAGACCAAACACCAGAGCACTGACTGGTACATCGCCAATTCCCCGCATCTGAAGAAAGCCAAAATGAGCAAGTCAAGGTTCAAAACCATGCTCATCTGCTTTTTTGGCCATCATGGTGTGGTTCACCATGAGTTTGTGTCACCTGGACAAACTGTGAATGCTAAATTTTACATGGAAGTGCTTGAAAGGTTACACAAATGCATCCTCTGAGTGTGGCCAGACATCACCACTTGTTGGAAACTGCACCATGACAATGCGCTGTGCCACTGCATGCTGCAGGTGTTGGAACACCTGGCCAAGGGTTGCCACATTGCCTCACCCTCCCTAAAGTCCAGATCTGTCACTGGCGGACATCTTCCTCTTTCCCCGGCTCAAGCGGGAACTCAAGGTACACCAATTTGGCTGCATAGAAGATATTCAAAATGCCGTGACGGCATCTCTAAAGAGGACAACGGAAAGCGAGTTCCAGAAAGTGTACATGCAGTGGAAATCACATTATATGCATTGTTTCGAAGCACAAGGCTGCTACTTTGAGGAATACTAAGGGTTTGTACCAGTTAGTTCAATAAAAAAATTTAAATTAACTCAGTCTCCTACTATTTGTAGATCATACCCTGTATTTTCACAAGTAATGCATATTAAACAATTAAAGATTACTTAGAGAACCCAGAGTAGTGGATGGTAATGAAAAGGGATAACTACAGCATCTTGTCACATTTCAGTACTTGATTATGTTTTACTGCTTTCACAGTGATCATGTATCAAGACATGTAATGCATGATAGTAATGTCTGTTGACGTAGTTTTTCAGGTAGAAAGTAGTACACAGCTGAATATGGAGTCCTGAATTTAGCCAAGGGCACAGCAGCATCTTCTCAGTCCAAGAGCCATCAATGGGTATCTTAGTGCTAGTGGTAGTGAAGAGCAGAACTACATTTTACACAACAAGTGACTGGAGGCAATCCAAGAGTCATCAGTGGGTGTCCTGAGTGTGTGGGCAGTGGAGAAGAAAAATGTGTTTTATATTGCAAGCTGCATGGGACAATTTGTATGTAAAATGAAAAACATTACTTGTTTAAGGAACACCAAATAAGACAGTGCAGCTGTTAGGACACTAACCTCATACTCGGGGGAATGGAGCTGCTCTGTCTGGCCATCCTGATTTTGGTTTTCCTGGATCACTAAGGCAAATGATTCCTTAATGAAGGTCACAGCTGACCACCTATTCTATCCCTGTAGGCTACCTGTCCTATCCTCTAAAAGCATGTCATGTATGCTTTGTGTTATACAGGGTGATTCTAAAGTCACTATATATTTTGTACTTAAACAAATTTATTAACCAATATGTAACGGCACTACAACTTATGTTACAATAGGACATAATTTCAATACGTTTCAATGTGACTACCTTGCATGTCTAGGCACACCCCTCCAGTGCTCCACTGCAGACTGAAAAACCTGCCCAAGCACATCTGGTGTAATCTCAGCAGCTGCGGCTCGAATCTGCTGTGTTAATTGTTCAATGCTGCGGATCTTCATCTGGCATACCTTAGACTCGATAAACCCCCATGCAAAAAAAGTCTAAGGGTGTCAAGTCAGGAGAGTGGGTTGCCCACATCCGTGCAGAGGCATGACCAATCCATCTGTCAGGGAATGCTTGATTCAGATAATCCCGAACAACAAGGGCAAAATAGGGTGGTGCACCATCCTGTTGAGAAACAACAGTATCCATAATCCCATCAGATATCAACTGGGGCTCCAAAAATTGTTCCAACGTATCTAGATATGTGGTTCCAGTAACAATTTGTTCTGCGAAGAAGAAGGGCCCGTACACTGTTCACCTCGTTAGCCCTAACCACACATTCACTTTCGCTGTGTCCCGTTGCTACTCCTGCAGCACACTTGGTTGTTCATCTGCCCAGATCCTGCAGTTGTGTCTGTTCACATGTCCACAGGTATGAAATGTAGCTTCATCACTGAACAAGACATTTTGCATCAAATTATCATTTTCCACAGCTTGTAGCAGGTCATGAGACATAGCTTGTCTGGCTGCATAGTCCTCCACTTCAAGCTTACGTACAACCTGAATATGCTACACATGTTTGTGCAGCTTGTAATGAAGAACTCTCCATACAGTGGTTTGAGGAATACCAAGCTCCATACTATGTCTCCTGGTAGATGCACAAGGGCTACGTGTGATCGCATCCTGCACACGTTGCACGATGTCTGGCACTATGGCCGGCATCCCTGGACGTTCTTCATCTGTAATACTACCAGTATGCTGGAATTTATTGACTAGGGTCTTGATAGCAAGCCTGATGGGGCCTGTTTTCCAGAATCGATGGGCAAAGTCTGTCCGCACCTGTTCATACGTCATTCCACGAAGACGAACAGAAACAACTGTGTTTCGTTCTTCTTTGGTTAGCATTCTGTCATAGTACCTGCAAGAAACAAATATTCCATTACTATATCACTGAAATGTACAGTGACTTACTCTATCACTGAAATGTATAGTGATTTTAGAATCACCCTGTATTTTGGCCCATTGATGGCACTGTATTATATTGACAATTTCTCTGTCATTCTGAGGCGATCCTTGGATGAATAAATAAATAAATGAAACTTAATTCATTGTTCTCCTGAAACACACAGTATGAGTTAAAAACTAAGTTCAAAACATTTCAACAGAATTCTCCAGTGCTCACCCTTAAAAAATCAGTAGTCAGCCAATTGCCTGCCAATAGTCAGTCAGCATAAAATTATGAGAAAATATGTCAGAGTTGCTTTAACACAATATTTTACTGGTTAATGTTTATTTATATGAACATTTAGGAGAGACTGTCACATGATGATTCTTTGAGTTCAGTGCACATTAAGTGAAACCAGTTTGAGTAATATTCGCATCCAATGTTTTTCAGATTGTCATCCTTGACATCACTAATCTCTTCTTCATCACATTCTCCATACTTTTGGTTCATTTTCTTCATTCACTTCAATCTTGTGCCCTGTTTGTCTCCTTAGGCCTACTTCTCTTCCCCTTATTCTGGTTCTATGCTTTTCCTTTCCTTTCTTCTTCTCTAGTTCTTTTGCATTCTCTTACGAGAATATCATTATTGCCAAGTGTCAGGTGGTGATTTTAGAACACTTTTCTTTATCTGCTTTCTTATTTTTGTTTTAGTTTTAGATATAGGAACTAGATAATAAAGATAACTCTCAAAATTGAGTTTCTTTCTGCTTGTAGAGTGTGTAATGTCAGGCATAGATTGCATAGGTGATCCTCGAAGGGGATATGGAGCAATCTGATGGTGTACTGACACCATAATGATGGTATATTACTGTTTCAAGATATAATTTTGTTGCCTCAGAGGTAGAAGAATGTGCGGTATCCAGGGTGTTAGGAACGTGAGTCAAACTGCTCAGCTGCATAACTGCGGAACTGGAAGCAGACATGGAAGCTGAGAGTCCAATAAATTCAATATGTTGTGTTGAAGAAAAGATAGTGGGGATGGTAGAAACCAAGGGAGCAAGTATTTCATTAGTTAGTTTTGTGTTCCGTGGATCATTCTGCATGATAAATTGTAATGATGTCGAATGAGTCCTTTTACATTCACATCACAAATTAATTTGTAAATATGCTTGAATGCTGAACATTTATCAGTTTTTTAAATATACAGATGTGAGTTAGTAATTCCTATCCACTACCTTTTAGACATTACAATAATATAAATTCTTAATTCTTCTATGGAACAGAATTAGCTGACAAGGAGGAAAATTTTCAGGGTTTTTTTTTTTTTTTTTTTTTTTTTTTCCCCCCTTCAAGTTTTACTTTGCTGTCTGTCAGACACTTTACATCACTAGCTAAGTAATCAAAATTTTTTTTGTGGCATTGTGCATCCCTTTTTGTGCTAAAGACAACCTTAACACTGAGTAATGAATGACATTCATTTGATTCAGTAGGCTTTGCTGTGGGAGAGCGTGGGACCAGAAAGAAACAGAGAAATGCAGATTTCATTAGAATGTGTTTAGGGAAAGTCATTGATGATTGTTGCAGAAACTGGATCATCAGTGTATTGAATGGTCGCCATTCCTTGAACACTATACAACCCACACTCTGCACTGATACTGATGAGGTCTGGATAAATAACTAAATGTCCTAAGTCAGTTAATTTATCCACAGCAGGCTCTTCAGTTTTCAGTTCCTCCTTCGCACGGGTAATGTATTCTAAAGTGACATCAGCAGTTAGTCCTTTCTCTTCCAAATCATGTTTCAAATTCTGAATAACTTTCTCAGCTTGAACAACTGGGAACTGACGGACTAGAACATGCATTGATACGATGAAATGGTGCACTGATAATGGCTAGGCACTAGCCAAAATCTGGATCTGCTGAATAAAACAAGCAAGAAAAGGATGACTGATTGCTGTGCTCTAGCATTTGAAAAAAATGACTTTTTTTATAGGATGGGTTTTACTTAGTCAAAGGGTCGGAAGAGTACAAGAAGTAAGAAGTTAAGCACATTTTGTAAATGTGCTGGGTCATACAACAATAATCCTTTGTAGTCGACAAAGTAAAATTTGAAAATAAACTGAGAAAGTTCCTCTTTGACAATTCCTTCTATCTCATAGATGATTTTCTATTGTTGTAATGTGTGAAAAGTGGTATTTGGAAATCACTAACTCACATCTGTATAGTATTAATAACAATAATAATAATAAAAATAAATAAAATGAAGAAAGACTCATAAATATTCAGCATGTAGCCATATTTACAAGTTACTTTGTAATGTGAATGTAAAATGTTTTGTTCCACATCATTATGGTTTATTGTGCAAATGATCCAGGGAATATGAAACTGACTAATACAAACTGCTGAATTATGTGGTTTATTGTGCAAATGATCCAGGGAATATGAAACTGACTAATACAAACTGCTGAATTATGTGTGGATTATTATTACTGTGTGCTTTTAAATAAGAATGTTTTGTTGCTAGTTTTTTATCAGTCTGAGATACATCCAGCAACTTGGAGTGAGACTGAAAAAGAAAGTGGTGAAGTTTTGTGAAAGAAATAATGTTATGTGCGGCTTCAGTGAGTGCAACAAAACAATGTTTCAATGTGTGTAATTTATCATTTAAACTGAGGTGGAACTTTTTTATGGCCACTTAAAGTCACCATTTGTCTTCCAAAATACTGAAAGTACTCCTGGCCTCCAGGTCTAGGCTCCCCTCTACAAACTGTCATATATGTGCCTGTGGTTAAGACGCTGTGTTCCCATTCAGTAGGAGTGGGGCTCAACCCTCTGTCTGGCCATTCTGATTTATGTTTTCTGTGGTTTCTCTAAATTCCTTAATGTGAATCCTGAGATGGTCCCCTTGAGAAGGCCTTGGCTGATTCCCCACCCCTAGCCTTGTGCAATCCAAGCATGCTGTTGAAGCCAGAGGAGAAGCCAAGTCTTACACTAAAATTATTAACATAAAAGGCTCTTCCCCTCTGTACCTGTTGATGCACGTGTGGATTTTTCGTTGCCCATATTCTACGGATTGAGATGTCCTGGAAGATGGAAATGGGCTACATCTGTCCACAAAATATTCGATGGCCATTCCTTGTCCACTTCCATGGTAGGAAGACATTCCAGAGCAAATGTTTGTCTTGCTTGCAGGTCAGCAGGAAACAACTTCTGAACATGGGTGATTTTGTATGGATAGCAATGCAGGATGTTTTGTAGGATTTTATGCACCATGTTAGCAGGTTATGTCCAATGTTCGGGCAATGCCCCTTGCACTGCATGTTTGCGTACTACCGCTTGACCCCTCCAACAATGCTGTGACCACATGTTCAATAGATGCTGGATCAAGTGCTTTCCTCCCTCTGACACAGTGCACTTAAAAAGATGTTGTCTTTTCGAATTTCGTAATCATTTTCTTCAAACCCTTAGCAGACATCGAACCAATGCCTTTTCTCATAACCTTGGGTATCTGGGACTACTTCAGGGTTACTGGTGCACAGTCACCATTCTTGTAAAAGAGCTTTACCAGCAGTGCATGATCCTTCAGGGAGACAGTCATCTTGGGCATCTCTGATGCAAACAGAGAAACAGCCCTACACTGCGTGTCTGATGGTTAGCTTATTTTGATTCTTATAGTGCATTCTATTGGTCAAATTTTTGTCTTGTTTTGTTCCTTGATGTTCCCAAAATGCCAATAATATGCTGCACAAATATGACGTTATGCTGAGCAGTGGTTCTCTTTCTATAGTGTTTTGAAACTGAGCTTTAATTATGGATACCCCGTATACCAGAAATTGTCAAGCACAATTTGTGAAGTAGGAAATTTAAATTTGGTTCTTATTTTTGTGCAAGTGAAACTGCTGAAACATTACAGTGGTTGTTAAATTTATGGCAGAAAAAAATACAGATTTATTTTTTGCATGTGTAATGAGCCCCTAAAAAATAAAACTAATGCAGGTGCAACAAATAATATTAAAGCTGTTTTTCTTTTCTGATTCTGCAGTTTCTAGGGACAAAGTATGTAATACTATAATAAACCATAAGATTTGAAGCAAGTGTGGAACAGCTCACTAGCATTTTACACACAGTTTCTACGTATTTACTAAGCACTACATTTCTTCATTCCTTCCATTCCTGGAAGCCTACATTCCAATGTAACAAGTTCTGAATATCAAAAAGTACTGTACCTTCAAGCATTTCATCCATAAGAGAGCAAAATAATGTGTGTGTGATAATACTTTAAGCTGTCATCACAAAAGTACTCAGAGAGACAAACCAGTGCTCTTTTAGATGGTATTTTATATTTACAGTTTTTATGGAATAGCTGAAAATGTTTAAAACAGTTGTATTAACTGTTCACTAGATGCAAGTACGTGTCTGACATGGGAATTTGTAGCAAGAAGAGTTAGCAGCTTCAGATTTCATTAAAAGTAAAATTAGATTTGAGTTAATAGCTGAGCTTTATGACTATTTATCAGACATTTGCATAGTTAGCATGGCCTGGTGTATGGCACTGAAAGGGTGCAGAAACTCTGAGACTTAAATTCCTGAAATATACATGAATTTATCACACTAAAATTTCTGCTCTCTTCATGATCTATGTGAATGAGTAAATGTGTACAGCTACAGTGTTATTTCTGGTATTAATTAATGTTATATGATGTTATAAGAGCTCGTGTTTCACTTATGTGTTGTAGGTATTTTTCTCTGCTTTTGTGCACATACAGTGTTATTTCTGGTATTAATTAATGTTATATGATGTTATAAGAGCTCGTGTTTCACTTATGTGTTGTAGGTATTTTTCTCTGCTTTTGTGCACATTCTGTCTGAGGTATATGTTGGGCTAAGTGTGGTGTTGGGATCACAGCAACCGATGTTGTGATATTGGAACAAGTGAAGAGAGTTTGCATTGCCAACTGCAGCTCCAAGGAATACACCAGACAGAAGATTGCTTGAACTCTAATGAACAATGCTGTAGAATAGGACATCAAGCTTTGATGTATATTTTAAGCAGTCTCTTGTCTGAAGTCTCTAGATTGACCCCTCTTATGGTAGCATCACAAGAAACATAGTATGTTGTATGACTGTATCTGAAGACAAAGTACTTTGTGAATGAGAACTCCAGTCATTTGTGTGCCACTACCACAGTATTACATAAATATTGGTGACAGAAAATTTTCAAACAATGACAAGTAAAAAGTTTCAGAAAAAAAACATCAGTCACATCAGATCATAGAAAAGTAGCTTGGTCGAGTTTACAAGTATTCATCCTCTACATCACATTTATCTGATCCTGATTGTAAATATGGAACTGGTTACCAGTTCAAATAAACTGGAATGGGACCAAGACTGTGAATTTTGCACTTTTGTAGGCATCAAGATCACCTGTCTCCATCTTATTTCCTGTAGCCCTATGACATCATATCTAAATTTTCATTGGCTATTTCCTTAATTTTTCCAGGCTGAAGCATTGTGTCCACATTCCATGATGCTGCTGAAAGACCCTTTATCTGTTTCCTTTGCCAGGCTCATGATACATGTTTTCCACCCAGTTTTTGAGGCTCTTGTTGAATTTCCATAATATTCCTTTTTTTTTTTTTTTTTTTTTTTAAACAGTGTGGGGTTATTAGCCCTTTGTCCAACCCCCAATCTGGAGGACCAGGATTTGTATTAGGTTCACTCTTTTAGGGAAGCTGGCTTCACTACACCTCTAAAGCCCTCACTGCCTATTTTGTCTGTCTCCTCAGTCAAGACCAATCCGGCTTGGGTAACCCTGCCAGTAGCTATGCTACTGCCAGCATAGTTCTCGACTTCAACGAAGTACGCAAACCCTCCCAGCTGGCACTGAAGGCTCCTACTATAAGGTGGTATTCCCTGGGAGGGTGTGCCAAATACTGAGTGTCACTATTAAGTTCTCTAGTGGGAAAATGCGCTCTGTGGACTTCATTTGCTAACTAAAATCACTCAGACTGAACAGTTCTGATATGTTAGTCTGTTTCAATGTAGTGTCGTTGTTCACAGGGGGTCCTCTTTCTGAATCACTGACAAAACCTTTGCTATAGAGATTTCAGCTTTGTTTGAACATGTTTTGACTTTGACATATTTTTATTCTATAATGAATTTTATAAACAGACTGACAGTGTTAACATGGGTAGTCTGTTGTTGCCCTTGGTGGCCCACTTTTTTATGGAGGACTTCGAGGAGAAGGAGCTGTAATCTTCTAGCTTGAATCCCACAGCATTTTGGAGGTAGGTTGATGAAACGTTTGTAGTGTGGCTCCATGGTGAAGACAAATTAAAAGAATTTTTAAATCATCTGAATTCCATCCATAGACAAATTTAGCTCATGACAGAAATAAAAAAAGATGGATGCCTTCCATTTTTGGATGTTTTGGTACAATGCAAACATCTTTGCATTGTACCAAAACATCCAAAAGTGGAAGGCACTTTGGGACATGCGGTATATTGGAAAGTGATCGATACAGATTCATATTTATGTGCAAATAGCTGTCACAATCCTTTGCAGATGGTGAATGTTCTCAGAACTCTGGTGCACAGAGCACATGTCATTGCAGACAAAAGCAGTCTGGGGGATGTGAGATTCTACACTTGAGAAGAGTTTTTGAAGCCAATGGGTACTCTACACACCAGATACATGAGGTGCTACAAATGAAACCAACAGTGGACATAAGGAATGCAAAAAAAGACATGGAAAGTTTTAAATCCATGGATTTTCTGCCATATGTTGGAAGCCTATTGTCAAAAATAGGACAGATCTTCAACAACCACAAAGTGAAAGCGAGTTTTCTTCCTCCACCAAAGACAGCAGCAGCTCTCCTGGGTTCTGTTACTGATGATTTGGTGCTTCAGAAGCCTAGGGTTTCCAAGATCCCCTGTGAGTGTGGCCGTTCATACATCAGACAGGTGACATGTACAGTCCATGAGAGATGCGCAAGGGCACCGCAGGTACACCCATCTGTTACAACCTAATAAATAGGCAGTGACAGAGCACTGTATTGACATGGGCACTCTATGATGAATGATAATGTCAAATTTTTAGCCTCGACTTCATCTTTCTGGGACTCAGTAGTGAAAGAAGGAATTGATATTTGGTTAGCAAGGAATTTAATTAATAGAGATAGCGGCTTCAGGCTGGACAAATCATGGAATCTGGCAACTTTCTGTGATAAACTTACAAAGATGTCATGATGGTGGAAGAAGTGAAATTTAGTTGCTGCACACCCAAAGTTTTATGGAACAGTCATTGTACAGTGAAAATACACTCCTGGAAATTGAAATAATAACACCGTGAATTCATTGTCCCAGGAAGGGGAAACTTTATTAACACATTCCTGGGGTCAGATACATCACATGATCACACTGACAGAACCACAGGCACATAGACGCATGCAACAGAGCATGCACAATGTCGGCACTAGTACAGTGTATATCCACCTTTCGCAGCAATGCAGGCTGCTATTCTCCCATGGAGACGATCGTAGAGATGCTGGATGTAGTCCTGTGGAACGGCTTGCCATGCCATTTCCACCTGGCGCCTCAGTTGGACCAGCGTTCGTGCTGGACGTGCAGACCGCGTGAGACGACGCTTCATCAGTCCCAAACATTCTCAATGGGGGACAGATCCGGAGATCTTGCTGGCCAGGGTAGTTGACTTACACGTTCTAGAGCACGTTGGGTGGCACGGGATACATGCGGACGTGCATTGTCCTGTTGGAACAGCAAGTTCCCTTGCCGGTCTAGGAATGGTAGAACGATGGGTTCGATGACGGTTTGGATGTACCGTGCACTATTCAGTGTCCCCTTGACGATCACCAGTGGTGTACGGCCAGTGTAGGAGATCGCTCCCCACACCATGATGCCGGGTGTTGGCCCTGTGTGCCTCGGTCGTATGCAGTCCTGATTGTGGCGCTCACCTGCACGGCGCCAAACACGCATACGACCATCATTGGCACCAAGGCAGAAGCGACTCTCATCGCTGAAGACGACACGTCTCCATTCGTCCCTCCATTCACGCCTGTCGCGACACCACTGGAGGCGGGCTGCACGATGTTGGGGCGTGAGCGGAAGACGGCCTAACGGTGTGCGGGACCGTAGCCCAGCTTCATGGAGACGGTTGCGAATGGTCCTCGCCGATACCCCAGGAGCAACAGTGTCCCTAATTTGCTGGGAAGTGGCGGTGCGGTCCCCTACGGCACTGCGTAGGATCCTACGGTCTTGGCATGCATCCGTGCATCGCTGCGGTCCGGTCCCAGGTCGACGGGCACATGCACCTTCCGCCGTCCACTGGCGACAACATCGATGTACTGTGGAGACCTCACGCCCCACGTGTTGAGCAATTCGGCGGTACGTCCACCCGGCCTTCTGCATGCCCACTATACGCCCTCGCTCAAAGTCCGTCAACTGCACATATGGTTCATGTCCACGCTGTTGCGGCATGCTACCAGTGTTAAAGACTGTGATGGAGCTCCGTATGCCACGGCAAACTGGCTGACACTGATGGCGGCGGTGCACAAATGCTGCGCAGCTAGCGCCATTTGATGGCCAACACCGCGGTTCCTGGTGTGTCCGCTGTGCCGTGCGTGTGATCATTGCTTGTACAGCCCTCTCGCAGTGTCCGGAGCAAGTATGGTGGGTCTGACACACCGGTGTCAATGTGTTCTTTTTTCCATTTCCAGGAGGGTATGAAGATACACAAAAACAAGTTGCTTCTTTAAGATAACATTACATTATACCATTAACAAATTCAAAATGTTCTTCCCAACTTTGTCCAGTCACCAAAATGTCATCTACACAAACAGTAAGTTTTCCTACCAGGTCTTGGTCAAGTACATAGTCTAATGTTCTTATAAATTTAGCTACAGATGAGTTCAAACCAAAAGGTACTACACAATATTGATAACATCTACCAATGTAAATAAGGGCAGTATATTTATATGATTCTGGAGCTAAAGATACCTCATAAAATCCAGAAGTTAAATCCATTTTTAAATTTGTGTAATAGTTCATCAGTGTTTACAGGGTAATCTGTTTCTTTGTACAAATACTTGTTCAAATGCCTAGAATCCAAAACCAATCTCACTCCTCCATCTCTTTTTGAAACAATGACTAACAGGTTGTTATATGGGCCAACAGTTCTCTCAATGATATCACACACTTCCATCTTATGCAACTCTTTCTCAACTGCAGCCCTCTTAGTGTAAGGTACACAATATGGCTTTATGAAAAACGTTTGGTGTGGTTTTAGCTGTAAAGTACACTGATATCCTCTCACTGTATCTGGAATATTACTAAACATATCACTATACTCTCACAACAAAGATTCCAATGCTGATTTCTGATTATCAGTTAACCCTTTTGCTTCTGAAATCTTAGTGTCTACAAGTTCTTTAAATTCTGATTCATTTGTATATAAACATGGCATATCTTTGGCTACAAATCCACCTATCTTTCAATAATTATATACTATTTATTTCATCCTCCTCAGAAGATATAGTTGTCTTTACGAAATTAGTATAAATGCAATCTCCATCAGGTGCATTGATAAAGTTCTACCCTTCCCAATCAAAATCTGCATTCACTCTAAGTATACATGACATGCTAAGGATGAGATCCTCACTGAATTTTGAATGATTAAACATCCATGTGTAAAAGTTACTCCCTCAATTGTGGAAGTTATTGAAGCCTGACTTTTAACCATTTTACTATGTTTCCCAGTTGCACATTTAATCCGTACTCCAATTACAGGTAATTCTACATAGACCTCATTATGTTTTAATTTTTTACTTAAGGGATCAGAGACTCCAAAACTTGCCTGCCTGTGTCAACAAGACACCTGCCTTCACATGATCCTATTCTGACTTTAATGAACAGACAACAAACACCAGTACATTTATCAGTCATAGTATCCTCATGTAACAGTACATCTTCTACCTCTCCAAAATTAAAGCCTCCAAAATCACTGTTGTTTTCCCATTTTTATTGCCTTGGTACACTTTCATCAAATTAAGACAGACACTTATCACTGTCACTGAGAATTTCATCAAGCCATGTACACTTACTTGTTTCAGAGAGATCAGCACTATGGTACTTATCTTTAAACAATGGAAAATCCAGGATGGAAACATGATACCCCGCATCACAATGATTGCTTTACAGCCTGTGCCATATGGATCCTTCCCATCAACATCAGCTTTTCTGAATTGTGCAGGTGGGAACTTTCCCTTCAATACATCCTATGGTCCTGTAACTCTCCTGGCCTCAACCTTCGTTAGCCACTGTCCTCACCCAACCACTCCCCTCCATGTTCCCATTCCAGCACTACACAGCCATCATTTCACTGCCACATCCAGTTTTTTAATTTCTTTTATTTTTACTTTTATTTCTCTCCTTTCCGCTACTTACTCCCTACCCCATCCGCACCTCCTCTCCTAACCTCTGCCTAAACTGCAACACTTCACTTCATTACCCCTCTCCCTCCCTGCCCCAGCCTCCTCCTTCGCCCCACCCAGTCGCCACTCCCATCATGCACTAGTGCTGCTGCTGGTCGCAGTGTAGTTTCAGCTCTCTGAGACTGCAGATGTGTGTGTAAGTTGTGCTTGCGCGAGTGTGTGTGTGTGTGTGTGTGTGTGTGTGTGTGTGTGTGTGTGTGTGTGTGTCTACTGCTGACAAAGGCCTTAATGGCCGAAAGCTATGATTGTGTGAATCTTTTTATTGTGCCTATCGTGGCTCAGCATCTCCACTATATGGTGAGTAGCAACTTTCCTTCTCTCATACTTATCTTTGAGTTGTTTTAAAGTAACATATTTAATTTTATGCCATCAGGCTGGATGTAAAGTTGAACATAGACTTTTTTATCATATTTCTAAAGCTTTCATTTTTTTCAATGCCATTATTATTTAACCACATATTATACAAAAAAGATTCATTTTTATTCATAACATTGAACAGCTTACCATCACTGATAACTGGTAATTGAATTAGTATGATCATCTATACATGCCTCCTTATCAGTAATTAAATAAAGAGTTTTACTTACAGTGATACTGCCATGAACATCCCTTATCATTTAACAGCGTCCTTGGATACCTCTACATCATCACAGCCACTACTACACATTTTCTTACTAATACCTAAGGTCTACAATTCTTTAAAACAAACAGACTACTTTTCATCCTCATTACTATACTCGTCATCATTTACCTTCAATTTATTATATTCAATATTAGAACAAACATCATCAATACACCACAAAAATTACCAAAGTCATCATTCTCTACACAACTGCTGTTTAAATATGCAATTTCACTTAAGTTTCTGTTCATTAATACAGTATTCAGTTTTTTCTTTCCCAGTTCTTGCATTAGTTTCTGAAATCCAAAATTATCACAAAAGTCAGTTACTTCAGCATTTAACAAATGACATGTCTCTAGCCTGCTATAGAATTTTAATATATTTAATTTCTTCTGTACCCATTTTTCCAATTTATATTTGCTCACTTACCTTATTTGCATATTTTGCCTTATCTGGTGAACATACTTCTTTCTCAACAGATATAATATTAACAGGACAGTTCACATCTTTAAGATAGCTACTGTTTGCTTCACTAGACTGTTTTTGTGTGTGTCAGTATTTGTGTAATTTCTGCTCCATTTTTTATTTGTTTCATGGGCCCCTTACTTGCAGACTGACAATGGGGCCCAAGTTAGCTTTTTGTTTCCAGAACCTTCTTGGCTTCCGTAGCCCCACCCTTTCTTTCCATCATTAGTCCTTTTAATTCTTTCAAATTTTTGCTCAAAATATCCAATTTCCCCTCTGCTGTTTCCTAGTTATCTTCATTTCATGTAAGATGTCTTTTCTCGCTGTCTCACTTTTCTGTTCCATTTTTTTGCAAAAATTGCAATAAAGTAAGTTCTGAGCTACTTTTCTCATCTCTTCTATTGGGAGTTGATGCTCCAGAATGCAGTTGAGTATGCACCTGCAGTGGTGAAACTGCACTGCTGCTCCCTTCTACCTGGATATTTCTGATTCTTTCAGCCACACCCTCATGTCGTAAAGTGGCCCATTTCTTTCTCATTCTCCCTGTCATATCTGATAGCACCCTCTGATCGAAATTCTCTGTCTGTTTAATTTTATTCACAGATGGACACTTCTGTGGGAAATGTTTCCTGCTCCTCCCCCATTCCTGATAATTCCATATCTTGATCTCACTCCATATTTGAAATTTTCATTACCTTAACTCCATAGCTGCTGTCATCGACTCTGAGTCCTCATTCAAACACGTATTCAAAATGCCTCACATACAGGTATACAAAATATTAAACTCATTCAAAATAGGATGAGGAACAAAACCTACACAAACTAGAGAAAGCTGAAATATCACATACATGGATTATTTAATTTGCACCAGCAGAAATTCTATGACAAACACGGATTTATGAGGTGCATCCAGAAAGTGAGTTTCCTGATGTTGTTTCCTTTAAAGTAGGCCTACTTAGCTAGGAAAATTTTGCATGCACAACAGTACCATGGGAGCAATACCCTGAAGTGGTGTCTCTTATTCATCCTCCCACCACCTGTGAGGGTCGGTTAGTGATAAGATTTCTTAATGCACAAAACATAGCACCCATTGAAATTCACTGTCAGCTCTGTCAGATCTATGGGCAGAACATCATGAGCAAATAGATGGTGTGTTGTTGGTGTAGGCTTTTTTCCAAAGGTCATCAAGCATCTATGATGAAGAGCACAGTGGGTGATCATCCCTCATCAATGATCACCTGGTTGCGGTGGCGTGGGCACATCCCCGAGAACTGTCGCTTCACAACTATTGAGCTCAGCAGCCATTTTCTGCAGATATTGTTATCCTTGTTGCATGAAATTGTCACTAAGCACCTCCTGTTCAAGAAATTATGTGCCAGATGGGTGCCAAGCAACCTGACACCTGAGCACAAAACAAAATGCTTTGGAGCAACACTGCAGCAGTTCATGATGATGGAGATGAGTTCCTCGGCAGCATCGTCATGGGCAATGGGACACGGATTTCTCATTTGACCCTAGAAAGCAAGCAGTGTTTAACACATTGGAATCACAGTGGATCTCCAGTCCAAGCGAAATTCTATAGACTGTGTCAATGCAGAAAGTGATGTGGATGCTGTTCTGGGACAATAAAGGCAGTCTGCTCATTGACTTCCTGCCTAGAGGTGAAACAGTGAATACTGACCATTACTGTGCAACAATGCAGAAACTGTAATGTGCCACTCAAAACAAGAGGTGTGGAATGCATACTACAGGTGTTGTGTTGCCCCATGACAATGCTCATCCCATATGGTGAACAGCAACTGTTTTGCACAGATCGTCCAGCATACAGCCCTTATCTTGCTCTCAGTGATTTTCATCTTTTCTTGCACCTTACAAAATTCCTAACCTCTGGCTAGCATTTTGACAACAACAAAGAACTGAAGATGATTGTCACACGCTGGTTCCATTCAGAGGTGACAGACTTCGATGACACAGTAAAAAATAAGTTGATCCCACAATATGACAACAATTCTTTTGGTGACTATGTTAAAAATAGTGCAAGCATTTCTGTAGCTGTTGCGAATAAAATTTTTCATGTAGCTACATTGGCCTTGTTTTAAAATAGTAGGGAAACTTACTTTCTGGAGGTGCCTCATATATCTCTAGAAATCTGATTATAAACCAATCTAATTTTAATAGACAAAAATTTTATCCCGCTCTTTGTTCTATAGGCATTTTGTTAGGCAAAATGTTTTAAACATACTACTGAAAATTTAACAGAGCAAGTTTTTATTTCTGACTACATCACAAAGTCTCCAATCATGGTCATGATCCTTGCATGGTACACCAAAAATGTACTAACCCACTGCCTATGTATTTAGCTAATTAATCTGTATTGGTATGTAGACACCCAATGACGACTGTAAACTATCATTTGTTGTGCAAGGATTTTTTATTAATGCTAAATTATGCCCCTATGAACTTGAAAAGGGTGATGGACTAGTGACATTGTAAATTAATTTTGTAACCAGGTGAGATACGTATTAAATGAAAATCAAAGTTATCATAAGTTGGTTTGCTTTTATAAGTCCTCACACAAAATGAGTGCAGTAGTTGAACTGGAATGTAACATGAACATATTCAGTAATATCCTATTCACTGACAAATTATCACAACAACATGAAACAGTTACAGGTAACTGAGGCTGGTGGAGATTCAAGACGAGGAACTGATAGGTAGGTTACTACATTGTTAGCACACTGATCTGTTACCACAATCTTATACCAGTGATTGCCAAAATTTGAGTTCGTAAAAATTCTGTGTGCCAGAAAGGTATTTTCCTCCTACTCATTACCAATCTAACATTTACTAAGTACACTGTGACTTTTACTCAGTAAAGCTGAGCTGCAAAACGAAATGACTGCTCTTCACACTGAATTCTGTGAACAGAATTCAAAGTGATTCTCTCACTAGCAGCAGATGAGGTGTCTCCTTAGTTCATCCTGTCTTCCCTCGTTACTGTCACACCTTCTTCAAGAGCGAATCCTAGACTCTCACAAGCAGTCAGTCAATCACAAGACTTAATTCTTGTGGAGCATCCTCCCACTTCTCAATAATTTTCCAAAACTACTGTGCCAGACTAGGCTGACCAATGAAATTCCTGCATTTTCATGTGCAGAGGTCTACAGCTAAAGAAAGGGATGTGTTTTGGCTCTGTCCTGTCAGTTCTTCAAAGGAGTGCACTAACATGATATTTCCTATGACACTTCAAAGATTCCTATCTGCTTTATATATACAAGGGCCCAGCTACAGGTATTTTTGGGATGAGAAAGTTGTAGTCTCATACTTACAGAACCCTCACACCTTGCCTGCTGTGTTCTGCTGACAGCATAGAGCCATAAATACCTGTAGCTGTCACAGAGCCTGTTTAGTGTCCATCAATATATTGCTCTCCTATTGTCACTCCGGCATTACCTTCTCTGCATTTGCCACCAAAGGCTCATTGTTGCCCATGTTCTGGGACCTTTACTGTACTTTAAAATGCCTTCACAACATGTAAAATCTTTAGGAACATGGGAGCAGTACTCATCCCGTGCAGAATTCCAATGACAGCATTACCTCTTGTCAGCATTGTGTCGGCTTGCACTGGGCATTACTCTTCCTGTCCGGTGGCCACAGCAGTCTTCACCAAACACTGTCCTACCTGATGTCTGTGTCATCTTTACAACTTGCATTAAGTTGATGGTGCCCATTGGCTTCTTTTTATCTGTTGTCTGTCTGTGAAACTGCCAGCCCAAAAGACATAATTATCAAGAAATAAAATGCCTACAAGTACTTCATGTATTGGCAGTTACGATCAGATAATCTTTCATAAAAATAAAGGAGTACGCTATTTTCAAATCAAATTAATTCAGTCTACATATCACTATATATATTCTGCATCTCAAATACTGATAATGTGAAAGTCGACAAAACCATCAGCTTCGCTGTCATTCACTGTTGTCTTTTCAGTAAAGTTTCTTCAGTGCATTAACTTGTGTGGCTTTGCATAGTGTAGTGTACTCATTTATAACCTTTTTGCCCTTCTGCTATTGCTTCCTGTATGTGGAAGTTTTCTTATGTTGTTAGTTTATGGTATAGGCTATGGCTGGATTTTAGCAGTTTTAAATTTGTTTTTATTTTAATTGGGTGGTGGTTGTGGGCTATTAGATGTCAGAAATGTGCTATGGCAGCTTTTTATAGCTCTGAGGTGTTTTATTTTAAAGTTCCTGCATTTTTTTTGTGTGTGCAGTAACTGATAACTGTTGCAAAGGAGTTCATATCTGCATAATCATTTGAATTTATCTGCGAGTGTTTCCTGTGTTGTGTTGTCTGTCTTATATCCTATTTGAGGTCCCTGTTTCTTTAATATATTGCCTATTCTGTGAGCTATTTTATTATTATATGTGAGTATATGCCATTTTGTTTTGTGTGTGTGTCATTGCACTGTTGTGTCATATGTGCTGTGTTCTTCTGTGTTGTGTAAGTTCTTGTGTATATGTGGCCTGTCCATTCTTTTCCTGTATGCATGTTTGTTAGCTTAGTTTCTGCTTCATATGGGTATCATAAGCATTTTACAATGCTATTTGTTTTATTCTGTTTAGCTCTTGTGTGTACTTCCACTTGCTTATGTGTGTTCTGTTTAATCTGTGGCGCATTAATCTGAAGCTTGTTTGCTTTTGTGCCAGTGGATGATTTGATAGATTGTGAGTGGTGATACTCATAGTTGTTGGTTTCCTGAAAATTGTGTTTACTTTTGTGTGGTGAGAGCCAGAAAATTTAGTGTATCAACAGAACTAATCAATTTTTGAAAATATGATATAACTGGATAGATAAAAAAAAATCTACTCACAAAGTGGCAGCAGGAGAAAACATATAAACAATATAAAGTTTAAGGAAATGTGCAATCTTCTGGAGCCAGTTGTGCCTCCTTCTGGCAGAAAAGCTGAAGGGAAAAGAAGAGGGATGAAGGAAAAATCTGATGAGAGTTAGGAAATTGGGAGAACTCCAGGTAAGGGGAGACTTACCAAATGGGATGAGAAAAAAAAGGCTGATTGTTGGGGAAAATATTTGAATAGCTGAGAGCTTAAAGGTGGAAGATAGAGCAATAAACTAATCAGAGATTACTGA
Organism: Schistocerca piceifrons; assembly: GCF_021461385.2. Classification (NCBI taxonomy): domain Eukaryota; kingdom Metazoa; phylum Arthropoda; class Insecta; order Orthoptera; family Acrididae; genus Schistocerca; species Schistocerca piceifrons. The sequence continues at coordinate 552,924,907 of NC_060143.1, forward strand.
AGAAACACTGTGCATGAGTTAATAAGAGTGGAGAGTTAAGTATATTATATGTGATAAAGGTGGGAGGCAGGGAAAAATAGACAGATAAGAAAATAAAAACCATAGAAAATTAAAAGCAAGTGAATAAAGGAATAGTTACTGAGAAGAAAAGCTGAGACCAAAGAAACTGACATAAATTAATGCCAGGTGGATGGTGAGAACCAAGAACATATTCTAATGCCTGTCTCCACCTACAGAGTTCCAAGAAAACTGGTCTGGGGAAAGAATCCAGATGGAATATGTGGTGAAACAGGTACCAAGATCAAGACTTCACATTGTAGAGGATGCTCTGCAACAGGATATTGTGTGTTACCAGTCTACACACTCTATCTATGCCTGTTCATCTGTAAGTCACCTGTAATAACAAAAAGAGAGAGAGAAACTAAAATTGAGAAAATTGCTGATGTAACATTCTTCTGAATCTTGATTATTTGGAAGTCATGATGAGGCATAGTGACCATTGCAGGAATCAAATGCATAAATCAGAATTAAACTGAGTAATGCTGCTACATTAAAATTTCTACTGTGAATGGTCTACTTTGATTTGTTCACTGGATGTGTTGGTAGTCAGGTGCCAAACCATTGTTGGTGAACAAATAGGTCTAGTGACTGCAGCTTGTGGTTGTATTAAACACAATGCAACAAATAATTTTGCATAATTTTCAGTGTGATACAGTCTGTAGCTGCCATGAATTTTTTTGAAAGATTTCACGATACCGTCAGCTGTCATTCTCTTTATTTGATGTACGATTGTACAGTTTCAGCCTTAGGCCATTTTCAAGTAACTAAACTGGAAGCATTATACACTGGATACATTAGTGACACTTGCAGTGACACTGGCAGTGTGATTTCAGTTGCCTGAGACTGCAGTTGTGTGTGTGTGTGTGTGTGTGTGTGTATGTGTGTGTGTGTGTGTGTGTGTGTGTGTGTGTTGTCTATTGCTGATGAAGGCTTTATTGGCCAAAAGCTTTAATTTTGAGAGTCTTTTTGTTGTGTCTATCTGCGACTCAGCATCTCCTCTATATGGTGAGTAGCAACTTTCTGTTTCATAATATCGTCACATTCCATCCTGGATTTTCCATTGTTTGATTTAGTGACACTTGTGATTTTTATATAGGAATAAGTCACATATTTAGATATACTAGGCACATTATAACTTACTTTATGGATGATTTTTTAGTAGTGAAGTATGCCATGTACGTCATTGCTGCTGTGCCTCCATGTTACGCTCACAAAATAAATCTGGGATGTTTTATGCTATTTTAGGAGCACATTACTTTCAAGAGGTTGTTGCAAAGCTCTTATATACAAGGTCCATGTTTTAATGTACTTAACACTAGGAAGATTATAATTATTTTACAGAAATTTACTAATTAACATTCATATGGTTTTGTTTTGAAATTTAACCAGAGACAAAAAAAAGCCACAGAAAAATAAAGTTCTTGTATGGTCATATCTACCAATTATTTCCAACACAATTACTTGATGTTTCAAGAATATAAAATTATACAACAGTTACAGGACCACTAACAATCTACAATGATTACTGAGACGCATACCAACTAAATCAGAACTGTTTTCGCAATCAGGAATCTACAAAATTAACTGTGAAGAATGCTCAAGAAAAGTCAGTACCTGATTTAAAGAACATGCAACAATAAGTGACAATAACCCATCCACTTTTGCTATACATTTAAAAGACACCAACCACAAAATACCTAATATAGATGGATCACTTCAAATATTACATAAGTAATAGAAAGGAAAAATCATAGCTGTAATGGAAGAAAAAAAACATGGATGTAATTGAAGATATTTAAATTTACATCCATATAAAAGATCAGTCAGACAGAGTTTTAAATGAGCAAAAAGACCTTCCAAATGGGAAATTCCTAGACAGCTTCTTACCAGTTCTGTGACTAAGCATTACAGATCCATAGAATGTAAAATCGTCGCTATAATCATTAAAAAATACGACTGTAATGCAAAACATCACACAACTATATAGCAGTTTTTACTTGACTCTCATAGTTTTCAGTACTGTTTCGTTAAAGTACTGTAATAGATTTCAAATAAAAAAAATCTTTGTACCAACTATTCAAAAATGACATGCTCCCACAATAAAAGAACAAATATTTACAAGTTAGTTTAAAGAAATTACACACATATTTTTACCAGTGGTGAACAAATATTATATGTAATTGAGAACAAAAGCATATGCAGGTTAATTAACAAATTTCTGTAAAATAATTATAATCTTCCTAGTGTTAAATACATTAAAACATGAGCGTTATATACAAGAGCTTTGCAACAACTGCTCAAAAGTAACATGTTCCTGAAATAATGTAAACCATCTCAGATTTATTTTATGAACATAATATGGAGTCATAACAGCAACAACATACATGGCATAATTTATGAAGGGCATTCAAAAAGAGACGACCCGGAGTCTGGAAAGTGCAAACCAGTGACGGGAGGGTAATATCGTGGTGTGTGTAATGAGGTGTGGTTCCAACCAGAGCGTGGAAGTTAACAGCCCGTCACTAGAGGGCACACATGCATGTCACGTGACTATACAGAGCTAACAGCAGCATGCATCAATCGTCCAATGCTGTCATTCGCATTGAAAACAGTGACATGGAGGTGTCAACAGAAGAGCAAAGAGGTGTTGTTTGTTTTCTGACAGCAGAAGGAGTAGGAGAAACAGACATTCATCGATGCATGTCACAAGTGTAAGGCAAACACTGCATGTTTCTTGCAAGGGTCAAGGCATGGCACAAGTGCTTCAGGGAAGGACGGGTGTTGTTAGCCGATGACGCACAGTCTGCAGCATCACACTGCCTTACTGATGACATCATGCAGGTGGTGGATGCATTCATTACCCAGGACCGCTGAGTGACAGTGAAAGCCATAGCCACCATGGTCAGCTGAGTATCGGAAGTGTTCGCACCATCATGAAAGAATGACTGCACATGTGCAAAGTGTGTGCCCAATGGGTGCCCCACAGTCTTCAACCAAACTAGGAAGCATGTCAAATTTAAAAATCATCCATAAAGTAAGTTATAATGCACCTAGTACATCTACAGATATGACTTGTTGCTAATTCAGAATCACAAGAGTCACTAATGTATATAACGTATAATGCTTCCATTTTAGATACTTGAAAATGGCCTAAGGCCAAAATCATATAATTATACATGAAATATAGAGAATGGCTGCTGAAGGCTTCATGAAATATTTCAAAAAATAATTTTGATTAGCATAGATTGGACTTCATGAAATAAATTTAGACTGCAAATGTTCTGCTTTTCTGAGTAAAGCAAATCTGCACATAACGGTGCATGGTTGGATCAAATTGACATGTTACAAAACTGATCTCCTCCCAACTTTAATTATACTGAAAAAGACAAGTCTTGTTATTAGTATTGACAAGGGTTAACACAGAGCTTTAAAAGTGAAACATAGACAAAGGTATAGATTACAGTTACTATTATTCATTATCTTAAATATTAATACAAGGATTCTTACATGCTAAGTTGGTTTGAGCAAGAAAACTAACAAAGAAGAAGAAGAAGAAGAAGCAGTGATAAAAGGTAGGAGGCAAATCATGTCTCTCTTATTTACATAACAATGTCATAATTCACATCAGAAATTGTGGCAGAAATATAATAACAATACCTATGTATGACACCAGAATAATAACTCATACTGCCATCTTGAAATTATTGGCATTAATATGGAAGCAGCTATTCAGAAGTAGTCTTGTGGGGCTTTACTTTCATGTAACATGGTTCATTAACTCTAAACTCCATCGAAACAGGTCTCTAAAGAGCCCAACAGCACTGACCGAACATGGTACATGTAAGTTGTAAAAGTTGCATTGTGGCATTTCATTCAGTAGGAAGTTACACAGTTTTTTATTTACATTAACATGAAAGTCTAAAACAACTGATATAAATAGTACAATAGTTTTTTCTTGAAGAATTGCTTTCAAGAAAGCAATTACTACGCGCAACTTAGTGTTTTCAACTTAGTGTTTCCATACTAGGTCCACTACTGTTTCTTGTGTATATTAATGATCTGTCATCTGTTACATTACCAGATGCCAAGTTTGTCTTATTTGCAGATGATGCAAACATTGCAATAAATAGTAAATCAAATATAAATTTAGAAAGGGCAGCTAATCAAATTTTTACTGACATTAATAAGTGGTTCATAGCCAATTCACTGTCATTAAACTTTGAAAAGACCCACTATATGCAGTTCATAACTTCCAAGCGATTTCCTTCTGGTGTGTGAATAAAATATGTTGACATGGAAATAGGAGAAGTTGAGAGTGTAAAATTCTTGGGATTACAACTTGATAATAAATTCAGTTGGGAGCAACATACTAATGAACTGCTAAATCATCTAAACAAGTCAGTGTTTGCAATGCGAATGATGACAGACATAGGAGATATAAATATTAAAAAAAAAACTGGCATATTTTGCTTATTTTTACTCCATTATGTCATATGGCGTCATCTTTTGGGGTAACTTCACAAACAGAGAAAAATTTTTTAGAGTACAGAAGCATATAATAAGAGTAAAGAGTAGTGTAAATCCAAGAACATAATGTTGAAACCTATTCAAAGAATTGGGCATATTAACCAGAGCTTCTCAGTATATTTATTCCTTAATGAAGTTTGTTGTAAATAATACATCTCTTTTTCCAACCAACTGCGTAGTACAGAGTATCAATGCTAGGAATAAGAATAATATATATAAAAATTTAAAATCACTTACTCTTGCCCAGAAAGGAGTCCAGTATTCAGCAACACATATTTTCAATAAGTTACCAGCAACCATTAAGAGTTTAGTTTCAGACAAGGCACAATTTAAACATAATTTAAAAGAATTTTAGTGGCCAACTCCTTCTATTCCATCCACGAGTTTCTCAACAAGTGCAGTAGACCATTTTAATGAAAATTTATTATTCTTTAATTTTTGACAATACTTGGTTGTAACTGCCAAGTAACTACCTACTGTGTGAATGATGGATGTATGGAAAGCAGATGAAAGTCTTAAGTCTGTAAATAGTGGAAGTTTAGTTTTAAATCTTGTACATAATCTGATTGTTCTTAACTGAGAATCACTGAAATGAATAATTTACTTTAATTTTTGACAATGAAAAAAATGAAAATGAAGTCCCATGCTTCTTTACAGAGCGTAGGGGAACGATGGGGGAGACCCGCAGCGCCTTACTAGGCAAGGTCCTAATGGAGGTGGTTTGCTGTTGCCTTCCTCCAACCGTAAGGGAGATGAATGATGATAATGAAGACGAAACAACAACACCCAGTCATCTCGAGGCAGGAAAAATCCCTGACTCCGCCGGGAATCGAACCTGGGACCCCGTGCTTGGGAAGCGAGAACGCTACCACGAGACCACGAGGGGCGGAATACTTGGTTGTAATAGCCAAGAAATTAGCAAATGTCTGAATGATGGATTTAATGAAAGCAGATGTAAGTATTAAACCTGTAAATATTAGAAGTTTAAATTTATTTCATGTACATAATTTTACTGTTTGTTGACTGAGGATCATTAAAATTAATGAAACTCAAGTTTTTCTAGTTACATTTTTGATATGTTCCACGCCCAGGAGGATTCCCCCTTTTATGGGTCTATGGAATGAACAATTAATCTAATCTAAAGTAACACATCATGTACTTAACACTTGCTTTAATGTCTAGAATTCAATATTCTCCTTATACTTTAAACAAGTAACTGTTGGGGAATTCTTGTGAATGTCGTATTATTACATCAGTGGTTACAGATGTTACATAGTATGAATTTTATTCTTGCTTTACAAAATTGAGATGAAAATGGTTCATATTGGTTATGCTATGGTTGTAGGTTGAACATTGTTGCAGAATGATCGGACATGACAGACTGAGGATTTGGCTGATGTGGTGGCGTTGTGAGATGAGACTGGACCCAGGTGAATGATTAGACTTTGGGTAGAAAAGTTTGCCAATGAACAGTAGGCACAATAGGGTACTCATTTTTTCTAGTCTCTCATGTTTTCTCATACAGCATCACATTGTTGGATCACATGAAACAGTTGGATAGGGAAACTAAACACAAAGGAAAAATCACAGATCAAAGCTGAGCAATTTCCAAAAACACAAGAAACAACAAAATTATATTCCTGCAAAACTTGCTTGCTTTACTTAAAACTAACATTGACAAGGTTTTACAGAGTAATATATTGAAATCCTTTTTTACCACTACCTGTGGTAACATAAATTTTTGAATAATTTCAGATTGGCATCTATACTGGATTTATATTGAGCTGAGACCTTTATTTATGGATTCCAGAAGTGCTGATTAGATATTTTCAGTGATTATACATGTAGCTTGACCACTACATACAATGATCTTGTAATAAAGTGTTCACAACATAACAACATAAGAATTATTTGAATGAATAAACCTGTGTTACAGTTTCATTAGCTAACCATCATCATGCTAGTATCTTACAGAAAATGTATTTACCTTTTTTCTTAATTATTAAATGCAACTGTCTTAAAGAAATAAAGCACGTCATTTTGTTTCTTGATCTACATAGTTAAATTACTCATTATAATTTTACTGCTTATGCTCAACATTATTGTGTACTCACCAAGTACTATCTGACCATGATATTACTGCACTTGGCATTCCGTGTCTATTACAGAATACATGTGATGACATTACAGTAAACAAGAGCAGTGGCAACTAAGGAAAATGCAACTCACTGTGAGTGTTGTCAGGACAGCTGTGCATACGCTATCAAGTGGTCCTCTGTGTTCACATGAAATATCATGTAAAAAAGTCACAATAAGCTGACTGAAGCACCCTCACTCTAAGGTGTAATAATATTGTGGCCAACTAATAATTAGTAACTAGTAACACTGCAGGGTTTGTTTGTTTTTAAATCATCTTACAACTATTATTTACATAATTATATATATCTGCTAACAAGTTTAGTACTCCAGTCAGAGCAGTGCCTAGCAATATAACGCATTTCACCGAAATAATTGATAAGTCAGATCAGTACTCATTTATCCATCACTGTTCTAAACTTTCTTCTGGTATGTTTAATTCTTTCTAATATGACTATTTTAAGTCTCTGCTTAATTGTCTGAAATATCATCAACTATTTTATCATTATCACTTGCTAATTAAGATTCAACTCATAACTAACAGTTAAATTTAGTACTAAACATTTATTCAGTGAGGGCAATCTTGTTTTTCAATTGTGAAAGTATTTCTTCAGATCATGATGGGCATACAACCCCTCAATCTTATTGGTTCTAGGGTGTGTCAGAAAATAACTCCCCTCATGTGGAATTCCTGTAATCTTAGAGGGACCCATGTATAACAGCTACCATTTGCAGTTTTTCTTTCAAAGAAGTGACAGCTTTTGGTGAGTTTTCAGCAAAATATAATCTACTATGTGGTACTTCTGCACTTGTCATAATTCTCTGCCATAATAGATCTTCCTTAGAGTTGCTTGTTGAGTAAGTGAAGTTAAAACTCTCCTTACTTTTTCCTTCCAGGAACTCATATCTCTGCATACAAGATGAAGAGATCAATCCATACAGTGCTCTCATTCACATTATTTATGAGTTCTATTGGTGTAATTCATGTATTGTAAAGTGGCAGACTGTCAGAACATCTCCTCATAAAGACTTAAATATTCTAATAATCTAGCTTGATTATTGTTTGCATATGTCCTAATGAACCGGCTGAATGCTCAAAAAATACATTCTGGCAAATTTCCTTGGGGATGAAAGCATGATATAAGTATTTGTTTAATGTTATTTTCTTGAACCCCAAATAAAGGCTGTAGTGGCAGACTGACCTGTAATGTAATCTAATGTTTAAATTTGCGCCATGTTTAAACACACTTTGCCACATTTAATGCACTTCTCATCATAAAAACTAAAACTGAAAGTTAAATTCAAAAAACTAGGGTTACTATGCCAGGAGTCAGCTAGTTAATACATATATTAACCATAATAACTAGTCATTCTAAACATTATTAAAAACTGTTGACATATTCAGAGTGTGATCAATAAGTAGTAGGTATGAATTTCTGTAATGCGAATGAAGCAGTGGAGGGGGTTCGGACCACCTGAGTGTGATAGTGGGGAGCCTTCTGGAGAGAGAGAGATATTCAGATATTTTTTCCAGTCACCTGCAGGGAAGCAGAGAGTGAGCATGTCAATTTTTTGTGGTCTTTCATTCAGTAGTGTGGTAGCATTTCAAGATGGTGAAAAATCTCGAGCAGCGCTATGCCATCAAATTCTACATGAAAATCGGGAAAACCACCATGGAGACCCTTGGATTGATTAAGGACACCTACAGGGATATGCCCTGAGCCACTCAACAGTCTTTGAGGGCACAAGCTGTTCTGGAGGTGCAGGAGCTCCTCGAACATGACTGGCATGCTGGTCGCCTATCAACTTCAAGGACTGATGAAAATGTGGCCAAAGTGAAGGTGCTTCTGAACTCCAACCAGAGCTTAGACATTCGTCTACTGGTTGATGAGTTGGAGATTTTATTTGATACCACCCAGAAAATTGTTACCAAGGATTTGGCCATGAGAAAGGTGTGTGTCAAGTTTGTGCCAAAAATCTTGAGTGATGAACAAAAATTGAATCATGTGCAAATTTACTGGGAAATTCTGAACTGTGTCCACGAAAACCCAAATTTTCTTCACAATGTATTTACTGGTGATGAATTGTGGTGTTTTAAGTACAAACTGTAGACCAAACACCAGAGCACTGACTGGTACATCGCCAATTCCCCGCATCTGAAGAAAGCCAAAATGAGCAAGTCAAGGTTCAAAACCATGCTCATCTGCTTTTTTGGCCATCATGGTGTGGTTCACCATGAGTTTGTGTCACCTGGACAAACTGTGAATGCTAAATTTTACATGGAAGTGCTTGAAAGGTTACACAAATGCATCCTCTGAGTGTGGCCAGACATCACCACTTGTTGGAAACTGCACCATGACAATGCGCTGTGCCACTGCATGCTGCAGGTGTTGGAACACCTGGCCAAGGGTTGCCACATTGCCTCACCCTCCCTAAAGTCCAGATCTGTCACTGGCGGACATCTTCCTCTTTCCCCGGCTCAAGCGGGAACTCAAGGTACACCAATTTGGCTGCATAGAAGATATTCAAAATGCCGTGACGGCATCTCTAAAGAGGACAACGGAAAGCGAGTTCCAGAAAGTGTACATGCAGTGGAAATCACATTATATGCATTGTTTCGAAGCACAAGGCTGCTACTTTGAGGAATACTAAGGGTTTGTACCAGTTAGTTCAATAAAAAAATTTAAATTAACTCAGTCTCCTACTATTTGTAGATCATACCCTGTATTTTCACAAGTAATGCATATTAAACAATTAAAGATTACTTAGAGAACCCAGAGTAGTGGATGGTAATGAAAAGGGATAACTACAGCATCTTGTCACATTTCAGTACTTGATTATGTTTTACTGCTTTCACAGTGATCATGTATCAAGACATGTAATGCATGATAGTAATGTCTGTTGACGTAGTTTTTCAGGTAGAAAGTAGTACACAGCTGAATATGGAGTCCTGAATTTAGCCAAGGGCACAGCAGCATCTTCTCAGTCCAAGAGCCATCAATGGGTATCTTAGTGCTAGTGGTAGTGAAGAGCAGAACTACATTTTACACAACAAGTGACTGGAGGCAATCCAAGAGTCATCAGTGGGTGTCCTGAGTGTGTGGGCAGTGGAGAAGAAAAATGTGTTTTATATTGCAAGCTGCATGGGACAATTTGTATGTAAAATGAAAAACATTACTTGTTTAAGGAACACCAAATGAGACAGTGCAGCTGTTAGGACACTAACCTCATACTCGGGGGAATGGAGCTGCTCTGTCTGGCCATCCTGATTTTGGTTTTCCTGGATCACTAAGGCAAATGATTCCTTAATGAAGGTCACAGCTGACCACCTATTCTATCCCTGTAGGCTACCTGTCCTATCCTCTAAAAGCATGTCATGTATGCTTTGTGTTATACAGGGTGATTCTAAAGTCACTATATATTTTGTACTTAAACAAATTTATTAACCAATATGTAACGGCACTACAACTTATGTTACAATAGGACATAATTTCAATACGTTTCAATGTGACTACCTTGCATGTCTAGGCACACCCCTCCAGTGCTCCACTGCAGACTGAAAAACCTGCCCAAGCACATCTGGTGTAATCTCAGCAGCTGCGGCTCGAATCTGCTGTGTTAATTGTTCAATGCTGCGGATCTTCATCTGGCATACCTTAGACTCGATAAACCCCCATGCAAAAAAAGTCTAAGGGTGTCAAGTCAGGAGAGTGGGTTGCCCACATCCGTGCAGAGGCATGACCAATCCATCTGTCAGGGAATGCTTGATTCAGATAATCCCGAACAACAAGGGCAAAATAGGGTGGTGCACCATCCTGTTGAGAAACAACAGTATCCATAATCCCATCAGATATCAACTGGGGCTCCAAAAATTGTTCCAACGTATCTAGATATGTGGTTCCAGTAACAATTTGTTCTGCGAAGAAGAAGGGCCCGTACACTGTTCACCTCGTTAGCCCTAACCACACATTCACTTTCGCTGTGTCCCGTTGCTACTCCTGCAGCACACTTGGTTGTTCATCTGCCCAGATCCTGCAGTTGTGTCTGTTCACATGTCCACAGGTATGAAATGTAGCTTCATCACTGAACAAGACATTTTGCATCAAATTATCATTTTCCACAGCTTGTAGCAGGTCATGAGACATAGCTTGTCTGGCTGCATAGTCCTCCACTTCAAGCTTACGTACAACCTGAATATGCTACACATGTTTGTGCAGCTTGTAATGAAGAACTCTCCATACAGTGGTTTGAGGAATACCAAGCTCCATACTATGTCTCCTGGTAGATGCACAAGGGCTACGTGTGATCGCATCCTGCACACGTTGCACGATGTCTGGCACTATGGCCGGCATCCCTGGACGTTCTTCATCTGTAATACTACCAGTATGCTGGAATTTATTGACTAGGGTCTTGATAGCAAGCCTGATGGGGCCTGTTTTCCAGAATCGATGGGCAAAGTCTGTCCGCACCTGTTCATACGTCATTCCACGAAGACGAACAGAAACAACTGTGTTTCGTTCTTCTTTGGTTAGCATTCTGTCATAGTACCTGCAAGAAACAAATATTCCATTACTATATCACTGAAATGTACAGTGACTTACTCTATCACTGAAATGTATAGTGATTTTAGAATCACCCTGTATTTTGGCCCATTGATGGCACTGTATTATATTGACAATTTCTCTGTCATTCTGAGGTGATCCTTGGATGAATAAATAAATAAATGAAACTTAATTCATTGTTCTCCTGAAACACACAGGATGAGTTAAAAACTAAGTTCAAAACATTTCAACAGAATTCTCCAGTGCTCACCCTTAAAAAATCAGTAGTCAGCCAATTGCCTGCCAATAGTCAGTCAGCATAAAATTATGAGAAAATATGTCAGAGTTGCTTTAACACAATATTTTACTGGTTAATGTTTATTTATATGAACATTTAGGAGAGACTGTCACATGATGATTCTTTGAGTTCAGTGCACATTAAGTGAAACCAGTTTGAGTAATATTCGCATCCAATGTTTTTCAGATTGTCATCCTTGACATCACTAATCTCTTCTTCATCACATTCTCCATACTTTTGGTTCATTTTCTTCATTCACTTCAATCTTGTGCCCTGTTTGTCTCCTTAGGCCTACTTCTCTTCCCCTTATTCTGGTTCTATGCTTTTCCTTTCCTTTCTTCTTCTCTAGTTCTTTTGCATTCTCTTACGAGAATATCATTATTGCCAAGTGTCAGGTGGTGATTTTAGAACACTTTTCTTTATCTGCTTTCTTATTTTTGTTTTAGTTTTAGATATAGGAACTAGATAATAAAGATAACTCTCAAAATTGAGTTTCTTTCTGCTTGTAGAGTGTGTAATGTCAGGCATAGATTGCATAGGTGATCCTCGAAGGGGATATGGAGCAATCTGATGGTGTACTGACACCATAATGATGGTATATTACTGTTTCAAGATATAATTTTGTTGCCTCAGAGGTAGAAGAATGTGCGGTATCCAGGGTGTTAGGAACGTGAGTCAAACTGCTCAGCTGCATAACTGCGGAACTGGAAGCAGACATGGAAGCTGAGAGTCCAATAAATTCAATATGTTGTGTTGAAGAAAAGATAGTGGGGATGGTAGAAACCAAGGGAGCAAGTATTTCATTAGTTAGTTTTGTGTTCCGTGGATCATTCTGCATGATAAATTGTAATGATGTCGAATGAGTCCTTTTACATTCACATCACAAATTAATTTGTAAATATGCTTGAATGCTGAACATTTATCAGTTTTTTAAATATACAGATGTGAGTTAGTAATTCCTATCCACTACCTTTTAGACATTACAATAATATAAATTCTTAATTCTTCTATGGAACAGAATTAGCTGACAAGGAGGAAAATTTTCAGGGTTTTTTTTTTTTTTTTTTTTTCCCCCCTTCAAGTTTTACTTTGCTGTCTGTCAGACACTTTACATCACTAGCTAAGTAATCAAAATTTTTTTTGTGGCATTGTGCATCCCTTTTTGTGCTAAAGACAACCTTAACACTGAGTAATGAATGACATTCATTTGATTCAGTAGGCTTTGCTGTGGGAGAGCGTGGGACCAGAAAGAAACAGAGAAATGCAGATTTCATTAGAATGTGTTTAGGGAAAGTCATTGATGATTGTTGCAGAAACTGGATCATCAGTGTATTGAATGGTCGCCATTCCTTGAACACTATACAACCCACACTCTGCACTGATACTGATGAGGTCTGGATAAATAACTAAATGTCCTAAGTCAGTTAATTTATCCACAGCAGGCTCTTCAGTTTTCAGTTCCTCCTTCGCACGGGTAATGTATTCTAAAGTGACATCAGCAGTTAGTCCTTTCTCTTCCAAATCATGTTTCAAATTCTGAATAACTTTCTCAGCTTGAACAACTGGGAACTGACGGACTAGAACATGCATTGATACGATGAAATGGTGCACTGATAATGGCTAGGCACTAGCCAAAATCTGGATCTGCTGAATAAAACAAGCAAGAAAAGGATGACTGATTGCTGTGCTCTAGCATTTGAAAAAAATGACTTTTTTTATAGGATGGGTTTTACTTAGTCAAAGGGTCGGAAGAGTACAAGAAGTAAGAAGTTAAGCACATTTTGTAAATGTGCTGGGTCATACAACAATAATCCTTTGTAGTCGACAAAGTAAAATTTGAAAATAAACTGAGAAAGTTCCTCTTTGACAATTCCTTCTATCTCATAGATGATTTTCTATTGTTGTAATGTGTGAAAAGTGGTATTTGGAAATCACTAACTCACATCTGTATAGTATTAATAACAATAATAATAATAAAAATAAATAAAATGAAGAAAGACTCATAAATATTCAGCATGTAGCCATATTTACAAGTTACTTTGTAATGTGAATGTAAAATGTTTTGTTCCACATCATTATGGTTTATTGTGCAAATGATCCAGGGAATATGAAACTGACTAATACAAACTGCTGAATTATGTGGTTTATTGTGCAAATGATCCAGGGAATATGAAACTGACTAATACAAACTGCTGAATTATGTGTGGATTATTATTACTGTGTGCTTTTAAATAAGAATGTTTTGTTGCTAGTTTTTTATCAGTCTGAGATACATCCAGCAACTTGGAGTGAGACTGAAAAAGAAAGTGGTGAAGTTTTGTGAAAGAAATAATGTTATGTGCGGCTTCAGTGAGTGCAACAAAACAATGTTTCAATGTGTGTAATTTATCATTTAAACTGAGGTGGAACTTTTTTATGGCCACTTAAAGTCACCATTTGTCTTCCAAAATACTGAAAGTACTCCTGGCCTCCAGGTCTAGGCTCCCCTCTACAAACTGTCATATATGTGCCTGTGGTTAAGACGCTGTGTTCCCATTCAGTAGGAGTGGGGCTCAACCCTCTGTCTGGCCATTCTGATTTATGTTTTCTGTGGTTTCTCTAAATTCCTTAATGTGAATCCTGAGATGGTCCCCTTGAGAAGGCCTTGGCTGATTCCCCACCCCTAGCCTTGTGCAATCCAAGCATGCTGTTGAAGCCAGAGGAGAAGCCAAGTCTTACACTAAAATTATTAACATAAAAGGCTCTTCCCCTCTGTACCTGTTGATGCACGTGTGGATTTTTCGTTGCCCATATTCTACGGATTGAGATGTCCTGGAAGATGGAAATGGGCTACATCTGTCCACAAAATATTCCATGGCCATTCCTTGTCCACTTCCATGGTAGGAAGACATTCCAGAGCAAATGTTTGTCTTGCTTGCAGGTCAGCAGGAAACAACTTCTGAACATGGGTGATTTTGTATGGATAGCAATGCAGGATGTTTTGTAGGATTTTATGCACCATGTTAGCAGGTTATGTCCAATGTTCGGGCAATGCCCCTTGCACTGCATGTTTGCGTACTACCGCTTGACCCCTCCAACAATGCTGTGACCACATGTTCAATAGATGCTGGATCAAGTGCTTTCCTCCCTCTGACACAGTGCACTTAAAAAGATGTTGTCTTTTCGAATTTCGTAATCATTTTCTTCAAACCCTTAGCAGACATCGAACCAATGCCTTTTCTCATAACCTTGGGTATCTGGGACTACTTCAGGGTTACTGGTGCACAGTCACCATTCTTGTAAAAGAGCTTTACCAGCAGTGCATGATCCTTCAGGGAGACAGTCATCTTGGGCATCTCTGATGCAAACAGAGAAACAGCCCTACACTGCGTGTCTGATGGTTAGCTTATTTTGATTCTTATAGTGCATTCTATTGGTCAAATTTTTGTCTTGTTTTGTTCCTTGATGTTCCCAAAATGCCAATAATATGCTGCACAAATATGACGTTATGCTGAGCAGTGGTTCTCTTTCTATAGTGTTTTGAAACTGAGCTTTAATTATGGATACCCCGTATACCAGAAATTGTCAAGCACAATTTGTGAAGTAGGAAATTTAAATTTGGTTCTTATTTTTGTGCAAGTGAAACTGCTGAAACATTACAGTGGTTGTTAAATTTATGGCAGAAAAAAATACAGATTTATTTTTTGCATGTGTAATGAGCCCCTAAAAAATAAAACTAATGCAGGTGCAACAAATAATATTAAAGCTGTTTTTCTTTTCTGATTCTGCAGTTTCTAGGGACAAAGTATGTAATACTATAATAAACCATAAGATTTGAAGCAAGTGTGGAACAGCTCACTAGCATTTTACACACAGTTTCTACGTATTTACTAAGCACTACATTTCTTCATTCCTTCCATTCCTGGAAGCCTACATTCCAATGTAACAAGTTCTGAATATCAAAAAGTACTGTACCTTCAAGCATTTCATCCATAAGAGAGCAAAATAATGTGTGTGTGATAATACTTTAAGCTGTCATCACAAAAGTACTCAGAGAGACAAACCAGTGCTCTTTTAGATGGTATTTTATATTTACAGTTTTTATGGAATAGCTGAAAATGTTTAAAACAGTTGTATTAACTGTTCACTAGATGCAAGTACGTGTCTGACATGGGAATTTGTAGCAAGAAGAGTTAGCAGCTTCAGATTTCATTAAAAGTAAAATTAGATTTGAGTTAATAGCTGAGCTTTATGACTATTTATCAGACATTTGCATAGTTAGCATGGCCTGGTGTGTGGCACTGAAAGGGTGCAGAAACTCTGAGACTTAAATTCCTGAAATATACATGAATTTATCACACTAAAATTTCTGCTCTCTTCATGATCTATGTGAATGAGTAAATGTGTACAGCTACAGTGTTATTTCTGGTATTAATTAATGTTATATGATGTTATAAGAGCTCGTGTTTCACTTATGTGTTGTAGGTATTTTTCTCTGCTTTTGTGCACATACAGTGTTATTTCTGGTATTAATTAATGTTATATGATGTTATAAGAGCTTGTGTTTCACTTATGTGTTGTAGGTATTTTTCTCTGCTTTTGTGCACATTCTGTCTGAGGTATATGTTGGGCTAAGTGTGGTGTTGGGATCACAGCAACCGATGTTGTGATATTGGAACAAGTGAAGAGAGTTTGCATTGCCAACTGCAGCTCCAAGGAATACACCAGACAGAAGATTGCTTGAACTCTAATGAACAATGCTGTAGAATAGGACATCAAGCTTTGATGTATATTTTAAGCAGTCTCTTGTCTGAAGTCTCTAGATTGACCCCTCTTATGGTAGCATCACAAGAAACATAGTATGTTGTATGACTGTATCTGAAGACAAAGTACTTTGTGAATGAGAACTCCAGTCATTTGTGTGCCACTACCACAGTATTACATAAATATTGGTGACAGAAAATTTTCAAACAATGACAAGTAAAAAGTTTCAGAAAAAAAACATCAGTCACATCAGATCATAGAAAAGTAGCTTGGTCGAGTTTACAAGTATTCATCCTCTACATCACATTTATCTGATCCTGATTGTAAATATGGAACTGGTTACCAGTTCAAATAAACTGGAATGGGACCAAGACTGTGAATTTTGCACTTTTGTAGGCATCAAGATCACCTGTCTCCATAGATCAAGTGACATTTCATGAAAGTGGATACATACAGAAATGATGTTTGAATTTCATACTTTACAGATTTTTTATTTTTCTTTATATGATTGCAACCATAATGCACTTTACACCAATTGCCTCTTTGTGACAATCAAATTATCACTTGCAATCCTTGCACAGAATCTGCTACTGGACACGGAGCGAGGTGGTGCAGTGGTTAGCACACTGGACTCACATTTGGGAGAACAATGGTTCAAACCTGCATCTGGCCATCTTGTTTTAGGTTTTCCACAGTTTCCCTACATCACTTCAGATAAATGCTGGGATGGTTCCTCTGAAAGGGCACAGCCAACTTCCTTCCCTAATCCGATGGGACCAATGACCTTGCTGTTTCGTTCCCTTCCACCACATCAACAAACCCACCAACTAATGTACAAACATCACCTACACATATTGTGTAAAGAGAAATTAATCTGACCATGATAAAATTATTTCCATTAACTCATGGTAATCACAATGCTTGTTTGAAACTCCCTTATGCTTCCACAAACAGCACTTTACCATCCCCCATGCCTACACTGCTTTCCCTCCCCCAGCCTCCTTCTACTGTCTCCACCCAGACTGCTTCTCCTATCATGCACTGCCGGTCACAGTCCGGCCTCAGCAATCAAGGACAGTGGTGATCCGTGTGTGAGTTGCATTTGCATTATGTGTAAGGGTTTTTACTTTGTCTAATTCCAATAACGACCTTTTTGGCTGAAAGCTTTTGTGTTTAATAGTCATTTTGTTGTTTCTATCTGTGACTCATCTCCACTATACGGCAAGTAGCAATCTACCCTATTCATAATATTGTCATCATCATGTATATTTTTACAGTAGCATACAGTTTACCTGTAATCCTAATAAAAAAAATATGGATATGCTATGAAAAACTAGGGAGGTGAAAGCCCTATCTGCAAAGGCTTTACAACAATCTATTTGTTTCATTCACTAAGGGGACTTACTAAAAAAAGTAGAAAGTGAAGTGATACGTTATGTTGGAAATTGTGGACCTTTGAGATAACTTCCATTTCACTGCTAATTGTTTTCTTGTCAGCCAGCAAATGGCATCATGGTTTAATGAATATTACTCATGAACACTTGTATGAAAAATGGAGCTTAACTAAGTAGATTCACTGAGGATTCCAGATTCTTCAATGTTTCAGTAACGTAAATTCCATACTGCAAATAACCAAAATGAGGATCAGCACCAGTTACCGCAGCACATAAAAGTATTGTATTTTCAATTACCAAACATTTTCACTGTCAGTTCATGAAGAACGTCCACCATTTCTAATTCAGTCTGCAGTACAGCCACCCAATAGACTGGCATTTATGTCAATGAAAGAGTTTCATTCGCAGTCCCTCACCAGCTCACATATCTTTCTGATGCACTCCAGTTCCTTGCACACATACTTTCATAGCTTTTCTGAGTAGTCCCTAGCCTCCGCCTACATTTCGTACCATAACAATTTGATCTCATTTTTTCAATATAGGGAAAATTCACTGTGTAATGTTGAGTTTTAAATTTACTTTTTTCATGTGCAGTTACAGCGTACTGAGATAATCTCACTCCTCTTAGAGTATACACACTTAGAAATATTCAGTTTAGCTTATCTTGACAATTGGTTGTAATATAGCCAGCCAACACCAAGGAATTCACAGACATCATAGTATGTTTCTGTTTTAATCTTATGGATGTAACATGTTATTCATTGATGTAAATACAACTGAACAAGTATATTACTCCCATGTCATGAACAATTTTAATCTTATTTCTAGAAAATTATATTAATACTCTGAACTGCATATAAACCACTAGAAAGTTTTGCTTTATATTTCTTGTAGCTATGATGAAACAAGTAATAAGTAACCTGTCGGTACTTCAGTTATCAGTAAAAATGACTCACTGTAAACAAAACAATACATTTATGACAATAGACCTGTTGCTCAAAGAATATTCTATCCAAAAAATATGTAAATCTATGAAAGGAAGAAAAATGGTAGAATTTTTATATATTGGCATCAGCCTTCCTGGCACCATAGCTCAACAAACCAATGAAAAAAGGAAGTATCATGATTAGAGCTTTGATGCACTGAAGGACTGGAATTGCAAATTTGTGCAATTAACAAGTTCAACTATGAAATCACCTAATAAGGCACGATAGCTTCAGTAACTGTGAAATTGAGATTGTGCTGTGTGATGTCCTTTTGTTACACAATCAGGACACAGAGCATGTGACCTCCTTAGCAAATCAGAACACAGAATCAGAGCACATAATCAACACACAAATGATGACAAAATTTTAAGCATGAAACATGAATAAGATATGTATTACAATGTAATACACAAAATGTACAGTACCAAGCAAAACAATGATGTAACATAATGTTGAGGTATGTGAAGGTGTCAGTTTTCCCAAAAAGCATGTAATTTTAGTCACTAGTCATGATTGCAGTATTCTGTGGAAGAACTAGTGCATCACAGTTCTGCCGGGAGTGTGAAGTCTAACTTCTTCAACAAAAAACTGATGATGAGCTTGATGTAACATAAACTCAGCTAGGTAGCTCATGAAATGCTTGGTCTTTCTACTGTATCGTGGGATGGCATCTCTGAAGTCCCATCACATTCTCTCCACATTTCATGTGTAAACGGAATGAACTTTTGGATGTACAAAGTTCAGAGTATGGTGCATCTAAGGTGCTAAAAACCTTCAGTACTTAAGAGTGTTATATGAACTGAGGCAATCATTAACAATAATCACTCCAGGGTTGATCTTTTGTTTTATTATTCTGAACAACACTTCCTTGTCCAAAATTCACAGGGCTCAAGGAAGCATTTTTTCAACCCTTGCTGAATTCCACTGAACACCCAATTTCCTACAATTTCATGGCCACAGTTGTGTTTTCTTTTCCCAAATTTCGCCTTGTCTATTTCAATAATGACTCCTGATTACCCTAACTGTTGTGAATTGTTCATTTCCCACTCAATACACACTTAAGAATAGAAGGAAGCCAAGTCTCCCCATCTTTGTATAACACACGGAAACCCACATGGTGCAGAAGTCTGAGATTATCTGTACTACCATTCATGAATCACCAAACCAAGTACCATTCCAACAACTGTGTTTGAATGTGCACTGCACGTCAACCATGCTACAACCCTTTTGTACCTGATACCATTGCCAGCAATGGAAGGAGTCCTCATTTGGTGAGAAACTGCATGGTGCAAAGCATCTAGGGCATTCTAATGATTGTGGAAGGACATTGTGGACCACCAACCAAGACCATCATTCAGCTTTCATTAGGCTACAAAAAGGAACTTCATCCACAAGGCACTTGGGGACTGTGTGTTTGTGTTGTCCTCATGATTTCATCATCATCATCATTTGTGACAGTGACTAAATTGGATTGTGAAAAAATTGGACCATGTAACAATTGGGAATTTGTACGGGTGCTGATGACAACGCATTTGAGTGCCCCACAAACCAAATGCCATCGTCATCATCATCCAGAAGCAGTCACAGAATTCCATGTTGGAGACTGAACTATGATTAGATAAATGACAGTCACCTTTGAATGGGACCAAATTTTGTAAAATGCCACAGTACTCAATATGGTATCCACACATGTCAAACAATAATGTAACACTTGACTCATCCAGAGTGACCACTAAAGGTGTGCTGCCAAGTAATCACAACAACTCTGCTAAAAAATGAGCATTTTCATGAAAACGGAAATTTATAATTTTGGTTATAATGAATAGTTACATCTGTCAGTTGAAGTTATGCCCTTACTTTTCTGTCCATCCACACTAGCGGAAATCGTGACATATTTGCAAAATAGCTGATTAATCATGACACACAAGGTTATACATTTCATTGCTGTGCCATAAGCAATACATAACTTTATCACGACGGTCAAGTGTTTAGCTTTCACATTGGTAGATTTTGCCAAGTAACAAACAAAGACATATCTTCCGATATAACCTAGACTTCTGGCTATGCCACAAATCACTCTGTCACCACAATCAGATGATTTGCTACCACATTCATTGGCTTTTGCAGCTCACAATCAAACTGTTGAATTCCAACCTAACCGAGACCTCTGGCTAAGTCGCATTCCAACTTATCCTAGACCTCTGGCTATGCTACAGATCAGTCTGCCACCACAACCGTATTTTTTTGCTTTCACATCCATTGACTTCACCAACTCATAACCAAACTGTTGCGTTTCAGTCTAACCTAGATCCTTAACTACGCTACAGATCAATCTGTCACCACAATCTCATTTTTTTCATTCACATTTGTTGGCTTCACCGACTCACAACCAAACTGTTGCATTCCGATATAACGTAGACCTTTGGCTATGCTACAGATCAGTCTGTCATCGTAACCAGATTTTTTGCTTTCACATTTGTTGGCTTTAAGAGTGGCTGTAATAACACCTAAGAGTGTACTGTAGCAAGTGCGATAGTTGATTGAAGCAACCCATTATAGTTCCTCTGCGGTCATTATTGCATCGGATGACAGACGAGATGAAGAAGAGTGTTCACATAAATTTTCAGCCAAATCCTTTTTCAGAAAGGAAGCAACATTCATACATTCATACACACAAAACTCACGCCCACATCACCGCTTTTTCCAGCTGTTCTAGCCAGAAACATTTTTAAAGGGGGAGGAAATGTGAACAACGAATAATAATTATCGGTGAGAGAAATTAAGGACATGAGATGCTGCACCCCCAATCAGCGCTGTTACTTAGCTGTGTGTTGTGTGGGAATGAGACCTTTGATACAGTGTGGCTTGGATGTCTCTGCGCTTGCAATTTAGAATGCAATCTAAAACACAGGAAAGGAGAGAAAGAATGGGCAGTCAGCGAAGTAAGGCAAATCTAAAGTCATATGACAGAAATAAAACACTACAACAAAAGTAAACAGTGCAACAATAATGTATGTAAATGGAAGAAAATATTGCTTGATCGGCTCCACTTTCAATGTGATTCTTTTAAACTTTTGCTTACAGGGCCCTATTCTGTATCGTTCATACCAATCGGTGCAGTAGGTTAGCCTCGGCAGTGTTCTTTATCTGAAGTTACTATTCTGTAAACTTCTGAGACCTGTTACCGATCAATCCTCCTAACGATTTTACGACAACTATACTGAGACGTTTTGGATTTCGGTAAGGCCCTCTTAATCGGTTAGGTGTGATTTACATACCCTTAGAATTTGTTATTTTAAACACGTTGAGCGGCTTTAGCTTCGGATTTAGTGATTGTGTTATAGAAGAATCACCAGGAATGTCCGGGTGGAAGAGTCCACAGTAGACGGTTTTCCTTTTGTTAGAAATATGGTGCGTATTGTTGTTATTGTGAATGATTATAACTTAAAAGAACAGTTTGGTCAATAATCTCACAAAATACCTGTTATTTGTAAGTAATTAAGAGTTTAAAAAAATCATTCAATTTCAAAAGGTCGTCTCTGCTTACATATATCACACGAGTGTTAGCTGAAATTACCAGTGACTTTGCGTAGTTCTTTCTGCTAATGGTTTACTTATTAATTATCGAAACGTGTTTAGAACTTCTAAGTAACAATGCAAGGGATTTTTGTGAAGCCTTATAGAGGAAATGTTCCAAAATTTCATGCATTTATGGCTTACGCTTGCATCATTTGGCAACAAAGTCAGTCTGCGTCTCTCTCGACAGGAATTACTGGAATAAAGCAAGGGACAAAAGCTAGTTGTAGTAGCACAGTGGGTAAGACAATGGGCAGACGAATCAAAGGTCGTGGGTTCGCATACTCCTGTGTACTTCAATTACCTTTTTTGTCTTCATGTTTGTAACACATTTTGAGACTTCATTAATAGAAGAAGTTAAATATTTTTCTGATATATTCGTTGTTATTTACACGTAAAAGCGCGCTTTCTCAGTAATGAGTATCTTCGATTTCGTGACTTCCATATGTGTAAAAAATGAAAGATGAAATGTTTGTGCATGAGGCAACTGACAGTGACATTTATACTTTTTCTTGTCACAAACAATTAACTATTTTTTTTCTGAATATGTAGCGATTTCCGAGTGTGTGGTCCGACAGGAATCTAAGAGCACAACTTAAATTACTGCGAATGAAACTAGCAGCAATCGTCTTTATACTTTAGCTTGTCACAAGTATTTATTTGCGAACGAATCCTTACCAACAGTCAACAGATTTGAAATATTCCCGCCACGATATTTTTAGACTATACCACCATATATGAAACATTTTGATTCATCAGATGCAAGTTATAAGTTACAATGAACTTATATAGCTGCACTCGCCACACACTCTCGAAAAGGCGTTTTCTTTTTTAAATTTAGTTTTTATGAACCAAATCATTCATGTATCATACAAGTCAAGATGGCGCCGAGTGTAAATTGTGGTTGTGTTAACTACCGGAACAAACTCAACATAAACGTTAAAAAGTGCTTAACATGTAAAAAATTTGATGTATATCGTGATGATATGTGTATCGCGTGTTTTGTTATTAAAGACGTTTCGGAAGGAAGACTTGGGGTGGCCAAAATTGCGAAACTGAAACCGCACATGGAGCTAGTACCTCGTCTGACGAGTCGCGAGAGCAAATACAAAGACTTTGCTACTGCAAATCGCTCGCCGTGGAGGGCATAACGTGCATAAACTGTAAAACTGTATACAATTTCGCATGTGTAAAGGCAGATCCAAGACGAAAACTATGGTGTTGCAGAAAGTGTAATGAATATGGCCTAGACAAAGCACTACAGAAGAGCGACTGCAAAGTCGAAATTATTGCTATGCTGCTAAAAGAGGTACACGCCCTGAAATGCAAATATACCAATAACAATCAATGTGAGTATAAAACAAACAGTAATCTTGTAATTGATAATGATATTAGAACCAGCGGTAACAAATATGATACCAACTGTAAAAAATGCGGGAAAACCGCTAAAAGTGGTATAGTATGTGTAAAATGTGACACAAAATTCCACTTTCGATGCGCAAAGGTGGACAGCTCAACGTGGAAGTGTAATACGTGTAGGCCTACCGATATACTAAGCAGGGCCGCTAACAAATAGATTTGAAGTGCTCGATGTAGACAGTAATGATGATGCTCTTGAAGCTCCTACAGAACATTCTCAATCATCGAATGCTGCAGTAATTCTTCCTGGAAGCTCTACCGCATCTGAACTTCAACAAGGAGATCGTCAAGTTCCGTGTGATGGTGCTGTTCCTCTCCCGAAAACCATCTGTCAACATAAATCACATTATGGTATTCCGAGGAAACTTGTGATTCTTGCCGATAGCCACGGTCGAGAGATTGCTTCTCGTATAAATGAAACTGCTGAAACTGTGAAGGCAACAGGATTTGTCAAGCTTGGAGCATCTCTCTCTCAAATATGTACGTATATACATTCAGAAGAAATCGGTAAGTTGTCATCCAAGGATTTCATTGTACTACTCGGTGGCTCTAATGACGTGTACCAGAATGAAACATCAGTAGCCTGCCAAGAACTAAAGAAGTGCTTGTGTTATCTAGGACACACAAATGTAATATATGTTAATATTCCACAGAGGTACGACTTACATCAGTCGTCTTGTGTGAACAGAGAGATCAAACTTGCAAATGAACAGCTCTCAAACGTATGTAAACAGTTTAAAAATGTAAATGTTCTAGATGTAAGTGGTGTTGGTCGAAGATTCCATACCTCACATGGGCTTCATTTGAACAGTCTTGGGAAAAAGTTCCTAGCACAAAAACTAATTGAAATAAGCACAGGGAACAGTTTTACTACAAATTCAACAGTAATGACAAAATTTGTTTCATCACCAACCACAGAAAAGAAAAATAGTGATTTTTTTCCACAACAACACATTCCAGTAATAGTCAATACTCAGATAAGATCTTTTTTAGGCTAAAGAACAGAAGAGAGCACAGTGTAAATGTTGTACCTTTTGATAATTTAACTTGTGTGAAAACTAACAGTAAGGAACCAGTTAAAAATACAATTGATAAGCTATATTGTTTAAAAATATTTCATCAGAATATAAGAAGTCTTTTGAATAAAAAAGAAGAGCTGATGCTTTCACTGCAAGAAACAGCTGACACATACGGAATTATTCCTGATGTGCTCTGCCTAACTGAACATCACTTGGAAGCCACAGAAAATAATCAGCTACATTTAAATAGTTATAAAATTGATTCTTCCTACTGTCGGAGCAATTTATGACAAGGCAGTGTGGCAATTTACACACACAATACTATTAGGTCACAAGTTATAGATGTATCTAAATATTGTATTGAACAGCACTTTGAATGTTGTGCAGTCAAATTAGAGCTTGAAACACAGTTCCTGATCATTGTAACAGTTTACAGGTCACTGCATGGGGGCTTAATTAAATATAATTGAAAATATTTTTTGTTTTTAGTAGCTGTATGACCGATTACGCTGTTTTGTAAACGGTTGGCCCTGACTAGTATTATTACGCTATCTGACTGCAAAGAACAACAGCAAGAATGAAATGAAATTTTTCGTTAACACAATTAATTAATTAAGTCCCCAGCAACTATGAAACCTACGAAACCAAAGCATAAGTATAACTGTTCTGTATGTGGAAGTATGACTCAACGGACATCTGGCACGGTTCTTCTTCAACAAGACAAGAATTTTTAAATACCAATTTTACTGACGTGATAAAAGAAAATTAGAAATACGATAATTGCGTAAGGAAAGCAGAATTACACTCTAATACAAGAACATACGCCAGATGCTTTGTTGACTGAACCTGTAATGACGCATTATTTAGGACACTAAAATAAAAAACAAACTGAGTTAATTACCTCATTTATATTGATGAAAATCATTCTAATCCTTACATTATATCTCAACCAGAACTCTCCAATATCACATCTCAGCAAGCACTGCCTAATAGCACATCTCAACAAACACTCTCTGCTACAACATCTCAGCACAGACTACCACGAGACCTCGACAGGCACTCACTACTACGAGCTCTCTCCAAGCACTGACTTCTACGAGTTCTTAACAGGCACTGACTACGACGAGTTCTCTCCAAGCACTGTGGAGGCGGCTTAATAATACTCTTTGGCGCAATCTCTGGCGCAGTGGCTCAGTGTAGCCACCTTTCATATGCCCCTCCTCCACAGGCCAGAATTTGATGGTATTTTTGCCAGCATTGGTGGTGAAAATACCACAAAATTCGTCCAGAAAAATACAGACAAAAATAAAAGATAATATTAATACCTAAATATCACATAATTAGTTAAAATTTTGGCTTTGCACTGACCTTTCAATAACCTAATATATAAAATACAGTAGGCAATACAAATTCTTTTCAGACATGTGGCTTTACATAATAGTTTGCACAATACATAAAAAATCTGTTTATACAAATGTTCACATAAAATACTTTCAATTGTTCAAAAAAAAAAAACAAATAGTTGATAATTCCAGCCCAGCAATGGTCAACAGGTGCAAACACCAACAAGTGACATCATTTCAGCAGAAACAGTCCATCAGTTGCAACCAGCAATGTTGTGAGCAGGTGCAGACACCAACAAGTGACATCATTTCAGTAGAAGCAGTCCATCAGTTGCACCCAGCAATGTTGAGCAGGTGCAGACACCAACAAGTGACATCATTTCAGTAGAAGCAGTCCATCAGTTGCACCCAGCAATGTTGAGCAGGTGCAGACACCAACAAGTGACATCATTTCAGTAGAAGCAGTCCATCAGTTGCACCCAGCAATGTTGAGCAGGTGCAGACACCAACAAGTGACATCATTTCAGTAGAAGCAGTTTCATCTGTGGCACCCAGTAAAGTTGAAGAGGTACACACAGCAACAAGTCACATTAGTTCAGTAGAAGCAGTCCATCAGTGGCACCCAGTAATGTTGAGCAGGTGCAGACACCAACAAGTGACATCATTTCAGTAGAAGCAGTCCATCAGTTGCACCCAGCAATGTTGAGCAGGTGCAGACACCAACAAGTGACATCATTTCCATAGAAGTAGCTTCATCTGTGCACCCAGTAATGTTGAGCAGGTGCAGACACCAACAAGTGACTTCATTTCCATAGAAGTAGCTTCATCTGTGCACCCAGTAATGTTGAGTAGGTGCAGACAGCAACAAGTGACATTATTTCAGTAGAAGCAGTTCATCAGTGGCACCTAGCAATGTTGAAGAGGTACACACAGCAACAAGTCACATTAGTTCAGTAGAATCAGTTCATCAGTGGCACCCAGCAATGTTGAGTAGGTGCAGACACCGGTAAGTGACATCATTTCAGTAGAAGCAGTCCATCAGTTGCACCCAGCAATGTTGAGCAGGTGCAGACACCAACAAGTGACATCATTTCAGTAGAAGCAGTTCATCAGTTGCACCTAGCAATGATGAGCAGGTCCAGAGAGCGGTCCATGATATTCACTATCACTAATCACACTGTTCATCAGCAGAAATTAATCATTCCTAAGTGTCACACATTATGTTGAAAAAGTGCAGGTAACAGTTCATAATATTTACCCTCACTAATCAGACAGTTCAGGCATGAACAATAGTTTGAATGCACATACAAATGCTTTTACACTAAACATACAAATCATAACAAACACACAAATGATGTCAGATAATTTTCATATTAACTATTACAAATACTCAAATATCAGTAAACCTATAATATTTATGGGTGTCAGTGCAAGCCACAACAAACAAATAAAATAATATTTAGGAGATAGGTGGGTAGGATTAGGAAAGGAAAACACACTCACTCATCTTTCATCCACATTAAGTACTACTGTGTAATTGAATGGTGTTAACTGTGTAAATGTAATTCTGTCAAAATCTGATGTTCATCATGTGTATCAAGTAGTAGTGGCAGCAATGTATAACAGTCAATAATAGTTAAGTCAACGTCATAGTCATCATGTCAAGACCAATGTTTGCCAAGCCAGATCAAATGTACTGTTGTTGAACAACTGTCAGTGAGCCAAGATATGCAAATACTTCCTCTCTTCAAAAAAAAAAGTATATACTGCTTAGTGATTTAACAAAGTGTGTGTATAGACTATCTTCCTTGTACTTTAGTGTTCTAGTCTGCTACCTTCATCCTCCTTGTTCCATAAGACCAACAAAAAAAAATGCATCTCACTTACTTTACCTCTTATCCACCAAAACTCCAATAATCATCAGCATCACATAATCTCAATACTTCAATAATACCTCTTCAATACGTCGATACATATAAACCTTATTGCCAATATATGCTCCTCACTTACTTTACCTCTTATCTACCAAAACTCCAATAATCATCAACTTCACACAACCTCAATAATACCTCAATAATACCTCTTCAATACGTCGATACATATAAACCTTATTGCCAATATATGCTCCTCACTTACTTTACCTCTTATCCACCAAAACTCCAATAATCATCAACTTCACACAATCTCAATAATACCTCAATAATACCTCTTCAATGCGTCGATACATATAAACCTTATTACCAATCTCATTTCACTTCCATAACAACTCTTTCCTCTAGTCAGTCTCCTCGAACAAATACAGATAAAATCCTAATGCAAACCTCATCATCCCATACAATCCGAAGACACATTGTCAACACACAACCTCTGTGTAATCCATCTGAGCCAAATCTTCTACTCATTATGAATTATAAACAAAAGAAATGCATACATGACCTCTAACAGACTTAGTTCGAATAACTCTCAGTAATTAAGTACGATTACGGAGTGTGAATAATCATAATATTTCACAGTGTGTACACCACTTCAAGAATTATGGCAAACAGATGCAAACATGTGGAGTATTTCTTGTGTCAAGTGTCACTTCCTATTTCAATTGCTCACGAAAAATGCAGTGTAATAATTGTCAATGGTCTAAACTTATTTTTGGTATGTCATGTCGTTAGCCTCCTTCCTATTAGCATAAATTTATACAGCTTCCATAAAACCTCAGCTCATGTGACTTCAACGAAGTTCTTTGTACCAATGTCGTTCGTCGAATTATAGCAGTTCATTTTCTTATCTTAAAAATATAAGGCACTGAGCGTAAGCAAAACAAGCAATAGCGAGTAAATATACCAGTAGAGAACAGAATGTCAACAAGTGTATGCAGCACAATTCTTACAACGAGGCTCTGCTAAGCGAACAATCTATAATTAATCCAATAGTGTGACCTAAACTCTCTGTTTGTACACAGTATATCAGCATTTTATACACCAAATTAAAGAGTAGTTATGACAACAAAACAGAAACGTGTAAATATGCAATCCACACGCATAGCAGCAAACATATGTTATCTAACATAATAAACAGGTCATTAGCATCATATCAGCATAAGCAAATAAATGTTCATATGTCATCTTAATAAGTAAACATGAAGGCGCAAGCAGATAAATCACAAAGTATAACTTACATACATAATCGCAGTCAGCACAATCAATCAGGTTACAATTATAATTTAAATAAATAAGCACAGCAGGCACATAATTAAAAAATATGACATCAGTGAAAAAACAGTGCAGCCAAGCGATGGATAATATACACAAGTTACAACCCAGTTCATTAATAATCATTGTCAAAATCAGTTAACGTACGCAAGCACGTCGCTTCACAAGTAATTTCATAGAACATGAAATTTAGCACAAAGTATGAATCACGTAATCGCGAGCAGCAAATTACGTCTAAAGTACGTACCTAAGTGGAAATATGTTACCTGAAAAATGAACTCAATTAATAGTTACCTTTTTTAGTTTATTAGTTTCTTCTTCGAAATTACATTCTTCCTGAAAATTTCTCGATAACAAGTCGTCTTAACGTCGGACACGCACAGAATTTACCTGAAGTTCTTAAATATTTTATAGAACCGTATCCTGAAAAATACTGAATGTTAATAACATAATTCATCAAGTCACTATAGCTTTATACTGAATTTAATCGGAGAAATTAGACGGTGTATTTGTTTATGGCTGTCAGTGCATTCGCACTGAGCGCTCGATCAGCTGTAGGCGCATGACGTAGGAAGCAATTGTTCGCGGTCAACGACTGCCTTGTGCGGCGCGCAGACTTGACTGTTGCTTTGCGTATATGCCGCCGCCAAAACACAGCGCGGTATCCTTGTACTCTCCGCATGTTTACATGTAGCTGTTAGTTTCTCACAAGTATGTCATTCCACAAAAATTTTTACGTTGGATATATGATGTATTCCTTTAGAGCGTCGAGATTTAGTTTCTCACAAGTATGTCATTCCACAAAAATTTTTACGTTGGATATATGATGTATTCCTTTAGAGCGTCGAGATTTAAGAGTTTCTACTTCGACAGTGTTATCATGAATAATTTTGCGAATTCTATATGGACCGTTATAAAGCAGAAAAAATTTGCGACACAAGCCTTTTCCTTTGTGCGACAAACGATGAGACTTAATTAACATTTTTTGACCAACTGACAAGATTTTTGAACGACCAGGACGCTTAGCTGATTTCTCTCTTCTAGCAGCCGCAGATGCAATATTTTGCAGAGCCATGTTGACAACTTCAGAATGCCGCAGTTTCCGTGAAGGCGGAAAAGGAACTATTTCAGAAATGCGATTTGTCGGTGCTTTGTTTTTTAATATCAATATAGGCGGTAAAGAAGTTGAATCATTAGGGAGTTCATTCAGAATGTTTTGAAAAATATGAAGATACTGATCCCAAGTTCTGTGATTCTGATGACAATAAGACGACACAATTTATTGATTTCCTTCATCCATCTCTCTGAAGCGTTAGATTGAGGGTGAAAAAGTGAAATGAAAATTGGTTTAATTTTACGACGCTGTAGAGTACGAAGCCAAATTTTAGAACGAAACTGTGATCCATTATCTGATATAACCTTATCAACATGACCAACTTCTTTAAGAAAATGTTTGATGAAAGCGTTAGATACTGAACGAGCTGTTGCTTTGCGTAAAGGTGTAAAACACACATATTTTGACGTCAACTCCACTGCTACGAAAATGTACGCAAAACCATTACTAGAACGAACCACTGGACCGAACAAATCGACTGCAAGCATCTCCTTTAATTTCGCTGGAATGATAGGAAACAACGGTGCTCTGTGAGAAACTGTTGGCGGCTTAGCCTTTTGACATAATTTGGATTTGGCCAGAACAGATCGAATACGTTTTTCCATATTACTGAAGTAGCAATTTTCTCGTAATTTGTGAAAGCATTTTCTGGGACCAAAGTGTGCATAACTGAAATGCGTATACCAAATCAGCTTATTAACCCACTCATCAGGAATACAAACTAACCAAGCAGAGTTGTCGACCGATTTTCGTTTAAAAAGAATGTCATTGCGGACTTAATAATGCTGTCTAATCGCCACGCTTTCCTTTCTCCTCCACTTCTCCTTAATGTCCTTCCAGATTAGATCCTTATTTTGCTCCTTAGCGATGTCCTGGAGCGAAGACGAAATAAAGTTCTCAAACGCAACACCTTGAATATACATCAAACAATAATTGTTTTCTATGCAGTCCTCTTCAGCACTTAGTTTCAAACCCATAGGTGCACGTGATGAAGCATCGGCAACAATATTTGAAGAACCCTGTATGTAAACAATACTAAAATCAAATTCCTGTAGGTACAACGCCCATCGTGACAATCTGCCGTGAGTTAATTTTGTTGACATAAGAAATTCCAGAGCTCGATGATCGGTATAAACCTTAGTATGTCTGCCAAACAAAAATGTGCGAAATTTTGTAAAAGCCCAAACAACAGCCAAACCTTCAAGTTCCGTAATCGAATAATTCTTTTCTGAATTAGAAAGAACACGACTTCCAAATGCAATAGTTTTGTGGACTACAACGCCGTCTTCTTCTATCTCTTGAAATAAATGTGCACCTAGGCCCTTGTATGATGAGTCCGTCGCCAAACAAAAATCTTTAGATAAATCCGGATGTGAAAGAAGTGGAGCAGCAACTAAAGCATCACGAAGCTGTTCAAATTCTGACTGAGCTTCCTCATCCCAACACCAATTAGATTTCTTTCCAGATAGTTCACATAAACGAGGTGTGGCCAAATCGTCCAATCTAACAAAGCGTCTAAGAAAATTACAGACAGCAAGGAAACTACGAACATCACGTTTTGTGGTAGGAACAGCATAATTACGAATAGCGTCTAATTTTTCTGGATCAGGAAGGATACCTTCTGTAGAAATAATGTGACCGAGAAATTTCACTTGAGAACGACCAAATTCAGATTTCTCTAAGTTCACTGTAATGCCAACTCTTGCAAAGATACGTAACAATGAATCCAAAATTTTGTTGTGCTCACTCCAAGAATGTTTAGCAATAAGAATATCGTCACACATGAAGTAATATTGTCACGAAGATAAACAGGTAAAATTTCATTTAAGCTACAAATGAACGCTGCAGAAAATATAGTAAGTCCAAACGGTAAATTCCAAAGTCACTTTTGGGTAAAATCGTCATATCCGGTTATTGTTTACTTACTCACTAGATAGATTGATAGTCGAAGAGTTGGTTTGACAGATGCAAAGAATAGTAAAAGAGTAGGCAGCGGTACAGAAAACTAAAAGAGAAATAGCACCACTACAGCTCGGGGCCCTATGCTCGCTACGGCACATATTCACTTAGAGTAGTGAATCCCCTGAGGACTTTAATAACTGCACATAATTTCCAGTTTGTGACTTAGAGGCAAATTTGGTGGAAGTGCGTACATAAATTGATCTAACCATGCACATGGATGTATGTCATTCTTAGAATTACGGAAGATCTTAAATTTCCGGACAGTCAAAAAGTGTTTATAGTCAAAATTTTCGCCTCGTGGCGACAAAGACCTACCGCGTCTGTCCCAGTCCGAATGTCGATTATTGTAAAGTACGCGCCCCTGGCGCTCTCTTGTTGCATCCCGTAAATGAAATAAATTATTTTCTTCAAACCCTTCTGGTATCTGTGATTCTAAATTTCCTTTGCCGTCTTTTCCTACGATTTCGCCTTGAATTTGTTTGACTTGCTTTTTTAATATCTCAAATTCCCTTTTCACGCGTTCATTAAATTTTCCCTGATTTTCAACACGCTTATTTATGTTCTGATACTCTTCGGTTTCTGCAAATGGTACTGGAGCTGTATCATCCGAATCTCTGTCCCCATGTAAACTAAGATTTGTCAGTTTATCTGAAATTTCCTCAACTCTTTCCGATAAGTCACCTAATTGTTCTCTCTGTTTATTTACGTCTTCCGTAAGTGTCGCGACTCGGGTTTCAGTATTGACACATTTGGTAGTTAACTGTTCATATTGTTGTGTTAAGTTATTTATTCTGTCATTTGGTACGGATTCCTCGATTCTCTCAAATATTTCTTCCTTATCGTTTGCACGTTGTAAATTTAACTCTGAAAATTTCTGTACTATCACGCGATCTCTTTCTTCCTGTTCTCTATCCTGTTCCCTTTGTCTGATTTCTACTGCAATTAATCTACACTCCTGGAAATTGAAATAAGAACACCGTGAATTCATTGTCCCAGGAAGGGGAAACTTTATTGTCACATTTCTGGGGTCAGATACATCACATGATCACACTGACAGAACCACAGGCACATAGACACAGGCAACAGAGCATGCACAATGTCGGCACTAGTACAGTGTATATCCACCTTTCGCAGCAATGCAGGCTGCTATTCTCCCATGGAGACGATCGTAGAGATGCTGGATGTAGTCCTGTGGAACGGCTTGCCATGCCATTTCCACCTGGCGCCTCAGTTGGACCAGCGTTCGTGCTGGATGTGCAGACCGCGTGAGACAACGCTTCATCCAGTCCCAAACATGCTCAATGGGGGACAGATCCGGAGATCTTGCTGGCCAGGGTAGTTGACTTACACCTTCTAGAGCACGTTGGGTGGCACGGGATACATGCGGACGTGCATTGTCCTGTTGGAACAGCAAGTTCCCTTGCCGGTCTAGGAATGGTAGAACGATGGGTTCGATGACGGTTTGGATGTACCGTGCACTATTCAGTGTCCCCTTGACGATCACCAGTGGTGTACGGCCAGTGTAGGAGATCGCTCCCCACACCATGATGCCGGGTGTTGGCCCTGTGTGCCTCGGTCGTATGCAGTCCTGATTGTGGCGCTCACCTGCACGGCGCCAAACACGCATACGACCACCATTGGCACCAAGGCAGAAGCGACTCTCATCGCTGAAGATGACACGTCTCCATTCGTCCCTCCATTCACGCCTGTCGCGACACCACTGGAGGCGGGCTGCACGATGTTGGGGCGTGAGCGGAAGACGGCCTAACGGTGTGCGGGACCGTAGCCCAGCTTCATGGAGACGGTTGCGAATGGTCCTCGCCGATACCCCAGGAGCAACAGTGTCCCTAATTTGCTGGGAAGTGGCGGTGCGGTCCCCTACGGCACTGCGTAGGATCCTACGGTCTTGGCGTGCATCCGTGCGTCGCTGCGGTCCGGTCCCAGGTCGACGGGCACGTGCACCTTCCGCCGACCACTGGCGACAACATCGATGTACTGTGGAGACCTCACGCCCCACGTGTTGAGCAATTCGGCGGTACGTCCACCCGGCCTCCCGCATGCCCACTATACGCCCTCGCTCAAAGTCCGTCAACTGCACATACGGTTCACGTCCACGCTGTCGCGGCATGCTACCAGTGTTAAAGACTGCGATGGAGCTCCGTATGCCACGGCAAACTGGCTGACACTGACGGCGGCGGTGCACAAATGCTGCGCAGCTAGCGCCATTCGACGGCCAACACCGCGGTTCCTGGTGTGTCCGCTGTGCCGTGCGTGTGATCATTGCTTGTACAGCCCTCTCGCAGTGTCCAGAGCAAGTATGGTGGGTCTGACACACCGGTGTCAATGTGTTCTTTTTTCCATTTCCAGGAGTGTATTATTGTGAGCATTCAAAATTGGTTGTACTTCTTCTCTGATTTCTTTCTTTAATTCATCTTTCATATTTTTGAAACATGTCCCTATTCGTAAGTCTAGCCGTGTTTCCAAAGTTCCCATCTCTGTTTTATATTCAGAATGTAAAGTTCCCATCTCTGTTTTAATTGTTTCTATCTCTGTTTTAATTGTTCCCATTTGTGATCCCAAATTTAATATTGCATCCATCAACTGCTCCATATTAACTGGTTCAAAATTCTTTTCGCCCCGAACATTTCCCGCAAAACCAGTTTCCTTCGTCATAGCTGTAAAGCTATCTGTGTTCGATACTATTTCAGAATCTTCGATCGTTAATCTCGTATTCTGTGAATTTTCTGATTGAGAAAAATTTTGAAATGGTTCCAGACTATTTTCCCAGCTTATTACATTGTTTTCCACTTCATTATTCATCACACTGTTCTCCTGTGTTGGCGAGTTCGCCATATCAACCATTTCGTCATTCTCACTATTCATCATTTTCGCCCTTTTCATCGACCGCGTAATCATTTACAAAACATAAAAAAAAATTCGTCACTGTACGAAAATTACACACAATGACTCTTTATCTCCAACAATACCATTTACATGCAGTGTCTCCCTCAAACACGATCAATCGAACAATTGAAATAATTGCACTAGATTGTATACAAGACAACAATTAAAATTTTTTAAAAAATACCATTAGAGGAATGACAATTACCAAATCTACACATGCAATACAGACTACAATTACTAAACTCAAATTGCTACAACAATACTACGGTCTACTATTTTTACAATCAGAAGAATTCCAAGGGACGATCCTGGCAGGGTCGCCACGTGCATGGGGGCTTAATTAAATATAATTGAAAATATTTTTTGTTTTTAGTAGCCGTATGACCGATTACGCTGTTTTGTAAACGGTTGGCCCTGACTAGTATTATTACGCTATCTGACTGCAAAGAACAACAACAAGAATGAAATGAAATTTTTCGTTAACACAATTAATTAATTAAGTCCCCAGCAACTATGAAACCTACGAAACCAAAGCATAAGTATAACTGTTCTGTATGTGGAAGTATGACTCAACGGACATCTGGCACGGTTCTTCTTCAACAAGACAAGAATTTTTAAATACCAATTTTACTGACGTGATAAAAGAAAATTAGAAATACGATAATTGCGTAAGGAAAGCAGAATTACACTCTAATACAAGAACATACGCCAGATGCTTTGTTGACTGAACCTGTAATGACGCATTATTTAGGACACTAAAATAAAAAACAAACTGAGTTAATTACCTCATTTATATTGATGAAAATCATTCTAATCCTTACATTATATCTCAACCAGAACTCTCCAATATCACATCTCAGCAAGCACTGCCTAATAGCACATCTCAACAAACACTCTCTGCTACAACATCTCAGCACAGACTACCACGAGACCTCGACAGGCACTCACTACTACGAGCTCTCTCCAAGCACTGACTTCTACGAGTTCTTAACAGGCACTGACTACGACGAGTTCTCTCCAAGCACTGTGGAGGCGGCTTAATAATACTCTTTGGCGCAATCTCTGGCGCAGTGGCTCAGTGTAGCCACCTTTCATCACCTACAGGAGACATTCAAAAATTTCTCTTTCAGCTAGAAACAGTTCTTACTAAACTTTATAGAAAAAATAGTAATGGCATCATATGTGGTGACTTTAACATAAACTTACTCACAAAAAATAACAACCAGAAACTATTAGAATCACTACTGTTAACCTTCAATCTGCTCCCCATGATCTCATTCCCAACAAGAGTATATGGGCACAGCAAGACCCTGATTGATAATCTGTTCCTAGATCCCACAAATTACAATGATGTGATGACACGGGCACTAACAAATGGTCTGTCTGATCACGACGGTCAAATGACAACCCTAAAACTTGCCAGCAGAAAAACAACACACGGCCATTGTAACCAAGTTAAACACGTTAGATCAAAGAATGCTGAACCTATTTGCATGTTCAGAAATAGTTTATCCCATGAACAATGGGAAGA
Source organism: Schistocerca piceifrons (assembly GCF_021461385.2). Taxonomy (NCBI): domain Eukaryota; kingdom Metazoa; phylum Arthropoda; class Insecta; order Orthoptera; family Acrididae; genus Schistocerca; species Schistocerca piceifrons. The sequence continues at coordinate 552,961,666 of NC_060143.1, forward strand.
AGCATACCAGACTGACACAGTGAATGAGAAGTTCACCTCATTCCTGAACTTATTCCTTAAACATTTTGAAGCTTCTTTCCCCCAAAGACAGATTAAAATCAAACCAACCTGTAGTAAAAGGAAAGAGTGGCTAACTACAGGCATAAAAATATCATGTAACAAAAAGAGAGATCTGTATGTACAACAGAGGACTAGTACAGACCCAGCAGTAAAGTTACATTACAAGAAATACTGTAAAATTCTAACAAGTGTAATAAAGAAGGCCAAACAGTTGCACTATGCACAAAAAATTAGCAACTCAAACAATAAAATAAAATCCATATGGCACATCATAAAAAGTGAGACAAATAGGAACATAAAACCTGACAATAACAAACACAAAGCTGCAGCCTCAGATTTCAACAATTTTTTTCTCTCTGTAGCTTAAAAAACAATGAACCATAATAAACAGGCTCCCACAGAAGCTATTGGACTACTTAACCACATGCAAATAACATCTAAAGTAGCACTTCATTCCAGAAGTACAACCCCTAAAGAAACTGAAAAAACCATAAAATTATTCAAAAATTCAGATTTCTGTGGATATGATGGCATATCAAGTAGGATTCTAAAATCATGCACAGACTTAATCAGTTATATGTTGTGCTATTTGTGTAACTAATCTATGGAAACTGGTGTGTTCCCAGATAGATTAAAACATGCAGTAGTGATGCCAATCCACAAAAGTGGAGCAAGGGATGAAATATCCAACTATCGGCTCATCTCCCTGCTGCCAGTATTCTCAAAGGTATTTGAGAGAATAGTGTATGGTAGGATGTATAGTCACACTACACAAAATGGCTTACTGGCTCTTACACAGTTTGGCTTTCGTAAGGGCTCCTCCAGAGACAGAGCTATATTTAACATAACACATGAAATTTTGGGTGAACTAAATTACAAAAGGTATCCAGTGGGGATATTTTGTTACCTTGCCAAGGCATTTGATTGTGTAGATCACAACACACTCTTAAAAAAGCTTCCACATTATGGCATTAAAGACAAATCTTTGACTTGGTTAGAATCATACTTACAGAACAGGAAGCAAAGGGTTGTCCTAAGGGGGACAGAAACAGCATTAACATCAGGCTGGGGAAATATAAAGTACGGAGTCCCACAGGGCTCAATTCTTGGACCATTAATTTTCCTGATCTACATTAATGATCTACCAATCACAATTAACAACAGAGCAAAAATAGTAATGTTTGCCAACGATAGAAGTATCCTCGTAAAAGGACCCAACTCAACAATGCAGGATACAGCCATGACAGTCTCTACTCAAGTACACAAATGGTTCACTGTGAATAGCCTAACCTTAAATATTTCAAAAACCAATATGGTACAGTTTCTGACAAAAAATAAAAAAATTAAAACTCCTGAAATACATGTTATCAATCACAAAGTTAATGAAACCACACATACAAAATTCCTAGGTATCCAGATAGACAGTCACCTAAGATGGAAAGAACAAATTGATCAGCTGGTCAAGAAACTTAGCTCATCGTGCTTTGCACTAAGAGCTCTCCATCAGTTAGTAGACAGAGAAATAATGTTGTTGTCATACTTTGCATATTTCCATTCTGTTCTCTCCTATGGCATAATCTTCTGGGGAAATGCTGCAGGTGTTGAAAAAGTCTTCAGAATACAAAAACGGGCAGTGAGACTAATATGTGGAGTCCCTAATGGGACAACTTGCAGAGGTCTCTTCAAATCTCTCAGGATACTTACCATCACAGGTCAGTATATATACCCACTGATGTTATTTGTAGCCACCAACAGGGAACTGTTTCAGAAAAATTGTGACATCCACAACCATGACACAAGACAGGTGAAAAATTTTCATCAAGGCTCTGCATCTCTCACTAAAGTACATAGGGGAGTTACTGAGTCAGGTATAAAGGTCTTCAATAAGCTCCCCATCAATATAAAAAAGGGAATAAATAATGCAGGTTTTCAAAAGGAAACTAAAATTATTTCTCATCGAACAAACTTTTTGTAAAATGAATGAATACTTAGAGTTATGATGTACAAGAGTGGGGGAAACTGCCTAAGAAAAGCACTCCCTTAAAGATAAAGTGTGATGCTGTTACTTGTAGTTTAACCGAAATTGTGGTGATAAAATGTAAATTTACCTGTTTCATTATGAGAAAATGTGAACTCCCATGTATCCCACTCTCTTGAGCATTCACTTAAGCCTCTTCTTAAGGAATGCAGTTAAAACTTGTATTCATTCAAACCATGACCATGAAGAAAATTTACTTCCTTATATATGTCAGTAGCATAAAAATATGCACTGTCACTTATTCTACTATTTTAAACAATCACTTAAACTGTTTTTGGCATAATGCAGGCTTCAATACTGCAAGCAAGTAATTGTTATTGTAAAATAAACCAATGTCTGTGCAATGTGATGTATAAATGTTAATGTACTACAGCAATTGCATCAATTGACTTGTCCTATATTACTTGTACACTAGCTGTATAATATGTAATCAACAGGACCAAATAAATAAATAAAAATAAAAAAAATCTAAAAAAAAATCATCTGTATCTCTAGGAGCGAGTTACAACCACATTTTATGCATGTTATTATTCTTTGAAACTCCCTTAAACAATTTTTCGGGTTCGTGGAGATGTGTTCCGCCTACGCAACAAATCTAAGGCAGTTTGTTTGCTGCCATACACATTTCGCTTCTTTTATTTGTGAAGAATCTTCACGAATAAAAGAAGCGAAACGCGTATGGTGATAAACAAACTGCTTTCAATTAGTTGCATAGATGGAACGTACCTCCATGAATTTTGAAGCAACTAAGGAACGACGGAAAACAGAAAAAATGACGAATTTTTCGGGTATTTCTGTACATGTATTTGTACAATATGGTACTAAACTCCATTTCTAACTCATATTCTGAAACGTAAAATCCAAAACAAGACGTTGTTGTGAGTGAGAATAAAATGACATAATGTGCCATTTATGACGGTTTCCAGAACATAGTCAATATTGTATCGTTATCATGCATTCATGGAAGCACATAGCGAAATTTGAATAGTCTTACGTACTCTAACCTCAGTTTTCGGTACTGTGAAGAATAGCGCGCCTGTGTTGGCTGCTAGCAGCTTCGGGATCATGCCGCTGTGGTGCTGCAGTGCCCATGCGCGGATCTGAGGCAGATTACTTTTGATTGGTTGGCGTGTGGAGAAGTGACAACAGCGTTTCGGTTCATGAGGACCATTCGGCATAGCTTCCAAAATGCTTGAAGAATAATGTTGGGGCTCTCCTTCGACAAAAGCCATTCGGTTCACTCGCGTACCGGACCGATCGGCAAAATGGCGAAAGATACGGAATAGGGCTCCAGACCTCGTGGTGCACTGGTTCCCTGGAGCTGTGATGCGCTGGTCCCCTGGAGCTGACGACCTGGTCAGTGCTTGTGCCAGAGTTGCTGTTGCCAGACCAAGTTCGGGGTGAAGCTGTGTTCGCCGAGTCTCAGTGGGGTGTTTCTCGTTGAAGAAGTAGGCTGGTTTGATCCTGTCAATTTTAACAGTGGCTCGTTGTCCACTGACAAGAATATCCAGTGTGCGTCCTCCTCTTCTGATGATTCGATATAAGGTGCGTGGAGGGCAAGTTTGACGCCACCAGTTCATAACATAACGTGAGTGCATGTCGTGATGTCTTTGTGTACAAAGGTGGCAGCAATTCCGTGCCTAGACGGTTGCGGAGGTCGCATTTTCCTGACATGATCAAGAAAGCGCCTGACGGAGGCGGATGGGTCTGTAACAGGCTGTGGAGTCACGTCTACAAATTCGCCAGGCAGTCATAACGACTCTCCATGTACTAGTTCTGCAGAGGAACCTGGATCTAGCTTGTGTGAGTTTCGTAAGCCAAGCAGAAACATCGGGAGAGCTTCTGTCCACCCAGCATCCTGGCACATCAGGGCTGCTTTCAAAGTCCCATGCCAATGCTCTATCATGCTGTTACTGGCCGGGTGGTAGCTGGTTGTGTTGTGGTGGCTCGTCACACAGAACGCTGTTAGCTTTGCGAACAAATCAAATTCAAATTGTTTACCACAATCTGTGGTAATGTGCTAAGGACTGCCAAATCGTGACACCCTGTATAATATGAAGACATACGTGAAGCTTTCTGCCAAGACATTGTCCACTGGGGCCACTTCAGGCCAACGCGTGAATTGGTTGATCATAGTCAGCAAATATCGATGGCCGTTTGAAGGTTAGGTCCCACGATGTCAATGTGTACGTATGTAAAACGGGTGGTGGTTTCAGGAAAGTTTCCAATAGGTGCGTGCACGTGCTGGTCGACCTTACTGCGCTGACACTGTATACAACATCGGGTCCACTCAAGGCAGTCTTTCTTCATCCCTGGCCACATGAAGCGATCTGAGATTAGGTGTATTGTAGTTCCACTCCAGGATGGCACAGGTTATGCAAAGATCGAAACGTGTTTTTCTTGAATCTTGTGGGTGAAAACGGTCGTGGTTTGATTGTGGACACGTCACAGTACAATTTGATGTCTGTGCGAGGAACGTTGACTAACTGCACATCCAATGCAGACTTGTGTTCCCACAACAGCTCTTGTAGTTCCAGGTCTGTAAGTTGTGCTTCTGCACCTTCTATGGTGGAGACCCTGCTGACACGGGATAGACAATCCGCTACTACATTCTCGATTCCGGATATATGCTAGATGTTCGTGCTGAGTTGTGCGATATGCAGTAATTGGTTGTGCTGCCTTGGTGAACAGTTAATATTGTTCTGTCGAAAGGCATATGTCAGCGGCTTATGGTCTGTGAATATAGTGAACTCAAGGGCCTCCAGCTGAGGACGAAAGTAATTGATTGCCTGGTGTATCGCTGAGAGCTCTCGATCATAAGTGCTCCACTTACTTTGAGACAGCGACAATTTCTTTGAAAAGAAAGTTAGGCATTGCCATGCGTCATTGTTGTATTGTTGCAACGCTGTTCCTGCAGCAGTCAGGCTTGCATCTACAACCAACGTTAATGGTGTACTTGCGTTGGGATGTGCCAATGATGCAGTGTCCGCTATTGATTGTTTAGCCCGTTCAAACGCGGCAGTCATGCGTTCCGTTCACTGTATTGTTGCGTTCCCTTTGCATTTCGGACCTGCCAGCACAGCTGTTAATGGTTCCTGAATATCCGCTGCATGTGGTAAATGTCTGCGGTAAAAATTCCACAACCCCAAAAATCGTCGCAGCTCCTTAACTGTGGACGGCAGTGAGATCTGTAGGATGGCTTCCACTTTGTCATGTAATAGTAAGGAGCCAGATGGAGAGATTTGGTGGTTGACCAAAAATACATTTTGCAGTGTTGAGAATGATGCCGTATTCATCTAGCCGATTAAGAACATGTCTGAGATGCTGGCGATTTCTTCCTGGGCAGACTGAAAACACCGATATATCGTCAAGGTAAGCAAAACAGAATGGCAGACCTTGCAAGACTGAATCGATAAATTCTGCCATGTCTGCGCAGCGTTCCTGAGGCCAAACGTCATTAATTTACTTTCAAACAGGCCGAATGGCGTAATTATGGCCGTTTTCGGGATGTCTTGTTTGGCGACAGGTATCTGTGTGTATGCCTTGGCGCAGTCCAACACGCTGTACAGGCGTGCACCACTCATCGCGTAGTTGAAATCGCAGAGCAACGAACTGGGTAACGATCGGGCACTGTAGGGGCATTAAGTGCTCTATAGCCCCGCACAGACGCCACGCACCGCACTTCTTAGGCACGAGATGTAACGGCGATGACCAAGGGCTACTGAACAGTCGCATGATACGCTCTCGAATCATACTATCAAACTTGGTGACCCAGAGATAACCGTCGAGGTCTACAGGATAATGGCGACCCCTCAGTGGTGCTATGCTTCACTTCCGTAGGCATACGGTGGCCGATGCACAGTGACCAGATTTGGTCCAAATCGCTGGGCGAGTTCATTCGTTTGTTCAGGAGGGGAGGCCGACGAGTGTCTGCCACCTTCCGGCCACTCAGCGAATACAGAATCGAGGCACACGCCCTGCAGTTTTTCTCGAACGATTTTACACAAACTATTCGGTAAAAAATTTCATTTTTGCTATACTTGTAGCTTTATATGTCAGGTTCATTATGATGTGTCCATCATTTAGTTACTGGTTCATAGTTATTGTCACATTTGAGTGGAAGTAAGACAGGGCGTGAAATTGGAGAAAGTTTCCAAAGAAAGACAGGCGTCGCTATGATTTTGCGTTTAGTGCATGTTACATAATATATTGCTGGGTACGAAATTTAGCTAACGCATTGAATTTTTCTTTTGATTTGGCTGGAGGTTTCTGTCACCAATCTCGAGAAAATTGATCTGGACGTATCGCAATCATTTGCGATTGCACCGCGCCAGCGATAAAGCCAGAGTGAAATATCCACAACATCCCTGATATTTCATGAACGGTTTGAGATATCAAAATGAGATTTTGGCAAATTAGAACACGCAAAGAGGATAGTGTTTTGCGGTAGGGTAATTATGAAAAACTTCATTATCTGCTGTGTTATTCCACTAACTACAGACTTTCTCGATGAAAGAACGTAATTTTTAAGGGCCATTAATAGCTAGTGAAACGAGAAATGCTATGGGTTTTGGAACAACATAAGTGAAGTTATTAAACATTTATTTTGTACCGAGGTTGTGCTTTATTATAAGTTCCTGACCTTAATTTTCCTCATTTCCTCACTTAATAAACAGAATAAACCACTGTTTCAGAATTCTTTCACCATTTCGTCTGCACGAGATGTTTGTGAGGTGAGACTGTGTATACTCCAATGAGTTTTGGCGAAAGAAGCAAATTTTAACATGGCAACCAGAGGAATGTGCAGGTTTGACTCAAAATTCGGCACTCATGATGCTTCTCTGAAAGTCACAACTGGTTATCAAGTCAGGCGAAAATAAATCGTTGGATTTTCGGCGAAATTCTTTTCAGATCCTAACCAAAGCTGAGACGACAGTAGATCTTTTTGAATGGTGACCATGCAAGTGTGGATGTGGAGGGTCGCTACTTAATATTTACAGAAAATGTGAGCATAGGCGCCAGTTTCGGATGGCACTTCCCCTCCAGCCTTTGGCATTTCCCCTAACGTAACGTTGGCGACAGCCCTGGATGGTGCACAAGTCCCGCCCAATCACCCTCCTCCATACCAATCCATATTCTAAGCTCTGCCCATGGTCTGCCGCATGTTCCAACACCAAAGTTGTTCGTATCACAGATATGCCTGTCATAACAAGGGAGAAAATCAGCAGTTAGTACGAAATGCAGTTTTTCCGGTACCATTGTGAAAAGATTTAGAAATATGTTCATTGAATATGCGAGTTGAAAAATCATCGATAAGAAAGAAAAATAAAAATGGTATCCACACTTTCTTTTTTTATTTCATGAGCTTTCATCTGCACTATATCAAAAAAATCTGATATTTGTTAGTTGCAGTGAGCGCAAATTTCCGTCACCTCGTGTAGTGTAAGAAATTCTGTAGGGAAATATTAATTGGTAGAATCGCCAAGGATGCTGTCCATTATCTCGATTGTCTAAAGTCAATGTTGTGCATAAACAACGCAAAGTCGATGTCTTGGTTTGTTTCTGATTACCTCATTAAGACTAAGGAATATAAGAGTGGGATAATGTAGAAATGCGGAATGCAAGCAGTCAGATATTTATACAGTGACATTCTTCATTAATATTTGCCTGTGTAATGGGTGAATTTTTACTTGTGAACTCTTATGACTGTTTGCTTATAGCAGACACGAGATCACTTTGAGTTCTTCTTCAGTGTTTGAGAGCTTTAGAGCTGCCTATTGTTAAACATATGTACATAATTTCGTCAGTGTCATTCCAACACATCTTATATCTTATCGTACTTTAATGTCTGTTAGATATCAGTTTTGACAGCAGTTGGCCACAACAGTCAAGATTAGGTACCTTGTGTATGATAACTTTATTGAGAGTGCATATCTATGTTTCATTTTGACAGTATTACACAAACTGCTAAGAAGTACTAACAGTGCAACACTGTTAGTATGAACAACTGCGATGAAACAAAAAACGATGAACAAAAACACGACAGCGACGAGGACTACCAAAGATCATATTGATGCGCTCTTGGTTGGTGTGGCGTGGGGTAGGTGTGGAGGGGGGGGGGGTAAATGGGCGGGGCTTGTGCAAATGTCTGGGGCTGTCGCTAACGTTTCCTTTTCCCCTACAGTGCCTGCCCACAGCCCCCACCACTACCACTCTCCCCACGTGTGACCTGCCCTCTGCGCATCTACCGGCCACGGTAATCTGCGCGCACTATACCTTGAGGTTTTGTCAGCGCCGGAAAATCCTGAAGTAAGGCGGCCAACTCGCTGTCTGCTGCTTCAGTCAGCTTGGCGGACTGGATGGTTGCGTGGCGCCACAATCCTGCAGCCATCAGTCCAGTGGTTTGGTCGACCAGGCGTGTGTTGGCGATGTCAGGCACAAGGTTGTAATGCATCAGGAAGTCCTCTTCTATAATCGGCTCGGCGACGTCCGCGATCGTGAAATCCCGCGCAAACGTTTGGCATAGGCCTAAATCTAGTTCTTGCGAAGCTCATGCTCTGCGGAGAAGTTCTGCGGTAATTTCCAAGAATGATTGCCTATCGAAGTTGCTGGGTCCAAACAAAACTTATCGAACGTGCGATGGTAAATCGATCATGCGACTCTGGCGGGCGTTGTGAGTATGTTTACGTTGGTCACTACAGCAACGACAAAAGAAGAACGTTACAAATTTACCTTTAATTGCAAAGGAGACGACTTACCTTACTCGACGGCGGTGTGGTCGTCATGTGAAAGTCCATTATGGTGATCTGGATGGATAATTTGGAAGAGTCGAATCATGTATTCTTCCTGATACTCGTTCGTTTTCCGCACTGTCCGCAATGAAATTGTAACGGTATTTCAGCATCGAAACTGTTCTTACGGAGTTTTACACATTTCGCACCACCACAGTCTACACAGTCCCTTCTTTCCTTGTCTGGTAGTACTACATATTTGCTACAAAAAGTCGAACAATTTTCTACGCTGCATAAACATGGAATTAGATTCTTCCATGTGAGAGAATCCGCCGAAGAAACGTCAAGAACATCAGACATTCCACTCAGTAACGACATAAATCGCCTGGGTTTCCCTAGCAACTCACAAATAATTCGCGGAGGTATATAATTTAGAGCAAGTAAGGGAACGACGGAAAACAGATAAAAATAACGATCACAAATAATTGATCACAACGCCCGCCACCGGGGTCGCATGATCGATTTACCATCGCACGTTCAATATGTTTCGTTTGGATCCAGCGACTTCGATAGGCAATCATTCTTGAAAATTACCAGTTCTGCCTTGAGTCGGTCGTAGACATTACTCTCTGGCGGCGTGGTAATCACGTCTTGCACTTCAGCCACGTACTACGATCGAGCTGGCTCAGGATCAGTGCAAACTTGGTAGTGGCGGTTAGTCCAGAGTATAAGAAACTAGCTTCAACTTGCGCAAACCATAGCGCTGGATTGTGAGGCCAAATGGGTGGTAGTCTAACGGCGAGTCTGGACACAGCAGGATGGCCGCGGTCAGATTTTCCGTCATCTTAAATTATCACTTTTTTTGTGCGTCAGGCAGGCGATAAAACACGTCGGGGTCACTAGTTTGGCCGTAGGGCTAAGTACCGGCCCGTCCGACCACTTAGCCTGTTAGTTTGCGATAAATAACACACAACGATATCTCCAATGCTGAGATGACAAGATCTTTATTCGTTCGTTCGGCAATTAATACAGGACGTCTTTTAGACGCAGTGTATGTCAAGGCAAGACTCGCGCGAAAACGAATAAGTGACTTGTCGACTGGTTACTCAAGAACTAACAAGGGGAGACCGCCAATTGTGAAATTCAGATTCGATTCATACTGCGCATAATAAAAGCTCATGGCCAGAGGTGTAATGTGGCAAAGCACCAAGATGCACTTCTCAGCCGTTGTCGAGAAAATCGACAGTTAAAAGAAATCGTTGCGGTGAAATACTCTCTACGGTTAATAATTTTCTAGAGCGTTGTAGCGCAACGGCTCTCCAATTGTACCGCCTCCATTTTTCCGTTTGTTTAACAGGGTTTACCAAAGCTCTCCCGTCCGCACTGATTTTCGACGATGTTATAAGTTGCACTAGGGACCGCATCTACCTTCTTTCGAAGTTAGCAGGCAACTACGCTGTTATGCGGCGGCTCGTTTCGGCCCATTCAACATCTGTCCTTCAAGTGTAACGAGCGAGTAACGGAGTTTATATTTCATACCTGCCACAGCAAATTTGTGTTCGTGGGGTTTCTACTCTAATTCGAACGTTTGACTTACGCTATACGTATTCGTTTCGGAATATCGTTTCTACGTCTTCCGTTAACTATACGTGGTTAACATTATGAAGACAATTAATAACATTTGTGAAATACAACTTTGCGGAAAACATAATGATGTTCGAAGTCGCCAGTTTTTCCACGACAAACGACTTTCAACAACACGGGTTCGTAATCCGAAGGTCGCCGGTTCGAATATCGCGACATGCAAACCTTTTTTTTTTAGTATTTGTTTTTTGTAATTCATATATATATATATATATATATATATATATATATGAATTACAAAAACAATATATATATATATATATATATATATATATATATATATATATATATATATGCCGGCCGCGGTGGTCTCGCGGTTCTAGGCGCTCAGTCCGGAGCTGCGCGACTGCTACGGTCGCAGGTTCGAATCCTGCCTCGGGCATGGATGTGTGTGATGTCCTTAGGTTAGTTAGGTTTAAGTAGTTCTAAGTTCTAGGGGACTGATGACCACTGATGTTAAGTCCCATAGTGCTCAGAGCCATTTGAACCATATATATATATGAATTACAAAAAACAAATACTAAAAAAAAAAGTTTGCATGGCGCGAGATTCGAACCCGCGACCTTCGGATTATGAACCCGAGCGCTTACCGCTGCATCACAACGCTGTAGATAATTATTAATCATAGAGAGTATTTCATCGCAACTGTTTCTTTTAACTGTCGATTTTCTCGACAACGGCTGAGAAGTGCATCTTGGTGCTTTGCCACATTACACCTCTGGCTATGAGCTTTTATTATGCGCGGTATGAATCGAATCTGAATTTCACAATTGGCGGCCTCCCCTTGTAAGTTAAAAAAAGGTACTTAAGAACTAACATGGAGAAAACAATAACATGTGAAAACTATATACTAAGAATAAACGGCACGATGTTACGGACACAACACAGCGCCCCTGGCGGCCGGCGCGGAACTAATTTATCCGCGTAAAATAAAATACTTACGGTGTGTGACACTCGTGAACCGAACTGCAGTGCACTGCACTGCGCTGCACTGCTAATTGTGATCGCTACAAGTGTAATGCAGTTTCAAGGTTCTCCTAGCTTTCCTGCTCGTATAAATTACGAGAATAAGAATGATCAGACACGAAAATTTGTTTTTAATTCATGTTCTTATTTATTTTAGTTATTTTCAATTCATTTCGATATAATACAAGACTAAGTAAATACGTGTAATGTGATGGCAATTTTATCGTATCCTACATTCGTATGGTCTGTTGTTTTCATAGATTGACTATACGTAGCGTCTTTTCCTTACGTACGTCATTGCTCAAAGGCGACGAGTGGAATCAGACATTAGAATCTATCTAGTATTCAATTGACCAGTATTTTCCTGTGTGCATAGTGCGCTCATTTGTCTACGTATAGTGCGTATGAGTGGTCTGAAACTATTTTTACAAGTACATTTTTTTCTAAAATTTCCTTCCAGTCGTGTAACACACGTAAATATAGTAACATTTTCTGAAACTCGTACACGGAGATGAACGTCTTATGTCCTGATAGTTCGAAAGGCGTTACCTCACAGTTCCACGGACGCTGCAGTTGCAACTGATGACATTTTCAACCAACCAACTTCATACGACGTTACTCGACGTAGCCGCTCACAGAGATAAATATTTGAGGAGTGAGCATTCAATGTATTCGGATGAGCAGAACGAGAATTCTGTCCGAAACATCTCCTGTAGCTCCAATGACGTGATTTTGGGACGACACATATCAGACTGTATAGCGCTTAGTTTTATTACTTTGCTGCTACAGAGGGATCGCCTTGAGAAGTACCGTGAAACATTTTATACACGTTTTACAGATATCTTAAAAATTTGATACCAGGAACTGGAGTTCACTTCTAGGTAATGGTACTGTGCTTTCTCGCCACATTATCATAGCTCAGATTCCACTTCATATACGATTTTTCAGAAGCAGGATAAGAAATAACAGTCAACAGTAATTTTTTGCGTTTTCTGTTTGCAATGACTCATATTGTCAAATCTATTCTAATTAATTACGTTACAATGACACTATACAGGAGACTCTTTCATGCAAAACTTCTTAGTTATACACAAGGGTTTGTGAACCTGCATTAACTGGAAGAAATCAGACTGTCGTGCATAAATTAACTCAAACGTTCAGAAACGCATATAAAACAAGGCGAATACTTTTAATATCCAAGTTTCGCTATTACCGCAAATTGTGCACAAGCAGTGTTGTCCAAAGATCACGTGACTATCCCGATTTGTTGTTGAGAACATGCGCAATAGACTGTGCTTACTATATATATAGGTGTTTTGCCCTTAAAGAGTGCAGTTGGACTAAACTACATGGCCAGTTCCTTCAGCTGCCTTCCTTGATGCCCAAACTTCCCTCATTCGCTCACTGTGTTTCTGTTTCCGGTCCTCTGTCCATGCTTCTTGTCGGCTTCGTGTCTTCGGCTTCGTCTTGATTGCCTTTTTGGTTGCCCATATTTCTTTCATCTTCCGGCTGTGATCTTGCTCGCGTTCTTTGGTCCATTTTACGCCTACTCGTTTGTCACAGTGTATCTCATGTAGTTTGCTTTTCTTAATGATGTTTCTGAATTTTATTCCGTCGTTTATTGTGTCTGCTGTTATGTTGAGTTGGTTCAGGTCGTTTTTTACCTCTGTCACCCATTTGTTGTTTCCAGCGGTTACCCAGTCAAAGATCTGTTTGGTCAGTCAGCGTGATGGCGTTCTGTATAGCTGTCCATAGAATTGTGGTCTGCGTTTTCTAATCTCTTCTGTGTTCGTCTCCGTATGTTTGTATACTTCCTCTGTGGGTTTCTTGATCCATATTCCATTGTTGTTAGTTGCGCCAAGTATTTTCGTAAGTATTTTCCGTTCTACGTTTTCTAGTTGTCTGATACGTGTATGCCCTAGGATTAGTGTGGTCTCTGTTGTATATAGTGCCTCGGGGAGCACCACCCTGTCGTAGTGGTGTAATATGGCTTTTTGTGAGATTGACTTCTTGTTGTAATGATTCTACACTACTTTGTATGCCTTGTCCAGATAGGTTTTCTTTCTTCGTTGGAGTCTCTGTTATGTCTGCTCATTTGTAGTGTTTCAACGAGGTATTTGAAGTTTGTCGTTTTGTAAATCGTGCCGTACCTTCCGGTCAGAGATGAGAGTTTCTTTGTGCACATAAACTGTGTTATTTTGTAAGAGATCTGTAGTCCAGTTTTGGAAGCGATTTCGTATAGTTTTTACAATAGCATCTTTTGTTTCGTTTATACCTTTCGTGACAATCGCCAAATCGTCTGCAAAAGCCAGGCGTTTAATCGGTAGGTTTCCTAAGGTTATCCGCTGTTGTGATGTTTCCCATTCTTTTATTACCTTATCTAACAATAGATAGAAAAGGAAAAGTGAGAGACCATCGCCTTGTCGGACAACTGTGCGAATTTCAAAGGGCTCTGATAGTTCCCTTGCAGAACTTTACTTTGGAGGTCGTGTTGGTCAAAGTTTGCTCCATGATAGTCCGTGTTTTGTTGTCTACTTTGTATTCTGCTAGAATTTTGAAGAGAGTTTTCCGGTCGATAGAGTCGTACGCCTTTTTGAAGTCAACAACGGTAATGATCAGGTCTTGTTTGAGTTGTAAAATCATTTACAGGTTCTAAATTTGTTCCGTACAAGACCGCCCTTTACGGAAGCCTGCTAGTATTGGGACACGGCCGGCACCATTCCAAAATACCGAATGTATCCGGTACGTGTTGCCTCTCTAGTCGTTACTACCGTAGCGGGTTGCGACATAGAGAGAGTCCTTTCCTAAGCATCGTTAGTAGACAGCAACAAGGTCGCACGCAGTGTATCCGGCAAGTGTTGACTCTCTAGTCGTTATTACTGGCGCGGGGTTGTGACATAGAGAGAGAAACCCTTTCTGGAACTCGAACCCTGCTCCTCCTGGGTGGAAAAGCCAAGTGCTCCCACCTAACACAATTAAACCACCAGACACACATGGAATTGATGCGAAATTAAAAATGCCGGAGCCCTTTCTGGGACTCGAACCCTGGTGCTCCTGGACGGAATGCTCAAGTGCACCCCCAACACATGAAACCTGTCTAGATGCGGGAGAGGAAGGTTAGGTTAGTGTACTTTATTTATTTTGGTCGAGAAACTGACGCAAAGATCGATCCTAATTGCGTAATTAATCACAAAGATAGGTCCTAATTACACAACTATATGCAAAGCACTACAGAAGGACGGCATAAAATCGCAATACGCCGCGGAAACTGACGATACCATACAACTGGTGTTATCCTGCCAAGAAAAAAATTCGCAGAACCACTCGAAACCAGCGACAGAAACATCGAAACTCTACCCTACACCTACAAGCTGCCAGAGTCGATATTAGCTAACTTTGAGACGGGTGTATTTCCTGCTTTTCATGTATGCGTGTTTCTACTGCATTACAGAGAAGTTATTATCAGAGTTTTTTTTTCTTTGTATACGTCTACGGCATTGCATGTTTCGAATTCTTTAAGTTCAATGGGCCCCATGTACAATTAATCTTAAATAGAGTGATGGTAGAACTGCTGTCTGGACGCTTCCATATGAGGTCTACTTTTTTCGTATTTGGTCTTCGTGGTCCTTATGCGCAAGTAATGTTAGCTGCAGTAGAGTCGTTTGGTAGTTACCTTGAAATGAGGGTCTCTAAATTTGGTGTTTACAGTTCCTAGGAAAGAACACCGTCCTCCAAGGACTTCTGTTTGAGTTCTGAAAGCAGCTCCATGGCACTTACAGGTAACAAATCTAGAAGCCATTCGCCGAAATTCTTCAACATGACCTGGAACGGATCAATCCCACCAGTGAAGTAAGCAGGACGATAGTAATACATCACCTGAAAGTTACTGGTTTATTATTCCTACTCATCAGCATTAACTTGCATTTTTTCCGCATTTAAGGCTAGCGACCATTCATCACACCAAATGGAAATTTTGTCTAAATCGTCTTGTGTCCTCCTACAGTCACTCAGCTTTGATGACTTATCGTAGACCGCTGCATCGTCGGCAGACTATTGACCCGCCAAATCATTTAAGTATAAAGAGAACAGCAGCTATCCAATTGCACTGGGCTGCATATTGGATATAGCCACTCTCTTATCTCTGAGCCTGTTACATATGCTCGTGCCTTCGTTAACGGGCTGCGATGGGAGATCGTGTCATATACCTTCCTGAAATCTAGAATATGTAATCCACCTGTTACCTTCCTTTATAGTTCTAGATATATCATGTGAAATAAAGGCATGCCGAGTTTTGAACGAATGATGCTTTCTATAATCAGGCTGATTCATCAACATAAACAGCTTAGCCTCAAGAATGTTTATTATATTCGAACTGAGAATACGTACAAAGATTCGGGAGCAGTTCGAAGTTAGGGATATTGGTCTGTAATTTTGCGGTCTGTTCCTTCATCTTTCTTGTATACTGGAGTGACCCGCGCTTTCTTTCTTTCCTTTATACCATTCGTTTCGATCTTCGTGTTGGACGAGAAAGAAAGAGAGAGGGAGAGAGAGAGAGGCGGGGTGATGGACCAATTCCCTGGAGTACTCCTTCTAAAATCTAACAGGAATGCCATCCGGACCAGATGATTTGTCTGTTTTTCAAATCTTGACGGTACTTCCTTATGTCAGTTACACATCTTCCATACGGGGGTCCGTCCGAAGGTCAAGAGACTGCATGTTTGTACGGTTTTCATGCTTGAACGATGTCTTAAACGTGAAATTTTAAACTTAGGTTCGGCTTTTGCTATCTTCTACTGCCGCACCAGACTGGTCAACAAGGAACTGATTGGAATCCTTAGACTCGCTTACCGATTTTACACACGGCCTGAAAGTTCTCGGCTCCCTGCCAAATCTTTTGCTAAGTTGTGACGGTGGCAGTTACGTGCTTCACGCATTAATATTTCGGCAGCCGGCTAATGGCTTACGAGGCCTCGATTCAATCTATTAAACGTGCTTGATTCGATTATTCTATTCCCTACAGCTTACAGCCATGAAATACCGGTCAAATTATACATCATCTTCGTTTTCCATTAATGTCGATGGTACTTCATTCCTAAATATACGGCTTACAAGTAGTATTGTTTAGTGCTCGTCGCAGTTATGAGTACCGGTGACTACAAGCGAGGTTCATTACAAAAGCGATTCATTACAAAAGCGATACTGTCTGACTCGAAATAGCCAGGTATCTATGACAGGGTATGCTAATACACAGAAAATTCGGTGCATAACTGATTCTTTGTCTATGTGATGCACAAAACTAATTTCATTTTGTTTTGATGTTATTTATTTATTTATTGATTTTAGTTTCAGAAGCTATCCCCGATAGCTCCGCATCGCCGTCACCACTACCATCACTGCCAAGATGGTACTTACTTCCGGAGGAGGGGTATGGAAAAGATGATAATGATGACGATGACGACGATGTAATATTTCTCTGTGAAATAATAAATATCGACTAAAAGCACTACATATTTTGGAACACAACCTACGAGCAGCTTAGAGACAGAAGTGATGACACTTTCTGCGGAACCTAACCATCATTTTGCAGAACAATGCTCAAGCACGTAGAGTGCAAACTGTTACTGATTTGTTTGACTGATGGGACTGCTGAATGCTGTACCACCTACTGCGGTCCCCTGACGTAAGTCCTCGTGAGTTCAACTCGATTTCTGACTGAAGGAAACACTTCACGGCATTTGCTTGACGACTGCTGCAACTCATCGATTAACAGACCGCTCCACTCGAACTGTCGACACATGTGACACTGCTAAGAGCATCACTGGCAAGGGTTATACACTATGCTGGAGACTACTTTGAAGGTCAATAAAACTTTGAAAGACATATTTATTTTGTACGAGCTGTAAGTAAATAGTTTTTCCACTGTTAAATTTCCAATCCTCGTATATAAACTCTCTCCTAGTATCCACCATCTTCTACAAGACGAGTCCCTTACAACGGAGTATACCACAGAGGTGCATGTGTGTTTGATGCTTTAGAAATACGCAGTGTGTTGCCTCTACAGTTGCTAAATTCATCATAGCATCCACAGTGAGTAAATGATACACTGTCACTGTTGCGGCCAAAGATGTCAATACAGAGATAGAATGTATTGTACTTAAACTGCCAACAGCCTTGTTCAGTCTATTTCAGTAATGTCCAGCCTCGTACCTATCCATATATCCTCAATTTACACTATAACTTTGATGCCACTGGCTGATCTCCATGACAGCAGCAATATCTCCCTCCCTGTAGTACTATTACTTGGAGTGCAATAAGACTCTCTTCACCAACTGTTCGGTGTTGTAATCAACGAAGAAATTAACCGCATATTTACCTTCTCAGAAGAACCGAAAGTATAGGACCACTCGGATTACGTTTCGCAGACTCATCCATCATTCAATTTGATTTCGTTTGGCTCCCATACAGCTCAGCTGATGACGCCATTCTTACGTGCTCTCCATCCCACTCAGCAACTTGTGTGATGAAGACGCTCGATCTGCTCACCACACAACGAATTCAACCACTGATGGTGTTAAAGATTAATATGTTTTAGAACAGTTAGTCTAATTCTGAAGACGACGCTAGTTTGACTGATTATGGCATTGGTCTTCCGCTCCTAGTCTGCTTCTGTCTGTAACGGCAGGCTCAATTCAACGTCATGCTTATCTGTTGAACAAAACAAGAGTTAGTTTTACACGCTACAACAAGTAAAAATCAGTGATAGTGGTCAAGGTTCATGGCTGGACTTGAGAGCATCTATCTTTTGTGGTGACCTTCATTATCATCCTTTAAACTGACTGGCGTGTTGTTTTAGCGTCTCTGCTTAACTCAAATAGTTAAGCCTAGACTCGGCTAGCGTCGCTAATACGTCTCTACAACACTCCTACGGCCCAAATCATCAATAAGCTCTGTCGATCACGCTATTGCGTGCGACCAGCCACCTGATTTACGTCTTTCTATGACGGCTCAAAACTCGTCTTTTCACACAACATCCTCATCGCACCGATTACGAATTATCCATGTTCGATGCGTCCCTATCGCCTAATTTCGATTGACTGGCCACCGGATAGTCGTTTTGATCACCGTACTCACACTATCAACACAATTGAGATAACAGGTGCGTCTCGAACACTACTGCGTCGGACAGACCACCTCATAATTATCACCCGAAACACCCACAATCACCATACGCCGATAACGCAACGGGTGGGTCCTGAACACTACCGCACTGGACGTCGTACCCTGCACTCGTCTCAAGAAACGCAACACATTCGGTGGGACGCAATATCCACCTACCACATCACAACACGCTCAACACAGCCCAAATCCATCCACCACAGAGCCAGATTTTATCCTGAAAGCTCTCCTATCCAATAGCCTTGCCATAAAATTTTGTATAGGAAGTTATCTACATAAGATAACCCCTTCTATAATTAATCTAATACTTCTAAATATTGTTTGTGTCAGAGCTGAAGCAAATTTTCTATACTAAGCGACCCAGTGGTCCCCATACAACAAAATTTAACATCAAACACATAATATACACACAATCCGTGCCAAAATAAGACAAGCACATGAAAATAGGAAAATAAATACATAAAACATAAAACAAATAATCACAAAACACAAATAAAACAGTGCCTATACTAATACAAATAAACATCGCCAACAAATCACAAAAATCTAATCTAATTATACACTACTTTGTTCCCGGCCGCGTTCTTCCGCTGCCGAGTGTGCCGCCCTAGTCATTCTTGTCTGTTTTGCGCAGTTTGCATACGGCCAGGGTTCGCCGGACGTATTTCGATTATTTGTGTAGGTTCTGGATTGCGGTCTTCACTCGCTCTCCAGTTCTGCACTGGTTGATCCCTTCCATTTTTATTGGTTGGTTTCCAGTTATTATTACCCTGGTTCCACCTACGTTCCTGTGGCGGATAATGTTTGTCCTCTATTATCGCGTCACTTCGGATTGTTTCTTCAACTTGCATGCTTTGTGGGCTGCACCGCGGAACTTACCCGTAAGATGACAATGGTCTCTACGAGGAGTCTCAGCTTTTCTATCTAAGGCCAGCCCGCAAATATGACAATTAACAGCCTTTTCATACAAGTCATCATTTTCCTTTGATTTGGTCGTGGGAATATTGATGCTGTAGAGCTTGTGAACTTGCCATGAAAGTTTTCCAAGCTCAGTGAGAAGCCAAACCGCCGGATCGCCCCCTACATAAGACTGATAGCTATTAAGTTTACAATCATATGCGCATACAACTTGGAACGCAGTCGCATAAGGTAAGTGTTTTTGTATGAAGGTTGTGTGTGAGGCTAAGGGGTTCCCTTCACAACGAGTAATAGGAGCCAGCCAGCATCAAAATCGGCGTACACAACAAAAGGACAACGCTGCTGGTGGTGAGCATTTTTAAATTTAATGAAGTTATTTTCCTCAGTGGGCATAACAACACGTACCGGGTCCATGCATGCACAATCTAATAGATGTGTCGCTAATAACTCTTGAGATGAAAAATAATTCAAACACCTTATACAAATATGTTGTTTATGTTCATTTTTACTTAACTGGGAGGAAATGAGTCGGGACATGTCTTTGATCCAGACGTAGTGATAATTATCACGTTCAGAGAGGAGCAGCATGTTGACATGCAACTCTCGCTCACATGCAAATTTTGAGAAATGGAGGGGGTCTACTACTGTTTGCTTGTTCTGCTCATCTGACTTGCTTTTCCTCTCCAGGCCACAAGCGTGGATCGATATTGCGGTATTCTGAGCTTAAAACTTAGGTATGTCCTGGATTCTTAAAGGGAACTCTATTCCATCAAAGTTGTACTGTCTCTTAATATCTTTCACTTTGTAACTGCTGGGACGCTCGGGATGATGTTTGTAATTGTAATTGTAATTGTAATTTCTCTCGCAAGCCAGGACTGACCATGCAAAACACGCATTATCATACTTATTTTGAACATTAATGCACGCCTGCTTTTTCTCAATATCTATAGGGAGTTTAATATAACTGGACCCTCCATTCATTGGATCATAGACATGTATATGGATGTCGAGGTGTGGTATACTGCTGAGTGCTTTAGCGGATCCACGTACTTCCATCTCGGAAAATCGGGCCATAATAGCGCTCAAGGTGGATTCTCGGTACAACTCAGCAATCGATGTGCTCCGAGAAATGACACCATTTTCACCCCATATATAATGCAGAGTAGCCGTCTCCGCGTCACCTTGATGTTTAGGGGGGTGACTCAGTTCACTGCATAATACCGCACTGCATTTAAAGGCGTTAAATTCCGGATCTTCTAAGAGTTTGAGGAGCTCGGTCTCCAAGACGGGGAGGCACGCCTCCAAAAACCTTACAGGATCGCGATACCTCCCGCATGGATTCTCAATTCTGGTGAAAGAGATTCGCCCCTCAAACGCTCTAGCAACTGCTGAGTATTCTAAGGGAGTCATTACGCAGTTATTCTGATCGAATTCGTTATCGATAGGACGGGGGAGAGAACTACCGTTAGCCATAAGGAAATTACTATTATTACTGTTGCTACAACTAGGAGTCCACCCGATAGATGAATGGACTGGTGATGGGTGATCGTAATCATCATCATTTGCGGGGAGAGGCATACGTCTCGAAAGGCATACCTTGCGTGGGCGGCGAGCTGCTGTTTCTAGAGGAGGAGGGGGTGACAGCCGGTTTGAAAGGCCAGGCTGTGGCGACGGCGGACGGGCTGCGCAACCAAACGGTTGCGACAGCGCTGTGGGAGGAGATGGCGCTAACTCTCTCTCTCACAACCCCGCGGCCTGGCTTGCGAGAGAAATTACAATTACAATTACAATTACAAACATCATCCCGAGCGTCCCAGCAGTTACAAAGTGAAAGATATTAAGAGACAGTACAACTTTGATGGAATAGAGTTCCCTTTAAGAATCCAGGACATATCTAAGTTTTAAGCTCAGAATACCGCAATATCGATCCACGCTTGTGGCCTGGAGAGGAAAAGCAAGTCAGATGAGCAGAACAAGCATACAGTAGTAGACCCCCTCCATTTCTCAAAATTTGCATGTGAGCGAGAGTTGCATGTCAACATGCTGCTCTTCTCCGAACGTGATAATTATCACTACGTCTGGATCAAAGACATGTCCCGACTCATTTCCTCCCAGTTAAGTAAAAATGAACATAAACAACATATTTGTATAAGGTGTTTGAATTATTTTTCATCTCAAGAGTTATTAGCGACACATCTATTAGATTGTGCATGCATGGACCCGGTACGTGTTGTTATGCCCACTGAGGAAAATAACTTCATTAAATTTAAAAATGCTCACCACCAGCAGCGTTGTCCTTTTGTTGTGTACGCCGATTTTGATGCTGGCTGGCTCCTATTACTCGTTGTGAAGGGAACCCCTTAGCCTCACACACAACCTTCATACAAAAACACTTACCTTATGCGACTGCGTTCCAAGTTGTATGCGCATATGATTGTAAACTTAATAGCTATCAGTCTTATGTAGGGGGCGATCCGGCGGTTTGGCTTCTCACTGAGCTTGGAAAACTTTCATGGCAAGTTCACAAGCTCTACAGCATCAATATTCCCATGACCAAATCAAAGGAAAATGATGACTTGTATGAAAAGGCTGTTAATTGTCATATTTGCGGGCTGGCCTTAGATAGAAAAGCTGAGACTCCTCGTAGAGACCATTGTCATCTTACGGGTAAGTTCCGCGGTGCAGCCCACAAAGCATGCAACTTGAAGAAACAATCCGAAGTGACGCGATAATAGAGGACAAACATTATCCGCCACAGGAACGTAGGTGGAACCAGGGTAATAATAACTGGAAACCAACCAATAAAAATGGAAGGGATCAACCAGTGCAGAACTGGAGAGCGAGTGAAGACCGCAATCCAGAACCTACACAAATAATCAAAATACGTCCGGCGAACCCTGGCCGTATGCAAACTGCGCAAAACAGACAAGAATGACTAGGGCGGCACACTCGGCAGCGGAAGAACGCGGCCGGGAACAAAGTAGTGTATAATTAGATTAGATTTTTGTGATTTGTTGGCGATGTTTATTTGTATTAGTATAGGCACTGTTTTATTTGTGTTTTGTGATTATTTGTTTTATGTTGTATGTATTTATTTTCCTATTTTCATGTGCTTGTCTTATTTTGGCACGGATTGTGTGTATATTATGTGTTTGATGTTAAATTTTGTTGTATGGGGACCACTGGGTCGCTTAGTATAGAAAATTTGCTTTAGCTATGACACAAACAATATTTAGAAGTATTAGATTAATTATAGAAGGGGTTATCTTATGTAGATAACTTCCTATACAAAATTTTATGGCAAGGCTATTGGACAGGAGAGCTTTCAGGATAAAATCTGGCTCTGTGGTGGATGGATTTGGGCTGTGTTGAGCGTGTTGTGATGTGGTAGGTGGATATTGCGTCCCACCGAATGTGTTGCGTTTCTTGAGACGAGTGCAGGGTATGACGTCCGATGCGGTAGTGTTCAGGACCCACCCGTTGCGTTATCGGCGTATGGTGATTGTGGGTGTTTCGGGTGATAATTATGAGGTGGTCTGTCCGACGCAGTAGTGTTCGAGACGCACCTGTTATCTCAATTGTGTTGATAGTGTGAGTACGGTGATCAAAACGACTATCCGGTGGCCAGTCAATCGAAATTAGGCGATAGGGACGCATCGAACATGGATAATTCGTAATCGGTGCGATGAGGATGTTGTGTGAAAAGACGAGTTTTGAGCCGTCATAGAAAGACGTAAATCAGGTGGCTGGTCGCACGCAATAGCGTGATCGACAGAGCTTATTGATGGTTTGGGCCGTAGGAGTGTTGTAGAGACGTATTAGCGACGCTAGCCGAGTCTAGGCTTAACTATTTGAGTTAAGCAGAGACGCTAAAACAACACGCCAGTCAGTTTAAAGGATGATAATGAAAGTCACCACAAAAGATAGATGCTCTCAAGTCCAGCCATGAACCTTGACCACTATCACTGATTTTTACTTGTTGTAGCGTGTAAAACTAACTCTTGTTTTGTTCAACAGATAAGCATGACGTTGAATTGAGCCTGCCGTTACAGACAGAAGCAGACTAGGAGCGGAAGACCAATGCCATAATCAGTCAAACTAGCGTCGTCTTCAGAATTAGACTAACTGTTCTAAAACATATTAATCTTTAACACCATCAGTGGTTGAATTCGTTGTGTGGTGAGCAGATCGAGCGTCTTCATCACACAAGTTGCTGAGTGGGATGGAGAGCACGTAAGAATGCCGTCATCAGCTGAGCTGTATGGGAACCAAACGAAATCAAATTGAATGATGGATGAGTCTGCGAAACGTAATCCGAGTGGTCCTATACTTTCGGTTCTTCTGAGAAGGTAAATATGCGGTTAATTTCTTCGTTGATTACAACACCGAACAGTTGGTGAAGAGAGTGACAGTGTATCATTTACTCACTGTGGATGCTATGATGAATTTAGCAACTGTAGAGGCAACACACTGCGTATTTCTAAAGCATCAAACACACATGCACCTCTGTGGTATACTCCGTTGTAAGGGACTCGTCTTGTAGAAGATGGTGGATACTAGGAGAGAGTTTATGTACGAGGATTGGAAATTTAACAGTGGAAAAACTATTTACTTACAGCTCGTACAAAATAAATATGTCTTTCAAAGTTTTATTGACCTTCAAAGTAGTCTCCAGCATAGTGTATAACCCTTGCCAGTGATGCTCTTAGCAGTGTCACATGTGTCGACAGTTCGAGTGGAGCGGTCTGTTAATCGATGAGTTGCAGCAGTCGTCAAGCAAATGCCGTGAAGTGTTTCCTTCAGTCAGAAATCGAGTTGAACTCACGAGGACTTACGTCAGGGGACCGCAGTAGGTGGTACAGCATTCAGCAGTCCCATCAGTCAAACAAATCAGTAACAGTTTGCGCTCTACGTGCTTGAGCATTGTTCTGCAAAATGATGGTTAGGTCCCGCAGAAAGTGTCATCACTTCTGTCTCTAAGCTGCTCGTAGGTTGTGTTCCAAAATATGTAGTGCTTTTAGTCGATATTTATTATTTCACAGAGAAATATTACATCGTCGTCATCGTCATCATTATCATCTTTTCCATACCCCTCCTCCGGAAGTAAGTACCATCTTGGCAGTGATGGTAGTGGTGACGGCGATGCGGAGCTATCGGGGATAGCTTCTGAAACTAAAATCAATAAATAAATAAATAACATCAAAACAAAATGAAATTAGTTTTGTGCATCACATAGACAAAGAATCAGTTATGCACCGAATTTTCTGTGTATTAGCATACCCTGTCATAGATACCTGGCTATTTCGAGTCAGACAGTATCGCTTTTGTAATGAATCGCTTTTGTAATGAACCTCGCTTGTAGTTACCGGTACTCATAACTGCGACGAGCACTAAACAATACTACTTGTAAGCCGTATATTTAGGAATGAAGTACCATCGACATTAATGGAAAACGAAGATGATGTATAATTTGACCGATATTTCATGGCTGTAAGCTGTAGGGAATAGAATAATCGAATCAAGCACGTTTAATAGATTGAATCGAGGCCTCGTAAGCCATTAGCCGGCTGCCGAAATATTAATGCGTGAAGCACGTAACTGCCACCGTCACAACTTAGCAAAAGATTTGGCAGGGAGCCGAGAACTTTCAGGCCGTGTGTAAAATCGGTAAGCGAGTCTAAGGATTCCAATCAGTTCCTTGTTGACCAGTCTGGTGCGGCAGTTGAAGATAGCAAAAGCCGAACCTAAGTTTAAAATTTCACGTTTAAGACATCGTTCAAGCATGAAAACCGTACAAACATGCAGTCTCTTGACCTTCGGACGGACCCCCGTATGGAAGATGTGTAACTGACATAAGGAAGTACCGTCAAGATTTGAAAAACAGACAAATCATCTGGTCCGGATGGCATTCCTGTTAGATTTTAGAAGGAGTACTCCAGGGAATTGGTCCATCACCCCGCCTCTCTCTCTCTCCCTCTCTCTTTCTTTCTCGTCCAACACGAAGATCGAAACGAATGGTATAAAGGAAAGAAAGAAAGCGCGGGTCACTCCAGTATACAAGAAAGATGAAGGAACAGACCGCAAAATTACAGACCAATATCCCTAACTTCGGACTGCTCCCGAATCTTTGTACGTATTCTCAGTTCGAATATAATAAACATTCTTGAGGCTAAGCTGTTTATGTTGATGAATCAGCCTGATTTTAGAAAGCATCATTCGTTCAAAACTCGGCATGCCTTTATTTCACATGATATATCTAGAACTATAAAGGAAGGTAACAGGTGGATTACATATTCTAGATTTCAGGAAGGTATATGACACGATCTCCCATCGCAGCCCGTTAACGAAGGCACGAGCATATTTAACAGGCTCAGAGATAAGAGAGTGGCTATATCCAATATGCAGCCCAGTGCAATTGGATAGCTGCTGTTCTCTTTATACTTAAATGATTTGGCGGGTCAATAGTCTGCCGACGATGCAGCGGTCTACGATAAGTCATCAAAGCTGAGTGACTGTAGGAGGACACAAGACGATTTAGACAAAATTTCCATTTGGTGTGATGAATGGTCGCTAGCCTTAAATGCGGAAAAAATGCAAGTTAATGCTGATGAGTAGGAATAATAAACCAGTAACTTTCAGGTGATGTATTACTATCGTCCTGCTTACTTCACTGGTGGGATTGATCCGTTCCAGGTCATGTTGAAGAATTTCGGCGAATGGCTTCTAGATTTGTTACCTGTAAGTGCCATGGAGCTGCTTTCAGAACTCAAACAGAAGTCCTTGGAGGACGGTGTTCTTTCCTAGGAACTGTAAACACTAAATTTAGAGACCCTCATTTCAAGGTAACTACCAAACGACTCTACTGCAGCTAACATTACTTGCGCATAAGGACCACGAAGACCAAATACGAAAAAAGTAGACCTCATATGGAAGCGTCCAGACAGCAGTTCTACCATCACTCTATTTAAGATTAATTGTACATGGGGCCCATTGAACTTAAAGAATTCGAAACATGCAATGCCGTAGACGTATACAAAGAAAAAAAAACTCTGATAATAACTTCTCTGTAATGCAGTAGAAACACGCATACATGAAAAGCAGGAAATACACCCGTCTCAAAGTTAGCTAATATCGACTCTGGCAGCTTGTAGGTGTAGGGTAGAGTTTCGATGTTTCTGTCGCTGGTTTCGAGTGGTTCTGCGAATTTTTTTCTTGGCAGGATAACACCAGTTGTATGGTATCGTCAGTTTCCGCGGCGTATTGCGATTTTATGCCGTCCTTCTGTAGTGCTTTGCATATAGTTGTGTAATTAGGACCTATCTTTGTGATTAATTACGCAATTAGGATCGATCTTTGCGTCAGTTTCTCGACCAAAATAAATAAAGTACACTAACCTAACCTTCCTCTCCCGCATCTAGACAGGTTTCATGTGTTGGGGGTGCACTTGAGCATTCCGTCCAGGAGCACCAGGGTTCGAGTCCCAGAAAGGGCTCCGGCATTTTTAATTTCGCATCAATTCCATGTGTGTCTGGTGGTTTAATTGTGTTAGGTGGGAGCACTTGGCTTTTCCACCCAGGAGGAGCAGGGTTCGAGTTCCAGAAAGGGTTTCTCTCTCTATGTCACAACCCCGCGCCAGTAATAACGACTAGAGAGTCAACACTTGCCGGATACACTGCGTGCGACCTTGTTGCTGTCTACTAACGATGCTTAGGAAAGGACTCTCTCTATGTCGCAACCCGCTACGGTAGTAACGACTAGAGAGGCAACACGTACCGGATACATTCGGTATTTTGGAATGGTGCCGGCCGTGTCCCAATACTAGGTCGTGTTGGTCAAAGTTTGCTCCATGATAGTCCGTGTTTTGTTGTCTACTTTGTATTCTGCTAGAATTTTGAAGAGAGTTTTACGGTCGATAGAGTCTTACGCCTTTTTGAAGTCGACAACGGTAATGATCAGGTCTTGTTTGAGTTGTAAAATCATTTACAGGTTCTAAATTTGTTCCGCACAAGACCGCCCTTTACGGAAGCCTGCTTGGTATTCCCCAATCAAGTGGTCGGTCTGGCATTCTAGTCTGTTTAGTAAAGCTTTAAAGAGGATCTTGTATGTGACCAGTAGTAGGGATATTCCTCTGTAGTTGTTCGGGTCAGTCTTGTTACCTTTTTTGTGTAGTGGGTGTATCAGGGCAGTTTTCTAGTCGTCAGAAATTTTCGTGGTCTTCCAGATATCTTCCAAGATCCTGTGGATGTCTTTGGTGAGTTCTGGGTCTTGTAACTTCCAGATTTCCGCGATGATCCGTCTTCTCCTGGTGCTCTCGATTCCTGAGTGACTTGATTATTTCTTTAACTTCTTCTAGAGTTGGAGGTTCACTATCTGAATTGTACGTGCTCGTTTCTGTTATTATTTCTTCCATAGGGGGTCTGTGTTGAGGAGTTTTTCAAAGTACTTTGCCAGAATGTCACAATTGTTTTTGGTATTGGTTTCTAGAGTTCCATCCGCTCTCCTGAAACACAAGTTGGATGGTTGATATCCATTCATATTTTCTCTGAACGTTCTGTAGAAGTTTCTTGTATTGTTCTTCGTGAAGTCCGATTCTATCTCCGTCAGTCGCAGTTTATCATACTGTCGTTTCGCACTGCGAATGATTTTGCTTGATTGTTTCTGTATTTTCAGGAAGTTCATCCAATTCTCTTGCGATTTATGGCTACTAAATTTTTTCCATGCCCTGATTCGTTGGTCAATAGCTTGGTCACATGTGTGGTTCCACCAACGGTTGTTTCCTTGTGTATGGTGCTTGTGCTAGTTTTATGACCTCACGGATTCTTCCTGAAAGTTGTGTCCAGTCTGTCGTTTCCCCCTTTTTTATTCTGTCTAATATTTGTGTCTGGTTTAAAGTAAGCTAGTCTGGATCTGGTCTAACAATTTTGTTCTTCTGGAGCTTTTTCTTGGGAAAAAGACGAATCCTGATCTGTAGTAGGTGGTGGTCTGAGTCGAAGTAGCCTTTACGCGTGTCTATGTTCAAAATTTCTTTTTGTGACTCTTTCTGGACTATTACGTGGTCGATTTGTAGTTCTTGCTTTCGGCTGGGGAATCTCCATGTGGTAAGTTTCCGTGTTGGTTTCTTGAATTTTGTTGACATAATGGCGAGGTCGTGGCTTTTGCAAAAGTCTATCAGGTGTTTTCCATTTTTGTTTGTGTCTTTGAGTGGAGTATGTTTCCCTGTGGTATGTCTGTACATCTTTACTTTTCCGAGTTTAGTTTACGAATTTTCTTTTCCGAGTATGTATATACTAAGGTGACAAAATTCATGAGATACCTCACAATGTCGTGTTGGACTTCATTTTGCCTGGCATAGTGCAGCAACTCGACGTAACATGGAGTCAATAAGTTGTTTTAAGTCCCCTGTAGAAATAATGGACCATGTTGCCTCCATAATTGCGAAAGTGTTGCCTAGGCAGGATGTTGTGCACGACCTGACCTCTCGATTATGTCCCACATATGTTCAACGGGATTCATGTTGGGCGATCTGAGTGGCCAAATCACACATTCGAAATGCCCAGAATGGTCTTCAGACCAATCGCGAACAACTGTGGCCTGGTGACATGGCTCATTGTCATCCACAAAAATTCCATCGTTGATCGGGAGCGTGAACTCCGTGAACGGCTGCAAATGGTCTCCAAGTAGCCGAACATAACCATTTCCAGTCAATGATCGGTACAGTTGGACGAGAGAACCCAGTCTATTCACTGTAAACACAGTCCACGCCATTATGGAGCCACCACCATCTTGCACAGTGCCTTGTTGACAACTTCGCTCCATGGCTTCGTGGAGTTTGTGCCACACTCGAACCCTACCATCAGCTTTTACCAACTGAATATCGGGACTCATGTGGCCAGGCCACAACCGATGTGGTGACGAGCCCAGGAGAGTAGCTGCAGGCAATGTCGTGTTGTTAACAAATCACCAGTGTCGGCAGTCTGCTGCCACAGCCTCTTAACGCCAAATTTCGCCACACTACCATAACTGATACGTTCGTCCCACGCCCCCAAATTGATTTCGCGTAGTATTGCTTGTCTCTTAGCAACGATAGCTGTACGCAAACTCCGCTGCTCTCGGTCGTTAGGTGAAGGCCGTCGGTGTTGTCCGTGGTGAGAGTTAACGCCTGAAATTTCGTATTCTCGACACAGTCTTGACTCTGTGGATCTCGTACTACTGAATTCCCGAACGATTTCCGAAATGGAATGTCCCATGCCTTGTAGCTCCAACTACCATTTCGCGTTCAGAGTCTGTTAATTCCAGTTGCGCGGCCATGCTGCTCTTCAGCCAAGAGACATAATTAGTCGGGAAGGCATTTAAAAGCAATATAAAGGAGATAACATGACGGAATATAGAAACAAAAAAGGCGGAACAGAAGAAAAGAAGACATACAAAGCGGTGACTGTAAATCAGAGATAAAAATCTAAAAATGTATGTTGCACAAAAAAAATACCACACAGTACATTAAAAGGCAGCAGGCAAAGTACGGCCAGAGCATAAAAGTCCATATAACGAGTAAACAGCCACATGACGGACGGCATAGCAAGTAACTGTCATGGACGATAAACAGGTCGAGCACACAATTAAAACCCACATCACTAGATGACACTGTATAGTTGCACTGAAGCACAACACTAACATAGCACACTGATCATCATCATCATTTAAGACTGATTATGCCTTTCAGCATTACGAATAAAAACCTGGGAAGATCTACAAGGGGGGGGGGGGACAAGGGAAATGGGAAGAAGGGGAAAGGAGGCGAGGAGGAGGGGAGAGAAAGGGGGATGAGGTGGGGGGCGCGCCGAAAGAGGGTTCAGAAGGGAAGTGATGGGAGAGGAAAACAGCCGAGGAGGGGGTGCAGGGACTCAGGGAGGGAAGAAGGAAAATCTGCTCTGGGAGAAAGAGGGGAGAGGAAAAAGAGTACCCTGGGGATGGGGGGGGGGGGAACAAGGCCAGGTTACAGTTTGAAGGGAGGGTATATGTCATGGTGTAGTTCATCATCTGGGAGGGGTAGGTGCTGGAAATTGCCCAGATGAAGGAGATGGAGGGTGTGGAGGCGGAGAGATGGAAGGATACAGCAATAGAGGTGAGGCAATAGGCGGGGGATAGAGAGGAAGGAGGAAACCGGGGGGGGGGGGGGGGGATCAAGCCTGCGGACAGTGTAAAGGATGCGGAGATGTTGGAGGAAAAGAGGAAAAGGAGGAGGTGGGGGAGGGGGGTGAGGTCATACAGGAGCTGTGTGGGGGAAGGAAGGTCGATATGAGAGGCAAGGCAGAGTGCATGGCATTCGAGGATTTGGGGGTGCAGGTGGCTGCAGAGATCCAGGCAACGCTGGCATAACAAAGGATAGGACAGATGAGGGATTTGCAGGTGTGGAGGATGGTGGAAGCATGTAATCCCCATGTCTGGCCATACAGGAGTTTCAGGAGGCGGAGGCAGGAATGGGCTTTCTGCTGGATGGTCAGGAGGTGAGGGGTTCAGGTCAGGTGACGGTCGAGGGTGAGGCCAAGGTATCGCAGGGTGGGAGTGAGCTGGATGGGATGACCATAAAGAGTTAGGTAGAAATCATGGAGATGGAAGGAGCGAGTGGTGAGACCTATGATGATTGCCCGGGTTTTGGAGGGGTTAAGTCGAAGGAACCACTGGTTACACCAAGTGGTGAACTGTCGAAGATGGGTTTGGAGGGTGCGTTGGGACCTTTGAAGGGTAGGATAGAGAGCCAGGAAGGCGGTGTCATCAGCATCCTGAAGAAGATGGACAGATGGGGTCAGCTTGGGAATATCAGCCATATACAAGAGATAAAGGAGAGGGGAGAGGACAGAGCCCTGGAGGACGCCAGCAGTGGGATAAAAGATATGGAAGTTGGTGTAGTGACTTGGCCAGACAGCCAAGCCACTGTAAGGTAGCCGAAAGGCACGCGTTTAGCTCACACAGGCTGGCGTGAGGTCTGGAACATTACAAGGAAATGAGAAGGTAGGAAACGGATGCAGTTGCTGTAATACTTAACTTTAATCCACAATTGGTGAACATTGGTCTGACGGTACAGGCATCACAATATTAATTATCAAATGCTATGGCTCCTTGCTAGGTCGTAGCAATTGACGTAGCTGAAGGCTATGCTAACTATCGTCTCGGCAAATGAGAGCGTAATTGTCAGTGAACTATTGCTAGCAAAGTCGGTTGTACAACTGGGGCGAGTGCCAGGACGTCTCTCTAGATCTGCCGTGTGGTGGCGCTCGGTCTGCAATCACTGACAGTGGCGACACGCGGGTCCGATGTGTACTAACGGACCGCGGCCGATTTAAAGGCTACCACCTAGCAAGTGTGGTGTCTGGCAGTGACACCACAGTTGGTGTTGTGGAGGGTGACATAGGAAGGATGGTGCAAGAGGAAGGATCTGACCAGACAGACAAAATTGATAGGCAGGGCGTAGGCTTGGAGTTTAAAGAGGAGACCAGGATGCCATTCATGGTCATAGGCATTTTGGGGGTCGAGGGAAACAAAAATGGCGGAGCGACGGGAGTTAAGCTGGAGGGAGAGAAGGTGAATGAGGTTAAGGAGTTGGTCTTCAGTGGAGAAGGAGGGTTGGAAGCCACACTGGGTAAGGGGGAGGAGGTGGTGTTGATTTAGGTGCTGATGGATATGGCGGGAGGGGATGGATTCGAAGACCTTACTGAAGATAGAGGTGAGGCAGATGGGATGATAGGAAAAGGCGACAGATGGGGGTTTGTTGGGTTTGAGGAATAAGAGGATGTGGGAAGTCTTCCACAGGGTGGGGTAGAAGCCAGTAGAAAAGATGACATTATAGAGATGGGCAAGGACAGTCAGGAAGGAGAAGGGGCTTTCTCTAATGTGGCAGTAGGTGATACAGTCATGACCAGGGGCCGTGTTGCGTTTGGACCGGAGGTTAAGTTTAATGTCTTGTGCTGTGATTGGAGTGTTGATGTCAGAGGGGGGGCAATTGCCCCAAGTTCTGGAGACTAGGAGCAAGTGGAGCGACTGAGGTATCGGCACATCCCGTGACGGTGGGGAAAAGAGAATAATCAAAGTGGGGATCATCTGGGATGGAGAAGACCTCGGAAAGGGGGGAGGCGAAGTAGTTGGCCTTACTGAAGTTGTCAGGAAGGGGATGGTCGTTATGGAGAAGGGAGTAGTGGGGAGCGGAATGGGAACCAGTAAGGCGATGCAAGGCGGACCAGTACTTGGAGGAGTTGATAGAGAGGTTGGGGTTGAGTCATGTGCTGGTCTGGCGCCAGTCCTGGCATTTCTTTGCTGTAATAAGATTCCAGACATGTCGCTGTATTTGCCGGTGGCATATGAGTGTATCCCTGTCACGAGTGCACAGGAAGGAGCGATAGAGACGGCGAGATACGGGAGGAGGGGGACAGCCCGCAGAATGAGAGTGGGACAGTGGTGGTGGATGGTTTTAGTAGGAACATGGGCCTCCATGGCGTCAGTAATTACCTTCTGAAGGAAGGACGAGGCGTAGATGATGTCATCAGGATAGTGATAGGTAAGAGGGTGGCTTTCGACCTGGGTGGCGATGGATTCCCTGTAGGCATTGCAGTTGGCACAATCATGGACGACCTTGGGAGGGGGTGCAGGGTGGGGAGGCAGAGGAGCGTGCTGAGCAGACGTTATAGTGAGAAGGACGGGGAGGTGATTGCTACCTGTGGGGTCAAGGATGTCGATGGTGATACGCCCAAGGAGGTTGGTGGAGGCAGCTGCCACCAATGCTCTCGCCATCCTTTGCCGCCCCACTGTCCTCGCTGCCACTGCCGTTTCTCAGCCTTTCCGCCAGCGCTGTCACCCCCCACTTGCACACCACCACCATGTCCCACCCCACCACCTCCATCATTTTGTCCTCCCCCTCGGCTGCTCCAACAACCGTTACATGGAGCTCATCCGCCACCCCCTCCCTGTCCTCCCTTCCCTCCCTGTCCAACCCACTCCTGCACCGTTTTCAGCTGTGTTTCCCCTGACTCTCCCTCACCTTTAGCTATCGCCCCACCGCCATCTTCAGACTTCCCATGCACCTCCTATGACAGGTTCCCAACTGGCACAGATTTCCACCTGCCATGCCACAGTCTCTGTGACACCCATGCCCCCACACCCTGCATCACCTGCCCCTCATGGAGGACCTGCCCCCTGCCACCTCTCCCTGCAACTCACCCCCAGCCCCGTCCTCACCCTGCCCTGTCCAAGAAACCTGCTAAATGCCCTAATGTTGAGCCTGCCCACACCATCTCCACAAAGGAAACCCCTGATCCCCGTGACCCACCCACCCTCATGGATGTGAGCCCAGTCTCCACCCCTACAACCCCTTCTACCCACACCTTTGTCCTCTCCAATACTGACCCCCTTGACTCCCGCACCCTCACCCTGGCCATCCATAAATACTTCCCCAATACCCCCATCAGCCTTCTCATTCCTGAAAAGGTCTTGGTCCTCATTAAATCCCCCAATGGTTCCTCCCACAACGATCTCCTCTCCAAAATCACATGTATCCAATCACACACGAGCCACCCTTACCCCCTACCACACCCCATCCTATTCCTGACAGCCTCAACGTCCCCAATGTCTGGTAACCTTCACTACCGCGATCACCAAGCTTAGCCCCATGACCATGGATGCTAAGGTGTTGGTGGAACTAAATTCGCATCCTGACATTGAAATCCACTCAGCCTGTCGCATCTTTAACGATGCCGGGCTGACTTACTTAATGTACCTCTTCACCAAATCCTCCTCCTCCATTGACTGCCTGCTTACAGAGGGAGCCCTATCTACAACAGACGTCATAAAGTGGACTCCTCCTGTTCCCCTCTCGAATCCTACTGCTCCCAACGCTGCCTAAAGTACAAAGACCATGTCACTGCCACCTGCAAGAGACCCCCACCTGTCCCCACTTCAAAGCTTCCCACTTCCTGAAAAACTGCCCCAACCTCGCCTCTCCCCCTTCCTGTAATACCTGTAACAAACCCTATCCTACCTACTCCTCGAAATGTAAAGCGAAACCTCCCCTGTGACCCCTGAGCTCTCTGTCCCTGTCTGCCCCGTCGATGACCCCATCCACCGAACAGCTCGCTCTGCCCTACCCCTACTGCAGAGGTCATCATCTGCTTTGTCATCATAGTCCTCCAAAAGACCCCCCCTTTCCAATGTCCCCACACCAAATTGCTGTTGCTGCCTGTTCCATCTTCCACCTCATCACCTATGCCACCTACTCCCGCAACCAGGCCCACTTCACCTTCACCCCCTCACCATCCTCATCCTACCATGGTGTGACAACATTACAGCATCCTTTACCATAATATCCACTCCCTGCCCACCTACAAACTTCTCCTCCTCCACACCCTCCATCAACACTATGTGGATGCCTTCATCCTAAATAAGACCTTCATTTAACCCTGTATCTCCATCTCCACAGTCCCTTACACCCTCCACTGCACTGATAACCTGTTGCCCCTGGTGCATGGCATGGTTGCTATTGGCCACATGAAGCACCTCCCTGTTTGGCCCCAACCTCTCCTCAACAATCCTGCCGAGCATCTCACCCTCAGCCTCTTCTTCCCCACCCTTACTGTCACATGTGCCACCATCTACATCTGCCCTCAAACACCCATCCCATACGATTTCCTAGGCAGCATTGTCTGCACCTTCTTGGCCTACATGATTGCCGCAGACCCAATATCCACATCTGTTCCTGCCAAACTCCAGTGGCGGTATCAGTTTATCACCACCCTCCAGGGGTCCTGGTTCCCCTCACACGGCACACCTGACCCGAATCCAACACCACTCCCGACGTGATCCTAGCCTTTCCCAACCTCCTTGGGCACATCACTAAGGATGTCCTTGACCTAATTGGCAGTGACCATGCCCCCGTCCTCCTCACTATCTCTGATGGTCACCATCCCCTCCATGTTCCTCACGCTGACATTCCTCCTAAACTAGTCCATGACTACTCCTGCGCCAAATGGGATACCTACCGGGACTCTATGCACAACCAGGTCGAACGCCATGACCCTACCCTCCAATCTTCCGATGACATCTCTCAAACTGCTGCCTTCCTCCACCAGACCTTGTCTGATGCTGTCACCACCCATATCCCTACTAAAGTCATCCACCCTCACTGCCTGTCCCTGCTCCCACAGGCTGTCCTTGTCCTTCATGAATCGCATCACCTCTACCATTCCTTCCTCCAAACTCGTGACACACTCACCCACCACTGCCAATTACAAAAACACAACCGTGACATGCTTACTGTGAAGAAACACTGTGGTTGGCGACAGCAATACACACAACTCAACGCCAGGCTCCCAATAAACTCTTCCAAGTACTGGCTCAAATGGCTCTGAGCACTATGGGACTCAACTGCTGAGGTCATTAGTCCCCTAGAACTTAGAACTAGTTAAACCTAACTAACCTGAGGACATCACAAACATCCATGCCCGAGGCAGGATTCGAACCTGCGACCGTAGCGGTCTTGCGGTTCCAGACTGCAGCACCTTTAACCGCACGGCCACTTCGGCCGGCCGACTTCCAAGTACTGGTCTGGTCTGTTTTCCACTGCCTTACTGGGAACCACCCTACCCCACAGTACCCTCTGCTCTTTGATGATCGTCCCTTTCCTGACAACCTCAGTAAGGCCAACCACGTTACCTCCCACTTATCTGATGTCTTTTCCATTCCAGATGATCCCCAATTTGATTATTCCCTCCTGCCCTTGCTCCTAGCTTCCAGTACTTGGGCCACACACCACCATCAGGACTTAACGTTCCCATCACTACACAGGACATCAGCCTCACAACACCACTCCCGGCCGTGACCGTGTTACCTACTGCCATCTCAAAAACTGCCCTCCCTCCTTCCTTGGAGTCCTTGCCTCCTCTCCAATGTAATCCTTGCCACTGGCTTCTACCGCCACCTATGGAAATCCTCCCGTATCCTGATGTTCTCCAAACCCAACAAACCTCCATCTGATGCCTCTTTCTATTGTCCTATATGTCCCACCTCGGTGTTCAGCAAGCTCTTGGAATCAATCCTTACTCAGCACATCCATCACCACCTCCACCGACACCACCTCCTCCCCAACACCTGATGTGGCTATTGACCTTCCTTCTCTCCTGATGACCAACTCCTACACCTCACTCATCTCCTTCCCCTCCAGATTAACTCCCATCGCTCTGCCATTTTTGTCTCCCTAGACCTTGAAACGCCTACGACCATGTATGGTACCCCGGTCTCCTGTTTAAACTCCAGACCTATGCCCTTCCTATCAACTATGTCCGTCTGATTGCCTCCTTCCTCTCCTGCCGCACCTCCTATGTTACCATCCATAACGCCGATTCACGCAACTCCTACCCCTCTGTGCGTGTGCCCCAGGGCTCTGTCCTCTCCCCTCTCCTATACCTCCTGTACAAGGCAGGTATGCCCCAACCCCCCTCCCCCATTTGGTCCACCTCCTGCAGTATGCCGATGACAGTGCCTTCCTTGCCCTCACTCCTACCCTTCAATGGTCCAAATGCCTTCTCCAGAATCACCTTGACCTTTTTGCCACATGGTGTAACCAGTGGCTCCTCAAAATCAATCCTTCCAAGACCCAGGCAATCCTCATAGGTCGTACCACTCGTTCCTTCCAGCTCCTTGATTTTTCCCTTACCATCTGCACTCATCCTGTCCACATCTCCCCCACCCTCACCTACCTTGGACTCACCATTGACCGTCACCTCACCTGGATCCCTCATCTCCGCTCTATCCAATCCAAAGTCCACAACCGCCTCTGTCTCCTTAAACTCCTCTCTCGCCAGACATGGGGATTGAACCCCTCTACCATCCTCCACACCTACAAATCCTTAATCTGTCCCATCCTCTGCCTGGCTATCCCCCCCCCCCCCAAATTCTATAAGTCCCTTCAGATCCTCTAGCGCCATGCACACTGCCTCGCCTTCTGTATATGCCTTCTGTCCCTCACATGGATCCTCTATGACCTGATTACTTTCCGCCATCTGCTCCTTTTCCTTGAACATGTCTGCGTCCTCTATAATAGAAAGATAGATCCCTTATCATTTAGCTACAAAATAGCAGGTCAGCAACTGGAAGCAGTTAATTCCATAAATTATCTGGGAGTACGCATTAGGAGTGATTTAAAATGGAATGATCATATAAAGTTTATCGTCGGTAAAGCAGATGCCAGACTGAGATTCATTGGAAGAATCCTAAGGAAATGCAATCTGAAAACAAAGGAAGTAGGTTACAGTACGCTTGTTCGCCCACTGCTTGAATACTGCTCAGCAGTGTTGGATCCGTACCAGATAGGGTTGATAGAAGAGATAGAGAAGATCCAACAGAGAGCAGCGCACTTCATTACAGGATCATTTAGTAATCGCAAAAGCGTTACGGAGATGATAGATAAACTCCAGTGGAAGACTCTGCAGGAGAGACGCTCAGTAGCTCAGTATGGGCTTTTGTTAAAGTTTCGAGAACATACCTTCACCGAGGAATCAAGCAGTATAATGGTCCCTCCTACATATATCTCGTGAAGAGACCATGAGGATAAAATCAGAGAGACTAGAGCTCACACAGAAGCATACTGACAATCCTTCTTTCCACGAACAATACGAGACTGGAATAGAAGAGAGAACCGATAGAGGTACTCAAGGTACCCTCCGCGACACACCATCAGGTGGCTTGCGGAGTAAGGATGTAGATGTAGAACTCCCGCCGACTTGAAGCCTCTCATCGCCTGGTTGCTCCTCTCCTCTCCAACCCCCGCCTGCTGCCCTGCCTTCACTGTTGTGTCCCCCCTACCCTCCACCTGTACACCCTTCATCTCCTCTTCCGAGGTGGCTTCCATCAATTCCCCCTCCTGGGTGGCCCTCTCGCCCTCCATTTATCCCTTGTATCAACTATGATCCTCATCTTCCCGTCCTCCCTCCCTCTGTCCTTTTCCGAGGCTCCCTCTCCCCCCTTCCATCCTGTTTTTTCTCCACCTACCCACTCCTTGACTCCATTCTCTCCCCCTGAGTCTTTCTTTCCCCTCCACTGTTTTCCCCACTCCTTTCTCAAGTCTGCCTTGCTCCCCCTTTTTCTATACCCTCTTCCTCCATCAGCTGCCCCTCTTTTCCCCTCCTCATCCGTCCGGGTACTCCCCCCCCCCCCCCCCCCCGCAATATCCATATGCCTTCATACTCTATAGTGCAGTGTTTTCCATGAGTGTTCAGTATTGTGCGTCCTCTTTTTAAAGTGTTGTGAACAGAAACCTGACTGTCGCTGTGGTTTTTAATTGTGGCTGTGTATTTCCAAGTGTTTTTAATCAGCATCACTGACCGCTTTGCTTTTTATGTTTTCTTCACAACTTTTTCGCCATGTACCAGTTTTAAACAGTCACCGTTTTATCCCCGCTTTTTATTGTTATATCTCCTCATTATTATTCTTAACTTATCTTTAGGCTGCAGAGCGGCGTATTACGCTGCCGTCAGCCCCCCCTCCCCTCTGGGGGTGGGGGGGTGGGGGGGTGTGAATCGAAATACAATAAAGAAAAAAAGGTCTGAATGATGTAAAAGAGACCAGCTTTCAAAAACTGTATTGTACTTTTGGAAGGCTCGGGTCTTATATGGTCTGCGCCATCACAGAGGAGGTAAAGGATATGGAATTAGCTGATGTGGTACTCGTATATCACACTATTGTATGAACTATACTTACTAAGTGAAGCTTTAGTGGCTTTGTTGAATATAGAACATTTATGGCGCATAATTCAAGTTTTCGACCTTTGTGCTAACTTAGGGTTACAGTCTACGACAAAAAGCCCTCTGACCTTTCTTCTAGAGAAATGGTCGTCGAACTTTTTTGTTCAAGGGCCATACTGATACTGTCAGGTGACACATTGGGCCCCTTAAGTACCGATCTCATTACTAATTGGTAACCTAGATAAATTAGTAAGTTATCAGTCCCCAATAGTTATCTACAATAATAGCAGGTTAAGTTGTCCGCTAGCCTCCAAGTTCTGATCGCTGAAAGTCGGCACCATTTGGAACACTTCGTGCCGACTTTTCTGTTTTTCAGAATGCTAACCTCCCCCTAATGAGCCCAAAGTTCTGTAACTGTAATTGCCTGGCGAAGCGTTGTTCTGTTGTCTGTGTGAGCGGATGATTAATTGATTGATAACAGCAATTGTACTTATTTGTAAATGTGTTATCCAGTACGAGACACGGTTTCACAGATTGACTGAATATTCTTAATGACATTTCTCTTCTACTCATTGCGTTATATTAAAGAAGCCTTATTTTAATTTCATATTCCTTGCTGCAGATATGTACCACATGCGAAGATGACCGTCTCTATAATGCACGTTCACAAATCCATGCTACTTCGATTTGAAATTTATACCATAACAGCTGATTGGCACAGTGGCGGACACAGAAAAATCTCAAGGATGGGGCACTAAAGATATCTTCAGCTTCCATTACTTTTACCATAATAAAAAATAATCAAGTCACATGCAAAGTTTAAGAAAGTTTTATTTAAACTGATTATACACATATACAAGACAACCTCATCTTATGATATAAACATTGGAAAATACATTTTCTCGATAACTCGTTTCAGTCGAGTCGACTGACGAAAGGAACGAACGAACAGAGTGCGGGCTGACAAACGTATCCGCCACTGGATCGGCACGAGTAGCGCACGACTGTGACTTGTTAGAAGAGAAACAATGAAACGTTTTACTTGACACCTCCTCTAAACGCGCTAATGGCCACACTACTTACTTACCCCTCTGCCCCTAATAAGCGGCCAAATTTACTCAGCTCACGGCCGAAATCACCAACTTCTATTAAAATTAAACACATCTTAACATATTACCTTCTCTGCAAGTATTTTTCTTGCCGAACAGGAAAATTTCGCTCTTATTAGTAAGCTCTCAGCGTTACATTTCTGGAGTCAGCCATTAGTCACTAGATGCACATTATTATAAAATACGGTTGAGACAGGATCTCACGTCCGCGGATCGCACGATTACTTGGTTCGGGACGCAGTTTGATGACCACTATTGCGGAGCGTTAAATTTCCTACAGTTTTCACTGGTTAAACATATTTCTCACCATGTATTTACCAATATGCAAAACTTCAAGGGAAAAAAGTGTAGTTCACATGGAAATGTTCCCTTTAAAGAAATATTGGTGATATTACATCCTGGAATTTTGTGTAAAAGCATGTTTTGGCCATCTGGAGAGCGAATGCATATTTCTAGGATTTAATTGGCATAACCTCATGGATTTAGACATTTATATTGCAAATTACATCATTTTTCTGGCCTCATTGCTTATATTGCAGTAACTCGCATGATGACACCTTTTACCGATGGTTTTTCTTCTCCACGTGAACTCCGCCAAAGGTTCAGAACAGGGGTAATTTCGCGAATTTTGTTACAGTCTATAAATATCATAGTGAGCTCAAGCATCCAGTTCGGCTCGGTAAAAGTTAATGTACCTCGTACCAATAAATTTAAATAGAAAAGG
Source organism: Schistocerca piceifrons (assembly GCF_021461385.2). Lineage (NCBI taxonomy): Eukaryota > Metazoa > Arthropoda > Insecta > Orthoptera > Acrididae > Schistocerca > Schistocerca piceifrons. The sequence continues at coordinate 553,002,753 of NC_060143.1, forward strand.
GTTCTATTACCCTTACATGTTACACGTTTAGACCGTGCACTACATCGAGTAGCTGAAACAGTGTGTCCAAAATACGACGATGTGAATATGCTGACATGGTCCACAAAGAACATACGTAGATGCACGAAGTATAAAGGTTTGATAATTTTGACAGCGTTAAGTCACGTGCAAATGTTTTTTCCTATCGAAGGTATTCCCGAAACCACCTGTCCGTGTTGCCACATTTAGAGCTATACTACCAAACTTAGCTTTGACATCACAACCCATTTTAACCTGAAGGGGTTTCTGAATAAATATTGCCATCTTTTACTGTGATACTTTTGATAAAGTTAAGTCTGTAAGAGACCGTAAGTCACTGCAAATTCATTGAAGCTAACATCTGTTTACTTCTTTCTATTGAAAAACGTTAAGGTATGGTCCCTCAATTTTTTTCTCCGGCTTTGGGTCGTAGACACTTTCGAAGTCACAGCTTACATTAACTCTCCAGCAGGCGCATTTGATTGCGTCACTTAACGTTACTCGGCTCTAAAATAATTTTGCGGTGAACTCAGATCATTATTGATATTAATTAGTTTATTTTTTAATGTGCAAATATACTGTTACTGAAACTGATATTAATAATACCGAATATCAATTTTTTATCAAATTAATATAAAAAATATATTATCACCACATCTGAAAATATCAACTAATAGTGTTAGATATATAATCAAAAAATACGTAGTTTAGACTGCTGATCACTTTTAATGCAAAAGAATGTTTCATTATTTAATATGGCTGTTAATGGTACTTTTTATAATAAAGACAGATATTTATCTAAGAAACTAAAGATTCAGTTTAAAGATATAGAAAATTATGTTTCTTGGTCAGCACTGAAAACGATATATCCATATTAAATGCTTGCTGAAACTGTATTGTAACAGATTACAGACAGACCATGTTCACCACTCGGTAACTCGAGAGAAGTCAAGAGTTAGATCACGAATCGTCTGGGTTTATAGTTGTAATTCCATATTTTTTCCATGTGTAGCTAATAAGTCATATGCTTACTGCAGACAACACTCTTACATGAAACACACTTTATTCTTATGCTAATATCCTCGACCCTTCCACAAATAGCACAGTATCTTCGTTTATTAGAAGAAGGCTCCTCAATCTGCTCTTATTTTTTCCGGTACCTCTGAAGGAACAGCAAAGTATCCTTAGGAACGCTGAGAATTTTGGCTCTTTCTTTTAGATGTGGTTTCATAAGACCATAGGCAGGTTCTTTAGAAAAATCCTTTTTGCAGCCCAATGATTTTCTCCATTTTAGTTAAGAAAATCATCTAGGTATTGATACCTGCAGTGTCGATTAGAAAAAAAGTTACCAAATGCCACCTTCTCATTATACGAGTACAAGTTACGTGCCACACAATTGGTCGACTGTATAATGCCCCTCTTCGTGGCATTGTGGTCTGACACAGTATCTGGCTTTCGAGAATCTTCGGCGATACTACCTGAATCATGCGTAGCTCACAGCATCAGAACCGCCTTATTCTTCTTCAGCACATAATGTGGTGTCACCGCCAGACACCACACTTGCTAGGTGGTAGCTTTAAATCGGCCGCGGTCCATTAGTACATGTCGGACCCGCGTGTCGCCACTGTCAGTGATCGCAGACCGAGCGCCACCACACGGCAGGTCTCGAGAGACGGACTAGCACTCGCCCCAGTTGTACGGACGACGTAGCTAGCGATGCACACTGGCGAAGCCTCGCTCATTTGCAGAGCAGATAGTTAGAATAGCCTTCAGCTAAGTCAATGGCTACGACCTAGCAAGGCGCCATTAGTAGTTTATTGCCTGAATCTACAGAGTCTCACTTGTATCGTCAATAGCGATGTACAACAATGATGGATTAAAGTTACGTATTCCAGCAGCTACGTACTTTTCTTTATAGCATTCATTACGTATCCTGTTTCAGACCTATCTCTAGCCTGCGTGAGTTAACGCGTGCCTTTCGGCTACTTCCGAGTGGCGTGGCTGTTAAACTACGACACAACACATTCAAAACCAATATTACATCGTTTTGATATCCGAAGAGGGACAAATCTGGTGTTCGGTCTTTCTTAGGAAAGAATTCCAAGTGAATTTTTCATTTATTCCTTTTATGCATGTCAATGTACGCAAGCGTTTTCTCTAATAGTGACATAATCAAGGGCCAGCTTGTGTACCAAATGTTCATTATTATATTCCTGTTGAATCTCTTTATATGACTCATTAGCTTTTAAACTATTTCTGAAGCATAAGGGCCTTCAGGCTGCTTGGCACAATATACCTCAAGGTTGCTTGTAAAAATTTTTTCGCATGACAAAGTGCAAATATCTTAGTGCAGTATTTGCCAGGTATTTTGGGAACATACCGTATAAATCCATAACGACCCCTAAAAGCTTGAAGTTTCTCATCAGTGGTTACAAACGCACCGAGATTGTACGTATTTGTGTAGCTGATCACAAACTCATCCAAAATTGCAAGTACTGGAGCCAACTTATCATATGTCCTCTCTTCTCTGGTTGTTTTATCGCTGAAATGAATACAATGTAACAGGAAAAGGAATCGCTTGTATCTCACCACAGCTCTTGTAACGTAGGTTCCTGATCCATCGGTATTCCACAACTCCATTACCTGCATGTGGTTAACTTTCTTCATTCTGAAACACTGGACTCGCATTCGGGAGGACGACGGTTCAATCCCGTCTCCGGCCATCCTGATTTAGGTTTTCCGTGATTTCCCTAAATCGCTTCAGGCAAATGCCGGGATGGTTCCTTTGAAAGGGCACGGCCGATTTCCTTCCCCCTCCTTCCCTAACACGAGCTTGTGCTCCGTCTCTAATGACCTCATTGTCGACGGGACGTTAAACACTAATATCCTCCTCCTCCTTCATTCTGAAAACATAAATTAAACCTAGGGCTGCCAGCATTTCTTTTTTATCTCTTTCTCTATGATAATCAGAAAGTTCTGGTTTCAGCATAATGTGTTTGTCTGTATATTTTACAATGTTATCAATCATTGACGTGCTATTTACCTTACTGAACCCAGAAATCTTACATGTTGCTCTCCTGCAAATAGCCTTCGATCCTGGAAAAGTTTTTACAATATTTTTTCTTATCGCTTTGCTTGTGGAGAAGTTTTGTCCCTTCGCACAAACCAGTCACCAGTAGAATCTAATCCACAATTAATATCGTCCTTTTTTTCTGACTCGTGCTCTTATTCACTTTCCGTGTTATGAGTGATTACCTCCTCTTCCTCATTAGTATCATCGTCGTGTATACTGCCTACATCTGTCTAAAACTGGATCTTCATTCATAAGCCATACAGGTTCCACGTTGGTTAAACGCTTTCTTGCCATATTCTAAACAAAATAATTACGTAACAAGTCTCGCAGCGCCAGCTCTGACAACACAAAATTTCTTCTTTAGCTAATTCTTTAGCACCAAGAGTTGCTAGACTCCATATACTCAGGATACTAACGAAGGAATACCTATACTTTCAAATGGCTTCAGTGGTACCAACACGATTGATACCATGTATGTAGCCAGTTCTAGCGTTAAAGATGCGGAAGTGCTTTCCGGAAAACAGATTGGACTGGGTTTTTATCAAATCAGATCTTGGGAATTTGTCTGTGGCAGTAATGAAGGTGGAACCTCTGGCAATTATTGAGGAGGTCGAAGAATAGAGAAACGGGTGTTGCGGCCAAAGGTAAGAGGAACAAAGTTATCAGACTGTATCCTGGTTATGAGATTCTAATGTCGACCAAAAAAGATATTTTTCTGCGAAAATGTAAAATGATTTTCAGTCTGATCTGACTTTGTGCGAAAGTTAGTCACTCAAGTATGCACCTGTCGTTTCTTGTGACGTAGAAAGGTCATTTTATAAGTACAAAAATTTCAGTCTGGTAAACAAAGTGAAGAAAATTTGGAGAACTGATTGTTGTGTACTGTTTTAGAAGGCAATGGAAATAAATACAGAAACGATTTGTGGTAGGACATATTGTTATTTACTTATTTATTTTTCTTGCTGCCTCATTGCTCACATTTCATGATATGGTACTGCAGGAATCCATTTACGTTTTACGATTTCACCATCTGAAAGAGAAATTTTCAGTGACCAAATAACTGCTTGTTCTTGAATTGAGATCATTTGAGAGCCTTCATTCTCCTCTTCTCAACAAACATCTTTTTTTTCAGCGTTTTTCAAATAAAAAATATTGTATTCCAGAATGTTCTAAACTTATTTCCAAAATTCAGTACCATAGTTTTGTAGTCTTTTTCTCGTGCCAAAAATGCCCAGTTTTATAAAAAATTTGTTAGTTTGCAAAGTTTTCATTTCAAGAAATTTCTCCTTCTTAAAACTTTGGGTGAGTTTTGGCAACCCCCACATAAACAGAAATCAACTTCATAAAATAGTATCTATGATTTTGTCATTTGATAATTATTTAGCTAACTTGCTTCTTTGCCAGTTGTAGCTTTGTGTCTTCTAATCTGAAATGTAATAATAAATTTTGAGTTTTAATCTTATGCACAGCTATAATTGGGCATCTCATACAAAGACTTACCCAATTTGGTTATCCACTTTCGGTTCATCTAGGTTTATACAGGGTGTTACAAAAAGGTACGGCCAAACTTTCAGGAAACATTCCTCACACACAAATAAAGAAAAGATGTTATGTGGACATGTGTCCGGAAATGCTTAATTTCCATGTTAGAGCTTTTTGGCCCAATTGAAGGAAGGTAACGTTGACTTCGGTGCTTGTGTTGACATGCGACTCATTGCTCTACAGTACTAGCATCAAGCACATCAGTACGTAGCATCAACAGGTTAGTGTTCATTACGAACGTGGTTTTGCAGTCAGTGCAATGTTTACAAATGCGGAGTTGGCAGATGCCCATTTGATGTATGGATTAGAACGGGGCAGTAGCTGGCGCGGTACGTTTATATCGAGATTTCCAGAACGAAGGTGTCCCGACAGGAAGACGTTCGAAGCAATTGATCGGCGTCTTAGGGAGCACGGAACATTTCAGCCTATGACTCGCGACTGGGGAAGACCTAGAACGACGAGGACACCTGCAACGGACGAGGCAATTCTTCGTGAAGTTGACGATAACCCTAATGTCAGCGTCAGAGAAGTTGCTGCTGTACAAGGTAACGTTGACCACGTCATTGTATGGAGAGTGCTACGGGAGAACCAGTTGTTTCCGTACCATGTACAGCGTGTGCAGGCACTAAACTACGTTCACTACAGTGCAGCACACAGCTTTCAATATTTTCATGTTTATTGCATCATCATTCTGATTATACAGTTACCAACTATTAAACAGTCAGGAGTCTCAATATACGCATCTGATCAGTAAGCTACATTCATTAGTAAACAACCACACATTTCATTGGTGTCAGATTAGATCACAGTTACATGGGTGTGTCACGTACAGAAACTTTTGACACACACTTAGACATAAATACATGACATGAATACAGTGCTTGATACCTGGAGACTGACTGTAAAATACCTTTAATTTGTGGGAACGATGACCCACAATTAAATGTGAGCAGTGCTAGTAACAAACATTTTACTCGTGTATCATAAACACACATTTGATACGCAATACGAGATACATGTTATGCAACAAAAACAGAAAGAAAAAGGCAGCAACAGGAAAAACACCAAAGAAGTTATCAGTAGGTAACAAAACCAAGTTATTTCACACTTTCTGCCGACATTTTGTACCACCAGATAGCCCCCTCCCCTTCTCCCTCTCCCCCCTCCCCATTCCTTAGACCAGAGCTCGCAGGATGAATGGATATTTATGCTGGACAGTTCCGCCAGCCCTCATGCACGTAATGCTGAAGAAACGGAGTGAGTGTCCTGTCTGGGCAGGTGCAGTGACAGCATAGCCACAGTAGTAGCTGTGTCTGTTGGTGTAGGTGGTGGCTGAACAGACTTGTCCAGAAATGGAGTAAGCACATCAGCTATTGCACGCTGTAGACTAGGCGTTGGGTGATAATAGTGGGACTGAAATACAGTGTTGTCCACCTGGAGAAACTAGGCTGGATTGACGTGTTGCACCAAAACCTTGGTAGGTTTAGCATTAACTAATGTTGTCACAGTGTGGGCACTATGGTACAAAACTGGATACAGACCCCTATAAGTTGGTTGCAAAGGGGCCTTGATGGAGTATCTGCGTAGCATAATGTGAAAGCGGGTGCTGAGGTCTCTGCGAATGAAAATTGGTGGGTTTGTGAGATGGGGTGCTGTGGATGGTTGAAACTGGAAATGTGGTTCTTGATTTGCTGTGTTAAGAAGGGAGGTTCTCAAGGTGGCTAATCCCACTGTTTACTGAAGAATTCTGACAGAAGCCTGATGGAATGAAATTTTCACTCTACAGCGGAGATATGAAACCTCCTGGTGGATTAAAACTGTGTGCCGGACCGAGACTCGAACTCGGGATCTTTGCGTTTGGCGGGCAAGTGCTCTACCAACAGAGCTACCCAAGCACGACTCACGCCCCGTCCTCACAGCTTTAATTCCGCCAGTACCTCGTCTCCTACCTTCCAAAATTCACACAATCTTTCCTGCGAAACTTGCAGAACTAGCACTCCTGGAAGAAAGGATATTGTGGAGAGGTGGCTTAGCCACAGCCTGGGGGATGTTTCTAGAATGAAATTTTCACTCTACAGGGGAGTGTGCGCTGATATGAAATTTCCTGGCAGATTAAAACTGTGTGCCGGACCGAGACTCGAACTCGGGACCTTTGCCATTCGCGGGTAAGTGCTCTACCAACTGAGCTGCCCAAGCACGACTCACGCCCCGTCCTCACATGGTAGAGCACTTGCCCGCGAAAGGAAAAGGTCCCGAGTTCGAGTCTCGGTTCGGCACACAGTTTTAATCTGCCAGGAAGTTTCAGAAGCCTGATGGTCTTTCCATACACAAATTCCGCCACTGATGCACCAACACAAGCTCTGAATGCTCCATGCTAAGCAAGCAGCACAAAGAGCAAGGCTGTCATCCAAGAAGAATCACGACACGTCAGGGCCAACTTGAAGATTTGGTGCCAACCTTCCACCATGCTGTTACTGGACAGATGGTACTTGGTGTTACGGTGATGTATAAAACCACGTAAATTTGCCACTTCACGAAACAAGGACTAAAATTGGTGGCCCTTAGAAATGTTTGTGCCACAGTCTCTACTGAAATATCCATGATGCGTACTACTTCCAGTTGGTGTGTTGTCAATTTATGAAAAGAGGTACTTGCTGTCTTGCACTGGGGTGCAACGCCAATATGAACTTGAGAAAAGATTGTGTGTATTTCTTGAATGAACCAATTGCTTAGCAGGTTGACAAGCCAAACAACTTTTTACCTACAACTTGCAATCATGTCTCACACTCTGCCGCAGACATCTGCCTGTCACCATTTATATAGTGCCATAGGCTCCAAAATGAGCGAGTCTATGGATGACATTAACACCCTTTTTCCTAAAACACAATGGAACAGAAGGGCGTGAGCAATTGTGAGAAATATCACACTACACAAGGAATTTGGTCGTTGGTTGCTTCTGCAGACACAACCTTGTGTTTGATTACTTGATAAACTACCAAGGTTTACGTTAGTATCTTGGCTGTAGCCAGTCTTGGGAAGTCGACGCCCACCGAAATCACGTTTATTCTAGACAAATAGTCGGCTACAACTTTATCAGCACTTCGCGTATGGCGAACATCAGTAGTAAACGGCCGATAAATTCCATATGGCGGAATTGTTGTATAAGACAGTGATATACTCAGTCCCAATGGAAATTTTACGCGAAAATACATAAATACATCCGATGCACCACCAAAAAGGTTTATTTTAAGCAAAGTATATTTCACACAAGTAATATCACAGCCTCTTTCGTAACACAATCAGTAACTTCCAAAGAAACAAATGTGGCTGTTCTTGAAGTGAGTGTTCAGCAACAAAACCCACTTCCGAGTTTCACAAAGCTAAAGTTCGTAAGTTTGACCAAATTAAAGTCTGAAGTGTAACTTAAAGTTTCCTAGTTACTTGAACAAAGTTAAGTTCTGAAGCAGGAACAACAGTTAGTCCGGAGTATTAGGCAGATGTTAAAGTACAAAAATTGTAAGATAATCACAACACTTCGAATTTTTGGGGTCATATTTCATTGATGAAGTCCCAACAAGAGAACCAGATAAATTGTCTAAGTTTGTGCAAATACTACAAGCACTAAGACCAACAGTGGCGAAGTAGTGAAGAAGTAGTGAAGCGGAGTATGCTGAGGCCTCCCGGCTCAGTACCATTACATTGGCAGAGTTCAGTCTCTCAGTGACACGTAGAGAGGAGAGGCATCTGCATTGTAGTGAGTTAAGTCATGGCAAAGTCTCCCCAGGGCTGTTCACAGCCCTGGAACTGACTTCTGGAGCTGGAGCATGAGCTTAAATAATTGCTTCATAGAGTGATACGCCAATTTTGTGATTGGCTCCAGCTGATTTCCGTGAAAGCAGGAAATGTTCAACCAGTGCACAGCAATTACAGCTGCACGCCTCTTAGCATGCTGACCCACTCACTGCTGCCACTCTCTGCTGGTCTGGTGGTACAGCTCTCTGGTTTTATTTATCTGTTGGTGATCAAGCTTTGGTACCGCCGCCATGATATGTCGTGCTGGTAGCTGTTGGTGCCTGCTGTTTGTGTCACCACAGCAATCCCCCCCCCCCCCCCCCCCCCCCAGTAGTATGAAGGAGGAGAGATGCAGGCAGTTGTCTGATTCTTCTACAGTGTACATGTCCACCAACCCCAAGAGGGTAAGGGTATCCAGATTGCTGGTCCACTTGTGTAGTTGAAGACTGGGATGTCTTTTGATTGGTAAGACCTGATGAAATCCTCATAAGCAGTTGCTGGCTGTGCAATTTCTGTTGGCAGAATCCTTGGCGGTCTGGGTGCCTGCAAAAGAAAACTATGTAAGATTCTCTGCTGGTGGTATAGGGACCAGACGCGGCCACACCCGCTTGACATGTTTGCAGTATCAGGAACCACCTGTGAACTCGACTTCGACCATGCCATGGCCAAGTAGTTGAGTGATGGAGGCTGATAGCCACAAGTGTGGCCTCATTTGAACATAATGACCCACACATGATTATGTAATGAGAAACAGTGGCTGCAGGTCAGGTGGGAAAGTGAACTGACCACTGGGGCTTGTGTGTGTGTGTGTGTGTGTGTGTGTGTGTGTGTGTGTGTGTGCGAATGAAGACAGCTGGAATTGAAAAGAATGGTCCTGGAGCCTTTCAGCAGAGAAAGTACCCTCTTGAGGAGTTGCCCAATAAGAACTGCTTCATCAAGGCAGTGTTATTGACAGAGTTTACTCATCTGGATCTTGAAGGTACTTACAAATCTTTCTGCCAATCCATTCGAGGCAGGGTGAAAGTGCGCAGTATGCAAGAGAGCGATACGTTAGTGGTGTGGACGTTGGTAAATCTGGCAGAAGTGAACTGCAGGGTGTTATCTGTAATGATGGTCCCTGGAAACCCTCAAAGAGAAAAAAAACCTTAATAGTGTGGGTGGAGGAATGGAAATCATCCTCGCCACAAACGTCGATAGCTGTGAGGCATGAAGTGTCTAAGAAGGGGCTGCCGAAATAGAAATGTACATGGCTCCAGAATGCAGTGCTGGTGGGCCAAGGGAAACAGCGAAGGGCAGGTGTGGCCTGCTTGCATTGACAGGATACACAAGAAGAGACCGAGGAAGTAATGTCAGCGCCATTATGTCGTCAAAGTTGTGATGAAGGGGGAGCAGTTTGGTGAGCACCCCTCCCCCGCCAGTGGCCTTCACATAACAGAATCAGTACCTATTGACGTATATTGTTATCTTTATTGTGTTTTGTGGTTTTATAGGCAATATTATCATGTATTCTTTGTTTTCAGATGGTGTATTGAAATTTCCATTGAAACTAAACTTGCCATGTGTGTGTTTTGTCATGTAGTGCCAAATAAACTGTACCAGGCATGCCTATTCAAATACAAAGATGTGTAAACAGGCAGAATACGGAGCTACAGTCTGGAGCCGCGCGACCGCTATGGTCGCAGGTTTGAATCCTGCCTCGGGCATGGATGTGTGTGATGTCCTTAGGTTAGTTAGGTTTAAGTAGTTCTAAGTTCTAGGGGACTGATGACCTCAGAAGTTAAGTCCCATAGTGATCAGAGCCAATACGGAGCTGTGGCCGGCGACTCCTATGCGGGATGAGTCACTAACTATTGCCACCAAGAATAACTCTGAAAGTATGATAGTAACCGAAAAGTGTGTGGGACACATGTTGCATGGGACAACGGGGAACATAATATGACGTTGGCTTTTTGCTGCTAGGTGGGGTCGCGTCAGAGATATGAAGGTCAACTTTTTTATGGGATGCTATAGTTTGGTACTTATTTTCTGATAGCGGCTATCGAGACGAATCCAATGATGTGTAAGGTGCCATTGACATGTAAACACCATTCGACGGTTTCGCAATAAAACACTAACAGGAATGGTATGACTAGCATCGTCGAATCAAGCGAATGTGAATGATGTATTACTTCGAAGAGGAAGTTTATATGCTTCTCATTTACGGAGAACGTCAACGAAATTCAGTGAGAGCTAGAGACTTATAGAAAGATTCCTCAACGTACTCACCCTACACGTCGTACATTTAAATGTCTGTATGATAAATTGAAAACAACTGGATCTTTAACGCATCGGAAACATATCCGGCAAAGGAAAGTTACTACGAGGAAGCGGAAGTTGGTACTTTTGCCTCTGTGATTCGAGATCCTTGTGTTAGTTCGCGTCAAAAAGGAAGGGAATCTGGCATGAGACAGATTAGTGTTGTTCGTGTTCTGCATCGCCATAAATATCACCCTTACCACATCAGTCTCCAACAAGAATTAATTGGTACGGATTATATGTGTCGCATTGAATGCTACCGATGGACTCAACTTCAGATTCAGAGGGATGACACATTTATTAATTTGATTTTATTTACTAACGAGGCTACATTGAGGAACCCTGGAAATGTTAACATGCATTATTGGGCCACTGAAAAGACATGTTGGCTGTGGCAAGTTGCACACCGAAACCTAGGTCGATGAATGTATGGTGTGTGATTCTGGAGGACAGACTTATAGGCCCCTATTTCATCGAAGGAAGTACACCACGTTCCTGCAAGAAACATTAGGTCTGTAATTGGAAGAAATACCTTTAGGAACAAGGAACATAATGTGGTATCAACACGATGGGTGTCCAGCACATTTTTCGCTGATGGCTAGAAATGAGTTGCAGAGAATTCCCAAATTGTTGGATTCGACTCGGAGGAGATGTGTCGTGGCCGGCTCTTTCGCCAGATTGACGCCTCTGGATTTTTTCTTGTGGGGATTCGTAAAAGAAATTGTTTATAAAGACGTTCCAACTACACTTGAAGACATGCGAGAGAATTGTCAGAGCATGTGCTTTGATAAGTGCCGATCTAATAAGGAATACCACTCAATTCATGACAAGAAGGTTGCAGCAATGAATTGATACCAACGGTCATCATTTCGAACACCTTCTGTAAATGGACGTTCATGCCACCTTTTAGACCTTCGTTGACTTTCAAAGACCTTACTGTTACACATCATTGGATTCGTCTCGATAGCCGCTATCAGATAATAAGTACCAAACCATAGCATCCCATTTTAAAAAACAACAAAGTTGACCTTCATATCTCTGAAGCGACCCCACCTAGCAACAAAAAGGCAATGTCATATTATGGCCCCCGTTTTCCTATGCAACTTTTGTCCCACAAACTTTTCGGCTCCTATCATACTTTCGGAGTTATTCTTAGTGGCAATAGTTAGTGACTCACCCTGTATAAGACAAGCATCTGGTGAAGTTGTTAGATCGGTTTCTGCTGCTACAATCGCAGGTTATCAAGATTTAAGTGAGTTTGAAAGTGGTCGGCACACGAGCGAGGAGCACAGCATCTCCGAGGCAGCGATGAAGTGAGGATTTTCCCCTACGACCATTTCACGAGTGTACCGTTAATATCAGGAATCCGGTAAAACATCAAATCTCTGACATCGCTGCGGCCGGAAAAAGATTCTGCAATAATGGGACCAACGACGACAGAAGAGAATCATTCAACGTGACAAAATTGCAACGCTTCCGCAAATTGCTGCAGATTTCAATGCTGGGAGGGTCAACAAGTCTTAACGCGCGAACCGTTCAACGAAACATCATCGAAAAGGGCTTCCGGAGCTGAAGGTCCACTCGTGTACAGTTGATGACTGCACGACACAAAGCTTTACACCTCGCCTGGACCCGCCAACGCTGACATTGGACTGTTGATGACTGTAAACATGGTGTCTGATCGGACGAGTCTCGTTTCAAATTGTATCGAGGAGATGGACGTGTATGGGCATGGAGACATCCTCAGAAATCCATGGAGTCTGCATGTGGACAGGAGACTGTTCAAGCTGGTTAGGCTCTGTAATGGTGTGGTGCGTGTGCAGTTGGAGTGATATGGGGACCTCTGATACGTCTAGATACAACTCTGACAGTTTGACACGTACGTAAGCATCCTGTATGATCACCTGTATCCATTCATTCCCATTGTACATTCCGACGGACTTGGCCAATTTCAGCAGAACAATGCGATGTCTCACACGTCCAGAATTGCTACAAAGTGGCTCCAGGAACACTCTACTGAGTTTAAACACTTCCGCTGCCCACAAACTCTCCAGACATAAACATTATTAAGCATACCTGGGATGCCTTGCAACGTGCTATTCAAAGAGATCTCTGCCCCTCGCACTCTTACGGATTTATGGAATGGCATAGGAGTGTTTTGACAGGAATAATGCTCGTCACTGCAACTGTCTTTCGATTTTGGTAGTGACTGCCGCTGAGGCTTTAAAGCTATGTAATAAAGATTTGTGGTCAGTCATTAAGTTGAAGGAGTTTTCATAGACAGTCATGAAATTTCTTAATGCCGAAAATTATTGCTAACACCTCTTTCTAGACTAGCTGTAGTTCCTCTGGGTAGAATTCAATGTCTTTGAGACTAACATGGTGGGACGGTCTACCCCACTGGAGATGTGGGGGAACACTGTGCCTAAGTCATGATCTGATGTGTTCACTGCCAAGAGGAGAGCTAGTGCCAGGTTATATGCAGTGAGGTAGGTGGACCAAAGTAGAGGCTGTTTTAGGTCTCTAAGGGATTTGTCACATTGTGAGGACTACTGCTAGGATACATTCTTTTTCAGAGAGTTACGAAATGGCAGTACCACGGCATGTGAAATGAAATGACAGTAATAATTTATTTGGCCAAGCACTGACTTAAACTGGGACTTGTCTGGGGGCAAAAGCAGTTTCCATGTCGTGACCATGTATTGTGCTGTAGGGCGAATGCCAGAAAGACTAATGATGTGGTAAAGAAATTCCTCTTTCTGGATAAAGAATTCACATTTGCCTATATTACAATGGAAGTTCAGTTTCTCGAAGGTGGTAAACAAGATTTCTAAGCTCTGTGTGAGGTCTGTTGTATCCTTGCCAACCACTAGAATGTCGTTGAGATAGTTAACGTTCCCTGTGAGCTTCGGCAACAGCTGTTCGAGATACCGTTGGGAAATGGCCAGTGCTCTGGTGGTACCAAAGAGCAGAAGATTGTACTGGAATTATCCACACAGTGTGTTAATAACAGGCACTTTTCGGGAGGCGACATCCTAAGGTAATTGTAGGTATGTGTCCTTCAGCTCGATATTCGCAAACACTGTTTTCCCCCACGAGTCTTGTCATAACATCTTCCACCTTTGGGATGGGGACACATCGACAACGGATTGCACGTTGACTATGACTTTGCAGTCCCATAAATTCTCACCACCCCACTAGGTTTCTCTATGATGATTAAGAGTGTCACTCACTGGTCATTGGGAAATAGTGTCAGGATTTCTTCATACTGAAGGAGAGTTCATTGCCCAGGTTGTCTTACAGCGCAAAAACGAAGGTTTTGCACCTTAAAAAGCTTATGAACCGCCTATGATAAGAGGCTAGTGCATGTCCCAAAATGGAAAACACTTAAGAAGAGCATCTACGGCTGAAGAATGCCTTATGTACCGTGGCAGCTGCATTATGATTTCAAGGCCAAGTGCAGTGAACAGGCCCATGACTAGGAGGTTTGAAGCACCTGGGGCGGCAACAGCTAGTATGAATGCTGTTAAGGCTGTAACCCCATATTGGACCCTGGCATGAAAACAACCAGCAATTTTGATGAAGTTGTTACTAAATCTCCTGTGGGGTGTAGAGAAAGGGTGGAGTGGAGCTGCACCCACTTTATTATATGTGGGTCAGGCGATAAATATTGCGGTTGTCCAGGGTCATCTGAAAGTCGGCTGAGACACTGTCATGGGTGTTGATAATGACCAGTAACTTCAGGGAATGAGGTAATACAGCCTGCACAAACGAGATGTCAGATGGCTCGTGGTCACTGTGCAACAGAGGATGCTGCAGGGGCTCGCATAAGTCCAATCCACTGACTCTTTGACTGAGGAATGGCAGACTTTTGCCTTGTGTCTTTGCTTTCCACACATGGTGCACTTTCCCTTTTGGAAACTGCTGACACTGATGTTTGATGAAACATTGGCTGCAAGATGGAAGATGGGGGGTCGGCCATGACCAGGTGGCTCTTTGTCATGTTTGGGAGCCTGCTAGGTTTTTGGTGACATATGATAAGAGGAAACCAAAGCTGGGTCCCGTAAGGAAGCCATGGACCATACTGATTCTCAAAATGCACTTATGTTTGGTAAGCAGGCGTCCAATTAAGAGTCCTTCAGTTTTAGTAAGTCCTGGCATAGGACGTCATTAGGTTCATGGACAAGCACCATATCTTAAAAAAGGGAGGATGTATAAGATTGCCAGCATTGTTAGTTTATACGTTGGAAACCGGGATACGGCACTCTTGGGATAGATCTTGGAGCAGGGTTATGCATTCCCTGTACAATTCTGAAAGGAGTTTGTAACAGCTAAAAAATTTATGCCTAGCAGCCACCACATGAATTTGGACATAAAAATATTCAATGAGGCTGACTTTGAGCGTGGTATAGGCTCCGTTTCCAGGTGCAATTAGCTGTATCAGATAATAAATAGAAGGATGAGGATTGGCAAGCAAGAATGCGCATTGCTGCATATCACCTTCAGTAACACGGACGAGGAAATGTTTCGCCTTCTATGCTATGTAGGAGGCCTAGGGCTTGATTTTCCGTTAAAAAGCCGGATACAGTAAGGGTATCAGCCTGATGGTGTGGTGGATTGAATCAATCTGTTTTAGTTGCCCCGCACACATTGGTGCCGAAGCAGTGATCGTCGCCAGCCACTAGATCAGCAGTTCGTTGGTGTGTTGCATCCATTGTTACAGCATGAGCATGGGGTGCGTCAAGTCCGTTGGATCGCTGGCTGATAACATTGGTGAGGTTCGTGTGACGGAGCTTTGTCCTTGTGAAGTTGGACCCAACAGCACAACAGTGAAGGGTCCTTGTACCGTCGCAGCATGGGGTAGATGACACCTGCAGAAGTTCGCCATACCCAAAAAAACAGCCTGAGAGAGGCACAGACTCAATCAATTCAACCTTAGATTGTAAAGACTAGACACCAGAGGAGGTTACTTGATAGTCCGTCTAAGCATATACTTGTCTTTGCTGATCTGCAATCCATAACAGGAAAATGTATCAAAAATAAAAATAATCTGCAGACGTTTACGGTGTTCCATAGCAGAGTTGGGGAAAACTAGCACGTCATCCAGATATGCATAGCAGAAGGGCAGGCACCAAAGCAATTCGCTGATGAAACGCTGCCATGTTTGAGCTGCATTCTTCAGGCGAAATGGCATTCTGACATATTCGAAGAGGCCGAAAGGTGTAATGACTTCCATGTTCTATATATCTGCTGGGGCCAATGGTATATGATAATATCTATGACACTGAACAGCTGAGCACCTGCTGATGTGGCTGTAAAGTCGTGGAGGTGTGGAGCTAAGACTTTACTAAATGTAAGGGAGACGCCCATGGGCTATATGAATGTTGAACAATCCCTGCAGACATTAAGTCTTCAAATTCTTTCTTTGCTGCGGCACACTTTCCGGGTATCAGCCAGTGGGATTTGAAGCAGCTGGCAGTGCTGGTGTACTTGAAACGTCATAGATAGTGTTATCCAATATTCTGGAGAGTGGTGCAGGGAACGGTTTTGCATTGTCGAAGTTTGCCAGAGGGGTATGTTATGGTATGTAATTTAACTGGAGCCTTCTTGAGGTTAGCAGTGCAGTTAGAAATTATAGCACATAACACATCATTGTCCACGCTAATGCATATTATCTCTTCTTCCAAGATCATCACTTTTTTACGTAATTCGCTAACAACCTTAATTATGGTAAGAAGTTCTTTTAATAACGATGTCGACAGACAAAAACGCGGGTATCCCTTCGGGTGCTGCTGTATGCAAAAGCGTCGCCTTTTCATTCGTGAGTATTGCTTGAACAGATAGTATGTCCATAAAGTGCCTCACCATTCTTCGGAGTAGAGCCTCCCATGTGGACATGTTCATGTGAAAATGTAGAAATTCTGATCCAGCAATATGTTCAGTGATATCGGCAGTCAGAAAGGTCCACTGCAAGTTCTTCATGAAACCCAAGCTTACCACCTCGCTTCATTGTCCGAAAGTAGATCTCCTATAGATACTTACAGCAGTGGGTCAGGAGGTAACAGAAGATCGGTCTTCAAGTTTCACTGGTAGAAGACTGAAGTCTGATCATGACTCCATTAAACCAATTTACCCACTGCAGGTGTCCTGGACGTACAAGCGATGTGGTGTAGGAAAACAGTGAACAGCAGAAGGTTGATCAATCATGCCTGATACAGTAACAATTCCCATACATGGAAGAAACCCGCCGTCTTGCGATTGATCACTGTCTTCGTTTGGGTAATTGCATGGAGGGTTGCATTTTCTAGCCTGTTGTCAAAAACGGGAAGGATATCAGCACTGTCTGCGGCATTTTCTAAGATCACGGCGAGTGCTACATCACTTGGCAGGCTGAGGGTTGCTGGAGCTAGCTGGAACTGCTGCTGGGGAGCACTGAAGTTGCACTGTTTTGAGCTAACTAGTTCTGTTGGTGGAGACTGCTCCTCTCTAGGGGCATCACCTGTAAATATGCTCAAGAAGCCATGCCCAATTGTGGGGCCCCACTTTCATTATTATTCACTGAAGCGCCGAAGAAACTGGTATAGGTGTGCGTGTTCAAATACAGAGGTAAGTCAACAGGCAGAATACGGCGCTGCGGTCGGCAATGCTAATATAAGACAAGTGTCTGGCGCAGTTAGATCGGTTACTGCTGCTACAATGGCAGGTTACCAAGATTTAAGTGAGTATGAATGTGGTGTTACACTCGGCGCACGAGCGATGGGACACAGCATCTCCAAGGTAGCCATGAAGTGGGGATTTCCCGTACGACTATTTCACGAGTGTACCGTGAATATCAGGAATCAAATCTCTGACATCTCTGCGGCCAGAAAAAGATCCTGCAATAACGGGACCAAAGACAATTGAAGAGAATCGTTCAATGTTACAGAAGTGCAATGCTTCCGCAAATTGCTGCTGATTCCAATGGTGGGCCATCAACAAGTCTCAGCGTGCGAACCATTCAACGAAACATCATCGATATGGGCTTCCTTAGTCGAAGGCCGACTCGTGCACCCTTGATGACTGCATAACACAAAGCTTTACATCTCGCCTGGGCCCGTCAACATCGACATTGGACTGTTGATGACTGGAAACATGTTGCCTGATAGGACGAATATCATTTCAAATTTTATCAAATTGATGGACGTGTGTGGGTATAGAGACAGGCTTATCAACTCATGGACTCTGCATGACAGCAGGAGACTGTTCAAGCTGGTGGAGGCTCTGTAACGGTGTGGGGCTTGTGCAGTTGGAGTGATATATGAGACATCTGTTACGTCTAGATACGACTCTGACGGGTGACACGTACGTAAAAATCCTGTCTGATCACCTGCATCCAGTCATGTCCATTGTGCATTCTGACGAACTTGGGCAATTCCAGAAGGACAATGCGACGCCCTACACGTCCAGAACTGCTACAGAGTGGCTCCAGGAACACTCTTCTGAGTTTAAACACTTCTGCTCGTCACCAACCTCTCTAGACATGAACATTATTGGGCATATCTGGGATGCCTTGCAATGTGCTGTTCAGAAGAGATCTCTAGCCTCTCGTACTCTTCTGGATTTATGGACAGCCCTGCAGGATTCATGGTGTCAGTTCCCTCCAGCACTACTTCAGACATTATTCGAGTCCATACCACGTAACACTGCGGCACTTCTGCGTGCTCGTGGGGTCTATACACGATTTGAGGCGGGTGTATCAGTTATTTTGGCTCTCCAGTGTATAATTACATATTGTATATTTGGTCAGCAAGAGTAACTGCGAGTCTAAATTTGAGATGTTACTCGCAACCACAGCACTTTTGATCACATAGGGCACGTGATTAACCCACACTTGTTTCACTGTTGCCTCGGACACTTCAGCTTTGGAAACTAGTGCCAAACATGATGCCAGAGCATAGAAGGCAATTTCTTGTTCGTAACTTCACTTTGCGAGGCTTATTGGATGTGAATATCTGTGGGAGTATGCACTTGACGAAGAGATTGTCCTTAAGTTGTGTGTATTGAACAACTGTGGCCTTTTATGCACAATGTCAGATAATAACAACAGTGATCCGTTGAGCACTCATTTCAGGAAGACTCAAGTTCGTTTCTTTGGAAGCTATTGATTGTGTTGCAATAGAACCAGTGGCATTACCTGTGTGACATGTACTTTGTTTACAATAAAACTTTTGTAATGGTCCATCAAATGTACACCAAGATCGAACTCTTACAGGAATCGACGAGGTGCCGAGTAATGAGGCTAATAAGCAGGGGTACTACATGAGTAGCGTGTGGTGGAAGTTGAAAATTTGGGTATGACTGGAGGTGTTCGTGCAGTTATGGTGACCACTGTGTCCGGATGGCGTAGTGGTCAACGCATCTGTCTGATAAGCAGGAGGCCCAGGTTTGAATACCGGTATGGCACAAATTTGCCGCTTGCCCTATTGATATAAATCAATTATCGATCGCAGCCAATACCTTAAAATCCTTTGTGTCTTGAATAACAACAAGGTCTGAGAGCTTAATGTTCCGATTAGCACTATGAATTACAGGTTGTCAGGAGTGATATCATAGGTAGTAAATGAAAGTTCTATGAGCCAAAACCATAGATCTGGTTGTTGTGAGATGTACGGTAGGGCGACAAATTTTCCATGAGACACAGAAGACGCCGTGCAACTTATTGGTGAATTGTCTGCAAGCTGCGTACCACGTGAAGTGCCTGGCACTTGCCCAAAATTTATTGTCGCTTGTCAAATGGTAGTGACTTCCTCTGAGGCACAGAACAACTGTCCCAAAGAGGCAGCAGCTGTTGGAGTATGTGTTTGTCGTTTGCCACGGTGCTCCACAATTAAATATGAGCAGTATTACCTTTACACCTTATTAGTTTACCAAAAACACACACGAAACACAATAGAAAATATATGTTATGCAACAAAAATAAAAAAGGCAAAGGCAGCAACATAAAACACACCAAAGAAATCATCCCATTAGAAAAGAATAAAAGTACACGAGAAGCCATACAAAAGGGTAACACAAGGGACTGAGAAATCAGCTATCACCTCTCGAAACCTAACTAAGCAGACATGCCAAAATGAATGCAACAGTATAACTGTACTATAGAAAATACAGAAGGGTCCGTAGGAATGTTTTACAGGCAGCAGAAAGGCTAAGGAATTATTCATATATTAACATGGAAAGCAATAAATCAAACTCGATTTGAATGTTATAAACAAGAGCCTAGGAAAATGTAAAATTTCAAAATCAAAAGTGAGGGTAAAGTGATAGAAGATGCTCAAAATATTTCCAGCATGTTCAATGAACAGTATGTGAACATAGTACCAAACCTTATCACAAGTACGTGCAGTTCTAACACGAAAAACATGAAAGTACCAACTTGTGAAAAGACGATGTTCTTGTACTCAATAACATCATCTGAGATTGGAAATACTATTAATAAATTAAAAAAAATAAATGTCTAGTGATATTGAGAGAATTCCAGCCAAGGTAATCAAATGTGGTTTCACCAATATAAATTCTCAGCTACCAGAATCATTAAAAATTCTTTGAGGGTAGGGGAGATTCCATCAAACCTAAAATTGTTCATAATAAAGCCACTCTACAAAAAGGGTAGTAAAGCTGTCATAAATAATTACAGACTGGTGTTGCTATTGACAATTGTAAGACATCCCTCCTTCCTGACAGACAATACCATGAGAACAATAATTAAATTGAGCTAAAAGTATGTTATGCATGGGTCAAGGTTTGCCTTAGGAAAGATATGTCACAAATGTGATGACATAGTGTGGTCTTTATTGTAACACTTTTTTTTTTTTTTATCATCAGTCTACTGACTGGTTTGATGCGGCCCGCCACGAATTCCTTTCCTGTGCTAACCTCTTCATCTCAGAGTAGCACTTGCAACCTACGTCCTCAATTATTTGCTTGACGTATTCCAATCTCTGTCTTCCTCTACAGTTTTTGCCCTCTACAGCTCCCTCTAGTAGCATGGAAGTCATTCCCTCATGTCTTAGCAGATGTCCTATCATCCTGTCCCTTCTCCTTATCAGTGTTTTCCACATATTCCTTTCCTCTCCGATTCTGCGTAGAACCTCCTCATTCCTTACCTTATCAGTCCACCTAATTTTCAACATTCGTCTATAGCACCACATCTCAAATTCTTCGATTCTCTTCTGTTCCGCTTTTCCCACAGTCCATGTTTCACTACCATACAATGCTGTACTCCAGAAGTACATCCTCAGAAATTTCTTCCTCAAATTAAGGCCGGTATTTGATATTAGTAGACTTCTCTTGGCCAGAAATGCCTTTTTTGCCATAGCGAGTCTGCTTTTGATGTCCTCCTTGCTCCATTTGTCATTGGTTATTTTACTGCCTAGGTAGCAGAATTCCTTAACTTCATTGACTTCATGACCATCAATCCTGATGTTAAGTTTCTCGCTGTTCTCATTTCTACTACTTCTCATTACCTTCGTCTTTCTCCGATTTACTCTCAAACCATACTGTGTACTCATTAGACTGTTCATTCCGTTCAGCAATTCATTTAATTCTTCTTCACTTTCACTCAGGATAGCAATGTCATCAGCGAATCGTATCATTGATATCCTTTCACCTTGTATTTTAATTCCACTCCTGAACCTTTCTTTTATTTCCATCATTGCTTCAGATTGAAGAGTAGGGGCGAAAGGCTACAGCCTTGTCTTACACCCTTCTTAATACTAGCACTTCGTTCTTGATCGTCCACTCTTATTATTCCCTCTTGGTTGTTGTACATATTGTATATGACCCGTCTCTCCCTATAGCTTACCCCTACTTTTTTCAGAATCTCGAACAGCTTGCACCATTTTATATTGTCGAACGCTTTTTCCAGGTCGACTAATCCTATGAAAGTGTCTTGATTTTTCTTTAGCCTTGCTTCCATTATTAGCCGTAATGTCAGAATTGCCTCTCTCGTCCCTTTACTTTTCCTAAAGCCAAACTGATCGTCACCTAGCGCATTCTCAATTTTCTTTTCCGTTCTTCTGTATCTCGCACTTGTCAGCTCTTTCCGTCTTCGGAATTGTGTGGATGATGCTTTTCCGAAAGTCAGATGGTATGTCGCCAGACTCATATATTCTACACACCAACGTGAATAGTCGTTTTGTTGCCATTTCCCCCAATTATTTTAGAAATTCTGATGGAATGTTATCTATCCCTTCTGCCTTATTTGACCGTAAGTCCTCCAAAGCTCTTTTAAATTCTGATACTAATACTGGATCCCCTATCTCTTCTAAATCGACCCCTGTTTCTTCTTTTATCACATCCGCCAAATCTTCACCCTCATAGAGGCTTTCATTGTATTCTTTCCACCTATCTCCTCTCTCCTCTGCATTTAACAGTGGAATTCTCGTTGCACTCTTAATGTTACCACCGTTGCTTTTAATGTCACCAAAGGTTGTTTTGACTTTCCTGTATGCTGAGTCTGTCCTTCCGACAATCATATCTTTTTCGATGTCTTCACATTTTTCCTGCAGCCATTTCGTCTTAGCTTCCCTGCACTTCCTATTTATTTCATTCCTCAGCGACTCGTATTTCTGTATTCCTGATTTTCCCGGAACACGTTTGTACTTCCTCCTTTCATCAATCAACTGAAGTATTTCTTCTGTTACCCATGGTTTCTTCGCAGCTACCTTCTTTGTACCTATGTTTTCCTTCCCAACTTCTGTGATGGCCCTTTTTAGAGATGTCCATTCCTCTTCAACTGTACTGCCTACTGCGCTATTCCTTATTGCTGTATCTAGAGAACTTCAAACGTATCTCGTCATTCCTTAGTACTTCCGTATCCCACTTCTTTGCGTATTGATTCTTCCTGAGTAATGTCTTGAACTTCAGCCTACTCTTCATCACTACTACATTGTGATCTGAGTCTATATCTGCTCCTAGGTACGCCTTACAATCCAGTATCTGATTTCGGAATCTCTGTCTGACCATGATGTAACCTAATTGAAATCTTCCCGTATCTCCCGGCCTTTTCGAAGTATACCTCCTCCTCTTGTGATTCTTATACAGGGTATTCAATATTACTAGCTTAAATTAGTTACAAAACTCAATTAGTCTTTCTCCTCTTTCATTCCTTATCCCAAGCCCATATTCTCCTGTAACCTTTTCTTCTACTCGTTCCCCTACAACTGCATTCCAGTCGCCCATGACTATTAGATTTTCGTCCCCCTTTACATACTGCATTACCCTTTCAATATCCTCATACACTTTGTCTATCTGTTCATCTTCAGCTTGCGACGTCGGCATGTATACCTGAACTATCGTTGACGGTGTTGGTCTGCTGTCGATTCTGATAGAACAACCCGGTCACTGAACTGTTCACAGTAACACACCCTCTGCCCTACCTTCCTATTCATAACGAATCCTACACCTGTTATACCATTTTCTGCTGCTGTTGATATTACCCGATACTCATCTGACCAGAAATCCTTGTCTTCCTTCCATTTCACTTCACTGACCCCTACTATAACTAGATTGAGCCTTTGCATTTCCCTTTTCAGATTTTCTAGTTTGCCTACCACGTTCAAGCTTCTGACATTCCACGCCCCGACTCGTAGAACGTTATCCTTTCGTTGATTATTCAATCTTTTTCTCATGGTAACCTCCCCCTTGGCAGTCCCCTCCCGGAGATCCGAATGGGGGACTATTCCGGAATCTTTAGCCAATGGAGAGATCATCATGACACTTGTTTAATTACAGGCCACATGTCCTGTGGATACAAGTTACGTGTTTTTAATGCAGTGGTTTCCATTGCCTTCTGCCCCTGAACCTCTATCCGCTCCTCCGCCCTCTTTGACAAGGCCGTTGGCAGAATGGGGCTGACTTCTTATGCCGGAAGTCTTCGGCCGCCAATGCTGATTATTTATCAAAATTTAGGCAGTGGCGGGGATCGAACCCGGGACCGAAGACGTTTTGATTATGAATCATAGACGCTACCCCTAGACCACGGGTGATCCCCGTAACACATATCAATTAGTAATTATTTATCTCGTTATATTTTATCACCTTCATTGTATTTTGTAGTCCAACACTAATTACGTTTCTTATGATTTATGAGGCCATGGTGGCTATTGTACATCGTCATTCTTTCAAGGCATTTTTGACCAAATAATGTTAAACTGACTACCATGTAAAAGGTAGTAGTGAGTACTAGTTCAGACTTCATAGAAAAGAATATTCAGGTTCGACATTTTAAGGACGTAATATTTAAATGACATGAGGTGATAAGCTATCAGTCGTTCAGCCGTCAGACAATGTGCGCACAATTACTGATACATTTGTCTGCAACATAAAACTCACACAATAAAATTAATATGTCATTACTAAGAGGTTTGTACAATCAAGAAAAACACGTTTACTGTCTATATAATTTGTATTCAATAAGTTAGACAAATTTTGGAGCTCAATCACACATTCCCCCCCCCCCACCCCCCCCATAGGTTTGTGGGCAACATCAGAAGCGAGTTACAAGAAGAGGAAGGCGTCACTTCCCAGTCTTTTGTTTTACAAAAAAACTGATTGAGTTTTACAGATTTTCCTTAACGTTTATCTTATACACTGTCTTTGAATTACAACCAATATTCATTATCTAGTATTTGAGATTACATATATATTTTATGACATGGTTCTCATACAGATTAGTTATTTCATTGTAAGGAAGAAAGTGAAAAATAATACATCTTTTACATGATATGTTTCACAGGTTTTTCCAAAGTAATTAAAAGAGCAATGCATGAAAAGCTAGATGACTTCCTGAAAAAAAGTAAAATATTGACTAAAATTCAAAATAGGTTTAGGAAGAATAAAACATCAGAAATGACAGTCTTTCAATTCATTAAATGGTGCTAAATGCCTTTGATATGAACGAATTAAGCTTTGGGATATTGCATGGGGGCTTAATTAGTAATATTAACGAATAAATGCAATAATTTTAGTAGCTGTGTGACCGGTTACGAAGTCTCGTAACCGGTTGGCCCTAGCTAGTATTAACACGCAATAACACAATTGATTAATTATGTCCCCTGCAGCTATAAAAGCTACCAAACAACAAAGCACAAGTGTAACTGTTCTGTGTGTGGTAGTGTGACTCAACGTACATGTATCTGGCTCGGTTCTTTCTTAATATGACAAAATATTTTAAACACCATTTACAATGAACTAATTGAAAAACCAGAAATACTATAATTGCACATAAAAACCAGAATTACAAATCTAATAAATGAACATGAGCCAGATGCGTTGTTGACTGTACCTGTGAGCAAGAGGCATTGTCATTAAAGAAAACGGTAATAACTTTTTACCTCATTATATACTGACGAAAATTTTCCATCACACCAGCAACATAAATCAAAAGCCCATCTCCTCAAACGGTAATAACTTTTTACCTCATTATATATTGACGAAAATTTTCCGTCACACCAGCAACATAAATCAAAAGCCCATCTCCTCAAATACACTCTGACAATTGCAACTTCTTCCATCTATACATTACACCAACCGAACAGCATCTACTCTCTCGCCCAACAGAACAACAACTGTCCTCGACATCCTCTGAACTACTACTGCACCAGTGGAGGTGACGGAACAATAATATTTGACGCAATCTTTGGCGCTGTGACTCAGTGTAGCCACCTTCCAATATTCTTAAAATGAACCCTTACTGCGAGGTCGCAAGTTCAGGCTTATTTGCCAGTGTTGTGTTAACAATTATGACAGGAAAAATATTAGCTGCCTACGACTCACCATATGCATCATAAGGACGACACAAAATGAGTGTCCAGGAGGTGCAGGGATCAACATCCTAAGGGATGTATGTATAACAGTTCACAAAATAGACATCGACAACATTCCAGAAATGTTCAAAAGAAGGCATTAGCTTGCGCCATGAACAATGAATAAAAAATGACACCCCACAGTCATCACAAAGTTTCGCACCATCAAGAACGATGGAAAACTCCTTGGTAGCTACAAACGGTGAAGGATTTTCAGCTAGGTATCCATTCTCGAAGAATACGTACATGTATTGGTGTAATGGGCTGCTGAGAACTTATGGAATGTGGTGGCATGCAACCGAATGTGAAACACTCTGTCGTGGAACTTATCATGAAACTGATAATCCTTTAAGATGTAGCTGCAGATAGTATGATAATATGTTTCATACGCAAGGAAGGAAACAAACATTCAGATACTGAATTTGTCCAGTGGTTCCATGTAGTATGAATTGCAGTGTCACACACTTTTCAGGAGTAACAGTTTGCGCTAAAGGAGTATGATTTTTATACACAGACCAGAAATCAAGCAAAAGCAAGTTATTTTGATCATCAAGTTATTTTGATCACCTGTTGGCCAAAAACGGCCGTTTTCCCACTCTTGATTGGTATGACGTGTATACCCTACTGCCCTTGTAAGACCATGCAAAAAAAAAAAAAAAAATAATAATAATAAAATAAAATAAAAAATAAAAAAATAAAAAAATCATACGGGCAGAGCACAATAAATATCTTTCCAGCCAATTTACCATCCAGAGTAACAGTCAGCATAATTGTATGCAAATGCGTTAAGGCATCGATGTTAGTTGATCTTGATACAACTCTATTGGCAAAGGTAATTTCCAGGATTCCTGTCATATGCATTTCGCCTCAAATTCCGATTGGTCGGAGTTGAACACAAATTCCTTACTGAATAATGGAATAAGTCTGTTTACCTCATCTACAAATTTTTGGGCTGAGTCTATAGTTTTCTGTGCATCATCAACTCGACACTTCGTTTGAAATTTCTTTATCTTACATCTTCCAATTCTGTAGCATTGTTTGAAATTTTGCAGCCATCCAGTGTTCTCTTGAAATCACTGTAATCTATGTTGTGCGCAATTTGACGTGCACATTGTATCAGGTCACTATCATGCACGTCCTGTAAATGGTGTCGAGCATCCTCGAAATGATCAAACACCTGTTTTTGTAGCAAGTGCATCTTGTCCTCCCTTGCATATCTGCAGTTTTTCTTATGCAATTCCATGTCATACTGATGCAGATTTATTCTAAAGCTGATGATAATTGATTTTTTTACTATGCTGTGGATGATCCTCCATGTATATAATTATGATTAGTGCCAACTTCTTGGACAATGATTGTCCTTAAATACATTTCACTGGAGACAGGATATCTGGCTCCCTGTCTGAGAAGGGTCATGAACTACGTGGCTCAACACGTATTTCAATATTGCTTTCAGTTCTTAAGCATGTATCATCATGTAAATTGTCCACAGAGTCTAGCATATATGGTACCACACACTCTACCGACTCATCTTACAGAAACGCTAATATTTCATCTGTCTCTTCTTTCTCACTGTGCGAAACTCCTTGCGTTCCTTTGTAACGAATTGTCAGCTTTGGTAACTGTAGTAGATACAATGGAATGTTTGCTGTGTTTGGCATTATCATTGTTCTGCTTTGTATCAACACCACTTGCACTGTAGCTATGCTGTGAGTTACTCATCGACTAAGCAGATCAACTACAGTCCGTAACCTCATCCTGTGCTCACTATTGGAACCTCCAATTACCCCCCCCCCCCTCCCTGTTGCCATTAGCAGCCAATATTATGGTTGCGTGGTAGACAACATGTCTGGTGTTGAATGCTGCACACGTCATTGGTCTTTTGCAACCTCACACTCAAGGGGTTCCTTGTTAGATTTATTCACAGTATTTGATCTAATCATCCACGACTTACTGTTTATGAAACTAAATTGTTATGGTGTCTGGGGGCTGGCCTTCATATATTTCAAATCTTATCTATCTGATAGACAACAGAGAGTACAAACAATCTAGCTATGTAGTGCCCCAGGGTTCAACGTATGACGTTTGCCAATGACACGAACATTATTGTGAAAGGATACACTGATGATAATCTACAGCAGAATGCCTCTAAGACAGTAAATAAAGTAGGGTTGTTGTTGTTGTTTTTGGGGAAGGAGACCAGACAGCGATGTCATCGGTCTCATCGGATTAGGGAAGGATGGGGAAGGAAGTCGGCCGTGCCCTTTCAAAGGAACCATCCCGGAATTTGCCTGGAGCGATTTAGGGAAATCACGGAAAACCTAAATCAGGATGGCCGGACGAGGGATTGAACCGTCGTCCTCCCGAATGTGAGTCAGTGTCTAACCACTGCGCCACCTCGCTCGGTAAATAAAGTAGGAAAATGGTTTTAAGGCTAACGCTTTGATCATAAATAAGGGAAGAAGAGTATGACGAATTTCACTAGTATTAGAAATAAAGCTAGAAGCAGCATAAAATTTGAGAGCACTGTGTTATTGCACAAGCCCCATTCACAAAATTTATAGGCATATTGGTGGATGAGTACTTGACGTGGGAGAGTCATCTAGAAGTTTTGAATAAGAAGCTAAATAAATGCTGTTATGTGCTAAGTATGGTTTGATAGTGTTGCAGCATTGAATCATTGTTGTGCACCTATTATGCTTATGTAAATAGCTTGATTAGATATGGTGCGATCTTCTGGGGAAATATGGGTATGGCAAAACAATCTTTCAAACTTCAAAAAAGGGCTATCAGAATAATGAAAGGAGATCCCCATAGACAGCCATGCAGGTAGATATTTAAAGAGTTAAAATAATGATACTTTCTAGCTTATACATTTATGAATGTGTGTGCTCTCTGGAAACTCACCAGGGTGAATTCACAATAAATCGTCGTTGTGGGACAGCCCTGAGGATTAAATTTTGAGATTGAAATTTGCTGTATTTTTTGATCCTGCAGAAATTCTCTCCATTCTTTGCAATTAAAATCTGATGCATTGTACAACAATGTAGCAGTGGACTTATCCACCATGAGAATACAATCATTCAGTATGCATTTAATTATTGGAGTAGTGACAGTGCATAATTTAACATACTTAGTAAAGATACTATGCATACCTGCTGTATATTTCACTCCTCCACAGGCAAGGGGCAAAGGACTTGCTAGGTCACTACAGACAAAATTAGGTTTTGTGTGTATCTGAATGTACTTTCATTCTACAACACTGATTTGACAGTTTAACCTTTTTGCAAATCAGACAAGTTTTTAGTATTTGCTGAGCACTCCATAACATATTTGAGCGCAATATTACAGGCTTCGTTTCTCGCAAAATTTTGTTGCACTAGTGTCCCCATACATAGTGCATATGCCAGATCAGAGCATCCTGACATGCAGTACATGTACGGATACACCACATGTCAGCGAGAACAATACTCCAACAGTCAACACGCCTTTTTTAAGTTTATAATGGTGCCATGGCTTATTATAATTTTCCTGCGTGAGGAGTATCGTTACCTTTTTCCATCTGGCATCATTATCTTATAATTCTTCCATATGTTTGCCTGTAGTTATTATCCTTCATTTGCTTGATTTTAAATTGATAGGTTTGTTCCACAAGGTCCTTAATTTCTGGCAGACCTTGCAGAAGTCATGATAAAGCATCATCTATTACGTTGTCTTTTCCCTTTACATCTATAATACCAAAATCATGAGACTGCTAGAACATGGTTCAGTGTTTCAGACGATAATGCAGCAATTTACAAGTGATATGTCTAAATTGGCCCTTCGCCAATTACTCTTAATAATTTCTGGGGTGATCTCATCTGGCAACAAATTTGATGGACCAAATGTTAGACAGTGGTGAATTTAAAGAACAGGAAAACATTGAGGAGACTGGAGTAGCATGACGAGCTTCATGGCTCGTGGTGTTGAAGGATTTGACATGTGGCATGCGTTATGTTATGCGGGAAACAATGTAAGGAATTGCCTGCACACAAGAGCTAGACACAATTTTGGTATGATATCGGATGCTGGTTTCTGGCATCACCGCTTCACTGGGCGTTAACAAGGTAAAACGGGACAAGCCATCCACAGCTACGGAAACTGACTTGTGCTCTGACAGAGTGCAAGGTAATGAAACAACATAATCTATAAATAATCGATTCATTGGACACTCAGGACGAGGAGACTTTTATGTCTGTCTGAATTAGGCTTGGCCCTCTTTCAAGCCTAGTACTGGTTCACCAACATCCTAACGTCCCTAAACAGAGATGGCCAAGACATTGTCTACTGATCTTATGGATCATCTTGTAAATCCCCAAATGGTTTCCCAGCATGGAAGCATGACAATATGCAAACACAACTGACACCAACTCCCGCGGAGGACAAATTTTTAATTCCCTCTCCCACTTTACGCCATAATAAAATATCCCTCTCTGCAGATCACAGCATGCCACACGCGGAAATGAATACTGCCCAGTGCATAATTCGACTGGTCTTGTGAGAACGCACTATGGCCCAAAAGAGCATCTGTTTATCTGTCTCAAGCAGGAATTCCTGATGTTGCAGGTGGAATCTAAATTTTTCAAGAGCGGAAAGTGCCATGAGGGACTCAAACTCATAGGTCAAATAAGAAAGACCTGCGTGCATATGCTAATGGCTTATGGTCACCATCCTGCTCCTGTAGTGGTAGAGATGTGACTAGTGAGTTCGAAGAGCCTGTTTGCATGATGAACGACACCTCGAGGTCCGACACCACCAACAGGGGAGCGTTGCGCAGTTCAGTTTGTAACACCTCGAACGCCGCCTGTTGGCTTCAGTCCACCTGATCAGCTCAGCCTTCTGCCACAACTCACTCAGGGGCGCAGCTAATCCCGTGAATTTTGGGACGACCTTTCTAAAATCACTTGCCATCTCAACAAACTGAGTCATGCCCTTCTTGATCTTAGATGGGCAGTAACTATAGATGGCCCTAATGCACGAATGATCTGACCTGATAACTGGGGCCCAGAAAAATGATATCTTGGTGGACGAAATTAACTTTAAAATCACTGACAGTAAGCCCCATCTCTCTCAACCTCACCAGGGCCTGCCTTAGGTGTTCAAGGTGTCCGGAAAATGACTTGCTGTAAACCACAACGTCATCAAGATAATTAGGAATGAATTTCAGACTCAAATCCCGAACCCGATGAAACCAGTGCGTGATCTGCACCTGTACCCTCTATATATGAGGGCGAGAGGGTTGACAATCTTCTAAAAATGCCAGGAGAATAAGACAGCTAACCAGTTGCATTGAATGGTGGTTTTCAGCTAACCTTAGCCACGGTTTCAACGGGTTTAAATCTGTCTTCATCAGAAGGACAAGAAACAAACTTCGCACAAGCAAACAGTCAGTTAATAAAGCGATCTAACATCTCCAATACAAATGTTTCAGCAACAATCCGTACATGTATTTGTAAACGTTATGGCCCCTAACATCAAGAGCTTACCACATCAATGAAATCAATCGTACCAAAAGCCATACCATTTTAAGAATTACATAAATAGTATGTAAAAATTAAAGACACCCATCGTCAACAGATCTGTCATTCCAATGATGTAGCTATAATAAAGTCGATGGCTATGTAATGCACACAGCAGTGTAAACAGCTAATGTTGATGGGTTGTGGTCTGAGAATATTGTGAATTCTTCGTCTTTCAGAAGATAATGAAAGTGTTTGGCTTCTGACCAGCAACTGTCGATCGTAGGTAAGTTACTATAGTTATGGCGTGTGTCTGTGAGAAACCAAGGGAAAATGCAAGTAGTTAAGGTGAACCTTCTTTCAGCTGGTGCTAAGAAGCACCTTTCACATGAACAGAAGCGTCCGCTTTTAACATTAATGGAAGATTTGTTAAATGATGAGGAGGCTATGAAGCTGTGTTGCATTGGCTGGTTCTTCTTTTAGCTCCTTGAATGATTCGTCTGCTGTTTCAATTTATGCATCAGGGCGATTGCCCTCCTCCTTGGTATTCTTGCAAAAAGTAAACAAAAGTTGTAGGAGTTCTGCAGCGTGTAATGAGTGTCTGTAGATATTAACCACTCCTAAAGAGTGGCATATTTCTGCTACTATTTTAAGGCCGGCCGCGGTGGCCGTGCGGTTCTAGGCGCTGGAGTCCGGAACCACGGGACTGCTACAGTCGCAGGTTCGAATCCTGCCTCGGGCATGGATGTGTGTGATGTCCTTAGGTTAGTTAGGTTTAAGTAGTTCTAAGTTCTAGGGGACTGATGAATTAAGATGTTAAGTCCCATAGTGCTCAGAGCCATTTTTTTTACCATTTTAAGACGAGGAAGCGCACAGCGATGATCTTTGCAGTTAGATGATGCACAGCACAGCTACCGGCATATACGTAGAAGTGGATGAGGTGTGCGTGTCTCTCGTTTGCACCTACTCTATGGTTCTAGGACAAGGGAAAACGAAAGACGAAGTCAGTGTGTTGCAGATAAATTAGGAAATTAACTCCGAAAATGAGTGGGTTAAGCTGGGGTGTCCATTTTATTTTGTCTGTCTGTTGTAGTTACGAAGAAAGTATGATGAGCTTTGTAGAGGTTCTCTTTTCTTTCCACCTAACGTAGTGATCAATCACGGCGCCCATCCCATTGGAAGACCGAGCGAGGTGGCGCAGTGGTTAGACACTGGACTCGCATTCGGAAGGACGACGGTTCAATCCCGCGTCCGGCCATCCTGATTTAGGTTTTCCGTGATTTCCCTAAATCACTCCAGCCAAATGCCGGGATGGTTCCTCTGAAAGGGCACGGCCAACTTCCTACCCCATCCTTCCCTATTCCGATGAGACCGATGACCACGCTGTCTGGTCTCCTTCCCCAAACCAACCAACCAACCAACCCATTGGAAGAAAAATAATTTTTTGATTAAATATGATTTTTATTGACACAGGAGTCCTGTTATGGGTTGCTGCGCATGAACATGGGTCAAGCCACAATTAAAATTTTTGTAAATATTGCAATTGACTCATCATAAGAAAAAATGGGTATGTAACAAGTCAGAATTACAGTTATATTATAATAGACTCATAAAAAGAAAAAACAACAGTTAACATCTCTCAAATGAAATAAATCAGTTAAAAACTAATGGCATTTAAGATAGGGTGTCCATTCGTCCCGTTTTTCCCGGGACAGTCCCGTTTTTTACCAAAATGTCCCGCTGTCCCGAAACTTTTTTTGGGGAAGCTGAAATGTCCGTTTTTTTATGATTCCGCTTGGCTAGAGTATTTTACGCTATTGGTTGTTTGACTTGCTATTAACTGCGCAATTATTTACGCTAGGAAGCGTGTGATGACTTTCGGCATACCCCAAACATGTACCGAACTCTCAAAAATCGCAAGTAATTTTAAACGCACTATAGGTTACGAATAACAACGACGATTCTTCTCTTCTAAATCGATCCACTGAATCCGTCCTTTCGGTCCAGAGATACTCTACACCACTGATACTTGCTCTCTGGCTTTCGTCACCACACTGTTAATGTTTTGCACTGTGCAATGACTGTTTCATTATGCCAAAACGAAAGTGTAATTTTAACAGAAATATAAAAAGCTTGTTTCCTTTTATCACTGGTAGTGGAGAAACTGTAGAATGTACGTTGTGCAGATCAAAATTTGCTATTGGTCATGGTGGAAGGTCTGACATTGTGAATCACATGAAGACGAAGAAACATCGCATGAGTGATCAAACGAAAAGAGCAAATAAATGCGTGAGTGACTACTATGTAAACTTAAAATCAGTAACAGAAATGGATAGGCAGTTGGCAGCACAAGAAACTACGTTTGCATACCACAGTGCAATGCATAGCCATAGCATTAAGTCAATGGACTGTACTACAGCAGCTGTTAAAAAACTTTTCAATCCTAAATTCACATGTGGACACACAAAATGTAATGGAATCATTTCAAATGTCATTGCTCCGTATGCAGCTCAGCAGGTTTTAAATGAACTGAAAAGTGATCGATCCATTTCTGTAATGATTGATACATCCAATCATCTGGATTTGAATTTGGTTCCTCTCCTTATCAGGTATTTTCACCCTGAAAATGGCATCACGGTGAAAGTGCTCGAATTGGTTAATTTAGCTCGAGAAACTTCAGATTTGCTTCAGAATGTAGAAAATCTGAAAGATTTCTCACATCCTTTGTACATGAGACTCTAAGAAAGCTGGAAGAAGAGGGTGAAATTACTGTAGAACAAATTTATATTTGTGCTGACATCTTCTATGACTCTTGCATTGAGTTTATTAAAGAATGGTGTTTATCATTTCTCACACCTTTTAAAGCATTTGACTGGGTAAATACTGAAAAGGAGCAGCTACAGTGGAAGGATATTCAGGATTGTTTTGTTTTTGTTAAAAGTATTCTACCAAATTTTCCTGTTGATGAAGACGAACTGTTAGATGAATTTTCATGTGCACAGAACTTCATAAAAACCGAAGAAGGAGACAAAGAAAGTGTTAGTGCAGCGTGGTGTTAAATATTTGCTTATTTCAAAAGTAAACACATTAACATGAAAAACATGATTCATTTGGTGGAGTTTTGTCTGGCAATTCCTGGGTCAAATGTTGCTGTGGAACGCGTGTTTTCGCTAGTGAACTCTTTGTGGTTCAAATGGCTCTGAGCACGATGCGACTTAACTTCTACGGTCATCAGTCCCCTAGAACTTAGAACTACTTAAA
This sequence comes from Schistocerca piceifrons, assembly GCF_021461385.2. Lineage (NCBI taxonomy): Eukaryota > Metazoa > Arthropoda > Insecta > Orthoptera > Acrididae > Schistocerca > Schistocerca piceifrons. The sequence goes on from NC_060143.1 coordinate 553,037,075, forward strand.
CCTAACTAACCTAAGGACATCACACACATCCATGCCTGAGGCGGATTCGAACCTGCGACCGTAGCGGTCGCGCGGTTCCAGACTGTAGCGCCTAGAACCGCTCGGCCACCTCGGCCGGCGAACTCTTTGTGGTCAGATGAAAAAAAAAAAAACAGAATGAAAGTTGAAACAGTCAGTGCCTTGCTCATTGTCTATAATGGTGTATCGTGTACTGACTTTTAAGATGCAATTTCAAACGAAAATGTACTTCTTGATAAAGTACATAAAAGTGAAAAGTATGATGATAGTGAGGCAGAATAATTGTAAAAAGTGATTTGGGATCATCTGAGTGCACATTGTAAAGGTAAACTTGTATGTTTAGTCAATACAATATTTATGTCCCGTTTTTTTTCTTCATTGTCCCAGGTTTTTCTCTAATTTATTTTAAATGTCCCCTTTTTCAATGAAAATGAGATGGGCACCCTAATTTAAGAAAATATTAAACTTGGCCGTTTCAGACTCCTAATAAGCAAAACAACAATTACTTCTGTCCAATGAACTAAGCAGCTGTAAGCTTATGGTTACGTAAGGTAATATACCTGTGTTGAAGCAGTTCTTCTGAAGCAACAGCTAGTCTGAATCCTTTGTTATTCGACTTTCAGCTTTCACGGAGTATATTGTATGGAAGAGCTCCTACGCGCTTTGCACTGCTGTGCCCGTTACATATCCGTTGACTTTATTGTAGGTACATAACTGGAATGACAGATTCGATGATGGTGGGTGTCTTTAGCCTTTTATTGTAAAAATATGTAAATTTTCATGAATAAACAAACTATTTAGAGAGTGCAAATAAAAGGCACTAGCAGGATACTGAGAACCAGAAATAGATGTTTAGTGGTGGAGGGGAGAGGCACTTGTCTCAATTATTCTCTTCTGCATAATAAATATATCTCCGTGTGAGACGCCCCAAAATGAAATGCAATATGTGAGTGTTCAGTATACAAGTTCCAACTATGAACAGTTTAGTGCTTCGATGTCACTGATTTTGTACAGGCGTGTAACGCATAGCACAAACTGCTCTGTCTATTCACTAACTTCTGGTATGTGTGTCCTACCGTAGAGTAGTACCCCCACTCCAAGGAATTTAGTGGTTACCTCTTGATTTATACGTACATTGTCGAATCTGGCATCATCTGTCCCTGATGAAACTACGTGTGATGGGCGAAAATTTATGTACACATTTTTGCCCTTGTTCAGGAACAGTTTATTTGTATTTAACCAGTTTACCAACTTGGAGTTTGCATCAGAAGTCGTGTTGCGGAGTTCATTGTCACAATGATTCGAATATTGTATATTGATGTAATCGGCAACCATTACTGACAGACCTTCTTGAATGCTTTGGAACGTATTACTGATAAATATAAGCTGACCAAGCGTAGAACCACGAGGAATGCTCTGTCATATGACTTAATCCTTTGACTGTATGCTTCCAAAACTTTCTGAGGTGATTGCAACTTTTTCTAATATGTTTGAGAGATATGATCTAAATCAGAGATTGTATTTTCCCTCATTCACATATTGTAGCAGTTTACCTTCAAGTAATTCATGATTGACCGGATAGAAAGCCTTTGTAAAGTCAAGGAATACTGCAGTTGCTTGCTTTCTGCCATTCAGTGCACTATAAACTTGATTTTTAAGTCAAGTTTATAATACGATGAATGACAGAAAGCAAGCAAGGATATAGTATCCCATTTATTGGTATCTCTTATTATTATTATTATTATATTATAATTATATTTATCTTATTTATGCATTATTCTGTTATGTCTTGGTAGAACAACTCCATCTTTAAGGTTGAAAAGCAAGCTCACTGATTTTATTCTATTGATTTATGTTTATTTCAAACTATTTTTTTCGGCTTATTAGAGCATCGTCAGGAAACAGCTTGACTAGCGTCCGAAAGGGACACTAGGTCTTCTGTAAGCAAACATTTTAAGGAAAGATCGCTTGCATGGAGCACTGTGCATCAAACTTGTTTCTTAACGCTGAAACTACACTTTACATAATGAACAATGTTAAGCAGAATAAACAATTAAAATACATAACACTACGGATTAAATGGTTATAATGCTAAATTTTGTGAGGTAATGGCATTTGCTGAGAAACTGTTAAACTGAGCACTGCTCATTTATGTTGTGCAACAAACACGTTTTTTAACACTGCTAATTAAACTTCAGGCGATGGGCAGCATTACTTTGTATAATGCTGCTCATTGCTTAAAATTTAGTTTCTGTTTTATGATGCTGCTTGTTTCGCCTAGTGTGTGTGTGGATCGAGAAACAATGATTGGAAGAACGACAAACTGTATGTTACTGGCGAAACTAAGAATTTATTGATCTATAAAGGAAATAAATGCAAAAGAAACTTACGGCCACACAGGAAATGAGTAACTGAAATTAACAACATAAAAAAAGGAAGGAAAAATTTAGTAACGTGAGAGGAGGAGAGAGGGTGCTCGCACATGCGTACTGCTCGTCGTAGCATGTAGACCATAAGGATTTCAATTTATCTCGGGGAGGGCGCTGGGGCGGCTTATCGTAGCGGCGTTAGCATAGGAATGCGCGAATCGTCCACCCGGGGTTCCCGCAGGTCGTTACATGCGTCCAAGTTCAGGCGCGACGGCACAGCCAACTGCCCGTTTACCGCGGCGCGCGCATGTGCAGTTCCATTAACTTGCGGCGATTGGACGGTGACCTGTAGTGCACCTCTGCGTGCAGTTGGGATTTGCAGGTAATTCAGTCGCCTCACCTTGGATGCGATGGAACTTTGGAAACTGGAGGGTTTATCTGCCTGCGAACGTGTACAGTGGAAGAGGAAACTGTGCGTCTGAGTGGCGAACCTAGTGGAGTCCAAATGAGGTAACGGAGCGGTTGTGCGTCGTGGTGGGGTATTTGCACACGTTCTAGCCAGCGAGCTAACCAAAGCATTGTGGACTGTGTTTAGTACAGCATACATCGATTACTGAGACACCTTCCCCCCCCCCCCCCCCCCCCCCCCTCTCCACCCACCGTCTCCACTCCAGGAACAAACACAAAGGTCTGTGAAGGTGTTTCCAAGTTTCCAATGGGCATGAGCGTACTTAACATCTGACATGCAGGAAGCTGGGCGAAGGGTGGGAGGGGGAGAGAGGCGAGGGGAGAGGAAGAGGAGGGAGGGAAAGGGTGGAGAGCGATGGGGTCAACACACATTGAACAACGATTTTATTTTCAGCTTTTATGGCAGATAATTATGACTACAGAATGAGATTTTCACTCTGCAACGGAGCGTGCGCTGATATGGAACTTCCTGGCAAATTAAAACTGTGTGCCGGACCGAGACTCGAACTCGGGACCTTTGCCTTTCGCGGGCAAGTGCTCTACATCTGAGCTACCTCAGCATGACTCACGCCCTGTCCTCACAGCTTCAGTTCTGCCAGTACCTCGTCTCCTACCTTCCAAACTTCACACGAGAGCTTCTGTGAAGTTTGGACGGTAGGAGACGAGGTACTGGCAGAACTGAAGCTGTGAGGACGGGGTGTGAGATGTGCTAGGGTAGCTCATATGGTAGAGCACTTGTCTGCGAAAGGCAAAGATCCCGAGTTCAAGTCTTCGTCTGGCACACAGTTTTAATCTGCCACGAAGTTTAATTATGACTATAGTGACTATAGTGTGTAAAGGACACCCTCTTTTAGCATTACTTTTCCTCAACAGTAGTAGTCGATCCCAGTAACTTTTTTCGAATTTTAGTAACTTGAACAAATCAGCATTTGCAGCCCATATTGCTCAAGAAAACCATTTAGTGGGAAACATTGAGGACAACTTAAAAATTTTGCATCTAGCAGAAAAAGGAGCCACTATGAATATTCCTGAAAAATTTCCGAAAGTTATTTTCCAACCTCCAAAGCAAATAATATTAGTACACCGATCTGCAGATCAAATAGCAAATTTATATGTTACTATAATTCTCATGATGCTAAATATAAATAAATAATATACTATTTTACCCATACAGCTCTATACATACATAAAAAACTTTATAATTAATTGAACAATATCAACTCAAAAATTCAATGTCTCTGTACTAGTGTAAAAGGCATTATAGTTAAGTAAATGAATATATGATCCTTCCCAAACGTAGGACATCATCGTCAAATGTTACGATATATCATAGCATCTGTGATACTCGTATGTTTGTAAGCTCTTTGCATGTATCAAAACATGTTGTGCGTGGTATAAACCTTCTCAATGACAAATCTAAAGTGTTCAGTGAGAACTATTTACGTGTGCAACAATAAGAATGCAGTGGGAATGCATTTACGTATGATGGACGAATGTTATGAAAACAAACACTCCACACCAACGTTTTACGTAAGTCACATGCAACGAAAATCTGTAACTCAACCATCTGTGTGTGGTGTGTTTATAATTATATATTATTTATATTTTAGGACAATTAATCTGTAAAAAAAACACACCACTTGTCATACAGAAAGCGTGTAAACCGTCTGAGGATGAATCACAACGATTCGAAACTGGTAACGGTACCCTTTGAGTAAAGGAACTGAAAGTAAATTTGTGGCTGGTTGCTGCGCTAACACCATCAACATTTGTCTTCAAACAACAGCCACGGTCTCCATCATGTCGTCATATGACAAAATTGCAGGTCAGTATATCTGAGTTTATCTGAAAAATTTCATATAATTTTGTAAACAATATGTTATATTTCAAGATAAAATTTATGAAAAGGAATTACTTTATATTCGTTGTCACAATCGATATGTACTAGCTCTTAATGTACAGTTAAAATTGTTTTTTTTAGAAACTTTTGAAAATTTCGAATTATTTAGCACACTTAAAATCCCTATTATTAATTATGCATTTAGTACTGTTTATTATATTTATTTCTCGATTCATTTATAAAATAATAATCTAAACCACTAGAAATTTATTTGTCAAGAAAAATAGTAAACCCTTTGGAATATTGTTATTACCAAGACTGAAGGAGTTGTAAGCATGCATCTGATGTGATCAGACTTATTTTTGTATTTTAGGCGAACAATGTAATTTCGGCTTTGTTAATGTGAAAATTTCAAAGGCAGTGTGATGTAGTAAAATTTGACACAATAAATTAACGTAAAAACACAAATTCCGCAACGACATTCTTCAAAAGTATTTAGATCAACTGAACCATGAGAACCTGACATGTGAGAATTTCAGCTTCCAGAATCAGAATCCTAGACATGAAGAACTGGAGACAACTGTGTGAGAAAAGGTAAGTAACAAGTTTATTGTACATCTTACTCCTTGCAAATCTTCTGAAAACACTTTACCTCAGTGGATAGTAGCAACATCAGGAAAGAGGGGTAGATTACAATTTGCTGCTAGTCAGTTTGTGACTTGTATAAGGGTTTGCCACCAAGTCCGCAGTAACCGTGTGGCACATAATAACTGAAGAGGAGGTAAGACCGGCTCAATAGGATCAACAACAAAAGATATTAAAGGAAAATGATGGAATCTCATTAGTGCTATATTAATGTAGGTGATAATCAGCTAACCGTTAGTTCCACCCTCCGAATTCTGATAACTTCCTGAAAAGATCATCCTGTCTCGTTGAATGGTAGAATGAGAGATCGGAGCCTGTAGCTGGTGTCTCAGCCGAGAAATGTATGAAGAATTACAAAAATTTAATTTAATTTTGTTATACTTTCTCAATAAGACGAGGAAACGAGAGAGAGCCTGTACAGCATGGGCGACAAAGATTTCGTCATGCCATAGCGCTCAGCTCCGCTCCCCCCCCCCCCCCCCCCACCCCCCCCCAAGAGGCCACGCTTTCTGATGATCTGATGAGAGGGAGGAGGGGGAAGATGGTGAAACTACGAACATGCCACATATAAATGGAGGTGCAGTCGCATTGAGTACGACTTCATTTTGTATTTCACATTTCTCAACAACATAAGTCACAAAAACAAAATTTTGGCATTATTTAATTATTTTTGATGCACTGAAGTAATTATTTTTATCTGGTACAAACTGTCGGCTTACGGGCAGATGTAGACAGTTTCAAGGATTCTGAGGTTCAGGTAGCCACGTAATTGTCACTTATTTAATTTAAAATACGAAAAAAGTCTTTCACACAAATATGTCGATGGAAGTATTGTAGGACTTTCGACTCTTTTTATGGAGATGTGGAAACTCTACCTGAGGGAAGCAATGTAGACGTCAAGGACAGTTTTAACACAAAAGTATTTGTAATTAAAATGGGAATTACCTTGCAGATCAGGCAATTACATCTGCACATACACTGGGGCGCTTTTAACTGCAGCGGTAAATGGTTTCGAAAGCAGCGTGAAAACAGATGTGAGATTGATAGTGTCCTCAAAAGGTTTAGGAAATTATGTTTGTAATGCTTTTGAGGTCTCAATGAATCCTTCAAACCTCGCGTTTTCTTTATTGGCAACCAGCTTAGGGAAATGATCTGGGTTTGTCAAATTATGAGCATTCTATACCGCCTTCTCCTTTTTAAATGCATTACCCACCTTGAAGTGTCTTACCTAGGCAATGTGCAGTCAAGTCCACTTAAAATTCGACGTCTTCAATCCATTGCGGTTGTCTAATTTTAATTTACACAATTATTTTCCTTCACAAATTCAACAACAGCGAGTTTTAAACCGAAAAATCGTTCCCACCAGCCCCTTGACTTAACCAACGTACTTTGCAGTAATATACAACGCCTCCATCTATTTTCTTCATTTCCGTCGAAAACAGTTGCAACTGACAATGCAATAATGTGTGCGACCTCAGAAATTTTAACATTCGTACATGTTACATGCCAGCAAATTTAGCGCAAAGTGCCTCTTGATATAACGAACAATGAATCCCTATCTGTCGATCGTTGTAATTCTTGGCTCTTCATTGTCAGCCAAGTCTTTAGATTCTTTATGCATGGTGTTACAAAATCATTTCATAGAAAATTGCAGTACCTGTCGCTTATGCGACTGCATAGTATATACTCAAAATTCTCATCCTGATAAACAGCTTTGACACCACGGTTCTGACAAACTGAAGAGAGCTGTGCCGGCAGAAAAATGCCACCCAGAAATACTAAATAAAATGTCGCACTGTACCATGTACTTCTGGGAAGGAACAAGCAAGGGTGATACAGGCGGAGCGTGCCCCACACGCGGTGACCGATTGTAGTTTCCCACGCCTTGGCTGATCCTGCTTTACAGGGTGGAAAAACCATCACCCCACAGTGTCGGACTGCAAGTGATGATAGCTTGTTCTCAGTAAGAAAAAGAATTTAAATAAAGAAGAATACATGTTGTAAGTAGGCTGTTTAGGTTTTTATGTTGGTAACGCCACGTGGCGCTCTGTATGAAAATCACTGGAAGTGCTGTGTGCAGTCTGTGGCTGGTTTGCATTGCTGGAATTTGCTATTGTAGTGTTGGGCAGTTGGCTGTTAACAGCGCGTAGCGTTGCGCAGTTGGAGGTGAACTGCCAGCAGTGGTGGATGTGGGGAGAGAGACGGCAGAGTGGATGATCTGGATGTGTGTCCGTCAGAGACAGTAAATTTGTAAGACTGGATGTCATGAACTGATATATATATATATATATATATATATATATATATATATATATATATATAATGAGTTTTGAACACTATTAAGGTAAATACGTTGTTTGTTTTCTATCAAAATCTTTCATTTGCTAACTATGTCTATCAGTAGTTAGTGCCTTCAGTAGCTAGAATCTTTTATTCAGCTGGCAGTATTGGCGCACGCTGTATTGCAGTAGTTTGAGTAACGAAGATTTTTGTGAGATAAGTGATTCATGAAAGGTATAGGTTATTGTTAGTCAGGGCCATTCTTTTGTAGGGATTTTTGAAAGTGAGATTGCGTTGCGCTAAAAATATTGTGTATCAGTATCAGCACAGTTATTCATTAATTTTTCTAAGAGGACGTTTCAAAGTGATATATGAACATGTTCATTCCAGTCCCTCGACAGTTCTAACTGGAGAAAACGCAAGGAAAACTACCCTAACAAAGGAAGGCTAGACATTCGTTGGTCATGAGAATAATCAAGGCTCGTTACAAAGGACGGCGTTAGCAGTAAGCTTACATGAGTTCTCCCATTCTGCATACATCTCGTTTCTGCCAGCGATTGTAAACACATGCTGTAATTAGTGTCATTTCTTCCAAGTGACATCATAAAGAAATAGCATGCTGCCAAACAGTTGTCAGTAGTGGAATAAAGCCAAAGTCAGTCCAGTCTGCATTGTTGCCAATTTTATTCAAGATGGCAGCTGTCACTGTGGAGTCCCACACCTCCTCTACCTGGGGCATAGATGTGAAAACGTGGCATGACATTGCCATCACCACTCCTCCTACCTTCGAAACTTCTCCTTCCCTCCCCCACTTGTGAATTGTCGGGAAAAAGGGTTAGTCAGTGCCGAGCTGCTGGGGAGGAAGGACATAAGATACAGTCTATTTATTTTGGCAGGAAATGTGTTCTTGGAGGTGATATCCTGCTGCTAGATTGTCCTACAGCTACCCCCACCAGCCCACCCACTCCCAGTATCTGCTGCTCCCCATCTCCACTTTTTCTGATCGTACATGTGTGGATGTCCATCTTGAGGATAGGAGACTGACTACTTGAGACCACAATGCCGCCACGAGAGGGTGCTCGAAACTACACTACAGCCACCTCCACCTTCCTCCACTTTCTGCTGCTCCCTCACCCACAATTGCGAATTGGTGAGAAAAAGGATGGAGTGGAGGGTACTGTCTTTATTTTTGGCGGGAAATGTGTTCAGTTGATGAGATATTGGTGTTGGAGTTCAATAGGTGTATTACCTGTAAGCATACAGCTGAGGACTGCATCTATAGCCTCCTACATGAGGAATGGAACAAGCAGATAAAAATGGCTGTAAGAGGAACATTTTTCAGCAAATAATGGTGACGTAGCAGGAGGGACTGGGGATGCATTTCGCAACTCAAAGAGACTACTGCCTGTGCTGGAGCTGTTAGTGTTTTATTCTTTTTTTTTCTTTAATGACAGTCAATCTGCAGTTCTGGAGACAACTTCATCCTATTCCACTACCCCAGACTGAATAATTGGAGGTGCTTGCCTTGGTTTACGGGGCTTACTTGGGAGTCCCACACCTCCTCCCCTGGGGCCTGCCCTAGTACATAAAACCACTCGAAATTGGTGGGGAACTGTTCTAGATCTGTTGCTGGAAGGACTGCCTCCTACCGATCTACAAGTGTGTATCTGCTGAGGTACTTGTACGTAGATACATGGTAAGAAGAGATAGGACAGTAAACTATCACTGAAATGTAGAGTAGCCTCTAAGAGTAGCTTCTAAGGAAGTTGTACACCCACATACATACGTGCTAAGAAGCGACTGGATAGTAAACCATCACTGAAGTGTAGGAAGAGTAGCCTCCTACCGATCTACAAGTGAACTAGCTGCCTAGGAAGTTGTAGACACACATACATGCATGGTAAGAAGAGACAGGATAGTAAAATAACACTAAAGTGTAGGAAGAATAGCCTCCTACCGATCTGCAAGTGAAATAATTACTGAGGATGTTGTACACACACATACGGTAAATACATGGTAAGAAGGAACAGGATAGCGAAGTATGACTGAAGTGTAGGATGAGTTGCCTCCTACTGCTCTACAAGCGATATAACTGCTGTGGAACTTGCGCACACACTTACATACATGCTAAGAAGGGATGGAGTAGTACTATCACTGAAGTGTAGGAAGGCCGCTACATACAACCACAACTGATGGAAGATGCTTCACTGCTCTAATTACTCATCGAAATTGTCGTGAAAAAAAAACCATTCATAAACAACAGATCATAATGCAACACACACACGCTGGGAATTGAGAAAATTCATTGTTGTAACACAACTACCACCAAGACTGATCCCAAAATATCTCGTCATTAGAAAGTTTAGAGAGTGGTGGGAACTGCATATGTGTTCACCTCGATGTGTGGACACGGACTAACCAGTTTTGAACCAATCTTAGCTCATATCCTACCTCAGCTCTTCAGTCCCTCTCCTCCTCCCAAGATGGGGATAGCAGTTTTCAAGCTTTATTTCAGCCTGTCGCTGATGTTACACAAAGAGATCCATCTGCTGGCAGTGATATACTGTTCCTGGTCTGCATAAATCAGTCACAGATGGACAAAAGACTCAAGAACAGCACATTACCTGCAAACCGTTAAACATATTTCTCAGAAAGACTGGCCTCCCTGGTGTAATAACGAAATACATGACTATTCAACATGGATGTCAAAGTGGCCAGTCACCAGCAGTGTGCTGTTTCCTTTCGAAAAAATTGAGGGAGCGATGCGTTTCTGTATAGCCTAGTCTACATGAATTTGATGAAGGAGATTGTGCAAAACATTGCACAGTGAATGTGTGCATGCCTGCCAGACCTGAGTCCATGACTGCATCAGTGAGCGAAGCCTCGACTGCCAGGTGAGTGACGCCTGCAGCTGGCTAACCACACAGACGTGTACAGTGCACAAGCTTGCTGTTAGGCAGTGCCCAGCACCTGCTGTGTAAAACCTCGTCGTCGTACCACAATTCTCATGACACAAATTTCGAAAACACCGACTACCCATTCCACGAAACACTACATCCCTGGTTCTCTAAACTATGTTCTCTGGTGACTTCGTCCTATTGCACTGTCCCACAGGGTTCATGGTGAGTTAATTAACAACACAGCCTTCGAAAATCTTACCCGCAACGAAAAGCTCCAAATATACAGATCTTATAACTCAACTGGCAAACAGCCTTGTTGCTCGAAGCACTCAGATCATGCTGTGACAGCTAATGGAAAATGCATCAGGACGATCTTTTAAGAGAAATACATCTCTAAATTGTCGTGAGAAACCATAACTCGCCCTCCAATTTGCCATGAAACACACCCACACCCTCCACTTTTAGATCATAACACAGTGCTAATACCCGAAAACGACCATAACAGCGAAAAAAATCACGAAAAATCACTGTAATAAATCCTTCATCCAGAAGAGTGGAGGCATCTGCAAGTGTTCCCCTAGGTATCTGAGGACCAAATAAGTAAGTTCACAATTCGACCGGTAGAGGAAACTAGGAGAAGCAGCCTCCTATCCTCTTCCCTCCCACCCATCCCCTTACCATCGCTCTGGTGTGTCCAGTCTGCTTGCCTGTTGTAACTTGCTGCTGGTACTAGCAAACAGGCTGTGATTTTGCTTTGATGTGGAGGGTGGTTTGACAGTGATATAGCGTTTCCAGTCCACAGAAATTGCTCATGGATGAAATAAAGTTACCAGGAGAACTCTTCACCTACAGAGCCTTCAGAAAAAGATTTCTTTAGAGCTGGAGACAATACCTTTGTACCAGGGCGTCCGGTTTATAGAACTACAGCACGTCCATGAGTGCTCGGAAACCTACTCCAGAATTCCTTTCACATAACACGCTGTCATTACGCGAAACTACAAAACATATGAACCTTCCATACTGACTCGACATATTCCCATCGCCTCATACGTAATTAATACGTGTCGCACAAAAAGATGAGAACATGCGACTGTGCTGTCGACATGCGTGGTGCCTTTCCGTCATCGTCCGAGTGAGTCTTCCCATGCAGACAGCAGTGGGCGGTAACCTTGTACTGGGGGGTGGGGTGGGGGTGGAGAAGCTAGAATGCAGCGAGCGCCAGGCTGCTGCGACCGGCACCTGGGTCACGTGAGGAGCACGCAGAGAGATCACAATCACGTCTACATGGCGCCAAACGTTTAACATTACTGGAAGATAGCTGCCAAGTGTCATGAACCCCCCGCCCCAAATTCTTACATCCCACCAAGCGCTCTAAAATATACACGGTATTTTGCACAGATATCTACACGTGGTAAAAATACGGTATTTTCCAAACATTAAGACATGTTCCTCCATCGCTTATAACAGCGCACTGTAGTGAACGAAAATCTTCTTGGAAAACATGTGTTATTTCGTAACATCCAGCGGAGTAAAATGTTGGGAATGACGCCAAAACTTTCACGTTCTCGATAGAAACGGGGATTCAGTTAGCAAGTCTCGTCAGATAGCATAGTATTCATGTACACGAAATTCATCTTGGTATTCAGCGCATGCACGCACGCACACACACACACACACACACACACACACACACACACACACAGACAATAAAAATACGGTCTTCCCCAGACATTAAAACATGCATAAAGGCGCAGTACAACGAAATTGTGTGTCCGTGAACACTGCGCTATTTCTGTATTATTTCATTGACATACAGCTGTGTGAAAGGTCGGAAAGTCACCCAACTTTACGCCCCATAACGACTGCGTTTACTAACTATCCTATAGTCCCGCATATTGCAAGCAGCTGGTTTGAATACACTGTTAAATTAACCAGGGTAACAGTACTTTGGCCCGTGACATTAGGCACTTCACACTGCTGTAATCTAATTAAGATTCCACATCTTTTGTTATTAGCAAACACCATCTACTCTACTAACCCTTACACCATGAGACACTGAGCTTTCTGTGCACAGCTCCGGTGAGGGTGTCTTCTTGTCCATAAGTAACACCGACTTCCGGCATCCTGTGAACATACAGGCCATTCCTTAGATTACAAAATATCTTCACTTTCCAGTGTGCGAGCAACACCTCAGTGATCTGTAAACAGAAAGCCATGACCTTAATGCACGACATCATCCAGAATGAACGCACTGCGCAAAGATATGCAACGGGAATTGTGCATAACACCGTGTTATTTTGTGGTGTACCCCTCTCTCTCTCTCCTACGCAACTGATATTGGTCCTTAATCACTCATCATCACAAAACGGAGAACATCGCTTTTCTAGCGGATGATAATTTAATCACAGTGAAATGATTCTGGTAGGAGACTAGCTATCAGTCTGTTCAAGGATGCTCTTGTGGTGTGGGTAGCATCAGTTTTTCTTGAGAAATCTATAGTAAGACAGCAGCAGTTGCAACGTGTCACCAAACTACTGTAAGCAGTTAAATGATGTCTCTGCAGAAAGAGAAGTGTGGAGCTCAACTCCTTCGGAAACGATCTACACTCATCGAGTTTCCATCTTCCACATTTTATCAGGAAGAAACACCACCTCTGTATCGTGATGTGAGAGCAGTTGATCTTGTGGCGTGTATCTGTCGGTGTTCATGTCGGTTTATACATCAGTGTCTAAATAGAGAATGGATGGTGGAGTAAAGCAGTGCATAAAAACGCTTTCGCAACTAAAGCACACGAGAACCCTCTACTGGTCTTCTTCGGTAAGTTTTGTAATTTTAGAGATTTTCTTAGTGGATGTGGTTTTCGAAGGCTGTATTGTAAACTGACTCTCTGCAAGACCTCTCGGATAGTGGAATAGGACGAAGTCGCCAAAGAGCATCGTTTAGAGAACCAGGGCTGTAGTGTGTTTGATGGAATAGGTGGACGGTGTTTTCAAACTTTTTTATCACAAGAATCGTGTTCGAAGATGACGTTTTGGTAATGGGTACTGGAGACCACCTAACTGCAAGCTCGCATGCAGTACGTGTCTGTGTGGTAAGCCAGCTACAGACGTCACTCACCTGGCAGTTGAGGCCTAGCTCGTTGGCTGCTGCCATTGACGCAGACCTTGCATTTGCTGTACAATCTTTGCGCACAATCTGTAAGCACATTTACGACGGCATTTCTAGTGAACTCCATAGTCAAATTCACGTGGAGTAGGTTATGGAGCAAAACAATTGTCCCATCAATTTTTTTAACGTGCTCTTATGAACATCTATCAAGTAATACTAAATCCAACGAGAGAGCGACCAATAAGCTTTCCAGAGGGTATATGTATGAAGATATCAGAGGCGAGAAGCGCCAACGAGTTGGTTTAACCAGTGTAATACACTTGCTGAAGGACTGTGAAGTATGGAATAGACCAAGAGAAGCACCAAACAGTAGCATTGGCGAGTCTAACATATTAGCTGAATTGATGTAGAAACGTTTTTCTGGGAAACCTTAACTGGAAGTAACATTTGTTTAATGCGTAATACTAAATCTCATACGCACAGGAGACCATATTTCAGTACTAAAAGTTTCTGGTGGGTATAGGTATGAGGGAGGAATGGAGGTATCAGCACTGAGAAGCATCAAGGAGCAGCTTTGATCAGACTAATGTTTTTCCTACAGGAGACTGATTTTACTTAGCTGAGGACCATTTTCAGACAGTGCCAGCACATCCACAACATTTGAGAGCATGCCTTTGTTGACCGTTCAGTTCTCCATACGTGACGAATAGTCATGTATTTCACAGTTGTTCCAGGGAGCTCAGTCTTTCCGAAAAATACGTTTAACAGCTTGCAGGTAGCATCCTGTTCTTGAGCCCTTTGTCCGTCTGTGACTAATTTCTGTAGACTGGAAACAGTGTATTACTGCCAGCAGATGGATCAGCGACAGGTTGGAACAGGCCTTGAATACCGGTATCCCTACCTACAGGAGGAAGAGAGGGATGGAGGAGGGGAAGTAGAAGTGGAGGTAAGACTGCTCCTAAGTTGGTTAGTGTGCATCTGCCCATCAAGGTGAACACATGTACAGCTGCCACCACTCTCTCCTGGCGAGATCTTTTGCGATCGGTTTTGGAGGTAGTTGTGTTATTACAATGATTTGTGTCAATTCCCAGTGCACATATTGCATTATGATTCATTGTTTACAAGTGGTGTTTCTTTCATGATAATTTCGATGTGTCATTAGAGCAATGAAGTATTATTTTCTGTCGGTTGTGATAGCATGTATTGGCCTTCCTTCACTTCAGTGATAGTTTTCTGTACTGTCCCTTCTTACCACGTATTTATGTATGTGTATAGCTTCCTCAGCAGCTATGTCACTTGTGGATCAGTAGGAGGCTACTCTTCCTACACTTTAGTGATAGTTTGCTCTCCTATCACTTCTTATCACATACCTGTGTACAAGCACTGCAGCAACTACACACTTGTAGATATGTATTAGGCAATTCTTCTGGCAGCAGCTGTTGGGCAGTTCCTCACCAATATCGAGTGATATTGTGTACTAGGGCACACCACGAGGTGAACATATGCCACATGCCTGATCAGAAGGGGGAACAAAACACTTTTCTAGCATCCTCAGTTGAGTCCCATACACCAAGACAAATACCTCTCATTCATTCAGTCTGAGGTAGTGGAATAGGTCAAAGTTATTTGCTGCACTGTCGATTGACAACCCATTAAAAAAAAAAAAAAAAAAAAAAACATGAACAGCTCCAGCCCAGGCAGTAATCAGTATGAGTTGCGAAATGCATCCTCAGTCCATCCTGCTACAGTCACTTATTATCAGCTCCTTCTACTCTTAATGTAGGAGCCTATGGATGCAGTCCTCAGCTGTATGCTTACTAAACTCCTCTCTGTCCAACGCCAACATCGTATCAACTGAAAACATTTCTCACCAAAAGCAAAGACAGTACCTTCCACTCCAGCCTTTTTTGCGCCTTTTCACAAGTGGGGGCGGCTGAAAAGTGGGGGCAGCTGTATGATAGTTTCGAGGACCCCTTTGTGGTGGTATTGTGGTCGTGAGCAGTTAGTCTTCAAAATTCAAGGTGAACATATGAACACGTGCAGTCAGAAAAAGGGGGAGTGGTGTGCATCAGATGGGAGGGGGGGGGCTTTAGGGTAATATAGTAGTTGCATAGTACCACCAAGAACACATTTCCCACCAAAATAAATAAATAAATGAAGACCATACCTTACGTCCTTCCTCTCCAGCAGTTCAGGACTGATTGACTCTTTTTCCCATCATTTTACGAGAGGAGTTGGTGAGGGGGAGGGCAAGTGGGGGAGGGTAGGAGATGTAGGAGAGGAGTGGGGGTGGTGATGTCATGCGATGTTGCCACATCTACATCCCAGGGAGAGGAGGTGGGGGGACCATCAGGGAGAGCTGCCATCTTGAATACATATGGCAACAATGCAGACTCAGGTGACTTCAGGTTAATTCCACTACTGGCATCGCATGGGATATCTAACACGCAGACATACATTACTAGACTGGCAAAGGCGCGTCTTTTACTGAAGTGTGATTTTTGGTGATGTAAGATGGTGATGTCAGAAAGGATGTGTATGGTACCATTATGATTGTCTGAAATGAAATGATCTAAGCTTTAGGAGGTGGTCTAAGCGAGTTCTGCAGTTGAATAAATTTTTGCGTAATAGTTTAGTTTAAAAGTACAGTGTAGAATCGTGTCATGAGAAGAACATCAAGTTACATGTACACATACACTGGTGTCCTACGTTAAAGCAACAAACGGAAATTTTGCAAGGTTGCGTTCATTTTTTCACAGAACAGTATAAACAGGTGATAGCAAAGTAGAAACGGTGTAAAGAATACAGAACGTAATCAACTGTAACATGCATAACAAAAGACAAAAATGTTCTTCGTGTTTTTTTTCAACTTAACGGATTTGCACTCACGTTCTGACAACTAGTTAATGTGCTCAGTACGGGGGTGTGACCACCTATGGCACCAATATAGGACTGGCAACGACGGGACATGCTGTGAATGATGTCATTAATCTTATTTTGAGCCAATAACGACCATTCTTCCTGCATAGCTGCTCGCAAGTCTTGGAGAGTGAATGCTGACGTGATGTAACCCGTTTCCCTAGCGAATCCCAGATATGCTCTACGGGATTCAAATCGAGAGAGCGAGCAGGCCACGCCATGCGTGTAATATCTCCCATTACCCACCCATACTCTATGAGGTCGAGCGTTATCGCCCATTAGTACCAAGTCTGGCCCCACGGTACCTCGCGACAGCCGCGCATGAGATCCCGAGACCTCCTCATGGTTCTGACAACACTTAAATATTGCTGATTCACCCATACAATTTCATGAAGAGATGTTCGAGTGGTCAACATAGTCCCTACCCACACCATTAGGGATCCTCCTCGATATCGGTCTCTTTCACAATGTTTGGATGCCGAAATCGTGTTCCACGAGTTCTCCAGATAAGAGTCGGTCGAGAATCACTCTCCAGACCAAATAGGGATTCATCTGTCAAAAGAACATTGGCCCACTGTTAAATCGTCCAGGTGGCAGGTTGACGGCTTCACTCTAAAGGTTCCCTTCTGTGAAGACAATCCAGAGGTAAACAGACAGCACTTTTCCAACAATAAAGGCCACTGTGCTGAAGCTTTCTGTACATCATTTGCCACGATTTAACACGTCCAGGGGCTGCTGCGAGGTCAGATGCCAGCTGCAGTGCAGTACTAAGGTCGTACCGTCGTGCCCTTACAGCCAAATAACGGTACACTCTTTCTGATGTCACACGTGATGGACCCAGTCCCGGTCTCTGGGATACAGTTTCGGTCTCTATAAACTGTCGCCTCATCCGAGAAACAACAGAACGATTCACAGTAAGCCATCGGCCACATCAGTTTGCTACCCTCCTACATCCATTCTTCCTATGGCTCGCCACAGCAGAGAGTCTGTAGGCGTCTTCTACGTGCCATACTGCAACGTCTGTGACTGTGTATACAGCGATTGTGGATGTGGGACTTAATTTTTTAATGGCTCTGGGCACTATGGGACTTAAGATCTGAGCTCATCAGTCCACTAGAACTTAGAACTGTTTAAACCTAACTAACCTAAGAACATCACACACATCCATGCCAGAGGCAGGATTCGAACCTGCGACTGTAGCGGTCGCATGGATGTGGGACTACCCAGCAAACACTGCTCCACTTGATAGATGCCCTGACGTCATTGTTGGCGTGGTTGTCTATTGATCGGAATGCCATCTTTCGTACGGAACACGATCGTAACGACATCTGTTGACAGTTTGTATGATTATATTGTGAATCAGACACAAGACGGGGAAATAGCAGTTTATTGCTTTAATTTTGGACACAGTGTTTTTAAAGCAGACTGTAGTTTTCATAAGAACACTCAAATGAATGAAGACACTTGTTATCAACGACAGATAGCACGTTCTGCTTACAGGAGCACGACATAACGAACATAGTATTCAAAGAAAAGCCGAAGTTATTCAAAACTGGTTAATAACGCATCATTAAGCTACATTTCTTAATGCTAGATTTATTAAATACCTTGAAACATATATGAACTCTGAGTATTTAAACATTCCCCATACTTGAGATAAGACAAACTGTAACGTTATTATTAGGCTCATATGTAGTACAAAAGAAAAAATACATAAGATGTTTCTAGTTATGCTTGCCTTGAGACATGTTCCTTTCCGTGCGCCTTCTCTCTGCTGTATGAAAAATTACAGTCGTACACGACGCAATTTATTGGCCATTGTGTCAAAAGTCTAAAGGTAACGTAGTTATATGGGTTTATCAACAATTCTTACCACTGTTTTATCAGTAAATAAAAAGCTTTTTATTTACACGTCCTTTGCGCTCGGCGCCATATTACGATTCTGAAGTGCTGACTTCAGTGACACCAGTGCTACGGTGTCTAATAGTGTATGTCTGTGGTCTGAGTGTGAGGTTCAGACAGTTGCCGTCTACGCAACTAGCCTAGTTCAACAATGGAGTTGCTGCTGCTACTTCACTATGGCATTGTAGGCGAGCGGGTGTTGAAGCAAATAATTATGTCATTTGACGAAGGATTTCGGTTTTCGCCTGTTTCTTCCAATCGAGGACTGCAGTGAAACTTTTCATGCTAGAGTGCTTAATAGTATTTGATAGAACAGTAAGGGAAATGAGAGACAGAACTCACATACAACACACCATTTCATCTCACTTTCATTTTCTGTCAGGATTGCCTCAAATAAAACTCTGTACCTTAATTTGGAAAATATTCAGCGGCTTTTTATGTCAAATATAGCAGAAATATCGATACAGCTGAGCTAGTTAATGAAACAGCGGCCGTCCAGCAGATGTAGAGCACCGACGTAGCTTCCGATTTGAATGTTTTAAAGACGTTTTTCTTCAAAGTACAGGTTACGAGCTGCTTGCCCAAACGTCGAAATAGCTCTGAGGATATTTGTGATAACTCCAGTGTCTTGAAGCATCTTGTGAATTCAACTTCAGCATATCAAAGACGACAGAAAAACTACTTAACCCTTGAGCAGTCGGGCGGGTGACATGTCACCCAGCGATTTTCTTTTTGTTATGTTTCGTCCGTATGGGTTGTCCACAGACGTGACTCTGTGTAGTTTTGTATAGCTTCCACTTTAACGGTCAGTTTTTCACCGTTCTTGTTTGAACGTGGCTACTGTTATGGAGTATAAAAAAAGTTTCTCTATACTGAGTGCTCTGATTGATAATTGTTCCCCATGCCACTACTGATTTTACCATTTCCATTTCCACTTAGATAGGCAAATTATTTATTTTTCAGTGTTTAAGTTCTGTGTTATATACTGTTGACACTGATTTTAGCTATGTTCTAGATTTGTACTAAATACTGCATAATATCCTTCACATTGCATTCATGTCTTTATTCATTTTTATATTTTCTTTGAATCGTTACTCTCATGATTACTGATAATATTCGAAATGTCTGTACCACAGAAATGGAGCGATGTTGAGGAACTACAGATGTAATGACATTGTTGTCCTCGTTTGACGAACATGGTAATGCAGAGAATGACCCCATTTTCTCCGATGATTCTGAAGATGAAGAAGAGAATGCGGTGCTCAGTGACCACCATTCAGCTTCTGAGCAAGAAAAATGATCGTATGGGATTGTTGGCCGGGAGGCCCCATGCGGGGAAGTTCGGCCGCCGTATTGCAAGTCCTTTTTAGCTGACGCCACTTCGGCGACTTGCAAGTCAATGATGATATGGTGATGGAGAACACACAACACGCAGTCATCACGAAGTAGAGAAAATCCATGACCCTGCCGGGAATCGAACCCGGGACCCCGTGCGCAGGAAGCGAGAACGCTACCGCAAGACCACGAGCTGCGGACTCTGAGCAAGAGATTTTAGAGAATGAAGAAGACGTTGTAAATAATGATGAAAATGAATGGTATTGCTTGGGTAAAGGTGCTCGGTTACGCTTTATAATCACACACCCGCCTGTACCGCGAAACGCGAGTGTGGTAGATCATGGGCAAATTACATAGAAAGTGGTCTGTTAGGTGTGATAAGTGGACGCACTCTAATCATTTGAAGGAGGTTCGTGTCAATTGTTTGGTAAGTGCAGAGTGATACAATACTTGTGTCAAAAAATAACTTTGAAAATATTGGTTTAATTGTTGCATTAGCGAGGTTTATACGCTACGTGATCAAAAGTATCCGACACCTGGCTGAAAATGACTTACAAGTTCGTGGCGCCCTCCATCGGTAATGTTGGAATTCAATATAGTGTTGGCCCACCCTAAGCCTTGATGACAGCTTCCACTCTCACAGACATACGTTCAATCAGATGCTGTGAAGTTACTACGTTTTTACTTAAATTGCTGATATGAAATTGATGAGTGCAACTGACCCTTCTTAAACTGCAGAGTGAAACTGAACGTACTGTCTCTTTGTTAGTTTTTATCATTGCAACACTGACCTACATAATTTTCCCTGACAAATACAACTCAAACTTATCCTATTCATTGATGACCCACAATATTCAAGCGCAACGCAATCTGACTGCAAATAATTAACTCAAAAAATGGCCCTGAATTAGAAGAAATCCTAACAATAGTCCATACATTTCGTAAGTCACTTACAGAAAATCTTTATGACACGAACTACAGCAAACACAGCACGCAGCAACTGCAGCCAGCACAGAGCGCTTTCAGTGATATTAATGCAGTCTATAGCGCTTCCTGCAAACAAATATACAAACAGGCTACTTACAGCTGGAAGGTTTCTTGGGGACTGGCAGCCCATTCTTCACGCAGTGCTGCACTGGAGAGAGATACCGATGTCGGTCGGTGAGGCCTGGCACGAAGTCGGCGTTCCTAAACATCCCAAAGGTGTTCTGTAGGATTCAGGTCAGAACACTGTGCAGGCCAGCCCATTACAGGAATGTTACTTTCAAGTAACCACTCCGCCACAGGCCGTGCGTTATGAATAGGTGCTCGATCGTATTGAAATATGCTATCGCCATCCCCGAATTACTCTTCAACAGTGGGAATCAAGAAGGTCCCCAACATCAGTGTAGGCCTATGCTATGGTAGTACCACGCAAAGCAACAAGGGGTGCAAGCCCCCTCCATGAAAAACACGACCACGCCATAACACCACAGCCTCCGAATTTTACTGTTGGCATTACACACGCTGGCAGATGATGTTCACCGGGCATTCGCTAGACCCACGCCTTGCCATTATATACCTTGATTTGTAACTCCACACAACGTTTTTCCACTGTTCAGTCGTACAATGTTTACGCTTCTTCCACCAAGCGAGGCGTCGTTTGGCATTCACCGGCGTGATGTGTGGCTTATGAGCAGCTGCTCGACCATGAAATCCAAGTTTTCTCACCTCTCACTTAACTTTAACAGTAATTGCAGTGGATCTTGATGTAGTTTGGAATTCCTGTGTGATGGTCTGGATAGATGTCTGCCTATCACACATTACGACCCTCTTCAACTGTCGGTTATCTCTGTCGGTCAACAGACGAGGTCGGCCTGTACGTTTTTGTGCTGTACGTCTCCCTCACTCTTTCACTTCACTTTCACTTCGGAAAGAGTGGGCCTAGGGATGTTTCGGAGTGTGGAAATCTCGCTTACAGACGTATGACACAAGTGACACCCAATCATCTGACCACGTTCGAAGTCCGTGTGTTCAACAGAGGGCTCCATTCTGCTCTCTCACGATGTCTAACGACTACCGAGGTCGCTGATATGGAGTACCTGGCAGTACAATGCACCTAATATGAAAAACGTATGTTTTTGGGGGTGTTCGGATACTTTTGATCGTATAGTGTACATAGGTCTTGCAAAGTATAGTTCACAAACTTCACTTATTACTAATTTTTATTGAAATATGTATTCACTTTTGTTTGTTGTTACTAAAATAAGTTATGTGATATATGCAAACATGTATCCTATTTTGTTTCATCATTGTTAAAATAGCAGCTGTGACCGACGTGATCAGTAATGTAACAAGAAATCACGCAACTACTGCAGGGTTAAGGTTGGGTATAGGTGAAGCAGATTATCAAATTCAGCCATCTTGTCGATAAAATACGACACATGTTCCATTTCAGTTCCAGTGACATAATTAGCGAGTTTGCTTCACTCAAAGCAAGAAAATAGGAACTAAAATTATAATAAAAACACATTTCTTTGAAATAAATGTGTCCTCAGCACTCAATTACAGCCATTTTTATTTTATTTACAGTTAATAATTTGTGTGCTATTAACAATTTATGAAGAGCAAATAAGCCGCGCGGGATTAGCCGAGCGGTCTCAGGCGCTGCAGTCATGGACTGTGCGGCTGATCCCGGCGGAGGTTCGAGGTCCTCCCTCGGGCATGGGTGTGTGTGTTTGTTCTTAGGATAATTTAGGTTAAGCAGTGTGTAAGCTTAGGGACTGATGACCTTAGCAGTTAAGTCCCATAGGATTTCACACACATTTGAACTTTTTTTTTTTTGAGCAAATAAAATCTATAATTTATTATACGTCACACTAAAATCAGCGTACAATAACTGCCATAAACAAAACGACAGATTTCGTTTTACTTTCAATTGTTTTAGAAAGTTACGCAATTTGTTATTTACACACATCAAAAAAAGTTTTTCATTATCTCGGTTCCAAGAGTTCCGCCACAAGTACAGAAAATTGGAATAGGGATCAACATAAACATCATTTCCGCCCTTTTTATTGCTCATGAAAACCGTACGTTGCATGTTGTACCACCATACAATGACACCTTCAAAGGTAATGGTCCAGATTGCTGTACATGTCCCACTGCTCTACGGCGATTCGGCGTAGATCTCTCAGAGTGGTTGGTGGGTCACGTCGTCCATAAATAGCCCTTTCCAATCTATACCAGGCATATTCGATAGAGTTCATGTCTGGAGAACATGCTGGCCATTCGTCGAGTGATGTCGTTATCCTGAAGGAAGTCATTCACAAGATGTGAACGATGGGGGCGCGAATTGTCGTCCTTGAAGACGAATGTCTTGCCAATATGCTGCCGATATGGTTGCATTATCGATCGGAGGATGGCATTCACGTATCGTACAGCCGTTACGGCGCCTTCAGACCACCAGCGGCGTACGTCGACCCGACATAATGCCACCCTAAAATGGCAGGGAACCACCACCTTGCTGCACTTGCTGGACAGTGCGTCTAAGGCGTTCAGCCTGACCAGGTTGCCTCCAAACACGTCTCCAACGATTGTCTGGTTGAAGGCGTAGGCGACACTCATCGGTGAAGAGAACGTGATGCCAATCCTGAGCGGTCCATTCGGCATGTTGTTGGGCCCATCTGTACTGCGCTGCATCGTGTCGTGGTTGCAATAATGGACCTCGCCATGGACGCCGGGAGTGAAGTTGCGCATTATGCAGCCTATTGCGCACAGTTTGAGTCGTGACACGACGTCCTGTGGCTTCACGAAAAGCATTATTCAACATGGTGGCGTTGCTGTCGGGGTTCCTCCGAGCTATAATCCATAGGTAGCGGTCATCCACTGCAATAGTAGCCGTTGGGCAGCTTGAGCGAGGCGTTCATCGACAGTTCCTTTCTATCTGTATCTGCTCCATGTCCGAACAACATTACTTTGGTTCACTCTGAGACGCCTGGACACACTTCCCTTGCTGAGAGCCCTTCCTGACACCAAGTAACACTGCGGACGCGATAAAACCGCGGTATTGACCGCTGAGGCATGGTTGGACTACACACAACACGAGCCGTGTACCTCCTTCGTGGTAGAATGACTGGAACTGATCGGCTGTCGGACCCCCTCCGTCAAATAGGCGCTGCTCATGCATGGTTGTATACATCTTTGTACGTGTTTAGTGACATCTCTGAACAGTCAAAGGGACTGTGTCTGTGATACAATATCCACAGCCAACATCTATCTTCAGGAGTTCTGGGAACTGGAGTGATGCAAAACTTTTTTTGATGTGTGTATTTACTACTATGATACATTTAATTTGTTGTATCTAATATTTTTCATCTATGTAGCTGATTTAAATAATATTACATTATTAAATCTACGTTGCAAATTACAAAATTTCCTAAATCTGTATAGAAAAAATTGAGAACGATTGCTTCTTCTAGGGAGTTCTGCCAATGGCGGAGGATCACCTCGGTACGGCTCTGCGCCTGACTCCAATGTGATGAAGGTCAAAATATGTTATAAGCAGAATGCTGCGCCAATTTTCCCGAATAATGAACACCAAGCGGACGATGCGAGAGACTGCATAAGAGTGGGGCTGGAGGCGTATCGCCGATTGTTTTATTACCTAGGAGGAGTGCTTGCGCTTCTAAAGCGTAATCTGCACAGCCAACCTTACAGTGGAGGCTGACGTGATCTCTCCCATTACTTGGTTGCGACGGGGGCGGGAGTGCATCGGAACCTCAAAGATTGGCTCTTCCACTGTGGCGCCAACTCGAGGGCGCCGAGAAAGATCGTCTTTTTAATTCGACCCGGAGCAAACTGAACCAAACGGCTGCACAATCTTGTGATTTTGTTTATAACATGCCCTGTGGGTTTCACAAATATATTCTGACCTTATCATTAGAATATTCGTATATTCGCAACACATCTGAGGTCTAGAACCTCGAGGAAAATTGATTTAACAGGGGAAATTCGGGTATTAAATTTTTCAAGCGAGATAAACATGAAGGCAGTATTATAGAAATGGAAAAGGACGTAGATGAACATGAGATGCGAGATACTCGTATGATACGAAGAGAAGAATTTGACAGAGCACTGAAAGACCTAACTCGTAACAAGGCCCCAGGAGTAAACGATATTCCGTCAGAACTACTCAGAGCCTCGGGAGAACCAGCCATGACAAAACTCTTCCAACGGGTGAGCAAGATGTATGAGATAGGCGAAATACCTTCAGACTTCAAGAAGAATGCAATAACTCGAATTCCAAAGAAAGCAGGTGTTGAAAGGTGTGAGTACTACCGAACTATCAGTATAATAAGTCACGGTTGCAAAATACTAACACGAATTCTTTACAGACGAATGGAAAAATTGGATTCTGGAGAAATGTAGGAAAACGGTAGACAATGCTGACCCTACGACTTATCTTAGAAGATAGGTTAAGGGAAGGCAAACCTACGTTTACAGCATTCGTAGGCTTACAAGAGAAAGCCTATGGTAATGTTGCCTGGAATACTCTCATTGAAATTTTGAAGGCAGCAGGCGTAAAATACAGGCAGCGAAAGGCTACTTACAATTTGTGTAGAAACCAAACGGCAGTTATAAGCGTCGAGGGCTATGAAAGGAAAGCAGTGGTTGAGAAGGGAGTTATACAGGGTTGTAGGCTTTCCCCGATGTCGTTCAGTCTGTACATTGAGCAAGCAGTAAAGGAAAAAAAAGAAGAATTTGCAATAGGACTTAAGTTCAGGCAGAAGAAATAAAAACTTTGAGGCTTGCCGATGACATTGTAATTCTGTGACAGACAGCAAAAGGACTTGGAAGGGAATTTGAACGCAATGGACAGTGTCTTGAAAGCACGATGTAGGATGGAAGTCAAAAAAAGCAAAACGAGGGTAATCGAATGTAATCGAATTAAATCAGTTTATGCTGAGGGAAGTGCATTAGGAAACGAGACTCTGAAAGTAGTAGATGAGTTTTGGTATTTAGGAAACAAAGTAACTGATGATGGCCGAAGTAGAGAGGGTATAAAGTCTAGACTGGCAATGAGAAGAAAATCGTTTCCGAAGAGGAGTGATTTGTTAACATCCCCTGGGGACCGAACAGCACAATAACCCTGGGTTCGGCGTGGGGCGGCGGTGGGGTGAGTGGACTGCTGTAGCCTGTTGTGGGGTTGTGAACCATTGAGGGCTACGGCGGGGACGAAGCCTCTCCGTCGTTTCTAGGTTCCCAGTTCCATACAGTACAATACAACACGGGATTATTTAACACGAAGAACATCTTGTTAAGACGTGTTCTTTTCTGATGTGTGTGTAAACAAACAGAACAAGTGGTACTGGAGCGATACGAAATTCACCAAAGACACTATTGTTCTATGTACCAATATGTGCTCCCTGTGTGCTCAGAACTAAAAAGAACGACGTAACGCGATCGACGGGCATACTAGAGACACTGCCCAACACAGCTGTGCAAAACTTCATCAGATTTTCACTGTGGTGCCCTTTTCATGACCGATCGTTCCTTACTTTCCGAATAACCCTCGTATATCGCTTCGAGTTTCCACACCCGCGAACGTTTTCCATTGCCTGATGGTGCAAAAGAGCCTCCAAAGATATGAAATGCATCAGTGGAGACAGACAATGATGGCATAAAGAGCTTGTTTCGACTAATCGAAGCTCAACACAGAACGAACATGCAAAGTCTTACAAAGGTTTAAGAAAAGCAAAATATTGTGGGAAAAAATGAAAGTACAGATAAATAGACACTTTTCAAGTTTTTTGTTCGACGGATGTGCGGTATACAGGGAATCTCAAAATGTACACTACAACTTCATTGTGTTATGGCACCGTTAGAGTTATTTCTATGGGGATATGTCAAGAACAGAGTCTACCAAATGCCTGTCAACCGCATCAATGATTTAAAGAACAGAATCACTGCTGCCATTGTCACAGCTGGAGCGCATATGTTGCGCCAAGTGTGGGTAGAGCTTGAATACAGACTCGATGTTGTGGGTGCCGCCAAAGACGCACAAGTTGAAATTGATTGAATGGCATGGAAACTTGGCTAAAAAAATGTCTCACAGAAGCCAAACATCACC
Organism: Schistocerca piceifrons; assembly: GCF_021461385.2. Lineage (NCBI taxonomy): Eukaryota > Metazoa > Arthropoda > Insecta > Orthoptera > Acrididae > Schistocerca > Schistocerca piceifrons. Next base: position 553,063,967 of record NC_060143.1, read on the forward strand.
AGAACATCTTAATTAGTTTGGATGTTGTAACACATGTACCTTTTGAGATGCCCTGTACTATAGTTAAAAGAGGAGCTAACTCAGCTGCAAATGCTGTGTTGTCTGACAATTATTCCACCCCCCCGCCCCCCCCCCCCCCTATGGATCCGTGTTGAAGTTAAGCTATTTTAGCTCTTTCTCGGTGTCTCTGACACTAATGTTCTTCTTCCTCGCGATGGTGCGGGAAGCAAGCTTCGACAGTATACAAGCCCGGATCCTCCTCTGTAAAGGAACATTTGAAAACGGAGTTAAGCGTTTATGCTTTTGCTTTGCTACTGTAACTTCTGTTTCTGTGTCACTAGTTTTGGTTCCAGTGGCTGCCCGTCATATGGCCAGAAATTACTTAGTTTTTATGAGAGATTTTCTGATAATATTCTTCTACGTACAGTTGATTAAAAACTAGAAAACAGGGACACAGGTGGTACTGTAATTTAGTTCGTAATTTAGCAGTGAAAATTTCCTAAATGTATTCTACACTTTAAATCTGAAATAGGCATAATTTTTACTTCCGTTTGTTGCATCTCAACGTACTTTCAAAGAAGCGTATTTCCAAGCAAGAGGCCATAGCGGAAGGAAGTAACAGAAACTGCTGCAGTACGTTTTAAAACGGGAATAGAGACTAAATGGAGTGCGAGATGAGATCATTCATTTAACAACGGCGTTTGGTGCAATAAATTTCGCCATCTTCGTTACAGTTGTTTCTTATCTGCCGCTTTTCGGCGCTGCGCTGTTGGAAGGTCTCCAATGAAGCGGCCGTGTTTTCCTTTTTGCGTCCTTTTTCTTGCGGAACTGACTGGACCTTCTCGTTTCTTTTTCTTCTTCACCCTGCGCGAGCAAGCAGGGGAAAAACTTTCAGCCGTGGCCGCTATTGCTGGGAAAAAAAGTTTCTAGCGCTAAAGCGAGCGAAACAGTTCTATTAAACTAATGGCGACTAAGAAGAAAGTGACCACTTAATGGGGAGATTCTCGTGAGTACACAGAACTGAATGCACATGAAAAATTTCGGACGAAAGGAGTGAGGAGGGAGGGCGAACATTTTATTTTTCCTTCGGAGTAAATTCAACTTCTGCTGTGCTATCGAAACGGAAACGGGTTCAGAGAAATTTTCTCCTACAGCTGCTGCAGATGGGCAGAATACTGTTCGAATGTGTGCGCCGTCGCGGGCTCTCGGAATATACCATCGTTAGCACTGGGGATTACATGAAGTCCATATAACCCATGCTGAGACAGCAGATGGGTCGTGTACAAAGAGTGCAATACAAGTCGCTCTTAAGGGGACATTGTATGTCCTATGCCGCCAATATTAAACTATCGAATTTTGTGACCCATTATCTTGGAAACTATTTAAGACACAAACTTACGTTTTTCCATAAATTATTGAATGCACCTTTCTAGATACACTGAACTAGACATTACTAAAATTGTATTGTGGGGCATGTTCTCTTTTTTTTTTTCAAACACTCAATTTTTTGACAGAATTTTGTAAATAAATGAACATAAAAACAAAACAGCTCAGGATATTTTTAATTATTCTAGTTCCATATGTGTTGAATCTCACACTTGGCATGCTATGAAAATTTCATGTCTCTACCATCAGTACTTTTTTCAAAATGGGTCATTTATTGTAAAAAATGTAGTTCAGAGATATTGAGGTTTAAAGCTTTTTTATTACAAATTCCTATACAGACTTACATTTCTGTGGCTTTCATGCACTAGAATTGCCCTGGCCCATAGTCTGTGTCTTCTTCAGTGTCACAACAGCCCAGTGCTTGCCGCCTCATTTTCTTTCTTGCTTCTTTTGTCATTTGCTGAGCAGCTAACTCTGCTTCACGTACACAAAGCTCATTCAGTTCCCACAGTCCTTTAGCTGTGTTCTGTCCAAATCTTACCCCTAGCTTCTCCAGAACCTTGAGTCTTTCATAGTTCCCACAATTAAAAGTTATTACAGCATCAGACACTGCTAAAATGTAAGTTTGTAGAATTGACGACTCTTGGGAAAATTTGTGGCACGTCTGGCGTTTAGTGTTGTAAGTGAGGTAAGTGTTTGACTGTCTGAGTTGACCTAGTTTCTTCATATGTGCAGTGAATACCTGGTGTGTCGCAGGGCGATCATTCTGTTTCTAAAATAATTGAAAAGCCACGATCGCTTCAACATCGTTTACTAGATGACCAGTTTCAGCACTCTGAAGGTGCCATCATCGGATCTGTGAAGGTATAACATAACAGGTTTGAGTGAGGGCTTACATGAGTTAACTATTTACATTACAATTGTTACAGAACCACATACCTGAAATTTGGATTGACATTTATAAAACCACATGGACATCATGGCACATGAGGCAGACCATCTGAACAAAATCATTGTCACCAGCAATAAAAAATAATAAAAAGCTGCTCTCATGGTCGTTTTTTCCATAAAATATGAAACTGAAGTAACCAGATGAAACTCCCACTGCTCGCCTAACACCGGTCGGCATCACCACTGCCCTATTCCGTGCAGGCTCACCTGCTGTGATTCTGGCGGTTCTAGTGGTTTATTCTTCACATGTGTTGCTTTAATTCTGTTGTAATTTTGGTTTAGAGCTTCATTTATGACATGCTGGAAGAAAGGTACATGGGTGGGTGAGTAGTAGTAATTCTAAGTGAAATTTATATGCTAACATATTTAAGTGGTTTTTATTTTTGTACTGTTGCTTCACCTCAAATTTCAACCATATTTTTTCATTTGAGCCAATTTGGCAGAGAAAGAACTGTTGTTTGTTTTTAGTTTTACATATTTGGGGGTCAAATCCTCTTTCAACCAGACTTTGTTGAACTTTATGCTTAGGTTAGTTTTCAGTATTTTCATTATAATGTTTTTTTAAGCCTGAAATATTCGATCAGCTTGGCTTGTTGGTATAAAAGAATTTGAAGCCATTTTGACTATTTTTCGACCGTGAGAGTCACGGTCGAAAAATAGTCAAAATGGCTTCAAATTCCTCTGTAAATAGGTTTGATTGCCTCCATTACGGCCAAAGGAAGAGAATGCTTATGTGTAAATAAATGCAGGTGCCAGACAATTCAGCTTGCCTATATTTACACCAAGTGTTTGGTGGAGGTGGACACAAAGCATGACATGGCTTTTCATTGGTTGGTACTCGATGAAAGAAAGTGTTCCACGCAGCTCTTTTCATCTTCTCTAAATTTTACACTTGGTCATTTTATTTAAGTATAAAAGGCAATAGAAGTTACCTTACTACAAAAATAGCCCATAATCACACTACTTCCAATGAAAACTAGTGTCAGAAACAAAGGATTGATATGCTTATTCGTAGTGCCAACTTCTGAGACGTAGCAGTAGATACAAAACAAAGCAATTCACAGCCTTCCAGACTATGTAGTTCCCAAGACATGACTGCTGAACAGTGACAGTATATGCGTAGCCGCGAAATTTGACAGTCGCACGTCAACATTCAATATATCATTTGAAGGTCTCTCAATTGTCTGATTTTAATGTATTATATACCAAAATGATCAGGAAAGTCCAAAGTACATTGTCGAGTAGAAAACAGAAAATGTCAAATTTCAACGAATGTCGCGGACAGTGTCCCCTTAACAACACGTTATACTGTGGAACTGGGCGCTTGAGCTACGCCCGAGACTGCCCATGGTCGCTGTGTATCTCCGAGCGGGCATAACGCGCGCACCTCGTGTTTCCTTACTCGTGCACGGGACTGAAGGCTGCTGATAAATACGCCATCGGTAACCGACGTTCGAATCTTCAGTCACGTTGGTATTCTCTGCGTTGCCGTAATTATTACAGTCGGACAATGCAATGCATACTAACAACTTGAAATAACACGTGCATTGCAATATGGCCTAACAAGCACCTTAATTAACGAGAGGACACAATAAAAAGGTCCTAGTGGAAAGACTGGGCAACTAATCGAACACTGTTTCTTTTAGGTAATATCTTGATAAAATTTAAAATTTATTAGCACAATACAGTTCGCTATATATTAAAAAATTCATAACTTCCATTCTTTTGACAATAAAACATTTATTAGCTGCCAGAATTCAATTCTTTTATTATTAAAACAGTTCAACATTAGGAAAAGTTTATATTTAAAATCAAAATTTTGCGTTATATTCCAACAGGATTACAAAAGCAGTTTTGTAGATTCATGCATTAAACCCTTATTATTAAAACAACGCAGTATACACTGCAGAGACGAAGAAACTGGTACACCTACCTTGTACCATATAGGGCCCACATGAGCATGCTAAAGTGCCGCAACACGACTCGACTAATGTCTGAAGAAGTGCTGGAGGCAATTGACACCATGAATTCTCCAGAGCTGTCCGCAATTCAGAAAGAGTACGACGAGGTGTAGATCTGTTCCCTATTTATATAAATGATATGCCCTCTAGTATTATGGGTAACTTTAAAATATTTCTGTTTACTTGTGACACTAGCTTGGTAGTAAAGGATGCTGTGTGCAACATTGGCTCGGTTTCAAATAGTGCAGTACATGATCTAAGTTCATGGCTTGTGGAAAATTAGTGCTAAATCACAGTTAGACTAAGTTTTTACAATTTATAACATACAATTCCCCCCCCCCCCCCATTAACCATGGACCTTGCAATTGGTGGGGAGATTTGCGTGCCACAGCGATACAGATGGCCGTACCGTAGATGCAACCACAATGGAGGGGTATCTGTTGAGAGGCCAGACAAACGTGTGGTTCCTGAAAAGGGGCAGCAGCCTTTTCAGTAGTTGCAGGGGCAACGGTCTGTATGATTGACTGATCTGGCCTTGTAACACTAACCAAAACAGCCTTGCTGTGATGGTACTGCGAACGGCTGAAAGCAAGGGGAAACTACAGCCGTAATTTTTCCCGAGGGCATGCAGCATTACTGTATGGTTAAATGATGATGGCGTCACTTGGGACAAATATTCCAGAGGCAAAACAGTCCCCGATTCGGATCTCCGGGCGGGGACTACTCAAGAGGACGTCGTTATCAGGAGAAAGAAAACTGGCGTCTACGGATCGGAGCGTGGAATGTCAGATCCCTTAATCGAGCAGGTAGGTTAGAAAATTTAAAAAGGGAAATGGATAGCTTAAAGTTAGATATAGTGGGAATTAGTGAAGTTCGGTGGCAGGAGGAAGAAGACTTTTGGTCAGGTGAATACAGGGTTATAAATACAAAATCAAATAAGGGTAATGCAGGAGTAGGTTTAATAATGAATAAAAAAATAGGCGTGCAGGTAAGCTACTACAAACAGCATAGTGAACGAATTATTATGGCCAAGATAGACACGAAGCCCATGCCTACTACAGTAGTACAAGTTTATATGCCAACTAGCTCTGCAGAGGATGAAGAAATTGATGAAATGTATGATGAGATAAAATAAATTATTCAGGTAGTGAAGGGACATGAAAATTTAATAGTCATGGGTGACTGGAATTCGACAGTAGGAAAAGGGAGAGAAGGAAACATAGTAGGTGAATATGGATTGGGGTTAAGAAATGAAAGAGGAAGCTGCCTGGTAGAATTTTGCACAGAGCATAACTTAATCATAGCTAACACTTGGTTGAAGAATCATGAAAGAAGGTTGTATACATGGAAGAATCCTGGAGATACTAGAAGGTATCAGATAGATTATATGGTGGTAAGACACAGATTTAGGAACCAGGTTTTAAATCGTAAGACATTTCCAGGGGCAGATGTGGACTCTGACCACAATCTATTGGTTATGAACTGTAGATTAATATTGAAGAAACGGCAAGAAAGTGGGAATTTAAGGAGATGGGACCTGGATAAACTGCAAGAACCTGAGGTTGTACAGTGTTTCACGGAGGGCATAAGGGAGCAATTGACACGAATGGGGGAAAGAAATACAGTAGAAGAACAATGGGTAGCTCTGAGGGATGAAGTAGTGAAGGCAGCAGAGGATCAAGTAGGTAAAAAGACGAGGGCTAGTAGAAATCCTTGGGTAACGGAAGAAATATTGATTTTAATTGATGAAAGGAAAAAATATAAAAATGCAGTAAATGTAACAGGGAAAAAGGAATACAAACGTCTCAAAAATGAGATCAACAGAAAGAGCAAAATGGCTAAGCAGGGATGGCTAGAGGACAAAATGTAAGGATGTAAAGATACTGCCTACAGGAAAAGTAAAGAGATCTTTGGAGAAAAGAGAGCCACTTGTATGAATATCAAGAGCTCAGATGGAAACCCATTTCTAAGCAAAGAAGGGAAAACAGAAAGATGGAAGGAGTATATAGAGGGTCAATACAAGGGCGATGTACTTGAGGACAATATTATAGAAATGGAAGAGGATGTAGATGAAGATGAAAGGGGAGATACGATACTGCGTGAGAGTTTGACAGAGCCCTGAAAGACCTGAGTCGAAACAAGGCCCCGGGAGTAGACAACATTCCATTAGAACTACTGACAGCCTTGGGAGAGCCAGTCCTGACAAAACTCTACCATCTGGTGAGCAAGATGTGTGAGACAGGCGAAATACCCTCAGACTTCAAGAAGAATATAATAATTCCAATCCCAAAGAAAGCAGGTGTTGACAGATGTGAAAATTACCGAACTATCAGTTTAATAAGTCACAGCTGCAAAATACTAACGCGAATTCTTTACAGACGAATGGAAAAACTGGTAGAAGCCGACCTCGGGGAAGATCAGTTTGGATTCCGTAGAAATGCTGGAACACGTGAGGCAATACTGACGCTACGACTTATCTTAGAAGAAAGATTAAGGAAAGGCGAACCTATGTTTCAAGAATTTGTAGACTTAGAGAAAGTTTTTGACAATGTTGACTGGAATACTCTCTTTCACATTTTAAAGGTGGCAGGGGTAAGATACAGGGAACGAAAGGCTATTTACAATTTGTACAGAAACCAGATGGCAGTTATAAGAGTCGAGGGACATGCAAGGGAAGCAGTGGTTGGGAAGGGAGTGAGACAGGGTTGTAGCCTCTCCCCAATGTTATTCAATCTGTATATTGAGCAAGCAGTAAAGGAAACAAAAGAAAAATGTGGTGTAGGTATTAAAACCCATGGAGAAGAAATAAAAACTTTGAGGTTCGCCGATGACATTGTAATTCTGTCAGGGACAGCAAAGGACTTGGAAGAGTAGTTGAACGGAATGGACAGTGTCTTGAAAGGAGGATATAAATGAGCATTAACAAAAGCAAAACGAGTATAATGGAATGTAGTCGAATTAAGTCGGGTGATGCTGAGGCAATTAGGTTAGGAAACGAGACACTTAAAGTAGTAAAGGAGTTTTGCTATTTGGTGAGCAAAATAACCGATGATGGTCGAAGTAGAGAGGATATAAAAGGTAGACTAGCAATGGCAAGGAAAGCGTTTCTGAAGAAGAGAAATTTGTTAACATCGAGTATAGATTTAAGTGTCAGGAAGTCGTTTCTGAAAGTATTTGTATGGAGTGTAGCCATGTATGGAAGTGAAACGTGGACGATAAATGGTTTGGACAGGAAGAGAATAGAAGCTTTCGAAATGTGGTGCTACAGAAGAATGCTGAAGATTAGATGGGTAGATCACATAACTAATGAGGAGGTATTGAATAGAATTGGGGAGGAGTTTGTGGCACAACTTGACGAGAAGAAGGGACCGGTTAATAGGACATGTTCTGAGGCATCAGGGGATCACAAATTTAGCATTGGAGGGCAGTGTGGAGGGTAAAAATCGTAGAGTGAGACCAAGAGATGAATACACTAAGCAGATTCAGAAGGATGTAGGTTGCAGTAAGTACTGGGAAATGAAGAAGCTTGCACAGGATAGAGTAGCATGGAGAGCTGCATCAAACCAGTCTCAGGACTGAAGACCACAACAACAACAACATACAATTCAACAAAACCTGACGTTTTAATTTCACATAACGGGCATATGATTAGTGAAACTGAACAGTTCAAATTTCTAAGTCTTCAGATAGTAAGCTGTCGTGGAAAGCCCACGTTCAGGATCTTGTTCAGAGATTTAATACTGCCATTTTTAGCATTAGAACGATATCTGAAGTGAGGGATCGTTCGACACGAAAATTAGTCTACTTTGCTTATTTTCATTCGCTTATGTCGTATGGTACTACATTTTGGGGCAACTCTCACACCATTCTAAACGGATATTTTTGGCTCAGAAACGGGCGGTTCGGTCAATAAGTGGTGTAAGTTCACGAGCCTCTTGTCAATCCCTGTTCACGAGTCTGGGAATTTTGACATTGGCCTCTCAATGTATATATTCCATTCTGTCATTTTTTGTTAACAATATTAGCTTATTCCTAAGAATAAGCAGCTTTCACTCAGTTAATACTCGTCAGAAATCAAACCTGCATTTGGATCGGACTTCCTTAACTCTTGTGAGGAAAGGTATGCAGTATACCACTGCATCCATTTTCACCCGTGCCTCAGCGATACAGATGGCCGTACCGTAGGTGCAACCACAACCGAGGGGTATCTGTTGAGAGGCCAGACAAACGTATGGTTCCGGGAGAGGGGCAGCAGCCTTTTCAGTAGTTGCAGGGGCAACAGTCTGTATGATTGACTGATCAGGCCTTGTAACAATAATCAAAACGGCCTTGCTGTGCTGGTACTGCGAACGGCTGAAAGCAAGGGGAAACTACAGCCGTAATTTTTCCCGAGGGCATGCAGCTTTACTGTATGGTTAAATGATGATGGCGTCCCCTTGGGTAAAATATTCCGGAGGTAAAATAGTGTCCCATTCGGATCTCCGGGCGGGGACTACTCAAGAGGACGTTGTTATCAGGAGAAAGAAAACTAGCGTTCTACGGATCGGAGCGTGGAATGTCAGATCCCTTAATCGAGCAGGTAGGTTAGAAAATTTAAAAAGGGAAATGGATAGCTTAAAGTTAGATATAGTGGGAATTAGTGACGTTCGGTGGCAGGAGGAGGAGGAGGATATTAGTGTTTAACGTCCCGTCGACAACGAGGTCATTAGAGACGGAGCGCAAGCTCGGGTGAGGGAAGGATGGGGAAGGAAATCGGCCGTGCCCTTTCAAAGGAACCATCCCGGCATTTGCCTGAAGCGATTTAGGGAAATCACGGAAAACCTAAATCAGGATGGCCGGAGACGGGATTGAACCGTCGTCCTCCCGAATGCGAGTCCAGTGTGCTAACCACTGCGCCACCTCGCTCGGTGGTGGCAGGAGGAAGAAGACTTTTGGTCAGGTGAATACAGGGTTATAAATACAAAATCAAATAGAGGTATTGCAGGAGTAGGTTTAATAATGAATAAAAAAAATAGGCGTGCAGGTAAGCTACTACAAACAGCATAGTGAACGCATTATTATGGCCAAGATAGACACGAAGCCCATGCCTACTACAGTAGTACAAGTTTATATGCCAACTAGCTCTGCAGATGATGAAGAAATTGATGAAATGGATGATGAGATAAAAGACATTATTCAGATAGTGAAGGGAGACGAAAATTTAAGAAATGAAAGAGGAAGCCGTCTGGTAGAATTTTGCACAGAGCATAACTTAATCATAGCTAACACTTGGTTGAAGAATCATGAAAGAAGGTTGTATACATGGAAGAATACCGGAGACACTAAAAGGTATCAGATAGATTATATAATGGTAAGACAGAGATTTAGGAACCAGGTTTTAAACTGTGAGACATTTCCAGGGGCAGATGTGGACTCTGACCACAATCTATTGGTTATGAACTGTAGATTAAAACTGAAGAAACTGCAAAAAGGTGGGAATTTAAGGAGATGGGACCTGGATAAGCTGACTAAACCAGAGGTTGTACAGAATTTCAGGGAGAGCATAAGGGAACAATTGACAGCAGTGGGGGAAAGAAGTACAGTAGAAGGAGAATGGGTAGCTCTCAGGGATGAAGTAGTGAAGGCAGCAGAGGATCAAGTAGGTGAAAAGACGAGAGCTAGTAGAAATCCTTGGGTAACAGAAGAGATATTGAATTTAATTGATGAAAGGAGAAAATATAAAAATGTAGTAAATGAAGCAAGCAAAAAGGAATACAAACGTCTCAAAAGTGAGATCGACAGGGAGTGCAAAATGGCTAAGCAGGGATGGCTGGAAGACAAATGTAAGGATGTAGAGGCTCATCTCACTAGGGGTAAGATAAATACTGCCTACAGGAAAATTAACTAGAGCTTTGGAGAAAAGAGAACCACTTGTATGAATGTCAAGAGCTCAGATGGAAACCCAGATCTAAGCAAAGAAGGGAAAGCAGAAAGGTGGAAGGAGTATATAGAGGGTCTATACAAGGGCGATGTACTTGAGGACAATATTATAGAAATTGAAGAGAATGTAGATGAAGATGTAATGGGAGATGTGATACTGCGTGAAGAGTTTGACAGAGCACTGAAAGACCTGAGTGGAAACAAGGCCCCGGGAGTAGACAACATTCCATTAGAACTACTGACGGCCTTGGGAGAGCCAGTCCTGACAAAACTCTACCGTCTGGTGAGGAAGATGTATGAGACAGGCGAAGTACCCTCAGACTTCAAGAAGAATATAATAATTCCAATCCCAAAGAAAGCAGGTGTTGACAGATGTGAAAATTACCGAACTATCAGTTTAATAAGTCACAGCTGCAAAATACTAACGCGAATTCTTTACAGACGAATGGAAAAACTTGTAGAAGCCGACCTCGGGGAAGAGCAGTTTGGATTCCGTAGAAATATTGGAATACGTGAGGCAATACTGACCTTACGACTGATCTTAGAAAATAGATTAAGGAAAGGCAAACCTACGTTTCTAGCATTTGTAGACTTAGAGAAAGCTTTTGACAATGTTGACTGGAATACTCTCTTCCACATTCTAAAGGTGGCAGGTGTAAGACACAGGGAGCGAAAGGCTATTTTCAATTTGTACAGAAACCAGATGGCAGTTATAAGAGTCGAGGGACATGCAAGGGAAGCAGTGGTTGGGAAGGGAGTGAGACAGGGTTGTAGCCTATCCCCGATGTTATTCAATCTGTATATTGAGCAAGCAGTAAAGGAAACAAAAGAATACTTCGGAGTAGGTAATAAAATCCATGGAGAAGAAATAAAAACTTTGAGGTTCGCCGATGACATTGTAATTCTGTCAGAGACAGCAAAGGACTTGGAAGAGCAGCTGAACGGAATGGACAGTGTCTTGAAAGGAGCGTATAAGATGAACATCAACAAAAGCAAAACGAGTATAATGGAATGTAGTCGAATTAAGTCGGGTGATGCTGAGGGAATTAGATTAGGAAATGAGACACTTAAAGTAGTAAAGGAGTTTTGCTATTTGGGGAGCAAATTAACCGATGCTGGTCGAAGTAGAGAGGATATTAAATGTAGACTGGAATGGCAAGGAAAGCGTTTCTGAAGAAGAAAAATTTGTTAACATCGAGTATAGATTTAAGTGTCAGGAAGTCGTTTCTGAAAGTATTTGTATGGAGTGTAGCCATGTATGGAAGTGAAACGTGGACGATAAATAGTTTGGACTAGAAGAGAATAGAAGCTTTCGAAATGTGGTGCTACAAAAGAATGCTGAAGATTAGATGGGTAGATCACATAGCTAATGAGGAGGTATTGAATAGAATTGGGGACAAGAGGAGTTTGTGGCACAACTTGACGAGAAGAAGGGACCGGTTGGTAGGACATGTTCTGAGGCATCAAGGGATCACAAATTTAGCATTGGAGGGCAGTGTGGAGCGTAAATATCGTAGAGTGAGACCAAGAGATGAATACACTAAGCAGATTCAGAAGGATGTAGGTTGCAGTAGGTACTGGGAGATGAAGAAATTTGCACAGGATAGAGTAGCATGGAGAGCTGCATCAAACCAGTCTCAGGACTGAAGACCACAACAACAACAACCACTATAAATCAAAAATCTTAGCAGTAATCCAAGCGTTTACAAATCGAAACTGAAGAGTTTCCTCATGGGTCACTCCTTCTATTCTGTCGAGGAGTTTCTTGAAAATTTCAGCTAATTCTTGTTGTATTGCTGATTGCGTTTACTTAATCTTATAGATTGACTTTTTTCTGGTTCATAAACATTTATTTTTACCTCTTATTACTTTTATGTTGTAATTTCATGTACTGACACGTTCCATGACCTTGGAGATTTGCTCCTTAATTTGGTCCTACGGAACTTGACGTGTAAATAAATAAATCTCATCTGAACAACACGTTGCGAGGCATTCCAGATATGCTCAATAATGTTCATATCTGGGGAGTCTGATGGCTAGCGGAAGTGTTTAAACTCAGAGGACTGTTCCTGGAGCCACTCTGTAGCAAATTCTGGACGTGTGGGGTGTCGCATTGGCTTGGTTCAAATGGCTCTGAGCACTATGGGACTCAACTGCTGAGGTCATTAGTCCCCTAGAACTTAGAATTAGTTAAACCTAACTAACCTAAGGACATCACAAACATCCATGCCCGAGGCAGGATTCGAACCTGCGACCGTAGCGGTCTTGCGGTTCCAGACTGCAGCGCCTTTAACCGCACGGCCACTTCGGCCGGCGGTGTCGCATTGTCCCGCTGGAATTGCCGAAGTCCATCGGAATGTTCAGTGGATATGAATGGATGCAGGTGATCAGACAGGATGCTTAGGTACGTGTCAGCTGTCTGAGTCGTATCTAGACGTACCACAGGTCGCATATCACTCCAATTGCACAGTCCCCCACACCATTACAGAGCCTCCATCAGCTTGAACAGACTCTACACCCGTACACGTCCATCGGTTCGACACAATTTGAAACGAGAGTCGACCAACCAGGCAACATGTTTCCAGTCATCAACAGTCCGGGCGTAAAGCTTTGTGTCGTGCAGTCATCAGGGGTAAACGAGTGGGTCTTCGGCTCCGTAAGCCCATATCGATGATGTGCCGTTGAATGGTTCGCACATTGACACTTGTTTATGGCTCAGCATTGAACTCTGTAGGAATTTCCGGAAGGGTTGGACTTCGGCCACGTTGAACGATTCTCTTCAGTCGTCGTTGGTCCTGTTCTTGCAGGCCGCAGCGCTGTCGGAGTTTTGATATTTTATGGGATTCCTGATAGTCACGGTACACTCTTGAAATGGCCGTACGGGAAAATCCCCACTTGATCGCTACCTCGTAGATGCTGCGTCCCATCGCTCGTGCACCGACTATAACACCACGTTCAAACTCACTTAAATCTTGATATCCTGCCACTGTAGCAGCAGTAACCGAGATATCAACTGCGCCAGACGCTTGTTGTGTTTCATAGGCGTTGCCGACCGCAGCGCCGTATTCTGCTTATTTACACATCTCTGTATTTGAGTACGCATGCCTATACCAGTTTCTTTGGCCTTCAGTGCAAATACCCGTAGGCTTCAAAAATTTCAGGCAGATCAGTTTGCTCAAAGAGGTTCCTTAGACCACAGTCTATAAATTATGTGGAACCAGTCCGGTGTGAGATCAGGGTACAAGAACTCAGATGGCACATGAAAGTAAGAGGTAGACCTCGAGCACCCGACCCATGGCGGGAAGGTGTAAAGTTAACTATGGCTACCACAGACATAATAGCTCTCTTTGATAAAGCAGGGTCCATCTCAAAAGACACTGCTCTCAACGTTCGTTGGTTGATTGATTTGGGGGAGAGATCAAACAGCGAGGTCATGGGTCCCATTGGATTAGGGAACGACAGAGAAGGAAGTCGGCCTTGCCCTGTCAACGAACCATCCCGCCATTTGCCTGAAGCGATCTAGGCAAATCGCGAGTTCAGTGTGCTGCGCGCCTAACTCGGTTGTTCTCAAGGATAGAGCAGAAGCGGACACGACAAATTTAACAGCATTAAAACACGAACATTAATCTCTAAATACTTTCATATGAAAGTTAGTCAAGCGCGCCAGACAATGCAAAGTATCTTTTCAGGTTGCTACCGCTTACCTCAACCGTGAATAAATGCTCGGCTAGAAAATTTAAGTTAACCACGCCAGAAAGTAACAAGCCCTTCAGTATGTCCGAAAGATTGCTCAGGCAACTATTAACTAAAACTTGACAAGAATTACAAATTACTAATGCTTCCGCACAACAGTTGTTACCACTACGAAGGGGAGCTCCCTTTCTTGATTAACAAAAGCTGAAAGGTTAAAGTATAAAAAACACATACAGGTCGCAAGACCCTTTAAAAGAAATTAAACACCAACACCAGTAAAAAGGCTTAAGCTAAAACGATCTCCCTGCATTATTTGTCTTTTTAGTTGAAGAGGAATTACCCTCAGTAGACCCAGTAGTTTGCCTACAAGGGAGAGGGTGGAGCACACGCGATGAAAGTTTAGAAATAGACATTACCGAACAGAACTCCAAAACGGACGGCGAAGAGTTGAGCACCAAGCAATCAATAATCACTAAACCGGTACAGAGCAAACAAAAGGCACCAGTTAGATCGAGTGCCACAGAAATGTCAAAGAACGTTCACCATTAAAACAGGTATTGGCAAATCCCAAGCTCTATCTTCGACCAAGTGTGGTATGCAAGGCGGGCAAATGTCCAGTCAAACTACTCATCAGAAGGTCCGGCTGGAATGTACTAGTAACGGCTGGCACGCCGCAATAACTGCCGCAGAGCTTTATGCTGTCAGCGCCAACACACGGGGCCCGCTACTGGAACACGGGCATACGGTGAAAGCTGGCCACGCTGACCAAAATCACTTATCCACCACACCTCCTGCGCCGTTCTCTCCAAGACTCCCCCCCCCCCCCCCCCCCCAGCCCTGGGGCCGACAGCGACAGTCACCTCTTCCATTTCTCCGACAGAGAGAGCTAGCTCTCCAGATACTCAAAGACGGCGCTCAAGATCGCTAGGTACGAGGTATCGACTAGGATTGTTGATATCTGAAAAGATATCGGGAATCCGATAAATCGATGTTTAGAAAGTGGCATTATTCGCACTCGATATAGCGATTGAAGCTACCAGTATATGAACAATGAACATCGATGTACTGGCCTAAAAAAATATGGGCTGCAGATTGTAAATATACTGCCGGTTTTAGAGGTGTAGTATATTAAATGTATTGATTTATTATTAGAGATTCTGTACATCAACAAGCTAGCAGCCTGCTTATCCCTTTTAGAACAAGAACCGTAGAGAAACATACGCACGTTCGCGCTTGGCGATAACCACTTTGCTAACAAAGGTAACTGCAAGTGGCTCAATAAAAGGTGTCAGTTGGGTCCCTCATTCGTTTCCGTCACATATCGGATTTTTCCAGAACACTTCATGTCGACTTCCCTGATCTTTCATTCCTGCAAACGCCAGTGACACAGCAGTTGTAGCCTCAAAATTGCGTGGAGAAGTTAAACGTTGCAGTTTCTGTTAGTAGCGCCGAACGCCGACTACGTCAGCATTTCCCATCACACGTCTCCGCCCACAGCAAAGATCAATCTTGTAATATAAATTTTTGTTTACCATTTTCAGCATAAGAATGCCGATGGAAGAAATAGCACTCCAGTTGCGTTAAAAATTATTTTTTAACGCAACTGGTGTCCCATTTCTTCAGATCGGTAATTTTGTTATTCCACTCACACCACCGTCCCTCCAGTGCAATTTTACTTCTTTGTGCCACCTAATTCTGTTTCACACAGTCAACGAGGAAGACTTGACGTGATGAGAGCTCAAAAAGCAGTAAGACTCCTTCACACAGAGCAAGAAAATTATACTCTACTACAATTTCAAAGGAACAATTTCAAAAATTGCGAAAAAATGTAATATAAACTAAAAATATCGGCGATATCGATATTTCGTGCAATGTGATGTCGTACAGTTTATCGATACAGTATTAAAAAATTTCGATATATCGATACGAGGATATTTTACTAACACCACGTCACACAGTTCACATTCTATTAGCGGAATTGTAGCCTTAAAGACCAATCTTGTATTACATAAAAGTGGGTTCGACTGAAAAGTAATAACAGCTTATAAAAAGTCTGTCGTGAAGAAATTCAAATAAATTTACGCTAGTGTGCGTGCTTTCATGAGCCATCTCGTCACATAAAACTTCGTATGTCAATTATTAGGCTGTAAAACAGTAGTACTGTTTTCCTCTGTTTGTCAGTTATTGAAGTTTTATTTTTGATATTTTTCCCTGTGCTACCAGCTCATATTTCATGTTCCACTCCTCTCTGAGCGCTAATGTACAGTTGCAGCTTCGACCGAAATAAATTGAAGCAGGTACACACGTCGAAATGATACCAGCGGACAAAAGAAAGGCTGTTGACTGCCTGCATTTCGATGGAAGCACAACATAGCGAAAAGGAAACAATTATTCCACTGCGTAATGCAATAATGAGAATAGCAACGCCGCGTAGTAACACACTGCACGGATTGATAGCTGTTAAAAGCGGTACGAAACTTGCCGTTCAGTTCAGTGGAAAACCGGTGGAGGGGGGGGGGGGGGGGGTACAGGCCAGGGATGTCAACAGAAGGGAATAAAATACGAATCACGTCGACATAATTTCCTGGCGACATAAAGATGCAAGCAAAGAACATAGGCTATTTCATTAAACGTCTATTAATACGAATATTCTTACTGAGAAGTATTATGTTTGGAGCTTGCCTACTACTTATGAAAATGAAAGAAAGCATCTATTTTTATCACTCTAATGTTGTCCTTAAATATTTTCATACCCGCATCTGGATGTTTGGTGTGAGATTACTGGTCTTCAGTTGAATTGCTCCGTCAGAAGAACGCAAATCAGACTGTTCCTAAGCTTCGCTTTCGTTAGTTTCATTGTTAAAAAAACAATTTCACACAAATATGTAGTCCCGATCATAGCTCAGACTCGAACAGCTATTCGGAACAAGTTCGGGGCGTGTTTTCAATGTATGTTCCTGCAAAACGTATCAGTATTTTCTGCAATGCGAAAGCTCTCCCTGAGCACACGACTGCACTGAAAGTCGATGAGCTGCAGCTGTATTCAGAAGGCACACTTTCTACGTCCGCTGCAAAAGGAGCTGCAGAAGTGCTAAAACCAAGAGCAAATCAGTTTATGTCACCGAATCTCTTATGAAAGTTTTTCTAACGATTCCTGCAGCACCGTATCAAATTCATCAAAATGCTCAAATCTTTTCAAGATTTATTTCATTCCTAACTAGTGCAACGTTCGCAAAATGCCCAAGTTACCTTTCTGAAAGGTGCTTTATCCACATCAGTGATTTTCTTTTACCACCCAAAACGGTGTCAAAAGAATAGATGATTAGTCGATGTCTACTCTGCAAATTTGGAATTCATGTGCTCTGTAAGGTCAGTAAGAAATGCATGATCTAATATCCATTGGAGGCCATCAGACTCTTTCGCCGGCGTTTCATTCGTGTCCTTGAGTAATGTAACGGTCTTTAAGCAAATTGAAGAAAAGATGTAGAACACCACCTCGACGCTACCAGCATGCTTCACAGAAATACAGCGCGTCGCCGTAATCACACACCATCTCTGCCAGGAAGGATTTAAACCGCCAGTGTCCCAAACCGTGAGATCTCAGTTCATTCACTGTTTTTACAACAAACTCCATGACGCCACTTATTTTTGGCACATTTTGCCAACAGATTAACGCGACGTAGGACGCATTGCGTCGTTGCTATTTACTGCTGGAGACCAACTTCTTTCACCTTTTTTCTTACCAAAGCAAGGCATTACAAAACAGACACTGAGGACCGGTTTGTGTTTCCGTAAAAAAGTAATCAGTTTCCTAACGTAGATTAAGGCGATGAGATTAGATCGATTTTCGTTTTGAGAATCTTAATTCCTCCTCTGCCAGTTCCCCCTAACTAGTTTTATCCTATCACGAACGCCAAAGAGGCTTCGACACCGACAACACTAACGACAGGAAGAAAATAGGCCCACTTTGCCGTCTTGCCACACGTGTCGATCACAAATAGCGATTTTAGCGGACAAGTGGCAAGCGGACTTCTAGCCGACAGGGCTCACGGGGATGAACCGCTCATTTTCCCGCTCTAATGTTATAGGCTGGGGAAAATTTCAAATTTTCGAGTATTTCGTCCAAATAAATACACTCACGCTTGTAAATTAAGGATAGCTGCAGAATATGGTGCCACACAACGTGGCACTACACAAAACTGGCGCTAATAGCATAGGCACATAGGGAACACACACGACACAGATCTGTAAATCCACGGTATTGGGGATAAGTTGAGAAAACCGTCTCGAAACACATGTGCTACAAAACGCCACTCTTTCCTGCGTATGAACCGCGATAGCAATATGGGATATGATCACCATGCACACGTACACAGGCCGCACAACGGGTTGGCGTACTCTGGATCAGGAGGTCGAGCAGCTGCTGGGGTATACATCTACATCTACATCTACATCTATACTCCGCGAGCCACCTTACGGTGTGTGGCGGAGGGTACTTATTGTACCACTATATGATCCCCCCTTCCCTGTTCCATTCACGAATTGTGCGTGGGAAGAACGACTGCTTGTAAGTCTCCGTATTTGCTCTAATTTCTCGGATCTTTTCGTTGTGATCATTACGCGAGATATATGTGGGCGGTAGTAATATGTTGCCCATCTCTTCCCGGAATGTGCTCTCTCGTAATTTCGATAATAAACCTCTCCGTATTGCGTAACGCCTTTCTTGAAGTGTCCGCCACTGGAGCTTGTTCAGCATCTCCGTAACGCTCTCGCGCAGACTAAATGTCCCCATGACGAATCGCGCTGCTTTTCGCTGGATCATGTCTATCTCTTCTATTAATCCAACCTGGTAAGGGTCCCATACTGATGAGCAATACTCAAGAATCGGACGAACAAGCGTTTTGTAAGCTACTTCTTTCGTCGATGAGTCACATTTTCTTAGAATTCTTCCTATGAATCTCAACCTGGCGCCTGCTTTTCCCACTATTTGTTTTATGTGATCATTCCACTTCAGATCGCTCCGGATAGTAACTCCTAAGTATTTTACGGTCGTTACCGCTTCCAATGATTTACCACCTATGACATAATCGTACTGGAATGGATTTCTGCCCCTATGTATGCGCATTATATTACATTTATCTACGTTTAGGGAAAGCTGCCAGCTGTCGCACCATGCATTAATCATCTGCAGGTCCTCCTGGAGTACGTACGAGTCTTCTGATGTTGCTACTTTCTTGTAGACAACCGCGTCATCTGCAAATAGCCTCACGGAGCTACCGATGTTGTCAACTAAGTCATTTATGTATATTGTAAACAATAAAGGTCCTATCACGCTTCCCTGCGGTACTCCCGAAATTACCTCTACATCTGCAGATTTTGAACCGTTAAGAATGACATGTTGTGTTCTTTCTTCTAGGAAATCCTGAATCCAATCACAAACCTGGTCCGATATTCCGTAAGCTCGTATTTTTTTCACTAAACGTAAGTGCGGAACCGTATCAAATGCCTTCCTGAAGTCCAGGAATACGGCATCAATCTGCTCGCCAGTGTCTACGGCACTGTGAATTTCTTGGGCAAATAGGGCGAGCTGAGTTTCACATGATCTCTGTTTGCGGAATCCATGTTGGTTATGATGAAGGAGATTTGTATTATCTAAGAACGTCATAATACGAGAACACAAAACATGTTCCATTATTCTACAACAGATTGACGTAAGCGAAATAGGCCTATAATTATTCGCATCTGATTTATGACCCTTCTTGAAAATGGGAACGACCTGCGCTTTCTTCCAGTCGCTAGGTACTTTACGTTCTTCCAGCGATCTACGATAAATTGCTGATAGAAAGGGGGCAAGTTCTTTAGCATAATCACTGTAGAATCTTAAGGGTATCTCGTCTGGTCCGGATGCTTTTCCGCTACTAAGTGATAGCAGTTGTTTTTCAATTCCGATATCGTTTATTTCAATATTTTCCATTTTGGCGTCCGTGCGACGGCTGAAGTCAGGGACCGTGTTACGATTTTCCGCAGTGAAACAGTTTCGGAACACTGAATTCAGTATTTCTGCCTTTCTTCGGTCGTCCTCTGTTTCGGTGCCATCGTGGTCAACGAGTGACTGAATAGGGGATTTAGATCCGCTTACCGATTTTACATATGACCAAAACTTTTTAGGGTTCTTGTTTAGATTGTTTGCCAATGTTTTATGTTCGAATTCGTTGAATGCTTCTCTCATTGCTCTCTTTACGCTCTTTTTCGCTTCGTTCAGCTTTTCCTTATCAGCTATGATTCGACTACTCTTAAACCTATGATGAAGCTTTCTTTGTTTCCGTAGTACCTTTCGTACATGATTGTTATACCACGGTGGATCTTTCCCCTCGCTTTGGACCTTAGTCGGTACGAACTTATCTAAGGCGTACTGGACGATGTTTCTGAATTTTTTCCATTTTTGTTCCACATCCTCTTCCTCAGAAATGAACGTTTGATGGTGGTCACTCAGATATAGCCTCCCATTCTTGTACCAGTGCCCGTCGGAGCTCCTGAAGTGTCGTAGGGGTTTGAAGGCGTGCAGCGGGACGTCGACCGAAAGCATCCCAGAAGTGCTCGATGGGGTTTAGTTCTGGAGAACAGACAGGCCACTCCATTCGCCTGGTATCTTCTGTTTCAAGATACTCCTCCACGATGGCAGCTCGGTGGGGTCGTGCGTTATCGTCCATCAGGAGGAAGGTGGGATCCACTGCACCCCTAAAAAGGCTGACATACTGGTGCAAAACGACATCCCGATACAACGAACCTGTTACAGTCCCTCTGTCAAAGACATGCAGGGTTGTACGTGCACCAATCATAATCCCACCCCACACCACCAAACCACGACCTCCATACAGGTCCCTTTTAGGACATTAAGGGGTTGGTATCTGGTCCCTGCTTCACGCCAGATGAAAACCCGGCTAGAATCACTGTTCAAACTATACCTGGACTCGTCCGTGAACATAACCTGGGACCACTGTTCCAATGACCATATACTGTATTCTTCCCACCAGGCTTTACGGGCTCTCCTGTAACCAGGTGTCAGTGGAATGCACCTTGCAGGTCTCCGTGTGAATAAACCATGTCTGTTCAGTCGTCTGTAGACTGTGTGTCTAGAGACAAGTGTTCCAATGTCTGCCGTAAGGTCCCGAGTAAGGCTACCTGCAGAACTCCGCGGCCGTCTGAGGGCACTGATGGTGAGATAACGATCTTCTTGTGGTGTTGTACACTGTGGGCGTCCCGTACTGTAGTGTCTGCACGCGTTTCCTGTCTGCTGGAATCATTGCCATAATTGTAAGATCACACTTTGTGGCACACGGAGGGCCAGTGCTACCACCTGCTGTGTTTGACCAGCCTCCAGTCGCCCTGGTATTCTAACTCTCATAACGTCATCAATGTGTATTCTTTGAGCCATTTGCAACACACAGCCACCATTGGCAGGCCTGAAAACGTCTGCACACTTTCTCGCTGCACCGTACTCTGACATGCACCAACACACCTCTGTGTATGTGGACTGATGCCAGCGTCACCGTGTGACGACCACAGGTCAAATGCACCGCATGGTCGTACCCCGAGGTGATTTAAACCCACAAACCGCCCACCAGGGCGTTATTTCACCATGTATCAGCATTATCCTTAATTTATGAGCATGAGTGTAGATAACATCATCACGTGTGGGCGACGTAATATGGCATAATCTTTGGTACAGGGTGCAACATCCGAAAATCGTTATTAAAGACTTATATCACATTCTAAACTACACCGACGCGACAGTCACTGATGAGAGAGTTTTTACCGTCTGACAGCAGTAGCGCCACCAACGTCCCTAGTGGCGAGGAAGCCTGTGGCAAGATAGCTGTTTGTTTTTTATAATTCTTCTACTTAATTTAAGAGATTTTTATTATATCTACATTTACAGCTACATAAATACTCCGCAATCTATCTCATGGCGCGTGAAAAGGGTACCTCATGCCACTACTAGTCACTGCCTTTCCTCTTCCACTCTTAACCAGAGCGAGGGAAAAACGACTCCATGTGAGACCCAACTTCTCGTATGTTATCTTCATGCTCCTTACGTGCAACGTATGTTGGAGACAGTAGAACCGTGTGGTAGGCAGCTTCAAGTGCCGGTTCTCTAAGTAGCGTTCCTCGAAAAGAACGTTACCGTCCCTCCAGGTATACCCATTTGAGTTCCCCAAGCATCCCCTTAAAACTGGCGCGTTGTTCGAACCTACCGGTAACAAATCTAGCAGCCCGCCTCTGAACTGCTTTGATGTCTTGCTTTAACCCAACGTGGTACAGATCCAAAACACTCGAGCAACACTCAAAAACAGGTCACATATGCGGCCTCCATTGCAGACGAACCACTCTCTCCTAGAATTCTTCAGATTAACCGAAGTCGACCATTCGCCTCCCTTACCACTGTCCTCACATGCTTGTTCCATTTCACATCGCCTTGCAGTGTTAGCCCAGATATTTAAACTACGTGACTGTGTCATGTAGGACATTACTACTGTTGTATCCGAAGATTATGGTTTGCTTTTCCTAATCATTCGTATTAACTTACATTTTTCTACATTCAGAGCTAGCTGCCATTGATCACACCAAATAGAAATTTTGTTTAAGACAGCTTGTATCTTCCTACAGTCACTCAACTTCGACACCTTGCCGTACACCACAGCGTCACCAACAAACAACCGCAGAATGTTGCCCACCTTGTCCATCAAATCATTTTATCTATACATAGAACAACAGCGGTCCCTTCACACTTCGCTGAGCCACTCCTGACGATACCCTTGTCTCTGATGAATACTCGCCGTCAGGGACAACATACTGGATTCTGTAACTTCGAGCCACTCAAATATCTGAGAACTTATTCCATATGCTCGTACCTTCGTTAACAGCCCGCAGTGAGGCTCTGTGTCAGTCACCTTCTGGGAATCTAGAAATATGGAACCTGTCTGTTGCCCTTCATCCACAGTTATCAGTATATCATGTGAGAAAAGGGTAAACTGACTTCCACCCGAGCGGTGCTTTCTAAAACCCTGATGACTCATGGACATAATATTCTCTTATACGTGAGTGCAGGCTTTCTCGGCGAATTTCACATATGAAGTCCTCACGGGTTGTGAGCCAAGCAGCGTCGTCGTCTCGTAGCAACGTTTCGATGGAATGTGTCTCCATCATCTTCAGGCGAAGGGTCGGGATATCGTTCGTCTGGGGCTGATATCTCTGCTGGACCGCTTTTCGCGCAACGGGAAAAATCAAAGACCTTCTCAGTTCAACAAAGGATCCACTAGGTCTGACGGAACCAGGTGTGTACAAGATCGGATGCGAATGTGGGACGCAATATATAGGATAGACGCAGCGTTGCATCTCACAGCGCCGCAGTGAGCACATCAGGCATGTACGCATGGGTCAGACCAACAAATCTGCTGTGGCGGAACATAGTATTGACGAGAAACACACCTTCGATTTCGAGGACACAAACAGATTTTGGGACTCAGTAATCAGAGAGTCCATAGAAATACGGTTACACGACAACCTAATGAACAGCGACAGTGGCTACCATCTCAGCACAGCCTGGGAGCCTGCAATCAGGAAAATCAGAGAAGAATGTTCCGTTCCACCAAGGGCCATGGACAGAGCAGACAGAGACGGACTCCGGGACACGAACCCCGCACAAGTGTCTCCCCCCCCCCCCCCTCCTCCCACCACTGGCCGCTCCAGGTGCATCAGGCGATTCCGCGGGCGCGTGACTGGCCGGCGGCGGGAAGCGGAGATTGGTCCAGCAGAGATATCAGCCCACGACTGTGTATGGCACAAGGGCCTCCTATACAGATTGTTCACACTGGGGGTACCGACCCACACGCCGTCTCATCGAGTCCTACCTCAGTGGACGAACGTTCAATGTCCGTGCAGGAGCGGGCATATCCACAGCAAGGCCCATACAGGCGAGAGTACCGCGGGGTTCTGTTCTCGGACCCCTACTGTACTCCCTGCACACTTCGGACAGAGTCTCGCTCGCATTATACGCGGACGACACCGCGCTGTACACCATAAGCGCGAACGCGAACCTCATGCGTCGGCGCCTGCAGACGGCATAGGACGCTCTAGGCACATGGGCCACAAAGTGGCGCCTTAAATACAATGCCGGAAAAAGTCAGGCAATCATATTCACGAGGAAAAAGATCCCCATCGACCTACAGCCGGTGGGGATCATGGGAGGCCCCAGCTCATGGACCCGCACTGCAAAGCACCTCGGGGTGACCCTCGACAGACGCCTCACGTGGGGGCCACACATAAGGGATACTAGGGGTAAAATGTGGTGTCACCGCCAGACACCACACTTGCTAGGTGGTAGCCTTTAAATCGGCCGCGGTCCGTTAGTATAAGTCGGACCCGCGTGTCGCCACTGTCAGTGATTGCAGACCGAGCGCCGCCACACGGCAGGTCTAGAGCCACTTCCTAGCACTCGACCCCAGTTGTACAGCCGACTTTGCTAGTGATGGTTCACTGACAAATTACGTTCTCATTTGCCGAGACGATAGTTAGCATAGCCTTCAGCTACGTCATTTGCTACGACCTAGCAAGGCGCCATTATCATTTGCTATTTATCTTGTGATGCATGTACCGTCAGACCGATGTTCACCAATTATGGATTAAAGTTAATTATTCCAGAAGCTACGTACTTTATTTGCTAGTCTCAATTACTTTACCTGTTCCAGACGTCACACCAGCCTGCGTGAGCTTAAACGCGTGCCTTTCGGCTTCCTCATAGTGGCTTGGCTGTCTCGCCAAGTCCCAACATAAAGCCTATGGAAGATTGAGAACACTTTACCAGATCTTGAACCAGAAGACAGCCCTATCCACACGCTGCGGTGTTTCGCTGTTTCTCGCCCTTTTAAGGCCGGTAATGGAGTATGCGCCAGTCGTGTGGGGCAATGCGGCAGACTGCCACATCCGAAGATTGCAGGGCCTCCAGGGTAGAATCCTTAGGATGATCATGAAACCCCCTCGTGACTTCCCAACTAGGGAGCTACATAATATCACAGGAGTACAGAAATTAAGGATAGAATTAGACAGATGGCCCGACTTTTCTACGAAAAGTCACAGCAGTCTGAAAATAGGCTTGTCTTGAATCTCGGGAACAAACCACACAGAAGGGGCACAGCGAGATGGTCCGACCTGCTAAGGCAGTGAAAAACCGCCACAGTGAAGTATATTAACCACCATAAAATGCTCAACATACAATAGGACAAACACTAACAATAGGAACACCTAAAATACACATTACGAAGTGCAGGAATAGAGCAAAGCACTTAACTTGCGTACCCTAGAGATAGTCAGGCACTATCCAGTTAGGTGAAGAGCCAGCAGCCCGCGACCGACGATATCCCGACACTTCGCCTGAAGATGATGGAGACGCATTCCATCGAAACGTTGCTACGAGACGACGACGCTACTCGGCTGACCACCCGTGAAGATTTCATGTATAATATTATCTGTCGCAAAAAAAAATTATTATATTCGAAATGAGAATGCGCTCAAGGATTCGGCAGCAAACCGATGTTAGGGATATTGGGGTGTAACTTTGTGGGTACATTCTTTTGCCCTTCTTATATACAGGGGTTATTTGTGCTTATTTCCAGACGCTTACTACTTTGGGCTGGACCAGAGATTGGTGATAAATACAGGCTGGGTAAGGGGCCAGTCCTGTAGAGTACTCTGAAAAACCAAACTGGCATTCCATCCGAACCTTTTTGCGTCCCAAGCATTAGTAAATTATCAACACACAAAATGTTCGTGAAATAAAAGTGAAACGAGTGGAATCTCAGTGATTCAATGACGTAAGCTACAACTTTTTCGTCAGGAAATGTACTTTCGAATATATCTATAATTTCACTTTACTCCGCTGAAAGCGAAAGAATATAAACACAGCATTTCATGCATGAAAACGTGTATTTCTGTTGCTATCTGTTCTTAGTACCATAGCGTTTTCCTTGAAATTTAACAATGAGCGAGGTGGCGCAGCGACTGACACTGGCCTCGCATTCCGGAGGACGGCGGTTCAAGTCCACGACTGGCGATCTCGTTTTATGTGATATGCCTAAATCGCTCCAGCCATATCCTGGGCTGGTTCTTTTGAGAAGGCACAATCAATAAATTTCCTTCCACATCCTTGCCTTCGATGTCGATGGGATTTTAAACCTAATCTTCCTTTCTTCTTTTTTGAAACGCAACAATTTTGCATTTAGACTACTTATTCGCACATTCTTAAACTTCTCCCGACTCTCAAATACAACAATGTTTCTGTAAATACAATTATTTTTTCTGCAAAAGATGGCTGCGTTTTAGGTTCTTACTCTTTGTAGATCAGATGCAGCAACAATTGCAGAATTGGCTTCTTCTGCATTGCGAAAGAGATTTGTTGCTTTATACGTTTTAGCGTCATGTCGGTTTGGTCTTTTCTTCGGCTACAGTTGTGGTGCCTTATTTGGTATGTTAAATAATATAGGCCGAGGTACTGAATTCCAGCCAAGGTTCCTACGTTCTGCGTTCATTTATTTGGCTGTGTAGCGAACAAAACTTCACGTTGTTGTGCATGTACACTGATCAGCCAGAATATTATGACCTCCGACCTACTATCGATATGAACCGGTCCAGATGATAGCAGCGTCTGCTGGCGAGGAATGATCGCTAGTCAGACGAACGCAAGATCGATGTGGTATCAATGAGAGCGCTGACCATGTGTTGAAAGGAGAAGGCGCGATCTGTCAGAGAGTTTCACCGAGGGCACATTGGATGGCCCGGAGGCTCGACGCGAGCATTTATGGAACTGCACGACTTGTCAAGTGTTCGATGAGTGCTGTGGTGAGTGTCTTCAACAAGTGCCGAAACCAAGGTGACGTCCAGATGTGTCGAGGCTGGGTGGCCACGCCTTACTACAGATGTCGGATGTCATAGTCTGGGCAGACTGGTAAAATAAGAAAGGTGACGAACTGTGGCGAAGCTAACATCAGACTTTAATGCTGGGCGGAGTACAAGTATGTCTGAACACACAGTGCACCGAACACTCCTAACGATGGTACTTCGCAGCCGGCGACTAATCAATGTGCGAATGTTAACACAGCGACATCGGCAAATATGACTGAAATGGGTAAGAGACCATCGGCACTGGAAGTTGGCACAGTGGCAGAGCGTTGCATGGTCTGATAAATCCCGATAGCATCTTCATCATGCCGCTGGGAGGCAGCGAATCCGTCGTCTTCCAGGGGAACAGCTCCTTGATACCTGTACTGCGGGATGGAGACAAGCTGGCGGCGGCTCCATTATGCTCTGCGGAACATTCACATGGTCATCCATGGGTCCAGTGGTGCTCGTGCAAGGCACCATGATGGCGATGGAGTATCGTACGCTGGTTGCAGACCAGGTACACCCCTTCATGACGATCATGTTTCCCGACGGCAGTGGCATTTTTCAAAACGGTTATGTGTCATATCATAAGGCCAGGAGTGTGATGGAGTGCTTCGAGGAACGCAGTGGCGAGTTCCAGTTGATGTGTTAGCCCCAAACTCGTCAGATCTGAACCCGATCGAACACATCTGGGACGTGCTACCTACGAAGGCATCACGGTTTCCATGCCACGACACGTCGCAGCTGTTATCCGAGCCAGAGCTGGACATACAGGCTATTAGGTAGTGGTCATGATGTTCTGAGTGATCAATGTACGTGACTTCTTTTAGAGAAATTCGGGGCATCTGATGCTTACTAGCAATTTTTTGTTATTAAAGAAAAGCGATGAAATGACTATAGGTTACAAGAAAATCGTGACTCAGCTAACCTGTAATGTGCCATTTCTTTGATCTCGCGGTTCTAGACGCTTCAGTTCGGAACCGCGCTGCTGCTACGGTCGCAGGTTCGAATCCTGCCTCGGGCATGAATGTGTGTGATGTCCTTAGGTTAGTTAGGTTTAAGTAGTTCTAGGGGACTGATGACCTCAGAAATTAAGTCCCATAGTGCTCAGAGCCATTTGAACCAAAAGGTAAGTGGAGCAGTTCCCTAGTAATGCGAAGTGGTACATGGAAGTCATACCCCACAAAACATCTCATGTCACTACGAATAACAGTTGGTTGTGATTTGTAATACTTGTTAATGATGTTGGTAAATATGTCTAAACAGGAAACAAATGCGGAAACTCCATACAGACGACGAAAGCCGATAAAGTAAATGTAAGTAAAAAGAACCATATGGAAAGAGGTGGTTAATTTCGAACAATTTCAGCTGAAATTATCTCTTATGTTACATCAGGACCCATACCTTCTCCCGAAGTGTGCTGTTAGACAGACATAGATTACTTACAATCCATCTTTACGTGTTCGCAGCTTTCGCCATATCCGCATACGTCCAGTATTGTTGAACACGATCGTTTTAGTGGTTCAGGTGTTTTGATGTGGGGAGGCGTAATGTTATGTGTGTGTACTGCCCACCAAATCTTTGAAAACGGTACTCACCGGTCAATGTTACTGTAACACTGTACGCCTTCTTTTTTTTCTTTATTGATTTTCGAGTCCCCCCCCCCCCCCCCTCCCCCAACTGGGGCGGGGCAGGCTGACAGCAGCTTAATACGCTGCTCTACAGCCGAGAGAAAGTTAAACAAAACAATGGTGAGGGAGCAAACAATAAAAAAGACGATAAAATGGTGACTTTGTTAATAACAGTAAAATGGCGGAAAGTTGCGGAACTTAAAATACAAACACGGCGTTGACTATGAGGATGAAGACACACAGGAAGGATACATGCACAATTAAAAATGGCTACAATCTGGTTTCTGTTCGCATGAGATAAAAACACAACTATCGACAGCATGGTGGCTGTTTGCAACAGTGACAGGGGACACACAACATTGAACACTCACTTATAACAGCACTATACAGGTGTCACGGCCGCAGATAGAGGTTGGGGAGGATCTGGACCTATGAGGGGGAAAAGGGAGAAGAAGAGGAAAAGAAAGAAAAAGAGGAGCCGATGGAGGAAGGTGGGTGGACGTGAGAAAGAGGGGGAAAGGTAGTGGACGGGAGAGCAAAAAGGACTCGAGGGAGAGAAGGGAGGGAGAGAGAGGGAGGCAGAGAGAGAGTAGGTGGGGAGAAACAGGATGGAAGAGGGGAAGAGGGAGGGTGGGGAAGGACAGAGGAAGGGAGGGAGAGGTGAGGATCATTGATAGCAGGGATAAATGGAGGGAGAGAGGGCATCATCCAGGATGGGGAGTTGACGGAAGCCACCTTGGGAAAGGAGATGAAGGGTGTAGATGTGAAGGTTAGGGGGGACACAACGGTGAAGGCGCAGCAGAGGGCGGGGGTTGGAGAGGAGAGGAGTAACCAGGGGATGAGGGGGATCAAGGTGGCAAGATGTGTAGAGGATGCAGATATGTTCAAGGAAGAGGAGCAGATGGGGGGATGGAATCAGGTCTTAGAAGATCCACATGGAGAGTGGGAGGAATATACGGAAGGTGACGTGGAGGGCATGGTGCTCGAGGATCTGGAGGGATTTATAAAATTTGGGGGAGGCAGATATCCAGCTGGGACTGGCATAACAGAGGATGGGAAAGATGAAGGATTTGTAGGTGTGGCGGATGGTAGAGGATTTCAACCCCCATGTCCAGCCAGACAGGAGTTTTAGGAGTTGGAGGCAGTTGTGGGCTTTGGATTGGATAGAGCGGAGATGAGGGATCCATGTGAGGTCATGGTCAATGGTGAGGCCAAGGTAGGTGAGGGTGAGGGAGAGCCGGAAAGGACGGGCACAGATGGTAAGGGAGAAATCAAGGAGCCAGAAGGAGCGAGTGGTACAACCTACGATAATTGCCTGGGTCTTGGTAGGATTGAGTTTCAGGAGCCACTGGTTGCTCCATGTGGCAAAAAGCTCAAGGTGATTCTGGAGAAGGCATTGAGACCATTGAAGGGTAGGAGCCAGGGCAAGGAAGGCGGTGTCATCAGCATACTGCAGGAGGTGTACTGGTACTCCTTCCTCATGAGCGTCTTTTTAGGGGAGCATTCGGCTCTGACGATTCTTTTGGATGACAATGCATGACTGCATCAATCTGTTCAGGTGGAGGAGCTCTTGGAATGAGAAGATATTCGGCAAATGGGCTGGCCCCTCCTTTCTCCTGAGTTAGATCCTATGGAGCATGTGTGGGATGCGTTGGGGAGACGTTTTGCAGCAGGCCCACATGCACCGACAATCATCCAGCATTTGTAAACGGCGCTGGTGAAGGACTGGAACGCTCCTTACCAGCCTCGTGGCCAGGACGAGAGCACGCTGCAGGGCAAGCACTGCCATCTGTGCTGATCACACTTACTATTAAGAACCGTGATCCGCCGTTCGTAATGCCGAGGGGACCATATGAATCGCGGTGACTTCAGTAATATGGGCTTTGAATAAAAGTGTCATTCCTTTCCGTCTGATAGAGAATTTCTTACAGTTACCTTCTGTAGTATACTGTAAAAGTTCGTTCTGGGTATGGTCCAAGTTTCGTCGAACTATGTTACTTGACGATGACGTATCATGATAGTCACTTTCGTTCTTACATTTTTTTAGTCATGGATTCAAAATATATTAGCATAAATGCAAAAATGTTTTAGCCAAGTACTGAAAATAATGCAATACATTAGTTAAAAGCAAATGTGATAAATTTAGCAATTAGGAAAGGCAAATAATGATCAAGGACTATCGGACTTAAAGAAGAAGTAAAAAAATGAACTGAAAGGTTTTAATCAATTTTTTCTTGACTCAGATGAGAAAAACAGATCATATTGTCCTTTCAATAGTATCTTCTTGTATTACTGCCATATTGGTAGTAGGAGAAAGAGTGTTCTCATCGTTAAAACTTCCACCGAACATCACACACACTGACACTTCCCATGCAGTATCTCCACAATCTCATAATGACCTCAACTCCTCAGAGGGAGTAAGTTTTTAGTAAAGGACGAGTTTTACTTAGTTAAGCCTGCAAACAAAATCGAATCCAGGATCGGACATATAGGGTGGAGAGGGACCTCATAATAGTTTCGTGGCAGAGGACGGGAGGGGGAAAGAAAAATCTCTTACAAAATCAAATTCAAGCATATTTAAATGGTCTTTTAATTGATCATCAATCACACTAATGCTACCACTTTGTACTTGGTACCTGACATACAGTTTCTGTGAGATATTAAGATAATATTTTGATATAAGACAAGCAACACTGAAATTGTGAGATTCCTGTTGAGTTTTAACCACACCCTTGTAATGCTATCAAGATCTGAACCCAATGACCTTTACAGTGAACAGATCGCTCTCCATGTGGAATATTAAGAGAAAGTGGTGCAATGGATACTACCGAAAATCTGAGCTTGAAAGGGGGTGGACCAATTAAACACGTAATATGGGTACCAGAGCTCACGTAGAAACAATGAGAAATGGTTCATTCGTCAAATTATGAAATGAAACTAAAGGTCAGAATAAAGTCCAGTTTAGTCCAGTTTATTCTTAAACCCATGGACATGACTCCAACATTGAATAGACAATACAAATAATTATTACGTGCACAATGGTTTAAATGGATTATTGAACATAACACGATAATAACTTGGAACAAAGGGGTGTAATTGGAAAGGAAATGCTAATAATGTTGTTCAGTTTGTAACTGTTGTTATGGTATTCATTCATAGGACTTGTTTGATGCAGTTCTCAATGCTGCTCTATCCTGTGTAAGTCTCTTCATCTCTGAATATTGTAACCTACATCCTCCTGAATCTGCTCACTATATTCATCTCTTGGTCTCCCTGTATGATTCTAATCCCCGCACACCTCCCTCCAGTACTAAGTTAGTAATCCCTTGAAGTCTCAGAATGTGTCAAAAATGGTTCAAACGGCTCTGAGCACTATGGGACTTAACTGCTGAGGTCATCAGCCCCCTAGAACTTAGAACTACTTAAACCTAAGTAACCTAAGGACATCACACACATCCATGCCCAAGGCAGGATTCGAACCTGCGACCGTAGCGGTCGCGTGGTTCCAGACTGTAGCGTCTAGAACTGCTCGGCCACCCCGGCTAGCTCAGAATGTGTCCTATCAACTGATCCTTTCTTCTAGTAGGCTGTGCCATAAATTTATTTTCTGTCCAATTCTGTTAATTACCTCCTCATTAATTACAGAATCTACCCATCTAATCTTCAGCATTCTTCTTGTCATCGCCAGCCTGCTTCATTAATTGCATTTTTCGCATTTCATCAATTAAATTGAATACCACATTTGTTATGCAGGGATTTCTACTAGACCTTGTCTTGTAAGGTGGCAGAATAATGAAGGTCAATTTCGCACCTTACATAAGAGTTTTATACATCGTAACAGGAAGGTGAATATGACACTTAACCTACTTCAGCTGTAATGAGCGGATTTGCTTATAAGTAAGTAATGAAAAAGGGATGACACTCAATCAACGGTATGGACATACTGCTCCTATATAATGCATGCCAATGAGCAGAAGGTGAAACAAGTAGTGAGAGGAAACGTTTTGTGTGGAAGCAAGCACGGGCAGAAGCAGAGGCCGCACCACAGGAGGCACTACGAAAAGCTCTTAGGGGGCGTCCCATGGCTGGACACAGCGACCGGACAGGTGACGTATACTGGAGAGCAAGTAACGGGCACCCAGAAGTAGGACAGAAAAAAAGCGTTAGAAAACTGTGTTTCGGAATTACAAATGGATATGAACAAAACCAGTGATGCAGTTGATCACGTTAACAGTGAATGGTAAACATGTGATGTATTCATGTAACTTTTAGGCGTTTGGAGTGGGCACCAAACGTCCGATTGTCGAAAACGAACTAGGGAGGATTAAAGTGCCGAGATTTCGACGCAGTTTAATGGTAGGGCCCTTGCGATTGGCAGAGAGAGTTTCCACAAAATAAGAGAAACGATCCTATTGGTCGAAAAAAGCCATGACATGGAGAACGAAAGAACCCAGGTGGGGAGACAGTTCGGCTGCGAGAAAGACAAGAGCCAGATTTTCCGGGGACTCTTCTGTGATCTGGCATCAAGCGCAGTATGGGGTGCATAAGGCTCTGTACGATGCAGAGGAGAAATTTGTGTGAACACTGTGTTCTCTGCGGCTGACATTCAGCTAGATATTAGCTGTAGCGTCGTTGAGCTCCAATTGTGGAGAAACGAACCAGCGAGTTACTTAATTGTTTTTATGAGGACTGAAAGTGCACTTTAATATGCATGGTACTCCAGCCATGCGCATGCATATCGCCATATTCCAAGACCAGGGATGAGTACATGTTTTCTAGCATAATGAGAAACATAGGCAGAGTTTCTGCTGGAAAAATAAGCAAAGGCTTAATTAGATTTTATAGGAATTTCAGAGGGCGACAGCAGCCATGCAAACGACAGCTCGTCGCAGCTAAGGTAAATACCATGAGCAGAGGCGTAAACATGTTGGTTCACCAGCTTGCGTCCACTGTAAACTCAAGCGACTTCGGGTAATCTTTCGCTCAACTTATCAGAAAACTAACCATCGTCCATAGACTTGCTTGTCTTCCTAAATAGTACTGAACTTTGAACCAGACTGATGATTTGTTGTAGAACTGGCCAACATCATGACGTGGTTGTAAGAATAATTTTGTAAAGCAACTTCTAGTTAAAATTTATCATTGTTGTGTTTAGGATTATTTCACTTTCTGAGGACGAGATGCATTCGTTTGACAACTGTTGTAATATTATCACATTGTAAATTTTGTAAATGCATATATTTCTGTGATAAGATTGCAACATTAAACCAAAAATGTTTACAGCTTACACAGTTGTTGTTCTTTCCTCAAAACCTTACAGAATGGCGACACTGCCAGGATGGCAATTGGTCTGCCTGGATGGCAATTAGTCAAGTTAGAAAGGGAAACTAAAATTTTTGAATTGAAAAAAAAAGATTTTGTTTTATTGTTTTTGTGACGAGGTTATCCAGTGTATGTGTATGTTGAGTGGTCAGAATACAATAAATGTATGATCCAAAGTGTAGAAAAGTTGTATTAATAATTAAGATAATGTTCATGTTTGTGTAAAAGTAGCTTGTGCATGACCTTGCTGACATGCACGTAGTTATTCACGGTGTTGTTGAGTTGTTTTTAAATTCAACTATACTCGGTCTTAAGCGCTCTAGAGCATCGCAGATGAGCACTGTGTGTTCAGATGTGCCATTCTCACCACAGGCACTAGTGTGAGTCTCTTCTGGGCCAAACCTGTGGAGATGCACAGGATACAGGGCACGGTCCATGAGAAAGTGCACTATGCTGCGTGTTGGATTTATGTACCCCCTTCAGATTTATCCGCTCATGTACACTGGAGAAGAAAGAGTAGACTCGTCTTCACTTGTGTCCCATTCTGTCTGCCATGTATCAAATCTCCACTTGTTTAATCTCCATTTGTCGGTTATGTCTTGTGCAGTTATTTCTCTTATTTTGTCGCGTCTTCCTCTTTTCAGCCAGTAGGCAGCTGTTCTCTGGCGAATTGTAATATATATAGGGAAAACCCCTAGTACCACACATTGTGCCTCAAGCGAGGTCCGCCGAAAACACCTGAGATTCTGAGTAGAACACTCTTCTGGGCGCGCCTCACAATGGTTTTATGCGTGTCTAAGCATAATCTATGTGTCCAAGCACTGGCCGCAAAACAAATTATTGACTCAAAGAGTGCTGTGTAATATGTACTCATTGTTTGAAGGAACAGTCTGTATCTTATAGTGTTCAGTCCTGCAAGTTTATGCATGAGTTTCATCGCTTTGTTAATTGTCAGTGTGGCATGATCGTCAATATGAACACCGAGGTATCTTGTCAAAGCTTCCCTTTTTATAGATATGTTGTTTAACTTTATAAATGGGTTTCTTTTAAATGTGCCTCTTAGAAGTAGGTAAACAGTTTTGGTTATAGCTACTATAAGTTTGTTGTTCGTGCACCATTCACCGATGAACGCGAGTGGCCGTGTGGCTTTACTCTATTTGGGACCTGGAGTTTGCAGATACCACGACCACAAGTTCATCAGCGTACGCAACCACCCTGTTAGCCATGTCGTTTTCTAGTGCATTCAGTAGTGCTTCTATGGCTATGTCCCAGAAAATCGATCCCCATATGGATACTGTGTTATCCTCTTTTGGCGATCATTCTTCCATTCCACTATCCTGTTTTTACAATAATCTCTAAGGCTGTTGTACAGAATCAGTCGAAGAATCATCTTTCTAAGTCTTGAAAACAGCACCGGCCACCAAAGGCTGTCGAAACCACCAGCTACGTCAATTACGAGTGCTACCACATATTTGTCACGTATTGTCTGTGTCACTTCTATGGCCCTATTTACTACGTCATCACATCGTTATGTGGTCGAAAACCAAACTGACGTGGGCTAAGGCCGAAGAGCTGCAGGCGCGACTGAAGCCTGTCGCAAAGAAATCTGTCTTGTACCTTTACGAGAATGTTAATGAAGCATATTTGTTTGTGTGTCTTAGGGTCAGTCGGGTCTTTGTCCTCCGCTTTCTTGATTGCAACGGCATATTCGGTATTCGTCTTAGTATAGCATCATTCAGTAAGTTTGTCAGATATGGTACGAAAAGTGGAGCAGCTTGTCTGATGGTTTCGGGATCGATGCCATCAAGGCCCGGAGTCTTTTTGTTCTTTATTTTGTGTATCGCCAGTGCTACTTCCTCGCGAGTAAAGGGATGATGATACCTTCGTTTTGGTATCTGTCATAAAGTAGACTGCGAAGGGCGGTGAGAAGTTGGTTGCCTTGAGTGTAGGGATCGTCGGGAAGTAGTTTGTTGAGGTATTGTGCTGTGCACCTCCAGGCTCTTATGGTTGTATCATCTGGTTTCTTCTGTGTTGATATTACTGTCGGAGTCTTTATATGATCAGTCTGCAGTTTAAACGCCCCTCCCCCCCTCCAGATGATGTTCTGTAAGTTTGTCCTAAGTGATCCTTCCTGGTCTTATGTAGTTCGTCTTTGTATCGTGTTTCAGCGCCACGATAATGTTGAAGTCTAATTTCTTTCTCCTGTGCTGTCTTTCATTTTTGGTAATAACGTCGTTTATCACGGGTGTCCATCCTCAGTCTTGTTAACAGTGCTCACCATGGCGCCCTCTGTTTGAGTGAGTCGCGTGCTGAGGATATTGTTGTAGCTTGTGCTCTCTGTAAGACGTTTGTAAGGACGTGAGCTCTGTAATCTGTGCTTCCTTCGGTGACACAGAGGAAACTGTTCAATCACATGGCTTAGTTTTTGGCAGTTTGCTTTGCGTAGCAGCAACTTTGGCTGTTGTAATGCGTCTGTGTGTGTTTGTTGTAGTGTATATAATTATTGCGTTATGGACACTAAGTATTCTCTCGTGGAGCACCTGCCAGTTCTCAACCTGAGTTAATGATGCGCTGTTTGCCAAAGAAATGTCTATGTTGCTGCCTACTCGACTATTTCCGTGGTAAGTTGGCGGCTGGCCTGGTTTGTTTAAAACGAAAAGATTACATTCGTTTCTAACGTCGATTGTTATTTGTCCTCTGGCGCCTGTTCCGTCAGAGTGCCAGAGGGTTGACCAGCATTTATGTCTTTTAAGGTAAGTAGTGTCTGCCATTTTCAAATCGAGCAATATCTTTTATTACTTGAGCAAAAGATTCTGTACCAGATGAGTACTGGGCGTAGGTCGACGAGATGATCCATGTTTACCTGCCTAAAGGGAAGTGTGACAGGACCGCTATTATTCTCTATGTACATAGATGATTTGGCGGGTGGAGTGAGAAGTAATCTGCTGCTGTTTACTGATGATGCTGTAATGTACGGTAGGGTGTCGAAGTTGACTGTAGAACGATACAACATGGCAGACAAAATCTGTAGTCGTGTGATAAATGACAGCTAGTTCTAAAGGTGGAAAAATGTAAGGTAATGAGAATGAGTAGGAAAAATAAGGCCGTAGTGTTTGGATACATCATTAGTAGTATTCTGCTTGACGCAGTCATGTCGTTTAAATACCTGGGCGTAACGTTGGGAAGCGATATGAAAAGTAACCAGCATGTGAGGATTGTGGTAGCGAAGGCGAATGGTCGACTTCGGTTTATCGGGAGAATTCTAGGAAAGTGTGGTTCATCTGTAAAGGAGACCGCATATAGGACGCTAGTCGACCTATTCTTGAGTACTGTTCGAGTGTTAAGGATCGGTGCCAGGTCGGATTGTTGCTGCTAGATTTGTTACCGATACAGAGAAGTTGCAGCATTAGAAAATTGTAGCGAAATGCAGGAAGATCTGCAGCGGATAGGCACTTGGTGCAGGGAGTGGCAACTGACACTTAACATAGACAAATGTAATGTATTTCGAATACATAGAAAGAAGGATCCTTTATTGTATGATTATATGATAGCGGAACAAACACTGGTAGCAGTTACTTCTGTAAAATATCTGGGAGTATGTGTGCGGAACGATTTGAAGTGGAATGATCATGTAAAATTAATTGTTGGTAAGGCGGGTACCAGGTTGAGATTCATTGGGAGAGTGCTTAGAAAATGTAGTCCATCAACAAAGGAGGTGGCTTACAAAACACTCGTTCGACCTATACTTGAGTATTGCTCATCAGTGTGGGATCCGTACCAGATCGGTTTGACGGAGGAGATAGAGAAGATCCAAAGAAGAGCGGCGCGTTTCGTCACAGGGTTATTTGGTAACCGTGATAGCGTTACGGAGATGTTTAATAAACTCAAGTGGCAGACTCTGCAAGAGAGGCGCTCTGCATCGCGGTGTAGCTTGCTCGCCAGGTTTCGAGAGGGTGCGTTTCTGGATGAGGTATCGAATATATTGCTTCCCCCTACTTATACCTCCCGAGGAGATCACGAATGTAAAATTAGAGAGATTAGAGCGCGCACGGAGGCTTTCAGACAGTCGTTCTTCCCGCGAACCATACGCGACTGGAACAGGAAAGGGAGGTAATGACAGTGGCACGTAAAGTGCCCTCCGCCACACACTGTTGGGTGGCTTGCGGAGTATAAATGTAGATGTAGATGTAGATGCTTCGGGAACTCAAATGGGCATCCCTAGAGGGAAGGCGACACTCTTTTTCGAGAAACACTATTGAGAAAATTCCTAGACTCGTCATTTGAAGCTGATTGCAGAACGATTCCCCGGCCTCCAACATACATTGCACTTATAGCTTGATATCGGCTCCGCGCTGAGACGTCGTTCCCGTGTGGTAGAAGTGGCATTTAGCTGTCGGTATTTACTCTCATAATTGGCAGACGTGATATTTGACGTAGTGCATGATACTTGAAAGAGATAGAAAGTTTAAATGAGGCAAGTGACCAAAGTTTTGAAGTGCAGTCAGTCGCCGCTTGCGTGCAGGTGTCGTCGCCCTCCCTCGGTGCTGGGCGCGAGCCGGCTCGTGCAACATAACGCGTCGCGCATCGTTAGCCGAGCTGCGGGAACCGCGTGCGGATTCCAGCGACCAGCGCTGCGTCGTTCCCAGCTGCCCAGGCGTCCCTGCCACCCGCGACTACAGCTTAGCATACCAACAGCTGTTTGCAGCTATTCTCGCTGAGTGCGCTATACGGCTGAACGCGACAGCTGCCGCAGTAGGGCGCTGGAGGCTCCGCGCCCTCTACAACGCGACCTTTTAGTGTCTTAAGATTTATATTATGTCCGCTGCATTAGTAAGTGAGAATCTGACTGCTAGACAAAAAAAAAAAAAAAAAAAAAATAGCTCTGAGCACTAAGGGACTTAACATCTGTGGTCATCAGTCCCCTAGAACTCAGAACTACTTAAACCTAACTAAACTAAGGACATCACACACATCCATGCCCGAGGCAGGATTCGAACCTGCGACCGTAGCAGTCGCGCGGTTCCGGAGTGAGCGCCTAGAACCGCTAGACCACCTCGGCCGGCTGACTGCTAGCCACTAAGAACAGTCGAGTTTTCTTCTGTGACTAATAACGGAAAGAGGGAGTTGTTGTTGATGTTGCGGTCTTCAGTCCTGAGACTGGTTTGATGCAGCTCTCCCTGCTACTCTATCCTGTGTAAGCTTCTTCATCTCCCAGTACTTACTGCAAGCTACATCCTTCTGAATCTGCTTAGTGTATTCATCTCTTGGTCTCCCTCTACGACTTTTACCCTCCACGCTGCCTTCCAATACTAAATTGGTGATCCCTCGATGTCTCAGAACATGTCCTAACAACCGATCCCTTCTTCTAGTCAAGTTGTGCCACAAGCTCCTCTACTCCCCAATTCTATTCAATACCTCCTCATTAGTTATGTGATCTACCCATCTAATCTTCAACATTCTTCTGTAGCACCACATTTCGAAAGCTTCTATTCTCTTCTTGTCTAAACTATTTATCGTCCACGTTTCACTTCCATACATGGCTACACTCCACACAAATACTTTCAGAAACGACTTCCTGACACTTAAATCTATACTCGATGTTAACAAATTTCTCTTCTTCAGAAACGCTTTCCTTGCCATTGCTAGTCTACATTTTATATCCTCTCTACTTCGACCATCATCAGTTATTTTGCTCCCTAAATAGCAAAAATCCTTTACTACTTTAAGTGTCTCATTTCCTAACCTAATTGCCTCAGCATCACCTGACTTAATCCGACTACATTCCATTATCCTCGTTTTACTTTTGTTGATGTTCATCTTATATCCTCCTTTCAAGACACTGTTCATTCCGTTCAATTGCTCTTCCAAGTCCTTTGCTGTCTCCGACAGAATTACAATGTCATCGGTGAACCTCAAAGTTTTTATTTCTTCTCCATGGATTTTAATACCTACTCCGAACTTTTCTTTTGTTTCCTTTATTGCTTGCTCAATATACAGATTGAATAACATCGGGGAGAGGCTACAACCCTGTCTCACTCCCTTCCCAGCCACTGCTTCCCTTTCATGCCCCTCGACTCTTACAACTGCCATCTGGTTTCTGTACAAATTGTAAATAGCCTTTCGCTCCCTGTATCTTACCCCTGACACTTCAAAATTTGAACGAGAGTATTCCAGTGAACATTGTCAATAGCTTTCTCTAAGTCTACAAATGCTAGAAACGTAGGTTTGCCTTTCGTTAATCTTTCTTCTAAGATAAGTCGTAACGTCAGTATTGCCTCACGTGTTCCAACATTTCTACGGATTCCAAACTGATCTTCCCCGAGGTCGGCTTCTATCAGTTTTTCCATTCGTCTGTAAAGAAAGAGGTAGTAAGCTCTAAAAATGCCTTAGCTCCTCGTCTGTGTTTATAAACGCAGATACTGCAGCAAATAAACTGGCGAAAGCTGGCGGAGGCGCAAATCTTGCTGGTGGCGAGGTCCTTGGCAATTGGCAAGGCGAAATTATATGGACAAAACGAAGAGCTTCGAATTGACAACTACAGACTGCGCAGGGATCTAGCAGGAGCGAACGACCCTGACGCTCTCGACTAAGACGGCTGTAAAACGAAATTGCTGAACTGAAGCCAGAAAACTAAAGACTATGGAATGAGTGCAAAACTACTCCCATGTCATTCACAGCAGTAACAGCATCAGGTCAAAAAATAAAGCCAAAGAACAAGATAGAAGAAAGTACCCAAAACGCAAAGGCGAAACAAACAAGTGTACTATTTTTCAAGCCAGGAATAAAGATGCCAGACTTGTTCGAGATACTGTTACAAAAAATTAACTCCGAGGCAGGACAAGTAAGGATCAAGGCGATCAAAGGAACAGAAAGCACGGCGATTCTGGAAATAGGAACTTTGGCAGACTATAAGAAGATTATTGCTAAAACCGCACAATTAAAAGACATTCGATGCGAAGAGCCACGAAAACTAAGGCCACCAATAACAGTAAATCAGGTTCCTACACAACTAACTGATGAATTCCTTGGCGATATTTATGAAATAAACCGCAATGAGCATATTGCAAGAGAAGAAGTTCAGGAAGAAGTCAAAAGCAGATTCAAGACAGGCTCCAGAGGCAAAAGAACTGTGAACAATCTACTTGAGGTTACACTAAGGACTAGATTTTTGCTTTTACAAGGCGATAGGGTGTAGCCTACATACAATATGAGTAATTTTCACAGAAGATCCATGCCTGCAAGGTGTCATGGACTATACTATAGCAAGGCACCTAAAACATGAAATTTTTGAATGGGCAACGTTTGAAACAGCCGTTTTTATGAGAACTAAAAGAGGAAGTAATCAGTTACAAGCAAGAAATGCATACACACAAACAGCACAGACAATCCTGATCATAAACATTGTCATCCAAGCACCAATAAAGCAAATACTCAAGAAACGGCACAGTACTCAAAGCACTTAGAACAGCAAAAGCAAAATCGATCGGGTGGAAGTAACAAAACCAATGGTGACGAAATAACGACCACAACTAAACAAGAATACAACACAACCAAATGTGAAAAATATATGAAACCTAAACCCTTCACATGTGGAGGGAAAGCACATAGCATTGTTAACAGAGAAGCAGAAAAAAACGGCAATGGAAGGGAATGACGATAAAGACAACGAACACATAAATGATGAGCACGAGTGCTTGCAGACACAAATACAATCAGAAGAAAAAGCAAGGACAATACAGGCAGAAAATGCACAACACGTCTCACCATAACAAATCATCACACAGAGTAGGACGCCACAAGACAAAGAACGCACAGAACTAAAAGAAACGGACAAAACTGTCACGGATAACGTAAAATAACGAACAATAGATTACAGTAAAATAGAGAATAATAACTTGTAACTCAGTAGACTAGAACATAGAGATAAATTCCAAGCAGCACTTAGAATAATAACGAGATTAAATCATAAAAATGGAGGCAATATATGTTTCCCGATGACAGGGAAAACTGACCGAATGATCCTACCATCTGCAAATATGCCAACAGACAAAAACGTACTCTTACAGCTATTTGGACAGGTATGTGCTAGGAAGAATGAAGGAATTAACTTCCACAAGGTATGCAAAGATCTTGTACATGGCACATGGACGGTCCTAGATATTTTGTATTACAATTAAATTTTATGAGAAGTACCATGGTAGTTAAAGAGCTTTTGAAGCTTGTGGAAGAAGTAGATGCTGATGTAGTGAGCCTGCAACAACTTACGTAATGGTGAAGTACCTGACCTTCCAAAGCACTGTATGACGATGAACGGAAGACCGGACAGCAAGACAATAATTATACTATATACATAAAAATCACATCTACAGTAATGACAAAGTTGTGTTCGTAACATATTGCAACAGCTGGCATCAAGGGATCACAAATTTAGCATTGGAGGGCAGCGTGGAGGGTAAAAATCATAGAGGGAGACCATGAGATGAATACACTAAGCAGATTCAGAAGGATGTAGGTTGCAGTAAGTACTAGAAGATGAAGAAGCTTGCACAGGATAGGGTAGCATGGAAAGCTGCATCAAACCAGTCTCAGGACTGAAGAACACAACAACAACAACAACAACACTAGGGAACGATACCTCATCTCCTCAGTATATGCACGATACTTTATCTCCTTAGTATATGCGCAGTACTCATTTGACGTAGAGCCCTTTGCAGGCGGAATTAAAGACATAGCACGATTTGCAACTAGAAAACGACCAA
This sequence comes from Schistocerca piceifrons, assembly GCF_021461385.2. Classification (NCBI taxonomy): domain Eukaryota; kingdom Metazoa; phylum Arthropoda; class Insecta; order Orthoptera; family Acrididae; genus Schistocerca; species Schistocerca piceifrons. The sequence continues at coordinate 553,106,525 of NC_060143.1, forward strand.
TGATTCTAGCAGACATCAGAGTACGCTCAACTCTTCGGCACGCAGATAGAACAGACGGAAAAGGACATAATAGTGGACGTAATAAATGAATACAATCTATTTGTTCTAAATAAACATGGTTAACCGCCGACCTTCTGCAATAATATGGAAAATAAAAGTAACAGACATCTCACTTGTGAACACTTCGTCAATTACACAGATTAGACAATGGAATGTTTTAGACGACGTAATCCAAAGCGAAGACAATGCAATCGTAATACACACGAGAACTAGTAACACAACGCACTACAGGAACGACTAATCTTAAAGTAGATTGAAATAAACTTAAACAGATAATTGAGAACGCGCCTCTAAACAGAATTCAAGGCAGTACTGATTATCGTGCAGACATCATAAATATTCTAGCACAAGCACAAAAGCAAGCAATTCCAACAACACAAATCACACAAAAACAAGTAGTGCCATGGTCGATTACATTAGCAAGACTGAAAAAGGATATACGGAATAAACGACGCTACTACCAAAAAGCTAAGACAGCTCAGGAAAGAACCATTAGACTACAACATTACTTAGATGCAAAACAACGATACAATAATCGAACTCCAGAAGATCAGACAAAATCACTGGGACGAAATTGTAAAGACCAACACACAAAACATCATCTGGGGAGCACCTTTTAAGTTACAAACAAAGCGTTTGAAGACACCAGTACTACAGTCAATGCTTAGAAGACAGGATGGCACGTTCACAAAAGTATGGAGAAGCTGCTCAATACGTTTTGAGTAAATTCCTTCCCGATGACGACTATACGCAAGACGACCGACAACATACAAACTTAGGCAGACAAGTAACTGAACAATATGCGAATAACGTAGTCACTGACTCTTTTACACTTGAGGAGATTGCCTTGGCAATCGGAAGATCAAAAAAATAGGAAAGCCAATGGCCCAGACTGCATTCGCTAGGAAGCGATCAGAAACGCTGCTCCACGAATTAAACCTTACCTAACAGACTCACCAAACGACGCATTACTACAGGGAAGAATACAAACATTATGGAAAACTGACAACGCAGTAATAATTAAAAAGTTAAACGATGGAGACTAGACTGATCCAAAGACCTACGGAACCATATGCCTTAACGACCTAGCGAAAATACAAGAAAGACTACTACGAGACAGACTACAATTGCACATACAGCTAGTGGACTAAATCACCATCAGCACGGCTACAGACAACACAGACCTATAGACGACGCAGTAAATAGAGTAATAGAAATAATACAGACAACTGACGACAAATATGCAGCGGCTGTATTGACAGATATTGGTGGAGCTTTTGACAACCTCGTGGCCGGCTTTCTTCGGAAGACAAAGAGATACAGGGACTCCATCATCTTTGTGTAGTAGTCTGGTACACTAGTGCAAGCACAGAATAGTTGAATGGAAGACCGGCCACCGGAAGGTTATCGAAAAGAATACCTAAGGATATTCAGAAGGATCCATTTGCGGGCCAGTATTCTGGCACATTGCCATCGAACCTCTATTGAATAAAATAAATGGGGATAACAGAGTAAAAGGAGAGGTGGCATACGCTGACGACCTGCTGGTTTAAGTGTCAGCAAATTCAAGACTAGAACTAGAAACAAAGGTCACACAGCTTCTTGAAAGTATTAACAACTCGTGTACAAATAATAAACTGTCTGTAGCAGCTAACAAAACAGTGTACCTGTTATTAAAAGGAACTCTTAAAAGGAAGCCTATAATAAAACCAAACAATATCTCAGTTCAGAACAGGGTGTTGACTAGATATCTCAGAATACATCTCGATAATAAATTAAACTTCAATGAACACGCAAGATAAATTAGTGACAAAGCGATGACAATACACAAATTAGCTAGACTTATCACGATCCAATTTATATTTCCACTACCGATTACGCGCATCTATCACAGGCACTCTGAATCAACGGTTTCTTTTGCTGCGAGCACCTGGGCGCACTGCCCTAGACTGACCACATATAAAAACATTGTAAGACGCGGACAAACGAGCGTACTCATCAGAATATCTGGAGCATTTACAACAACATCCATAGCACTGTGTGTGGTCATGCGTGTGTGGCCCGTTGATATTACTATTCGTCACGGAGCAGTGACGGACTGGTTAAAGAAAGGTAGACCAGACAAAATACAAGACATACCTGGGCACAGCATGATAGACCGAAGACAGATTAACATATGGCGGAGTGAGACATGGCAGGAGGAATAGGACCAGACAGACAAGGGGAGACGTGTCTACTCTTTTTCCCCTAATATACGAGAACGCATAAGACTAAAATACATTGGTCCCACAAGAGGAATGATCCATTTCCTGACGGGACGTGGCCCATATGCTGCCCATCCCCATCGTGTAGGTCTAAAAGAAACTGACGCTTGTGTATGCTGTCAATGTGGCACCGCTGAGCATGTAGTTCTCAGCTGCAACACATTAACAGACCTGAGACCGAACGTAGAAATACAAGACCTTGGAAACACAGTAACACATCGGAACAAATGGCATATCCTGAACAGACTAGCAGATGATATATCTCACACCGTTCATGAAGCTTACAGACAAAACGCAACACAAACACGAGAAAAAAACACGTGGCACTAAACAGACACTGAATCTAATGAAACAATAGAGAGAAAAAGTGAACTATTCAAATATTAATGTAATTAATCATACAAAGTCAAAAGACCAATGTGCTACAGCGCAACTTAACAACAGAACAAATAATAGTGTAAAAACTGTTTAATTAACATTTGATTAGAATTAATTCATAACACAATGAAAACTATTATGTAAAACAAAAGTTATCGGTTGTAAAACGAAATACTTGTAAACCTATTTCAGTGACGACAGACTCGATGTTTTCCCGAGTCCTCGTCACTGAAACAGCTACGATTTTAGGGACTAGTTTTTCTTTCACTAACTTCTCTCACACCTTTCTTTACTATTTTGTATGCTCTTTAATGATTACTTATTTATGTTTTCCAATAGTATTTTATTTTATAGCCTCTATTTATATTAACAAAGAACCAAAAAGAAATACCAGTTGTTAACACACCGTCACAGCAGTAATAACATTACTAGAATTGTATTAGTAACGATACTACCCACAAACGTACATAGATGGTGGTCTAATGGTCTAATTGTAGCAAGTAAATAAAATATGGTTCCTGAAGAGGGGCAGCAGCCTTTTCAGTAGTTGCAGGGGCAACAGTCTGGATGATTGACTGATCAGGACTTGTAACACTAACCAAAACGGCCTTCCTGTTTTGGTACTGCGAACGGCTGAAAGCAATGGGAAATTACAGCCGTAATTTTTCCCGAAGGCATGCAGTTTTACTGTATGATTAAATGATGATGGTGTCCTCTTGGGTAAAACATTCTAGAGGTAAAATAGTCCCACATTCGGATCTCCGGGCGGGGACTACTCAAGAGGACGTCGTTATCAGGAGAAAGAAAACTGGCGTTCTACGGATCGCAGCGTGGAATGTCAGATCCCTTAATCGGGCAGGTAGGTTAGAAAATTTAAAAAGGGAAATGGATAGCTTAAAGTTAGATATAGTGGGAATTAGTGAAGTTCGGTGGAAAGATGAACAAGACTTCTGGTCAGGTGACTACAGGGTTATAAACACAAAGTCAAATAGGGGTAATGCAGGAGTAGGTTTAATAAAGAATAGGAAAATAGGAATGCGGGTAAGCTACTACAAACAGCATAGTGAACGCATTATTGTGGCCAAGATAGACACGAAGCCAACGCCTACTACAGTAGTACAAGTTTATATGCCAACTAGCTCTGCAGATGATGAAGAAGTTGATGAAATGTGTGATGAGATAAAATTAATTATTCAGGTAGTGAAGGGAGATGAAAATTTAGTAGTCATGGGTGACTGGAATTCGACAGTAGGAAAAGGAAGGGAAGGAAACGTAGTAGATGAATATGGATTGGAGCTAAGAACTGAAAGCGGAAGCCGCCTGGTAGAATTTTGCACAGAGCATAACTTAATCATAGCTAACACTTGGTTCAAGAATCATAAAAGAAGGTTGTATACACGGAAGAATCCCGGAGATACTGACAGATTTCAGATAGATTATATAATGGTAAGACAGAGATTTAGGAACCAGGTTTTAAATTGTAAGACATTCCCAGGGGCAGATGTGGACTCTGACCACAATCTATTGGTTATGACCTGTAGATTAAAACTGAAGAAACTGCAAAAATGCTGGGAATTTTAGGAGATGGGACCTGGATAAACTGACTAAACCAGAGGTTGTACAGAGTTTCAGGGAGAGCGGAAGGGAGCAAATGGCAGGAATGGGGGAAAGAAATACAGTAGAAGAAGAATGGGTAGCTTTGAGGGATGAAGTAGTGAAGGTAGCCGAGGATCAAGTAGGTAAAAAGACGAGGGCTAGTAGAAATCCTTGGGTAACAGAAGAAATATTGAATTTAATTGATGAAAGGAGAAAATATAAAAATGCAGCAAATGTAACGGGCAAAAAGGAATACAAACGTCTCAAAAATGAGATCAGGAGGAAGTGCAAAATGGCTAAGCAGGGATGGATAGAGGGTAAATGTAAGGATGTAGAGGCTTATCTCACTAGGGATAAGATAGATACTGCCTACAGGAAAATTAAACAGACCTTTGGAGAAAAGAGAACCACTTGTATGAATATCAAGAGCTCAGATGGAAACCCAGTTCTAAGCAAAGAAGGGAAAGCAGAAAGGTGGAAGGAGTATATAAAGGGTCTATAGAAGGGCGATTTACTTGAGGACAGTATTATGGAAATGGAAGAGGATGTAGATGAAGATGAAATGGGAGATATGATACTGCTTGAAGAGTTTGACAGAGCACTGAAAGACCTAAGTCAAAACAAGGCCCCGGGAGTAGACAACATTTCATTAGAACTACTGACGGTCTTGGGAGAGCCAGTCCTGAAAAAACGCTACCATCTGGTGAGCAAGATGTATGGGACAGGTGAAATACCCTGACTTCAAGAAGAATATAATAATTCCAATCCCAAAGAAAGCAGGTGTTGACAGATGTGAAAATTACCGAACTATCAGTTTAATAAGTCACGGCTGCAAAATACTAACACGAATTCTTTACAGACGAATGGAAAAACTAGTTGAAGCCGACCTTGGGGAAGATCAGTTTGGATTCCCTAGAAATATTGGAACACGTGAGGCAATACTGACCTTACGGCTTATCTTAGAAGAAAGATTAAGGAAAGGCAAACCTACGTTTCTAGCATTTGTAGACTTAGAGAAAGCTTTTGACAATGTTGACTGGAATACTCTCTTTCAAATTCTGAAGGTGGCAGGTGTAAAATACAGGGAGCGAAAGGCTATTTACAATTTGTATAGAAACCAAATGGCAGTTATAAGAGTTGAGGGGCATGAAAGGGAAGCAGTGGTTGGGAAGGGAGTGAGACAGGATTGTAGCCTCTCCCCGATGTTATTCAATCTGTATATTAAGCAAGCAGTGAAGGAAATAAAAGAAAAATTCGGAGTAGGTATTAAAATCCATGGAGAAGTAATAAAAACTTTGAGGTTCGCCGATGACATGGTAATTCTGTCAGAGACAGCAAAGGACTTGGAAGAGTAGTTGAACGGAATAGATAGTGTCTTGAAGGGAGGATATAAGATGAACATGAACAAAAGCAAAACGAGGATAATGGAATGTAGTCGAATTAAGTCGGGTGATGTTGAGGGTATTAGATTAGGAAATGAGACACTTAAAGTAGTAAAGGAGTTTTGCTATTTGGGGAGAAAAATATCCGATGATGGACGAAGTAGAGAGGATATAAAATGAAAACTGGCAATGTCAAGGAAAGCGTTTCTGAAGAAGAAAATTTGTTAACATCGAGTATAGATTTTAGTGTCAGGAAGTCGTTTCTGAAAGTATTTGTATGGAGTGTAGCCATGTATGAAAGTGAAACGTGGACGATAAATAGTTTGGACAAGAAGAGAATAGAAGCTTTCGAAATGTGGTGCTACAGAAGAATGCTGAAGATTAGATGGGTAGATCACATAACTAATGAGGAGGTATTGAATAGAATTGGGGAGAAGAGGAGTTTGTGGCACAACTTGACTAGAAGAAGGGATCTGTTGGTAGGACATGTTTTGAGGCATAAACGGATCACCAATTTAGTATTGGAGGGCAGCGTGGAGGGTAAAAATCGTAGAGGGAGACCAAGAGATGAATGCACCAAGCAGATTCAGAAGAATGTAGGTTGCAGTAGGTACTGGGAAATGAAGAAGCTTCCACAGGATAGAGTAGCATGGAGAGCTGCATGAATCCAGTCTCAGGACTAAAGACCACCACAACAACAACAACCACAACAAATAAAATACATTGGGCGTAAGGATTACAAAGATATGAGAATTTATAATACACATGGAGGCATATAGATAGTCGTTTTTCCTTCACCCTATTTGCCACTTGAACAGGAAATGAAATGACTAGTAGTGAGTGGTACAAGGAACCTCCGCCAGGCTCCATACGGTGGATTGTGGAGTATCAGGTGTAGATGTTGGTGTTTGTTGTTGTGGTCTTCAGTCCAGAGACTGGTTTGATGGAGCTCTCCATGGTACTCTATCCTGTGCAAGCTTCTTCATCTCCCAGTACCTACTGCAGCCTACATCCTTCTGAATCGGCTTAGTGTATTCATCTCTTGGTCTCCGTCTACGATTTTTATCCTCCACGCTGCCCTCCAATACTAAATTGGTGTTCCCTTGATGCCTCAGAATATGTCCAACCAAGCGATCCCAACTCCTAATCAAGTTGTGCCACAAATTTCTCTTCTCCCCAATTCTATTCAATACCTCCTGATTAGTTACGTGACCTACCCATCTAATCTTCATCATTCTTCTGTTGTACCACATTTCGAAAACTGCTATTCTCTTCTTGTCTAAACTATTTGTCGCCCACGTTTCACTTCCAGACATGGCTACACTCCATACAAATACTTTCGTAAACGGCTTCCAGACACTTAAATCTATAGTCGATGTTAACAAATTTCTCTTCTTCAGAAACGCGTCCCTTGCCATTGCCAGGCTACATTCTACTTCGACGATATCGATGTCTTAAAGGCGTTCTTGAGTAGTATTAACTCTGTACCTCCAAACTCAAAGGTAACTAACGCTTACGACCTTACAGCGCGTATTTAAAGCAAACCTGATTTGCATCCTCGTAGTGGTCCTACCAGCCCGACTCTTAGGCGACTGGCGCGAAATTTGAATAGACTACATCTTTCAGAAGTAGTAACACGCCTACCAACTTTCGTTTACCTCACACAAGCACTTCTTCGTGTAGGTTTTCCTTTTCCGTAAGTGTGTCAACGTAATCAGAAAAGCTTATAGAATTTAATAAAGCTAAAGAATTTCTCTATTCGAAGGTACATAGCGACCTTCGACAGGAATTAATGATAAATAATAATAATAATGATAATATAATAATAACAATAATATAATATTAATAACAACAATAATCTATGGACGTCCACGGCTTGTGGTTTTGCGGTAGCGTTCTCGCTTCCCGCGCACGGGGTCCCGGGATCGATTCCCGGCGGGGTCAGGGATTTTCTCTGCCTCGAGATGACTGGGTGTTGTGTGTCTTTCAGCACCATTTCATCCTCATTCACTCGTAAGTCGCCGTAGTGGCGTTAAAGAACTTGTGGAGCGGCGGCCGAATCGCCCCTCGAGGGGTCTCCCGGCCACCAATGCCGTACGCTCATTATATTCTGTGGACGAATCAGTTCTGTGAGATCAAATGTTATACTCGTAACGGTAGTTGGAAAGCACCAAAATCAATTTTCTCGAATGTTTTTAAGAGTTGCTCCGTACTGATTTAGTGGACAAGGAAGCGTTAAACGAGCGCCGTGGGCCCGTGACGCGCCGCAGCTCCTGCCCCGGGCGCTCGGCCGCCAGCAGCAGCAGCAAGTGGCGGCGCGGCCTGACCCGCTGCGTCGGCAGACTGGAGGCGAGTGCCGCAGTGGCGCGTGCTGCCTCTGCACTTCTCCCAGAACCTGCAGCCTCGGCCTCCGTGCTGCCCTCTCACCACTTCACTTTCTCACATTTATGGCCTCGGAGCCGTAAGATTACATCTCGAGCTTCACTTCACAGTTCGGTTGAGGCTGCATTAGCTGAGGTTTGACGTCTTTATTGGGCTGAGAGGTGGGCAACAGATCGTAGAAAGTACCAATTGCGTGAGGAATTGCGCCAGTTTCGAAGGATGATAATACAAACATCAGGAAAAGTTTTGCATCACCTCAGTTCCGAGAGTTTCGGAACGTGTACAGAAAACTGGAATAGAGACAACACAAACATCTGAATGCAGAGTCTCGCGGCGATAACATTGAATAAAATGCTCGCGGGTATTCAACCGCGTCCGTTGCTTAAAACTACACGAGCTTTCGGCCAAGCACTTCTTGGCCATTGTCTACATCTACATCTACATCCATACTCTACAAGTCACCTGACAGTGTGTGGCGGAGGGTACCTCGAGTACCTCTATCGGTTCTCCCTTCTAATCCAGTCTCGTATTGTTCGTGGAAACAAGGATTGTCGGTATGCCTCTGTATCGGCTCTAATTTCTCTGATTTTATCCTCATGGTCTCTTCGCGAGATATACGTAGGAGGGAGCAATATACTGATTGACTCCTCGGTGAAGGCATGTTCTCGAAACTTCAACAAAGCCCGTACCGAGCTACTGAGTGTCTCTCCTGCAGAGTCTTCCACTGGAGTTTATCTATCATCTCCGTAACGCTTTCGCGATTACTGAATGATCCTGTGATGAAGCGCGCTGCTCTCCGTTGGATCTTCTCTATCTCTTCTATCAACCCTATCTGGTACGGATCCCACACTGCTGAGCAGTATTCAAGCAGTGGGCGAACAAGTGTACTGCAACCTGCTTCCTTTGTTTTCGGATAGCATTTCCTTAGGATTCTTCCAATGAATCTCAGTCTGGCATCTGATTTACCGACGATTAATTTTATATGGTCATTCCATTTTAAATCACTCCTAATGCCTACTACCAGATAATTTATGGAATTAACTGCTTCCAGTTGCTCACCTGCTATATTGTAGCTAAATGATAAAGGATCTTTCTTTCTATGTGTTCGCAGCACATTACACTTGTCTACATTGAGACTGAATTGCCATTCCCTGCACCATGACTCAATACGTTGCAGATCCTCCTGCATTTCAGTACAATTTTCCATTGTTACAACCTCTCGATATACCACAGCATCATCCGCAAAAAGCCTCAGTGAACTTCCGATGTTTTCCACAAGGTAATTTATATATATTGTGAATAGCACCGGTCCTACGACACTCCCCTGTGGCACACCTGAAATCACTCTTACTTCGGAAGACTTCTCTCCGTTGGGAATGACATGCTGCGTTCTGTTATCTAGGAACTCTTCAATCCAATCACACAATTGGTCTGATAGTCTGTATGCTCTTACTTTGTTCATTAAACGACTGTGGGGAATTGGCTAAGTGGTTCAAATGGCTCTGAGCACTGTGGGACTTAACATATATGGTCATCAGTCCCCTAGAACTTAGAACTACTTAAACCTAACTAACCTAAGGACATCACACAACACCCAGTCATCACGAGGCCGAGAAAATCCCTGACCCCGCCGGGAATCGAACCCGGGGTGGGGAACTGTCAAGTTTTATGACTGCCAGTGGGCAATTAGTGCGCCCTTATATACGCTAACTGCTTCGGCTTCAATGGCGCAGTATCTATGACAATATCCTCTGCGCCATTGAAGCCGAATTGTTTCTTTCGACATGTTGACGACACGTTCGTCATTTGGCCACACGGACGCAAGAAACTAGACGAGTTTTTGGAACATCTCAGTGGCATCAACAGTAATATCCAGTTCACCATGGAGGTGGAAAAAGATAATGCATTGCACTTCCTCGACGTCCTTCTCCACCTTAAACGAAATGGGTGCCTTGGCCACAGCGTCTACAGAAAACCCACCCACACAGACCTGTACCTGCACGCCACCAGCCATCATCATCCAGCACAGAAGCGCACAGTATCACGAACATTGGCGCATCGTGTAAGAGTAATATCAGACGACGATAACCTGCCCCAGGACTGAGCGACATACGCAAGGTTTCCAGGAATAACGGCTACAGCGCCCATCAAGTGAAAGAAGTGGTTTCTGGGAAATATCAGAATAAGACCACAAGAGCAGGAAAACAAACTTGCTTTGCTGCCATTCTGTGGCTGTGTGTCCAGCAAGATAAGCCGCCTGTTGAAAAGACACAAGATCAAGTCAATCTTCAGGCTTCCAACGAAAATCGGTCAATTACTGAGACCAGTTAAAGACGCAGTAGGTCTCAGAACACCTGGAGTGTGGCCAGAAGTACATCGGACAAACAGTGCGCACTGTGGAACAACGCAGGAAAGAACATGAGAGGTATTATCGCCTACGCTATCCAGAGAAATCTGCGTTAGCTGAGCATGCGTTAGAAAACGGTCACCACATAAGATTTGACGATACCTCTGTAGTGGCTCGCACTAACGGCTTCTGGGACAGTTTAATAAAGGAAGCTATTGAAATAAAAATTACCGCAAACACCCTGAATAGAGACGGTGGCTTGTAGCTCAGTGCTGCGTGGGATCCAGCGATCGCGCGGTTGAAGAGGGCACGCCGAAGGCTACTCAAAACATGCCCATATATGGCAATGTCACGGGCACCAGTGACGTCACAGCCGGCAGCTAGCGTATATAAGAGCGCACCAATAGCCCACTGGCAGTCATAACACTTGACAATGGCCAAGGAGTGCTTGGCCGAAAGCTCGTGTAGTTTTAAGCAACTGACGCGGTTGGAAACCCGAGAACATTTTATTCAACATAAACATCATTTCTGTCCTTTTTATTGCTCATCAAAACCACATATTTCATGTTGTACCACCATACAGCGAAACTTTCAGAGGTGGTTGTCCAGACTGCTGTACACATCGGTACCTCTAATACCCAGTAGCACGTCCTCTTGCATTGATGCATGCCTGTATTCGTCGTGGCATACTATCCACAAGTCCAACAAGGTACTGTTGGTCCAGATTGTCCCACTCCTCAACGGCGATTCAGCGTAGATCCCTCAGAGTGGTTGGTGGGTCACGTCGTCCATAAACAGCCCTTTTCAATCTATACCAGGCATGTTCAATAGGGTTCATGTCTGGAGAACATGCTGGCCACTCTAGTCGTTATCTTGAACGGAAATTCTTGTGCTCGGCAACTTGGAGACCATTCGCAGCCAATTTTTGTGGATGACAATGCGCGAGGTCACTGGGCCACAATTGTTCCCGACTGGTTTGAAGAATATTTCGAGAGTTCGAGCGAATGATTTGGCCACCCAGATCACCCGACATGAATCCCATCTAACATTTATGGGACACAATCGAAGGGTCATGTTCGTTCATAAAATCATGTACCAGAAATACTTTAGCAGTTATGGACGGCTGTAGAGGTAGTATGGCTCAATATTTCTCTAAAGGACTTCCAAAGACTTGTTGAGTCCCTGGCATGTCAAGGTGCTGCACTACGCCAGGCAAAAGGCTGTCTGACAACATAGGAGGAGGTATCCCATGACTTACGTTACCTCAATGTATATTAATCCAGTTATTTATTCATATTGTTCACACGCAGTTTAAAAGTACAGGTATACAACATTAGTGTACGTATGTAACGAGAATGCGAAAATACAAGACTACATATAAAACTAACTAAATGTTAATATCTAAATTCCTAATCCATATAACTGCCATATCATGAGATTTCTTGAGGTCGCCCCAAGTCCCCTGATAGGAACACAAGGCGTATTCATCTGTAGTGTCCTCCATTGTCTGGTTCTTTCCCAGTCTTCGCATACAAATTTAAATGCTGCTTATTAAAAGTTATTTTCTGATTATTTCGACGAAACATAGAATGTGTCGTCGCCGTGGCCCTCAGTCGTTATCTACAATAACCCAAAACTGTTCCTTACCTATTTTACTGTTAGTGGATCGCCATCTGACTGCTACATCGAACTGCGACATGAATATACTTACTCTGGTTTACTATTCTCTATTAGCTGCTGGTGGGCTGTCATAATAAGTGGCTGTATTTATTACCAAAGCTGACGTTATTCTTTAATAGCAAAGCTGACGTTATTCTTTAATTAATTTGACTGAAGTTACGTATTTCATAGTTAAACTTTTTCTTGACAACAATAAAATTTTGCAAAGCTTTACGTTGATGGTTTTTGGGATGGATTATAATCAGTAATGCAATATTGCTGGGAAAAATTAATTATATTCTGAATGAAATGATTTTATAAACGTTCAAATGAGACTTACTTTTTACAATAATCTTACAACTAGCATTGCGTAAACATACCTTCAGTACTCTTGAGTTTCTCAAAAAAATAATTCAGTAATATTAGTTCATCTTATGATAATAGTTAGCTGATGTCTCTGTACATCCGTTTATAATCTCTTGTAAATCATAGCTAGTGGCTGGCAGGCACACCGCTCCTCTCAACCTCTCGTTTCAGACCTGCTACCGACTCGCTTCACTTCTCGCATACTACTGACTTCCTACGAACGCTAAAGTGCGGCCTCTCCTGCCAACAATGCTTTCTGGTGCAGACAATCCCTGCTACCATTACAAAATGTATCAATGCGCGGTATTTCCCGCTCTTTTCTTAAAATGTATCCATACGCGGTCTCTCCCGCCCTTTTTAAAATTATATCATTGTGCGGGCTCTCTTGCCAACAATACTTTGGTGCAGACATTCCCAGCTACCACAATTATTTCCAACATGACAATTATTAATTGTTCCTAGTTAATCCTATTAATAAAATATATACATCTTTCATAAATGGTAGTTCGACAATAGACAATAGAATATACACGTCTTGCAACAGTTCTGATCTCACAGAGCTGTCATCCCGGTATTACTGGCATCTAGCTGCTCTACTTGCCGTAATGCTGGGTTCCTTGAACAGAGTCTGTTTCGTCGTAAACTTGGTATGTCTTCTTGTATGGGTAATTCCAGGTTCTCCTGTAACTTGCAGTATTCCCTAAGCAAGGTCTCGCTCCTAAGGATTGCGCGTGGATAAACGTTGCTCAGCAGAGGAAGCCAATAAATCAGTGTTGGTCGGAGTGTCCTAGTTATTAACCGCATAGTTTGGTTCTACTGGTCTATCAAGTTGGTGTGGCAGCTGTTTAGCCACACCAGGACACAATACTCGACTGCTGAGAAGACTAGTGCAACGGAAGATGCGCAAGATATCTGCTGAAGCTCCCCAAGTCATTCTACACAATTTTTGAATAATATTGTTAGGAGTTTTTATCCTGGCAGCAGTATTTTCAAGTACTACAGGTGCTTGTAACTTTCAGTTAAGTTTCACTCTGAGCCCCACGTTAGCTTGTTTGTTGTTCAGACGGAGTGTACATACTTCGTTTTACTTGTACTGGGTTTAAATCGCCAATTTCTAAAGTAGGAGCTCATAACGGCTAGATCTTCTATGCGAATTGTCACAGCTTGTCCGAGATCTTTGGTTCTACAAGAAAGAGCGATATCGTCCGCGTAGCAGAATTTTGTTCACCCGGTATTGCGCAGATGGGGCGTTCATAGGTTGAATAACAAAGGGGCTAATACGGAGCCCTGTGGCGGATCGTTACTTAATTTCGTCTCGCTGCTCACATTTTCTTCCAAGTAAACACGGAAATATCTATTGTTTATCATGGTTTTGTTGAGAGTTACAGTTTTTCGGCATCGGACTGTTTTTAGTAATTTGTATATCAGCCCTATCTCCAGACTGTCATATGTTGCAGTTGGGTCTACGACAATGACAGATGTCTTTACGTCTTCTTGGAAATCAGCCTCTATGAAAGTTGTTAGGGCCAGTATCTGGTCGCATCAACTTCTCTGTGGCCTGAAACCCACTTGCTCAGATGGGACATGTTCCAGAACGAAGCCACTAACTCCATTATAAATGAGCCTCTCCAAGAGTTTACAAGCACAGCTCAAAAGGGAAATTGGTCTGAAACTTTGAGGGTGGTCAGCAGGTTTACCTGGTTTCAAAATTGCCACTATTTTTGTTCTCTTTAGCTCGTTGGACAGTGGTTCACTATCTAGGATGTTGGAGAAGAAGTGGACCAGCCACTTTTTTCCACCATTACCCATGTCTCTCAGACATTATGGGTGTATATTATCCAGACCAGGTGCTTTAGTATGTTTAGTTTGTTTCAAGGCCTCATCCAATTCAGTCAGCGTAACTGGTGACGAGAAACTGGATTCGTTTGGGCACTGAGCTTTTAGAGAGGTGAGTTCTCGTTTTATTTTGGAAGCATGTTCTTCGTCACGGGATAATCGAAATGTTTCAAGTATATGGTTAGCGATTTGGTTACCTGAAATACCAGACTCCTGACAGGGTTTATTGGAGGCTCAGTCAAGCTTACAAATAAGACTCCATGCCTCTGTTCTTTGACGTTTAAAGTTTACATTTTCTATCATCTCGCACCATCGTACTCTTCTAGCAGCGTCAAGACTTTGGAGGTGGTCGTCTGCAATATTGATGTCGCCAGTTTCGCTCTATTGTTCATAAAGTTGTTGACAATGTTCATTCCACCCTGGTACACGGTCCTTTCTGTACCTGCTAAGGATAAACTTCTTACCAGCAGTAAGAACAGCCCAGACAAATCGAAGTTAGTTTTTAGGTTCTGGTGGAATAAATCAGGTACATTTATCTAGATGGTCAGGAAAACGGCGCCAATCACCCGTGCGGAAACTCCACCTGGGTCGCGGTACACATCTCGTTATTGGGACAGAGAGCCCCTTATCGAGGATTACAGGCCTGTGCTGGCTGTGTGGGGAATTAGATATGACTTCTCTCGATATAGGCACTGGGTGCCTTCTGCAGTCCCGCGGCACAAAGCAGAGATCCGGTTTGTAATCTCCTGGCCGAGCAACCGGTCTGGAAGTTCCCAAATCTTTAGCATCATAAACCTGGTATAGATTTTCATTTTCAGCCCAGTCGTTGAGCGCAATACCACACTCATTGTATCGTCTCAATGAGCATGGTGACTATTAAAATTTCCAGCATAAATCGACGGATGGTCAGTAATTGGCAGAACATCCAGTGGCCACGGAAAATTTGATGGCTTGCAAATATTGTTTGTAACTGTCTCCTCCACATGTATCGGAACATAATGGATATTATTTTCTGTATGTGTCAAAATAAGGCGAGGATGCTCGACACTGCTCCTTACATAGGTGGCAACACCGTACACACTGAAATATGTAGCACCCACAAGATCGTAGCCATGGATCCTGTCTTTTAAACAGGTATTCCATAGTTGGAGCGTGTGTTTCCTCGATTAGAACCATGTCAATATCATTATCTACAAGAAGTTTAGATTTTTATCTGTTTATTTACACGTCACGTTCCGTAGGACCAAATTGAAGAGCAAATCTCCAAGGTCATGGAACGTGTCAGTCCATGAAATTACAAAACAAACGTAATAACATATAAAAGTAAAATGTTTATGAAACCGAAAACGTCAGTCCATAATTTTAAGTAAACGCAATCAACAGTACAACAACAATCAGCTTAATTTTTCAAGGAATTCCTCGACAGAATAGAAGGAATGACCCATGAGGAAACTCTTTAGTTTCGATTTGAAAGCGTGTGGATTACTTCTAAGATTTTTGAATTCGAGTGGTAGCTTATTGAAATTGGATGCAACAGTAATCTGCACTCCTTTCTGTACAAAAGTTAAGGAAGACAGATCCAAATGCAGGTTTGATTTTTGCCGAGTGTTAACTGAGTGAAAGCTGCTTATTCTTGGGAATAAGCTAAAACTGTTAACAAGAAATGACAGTAAGGAATATATATATATATATATATATATATATATATATATATATATATATATATATATATATATATATATATTGAGAGGCAATGTCAAAATACCTAGACCCGTGAACAGGGGTCGACAAGAGGTTCATGAACTTACACCACTTACTGCCTGAACCACCCGTTTCTGTGCCAAAAATATCCTTTTAGAATGGGAAGAGTTACCCCAAAATATAACACTATACGACATAAGCGTGAGACGTGTGATTGTGTTTTGTGTGTAACGTGTGTAAACATAGCACGTGGTGTATAGTATTCTGTAGCAATTTTGAGGATACTGTTGATTTTTCAGTTACGGGGTTTTATGGTAAGTAAAATTATGCATATTTTTAAAACTATACTCAGTACAATTAACGGATAAATTTTTTGAAACCGGAAGTGTGTCCCATTGCTACGAAGAAATTTGAAATTTGGCTCCAAGGCACCTACAACCTTCCTCTTACGGTGCAGAAGCGTGACGCCCTGCTAGGTCACCCTCTTCTTGGCGACGCTTGAAACAGCGAGGTTGTAAGGGGTTTACCACTCGGGTGGAGCAAATGTAATCTCGATGTATTGCTCACTTGCTAGAACGACAATTCACAGGCGCTGCCTTAGACATAAAAAATCTTTGCTCCTGTCAAAAGAGAGCTGCAATAGAGTCGCAGGTCAGAACAGTCTCTGCCGCAGTTGCTCGCTGCTACAGTGTAGTTGTAGTCTGTCGCTGGTACAGCGCAGTTTATAGTTATTAGTTGTTAAAGTCACAGTGCAGAACAAATTGTAAAATTTTATTATATGAAACTGAATAATAATTGTTATCAGCCGCAGAGCTAAATGATACCATGGAATGAGATGATGATGAAAAAATTAGTAATTGTTAATATAATGAAAAATCAACAGTGTAATTAAGTCAACCATCTACTCTAAGGTAAATTTTATTATTTCTATTGGCATGCGCTAGTTAAGTCATTTGTCTGAGATGTTAATATGAATTTGTTTCAGTCTTTTCTTTTGTGATTCGTCAGCACCAGTTGACCCAGATTTGTAATATATTCAATTTTCCCGTGTAATGGATTGTAGATGTTTATCAAGAACGTAAAAAATTTTCAGACTGTAATTATTTTTCCCCTTAAGTCATTGCCAATACCAATCCAGTCATTTACCTAAACTGAAATATTCCAGAATTTTCTGTTTATTTCTCACGGACAGATTCAGACTGATTTCACAGGGCCATGGCGTAGCGCTGCTTACGTAAAAAATTATCAGTTTTTCATGAGTTAAGATTTATTAGTTTTCATCCATCAGAATTTAATTATCTAAATTTAATCATTTTAATTTTATTTTCTGTTCGGGAACGTTGCACATCACTTTTGCAGAGACACGCGAAAAAAAGGCCGCAGCTCAGTTCATGTGATATGTAACGTGAGTTAATGTCGTCACATTGGTACCAAATTTCACCACGATTCTGCCCAACGTCACAGTGTACGTGTCTGTCGCTGAGGAGGTCGTCACAGCCCTTCTTACCCATATTTCACCCCTTCGTTTGACGCCTTTGTGATGAAGGTCAGAACCGCCACGCCCAGCGTTGAAATCATGCTATTTTCTTATGAATTTGTCAAGAAAAAAATTCAGACACACCACGGCTCAGAATCGACACGAAAAGGCTTCAGGTGGTGGCATAAAGGGCGTGAATGAAACTACTGCTTCCCGAGGGGCGTTCATTTTTACGTATTTCGCTCTGTACAACGACAGTTCGCAGCGCTATCTACAACGGCACGACCTTCTTTGGCCATTGATGACTACCCCCACACTAGAATGAGATTTTCACCCTGCAGCGGAGTGTGCGCTGATATGAAACTTCCTGCAGATTAAAACTATGTGCCGGACCGAGACTCGAAGTCGGGACCTTTGCCTTCCGCGGGCAAGTGCTCTACCGTCTGAGCTATCCTAGCGCAACTCACGACCCCTCCTCAGAGCTTCACTTCTGCCAATACCTCGTCTCCTACCTTCCAAACTTCGCAGAAGCTCTGCTGCGAACCTTGCAGAACTAGCATTGCTGGAAGAAAGGATATTAGGGAGAGCTTCTGCGAAGTTTGGAAGGTAGGGACGAGGTACTGGCAGAAGTGTCTTGAGTCATGCTTGATAGCTCAGACGGTAAAGCACTTGCCTGCGAAAGGAAAAGGCCCTGAGTTCGAGTCTCTGTCCGGCACATAGTTTGAATCTGCCAGGAAGTTTTACCCTCACACTATTAAACCATTTTCTAAGGACATCGTGGAGCTTCAGCCTCATTTAGCATGATCTAACGTCTTTGGAGTGTAGCGTGACCACAGGTTTTGTTTTAGTATAAAAGGTGGAATACTAAGGACGGTTCAAAGCCATTAGACGGAATTTGATCATGATCCAAAGCAGTAATGGTTGTTTACACTTTTTCGTTACTCCTGTGGAGTGCGGATGGGAGAGCGCGTGGGAAAAACGGCAGAGTCCTTCTAAGACCTCCCTCCCCTCCCCTCCATCTCCCGTCCCGCCACTACAGCAAAATCATCGGAGTCATCAGCGCACATTTGTTGGGCAGCTTAAAAAGATCTCTGTACAGATACTGTACGATCCTTACCAGCCGGCCAGATAGGCAACCCTTTCGACACTCCTCTGATTTCGTTTTGGTTGCAGCCAGTAGGCGCAAGTATGTAGCAGGTTGCCTGTCCTCCCAGCAGGTAGGGATTGGTGAGTTAGTATCTCAGTACAGGGATTTTTCTAAAGAGCTCAACAAAGATGTTCAATTGGCACCCATGGCGTTGATGGACTGAGGGGGAGGTCATTTCATTCACGCGTACTTCAATGTTGCACCCTCTTGTGTGCAGCACCTCGCTATTTGAAACGTCGGTGAATCTGAGGCTGATGTAACAGTTTTTGCACCATTACAGAGGAACGGTGCAGGCACTTTGAGCCACATTTCTATCATTTACGTCGCTATGGAAGACAGTCATGTGGTTTCAGACAAGTAGCCCTTTAATTGTATTGAACAGTGCACTTACATAACGTGTGAACTGTTAAGCTGTACTCGATCATTCGTGCATCTTCTACCGTCAAATGGAAGCTTTCTTTACTATGAAACACATTAGCAGTCGAACAGAGTTTCTTTAATCCGTTAACAATTTTCATGTCTCGAAAACAGATATTTGTGTTAATCGCCAATAGCTTCAATTTCGAAATGTTTTTAACTTTGTAAATATGGTTTAATTTACTGGTTATTGATGTGTAATAGAGTAATAATGTAACACAAAGACTGTTAAACTCCTATACACAAGATTTTCTTGATTGCAACACTTCTATATCTGAACAGGCTATTTGTTCCTAGGTACATGACTGTGTTGTATTTAAAAAAGGTTCAAATGGCTCTGAGTACTATAGGACTCAACAGCTGAGGTCATCAGTCCCCTAGAACTTAGAACTACTTAAACCGAACTAACCTAAGGACATCACACACATCCATGCCCGAGGCAGGATTCGAACCTGCGACGGTGGCGGTCGCGCGGTTCCTGACTGAAGCCGGCCGGAGCGACCGAGCGGTTCTAGGCGCTACAGTCTGGAACCGCGCGACCGCCACGGTCGCAGGTGCGAATCCTGCCTCGGGCATGGATGTGTGTGATGTCCTTAGGTTAGTTAGGTTTAAGTAGTTCTAAGTTCTAGGGGACTGATGACCTCAGCAGTTAAGTCCCATAGTGCTCAGAGCAATTTGAACCAGACTGAAGCGCCAAGTACCGCTCGGCCACAACGGCCGGCTGTTGTATGTGGGAACAGTATTGTCACATTTGTAAAAGCCTTACTTTTATGGGATAGTTTTTGTAATTCCAAAAAAAGACTGCAGCACTTACATAGCGAATGCTATCATTTCAAAATGAAGTAAGAAAATATGTAAAATTTCTATTACAGGGCTGACTGGAGGTGAAAGTCTAAAGTGTTCCTACAACACTCTTGCCTACTATTATACTACAGGAGCAAGTGTTTTGTAACGCACCGCTCCGCGCACGTTTCTCGAAATGGAATTCCACTTCAGACGCCCCTACATGTTGATACAAGAATATCGTCAATTACGATTACAATGCGCATGGGATTATTGAGATTGGAGCGTGGATAAATGGAAACGTATTACCTGGTCGGATGAATCACGTTTCTTGCTCCACCAGACGAATGGTCATATCCAGATATGCCGTCACCCATGCAAACAGATGTTACAAACACGAACTGCGCCAGCGACACAGGCTAGAGGGTGCTGTGGGGCACATGCAGCTGCGCTTCCACGGGACCTGTGGTAGACGTCGGAGGTAATTTGGAATGTGTGGACTACGTGAACCTTACTGCAGACAACCTGCGTCATTTCACATTTGATATCTTCCCCAGTAGCGATGGTATGCTTCAGCAGGATAGCAGTCCGTGTCACAAGGCCAGAATCATGATAGAGTGGTGTGAGGATGTGGTAGTTAACTGACACTGAGGTCATGAGTAGTAAATCTGTCTTGTATCAACCTGATGGAATGCACCTGGGCCGCTATCGGCACCCAGCTCCGCGTCCGTCCTTTAAGGGAATTGCATGGCCTATACGTAACCATCTGGTGCCACATACTTCGGTAAACCTACAAAGCACTTGTGGAATTCATGACACGCAGATTCCCTGGCATACTGCCCTACAAAGCTGGGCCAACACAATAGTACACATATGGTCATAATGTTTTGGCTCATCGGTGTACGTTTTTATACACTCTCTTTTCTTAAATGTTTGCTCAATGTTGTGGCAATCAGTCAAGTGAGGGGGTAAGATATCAGATATATAGATAATTATCCTATAAAATTATGAGTCAAAAATCGTTCAGTGTTGTGGCAATCGATCAAGTGAGGGGGTAAGATATCAGATAGATAATTATCCTATAAAATTATGAGTCAAAAACGATTCTGTGCTCTGAGTCCTGTAATAGTAGGGAACTACATTTAACAGGTGTTGACTAATTGTGAAAGTTATTCAATTTAACCAATACTTATTTGTCTTAAAGCACTCTTATGCGCCCTAATTAGTCTCCCCATACCTCCGAACTATCAGTTTAATAAGTCATGGTTGCAAAATACTAACTAGAATTCCTAACAGAAGACTGAAAGACCGGTAGAAGCCGACCTCGGGGAATGTCAGTTTAAGTTCCGGAGAACTTTAGGGAAAAGCAAGGCAATAGATTATGGATTAAGGAAGGCAAACCTACATTTATAGCATTTGTAGACAGAAAAGTTTTGGCAATATTTACCAGAATATTCTCTTTGTAATTCTGTAGGTAGCCGGGGTAAAATACAGGGAGTGAAACGGTATTTACAACTTGTACAGAAACCAGATGGAAGCTGTGAGGCGAGGAGCATGAAAGGGAAGCAGAAGTTGCGAATGAAGGTAAGACATGGCTGTGGCCTATCCCCGATGTTAATCGTACACCGAGCAAAGCAGTAAACATTTGGGGTAGAAATTAAAGTTCAGGTAGAAGAAATAAAATCTTCGAGGTACGCCGATGACACTTAAAGCAGTCGATGAGATTTGCTATTTGGGCAGAAAAAAAATGATGGCTGAAGTACAGAGGACATAAAATGTAGACTGGAAATGGCAAGGAAAGCGTTTCTGAAAAAGATAAATTTGTTAACATCAAGTGTAGATTTAAGTGATAGGAAGTCTTTTCTGGAAAGTATTTGTAAGGAGTGTAGCAACATATGGAAGTGAAACATGGACGATAAGCAGTTTAGACTAGAAGAGAATAGAATCTGTTGAAATATGGTGCTTCAGAAGGATACTATCAGATGGTGCTTCATTTACTGCATTTTTATATTTTCTCCTTTCAGCAATTAAATTCCGTATTTCTTCTGTCACCCAAGGATTTCTACTAGCCCTCGTCGTTTTACCTACTTGCTCCTCTGCTGCCTTCACTACTTCATTCCTCAAAGCTACCCATTCTTCTTCTACTGTATTTCTTTCCCCCATTCCTGTCAATTGTTCCCTCATGCTCTCCCTGAAACTCTGTACAACCTCTGGTTTAGTCAGTTTATCCAGGTCCCATCTCCTTAAATTCCCACCTTTTTGGAGTTTCTTCAGTTTTAATCTACAGGTCATAACCAGTAGATTGTGGTCAGAATCCTCATCTGCCCCTGGAAATGTCTTACAATTTAAAACCTGGTTCCTAAATCTCTGTCTTACCATTATACACTCCTGGAAATGGAAAAAAGAACACATTGACACCGGTGTGTCAGACCCACCATACTTGCTCCGGACACTGCGAGAGGGCTGTACAAGCAATGATCACACGCACGGCACAGCGGACACACCAGGAACCGCGGTGTTGGCCGTCGAATGGCGCTAGCTGCGCAGCATTTGTGCACCGCCGCCGTCAGTGTCAGCCAGTTTGCCGTGGCATACGGAGCTCCATCGCAGTCTTTAACACTGGTAGCATGCCGCGACAGCGTGGACGTGAACCGTATGTGCAGTTGACGGACTTTGAGCGAGGGCGTATAGTGGGCATGCGGGAGGCCGGGTGGACGTACCGCCGAATTGCTCAACACGTGGGGCGTGAGGTCTCCACAGTACATCGATGTTGTCGCCAGTGGTCGGCGGAAGGTGCACGTGCCCGTCGACCTGGGACCGGACCGCAGCGACGCACGGATGCACGCCAAGACCGTAGGATCCTACGCAGTGCCGTAGGGGACCGCACCGCCACTTCCCAGCAAATTAGGGACACTGTTGCTCCTGGGGTATCGGCGAGGACCATTCGCAACCGTCTCCATGAAGCTGGGCTACGGTCCCGCACACCGTTAAGCCGTCTTCCGCTCACGCCCCAACATCGTGCAGCCCGCCTTCAGTGGTGTCGCGACAGGCGTGAATGGAGGGACGAATGGAGACGTGTCGTCTTCAGCGATGAGAGTCGCTTCTGCCTTGGTGCCAATGATGGTCGTATGCGTGTTTGGCGACGTGCAGGTGAGCGCCACAATCAGGACTGCATACGACCGAGGCACACAGGGCCAACACCCGGCATCATGGTGTGGGGAGCGATCTCCTACACTGGCCGTACACCACTGGTGATCGTCGAGGGGACACTGAATAGTGCACGGTACATCCAAACCGTCATCGAACCCATCGTTCTACCATTCCTAGACCGGCAAGGGAACCTGCTGTTCCAACAAGACAATGCACGTCCGCATGTATCCCGTGCCACCCAACGTGCTCTGGAAGGTGTAAGTCAACTACCCTGGCCAGCAAGATCTCCGGATCTGTCCCCCATTGAGCATGTTTGGGACTGGATGAAGCGTCGTCTCACGCGGTCTGCACGTCCAGCACGAACGCTGGTCCAACTGAGGCGCCAGGTGGAAATGGCATGGCAGGCCGTTCCACAGGACTACATCCAGCATCTCTACGATCGTCTCCATGGGAGAATAGCAGCCTGCATTGCTGCGAAAGGTGGATATACACTGTACTAGTGCCGACATTGTGCATGCTCTGTTGCCTGTGTCTATGTGCCTGTGGTTCTGTCAGTGTGATCATGTGATGTATCTGACCCCAGGAATGTGTCAATAAAGTTTCCCCTTCCTGGGACAATGAATTCACGGTGTTCTTATTTCAATTTCCAGGAGTGTATAATCTATCTGAAATCTGTCAGTATCTCCAGGCTTCTTCCATGTATACAACCTTCTTTTATGATTCTTGAACCAAGTGTTAGCTATGATTAAGTTATGCTCTGTGCAAAATTCTACGAGGTGGCTTCCTCTTTCATTTCTTACCCCCAATCCATATTCAACTACTACGTTTCCTTCTCTCCCTTTTCCTACTGTCGAATTCCAGTCACCCATGACTATTAAATTTTCGTCTCCCTTCACAATCTGAATAATTTCTTTTATTTCATCATACATTTCTTCAATTTCTTGGTCATCTGCAGAGCTAGTTGGCATATAAACTTGTACTACTGTAGTAGGCGTGGGCTTTTATTTATCGTACAGAATTATGTAAACAATGCCATCATCAACTGGAGGATGTTGTTCTTGGTATCTGATTTAAAGTTTGGAAATTCTTAGAAAAATAAATATACTGCACTTAATTTTCTAAATATTTGAAAGTAGTAGATATTAAAAATCTGGTTTCCTAAGTTGTACCAGAAGGTGGATAAATTGTACCATCCTTATAAACTATGTCCCTGAGCTTAAAGATATAAACTATGTCCCTGAGCTTAAAGATATGTATTAGTCTAAGTTTAAGATTTTAGTTCTTACATCACAATTTTCAGGTACTGCAATGTTACTTTTTCACCCCTTCGCCCACCCATGCGCACTTTGCATGAATCCACATTTTCAATTTCATACGTCAACAATTTTTAACCATTCGGTCTTTCTCGCACAAGTCGCCGTACTATCCCTCTGTTGCACGAATAATTTCTGTGGCGGCTTTCCTACAGAGTCTCCAAAACACTCCCTTTTCACAGCTGGAGCT
This sequence comes from Schistocerca piceifrons, assembly GCF_021461385.2. Taxonomy (NCBI): domain Eukaryota; kingdom Metazoa; phylum Arthropoda; class Insecta; order Orthoptera; family Acrididae; genus Schistocerca; species Schistocerca piceifrons. The sequence continues at coordinate 553,130,973 of NC_060143.1, forward strand.
GCTGTTCTAGATTTCTTCTTTTTCCTTCGGTTAGCTTTCTCTTTACATGTACTGCTCCTCAACTCACATGCTGCTTGGTTAGGTATTAATGTTTTTCTTGGAGCTTGCATTATCTACTTCTGGTTCTTGGGTATTTCTTTAGATGGATATGTTCAGTCCACTTTCTACCTTACAAGGCGTCTCCTGCATTGAAATTGTGCGTAAATAGTTTTGTTCTGTAATATAGAACGCAACTTTCCCTATTTCCGATGTGCTTAAACCGAACATCATCTCTTTAAATCTAAGAACATGCTCTTTCACCTCGTTTTCAACTTAGCTGGAAAACACTTTACTGCGGCCAAAGATTTTTATGTTCTTCGTGCATTTTCGTTTTTATTTTCATCAAGCCTCTTCATTGTTAGCTTAATAACATTTTGTGTGAACGGATATACGTTACAGCTGTTGGCATAGTCTGAAACAACATAATTATTTGATTAATAACTTAGGATAGTTAAAGCATTAGAAAGTTCACCATATCATTTCTAAACATTATGTTCCACTAATAATGCTAAACGAATTGTATAAAGCACACTACGGGGGCATGTTTCTTAAACTGTACGGTATAATAAAGGAAATTAATAGCGGTACATTGTAGGCAACGTTGTCATTTTCTCTTTGTCAGTGTCTTACAAACGAGCCACAACGAACACAGATTCTTGACAAAACTAAAGTTATTTCGTGTATATTCACCAATATTACTTATAACAGTAACTTTCTTCGGCATGCACACAAAAAGTTAGATGAAAAGTATAACAATATCAACACTGTCTTCAGACTACCTGTTCCTCAAAACACTGCTCTCACAGATATCAAAATGTCTCCAAGAAGCACGTAATTCGGATAGTACAATAGGTATGTATGGTGTCACCGCCAGACACCACACTTGCTAGGTGGTAGCCTTTAAATCGGCCGTGGTCCGTTAGTGTACGTCGGACCCGCGTGTCGCCACTATCAGTGATTGCAGACCGAGCGCCGCCACACGGAAGGTCTAGTCTGGAGAGACTCCCTAGCAATCGCCCCAGTTGTACAGCCGACTTTGCTTTGGTTCACTGTCTACATACGCTCTCATTTACAGAGACGACAGTATAGTATAGCCTTCAGCTACGTCATTTGCTACGAGCTAGCAAGGCGCCATATTCATTTACTATAATTACTTCAAGAATGTATTCTGAACAGATAATATTGTGAATCATGTACCGTCAAGAGCGACGTTCATCATTAATGGATTGAAGTTAAGTATCAAACTAATTACGTCCGCTTTCTGAACTCTCATTCCTTGTCATGTTCCAGACCTCACGTCAGTATAGTTCTTCCCTTCTCACGCCAGCCTGCGTGAGCTAAAACGCGTGCATTTCGGCCTCCACTCGTAACACGGTGTTGGCTCTTCTGCTTGTAACGCCGGAAATGCATATCCTCCTATTTCCATCTATTGTACTTTCCTTTTTTTCCTTATTTTGTTACCTGAAGATATGACGTTTCTGGTCTTTGTATATCGTAATTGTTTTACTATTTGTATATATATGCATTTATATCGATGTATAATTGTTTTGTTTTGTAAATACTATTTGTATTTTTACGCTGGGTCTTGCCTAGGGAAAACTATGCTATCGAACGAATACATCGATAGGTCGTGTGGAGAACCAAAGTGTTTACGATCTTTGAGAGTGTTAACTCTGCCGCGCGGAGCGCGAGCAGAGAGTCTGGCTGGAGTAGTGCAGTGGAGCAGGTGTGTTGTGTGACGCTCCCGCGAGTTGCCGCGCTTTCGGGGTTTGGCAGCATGTAATTGCGCTCGACTTGCTATGATAGTTTCTGAACGGTGTCGCGGACGGGAAGCATTAGCTGGCGCACATCAAGAGCCTGTTTCGCCTGGTGACCGGGTCGAGAAGAAGGCGCGCCAACATCCAGCTTCTGCAACAGCGACGGCCGACAATGAGTGACTGTCGCCACCTCCTCGATCGACGGCTTCAAACCTTCAGTCAACCAAAAAGGAAGACTGGAAGCACGTAAAGTTTTAGAACTGTATGGCAGATCTCAGCTTTTCAAACTGTTCCATTTTCATAACTAAAATTACAGCAACTTAGCACGAACATTTGTTGCTCATTGTCCCAATTGCATTACCAAGCAAGGTCCCTTCCTTTTCCGGAATGAACCCGAGTGTCGTTGAAATTCAAACGTCAACATTAAAGTAATATCATTCGATTTCACTGCTTTAATTTCAAAGTTCAGTTAAAGTGTTCATAGCTGGCTACAATATTTAGATTACGTAAGCACAAATTAAGAGTGCGAGTTTTGTTACCGTATTTTAGTTTACCTGTGACTGCAGCTCAGCTTGGTACGTACTAAATTTTACTATTGTTAATTGTTCAGAATCATTTAATTCAAGTTCAAAGTTAAATCTCTTATTTCTAAATTGCATAGATTCAAGTAGCTTTTGAAATGATTGTTGAGGTAGTCCAAGACTAACCGTATTTTACTGAATTTCAATGTGCTTCAGAATCAAAGCTCACTATTAATTTCAGTCACTAAATTACCTTTCAATTTTCCGGTTTTATTAATTCTTTTGCTAAATTAAGTCAGAGTGTAGCGAAATTTATTACTTCTGATAAACTTTCAGTTTTCACACAACACATGTCAACCTTCAGTTGCCACGCTTTTAGTGCTAATTATATGTGCAATAAGCTTTCTTTTTCAGTTATTATAGTAGTTGTCCATAGGACTGGCGACCGTAATGTTCCCCAAATCTCAAATATCTAATTAACGCCAATTAATTGTTAACGTGACGACCGCTCAATTCCTTTCTTTATTAATTTTACCCTTTTCTCAAAATTAATTTCCACCAATTTCATTTGCATTTTTCCTTTCATTTAGATGTGACCCTTTCCTCCCTCTCTCCCTCTTTACCGACAGATTAACTTCGGTGACGATTGCTTTTCACAAATTTCCATTAGGTACACGCGGTTTAATTTTTCACTGTCATTAAGGTCGATAAGTGAGGGGGAGGTTACATGCTAACACAAAAGTATGAATTTTATGGTAGCGCAAATTAGGAGATGGTAAAATGTAAGAATCTTTCCCCTGTTTTATTGCAAGAAAGACGATGTAGTCCTCGCTAAACCCTGTCGGTAAATTTAAGGAACATGTATTCGCAGAAGACTGCGCCCATTATGCTGTGACCAACGTACATCTTGCGTAGGGATTATGAGAAAAACTTGAAAGGAATTACACACATTATAAGCATTTTTTGTGGAGCATCACTGAAAAACAGTGCCGGCCGGAGTGGCCGTGCGGTTCTAGGTGCTACACTCTGGAACCGCGAGACCGGTACGGTCGCAGGTTCGAATCTTGCCTCGGGCATGGATGTTTGTGATGTCCTTAGGTTAGTTAGGTTTAAGTAGTTCTGAGTTCTAGGGGACTGATGACCTCAGAAGTTGAGTCCCATAGTGCTCAGAGCCATTTGAACCAACTGAAATACAGTAAAGCATTTTATGGATCTTGCAGGGCTTTGATTCATGCGGCGTTCAGAGGGCAGACCGTCAGCCGAGAAACCTTTCATAAAAATTTTATTGGACGGAACCCTTATTGCCGGTATTCAGACCGCGTAATACGTTGTAGCTGTGCCACCATTACACTCAGTACTTCAGCATTTAGACGAATGACGCCGTAAAAATTTAGGCAACAAGCGGTTTCGATTGGAAGACATTGCATGCACACAATGCGCTGTTTACCGCTGGATCCCAGGCGTACACGTGGCAGGACAACTCTACCAGAAGCAAGACTTCCTCCTTGAACTGCGCAGCCCACGGTGTTGCCAGATTGTACAGATAGCCGATTTGTTCCACGTCGCGGTCGGCGCGGACTTGGAATTTGGTTCTTTTGTGCAAGGCTGTACTTCATCTATTAGGCAAATTATATCGTCTTCATATCTCTACCCATATTATTTTGTACTGTTTTGGTATTACAATTTTGTCAGAGATCTGCTTTTCTATCAGCCAGATGGCCACTGACTGGGGATCCCCTAGGTAGTCCATCTTCTTCAGAGTAAAATTTGTTGTTGAATGTGAAGTAGTTTTGCTCTGTGATGAGCCTGAGTATGGGTGACGATGCTTGTATGTCATAGGAATGTTTCCTTGTAGTTGGAGGTTTCTTTCTATGATGATGGTTTCGTCTGCTGGAATGCGTGTGCATATGGAAATTATGTCAAATGAAATTAATGATGGTGTGTTAGGCACGTTTTCGTTTTGTATTTTCTCTATTAAGTCATTTGAGTTTTTTAGACTTCTGTCTTCAGTGTGTTTGTATATTGTCTGTAGCAGTGTCTGTGTGTGTGTGTGTATGTTCGTAAAGTTTATGAATGGACATGTAGGAATTCCAGGTTTGTGAACTTCAGGCAATGATATTACAGTGGGGGTCCTGGAGGTTTTCTGTATCATCCTTTTAATCTCTGTGTCCATAAAAATTGTTTCTATGTTTTTCTGAGTTTTCTGTAAGATTCTTTGGTATTGATTTATTGGATCACTAGGTAATTCTGTGATGTTGTTGCTCTGGATGAATTCTAATGTTTTGTCGATGAATTCCTGTCCTTTTATGTCTATTATCAAATTACCCTTGTCGACTTTATGATAATGACGTTTTCTTGCATTAATTTTTTCTGTAGTTCTCTGTAGGTTTATTCTTCAGTTGTCATTGTGTTTTCTTTTATAGTGCTTTTGATCTCTTTGATTATGATTCTTATTTTCTCAGCAACTAGCTCTCTTGTTAGATTTGCATTGAATTCAGGTTTGTTTAGTTTTTCTTATTGCTTTGTGATATGATCAGGTTCCATTATGATATTCTCCATTGTCCTGTTGACACCATTGTGTTTATGTTATTTTTGGGATCCTTTTCAAGCAGGCTGCTCTCTTGTTCAGACAGTTTTATATCTGTTGGGTTACTCACTTCTTTTTGTAAAAGGTGTGTTTGTTGTATTGTGATTGATTGGTGTTTGTGTGATTTATCATTTCAGTGAGTTTCTTTTGTTGTATTGTATATTTTCTTTCAATTATGGTATCTGTGTATGTTCTAACTCTGTGTATTAATTCATCAAAAACGATGGGTACTTTATGTGATTTGCTAGTTCTGTATGCAATCTGTCTAGTTCTCTGTTCAGCTCTTGTTTTTTGGAACACAAAGATCGGATTTATTGCTTCATCCACATGATTTCAGCATTACGTTTTGTCTGTTGTGCTGCAGATGACATTTTCCTCAATCAGATATAAAAGCAAATTTTTAAGAAAATAATAATATCAAAACAGTACAAAATAATATATTGGTACAGATATGTAGACGATATAATTTGCCTACTAGATGAATCACAGTCTCACTTAAAACAACTCCATGAGTCCATAAACACCATCAACCCAGAAATATAGTTCACCACTGAAACACAAACGGATGAAAAACTTAATTTCTAGATCTCACCATACACAAGAGAAACAACAAACATGAGTTCATAATTTACAGGAAACCCAAAATCACCAGCACCATTATTCATAACCAATCCAATTACCCCATATCATCCCATAACTCACAAAGCTACGGATATTTAGTACACAGACTGAACAAAACACCCATGAACAAACATGATTACACACAAGTGCTGAAGACAATAAAGCAAGTTGCACAGCAGAATGGGTATGATGCAAAGAGAGTACATAAAATAAACCACAATATACGGAAACAGGTAACACATTTTCATGAAACATACACACAAACAAACACAACACAACATAGAAATAATCAATAGACAGTCAGCAACAAATAGCACATAATGACTTACAACAACTAAGTCACACACAGGGTGAGCAATATACTAAAGAAACAAGGACTCAAGATAGTATACAAAACCAACACACTATAAAACAGACTTGGAAGAAATACCGCCAACACCGACAAATACACCCATCTGGTATATACCAACTGACTTACAACTGCTGTCAACCTGTATAAGTTGGTCAAACATGCAAGAATTTCAGTACCAGCTACACAGAACGTCTCAAAACACTGAAAAGCAATAGTTCACACTCACCATTCGCAGATCACCTGACATCCAGAATCACCATCCAAAAAACACTGAAACTGACAAACATTCTAAAAACCAGTAACAACCTATACCAAAAGTTAATAGAAAAACTACAACATCCAAAAACCAGTAACCCAAGGAAAGAAAGTACTAAATGAATATACATCATTGTGCAATAAAACCCTCTTTGCCACAACTGAAGCACTATATGAATAATACTCACATTAAAACATCGCATGATCGGCCCCTAGAACGAAATTTCCCCTCTCCGCCATACTGCACAACAGTCACTCTAGATGCCTTTCCACATGAACGTCCCTCATCCTCACTGCCCTGAACACATACACACACACACACACACACACACACACACACACACATATATATATATATATATATATATATATATATATATATATATATATATATATATACACCAAACACAATAAACGCCAACAACACTCCAAACCTGCGCGCCCCACCCAGACAAACATGCCACGAAAGAAATTAATACTACACACTCACAACAACACGTAACGGCGGCGAAAATAGTGTGCAAGTTCGAAAAACAGCAGAAAATGCCTGTGAAACGACAAAAGTGGTAGAAATTAACGTATTACCATACCACAAACAACGGAGACAAACACCACGACATAAATATAACACGATGCATACTCATTTTAGTTCGGAAATGCATAATAAACAAAAATAAAAATTACATTTCGCTGTTTGAAGATGACAATTGTACATTGTGAAGCAGACTTACAGCTATTAAAATAAACATTCAACAGCGTCATGTAAGGTAACTAAATACGTCCACCCTTTTTGCAAATAAGCTATAAAACCAGAAATTTTGACATATTTTAATGAAAAACACACACTGCATCAGCCCAGTAATACATGCCTCAACTGTGAACTGTAAACAAATCATGTATAATATTTGATAGCAATCACTTCATTCAGAAATGTAAATACTTTGTACTAAAGGTTTTGTCTAAACGTTAATATATAATAACTTTACAGAAAGGAAATTAAAGTGACCCATTGAAGATAGCGCAAAAGTGCTGAAGCATGTTTTGGTAAAACAAAACTACGGAGGTGTCTTGCATTAGCGGAATTCCTCATCAAACTCTTCTAGCAAGCAAGTAAATAAGAACTGCAACACCACAAGATGAATAGATAAAGTTTGAAATTATATCTTAAGTTTGTAACGCTAACCGAGCTAGCATACCTTCTTGCTGAAAAAGTCAACAGCAGTGGCTGATCTGGCCTAGCTCCCCAGATACGTAAATGATTCAGTTACGCAACGCATTGAACGATGTGAATAGAATGGCCCTGGAAAATCTGTCTTAAGATTTAAAACTAAATGGAAGTTCCCTCTGACTTTTTAATTTAAGTGCGTTTGGAACCTGGAAGTTCTCAGTGACTATATTTTTTTCGATTCTTGAAAGAAGGTACAACAGTCATTCACATCTTGTGTTTATTAATTAGCATATCTAGATTTCGGTCACTGAGTAACCATCTTCAGCGTTAGAGGTAATGGAGAGAACACAAGAGAATAGAATACCATACATGTTAATACTAAAGTAAAATTGTATAAATTTCACATTGACAAATTGAATCCATAATTATTAGAATCGTTGCTCGTACGCACATATATAATCAAGAAAGAAATAATTATGCATTAACTTGAATAATAAATCACAATGTTAGACGAAGCACCAATTTTGAACATTCCAACACGATTAAATCGGAGGTAGACTGATTTGGCAAAGTCTGGTGGGTCATGGGTAGCCAACGTCTCAGCAGGTCATTCTCGCAAATCCATAACTGTGTGGACGAGTGTTCGTTGATTAGCCCCATCGTGCCAGGAAGTCATGTGAAATCTACGTGCAAAAGACGGTATGTTGGATAAGCCCTCGAATCACTGCCAGCATCGAGTCTAAGTTTAGAAGCAATGGACCGATAAAAAGGCCTAACTGTTTTTCTACCAGGGCAGCCTACTCTGCGAGAGAGTCTCACGTAGGTTATGAGTTGGAGCATTGTGTTCTGCACACGTTGGAGTCTCTTGCCAGCCATTAATCATTCAACCGACGTGTTATCTGCTGAACCTCAAAAGCTGAAGTATGGCCTCGTCTTCATCCATTTCCGCGTTCTCCTATTCTGTCCAAAAAATCTTTCCTCAGTTCTCTGCACAGAACATGCGCAAAAGAATAGTCCGTCTGTCAGAAGGCTTCGTTAAACATTGTTCAATGATATATTTTCTTGAAACAGCCCAACTTGGCAAAAGTTTCGTCAGTTATCCAATGGGCTTCCTTCGGCACATACAAGTCTGAGAAAGCCGAGCACAAAACTCCCGCTTCTCAGATATTTCTTTACGTCACTCAGTGGGCTGTTTTCCCCTGTCCGAAATTTCTACAAAACTGTATCTTGAACTACCACCTACAAATATTTTTGTATAATAGAAAATGGTATTCCTTCCTGCTTGGGAAGAGACACGGATTTAGTGGGAAGGTGGAGCGGACTGGTTTTACATTGAAACTCGAAGACTCCTTATTACAAAAGTTTATTAATTTCCAATAGCCCAGCAAACTTTTTTATACATTGGCTGAGCAGTCAGCACCGTGTCTTACCATTTCGTTTATTTGCCTAAGGCGAGTGTTAGTTTCTTCCTTTATTTAAGGTCCTGCGATCATTACTTAATCAGTTCAATCTTGCACTGAAATCCTTTGGTTTTGTTTTATAAACCTCACTTACGAGATCTTATCCAAAGACAATACCCATAAAATGTAAGCAATATTATAAAGCAATTTTTTATTGTCCTCCATTGAAAAAAGTGCATTTCAGTCCCTTAAGCTGAAATTAAAAACATATTCAGACAATACCAGAAGACACTTCTTTTACAGTAATCTATACACTAACAGTTCCAGAGGTCAGTTGCCATCAAACTTCCACTGTTTGTATCAGTCTACTAAAAGAATTTTGAGAGCATTTGATAAGAATTTAAGCAAAGCTCACGCAGAAAATAATCAGCTTAAGTTCTCACGCGACCATTTACAGTTAGTTAACCAAATTTAACGCAATTTATAAAATTCAGTTTACCAAAAACAGTTACCAACATATTAACTTAACACTCTCCACAATTTCCTGTAATTAGTACACTGTGCCAATACACACAGACCTCAAACAAGAAAAATACCAGTGTACTACACTGAAGTGCCAAAGAAACTGGTATACCTGCCTAATGCCGTGTAGAGTCCCACGAGCACGCAGAAGTGCCGCAACACGACGTGGCATGGACTCGACTAATGTCTGAAGTAGTGCTGGTGGGAATTGACACAATGAATCCTGCAGGGATGTCGGTAAATCCGTAAGAGTACGAGTGGGTGGAGACCTCTTCTGAACAGCTCGTTGCAAGGCAACCCAGATATGCTCAATAATGCTCATGTTGGGGTTGTTTGAGGCCCAGCGGAAGTGTGTAAACTCAGAACAGTGTTTTTAGAGCCACTCTGTAGCAATTCTGGACGTGTGGAGTGTCTCATTGCCCTGCTGGATTTCCCAAGTCCGACGCAATACATAGTGGACGTGAATGGATGCAGGTGATCAGACAGGATGCTTACGTACGTGTCGCCTATCAGAATCGTATCTAGACATATCAGGGGTCCCATATCACTCCAACTGCACACGACCCACACTATTACAGAGCCTACACCAGCTTTAACAGTACCCTGCTCACATGCAGGATCCATGGACTCATGAAGTTGTCTCCATACCCGTACACGTCCGTCCGCTCGATAAAATTTGAAACGAGACTCGTCCGACCAGGCAACATGTTTCCAGTCAGCAACAGACCAATGTCGGTGTTGATGGGTCCAGGAGAGGCGATAGCTTTGTGCCTTGCAGTCATCAAGGGGTACGAGTTGGTGTTTGGCTCCGAAAGCCCATATCGATGACGTTTCGTTGAATGGATCGAACAGTTGTTGATGGCCTAGCGTTGAAATCTGCAGCAATTTTCGGACGAGTTGCACTTCTGTCACGTTGAACGATTCTCTTCAGTCGTCGTTGGTCCCGTTCTTGCAGGGTCCTTTTCCTGCTGCAGCGGTGACGAAGATTTGATGCTTTACCGGATTCCTGATATTCACATTACACTCGTGAAATGGTCGTACGGGAAAACACCACTTCATCGCTACCTCGGAGATTCTGTGTCCCATCGCTCGTGCGCCGACTATAACACCACGTCCGAACTCACTTAAAACTTGATAACCTGCCATTGTAGCAGCTGTAACCCATCTAACATCTGCGCCAGACACTTGTTGTCCTATGTAGGCGCTGCCGACCTTAGCGCCGTATTCTGCCTGTTCACATATCTCTGTATTTGAATATGTATGAGTTTCTTTGGCGCCTCAGTGTAGATACTATATGAAAGAGAAACGTTTTAAGTAAAAATCTCTGAAAGGGTACTCTAATAAACTTATGGATCGACATAAGCTATTGATTTTCAATACATATATTTATGTACTCAAGCCGCAGTTTAACCTTGTCAACAAAAAAATGGAGAAGCTCGTGACCAATTTACTTCAAAATAGTGTAACAAAACGTTCAGACCAGCATAGGTTACACATAACTCAAATATGTATGGCATATAAGTATACATACACTCTGTAAATGGAAATGGTTGTTAACAATAAATTAGAAGAATTCTTAACGAAACTAAATTCAAATGGATCTGAGCACTATGGGACTTAACTTCTGAGGTCATCAGTCTCCTAGAACTTAGAACTACTTAAACCTAACTAACCTAAGGACATCACACAAATCCATGCCCGAGGCAGGATTCGAAACTGCGACCGTAGTGGTCGCGCGGTTCCAGACTGAAGCGCCTTGAACTGCTCGGCCACTCTGGCCGGCTTACTTAACGAAACTGCCTCATATTTTTGCATGAGACTTTAGCAAACGTACTGATGAACATATGCTACCTAGTGAGATATACTTAGTATATAAATATATATCTATACTTTAAAGAGACATATTGTTAGGAAAATTATCGAAAAATTCTTGACCAATCTTCATCAAACTTTCACATGATTCTCTCATAAACGTTCCGACGGACATAGTCTACATACTTTTAATGTATATTGTAAATAAATATTACATAAAGGGGAAACGTAATTAGCAAAACCTCGAAATGTTTCCGACTGATTTACTTCAAATTTTTATGTGGTACTCTAATAAGCATTTGCACGGACTTAGATTCCCCTTTTTTTTAAATACGTGTAGTATATAAAATATATATCTATACTACTATGTAAAAGTAAGTCGGCAGTTAACATTGTCACCAAAAATCTCCAATACTTTTTGAGTGACTTACTTGAAATTTCTACATGATACCCTAACAAATGGTCAAATGGACATAGGCTACATATTTATTTAATACGTACTGGTTTACTTCAAATTTTTACATGATACTTTAACTAGCATTCAGACATATAGGATGCAAATTTTTGTAATATAGGTAGTATATATCTATGCTAGTATATTGTATACAGACTAGTCTTAGTTTAAAGTTGTTACCAAAGATCTCGAAAAGTTTTTGTGATGGACTTAGTTTTCAGTACACATACACACACACACACACACACACACACACACACAGACACACACACAGCAAACATCTCGAGATGTTCTTGACAGATTCAGTTCAAATTTTTATATGATACTCTAATATATTTTTTATGGACATAGAAGAAATATTTCTTTAATATGACTAGTACATAAATGTATATATAATACATGAAGAAAAAATGTTGTTAGCTAAAAGCTCAAAAAGTTGTTGACCGATTTACTTCAAATTTTTACTGTATACTCTAATAAATATTCGGACAAACAATGCTACATAAATATATATGTAATACGTGAGGTGGGGAAAAGTTGTTAGTACTTATCTCGAAAAGTTCTCGACCATTTTTTTCCTATTTTCACACGATATTCCAATAAAGTATTGTACAGACATAGGCTGCATATTTTTTAAATATACATGATGTATAAATATGTTTGTAATACATAAAGGGAAAACATTGTGAACAAAAGTTTGAAAGGTTCTTGACCAATTTATTTGAAATTTTTACATGATGCTGTAATAAATATTTGGACAGACATAGGCTATTCATACATACAAAACACTCTTTAGCAAAAGTCTGAAAAACTTCTTGGCCTATTTAATTCAAATGCTTGCCTGACACTGTAATAAAAATTCAGGTCGACATGAGCTACATATTTTAAATATATTTGATCAATAAATGAGAAATGCAGTGTGCACAAATCTCGAAAAGTTCTTGATCGATTCATCTGAAAGTTTTACACAATGCTCTGATAAACTTTTGGGCAGACACTATTTTTGTAATTCTTTTGGTATGTAAATGTATATTTTTATATGATGTTGTAATAAAAATTTGGACAGACTATACACACACAAAAAGGTGGTTAATAAAAGTTTGAAAACTTCTTGGCCTATTTAATTAAAATTTGTACATGACACTGTAACAAATGTTCAGATCGACATAATGTACATGTTTTAAATATATATGGTAAATAAATATATTTTTATTATATAAAGGGGAAATATAGTAAGCAAAATTCTCAATAAGTTCTTGACCGATGTATTAGAAATTTTTACACAATGCTCTGATAAACTTTTGGGCAGACACTGGCTGTATATTTTTTTAATATATGTAGTGCATAAGTAAATATATATAAAGGGGAATGTTGTTAGCAAAGATTTCGACAAGTTTTTTACCGTTTTACTTAAAGCTTTTATAAGATACTTTATTAACATTCTGATGGAAATTGGCCATATGTTTTACCTAGACAACAATAAACAAATTTTCTGTTTAAACTGTATGCAAAATAGAAAATGCAGATTCGTTTTTTTCTCATAGTTAGTTTTAACTTACATATAAGGGCATTTAAAGCATTAGACAACATATGGCCTTTCTCCTTTTTATATAATTTTAAAGAAATTGTATACGCAGTTGTGTGCAGTTTTATTCTCTTTGTCGAAGCCAGTTTTAAGAGGAAAGAGGGATATTAGGTTTATGGCTTTTCGACTTGTAATTAGAATATTACTATGGAATCTGAATCATCCGCAACTTTGCAATTCCATCTGTTCACAAATTGAAACATTGTCAGTGAAGCTACTGTCCTCAGAGACCCAGCACCTGGAGATGCCTTTCCTGCACACCTTATATTAATGGTCGCAACTGATTTACTCATTCATTTTGGGTGATTCTATTTCCCAAATACGGTTTCGTTTGCAACAACGATGAACAATATTCAAGGTCAGAGAGAGATGGGGAAGAAGAGATTGACAGAAAGGGAGAGGGGGAGAAAATGGCCAGACAGGTAAGAAGGAGACGGACAGGGAGAGGGGTGAGGAGGAGATGGACAGTGAAAGAGATGAGGGGGAGGAGATGGATAAGGAGAGGGGCGAGAGGAAGAGATGGACAACGAGAAGGGGGAGAGGAGGTGGGCAGAGAAGGGAGGGAGAAGAAGAGCAGGACGTACTTACAATTCATGTATTTAGCAATTGCGAAGCGTTGCTAGGTTCGCTGGTAGCTACTGTAAGCACCTGCGCCTGTGAGTGGGAGATGCAAGGAGATGGGCGGCTTAGTACGGGCCGTGTTCGTCGGACTGCCGCTTGGCGGTCGCTCTGATTTACGCTTTTTCGGCAGAGGCCGCGCGAGTTTTCAGCAGACGCCGCCGCCCGGCTCGCGTGGCTCCTTTGTTTCCAATTGTTTGCTTATTCCGCTCGGATTGCTGGCGGGCGGCGCCTGTATCTGGATGATTTAGTGGCGCCGTTAGGAGGCAGTTAAGTCGCGGAAATAATTAACAGCAGGAGACAGTTATAAATTGTATAATTATCCCGGTTAGTTTGGTGCTTAAGGCAAGGCGCTGCCAACTAAGTTTGGCGAAACGAGCCGCGCCAGCTCCGGCCGCCGACACGACTCGAGTTACCTTCGCCGCCGGTACACTCCCGCTGTCGCGGCCGCAGTGCAGGGGGCGCTTCTGCCCCACTTCACTGGGCGCCATCCTGCTGATACCCAGAGCGTGCCAGCGCGCGACGTAGGTGATAAAGTTGAAATTACCGTCCTGGAAAAATCAAGCCCCGAACGTTGCACTTCGTGAATGAGATAATTCTTCTCTACATAGTCACTCTGCCACAGTTCAGTTAGGGAGGCTTTAGTCTGCGGATAAGGTAAGCTCCATATTGGCCTCCTCGGCCGCAAGTAGAATAGCTGCCTGGATAACGTACAACGGTTTATTATTCTCGAATCAGAGACATACAAATTTACAGTAGCCATACACATCAATATATATATATATATATATATATATATATATATATATATACAAATTGTATTTATATTACATGTGCCCAGTACTTTGCAACCTCCAAGGCGCTTGGAGTGGCTTGCAGATCAATCTTCGTGCAGGATGTAGGGCACAAAAGGCACTGGAGCTCGTGGCTTGTGATTTGTTCTTGTCCACAATCACAGGACGTACCTTCTGTTATGAAGCCCCAACTCTTCAGGTTGTCTCTGGATCGTGCAACTCCTGATCGTAATCTGTTTAAAGATTTTCACACTAGCCAGCTCTCGTTGTGTCCAGGTGGTAGTTTTTTCAGCTTCTGGCGTCTGCAGGTGAGGCGTCGACTTCTTCCAAAACTCCAGCCTTGCCTTCTCTGGTGAAATGGTGAGCTTCTCGGATGTTCTCAGGAAGCTCTTTCGCGATCTCAGCCGTTGCTGTGGTGGATTATGTCCGTGCAGTGGATGGGCACTGTCCTGTTCCACTTTCAGTCTCTCCTTGTTGGCAGCCACTGTTCTGCGTATCCATGGTGGCGCTATTCCAGCCAGGCAGTAGAGCTTATCAGTTGGGGTAGGTCTTAAGCAACCTGTGATCAACCTGCAGGTTTCGTTGAGAGCAATGTCTACTTGTCTGGCATGACATGACCTGTACCAGACTGGAGAAGCACATTCAGCAGTAGAAAAGCACAGTGCCATTGCAGAACAGCAAATAGTTTGTGGATCTGATCCCCACTGTGTCCCCGCTAGTTTGCGAATTAGGTTGTTTAGAGCGGAGATTTTCATTTTGGTGTTCTTGCAGTGAGTTTTGAATGTCAGAGTTCTATCGAGAGTGACTCCCAAGTACTCAGGTGCGTGATGATGCTGGAGTTGGATGCCTGACCATGCAATATGTAATTCACGATTAGCTTCCTTGCTCCTTAAATGAAAGGCACACACTTGTGTCTTCGAAGGGTTTGGTCTGAGTTAGTTCCGACTGCAGTAGCTTGACAGTGTTCTAAGTGCTGTTGTCAGGTTTCTTTCGACTCTTTCAAAGCATGAGTTCTGCGTAGCAAGGGCTAGGTCATCTGCATATACGAATCCCCTTGTGCCTGGGGTCAATGGCCGGTCGTTGGTATAGATGTTGAAGAGAAGTGGAGCCAAGACGCTTCCCTGACGTAGACCATTTTTCTGCGCTCTCCAGCGACTGCGTTGTCCTTGAAATTCAACAAAAAACCTGCGGTTTTGGAGGAGGGTGCTGAGTAGTCTAACGAGGTGGGCGTTGTTGATCATATTGTATAGTTTTGCATGGAGTAACCGATGATGGACAGTATCATACGCTGCTGTGAGATCCACGAAGACCACGCCCGTTACTTGTCGGGTTTCAAAGCCATCCTCTATAAACTGGGTGAGATTCAAAAGTTGGCCTGTGCAGCTTCTGTTTGGTCGAAATCCTGCTTGTTCGGGTATGAGAAGAGGGTCTATTACTGGTAGGATTCTATTCAGAATCATACGTACGAACAGTTTATAAAGGTGACTCAAAAGGCTAACTGGTCTGAAATTCTTGACGTACAACGGTGAAAGAGTGGGAACAGTGGGTACTGTACCGCGTCCCTGGGAAGCCAAAAGGCCCGGCTTTTCCTTGCACTCAGGGTCGAGTACACTGGCAACTTTTTTCTTATCCTGTTGCGTTAGATAGGATAGCATTTATTCATTTATGTCCCGCTTTGGAGAGGTTGTGGAGGTCCTCTCGGCTCTGCAAACCTACTTCGTCAGGTATGTATCAACTGAAGGGGGTATTAATCTTACAGAGTAAGCGTGATCTGGGATTCTCAGATAACTAGTGGTATCTCATCGAGACTCAATACGTTCTGCCGTCCGAACAAGACACGGCCAGAGCAAAACCTCCAGAGGCGCAAAGATGTGAGCTGGTCCCAGTGCCATAGAGACTCGCCACTAGCGCGAGTTACACCAGCGCCACGGCCAGCGCTGAGGATGACGTCATCGGCTCCGCCTCGGCGAATTGACGGCCGAGTACAATCCGTCAATGACCGGACGACAACGAACAGAAACCTATTCGGAAGACAGAGGAGCAGCTCTCGAACACTTTATTAGAGATCATCGTCGAGGTCTGACAGACGGGGAAAGTCGTTTAACGAACTCTTAGCAGTGAACAGACAGTTGCTGTAAATTGCATTTGCTATGTACTATGAGCAGCAATAAATGAAACAAAAGAAAAATTCGGAGTAGGTATTAAAATCCGTGGAGAAGAAATAAAAACTTTGAGGTTTGCCGATGACATTGTAATTCACTCAGAGACAGCAAAGGACTTGGAAGGGCAGTTGAATGGAATGGACAGTGTCTTGAAAGGAGGGTATAAGATGAACATCAACAAAAGCAAAATGAGGAGAATGGAATGTAGTCAAATTAAGTCGGGTGATGCTGAGGGAATTAGATTAGGAATTGAGACACTTCAAGTAGTAAAGGAGTTTTGCTATTCGGGGAGCAAAATAACTGATGATGGTCGAAGTAGAGAGGATATAAAATGTAGACTGGCAATGGCAAGAAAAGGTTTTCTGAAGAAAAGAAATTTGTTAACATCGAGTAAAGATTCAAGTGTCAGGACATTGTTTCTGAAAGTATTTGTATGAAGTGTAGCCATGTATGGAAGTGAAACATGGACGATAAATAGTCTGGACAACAAGAGAATTGAATCTTTCGAAATGTGATGCTACAGAAGAATGCTGAAGATTAAATTGGTAGATCACATAACTAATGAGGAGGTATTGAATAGAATTGGGGAGAAGTGGAGTCTGTAGCACAACTTGACAAGATGAAGGGACCAGTTGGTAGGACATGTTCTGAGGCATCAAGGGATCACCAGTTTAGCATTGGAGGGCAGCGTGGAGGGTACAAATCGTAGAGGGAGACCAAGAGATGAATACACTAAGCAGTCTCAGAAGGATGTAGGTTGCAGTAGGTACTAGAAGATGAAGAAGCTTGCACAGGATAGAGTAGCATGTAGAGCTGCAACAACCAGTCTCAGGACTGAATACCACAACAACAACAACATGTACTGAGAAGTTTACGTACAATTATTTGCAATTAGCCAATAACGGCCTTTTTTGTCTTGTATTACAAACAGTGTTACAGAATTCGTAATTTCAACAGGTCACAAAGATAAGCAAACCTTTTTAACTCATTTGCGTGACTTGGTTGCTAATTTGTTGGAGTGTTGTAGAACCTTCGTTCTCCTATCCTGTTATCTAACCCTGGGGCACAGCTGTGTAATAATGGCAGGAACGAATTGTCTTAGCGGTTTACTGCACAAGAATCCATTTCACGAACTCACACACTCAGCCTACCGTAACAACAGTGGCAACTCGGCCTCCACAGCAGAGCGACAAGGCCTTTACAAAACTGGTGACGAGGCTTTACAAAACAATAATTTGGCCGAAGGTTTGAGAACGTTTCCGAATCGCTTCATCGATGGTGTCCCTGTTCGTCTCGGCATGGGAAGTCACAGTCGTGGTGTGTCAGTGCACGTGCAGTATCCAGTGTCCTGCAGGACCTGCTTCTTTTTGCGTCGTGTGGGGCTGTCTAGCCCCCACACCGACGTTCCGTAGAGATAAGTTTCCTTTAATTTACGTCTATGGTCACAAACGTTTTGTTAACAGATTACCGGTTTCGGTCTTTAATGACCATCATCATATCTGTTTCATAAAAACAAAGTCCCAATGTACTGCAGCCATAGTGGCATCGTCAAATGTTAAATGCGGAATCAGCACCAGCATCGTCAAACACATATAAATACGAGTAACATCACATGCACTATTCTTATGAAGAGCAGGAAAGCATGTGGACCAGAGGTAAATTTCAAAATATGCCAGTTCCTTTTGTGATTTTAGAGTATTACATTTAGTTAATGAATGTTGACACTGGTGTAAAGTACCGAACTCTTGGAAAGCATCAGAAGTGATAGCAATTTGTAAAAATGGACAAAGATACAACCAGTACAGATGAGCTCTTCGCCTAAACTCAGCCTATAGAATATGTGTAAAAATAGTCAACAACCTTATAAAAACCATATCAGATATTCTACTATTAGAAGAACAAGTGGTTTCCGGAAAGGTTGTTCATGCAGTGATAATATGTTTACTATGAAACAATTTCAGAGACGATGAGAAATCAATTTAGAGACATCTATAGTTTCTGCTGACTTCGAAAGAGATTTAGACAGTATGAAGAGGAAGAAACTATGGGACATTATGACTAAAGCTTAATACCCGACTCATGTCATTGGAACTATAAAATGTTTGTACAAGGACGCAAAAATAACAAAACGAAGAAATCACTACCAATAAGTAATTGTACAAGGCTGTACCCTCTAGACAACGTTGTTTAATGTGTATGTAAATGAGTTTGTTAAGAGCTGGACACGCAGAGTACACACGGGTATACAGATTAAAATAAACATGCTAATATTATTTATGCAGATGATACAAAAATTTTGGAAAAAGTGGAGATGAACTACAAAAAGCAGTGTAGAAACTACATCAGACGGGAATTTTCAGCCGTATTTGTGGCGTGCATATGCAAATTTCGATAATTATACATTCGTATATCAGAAATGAAAATGTGAATCATGGTCCGTCATGGGAAGTAGACAACCTACTCAAAAATAGAAAATGTGCCACATGTGTAGATATCCAGGTTTAATTTTCTAGGATGCGATATAAGCTAAGACTTGGACCATGATATGCAAAGTATGATCAAGGAATATCAGTCAATATACAGAATGATAAACAAAATATTCCAAAACAATATACGGAAGGAAACAAAATTAAAATTTTATGAAACCGTGGCTACACCTGTGTGGTTTAAATGGACAACGCTTCAGTGTCAGTGACGCTCCCCCCCCCCCCCCCCCCCCCCAACGCCACTGCCCCCCGCCCCCCACCTCCCGCCGCCCTGCGATCACACGACAGGAGGATGCGAAGGAGTGGGATGTGGAACCCTAAAAATACGATGAAAGAAAGTTACAAACACGAGAATTGAGATTTCTTAGGAATGTTGGAGGTGTTACGAAGGAAGACCTTATTACAATGAGGATATTAGGAAGGAACTAGATGTTTATAATGCCAATGAAAAGAGTGAAGAAAACGACATCTTATGGAAACATCACCAAGAGAGAAAGAGTATAGAGAGAAGCCTGCGTCAAGACATTCTTTACCACCCAAGAGGAAGAGGGACTAGGAATACTCAGGAGGAGGCGGCAGTGAAAACTGGAGACCGAACAAGTACAAGTGCCTAAACCCTGAAGTGCAGAAGAAGAAGAAGAAGGCCAGCAGATTCTATTGCCGAACTATCGTCGCTGAAACCGATCAACATTCGGCAGTTCTCCCCTCGTCTCTCATTGTGCTTTAGGGTGTTTCTTTCTTTAGAAGCAAAAAGAGGACTCCGAAAGTCCTGTTAATTGAAAAACTCACATCTGATCTCTGGCTGTCCCCTTTGTGCGTCATAAGCATCTGATTACAGATGAAGCCACATAACGTCGTCTACATCCTTATAAGAAAAAAATTCGTGGGTACTGTTTCTCAGACAACTGATCTCTGCTACGTAAGAAAGCCCACAGGGTGTCGAGGTGAGCGCGGGTCTTCTTTCGCTTTTACGAGAATTTTATTCACCCTTTTAAACTTTTTCTTTTCTCAGTTTGTTGCGGACAGACCAGTAATTATCTTTTCTAAAGTCCCCGCCGTTACATTCAGAGGGCGCTCTTGTTACAAAGGTTCGGCCCTGCTTGCAGATTCTGGGGTGGCAATTTTCAGCCGTATTTGTGGCGCGGATATGCAAATTTCGATACTTATGCAAAGTTGCGGCGAGTTTAAAACGCTCTTGAAGGGAAACTCGGGACCGGAGGTGGAACTTAATATTTGCAGAGCAGCGAACGAGACAAACAAATGTGACTGCAGCGTGGGAACTCCGCTGCCGCCTTTGTTGCGATCTCGCGCCATCCTATGCGGCTGTACTTCGTCTGCGGTCGCTCGCTTTGATTACTTCTGAATCAGCAGATTATTCCCTCATTCGTCTTTATTTTGTAACGAGTCCAGCCGTGATATTTCGATCTTATCGCAACGAACACAATGTAGGCCGCAAAAAAACTGAAAAGGAGATGCAATAATTTCCTATTGACGTAATCCTTAATCCGAGGGTTGACTGAAAAGTAATGCCTCCATCTTCGTAACTCTTGGCAGCATTGGTATGCGGCAGGTACTAGCTTGTTGCGTAGCCTCTTCTCTACAGCTCCAGTTGGCGGGAAGTCTTAGCATTGAACGGTTGTATTGTTACAGTGTAAAGTATGGAACCCTGCGCAGACGGTCGGTCAATGCGATTTAAGCAACATGCAGTCATTGAATTCTTGACAGCAGAAGGTGTCATCCCAAAGAAGATTCATCAGAGAACGAAAGCAGTTTATGGTGATTGTGTTGATGTGAGTACTGTGCGTCGTTGGACGAGTAAGTTTAAAGATATTGAGGCCGGACCATCTGACCTGCGTGACAAACAAAAGAGTTGGACGTCCTGTGACAGCAACCACCGAGTTTCACAAGTAAAATGTTCACAGATTATTCAGGACGATCGTCGTATCACTCAGAGAGAAATTACAAGCACAATGGGCATTTCACAAGAACGTGTGGATCACATTATTGCCTGGCTATCGGAAGATCTGGGCACACTTCACGTGCCACCACAGCAGAACTTCAGAGACTGAATCTCAGCACCGTACGACATCCTCCATACAGTCCGAATTTAGCACCGTCTGACTACCATCTGTTCCTGATAACGAAAGAACACCTGCGGGCCGGCCGGAATGGCCGTGCGGTTCTAGGCGCTACAGTCTGGAGCCGAGCAACCGCTACGGTCGCAGGGTCGAATCCTGCCTCGGGCATGGATGTGTGTGATGTCCTTAGGTTAGTTAGGTTTAATTAGTTCTAAGTTCTAGGCGACTGATGACCTCAGAAGTTAAGTCGCATAGTGCTCAGAGCCATTTGAACACCTGTGGGGACATCATTACGCTTCTGTTGAAGACGTTGAGAGAACAAAGAGTGTCGACTTCTTCCGTGAATGCTTCAGAAAACTTGTTCATAGTTGGCAGAAATGTATCCAGTTGGCTGGTCATTATGCGAAAGTGTGAATATTGGTAATTAAAGATCACATTCTAAGGATTATTTCTGCGCTTGATTTATAAAAATATTTCCATGCAAACCCAATTAACGAAGGTGGAGGCATTACTTTTCATTTAACCCTCATAGCAATAAGATACATTCATTGTTTGATAATTTTGAAAAAGATATTGGCAAGTCATTTCTAAAGAGCTATATAGTACAGAGGATGCATCTAAAACCAAATGGAAACAAATTTATGTGTCTTATTACGTACGAGAAAAAAAATGAAAATATTATACAGGGTGCATCAAAAAGAATTATCTGATTTTTAAAAAAATCATAACTATTGTGTTATTTGAGATACGTGCGTGAACAACGTACTGTTGGAAAGAGCACACTCTTGAGTCTTACACGGTTCCCGCTAGGTAGCAGCAGTATGCGCCCAGTTCAGCTCTAGTAAAAGTGGTGTCGGGACAACAGAAAGCTATTTGTGTTTTACGTCTGTGCAGTGCAGGTCAGTAACAACTGTTCAGTGTGACTTTCGTACTAGGCTTGTTGTGGATCTACCTGCAGCACACAGCATTAGACGATGGCGTGAACAATTCCGAGAAAGAGGTCGCTTATGTAAAGGCAAATCGCTGGGCCGTCCCCGAGTATATGACACAGACATCGAACGCATCCGCCATACTTTCACGGAAATCCATTCGCCGTGCAGCTCGACAACTCAACATACCCCTGACGTCTGTCTGGTGCGTGTTGCGTCGAGCTTTACACATGAAACCATACAAAATTCAGCAGCTGCAAGCTCCTCGTGAAGGTGACAAACAACAACGTGTGGAGTTCTGCGATTTCGTTCTTGACAAGATGGAGGATGACAGTTTTCTTCCACGCTTAGTGTTTAGTGACGACGCAACATTCCATTTAAATGGAAAGGTGAACCGTCATAATGTGAGAATATGGGATATGGAACAACCACATGAAGGTGTACAACATGAGGACCCTCCAAAATTTAATTTGTTTTGTACAGTTTCACGGGAAACGGCGTATTGTCCACTTTTCTTTTTCTGAGAACACTGTAAACATCTATGTAAAAACGTTAATAATGCTTGGTAACGTACACAAACTTCAAGGGAATTAATGCATACCCTTATTATAATAATCTAGTGCTTACCCAGTTCAGGAACGGCTTTCTCATTTCATACCTTATTTTCGCATTTTCTGCATTACGGCCTCTTACTTAACTAGGTTTGCCGTAGTAAATGCAGACAAAAGAGGCGATAACATTCGCGAACATACAAATACTGTGAGGTGTATAGACAGTTAATTACACTGAAGGAAAAAAATCGCAACACTAAGAAGGAGTTGAGCGACATAAAAGACAGCCGGTAGTCGTGCTTTGTATGTGAATGTATTATCCATTCCAACTTCAATATGACTGGCGGTAGTAGCGTCACTTTGAGGACGCAAATCAGGTCTCCTTTAAATAAACTCTGTAACGGTCCTAAGCGTTAGCTATCTCTGAGACTGCATGTGGTGAGTTGATGTTAGTGAAGGACACCCTTAAAATGACAAAGACGCCATTATCAACATCTGACTGAACAAGGTCGTCTAATAGGGCTACGAGAAGGTGGGTATTCCTTCTGCGATACTGCAGAAAGACTTGGCAGGAATGTAGCCACTGAACATGGTTGCTGGCAGCTATGGCCATGGCAGATTTCGGTCGCGAAAGGACCAGGATTTGGAAGGCCACGTGGCATTACCGAGAAGGAAGAACATCGTGTTCCCTGTATCTCTCTGGCGCATCTTACTGCATCTGCAGCAGCAGTTTGAGCAGCAGTTGGCACCACGGAGACACAACGAACAAATCGGCTACTTCAAGGACAGCTCCGAGCCAGATGTCCTGTAGCGTGCATTCCACCAACCACAAACCACCGCCATTTGCGACTTCATTGGTGTCAAGCGAGAGCTCATTGGAGGGAAGAGTGGAGGTCTGTTGTGTTTTCTGATGAAATCTGATTCTGCCTCGCTGCCAGTGATAGCCGTGTGTTGGTTAGAAAGAGGCCATTTGAGGGAGGGCCTGGAACCAACTTGCCTGTGTGCTGGACACACTGGACCTACACCTGGAGTTGCGATCTGAGATGAGATTTCGTATGACAGCAGGAGCACTCTCGTGTTTATCCCAAGCACCCTACAAATCTGTATGTCAATGTAGTACTTCAGCCTGTTGTGTTGCCATTCATGAACAGTATTCCAAGAGATATTTTCCAACAGGTTAATGCTCATTCACATATGGCTGTTGTAACCCAGCGTGCTCTACAGAGTGCCAACACGTTGCCTTGGCCTGCTCGATCACTAGATCTGTCTCCAGTTGAGCACATTCGTGGCATCAACTCTCATTCGTGATAGACAACTCCTGTGTCATCCGCAGTACTGGAACAAAGAGGATGTCACCCCACTCTGCATTGTTGCCAAATTTATTCGAGATGACGGATCCAAGATGGCGGCGATAGATGTGGCACCGTCGCAATGACGTCATGGCGGAATCCTTGTCAGGGAAATAGGTCAATTGGGCAACCTCCACTAACCTAACTCCCTCCACCCCTCTCCAAGAAAATGGCAGGAAAAATTGTGGGAAAATTGTGGTGGGGAAGTAGGTCAATTGGGCTACCACCACTAACCTAAGTCATCCAACCACCATTTCTTCCTTGGAATTGGTGGGAAAAGTACTTAGTCTGTACTGGGATGCCAGATAGGATGGACATAAGTCTTTATTTTGCGTGCATTGTTTATTTAAACAGCTTGAGTTGTCAAAGGGAGTAGCACCATCCAGTGTGTTCTCCATGAGGTCTGGAGTCCAACTGATCTAGTACACAGTACCACCACCAGAGGGAGCTGTCGTCCTTTCCCCCTATCCTACCCCATGACGTAATCCAAGATGCTGGTCCAGAAAAAAGGTAGGAACCATTGGGAACCCTGAATCTGGTCATGTGTTAGACTTCAGGCACCAGGATGGCAGTATCTGGTAACCTCTTTGGAGGGGGTAAAGGACAGGCTCAGCAGCTCTGCATCTTGAGTCTCGCTCAGTCAGCCAGCGGCAGCAGCAGAACCATGAAGCATTAACAGCATCCACAATGCAGCATAGCCCTGCAGAACAGGAAGAAATGGAAAAGTAAGTACCCCATATTACATCTCTGTCTGAGGTTGGCTTTATTATTATTACTATTGGTTGTTTTAATGTCTTGGTCCATATATAAAACTTCCTCCTCGTTGTTCAGCTGTAGCCCTCGACACGTCCAAGCCTGTAGGGGTGAGCGCCAACATGTTCACCTCTGGAAGCTCTGGACCTCCAACAACCTCAGCTGCCATCTTGCCGAGACCTGCACTGATCTTCGAACCTGCGACAGCAACAGCCTCCAGCATGTGTGAACCTGTAGCGACCAAATAGGATCTTGTAGCACACGTAGTCCACTTGCTGTAGCAGGACAAGGAACTGTCATTGTCTGTCCCACTCATCTATTTGTGTGATGAGGACATGCAGTCTGCTCCCAGTACATCAAACGCTGAGGGTAATCCTAAGCAACAGCAAGATTGAGGACAGTACTGATCACTGAAATACAACCCATCTCAGCAGAACATCCTCGTGCTAGTGCAGGCACAGAGTGTGGTTGCTGTGGATAAGAAGGTATCAAGTGTACCCATGTTTTTCAGTTCTACATACAATTTAACTCCCAGTGGAACGAAAGGGGGGTAGAAAGTGAGAATAGAAATTGAAACTGCATCGAAGGATGTTAAAGTACCTATTTCTGAGTTCGACTGGGGCGAAATATGTCATGCAGCCCTACATCAATCAGCAGATGACTACAGGGTATTATCCAAGTCATCCTGCCGACATTTGCCTTACTGGTGTGACACTATTACAACAATGTATGATGACTCTGCACTATGTGTGAAATCGCATGACAAGTGAGTGTATCTATAGTGCATCTCTGAATACTGCACTATGCCTTGCATTGGAGAGACTGAGTCATTGGTTGCTGAGAGTAGATTCCGCATACAATCATGTTGTAAACTTCCTACCTGTGCACAGTGTGCATTTTGATGATTTGAAGCAGTACCTTTGTTTGTACATGAATGCAGAACCAAAAGAAAAACAGTTTAAATGTGCGTGTGAAAAACCCAAGTATTGTGAGCCATCCAGTGGCTTGAAAGAATACTTGAGGAATTTATTGCATATCAAAAAGCTTTGTTTGGTAAATACTGTACGGGCGCGAAGAAGACAATAAAGAAATAGCCTGTAACTTTTTGAAACACTACATCCGATGTAAGATATTTAAATAAATAATAATGTATGTATATATAATCTCAAACTGTGTTTGTGTTTTATTTCATACCTCTCTCATTATAGTCCAAGTAATACACTTATTAATATCATCATTATTTTTCAGTGCTATGCCTATAATGATGCAGCAGCAGACAAATGCCCCAGATATCTCCTCATCAGTCATTGACAAAATGAATGATGAAGTTACAGTTCATGGGTAAAAATATATAGTTGATTTGTTTGTCAAGGGACTATAGCTCAGTTGGTTAAGTGATTGAGTTATAGTGGCTACACATACTATTACTGTCCCTTCAAGTGTATCTTCCTATATACGCCAACTACTTGTCAGTACCTGACATAGTATCATGGGCCAAGTGGGTGAAACATCTTTATCACAAGGACTTTGTTGTCGGTGACTGATCCTGTGAAGATGCAACAGAAGACCTGAAGAAGAAGAAGAAAGGAATAGTCCTTCCTGATAATATACGAGCAATTGTTGTAGATCCATCCAGTTGTGGCAAGACTAATGTCCTCATGACGCTGCTAATACACATAGATGGATTCCGATTTGAATGTGATTGTGTATTCTCAAAAACACTGTTTCAGCCCAAGCATCAGCTGTTACAGGAGATATTGCGCAGTGTAGAAGGTGTTACATACACCACAATCAGTGAAAGTGGGGACATTCCCCCCCCCCCCCCCCCCCCACCCACCTCAAAAAGTGAAAACGAACGGGCATGGTGGTGAGCATTCTTAAACTTTATGAATTTGTTTTCCTCAGTAGGCATAATAACACGTACCAGGTTCTTGGAAGCACCATCTACTAGATGCACCGCTTGTCTGAGGAAAAGGTATTGAGGCACCTTAAGCAGATATGCTATTTACCATTATGATTACTCAATTTGGTGGAAAGGAGCCGAGACATGTCTTTGATCCAAACATAGTGATAATTATCACCTTCAGAGCAGAGTAACATGTTTACAGGCAACTCGCGCCCACTGGCAAATCATGAGAAATGGAGGGGGCCGACGACAATATGCTTGTCATGCTCATCGGACTTGCTTTTCTTGTCCAAGCCATAAACATGAACTGATATTCCAATATTGTGCGCCTCAAATTTAAGTTTGTCCTGGGTCTTGACAGGGAACTCGATAACATCAAAGTTATAACATCCACGAATATAATCACCTACATGGTATGTACTGGGACTCTCAGGATGATCTTTTTAATTGTAATTTCTCTCGCAAACCAGGACTCACCATGCAAAACAAGCCTGATCGGTTTTATTTTCGACATTAAGGCATGCCCGCTCATTTAGGGGGCTTGAGATAGCTAGACCCTCCGTCTACCATATCATAGATAAGTGTATGGATGTCCAGGTGTAATATTCAGCTGAGTGCTTTAGCTGACCCTCTGACTTCCATCTTGGAAAACCGGGCCAGTACAGCACTCAAGATGGATGGCCACTTGGCAATTGACGTGCTCTGCATTATCATTTTCCCTCGAAAACGTAATGAAGAGTTGTCTCTTCAACACGAGAATCAAGTTCGATACTTTAATGGCGGGATACTGTGAATCATTGACTACTTTGAGAAGCTCCATTTCAACAGGAAGGCATGACCTCAGAAAACCAGCAGGATCATAGTACCCTCCTGCTGGGTTCTTGGTCCTCATGAACGAGATTCGCTCCTCAAAGGGGTCAGCGATCATCGAGTATTCTAACTGCGGTATGATATCACTGACCAGATGTCCTTCACTAAAAGGTTGCGAGAGAGAATTGCCACTAACCACAGGATCTTCTCTATTACTGTTAATAATACTCTGTGTCCACCCCATTGATGATGACGCTGGGGAGGGGCAAATCGTAATGCGCCGAGGCACACATACGCTGCGTTTACGCCAATTCTGACGAGGCTGCTATGATAATGGTAAGGATGATAATGATGATGACGGAGGAGAATGCTGCAATGTTACCGGGTCAGACCAATGGGAACAGCCACGCCGTGGCGATGGTTCCTGATGCTGTTGTTGCTGTTGCTGCAGACCCAACCAGATAACTTGAGGTGGTAGCTCGTTGCTTGGCCCACGGACGCCAGAGCGGCTTCCTTCGCAGCAATTAGCGGCGCCCTTATAGGCGATGCATGCCTTACCGGGCGCCACTTTGGCGAGGAAGAAGGTTTGGCCACCACCAGTGTGCGCGCCACACTGTGTTGTGGCTGCAGAGACGTGACCACTGTACAAGACAAGATAAAAAATTAATAGTTAAGTACATTGCTTACCACTGCTGGTGCAGTGAAAAAAAAAATACTGACGATCACAAGGTTATATGCAGAGTGAGTAATTACTTTTTTTGCTCTGGCTGCAAGGCATGAACACGTCATCAGGTGACTCCACCAGACCCTCAAAGAAGTCAACATCATCATCATCATCTAACAGGGCCAGCTCATGATGTCTTTCTGCCTCTATTTCAGTGGCCCTTTGTCTGTCATTATTGTCGTCAGAATTGGCATCTGGCAACTGGTCTGTCTCGCCTACAACAACAAACAAGACATATAGAACAAAAAAAAAAGCAAGTATGAAATAACAAACTTTTGAGTCGCAACTATACAAGAACAAATTTCAGTGAAAATTATACTCACAAGGCAATCTTGGCTTTGAACTCATCACAGGAGGCTGGAATTCAAGAATCTGCCATGGTTCAGCCCCCTCCCATCTCTCCTCATAATCCAAGATAAAATCCTGGAGTTGTGCTATAACAAGGAGATGGAATTAATAAGACGAATTTAACATACGCACGAAAATCTACACTCAAATTAAAAATTATTTACTCACTTGGTAACCCTGCCTCCAGAACCTCTTGCGACTATACTCTGAATCATTGCTACTGCTATCTCTCTTCATATTGGGGAGAAAAAAGCACACACACACACACACACACACACACACACACACACACACACACGCACACACACACACAGAGAGAGAGAGAGAAATGAAGGTATGCACAACAAGGCGGACAGCAGTGGATGGAGGACAATGGTGGTTGGTTGTGGGTTTAAATATAGACTGACACGACCAATGAGACAGCTTCATTTGATGTGACCATCATCTCTCTTTCCAAATAACAAGAATGCTTTTATGATTAATGGTGTTTTGCAAGCAAGCACAGACATGATGAAGGCTTTTAGCGGTGAGAACGTTTACCATTTCTAAGACGTTTGTTGAAAGTAGGACATTATGATTTCTGGGAAGGGTAACATGTGATGGACGGGGTGCCTCATTAGGACCATCAGGAACAATGGAAATTTGGAAATTTGTGGTAAGGTCTTATGGGACCAAACTGCTGAGGTCATCAGTCCCTAAGCCTACACACTGCTTAATCTAACTGAAAGTAACTTACTCTAAGGACAACACACATACCCATGCCTGAGGGAGGACTCAGACCTCTGACGGGGGGAGCCGCACGGATCGTGACAATTCGCCTCGGACCGCGTGGCTACCCCGTGTGGCTTCTAGAAGAATGCATTCGGTGTTATTCTGGGATATTATCGTAAACAGGTCCTGTTAAGAGAAGAATTTACATGCAGACAAGCTGAGACATCTCGAAAACTCCTACAACAAAAGCGACTGTGGGAAGGGTTGATATGTAATGGGTGGACCCATTGGATCACTAGGAAGAATGTATCCTGTGTTATTCTGGGATATTTTCGTGAACAGTTTCTGAAAGCATTGCAAAAGATTTCAATAGCACGTCCAGAGTGAGACTTGGTTGTTATTTACATAGACATGAGACATCACTATAACACTGACAAGCTTTTAGCTGCACCTGTCTCACTCAGCAGTTAGGCTGGCACTGGACCCACAGGCACAAAGGTGATTTGACAGCGCAGCAGCCATGGTGGCCAGGTAAACACTTCACTACCCTCTCCAGGTGTGACTGTAGTATGCATCTGTCCAGAGGGAGATTTGGCTGTCAACTGAGAACGGTTACCGTTTCTGAGACATATGTTGAAAGCTGGATGTTATGATTTCCAGGAAGGGACCGATATGTAATCGACAGGCTGTTCCATTAGGATCACTAGTAACAATGCATCCTGTGTTATTATGGGATATTTTCACAAACAGTTTTTGAAAACATTTCAGAAGATTTCTGTAGCACATTCGGAAGGAGACTTGGTTGTTATTTACATAGCTCTGACAACCTTTTAGCTGCATCTGCGATGATGTCACTAGGCAAACATCTCACTCAGCAATTAGGCCAGTGCTGGACCCACAGATACAAAGGCGATGCATCAGTAGAGCAGTCATACTGGGCAGGTAAACTCGTTACCAGGTATGCATGCGCCACCCACGCGTGCGCGCCTTGGTCCTCTGTAGGGAACATTTCACTGATATGTTGCTGTCAAATTTCTTAACGATAGTTCGAAAGCGTTTTCACATGCAATGACTGTTTGTGCACTACATTCTTCGGCTGTTTAAGCTTTGTGAGCGTGTTTGAAGAGTGCTATACATCCATTATTTTGAGAGTTTTCCATGTAGTGAAGGTGTCTGCACATCAGTGTACTGCATTATTTTGTGACCATGTCTGTTGGCTGTGCAGTGCATTATTTCGACTGTTTACAATTGCTGAGCGTGTTTGCAGAGCGTTTTACATGCATTATTTTGACAATTTACGAGTTCAAAAATGGTTCAAATGGCTCTGAGCACTATGGGACTCAACTGCTGAGGTCATTAGTCCCCTAGAACTTAGAACTATTTAAACCTAACTAACCTAAGGACATCACAAACATCCATGCCCGAGGCAGGATTCGAACCTGCGACCGTAGCGGTCTTGCGGTTCCAGGTTGCAGCGCCTTTAACCGCACGGCCACTTCGGCTGGCTTTACGAGTTGTTCCATTGTCTGTACATCAGTGTATTGCATTAGTTCGGTAATTTACGAGTAGTTTGCTGGTCTGTAGGCTCTTTATTGTGACCCCAAGACAGTCAGGGCGAGTGTTTTGTATCAGTATTATAAATAAACTACGTGGAATTCATCCCTGAAGACAGTTAAAGTACACTCCTTCCTCTCCAGTAACTGGACACAGACTGAGTCCTTTCCCGCCATTTTTCCCCAACCGCCATCTTGGATTACTTCATGGAAGAGGAGAGGGGGAGGGATGACAGCGCCCTCTGGTGACGGTACTGTGTACTACGTCAGATGGACTCCAGACCTGATGGTGAACACACTGGCTGGAGCTGCTGCCTATGACACCTCAAACTGTTAATAAAAACTGAATGCAAAATAAAGACTTACGCCTGTCTTGTCCAACAGCCTAGCACAGACTGAGTCCTTTTCCCGCAAATTCCAAGGAAGAGGTGGTGGTTGGATGACTTAGGATAGTGGATGTACCCAATTTACCTATTTTCCAACCAAAATTTGAACTTCCCACCATGACGCAATTGTGACATTGCCACATATATCACCACCATCTTGGATGCGCCATCTTGAATAAATTTGGCAACAATGCAGAGTGTGTCCCACTACTACCCACAACCAGTATTAGCCGCCCCTGTATTGAGTGTTAAAATGTTCAAATTCGAGTGAATTCCTAAGGCACCAAACTGCTGAGGTCATCGGTCCCTAGACTTACACACTACTTAAACTAACTAACCCATGCTCCACTCCACGTGGCTGTATTGAGTTACAAAGTGTAACAGTCATGGAAGTGCACCCCACGAACTGACATCCGGCACCTGTACAACTCAAGGCATTCACATTTGCACGCTTGCTCTGAACATTCTGGCGGTTACACCAGTTATTAATGTACTAATATTTCATGTTTGCAATGGCTAATGGCGTGCCTACATCAACCTGTTATCTTGAAACGTTAATCACTTAAATATGTTACCTAGACAAATGTAGTCCCAAAAATCTCATTATTATACATTAATTATTTTGATGGTACATTTTTTTTCAGTCAGTGTACATAAGTAATATTCTTAAATTATTATGTTGCTAAAATTGGCAGAAGACATTGTGAAGGAAACCTTGTTATGCCATAATAAGACTAACGCTGGGACACACCCTTAGATGAAATTCCACCAGAGGCACTAGCACACTCATCAGTCTCCAATAAACCGGGTGCTGAAGTTAATCAGACCTCGCAGGAAGAGAAAATAATGCACTCACCTGTATGTGAACCATCCTCAGTCAGGGACACTCGCAGAAAGTTACAGTATGCCCAAGATCATAGAAATCTCCAACTACATGCAATGCTGATCCCGAAACTGGGGAAGAAGCGGGGGAGGAAACGCCAAACCTCAAGACAACACCACATGTTCCCTGTGTAATTTGGACTATGAACGTGATATACACAGTCGCACTGGAGCAGAGTGGACACAGTGTTGTTTCTGTCTTGAATGGTACCAGAACAAATTTGAGGGTCTTGGCGGTAATTATGAAGATGACGTTTATAATTTTTTAGTGCGTGCGGATTACCGTTTTTATTTCAACAAAACGACATCTGGTTTCTCTTTTTGTATTAGTCTTAGTAACTGGTTTACTTGCTTAGGTTTTTTTTATGTTTAACACACGTTTCTGTGGATTTTTCCATGTAGGCCTCTCACATCACATTAATATGTCAGCAATATTGGCTTTGCGTTTTTCATGTTCATTGTTTTTGGTCTCACAGAATTAGGATACCATTCACGGGATTAGGATACCATTATCACGCATTTGGGAATCTTTTTACGCATGTAGGAGCCGCTGTCATATACTTCATTTTTACACCTTTTGACTGTATTTGTAAAATTTTACAATACTCAGGCGAATAAAAATACATTATAGAATGTTCAATCTGTCTTCCTGATTGTTATTCAAACGACGTTTTCTCATTTATGCACGTTGCGCAACAGCAGCTGAAAAATATTGCGGTATGTTCTCTCTTGAACGAGAGAGCAACGGCAGCTGAATTCCGAGGTACCATTTTTCTTCTTCTCGCATAGGACGAGTTACGTGGAGACTGTCCAACTGTGTTTTTACAGTCTTTCATGCAAATGTTTCCACCACACAAGACGGATAGTAACTCAGATTATAAGGTTTATATTTTTAGTTTTGTGTAAATGTTGAGAGTGACGTGTTAACACCTACGCTTCTCATGCTTCATGAAGATGTAAGATGCAGCACCACCATGACGGCACCTGTGACTGTGCAGGCTTGATGGACTGACTTCATTGCTAATTTAGTCACAAATGTAAATGAATTTAGTCTATGAAATACGACACATAAGAGAGACCGAAAATACTATCACTCTGTTTCTTGCCATTGCCCTTATTGCTAACATGTATCGCCCACTCTGTCATTAACAGTAACAATTGAATGTATTATAAAATATTAATTGGAACAATAATTCAGATAATAGTTTTTACGTAATTAAATACTATGCGACTGTTTACTGAGCATGTGTTAGAATATTTATAAGGATTTTCCTGTGATACGAAGCGTAAAAATTGTGAAGGTAAAGATATCTTTAGGTACTTTTATTTTTCTTTTCAGCTGAAGCAATAGTGCTCTCTTTACGCCAGAATTGCAGCGTTCAGATCGACTCAGTCATCGATTTTATGTTAGGAGCCGACGGTTTGTTTAAGAAGTTTTTTTGGGTTACTATATGAGTAACTGCTTCTGCTGGCAGCTCGCACTCACCGTGGCCGCGGTCCGTTAGTAAAATCTCAAAATTTTTGTTAGTGGTAATGTGACTGCAGAGAATGGTATAAAATCCCATTCAAATTCGTCCAGGACTAATACCCCTGGATCCCTAGGAAAATTGCATGGATGGGCCAATAAACTATAAAATGTTCACATTATTTTACCACTGTAGCTTCTTCATTTGATTTATAAGACATCGTTTAGCACCTGACCAGATTCAATGCGCGGAGACATGATTTATAGCATTATCATTGACAGAGAAAGAAGGAGCAAGTTATTACATGTTTTTTATTGTACTGCTGTAATTAAAGAAGCATTCCTTTCTGTGAGCTACGCCATGGAGAAGGGGATCTTGTATCAGATAAGGGGCCGAAAAACACAGAGTGCCGCAAAGTTTTAGTATTAATCTGGATATTATCTCCCACAGTTAACAGCGTCGTCCACGAAAATCTGCTCGTCTCGGAAAAAGAGATTCCTGGGAGTTGCGCCCTGCGGCTTTGCGTCCTCGCCGTCTCAGCGGAATAAAAATCCTTATCGGTGTGAGATATAACCCTCTCCACCGGCTTATCTCTTTTGCGCCTTGTGAAAAACAGACGCTCTGCGCCCACCGTTACGGAAACGCGGGAACATGTTCCGGTGACCCGGGGAATGTTATTAAAGTCGCCCCCGAGGTCGCAAGGAGCTGTCCGGAATCTCATTTTCCGCGCGCCTTGAACGATCTCTGAAGTTTAATAGCGTGCCACGTCACGGCACGAATTGCGTGATTTGAGGGGGCCGTAGAGATGCACCAGCCTTCGCAGTACCGCCCCGCTCCCTGCTGTAAGCTGGAGCATTTACTGTCACCATTAAGGTCCGCCTTGCCGTGCGTTCCACCGTGAAAGACGGCGATGGTTCCTCCAGTGGAGCAAGACACACACACACACACACACACACACACACTCACGCGCGCGCTCTTGAAAGTGTGTGTGTGTGTGTGTGTGTGTGTGTGTGTGTGTCTTGCTTGCATGATTGATCCCACACGCACACACACACATATATATATATATATATATATATATATATATATATACGAGGGGCGTTTGAAAAGTCTGTGCAAAAATAAGAACTACTTACATGTTTGGGGTAAACCTTTTTTTATACTTATACACTTCGTCCAACGCTGTTCTAATTTATTGATCCCTTCCGAATAATAGGAATTGTCCAAGTTTGCAAAACAGCTATTAGTTGCAGCGATCACCTCCTTGTTTGAATAAAACCTTTGTCCCGCCAGCCATTCCTTCAACTTGGGGAACAAACAGTAGTCCGAGGGAGCCAAGTCTGGAGAATAGGGGGGATGTGAAACGAGTTGTTATCCTATTTCCATTAATTTGGCGACAAAACTGTTGAGGTGTGTGCTGGTGCATTGTCGTGATGGAAAATGAAATTTTTACGGTCCAATCGTCTGCGTTTTACTTGCAGATCGGTTTTCAAACGATACAATAACGATGAATAATATTCATCTGTAATAGTTTTACCCTTTTCCAGATAGTCGATGAGGATTATCCCTTGCGAATTCCAAAAGACAGTTGCCATAACCTTTCCGGCTGAAGGAATGGTCTTCGCGTTTTTTGGTGCAGATTTTCCGTTGGTAACCCATTGTTTAGATTGCTGTTTGGTCTCAGGAGTATAGTAATGTATCCATGTTTCATCCACAGTGACGAAACAACGCTTAAAGTCCTGCGGATTCTTCCTGAACAGCTGCAAACCATCCTTGCAACACTTCACACGATTCCGATATTGGTCAA
Source organism: Schistocerca piceifrons (assembly GCF_021461385.2). NCBI lineage: Eukaryota > Metazoa > Arthropoda > Insecta > Orthoptera > Acrididae > Schistocerca > Schistocerca piceifrons. Next base: position 553,166,359 of record NC_060143.1, read on the forward strand.
GCGTGAGCAATCGCGGAACCTATCTTTCGGATAGCTTTCTCATATCCAAATGTTTGTGCAAAATATTATGTACCTGTTCATTCGAGATGCCCACAGCGCTAGCAATCTCACGCATCCTAACTCTTCTGTCATCCATCACCATATCATGGATTTTATCGATGATTTCTGGAGTCGTAACCTCCACAGGGCGCCCAGAACGTTCAGCATCACTTGTGCCCATATGGCCACTCGAAAATTTTGAAACCACTTATAAACTGTTCTAATCGAAGGTGCGGAGTCACCTTAATGTTTATCAAGCTTCTCTTTACTAGGCGTTTTGCCTTCCATAAATTAATGTTTAATCACCGCACGAAATTCTTTTTCGTCCATTTTTTGACAATCACTCGACTTCCTTGATTCACACGAATGCCAGACACAAAGAAATAGACCAATGTGGCTGAAACTTGGTGTGCGTTCCTTCCAAAGATGCTACTAACTAAACATGACCTCGATACGTGCCGGTGGTGCCATCTCTCGGACTTTGCACGGACTTTTCAAACGCCCCTCGCATGTGTGTGTGTGTGTGTGTGTGTGTGTGTGTGTGTGCGCGTGTGTGTGTGAGCATAGGGTGATTCATGTAAGACGTAACACACCTTTTATTTCATGAACGGTTACACATATCGAAACACGGTTTTCGGCAAATATTAGAGCATCGAGAGGGCACGTATGTTTTTTCTTGGTTAATGTTTTACGGCTTGTATCAACTGACATATTGAACTAAGTAGTTTTTTTTAAACAGAACAGTATATTTCTTATAACTAAATTCGATATCTCTTGAGAAGACAATTATAGTGATACTGCGTTTGTTAATGTTGAGGTTAAAGCCTGTTGTAAAAAAATTCTAGAAATGTCCTACAATTTGAGAGCACGGTGGCCAAAATCGGCGTTAGCGGTGCAAACACCACCAAGCAGAGCTCTCGTGCTACGTTGTGTGAGAGCGTCAGTACATCTGCCTGTTTACTGGTCTGCACTGCAGGCCGCTCAGAAAGGACGATCTTCACTACTCAAGGTTAAATCGAACTTTGGCTCAGAAGGGGGTAAATTACGCTGCCACAAAAGTCTTTGATCACTTACCTAATAGCATCAAAAGTCTGACAGATAGCCATATAGCATTTAAAAGGAAATTAAAAGAATTTCTTAATGGCAACTCCTTCTACTCATTAGAAGAATTTTTGGATATAGTAAGTGCGTAATTTCCCAACCCCCACAAAAAAATTAAAAATATTGAGTGTCATGTAATATTTTGTCTAATGTAATATCTTGTATAGACACCTTTTTTAACCTGACACGTTCCACATCATTAGGAAGTGTCGTATTCATGATCTATGGAACAAGTATTAATCTAATCTAATCTAATCTAATCTGCTTCAACATTCGTTGCGTGCAGACATGTACACCAATGAGGAGAGGTTGGATGTACTACTTTTTGTGGTGAATGTAAAATAAATTCCTTAAAAACACTACAGCGGTACAGGGCTGTCCATCCGGCTCGCCAGTGTTCGACGCTCCAGGCTGTTGCACGAATTATTAAGACGCTAGTGCGGAGAGGCTGCTTCAGCGTCGAAAAGAGGGTAAAAAAAGAAGACTGTAACTGACAGAGAGCACGAAGAAGCTGTTATGGATACGACGCTAGTGAATCCGCGCAGTGGTGAGAGACATATCGCCAAGGAACGTGTAAACAGCCAGATGAATGCCATTCGCACCCTGCATCGACAGAATTTCCATCCTTATCATCTGTCCCTACATCAGGCACTCGGCGGTCGTGGTTTCAAACGTTGTACAGAATTTTGTCGGTTTGCTCTTCAGCAACTGAGAGACGACCCTACGCTCTTCCAACGTGTGCTCTTTACCGATGTAGCAACGTTTACTAACCAGGATAATGTAAATTTGCGTAACATGCACTACTGGCCAGCCGAAAACCCACACTGGCTTTGTCAGATGCAACATCAACGGCCGTGGAGCGTAAACGTATGGTGCGGTATGATAGGAAATTACATTGTGGGGTCTTACTTCATCTCAGGCGTTCTAAACGGACATCTGCACGCACCCTTTCTGACGAACATTCTGCCGGTTTTTCTAGAAGAGGTACCAATGGATTGTCGACAGTGTATGTGGCTGCAACACGACGGTTGCCCAGCTCACTCGTCCCGTGTTGCAACACAAATTCTGAATGAGAACTTTCCTGGACGCTGGATAGGACGAAAATTTGTTGTCAAATGGCCTGCGAGGTCCCCCGATTTGACCCCTCTCAGTTTTTTTCTTTGGGAGACACTCAAAGGAGAAGTTTATGGCGAAGCCCCAATTACGCCAGACGATGTTGTCGTCGAATCGCCAGTGCATGATCTATCGTACCACTGTAATTACAACTGTTCATCGTCCTTTCGAACGATGATAGCTAATGTGCCTTACAGTTCATGGTCAAAAGTTTAAGCCCACGCTTAAATAAAGGATTAAGTTATTTTTTTGGAAGACATAGTGGTTTGGGTGGTTACCAAATCGTTGCTAGCAGTTTTTTATTTCATTTGTGTGTGTGCGAAATTGCTTTGCAATGTCAAATAAGTCGACAGTGTGTATTGCTATATTCAGCATGAAACCACGTTTGATTAAGAAGAATATTTACGAGTATTTTGCGGTGTACAGGTGGTCACCAAAGTATTTGTAATGAACTGTTTAGTTCAACGAATGTATCCCATATGATATGATTTAGAGTAGTGTAGATAGAGACAGTTGTCCGACATCATGTATTTACCACTAAGAATCACACAGCTATGTACAGGAAAAGAGAAGTCAAATCCTCCCTCTAACACTTAGAAATTTAATACAGTAGTTGGTTTATGCTGCGTGGAAGACGTCTTTATTTTTAAGAAATGAACAGTTAATATCTTTGTTTCAGCTCTCGTAAAATAGTTTCCCTAACCCCTTTGTGATACGCGAGATTCTAGCCTATGTCGTATTTCCATAAACAACATTCGTAGGTGAACCGGTATCTAGGTCTCAAGTTAGTTCAAGCGGAAATAAAGCTTTATTCTCGTGGCACAGACCTACCTTACGACGTACAACAACGCACCCTTGTCAGAGACGCCTGCTTTTCTTTTTTAAATTCTCATTTTGTTCGCTTTCGTTCGTTGCATCTGCTCGGGGCGGACGTCGTAAGACATCCGTTTAAGTTCCTTGTTGATCGATTAACTCAGTTTTTTTTATTACAGAGGGCTGCTAACCCTCTGACCGAACACGCTGAGCTACCGTGCCAACTGATGTCAACATTAATAAACGTTTTGTCACTGTAATTGTCTTCTTAACAGCTGTAGAATGCAGTCATAAAAAGTTTAGGGTTCCATTAAAAAAAAACGTACTCACTTCCATATTTCAGTTGATATCAGTACTAAACACATTAACCAAACAAAAACATATGTGACTCTAGACGTACTAACATTTTCCGTGAACCACGTTTCGATATGTGTGACTGTTCACGAAATGTAGGGGGTGTTACGTCTAACGTGACTTGGGTAAACATTAATAAAAGCGACGAACTTCAGGGACGGATTCCTGACTGGAAATGGAGAAAAAAAAGGTTCTGTAAACATGTGTGAGATGCTTCATTGCCTCGGTAGACGGCGCTGACGAAGGGCAGCACCTCTGATCACGTGCCGTGTGTTCCTCGAGTGTTGCAAATGGCTCTGAGCTCTATGGGACTTAACATCTGAGGTCATCAGTCCCCTAGAACTTAGAACTACTTAAACCTAACTAACCTAAGGACAGCACACACATCCATGCCCAAGGCAGGATTCGAACCTGCGACCGTAGCAGCAGCGCGGTTCCAAAATCAAGCGCCAAGAACCGCTTTTTTTATTTTTTTTATTTTTTTTTCAATAAAGGTCAGTCTGTTCAAAGGAACATGTAGATCATTTCATCGTATAGTATGTGCATTACATATTGAGTGGTGAGAGAAGCGTGAGGTTCATTATCAGCTGTCAAATGTGCACACCGACTGCACCCGGCACATCCCAACTGCGTGGAGGGTCGAGGAAGACTGCCTGAAGATAGTTGGCAAAGGTTTTCCGATAGTGTGACCATCTATGAACCTCATTGTGGGCTTGCTGCAAGAAATACCAAAAGTCAAGTCGCGACTTGGCAGCATCCCCACAGAGGTACGCGATCGTCCAACCTTTGACCCAGATGATCGACTGTGATTTAGTCGCCGGAAAGTAGTCACTCTGCGGATGTAAGAAGGAAGCAGGTGTAATATGTTGCGGGTCACACGGAGGTAGCAAGCTACCATCTGTCTTCCTAGGAGCCAGACGTCCTCCACCGCGATACAAGTTAAGAGGTGATGGTCGTCATCCACTTGGCGACATTTCGAGCATAGTGGAGTGTCCACTAGCCCAATTGCATGGAGACGTTGGTTGGTGTAGAACTTGCCACAGGCGACAGAGAACCACAGTGCCCGAACGAAGGGAGGAAGGTACTTTTGGTGCACATGTCTCCAAATCTTCGGCCAATGCAAACTGGGGTGTTTGAGTTCAATGACATTACGACTTATCCGTCGTAGCAGCCAAACATAAAAATCCTTCGCGCATGGCGGTCTCGTGCGCGGAAGCTCGTCTCTGATATAACTAAGTTCCACAGTAAATGTTGAGACATGCGCAAAATGTGGTGTAATGTTGCCCACCGCCACCGGAGGTGTGAGGGACGCTGGAACCAGGAGATCCAGTAGGCGGGATGTAAGGGAATCACGCCCGCTACGCCATTGCTTGTACATCGTGGCTACAAGGAGCGCCGTCGCTCGGCAGTGAACATTCGTAAATCCGAGTCCCCCCTTGTCTGTAGGGAGCATGAGCGTTTCGTACCGCACCTTGAGGGGCGATCCAATCATCACAAAATAGCCTAGTGCTGATTGAAGTCGACGTCCGAGCATGAGTGGTGGGGGCAGGATCTGCGAAATATGCACCATTCGAGAAACCACATAAGTGTTCAGATACTCGACTCACTGCAAAGGATCAAGGCGCCGTAGGAGATGTTGTCGGACCATGGTACGTGTTGTCTGTAATATACGTCGGTAGTTAACTGCCGCAGTATGTTTTACAGATGAGGTAAAGTCTATGCCGAGATAGCGGAATCGTTGCACATAAGGAAACGGACTGATTTCTTCCGGCGTAAGGCCCCTTCCAACCGGCATTACCGCCGATTTGTTCATGTTCACTGCACTACTCGCCGTCACACTGTGGTCCAACAACAGTTCAAGTACTGTCTTCACCTCTTCCTCAGAACGAACGAGCAGCAGGAGGTCGTCCGCATAGGCACGACATTTGAAGGTGTAGCCCCGTAGTTCCATCCCAGAAAGAGAATTGGTTAGCCTCCCAATTAGTGGTTCCAACGCTATCGCGAACAGCAGCATCGAAAGAGGGCAGCCCTGGCTAATGGATCGTCGAATTTGAATGGGCCCTGCTATACGCCCATTAACCTGTTCCAAGGATTGTGCGCCCCCATAAATCCTTCTAATGAGACCAGCAAACGGTCTGGAAATCCCATTTGTTCCAGTGCAGAGTACAGATAATTGTGGCGCACCTTATCAAAAGCACTGTCAAAATCAACCGCCACCATCGCCGCTTTAAGCCGGCACTCCTCCGCCAGCGCTATCACATCACGGCATTCGCCAGTAGCTGTTTGCACATTCACCGATCCACCCGGTGTCGTCTGTTCTTGAGAGAGAACGCTACGAATTAACATACGACATCGTGATGCTAGCAGCCGTGCAAAGATCTTATAGTCGGCATTAAGCAGGGTGATGGGGCGGTAACGTGTGACCGTAATTCCTGGCTTCGGTTTATGTACTGGCACCAGGAGGCCTTCCATAAAAGCCGGTGGAATAGGCGCATCGGAATTTAACATCTCGTTGTACATTTCCGTCCATCGCGGTGCCATTTCGTTGCGAAATTCTCGATAAAATTCAGCAGGAAGCGCATCAATGCCTGGGGACCGATTCAACGCACCTTGTGCGATCGCATCATGTACTTCCTCACAGCTAGTCGCTTCCAGTAAGATTCCCGCGGCTTCCACCGTCAGTGTACGGCAGACGTACGTGGCTATACGGTCGAGGTCATCGCAGGGGCTGCTTCTTCCCGATAGATGTGTTGGTAATGGTCGACGAATGCAGAGACAATGTCCGCTTGACGCGTCACCCTAAAGGTCTTCGCGGGTAATTAATTCCCGTACCAAAACGCGTCGTCGGTGCTTTCGTTCATTCACGACGTGGTGCATGGAAGGAATCTCGTGCCTTATCGTATCGTGACATCTGATGCGCACCATGGTTCCCTGAAGATGTTTCCGAGCTAAAGCCACTAGTTTAGCTTTTTATCCTTTTGGGTTCGATCCAGATGTCCTGTCCCGGTGGACCATCATCCAGGTCGCGCAGTGCTGCGAAATAAAAGTCGGTCGTACGGCGGCGCCATTCTGCCATCTCCCTGCTATATGAGATGAACGTACGGCGAAGCGCCGGTTTAGCACAAGTCAGCCACCAATCAAGCATCGTCGTATACCTTCCAACCCTTCGGTCGCACATCGTCCATGTCTCAAGGATCCGTTGACGGCATTCGGGATCATGTAGATGTTGAATGTTTAGTTTCCACGGGGCCTTACTGTTCCACACCTCTCTACGGGGAAGAAGCACCGTACAGATGTAAGGCTGTGATCGGAAAGTGCCAATGGCCAGCGTTCCGCGTCCTGGACATCATTTGCATGAGCCCGTGAGATATAAATGCGATCTAATCTGCTCGCCGAATGACTTGTCAAATAGGTGTATCCCGGTGCATCTCCATGTCGTAATTCCCACGTGTCACTAAGTACAAGGTCGTTGACAATGATTCGCAACTCCTGGCTGATGTTTGCTTGCGGCCATTGGTCTTTCTGGCTGAGAACACAGTTGAAATCTCCACCAATTATTACACATTCATAACGTCCATGGAATAGTGGGGCAATGTCTTCTGCATAAAATCGCGCCCTTTCCCGCCGCCGATTATTTCCCGACGGTGCATAAAGATTGATGATACGTGTCCCAAACGTCGTGAAGGCCATTCCCCTGGCAGACGGAAGATAACACACGTTTTCCACTGGGAAGCCGTCTCCCACGTAAACTGCCACCCCACTCCCATTGTGATCTCCATGTGACGAATAGGATGGGTAGCCTGCGATGTATGGGAGTGCAGCTATGTGGACTCCCTGCAGCAAAGCAATATCCACATCAGATGCCCAAATCGTTTCCTTCAGTAGGTGTACTTTGGCCGGTGAACGCAAGTGATTTATATTTAATGTCGCAATACGGTTCGCATGGCGTTGAATCCCACTCTGTCGAGGCGCAACAACATCTCCCTGCATCGGCGCTGGGGGCTGAGTTAGAAGCCGTTCTCTCGCCCCTCTCCCTTCACCTTCAGCAATTATTAGGCCGTCTTCGTGAGTGCCGGCTGCCTCCGTATGACGTCCGGCGCCTCCTCAATATGGTCATACCACATCTTTTCAGGCACTGATATATTCGTGTCCATAGCCACAGCACCTGCGTCTGGAGAGACAACTGGCTGTGATTCCTCTTCAGCATCACCACGTCCCAGTACCGTCAATGTGACAGACCGCAGTGGGTCTGATCGAACAGTTCCCGTTGCCTCATCCCGTTTCGCAGAGGCTGTTGGGTCGTCTTGGTCCACATGCACATCGTCGTCGGGGCAAGGGAGTCATCCCGAGGAGACGTCGTGCGACGCCGCCGTTTCCTCCTTTTCGGAGAACGTTGTTTGCGTGATCTTCCTTCCGTGTCCCCAGATTGTAGGGAATCACGGCTGCCCGACAGAAAAGCACCCGTAGGAACTGGGAGTGTTTCGAGTCCCATCGTTGTACTTGGCGGGAGTTCGGTCGAAACTAATGTTGTCGTCTCAGAGTGCGTTCCAGACGGAACAGCATCCGTAGTGGCTGGAACTGCTTCGTGTACTGTCGGTGTGCTTGGCGGGAGTTCGGTCTCATCTGATGTTGTCGCCGTAGATTGTATGCTCGATGGAGCAGCATCCTCTGTCATCCCGACGTCTGCGGCAAGGTTTCGGAGAGTGCCATCTTGATCTTCCACCGGGGCTGTGTCCTTTCGGTCATCAGCGGACGCAGTGAGGGCTTTGGCATAGGTGATCGGTAGTACTGTCATCGCCGGCGATGGCTCCCGCACATCTGAAGGCAGTTGCGTAATCCGCCGTTACATACAGTTCGACCTGAGGTGTCCCTCCTGGCCACAGCCAGAACATGTACGTGGTTGACCATCGTAAATCACCACCGCCCGACAACCACCAATTGTCAGATAGGACGGTACATGTTTCTGAAGATCAATAGTGATCTGTCGCACTCCGTCAAGAACGGTGTACGTGGCGAATTGTGTCCAGCGTTCTGCCGTGTGACCATGTAGCGTGCCGTATGGCTTAAAAGCCTCGATAACTTCTTCAGCGGGGAGCTCAAATGGCAGCTCAAAAACACGTATTGTCCGTACACCCAGACCAGCATGTTCTACAGTTACCGTACCGACATTCCCGTCACTATGGCAAAATCGGAGACCTGCTTTTGTCGCCTGTAGAATTCTCTCACACGCCGCGTCATTTACCATCTTAACATACACCGTGGGACTAATGATGGACAGGAATTCCGACAATATCGTTTGGCGGTATCTTGACTTCCTCTCGAATGAATCGTTCCACTGCTAAAGCCTTTGGTCGTTCGTAGCCTTTGCAGGAATTGAATCGTAATGTAGTTTTCCTGTACTTGTTCGCCATGATCGTTGTTACTAGCCCGCGCGCAGACTAAGTCCACAAGTAAACAAACACTCGCACACGCCGCACAGGCGGAAGTATCGGACCTCCGCTTCCCACGGCCGCTAGCGCCGACTAAATAATTACTTGTTTTTTGAAACTTCTTGGCAGATTAAAACTGTGTGCCGGACCGAGACTCGAACTCGGGACCTTTGCCTTTCGCGGGCAAGTGCTCTACCAACTGAGCTACCCAAGCACTGACGCAACGTACTGTAAGCAGCAGAATGGTGCGGTATTCATGTTGGGTACAGGCCGAGATGGTGTTTGTGCACGGCCAAGCAGATGGAAACGGTCGAAAGGCAGAACGACTACAGCAAAACAAGTACCCTCAAAGACACCAACGACATCACACGACATTTCAAGCCCATTTTGGGCATTTGTGTGACAATGGGTCCTTTCAGACAGACGAACGTGCATGGAGACGGCGGACTGAGCGTACACAAGATTTGGAGGACCTGAACCTACAGGATATTGGGACGAACCCTAGTAGAAGGCCGGCCGGAGTGACCGTGCGGTTCTAGGCGCTACAGTCTGGAAGCCCGTGACCGCTACGGTCGCAGGTTTGAATACTGCCTCGGGCATGGATGTATGTGATGTCCTTAGGTTAGTTAGGTTTAAGTAGTTCTAAGTTCTAGGGGACTGATGACCTCAGATGTTAAGTCCCATAGTGCTGAGAGCCATTCGAACCATTTGTAATGCTCCACTCACTAACTTCGAAAAGGGCTGATGAAGTAGCATATCGTCTTTTGGACATTTTTACCACCTTTGTTGCCCCAAGTATCCTACATTCTGATAATGGAAGAGAGTTTTCTAACCAAGTGATTCAAAGTTTACGTGGGGCGTAGAGTGATATGAAGATAGTCCACGGGAAGCCGAGGCACAGTCAGTCTCAGGAATCAGTCGAGAGTGCAAACCAAGATATCAAAGATATGTTATCAGCTTGGATGGACACAAATGAAACTTCAAAATGGTCTGAAGAACTGAGGTTTGTGCAAACAATGAAAAATAGGGCTTATCATGAAGGGGTCAGATGCTCACCATGTGACGCCATGTTTGGGGTTCCAATGAAAATGGGCATTGCGACCTCAGTCGTTCCATGTGATTTAATAAAAAATACAAACACTGAAGAAGACTTGGAAACAATTTTAAACACCACTTCCACTGATTCACAGGAAATTGCAAATGACGGCCAAGGAATTGATGCCAGTGAATCAAGTACTGGAACAGAAGGAACGGCTGCGGCTGCGGCAGGTGAGGAAGCACCAGAGACACAGGATTTGACGACAGTTAACAACGAGACACCGGCACCAGCTGATGGTTGTGACGAGATGCTGACAGCTTCCGACAATGTTAACAAACTGAAACTGATCCGAGAAGCTGCCAAAGTAGGTCTTCAATTGCAGGCAAACAAAATGAAAGCAGCCTCATGTAACAAAATTCCAAAACCTTCAGTTGGACAGAATGTCAGAATTAAAGTACCGGATGTAAACAGGGCAAAAATTGATGCAAAATCTGTAATATCAGTAGTGATAAATATTCGGAATGACGAATTTTAGCAACGTGGTACCAAAGGTGGTGAACTGAAGTCATTGTACCCTAGGAACCAATTTAAATTGTGCAAGGAAAATTTTATCAACCTAGAAGGATGCAGAATGAGATTTTCACTCTGCAGCGAAGTGTGCGCTGATACGAAACTTTCTGGTAGATTAAAACTGTGTGCCGGAACGAGACTCGAACTCGGGACCTTTGCCTTTCGCGGGCAAGTGCTCTACCAACTTTTTTTTTTACAACGCATTAATCACATACAGTAGTTGTTTTTTTTTCTTTTTTTTTAGAAAGGTGAGGGCGTGGTACACGCTGCACTAGCAGTGGGGTCTCTTCACGGCACTGCCAGTGCGTCGAGGACCAAACCCCTCCCACCGCTTTTTTCATGTCCCCTGTTGGGTCATAGCACTAAGTGTGCAGAAATCTTAACACAAAACTCCCATTCTCCGATGTAAGAAAGACAAAGAAACCTCTTCTCTGAGTAGAAACTGACACTGATAAAACTTAACAATTCTTCTTGAATCACACAAATACTTTGGAAGTCGAACACGAGTAATTCTGAACAAAGTGTTTTGAAAAAAAAAAAAAATCTCTTCGTGTAACATAGAAGTTTCGGAAGCAAGGTAATACTAAATAATAATAAGAACACAAGTGACTTTTAATTTTCTTTTGTTCGTTCTCGTTCATGGTGTTGTAGTGTTTCCACATATTTAACCGACACCCGTTCTTTCAAAAATGATCTTCAGCATGTTGCCGTAGTACTTCTTGTGGTTGCGTGCGATACGTGCCGATTTTTGCGTATTCACACTTCATGTAAACGAGGAATTCTATCTCGTTGTCCGACCCAAGTTTGTTGATGACATAACTAACATATTTTCACAGTAACCAGCTAACCGCGTTGGTTTTTAATTTCGGAAAGTATGTCAGTCTGGTCTCAGGAGGAGCGATGGCGTTATATATTCCGTCGAGGATCTGGTGAGAAAGGCGATTTGTTGCCTGATCCAATTCCAGTTATTCACATTGCCGCCACAGGTGAATCTATGGATGAGTGTATCCACCAGACTGCATTTTCCACAAAGGTGTCTGGTTTAAACCGATCCCATACAGTCTCTCGTTGGTGCTGATGACAGTGTTAACTGTTTTGTACCATGCGGAAATAGCGTCTGTAGATAGCCCGGCATAGTTGATGTTCCGCCATACAGCTTTCCAGTCACAATTTGGGAATTTCTTTTCAATTTTGTTTCTGCCCTCATTTAACTTCCTTTCAAGTATGATGTCGCCCGCTGTGATACATGTGTTGCTTCTGCTTTCGTCACAAAGATAACTTGCTTCGAGGAAAAAGTTCCTCACATACTGCAGACAGGCATTAATCCTTCGCACATCAATCGGTGCTTGCAGGCTATGGGGTGTCACAGCCTTAAAGAGCTTTGCGGTTATACATTTTGGAAGTTCTCTGAGTATATGGAAAGTCCGTTTGAGGAACAGACCAGACGCTTTATTTCGAATATCCACCAAACCGAGGCCCCCGTTTCTGACATCCAGTATAACGGTAGTCGCACCAATCCTAATATGTCTCCTCGCCATAAATAATTGGTAAGAGTGGACATGATCCCTTTCGCTACTAGTTTGGGGATTGGAAATACCTGCGCAGTGAAATACGCTTTAGACAAAATGCAGAAGTTGATGAATCTGACTTTTTGCACCTAGTGCATAGTTCGATGTCTCCGCAGTATCCTTACTTTCAGGAGTGCTAGTTCTGCAAGGTTCGCAGGAGAGCTTCTGTAAAGTTTGGAAGGTAGGAGACGAGGTACTGTCAGAAGTAAAGCTGCGAGGACGGGGCGTGAGTCGTGCTTGGGTAGCTCAGTTGGTAGAGCACTTGCCCGCGAAAGGTAAAGGTCCCGAGTTCGAGTCTCTGTCCGGCACACCGTTTTAATCTGCCAGGAAGTTTCAACATAGAAGTAGCAAGAGAAGAAATTAGTCTCCGGGAAGTGGTTGCCAAACAATCTTTTGTTGGAGGACAAGGGTTCAAAAAGTGCAATTGCTTAAAAAAGCGTTCACCTAAAAAAACGCTTGTGTAAATCGTCTTTCGTATTATGCAATTCGAAATGCCACAATCATCAGCCTGGTTGTAACAAAAATTAACGCTCGCGAAGTACCTTTTTTTTACAACATTTTTCACTAATATGGAATATTGTTCATTATAATCACATAGGAATGCACGAATGTTTAAACTACATAAATTTACAATAAATACAAACTATTTCAATAAATTGCTAAGCTGTTTTTTTTTAATGAATACTGTTTTACCAGTGGGTATGGGTACAGCCTACGATTTACCAACGCCTCTTGGTAAAAGTTCGAAATCTATGCATATAACAAGAAAGTTAAGAAATACTTACCACACTGTGATGGTAACTCATCAGTTTCACCAGTTAATTCTATGATTTACCAATCATCTTAGTTTTGCAGTAACATATATATACACACAGTCTGTAATGGGTATAAGTGCAGATACTTCTATTGGTGACTGAGTACTGTGTACTGAACAACATTACACCAGTATTTACGTCATTTACAGAATAATAATTACTGCTACTACAAGTCCTATGTTTTTAGACTGGGTAATACTTCTACGTACGCGTGGCACAGGCAAGCTGTTAATGCTTATTTTCATTTGGGTAGAAGATCGGGTGTTGAAGTGTGGATGCGTGGACGCAAAACGATTAGTCTATACTGAAAGGCGTAATCCACCTAGAGCTTAAGTTTCGACTGTGCAGAAAACGTCAGCTCGTAAAGCTTGTGCCGTGCTTGTGGGAAGATTATTCTACACAGGGAAAAAACAACCATCACACTGACAAGTATACTTATCAAGGGGCTGCTTTTACGTGTTACACACTATGTATATAAAAGTGGAAATAATAGTGGATATCAGTATAAAGGCAGGGTTCCTACGAAAGTAACAGTACCATGTATCAGACATAACAGTCATGAAGGAATTACATAGTTTCTTTTATAATACATGTAAGAAAATAAGACGTTTACATTTACTGATTGAAAATGGGTATAAAGGCACTCAGTGTCCTGTTGTGTTATTACAGTTTTAGTACTCTGTGCAGCGTCTGTTCTTCCTAATTGCCTCAAAAATTGTCTCCGGCATCGATTTTGTTACGGTTAGTAGTTCTTGCTCTTACGGCATAAAGTCAAGCGCCAGCACACCAGTCAGGAACGATAGAGCAGAGACGGCTGTGAGAAGACGTCAGCCAATCGCACGCTGACCGACCCCTCTCCAGGACGACAACGCGACAGTAGCGGCCCCTATGTGAAGAGGACATAAGCGCAGCGCCCTACTGTCGCTGCCCAATTGAAGAGTAGCTTCATGACTAGCGACTTGTATAGAAGTGTAAAAACTAATCACTTGCTTGTACATTCCATGTAGCTCGAACTTGGGAATTATTATACCGAAGAGATTTCTTGTTTTGTCTGTCGCCCTTTGCTTGCGACACATTTGTGTAACACAAAGTTAAGTACTGTATTTTTTCATTTTATAATAAAACTCATTAGTACGATTTGTTTGAATGTTGTCCAGGAATCCGGGAAAGCAGGTTTCCCAGACTCTCATAATTGACGACTAGGCTGGATTTAACACTTGCAGTGTAATTGTCGCCGACGCTTCTTGTATCTTTCATACGGCCTCAAATTGCACTCCATTCCGATAAACTCGTCTTGTACGTGTTCCCTAAAGGTTTTCAACAGTGCTCAAATGCGAGCTACGTGTAGGCCAGGGCAAGGTATAGCTATCTTTCTCTTCAAACGACTTTTTCATTGTAGCAGAAACAAGGACAGATCCATTATTTGGTTGAAACATTAAACTTTACAATACTGTAGTCGTTTTTCGTCAGTGACACGACAACCGATAAAACGTGCGAATAGCTTCATTCTGGTACAAATTTGATCAGCGCGGTTTAACATAGATGTTCACAAGAAGATGGCACCCGAGCGACTATCTCGACTCTTAGATCTGAGCCACAAAGTCGTGCCCATACGCGAGGGAAACGTTGAATTCTTATTGGCTACTATGTTAAGCAGACAATCAGATCATTTCGAACAATTCTGTACTCGCCGTATGTCTAATATCAGCCAATCGGATTACCACAAATAATTTAGGCTAGAAATTTCGTAATTCCGAAACTAAATAAAATTTAATGAAAAGAAAAATACGGTTCCTCTCCACAAAATAAATTACTAATAAATTTAACATTCTACTCTCATTGTGGCTGCCTTTTACAAAATAAAGCTCACTCGGACATATGTCACTAATTTCCCTATTGCATGGCAACTTTCTCAAGCATACACTTAAGTAGTTTTAATACAGTATCACGTTATCACTTTACGTATGTCCTTCATTCACTCTCTCACTCTCTCCAAAACACTTACTCAAGCAAAACACGATGAAATGATAATTTTCCAAAGTATTTTTAATTACTTCGGGAAATTATGGTAATGAAACTAAAGGAAATTCGATTATGTGAACCTATCCTCTCGGTTGTAGTTTCAATTGATACTACAGATGAACACGTTACAGTCCCTAACTCCGGTTTCACAATGCCAGAACGGCTATTATGTGTATTGAAGTTAGTGATTTGAAATTTTAGCAGTATGGTTGTGTTATTCATAGAATTCGGTACACTAAGTATGCAATAGCTCGATTAATATTTAATACTACTTTTTCAGATATTTGGCATTAGCCAAATACACCACTCGCCCGGACCAGTAGTCAGAGTCATCTGTGCGAGAGTGAGAACCAACGTCTCCTCTCCATCCGGCTCCACATCAAGGTAAGCTTTCAATGCAAGATGACAACTCGTAATATTTTGCTACGTTACATGCCCAAATCGTAACTCTTCCACTACCAAAATTTGTACTCATTCTTACCTGCTGCTCTGTTGTCAGACTGAGCCGTCCGGCTTGCTTCTGTCAAATTCTCTTGCGATGGTTCTGCTGCGCCTTCTGATTGTTGGATAATTCACTCGTTCTCTTGAGATTTTCCCGTCAGAGATTTTCTTGTGCAGCGAGCGCTAGGCTGTTTGGTCTAGTGCGTGTTGCCGAGGGGTTCCCTCCGAGAGTAGCGCAATGCGTTGTGTGGCATGGTGGCCCTCAGCGAGGGGCGGCGAGTCACTCGGACTGCGACGACAGCGGCCGGGCAGTCGGTTGTAGAGTGAGTGAGGTGGCTGTCACTAGCGTGGCAGCGTGGTGTGGCTTGCCACTGCCAGAGGCGCGCGTGTCTCGGAGTGTTCTGACAGCATCCTGAGCAGCAGATCGGGAGACTGTGTGCTGTTTTGGAATTCTGTGGAGCGTGCTCTGGCAGCGCCTGCAATGAAATGGTGACATTGTTGCAGACTGTTTGGGGGCTCTTGTCAATTATTCTTACTCTGGTATCCTGTCGCCACCATGTTATTTTTAGCTGGTCTAGAGAGCTAAGCTATGTACCAGTGGTTTCCTTCTACCGAGTCCTCCGGAAAGTGTTGATTTTTTTTCTTTATTGTTATTTCGACACCTTTACAATAAAGGTAGGCCGGCAGCGGCCCATTATGCCGCTCTTCGGCCATAGAGAACACATACAGTAAACAAAAAGACAGAAAAACAAGCAAACATGGTGGATAAAAACGGGAGACAGACATAGTAAAATAAATGAAGCCTTTCACAGGCGCACTGTTTGGATAAAAACATTCATCACTGTACACAATGGGGAAGACAGAGTTTACACATGTGAATGGAGGAGCACAAACGGAGAGACACTGAAACACCGTCGCGAAGACAAGCACGAGCACTGGCGACTATCTCCGGCACATGAAAATGCACCGTGCACACGAAAAAGCCAGGGGCCTGCCAGAGGTGAGGGTAGGAGGGAGAGGGGGAGGAGGTTGATGCCAGTAGGAGAGGAGAAGGGAGGTGGAGGGGAGAGGGTAAGTGTGTGTGTAGAAGGCTGGGGATGGGGGAGGGGAAGCACTGAGGAAGAGAGGATAGGGAGAAGGGCAAGAGGGTGCCCTGGACGAAAAACACAGGGGGAGCAAGGGGAGGATCAAAGTTGGTAGGAGGGGTAGATGGAGGGGTTGAGGGCATCATCAGGGAGGGGGAGTTGGCGGACGTCACTTTGGACAAGGGTATGGAGTACAGAGAGATGGAGAGTGGGTGGGATGTGGGAGTACAGGCACAGCAGTGGACGGGGGTGGGAAAGGATGGGAGAGACCAGAGGGTGAGGGGGATCAAGTTTGAGGGAGGTGTAAAGGATCCGTATCAGGAGGAGGTGTGGGAACGGAATTAAGTCGTAGAGGATCCGCGTGGGGGAGGAAGATGCGATAGGCGAGGCGGAGTGCATGGCAGTCCAGGTTTTGAAGGGATTTGTGGAGGGTAGGAGGGGCGGCGTTCCAGGTGGGATGGGCATAACAGAGGATAGGGTGGATGAGGGATTTATAGGTGTGGAGAACGGTGGAGGGGTCCAGACCTCATGTGAGCTTGAGGAGGCAGAGTCGGGAGTGTACCTTGGCTTGGATTGTCCGAAGATGGGGGGTCCAGGAAAGGCGATGGTCAAGGGTGACGCCAAGGTACTTGGGGGTGGGAGTGAGGTTGGTAGGACAGCTGTAGATAGTGAGATATAAATCTAGGAGACAGAAGGAAGGGGTGGTTTTGCCTACAATGACCGTCCTGGCATTGACCCTGAGCAGCCACTGGTTACACCAGGTGGTGAACTGGTCAAGATGGAATTGGAGGATGTGCTGGGAGCGTTGTAGGATGGGGGCGAGGGCAAGGAAGGCCGTGTCATCGGCGTACTGGAGAAGGTGTAAGGGAGGTGAAGGCGACGGCATGTCTGCCATGTAGAGAAGGTAGAGAAGAGTGGAGAAGAGTGGAGAGGACGGAATCATGGGGCACACTGGCGGAGTGGTAGAAGGTGTAGGAATCCGTGTTATGGATGGTTACATAGGAAGGACGGTGGGAAAGAAAGGAGGCGATCAGACGGACGTAGTTAATAGGAAATCTCGAATAGAATAGTTTAATGAGAACATTAATTCACTATGTCTGATACTCTTATAACTATTTTAAGTTCAACTATGTACTTTTCTCTGACTGGATGGCATTGCAATGGGCAGTTGTATATTGACTACGCTTGCTGAAATTTTTGGTACCCATCTCAAAAGTCAGTTCATGAAGAAAATTCCCATTACAGCTAATGAAACTGAATGTTATGGTAGAACTACATATCATTCCTGATCAGAGGATCAATCAGCGATATTTTAGTTATATCAGTGCAGCTTAATAGTGTGTGCATTAACATTACCTTCAGTATGGAGTTAAAAAAAAGATTAAATTCCTGGATCTGTCAAGAATGATAATGGTGTTCATAGTTTTAGCATCTACAGCAAGCCCATCTGTACTGATAACTGCATCCACAATAATTCCCCATAAGAAGGTATTTTTTTCCTTCCATTATTAATTGATTAGTCAAGTCCAGATCCTTAGACATATTGCAGTGAGTAACGGCTTCAAACCATAATTGTTGGCTAACATGTTTGCTTCAGAAGACGTAGCTGCAATGCAACCGATGAAACTACGTTACAAAAAGGAGAGTAGGTTAAAACGAAATACATGTCTTTACCCTATGGTGGATCTGTGTTTCATGGAATAACTAGACAATTCCAAAACACCAAAGTATGAATGTTAACAACATGCTGGGTAAGCCGATGTAATACTGTGTCCAGCATACCATACCATACTTGCATTGAAGGACTTACAAAATTAACTTTGCAGAATGAAAAATATTTTAAACAGGACAAACAGGTGGAAGTTTTGCCGTTAGATTTAGAGAATACATTAACACCAGTGACATTTATATATCTTTGATTGGGTACCATCTTCAGACACCTAAACCCAATTTAAATTACACTGAAAGCTCCTTAGCAATTTTTCGTAGAAGCGAGAAGGGAGGACAGCTTGGTTACTTAAAAGAGAACGAGATTTATAGTGCATTTGGAGACCACCCAGAATATATTCTGAGTGCACTGACTGACATCAAAAATAAGATCTTCTAAGACTGTTTCTGGAATGTCTTAAAAGATGGTGATTTTAAGTACAGTTTTAATTTGTGCATTTTTGGTCTTGGCAAGTCTTCTTGATCATACTACGCTCGTTTCTAATTAGTAGGGAGAGCTTTTGACACTTTTCAGACCTTCGCCTATAGCCTGCCCTGTAAGAGAAGTTTCTATATTTTATCACTCCATTTTTTGAGTGCCACGGTGTTTCCCTGAAATTGCAAAAGAAAATAAAAGTTGTTCCAGATGTAAAAATACACTCCTGGAAATTGAAATAAGAACACCGTGAATTCATTGTCCCAGGAAGGGGAAACTTTATTGACACATTCCTGGGGTCAGATACATCACATGATCACACTGACAGAACCACAGGCACATAGACACAGGCAACAGAGCACGCACAATGTCGGCACTAGTACAGTGTATATCCACCTTTCGCAGCAATGCAGGCTGCTATTCTCCCATGGAGACGATCGTAGAGATGCTGGATGTAGTGCTGCGGAACGGCTTGCCATGCCATTTCCACCTGGCGCCTCAGTTGGACCAGCGTTCGTGCTGGACGTGCAGACCGCGTGAGACGACGCTTCATCCAGTCCCAAACATGCTCAATGAGGGACAGATCCGGAGATCAGGGTAGTTGACTTACACCTTCTAGAGCACGTTGGGTGGCACGGGATACATGCGGACGTGCATTGTCCTGTTGGAACAGCAAGTTCCCTTGCCGGTCTAGGAATGGTAGAACGATGGGTTCGACGACGGTTTGGATGTACCGTGCACTATTCAGTGTCCCCTCGACGATCACCAGTGGTGTACGGCCAGTGTAGGAGATCGCTCCCCACACCATGATGCCGGGTGTTGGCCCTGTGTGCCTCGGTCGTATGCAGTCCTGATTGTGGCGCTCACCTGCACGGCGCCAAACACGCATACGACCATCATTGGCACCAAGGCAGAAGCGACTCTCATCGCTGAAGACGACACGTCTCCATTCGTCCCTCCATTCACGCCTGTCGCGACACCACTGGAGGCGGGCTGCACGATGTTGGGGCGTGAGCGGAAGAAGGCCTAACGGTGTGCGGGACCGTAGCCCAGCTTCATGGAGACGGTTGCGAATGGTCCTCGCCGATACCCCAGGAGTAACAGTGTCCCTAATTTGCTGGGAAGTGGCGGTGCGGTCCCCTACGGCACTGCGTAGGATCCTACGGTCTTGGCGTGCATCCGTGCGTCGCTGCGGTCCGGTCCCAAGTCGACGGGCACGTGCACCTTCCGCCGACCACTGGCGACAACATCGATGTACTGTGGAGACCTCACGCCCCACGTGTTGAGCAATTCGGCGGTACGTCCACCCGGCCTCCCGCATGCCCACTATACGCCCTCGCTCAAAGTCCGTCAACTGCACATACGGTTCACGTCCACGCTGTCGCGGCATGCTACCAGTGTTAAAGACTGCGATGGAGCTCCGTATGCCACGGCAAACTGGCTGACACTGACGGCGGCGGTGCACAAATGGTGCGCAGCTAGCGCCATTCGACGGCCAACACCGCGGTTCCTGGTGTGTCCACTGTGCCGTGCGTGTGATCATTGCTTGTACAGCCCTCTCGCAGTGTCCGGAGCAAGTATGGTGGGTCTGACACACCGGTGTCAATGTGTTCTTTTTTCCATTTCCAGGAGTGTACATTGCAACATATGAGATGCTCATGTACTTAGGAACAAATATTCATCCGAAATTTAAAAGAGCTGCTGTCGAGAATATCTTGTCAGTTATATATTCAGTTGTCTGTTATATTAAGACTCTACTATGCACCAACAAACAGTAATGGAAATCAAATTAAGCAGAAGTATTAACAGAAACCTGTTACAAGTAAAATACATTTTTAAACAGAAGCTACTGGAAGCTACAAATTTCCATTTTCAAGACAGTTAAAATTGTTAAGACGTAATGAAACTTGTTTAGTTTGAAAATATCTAATGTTCCCCATTGTAAGACCTTTTGTTTAAAGGTAGAAGTTGGTGCATGACCAGCACAGTATGCTTTTATCGTTCACATCTAGGTAACTACTTTTAAAAATACATAGAATTTTATCTGGTGTAGAATTTTGTTACTGAAGAATCAACAATATATTCCAAACTGATTTACTGCATTATACTGCACTTAAATGTGTATAACTAGAAATATTTACAAATACTACAAAAATCATAACCTTATATATAACAACATGTTGAAAAATGTGGAAACTGCTTATGGCAGTCTGTAGTGGACACTTAATGTGATTCTAAAATCAGTCACTAGACTGGAACGCTGACCAAAAAACATCATGTGTTTCTAGGTACACACTCATCTAATCTGTTTATTAAACCTTTTTAGGTATGTAAACATTAGTACACCACTGCCATGGTATTGCATACATGTGCTCTATGTATGTGGACCTTTACCTTTAATTTTCGTAAGTGATTATTGACCATGTTACACTCACATATTGAAGATATTGTGCATCTTTGTGTTTTCGGAGGGCAATGATTGGTCCATAGAATTTCGGATGAGCATCCGCGTAAATTCAGCTCCTGTCGCGATACCTTTGTACCTCTATAACAAAAAGCGCTAGGTTCCATGACTTATCCAAGCTAAAGCTGCTATCTCTATTTATTAAATTCGTCGCTAAGCGAATTTCAGTTGCCTCTTTTCCCACGGAGGTGGTCATCACGCGTCTGAACAGAGCTGAAATTTCTTTATCAGTTATGTTCAAAAATGTAATGACAACAACACATTTTTTATTTAATAACGAATGTTTTGAGCAGATTGATGGTGTTGCTACAGGTAGTCCATGGTCGCCATTGGTGGCCAATTTATTTATATATAGAAATACTGTATTTTTTTGGTATGGAAATATCATTATGTGTGTGCTTACGTATTTTTGATAAATAATACAGATACTTTGGTTGTGGAAACATTCAATTTTAGTGTCCATTGAGCCTTGCAAAAAGTGCGCTACAGAGAGTGAACTACGCTCATTGGCAAGTGCAGCTTAACTTGTAAGTTAGATTACCAGTGCCAACATACCCCAGTATTGTTAATAACTATACTTATTTTTGATACATAATCGAATACTTCTGATCATGCCGACACTTTATGCAAAATTCAGGTCGTTCAGTGTGGCAGGAGGCCATGGGGGTTGGCGTGGTAGGTTCAGAGCGTAAACAAAGTGCACTGGAATCCTTAGGGCCCTACTACTGGCATACAAGATGCATGATTGACGATTTTACGCCATTGGATAAACCATATCAGAATACCATTTTTGCCATCTCCCATTGCAACTACAGGAATAAAGGGTACTCGACTTTCTTTATGTAGTCAACACTGATGGAATGATTCAAGTGTCCACAATCACGAAGGTAGTATCCAGGACTGGTCATTGATTTAATTTGTATATTGAAGTAACAGTGAGTGAAGCAAAGGACTACGTCAGCGTGGGAGTTATATTATCATGGGTAGAAAATGAGCATGATATGGTTTGCTGATAATACGGCAGTAATAGCTGAAAGTGATCAAGGATAGAGTGGGGTGCTTAATGAAATGGAACGTATGTTAGTCGATACATACAATATAAACATAAACAAAGGAAATCTAAGATAATGTCGTTCCAACTGGCTACATGTTATGATGTGCGGCAACAGGCGCCATTGTTAATGTGGGCGAAGCCGAGCGGCAAAACCAGAAGCACTAACGGCTACGGGAAAATAAACAACAGAAATGGAAACCCCCATCCTGTGGCTCCCACAGAATACATTTCCATCCCTCAAACTGCCCGGCTGGCTTACACAGTTGCACTACCTAAAGACAGCTGCCTAAGCATATCGCACAGACCTTCTGGAAACATTAATGTTAAACTGACACAAGACGGTCTTGAAATGGTGCTCAAATTTTGTTAGCTTGGAAGTAGAATAGATGAATAACGACAATGCAAGAAAGAAATAGTATCAAGAAAAACACAAGACACAAAGAGGTTTCGTTCAAAAGGAGCTGTTACTAACACCCAAAACTACAGGGTGAAGATAAAGTCTTTTGCTGATTACCAAAATGTGTTTCTAAGGAACTATGCTAGACACAGCTACGCAGTTTGTTGCAAATGATAGCTTAGATTCGGTCTTTGTAAAGTACGCTAGCGGCAAGGCTATGCCTTATCTGCTCTGTAGCAATGGAAGCACTATCGACGACAGTGCTGTGAAAGCAGGAGTACTAAACACAGCTTTTCGAAATTCGTTCACCAAAGAAGACGAAGTAAATATTCCAGAATTCCAATGAAAAACAACTGCTAACATGAGTAACTTAAAAGTAGATATCCTCGGAGTAGTGAAGCAACTTAAATCACTTAATAAAAGGAAGTCTTCTGGTCCAGACTGCATACCAGTTAGGTTCCTTTCAGAGAATGCTGATGCAACAGCTCCATACTTAACAATCATATACCACCACTCGCTCGAAGAAAGACCCGTATCCAAAGACTGGAAAGTTGCACAGGCTATACCACTTAAATTACAGGTCCATGTCATTAACGTCGATACGCAGCAGGAGTTTGGAACATATATGTTACGTTCAAAATTATGAATTACCTCGAAGAGAATGTTGTATTGACATACATTCAATATGGATTTAAAAGACATCGTTCTTGCGAAACACAACTAGCTCTTTACGCACACGAAGTGTTGAGTGCTATTGGCAAGGAATTTCAAATTGATTCCGTGCTTCTAGATTTCCAGAAGGTTTCTGACACTGTACCACACAAGCTGCTTGTGAAATTGAATGCTTATGGAATGGCATCTCAGTTTTATGACTGATTCGTGATTTCCAGTCAGAGAGGACACAGTTCGTAGTCATTGACAGAAAGTCATCGAGTAAAACAGAAATGATTTCTAGCGAACCCCACGGTAGTGCTATAGGCCCTCTGCTGTTCCTTATATAACGATTTAGGAGACAATCTGAACAGTCGTGTTGTGTCGTTTGCAGATGATGCTATCGTTTATCGTGTAGTGAAGTCTTCAGAAGATCAATATAAATTTCAAAAAGATTTACTTAAGGTATTTGTATTGCGCGAAAATTGGCAATTGACCCGAAATAATAAATCCACGTGAATGCTAAAAGAAATCCATTTAACTTCGGTTACACGATAAATCAGTCAAATGTAAAGACAGCAAATTCAACTAAATACCTAGGAATTATAATTACGAACAGTTTAAATTGGAAAGAACACATAGAACATATTGTGGGGAAGGGAAACCAAAGTCTGTGTTTTATTGGCAGAGCAGTTACAAAATGTAACAAGCCTACTAAAGAGACTGCCTACATTACGCTTGTCCGTCGTCTTTTGGAGTACTGCTGCGCGGTCTTGAATCCCTACCAGATAGGACTAATGGAGGACATCGAGAAAGTCCAAAAAAGAGCAGTGCGTTTTGTATTATCCAGAAACAGGGGAGAGAGTGTCACGGACATGATACAAGATTTGGGGCGGACAACATTAAAACAAAGGCGCTTTTCTTGTGGCGGAATCTTCTCACGAAATTACAATCATCAACTTTTTCCTTCGAATGCGAAAATATTTTGCTGACCCCGACCTAAATAGGGAGAAACGATCGTCATAATAAAATAAGGGAATGGTATAGATGTTAGTTTTTTCCGCGCGCTGCTCGAGATTGGAATTGCGAAGGTGGTGCGATGAATCCTCTATCAGGCACTCAGGTGTGATGTTTTTTATTTACACTTCAAGTTCCGTAGGATCAAATTGAGGAGCAACTCTCCAAGGTCATGGAACGTGTCGGTACATGAAATTACAACATAAAAGTAATAACAGATAAAAATAAATGTTCATGAACCTGGTAAAAGTCAGTCCATAAGTTTAAGTAAACTCTATCAGTAATACAATAAGAATCAGCTTAATTTTTCAAGGATCTTCTCGACAGAATAGAAGGAGTGATCCATGAGGAAACTCTTCAGTTTCAATTTGAAAGCGCGTGGATTACTGCTAAGATTTTTGATTTCGAGTGGCAGCTTATTGACAATGGATGCAGCAGTATACAGCACGCCTTTTTGCACTAGAGTTAAGGAAGTCCGATCCAAATGCAGGTTGGATTTCTGCCGAGTATTAACCGAGTGAAAGCTGTTTATTCATGGGAATAAACTAATATTGGTAACAAGAAACGACAATAAGGAATATACATATTGAGAGGCCAATGTCAAAATACCCAGACTCGTGAACAGAGGTCGACAAGGGGCTCGTGAACTTACACCACTTATTGCCCGAACTGCCCGTTTCTGAGCCAAATATATCCTTGTAGAATGCGAAGAGTTACCCCAAAATATAACACCATACGACATAAGCGAATGAAAATAAGCAAAGTAGACTAATTTTCGTGTCGAAGTATCACTCACTTCTGATACCGTTCGAATAGTAAAAATGGCAGTATTAAGTCTTTGAACAAGATCCTGAACGTGGGCTTTCCACGTCAGCTTACTATCTGAACACCTAGAAATTTGAACTGTTCAGTTTCACTAATCATATGCCCGTTCTGTGAAATTAAGCGTCAGGTTTTGTAGAATTGTATGTTAGAAACTGTAAAAACTGAGTCTTACTGCGATTTAGCGTTAATTTTCTACAAGCGATGAACTTATATCATGTACTGTACTATTTGAAACCGAGCCAATGTTGCACACAACATCCTTTACTACCAAGCTAGTGTCATCAGTAAACAGAAATATTTTAGAGTTACCTGTAATACTAGAGGGCATATCATTTATATAAATAAGGAACAGGAGTGGCCCCAACACTGATCCCTGGGGTACCCCCCACTTGATAGTACCCCATTCAGATACCACATCGCAGCTGTTATCAACATTGTGAATAATGACCTTTTGCTGCCTGTCGCTAGAGATGAACCAATTGTGAGCTGCTCACCCTATTCCGTAATGGTCCAACTTCTGGAGCAATATTGTGTGATCAACACAATCAAATGCCTTTGTTTAATCAAAAAATACGCTAAACGTTCGAAACTTTTTGTTTAACCCATCCAGTACCTCACAGAGAAAAGGGAATATAGCAATTTCAGTTGTTAAACGACTTCTAAAGCCAAACTGTACATTTGATACAAATCGTATGATATAAAATGATGAATTATCCTTACATACACAGCCTTTTCAATAACTTTTGTAAACACTGATGACATAGAGATAGGTCTAAAACTATCTACATTAGTCCCTTTCTCCCTTTTTATAAAGCAGCCTTACAACTGAGTACTTTAATCGCTCAGGAAACTGACCATTCCTAAAGGAAACATTACAAATAAGGCTAAATACAGGGCTAACATTTTCAGCACAGTACTTTAATACTCTGCTAGATACTCCATCATAACCATGAGAGTCCTTAGTCTTCCATGATTTAATTATTGACTCAATCTTCCTTTTGTCTGTATCACAGAGGAGTATTTCAGACATCAATCTCGGAAAGGCATTTGCCAAGAAAGTTGTATGATTCCCTTTAGATTCTAAATTTTTATTTAATTCACCAGCAATGCTCAGAAAATGATTGTTAAATATCGTACAAATATCTGATTTATCAGTAACAGAAATATTTTTACTGCAAACTGACTTTATATCGTCGACCTTGTGCTGCTGACCAGACACTTCCTTCACAACTGACCATATGGTTTTAATTTTATCCTGTGAATTAGCTATTCTATTTGCATACCACATACTCTTTCCCTTCCTAATAACATTTTTAAAACACCTTACAATACTGTTTGTAATGAGCTACTGTAGCTTGATTGTGACTACTTCTAACATTTTGATATAATTCCCACTTTGTTCTACATGATATCCTTATCCCACTAGTCATCCACCTGGGCTGCCCATTACTGCTAGTACCCCATTTAGAATGTTCTAATGGAAAGCAACTCTCAAAGAGCATGAGAAATGTGTTAAGGAAAGCACTGTATTTATCATCTATGTTATTGGCACTATAAACATCCTGCCACTCTTGTTCCTTGATAAGTTTTAAAAAACTCTCTATTGCTGTTGGATTAACTTTCCTAAATAGTTTGTAATTGAATATGACATTGGTTTGAGTGCAAAAGCCTTTTAGTGTTAAAATTTGTGCATTCACGCTTTTACTTACAGAATGTCCATCTAGTAATGAAGAATGAATAAAAATATTGTCTATGGCTGTGCTACTGTTCCCCTGCACCCTAGTTGGGAGAAACACTGTTTGCATCAGATCATATGAAGTTAAGAGATCTACCAACATCCTTTTTCTTGCACAATCATATACAGAATTAATATTGAAGTCACCACGTATAACTCGGTTCTGATACTTCCTACAAAGTGAATCAAGAACCCTCTCTAGCTTCAGCATAAATGCTCTGATGTCGGAGTTAGGGGACCTATAAACAACAACAATTAGAAGTTTAGTTTCACTAAATTCAACTAAAGCTGCACAACATTCAAATACCTGTTCAGTGCAGTGTCGTGATACGTCTATGGACTCAAATGGAATACTGTTTCTTACATACAGATCCACTCCCCCACCCCACGAGAAACTCCTTGAGAAACAGCCAGCTAATCTGTAGCCTGGTAAAGGAAGCCTCTGAATTGTCAAATTATTTAATGGTGCTCTGATATACCAATAATTTCAGAGTCGACATCTATAAGCAGTTCACTTTATCTCTAATACCTCTTATATTTTCATGAAATATGCTAATTCCTTCTCTACTTTGAAACATTACATCCTCTGAAGGTGAGTCCTTAGTTAGGGGGACTTCCTTTAAGCAGGTATACCTATCAGCTGACTTCAAACTAAAAAAGGTGCAGCTCTAACACCAACTACTACAGGAATTCTATGAGTGACACCACCACCACCACCCACTACACTGTCACCTATAAGCTTAGCCAGCCTCCCCTTCCCATACCTCTTGAGGTGCAGGCCATGCCCGATCTACTGATAGACCCAACTGGAACCACTGAGATGTGACCCATGCCCTCTGCCATCGGTGCCCTCCCCAGCCCCACGTTAACATGCCTAACAGCCGCATTAAGGTGAGTCCGATCGTGGCCCTGAAACAGTTGCACGAAATGCACGCTAGTGCCACCAGTTTGAGTAGCTATCTTAACCAAGTCACCGCCTACATCATATTCCCCGTCCCTATCGAGACTGCTCCCTGCTCCACCCACTATCACTACCTGATCCTCTTTCGAAAAATTCCTACATAACTCCCCTACGCTGTCAGTCACCTGAGCCAATCCTGCACTAGGCTCCACAATGCTGGTGACCTGGTACTCACTCCTCAACACTTCCTGCAACTGCTGGCACACAGCTCTACCGTGGGAACTACCTAACAGCAGAACCTTCTTTCTTCTAGACTTTGCAACTAACCTAGGCCTCCTAATTGCTGAGAACTGCTAGGAAGTTCCCTACATCTACAGCTACACGAGGCTCCTCTCCACTCAACTCTGACAGTTGGTCATATCTATTACATGAATGCAAAGTAAAACTGTCCGAATACCTCCTCTTCCCAGCTGCCTCCTCGCCAACTGCCACTTCCCATTCCCCACCACCCTTCACCCTCCTCAACCTATCTAGTTCCCCCTTTGCGCATTGTAAATGCACCTGAAAGGCACAGATCTTACGCTCCTGCTCCTCTATCAACTTATTTCTACTGCAGATTCTGCAATCCCAGGAGAGGATCTCACTAAAATGACTACTGGCTTCCCCACTACATTCCCCCCAATGAAAATACTTTGAACAAATCCCACACCGCAACCCACTACTCACAAACCTACGACAGAGCCCACACTTCTCACTCATGGTAAATTTTACAGTTACTGAAAAAAGCTATACGTCTACGTTACCAAAGTTCAGTTACACCAGCAGAACTATTTAAGAACTAACAATAATGGTCTCGAAATTCTCTGACTACTAAGAAAGCAACTACTTGTATTAATACTACTACACCACAGCTAATACCAATATCAACAAAGCTTCACAAAATTACTAGCTAAAACCAAAATATGCAAACGGCCACTGTAACACTAAGCGAAGTTTAAACACTGAATGCAAATTTTACTGAAATACTTTGGTAGAAACAATAATAAACACCAGTTGAAAAGTAAAGCACGAAATTAGCTAAACGACTTCAACGCACAGAAAACTCTTAAAAAACACAGAGAGCGAACGATTACAAAAGTTTATTAAGTCGTTATTTCGCCACAAACTGCGCGCAACACCGCTGAAATCTACTAAATTTAATAACTCTATTACAGAGCACAAACAAGTTTGTCAGTACTTAGCTTTATAACCGGTACAGCTGCAGTGCACGCCGCAAAATGTAAACACACTACTGAGGAGCGAGGAGTAGACGAAAGACTCAAGCACACTCACAAATAATAGACAGTGGTGATGTGTGTAATAAGATCACAGAGTCCCTGTTCACAAAGCTCACGTCGTCCAGAACTATTTTTATGAGATCGAGGATGAATTGTCGCATTTACCCTGGCCACGAAAGTCGGCAGATGTCAATATTATTGAGCCTCTGTGGTCTACCTTGGAGAGAACGGTGCGTGATCGCCGTACGTCTCCGTCGTCGTTACCTGAAGCTGCAACTACTTTGCACGTAGAGTGGTATACGATTTCCTTGAAAACCACAACAGGAAATGTATGAACCCACTCCGAGACGGTTGGAGGCTGTTTTGATTGCTAACGAATTTCCTACACCGTCTTAGGCATGGTAGCGCCTTGAGTTTTCATTGTTTCCGTGTTTTTGTCCTTTCCCTCAACAGGGTGAGGAGTAAAGTGAGCATTATTGCTATCAACAACAAGCACCATGGATACATGGGACAAGCTGGTTTCCAAATAAAACATACAGCGCACAGCGTCGACACGTGCCCTATTGTGCAGATATTTGCAGTGCCTTAGAGATACAAAGATAAATGACGGTAAGAAATGACAAGCCACCGGAGACCACGGGTCGCTTATACCAAAATATTTCAGAACACCGTTGGGAATTTTGTCGGTGAAGTTGCACTTTATACCCCATAGAGAACCCACAATTTATCGTGGTGCGCCCACTCACCCAGCTGTTTTCTGCAGTTCTCGCAGGACCAGGCTTTGCAAATGAAAAGAATATGTCCCAGTTTTTTGGCGCGGGAAATTTTAACAGTCCGCTACGATTTCCGACCCAGTATCCCGCCGTGTAAGGCGTCGGCACAGCTCTTACTTTCCGAACGTCCCTGATTTGTATGGATACTAGGAAAAAGTGAGAGTAACTCACAACAATAATAATAAAAGTCAGAGATGCAGGGGATAGGCAAAATGATGTGAACACCTGTACTTGCTTTGGAATGGTTTATTAATATGGGGTTGGACCCCCTTATACCCGTAATACAGCTACGATTCTTCTTGGAATACTGGCATATAATTAAGGTATATCTCCAGTCGAATGTTATGCCACTCTTCGATCAGAGCCACTTCTAACTCCTTCAGTGACGAGCGAGGCGGAAATCTACTCCCGAGTCTGTGCCCTAATACCGCCCACAAGGATTCGATAATGTTCAAGTCCGGGGACTGTGCTGGCCAGGGAAGACGCTGCAGTTGAGTTTCATGCACCTCATACGACGATTGTACTTTCCTGGCTGTGTGAATGGGTGCCTTATCGTTGGGGAGCAAAACTTGAATCATGGGGTACACTTGATCACCTAAAATGTTCACGTAGTAGTTGGTTGTAACACGGCCTTTGAGAGTAATAATGGGACCAGCAGAATACCATGATATGGCTGGGCTGCCTACAGCATCACACTTCCACATCCATGCTTAACCGTTGGAATCAAACAATCAGGATTGTTGGTTCAAATGGCTCTAAGCACTATGGGACTTAACATCTGAGGTCATCAGTCCCTTAGACTTAGAACTACTTAAACCTAAACTAACCTAAAGACATCACACACATCCATGCCCGAGGCAGGATTCCAACCTGCGACCGTAGAAGCAGCGCGGTCCCGGACTGAAGCGCCTAGAACCGCTCGGCCACAGCGGCCGGCAGGATTGTATAGGCTTCTTTTAGCATTATCCAGACGTAAACCCGACCCGATGTTGGAAATATCGAAAACGTTGACTCGTCGGGCCGTAAGACGTATTTGCACTGATCAGTCGTCCAGGATTTATGCTCCTGACACCATGTTTCATGATTCTTTACGTTAGTTGTCGAACACTAATGGTTTCGGTATAACAGCTTGTCCATGAATATTCGCTTAATGGAGTTCTCGGCGGATAATGTCGATAGATATGGGGTATAGAAGATGGCTATTGAGCTCTACAGTCACCTGAACCGCCGTAGTTTTGTGTTGTTTTGACGCAGTTGGTGTTAGCGTACGACGATATCTGTCATTTAGTTTTGGTTTGCGCCCAGTATTATGTTTGCACGATGATGTCTTTCCATGTTTTGTGTAGGCTGTCATGACCGTTGAAACAGTTGCTCTCGACCGAGCGAGATGGCGCAGTGGTTAGACACTGGACTCGCATTCGGAAGGACGACGGTTCAATCCCGCGTCCGGCCATCCTGATTTAGGTTTTCCGTGATTTCCCTAAATCGCTCCAGGCAAATGCCGGGATGGTTCCTTTCAAAGGGCACGGCCGACTTTCTTCCCCGTCCTTCCCTAATCCGATGAGACCGATGACCACGCTGTCTGGTCTCCTTCCCCAAAACAACCCAACCCAACTTGATTTCCTCCACTTGCAGCAGTTGCTCTCGAAACATTCAGTAAGTTGGTTGTCTTGGTTACTGACGCTCCAGCTAATCGGGCCCCCACAATCTGTCCACTTTGGAGCTCTATTAGGTCTTTCATTGCACGTCGACGTCGGCCTCTGATTGCAGATAAGAAGTGTGCACTACTCGTAAACAACCTGCACTGGTGCCTAGTCCGTACTGAACACGCACAGTCCAGCGCGACACGTGCCTTACCTGCGTTGTTGACCGTCAAACACAACCATTATATTACTAACAATGTTCACATTATTTTGCCTATCCCCTGTGTATTGTGAAATCAGAATGAGACAGAACAATTATATAGCCGAGGATCGTGTTCATTGATGTTATGCAATAACAAAACAAGACAGCGAACATGTATTGAATCAAAGCAAAGTCGTAGCGAGAATGCTGAACCAAGAGGAGCAGATCACGATGACAAAGGGGGGAGGGGGGGGGGAGATGCTGGTGAATCTTACCACATGCCTGACGCTTTCGAAGAATGAGTTTCTCGTGCTCACCGAGTGAGCGAGTCGGCAAGTGAAATCGAAGGACATTTCTACGTTCCGTTCAAAGTAATGAACAGCTAAACTAGCACTGCCGCAAATGCACTGACGAACCGTGACGGTGGCTGGGACTGCTGGACTGTCTCGTAGATCAAACACTCAGAGGCGGACGTGGTACCGACCAGACATTTTTGACAGGTTGACGCCACACACTGGTAGTCTTCCGTCTTCAAAAAACAGCTTCATTGCCAACCACGTCAGAGGCTGACGGGCTAGAGCCTGCTTGCTGGCACACGGTACAACATAACCTTTTCAAATTCAAGAAAATGTCACTGATTTTGCACTGCTCATATACGAAATGCTAAAAATAAGTAAACCACCTGAGATGTCTTATCGCATTCTAAGATGCTGTTTACATGTCTTTTCATGAATCTTTTTGAACAATAAAATGTTAGAATACTTGAATTGTCTCCTGAATACTCTCTCTCTCTCTCTCTGTTCTGTCTTCAGATTGGATGGATGCAAGATGTAAGCTCTTGTACTGTAAATGGTTTTCTGAATAATTACTACTTTAATTCATATAACAGTGTCTTATTTAGCAGTCATATTTGAAGTAACCATTGTCCGTATCAGAATTAATCAGGACTGTAAACTTGCACCTTAGGCTGACTTCAGTAGGATTGCAACCGCTTTGTTCAATGATGAAACTATTTGAGCTTCATGTTGACCCTGTCGTTAATCATTCTCGCCGTAGAAAAAGAGTCTGTCTTTGTAAGGGACGAAGTCCGATAGTATTAATATCTTTACACTATTACAGTGTAAGAATTTTGTTGAAGTTTTGCTGTCGAAAGTCAGTGAACAAATAGGGAAGCCATTCACAACGCATTGGCCTGAACATCCGGCAATGAGAAAATAGTAATGAAGCTTTTTAATCTTCAAATAATTAAATTTTCTTACTGCTGCTACTCCGACAAAAAGAAAATCCCATTCATGCTGTCGTTGTGCGTCAACATTACTTGGCAACATGCCACACGGGCACCCATGTGGTCGTCCATCAGCATTCGTGGCACCCACCTGGATGACACTTGTCGCATTTTCAGGTCGTCATGCAGGATTGTGTGCACAGAAACCACAGAAATGCCAACTCTGGAGGCGATCTGTTCAACAGTCATTCGGCGATCCCCCAAAACAATTCTATCCACTTTCTCGATCATGTCGTCAGACCGGCTTGTGAGAGCCTGAGGTTGTTTCGGTTTGTTGTCACACAATGTTCTGCCTTCATTAAACTGTCGCACCTACGAACGCACTTTCGACACATTCATAACTCCATCACCAGATGTCTCCTTCAACTGTCAATGAATTTCAATTGGTTTCACACCACGCAAATTCAGAAAACGAATGATTGCACGCTGGTCAAGTAAGGAAAACGTCGCCATTTTAAGTATTTAAAACAGTTCTCATTCTCGCCGCTGGCGGCTGCCGTACGGTGCTGCCATCTCTGAGTCGTATTGACAATGAACGCGGCCTCATTTTAAATCAATGCGCATGTTTCTATCTCTTTCCAGTCCGGAGAAAAAAAATCGGAGGCCTTAGAACTTGAATGCACCTCGTACTTATGTTTATGATGAGGCTCAGTTGCTACTCTCCGTTCACCAAACGAAGATCCTCTGCTGGTCTTTCAGCATTGCGCTGCAATTTTGCGGCGTCGTAGCTTCTCTATGTACAACACCACCATCCGCGAAAACCCTCATGAAACTTCCGACGTTATCTATCAGCTCATTTGTGTGTATTGTGAAAGGTAATGGTTCAGTAAGACTCCCTTGGGGCACGTCCGACATTACTTTTATGTCTGAAGATTTCTCTCTGTTCAGAATGACGTGCTGTGGTGTATTTGCTAGAAACTCTTCGGTCCAATCACAGGGTTGGTCTGATATTCCGTACGCTCGTATTCTGTTCATTAGGTGCCAGAGTGGGATTGTATCCAAGGTCTTCTGGAAGTCAAGGAATATGGTATCTATTGGGGCGCCTGTATCTATTGCTTTCTGGGTCTCGTGGACGAACAGAGAGAGATAGGTTTCACACGATAGTTACTTTAGGAGCACGATCATTATTTTCGGAGCCCACTTCGAACGCTAAAAAGTAGTTTCCGGTACCCTTGCCATTGAACCTGTTCAAAAATTTACAACAGACCGACGTCAGAGATATAGGCCTATAGTTCTGTGGTCTCTTTAACAACCCTTCTTGAAAACTGGAATGCTTTTTTCCAGTCGTTAGGAACTCTTCGCTCCTCTTGAGGTCTACGGTACGCTGCTTCTAGGAGAAGGGCGATTTCTTTCACATACTTTGTGAACAAACGAATTGATATCGCGTCAGATCCAATGACCTTTCCTCTCAAAATGATGGAAGCCATTCTCTGTTTACAGATTCCAGTTCCTCAGCATCTTATGACGACATTATTATAAAGCTTGATTCATCTCGAAATTTCATTAATGGTTTAATATGCCGTAGAATTTTTAAGTACCTGTAACTAAAATTAATAAGTTAATAATGGACATACCGGCAGGCTCTACGAGAGGCGTTCAGTACAACACATTTTTTTCTGAACTCAGGCTGCTTTTATTGAGGATTCCAATACATCATATTATTCCCCACTTATTTGGCTACAAAACCCTATCTTTCAACATAATCTCCATTCATTGTGACGACACTAGGCCACCTTACTGGCAGGTCTCGTACGTCCGCACAGTACTACTCCACTGGTCGGCATCGGAAACAGCATCAGGCTGCATCAGTAACCTCTCCATCATACATGTCCTGCATCCAGCGGAGTGTATCGTTCATTGGGCCCAACAGATGGAAGTCGGTAGGGGCGAGATCCAAACCGTAGGGTGGATGAGAAAGAACAGTCCAATGAAGTTTTGGGAGCTCTTTCGTGTGCGTAGACTTGTATCACGTCTTGCACTGCCATGGAGAAGGAGAAGTTCGTTTGTATTTTTGCAGCGACAAACATGCTGAAGTCGTTTCTTCGGTTTCTTAATGGTAGCACTATACACTTCCGAGCTGATCGTTCTACCATGAGCGATGACATCAAACGGAATAAGTCCGTCTAGAAGACCGTCGCTATGGGTTTACCAACTGAGGGTGTGGCTTTGAACTTTTTATATGGAGGACAGGTTGTGTGGCTCCACTCCATGGATTGCCGTTTTGTTTCGGTTCGAAGTGATAAACCCGTGTTCCTTCACCTACGACAGATAATTCTCACGATAAGCCTCGTAATGTGCAATCAGTTCCGCACGTTGCAACATAGCAGGAGTCAGACAAGTATGAAGCCGGTCGGCACGCGGGAATTCAGAGCGATTTACGCGATCTTGATGTGACGATAACAGACGCCTTGCCCAACGACTCACCGTCCTTTTATTCACTGCCAGAAGCCGGCCCTGGTGGCCGAGCGGTTCTAGGCGCTTCAGTCTGGCACCGCGCGACTGCTACGCTGACAGGTTCGAATCCTGCCTCGGGCATGGATGTGTGTGATGTCGTTAGGTCAGTTAGGTTTACGTAGTTCTAATTTCTAGGGGACTGATGACCTCAGAAGTTAAGTCCCATAGTGCTCAGAGCAATTTGAACCATTTTCGCTGCCAGGTCTTCGTAGACATTCTGCAAGCGCGTATGAATATCTGTGGTGCTCTGGTTTTCCGCCTAAAGGAACTCAATGATTGCTGTCTGCTTGGAATGCACCTCCGTAGGAGACGCCATTTTGAAGGCTGCTTATAGCTCCGCCAGGTATCGGAACTTCATGAAACTGTAGAGGCCGAAGAGAGAATATTCCACTGTGTCCTAAATGAAATTCTGTATTTTTTCACCTGATAGTGGCCAAGAAAAATGTGTTGCAGTATTTACTGAGCGATCCTCGTACATTGCCAAAGGCTGCTGACTTTGGTACTTGATTTATTGCTTATTAATTCCTACTCTACTCTTTCTCTGCTTTCGGTCATGTGCGTCCACCCACATATGGGTCTTGGCACGTTTCGCCGTTGCGATTATTCCTATAACCTGGTGTTATGGAGGGCTCCGATACACGGCGCAAATACACTACTGGCCATTAAAATTCTACACCACGAAGATGACGTGCTACAGACGCGACATTTAACCTACAGGAAGAAGATGCTGTGATATGCAAATGATTAGCTTTTCAGAGCATTCACACAAGGTTGGCGCCGGTGGCGACACCTACAACGTGCTGACATGAGGAACGTTTCCAACCGATTTCTCATACACAAACAGCAGTTGACCCGCGTTGCCTGGTGAAACGTTGTTGTGATGCCTCGTGTAAGGAGGAGAAATGCGTACCATCACGTTTCCAATTTTGATAAAGGTCGGATTGTAGCCTATCGCGATTGCAGTTTATCGTATAGCGACATTGCTCCTCGCGTTGGTCGAGATCCAATGACTGTTAGCGGAATATGGAATCGGTGCGTTCTCGAGGGTAATACGGAACGCCGTGCTGGATCCCAACGGCCTCTTACCACTAGCAGTCGAGATGACAGGCATCTTATCCGCACGGCTGTAAC
Source organism: Schistocerca piceifrons (assembly GCF_021461385.2). Taxonomy (NCBI): domain Eukaryota; kingdom Metazoa; phylum Arthropoda; class Insecta; order Orthoptera; family Acrididae; genus Schistocerca; species Schistocerca piceifrons. Next base: position 553,202,700 of record NC_060143.1, read on the forward strand.
GGATCGTGCAGCCACGTCTCGATCCCTGAACCAACAGATGGGGACGTTCGAAAGACAACAACCATCTGCACGAACAGTTCGACGAGGTTTTCAGCAGCATGGACTATCAGCTCGGAGACCATGGTTGCGGTTACCCTTGACGCTGCATCACAGACAGGAGCCCCTGTGCTGGTGTAGTCAACGACGAACCTGGGTGCACGAATGACAAAACGTCATTTTTTCGGATGAAGCCAGGTTCTGTTTACAGCATCATGATGGTCGCATCGCCCGCATCTCGTGGTCGTGCGGTAGCGTTCTCGCTTCCCACGCCCGGGTTCCCGGGTTCGATTCCCGGCGGGGTCAGGGATTTTCTCTGCCTCGTGATGGCTGGGTGTTGTGTGCTGTCCTTAGGTTAGTTAGGTTTAAGTAGTTCTAAGTTCTAGGGGACTGATGATCACAGCAGTTGAGTCCCATAGTGCTCAGAGCCATTTGAACCATTTTTGATGGTCGCATCCGTGTTGGCGACATCGCGGTGAACGCACATTGGAAGCGTGTATTCGTCATCGCCATACTGGCGTATTACCCGGCGTGATGGTATGGGGTGCCATTGGTTACACGTCTCGGTCACCTCTTGTTCGCATTGATGGGACTTTGAACAGTGGACCTTACATTTCGGATGTGTTACGACCCGTGGCTCTACCCTTCATTCAATCCCTGCGAAACCCTGCATTTCATCAGGATAATGCACTACCGCATGTTACAGGTCCTGTACGGGCCTTTCTGGATACAGAAAATGTTCGACTGCTGCCCTGGACAGAACACTCTCCACATCTCTCACCAACTGAAAACGTCTGGTCAATGGTGTCCGAGCAACTGGCTCGTCGCAAGACGCCAGTCACTGCTCTTGATGAACTGTGGTATCGTGTTGAAGCTGCATGGGCAGCTGTACCTGTACATGCCATCCAAGCTCTGACTCAATGCTCAGGTGTATCAAGGCCGTTATTACGGCCAGAGGTGGTTGTTCTGCGTACTGATTTCTCAGGATCTATGCACCCACAATGCGTGAAAATATAATCACATGTCCGTTCTAGTACAATATATTTGTCCAATCAATACCCGTTTATCATCTGCATTTCTTCTTGGTGTAGCAATTTTAATGGCCAGTAGTGTAGATATTCATCACATTAACAAGCCATTTGTAAAACTGAAAGTAGTGATATTTTGTGTTTGGGTCATCAGTGTTCTGACTGGTTTGTTGCCGCCGCCACAAATTGCTCTCCTGTGCCACCCTTTTCATCTCAGAGTAGCACTTGCAATCTACGTCCTCGATTATTTGCTGGATGTATTCCAATCTTCGTCTTACTCTACAGATTTTGCACTTACAGCTCCCTCTAGAACCGTAGAAGTTATTGCCTGGTGACTTAACAGATGTCCTATCTTCCTTTCTTTTCTTCTTGTCAGCATTCTCCATATATTCTTTTTCTCTCCGATTCTGCGCAGAACCCCCTCATTCCTAGCCTTATCATTTCACCTAATATTCAACATTCGCCTGTAGCACCACATCTCAAATGATTTGATTCTCTTCTGTTCCGGTTTTCCTACAGTCCATGTTTCACTAGCATATAATGCTGTACTCCAAACGTACATTCTGATAAATTTGTTCCTCAGATTAAGGTCTATGTTTGATACTAGTAGACTTTTCTTGGCCGGGAATGCTCTTTTTGCCAGTGCTAATCCGCTAGGTAGCAGAATTCTTTAACTATATCCTTATGTTAAGTTTCTTGCTGTTCTCATTTCTACTACTTCTCATGACTTTCGTCTTCCTTCGATTTACTCTCAGTCCATATTCTGTACTCATTAGATTGTTCATCCCATTTAACAGATCCTGTAATTATTCTTCACTTTCACTGAGGATAGCAATTTTGTCAGCGAATCTTATCGTTGATATATTTTTACCTCGCATTTTAATTCCGCTCTTGAATCTTTCTTTTATTTACGTCACTGCTTCTTCAACGTATAGACGGAACAGCAGTGGCGAAAGATTACATCATTTCTTTACATCCTATGGTTCTTGATCTTCCACTCTTAGTGTTTACTCATGGTTCTTGTACATATTGTATATTACTCGTACTCCCCTATAGCATGCCGGCCGATGTAGCCGAGCTGTTCTAGGCGCTTATGCCTGGAACCGCGCGACCGCTGCGGTCGCAGGTTCGAATCCTGCCTCGGGCATGGATGTGTGTGATGTCCTTAGGTTAGTTAGGTTTAAGTAGTTCTAAGTTCTAGGGGACTGATGACCTCAGATGTTAAGTCCCATAGTACTCAGAGCCATTTCAACCATGTTTTTCCCTATTCCATACCCCTATTTTTCTCAAGATTTCGAATATCTTACTCCATTTCACACTGTCGAACGCTTTTTTCCGGCTGACAAATCCTATGAACGTGTCTCGATTTTCCTTCTGTCTTGCTTGCATTATGAACTGCATCGTCACAATTGCCCCTCTGGTGCCTTTATCAAGCCAAACTGGTCGTCATCTAAAAGATCCCCAATTTTCTTTTCCATTCTTCTGTGACAGGACAAAGTTGTGAACTGATGGCTGTCCAAAGCCGGGACTGCCAGAACTGTAGCCTTGTACTTATCCATAGAACCACGGGCACGCACGGTATCGACCGCCACTGTTACGCCACATCTGTCGCTTCGGACGTGCGCTGCATACATCCTATTCCGCAACGATTCACGTCGTTCTTTGTGGGAAGTCGGCGCTTTCGGTTCGAACCCGAGTGCGGGGCTTTGCTCCCCACGTATCCACTGCGGCCAGAGGCGGCACTGCACACGCGGAACTACCAGCCCTTTATCAGCGCGCGCAGAGCTCTGGAAGCGCGGGCTGATTTACTGGACCCGGCCGGACCGCCGCCATAATTCCGGTGCGCTCGAAAACGCACCGCGCGCAACAATCGCTAATTTACGCTGCGCGCCCGCGCCCCGCACAAATCAATCCGGCGGCGACGAGCAGCCGACAGCGCGGGAAGAGACCGGGGCGGCTAAACAGCGGCGGACCATCCGTAACAGCGGCGGTCGCCACCAGTCATTACGCGCGGCCGTCTGCGTCGGCACGCTTCGCTGCAGGCGCCGCTGGAGCGCAAGACTTCACAGTCTGTGCGGCGCGTGGGTGACTTACGAGCTTCCTTCGTAGTCACCTCCTGTCATGCGTTTGAGAATAGATGGTTGAATTTGCGACAGCAGATTAGCACTGGAATAAAAAGCGAGTTCCGCAGTGGGACTGGAACTTAGGACCTTGCTCAGGCTATACTTCGACTGTAAGTAGATTATTTCCAATCTGGAAATAAGTGCTTCGTCACCTATACTAAATTCGCTGGGTAAAAATATAACCAAGCCACGATGCCTAATAACTATACCAGGTTAATTCTTAACATTATGCAACATTATGATATTACCGCGAATTTATGTTTTTTGGTAACAAATATGGTTCAGTAATTATTCATAAAACAGTAACATACGTGTGTAGGGTTAATGTTAGAATCGAAAGACTAACACTTGATGATAAAGCTAACAAAAAGATATTTGAAGATCAGGGTACTTTGGAGAAAGTTCGTATAGCATGTGGTAATAAAATGGGAGCATTTGATTTGAATCCGCAGAAAGCATCTGGTGTACCTTGGCGTAAATATACAAGAAGGAATAGGTTTAAGTTTGTAACGTATTCTAAACCAGAACAAAGTGCACATATAACGAAAGTTAAGTCTTGCACAGATCTGGAAAAAGAATGTAAAGTTAAGAATAGGTTGTTTCAAGGTACAAATCCATTTTACATTGGACTACAGATTGCTGGTGATGAACCCGAGAGAAACGATAATGTGCAGAGTGAAGTAAAATATGTGACATTTATTGTAAGAAATAGAGTTTATATGACATTTTGTAAGAGGAAAGGCAATGTAACTTTCTAAATAAAAGTATTTGTTTACAGCTAATGTCTGCGTTGGAGTTTTTTATGCCAACTGGGAACACATTCGTAATTACCCGGATGACCTACGCCTCGCCTTCCTTATCAACAGAGGATTGATGAACTTGCTATTACCTTCTATGGCAACAAGATTAATTATTCTGCAGCTGTTTTAGTGTTGGAAGAACTGTGGTATTATAAGTCTAATTTGGATGATTTAATTCGTCAGTTTAGGGACGCTTATAGAGAATATGTATTTATCCCAAACGGTATAAGGTGTGCAAACAGGTACGTTGATTTTAGGCAAGGCCGTTATAGGCCATTGTGGTACAATTATTAGAACCTCAATAAAGTAACCTCATTTGCTCTGTGTATGGCACCAGGCATTCGTGAGACTCCCACCACTCTTCTAGTACTTTATCACCCTTCAGCAGACGAAATACCTGCTGAACCATAGATGGATTCCAGGATCGACCATTAAACCTGCCACCCACAATTCTTTAAACGATACATAAAACAACTCTGATTCTTATGTATATGTCTGAGAGAACAAACACTATTGACTTGTAAGGTGTCAAATAACTATCACACCTTACATTGAATTCGTGAAACAATTCCGGTTAAGGGGAGGTTTACTATTTTTGGCCTGAAAAAAAAAATGTTCTTTGAGAATTTTTTCTCTGGATGTGTAACAGATATCAGTGTCAAATTTTGTTAGAATGTTTATTGATATTTCCTCTACAAACTGCAATTTTTTCGGCCGGAAATGTCGAAGAGGAAAGGCGAAAGTGCCGTCGGAACGAAACAAAATTTCGATGTAGACCTCCACGCGTGGTATGTCGCAGGTCATCCGGCTCGTCTGAAATCAAAATTGAGTTGACGTTAGCCAACTATATAAGATTCTTTAGGAACTGCACCTCGCTTAAGTTACTTGGACCATAGGAAACAAAATGGTGCCATTTGAAAAACATAGGGTTTTTTCATCGATTTTTCGACTTCGTCGGCCAAGTAAAAATATTTATAGTTGATGGATCGGAATAAAAGTGGTCCAACACCTAGACAATTTAGTTAGCGTCGTCGGAAACAAAGAATCATGCCAATCGGCTCAGTAGATTTGAAGTTACCATACCGCGCGATAAAAAAAAAGTCATATCGAGAAAAACGCGTTTGAAGTTTTGACTACATATAAATGCAATATTATGCAACTTACGTTCAATCTGCTATTCCGGGTCCATAAACTAGTCCTTCATCTTCCTCAAAGAGGGCGTTCTGCTCGATCTGGGCCATCCTGCGCTACATCAGAGCCGCTCGTACGGCCGGTAACACGTGGTTTTCGACCGCTTGAATCCGGTGGTCGTCCGAATGCTTGGCGAACTGCGTCGAATAGAGTCCCAGGGTGACGTCCATCGTTGTCGTGGTCTTCAGAATTGCTGAATACCTTTCGTTGAAGCTGCTCACTGTCAGGAAAGTCGCAATCTCCACAGTCTTCGCACCAGAATGCAAATTCTTGCGGGCTGACTTCCAAACACACGCATTCAAACTTTCATTTGAATTTTGTGTGTTTCCTCCCAAGCACCGGTACAATAACTCGTTCTCCAAAAGAAAAAAAATCTGGTGCGTGAAAAGGGCCGATTTCAGGCAGGCGCATTTTTTTTTTTTTTTTTTTTTGTTCAACCGCGAATAACAAACATTTCCGTTCTGTATTCGGAAAAACCGTTTCAGGGGTGGAATCTAAACACTTTTATGGATCCAAAAATACAATTAAAAATCGATTTTTTGAACCAAAACATTGTAAATCTCCACTTAAATCGACATGTCACACCTCATAGTTACGCGAAAATGCACGAATTATTGATAGACAAAGCGAATAAACAAGCCAGCACTTCGTGAACATAAACCACGAACGCTCACACTAGTAATTGCAAGCAAGTAATTTCCCAGACCCGAAGTACGAAATGCAGTTCTGAGGGAAGGATAACTATATGATGGAAATGCCCGTCTCACTGTTAGGCCGAAACCGACACAGCGGGACATATAGCGGACAAACTGCTGGAGCCACTGTGCAGGCCGTCAGCAAAAGCCACCCTTGTCCCTGCCTTTAAAAACATCTCTCGGAAAGCCTTTCTACAGGAACAGGGCTGGAGACGGCCGATAAACGTCCTGTGAAACCCAACTCAAAACATTTCTGACCCATTGTAGCCACCTATGTTAGAACTCGCATGAATGAAAAGCTGTTTATCTCAGTATTACATATCAGAAGTTAAATTCTTACCTACGAACGAATGACGCCTGTAATAGGCTACAAAACCTCTACTGAGTGGAGTTATAACAAGTACGAACGCTCTGATTGGCCAGAAAGAAAATGCGTAGCCAGTAGTTTTGATATAGGCAAATGTAGACAGAGAAATTCGCTCTTTCTCTTGCAGAAAATCGTCGATTGTTTGAGCAAAGCGACTCGGGCCACACTGAAACTATTGCGGGAGTTATTATACAAACACTTGTTCACAGGCCCGTCTTAACTCGTAAGGAGTTAAACTGCAAAGTCTCCCAGTACGGAGAATCGCACCAATGCTGATGACACCGCCTTCCTGGCTCTCTATCCTACCCTTCAACGGTTCCAACGCATCCTCCAAACACACCTTGACCAGTTCACCACTTGGTGCAGCCAGTGGTTCCTTCGTCTCCACCCCTCCAAAACCCAGGCAATCATCACTGGCCGCACCACCCGCTCCTTCCATGACCTCTGCCTCACCCTTTATGGTTGTCCCATCCAGCTTACCCCCATCCTGAGATACCTTGGCCTCACCCTCGACCGTCACCTGACCTGAACCCCTCACCTCCTGACCATCCAACAGAAAGCCCGTTCCCGCCTCCGCCTCCTGAAACTCCCGTATGGCTGGACATGTGGATTGCATCCTTCCACACCTACAAATCCCTCATCCGGTCCTATCCTCTGTTATGCCAGCGTTGCCTGGATCTCCGCACCCAACTACTTTTACAAGGCCCACAAAATCCTCAAACACCATGCGCTCCACCTTGTCTTCTGTATCTGCCTTCCTTCCCCCACATGGATCCTGTACGACCTCATCCCCTTCCCCCACCTCCTTCTTTTCCTCCAATATCTCTGCATCCTTCACACTGTCCAAAGGCTTCATCCTCCCCACTCCCTGCTTTCTTCCTTCCTCTCCACCCCCCGCCCGTTGCCGCGCCTCTATTGCTGTATCCCTCCCTCCACGAGGCGTGCATGTACACAGACACACAGAAAGCAGAGCAAACGCTCTCCGAATGTGGAGGTGACTGGATACAGTCGAGTACGGTGCTGTATTACGAGTCCCGATCAATGCGTTTGGGCTAGGTGGTGGCAGCTGTGCTATATTTACGATCAATTTTAGAACACAGATGTTATGTCATGATCGCATGCGACAACAGGAGGAATCCGAGAAAACGTGGACATAGAAACGAAGGGAATAAGGGAGGCAGCATTATACTGTATGTCTATTGAACTACCAGTGATACACGCGAGTTGACTACTGTATTTGATGGTTTTTGCGATGACATGGAACGATTCATTTCTAAACTTACTTCAATCTGCGTTAAAGGATAACAGAGAGTGGATCGGGTGATCGATTGAGATGGAGTTGTAACGAGGTACGATTTAATGGCTGACAGATTCATTCTAGAGAATGATAAGTTGATCGAGGTCGCTTTCTTTTTCAAGTGTTCTGTCTGGATGCATCAGTCACGTGACAAAGCCTGCGTTCTACTTGTATACAGCTACGTGTTCCGTATGTGTTTTAAAGCACTGTCTACTTGCGATAGTTAACGGTAAACCTGTCTGTCATCAGAGGACTTCCATCTCATGTGTGAAGGAACTTGACACACTCCTCTAAACGAGCTTTGATTTATGTGATCGCCCCTGTCGCATCTCGTGTGTGTAAAATCGAGTCTTCGGCCTCATAACTAAGTTATCGGTATGAGCTTGCGACGCGCTACAATCCCTGTATTCACATTTGCCTGACATATGTTGTGTTTACAGAGTTAGTGGCCGAATGACTTGTAATTTTCACATGTAGGACGCTGCTGCTATACGTTTATCTGTTTCCTTGTAGGATGTATCCACCGCTACTAACTATCATTTTATATAGGCCTGATGCAGGCAGGTTATAATTTCTGAACTGTGATAGGATGTGAACAGCGGACACTATACGTCTTCGCAAAGCTGTATTGTGCTCGTATGATGCAAAGTAAATGTTTTACGGAAGTAGTTTTTTTCGTTTTACGATTCAATAAGATAGTTCAGCGTAGAGAAACTGTGAAGAAGGATGTATGTCTGATAGGCCGGAAAGGTAATCGATCTAACATTATAGCCTGTTTTTAAGTGCAGAACGTTGTAGTCTTAGGAGTGCGTGTGTTTTCTCTCTCTCTTACCAATACCTTCCACGTACAGATCCTCGACTCTAGAACAATAATTTAGTTGAGAATGCTCTGTGACTCCCATACGATGAGAGATGGATCGTAAATTAAGTACTATGCTCGAGGTCTTAGAAATATGTGGAGCACTGTCTTGTATACTTTGATGATTTAAGTGTTCGAGAATTAACTGTGAATGGGCGTGGTGGGTAGTCATCTATCCATGTTCGCAATGATACTCGCCAAGTAGAGAATGGATGGTTTTGCTGTGATACTGAAATTGGGGGGGCCATGCTGTCACAGCATTGGTCGGTGTTGAAATTAGTGTAAAAGTGTTAAAATTGTTCAGACTATCAACTGTGATGCATATTATTAGAGTACATCGGTGGTTTCTTTTCCATCCCATCCATCCGCTGGCATGCTGTTGGTTACGAAATAATGATTTAGTGGCAATGCTTGTTTGAGTTGGATCGAGAGTTTTTGTATCTGGGCTATACCTTCTGGGGTGGGTAGCACCGAAATAGTGATCGCGTACATGAATGCAATATGATGAGTGAGTCGAAACGGAACGTAGTTATCAGCTATTCCGTCAGTGAGAGAGATGAGTCTAAACGTAGAGCTCGTAATCACCTTCGGACTGTAATTTGGATACTCTACACAACGCGATCAAACTCTTCCGGTTTACTTATGTTGTAGCTGTCTTTTATTTAAAATCTTCAGATGTGTGGCATGTTATGGTATCAGCCCTAAAAACATGATTTACACCGTGCAGCATCTAGTTTCCTGCAAAAGCCCGTGGATCAGAACTTCTTAATGTCAGTATAGAACCTGGCGCAGGCCTCGAAGTCATGGCAGAAAAACAAAATGTTTGGCAGTGTACAAAGCGTGTTTCAAACAACTAAACAGGACCACAGGGGGCGTTTCTTGCGATTTACAGTATAGTACGTGGGATACGATCATTCTCCTAGAGTAGAGGTGATGAAACTTTGAACTACCCTATGCAGTGTATCAATACGTGTGTGTTTAATAGGTTCGTTCCGCACTTGCACGAAGACGTGAACGACACTCAGCAGTGGCTGTGCAATCACGAAGACAAATCGGGAGCCCGATACACACACACAGCCAACCCATAAGCGATCGGCGAGGCAATTCACGTCATCCAATAGGACGACCGACCGTCCCCGACTCAAGTGGTGCGTTGCAGCAACGGTCGGGCGAGCCATGGACATGCAGGCCTCACTGCTGTTGCAACCCGACTGAACGCGTTCCAGTTCTACGACTGGTAGGTCCGAAGTGCGCTCCTGGCGCCCTCCAACTGACTCCACGACAGACGACAACCGGGAAGTAACAGCAGTGCAGCAAAGATAGCACGTGAGCTGCTGCTGCTGCTGACGGGCAGACAAAACAGCAACTCAGTGACAACAGAAATTGGAACTAACATAACGAGGTGGCAACACAAAAAAAAGCCGGATGTAAAATAAGAGATGGCACGAGCGTGAGCCACGCGCGGCTCACCACTGCACTGCCCTTTCATGCAGAAGCCGTTTCTCACGCTCCACGCTTATAACGAGGACTTCCGTTTTCAGGTGGACACAGAGGCCACCGTCTCTTTGATCAGTCTGGCAACATATGCGCGTCTGGGCTCGCCTGAGTTGTCTTTGCCTTCGTGGCTCTTAGTGGCCTACAGGGACAGATGTAGTTCTCTCTGTGGGTAGTTCTTGATCATAGCAACCTAAAACCACGTTACACAGCTTATTACGTTGTTTGTTGTCGACTGACCATTGGCTACCAATATTTTTGGCCTTGACGCCTTTACACTGTTTGGGTTTCGTGTATCAGATGAAGCCAGCGTCGTGGCCACTGCAGTACCTTTGCAGAAACTGGACGATCTTTGCTCGGCGTTTGCATCCCTATTCAAGCCGAGTTTGTGGTGAGACTCAGATTTTCAGTCGCACATCATCCTTTGGCCAGACGCCACGCCTCGTTCTTATCGTGCCAGATCCATCCCAGCGGTCTTATATACGACGCAGAAGCAGGAACGTGAACATCTCCGGGCTTCTGGTGTTATCGAGCATGTGAAATATAGCATAATCAGTAAGTCGAATGATTCTCTTCGATTATGTGGGGATTTCAAGGCTTCTGTCATTGCTCAATCGCTGCTCGAAACTTATCCTATTCCCCAAACCAAATTTTCTAATGCTTACGTTCACTTTCCCTTAGATGAGGAATCTCAGAATGTTGTTGTTATTAACAGGCCCCTTAGATTATAAATAAGGACAAGGGACTCTCATTTGGCCCTGCTGTTTTCCAGTGGTGTCTGGTACAAGTGACACAACACATTCCAGCTTGTGTGAATTATCTGGGTGGTCTTGTTTTTACAGAAACCTTCTGCAAGGACCATTTGCACCTTCTTTATAATCCAGCAGGAGGCAGGTCTGCACTATCGTTTGGAGAAGTGACGATTTTTTCAACTGGACGTAGAGTATATGGGGCATTGGCTCACCAAAGACGGAATCAGGCCTACTGATCGAAATGTCGCCGCTATCGATTCCTTCCCCAACTGAGGAACTTACCAGACTGCAGGTGCTTTTGGGCAAAGTCGACTATTATTCCAAGTTCCCCCCATAGGCAGCCCACATTGTGCAAACCCTCAATCACTTGCGTGAAAGGATATTGCCCTACAACTGGACCACTGCCTGTGAACAGCTTTTACCCAAATTAAAAACGACGCTGAAATCCACCCTTTTTCTCACGCCTTTCTCCCCTGGACGTCTGTTGCTTGCAATGGCCGACACATCTGCTAATGACATTGGAGTGGCTCTGCGACACAGGAGTGAGGATGGATCCAAACAGCCAATGCATACGCTTCCAAGACGTTTAACCCTGCAGAGCGCAACTACTGACAGGTCGTATTTGTGCTAGGGTTTCTGCTGTTAAAAATATCACGTATACCTTTTTGGGGCGAAGTTCTCTGTAATTACGGACCACAAGCCCTTCGTTACATTATTCTAGTCACATTCCGACTTGCTGGAGCGAACATCTCAAGGCCTCCAGCGCTGGGCATTCTTCCTGAGTGCATACAATTATACCATCTGATATCAACCCACAGCACAACATTCCAACGCTGATACATCATTCCATCTACCCACTGGTCCGGACTCTGATTTCAAACACACTGAGACTTCATGACAACGTATGTTGGATAGTTTCCCCATTGTGGACTCATGTGTCGCTGCTGCCAGGCAGGACCTCTGACATGTAACCAGGGAATGGCCAGCCTACCCCATCTGCTGGTTGGCACCGAGTTCAAACGTAATAAACTCATTTCTCACAGGCTCTTTCTTGTCGACGACATCGTTCTGTTGGATACTGAGACTAACACACATGGGCTGATCATTCCAGCCGAATTGTAGAAACGAGATTGCTGCACTGGGCAGTCTGGCAGATGTCCCACATGAAAGCATTGGCTCGTCAACACATGTACAGGCCAGGTGTCAATATTGCCATGGAGAGAATGGTTCATGGCTGCATAGTGTGTGCTAAGCTCTAGGCAGTACTTCCACAGTCATCTGTACACTAGCCTAAATCCCACCATCACTGGGGCCGCATCCATCTCGATTTTTCAGGCCCATTTTTAGGGTCGATATGCTCATTGTGGATGCCTACTCAAAGTATCCATATGTACCAATATGACCAATGCCAACCTCACGCCCTTGGTCCAGATTCTGGTCCTCAAAGGTTTACCTCACACTATGGTCTCTGATAACAGGCCCCAATTCATGGAGTCTTCTTTGAAAGAGTTTTGTGGGCCAATGGCATAAAACATATTCTCAGCCCTCCATTCTATACTTCCTGAAATGGGTAGTGGAAAGTCATGTTTGGACCTTTAAGTAACATATTATGAAAGCTGCTCTATTTCCCACTACCCATTGGGTCTCACACTGTTTCCCGCTTCCCTCCCCCCTTTCCCCACACTGATTGACAGTTGACAGTCATAGACCCAGTGAGCTGCGCGTAGGCAGCAACTGGGTATGCTCCTTCGTCCTCTGATGCTGCCCCTCCTACACCTTGATACGTGCCATCTCAGCATTGTGCACAGCGTGTGACTGTGTGGGTCCACTGCTCTAGGAGTACTGCTGAAAAAGCTAGTAGAGACCCACGGACCACTCTGACGTCTGCCCAGACGCGCACACAGCTGTGAACTCGGAGGCGGTCTTATGGAAAGTGCCACACAACTATTGGTACAGGGAATGCTGGCTGACTCCCAGCTACTGGAGAACACCAGCAAGAGTACAAGGGAAGTGTGAGAGGTGCCACATCATCCCATATCTCCAATCAGTGTACATTGAGGCTACATCAGTGATGGAAGCTGTTGAAGCGCTGCCCTGCAGGATGGTACGAGTGCATTAGCTGGCCCTCAGTGAGTCAGTAATGAGAGATCACCGACAAGTGTGCAGGCCGGAACGCTACAGCCACCTGAGGCGGTCGCTCCTGCAGAATGATGGGATGGATTTGTATAGTGCTCATCTCGAAAACGCGCTTCTGCGGTGGTGTCACGTTATTTGTCAGCGCTCTACCGATGAATGTCGATCAGTCACTTCTCAAGTGCACACTACTCTAGCAGGCTGTCGTAGTGACATGTCCCGAATGTGTTACATTTTAACGCACTTGCAGCTCCCAGGGCGGTCGGATAAACGGATGGCTCGCTTCGTCGCCAGGAGAACAAGCGCGTGGGCTGCCCAGAGAGAATGGAGTGCAGCTAATGCCGGACGATGGCGCAGCACGCAGCGGCTGGCGGCGCTCGTCCGCGGGTTAATATAAGTTACTGCGCGGCGCCAGTGGCGTGCCATTTCATCTGGCGCCAGACAAAGCTGCGAGCGTGACCGGAAGCCGCAGAGGCGTCCGCGCCGCGGCGGGTGGGATTTATGCCCGCGTCGCCGCTGGGCGGGGCTTTACGAAACAGCAGCGGCGAAACCAGCCGGCAATGAGTGAGTGCGCACCGCGCTAATGGCGGCGGTTAGCGGGCCACGGCGGCCATTAAGGAGCAGCGTGCCCTGGGCTGTGCTGTGCTGTGCTGTGCTGTTCTCATTAGCCGCCTGGCGGTAGCCGGAGGTTCGCTCCTGGGGGGCGAGCGCCCCGTGGCTGGGACACTTGTGCGGAGAGACAATTCTGCGCAGCCTTTGGTACTGGCTGGGATAAGTCGCTTCTCGCAGGTAGCATACGGGCACACTAAGAATTTGTTTCCTGACTAGCAGTGTAGCAGAGCGTGTATGAAACGTGTTGTTGGGAATTTTGGTCTAACCCTAAGAAAGGGTGTAACAGCATCACGTGGTGAGCCCCTTAAGGACCGGTCTCGATGTAGCTCTGTGTTATGTCAGATGGCCACTTGTTACGACTTCTGCAGTACTTGTTAGCAGCAGACACAGTGGCTGCGCCAAAGACTGAGACGGCGTGGAGTTTTACAATTATTTATTGAGCTTTCTTTACAATTTCTCCCTCGTCGTCGCTGCCCAGCCTTGCGGATCCTTCCGCCTGGCTGCGGCTGTATAGATTCTCCGACAATGCTCGCAACGCGCGCCACCAGTGCTCCGCTGAAGTCATGATGCCCTGTGGTTGAGATGAACTCGTCGCCGCTCGGCAGCCCAGTATGGCACCCCCACGGAGCCGCGACGCCGTGAGGTCAGCTGCCGCCGCCTGCTGCACCGGCGGCTGGGATGCCGTCAGTCGCGATGTCTGCGAGCTCCCGTCATGGACGGACCACGCGCCGTGGGGCCGGATTGCCGTGCAGTCCGGGCGTCAGACCCCGGCGGCGCCTGTGCCCGAGACCGCGCTGCGGCCGTTCCTGCTGGAAGTTCTCGCTGTGCCGTGGTGCCGACCGGACTCGGGCCAACCCCCAGAGCTGAAGTAGGCATCTGGCGGCGAACGGATGACTCCTGCGAGCTGAAACAAACTTCCGGAATCGTCACCTACGAGGATTGAACATTCGGACACGGACCACGTCCGTCCTCAAATCCGAACTGCTTCCTAGTGGCTTCTGTCCGTTGCTGCCTGCGCTCCACTATTTATATCCGGACGTCTTTTACCCTCGGTGGTAGCTTCTTGTTATTACTCCTGCAGTATATTGCAGCGTAACTTAGCGTGCTGGCCTCACTTCCGTTACTCAGCACTCTCTACGCTTCGCTCGGCGCTCGGTCTGCGTGCGTCCTTGCGTCAGCCGGTTGGTAGACTGCAACTGTCAGCAAGGCTATCTGTGCCGCGCCTACTTCGCAATGCCGTAATCGCCGGCTGCCCCTGTTTTGCCATTCTCCAATGCGTGAAGCAATGCTTACTACATGTGGCCGCAACATCTGTCTTGGACATGGTGATTTCCTTGCTGTAGGTCCACACCGGTGAAGCTATTAATCTGGTCTACCCACTGTTACAGTGTAAAGTCATGCTCCGGACCGCCAGTCGGGAACGACAGGGAAGAGAAGGCTGTGAGCAGAAGTCAGCCAATTGCACGCTGATCAGACCTTCTCTAGGATGATAACTCGACAGCAGCGGCCCCTAAAGAAGAAGATATAAAGCGCCACGAGTGACTGGTGATGGCCCAGTTCTAAGCAGCCTCGACTCTAGTCACTTCACTGGTACTCTCTATGTAGCACAGAGTTGGGATGTAGTGAAAAAGATTCAATTATTTTGCATGTCGCCCTCTGCTAGCGACACATCTGTGTAATTGCAAAAGTTATGTATTACAATTTTCTTTTTGTAACAAAACTCGTTAATACGACTGATTTGATTGGTTGTATACCGATCCGAGTATGCAGGCTTCCTAGACACCACACCCACCATAATGGTGTCTGTCCTCTAGGTCTTCAGCCATCGACTTTTTCCCACTATCGTTCTTTTTTCCAGTGCCTTGTGGCAACGCCATCAAAATGGTTCAACAGGTTTTGATTAACAAGTGTCGACAGCCTTGTTCTGATGCCAAGCTGCCTGAGGGTCGATTCATTAGCTCAATGTGCTCTCTATAGTATTCGAAGTAATCTCCTGTAGCTCCACATTTCCAGAGCATAAATCCTGCGACGATCAGCTGTCTTCATCGGTCAAGTTCTGCTCTAGGTAGATTAGAGTTTGGACTAGGATGATTTTTGTCTCAGCAGTGGCGGAGGCGTCCTTCCAGATACGAGCAACGTTTACCATAGAATTTCTCGCAAGCCAAATGCGCCTACGGGCTTCAGGCTCGCAGTCCTCAGTATCAGTAACAACCGATCCTAAATACTCCAGGTGAATTGTTATGTTCGCCTGTCGCGATTAGGGCGATCTAAAATAATCTCTTTGGTCTCTATGCTGTTGCCTTCAAGAGCATATTCCTCGCTTCGTTCCGCCAACCTTGGCGTGGGGGGTTACCAGTTGATGCTCGTCTGTTACAATTATCAGAGTGGCACCTGAATATCCGAGATTATCTGCCACCTCCAACGATGCTGTTATACTGGTTGTAACCTCCCAACAGATAAATAATCTAATACCCTCCCAACAGCAAAAAATATAATTATTTATATCATTCACATTCAGTGTAACCTCCCAACAGATAAATTCCGTAACCTTGGAACAATAAAATGTGACTAATCTCCTAACAAAAAAATGTGACTCATAGATAACCTTTCAATAAATGACTGTGACTTTAAACTGGTAAATTTTGGACGTCAGCAGTGCTGCGTCATGGCCCTGAAAGATCATACTGAATAAATTGAAAATTCTTACCTCAATAAGGTCGCCGGATAACGCGTATACATCTGCTCTTGTAAGAAATTTTTCTGGCCGATAGATTTGTCATGTATAAAAGGAAACACTGATTTTTCTTTACAATAATCGGGATGACAATGGATTGGAGAAATTACTAAATTCTTTAAATTGAGATGAATGATTGTCAAAAGTTAATTTTTATAAGAAAGATTATTATTAAGAGGTTTTTGAAAAACATTTACATGGGACTTGATATTACAATAGCACATACGCGCGAGGCTGCTTTACCTTATACTGCAACGCTCAGGCACCGCCATCGCCCCACACGACCGGCCCAGCCAACTCGATACACACGACTGATCGCTACTACTACTACATCTGCTACGCAGTTCCTACTGCAGCCAACACTGCTCTCTGGTCTGAGATTCTCTTATACCTTACACATCGCAGGCAGCGCATGAGCAATCCATCGAAATTACATCTGCTCGAGTGCGCCAGCAACAAATTCCTTAATCATGGACCGCTTACATAGTCTTGAAGAACATCGCTCATAATGTGCTCGCTATACGTACTGAACGATAGTGCAGAGAGACTGCATCTCAGTCTCACGCCGGCATTAGTAGAAAAGATGTCAGACAAGGTGTTATTGATTCTTACTTTTAGTACACAAGGTGTTCCAAATTGATTTATACAACTTTTAAAACTGCGTTAGGATAGTCCCTGAGCGCCGTTTTATCTTTTAATAAGTCATTTAACGTAATTCAGGGTGTGACGAAGTTCTTCTTATCCGTTACATCGTGTCTTTTAAATTTGATTAATACATGTGGGAGAGATAATTGCCACATTACAAACATCTTGATTGTCATACTAACCATATTAATTTAGTACTGGATTCTTACTGTACATCTACTCCTGGTTTACTGGTCTTGCCTAGGCTAAAGCCACTGCAATTTCCACAGGGCGCGACCGACTGTCCTCTCGGTAGACCACGTTTGGCGGCGCTGCCAGACGCGTTTTCTAGGAATGGGCGTTACTGAATAGAGGACGACGGCGGATTGTCTGATGTACCCGCCTGATACCTGTCTCGCTTTTGTTAAAAGTTCTCGGGGCTGTCTGTTCACAGTTGCCGTCTCTTGGAACGTGGAGAGGCGTCACTGAGGCGGCGGCATGGCACCGTAGTTCGCCCACTTGACTACGATAGTCGATGGCACAGTATGGGTCCTGAGTGATTCACTTTGAAGCGCCGTCTGCTGTTTCGACGCCCACCCTGGGCGCAGTGCGACAAACAACCGGACAACGCACAAAGCAGACACAGTTAAGCTGCACGAACTGCCAGCAGACGTGGGAATGTTGCTTTACAGACGTCAGTTCACCTACATGTACCTCTACGTAGATACTCCGGAAGCCACCGGCCGATGCGTGGTGGAGGCTGCCCTTACGGCTGCTACTCATTTCCTTCCCTGTTCCACTCGCAAATAACGCGAGGGAAAACAACTGGCCATACGCCTCCGTATGAGCCCCAAAGTCTTGAATTTTATCTTCGTGGTCCTTACGCGCTGTGTATGTTGGCGGCACCAAGTCGTACAGCAATCAGCTTTAAACGCCGGTACTCTAAATTTTCTGAATAGTGTTTCTGGAAAAAAAAGTCACCTTCCCTCCAAGGATTCCCATTTCAGTTCCCGAAGCATTTCTACAACACTTACATGTTGTTCGAACCTGCAGGTAACAAATTCAGCAGCCCGCCTCTGAATTGCTTCGATGTCTTACTTCATTCCGACCTGGTGAGGATCCCAAACACTCGAGTGGTACTCAAGAATAGGTCGCACCAGCTTCCTAAATGCGACCATTCGCCACCCCTACCAAAGTTATCACATGCTCGTTCCATTTCATGTTACTCCGCAGCGTTACTCTCAGAAATTTAATCGTCTTGGCCGTGTGAAGGAAGACACTAGTAATACTGTATCCGAACATGACAGGTTTGTTCTTCCTAATCGTCCGCATTAACTTATATTTTTCCCCATTTAGAACCAGCTGCCATTCATCACATCAACTAGAAATTTTGTCAAAGTCTTCTTGTATCTTCCTTTAGTCATTCAACTTCGACACCTTGCACCACACGTCATGCTGTCCGTCAAATCCTTTATGTATGAAGAGAACAACAGTGCTCCTACCACACTTTCCTGGGGCACTCCTGACTAAACCTTTGTCTCCGATGAGCATTCGCAGTCGAGGACAACTTACAGGGTTCTATTACTTACGAAGTCTTCGAGCCGCTGACATACCTATGAACTTATTCCATATGTTCGTACCTACGTTAACAGCCTCCAATGGGGCACCGTGTCAAATGCTTTCCAGAAATCAAAAAACATGGAATCTGCTTGTTGCCCTTCATCCATAGTTCGTACTATATCATGTGAGAAGAGGGCAAGCTGAGCATCGCACAAGTGATGCTTTCTAAAACCATGCTGATACGTGGATGTAAGCTTCTTAATCTGAAGGAAGTTTATTACATTCGAACTGAGAATATGTTCAAGAAATCTGAAGCAAACCGAAGTTAGGAACATTGGCCTCTAATTTTGCGGATGCAGTTTTTACTCTTCTTACACTACCTGATCAGAAGTATCCGGACACCTGGCTGAAAATGACTTACAAGTTCATGGCGCCCTCCATCGGTAATACTGGAATTCAGTATGGTGTTGTCTCACCCTTAGCCTTGAAGACAGCTTCCACTCTCGCAGGCATACGTTCAATCAGGTGGTGGAAGGTTTCTTGGGGAATGGTAGCCCATTCTTCACGGAGTGCTGTACTGAGGAGAGGTATCGATGTTTGTCGATGAGGCCTGGCACGAAGTCGGCGTTTCAAAACATCCCAAAGGTGTTCTACAGGATTCTGGTCAGGACTCTGTGCAGGCCAGTCCATTACAGGGATGTTACTATCGTGAACCACTCCGCCACAGGCCGTGCATTATGGACAGGTGCTCGATCGTGCTGAAGATGCAATTGCCATCCTCGAATTGCTCTTCAACAGTGGGAAGCAAGAAAGTCCTCAAAACATCAATGTAGACCTGTACTGTGATAGTGCCACGCAAAACAACAATGGGTGCAAGCCCCCTCCATGAAAAACACGTCCACTCCATAACACCACCGCCTCCGAATTTTACTATTGGCACTACACACGCTGGTAGATGACGATCACCGGGCATTTGCCATACCCACACCCTGACATCGGATCGCCACATTGTGTACCGTGATTCGCCAGTCCACACAACGTTTTTCCGCTGTTCAATCGTCCAATGTTACGCTGCTTACACCCAGCGAGGCGCCGATTGGCATTTACTGGCGTGATGTGTGGCTTATGAGCAGACGATCGACCATGAAATCCAAGTTTTCTCGCCTCCCGCCTAACTGTCATGGTACTTGCAGTGGATCCTGATGGAGTTTCGAATTCCTGTGTGATGGTCTTGATAGATGTCTGCCTGTTACACATTACGACCCTCTTCAACTGTCGGCGGTCTCTGTCAGTCAACAAATGAGGTCGGCCTGTACGCTTTTGTGCTGTAGAGTGACCCTTCACCTTTCCACTTCACTATCATATCGGAAACAGTGGACCTAGGGATGTTTAGGAGTGTGGAAATTTCGCATACAGACGTATGACGCAAGTGACACCCAATCATCTGATCACAGTCGAAGTCCGTGAGTTCTGCGGAGCGCCCTGTTCTGCTCTCTGACGATCTCTAATGACTCCTGAGGTCGCTGTTATGGAGTGCTTGGCAGTAGGTGGCAGCACAATGCACCTAATATGAAAAACTTGTGTTTTTGGGGGTGTCGGGATACTTTTCATCACAAAGTGTATATACTGGAGTCACCTGCGCTTTTTTCAGTCGCTTGAGAATTTGTGTTGGGCGAGAGATTCACGATAAAGGTAAGTAGCCAACCCCTTAGCGTATTCTTTGTAAAACCAGATTGGGATTCCATCCAAGCCTGGTGATTTATTTGCTTTCAAATTTTTCAGTTATTTCTCTACTCTAGGGATGCGTATTACTATGCTGTCTCTACGGGAGTCTTTCCGGCGGTCATATGACGATACGTTTGTACGATTCTCCTGTGTGAAATTAAAAACTTCGGCTTTCGTTTTGCTGTCTTCAACTATCGCAGTAGACTGGTCAAGGGACTGAATCGAAGCATTAGACCCGCTTAGTGATTTTACTCAGGACCAGAATTTTCGCCAGTTCTCTGACAGATCTTATTCTGAGGTGTGGCGGTAGTAACTGTTGCATGCTTCGCGCGTAGATCTTTTTCACTGACGCTGTTAGGTTTTTTATGTTTGCCGTAGTGCATGGCCGTCGCCAAGTCGTGGAAAGTTTGCTCCAGGCTATGGAAAGGCGAGGACTCAGCAGAGACTGTCTGGTGGGAGATCAAGCCAGCGGCTTTCCATTCACTGGTCGCTCTTGTAATGTTGTGAAGAGTTGAAGTTCAGCAAGAATTTGTTAAAATCATGTAACTCAAACAGATTCCCTGATTGAAGAAATATAACTTTTACGAAGAGAGAGGGTAGCAAGCTTTCGAAATGAGCTGGAGGGGGGATAGTTGGCATCCATCCTCCGATTCTGGTGCTGACCTGCGTTCTTCTGGGGCGAGGATCCGGATGCGAGCTTTCGGGTTCCAGAATTCACTCTAAGTTTTCGGACTTCGATTTTGATTTTCGTCTGGGCGATAGTTTTTGGAAGTAGGTCAACTTGGAGGATGCTATTCTGACATACATCACCTCACACTGGTCGCCTCAGGGCTGTCTTGAGTAACAGCATCTCTGCACGCTAATCAGTGGTAAGTGTACGCTGTCCTGTCCTCAACGCTTGGCGTGCTTGCATAATTCATTAGGCGTGTTTAAGTTCTCATTTCAGGTTGGTTCAAATGGCTCTGAGCACTATGGAACTCAACTGCTGAGGTCATTAGTCCCCTAGAACTTAGAACTAGGTAAACCTAACTAACCTAAGGACATCACAAACATCCATGCCCCCAGGCAGGATTCGAACCTGCGACCGTAGCGGTCTTGCGGTTCCAGACTGCAGCGCCTTTAACCGCACGGCCACTTCGGCCGGCCTCATTTCAGGGAATGAGTCAGAGGATCTGTTCAATATTCACTGGCTTTGGCTCAGCACATCTACATCTACATCGATATTCTGCAAATCACATTTAAGTTTCTGGCAAAGGGTTCATCGAACCACCTTCACAACTGTCTATTATTCCAATCTCGTATAGCGCGCGGAAAGAATGAACACCTATATCTTTCCGTACGAGCTCTTATTTCCCTTATTTTATCGTGGTAATTGTTCCTCCCTATGTAGGTCGGTGTCAACAAAATGTTTTCTCATTCGGCGGAGAAAGTTGGTGATTGGGATTTCGTGGGAAGATTCCGTCGCAACGAAAAACGCCTTTCTTTTAATGATTTGCAGCTCAAATCCTGTATCATTTCTGTGACAGTCTCTCCCATGTTTCGTGATAATACAAAACGTGCTGCCTTTCTTCGAACTTTTTCGATGCACTCCGTCAGTCCTATCTGGTAAGGATCCCACACCGCGCTGCAGTATCCTAAAAGAGAACGGACGAGCGTAGTGTAGGCAGTCCCATTAGTAGGTCTGTTACATTTTCTAAGTGTCCTGACAACACAACGCAGTCTTTGGTTAGCCTTCCCCACAACATTTTCTATGTGTTCCTTCCAATTTAAGTTGTTCGTAATTGTAATTCTTGTGTATTTAGTTGAATTTACGGCCCTTAGATTTGACCCATTTATCGTGTAACCGAAGTTTAACGGACCTCTTTTGGCACTCATGTGGATGACCTCACACTTTTCGTTACGCAGGGTCAACTGCCACTTTTCGCACAATTCAGGTATTTTTCTTAAATGGTTTTGCAGTTTGTTTTGATCTTCTGATGACTTTATTAGTCGATAAACGACAGCGTCGTTTGCAGACAACCGAAGACGGCTGCTCAGATTGTCTCCCAAATCGTTTAAATAGATAAGGAACAGCAAAGAGCCTATAAACACTACCTTGGGGAACGCCAGAAATCACTTCTCTTTTACTCGATGACTTTCCGTCAATTACTACGAACTGTGACCACACTGACAGGAAGTCACAGATCCAGTCACAATAACTGAGACGATATTCCACAAGCACGCAAATTAACTACAAGCCACTTGTGTGGTACAGTGTCAAAAGCGTTCCGGAAATCCAGAAATACGGAACCGATCTGAAATCCTTTGTCAATAGCACTTAACATTTCATGTGAATAAAGAGCTAGCTGTGTTTTACGGGAACAATGTTTTCTAAATCCATGTTGACTGTGTGTCAATAGACCGTTTTCTTTGATGTAATTCATAATATTCGAACACAATATACCGGGTGATCAAAAAGTCTGTATAAATTTGAAAACTTAATAAACCACGGAATAATGTAGATAGAGAGGTAAAAATTGACACAAATGCTTGGAATGACATGGGGTTTTATTAGAACAAAAAAAAACAAACAAAAAAACAAAGTTCACAATATGTCCGACAGATAACACTTGACAGCAAAACGTCAGTGACTGCGCATGACAATCGTGTATAAAAGGAGCTATAATGAGAGAGAGAATCCCACCCACTCCTTCCGTCTCCATGATTTCTATCTCACCCTTTATGGCCGTCCAATCCAACTCACCCCCACCCTGAGATACCTTGGCCTCACCCTCGACAGCCACCTCACCTGGACCCCTCATCTTCAGACCGTCCAGCAGAAAGCCCATTCCCACCTCTGCCTTCTGAAACTCCTGTCTGGCCGGACATGGGGATTGCATCCTTCTACCATCCTCCACACCTACAAATCTCTCATCTGTCCTATTCTCTGTTATGCTGATGCTGCCTGGATCTCCGCCCCCACCCGCTTTTACAAGGCCCTCCAAATCCTTGAACGCCATGCGCTCCGCCTTGCCTTCCGTATCCGCCTTCCTTCCCCCACACGGCTCCTGTATGAACTCATCCCCTTCCCCACCTTCTCCTGTTCCTCCAACATCTCTGCATCCTTTATGTTGTCCGATGGCTTGATCCTACCCATCCCCTGGCTTCCTTCTTCCTCTCCAGCCCCCGCCCATTGCCGCACCTCTATCGCTGTATCCCTCCCTCTCTCCACCTCCACACCCTCCATCAGGGCAATTTCCGGCACCTCCCCCTCCTGGGTGATGAACTTCGCCATGACATCTACCCTTCCTTTCAACTATAACCTGGCCTTGTCACCGCCCCCCCCCCCCTCCCCAAGGTCCCCTTTCTTCCTCTCCCCTCCTTCTCCCTAGAGCGGATTTTCCTCCTTCCCCCCCTGAGACCCTGGCCCCATCCTTGCCTCTTTCCCTCATCCCTCCCTACCTGGCCCTCTCTGGCGTGCCCCCTCCCATCTCCCCCCTCTCTTCCCCTCCCTCCCTTCTTCCCTTCTCCCTCATCTCCTTGCACCTGACAGATCCTCTGTTTTGTTCATCGTCAGTGAGCCACGTCAGTGTTGCGTTTAGTGCTGTTTCTCCTGTGTGTCGCGAGGTGTGGTTTTAATTGTGTGCTGGCTGTGTACTTAGTGTTACTGTCAGTGTTTGTTATGTGACGCCATCCATCGATACTTTTCTGCTCCGGTCATACTGCGCCTTGTGTTCTTTTATTTGTCCCAGTGTGTGGTTTTGTTGCGTGTGCAACTTTTTTATGCTTTTATCTCCATTTTACAGTCACCCCTTTTTTGCTTATTGTCTTACATGATGTTCTCCCTTTTCTGTATCTATGTTCACCATGTTTTCTTATTTGTTATTCTTGAATGTCTTCTATTGTTTGTTCTATGTCTTTTGGCTGAAGAGCAGCGCATATGCTGCTGCCAGCCCACCCCAATGGGGCATTGAAATACAATAAGGGAAGAAAAAAGAGAGAGAGAATCAGATATGCCAGCAGTCGCAGCATGTTGATGTGACCCGAAAAAGCGCTGTTAGTGAAGCTGTATTATCAGAATGGGGAATGTGCTAGTTCAGCATTACCATCCTATCGCCACAGGAAGGGGATTCGAACGGGTAAATGTCCGTTGACAAATGCAGCTGTGGTGAGAATGATTTCGAAGTTCGAAGACGATAGACCCCATAGTGGCCAACCGAGCATACGGCCTAATGCTGCTGAGACGGTTCAGGAAGATATGGAGACTGTAGCGGATTCGTCTATGCACGGGGAAGTCAGCGCTCGTGCATTCCGTACACTACTGTTTGGTTGGCACTTAGGCGTACCCTCCGATGCTATCCGTACAAAATCCATCGGCATCATGAACTGCTACCTGGCGATTTAGTGAAGCGGAGGGGGTATGGGCGTATCAAAAGATGGTGGAAGATGACGATTGGTTGAGTAACGTGTTGTGGACCGACAAAGCTCATTTCACGCTCCGAGGGTCTGTCAACGCCCACATCTGCAAAATCTGGGCTACCGAAAATCCTAGAACTGTCGTGGAAACTCCATTGCACGACGAGAAAGTCATGGTATGGGTTGGATTTACCACATCTACTGTTATCGGGCCTTTTTTCTTCGAGGAAATGCGTGATCCTGGTTTTGTAACTGCTACCGTGATGGGTGAGAGGTACGCCGATATGGTACAGAATCGCATCATCCCCAGCCTGGCTGATAAACACCTGCTGGAATGTATTATGTTTATGGAGGATGGCGCTCCACCCCATATTGCTAGATGCGTGAAAGATCTCTTGCGAGCGTCGTTTGGTGATGATCGTGTGCTCAGCCGCCACTTTCATCATGCTTGGCCTCCCAGGTCTCCAGACCTCAGTCCGTGTGATAATTGGCTTTGGGGTTACCTGAGGTCGCAAGTGTATCGTGATCGACCGACATCTCTAGGGATGCTGAAAGACATCAGACGCCAATGCCTCACCATAACTCCGAACATGCTTTACAGTGCTGTTCACAACATTATTCCTCGACTACAGCTATTGTTGAGGAATGATGGTGGACATATTGAGCATTTCCTGTAAAGAACATCATCTTTGCTTTGTCTTACTTTGTTATGCTAATTATTGCTATTCTGATCAGATGAAGTACCATCTGTCGGACATTTTTTGAACTCTTGTATTTTTTTGGTTCTAATAAAACCCCCTGTCATTCCAAGCATGTGTGTCAATTTGTACTTCTCTATCTACATTATTCCGTGATTTATTCAGTTTTCAAATTGATACTGACTTTTTCATCACCCGGTATGTTTTAAAATCCTGCTGCATATCGACGTTAACAATATGGGCCTGTAATTTAGTAGATTACTCCTGCTGCCTTTGCAAAAACATACATAATGTCTTATGGGATAACAGCAATCAGTGATATTATAAAGTTACTTAAAATCCGTCTTGATTGCAAATTTGCCTTTCTTGAATATTGGTGTGACCTATGCAACTTTCCAGTCTTTGGGTACGGATCTTTCTTCGAGCAAACGGTTATGCATTTCCTCTCCAAATGAGTTGCATTACAGTAGAGCTTGCGGCAACCATCAGTTTTATTAAAGTATCGCGAATTCAATGTCTATGATATTTTTCATATGGTGGTTACCAGTCAACACTCCCATCCCAACACCGCAATTGTTTATGTGTTCGGTCTTGATATTGGTGGCATAGTTTCGTGTTTCTTACGTGTACAGCATAAAATCTCCTGTAGAGGAGAGTGGTAATCAACTTGCGTGTTATGTTATTTATTTACCTGTCTTTTTGTAATAAATTCTGATTCACAACTTCATCTACACTCCTGGAAATGGAAAAAAGAACACATTGACACCGGTGTGTCAGACCCGCCATACTTGCTCCGGACACTGCGAGAGGGCTGTACAAGCAATGATCACACGCACGGCACAGCGGACACACCAGGAACCGCGGTGTTGGCCGTCGAATGGCGCTAGCTGCGCAGCATTTGTGCACCGCCGCCGTCAGTGTCAGCAAGTTTGCCGTGGCATACGGAGCTCCGTCGCAGTCTTTAACACTGGTAGCATGCCGCGACAGCGTGGACGTGAACCGTATGTGCAGTTGACGGACTTTGAGCGAGGGCGTATGGTGGGCATGCGGGAGGCCGGGTGGACGTACCGCCGAATTGCTCAACACGTGGGGCGTGAGGTCTCCACAGTACATCGATGTTGTCGCCAGTGGTCGGCGGAAGGTGCACGTGCCCGTCGACCTGGGACCGGACCGCAGCGACGCACGGATGCACGCCAAGACCGTAGGATCCTACGCAGTGCCGTAGGGGACCGCACCGCCACTTCCCAGCAAATTAGGGACACTGTTGCTCCTGGGGTATCGGCGAGGACCATTCGCAACCGTCTCCATGAAGCTGGGCTACGGTCCCGCACACCGTTAGGCCGTCTTCCGCTCACGCCCCAACATCGTGCAGCCCGCCTCCAGTGGTGTCGCGACAGGCGTGAATGGAGGGACGAATGGAGACGTGTCGTCTTCAGCGATGAGAGTCGCTTCTGCCTTGGTGCCAATGATGGTCGTATGCGTGTTTGGCGCCGTGCAGGTGAGCGCCACAATCAGGACTGCATACGACCGAGGCACACAGGGCCAACACCCGGCATCATGGTGTGGGGAGCGATCTCCTACACTGGCCGTACACCACTGGTGATCGTCGAGGGGACACTGAATAGTGCACGGTACATCCAAACCGTCATCGAACCCATCGTTCTACCATTCCTAGACCGGCAAGGGAACTTTCTGTTCCAACAGGACAACGCACGTCCGCATGTATCCCGTGCCACCCAACGTGCTCTAGAAGGTGTAAGTCAACTACCCTGGCCAGCAAGATCTCCGGATCTGTTCCCCATTGAGCATGTTTGGGACTGGATGAAGCGTCGTCTCACGCGGTCTGCACGTCCAGCACGAACGCTGGTCCAACTGAGGCGCCAGGTGGAAATGGCATGGCAAGCCGTTCCACAGGACTACATCCAGCATCTCTACGATCGTCTCCATGGGAGGATAGCAGCCTGCATTGCTGCGAAAGGTGGATATACACTGTACTAGTGGCGACATTGTGCATGCTCTGTTGCCTGTGTCTATGTGCCTGTGGTTCTGTCAGTGTGATCATGTGATGTATCTGACCCCAGGAATGTGTCAATAAAGTTTCCCCTTCCTGGGACAATGAATTCACAGTGTTCTTATTTCAATTTCCAGGAGTGTATAATTTATCAGTATTTCGATGATCCTGGCTTATGGCTCTGAACACTATGGGACTTAACATCTGAGGTCATCAGTCCCCTAGAACGGCCAGCGATCCTGGCTAACTTCTGTTTCTTAACAGCGTTCATAGGATCACACCACCAATCATTTGCCAGGGCTACCCGATCTGGCTTAGCCACAAGCGCTGGAACGAAGAGGAAGAACTCAGGACCAGAGAAGGGGGTGAGGCGACGTTAGCCAACAGCCCGCTGACAAGGGCCGCGACACAACAGTAGCGACCTCTGCAGGAAGGGAGCATAAGCACCGCTCCTGCCAGCCTCGGTCGCTGAGTATCCACAGAGCATTGGGACAGTATACGGACAGGCCCAGCAGAGAGTGCTACGATAGCAGTTAGTAGTGATCCACAACAAACTTTCATGAACACTGCATACAGCAAAGGATTCGGATTTATGTTGCATGTCGCCCATCGCTTGCGACACCATTGTATATTCCAAGTTAAGTATTGTCAATCTTCTTATTTGAAATAAAACTATTAATGTTATTTGCTTGAATTCTTGTATAGCATTCCGAGAATATGGCATCACTTAGCCACCCTATACGCGACGGGTGTGCAGGACCCCACACTTGGCGACAAGTATCCACCGAACCCAGTGGCTGACGACCATGGACTTTTTTGTGGTCTCTGCTGGCGCCTTAATCTCCTCCAGTCTTTACTTGGCAGGGGCACTCATTTACTTTAACAGTTTCTTGTCGTTTTCGCTAATCAGTGTTTTCAGGTGGGTGTTGCTGAAATTTACTTTGCCTATTTTGATTGCTTACATTAATCTGTTTGTTGCATTTGTGTCTTTCAACACGCGCACCCCACCTGCCCCGCCACCTGCTCAAGCACCACAGCTGCAAGCGTTAGATGACACACAGCTGCCGGCCACTGTGGCCGGGCGGTTCTAGGCGCTTCAGTCCGGAACCTTGAGACTGCTACGCTCGCAGGTTCGAATCCTGTCTTGGGCATTGATGTGTGTCATGTCCTTAGGTTAGTTAGATTTAAGTAGTTCTAAGTCTAGGCGACTGATGACCTCAGATGTTAAGTCCCATACTGCTTAGAGCCGTTTGATCCATCTTGACACACAGCTTATGCAGATGTTTCAGTTCCAGACACAGCAGATTTCTGCACTACTCAACACGGTGCAGCTGCGCGCCGGACGGAACAACCACCACCTACAGCAACAGCTACTGCTACACCGCCTTTTCGACAGTTTTGCGAACAAGATGAGGACTGGCTCGAGTGGTTGTTCCAATTTGAACCCCATGTCATCGTCCACAATGTGAACGAAGATTATTGTTAATAAACGAAAAGATCCATGCAGTGGACACCAAGTGAAAAAGCTACTCCTTATGTTTCAGATCTAGACTTCTTTCCCAGCAATCATCTCGTATTTTATGCGCTCTTGCGTCTCCTTGGACCAGTAGATATTTAGGAAGCTCTCCTTGAACTCCTGGTAACTTCTACACGTTGCTGATATTTCGCGCATTTTCTCCGCAACTGACCCTTGCAAGTGTCTGCAAATAAAGTCCAGCTTGTATTTTAATGGCCAATTTGGTGGCAAAGAAATGTCAAATTGTGATATCCAAGTCCGTGGGTGAGTAAAATTACCCTCATCTCGGAAAATTTCGAACTTTCGGACTTGTAGGAAGCGTTGAAATGGCATTTCATCGACAACTTCCGTCCTTCGGAAAATATCTGACCTTTAGTTGTCCTCGTTCGACGTCCCCTCATTTGTGACCCATCCTTGGCTTCGAGAAAATGCGACGTTCAAATGGTTCGAATCCTGCCTCGGGCATGGATGTGTGTGATGTCCTTAGGTTAGTTAGGTTTAAGTAGTTCTAAGTTCTAGGGGACTTATGACCTAAGATGTTGAGTCCCATAGTGCTCAGAGCCATTTGAACCATTTTTCAAATGGTTCTGAGCACTATGGGACTTAACATCTGAGGTCATCAGTACCCTAGAACTTAGAATAACTTAAACCTAACTAACCTAAGAAACATCACACACATCCATGCCCGAGGCAGGATTCGAACCTGCGACCGCTCAGTCACACAGGGCGGCTGCGACGTTCATCTCACCATATCCTCTGCTTGCGGCTAACGGTATACAGTTAACCGTCCCAGCTGAATTTGTTTCAGCCACATTTGAATTTGTTTCCTTAGAGCCTCCTCCAATTTCTTCTCCATGCACCTGTTGATCACTTCCTGTTGTGCTTTGAATGAAAGTAGAGTACGGACCTCTTCAGTCGCGCTCACTGGAGTTGCAGTTGTTACCTCTGAACCTGTCGCTAATTAGCGCAGCTCAGATTCTAATTTGTCCATAGCCGCTGTTGCATGAAAATCGGTAGCTTCACGTATTTTTGTGTCGATGCGCTGCTCCGTGTCATTTTGTCGCTTTTCTACACTTTCGACCATCTTGTTCAAATCGATCACCACCTCTCATCCTTGGAATTCTATGTGTTTACTCGCGTTCGATGCTTCAGCTGCTACTCGTCTTGCGAAACTTGCAACTGTCTTGGCACTCTCTGCCGTCCTCTTAGCATCATGTGCAATCTTTAAACCTTTGATTGCCTTGATGTTTACTTTCCATAGGTCATCCTGAAGTTTATTTGTCCATGACTTGTGTTCCTCTCGCATCTGATTTAGCTGAGAACCGATATTTTTTATGTCCGTCCTCGTCTCGTTAATTTTCTCCTCCATTCCTTTTAGTCTATCAAGTTTCTTCTCCGTTCCCAGCCACTAGATTGAAGTCCTCTTCGCTTCCCACCGTATCGTGATCATTTGAACTCATGCATGAATTCTCCGGTGTTGTGTCCTCATCATTGCGTTCTGATACCACCCAGTCTTCCCTGTCCAGATTTCTAACAATCACATCTGCCTTGATATTTTGCGGTATGCTCACATCTTCTACCACACACGATCTGACATTGTCTGTTCCCTCAAGAAAAGACATATCGCTTTCGTCTCCCTAATTTCCTTGTTGTGCGACCCCGTTGTTGCTAATTCCATTCAACAGCACTGCCTCCCTACGTTCAAACTGTGCCTCAACTATTTCTTTGGCTCTTCCTCCATGACATATGCTTTATTTCCCGCTCCCACTCTACTTGTCTACCCTGCTTCTCATTATCACTAAAATTCTCAATTAACAACAACTTCACTTATTCGTGCAACACGTGGACAACCTGTTATCTAACTCACAAGATATACGCAGTATAATACAAAGACAGTAGTGCATGAGATTCAGAATCAAAAACAACCAAATGGAAAGCAAATACAATAGTAAACTGCACAAAAATAATTCGACAACACCATTAGCAACGGCGGGAAATGGGTCGACAAATGACACAGAAGTCGCTGACACAAATGCACTATAAATAAAACAAGTAAACACATAAACAACACAATCAGAGCATTAAATATCTACAGCATACTAATGAACCATATTTTTCTTAATAATGCGCACCAGATCGGAAATTACGCAAACTGACAGCATCACAGAAGTGTCAAGAACCGAGGTCCTGCCAGCGGTTCGCCAAATGAAAGATGATTAATGTTAATGAAGTAAAAGATCCACACAGTGGACACCAAGTGAAAAAGCTACTCCTTATGTTTTAGATCTAGACTATCATAAATTGCGAAGGAACTGTTAATGACAACCCAGGGAGAAGTTGTAGTCTAATTCACAATCGATGTATTGATCTTAAACATGACAAGACAATAAAATTATTAAACAAACATCATACAAAAAAATTTTGTATTTAACAAACGCCTTACTAACATCAGATCTATGGTGGACAAAGTGATCTGCTGGGAATCGACACACGACACTAACCAGAACACTACTCGCTCTATCTCACTTCATACACATGAATCCAGCTTATCGCATCAAACTATGCCACCACCAAGCATCTACATTCTACCATACAAAAAAAAAGGAAAAATATGGTTCGAAAGAACAGGGTGCTGCCAAATATATATTATAGCCCTAAATCGCAGCAGCAAATACTTTACCGTCCTATTGGTCAAGGCGGCACACCACGATGCGTTCGGCAACCGAATTCATGGAGAGTGGCACTCTGTTGTTCGATGCGCGTTCCCAAAAAATGCAAGTACTCGGTCTCGCGTTTGGTTAATTCACAACGCAGGTACTTCCCTATGAGCCTCTGAGTCCCTGATGGATTCCAGTGTGCAGGTGGACCCATTTGCTGGTCTGCCTAACCAATTTGATTCCGTGCCATGACTGTGCTTGTCGGAATACACCAAATGTTTAGACGGCTGACTCAAGACAAATAAGTACACGCACGCGTCACTCACTGTGACCGTGATGATATAAGCAGTACCTCTGATGGGTCAGAAGGTGACTGGCACAGGCTCTAAGTCGCACACTAGCTAAGGGCACAAGAATTATTGTTTAGGTAGAGACCTGCAGTTCTTTACTAGCGAAGCGCCAGTACAAGAGACTTGTACAAGAGTGACCTTTCTTCCTTCTTCTGTGTTTCCTCCTCAGCTCGGTTCCAAAAGCACATTTATCTTTTTTGGCTTCTCCCACTTTCTCACAAGCCAATCATGATCTGGCGCCCAGCATTCTAAGCTCAGGGAATGGTCTTTGCACTGCAAACCGATTTGACCAATCAGAGACTTTAAAGTTAATTGGCAGAAAAGGAAAAAAATGCAGGTTCGCAGCCTCTTTCCCACATGTTTGCTGTGTCTTTTGATAACACAATACAGGATGGAAGCACAGCCCTCCATAAACAGCTTGTTATCTCCCGTGTTGCGTCCATTTCAAAGTTAGTAAAGAATGGCCATAAACTCCAAACAGATTCGTGCATTGACAAAACATGTTTTGAAACAGAGTCTGGACATCTGGACGCCAGATTCCCTGTCCCATGGAGATTTGCAGAACGTGTACATTCCTTTTGGCGGCTTGCTCCCTAACAAAGGCCTATCCTCTCCTTTATTCTTGGCTTACCATGCGCTGTTGGCGACTTTTCGGCGCTAGGCCGTATACCTGGACGTCTGCCTGTCGTCCAGTGCCATCTTTAAGTGTTTCTGCACAATGCGACCACGGCACGCAGCCGTCTGGAAATGTCTCCTCACCGTTCTCCAGAAAAAACTCGCATTGTCGGGCCACCAATGCTGTGCTTTTACTGCTGTCGTTTAAGTTGGCACCCTGTTCGTTTGAACGTAGGTAAGGCTTAGCGTATTTCCTTCCCTAGAGAATGCAAACAAAACCATAAACTACTGCCCACCATTTCATCACAATGTATGAAGTCAAATCGCAGTAGATCGTATTCGTTACACTGAGTCAGAAGTGAGAGTGCCCTGCAATCACTCAAATGTACTGTGAAACTTCCATATCTATTATCAACAGTAGGAAGTGCAGTGTTTAGGCTCCTACAAACACTTTTTCCTAACGCCGCTCTGAGTGAACTTGCTTCTGACACAGTGTTAGACTCACTGACAAATTATTATGAACAACAAGTGAATGTGGTAGCAGCTAGGTATCAATTCTTTAATTGCAAAAATCGGCCAGAAAAATCTTATCGCGGGTGGGTAACAGATTTGCAAGGTATGACAAGGTAATGCAAATTTAAATGTGCTTGTGGTGGTTTATATTCAGATTCATGTTGCGTGATGCCAGTCCGATCCATCATTTCAGCAGGTAGCGCAAATAATAGATCAGTACTATTCTGATGCCTTGTCAGCTCATACATTTGAGCAGCCAGCTATTTGCTGGGTTGAGCCCCTTGTTTGAGATTGCCCCATTCCGCACTGGAGGCTTGCGCTAGCCAAGCCGAGTAAACAACACTTCTCCATGCTGCGTAAACAGTTCGTTACACAGGCGGACACACAGGCTAACAGCGTTAAGTATTGCCCTAGGTGTTATTCACGGTACAAACTCCAAGACTGCCCCTCCCGACAGCTCATTGTCACGCCTGCGGTAGTAAAGGACATGTGATATCCGTATGTTTGCAATGGAACAAACATAATAATTTGGCCCACTCACAAAAATCTAGTCCCAAGGCTCATGTCGTTAATGCAGTATATTCAAAGTCTGCAACAGACAGGTGTGTAGTTTCTTCAGTGATATGCCACTCAAAATTTTTGTTCATTTACTTATTTTTGGGAAACGTCAAATTTCAATTGGACACAGGTGCCTTTGTCACATTGCTAAATCGTCACACATATGAGGTATTAGGCTTTTCACGCCTGTCTAAAACGAGCACAAAACTGACAGCTTACAATCGACAAGAAATTCCTATTCTCGCAACATGTACGTTGCCTGCCATGTATCGCTCGCATACATTAACAGTGACGTTTACAGAGCTACAATCACGCGAATGTGAGAACATATTTGGCCTTCATTCTTCCGATTTGTTTGGCTTTAACATTCAGGACGTGTTGTCAGGGTCTGTATTCAATGCAAAAGACAGTGTTGCTAGCTTGCTAAAAGAATTCTCGGAACTCTTTTCTGAAAGTTTAGGCAAAGCTAACAGTTTTGTTGCACATATTACTCTGGAAGACAATGCTCAGCCTTGCAAAATTTAAGTCGCTGCTGAACTTAAAGACTCGAAAGGTCACGGATTTATTGCGCCCATGTCAACTTGTCAGTGGGCAAATCCACTGGTTTTGCTCCCCAAACCTTCAGGTCGCATTCGCCTCTGTGTTGATTGTAAGTCTTCAGTCAACCCACAAACTGAAATTGCCACGCCCAGAGGATCTCATGCAAATTAGGCGCTGGACGCTTGTTTTCAAAAATTGATTTGTGCGACGCATATCTTCAAATACTGCTTGACGAAGAATCTCAAAAAATTGTGTCTTATAAATACTCATTTGGGCTTCATTAAATACTTGCGTTTGCTTTTTGGCAGTGCTTCCGCACCCGCCGTTTTCCAACGGTATTTGGAACAGCTGACTGCGCAAGTGCCAACCCTGTTCAAACTATTTGGACGATATTGTAGTAGCAGGTCGCACACCTGAAGAACATATTGCAAATTTATGTGCTTTGTTTCGTGTGTTATCTGAGGCAGGACTAAAGTGTAGACAGGACAAGTGTGATTTTTTAAAAACCTGAGTTGCAGTATCTTGGTCATGTCATAAACAGTCAAGGTGTACATCCTCTTCAGTCGCAACGCATTTGTTAGCCATACGAGACTTGCCTGTTCCCCGCAATATCACAGAATTGCAGTCAGTCTTAGGGAAAATGAACTATTATATTCGGTTTATACCAAATGCTGCGCAAATCGTAGCTCCATCGCATCGCTTGCGTCGCAAGAAAGTCCCCTTTATTTGGATACATGAGTGCCAAGAGACTTTTCAAAAACTTAAAGATGCATTGCTCAGTGATCGATGCTTAGTTCACTTTGATCCTGACAAGCCAGTTGTATTGCAAGCTGACGCTTCCTCTTACGGAATCGATGCAGTGTTCTCGCACAGAATTGGTGATAAAGACAGACCTTCTGCTTTCGCATCAAATGTTTTGTCTAAAGCTCAGTTTAACTGTTCACAAACTGAAAAAGAGGCTTTGGCTATCGTGTATGGTGTCACCAAATTCCAGCACTATTTGTACGGCAGAAAATTCTACTTAGTAACGGATCGCAAGCCTGTGCAGTCCTTGTTTCATCAGACGAAACAGGTTCCTGCACGAACTGCCCAAAAATTGCAAAGATGGGCTTTGTTGTTGTCTCAGTACTAGTGCGAGATTGTGTGTCATCCTTTCACGTTTTCCGATTGACTCTGATACCGACTTTGACGCTTCTGCTGCATTTTGTTGCCACATGTATGCTCAGGATTCTGAATTGCTCCTGTCTTTTCTGCTGAACTACAAGAAAATTGCGCTGGCCACGAAAGCTGATCCAGATTTGAACATTTTGCTAAGATACATTCGCACCTCTTGGCCTCACTCATTGAATAGGATAAAGAAGTCTGTAGCACGACGATACTTCGCACGTCGGCGTAGCCTCGCTGTACAGAAAGGTGTGATTCAAAGGTGTGATTCTTGTTCAAAATGACAGTGGACAGTCACGTGTGTTGATCCCTAAAGCTTTGCCAAAAGAAGTGTTGCAGTTACTTCACCGTGGACACTGGGGGATCGTTCGTACGGAACAGTTGGCCGTCGACACTCTACGTGACAGGGCATGGACGCCCAAATAGAACAGATGACGTCACAGTGTCACGCATGTGCGGAGTAGCAGTCTGCTCCACCACAAAAATTCTCTGCTTGACCTAAGTCACTACCACCATGGCAACGTGTGCACATAGACTTAGCGAGACCTTTTTGGGTCACTCGTTGGTTAGCTGTTGTTGACTCATATAGCAAGTTTCCTTTTGCGGTGCCAATGAACTTTCAATGTCCCATAGCACCATTCAGGTGTTGTCATCGCTTTTTTGCCTAGAAGGTTTACCTGAAGCAATAGTGTCAGACACGGCCCTCAGTTCACGTCAAACGAATTTGAAACATTCTGTGAACGCAATGGCATACAGAATCTAATCAGTGCACGTTCCATCCATAGTCAAAGGGCGAAGCGGAACGTTTTGTCAGAACCTTCAAGCAGCAGACTGCCAAATTTCGCTCCGCACACGCCAGAGATCAAGCATTGTTGCAACTGTTTCTCCCCTCATATCGTTCGCACCCACGAGATGGACCATCGCCGGCGAAATTACTTCACAGCCGCCGCTATCGGACACTGCTCCACCTGCTACAGCCCCTTCAGCATCCGGCGCCGCAAGAAGGCCACAAGTATCGCTTCGCGTCACATGATAATGTTTTTTACAAGATTTTTAGCGGCATCTGACGGTGGGCGCGAGGCGAGGTAGTCAGTCGACTTTGCGCTTATGCGTACTCGTATCTTATTTCAGGTCCTGATGGCTTGGAGCGTTGCCAACGAACTTCGCCTCTGTCATGTACACGATCATCTGTCAGTATCTCTTCCCCCAGATTCACGGGTCCAGAAGAGAGTGCGGCCACAGCAGTCGCCAGGGCGTGTCCTTACGACACCGCGGGACGACCCCATGGAGACGGAGACTTCTCCTCCTCCGCTTCCTCTCGTCCTACCGATGGAGCTGGACCCGCCCACACCGCAGCAGTCGCTGGCTTCTTCATCTGGTTCATGGCAGCAGGAGGTGGACGCGTACCCTTCTGGTCGTTTTCCGGGGGACGTTTCCGCTAGAGCGCAGGCCGGATGGCGGGGTATGGCTAGAAGCTATACGTCCACTGCAGCCACAGCTTCTGGCCCAACGGTGCGCTCACACTCCTGCCTCCCCCGCCGTGGTCGCACTCCCTACACGACGACGGTCCGTCGCTTTGTGGGGAAGAATGTTCTGACATAACCACAAGCGCCGGAACGAAGAGGAAGAACGCAAGACCAGAGAAGGTGGTGAGACGACGTCAGCCAATAGCCTGCTGACAAAACCATGCCACGGCAGGAGCGGCCTCTGCAAGACCTGTCAGCCTTGGTCGCTCAGTATTCGCAGAGTATTAGGACAGTATATGGACAGGTCTAGCACTTAGTAGTGACCGAGCGAGGTGGCGCAGTGGTAGCACAGTGGACTCGCATTCGGGAGGACGACGGTTCAATCCGGGGTCCGGCCATCCTGATTTAGGTTTTCCGTGATTTCCCTAAATTGCTCCAGGCAAATGCTAGGATGATTCCTTTGAAAGGGCACGGCCGACTTCCTTCCCTAATCCGATGAGACCGATGACCTCGCTGTTTGGTCTCTTCCCCCAAACAATCCAATCCACTTAGTAGTGATCCACAACTGTGTGACAAACTTTCATGAACATTGCATACAGCAAAGGATTCGGATTCACGTAGCATGTCGCCCATCGCTTGCGACACCATTGTATATTCCAACTTAAGTTCAAATGGTTCAAAAGGCTCTAAGCACTATGGGACTTAACATCAGAGGTCATCAGTCCCATAGACTTAGAACTACTTAAACCTAACTAACCTAAGGACATCACACACATCCATGCCCGAACAGGATTCGAACCTGCGACCGTAGCGGTTGCGCGGTTTTGGACTGAAGTGCCTAGAACCACTCGGCCACACTGGCCGACCCAACTTAAGTATTGTCAATCTTCTTATTTGAAATAAAACTATTAATGTTACGAGGCTTGACTGAAAAGTAATGCCTCCACCTTTGTAACTCTTCAACAGTTGTCAGCTTGGTATGCGACAGGTACTGGCTTGTTCCGTAACCTCTTCTCTACAGCTCCAGTTGGCGACAAGCCTTAGAACTGAACGGTTGTGTTGTTACAATGTAAAGTATGGAACACTGAGCAGATGGTCGGTCAATGCGATTTAAGCAACGTGCAGTCACTGAATTCTCCATTCAATTGTGACAGGAGACGAAACGTGGTACACCATTACGACCCGGAGACGAAACGTCAGTATATGGAATATCGACACAAAGACTCGTCCCAGGAAAAGAAATTCAAGACGCAGCCGTCAGCTGGAAAAATCATGGCCACAGTGTTCTGGGACGCAGATGGTGTTATCCATGTTGATTTCATTGATCATGGAACGACAATAAATTCAGAGTATTACGTTACAACGCTGCGTACTCTGAAACGGCTGCTAACAAGGGTTCGAAAGGAAAAGGGAAATGTTTTCGTGTAGCATGACAATGCCAAACCACACACTTCACGAGCTACCACAGCAGAACTTCAGAGACTGAATCTCACCATAGTACGGGATCCTCCATACAGTCCAGATTTAGCACCGTCTGACTTCCATCTGTTCCCGATAATGAAAGACGATCTGCGGGGACATCATTATGCTTCTGATGAAGACGTTGAGAGAACTGTGAGACTGTGGTTGTGGAAACAGAGTGTCGACTTCTTCCTGACGGCTTCTGAAAGCTTGTTCGTCGTTGGCAGCAGTGTATCCAATTGGCTGGTGATTATCTGGAAAAGTGAATATTGGTAATTAAAGATCATATTCTAAGGATTATTTCTGCGTTTCATTTGTTAAAACATTCCCGTCCAAACACAATTAATGAAGATGGAGACATTACTTTTCATTCAACCCTCGTATTTGATTGAGTTGTTGTATAGTATTCCGAAACGCAGCTTACCTTAGGCACCCTATACATGACGAGTCGACAGGATCCCACACTACCCAATACATAATTTCAGTTTTTAAATTGATCCCAGTTTCTACATATTCAACGATCAGGGGCGCATTTCCTTTAGGACCCCTTCCATAAACAGTGGCCATTTGACAGAGTCCAGTGAGTGCATCATCTGTATACGCAAGGTGATATTCCAGATCCATGTCCAGACACTTAACGTGTCTTGTCTGACGCGAACTTGCAGTTCCTGGAGGACCCGCACCCAGATCTTGTATACATTATTCACAAAGCCCGAAGGAAAAAAATTGTAATAGGGTTATGTCTGGAGACCTTGGGTGTTAGGAAATGTGTCCTCTGCTTCCAGTCCAGCGTCCTGGAAATGTATCAGCCAAAGCCTTCCCCACGAATGATGTTTCAGTGAGGACGGACACCCTCATACTGCAGCATGCTGCGTTACAGTTCTTCGACTTGTGAAAGTGCAAACTGTTCTAACATGTCCAGATAACCAATCGAGGCTATTGAAATCTCTGCAAGGTAAAACGATTCCTCCGCACGGTCATGAAGCAGACCAAATCACACGTATACCTTCGGACCATTGCATACAATATCCACTCTGAAGTGCGGGTGTCAAAGCCCCTGATCTGTGTATTGCTTTTTTTTTACCTTCCCAGACACATGAACGCAAACTTCTTCTGTGAACATCACTTTTTTCAGCTAGTATGCGTCACTGTCGATGCGACTTATAATCTCAACTGCAACCTTTTCACCGTGATTGGTGGCAAGTGCAACTGTCACAACGCTTGACGAAATGATTCAGCGGAATCCGAATAAATGCCTTTTATATCCGTCCCACATCTGCGTGACTCGTGCACGGACGCCCAGAAATCGTCCTCTTCGTCAGAGTTCCAGGTTCTTTGAACATGGCGTACAACTGCCTGGTGGTCGGACGCTATGGTGGTATGCCTCTGTAATTTGCCCTAAGTTCCATTGTACTCTGGTGTCATATTTTGTCTATGAACAATTCCACACAGAGTGTCATCTGCTGGGATGGCCATTTTAATCATTAACTAATCCGAAAAAAAACCAAAGAGAAACAAGAACTTTAGCTGTGTGTGAACACTATGTCACAAACCGCACTTTCCTGCCTATCTCCATTTCTGAAATATACATGTGCAAAATTATATGTCGGAAGGTTAAAAAAGCTGTGACCAGTCGCATGTCTCTGATAATCTGCTTTGTTTTACCAGTTCCAGTTAGCTTTGCCCATCTTGAGACGAGAACTGGGTTAGGTTGGAACGTGGCAGTTTAGGTGTGTGTGGGCGAAGCCAACGAGTGTGAAAAGTCTCTGGCTCCACGTTACATCTCTACATGTGTGAAACTGTCACAGTAACAGCAGCCGTGGCCAGCAATGCTGACTGGGCTCTGAACTTCGATGCATTCAACTACCTGTAGTAGATAAGCTCGTCTGCAGACAGTCCTTGGTTCATACTTTTTGACCAAGGTTGTGCTGATTGACAAACGGTCATGAAGTCATCAGAATGGCAGGCTAATCAGGACCAAAGACTACCGAAAGAGCGGATAGATTGCACTTTTTACAGTCTGCTCACTGTATTGTGACTCTTCTTTGCAGTAATACTGACAACACATTTTTAGGTAAGTGTGAGGACTATTGAAAGAGTTGTAGCAACTCAACAACTGACGGTATTCCTTCGAGAAATCTGACAGACAGGAAATGAAAGGAATATATTGATGCAATCAAAATTTCAGTATGTTAATTAGTCTGTATTCATTGAAATATTGTTGCCGAATTTTACACGTTTCATCTCGTTAAATACACCATGTGAATACATTTACTAAAAAATTGTAGGTATAAAAACAACATTAGTAGTTATTGTACAAACAACTCAGCCTGTGACCATGGAACAAGAGCTAAACTAAAGTCATTTTTACGAAGAAGGAATAAATATAAAAACTCATAACAGCATTTTACGCCAAACAATAAAACTATACGTTAAATTGGCCAAAGAGATCGTATAGATTACTATTAGAAACTTATTTAAATGACAGTTAAAAAAGTACCTGTTAAGCAATACAATC
Source organism: Schistocerca piceifrons (assembly GCF_021461385.2). Classification (NCBI taxonomy): domain Eukaryota; kingdom Metazoa; phylum Arthropoda; class Insecta; order Orthoptera; family Acrididae; genus Schistocerca; species Schistocerca piceifrons. The sequence goes on from NC_060143.1 coordinate 553,243,192, forward strand.
TATACAGTGAAGAATAACTTGGATAACACCGAGTAGGGGTTTGCTACAAAACGTAACAGAAATAAATAATAGTGATAATACAGCATCTACCATTTGACATACCACTTTTTTTCTTTTCTTTTCTGGAAAATCTTACTCACAGAGCTACGCAATGTATAATTCTGACACCTTATCCTTTTTCTGAGCTCAACGTCTCACTCTTTATAGAGAGACAAATTTTAATTTTTTTAAAATTTTGTGAGTTCATTAAATCAGAAATTGTGTAGCAAGTTTGTTAAAGTAAAGTAATAAATCTTAACTGCTATGTTACAGGTTTTTCATTTTAAAATCACACTAAAATGCTGTTTTGGCAGGTTTTGATATGCTATTCTGGCTCAGTTTTTCAGGTTAGCAAATGGTAAGCAGCGATCAGCAAAATGTAAACCAGACGTTGTCCCTACAGTCTTGGTGTTAGGTGATAGTGTGTGTATTGTACTATTACGAAACAATGTGTGTATAGTGTGTACAAAATGGTTCAAATGGCTCTGAGCACTATGGGACAGCTTCTGAGGTCATCAGTCCCCTTGAACTTAGAACTACTTAAACTTAACTAACCTAAGGACAGCACACACATCCATGCCCGAGGCTGGATTCGTACCTGTATAGTGTGTACAGTGGTTGCGGGTGAAAATTGAATGAACAATGTGTCACTCACCTTTTACAGTATTTAATTGTTTGTAAATAAATGTTGTTCAGTGTGAGGTAAACCGAATGAGGCAGAACCATTTTAAACAGACTGGCCTCTTATTAGAAAGAGTGGAGGCTCCAGTCTTCATCCGACCATCTGGGTTCCTGTATTCCATGTTTTCCCTAAATTACTTCAGGCAAATGCGGTTTGGTTTCTGATATAAGGCACATCCTTGTCAAACTAGACTTTTAAGTATGTAAAGGACTGTATAAATGAACTATGTTTTAATGTTGTTATCAAATCGTTTTCCCAATCATGCCCAGCGTCCTTGTAAAAGTAATCTACAGATGACCAAAACAACAACAACAACTACTACTACTACAGAAACTGGTACACCTGCCTGACATCGTGTAGGGCCCACACAAGCGCGCAGCAACACGACGTGGCATGGACTCGACTAATGTCTGAAGTAGTGCTGGAGGGAACAGACACCATGAATCCTGCAGGGCTGTCCACAAACCCGTAAGAGTAAGAAGGGGGTGGAGATCTCTTCTGAACAGTACGTTGCGAGGCATCCCAATTATGTTCGATAATGTTCATGTCTGGGGAATTTGGTGACCAGCGGAAGTGTCCAAACTCAGAAGAGTGTTCCTGGAGCAATTCTGGACGCATGGGGTGTCGCATTGTCTTGCTAGAATTGCTCAAGTCCGTCGGAATGCACAATGGACATGAATGGATTCAGGTGACCAGACAGGATGCTTACTTACGTGTCAGCTGTCAAAGTCGTATCTAGAGGCATCAGGGGTCCCATATCACTCCAACTGTACACGCTCCACACCACTACAGAGCCTCCACCAGCTTGAAAAGTCCCCTGCTGATATGCAGGGTCCATGGATTCGTGAGGTTGTCTCCATACCCGTATACGTCCACCCGCTCGATACAATTTGGAACGAGACTCGTCCGACCAGGCAACATGTTTCCAGTCATATGTCGGTGTTGATGAGCCCAGGCGAGGCGTAAAGTTTTGTGTCGTGCAGTCACAAGAGTACACAAATGGGCTTTTCCGAAAGCAAGTGAGACAGGAAATTAATTTGTCTGAAACATGGCGTATGTTTCGTTTAAACATCGATCGCACCCCTCGCTGAACAGGGGTGTAGAGTTTTTGGAGTAGTCTGGGCGAAGGCAACTTCCTACACAAATGTTACTGGTAATTGGTTTAATACGGGCTTTCCAATATTTCCTCTTTTTCCTCTTGACGAAGTTTTTGGCCCTTTCTTAAATTCGATTAAGACAGATATAAGTTTCTCGTGTAGCTTTATGCTTACACTGTTTTAGTGATTCGGCCACCGATGTAGATTCTATTCCAGTCTTCGTTCTACCATACTGACGATTTGGTTTCACGCAGTTTGCATCATTTGTAGCTGTTGACAGCTGACTACATTGGTTCTTCAATACATGGAACGCAGCTGACATAAAACATCAGTTGGTACCTCTCATGATTTCAGCTTTCTCGAACGTCACTTTCTCCTTACACACGACCCATTTTGTCCACCACGTACTCCATTTGGACTGGGCTTGTTGGTGCAGTTATTCTGTGATAAAAGAGCAGAAGAGGTTGGATGACGAGGAGAGCTCCTGTACCAGATCCAAGTTAGACCTAAAGCAGCACCGGGATTGGTGAAACGTGAACTAAACTTCTTCTGGGTGGGCAGCCCAGCCTCGATAAATGATAGGTATCATTGCGCCAATCTGTATTTTAAAACTGGACTGTATTAGTCTTAACTCAAATACTTTTGAGCGTGGCTCGTCCTCAAGTGGATCTACAGCATAACAAAACAGCAACTAAATGAAAGGCAAAATATGAAAGTCTATACAAATGTTTTCTCAAGAACGGTGTTTACCTACAGCAGACGAGGATACTTCATCCTCGCTAAAAATAAAATGTTCAAATGTGTGTGAAATCTTATGGGACTTAACTGCTAAGGTCTTCAGTCCCTAAGCTTACACACCACTTAACCTAAATTATCCTAAGGACAAACACACACACCCATGCCCGAAGGAGGACTCGAACCTCCTCCGGGACCAACCGCACAGTCCATGACTGCAGCGCTAAAATTAAATCGCGATCAATGGCTAGATATACATTGAACGGTCGTCAAAGAGCACTACCTACAGCACAAAATACATAGAGCGATAGCAGTAATAGACAATTTAAAAATCACATATTACCATTAACATTGGGAGCACCAGCTCCACCATACGTAGTCACAATGCACATCTACATACAGCTGTTTACAATGTCGTCACACGTGAACAAGCACGCGCTGCAAAAATGTAGCTGTCAGTCAAAGAGTACAGAGATAAAGAATCTTAGAGTACTGTAGATGTACAGTTGCAAAGTAAATCTTGTGTCAAGATGCAGCAACATACGAAAAGGTATAATTTGAAATTACAAAATAAATCGACATTTTTATAAATAAATTGAAACGAAGTTTCTGTGAATATTAGTTAGTGGGCTAGAAATGTTCAAAGTTTTAGGGATGGATGCGACATACTGTACAAAATTGGTTGTATTCAGACAGATCTACATCTATGCGCAGCAAACCGCCGTGAGGTACATGGAAGATGTACGTCCCATTATACCAGTTCTTAGGGTTTCTTCCTGTTCCATTCACGTATGGAGCGCGGGAAGAATGATTATTTGAATGTCTCTGTACGCGCAGTAATTATTCTAATGTTATCCTCACGATCCTGTGTGAGCGATACGTAGGGGACTGTAGCGTATTCCTAGAGTCATCAGTTAACGCCGGCTCTTGAAACTTTGCTAATAGACTTTCTCGGTATAGTTTTCATCTGTCTTCAAAAGTCTTTTAGTACAGATTCTTCAGTATCTGTGTGAGACTCTCCCACGGACTAAACAAACCTGTGACCATTCGTGCTGACCTTCTTTGTATACGTTCAGTGTCGCCTGTCAGGCCTATCTGGTTCTGGGCCCACACAGTTGACCAATATTCTCGAGCCGGTCGCACGAGTGATTTGTAAGCAACCTCCTTTGTAAATTGATTGCACTTCCTCAGTATTCTAGCAATAAACCGATGTCTACCACCAGCGTTACCCACGACGAACCTATGTGATCATACCATTTCATATCCCTACAAAGTATTACACCCAGATATTTGTGTGTGGCCGATTTCAGGAGTGACTCATTGACATTACAGTCATAGGATATAACGATTTTTCATTTTTTGAAGGGCAAAATTTTACATTTCTGAACATTTATATCAAGTTGCCAATCTCTGCACTACTTTGAAATCTTATAAAGATCTGACTGAATACTTACGCAGCTTCTTTCAGATAGTACTTCATTATTGATAAGTGCATCATCTGCAAAAAGCCTGATATTACTATTAACTTTGTACGTAAGGTCATTAATATACAACGTGAACAGTAATGGTTCCAACACACTTCCCTGGGACACACCCGACGTTACTTCTACGTCTGACGATGACTCTCCATCCGAGATAAAATGCTGTGCCCTCCCTACCAGAAAGTCCTCAATCCAGTCTCTAATTTCATTTGATCCCCACTTGGTCGTACTTTTCACAATAAGCGTAGATATGGTATTGAGTCAAAAGGTTTTCGGAGATCAAGAAATATGGATCTACCTGGTTGCTTTGATCCAAAGCTTTCAGTATGTCATGTGAGAAAAGTGCGAGTTGGGTTTCGCATGATCGATGTTTTCGAAATCCGTGCTGGTTGGCATTCAGGAACTCGTTGTGTTCAAGATACCTCATTATGTTTGGGCTCAGAATATTTTCTAAGATTCTACAACAAATCGATGTCAAGGATATTGGACGGTAGTCTTGTGGATCACTTCTAGTACTCCTGTTGTAGACGAGTGTGACCTGCGCATTTTCCCAACAACTGGGCATGTTTTTTTGTTCGAGGGATCAGCTGCAAATTCAGTATAGAATCTGACAGGGATACCATCGGGCCCTGAAGCTTTGTTCAGTTTTAACGATTTCAGCTGTTTCTTAACGCCGTTGACACTAATACGTATCTCATTCATCTTTTCAGTGGTACGAGGATTAAATTGGGACAATTGTCCAGGGCTTTTCTTTGTAAAGGGACATTTGAAAACGGAGGTAAGCATTTCAGCTTTTGCTTTGCTACCATCAGTTTCAGTTCCTTTCTCGTTCACTAATGACTGGATGCTAACTTCGGTGCCACCAACAACTTTTACATACGACCAGAATTTCTTTGGGTTCTGTGAAAGATTGCCGCGCGGGATTAGCCGAGCGGTTTAAGGCGCTAATGCGGCTGGTCCCGGCGGAGACTCGAGTCCTCCCTCGGGCATGGGTGTCTGTGTCTGTCATTAGGTTAATTTAGGTTAAGTAGTGTGTAAGCTTAGGGACTGATGACCTTAGCAGTTAAGTCCCATAAGATTTCACACTTTTTTTTTCTGTGAAAGATCACTTGACAATATTCTGGTACGGTAGCCACTGAAGGCATAACGCATTGCTCTCTTGATAGCCAAACGCGTTTTATTCAGCATCTCTGTACCTTTAGTTTGATGTTCTGATGATGGAATATTCATTTAAGTGTGATGAGTTCCCACTTTCCTGAAGGCACAACCCAATGCGACTTCTAAACTACATGCGGAACGAGACGTAAAACTTCCGCTTTCACAGAGCGACATGTTAGTCATTTGGGATTGTGGGTCCGGTGACAATCATAATTCTTTAGATATCGCCACAAAATAAAATCCGCTGGTGCTAAATCGGGCGAGCGTGCGGGTCATTGCTGATATTGCAAGTGCTTTAAAATACTACACAGTAATGCCCATGTAATCCTAAGAGGCAACATTATTATGCGTCCAAAAACGCTAACGGTTAATTTTCCCCTGAAAAGTTGGGCAGCGCAGGTGCAGAGGGGCTGACAGCGCGGTCCGTATCATGTGCTACACATGCTCTGTCGATAAACCGCCTCTATTAAGCACACGTTTCGTAAAGCGATCGATGATGCTGTGGCATATGAGAACACGGGATAGGGAGGAACTGCATATTTTACAAAACGTCGAAATCGGGGATCTAATTCACACTGAGTCTGACAAACTAACTCCGCCCTTAAGACATGCCATTCAACCGCCTTGGCGAACGTGGTCTGATTTCGTTTGCATAACGTCAAAATTGTTTGTTACCATGTAAAAATACTCATATTGAGAAAACCATATGTTTCTTTCTTTTTTTTTATTCCTCGAGAGCACAGATTTCCTTGTTAGTACATTGCCAATGCGGTAGCAATACTTTTAAGACCATTTAATGCTAGTGCAGTTAACCCTTTCATGTTATCAAGTGGTTTCCAAGATCGACCCGGAGTGGAGGGAGAGCTGTTACGAATAATATTAGCAACGATGACTTAAATTCTGTTTGCGTTCCGTCTCTGGTTTCTGTATTTGTTGTGGCAAAGTGGTGTTGTGGTGGACACAGGTTTTGTGTGATTGCCAAGACAGAATACCTGGGATGCAGACTGAATGCACACACACACACACACACACACACACACACACACACACACACACTCACAGAGTCTGTGGCAGCCCGTGAGCTATGATGGCCTAAGGCAGTTTTAACTGTGCAGTCATAGAATGGAATATACGGTGATGAACCAAAAATATTCTGCCACTTCCGTGATTGAGTGTTGGTCCACCTTCAGAACGCAATATAGATGCGATTCTGTCAAGGGAAACTCCCTATCGTACGCCCCTGAGAATTAGTGGTAAAATGGCACAGTGGACAGACCCTCAAAAACGGAACACAGATCAAGCATGGACACAGGAAAGGCTGTGAAAGAAAGGCAAAACAGGCAGAGAACGGTGCAAGAACAAGAAGTGCAATATAGAGCAAACAAGAAGAAGATTGGCGTCGTTGGTAAGTGGTTACGGTTGTGGACTACCAAGGTGGTGAGCTATTTTCAAACCTCCCTCGTGCCTATTCTTTTTTTTTCGCTCTTCGCTTTATTCAAACTTCTGCCTGTGTCGTGGTGTAATGTCTGTTTCCAACAGCGATCTGTAAGGTAGGGACCGATAATGAGTTGATGCTGCAGAACTACTCCACTAGCAGCCGAAAGGAAGTGGCTTTTGAACTGGAATTGCAAACCTTTGATGACAAGCCGAATCCTCCACTGGAAAACATGGCTTTAGTGACAGTACACTGTCATATGATATGAATCTCTTACCGACGCACCTAATTTGTACGCCTGGTAAGTGAGTGAGATATGCCTCCTGGCCCAATTTAGGTATTCTTATGAATGTGATTGTGATCACTCCCAAGGAAACTACGAAAACATAATAGTTTGTCGCATAAACTGCAACAAATGAACAAAACATTTTCACAGTCACACAGTTTCTCTGTGCTCTTTTAAAACACATGAAGGGCTTATTTCAATAGTGGTACAAGTCCATTTTTGTTCATTCTGAGACACAGAGTCCTAAAGTTAAATTAGTATATATACTTGAGATACCAGAAATATTCAAGTATATATACCGTACTTCAATATTTCTGCTATCTCAACTGCAGATTTTTCAACGCTCATTTAACTTTAGGACTCTGTATCTCAGAATGAACAAAAATGGACTTGTACCACTACTGAGATAAGCCCTTCATATGTTTTTAACGTTTTTGAAGTTGTTTTCCGTTTTGGATGCCTTGATTCTTGAATTACTTTGTTGTAACAATAGTTCACACCCGTTTATTTGTTGTTTTCATTTCTGTGAGACTTCGATGCAGTATCTCGCATGCTCTCACTATTCATCACATTTACTTCCGTTGGTAGCGTATTCCTACCACAAAACTCTATAACCGACGTATAATATGACAACTGCCAAGACTATAGAAAGAGAACAAACATTTCGATGGCCGGACGGACAGTTCACAATGTTGTGAAAAAAAGTATGTAGCAAGAGGGAGGTTTGAACGCGGCTCGCCAACGTAGCAGTTCACTACTATGACCACTTTTTTCCCTTTTTTTTACCGATGTGGAGTATAAAAGGGATTAAAAAATAAGGAAGGAAAATTGCCACCGTCACTTTTGCCCTAAATAAAAAAGAAAAAAAAAAAACACCACTTTAGGCGTTGGCCCCTATCTGATTCTACTCCCAGTACGACTAATCTAGATACCCACGACGCCGTTGATGTCTTAGGCTGCTCTTTGTTGCACTTCTTGTCCTTGGAGCGTTGACTGTTTCTATTTTGCTCCTTTTTTTCACAGTTCAGTACACCTTTTTCCTGTTTTCATGCTTTTTGACGGGCTATCCAGTGGGCCATCTTAACACTAAATTTTGGGGTGGTGCGATGGGGTATTTCCCTTGTGAGTAACACGGATGTACCAAGTCCTTGGTATGTGGCACCAGGTATCTATGCACACGTAACACAATTCCCGTAAATTACAGACTGGTGATTTGTAGGTGAGGAGTTGCCACCTAATAGCGTAACAGATGATTTCCAGAGGCTCAGATCGGGCGAATTCGGTATCTAAAGAATCAATGTGAGTTAACTATCGTACCTCTCAAAGCACTGTAGCAAGATCCTGTCCTTGTGGGACGGACAGTTATCCTTTTGGAAAATGTCATCGCCATCAGCAATGACACCAAGCTTCGAGGGATGTATCTGATCTGTAATAATATTTAAGTAGTCCACAGCTGTAGAAGTGCCTTCGATTACTAGCATATGTACCGTGAAAGCGCAGGTGAATGTTCCCAGTACTAAAATACGCCCCCCCCCCCCCCCCCCCCCCAACGGACTGCGTCCTTGGTGCGTTGCATCTTTGGAGTAGCCGCTCGCCTGGATGATGACCTATCGGGACGTCACCATCAAAGCTGATGTTACAAGAAACGTGATTCATCCGACTAGGCGACGCGATTCCATCGATCGTGAGCCCATTGACTGGAAACTGCAGTGTCGATCAGGCAACACGTGCACAGGTAGGCGTCGTCTGCAGCGGAGCCTCACGTTCAGCAATGACTGCTGAACGGTGTCTTCCGAAACCCCTTTGCATACACCAGAACTGTACTCCCTCGTCAGATCGGCACCTGTTCTCCGCCATCCTGCTTTACGGACCGAGCAAGTTCTCTGATGAGGCTTGGACGTCCAACACTTTTGTCGCCTATTCGTGGTTTTGCCACGCTAATCAATTTCCGTTTGAGGCTCACGACGGCAGCACGCGAACTGACGATTAGCTTCGCCGTTTTTGAGATGCTCGTTCTAAGGTCCCAGGCCATAAATATCTGTGCCTGTATAATTCGCTTACGTCAGTGGGTTTCCACAGTTGTGTTCCGTATTCACAAGCTTAGACATTGTCGCGAATAAAACAGTGGCCCGACTATAGAATAAATTTCCTTTGCTTTACGTCTATGGTCACAAACTTTTTGTCAACAGATTACCGGTTTCGGTCTATAATGACCATCTTCAGATCTGTTCTAGAAAAACAATGTCCTAATGTACTGCGGCCACAGTGGTATAGTGTTCCGTATTGTCCGTACACTCATCTCTTCTCCTCTTACGTATCCTTAGTGCGTCGCGCACCCGTAACATTAGCGGTGGGCAGTGATCGTAATACTCGTAGTTTGGCTCGTCAATCTACATGGAGTCAGCATCACGTCGTTTTTATTTATTTATTTATTGTTCGTGCGAGCAAATTAAGGAGAAGTCTCCATGGTCATGGAACGAGTCAATACATGAAATTATAACACGATAGTAGAAACAGATAAAATAAAATACAAGAAACGTACTCAGGCGACAATTCGTAAGTTTAAATAAACACAATCAACTATGTTACACTGGAATTTGCTTAATTTTTGAGCTCTTCCAAGAGCTCCTCGACAGCATAGAAGGAGTGAGCGATGAGGAAACTCTTCAGTTTAGACTTAAAAGCGTTTGGGCTACTGCTAAGATTTTTCAGTTCTTGTGGTAGCTTATTGAAAATGGATGCAGCAGAATAGTGCACTCCTTTCTGCACAAGAGTCAAGGAAGTGCATTCCACATGCAGATTTGATTTCTGCCTAGTATTAACTGAGTGAAAGCTGCTAACTCTTGGGAATAAGCTAATATTGCTAACAACAAACGACATTAAAGAAAATATATACTCTGAGGGCAATGTCAGAATTCCCAGACTATTGAATAGGGGTCGACAAGGGGTTCTCGAACTGACACCACATATAGCTCGAACAGCTCATTTTTGAGCCAAAAATACCCTTTTTGAATCAGAAGAATTACCCCAAAAAATAATACCATATGACATAAGCGTATGAAAGTATGCGAAGTAGACTACTTTTCGTGTTGAACTGTCACTTATTTCAGATACTGTTCTAATGGTAAATAAAGAAGCATTTAGTTTCTGAACAAGATCCTGAACATGGGCTTTCCACAACAGCTTACTATCTATCCGAATGCCTAGAAACTTGAACTGTTCCGTCTCGCTTATAAAATGCCTTTTCTGTCTGATCAAAATATCAGTTCTTGTTGAATTGTGAGTTAGAAACTGTAAAAACTGAGTCTTACTGTGATTTAGCATCAAAATATTTTCCACAAGCCACGAACTTATTTCATGAACTACATTATTTGACAAGATCCTTCACTACCAAGCTGGTGTCATCAACAAACAGAAATATTTTTGAATCACCTGTAATACTAGAAGGCATATCATTTATATAAATAAGAAACAGCAGTGGGCCCAGCACCGACCCTTGGGGAACGCTCCACTTAACAGTGCCCCATTGGGACTGAACATCACTACCACTCTCAATATTGCGGAGAAATACCTTCTGCTTTCTGTTCATAAAGTAAGAGACGAATCATTGTAAGCTACTCCCTTACTCCATAATGGTCCAACTTCTACAGTAACATTTTGTGGTCAACACACTCAAAAGCCCTCATTAAATCAAAGAAAACACCTAACGTTCGCAACCTTTTATTTAATCCGTCCAAAACCTCACAGAGAAAAGAGAATATAGCATTTTCAGTTGTTAAACCATTTCTAAAACCAAACTGTACATTTGACAGCAAATTATGTGAATTTAAATGCTCCAGTAACCTTGTATATACAACCTTCTTGATAACTTTAGCAAACACCGATGGCATAGAAATAGGTCTATAATTGTCAACATTATCCCTGTCTCCCTTTTTATAAAGTGGCTTCACTACCGAGTACTTTAAACTGTCATGAAACCGACCACTCCTAAACGGAAAGTTACAGATATGGCTAAGTACTGGGCTGACATACATAGAACAATACTTCAGTATTCTGCTAGAACCCCGTCATATCCATGAGAGTTCTTGGTCTTTAGTGATTTAATTATTAACTTTATCTCCCTCTTGTCAGTATCATGGAGGAGCATTTCAGGTAACAGTCTCGGAACACTTTCTCCTACGAGCGCTATGTGACTCCCTGTTGGGACTGGGTTTCTATTTAGTTCAACTGCTACATTCAGAAAGTGATTATTAAATACTGTACATACATGCGACTTAACAGTAACACGAACATTCCCACTACGCACTAATTCTATATCCTCGACCTGTCTCTGCAGACCAGCCACCTCCTTTACGACTGACCATATGGTTGTAATTTTATCCTGAGACTTGACTATTCTATCTGTTTACCACATACTTTTTGCCTTCCTAATAACTTTTTTTAGCACCTGACAATACTGTTTGTAATGGGCCGCTGCATTTAGATTTTGACTGTTTCTAACGTTTTGATATAATTGCCACTTTGTTCTAAAGGATATTCTTATCCCTCTAGTCAGCCACCCAGGCTGCCTGTTTGTGCTAGTAACCGGTTTTGAACGTTCTAACGGAAACAACTTTCAAAGAGCACGAGAAAAGTCTTGAGGAAAGCATTTTATTGATCGTCTACTGTGTCAGCACTATAAACATCTTTCCACTCTTGTTCCTTGATAAGGTTTACAAAGGTCTCTACAGCAACTGGATCAGCTTTCCTAAAAAGTTGATAACTATATTCAAAATGAGTTGAAGCACAAAAATCTTTTAGAGTTAAAACTTGTGCATCATGATCTGGAAGGTCATTCACTGTTTTGCTAGCAGAATGCCCTTCTAGTAATGAGGAATGAACAAAAATGTTGCCTATGGTTGTTCTACTGTTCCCTTTCACTCTCGTTGGAAAGAATACGGTTGGCATAAGATTATATGAATTAAGGAGGTCTACCAGCATCCTTTTCCATGCACAATCACTTATACAATTAATATTGAAGTCACCACATATAACTACTTTCTGTATTTCCTATAAAGTGAACCAAGAACCTCCTCTAGCTTTAGCAAAAATGTTGTGAAATCGGAGTCTGGGGATCTATAAATAGCAACAGTTAGAAGTTAAGCTCCACTAAATTTAACCACACCTGCAAAACATTCAAACACGTTTTCGGTGTAGTACTTTGAAACATCAATTGACTCAAATGGGATACCGTTTTTCACATACATGGCTACTCCCCCACATCGCAAAGAGCACCTAGAAAAGCTGCGAGCCAACCTGTATCCTGGTAAAGGAAGCCTCTGAATTATCTCCTTATTTAAGAAGTGTTCCGATGTACCAATGATTTATGGTCCCCATTTCTGTCTGTAAGGAGCGTTCTCGTCCCAGGCTGCTAATATGAAGGTTACTTGCTTCAGTTGCAGAGGCGGTAAAGATCATCACACCGCTACGGTCCTGATAATGGTTATTTGTTCAGTCTCCGACCGCATAAAACGTACTTTCGTACGTTTAAGGCGTCCTTGACGATTATGGAAACTGAATAAGATTGGTGGGAAAGGTCATAACACAAAAGAAAAACCAATAGCAGATTTAAGAGAAAAACATGGATGTCAAGTTACCCTCCGTTAGGAATGTGGATACACTCAACGACTGTGATAAGACTTTCAAAACGATGGAGCACAGCAATCAGTCGTCCTTTCCTTTCAGGCTTTATAAAACAAATCTAGATTGCGGCCGATCCATTATCAATGCACTATTTCATAGTATCGAAGCATGTCCTAGTACGTCAGTCCCTGTTGTTCGGGCTTCTGTCACAGTGCGTTCAAGACAGCAAGGAAAGGACAGCTGATTGCTGTGCTCCCATCATTTTGAAAACATGGATGTAATGAGAGATTATAGGTTCACAATATTCAGGCGAGAGCAGTCTTTACTAACGATAAGCATTACTAAAGAAAAGTAAGTGAATAAACTACTGACCGTTAAAATTGCTACACCAATAAGAAATTCAGATGATAAACGGATATTCATTGGACAAATATATTATACTAAAACTGACATGTGATTACATTTTCACGCAATTTCGCTGCCTAGATCCTGAGAAATCAATACCCAGAACAACCACCTCTGGCCGTACCAACGGCCTTGATACGCCTGGGCATTGAGTCAAACAGAGCTTGGATGGCGTGTACAGGTACAGCTGCCCATGTAGCTTCAAGTCGATAGAAACGGTTCATCAAGAGTTGTGACTGGCGTATTGTGACGAGCCAGTTGCTCGGCCACCATTGACCAGACGTTTTCAGTTGGTGAGAGATCTGGAGAATGTGCTGGCCAGGGCAGCAGCCGAACATTTTCTGTATCCAGAAAGGCCCGTACAGGACCTGCAACATGCGGTCGTGCATTATCCTGCTGAAATGTAGGGTTTAGCAGGGATCGAATGAAGAGTACAGCCACGGATCGTAACACATCTGAAATGTAACGTCCACTGTTCAAAGTGCCGTCAATGCGAACAAGAGGTGACCGAGACGTGTAACCACTGGCACCCCATACCACCACGTCGGGTGATACGCCAGTATGGCGATGACGAATACACGCTTCCAATGTGCGTTCACCGCGATGTCGCCAAAGACGGAAGCGATCATCATGATGCTGTAAACAGAACCTGGATTCATCCGAAAAAATGACGTTTGGCCATTCGTGCACTCAGGTTCGTCGATGAGTACACCATCGCAGACGCTCCTGTCTGTGATGCAGCGTCAAGGGTAACCGCAGCCACGGCCTCCGAGCTGGTTGTTGTCTTGCAGACGTCCCCATCTGCTGACTAAGGGATCGAGACGTGGCTGCACGATACGTTACAGCCATGCAGATAATATGCCTGTCATCTCGACTGCTAGTAATACGAGGCCGTTGGGATCCAGCACGGCGTTCCGTATTACCCTCCTGAATCCACCGATTCCATAATCTGCTAACAGTCATTGGATCTCGACCAATGAGAGCAGCAATGTCGCGATACGATAAACCGCAATCGTGATAGGCTAAAATCCGACCTTCATCGAAGTCGGAAACGTGATGGTACGCATTTCTCCTCTTTACACGAGGCATCACAACAACGTTTCACCAAGCAACGCCGGTCAACTCTGTTTGTGGATGAGAAATCGGTTGGAAACTTTCCTCATGTCAGCACGTTGTAGGTTTCGGCACCGGCGCCAGTCTTGTGTGAATGCTCTGAAAAGCTAATCATTTGCATATCACAGCATCTTCTTCCTGTCGGTTAAATTTCGCGTCTGTAGCACGTCATCTTCGTGGTGTAGCAATTTTAATGGCCAGTAGTGTAGAAAACTTAGCTAAACTTCATAGAAACAACACAATTAGATTCTAATTTATGTGAGATACACAAAGAATAGAGTTGTGTTAGTTGGATAGTATTGGAATAAATTCGCCTAATCCTGAGAGCTTGTATTGAACAGTAAGATGGCGACTCAGGTGACAAAGGGGAGGTCACAGTGGAATCTTAGCGTGTGGCAGGTGGTTATTGCCCAAGATGGTCGCACCCCCCGTGTGTTACTGAATGCTCGGCGCCAAGTGCCTTAGCTACATGCGTCGGAGGCGGAGAAGAAGCTGCGTCTTTTGGTTGGGATTAAAGCTGAGAGAGAAAGGGCTGCTGTGGCGGCGTTTCAGCTTTTTATGAGTCCGGTGGCGCCGCCCGCTAGCGAGACTTCGACCCGTAAAAATAGGCTGTCACAAGGTCACTCATGCGACGGTCTAGAGGGGGCAGGAGTATTTTTAATATTTTGGAAGACTAATGGCACGTTGTAAGTAGCCATTAAAAATTTCCATTTCCGACCCTGTTAAAAACCTGAGTAATATCGACATTTAAATCATTCTCCTGAAAGAAAAACGTCTGACCACACTATATTTTTGCCTTTACCTATGAAAGGGGGGGGGGGGGGGAAGGGGGCGCTCGGCGGTCCCTTGACCCCTAGCTATGGGTGCTATGGGTGCTCTTGGGCTGTTGCTAACTTATGTGGAGGGAGAAAAGCCAAAGACTACCCGCTCTCTCATAGGGAAATGTATACGTATTTTGCTGAGAGTAGTTTCTCATTCCGGCTCAGTATTAACAACCGGAAAAGTGGTCGTCACTGTGTTGGTACGCCTCAACAAGGAAAAAGAAGGAACCGTTTTAAAACCTGAAGATTTTCTAATAGGTGCCACCATTTCGAGTAAATTAACTCTCAAGATGAACAGGACCGAAATAGATTTCCAGATTTCGGTTCCTCAGTATTTGAGGAACAGTTGTAGTAATGACCCTTTTTTACCTCCGATTTCTTTTTGACGAATGTCATCAAAATTGAAGATTAAAAGAATTCGAAATAAAATTGTTGTAAAAATGAGTAAGTTGATGTACTGTTCGTTGTCAGAGGGCACTAACCCCGTATCAGATTGCGGAATGAAATTTTTCTTGACTCGAGACTTCTTGATTTTTGATTACTACTGTTTACTTTCTTTATCTGAAGGATAGGGAGGGCGCACACACGCGCATCCCGTCACGCAAGGTCTGAAGAACAGAATTTTCGACGCCAAAATTCACTGCTGGCCATTAAAACTGCTATACCAGGAGAGAGAAAAACGAAATTTTAGTTACTGTGCATGTACAGCACAGTAGGAAGAAAACATGTAGGTGATTTGGGAGTACACAGTACTCAAAGTGTAGCACACAGAGCTGCCGTCTCTGAGAGCAACAACGGTTCTAAGTCGAAATCAGCCAAGCATCGAACTGACCTTGGGTCAGAAATGTGAGAACGTCATTTGCCAGAGTCCGTCAGTCGTATAGGTTGGCGAGTACTGGCGTCCCAATATCTTCGCAATCCGTTACCGGATGTTTTCAGTGGATGAGAAATATGGAGAATGTACTGGTCAGGGCAGCAATCGAAGTAAGTCAGGAAAGTACGGGCGACATGAGGCCTTGCGTTATCTTGTTGAACAATAATATCACAGAGACTTCGAAGGTAGGTCGAAGTCATTGGTCTTAACACATTACATATGTAACAGCTGCTGTAAAAGTTACCAGTTCTGTGAGCTAGTACTGATAGTGCTCTATATCCAACGCTACCCCACAAATGAGGCCAGGTGCTGCCGCTATGTGACGATGGTGACAGCGGTCGTTGGCCTCGGAACCTCCACTCACGGGTGCATCCATCGTGATTCTGAACTCGTTTCAGAAGACTATAGGGTGCTATTCCTCTTTCCGATGCAGCCACAGGGCGCGCCACTATCGGTGCACCCGTCTCTAAGGTAGTCTCAAGGGAAGCTACAACAATGGTTGGATGGGTTCCTACGTTACAAACACAATGTTTTTCTTCTTTTTCACCCAGTCATTTACTGCACTGATATAAAACAGTTCTAATATAGCGTTTGTTTTTCAACCTCAGTTGTATATTTTTTAAATAAGTGAGTAGTTTCGATTACCCTGTATCATCTTCAGATTTATACGGTAGCATCAGCAATCCGAAGCGAAAGTGTCACAACCACACTTCACAGTACTGTGGTACACATGCCACACATAGGGCAACCATCCGTCCACCAAATCATCCAGTGAAAATCAGTCAAGTTCTATATTAAAACAACACTTTCCTGGCCTCATAATCTCATCAAATCACTATCCCAAAAAACCCGAAATTCTGGAAAAAACGACATTTTGTCAATGGAGTGAGAGACTATTTTGTAAATTTTTTTGTTTATTTATAGACGCAATCACATTCTTATGACACAGTCATAACCGGTTTGGGCCATAAAATGACCATCTTCAGATTCTATAACAATAGAAGTAGCCAAAAAAGATAAATTTCCTAGATCTGACGATTCATAACAAAAATGGTAGACATGCGTTCCAAATGTTTAGGAAACCAACATGTACAGACGTGATTATCAATGCCCACTCCAATAGCGCACTACGCCAGAAGCATGCATATAGTTTATTCAATGTTACACATAATAGTAAGTCTTCCATTATGTCAAATTGAAGTGTAAAAAGAACCTGACATATTAAAACAGGTCGCCCTTGCAAATGATTATGACCCAGATATTGTTAACTCCATATAAAACAAAACTAAAAAGAAGATAAAAAGGAGCGAGAAACGGCAGGTAAAACTGACATCCGTAAAAGATAAGTACGCCACTATGAAATATATAGGCAAAACATCAGATAAAATCGAACATATAATTCGAAGAAACTAGGTTAAAAATGCATTTAGGACTCCCGATAATTTAAAAAAGACTAGTGCGTCATAACTTGCCACGCAAATGTATTAAATATAGTAAATCGGGGGTGTACAAAAATCATGTCTTGAATGCGAAAAAAGCTATATCGGTCAGACAGGCAGGACCTTCGATGTAAGGTTTAAAGAACAAACGTATCCCATTAATAAGACAGCCCTACGCTTACATATGCAAGAGGAGGGTCACAATATTGGTAACATCGACGAACAGCTTCAAATTTTACATGAAGTTACAAAAAGTAAACTATTAGACATTTTAGAACAACTGGAGATTTATGTTACGAGACGCAGAGAACCTGACAAACTCTTCGATGAGCAGAATGAATTTGCAACAGACGCATACTTCAACATTTACGACGATCTGTTCACCTGAGCGAATCGTTTTTACAACATATATCCTTCAGCTGAGGATGGAGCTTTCTGGCGGTCGAGTATTGCACTGTCTAGGGCGGGTCGCAGCAGATGTCAACAACCTCTAACGCGGTGGAGCGTTCCATCCACCTGCAGCAGAGCACTACACTCGTCGTCCTGCCCATGTCGACTCTGCCGTACCAATGGACAACGGCATAAACAGGCAATAGCCGGAAATACAGCGCCATCGAGCGTCAGAAATACACTATACAACTGCTACTACTATTTTCGTCTACAGCAGTGATTTCTCTTAGTTCTGAAATGTTATTTCACTGATTTAACGATCTGTTCTGTAATTTTAAATTTTATATACATTTGGCCTAAATATTAATAGTAATTTTGTCATGTTTAGGCTTTTGAAAAATAAAGACCATCATGTAGATGATGCGCGCCTCTAGCGCAAAGAGGGGGAACAAAAATTTTTATATCTATATAAGACCGGTGTTTTATATTTTATAGCTAGTTTGACAACGCATGAACCTGTGTTCAGTGTATGCCGCCTTTAGGTATGAACTACATGCATTTCGCATAAATTCAGTAGATTAGTAATAAGCCTTGTTGAATATTGCACATATTTTTAGGTTTTAATATAAATGTTGTATTGTTACAGAATCTGAAGATGGTCATTTTATGGCCGAAACCGGTTATGACTGTGTCATAAGAATGTGATTGCGTCTATAAACAAACAAAAAAATTTTACAACCCCAAATTGGTTTCGTAAATACCCAAAGTGTCACATGACGTTTTAGGGACTGACATATACTTACAGACAACACAAACAGCTACACTACACAAAATTTATATCGCATCAGTTTTCTCATAAGCTGTGGCAGTGTGTGACGTCAAACGGGCATAGACCCCTGTGGAGCTTCTGCTCAGCACTACGGCTGGTGCGCTGAAGCCCCAGTCGATCCTCTACTAAGAGCTCTGAGGAGATGTTGGCTCCAACTACATTATGTCGCAGCTATCAGCCAAGAAGCAGCATGGTGTCACCTTTTAATTTATGTCGTGTAGTAAGGCATTAATGGCCAACGGCCCTGCCATTATGGTAACATCATTTCGCGTCGGATCACCGAAGTTAAGCGCTCTCGGGCTTGACCAGAGTCTGGATGGGTGACCGGCCGCCCGTGTCGAGCGCTGTTGGCTAGAGGTGTGCACTCAGCCCTCGCGCGCCGGCCGCGGTGGTCTCGCGGTTCTAGGCGCGCAGTCCGGAACCGTGCGACTGCTACGGTCGCAGGTTCGCATCCTGCCTCGGGCATGGATGTGTGTGATGTCCTTAGGTTAGTTAGGTTTAAGTAGTTCTAAGTTCTAGGGGACTTATGACCTAAGATGTTGAGTCCCATAGTGCTCAGAGCCATTTGAACCATCAGCCCTCGCGGGGCCAGTTGACGAGCTACTCGCCTGAGAAGTAGCGGCTCCGTTCACGAAAACTGACAACGGCTGTGAGAGGGGTGTACTGACCACATGCCCCCTCATATCCGCATCAAGTGACGCCTACTTGGCTGAGAATGATACGGCGGTCGGTCGGTACCGTTTGGCCTTCCAAGATCTGTTCGGACGGAGTTTAGACTTTACTTAGTCTGACGTTAGTACAGTGTTCACAAGTGTAGCTTTGTTGATGGTTTCCTGTTTCATAGTGCTATTGAAATTGGCCAAAGAGGTAGTGCCAATAAACAAAATTTGTGTGAGTATTCATAGTAACTTTTATGGTCAAATTTAATGGTCTGATGGACACTCTACGCCAAAAACATGACAAAAAAGGAATCGAATAATGGATGGTCTACATATCCAGCGCATAGCTGTATTTCCTATATGGCTAAAGTTTCTGGGAAAGACAGGTTATGATCTATAATTTAGTGTACTTGGTTTTTGCTTTTCTACATCGTAGGTTTGCGGTCTATTCCTGTATAGCTTTCTGTGCAGTATAAACTCGCGGGGAGCAACACGTGCGTGCGATTGACGGGCAGACGGAGTACAAATGGTTCAAATGGCTCTAAGCACTACGGGACTTAACATCTGTGGTCAAAAGTCCCCTAAACTTGAAACTACTTAAACCTAACTAACCTAAGAACATCACACACTTACATGCCCGAGGCGGTATTCGAACCTGCGACCGTAGCAGCCGCGTGATTCCGGACTGAAGCGCCTAGAACCGCTCTGCCACAACGGCCGGCGCAGAGAGAGTCTTGTTAGTGAGAGCTACATGGGTTATATATCAATGAAACTGTCAAAATCAGTTTACTTATTCATGGTGACCTGCAGCCTCTATGAAATTGATGAATGGACTTTGTCTGTGTATAAGAAACATAAAGATAATATTTTCACAAAATATTTTTACAGGACGTGGTTTAATGTACGTGACAATAAAATTGCCATAAAGTGAAACAGTTCGATCTGACAAGTAGTCACGCACATTATGAGGTAGATCTAAGGAAAGTTGAATTTTTGGCATCATTCAAGGGACAGCAACATTCTCCTGATTATTTCGTTGACAAAATTTTGCACGAAAATGGATTTGTTTCTCTTTGACTCCTGTCTCCCCATCGAGACCGAAATCCTGTAGATCTGGTCGATTCTAGCAAAGAAGAAAGCAGCAACCAGCGACTGTTGATAATGCTACTTATTTATACAAATAGCGCCGTTACTGGCTTCAAACGAACTGGTTCATCTTCAGACGGCTGTTCACATCTATAAACACATTTTTTAAAGTTAATGTGGGTTTTTGGCTTTTAATTCCCCCTCGTGTGAAAGTTTCTTGGGATGGTGGTTGTCTACAATAAAAAACGACGTTACAAATGGTCTGTTTAAACGTAACTATCCCTAATAACGATCGAACACAATGCAAACAAACCTGTGAGGTTAGTCGTTGTAGCTATACTTTATTTACATCGAAAAGACTGCTTCATTTTGTTGCAATCTTCTTTGCCAATGCTGGCTGGTGTAGCCGTGCGGTTCTAGGCGCTTCAGTTTGGAACCGCGTGACCGCTACGGTCGCAGGTTCGAATCCTGCCTCGGGCATGAATGTGTGTGATGTCCTTAGGTTAGTTAGGTTTAAGTAGTTCTAAGTCCAGGGGACTGATGACCTCCGATGTTGACTCCCATAGTGATCAGAGCCATTTGAACCATTTTTTTTTTCTTTGCCAATGTTCAAGAAATACTGTAGAGTATATGAAGCAATTATTCGATTTATATATACATACATACGTACATACATACACACACACACACACACACACACACACACACACACATATATATATATATATATATATATATATATATTTGTTTACATTGTTTATACTGCGTGTAGCCATTATTAAGAACAGTCACGTTTAAATAGGTCATTTCTAACGTCGTTTTGCACTATGGGCACCACCAATAGTGAATGAAGAGCCAAAAGCTTATATATACCACGAATGATTATACATACGTGACCAGATATCTGAAGATCAACGTATCGGTTCGAAACCAGCAACATCTCTATTTGTGTAAACAGGTCGCTCTGTCAATAGTGGCCGGTTGCTGTTTTCTTCTTTTCAAAAATCAACCTGTATTTCGTACATAGGCACGCCCACAAAACTCAACTTTCGACAAAATGTCTTAGACCTGTAGAGCTGATTTGGAATCTTGCAAAGAATAACATGCATAGACGTAATATGTCAAGCACATCGATTCGGATCTGAAAGAAGTAATGGCTAATGCTTTAGCTGCTTTCGGACAAGATGACTGGAGAAAAATTATTATTATATTAGTAAGCACAGTAGGGAAGGTGTGTCATTATTATACGTGACTAAAACGGCAGATGACGAATTGATAGACACAGAGGAGAGAGTTAGCAAGATCTCCGTGGAAGGCAGGGATACAGCCAACAAAACGTCGCAAGCAACTAAAGTTAAGAGTGACGTACCGTATGGCTTCTTTCTGTTTTTGTCCTAGGCGTGTAGTTTGTAGTAGTACTCCACTTATAACATCACTGTAGTGTAAGCTGTTACTGACTCCGCAACACGTTTCGCGGGCGTAAAGGTCTTCAGGTCGCTTTGTCAGCTAATATACATAGGCCATTTTTCTAGTAGCGTTATGCACCGCCCATGACGACTAACCCTTTGGCGTGCGTTTGTTTACGCTAGGGTTGTACTTACAATGGACAAAGTACAACTGTGAGTGCAGTTCACTATGATACGATCGCTATGGGCGTCGTCTCAAAGCGAAATGCAAACCGTTTTTAACGACGAGCACTTTGGGAGAATTTTCAAGTAGGGACGTGTATGTAGATAGATATGTCGAAGTTAGCTGTTGTCAATTTCGTCAGAGATTCAATGCAGCGAAGCACGTTCTTTCACACCAATGTCATTTTTGAGACGAGGGCATGTTGGCAGAATAGAGCAAATATTTTCCCGTGCTCGCGCTACACAACACCGTTGTTTACGGCTAGGGCGATGGGCCTGCGCCAACAGACTAGCTGCCTGACACGACGGCATCCACACAACGCTGCCTTCGGGATTTGTGTGGCAAGTATTGGACGCCGAACAAAACAAAAGGCACCGTGTTTACCCACTTTCATACGTAGCACGTACGCAAACAACGACCGGTGCAGGTTCACTCCGTTCAGCAGTGGATCAGCTGTTCAAACTCTATCTAAAATCTACGCTTTACTGGGCGTGCCGTGTATGCTGGAAACAATCTGCGGTGGACTCAATACCCTACTCAAACAGAAACCTCATTGCAAATAATCTGTCGCGGTGGATTCTCTTTCGGTTCGCATTATATCACAAGTTCAGGAACATAGGATAATCGAGACATTCGATTACATCAAGAAGGCGAAAATGTCAGAATTTGCGGTAATGTGGGGGTGAAGAGTAGAGAAGACGACATGGATGGAAGATGGAGGGGGGGGGGGGGGTAAGAGGGATGTGTTGCTGTGCTGTGAAGCTATTTCAACATGAAACAGCAGAAATATCATTTGTCTTTTGCACAAGTGATTCGGACGTCTGTGACTATATGCGTGAAGACACAGTTCGAATTAGCCTATCAGAACCGTGTTCATCATATTGAACTGAGGATGTAGCTGTGGGCAAAGGATGCCATAAAATTAAATGGGGCGATACACTGGAGCACACAAACACACACACTCACACACACACACACACACACACACACACACATACACAAGCACGCACACAAATTTTACAGAAATCTAGGATGAATGTTTTCCACTTTTACAGCTAGTCGCCTCAAGGAACATTTTAACAAGATATAATATTACTAATATTAAAATATTATATTTCAATTTTTTTTTCAGTGGGGGAGTTAGTTTGAAATACTCAGTTTAATATTAGCTGTGGTAGTTAGTTTCTGATATCTTCTTTAAAGATTCCCGATTGAAATTAATTTAACTCCCCAAAAGAAACTTACTGATTGTTAAACAGTTAGTAAGTAATTTTACAAGACTTTTAAGCACGTCTGCTTGTGGCAAAGCTTCTGAAACGGTGAAGCGGCGCAAATAAAATTTTTACTTACTTATTAATTAATTTGCATTTCGCCATCTAGCATCAGATTCCCGTCAGACCGACGAGGACGTTGACCGGCGGCATTATTCAGAGGCCAGTGACCGATCTCAAAAGTACGGAGTTTGCGTTATTACATTGCCCGGATGCTGATAGAAAAGCTCGGTGAGAGAGATCTCAGGGGCGCTGAAATAAAAGTTTGCTAAAGTAAATGCTGATTGAACAATAGTACGGTTCAGATGTGGCCGTCAAACAATTCGTCGGCAACTCTCCTGCGTTCTAAAATGCAAAATAATAAACTGAGATGCGCCATTAATGGAAGATAAAAGTAGGTTTCTTGATTCAAACACGGCTGTTACCATTAAATTGATATAATTATTTAACCAAAAGCGACATTTACATCGTATGAGACAGCAATCAGTAACAAATGAGAGAGAACGAGAGACCAGTTCCTGCTTTTAAAGAGTCAAAACAAATTAAGGCGACTGCCTTCAACTTGCTTTACAGAGTGTCTTTTATAAAGCTTCAATGTCTAAACATTCTCTGGAATATTCTTCATATGAAGAGTAAAAAACATTTTTTTTGTATTAAATTATAGTTTTTTCTCCTTAGTTTACAGATTCATTAACGCAGAAAAAATTTATTCTCGTGTGTGTGTGTGTGTGTGTGTGTGTGTGTGTGTGTGTGTGTGTGTGTGTGTGTATGTGTTTGGATTGTCTGTGCGCCCAATGGCGAGGTAATCACAGCCATTACACTTTTTAAAACAAACGAATGTGGATAAGAACTGAAATTGTTGTACACGCGTGCACTCGAATTGACCACACAGTCACTGTACCTCACGTGCACTCACACATGCTCTGAAACCAATTAGGAGGGAAGATAGCTAATCAAGAAATTAAAACACAGAGAAAACAAAACACAGACGAGCTAAAGGAAAAGCACAGGGGAATGCGACTGGGTGACCACTTACATAAAACTTGGGTGAACCAGCCACCCTGGTGACACATTAAAAACATCTCCCTAAAATCTTCTTAAAAACGCTGGACGATACACAGAACTTTAAAGCTCGAACCACATTCGTTTGATCATTGCATAAAATAGACTGCAGATCTGCTGGACAGCAAATAAAATACCGTCCAATAAAATGTGGTGCAGCGTTAACTGCACGCCACAAGCACCGCACATTAGAGTGTCCTCTCGCCGGAGTAAGTAGCCGTGTGTCATAGGACTGTGGCCTATGCAAAGACGAGTAAGAAGGACCTCTTCCGGTCCGCGTGGCTGGGAGGAAGTCCGCCACGGACGAGTTGTGGGCTTGACGACACGGAGCTTGTTGTCGGTCACTTCCAGCCACTCGTCTTCCCATCGACACGTCACTTTGTACCTCAACAGTGACGTGATAGCGTCCAGGGGGATAGCACACCGAAATACCTGAGGAGAGGGACACGTGTCCCTGGATGCTCGATCCGCAATTCCCAAGTACCCTGGTACTCAGCAGAGACATACCTCCTTCCCCAGTCGTTGTAGACTGAGGAGAGGATCCTGCATATTCTGCGTTACTTTATCTGCTGGGTACAAACGCTGGAGGGAGTAAAGGGCGCTCAGAGAATCTGAACAAACGAGAAATCTAACACTGGGAGAACGTGTCATCTGCTCCAGGGCTCGCAAGATAGCATATAATTCTGCATCGGAGAGAGTAAATTTTGGAAGAAGTCTGACTTGAGGACCAACCGAGTCCCCATGCTGAGACACATCCGTAAAAACAGGGACACTGTTGTGGTGCTCAGATAAAATGTCAGAAAATATCACATTGAAAACAAGATCCAATGTGGTGATTGTAGAAAAATATACGTTGGCCAAACATGCCGGAGCTTTACTATACGATACAAAAAACATGCATCAGGCACCGCACGAGCAAAATCAGTCTTCGGCCATCACATAAATTTTAATAAGCATGCCGAAGGGGCGGTACGACAGAATTTGCAAGTCCTTCATTACGCTAATAAAAGCTTATTATTAAATATTTTGGAGGAGATCGAGATATATGCCCGTTATAGAGATGAACCGTCAGTGCTTCTCAGTGAACAGTTGGATTTTCCGGAGAAACATTTTTATGATCTCTCTGACGAAATTCTATGAACACGTATGTACTCCTTTGTTCAGAAAATCATAGGACTCAGTTGTATCCATGGCAGAAATGTACCTTAGAACAGTACGTAAATATTTGTATCACAATCTTAAACTTCCAACTAGAAATACTACGAAATATGACTCCATTTTTAATAAATCAGTTTTTATCACATTTAAAAAGTGTATGTAATATCATAGTACTCTGTAGCTGATCATGCCTTTATTACATATATCACGAGTGGCAAATAAAGTTAATGTAAGACAGACAGACTGAATCTGGCATAGGTGTATACTAGCAGTCGAGTCACAACTCACATATCGATATGACGCCGTAATGCCAAACACCTTCACAACATCGTTGACTTTGAAACCATTGTGGTAGTACCACTTTAGCCCATAGAGGACACACTGAGTATACATCGTCTGTATAGTTATATTAAAGCTTTTAATTGATATTTTATATAATATTTAAGTAGTTCCATGGTTGTCAAGAGATATTTTATACATAACTATTTATTGTTATTATTGTACTTTGTTTTTTTACGGTTTGACGATTATGCGAGCCCGTTTTACACTGATTGGTTGACGTGGGGTAGAGGGAGAAGAGGTAAGCGGAGCATCTTCGTATTTAAGCGTATACCCGTCACTTGCTGGCACCAGTTGACATCACAGCAGCTGAGAAGAGTGCTCCACCTACCGTCTTCGAAGGATGCCATGGGTATAAGAAGTCTTATTGTTTTTTATCCTCATAAGCATTTTGTCATATTTGATTGTCAATCTAGTAAGGTTTCTATTAATTTCTAAATTGAATTACAGATCTGATGATGGTCATGTGATATGACCGATGTTCTAGTAGCATACGTGGTGCGATCAAGACTGAATTTAAAAAAGAAAAATTTTTTAAAAATTTTTTGATCGCTGTTCCAAAAATGTTTATTAAAATTGTTAGAAGCAGGAGTGCTATCTCTCCTGTACCTCACCAAATCTGTAATCACTCTTGGCCACTCCAGTAACCAGGGCGGCAAACAGTAAAAAACCCCGGATTTGGGGTCGTACTGGCTTCACATCGAGTGATTCCAGCACACGCTGCATGCGGATCCCAAATGGAATTGTGGATCGTTGGACGGTTAGAGAAAAGGCGCTCCAGAGGCGGACGAACAACAGTATGGTGTGCGGGCGAAGTTGGAGCTGCGAGGAACTTACACGTCTGACTCACCATGAGGAGCTGGCGCCGGATGGGAAGTGCGGGTCACCCGCCTCAGCACAGAGGCTGGGTCCAATAAGCACCCGTGGCCAGCCAAATCCCTTCACGGTGGACAGCGTCAATGATCCGCAAATAAGAGGTCCTCGCTGACCCATACACCGTGCACCTGTAGTCCAGCTGCGAACACATGAAAGCCCGATAAAACTGAAGGAGACGTACCCTGTCCGATCCCCATTTTAATGTCTTTTAGCATTTATTAAACGTTTGGGTATATTATTATTAATTATTCGAAAAGCAACATTTCAAAAGGGCTAACCAGACTTGAGAGGATGTAGTGCGCTACAAGGAAAGCAGTGAGGAGAAAGGCTCACGTTGTGTGGGTGGGAGAACTGCGTCGGCGATCAAGACGGGCTGAGAGCGGCTGAGTAGAGCCGTCCTCATACGGGACGAGGCAGCCAACGTTGACTTGGACGCGCACGTGGACGCGGACCTCACGAGTAGCAGCGACGTCGCTACACGGAACGAGACAGTTAACGTGATCTGCGTTCTCAGCGCTCTCCAGCGGCCGTTATAGGCTTTATTTGGCTCGCAAACCATACAGTGTCTGTACGAAAATGAACACACGTTTAATAGTCGCTTTAGTACCACTAGCGATTGTCAAACAAGAGCGAAGAAATTCGTGTTGATGATCGGAACTGATCGATGGCTTCAACAGCGAATTACTGGTAGAGGAACACTACATAATGCTGTACAACAATCTGAGCTAGATACTAGTGGAAGTTATTTGTTAACTCAAGTGAATTTTCATACCATTTTCGGTTTGTTATTGAATATAGCTGAAGTACAGTGGCTAACGTCTGTTTGTGCATGCACAGTATCCATACTATCGATGCTGTTTGACTTCTGTCACTCTAAAGCAACGTACTTCACATAAGTTTTAAGAAAGAGACTCGTTTCCTAATTTCATTCCAAAGGTAGATATTTTTTTCCGAAGCTGCTCACCATCATTAAAAGAGATATTTACCGGTAAGATACAAACATGAGACAGTCCGTGAAACGAGACACAGGTCTATATACAGGGTGAGCACAAAGTCTTGCCCTGATTATAATAATTTATTACAGAATAACCGTTTGACATAAGAATTTACATTTCATGCCGTTACATACGTTAGCGTTCCTAGTTTTTTAAGACCACTTACTTTAATAAACTTCAACGTGTGCTCCCTTCGTAGCTCGGAGAATGTTGAGGCGGTATTCCAGTTCCCGCCACGTGTTTCGTAACATGTGTTCTGTCACCGTACCCACAGCAGCTTGTATCCTAGCCTTCAGTTCATCGACGTCAGCCGCTGGTATGACGAAGACTCTGTCCTTGATACAGCCCCAGAAAAAAAAGTCAAGGGGTGTAATGTCTGGAGAGTGAGGTCGCCAGGGTGGTGGACCGTTTCTTCCAATCCACCGATCCGGACATTACTCTCCTCTCCAGACATTACCCCACTTGACTTTTGTTCTGTGGCTGTATCAAGGATAGAGTCTTCGTCACACTAGCTGCTGAGGTCGATGAACTGAAGGCTAGGATACAAGCTGCTGTGGGTACTGTGACAGAACACATGTTACGGAACACCTGGCGGGAACTGGAATACCGCCTCGACATTCTCCAAGCTACCAAGGGAGCACACGCTGAGGTTTACTAAAGTAAGTGGTCTTAAAAAAAACTAGTAACACTGACCTATATAATGGCATCAAATCTAACTTACTATGCCAAACGGATATGCTGTTACAAATTCTTATAATCAGGGCAAGACTTTGTGCCCATCCTGTATTTTACAGAAAGTTTCGTAATAGCAAAAACTTCCAGAATGTATTTAGCTTCTGTTTACTTTCAGACATAGACTGGCGTTCATATTAAGATTTTTGGCTACTGGGGAAACACTCCAGTCATTGGTCTTTCCTACAAGAATTGCAGGAAATGCGTTATTTTTAATGAATAACATCGACTTTTGAAATAATGCTTCAGTTATATGACTAAGAAAGACCCAGAGTTCTTTAGAAAACAAATTGTTAAAAACATATTCGTAGGATTTGGTTGAGAAACTGCTACATTTTTCTACACATCTCAGGAACTCACGACTCTATGAACTTCGCTACAGATTCGAAATAAGAACACAGCCTCTGCATCTACCTATCAATTTATTTGGTATTTAACATGCAAACTGTACCAAAAAGCAGAGCTTTTTAAACTCCTTGGATGTGCCTGGCTTACCAACGCATAATTTTCGCCTAAAACCTAAAAGTTGGCTCCATAGTAATCATGCTTCGAAGCATAAACCAACCAAAACTGTGCAACGGTACGCATTTGGTGGTAAGTAAATTGATGAACAATGTTATTTACGCGACGATACTCAAAGGAAAATTTGAGGTTGAGGAAGTTCTCATTTCGAGGATACCGATGATCCCAACCGATATACAGTTTGAGTTTAAAAGACTTCAATTTCAGATCCGTCTTGCATTCGCCATGACCATTAACAAATCACAATGCCAATCCTTGAAAGTTTGTGGTTTAAATCTGGAATATCATGTTTTTCACGTGGTCAGTTATATGTGGCATGTTCACGAGTTGGAAGACCATCTGCGTTGTTTGTTCTTGTGCCTGATACTTAATTGAAGAGTGGAAGCTATGCACCAAAAACATAAACAATAAAGATCCATTAATATATTTAATTTTTTTATTTTTATTTCCTAATAAGAAATTGAACTTAACATCCAAAATCTGATTATTTATTGGCTTTAAGGCGGAACAAAATTCCCCAGGTCAGGTAGTTGACAATGTTTTTCGCTTACCAGACCTTTCGAAACAACTTTTTTTGCACTTATTTGCAACATTATTCTTCATTTAAACAAATGTGCCATCGAAGTCGCACTTAATGGATCTCTCTGAGGTGACTAGTTGTTCAGGAAATTTACAATAATTATTCCCTATTAAAGTTTGATAATCCAGGAATAAGCCACTTTTAAGTAATTATTTTACATGAACGGATACATTATATGCCACCCATTCGCTCCTTCAGTTGGAAATATCTCGCTAATTTGTAGGGTTATTTTATGTTTTTATAGAGAGTTTCTTGCGCCATTTTGGAGTGAGGTGTCAAGGACTGAGCACAGACTTACGCAAGGATACACTCTTTCATCAAGACCTGTTATCTGTAGCCGTCGAAAGGGTCACCAGATCAGTAAGTGGGATTTAAAAAAAGACACATAAACGTCTTATATCTGAACCTGTGGATGTTGTTTTCTTGGCTTCGGAACCAGAACAACTTTATAAACAGTTGGAGCGATTGAATAGAGCACATATGACAGTAGGATCGAAGACCAAAGCAAGGTACAATCAGTATGACTATACAGTAGCATATAGCATGAACGACGAACTTAAAGAAACGAAGTATCTATGTATTTAGGACAACTAATACCAACAAGCAGATTGACACCCGAAGATACAAACTGAATGATAGAATGTTTTGCAGTTCATTTGGTAAATCGAATTCTCTATCTAGAAATAAATTCGGAAAGTTCCTTAAACGGAAAGTCTATAACCACTTGTAACACTACTAGTACTATTCTGTCCCTCTTTGCTGGATGCCATATTTAAAGCTCCTAGTACGTAGCAAGATTGCACACTGCTTCTATCATTCCTTAATACACCTCCAACACCGTCATTAATTTTCCTGTTCTCCACCGAGTGATGGAAAAATTTCTGCTGGATTCTTGTCCGATCGAACACGTCGGAAAAAGTTCTTGAGTTTATTCAGTCTTCACGTATGCCTCTGAATTGACAGTTGATCTTCTTGGCATCACATCCACTAGAATGACGCTATCACAATGCCAGAAGACTGCCAGCATGACTTTTCCGACAGAAGGGGTAGCGTTGAATTTCTTATTTTGTGGTGAATGAGGGTGATGCCACTCCATGAACTGCCTTTTCGTTTCCGGAGCAAAATGGTGCTCCCGGATTTCGTCTCCCGTAACGATCCGTGACAGAAAGGCATCTCTGTCGGCCTCAAAACGCTCCTTCAATTAAGATGAAATGGCCTTTCTTTGAATGGTGTTGTCTGCTATGAGCATTCGTGGAACCCATCGTGAGCACTTGTTTGAATATCCGAGAGTCTCTATCATTGCAGACGCACTTCGAATGCTGACCGACAACTGTAGAGCCAATTGTCGAGTTGTGATGCGCCGTTCGGCACCCGCACTATTCAGCACGTCTGGAGCAGTGGCTGTGACAGGACGGCCCGAGCGTGGCTGATCGTGGAGCTCTGCTTCTGCATTTCCTGAAGCTGTAACTATCTCTACCCATCGCCCAACTGACTCCAATCAACTGGAACATCACCATACACTCCACACAAACGTTTATAGATGTTCACCACGGTTTCTTTTTCTGCCCATGGGAATTCAATAACAGCACGCTGCTTGTAACGCAAGTCGTATGTAGACGCCATTTTGACGCTTGAAACGTCCCCTTAGAAAAATTAATGAATTACTGTGCTGACAAACCTCTTACATTATTTGATTTTCAAACAGCTGAGCAGAACTGAACGTACTCAGACATTTCGCTCTTTACTTATTCTGATCAACACTAAACTGACACACAATATTTTTAGCGCAATGCAATCTGACTTTCAATAATCCCTACAAAAGAATGGTCCTGACCAACATTAACCTATACCTTTCACAAATCACTTACCTCACAAAAATCTTCGTTACTCGAACTACTGCAATACAGCGAGCGCCACTACTGCCAGCTAAATAAAAGATTCAAACTACTGATAGGCATAGGTAGCAAATGAAGGATTTTGATTGAGAACAAACAATGTATTTACCTTAATAGTGTTCAAAAGTCATAATATATACAGCAGTTCATGACATCCAGTCTTACAAATTTACTGTCTCTGATGGACACACGTCCAGATCATCCGCTCTAAAAACTCCTCCATTTCTCTCCCCACATCCACCACAGATGGCGGCTCACCTCCAACTGCGCAACGCTACGCGCTGTTAACGTCCAACTGCCCAACACTACAATGGCGAATATTCCAACAATGCCAACCAGCCACAGACTGCACACGGCACAGCCAGTGATTTTCATACAGAGCGCTACGTGGCGTTACCAATATAAAAACTTAAACAGCCTGCTTACACGCTGTACTACGACTCTGCCATCTGCCAGAGCGGTTCGAAACTTCACCGGCCCCCACGGAAAACATGAAAAAAGCACCAACCAGGACGTTTGTCCATGTATATTAATGGCTTTTTTTTAAAAAAAAATGTGGGGCGTTATTTATTGAACGACCTTCGTATTAAAGTTGTCAACATTATTAAATGGGTGTTCTTTTTACAAGCAAGACCACCGTTATGGTTGGAAGTTAAAATTTAATAGTAATCTGCAAAAGCAAATTGTGAACGATAACCGACTAGGCGCCCCATCTGAACAGTTACTCACCACTGCTCCGGTAAAAGGAAGTCTCTCGAAAGTTCCGTATTACCTCACAACGTGACCATATGGTGTCGCGTGGTGTGAAATCAGCTACCGACTACCGGCTACTGATGCAGCTCTGCTCTATACACTGCAGTCTACAATGTAATGTAGGAATAAAAGCGGAACGCAATGTGGCATAAATGCCACAAGGTTTTCATCATTTTTGTATTCCAAATTCAAGACCAAGAGAATCTAATTTCAGCCATGGTACCCTTTACAGATCTTGACACATTATATGTGCAGTATAAGCAACTATTTGGACTCACAGTAGATCGTGTAACAGAGTTAGAAGACCACATTTCCTGAAAGGAATCAGCAATGCGAAAGGTTTGTGAAGCACATTCAGTGCCTTTCGGCTTGTGCGATCAAGTTAAAGCCGAATTAGATAGTTTGAGAATACTGGAGTAATATTCCCAGTATCGTTTAGCGAGCGGGCAACGCCCATGTTAGTAGTTAAAAGGCCAAATGGATCGCTTATTCATGGTGTTCATTTTAAGGGGAGCCGGAGGTGGTCAAATCCAAAAAATTACGATTTTTTTTACTACCGAAAATTAATTGGAACATTCCTCTTTAACGTAAACTTTGAATTATTGTTCTACTCGCCCTAGAAGTGGAGTTATTACCATTTTCCCCCACGCCCGCAGAGGAAATCGGCGGCCGCTGAATGCATCTAACACCCTCTCGTGACTTCCTGGCGAACTGCTTGGGATTTTCTCGGCCTTTTACGCATACAGCGCCTTATGTTACGCATACAGCGAGTGTGCAAGGATTGGCTACATTGTTTTCTGTGACAAATGAAGCGCTAAGAGTGCGGAACATCGTCTCTTTGCTGTTTACCGTTTCGGCTTCGAAGGCTCAAACAAACTTTGGGTTCAAGTAAGCTCAGTGATGGAAAGACAATAGGAGGGAGAGGCAGGCTTACTGATGAGGTGATTGAACGTCTACAGAGATACTATGGGTATGCTATAAGGCAAAATACTAATAATGTTAGTGACATGTGAAAAGCAGTGTGGGCATAGTTCCTTCAACCCTCAACACAGCCTGCGCCCAAGAGATTCATGGTGCAAATATAATGCAAAAAAGGACTATGGTCACAAACATGGTTTGCCAGCAGCTGTGATAAATGCAATAAAACCAATTTTTCATGACTTAGCACAGCCAGAATTGTTACACAAATGTCTACACGGAAAGACGCAGAATCCTAATGAGAGCGTAAACAATTTGATTTGGGAAGTGATTCCTAAAAGGGTGTTTGTAAGCATAAAAACACTGCACTTTGGCATTTATGATACAATAGGAACCTACAACCAAGGGAACAGTGTGAAATGTGAAGTTCTGAAGGCATTAGGACTTACAGCTGGGGTGAACACTGCACGAGCACTAAGAAATATTGACAGAGAAAGGATAAGAGGAGCAGAAAGAAGAGAAAGGCATATGAAGTATGATGGAACAACAGGCCAGAAAAGAAGACAGAAGAGGAAGCTTTTGGAGGATGAAGAAGAAGACCCTGATAATCCATCCTATAGTGCAGGAATGTATTGTGAAGCTTTGATAGCCATTTCCCGTAAATTAGAATTTTTCGAATATAAGGAACATTTTCTCAAAATCCACTCAAACTAGTGAGATGAAATTTTTATACAGCACTCCTAGTGGTCAAACTTACATTGTAACACAGCCATTTGGCAATATGTTCAGTAATTTCATTTCAGTTTAATTATAAAGCAATTATTTGTAAAAAAATTTGGCTCATTAATAAAAAAAATAATTGGAAGGAAGCTAGAAAAGATACTCCAAAATCCATCTGTCATAACTGATATACTAAACCATTCTATATGTAAAAAAAAATTCAAATTTTTCTATTTGGTAGTTTATTCATAAATGTTCCTCAAATTTAGTGATTTTAACATGGGCAGCATAGGCACCTCCGGCTCCCCTTAAGTAAAGACATTGAAATATCTATAAGATTACACATCGGATAAAAAAGTTATAATTCCAACTCGTTTATCTCGGAGAGGGACATCCAATGATACCACACTCGACCCACTACCGCACCCCGTGCGTAGGTACCGGTGGTAACTTTGAAATCTTCAATGGGAACCTCCGTTTTTTATTGCAGTTTACGATTCTACATACGTTTTATCTGAAGCATTTTCCTCGTTTCGCCACAGATGGTGCTATAGTCGGACAAACAGAAATGGGTACACAATCACAACTTACGACCTGCTACTCAGTGGGCCTTAAATACCCAATGGCGCGTGGTCGCCACCTCCATGCTGCGAGGGTAGGATTCTGATTGCAAACCCCATTGGCAATGTTTCATTCCTTCGACATTTCGAACAGGGGACTACTCGACGAGCCACTGTGACAGCAGGTGGCGTCTCAGGCTACTCCACTTTTCCAATTGGAGTAAATGTTCGAAAGTGGTACTGCCAACTTCGACATTACATGCGATTACTGCAATTGCTTTTTGTTGATAATCTAGTTTTCTGAGGATCTCATACTGTATCGTACTGTCGTTATTGACCAAGCTCATGTGGCGTCCATAAAATCCGGACACCTTACACATGCCGTCCCTTCCGAATCAATTTTGTGCTGCTGTGATCAATCTCAACACGTAATTTTGTAGAATGAAAGAGGGAACAGCTGTTTTGTCTTTCTAGAATGGATCCCAAACTTTCACTTTTATTAATTCATGCATTCTAGTTACATGACAGCACCATTTCTAATTAATTTGTGACGATTGCACCTAATATTAGCTGCCTTACAGTGCCAGATTCTTATTTCTATAGAATCTCTGTTTAACACCCTGGGCTTGAGAAGACAGTTCATGTGCATTATCCTTTTGCGTGCACAATTTACAAATTGAATTGCAAACTACAAATGAAACACATAAAGCACAAATTCACAGTGGTACAGGTGAGACTGAATATTTACAATCGTCTCAACTCCTTGCTGAAGTGATTGTCTTTTCCACTGTTTAAAATATTACAATGACCTTGTCACATGCATCACTTTCTTTCTTCATGCACTTTACACTTTGAACTTTGGGCTGGGTTTGCTTCCCGATGCTGCAGACGATCAGTGGTGCTTGATGCTACTAGTCAGTTGTAGACTCTGCGCGATGTTGCTGAAGATTGTCCACATTTATAGTTCTGTGTGGTCAGTTCCATGTTCCACTCTTTTGACGACAAACTGCTCTTCCAAGACAATGCAATTTGTGCTAACATAGACGTCGAAGAGACGTGCAGGACTATAGACCTATTTCTCTAACGTCAATCAGTTGTAGAATTTTGGAACACGTATTATGTTCGAGTATAATGACTTTTCTGGAGACTAGAAATCTACTCTGTAGGAATCAGCATTGGTTTCGAAAAAGACGATCGTGTGGAACCCAGCTCGTGCTGTTCGTCCAGGAGACTCAGAGGGCCATAGACACGGGATACCAGGTAGATGCCGTGTTTCTTCACTTCCGCAAGGCGTTTCATACAGTTCCCCACAGTCGTTTAATGGAGAAAGTAAGAGCATATGGACTATCAGACCAATTGTGTGATTGGATTGAAGAGTTCCTAGATAACAGAACACAGCATGTCATTCTCAATGGAGAGAAGTCTTCCGAAGTAAGAGTCATTTCAGGTGTGCCACAGGGGAGTGTCGTAGGACCGTTGCTATTCACAATATAAATAAATGATTGTGGATAACATCGGAAGTTCACTGAGGCTTTTTGCGGATATGGTGTAGTGTATCGAGAGGTTGTAACAATGGAAAATTGTACTGAAATGCAGGAGGATCTGCAGCGAATTGACGCGTGGTGCTGGGAATGGCAATTGAATCTCAATGTAGACAAGTGTAATGTGCTGCGAATACATAGAAAGATAGATCCCTTATCATTTAGCTACAACATAGCAGGTCAGCAAGTGGCAGCAGTTAATTCCATAAATTATCTGGGAGTAGGCATTAGGAGTGATTTAAAATGGAATGACCTTATAAAATTAATCGTCGGTAAAGCAGATGCCAGACTGAGACTCATTGGAAGAATCCCAAGGAAATGCAACCGAAAACAAAAGAAGTACATTACAGTACACTTGTTCGCCCACTGCTTGAACACTGCTCACTGGTGTGGGATCCATACCAGATAAGGTTGATAGAGAAGATCCAATGGAGAGCAGCGCACTTCGTTACAGGATCATTTAGTAATCGCGAAAGCGTTTCCAGTGGAAGACTCTGCAAGAGAGAGGCTCAGTAGCTCGGTAAAGGCTTTTCTTGAAATTTCGAGAACATACCTTCACCGAGGATTCAAGTAGTATATTGCTCCCTCCTACAATATATCTCGCAAAGATACCATGAGGATAAAACCAGAGAGACTAGAGCCCACACAGTGGCATACCGACAATCTTTCTTTCCACGAACAATACGAGACTGGAATAGAAGGGAGAACCGATAGAGGTACTCAAGGTACCCTCCGCCATACTCTGTCAGGTGGCTTGCAGAGTATGGATGTAGATGCAGATGTGGCCTTCTCCTTTATTGGCATCGTTGCTATCGAGATTGATGAGTGTAGCCCCTCAATGATTGCTCCAGTTTGATGTTTGATGTCCCCATTATGCATTCTCTGCTTGATGGTTTGACTGCCTTTCATTGGTTTGATGGTTAGAATTAAATGACTACCATGGATTTGTTAAATATTGCTTTCTGTGGATTCTGCCAAATCTCATACTGGTTTAAGGTATAGGATTTAGAAAGGAATTTTGCTGTCTTCTGCCCTCATCTTGTGACCCTTTCTTCTCTTCGTTTCTTGCTGTATCTTCATGTTTTCTTTCTTGGAACTTGTAGGAATAGGGATAGGATATGTTATTCAGTGAAAGTTATTTGAATGATTACCGGTTATACTGTTATGAGATATGGTCAAGTTTGAACATGTAACTTCCGAAGTGATATGTCTGTTTTCAGTTATCAGCTTCTCCATTTGGTATTTGAGAGAAATATTCTGAGGTTATTTTTCCAGGAGGTTGTATTACAGAGCTGTTTCCCACGGTTTGCTATTGTTAGTTGCTTCTATTGTGTGTCGCCGCTTCTAATGGGGTCTCATCACTTTCCTCGCAGGTGTGTGTCCTTTCTCCTTTGCTGTTGCTGGTTTTCTCTGCCCTCTTCCTGTTGAGGTGAGGCGTGGGACAATATTCTTCAACATACACCTGGCTCAGTTTCTGCACTAATGTGATGCCTGAGTCAATAAATTCCTTCCTTCAGTATCCGATTTTTCGCCAGTGCTATATTGTGCAATCGTTTAAGCTCTCACACTCAGACCCATAGCTTCCTGTCGACCTTCCGCTTCTATCATCAGCTTGTCTTCCTTCCCCAGACGACTGTAGTAATGTGAATTCATGTGTTCTCTGTTTCACCTACCACTACTTACAAGATTCTTTGTCTAAATTTGCAATGAATTTTACATGGAATTATTACATGAAAAATACAATTAATATTTACATATGTGTGTCTCAGTACTTTACACAAAATTTATCATTTACATCCCAAGTTATTTTATTTTGTAACGGTTTCTATACTACATGAATGAGCATGGATTGATGATATGTAGATTAGTTAGTTAGTAAATGATGCCATTAGTTTTCTTTTATTTTTTTGACCTACTTTAACGATTTAAATGATTAGTATTATTGTACTTATTTTTTGAATAATTACGTTTTTGTCACTTGTCCTGTCTGCCTCTTAAGATCTGCCGTTACCTGAAACATATCTATATTTTTTGTATTATCTGTGATCTATTTGTATTTTTGTTTTCATGGGTAATTCCTGCATTACCACTGGAAGGCTATAAACGACGAGAAAACGGATTGAATATAGGATCATGGATGATATTTTGTGGTAGAATGAAGTCTTACAATCAGATGTTAACGCGTGGTCAGATTCGCAACGCTTAGAGGAACGCTCAAAATGGCAGAAAATAATAGATTAAGACAAAGATAAGTCATGGTATATCTTGATAGGATCAAGTTGGACATGCAGCAGGTAGATCAGTGTGAACAACACGAGACAGAATACGTAGAAATACCGAATGAGACCGAAAATGCAACACATGATGTACAATATGGTCCAAAGAATGGACATGAGAACGGAGTTGCTAATGAATCAGAATCTGACTCTGTAGTGGTGATTTACAGCTTATTGAACCAAACTCAATCATTCAATCAGTCAGACTTGCAATTGCATGAAAGAACAAGTGTTAGTGTTCCTACACTATGTTCAGAAGTGAAGGAAACAGTTCACGAAAAACTAGATAGGGAACGGTTACGTCAGATGGCAACGCGCGAAAGTGGTGTAGATGAAAAAGCCAACATACACTACTGGCCATTAAAATTGCTACACCACGAAGATGACGTGCTACAGACGCGAAATTTACCCGACAGGAAGAAGATGCTGTGATATGCAAACGATTAGCTTTTAAGAGTATTCACACGAAGTTGGCGGCCGGTGGTGACACCTACAATGTGCTGACATGAGGAAAGTTTCCAACCGATTTATCATACAGAAACAACAGTTGACCGGCGTTGCCTGGTGAAACGTTGTTGTGATCACTCGTGTAAGGAGGAGATATGTTTACCGTCACATTTCCGACTTTGATGATGGTCGGAGTGTAGCATATCGCGATTGCGGTTTATCGTATCACGACATTGTTGCTCGCGTTGGTCGAGATTCAATGACTGTTAGCAGAATATGGAATCGGTGGGTTCAAGAGGGTAATACGGAACGCCGTGCTGGATCCCAACGGCTTCGTATCACTAGCAGTCGAGATGACACGAGGCATCTTATCCGCATGGCTGTAACGGATCGTGCAGCCACGTCTCGATCCCTGAGTCAACAGATGGGGACGTTTACAAGACAACCACCATCTGCACGAACAGTTCGACGACGTTTGCACCAGCTCGGAGACCATGGCTGCGGTTACCCTTGACGCTGCATCACAGACAGGAGCACCTGCAATCTTGTTCTCAACGACGAACCTGGTTGCACTAATGTCAAAACGTCATTTTTTCGGATGAATCCAGGTTCTGTTTACAGCATCATGATGGTCGCATCCGTGGTTTGGCGACATCGCGGTGAACGCACATTGGAAGCGTGTATTCGTCATCGCCATACTGGCGTATCACCCGGCGTGATGGTATGGGGTGCCATTGGTTACACGTCTCGGTCACCTCTTGTTCGCATTGACGGCACTTTGAACAGTGGACGCTACATTTCAGCTGTGTTACGACCCGTGGCTCTACCCTTCATTCGATCCCTGCAAAACCCTACATTACAGCAGGATAATGCACGACCGCATGTTGCAGATCCTGTACGGGCCTTTCTGAATACAGAAAATGTTCGACTGCTGCCCTGGCCAGCACATTCTCCAGATCTCTCATCAATTGAAAACGTCTGGTCAATGGTGGCCGAGTAGCTGGCTCGTCACAATATGCCAGTCACTACACTTGGTGAACTGTGGTATCGTGTTGAAGCTGCATGGGCAGCTGTACCTGTACACGCCATCCAAGCTCTGTTTGACTCAATGCCCAGGCGTATCAAGGCCGTTATTACGGCCAGAGGTGGTTTTTCTGGGTACTGATTTCTCAGGATCTATGCAACCAAATTGCGTGAAAATGTAATCACATGTCAGTTATAGTGTAATATATTTGTCCAATGAATAGCCGTTTATCATCTGCGTTTCTTCTTGGTGTAGCAATTTTAATGGCCAGTAGTGTATTTGGAATGTTGCAGCGTTTTTTACATCAATCTCAGGAATCAGAAAGGCGTATAGAAGGGTGCATATCACAAGGGCAAAAAGAATTAGAAGGGTGAATAACACAAGGGTAAAAAGAGTTAGATGGGCGCTTAACATTGGGGCTGATAGAAACTAACAAGGAAATACAAAAAACGCGTGATAATATTCAATGCCAATTAGATCAAATACGAACTGAAGCTAAGGAAGCAAATAATCACGCTTCAAACACTCGTTACAGGGCACAAACAATTGAGAACAGACTTTGGCACTGTCCAAACAGACATGATTACGTTGCGTGACGTTACACAACAAAGTGTTAAGATGGTTAAAAAACAGGTCGTAGTTTTTGCCATCAAAGCGACGACGAAAGCGAAACATGTTTGCTGAGACGACGTCTCGACAAAAGAACGACAAAAGCAGCGTAAAGAAACTCGATGCTCGTATTTTAAAAATACAGGAGAAAAACAAACATCAATTTCAACGGCTGAGATCGGAAGTTTTACGTTCGATCGACAGTCGAGGCGACGTAGAAAGCGTTTTTTAAGGCCTGGCCAGGCAGAATCCGGCCTGCCGCTGCGACGGACGGCGCAGCGGGAGGCCGGGCCCGTCAGCGGCCAGGGACCCCACACAGGCAAGGGCCGGCCGGCCGCAGCGACTCTTGATGCGTCAGCTGTTACACTGTGGAAAGGGCCGAAGCCCATTATTAAGCTTGCATGCGTAGCGCGATTGTCTTGCGTTAGACGATTTGAAATCTTCACGCGGGACACGTTATCTTTGTGCGAGTTCATTTTTTTTTTTATTGCAGTAATGAGTAGCTTGCACTTGCGATAATATGAAATTGCACCAAGAAGAGGAGATGTTGGGTGCACGACATCGATAGCAAGAGAGAAAGCTTATGAGACTACCATGGTCTGTGTATTGATCCAGAGTCTGACGAAGATAGGTTCTTCAAATATTTCCGTATGTCGAGAGAATGTTTCGAGGAACTGCATCGCCTGATAAAAAAGGTAGCACCGAGAAGTACACAACGAACTGGAGAAAGCCAGTTGATACAAGGTACAGACTAGCCATTTGTTTGAGGTAAGTTTTACCATTTTTTGCCTCTTTTGCCTCTTTGTGCTTCAAACAGAAGTCATATAATTTATTCCATTTCAGTTTTGCTGTATCATATGAAAGGATCGGCGGAAGAAAGTGCTATCCCACAACGTAGTTACGAGTGGAGTGATAAACTTATCTGCAGTGTTTACGAATACAGCAAACGATAGTAACATCTAGTTCCGTATGTCCCGCTAGAGAGAACTTTCTACTTAATAGATTGTTTTGTTTCATTGTATTCATAACATTGTCACTGAATTCAAACAAACATAACTTTGGTCGTTAACTTATCTGTTCGTTCTATCGGCATAATTTATCTTAATCTTTTCCAGATACCCTGACTACAGGCGACAGTCACCAGACCACAGCTTTTTCTTTACGGTTAGGACGTTCAACAGTCTCAGATATTGTGAAACAAGTGTGCCAGGCAATATGGACTGTTTTACAACACAAGTATTTACCTACTCCTACAACAGAGATGTGGAAGAAATCTGAAGAAGGATTTCTAGAACTTTGGGGGTTTCTGAACTGCCTTGGAAGCATAGACGGAAAGCATATCAGGTTAAAATGCCCGAAGGATAGTGGATCCCAGTTCTTCTGTTACAAACAATTCTTTTCGCTGGTTCTCCTGGCGATCGTTGATCCATACTACGACTTTACAGTAGTTGATATTGGAAATTATGGACGTCACAGTGACAACACTATATCTGAGAATTCAGCTTTCTATCAAGAGTATATCGAGGGCAAAAGTATTCTACCTCCAAATCAGGATCGCGTGTATCGTACAAAAAGTTGTATTGTCTCGTCTCCTCTATGAGTCTTTCTGTGTCCATGATGCATGCACTACGAGCTGCAAGACAAAAACCGCCTCACGCCGCTGCTTCCAGTGTGACCACAAAGCGGTTGAGTGTGCCAACGGAGGCAAGCAGCCGCTCCGGCTTGCGGCGAATCTGTAATCTGTGACAACCGGGCGGCGGCCGGTGCGGCAGGCCGCCTGCCGGTGTGTCAGAGCCGCACTCTGTGAGACCGCCGCCCTACAGTAACGAGCGATTCAACAGTGCGGCCTGCCGGCTACGGTTCAAGGCCACAGGCCGGACGGCCAGGCCGCATTCTGTCTGGCCAGGCCTTTAGTGGGGAGTCGCAGACGACAACAGAATCTACTTTAGTGTCGGTAGATACTACTATGAATACTGCAAAATCAACAGTTGTCGGTAATACGACAGAAAGGGTACGCGAAATTATGTGTGACGTAAGACGGAAAGGCACACGTGGTTGTCAGTCCGATACCGCAAACCGATAACTGGAAATTAGTCCAAACCAGCGTATGACAGAACATCACGGTAATCGTTGGGAACAGTGTGGACTGCGACCACTTGTTCAAGGAAGAATAACAGGTCAATCGAGAATACAAGAGTGTAGTTTGCAGCAAGGTTCGGTACGTCAAGTACAAAGCGTGACACAACGCTGGTCAAACCATTGAGATACGTTATGCAACGCCACAACCTGTAGAACGAATATCGACGGGTTACAGTACGGCGTCTAACGATCCAGAATTGCTTACACGTCAAGACACAGAGCCGGTAGCAGGCGTTATGCTCGCACATTGCTCAATGACATATGCAAGTGATTCTATGGCACAAATGACACAGAATGAATCAAGTTATACACGTTTGCGTATATCTGATGCAAAACTAGGACAGAATTCCAGACTTCAAAACCCAGAAGATACATCACAGAGAGAAGCGAGAGGTTTTGATGATAACCACTTTCTTACTGTGCGGAAATACAAGCACTATAAGGAAGATGCAAATATTCTCCATCCCGACACATTTATTGAACAATTTAAAGTAGGAATAATGACACATTGGCCATTAAAACATAAGTTAGATTTCTTTTGTGCACATATAGAGGGGAGTGTTGCTGAAACTGTGCAGAAGATAGCGGAAACTTGCGATTCGTATGATTCGTTTACAGCTGCATTTATAGCAAGACGTTGGTCACCTGAGGGTCAGATGAGAATAAATTATGAATTATTACAAAATGTCTCATTCAAAATTAGCTTGAGAAAAGAGCAGTCAAATTATTTGAGAATATGGCTAAAAGGGACTAATACTTAGATAACCCATATAGCGA
This sequence comes from Schistocerca piceifrons, assembly GCF_021461385.2. NCBI lineage: Eukaryota > Metazoa > Arthropoda > Insecta > Orthoptera > Acrididae > Schistocerca > Schistocerca piceifrons. The sequence continues at coordinate 553,286,166 of NC_060143.1, forward strand.
CGGAGAACTGATTCAAATACGTAAAACGAAACTGCCAGTGAAGTATTAAGAAGCCTTGATAGGACGTGGGGGCGATAATGTATAAACTTTCAAAGGTGTATTGAGAGAAGTAGAATTCATGTAAGAAAACGACGCTCAAAGACGTCGCGATTCAGGGCACAATAATTTTGAAAGAACACGTAATAGTAAAGTGAATAATAATAATGGTAGCTATGGTAAGTCGGAATTGGGATTGAATTCTGGACGAAACGGGAATAACTACGGAAATGGGAGTAGTGGAAACACTAGACCACAGCGTAATGGACATGGTTTTAATAATGGTTGGAACAGGCGGAAAATAGATAGGAATGGAAACAGGAGAACTCGGGATAACCGACAGACTGATTTTAATCACCGATCGCCAGGTCCATGGAGAGAAAGCAGATGCGGAGGTAGTGCGAGAACGCAGCTACAGGCAAATACTTCGGGTAATTACCAGAGAAATGAACCACAGATGGAGGTTGAATTACGACCACCGAATCCTGCGAAGCGTGAGGATTGACTGACGTTAGGAACTCAAGCAGATAATACACTTTCTACAGAAACGAATGACAAGGTGACCGCAGCAATAAATAGGTTAAGGTGTGATGTACAAGAATCGGAATTGGGAACAGGAACGACAGAAAGATCATCAAAGGTATCAGTACAGATACTACGAATAGGGAGGGAGTCACAGCTGAAGTGTTGGGACGAGATGGAGTGGATTGACACTGACGATGAGAATAACGCTACGATTGATTAAGGCGATAGGATTAACCCACAAAATACGGCTAATATAGGTCATAGAAAAAAGATGGACCTACGGATAAGTACACCTGATCGAAAGTTCGACACGCTACGAGATATACTAAAATACTTCCATAAAACTTTGGAAGAAAAGCAGAAAGAGTCTGAGGCGTTGTGGATAGAGGGAATCGAACAAACTCGGGAAGAAAAAGTCGATAATGGAGAGGAAAATAAGGCAAATAATTCGTCTGGACCAGAAAACGAACCAGATAATAAAGTACGTGAACAGTCTGATATATCAGATTCAAAGGTATACAATTTTGGCACATATGAGGACACAGTAGGGCAGTATTATCGAGACTATGTAATCATCACACCAAACACAGGAAACAGCATCGTAATAAATAACGACACAGCTGAAAATTTGAATCTGCAACTCTCAGCGGCAGAGAACAAATATGATAACGAGTTGAATCAGGGTGCGAGTACAGACATAATTAATGTAGAATCTGACAAATCCCCAGAATCGAAGTGTGAAGTACTGTCACACTTAAAAAATACTTGCCAGGCTCTAAAATCCAAATTAAACAGGATCACGAGGATGTGTGACGAGGAGAAAAACTTAAAGGAAGTAGAAAGGTGTGAAAATCAGGATTTAAGAATTACATTGGTTACGGTAGAAGTTGAGTTAGAAGCAGCGAAACTAAAGTTGGAAAATTTAAAGAAGGGAAATATTTCGCCCCAACCTCTCGATGAAGACCATCAAATGTTGATGGAAAATGACGCAACTATGGATGCCCATAAATATCCAGCTGTGACGGAACAAACACACAAACATCGGTTAAATTACGAAGTAATTGAGGACATATTAATGGAGGAAGTCGAAGGCGAGAGTACTTCACAGATAATTCCGATACTTCGTGTACCAGTCAAGGGTATTGTTGTTAACGCAATAGTAGATAGTGGGAGTGAATTAACAGCGATATCAGAGCCGTTATTCAATCGTTGCAATAGTGACAGTGATTTATTAGTGTTAAAAGCACGGAAGGTCAAAGTACACGGACCAATTATGGGACGTTCGTCGAATGTCATAAGGCAGACAAGACTTGCATTTGACTGTCAAGGTTAAGTAATAGAAACGAGTTTTGTCATAATACCAAAGATATCAGTCGATATGATTATCGGAGCTGACTTCCTCAATCAACATAAAGCTGTGTTGGATATGGGCTGAGGAAGTGTCAGTTTAGAAGAAATCACCTTAAAATTCAAGGAAAACTTGAGACATGAAGAAATGTGTGGAAATTATACACATTTACAAATGGAAGTAGATTGAGATATTGCTTGTCAGGGTAACCCGCGATATCTAAGGAAGAACGAATCAGGGCCTATGGATTTGGGAATACCCGAAGACATTTATATAGAGATCGAGAGAAAAAAAGAGTCTAGAGTGGTTAACAGATCAGTAAAGGTTGGAATTAGATGGAATATTACGCAAGCATGCGATTGTATTTGAAGCTAAACCAGGAGCAATTTAAGATCTACAATACAGATTCGAACTTAAGGACCATAAGCCTTTAAGAGTAGTTCCATATAAATGCCATTGAGTTACCGACGTGCTGTATTCTTGGAGCTAAATAAGATGGAATAAGATGGTGTTATTGTGCAGGTACCATTAACTTATAACAGCCCGTTACGTGTTGTGGAAAAGAAGGATGGAATAATACGTTTGGTGTTAGATTAAAGACAAATTAACACAATCATAGTTCCAGAAACAGATCGTCCCGAGAGACTAGAAGATTTGCTCCAAAAATTTCATAATGTAAAAGTATTCTCCTCACTCGATATACGAAGTAGCTTTCGGCAAATTGAATTAGCTCCAGAATGCAGAAAATTTACAGCATTTACTGCTTTTGGAGGGTGTTATCCGTTTAAAATATTCCTTTCGGACTGAACGTTTCATCCGCAGCTTCTATCCGAGGTCTAGGAAGTATTTTACCTACGGCGTTACAGGTGCGATTGACATGTTATGTGGATGAAATCCTCATAGCAGAGTCATCGTGGGAGAAACATAATGAACTTTTGATGCTTTACTGAAAACACTTAAAAAACACGGAGTATCAGCAAACTTGGAAAAATCCAAATTTGAAACACAACACATAAACTTCCTAGGACATGTCATATCTGCACAGGGAATAAAACCGAACCCAGAAAAATTATAGGCAATAAGAAATTTTGAAATATCATATAATAGGAAGACACTCAGAGGCTTCCTGGGATTAGTAACATTTTTTAAAAGGTTCATCTGTATAGACACTCTGGCTACATCCCGACTATTCAGTTTAACTGGTAATAACACTCAATGGATATGGGATGACACTGCAGAACAAGAATTTCAGAAGTTGGAAAAGGCGTTAGCGGAAGCACCGATACTGTCACTTCCAGGTCTTACGCAAGATTTTTGTATGGAAACAGACATCGCCAAGACTGGGTTAGGCGTTGTATTATTTCAACACTGCGAACAAGATGGACAGATAACGCACTGCATTTGAGAGTTGGGTCTTATCTAAAAGCGAGAGAAATTATTCCGTTACAGAGCTGAAAGCTTTAGCGGTAGTCTGGGGTTTCCGAAAGTTTAGATATTTTCTATTCAGGAGGAAAACTATTGTATATACAGATCATGAAGCAAAATTGACACATGGCAGACTAGCAAGGTGGATTTTAATGTTGCAAGAGTATGATTTCTGTGTAAAACATATACCAGGACCGGCAAATACATTAGCAGATTTTCTTTCTCGGTGTCCACATGGTACAACCCCAAGTAACATGAAGTTCAGTGCAGATGAAGACCAAATTGGTATATATTATATAAGAGGAGTTCCATTTGAAAACTATATAACAACAGCTTTCTCAAACATTTCAAACGAACAGAACAAAGATCCAGAAATGTTAAGGGTCAAACGTATGTGGAAAGACAAGAGCTCGGTTGACATTCATCAGCATTTTTTGCTGTAGAATGATGTGCTGTACTACAGACGAGACCCAAGTACAAGTTTATGGACAGTATGTGTTCCTCATGAACTGGTAAACAAGTATATATGGTACACTCACTTAAGTAATTGGCACTTTGGGGCGAAGAAATGTTTTATGAAAGTTAAAGAGATAGCACATTTCCCCAATATGGAAAGACGTATTCGGTAAACACTCAAAAAATGTAAGGATTGCCATCGAGCCAAACACTTTACATTTCAGACTAGACCACCATTATCACCCATAATACCGAAAAAACTGAAACATCTAGCAGCAACAGATTTGATGGGACAATTACCAAGGACAAGGAATGGGAACACGTTTATACTTGTAGTTTTAGAGTTAACTTCAAAGTGTGTCACTTTGAATCATGCAACTGGTTTTACGATCAGTAATGTGATTTCCTCAACCAGGCAGGGTATGTAGAAAGGTTGATTTCAGATAATGGGCCCCAATATAGATCTAAACCTTGGTTGACAACATTAAAAAGACATAAAATTAAACCCATCTTCATATTCAGATACAAACCAAGCGCCAATAGTGCAGATTGAACAATGAAGGATATTGGGAAGTGGTGTCGGTTGTACCGTAGTTCACGACATACAACATGGGATGCAAATTTACATCAGTTACAAACTATCATTAATGAAATGCCACACAGTACTACAGACTTACCGCCAGTCACTGTACTCAAGAATAAAAACCAGAGGATAGTGTGAAAGAAGTGGTACAGTTCCCCCATCCAGAAGACCATCACACCAGCTGATACTAAAATTAGTACTCGAAAAATCGAATGAGCAGCTGCAAAAAGGAAGCTCAGAGTAGACAGAGATGCATCCACAAAGGTATTCACTGAGAGACAATTGGTTCTTGTTAGAACTCACTTATTATCTAATAAAGGAAAACAGGTTTGTCACAAATTTTATCCCATTTATAAGGGACCCATGTTAATTAATGAAGTGGTTCATACAAATGTAGTAGAATTGGTGAACCCAAGAACAGGAAAAAATATAGGTGCACATCACATCAGCCACCTTAAGGCTTATAATGAATGATAATTCTTGCAGTGGTCAGTCAGCAGTTAGCCATGAAGACATTAATATAAATGGATCACAGATAATACAAAAAAGGAGATATGTTTCAGGTAACAGCAGATCTCAAGAGGCAGACAGGACGAGCGACAAAAACGTAATTATTCTAAAAACAAGTACAGTAATACTAATCATTTAAATTGTTAAAGCAGGTCAAAAAATAAAAGAAAACTAATGGCATGATGTACTAACTAACTAATCTACATATCATCAATCTGTGCTCATTCATGAAGTAAAGGAACCATTATAAAATAAAATAACTTGAGATGTAAATGATAAATTTTGTGTAAAGTACTGAGACACACATATATAAATATTAATTGTATTTTTAATGTAATAATTCCATATAAAAGTCATTGCAAATTTTGACAAAGAATCTTGTAAGTAGTTGTAGGTGAAACAGAGAACACATGAAGTGCCAAATTACTACAGTTGTCTGGGAAAGGAAGACAAGCTGATGATAGAAGTGGAAAGTTGGTGGGAAGCTATAGGTTGAGTGTGAGAGGTTATACGATTGCACAATATAGCACTGGCGAAAAATTGGAGACCGAAGGAAGGAATTTACTGACTCAGGCTTCACATTAGTGCAGAAACTGAACCAGGTGTAAGCTGAATATTGTCACACACCTCACCTCAACAGCAAGAGGACAGGGAAAACCAGCGACAGCAAAGGACAAAGGATGCACACCTGCGAGGCAAGGGAAACGACCCCATGATTGGAGGTGACACACAATAGAAGTAACTAACAATAGCAAATTCTCAGAAACAGCTCCATAGTACAGCCACCTGGAAAAATAAACTCAGAATATTTCTCTCAAATACCAAATGGAGAAGCTGATAACTGAAAACAGACATATCACTTCGGAAGTTACATGTTCAAACATGATCATATCTCATAACAGTATAATTGGTAATCCTTCAAATAACTTTCACTGAATAACATATCCTATCCCTATTCCTGCAAGTTCCAAGAAAGAAGACATGAAGATACAGCAAGAAACGAAGAGAAGAAAGGGTCCCAAGATGAGGGCAGAAGACAGGAAGATTCCTTTCTAAATACTTTCCCTAAACCAGTATGAGATTTGGCAGAATCCACAGAAAGCAATATTCAACAAAACTGTGGCAGTTATTTAATTCTAACCATCAAACCAACCAAAGGTTGGTACGCATAATGAGGACATCAAACATCAATCTGCAGCAATCACCCATCATCGAGGGGCTACACTCATCAACCTCGATAGCAAGGACGCCAATAAAGGACAAGGACACATATGTTATCACATCATGGCACTGCCTTGGAGGAGCAGTTAGTCGTCAATACTATGCAACATGGAACTGACCATGTAATGGCATTTGTGATTGAACTCTCAAAACTGTAAATGTCGACAATCTTCACCAACATCATGCAGTCTACCACTGTCTAGTAGCATCAACCACAGCTGATCGACAGAAGCATTGGGAAACAAACCCAGCCCAAAGTTAAAAGTGTAAAGTGCATGAATAAAGAAAGTGATGTGTGTTATAGGGTTATTGTAACATTTTAAAGAGTGGAAAAGATAATAACTTCAGCAAGGAGTTGAGATTCCTGTAAATATTCAGTTGCACCTGTACCACTGCGAATTTGTACTTTATGTGTTTCATTTGTATCTTGTAATTCAATCTGAAAATTGTTAAAGTATATTCATAAACGTACCATGTTTTATATTTTGCATTTCATGTGTAATTTGTAAATGTCCATACAAAATAAATAAGAATTTGTGTATATTTTGGAACATGTGTTTTTAATGATTATTAATGTCAATGAATATAAAGTTCGTCTTAAGCAAAAATATTAACTATGTTACATATATAAATATATGTTACTTTATGAGGGTTAATTGTAATATTTGTGTAGTATTTACTTGTTGAGAGAAACAAATGCTTCCTTAACTTCACTCGTCTTTCATAATCCTCAATATCAGGGATGTTTGAGAAATTGTGGAATGCCTGAAGTTATTGTAAAGTGACAATGTAAAGGGTGGATGAACCATTTTAATAAAAGTTAACCACAAGTAATGGAGAGAAAAATGTTTTATGACTAATCAAAAAACTGCTCTAAAGGACTGTAAAGTGATGTAATGGTAATTTAAATAGAAAATGCTGTGTAAAGCAGTATGTAGCGTGTGGGTATACTATCTTATATTGTCACCCTTTTACTATTCCTGGTGTGTCAGAGAACACTGCAGCACAATTAGGTAGCAAGTCTGCGAGTTGTGTTTGCTGTTCATTGGTGAGGTAACCAGATTCTCGAATTTTCGAATAAATCCTCTCTTGTATCTGAGTAATAGACCCCTTAGCTCAGCTGTGTGTCTCGGATGTGTAACGCACTTAACCTTCAGCACATAACTATAATGCGTTGGCAGTATCTGCCAGGCACTTCTTTTGTTCTTAACATCTCCATGAAACACACCTGCCCTGCTTCATAATCTTCAGTTTTCGGTTACGAGATTAATGTATGCCTCTCAGTTCTGTAGAAATTCACAGCCAAGTACACAAGGTACCGACAGAGTCCGGGCCATGAAGAAGGCGCACTGAATCACTTCTCCCTTCACGTGTACTATTACCTGTACCTGCTGCTTTATGACCTGTGCCTGAGCGCCAATAGTACCATGTCTTTACTGGTAATGTCGGCAGTTTTTGTGCACGAGATATTCTCTTGAAGAGATCTTCGCTCACTAAACAAACAGTCGCACCCGCGTCAACAATAACGTTTACCGTAGTGCTACCGATTCCACCTACGATCATAGTTTGCACCATCTCTTTCTCTGACTTTGAACATGAACGGCGTCCGTTCATGGTTGGTTGGTTGGTTTGGGGAAGGAGACCAGACACCGTGGTCATCGGTCTCATCGGATTGGGGAAGGACGGGGAAGGAAGTCGGCCGTGCCCTTTGAAAGGAACCAGCCCGGCATTTGCCTAGAGCGATTTAGGGAAATCACGGAAAACCTAAATCAGGATGGCCGGACGCTGGATTGAACCGTCGTCCTCCCGAATGCGAGTCCAGTGTCTAACCACTGCGCCACCTCGCTCGGTGGCGTCCGTTCATTAATTCATCAGACATACTATTGCCATCATTGCATCTTAATACAGATACAATGTTTCTATGCTTGACATCAGTAATGCTCTCACTACCCGGAGAGCGGCTTGCGGCCGTATTTAGTTTAAAGTTGCAGACGTACTTGGCTGGCAATGGTCTGTCCTCCAACTATACGTACTTTTTGGTTTGAGCTAGACCATGCCTGAGCTTGTGGGTTTAATTGACTAGTAGTATTTCCCTGTTCTTGGTTAATAGGCATGTTCTGATTATTATTACTGTTCTGATGGCCTTGGTTGTTATCCCACTGTCAAGAATAGTTATTTTTCTTCAGTTGAAACTTCTGGGCTGAGAGGCCGTGGTCGATGTATAAAATTTCTACCTGACGTTTCGTCTCCAGCTGCGGCAGACATCTTCTGAGGTCGTCCGGCTACTGCCACTGCGGCTACCTGCACAATTGAATGAGGAAGATAGCCTCGACTGGTAGCGAAGTACTAGCGCAACAAGGCGCTTCACCTTCTGGCATGACGGTTTGGCTAGGGAAATTACATGGCTTTATGGTGCTGCTTGACTCTTTGTGCAATTTTTTTTTTCATATAAAAGAGAGATTAAAGGATAGTGAGAGGGACAGTGAGAGAAAGGGAAAACGAACGGTCTAAGTGACTGGCCGGTGGTTATAGTAGGAGTCTCCGCTACAGCTAGTGGTTGTCTAGTGTGTGATCATTTCTGAACTTGGCTCATTGATTTCATTTTTTTCCTGACAAATATGTCATCGGGAATCTTCTTCTCTCTCCTACCCGACCGGGCCTCTTCCCACACCCACGATTCAATGACGTCGACCAGGTTGTCCCATTGGGAGGGCGTGAATATTGGGTAAGAGTTAATGATGGCCAACTCTTGGCCCGTGGCTGCTTCCGCTAATATAGTACGCCATCTATATGCCCGTAGGTCGAGCGGTTGATGGGGGAGGGGAGGCTTAGGCTGGCCGGGTGGGGTGTAGGGGTATGGGAGGTGTGACTGGGTGACGCGGCAGTGTACTTGAGGATTTCCTGCACATCGTCCACTCTTGGAAATGGTAGCCGCGCCTTCCTCTTCTTCTTTGGTTGCTCGACTTGCGAGCAGACAGGAGGCGCGGTAGCACCCTTGCTTGTGGCCGCCACCTTCGAGGGGGGCAGCCCAGGCGGCACTTCCTCTGTTTCCATGGGCGCCACCTCCTGCATTGCTGCAGGAGGGGGAGCGGTGGTTTGCGTGGCCGCGTCGACCCCCATCGGACGACTCACGGCGGGGGTGGCGGCGGGAACTGGCGGCTTCTTCTTGATAGCCCGCAAAGCTCGTCGCGCAGCTGCTGGAGCTGGCGACTCCAGGTACTCTCGCATTTATAGAGTGCCTACAGAGCACCACCATTCGTCACGTGATGCCGACGGTATGCCTATCTTTGGAAGGCGTCATCATTCTCGATTAAGAGTAATCGATTGTCATTCTGCTGGCGCAACGTCGACATCAATATTTTGTCGAACTTTAAAACTTCCTCTTTTCTATTGAAATTGTTACGGTGTTTGTGAATTTCTATTGCTTCTCTATACATGCGCGCATTATAATGGGATGTTCGTGCTAGAACGCTTGTCTCATTAAATTTAATTTCGTGATTCCCATCTCGAAAAACATGCTCAGCTACGGCCGATTTTTCGATGTGTCCTAAGCGACAATTTATTTGATGTTCGGCAAAGCGGGTGTTTACGCTTCTTTTCGTTGTTCCAATATATACTTGTCCACAACTGCATGGAATTTTGTATACCCCAGGTGTTGCTAGGAGATGTCGGGCGTCTTTTGCAGTTCTTAAATATTCCTTAATCTTCTTGGTGGGTCTGAAGATTGTTTCGATCTCATACTTGGCCAGCACTTTCCCGATACAGTCCGTGACATTAATGAACGGTAGGAAAACTTTTCCAGTAGGTGACCGTTGTTGCCCTGGACTTCTGGCTTCTTTTCTTCTTTGATGGAGGGCTCGATCAATTTCCTTGCTGGTATATCCGTTTTTCAAGAAGGCTGACCGTAGGTGATTCAGTTCATCTTGTAAGTAAGCCGGTTCGCAGATTTTGTCCGCTCTGTCTATTTTTGCCTAGGATGATGGTTTGATTCCTTGTGGAGGTATCGATCCGTGTGAGAGTTCTTTCTATATACCTTGTGGCCCAGAGTCCCATCCACCCGTTTAATTACGGACACATCCAGGAAATTGAGTCGACCGTTGCTCTCTTTCTCCATCGTAAACTGCATCTTCGGGTTAATGCCGTTCAGGTGCACCAAGAAGATATCCAACGCTTCTACGCCATGAGTCCACATTACAAATCTGTCATCAACATAGCCGTACCATTTAGCAGGCTTTTTACTGGCAGTCTGCAGCGCTCGCTGTTCGAAGATCTTCGTAAACAAACTGGCAACAGCTGGGCTGAGAGGGCTTCCCTTCGCCATCCCGTCGATCTGTTCGTAAAACACGTTGTTATACTGGAAATAAGTTATCGTCAGGCAATGTTTAAATAAACCCACTATGTCAGTCGTAAAAATATCTGCTATATATGAAATAGCTTCGTTTACAGGCACCATGGTAAACAATGGCACTACATCGAAGCACACAAGAATATCACTTGGGCTGACGTCAATCTCCCTCAGTTTTTCAATAAAATGCGCCGAGCTTTTAGTGTAACTGTCGGTTCTGCATATGTGTGGTTGCAGCAAGCAGGCGAGATATCTGCCACCTCTTGAGTTGGAGATCCTATGGCACTCAGAATCGGTCTCAACGGGGCCTGTGGTTTATGTACCTTTGGGAGTCCATAAAATCTGGGTGGATAAGCTTCCGTTTTGCAGAGTTGTTTTTTATCATCCGAAGTTTCAACTGAAGACAACGCCGGCCGTGAAAGCCTACATTGTATGAATAGTTATTTTGTATAGTATTTTTTCCACTTATTGTTTCTGTTCGGGCTCGAATTATTTCTGTCTTCGTTCCCCCACTTACGGTTGTATATGTGATTACCATTAGCGTTCATTTGTCTGTTTCCATTGCAGTTATGTTCATTCTTCCGACATCCACTATCATTACTATTGCCATTACCGAAGTTTGATGGTGAATGGTTTCGCTTGTCCTTCTTTTGAGGAGACGAGCCACCCTTTGAGTGGTCGCCCCTATTTTTTACGTCTCCTTGTATTAAACCAGTTGAATCTGTGACCGAAAGGAACTGATTCAGATCTCTTTCTGTCAAGTTGACTAATTGCTCACGAATGTGTGCTGGTAGTTTTGGTTTCAATAGCCTAATTATGTCTGGATCCGAAATTGGTTCGTCCCAATATCTTGTTTTGTTTATGTATCTGTCAAACTATGCTCTCAAAGAGCCTTGTTTTGCATTGTACCAGTCAGGACTGTAAACTGGTTTAGCAATCTTTCTTGAATGCTGAACGACCAGTACCTTGCAACAAACGCCTTTTCAAATTGACTATGCGTGTCACAAGAGCTTGTATGTGAGATGGGATGAATCTAAAGTTTTGTTTCTCATTCCACGTCCTGGGTAGAATGTCTCTAAATCCTTTGATGAACACAACTGGGTGTATAGATTTCTATCCTCCCGTAAACGGCAAGAAGTGTTTGATCAAATTCTCTTCTATTTTCCTATCTAGTACCTTGAGGCTCTGCCTCTCTGCTAATAGCCGGATAGTTTTCATTATTGGATACTGACCTAGCTTGGTGACTAGTTTGTGACTGGCGTTCCCATGTATATCACGAGATGCAGTATCCTTAATTCGATTGACATTTTGAGTTCTTGTTGGGCTGTTATTTTGGGTAGTAGCATATCGCGTTGCCAAGCAACTGTTCGTGTGTTTTGCTGCCAGGCACCGCGTTGAAATTATAGCTGCCGCTAGAGCTTGCGAAAGGCCTATCAAAAAGCTGCGCACTAATTTTAATTCGACTGTCAATGCGCTGCCTTCCAGCCATGCATCACATATCTGTTCATGTTTCTGAGTTTCCTCAGAAAACTTTTTCTCCACAGATTTATCTACGTCAATAACAACATTCTGAAAGCCTTCATTTAAATAATTTACTTAATCCTTAGCCGACCTGTGATCTTTGTTCAAAGCTTTTTAACTGTTCGGACAAGTTTTGTACCGGTTTTGGTAAATCCTTGTACTCACTTCTAAAATGTTTTATTTCGGCAATAATCTTTTCTTCTCTTTCTTTTTCACGTTTTTCTCTTTCGAGTTCGTGTAAACTTCCTTCTTCTTCCCTTTCCTGGTCACGTTCTTGCAGATTGCGTAGCAATTCTGCGAACGGATCAGGTATGGGTGAACATGCAGGAACACTATGTTGCCTAATATGCTGAGGTTCAAAGTCTCTTTTTGGAGTCTTAGTCCCCGTGTCTACCGTCTTTTCGTAAATTATTGAGGACGGAGCATCTACTTCATCTTTCAGAACTTTACCTCCCGATCTTCGGCGTCTACTTCCTCTGGTACAATGTCTACATTGGTTTCATTATCACCTACATTTAGATCTTGACTAGTTTGTGGGTCAAGATTCTTATGTGGCTCACCCATGGTAGCTTCACGTACAAGCCACAAATAAATTACAATGGAGTTTGCACAAAAAAAAATTCTAACTACCGTGTAAAAATTTCTACTGTGTGAACAGGGTGAGTGTGTAGATGATTTAGTTTTATTCACTTCTACACCTACACTACACTGTACCATATACTTTCTGTACACCCCACGTCTCACTAGGATTCGTATGGGAGCGTAAACCTTTGTCTTACCTGAATTTACTTGTGGGCCGGCTAAGAATTTCTCTATTTCTTGGCCGCAGTGTTGTCTTGAACCAATTACATGCAACATACATACAGACACATAATTAATTCCAAATAGAAGTGCAACATACAATATACAATAACATTGAACACAATAATAATGCAATAGATTAATAGACTAATAATGCAATTACATCCACTATGTAGCCCCGCGGTACTAGGCGTCAAATTTTTCAATTTTTCGAAGGCGTTTTAATTTATTTAACTTTCGTTATTAATGCTTTGATTGTTAATTGTTTGAGGTCTATTGAGCAGAAGGTATCTTCGGGCCGCTCGTGCAGAGGTATTCCTTATAAGATGAACTACAGTTACCTCAGCTTCCGTATTTGATCGTATTGTATAAGTCCACAAATAATCCAGCTAGCTCTTTCAAGATAATCTCAGGCCTTGGAAAAACTCAGACGCAAACGTTGTTATTATCATTAATAAACTTCTTTAACATGCCTCAAACGCGGTTGTAATTGAAATTATTTGCACGCTTCTGAAGCAAATAGGGTAGTTAGTTGAGCTAAGATTAAGTTACTGTTATGTACCTACTTGAGATACACTGCTTTCTGCCAGGGCTGCACTTTAGCTGAAATGAAATAAATTAACGCTGCGGCGCTCCTCTGCAACGTGATCCCGTGGAAGAAAATCTGTAAATTGAAATGCGCTTATTGCGGCCGTTAGCCGCGGCCGCGCGTCGAGATTGCTTTTCTTCTCCGCAGCGCTAAAAGCTGAAATCTGAAAGTATTTGACACAGGGAGCGCTAATCTTTCAAATGATAACGTATACTATCATTTAACAATAACGATATATATTCCGAAACCGATTGAATGAAATATTAGTACTTTAACAATGGACCTGAATACAGAGGTGTTCATCGAATCGCGCTCACAAAGGAAGAGGGAGAGAATACTATCTCTATTATCTTTATAGCAAGAAGGACAAAGATTATACTATAGGCTATGACACTAATGGAAGGTCTTATTTCAATAGTGGTACAAGTCCATGTTTGTTCATATTGAGATAAAGAGTCCTAAAGTTAAATGAGCGCTGAAAAATCTGCAGTTGAGGTACCAGAAATATTCAAGCATATGGCTTCTTGCTATATATGAACCTTGCTTTCTGTTTTCTGGCTCATTAATTTCAGAAGCATTATAGACAGAAAAGTGGAGGTAATGGACTTGTACCACTATTGAAATACACCCTCCATATATATTTTTTGTTTATGCATTATCCCTTTTTCTCCACAAAATTTTTCTCCTTCTATTAAATTCGAATGACGTGCATACCTGCATTTTGGAACGTGTCCTGAATAAAAATAGCCTCTTCTAGATACAGTTGAGACCTAGCAAATTATATTATTACGCTATTTGATTATAATCTATAAAGTCATAGTGAAGGAAAGGTTTATCTTACTTCGTGCAGCTAAATACACTGACGTGAAAAAATGGCAACAGCAAAAAATAATTAATCTAGGGTAATGAAACTTCAGAAATACGTTTGTCTAGGGAACATACTTAAGTGATTAACATTTCACGATTACAGGTTAATGTAAGCGTCAGATAAGCCATTGCAAATGTGAAATGCTGGTACACTAATAACTGGCGTAACCGCTAGAATGTTGAATGCAAGGATGCAAATGTGCAAGTGCAAGTATTTTGTTTTCAGATGCCGTATCTCAATTTGTGGGATCCAGATCCATGCCTGCTGCACTTGGTCGGTCAGTACAGGGACGTTTATGCATTATCGCGGAAGGAACGTCCAGTTTATCGTAGCCCTACTATATGACATAGCTCATACACTGAGCTGTTGATAACGACGTTGTCGTCGTCTTACAGGGATTCGTGACCAACATCAACACAGTACGACCAGTCACAAAGGTAGCTAACGCTTACGACCGTTACAGCGTGTATTTAAATTACCAAACGTGATATGCATTCTCATAGTGGCGCTGTTTGTGTCACCGTTATGCCGAAACGGAACTTGTTGTCCCGTTCCATATTTTCTTGAATAAATCCTGGTACATTAGAACTATTGCGAGTGTTTTTTTTTATTCAGGAGAAGTTAATTACTAGGGTAACATACAGAAGAGAATGAACCAAGTGTTTATTTATTTATTTATTTATTCAGTCATTCATTCGTATTACGTGTGCCACATTTCCTAGTTGCCATTCCTTTATGCGGCCTGGTTTGTGTGATTGAGATAGTTAATGATGTAGCAGAAAACTTGGTGAAAGGTCGTAGCTGTGCATGTGTAGAATGGTTCTGGGGTAGGATAGTACCAATCCCCTAAACGTGAGCAAGTTTAGCAAAGATGGTGGGCAAGTCGGGTCAAAGAGCTCGCGAAGTCTCGCGGTTCGGCTCTGTTAGGTTGGCAAATCTTCCCCCCCCCCCCCCCCCCCCCCCCCTCTTGAACGAAGTTCGGTTAGGCAAGGTCTCTTGCTTCACTGAACAGATGTGGAGACGCAGCTCTCGATTTGGTAAAGTAACAAAGGTATTAGATTGTCTGAAATCTGTTCGATAATGAAGACCAGTTGTTCAAATCAGATGCAAGAAAACCACTAAACCCCCCCATAAGGGAGTTTATTTTCACAGTTTATTCACATTTCAGTTGAACTTTACATTTGGACTTTGGTCACGCCAGCACCATAGGCCTTAAGCTCACGGTCATTGTTATTGCTCTCCGCTTAACGGAAATCCACTCATTAAATGTGTTTTAATCTGCTCTTACATTTTCAGTAATATTTTGGGGAATTTTTATTTATTTTCTATGTGTTACATTGTGGACTTGTTTTCGCGCCACGTGGTAGTTTGGAGTAACCGCCACATTGACTCTGTGTAGTTTCGGCCTGAAAATGTATTGTAAACAATGGATAACCATACGATGCTGCGTGAGTGTAAACAGCCAACGAATAATCTTGTGTTTCCGTATTTTTCTGGATTTTTGTTGCCCACTGAAACTTGGCCACGTGTGAAGTGATAATGTTACGTGTGCTCCTCCATAACTATTTGATTTGTTGGCACTGTTGTTTATTACGGAATATGCACGCTTTAAGCTCGTGCAAAGGATCTGATTTTAATGCCCTCTGACTTGACAAAGACATCTGAAATTCTCTCCCACCCTGACCTAGTTCACTTGTAGCGTCTTTGCTCAACTTTTCTTGCGTGCCCAATAGCAATTTAATACAATAAGCATGGGTTTCGGTGTAATTGTGTGTTTGTGGAAAACTATGTTGAAGCCAGATCTGCGCTCCTGTCTCCCATTCCATAATTAAGTGGCGGAACTAAACGATGTCTACTGGAGAGACCAATTGTGATCATGTTCATTGCAACAGAAATAAGTCCAGTAGTTTAAACGCCATTGATGCTGAATAAATATCTTTTAAGCCATATCTTTTGGTAATTATTTGCTCTCTCATTATAGAGAATAGTTCAAAATCAGTAGCTCTGTCGAATCCTGGGTGACGAAATTAAAAAAATGAAAGCTATGTATATTTCCTAGTAAGCCCTGTATAGGTACCTTCCGTAGTCGTTCAAAAAAGAAATATTGCGTTATCCGTTGCGTGCTAAATTTTACTGGTTGGTCAAAACCTTCCACTAGAATTTATTAATACCCAGCAATCGATTTAAGGGGCTAGTAATTTCGTGGACCACACGGACTTGAGAATCCAGTTACTGCAGACTGTAGCTTACAGGAGCTGTAAGACAGAAAAGCTGTTCTGTATCATGCTATTCTCTATAATGAGGGAGCAAATAATTAGTAAAAGATATGGCTTAAAAGATATTTACTCAGCAATGACAGGTCCAGTCGTACCACCCACACCTAAAAAAAAAAAACTAAATGTCTGCACGATTAGTTGTCACGTGCAATGTGACTGGCGCGAAATTTGAATAGACATCATCTTTCAGAAGAAGAAACACGCCCATCAACTTTCGTTTATGTAGCACAGCTTGTTCTTGGTGCTGCGATCCTTTCCACGTCAGTGTAATAATGTATATACAATGTTTACCCAGAACTCTATGAACACATAATAGCTGGTATGTGCACCTTAGGCACTGATACCACATCGTGGCTTGGAAGCTATGCGGGCTTGGTAGGTCGCCGGAGGCAGCTAGTACCACATCTGCGCGCGCGCGTCCATCACACTCCTGGCCTTGAGCATTGTCTTGTTGAAAAATGCCACTGCCGTCGGGAAACACGATCGCCATGAAGGGGTGCACGTGGTCTGCAACCAGTCTGCGATACTCCTTGGCCATCATGGTGCCTTTTACGAGCTCCACTGAACCTATGGCTGCCCAAGTGAATGCTCTCCCGAGCATAATGGAGCCGCTGTCAGCCTGTCTCCGTCCGGAGAGCTGTTCCCCTGGAAGTCAACGGATTCGCGCCCTTCCATCGGGGACTGGGTGTTGTGTTGTGTTCATCATCATTTCATCCCCATCCGGCGTGCAGGTCGCCCAATGTGGCGCCGAATGTAATAAGACCTGCGATATGGCGGCCGGACCTGCCCCGCGAGGGTCCTCCCGGCCAATGACGCCAAACGCTCATTTCCATTTCCATCGGCAAGATGGAGGAGGTATCGAGATTCATCGGGCTATGCAAGGCTCTGCTACTGCGTGAACGTCTAGTGCCAACGGCCACATGCCCATTTCAATCGTAGGTACTGATGTCGTGGTGTTAACATTGGCACTTGCATGGATCGTCAGCTGCGGAGGCCCATTGTCAGGAGTGTTCGGTGCACTATTTATTCAGACACATTTGTACTCAGCTCAGCATTAAGGAGACCACACCGTGGTTCGGGTCGAAAAAAATCGATTTTCGGTTTTCGTCATATTTCGATAGATTAAGGTTTTGTTTAAGTACTCTGAAAAGGATTTTGCTGAAAAATTTTTTTTTCGAGCATTTAAAGAGCATTTTCCTACCACGTGTGTTTATGTGCGACGCCCACTTTTCTGTCACCCACTATCAACCCACCCACTGTCAACTCCAAGCCATATGGAGATACCAATATTAGCAAAATAGAATATGTAGGCCATGTTCAAAAACGTTTGGGAAGAAGGCTGAGAAATCTAACTGTTGATATGAGAGGGAAAAAAATTAGAAGATGGAAAAGTGTTGAACGGACATGGTCGGTTAACTAAAACTGAAATAGAAAACTTGTATACTTTGGGCAGACAATTAGGAGAAGTAAGGAAAATGAAGAGAGATGTTTGCGCCATATTCTTCCATAAGTCCTCTACTGATGATAAGCCATATCATGGATTGCGTCCATCAGGAGAAAATTCGAGGTGCAAACAATAGGGCTCAGGCAAGTGGAGAATCTTATTCTCACCAGCATTCCTTCCTGCTGCTGTTATTACAGCAATTAAACCTATTTTCAGAGACTTGGCTCATCCTGACCTCCTAAGGACATCTTTGCATGGGCAGACACAGAACCCAAATGAATGTTTCAACAGCATAATTTGGAACCGCCTTCCTAAAACTGTATTTGTAGGCATGCATACAATGAAACAAGGAGTTCATGATGCTGTTATTACATTCAATTGTGATAATATTGGAAAGTGTTGGGTACTGCAAAAGCTGGGAATTAATCCTGGTGAAAATATGATCACTGGGCTGCAACACTGCGATAAAATGAGGATAGCCGATGCAGACAGGTCTGCATCTAATATGGCAAAGAAAGCAAGAGAAACATCCAGGAAGGTGAGAAAGAAGCTGGAAGACCCGCTAGAGGCCAAAGAAGGGCCATCACATGAAGCACGACAGTTTTAATTAACTGTAAGTAACAAATTTCAAAAGTTGTTTCTTTAAAGTCAGTTTCCCGCAAATTAAAATTTTCAGTACATATGCCCTATTATATCAGAAACTATCTTAGATAAATGAATGAAATTTTCAGAGACTCTGCATAACATAAAAAGCCACCTCTGGTACTACATTCATTAATATTTCCCCGTTAGGAAGTTCACAAAAAAAAAATTTCTGCAGAAAAACTTAATATTTTTTGTTAATAAATTTAAAAAGTTCCTCTGCATTTCGCCGCCAGTACTGTTTTACCAGTCTGACCAGCTTACGACGTCCGACAACTGTAATGAGAAGTGGCCGTCCAACCCCACAAAGGACATCGTTTCACAACGGTTTCGCCACGTGCTGAAGATACTCATCACAGCAGTCTTCGAACACCCGAAAAGCCGTGCAGTTTCCGAACTGCTCGTGCCGAGCCTCCATGCCATGACAATCTGCCCTCGGTGAAACGCAGATTGATCACGCGGCTTCCCCATTCTACGCACGGACGGCACGCATACTAATACTACATGCACTGTTCGTGTATCTGACTAGCAGTCATTCCTCGTCATGTGATGCTGCTGTCACTGGTATGGGTTTATATCGATGGTAGATCAGTAGTCATAATGTTATGGCTAACCAGCGTAATTGAACACTGGATGGATTTTATGACTGCACGAATTTGTGCTAAGCTCTTGTCCCGGTTTCAAGACCGTGTAAATAACCCGCCTTTTAGGTAAGTTACGTGCAGCAACCTTGTTTAGCTCACTCTCTTAATCTAAGCTTTTATATTTAAAAATATTCAATTGAAAGACGTGCAGCAAACAAAACGTGCAAGTGATGGCTCGCACCTCTGATGACTTACCTTCTGGCCTGAAAAACACGCCAAGAAGTAGCCAGAGCATTCTGCCGTGGAGGCTAGTGTTTAACGTCCCGTCGACAAGGATTAGGAGATGGATGGAGAAGGAAGTCGGCCGTTCCCTTTCAGAGGAACCATCCCGGCATTTTCCTTAAACAATAAACTGGTAGCCAAGATCGCAGGGATTCTTTTTATCCCACGATTATCGGTTTCGGCGAAACTAAAGCCGCTATCATCTGATCTAGGGAGGACAGAAAATACTGTAAAAGTGGGCTTGTATTCCGCTTATATAGAAAGTATACATACAAATTTAGTTACATACCTTAGGCCATATATGACCAGACAGATGTACACTTGTGTAACTCTGCAGTCCCAGAAAATTTGCATTTCTTTTCGGTATGTTTTGTATGTAACCAGGCAGATGTGCATTTAATATGACCGGAAAAATCTGCGCTCATACCCAAGGTGTGTTTTTGTGGTGTGCGTACTGTAAGACCTTCGGTACACACACCATCAGATTATTTGACTTGTCGCTCTAACGAAGTAGGCGAGTGTCAGCAATATGTCTCGTGGTCTTATTGTGGTGTGTGTATCTTCTGCCGTTAGGTCAGACAATAGAAATGCCACTTGCACGCTTAGAGTAGCAGATTGACGGTGACCAACTGTAAACAGAACTTGATTAATTTTCACACACATTTATTAAAATAATAAAAATCATAGACATTACGTAACTTGATTCTGGATGCTGTTTACAATTGACAATCTGAAGTTCCTTTGGTCTTGGTGCGTTAATCTTATTCCCACATATCTCTGATACTTGACAAAGTTTCTATACATTTCTCTTCATGGCTATGTACAGAAATATGATAATCTTATTAGGCGCAGACTGAAACTTGACTAAAGACTAATGCAGACTAATGGAGACTGACTAATCGGAGGTCTGTACACTCGTTATAATACCTCGAGCGTTCAGGTATCACTGCGCGAGTGTGATCCGCGAGGAGAAAAGGTTCTACGTTAGCAGCGATCTCATTGGCTGCGTTACATATTAATACGCGGATCGGCGGAAGCAGAATTTGATCCGTCTCTAAGATAGCGCCATCTCGTAGTGTGGAGATGGACGAGCGCTGCGCTGTTGTGCTTAGTGGGGCGCGCTCTAGTGGGGAAGTTGTGTGCGCGCTGACTACGCGGAACTATGTACACAACAGTTTTATTGGTATTTTTATTTATGACCAGACGGGTATGCACTGTGTAACCCTGTAATGTTCTTAAAATTTGTATATACTTTCGGTAAATTTTATATATTTCCAGACTGCTGTTCTGTGTATATCCCAGCAGATCCCATAAAATATCTATGTATGATTGTATTTTATTACGTGTAGGACCAGACAGATGTACATTTTTATAATTTCGCAGTTCTCATGAAATTTGCAATTGCTTTTCGATATGTCGTATATGTGACCAGGCAGATGTGCAATTGTGTAGGTCTGCAGCTTTCATAAGTTTTGTATATGTTTACGTGATACTGTAATCTCTAGAATTATGTACAAGCCCTAATGACGTAGTGTTACCACACACGCAGAGCCTGTTATGACGTGAGCCGTGACATTCATTGGCGCCTCTCCTGCTTGCGTCATCTCGCGACGCGGCGTGTAGTGTAAGAGCAGAGCTGGCGTTCCGGTAGTACCTAGCTTGTGCTTGTATGTGATGGACACACTTAACGTTTATAATGTCATCTCTCTTGGACGCCTATGTGCTACTGACGACAATTTTGTAAGGCCTGCGTGTTACAGGCAACTATTACATCACCATTGTTTGCCGTGATGTTGTAACCTGTATGTGTTGCTAAGGTATGTAACTAAATTTATATGTATACATGTTATATAAGTGGAATCCAAGCCCACTTTTACAGTGCTTTGTGTTCTCCTTAGATCCGATGATGGCGGCTTTAGTTTCGCCGAAACAGGTAAACATGGAATAAAAACAATTCCTCCGATCTTGGTTACCAGTTTATTGTTTTACAAGCATCTAGATGGCTTCCGCATGAGCACAATGTGCTCCCTACAAAATTTTCCTTTAACGATTTCGAGAAAGCACGGAAAAACTAAGTCAGGATGGCCGGACACGAGTTTGAACCGTCTTCCTCCAGAAGTGAGTCCATTGTGATAACCACTGTGCCACATCGCTCGGTATTCTGCCATTAAATGGGTGTTTTGCTTCACACTTCTCTCCCCTGTTGCCCACCCTGCCGTGCCTATGTGAGTCCGGCGCTGTACTCTCACCAGACCGTGTATGTGGTGGCTAGAGGGCAGAGGTAGCGATGCACAGAGCCTTGCTGGGGCGTTGTGATACAGTGGTTGGCTGTCGGAACTTGCAACTGAAATGGAGGCATCAACCTCAGTCACCGCCAGTCACCGCCAGAGGTCACTGTGGGCAGCAGCGCATGAGCCGTGTGGCAGCGCCGGGTCCTTGTACGGTTATCTGACTGGAATTGTTTTGCAGCAGCGTTGCTGGGTCGAAATTTCTAGGAGTTCTTTGACGGCTACCGAGAAAACCAGACGGTGGCGAAGCAGAGTGTCGTGGAACTGAGAGCAGCTTTAAAAGCAGCAGCAGTGAAATGCAATGGTCAGTGCAGGTCGTGTGCATCTGTAACGCTGACAGTGTCGAGCTGTGGTAACAGACGGCGTCTTTCGGTATCAAGAAGAAGACATCAGCTCAAAGATAGGGGGGAAGAGTGGTGCAGGATTTCGGTACGACGACACAGTGCTGGCCGGAGTGGCCGAGCGGTTCTAAGCGCTACAGTCTGTAACCGCGCGACCGCTTCGATCGCAGGTTCGAATCCTGCCTCGGGAATGGATGTGTGTGATGTCCTTAGGTTAGTTAGGTTTAAGTAGTTCTAAGTTCTAGGGGACTGGTGACCTCAGAAGTTACGTCCCATAGTGCTCAGAGCCATTTTTTCCAGGGCATAAAGTGATGCGAGCTTGTGTGTGTGCCATAATTTCAGTTGTGTGGTTGTTGTTAGCTGTCTCGTTTTTGACCGCCTAAAATACAGTACGTTGTTCTACGGTGGCATCAGTGAAGTTGGTCTGGCACAGCTATTGTAATGAATCACAGCGAGGTTATGATAAATTTTGTTTCTCCATAAGTGTATTTGCATGGCGTGGCCATGGTGCTATCTGTGTGTATCGTTATTGTTTTGATTTCGAAAACATGCGGAGGCCACTGTGAGATCACTCTACGTTAGTGATAACTAGCGACAGGATTACATGCATCATAAAAACCTTAAAATCTTCATGGAAAGATGCATGAAAAATGCTTGAAAATGCATGAAACGTGTAGAAACATCCAAGATCAGATAATAAAAATACATGGTAGTTACTGCGTGCATTATATCTCAAAGTCGAACCTGTGCATATCATTTACGAGGAAGGGCGCCGGCCACGCGAAAAATCGGTACATTTAGAACGCTGATATCATTTTCTGAATACTTCCTGGTACAGGTTACGAAGGGGGCCTTTCTGGGATTATTTTCTAAAAATTTGCAAAATGGGGACGCACACCGGGTCTCAAGAATTGTTCCTTCTTTGCGATTGTTGTCGGTAACAGGCGGATGCTATGTGAGTGTGTCGCAGCGAAACAATCGATATGTACTTGACCAACTTCGAGATATATTGCGTGCAGAGGGGCACAACCAAAAACTCCGTAATATTTTATATAAAAAACAACATACAACCATGATTTTTTTTGGACGGCATTAACTTTTAATTAATACTATTGGACAAAAGCATAATTTACAATTTATTTTACATTTATTGCTATTGTAAGCATAAACGACCAAGTACTGTTCCAAATGTTCTGTAGTAAGATTGTGTCTTCGGTCACTCAAAACGTTTTTATAAGCAGAAAAGGACCGTTCTACATCAACTGAAGTAACTGAGCAGTGTTTGAATTTGGTTGCTGTGTTGGCATTTATTGTTTCTGTTGAAGTTCACCCGTCCCATTAATAAAACTATCAATTTGGCACGAGGGTTCTAAGCGTGGGTAATTATTTAAAATGTTTTCAAACTTTGCCTTAAGTTTTCTTGGAAGTATCTCCTTCAATGAGGAGTTCCCTATAATAATTTTATCCATTAACTGAATAGATTCATTCAACGCCAAACCTTGAGTTTCAAGCTTTTTAATACTTGCAGATACATGGGAAAAATGAGTGCTAATCACAGCAATGTCTTTTTAATACCGGAATCATTAAAAGCTTCCTTGCACTGGCAAACTGCCGAAGCCTCTGTACTACCCCTCTAATGGCCTCGAAATGTTCATTGTAAAAATACACAACTTCGACCCACGTACCCCAACAAGTTACCACTGTTCGGGAGGTAAAGGCACGTTTGGTAGTATCTCTTTGTAGGTCATGATGTGAGCAGGATCCTTTAGAAACACTTTCTTTGTGGATGAAATCAGTTTATTTACATTCACAAACGTGGAACGCACTTCTTCAGCAAGGCGATGTACTCCATAGCAAAGCACGTCACATGAATCAAATTGGAGAGCTTATCCTGCTTTGATCATATAGGGAGCAACTTCTGAAATACATACAAACACCATTTCATCTGCAGAAGATTCTGGAAATATTTTTCTAATACGCTCATTCACAAATTTGGCGATCGTAGAGTGATTTGCAAGCCGCTGAATAGGAAGAAAAAGAATTTTTTTAAAAAAAAAGCACCAACAATTAAATTTGCAATGTAATTACAAGTGTCTGTAGTTTCGTCAACGGAATTCCAGATAATGCTGTCCTTAAGTTCACTGCATATTTCGTCCATAAAATTTACGTAAATTGTCGGTATGTAATTTTTACGCAATGTTGATTCATCTGGCATATTTTGATTCAAGCAGTATTTGCGCAGGAAGTCTTGAAGATAGGGTTTATAAGTTCGTGAAGAGGAATATTGGTTGCAATGAATGTTTCACATAGATCCAATGTTAAACGGACTTTTTTGGTCACCTTTGGACAAATCCCTGCTACTGCAACTTGCTGTTGTCAGACGTTGTTGTAGTCCTTTCTTCTGTGTTCCTGCGATATGAAGAGTTTTCTTGATATGCTTGTCTATTTGACAATTTTTTTTTTGCACGAAACGTTTTTCTTGCAAACTCAACAATGTAGAAAAATTGCGTCATATGTAAACGTTTCAGGATGGTCAGCTATCCACGAAACGACATAACTTTTTTCAGGCGGCATGGCGCACAACACGTTACACAATACACGTCGTAAACACGTTGAATTGTGTACAAGTAAATAGAAAGCTAAACTGAAACAACGGACGTGCGACTAACAGCTTGCGTAGTTTAAGTTACTTTTTGCCGATGCGTACGGTAAGACTGCGGAGGGTATTAACCGGGGGCGCGGATTCAGGAGCGTTGGCTCTGTCTGCCAGTTCCTGTTCCTCTTCTGTAATGTTTTCGCTAGGGAGTGCTCTCTTGGTTAGCGACTGCACGCAGTTTTGGGTCGCGGTTAATCTGTGAGACATGAAAACTAGATCGAGCTAGAGACCGCCCGTCTAAATTTTTAAAGTATTGCAAACATATAGCGAAGATACGCAGCGTCCCTAGTTTTTAGTTAAAATAAGTAATAACCCTTGAAAAGGAGCCAAATGGGCAAATGCATATTCAACATGCATATGCATATAATCCGTTTTGTAAATAAAACTGCCTTTTCCTGCTGCTAGTTACTTTATTTATCCCATATGCGTTTCGCCTTTTCCTGTTCTAAGGCATCATCAGTGGGACCTGTAACGATAGAATTTTGTTAGTTTTAGGTTATTAAACAGTTCACTTCGCAATTTTTTTTAAAGGTAATTACTTACGATTTGCTGATCTGAGTTTCCTCACATCTGGTCCGGAGGTCGCACTACCACTTTTATCACTGCCATATAATCACAACTTTGTGCTCTGGCCTTCCTCGCACTGTTCACCATGTTCCTCACTCCTTTTTTTTGTGGTGGACTATGGTTCTTTTGTCACTCGATACAACTATTTCGTCGTACATTGCTTTTCACAGCGTAAACATTGCGACTCCACTACGTGTCTCATCCTCTTTGGTATGTTTACCTATTTGTTGCCGACCTAACGAAGTATATTTTCGAGACTAACTTCTATTCATGATGTTTATACCGTGTGTGTGTGTATGAGTGAGAGAGAGAGGGGGATAGAGCCGACGAGTCTTTTTTTTTAGGGGGGGGGGGGGGGGGGGGGTTGGGGCTGTGGTGTGTACTAGCTGTTAGCAAATGGTTGAAAACTTTGGTGACAGCTGATTTGACTTTTCGTTTCAATATTTTGTGGAGGGGTTCATGGATGAGTGAGTGTAAAGATGTTGGGTTCTATTATTATTATATTGGACAGTATTATTATATTAATCCTTTTTGCGAACGTTATTCTATTATTTTATCTATTAATGTAAATAATGAATTGCTTGGCATGTGTACTAGGTCATTCAACAGGATTTTCCCTTCTGCTTTGGTTTTCTGTATGTGGTAATATTCCTGCATGATTAGGAGGTGTTTTTTATTGTTGATTCTAATTATTAACATCTCATCTTCTCTAGTGGTTGGTTTGTGGTCATTTTCTCTTAGGTGTTCTGCAAATGTGGAGTGGTTTGTCCCATATTTCCAGGCTCTCATGTCTTCTTTGTATCTGACATCAAATGTTCTACCTGTTTGTCCTATGTATGTGCCTTCACAAGTGTTACACTGTAGTTGAAATATACCTGATATCTGGTATATGTCTCTGTTTTTTATCAGATTTGGAGTGTAGTTTCGATATAGAATTATCTGTTGTGTATACTATGTTTATTCGCTGTCTTTTGAAAATGTTGGTGATTTTATGGGTGAGTTTGTGTTTGTTTGTCATTTTGTACCATCTTGTGTTTTCTTTCATCTTTTTCTGATTATCCTATGTAGTCTTTATGGGACTGCATGTTTGTGTTGTCTGTGGTTGAGAGTTTTCTGCTTTTATTGTGCTTTTAATTTTGTTGTTTATCTTTGTGACTGTGTTATTATTGTAACCATTATTTTGTGCTATCTGCATTATTATGTCCAGTTCTTTTTGGTAGCTTTCTTTGGTGAGTGGTACTGTGTTGAGTCTATGGAGCATGTTTCGAAGTGGTGCTTGCTTTTGTGGATGTGGGTGGTTCGAGGATTGGGGAATGATAATGTCCATTGCTGTAGGTTTACGGTAAATTTCAAACATATACTTATTGTTTTGTTTATTAATTGTTATATCCAGAATGTTAACTTGGTTGTTCTGTTCTCTTTCAATTACGAATTTTATATTTTTATCTATCTTGTTGATGTCAGTATATAGTTTTTCAGTTTTTGTTTGTGGTTCATATATTAAGCAAAGAATGTCATCCATGTACCTGAACCAGTATAATATGTTGTTTTCATTTGCTACTGTTTTTGTGAAAATGATCTGTTCAATGTGGTTTATAAAAATATTTGCTAAGGCTCCTGAAACTGGGGACCCCATTGGTAATCCATCTTCTTGTAAGTAAAATTCATTATTGAATTGGAAGTAATTTTGTTCTGTTATGAGCTTTATTAGCGTGTGTATTTCCTTAATCTGTTCATCAGGGAGTTGACTATAAGTTTTCAGGTTCTTATCTATAATTTGTATTGTTTCTCGTACTGGTATGTTGGAATACATGCTTTCTATATCAAATGAGAGGAGTGTTGCTGTGTCTGGGATTTTGATACCTTTTATTTGTTGTATTAGCTGTGTAGTGTTTTTAATAGTTCTGCCTTCTTGTACTTTGAAATTTTCAGACAGTAATTTTAAGATGTAACCTCCAAGCTTGAAAATATAGGGGATTTTCTGAAAGCCAGTAATAGCCCCACAGGAAGGTTCAGTTTGTGGATTTTTGGTAGGCTTCAGAGGACCGGTGCAGTGGGACTGGTCTGTATCAACTTTCTTTTCTCTGTGTTAGCCAGTATGATGTCAATATTTTTCAGAGTGTTTTTTGCTTTTGTCTGGAATCTGTTTGTTGGGTCTGATTTTAATTTTGTAATGTTATTTTGTGAGATGAATTCTTGTGTTATTGTTAATTTATTGTTCTTTGTCTATTAGTACTACTGTGTTCCCCTTGTCTGCTTTTCAAATAATAACATTTTCATTTTGAAGTTTTCTCCTAAGTTTTCTGAGTGTTGCAGAGTCTGTGTTTTTGTTGTTTTTGTGTTGTCGTGTTTTTTTACTGGGTATTATATTCTGGATTTCTTTTATACTAGTTCTCTAGTTAATCCTTTGTTGACACTGCTATTTTCATTCCTATCTTCGCTTGTCAAAACACTTTCTGCTTCTATAATCAGATTTTCTAAGTAATCTTCATCTATTTCTGAATTACATTGTATTTTAATCCTTTCTCCAACAGGTGTCTTTCTTTACTGTTAACTGTGCGTCAGGGGAAACTACAGCCGTAATTTTTCCGGAGAGCATGCAGCTTTACTGTATGGATCAATGATGATGGCGTCCTCTTGGGTAAAATATTCCGGAGGTAAAATAGTCCCCCATTCGGATCTCCGGGCGGGGAGTACTCGAGGACGTTGTTATCAGGAGAAAGAAAACTGGCGTTCTAGGGATCGGAGCGTGAAATGTCAGATCCCTTAATTGGGCAGGTAGGTTGGAAAATTTAAAAAGGGAAATGGATAGGTTAAAGTTAGATATAGTGGGAATTAGTGAAGTTCGGTGGCAGGAGGAACAAGACTTTTGGTCAGGCGAATACAGGGTTATAAATACAAAGTCAAATAGGGGTAATGCAGGAGTAGCTTTAATAATGAATAAAAAAATAGGAGTGCGGGTAAGCTACTACAAACAGCATAGTGAACGCATTATTGTGACCAAGATAGACACGAAGCCCACACCTACCACAGTAGTACAAGTATGGATTGGTGGTAAGAAATGAAAGAGGAAGCCGCCTGGTAGAATTTTGCACAGAGCACAACTTAATCATAGCTAACACTTGGTTCAAGAATCATAAAAGAAGGTTGTATACATGGAAGAATCCTGGAGATACTAAAAGGTATCAGATAGATTATATAATGGTAAGACAGAGATTTAGGAACCAGGTTTTAAATTGTAGAACATTTCCAGGGGCAGATGTGGACTCTGACCACAATCTATTGGTTATGAACTGTAGATTAAAACTGAAGAAATTGCGAAAAGGTGGGAATTTAAGGAGATGGGACCTGGATAAACTGACTAAACAAGAGGTTGTACAGAGTTTCAGGGAAAGCATAAGGGAACAATTGACAGGAATGGGGGAAAGAAATACAGTAGAAGACGAATGGGTAGCTCTGAGGGATGAAGTAGTGAAGGCAGCAGAGGATCAAGTAGGTAAAAAGACGAGGGCTAGTAGAAATCCTTGGGTAACAGAAGAAATATTAAATTTAATTTATGAAAGGAGAAAATACAAAAATGCAGTAAATGAAGCAGGCAAAAAGGAATACAAACGTCTCAAAAATGAGATCGACAGGAAGTGCAAAATGGCTAAGCAGGCATGGCTAGAGGACAAATGTAAAGATGTAGAGGCTTTTCTCACTAGGGGTAAGATAGATACAGCCTACAGGAAAATTAAAGAGACCTTTGGAGAAAAGAGAGCCACTTATATGAATATCAAGAGCTCAGATGGAAACCCAGTTCTAAGCAAAGAGGGGAAAGCAGAAAGGTGGAAGGAGTATATAGAGGGTCTATACACGGGCGATGTACTTGAGGACAATATTATGGAAATGGAAGAGGATGTAGATGAAGATGAAATGGGAGATACGATACTGCGTGAAGAGTTTGGCAGTGCACTGAAAGACCTGCGTCGAAACAAGGCCCCGGGAGTAGACAACATTCCATTAGAACTACTGACAGCCTTGGGAGAGCCAGTCCTGACAAAACTCTACCAACTGGTGAGCAAGATGTACGAGAGAGGCGAAATACCCTCAGACTTCAAGAAGAATATAATAATTCCAATCCCAAAGAAAGCAGGTGTTGACAGATGTGAAAATTACCAAACTATCAGTTTAATGAGTCACAGCTGCAAAATACTAACGCGAATTATTTACAGACGAATGGAAAAACTGGTAGAAGCCGACCTTGGGGAAGATCAGTTTGGATTCCGTAGAAATGTTGGATCACGTGAGGCAATACTGACCTTACGACTTATCTTAGAAGGAAGATTAAGGAAAGGCAAACCTACGTTTCTAGCATTTGTAGACCTAGAGAAAGCTTTTGACAATGTTGACTGGAATACTCTCTTTCAAATTCTAAAGGTGGCAGGGGTAAAATACAGGGAGCGAAAGGCTATTTACAATTTGTACAGAAACCAGATGGTAGTTATAAGAGTCGAGGGTCATGAAAGGGAAGCAGTGCTTGGGAAGGGAGTGAGACAGGGTTGTAGCCTCTCCCCGGTGTTATTCAATCTGTATATTGAGCAAGCAGTAAAGGAAACAAAAGAAAAATTTGGAGTAGGTATTAAAATCCAGGGAGAAGAAATAAAAACGTTGAGGTTTGCCGATGACATTGTAATTCTGTCAGAGACAGCAAAGGACGTGGTAGAGCAGTTGAACGGAATGGATAGTGTCTTGAAAGGAGGATATAAGATGAACATCAACAAAAGGAAAACGAGGATAATGGAATGCAGTCGAATTAAGTCGGGTGATGCTGAGGCAATTAGGTTAGGAAATGAGACACTTAAAGTAGTAAAGGAGTTTTGCTATTTGGGGAGCAAAATAACTGATGATGGTCGAAGTAGAGAGGATATAAAAGGTAGACTAGCAATGGCAAGGAAAGCATTTCTGAAGAAGAGAAATTTGTTAACATGGAGTATAGATTTAAGTGTCAGGAAGTCGTTTCTGACAGTATTTGTGTGGAGTGTAGCCATGTATGGAAGTGAAACATGGACAATAAATAGTTTGGACAAGAAGAGAATAGAAGGTTTCGAAATGTGATGCTACAGAAGAATGTTGAAGATTAGGTGTGTAGATCACGTAACTAATGAGGATGTATTGAATAGGATTGGGGAGAAGAGAAGTTTGTGGCACAACTTGACTAGAAGAAGGGATTGGTTGGTAGGACATCAAGGGATCACAAATTTAGCATTGGAGGGCATTGTGGAGGGTAAAATCGTAGAGGGAGACCAAGGGACGAATACACTAAGCAGATTCAGAAGGATGTAGGTTGCAGTAGGTACTGGGAGTTGAAGGAGCTTGCACAGGATGGATTAGCATGGAGAGCTGCATCAAACCAGTCTCAGGAGTGAAGACCACAACAACAAAAGGAACTGTTCGTCCGTAAGGTTCACTAATCGTGTGTAGAATTTGTGTGTGTGTCTGTCGTGGCTGTGTGTAAAGGTATTATGTTGTGTCTGGATTTTTTTGAGTTGGTTGATCTTTCTTCTATGAACTGTTTCCATTCTTTGTACAGGAGTTTCTGTGTGCTTTTCGACCTTGCACTGCTGTAATAAAATTGTCTATGAACTGTTTCCATTCTTTGTACAACATTGTTCCTCTTGCTTATTTACTCGTTTACCGTGTAGATTCTATAATGCGTTCTGTATCCGTGTAGATTGTACTGTACTGTCTGTTGTTTGTCTAGGATACCGTGGAGATGTTGGCAGTAGTGGACTATAGATCATTCTAGTGAGACATTCCACTTGTTGCTATCTTATTTTCGCGCCGTCTTGTAAAGTCGTTGGCAGGTAGAATAATATTATTTTATCTGTATAATGTGTTTACTGTACATTACTGCTGCCCAGACCAAATTATTATACAATTGTGGGGCGAATAATTTGCCTTTTTATGTCATTTCGTATCTGAAGCTAATTACTGCAAAAGGGATGAGCGCAAGATTTACTGTATTCGCATCTGCTCTGCTGCGAGTGTTTACTTTGGCACAGTCTTTGCGTTTCTATTTAGAGGCCTCTTGCCGGGCTCCACTACAGATTTTTCAGAGTGTTGATTTAATAACATTAAAGATCCGTGTATGGTAACTGCATATGTCCGCTCGCTTCTTTTCAGACTGCTGATTATCTATCGTTTCATTGGCAGGCACTGCATAGTGTGCTTTTACCCAGGACAGGGTAACTTCCTGATTCATATTTATGATCTGTAATATTAGATTCGTGATGTCATATGCTATGGTATAGTTGGATTATCCTTTATGCAGATGTCTTGATAGTTCAAGTGGTAATATGGAATCAGAAAGAATGACGAACTTTGAACTGAAGTGCTTTTCACACTAATGCAGGGGTCGAAAAAAGGCGAAAATCTCGGCTATCATGATCGTAAATTCCTTAGACAGCTTGAATTTCATTCTAATATCAAAATTTCTGTCGCAATATTCTCTGAAAAATTAACGAAACAATTAGAATTACCGAGTGTTAGATAGCCAAAGAGTTCGGACTGTAGAGTGGTTTTGGTGCGGTCTGTCGTGACAATCGCTTCGATTTATTGAGTGTCCCAAACCGCAAATGATTTCTTCTCTTTATCGAGCTTTTTTAAAGATATTGACGTTCGGTTTAACGAAATTTTTGAGGTATTGACGTCCGATTTATCAAGAAATTACGCTTACCGAGTATCGAATTAGCAAGTGACACATTGAAGATGTCGCTGTTTCACATCACGAACTTATCTCTTACTAAAATTAATTCTGCCTGTTGAAAAATAATTACCATTCATTTTCAACCCTGTACCATACGCACTCTAAGGGATGGGAAAAATAAAGCTGGTCTGGAAAAAATTTGTTCGATTGGCACGAAATTGACCCTTGCTTATGAACAGGAGAAGTGTCCGTCACAGGAAACGCTGGAACCAGTTGGTTGCTGTCAAATGTTTGTGCCCTGCCTCGTGTCACGAGTGCATAACTTGTTCGATGAAGAGAGCACAACCAGCACAGGCAGTGGATTCTCCTAGCTACCATGTTCTCCTGATCTCGCTCGGAAAACTGAAGAGTCAGGTACACTCAAATAACCATCACACGCTGGAAGAACTACAACAGAACACTGAAAACGCTATTGCCGGTAACCGTCAGACATACTGCAACACCTGTCTAACATGATTTTAACCAAAATGGTTGGGAATGTCAGCGACCTTACTTGTGACAACTACTTATGAAGAAACGGTCACGATCGCAAAATATCGTTTATTTAAAATGACCGTTTCGGCACGTATAGTAGGCCATCTTCAGATTGATTGCAGTGTAGAGATTATAAAAGTGTATAGTAATTAGGGAAGTCAGTTTTGCATAAAATTTACGAAAATCAAACTAAAGTAGCGTGATGTTTTGCCCATTTGCTGGAGCTGGCGACGTGTTGAGCGGCTGTGTGTTGGGTGCTGCTAGGGGCTGTACTGCCACGCGTTAAATAGTGCTCGATGGCGCGTCAATTTCCTGCAGTGTGTCAATTGCAGCCAATGGGACCTTACTTTAGGTATGACGTGGCTCGAAATGGCTCTGAGCACTATGGGACTTAACATCTGAGGCCATCAGTCCCCTAGAATTTAGAACTACTTAAACCTAACTAACCTTAGGACATCACACACATCCGCGCCCGAGGCAGGATTCGAACCTGCGACCGCCTATAACCGCTCGGCCACACCGGCCGGCTTAAGGTATGACGTGCAAATGATGTATAGTCCTAACGTTGAACGCTAACTTGCACCACTAGTTGGCGTCCAATGTTCGCACAACCTGTTGTATTGGTGCACTTGCATTTAAAGTTTATTTAAAGCTAAACAATTTTATTAATGACCTGCACTATTTATTTAAACAGCAGCACTTGTATAATCATGTAAATATAACTGTACTGTTAGTTTTATACTTCATTTTCATGTCATAAACATTTTTACCTAAAGTAAGATCCCACTGGCTGCAGCTGACGTATTGCTGCAAATTGGTGCGCTACCAAGCACTACAGGGTGTTTATAAATGAATATCGGGGTTTTACGCTTTATAATACTTATTATGTTAAACTTACAGTTACAAATGATGTGTCAAATGAAAGAGCAAATCAAACAGTTTTACTAAGAACATTATAAATGCTCAACGTGAACATTGCACAAGGTTTTGGAGGTAGTTCAGCAGTGTATTTCCTTGATGAAGCATGGGTCAATTAGAGTCATTCGAAGAAGATCTGCTGGACAATGAGTGATGGTACTGACCGTTTTAAAGTCCTCATAAGAATAGGTTCTCTGATAATTATTCTGCATGCTGACTCTTTTTCTGGATTTGTTTCTGAGAATAAACTTGTATTTATGTGTAAGAAAAACGGCAGTGATAACCATTCGGAAATGAACACTGTCATTTTCGTGACGTGATTCATAATTCTTGTCATACCTTGCTCTGAAGTAGGTCATTGCCAATTATAATTCAGCTGTAATACATAAAACATCAAGTACAAACACCAGAAAAGTAGATATTTTTCTCTGGCTTAAAAATAAAAATATTAAGCACCGTATAAACCAGACTCGTGCCAATCTCCTGCAGCTCGTTAATTTATACAAGTCACGTGACAGAACGTACAAACTTGACTTCCTTGCAAGTGAAAGGGGTTAAACAGTTTTGGGTTTAACCCTGTGTCATTTTCAGTGTAGCCCCATAGAATTAATTTG
The DNA here is from genome assembly GCF_021461385.2 of Schistocerca piceifrons. NCBI lineage: Eukaryota > Metazoa > Arthropoda > Insecta > Orthoptera > Acrididae > Schistocerca > Schistocerca piceifrons. Next base: position 553,320,228 of record NC_060143.1, read on the forward strand.
GGCAAAGGGTTTTAAGGCTATGTGTTATAAAAAAACAAAACATCAAGATAACATACAATGAACTGTTTGTTCATGAGACAATAGACAATGAGGCAATAGACAACATTCCACTTGCAGGGTGCGCACTATCCGTGAGGCATGCTGAAAAGCTTCGGAAAGAAGAATTTGACAAGAAAGTGATGGTGGATAAATCCTTGAACCTATCGTCGTAAATTTACAAGAAAGAAGAATTTGGCAGGGACGTGATGATGGATATAAGCCTTGAATATATCATCGTAAATTTACAATCTGGTTGTTCAGAATCAAACTCAAATAGAAGTGATGGTGGTATTACGATACAGACTTTGGAAAAAAGTAAGAATATTTCTTCGTTTTAAAGGTTCGTGGTTCAAAAAATGCGTTTGTCACCATATCGGATGCATACATAATAGAACTTCCTAGCCTTTTTGATTAAGACTTTGTATCCTTTTAATTATGGAGAGTATACCATTCAAAATATTGCTCAAGGGAAAGTTAAGCTTCTCCCATCATGTTGTATGCTTCACTAACACGTGAGAATGCAGCTGGATAAATTCGTCGCATGATATTTCCACATGCAAACATCTTGCCATTTTCGAGGCACGAGCTGGATAAGGCCCTAAAATGACAGTGACTGTTACTTGTCGAGATATCGGTGGTTGTCGGTGCTATCGGTCAGCATTCTCTGGAGCTATTCACAGATGATGGTTAAGTGTTCGCTTGTTCAGTGGATTATAAATGCAGTCTCTCACTGTAATATCGAACGTGTTAGTTTACACTCACAATGCCTGTTAACAGTGGAAGTATGACAACTTACTGAGAATTTTTACGACAGTCTTTTACATTAGTCTTTCCTACGACTAATTCTTTTCTACACGCAGCGATTACACTTAACTATAGTCAACACACACACACACACACACACACACACACACACCTTACACATTTTTAAAAATTCTATTGAGTGGAAGCAGTTGTCAAGCAAATATAATGATTTCGGTTCATGGTTGAAGTGAATTTTGTTATGTATTAAATTTTTTACTTATAATGCAGTTCAAATAGCAATAAATGGCAATTATTGCAAGCAGTTTTAATGACCTTATCGTTAGATAATTGTCATTATGAGAAAAATTGTACTTCATGTCTACACAAAGCTGTGTCAGCTGACTCGCCTCCCGACGTCACGCAGAGTAAATCTGATGAGCAGTGGACGCAACATCAAGACATGAATTAATACTTCTCTCATGACGATTGATCGAAATTGGTTTTAATGTTTATTATTCCCCTCATAGATTTGAAGGTATAATACAATCTACCAAAGGGGAACGAGCCTGACTGTAGTACGCTGCAATGCAGTTACGGCAACGTGGACTTTTGTTTTCCCGCTCTCTGCTGCCGCGCATGCGCTGTAGGCTTGGCCACTGTTTCTATGTTTCGATACAGTGTATAGATACGTGGAACTGTTTCAGTGTTTCGGAACGGCTGTGATTCACTGTTTCGAAATAGTGGTGTTTCATTCCGCCCCTGTCTCGGATAACCGCACTAGATTCGATCTCCAGCCAGACACAGAAACTGTATCGTTGTTTCAAAATAAGGCTGTTTCAGGCCACCTGTGCTTGGAACGGACTAATTGTATCGAAACAGTGATGTTTCATTCCGCTCCGTGTCGTACGAGATTCACGCTCGGCACAGGTACTGAAACACAACAGAACACTTCATGAAACACTTTCAAGAGTGTCGAAATCTTTTTGACAACCAATAGCATGAAGCTTAAGATATCAGAAAATAAAGCTTTGTTTCTAGCTGACTGTCCTATTACGAAATGGCGTAACATCTGCTTTATAAACACTAACCAAACAATAAAACAACGCATACTATTCACATTCAAAATAATAAATATGTGAAAATCATTCGATTAAATTACACTTTTTTTATATAACATACACTTCTCTTTTCATCTACAGTAATCATATTAAGAAACGCAAGTAAGCCTACAATATTTTGAATGAAAAAAGGTGCAGAGTGACAGTTGTTAGACATATACATAAATTTGATGTAGGTATAATTGCAAGCAATCTGTTTGACATATCACTGATAGTATAATGGTGAACGGGAAGGGCTGGGAAGCATGGTGAATTTATAGTAACGGTTCGAAACACCTTGAAAGACAAATTTTTTTTTTGTTATATGTTGTTATTTATTCGAATTATTTGGCGTTATTTGTTAGTCTATAGTTACTGTGCCTATTATCCACAATGATTCCCTTTGTGCGCATGTAAATTGAATGTGGGAATCCCAGTAGCATATCCGTTGTTTCTGCAGTTTGCTCCCACCTCCAGTTCCGTTCGTGGTGGTTGTTCTGTCTTCAGCTATGGCTGTATGAAAGTCACACAACACGAAAGCAGCGCATTTGCTGCAGGAAATACGAAACTGCCAAGACGCCCAAGTGTAGCGCTCTCGCACCTCATTTGTGTTTATATGGACATACTTATACAGTAGACATTCAATATGATAAAATGTGTAGGTTTATTAGATTACAAAACACAAACTGTTTTGAAACAGCGTATCGAAACATTACATTGTACTGCTTCATTTGTTTAGAAACAGTTATGTGTTTCAGTTTGCCCATCTCTAATGCGCTGTGCTCATCTCCACCACGCTTCTTTTTTTTTTTTTTTACTTTATTGTTATTTTAACACCTGAACAATCAGGTAAGCTGGCAGCAGCATGCTACGCCGCTCTTCAGCCATAGAGTTGACAATCACAGTACAAGAACGGAGAAGGAAAATGAACATAGTGACGGGCAAAAAATAGTGGTCACAGTCACACAAAGAACACGTAGCCATTCACACTCGACGAGAAAGACACTGAAAACACGTTGACACGGCGCACAGAACACTGATGAATCCGATGGCACAAGTGAACGGAAAAGCGTGACGGCGGACACTAAAAACACTAAACGACGTCACACACACGAGACACAGATGGCGATGATCTCCAGCGCGCAAAAGTTCACGTAGCGTGTGCGAGTCCGGGGACCTGCCAAGAGGGGAAGAAGGGTGAGGGCGGATGGAGAGGGTGAAGAGGGGAGAACAGAGATGCCAATGGCTGAGGAGTGGGGAGGAGGAGTAGAAGGACAGGGGAGGGGTGGCCCGGGGGAGAAGTGGGGAGAAGGGGGGGGAGGGATGGAGGATGCCCAAAGGAACAGATACAGGAAGAGGGAGGGAGGATCAAAGTTGGTAGGAGGGGTAGATGGAGGGGAGGAGGACATCATCAGGGAGGGGGAGCTGGCGGAAGCCACCTTGGGAGAGGGTAAGGAGGGTGGAGAGATGGAGACCTGGCGGGACGTGGGAATACAGGCGCGGCAGCGGGCGGGGGTGGATCGGGGAGACGAGCAGGTGAGGAGGATCGAGTTTGCGGGAGGTGTACAGGATCCGTATCCTTTCAAGGAAAAGGAGGAGGTGGGGGAAGGGGATGAGATCGTACAGTATCCGCGTGGGGGAGGGGAGACGGATGCGATAGGTGAGGCGGAGAGCATGGCGTTCAAAGATTTGGAGGGATTGATAAAAGGTAGGGGGGGGGGGGCGGAGATCCAAGCCGGATGGGCATAACAAAGCCACCACGCTTCCTTTCTGATCCACTTATATGCATGGAAGCGCCCTCCTAGGTGACGCGGGCCATAGCTCTGTACAGTTACGTGATGTGCACGTGTGCCCTCTAGCGACGGGCTGTGAACTTCCTCGTTCTGGTCAGAACCACACCGCCTCGTGTCACCAGTTTGTGCATTCCAGACCCTGGTTCGTTTCTTTTTGAACGCCCATTATGTTTTCTCCATTTAATATAAATAATGGTATTCAGAGGCCAAACCGACTAACTACAGTGGAACAGAAACTGAGAAAACTGAGACTAAAATTAAATGCATATTGAAAATTCATTTTTGGTTGTAACATAAATTTATATTTATCATTGTGTTATTGTGGTAATTATAATTTTGTGAACAGATGTGATGAAAACACAACACAGATAGTCACTGAAATAGATATCAAAGTGAAGTTTGTATTTTTAAGGAATTAGTCACATTTTCAACTGAAAAAATTCACTATTTCACTTTAACTTCCAGTGCGGCCAGCTGCTACAATAAAAGACATCAGTTCTCTGATAATTGACTGTTGCATTCCTGGCGAGTGGTCACTAGCTGTTCTCGTAGTAGCCATGGTTCAGAGGAGGAATATACTTTATTGAGTATAGGGCTTCCTGGTTTATATTTGCAAATTAAAGTTGGTGCCTGCTGTAGACTTCTCCACAATGCCTGCAAAACGTGGTCATATATTGTACAGTGTAAGGTGGTAACCTCTCGAATCGAATCCACCGTATGGCAAGCCACAACAATCTTCTTGTGATTTGCTATGGGGTCTCAACAAGGCATTGTAGACAATAATCATTGAGATTCATTTCAGCTACTGCAAAGATGTTGTTTGTCTTGCAATAACGAATTACATTGTATCAGTCTTCTGGTGAGAAGATGTCTTGTGTGTTTCTACATCTACGTCTACATCTTCTGTACGTCGTACTCCGCAAGCCACCTAAAGGTGTGTGGCGGAGAGTACTTGCGGTACCAGTAACTGATCCCCCTTCCCTGTTCCACTCGCGAAGGCGCGTGAGAAGAATGATTGTCGGTAAATCTCTGTAGTAGCTCTAATCTCTGGAATTTTCTCGTCGTCGTCCCTACGCGAGATGTATAAAAGTGATACGTTGTCCGACTGTTCCCGGAAAGCGCTCAGTAGTAAACCTCTCCTTGATGCACAACGCTTCTCTTGCAGTGTCTGCAATTGGAGTTTGTTGAGCATCTCCGTAACGCTCTCGCAGCGACCAAACGATACCGTCACGAACCGCGCCCCTCTTCGTTGGATCTTCTCTCTCTCTCTCTCTCTCTCTCTCTCTCTCTCCGTCTCTCTCTCTCTCTTTTCTATCAATCCTACCTGACAAGCGTCCCAGACTGATGAATAATACTCAAGAATTGGTCAGCAAGCGCCTTGTAAGCCATTTCTCTTGTGGATAAGTTATTTGTCTTGAAGGTTCATCCTACGAGTCTGTCTGGTGTCCGCTCTTCCTATTACATGTTTTATGTAGTCATTCCACTTAGTCTTGCCCTATATTCAACTACAAAAAGGCGGTGTCATTTGTCAGATAGCTGTGGTCCAAGTGTTAAAAATTTTAAATCAGTGTTATCCGTTTTGACTGCAGAGTTTGTAGAAACTTCATCATCATTAACACAGTTTTTTGTTGCGATTCTGGCCCGTGCATGAATCTGAAGAGGACAGAATATGCTTGTGATGTTTTGTGTTGTTTGTTACCAGCTGTTCGAAGCATGTAGCTACTTCTTGCGGCCACTGAGAACCTTCTGTCTTTGGCTATACATACGTAAACCCTTTCTTGTTATGGAAATCATCTCAGTCAGACTGTATACGTACAAATTTCGTTTATAATATGCGTTTGATGGTGTTAGCTGTGCGTATAACTAATAACACTAACAAATAGTATGAAATGGGGCGATCACGTAAAATCAGCATTAAAGAATGTAAAACTTAGAGCAAATACGAAGAATGAAAAGGTTAAAAAATTAGGCGACTGAAAATATGTGTTTATGAGGTTTTCATAATCAAAAGTAGAAAAATTATAAAAAATAGTTAGTCGGATTGGCTTCTGAGAGGCTCGCATAACGCTACACTGCAGCGAGCCAATAGAAAGCCCTGCCTCTGTGTGAGATAACAACCCAGTGAAAAGTTGAACCGAACGGTTTAGCTGATATTACAGTGGGCCACTACTCAACTTCCTCAGGTTAACTAGAGGGATAGTTTCAGGCGGCGGTCCTTGATATATTCTCTGCAGGAGACGCTAGCGCAAATATCCCGCGCCAAGGAAAGGATGTTGAGTGACACTCGTACAGGATTCGGTAATATCATATGATTGTAATGATATGAAGAAAAGCTCTGCAGCTACCAAGCCGACAGACAAAAACGATGTTCAGCTCAGAATACCACCATTCAGAATTTATTACTTGCTAGAGTACGGCAGCAAGAAATATTTGTGCAAATAAAGCGTTTTCGAATTAAGACTTCGGCATTCATTGCATGTATTAAGATATTAGCCCAATATCAGGAAGTCGTGCATTTTTGAGATAGGATAGGAGTACAGATGTAGGTGTGATGCTGTAACGCGTACGGGTAATGACGACGGCATCTAGATTTCTCATAGAACTATACAGTTACTGAGCCACTAACATCATGTTTGTTTTCTAACCCATCTTTCTGGGTAATTGATTTGTAGCAGCTAACGACTGAAGAGTAAGGTTATGGGTTGTGAGCCGGATTGTGAAGAGTTGCAGGAGAAACAAGGAATACATTCTTACACTACTGGCCATTAAAATTGCTGCACCACGAAGATGACGTGCTACAGACGCGAAATTTAACCGACAGGAAGAATATGCTGTGATATGCAAATGATTAGCTATTCAGAGCATTCACACAAGCTTGGCGACGGTGGCGACGCCTACAACGTGCTGACATGAGGAAAGTTTCCAACCGATTTCTCATACACAAACAGCAGCTGACCGGAGTTGCCTGGTGAAACGTTGTTGTGATGCCTCGTGTAAGGAGGAGAAATGCGTACCATCAAGTTTCCGACTTTGATAAAGGTCGGATTGTAGCCTATCGCGATTGTGGTTTATCGTATCGCGACACTGCTGCTCGCGTTGGTCGAGACCCAATGACTGTTAGCAGAATATGGAATAGGATAGTTCAGGAGGGTAATACGGAACGCTGTGCTGGATCCCAATGGCCTCGTATCACTAGCAGTCGAGATGACAGGCATCTTATCCGCATGGCTGTAACGGATTGTGCATACACGTCTCGATCCCTGAGTCAACAGATGGGGGCGTTTGCAAGACAACAACCATCTGCACGAACAGTTCGACGACGTTTGCAGCAGCATGGACTATCAGCTCCGCGACCATGCTGCGGTTACCCTTGACGCTGCATCAGAGACAGGAGCGCCTGCGATGGTGTACTCAACGACGAACCTGGGTGCACGAATGGGAAAACAACATTTTTTGGGATGAATCCAGGTTCTGTTTACAGCATCATGATGGTCGCATCCGTGTTTGGCGACATCGCGATGAACGCACTTTGGAAGCGTGTATTCGTCATCGCCATACTGGCGAATCACCCGGCGTGATGGTATGGGGTGCCATTGGTTACACATCCCGGTCACCTTGTAATATCTCTTTATATTCGATGAATTATTCAGATACAATTCTACCCTTGAATGACGTTTACTAATTTTCTGTCTTCATACTCGCAGAATCCATGCGAAAAGTAGTTCATACAATAGCTATGCCATGAGCGCGTAAGTATTCTTTGTAGTACTCTCTCTGGTGGTTGTTAGAAAAAAAAGAAAGGGAGCTTCCGAGATTGTCTTCGTGCCGATTAGCCTGAGCTTGGTTTGGAAGAACTGTAATCTGATTATTGAGATTTATGACAGAAGATAACTGAGACGAAACTGTACGATTAAAAAGGAAATATACACTCCTGGAAATTGAAATAAGAACACCGTGAATTCATTGTCCCAGGAAGGGGAAACTTTATTGACACATTCCTGGGGTCAGATACATCACATGATCACACTGACAGAACCACAGGCACATAGACACAGGCAACAGAGCATGCACAATGTCGGCACTAGTACAGTGTATATCCACCTTTCGCAGCAATGCAGGCTGCTATTCTCCCATGGAGACGATCGTAGAGATGCTGGATGTAGTCCTGTGGAACGGCTTGCCATGCCATTTCCACCTGGCGCCTCAGTTGGACCAGCATTCGTGCTGGACGTGCAGACCGCGTGAGACGACGCTACATCCAGTCCCAAACATGCTCAATGGGGGACAGATCCGGAGATCTTGCTGGCCAGGGTAGTTGACTTACACCTTCTAGAGCACGTTGGGTGGCACGGGATACATGCGGACGTGCATTGTCCTGTTGGAACACCAAGTTCCCTTGCCGGTCTAGGAATGGTAGAACGATGGGTTCGATGACGCTTTGGATGTACCGTGCACTATTCAGTGTCCCCTCGACGATCACCAGTGGTGTACGGCCAGTGTAGGAGATCGCTCCCCACACCATGATGCCGGGTGTTGGCCCTGTGTGCCTCGGTCGTATGCAGTCCTGATTGTGGCGCTCACCTGCACGGCGCCAAACACGCATACGACCATCATTGGCACCAAGGCAGAAGCGACTCTCATCGCTGAAGACGACACGTCTCCATTCGTCCCTCCATTCACGCCTGTCGCGACACCACTGGAGGCGGGCTGCACGATGTTGGGGCGTGAGCGGAAGACGGCCTAACGGTGTGCGGGACCGTAGCCCAGCTTCATGGAGAAGGCTGCGAATGGTCCTCGCCGATACCCCAGGAGCAACAGTGTCCCTAATTTGCTGGGAAGTGGCGGTGCGGTCCCCTACGGCACTGCATAGGATCCTACGGTCTTGGCGTGCGTCCGTGCTTCGCTGCGGTCCGGTCCCAGGTCGACGGGCACGTGCACCTTCCGCCGACCACTGGCGACAACATCGATGTACTGTGGAGACCTCACGCCCCACGTGTTGAGCAATTCGGCGGTACGTCCACCCGGCCTCCCGCATGCCCACTATACGCCCTCGCTCAAAGTCCGTCAACTGCACATACGGTTCACGTCCACGCTGTCGCGGCATGCTACCAGTGTTAAAGACTGCGATGGAGCTCCGCATGCCACGGCAAACTGGCTTACACTGACGGCGCCGGTGCACAAATGCTGCGCAGCTAGCGCCATTCGACGGCCAACACCGCGGTTCCTGGTGTGTCCGCTGTGCCGTGCGTGTGATCATTGCTTGTACAGCCCTCTCGCAGTGTCCGGAGCAAGTATGGTGGGTCTGACACACCGGTGTCAATGCGTTCTTTTTTCCATTTCCAGGAGTGTATATAGATTGCTCCTTCAAATAAAAGGTGTGTATTGGAAATTTGAGAATTAATGATATTTACCGATATATTGCGTAGTTGTTAATCAGAAGGGAACTTCCGAAAGACTGGATACGAACCTGCATTTAATAATCCAAGAGCTCCATTACTTCTTCGGAAGGTTAAACTTCATCAAAGCCAAATATCCGCTTGATTTGAAGTTTCCCGACTGATTATACAACGCTCTCAAAATTACGAGGCATTTTATTTGTACAGATTAGCAGGTTGCCGCAAAGCACGAGCCTGCAGAGAAGAAGAATCATCGCCTGATTTCATTCTGACAAGTAAAATTTCAGAGTCATTTTGAGTGACTGAGCTATGACTGTGTTTCCTACCACGAATGACTGATTGCTCGAACGAATTGAGAGCTACAGAATTACGTAGATAGGAGGAAAAATTACAACCTCTTGTTCGCATTGACGGCACTTTGAACAGTGCACGTTACGTTTCAGATGTGTTACGACCAGTGGCTCTACCCTTCATTCGATCCACGCGAAACCCTACATTTCAGCAGTATAATACACGACCGCATATTGCAGGTCCTGTAACGGCCTTTCTGGATACAGAAAATGTTCGACTGCTGCCCTGGCTAGCAAATTCTCCAGATCTTTCACTAATTGAAAACGTCTGGTCAATGGTGGCCGAGCAACTGGCTCGTCACAATACGCCAGTCACTACTCTTGATGAACTGTGGTATCTTGTTGAAGCTTCATGTGCAGCTGTACCTGTACACGCCATCAAAGCTCTGTTTGACTCAATGGCCAGGCGTATCAAGGCCGTTATTACGGCCAGAGGTAGTTGTTCTGGGTACTGATTTCTAAGGATCTATGCACCCAAATTACGTGAAAATGTAATCACATGTCAGTTCTAGTATAATGTATTTGTCCAATGAATACCAGTTTATCATCTGCATTTCTTCTTGGTGTAGCAATTTTAATGGCCAGTAGTGTATGTTTCACAGTATACAGGATTTAGAAAGGGGCTCTTACAATGCACCTCAGTACAGTGAATTATGTCTAGTCTTCTCAGAAAGTTCAATAAACGGGTGTTGCGTCCATTTTTTCCAAGGAATTCCGTTCTGTCTTTGTAATAGTTGATATGCACGTAGAATAAAAATTTAATTTGATATATACATGATGAATCACCTAAAACGTGCACCGCAGATATTGCAGAAATGGGAAGTGCTGTTCATGTGTTATCACAGAATGGTATGATAGTTATGGGCTCGCCCTGCTAGCCAATCAACAGATTACAATATTACTTAAAAATGGATTTTCGTGCAAACATATACTTTTTTAAAAATGGAGCAATGCCTGTTGACATTAACATACTAAAAGTAAGGTAAATTATAATAACAGTGGTGTTTGTTGCAGGATCCTAGTACGAATCGTTTACGAGGTATCGTTTTTTGACAAGTTTCCACACCGACACTTGTTTGTGCCATTGAACATACGTAGTTGCCGGGTAAGATGTTGTTGTGTTTGCTTACAGTGCGATTGTGTGTTATTTGAGTGCACTACGACTTGTCAGGCAGTTATTGTGTGACAGTCCAGGCAGTAGGTCGTGAGTGGACGATGAGATTTACCAATGCAGAAAAATCCAACATTAGCATGCTGTGTGGAAGGTGTGGGAAGAACGCAGTTCGTTCTCGTACAGTGTAAGCGGTTAGATATCCCAACAGACGTCCACCATCTCGGCAGTTATTTATCAACCTCTTCAACCAGTTCCGTGAAAGTGGTAGTGTAACACCTAGACAACGCAACAGAGGGAAACAGATGACAAGGGAAGAAGGGGAGATTAATGTTCTTGCTGCAACTGCAGTTGATCCGCAGGTTAGCTCCCGCGCAGTCGCACGAGGAAGGGCTTGCTTCAGGCAAGTGCCCTAGGCATTCTCCATCGAGAGCTGTATGGAAACGATTACGAGAATTGTGGTAACTTCTGTGCATTGGCACTAAGACAGGGTACTCAAGGTGTATCAGGCATCTTGTTTACTGAATAAGCCACATTTACCAATCATGGCCAGGTAAACGGCCGAAATATGCACTATTGGTCTGCCGGCAACCCTCGTTGGCTTTGTCAGATGGAACGTGGAACGAAACTACTATGTTACGTTACGTGGGGAAGACATTGAAATTTTGCTGGGGCGCAAATTTGCAACATCGAAAAGAGATTATTTGATTTAAACAAAAAAACCTCAAAATTTGTTGTTATTCTTCTGTTCCATAGAAGTAAAGAAACGTGTGATCACACTGGCCTCCACCACTCGAAGAATTACTTTGAGACAAATGCAAATGTTAACTGCTAGAACAGTTTCCAAAACATGACACTTTAGTAATTAGTTGTGCAGTGTTACTTATATAGTTCAGTTGATTTCTGTTACGTACCTTAGTTCGGTGTAACTCGGAGTAATCTGCTTCCTGCTGCTGCTGCTGCTGCTGAAGTAGTCGTTTCCTCGGTCCATTTCATCTGCTAACTGGATCAAGCTACGTGAATTCCATGAAAACATCCAGGTACCAAGTCGTTTTTATAGTGGTTTATTTATCACAAGCTGCACCATTTCTTCTTAGTGGAAGCCCATTCCAGATTACAGGCCACATAGTCACAATACTGTATTACAACAATTACATTATTGCACAGACATGCGACACAGTGGTTACGTCTCAAAATTGTCTCCAACTGATCATTCTTGAGTCTTGTCCTCCTTCTATTTATACGTTTGCTAACAATTAAGTCAACAAAACTACAGTGTAAATTTATGAAATTAACAATTGGAAGGTTAACATTTTTATGAGTAACTACCCACAATACCTTGCTTATTTTATGCTGAAACTGGCGAATACAATAGAAAAGACTTTTATGTAGGATATACATCATATTATATAAAATACTGAAAGATAACAATGCTAACCTAAATTTTCTTAATTATGGCTCCATTTGTAAATGCAAAATATTGCGAACATATATTGGACAAGTATGACCTACTAGTAACCAAATGAGGTAATACATTTTATGAGATTTAATGTATCACCGAAATAACTTATTAGATAACATTGGAATTACAGAACTTTCAAAACAGGAATGTAAAACAAAAGAGTTGTTTTATTTCAAACGTCTGCATACATGGAGTGTAAACGTGTGGTGCGGGATACTGAATCATCAGCTCATAGACCCGTTTTTCACGGAACACTGAATGCCCACAAGTATCGCAGCCTCCCTAACAGACCATCTTCTACAGATGCTAGAAGACTTTCCTCTGCAGACTAGGAGGAACCTTTGGTACCAACATTATGGCTCTCCAGTCCGTAATGCACGAAGTACTACAGAATGTCTTCTAACATTCTGCGTGGTGTCTGTTTGTTTTAAGTCGTGTCTCCCTACCACTTTTGCGCAACGACGCTCTGAGCATGTTTTTTAGGGAATTGACTAGTTTGAACCTGGGACCTGTTGCTGGTAAGGAGACGCCAGACAACACATGACATGTAGAGTTCAGAAGAGTTCAGTGAGACTAGCGATGATATAACCAAATACTTAATGATTTCAGCGTCAGCTCCACTGCACTCCCTGTAAAAGAATCTTAATACTAACTAAATTTAGTGGAAGGGGTTGAAGGCTTTCCTATTTTTAGTAATCTGGTAAAATAACGTCGAAAAAGCAGTTAAATTTACCATTGGAAATTTTATTCTACTCACAAAACATTGTTTATAAATTGCACTATTGATAAAAGAAAATATTTTTATAAAGGATGATAAAAACCAACTGGGTTCAACAAAAATGTGAACGAATATTCCCTGAGTGGGTTTCCAAGTTCTAAAATGGATCGAAGGATGACCTATGCCATATCACATCTATAATCTAGGTTTAAATTAAGTTTCACAAAAGAGAAAACTATCAAAATGGTCTACAGTGACCCTCAATTATCTTTAATTACTTATCTAACTTGTCGTAAATTACAGTGGCTGATGTGGCTTCTCAATAATTACACAGGGTGTTACAAAAAGGTACGGCCAAACTTTCAGGAAACATTCCTCACACACAAAGAAAGAAAATATGTTATGTGGACATGTGTCCGGAAACGCTTACTTTCCAAGTTAGAGCTCATTTTATTATTCTCTTCAAACGACATTAATCATGGAATGGAAACACACAGCAACAGAACGTAGCAGCGTGACTTCAAACACTTTGTTACAGGAAATGTTCAAAATGTCCTCCGTTAGCGAGGATACATGCATCCACCCTCCGTCGCATGGAATCCCTGATGCGCTGATGCAGCCCTGGAGAATGGCGTATTGTATCACAGCCGTCTACAATACGAGCACGAAGAGTCTCTACATTTGGTACCGGGGTTGCGTAGACAAGAGCTTTCAAATGCCCCCATAAATGAAAGTCAAGAGGGTTGAGGTCAGGAGAGCGTGGAGGCCATGGAATTGGTCCGCCTCTACCAATCCATCGGTCACCGAATCTGTTGTTGAGAAGCGTACGAACACTTCGACTGAAATGTGCAGGAGCTCCATCGTGCATGAACCACATGTTGTGCCGTACTTGCAAAGGCACATGTTCTAGCAGCACAGGCAGAATATCCTGTATGAAATCTTGGCGGTGAATTGAGGAAGTACAGTACATACTGAAGAAACTAAAATGAGCTCTAACATGGAAATTAAGCGTTTCCGGACACATGTCCACATAACATCTTTTCTTTATTTGCGTGTGATGAACGTTTCCTGAAAGTTTGGCTGTACCTTTTTGTAACACCCTGTATAACAGAAAAACCATCGCGTTTCAGATTTTAACTTACGTAGCAAATGTGAATACCATGAGCTTTAATTGACGATCGACACTAGTATTACGCAAAAAGGGGATGTAACAGATGAGACTTCTGCAGTTCTGAGTGAAGCCTTATGCGCTCAAAAATCGCGTGCGTTCATTACCTTGTCGGTGTTCGTCAGGGGGCGGTGGGCGGCACAGCTCCACGCACCTCGCCGTCTCGGAAGCAACTCTCTCCTAACTTCTCCTTACTACAATTTACCGAAGTTGGTTTAAAAAAAAAACTGTCTGGCTGTGTTTTCATCTGACCAATCAGGGTCTCAATGTTAACCTTAAGCTCTGCCTACAAAAATTCTGTCTATCCAATGAGAAACGTTATACTTTTCGTGGTGGGGCAATGTTTTTTAACGTTTGCAACGTAACAGAGACGCGAAAATTTCTCACTCTAAAACTTGCAGCTGGTGTGGCTCTTTTAGTGTTATCGTAAGATTTATACTGTTCTTCTGGAGGACTCTATCTTTTAACATGGGCGGGGGGGTGGTCCTGGTGGTTGGCTGGCGACGTGGGTGTCCATCCCTTATCGTAGGGCCTTCTAGCTGAACACAGTTCTGCTCTCGGCTTCTTCTCTCGTTTCTTCCCTCGGAACTGCGTCTGTTTCACGGTGGGAAGGTATGACATGCATTTAGGCGTTCTTGTGTTAGTCTGTGGTATTCCATTTGCTCACTGGTTGATCGTATTACTTCGGTTAATTTAATGTCAGGATTTATTCGGGGCTATGTGACATACTACCGGATTTGCTTATCATGTCAGGGTTTTCATGGAAGGTGTTGGATTTGCCTGACACCTTACAGTCTTCACAAATTGTCTCCGAATCGTTGGATACGGAGGACATGTACCTTGGCTGGTCCGCTCCGCAGATTTGAGGACTACAGACTTTTTTCTTTAGGGAACGCTGAACGACCTTTTCTACAAGGACATACCAATTACATCAGATGATATACGACAACGTATCATTGCAGCCTGCACGGACATCTCCGCTGAAATGTTAGTAGCCGCTCCTGGTGCTAATTTTGAACACAACCTGTAATCGTCATTTGTCTCGTTATTGGTCAGAATCGAAATAATTAGTGTATGCATTTGAGTTGTTCTCTCGCGTACGCTATCACAAATTCTGTACAAGTGTCAGTGTGGGAACTTTTCAAAATAGGATATCTCGTAAACGACTCGCACTACAATCCTGCAACAAACACCACTGAAATTCTAATTTACGTTACTTTTAGTTTGTTGATGTCAATGGACATTGTTCGATTTTTTTAAAAAGTGTATGCCTGCGCAAAAAATGCTTTCTGAGTGTTATTCTACTCTGTTGATTGGCTAACGATACGAGCCCCTGAGTACCAATCCATTCTTTGAATACCGCACATTACTAGCACTTTCTATTGCTGCAATATTTGCGGTGCAAGTTTTAGGTGATTCGCTCTAAAGAGAAAAAGGAACTTGAATAACTTTTATTTTTACACATTCTGCTCTTAAATTCACGATAAGTACTCTATTAGAGCTTCCTGCAGTTTAATTTTGGCAAAAATTGTGTATCATGTGTTCAGGTTTGCTAGACGAAGCAAAAACATTACAGACTGCTATTCTAAGTTGAGAAAATTCCGATTTAAAGGCTTGCCTTGGAACTAGTTCAGTTATTAAAAACAGGTGATGTATGAGCGTCTGGGATGCTCTGGCTTTCTGGAGCAATGATGTAGATAAAAATCCTCATCCGACCCGCCGTACTAGTTGACGCTCCATAAAAACGACTATAGTATGAGTAGGTTTTTAACATCATACCAGAAGTTTCAGTGCAGTCGCTTATGTGTAAACAGAAATAAGATGCATCAATATTTATCTACAGAGAGTTACTATACCGGTAAAACGACTATCTGTATCATTAAATTGTTACAGAAAGAACACTGGCATAGTATTTCATTGTTACTGTACGACCAAGACTATTTTTATCGAGTGCGTCAGTGATATTTTGATTATGATCGTAAGGAGTATGAGTTAGGTATTTTGGTAGATGTAGTATGAGGAGGGTGCTTGTAATGAGTTGCATGGTCACTACTCCTAACTCTTTCATCAACCGAGATATACACGGTGTCCAACAGAGAACTGTCTGGTTTTCAAATTAAATAACAAGAAGACAACTGTCGACAGAAGAATGAAACACACGGTACATTTATTGTGAAAGGTAGAAAATTTATACAAAAGTTTCTAAGTAGTTGTTGCAGAAGCTTGCAGATGCACAGAGCCCATAAATATTACTCCAAAGTTCAGAGGGATCAGTTACAATGTTGAGACGACAAACGAGATGTGTGTACCGAAGAAAGATGTTGAAATCATCTATTCCACTGAACAAGGTTTGTTTCTGATGCTGGATTATCACAGGTCAGCAACAAGACCTCAGTTTTCAAGAACAACTTAATGTTCCAAAAGGCCAACTGAATTTATTAGTGAAATTGTGGCCACGTTTCCTGGATTTATTTAGCAACATCCGAGGAAACGCGTCTTAACGAATGTTCTAGCACGCGTAATACACTGAGAAACACTCTACACATGTTTTCATTCAAAATTCAAAGTCACCCAAAGTCTACATCTACATCTACATCTACATTTATACTCCGCAAGCCACGCAACGGTGTGTGGCGGAAGGCACTTTACGTGCCACTGTCATTACCTCCCTTTCCTGTTCCAGTCGCGTATGGTTCGCGGGAAGAACGACTGTCTGAAAGCCTCCGTGCTTTACATTCGTGATCTCCTCGGGAGGTATAAGTAGGAGGAAGCAATATATTCGATACCTCATCCAGAAACGCACCCTCTCCAAACCTGGCGAGCAAGCTACACCGCGATGCAGAGCGCCTCTCTTGCAAAGTCTGCCACTTGAGTTTGCTAAACATCTCCGTAACGCTATCACGGTTACCAAATAACCCTGTGACGAAACGCGCCGCTCTTCTCTGGATCTTCTCTATCTTCTCCGTCAACCCGATCTGGTACGGATCCCACACTGATGAGCAATACTCAAGTATAGGTCGAACGGGTGTTATGTAAGCCACCTCCTATGTTGATGGACTACATTTTCTAAGCACTCTCCCAATGAATCTCAACCTGGTACCCGCCTTACCCAAAATTCATTTTATATGATCATTCCACTTCAAATCGTTCCGCACGCATACCCCCAGATGTTTTACAGAAGTAACTGCTAGCAGTGTTTGTTCCGCTATCATATAATCATACAATAAAGGATCCTTCTCTCTATATACTTGCAATACATTACATGTGCCTATGTTAAGGGTCAATTTCCACTCCCTGCACCAAGTGTCTATCCGCTGCAGATCTTCCTGCATATCGCTACAATTTTCTAATGCTGCAACTTCTCTGTATACTACAGCATCATCCGCGAAAAGCCGCATGGAACTTCCGACACTATCTACTAGGTCATTTATATATATCGTGAAAAGCAATGGTCCCATAACACTCCCCTGTGGCACGCCAGAGGTTACTTTAACGTCTGTAGACGTCTCTCCATTGATAACAACACGCTGTGTTCTGTTTGCTAAAAGCTCTTCAATGCAGCCACACAGCTGGTCTGACACTCCGCAGGCTCTTACTTTGTTCATCAGGCGACAGTCACCAGGCCATAGTTGCACCTATGCGACATATGTGGCTGACGTTGCGAAGAATGTTCAATAATGAAGCGTTTGATGCTGGCTGCATCTGGTTCACACATGAAGCAAATCTGCACCTAAATGGATTCGTGAATAAGTAACACTGGCGGTTTTGGGGTTCCGAAAATCCCCAGTTGTGTGAAACGAAACCACTGTATAGTCCCAAAGTTGCTTTTTGGGTTGCGCTATGCAGCAGACTCATTATTGGCACATTTTACACGCGAGTATCGATAATTAGTGACGCTGCCTTGTCATTTTGGATCTGTTAATCGTAAAACAGAAGCTTTGAAGGACAGGCCAGACACCGATTGGTTCATGCAACATGGTGTCTGAACACATCACCCTGACAAGGTTTTGATTTTATCCATACTGGATGAGAGGTTGTGGTTGTGAATGTCAATGTCAAAAAATATATCGGCTCAACCACTTACTTGTTTATAGTGTAAAACACTAAGATTGACGCGTTTCGGAAGTCAAACTTCCATCATCAAAATAATAAAAAGTAAAAGAACCTGTTAAAACTCGCTAAAATGGAACACGCACCAGCCACAATAAAATTGATAATAGAATTAAAACATCAAGGGAAGTAGCCACGATGTTTTAATTTTATTATCGATTGAGCCGATATATTTTTTAACATTGACCCTGACAAGGTGTTTTGCTTTCTTGAAGAATATTGCGGGAACATAGCTGTTGCTTTGGATTATCCCTAATTTATCGGCGCAGGCTTACATTGTCGTCAGCATTCACACGTTCTGACTCTTTGTAACTACTTTCTTGACGGGGACGCTGAAAGGCACTGTCTGCCGGAACCATCCCAGCACCATGAACGAGTTCGAATCGTCCACCAGTGAGGCGACTGAATCTTTTCCTTTGGGACAACTACAGTATGTGGTGTCCGCCTGCTTAGCAGGGTGGTACCGTGCTCGCCTTCCATGCAAGCGGGCCCGGGTTCGATTCTCGGTCGGGTTGGAGATTTTCTCCGCTCAGGGACTGGGTGTCGTGTTGTCCTCATCACCATTTCATCCTCATGACCGGCGTTCAAGTCGCCCAATGTGGCGTCGAATGAAATAAGTCTTGCACATCACAATATGTGGTGACAAATTTCATTCTTCGTTCGCCGCCACCTCTTTACTGCGAGTGGTGGAAATTAAAAAAAAAATAGTGTCGTGACTGCAAATATTGCTTGCTGAGGACAAGTATATTATTTATGCACTCCGATAGGAACTGTAGTGGGTACAGCGTCATGTGGTCGCAGCTTTTGTAGCTGCTACTTCGAAACGTCTGTATAAATTCACAACAGTTTGGTAAATCCTTCTATCGATCTTTGGTTTACGTGTTGAATAATTTTAAAATTGCGAAGCCTTTTGTTGGACACCCTGTGGGTTTTTTAACGTAACTGGATAGCTCTTTGAAGTTGTCAGACACTTATATTTACAGAAATAGTAGATGACTAACTCTGTCTTGCAAACAGGAAAAACATCTTAGTAATAATCTAACCTTTCTTCTTCTTAAAGTCTTTCGTGAAAGTCACCTTGCGTCTCAGCTTCAGCATATGTCTCAGACTCTTGGTGGTAAATAAAAGAAAAGAGAGAGAGAGAGAGAGAGAGAGAGAGAGAGAGAGAGAGAGAAAGAACTGTAGTTGTTACAGTGACTCGGCTGACGCAAGAATTTGCAGTATTAGTCACGTTTCAGAATTACGCGCCTCTTTGTGTACTATCATTTGACGGAAATCTCATCTCTGTGTCTTGAATTGATCATGAACTTAAATGGGTGTTACGTAACTCACCCTGCATAACAAAATGACAAAAACAAAAAAATGAATTGTACAATTCTGGCCATCGGCGTTCTATAGAATATTGAAATAGCAGCGACAGAGTTATTGTCTATAGATAAAATATTCCGATTACAATTATACATCTGCATCCATACATGCCGGAAACAAAGTAACGTTTTTAATATAGCATTCCCAAAGCGCAATGCTTCCCGTACCCGAAATTAAACGCTGGCTTGACAATCGGACAGTCGTACAATGCTGGGTTCTCGTTGTGAGCGCATATGGGAAAAGTTTGGGGTCACACACTGTCATAGTCTGTTTAGACACGGTTTCTTATACTGTGGATGCCCACGAGCAGTTCGAACATCTTTCAGGCAATCTAGAAAAAGGTGATTACGAACGAACTGCGAGATGTAAGAGGTGTGATTAAAAAATTTCGGAACATTGTCCACAAATTTTTCTAGGCTTACCTTTTACTCATTGTGCACGATCTCCTTCGAAATACTCTCCTCTACAACTGATACATCGCTCCCAACCTCGTTTCCACTTCCGGAAGCAGTCTTGGTACGCTTCTTGCTGTATCGTGCGAAGCGTCGTCTGAGAATTTTCTTATACCTCGTCTGTCGTTGCAAATCTTCGTCCTTTCAACAGGATTTGCAACTTTGGAAGTAAAAAAAGTCCGGAGGGCCCAGGTCTGGAAGGAACGGAGGATGAAGCAGCACAGTGATTTCGTTTTTTGTGCAATATTCACTCACCAGCAGGCATGATTTCGCGGCTGCATTATCGTGATACAAGAGCCATGAATTGTCTCGTCACATTTCAGGCCATTTCCTTCTCACATTTTCTCGCCAATGTCGCAAGACGTCCCGACAGTACCAACGATTAACGGTTTGTCACTGTGGCACGAATTCATGATGAACTAATCCGTCAAAGTCAAAGAAAACTATCAGCATGGCTTTCACATTTGACCTGACCTGGTGTTGGAGAACCTTTCCCTACTCACTGTGAAGATTGAAACTTGGTGTAAATATAACCGCAGATACGCGTCTCATTACCAGTTATGATTCTCTTAAGGAACATCTCATTCTCTTTTGCGCGATCCAAAAGTTCTTCACAGACAGCGAGGCGAAGATCTTCCTGGTCTTGACTCATGAGTCGTGGGACGAACTTGGCCGGCAACACGATGCATTCCAAGGTGCTGTGTCTGGATTTTATGACATACGCTACTAGTCATTAAAATTGCTACAGTAAGAAGAAATGCAGATGATAAACGGGTATTTATTGGACAAATATATTATACTAGAACTGACATGTGATTACATTTTCACACAATTTGGGTGCATAGATCCTGAGAAATCAGTACCCAGAACAACAACCTCTGGCCTTGATACGCCTGGGCATTGAGTCAAACACAGCTTGGATGGCGTGTACAGGTACAGCTGCCCATGGAGCTTCAACACGATACCACAGTTAATCAAGAGTAGTGACTGGCGTATTGTGACGAGCCAGTTGCTCGGCCACCATTGACCAGACGTTTTCAATTGGTGAGAGATCTGGAGAATGTGCTGGCCAGGGCAGCGGTCGAACATTTTCTTTATCCAGAAAGACCAGTACAGGACCTGCAACATGCGGTCGTGTATTATCCTGCTGAAATGTACGGTTTCGCAGGGATCGAATGAAGGGTAGAGTCACGGGTCGTAACACATCTGAAATGTAACGTCCACCGTTCAAAGTGCCGTCAATGCGAACAAGAGGTGACCGAGACGTCTAACCAATGGCACCCCATACCACCATGCCGGGTGATCCGCCAGTATGGCGATGACGAATACACGCTTCCAATGTGCGTTCACCGCGATATCCCCAAACACGGATGAGACCATGATGATGCTGTAAACAGAACCTGGAATCATCCGAAAAAATGGCGTTTTGACATTAGTGCACCCATGATCGTCGTTGAGTACACCATCGCAGGCGCTCCTGTCTGTGATGCATCGTCAAGGGTAACCGCAGCCATGGTCTCCGAGCTGATAGTCCATGTTGGTGCAAACGTCGTCGAACTGTTCGTGCAGATGGTGGTTGTCTTGCAAACGTCCCCATCTGTTGACTCAGGGATCGAGACGTGGCTGCACGATCCGTTACAGCCATGCGGATATGGTGCCTCTCGACTGCTAGTGATACGAGGCCGTTGGGATCCAGCACGGCGTTCCGTACTACCCTCCTGAACCCACCGATTCCAAATTCTGCTAACAGTCATTGGATCTCGACCAACGCGAGCAGCAATGTCGCGATACGATAAACCGCAATCGCGATGGGCTACAATCCGACCATTATCAAAGTCGGAAACTTGATGGTACGCATTTCTCCTCCTTACAAGAGGCATCACAACAACGTTTCACCAGGCAACGCCGGTCAACTGCTGTTTGTGTATGAGAAATCGGTTGGAAACTTTCCTCTTGTCAGCTTGTTGTAGGTGTCGCCACCGGCGCCAAGCTTGTGTGAAAGCTCTGAAAAGCTAATCATTTGCATATCACAGCATCTTCTTCCTGTCGGTTAAATTTCGCGTCTGTAGCACGTCATCTTCGTGGTGTAGCAATTTTAATGGCCAGTAGTGTAATCCAATTGAAATGTTATATTCTTCTGCAATCTCTCGGGCAGTTCGTCTCTGATTGGAACGCACAATGTCGTTGACCTTCCTGACGTGAGCGTCGTCGCAGGACGTCGAAGGGCGTCCTGGACGTGGGTAATTTTGTAACTTCCGCCCAGCTATTTTTAAACCGTGTGAACCGTCCGAAACACCGAGTAGGTGTAAGAACTCATCACTGTTGGCATCCTGCATCATTTGACGTTTCTCTGTAAAAGGTTTCCTTGAGTTTCAAGCAAAATTTAATGCAGACGTGTTACTCGTCTAAATCTGCCATCTCGGAATTCCCAAAATGTGCGACACAACGTTCTACTCAACACAGCCCTGAACAATAGCTAACAGACACACAACAATGAGACATCCGGCAGTTACATAGTAAACATAGGCGTGTCCAGGGATGCCAACTCCAACACACCATTCGCGCGAAATTACGGATGTTCCGGAATTTTTTGAACAGACGTCGTATTAAGGTCAGTGGCAGCATAATAGATCACCCCTGTTTCTTTATTATCATTGATAACCGATCAGTGATTCATAGTAAATGCGGTCTTTCTCTTCCGTAACTCCGAAAGGAACCGCTCGATAGCGAAAATTTCAAATTTTGCGGACCATGGTCTGTAAACTGTCTTCCACTGCTCTTTGCCCTTGTGGAGGAAATAGGAGATTGCTCCACTTTGTAGGCGCGCTATCTGTTAAATAAATCACTGCCGGGAAATATGTTGGTTACCTCTCGGGCGTGTAGGTCGTCGGCAACACTGGCGGATTTGCATATAGGGACGCCACCAAAAAGGGGGGCGGCATATTTTGCTCTGTACTCTATTTAATCTTTTAAGTTTCAAAATAACTGCACTTACAAACGTCAATAATTTTTAATATTGTTAAACAACTTTCTAGTTTAAATAAGCCTTAAGAACGAAATTCGACAACATAAGCTTTGACATATACATAGTTTACTTGGTGACAGAATGGAAATTTAACGTTGGGTTTCTGTCTGGTATCATATTCATCATTGTTCAAAATATTTTGAAGTAAGCTGTCAGGACAGCAATCTATAATACAATGTTTGAAATGTTATCATTCCGAGAATGTTGTTGGCTTCTTAATCATCCTACCATATTTCCCCCGTGAAAATACCGGGATCCCCGAGAAGCTGTGATAAACTGATCAGCAGTTTCTTAAATCCTGTAAATGTGTGGGTCTCAGTAAGTAAAACCTGACTCTACTTACATTACTTGTAGCAATTACGGGGAAGTATCAAGTCAACCCTCCATTACTGTAATTAATGTGAGAGCTCTGTGGTCTTCAATATCTGAGCTTTGATTGAATGACACCCGTTCAACAAAACATGTTGATACTGGGAATGTTTTACATTTTTAAACACATGTTTATATGAAAAGAAAATATGCAGACTATCTAATAATTTGTGAAATACACTTCACAACAGTTAAAAATTTTTATTTATTTACTTATTTGCTTTTTTTGGCGAAAAA
Organism: Schistocerca piceifrons; assembly: GCF_021461385.2. NCBI lineage: Eukaryota > Metazoa > Arthropoda > Insecta > Orthoptera > Acrididae > Schistocerca > Schistocerca piceifrons. The sequence goes on from NC_060143.1 coordinate 553,343,667, forward strand.
AGAAGAAGAAACCAACTTTCGTGTGTCTCATTTATTGCGCTGCAGCCAACACGATATCAAACTTCCCACTGTGTGCAATCGAATAGTACGTGGGATTGCAAATTTTGTATTAAATTTCTTAATTAAGCTTTTTTCTTCGAGGAAAGGTTATTTTTATTTTGTGTTGGAACAAAAGGTGCATTTGCGTGCAGACATAGCAGCAGTGTTCACACAAATGGCAACACACCACATCAACTGTCAACAACACTACCTAAACTTTGTAGTCCTCTCTTCTCTGCCCACAGAAACCACTAAAATGTAAGTGGGATGAGAGTCGACCCAGCACACCTCACTGCAAGAAACCGCGAAAATTATTTGCTTTTTAAACTCGAAAGACAGTGTCAAAAATATTCAGAACATATTTGCGTCCCAGCTAAAATTCCTGCGACGCGGGAAACAGTAGCCAAAAATGGATTGAGCCGTTTACTTTACGAGACGAATTATCATAATTGAAATAAAACAGACCAATTATTTCTCTATAATAGTAGATTATACTGCGAAAAATTTCATATATTGATCAATTATCTTTCATATTGAGATATGCGAACGAGAATGGTGAACCTGTTGAACGTTTCCTTCTGTTTTTACCAAACCTGGGACACAAGTCCGAAAACTTAGCTGAGGCCATACTAAAAGTCCCGTCTACAAATTACATTGATATTACTGACTGTAGAGGCCAGTCATATGACAACGCAAGCAATATGTCAGGAACCTACACTGGTTTGCAGGCACGCATTAAAGAACGAAATCCGAAAGCGCATTGTGTGCCTTGTGCAGCACATTCTTTGAATTTAGTCGGCACTAGCGCTGCAAGCTGTTGTCGGGAAGCACGTTCAATTTTCGATGTAGTGCAAAACCATTATAATTTTTTCTCTGCTTCTACACTGCGCTGGAATAAACTTCTTTCTTTCATGAAACCACTAAGCAAAATCGTAAAAAGTTTATCAAAAACACGTTGGTCAGCAAGAGAGGAAGTGTGTGTAAGTGTATATGAAAACAGGGAGAGCGTTATCAATGCCCCCACACATACTGCCAATGATACGTTTGAAAAACCATTTGTGCCAAATGAGATTTCGGCTTTATTGAATCAACTCAGGAGACTAGAAACAGTATTCATGAAGACAGTTTGGAAGGACATACTCCAGAGATTTAATAGTGTAAATATGAAATTGCAAAGTGTAAATATTGATACTAAAATAGTGAATGAATTATATGAATCACTTGTAGGATTTATTGCATCTATTCGTGGCATGTTCGACTATTATGAAAACAAATATATGGAGATTGCGACTGATATAGACTATGAACGCACCTACAAAACATCACAAAAACGCGAACTTCATGATAACGAAGAAGCGGACTCTCAAGAAGTTTTTCTGACTGGAAAGGAAAAATTTAGAGTCGAAACATTTCTCCCAGTACTCGACAACTTGTACAGCGAATTCGTGAGGAGGAAGGGAAGCTATAGAACACTGTTGGACTCCTTCACAGTTTTCAGTAACCTTAAGAACAGTTCACCTGACGATATTGCGGAACGTGCAACGAAACTCCGCGCGTCATATGACACAGATTTAGAGCCTTACTTCCCTAGTGAATGGGTACATTTAGCGGAACTTTTGAAATCTTCTGAGATTAGTGATACACCAGTCGAAATGAGTAAATTTTTACGAAAAGCGAGGTTACAGTCCGTGTTTCCGAATGTTGATATTGCTCTTAGAATATTTCTATGTATGGTACTTACAAATTGTTCAGCAGAGCACTCGGTTTCGGCTCTTAAAAGACTGAAATCGTACCTACATTCTACTTTGTCTGGACGCCTTGTCTATTCTTCACAGCCAAGCCCACTTCCTAACTGATAACCGTCTGAACTATGAAGACGTGATCAACGAGTTTTCTGCCGTCAAAGCCCGACGCAAATTTTGCTGACTGGCGAGTTTGTTATTTATTCATATTAGTTTTAAAAATTTAAGGTTATAACATGATTTTTATTATAACTTACAGTACATTAATTGGGTTTACAAACTACGGATTACCTGTTTATTTTACAATTTTACAAACGCGGAACAAAACGTCTTTTACGTGCAGACGTGACCAAAGCGCCCGACAATACTAAACAATACGCGAATGACCCAGACCGCTCGGCGCTGATACTGTAGTATATTACAACTGATGCGTATTCTTGGCGTCTGCTGAATTGTATCGATATTGCGGAAATATACGTAAATAAATAATGTAGTTCAGTTCTGTCAATAATACGTAAAAGCTTTGCTAATACCGTCAGAAAGAGCGATGGTGAGAGCAGTAGCTGCAGTACAAAACTGTCCAGCCCTGACATGGATTAAAGGTATTGTGTACATTTATTATGCACCATCTAGCTACACAGACCGTAATGCTTTACACGTTAACTATTAGATTATAAAACAAATTTGATTTTTCCACACTAGTCTCTAAAATTATGTAATAGAAAATCCGGTTCTGTGTTTGTTCGTCTGTATTTAGTTATTAGTTCGTGCACCGAAATCTCTATTTCATTTTCACTTCTTACGCTTTCCTATAGATTCAGGTATTAATACCGAACGTGTTTTTTTGTCTGCTACACATTCAAATAATTAGACCGTAAAACGACAGTTTAATTTTAAGTTTGAACGCATCTCTGAAAAAGTACGTATTAATCTCTAATGTATGACACGTTCGCTTCAGTTTTTAGAGCTAACACAACTTTTTTATTTTCATTTTCGACGGTTTCGTGTAAAAGAACATATTAAAAGTGAATGTACAACAAAAATCCGTTGCCTCCTACACGCTCTGCTGAATCTTTAGCGCATAAAAGATAAGTTATTTTCATTGTGTTCGTTCCTGTTGTCTTTCGACAGACGAATGTGTTAACATAATGCAGTTTTAAGTTTGTTTTATCCTCTGCCGTTCACCAAGTGCATGCAGTTTAGTTGAGCGCTACTAGACCGCTGACGCGTCCTTCAGAACAACGAATAGCAGAGTACGGAAACAGCTCACAGCGCTCCCGAATGCGCAAATATTTTTTTTGACGCCGACCTACATAGCGAGAAACGGTCACCAAGATAAAATAAGGGAAATCAGAGCTCGTACGGAAAGATATAGGTGTGCGTTAGTTCCGCGCGATATACGAGATTGGAATAATAGAGAATTGTGAAGGTAGTTCGATGAACGCTCTGCCAGTTACTTAAATGTGATTTGCAGAGTGTAGATGTATATGTAGATGTAGTTTCCTATCGATGCACGTGATACAGCGTCTGTTTTTGATTAGTTCATTCATAAGATAGGTATGTTGACTACATGACACTTTCGTTCATTTAAATGTTTTCAGGGTTTTCTGATGTATCTAGAATTTTTCTTTTGTGGAGGCCTTGTATTGCACATACTCAACAGTTGTAACGTTCCGTGCATTAGCGCCTATGAACTGAATCTTAATAATCAGGAACCTAACTAAAGATTCCGTGTTTTAGTTTCAATTCCATGCCAGTTGTAAAATTCATGTCCAAAACTGTGACTGCCTTAATCAGATTTCTGCCTTCATCAGGAATATTAATCAGTGCGAAGCCAAACTCCAAACAGTTTAACTGTTTCAAAACTACAGCCAGCAGGAACCTTTTCTACTGTTTGCATAGTTCGCAGGTAACGCAGGTAAGAAGGCGGACAAAAAATGCACATAAGAAAATTGCAATACATTACTTTGCCCAATACGATGTAGGCAAATTCGTAGCATTCGAAACAGCGTCCTGTCGTCTCGGAACGGATAAATACAGTTCCTTTACGATTTCAAGGAAATCTTGTACTATTCTTCCTGTCAAACAGTGAAGCATGTTCATGGAACGATGACGTAGGTAGATAGTGATCATGTACTCTTCTGCCCAAAGGAGACCACAAAGGCTCACTAATAATGAGGTCTTCCTCTGGTTGTCAGAGGAAGAACATTTACCCTGGGATGTACCTGATCAGCCAAAATGGTCACATCATCCTTGAAAGTAATGCGCCCTCGCAAAGTAACCGTGGAACCTGTGGAACATAGCGATATGACCCCCCAGATCATCACCGAACTCCGTCATGTTTGTTATTCATACGTAAACCCTCAGGTAGACGCAGGAAACCGTGTGAAAAAAGACTCATTCGGTGAAATGGCATTCTTCCATTGGTCCACCACGTTTTATGACTTCGGCACTGCGTTTCCCTGTTATGAGCATTTGCATGACTGATGAGTGATTTGGAATTTCAGCTCTTCATGCAGATCCCTGCTTACGGACCTCCCTTCGTTGGCTGTTTTGTTGTTGACAGTGTGCGTCAGGGTGGAATTCCTTGCTGCAGCGACTTTTTCAGCTGTCGTCCTCTTATTTTTTTGTCAAAGTCCTCTTTAATGAACGTCCGTCACGATTACTCGACACACCTCTCGTCCATGTTGTGACTTAGCGCACGATGTTTTTCCGCTTAGCCTGTATGCGGTATAAATCTTCCATATGGTGCCTCTTGAAAAGCCAAGAACCTCGGCTACCTTGGTCACGGAAGTGCCCACTATGCAATCAACCACAATTTGCCCACATTTAAATTCACTTAGCTCTGACGTAATGGACTCACAACTACACAGAACGGTGTTCTGACCACGACTGGCGCTTGCAACATATCGAGGGCGTTGCATAGGCACCGTTCGCGCACAAATACAACAGCACAGCCTGCGGGCTTGCCTAGCGTCTGCATTTACGTTCAAGCATGTATTTCTCCTGGTGTTTCCATAATTTTGTCCAACCCCAGTACGTAGTGGTGCGTAGTCCCCAAGAATACTTACCACTTATCAGATAACTGTCGACGGGGTCGTTTTCAGGGTGGTCCATTGATCGTGACCGGGTCAAATATCTCACGAAATAAGCGTTAAACGAAAAAACTAAAAAGGACGAAACTTGTCTAGCTTGAAGGGGAAAATCAGATGGCACTATGGTTGGCCCGCAAGATGGCGCTGCCATAGGTCAAACTGATATCAACTACGTTTTTTTAAATGGGTACCCCCATTTTTATTACATATTTTTGTAATACGTAAAGAAATATGAATGTTTTAGTCGACCAATTTTTTCGCTTTGTGATAGATGGCGCTGTAATAGTCACAAACATATGGCTCACAATTTTAGACGAACAGTTGGTAACAGGTAGGTTTTTTTAATTTAAAATACAGAACGCAGGTACGTTTGAACATTTTATTTCGGTTGTTCCAATGTGATACATGTACCTTTGTGAACTTCTCATTTCTGAGAACGCAAGCTGTTGCAGCGTGATTACCTGTAAATACCACTTTAATGCAATAAATACTCAAAATTATGTCCGTCAACCTCAATACATTTGGCAATAGGTGTAACGACATTCCTCTCAACAGCAAGTAGTTCGCCTTCCATAATGTTCGCACATGCATTGACAATGCGCTGACGCATGTTGTCAGGCGTTGTCGGTGGATCACGATAGCAAATATCCTTCATCTTTCCCCACAGAAAGAAATCCGGGGCCGTCAGACCCGGTGAACGTGCGGGCCGTGGTTTGGTGCTTCGACGACCAATCCACCTGTCACGAAATATGCTATTCAATACCGTTTCAACCGCACGCGAGCTATGTGCCGGACATCCATCATGTTGGAAGTACATAGCCATTCTCTCATGCAGTGAAACATATTGTAGTAAATCGGTAGAACATTACATAGGAAATCAGCATACATTGCACCACGTAGATTGCCATCGATAAACTGGGGGCCAGTTATCCCTCCTCCCATAATGCCGCACCATACATTAACCCGCCAAGGTCGCTGATGTTCCACTTGTCGCAGCCATCGTGGATTTTCCGTTGCCCAATAGTGCATATTATGCCGGTTTACGTTCGCTGCTAAATAGAACGCGTGCAAAAAAATCTGTTATCGTCCCGTAATTTCTCTTGTGGCCAGTGGCAGAACTGTACACGAGGTTCAAAGTCGTCGCCATGCAATTCCTGGTGCATTGAAATGTGGTACGGGTGCAATCGATGTTGACGTAGCATTCTCAGTACCGACGATTTTGAGATTCCCGATTCTCGCGCAATTTGTCTGCTACTGATGTGCGGATTAGCCACGACAGCAGCTAAAACACCTACTTGGGCATCATCATTTGTTGCAGGTCGTGGTTGACGTTTCACATGTGGCTTAACACTTCCTGTTTCCCTAAATAACGTAACTATCCGGCGAACGGTCCGGACACTTGGATGATGTCGTCCAGGATACCGAGCAGCAAACATAGCACACGCCCGATGGGCATTTTGATCACAATAGTCACACATCAACACTATATCGACCTTTTCCGCAATTGGTAAACGGTCCATTTCAAGACGGGTAATGTATCACGAGGCAAATACCGTCCGCACTGGCGGAATGTTACGTGATACCACGTACTTATACGTTTGTGGCTATTACAGCGCCATCTATCACAAATCGAAAAAAGTGGTCCAACTGAAACATTCATATTTCTCTACGTACTACGCGAATATGTAAAAAGAAATGGGGGTTCCTATAAAAAAGAACGCATTTGATATCCATTTGACCTATGGCAGCGCCATCTAGTGGGCCAACCATAGCGCCATCTGGTTTCCCCCTTCAAGCTAGACGAGTTTCGTTCTTTGTCATTTTTTCGTTTGATGCTTATTTCGCGAGATATTTGGCCCAGTCACGATTAATGGACCACCCTGCATATTTCAAGTTTTGTATGGACGCGTGTTGGGTATCAGAGAGAGACAGGCATGCCCTTCGCTCTTGCTCTACTCGCAAAGAAGTTCAGTTATACGTTCACGAATCAGATTACGAAATTTCTAGAAGTAAATCTGATCCGAAGTTTCACCCCAAGCATTTATGCCCCACATATCTTTCCGTTGTGCAAAGTAACCTCTCGCTACTGCTGGATGTATTTACAAAATGTAGTCAGACCGCGTTATAATTTGCTTCTTGGGTGAAATTTTTGTATAAAAGGGGCCAAATGTACTCAGAAATTAAAAAAGGATAGGCGGTTTATGCATCATAAAAGGGCGAAGGACACACGTGAAACCACCACAAGTTTCCACATTGTAAAATGGAACTTATTTTCTTCTATGGGATCTCGCTAATTCCACCTCGTTGTTGTCATACGCTACCTTCAGGTAGCTCATGGCTCCACGTTCTAATATGAGACCTCTATTCTCTCAACAGACTATACTGATCAGTGAGGATAATTCACTCCCAAGAACTCCACCCCACAGGGCCGAATGCTGCCATTCAACCCTCTCGAGAGTTGCCGACTAATTCGGCTAATTAGCGAGCTCTAAAGCGCTTTGCGAAAGCCATCCATATACTTTGCGGCCACAATTCTTTTAGGAGGATTGGGAAAAGACTGGCCGATCGCATCCAGACTGGAGAACTTCTTCTCCCCCCGATGTACTGATTCTGGCGGACGCAATGGCTACCTGGCGAGTACGTAGACTCAGCCCGGAAGTTATACAGAGTGTTTCCGTAAGACAAAGAGAATGCTCCACTCAACAATTTGAGGTGTGGTCCCTGGGGTCGGAGAAGCCACCTTAAGGAGAAATGGAATTAACCGTGTCTACCGCTTTGTCTAGCGGGATTGTGTTCCAGCTTATTTAGAACTAACACGAGTACAAGTTTGCACGTAATGTGTTGTTTATTTACGTGTACTTTATTTTCTGCAAGGAAACGATCCTCGTTGCTAGGAGGTCTGAATGGCCACCTGTACTTGAGGCTCGTGCAAAGATTTCTACTGAGTTGTTCGAGAACGTACGCTTGGTTGTGCGTGAGAGGATGTGGATACAATATCATGGTGCAACACGTCGCTTCAGTGTGGAGGTCCGCAACCATTTCAATGCTGTATTTCCTGTTCGCTGGATTGAAAGAGGAGGTCCTGAAACTTTCCTGGCAGATTAAAACTGTGTGCCGGACCGAGACTCGAACTCGGGACCTTTGCCTTTCGCGGGCAAGTGCTCTACCATCTGAGCTACCCCAGCACGACCCACACCCCGTCCTCACTTCTGCCAGTATCTCGTCTCCTACCTTACAAACTTAACAGAAGCTCTCCCGCGAAAGGCAAAGGTCCGGAGTTCGAGTCTCGGTCCGGCACACAGTTTTCATCTGCCAGGAAAGTTTCATATCAGCGCACACTCCGCTGAAGAGTGAAAATCTCATTCTGGAAACATCTCCAAGGCTGTGGCTAAGCCATGTCTCCGCAATATCCTTTCTTTCAGGAGTGCTAGTTCTGCAAGGTGCGCAGGAGAGCTTCTGTATAGTTTGGAAGGTAGGAGACGAGGTACTGGCAGTAGTAAAGCTGCGAGGACGGGGCGTGGGTCGTGCTTGGGTAGCTCAGATGGTAGAGCACTTTCCCGCAAAAGGGAAAGGTCGCGAGTTCGAGTCTCGGTCCGGCACACAGTTTTAATGGTTCAAATGGTTCAAATAGCTCTGAGCACTATGGGACTCAACTGGTGTGGTCATAAGTTCCCTAGAACTTGAACTACTTAAACCTAACTAACCTAAGGACATCACACACATCCATGCCCGAGGCAGGATTCGAACCTGCCACCGTAGCGGTCGTGCGGTTCCAGACTGTAGCGCCTTTAACCGCTCGGCAGTTTTAATCTGCCACGACAGTTTCATATCAGCGCACACTCCTCTGTAGAGTGAAAATCTCATTCTGGAGAGGAGGTCCTGTTCCATGGCCTGTGAGGTCATCTAACCTGAGTCTCCTTGATTGTTAGGTATGGAGATGTCCAAAGTCACTTGTGTTTGAGAACCCAGTGGATACCCAGATGGAATTAGTTGCCAGATTTGTAGCTGCCTGTGATCTGATTCGAAACACACCAGAGGTATTTGTGAGGGTGCGTCAAAATCTTGTTCGCCGATGTAAAGCTTGCGTTGAGGTTGATGACCACCAGTTACAGCACATTTTGTAAGATGCAATACAAATGGTATGTTCATTGCGTCAGTGATGGTATTTGCAGTTAACTGTAAATAATGTAAATAAAAAGTACACTGTAACGTGATTTTACTCCTATTATCTCGTTAAGCTGGCTTCTCCAAGTTCCCTACCTCCAATTGTTCAGTGGAGCATCTTGTATGTCGTGTTAAATTTTTGCACGCTATAACAGAAACAAACTGTTTGTAACAAGCAGAAAATAATTGAGGACGTAGGTTGCAAATGTGGCTATTTGTGGCGGGCTGCATGAAACCAATCAGGAGACTGATGACAAAAAAAAAATTTTAATTCACCGGTCATATACCAGCTGTAAAAGGGTAAATGGGGCAATACTTTTGGCTATAAAATGTCAATGATGAACTTAAGGTTTCGGGAAACACTGTGTATGTGTATCTCCGTGCAAGAGCAGATAAACCAGTAGTGAACTGCAGATGGTCCATCATGTCCCTGTGTGACATTATGCCTCCTCCAAATGTGATAACTAAGCCGTGCTGCAGCTCGCGTTGGTGCTGTTTGTAGGTTTCCGCCCTCTGTTGGAGTCCAGACCGTATCGTTCAGTTGGCATGGTTGCGGTTGTTTGTCTTCTTCTCGTGTTGACTGGTGACACTTGGTTTCGCAAACGTTGCCTGTTCGCTAGTGGCAGCAGCGGCAGTTACCGATATGTAGTAACTATGGCTGTATCTTTGGGGCGATGTCGTGGTTCTTCCGGGTCGTGTGAGTGTGCACTTCGATTGGGGACTCAGGAGGTGCCAGGTCCGCACAGTGTGAGAAGACGCCGGGACCACTGGTGGCGCGCGTGGACTGCCGGTTCGAAGGCCTGTGGGCACGAGGGTGCACCACTTCGTCGTAGACCGGATCCTGCAAGCTTTAAGTTGTGTGCATTTGGATTCAAGTAGAGAAACCTCCACCATTGTGAGATCTTGTGATTCTCCATTGACTTGGGTTCGTGTTGCTGCTCATAGCGTTGCCGAGGCGAAGAGCAGCGAGTGGAGTGCTTGGGGAAGGTGGATCTGATTAGATTTCCTGGACTTCTAATTACTATTTATTGCGTTCAGTTTGTTACTATTTGTTAAGTTCAACCAGCGGTACTTTTCCTGCTTCGTGGCCACTAACGCCCAAGTTACCTGCTCTGGGGGTTAGTGTATGTAACGGCAGTGTACGTTTCCTCACCTTGCCGCTGCTGTCCGGTGAGGCGTGTAGTTTTGACAGCTTACATGATTTTAGGTTGGTTGGCGATTATTCCACTCTGGTGGTAGTGATTCCTTTCTCGTTCCGGGCGCTCTAAGCACAATATTCTGCGGACGGAGTCCAGACCACCGGTTCTGGCTTTGGCGTATTTTTACATCTTTGCATTTGGTTTATTGGACGTCAGGTAGACTCAGCAAGATTATCATTAGTCATTCGTTGGACTGCCACTAGCCTGAGTTACTATCTTGTGAAGTGAATGCATCTCTTAGCTGCCTATCTCATCGCTCTCGAAAGTGTTTTTTGCCAGACCTACTCAGAGGTCGATTCCCGGCGCACCATCTGTGACTGGCTCTTGTATTTTATTATTGTATTTGCTGTTTTATTGTATGTTTCTAAATTTTTTATATAACTGCCATTCTTGGCGTTACAGCAGGTTTAAATGGTAGTGCTACCAAGTTTATCGCCATTTTGTCTCACCCGTTTGGTGATCAGTTGTCTGTGTTTTTAAATTAACCTTTGCTATTGCATTGCTGTTTACAGTGTGTTTGTTAAATTTTTTATTGTTGCCGTTCTTGGCGTTAAAGGCCTTCAGCCATGACTGTGGTTACTTGCCTTAAAATTCTGATTGGGAACAGATTGACTTGTTTTTAAAACATTATTTGCTGTGTCTGTATTTTATGCCCATTTGGTAAATTGTACTGTTTTAAAATAAATGTTTGTAATTGCAAAAGGGAACCAATAGTAGCTGATTACTGCCCCGTCCACAATCGTAACCGAATCCTGCCTTCCTTGACTACCAGGTTTCAATAACTTTCAGACATATCCCTGAAAACATGTGGTGTGTGTCAGAGTAACAAAATGAACGAGACCGTTACGAAAGACTCTGAAAGTCTTTCGGAAAACTGGGCAAAATTTCAGCGAGAAGGCACAGCTGCGACTAGCGAAAATGAGTGGGAGAGTGCACCATTAGTCAATTAAAAGAGGGAATGGAAGATAGATGTGCAATTTGTTCACGCAAGGACAAACAATTTTAACCGGCCCAATGTGGGAAAGGATGACACGGCACTAAGAGCGCTTGTCAAAGACACACAGCTCTGAGCAGTCGTAGTTCACTGTAACAGTACAGTCTTTCCCAGGAGGTATAAAAGTAAATTAGAGATGCAAGGAGTCAGTGTACTGGGCTCTCTGTCCACTGTGAGCCACGTAGGTAGGTCGATACATCGCGCCCGACTCGCGACTATGTCTGTAGTGCTGCAATGTGAGGCTCTCTTCGGTTGGTTTAGAGCAGGCTGTGGCAGCGGGCGGGGAGAGATTTCTCGTGGTTGCCGTTGAAAGAGGATCGTTTGGCTACGAAGCACTCTGGACGAGGGGACTGCTTGGAGCTGGCTGGGCGAGTAAGGAGGAGCTGCGTGAACATGCCAAGGAGGACGTTTCTGCACCTGCGGCAACTCCTGTCTTCCAGATCACGCTGTCGGTGCTGGTTTATTCGGAGGGCGACAACTAGGTGGACAAGCTGGTGGAATCCTACAGCTGTCCAATATGGCGTTATCTGTGCTTGGTTTCGCTAAACGAAATCCAACGAATTTTTGAAATCAATACATGTATTCTCAGCTCAATATTTACGAGGCGTGTTTTTTAAGTAAGTACCGTTTTGACATTAATAAAAGATGTGCTAAGATATCTCAATAATATTATTTTTACATGAAAGCCTGTACCTTAATCTACCCACTGTCGCCATTACAGTCTGATTCTTCCTTCTTTACGTTGTGTACTGAGCGTTTAAGATGCCTCCGATAATCGTGAGTCCCGCCGACTGTGAAGTACGGGCTGTTGTAAGATTTCTTACTTCTAAAGGCCTAAAAGCGATCGATATTCGTCGTGAGATCTGTGCAGTTTACGGAGAAAACGTTATGAGGATGGAATGGTAAGAAAGTGCGTGAAAGCATTTAAAGACGGCCGCACAAATGTACATGTTGATCAACGTAGTCGGCGTCCTTCGGTCGTTAATGAAAGTTTGGTGCAGGAAGTGGACAATAAGGTGAGAGAAAACAGACGCTTTACGATTTCCTCCTTGCGGGATGACTGTCCTAATGTTTCTCGTAGTGTTTTGTATCGCATTGTGACAGAGCACTTGAATTACCGAAAATTGTGCGCACGTTGGGTACCGAAAATGTTGACGGATGTGTACAGAACCAAACATTTAGACAGTGCATTGACTTTCCTTGAGCGTTACCACAACGACGGTGATGATTTCTTAAGCCAAATTGTTAGGGCGGTGAAACATAGGTGGCCTACGTCACACCAGAATCAAAGCAACAGTCCGTGGAAGTTGAGCAAGAGCATCGTTTTGCTGCAAGACAATGCCCGTCCGCATGTGGCGAATCAGACCAAAGATCTCGTCACATCTTTTCGATGGGAAACTCTAGATCATCCTCCGTACAGCTCCGATCTTGCGCTCAATGACTACCATCTGTTCCTGCACTTCAAGAAGCGCCTGGGCGGTCAGCGTCTTCAAGAAGATGACGAAGTCAAAACAGTGGTGATGCAATGGTTAACAAGTCAGGCGGCAGACTTCTATGAGGAGGGTATTCAAAAACTGGTACAACGTTATGACAAGTGCCTCAATATTGACGGAAATTATGTAGAAAAGTAGATTAAGGTACAGGCTTTCATGTAAAAATAAAATTATTGAGATATCTTAGCAAGTCTTTTTTAAATTTCAGAACGGTACTTACTTAAAAAACACGCCTCGTATTTGGTAAACAAGCTACAAAAGTTCCTCATGATTAACATCAGGTATTTTTATCATTGCTTACAACCTACATGTGGATAGCATTCGCAAAAATTAGAAGTATCGGGTGTCTATGTGACGTGTCATATCAGCTCATTCTCAAAATTAATGACGCTTGGGTTTTACCCGAAATGCACTTACAGACATCCCTTTCTCCACCATTTTAACGGATGTGATGTCACAAAATGAACTATAAAATGTAACAGAATTAATTTGCCTGAAGGCTAGCTCTATTTTCACTTACATTAGTATTAAGAGACTTTTTCTCTTGCATATAAAAGTTGTTTAAAGATATATTAACTAGGTAGAAACCATGCTTTGAGACCCCTATTATATCCTAAAATCTGTCTCCCATCATGGAAAAATAAAATAAAGAAAACTCTGAAAAGGAGTGCCAGATGTCTTATGTTAAAGTAATTTTCACGCTGGTTTCAAAACTGCTCTTAGATTTCTCGAGCCTGTAATATTCCGAAAGTTATGGACGTTTCCATAATCTGATTTATATTTTAGTAATGTTAATTGAGCTGATGAGACTGGATTACAATTCTATGTGTAAAATGCTATCTTTGTCCTGCAGCATCTGCTGAATGAATGTTAGTTTTGAAAAACCATTATGCGACAGCTCCCTCCTCACATGTGCGATATAATATTGGAAGTAGCCAAGCGAATTCATCCTCATGATAACTTATTATTCTTCTATTATTTTTACCTGTTATGGATTCTGAATAAATGATAGCCAAATATGAGGCGAAACTAACTGGTTTCAACATTCGATGATTTCTTAGAACACACAATTTCGGAAGGACTGTTTGTACCAATGAAAAGAAATGGACATCTCTAAAAACATAAATCACGGAAGTTTGTATTGTTATTGTAAATATAATACTGCCATTAATCTGTATATTTAAAAAAATTTTTGTTCCGTAATAGTTCTGAAAAATTAAGAAAATGCTATAACGAGAGTAAGCTTTTGTTAAGTGTAGTTTATCTGTTTAAAATAACCTCTTTGTCGTAGGTGGAATAAATGTATTAAAACATATTTTGTAAATAATTATGTAATATTTCAAGTACAACTGTAGTTAAATATGTCAATTTTGTATGTATATGCTGTCATGCAACTGTAGATGGTTCATACTTAGGGTTTTTGTAAGCAGAAGTGTAAATTGAAAAGGTGTAGTGATCATAGGTAGAACGGAACTCCGTTCTGTAGTGGAATGGAAAAGGTGGTGTGGCGCGCGAGTGAGAATTGGCGGGCGAGTAGCATATAGTCGGTAGCTGCCCTGCAAATAGTGAACACGCATTACGTTGGTCAAGCACTAGAGGCCACGAATTTACCTGCAAAATTGGGTTTTCGGCCTCGGACGTGTTCTACATGATTGGCGCAGTACGGCAATAAATTAATAGCTCAGAAATTTGCAATTTTATTGTCGCCACCAAGAGGAAGACAGAGCTATGTACATCAAGAGCCGTTCCTGCGAAATGTTACTACGCAGCACCGCCTCACGCCACCTTCGACATCAGCAACAGGCAAAGTACTTTATTTAGAAGTGTATCACAGTATGAGCCATCCATCTTCAATCAGTGGAATGTAAGTGTTAAATGTACCTTTGTGTTTAACCGTGATTTTCCTATGTCATTTACCACAGTAGGGTCTTTGCCTAAACGAATTTATTCCGAGTATCCCGATGTTTATTGAAGCTTGAATAATAGTAAATTACTGGCAATAGTACTGTTTTGGTAGTGAATTCTGAAAATCATTATTAAATACTAAAGTATGCACGTATCAGTTTAAGGGCCACCGCTTTGCCTGACCATGAGGACAAGTTTGCAATAGTATTTCTGAAAGTAAAGTAACGTAATTGTTTAACTGCAACAATCTTAACAGTAATTGTTGATGTTGCTTCTCCATGTCAAAGAAAGCCAGACAAATATTGATGTTAGTAAAACGTTAACAAGTAACAGTCCTAAAGAAATGAAATTTAGTCGTGTTAAATAATCGTTTTGGTCATATGAATGATAGCTATGTGTTTAATATTTTTTTGTATCCTTGTTGAAACATATGTCTGTCTTCTTTAAATAATTACTGAAGTATAGTGATAAATTCCATAAGTAACAGAAAGTGTGATTAATAGTACTTACTGCCAAGTGACCACAGTAAGTGAAAGTAGTTATTTATTCAGTGTCGAAAACTGACTTCATCTTTTTGTGTAGACACTGTGCCCGATTTGGGCTGCCGGCCGTTTTATTAAGCTAAACAGTTTATTGTTATAACAGCCTTTGGCTGATAAAAGGTTCCCAAAAGTAATTATTCTCACTGCTTTTCCCCCAAACTGTATGGTTCGGAGAAAAATAGTTCGATACTTTACCATTGGGTTGAACACGATTAAAATCTCTTTCCGATAGTCGATGGTTTGAAGTGTTAGTGCTGTGTGATTTTGTGGTGGTGTTCCTGCCGCTACTTACTGCACATTTCTGACATTCCGAATCGCGGATCTTCCGTCTTTACAGTGGTAGACCTTAAATGTTCTGGTACTGTATTGACGAGAACGCGAAAGTACCGTTGCAAGTTGGATAACAGAAGAAATACTTCAGTTGATCGATGAAAGAAGGAAGCACAAGAATGTCCAAGGAAGTTCAGAAATATAGAAATGCAAATAATTAGATAATGCAGGGAAACTAAGACGAACTGGCTGCACGAAAAATGTGAAGAAATCGAAAACGAAATGATTGTCGAAAGGACTGAGTCAGCATATATGAAACTCAAAACAACCTTCGGTGAAACTGAAAGCAAGGGCGGTAACATTAAGACTCCAACGGGAATTCCACTGTTAAACGCAGAGGAGAGAGGGATAGGTGGAAAGGGTGCATTGAAGGCCTCTATGAGGGAAGATTTGTCTGACATTGTAGAAGAAGGAACAGATAGATCCAGTGTTAGAATCGGAATTTAAAAGAGGTTATGAAGACATAAAATCAAATGAGGGAGAAGGGATAGATAACATCAGAATTTCTAAAATTGTTGGCTGCAGTGGCAAAAAACGACTATTCATATTGGCGTATAAAAAGAATGAGACTGGCGACTTTCGGAAAAAACATCATCTACACAATTCCGAAGATTGCAAGAGCTGACAAGTGCGTGAGTTATCGCTCAATCAGTTTAACAACTCACGCATCCAAGTTGTTAACAAGGTGTAATTTACTGAAGAATGGAATAGAAAATTGAGGATGTGTTACATTCGGCGTTAGGAGAGGTAAAGACACCAAAGAGGCAGTTCTGACGTTCCGGTTGATAATGGAAGCAAGACTAAAGAAAAATCAAGAAACTTTCATAGGATTTGTCGACCTGGAAAAAGAGTTCGAGAATGTAAAATGGTGCAAGATGTTCGAAACTCTGAGGAAATTGGGAGATGGTTCAAATGGTTCTGAGCACTATGGGACTTAACTGCTGAGGTCAGCAGCCCCCTAGAACTTAGGACTACTTAAACCTAACTAACCTAAGGACATCACACACATCCATGTCCGAGGCTGGATTCGAACCTGCGACTGTAGCGCCTAGAACCGCTCGGCCACTCCGGCCGGTGAAGTTGGGAGAGATGGGTAATATACAGCATGTACAAGAGCCAAGAGGGAATAATAAGAGTAGGCCGCCAAGAACGAAGAGCTCGGATTAAAATGGGTGTAAGAGAGCAATGTAATCTTTCGCTCCTACTGTTCAATCTATACATGGAAGAAGCAATGGTGGAAATAAAAGAAAGGTTCAGGAGAGAAATTATAGCTGAAGGTGAACGGATATTAATGATACGATTCTCTGATGACATTGCTATCCCGAGTGGAAGTGAAGAAGAATTACATGATCTGCTGAACGGAACGGACGGTGTAATGAGTACAGAATATGGATTGAGAGTAAATCGAAGAAAGACTAAAGTAATGAGAAGTAGCAAGAATGAGAACAGGGAAAAACTTGACATCAGGATTGATAGTCACGAATTAGATGAAGTTAGGGAATTCTGCTACCTAGGCAGCAAAATAATCAGTGACGGACAGAGCAAGGAAGATATCAAAAGCAGACTAGCACTGGCAAAAAGGGCATTCCTGGCCAAGAGAAGTCTACTAGTATCAAACATACGCCTTAATTTGAGGAAGAAATTTCTGAGAATGTACTTTCGAAGCACAGCTTTGTATGGTAGTGAAACATGGACGGTGGGAAAACCGAAACAGAAGAGACTCGAGGCATTTGAGATGTGGTGCTATAGACGAATGTTGAAAATTAGGTGAACTGATAAGGTAAGGAATGAGGAGGTTCTGCACAGAATCAGAGAAGAAAGGAATATATGAAAAACACTGACAAAGAGAAGAGGCAGGGTGATAGGACGTCTGTGGAAACATCAGGGAATAACTTGGATGGCACTAGAGGGAACTTTAGAGGGTGAAAGCTATAGAGGAGGACAGAAACAGAAGCATGCTTAGCACCTGGGGACGCAGGGATCAAGCGATACTCTGAGATGAAAAGGTTGGCACAGGAGAGGAGCTGGTGGTGGGCCACATCAGACCTGTCAGAAGACTGATGACAGAAAAGCCTTGATGAGTCTATTATCACAGTCCCAGTGGAGTGGATAGTCCCTGGACTGAATTTCGATGGCCGCTCCAGTGGCACTGTCCCAGTATTTCGATGTTTGTTTTAAAATCCTGGTGGGTTTATGTTCCGTCGTGTAAGTCTCGGAGCGCGACCGCTACGGTCGCAGGTTCGAACCCTGCCTCGGGCATGGATGTGTGTGTTGTCCTTAGGTTAGTTAGGTTTAAGTAGTTCTAAGTCCTAGGGGACTTATAACCTCAGCAATTGCGTCCCATAGTGCTCAGAGCCATTTGACCCATTTTGTAAGTCTCGGACAAGCAGCGTTGTGCGACAGCAGACATTTTAGGAGTGTACCGCCAGGGTTCCAGACAGCGATCTCCTATGGTGCGCACTGTTTGCCCAGTATTCACTGCCTGACAAAGAAAGTGAGACAACCGGGTTGGAGGAGAAACAGAAATGAAACTTCACGGGTTGAGAGGGTTTGTGATTTAGTGATTATAAAACCGAGTCAAATTAACCACGAACTTGGCGGTATTAGCCCACTTATGAGTATGACGTTGCACCCATTCTGGCAGCGATGAAAGCACAGATTCTGGTGGGAAGAGCGTTATAGAGCCGCTGTGTCTTCTCCAGAGGCATGCTGTCCAACCACTGTGGTGACTGCTCCTTGATATCCTGGATATTGGCATTGGGATAGAGCTGACGTACGAGGTGCTCCCACACATGTTCTATCAAGAACAGATATGGGCATAGTGTTGGCCATGGAAGTATCTCGTCCTCGCACAGAAAATTCATAGAGACACATGCCATCTGTGGAGGAGCATTGTCCTCTTGAAATATGACACGACGATACTGGAGCATGGAGAGTAACACATGAGGCTGCAGGATGACCGTGACGTACCACTGTGTCGGCAGAGTACTCTGAATCACTACCAGCCGTGACGTGAAGTCATACGCAGGTAGTAACAACGCTGGGTTTCTCCAAAGCATTGGAAGAATGTGACCTCTCCCCCCAGATCGTCGTCGTACACCTGGACGATGGTAGTATAGGGCCGCGATTTATACCTGAATACGATGCGGTGCTATTCCTTAGCAATCTACGCTTCCCATTCACGGCATCTCTCAAAACTCAGTAGTCTGTGTTGTGGTGTTAATGGCAGTGCAACGAGCACGGTGTGAGTCTCCTGGTATTAGTCATCGACTTTCACCTGTGACATAACAATACTGTGCGATGCGACGCATTACGTGCGCGAACAAACACAGAAGAGAATACTAATGATATGATATTTTACCCCTACATTATGTTTTGAAACGTGGTGACAAAATGGTCTGTGGTTTAGCCTAAAGTCTAGCTCAGGCTAGGAGCTAACAACTCTAAGGGGCCCTACTTACTATATTGGGTTAAATGTTAGTTCTGAATACCGAACTGTTTTAGCTTCTGCAATTTTAGTATGGCCTGGGAGTATTGATTGTTTTACCACATTAGTAGCTAGCCTTATCTCCTAGGTACACGTGTCTCAGTAACAAAGTTAGTGCCGCGCGGAGTAGCCGCGCGGTTAGAGGCGCCATGTCACTAATCGTACGGCACCTCCCGCCGGAGGTTCGAGTCCTCCCTCGGCCATGGGTGTTAGTTAGTTTCAATAGTGTGTAATTCTAGGGACCGATGATCTCAGCAGTTTGGTCCCTTAGGAATTCACATACACACACACACACACACACAACAAAGTTTGTAACTAAGTGACTATGTGACACATGCCTTATCTTCGTACATCCGTATTTAAACTGGATGAAGGTGGACACAGCTGGTATGATTTTTATTAAAATGAAGTTCCTCGAGCTGTACTTAAGATTTTTTTATTTACTTCGCTACTAGTTTCGGCATTGCGTCAATGCCATCTTCAGGACCGTACACTTTGATGAAATCAGTTGTGTGTGGCTCAGTCTAGAAGTCCGTGGTGAGATCAACACGTGCTCCACATGGGTGTCGGGCAGTAACTGAGGAGTTTCCTTAAAAAAAAAAAAATGCCTTATCAGTCTTCTGTTCCCACACATGCTCATAACTAGTTCAGTAAAACGGTGAAAGTTGTGAGAATGGTTTCTTGAAATTACGGTTTGTATTAGATGCATTGAATTTATTATGTTTCGAGTTTAGACAGTAATGTCCCTGCGATGTCTAAAGAACATTTGTACCTCTGTAAAATTCGCACGATTTCGCGAACCCCTCTCCAGTGTCTTTCATTTTCAGTACAGTCGCCGCGAAACATTTTCTGTTTTCTTATTTCGTACGAAGACGCAAGTCAGCCGCATGCTTGCCCTGTTTCGGCGCACGATTATTCGCTTGGCTCTCGCTGCTCCATGGTTAATAGGCGCCCTCAGACTACACTGAGTGATTCACGCGCGCAGCCGCCGAAACCACACCCACTGTATCTCGGGGCAGCGCGTGCCACTTGGCTGCTGTGATCTGCCAGAGATGAGTAACAGCGGATTCGATACGACGGAACAGTATCGATATCTGTACCCTCACACAGTGTGATTCAGAGTTGGCAGATCCAACGAATGTGTGTCGAAATCTTCGTCTATATGCCCTTCCCGTTTTGATATTCAAAAACGAGATTTATTTAGTATAATCTTTGTTTACTGATGTGGCCACTTAATGCAACGAAAATAATGATTTATTTGAATCTAATCCGCGTCAGGCAAAACTTTAAAGTACACATTTATTTTTACAGTTACTCCTCCTTCATTCTGTGCTAATCCCATGCCTTTTACTACAGAGGAAGCAGTTAAACCGGAACTAGATCCTCTAGCGGCATTGGCTTTTCTTACGGAGCAGTAATAACTAGTCAGTGGGTGACGTCTAACAGCAAAGTTTACATTCATGTCGATTTTAAAGCATCTATCATGCTCACTGTAATGTAGATGCCTACCTTATTCCGTGTGAAGAAGAGCTACTGATTATGTTGTCACTGGTCACGTCTATTCTAAGAGAAATATAGCTGACCCTTTCCAGCAATTACCCTTCAATGCAGCATCAAAACGTTTTATTATAATCAGTATGCCTTTCAGGCTCTATTGATGTGACCGTCAACCATTTACTGTTACGTAGTGCTGTCGTAATATTTCAAAAATGATTACAGCAACGTACATAGAGGTGTCCACAAACTGAAGTGCAAGTAGACAATATTACATAGTCATAGGACCCACCCAGGAGCCGCACGTTGACAAAGAACCTTTTGACTGACTTAGAGAACTGGACTCAAACTGTTGACCATATACTAAGCAAAGATGATCTCCCGCATAAGCCAGTTCATTTCCCATTGATGCACAGTCTTCCTGCACATAATATTTGAAGGAGCTCTAAATTAGTATGTCATCTCTATGCCGCACTCTACATAGAGGGTGGCAATTACTGAACTATATGAAGTAAAGTCGTCATAACTTCTGGACGGTTCGTGTTAGGATGTTCGAACTGCATGGTTGGCTGCGGGGCGTGGTGGGAAATAGTATGCACTGTACGGTTTTGTTAGCGATGAATCCCACTTTCATTTCAATGGATTCACCAATAAGCAAAACTGGCGCATTTGGGGGACTGACAATCCACATTTCGCTATCAAGAAGTCTCTTCACCCTAGACGTGTCACTGTGTGGTGTGCAGTGTCCAGTCACGGAATAGTTGATGCGATATTCCTTAATGGCACGGTGATTACCGAATGGTATGTGAAGATTTTGGAAGGTGATTTCATCACCATTATTCAAAGTGACCCTAATTTCGAAAAGATGTGGTCCATGCAAGACGGAGCTTTACCCCATCGAAGCAGGAGAGTGATGTCCTGGAGGAGCACTTTGGGGACCGTATTCTGGCTCTGGGGTATCCAGAGACCGCTGGCACGGGCCTCAGTTGGTCGCCATGTTCTCCGAATCTGAACACATGCGATTTCTTACGTGCGTTCAAATGGCTCTGAGCACTATGGGACTTAACATCTTAGGTCATCAGTCCCATAGAACTTAGAACTAAATTAACCTAACTAACCTAAGGACATCACACACACCCATGCCCGAGGCAGGATTCGAACCTGCGACCGGAGCGGTAGCGCGGTTCCAAACTGTAGCGCCTAGAACCACTCGGCCACCCCGGCCGGCTCTTATGTGGGGTTGTATTAAATACAAGGTGCAGCAATAAACCCAAAACCATTGGGGACCTGAACACAGCCTGTATGGAGGCCATAGGCAGCATCGATGTTCCGACACTTCAGCAGATCATGCAGAATTTCGATATTCATCTGCGCAACATCATCGCCAATGATGGCAGGCATGTCAAACATGTCATAATCTAAATACGAATATCTGTAGTGAAGTTTTCGTGTTGAATAAAGTGTGTGCACACTGTAGTTTGTAACTGATAAACATTTTCTTTTTTGTTTTCATGTGGCTCAATAATTTGCCACCCTGAATGTATCATACTGTCCTTAATCAGCTTGAAGAAAAACTGGAATAAAATTTCAGGGCCCAGCTGTTTGCTACAGAACGTTTTGAAGCTAAAAACGTGGCCACATTAAGACAGCAAAACAATATTTAGTCCTGGTGGATGATGGGCAGTATGCTATCATTTAAGGGACTAGTATGTGAATGTTAAAATATCAACTTTTAAATTTTTCTCTGATCAGTTGTGCATCCTGATTTCGATCGGGAAGAATACGGTCACCACCTAACCATTAGCCACTGTATGTGCAGGTTTTCAGTGAATGACTGTGTGTGCCATTTGGATGACGCCACAGGTCAAAGCAGATGGGTGGTGCCAGTAGTTTCAGTGTTCCCCGGTGCGCTTTTCGTTGGCAGCCGCGCTGCGTCCCTCAGGTGCGAGCCCCGCCGCGTCCATTTGCGTCCGCGGCCACGTGCCGCGCCGCAGCCCACAGCCCGCCCTCTCTGTGTGACGTCATCGCCATCAGCGGCGGCCGCCATTTGTCCCGGCGGCGCTGCGGTGCCGCGCGGCTCTGCCAGCGACGTGGCCGCCAGCACGGTGCGGCCCACACTCTGCGGCTTTTGTTTATGTTTACAGGTGGCAGGTGGGACAAACACTGACCGCACACTCTTTTCCCTTGCCGCGCGTGTGGCAAATTCTTTTACAGTAAATGCTGCCCATATCTGAAAACAGGTGTTGCGGATATGAATACAAAGCTCGGTCCTCAGCTGAGGTGGGGGATGGCGGGCAGGATGTGTTCCTTCCTCCCCTACATTAAACTTGCCTTAAACATCATTTTTAATGTGCCACAAATGCCTACGATAATATGTGGCCAGTTTGAAATATGGTCGTTAGAGCTAAGTGGTCAACGTTCTGTGCATGCTCTCCAAGTATAGGATAGTTATTAAACTTTCAGTATTTCAGAGAGCCCCCATGACAAACAAGTGGTCGTGAGAAATGAAAGTTTGTGGAAACATTTGTAAGGACATGCGGAACACAAATAATGGATAACCAATAAAAAAATGCATGAGAGGGTAACATGTGTTATTTGCATTCCATATTTACACTTCAGGTTAGAAACATTGCTTAATGTGGCAACCATCTGTATCCGTGACAGCTGGACCCACACTAGAGATTGCAGGAGAGGGTACCCCACAAAAACCCGAATTGTTTTTAGAAAGCTATGTATTTTAACATTGTTTACAAAAAATTTTGTTTCCTTCAAAATACTCTCCATTGTAACTAATATAATGAATAGCCAAAGAAACTGGTATGCCTGACTAATATCGTGTAGGACCCCTATGAGCTTGCAGAAGTGCCGCAACATGACATGGCATGGACTCGACTAATGGCTGAAGTAGTGCTGGAGGGAACTGACACCACGAATGCTGCAGAGCTGTCCATAAATCCGTAAGAGTACGAGGAGGTGAAGATCTCTACTGAACAGCGTGTTGCAAGGCATCCCAGATATGCTCAATAATGTTCATGTCTGGGGAGTTTGGTGGCAAGTGGAAGTCTTCGAACTGAGAAAAGTGTTCATGGAGCCACTGTGTAGCAGTTATGGGCAGTTATGCACAACAATGCATGACCATTTGGCACATCACATCATCACAACTTAAGATTTCACTGCGTCGCATGGTTGGAAACAATTTGATCACCCTCCGTGTAGCACTCACGTAGTACCTGATGACCAAAACTTGTTCTTCCACTTAAAGAAGCACCTTGCCTGTAAGCGCTATAGGAAGATGATGATGTCAACGCGTCAGTGTAGCACTGGTTAAAAGGTCAAGGGGCAGGATTTCAGTAGCTCATCTTACGACACGGTAAGCGCCTTAATATAGATGTAAACTGTGTTGAAAAGTAGCTTAAAATACAAACTCTCATGTCAAAATAAAGTTGATATTAAATTATTTATGTTTTTCATTTATTAAAAAATAATAAAAAACTAAAACTAAACTCCGCTCGAACAGGCCATGAAGGCCCAACGGTACCACCGGCCGCCGTGTCATCCTTAGCTCACAGGCGTCACTGGATGCGGATATGCAGGGGATGTGGTCAGCACACCACTCTCCCGGCTGTATGTCAGTTTGCCAGACTGGAATTTTAAAACAATACTTACTTCAAATAAAAACGCAACTCACTTAATAATAAAATATATGAAACATTTTAATATAATGTTGACATCGATTAGTATATCTATTTGGTATAGATTTCACGCTTTTAGAATTCAGAGAAAAACGGTATTTGAAAAGCACTCGTCCAAAAATTTGAGAAGTAGGTCTACTTGTGCTATTTAATTGTTTTAAGGAGCCTAATAGCAAGATATCTGCCAAACTTAAAAACAAATGAAAATTTACTCTATATAAAATCGAAGTTTGCATTCACCAATGTGTTTTAAGAAATGTGACTCGTGACTATTTCCATGTGGCCCACCACATATCCCTCTCCTGAACTAACCTCTTCATTGTAGAGTAAAACTTGCACCCAGCGTCCTCAGATAAATGCTGGATGTACGAGTATTCCAATCTCTGTCTTTCCCTGTGATTTTTACCGTCTACAGCTCCCTCTAGTACCATGAACTTTTTTCCCTGATGTCTTAACACTTGTACCCGAATCCCATCCCTTCTTCTTGTTAGTGTTTTGCATACGTTCACTTCTTCGCCGATTCTGTGGTAAACCTCGTCATTCCGTAACTTATCAGTCCACCTAATTTTCAACATTCTTCTGTAGCACACATATCAAACTCTTCTATCCTCTTCCGTTCCGGTTTTCCCACGGTCCGCGATTAACTATCATAAAATGCTGTTCTCCGAACGTACCTTCTCAGAAATTTCTTCCTCAGATTAAGGCCTACGTTAGGCACGTAGTAGAATTCTCTTGGCCAGGAATTCCCTCTTTGCCTGTTCCTATCTGCTTTTTATTTGCTCCTTGCTTTGTCCATCATCGGTTTTATGCTTCCAGGGTAGCAGAATTCCTTTTTCGTCGACTTCCTGATCACCAATTATGACGTTAAGTTCTCACCGTCCTCATTTCTGCTACTTCTCATTACATTTGTCTGTTCCCGATCTACTCTCAACCCATGTTGTGAACTCAACAGACTGCTCATTCCATTCAACAGACCCCATAATTCTTCACTATCGCTAAGGATTGGAATCTCTTTGGTGAATGTTAACTTTGACATCCGTTCATTCTGACTTTTAATCTTACTTCTGAACTTTTATTTCCATCATTGCTCCTTTTGTGTATACGAGAGTGAAAAGTATAGGCGAAAGACTGCATCCCTGTCTTACACCCGTCCTAGTCCTAACACTTCGTTCTTGGTCGTCCAGTCTTATTGTCTCCTCGGGGTTCTTCTACATATTGCTCTTCACCCGACTTTCCCTGTGGATTACTTGAACTTTTCTCAGAATTTCGAACATCTTGCACCATTTTACGTAGTCGAACGCTTTTTTTCTAGGTCGACAAATCCTACGAGAGTGGCTTCATTTTTCTTCAGTTCGCTTCCATTACCAAGCGCAACGTCAAAACTGTCTCTTCGTTGTGTGATCTGAGGTTTTCCTGGCGTACAGAAATCTTGAAAATTTCTCGAGTATTCAGCCTAGTAGCGTTGTCCAAAAGGCGCGATATTTCGGCAAGCCGACTTCTTGCCATCTTCAGGCGTTCTTGGAGTCTGCTTGATCTCTGATGGATGCTGACTTTATATAATCTCCACCCCCCTCCCCCAGCATCCGTCTGGGCGCTACCGAGCGGTTCGCGGCCGGTCGTGGGGGAAGGGCGGCGCTGGGTGGTGGGGGAAGCGCGGCGCCCCGAGACAGATCATGGGCCGCAGTCCTTCCGCGGCTACGGCCGCTTACGGAACTCTGCCGTCTCGGAGACAATGCTGCTTCTTTTTCTTCAGGTGTCCTGACAGGAGCGGATTTCCGCGTAGACTGTCGTTGCGTTTTAATCACACTCAAGGGTGGATCTCTGGCCTTGCTTAACTGGAAACCGCTGTCTTTATTTATTAGTTCGCCATGCAGCCGGATCTCCACTGTCCCTTTGAGGATATAGTCCCAGATGGTGTTAGATTGATGTAACACCTTTGTGCCATCGTAGTTCATGTCATGTATCCCTCGAACACATACCACTAAAATGTGACACACTCAGACACGTAGGCCGACGTCAGAAATCGAAGATACGGGGCAAGCCTTAAGAGACCCAGATAACTGGAGCATGCTTAACCGCGTCACTGGTGAAATATCAAGAGCGCTACACAACACTTATAAACAGCAACGACCATATACAAGATCAAGACCCGAAGCACGCCCTGCACCATGATGCTTGGGACAATAGAGATTCAAACACTGACATGGAAACAATTGAAAATATAGACGGAGATGATGCCATGAACACTCCAATATCACCAAAGACATATACTGCATAGTAGCAGAATACACCACTTCAACAATACTACAAGTAATACATACATAGAATTTAGAAATGAGTTAGCAATAGAGAAGAGCGACGAATTTTCCTGTTTACACAACAAGTAATTATTTAGTTCTTTGGGTCATTATTTTCAAACATATAATTGTGTAATTTGTTAAACGTATAAGATGTAAACAGTGAAACATGTGAGCTTTATAGAAATGTGCATAAACGTACATATGCAGTATAATAAGACGTAAATACACAAACATAAGCGCACAACGTAAAAAGACTCGAGGTTCTCCTCCCCCTTACGCCGCAGTTAAGTGGAGGAAACAATTGTGGTAACAAATAATACTGTCATACCTTATTCACAAATCACGTAGAGTTAATATCACAACATACATACATATAGTACTACCTACAGCAGAACAGAATATGCAAATTCATGCGAGACAGGCTCGAAGTGTTCAATGAAGTCCTCCCACTTGAAATAGCTAGGTAAAGGGACGTCTTTTGCTCTCTGAATCTTTCCTTTTGTGCACTATTTTCTTCTTAAGAATATAGTAAAATTAATTTTTTCCCTTCTTTCCCAATTGCACTTTATGTGACCTGTGTTTTTTTCCTTTTTTAACTAACAATTTAATTACATAAAAAACAAGAAAAGTACTAAAATTTTGAAAATTGTCTATTTTGTAATAGCAGTCGACCCACTACACATACCAAAGTGGTAGGTCACTCTGTAATGTTAATAAAAAAAAGAATGCCCATGTAACTCGCAAGCTGTTTGCTACCTCCTTTCTTAAACATGGGTGTTACCCGTATTTGAGGCGGCATTTCCTACAATAGCTTTGATGTCCTTCCGTTCTTGTTGCAGATGTGTACTCTTCTTAATTTGAGCATAATATTTATTCAGTCGGTCCATGCATAATTTCGTAACGTAAGCTGCTGTGAGAAGACAGAATTTCCACTGCTTTTTGCGATTATTTTGAACTACTTGACTGAGAAGTAGCGACTGCGGTCATGAAAACTGACAACGGCGGGGAAAGCGGCGTGCTGACCACATTCCCCTCCGTATCCACATCCAGTGACGTCTAAGGCTGAGGATCAAACGGCGGTCAGTCAGTACCGTTGGGTCTTCCAAGACCAGTTCTGAAGGAGTTTTTGTGAATATTTTTGTCAGGCTAAAGTTTCAACCATCTGGCTTTAATGTTTACAGTTGATATTACCACGTAGCGATCTGTGTTAATTTTTGCTCCTCTGCCTTCTCTTACACGTGCAAATGTTAGAGACTTTTTGTAATTTCCCAGAAAGTAATCTATTATTAATTTCCATACTCTAACTACTCAGGTTGTGTTATTTACTTTATTATGCTTGAAATATGTGTTCATAGTACGGAAATTACTCAAGCATGCGAATTGCCTTGGGAGTTTCCGTTGTTATTCATAACATTTTCGCGATTATTCCCCATAACGTTATATATTGCAATACTTCCTAGTTTTCGATTAATGTCACCACCAATGATAATGTAGTTGTTTTTGTTCATAATAGCGTTTACTGCTCGTTGCAGCCTTTCATCGAAATTCCCTTCATCTTCCATGCTGTTTTCTTCTTGGGAGCAGGTCCACGCCTTACTTAGCTACTATACGCCTAATTTAGGCCTTACTGACACTACTCTTTCATTCACCCATGAGTACAATTGTATCTCACTCCTGCTGAGGCTCTAACTTCTTGAGGTAAGCCTAGTATATTACTGAATATTGTTCTAGACCTTTAGATCCTTTCAGTTTTTTTCTGTTTTGTTAGAGCAGCATCTGCCTTTCATTAAATATTCTTAGTAGATTTTCACTCTTCTAGCTTTGTCGATGATGTAAATAACCTACAGGGTTTCGAATTATCGCGCAGGTAGATACTGGAGACGCATTCCGACTTATGCAAGAGGCCTCTGTAGTGTCATTTTTACCCAGACAGGTTTCAGCACTTTCTGTGCTATCTTCGGTGGGTTTATTTGTTTAATATCCTTTTGCAAAATTGTTAGTACATGTTAATCTTCAAAGAAACTTCTGGTACAGAATATTTAAATTTGTAAAATGAGCGATTATTGTAAAAAAATTAACGTTGGTCTCTTTACGGTATAGGGTTGAGACGTGTATTACTGAGTTGAGGCATTCTGTGTTGTTTATTTACGATATGTCTAAATGTTTTGTGGTACTTATGCAGACAAAGTTGATGTATGCATTAATTCACATTCCTCACATGAACCTATAGGACGTTATCCTAGTACTTTAGGTCTACAAGCAGTCTACAGCTTGCCATCTGAAAATAGCAATACATTATTATATTTTGATGTTTATCATGCATGTCCGACATAGAATCACTATGTATCGCGTTATTTAGCCTGTTACTTACAGTTTTTGATGTTGTGGCGATTTTACTTTGTTTCTGACAAGGCGACACGCTTATTTCTATTGATTTTGTCATAACACGTGCATTTTCTACGATTTGTTCGCTAAGCACAGAGTTTTCGCCGCCATTGCATTCTGTTGCGGCTTTGTAGTGTTCATTTGATGCGTGACATGTTTGTTCGGGAAAAGGCACTGAGGCGCGCGGGTCTGAAGTGTTGTTGACGTTCGTGGTGTTTAGTTCATGTGCCTGTGTGTGTGTATGTATGTGTGTGTGTGTGTGTGTGTGTGTGTGTGTGTGTCACAGCGATGTTTTACTATTTTCTTTCCTTGGGCTACTGATTTTTGGATACGATACATGGTGATTCTCGGCTGGAAATGCATAATAAACAGAAAAATAAAATAACGTTTTTCTGTTTGCAGATGACAAGCTGTAGATTGCTTAGTAGACCTAAAGCTACTAAGACTAACATCCAATAGCTTCATGTGAGGTTTATAAACAAATCCACTGTGTTTCCAAATGTACTACGGAACAAGAACCTTTGGACATATCTTAAGTAAACGACATAGAATGCTACAGCTCTGTGATACATGCCTCAACTCTGTACTGTATTCACACCAATGTAAAATATTTGACAATAATCGCTCATGTTGAAAGTGAAAATATTATGTACGAATAGTTTCTGTAGAGGTTAACATGAAATAAAATTTTTGCAAATGGAAAATAAACAAACAAACCCACTGAACATAGCGCAAAAAGTGCTTCGTGAAAAGAAAACTACAAAGGTGTCTTGAATAAGGCGGAATTACTCTCCGGTTTTCTTAGTAAGCACGGAAATAAGAAGAACTGCAACATTTATAAGATCACTATAAGTAGATACTGCCATTTCCATGATTCTAGTGTGGTTCAGCAAGCAGTCGTCCACTGTTATGCGCGGAATTCTTGGTGGGCGTTGTCATTTTTCCAAGATATTTCCGCAGCTCGCCTAGTAATCTTTCTGGTGTTATGAGAGCAAATCTCAAGTTGCTCTCTGTTTTAGCGGTTTTTTCTCTCGATACACCTGAGGAATGAAACTTCCTGGCAGATTAGAACTGTTTGCCCTTCCGTGGGCAAATGCTCTACCATCTGAGCTACCGAAGCACGATACACGCTTCGTCCTCACAGCCTTAATTCCGCCAGTAGGTCGTCTTCTGCCTTCCAAACTTCACAGAAGCACTCCTGCGAAACATGTAAAACTAGCACTCCTGAAAGAAAGGATATTGCGGAGACATGGCTTTGCAATAGCTGGGGGGATGTTTACAGAATGAAATTTTCACTCTGCGGTAGAGTGTGCACTGATATGAAACTTCTTGGCAGATAAGAACTGTGTGCCGGACCGAGACTCGAATTCGGGACCTGTGCCTTTCGCGGGCAAGTGCTCTACCAACAGAGCTACCCAAGCTCGACTCATGGTCAGGCACACAGTTTTAATCTGGCAGGAAGTTTCATATCAGCACACACTCCACTGCAGATTGAAAATTTCATTCTGGAGATATCCGAGGAATGTTAGGAAAGGAGCCTGTTGAAATATAGTGCGAAAAATCATAATCTCTGTCTATTGTAAACTTGAACGTCTTGAGGTTATATCGCTTTATAAGATTGCGAACAGCTATGTGCGAAAGTCAAGTCGTAGTTGCGAAAACGGCCTACTGTATTCATGAGTTCCAATTGAGATTGTCGTAGAAGGCTCATTAAACCCTAATACAGGATACTACATTTAACTACGCGAAATAGTACAGCATCTTAACTCATGTAGACAGTGGTTTATTCAGCCGACATGTCGTTTCTACACTACTAGCCATTAAAATTGCTGCACCAAGAAGAAATGCAGATGATAAACGGGTATTCATTGGACAAATATATTATACTAGAACTGACATGTGATTACATTTTCACGCAATTTGGGTGCATAGATCCCGAGAAATAAATACCCAGAGCAGCCACCTCTCACCGTAATAATGGCCTTGATACGCCTGGGCATTGAGTCAAACAGAGCTTGGATGGCGTGTACAGGTACAACTGCCCATGCAGCTTCAACACGATACCACAGTTCATCAAGAGTAGGGACTGGCGAATTGTGACGAGCCAGTTGCTCGGCCACCATTGACCAGACGATTTCAGTTGGTCAGAGATCTGGAGAATGTGCTGGCCAGGGCAGCAGTCGAACATTTTCTGTATCCACAAAGGCCCGTACAGGACCTGCAACATGCGGTCGTGCATTATCCTGCTGAAATGTAGGGTTTCGAAGTGATTGAATGAAGGGTAGAGCCACGGGTCGTAACACATCTGAAATGTAACGTCCACTGTTCAAAGTGCCGTCAATGCGAACAAGAGGTGACCGAGACGTGTAACCAATGGTACCCCATACCATCACGCCGGGTGATACGCCAGTATGGCGATGACGAATACACGCTTCCAATGTGCGTTCACCGCGATGTCGCCAAACACGGATACGACCATCGTGATACTGCAAACAGAACCTGGATTCATCCGAAAAACTGACGTTTTGCCAATCGTGCACCCAGGTTCATCGTTGAGTACACCATCGCAGGCGCTCCTGTCTGTGATGGAGCGTCAAGGGTAACCGCAGCCATGGTCTCCGAGCTGATAGTCCATACTGCTGCAAACATCGTCGAACTGTTCGTGCAGATGGTTGTTGTCTTGCAAACGTCCCCATATGTTGACTGAGGGATCGAGACGAGGCTGCACGATCCGTTACAGCCATGCGGATAAGATGCCTGTCATCTCGACTGCTAGTGATACGAGGCCGTTGGGATCCAGCACGGCGTTCTGTATTACCCTTCTGCACCCACCGATTCCATATTCTGCTAACAGTCATTGGATCTCGACCAACGCGAGCAGCAATGTCGCGATACGATAAACCGCAATCGCGATATGCTACAATCCAACCTTTATCAAAGTCGGAAACGTGATGGTACGCATTTCTCCTCCTTACACGAGGCACCACAACAACGTTTGTCAACTGCTGTTTGTGTATGAGAAATCGGTTGGAAACTTTCCTCATGACAGCACATTGTAGGTGTCGCCCCAACCTTGTGTGAATGCTCTGAAAAGCTAATCATTTGCATATCACAGCATCTTCTTCCTGTCGATTAAATTTAGCATCTGTAGCACGTCATCTTCGTGGTGTAGCAATTTTAATGGCGAGTAGTGTATCATTTACTCTCTGAATATATTTCGGTAGCAAAGTAACTGTTGATGGCTGTAGTAGACCTGTTATAAAATGCAGACTGGCTGTACCAAGGGAAGCATTCGTGAAAAAGATGAATTTGTTAACATCGAATATAAATTCAAGTGTTAGAAAGCCCGCTTCTGGAGGTTTTAGTCTGAACTGTAGCCTTGTACAGCAGTGAAACATGAGCGAGAAGCTGTCCATAACAGAAGCTTTTGGTAGGATTTGATAGGATCCATTCTTGAGGCATCAAGAAATCGTAAATCTGGTAATGGAGGGTAGAAACTGCAGTACAGTACGCAGTTTCGAATGGATGTTGGTTGCAATAGTCATGCAAATTTGAAAAGGTTTGGACAGGATAAACTAACGTGGAGGGCTACATTAATCCCGTCTGTATGCTGAAGACCACAACACACATGTTTGAGCGAGTGACGTGTCGTAGCTGAGATATGGCCTGAAGAGGATCGTAATTATCTGCCTACTGAATTAAAGAAACCCTAGACGTACGTTGCAGTCAATAAATGAAAACAAGTGAGCTCTCAGATTTTCTCGGCACAACGAATGTGACGTTCATTTGTTTCCTTTTTAAAGCTCTTAGTATGTTTGACAATAATTGTATTAACAAGCTGTTTCTTCTTTATTACAAAATTATTCTACGTAATTTTGACGTTCTACACTCCTGGAAATTGAAATAAGAACACCGTGAATTCATTGTCCCAGGAAGGGGAAACTTTATTGACACATTCCTGGGGTCAGATACATCACATGATCACACT
This sequence comes from Schistocerca piceifrons, assembly GCF_021461385.2. Classification (NCBI taxonomy): domain Eukaryota; kingdom Metazoa; phylum Arthropoda; class Insecta; order Orthoptera; family Acrididae; genus Schistocerca; species Schistocerca piceifrons. Next base: position 553,376,516 of record NC_060143.1, read on the forward strand.
GACAGAACCACAGGCACATAGACACAGGCAACAGAGCATGCACAATGTCGGCACTAGTACAGTGTATATCCACCTTTCGCAGCAATGGAGGCTGCTATTCTCCCATGGAGACGATCGTAGAGATGCTGGATGTAGTCCTGTGGAACGGCTTGCCATGCCATTTCCACCTGGCGCCTCAGTTGGACCAGCGTTCGTGCTGGACGTGCAGACCGCGTGAGACGACGCTTCATCCAGTCCCAAACATGCTCAATAGGGGAGAGATCCGGAGATCTTGCTGGCCAGGGTAGTTGACTTACACCTTCTAGAGCACGTTGGGTGGCACGGGATACATGCGGACGTGCATTGTCCTGTTGGAACAGCAAGTTCCCTTGCCGGTCTAGGAATGGTAGAACGATGGGTTCGATGACGGTTTGGATGTACCGTGCACTATTCAGTGTCCCCTCGACGATCACCAGTGGTGTACGGCCAGTGTAGGAGATCGCTCCCCACACCATGATGCCGGGTGTTGGCCCTGTGTGCCTCGGTCGTATGCAGTCCTGATTGTGGCGCTCACCTGCACGGCGCCAAACACGCATACGACCATAATTGGCACCAAGGCAGAAGCGACTCTCATCGCTGAAGACGACACGTCTGCATTCGTCCCTCCATTCACGCCTGTCGCGACACCACTGGAGGCGGGCTGCACGATGTTGGGGCGTGAGCGGAAGACGGCCTAACGGTGTGCGGGACCGTAGCCCAGCTTCATGGAGACGGTTGCGAATGGTCCTCGCCGATACCCCAGGAGCAACAGTGTCCCTAATTTGCTGGGAAGTGGCGGTGCGGTCCCCTACGGCACTGCGTAGGATCCTACGGTCTTGGCGTGCATCCGTGCGTCGCTGCGGTCCGGTCCCAGGTTGACGGGCACGTGCACCTTCCACCGACCACTGGCGACAACATCGATGTACTGTGGAGACCTCACGCCCCACGTGTTGAGCAATTCGGCGGTACGTCCACCCGGCCTCCCGCATACCCACTATACGCCCTCGCTCAAAGTCCGTCAACTGCACATACGGTTCACGTCCACGCTGTCGCGGCATGTTACCAGTGTTAAAGACTGCGATGGAGCTCCGTATGCCACGGCAAACTGGCTGACACTGACGGCGGCGGTGCACAAATGCTGCGCAGCTAGCGCCATTCGACGGCCAACACCGCGGTTCCTGGTGTGTCCGCTGTGCCGTGCGTGTGATCATTGCTTGTACAGCCCTCTCGCAGTGTCCGGAGCAAGTATGGTGGGTCTGACACACCGGTGTCAATGTGTTTTTTTTTCCATTTCCAGGAGTGTATTTACTAATAAATACATCTTTTTATGCATAATTCTCTCGACTTATACCTGATCGACTAACGCTGACATCATGCTGTCAGCTATAGGCGGAGCCAGGTTATTTAAGAAATAGCTGTACTGCTATCTCCAACACTGACCATCGTCATTCAGCGGTTCCTGCTCCATGCACAGCCATGTCCATCGATACGAGTATATGAATCATTTGTAAATTTATAGCTAATTTTAAGTTCCTTTTATGCATCCCTCCATATTATATCCTGAATGATATTACAGTTGTAGGTCTGAAGGTGATCATGGGGTGGTCGAAACCGACCACTGTTTAATATAGATGCCTTGCGATCTTGACTGGTATAATTAATTTCTTGGCATGATTGTTTCATAGTGTGCTTTGTTTTGTTTCCTTTAAACGCAGAATATTTCGACGGCTGACCCAGGCGTCTTCAGATCCTGTGAATTCTGCTGTTGGGTGCACTCTCTGCCTCGATTACAATCAGACTGGTATACCAGGAAGCACATCATTCAAGTGAAAACGCATAATTTATTCGTTACGTAAAAACCACGAAGAAGATTTTTGGAATTCACGCCATCGCTCATTGGTTGAGTTTACCTTTCAGAATTTGTCCGTTTGGCTTCGCCAGGTGTGCTTAGTAATAAATTCGATGTGGGTAGTGTGGAGATAAACTTGCATTAGCTATTCATGAAAAAAACAAGACGTACATTTTTCTTATCTTTATGCTTTTAAGAGCCTCTCTTGCGCCGCAAATACGGCTCCCTGAATTGAGATTGTAATCTTGTCGTGTTCTTCCAACCTTTATTAATGGAATTCCTTGTTTAAAATTTTGAAAACGAGTGGCTGTGGAGACACACAGTTACAAAGCCAGAGATCACGAAGCTGAGAGAAAATTGTGCAATGCGTTGCATGTTCTCATGGGTGATACCACATATCAGAGGCAGAAATGAACTTGATTTGCGAAGAAGACACTGTATCTAGACTTATCCGAATATCACAGAAACTGATGGGTACGTTGTGACCAAAGAGGATGTTCTTATATGCAACTGTATACTTATGACTAACTGAATACAATGAGACATGGTCCTCTTCGATTCCGTTACTGTGACAAAGAAGTATTAAAGATGACATGGTTACAGTTACGAGTAGTGCACTCTTCGTATTTGCATTCAGAGACCGAGATCGACGTTCAACGAAAGAGCTACTGAATATCGTAGAAGTTGCTCATGATTGTGTGCGCTGAAAGTCACAAAGCACTCATATTTTCTTTACAGAAACTTGTGTTTTAGATTGCGCTAGTAATACTGTCGATGGAACATGATGTGATCAACAAAGCCGGAGCTGAATTTCACAGTGGGTAAAGATGGGTTCAAAATAGCCCATGTCTTTTTTGAAAGTACTATCCAGATATCTGCCTTAGACGATTTATGGAGTTTACTTATTTGTCAGTCTTTGTCGATGGTCTGTCACCTAGCTAACTAATATGCACCGTTCATTCTTACATTACTTTTTTGAGACGGTTTGTACGAAGTGCATATACATTTTATTATTATTTGTTGAACTGTCTACCATATTCTTATGACCTCTTTCCCTGATGGCGGAATATGATGATGTTTGTCCCAATTTTTACACAGTCAAATTTTTTACATAGTGCAGTCCAGCCACTCTCACGAATGATGATGATGACGAAATGATGAGGACAACACAAACGCCCAGTCTCCAGGAAGAGAAAATCCCCATGGCGAAATAAGAAACCTAAAAGGAGACAGTCCATTATGTGACTTCATCTGGCTTAGCGTTGATTGCTTTACTGAAAACTGCTAACATAAAATTACAGCTTATTGCGGACATAGAAACAATTACAGTTCATTGAGTGTGGTGTGAGAGGTAGTATTGTTCACTGTTTGGGCAGACATTCTGTTGCAAACCATAGGTTCATCGCTGGTTATAATGAAAATAACGAAGAATCTTATATGACAGATCTTGACGTTAACAGTTCCTACATATGGGCGGTGATACAACACCGACCCATTTTCAGATTTTGCATGGCTATCTTCTGAAATGGTTGACAGTTATGGTGTAATGAATTTACCAGATGATTCAGATATAGGTTACATTTTAGTAATAGGTATTCGTATCCAGAAAAATATCCAAGAACTTCACTTAGAGGTACCATTATGTCCAGAAAACAGGAATTCCATCACCTAGTATCAGTAAGCCAGGAGTTCCAAAGAAGCTGATTTCAACATCATGCTATCTAAAGTTACACGACTCACTGCAGAAACTTAAAAGAGTTCCTCAACAGTAATGTTATCGTAGGCAAGATTCACTAGATATTATCATTAGATCAAGCTCCCTGGATAAAACTGTATATTGATATTAATACTGAAAAACGTATGAATACAAAAATGAATTCAAAAAGAATTTTTTAAAACTTATGAATATTAGTGTTTTTGGCGAAACTATGAAGAATGTACGAAAAATTAGTGATGCGAAGCTAGTGGTAAGCTGGGAGGCTTGATATAGAGCTACTACTCTGATTGTAAGACTAAATTTTAGGCTCAGCGTCGTATTTCAGGAAAATTGTGTAGACTTAACATTGTTTTTGATAGGCCCACAGTCGTAGGAATGGCTATTTTTAGGTATTTGTAAGAGGCTTTTTGTAGATTTCCATTAGATGTTGAAGAAATGTGAGGAAAAAAATGTTAAAATGTACTACACAGACACAGGAAGCTTAATATTTCGTGTAACTACGTCACATATTTGTGATATTGCTGTAGTAATGAGCATGTTCGGTTTGACATATCGTATTACCCCGATAATAACACTAGTCACACGACATTTACATTTTTACTGATGACATCCCACGGGTTGATAAATGAAAGATGCAATATCAAGGGGCATTATTACAGAGTTCAAAGGACTGAGATGAAAAATGTATGTACACGAAACTGAAGCACAAAACGGAATGTGGAGAGCGGAAGGCATGAAATACTCAGTAGCTAATGAATTTAACACTGACGATTTCTGAAACTGTGTATTAGCTTACGCTGATAAAATGGCTGTTCGACATATAATTCTGTTTATGCTACATGTTGTTTCCGCTATGAAGCAATCGAAATTGACATTACTGGCAAAAGACTATAAATATTTAAAACTCGATGATATTGAGCACTGTAGCGTGGGGCCATTTTAGAGAAGAGATATTGTAATACGCTGATTGTAGATGTATTATGGAACTGTAATTGCAATCCACAAGTAGCATATAAACATAAACTGAATTTTTAAGCCATCATATAATGTAGTGGAATACACAGATCTTGTGGATGTATAAGATATGTAAGTGATGTATTGGGGCAGTCTAATGAAAACCTTCTATCATATTTTGAGCTTCATATTTCAGTGTTTTTTTTTCTTTTTTTGTGATCTGGAACAGTCGTGAGAGAACTAATGCCTGCATAGCAGGCAGAATTTCCGTCTTCATGCATGGGCGTAACTGTCTAGAGTATATCACGTAATGGATTTCGTGAAATGGCTGACTTCGTAACACACTACATATTTAAGGACTTGACTTTGTTCAGGTAAGCAAAGCGCATGTCTGGTGAAAAATGGCACGCAGGCATTACTCAATTACCTTTGCCACTCGATAGGAGTGACGCCATATAATAACACACTGGCTTTATTTTCTAGATCTCGTCTCCTGTCCCCATCACAGGAATATCTGAGATTGGCGGTTTCATTTTTTGAACCTGCTTCCAAGAAGTGAAATAGAAAGTGAGGAGGGTGATGAAGAAGAAAAGGAAGAGAGAGACGGGAGAGGGCGTGTAGATGAGGGGGGGAAGAGGGATCTAGAGAGGGGGAAAGGAGAGGGGAAGTTCAAAGTAAAATTTAATCTGGAGTGCTTATTGATCTCCTCCCATGAGCAAAAATTCCCGTCGTTCTCTTACTTGTATACGTGATTAGTTTCAGTGGATATTTCCATGCTATCCATTTACAAGTCTTTACATGTCAAAATGATCTAAATCTAACATTAATGAACTTTACTAAAGAAGACAAGAAGTCAGAGAACTGGTGCTGATTGTAGCGTGTCAGTGACAATTCTCATGGTTCGTTTACCTGGACATCAATCTTGTTGAAAGGACTGGTTCTAGCACTTACAGAAAAGCAGTAAATGGCAACAGGATACGTAATATATTGTGCTACTGTTTGCAGGCCATTGTGGCCGAGCAGTTCTAGGCGCTTCAGTCTGGAACCGCGCGACCGCTATGGTCGCAGGTTCGAACCCTGCCTCGGCCATGGATGTGTGTGATGTCCTTAGGTTAGTTAGGTTTAAGTAGTTCTAAGTTCTAGGGGACTGATGACCTCAGATGCTCAGAGCCATTTGAACCATTTTGTGCTACTGTTTGTAAAGTGAATACTTATGCTCCCGATCTTGTTCCAGTAAGAGTTCTGGTAATCTTTCTAGTTTTAATTTTTTTCTGTCATTTAATATGTGGGTGAATCGAAACCAGTCCCCGTTGATTACAGTGGGTGTTGTTGCTTATATATTTTCAGCGCTCTACAAATTCCGTTTCAGGTCTGAGATTCGCGTATGAGCCTCACTGCCGGGTTGAAATGTGCTGCAGACTCTTTGAGCAGAGATTGTGGCCATTCAAGTGTCGAAAGCATCCGTACACTCCCTCCCTGCAGCCACTTTGAGTTATTGTCAGGGGTTGACGAATGTGAGGTAGCAGTGCCATATTGAGTAGTCGCAATGTACTTGAAAGGTTTTTGAGTTTTGCGGCTCCATTGACATCTCGAAAGTGTTTTAAAGTGATACTCGATGACATACAGGCATACAGGCACAAACCCACACACAAAATGAGTAACATTTAAAATAAGACACGGCATAAAAATAGCTTTCAGAACAGATAATACAGCCCAAAAATACGTCCCAAACATAACGAAAGACACAGACATCTACCAGACGGTAAGAAAATACTAATTACTATGCAACACGCTTACGACAAACGGACATATCATTCGACACGCGGCTCAAAGAGCATATCAGAGCCTCGACGCAGGGTACAAGCCATTCAGCATCTGCAGAACATTTAAGAGAAAAGAGTCACAGGTCATCTGCAATTAAGACATGAATACATAAATATGGTTGCAATAAATAAGGAATAAAACTATCACATATGCAAAACAAAGGCAGAAGGTAAAGTGCTATTAAATAAATTTGACAAGCTACTCACTATGTACATTAATCGCTTACATTATAGACAAACATACCAACAGGTGAGCACAATTCTAATGACAGACAAGTCCTCTCTCATCTTTACACACACATACACACACACAAACACACACACACACACACACACACACACACAATCAGAAAACAAGTAAAAACAAAAAAACAAAAATATTGGTAAAGTTGTCATCACTTATAGAAACAAGTGACATACTAGACACCAAGAATAGCAACTGACATTACGAAATTACTGTGACCACACGAAAAAGTGAGACTTTAATAGCCGAGCGGTCTTAGGCGTTGCAGTCATGGACTGTGCGGCTGGTCCCGGCGGAGGTTCGAGTCCTCCCTCGGGTATGGATGTGTGTGTCTGTCCTTAGGATAATTTAGGTTAAGTAGTGTTTAAGCTTAGGGACTGATGACATTAGCAGTTAAGTCCCATAAGATTTCACACACATTTGAACATTTTTGAGACTTTCAATCGGTTTTCCACACTGGGGAAAACTGCGTGATCTTCAGGTAATGAATTGGATGTTTTACTGTAAGTTGCTTTTCATTTTATTTGAAATATTTACACAAACTACTTTAAATATAGAAATACGTACTCGAAAAATCATGTAATATACTAGTACTCTGAATGAGGACGTCGTGTTAAAAAAATGAAACTTGTTCGGATGTATAATTAGAAATCCATGTGCAGCATACAGAAAGGCGTTTTCTCGCTAGTCGCTATAATTTACATGTAGCTATTGCGATAACTGGCCACCAAAAGTGATATATAGACAGGGTGTCTCACCTAACTCTGCCACCTCAAATATCTCTGGAACAACAATAGATATTCAAACACGGTTTTCACGAGCATTAACGTACGGCAAAGGCTTAGGAAACCAAATAATATGCGAAATTTTAAAACGTAAAAAAAAACTGTTTTCAACACAGACTTGTGTATCTTTAAACGGACGAACCCTATTATTTCGTATGCAATTAATAGCATGAAAAATCACAAAAATAATGGCGTAGGTTGCATCGCAATACGTCAATTGCATCCCGAGAAATTGCGAAGTGAAGTTGACGCTTGAAATAAATGAAGCGCACAGCTAGCGCACGTCCTGAGACTCAAGCGTGCACCTCACGCTGACTGTGCCAGGGGCTCACACAATGGGAAGCTATGCACAACCTACAAAAATAAACAAGTAACACGTCCAACGCAAAGTTACGTTTTTCAGATTGTAAATGTATGTTTATTCTAGCGAAATGACAACTAGAGCTACAATAAGAGATAGCACACTTGAATTCACTTTGCTGAAAACATTTCCTAGTGCCGTGTCGCCCACAGAAACTGTATTGTTGTCCATTACATCCAGCATAGAAAATACACCCGCATCTTGACCAATGAAACTGTGTCACGTCAAGATATGTTCGAAGTGCCCTCCATTTGCATCAATACACTTTTGCAGACGGGTAACGAGAGAGTGTTGCACAGATTGTAGAGTTTCTACACATATTGACGCACACGCAGCAGTAATACGACGTTGCATATCCTCTACTGTCGTTGGGGGTTCCTGATAACCTCTGTCTCTCAATGCGCCCCAGAGAAAGAAGTCTAATGGCGTCAAGTCGGGGGACCCTGCTTGCCATCACACAGTACCTCCCTGCCTAATCCATCTATTTGGAAACGTCCCATCTAGAACTTCTCTGGCAACTTTTGCATTGTGTGCGGGACATCCATCATGTTGGAACCACAATGATAGACGAGTTTCCAATCCTAGATACTCCATGAGAAGCGCTAGCGTGTTTTGAAGAAATGATGCATATCGCTGTCCATTAAATGTTCCGCGATAAAAATACGGACCTACGATACTGTTGGAAATGATACCGCTCCAAACATTGACACTCCACTGTCATTGATGAGCAACTTGGCGAATCCAGTGGGGATTTTGCACTGCTCAGTAGTGCATGTTCTGCAGATTCACATTACCATGATTTGTAAATGAAGCCTCGTCCGTAAACAACGTATTGCTTAGGAATACTGGACTACCTTGCAACCGCTGAAATGCAAAACGACAGAATGAAATGCGTGATTCAATGTCATTCCCGTACAGTTCTTGGTGCAGTGAGATGTATTTCGGAACTTATGATGTTTAGAAACGTGAAACCACGTCTGTTGCCACTAATTTTGCCTCTAGTTGTCATTTCGCAACAGTCAACATAATGCGCAGGACATACAACTGATACTGTATTATCTGACACATTATAAGAGGTGGACCAGTTCAAGTAAGGTAGAGCTCAAGAAGGGGCTAAACTATCCCCCTTTAGTAGTGCCATCAATGAAATATGGGCCAATGATGCGTTGTCATACAATACCACACCATACATTAACACTGCATTGACGTAGTACGTCAATCACATCACGATTACCGGCAGCGTGAGGTGCATGCTTGAGTCTCAGGACGTGACCTAGCTGTGCACTACATTTATTTCAAGCATCAACTTTGCTTCCCAATTTCTCGGGATATAATTGTCGTATTGCGATACAACCAACGCCGTTATTTTTGTAATTTTTCATGCTATTGATTGCATACAAAATTCTAGGGTGTGTCGATTTAAAGATACACAAGTTTGTGTTGAACCTAGTATTTGTTTATGTTTTAAAATTTCGCATTGTATTTGGTTTCCTAAGCCCCTGCCTTACGTTCATGCTTGTGAAAACCGTTTTGGAATATTTATTGTTGTTCCAGAGATATTTGAGGTGGCAGAGTTAGGCGAGACACCATATATATATATATATATATATATATATATATATATATATATATATATATATATATATATATATACGAGGGTTGACTGAAAAGTAATGCCTCCACCTTCGTAACTCTCCAACAGTTGGCAGCATTGGTATGCGGCAGGTCCTGGCTTGTTCCTAGCCTCTTCTCTACAGATCCAATTGGCATGAAGCCTCAGAATTGAACGGTTGTGTTGTTACAGTGTAATGTATGGAGCCCTGTGCAGATTGTCGGTCAATGCGATTCAAGCAACGTGGAGTCATTGAATTCTTGACAGCTGAAACGCGTACGTATTCATTACCAGCGATGGCGAGGTATGACAGAATCTCTGACCAGAGAGTTATTTATCGTTGCTAGTCTGCGCTTGACCGCGCGAGTGTTCAGTTGCGAGTTGTGAGTTGCGAGTTGCACTGTGTCTGGTGTAGTAGTCCGTGCTAGTCGGCATGCGTCGGCGGCGTGCTCTCCTTGCATCTCTGGTCACGATTCGGAACGAGGTATATTGTTTTAGAAGGTAATGAAGCAGCATTGCGCACATCTATAATGTATGTTTATTGTAATTAATTTGTTCAAGAATTGCCCCAATAATAATTTTTTTTGTAAAGTAACTGTTTTTAAAGAAAAAGATTCATTTCAAGTTAAATAATCAAAATTTAATATGGGCCAGCATTGCACGGAGCTGTGCCGAAAAATAAGAGCAGATATAGATGCAGTTTTACTGAGGTAAGAATTTGTCAAGTTTAATTATTTCACAGGGCCGAAGGTCAGCGTTGCTGCCCTTATAAGATTTATCAGGTTTAATTATTTGTGTTGAGATGTTACATTTAGTTCATGGTTTATTATTTAATTAACGTAATTGTGGGTTTAATGAGCAATCTTCATTCTTTAACTTTTGCGTGGAGTTTACATTTTGGGCAATTATTATTCTTTAATTTTGCAAGGAGGTTACGCTTGGCTCATTTTTTTTTTTATAATTCACTTTTGTGGGAAGACAACATTTGGCACATTTTCATTAACATTGACTTTTTATTATTTTCACGTGGAGGTTACACTTGGCGACATCCGGACCAGGATCGTATTTCTTTGGGAATCTTCTGATAAGTAGTTAGATATCTGTTCTTATTTACTTAATATAATTAGCATTTGGCGCAACGCTTTTACTAACTTTGTCACTTTCTTCCACAGATCATCGGCAATTTGCTGCTCTTTGTTGTATTTGTATTTGTTGGATTTTGCATTGTCTTTGTCGCATTTGTGAATAATTGTGACTAGTGTAAAAATGCCGCGAAAGACTGTTAATAGTGCATCGCGAGGTATAATGAGTGAAATGACCGACTTAAATAACTTCACCGATAGTACTTGTGACACACAGTGTATTGATGACAATCCTCCGTTTACTGACAATCAGTACGTACCAACCACTAATAATGATTTTTATCCTAGTGATGAACAAACGAATTCAATTGTGTCCTCTGTTAATTTAACGACAATTGATGACGCGGGGCGTTCTGTTGCAATGAGCGCTGCTCAGCTTGACACACCCGGTTTGCAGGATTTACGTGAGAAACAGATAAATTTTTCTAATGAAAATGAACAGAGTAATCAGAGGAGGACAGATTTATTTGATTCCGGTGTAGGGACTAACAGTGCACATACAATTGGCAAACATTTTCAAGAAATACAGAATGTCCAAATGGATACACAAAACGTGACAATTGCAGGTACGTCATCAAATAGCACAGAGAATAGAGTAGGTAATGTTACTGTGGATCAAGGTATCGCATTTTTACTACAATTCAGTGAAGAACTAAACAAAATTTTCAAACAACATTTTGATGAACATTTCAAACAACAGAACGAAATTTTCGACAACCATTTCAAACAACTTAATGAAAGTTTCGACAACCATTTCAAACAACTTAGCGAAACAATTGATGAAAGTTTCGAACTGACGAACGAAAAACAAGATAACCTTAACGAACAGAACAAACAAGTTAGGGAACAGATTACAGCGGTTACCGTGCAATGTCATGACACTGAAGTACAATTACGTGAGGATACTAAGGCTTGTGCTAGTAACAGTAATGAAGAAGTTGGAACTGTTGCACAAGAATTAGATAATAGACATGTAACCACAACAGAATCACATATAGACAAAATTAGTGCAGTCGCTGAACAATGTCCTAAAGACGCAACACAGATACGCGACGAGTTTAATTTAAAGTCACCGGAACTTTCAAGCACTGTGGATACGGAAGTCGATAATAAATGTGAACAACAGAACAACCAAATTGACGAACGTATTAAAGTGACAGAAATGAAAAATGTTTCAGTCACTAATACGTCACAGAATACGCCACATTCCGAACGTTTGTCGCATTCACATTACCAGTGTCATTTAGGCAATTTACAGAAACTACGTGACTTAGAATACGAAGTGACAGAGACAAGTAAATTCTTATGCTATCCTGCACCTGTTCACACGTTCAGAGACGACAACGTTGATCACGAGCAATTCCTACCCGTAAGAAAATCTAAAGTATTTGAAAATGACAGAGCACAGGTACACGACGAGTTTAATTTGAAATCACCAGAACTGTCACACACGCTGGATACGGAAAACGATAAGAAATTTGCACAACAGATCAGCAAAATTGACGAAAGTATTAAAGTAGCAGAAATGAAAATTATTTCAGTTAATTACACGTCACAGAATACGCGCCATTCCGAACGTTTCTCACACTCGTACAGCCAGTGTAACTTAAACAATTTACAGAGACTGCGCGACTTAAAATCCGAAAAGGTACGCGACTAAAAATCTGAAAAGCTACGCAACTTGAAATCCGAAATGACACAGACAAACAGATTCTCACACAAACCTGAACGTGTTCTCAAATTCAGTGACGAGAACGTACATTACGAGCAATTTTTATCCGTAAGAAAATTTAAGGAATTTAATAATGACAGAACACAGGTACACGCTTTGAACTGGATACGACAATTTGCTTTTGTACTTTCATCAGCATTGCCTTTAATGCAGAAACTACAATTAGCATGGATACAGCAATTTATTTTTGAATTTTCACCGGCATTGCCTGTAACGCAAAAGCTAAAGTTTATCTGCAGCGCGTAATAGACCTCAGGGGATTCATTACGCTTTAATGAATATGTGCCATAGCGTGCATAGGGCCCCGAGCTGTAGTAGTGCTGTTTCATCTTTAGTTTTCTGCACTGCTGCCTTCTCTTCCACTATCCTTTATATCTATCAAAACAGCTCTTTAACTATTGCTCTACCTAGTATTAAGAAAAATGAGTAAAGAAAACCTGATGCGACAAGTTATACCGAAAGTGACAATTTTTCATTAGACGCTCCAGAAATGACAAACACGAGATCATCAGTATGTACAAAATTTTCAGCAGTCACAAACACATTTTGATAACAATAGACGTTTTTCTCCGCAACAGCATGAAAGTCAGCCGGTTAGCATTCCTAACCAACAATGCAGTCTACAAGGTCAACCAAACTTTAATGTTTCCCGGCGTGCACGCATAGTCTCACCTCCAACAAATAGTAACGCAAAGCAACAAGGAAATCAGTACGTACAGAAGACACACTATTTCAATTCCTATCGCAATGCGCCGTATAGAAATGACTATCACGACAGACGTAAAAATAATGAGCACAGTTTTCAGCGTACATTTAATAACAGTTTATCTTATCAGCAGCAAGAACATCAGCAACAACATATTATCATGATTGAACCAGACAGTAGGTATCATCCAGAACGTAAGACGTCAGGAAGAAGTAACAGAACAGTTCAAATAGTCGAAATGCCACAGCATCCTCCCGAAAATAATACGTCAGATAGAATTTGACTAGATACAGTACAGGTCGCATCTTCCAGTAACACAAGCAATACTTTTGACACGCAGAATCTTGTTCACGAGAATGTTATTTGAAACATGCTTTATTGAATGCACCACTTTTATCACACCCAGATCTTACCAGAAATTTTTCCATTGCTACCGACAGTTCTAACACCGTTTAGGACGTACATATTTTCCAGGAAATTGAAGAAGATGGTTCTACAGTAATTAAAAGCATCGCATTTGCAAGTCGCATTCTGTCGGCTGCTGAACGAAATTATTCTGTTACAGAACTGGAAACATTATGTGTTGTTTGGGCTTTTACGAGATTTCGGCATTTTCTTTATGGAAGACACACTACCGTTTACACAGACCACAGAGCGATACAATTTTTACTTTCGGCTAAATTTACACACGACAGATTAAGCAGATGGAAACTTTATCTACAGGAATTTAATTTTACAGTTGTTCACATTCCCGGCACACAAAATATTGTAGCAGATGCACTATCCCGTTCTCTCAGCAACAATCAGCAAGACATCGCAACCAACTTCTGCAAAGCAAATTTCAGCGTCATGTACATTCAACAAGTTGCATTTGAAAATTTTATTTCGTCGTCACTACAGGACATAGCACAAGAGCAAAGTAAAGACAACGTGTGGAAAGAGATTAAACACCTTTGGCAAGATAGGAATAATGTTACCATTAGAAACCATTACACTGTACGCAATGACATTCTGTTTCGCCGCTCTCATCCTGACAACAACAATTGGTTATTATGCATAATCTGGTATACTCATTCAAGTTATGCACATTACGGAGCTAGAAAATGTTTTCTTATACTGAGACAGAACTGTAATTTTGCCAACATGGAGAAACGTATACAACGAGTTTTAGCGTCATGTAAAATCTGCCAGAAAGCTAAGTCAGACACGACTTCACATATTCCTCCATTATATCCCATTGTACCTGTTAAATTAAGACACATGGCCGCTGTAGACATTTTTGGTCAGATTCCCAGAACTAATAGAGGTTTTTGCTACATCTTTGTCGCTGTTGAACTCACTTCAAAATTTGTTACCTTCACTCCGTTACGCAAAGCTACTGCTAAAACTGTTTCGAAAGCATTTGTGAAACATTTTTTATTTCATGTAGGGCATGTGATGAAAGTAATTTCCGACAATGGATCACAATTTCGATCTGCTATATGGACACTTATGTTACGAGCTAGAAACATTTCTCCAATCTATATATCCAGGTACCATGCTTCATCGAACCCTTGTGAACGATTAATGAAAGAAATTGGTAAACTGTGTAGAATATACTGCCACAAAAGACATATTGATTGGGACACACACATTCACTCATTCCAGGATGTAATTAATTCCATACCAAATGAATCCACTATGCTATCTCCGTCTGTTATACTGAAAAATGCTGAACCACCTAACAAAATTAAAGAATTAGTAACATTTCCTACATCTCGTCGACTACGACACCATGAAATAATTGACATTGCGCTGAACAACATCAAACGTGCCGCAGAGCGCCGGAGAAGACAGCAAAAACAGGTTTGTACACGCCGTGACTTTCACATTGGACAGAAGATATTAGTACGTACACACTATTTACCCAACAAAGGAAAGAGTAGATGCAGTAAATTTGAGCTCCTATACGCAGGTCCATATCGAATTCGCAGCATTCCTCACCCTAATGTTCTACACGTCGAAACTTTGAGAACCAGAAAATCGAAAGGAAACTACCACTGGTCAAACGTCAAACCTTTTATTGAATGAAGATACTTTATGATTTAACATGCTATAATGCCATTTGCTAATTTTATGATCACTTATGCAATTATATTCACATGACTACTTACTGATGATTATCGTATTTTTTCTTGGCAAGTGCCCGGCAAGGTAAGGTTAGCAGGTCGCTTTTCTTGTCGTTACACATCAGACGGTGCATATTTTCCCAGATGAATTTACACACCCCATCGCTGCCAAATTTTTGCCCCCCAGTGGAGGGTTATGAAACGCGTACATATTCATTACCAGCGATGGCGAGGCATGACAGAATCTCTGACCAGAGAGTTATTTATCGTTGCTAGTCTGCGCTTGACGCGCGAGTGCTCAGTTGCGAGTTGTGAGTTGCGAGTTGCACTCTGTCTGGTGTAGTAGTCCGTGCTAGTCGGCATGCGTCGGCGGCGTGCTCTCCTTGCATCTCTGGTCACGATTCGGGACGAGGTATATTGTTATAGAAGGTAATGAAGCAGCATTGCGCACATCTGTAATGTATGTTTATTGTAATTAATTTGTTCAAGAATTGCCCCAATAATAATTTTTTTTACAAAGTAACTGTTTTTAAAGAAAAAGATTCATTTCAAGTTAAATAATATTTCCCATGCATTTCCTCCAAGAATCAAAATTAAATATGGGCCAGCATTGCACGGAGCTGTGCCGAAAAATAAGAGCAGATATAGATGCAGTTTTACTGAGGTAAGAATTTGTCAGGTTTAATTATTTCACAGGGCCGAAGGTCAGCGCTGCTGCCCTTATAAGATTTATCAGGTTTAATTATTTGTGTTGAGATGTTACATTTAGTTCATGGTTTATTATTTAATTAACGTAATTGTGGGTTTAATGAGCAATCTTCATTCTTTAACTTTTGCGTGGAGTTTACATTTTGGGCAATTATTATTCTTTAATTTTGCAAGGAGGTTACACTTGGCTCATTTTTTTTTAATTATTCACTTTTGTGGGAAGACAACATTTGGCACATTTTCATTAACATTGACTTTTTATTATTTTCACGGGGAGGTTACACAGCAGAAAGTGTTACCCCAAAGGAGATTCATCAGAGAATGAAAGCAATTTATGGTGATTCTGTTGATTTGAGTACTGTGCGTCGTTGGGCGAGTAAGTTTAAAGATGATGGGGCGTGAACATCTGACCTGCGAAAGAAAGAGAGTTGGACGTCCTGTGACAGCAACCACCGAGTTTCACAAGCAAAATGTTGACAGATTGTTTCAGGACGACCGTCGTATCACTCAGAGAGGAATTGCAAGCACAATCGGCATTTCACAAGAACGTGTGGGACACATTATTGCTTTGCATGGCGAACCACACACTTCACGTGCCACCACAACAGAACTTCAGAGACTGAATCTCACCACCGTACGGCATCGTCCATACATTCCAGATTTAGCACCGTCCGACTTCCATCTGTTCCCGATAGTGAAAGACGACCTGTGGGGACATCATTATGCTTCTGATGAAGACGTTGAGAGAACTGTGAGACTGTGGTTGCGGAAACAGTGTCGAATTCTTTCGTGACAGCTTCAGAAAACTTGTACATCGTCAGCAGAAACGTATACAATTGGCTGGTGATTATGCGGAAAAGTGAATATCGGTAATTAAAGATCACATTATAAGGATTACTTCTGCGTTTGATTTATTGAAATATTCCCATCCAAATCCAATTAACGAAGGCGGAGGCATTACTTTTCATTCAACCCTGAGGACTACTAGAGCCTCACCGAGTTCGACGCCATTGGAGCTGAGCACTAGCTCATCTGACAGGGATAAAGGGGGATGGACAGGTCGACGTCAAGGAATATTCCCAGTACTGGCCTTACTCATTTCAACAACTACATCTACATACATACTCCGCAATCCACCATACGTTGCGTGGCGGAGGGTACCTCGTACCACAACTAGTATCTTCTCTCACTGTTGCACTCCAAAACAGAGCGAGGGAAAAATGACTGACGATATGCCTCTGTACGAGCCATAATCTCTCTTATCTTATCTTTGTGGTCTTTCTGCGAAATTTAAGTTGGCGGCAGTAAAATTGTACTGCAGTCAGCCTCAAATGCTGGTTCTCTAAATTTCCTCAGTAGAGATTCACGAGAAGAACGCCTCCTTTCCTCTAGATACTCCCACCCGAGTTCCTGAAGCATTTTCGTAACAGTCGCATGATGATCAAACCTACCAGTAACAAATATAGCAGCCCGCCTCTGAATTGCTTCTATGTCCTCCCTCAATCCGACCTGATATGAATCCCAAACGCTCGAGCAGTACTCAAGAATAGGTCGTCTTAGTGTTTTATAAGCGGTCTCCTTTACAGATGAACCACATCTTCCCAAAATTCTACCAATGGACCGAAGACGACTATCCGCCTTCCCTACAACTGCCATTACATGCTTGTCCCACTTTTTTTTTAACACTATGGGACTTAACATCTGAGGTCATCAGTCCCCTAGAACTTAGAACTACTTAAACCTAACTAACCTAAGGACATCACACACGTCCATGGCCGAGGCAGGATTCGAACCTGCGACCGTAGCGGTCGCGTGGTTCCAGACTGAAGCGCCTAGAACCGCTTGGCCACACTGGCCGGCACTTGTCCCACTTCATATCGCTCTGCAATGTTACGCCCAAATATTTAATCGACGTGACTGTGTCAAGCGCTACACTACTAATGGAGTATTCAAACATTACAGGAATCTTTTTCCTATTCATCTGCATTAATTTACATTTATCTATATTTAGAGTTAGTTGTCATTCTTTTCACCAATCACAAATCCTGTCCAAGTCATCTTCTATCCTCCTACAGTCACTCAACGACTACAACTTCCCATACACCACAGCATCATCAGCAAACAGCCGCACTTTGCTATTCACCCTATCCAAAAGATCATTTATGTAGATAGAATACAACAGCGGACCTACCACACTTCCCTGGGACACTCCTGATGATACCCTCACCTCCGATGAACACTCACCATCGAGGACAACGTACTGGGTTCTATTACTTAAGAAGTCTTCGAGCCACTCACATATTTGGGTGCCAATCCCATATGCTCGTACCGTAGTTAGGAGTCTGCAGTGGGGCACCGAATCAAACGCTTTCCGGAAATCAAGGAATATGGCATCCGTCTGATACCCTTCATCCATGGTTCGCATGATATCACGTGAAAAAAGAGCGAGTTGCGTTTCCAAGGAGCGGTGCTTTCTAAAGCCGTGCTGATGCATGGATAGCAACTTCTCTGTCTCAAGGAAATTCATTATACTCGAACTGAGAATATGTTCGAGAATCCTGCAACAAACCGATGTTAAGGATATTGGTCTGTAATTTTGAGGATCCGTCCTTCCACCCTTCTTATATACAGGCGTCACCTGCGCTTTTTTCCAGTCGCTCGGGACCTTACGTTGTGGAAGAGATTCGCGATAAATGCAAGCTAAGTAAGGAGCCAATGCAGTAGAGTACTGTCTGTAAAACCGAATTGGAATCCCATCAGGACCTGCCGATTTATTTATTTTCAACCCATTCAGCTGCTTCAACTTCGAGGGAACAATGCAAAACCTAAACGTGGATGGGCAAGCGAGGCTATGCATCTTGCTCTATCTAAATGGGAGTCGCATGTTTTAACTATTGTGCCATTTCACTTAGTCTTTTAAGAGTAAAGCGAATGTGTGCGTAAAGAAAAGCATGCGGCACTTGAAGAGGAAGGAAGAACTGAACTGAATATCACAGCGGCTGCTGCGGACTGCAGGTCTTATAAGATGAATTAGCTATGGAACGCTACACGTAATGAACAGCTACTATACTGAGACGTATGCATATCAAGTATACGGCAGAGGCGCTTTAATTTCTATAACGAAATTTCTTACCAAAAGGAAAAACTGTTTTACATGGCTCTCGAAAGATATGTCTCGGTAAAGCAGCACTGTGGAATCTAGTGAATAAAGTTCAACGTGAAGCTTACGGCTGTTCTCGGAAAACGTTGAATGAGGCTTTCCCACTCGCAGCCGGCCTCTCTTCGAGGTCTTTCATCCGAGGGCAGAACGAAAACCGCGCTGACTATTTCATCGTCCGATATAACGAGGGTTTTAAAAACTTGAGCGGTTGAGGGAGATGGCAGACGAGCGGGCACTCGGCGTGGCCGAATTTTAAGAGTTCGTCGGTAACAGTCTGAGCACGTGGGGAGTGCCTGCAGCAGGGAAAGAAAGCTGGAGTGGGGGGAGTAAGGAAGGGAGGGGAAAGGGGGGCGGGAGGGGGAAACAGTCCGCGGCTGCGAGCGAGAGAGACAGAGCGGAGGAGGAAAGCGAACGAAGTCAACAACTGTGGCGCACCATTTGGGTGGCAATCAAAACTTTTTCTCAATCTCTTCCAGTAATGAAACTTTACTCCAAAAACCTGTGACGAGGACCAGAACAATATGTTGGCCGCAGCGGCGAGCAGAATGTATTGAGTTTGGGAACTTGGCGTCCCGCAGTTTTACGTCTGGCATCCGGCGTCGCTGCTCGGCTGCGAAGCGATCCGTTTCGGCACATCGCGGGCTGCAGCCGCACGGCACGGCCCTTCGCCCCGACTCGCTCAAGTGCCCTTTTCCGAGAGCATCAGGCGCCATTCAGGAAATAATATATATACATGCGCTCGGCAGCAGTAGCGGGGCAGATTCTTGGCTGACGTAAAGCACGAGGACTCGCTCTGCGACGAGAACGCTGGAGCACTTTTCAGACAGACACACACACGCGCATAACGAAGTCGACTTGAACTGCACGTTACAGTACATCAACGGCCACGGGAAGGGCTGCAGACAAGGAGAAAAACAGGGTGTTCCGACGAACGAACTCAACATCTCCGACTACATGGTGGCTGGTTCAGCTGCCCCTCCTGATCTGTTTTAAGCAGCCCATTCCACCGGGTGATCAAAAAGTCAGTATAAATTTGAAAACTGAATAAATCACGGAATAATGTAGATAGAGAGGTACAAATTGACACAAAAATGGTTCAAATGGCTCTGAGCACTATGGGACTCAACTGCTGAGGTCATTAGTCCCCTAGAACTTAGAACTAGTTAAACCTAACTAACCTAAGGACATCACAAACATCCATGCCCGAGGCAGGATTCGAACCTGCGACCGTAGCGGTCTTGCGGTTCCAGACTGCAGCGCCTTTAACCGCACGACCACTTCGGCCGGCTACAAATTGACACACATGCTTGGAATGACATGGGGTTTTAATACAACCAAAAAAAAAAAAAAATTCAAACGTTCAAAAAATGTCCTACAGATGGCGTTTCATCTGATCAGAATAGCAATAATTAGCATAACAAAGCAAAACAAAGCAAAGATGATGTTCTTTACAGGAAATGCTCAATATGTCCACCATCATTCCTCAACAATAGCTGTAGTCGAGGAATAATGTTGTGAACAGCACTGTAAAGCATGTCCGGAGTTATGGTGAGGCATTGGCGTCGGATATTGTCTTTCAGCGTCCCTAGAGATGTCGGTCGATCACGATACACTTGCGATTTCAGGTAACCGGAAAGCCAATAATCGCACAGACTGAGGTCTGGGGACCTGGGAGGCCAAGCATGACGAAAGTGGCGGCTGAGCACACGATCATCACCAAACGACGGCGCAAGAGATCTTTCGCGCGTCTAGCAATATGGGGTGGAACGCCATGCTGCATAAACATCGTACGTTCCAGCAGGTGTTTATTAGGCAGGCTGGGGATGATGCGATTCTCTAACATATCGGCGTACCTCTCACCCGTCACAGTAGCAGTTTTGCTGTCCAGCGCCTTCTGTTCGGACATTTTGTGAACTTTGCTTTTTTTTTTTTGGTTCTAATAAAACCCCATGTCATTCCAAGCATGTGTGTCAATTTTTACCTCTCTATCTACATTATTCCGTGGTTTATTAAGTTTTCAAATTTATACTGACTTTTTGATCACCCTGTCTATCTATATCATGAACGGTATCCAGTCACGTGATCGAAATATGTTCCCTCTCATAGTTTCGGGCGACTGTTAGGAAACGGAAACGTACCGTAAAAAATACAAGTGAAGACCGGGCGTGAGGTATACATGACCAAGATACACCTTAATTCAGCCATACATATCCAAGTGTCTCCAATCTTTCTTTGTGTAATTAGCGGTTATAATGGCACATCCTAATCTAGCATTACCTTTCCTCAACAGTAGTTGTCGATACCAGTATAATTTTCCATTTTTGGACAGGTCAGTATTATCTGACTTGCTTTTCTGTAAACTTTCGTATAATTTTATACACAGTATGTTATATCTCAAGCTAAAATTTATGAAAAGGAATTACTTTATAAAATATTTTAGTTTCAATGTTATAATCAGTAAGTACTAGTTCTGAATGTACAGATAAATTATTTTTTTTAGAATCATTTGAAATTACGAAATATTTGCACACTTAAAATTTATATTATTAACTACGCAATCCTGTACTGTTTACTGCACTATGTGATCAAAAGTACCCGGACACCCCCCAAAACAAACGTTTTTCGTATTAGGTGCATTGTGCTGCCACCTACTGCCAGGTACTTCATATCAGCGATGTCAGTAGTCATTAGACATCGTCAGAGAGCAGAATGGGGCGCTCCGCAAAACTCACGGACTTCGAACGTGGTCAGGTGATTGGATGTCTCTTGTGTCATACGTCTGTACGCGAGATTTCCACACTCCTAAACATCCCTAGGTCCACTGTTTCCGATATGACAGTGACGTGGAAACGTGAAGGGACACGTACAGCACAAAAGCGTACAGGCCGGCCTCGTCTGGTCATTGACAGAGACCACCGACTGTTGAAGAAGGTCGTAATGTGTAATAGGCAGACATCTATCCAGACCATCACACGCGAATTCCAAACTACATCAGGATCCACTGCAATTACTATGACAGTTAGGCGGGAGGTGAAAATACTTGGATTTCATGGTCGATCGGCTGCTCATAAGCCACACATCACGCAGGTGAATGCCAATCGACGCCTTGCTTGCTGTGAGGAGCGTAAACATTGGACGATTGAACAGTGGAAAAACGTTCTGAGGAGTAACGAATCACGGTACACAACGGCAGGGTGTGGGTGTGGCGAATGCCCGGTGAACGTCATCTACCAGCGTGTGTGGTGCCAACGGTAAAATTCGGAGGTGGTGGTGTTATTGGGTGGTGGTGTTTTCCATGGAGGGGGCTTGCATCCCCTGTTGTTTTGCGTGGAACCATCACAGCACAAGCCTACATTGATGTTTTAAGCACCTTCTTGCCTCTCACTGTGGAAGAGCTATTCGGGAATGGCGATTGCATTTTTCAACACTATCGAGCACCTGTTCATAATGCACGGCCTGTGGTGGAGTGATTAGAGGACAGAAACATCCCTGTAAAGAACTGGCCTGCACAGAATCCTGGCCTGAATCCTATAGAACACCTTTGGGATGTTTTGGAACGCCGACTTCGTGCCAGGCCTCACCGACCGACATCGATATCTCTCCTCGGTGCAGCACTCTGTGAAGGTTGGGCTGCCAGTCCCTAAGAAACCTTCCAGCACCTGATTGATTGTATGCCTGCGAGAGTGGAAGCCGTCATCAAGGCTAAGGGTGGGCCAACACCATATTGAATTCCAGCATTAGCGATGGAGGGCGCCACGAACTTGTAAGTCATTATCAGTCAGCTGTCCGGATACTTTTGGTCACATAGTGCATCTTTATTTCTGGATTTATTTATGAAATGATAATGGAAAATCATTTGTTAAGAAAAACTGTAAACCCTTTGGAAAGTTGTTTTTTCCACAGAGTGTGGGAGTCTCAAGCTTGCCTCTGATGTGATGGGACGTATTTTTGTATTTTTTGTAATTTCGGCTTTGCTAATACGAAAAATCAAATTACTGTTTGATATATAGTAAAATGTGAGAAAATATATTTAATTAAAAATGCTGCAACAACAATCTTCAGATTTATTTAGTTCAAACCAACCGTGAGGACCATATGTGACATTTACAGTCCTCAAGAATCAGACCCTTAGACAAGAAAAACCGGAGCCAACTCAACATGACAAACTACGTAAACTAGAAAGTTTATTGTAATCCTTGCTCCTCTCAAATCTTCATAAAAGACTTTAATGTGGACAATAGATGGAAGTAGGAAGGAGGGGTCAAATTACACGGTCTGTAGTCATACAGGTTTTTGTTGTCTCCTAAGTTTATTCTGTTTATGGTGCTTAGTATTAATGGTTCAGAAACGTTTCCTTATAAAGTGTGCTTCACCATAAGAAACAACGAAATTAACAGGATACATCAAAATAGGAAGCGTGGAATTAATAACTTTCTGTCATATAATCCAATGAAAAGAATAATATAAGACCCACCACGTTAGTTTACTAAAGTAGTACTATAAACAAAATTTGTACTGTAGATCTCCTTTACCAGTCATTCTGCGACATCTTGACACTGTGCTTCACGTCGCAAGAGAGGACTGACCAGCAACATTGTTCTGTCATGTGGTGTTGCATAAAACGATATCGACAGGGCAACTCAGTTATCCTGCATATTAATCTTTTCATTGAGTTACATACAGCAAAGTTGTTACCTGCAAACTTCCCATTTCAATATCTCCTGTTAATTTTGGTTTCGGATAATGAAACAATTTATAAGAAACTATTTGCGAAAGTTTAAGTACTATAAACGGAATAAACTGACAGAGATAACCAAAGCCCGTATGACGAAACCGATAATTACATAGGAGACATAGGAGACAGGAGGATGAGTATGACAGAAGTAAGGTGTATATTGATCCAAAAATCCGTATAGCCCATGGCATATCCTCAGTTATACTTTCTACAGTGTGATTCCGTTTGCCATCAATCACCTAAAGCTCTGACAGAGAATTTATGTCGATTACGTGGCTGTCGCCAGTCTGGATACCGTTCCTCATACTGATGTGGTGCGGGTTGCATAAAACGGGTCAGTAGGGGCAGCTGAATCATTCTGTATGTGTTTCCCACGAAGGCGGAGGGAGTTTTGTACTAATACAGGAGGCAAGGAAGAAGTTTTAGTTATCTTCTCGAGAAAATCTAGCTGAACCTATGGAACTTGGTGAAATCGTTAGTACTTCTCTGCATATTCACCCTTCAATGCTTCACACATTTCCCAACTGTGGATGACTTTAATGGAGACCTTGGACATAGGATTCTGTATTTTTGCTGTTCAGAAGTAGCTCCACTTTGATATCATCTCGTCATCATTTTGAAAACGCCTGACCCACAATGGTCTCTTTATCTGAAGAAGGAAGAAGGGGTTACTTTTGCCGTACCAGAAGAATAAAAAAAGGGGGAGGGGATGGCGGAGGGGAGCAAAATTTAACAATCAAAAGACGTAGTACGCGTGACTGTCCTGCGCAGAATAATGTGGGGCTTTGTCATGGAGCGAAAAGGTCTCTTGGACAGATTCCTGCGACACTTCGTCTTGACAGCCACCCATAATGTGTCAGGAGATTTCGGCAGTGTGCTCTGTACGAGCGTGTAATCTATTAGCGCCACACCACTGCAGTCCCAAAAACCACTCTGCAGTACTTTGCGCTATAATGGTTGGATCTTCGCCTATTTCGACAGTGATAAATCCACAATTTCCACTGACTGCTTTCTCCTTGTTCCATGATGATTACGCGGCCAAGAAATTCATCTCGATTCGCATGACACGTTTGACGGTTTGACGGTTCGGCTGGCTGCCATTTTAATTAGCTGGCCACACACCAGAGAATTTTCCAGCGGGTTCTTGAAGACCTGCAGTCCCCACCTATGTGTTAGTTCAGCCATTACCTTCAGACCATTACCCGTATTTAAGGGAACTTCCGATCAGGCCTCTCAGCAGATACACACAGGGGCGGATTCTTCTGACGGATCTCGTTGAGCCAGATCTGTGAATTTTCGGCGAGGCGGGACCTGATTGCTGACGCACTACTCTGGCAGAACGACGTCCTCACGTTGGCTACCTTGCAATATTTCTCACACAATTTTAAGGAAATTATTTGGTAAAAAAATAGATTTATGAGTCAGTTATAGCTTTATACACTCCTGGAAATGGAAAAAAGAACACATTGACACCGGTGTGTCAGACCCACCATACTTGCTCCGGACACTGCGAGAGGGCTGTACAAGCAATGATCACACGCACGGCACAGCGGACACACCAGGAACCGCGGTGTTGGCCGTCGAATGGCGCTAGCTGCGCAGCATTTGTGCACCGCCGCCGTCAGTGTCAGCCAGTTTGCCGTGGCATACGGAGCTCCATCGCAGTCTTTAACACTGGTAGCATGCCGCGACAGCGTGGGCGTGAACCGTATGTGCAGTTGACGGACTTTGAGCGAGGGCGTATAGTGGGCATGCGGGAGGCCGGGTGGACGTACCGCCGAATTGCTCAACACGTGGGGCGTGAGGTCTCCACAGTACATCAATGTTGTCGCCAGTGGTCGGCGGAAGGTGCACGTGCCCGTCGACCTGGGACCGGACCGCAGCGACGCACGGATGCACGCCAAGACCGTAGGATCCTACGCAGTGCCGTAGGGGACCGCACCGCCACTTCCCAGCAAATTAGGGACACTGTTGCTCCTGGGGTATCGGCGAGGACCATTCGCAACCGTCTCCATGAAGCTGGGCTACGGTCCCGCACACCGTTAGGCCGTCTTCCGCTCACGCCCCAACATCGTGCAGCCCGCCTCCAGTGGTGTCGCGACAGGCGTGAATGGAGGGACGAATGGAGACGTGTCGTCTTCAGCGATGAGAGTCGCTTCTGCCTTGGTGCCAGTGATGGTCGTATGCGTGTTTGGCGCCGTGCAGGTGAGCGCCACAATCAGGACTGCATACGACCGAGGCACACAGGGCCAACACCCGGCATCATGGTGTGGGGAGCGATCTCCTACACTGGCCGTACACCACTGGTGATCGTCGAGGGGACACTGAATAGTGCACGGTACATCCAAACCGTCATCGAACCCATCGTTCTACCATTCCTAGACCGGCAAGGGAACTTGCTGTTCCAACAGGACAATGCACGTCCGCATGTATCCCGTGCCACCCAACGTGCTCTAGAAGGTGTAAGTCAACTACCCTGGCCAGCAAGATCTCCGGATCTGTCCCCCATTGAGCATGTTTGGGACTGGATGAAGCGTCGTCTCACGCGGTCTGCACGTCCAGCACGAACTCTGGTCCAACTGAGGCGCCAGGTGGAAATGGCATGGCAAGCCGTTCCACAGGACTACATCCAGCATCTCTACGATCGTCTCCATGGGAGAATAGCAGCCTGCATTGCTGCGAAAGATGGATATACACTGTACTAGTGCCGACATTGTGCATGCTGTGTTGCCTGTGTCTATGTGCCTGTGGTTCTGTCAGTGTGATCATGTGATGTATCTGACCCCAGGAATGTGTCAATAAAGTTTCCCCTTCCTGGAACAATGAATTCACGGTGTTCTTATTTCAATTTCCAGGAGTGTATGTCAGCTTCATGATGAAGTGCCTATCAGTTCACTAATGGTCATAGTTATTGTGATATATTGCGTTGTCTCTTGCAATGAAAAATAGGTGGCGCTATGAGTTTGCGGTTGGTGCATATTAGACCATATATTGCTGTATATCAGATTTAGCTAACATATTAAATTTTTCTTCAGACCTGAGAGGAGGTCTCTATCACCAGTCTTAAGAAAATTGTTATGTGGCACACTCATTTACGATCGCATGAGCCAGAGATACAGCTAGAATGAAATACTCAAAACACACCTCATACCTTATAAACGGTTTGAGATATCGAAACGAGATTTTTTCAAACGATAGCTTTGAAAGAGGAGAGTATTTTACCATATTTTGAACAAGTGGAACTTTCTTATCTCTCAGGATATACGAATAACTGGAGAGTTTTGCAATGGAGTTATGTAACTTTTGAAGAGGCATCGATATCTGGTGAAATTTGAATTGATGTGGCTTTGCAACAAGATAAGTGAAGAAATTACAGTTTTATAACTACACTGAGATTGTGCATTTTAGAAGCTTTTGCGTTGATTTGTTCTCTGTTATTGTTCTGATAAACGTCTCCTGCAGTATTCTATCACAACTGCAATTGCATTAGGACATTAGCGAAGTGACATTGTGTAAACGTCGCTTTGTTATTCTAAAAGAAGCAAATTTGAACATGAGAACAAGAGAAATTTAAGTGACATGCGAAATTCGCCACTGGTGACCGAGTGTTTTTCAGGTGAATGCAACATATAGTTGCTATCAGTATAGTACAGGGGGTGGACCAATGACTACATCCAGAAACTTATACTTTTACACAATTGTTCTGTGAAATACCTTTTTCGTGAAGACTGACACATGAAGATTACACGAACAAGAATGTAAAAAATAGGGGACACTAACAAACTTTGGAAATATTTCTTGATAGTATTCCAAGCGTGGACAAAAGTGTTATAAAAACTAACAAAAGTGCCAAACAACAGAATAGATCTAAAACGCGCAAGCACAGTTCGTTTCTTGATGTGAGTGAAAATATGACATAATATATCGTAACATCGATAAATTTGTATATCGTGACATTAACATCTTTAGATGCCAGATTGTGAATGCATTACAGACCACTGACAATGCTTAATTCAATAAAACGAAACACATTTGGTAAAAAAAGGTATGTATTTTGTCGAAGTTGCAGAGACAAATTCAAAATACCTTCAATAACTTCAGAAATAACTTGAGACAGGTGTAGTTCTCTTAAAATGAAGGTAAACGGAGGGTGAGGGGAGAGAGATGAGTTGTATAAACCACCACTATAAACAGCGCAAACAAAATGTTGCTTGTACTATGTTCATTATTGTAGACTATTACCCATTACTGTGTTGTGCCCATTACTTTACAGGTATTATGAATCACTGCACTTTACAAGGGCTCAAACAACCGGCGACTGCAACAATTTTCTCCGTAACATCGTCTTTCTCTCGTACAATAAAAAAAAAATGGCTATAAAACGCCGCGCTGTACAACTAACTAGTGTTGAAACGTAGTCGCAACTCTTAAAATCATCTCCTGTTGCCTCTGATCTGTCGTGTATGCACAGCCGTCCTGGATCCGCGCCTAAATCACGACAGCCCGCCGATTTGCCTCCACACACGACCGGATCCGGCTTGCGGGCAGATTGGAGAGCTATATCCCACGGGCAGGGTTTGCACGTTAGTGGGGAACGATGGCCCACATATCGGCGGACCAGGTCCGTCAGGGATACCCGCGGAACTGGGCCGCGGTTCTGGCCCTTGGCGGAAATCCTCTCGTGTGTGTCCAGCTAATGGGTGTCAGCAGTAGTGGACACAGCGACCACTGAAGTTCGACGTAACTGATTTTAAGTTTTTCCGCTATCGTGATACGCTGTTTTTCGGGCACCAGGGCCTCTTATTCTCTTGCCATTCCCGTTTCTTCACAGAGGGATGGTCTGTCACACATATACAGGCTTGTTTCGCCCCATTGGAAGCTTGTACGCCATCTAACCACTGTGTCATATGTTGGATTGTTGCAGTACGTCCACCAACTCGACATGATTTGTTGCACCGTTGATGCTCCCCTTCAAACTGCAGGAAGTGAATCTCCGCACGATACGCCACTTTACCAATGGCCTACACTGATTTTTCTGACTCGTCTGGTGGAGTGTTACGGTGCTGTGGGTCGGAAATTCCAATATGTAACTGAAAAAAAAGAATAATAATAATAATCATAATAACAATAATAATAATTATGTACAAATATTTTTTCGAAGTGATAATTAAAACTTTATGACTGACCTCGTGTCACAGATTTCCTGCTTTCCATTAATGTACCGAGCGAGGTATGAATATTACTAGACTTGCCTACGTGGGTGATGTAATATTAATAAGTACTTCCAAAACAGAAGCAGTCAGGATGATGAAAAAACAATAGTGTTCAGTCAGATTAATCTGGCGGCTTGCCAAAAGCCTGAAACCATCTTTTGCATCGCAGACGGCTGTGATACGTTCAGAAAGGAAATGAAGAAGGTTCTGGAAGATTATGACGGGTATATGGAGCCTTGCCGACTCCAGTGCCGTGAACAGCTTTGCTGAGTTTCTTGATTGAGGATCCACGGCGCGAACAGTCGATCGAGATGATCACAATGAATCTCGTTTAGGTTAAAGTTCGGCGAGCTAAGTGGCAAAATTAAGGGGAATTGGGTGGAGTGGCAATAGGCTCGCCCCTGTCCCCACTCACTGTGGACATCTTCATGGAAGCTTTTGAGCAAACGACCCCGGATTCTGCACCGTTACGCACCCGTTGCTGGCTACGGTATGCAGACGACACATTCGTTATTTGACCATGCAGAGAGGCGGAGTTGGGAGCCTTCTCTCAGCATTTAAACAGCCTGCATAAGGATCTGCCGTTCACGAACGCAACTGAAAACGACGGCGTGTACCTTTTTTGATCTTGGAGGTGTGTTCGCTGAAGAGCGAAAGAAACTGGTACACCTGCCTAATATCGTGTAGAGCCCCCGAGAGCTCTCAGAAGTCCCGCATCACGACGTGGCATGGTCTCGACTAATGTCTGAAGTAATGCACTAACACCATGAATCTAGCAGGGCTGTCCATAAATCCGCAAGAGCACGAGGGGGTGGAGATCTCTTCTGAACAGCACGTTGCAAGGCATACCAGATATGCTCAATAATGTTCTTGTCTCCGGAGTTTGGCGGCCAGTGACTCAGGAGACTGTTCCTGGAGCCACTCTGTAGCAGTAGTGGAAGTGTGCGGTGTCGCATTGTCCTGCTGAAATTGCCCAAGTCCGTGTGAATGCACAATGGACATGAATGCATGCAGGTGATCAGACAGGATACTTCCGTTCGTGTCACCTGTCAGAGTCGTACCTAGACGCATCAGGGGTCCCATATCACCCGAACTGAATACGCCCCACACCATTAGAGAGCCTCCACCAGCTTGAACATGCAGGGTCCATGGATTCATGAGGTTGTCTGCACACTTTTACACGCCCATCAGCTCGATGCAATTTGAAATGAGACCCGTCCGATCAGCCAACATGTTTCCAGTCATCAACAGTCCAATGTCGGTCTTGACGGGCCCAGGAGAGGCGTAAAGCTTTGTGTCGTGCAGTTGTCAGGGGTACACGAGTGGGCCTTTGACTTCGGAACCCCACATCGCTGATGTTTCGTTGAATGGTTCGCACGCTGACACTTGTTGATGGCCCAGCATTGAAATCTGCAGCAATATGCGAAAGGGTTGCACTTCTGTCACGGTGAACGATTCTCTTCAGTAGTCACTGTACCGTTCTTGCAAGATCTTTTTCCGGCCGCATCGATGTCGGAGATTTGATGTTTTACTGCATTCCTGATATTCATGGTACACTCGTGAAATGGTCGTACGGCGAAGTTCCCAGTTCATTGCTACGTCGGAGATGCCGTGTCCCATCGCTCTTCCGCCGATTATAACATCAAGTTCACTTTAAATCGTGATAAGCTGCCATTTTAGCTGCAGTAACCGATTTAACAACTGCGCCAGACGCTTCTTGTCTTATATAGGCATTGCCGACCGCAGCGCCATGTTCTGTCTGTTTACGTATATCTATATTTGCTTACACGTGCCTATATCAGTTTCTTTGACGCTTCAGTGTAGAACTGCGTATGGTGCATTTTGACACAATGTGTAGCGGAAGCCAACACACAAATCGGCAACTTCACGTGGAGTTCACCTTGTTCAAAAGTTCTGACTCTTTGACTTCCCGTGCGTACCGGGTAAGTGACACTAAAAACATGAAAGAAGAACTGAGGGAGCTACACCATACGTTTTGCGCCAACGGTTAGGGCAATAACATTATAAGAAAGGCGACCGAGGCCAACAGATATAAACAAGAGAAGAGTCCACTAGTGCTCCCACCTGATGTGAAGGGCGTCAGTGAACGGCTAGGCAACGTCCTCTGCCGTCAAAGTCTGAAACCGATTTTCCGCAGCAGTTACAGGACCCACAACGTCACAGGTCCCACCAAGTTTTGTAGCAATGTATCCTGCTGTGACGCAACGACCGTATGGCTGATATAAATTCATAAGTCGTAAGTCTATCAAGCACAGCAATCTTCCATATGGAATGCAGCACATAATTTTGCTACGTTCCGAAAGAAGAATATCAAAACACGCTGTACGCTCATGTAGGACTGACAGAGTAGCGTGCTAGTCCTACATGAGAATACAGCGTGTTTTGATATTATTCTTTCGGAACGTAGTAAAATTATGTGCTGCATTCCATATGGAAGATTGCTGAGCTTGATACACTTTCGACTTGTGAATTTATATCAGCTATACGATCGTTGTGTCACGGCAGGACACATTGCAAGAATCTTTGGCAATTTTTACCCTGGTATAGTTTTATGTGTTCTACATTAGGACATGGAATGAACGGTTGGGCAAAAATGAGCATAATTTGTAGTGACTTGGTTGTACCACCATTGCCTCGGTTGCCTGGTCTCATTATTTTTCGTAATTGTTGTCAGATGTACGGTCACAATTCGCATTATATATTCTCCAACTGATGTTTTACATTCGAAAATGACGACGGTAATGTAAACGCTTTTTTTAAAGAAAAATTTTATGTACTGTGGCAATGGCCTCTCTATTGTAGTTTCAAATAAACATTTAACTTATAGTCACGCTCCTTTACGACAATTATTTCGGAATACAGTTACTGCTGTCAATTTGTTGGTTTATGTGTTCCGAAGTGAGTAATGAAGCAATTTGCAGTTCCTTGCCTGAACTACCTACAACTCGAAGAAAGCATTTTCATGAGATATTTAAGTATATGTAATGTATATCTGTGATAGATGCCTGGTACGAAGAACTGGGTGAATGTATAGTGGGTGGGCTACGTTAGAAAAATTTTCACACATACGTTTCACGACTTGTAACCTTCGTCACATTGTGTCATGTGCTAAAACTAGCATTTGGAAAAAGAAAATTGATAGCTTACGTAATCTTATGACACAGTGATAAAAGTAATTATGTTTTTAAACTAGTTCAATTTCATGACCGAAATGCAATCGAACCTTCTGTTGTACTCCTCAGAAAATTTCATCTTGGCCCTCGTGGATTATATACCCTGAGGTTGGGAACCACTGGAAGAGAGGCTAAGAAGAAATTAAAGACAACAGGAGATGTACACAGATCATAACATCGTCGAAATGCTAATAAAAATGTTAAGTTGGGCTGGTCACATCGCAAGAATGTCAGAGAATGAACTACCTACAATATTCGTTAGGACAAGATGGAAAGGAAGACTCAAAATTAGTTGACGATACAACAACTGGGATGACGCAGCTAGGACCACCCCCGAATGGACAAACACGCATTACACAGAAAGTAATGGAAGAGACGAGAAAGTAGGTGTGGTCGATAAAGACATGCCGCATGTAAAAAAAAAACAAAAATACAAAAACGTAAGTCTATGCTTTAGTAAGCGCCCTACATGTCTCTCTGTGTGTTAAGTATACCGTGGTGGCGGCATGATGATCACTTAATCGTCTGCGAATACAGGTTCTCAGATTCTACTCAGTAGGGTTTCGTGAGAACAACGTCGTCTTTCTGCAAAAGGAGACTCATTTCTGTTGCACTGTAGCACGGGCTACGTTGACCCGCTAAGATCCTAACAGCGAGTCTCTGAGTTTGCTGGGAATCTCTTGTCTAATGTACCTGACAAAGGACTCCAAACACTGCAGCAGTACTCTAGAAACGAGGTCGCCCTAGCGTCTTGCATGTGATTTCTTTTACAGATGCACTGAATTTTCCCAGCGTCTTCTGTTCACTTTCCCCTATACTGAATGTACGTCGTCGTACTTCACGTATGCAGGTTGACGGGTCCAACATTCTGCGTGGTGTCTGTTTGTTCTATATCGTGTCACCATACCACTTTCGCGCAACGACGCTCTGAGCGTGTTTTTTAGGGAATTGACTAGTTTGAACCTGGGGCCTGTTGCTGGTAAGGAGACGCCAGACCACACATGACATGCAGAGTTCAGAAGAGTTCAGTGAGACTAGCGATGATATAACCAAATACTTAATGATTTCAGCGTCAGCTCCACTGCACTCCCTGTAAAAGAATCTTAATACAAACTACATTTAGTGGAAGGGGTTCAAGGCTTTCCTATTTTTAGTTAGCTGGTAAAATAACGTCGAAAAAGCAGTTAAGTTTACCATTGGAAATTTTATTCTACTCACAAAACATTGTTTATAAATTGCACTATTGATAAAAGGAAATGTTTTAATACAGGATGATAAAAACCAACTGCGTTCAACAAAAATGTGAACGAATATTCCCTGAGTGGGTTTTCAAGCTCTACAATGGATCGAAGGATGACCTATGCCATATCACATCTATAATCTAGGTTTAAATTAAGTTTCCCAAGAGAGAAAACTA
This sequence comes from Schistocerca piceifrons, assembly GCF_021461385.2. Classification (NCBI taxonomy): domain Eukaryota; kingdom Metazoa; phylum Arthropoda; class Insecta; order Orthoptera; family Acrididae; genus Schistocerca; species Schistocerca piceifrons. The sequence continues at coordinate 553,409,994 of NC_060143.1, forward strand.
TCAAAATGGTCTACAGTGACCCTCAATTATCTTCAATTACTTATCTAACTTGTCGTAAATTACAGTGGCTGATGTGGCTTCTCAATAACTATATAACAGAAAAATCATCGCGTTTCAGCTTTTTGCTTCAAGTGGCAAATGTGAACACCATGAGCTTTAATTGACGATCGACACTAGTATTACGCAAAAAGGGGGTGTAACAGATGAGACTTCTGCAGTTCTGAGTGAAGCTTTATGCGCTGTTATGCGGCATCGTGTGCGTTCATTACCTTATCGGTGTTCGTCAGGGGGCGGCAGGCAGCACAGCTCCGCTCACCTCGCCGTCTCGGAAGCAACTCTTTCCTAACTTCTCCTTACTACAATTTACCAAAGTTGGTTTAAAAAAAACTATCTGGCTGTGTTTTCATCTGACCAATCAGGGTCTCAATGTTAACCTTATGCTCTGTCTACAAAAATTCTGTCTATCCAATGAGAAACGTTATACTTTTCGTGGTGGGGCAATGTTTTTAAAGTTTGCAACGTAACAGAGATGCGAAAAAGTCTCACGCTAAAACTTGCAGTGGGTGTGGTCCTTTTAGTGTTATCGTAAGATCTATACTGTTCTTCTGGAGGGCTCTATCTTTTAACGTGGGCTGGGGGGTGGTCCTGACGTAACAGAGACGCGAAAAAGTCTCACGCTAAAACTTGCGGCTGGGGTGGCCCTTTTAGTGTTATCGTAAGATCTATACTGTTCTTCTGGAGGGCTCTATTTGCTCACTCGTTAATCGTATTACTTTGGTTAATTTAATGTCACGATTTATTCGGAGCTATGTGACATACTACTGGATTTGCTTATCATGTCAGGGTTATCATGGAAGGTGCTGGATTTGCCCGACACTTCACAAGCATGTCTCTGAGTTTGCTGGGTATCTCTTGTCTAATGTACCTTATAAAGGACTCCAAACACTGCAGCAGTACTCTAGAAACGAGGCTGCTCTAGCGTCTTGCATGTGATTTCTTTTACAGGTGCACTGAATTTTTCCAGCGTCTTCTATTCACTTTCCCTAATACTGAATGTACGTATCGTACTTCACGTACGCAGGTTGGCGGGATGGATATACACAAGTAGTAGTAACTAGCTGTTACACTCGTCTGCGCTCGCGTGGTTAGTTAGATGTTCCATAGATCACCTATATGATTCTTTTCTCGAAATGATATGAAACGAGTCAGTTTACAAGATATGTATACATGATTAGTGTTAACATTAATGAACACACCATTTTATTCTCGATCTTGCAACTATACTTAAAACATATCAGTTTTTAACTAGAAATTCTTCAAATAGAATAGAAGGAGTTGGTCAGGGGAAATGATTTTAAATTGCACTTAAAATTTGATGTGCTATCCGTCAGACATTTTATGTTATTCGTCAAATGATCAAAAATTTTATTCCTGAATATTGGACTCTTCTTTGAGCCACTGACAGCTTGAATAACGGGTATTAAAAGTAATTTTTCCCTGACGTGCTGCAGGTACGTACATCACTGTTGTTCTTAAGTTGTGATGCATTATTTATGACAAATTTCATTAGCGAGAATATGTATTGTGAAGGTGCAGTTAAAATGCCTAGTTCAAAAATGGCTCTGAGCACTATGGGACTCAACTTCTGAGGTCATCAGTCCCCTATAACTTAGAACTACTTAAACCTAACTAACCTAAGGACATCACACACATCCATACCCGAGGCAGGATTCGAACCTTCGACCGTAGCGGCCTCGCGGTTCCAGACTGTAGCGCCTAGAACCACACGGCCACTCCGGCCGGCAAAATGCCTAGTTGCTTGAAGACGTGTTTACATGACGTCCGTGAGTGAACGCCATATATACACTCCTGGAAATGGAAAAAAGAACACATTGACACCAGGGTGTCAGACCCACCATACTTGCTCCGGACACTGCGAGAGGGCTGTACAAGCAATGATCACACGCACGGCACAGCGGACACACCAGGAACCGCGGTGTTTGCCGTCGAATGGCGCTAGCTGCGCAGCATTTGTGCACCGCCGCCGTCAGTGTCAGCCAGTTTGCCGTGGCAGACGGAGCTCCATCGCAGTCTTTAACACTGGTAGCATGCCGCGACAGCGTGGACGTGAACCGTATGTGCAGTTGACGGACTTTGAGCGAGGGCGTATAGTGGGCATGCGGGAGGCCGGGTGGACGTACCGCCGAATTGCTCAACACGTGGGGCGTGAGGTCTCCACAGTACATCGATGTTGTCGCCAGTGGTCGGCGGAAGGTGCACGTGCCCGTCGACCTGGGACCGGACCGCAGCGACGCACGGATGCACGCCAAGACCGTAGGATCCTACGCAGTGCCGTAGGGGACCGCACCGCCACTTCCCAGCAAATTAGGGACACTGTTGCTCCTGGGGTATCGGCGAGGACCATTCGCAACCGTCTCCATGAAGCTGGGCTACGGTCCCGCACACCGTTAGGCCGTCTTCCGCTCACGCCCCAACATCGTGCAGCCCGCCTCCAGTGGTGTCGCGACAGGCGTGAATGGAGGGACGAATGGAGACGTGTCGTCTTCAGCAATGAGAGTCGCTTCTGCCTTGGTGCCAATGATGGTCGTATGCGTGTTTGGCGCCGTGCAGGTGAGCGCCACAATCAGGACTGCATACGACCGAGGCACACAGGGCCAACACCCGGCATCACGGTGTGGGGAGCGATCTCCTACACTGGCCGTACACCACTGGTGATCGTCGAGGGGACACTGAATAGTGCACGGTACATCCAAACCGTCATCGAACCCATCGTTCTACCATTCCTAGACCGGCAAGGGAACTGTTCCAACAGGACAATGCACGTCCGCAAGTATCCAGTGCCACCCAACGTGCTCTAGAAGGTGTAAGTCAACTACCCTGGCCAGCAAGATCTCCGGATCTGTCCCCCATTGAGCATGTTTGGGACTGGATGAAGCGTCGTCTCACGCGGTCTGCACGTCCAGCACGAACGCTGGTCCAACTGAGGCGCCAGGTGGAAATGGCATGGCAAGCCGTTCCACAGGACTACATCCAGCATCTCTACGATCGTCTCCATGGGAGAATAGCAGCCTGCATTGCTGCGAAAGGTGGATATACACTGTACTAGTGCCGACATTGTGCATGCTCTGTTGCCTGTGTCTATGTGCCTGTGGTTCTGTCAGTGTGATCATGTGATGTATCTGACCCCAGGAATGTGTCAATAAAGTTTCCCCTTCCTGGGACAATGAATTCACGGTGTTCTTATTTCAATTTCCAGGAGTGTATGAGTTATTCATGTTTATCAAAAACCGTAATGACCTACACAAACAAAGGGTATTTTGCAGCTCACAAATTTTTTTTATGCAAATCAGCTAGCTATATACGGGGTAGGAATACTTTTTGTTCTTTCTTTCGACTGTAATCATCTAAAATGTAATATGTACAGTTATTTTATGGAAACTAATAAATTACTTCTGAGTTATTATCGAAATTACGTCTGCCTCCTCACAAATTGGTAAAGCATTATTTTCGTTATTTTTCTATGTATGTGAATTAATTTCTTGTGCACTTTTGTAATTTCTTAAAATATATAAATTCTGATTATCAATGATTGTTGTAAATCATATAAGTACCAGCGGTTTGCGTACAGCGGAGAGGCACACCATGTAGAACTTTGCTTACGTATTTTTCGCTGCCGAACATCTTGCGTACGAATAGAGGAATTTTGCGTAAAATCTGTACCTGGAATTTATTTCGTACATTTCAAAATTCGTTTTGTACGTACAGCAGCACAGCAGAACAGCTCAGGAGTGGTTTCAGCGAAGCTCCATCTCAAGAATGAAGATTCACAAGTTATGTACATTTAAAGAACATTTTTGGTAACAACATGTCATCTCTAAATTAATGAACAGTTCTGCATTTTTGTCAGTTCAGTCAGTAGTTGCATCTCAACTGGTAGAGGCCTATTTTTTTTTTTAATTCTTTGCTTTCATGTTGTTATTGTGGCCGCGAAACTTGGTATAACTTTTGGCATACACTTTCAGATTTTATAAGTCTGCAAATATTTTATTTATCAGCAACCCATATTATACAGATCCTACACTACGTTGTCTCCTTCGCTGTCAGCAGTTCCATTTTGATGTGGTGGAGGAACTGGGATGTTCATAAATCTGTATGGAGTGCTAATGCGTGTTAATGCTGTGGTTGACTTTGGACGTGGACCGACCCATCTGGCAGAAAAGTGTACGTGCGAAAGTATGGGCCATCGTCGACACCACGGATTTTGTCAGATGAGTATATTTATTGATTTTCTTTTGTTTCCCTAATTTGAGTGATTCAGTTAGAGAATACTGTGGGTGACAATTTTGGAAGAATTTGTAAGGAAAAATGTTTTCGTGTGATTTGTTTGCTAAAGAGTTTCGCTGGTATGAGTGAATATAATTTAAATAAAATTGGTGTGACGACCAGACTCGGACGTCGGCTGCTCGCCTCGACTCTACACTAAAATTATCCAGATCAGAATCACGGAAATACATCCAGCAGTTTGTCATCACCGTTTCAAGGTTTTCAGCAGGTAGGCAGCCAGTTACTTGAATTGAAGAGCTTTCTCAACTACTAGATACTAAATTATCAGAACAAAATAAGAAAATTAATGATAATTTAAAAAATGTAGGTAATATTATGGACCAAAAAATTAAGAGATTAGACATAAAGTTCGAAAAACTAAATAATAGCCTAAAATCAATTAAGGAAAATATTGTTGAAGGAAATGAAAAATTGTATGCTACTAATGAATTAGTTGATGATGTAGAATCAGAGATTGATTGTTTGAAGAAATTCACGGATGTTGAATTAAATTTGGTTAACGATTGGGTGGATGTAGTGGAAGGACGAGTAATATTGTCATTCCGAGTTAAGTAGCAGAAAATCTGTGTTCAGAACAATGTAAAACTATATTGAGATCGAGAGCAATTATAGTGAGAAAAAATTAAAATGAAATTCAGTGCTTGTTATGGAACAAGTTTCTTCCATTAACAACAAAGTTGATGCTGTTGCTCAAAATCTTCATACAGTCAACTTCAAAGTAAACAATTTGGAAACAAATATATTTAGTAACGCGTGTAGTAGCGCCAGGATTTTCGTAAATAATCACAACAATGTTACACTGAAATTTGCCCCGGGAGACTTTAAATTGTATCCTCTGGATTTTATATGCTAGTACCAGGACAGCTTCGCATTTGGTACGCCAGAACCGTTAAAATTAGCGAATCGTTTTCTGGACGGAAAAGCTTTATTGCTATCTAACCAGCTTGTTAACCCAGAAATTACTTTTGCCGGTTTTGAAAAACTATTTTTTGAACAAATTTAGGTCAGAAAGTAAACAGGACAGAATTAAGACAGAATATCTAAATGGTAGCAGATATCGCGAAGGCAATATGAGGACTCGCGAATTTTTTGAGACACAGCTTAGGGCATTAGCGCATCTTGACAAGCCATTAGACTAGCTCATACAAATTGGTGGACTGATACGGCGCGGTCTGGTCTGTGGACTGGGCGATTTGCTAGGAGTAAGTTCTTAAATGTGTAGGCAAACTGGATCGTGCCTGGGAAAATAATGACGGGTCAAGCAACAGCCACAACCATAGAGAGAACCAGTTACCAGATGGGGGGTCCTCTCAACACCATAACAACAACGGAAATAAGCATAATAATAATAGTAATAATAATAATAGAGAAAATAAACTCGGGGCGGTTAGTAGACCCGCAACCGAGCGCCTCCCCAGATGGCGGATAGGGGAATGCCTCCTAGGTATAGGTGGTACCGAGGAAATGAAATACACTCCTGGAAATTGAAATAAGAACACCGTGAATTCATTGTCCCAGGAAGGGGAAACTTTATTGACACATTCCTGGGGTCAGATACATCACATGATCACACTGACAGAACCACAGGCACATAGACACAGGCAACAGAGCATGCACAATGTCGGCACTAGTACAGTATATCCACCTTTCGCAGCAATGCAGGCTGCTATTCTCCCATGGAGACGATCGTAGAGATGCTGGATGTAGTCCTGTGGAACGGCTTGCCATGCCATTTCCACCTGGCGCCTCAGTTGGACCAGCGTTCGTGCTGGACGTGCAGACCGCGTGAGACGACGCTTCATCCAGTCCCCAACATGCTCAATGGGGGACAGATCCGGAGATCTTGCTGGCCAGGGTAGTTGACTTACACCTTCTAGAGCACGTTGGGTGGCACGGGATACATGCGGACGTGCATTGTCCTGTTGGAACAGCAAGTTCCCTTGCCGGTCTAGGAATGGTAAAACGATGGGTTCGATGACGGGTTGGATCTACCGTGCACTATTCAATGTCCCCTCGACGATCACCAGTGGTGTGCGGCCAGTGTAGGAGATCGCTCCCCACACCATGATGCCGGGTGTTGGCCCTGTGTGCCTCGGTCGTATGCAGTCCTGATTGTGGCGCTCACCTGCACGGCGCCAAACACGCATACGACCATCATTGGCACCAAGGCAGAAGCGACTCTCATTGCTGAAGACGACACGTCTCCATTCGTCCCTCCATTCACGCCTGTCGCGACACCACTGGAGGCGGGCTGCACGATGTTGGGGCGTGAGTGGAAGACGGCCTAACGGTGTGCGGGACCGTAGCCCAGCTTCATGGAGACGGTTGCGAATGGTCCTCGCCGATACCCCAGGAGCAACAGTGTCCCTAATTTGCTGGGAAGTGGCGGTGCGGTCCCCTACGGCACTGCGTAGGATCCTACGGTCTTGGCGTGCATCCGTGCGTCGCTGCGGTCCGGTCTCAGGTCGACGGGCACGTGCACCTTCCGCCAACCACTGGCGACAACATCGATGTACTGTGGAGACCTCACGCCCCACGTGTTGAGCAATTCGGCGGTACGTCCACCCGGCCTCCCGTATGCCCACTATTAGCCCTCGCTCAAAGTCCGTCAACTGCACATACGGTTCACGTCCACGCTGTCGCGGCATGCTACCAGTGTTAAAGACTGCGATGGAGCTCCGTCTGCCACGGCAAACTGGCTGACACTGACGGCGGCGGTGCACAAATGCTGCGCAGCTAGCGCCATTCGACGGCCAACACCGCGGTTCCTGGTGTGTCCGCTGTGCCGTGCGTGTGATCATTGCTTGTACAGCCCTCTCGCAGTGTCCGGAGCAAGTATGGTGGGTCTGACACACCGGTGTCAATGTGTTCTTTTTTCCATTTCCAGGAGTGTATTCGGGGCGGACCAAAACTACTAGTAGCGTCTGTTCCCACAGTGGGCGGCAACAAAAGGCGTCTGCTCCACATGTCAGTGGCGGCCTCAACCAACCTCCTGATCTGGAAAGTCAGGTTGTAGTCGGCAGCACGCCATACATCCAACTCTTAAACATCATGATGGTGCAACGAGAAAAATCTCATTACCCCGGGCCCCAGTCAATAGACTGGGATCATCGTGAGCATCGGATTCCGGGGGCTCACGGACATCATGAGAAGAATCGGAGCTCCTCAAACTCCCTCAAGACCAAACGCAAACACTACATCGGCACACTCAACGTGAACACACTGATGAAGACAGGAAAGATGAAACAACTGACAGACAATCTCGAAAAATTTCAAATCAAAATATGTGCACTGCAAGAAACACGATTCACAGACGAAGACCATTTCAACACGGAGAATTTCAGAATATACAAAGGAAAACCATCGAGACAACTGAAAAACCTAAGGCTTTTTGGCACAAGATTTGCAGTACACAGGTCCATCACGGACAGCATAATCGACTTTTCGTCACCAATCGAAAGAATCAGCACCATCACAGTGAAATCAGCCAATAAATCCTACACAATAATCAACGCACATGCACCGACTAATGACTACAACAGGAAAAACCCGGACGAAATTGATGACTTCTAGACGACAACGGAAGAAACTATCAGAAAAATTCCTGCACATAGAGTCAAAATAATACTGGGAGACTTCAACGCTAAACTCGGAAAAGAAAAGATATACAGACATATCACAGGAAAACATACTCCACACAAGGACACCAACAAAAACGGAAAACATCTGATAGACTTTTGCAAAAGCCACGACCTCGCCATTATGTCAACAAAATTCAAGAAACCAACACGAAAACTTACCACATGGAAATTCCCCAGCGGAAAGCAAGAACCACAAATCGACCACGTAATAGTCCAGAAAGACTCACAAAAAGAAATTTTGAACATAGACACCCGTAAAGGCAACTTCGACTCAGACCACCACCCACTACAGATCAGGATTCGTCTTTTGCCCAAGAAAAAGCTCCATAAGAACAAAATTGTTAGACCAGATCCAGAATACGTTACTTCAAACCAGACACAAATATTGCACAAAATTAAAATGGAGAAAACGACAGACTGGACACAACTTTCACGAAGAATCCGAGAGGCCATGAAACTAGCAGAAGCACCACGCACACGGAAACACCGTTGGTGGAACCACACATGTGACCAAGCTATTGACCAACGAATCAGTGCATGGAAAAAATTTAGTAGCCATAAATCCCAGGAGAATTGGATGAACTTCTTGAAAACACAGAAGCAATCAAGCAAAATCATTCGCAGTGAAAAACGACAGTATGACAAACGGCAACTGACAGAGATCGAATCGGACTTCATGAAGAATAATACAAGAAACTTCTACAGAACGTTCAGAGAAAATATGACTGGATATCAACCAACCAACTTGTGCTTCAGAAGACCGGATGGAACCCTAGAAACCAATACCAAAAACAATTGTGACATTCTGGCAAAGTACTTTGAAAAACTGCTCAACACGGACCCCCCTATGGAAGAAATGACAGAAACGAGCACATACAATTCAGATAGTGAACCTCCAACTCTAGAAGAAGTTAAAGATATAATCAAGTCACTCAAGAATCGTAGAGCACCAGGAGAAGATGGCATCATCGCGGAAATCTGTAAGTTACAAGACCCAGAACTCACCAAAGACATCCACAGGATCTTGGAAGACATCTGGAAGACCATGAAAATTCCTGACGACTGGAAAACTGCCCTGATACACCCACTACACAAAAAACGTGACAAGACTGACCCGAACAACTACAGAGGAATATCCCCACTATCGGTCACATACAAGATCCTCTCTAAAGCTTTACTGAACAGACTAGAATGCCAGACCGACCACTTGATTGGGGAAAACCAAGCAGGCTTCCGTAAAGGGCGGTCTTGTGCAGAACAAATTTGGAACCTGAAAATGATTTTACAACACAAACAGAACCTCATCATTACCTTTGTTGACTTCAAAAAGGCGTACGAGTCTATCGACCGGAAAACTCTCTTCAAAATTCTAGCAGAATACAAAGTAGACAACAGAACACGGGCTATCATAGAGCAAACTTTAACCAACACAACCTCCAAAGTAAAGTTCTTTGGGGAACTATCAGAGCCCTTTGAAATTCGCACAGGTGTCCGACAAGGCGATTGCCTCTCACCTCTCCTTTTCAATCTGGTGTTAGATAAGGTCATAAAAGAATGGGAAACATCACAACAGGGAATAACCTTAGGAAACCTACAAATTAAATGCCTGGCTTTTGCAGACGATTTGGCGATTGTCACGAAAGGTATAAAGCAAACAAAAGACGCTATTGAAAAACTGCACGAAATCGCTTCCGAAACTGGACTACAGATCTCTTACGAAAAGACACAGTTTATGAGCACAAAGAAACTCTCATCTCTGAACACAAAGTATGGCACGATTTACAAAATGGCAAACTTCAAATACCTCGGTGAAACACTACAAATGAGTGGACATAACAGAGACTCAAACGAAGAAAGAAAGACTAAACTGGACAAGGCATACAAAGTAGTGTGGAATCATTACAACAAGAAGTCTATCTCACAAAAAGCCAAATTACGCCATTACGACACGGTGGTGCTCCCCGGGGCACTATATGCAGCAGAGACCACACTAATCCTAGGGAATACACGTATCAGACAATTAGAAAAAGTAGAACCGAAAATACTTAGGAAAATATTTGGCGCAACTAACAACAATGGAATATGGATCAAGAAACCTACAGAGGAACTGTACAAACATACGGAGACAATCACAGAAAAGATTAGAAAACGCAGACTACAATTCTATGGCTACCTATACAGAATGCCATCACACAGGCTGACCAAACAGATCTTTGACTGGGTAACCACTAGAAACAACAAATGGGTGGCAGAGGTAGAAAACGACCTGAACCAACTCAACATAACAGCAGACACAATAAACGACAGAATAAAATTCAGAAACATCATTAAGAAAAGTAAACTACATGAGATACAATGTGACAAACGAACAGGCATAAAATGGACCGAAGAACGCAAGCAAGATCACAGCCAGAAGATGAAAGAAATATGGGCAACCAAAAAGTCAATCAAGATGAAGCCGAAGACACAAAGCCGACAAAAAGCATGGACAGAGGACCGGAAACAGAAACACAGCGAGCGAATGAGGGAAGTTTGGGCAGCAAGGAAGGCAGCAAAAGGAACTGGCCATGTAGTTTAGTCCAAAAGCGCCCTTTAAGGGCAAAACACCAATAATAATAATAATAGAGAAAATAAAAGCTATGATAATAATCATCACTATCAGGCTAGGAATAATGACAATAATATTCACAAAAATAATCAAAACTAATAATAGAGGAGAGACGATAATATATCAAATGAGAATAGGAATAATAGTTAGAAAAATATGTTATCATCTCACTCGGAGCCTCTCAGTTTGAAGTGAGAAGAATTGCTAGAAACCAGGCTAAGACTAGAAGATGTAGACATAGTTCTGATTATAGGCACCACACCAGACACAGCAGTGAGTACAAGATAAACACAATTAATTTTAGGTGTGAGTTTTGGAATTGGAGATAGGCAGAAAATCAATTTGAACTTTGTGGTGATGAGTTGACTAATCCCTTTGATGATCACTGTATAGTAATGATGCTTTGTGTAATGATTGTAATGATTTGAATGAATATAGTTTAGCCAGTTTGTTGTGTGATGATGTAGCATCAGTGTTATCTGAGATAGATGTGGCAGAAGTTGATAATCTTGTAACTAAGGAAATGATGATTTGATAACTGATTCTGTTTGTATGCCTGCTGGCACAAATGCGAGTGATACTGATGATGATTTAGTTATAAAGAGTTTTGAAGTAGAAGCCAGTGTTCATATCGATGCTAGTGATCCTACTGATTATTTTGATAATGATTTCAGCAGATCTGATAATATTGTTGATGTTGACCCTGATACATTGTGATGAATTAGATGGTATGATTTTTGTAGAAGTATTGGATGATAAAATAAGTAGTAAGATAGTAAGATTATGGGATTTGTTGCTTAGACGTTATTGGAGAAAGTACATGAGAATCAATTAATCCCCATTAATGTCAGTGAGCTCTTCACCAGCTGTAATAATAAAGATGGACAAACTAGGCAGATTAGGGAGAGAATAGTTGAAGGTTTGAACAGATCAAATGATGCTGAAGTTAATTGCAGTACAGTTTGTAATACAGATTTTAATTTTGATTCTAATGTTAAACACACACAAACATCTTGTGGTACTCTGGATACAGATAAACAAATTCTTTCACTTAGTCGATACACACTCACATGTGAGAGTGATCTGTCAATTTTAGAAGATACACAGTCTAGTTTTAGTTTGTCACTGAGTGCATTACAGTCTACAGCAGCTAGTGGACTATAACTGAACACCGATTTAAATTTTAAGGAGACTGAGTATGATTTACTAGCAGAAGATGAAAATCTTGATCAGCATAAAATACCTGGTAGCCCATACACTGAGATTTATATTGGTACTTGGAAAGGACTTTGTTTAGTAGACACTGGTAGTACTGTTTTTGGCATTTTTGGAATTTCCTATCACTGGTGCTAGAATTAAAGGAGCCAAGTTATCTATTGGTAGCTGATTTGAACGAACACATTTTGTTAGGAATGGGCAGTACAGTTAAAGACAATCTTAGTTTTGACTGGGAAAATGTGAACTTCCTGTTTTTAGAATTTGTGGAGAAACTAAATTACACATGAGATTTACTGAGAATTCTAGCAATCATTTAAGACGAAGTTTTTTATGGTAGGAATTACATTGAGCAGGATGATGAGTTTTTACGACAAGCATTTGGTTAGTGACAGCATTTCACAGTTAGTTGCAGATAAAATAAACACAGCAAATAATTTGAGTAGTACAGAAAGAGGTGATTTACATAGATTTCGTGTGATTACTGTGAAATCCTTAGTGAGAGGCCAGGTAGAGTGAAAGGGTATATGTGTAGAATGAAACCGAGACAACATGTTCCTTTTTTCATCAAATCCTCTGATGTTCCCATTTGCAAAATAAAAAAAAAAGTTGAAAGAAACTTACAGAAATTGCAGAAATGGTGGATAGTAGAGAGAAGCAGCAACCAGTATAACAACCCGCTGGTTGATGTTTCGAAGAGAGATGGAGGTGTAAGATTAGTCCTTGATTCTCGACACTTAAATAAATTCTTAGAAAGAGACGCAGATCATCCTGGATCCATGGAAAAACTTTTGAACAAATTCCTTGACACTAAATACTATACTAGTCTTGACTTGACATTAGGTTTTCACAAAATTACTTCAGAACCCAACTCTAGCCAACACACAGCATTTCTGTACAAGGGGAAGGGTTTTTAGAACTGTGTTATACCTTTTAGCTTAAATATATCTCTTGCAGAATTTATATATGATTTGGAGTTTGTGTTAGGAAATGATTTACTTTCGAAATTGTTCATTTATGAAGATGAAATTTTGTTTACTAGTAAAACTTGGGAAGAACACAGAAATTTTGAGGGAGGTTGCACAACAGTTTAGACAGGTAGGCATGCCCTTAAAATTAGAAAAGTCCAAATTTGGTGTAAAGAATTAATTTTTCTGGCTCACATGATTAGTGAAAAGCGAATTCTGCCTGACAGAAACAAACTTTTGGCCATTGCAGAATTTCCAAAACCATGACAAAGAAAGAACTTAGATCATTCAACAATTTATGTAATTTTTACAAAAAGTACATCAGAACACAAGCACATAATACACCATGTCTTCAAGAGCTTTTAAAGAGAAATAGTGTCTGGAAATGGGCTAAAGGCTATGAGGACGTCTTTGATGAAATTAAGAAACAGCTATGCAATATTGAAATACTACACATACCTGATTTGTCATTGTCATTTTGTTTGATGTTTGATGGAAGTGAATATGGCTTAGGTGTACACTTGCCTCAAAAGAAAGTAATTCATGGAAAGGTAGAACACCATTCATTTAGTTTTGCTAACAAGTGTTTACAAAATGGTGAGAAAAACTACAGTATTACTGAAGAGAAACTATTAGCCATTGTTGGAAATTTTAAGAGATTCAGGAATTACCTAGTAGGACACAAAGTAATAGTTTTGACCGACTGCAAAGCATTATGTCATATATAAGAGTGCAAATTGTACCACAGCAGAATATCGGCAGTTCGCTTGCAACAGCTTGATTATACCATCAGCACGTAAAAGCTCAACAAAAAGTCATAGCGGATGCTTTATCTAGATTACTAGTGCAAGGGTGAATATGAATAAGAGAACATTCAGAACAACAGAAATTTCAGGATAATGTGTATTCAGAGTACTAAGGGAGAAAAAGATATTTTACAAATTTGTGATCAGTCAAAACGAAATCATAATGAAGATGATGAATAGAAATTGGTAAAGAAAGGTCGTGACAAAGTAAGAAAATATTAATTATAAAGAAATATTGTTTCAAAGACATAGTTTGGATTCAGATAGCTGGAAGGCATGTTGTCCTGGGCAACACACTGACAATGCTTCGGACATTGTGATACAATGAAATTATTCGTCAGATTCAGGAGAATGATTATTTCAACAACGTTGCTAGGAGAATTCGTAGGACACTTGCCTGAACCATGCAACTTCCCCGTGCGATTGCACGTGAGCTAACGTGCGAATCAACTGCAAGAGCGGCAAGAACATTGAATTCCTCCTCTTCTATCGTCACTTGTTTCCTTCTGTTACGCTGTCTGGTCGTTACACTACCACTTGCACGTAGCTGGTTGAAGAGGTTGGTAAATAACTGCCGAGATAGCTGACGTTTATTGGGATATCTTGTTGCATACGACGTACACTCCCCATAAACCATGAGGATGTCGACTTTTTCTTCATTGTAAGTATCATCGTTCACTCATGAATTACTGCTTGGACTGTCACACATTAACTACATAACATGTCGCAATGTACTGAAGGAACACATAAGCACTCTGTAATGGAAAATAAGAACATCGTACCTAGCAACTATGCAGGTTGAATGGCACAAACAAGCGTCAGTGTCGAAACTCTTCAAAATATGATATCTCGTAAACGATTCGCACTAGAATCGTGCAACAAGTAGTGAGCCGTGCTGCAGCTCGCGTTGGTGCCGTGTGAAGGTTTCTGCCAGACCGTATCGTTTGGCTGCGTTGTTGTCTTCTTCTCGTGTTCACTGGCGCCACTCGGCTTCGTAAGCGTTGCCTGTCCGCTAGTGGCAGCAGCGGCGCTTATCGATGTGTAGTTCTGCTGCCCTATCTTTGGGGCGACCTCGTGCTTCTTCCGTGTGGTGAGTGGGGAGTTCGGTTGGGAAGGCAGGAGCACGCTGGGTACACCTGGTGGCGTGTATGGACTGCCGGATCGAAGGGCTGTGGTCACGAGGGTGCACGACCTCGTCGAAACCGGATCCTACATGTTTAAGTTGAGTGCATTGCTATTCGCGTAGAGAAACCTCCACCATTGTGAAATCTCGCGATTCTCCAGTGACTTGGGTTCGTGTTGCTGCTCGTAGTGCCGCCGAGGCGAAAAGCAGCGAGTGGAGTACCTGGGGAAGGCGGATCCCAATAGCCTTCCTGAGCTTCTAATCACTATTTACTATTTTCAGCTTCTTACATTGTTAAGTTCTACCAGCTGTATTTTTCTGTCCTGTGGCCACTAACGCCCCACTTACCTGCCCTGGGGGGGGGGGGTTAGTGTATGTAACGGTAGCGTGCGTTTCCTCGCCTTGCCGCCACTGTCCAGAGAGGCGTGTAAGTTTGACAGCTTCTTGATTGTAGGTTGGGAGGCGTTCTTCTGCCTTAGGGGTAGTCATTCATTCTTGTTCCAGGCTCTCTAAGCACAGTATTCTGCGGGCGGAACCCAGAGCGCCGGTTACGACTTTGGCGTAATTTTGCATCTTGCATTTGTTTTCTTGGATGTCAGGTAGCCTCACCAAGAGGTCGCTCGTTAGACTGTCACTAGTCCGAATTACCATCTTGTGATATGAATGCAACTCTTGGGTGCCTTTCTCTTCGCTTTTGGTGTGACCTACTCAGATGTCGATTCCTGGTGCACTGTCTGTCACTGGCCCTTGTGTTTTATTTTATTATTGTATTATTAAGTTACCACCATTTGTCTCATCTGTTTGGTGATCTGTTGTCTTTTTATTTAAGTATCTTTTGCTATGTCATTCGCCATTTGACAGTATATTGTTAAATTTTTTTAATTGCCATTTTGGCGTGAAAGGCCTTCAGCTGTGATTGTAGTTACTTGCCTTAAAATTCTGATTGCGGCCATTGGGCTGTTTTCAAAGAGTATTTGCTGTCTGCATTTTATGTATGTTTGTTACATGTTTTAATAATTCCTATTTTGGGTGTTAAAGGCCTTCAGCAGTGATTGTGGTTACTTGCTTTAAAATTCTGGTTGCGACCACATTGGCTTGTTTTTCAAAATTATTTGCCTCTTGTATTTTATGTAAGTTTGTTTAATTTCATATAATTGCTATTCTGGTGTTAAAGGCCTTCAGCCGTGAATGTGGTTACTTGCTTTAAGATTCTTGTTGCGACCACATTGGTTTGTTTTCCAAAATTATTTGCTCTCTGTATTTTATATATGTTTGTTTAATTTCTTATAATTACCATTCTGGCGTTAAAGGCCTTCAACCATGATTGTGGTTAGTTATTTTAAAACTCTGACTGTGACCTCACTGGCTTGTTTTCAAAAATTGTTTATTAAAATAAATGAGTGAAATTGCAAAGCAAACCAATAGTAATTGATTCGGGCCCCGTCCACAATCCTGCCTTCCTTATCTACCAGGTTTCAAATAACACTGACATTACAGTTAACCTACTTTTAGACTGCTAATGTCAATAGGCATTATTCCATTTAAAAATTGTACGTCTGCACAAAAATGTTGTTGTTGTTCTTGTGGTCCTCAGTCCTGAGACTGGTTTGATGCAGCTCTCAATGCAACTCTATCCTGTGCAAGCTTTTTAATCTCCCAGTACCTACTGCAACCTACATCCTTCTGAATCTGCTTAGTGTATTCATCTCTTGGTCTCCCTCCACGATTTTTACCCTCCACGCTGAACTCCAATACTAAATTGGTGATCCCTTGATGCCTCAGAGGATGTCCTACCAACCGATCCCTTCTTCTGGTCAAGTTGTGCCACAAACTACTCTTCTCCCCAATCCTATTCAATACTTCCTCATTAGTTATGTGATCTACCCATCTAATCTTCAGCATTCTTCTGTAGCACCACATTTCGAAAGCTTCTATTCTCTTCTTGTCCAAACTATTTATCGTCCATGTTTCACTTCCATACATGGCTACACTGCATACAAATACTTTCAGAAATGACTTCCTGACACTTAAATCAATACTGGATGTTAACAAATTTCTCTTCTTCAGAAACGCTTTCCTTGCCATTGCCAGCCTACATTTTATATCCTCTCAACATCGACCATCATCAGTTATTTTGCTCCCTAAATAGCAAAACTCCTTTACTACTTGAAGTGTCTCATTTCCTAATCTAATCCCCTCAGCACCATCCGATTTAATTTGACTACATTCCATTATCCTCGTTTTGCTTTTGTTGATGTTCATCTTATATCCTCCTTTCAAGACACTGTCTATTCCATTCAACTGCTCTTCCAAGTCCTTTGCTGTCTCTGACAGAATTACAATGTGATCGGCGAACCTCAAAGTTTTTATTTCTTCTCCCTGAATTTTAAAACCTACTCCGAATTTTTCTTTTGTTTCCTTTACTGCTTGCTCAATATACAGATTGAACAACATCGGGGAGAGGCTACAACCCTGTCTTACTCCATTCCCAACCACTGCTTCCCTTTCATGTCCCTCGACTCTTATAACTGCCATCTGGTTTCTGTACAAATTGTAAATAGCCTTTCGCTCCCTGTATTTTACCCCTGCCACCTTTAGAATGTGAAAGAGAGTATTCCAGTCAACATTGTCAAAAGCTTTCTCTAAGTCTACAAATGCTAGAAACGTAGGTTTGCCTTTCCTTAATCTTTCTTCTAAGATAAGTCGTAAGGTCAGTATTGCCTCACGTGTTCCAGTGTTTCTACGGAATCCAAACTGATCTTCCCCGAGGTTGGCTTCTACTAGTTTTCCCATTCGTCTGTAAAGAATTCGTGTTAGTATTTTGCAGCTGTGACTTATTAAACTGATAGTTCGGTAATTTTCACATCTGTCAACACCTGCTTTCTTTGGGATTGGAATTATTATATTCTTCTTGAAGTCTGAGGGTATTTCGCCTGTCTCATACATCTTGCTCACCAGATAGTAGAGTTTTGTCAGGACTGGCTCTCCCAAGGCCGTCAGTAGTTCGAATGGAATGTTGTCTACTCCGGGGGCCTTGTTTCGACTCAGGTCATTCAGTGCTCTGTCAAACTCTTCACGCAGTATCATATCTCCCATTTCATCTTCATCTACATCCTCTTCCATTTCCATAATATTGTCCTCAAGTACACCGCCCTTGTATAGACCCTCTATATATTCCTTCCACCTTTCTGCTTTCCCTTCTTTGCTTAGAACTGGGTTTCCATCTGAGCTCTTGATATTCATACAAGTCGTTCTCTTATCTCCAAAGGTCTCTTTAATTTTCCTGTAGGCAGTATCTATCTTACCCCTAGTGAGATAGCCCTTTACATCCTTACATTTGTCCTCTAGCCATCCCTGCTTAGCCATTTTGCACTTCCTGTCGATCTCATTTTTGAGACGTTTGTATTCCTTTTTGCCTGCTTCATTTACTGCGTTTTTGTATTTTCTCCTTTCATCAATTAAATTCAATATTTCTTCTGTTACCTAAGGACTTCTACTAGCGCTCGTCTTTTTACCTACTTGATCCTCTGCTGCCTTCGCTACTTCGTCCCTCAAAGCTACCCATTCTTCTTCTACTGTATTTCTTTCCCCCATTCCTGTCAATTGTTCCCTTATGCTCTCCCTGAAACTCTGTACAACCTCTGGTTCTTTCAGTTTATCCAGGCCCATCTCCTTAAATTCCCACCTTTTTGCAGTTTCTTCAGTATTAATCTACAGGTCATAACCAATAGATTGTGGTCAGAGTCCGCATCTGCCCCTGGAAATGTCTTACAATTTAAAACCTGGTTCCTAAATCTCTGTCTTACCATTATATAATCTATCTGATACCTTTTAGTATCTCCAGGGTTCTTCCATGTATACAATCTTCTCTCATGATTCTTTAACCAAGTGTTAGTTATGATTATGTTGCGCTCTGTGCAAAATTCTACCAGGCGGCTTCCTCTTTCATTTCTTAGCCCCAATCCATATTCACCTACTATGTTTCCTTCTCTACCTTTTCCTACACTCGAATTCCAGTCACCCATGACTATTAAATTTTCGTCTTCCTTCACAATCTGAATAATTTCTTTTATTTCATCATACATTTCTTCAATTTCTTCGTCATCTGCAGAGCTAGTTGGCATATAAACTTGTAGTGCTGTAGTAGGTGTGGGCTTCGTATCTATCTTGGCCACAATAATGCGTTCACTATGCTGTTTGTAGTAGCTTACCCGCATTCCTATTTTCCTATTCATTATTAAACCTACTCCTGCATTACCCCTATATGATTTTGTGTTTATAACCCTGTAGTCACCTGACCAGAAGTCTCGTTCCTCCTGCTACCGAACTTCACTAATTCCCACTATATCTAACTTCAACCTATCCATTTCCCTTTTTAAATTTTCTAACCTACCTGCCCGATTAAGGGATCTGACATTCCACGCTCCGATCCGTAGAACGCCAGTTTTCTTTCTCCTGATAACGGCATCCTCTTGAGTAGTCCCCGCCCGGAGATCCGAATGGAGGACTATTTTACCTCCGGAATATTTTACCCAAGAGGACGCCATCATCATTTAATCATACAGTAAAGCTGCATGCCCTCGGGCAAAATTACGGCTGTAGTTTCCCCTTGCTTTCAGCCGTTCGCAGTACCAGCACAGCAAGGCCGTTTTGGTTATTGTTACAAGGCCAGATCAGTCAATCATCCAGACTGTTGCCCTTGCAACTACTGAAAAGGCTGCTGCTCCTCTTCAGGAACCACACGTTTGTCTGGCCTCTCAACAGATACCCCTCCGTTGTGGTTGCACCTACGGTACGGCTATCTGTATCGCTGAGGCACGCAAGCCTCCCCACCAACGGCAAGGTCCATGGTTCATGCACAAAAAATACACTTACTAAGTGTCATTACAATCTGTTGAAAATCGCACGTCAACAGCACTTTCCATTTCCGCGGTATATATGATGCAAGTGTCATGTTATCTATCCCACATATTTTTTCACACACTGCGTAACTAAGGTCTTGAGATACCTACTGAACGTGCGTTGGAACTCCTTTTGTTTGGCGTAGTGCAGGAACTCGACGTGACATGGACTCAACAAGTTGTTGGGAGTCCCCTGCAGAAGTACTGAGCCACGCTGCCTCTATAGTCGTCCACAATTGCGAAAGTGTTGCCGGTGCAGGACTTTGTGCACGAACTGACTTCTCCATTATGTCCGATAAATGGTCGGTGATATCGGGTCGGCTAAATCATTTCCTCGAATCGTCCAGAATGTTCTTGAACTCGGTCGCCGACAATTGTGGTACAGTGAGAATTCACATCATTGTTTGGGAACGTAAAATATGTGAACAACTGCAAGTGGTCTCCAAGCAGCTGAACATAATCATTTGCAGTCAATTATCGGTTCAGTTTGACAAGAGGGCCCAGTCCATTCATGTAAACGCAGTCCACACAATTATGCAGCCACCACTAGCTTGCACGGTGCCTTCTTGAGAACTTTGGTCCATGCCACACGCCAACTCTACTGTCATCTCTTACTAACTGAAATCGATACTCATCTGACTAGGCGCTACAGTCTGAAACCGCGAGACCGCTACGGTCGCAGGTTCGAATCCTGCCTCGGGCATGGATGTGTGTGATGTCCTTAGGTTAGTTAGGTTTAAGTAGTTCTAAGTTCTAGGGGACTGATGACCTCAGAAGTTAAGTCACATAGTGCTCAGAGCCATTTGAATCATTTAAACTTGGATGCGAGAGAAGCTGAATGGTGTAGGAAACTCAGAGAAATAAGAAGTAATAATTCCAGCAAGAAAGTAGCTTCAAAAGTGATTTTACGGCAACTAAAGACAGAGAACTATGTTTCCACTGTGTATGTACCACATTCCGGGACCTGATGACTATAAACGAAACGTACCCTGAAAATAAGTATAATTTGTAAAAATATTGTAAAAATTACACAAATTCTTATAACGTGTTACTCGATGTCGGTATGTATACTAAGAAAAAGAATTACAGGGTTACTTTTTTGAAACCGCGCTACGTTCCTCCATACCGACACAGAAGTGTGAAATTTGACTCAGAGGTACCTATAAGCTTCCTCTGTAACGGTGAAAAAGTGTCGCGCCCTACGATGTCACCCACGCGCTCCGGGACGCTTCGGATACCGAGGTGTCGTCACATGTGAAAAAAAAAAATTTTAAAAGTCCAGGGCTCAGAAGCTCATGTGACGTGTAAGGCGGGTAAGTGAGGACACATCGGCACCAAATTTCATCACAATTCTGCCCGACGCCCTGGCGGACGTGTCACATGATGGGAAGGCCGTCACACGCTCCCTTACCCGCATCTCATCTCTTCTTGCGACACATCTGCGATGGAGGTCAGAATCGCGATGGCCTGCGCTGAAATCACTCGGTTTTCTTATGAGTGGCCGAAGAAAACATTTCAGAGATATCACCACTCAGAATCTAAACAAAAAGGCCTCAGAGATTGGCATGTAGGGTTTCAATGAAATCATCCCTTCCGTTGCCACCTTGATTCCGACAGATCTCGGAGACGAAAACGACAGCAAAAGGACGACGTTCTTGGCACCATTTGGCACTGTTGACACCTCCTGGGATATTCAACCCATCTCGACGAACATAGCTGTAATCCCATTTAATGTGATCTAACCCTTTTGAAGTGTAGAGTGAATGAAGTTTTTCTTCTGATATTTAGGGTGAAACCGCTATGGTTGGTTCAAAACCACTGGACGAAATTCGGACGTCATCTGACGCGGGAAAGAGTGTTTGGGTATTTTCGGCCATAGTGTCCACGCCCACCTGTGGCATGGTCACAGTAATGTGCCGCATTGACACATGCATGAATTAAACGGCAAAGGGTCCATCTAAGACACCGTGGTTCGGCGCTACCCTCTGTATCACCTGTGCACCTTCGTGGGCCACATGAAAAATGTACCTAAGAAAAGATAACGTTTGACCTGTTCATAGGCGCCTGTTGGTAGGCAACCTATAAACACCAATCAGAGTCTGCATTCCCACTAGCAGGTGCCAGAGCAAGATTGCCACTTAAGTGTTGTGTCTCGAAGTAATTGCTTTCTAGCAGGTGTCTAGCAATCGGACACCGGCTGTTTCTGCACAGATACGTTTTTAAATGCACAAAAGTGGTACTGGTGGCACTGATGGGAGAACTTACAGCGACCTCTTGTCGTTTTATTCGTACACGTGTCAATGTCACACTCTTCCATGACTAAGCCGCCGGTGGGCATGAAACAGGAGAGCTGAACATGCGTAAACACTTTTTGCTGCTTCGGATAACGTTCACATTTCGTCGAACGGTTTTGAACAGTTGAAAGTAGGCTGTTTATGTTTTCTTATTGGCAATGCTGCGTAGCGCTCTGTATGAAAATCACTGGCTGTGCTGTGTGCAGTCTTTGGCTAGTTTGCATTGTTGTCTGCCATTGTAGTGTTGGGCAGCTGGATGTTAAAAGCGCGTAGCATTGCGCAGTTGGAGGTGAGCCGTCAGCAGTGGTGGATGTGGGGAGAGAAATGGCGGAGTTTTGAAATTTGTAAGACCGGATGTCATGAACTGCTATATATATTATGACTATTAAGGTAAATACATTGTTTGTTCTCTATTAAAATCTTTCATTTGCTAACTATGCCTATCAGTAGTTAGTGCCTTCCGTAGTTTGTATCTTTTATTTAGCTGGCAGTAGTGGCTCTCGCTGTATTGCAGTAGTTCGAGTAACGAAGATTTTTGTGAGGTAAGTGATTTGTGAAAGGTATAGGTTAATGTTAGTCAGGGCCATTCTTTTGTAGGGATTATTGAAAGTCAGATTGCGTTGCGCTAAAAAATATTGTGTGTCAGTTTAAACACAGTCATGTATAATTGTTCAAAGGGGACGTTTCATATGTCGACCCTTAGCCAAGGATACCTCACTGGAATATTCTGATTTTTTTTGTAGTTTGCGTAATTAGTGTAGCTTTTGTTTATTGCTAGCGCGTAATTGTAGAGAGAATCTCCTTTGTAGTAGCAGTCTTTCATTGTTGTACAGTAAAACAGTTGTGGCATGCATGTAGATTTGCACCAAGTATTTCGCAGCTGCGCTTGCAATTAACTAGATATTATTTTCAGTGCTATGTTAATGTGGTTTCTTATTTTGCTCTTCAAATTGTGCTTTTCCGTGTTGTCGTGTGAAATATTGTGACAATAATGGCGTGTGAAAAACGTAATACTACGCTCCAAAGTAAACTGAGAAATGACAGTGAAGACGAAAGCACTGTGTTAGCGCCACCGTGTAATGAATTAACTAATGTTCAACATAGTAATTTGGTAATTGTGCATAGGGTAATGGAGCGGGCGGCAAACAATGGTGTAGACAGTGAAACAATTAGTGAACAGGGAAGCATTATCGATCGATCGGTCGGCAACAGCCCGCCTGAGGAATCGGGAATGACAGGACACAATCTTGCAAATACTACAGATTCAGGTTTTGGGTCCTCACCGTTTTCTCAAATAAGTCAAGATACATTTTCTGCTTGTCATAATGTGAACGTTGCCGGTGTAAATTCACTGCCGAAAAGCACTGAGGAACGTGTTTCAGACACCAGTGCATTGTTATTACAGTTAATGCAACAAATGGGACAAAGGCTACAAAAGTTAGACACAACGCTTGAACAAAATCAGAAACAAATGGGACAAAATCTTCAAAAGTTAGACACAATGGAACAAAATCTTCAAAAGTTAGACACAATGGAACAAAATCTTCAAACGTTAGACACAATGGAACAACACCAAAGACAAACACAGCAACAGTTAGACACAATGGAACAAAATCAGAGACAAACACAGCAAAAGCTTCAAAAGTTAGACACCACACTTGAACAAACACGTGAAGATTTAACGACTGAGTTACATAACATTGACTCGAAATGTCAAAAAGTCTGTAATGACGTAAAAACACAAATTCGTGAGCATTTTCAACCTATTTTTTCGCGGCATGAAAATGCTTTACAGAATCACGAAGCAGCCATAAAAGAACTGCAAACTATTGTTCATGAAAATCATGAGACCTTGCAAGCTAAAATTGACTCAGTTGCATCTACTGATACGGTTACGCAACTTGCAAAAACTCAGGAAAACTTAAAGGACACAGTAGATACTCTGAAAATTGGTTCAGAAAGACACATGGAGGAAATTAGTTCACTATCAGAGAAAGTAGTCGAACTTTCGGATCAGCTAAATAATTTATCTACGATGGTAGATGATAATCTGAATGACGCAAGACCGGTAGTCTTTAATGACACAGAAGAGTACGAACAAATTAGGAAATTCAAACAAAATCAGAATCAAATTAATACACAACACCAAAGAGAATTCCGGGAAGTACAAGATCAGCTGACACAGGTAATACAAGAGTTACGTATTTCAGAGGACACTCGCGCTCCAACATGGGAAGAGGGACTTAGAAATACGGAAAAGCCGCAAAATAATAACACAGCGCATTTCGGAAATTATGAAAGAAATTGGCAAGGTGCACCGAATTTTGAAATGGAACCTCCGAAACGACGTAACAATGACCGACATGCGACTCGCCGACACGATGATTTTGACTATAAGCTGTTCATTACTACACGCAGATTCGAAACATTTAAGAATTCTGGGAACGACATTCATCCACAAGCGTGGCTTCATCAATTCTCTCATTGTTTCCCCCCCAACTGGTCATTAGAGCACAGATTAGAATTTATGTGTGGCTATTTAGAGAATGAACCAGCTGTAAGAATGCGATCGGTCATTCACGATTGCCACAGTGAAGGAGAATTTTATCATGCCTTCCTCTCAGCATATTGGTCTCAAGCTACACATGACCGAGTAAAACATAGCATCATAATGATGAAACATTTCGAACAATCTGAATTTTCCAGTCTTGTGAAGTATTTTGAAGACATGTTGCACAAGAATCAGTACCTGTCAAACCCATACAGCCCCTCAGAACTCATCCGCATTTGCTTAATCAGATTACCTGATCATTTACGACATATTATTTTGGCAGCACGCTGCAAAGACGACATTGAAGCTTTTCAGGGACTCTTACAAGAGTTAGAAATTGACACTGACAATCGCGGAACTCGAAAACAGGAACACAACAATTACAGGTCACGTCCGTCGCAATTCCGCGTTGAAAGAAATAATAACTGGACACGAGAAGGCTATTCTCACAACACAAATCGTGACCAAAACAGACACCACCCGTATGACAACCGTTGGCGGAGTAGTAATAATTACAGGGAAAGATCACTTCTCCGTGGTAGTGACTATCACAGAGACAATCATAGAAACAGACGATATGGGAATGGAAACAATTATTATCAAGGGAGGCAGAATAACTTCAGACGCAACGGTCCACCGTGCAGTGATAATGCAGGGAGAAATTCTCCACCACTTAACTGACAAGAAAGAAACTACAGGAACTACCGACAAAACGACAGACCTGAATTCCATCAGAACTGGCGAGCTTCAAACAGGGCAGGGCCCTCTCGACAAGGCGAATTTGTAGAAGTTAGGTCTCTTAATCCCAGTAACGACGCGCGCCAACAAAGAAACAGACAATGACTCACACCGCAGGCAGCCACGTGCGCCCGCTGGCTCAGGGAAAAATAACATAGACGCTAACCTTGAGAAAAATTCCAGTATTCTTTAACGACGTATACCACATGTTAATTGCGTTAAAGTTGAAACTCTGCGTACTAGGAAGGGCAAAGGGTTACACCACATTTCACATGTAAAACCATTTATTGAGACATAATCTGCTTTTTAACTTAGTCTTTGCTATAAAATTTTTCACTTCACGTTACTAGTACTCTTTTTAATCTTAGAAACTGTTAACATGCAACTATGTTTTAAAGTTAACTATCCAGTCAAGAACCAAGAGAACTTATTTAAACAGAAATTACGAATGCATTGTTATTGTGAACAGATGACACAGTGTTATTGTGTGTGTACATTCTTGCTTGTTAGTGCCACGATTACGTAACGACCATAAGGCTCACATACTTAGAACATGTACCGGTACTGCTAATGAGATTTTAATGCAACATTTTGATTTACTTGAAAATACATTCTTTATTTGAAGTACGTTCTGTGGAATTATAGATGACTTAGCATTTGGTTTCTTTGACAGCCACACGATTTTATCATGACGCTACTAATGAGTGACAATTTACAATGTTGCTTTTGCGGTGTTTCTGTTTTATATCTGCACAGTTTTTCTGAATTCTTCTGGAAAGTAAAGCATGTTTTAGTAGTAACCTTTGTGGTATAGCTACAATGAGACAGCCTTTTCCCTAGCACAATAATACGTTACATTATAGTACTTTCTTGATCACGGTAAGGTACGTAATAACTACGATATCTATCCCGCAAAGCATTTCACTTTCGTTTGTGATGAGGTAAGTACATTGACTTCAGCAGAACTTTGCTTACAGAGGACGATAACTACGACACTTCCACAGAACTATCTTACAGCAAGACGCACATTTAGCGCTACAGGACACGCATTTGAGTGATTAATTTTGTACTTAAAACATTTATTTTTGAAGATTTTTGAATTACAAAGAAAGTTTTCCGTGATGCATTTCATTCCATTGCTGTAATCTGTAACATCTGAGGGTATAATTACATTAATCCTCAGGGGGGGTACACGCTTATGTTGTGTACCATGTGTTTGGCAAGCACAAGGAGCCCTAGCTAATATGGTATTTGCTTATACAACTTTACACATCGGTACCATATTTCTGTAACACAGAATTTCACAGCTATCTGTTCATTTAACTGAGAGAAACAAACATTTTTTTTACTACGTCAGTGACACATGTTTACGCAATTACACAGTTGGATAACTTCATACTTATGAAATTGTATTTTGTCTGTACTTTGTGAACTGTTCATATTTTTTGGAACCATTGTGATACTACGAGAGCTTTGAGTGATGTATTTGGTAAGGGAGCATGATTTTAAAGTACATTTGAGGTAGATGACACTATTGAAATGAGCAGAGAATTTTTTTTAAGGTTTTGACATTATTGCAGAAAGCTACGACGTTTTTGAGATTTGACTGAGGTGTTGTGATGTTATTTTTACGACGACGATGTGTATTATGCTGTTGAGGTATGTTTATGATCAATAAGATGATGCTACTGTATATGAGGAATTTGATTATGCTACATATTTATTATGATGAAATATTGAAGAAGTCTCGACGAATACGTATATGAATAATGAGTAGTGGTTAGGGACTCTGATTGTGGAAAAGGATGTTGGAAACCAAGAATCGTACTTTAAGAGTTATGAAATGTGTGTAAATGCGTGAATGTATCACAATGCCGCCGAAAAATTTTTGAACACTATTATATTCATAGGATTTCTACACATTTGCAACGCAAATTCTCGACCTGTGAAATTCTTTATAAGAGACTGTCACTGTGATGCAAACTGGTGTCGTAAATATTTCAGTAAGAAAGTGAAGTGACCACCTTCACGTAATGAGCCGTGGACACCCAGCTGCGCGACAGTTGCCTGGAAAAAAGCCATTAGTGTGTGCCTTTCAGAGGCACAGGTAGAAAAAAAGGGGCCATTATCCATGCTATTGACATTCCTTTGTAGAAAGCATCGCAAATACGACACGCTCAAACTAGAAAACATATGATAACACTGTTGAGCTGTTAATTTATGATATTTACTGAAATGCCTAATGAAATGACTAGAAATATTTTTATGTCCATACACCTGATGATGACTATTGTCTTTCGAGTTGAGAGATTTTTTTTTACTACCTTATGAAATGCCATATGGCTAATGAATGATGTTTCATGCCTTCCTTTGTACATATCTGCTCATTTTCTTTAATATCTAGTTTCTAGCTGCGCTGCAGCATTGGTTATTATAAAATTTAACAGATGTACTAATATCACTATTTTCTGTCTACGGACCCAGTAAAGAATACGTTTATGATGTACTTTCTTAGAAAAGAGAGCACAAATAGACATTTCCCTTCACAGAAATTGCATAAATAATTTTTTTAACGACTTGGTAACTTTCTTGCAGAGTAAGTTTTTGTGATGCATCACTCTAGTGTTAAGATGTGACATAGGTATAAAAAATGGCCATTTTTACTATAATATTTTTCTGCTTGAGCTATGTCATGTTTAGATATAAGTTATTGCATTTGCTGCTGCTGTTTGCCAGGTATAGTGCTACTAAATTTCACTTTACATTACTCTGTTTTACTACTGATTTATTTTTCTTGTTTGCTGCTCATTGCCTTATATTAGTTGTAATATTGCTGCTTGCTTTGCCAATTTGCATTTTTTTGTCATAGCTGTTTGTGTTAATTGTTTCGTGCTGCTGCATTGCCTCGTCCCTTAGTTTAGCATCTGAGCTCAGTAGATTTAAGTTAGCTTAACATGGAGTAGGCTGTATAAGAGAACAAGTTGTGATGAATTGGAAGAAATGCATTGAGAAGCTATAAGAAAATGATTTGGCCAAATAGTATTTTGAAAGAGGATATGAACAAAAAAAAGTAGGGTTTAGGGACAACAGGTTTAGGTAGGATTTTCTTGGAAATACATGATGAGGTAAGATAATGGAAAATAAATAATGAGGTAAGAAATGTGTGTACATATAAATACAGAAAGCATGCTTGGATAGAATTTTTTTGGTGGAAACAAATGTTGAAATAAGAGGAAAGATATATGGAATGAAGTTTTGGGGTGGACTGCAGTACCAAATGTTCTGAAAACAAACCCTGTCCTGTATTTTTATGTTATTACACTATGTGAATTTGCGTTTTTCCTGTCTTAATGTGTTTAGCTAATAAGAGTTATGTTGTAGAATTTTTCTGATAATATGTTATTTTCTTTGTAAAGATGTTTAGACATTATTTATTCTGTTCTGTTTTAATGCTCATGTGTAAAGTTGATGTTTCAAAAGTTATTCTGATCTTTTATGTATTTACTTATGTCATAATTCCTGTAACACTGATGTATATGTTAGTTCAATTCTTTTGTAAAGCCCTTATTACCACAAATGTTTTCTGTATTGTTATGTTCTTTAATGATGTATTGTGTACCTTTGTTATTGTATTCTTATGTTATAAAATTGTAATTGACACCACTTCATCAAATGAAGTAACGTGAAGTTATATTTCACTGCGCACGCTTCTGTTGGTCATAGTATATGGACAATATGTGAGAAGTAGGGACTGATAGTGTTTGCACGTGTGTTAATAATTCAGCAACGGACTGGATAACAGCATTGCTGGCTCTAAGGACATTTCAAACAAATTTTTTGTGAGTGGACAAGTGGTGGTTTATGGACTTGCTATATTCCCCGCAAGACTCTTCGATGGTGATTGTGAACCTGCACAGTCGCAACAGATGGCTGCTGGCCGTCTCTACAAGGACTGCAGTGGGTCTGCACCTTTGATGACCCACCAATACCATTATTTCTACAAGGACTTATAAAGGCACATTTGCATGCCCAGCATGAGTTTCCTCGGAAACGCGAAATATTAATTAAATAAATAATCAGTGACAAATAAATAAAGCCTATGGCACACAACTGCAGTGCTGTGTCGCTGATAAAACAAAAGCACAATTACGTTACTCTTATGTTTGATTAAGAAAGGGAGAGCTCTGGTTGAAGTGGTGCGAGAAGCACGTATATTTTATTGTCTGGCACACCGCCATATTTCATGTTATAGAAGAATACTGCGAGTTGCAACCACACTAGGCACTCGATTCTGTAAAGAATTTATATTTATAAAAGTAAGTAGGATTATGAACTGTAGGCTTATTCATTGAATATATCTGATTTAACTAACTGTGTAACTTTTTTATGTTTAGTAGACAATCACCTCTGTACGACGTATTGGCATGGCTGGCAAATTATTGTAATATTGAGATTTAGATTATGAGTCTGCACCTACCGCAGCAGTCTTTGGAAACGATTTAATTAAGAAGTCCGATTATTCAGTTTTATTTCACGGTCAACTACGAGTAACATTGCCTTTACGAAAAAGCCATTGTCAAGCGTCTGATACCGAATAATTAAACGTCCACGTTCCAGATAAGCAAATACAATTGCAATCACAATCACCATCATACAGATAGAATGATTAACATATTTAAAATAACATTTTTTATTTATTTTATTTATTTTATATTGGCGACCGTGACAGGACTTGTTATTTTGTCATTTGTTACATTGTTCTCTTTGTTTCATGTAAAAAATCAACTTTCTGGACCTGGACGTCAATGTATGAGAGATAACAAAATCTGAAGATATTTTCCAATTCTGAAATTTTGCGGGAAGACGCAATGAAACTTCCAGCAAAATAAGGTAAGACGCAGCATCTTTGCATTAGCAGGCTTGACCAGACGTATAATTCAGTGTATTAGCTTTTCAGTAAATTCTGTAGTGTTTCTTTTCCGCATAACAGTTTCAGTGATAAATTTCATTCTCAGTACTTTTCCCTAAACAATAACGTATGCAACAATACCAATACACGAGTGTACAATATGGCCGACTTCTGTACGATATCATGTAACATGGCCAGCAGCCATTTACCAATAATCTCAAATTCAGTTTATATTTTTAAATTAACAGACAGCCATTGTTGCTACGAGCGATTCATGCTCAACTACATTTTATTTTAAAATCTGTGTCAAAAATTTTCTTGAAACATATATCACGTGTGGCATGGTAATAACTAGAAAACAATACGCAAAAATGGAACAGCAAGGACGTACTATTCAGACGCAATCCGACTCGGACGTGAGACAAGTGTTAGAAAATGACTTTACGACAGCAACCGGTAGTGACGATTCATCAAACATTGACGCAAGTGTTGACGAAAATTTTGACGATAGGCCGTCCACTACAAAAATTTCAAAATCTCAATCAGAGCCCATGTTAATGCATGACGTCACGTCTAATGACGCGGCGGGGGCAGAGACCTTGCAAACGGTAAACATTGCCGACATGTTACAAATGCTAATGAAACAAAACGCCGAAAACATGGCAACCTTAAAGGCACAATTAGAGACACAAAATGAACAGTTAAAAACACAAAATGACGAAATAAAATCTGATCTCATAGCAATCAAGATAGGTAATGACACTTTATGTAAGCGTGTGGAACTTATAGACGCCACACTGACCAAACAGATGACTGAACTCAGTACTAAATTTTCCCAGCTCAATACGAGACAAGAAAAGACTACAACTGACGTAGCACTTTTACAGACACAAGTAAAAAACCTTAATGTCACGTGTGAAGTTCTTACTGAACAAATTCAAACATATCCTTCAGTACATGACAATCTTGAAAAACGAATTACTGACGTACAGAATAAATTTGACAATGTTGAACAACACCTGACTGACATCTTACAATCAGATGCCACAGCTCATTTTCAAAATATTAATAAAGAATTTCATGATTGGGTTGAGAACAAAGACAAAGATTTTGATAGATGCTTACGTGAAAATTTACCAACAATTGTGCACGACTCCGTAGCGCAATACATTACTAATAACAAACAGCTGATCAGTGACGCAGTACAATCCGTCACTGCACCCATGAGACAATTCACCGATCAACTACAGTCTGAATGTAACGAAAATATCAGTCAAAATCTACAGTTCAGAAACCAATATACATTCGAGTATGATACACACATTCCGCACACGACAAATACACAAGAACAAAACACACCACGACTACAACACATATCACGATGTGGAAACACAAACACAAGCTATTATCATGGTAAACCACAGCAACATTGTCGTAATTACTCGCCAGCTGAACATACCCGTAATTACAGTGGAATAAATCCATATCACAATGCGAAGGAAGATGAAAGCTTAATGAAACACAGGCAATTTCAGATTTTTATCCCAGAAAAACGAACCATTCATCCGGTGATTTTTCTTAAATCTTTTAGTAACGCATTTCCACGCACTTGGAGTGACCGGAAAAAGATTTCATATATTGTCGGTTACATCCAAGGCGATGCAGCTGTCTGGGCATACAGTCAAGCTGACGTATGTACCACGTACAGTGAGTTTGAGCGTGCTTTTCTGAACAAATTCTGGTCGCAATCCGTCCAGGAGCGACTCAGAAGACAAATTTTAGAACCTCAAACTTTTAACAGTAAAAATGGTAACTTACGCAGATATTTTGAAAAATACTTGAACATGGGACATTTTTTAGACGAACCAGTCGCAACGCGTGATATACTCCGAGCGTTGAAGGCCAAATTGCCTTTCAACATTAAGGAAAAACTTCTACATATCCCGGATGACGATTCAGATTATTTTTTAACAGCTTTAGATTCGGTTGACATGTTACTTGAAGATCAGCGCTTCGCGCGGCAAAACAGCAGCCACAATGTTTACACTAGTGGTATGCAAAACATGCAGGCTTGCCAACACAATTCTGGCGCGCCCACAGTTGGATACGCGGTACAACAAAAACAGCAAACTCACATGCCGTCTCAGTACGGAAATCAAAATCAACACGCGTATTCCAATACAAACAATAGTTACAACAGTAATAACATTTCATGCGGCAATCCATACAAAAGGCACCGCGGTAATAACTACAACGGTAACAACGGATACAAAGGTAATAACAAAAACACAAACAGAAATAGAAATAATAATAACTACGAGCCAAGACAGCATCAAGGTTGGACTCGTAACGATCAGTACTTTCATTCAAACTCTGCTTTACCACAGCAGCCACCAGGACAAAATTGGAGCATACCTTACGACCGACAGGTAAGTTATAATGCGCAACAGCAACAACAACCGCAAAAGTTTGGAGATCATAATAGGCAATATCCGAATGTGAATATAATAGAAATGACACCTGATGCACAACCTCAATCTGTGAGCGTTTTGTCTTTTAATTTCTATAAAAAGATGTGTGAATTGGAACCTGTGCCTGAGTTTCCTGCCCAAAACTGTAAAATAACTACTGCACTAGGTAATAAGTCATGTAGGGTTACGAAGCAAGTTTTTGTAAACGTTAAAATAGGTAATGGAACCGTACAATGGCCATTCCTGGTTGTACAAAACCTTGTGACAAATTGCATATTAGGAATAGATATTATGAGCGAGAAGGACTGCATTATAGACTTCTCCAAAGGTAAATGTATTTTAAATGATAAAGGCAGTGTAATTATTATTGATTTGGACAGGAGAACTCTAAAGCATGACAAACACTGTACAGGGTACAAGGTTCAGTTAGTACTTGACAATGACATTCAAGACATGCAAACACACTCATCTGACACAGAGCTAATGGACTTGAAAACATTGCTTGATCATAAGATAAGTGAAGCTACAGCTCTCAGTGTACATGAACGTATAAAACTACAGGAAGTGTTATCCAAATATTTACAAGTTTTTACCAAACGATTAGGTGTTATCAACACGTATGTGTACAAGATTGAAGTTAAGCCTCACAAGATCTTCTACCATAAGACATATAACGTACCGTTATCTCAACGACCTGCTGTGTGGCAAGAATTAAAACAAATGTTAGACTGGAAGGTCATTGAACCATCCACCTCACCTTATTGTAGTCCTCTACTTGTTGTCAAAAAATCAAATGGAAGCATTAGGTTAGTGTTAGACGCACGAGCTATTAATGAAATAATTTTACCGGTTCACACAAAACCTGAAAATTTAGAAGAGCAATTACAGAAATTTCAAGATGCAAAATATTTTTCCACAATAGATCTCGCTAATTCGTTTTGGCAGGTGGGTATCACTCCTGATTCTCGGAAATATACTGCATTTATGTTCGGGGGGCGAACCTATCAGTTTTGTGTTCTACCCTTCGGACTGAATGTCAGCTCTGGGGTATTCATTACAGCCCTGGATACCGTGCTTGGCGACGATTTAGTTGAGACAGTCACACACTATGTAGATGATATACTGATAGCTACACAATCTTGGAATGAACACGTTGACACTCTTCAAAGAATTTTAGAAAAATTTGCACAAGCTGGAGTCACAGCCAACCTAAGAAAATCAAAGTTTGGTTGCAGTGAGATAAAGTATTTAGGACATATCATTAATTCACAGGGCATACGTCCGGATCCCAGTAAATTAGATGCTATCAGAAACTTTCCTAGCCCTCGAACTAAAAAGCAGTTAAAATCATTCCTTGGGCTATGTTCATTTTTCAGACGTTTTTTGCCACAACCACTTTTGAACAGTAAACATCTGCTAAATCTACTCAGAAAGAATCAAGTTTAGATCTGGTCAGAACAGTGCCAGAATGACTTTAATACAATTAAACATGCTTTAGTGAATGCTAACATATTGAGCCATCCAGATTTCAATTTAGATTTTTGTATGACTTGCGACGCTTCACGTACTGGCTTGGGCTGTTGCTTATTTCAAGTTGTAAAGAATAAAGAGGAGGAACAGATAAGAATTATTGGGTTTGCGAGTCGCACTCTAACTGAATGTGAGCGTACATACTCCACTACTGAGTTAGAAACACTTTCCATAGTATGGGCATTCAAGAAATTCAATTATTATTTATTTGGAAAACATACGGTAATTTACACCGATCACCAGGCCCTGACATTTTTGTTAACTTGTAAACTTGTACATCCTAGACTATCACGATGGGCAGTCACACTTCAGAACTACTCTTTTGAAATTAAGTACATAAGAGGTAAGGACAACACCATTGCAGACACTTTGTCTAGACTTCCACAAGGTATGAATGATACCAACAGTGACTTAGAAAATATAAATGACTACAGGATTCTCTTAATGCAAGACAAGCAGTATCACCAATATTATATTGATATGTGCAGAAACATGGCTGAATTACAAAAATCTGATCCTCACTGGTATAAGATAATAACATTACTGGTAGAAAAACACAATCATCCTTTGACTTAGTATTACAAGTTACACAATGATGTGTTATTTTACCGCCGACATCCAAATGCTGCTAACTGGTGTGTATGCATTCCCAAAGAGTCTGAACGTAATCTAATTTGGCACACACACTTAGTTTGGGGTCATTATGGGACGAAAAAGTGTTTGGCAAAGCTCAGTACATACTGTTATTTTAGCAATATGAGAAGAAAAATTTACAGGGAACTAAAAACATGTGTCATATGTCAAAAATCAAAACCTCAGAATTTATCCACAAAAACAGATTTACATTCTATTTTACCTAGTAAACCCCTGGAAATTCTGTGTACTGACATCAGTGGACCGCATCCAGCAAGCTCTGGAGGCATCAAATATATCTTAGCTTTTTACGATATATTTTCTAAACATGTAAAACTTTATGCTTTAAAATCCGCCACTGCAAATGCTATAATACGAAGATTCTCAAGTGATTACCTGACGCACGTGGGAAAACCTAAAGCAATTCTATCAGATAATGCAGCATACTACTCTGGGTACAAATGGAGAAATTTCTTGAAGGACAATAACATTAAAAGTATATTTATTTCGAGGTTTAGTCCACAATGTAACGCGACTGAGAGACTTTTCCGAGAATTAAACCGTTTCATGAGGACCTATATTTCATCAAAACATACTAATTGGGTGTCCTACCTCAGTCTTTTCGAAGACGTACACAATAACTTAAATATTTACGATACAAATTACACACCTAACGAGATCATGTTCAATTGCAAACAGAACGATCAGTGGATAGAACCATTACCTAAGTTGTCAGACAAGGAAATCACACCTGAACAGAAAATAAAAGAAGTATTGACTACATTGACACATTACGCACAAATACGAAACAAGCATCACAGAAACATAATAAAAAGAAAACAAAAATTCGAGGTAGGAATGCTTGTACTACTTCGTACTCATCATAAATCTGTAGCACTCAAACGACGCAACGCTAAGTGGCGTCTGCTATATGAAGGACCTTATATAATTGTTAACATACCGCATCCTGGTGCGTATCTGTTACAACATCCTAGAGCTAACAAAATTATTGGGCTATACGCACACCGAGATCTTAGAGCATTTCATGCTGAATAATGTCAAGGTCATACCCATCAAAATATTGCTAAGCAACTCGAAAAACTCTGTTGTTACAACACAGATAATAAGCAGTATAGAAATTTTCATTTCAGCGGTTCCAGTGACGCAGTTGAAGACAGAAGAACTCTTCTTTCAGCGCGCGCCTCCACCTGAAGGACGGAATATTAAAGTAGAATTTATGATTACGTAGCAGTGGATGACATATTAATTTTTCACGGAACATTTGTTACTGAAGGTACCACTGACTTGGTGTGACACCTGACGGACTGACAGACGTCATCTGTGAAGCGATCTTTTACTTTGAGAAATAGATTAGACGCACATCTCTCAACACGAAAAGCATCTATCAGTAGTCAAGGCCACACAGACACTCTACACACACGCACAAAACGCGAGGGATCGAACATTTTCTCTCTCTTACTACACTCCTGGAAATTGAAATAAGAACACCGTGAATTCATTGTCCCAGGAAGGGGAAACTTTATTGACACATTCCTGGGGTCAGATACATCACATGATCACACTGACAGAACCACAGGCACATAGACACAGGCAACAGAGCATACACAATGTCGGCACTAGTACAGTGTATATCCACCTTTCGCAGCAATGCAGGCTGCTATTCTCCCATGGAGACGATCGTAGAGTTGCTGGATGTAGTCCTGTTGAACGGCTTGCCATGCCATTTCCACCTGGCGCCTGAGTTGGACCAGCGTTCGTGCTGGACGTGCAGACCGCGTGAGACGACGCTTCATCCAGTCCCAAACATGCTCAATGGGGGACAGATCCGGAGATCTTGCTGGCCAGGGTAGTTGACTTACACCTTCTAGAGCACGTTGGGTGGCACGGGATACATGCGGACGTGCATTGTCCTGTTGGAACAGCAAGTTCCCTTGCCGGTCTAGGAATGGTAGAATGATGGGTTCGATGACGGTTTGGATGTACCGTGCACTATTCAGTGTCCCCTCGACGATCACCAGTGGTGTACGGCCAGTGTAGGAGATCGCTCCCCACACCATGATGCCGGGTGTTGGCCCTGTGTGCCTCGGTCGTATGCAGTCCTGATTGTGGCGCTCACCTGCACGGCGCCAAACACGCATACGACCATCATTGGCACCAAGGCAGAAGCGACTCTCATCGCTGAAGACGACACGTCTCCATTCGTCCCTCCATTCACGCCTGTCGCGACACCACTGGAGGCGGGCTGCACGATGTTGGGGCGTGAGCGGAAGACGGCCTAACGGTGTGCGGGACCGTAGCCCAGCTTCATGGAGACGGTTGCGAATGGTCCTCGCCGATACCCCAGGAGCAACAGTGTCCCTAATTTGCTGGGAAGTGGCGGTGCGGTCCCCTACGGCACTGCGTAGGATCCTACGGTCTTGGCGCGCATCCGTGCGTTGCTGCGGTCCGGTCCCAGGTCGACGGGCACGTGCACCTTCCGCCGACCACTGGCGACAACATCGATGTACTGTGGAGACCTCACGCCCCACGTGTTGAGCAATTCGGCGGTACGTCCACCCGGCCTCCCGCATGCCCACTATACGCCCTCGCTCAAAGTCCGTCAACTGCACATACGGTTCACGTCCACGCTGTCGCGGCATGCTACCAGTGTTAAAGACTGCGATGGAGCTCCGTATGCCACGGCAAACTGGCTGACACTGACGGCGGCGGTGCACAAATGCTGCGCAGCTAGCGCCATTCGACGGCCAACACCGCGGTTCCTGGTGTGTCCGCTGTGCCGTGCGTGTGATCATTGCTTGTACAGCCCTCTCGCAGTGTCCGGAGCAAGTATGGTGGGTCTGACACACCGGTGTCAATGTGTTCTTTTTTCCATTTCCAGGAGTGTATTTTGAATATTTATTGAGTAGTGAAAACGCCTGGTCTTGCCTACTGATGTAATGAATGTTGTGTCTAACCTATCTTAATTTCAGATGACATCACAAAAAACATCGATAATATCCCAGCAAAACCGCTAAAGAGGATGTAAATATCTGCAATTCATGTAATCAAATGTGACACAATGTAATAACCTATAGCGATGTAATGATGATGTAAACATGTTTATGTGCAACTATATTATGTTTATGCTAAGAAAATATGTGACGTGTGTATGTATAATTACTTATTTTTTTAACTGATGTATAGTGTAACTGTTACTATGTAAAAAAATTTGAACAAAACGAGTGCCAAAAAGACATTGCATAGTGAACCACTGTTCACGGACATTAACGAACATTACTAACTCTGCAACTACGCGGAAACCTATGTGAAAGAAACTGTTA
The DNA here is from genome assembly GCF_021461385.2 of Schistocerca piceifrons. NCBI lineage: Eukaryota > Metazoa > Arthropoda > Insecta > Orthoptera > Acrididae > Schistocerca > Schistocerca piceifrons. Next base: position 553,448,088 of record NC_060143.1, read on the forward strand.
ATGCCATTCATTATGCAGCGTATCTATGTGAACGCGATGAACGATTCCCTTGATTAATAACTACGAACATTTAGGTGAGCTATATTCAGCAAAAAACTGAAAATGTGAAGTGCATAATTCGTGCATCGTCTAGTGATATTACTACAGTACCCAACTTCAAGATGTTAACTGGATTAAATGGACACAAAGTGCCTGTCCAGAAAACAACACGACGGGTGGAAGAATTTTGGTTGGAACTTCAGGGAATGAAATGTTCTCGAAATGTGACGGACACTCTTACCTGGACTGTCCAAGGATCGACGCCAGCTATGTGCCGTCCGAGGTTCTGCAACCAAGCTTCCACGGAATGTAAAAAAAAACCGAACTGCACGTGGACCAATTACTCGACGGGTCACGTCTGATCTGTAATAAGCAATGCTTTTAGTCACAACGAACTGCATCACTACGACTATAATGGAAATGAGAAATGGACACGCTTACGTATTAATCACGTTGTTATACAGCGATGTTACTGTGATCAAAAAACTTTACCACGACGATACTAACCTGTAAAAAATTATTGTGCAGCGGATGAATATGAACTGTAATAACGACACGATGTGTATAGGTCAACGCACCTGAAAAATACGGACATTTTTCTTTGAAGTATTTCAAAACAATACTATGTAACTAAGAACATTCAACAATCTAAGTTGTATTGTGTTATAACAAATATTGTAAATTTAAAACTAAGTTACCTGTCATAGAATGTAGTCTTCATATGTAATCTTGGTTGAATATTTTCTTTGTGCAACGACTGAAAAACGCGCGCACACGAACAATATATGATCTGCAATACTGTGCCGCGTGATCTAACTGTACGATATAACGGCAGTGCCGTAGTTACACAGACGCTTCTGCGCATGCGCGCACTCTATCTGCCAACATAAGAACTTTTACGGCGCACCCGCATCATTCAAATTTTGTATATAATGTGTATAATGTGTAATGTAAGTCATGTAAATAGTTGTAGATAACTTAGATTTTCTTATGCCTTTAGGTGAATTACTCGCCTGCAGGTGTGTCCTTTCGCCTCGCAATTCAGGGGGCAATATAAAGGCACATTTGCATGCCGAGCGTGAGTTTCCTCGGAAACGCGAAATATTAATTAAATAAATAATCAGTGACAAATAAATAAAGCCTATGGCACACAACTGCAGTGCTGTGTCGCTGATAAAACAAAAGCACAATTACGTTACTCTTATGTTTGATTAAGAAAGGGAGAGCTCTGGTTGAAGTGGTGCGAGAAGCACGTATATTTTATTGTCTGGCACACCGCCATATTTCATGTTATAGAAGAATACTGCGAGTTGCAACCACACTAGGCACTCGATTCTGTAAAGAATTTATATTTATAAAAGTAAGTAGGATTATGAACTGTAGGCTTATTCATTGAATATATCTGATTTAACTAACTGTGTAACTTTTTTATGTTTAGTAGACAATCACCTCTGTACGATGTATTGGCATGGCTGGCAAATTATTGTAATATTGAGATTTAGATTATGAGTCCGCACCTACCGCAGCAGTCTTTGGAAACGATTTAATTACGAAGTCCGATTATTCAGTTTTATTTCACGGTCAACTACGAGTAACATTGCCTTTACGAAAAGGCCATTGTCAAGCGTCTGATACCGAATAATTAAACGTCCACGTTCCAGATAAGCAAATACAATTGCAATCACAATCACCATCATACAGATAGAATGATTAACATATTTAAAATAACATTTTTTTCTTTATTTTATTTATTTTATAGACTGCAGTGGGTCTGCACCTCTGATCACCCACCAATACCATACTCTCTACCAAGACTATACTGGGTCTGCTCTGTGATGACCTACCTACCAATATTCTTCAAAACGTCGAATGACTCTGCTGTGGGTTTGCTCTGTTGTGGCCCATTACCTGTCTGCATGTCAAGAGTCAGCACTGTCTTTCCGTTGGAAGGACAACACTACTTCTTAAAGACTGCATGGAAATCCTCTACTTCCGTGTGCATTTTCTTTTACTGCTCAGACTTTGAAATAAACACTGCAATTTTACTGTGATGAATGATCAGGACTGTCTTTATGGACTGTGAGAAAATTTTATCTTTTGACCAACATTGTATCAATAAGTGTACGCATTTGATATCTTTGTTATTGTAATTATGAAAAATTTTATCAAATCATTATTGGCCACTGCCCAGAACAATTTGTAAAATTTTTTTGTGTGGAGCATGGGGGCTATGTAAGTAGGCTGTTTATGTTTTCTTATTGGCAACGTTACGTAGCGCTCTGTATGAAAATCACTGGCTGTGCTGTGTGCAGTCTGTGGCTAGTTTGCATTGTTGTCTGCCATTGTAGTGTTGGGCAGCTGGATGTTAACAGTGCATAGCATTGCGCAGTTGGAGGTGAGCCGCCAGCAGTGGTGGATGTGGGGAGAGAAATGGCGGAGTTCTGAAATTTGTAAGACTGTATGTCATGAACTGCTATACATATTATGACTATTAAGGTAAATACATTGTTTGTTCTCTATTAAAATCTTTCATTTGCTAACTATGCCTATCAGTAGTTAGTGCCTTCCGTAGTTTGAACCTTTTATTTAGCTGGCAGTAGTGGCGCTCGCTGTATTGCAGTAGTTCGAGTAACGAAGATTTTTGTGAGGTAAGTGATTTGTGAAAGGTATAGGTTAATGTTAGTCAGGGCCATTCTTTTGTAGGGATTATTGAAAGTCAGACTGCGTTGCGCTAAAAAATATTGTGTGTCAGTTTAAACACAGTCATGTATAATTGTTCAAAGGGGACGTTTCATAGTCTCTAGTGGATTAACGCTGTATATCAGACCAAAAACTGCACTCACGCTACACTCTGAAAGGCTCAAAAACGTTCAGTGGGGTTGCAGCCTCACGACGTCGTTTGAGAAGGGGTGAATCGTCAAGAGGTGTCGGAATTGTCAAAGGTTGTCAATAATGTCCTTCTATTGCTCATCGCCCTGCGAGCTGTCGTTTCCGACCGTGAAATGTGTGGGAATGAACGCCTGAAGCAATGGGGTGGTTACAATGACGCATTTATGTCACCCCCCTGAGACTTTTCCATGTACATTCTGAGCGGTGGTGTTTCTGAAACATTTTCCTCTGCCATCTGTAAGAAAAGCGCATGGTTTTAAAGTTAGGCATCGCGGTTAAGACCTTCATCGCAGAACTGTCAAGACAACAGTTGAGATGTGGTTGAGGGATGCATCACGACCTTCCCATCGTGGAACACGTCAAATTTGGCGTTAGGTAGAATTGTGGTGAAATTAGTGCCATGTGATCTCATTAAACCACCTCACACCCTTCATGAATTTCCGAGCTCTGGCCTTTTCTTCACATGTGCCGACACCTTGGTGTTTGAAACGACTCCAGCCCGAGGTTTCGGCGCAAGGAACACCTGTTTTGTATCGTTACAGAGGAAGGTGATAGGCAGCTTCAAGCCAAATATAGCTCTTCTACGTGGCAATGGGTGAAAATGACGGGGTTTCAAAAAAGTAACTCTTTAATTCTTTCGCGCAGTATACTTACTGGTCAAAAATTCGTTGTGAAATATGCATTATTATACATAACCTCCTGAATATAGATATCTATGGGCAAACATCGGTATTTGTGTTATTTGTGTCTGACACAATTTCGGTAACTGAACACACTTGTGCTCCCGCTGAAAACGCGGCATATTCAGTTCTTGCAAAACATGTCAAGTTAATATCGTATGATAAACATCGTTTTAGGCGTTAATGTTAGGCATGTGTGCCAAACACAACATTCTGCAAGAATCACTAGCTTGTGGAAGTTATCGTTATTGCTGTCGTAACACAAACAAGGCGAAAATTTCGTGACTGCGTTGATGAAAAACACATTCCACTTATCTTTGGGCTAATGTTTTGGAGATTTACTTTGCAACTTCAGTTACATCGAGCACCAACAAAGTGAGAGCAAGTGTGTCCATCGCACAAGTGACCATCAAAAATAACTGCAGTGTCATCCCGGTATTGATCTGTCACACATACCCCATGCTTACTTTTGAATAAGTCAGACATTCAACTTGTGGTTGAAGCTAACATTTTCTCCGTGTTTGCTATGTTATACATAATTATGGAAACACGCATACGCCAGCAGCAAATACGGACTCTCCTTGTTTAACATCCAATTACGTTTTGGTGCATTTAATTTAGTTTCTTTAAAATAACATATAAATAAATTTTGCATGGTAATTTACAATTTTGAGATCGTGATATTTAGATTTGTAGAATTTTTTCTGTTAATAATTCTATAAATCTAAATACCATGATCTCAAAACTGAATGTAATATCATGCAAAATTTCCTTTTATGTTATGTGACAGAAAGTGAGTGAATCCACTGACGATGGTGGAACTTCACCAAAACATATTTGGATGTTAAACTAGGAGAATTTTTGTTTGTTCAAGGCAGAACCATACGTCCATAATGATATATATCTCTTATTTCCTGTATGCATTTCTTTAAAAATACATACCAATGTTTTTCTAAGTAATAATATACATTCTACTAATTAAAAGACGCTATTATATATGAAGCAACTGCAATTAACTTCTTATTTTCAGTTATCTAAAGACGTAAAAATTTTTGTGTATTTACGAGTAGTAGCGTGATTCGGTGTTAACCTCACGTAATGCAAATAATTCACACTCACTGTGTAATGTATTGATGAATATAGACATTTCGAAAGTTCATTGTCAAACATATAAAATGATTTGGTCTTAAGATACCGATAAACTGTAATCCAAAAATTTAATTTATGCAATCTTTAAGCACCGGTAGCTATTGCGTGAAGCCTAATATGATGGTTGCTATATGTTATGTAATATCTGGATTGTGTAGTGAAAGAAGTACAAGAAAATTTAGAATGACTTGACACATAATAGGACTTTTCTACCAAATACATTATCACACGAAGTCTAAAATAGAAGTAGTATTTAATTTACAATTTAATTTAAAATTTACGATGACTTCACGCATAATGAGACTTTTCTACCAAATGCGTTATTACACGAAGTCTAAAATGAAAGTAGTTATTTATATTCAAAATCATCACAAGAATTACTGCACATTTCAACTCAGTTTACGTGGTAGCTGATAGTGTATGAAAATACGTCTTTGATTAAATGGAAAACTTTGTCTGCTCAACCAACAGGCAGCGGGGCATAAAATGACAGAGGAGAAAGCTTACCAGTATGACTTTTACGAACAAACTTAGTTTGATGCAACAAAAGAGCTGGGAATGTCCCGCAAACAAACACAGTGGAGAGATGGATCACTCCTTTTAGCCACACAAAGGGAGTCGCTGCAGTAAATAATTTACACCAGGCGTGCCCTAGGCGCGTAATTTCCACCAACAACAGCGTATTGTCCATGAAAGCGGAACTCTTCATTGGTCCAATGTGAAAATGGTTCTGCTGTAAGCGAGAACGCTACTGGAAAGATATTCCGCAGCGGTGACTGTCGTTTTATGCCTGACTGTACTACGCTGTCTCACTTGCAATCCAGATACGCATGTACATACGTATATAAACAATACTCACCTGATAAACGCAAGGAAAATTGTATTTCGTGACTTTTTTTGCCCCACCCTTCTTTTTCCATTTTCTAGGAGAGGCGAAGAAAAAAAAGTTACTGGCATTACGTCTCCGTTCGCAAAGTAATGTCTCTTCAATTCGTTCTCGTGGTCCTACTTCGAGATGTACAATACAGGCTGTATAATCATTTTACAGTCTACTTAGAATACTACTTTAAACGCGCAGCTCGTCATTTGTATAGACACATAGGGAAAAGCCCCAATGCACTACGACAAAAGTTAAAAACCAATGATAAAATACACTAGCGCGACCACTGGAAGCGTCGGAAAAGATGTATTTTGCTACGCCGGAAGGCGGAACACAGGATACGCAACTACTTCGGCGAATGTTGCAAGGGGGCTTAATCAAAAAGAAAAGATTAATATTAATGAATGTAATAATTTTACTATCTGTGTGACCGGCTACGAAGTCTCGTAACCGGTTGCCCCTGACTATTATTAGCACGCAATCTGACTGCATAAAATAAAATTAAAGAATGACAAGGAATTTCCATTAACAGAATTGATTAATTAAGTCCCCTACACCTATAAAAGCTACGAAACAACAAAGCACAAGTGTAACTGTTCTGTGTGTGCTAGTGTGGCTCAACGTACATGAATCTGGCTCGGTTCTTTCTCAATACTACAAAATATTTTAAACACCATTTACAATGAACTAATTGAAAAACCAGAAATACTATAATTGCACATAGAAACCAGAATTACAAGTCTAATAAATGAACACGAGCCAGATGCTTTGTTGACTGTACCTGTGAGCAAGAGGGATTGTTATTAAAGAAAACTGTAATACCTTTTTACCTCATTATACACTCCTGGAAATTGAAATAAGAACACCGTGAATTCATTGTCCCAGGAAGGGGAAACTTTATTGACACATTCCTGGGGTCAGATACATCACATGATCACACTGACAGAACCACAGGCACATAGACACAGGCAACAGAGCATGCACAATGTCGGCACTAGTACAGTGTATATCCACCTTTCGCAGCAATGGAGGCTGCTATTCTCCCATGGAGACGATCGTAGAGATGCTGGATGTAGTCCTGTGGAACGGCTTGCCATGCCATTTCCACCTGGCGCCTCAGTTGGACCAGCGTTCGTGCTGGACGTGCAGACCGCGTGAGACGACGCTTCATCCAGTCCCAAACATGCTCAATGGGGGACAGATCCGGAGATCTTGCTGGCCAGGGTAGTTGACTTACACCTTCTAGAGCACGTTGGGTGGCACGGGATACATGCGGACGTGCATTGTCCTGTTGGAACAGCAAGTTCCCTTGCCGGTCTAGGAATTGTAGAACGATGGGTTCGATAACGGTTTGGATGTACCGTGCACTATTCAGTGTCCCCTCGACGATCACCAGTGGTGTACGGCCAGTGTAGGAGAACGCTCCCCACACCATGATGCCGGGTGTTGGCCCTGTGTGCCTCGGTCGTATGCAGTCCTGATTGTGGCGCTCACCTGCACGGCGCCAAACACGCATACGACCATCATTGGCACCAAGGCAGAAGCGACTCTCATCGCTGAAGACGACACGTCTCCATTCGTCCCTCCATTCACGCCTGTCGCGACACCACTGGAGGCGGGCTGCACGATGTTGGGGCGTGGGCGGAAGACGGCCTAACGGTGTGCGGGACCGTAGCCCAGCTTCATGGAGACGGTTGCGAATGGTCCTCGCCGATACCCCAGGAGCAACAGTGTCCCTAATTTGCTGGGAAGTGGCGGTGCGGTCCCCTACGGCACTGCGTAGGATCCTACGGTCTTGGCGTGCATCCGTGCGTCGCTGCGGTCCGGTCCCAGGTCGACGGGCACGTGCACCTTCCGCCGACCACTGGCGACAACATCGATGTACTGTGGAGACCTCACGCCCCACGTGTTGAGCAATTCGGCGGTACGTCCACCCGGCCTCCCGCATGCCCACTATACGCCCTCGCTCAAAGTCCGTCAACTGCACATACGGTTCACGCCCACGCTGTCGCGGCATGCTACCAGTGTTAAAGACTGCGATGGAGCTCCGTATGCCACGGCAAACTGGCTGACACTGACGGCGGCGGTGCACAAATGCTGCGCAGCTAGCGCCATTCGACGGCCAACACCGCGGTTCCTGGTGTGTCCGCTGTGCCGTGCGTGTGATCATTGCTTGTACAGCCCTCTCGCAGTGTCCGGAGCAAGTATGGTGGGTCTGACACACCGATGTCAATGTGTTCTTTTTTCCATTTCCAGGAGTGTATATTGACGAAAATATTCCATTACACCAGCATCATAAATCAAAAGCCCATCTCCTTTCTCAAATATATTCTGACAATTGCATCTTCTTCTATCTATACATTACACCAACCGAACAGTACATTTCAGTCAACACTCAGATCGTCTACTCTCTCGCCCAGCAGAACAACGATTGCTCTCGACATCCTCTGAACTACTACTGCGGCAGTGGAGGCGGCGGAATAATAATCTTTGGCGCAATCTCTGGCGCTGTGACTCAATGTAGACACCTATCAATGTGTTACAGAGACACAAGTTGTACACATGAACAAAGAGCCAGCCATAGCAAACCAAAGTAATGTATGCACACAGATCAATGCAAACCCTACAAACACTACCAGTAGTAATGACAGACTTGGCATAACGCCAGAACCAGTACCTACGAGAAATGTAAATAATTATGATAGCTATGTAAACACAGCACAAAATGCAAAAAACTTGTCCACTATATTTTCTGAGGAAGGTCTATTAAGACACCGTCAATTCCCAACATTTACGAGTGAAAGTAGGAAGATGAATCCTGTTGTTTTTATTAGTGCTTTTCGACGTGTGTTTCCTAGAAATTGGACGGAAGCACAGAAGATCAGGTTTGTTGTTGGGTAGACGCAAGGCGATGTACTTTTGTGGGTGACCGAGGTAGCCGAGCATTGTGCCACATACTTACAATTTGAACGGCACTTCTCGACAAATACTGGTCAGAAGGCGTACAGAAGAGACTTACGCGAGAGGTTTTTAACCCCGCCCCTTTTAATAGCAAATATGGTAGCTTGTGAGGGTATTTTTTGAAGTATCTCAATAAAACACGTTATTGGACGAATCCTATTTCTCATGTTTATGTTTTAAAAATTTTAAAAAGTCGTGTGCCATCATACATTCGTGAAAAATTAGTTACTAAACCTGAGCACGACACACAATATTTTCTATCCATTCCAGACTCAACCGACCTAATATATGAGAAGCGAGTAATAACAAGTAGAGCATCAGACAGCCAAACACCACAACAACATAGCTCGAATTGTCAGTACAAGAAGCCAGACGTGAACATACAACAAAGTTGGTACGCGCAACCGCAAGGATACATTAACCGCGGTAATGGATACGGAAAAGGAAATGGCAAGAACAAAAGACTTAAACAAAACTTTCCGTATAACAGGAACGATTACCATACACAAGCTAATTTAAATCCCTCATCTCAAAATTATGCACCGCGTGTAAATAAAAACAGTCAGCCGCACCAATGGCCAGCGAGCGGCAACAACAACAACAACATACCACATGCCATACTGCAGCCAACCTTTGCGCAACAAAATCACAATACGGCTACATTTCACAACAGCCATATGAACACATGAGAAAGTATTTCGCGAGCTGGTAATGATAGAAACTGGAGAAACTATCACACAGTAGAAGTGACAGAAATTGTTCCATGCACAGAAGTAGATCAGACTACACTGCAGGAAAACCCGAATCGGTCTTAGTTGAGCCCCATAATATAGATTTTACAAGTGATTGGGGCAAATCAGATTTTCAAACATGTTTCGTATGATTCGATGAGCAAGAAGACATAAAAGACGATCTATACCAACATGATCTAGAATAGACGACAAATACACTAGAAGAACATGTGCACGCAGTTATCAGGGTGAAAATTTTTGGTATAGACACACAGTTGATACTTGACACTGGGTCCACGGCTAATTTAATGTCTGAAGCATTTTTTACTGAATTCAAAAGACGGAATAAATTTCCTGTTGTGCCAGCACAAAATTGCAAAGTACAAACCGCCACCGGCGGCAAAACCAAATTAGTAAAACACAAAGCTCTTATCATCGTGCACATTGAACAATTTTCTGTGAAGTGTACTTTCTTAATACTAGACAAACTTATAGTCAACTGCTTGATAGGTATGGACACATTTAGAACCTCCAACACTCAAATAGACATAGGTAATGGTAAGTGCCATTTCTTTGTGAAAGACCAAAGATTTTCGATCAGCCTGAGTAACACACCGGAGAGGTATTACAAAGTAAACCCAGAACCCAATGTCACTGTACATTATTCATATCCCACCATGCATTTTTGGAACAAATGTGATAACGAACATGATGCCGACACTGAAGTTAACCATGAATTAGTAGAACATAAATTGATCGAATTAAATATTCTATAGCCGGTCGAGGTGGCCAAGCGGTTCTAGGCGCTTCAGTCAGGAACCGCGTGATTGCTACGGTCCCAGATTCGAATCCTGCCTCGGGCATGGATGTGTGTGATGTCCTAACGTTAGTTAGGTTTAAATAGTTCTAAGTTGTAGGGGACTGATGACCTCAGATGTTAAGTCCCATAGTGCTCAGAGCCATTTGAACCATTTTGAAGCATTTTTTGAAATATTCTAGATACTACACAACGACAAGAACTTTCTGACTTACTTTTTAAATATGCAAATGTTTTTAATAAGAATCCAGGAGTAATGAAAGATTATGAACATAAACTTAAGTCTATCCTCATGAAACATTTTGTGTTATGTTTTACACCAAACCATGGACCAATCGTGTGCAGTTAAGTAGAAAATCAATCGAATGTGCAAATGGGGAAATATACAGCCATCCTTTTCACCATATTGCAGTACAATACTACCAGTTAGCAAACCTGATGGATCAGTACGACTAGATTTAGACGCTAGAGGCATAAACAAAATCGTAGAATCAGTAAGAACAAAACCAGATAATTTAGATGGACAGTTAGAAAAATTCCGTAACACCAAATATTTCGGCAACCTAGATCTAAAAAAATCCTACTGGCAAATAAAGTTACATGAGGAGAGTAGAAAATACATAGCATTTGTCTGCAATGGCAGGAGTTATGAATTTGAAGTTCTACCATTTGACTTAAAAACTAGCGCAGGCGTATTTGTATCAGCTTTGGACAGGGTCTTAGGACCAGAATTGCTCAGTAAGGTTACCATTTATGTTGACCATATGTTAATAGCCACATCATCTTAGGCAGAGCACATCAGTATAATGGAAAAATTATTTCAGAGATTTGCAGAGTACAAAGTAAAAGTAAATCTTAAAAAATCTAACTTTGGCAAAGAACAAGTAAATTTTTTAAGACATATCGTATCAGAACAGGATATATTACCAGACCCAAGGAAACTGGATGCCATACGTCATTGTCCACCTCCAAGGAACAAAAAAACAATTGAAAGCATATCTAGGACTAAATAAACCTTGCTTATGGGACGAGAGACGCCAGGAGGACTTCACCAAAATTAAAAATGCATTAATATCAGCAAACATTTTGAGTCGTCCTGACATGTCTATGGACTTTTGTTTAAGCACGTACATCTCGTCTCAGGGGCTGAGGGTATGTTTGTTCCAGATACAAGAAGAAGAAGGGAAAACAGTACCCAAAGTCACCAGCTTTGCCAGCAGAACTGTATCAGAGGCAGAAAGATCATATTCCGTATCAGAACTGGGAAGTTTAGCAGTAACTTGGGCGTTTAAGAAATTTGAGTATTTTATTTGGGATAAAAACACTTAAGTCTATTGTGATCACCATTCATTATCATTTCTCTTAACATATAAACTGTTACACCGAAGACTATACATAAAAGGCAGTCAGAATATTATCGCAGATGCACTATCCAGATTACCGCAGGGACTAGACGAGTTCAGTGAACTGTCTGAACACGAATCAGAAATCCGAACATTATTGATGCATAGTAACACACAAAAATCAGACTACAAAAACTTCTGTAAACACATCTGAATGATACAACATCAGGACAATACGTCGAAAAAGGTAATACAAAATCTTAACCAGAATATAAACCATAAGGTAAGTAAATGGTATCAGTTATACAAAGCCGTTTTGTTTCACCGGAAGCACGAAATTTCTAACCATTGGTGTGTATGCCTTCGAGAGAAATATATCGAAGAATTTATCAAACAAAAACACGAAGTATGCGGACACCACGAAGTGACAAAATGTACAGACAAGATTTCCAAACTTTGTTACTTTCCTAATTTACGACGACGTGTTTCACAAATATTAAGAAAGTGTGGTATTTGCCAAAGACTGTATTTCTAAGAGTTTGCTGCAAAACAGCGGACGCATGCAGTGCTTAGATTAGTGGTTTCCAACCTTTATTAGACCATTACCGCTGAGTGCAATCAGACATTAACTAGTACCCCTGCCTTCCTCCCCCCCCCCCTCGCCGCAGCGTCTGTCTCCGCCCCCATTCCCCCAAATTATCACCATAGTTAGCACCTAACTAAACCGCAGAATGAAAGACTTTTCTTGAAACAGTCTCATCTTTAAAATGTGTGTGTGTGTGTGTGAGTTAGAATGAATGACGAAGAAATTAGTGGTGCATCGCAAGTGCTACTCACAACTCCTTCTCTGATCAGAAAGCCAACTATCCACAGGGAGGGTAGACACTCGTTATAAACCATACTACCTCTGCATTATTCTTGTCCATCGCACTATACTTACTGTTTTTAAATCACTCCTTAATTCTGAACTGGCTGTTAATGCTTTGTGTCTAACACTCTAATAACAATAATAAAAATAACACTCTATACAACACTACAGTAACCCTAATGTAGTTACTGCTATGTCGTGCTGTCAATTAATTCATTTATCTGTTTCGAAGCGAGTAATGAAGCAATTTCTGGACTATTGCTGATACTATCCACAACTTGAAGGAGACATTTTCTTGAGATATTTAGCGTTTCTTACGTATATGTCTCATTTTTATCATCGAAATGATTATTAAATGGACACTCTAGCTGCAAACAGGCGTTGATATATATCATTGGGGACATGTTGAAAATTTGTGCCCCGACTGGTACTCGAACCTGGGATCTCCTGCTTGCGTGGCAGACGCTCTATTCATCTGGGCCACCGAATGCACAGAGAATAGTGCGCCTGCAGGGATTTATCCCTTGGACGCTCCCTGTGAGACCCACATTCCCAACATGTCTACACCACTACATTCGTAGTGCGCCTAATAGATGTTTGCCTATCACACTCATTACTCGTGGCAGATTAATATACCAAGTCCTGTACGAGTTCGGCCGCAGTGTGTACGTTCGCACAAGAAGGTCAATAGCTAAGAAGCCATATTTTAACTATATATGACGGTAGTATCTGTTCCATAAAGCAGAAGTTCCCGGGTTCGATTCCCGGTCGGGGCACACATTTTCAACATGTCCCCAATGAAGTATATCAACGCCTGTTTGCAGGTAGGGTGTCCATTTAATTATCATTTCATTTCTAGTATTGCTGCATGGTCATCAACGGTAACTGTCCTTTCGGGAACAGATACTACCGTCATATATAGTTAAAATATGGCTTCCATATCATTTCGTGAGCAGATCTGTAGGCCGTGCTGTGCATTATTTGCACAGTTTACGAGTAGTGAGCATGTCTGCAGAGCATTTTTCATGCGTTATTTTGATAATTTAGGAGTTGTTTTCACGACTACTCTTCAGTTCACTTCATTATTTCGGTGATTTAGGAGTAGTTTACAAGTCTCTATGCAGTGTGCTGCATTATTTCGGTAATTTACAAACTGTTTGCGTGTTTGTACATCAGTGTACTGCATTATTTATGAGTAGTTTGCAGGTCTGCATGATGTGTATTGTGATCCCAAGCATGTCAGAGTGAGTGTTTTGTATCAGTGACCCATTTTCCCGCCATTTTCATAGGTTAGGAGAGGTAGCCGTGGTGTGTTGCATTCTCCTGACTGAATTTGAACTTCCCGCCATTTTCTGGGGGAGGGTATTTAGGTTAGTGGACGTAGCCCAATTGATCTACTAAGTGAAATCCGTCCCTAATTTAAGTGTTCCAGCCCGCATCTCGTGGTCGTGCGGTAGCGTTCTCGCTTCCCACGCCCGGGTTCCCGGGTTCGATTCCCGGCGGGGTCAGGGATTTTCTCTGCCTCGTGATGGCTGGGTGTTGTGTGACGTCCTTAGGTTAGTTAGGTTTAAGTAGTTCTAAGTTCTAGGGGACTGATGACCATCGATGTTAAGTCCCATAGTGCTCAGAGCCATTTGAACCATTTTTTTTAAGTGTTCCAAAATAAATAAAGTACACTCCTTTCTCTCTCGAGCAGCCCAGCACCGGCCAGGTCATTTTCCTGCCATTTTCCCTACCCCAGACCGCCAGCTTGGATTATGTCACAGGAGGGATGACAGTGTCCCTGGTGGCAGGGCTGTGTACTTGCTCAGTTGGACTCCAGACCCTATGGTGAGCACACTAGATGGAGAACTGCATCAAATTGTTTAAATAAAGACTGCATGCGAAATAAAGGCTTATGTCCAGCACAGGCCGTGTCCTTTTCCTGCCAGTTTCTAGGAAGAGGTGGCGGTCGGATTACTTAGGTTAGTGGAGGTAGCCAAAGTGACCCATTTTCCCGCCATTTTCTTAGGTTAGTAGAGGTAGCCGTGGTGTGTTGCATTCTTCTGACAGAGTTTGAACTTCCCGCCATTTTCTGGGGGAGGGCATTTAGGTTAGTGGACGAAGCCCAATTGATCTATCTTCCCACCTAAATTCAAACTTCTCGCCAGAAGCCAATATCTTGAATAATGGTACTTGTGTCATCAGCTGTCACGGCCGCATTCTTGGATGACGTCATCAAATGACTCATGGCCGCCATCTTGGATTACGTCATCGCCGCCATCTGCCCCCTACTCTTGTCTGCACGCAGCTGTGCATATGATAGTGAGTCGAACACGACAGATGCAATGGACACAGGTGTTCATAAGCAGTTCCAGGCCTGTGAGGATAGGCTTGCAGGATAACATTCCTGTAATAAATAATTGGAAGCAGAAGTATGTACACAAGTTTCAAAATGGTTCAAATGGCTCTAAGCACTATGGGACTCAACTGCTGTGGTCATCAGTCCCCTAGAACTTAGAACTACTTAAACCTAACTAACCTAAGGACATCACACATATCCATGCCCGAGGCAGGATTCGAACTTGCGACCGTAGCAGTCGCACGGTTCCGGACTGCGTGCCTAGAACCGCGAGACCACCGCGACCGGCAAACAAGTTTCATCTTGGGGTCATAAAGGAAGAGCTCCTTACATTTTTATGGGGCACGTAGAGATGCTAATAACTTCGTGCACATTACTGTTACGTGCTCTGTCCAATTTATTTTTTCATCACTTACTACTCCTAGACACTTCGCTGAAGGAGAAAAGTTGGAATTTCTCCTATGTAGGGTTCAAGATGGCAGGGACTCCTGATATTTCGAATTGTTGTTGGGTTGTTTGGGGGGAAGAGACCAAACAGCGAGGTCATCAGTCTCATGGGATTAGAGAAAGACGAGGAAGAAAGTCGCCCGTGCCTTTTCAAAGGAACCGTCCCGACATTTGCCTGGAGCGAAGACCTAAATCAGGAAGGCCGAACGCGAGATTGAACTGTCGTCCTCCCGAATGCGAGTCCAGTATACTAACCACTGCGCCACCTCTTTCGGTCCGATATTTCGGACTAACAAGCCTAGAATGACCAACAAGTACCTCTTGAGTTTTGGAGGGTTGAGTTTTAACCCTATATCCTGCGCCCATTTTGAGTGCACGCACAGGTCGGTGTTGAGATTCTCGGAAGCTTTTTATTGCTTTTTGGACTTGGGTAGAACTGGAGGCAATCAACGTAGATGTGGTATTTGCAGAAGCATAAAACTGAACAGAAAGCTGATGAGAATGTTGGACCTAATACCGAACACTGGGGGACACCTGATAGTACCCTCCTCAATTGTGACTTATGGTAACGAATATGAAGCATTGCTGGCGAGATGTCAGTCATGAGGGAACCATTGCACTATATTTTTCAAGAAATTTAGGCTTCTTATTTTGGAAAGATAAAATGTCACAGACAGCAGTTCCAAAGGCTTTTCTGGAGAATAAGGTCCACATGGAAGTTGTCTCTCGTGCATCTCTTTGAAGGAAAATGTTGACCTGCGATATTTGCGGAAACGTGATTGGTGTTCGTCTAGTAGGTTGTTTGTAGTTGGACAGTTTGTTACCTGGACCTAGACTGTACGTTCTAAGGCCTTAGACATTCCACGAAGAATGCAAATAGGTCAGAAAACAGCTGGTGCTGTGGAAACATCATTTTTAGAAATGGCTTAACTAGTCCCTGTATGCAAACCTCAGGGAAAATACTTGGTTGAAATAATGGGTTACAGCGGACAGAAATGGGTCCATAATAAGCTTCATCATTTGGACTGTGATGAGATAATTCCCAGCAATTGCTGATCGGGGCTACTGAAGAACGGGATACAACCCGTCAGCTTTGACCAATGACGTCAGAATTTGCCAGAGATCATTTATTACGAAGATGTAACAGCTGAGAGGAGTGTTCAGAAACAAGGGAACGCAGTAGGGAAAAAATATGTTAGACATATAACAAGGCGAGTAATACGTCGACCTTAATGTTAAGGATATCGCTCGTTTGTTTCCTAGTACTTCAGAGGAAATTAAAGAGAAAAAGAAGGGATGGAAGTAGCGGTAGCGTAGAATACCTCACGTCTCATATATAAGAGTTGTATCGCAAATTCAGTCGAGCATTGTTGGTTAACTGCAGAATGGGATACAAATTTAACGTACGTCGATTTCTTCGATTTCGTTGGCATTAGTATCCTGTTGTTCAGCTGAACTATATAGATCAACTGAAGTAGGGGACAGAAATTTTACATCATGTGTAGATTCTTTCGTTCTTTCGCCTCCGCTACCACCTATAGACTGTTCTTACATAGATAGTAGTACTACCGACGGCGGAAAGATCTACGTACATAATATTTGTATCCCACTCTTCAGTTGACCTATATATATATATATATATATATATATATATATATATATATATATATATATATATATATACTCTTAACGAAAGCGAGGAAATCGACGTACTGACGTAGTTTACATTGTACCTCACTTGAACTACGCGAAGGCGCAAGAAGACGACACACACAAAATTTATATCTCGTGCTTCAGAATGGGATACAATATTTGTTAGTTTTATGTGTTGTTTTTTATTTGCCTTGGATGCTAATAGTATCGAGTGAAAGTTATAGTCTTTCTAGCGACGACAAGAAAATCAAGAGCAGTGAAATTTGTATCCCATTCTTTAGTGTAGCTGTATAGGACAACTGAAGAATAGAAGCCGGCCGCTGTTGACCTATGTATGTCAATTGAAGAATAGGATACTACTGCTACGGAAGACAGATATAACGCCATACCTAACATTTGTATCCTGCTCTTCAGTTGACCAGTGGATGAAGATCTGAATCCAATATTGTGATTACCAACATGATGCTGATAACCCCTATTCCCCAAATCCGTACGTGACGAAAAACCAACTGAAATCACTACGGAACCCTCTGCAACATGATCTTCAATTAATGTAACCAAAACTTCCTTCGTTCGATTAGGACCTACTTTAAAAATTACTTCGTCACATTCTTGACCTGAAACTACAGCCCCCCAAACCCATAATCTTACAGGTGGTTCCCTGTTGTACTTCCTTCTGCCAAAATGCGACTCGTCGATTTCGACAGCAACACCAGGCCCCCCAAAGGCCATCTATACTTCAAAGACTCCCCACAAACGTCCCTACAAAAAGAGTACCAATCTTCAACTGTACGCTCACCCACACGATATTCATGCACGCAGAGCCACACAGGATACCACAGACACCAACAGTATGTAATTTTTATGATATCCCTAAAGGCGAGCTTAGATTGCTCGATCCATGTTCCTCGTCTAAATGACCGCCACTCACGAATAAGTCGTGAGTACGGCGAGCGGACACACTGGTCAGGTGCATATGTTCACCGCACTCACGACGTCGAACATAATCGGCAACAAGACCACACATTTGTAAAAATCGAAGCCTGGCCATCATGTCTACACCCACAGCCTCCTTTAAATCATCCAGGTTTATTGGAGTAGACAAATCCATACCTACAAACGAAAATGAAAAAGTAAAAATTCTCATAAAACAAAAAGCTATTGGTCCAAATTGTCTCAAACTCACTAAGAATGGCATTAAGTACCGAATGAATTGCAAACAACCAATTACTGAAATCAGTGCAAACGAAAAAAAAAAAAAAATTGTGCAATATCTAGCCCTGTCTTTTAAGAAAACATTCAATCTTCTTAATGTACAATGATGACGCTTATCCGCAGCAGAAAATCGATTTGTTATCTATGGCTGGAAAGTAATGGCATTAATATCTAAGAGCAACTTATGACGTCCTTTGTCAAACCCGACGGGTTGTTTCCCGTGCTTCAGTAGACCCTGCTGATCTGATGCCTCTATTGACGGTACTGCAAGTAACACGCTTCAGATAGAATTTTTCAGTGACAGCAGTCGTTTACCCGTAAGAAGTTGTCAATGAGTCTCTGTTTCGTTTGTGGTTGAGTTGTGGTTGTAGGTAATGTGAACTACCGGTTCAATTCGTGGGCTGAAGCAATGGAATCAGTTGTAGCACTCATTTTGAAACACCAAGACAACGGAGGTTATTTCATATGACAGCTGATCACTTCTGCTAACGGTTAACGCGTGCGCATGCTTGAGTTCTACATTTCTCCCAGCTTGACTGACTCTGTTCCTCTTCAGTTTGTAAGTAATATGATTTTCGGGGATGGGGCGTAGATTGCATTTCTCATCTGCAGAAACTCCACTATGTACCACTACGAAAGAAGCCACTGTAGAGGAGCTTCTTTTTTTGTGCCATATGTTCGACTTGCCTTACTCGATGCCTAAATTCGCAAGTATATATGTCTAATAGCTTTTTAACATTAAATTTGGGAATCAGGAAGGCATCAAGTGCAAACCTTGTTCGTTATAATCAGATAGTAGTTTTGTACACGAAAGCAATAGCTTGACTGACAGCATCACATGTACCTGGAAAGAAGGGAAAAAAAGTTATCTATATACTGTTGGAATACGACAGAATGGTGGGATTGTAAGAGTTACAGCCCCAAATATTTCTCATCAAGCAGTATGCGCAGCATCTCACGAAAAGACCACAAGGGACCAGGCAGTGGAAGTTTGTAGCTATATACAGCATTTACTGTCTGGAGTGTACACAAAACTGTAGCGAGTACATGCAGAAATGTGTATTTTCAGTGGCTGATACGTTTTACGACATGTATTATTTGGAATTATAACCTGCACGAGGAAGAATTCTTGGATTCACATGCACATGCGACATCGGCATGACCATATGAGCACAGAAGATGTGTTATCAGATCTTTGGACTCTGTCTCATACAACCCACTCTAAACAACATTAATCGAACTTTCTCATATCAGTTCTTTCTAGTGTATTCTATTGAGTGTGGTGGGGGTTTGCAGTACAAAGTTCCCGTACAACTATGGACGTTTCGGGTTGTTTTGATGCAAATATGCAGGACTCGCCAAATTTTGCAGGTGACACAGACTCTTGCTCCACAAAACTGACAGAAATGACTCTGTTGATATACCTACTAATAACTCCAAAGGTAAACTAGCTGCAACCAAATATCCAATCTATGCACACACCAACATTATCTCTGTTTAAATTTCATTCAAAACGTGATCGATCTGTAAAACTGTAGTCCTGTGCTCCACTTTCCAATATCTCAGCACAATTATAGCCATGAAAGAGATTTTTATCTGTCTGCACAGTAGTCAAAATGCTCCATTCGTGCCTTTCACTTCTAAATAACAACGATTTATTTTCATGTCAACTGACAATGCAGTAGAATTAGCATCCGGAAGATTACTTAGGGTGAATTGTGAAGTACTAGAAGGCTATATCGTTATGTATTACTGATGACATTAAAGTTTATCCACACACATTACAGTGTAGTGTATCCATACGCATATATCAGCATCATTAAAAATAGACTCAGTATATTACACATAACATTTTGTTTTTATTTCATCAAAAGTATCATAAGAGCAAATGATATATTTCACTGACATTCAGAATCTTGCGACACGAATCATGGTGTAGCTAGCAACAGGATTGGTGGCAGGACGCGTGTTGTATCCCACAGTAGGGCTGGTGACAGAAGGCATGTTGTATCTGGCAGCAGGACTGGTGATATAGCGTGTGCTGTATCCGGCAGCAGGACTGGTGACACAGCGTGTGCTGTATCTGGCAACAGGATTAGTAGCTTGATGGGTGTTGTATATGGCAGCAGGGCTGGTGACAGAACGCATGTTGTATCTGGCAGCAGGACTGGTGACACAGCGTGTATTGTATCCGGCAGCAGGACTGGTGACACTGCATGTGCTGTATCCGGCAGCAGGACTGGTGACAGAACGCATGTTGTATCTGGCAGCAGGACTGGTAACACAGCGTGTGCTGTATCCGGCAGCAGGACTGGTGACACAGCGTGTGCTGTATCTGGCAACAGGATTAGTAGCTTGATGGGTGTTGTATATGGCAGCAGGACTGGTGACACAGCGTGTGCTGTATCTGGCAACAGGATTGGTGGCTTGATGGGTTTTGTATCTGGCAACGGGACTGGTGACTTGATGAGTGTTGTACCTGGCAACAGGACTGGTGATAAGATGCATGCTGTTGCAGGCAATGGGGATGGCGGATGCTATTCGTGTGGAGGCCGACGACGATGCTTTGGACACCACCTGCCCTGAAGGTAATGAGGCTACACGTTTTGTGGTTAGACGGGCTGCTGGTGATGTAACTTTTGTTTTGCATGACGACGAGGCTCGATGAATTGCTCTTGTTGTGGGTGGTGACGCCACTTCGATTATAAGTGCCGACGCCACTTGTGTCATGCCTGATGAGACATGTGTTGTAGATGGGGACGTGGCTGGAGATGCCACGTGTGTTGCAGCTGCTGGTTCAAGTTGTGTTGTGGATGTCAGTACAGCTGGAGACTGCAGTTGTGTTGTGGCTTCCGTGACAACTCCTGGTGTGGCTGGTGAAGTGGCTGGTGCAACCACTTGTGGTGCAGCTGGTCGTTCAACTCGTACTGTGGATGGTGACGCAGGTGGAGACGCCACTTCTCTTGTGGCTTCTGCTGGCTCTCCTCCTGTGTCCGGCAACGTGGCTGGCGAAACCTGAAGTGTTGCAGTTGGCGACACGGCTGGTGATGCAGCTGTTGTTGCTAATGCTGGCTGCTGTGAGACAAAGATATAATGGATTATGTTAAGACGTTGCTAAATGTGTTCCATGTGATACAAATTGAGAGAAGATCTATTCACAATAGTTCAAATCATTAAAGTAACATGAAATATTGCAAGTTCTTTGGGACATCTCCTCAGTACATATTTAAATTGAACGGAAATAATAATTTTTTATCAATCAATATTGTGACATTATAAATATTGTGAAATTATATTGGTGTATAAATTATTCTCGTGCATTTTATTTGTTAATGTATGGATCCTTAAGAGCTTGTAATTCTACGTTGTAATCTAAATATTAGCCAAAAACTATCACTGCTCGAAGTTCCATACAATGAGACAGTCTCATTCACAACATGACCTTGCGATGTCCCCCAATCGCTTGATATGGACCATTCCTGTAAGCTCACTTCTGCACTTACGAGAATAGAGGCAAGCATGCGCATATCCACACCGCACGGTTTCATGGTGGTCTGTGTGCTGCTAACTTATACTGATGATCCAAAATAATATGACCGAATATTTGATATGGCGATGGGCCGCCTCCGGGATACAATACACAAGAGGTTATGGTTATAGGGCATAAGGCCATTGTGCCTGTACCAGCACTGTCCTCTGTCATCACATCTGCCACAGGTAGCCTCCAATCCAGCTCCACAGTCCGCATATAATTCCGACCATCACGTACCGTGATGAGGAGAGGAAATCGAAGGTTTTATCGACTACTGCTGGTTTCACCGTCATTCAACCTCCTTTCATAGCTCACGACAGCCAAACTACTTAACAATTTACCAACGGTTGTCCCCAATCACCTGACCGAAGGAGACTACCCGTTCTCTGATATCCTGGAGTCAGTGCATTTCCGCATTATCGACCCGTATCGTCGCTAGAATGATTCTTCATTTATTTCTGCTCCGTTTCCATACCTTCATCAGAGCACCACGTATTGCCAATCCCACGAGCGAGCTTTCAATGTTGAGATACACAATGTGCATAATGTTTACGCTAATTACAATAAGGCCACTATATAACATGCCGCAGAGATGTTTTCCCCCTAATTTTCCCGTATTAATTTTGGTCATTAGTTGCTTGGGTCAAATGGTTCGAATGGCTCTGAGCAGTATGGAACTAAACAACTGAGGTCATCAGTCCCCTAGAACTTAGAACTACTTAATCCTAAGTAACCTAAGGACATCATACACATCCATGCCCGAGGCAGGATTCTAACCTGCGACTGCAGCAATCGCGCGGTTCCGGACTGAAGTGCCTAGGACCGCTCGGCCTCCTCGGCTGGTCATTAGTTCCTTATCCCACTGAGAAATATAGAAATACGTTTGACACCTTATGCGAGTGCCACTTTTGATCCCCATCGATGTATAAGGACTGACCACTTAAGAGGAGAACAGCGAATCCCGTAACTGAAGAAATTGGCATTTCTTGTCTCTTACAAATAACAGTAAGTAGGTAACGCTCAAAATATAGTCTAAAGAAAGCAGTAATTCAGAACACCATGTTTTATCCCAGCCACTTGCTAAGAACGATTGGCAAGTTTCACAAAACACCTAATAGTGAGTGCACATGGTATTGATGAAAAATAGCGCTTTTAAATTAAGTTGGCTGCTCGGGCGATGCCTCTCAGAGGGCAAGTACCACGGCGCCCCTCACCTCCTTTCTGTCCTGTGGGTGACCAGGGGCGGTCATCTCATCCGGCGGGTCGTCTGCCTCGCTCCCCTCCCCAGTGGCACAGCAGGGCAGCCACCGGCGAAACCGGCGAAACATCTTCTGCAGGAAACAAACACACGAAATATTGTCCGACATCTGTGTGAGTGCGGTCCTCTTTCAACGCATAACACTTGGAAAAGACGATAACGAAAAGTTGTAACGGTTGTAACGTACCAGTCCAATTACACAGTGTGATGGGTCGATGGATAATTATTTGTTACGTAGCATGAAACAGTATTATGTGAAGTTAAACTGGGATTTTGTTAAAGACGGTATCTCGAGCCACCACCTACCATTTAATTACCCTGCACATTTGCTTCGAAATAAAAAACACAGTTAATGGATAGGATTAGGTTCATGAAAAATGTATGGAATTTTTATATAGCTTGATAATCCTTGATTAATTCTGCAGGAGAATCAGCTCGTTAAGTGCTCTTAAATATATTAAAAATCATACACGTCTGAGCTAATCTGGCCTGCGAGAACCTTGACAGGGAACTGAACAAATATCGGGTGAGTCACTGAATGTCAGTAACGGCATTTCCTATAGAATTAAATTTTACAAAGAGAAGCACACGAACAAACGTATATTTAATAGGAAAACCTTAATTTACCGTGGACTGTTAGTACTGAATATTGTCGGTAAAACCGACTCAAAAACATATATCAATTGCACGATTATTTGAAACCAGGAGAGCCGTGGAAGATATGGATTACGCACATACAAATATTAAGACTAACCATTCATACACAGAAAGAAGTTGGTCAGTAATTTAATAAATGAAACAGCTAAACTGGGTTGGAGAGAGAACAGCGAAGATGTTCGAATACTTTAATAGAAAATTATTCCAAAAATTAATAAAATAAAATTCGCTAGACGGCTATGAAAACAACGAATCCGAACCACGTTCTATGTTTTTCAAACGAGTAGATGTATAGGCCTACCTCTACGAGCAAATGTTTAGTCTGAAAGCATAATGTGTGTGTCTTGTATTATTATGTATCTTGTACTATTTCCTAAGCAGTTGTAGCAGCTTTATGTGTAATTTTGAACTACTTAATGTAATTCGATCCTGTGTGTGCGAAATTGATGTCTGTCTAACGGCGGACAAGGACAGAAAGAACCACTTATTACATACCTGTTGCGAAGAGCTGGTGTCCGGCTGGAAAAAATGGACGTTTAGGCTTCTTCTCAGATGGTAATACGAAGCTTTCACAACTTTCTTCTTTAAGTTAACTGTTAAGTTACGGTTTTATCAGAACACCTCGAAACAATACTAGAGCGCACGAGAACTATACGGACTCGCAATGTTCCTGGGCAACAGCACAGATCGCTTCAAGCGACACTGCATTGTTGACAGGCAACCCAGATGACGATACATACGCTGTGAAGTGACTGCGTCTTACAGTTGCTACACAATGTTTCAGTGTCCATATATTACAGCATTTTCATAATCATAATAAGGAGTGAAAGATCTAAAGGCAAAAATTATTACTTCAAATGCGAAATATGCCAAACTGATTTCCGAATATACGTCATACTCTGCAAGCCACCTAATGGTGTGTGGCGGAGGGTACTTTCGGTACCACTACCTGATCCCTCCAACTCTGTTCCATTCGCGAATAGTGCGTGAAAAATTTCATTCTTTTACGTACTGACCTACAGAACAACTCTTACGTGACTTTAAGTAGTCCCATTCATGACCATTGAAAATATGTTTGTCAATTTTTTGCATTAATGTATTGATTTATGCTATTAAAAGATTCCGGATCCGTTCCCGGCTCGTGTTCCCGCCATCACGTATTTTCCACCCTGTTTTTAACGTACTTCCACCTCACTACGTTAATTTAAATTACTACTGTCGCTGAGTTGCTACTTTGCCTGACCGTGGGCGGTGGCGGTGTTAGCAGCGCGTATCTATGTACTGGGTGATCAAAAAGTAAGTATAAATTTGAACACTTCATAAACCACGGAATAATGTAGATAGAGATGTAAAAATTGACACACATGCTTGGAATGACATGGGGTTTTATTAGAAGCAAAAAAAGCTGTAATAAGAGAGAGAATCAGATGCGCCAGCAGTCGCAGCATGTTGACGTTACCTGAAAAGGCGCTTTTAGTGAAGCTGTATTATCAGAATGGGGAATGTGCTAGTGCAGCGTTACGATCTCTAACAGTCAGAGAAAACATCTGGGGACTATACTTTATTATTCATGCACTACTAAGACTAATCATAGTCTTATTATTCAAGCAAATAAATCTATTCTTCATAAACCATATCTATTCTGTTAGAAACATAAAAACTGAAATTAAATTCATAATATTCTTATCCCTTCTATCTGTAGGTGGTTTACCACCCATTTCTTGGATTCCTACCAAAATGAATTGTAATACAATCATTAATAGAAAACAACATAACAAGTATTATAACTATTATAGTCGTATTAACTACAATTACACTTTATTATTACATATGTATTAGATTCTCAGCCCTAATTATATCATATACCGAAAATACATGCTCTATAAAGATTAAGTCTCAAAAATCAAGAATTATTCTTCCTATAA
Organism: Schistocerca piceifrons; assembly: GCF_021461385.2. Taxonomy (NCBI): domain Eukaryota; kingdom Metazoa; phylum Arthropoda; class Insecta; order Orthoptera; family Acrididae; genus Schistocerca; species Schistocerca piceifrons. Next base: position 553,473,473 of record NC_060143.1, read on the forward strand.
CCGTAATAATTTCAACAATAGGATTAATTTCAACATCAACCCTCATCTCATTGTACTAAGGACTTAAGTTAAATAAACTAATAACCTTCATAGTTATAATTAAAAGAATAATCTTGTAGGCCTTAGTAAAACTTTACATCTCTAGAATTTCAGTCTAGAATCATAATTGAATATAAGACCAGAGTATGGTAAGAGAGAAAATATCTCAGGCATGGTTACAAGACATGGACAATATTACACTAAAGGAGAGATACTATAAAATCCGCAAGGAAACACAACGAACTCTAAGACAAGAGAAGAGAAAACACTACAACAACATGGTAAGAGAAGCGGAGGATGATTTCAAGCATCACAGAGCAAGGCAGATGTACCAGAATATAAAAAAGTCCTTGGGAAAATTCACTAAAAGGGAACAGTTTATAAAGGACCATAATGGGAAAATACTTACAAACAAGAATGACATACAAGAAACATGGAAGACATACTTTACACAGCTGCTCAACTGCAATGATCCACAATATTACTTTACATTTGAAGAACCAGATACAGTTGATATACAAGTCACCACACCATCAGTAAATGAAATAAGACAAACAATAAAGAAATTAAAGAACAACAAGGCCTGTGGGGAAGACCAGGTATATGCTGAGCTTTTAAAAAATGGAGGACCACAATTGGAAATAGAACTACATTCCTTAATTGAAACAATTTGGGAGACAGAAAACATACCGGCCGATTGGAAAACTGCAATTATATGCCCCATCTTTAAGAAGAATGATCCCCTTGTCTGTGATAACTACAGAGGAATTGCCCTACTCGATGTCACGTATAAAATTTTGTCGATGTGTATACTACACAGACTGATTCCTATAACCGAAGAACTGATTGGGGACTACCAATGTGGTTTCCGCACTAACAGATCCACTTTGGATCACTTATTCACATTGAGACAAATAAATGAGAAGGCATGGGAATTTAATGTAGATATCCATATTCTATTTATAGACTTCAAGAAGGCCTATGATAGCATACGCCGACAGACACTCTTAAACACCATGAAAGAATTTGAAATACCATTAAAATTAATCAAATTAGTTAAAATGTGTTTGGAAGAAACCATATGCAAAGTTAAGACACCTGCAGGAGAGACTGAAAATTTTAAGGTGTACACTGGACTGAGACAAGGGGATGCCATCTCACCTATTCTATTTAATATTATCTTAGAGAAGATTGATAGAGAATTCACCAAAACTAATCCACAAGGGATCCAACTGGAGGGACAGAACATTACTAGACTTGCTTATGCAGATGATGTAGCCTTAATAAGCACTTCAAAAGCTGAATTAATCAGGATGATGCAAAATTATTACAAAATAGCTGAGAAAGCTGGACTTCATGTGAATGAAGAAAAGACAGAATATCTAGTCATAAGTAAAAAACTCCAAAAGAATACACCACTGACCGTAAATGGTCTCACTTTCAAGGCAGTTGACCACTTCAAGTACTTAGGGAGTCTTTTTAGCAGAGACAATAGAGCAGAAATAGAAATAGACGCCCGTCTAGCAGCAGCTAATAGAACTTTTTACAGCTGTATCAAAATTTTAAGGATGAGATCACTTAGTACTGAATTCAAAATCCGTTTTTATCAGTCAACTATTGTACCAGTAGCATTATATGGATGTGAAGCTATTACATTCAGGGAAAAGATGAAGAAAAACTGTTGATATTTGAAAGAAAAATACTAAGAAAAATATTTGGACCAATCTTCGATGAAAATGTCATGGAGTGGAGGATAAGGAAAAATGAAGAACTACGGGAGCTGTACAAACATAGTACCATTGTGGAAATGTTAAAGAAGAGAAGACTGAACTGGGCTGGTCATGTAGCAAGGATGCCGGAGAACAGACTACCCAAAATAGCATCCACTAAGAAATTAGAAGGAAAGAGAAGAAGAGGAAGACCTCGAATTAGGTGGATGGAGAATATCCGGGAAGATGCAGCTAGGATGGGCATCAACTCTGATTGGACAACAATTTCCCTGGATAGAAATAATTGGAAGAGGCTCGTAGAGCAGGTGTATGGTCGATAAGGCCTTAGCCACGTGTAAAGTAAAGTAAAGTAAGACTTACAGTCTACCATCTAAAATTTCAGCCATCTTAGCGCAAATGTGATTATTCTCAACAAACCATAAAGACATTGGTACTTTATACTTTCTATTTGGAGAATACCTATTTGTGCTGAACTTGGTCAACCTGGATCTCTAATTGGAGATGACCAGATTTATAATGTTATTATTACATCCCACGTATTTGTAATAATTTTCGTCATAGTAAGGCCTATTATAATTGGTGGATTTGGTAATTGACTTGTACCTTTAATAATTGGTGCATCAGATATAGCATTCCCACGAATAAATAATATAAGTTTTTGATTACTACCACCCTCATAACCCTTCTTCTTACATCTTCTATAGTAGATAAAGGTGCTGGTACAGGATGAACAGTTTACCCCCCTCAAGCAGGAGCTATTGCACACGTGGGTGCATCTGTAGATCTAGCCATTTTTTTGACTACACTTAGCAGGTGTATCATCAATTCTTGGTGCAGTAAACTTCATTACAACAGCAAATAATATACGATCAGAAAGCATAACTTAAGACCAAACACCGTTATTTGTTTGGTCCGTAGCTATCACAGGCCTTCTTCTTCTTCTTTCACTTCCAGTTTTAGCAGGAGCTAGTACTATATTATTAACAGGCCGAAACCTAAATACATCATTCTTTGACCCTGCGGGAGGAGGAGATCCAATACCATATCATCACCTATTCTGATTTTTTGGACACCCAGAAGTTTACATTCTAATTTTACCCGGATTTGTTATTATTTCACACATTGTATGTCAAGAAAGAGGAAAAATTGAATCATTTGGAACGTTAGGTATAATTTACGCCATGTTATCAATTGGATTAATAGGATTTATTGTATGAGCACACCAAATATTTACAGTAGGAATGGATGTTGGCACACGAGCATACTTCACATCAGCGACAATAATTATTGCTGTACCTACAGGAATTAAGGTATTCAGATGACTAGCTACATTATGTGGAACTAAATTCAAGTTTAACCCACCATTATTATTAGCTCCAGGATTAACTTTCCTATTTACAATTGGTGGATTAACAGGATTAGTACTAGCAAACTCATCACTTGATATTGTATTACATGACACATATTATGTAGTAGCACACTTCCATTATGTTCTATCTATAGGAGCAGTATTTGCAATTATAGGAGGTGTTTTTCAATGATACCCACTATTTACTGGATTAACTATAAACAATACATGATTAAAAATCCAGTTCACAATTATATTTATTGGAGTAAACTTAACATTCTTCCCTCAACACTTCTTAGGATTTTCAGGAATACCACGACGATATTCAGACTACCCAGACGCTTATACATCATGAAATGTAGTATCAAGAATTGGGTCTACAATCTCTATTGTAGGAATTATTATATTTATTGTAATCATATGAGAAAGAATGGTTACAAAAACCGAGCAATTATATTCAGAGCTAATATAAGAAGATCAACAGAATGACTACAAAATAACCCACCTGCAGAACACAGTTACTCAGAATTACCATTAATCTCTAGATTCTAATAAGGTAGATTAGTGACAAACCGATGTATCACTTGCATCGTGTTCCTAGAAAGACGAGATATGCCTTCTCACTACATACTGTACATACGGGGTGTTCAAAAACTCCCTCCGCAGTGCCGTATGATTTAACCACGCGTGGCGTATGCCGCAGTGAATACACCGAAATGAAACTCAGTGAAATACAAGTTATGAATTTATTGAATATTCATTTTTACTTACAGATTTTCACATTAAATGTTGAAAGTGTCCCTCCTGATGTTGAATACACAATTCATCGTCTAATCATGTTTCCAAACACAAGCTGTAATATTTCTTCTGTAACAAAAATGTTCAAATGTGTGTGAAATCTTATGGGACTTGACTCCTAAGGTCATCAATCCCTAAGCTTACACACTACTTAACCTAAATTAGCCTAAGGACAAACACACACGCCCATGCCCGAAAGAGTACTCGAACCTCCGCCAGGACCCTTCCGTAACAGAAGCAGTAAAAGTGGACATTGCAGTTTTCGATTCATCGATGGATTTTGGACGGTTGTCATAGACAGTTGCTTTCGCTGCACCCCAGAAGAAAAAGTCAGGTGGTGTTATGTCAGGCGATCATGGAGGCCAAAGTCCCTGTGAAATTGTGCGATCACCAAAAACAACCCTAAGCAGTGACATTGAAACACGGGCTGTATCTTGTTGAAAATAATCATTCAGTATTTCACGTAACACAAGTTCTCTATAATGGGTACAGAATGCCACTGCAGTATCTCTGTGCGTTTATTGTTTCGTTGATAAATACGGGACGCACAGTCTGACATCTAGAAATTGCAATACAAACTCCTATTTTCACAGGTTGAAGTGGTTCCTCGTGAATACACAATGGGTTTGCAGTAGTCCACACACGAGATTTTTGCGAGTTCATGTACCCGGATAAATGGAACCACGTCTCATCAGTGAAAAACGTTTAGTGAAGAATATCTCTTCCATTCTGCCGAACGGAATTTTTGATCCATTGACAATAATGCAGTCTCGTACCATGATTAGTATTTTTCAGTTCTTGCGCGACTGTCACCTTGTACGGGAAAAGTTCTAATTTTTTCCTTACAGCTGTGTGGGCCGTTCCGACACTAACATCGATTTCTTGGGCTAGTTTTCTTACTGACTTGTTCGGACTCATGGACATTTTATCGGAAATATCGTGTAGTTTATCCTCAGACCAAACGCTAGGACGACCACTTCTCGGTTCATCTGTCCCTGAACCCGTACTTCGAAATTTGTTAATCAAATCTCGCACAGTATCGAGATGTGGGAGTGTTGTCTCCGGGAAAACTGAATTAAATGTTTGAAGAACTGAAACTGTGTATTTACCGCCAGCTTTGAACACCTGTTCGACAAAAACACACGTTCTTCAATGGTTAGCGTTTTAACAGTGACAAAAACGAAACAAACGAACAAATGAACTGAACTTAAACGTTCACGTCAACACGTAACGACACACACTAACGATACTACTGAGGCTGGCTGAGATAAACGAAACAGTGGAATATTGAGAGAGTCCACTTGAAGGGAAGTAACCCAGACAGGCGAACAATCATACGGCACGCGCGGCTAACAATCGACGGCACTGCGGAGGGACGTTTTGAACACCCCGTATGATGGAGATTTATTGAGGTGTATTTACACAAGTTGTACATACCAATTTTGTTAAAAAAATGTACCCAATTTCATTATATCTGACCTGATTATGTATGCTTAACATATCCCTTTATGGAAAATAAGATTCGGCGAAAAAAAAAAAACGATCTCCTCTGTTGAAGTTTTTCCTTCTTTATTTCATGTTACTGTAGATCGGCCTCATACATGATTGACGTCAAGGATATTCGTTGCGGAACTGTTCAACACACTCGAGTGGCAGAAGCTACAACAGAGAAGTTTGCCGTTTAGATACCGAAAACGTACGTTCGTGTAAGGACCATGACGACGTACGATTATTGAATGTTGCAGGAAAACAGGCCGAGGGGGCCGGAGGGGGGATAGTGGTGTCACGAGAAAAAGCTTCCAACACATCAGCTATTGCAGTTTGGCTTGCGAAGTATGGATGTATACATTGGAGACTCCGCCCGTCATACTTTTGTCCAACCCCTGAACATGCAGAGGACAGATAGATGCTGTCTAGAGGGATATTAAAGAAAACTTGTGAAAAGCGAAGCAGCTTAGCAGCTTCATGAGTATTGAGAGCTGAGATGACAAGCCAGTTCTAAGCAAAGAAGGGAAATCGAGGAATGTTTAGGAGGACTATACAATGGCAAAGAACTCTAAGGCAGTACTATAGAAAGAGAGCAGGTAGTAGGTGAAGATGAAATAAGAGATACGATGTTGCAAGGGGAATCTGACATAGCACTAAAAGGCCCAGGTCGAAACAAGGCCCCTGAGAGAGACAGCGATGATAAAGCTATTCCACTTGTTGTGCAGGGTACATGAGGCTTGCAAAGTAATCGCAGACTTGAAAACGGACGTAATAATTCCAATTCCGAAGAATGCTGGTGCTGATAGGTGTATTACCCAGGTATTAGTTTAGTAGGTCACGCCTGAAAAATTCTGACACAAACTGTTAGAACGGAAAAACTGTTAGAAGCAAATATCGAGAAAGATTTATTTCGATTCCGCAGAGAAGCAGAAATACGCCAGCCCATACTGACTCTACGACATATCTTCGAAAATTATTATTATTATGTAGTATTCTGACTAGTTGCAGGTCCATGTCTTCGCACGGAGAATATCTGATTCCTCTGTTCACTGTCTTCAGCTTCTTCCTTCAGTCTGTTGTATCGCCTTCCATCTTTCATGTCATCCAGATGTTGAGTTCTTCTTCTTCCTCGTCCTACGTTTCATCCGATTTTCCCTTCGATGACATCATGTACGAGTCCCTCGTGTCAAAGTACATGTCCAATCCAGTTGGCCTTTCTCTGAAGAACTGTACGCAGAATACTTCTCTTCTCTCCTACTCTTCGCAGTACATCGTCATTTTTATGCAATCTGTCCACTTGATCTTTTCCATTCTCCTCCAGCACCACATTTCAAAGATCTCTAAGTATTGTTTCTCCTTCTTTCTTACGGTCCATGTCTCTGCTCCATACAGTGCAATGCTCAAAATGTAGCACTATATCAATTTTTTCTCAATGCTAAACTCAACTTGCTGGTCACCAGACTCCTCTTCTTGTTGAAAGCAGCTTTGGCCATGGCGATTCTTGCTCGGATTTCATTGGTGCAGTGGGCATCCTTTGTGATAAAACTTCCCAGGTACTTGAACTGATTCACATTTTCCAGTTCCCGATTGCCAACAGTTATCTTCAAGTGTTTCTCACGTTTTGATATGCGCATCACTTCTGATTTTTCGATGTTGATTTCCATGCCATATTTTCTTCCCGTTTCCACCAAATTGTTCATCATGTGTTGCAGCTGACTGAGGTTTGGCGAGCACTACCAGGTCGTCTGCATACTTGATGATGTTGATGAGACGTCCTCCTACTTTGAAGTTTCCGCATCCTTTCAGCGCTTCTCTCGCTAGCATTTCTCCATACAGGTTGAAGGGACTTGGCGACAGGCAACATCCTTGTCTCATTCCCCTTCCTATTTCCACACTGTTTGTTTCTCCATAGTTCAGTTTTACCTTTACCCTTTGTCCCAGGTACAAGTTCCTTATAAGTCTGCGATCTCTCCAGTTGATTCCTATTTCCTTAAGGATGTTCATCAATATATTCCAATTGACTCTGTCAAAGGCCTTCTGCCAGTCTATAAAACAAGCGCAAACTTCTTCGTTAACGGCTAAAACTCTCTCTGACAATATCCTCATCATTCATCATGCCAATGGCGTCTCTGGTCCCTTTTCCTTTCCTGAAACTAAACTGGTCTTCTCCCATCACTTCTTCAATTTTGTTTTCCAACCGTCTATTTAGTATTCTTGCAATGATCTTTGCCACATGCGATATCACACTAATTGTTCTATAACCACTACACTTCTTGGCTTGCTTTTTCATCTCAAGAGTAACCATTGTGATGTCCAAAAAGTCTTCAGGTCATTCTCCAGTTTCATTGATTTTGTTTATGAGTTGTGTCAGAACTTTTAAACTTTCATTTTTTGTTTCTTTAAGCAAATCCATTGGTATGTCGTCATCTCCTGTAGCTTTCCTACTCTTCATATCCTTTATTGCCTTCTCTACTTCCCTTGTCAGTGTACTGGGCCCTTTTTCATCTTCGTCAATAGCTTCCTCTGGCTCTATGTCGATATCATCTGGGCGATGTTTTGTATCATATAGTTTCCTTATATATTCTTCTCATGTTTTCAGCACTTATACTTGTTCAGTAACCACTTGTCCTCTAGAATCTTCTATTCCGAACGTCCTTACACTTTTGTTCTCACCTTCTCCCAGTTCCTTCGTTTTCTGGTATTTCGTCACGCATTTCTTATAAGTACTTTTCCTTCGCTTTGTCTGTTTCCTCCTGAGGGCGTTGTTAAGCCTTCTGTATTCTTCTTCATTAACATTTTTACACTTCCTCCTTTCCTCTATCTTCCACAACATCTCATTGGTGATCCAGGGTTTTTTCGCTCTTTTTGTTTGCCTCCCAACTTCACTCTTCAGAGTATCTAACAAAACCATTTTAACATTTTGCCACTGATCTTCCGCACTTGCACTTGTATTTTTGTGTCTCACTTCGTTAAAATTTTTCTCTAAAGATTCTCTTACTGCCACGTTATTCTCTCTTAGCTTTCCCAAGTCCCATCTCTGTTTTCTCCTCCCATGCTGTCGGATCTTCTTCAGCCTTGTGCTGATATCTGCAACCAAAAGGTTGTAATCCGAGTCGATGCCGGCAGCCGGCATAGTCTTGGCGTCCTTCGCACTGCCCCTAAACCTCTGTTTGACGAGTATGTAGTCTGCCTGATATCTGTTCATATCTCCTGGGCCCTTCCATGTGTACAGTTTATTCTTCATTTTCTTGAACCAAGTGTTCATCACCACCAAATTATGTCGGTGACAGAATTCCACTAGCATTCCTCCTCTGTTGCTTCTTTTTCCTAATCCATATTGTCCAACAATGTTTTTGATTCATTGCCTTGTCCAACCACGCTATTCCAGTCACCCATGATTATGGTATTTACTTTTCCTGTTCCTTCAGACTGAATGATGTCTTCTACTTCATCATACATTTTCTCCGCTTCTTCGTAATCGTGATCTGATGTTGGCATGTACACTTGGACTATTAGAATGTCTACTGGTTTTTCACTTATTTTCACAAACATTAAACGGTCACTATGACACAAGACTTTATTCACACTTTGCACTAATTCATTTCCCATCATTATTGCTACGCCACGTTCAAAACTTTCACCCCCGGAATAAAACATTGTGTAATTACCGGATACTATTTCACCACAATCTGTCCACCTCACTTCACTTAAACCCATTATGTTCACTTCACATATGTCCATTTCTCTCTTCAGATTTTCCAGTTTTCCTGCTCTTTGAAGTGTTCTCACGCTTCATGTCCCAATCCAGAAATTGAAACGTTCATCTCTTTTGATGACACCACCTGAAATACTCACCGCCCGGAGATCCGAACGGGGGAGTAGTTTACCTCCGGAATATTTTACTCTAGGAAACGCCATCATTATCCTCCGTCTTCCAACGTTCAGGAAATATAATAATGTGGTAGTCTTTCCATTTCCTTTCCACATAGCAGTATCATGTTCGAAGAACCAGACTATGGTTGGTTTCGCCCATGAGTCTTCGATCTTGATCCATCTGAAGCATAATTTGCTCTGTGCATCAACTCGATACTGTTGCCCGCTGCTGCCATGTACCAGAGGAAGTACAGGATTGGGAAATGAAAGACCCCTAGCCCTCGAAACCTAATAGCGTCAGGGTCGGACAAAACAAGAGATGTCCAGACAGGAAAGGTAAAAGTGAGGAGCCTGTCATAAGTAAGTGGAAGCAATGCCACGACTCAGCTCGGGGCCCCGTCGTTGCCAGCCACGTACTCACCAGGTGCGAGTCCCCTGCAGAACTTCGAAGATAGACTGGATAAAGCAAACCTGCGTTTGTAGTATTTGTAGATTAAGAGAAAACTTTTGAACATATGGACTGGGATGCACTATTTGAAATTCCGAAGGTATCAGGATGAAATGCTAGAAAAAAAAAGGCTACTTACAAAAATGGTTCCAATGGCTCTGAGCACTATGGGACTTAACTCCTGAGGTCATCAATCCCCTAGAACTTAGAACTACTTAAACCTAACTAACCTAAGGACATCACACACATTCATGCCCGAGGCAGGATTCGAACCTGCGACCGTAGCGGTCGCGGTTCCGGACTGTAGCGCCTAGAACCACTCGGCCACATCGGCCGGCGGCTATTTTCAGTTTGTAAAGAAAGGAAAGTGCAGTTCGTGGACGGCCGTGACGGGGGAGCAATGATCGACAAGCCAGAGAACTTTGGAGCCTATCCAACGTTATTCAATCTGCACATTGGGGGAGCAGAAAATATAACCAAGGCGAAGTTTGTAAGAGGAGCTAGATCGCAGCGAGAAGGAATGGAAACGTCGATATTTGCTGATGATAGTGTAATTCTGTCGGAAACTCAGAGGGCGTGCAAGCGCAGTTGAAAGAAGGAGATTGTGTCTGGAAAAAGGGGCTATTAGTTCGATATCAATATAAGTAGAACAAGGATAATAGAATGTAGGAGAATTTAATATTGTGATTAGGATAAAATTAGAACAGGAAACGACACACTAAGTGTAGTCGGTGTGCTTTGCTATTTGGGCACAAAATAACTGATGACGGCCGAAGCAGAGAGGTTGTAAAATTTAGACAGGCTACAACAAAAAAAGTGTATCTGAAGCAGAGGAGTTTGTTAACATCTAATATAAGTTTAAATATTAGGAAGTCCTTTATAAACAATAGCCTTGCACGAAGGTGAAACGTGGAGAATAAACAGATCAGACAAGAAGCAAACAGAAACTTTTGATGTATCGTGCTACACCACAATGCTGAAAATTGGATAGGAAGGTCGAGTAACTAATGAGGACGTAGTGTATCGAACTTCAGACATTCATGGTATAACTTGACTAAATGCAGAAACCGGTTGACGAATTACAAACTTGAGGCGTCAATGCAGGGCGAATTTTGTAATGGAGGGAATTGGGGGTGATAGTGGGGATGGCGGTGGAGACTGTAGAGGGAGACCAAGAAACGAATGCCGTGAGCAGGATCTAATCACTGTATGTTGCAGTGCCTATGCAGAAATGGTGAGGCTTGCACGGGGTCGACCAGCGTAGCCAGATGCGTTAAACCAGTGTGCGGAGTGAAGTGCACTTCAGCAACAGTAACAACGCGTAAATGCATTTTGTGATATAAAATACTGTTCGTTTAAAATGCCCACTTTAGAAGGGTGAAATGTTACTAAACTTCGCCATAGCGAGTAAGGATGGACGTTATAAGCTATTTTTCAGCCTTCGCTGAATTCTTTCTATGAATCGATCTATTGTGTCTCGTTTCGCATTTTATTAACATTTAAACACACCAGGTAGTAATTCAGACATTTATTTATTTGTTTATTAGGCCTCCGGAAGTTAAGGACCGTTTAGCCAGCAGAAAGCTAAATAATAACATGCGGTATGACACAATAATGACTTAACAGTGATATAACTATAACAAAGGGCCGTACAAGCCTGCAGTTGATTCACATGCGTGTAAGATTTGTCTCCATACGCTTTGGTAATGGAAAAGATAGGAGGGCAATATAACAACATCAATGACTAAAAATACTGTACTGGTACAAAAATAAACAAATGTGAACGTTCACATTTAACGAAACCGTTCACATTTAACGAAACATTTAAACGAAAACTGTGTATAAACTGTAGTCGGGAGTTTAACAGAGATAAGTGTCCTACAACTACATGTTAATAGATAAAACTAAAAGAATAGCAAAATTTTCAGAGCCTATGCTGAAATAATTATTAATACAAAATAAATATTAACATGAAGCGACAGTGAACATAATTCCCAGTGCTGGCTTATATTTTAGTAGCATGTAAAAATTTAAATAACACATACAGCATTAATCAAGAAAAGTAGAATGGTGATATTCGTAGAAAACTCTATTATCAGACGATGCATTTGTTGGTAGGAAGACTGTCTGTGCCTCTCCCATTTTGCACAAACAATAGCTTCTGTATTCTTAGTTCAGTCACAAAAAGAGTTGAAGTACTTTCAGTGCGATGGGAGTGCCTCAGAAAACTTTCAGGGTTCAACTGCATATGGCAGACAGATACAGCCATCTAGGTAAGCGAACATCACAGAACCACGGTCTACACACGATAACAGAATGAACACAGGTGTAAATAACGTTATATATTGGCGTCGTTATTTCGCTTACTTTTATGCAAGAGTAACTGTGTGGTCATTTGTTGCCATTACCACAAAATTTGAAAAAAGTTCCTAATTTTTAAATTCTTCATTTTGTATAACTACGACTTTCGACTTCCCTTACTATTCGGAAACTATGTTTGTTTTAGGGTGTGCCCAGAAGGAGTAAGCCAACAGATCACTGTGTAAGACAGAAAGCTAGACACACACAATTTTTGCGTATAGAAACTAATATCAATGTGGAAATTCACGATGATAAGAAATCTGTTTCATTGGACGATCATAAAATTAATACGTAAGCATTTAAATTTGAAGTACCCATTTTTAAAATGAATTATGCAAGGAGGCCAGTGCAGATGCGCACAACAGAAAAACATCATGTGTATACATAGCCATTAGGAGAGGTGAAAGGAAGTAGATACTGCACTCCGTCTTCAGGCCACGAGTGGCCTACCGGTAGCTGAGTCGGTAGAGCACTTGCCTGCGGAAGGACAGGTCCTGATTTCAAATTTCGGCCCGCCACAAAGATTTAATCAGCCTGAAAATTTCATGGTGTCAACTGTTAACAAAAGTCGTCAGCACAATTTCGGTCTGTATCTATATGCACAGTTACTCAGTCCTTACCCATGAGGTTCACTCACATTTAAACGGAGCATCAATAACGGAAAATCCACTCGTCTATTGTGAGATAATGTCCCCTGTTTACCAGAAATGGCCAGACGTTTTGAACGTGTACACCGACGGTTCAAAATCTCTAAAGCAGAAGAAGTGTAATTCACAAACCAGAAACTTCATCTTGGTAATCATTTGGCAATGCATCCACTGTGAATTGTGAAAGAAGACGATAGAATTCCTATCGAATAAATCTCACAGCGGTATAATTCATAATGAAGAAGTTGATATTCTAGCTGAAGAAGACACAAAATCCGGAACATTCGCCGACCTCCAACTTTCACTCTCTGTATTGTACCATCTGGCCACACAGAACGCCTTTCAACAGTGAAAAGAGAACGTGTCTCAATTTTTCTGCGTAATATTTTACGCCTGTGTTCAGTCTGTTATCCTGTGTAGACCGTGGTTCTGTGATGTTCGCTTACCTAGATGGCTGTATCTGTCTGCATATGCAGGTGAACCTTGAAAGTTTTCTGAGGCACTCCATCGCACTGGAATTACTTCAACTCGTTTTGTGACTGAACTAAGAATACAGAAGCTATTGCTTGTGCAAAATGGGAGAGGCACAGACAGTCTTCTTACCAACAAACACGTCGTCTGATAATAGAGTTTTCTACGAATATCACCATTCTACTTTTCTTGATTAATGCTGAATGTATTATTTACATTTTTACATGCTACCAGAATATGTGCGGGTAATAACCCAGTACTGGGAACTATGTTCAATGTCGTTTCGTGTTAATATGTATTTTGTATAAATAATTATTTCAGCTTAGGCTCTGAAAATTTTGTTGATAGTGCTCCTTTTCTTTTAGTTTTGTCTATGAACGTGTAGTGGCAGAACACTTAACACTGTTAAACTACCGAGTTCAGTTTATATACAGTATGATCAACGCCTTCGTTAAATGTGTACGTTTACCTTTGTTTATATTTGTACCAGTACAGTATTTTTAGTCATTAATGCTGTTATTTGCCCTCCTATCTTTTCTTTCACATTACCAAAACATTTGGTGAAATATCTTACATGCATGTGTATCAACTTCAGGCTTCTACGGCCCTCTGTTATAGTTATATCACTATTAAGTCATTAGTGTGAAATGCCGAATGTTATTATTTAGCTTTTAGCTGGCTAAACGGCCCTTAATTTCCGGACGCCAAATAAACAAATAAATCTGTAAATCACTATCTGGTATGTTTAGAAGCTAATAAAATTCTAAACGAGATACAGCAGATCGATTCATCGAAAGAATTCGGCGGAGGCTGAAAAATAGCTTATAACGTTCATCAGGGCTCGCACAGAAAAATTTAAGTGCTCGTTTTTCCCTCGTGCCGTTCGAGAGTGGAACGCTAGAGAGAGAGCTTGAAGTTGGATCATTGAACCCTCTGCCAGGCACTTTATTGTGGATAGCAGAGTAGTCACGTAGATGTAGATGTAGAACCTTAGTTGCTATGGCGAAATTTAGTAACGTCTTACCGTTCTAAAGTGGTATATTCTAAACGAACAGTATATTATATCACAAAATGCATTTACGCGTTGTTACTGTTGCTGAAGTGCACTTCAGTCCGCACACTGGTTTAACGCATCTGGCTACGCTGGTCGACCCTGTGCAATCCTCACCATTTCTGCATAGCCACTGCAACATACAGTGATTAGGACCTGCTCACGGCATTCGCTTCTTGGTCTCCCTCTACAATCTCCACCGCCATCCCCACTATCACCTCCAATTCCATCTACTACAAAATTCGCGATGCATTGACGCCTCAAGTTTCGTCAACCGGTTTCTGCATTTAGTCAGGTTATACCTCGAACATCTGAAGTTCGATACACTACGTCCTCATTAGTTACTCGACCTTCCTATCTAATTTTCAGCATTGTGGTGTAGCACGATACATCAAAAGTTTCTGTTTCCTTCTTGTCTGAGCTGTTTATTCTCCACGTTTCACCTTGGTACAAGGCTATTGTTCATAAAGGACTTCCTAACATTTAAACTTATATTATATGTTAACAAACTCCTCTGCTTCAGATACGCTTTCTTTGTTGTAGCCTGTCTAAATTTTACAACCTCCCTGCTTCGGCCGTCATCAGTTATTTTGTGCCCAAATAGCAAAGCACACCGACTACACTTAGTGTATCGTTTCCTGTTCTAATTTTATCCGAATCACAATATTAAATTCTCCTACATTCTATTATCCTTGTTCTACTTATATTGATATCGAACTAATAGCCCCTTTTTCCAGACACAATCTCTTTCTTTCAATTGCTCCTGCACGCCTTCTGAGTTTCCAACAGAATTACACTGTCATCAGCAAATATTGACGTTTTCATTTCTGCAATCTAATTCCTCTTACAAATTTCTCCTTGGTTATATTTTCTGCTTGCCCAATGTGCAAATTGAATAACGATGGATAGGCTCCAAAGTTCTCTGGCTTGTCGATCACTCCTCCCCCGTCACGACCGTCCACTGTTATAACTGCACTTTCCTTTCTTTACAAATTGGAAATAGCCTTTCTTTTCCAGCATTTTACACTGGTACCTTCAGAATTTCAAACAGTATATTCCAGTCCATATGTTCAAAATCTTTCTCTTAATCTACAAATGCTACAAACTCAGGTTTGCTTTATCCATTCTATCTTTTAAGCTGTGTCATAGAGTCAGTATGGTCTAGCGTATATCTATTTCTCCGCGGAATCCAAACCAATATTCCTCGATATTTGCTTGTAACAGTTTTTCCGTTCTAACAGTTTCTGTCAGTATTTTTCAAGCGTGACCTCCTAAACTAATACCTTGGTAATACTCACACCTGTCAGCACCAGCATTCTTCGGAATTGGAATTATTACGTCCGTTTCCAAGTCTGCGAATTTTTTGCATCTCTTCATACACCCTGCACAACGAGTGGAATAGATTTATCATCGCTGTCTCTCTCAAGGGTCTTGTTTCGACCTGGGCCTTTCACCACTATGTCGAATTCCCCTTGCAACATCGTATCTCTTATTTCATCTTCACCTACGTCCTCTTCTCTTTCTATAATATTGCCTTAGAATTCTTTTCCATTGTATAGTCCTTCTATACATTCCTCAGTTTTCCCTTCTTTGTTCGTAACTGGCTTGTCATCTCGGCTCTCAATGTTAATGAAGCTGCTAAGCTGCTTCTCTTTCCACAAGTTTTCTTTAATATATCTGTAGGCAGCATCTATCTGTCCTCTGCATGTTCAGGGGTTGGACAAAAATACGACGGGCGGAGACTCCAACGTATACATCTATACTTCACAAGCCAAACTGCAATAGCTGAAATGGTGGAAGCTTTTTCTCGTGACACCACTATCCCCCCTCCGGCCCCCTCGGCCTGGTTTCCTGCAACATTCAATAACCGTACGTCGTCATAGTCCTTTCACGAACGTACGTTTTCGGTATCTCAACGGCAAACTTCTCTGTTGTAACTTCTACCACTCGAGTGTGTTGAACAGTTCCGCAATGAATATCCTTGACGTCAATCATGTACGAGGCCGATCTACAGTAACATGAAATAAAGGCAGAAAAAATTCAACAGCGGAGATCGCTTATTTTTTTCGCCTAATCTTAGTTTCTGGTTGGTTCAAATGGCTCTGAGCACTATGGGACTTACCATCTATGGTCATCAGTCCCCTAGAACTCAGAACTACTTAAACCTAACTAAAATAAGGACATCACACAACACCCAGTCATCACGAGGCAGAGAAAATCCCTGACCCCGCCGGGAATCGAACCCGGGAACCCGGGCGCGGGAAGAGAGAACACTACCGCACGACCACGTGCTGTGGACGTCGTAGTTTCTATAAGCGGATGTGTAAAGCATAGATAATCAGGTCAGATATAATGAAATGGGGTACTTTTTTTAACAAAATGGGTATGTACAACTTATGTTCACCTCAATAAATCTCCATCATATCTACAATATGTAGTGCCAAGTCGTAACTTGTCCTTCTAGGAACGCGATGTGTTACATCGGTTAGTCAATACGAAAAAAGTTTTATGTTACGCCGACTGCACTCGACGTCTGGGTTATGCTAATGCTTATTACACCAAACTTAAACTGTGAGCACCGCCATGCGTTAGCACGTATACCTTGTGCTGTACTGGTGTTAGCCTATAACACTGTGGTGTGTGTACGGTATTTTAAGAAAGCAGTACTTTAGCTGTTACTTTTGTTACCTACATTACGACATGGACTTTGTTCATTGTGTCTGTATTCTTATCACATGAGCTCTGTATTCTTATCACCTCGCCTTATTCAGTGACAATGTATTATCACACTTTACTTGCCTTCTATCTGTTTTGACTATAGACCTAGCGGGGTAGTACAAATGATAAACAGTATTTTCTTTATGTATTTATAAGAACCTCAATTCAGGAATTTTCTAAAAAATATAACAACTAATTTTTTTATGGAGAAAAACATGAATTTTGTTATTCCAGTATACTCTGATTTGAATTATTTGTGTTGTTTAATACATACAGAAATGTGTATATTTCACTGTTTAAGTACTTCGTGGATTTAACTTCTCTCTTTTGCTTTATATGTTACGATTGTATTTCTGTGTGGTTCCAACTATAGCGTCACCTGCTCATGGTTCGTACCATCTTTGCTTTTGACTTGAGACCCTTAATATTCTTTCTACTGTTCTGTGAACGTGAGCTTGTGTAATCTTTGTGTCATGCATGATATTTTATCTAAAACTAATTTATTATTGACATGACGATACATCATTTTCGTGATATTGCTTGAATCATGTGTTACGTCTTGACATTGTGTGCTGTAGATAGATCGAGATTTATTTGGGTGCATATGCAAAGCATATATTGTGTAAATCCATTTTGTGAAAATATACAGGGTGAGTCACCTACGTTACCGCTGGATATATTCCGTAAACCACATCAAATACTGGCGAACCGATTTCACAGACCGAACGTGAGGAGAGGGGCTAGTGTAATTGGTTAATACAAACCATAAAAAATGCACGGAAGTATGTTTTTTAACACAAACCTACGTTTTTTTTAAAAAATGGAACCCCGTTTGTTTTGTTAGCAGCCGGCCGAAGTGGCCGTGCGGTTAAAGGCGCTGCAGTCTGGAACCGCAAGACCGCTACGGTCGCAGGTTCGAATCCTGCCTCGGGCATGGATGTTTGTGATGTCCTTAGGTTAGTTAGGTTTAACTAGTTCTAAGTTCTAGGGGACTAATGACCTCAGCAGTTGAGTCCCATAGTGCTCAGAGCCATTTGAACCATTTGTTTTGTTAGCACATCTGAACATATAAACAAATACGTAATCAGTGCCGTTTGTTGCATTGTAAAATGTTAATTACATCCGGAGATATTGTAACCTAAAGTTGACGCTTGAAACCTCCGACGTTCAGTTGCGTGTTGTAACAAACACGGGCCACAGTCGGCGAGCAGCATCTGCAGGGACATGTTTACGATGACGACCGTGTTTACGAGTGTGGGTTTAGTGCACTGTTGTGATTTGGTCTAGCTGTCGCAGTGTCCGCATGTAGCGCTTGCTGCTATTGTTATTCTGCATTCGTCTCCGCACGCAGACCAACTGTAGTACACCGCGTTACCAGACGTCTGTGATAGTGTAGTGTTGTAGGAACTGTGACCATGGTGTATTCGAACTCTGAAAAGGCGGAGATGATACTCATCTATGGCGAGTGTCGACAAAATGCAGCTGAAGCCTGCAGGGTGTATGCAGAACGGTACCCGGACAGAGAGCATCCAACGTGCCGCACATTGCAAAACATCTACCGCCAACTGTATGCAACAGGTATGGTCGTAGCACGCAAACGGGTCCGTAACAGGTCCGTCACAGGAGAAGCGGGTGCAGTTGGTGTGTCAGCTGCTGTTGCCATGAACCCACACATGAGTACACGGGGCATTGCGAGAGCCGGTGGACTGTGTCATGCGCATACTGCATCGTCACCGCTTTCACCCGTTTCATGTGTCGCTACATCAGCAATTACATGGTGATGACTTTAATCATCGAGTCCAATTCTGTCAATGGGCATTAACACAGAATGCGTTGCAGTTATACCTGTTTACCGATGAAGCGGCAGTGAATCTACGGAACATGCATTACTGGTCCGTGGACAATCCTCGCTGGCTCAGACAGGTAGAGCGACAGCGACCGTGGACTGTAAGTGTATGGTGCGGAATCATTGGCGACCACCTCATTGGTCCTCACTTCATTGCAGAGGCCCAAACAGCTGCAACATACATCGCGTTTCTACAGAATGATCTGCCAACGTTGCTCGAAAATGTCCCACTGGAAACGCGTCGACGTATGTGGTATCAGCATGATGGTGCACCTGCCCGTTCCGCAAATAACACTAGGCTGACCCTTGACAGGATGTTCGACGGGCGTTTCATAGGACGTGAAGGATGCATAAATTGGCCAGCCCGTTCCCCTGATCTTACACCTCTGGACTTCTTTCTGTGGGGTACGTTGAAGGAGAATGTGTACCGTGATGTGCCTACAACCCCAGAGGATATGAAACAACGTATTGTGGCAGCCTGCGGCGACATTACACCAGATGTACTGCGGCGTGTACGATATTCATTACGCCAGAGATTGCAATTGTGTGCAGCAAATGATGGCCACCACATTGAACATCTATTGGCGTGACATGTCGGGACACACTCTATTCCACTCCGTAATTGAAAACGGAAACCACGTGTGTACGTGTACCTCACCCCTCATGGTAATGTACATGTGCATCAGTGAAAAAGACCAACAGAAAGGTGTTAGCATGTGGACGTAATGTGCTGTTCCAGTCTCTTCTGTACCTAAGGTCCATCACCGTTCCCTTTGGATCCCTACGTAATTCGGTGCTCTCCGATACACACGACCGAACAGCGGAGAAGTGGTACTCAAGCGTCAACTTTAGGTTACAATATCTCCGGATGTAATTAACATTTTACAATGCAACAAACGGCACTGATTACGTATTTGCTTATATGTTCAGATGTGCTAACAGAACTAACGGGGTTCCATTTAAAAAAAAAAAAACGTAGGTTTGTGTTAAAAAACATACTTCCGTGCATTTTTTTGTGGTTTGTATTAACCAATTACACTAGCCCCTCTCCTCACGTTCGGTCTGTGGAATCGATTCGTCAGTATTTGATGTGGTTTACGAAATATATCCAGCGGTAACGTTAGGTGACTCACCCTGTATACTCCACCTTATTATATGTGATCTGATTATGTTTTCAATATCAGAGCAATATGTTTTACGGATGCGGTGGTGGGAAATTAGACTTGCAGAAACAAATCGTAAATAAAATTATAAATAGCGATCTTGTCTGTAGAGGTATTTACTTCTGTATTTCAGCACCGCAATGCTTATCACAGGAGCAGTTAAACCTGCTTGTCGGCAACTACGATGTGTGGTGTGGATTTCAAGCCACAGAGAAAGTACTTCATATAATTGAACTTACAATCACTTGCACCACGCTCTGAACACCCTACAAGATGCTAGGGTGTGCAAGTGGGAGGAGAGAATGCAGGCTACTGAAAAGAGAGTAATACATTTATATGCTGTTCTGCAGTAGAGCCAATAGAAGCATCACTTATTATGTCAGACATGGTATGAATTTCAAATCAGACTCCTGTTACATTGTTGATGTGTGGGCAATGAAAATTTCACTTCTCTGATTGTTGCGTGAAATGATCAACGGGGTGTTGTTCTTGACTCCTTAACAGGTAGCCTATCATGTCAGCTAAAGAACAGGAAGCGAGTTTACGTCAGGGGTGTGATACCTCGTTCCATTGTCGTGTTAGTTATCTACTGAACTAGCTATTTCTAACATTTGGAGGTGTACATTTCGAGGAAGTATGGAGCAAATGTTTTGGTTACTAAATGTTCTCTGATATATTTGTGGTTCCGCATTATTATTCCACTTTTCAGAACGTATTCTTCACTATTTTATACTATTTATGTATATTATTTACATATTTATTAATATTTTCTATTATTTTTGTTAAATAAAAGCCTGGAGAGGCTCGAAACGTAGCTGGTGGACTGTCGCCTCTTAGAAGCTGCTGTCCATAGAGCTACTTTCTATTCCCTTATCCAATGAAAATCTTGAATCAGAAATAAATTTGATAGAAACTATTACAGTTAATAATAGCTAAGAACCCAACATAATAAGTAACATTTCCAATAATAAAACGAAGAACAGGATCACCACTCCGGGCGTTTCCATTAATGACCGAAATGATAAGAAAAATGTTATATCTACACAGCCGCGTAATTTTGCTCTTAACGCAGATGTTTGTAAGTTTGCAGTTATGTTACTAGATGTCACTACTTGCCCTCGTGTCCATCTCATGGCTGTGTCGGCTTGTACAGGGTTATTACAAATGATTGAAGCGATTTCACAGCTCTACAATAACTTTATTATTTGAGATATTATCACAATGCTTTGCACACACATACAAAAACTCAAAAAGTTTTTTTAGGCATTCACAAATGTTCGATATGTGCTCCTTTAGTGATTCGGCAGACATCAAGCCGATAATCAAGTTCCTCCCACACTCGGCGCAGCATGTCCCCATCAATGAGTTCGAAAGCATCGTTGATGCGAGCTCGCAGTTCTGGCACGTTTCTTAGTAGAGGAGGTTTAAACACTGAATCTTTCACATAACCCCACAGAAAGAAATCACAAGGGGTTAATTCGGGAGAGCGTGGAGGCCATGACATGAATTGCTGATCATGATCTCCACCATGACCGATCCATCGGTTTTCCAATCTCCTGTTTAAGAAATGCCGAACATCATGATGGAAGTGCGGTGGAGCACCATCCTGTTGAAAGATGAAGTCGGCGCTGTCGGTCTACAGTTGTGGCATTAGCCAATTTTCCAGCATGTCCAGATACACGTGTCTTGTAACGTTTTTTTTTTGCAGAAGAAAAAGGGGCCGTAAACTTTAAACCGTGAGATTGCACAAAACACGTTAACTCTTGGTGAATTGCGAATTTGTTGCACGAATGCGTGAGGATTCTCTACCGCCCAGATTCGCACATTGTGTCTGTTCACTTCACCATTAAGAAAAAATGTTGCTTCATCACTGAAAACAAGTTTCGCACTGAACGCATCGTCTTCCATGAGCTGTTGCAACCGCGCCGAAAATTCAAAGCGTTTGACTTTGTCATCGGGTGTCAGGGCTTGTAGCAATTGTAAACGGTAAGGTTTCTGCTTTAGCCTTTTCCGTAAGATTTTCCAAACCGTCGGCTGTGGCACGTTTAGCTCCCTGCTTGCTTCATTCGTCGACTTCCGCGGGCTACGCGTGAAACTTGCCCGCACGCGTTCAACCCTTTCTTCGCTCACTGCAGGCCGACCCGTTGATTTCCCCTTACAGAGGCATCCAGAAGCTTTAAACTGCGCATACCATCGCCGAATGGAGTTAGCAGTTGGTGGATCTTTGTTGAAGTTCATCCTGAAGTGTCGTTGCACTGTTATGACTGACTGATGTGAGTGCATTTCAAGCACGACATACGCTTTCTCGGCTCCTGTCGCCATTTTGTCTCACTGCGCTCTCGAGCGCTTTGGCGGCAGAAACCTGAAGTGCGGCTTCAGCCGAACAAAACTTTATGCGTTTTTCTACGTATCTGTAGTGTGTCGTGACCATATGTCAATGAATGGAGCTATAGTGAATTTATGAAATCGCTTCAATCATTTGTAATAGCCCTGTATATCGTGTACTCTCTGATGCCTCTTGCGCTGTGAATGTGCTGTCTCAGCCAACTACAGCAGTCAACTTGTGCCATCACTTGCAACCGTGGTTTTATTATTCTGTGATAACTGTCTGTCTTTTTTATTATGATTTTTATTCTTGACTCATGGACTCATGAACTTTTAAAGTTGTTATGTGATTTCATATAAGTATAGTTTTCTGGTTCTGGTTAAGAATTTTCACATACGTATATATTTTACGTATATTATATGTATCTTACATATTTTTCTAGGTAAGTTTTTCGATTATGATGAAGATAGCCTCAGAACAATCAAAACCTGGTAAACCTGTTGAAAAAAAATTGTGTGCAACCGGTTGGCTGACTGTAACATTTTATGTAATTGCATACACGGTTGCTGAGCTCACAGCCACAAAATAACTAAAATATCATCCGGTAATGTCCTACTTATCTGCCATTGTAACAGACATTATCATCAGTTTAGCGGCTGATCTATCGCGTGCTTACCTTCACAACATCAAAATATCGTCTCAGACAGAAAGTTGGCTTACAATTTGACTTGGTTCCTCCAGAGCCAGATGTGGACTCGAGATTTAGTGAGCAGCACCGTACTTATTTTCCACCTAAGCGGTATCAGGTACACAGTAATAGTATATGATGTAATTATTTAATTTAGTGTGTTGACCGTATTGAAATGTTGTGATAGATCTGTCCGTTTCATGTCGTATGGACAAGATCCTGGCAGGTGAATTATCATTGTCCTACCGACGCAGAAAATCCGCAGTACTAGTCACTAATCACAAGAGCGTCGACGGTCCGCGACGGCGAGAGCATCGGTTCAGCATTGTCAGCATCTTCTCTGTATACTGCTGGCAAATTTGTGTTTGAAATGAATATATGACAATATATCAGTTTATAAGAAGGTGTCGTGCTTGTATTCATGTCAACGTACTGTAAGTAAAATAAGTGTTATTTAAATGTGTGTTAACTACGCCTATTCAGTAGCGTAATAATTGCACCGATGAACAAGACTAAGATGGTAGCAATTTCACTTAGTTAGAGACACCGTTGAAAATCAGTAATTGGTCCATTTGAAGGAAGGATAGGTCTTGAAGCTAACCTCATCCTGATCAGTAAACATTAGTGTGAAAGTTGTAATGGTCACGTTATTTAAGAATACATGTAAATACGTCGGAATAGGTACAAAAAGTTCAACCATCTGCTATGATGCGTCAGAATTAATGTCTTGGAAAATCAGGAACAGGAAAAACTTCTTTTAAACTGACGAATTTTGAAAAATGCAGCATCATACTTTCATTTCATTACTTGAGTGTAAATTTGATCTTGATAGTCGTTTAAAAGTAATCACAGACCTACAGGGGTACTCGAACTTTCCTCCCGCAATGGAATCTGTGAAGCTTACTTATTAACAGTTTCAGATAAGAGATGTGTATGATACTAAAGTGGGCATAGATATTTGGAAGAGCCACAGTTATTACATTTTCATGTCAGACATTAATTGACATTTAAGAGCAAAACAGTTTAAAATGATGTATTCCGATATTACGCAACAAACCTCTTAAAGAATATCTATGGCCGATCGAATTTTATCAAGTTGATTTTCCATCGTTTTAGTAGAATGGAAAATGTTATTCTCACGCGGAGACTAAATTTATTGGAAACTTAAAAGACAGTCCTTCCGAACTAGGCGGACTAAACAGAAACTGAAATACATTTCATACTGAAAAATATGCAAAATTACTTCGTACGTGGTGTTATCCCCTAGATTAAGACTGTCATTTATACTATCGAAAAGTGTCTTTGAAGAATATTAATTAAAATGTGGTACATGTAAAGGAAGAGTAGAGCGTCTTGTCATATGTAGAATACACTGACGAAGCTTTGGCATTCAGTATCCTCATGATATACTAGCTACACAGCTTACGTAACCGATGGAAGAAAGCATCATGCATAGTAACGAGACGGGACATCTGAAACATCCAAACTGTTTTAGCGATTTCCACGATATCCGTAATTCTCTATAGCCTGGGGACACTCAGACTGGGATGGACATCGAACGAGCTGGAAGTACCTGATCTTCAAAGATGACTAGCAAGATGTCAATACGAAATACAAAGAGCAGACACATTTTCCAAGATCATGAGAGAGAGAGAGAGAGAGAGTGAGAGAGAGAGGGAGTTGGGGGGAGGGGGGGGGGGGGAGAGCACAATAAATTTAAAGGATCGCTTCCTCGAAACACCGTAATTATTTAATTGTTTCCCAATGTGAGGTGTAAGTTTTAAATCTGGCTCTAAGGTACCTAGAGATTTCCTCTGTGATGGTAAGAAAGCATGGCGCCCTGTGGTGTCACCCTCGGAGCTGCAACGATTGAAGCAACAAGATTCGGCACATACGAAGGAAGTTTATGTGAGGTATAAGGTCCGCTGATGATGTCACACAGGCACCAAATTTCACCACAATTCTGCCCAACGCCGCAGTGAAATTTTGAATAACCCTTTCAGGGGCAAAATAAAAAAAATTAATTTATTTTTTCCTTGTTTTTATTGTATTAATTTTCATACGGTGAGACAGTAAAATGTAAAAATTAAATGAAATAGACATAAACTGAACACATACAGGGTGGTTTCAAATGGAGCCACTGCCCGCTAGATGTCATCACTTTTGAAGATACAGTAAAAAGCAATTCCTTTCTGCAGATAAGGATAAGGCTACCTGGCAGTGACTAAATGTCCATCTGCTTCTGTGGGGTTCTTTCTTTGTGCTGCAGTGCACACAGCGCCTTGAGGTTCCATGTTTTGGCAGATGTTTTGCTTCCGATTTACGTTTCTCATGGGGAACAACAGTTTTTTTTTTTTTTTGCAGATGGTTCTGTCCGTGGACTGTGATGGCCAGGACGCTCTTTGAAGACATTACTGCCTATCACGCCTGTGGCAACACGTCTTCGAAAATCCTTTAGCACTTGCTTCGCTGTTGGATTACATAATCTAAACAGAATAAATTCATTTCCAATAGAAATATCAACCATATACCAAAATAATCTTAGCCACCACCTTCGTGATTTCCCATCTATTGCATAAAAACTGTTCATCATATCTGCATTATCGACACATCCCATATTTGCATTATATGATTTCACTATTTGTGGGCAAGGTACCTTTGCGATTTTTCTATCCTTTTCTTTACGGCTGACTTCTTCAACATACATAGGCGAATCAATTGTAGGCAGCAACGTGACTACACATTAGTCTTTCCATTTGATGCATGCAATGCCAGGTCACTGTCTTCAGCTAGCACATCACTTTCACTGTCACTGCTGGTGTCAATCTGTGAGTCTGGATCTGAAGGAATATCTGCGAAAAGGCACTCCAGAATTTCCTCATCCTTTAGTCTATGAGAATACATCACGTGAAACTGGGGATAAAAAAATTCGTGACGCCTACTAATGATGCCGTTACAGGAGCAGTGGTTTCAAATGGAACCACCACAACATTCACAGAACTAAAAGCATTATTTTGGTTATTATTGCAGTACATATAGTATTAATGTAAACAGAATGGTATTCTGCATTTAGTACATGCATAAAAGTTACCTAATATAGAAGGATACAGTCACAATTTGAGAACAAAGACGTTCGCGCACAGCGTACAAAAATGGCTATCCAACTCGCCTCACTACTTGCTAATATTTACAGACTTTGAAGCGGTTCCAGTGACAGCCAGTAGAGGGCAGCACCAACAAGGCTGCTGAATAGTGTCCCCAATTGTAGCCACTGCACTTTTGCCACAAAATGAGAAAATGGTAGGTGGTTTCAAACAGAACCACTTCCCCTGAAATAGTTAAGAACCATGTCGTTATTTGTTGAGGATTCTGACTTTCCTGGAAAAAATATGTAACTGTTGTATTTAACATATTTTCGTTGAGTAATACATGACAGAGTAATCGCAAAAATCAGAATGGACAAAACCGTTGAAAAATGATAATATCTCAGGAAATATATATACGATTTTGATCCAAGGTGATTAGAAAGGCTATTATTCAAAGCCTTTATTGAGAAACCTGTTTTTTTATTTCTAACGAGCTTTGGTCTTCAGAACATACTAAATTACTTTGACCACATTATGGTGTAATTTCTTTCACATGTCCTGCATCTTATTACAGGTAACTGAAAGCCATAATAAAGGTAGCGGTACACAAAAAAATAGAATCAGATAAAGACCTCCATTAGTCAAATATAGATTCCACTTAGTCTTCCTCAGTGGAATGGTCCACAGAATCTGCAGTGTCACCGTCACTGACACGGGTATCTTTCATTTATTACCACAGTAGATCGTCTACAATCCCATCTAACGCATTTGGTACTCAACACTTCTTACAACCGTTCACAATTCACGCACTGGATATATGTGTGCAATCAGTCTAGATTCAAACTTCAATTACGGATTTTGAAGGCTCCATCAGCTACCTAGTACGGGTCAGAGCTTGATCACCTTGAAGTAACCAGTTGCTGTGCAGCTGAATGAGATGGTCTTTAAATGGCTTATTCACAACCGCATCAAACAATTGTAGTTGCGAAGTCATACCTCCTGGGATGACTAAGTGATTTGTTTTTATTTCCAGGATATCTGCCTCCACTACTGGAATCAGATGCCCCTGGAAAGCATTAACGAGCAACATCCTATGATTCTTTAGAAGATCAGCTTGCCTGGTCTCCTGCTCCAGACTTCATCTGCAACTAGTCTGTAACCAAAACTCACTGGTCACCCATCCTTTTCCGTTTGCAGGGAAATATGACACCAAGCAGCAGCTCTTTCCTTGCCATAGTTTTACGATTGAAAATCTTTGTTCCATGGGAAAGCACGCATATCACGACGATTCACGATCCTAGGTCGACGGGACATTTGCTAGAGTTCTGATGCGTGATTTTGCGAGTGTCAAATTATGTGACATAAATGGCCGCTTGATTTTATTGCGCTGACTTGGAAGTTTATATTTATTCCATCGCCAAGCACCGATAGACCTTAGTATGTGACATTAATTTCAACTTGATACGTCTACACGTTCCTGAGAAAAATGGTCGTAACAGTCGGACGGACAGACAGGCAGTCGCATAAAAAAAAATAATTCTTGTGAGATAAAAACAAATAGATTATCTTGGGATTTTTCTCTATAGTTGGTTAAGAAACCTTGCTTCTTGTCAAATTTCAAGACTGTAGGCCAACAGAAATCACCTTTCAGGTTTTAATGAGTCAGTGTACGAGTAAGTAAATTAGTGACATAAATGGCCGTATCTTTTTATTGCATTTACTTAGTAGTTTACGTTTATTACATCACCAACAGTACATAGATCTTAGTGTGTGACACACATTTCAACACGATACTTCTTCCTATTCATGATAATAAGGGTTTTTAACAGTCGAGCAGACAGGCGCAAAACTAAGCGTCCTTGAGTTAGGAAACCCTAAAAATAATATCCATTTACTTAATTTATTAATCTTCAAACAGAAAAAATGCCTGTGACTCTCATTCACACTACCATGGTTATTTCTGTTTCAGGCAACGATCAGATGCGAAATTAAAACCACAGTGAAAATACAATGAAGCTTTCCGCAGATGCGGTTCACAGTGTCTCTACTATGTCCGATGATCGCTTCTACATTCTGAGCGCACAGTGAGCATGTGAAGATGCCTAGTCGGCCGCTGTGGCCGAGCAGTTCTATGTGCTTCAGTCTGGAACCGCGCGACCGCTACAGTTGCAGGTTCGAATCCTGCCTCGGGCATGGATATGTGTGATGTCCTTAGGTTAGTTAGGTTTAAGTAGTTCTAAGCTCTAGGGGACTGATGACCGCAGATGTTAAATCCCACAGTGCTCAGAGCCATTTGAACAATTTTGAAGATGCCTAGAACAACAGACTCTCCTTCCAAGTGTTTAGTGCGTGCTCTCATTACATTTCTTCGTGCTGAGGTGTGCTGGCCGATTTCGTGCAGCTCGCATTATGTAACTTTTATATGCTACAGCAAATCACAACAATGGTGCAGGAACTTTGAAGTAGGACGTACAAACATTTACGATGCAGGTGGTCGTACACGATGAAGGTATTGATGCTGTATTGGCTATCTTTGACGGGATGTAACCAATGAAAGAGCTCCGACCACGGAATCTCCCCAGTTCCTCATCGATGCTGACGTTGCTACCGACGATGCAACTGTCCTTGCCGTTCAAGTTGAACAGATCAAAGACTTCGTGGATTCGAGTGAGTCTGACCTGTACACTACGAATCTGTCGAACACTGAGATGGTCAAACGTGACAACACAAGAGGAATGACATGGGAAAGATCTCAACACCAGTCCTGTCAGTGGTCCAGAAGGTTTACAGGTTCGTTCTTCCCGCTTTCAACCTTCACATTAGAAAGAGAAGACCCAGCAAAGACACAGCTTCAGGTTTGTCCGTCTTTCCATACAAGGCTTCCGTCTTGCTCTCGTAGCTTTTAGTACACTTCTTCATCTTCTCGTTGGTCGACGACGATCTGAACAATTTCTGGGGTAGTGGAAAGACTGAGGGTGTCCTCGAAGATCTTCCCAGTCTTTGCCTTCCTCATCGTCCAGGAGCCTGTCTGAGGATGTTTCACGACCTGCTTTTGACCCTCTGCGTGCCAGGGGTTTTCTTGATCTATTTGGTGACACCACACTTTACGAGGTACATCTCTGGCTGTTAGTTTCATTCTCATTGGCATCCTCACTTGAGTGAGTGTCGTCTTTGCTCTCTGTCATTTCTCCTTCAGACTCCTCGCCCCCATCATCAGGTCGTGGTTCATTCTTTGGGCCTCCCTCCAAATTCTTGTCAGCCTCCTCCTCTTCCCACACTTCGTTCCCTGTTCGTAGACCACATCTGAAAGATAATATAATTACAACATAACGTAATACAATAATTTGTTTGCGGGGTCATCAGTCTTCTGACTGGTTTGATGCGGCCCGCTGTGCTAACCTCTTCATCTCAGAGTAGCACTTGCAACCTACATGCTCTATTATTTGCTGGATGCATTAGAATATTTATCTTCAGCAGTTTTCGCCTTCTACAGCTCCCTCATGTAGCATGGAAGTCATTCCCTCATGTGTTGAGGGTGGGGAGGGGTATATATATATATATATATATATATATATATATATATATATGTGTGTGTGTGTGTGTGTGTGTGTGTGTGTGTGTGTGTGCGTGTGGAAACCACATACAATGTTGCAGACAGTTCGAGGTATGACGTTCTGAGAGGGCTACTCGGAAAGTATGGTCCGATTGATCGCGAAACGGAAAGCACACTGAAAGTTTTAAGAAACCTAGCATAGATCTGCTCATCGATCGCGTCACTTCGCTCTTTTCAATTTTCAGCGCACAGCGAGCACCTAAAGTTGCCAAGAAAACAGTGTCACCCGCCATGTATGAGTGCCTGTGAGGGATTTCGCCTGATTTCATGCAGCCCACACAGCCTTCTCGTCATGCGTTTCCTTCTTTACGACGTTTCGCTGCCACAAACTGCAGGGACAATGGAGACCGCTCCTGCAGCATTTTTGACAGGAAGTGTTTGATCACCCACCATACAGTGGGGACTTAGCTACCTCTGAGTTTCACATCTGCTCACATGAGCCGTTGGCTATAAAGACAACATTTTGGGGCGGACAACAAGCAGCAGATCAGCATAGAGAATTGGCAGGAAACACATTCAGCGGCCTTCTGTGACGACGGTATTGTGAAAATTGCTACAATGCTATGACAAATGTGTCAGTCGTTGCGGCGACTATGTAGAGAAGTAGCTGGAAGGTTTATCTAATTGTTGCACTTAAAACATTTTTGATCTTCACTGTAGTTTCTATTTCACGACCAACCGAACCCTACTTTCCGAATAGGCCCTGAGAAATCTTAAATTTAAGATGGCAATTAATAATTTATCTGCATGCAAACTTCCCACAGCACCGACTGACGTCCCAGCAAACTTAATAAAAACAATAAAATATTTACCAGTATATTTTTGAAATCTTGCGATCCTGATTTGACATATAAATTATTCATATATGTGTAGGCTTCCGTCTGAGTTTGTTCACGTTGGGAAACTGAGTCATTAGCAATGGATGACATATTATCTGAAAGATTATGCAACTGTACAAATATTGTTTAAATCCTAGTGCATTAATGATTGTTTTCATAATTCTCTATGACTGGAAGCGGTAATTTAGAGCGAATATGTGCAACTGAGACTGTAGTAATAATAATAAATCTTCTGAGTGTTACCTTTGTTTATAATATCATTAGCATTTCCCTGCCCACAGGAGATATGTTTCCATATTAGATAGTCACACATCTCTATTTTGTGATAAGTATGTCCACATCTGTAAGGTAATAGTCGTCTCCATTGAGCTGCTGCAAGCGTCTAGGCCAGTCTCACTTTATGTGTTATAGCCATGTGATTACTGATATTTCTGCATCGCTTGGTTGCCTATAAATTTGCGGAGAGCTATAAGTACGAACAGTGGAGTGTGAGCTACGCCTAGTATCGTACGGGGGCAAATTCAGCGGATGGGCGGTCGAGTGCGGTGATGAGGAAGGAAGACCAGATGCAGCAGGAGTATATGATTTCACAGGCGTTCGAGGAGATGGCGTCGTCTAGAGGCCTTCATTTGTGGATTGCGGTGGTGTGTCACCCGACGGTCTTCCATCTACAGCGTGAAGACACGACGACCGCTCGGTCTGGGGATGACTGCCGCAATACCGCACTTGGGTGTAGACGCGACTAGAGTCCCATGTGTGTAGTGTTATGCCTGTGGGGCCGTGGTACACCCCAGTATCTCTGCTGCCCCTTCTCGCTGATGGGTGTGTACCTGTAGGAACTAGGCAATGGTGCGAGGGACTCCTCTGCTGTGACGTTAACATTATATTTTTTTATATGTGTCTTAAAAGTGCAGATGAGGTGCTCTGCATCTGTATTCGATTGAGGGTGGTACAGAAGGGCAAGTATGTGGTGCATACCATGCTGTGCACAAAAAGCATAAAAATGCTGAGAATAAAATTGCGTGCTGTTGTCACTGACGAGGGTGTGAGGCAGATCTTTGATTCAGATTATATGAGTGAGGTTCTCTGCCGTGTTGAAGTGGAGGTTGGTAGCTATGTAAAACGCGAATAAGTGTCAATGACCAGCAATCAACAAGCATCCAAGAGGGAGTCTATGAAGTCTACACGGACCCACTCAAAAGACTGACAGCCCAGACCATCGCGAATAGCTTTGCCGGGGAGCGGCCTGATAGACAGCGCATTTAGATAAAGCAGTGATTAAATGTTCAAATTCACGATTAATTCCAACATTAGACTTGGCGACTAGCCACATCTTGGTGGATGAGACGTCGCAAAGATTCTTATACAGAAGGTGAATTATTTCGTTCCGAGAGAAACCCTAACGAGCTCTTGCACAACAGCCTTTCACTGGGGACAACAAAAAATCGCCATCGACGAGTTCGTGTCTGTGTCTGAACGGAAAATAATTGTGGATGAGATTTGTGGCCCTCCTTCCAGAACATATCGCAGTAGTTGAATGGAGAACGGGATCGACGGCGACGGTTTGAGTAATGGAAGAACTGGTAATAGAGAATCCATACACAGTGCGCCAAGTTATCTCGTCGAGGTAAAAGCAGAGAACATCATCCTGATCGAAACCAGGGTCAGATCCCATCAGTAAATGCGAAAGGGCGACTGCGTTTGAATGATATGTTACTTGCGGAAATGAGTACCATAGTTACATCGACTAAGGAACAGGACCCAACTCTGAAGTCTATGGCTTGTGTGATATGGGAAGTGTGCCACGGGACTAAAGAGAGACACTAGCGGCTTGTGATCAGACACAAAATGAGACTTAACATCGTAGAGAAAAATATAAAACTTCTTGATAGGATACGTAATAACAAGCGCATTCTTCTATGTTTGAGAATAATTCCTCTGTCCAACATTAAGCGTCTTTGACACAAAACCAACTGGCTGTTATGAATCATTTGCGCAACACCACTACAATACGAGCTCCACGCGATACTGCGACGGGTCAGTTGCAACCACCAAATGCAGCACCAGCTGACAGGGGTCTACCACGGGGCAGAACAGCGGACGTTCTTCATGATCTGGATTGCGTGGTCTCAGGCAGGAGTTCACTCTAACACTGCACCTTTCTTAAGCGGTTGACATCAAGGGGACGAAACTAAAGCTGCTTGCAGAAGGAACATGTAGCAATACGTGACTTTGCCTAAAAATACCTCGGACCCTCTCAAATACGCGGGGCGAAAGGGCCGTAATAGTCGGTGTGTGACTGTCGGTCGGCTGAATCCCTCGATAAGAAATAAGATGTCCAATGTATTCTATACAGGGTTGCAAGAAGTATGACTTTTTCAAATTGCACTGTAGTCCTGTGGCACACGATGTCTGAAACAAAAGGCGATGTTTGTGAAGATGGTCTTCGCTGGTGCGACTGGTAACGACAGTCTCGTCGAGGTGATGGATGTAAAAGTTAATTCGTTGGGTAAGTTGCTCCAAACAGCACTGAAAAATGGCCGGCGTGCTTACAACGCCAGAAACACTTCGGTCTTAAATGTAGAGGCCTTACGGGATATTGATATCAAGAAGCAGACGAAATCTGTCATGTATTTGCAGCTGTTAATGTACTTCCAAGGAATCTATTTTTGAAAAGTACTGTGCACCCGCAGCTTCGTGACACGTTCGTCCGGCCGCAGACAGAGGTATGTATCGACCGCAGACTTTGAATTAACTGTATATATGAATTAACTGGCAGCTCAGAGTCATCACCATAGACACGGATTATGGCCGTCGGCTTCTTCATAATGACTAATGTTTTAGCCCAGTGACTGGACGAAATTATTTCCATGACGCCTAAAGCGGTCAATCTGTCTAAGTCTTCGTTCACTTGCGCGCGATGTGGTACATTCCTGGCACGGAAAAGACCCTGCAATGCCGTCGATTTGAATGGCATACGCACTACGTAATTAGCAGCGTTCTTGAGTCCCGCGAGGAAAGGGCACAATATTCCTGGTAAACATAATTCAGCCGTTGATAAGGCACAAAATCAGGCACAAAATAAACGGAATCGGATATCGTACATCGAAAAGCCCGGATAGCGTCCAAAACGAACAAATATTCCGTGAACGCGCTGTCCATTGATAGCAATATCGCTGGGCGCACCACAGCCTTGTACGTTGTTCCCGCGGTAAACTTGGCGAGATTAGGAATCTGCTGTCTATTAAATCTGAGAAGACGGCGCGAAGTTGCTGACAGCGGAGGAGAACCAAGAAGGACGTAAGGATTACAATTTAACAGCGTGACTGCTGAACCTTGTCCTCTTGGATGCGTAAGTGGGACCCCATTAATACGTACATTGATGAACGGCGTGTTAGTTGCATTTTCTTCATATCCATGACTAATAACATTAATATCCGTATGTTAAATGTGAGTGGCACAGCGAATGATAAATTCCGCAGCTTGCAATTGTTGCTGCTGTTGATCTTTAGTTAAATTAATGGAACTGAGAATGTAGAATAATCTAATTACGTTAAACATTTACTAACTCCTAAATACAAAACTTCAGCACTCCTTAATTTCTTGCAATGAACAGCTAAAGAAACTGGTACACCTACCTAATATCATATATGGCCCCCGCGCACACTCAGGAGTTTCGCAACACGACGTGACATGTCTGAAGTAGTGTTGGGTGGAATCGATACCACGAATCCTGCATGGCTGTCCATAAACCCGTAAGAGTACGAGGGCGTGCAAATCTCTGCTGAACAGCACGTTCCAAGGCATCCCAGATATACTCAATAATGTTCATTTCTGGGGAGTCTGGTGGCCAGCGGAAGTGTTTAAACTCAGAAGAGTGTTCCTGGAGCCACACTGTAGCAATTTTGGACGTGTGGGATGTCTCATTGTCCTGCTGGGATTGCCCAATGCACAAGGGACATAAATGGATGCAGGTGATCAGACAGAATGCTTACGTACGTGACACCTGTCAATGTCGTATCTAGACGTATCAGGGGTCACACTTCACACCTACTGCACTCGTCCCACACCGTTACAGAGTCTCCACCAGCGTCAACAGTCCCCCCGCTGATCTGCAGGGTCAATGGTATCACGAGGTTATCTCCTTCCCCGTACATGTCCGTCCGCTCGATACAATTTGAAACTGTGTTGACGTACCCAGGCGAGGCGTAAAGCTTTGTGTCGTGCAGTCATCAAGAGTACACCTGTGGCCCTCGGCTCGGAGGGCCCATATCAATGATGTTTTGTTGAATGGTTCGCACGCTGACACTTTTTGATGGCACAGCTTTGAAATCTACAGTTTCTTGCGGAAGGGTTGTACTTCTGTCACGATGAACGCTTCTCTTCAGTCGTCGTCGGTCCCGTTCTTGCGGTATCTTTTCTCGGTCGCAGCAATGTCGGAGATCTGACGTTTTACCAGATTCCTGATATTCACGGTACACTCGCGAACTTCGTCGTGAATGTGCCCAATTCATCGCTACCTCGTTGATAGTATGACCCATCGCCCGAGCGCCGACTATAACACCACGCCCAGACACACATCTTGATAACCTACATTGTAGCAGAAGTAACCGATCTAACAACTGCGCCAGACACTTGTTGTGTTATATAGGCGTAGCCGACCGCAGCGCGGTATTCTGATTGTTTACATATCTCTGTATTTTAATACACAGTAAACTGTCATACAGCTGGGAGAGCGTGTGTAGACCACATTCCACTCTGTACAAGCATCCAGTGACGCCTATGGGCTTAGGATGACACGGTGACATGTTGGTATTGTTGGACCTTCGTGGCCTGTTCACGCAGAGTTTGGTTTTTTAGTTTTTATTTGAATACTCAAGCCTATTCAAGTTTCTTTGCGCTTCACTGTATGACAGATATTAACTACTATTTATTTATTTAATCGTTTGGTGATTTTTTACAATATACAGTTGATATAAGGCACATGATTTTATACAATATACATATGATATTAGACAAGATTAAAACATAAAGTCCGTGTTTTTTAACCAGTTAATTAAGCTGGGTGTGAGAGTGAACATATCATCGGGAATTCCAGGATATGAATGAAGTGGACAGCGTTGGGCTACATGTTCAATTGTCTGCTCTTCTTGATTACATTCACACATTGGTGAACTGATCCAGCCCCATTTTTACCTGAAGTACTTACAACAACCATGTCGAGCCCTTAACCTGTCGAGGGGACACCAAAGGTTCCTCGGTAGGTCAAAACCTTCTGGCTTCTTTGTGGGATCAAGGTGATGGGCTCTTGTTCCCAATGTTTTTGTTGGCCATTCATGCTTCCTGCTTTCGCTTAGATCAAAACCATCCGCAATGAATTGTCCTGCAGTAACACTTGCTGGTCTTCTTGATCGCAATCGTTGCTGTGGCGGATGACAAAATTCCTGGTGCAGTGGTAGAGAGGGTGATGCAGAGATTTTCTTGGCCTCCCTCAGTATAGCTTGTTTCCGCCATAGGGATGTGACTCAGTACAGGTAACCAGTGGCATGGGGTTGATTTGATGGAACCGCATTGTGTCATTAAGTTTTGTGTCTACCTTCTTCACATGTACACTTTCCAACCAGACAGGTGGACAGTACTCGGCAGCGGAGTACACAAGACTGATGCCAGTTAAACGCAGACAGTCAGCAGGGGTTCCCCAGGTGGTACCACTGAGCTTATGTAGTATGTTGTTCCTTGCAGCAACTTTATAAGAAAAGCTTGGTGATGTGCTCTTTGTAGCTCAGGGTTCTACCTAGAGTGATTCCGAGATATTTTGGGAAAGGATTGTACCTCAACATTTGTCCATTGAGCACAACTCTTGGTTTGTAGTTCGCAGCACGATTCGCTAGATGGAAACAAGAGACCTCAGTTTTTGATGTGCTTGGGATCAATCTCCAGGTCTTAAAGAAAGTTGACATCTTCTCCAGATCCTCCGTAAGAATTCGTTCATCATCTTCGAAATTACTGCTCTGTGCTACCAGTGCGATGTCATCAGCATATATGAATTTAGCTGATATTGTGGTTGGTAAATCACTAATGTATAAATTGAATAGTGATGGGCCTAAAACAGATTCCTGTGGTAGTCCATTATTTAGCTTCCGTTTGTGGCTTTTAGAGCTGCCTAGAAACACTTCAAATTGCCTTTCACTAAGTATGCTGGATATTAGATCCACAATTTCTGGACTTCGTACAACTTGCAGTAGATTGTGGATGAGTCCCTGTCGCCAGATAGTCTCATACACGGCTGTCAGGTCGATGAAGACAGCTGCTGATTTCAGATGGCTTTGAAAACCTGCTTCAATATGGGTAGTTAGGGCAAGAACTTAATCGGTGCAGCTGAGTCCTTGTCTGAAGCCATCTTGTCCAGGAGCGTAGCAGCCTCGATGAACGGTACTATTCTGGTTAGGAGGACTCGTTCCAAAAGTTTGAATGTACAAGCGAGCAGTGCTATACGGCGGTAGCTTTCAGGGCTCTCTTCAGGTTTGTCAGGTTTAAGAGTGGCTATAACTTTCGACAGTTTGAATTGTCTAGGAAGTTTGTTCTCTATGAGTATGTAAGTGAAATGCGAAGTGAGCCAGCGTATGCACTGTTGGGCCCTTGTTCTTAATACATTCATTATAGATGTTGTCGGGGCCAGCAGCCCTAGCGACTTTCAGTTGCTTGACAGCACTTTCTACTTCCGCAATGGAGAAGGGCCTGGAAAGCGGCTCGTTTCTTGGGGCACGCGCTTGAGGTTAGAGAGTTTACATTTTACTGCTCTGGTATGATTCAAGTCTCTCTTTGCCCTTGTGAGGTCTGCGATCCGGTTAGCAATTAGGTCGGGACTCAATTTAGGATACGGCTTTTTGAGGTGTTGCTTGCCAGTTAGCCCATTGAAGACTCTCCATGCTTTCCTACTTGACTTGGCAAAGTTCATTTCTTGAGTGTTGCTTCCCATTTCTCTCTTCTGTTCTTGTTTAAAGAGTGGGGTAGCTGTGAGCCCACTGTTTAACTTCTAGAACTTTGGTATTCCTTTCTGTAACCCCTAGGAATGTTTGACTTAGCACCTTTGATAACTAGTCTAACGAATTCATCGTAGTTGTTTGCTGTTGTCTGTATGTTCTTCGCAGCTAAGTTGGAGTCAAGGTCTTTTGAGAATCTGTCCCAATTATCTCGTTGAAAATTCCATCTGGGTAGGGGCATTGAGTTTACAAGGGGAATTTTTAAACCAATTTCTGTCATAACAGGATGGTGTTGGCAGTTTGGGAATTAGACAGAACAGTACGAGTGGCGTTAAGTGGTTGATCTAGCTGATCTTTGGACACAAATACCAAGTCTGGGTTGTATTCCTTATTCCAGCGTGCAGAGTGGAAGGTTCCCTTGTCTTTCACATCAAAGACCAAGTGCATGCTGGTAGTTTCTGCCCATTGAGCTGGTGACTCCCCATTGACATCGACATGTCGTACCGCCAATCCGTGTGATGGCTTTTAAAGTCTCCAATGTATATACAAGAGTGTTCGAAAGCCGGCAGAACTGTGGAGGTCCAATTCACACTTGGAGGCTTGTACAGGTTGACAATTTTTAAGTCGTTTATCTGGATTACTATTGTGTAGTTGTGGTTAACGTCTGTAGAATCAATTACATGCACTCCACTTAGGCTTAACTTCACATAAGTTGCTATTCCATATTGTGGATGGTGGATGGCTTCGACTAGTGTATAACCAGGCATTCGTCCTCTACGCTGAAGATCCAGAGATTATGCCTTCAATATTAAGCTGCATAATACGAAATAGGTGTTTCTCGTCTCTAGTTGGATGATCCTGAAAAGGATGGTTATTAGTATGCTTCCGGGCATATTGTGTATCACCTATGACACTGTTGCTCGTTTAGCACCACCCAGGGGTCACGTGTAGAGTAATAGAGGCCATACCTACAATCTACATGTATAAAATACATGTAGACTAGCCACTGCAGATGAGGTCAATTGCTTCATTTATTCTCTCTCTCTCTCTCTCTCTCTCTCTGTGTGTGTGTGTGTGTGTGTGTGTGTGTGTGTGTGTGTGTGTGTGTGTGCGTCTGTAAGTACCTCGGACTCGTAATCAGCATACACTTCATGCGTACATTAGTAATATCGATTAACATTATGATAAGAAGTCATTCTTCTCCATACACATAGGTTTCATTCAGTTCTGTTAGAACAGCAAGATATTCCAACACTGATTCTGCAGGTACTTTTCCTACTGAAAGCGTTGATTAGTTGTAGCAATTTTCTTACAGAACATGGTTAAAGGTGAACTTAACTCCTGAAGTGTAAGCGGATGACATTTCATTTACGAATTAGGTATATATTTACTCCGTAACACCTGTAACTACGGATATGTCATCTAAGACATTGCATTAGAACAAAATACGAGTTCCGCGGGAATCAGTCATTTGATGATACTTTTAACCGGGAATACGAGTTAGCGCACAATGCCAACCGTAAGTTTTCCATCGATCTTCATCTAACTAAAAAGGATGGGGGGTATACTCGTACATATTTGCGGTAATGTCGCATACGCTGATGATATGTTGTCAGTGGTGTGAGCCAACTCATTAAGAATTCTGGAAACCAAAGCTAGAGACAGTCTGCACAGTCTGGGCAGGTGATGCCTAAGAAAGGTGGTCACTGATGCTACCGACATGAGAGTCAGCATGTTGTCGGAAGCAAAATTACAGAGAGACCAGATTATAAAACGGCACACTGCAATTATCCACAGAAAACTGGTAACTAGATACCTACTGGTATTGATTCACGATTGACTACCGCTCAATCAACAAATAAAACAGCGAGTTGATAAAACACGGTACCTTTTCCACTCTCATTCATCATCACAGCCGCTTACAGAGTTCCACTACAAACTATACTATGTGATCAAAAGTATCTGGACACCTGGATGAAAATGACTTACAAGTTCGTGGCGCACTCAATCGGTAATGCCGGAATTCAGTACAGGGTTGGCCCAGTCTTAACCTCGATGACAGCTTCCATTCTCACAGGCATACGTTCCATCACGTGCTGGAAGGTTTCCTCACGGAGTACTGCACTGAGGACAGGTATCGAAGTCGGTCGGTGAGGTGTTCTATAGTACTGAGATCAGGACTCTGTGCAGGCAACTCCATTACAGGGATGTAATGGCCGTGCATTATGAACAGGTGCTCGGTCGTGTTGAAAGACGCAATCACCATCCCCGAATTGCTATTCAACAGTGGGAAGCAAGAAGGTGTAAGCATGTGCTGTGATAGTGCAACGCAAAACAACAAGGGGTGCAAGCCCCCTCCATGAAAAACACGACCATACCATAAGGCCACCGCCTCCGAATTTCACTGTTGCCACTACACACGCTTGCAGACGACGTTCACCGGACATTCGCCATACCCTCACCCTGCCATCGGATCGCCACACTGTGTACCGTGATTCGCCACTCCACACAACGTTTTTCCACTGTGCAATCGTCCAATATTTACGCTCCTTACACCAAGCGAGGCGTCGTCTGGCATTTACCGGCGTGATGTGTGGCTTATAAGCATCCGCTCGACCATGAAATCCAAGTTTTCTCATCTCACATCTAGCTGTCATAGTATTTGCAATGAATCCTGATGCAGTTTGGAATTCGTATGTGATGGCCTGGATAGATGTGTGGCTATTACACATTACGACCCTCTTCAACTGTCGGCGGTCTCTGTCAGTCAACAGACGACGTCGGCCTGCACGCTTTTATGCTGTATGTGTCCCTTCATGTTTCCACTTCACTATCACATCGGAAACAGTGGACGTAGGGATGTTTAGGAGTATGGAAATCTCGGATACAGACGTATGACCCAATCACCTGACCACGTTCGAAGTCGGTGAGTTTCGCGGAGCGCCCCATTCGGCTCTCTCACGATGTTCAATGACAACTGAGGTCGTTGATATGGAGTACCTGGCAGTAGGTGGTAGCACAATGCACCTAATTTGAAAAACGTATGTTTTTGGGGTGTCCGTATACTTTTTATCACATAATTTATGTTGTGTGGATCCGTAGTATATCTCGCGGCGTGCGCATGGTCACTCTCTCTCTCTCTTAACGAACATAACCTCGTTACGTGACGTCAAAGAACTGTTCTGCTGAGACTAATAGGGGCTTTCAGCACAACGTCAGTGGAGGCCTATGAGTATTAATCAGAACATACCCGAGTGACCTAACAATGTGTCAGCGTGTTTAGATACACTGGCTGAAGAGAGGAAAAAATAGACAAATAATGGAAATTACGGGTCATAATTTAAGGGGCTAGGGGCAACTGGAGCAGTGACAAGTGAATGCGTGGCAGCGGTAATGGGTAACCAGTGTTAACGGCTCTAGAATTTACTCTTTTTTCCACAACGTCCGAATAGAGCTGAAAATTCACCATGCACACCCCAGTACAGGCATGGTGCATTTCTTTAGTAGGATATGGCCAGTACCGAATCGACCTTCATGGAAGGCATATCTCGGTCAGCAAACAGTGTGCCCCTGTGGCTAACAATGAAGTCCTAAAGATATCCTTCTGCAGTGCATACAACACATGCGAACCCAACAAATGAATATCACTAGGAATCCATAAGACACAGACAAATGGCAACCTGTGAACCTAGCTACTGACACTACATCGCGTACACTGTATGCCGAATTTATAGAAACAAGATCGTAGTGACGAACCAGACGGGCAGTTAACCAAGATAAGCCTGAACTATGGGAAGTAAATATTAGATACAGGCTCCCAGGTAGATGCTATTTTTCTTGACTTCCGGAAGGCGTTCGATACAGTTCCGCATTGTCGCCTGATAAACAAAGTAAGAGCCTACGGAATATCAGACCAGCTGTGTGGCTGGATTGAAGAGTTTTTAGCAAACAGAAC
Source organism: Schistocerca piceifrons (assembly GCF_021461385.2). Classification (NCBI taxonomy): domain Eukaryota; kingdom Metazoa; phylum Arthropoda; class Insecta; order Orthoptera; family Acrididae; genus Schistocerca; species Schistocerca piceifrons. The sequence continues at coordinate 553,514,944 of NC_060143.1, forward strand.
ACAGCATGTTGTTATCAATGGAGAGACGTCTACAGACGTTAAAGTAACCTCTGGCGTGCCACAGGGGAGTGTTATGGGACCATTGCTTTTCACAATATATATAAATGACCTAGTAGATAGTGTCGGAAGTTCCATGCGGCTTTTCGCGGATGATGCTGTAGTATACAGAGAAGTTGCTGCATTAGAAAATTGTAGCGAAATACAGGAAGATCTGCAGCGGATAGGCACTTGGTGCAGGGAGTGGCAACTGACCCTTAACATAGACAAATGTAATGTATTGCGAATACATAGAAAGAAGGATCCTTTATTGTATGATTATATGATAGCGGAACAAACACTGGTAGCAGTTACTTCTGTAAAATATCTGGGAGTATGCGTACGGAACGATTTGAAGTGGAATGATCATATAAAACTAATTGTTGGTAAGGCGGGTACCAGGTTGAGATTCATTGGGAGAGTGCTTAGAAAATGTAGTCCATCAACAAAGGAGGTGGCTTACAAAACACTCGTTCGACCTATACTTGAGTATTGCTCATCAGTGTGGGATCCGTACCAGGTCGGGTTGACGGAGGAGATAGAGAAGATCCAAAGAAGAGCGGCGCGTTTCGTCACTGGGTTATTTGGTAACCGTGATAGCGTTACGGAGATGTTTAATAAACTCAAGTGGCAGACTCTGCAAGAGAGGCGCTCTGCATCGCGGTGTAGCTTGCTCGCCAGGTTTCGAGAGGGTGCTTTTCTGGATGAGGTATCGAATATATTGCTTCCCCCTACTTATACTTCCCGAGGAGATCACGAATGTAAAATTAGAGAGATTAGAGCGCGCACGGAGGCTTTCAGACAGTCGTTCTTCCCGCGAACCATACGCGACTGGAACAGGAAAGGGAGGTAATGACAGTGGCACGTAAAGTGCCCTCCGCCACACACCGTTGGGTGGCTTGCGGAGTATCAATGTAGATGTAAATGTAGATCATATTTTCTGCGCTGCTCCACATTTATTTCAGCATATCAGGGTAGTATGTGACTAAGATAAACACAGGCACCAACGTGAAGGAATATCTGTCACATATTTTCAATTCTTTTGCTTCTCGACAGTGTTATAAAGACGGGTCACAAATGTTCAACAGGATTCTTGAGGGTAATTAATCAGTTGTTTGCTATCATGTGTAGTGATGAGTTGCTCATATCATTTTACACACAGTATTTCCGCTACTGGTCTAGCAGCCTTCTTCAGTTGCTGCTGATTGTGCTGTTATTTGTACTCCCTGCCCGGATCTCGGAGACAGGACACACTGAGCGTCAGAAGCGTAACGCTCGCTGCCCAAATAACATCGCGTGGCCCTCAGCCGGACTCATGCTTTTTCACTGTCACCTACACGCGGCGGAACATCAAACACTTACGTCTCGATGGTGGTATGACACAGCCAATCAGGAACAAATTTAAGTGGATATTAATAAGTGATTTTGTTTCACGGACAATGCATGAAGGACACAGAACGTAGACAACACTATACATGATTTAGGATAACGTGGTATTTAGAACAGTACAATAGCATTAATAGTTTTATACTCATTAATCGCAATAAATATGTAAAACCTGAATTAATTGGATTATTTCAGTAAACGCAGTTATTATAACGATCTCGCAGTAATCATACCTCCACTGACCTGTAAAATCTGTATTGCAGCACTCCTAATTTAACGAACATAGATAACATCTAACAAACACATACGGCATTGCGTACACAATGTCAATTTATATCGACGAAACAGTTGCAGTAATACTAACAACTTAGCTAATAATTTACATTCGAAAAACACGTGACACTGAACAAGTATGTAACTAAGTAGTTTTAGAAGAAATAGTTCGAACCAAAACTGCAAGACTCGAAGGCATCCCGATGTTGCTGCCTTGGTGAGAGACATCATCGGTCGTCTCTTTCCTTTTCTCCGTAATTGTTCTTTCCTATGACCTTGAGCCGGGGTAAAAACTGCTGTTTTGAAGAGCGCGCCGCAGCGCCTAGTGTGAAGCAGTCGCCTCCGTTTCTGGCGGTGGCGCCGCTGTGGCAATCGCTGCTTTGGTGTCTACCTCTGGTGGGAAAGGTTGCCTGTTCACGGGCATTTAACGGGCGCTATGAGCTCGCCAAGGGTCAGTCTGGGTCAGTCTCAGTCAGTCTGGGTCAGTCTCTCGTCCCCAGCTTTCTAGTCTGTCTCTTGTCCGCATTTGTTACACAGTTTGTCTGTCGTTCGGAGTGCTAGTATGTCGTTCGGATCAACCTTTAATGCCGGCAGAATGAGAGTTTTTCCACTCCGCCAGTAAGAGAACTCAGCGAGTAGTCTCCCGGTGGGGGCTCAGTTCCTGCATCTGAGTCTGCGCGTTAGGCCGCCAGTCTGCTCGAGTTTGCTCAGGCAATGGTCACTGGCGGTTGGATCGATCGGTTGGTTGTTCGCGCACTGAGACACGAGATGACTTGTCTGTCTTGAGCGTCGGCGCATGTGAGGTCGCCACGTGAGTCCAGTGGGCCGCGGCGTATAGCGAGGGGTAGTGACTTCGCGGACGACACGCGAGTAACAGGTGTCAACCCACGACATCAGTCTGGCCGGTGCGAGCTGCGACGCTGTGAGACGAGAGATCGTCACGCCTTCCTGCGTCCGCTGAAGCGGCTGGCAGCGGACGATTCTGGAGAGCGATTTGGGGATGCTGCGCCAGGTCTTCTCGAGAAATCGCAGTTTATTAGAAGTTAAGTGATTGGTGATATGTTGTGTGATTTACTCTTGTTAAAATCTACTTGTTTTCATGGTCAGTCTCTCGTCCCCAGCTTGCTCGTCTGTCTGCCGTCCGCATTTGTTAGGCAGTTAGTGTCTGTCTGTCGTTCGGAGCTGCCTCTGTCATGTTTGTCGGATTTCGTGCGTTAACGAATTTATTGCTTGGAGTGTAACCGCCTAATTCCTGAAATATGTTTTGATCTTGCCTATCATCTTGAGAGGCGGTATCTGTGTACTGTAGAGCATCTTTTTTGGCCAACCTTGTAAAATTTATATAAGATTGCATTTCATGGACTTTAATTTAAATGATCATTTACGTATATAAAGTTGCCACCCTTTCACCGTAAGACTTTTCTTGGAAGTTAAAATCAAGTTGCACCTTCGGTGGCATATTAATATTTTAATTGTTAGTGTTTTGTACCATTTACATCACTCCTACGGCAGTGCATAGTTTGTGTGCTTGTGTAAATTGTTAAAACTTTCAGCTTAAAGTAATCTGGTGTGTTGTAGAGTTGCACCAGTGTAGTCTTTCAGAGGCTGTTGTAAGCTGTCGTAACTACGGCCGTGTCAAAATGGAGCGGCAAGGTTCTCTGCCCAAAAGCTCATACAGTCGAAACTTGTTTCTTTCTGCCTCTGAATAAATTGTAACTTGATATTTAGAGGGTGCTTTCTGATTATAATTTTAAATCTGTTTCTTTTAAAAAAAAGCCTATATTCACTATTAAAGTGAATAAATTCCCATTTATTAAAAGGGATTTGACTATGATTTCATCAGTTACTCCCTGGCAATTACTTCCACACTTACACAGTGTGATAAAATGTGTTAATGTTCTTGATGAATCGCTAGCAAATGAAATAAATTCTGAAGAATATTCTTTGAAAATAAATCACGGTTCAGACCTATCTCCTTATGCATCTTAATATTTGAAGCGAGTTTCACATCGTAGACTAATTTTAGATTTAGCTGTTTTATTATATCAAAACCAAAATTGTAAACTACATTTTTGTCTAAAATTGTAATTAAAAGAGATAATTCCCAAACAAACTGAGAAACTGTTAGATATGAAGTGGTCTGCCTCTTCGTCGCTTTGGGCGGGCTACATCGAGAAGAGCCGGAAGCTACCACAACTTGCAGCTGTTCACGATGACCAAGAGACAAATAACATCTAGGCTGGGTATGTTATAACGAATCATTTGTAATAAGAGAAGTTATGCGAACTGGAAGAAGTACTGCTCTTTAACCAGAGGTCCCGCATGTGAAGGGGAGGGAAGATAGAAAGAAATCGTATTATGTCTCGGGTGTTCTGACGAGCAACTTCTGTCTCAGTACAGAGTACTGAAATTATCTATTTGAGGTCGTTGCTGTATGTGTGAAATATAGTAATGTAGTGGGCGACAGAGGATAGAGAAGATGCCGCTAAAAAGAAAGAGCTTGGCTTTTACTTATTCTTAACGATATTACTAACAGGAAATATAACTTCCGGCTGTTACTTAAATAGCAATCCAAGAACAAATTTCCTAGTGACGCATGAAAGGTCAAAATTGTCTTCACCGCGGAAAAAAAAGTAATTTCCTGGTGATACAATGTCAGAGCATGGCTATGATCGCAGAGAAAATGATGTGGACTTCCCATTTTTTACCACAACACTTATGCGTTCTTGAAGTGCAGTAACTGTTTAGATTTTAAACTGATAAACAGTACAATTATTTAAGAATGTGGACGCCGTGGTCCATTCCATTAGTCTCTTGATTCCCAGCACAAATACCTTGAATGACCTCAGTGATGACAATTAAACACATGGACACTGCGTTCAAGCTACATTTACAGATTTTCAGGAATGGTTTCCTAAAAGCTTAAATAAATCATTAGTTCCAGTAACCCTTGCTTTGCATACCTGAATACTGTGATGCGATCTACTTTCTATTACTTCTCTGCTTGCTGATAGTTGCATTTTCACACCCTATGTTATTATCTATGTTGCTGTGTTTTTTAATTTATTTTCGGGATTAACATTCCGTCGTTAAAGGTGTAGAACCTACATTGCACTCAGACAGAGAGCTGTAATACAATATTTTTTCTACTCCAACTATCTGTATTTATAACGCGAATCAATACGCAAATTAGAGATAAAAATTTAACTTCCACTTCCAAGCTAAATGTGTACACTGGTAACTATTGTAAGTTGGTGTTTCATGTTCTTGCAGCAGGAATTCCACTTCGAGAACCAAACTCGTACGTTCGCTCATCCATTGTCCAACAAGCGCGAATCAAGATAGACACAACAGGCAACAAACAGCGTATTGCATTCTCCGTTTCAGCCCGTACAATTCATTTACGGCGGTGGAACGTGGTTTTCTCCATGAATGCTCTGTATCATAATTAAGATTCTTCTTTTTTTGACTGTCGAAGCTGCTAAACGGTATAATTTTCAGCATCGCTTATACTCTTGGATGTGAGTAGTAATATAATCTTACTAGCATTAATATATAAGTAAAATATGTGAATGTCGTGTGGCTAGGGCTTCCCGTCGGGTAGACCGTACGCCGGGTGCAAGTCTTGACGCCACTTCGGCGACTTGCGCGTCGATGGGGATGAAATGATGATGATTAGGACAACACAACACCCAATCCCTGAGCGGAGAAAATGTCCGACCCAGCCGGGAATCTAACCCAGGCCCTTAGGATTGACATTCTGTCGCGCTGACCACTCAGCTACTGGGGGCGGACAATATGTATGCAATGTAATGCATAGTGATCGTAACAATGAAATTCCGGTCACTCAAACCAGTTTCTGTTCCCGTCATGTTTTAAAGTGCAATGTCAGTCAGCTGGTATGGGCCATAACAAAGTGTGGGGTATGGGCCATATAAGTGTTTTTTTTTATTTATTTTTATTCTTAGGACTCGATGCCCAAGTCGAAGAAGAAGCGTGCCGATGGGGTCGATGGGAGTGGTCGTAACTATAATGAACGAAGCAATTTTAAGTGTTTTGGAGGGGGAAATGACCAAGAGGAGTGCTGCCGTTTATTTCAGTGTCCCCAAAACTACACTGCAAAGCAGGTTAAAAATCAGTCGAAGGGAATCATCAGATGTCTATGACATCTCAGATGGCGTTTTTCAAATCACTATTTGCTTGCAGTACACGTGAAGGATTGAGATTCCACGTCCACGTCGCTAGCTAAGGGGCAGTTTCAAAATTGTGCTTTCGATTTGACAGGAAATTTAGAATTGCGTCACACATTTAACAATGTAAAGAAATTGGCAAAATATAAGATTTGTTCAACATTTTTATAAAGCAGAACTCAGAAGTGTCTTATAGAAAAATTTAGTCCATAAGGTTAATCCACCACAAACTGAAATCTGTTTTAACCGACTGTAAATTTTGCTAAATTGTATTTTTGATATGTAACTATGGAAGTGCAGTGTGGGAGCAGACGACATGCTGTTGATCAAAACATCTATATAACTGACAATATTGGCCATCTGAAGACGGACATGGTAGCCCGAAACCGGCATTAAAATAAATCATTTAAAAATTATCTGTGACTAGTTCGTCATTTTTTTTAATATATCGAGTTTGAAGTCTTAGAAAATCATTTCCTGCATAGTTTCTTCTAGTTAGAAATCCTTTTTCACCGTTTACATGAAAACGAAAATATTTATTTAAAGGTTTTATGCAGTGATACGTTATTTCGAAACAACAGCAAAAATTTTATACCAATTTTGGCTGAAGTGGCTCATACTGGACGTCTTTTCCCTACTTAAATGGAAATAAAACACAAAAAAGCTAAGTTCGTGCTCCAAAAACTCACTAGGAACAGATATAACTTGTAGCAACTCAGAAACACACTGTTGGTTTGATTCAAAATCCCGTGTATGGTTTTTTTCGTCCATAGTTCATACTGCGGTGGCGCTGCAATTTAGGAACAACTCTTGCCCGATAGCCTACAGTCTGCTATCCGATTCTACACATCCTTCCCCTACTCATTTACAGGCCTGCCGTTGAGACTCTTACCGTCTAATATCCGTTCAAAATCGGTTCCCAGCAGTTATGTCGCAAAATGTGCCCGTCTACTGTATAGAAGGGGCGTTCAATAAGTAATTCAACACATTTTTGATCTAGACCAGTTTCGGTTGCAAAAACGTGGAATTTTGCTGTGTGACACTGTGGAGTATTCCCGCTACAGCCCCTATACTTTCATGAAGTTCCGATAGGTGGCGGTGCTCTCGTGTGTAATTATGGCTGTAACGGAGGTGTGTTCCAAGCAGAGCGCTGTCATTGGGTTTCCTTTGGCTGAAAACCAGAGCACCGGAGATATTCATACGCGCTTGCAGAATGTCTACGGACACCTGGCAGTGAACAAAAGCACGGTGAGTCGTTAGAGCAGTGAACAAAAGCACGGTGAGTCGTTAGACGAGGTGTCTGTCAACATCGCAACCAGGTCGAGCAAACCTCTTCGATCTCTCGCGTGCCGGCCGACTGCACATACGTGTCAATACTCCAATGCTGGCACGTGCGGACACTCTCATTCGAGCTGATCACAATCAAATACCTCACTGCAGAACTGGACGTCCCTCTCGGTACTGCGGACACACTTGTCCACCAGTTGGAGTACGCAATAGTGCGTAAACGCTGGATTTCTCGCCGCCTAACAGAACGCCATAGAGAGCAATACAGGACCATCCGTGTGGAACTTCAAAAAAATGGCTCTGAGCACTATGGGACTTAACTTCTGAGGTCATCAGTCCCCTAGAACTTAGAACTACTTAAACCTAACTAACCTAAGGACATCACACACATCCATGCCCGAGGCAGGATTCGAACCTGCGACCGTAGCGGTCGCGCGGCGTGTGGAACTGTTTGCGCGTTACGAGGCTACTCATGCCAACTTTTTGTCGAACATCGTCAGAGGCGGTGAAAGATGGATTCATCACTTCGAAATGGAAATAAATGTATAATCCATGGAGTGGCGCCACAGCACCTCTCCTCTGAAGAAAAAGTTCAAGGCAGCATACTCAGCCGGGAAAATGACGGTAACAGTCTCCTTCGCCCAACTATCAGTTCTGAGGTGTATTGTGCTACGCTCAGGAAAAAAACTTCTGCGTGTTCGTTGCCACAAAAATGCAAACGAACTTCTCTTTCTCCACGACAACACAAGACCTCACTTAAGTCTGCGCACCTGAGAGCAGCTCACAAAACTTCAGTAGTTTGTCCTTCCTCAGCCACCCTACAACCCCGATATCTCGCCTTGCCACTTCCGTCTGGTTGGGCTAATGAAGTATGCACTCCACTCGAAGCAGTACCTGGATGATGAGAGGTTATTGATGCAGCTATGGCACACAGGCGTTTATGTTGAAAAATAGGGTTTTGGAGAAAAAAAAAGAGTGGGAAATAATACGCCGTATTGGAATCCCGAATTAAACCAACCTACTCTCAGGGGGAAAAAATGTGTTGCATTACTTATTGAACTGCCCTCGTAGCTTCACAGCTACCTGAGTGAGTCGACGACTTTTCAAGTAACAGAACGCAGTATGTTCTCCCAGACTACGGTGACCAAACGTCCCGGAAAACCGGGATTGTCCCCGTTTTCATCCCTGTGTTCCAGTGTCCCGAATATTTGTTTCGGAACGCTCAAAAGTCACGGAATTCGGTTTTTAAATACATTTCGTGAAACTTTCTCAATTTTTTAGGATTTTGCTATATTAAAGGAAATACAACACAAGAAATTAATATATTTTACCTTATTTGTCTCAAACCTCCATTATCCCATAGTAGTAATCACAGTATCACTATTGATACACTCAGGCAATAATTTCCTTTGAGCGGTACTTTGGCCAACAAGTAGTAAGTTGTATTGTTGTAACAGAGCTATGAAACCGTCCGATTGTCGCGTCACTTACTCACATACTCATTGTCAGTTGATGTTTTGTCAGACAAACTGCAATAGTTTTTTCTCATATTGGTGGTATTATTGCTGCAGTACTGTGAAACGCAATGCCAAAACGTGCCTGCAAGTTCAGTGACTGTTATTCCAAGGAATGGAATTTCATTAAGAAAGGTCGTTTTGATTACGAAGCAGAGTGTTCCGTATGTAACTGTTTTATTAGTGTAAGTCATGGTGGACGTCCCGACATAGTTGATCACATCAGGTCAAAGAAACACATTAACAGATACAGTGCACCGAGCTGCAGTAAAACTCTACAAAATTATTTTGTGAAACATCAGTCAAGTGAAGAGACGAAAGTTCGAGCACCGAGCTTACACTAGCCTACCACTCGGTAAAACATCACTAAACTTATAGATCTAGAGATTGTACTAATAAGCTTAATAGCATTATGTTTGATGATCTTCCATTGAAAAAAAGTTTAGTTCAGCAAGAACTAAAGTGTCAACCATAGTGAAAGGAGTTATTGCTCCCCAGAGTGTAAAGGAAAGCCTTGAATACATCAAAAAGCCTTATTTTTACGGGATATCCACTGATGCCAGCAATCATAAGGCCATTAAAATATTTCCGTTTGTTGTTCAGTTTTTCGATATTAATCAGCAAATTCAGACCAAAATTTTGAAAGTGAGTTCCCTACCTAATGAAACATCTGACGAAATTTCAAGATTTTGTATGAATACTATAGAATGTTTGATCTTGAGAAAAATAAATGTGTGGCATGTTGCGGAGACAACACCAACACAAACTTTGGTGGTTTAAAAAGACAAGGCAAATGCAACGTATTTACCAAATTAAAGGCAACATTGCATGAAAACATTGAAGGCATAAGGTGCCCTGTACATGTTTCACACAATAGCGTGCAGACATCTGCTGACAGTTTAAGCTGTGATGTTGAAACTATCGTCATGAAGGTATACTCACACTTTTACATATATACTGTTAGAACAGAGCGGCTTAAGGAGTTCTACTATTATGTGGGAACTGAATATATGAATGTAATGTGTCACTCGAAAACTCGCTGGTTATCACTGTTTCCAGCAGTTGAAAGAGTAATCCGCCTGTTTGAACCGTTAAAAGATTTTTTCCTAAATGAAGACAAAGCCCCAAAAATATTGGTTCAGTTTTTCAGTAACCCTTTAAGTGAAGCCTACTTATGGTTCATTCACAGTCAGCTTAGCACTTTGCAGCATGGGATAAAGGAAATTGGGGGAAGCACGAAAAGTGTAATAGAGGTAAATGATGTTTTGAAAAATACTCTGGAAACTGTTACTAAGAGGAGAGAACAGCAGTTAATTTCTTTTAATGTTAAATCTGTCCTTAAAAGAGCAGAAGTATCAGAAGCAGCGGAAAGGAGTTTTAGAGGAGAAGTTAACAAGTTTTATGGCACTTGTGTAGAATATCTCAGCAAGTGGAGCGCCTCATATTTACCCTCATCTCCGGTGTTTGATTGGATGTTACTGAAGAGTAAAGAGATTGAAATCGATGATTCCATTCTCTTTGATTAGTTCGGCATACTGACAAATTTTGTTGAAGAAAGTCTTCACAAGTGGAATGATGAAGAAAAAAAAAACGCCATTGGAATGTCATGAGAAGTGGGTGAGATTTTTTTAAAAGCTGTGACTGTCTTCAGCATTACTCTGAGTTGGTAATAATTGCAAGGTATTTATTTGCAATCCCAGCCCAAAATGCCAATGTGGAAAGAATATTTTCGTTCATGAATATCGCAGTGGACTGATGAAAGAAGCAGAATGGAGGTGGACTCTCTTGAAGCAATCCTGCAGATCCTGTACAACTACAAAATGGATTGTGCCGAGTTTTATCACTGTGTCTCAAAGAACAAAGACATGATCAAGAACGCTGGAGGCAGTGAAAAATACTCTTTTCTCCAAGGACAGTCAATTCCATCTACAAGAGTTCAGTAATATTAAAGATCATGTTAATATTAATTGATTAAAAGTTGAATGGCTGTAAAATTTTGTAAAATCGTAATACATTTCTTTATTACTGTATACGTTTATTAAATGTCATTAATTATACAGATAATCTAGATTGTATCAATCTTTTGTATCCTCTTTTAGCTATAATAATCGGGTTAACAAAATGTATCAACAAAACATTAATATTTAAAATTAAGGAACCTGGGCACATACGGAATGAGGTATCCATTGGCACCCGGGTGAGTGTTTCCCGGTTTCACAGAAAATAATTTGGTCACCCTATCCTAGACAGTGACTATTCACCTGACACAAGGGTATCGTCATGAGTGCCCCAGGGAAATATGGTATAACTGCACTTGTTCTCTGTTCACATAAACTGTCTGACCAAGAGGACGACCAGCAATCTGTGACTGTCTGCTGATGACGGCGTATTGTGTGTGGGAATGTGTCGTCGTTGGTTGAGTGTAGGATGATACCGGTTGACCTGGACCGAATTTCTATTTTGTGCAATGAATGGCAGTTTGCTCTAAATGTGGTAAACTGTAAATCGGCGCAGGTAAGTAGTAAAAGAAATCTTTCAATGTTCGAATACAGTTATTAGTTGTGTACTGCTTGACAGAGTCACTTCGATACAGTATCTAGGCGTAATGTTGCGAAGTGACATGAAGTGGTACTAGCATGTAAGGTCGGTCATAGGGATGGTGAATAGTCTGTTTACTAGGTGAATTCTAGGAATGTGTAGATCCATAAACGTTACCCAGTGTGAAATACTTGTGCGACCCATTCCTGAGTTCTGCTAGAGTGTTTTGTCTGCGCATAGGAAGGATTAAAGGATAAGATCAAAGCAATACAGAGGAATTTTGCAAGATTTGTTACGGTAGGTCCGATCAACATGCGAGTATTATGGGAATGCACCGTGAACCTAAGCGCAAAATTATCGTACCCTTTTAAGACTCGGGTACCTAGGTTATTTCACACATAAAAAAGTACATGTAGTACTCAGTGTGATATGACGTACTCACGAACGACTTGCTGTACACGTCGTATGTAGGACATGGTCACAATATTGTGAACTGTTTTTGTTGCTCTGATATGGCTCTAACCGCATTGTTGCTTAAGTAGCGACAAGGAAATTTTCTTTTACGAGGGCTGTCCAGAAAGTAAGTTACGATTGATCGCGAAATGAAAATCACAGTGAAAATCAGAAATGTTTCATTTGTAACAGTTAGCTACAGCTTTCAGCTACTTCTCTACGTTGTCGCCGTTCTGACTCAGACATTCGTCGTAGCGTTGTACCAACTTTCCAATACCCTCATCATAGAAGGCAGCCGCCAGTGCTTTCCGCCAATTCTCTACGCTGGCCTAAAGCTCGTTGTCTGTCCCAAAATGTTGTCTTCATAGCCAGCGGTTCGTCTGAGCAGAGATGAAACTCAGTGGGAGACAATTACGGGCTGTATTGTGGATAACCAAACATTTCCAATTGAATCGATGCAGGAACATCTTCATTGCCCCTGTAGAATGAGGCTGAGGATTGTCTTGAAGAAGAAACCGCACGACAGTTATGTAATGTTGGTTGCATAGCTTCAGGGGAAAATTCTCACCGGGCCTCGTACTTGGCGGGAGACACTATTGTCTATAACATCTTTACGCGCTCACTAAGAGCTCAGGAATGAAAAGAGCGACATAATTCTACCCGGAGTCATACTAGAGACACTGCCCAACACATCTTTGCAAAGCTTTATCGGATTTTCATAGTCGTTTCCATTTCACGACCGATCGTAACTTACTTTCTGGACAGCCCTCGTATAAACCAATCTTTTTGAGTAGTTTCATTGTTTGAAGTCTATTTTTAGTAAATAAAGTAAACTGAAGTTAGTGCACTTAATGTTAATTTACGGGCTGGGGAAAAAGGGAAATGGGATTACGCATTATCCATGCTGTCTAAAATGTGGTAACGCTGGCAAAAACAATCGCCGGATTTCAATACCAGTTTCGCATCAGCGGGGAATCTGGGCAACGTTTGATGTGAAATTTAAACGCATCGCCTCCGGGGTCGTTCTCCGCTCGTATTCTGCTACTGTATTGGGGATTTCTTTCCATCTGTCTGACAGCTCCAAATTAAAGGGTTATTTCCACGAGAGAACAGAGAGAGCACGACCGTTCGATTTTCCGTACTTTGTGCCATTCATTATTATTTTTTCTTTATAGTATAAGGAAGTTACGGAAAGCATATTGGCTGCGGAAAACGACTGCAAAAACAGTTTATCGCCCGTTATTAGTGACGTCCACAACTGTGACACAGCCCACACTGTTTGCTGTGCTCGTCCCAACTGTAGGGGATAGTGTGTCTAGGAGCACTTCATGTCCCCTGGTCGGTGTTCCAACCAAGCGACCGATTCTAATCACTTGAGGGAGCGCTCACTACAGTTCGCCACAAGCAGCTACCGGCGTCCATACATATTATAAAAGTGGATATATGTGTATATGTATGTTCCATATCTCCTCTTAAACTACTGAAACAACTTTAACCAAACTTGGTGCACATATCACTACTGTCTCCAAAGAACCACCTAACAACCGAAGGGGTGGGGGTGGAGCTGAAAAAGTGTGTATAGCCCACGACGCGGAAATACCCAGACTTCATTCATGCAGTATTTGAGAATGAGAGTGCTTAGCAAGTTGCAATGAACTTTAAAAACAACATTAAGCCTTTACAAAACTTTTGCTCGTGACACCCTCCACAAAATGAAAGGAAAAAAGCTCATCGCTTACTACAGCGATTCACAACATTTCTAGCTGTGTGGACCACCTGCTTTGTGAAAAAAGCTTAGAGGCTCAGTAACTAGGTATACAAGAAAAAAATAAATATTAACACACACACATACGCACACACACAAACACACACATACACACACACTTATACACATATATATCAGAAGTTAAATAGTCTTCTGAAAACAAACAGACAAAGAATGCGATGGTACCAGATACAACAAGGAGACTGATCGATAAAAAAGAGAAATTCGCACTAGCACTACTTTTGCATGTAATCCTCATTTTGATATGAATTATACGAGGGTCGTTCAATAAGTAGTACCTCACCTTTTTCTTCTCAGTGACAGAATTTGGTGACAATGTACATCAACATGTCTTGTCCATGTCCTATTTTTCTACATAGTCTCCATCACGTTCTATGGCCGTAGTGGAAGAGTATGTATTCCCTGCTGGTAAAAGCTTTATTCTGTAGGCGTAGCCTACACTCTCGTCATCTTTTGGAAAGTGAGTTCTCCGTACAGAATCTTAAAAGCGGCTCAAAGAGATGGAAGTCCGAGGGTGCCAGGTGTGAACTGTAGGATGGATGAGGCAGTGACGTCCAGACCAATGTGCCGATGTGTTCCCGAGTTCTCAGACTTGTGTATGGGCTTGCATTATTGTGTTGGAGCAAGATTTCTGCTGAATTCTTGCCCGATCGAACACGTCGGAAACGGTTTTTGAGTTTATTCAGAGTCATCACGTATACTCTCTTGGCATCACATCCACGAGAATGACGCCATCACAATCCTAGAAGACTGTCACCATGACTTTTCTGGCAGAGGGTTTGTCTTAAATTTCTTCTTTTGTGGTGAATGAGGATGATGCCACTCTATGGACTCCTTTTTGTTTCTGGCGCAAAGTGGTGCACCCAGCTTTCGATCCCAGTAACGATCCGTGACAGAAAGGCTTCTAAGTCGGTCTCAAAACGCCCCAACAATTCAGATGAAATGGCTTTTCTTCGAATCTTGTGGTCCACTGGGAGTATTCGTGGAACCCATCGTGAGCTGTTGTTTGAATATCCGAGAGTCTTGATCACTGCAGATGCACTCCAAATGCTGACCTACAGCTGTAGAGCCAATTGTCGAGTTGTGATGCTCTGGTCGGCACGAATAATGGCACCTGCACGATTCTGCCTGTCTGGAGCAGTGGCTGTGACGGGACGTCCCGAGCGTGGCTGATCATGGAGCTCTGTTTCTTCATTTCCTCAGGCTGTAACTTTCTTTACCCATAGTCCAACTGTACTCCTATCAACAGCAGCATCGCCATACCCTGCACACAAATGTATACAAGGTGAAAAATATTTAAACCGACAAACTCTGGGAGGTTGTAGGGGCATCAAAACAAATATTTTTCCCTAATGTCATTTTGTCCTATGAGGAGTATTTAATCCGGTAGAGGAAGATTTCTCTGGCGGCAAATTAGTTAAACCAACAAACAATTTTCCATTTTTTATGACCAAGAGACAACACATTAACACAACCCAATTTCAATTACTGTAGATTTTCCAAAACGCCTCCATCGACACGTAAACAAAGGTTACACCGTCGGATCATGTTCTGTCTGACACGGGCAAAAACCCCAGGAGTATCCTGAATTGTTCCTGCTGCTGCTACTATCCGGGCAACCAGGTCCTCTTCTGATGCAACAGGAGTTGCGTAAACAAGGTTGCGCATATCTCCCCACACAAAAAAGTCCAGAGGGGACATATCTGGGAATCGAGCAGGCTATGGTACAGGACCACCTCTGCCAATCCACGTATCTGGGAACCGTCGGTCCAGGAATCGACGCACACGACGACTGAGATGTGCCGGCGCCCTGTCATGTTGGAACCACATGCTTTGTCTTGTAGGGAACGGGACGTCTTCCAGCAATTCTGGAAATGCTCTGGCGAGAAAATTGTAATGGTGCCTGAGATTTAATGGCCTAGGTAGCAGATACGGCCCAATTAAACAGTCCCCAACAACACCGACCTACACATTAACAACGAACCGCACATGATGAACGCTAGTAACTGTAGCCTCTGGGTTATCCTCACCCCAAACATGCGGATTGTGCATGTTGAAGATTCCATCACGCCCGAACGTTGCTTCATTGGTAAACGAGACAGAGGATGGAAATGTAGGATATTTCACACTGTTCCAGGCACCACTGCGAAAACTGTGCTCTGGGTGGATAATCAACTGTTTCCAGGTTGTGGACACGCTGTAAGTGAAATGGACGTAAAAATTGCTCTCGAAGGACTGTTCTTACATTCGTCTGATTCATCTCTATGTTACTTGCAATTGCACGAGTGCTGATTGAAGGATCCCGCTCCACATGCTGCAAGACAGCTTCCTCAAATTGCACCGTTCTTACCGTGCGAAGGCGTCCCTGTACAGGTAACCCGCTAAATGACCCGGACTTACGCAGACGTTGGTACACAGCAGCAAAGGTAGTATGATGCGGGATACGGCGGTTAGGATATTGTTGTTGATAAACCCGCTGTGCAGCTCGTCCGTTGTGGTGCGCTACGTAGTACGCACCAACCATATCAGTGTACTCACTCCAGGTGTATCGCTCCATTAGTAAACAGAGACAATGCACTACTACACAACTGAAGATCGTAATACGGCCTCTAACAACTGAAAAGCGTAATACGACCTCCACCTGTTTAAGTAATGCTCATAGGTAAAAATGACATTAGGGAAAAATATTTGTTTTGATGTCCCCTACAACATCCCATAGTTTGTCGGTCTAAATACTTTTCACCCTTTATGGATGTTCACCACTGTTTCTTTTCCTGCACACAAGAATTCAAAAACGGCACGCTGCTTGTAGACAACAGTTTAACGCTGTACCACGGCTCTGTCACTTGCCAGAACGGCTCATAACTTCACCGGCGCACAGAACAAACCTCAAAATTGAAGCACCAACAAGGACGTTTGTCTATGAATATTAGTGGCGTTTAAAAAAATGTGGGGCATTACTTATTGAACGACGCTTGTAGTTACACCAATAACGGCAGCAGGAAATGAGAAAGAAATGGCGGTCGCTGGCCGCCGGTTGTACGTATCGCTCAAACAGGTACTGCGGTAGTCCTCCCCGAACAGTCAAGGGTACACGGCCGTGGTCTTTCCATATGCGCTTGTTCAGGTTTTTTTCTCTAATAAATTGTAATTTCCAATCAATAGCTTAGCTTTCCCGAGATTCATTTAAATCACTTGTGCATCGCTTCGGCTTATCGGTGATTTGTGAGTTTCTGTAACTTTGGGAGCGACATTTACCACAATTCGTCACACTGCCATCTTGTTTGCTTCAGAGAACTGTGAAGGCACCGAGGACGCTTCTGAGCTCACAAAACCGCAGATTCTGAATTGGTTTATAGATATCTACCAGAATAAACATTTGTTAAAAATTTTTCACGAATCATATTGGATAAATACTCATTTAATTATGTGTTAAAAGCAATATTTACCTTAAGTAGCTCAGAGGGCAAAGAGAACAGTGCGATCAAAAATTTTGGCACACTACGATCTGTGTCAAAATTACTGTAGAAAGTCATTATTGAGAATCGAGCTCAGTAAATATAAATTTCGTAAGCAACATAGGCATGTATGAGTCTGGTGGCATGCCATTTGGCTTTCGGAAAAATATCATCCACACCATTCCGAAGACTGCAAGAGCTGACAAGTGCGAGAATTATCCCACAATCGGCTTAACAATGGTTCAAATGGCTCTGAGCACTATGGGACTCAACTGCTAAGGTCATTAGTCCCCTAGAACTTAGAACTAATTAAACGTAACTAACCTAAGGACATCACAAACATCCATGCCCGAGGCAGGATTCGTACCTGCGACCGTAGCGGTCTTGCGGTTCCAGACTGCAGCGCCTTTAACCGCACGGCCACTTCGGCCGGCTCGGCTTAACAGTTCATGCATCCAAGTAGCTGACAAGAATCATATACAGAAGAATGGAAAACATAATTGAGGATGTACTAGATGGCGATCATTTTGGCACGAGAGAGGCAATTCTGACGTTGCTGTTGATAATGGAAGCAAGAGTAAAGAAAAATCAAGACACCTTCGTAGGATTTTTCGCCTGGAAATAGCGTTCGACAATGTAAAATGGTGCAAGGTGTTCGAAATTCTGAGAAAAATAGCGGTAAGCTATAGGGAGAGACGGGTAGTGTACAATATGTGCAAGAGCCACGAGGGAATAATGAAAATGGACAACCAAGAACGAAGCGCTCGGATTAAAAAGGGTATAAGACAGGGGTGTAGCCTTTCACCCCTATTGTTCAATCTGTACATCGAATAAGCCATGAGAGAAATAAAGGAAAGGTTTAGAAGTGGAATTATAATTCAAGATGAAAGGACATCAATGATAGGATTTGCTGCTAGACATTGCTATCCCGAGTGAAAGTAAAGAAGAATTACATGATGTGCTGAATGGAAAGAACAATCTAATGAGTACAGAATATGGCCTCAGGGTAAATTGAAGAAAGATGAAAGTAATGAAAAGAAGCAGAAATGAGAACAGTGAGAAACTTAACATCAGGATTGATGGTCTCGAAGTACATGAAATTAAGGAATTCTGCTACCTAGGTAGCAAAACAATCAATGAAGGACGGAACAAGGAGGAATTCAAAAGCAGAATAGCACTGTCAAAAAGGGCATTCCTGCCAAGAGAAGTCTACTAGTATCAAACGTGGGCCTTAATTTGTGGAAAAAATTTCTGAGAATGTGCGTCTGGAGTACAACAATGCATGGTAGTGAAACATGGACTGTGGGAAATCCGGAACAGAAGAAAATCGAAGCATTTGAGATGTGGTACTACAGACGAACGTTGAAAATTAGGTGAACCGATAAGGTGAGGAATGAGGAGGTTCTGCGCAGAATCGAAGAGGAAAGGAATATGTGGAATACACTGACAAGGAGAAGGGATAGGACAACACGGCATCTGTTAAGACATGAGGGAATGAATTCCATGGTACTAGAGGAGCTGTAGAGGACAAAAACTGTTGAGGAAGTCAGATATTGGAATACATCTAGCAAATAATCGAGGACGTAGGTTGCAAGTGCTACTCAGAGATGAACATATACTATCGAAATTTACTTGACCTCGAGCTGGACTTTATGCTATCTTCTTTCTACGAAATAAGCTCATGCTCTTGCGCTCGCCATTAAAAGTCTAGACCCCGTCTGATCGGACACAGGAGGTTTCAATTCTCATTGGTGACAGACGGAAACTTGCTATACGTTCTTATACATTTAATTATTCGTTCGGCATTTACAAGGCGAGTATTAAAAAAACAGATTACAACATAAAATAAGAGACATTCAGCGCTACATAATACAGAATTGTGTTGAATAAGACTTACTTTTTAAGTTAGTCAGTGGGATTGTCCGTGAATTTATGTATGTCCTCAAGTTCATGACGAAAGCCATGCATTGTGCACTCGATCATGCGGCCCGCAAAGAGAAGCCCCATGTTGTCATCATCTGCCTGCAACTCCCGACACGTCCTCACACGTTTTAGGGTAGTCCATACTTTTCTAGAAACGTTAAAGCCCTCTGTTGGTATGTTTGGTTCATCAGCCAGGCTTCTGCTCTTGACTTTGCTTCTACTCCACAGTCCTTTCATTCCTTTCCTGGGTCATCAGGAAATATCTCTTCACCTGTTTGCCATAGGGGTGACCTTGATTTCAAGTGGTTTTTTGTTTTCAGGTCCTGGTGTGTAGGAAGATTTGGATTCGACAGTATTTTACTATATTCTCTGAATAGTAACGGACTTTTTCCGACTTAAGATGGTGCTGTGTTATTTAGTGCAGGTAGCCAGTCAACAGTTGTAGGTCTAAGTGTTCCAGATATTATTGTCGTTGCTTCTCTTAATTGAGCTTCCATTTGTGGTGCTTGATCACTTCTGGTTCACGCATGCGCACAGCACTAAGCCACACTATGACTAGTGCCAAGCCTGAAGTTCGCAAGGTATTTTCATCACACCCCCAGGTTGTTTCATTGAGTCTGGAAAGGACTGTATTTATAGGTTTCTGTTTTTGTTTCGTTTACTCTCTAAGGGCTTTGTATGTTAGAGCCCGTTCAAGACTCCATATAGAGGATACAAAACCTTCAAGGGATATCTTTTGTGATGGCGCATACTCATGTATAGCGAGTCTCGACATCAACATTTCTTTATAAATAACTATTTAAACGCGGGTAACACCCAGAGCGCAGCTAGCTAGCAAATATACACTCCTGGAAATGGAAAAAAGAACACATTGACACCAATGTGTCAGACCCACCATACTTGCTCCGGACACTGCGAGAGGGCTGTACAAGCAATGATCACACGCACGGCACAGCGGACACACCAGGATCCGCGGTGTTGGCCGTCGAATGGCGCTAGCTGCGCAGCATTTGTGCACCGCCGCCGTCAGTGTCAGCCAGTTTGCCGTGGCATACGGAGCTCCATCGCAGTCTTTAACGCTGGTAGCATGCCGCGACAGCGTGGACGTGAACCGTATGTGCAGCTGACGGACTTTGAGCGAGGGCGTATAGTGGGCATGCGGAAGGCCGGGTGGACGTACCGCCGAATTGCTCAACACGTGGGGCGTGAGGTCTCCACAGTACATCGATGTTGTCGCCAGTGGTCGGCGGAAGGTGCACGTGCCCGTCGACCTGGGACCGGACCGCAGCGACGCACGGATGCACGCCAAGACCGTAGGATCCTACGCAGTGCCGTAGGGGACCGCACCGCCACTTCCCAGCAAATTAGGGACACTGTTGCTCCTGGGGTATCGGCGAGGACCATTCGGAACCGTCTCCATGAAGCTGGGCTACGGTCCCGCACACCGTTAGGCCGTCTTCCGCTCACGCCCCAACATCGTGCAGCCCGCCTCCAGTGGTGTCGCGACAGGCGTGAATGGAGGGACGAATGGAGACGTGTCGTCTTCAGCGATGAGAGTCGCTTCTGCTTTGGTGCCAATGATGGTCGTGTGCGTGTTTGGCGCCGTGCAGGTGAGCGCCACAATCAGGACTGCATACGACCGAGGCACACAGGGCCAACACCCGGCATCATGGTGTGGGGAGCGATCTCCTACACTGGCCGTACACCACTGGTGATCGTCGAGGGGACACTGAATAGTGCACGGTACATCCAAACCGTCATCGAACCCATCGTTCTACCATTCCTAGAGCGGCAAGGGAAGTTGGTGTTCCAACAGGACAATGCACGTCCGCATGTATCCCGTGCCACCCAACGTGCTCTAGAAGGTGTAAGTCAACTACCCTGGCCAGCAAGATCTCCGGATCTGTCCCCCATTGAGCATGTTTGGGACTGGATGAAGCGTCGTCTCACACGGTCTGCACGTCCAGCACGAACGCTGGTCCAACTGAGGCGCCAGGTGGAAATGGCATGGCAAGCCGTTCCACAGGACTACATCCAGCATCTCTACGATCGTCTCCATGGGAGAATAGCAGCCTGCATTGCTGCGAAAGGTGGATATACACTGTACTAATGCCGACATTGTGCATGCTCTGTTGCCTGTGTGTATGTGCCTGTGGTTCTGTCAGTGTGATCATGTGATGTATCTGACCCCAGGAATGTGTCAATAAAGTTTCCCCTTCCTGGGACAATGAATTCACGCTGTTCTTATTTCAATTTCCAGGAGTGTATTTATAAGAACATATACACGAATTTTCATCTCTCACATTCGAACTGTCTCAACGTTTCACCAACGAGAATTCAAATCTTCTGTGTTCTCATCGGGCAGAGTCTAGACTTGTATTGGGGACAGCAAGAGCTTGCGGTTATATGTTAGGAAATTCTACTCACAGTCACGTAAATTTCGATAGAAAACTTATTAACATCTACACATGCAAGGGAACATCCTACAAAAGATACGTGAAAAAGAAGATGTTATGACAAATAAGACCATAAGACCATAAAAAGCGAGTCGAATCAGAAATCATGCGTAATTGTTAGTAACACGAATACATCTGACGTTTATTCATCCGTATCAAAGCGAGAATACCACTGTGGATACAAAATGAAGACTGAATTTGAAATAATATATTTTGAAAGAAAGTAATGTAGAATGACTGGAAAAGAAATTTCAACATTATGCAAAACGTTAACACTGAGACCAACAATTCGGAGCAGCTGAATAATGAATGCTTCGTGAGCAAGGAGGACCCATACAAATATCTGCCTTTTAAGAATACGTTGAAGCGCCAAAGAAACTGGTATAGGCATGTGTATTCAAATACAGAGTCATGTTAACAGGTACAATACGGCGTTGCAGCCGGCAGCGTCTATATGAGACAACAAGTAACTGCTGCAATTGTTAGATTGGTTACTGGTACTACAATGGCAGGTTATCAAGATTTAAGTGAGTTTGAACGTGGTGTTATGGTCGGCGGCATGAGCGTTGGGGCAGAGCAACACCGAGGTAGCGATGAAGTGGGGATTTTTCCGTACGACCATTTCACTAGTGTACCGTGAAATCAGGAATCCGGTAAAACAGCAAATCTACAAATCGCTGTGGCCGGAAAAAGATCCTGCAAGAACGGGACAAACGTCGATTGAAGAAAATCGTTCAACCTGATAGAAGTGTAACCCTTCCGCAAATTGCTGCAGATTTAAATGCTGGGACATCGACAAGTGTCAGCGTGCGAACCAGTCAACGAAACATCATCGATATGGGCTTTTGGAGACGAAGGCCCACTCGTGTACCTTTGATTACTGCACGACACACAGCCTTACAACTCCCCTGGGCCTGTCAATGCCGAAATTGGACTTTTGATGACGGGAAACATGTTGCCTGGTCGGACGAGTCTCCTTTAAAATTGTAACGAGCGGATGGACGCGTACGGGTATGAAGACAACCTCATGAATCCATGGACCCTGCATGTTAGCAGGGGACTGTTCAAGCTGATGGAGCCTCTGTAATGGTTTGGGGCGTGTGCAGTTGGAGTGACTTGGGACTCCTGATACGTCTAGGTAAGACTCTGACAGGTGACACATAAGTAAGTATCCTGTCTGATCACCTGCATCTGTTCATGTCCACTATGCATTGCGATGGACTTGGCAATTCCAGCAGGACAATGCGACACCCCACAAGTCCAGAATTGCTACAGGGTGGCTCCAGGAACAATCTTCTGAGTTTAAACACTTCCACTGGCAACCAAACTCCCCAGACATGAACATTATTCAGCATATCTGGGATTTCATGCAATGTGCTGTTCAGAAGAGATCTCCACCCACTTGTACTCTTACGGATTTATGGACAGCCTTGCACGATTAATAGTGTAATTTCCGACCACCACTACTTCTGACATTAGTCGAGTCCATGCCATTTTCTGTTGCGGCACTTCTGGGTGCTCGCGGAGCCCTGTCTGATATTAAGCAGGTGTACCAGTTTCTTTGTCTCTTCAGTGCAGATGTGGTCGATATAGAAGTCTTACAGCATGGCTGAATTAATTTTACACAAAAAAACGTTCCAAAAGTATTTCTTAGATCTTTCTTTCACAATATCTTTGATGAGCACTACGATTTCATCATTACTTTTTTGGTCGTCGTCACCAATAACAACAACAGCAACAACATCATCGGTTGTCTTCCTCAGGGCTACCTCTGATCAGCTGACAGTGGCCGAGCGGTCGCAGGTCAGGATAGTTCTCCACCGCTTCCGCTCTCTCTTGTTGCCCAATTTTGGTACCGAAAAACGTGAGCCACTGCATATAACTCGCAATTTCTGAGCCGAATCTCAGTTCTGCCAAAAACTGTGTGCGTCTCACTTGTCTCGTTACTAGTCCACTCCACAGGCTGAAAAGCAACTCTACCGCAAGTGAACCACATGACCGCTCGAAAATTCTGGCCAGAGCGTGCATTGTGCGAAGTGTGAATGTAGCAGTGAAGCATGAAAATAAAAAAAAATGGAATTGTCAAGTCAAAAACTTGATGTAGAAGGGGTCAGTGAAGAGAAACGGAAAGAAGAATAAGAAGTCTGGTTTGATGATGTCAAAAAATGGTTCAAATGACTCTAAGCACTATGGGACTTAACATCTGAGGTCATCAGTCCCCTGGACTTAGAACTACTTGAACCTAACTAACCTAAGGACATCACACACATCCATGCCCGAGGCAGGGTTCGAACCTGCGACCGTAGCAGCAGCGCGGCTCCGTACCGAAGCGCCTAGAACCGCTCGGCCGGCTTGATGATGTCAATGTAGGATAATATCAACAGCATCAGAAAATGGTGTACCGTGAGAGGGATTCATTATGAGTAGTAATATAGGGAAGAGGGTGAGTTTGTGTGAACAGGTCAGTGATTGGACTATTCTCATCAAAATCGAAGCGAAAGCAATGCCGCCAGCAGTAGCAATACATGGTGAAGTCAAACGCAGAAGAAGGATAGGTAGAGAGTATCTAAAGGCAGCGAACATGAAAGTCATTATGCAAGGCGATATAACAGTTTTATGATCACGGGGGATTGGAACTCTACAATAGAAAATGGAATTGAAGACGAAGTTACTAAAGGATAGTGACTCGACAATAGGATTGAGGAAGGAAAAAGGTTAATTAGGTACTGCAATAAACATAATAGAGCAATGGAGAAATCCACTTTTCAATAATTGCTAGAGGTAAGATGGAAGAAGCGTAGAGACACTGGAAGATACCTGATGGATTTCAACATAGAGAGTCAGAGGCTACAAAATCGTATGCTGGAATTCAAGGAGCAGATACGGACTATGATCATAATTTTGTAGTGATGAAGCGCAGGCAGAAGCATAAGAAAAATTCCAGAAATATTCGACGTTAAAGTAAGTGGGATGCTGAAGTACTTACAAGGGAACCTCCCTATCGCATCCCTCTCAGATTTAGTTAAAAGTTGGCACAGTGGATAGGCCTCGAAAAACTGAACACAGATCAATCGAGAATATAGGAAGAAGTTGTGTGGAACTATGAAAAAAATAAGCAAAATATACAAACTGAGTAGTCCATGCGCAAGATAGGCAACATTAAGGATAATGTGAGCTCAGGAGCGCCGTGGTCCTGTGGTTAGCGTGAGCAGCTGCAGAACGAGAGGTCCTTGGTTCAAGTCTTCCCTCGAGTGAAAAGATTACTTTCTTTATTTTCGCAAAGTTACGATCTGTCCGTTCGTTCATTGACGTCTCTGAACATTGTAATAAGTGTAGTGCCTGTGTTTTGCGACGGCACCGCAAAACGGTGCGATTAGTAGACGAAAGGACGTGCCTCTCCAATGGGAACCGAAAACATTTGATCGCAAGGTCATAGGTCAACCGATTCCTCTACAGAAAAACACGTCTGATATATTCTATACGATACTGGTGACGGCATGTGCGTCACATGACAGGAATATGTTGTCAACCCACCTAACTTGTACACTTGGTGAATGGTAAAAAGATTCTTCTACCTTGCCCGATTTAGGTTTTCTTGTGGATGTGATAATCACTCCCAAAAAAGTGATGAAAACATAAGAGTTTGTCACATAAACTGCAACAAATGAATGCAACAGTTTCACGGTCTCATAGTTTCCCCTGCGCTCTGTCAAAACATATGTTTTTAACTTTTTCAAATATTTCCTTTTGTAGACCGTCAAATCCTGCACATGTCCAAGCATTTCTGAACATGTCCTGGAATTTTGGAGAGCGCAGTTGATTATATGTGAGTGCCTGAACTTTGATAATTGACACACGATCACGTAAACAATACTTCTCTGTGTACCTGTGCAGCTTCGCGAAATCAGAGAATCATTTCGCAAAGTATTTCACTTGCCGAAAACCAAACACATCTAACGGTTGCACAAGAGGTGTACAACCTGGAGGAATGGTAATCACGTCTACTCCTACACTAAAATTGTACAATGCCTGATCCGTCTGTCCTGTATAGGCTCTATAAAAAAACAAACTTTTCACTCGAGGGAAGCCTTGAACCAATAACCTCTCACGCCGCAGCTGCTCATGTTAGCCACAGGACCACGGCGCTCCTGACGTCATACTATCCTTGATGTTGCCTATCTTGCGCATGGACTACTCAGTTTGTATATTTTGCTTATTTTTTTCATAGTTCCACACAACTTCTTCCTGTTTTCTCGATTGATCTGTGTTCAGTTTTTCGAGGCCTATCCACTGTGCCAACTTATAACTAAATCTGAAGGGGGTGAGATGGGGAGGTTCGCTTGTGAGGAACGATGATAAGCATAGTGATCAAACTACTACGGATTCCCCAGACAAGAGCTGTGTACTAGTGTAATAAGGAGAACCAACATAATTAACAGTTAAGAAGTCATTAAACTATGAGAGGCTGAGAAGGAAGACAGCCACAGATTTGATGATCACAGGTTGGTGGTGACGTTTATGTAACATCTATACAAGACCGAAAACAAAATGACATGCAACCCAACGAATGAGGATGGGCTCCCAAATCACATCAAACGCTGTAGCGTATAAAAATTAACGGCACGCAGACGAACGTAAATTGAAACGCTTTTAAATGTGGGGTAAAGCAAATTACCAGGTGTCCAATTACTACAGAAGCAAATTATATCAAACGTCCTCACATAAAAAAGTAACAAAACAAATCAATCCGTTTAAACCATTCAAAAAATTCTTTTTCCACCCTTTGGCTGTGGCGATACAAAACCATTAACAATAAAGCGAAAGGTGAAATGTATAACTCTGCGTTCAAGTGTTAACTGCGTGTGCAAAGCTGGCGGCTCTTCCCGTTGTTAACCGTCATCGTTCCTTAAGGGTAAACGACTGCAATATCGAAGTGAACTTAACTGGAAAGAAAAGAGCAAACTCATCCAAAAATCTTTCTCTTACTTTTGCTGCCATATTATTGTGGCAAAAGTATTCCGAATTTTTCACATTTTTTGCAACATAATCTTTGGATTTGGTATCAGGTTGGTTGGTTCACATCGCTCGTCATCTAACGAAATTTTAATGTGAACTGGGAATAATCGATACTATAAAAAATAAACTACGTAGATGATGTCGAACACGTCACAGCGCGCTGAAATTTGGAATACTGAGGGCAGTATATATTGTGCATCGCTAATCTACTCAATCTTTTACACATTTACTACGTAATTCATTTGGAAGTATACGATCGTTTCTTTTGCAATGTTTTTTTCTCACTTGACAAAGTATAGTTTCTGATAACCCATTTGCTATTTTAAAAGACGTTTAGAAACAGCAAGATCTGTTTTAGCTTAATATAATCTCGCGTTTATTCATATTAGTATTTTTCTTCGATAACTAATAATAAATCTAGAAATATTTTTCCGAAAATATTTCTTTAACGCTCAAAGAAATAATTGTATTTTAGCACGTATCAAACGAAACACAACCAATGTCGACGCAGATATATGTTTCCAGGATTAATTAGAGTCATCACTTGCAAATAAATTGTTATTACATTTACCGGTTTCAACAAATTAATTTGTTATCTTCGGAAAATTTATTTGCAACTGATGATGAAATTTATCCTGAAAAAAAAATAATACTACAGTTGCTCAAAATTTCAATTTCTTCTTCTTTC
Source organism: Schistocerca piceifrons (assembly GCF_021461385.2). Lineage (NCBI taxonomy): Eukaryota > Metazoa > Arthropoda > Insecta > Orthoptera > Acrididae > Schistocerca > Schistocerca piceifrons. Next base: position 553,541,948 of record NC_060143.1, read on the forward strand.
TTCTTCTTCTCTATCGTCACCTAGTCCCACGTCACGTAGAGTCGGCGTTGCTCTTCTGGATCCTTCTCCTCCATAGTTCTCTATCCATTGCTTCTTCCATCCTTTCTCCCTTAGGTCCCCGGATATGTCATCTTCGGTCTTCCTCTCATTCTCGCTCCTTCAATCTTTATATCTTCAACTCTGTTTCCGATATACTCTTACCCTTTTCTCTGTAAGCGTCCGTAACACCTTAGTCTGCTATCTTGTATCTTTTTCCCCATGGGTCCCACTTTCACAGCTCCTCTAACAAATTCATTTCTAACCCTGTCCTTCCTTCTTACCCCACACATCCACCTCAGCATCCTCATTTCCGCCACTTCCATCTTCCTTTCTTGGGCTACTGTGACTGGCCATGTCTCTGCCCTGTATATCGTAGCAGGCCTTACCACCATTCCAACCGCAATTTATTCGGTGTTGTATCTCGCTTTCCAGTCCTCCGTCCCTCTGTATGCACGACCGCAGGTATTTAAATTTGCGGACCGATTTTAGCACATCATCCCGGATCTTGCAACACCTCATCTGTACATCCTTCGGTGCTAGATATTCTGACTTTGTCCTGCTAATTTTCTTCCCTCTTTCTTCTAGTGCCTTCCTCCAATCCTCCAGCTTTTCCTCTGGTCTGCCGATGCTCTGCTCACAAAGAACCACATCATCAGCAAACATCATATTCCACGGCGCTTCCTCCATCACATCTTTCACCAGCACATCCATAATTAGATCAAAGAGGTAGGGACTAAGCAGATACCCTTGATGTAACCCTACTTGCTCAAAATTTAAAATGTCAATAACATAATATATATTTATTAATTGATACGTCTGAGGTAGCACCAATGGTGGAACACTATAACTTGAGAAAGAAAATGGTTCATTTGAATGTTAGATGAAGCCTCCTCTATCTGGTTGCTTAATATTATAAAATTTAGGCTCTAGAGCAACGGCATCTATTTATTGCTAAAATTCTTGACCATTTGCAGAATCAGTATAGTCACGAGACACTGCTGGCCCTTGGAAATATGCTTCACTATATACATCAACAAGATCACATTCCACAAGAAACCTGAGACGGTTGGGTATCTGTGTAAGTAAGTAACTGCACTCTATTTTCGGAGGTACAGGGTTCAAAATCTCATACAACCAATTAAATTAAGGTTTATCTTGGGTTCCCTCAGTTATTCCTTGCGAAATCTTACTGAAAATCAACGTCTTTTTTAATTCTGTTGGTTGACCTTTAACTAGCGCAATAAATTCACTTAATTCACACATGTAATAAACGAATTCGATCGATTTGCGAATTTGTTGGTACTAATTACTGTTACTGAAAGACACACACACACTCACACACACACACACACACACACACATACTCAAACCTGAAAAAGATAACCACAGAGTAATGCCATCAATCTACAACTTCGATAACTTCGATCCATTTCATTGTTTCAGTTTTAGCTCCAGAGCGACTTTCATAAAATATCAGAAATGGCTCTGGGCACTATGGGACTTAACTTCTGAGGTCATCAGTCCCCTAGAACTTAGAACTACTTAAACCTAAGTAACCTAAGGACATCACACACATCCTTGCCCGAGGCAGGATTCGAACCTGCGACCGCAGCGGTCGTGCGGTTCCTGACTGTAACGCCTAGAGCCGCTCAGCCACTCCGGCCGGCTAAAATATCACAATCTGCCTGGTTAATCTAATCGATTCCATTCTTTTAGTGTGCCCATAGAATTTTAGCCTCGGTTTCCCCATATGCGAATAAAAATTGATATACTTTTCAATTTCCTTATTCGCTCTTAGTCTGTATGTTTCTTCTTCAGTATAATTTAGTCCTAATATTCTCCAGATTCTCTTCCCTTCTCTATATTGGATTTTTTCAGTGCGACTCTTTCAGTTTAAAGCGACTGTTTCAGCTCCGCAATGGCAAACTGGTCTGATGACTGTGTTGCAGTGTCTCAAATTTGTGTATTTTGAGATGCAGTTTTGTTTACAAATTTAGTTTGTAAGTCGGAACTCTGTTTCCATTTCGTGACAACGAATTTCGTAACCGGTCTTTTACAGGCCTACCTGTTGAACCGTTTCACCTAAATATTTCAACTGAGAAACCCTCTCGATTTTCTGAATTTAATGTTTCGAGTTTTGGGTGCCAGGTTATTGCTAGGAATTTATTTTGATGTTCCAATGGTATTTGGACAGATACTTCTTCTGCTGTTTCTTTAAGAATTTCAGCTTTTTGAACTGTCTGAATGTCCTGACAGTCAGTCTGTATAGTCAGTGTATGTAGTCAGTCAAACTGTATAGAAATGAGCAGAAAAATGTATTCTGTATAAAAATAAATAAAACTCCGTGTGGCTATTGCCTCCCGTCGGGTAGACCGTTCGCCTGGTGCAAGTCTTTCGAGTTGACGCCACTTCGGTGAGTTGCTTGTCGATGGAGATGAAATGATGATGATAAGGACAACACAACACCCAGTCCGTGAGCGTGGAAATTCTCCGATCCAACCGGAAATCGAACCCGGGCCGTTAGGTATGACATTTCGTCGCGCTGACCACTCAGCTACCACGGGCGGACATCCTGTATGCAGATATTCCTCAACGAAGGAAACAACGGACGGTTCCATCATTCAGTAGCAGCACCAGACCTAAGATAAATGAGATAGGAAATTTTACTAGTGGTACTGAAAAACACCTTAAATATTTAAAATTTGATGAGGCTTTGAGCTTCTGTGAAGTGACTGCCAAGTTCTAGACAAAATCTGCGAGCGAATTAGCTCCACAATTCACCGTCATCCACTGCGTATCGCCAGAGCTGAAATATGTTTTCTGTGATTGAACAAGAACACAAGTCACATCCATGTACTAATAAGGACGAAGAACTGGTTCACACAACCATAATCCCACGTCACTAACAATTGTCTGTAGTAACATTCCAACAATATTACCCAGAACAAAATAGCGTTCTCGATTAATGTCAGCTTGGGTTCCGGAAGTAAGATCATGTGAAACTCAACTTGTGTTTGTTACAGCCGAGCGGGATTAGCCGAGCGGTCACAGGCGCTGCAATCATGGTCTGGGTGGCTGGTCCCGGTGGAGGTTCGAGTCCTCCCTCGGGCATGGGTGTGTGTGTTTGTCCTTAGGATAATTTACGTTAAGTAGTGTGTAAGCTTAGGGACCGATGACCTTAGCAGTTAAGTCCCATAAGATTTTACACGTATTTTTTTGTGTTTGTCACAAATGAAATCTTTAGAGTCATGACTAGAGAGGTTGATTTGCTTTTACTTGAATTTCGAAAAGGTTTTGTTTCTTCTTAGGGGAGAGGTACTGTAAAGGAAAGAACTGTAGTAGCGTGGAACACAGCCCAGAACTGCAGCCGGCCTGTGTGACCGAGCGGTTCTAGGCGCTTCAGTCTGGAACCTCGCGACTGCTACGGTCGCAGGTTCGAATCCTGCCTCGCGTATGGATGTGTGTGAGGTCCTTAGGTTAGTTAGGTTTAAGTAGTTCTAAGTTCTAGGGGACTGATGACCGCAGATGTTAAGTCCCATAGTGCTCAGAGCCATTTGAACCATTTTGAACCAGAACTGTAACTGGGCAACAGCCACAGTATGCCAGCCGTCAACGCTTCAGCCTACATAGCAATCTCAGCAGAAGCCACTGCTTCCGTGCCGTCCACTTCTGCAAACAGCCTGGTACAGTGACCAACTGCCACACGACAACAACCAGAAGCTGGACCCCGGTCATCAGCGTCTGTTCCACGTGTTTCCAAGTCACTAATAAACCTGGTTATTTCCGCGAATTCGGCTTAAGGTAACGGTATTTAAACCATCATGTGCAGCCCATCATTGTCAACCAGCTGGACAACGTAACTGTGCCTAGTCTGTATTAACCTCAGAGTCTTTGCCGTAACTATGTCGCCACCACCACTGCGAACCAGAGCTCACTCTATGACAGCCCAGGCATCTGGCAGCCAGTATTCTGCTGCCATCTCAAACGAGACTACTAGCTGACATACTTGCATGTCTCTCCTGCCCGGGTTGTGAACAGACGACTTACCAGCGTCGCACTGTGGCCATCGCCACACCTGCCCTTAGCCCAGTGTGGGATGAGCAGCTACAACTTTAAGAGCAGCATCATCAACTAGGCGAAGCATTTGATCTACGAGGTGGCCTCATGGGATGTCAGTGAAACCTGCAATATCAAGTAGAAAACTCACAGTGCTACGGTGCACAGCTACGTAGTACTAACACCGAACGTGTTATTTCAAGACGTGAGTTCGGTTCTCCTAACACACACATCATAATATGGGACCAGATAATAGTAATACCACAATTGCCAGAAGGTACTGCTATATACACTCCTGGAAATTGAAATAAGAACACCGTCAATTCATTGTCCCAGGAAGGGGAAACTTTATTGACACATTCCTGGGGTCAGATACATCACATGATCACACTGACAGAACCACAGGCACATAGACACAGGCAACAGAGCATGCACAATGTCGGCACTAGTACAGTGTATATCCACCTTTCGCAGCAATGCAGGCTGCTATTCTCCCATGGAGACGATCGTAGAGATGCTGGATGTAGTCCTGTGGAACGGCTTGCCATGCCATTTCCACCTGGCGCCTCAGTTGGACCAGCGTTCGTGCTGGACGTGCAGACCGCGTGAGACGACGCTTCATCCAGTCCCAAACATGCTCAATGGGGGACAGATCCGGAGATCTTGCTGGCCAGGGTAGTTGACTTACACCTTCTAGAGCACGTTGGGTGGCACGGGATACATGCGGACGTGCATTGTCCTGTTGGAACAGCAAGTTCCCTTGCCGGTCTAGGAATGGTAGAACGATGGGTTCGATGACGGTTTGGATGTACCGTGCGCTATTCAGTGTCCCCTCGACGATCACCAGTGGTGTACGGCCAGTGTAGGAGATCGCTCCCCACACCATGATGCCGGGTGTTGGCCCTGTGTGCCTCGGTCGTATGCAGTCCTGATTGTGGCGCTCACCTGCACGGCGCCAAACACGCATACGACCATCATTGGCACCAAGGCAGAAGCGACTCTCATCGCTGAAGATGACACGTCTCCATTCGTCCCTCCATTCACGCCAGTCGCGACACCACTGGAGGCGGGCTGCACGATGTTGGGGCGTGAGCGGAAGACGGCCTAACGGTGTGCGGGACCGTAGCCCAGCTTCATGGAGACGGTTGCGAATGGTCCTCGCCGATACCCCAGGAGCAACAGTGTCCCTAATTTGCTAGGAAGTGGCGGTGCGGTCCCCTACGGCACTGCGTAGGATCCTACGGTCTTGGCGTGCATCCGTGCGTCGCTGCGGTCCGGTCCCAGGTCGACGGGCACGTGCACCTTCCGCCGACCACTGGCGACAACATCGATGTACTGTGGAGACCTCACGCCCCACGTGTTGAGCAATTCGGCGGTACGTCCACCCGGCCTCCCGCATGCCCACTATACGCCCTCGCTCAAAGTCCGTCAACTGCACATACGGTTCACGTCCACGCTGTCGCGGCATGCTACCAGTGTTAAAGACTGCGATGGAGCTCCGTGTGCCACGGCAAACTGGCTGACACTGACGGCGGCGGTGCACAAATGCTGCGCAGCTAGCGCCATTCGACGGCCAACACCGCGGTTCCTGGTGTGTCCGCTGTGCCGTGCGTGTGATCATTGCTTGTACAGCCCTCTCGCAGTGTCCGGAGCAAGTATGGTGGGTCTGACACACCGGTGTCAATGTGTTCTTTTTTCCATTTCCAGGAGTGTAGTATATTAGGAAAGCTACATGTTTGTATTGAGAAAGTTTTATGTAGCATAGCAGGAATGTTGTAGTAGGTAAAACGCCAGTACAGGTGGTGGAAACTGTTACTTCATGTCAAAAAGCACAATCGTGGAATGCAAAATTATCCACTGTGGCGAATTTGCACAACACCCTACATTTTTGTGAATGTGTTGTGACTTCCAGCGTCGTAATAGATGTAGAAACTATTGAATTAAAAGAAGAATACAAGGCAGATTGAGAGATTGACGATCACAGTCAATGGGGAAATGTAGAAATAGTTATATTTTGGCCTTTCGTGCCAGTAACATTAAATTACGATGCTTCCTGACAGATTAAAACTTTGTGCCAGCTCAGGATTCGTGGTTTGGACCTTTGTCACTGCAGGAAAGTGTTCTGACATCTGAGAGACTCAAGCATGACTAGCCCCCCCTCCCTCCCTTAAACAAACTACTCTCATTAAGCACTGCCCTGTAGCAGATTGCTGGATGATGTAAGAAAGATTGGTCGGTGGCACATTAACTTTTTTTTAAATTATGTTTCAGGAGAATTTACAGATAAAATTACCGATACATGTACATTTACATTGTAAAGGGAAATGCATATGACAGCTCATATTCTCATTTGCAAAATAATTAGCCATTGCATCTCTGTTTCTTATTGCTAATACATTTATTCTTCTTCCATCCAAGTTTGTGACAGATTAAATTCATTTCACAGGAAAATACCTTCAAGTCGGTGACACCTTCAGCACAGTATGCTTCAGTTGTGTCAGTGGCATAATCCAGTTCCACATTCATGGCTCGCTGGATTAGGCGCTATTTGCTGTACAATATATGAACAGACATAGTTGTTGAACGTTTCATAAAATGCAATTATTAGTGCAAACAAGAAAAATTGGCGAATACAGCATCTAGATAACACTGCTGTTGTGTCTGTGGTTGTCCGTCTCTAGTTTCAAAATGAAAGTAACACTTAGTACAATGTTTACTTACTGACTCTGCATAGTTCACCGCAACACAGATGACCATGGTGCACCATAGCACGTTGCAGACAAGCGTCAACATACATCGCTTATTTAGTCAGTATTGGAAAGAGATATGGCTCTTGTTCGAGTATTATAATAAATTTAGCTATGTGAGCTACATCTCGTATGCAGTAATGTATGACCTAAATTGCACGAGACATAGACTGGCCAGTGACAACAATCTTCGCTTTAAACTTTTCCAAACATGTCCAGTCGGGAAACAATGAAACGAAAACCAATTCATTATCAACTCATTATCAACGAAATAGGTGAAATTTCAGTTTTTATTGATTAATTTCATTAGAACAGAATGAGAAAGTACACGAGTGAATTTAAAAACCTTGCATTTAAGTTTTTTACGCAAATTGTAAAAGCTCTGCTGAGAAGCTAAGTAGCTTCTCCACGCAGTGTGTCGTATGACACACCCGGATTGGCAAGATGAACCAGATTTTGAGTCATCAGATGCAATATGGCTCTGAGCACTATGCGACTTAACTTCTGAGGTCATCAGTCGCCTAGAACTTAGAACTAAGTAGACCTAACTAACCTAAGGACATCACACACATCCATGCCCGAGGCAGGATTCGAACCTGCGACCGTAGCGCATCAGATACACCGTGAAAAAAAAATTATGTAAATGGAACAAAGTTGTATGTGGATACAACTTTTTTTCGAGTCATTAGATGCGCCGTGAAACAAATTTTTTATGTAAATGGAACAAAGTTGTATGTGGATACTTTGTTTCACTAACATAAAAAGTTTTTTTCACGGCGCATCTGATGACTCGAAATCTGGTTCTCCTCGCCTCTCCCCGTGTGTCATACGACACACTGTGTGGAGAAACAACCACTCCACGTTGTATCAGGCGGCGTGATACAGATACGTGAGAAGATTGTAACACTGTCATACCAGTGTGAACGAGTTAAGCTGGTGCAACTATGTTTCTATATCCTCCACCAATGCAGACTGCTTCTACGTTGTATCCGCAAGTAACACAGCGTACTCTATCGCACATCCTCTTGTCTCAGTGCGGCCCTTCCTAACACTTCTTACGCATTGATGTCTCGCTCTTCAGCAGAAATGGAAGCCGGAGTTGTAATGTAAGGTCTTTTGGAGACTGAGTCTATTGTCTCTTACGGTGGTAAATATGGAGCACATACTAGTACCACATGAACTTCAACACAACCGCCTTGAAGATTTGTAAGTATGTGTACTGCGGAAGAATGGTGAAATTTACGAACTTAGAAGAAAATTTGGCCCCAGATGATGACGCAAAAGCAGTCACTTGTTATGTACACTGTGACAAAAGACACAGGATAGCGGCATGTACATACGTAGAAGACTGTAGTATCGCGGCGAAAGTTCGCATTAATGGGCTGTGACAGCAGACGATCGACGCGACTGTGTTTGCTAACAGGACGACATCGCGTGATGCGCCTCTCCTGAGATGGTGACCATATCGGTTGTACCCGGGCCCACTGGAGAACTGTGCCATTGTCAGGTAAGTCCCGATTACAGTTTGTAAGACGTGATGATAGGGTTAGAGTGTAGCACAGACCCCACGAAGCCATTGACCCAAGTTGTCAACAACGCACTATGCAAGCTAGAAGTGGCTCCATAATGGTGTGGTCTATGTTTACATAGAATGGGCAGGGTCCTCTGTTCAAACTGAACCGATGATGGTCGGCTACGTGGAGACCATTTTTTGCAGCCACGGAACGTTGAAATTTTTGTAGATTACAGTGTGCCATGCCGACGGGCCACAACTGGTCGCGATTGGTTTGAAGAACATTCTGGACAATTCGAACGGGTGATTTGTCCACCCAGATTACCCGATATGAATCCCATCGAACATTATGGAGTGTAATGGAGAGGTCAGTTCGTGCACAAAATCCTGCACCGGCAACACTTCCGCAGTTTTGGACGGCTGTAAATGCAGAATGGCTCAGTATTCCCCAGGGGACTTCCAACAACTTGCTGAGCCCATACCACTTGGAGTTCCTGCACTACTCCGGGCACAAAGAAGTCGTACACTATATTGGGAGGTATCTCATGGCTTTTGTCACTTCAGTGTACGACCAACAGTTATTTATTTATTATTTTGCTTCAGTGTTTTGTAACAGTCTGGTGAGTTTAATTTCCTGCATCTTTTTCTCTTAGTAGTGCACAGGACAGTCGTTACTCCAGAAAGCAAGTCTCCTACCACGATTTGGCCGTGCGGATCTAGACGCTACAGTCAGGAGCCGCGTGACCGCTACGGTCGCCGGTTCGAATCCTGCCTCGGGCATGGATGTGTGTGATGTCTTTAGGTTAGTTAGGTTTCATTAGTTCTAAGTTCTAGGCGACTGATGACCTCAGAGGTTAAGTCGCATAGTGCTCAGAGCCATTTGAACCATTTGAACCTACCACGATAATTAACAAAAAAAGTGGTTTAAATGGCTCTGAGCACTATGGGACTCAACTGCTGAGGTCATTAGTCCCCTAGAACTTAGAACTAGTTAAACCTAACTAACCTAAGGACATCACAAACATCCATGCCCGAGGCAGGATTCGAACCTGCGACCGTAGCGGTCTTGCGGTTCCAGACTGCAGCGCCTTTAACCGCACGGCCACTTCGGCCGGCTAGATAATTAACACCGTTAGCGGAGAAGCATATAAAGTGTTTGGTGATCGCGCAGCTTTGCCACTATTTTTACAAGTTGCGTGACACTTTATTCCAACATAGCGTGTATTAGAAGGTGCTGTTTCAAATACTGTAATGGTTTGGTATGTAAAACTGGACTTTTAAGTGGATAAACGGCACTGCGATATTCAGAAGGAATAGTACGCGGGACAACTTTGAAGTATGGATCGTAAGATATGATCGAAAGTGAAGCTGGATGTACCCTCATGTGGCTAGAGGTGAGAACAAGTAATGCACCGCCGGTCGTGGTGGCCGAGCGGTTCTAGGCGCTACAGTCTGGACCCGCGCGGCCGCTACGGTCGCAGGTTCGAATCCTGCCTTGGACGTGGATGTGTGTGATGTCCTTAGGTTACTTAGGTTTAAGTAGCTCTAAGTTCAAGGGGACTGATGACCTTAGAAGTTAAGTCCCATAGTGCCCAGAGCGATTTGAACCATTTTGAAGTAATACACCAAGAAATATTGTGGAACACTGTCGTTGTATCCTTGGGGGAGACATAAAGTTGCATGGACGTCCTGAGCTCCAGATCTTTGAACACGGTAAACGCAATGGCAAACGTTGGTGTGACAGTGTTCTCCTTCCCTGTGTGCGTCTGTTTAGGGGTGCATTCGGGTCAGATTTAATTTTTAAGGATGTCAGTTCGAGCCAGCATCGAATAGCGCGCTTGGAAGGGCTCCTGGAATGAGAGGATATTCGGCGAATGGGCGCTCCAGCCAGTTCCCCTGACTTAAATACCGTTGGTGGGAATTGGAAATTTGTGGTAAGTTCCTAAGCACCAAACTGCTCAGGTCATCTGTCCCTAAGCTTACACACTACTTAATGTAATGTAAACTAATTTACGCTAGGGACAAAACAAACACCCATGCCGGAGTAGGACTCGAACCTCCGACGGGGGGAGCTGCGCGAACAGTGGCAAGGTGCCTGAGACCGCGCGGCTACCCCGCGCGGCCCATTGATGTGGATGCGTTGAGTAGAAGTCCTCATGCGCCAATAACCATCCAGCCATTGTGAACCTCGACAGAGGGGGAATGGAACGTCCCACCACAAGAACTGCTCACTAACCCTGTGGCCGATATGGGGGCACGTTTCAGTGCATGTACGGCAATCTGTGGTGATCGAACACCTTACATCCCCATTTAATAGACCAATCTCGCCATTTCTAATGTCCAGAGCAGCACCATGATTCGCAGTGACTTCCACGTAAATATTACCTTTGAATAAAGTGTTTTTTCTGTTCGTCTCATGGAGTATTTATTTCAGTTACCTTCTGTACTATATTGTGGCAGTTCTTCCTAAGTGTGGTCCAAATTTCCTCAAGATATGTCGTTTGGCAGTGACATATAATGCGATAATTATCTATCTCGTCCTTAATTTTTGCACGCCATTGTAGCTATATTCGTAGATGGGGGACCTTATTGCCTACGCTGTCGCTCTTACATGAACATATTATCCAGTTAATAACTAACGTTATTACTGTGTACCGTGCAGAACTACCCCCGACTCTGAGGGCGCTGGAGCAGAACGACGTATCTCAGCTGCAAAAATCCTCGCCAGTACTCCATCTCCATGAGGGCCCAGAAAATGTGTATAACGCTTGGAACCACAAGATAAAGTAATGTAGAAATCCAGGATCCCTCTCGGCCTCTCAAGTGTGGGGAAGCAGGTGTGTTTCTGTTGTGTAACTGCGCACAAGCAAATTATTATGATATTCTGCTTCCATCATATGAACTTAGCCTCATGCTACGTAAACTCTCCGCAGTACTTATCGTCGGCTCCCACTCTATTACGCTGAGCCAGGAGGCCACCACGGTATTGCTGAGTGAGAGACGCCAGCTTTCTGCCACAAATCCTTCAATAGGAGGACCATCTGCCGTCACGTGAGGTCAACGGGCTAGCGGCCGCGACAGAGGTCGCCCTCTTGCCTGCGAGCTTCCTTACCCTCTGGACATGCCCTCCAGTCCTTCCTACTGAGGGTGAAGTGCTACCTCCGTACCATGTACCGTTCACTCCACGGCCGTAGCCAGTTTTCGTGAATGTTGTGCGCCTTACTAGTAGTTATTGGGAATATTTCTCTGAATCCTGGCGTTTCTCATTTTACGTGTAAGAAAAACACCCCAGATGCCCACCTGAGCTCCTGATATCATCCTGTCACATACACAAACAAATCCAGTGAAACGAATTGGCCAATGTGGCAGCCAAGGATGCTTGCAGTGCCGCGCGGGATTAGCCGAGCGGTCTAAGGCGCTGCAGTCACAGAGTGTGCGGCTGGTCTTGGCGGAGGTTCGAGTCCTCCCTCGGGCATAGGGGTGTGTGTGTTTGTCCTTAGGATAATTTAGCTTAAGTAGTGTGTAAGCTTAGGGACTGATGACCTTAGCAGTTAAGTCCCATAAGATTTCACACACACATGAACATTTTGATGCTTGAAGTGATAACCAGGTTATTCAGTATGACGTCCCTGTGCCGGCAATCAGTTCACTCTTGACATACAGAGTCACATCAAGAAGGGAACAAAAATGGCTGCAAGTGATGGATGATAAACTGCTGCTAGTCAAGTCAACAACTTTTGCGTACCTCCGTGCCGACACACACACACACACACACACACACACACACACACACACACACAGGAGATGAGATGCTTCTCACTGTTATGTGTTTAGTATAGGGTCCAATGGCTTCTTGCTCGAGTAAGACAATCCTCCAATGAGTGAGGATTCGCCAGTAGATCTGTCCTCTATTTTGGTTGAGAATCAGATGAACTCATTATAAAATTGTAAGATTATGTGAAATGCACGGACTAGCTCCTTAAAAAATTATGGAAAGTTTTAAATGCACTATCGCGGTGGATGGTTCATCCACGTTTGTTGCAAATGATCAGACAGTTATTTGTCCCCGTGTCGTTAGTTTGGAATTCTTTTTCTACAATCTGAGTTGAAACAAACCGTTAGAAAATTCACCAGATTTAATAGTTTTAAAATTTGAGCGACAGCGTGTACGTCTGTATGGACGTGAGTGAGATTGGATGAGAGTGACAGCAGTTTTAAGAAAGATTGTCTTTTGAAGTTTTTTGATGTATCACGCATCTCAGCGACATTCGTTTGAAGTTATTTTAGTGAATGCACTGGTAACCTCGCATTTACGGCGTATAAACTACACACACACACACACACACACACACACACACACACACAAACCACCAACAGTTTTGGTTCAAATGTAATGTATTCTACGAATTAAGTTCTAATGTAAGTAGTAGGTACAAGAACATTTGAATCTAACAAACTTTTGTATAATTCGTTTGTACGTCTTATGCATGAATTGTCCGATACTGCTGCCATTCATTTCCATTAGTTTGCCCATTTACCACCTCTACATGCTACTGACGTGAATAACGGAACGCTCTAATTGTACTTTACGGCTTGCGTTCATTCGAGAGCGAATCTGTAGCTTCACTAAAGCGGAAATACACTGCAAGTGATAGGGGCTGTTTGGTCGGCGTGTGTAGTGTATGTGGGAAGGTGGGAGGGGAGGGGCACTGGCGTGATTTACGCCCTGTCATCTGTCATGGAAATAACCTACTGGCATCCGCGGTTGACTAACATGGCGCTAAACCCAGAGGTAGCCAGTTTGAATCCCGGCGATGACACCAATTTTCATTACCGAAATTGCGCCGACAGCGTGGCTCGTGGAGGCGATGCACAGCTGCTGCACACCAGATAGGTCTTTACTGTTCTGGGATTTACCCAAAGCCGCTCCTCAGGGTCGTGAGAGGATGTCGTTTGTTTAGTTATTGGTAATGTAACTGCAACGATCGCAGTCTACTTATAATGGTGCGGTGGTCCTTGCGTTGCCTAAGAAGACAAGAGAATGTAGCCTGAACCGAATGTAGGTGACTTAACACACGTTTTACATTCAGAACTGTTTTTTAATCGTGCATTTCTTTCTTAATTGCACGTATATATTCGTCAAATATGTGTATATAGGGGCCACTGACGCATATACGTCACAAACATATTTTTTGTTGTTAGCCGACATGACCATTCAGTGCAGTAAGCGATCTATAAATTTGTACAGTAGTCTTCTTGTGAAAACCAATTTATTTACCAAGATCTCTATCTTAACACAATTACTGGATTACTAGTTTCGGCAATATATATTGCCATTTTCAGATTTATTTATTTATTTATCGTATGGCAAACATTGACAAGTACATAAAGTTAAATTTACATGTATATCTAATTAAGTATTTACATATACTTTAGTTTTACTTTTTGTCACGAATTGTATACACATTTTTAAATTGTGAAAATTAGTATCTTAATATTATTAATGACTACTTTGACTGAGATAATTGCAAGTTAAAAAAGGTAGATACATTTAATCATCGTTCAATACCTAAGATTGAAGTCAACTAACAGCAGAGGGAGTAGCATTAACAAAGTCACTACATGGTCCTGGATACTTCCTCTGAGGACAGTCTCTAACAATATGTAGAGCAGTTTGTTCTTGGAGCCCACAATCACAGGCTGGAGAATCTCGGAGTCCCCACTTGTGCATCATAGCGTTGCACCTGGAGTGGCCAGTTCTTATTCTGTTCAGCCTTGTCCACTTCCTTCTCTGCAGATGAAATCCTGGTAGGCTGGCAGTTGGGTGCCATATTTAGATCTGCAAAAAGAAAATATGACAAGGTTACAGGCTTACAGTCACATAAAAAATGTAGTAGGGCATACCTAACAGTTCAGTGATAAAAATTACATACCCATGTACCCGGGCTGTGGTAGTCAAATCATATGTACCACTATGCCATATTAAGGCTATATAACATGCTGCAAAAAAATATCTCTGGTAAAATTATGCTCATACGAACGGATAAAATCCAAAGTCAAAATACGTACACTACGACAGCACACTTGTTATGTTATTATAGTCCCTTCGACTTTTTATGTTATGTTTTTAGTTAAATTTTAACTATAGGTATTCATTATTATGCTTTGATTTTGGGTTGTTGTTGTTGTGGTCTTCAGTCCTGACACTGGTTTGATGCAGCTCTCCATGCTACTCTATCCTGTGCAAGCTTCTTCATCTCCCAGTACCTACTGCAACCTACATCCTTCTGAATCTGCTTAGTGTATTCATCCCTTGGTCTCCCTCTACGATTTTTACCCTCCATGCTGCCCTCCAATGCTAAATTTTTGATCCCTTGATGCCTCAGGACATGTCCTACCAACCGATCCCTTCTTCTAGTCAAGTTGTGCCACAAACTTCTCTTCTCCCCAATCCTGTTCAATACCTCCTCATTAGTTACGTGATCTACCCACCTTATCTTCAGCATTCTTCTGTAGCACCACATTTCGAAAGCTTCTTCTCTTCTTGTCCAAACTAGTTATCGTCTATGTTTCACTTCCATACATGGCTTCACTCCATACAAATACTTTCAGAAACGACTTCCTGACACTTAAATCTGTACTCGATGTTAACAAATTTCTCTTCTTGAGAAACGCTGTCCTTGCCATTGCCATTGCGGGTTGTATCTGTCCATATGAGCAAAATTTTGTGAGAGTTATTATTTTGCAGCATATTTTGTAGTTATACGGTGGCAGAGTGTTTTAAGTATTGTATGATGTACCACAGCCGGGTTTTATGGGTTTATGGATTTTTATCACTGAGTTGTTGTGTATGCCTTACTACATTTTTACGGGAATGTAAGCCTTTACTCCCGCCCTATATCCTTTTTATACATTTAAAGATGGCAATACATATTGCCGAAAGTAGTAATCCAGTAACTGTGTTAAGATACCCACCTTGGCAAATAAAGTGGTTTTCACCAGAAGAAGAGCTGAAGCCTAGTCTGCTGTGAAAAGCAACACTGCTTCTCCTGGCATAACATTATCATACTTGTTAGACGATGTTAAGTTAACTTTGTTTGTATATTATGACGATACCAATTTGACCTAATCATATTACAGCAACATAAGGCTTCATATGTTTTAATCAAGTGTTCATCACATTTGTATGATATTTGTTTATGATCGTTGACTGGAATTTTTAATATTTCTAGCAAATTGTGCCTAATAAATCGTAATGCGGCGCAGTGTGTTACAAGAGCTACCGAGTGGTTGGAATATTTCGGTTGCATCTTGTTCACTAGTTACGGTGTCATGATCCACTTGGAAATAGTGTCCTCGCTCTTCACTGGCTAAGCGAATCATGACCACACAGGGTAGCGAGGTTTTTCCATGGCTGTGGCTGATTGCAACGCTGGAAACAGAAGCTCTCTTGCCGTAGCTGGCGGCTGGGGTGAGAAGAGGGGGGTGGAAGCGCAATTGATGAGTGCCGTAGCGCGTACAGTAAGTCGCGATTAGCAAGAGTGTAAAACTGTTATATCTTTCCGAGATTTTATGTTAAATGTCAAAAATAGTTATTTCGAACATCGGTATTAATCACGCGATTACAAACTACGATCAGCATTATTATTCACGTGCTTCAAATACTGATTTATGTGAGTGAAATATTGTGTAGTAATATGTGCATAAACAGTGTTGCGGCAAGATTTGCAGCACTGAATAAAACATGGCATCCCTTAACTCGAATTGAAGGGCTATTTACTGACAAGCAGAACCTCATTTTGATATAATCGCAACAATTAGAACACCATAAATGGAGCCACGACCGAGTGTAACCGTCCGCAGCGACAGGAACACACATTTTAGAAGACATCACGTGAGCTTTAGAACTGTACGATATGTACTAATGTTGTACACATCAAATACAGCCGTCACATGTACGGTTAGTCTCTTACCGGAGGAACGACATTAAGAGCAGGGGTGTTGTGAAGTCTTTTCTTTTCCCTAGCGTTTACCCTGTCTAGTACAGGATCAACTTTATTTCATACTTCGTTACGAGACATAATCTTACATTAAAAGTTTAACACCATAAAACAAGTACTTCAGTAAGAATCTGTGCGTTTGTCTCGAGGCAACATAAATGACGGCTCGCAAAGATCCAGAATTTAGACATACGGTATTTGAGATTGAGAGCTCTCATCGACTTCCATCAACCCTTACACATAATTTCGAACCTTCTCGAAACGTTTACATGCTCATACCTCCACAAAATGATGAATGGATAAAAAGTTTATCGCTTATTGCATTTTCGCTGCTCACGTAGAAAAACATAATCATCAGGCATGACGTTTTAATGTACTACTTCTTTATTACTAACGATATTCGCAACACATTTCCCAGACAGTGTCCACATGTACAGCTGAATGTAAATGCAACATTATGTTATTATAAAACGCAAGTCATAAACATTCAGATGTGTGAAAAGCTATCGTTTGCTTGAAAATACGCGCTTTGAAACTGCAACATCACGCATGACATTGGAACGTCTTTACCACTGACTCTATTGATAGTACACTTTGCAGACTTTTTCTCGTCTACATGCATGAAGCAAATAATTAACACACAAATTCAATTGCAATCAGATGTTGTCTTAGACATAGGAGTCCTATTCTTTAAGGAATTGGGGATTTACTAGTTTTAACTGTATATGTATCGTACTCTGTAAGGTGAAATTCACGGACCAGACTAAACGAGTGTGATAAATCGCCAAAAATCACAACCAGGCTGGAAATTGGAGCAACACGCTCTCATTAATCCGCATGTGGATTCGATCTGGGTTTCGTTTACATTCCTGTCTCACTTTTAAGCTTTCACACTGTGTTACACTGCCCGACCTGGTCATTGATTGAAATTGAAGAAAAAAATTCTGAAAGTGTCAAATTTTCCAGGCGGGCCACAATTTTTATCAAGAACTTTTGGTCTTTACACCAATAGTTTTGGCTTAAAAAGCTATTTTCAAATATATTCTCAGAGAAATTTCCCTTAGGCTTGAAAAAGGCAGCAAACCCACATGTTGTACCATTTATGACGGTTTGCAATCTGTGGTGCAAAATCTCTCGCTCATAATGGCTTTCAAACAGTCAGAGCAAAAGCTGAGAGAGGCAGCACATTAGTTGTAGTGTAAATGGATGAATTTAGAAAATATTAATTTTTATATATCTAATTTAAAATATATTCCAATCTTTGGTGTGACGTCATAAGCGAGTGACTGCGAGTGAGATCGCTCTCCAAGTTTTCATCTATTTTTAGGTTTCAGATATATATTTTAACGGTTTTTGTGATAATATTTACTATATAAGTGACTTATTAGTGGTTTCTTCATTCACCTCTGCCTTTCTTGTGTCGTGACCTGATATTTGCGAGTGTTTCGTATCGAGCAACGTAACCTCTTACCTGTGTTTACATTCCGCGCTGACCAGTTGCAGCTGTAGCGGCGCATCGAAAGCTAAGTACTAATTAATTGTTTGTGTATAGTGGTTTATTTAGGAACTTTAGTAGTCTTCAACTGGAGTTTTTTGTGTTTTCTGGTGAAATAATTTCAGAAGAACCTTTTGGGAACAGTTTTCAGCTTCGTTACTGTGTCATTAGACGTTTGATTCTCTTTCTGGATTAGTCTTTTGTTTTATTCACATTTGTTGCTTATTAATACTGTTAATAATAGTAGTTACTTCCCTTGTAGAGTAAGTTTGTGTTTATTTTAGTCAGGTTTTTAACATCTTCTTTATTGTAGTAGCGGAACTTAGAAAAAGCAAAATTTTACCATGAGTGAGAAGTGTGGGCTTTGCCGTAGGTTCGTGAGTAGTGGATTGCGGTGTGAGACTTGTTCGAAGTATTTTCACTGGGGGAATGCAGTGAGGAAGCCAGTGGGCATTCTGGTGAGATCCTCTCCTGGAACTGCAGGTTATGTAGCAAGAGTAAGTTGATAGAGGAGCAGGAGCGTAAGATTTGTGCCCTTCAGGTGCAGTTGAAAAACGCACAGGAGGAGCTAGATAGGATGAGGAGGGAGAAGGGGGTTGGGGAATGGGAGCTGGCTGTTGGCAAGAGATCTGCTAGGAGAAGAAGATTTTCAGATATTTTTACTATTGGTGTTTACAATAGATATGACCAACTGTCAGAGTCTAGTGGAGAGGAATCTCTAGTAGCTGTAGATGTAGAAAGTATGCAGCAGACCTCAGTAGTTACGGTGGCTAGAACAGTTGCAAAGTCGAAGAGGAAGAAGAAGGTTCTGCTGTTAGGTAGTTCTCATGGCAGAGGTGTAGGCCAGCAGTTGCAGGAAGTGCTGGGGAGTGAGTACCGGGTCACCAACATTGTGAAGCCTAATGCAGGATTGGCTCAGGTGACTGTTAACATAGGGGGGTTATGTAGGGATTTTATTAAAGAGGATCAGGTAGTGATTGTGGGTGGGGCTGGTAACAGTATTGATAGGGATGGGGAGTATGACATAGATGGTGACCTGGAAAAGATAGCCACTCAGACTGGCAACACGAATGTGCATTTCGTGGAACTGTTTCAGCGTCACGATCGGCCTCATCTTAATACAGCCTTCAGGCGTAATAACACGAGACTTTGGGGTGCGCTGATGACAGAAAGCATGGGTCACATTTCAGCGGTGTCGGTGGAGTCTGTCACCAGGACGGGTTTCACTAGACATGGCCTGCACCTCAACAGGTATGGGAAGGGGAGGTTGGCAAAGCTTATAGGTGACAGCATAGGTGGGGTTGGTGGGATCACTCATGGGAAAATTCCTACAGTAGTGGGTGTTGGAGCTGCACGTTTTTTAGATTGAAGTCAGCTGATAGGTATTCCTGCTTAAGGGAAGTCTCTCTAACAAACGAACCACTTTTGACAAAGCTTAGGTATCCGAGTAATGAGGGAATTAGTATATTTCATCAAAATATACAAGGTATTGGAGATAAAGTTAGTGACCTGCTTATAGATGTTGACTCTGAAATTATTAGTATATCTGAACACTTCTTAAATAAGGAGATAATTCAGAGGCTTCCTTCACCAGGATACAGGTTGGCTGGCAGCTTTTCGAGGAGCTCTTTGCGGTGTGGGGGAGTAGCCATGTATGTGAAAAACTGCATCCCATTTGAGTCATTTGACGTTTCAAAGTACTGCACTGAAAAGGTGTTTGAATGTTGTGCAGGTGTGGTTAAATTTAACAGAGCTAAACTTCTAACTGTTGTTATTTATAGATCCCCAGACTCCGATTTCACAACATTTTTGCTAAAGCTAGAGGAGGTTCTTGGTTCACTTTATAGGAAATACAAAAAGTTAGTTATATGTGGTGACTTCAATATTAATTGTATAAGTGATTGTGCAAGGAAGAGGATGCTGGTAGACCTCCTTAATTCATACAATCTTATGCAAACCGTATTCTTTCCAACGAGAGTGCAAGGGAACAGTAGAACAACCATAGACAACATTTTTGTTCATTCCTCATTACTAGAAGGGCATTCTGTTAGCAAAAAGGTGAATGGCCTTTCAGATCATGATGCACAAATTTTAACTCTAAAAGATTTTTGTGCTGCAACACGTGTTAAATACAGTCATCAGCTGTTTAGGAAAGCTGATCCAGTTGCTGTAGAGACTATAAAATAAATAAAATAAAATAAAATAAAATAAAATAAAATATTAATTATTTTTTATCTGTATGATTGGCTCTCCTATGAGTCGTCAGGTTTTGATTATTCGGTATCAGACGCTTGACAATGGCTTTTTCGTAAAGGCAATGTTACTCGTAGTTGACCGTGAAATAAAACTGAAATAATCGGACTTCGTAATTAAATCGTTTCCAAAGACTGCTGCGGTAGGTGCGGACTCATAATCTAAATCTCAATATTACAATAATTTGCCAGCCATGCCAAAACGTCGTACAGAGGTGATTGTCTATTTTATAAATATAAATTCTTTACAGAATCGAGTGCCTAGTATGGTTGCAACTCGCAGTAATTTTCTATATCATGAAATATGGCGGTGTGCCAGAC
This sequence comes from Schistocerca piceifrons, assembly GCF_021461385.2. Taxonomy (NCBI): domain Eukaryota; kingdom Metazoa; phylum Arthropoda; class Insecta; order Orthoptera; family Acrididae; genus Schistocerca; species Schistocerca piceifrons. The sequence goes on from NC_060143.1 coordinate 553,562,371, forward strand.
AATAAACTAAAATACGTGCTTCTCGCACCACTTCAACGAGAGCTCTTCCTTTTTTTTTTTTAATCAAACATACGACTAACGAAAATGTACTTTTGTTTTATCAGCGACACAGCGCTGCAGTTGTGTGCCATAGGCTTTATTTATTTGTCACTGATTATTTATTTAATTAATATCTCGCGTTTCCGAGGAAACTCACGCTCGGCATGCAAATGTGCCTTTATATTGCCCCCTGAATTGCGAGGCGAAAGGACACACCTGCAGGCGAGCAATTCACCTAAAGGCACAAGAAAATCTAAGTTATCTACAACTATTTACATGACTTACATTATACTGTATATTATACACAAAATTTGAATGACGCGCGTGCGCCGAAAAAGTTCTTATGTTGGCAAAACAGAGTGCGCGCATGCGCAGAAGCGTCTGTGTAACTACGGCACTGCCGTTATTTCGTAAATTTAGATCACGCGGCACAGTATTGCAGTTCATATTGTTCGTGTGCGCGCGCATTTCTTAGTCGTTGCACAAAGAAAATATTCCACCAAGATTACATATGAAGACTACATTCTATGACAGGTAACTTAGTTTTAAAATTACAATATTTGTTATAATACAATACAACTTTAGATTGTTGAATGTTCTTAGTTACATAGCATTGCAATGAAATGCTTCAAAGAAAAATGTCCGTATTTTTCAGGTGCGTTGACCTATACACATGGTGTCGTTATCACAGTTCATATTCATCTGCTGCACAATAATTTTTTACAGGTTAGTATCGTCGTGGTAAAGTTTTTTTTTGATCACAGTAACATCGTTGTATAACAACGTGATTGATACATAAGCATGTCCATTTCCTATTTCCATTATAGTCGTTGTGATGCAGTTCGTTGTGACAAAAAGCATTGTTTATTACAGATCAGACGTGACCCGTCGAGTAATTGGTCCACGTGCAGTTCGTTTTTTTTTTTTTTTTTTTTACATTCCGTGGAAGCTTGGTTGCAGAACCTCGGACGGCACATAGCTGGCGTCGATCCTTGGACAGTCCAGGTAAGCGTGTCCGTCACATTTCGAGAACATTTCATTCCCTGAAGTTCCAACCAGAATTCTTCCACCCGTCGTGTTGTTCTCTGGACAGGCACTTTGTGTCCATTTAATCCAGTTAACATCTTGAAGTTGGGTACTGTAGTAATGTCACTAGACGATGCACGAATTATGCACTTCACATATTCAGTTTTTTTTTTTTTAAAATATAGCTCACCTAAATGTTCGTGGTTACTCATCGAAGAATTCGTTCATCGCGTTAACAAAGGTACGATGCATCATGAATGTCATTAACAGTTTCTTTCACATAGGTTTCTGCGTAGTTGCAGACTTAGTAATGTACGTTAATGTCCGTGAATAGTGGTTCACTACGCAATTTTTTTTTTTTTTTTTTTTTAAAAAAGTTTTTCACATTTTGGCACTCGTTATCGTTCAAATTTTCACACAGTAACAGTTACATTATACATCAGTTTAAAAAAAATAAGTAATTATACATACACACGTCACATATTTTCTTAGCATAAACATAATACAGTTGCACATAAACATGTTTACATCATCATTACATCGCTATAGGTTATTACATTGTGTCATATTTGATTTCATGAATTGCAGATATTTACATCCTCTTTAGCGGTTTTGCTGGGATATTATCGATGTTTTTTGTGATGTCATCTGAAATTAAGATAGGTTAGACACAACATTCATTACATCAGTAGGCAAGACCAGGCGTTTTCACTACTCAATAAATATTCAAAATAGTAAGAGAGAGAAAATGTTCGATTCCTCGCGTTTTGTGCGTGTGTGTAGTGTGTCTGTGTGGCCTTGACTACTGGTAGATGCTTTTCTTGCTGAGAGAAGTGCGTCTAATCTATTTCTCGAAGTAAAAGATCGCTTCACAGATGACGTCTGTCGGTTCGTCAGGTGTCATACCAAGTCAGTGGTACCTACAGTCACAAATGTTCCGTGAAAAATTTATATATCATTCACTGCTACGTAATCATAAATTTTACTTTAATATTCAGTCTTCTCGGTGGAACCGCGGCGTTGAAAGAAAAGTTCTTCTGTCTTCAACTGCGACTCTGGAACGCTGAAATGAAAATTTCTATACTACTTATTATCTGTGTTGTAGCAACAGAGTTTTTCGAGTTGCTTAGCAATATTTTGATGGGTATGACTTTTACATTATTCAGCATGAAATGCTCTAAGATCTCGGTGTGCGTATAGCCCAATAATTTTGTTAGTTCTAGGATGTTGTAACAGATACGCACCAGGATGCGGTATGTTAACAATTATATAAGGTCCTTCATATAGCAGACGCCACTTAGCATTGCGTCGTTTGAGTGCTACAGATTTACGATGAGTACGAAGTAGTACAAGCATTCCTACCTCGAATTTTTGTTTTCTTTTTATTATGTTTCTGTGATGTTTGTTTCGTATCTGTGCGTGATGTGTCAGTGTAGTCAATACTTCTTTTATTTTCTGTTCAGGTGTGATTTCCTTGTCTGACAACTTAGGTAATGGTTCTATCCACTGATCGTTCTGTTTGCAATTGAACATGATCTCGTTAGGTGTGTAATTCGTATCGTAAATATTTAAGTTCTTGTGTACGTCTTCGAAAAGACTTAGGTAGGACACCCAATTAGTATGTTTTGATGAAATATAGGTCCTCATGAATCGATTTAATTCTCGGAAAAGTCTCTCAGTCGCGTTACATTGTGGACTAAACCTCGAAATAAATATACTTTTAATGTTATTGTCCTTCAAGAAATTTCTCCATTTGTACCCAGAGTAGTATGCTGCATTATCTGACAGAATTGCTTTAGGTTTTCCCACGTGCGTCAGGTAATCACTTGAGAATCTTCGTATTATAGCATTTGCAGTGGCGGATTTTAAAGCATAAAGTTTTACGTGTTTAGAAAATATATCGTAAAAAGCTAAGATATATTTGACGCCTCCAGAGCTTGCTGGATGCGGTCCACTAATGTCAGTACACAGAATTTCCAGGGGTCTACCAGGTAAAATAGAATGTAAATCTGTTTTTGTGGATAAATTCTGAGGTTTTGATTTTTGACATATGACACATGTTTTTAGTTCCCTATAAATTTTTCTTCTCATATTGCTAAAATAACAGTATGTACTGAGCTTTGCCAAACACTTTTTCGTCCCATAATGACCCCAAACTAAGTGTGTGTGCCAAATTAGATTACGTTCAGACCCTTTGGGAATGCATACACACCAGTTAGTAGCATTTGGATGTCGGCGGTAAAATAGCACATCATTGTGTAACTTGTAATACTGAGTCAAAGGATGGTTGTGTTTTTCTACCAGTAATGTTATTATCTTATACCAGTGAGGATCAGATTTTTGTAATTCAGCCATGTTTCTGCACATATCAATATAATATTGGTGATACTGCTTGTCTTGCATTAAGAGAATCCTGTAGTCATTTATATTTTCTAAGTCACTGTTGGTATCATTCATACCTTGTGGAAGTCTAGACAAAGTGTCTGCAATGGTGTTGTCCTTACCTCTTATGTACTTAATTTCAAAAGAGTAGTTCTGAAGTGTAACTGCCCATCGTGATAGTCTAGGATGTACAAGTTTACAAGTTAACAAAAATGTCAGGGCCTGGTGATCGGTGTAAATTACCGTATGTTTTCCAAATAAATAATAATTGAATTTCTTGAATGCCCATACTATGGAAAGTGTTTCTAACTCAGTAGTGGAGTATGTACGCTCACATTCAGTTAGAGTGCGAGTCGCAAACCCAATAATTCTTATCTGTTCCTCCTCTTCATTCTTTACAACTTGAAATAAGCAACAGCCCAAGCCAGTACGTGAAGCGTCACAAGTCATACAAAAATCTAAATTGAAATCTGGATGGCTCAATATGTTAGCATTCACTAAAGCATGTTTAATTGTATTAAAGTCATTCTGGCACTGTTCCGACCAGATCCAAACTTGATTCCTTCTGAGTAGATTTAGCAGATGTTTACTGTTCAAAAGTGGTTGTGGCAAAAAACGTCTGAAAAATGAACATAGCCCAAGGAATGATTTTAACTGCTTTTTAGTTCGAGGGCTAGGAAAGTTTCTGATAGCATCTAATTTACTGGGATCCGGACGTATGCCCTGTGAATTAATGATATGTCCTAAATACTTTATCTCACTGCAACCAAATTTTGATTTTCTTAGGTTGGCTGTGACTCCAGCTTGTGCAAATTTTTCTAAAATTCTTTGAAGTGTGTCAACGTGTTCATTCCAGGATTGTGTAGCTATCAGTATATCATCTACATAGTGTGTGACTGTCTCAACTAAATCGTCGCCAAGCACGGTATCCAGGGCTGTAATGAATACCCCAGAGCTGACATTCAGTCCGAAGGGTAGAACACAAAACTGATAGGTTCGCCCCCCGAACATAAATGCAGTATATTTCCGAGAATCAGGAGTGATACCCACCTGCCAAAACGAATTAGCGAGATCTATTGTGGAAAAATATTTTGCATCTAGAAATTTCTGTAATTGCTCTTCTAAATTTTCAGGTTTTGTGTGAACCGGTAAAATTATTTCATTAATAGCTCGTGCGTCTAACATTAACCTAATGCCTCCATTTGATTTTTTGACAACAAGTAGAGGACTACAATAAGGTGAGGTGGATGGTTCAATGACCTTCCAGTCTAACATTTGTTTTAATTCTTGCCACACAGCAGGTCGTTGAGATAACGGTACGTTATATGTCTTATGGTAGAAGATCTTGTGAGGCTTAACTTCAATCTTGTACACATACGTGTTGATAACACCTAATCGTTTGGTAAAAACTTGTAAATATTTGGATAACACTTCCTGTAGTTTTATACGTTCATGTACACTGAGAGCTGTAGCTTCACTTATGATCAAGCAATGTTTTCAAGTCCATTAGCTCTCTGTCAGATGAGTGTGTTTGCATGTCTTGAATGTCTTTGTCAAGTACTAACTGTACCTTGTACCCTGTACAGTGTTTGTCATGCTTTAGAGTTCTCCTGTCCAAATCAATAATAATTACACTGCCTTTATCATTTAAAATACATTTACCTTTGGAGAAGTCTATAATGCAGTCCTTCTCGCTCATAATATCTATTCCTAATATGCAATTTGTCACAAGGTTTTGTACAACCAGGAATGGCCATTGTACGGTTCCATTACCTATTTTAACGTTTACAAAAACTTGCTTCGTAACCCTACATGACTTATTACCTAGTGCAGTAGTTATTTTACAGTTTTGGGCAGGAAACTCAGGCACAGGTTCCAATTCACACATCTTTTTATAGAAATTAAAAGACAAAACGCTCACAGCTGCACCTGTATCTAGGATAATAGTAGTTGGAATCCCACCTACTACACCAGTAGTGGATGCTAAAACAATTTCATTTGTGTTTAAACGACATTGTGTACTGTCTTGTAAAAGTTCATCTGATATATTGTCATTGTGGTTGTATCTTATAAATAAAACAGGTAGTTTTTGTTTAGAATTACTCGGCATATCATTATTCTGTTGTTCAAGTGTGGTGTCAAATAACTGATTAACATTGAAGCCGCCCCCCAAGGATTCTTCAGCCACGACCTGGGGCAAAGTAGTGACTGTTTCTAGTTTGTTGGATTAGCATTTGTACTAGGTACTGACACAGATTGAGGTTGTGCATCAGGTGTCATTTCTATTATATTCACATTCGGATATTGCCTATTATGATCTCCAAACTTTTGCGGTTGTTGTTGCTGTTGCGCATTATAACTTACCTGTCGGTCGTAAGGTATGCTCCAATTTTGACCTGGTGGCTGCTGTGGTAAAGCAGAGTTTGAATGAAAGTACTGATCGTTACGAGTCCAACCTTGATGCTGTCTTGGCTCGTAGTTATTATTATTTCTATTTCTGTTTGTGTTTTTGTTATTACCTTTGTATCCGTTGTTACCGTTGCAGTTATTACCGCGGTGCCTTTTGTATGGATTGCCGCATGAAATGTTATTACTGTTGTAACTATTGTTCGTATTGGAATACGCGTGTTGATTTTGATTTCCGTACTGAGACGGCATGTGAGTTTGCTGTTTTTGTTGTACCGCGTATCCAACTGTGGGCGCGCCAGAATTGTGTTGGCAAGCCTGCATGTTTTGCATACCACTAGTGTAAACATTGTGGCTGCTGTTTTGCCGCGCGAAGCGCTGATCTTCAAGTAACATGTCAACCGAATCTAAAGCTGTTAAAAAATAATCTGAATCGTCATCCGGGATATGTAGAAGTTTTTCCTTAATGTTGAAAGGCAATTTGGCCTTCAACGCTCGGAGTATATCACGCGTTGCGACTGGTTCGTCTAAAAAATGTCCCATGTTCAAGTATTTTTCAAAATATCTGCATAAGTTACCATTTTTACTGTTAAAAGTTTCAGGTTCTAAAATTTGTCTCCTGAGTCGCTCCTGGACGGATTGCGACCAGAATTTGTTCAGAAAGGCACGCTCAAACTCACTGTACGTGGTACATACGTCAGCTTGACTGTATGCCCAGACAGCTGCATCGCCTTGGATGTAACCGACAATATATGAAATCTTTTTCCGGTCACTCCAAGTGCGTGGAAATGCGTTACTAAAAGATTTAAGAAAAATCACCGGATGAATGGTTCGTTTCTCTGGGATAAAAGCCTGAAATTGCCTGTGTTTTATTAAGCTTTCGTCTTCCTTTGCATTATGATATGGATTTGTTCCACTGTAATTACTGCAATGCTCAGCTGGCGAGTAATTACGATAATGTTGCTGTGGTTTACCATGATAATAGCTTGTGTTTGTGGTTGCACGTCGTGGTATGTGTTGTAGTCGTGGTGTGTTTTGTTCTTGTGTGTTTGTGGTGTGCGGTATGTGTGCGTCATACTCGAATGTATATTGGTTTCTGAACTGTACATTTTGACTGATATTTTCGTTACATTCAGACTGTGGTTGATCGGTGAATTGTCTCATGGGTGCAGTGACGGATTGTACTGCGTCACTAATCAGCTGTTTGTTATTAGTGATGTATTCCGCTACGGAGTCGTGCACAATTGTTGGTAAATTTTCACGTATGCATCTATCAAAATGTTTGTCTTTGTTCTCTACCCAATCATGAAATTCTTTATTAATATTTTGAAAATGAGCTGTGGCATCAGATTGTAAGATGTCAGTCAGGTGTTGTTCAACATCGTCAAATTTATTCTGCACGTCAGTAATTCGTTTTTCAAGGTTGTCGTGTACTGAAGGATATGTTTGAATTTGTTCAGTAAGAGCTTCACACGTGACATCAAGGTTTTTTAATTGTTTCTGTAAAAGTGCTACGTCATTTGTAGTCTTTTCTTGTCTCGTATTAAGCTTGGAAAATTTCGTACTGAGTTCAGTCATCTGTTCGGTCAGTGTGGCGTCTATAAGTTCCACACGTTTACACAAAGTGTCATTACATGCCTTGATTGCTATGAGATCAGATTTAATTTCGTCATTTTGTGTCTTTAACTGTTCATTTTGTGTCTTTAAGGTTGCCATGTTTTCCGCGTTCTGCATCCTTAAGGTTGCCATATTTTCTGCGTTTTGTTTCATTAGCATTTGTAACATGTTGGCAATGTTTACTGGTTGCAAGGTCTCTGCCCCCGCCGCGTCATTAGACGTGACGTCATGTATTAACATGGGCTCTGACTGAGACTTTGAAATTTTTGTGGTGGACGGCCTATTGTCAAAATTTCCGTTGACACTTGCGTCAATATTTGATGTATCGTCACTACCGGTTGCTGTCGTAAAGTCATTTTCTAACATTTGTCTCTCGTCCGAGTCGGATTGCGTCTGAATAGTACGTCTTTGCTGTTCCATTTTTGCGTATTGTTTTCTAGTTATGACCATGCCATACGTGATATATATGTCAAGAAATTAATGTTTGACACTGGTTTTAAAATAAAATGCAGTTGAGCATGAATCGCTCGTAGCAACAATGGCTGTCTGTTAATTTAAAAATATAAACTGAATTTGAGATTATTGGTAATGGCTGCTGGCCATGTTACATGATATCGTACAGAAGTCGGCCATATTGTACACTCGTGTATTGGTATTGTTGCATACGTTATTGTTTAAGGAAAAATACTGAGAATGGAATTTATCACTGAAACTGTTATGCGGAAAAGAAACACTACAGAATTTTACTGAAAAGCTAATACACTGAATTATACGTCTGGTCAAGCCTGCTAATGCAAAGATGCTGCGTCTTACCTTATTTTGCTGGAAGCTTCTTTGCGTCTTCCCGCAAAATTTTATAATTGGCAAATATCTTCTGATTTTTTTTTATTTCTCATATAGTCAAGTCCAGGACCAGAAGGTTGATTTTTCATATGAAACAAAGAGAACAATGTAACAAATGACAAAATAACAAGTCCGACACGCAGTCGCCAATATAAAATAAATAAAATAAAATAAAATAAAATAAAATAAAATATTAATTATTTTTTATCTGTATGATTGGCTCTCCTATGAGTCGTCAGGTTTTGATTATTCGGTATCAGACGCTTGACAATGGCTTTTTCGTAAAGGCAATGTTACTCGTAGTTGACCGTGAAATAAAACTGAAATAATCGGACTTCGTAATTAAATCGTTTCCAAAGACTGCTGCGGTAGGTGCGGACTCATAATCTAAATCTCAATATTACAATAATTTGCCAGCCATGCCAAAACGTCGTACAGAGGTGATTGTCTATTTTATAAATATAAATTCTTTACAGAATCGAGTGCCTAGTATGGTTGCAACTCGCAGTAATTTTCTATATCATGAAATATGGCGGTGTGCCAGACAATAAACTAAAATACGTGCTTCTCGCACCACTTCAACGAGAGCTCTTCCTTTTTTTTTTTTAATCAAACATACGACTAACGAAAATGTACTTTTGTTTTATCAGCGACACAGCGCTGCAGTTGTGTGCCATAGGCTTTATTTATTTGTCACTGATTATTTATTTAATTAATATCTCGCGTTTCCGAGGAAACTCACGCTCGGCATGCAAATGTGCCTTTATAAGACCTTTGTAAACCTTATCAAGGAACAAGAGTGGCAAGATGTTTATAGCGCTGATACAGTAGACGATAAATATAATGCTTTTCTCAAGACTTTTCTCGTGCTCTTTGAAAGTTGCTTTCCGTTAGAACGTTCAAAACAGGGTACTAGCCCAAACAGGCAGCCTGGGTGGCTGACTAGAGGGATAAGAATATCTTGTAGAACAAAGTGCCAATTATATCAAAACGTTAGAAACAGTCAAAATCTAAGTGCAGCAGCCCATTACAAACAGTATTGTAAGGTGCTTAAAAATGTTATTAGGAAGGCAAAAAGTATGTGGTATGCAGATAGAACAGCTAAGTCTCAGGATAAAATTAAAACCATGTGGTCAGTCGTAAAGGAAGTGGCTGGTCTGCAGAGGCAGGTCGAGGATATAGAATCAGTGCATAGTGGGAATGTCCGTGTTACTGATAAGTCGCATATATGTACAGTATTTAATAATCACTTTCCGAATATAGCAGGTGAACGAAATAGAAACCTAATCCCAACAGGGAATCATATAGCGCTCTTAGAAAAAAGTATTCCGAAACTGTTACCTGAAATGCTCCTCCATGATACTGACAAGAGGGAGATTGAGTTAATAATTAAATCACTAAAGACCAAGAACTCTCATGGATATGACGGGGTATCTAGCAGAATACTGAAGTATTGTTCTATGTATATTAGCCCAGTACTTAGCCATATCTGTAACTTTTCCTTTAGGAGTGGTCGGTTTCCTGACCGATTAAAGTACTCGGTAGTGAAGCCACTTTATAAAAAGGGAGATAGGGATAATGTTGACAATTTTAGACCTATTTCTATGCCATCGGTGTTTGCTAAAGTTATCGAGAAGGTTGTATATACAAGGTTACTGGAGCTTTTAAATTCACATAATTTGCTGTCAAATGTTCAGTTCGGTTTTAGAAATGGTTTAACAACTGAGAATGCTATATTCTCTTTTCTCTGTGAGGATTTGGACGGATTAAATAAAAGGTTGCGAGCGCTAGATGTTTTCTTTGATTTAACAAAGGCTTTTTACTGCGTTGACCACAAAATGTTACTGCAGAAGTTGGACCATTATGGGGTAAGGGGAGTAGCTTACAATTGGTTCGCCTCTTACTTTAAGAACAGAAAGCAGAAGGTAATTCTCCGCAATACTGAGAGTGGTAGTGATGTTCAGTCCCAATGGGGCACTTTTAAGTGGGGCGTTCCCCAAGGGTCGGTGCTGGGGCCACTGCTGTTTCTTATTTATATAAATGATATGCCTTCTAGTATTACAGGTGATTAAAAATATTTCTGTTTGCTGATGACACCAGCTTGGTAGTGAAGGATCTTGTGTGTAATATTGAAACATTATCAAATAATGTAGTTCATGAAATAAGTTCGTGGCTTGTGGAAAATAATTTGGTGCTAAATCACAGTAAGACTCAGTTTTTACAGTTTCTAACTCACAATTCTACAAGAACCGATATTTTGATCAGACAGAATGGGCATATTATAAGCGAGACAGAACAGTTCAAGTTCCTAGGCGTTCCGATAGATAGTAAGCTGTTGTGGAAAGCCCATGTTCAGGATCTTGATCAGAAACTAAATGCTGCGTTATTCACCATTAGAACAGTATCTGAAATAAGTGACACTTCAACATAAAAAGTAGTCTACTTCGCATATTTTCATACGCTTATGTCGTATGGTATTATTTTTTGGGGTAATTCTTCTGATTCAAAAAGGGTATTTTTGGCTCAAAAACGAGCTGTTCGAGCTATATGTGGTGTAAGTTCGAGAACCTCTTGTCGACCCCTATTCAATAGTCTGGGAATTCTGACATTGCCCTCACAGTATATATTTTCTTTAATGTCGTTTGTTGTTAGCAATATTAGCCTATTCCCAAGAGTTAGCAGCTTCACTCAGTTAATACTAGGCAGAGATCCAATCTGCATGTGGAATGCACTTCCTTGACTCTTGTGCAGAAAGGAGTGCAGTATTCTGCTGCATCCATTTTCAATAAGCTACCACAAGAACTCAAAAATCTTAGCAGTAGCCCAAACACTTTTAAGTCTAAACTGAAGAGTTTCCTCATGGCTTACTCCTTCTATTCTGTCGAGGAGCTCCTGGAAGAGCTAGAAAATTAAGCAAATTCCAGTGTTACATTGTTGATTTTCTTTATTTAAATTTATGACTTGTCACCTGAATATGTTTTTTTATATTTCATTTTATCTGTTTCTAATATCGTGTTATAATTTCATGTATTGACTCGTTCCATGACCATGGAGACTTCTCCTTAATTTGGTCTCACGGAACAATAAATAAATAAAAATAAAAATACAAACTGAAGGCACAAATCACGAAAACAATTTGAAATGTAATTTTCTTGGACACTCAAAAATGGATTTTAAGGGGAATCTAGTTATTTAACTAGGAGAAATTTGAATAAATACTTCCTAAATGGAAAACGACTTCATGCAACAGGGAAAGAGCTTTTTACGAATTGTAAACAGTTGTTCATTTCTCGTGCGTACTCTACCTTTCGTATTAGTCAGAGACGTCACGTTAACTGCAGTTCAGAAAATCAAATAACTGTCGAAGTGAGCACAGCCTGTGAACCCTGGTCAGCTCGTTTATCTTGGGATTTGTGAACGCGTGAACCACAGGGTAACATAACAGTCGCGACACACCATCTCGTTTTGTTACTCCATGCGATAGCAGCGCCCCAACCGGCCAGCAAGCCACGCTTCTGGATAAGACATCAGATGAGTGCGAATACTAACGGTCATATTGATTTGTACAAAGTTCTTACAATAGGGAGTGTATGCAGTGCCAAAAAAAATCAACAATAACCAAGAAATTACAACAATTTGTGATTATTTAGTTTCCTAAGGACCCTGGAAGATACCAAACTGTACATTACACGATAGCTTATTTATGATTCTCTTGTAATGTACAGACATTTACTGAATAATGTCGTTTTCCTCTATTAACAAAAAATTACTAGTAAACACCAGAAGACATGACCACGAAACGGCGCATTACGGGATAGCTTATTTATGGTTCTCTTGTAACGTACAGACAATTACTGAATAATATCGTTTTCTTTTACTAACAAAAAATTGCTAGTAAAAATCAGAAGACTTGACCTTTTGCAGAAAGACGTCGTATATCCATCCAACAAAGTTTTGTTCGCTACACTTTTAACCAAATCATTGACGTGGAACATAGGAAATCTATATGGAATTTAATACCAATATTATTTAACGTGTGAAATGAACCACGACAACTGTAGTTTAAAAGAAAACCACGACGATCTAAAAATAATTCGTAAAAAGCGATAAAACTGTTTTCCAACACATGAGAAACCAATTCCACAATTGTTGCTAAATCTGAGCAACAAACGGCAAGAATATTCAACACATTCTCTTTTGAAGCAAAAGTAATTACATTTACAAAAATATACGTGTATTAGAAAGTTGAGTGAAGTTGGTCGAATCAGTGGATTCCATAAAAAAATTTTAAGTCTCGTGGAAAGTGCCTATGATAATAGCAACAGACAACGACAGAAATATATGCTTCTCACGCCTGAAATGTGTTTATATTCTCTTACTTTCAGTGCAATAAGCTGGAAATATAGACAAATTCGAAAATATTTCTTCATGGATGAGTTGTAGCTTATGTCACTGAATCTCTGTGATTCGGCTGTTTTCACATTATTTCACGATAATTCATGTCTCTTGATAACTTATTAACGCATGCAACGCAAAAATATAACAACTATTCCGTTAATCAGGTAGAAAATAATTAAAAGCAAACGTTCTCTTACGACGCGTGTGAGAGTCTGCTTTCTGACCATTTGGAGCGCTAGTATCGCTCCAGCTGTCGAACGGTAGCAACTTCGGCACCAGAGAGTGTCATGACACTGTAATTATTAGAATGTGGTGTAAACTAAGGACAGCAGGACATACATTCGTGGAGACACACTCATGGTCACACTAGTGTGGGAGACGCTGCCTGCGATAGATAATGTTATCGCTGCTAGAGTACTTGCGTGGTATGTACATTTGCCTCGCTGATCTCGCGATGATTGGCCTTGCGTTATTTTTGTCATTGCTGATCTCCTCTTCGTATAATTATGTGAATTACAATCCAGAAAATGACTAACGAAACTGATAATTGTAACATTTTCTTGATTGGAGCTTCTTCAAAGCCCACGCAGCTCTCAGTAACTGGTCAGTTTTAATAATGCCTTGTATTCGTTCATTACATAATAATTTGGCCTTGTAATGCATCGTTGTGATATGTTCGGTATATACAATGTTTCTTAAATTAGCGTGCTAAAACGCTGTTTGGAGTTTTCTTTCATGTTCCATTGTGAGAATTCACATGCAGTTTCTGCGGTCAGTTCTTGGTCGCGTATTTCGTAACTGTTTAGAAATTTGTTACGATGTAATGTGTGATACGCTTAAAACTTCCAGGTGGGGAAATTGGTAATTTCGAGATTTTCTGTACCACGTGGTGGCTAGTGAACAACAAGTCCTTTGTCTTACCAGGTAGTAGTTAACGAGTCCAGAATAGATCTGGCTTCTACAAAATTGGGATGATTTTTCGCACTACGTAGGCGTTAGTTATGTGAGTCAGTTTTAGGTGCATTTGCTTAGTTACCCGTGGAACATCATAGTCATGTTGGCGAGTACGTATGTAGAATACTACAGAATGCCTGGAAGGTCGATTTATGGAAATACCTGCACATATATCTCGTGTATTTTGTTAGTCATGTTATTTCCAAACATGTATACAAAAGCAGACTTCGTGAGTTTATTTGTAGAAGGAGGTGTCCTTTGTACGCGAATGCAATGTCCTCGGGTGCACTATAAGCAAATTGTGATAAACGTATGTGCACATAGCTGAAAGTAATTCGAATACGAATTTGTTTCGTCTGACTAATGCCCTCATATTTTCCTCTTCTTGTGTGTTATTGAGCGGTACTGATGATTTTCTTCGCACTTATTAGCCACATGGCACCTAGGTGTGTACCTTCGGTAATTTTTTGTTAAAACGGACCTTCTGTCTGAAGATTAAACTTTTACTTTAGTACAAGAATTAGGAAAATATTCAGATTAAGAATGCAAAAGTATGGCAACGTCGTGGTCACTACCAAGCTAGTCCATTGCACAGTTACTGGCAACAATCATTTCAGAGCATCGCTTTTCTGACAGCTAATGATCCAGTGTGCAGTGCGCTGTAAACAAGATTACAGGTAGGCGCCTTTTGCCCGCTTACTCCATAGGGCTACTAGGGTGTTTAAAGTGTGGTTTTAAAGTGTGGTTGGATACAGAAAAACAGAGCAGATGATATGGTTGTCTTCATGTAGTCAGAAACATTGTCCGGTTTGCTTGTTTTTAAATAGTAGTAAGTAAGTTCCTTTGTAACTTCCTGGCAGATCAAAACTGTGTGGCGGACCGAGACTCGAACTCGGGACCTTTGCCTTTCGCGGGCAAGTGCTCTACAATCTGAGCTACCCACGCACGACTCTCGCCCCGTCCTCACAGCTTAACTTCTGACAGTGCCTCGTCTCCTACCTTCCAAACTCATTCTGGAAACATCGCCCAGGCTGTGGCTAAGCCATGTCTCCGCAGTATCCTTTATTCCAGGAGTGCTAGTACTGCAAGGTTCGCAGAAGAGGTTATGTAAAGTTCGGAAGGTAGGAGACGAGGTACTGGCAGAAGTGAAGCTGTGAGGAGTGGGCGTGAGTCGTGCTTGGGTAGCTCAGATGGTAGAGCACTTGCCTGCGAAAGGCAAAGGTCCCGAGTTCAAGTCTCGGTGCGGCACACAGTTTTGATCTGCCAGGAAGTTTCATATCAGCAGACGCTCCGCTGCAGAGTGAAAAATCTCATTCTAGTTCCTTTGTGTTTAATTATTCAGTCTTAATACGAGGCAATATAGATCACAAGTCAAATGTTCTTTTGTATTCGGTGTCAGTCACTTGTGCTTCTGCAGTCATTGCAGTCCTTATATATAATTCATAGTAAATCTATTGCAGTCATTCACTCCCATAACATCGCTCCGTTAAATTATCCATTAATAATTTGCACATCTCAGTATCAATATATAGTGTTCGTTTCTACAAACATAATAGGCATCTCTCATATAGATTGTGGCTCACGAGAATGCATATTTCTTCCGCAGAGTTGCTAGCACCGTTCCTGTTGTCGGGAGTGGTGAACAAACAGTGAATTTCAGACTCTGCAGTTTTTCAGGGCTAGGGCGTTTATCTGCTACAAATGAGAGTAATTTGTTTCAGAGGCACTTTTATGGCGGTGGTCTGTTGCCTTCCAGCCTGCTGTCTGTTTATCTTTCCTCTAATTACAGCAGATACGGTGCGCAATACCGCCAGGGCGCGGTTTTATGCGAATGCACGAAAGCCTGATAATCGCCACGCCGAAGCACGTATTTTTAGAGAAGCTGCCGGAGTTTTTTAAGAAACGATCACTGATGATGCTGGCCTCGCTAACATAATTAGAAAAAAGTCTGACTTTACAGTAAGTGAACTGTCAATATGCACTCGCTTTCCAGGGAAAATGTGTGTATTCGTTGGCTATCTTCCAGCGATATCTAAAGAGAACCGCCGGCAGAAACGAGTTCGTTTTTCCTTATTACAGGGGGAATTAACTGAATTCTGATAGCATTCGTGATTTGGAAATAAACGCATCGGCATATGCCTGTTCCAGGCACGTCAAAGGCTTAGATTGGAAATATCACGCATCAAATATAGCGCGTATTGCCAGTCGTCACGCATGGATTCCCACAAAGCCGTTTGAGCAATGAATGCATTGTTTGCGGCAACGTGAACAACTGTTCCTTGCAAGCGCCAGAATTTTCAACTCCTCAGCAGGCGGGAAAAGCTGGGAGATAATGACCGCTAGTTTCATTATACACTTGTAATAGTTTCTACAGGAAGAATCAGAAAAGAATGGTAGTTAACTAAACTGCAGAGCTGACATTCGCCATGTGTACGCGAGAAAGTGGGGAGCAATCTTTGTCGTAGAGTTCTCTTCGCAGTGGCTTACGTTCACATATTGCTCGCAAAACTACATGTCAGAGCACACCTAAGAAGAAGGACCGTACAGATATGACGGAAGGAAAAGTAACTTGGACTTCGAGAATGCCACAATGTAATCTTTACTAGCACACTGGCTTGAATGTTAGTCGCAAGTTTGTGGCATTATTAAGATTTCAAACAGTGGACTTCGGAAAAAGACGCTTCAGAAGTATGGTACGCCGATCAGTTCCTCGCTGCATCGCATGTACAACTGGAAAATGCCACTTCCTGTGCAAAGTACCCTGTCTGCGCACCAGTTCATTGACAGAATGACACCTTCCCGTCGAATAAATAAAAGAAATAATGATAGAACTTAATGCGTTCAGACGATAACCTTCCCGTCTAGAATAAAATAATTTAACTTACTTTCCGTCTAATGAAAGAAAGAAAGATAATTGAACTTTCCTGTCTGGAATTGCTTCTGACAACGTGTCTGATCTGATAGTCTATAGCGTACACAGTGTTGTACGCCTTGTGCCTTTATTGGTAACAATATTAATGTGACAAATCAAAAGAAGGTTATTTCGACGCGAACAGAAAAGCTTACGCCGTAGCCCTTAGTATTGGTTGTCTATGCAGTGAACCTGAAAACATACATATATATTTTCCTTACCTTTTATTTTACAGGGTCGCCTCTGGATGACGTCGTCTGACTGCATGTCTGAATATACTCGCTCTGATCTATTGTTGATAATTATTTGGATTGGCATTCATTTACTAGCGTAGCAAATATGTGAGCTAAAACTGTACTTCTTATTCATTTTCTTTTTCGATTGAAGTTACTGATGCAAAATTCAATGTCATTATTAAATAAAAAAATTGAGAAAACTCAACAAAAGTTTAATCTTGTGGTTACTGCGTTCAAAGAAAAATAATACGATGTTGACTGAGATAAACTGATCTATTCTGAAAATGATAGAATATAAATATTTAATTCTTTATAATGATTCAATTTATAAAACTTAAGTTTGGTGATCGTCTACACAAAACAGGTTAAAAACGTAACAACGAACTTACAATATGCAGTTGGCGCTTAAATACCTTTGATGTCTGCATGACGTCGATTTTTAATAATTCATGAATAATTACCAATTATATAATTATAGTATTCTTCAAGTGATATATAGTTGGTGGCGAACAGGCACACCGCTCTGTCTCTAAACACAACTTCACTACACAAAGGTTGACTCAAGAGTGTTCTATCGACAATTCTGCGCGCTTCTCGCCATGCTGGCTCTCCCGCCAACAAAGAGCTTGGTGTGGATACTTCACTGTCACCATCGATATGCAAAGAACTTAAATAAATTTTACAAAACTTTTCTTATAAACTATAATTGTCATTTACATATTTCTTAACTTATAAGCATTTTTCATCTGTTTATTACTTTGATTTATTTTAAGTTTTGGCCTGGTTGATTTTCTAGTGACGTATTTCAAGAAGACAGTGGTACGTGGCTTTTTCTCCGTGAATTCGGTACTGCAGTTCATCTCTGACTGATGAGTAGTGTTCTACGTACAAAATGCGAGAACTTATAAGATCGCTTTCTAAAGCTATTAAAACTAACGTGCCTCGATAGTACGCTGCGTCATGGTGGCCATCGAAATTGATATCGGCTTGTCAGCTAGAAGTTTGTTTCTAGAAATAGATGCCGTGGGTTGCAATTATCGTTTTAATCAATATTCGAGGAAACTAGTTCAATGTTGTGGCCTCTCGCGTCCGTCGGTCGTCGTAATTTAATGTATATATTATTATTGTTATTATTATTTTTTGATTGTTGCCGACTTACGTGGTGGGCCTTAATAAAAATGATATTTAAGTTGAACAATGTAATAAACTTTTCATATAAATTTCCTCGGCTAGTCAGTTGACGTTAAAGCAAAAGATCTTTAGTTATTAATTACAATTGCGGCCCACACACGCGCGAGAGTATTTTCTTACCTCCGTTAACCATTGTATTGTAGTCAGAGTCCTGGCTCTGGGTCTCGGCTATGCTACTGAAAATAAGAATCTTAAAGCTAAGTATTTCTGCAACTTCGTGCGGCTGTGGAGAAAAATTAATATTATGCTAATAGCGGGCGAGTTTTCCGCTTCCGCTAATTTTTCATAAGTTAATATCGCCACGTAATGGCGTCGTTGGCTGCATCGGCCGCTGCGATTGTTGAGCTGTAAATTACTTGAATGCAGGTTAATTCAAGGAAGGCGGACATGAAATCGGGATCACCTCTTACAAATTAAAAGTGCACAATAAATTTAAATCAGTATATTATATGCTTAACTCATACAAATATGCTTACATTCGTCAGCACACGCAAGATGTCCCTCTAGACACATTCAAGACAAGCGAAGAAGTAAGGTCGACTAAAAAATTAACAAAAGAGTGTAACTGGGCGTCTCTTTAGATCATTCTGTCATAAATTATTTCTTTGCAATCTAAACCTACACAGAGAAATTATTATTTTACGGCTACATGAAAAAAAAATCTCTTACAAATTATGAATGTCTTCTTTATAAATATTGTCTTTTCGTAATATGGCACTGGGGACGCTATATTGCCCCCCGAAATGTTTATGTCATAAAAAATGTTCGTGTTTTTTGACATAAATATTTCCACTTTCATGTCCACAGTGTCCACACGCAGAGTTTTCTTTCATAGTCTATATATGTCACATCGTATGTTGTAATTACTGAGGTGTGTTGTCCACAAAGTGTAATACAGATGAGGTTCAAGGTATACAACCACGAGTTAGTCCGGAATATTTGAAGTCCCAGGGGTGTCAACTGTTCGCTCCCCATTTGGCGCGGCCGTAGGGAAACCTGGGGAAAACCTCGGCGGAGCGACAGACTAACTGCTTTGGTCACTTTCACTTAATTGTTTCTGGAATGTCATTGGAGTACAGGATGTGCCTACAAATATTTTTGTTGCACTATGCAAAAAATGAGGTCATTAAACAATTGATTGCGGTGTCGTTGATGATCTACGCCGCGACGTTTGGCTCGCGACGGCGTCGGTTGGTGTGTTCGGTGCTCGGCGTTCGCGGCGGCTGCGGAGAGGTCAACGCCCGCTCGACGCCAGCGTGTGTCTCGCCGTCGCGGAACGTCAGAATCAGCTGATCGGCTGCACCGTTGGCGATGCGCTTCTGTCTCGGCCGGGCGTGGCGGAGTAGGATGATATCCGCCCCCCGCTCTTGTTGGCAGGAGTCAGCTCTGCTACGCATCTCCGACGTAGTACATGAAACACACACACAACCAACGTAATATTTGTTTCCCGCTGCAGATGGTTACGCTAGTGGGAAAGGAGCATTTATTAGTGCGGCAGTTGTTGTTAAGTTTTCGCCAGTTTCCGAGTGTCAAGCTAGCACTGTCTTGCAGAAAACATGACATGGACCTTCTCCCGTGAATGCAGTTTTGATGCAATACTATTTCCATTACACGTCAGTTTTTGTCTTGATAAAATTATTTATGTTTTCGCCGCACTCGCAGGCACTGGTGAGTGTCCCAATACGAGCTTAGCACAAACATTCGCCGTTTCTGCGGTCGCTGTTTTGCAACAGTCCACGCATCGCATTCCAATCTCGCATTATTGTGCTCACTGAAACTACAGTCTGTCCCAAAAATATTGACGGTGGGTTCACTTCACGTTAACAGTTCACATTTATAAGCAAATTCACAGTTTTTCGTGCGTAATATTGGCGTTTGGCGTCCTCACCGCGTTCAATACTAGCACTTCACTGTCCATATCACAGTTTCACCTTCACAGTTTTTCACACTGTTTAAAGTAACTGTTTCGATTAGTTCACAAACACTAATGTATTTCATTCAGTCTGAACTGGATTTTGGCTTGTGCTGGATTTTACCAGTCTCTCGCACTACTTGTCTCTTTTCCTTTTCCACTTAGAGTCGTACTTGCCTTCAGATTTTTTGACCATACAATTGTATTTCCGTCTCATCTGAGGTAAGTCCCCATGTCATGTCTGCCCACTCATTGCGTACTTGCTCTCCAGAGCCAGGCTCGACTTTACAAAACTTTGCCTCTCGCATTATTGTACACATTTTATAATCTAGGCCTAGCGTGCAAGTTCCTAGATTAGTGTTAGATTTGTGACTTTTGTTTACACTACAAATTCGTGCAAATCTCTGCCTTAGCAGATGGCAATATATTTTAACAGTGCTTAGCGGTAGTCGCGTTTACTGATTTGCTTTGTACCTTGTCCACAACACATGAGGTACCTTGGGTGATGTACACCCTGCACTCATGTTGTTTAGTAAATTATGATTGAGCATATTTCAAGATCGGTATAGACATAAATACATAGAACAACATATACACTATAATATTAAATTTCATAAGTTGCGTTACTACTACTGTTCAAAAATATTCATGACACACTAATGACAAATTCTATCATCATTACATGTTATTGATTTTTTAAAAATATTTTTAAAGCATTTTTCAACATGAAATTTTTAACATATTCTTAGACCTACGTTCATTTTTTTTTCTTCAAAATGCAATTGCTTAAAAGTACTATTATTCCTTAACATCTACAAAATTGAATCGCACTAATCTTGTGTGCCTCATTGTCTTTAAATGTTACACTAAAATCTTAACATTTACACACAGAAAAAATACACTATAAACTTAACCTACTACACACAAATGTAAACGCTGCTCTACTGAGCGAACTTCTTTAAGTCTTTGTAAGTATTTTTCTGGTTTCCTTAGTAATTGCCTCCTTATTCGACCACAGGATGGTGTAGTTTGCGTGACAGAAAGTATCGTGAGGTACCACTTCGATGTTATAGGTGTAGCCCTCGATAACACCGGGTTTTTCCGAAAACACATTCTCATAATCTGTAAGTAGCTGAGTCAATTCGTTTTGTTGTGCTTCAGTCAAATGTTCTGACTCCCTAACTTTCATGGCTATCAGTTTCCTTTTTTCCTCTCTGTCTTCAGTAATAAATTCTTTACAATATGCTTGTCTTGTACTTAAGTCAGAATATAAATTCATTACCTGTATTCCTTCGAATCTCGTTTGAAAGCTCCGGCAATATTTACCGTGCACTTCCCGTGTCCTCAACAACGGCAAAACTACACGTCTATCCTCATTCATAAGTCTTACTTCCCCGCACAAGAGGTCGATTTTTGCGTCCCTCTGGCGTAAAAATTCCATCCCCAGGATGCAAGCAACACCTAATCCCTTAACTACTAGGAACGAGCTTTTCATTGCTTCATTTCCTACCGTAAACTCGACCTGCACCTGGTGCTTTATGATATGAGATTGTGCACCTATTGCACCTGTAACACGACAATTCTTCACTGGCAATACTGGTATTCTATTATTTTGACTCAAGTACTTGTAAAAATTTGCGCTCATGACATTGGTTGACGCACCGGTATCGACTATTATGTGTATTGGTGCTCCGTACATATCTGCTTGCAATATAGCCTGCACAACACTTTTGTCGGTTCGGTTACATTTCTGCGGTATGTCTACAAGTTCCTTTTCTATTTTTGTTCCTTCATTGTATCTCAGCATACAAAGTTTATGGCTGTCATCTGTGAATGTGCCCTCACTACACCATCCTGCAGCCAACAACGGAGAGCGTATTGTGGCTGTCTTTAGTTTAACGGATGAGCATTAGTGGGTTGACAGTTGTCTGTCACTTCCACTAACCTCACATTGTGGTTCTGGTTGTTGTTGTTGCTACTGTTGGGTTGGCCGCCCTGCCTCCCCGATGGTGTATTTTGATATTGTGTATGGCTCTGGTTTTGTGGTGGTCGGTTGTAACTCCCTGACATGTTCTGTGACGGACCTGGGTTGGCGTTCCATTGTGGCGCTGTGTTTTGTTGCCACTGTGGTGTCGGTTCGTTACGACCACGCCACTGGTTTCGGTTGTTCCGCCATTGCGGATTGCCGTTACCATTATGTCCATTACTCATGCGTCCATCATGATGTCTCTTTCGATTTTCACGATTATAACCGTTGCCGTTATAACCATTGCCATTGTTTGTGCCTTGATTCTGTTGCCGGTGCTCTTGCCTATTCCCGTTACCATTTGGTACTAAGTTACTACCATTACTGTGGCTGCTATTGTAATCGGCTTTGTGTTGATTATAGCCTGCATGGTTCCACTTGTTTTCGGTTTTCATATCTTCGATCAATGGGTCAACAGAATCCACTATTTCCATGAATTGTTCTATATCGTATTCCGGCACATTGATGAAATATCTTTTAATTTCACTGGGCAACTTCATTTTTATTAATCTGATTATGTCACGATCGGACATTGGCTCGTCCCAGTACCTGGTTTTGTTTATATACTTTTCGAAATATTTGCGTAACGTTCCCATCTTAGGATTGTACATTTCTGGACTGTACAACTCCTTTCGTAGTCTTTCTTGGACGCTATCGGACCAGAATTTTTGCAAGAATGCACCTTCAAACTGTTGCATCGTTAGACATTTTTCGGACACGTCGGTGGCCCACAGTGCCGCGTCACCTTGAATAAAGGAGACCACGAACTGTATTCTTTGTCTTTCCGTCCATGTCCTGGGAAACACATTCCTAAAGCTCTTAATAAATACAACAGGGTGGACATTTCGTTTTTCGCTATTGAAGGGTTGGAATGTCCTGTGTTTTATTACATTGTCCTCTTTTTTGCACGTCTGATTGCTACATTCTGGGACATTCATCACTTCGTGATGTGCGCTGCACGGTATCGCGTGTTGCTCGTGCTCATAATTCGCATTAGGTTGCGGTTGCGCACTCGCACCCTGGCTACCGTCAGCGTTATTATAGTAATCAGTACGCGGAGTCTGATTCATGATCTGTCCGCCACTGTTTACATTGCTTTCCAACGCAGACAGTCTCCGCGCGACCTCCTGTTGCCAATTTGGCAACTCCGCAGTCACACGGGACTTAATCTGTGTTAATTCGGCATGTAGTGCGGCAGCGCTAGCGTCAGTATTTACACTCGCGGCCGCAGTCGCTTGTTCTACGGCTGTTTTTACATCGCTTTCAATCTTTGCAGATATCTCGCGATCCTTTACTTCTAGCCATTCATTTAATTCTTTTTCTACTTTTTGAGCTTGCACTTCCAAATATGCGTCAATACTTTTCCGTGCATCTATCTCCACATTATCCACGCGGTTGGTTAAAGTCTGGACATTGTCTTCAAGCCTAGCCTGCGATATCTGTAATTTTTGCATCTCTCCGGCTAAGCTTTGCACAAGATCGGGTATTTCTTTGCACGCGTCCCGCATCTCGGCAAGTTCGCTTTGGATCCTATCTAGTTTCGCTTCATTGCGCTGCTCTTGCTCACGTAGCATCTGAGCCAGTTTCTGATCTCTTTCCCTATCTCTTTCTTCTAACCTGCGCAGAAATTCTGCAAATGGGTCTGCAATCGGTGAGCATACTGGTGCCCCGCTTAATCTAGCACTCGATTGGCCCCCCTGCCCAGGCAGTGGAGTTGTTACTCTATTCCCATTCTGCTGTGGAGCGTCATTCACCGTCCACAGATCCTCGCCCCCCGCTCCGGAAATTATGTTATCCGAGGCGGTGGCTTGGGACTCGTTTACATATTGCAAATGATCCTCACTTTCCATATTAACAGAATTTTGTTCTTCTGGTACGGATGCTTTAGGTTGTCCTATCTTACCCATACTAAATTCACTTTAAGCCACTGACGAATCTTTAACACTGATACACACACGATTAATTATCCCCTCCAAAAATAAACACATAAATACACAAAACGAATAATTATCCCTCCAAAAATAAACACATAAATACACAAAACACCGAAGGTATCTCATGTGCACATGGGTTCGATATTCCGCACAGAGCTACACAGGATGCTTGCACAATAGGCCTTACCTTACTTATTTTTCTTTCTCGCAATCCTTTTTCTTTTCTACACTTTTTCCTCTCCAGATCTCCTCAGGGTGTGGTTTTGTTGTTGTACATGTAAAAGAATTCATACAAGCATTAATATTTTACAACAATTAGACACATACATAATTACATTCATTACAATAGAATCATATTACTCGGGCCCCACGTTGCGGCGCCAATCTCGCGTCCGTCGGTCGTCGTAATTTAATGTATATATTATTATTGTTATTATTATTTTTTGATTGTTGCCGACTTACGTGGTGGGCCTTAATAAAAATGATATTTAAGTTGAACAATGTAATAAACTTTTCATATAAATTTCCTCGGCTAGTCAGTTGACGTTAAAGCAAAAGATCTTTAGTTATTAATTACAATTGCGGCCCACACACGCGCGAGAGTATTTTCTTACCTCCGTTAACCATTGTATTGTAGTCAGAGTCCTGGCTCTGGGTCTCGGCTATGCTACTGAAAATAAGAATCTTAAAGCTAAGTATTTCTGCAACTTCGTGCGGCTGTGGAGAAAAATTAATATTATGCTAATAGCGGGCGAGTTTTCCGCTTCCGCTAATTTTTCATAAGTTAATATCGCCACGTAATGGCGTCGTTGGCTGCATCGGCCGCTGCGATTGTTGAGCTGTAAATTACTTGAATGCAGGTTAATTCAAGGAAGGCGGACATGAAATCGGGATCACCTCTTACAAATTAAAAGTGCACAATAAATTTAAATCAGTATATTATATGCTTAACTCATACAAATATGCTTACATTCGTCAGCACACGCAAGATGTCCCTCTAGACACATTCAAGACAAGCGAAGAAGTAAGGTCGACTAAAAAATTAACAAAAGAGTGTAACTGGGCGTCTCTTTAGATCATTCTGTCATAAATTATTTCTTTGCAATCTAAACCTACACAGAGAAATTATTATTTTACGGCTACATGAAAAAAAAAAATCTCTTACAAATTATGAATGTCTTCTTTATAAATATTGTCTTTTCGTAATATGGCACTGGGGACGCTATAGGCCTCGTTCCTGCCTATAACGAAAACGAGGAATGCGTTGTCACATAAGAAAGTCCTCAGCTGTAGCACACGTCCACTGGAAATGTTGGGTGATGGTTGGCTGTGTATTCAGGAAACCGCATCTGGAAACCCGATGCTTCAATGATTTTAAGGCTACTTTGTGAATCAGTGGCTCGCTAACGAGCGTATGCCAGGAAATATGTGGATTGCCGTGAAAGGCGCCATTAGACTTATAAAGTCTCAGAAGAATGGATGTGAAGGATAAGTACATTAATATCAAAAGTTCAATTAAATGTTTACTGATTGGGAAAAAAGTCTTTGAGTAGATCCGGAACACCACAGCCCACACTTTCACAGAATAGTTTTAAATTTATATGGGAAAAGAAGAAAGAATTCAGCAGTTAATACTGATGCGAGTATTGCAAAGGCCTTAGAAAGACTTCAAGTCGACAGCAACTTAAGATACTTTCTAGCTAGTGTGGCCTACGCACAGAAATTACAGCGAGGCATAAAACGTAACAATCATTGGAAATTATGTAAATATTCTAAGGAAATATAATGGTCTTTATACTCATTAGAAAGCTTGTAAATTTTGTACATAAATTTTATGCGACACGAAAAGAGATGACCTCATTGATGTGTTCCCCGGAAACGACACAAGATGAACTAAATGTCTCCCGCAATTTGTGAAATATTCCGTAATTAAGTCGACAAGGCTGTCTCGACGGCCATGTCTCTTCTTGGAATTTATCGCGGCATTTCCCATGAGAGATTCTCTGAATCAAAATCTGTACTGCTGGGTCGTGAATACAAATTCTGTCCAGCGGAAAGGTAGGCAAAGGAAATACAGCTATATCCATTCAATCTCTGTCCATTGTATAATGATCAAACGCGTTTAAAGTCTCATATGGCAGTGACTGGCCGCAGTTTTCCAACGTTTCAACACATTAAGAACTAGAATATTCCACAATAATATTTATTTAATAGTTCGTGATGAAACGGCTTTCAGCTTCCTAGGCCATTGTCAGATAACTTAATAATGAGCAGACAGTACACACAGTATCAGCGAAAATTCATAACAGTACAAAGATTATTTATCAAAGATATGTGACATTTTACGACTATATATCTATAGAAAACACAAGCATAATGTAATACTCAAAGAATCTCTGAACTAATTGAGCTTATATTACCGTATACTCAAAGATGAAAGTGCTGGCCATATTTACTGGTTTACTGGTAGTGATTCAGAACATGAAGATGAATCCAAGACCGCCCAGATTGTGTGGGTCACGTAAGCTTCAAAAAAAAAAAAAAAAAAAAAAAAAAAAAAGAAAAAAAAAAAGAGATTTAAATGGCTCTGAGCACTATGGGACTCAACTTCTGAGGTCATCAGTCCCTTAGAACTTAGAACTACTTAAACCTAACTAACCTAAAGACATCACACACATCCATGCCATAGGCAGGATTCGAACCTGCGACCGTAGCGGTCGCGCGGTTCCACATTGTAGCGCCTAGAACCGCTCGGCCACTCCGGCCGGCAAGCTTCACAAAGAACGTACTCCAGTAAGACCTGCAGTGTCTTTGGTTTCAGCATCTTGTCTAAATATTTCATAATTATATATTTGGCTAATTATTAGCTATGGAGTTAGATTCACTAATTAAAACAAAATCTAGATTTCAACCAAAATTTGGAATAGGCTACCTATTTCACTTCCATTGGTGAAGAAACTACTCATTCCACCTAGTGCTAAGTTAGTCTCGCTTAATGTCAGCAGACTGGTTTCCAGTATTCTTGTTGGGGAGGCTACGAAAATTTTAACAGTATTGTTATATAAAATCAGAAGAAATTCCAATAGTAACAGAGGGTTTAAGATTGGTACGTGAGATATGCTGAAAGGAAAATTACTTCCATTGTCAACAGTCGCGGTACACTCTGTCAGATAGGTTAGGAAAGGGATCACCACTGAGACCCCTATAGCTCAAATGATTGTAGAATATTTTGAACAAACTTTTTTTAGATAAAGAGCCATTAAGGTCTAAAATACAATACTGGACTAGGTATGTGGATGAGGTACTATACTTGTGGGTAGGTACCACCAGACAATTTGAATTCAGACCACCGTAAAATCAAGTTTCCATTGGAGGTGGGAGGAGACTATCAACTTTTTAGACTTTAACATTGACGGTAGTAAGCAATAACATTTATTAAAGATATTCAGGGAAGCAACCTCTCCAGACACCTGCTACATCCCAGCATCTCCTAACCACAAAATGCAGCCTTCCACTCCAAGGTGGACCACCTGCTATCTACACCATTGACCATTTTGGAAATGAACTGAAAATAATTAAAGACAAAGCATACAGCAATGGTTATAGTCCTAACCTTACTGACAACATACGCAGTAGCAAGAAGATATAGAAGATAATACCACTTCTGTATCCTCTTCGAAAGGCACTAAACCATACTGATAACAAATGGCCAGGTCCCCATGCTATATGAGTATGTAGGTTGGGCATCACAGGTACTTGCCAGCAAACTAAAATTCAGGAAATATACTTGAGCTTTTTATAATAGGAATACCGCTGCCAACATTATCATTAGCAGTAAAGTTAAGATTCAACCGTTCGAACAAATTGGAACTTATAGGATTTTCTGCAATCTCTGTCGCAAATTATGTGTAGATCAATCACACAGGGGTATTACTACTAGACTACGTTATTGTGAAAGATGTTGGAGACTGAAATAAAAAGATTCAACCTTTGCTGAAGATGATCTTAATGAACGTCATTTTTGTAACACTGTAAGGAATGTTCTCTATAGAGGAACTGAAGACAGAATAGTATCACTACTAGAGATTGAGGCTATTTATAAACACTGGTCAAAGAATCCTGACCTGGTCCTTAATGACCAAACACAGGTCCATTACCCACACTTACTAAAGTAGCAGGAGCTAGTTAATATTTTCCTCATCATTATATAGTATGCTTGTTGAATATATTGTAAGATAAGTTTTATTTGTTCAGAGCTTCTTTGGGAATTACATAATGCTTGTGTTATGTATCGATATATAATCATAAAATGAGACATAAGTTTGAAAAACAAACTTTGTACAACTACGACATCCCGCTGAAGTTGTGTGTACTATCTGTTTAGTGTCATCTGACGTTAGCCTAGCAAGCGGAAAGCCGATTCATAACGAACTATTAAATAAATATACTTGTCGAACATCAGTACCATGTATTCAAGCTTTTATATCTCTACATTCCTCCAAGCACCGACGAGACATTCCATAAATAGTTTCAACATATATTGCAACTAATTCATAACAACACGTTTCGTAGACTACAGCACGCTATGCTACGCTGCTAGACTTTGAAACTATGTCTTTACTTATTTTTATCATTTAAACACTGACCTATAGTTTCATTTATTATCCACAACATAAAGGCTAACGCAATCTGACTGCTATACAGTGACAACATGACTTCCAATAATTAACAGAAAAGAATGGCCCTGAAAGAAATCCTAACAATAATAAAAATCTAAAAAAGTAGGAAATTTAAGAAATATGAAACTACCTCCAACACTGTTAATTGCCTAAACTTATTTCAATCACGAACCCTATTTCTTTTATAAGTCACTAACCTCTCAGAAAATATTCATAACACGATCTACAGCAATTACAGCAAGCAGCGACTACAGCCAGCTACATAAAAAGATTCTAACTACTATTTAACAAGTCACAGATGCAAAATACTAACGCGAATTCTTTACAGACGAATGGAAAAACTGGTAGAAGCCGACCTCGGGGAAGATCAGTTTGGATTCCGTAGAAATATTGGAACACGTGAGGCAATATTGACCTTACGACTCACCTTAGAAGAAAGATTAAGGAAAGGCAAACCTATGTTCCTAGCAATTGTAGACTTAGAGAAAACTTTTGACTATGTCGACTGGAATACTCTCTTTCAAATTCTAAAGGTGGCAGGGGTAAAATACAGGGAGCGAAAGGCTATTTACAATTTGTACATAAACCAGATGGCAGTTATAAGAGGCGAGGGGCATGAAAGGGAAGCAGCGGTTGGGAAGGGAGTGAGACAGGGTTGTAACCTCTCCCCAATGTTATTCAATCTGTATGTTGAGCAAGCAGTAAAGGAA
Organism: Schistocerca piceifrons; assembly: GCF_021461385.2. Taxonomy (NCBI): domain Eukaryota; kingdom Metazoa; phylum Arthropoda; class Insecta; order Orthoptera; family Acrididae; genus Schistocerca; species Schistocerca piceifrons. The sequence goes on from NC_060143.1 coordinate 553,591,635, forward strand.
ACAAAAGAAAAATTTGGAGTAGGTATTAAAATCCATGAAGAAGAAATAAAAACTTTGAGGTTCGCCGATGACATTGTGATTCTGTCAGAGACAGCAAAGGACTTGGAAGAGCAGTTGAACGGAATGGACAGTGTCTCGAAAGGAGGATATAAGATGAGCATCAACAAAAGCAAAACGAGGATAATGGAATGTAGTCGAATTAAGTCGGGTGATGCTGATGGAATTAGATTAGGGAATGAGACACTTAAAGTAGTAAAGGAGTTTTTCTACTTGGGGAGCAAAATAACTGATGATGGTCGAAGTAGAGAGGACATAAAATGTAGACTGGCAATGTCAAGGAAAGCGTTTCTGAAGAAGAGAAATTTGCATCTCATTTTGCAATAATATCCTACCAACAGAGACTCCACTAAGAAAAATATACGCACACACTTCTCTATCCACTCGCTAACTGTTAGTCCGTCCAACCACAGAGTCTCTTGCCGAGGGTGCAGAGCGCTGTCAGCGATATTAATATAGTCTATAGCGCTGCCAACATACAGACAGGATACTTACAACTTCTTAGTGTGTCTCTACCTGCTGAAAGCAGTTTAACCCAGCGAGAGCCCTAGGCTCCTTAGATGTGTCTCTCTTAAAAGTGTCACTCCATACAAGTATTTCAACCCCATTGGCACGTGGGTCGTTTTGTAGCACTATGGATGGAGTAAAACTCGTACCATGGGGTTATGTTGTCTGATATGGTCAACAAGGACGTACACCAAGATAAAGGGCTCCAACAGTCCGGTCCTAGAGGAAGGGCTGCGAAATTTACTGAACATCGCTTGTTACTTACCTATCCTTATAACCAATTTATTGAACATCGAAACTGTTTACTAACATGATACAAGGTCCAAGCATAAATCTGTCCTTTGTTTCGAACAACAGAAGCTTTTAAAGAACCCAAAGCACTAATAATTATTTTTTAGAACAACATAAACTTTAAAGAACAACAACGACTTTGTTCTTTAGAACCAATGAACTTTAAGGGGTGCAATTTTACACGAGCGTCACACTAATCTGTAACAATGGGTCAAGAAGCAAGTAAGTAAGTATATAAAATAAAAATAAAGTACAATTGTTCAGGCCGACGTCCAGTCTTAGAGGGAGCCCGCAGGTGGCGCAGTCGATTCAGAAGTAGACCTCGGGCCCTAGTGCCCGACCCCAACTAGACAAGCAAAGTGGTGCAACTACGGCAGACATAGCAAAGCCATCTTAGAGTATACAAGGACACACCAATAAACCTTTGGCCCCCTCCAATGACAAGGCAAATACAAATGCCACCGCGGCAAAACTCAAAAATTATTAGAACAATAAAAACAGAAAGCGTTAAAACCACCTTTACAAATACAAAAATCAGTGTCAGAAAATGTTCCCCACAAGTTACAAGGACAAAAGTATAAACCTTTGGTCGGCCTCGATGACACCACACTTGAGACGAATACAAATGCGGGCATAGAAAATTGCAAAAAATATTAAAGCACTAGACATAGGAAATATAAAAACCACCTTAAGAAACGTAAAACTAGCCTTCACAAAATTACCTCCACAAGCCAACAAGCACCTCATCGTCGGTATATGAACGGTTATAGGTTAACCAGACAGTCCAGACAAATTTTAAGCACTTCAGTTATCTTGAGAAAACAGTTGTTGGAACAATTCAACCTGAAACGCAGCAGATGTTAAAACCTTCAAACCGTTAAATATAATCTACTATTGGCTGTTAGCAAGGTGGGCGTAACACCACGAATCACCGGCTGTGCCACTAAGTACGAACGGGATGGCTGCAACAAGGCAGACCGGACACAGCTGTAGATATGATCCCGCTTATAGCTAGCCCGCTAGGCCTTAAAATCAAAACACATGTCACAGTCATTAAATCTTAACACTGTGCACACAGTTTTCTTAAGAGGAACAAACTCTAGCAGGCGAAACAAATCTTCTACGGGGGCGAGGTGAACATGTGTTGGCGCCTCGTTCAGCAGAGAATGAATCGATCGCCGTATGACCGTACGACTGCAGACTTCAAACCACGCGTCGAGGCAGGCAGCAAGCTGCTGCAGCAACACAAGGGACGAGTTTTCCGAGTATCCTCGCAAACGATGCTCATCGTGGAGTGAGTGGCGGCACTCTCGGGTCTGTGTTCACGAACAGGGACGCCAAGGAAGTCGCGGGACTGATGCAGCCCGGACCAGCACAGGGTGTCGACAGCAACGCCCCTCTGACTCAGGAGGCTGCCTCTCGTCACTGCATTAGAGAAATGCTTGCACCGGAAATACTGACCACGCCTCCCGATGAAACACGTATATTGGGTTTTGCGCGTCCGCTTGGATCGACCGCTCAACTTCGACTCTGTGTCCCACCAGAACATGTCTCTCCTCCCCAAAGACCGCCAATTACAGATCCTCTCATGAGCAAAGACGTGTACAATTCATCAGGTGAGAGGCATCGGCCACGCCGCACGGCTCACGACCCACCACCGTCGTTGTATCTCATGGCAGTGAAATAGTGTGTTCCTTGGCAGTCAGCTCAGTGTTACTAGCCCAGTTGGTGACCGTGGAGGCATGACACAATGACCGAAAGAAGTTATCACTTTTGACTGGCCCATGACCACGCCGTGAATTAAACTGACCGATTTGTTGGTGTACCACCGCGGAATATCTATTGTGTCTGCAAGGAATGGTGTATCACTCGCAGGATTTGAGAACTATGTTCGTAAAAAGATCCTAAATAACGAGTACCGGAGAAGACCGTTACGCTTGCCAATAACAATCGGTTTCAAACCCGAAACGAATTTCTGTCGTTTCTTTGGATGGGTCGTGGTAGAGACAACCGATCCATGAGATTGTTAAACGTTAAAGATTTTGGTACAAAATCCTTTAATAGTCCATATCCCAGCATTTTAAGTATCATTGTTTACTAGTCTTGTTGAGCAGTCAGCCATACTCAGGTCTGAAATACTACAGAAAATTGCATATAAGAGCAAAATAGTGTACAACACACTGGTGAATTTAACAAGAGGTAAATTGAGGCAAATATATACCAGTTAATGAAATGAATCCAGTGTCTAATTACAGTACTGGATTGAGACACACTGTCATTGATATAAAGCACTCCGTCGTCAGGCCACAAGTGGCCTACCGGGACCCTCCGACCGTCGTGTCATCCTCAGTGGAGAATGCGGATAGGAGGGTCGTGGAGTCAGCACACCGCTCTCCCGGTCGCAAGATGGTATTCTTGACCGAAGCCGCTACTATTCGGTCGAGTAGCTCCTCAATTGGCATCACGAGGCTGAGTGCACCCCTGTCATTGGTAAACATATGCTTATTCACAAAAGCCAGTATAGGAAAAATTGTGCTTGTCACAAACCGATGAAACATTATAGTACATATTATTTTATACATGATGTTTAAAAAACTTTATTTAAAGTATTTGTATCACAGTGCCACCTATCGGCATATAGTGCCCCTGTCATTGAAAATCGCAATATCAGTCTGCTCGCTGCTCTGAATTGGACACACATTACTGTTGTTGGCTGATACTACGTGACTGCTGCAAGTTTATTCACTGCTCCGTACTAGTCACGACATACATGTTGTTAGCAAATGGTACAGTGTTCCTATACAGTGTGCATGACGTTCTTGCGTTCCTGAATGAGAAAGGGTTGTCTTCATATATTTACGCATTTCGCTACGTTTGTTATTACTTGCTTGCTATGCATTTTTAGGTACTAGTCACGAAAGGTTCCACCGAATTATAATATGTAAAACATTTACTGTGGTCACTCCCGTGTATAAGTATGTGTTACAGCTATTTATCTGAAAGACAGAGGGGTACCAGCCGCCTCATTCTACCTTCCTCAGGACCATTAAAATTTTTCCCAAAAATGTTGGCATGCGAACATATTCGCGCTTTCTTAGCATGCAGCTCACGTACAGGCTGCCCTAACTGTAACTCATCACACCTACTAGTCCCTCGATCTAGTCCTTGATACCCATCCACTCCCAGTTGCACTTTTTCACTCACTCAATCAGCCCAACTCATTACCCCTTTGTGTCTTTCTGTTATTGTCTCCTGTGCCACGATCACAGTCCCCTTCGTTCTGTTCAACTACTGCAGTCTCCTCTCACAGCCACTGTGTCCCCCACTCTCTCTCTTACTGCTTATATATCATTCCTTCTTTCTTACTATTGCTGTCTCTCCTCGCTGTCACTATATCTTTCTTCCTTGTTGTTATTACCATATACTCTCTCCCTGATTTTCACTGGCTCATACCCACTACCATTTTCTCTTTGTTCCTCCCCCCCCCCTTTCCCTGTCACTGTCTCCTTCACTCTCTTCCTAGCATTGTTTTGTCGCTGTCAGTTACGTTCCGCTGCAACTTCGTCCCTCTCTTTCTCTCACACTGCCATTCTCATTCGCACTTTCTATAGCACAACCACTGCCTACTATCTTCTAGGGTTTACTACTTTCCCGTATCTTTGCCACTGTCTCTGTCTCCTTCTCTCTCAGCATAAAAAAGTGCGAATATGTTCGCATCCGATAACTTTTGGGAAAAATTTTATAGGTGCTGAGGACGGTCGAAATGAGGCAGCTAGTACCCCACTTTTCAGTCACAGTCTTTTCAAGAAACAGGAACGTATCCACATTTTTTGTGCCCTGTAGGAGCATTTTTCCACTGTTTCTCTTCTCCCTGCTGCAGCAGGGCATATAACTCATATCAAAAGAACTATATTTTTCAGTAAAATTTAGATAGTTTACTTATGTGAAACTGAAATAACGCAAAACTAATTTTACGCTTCAGACCGGATTTAATGTGAAAACTATTTTTTGCATGTCCTTCAGTGCTACAACATGGGGTTCCCAGGTGATAACGGAGACACTTTACAGCATATTTCTCCGTACTACCTCAGTTTCTAAAGTACATATTCCCAACACACCAGATTTTATGTGCGTATTTTACGTGTACAAATAGGATAACTTTGAATCTCTGTATCCCGGAAACGGATAAAGATATAAAGGCAATTTTCAAGGTTTTTCGAGACGGGAGTTATAGGAATATATTGTAAAATTTGATGTGCAAAGCAGTCTTGGTTTTGGTGCCCCGGTGACGGCGAAAGCACAATAAAAAACCGTTTTGTGGGGATTTTCGATTAACCGCTCATGAACTAATGGTATCTCCATTGTACCATCAATCCCGTCGTAGAGTGCAAAAACAACGAACTGATTACCTCTATTTGCCGAAGTTGCAGGAAGTGTACAGTATTCGCACTTATGACTCTGTACTGCAGGATACTGGTACTAAGGGGATGCTTCTGTCGAGTATACAAGTGGTCCGTAGCTCCAGGGTTATCCAGAGCTCTTGACCCTCCCTTTTTAGGCTGCTGGGTACCTCGGAAATGGCTTCTGGTCACGGTAATATATACCACTTCACATATTTACGCAGAAAACTTACAGTAGCAAATCAGATGCTTCTATTATAGTTCGACAAGTCATAATGTTGCTTCTTAGCAAATGAGGTTCAGAATCATACGGCAACTACAGCGTAATGTGGCGTTTAACCCGTAGTGTGTGGTGTGTGTAGTTTAGTCTGCACGTAGTTCTTTGACGTTTTGAGTGTGATACTTGGGCCTATTCACACTGATTATTATGAACATGAAAAAGGGTGTCGATTCCAACATTCTCTGCGACGGTTTGTTGACTTTCTCCCACAACTCCATGGGTTATAAGAGCCGTGTTCACCGTCCTTCAAGCACAGTACGCTCCTGGACGGACGAGCAGTCAGGCACCATGTCGTACCTCGAATGGGCCTCTAAATCAACCGATCATAATCCTATAGAAAATGTCTCGGACTATTTGGAACAGTGGGTGATATGCAGAAATCAACAGTCCTGCAGACTGGTAGCTCTAAAGTATTTAATCGCTAAAGATTGGCTTCAGTTGGATATAGCATACCTGAAGTAATTTGTGCGGTGTGCTTTCATTACATGTAGGAAATACAGTGGCAGCCGGTGATCGCATGCTAATGTTTATTGTATAATTCACAGTGTATCAAAAATGTCACTGTTGCTAGATTGTACTTCTATGTATCTTTAATTACTATGTTGTAAGGCGCGTTTTTACATGCACACTGGAAGTTGGCTCATCTCGCCATATTATGTAAAGACTGACATCCTCTACCCACTTCAAAGATAACGTAACCAGCTTGTATAATAAAGAGCCCCCTACATGTTCTCATGAGATACCACAGATCGCGTGGTGCAAACTGGGATGCCTTTATGATGATCTCTAACGATCGTTTCCCTTATGTTTATGTCAGTGGCTTCTTACAGACAGCGTAGCAAAGTTTAAAACCTGTGATTTCGTCGTCTATTTTAATCCACAACTATGTCAAGTGAGTCATGCTAATTGTCAGTAAATTAGCATATTACACAAATGGTCTCGCATTTACTTTTGACAAAATTGCTTCATATAACCGTAGATACTTGTTTTGACGACCAGGCGATCATCATAGGCCGCACCAACCGCCCCTTCTGCCTCCATGATTTATACTTCACCATTTATGGCCGTCCTATCCACCTCACTCCTACCCTCAAATACCTTGGCCTCACACTCGACCGCCACCTCACCTGGACTCCCCATCTCCTTACCATCCAACACGAAGCTCACAACCGCCTCCGCCTCCACCTCCTGAAACTCCTGTCCAGCCGGACGTGGGGTCTGCATCCTTCCACCATCCTTCACACCTACAAATCCGTGATCCGCCCCATCCTCTGTTATGCCAGCGTAGCTTGGATTTCCGCCCCTCCTCGGTTCTATAAACCCCTCCAAATCCTCGAACACCATGCTCTCCGCCTCGCCTTCCGAATTTCGCCTTCTGTCCCCCATGCGCATCCTCTACGACCTCATCCCCTTCCCCCACCTTCTCCTTTTCCTTGATCCGCTGCCTTGATCCCCCTCACCCCCTGGTGTCTCCCTTCCTCTCCACCCCCAACCAGTTGCCGCGCCTTTGCCGTTGTGTCCCACTCTCTCTCCGTCTCCACACCCTCCATCTCCGTTCCCAACTTAGCTTGCACCATCTACCACTCCCGGATGATGAGCTTCCCCCTGACATCTACCCTTCCTACCAACTCTAACCCCATCTTCCTGCCTCCTCTTCAGGGCTCCCTTTCCTCCCCCTCCCTCCTCCTGAGCGGCTTCCCCCTCCTCCTCCCCCTTCCTCTCTTGAGCCCCCTTTCAGTGTCTCTGCACTCCCTCCTGCCCTGTCTTCTCTCTTCATCTCCCACCTCACGTGTCGCCTGTCTCTTCGTGTACCCACTGACGCCCCTACTCTCTTCATCCCACCACTTCCCCTGCTACCCCTAGCTCTCCCCTCATCCTCTCTGACCTTTCCCTCGGCAGGTCCCACCTGTCAGTTTTATTCTTCGTCGTGTGTGCTACAAGTGGGTTTTAAGTGTGTTGTTCTGGAGTGTTTTTAATCCTGTAGCCGACTTTTAACCTGTGCTTGTCCATTCAGTGTCTTCTCTGTGTTTTAAGAATCGCCAACTGTGCTTTTTTTTACCTTTCTGGTGACTTTTTTAACTGTCCCCCATGAACGTCTCCATGTCAGTCTATTTTTACCTCCATTTTCTCCCTTTCCTCTGTTTTATGTTCCCCTTTTTATCGCCTTATGTATGTAACGTTTTATTCTTGTTTTAGTTGCCATGTTACTCGGCTGAAGAGCGGCGGATTGTGCCACTGGCAGCCCTCCCCTGCCCATATGGGGCAGGGGAATGAAATCACAATAAAGAAAAAAAAATTTTGACGATAACTTTGGTTCTACTGAAGTCTAATGATTTATCATACGTAAGTAAGAGAACAAATCATGCAGCTCATCTATTGATTTAACTGCTTGCCTTGCCGTTTTCCTGATACTTTGTCGGATACTTGCATTTTTATTGTTCTTAGTGTGTTGCAGATGTAACACTTGGTAATAGCCTACGGCTAAAATCTAGATTGTGAAATAAAACCTGTCGTACAGTCAAATGGCGGTTATATCTTTCAAAACTGCGTTACAGCACACAGTATATATCACACTAAAATTAGGCTATGCTATTTCTCTTTGAATGTGTGCCGGTATGAAAATAAAACAGTCGAAAACGTGTTTTGTAATTCTCTCTCTGCGAGAACTAGAAACCAGTGTCAGGTGCTGAAATCATGGTCAGCCATGGTATGGTCAACCCAAAGAAGGGATGCAGCTGTTCTTTTTGCACTACACATGTTCTCATGGGACGTCATCCCTGTAGGCATCAACAGTGCAACTTTTCTCCAGCGTCAAACCAATATTTTTCTTCAAAAATGCGTGTAAAGTTTTGTGCAAGCAGCACGGCACATTCTGTAGATGATCAGCTAGAGACGCCCTTTTCCAGTAGATATTTGGAGGAGAAAATGAGAGGTCAAGAGTTAGAGGGGAGGGCGTGGGATGGGAAACGCCAATTGCGCTCACGCTCTGTGGCTGTGGTTAGAAGCAGGTAGATGCCCCTTTAAGGTTCCTACAATATTTCGCCTCAGTAGTCCATACGAAAAGGTAAAACACTCTCTGAAGACTTACGTGTACAGTATGAGGGATTTTATAGCAGTAGTTCACGTATCACTGATGTGACAGAGTGCTCAAGTATGTAGACTAGCAGTTCACCGACAGGGGTTCGAATCCTGCTGCTGCTATCTTTTTTATGTTTTGTTTTATTTCCTGCAATGCATATAATTTGAATATATTTAAACAATTCAGTGTGTATATGTACAATTAATATATACAAAATTTAGTTACGGTTACTACCCTTTTAAGTCAGGTATGTAGGTGGTGGTACAAAAAGCGAATATACAAGGAAATTTAGCGTGAAAGCGTACAGAAAGGGTCGGATCTGTGGATATGTTTACAACACACTGTTTTGCTTTCCGTTTTAATTACTTGGCCACAGTGATGCATGGGGTACAGGGGGAATGAAATATCTAGGACATATTAATGCATTTATAAAAAAGAAAACATAAGGGAAATAATAAACATATAAACAATATACTTGATCTTAGTGTATCTGGTAAGGCTAATATCGCTTCAATATTAAGTTGCCGCTATCATGACGACATAGTGAAATGAAACATACTTATTTTTGTAATACTGTAACACAGTGGCAAAATTTTGTCACTGTAAACCGCGTCTCATCAATGAATTGTTTTATTGGAACCATGTGGTGTTTACGAGCTACAAATGATTTTCTCTTGATGAGTCGCGGCAAGGTAAATAAAGTGCTTGACAGTTTCTGTGCAACAAATAGATTTCCACTTTCGTCACAGCACATGTATTTCCGTTCCGTGACGCACCTTTTACAGGACAATAGTTAACGTCCTGCTGCAGCAGCGCAGGGAGATAGGGCTAGCAGAGCTTAATTACCAACGAAAACCTTCCAGAGTCTGTCTGCAGCATGTGACCGTTACGTGTAATCTTATTCGAACTAGCATGTTGCACCACCTCCTATAATATTTTCTGTTCATTCCGTAATACCCTGCATGTCTGGGCAGGAATCGCGTGTAGAAGATTCATAGCTCAATACACGTTACCAAACAACTTAAATTGTGATGTCTGTCACGAATTTCTTCTCGACTAATTACCTGTACAGTTGGAGACTGTTACAGTTGCAGGGTAACAACACATGCGCTCTATGCAGGGCGAGGAGCCATCCCGATTGTACGCTTCATACGACAGTACCTAACACAAATGTTTAATGAGTGGCAAACTGGCCGATTATCACAGCCGGCCCGTTCACCGGAACTTAATCTATTGGATTTTTGGCTATAAGGACATTTAAAGGCACTGGTGGTTCCACATCCATCAACAAGTTCACTGTTTCCTCGAAACGAGGACTGAAAGATATCTAAGAAGAAAGTTAAGCACTTTGAGCACACCGTGTACTGTAAAGAGACACGTATCTGTCAGAGGAACGAATGGCCATATCTCACAAGTATTCGTTTTTAAACATACGTTTTTTGTCTAGTTTTGACCAGAACGATGTCCTATAAGATCATCAGAAACGTTTTAGACACGCTGTTTTAAATTGTATTTCTTTTAGTTTTTCAATTTATATAGTCATAGTTTTTAAATTTGTGTGTCAGTTGTCTGTGAATTACGTAGTTAATCATTAACATAGAGGTAGGTTTCCCCACAGCGATCGCCAAGAACCGCTTATCACCTTAAGGCGGGCACTAATGAGTCCGGTGTATGGCCTTAAGACTAAGAAAAAAAAAAACAGCTATAAGCATAGAAATATCTGCGTGTGTCGATGGGGCCGTCGAAAGCAGGCAGATTTGTAGAAAAAGCGCAGATCCGGTACAGCGAACTAATAGCATTCGATGGCATAGCCGTTGCTTCGGCCATTCACTTTCTCCGCCCCATCTACCATTTCATGGCGATTGCACTGTATCGTACCGAGCACCCGCAGTTACGCACACCGCCTTGTGTGCTGATAGCAACGAACTTGCTGTCAACGTACTCCGATCCCGCAGCCCTTGCAGTTGGCGTGAATTTCATGTTTAACGCAATAACTCACACGTGGCAGTGATATCGGCTAAGGCTACCGAAACTGTGGAAACAGGAGTTTAAATTTCCCCTGGGGGTTGCAGACCTGATCTCACTGTCATGGTATACGGGGTCCACGCTACTGAGACAATGGAAAATGGGGGATTCTCCACGTATTCAAAATACGTCAACCCGTATATGACTAAGCAGTGTGAAGTGCCCTGGCTCTTACTCTTCTCGACTGCACCACTTACACAGATTTTAACTGTAATTGCAGTTTACTTTAAAACAGCGAGATTATTGTAATACGTTTGCAATTATTCAAGAGCAGGAAGCGAAACATAAATTTTACATATCATCTTGCATCGATGTTCTCCACAATTGTTGATAGTAGTCGCTCCCTCAGCTGCCTGGATTTGTTTAAATATTGGTACGCATGTGGAACTGGTTATTTATGAATTAAATTCCACCACCCGGGTTCAGTAGTACTGCCACATATTCAAAACTTCATCGCATATCTTTTGAAATTGTGTTACTGCTTTCTAGCATATTGCTTAACCACGAACATTCTCACTACTTCCCATGATATAACTGTGTTGTAACAACTCCCGCCAAAGCTCTCAAGACAATCAAGTCAAAGATATACAGATTTAACCATAGAGAATGACTACTGTAATATTTTGAATGCATTTAATTTGATTTTATAAAATGAAGTAGTTACTTGGGTAATTTCCAAGAATGATTGCCTATCGAAGTCCCGGGGTCCAAACGATTCATATCGAACGTGCGATCCTAAATCGATCATGAAACTCTGTTGGCGGGGGTTATGATCAATTATTTGTGATCGTCATTTTTATCTGTTTTCCGTATTTCTCTTAGTTGCTCTAAATTACATACCTCCCAGAATTATTTGTGAGTTGGTTGGGAAACCCAGACGTTTTATGTCGGTAGTGAGTGGGATGTCTGGTGTTCCTGACATTTCTTCGGCGGATTCCCTCACATAGAAAAATCTAATTCCATGCTCATCCAGCGAAGAAAATTGTTTGACTTTTTGTCGCAAATATGGAGTACAACCGCAGGAGGGAAGGAGGGACTGTGTAGGCTGCGGTGGTGTGAAGTGTGTAAAACTTCGTAAGAAGACTTTCGATGCTGAAATACCGTTACAATTTTATTGCGGACAGTGCGGAAAACGGACGAGTATCAGGAAGAATACAAGGTTAGACTCTTCCAAATTATCCATGCCAACCAGCGTAATTCTTCTATCTTGCTGCATTCGAGACTACACCTTGCAAGCAACAGCATCGGAAACTGACTTATCTGTTAATACCGTGTGTGACTATTTTGGGTATTGCAGAGAAGTGTGTTATGCCGTAGTGACGAACGACAGTGTACCGATTGGTTGACCAGTTGTTGAAGTGGTCGAATCTCACGTAGCAAAAAGGAAGAACCAGAGAGGACGACCTCCAAAGAGGGAAATCGATCATAGTTGGGGATTCGTGGAATAGAAAGAGAGTCCCGAAAGTGTTTCGTTGTCACAGTATTGTCCAAGGACAAGGTCACTTTTGTGCGTCTGATAGAGCACTTCGTACTGCCTGGTAGTAGTAATTACAGCCTGGTTTCAGTCCACAAGACAGTCAAAGCAGAAGGATTCGACCACTATTACAGGTATTTTTGTAACGCTCTACTTTTGCCATCGCTGTAGTGACCACCGTAAACATACTCACAACGCCCCCGCACCAGAGTCGCATGATCAATTTAGAATTGCACGTTCGATACGTATCGTTTGGACCCCACGGCTTCGATAGGCAAACATTCTTGGAAATTAACGTTACTTGAAACACTTTAGGTTTAAACTGTGATTTTGAAAACAAATGAATAAATACTAAGCGCTGGTTTTGAATACAACAGGATTACACGCATAAACGATATTTATACAGACTTTGGTTAAAAAACTAATCTAACGTGATTTTTAAGAAATTTTGTCTACGAAAGTGGCGAACTGATCTTACCGATACTGCTCTGAGACCAAAAATGAAGAGAACAATACCTGAAGAAAGGAATTCCTTAACGTTAACGAAATTCTAAGTCATCAGTGGTGTGCTGCTTGACAGTCACGCCGCGCGGGATTAGCCGAGCGGTGTAGGGCGCTGCAGTCATGGATTGTGCGGCTGGTCCCGGTGGAGGTTCAAGTCCTCCCTCGGGCACGGTTGTGTGTGTTTGTCCTTAGGGTAATTTAGGTTAAGTAGTGTGTGAGCATAGGGACTGATGACCTTAGCAGTTGAGTCCCATAAGATTTCACACACATTTGAACATTTGACACAGTCACATCGATTAAATATCTGGGCGTAACGTTGCCTTTAGTTATTGGGAAAGGTTTTAGAAAATGTAGCTTATTTTCAAAGGAGACCGCTAATAGAACACTTGTGCGACCAGTTCTGAAGTACTGATCGAGTGTTTGTGATCCTCGACAGATCGGAATAAAGGCAGACAACGAAGCAATTCAGAGGTGTGCTGCTAGCCTTGTTACTGGTAGGTTCGACCCATAGAGGTCCAGCCAGAGGCACTGCACGTTTAACAGTAGGTTAATCCACGACAGGCACAAATACAGTGATACAGCACTGGCACCAATTTCCGCTGTTTTTCAGTGCATAATCCTAATCCCCTTTCAGCATTAATTACATGCGAATAATCGTCCAGTGGTCATAATTATCCGAGAACATCCCTCAGATTTTCCACATTATCATTTCATGAAACGTCTTTTAATTTTTATAAACTCTCTTTATTTAAACTTGCCATTTACTTAACATATAGCTATGGCGCATAAAATTGTGGTTATCAAACTAATATTTCCAAAAGAGTTATGTTAACAGTGAGTATGGTTTATTATTTTTTTAGGTACTGAGATTTGTTTCATGCAACTGATGTGAGAAATGCGAAGGTTAGTTAAATACGTTAGTTAAACATACAATATCGTTACTCTACGTAACTGTCAATCACTATGCAAATGTCTCAGAAACATTTTCAGTAATGAGGACACGAGTAGAAACAGTAGAGAAGTGAAAGACTGCAGCCGGCTGCTGTGACCGAGCAGTTCTAGGCGCTTCACTCTGGAAACGCGCTGCTGCTACGGTCGCAGGTTCGAATCCTGCCTCGGGCATGGATGTGTGTGATATCCTTAGGTTAGTTAGGTTTAAGTAGTTCTAAGTCTAGGGGACTTATGACCTCAGATGTTGTCCCATAGTGCTTAGAGCCATTTGAACCATTTTGAAAGACTGCGGTACAATGTGTGGGCTTATTCTAAACTATGCACATATGGTGCAAACATATTTGAAGGAAGTTTATTTATTACTGTAAGGTAAATTTTAGCTTACGCCACACGTGTAATCATTTATTGTAATAAATATGCGAAATACAGTGTGAATGACGGTAACGACAGCGTTAAAAATAATATAAATGAAAGTGATCCTCGAAATGACTCCAATATGACAATACAAAAGGAAGCAGCATATGGAATCAAAAACGTAAGCTCGCCATCAGTCCAATGCAACATTCCAGAATGAGATTTTCACTCTGCAGCGGAGTGTGCGCTGATATGAAACTTCCTGACAGATTAAAACAGTGTGCCCGACCGAGACTCGAACTCGAGACTTTTGCCTTTCGGGGGCAAGTGCTCTACCAACTGAGCTACCGAAACACGACTCACGGCCGGTACTCACAGCTTTACTTCTTCCAGTACCAGTTTCAATGCAACATTGTGCTGCATGATAAACAGAAGTGAAGTTGAGTGAAGCTGTGATCTAATTGCTTCTCTGTAAACTCCAGCAAAACGTCCACCTCAGTAAACGTCACATATTCGAAATACAGAGTGAATCACCTAAAATTTGCATCACGTATTGCAGAAAATGGAAATGCTATCGATGTGCGGTTTTCACGGAATGGATTGGTGGTCAGGGGCTCCAATCTTTAGCTAATCAACAGAATCTAATAATACTTAGAAAGTGTATTTTTGTGCAAACACACTCTTTTTTAGATGGAACAATGTCTATTGACATTAACGAATTAAAAGTAGGGTAAATTAGAATGTCAGTAGTGCTCGTTATAGGATTCTAGTTCGACCTGTTTACAAGATACCGTATTGTGACAAATTTCCACGCCGTCACTTGTTTGTTCCATTCAACGTGCGTAATTGCTAGGTACGGTATTGTTACGTTTGCTTGCACTGTGCTTTTACGGTCCTTGAGTGCGTTGATAGTCAATTAGTGTGTGGCATTCCAAGCAGCAGGGCGTGACTGGACGATAGGATTTACCAACGGCAAAAAAGCCGACATTTTCATGGTGTTCGGAGATATTAGGAAAAATGGAGTTTGTTCTCATATGGCGTATGCAGTAAGATACTCCAATAGACGTCAACTGTCTTGACAGTTATTTACCATCCTCTTCAATCAGTTACGTGAAAGTGGTGGCGTAACATCTAGACAATGTAACAGCAGGAAGCACATGACGACAGAAGGGAGGGAAATAAATGTTCTTGCTACTGTTGCAGTTGATCCACAGCTATCTCACGCGCAATCGCTGGAGGAAGTGGCTTCAGTCAGACAAATGTCTTACGTATTCTCCACCGTCATAGGTCCCATCCGTATCACATCTCTCTCCATCAAGAGATTCATGGAAATAGTGGGAATCGTGTTAACTTATGTATCATGTGAGGTGTTTAGTGACGAAGCCACATTAATTAATCATCTACATCTACATCTAAATTTATACTCCGCAAGCCACCCAACGGTGTGTGGCGGAGGGCACTTTACGTGCCACTGTCATTAACTCCTTTTCCTGTTCCACTCGCGTATGGTTCGCGGGAAGAACGACTGCCGGAAAGCCTCCGTGCGCGCTCGAATCTCTCTAATTTTACATTCGTGATCTCCTCGGGAGGTATAAGTAGGGGGAAGCAATATATTCGATACCTCATCCAGAAACGCACCCTCTCGAAACCTGGCGAGCAAGCTACACCGCAATGCAGAGCGCCTCTCTTGCAGTCTGCCACTTGAGTTTGCTAAACATCTCCGTAACGCTGTCACGCTTACCAAATAACCCTGTGACGAAACGCTCCGCTCTTCTTTGGATCTTCTCTATCTCATCTGTCAACCCGACCTGGTACGGATCCGACACTGATGAGCAATACTCGAGTATAGGTCGAACGAGTGTTTTGTAAGCCACCTCCTTTGTTGATGGACTACTTTCTCTTAGGACTCTCCCAATGAATCTCAACCTGGCACCCGCCTTACCAACAATTAATTTTATATGATCATTCCACTTCAAATCGTTCCGTACGCATACTCCCAGATATTTTACAGAAGTAACTGCTACCAGTGTTTGTTCCGCTATCATATAATCATACAATAAAGGATCCTTCTTTCTATGTATTTGCAATACATTACATTTGTCTGTGTTAAGGGTCAGTTACCACTCCCTGCACCAAGTGCCTATCCGCTGCAAATCTTCCTGCATTTCGTTGCAATTTTCTAAAGCTGCAACTTGTCTGTACACTACAGCACCATCCGCGAAAAGCCGCATGGAACTTCCGACACTATTTACTTGGCCAGGTAAACCACCGAAACACGCTCAGTTGGTCTGTCGACAATTCCCGTTGGATTCGTCTGGTGGAACGTCAGCGTGTGGTGTGGAATAGTGAACCGCCAGCGCATAGGGCCGTTTTCATGGAAGGTACAGTGAATGTACACAATATTATGTAGCCTCCTAATAGACCATCTTCCGCGGATTCTAGAGGACGTTCCTCTGCAGACTATATGGAACTTGTGGTATCAATATGATTGCTCTCCAATCCATTATCCATAAAATATTGCAACACATCTTCAAGAATTGTTTCCAAATCGTTGAAAATGGACGCAGAGGACCTGTACCTTGCCAGGCCTATTCTCCGGATTTGACGCCTGTAGACATTCTTCTGTGGGGAAAGCTGAAGACGCTGTCTACAAGGACACACTAGCTACACCCGATGACAAATAAAGACGTATGACTGCAACCTGCTCGGATACTTCCTCTTTAAATGCTTACAAGTGTCCAGCGGACGTTCCATACCGGACTGGGAGCGCGCATTGCAACTGCCGATGTAAATTTTTAACACAAACCTGTGTCCGCCCCTGGTAGCTGAGTGGTCAGCACGGCTGAATGTCATACCTAACGGCCCGGGTTCGATTCCCGGCAGGAGCGGAAATTTCCTCCACCCAGGGACTGGGTGTTGTGTTGCCCTTATCATCATCATTTCATACCCATCGACACGTAAGTCGCCGAAGTGGCGTCAACTCAAAATACTTGCACCAGGCGAACGGTCTACCAGACGGGAGGCCCTAGCCAGACGACAATTCCGCTTTCAACACAACCTGTGGAGGTCAGTTGTCCCTTTACTGGTCAAAATTCACATAACTAATGTATGCACTTGTGTTGCTCCTTGGTGTGTGTTACCACAAGTATTCTACAACGTAAACGACTCGTACTAGAATCCTATAACTAACACCACAGTGTTCCATTCAAAAAAGTATATGTTTACACAAAAATACATGTTCTAAGTATTATTAGAATTAGTTGATTGGCTAACACTACTAGCCCTTGACTGCCAATCCATTCTGTGAAACTAGCAGTAACGCTTTCCAATTCCTCGATATTTGCAGGAAAGGTTTTAAGTGACTCGCCCTGTATATACAATCAGATATGTGGCTACCATGTGAAAGTTATTATGTTTTCAGCCCCGTAGACCTATACCAAATACCATCCATACGCCTTTCATAGATTCCAATCCTAGTCCATTCTTTGTAAGGAATAATTGCCAAAACGTTCTCAATACAATTGCAAACCTGTCTATTACGTTCTAACTTGTATTCCATTGAAGATAGCTTTGTTGTACGCAATCTAAAGCTTTTAGAAAATCAGAAAGCATTTGGTTATGCAACATCCCTCTCACGGTTTGTCCTTAAAACTGGTAATTAGAAGCAGACGCTCCGTGCGTGAACAGTTATCTTGGTGGGTTACCCATATATCCAGGAAATCTGTTTCATTAAGGAAGGCAAAGTAGAGTTAATCCGTCCCTGAAATCAGCCTATCACTAAGTATGTAGAGTCTAGGACTATTCATAAAATATCAATATGTCGATATCTTTCCCAAAGTTATCAATATATATCGTCGGTACTTAGAACCAGACGTATCGAGATGTCAATGTCACGATGGAAATATCGAACGCCGATATTTTTATTTTTTATATACCTTTTCACAATTTTCGATACACATTTGAAGTTGTTCTTTTGCAATTGTAGTGTAGTAGAACGTAATATTAGTTTCACAGTGTGAAGGAGTCTTATAACTTCTTGAGCTTTCAGCACGTCCAATCTTCCTCTTTGACTGTGTGAAGCAATTGTATGTGTCACTATAGAAAAAGTCCGATTGCACTGGGGGCGTGGCCGGCCGGAGTGGCCGAGCGGTTCTAGGCACCACATTCTGGAACCGCGCGACCGCTACGGTCGCAGGTTCGAATCCTGCCTCGGGCATGGTTGTGCGTGATGTCCTTAGGTTAGTTAGGTTTAAGTAGTTCTACGTTCTAGGGAACTGATGACCTCAGAAGTTATGTCCCATAGTGCTCAGAGCCATTTGAACCATTTTTTGGAGGCGTGGGGGAGGGGGTTGACGGTGTGAATGGAATAACAAGATTTCCGATGCGAAGAAACGGCACACCAGTTGTGTTAAAAAACAATTTTTAGCGAAACTAGTGTGCTATTTATTCACATGGGCATTCTTCAAAAACAACAGCTGAAAATGATAAGCAAAAATCTAAATGACGGGATCGTTCTTTGCGGTGGGCGGAGACATGTGAGAGGAAATGCTAATGTAACCGGCGCTTGGCGCTACCAATAGAAAACTACAACGTTTCGCTTCACCACGCAATTTTTACAATACAACTGCTAGGGCGCTGGCGTTGGCAAAAATGAAAAAAAGAAAAACAGAGAAGTTGACATGAAGTGTGCTGGACAAATCCGATATGTGACAAAACCGAACGACTGACCCATCGGACACCTTTTATTGTGCCACTTACATGCAGTTACAATTTTTGGCGAAGTGGTTATCGATAAGCGTGAAAGTGCACACTTTTCCTTTCATTTTTTGCTCTGAGGGGATAGGCAAGCTGCTAGTCTAGTGATATAGAGAATATTTAACACTGAATCAATACTTAAATATACAGCTCTAAAACCGGAAAGCCGATATTTTTGTGGGTCGGAAAGTCAATATTATTTCCATCATTGTATTGATATTTTTTCTCCATATATCGAAATCTGATAATGATATACTTTTTAAATATCGATGTTTCTGAATCCCGATATTTTTAAAAATGTCAACAGCCCTATGGAGGATTTTGAGGAGAGAGCGCTTGAATCAGCTGCCCTGAAATCAACAGTTTTTTGGAGGTATGTGGATGACAATTTCATAGTGTGGCCTCATGGAGAAGACAAATTAATGGAGTTTCTACATCACCTCAACTCCATTCATAGTAACATCCGGTTCACCATGGAAATAGAGAAAGATGGTTGTTTGCCTTTCTTGGACGTCCTGGTTCTCTAGGGCATTCAGTTTTTCGGAAGCCCACTCATACTGATTTGTACATGCAAGCATCGAGTTGCCATCACCCGTAGCAAACCATCAGTGTGCTTAAAACACTTGTTCATAGACCTCATACTGTCACAGATCTAGATAGCTTACCTCAAGAACTCGCCCATCCAAAGACAGTATTCAGCGAAAATGGGTGTTCCATCCGGCAGATTCACAGGGCACTAACAGTTAAAACTAAGAAGCAGGAAGTGAATAAAGAGGAGAACATGTCGGAACAATCTTTAGCTTTCCATTCTTTCGTTGGCAACACTTCGTTTAAAATAGCAAGAATCCTCAGAAAATTTCAGGTGAAAGTGGTTTTCCGCCCACCATCGAATATTGGGGACCTTTTGGGATCAGTTAAGGGCAGTCTGTTACTACGAAGGACCGGAATTTACAAGACACCGTGCCAATGTGGTATGGCTTACATAGGTCAAACCACACGCACCGTAAAAGAACGCTGCACTGAACACTAACGTTACGCCTTCCTTTTGCAGCCTAGCAAGTCCGCTACTTCTGAACATTGTATTTCTACTGGACATTCAATGGAGTATGAGAAAACAATGATTTTGTCGACAGCAACGTCCTTCTGGGACTCCATTATTAAAGAATCCGTAGAAATACGACTGGCGCAAAATCAGTTAAACCGTGACAGTGGCTACCAGCTGGACAGTGCATGGAATCCCATCATCTCCAAGATTTACTCTAATCAAAGACGACAGAGTGCGCCGAGGGCCGCGGCAAACAGCAACGCAGAGGGCGACTGAGTTCCGCTATTCCACCAGCGAGGACGCTGCCGGCGGGCAGTGTGGTTCATCTATGAAGTTTTCGACGCATGCGCAGAATAGTTACAGCGCGCTGTATATTGCGGCACGGAGGACGCTTTCGCCAGTCTGCGACGGCTCACCTGAAGATGAGTGGCAGGTGCGCAGTTGAAATATCGTGCGAGGTATTGGACGACGACCGGCTGCAAGCCCGAAATTTGTTTGAGCAATCAGCAGCCCTAATTTAGACCTTCTTTAACCTGCTCCGTGTAGCAATACCTATGATGATGTCCGTCACAGTCGGTAGCGTTATTGTGCTTTAAACTGATAAAGTCGTTTCTGAAAGGAAACAAGGATGCTAGCAGCAGTCATTAGTAAATGAACGGTAGGAATGCCATCATTGTGAGTTTACTGAAGATAATCACCGTAAACTTTAAAAAATATACTGCTGTCTGTGTGTTCATTGAGTTTCACACACCTGCCGTAAGAGAGATTTCTTTAAATAATTATATCTCCAAATTGTCTCGTATGTCTGTTCTTGATTTGAGCTGGTGAGTGGAGCTAATAATATCCCAGAAAAAAAGATAATCTTTTTTTTATGTCATGTAATTTCGATAGCTAAAAGTTAAAAATTCTCTAGTTTGAGAGCTCCTGCTAAATGACCGTCGTAGATTCCTAAAAACATCTGTCTAGAATTTTTTAAAATCTTTGTACAGTCAACAGTGAGAGCCATATACTACCCGTTATAGTTGAACTTGAGTGCATAACAGTCACACTTCTGGTATTAGATCCATGAAGATATTCCCCTTTGTATACAATTTGACCCATGAATGAAGAACAACGCAATCTGACTACTGTTAATGGAATCCACGTTCTCTGCAACTCAGACCTACCTTATTTGCAATTACAAAGAGGAAAATACCTTGACTGGTGAAGGGATTCAATTTGCAAGAACCTGTCCTCGCATCAGGTTTTAAGATGAACAGAGGTTAAACGAGCAATTATGGATTGAAGGCAAAATTTGTAGGGTCGAGAATTGCTGCTGGAGGAAAATAATTCATGAGATTTCAATTTAACTTCGCTTTTCATTCATCGCATAGGCACGAAAGTTGTTCCGGCATAACGACAAGCGCCGGCACGAAGATGCAGAACACAAGAGCAGAGAAGGCTGTGAGACTACGTCAGCCAATAGCCCACTGACTAGGACCGCACCACGAAAGGAGCGGTCTCTATCCGAAGAGGAAATAAGCGCAGCTCCGACCAGCCTCTGCGGGATAGTACAAGACGCGCTCTAGCAGACGCACTAGCAGACCCGGACTAGAAAAGTGGTTCAAATGGCTCTGAGCACTGTGGGACTTAACATCTGAGGTAATCAGTCCCCTAGAACTTAGAACTACTTAAACCTAACTAACCTAAGGACATTACACACATCCATGCCCGAGGCAGGATTCGAACCTGCGACCGTATCAGTCACCTGGCTTCGGACTGAAGCGCCTAGAACCGCTCGGCCACCGCGGCCGGCCCGGACTGGAAACCGCGCACTAGAAGAGAGGCACTAGAACTGCCGTGGTTGTTGATCCATATGACCTTGTGTGATAACTGGCATGGACACTGTATACAGCGAAGGACACTGATTATTTGCATGTCGCCATTTAGTTGCGACCCAAAGTTAAGTATAGTCAATCTACTTTATTGTAATAAAAACCATTAATGCGATTTGCTTGTATTGTTGTTTAGCTATCCGAGAAAGCAGCAACCTAGGGACCCTATAAATTCGAGTGGACAGGACACCAAAAAAGTTCATGAAAAGTAGATACAAATGTCCTCCAAGGGACAATGTGGTACACGATACCACACATTCACAAAATGCAAAATTTGCCCCATATGCTTTTAAGACCCCGTAATACTACGAGCGAGTATTATGTGAGTGAGAATGTGAACTGAAAGGCAACTGATGCTTGTGGATGGCTCAACGAAAAATTGGTTCTAATCCTCACCAAATCAGGCAAAGGCATGAACCAACAAAAAGCTGACCTTGCTCACGCGAATAAACATTTTCAAACCTGAAAATAACGTAACATACAATTACGCCAATGCAGCGTCAGCAAGCAGTGGTATCACCATAATTTCGCCATAAATCCTGAACAGTGTAGTTTGGAAACGCCCATCTCAGTAACATATAAGGCAGGATGTCTGAACTTAACATATCGCCAGCAAGTAGAATGCTCTTAGCTTCTGTGAGCGGTGATCACGGGAAGAGTGCCTCCACAGGGCACTATTAGAAACTGCAACTTGGCGCCAAGCAGCCTAATTGACTGTCTGACAAGAGCACGATGAAGATCTGACAAGTCTGGTAAATTTCCATGAAAGAATGGAACAGTTTTGTTGCGCCTTAATGGTTGGGAAGCCTGATTATCCCAGTGATCGTATAAAGGATTTCAACAATGTACAGCCTACAGTTCATCTGAATTGGTCAATGCATCGGCTGAGATTGAAAATGGAGAAAACAGTTTCGTGGTGTTTTCAGAGATTTTCATTTGAACGTTGGAGTGCTGCACAGATCAAAAGACTGGATGAAGTTCACGCGGACCCTGCACCATCACTGAGGACCATTTACTTACTGATGAACGGCTCTGAACATGGTCGGACGACAACCGAAAACGGCAGGCGCTCAGGTCGTCCAGTTGAGGTCAGCACAAGGGAAACCATTGAAAAAATCTACGATATGGTAGTGCAAGACCGCCGAACAAGAGTTCGTGCGATTGCTGAGACTGTAGGCATCTCAACTGAGCTACTGCATAGTATGCTGCCCTTAGGACTGGCTATCAAGAAGCTGTGTGAGATGTGGGTCGCCAAGACTGCTCACAATCGATCAAAAGCGCATCCAGCACATTCCAACACAATTTTTGGCGGTGTTTAATCGGTATCCGCAAGACTTTTTAATGAAACTTGGATCCATTATTACACACCAGAGTCAAAACGGCAGTCAAAACAATGAACAAAGGCTGGTGAAAGTGCATCGAAGAAGGAAAAGCCCATTTTTCAGCTTGCCACTTTTTTTGCGATTCCCAAGGAGTAATCCTCATAGATTATTTGGAAAAAGGCAAAAACATAACTGGACACTGGTATACTTCATTGTTGGATCGTTTGGAACTAGCGTTGGCTGAAAGAAGACCAAGGCTAGAACGCAAAATAAGTGTTCTTTCAGTTCACTATGCCACACATGAGGGACAACAGTGGCGAAATTGCATGAAATGGGAGCTGAACTAGTTCCTCATCCACCATATTCACACGACGTATCCCCAAGTGACTTATTCCTGTTCCCTAACATGAAAATTTGGTTTGCTGGAAAGAAGTTTTCATCAAGTGAGGAAGTGGTGGTTGCAGTCAAGGAGTATTTTGCAAAGTTCGACAGAACCTATTTTTCCGATGGATGAAAAAGCTGGATTTTCGCTGGACGAGGTATGTCCCTCAGAGGAGTAAGAAATAAGATGTACTGTTTACGAAACAAACGTTTTTTTTTCTTGCATTTTTAACAGACTTATCAAACCATCCTTCCAGGTTGCAGATACGCATCTCATTATACAACCAAAGATAATATTTCCCTAGCACACGAAAGCATGTACTATACAGGGTGTTACAAAAAGGTACGGCCAGACTTTCAGGAAACATTCCTCACACACAAACAACGAAAAGATGTTATGTGGACATGTGTCCGGAAACGCTTAATTTCCGCGTTAGAGCACATTTTAGTTTCGTCAGTATGTACTGTACTTCCTCGATTCACCGCCAGTTGGCCCAATTGAAGGACGCAATTGTGAAATCACGTCATCAACACAGATTTTCTGTGAACGTTTGGGCAGGCATTGTCGGTGATGTCTTGATTGGGCCCCATGTTCTTCCACCTACGCGCAATGGAGCACGTCATCATGATTTCATACTGGATACTTTACCTGTGCTGCTACAACATGTGCCTTTACAAGTACGACACAACATGTGGTTCATGCACGATGGAGCTCCTGCACATTTCAGTCCAAGTGTTCGTACGCTTCTCAACAACAGAATCGGTGACCGATAGATTGGTAGAGGCGGATCAATTCCATGGCCTCCACGCTCTCCTGACCTCAACCCTCTTGACTTTCATTTATGGGGGCATTTGAAAGCTCTTGTCTACGCAACCCCGGTACCAAATGTAGAGACTCTTCGTGCTCGTATTGTGGACGGCTGTGATACAATACGCCATTCTCCAGGGCTGCATCAGCGCATCAGGGATTCCATACGACGGAGGGTGGATGCATGTATCCTCATATTGAACATTTGCTGTAACGAAGTGTTTGAAGTCACGCTGGTACGTTCTGTTGCTGTGTGTTTCCATTCCATGGTTAATGTGATTTGAAGAGAAGTAATAAAATGAGCTCTAACATGGAAAGTAAGCGTTTCCGGACACATGTCCACATAACATATTTTCTTTCTTTGTGTGTGAGGAATGTTTCCTGAAAGTTTGGCAGTACCTTTTTGTAACACCCTCTATAGTCAATGAGCGGTGCAAGTGCCCCGCAGCTCTCATAAAGAAACAATGTGAAAGACATGTTTAACAGATGGCTTTTATCCGATACGATGCTATCTGAACTTTCAAGAAACTTTCTTTGGATTGGTTCTATTTTCATGACTACTACAATGCTAGAGTTTTCTATGTTAAATGCAAAAGCGTTTACTTTTATAACAAAAGCGAAAACGACGATTACTCAGCACGAGCGCTGCTGTTGCTACTTTTGATGGACAGTTACAGTAGAACATGTCGTGAACTCAGTTCATGCCGAAGCCAGTTTAGCAAAGATTGTTGAATTGTGGTAATGCGTTGGCCCAGCACACGTAGTTCAGCACTGTCTAACTGTCTACCTGCCAGATACTTAACAGGTAAAAATAAGAAAATTACTCGGCGGTTGTCGGCTGTATTCATTTTAAAACTTGCCGCTCCGCTGTCGTCACCGCTCTTGGTTGTGGCTGCAGATTAGAAAACTTTGCCCAGCCGGTCAAAATCTCCGGCGGTCTCACGCCGGGCGCTGCCCGCCCCTTTAGAAAGTGCGTCGCCTAATGAAGATTAAAACTAATTCCCTTGCGTGGATAATGAAACGCCGGACCCCCGCTGCCCTGACCGCTCCAGACACGCTACCACGGCGCCGCGCCCTGCTCACTCTGGCGTCGCCTCTATAGCAACAGGCGCGGCGCAGAATTTCACTTCATTACACTTACCTAAACCCCTCTGTTCATTTGCTTCCTGTTCGTGGTCAAATCGTAGGAATCATTTAGTTTAGAGCCCATTATTATAGGCAAGATGCATCTGTTGTAATCCTTCTTTTACAATTGTGGGAAAAATGCCATTCATATACATACATATACAAGGTACAATACATATGTAGAATTGTGGACAGTTGGGAATGTGAGTCTCACGGGAAGCGTGCAAGGGATAAGTCCCTGCAGTCGCGCTATTCATCTGTGTCCTCGGTGGCTCAGATGCCGGCACGGTAGCTCAGCGTGTTCGGTCGGAGGGTTAAGTGCCCTCTGTAATAAAAAAACTGAGTTAATCGATCAACAACGAACTTCAATGGATGTCTTACGACGTCCGCCCCGAGCAGATGAAGCGAACAAAATGAGATTTAAAAAAAAATGAGGATAGAGCGTCTGCCAAGTAAGCAGGAGATCCCGGGTTCGAGTCCCGGTCGGGGCACACATTTTCAGCTGTCCACATCGAGGTATATCACCAACACCTGTCGGCAGCTGAGGTTGTTAGTTACTCATCAATAATTTGAGACCAGTTCGCTGGCTGATGTCTACTGTCTGCTTATCTTCTCCAAAGTCAATTTGTTGTCCCAGATAAAATTATTTATCATTTTCAAAGCATTGGTTCGGTGGAATCCGCAACATTGACAACACTCGTGATTTTGGTCTTTTCGAGGTCAGTGTTGGAGGCTACAACTTGTCGTTTTTGACATTGGTTTGTGTCACTGCTAACGAGGACGATACAATCTGCAAAGCAAAGGTGCTTCAGTCGTTTGCGATGCTGATGCCTTTCTATCTTCAGATGAG
Organism: Schistocerca piceifrons; assembly: GCF_021461385.2. Classification (NCBI taxonomy): domain Eukaryota; kingdom Metazoa; phylum Arthropoda; class Insecta; order Orthoptera; family Acrididae; genus Schistocerca; species Schistocerca piceifrons. Next base: position 553,617,717 of record NC_060143.1, read on the forward strand.
ACACTTAAACACACCATCGAGAGCTATACTGAATAACTTAGACGAGACTGTTCCTCCTCACGGGAACCTTTTCAGTGATCTAGTATTCTTCTGCAGTTAGAAGTGGAGCGGCATTCTCGTAAATGTTGCAGATTAATCTGCTACATATATAACCAATGCGGACTCTGTTCATTGTCCTAAATACTGCCCAGGTGTCGATCGTGTAGAATGCCTTATGATAATCCTTGAAGGCTATGTGATGTGGCCCATTATACCTGGAACATTTTTCTATCAGTGCGCGTACTGCGTGGATACGGTCAATAGTAGTGAGTCCTTATCGATTGGCTGGTAAATAAAAATTCTGAATCAGGTGGTTCGTAATTATTTATGTTAGCAGCTTGTGACATGCAGATAATAAGCCTGTAACTCTCGATGTTCGTATTGTTACCTTTTTTGAAAAGAAGAATAACTTGTACATTTTTTTATGACTGGAATCGCCCCTTCCTCGAGACATGTGTATAAGAGATGTAGGAATGCTTTTTTGTTTCTCCTCCAGTTTTAAGCGTTTCACAAATAATGACTGTTCTTCTCTGACTTCTTACCGTTGTTGAGTTGTTTCAGACCTGTTTCCATGTTGTTTTTATCGACTGGAGGGACCTGAACAATAAATCCAGCAGGGCTGTCCATAAATCCGTAAGAGTAGGGTGGGGGGGGAGGGGTGGACATTTCTTTTGAACAGCACGTTGCAAGACATCCCAGAATGCTCAATAATCTTCATGTCTGGGAAGTTTGGTGGAAAGCGGGAGTGTTTAAACTCAGAAGAGTGCTCCTGGAGCCGCTCTGTAGCAATTCTGGAGGTGTGGGATGTCGCATTGTCCTGTCGGAATTGTCCAAGTCCGTCGGAATGCACAATGAACATGAATGGATGCAGGTGATCAGACAGGATGCTTACGTACGTGTCACCTGTCAGTCGTTCTAGACGTATCAGGGGTCCCATATCACTCCAACTCCACATGCCCCATACCATTACAAAGCCTCCACCTGCTTGAACAGTCCCCCGCTGATATGCAGGTTCCAAGGATTCATGAGGTTGTCTCCATACCAGTACACGTCCATCCGTTAGATACAATTTGAAACGAGACTCGTTCGACCAGGCAAAACGTTTCCAGTCATCAACAGTTCAATGTCAGTGTTGACGAGCCCAGGCGAGGCGTAAAGCTACGTGTGATGCAGTCATCAAAGGTACACGAGTGGGTCTCCAGTTCCGAAAGCCCATATGGATGATGTTTCATTGAAGGGTCGCACGCTGACACTTGTTGATGATCCAGCACTGAAACCTGCTGAAATTTGCGAAAGGGTTGCACTTCTGTCAGGATGAACGATTCTGTTCAGTCGTCTTCTTCCAGGACATTTTCCGGCCGCAGCGATGTCGGGAATTTGATGTTTTACCGGATTCCTGATATTTACGGTACACTCGTGAAAAGGTCGTAGGGAGAATCCCCACTTCATCGCTACCTTGGAGATGCTGTGTCCCACTGCTCGTGCGCCGACCATAACACTAAGTCGAAACTCTCTTAAATCTTGATAACCTGCCATTGTAGCAGCAGAAACCGATCTAACATCTGCTCCAGACACTTGTTGTGTTATACAGGTGTTGTCGACCGCAGCGCCGTATTCTGACTGTTTACATGTCTCTGTATTTGAATATGCATCCCTATACCAGTTTCTTCGGCGCTTCAAGGTATAAACTTTACTATCAATTTAGTCAGGATTATCTTCCATAATGTTTCGAGAAGAAGAATGTAGCGTACTTGTCACCAAGCACACGCAATCGCTGAAGCACTTTTTTTGTTTCTACGAGCTACTTTAGTTGCAACGTCGCCTTCTTCGACGCATTATTCTTTGGGGCTGGGTAATTGCTTCTAACCAAGTTATCTATGTCCTACCCTTATTGAACCTACTCATTGATAGTATTCATGGTACATTCTTCCTGCTCCAGGTTTCATTCCCGCTCTCCTGGCCTAATTCCTGAACTGAATTGTTTATTGTCGTTGACAGCCGTGCATAGTATGGCGTTATAGCGTATTACGTACGGCCTTGCCGGTATAGGCGTATGTCACAGATATTGCAAATATGTCTCTGTTTCTCCTCTCTCTGTTCATTTCCGCCTGCTTCCTCTCTGTGTCCTCCTTCTCGTTCCCCCACTCCCTTTTCATTGGCCTCTGTCCCCGTTTCTCTATTTATCTCCTTCTCCCCCTTTCTCTGTCCATCTCCTACCCCCTCATCTCTGTATTCCTGTCCTCCTCTTCCGTCTCTCTGTCCATCTACTGTGTCACCCTACTGTCACTGCCATCCCACTGGGAGGTGGTTCTTGTCTCCACAGTGTTTCTTTCCAGAGATTAAGAGGTATATGTACCATCTTGGTTCAAAACAATTCAGTGGTTTAGCAGGAGATATGTGAGCGAATAGAAGTGTCTGTATTATTGCAGTCTACACGAGAATGGTGGTGGACTATGTTTTCCTAAATGTCTTTTATTCTTATCTGCAAATGGATATGAAAGGAAACCCACTAACACAACAGGTACTGTAACTTACCTACAATCACCCTCACAGCCGATAATTTAATACAACTGGCTGGTTTGACAACGATTTACTGGTGTTTGTTAGAATATTGTATTCCACACGTGTGTGAAGGGGGGCGAGGATGTGCAAGACAGAAAATGCACTCTGTCTGCCTTGACTACCTTTTCAAACACTTCTCTTGCTTCTTCACTCGAGTGTTACCATTGTCTGTCGGTATCTGCCTCTGTTCTACATAATTTGAGATGTGTCCTTTGACAACTCATAATAGAACAGAATGCGTTCATCATCATTGACTCAGATTGAGTGTCATACTATAAGCAGAAAGCATATCACATACATATATACAAGTGTATGTCTGTAGATGTGTCTATCTTCAACATCTCCTCCTAAACAACTAGACAGATTTCAACCAAACTTTGTAAAAATACTACTTATTGCCTGGGAAGGAGTACTGTGGAAGTAAGTACTCCCTAGCTCCCTAAGAGTAGGCGCGAGAATGGTTGTTAACCACTGACATCTAGGCTGCCCTGCAAGCTTGGAATTTTTGCATTTTGTGTTGGAATGCGTTCCTAGGTGTATACATATAGATGAGACTGGAAAAGGGCTAATGAGAAAATGGACAGTCAGAGAGATTAAGGAGGTTCAAATGGCTCTGAGCACTATGGAACGTAACATCGGAGGTCATCAGTCCCCTAGAACTTACAACTACTTAAACCTAACTCATCCATGCCCGAGGCAGGATTCGAACCTGCGACCGTAGCAGTCGCGCAGCTCCGGACTGAAGCGCCTAGAACCTCTCGGCCACTGCGGCCGGCATGAAGGAGGAGTTGGACATATAGAGAGGAGGAGGAGGCAGACAGAATGAGGGGAAAGAGGAGAGGAAGTGAGAGATGTGGAGAGGGTGAGGGGCAATATAGAGGGAGATGGGGCTGGGAGGAGATGAACAGAGGGAAAGAGGTGATGATTGCCAGGAATGGGGAAGATGGAATAGGTGAATGGAGGATGATCGAACATGCGGAAGAGGAGATATGCAGAGGGAAGTGGTAACAGTAGACGGCCAGAGGGAAGCAGAGTTGGGGATTTGTAGAGGTGGGAAATGAAAAGAGTAAGTAAGCAGATGAGACAGGAAGTGTGAGGAGGCAGGTGGAGGAGGTGAGAGTGAAACAGTACATCTTTCTTACAGAAGACTGGAATAGGTAAATAGGCCTATCTGTGCACCACCACATACTCGGCTAGTACATAAAGAAACAAAGGAAGAATAAGAGATCGATTCACAATGCTAAACTAACATCATATTAAAATAAGCAACTCATAAATCTCGCTTAGGAAATATTTCGTGCTTTAGAAGGAAATTTTAAAAGAGCTGTGAAAGTAGAAAAGTGACAGCACATAGAGTGAAAAGGCTCACCAGAAATTTTGATAGATTACTATAACTCCACCTTCGTCAACAGTTTAAGAAGCATTAGATGGCGGTAAGTGTGGGGAAATGTAAAAACCACAGTAAAGTAAGCAGACAGTCGCTAGTGCTGAGTACAATATTATTAGCCCAAAGAAGGAAATATGAGACAGTGCAGAGACTGATGAGCTGAAAACTTGGTGCAGTCTATTGTCAGTTATATTATTATATATTTAATTCTGTTTTATTTAATGCTTACTACAGTATAAGTTATATATATTTAAATGTGTACATAGTAAGTTCATAGGCAGCTGAAGACGAATATCGTGGGAACGAAAAGCATTTAAAATGCATATTATGATGATGTTGGTGAGGGAATTAATAGCAACAATGAATAAACGTTATATGATTTGTAATGATTAATAATACCCACGTCAGTGGCTTCTGATCAGGAATTCGTAGATAGAACTGAAGCAACTGCTCATTAATATTAAGACTCATATTTCTATTATACTGGCCTTCAGTTCCACCTTTTCTTGTATTGTTCATCCATATTAATTTATTAAAACTGTATTTTCTCAAATAACAGACGCATGTTGTATTAGCGACTTTGGTTAATTTATCTGGATTGTTTCACTTATACTTTTTCTCCTGTTACATGACAAATCTTTTGACTAGATTATACACCATCCCTCTCCTAAATGTGGGTCCATTATCGGTGTAGAAATGTAATTATTTGTTAACTATGTAATATAATTTTGATGTTAGGTTTTGATGACTTTGTGGAAAGTGATAATATATGGCAGGCTGCAGGGATATTTTCTACTTTGTTGAGGGGAACGTGACATCGTGATAACAAACACAAATTTCCAAGTGCATATCAGAAGGAATTACACCTCGAAATTTTCATGTGGTAATAATAGTCATCATATGGAGCTTATGTTGGTGCAGAGTACATATAGAAAACAAACAACGTGTAGCCACAGCTCGCCGGTGTCAGATATATACATTGTCACCTGTCAGCCTTAGTGATGTCCAAATTCTGATTAAGTATAAACGGGAAAGTCATACGAAACGTTGGAATATTGGAAAAATCCAAGAAGTAAAAAGAACAGATTATGCTCCTAGCATAAACATATTCACTAATATTAGTAAACCTCTAACATCATTGATTAATTGTATAAAAACAAGAGACGAAATACAAAGAAAAAACACATGTAATATAGAAAAACAGTGGAAGACCGACATTTTAGTTAGAGTTCATCAGGACAAGACATCAGGAAAGGATTAAATACAGAAAAAGAAATGCAATAGAATGTCAAGAAAGATAAGAGCCATAAAGAATATCATCAAACAAAAATGCAGACTAAGGGCTAGTGAGCAAACTTTAAATAACTAATACTGAAAATACAATGTATACGGAAAGATTAAGAAAGTACAATTCAAGACAGGGAAGAGATCATCTCTGATAGGAGGTAGAGGAAGATTAGTATTACTGAATGCGAAAATATTTTGTTGACACCGACCTACATAGGGAGAAACGATCACCATGATACAATAAGGGAAATCAGAGCTCATATGGAAAGATATAGGTGTTCGTTCTGTCCGTGCGCTATACGAGATTTGAATAATAGAGAATTGTGAAGGTGGTTCGATGAACCCTCTGCCAGGCACTTGAATGTGATTTGCAGAGTATCCATGTAGATGTAGATGATTACAGATGTGAAATGGCCAGCATATGGATGGAATCTCTTGAAGGAGTTAATGAAGAGAAAGAAATCATCAAGGAAGAAGAACGTACTGGAGAAAGAGTAGAAGCGCTAGCTCATGAAGTAGGTGCACAAATGATCCAAACAGAATTCCTAACACATTGAATGACTTGACACCAAAGACAGCTTTCGCTACAGATGAGCCATGGCACAGTTGTGGTAACAATAACTCAATACGAAGTTAATGTAATTGTGAATAATTGTTATGATCCCTTTTTCATTCCAGTAGAAAGAAAGACAATACTTATTTATTAAAAATAGGATGCACAATACTGCTCCAGTTTTAGAAGGGCAACTAGCTATAGCAAGGAAGGCAGTTCGGATTTGTTGAAACGAATATAAATTTAAGTATTAGGAGCTTTTTTGAAGGTATTTCTCTGGAGAGTAGCCTTGTAAGGAAGTGAAACTTGTACAATCAACTGTTCAGACAATAAGGGACTAGAAGCTTCTACAATATGTTGCTTGAGAAGAATGCTGAAGATTGGGTAGGTTGATTGTATAGTAGTTAGATCGCTATAGCGAGTTCGAGTCTCGGACTGGCACATAGTTTTAATCTGCCAGGAAGTTTCAGATCGTATAGCTAGTGATGAGGTTGTAAACAGATTGAAGACAAAAGCAATTCATGTCACCACGGGACTAAAAGGAATGATCAGTTTATGGGACACGTTATGAGGCACCAAGGAAATGTCTGTATGGTATTGCAGGGAAGTGACGAGGATAAAGTGGTAGAGGTAGACCAAGGGAGGAAAACAGAAAGCAACTTCAACTGGATGTGAGCTGCAATAGCTGCAATAGCAGTTCAGAGATGAAGAGGTTTGCACACCGTAGGCTAGCGGAGAAAACCAAGCTTCAGACTGAAGGCCACAATAACAACAACGAGACTAAAAATACCAATCTCCACGATTTAAAACACACAGAATAAAACGCAATATGTTCTACATCTTGAAGGGGATAAGATTTCAGTCCAAAGCTAGGGATGAGAGAAGCCACCACAGTAGTAAGGTGCTTCCTACAGAGAAGGTTTGAATTAAATAGCAATAATTGTACAACCATTACTGGTCTAGAAAAGGCGTTTGACAGAATTAATTAGAACAAAATCATCAAGATCTTAAAAGGTACAACATTGGACAGGGAAGGTAAATGATCAGTACGAAACACAACAACAACAAAAATTTTGAGGATAGGTATTAATGGAGAACAATGTAAACCTGAAAATGGAAAAGGAGGCTGCTCATTTTCTATATTTCCTTAAACTTGTCATCGGAAAAACAATGAGGATATTCAGGAAACATCTTGAGTTAAAAGTACAAGCAATTCCCTTCAGTGCATAACATTTGCCGACTGTTATTGCTTTAAAGGCTGATAGTGAAAATCATATGCAAAATACACTTTATAAATTTTCAGCAGTTATGAGAAAGTTTGAATATAAATAAGTCATCAAAAAACGAAAATTGTTATAAGAAACAAGTCGTTTCTGTTTTTCGAAAAAAGGATTCTGCTGCAGGTAATGCTGTAACAGAACAATATTACTGCGTAGATGCTGCCCTCTGATACAGCGACTTTCCTTACATGGTCTTCTTCATTCATTTCGTTGAAGTGTGTCCATGGTCTCAGAGACCAATGCATATGCGAGGTGGTTATCGCTTCTCCACAAACTATAAAGTGTTGTAGCTCTCTTCACATGAGTTCAGTTTACTTCGTGTTTCTATCTCTTAGTGTTTCTCATGTGTGTGTGTGTGTGTGTGTGTGTGTGTGTGTGTTGCTTGTGACCACTATACATTTCATTTACTGTCAATAGTCTCTTCAAGCAGATGCCGGATTGGCTAACCTGAAAAAGATATGACCCATTTAAACACATCTTTGTCCGATCGAAAAGTCGACTAGATGACAAAATCATTTTCTCGTTTCTGGTATCTAGTGCTTTACAACGTATGCTGATGTTGCAATACAGCTCTAGAATATTCGTTTCGTAAATAAGAACCGGATTTTCTTGCTGCAATTATTTTATTTCTTCCAGACTCGTTTCGCCTTTGACTTTAATGCATCTTCAGGGGAACAGCTCTTCGCCTTGAAGAAATAAAATACATTGCAGCAAGAAAAGATAGTTTTTATTTACAAAACAGATATTTCTGTGCTCGCTGTGGATGATGGCCATGCAAACAAACAACACTAGACCTTCTTTAGATCAGGTGGAAAATTTTCGGGGCACTTATACGGTAGTTTGGGTCATAGTAATCAAGTTTGTGTTAGCTTAATTCGGTACTTTAGCTTACGAAATCATTCGCTAATTTATTTAGAGATGAAGAGTGAAGAGTATCAGCAATGTCTCATAGAGTTAATTGGTCACTGGGAGCATCCTTGTCCATTTATCTCTTTTGTCTCTCTGATGTAGTGAACGTATTCTATTATTAACAACGCCAAATAAATTCCACCACAGCATCAGTCACAAATTTTAGTAAACATTTCAACGACACACACATCTCACAGAATTTCGTTGGCATTCTCCGTAAATGAGAAGCATATGGACTTGTTCTTCGAAGGAATGCATCATTCACATTCGCTTGATCGACGATACTAGTCTTACCGTTCCTATTAGTGTTGCATTGTAAAACCGTTGAATGGTGTTTACATGTCAATGGCACGTTACATGGATACGCCGTATTCAGCGAATATTTACTGTTTGCACGATATACGAGAGAGGATTGTTAGAGCATCTTCTTCGATAAGTGTCGAAGTGATAAGGAATACCACTCAGTCCATGATAAGGAGATTGCAGCATTGCATTGATACCAATGGTCATTACTTCTAACACCTTCTGTAAATGGACGCTCAAAATGGACGTTCATCCCACCTTTTCGACCTTACTGTTACACATCATTGGATTCGTCCGATAGCCGCTATCAGAACGTAAGTAGCAAACTGTAGCATCCCATTAAAAAAAAGAAAGTTGACCTTCATATCTCTAACATGACCGCAGCTGACAACAAGAAACCAACGTCATATTATGGCCCCCGTTGTTCCATGCAACTTTTGTCCCACAAACGTTTCAGCTCCTATCATACTTTCGGAGCTATTCTTGGTGACAATAGTTAGTGACTCACCCTGTATATGGTTCTAACGAAACAGTTGAAGAATGAACCTAATATAGATGTTGATATTGTGGGGGAATAGCACGGAGGCTTAAAAGGGGATTTGTCATGACTTCGAAACACTGAAACACGATCTCCGCCAAGTTTGTTGTCCCAGACTTTAGCGTTTTGAAGTTCAAATGGTTCAAATGGCTCTGAGCACTATGGGACTTAACTTCTAAGGTCATCAGTCTCCTAGAACTTAGAACTTCTTAAACCTAACTAATCTAAGGACATCACACACATCCATGTCCAAGGCAGGCTTGAGGAAGTGTTTCTATCCATAAAATGCCAGGTTGCATCATTTAAATGTATGATAATCAAAGAGATTTTAGTTAAAAGTGTAAATGGATCACAATTCTTTCATAAATGGACGCGTTCGAGCCATCTTCTTGTTTATATCAAGGAGATTTTGTTACACTGCCATTTGAGTTTAGATTTCATGCTAGTCCATCTCGAATAGCTCTCTGGGTGAATGCTGCGAGAAGGAAAGGTTGAAAACCAACTATACATAGCAAAACTTGTTCTCAGCATTTTTGGTAAGAGGACATAGACCGAAAATCAGTTTCGTTGTCCGTAAAGAGTAGAATGCTGAATACGGAAGCCTCCTTTTCATGTCACATAGTGTAGGTTTGGGAGAACTGGACCGCTTTTTTCTTAAAATTTGTGTGTTTTTCAAGTTTTTTGACTTCTGACAGCATGTTCGTATAGAATGTTATAGAAATGTAAGTGACACACATTATTGAGACACTGCCACCTCAAATACAAGAGATATGATAAAATGAAAATATATGTGGTCCAACTCATCCATAGGTGTACGGGTGAGTGTTCTGAGAGAGCAGGACCATATGAAAATCGTTAACCATGAAGAAAAGTGTGAATTAAAATTTCATTTTTTAGCTTGGAAAATGTTGTAATAAATAGAGAATTATACTATTAAATATTTTAATCCAAAACAATTATATCAGTTTCTCAGAAAATCTTGACTGAACCCTATCGTTTCTAATGAGTTGTTGGTTTTGTTCAAGCACTAGCCTGTCCTTCTTTCACCACAGTAGTTGGAATTATTACCGAATGTTGATAGTGAACATGCAACATGCTGAATTCTACTGTAATATTTATTAGTTTCATAACAGATTTCACTACAGCTGACACATTCATACTTATCTCATTCATTACAGTTATTTTTTATCTCCTACACTGAAGAGCCAAAGAAACTGGTACACCTGCCTAATATCATGCAGGGTCCACATGATGACACGAAATGGCATAGACTCGAGTAATGTCTCAAGTAGTGCCGGAGGGAATTGGCACCTCGATTCCTGCATGGCTGTTCATAAATCCGTAAGAATAAGGGGAGATGGAGATCTCTTCTGAAGAGCACATTGCAAGCCATCCCAGATGTGCTCAATAATGTTCATGTCTGGGTAGTTTGGTGGCCAGCAGAAGTGTTTAAACTCAGAAGAGTGTTCCTGGAGCCAGTCTGTAACAATTCTGGAGGCATGAGATGTCGCATTGTCCTGCTGGAATTGCCCAACTCCGTTGGAATGCGCAATGGACACGAATGGTTGCAGGTGATCAGGCCGGACGCTTATGTATGTGTGACCTGTCAGAATCGTATCTAGACGTGCCAGTGGTCCCATATCACTCCAGCTGCACCCACCCCACACCATTACAGAGCCTCCACCTGACTGAACAGGTACCTGCTAACATGCAGGGTCCATAGCCTCATGAGGCTTTTTCCATAGCCGTACATGTCCACCTGCTCGATACAATTTGAAACGAGACTCGTCCGACCAGGCAACATGTTTCCAGTCATCAAAACTCCAATGTCGGTGCTGACGGGCCCAGGCGAGGCGTGAAGCTTTGTGTCATGCAGTCACCAAGGGTACACCAGTGGGCCTTCGGATCTGAAAGCCCATATTGATGATGTATCGTTAAATAGTTTCGGTAAATCAACAGAAATCAAACGCCAGAGGGATCTCATCAGGACTAGATGAGATACTGGGGCATTGTTCAGCAATTATTGGAAGAACTTGCACCCTTGATTATAGACTGCAGTTCTAGAGGTGTAAGGTTTTACTAAGGCCTAAAAGATTATCCTTTTAATTATAACTTTGAAGGTTATTAGTTTAATTAACTTAAGTCCTTAGTACAATGAGATTAAGATTGATGTTGAAATCAATCCTATTGTTGAAATTATTACAGTTATATGAAGAATAATTCTTGATTTTTGAGACTTTATCTTTATGGATCATGAATTTACTGTGTATGACATAATTAAGGCTGAGAATCTAATACGTATGTAATAATAAAGTGTAATTGTAGTTAATATGACTATAATAGTTATAATAGTTGTTATGTTGTTTTCTATTAATGAGTGTATTACAATTCATTTTGGTTGGAATCCAAGAAATGGTGGTAAACCACCAAGAGATAGAAGAGATAAGAATATTATGAATTTAATTTCAGTTTTTATATTTCTGGCTGAATAAATCTGGGTTATAAAGAATAGATTTATTTGCTTGAATAATAAAACCATGATCAGTCTTAGTGGTGAATAAATAATATAGTTCTCAGATGTTTTCTCTGACTGTTAAGATCTAATTATTCACCCTAAATGTCTAATTGAAGAATATGCTAGAAGTTGGCGTAAAGATGTTTGATTTAAGCCTCCTATTGCCCCAATAATGATTCTTAAAATGATAATGGTTCAAATAAAGGGAACTACAATATGATAGTACTATTATTGGGGCAATTTTTTGTCATGTTATTAATGTTAGACAGTTATTTCATCTTGAAGTGCCAATTACTTCTGGAAATCAGAAATGAAAAGGCGCAGCTCCAATCTTTAATAATAATCTAGATCTAATTATTATTGATGGGATAAATTCTGTTTCCCATCCTATTGGATACTTTATTTGAATCAACAAAATTGAAAATAATAGTATTGTCGATGACACTGCTTGAACAATTCTAGATTTAAATGATGATTCATTTATCATTGTATTTTTATTTCTCATCAGAAGTGAAATAAATGAAAGTAAGTTGATCTCAAGTCCTATTCAAACTCCAAATCAGGAATTTGATGAAATGGACAGGATTGTTCCTGTCATTAATGTTGATAGGAAGAGAAGTTTTGTAGAGTTGTTTGTCATTAAAAAGGAGAGGATTGATACCTCTATAAATGGGGTATGAACCCATTAGCTTGATTAGCTTACCTTTTTACATTAAGGTGTATGATGCACATTAGTTTTTGATACGAAAGGTAGTTTAATTCTATCTTTTGTAATTTGTTTAATGAAGGTAATTTTTATTTACGTAGTTTACCCTATCAAGGTAACCCTTTAATCAGGCACTTCATTTATTTAATATATAAATGAAAAGTGTTTTTTTAAAAATTAGGTTGTATATTATTGTGGTTATTTTGAATTAATTTGTTCCAATTTGGTTAATTTTTGTTTGTTTATATATATATATAAAATAATTAATTGAAATTAATATATTACATTTAATTAAATTTAAATACCTATAAGTTTATTTTACTATCATTAGGTGATTATGTAATACATTTATTTGCCCAGGATTATAGTTACATATGTTTTTAGCTGAAATTAGGTAATTTATTATAAAATTCATAATAATGTGTAAATTAATATAAAATATTGTTATAATTGGATTTAATAAATAAGATTAATAATACTAATATAAATTACTATATTAATATAGATAATTATAGTAATTATAATAAAGTAACTTATTAAATATCTAAAATTAGGTTATTAACTAATTAATATTTAGGTTAACTTAATATAAAGTTAATTTTATATTAATATCATATTACATTAATTTACATATCTGTATCAGATGTATTTATTATATTATTTAATCTTTCTTTAATATTAGTGAAAAGAAAGATGAAATAAGAAAGAATACAATACATTTTTTGGTATACATGTTCCATATCTGTCTTTATTTATATACAATAGAGAAGTTGTTGTGGTCACAAATGGGGTATACTTCTTTTTTTTTGCTATTATTTGTAATTTTTTTCTTTCTTTTTCTTTAAATATTTGTGTCTTTTATTTTTTACTATTTTGGTTAATTTAAAAATTTCTTATTTTTATGCTCCTAAAAGTTTTATTCTTGCTTGTTTATTCACTTTTAACTTGTATTATATGTAAGTTTTTTAAAACTTAATTTTCTTTTTGCAGTAATTTGATTTAATTAACAAGTGATTTTGGATTTATCATTTGATTTAGTATCAGCATAATTCGTGCAGGCAGCCAGGGTTATACGATTTATACAAGTGAATATTATTGGTTAAAACAGTTGTTTATATTATTAGGGTTAAAATATAAATTTGTAAGGTGAAATGTTAAAATTTATTTGTAGCTCTTTTTATGAATCTGTGAAATTTAAATAATAAACTAAGATTAGATATCTGTTATTTTAAATGTTAATGATATTTACCAGGGTACTATTAATTAAGCTCTTTATGCCCAAAGAATATGCCAGTATGTCATTCCATTCAGAGGAACCTACCCTGTGATTGATAATACATGATTTACTCTACTTAATTTATTTGTTTGTATATCTCTGTTATCACGGAATCTTTTTAGATTCTCAAGATGTATAATTATAAAATATTTCAGGTCAAGGTACAGCTTATAGTTAAGAGGAGGTGGGTTACAGTAGATTTTCTTTTATAACAGATTTGATGGTGAAATACTGTTAATGAAGGTGGATTTGATAGTAATTTGATTTATTTAATTTAACTGATATTGGCTCTGAGGTGTGTTCATATCGCCTGCAGCTCTCATTAGTGATTATTCTATTTTGGTTGTTTCAAAGTAGCTTCAAATTAGATGAGGTAAGTAGTAATATAGTAGATGCACTGGAAAGTGTATCTAGGAAGAGTTTCAAGATGTAACTTATAGTAAAGTGTTTCACTTACACTGAAAATCTTTCTGTGCAAATCAGAATATCTTCATTATTTATTTTATTGTATTTATTTTTTGTTTATCTAATTACTTAATATAAATATTTTGTTGGCTTTTGTCTTAGTATATTTTATAGAATTGGTTTTTGAAATGATAGTGTATTGGTAATGAAAATATTTTATGAAATATTATTTTAAATTGTTTGAAGTAGATTTTATTTATTGTATCTTCCTTATCATGGTTTATCAAAGTTTTAGTATTTATTTTACTTCTCTCGATTTGGGTTGATTTATTTATATCTTATAGTTAATGTATCATAATTATTATTAAATTATTTATAGAAATGAAATGTTAATCATTTCCTAAGATATCTAGTTCCTTAAGAAATTTTTTAAAGTTAGTTGTTTTAATTTTAATTTTTTAAATATAAATATTAATTTATTTATTCTGTAAGGGATAAGCTTTGAAGTTATTAACCTGTAATTTGTTTTAAAAATATAATAGTAAGCTTTAAACCAGGTATCTTTGAGATTACATTTTAGTTCATTATTTTATATTTTGATTTTATAACTTTTTTTAGGTTTTTATTAAGATTATTGATTTAATTTTAAAACTTTTGTTATAAATATAGAATTCGTATATTTACTTGTATAAAATTTTTACCTTGTAAATTTATTATAAGGAACCAGGCAAAATTGATTTCCGCCTGTTTATCAAAAACATGTCCTCTTGAAAATATATTGAGATCTGGCCTGCTCACTGAGCGGATTTTTAAAGATCCGCAGTATTTTGACTGTGCAAAGGTAGCATAATCATTAGTCTCTTAATTAGTGGCTGGAATGAATGGTTTGATGAGAAATCAACTGTCTCTAAATATGTTTTTGAATTTAACTTTTGAGTCAAAAGGTTTAATTTCTTCTTTAGGATGAGAAGACCCTATAGAGCTTATCTTTGTCTTTCTATATTTAATGATGATGTTTTGTTGGGGTGACATGAAGAATAAATAAACACTTCATTATTATATCATTGATTTATGTTTGTTGTTATGAACATATGATTAAGTTACCTTAGGGATAACAGCATAATTGTCCTTGAGAGCTCATATCGACAAAGCAGATTGCGACCTTGATGTTGTATTAAGAAAAAAATTGGGTGTAGGTGCCCAGTGATTAGATCTGTTCGACCTTTAAGTTCTTACATGAGCTGAGTTAAGTGCCGTGAGCCAGGTCAGTTTCTATCCTAAGACTATTAATCCATTTTAGTACGAAAGGACCATATCGTTAAAATATTTTTACTATATTGACTAATATTAATTCGTTTACTATTTTGGCAGATTAATGTGTTGAATTTAGAATTCTTTTATGTAGATGTTTTCTACAAATAGTATTGAAACTTTGTGATTTATTTATGTTTTGATGGAGGAAGAATGAATGAGTGCCGCCATAGCTGCAATAATATATGGTAATACAAAATGAAATCTAAAGAATCGATTTAATGTTGTGTTATCGATAGCGAATCCTCCCCACACTCATTGAACTAAATCTGTTTCTAAGTATGGAATTGCTGATAGTAAATTAGTAATTACTGTTGAACCTCAAGATGATATTTGACCTCAAGGTAGAATGTATCCTATAAATGCAGTTGCTATAACTAAGAATAGAATTACTTTACAAATTATTCAGGTGTGCTAGTATATATAAGATCAATAGTAAATTCCTCATCCCATATGCAAATAAATACAAATTAAGAATATAGATGCTCCATTTGCATGTTAACGTGTACTACATTACTAAATACTATTTCAATATTTGATGTATAATGTATAGCTAAAAATAGTGCAGTTACGATTTGAATTACCAAGCATAACCATAGCAGGGACCCAAAATTTCATCGAAATGAAATATTTGTTGGTGCAGGTAAATCAACTAAAGACTTGTTAATAATTTAAATAAAGGATTCTTTATCTTAAGGGTTTATAGATTAGTAAGTTATCTTATTTAGCGAATAGGCTGCTGGTTAATATTAGTAATTTTAACCACTACTAATAGAGCTAAAAATAAATAAATTATTATTATTATTGAAATAATGAATGTTTATCTATAATATAATTTTTCTAAAGATATTGCTATTTCTTGACAATTGATTGCATTATCAATATTTATAGTTTCAGTATTTTTGAAGAAGTCTATAAATATCGATATGTCTAGGATAATTAATATTAATATAATGAATACTCATATTGTTAGGGTATTAATTATGGTTATTGATTTAGGTTGAAATATTGAGTTTTATGCAATTCTTGTAATATAAAGAAATATCACTAATATACCAGCATGAAATGTTAAGATTAAATTATATGATAGTCAATATCTTTCTATTATTGTTTCTGTTAATAATCAAACTAAAAAAGTTTGGAGGATAATGAAAAGTATTATTGATATTGTATGTCTTAATTTAATAAAATTAATATTTATTTCATTTGATAGTTTTATAATTATTATTTTAATTATTTCAGGGGTTAGTTTATTTAAAATTTCGGTTTTGCGGACCGATGATGGGAGCTTTTCCACCTCTGAAGTTTTAAAAGTGGGGACTAGACTTATTTCTGGTTTACAAGACTTCCTTTTTTTAAACTATTAAAACTAATGTTTATAATCTCTGTTTTTACTTCTTTGTTGGTATATTTTGCCGGTTTTTACGTTTTTTCTACTAAATGTAAGCATTTATTAATGGTTTTTCTGAGATTGAAGTATATTGTTCTTCCTTTGTTTGTATTAATGATCGTTTTTCTTATTGAATTTGATTATGATTATTTCTTTACTGTTTTTTTTTAGTTTTCTCTGTTTGTGAAGGTGCTTTCGGTGTTTCTATTTTGGTTTCAGTAATTCGGTCTCATGGTAATGATTTTTAAATTCTTTTGGTTTATCTTTATGCTAAAGTATTTATTTATAACAATTTTTTTAATTCATCTTTGTTTATTAAATAATTGTTGGTGATTGGTTCATTCTTTAAGGTTTCTGTCCAGTATTGTTTTCATGATTTGTGTTCATTCATATGCTGACTTAAATATAATTAAATCTTATTTTAGTATTGATTACTTTTCTTTTAGTTTAATTTTGTTGAGTTTTTGAATTTGTTCTCTAATAATTACCGCTAGAGGTTCAGTTTATTTGAGCTCTTATCGTTCTAATTTTTTTGTTTTATGGTTTTAATTTTAATAATTTTGCTTTATTGTTCATTTGTTAGATTAAGCCTTCTTTCTTTTTATATATTTTTTGAAGCTAGATTAGTCCCTACTTTGCTTTTGATTTAAGGTTGAGGTTATCAGCCTGAACGTTTACAGGCTGGTGTTTATTTGATTTTCTATACTTTGGTTCCTAGATCGTCTTTGTTGTTGGTTTTATTTATAGTTTATGATTTTTCTAACACAATATATTTCCCTTTATTGGTTGATTTTGGTTCTTATTGTTTTATGTTTTATACATTTATAATTTTGGCTTTTTTAGTTAAGATGCCAATATTTTTGGTTCATTTATGACTTCGTAAGGCTCATGTGGAGGCCCCTATTTCAGGTAGAATAATTCTTGCTGGTGTTTTATTGATGTTGGATGGTTATGGTATTTTTCGTGTTATAAAGGTTATTTGTTATTTGGGTTTAAAGTTTAATTATTTTTGATTATCTTTAGGTTTATTGGGTGGAGTTATTGTTAGATTTATTTGTTTCCATCAGGATGATTTAAAATCTTTAATTGCATATTGTTCTGTCGCTCATATAAGAATCGTTATTGGTGGATTGATGACCATAAATTGCTGAGGTTGTATAGGTTCTTTTTCTTTAATAGTTGGTCATGGTTTATGTTCTTCTGGATTATTTTGTTCGTCTATTATTATTTATAAGCGTTTAGGTAGACAAAGAATATTAATTAACAAAGGTATAATTAATTTAATACCTAGAATGTCTTTATGGTCATTCCTTCCATCGTTAAATTTGGTAGGTGAACTTAGATTATTAAATAGAATTATATCTTGATCCTCTTTTAGATTGTTTGCTTTTATCTTTTTATCTTTTTTTGAGCTGTTTATATATATATATATATATATATATATATATATATATATATATATATATATATATATTCTTCTTCTCAGCATGGGAATTAGTATTCTGGGGTTTATACTTGTTCTGTAGGTTATTTTCATGAATATTATCTTTTACTTTTGCATTGATTATGTCTAAATATTCCTTGTTTAAAGGGTGAGTATTTCTTTGTGTAAACTGCTTAAGTATTTTAATTTAAAATATTGTTTTGTGGAATGAAATGTATGACGTTTTTCATCTTAGGCAGTGAATTTATTTTGTATTTGTTCTTTGAGTTTTTTTTCTTTGTTCTTTTCTAGAACTATAATTTTTATTTTAGGTATTTATTATTTAATAATTGATTAGAGAGTTTTTGTTGAATGAGAACTTTTTTATTTAAATGGTTCTATGGTTGTTATAACTTTAATTTTGGACTGAATATCTCTTATTTTTATATCTTTTGTTGTACATATTTTTTCTTTAGTGATTTACTATAGAGAGGATTATATATCAGGAGAAAAGAATATAAATTGTTTTATTGTTATTGTTTAAATATTTATTCTTTGTATAAGTTTTTTAATTATTATTCCTAATTTGATTAAAATTTTGTTAGGATAGAATGGTTTGGGTTTGATTTCTTATTGTTTAGTTATTTATTATCAAAATGTAAAATCTTATAGTGCTGGTATATAAACTGCACTTTCTAATCGTATTGGTCATGTTGCTATTTTAATTTCTATTGCTTGAATCTTAAATTTTGGTGGTTGAAATTATATTTATCATTATGATTTCTTTTCTAATTCATTTGAGATAAAGCTTATTACTATATTAATTGTTTTGGCAGCTATAACTAAGAGAGCTCAAATTCCCTTTTCTTCTTGACTTCTTGCTGCTATGGCTGCTCCTACTCCTTGCTTCTGCTCAAGTTCATTCTTCTACTATTGTTACTGCTGGGGTTTATTTATTGATTCGTTTTAGACCAATATTAGATACTTATAATTGTGGTTGATTTTTACTTTTAATCGGTTGTATAACTATATTTATGGCTGGATTGTGTGCTAATTTTGAATTAGATTTAAAGAAGATTATTGCTCTTTCTACTTTAAGACAACTTGGTTTAATAATAAGAATTTTGGTTATAGGTAACCAAAGCTTGCATTCTTTCATTTTTCGGCTCATGATTTATTTAAGGCATTATTATTTATGTGTGCAGGTTCAATAATTCATAATTTAAAGGATTTTCTGTATATTAGTTTTATGGGCTCAATTGTTAATTTTATACTTTTAACTTCTGTTTGTTGCAATGTTTCTAGTTTGGCCTTGTGTGGTATATCTTTTTTGGCACGTTTTCATTCAAAGTACTTGATTCTTGAAATGGTTTGTTTAAGATGAATTAAATGTTTAATTTTTATTTTTTTCTACTGGTTTAACTGCTTCTTATTCTTTTCATATATTTTATTATTCAATACTTGGGGATAATAATTTTTATTCTAGATTTTCTTTTGATAATAAGAGTAAATTATATTTCATTTGGCATGATTGGTTTACTATTTGTTACTGTTTTTGGGGGTAGTCTTTTATCTTCATTAATTTTCCTATTCCTCATATGATTACTTTATCTTATTATTTAAAGTTTTTGACTATTACAGTTGTTGTTTTAGGTGCTTAATTGGGTTATCTTATTTCTAAATTTGATTTTTCTAATAATTTGTTTTCTTTAAGTATGCTTTCTTTTGTTAGATTTGCTGGTTCTATATGATTTATACCTTTCCTTTCAACTTAGGTTATTAGATTTGTTCTTTTAAAGTTGTGTTATAATTCATCAAAATCATTTGATTATGTTTAAGGTGAGTTATTTGGTGGCCACGGTTTATATAGATTATTTATTTATTTAATTGGTTATATCCAAGGTTGCTATTATTCTAAATTCAAGATTTATCTTTCAACTTATTTTTTAATGTTTTTTTAGTAATGTTATTTTTTGTATACTTAAATAGCTTTATAATTAGAGCACGACACTGAAGATGTTAAGGAAGTATTTTTACTTTTAAGTGTTTATAAATATAGACATATTATTTTTACAGTGAAAATGTAGATCCAATTCTTGATACTTCATTTTATGATGTATATGCATCTGGGTAGTCTGAATATCGTCGTGGTAATCCTGCTAACCCTAAGAAGTGTTGTGGGAAGAATGTTAAGTTTACTCCAATAAATATAATTGTAAACCGGATTTTTAATCATGTATTGTTTATAGTTAATCCTGTAAATAGTGGGTATCATTGAATAACACCTCCTATAATTGCAAATACTGCTGCTGTACATGAACATAGTGGAAGTGGGCTACTACATAATATGTCTCATGTAATACAAAATCAAGTGATGAGTTTGCTAGTACTAATCCTGTTCACCCACTAATTGTAAATAGGAAAATGAATCCTGGAGCTCATAATAATGGTGGGATAAACTTTAATTTCTTCCCCTTTCTCTGTCCATCTCCTACCCCCTCATCTCTGTATTCCTGTCCTCCTCTTCCGTCTCTCTGTCCATCTACTGTGTCACCCTACTGTCACTGCCATCCCACTGGGAGGTGGTTCTTGTCTCCACAGTGTTTCTTTCCAGAGATTAAGAGGTATATGTACCATCTTGGTTCAAAACAATTCAGTGGTTTAGCAGGAGATATGTGAGCGAATAGAAGTGTCTGTATTATTGCAGTCTACACGAGAATGGTGGTGGACTATGTTTTCCTAAATGTCTTTTATTCTTATCTGCAAATGGATATGAAAGGAAACCCACTAACACAACAGGTACTGTAACTTACCTACAATCACCCTCACAGCCGATAATTTAATACAACTGGCTGGTTTGACAACGATTTACTGGTGTTTGTTAGAATATTGTATTCCACACGTGTGTGAAGGGGGGCGAGGATGTGCAAGACAGAAAATGCACTCTGTCTGCCTTGACTACCTTTTCAAACACTTCTCTTGCTTCTTCACTCGAGTGTTACCATTGTCTGTCGGTATCTGCCTCTGTTCTACATAATTTGAGATGTGTCCTTTGACAACTCATAATAGAACAGAATGCGTTCATCATCATTGACTCAGATTGAGTGTCATACTATAAGCAGAAAGCATATCACATACATATATACAAGTGTATGTCTGTAGATGTGTCTATCTTCAACATCTCCTCCTAAACAACTAGACAGATTTCAACCAAACTTTGTAAAAATACTACTTATTGCCTGGGAAGGAGTACTGTGGAAGTAAGTACTCCCTAGCTCCCTAAGAGTAGGCGCGAGAATGGTTGTTAACCACTGA
This sequence comes from Schistocerca piceifrons, assembly GCF_021461385.2. Lineage (NCBI taxonomy): Eukaryota > Metazoa > Arthropoda > Insecta > Orthoptera > Acrididae > Schistocerca > Schistocerca piceifrons. The sequence goes on from NC_060143.1 coordinate 553,638,916, forward strand.
CATCTAGGCTGCCCTGCAAGCTTGGAATTTTTGCATTTTGTGTTGGAATGCGTTCCTAGGTGTATACATATAGATGAGACTGGAAAAGGGCTAATGAGAAAATGGACAGTCAGAGAGATTAAGGAGGTTCAAATGGCTCTGAGCACTATGGAACGTAACATCGGAGGTCATCAGTCCCCTAGAACTTACAACTACTTAAACCTAACTCATCCATGCCCGAGGCAGGATTCGAACCTGCGACCGTAGCAGTCGCGCAGCTCCGGACTGAAGCGCCTAGAACCTCTCGGCCACTGCGGCCGGCATGAAGGAGGAGTTGGACATATAGAGAGGAGGAGGAGGCAGACAGAATGAGGGGAAAGAGGAGAGGAAGTGAGAGATGTGGAGAGGGTGAGGGGCAATATAGAGGGAGATGGGGCTGGGAGGAGATGAACAGAGGGAAAGAGGTGATGATTGCCAGGAATGGGGAAGATGGAATAGGTGAATGGAGGATGATCGAACATGCGGAAGAGGAGATATGCAGAGGGAAGTGGTAACAGTAGACGGCCAGAGGGAAGCAGAGTTGGGGATTTGTAGAGGTGGGAAATGAAAAGAGTAAGTAAGCAGATGAGACAGGAAGTGTGAGGAGGCAGGTGGAGGAGGTGAGAGTGAAACAGTACATCTTTCTTACAGAAGACTGGAATAGGTAAATAGGCCTATCTGTGCACCACCACATACTCGGCTAGTACATAAAGAAACAAAGGAAGAATAAGAGATCGATTCACAATGCTAAACTAACATCATATTAAAATAAGCAACTCATAAATCTCGCTTAGGAAATATTTCGTGCTTTAGAAGGAAATTTTAAAAGAGCTGTGAAAGTAGAAAAGTGACAGCACATAGAGTGAAAAGGCTCACCAGAAATTTTGATAGATTACTATAACTCCACCTTCGTCAACAGTTTAAGAAGCATTAGATGGCGGTAAGTGTGGGGAAATGTAAAAACCACAGTAAAGTAAGCAGACAGTCGCTAGTGCTGAGTACAATATTATTAGCCCAAAGAAGGAAATATGAGACAGTGCAGAGACTGATGAGCTGAAAACTTGGTGCAGTCTATTGTCAGTTATATTATTATATATTTAATTCTGTTTTATTTAATGCTTACTACAGTATAAGTTATATATATTTAAATGTGTACATAGTAAGTTCATAGGCAGCTGAAGACGAATATCGTGGGAACGAAAAGCATTTAAAATGCATATTATGATGATGTTGGTGAGGGAATTAATAGCAACAATGAATAAACGTTATATGATTTGTAATGATTAATAATACCCACGTCAGTGGCTTCTGATCAGGAATTCGTAGATAGAACTGAAGCAACTGCTCATTAATATTAAGACTCATATTTCTATTATACTGGCCTTCAGTTCCACCTTTTCTTGTATTGTTCATCCATATTAATTTATTAAAACTGTATTTTCTCAAATAACAGACGCATGTTGTATTAGCGACTTTGGTTAATTTATCTGGATTGTTTCACTTATACTTTTTCTCCTGTTACATGACAAATCTTTTGACTAGATTATACACCATCCCTCTCCTAAATGTGGGTCCATTATCGGTGTAGAAATGTAATTATTTGTTAACTATGTAATATAATTTTGATGTTAGGTTTTGATGACTTTGTGGAAAGTGATAATATATGGCAGGCTGCAGGGATATTTTCTACTTTGTTGAGGGGAACGTGACATCGTGATAACAAACACAAATTTCCAAGTGCATATCAGAAGGAATTACACCTCGAAATTTTCATGTGGTAATAATAGTCATCATATGGAGCTTATGTTGGTGCAGAGTACATATAGAAAACAAACAACGTGTAGCCACAGCTCGCCGGTGTCAGATATATACATTGTCACCTGTCAGCCTTAGTGATGTCCAAATTCTGATTAAGTATAAACGGGAAAGTCATACGAAACGTTGGAATATTGGAAAAATCCAAGAAGTAAAAAGAACAGATTATGCTCCTAGCATAAACATATTCACTAATATTAGTAAACCTCTAACATCATTGATTAATTGTATAAAAACAAGAGACGAAATACAAAGAAAAAACACATGTAATATAGAAAAACAGTGGAAGACCGACATTTTAGTTAGAGTTCATCAGGACAAGACATCAGGAAAGGATTAAATACAGAAAAAGAAATGCAATAGAATGTCAAGAAAGATAAGAGCCATAAAGAATATCATCAAACAAAAATGCAGACTAAGGGCTAGTGAGCAAACTTTAAATAACTAATACTGAAAATACAATGTATACGGAAAGATTAAGAAAGTACAATTCAAGACAGGGAAGAGATCATCTCTGATAGGAGGTAGAGGAAGATTAGTATTACTGAATGCGAAAATATTTTGTTGACACCGACCTACATAGGGAGAAACGATCACCATGATACAATAAGGGAAATCAGAGCTCATATGGAAAGATATAGGTGTTCGTTCTGTCCGTGCGCTATACGAGATTTGAATAATAGAGAATTGTGAAGGTGGTTCGATGAACCCTCTGCCAGGCACTTGAATGTGATTTGCAGAGTATCCATGTAGATGTAGATGATTACAGATGTGAAATGGCCAGCATATGGATGGAATCTCTTGAAGGAGTTAATGAAGAGAAAGAAATCATCAAGGAAGAAGAACGTACTGGAGAAAGAGTAGAAGCGCTAGCTCATGAAGTAGGTGCACAAATGATCCAAACAGAATTCCTAACACATTGAATGACTTGACACCAAAGACAGCTTTCGCTACAGATGAGCCATGGCACAGTTGTGGTAACAATAACTCAATACGAAGTTAATGTAATTGTGAATAATTGTTATGATCCCTTTTTCATTCCAGTAGAAAGAAAGACAATACTTATTTATTAAAAATAGGATGCACAATACTGCTCCAGTTTTAGAAGGGCAACTAGCTATAGCAAGGAAGGCAGTTCGGATTTGTTGAAACGAATATAAATTTAAGTATTAGGAGCTTTTTTGAAGGTATTTCTCTGGAGAGTAGCCTTGTAAGGAAGTGAAACTTGTACAATCAACTGTTCAGACAATAAGGGACTAGAAGCTTCTACAATATGTTGCTTGAGAAGAATGCTGAAGATTGGGTAGGTTGATTGTATAGTAGTTAGATCGCTATAGCGAGTTCGAGTCTCGGACTGGCACATAGTTTTAATCTGCCAGGAAGTTTCAGATCGTATAGCTAGTGATGAGGTTGTAAACAGATTGAAGACAAAAGCAATTCATGTCACCACGGGACTAAAAGGAATGATCAGTTTATGGGACACGTTATGAGGCACCAAGGAAATGTCTGTATGGTATTGCAGGGAAGTGACGAGGATAAAGTGGTAGAGGTAGACCAAGGGAGGAAAACAGAAAGCAACTTCAACTGGATGTGAGCTGCAATAGCTGCAATAGCAGTTCAGAGATGAAGAGGTTTGCACACCGTAGGCTAGCGGAGAAAACCAAGCTTCAGACTGAAGGCCACAATAACAACAACGAGACTAAAAATACCAATCTCCACGATTTAAAACACACAGAATAAAACGCAATATGTTCTACATCTTGAAGGGGATAAGATTTCAGTCCAAAGCTAGGGATGAGAGAAGCCACCACAGTAGTAAGGTGCTTCCTACAGAGAAGGTTTGAATTAAATAGCAATAATTGTACAACCATTACTGGTCTAGAAAAGGCGTTTGACAGAATTAATTAGAACAAAATCATCAAGATCTTAAAAGGTACAACATTGGACAGGGAAGGTAAATGATCAGTACGAAACACAACAACAACAAAAATTTTGAGGATAGGTATTAATGGAGAACAATGTAAACCTGAAAATGGAAAAGGAGGCTGCTCATTTTCTATATTTCCTTAAACTTGTCATCGGAAAAACAATGAGGATATTCAGGAAACATCTTGAGTTAAAAGTACAAGCAATTCCCTTCAGTGCATAACATTTGCCGACTGTTATTGCTTTAAAGGCTGATAGTGAAAATCATATGCAAAATACACTTTATAAATTTTCAGCAGTTATGAGAAAGTTTGAATATAAATAAGTCATCAAAAAACGAAAATTGTTATAAGAAACAAGTCGTTTCTGTTTTTCGAAAAAAGGATTCTGCTGCAGGTAATGCTGTAACAGAACAATATTACTGCGTAGATGCTGCCCTCTGATACAGCGACTTTCCTTACATGGTCTTCTTCATTCATTTCGTTGAAGTGTGTCCATGGTCTCAGAGACCAATGCATATGCGAGGTGGTTATCGCTTCTCCACAAACTATAAAGTGTTGTAGCTCTCTTCACATGAGTTCAGTTTACTTCGTGTTTCTATCTCTTAGTGTTTCTCATGTGTGTGTGTGTGTGTGTGTGTGTGTGTGTGTGTTGCTTGTGACCACTATACATTTCATTTACTGTCAATAGTCTCTTCAAGCAGATGCCGGATTGGCTAACCTGAAAAAGATATGACCCATTTAAACACATCTTTGTCCGATCGAAAAGTCGACTAGATGACAAAATCATTTTCTCGTTTCTGGTATCTAGTGCTTTACAACGTATGCTGATGTTGCAATACAGCTCTAGAATATTCGTTTCGTAAATAAGAACCGGATTTTCTTGCTGCAATTATTTTATTTCTTCCAGACTCGTTTCGCCTTTGACTTTAATGCATCTTCAGGGGAACAGCTCTTCGCCTTGAAGAAATAAAATACATTGCAGCAAGAAAAGATAGTTTTTATTTACAAAACAGATATTTCTGTGCTCGCTGTGGATGATGGCCATGCAAACAAACAACACTAGACCTTCTTTAGATCAGGTGGAAAATTTTCGGGGCACTTATACGGTAGTTTGGGTCATAGTAATCAAGTTTGTGTTAGCTTAATTCGGTACTTTAGCTTACGAAATCATTCGCTAATTTATTTAGAGATGAAGAGTGAAGAGTATCAGCAATGTCTCATAGAGTTAATTGGTCACTGGGAGCATCCTTGTCCATTTATCTCTTTTGTCTCTCTGATGTAGTGAACGTATTCTATTATTAACAACGCCAAATAAATTCCACCACAGCATCAGTCACAAATTTTAGTAAACATTTCAACGACACACACATCTCACAGAATTTCGTTGGCATTCTCCGTAAATGAGAAGCATATGGACTTGTTCTTCGAAGGAATGCATCATTCACATTCGCTTGATCGACGATACTAGTCTTACCGTTCCTATTAGTGTTGCATTGTAAAACCGTTGAATGGTGTTTACATGTCAATGGCACGTTACATGGATACGCCGTATTCAGCGAATATTTACTGTTTGCACGATATACGAGAGAGGATTGTTAGAGCATCTTCTTCGATAAGTGTCGAAGTGATAAGGAATACCACTCAGTCCATGATAAGGAGATTGCAGCATTGCATTGATACCAATGGTCATTACTTCTAACACCTTCTGTAAATGGACGCTCAAAATGGACGTTCATCCCACCTTTTCGACCTTACTGTTACACATCATTGGATTCGTCCGATAGCCGCTATCAGAACGTAAGTAGCAAACTGTAGCATCCCATTAAAAAAAAGAAAGTTGACCTTCATATCTCTAACATGACCGCAGCTGACAACAAGAAACCAACGTCATATTATGGCCCCCGTTGTTCCATGCAACTTTTGTCCCACAAACGTTTCAGCTCCTATCATACTTTCGGAGCTATTCTTGGTGACAATAGTTAGTGACTCACCCTGTATATGGTTCTAACGAAACAGTTGAAGAATGAACCTAATATAGATGTTGATATTGTGGGGGAATAGCACGGAGGCTTAAAAGGGGATTTGTCATGACTTCGAAACACTGAAACACGATCTCCGCCAAGTTTGTTGTCCCAGACTTTAGCGTTTTGAAGTTCAAATGGTTCAAATGGCTCTGAGCACTATGGGACTTAACTTCTAAGGTCATCAGTCTCCTAGAACTTAGAACTTCTTAAACCTAACTAATCTAAGGACATCACACACATCCATGTCCAAGGCAGGCTTGAGGAAGTGTTTCTATCCATAAAATGCCAGGTTGCATCATTTAAATGTATGATAATCAAAGAGATTTTAGTTAAAAGTGTAAATGGATCACAATTCTTTCATAAATGGACGCGTTCGAGCCATCTTCTTGTTTATATCAAGGAGATTTTGTTACACTGCCATTTGAGTTTAGATTTCATGCTAGTCCATCTCGAATAGCTCTCTGGGTGAATGCTGCGAGAAGGAAAGGTTGAAAACCAACTATACATAGCAAAACTTGTTCTCAGCATTTTTGGTAAGAGGACATAGACCGAAAATCAGTTTCGTTGTCCGTAAAGAGTAGAATGCTGAATACGGAAGCCTCCTTTTCATGTCACATAGTGTAGGTTTGGGAGAACTGGACCGCTTTTTTCTTAAAATTTGTGTGTTTTTCAAGTTTTTTGACTTCTGACAGCATGTTCGTATAGAATGTTATAGAAATGTAAGTGACACACATTATTGAGACACTGCCACCTCAAATACAAGAGATATGATAAAATGAAAATATATGTGGTCCAACTCATCCATAGGTGTACGGGTGAGTGTTCTGAGAGAGCAGGACCATATGAAAATCGTTAACCATGAAGAAAAGTGTGAATTAAAATTTCATTTTTTAGCTTGGAAAATGTTGTAATAAATAGAGAATTATACTATTAAATATTTTAATCCAAAACAATTATATCAGTTTCTCAGAAAATCTTGACTGAACCCTATCGTTTCTAATGAGTTGTTGGTTTTGTTCAAGCACTAGCCTGTCCTTCTTTCACCACAGTAGTTGGAATTATTACCGAATGTTGATAGTGAACATGCAACATGCTGAATTCTACTGTAATATTTATTAGTTTCATAACAGATTTCACTACAGCTGACACATTCATACTTATCTCATTCATTACAGTTATTTTTTATCTCCTACACTGAAGAGCCAAAGAAACTGGTACACCTGCCTAATATCATGCAGGGTCCACATGATGACACGAAATGGCATAGACTCGAGTAATGTCTCAAGTAGTGCCGGAGGGAATTGGCACCTCGATTCCTGCATGGCTGTTCATAAATCCGTAAGAATAAGGGGAGATGGAGATCTCTTCTGAAGAGCACATTGCAAGCCATCCCAGATGTGCTCAATAATGTTCATGTCTGGGTAGTTTGGTGGCCAGCAGAAGTGTTTAAACTCAGAAGAGTGTTCCTGGAGCCAGTCTGTAACAATTCTGGAGGCATGAGATGTCGCATTGTCCTGCTGGAATTGCCCAACTCCGTTGGAATGCGCAATGGACACGAATGGTTGCAGGTGATCAGGCCGGACGCTTATGTATGTGTGACCTGTCAGAATCGTATCTAGACGTGCCAGTGGTCCCATATCACTCCAGCTGCACCCACCCCACACCATTACAGAGCCTCCACCTGACTGAACAGGTACCTGCTAACATGCAGGGTCCATAGCCTCATGAGGCTTTTTCCATAGCCGTACATGTCCACCTGCTCGATACAATTTGAAACGAGACTCGTCCGACCAGGCAACATGTTTCCAGTCATCAAAACTCCAATGTCGGTGCTGACGGGCCCAGGCGAGGCGTGAAGCTTTGTGTCATGCAGTCACCAAGGGTACACCAGTGGGCCTTCGGATCTGAAAGCCCATATTGATGATGTATCGTTAAATAGTTTCGGTAAATCAACAGAAATCAAACGCCAGAGGGATCTCATCAGGACTAGATGAGATACTGGGGCATTGTTCAGCAATTATTGGAAGAACTTGCACCCTTGATTATAGACTGCAGTTCTAGAGGTGTAAGGTTTTACTAAGGCCTAAAAGATTATCCTTTTAATTATAACTTTGAAGGTTATTAGTTTAATTAACTTAAGTCCTTAGTACAATGAGATTAAGATTGATGTTGAAATCAATCCTATTGTTGAAATTATTACAGTTATATGAAGAATAATTCTTGATTTTTGAGACTTTATCTTTATGGATCATGAATTTACTGTGTATGACATAATTAAGGCTGAGAATCTAATACGTATGTAATAATAAAGTGTAATTGTAGTTAATATGACTATAATAGTTATAATAGTTGTTATGTTGTTTTCTATTAATGAGTGTATTACAATTCATTTTGGTTGGAATCCAAGAAATGGTGGTAAACCACCAAGAGATAGAAGAGATAAGAATATTATGAATTTAATTTCAGTTTTTATATTTCTGGCTGAATAAATCTGGGTTATAAAGAATAGATTTATTTGCTTGAATAATAAAACCATGATCAGTCTTAGTGGTGAATAAATAATATAGTTCTCAGATGTTTTCTCTGACTGTTAAGATCTAATTATTCACCCTAAATGTCTAATTGAAGAATATGCTAGAAGTTGGCGTAAAGATGTTTGATTTAAGCCTCCTATTGCCCCAATAATGATTCTTAAAATGATAATGGTTCAAATAAAGGGAACTACAATATGATAGTACTATTATTGGGGCAATTTTTTGTCATGTTATTAATGTTAGACAGTTATTTCATCTTGAAGTGCCAATTACTTCTGGAAATCAGAAATGAAAAGGCGCAGCTCCAATCTTTAATAATAATCTAGATCTAATTATTATTGATGGGATAAATTCTGTTTCCCATCCTATTGGATACTTTATTTGAATCAACAAAATTGAAAATAATAGTATTGTCGATGACACTGCTTGAACAATTCTAGATTTAAATGATGATTCATTTATCATTGTATTTTTATTTCTCATCAGAAGTGAAATAAATGAAAGTAAGTTGATCTCAAGTCCTATTCAAACTCCAAATCAGGAATTTGATGAAATGGACAGGATTGTTCCTGTCATTAATGTTGATAGGAAGAGAAGTTTTGTAGAGTTGTTTGTCATTAAAAAGGAGAGGATTGATACCTCTATAAATGGGGTATGAACCCATTAGCTTGATTAGCTTACCTTTTTACATTAAGGTGTATGATGCACATTAGTTTTTGATACGAAAGGTAGTTTAATTCTATCTTTTGTAATTTGTTTAATGAAGGTAATTTTTATTTACGTAGTTTACCCTATCAAGGTAACCCTTTAATCAGGCACTTCATTTATTTAATATATAAATGAAAAGTGTTTTTTTAAAAATTAGGTTGTATATTATTGTGGTTATTTTGAATTAATTTGTTCCAATTTGGTTAATTTTTGTTTGTTTATATATATATATAAAATAATTAATTGAAATTAATATATTACATTTAATTAAATTTAAATACCTATAAGTTTATTTTACTATCATTAGGTGATTATGTAATACATTTATTTGCCCAGGATTATAGTTACATATGTTTTTAGCTGAAATTAGGTAATTTATTATAAAATTCATAATAATGTGTAAATTAATATAAAATATTGTTATAATTGGATTTAATAAATAAGATTAATAATACTAATATAAATTACTATATTAATATAGATAATTATAGTAATTATAATAAAGTAACTTATTAAATATCTAAAATTAGGTTATTAACTAATTAATATTTAGGTTAACTTAATATAAAGTTAATTTTATATTAATATCATATTACATTAATTTACATATCTGTATCAGATGTATTTATTATATTATTTAATCTTTCTTTAATATTAGTGAAAAGAAAGATGAAATAAGAAAGAATACAATACATTTTTTGGTATACATGTTCCATATCTGTCTTTATTTATATACAATAGAGAAGTTGTTGTGGTCACAAATGGGGTATACTTCTTTTTTTTTGCTATTATTTGTAATTTTTTTCTTTCTTTTTCTTTAAATATTTGTGTCTTTTATTTTTTACTATTTTGGTTAATTTAAAAATTTCTTATTTTTATGCTCCTAAAAGTTTTATTCTTGCTTGTTTATTCACTTTTAACTTGTATTATATGTAAGTTTTTTAAAACTTAATTTTCTTTTTGCAGTAATTTGATTTAATTAACAAGTGATTTTGGATTTATCATTTGATTTAGTATCAGCATAATTCGTGCAGGCAGCCAGGGTTATACGATTTATACAAGTGAATATTATTGGTTAAAACAGTTGTTTATATTATTAGGGTTAAAATATAAATTTGTAAGGTGAAATGTTAAAATTTATTTGTAGCTCTTTTTATGAATCTGTGAAATTTAAATAATAAACTAAGATTAGATATCTGTTATTTTAAATGTTAATGATATTTACCAGGGTACTATTAATTAAGCTCTTTATGCCCAAAGAATATGCCAGTATGTCATTCCATTCAGAGGAACCTACCCTGTGATTGATAATACATGATTTACTCTACTTAATTTATTTGTTTGTATATCTCTGTTATCACGGAATCTTTTTAGATTCTCAAGATGTATAATTATAAAATATTTCAGGTCAAGGTACAGCTTATAGTTAAGAGGAGGTGGGTTACAGTAGATTTTCTTTTATAACAGATTTGATGGTGAAATACTGTTAATGAAGGTGGATTTGATAGTAATTTGATTTATTTAATTTAACTGATATTGGCTCTGAGGTGTGTTCATATCGCCTGCAGCTCTCATTAGTGATTATTCTATTTTGGTTGTTTCAAAGTAGCTTCAAATTAGATGAGGTAAGTAGTAATATAGTAGATGCACTGGAAAGTGTATCTAGGAAGAGTTTCAAGATGTAACTTATAGTAAAGTGTTTCACTTACACTGAAAATCTTTCTGTGCAAATCAGAATATCTTCATTATTTATTTTATTGTATTTATTTTTTGTTTATCTAATTACTTAATATAAATATTTTGTTGGCTTTTGTCTTAGTATATTTTATAGAATTGGTTTTTGAAATGATAGTGTATTGGTAATGAAAATATTTTATGAAATATTATTTTAAATTGTTTGAAGTAGATTTTATTTATTGTATCTTCCTTATCATGGTTTATCAAAGTTTTAGTATTTATTTTACTTCTCTCGATTTGGGTTGATTTATTTATATCTTATAGTTAATGTATCATAATTATTATTAAATTATTTATAGAAATGAAATGTTAATCATTTCCTAAGATATCTAGTTCCTTAAGAAATTTTTTAAAGTTAGTTGTTTTAATTTTAATTTTTTAAATATAAATATTAATTTATTTATTCTGTAAGGGATAAGCTTTGAAGTTATTAACCTGTAATTTGTTTTAAAAATATAATAGTAAGCTTTAAACCAGGTATCTTTGAGATTACATTTTAGTTCATTATTTTATATTTTGATTTTATAACTTTTTTTAGGTTTTTATTAAGATTATTGATTTAATTTTAAAACTTTTGTTATAAATATAGAATTCGTATATTTACTTGTATAAAATTTTTACCTTGTAAATTTATTATAAGGAACCAGGCAAAATTGATTTCCGCCTGTTTATCAAAAACATGTCCTCTTGAAAATATATTGAGATCTGGCCTGCTCACTGAGCGGATTTTTAAAGATCCGCAGTATTTTGACTGTGCAAAGGTAGCATAATCATTAGTCTCTTAATTAGTGGCTGGAATGAATGGTTTGATGAGAAATCAACTGTCTCTAAATATGTTTTTGAATTTAACTTTTGAGTCAAAAGGTTTAATTTCTTCTTTAGGATGAGAAGACCCTATAGAGCTTATCTTTGTCTTTCTATATTTAATGATGATGTTTTGTTGGGGTGACATGAAGAATAAATAAACACTTCATTATTATATCATTGATTTATGTTTGTTGTTATGAACATATGATTAAGTTACCTTAGGGATAACAGCATAATTGTCCTTGAGAGCTCATATCGACAAAGCAGATTGCGACCTTGATGTTGTATTAAGAAAAAAATTGGGTGTAGGTGCCCAGTGATTAGATCTGTTCGACCTTTAAGTTCTTACATGAGCTGAGTTAAGTGCCGTGAGCCAGGTCAGTTTCTATCCTAAGACTATTAATCCATTTTAGTACGAAAGGACCATATCGTTAAAATATTTTTACTATATTGACTAATATTAATTCGTTTACTATTTTGGCAGATTAATGTGTTGAATTTAGAATTCTTTTATGTAGATGTTTTCTACAAATAGTATTGAAACTTTGTGATTTATTTATGTTTTGATGGAGGAAGAATGAATGAGTGCCGCCATAGCTGCAATAATATATGGTAATACAAAATGAAATCTAAAGAATCGATTTAATGTTGTGTTATCGATAGCGAATCCTCCCCACACTCATTGAACTAAATCTGTTTCTAAGTATGGAATTGCTGATAGTAAATTAGTAATTACTGTTGAACCTCAAGATGATATTTGACCTCAAGGTAGAATGTATCCTATAAATGCAGTTGCTATAACTAAGAATAGAATTACTTTACAAATTATTCAGGTGTGCTAGTATATATAAGATCAATAGTAAATTCCTCATCCCATATGCAAATAAATACAAATTAAGAATATAGATGCTCCATTTGCATGTTAACGTGTACTACATTACTAAATACTATTTCAATATTTGATGTATAATGTATAGCTAAAAATAGTGCAGTTACGATTTGAATTACCAAGCATAACCATAGCAGGGACCCAAAATTTCATCGAAATGAAATATTTGTTGGTGCAGGTAAATCAACTAAAGACTTGTTAATAATTTAAATAAAGGATTCTTTATCTTAAGGGTTTATAGATTAGTAAGTTATCTTATTTAGCGAATAGGCTGCTGGTTAATATTAGTAATTTTAACCACTACTAATAGAGCTAAAAATAAATAAATTATTATTATTATTGAAATAATGAATGTTTATCTATAATATAATTTTTCTAAAGATATTGCTATTTCTTGACAATTGATTGCATTATCAATATTTATAGTTTCAGTATTTTTGAAGAAGTCTATAAATATCGATATGTCTAGGATAATTAATATTAATATAATGAATACTCATATTGTTAGGGTATTAATTATGGTTATTGATTTAGGTTGAAATATTGAGTTTTATGCAATTCTTGTAATATAAAGAAATATCACTAATATACCAGCATGAAATGTTAAGATTAAATTATATGATAGTCAATATCTTTCTATTATTGTTTCTGTTAATAATCAAACTAAAAAAGTTTGGAGGATAATGAAAAGTATTATTGATATTGTATGTCTTAATTTAATAAAATTAATATTTATTTCATTTGATAGTTTTATAATTATTATTTTAATTATTTCAGGGGTTAGTTTATTTAAAATTTCGGTTTTGCGGACCGATGATGGGAGCTTTTCCACCTCTGAAGTTTTAAAAGTGGGGACTAGACTTATTTCTGGTTTACAAGACTTCCTTTTTTTAAACTATTAAAACTAATGTTTATAATCTCTGTTTTTACTTCTTTGTTGGTATATTTTGCCGGTTTTTACGTTTTTTCTACTAAATGTAAGCATTTATTAATGGTTTTTCTGAGATTGAAGTATATTGTTCTTCCTTTGTTTGTATTAATGATCGTTTTTCTTATTGAATTTGATTATGATTATTTCTTTACTGTTTTTTTTTAGTTTTCTCTGTTTGTGAAGGTGCTTTCGGTGTTTCTATTTTGGTTTCAGTAATTCGGTCTCATGGTAATGATTTTTAAATTCTTTTGGTTTATCTTTATGCTAAAGTATTTATTTATAACAATTTTTTTAATTCATCTTTGTTTATTAAATAATTGTTGGTGATTGGTTCATTCTTTAAGGTTTCTGTCCAGTATTGTTTTCATGATTTGTGTTCATTCATATGCTGACTTAAATATAATTAAATCTTATTTTAGTATTGATTACTTTTCTTTTAGTTTAATTTTGTTGAGTTTTTGAATTTGTTCTCTAATAATTACCGCTAGAGGTTCAGTTTATTTGAGCTCTTATCGTTCTAATTTTTTTGTTTTATGGTTTTAATTTTAATAATTTTGCTTTATTGTTCATTTGTTAGATTAAGCCTTCTTTCTTTTTATATATTTTTTGAAGCTAGATTAGTCCCTACTTTGCTTTTGATTTAAGGTTGAGGTTATCAGCCTGAACGTTTACAGGCTGGTGTTTATTTGATTTTCTATACTTTGGTTCCTAGATCGTCTTTGTTGTTGGTTTTATTTATAGTTTATGATTTTTCTAACACAATATATTTCCCTTTATTGGTTGATTTTGGTTCTTATTGTTTTATGTTTTATACATTTATAATTTTGGCTTTTTTAGTTAAGATGCCAATATTTTTGGTTCATTTATGACTTCGTAAGGCTCATGTGGAGGCCCCTATTTCAGGTAGAATAATTCTTGCTGGTGTTTTATTGATGTTGGATGGTTATGGTATTTTTCGTGTTATAAAGGTTATTTGTTATTTGGGTTTAAAGTTTAATTATTTTTGATTATCTTTAGGTTTATTGGGTGGAGTTATTGTTAGATTTATTTGTTTCCATCAGGATGATTTAAAATCTTTAATTGCATATTGTTCTGTCGCTCATATAAGAATCGTTATTGGTGGATTGATGACCATAAATTGCTGAGGTTGTATAGGTTCTTTTTCTTTAATAGTTGGTCATGGTTTATGTTCTTCTGGATTATTTTGTTCGTCTATTATTATTTATAAGCGTTTAGGTAGACAAAGAATATTAATTAACAAAGGTATAATTAATTTAATACCTAGAATGTCTTTATGGTCATTCCTTCCATCGTTAAATTTGGTAGGTGAACTTAGATTATTAAATAGAATTATATCTTGATCCTCTTTTAGATTGTTTGCTTTTATCTTTTTATCTTTTTTTGAGCTGTTATATATATATATATATATATATATATATATATATATATATATATATATATTCTTCTTCTCAGCATGGGAATTAGTATTCTGGGGTTTATACTTGTTCTGTAGGTTATTTTCATGAATATTATCTTTTACTTTTGCATTGATTATGTCTAAATATTCCTTGTTTAAAGGGTGAGTATTTCTTTGTGTAAACTGCTTAAGTATTTTAATTTAAAATATTGTTTTGTGGAATGAAATGTATGACGTTTTTCATCTTAGGCAGTGAATTTATTTTGTATTTGTTCTTTGAGTTTTTTTTCTTTGTTCTTTTCTAGAACTATAATTTTTATTTTAGGTATTTATTATTTAATAATTGATTAGAGAGTTTTTGTTGAATGAGAACTTTTTTATTTAAATGGTTCTATGGTTGTTATAACTTTAATTTTGGACTGAATATCTCTTATTTTTATATCTTTTGTTGTACATATTTTTTCTTTAGTGATTTACTATAGAGAGGATTATATATCAGGAGAAAAGAATATAAATTGTTTTATTGTTATTGTTTAAATATTTATTCTTTGTATAAGTTTTTTAATTATTATTCCTAATTTGATTAAAATTTTGTTAGGATAGAATGGTTTGGGTTTGATTTCTTATTGTTTAGTTATTTATTATCAAAATGTAAAATCTTATAGTGCTGGTATATAAACTGCACTTTCTAATCGTATTGGTCATGTTGCTATTTTAATTTCTATTGCTTGAATCTTAAATTTTGGTGGTTGAAATTATATTTATCAT
This sequence comes from Schistocerca piceifrons, assembly GCF_021461385.2. Classification (NCBI taxonomy): domain Eukaryota; kingdom Metazoa; phylum Arthropoda; class Insecta; order Orthoptera; family Acrididae; genus Schistocerca; species Schistocerca piceifrons. The sequence continues at coordinate 553,654,492 of NC_060143.1, forward strand.
TATGATTTCTTTTCTAATTCATTTGAGATAAAGCTTATTACTATATTAATTGTTTTGGCAGCTATAACTAAGAGAGCTCAAATTCCCTTTTCTTCTTGACTTCTTGCTGCTATGGCTGCTCCTACTCCTTGCTTCTGCTCAAGTTCATTCTTCTACTATTGTTACTGCTGGGGTTTATTTATTGATTCGTTTTAGACCAATATTAGATACTTATAATTGTGGTTGATTTTTACTTTTAATCGGTTGTATAACTATATTTATGGCTGGATTGTGTGCTAATTTTGAATTAGATTTAAAGAAGATTATTGCTCTTTCTACTTTAAGACAACTTGGTTTAATAATAAGAATTTTGGTTATAGGTAACCAAAGCTTGCATTCTTTCATTTTTCGGCTCATGATTTATTTAAGGCATTATTATTTATGTGTGCAGGTTCAATAATTCATAATTTAAAGGATTTTCTGTATATTAGTTTTATGGGCTCAATTGTTAATTTTATACTTTTAACTTCTGTTTGTTGCAATGTTTCTAGTTTGGCCTTGTGTGGTATATCTTTTTTGGCACGTTTTCATTCAAAGTACTTGATTCTTGAAATGGTTTGTTTAAGATGAATTAAATGTTTAATTTTTATTTTTTTCTACTGGTTTAACTGCTTCTTATTCTTTTCATATATTTTATTATTCAATACTTGGGGATAATAATTTTTATTCTAGATTTTCTTTTGATAATAAGAGTAAATTATATTTCATTTGGCATGATTGGTTTACTATTTGTTACTGTTTTTGGGGGTAGTCTTTTATCTTCATTAATTTTCCTATTCCTCATATGATTACTTTATCTTATTATTTAAAGTTTTTGACTATTACAGTTGTTGTTTTAGGTGCTTAATTGGGTTATCTTATTTCTAAATTTGATTTTTCTAATAATTTGTTTTCTTTAAGTATGCTTTCTTTTGTTAGATTTGCTGGTTCTATATGATTTATACCTTTCCTTTCAACTTAGGTTATTAGATTTGTTCTTTTAAAGTTGTGTTATAATTCATCAAAATCATTTGATTATGTTTAAGGTGAGTTATTTGGTGGCCACGGTTTATATAGATTATTTATTTATTTAATTGGTTATATCCAAGGTTGCTATTATTCTAAATTCAAGATTTATCTTTCAACTTATTTTTTAATGTTTTTTTAGTAATGTTATTTTTTGTATACTTAAATAGCTTTATAATTAGAGCACGACACTGAAGATGTTAAGGAAGTATTTTTACTTTTAAGTATTTATAAATATAGACATATTATTTTTACAGTGAAAATGTAGATCCAATTCTTGATACTTCATTTTATGATGTATATGCATCTGGGTAGTCTGAATATCGTCGTGGTAATCCTGCTAACCCTAAGAAGTGTTGTGGGAAGAATGTTAAGTTTACTCCAATAAATATAATTGTAAACCGGATTTTTAATCATGTATTGTTTATAGTTAATCCTGTAAATAGTGGGTATCATTGAATAACACCTCCTATAATTGCAAATACTGCTGCTGTACATGAACATAGTGGAAGTGGGCTACTACATAATATGTCTCATGTAATACAAAATCAAGTGATGAGTTTGCTAGTACTAATCCTGTTCACCCACTAATTGTAAATAGGAAAATGAATCCTGGAGCTCATAATAATGGTGGGATAAACTTTAATTTAGTTCCATATAATGTAGCTAGTCATATGAATGCCTTAATTCCTGTAGGTACAGCAATAATTATTGTTGCTGATGTGAAATATGCTCGTTTGTCAACATCCATTCCTACTGCAAATATATGATGTGATCATACAATAAATCCTATTAATCCAATTGATAATATGGCGTAAATTATACCTAATGTTCCAAATGATTCAATTTTTCCTTTTTCTTGACATACAATGTGTGAAATAATACCAAATCCAGGTAGAATTAGAATGGAAACTTCCAGGTGTCCAAAGTATCAGAATAGGTGTTGATATAGAATTGGATCTCCTCCCGCAGGTTCAAAGAATGATGTATTTAGGTTTGGGTCTGTTAATAATATAGTAATATCTCCTGCTAAAACTGGAAGTGAAAGAAGAAGAAGAAGAGCTGTAATAGCTACAGCCCAAACAAATAAAGGTGTTTGATCTAAAGTAAAAAAAAACGATTGCTACATGTCTGATCGCCAAAACATTGTGCCCGTTGGACACTATGAACTGGCAGTATACCCGTCAACTGTTCGAGCAACAAATACACAGGAAGGAACTGAAGTATTCTTGAACATTACCCATCAAGGGATCGCTGAGTAGGTGCAACAACATTACGGAGATGCTCAGCAAAGGCCGGTGGCAGACGATACTAGAGCCATTATGCTTCACGTGGGGAGTCCTGTTGAAAGTCCGTGAGAGTGTACGTTCCAAAGACATTCAGGCAACACATTACTTACCCCCAAATGGCTCCTGCAAAATGACAATGACGAGGTGATGAGAATAATTCGAAATCTTCTCCGAAATCTTTTTGGTGAAACACAGATACACACTGCACACTATTCACATTAGGTCATACGAGGTCACAGCATCCAGCAGTAGCAGAGTTTACACTTGATGCCCACAGAAGAGGATTACGGCTGAGTGTGGATATTATTCGTCACTTACCTCCATTGTCTGTAAGGTTTATCAACTCAAAAGTCTGCCTTTCTTCAATGGCTATTTTGATTCAAAGTCTGTTTACTGTCCTTCAGCGAAAGTGTGCCACTGATCTGAAATATCGCTCTATTCTCTATCGAAGAACACCAGTTCACTTCCATTAAATACTGTTCTCGAAGAAGACTATTGCTAAGCAATGGCAGCATCTTGTAGAACGATATTTCATGGTTGTGAGTGTGGCCTGAGACAAAATCCGAAGAACGACCCCCTACTAATGAATACGGCACAGATTTTTAGATTTTTGTGACACGAATTTTTTGCCCTCCATGAACCATGGACCTTGCCGTTGGTGGGGAGGCTTGCGTGCCTCAGCGATACAGATAGCCGTACCGTAGGTGCAACCACAATGGAGGGGTATCTGTTGAGAGGCCAGACAAATGTGTGGTTCCTGAAGAGGGGCAGCAGCCTTTTCAGTAGTTGCAAGGGCAACAGTCTGGATGATTGACTGATCTGGCCTTGTAACAATAACCAAAACGGCCTTGCTGTGCTGGTACTGCGAACGGCTGAAAGCAAGGGGAAACTACAGCCGTAATTTTTCCCGAGGGCATGGAGCTTTACTGTATGATTAAATGATGATGGCGTCCTCTTGGGTAAAATATTCCGGAGGTAAAATAGTCCCCCATTCGGATCTCCGGGTGGGGACTACTCCAGAGGATGTCGTTATCAGGAGAAAGAAAACTGGCGTTCTATGGATCGGAGCGTGGAACATCAGATCCCTTAATCGGGCAGGTAGGTTAGAAAATTTAAAAAGGGAAATGGATAGGTTGAAGTTAGATATAGTGGGAATTAGTGAAGTTCGGTGGCAGGAGGAACAAGACTTCTGGTCAGGTGTCTACAGGGTTATAAACACAAAATCAAATAGGGGTAATGCAGGAGTAGGTTTAATAATGAATAGGAAAATAGTAATGCGGGTAAGCCACTACAAACAGCATAGTGAACGCATTATTGTAGCCAAGATAGATACGAAGCCCACAGCTACTACAGTAGTACAAGTTTATATGCCAACTAGCTCTGCAGGTGACGAAGAAATTGAAGAAATGTATGATGAAATAAAAGAAATTATTCAGATAGTGAAGGGAGACGAAAATTTAATAGTCATGGGTGACTGGAATTCGAGTGTAGGAAAAGGGAGAGAAGGAAACATAGTAGGTGAATATGGATTGGGGCTAAGAAATGAAAGAGGAAGCCGCCTGGTAGAATTTTGCACAGAGCACAACATAATCATAATTAACACTTGGTTTAAGAATCATGAAAGAAGATTGTATACATGGAAGAACCCTGGAGATACTAAAAGGTATCAGATAGATTATATAATGGTAAGACAGAGATTTAGGAACCAGGTTTTAAACTGTAAGACATTTCCAGGGGCAGATGTGGACTGTGACCACAATCTATTGGTTATGACCTGTAGATTAAAACTGAAGAAACTGCAAAAAGGTGGGAATTTAAGGAGATGGGACCTGGATAAACGGAAAGAACCAGAGGTTGTACAGAGTTTCAGGGAGAGTATAAGGGAACAATTGACAGGAATGGGGGAAAGAAATACAGTAGAAGAAGAATGGGTGGCTTTGAGGGATGAAGTAGTGAAGGCAGCAGAGGATCAAGTAGGTAAAAAGACGAGGGCTAGTAGAAATCCTTGGGTAACAGAATAAATATTAAATTTAATTTATGAAAGGAGAAAATATAAAAATACAGTAAATGAAGCAAGCAAAAAGGAATACAAACGACTCAAAAATGGGATCGACAGGAAGTGCAAAATGGCTAAGCAGGGATGGCTAGAGGACAAATGTAAGAATGTAGAGGCCTATCTGACTAGGGGTAAGATAGCTACTGCCTACAGGAAAATTAAAGACACCTTTGGAGATAAGAGAACGACTTGTATGAATATCAAGAGCTCAGATGGAAACCCAGTTCTAAGCAAAGAAGGGAAAGCAGAAAGGTGGAAGGAGTATATAGAGGGTCTATACAAGGGCGATGTACTTGAGGACAAAATTATGGAAATGGAGGAGGATGTAGATAAAGATGAAATGGGAGACATGATACTGCGTGAAGAGTTTGACAGAGCACTGAAAGACCTGAGTTGAAACAAGGCCCCCGGAGTAGACAACATTCCATTGGAACTACTGACGGCCTTGGGAGAGCTAGTCCTGACAAAACTCTACCATCTGGTGAGCAAGATGTATGAAACAGGCGAAATACCCTCAGACTTCAAGAAGAATATAATAATTCCAATCCCAAAGAAAGCAGGTGTTGACAGATGTGAAAATTACCGAACTATCAGTTTAATAAGTCACAGCTGCAAAATACTAACACGAATTCTTTACAAACGAATGGAAAAACTAGTAGAAACCAACCTCGGGGAAGATCAGTTGGGATTCCGTAGAAACACTGGAACACATGAGGCAATACTGACCTTACGACTTATCTTAGCAGAAAGATTAAGGAAAGGCAAACCTACGTTTCTAGCATTTGTAGACTTAGAGAAAGCTTTTGACAATGTTGACTGGAATACGCTCTTTCAAATTCTGAAGGTGGCAGAGGTAAAATACAGGGAGCGAAAGGCTAATTACAATTTGTACAGAAACCAGATGGCAGTTATAAGAGTCGAGGGACATGAAAGGGAAGCAGTGGTTGGGAAGGGAGTAAGACGGGGTTGTAGCCTCTCCCCGATGTTGTTCAATCTGTATGTTGAGCAAGCAGTAACGGAAACAAAAGAAAAATTCGGAGTAGGTATTAAAATTCATGGAGAAGAAATAAAAACTTTGAGGTTCGCCGATGACATTGTAATTCTGTCAGAGACAGCAAAGGACTTGGAAGAATAGTTGAATGGAATGGACAGTGTCTTGAAAGGAGGACATAAGATGAACATCAACAAAAGCAAAACGAGGATAATGGAATGTAGTCGAATTAAGTCGGGTGATGCTGAGGGAATTAGATTAGGAAATGAGACACTTAAAGTAGTAAAGGTGTTTGGGGAGCAAAATAACTGATGATGGTCGAAGTAGAGAGGATATAAAATGTAGACTGGCAATGGCAAGGAAAGCGTTTCTGAAGAAGAGAAATTTGTTAACATCGAGTATAGATTTAAGCGTCAGGAAGTCATTTCTGAAAGTATTTGTATGGAGTGTAGCCATGTATGGAAGTTAAACATGGACGATAAATAGTTTGGACAAGAAGAGAATAGAAGCTTTCGAAATGTGGTGCTACAGAAGAATGCTGAAGATTAGATGGGTAGATCACATAACTAATGAGGAAGTAATGAATAGGATTGGGGAGAAGAGAAGTTTGTGGCACAACTTGACCAGAAGAAGGGATCGGTTGGTAGGACATGTTCTGGGGCATCAAGGGATCACCAATTTAGTACTGGAGGGCAGCGTGGAGGGTAAAAATCGTAGAGGGAGACCAAGAGATGAATACACTAAGCAGATTCAGAAGGATGTAGGTTGCAGTAGGTACTGGGAGATGAAGCAACTTGCACAGGATAGAGTAGCATGGAGAGCTGCATCAAACGAGTCTCAGGACTGAAGACCACAACAACAACACGAATTTCAGTTGTTTATTTTCTAGGAAAGGCCCTTTTTATGTTTAAAATAACTATTTTAGCTTTTTGGGGTACTTTAATGAATAATGCAATGAACTCTTATATTAAAGTAGAAAATTTTGTTATACTTTTGACAGAGCTAATCTATTGTAGTTCTTTGTGGAAAATAAACTACTAATTTTTTTATATCGGTACTCGAGAAATTAATTAACAATTTAGATACTTACGCATGCTACAGTCATTTTCCCTTCTTATTATATAGTAATGTAATGCCCATTACTGGAAAATGTTTTTCATGTGGCACTCATGTAAGGACACACACTTGAGTTGTGTACCTATGTATGACTGCAATCCGTGGCCTAACGGTACAAATAACAAGAAATTTTATATAATGTACATTTTGGTATTGCACTACACAGTGAACCAGTCATCTAACTACTATTAAGTTCAACGTTTTCTATTTTCTCTCAATATATTTTGGTACGTTGAAACGTTCTCTCTACTGCACGAGATGTCCGTAGCGTGTAATGAATCGACACAAATGCACGGGTCCCTCAATACAGTCTACCATAAAATTTTTCCCCCTAAGAAATGGCTGACACTTTCTTCATGTCTTCATATCTGGGATCCCTCAAAAGAATATTGCTTAATTTAGCGTTACATACTGTACCCACTGTACTTGGTTCAGTACTTCCTACAGTTACATCCGTATCTCAGTGATCAAATCTACAATCTACAACGCTAGACGTTGGACTGCAACAGGTTGATGTTCGAAGTGAGCTCTTAAAATTGTCAAGGATGCAACGTTCGTTTTGTTCTTAAGGTCTGTCTATGGGAATAAGAGGTGAGACACTAGTATCGAGTGTGTCTATTATCTCTTTAAAGTTTAGGTAGTGTTCGTTGTAATATAACGTTCGTCATAAATAAACGTACCTACAGCCAGGTGCATAAACGTGCGTGCATGGGTTCAGGTGAGACAGTGATGTTTGGAGCTTATGCCTTAAAGGCTGAATTCGGGTAGGAGCTTAGAGAAATACTTTCTGTTAACCCCAGTAAAATTATTTATGATTCCCCTGCTAGGCGGTGTAAGCCATTGGCAAGGAAGGTGCAGCTACTTCATAACTGCTCCCGCTTTTAACATACAGGCAACACGGTCTGTCAACAACAGCAAAAATTTCTCATTCCTATCTTCTCCTGGTCATAGCACGCGTAAGACATCCTTGGCAACGCGGGTTATATTACTTTGATTCGTCTTTTACAAGTCATTACACAGGAGTGAGTGGGGTTACCTTGTACAGAGGAATCCAATTTCTCCCCAGTAAAGTTAAACATCAGCCACAAATTTCAGTGGTCTTATCGGCTGAAAGCCAAATACAGTCTTCACCAATGCTGTTTAGATATCAGTAACTGCCCTTTCATACACCTCTTTCAAATAATTTTTGTGCAATGTCGGCTCATCTGGTATACTGCAGCTACTGAGACTCTACAGAAAGCCCTTAAAAGTAGGGATTTTAACAGTTTCCAAGGCACGTTAGCAAACACTAAAGCTTCACTCAAGTCTAGATTAAAGCTGTGCATTGCACTACTAGTCGTAGACGAATCAATGGTTCATATCGTTGTTTGTTCTCCAAAGTAACGCCCGTAATGTGTGCTGCAGAAACTATCTGTTGACCGGAATGTGGTTTCTTATCATGACTTACCTAAAATTAAATTATACAATACCTAAAAAGATCTTAATGTAACTAAAATTAAATAAAATTTAAGAACATGGCCATATAAAAAGTCAATTTCAGTTGAATCGCATACGCTTGTCAGCAAACTAATTTTAATTTCGATTTTAAAATCCGGGACAGAAGACCGGCAAGAAGACTGGCAGGTGATACGAATGATAAAAATAGCGTGCTGTTTAGGTACTTCTTTTTGACAGGCCTGGTAGAAAATTACTCAGTCATCAGTTGTACAATTGAGACTCCGCGTATCTACTGCGAGAAAATATCTTGTCTGACGATTTCCGTTAAAGCTTAACGAAATTACACTTTCAGTTGCGAGTCAACACACCATGTGACTTTACTTCATTACTATAAAACTAAGCAGACTCAACTATTAGTAGACGGTATTTAAATAAAGTCTGGCTGGGTTTGTGCCAACGAAGAGGCGTGTGGATATACTCAGCAGCGACAATGCGTCATACACAGTGTCGATTTTGATGCGGATTATGTGTGTGGTACCTTCCGAACTACAAAAACAAGTAGACTCAAGTGTCAGGGATACAACATCGTGCTGACACGTTATCGAGTTATAAAGACAAGCTACATCGTGCCATACACATTCTTGAATTCAGTACAGTGTATAAATTGTATATCTTTCCTTAGGACTTGGGAATTCACAATATTGGTTTGCGTTTGTATTAGATAGAGAATTTATTTAAAAGCCTTGCTTTCGTGCAAAAGTCCTCTTTAGCCCCTTTTAGACATTTAAGTACGATTTAGCCGATTTTAGGTTCTATAACGTTAAAAACTTCAAATCTGAGTCATACTAGTATTCAAAGGCGTTTTTTGTAATCTCTTTAGCTAAGTCGTGGTTGTTCATTATAATGATGGTAGCAGAAAAGAAAAAATATTAGAATTTATTTCCTTATCACTTAGAAACTTGTATGAAATTCAAAGTTCGTTAACTTCCATGTGCGAAACATAAAGGAAACGTCTCGCTCTATAGAAGCGTTGTAACGAAATATGTATGCAGACAGAGCGAGCTGTAATTGAGACTGGAACAAATCTTCAGTCGACAGCGGAATGTGTGCTTATTTGAAACTTTTTGGTAGATTACAACTGTGTACCAGGACCTTTGACCTTTGAGGATAAATGCTCTCACTGTACATCCCCTCCACTCCTCACCCCCACCCCGTCACAGTCTCACTTCTACGTTCCTCCCACATTCCAAACTTCACAAAAGTTCTCCAGCATACGTCACGGAACTATTACTCCGAGAAGAAGGAATGTTGCAGAGAAATGGCTTAACCACAGCCTTGGAAGTGAGAGCAATAACAAGGGGATACCTGAAGAGCTCTGTAAGTGAAGACAATATTTGCCCTCATAAAGAAATTATCATGTAGACCACATTAACGGCTATAGCAGAAGGATAGGTTATAGAGGCCTACAGCATTAACCACATTTTTCGAGAGTGTAACCCGCTGCTTTGACTAGAACCGTTCCTCAATGAGTCTATAGTTCGTTGGGGTTGTCGGAAATTTTTTTCTGGTGTTAAAAATAATAGCAATGAACGCCGATATGGGCGAGCGACACCTCCAACTTGTTAACCAGTTAACTAAGGAGAAAGTCATACAGGAGGAAGAGCTCTGTTTCTAAATAGTGCTGAGAGGTATGTGTAGTTCGTATGTGGTAGCAAATAGCAGGATGCGCTGTGAGATACCATACTCACAAGATACCACGAGCACACACGACTGAAGGCTTGCAGTGGTAATACGTAATGTTGAGGTGAGGTTTAGGAGAGATTTCTATAACAGTGCAGTGCGTGAAAGGTATGGAGAAAAGGAAAGAGAGCGGAATAATTGAACTACCAAGGAAAACGAATCAGCCAAGGCGAAAGGTGCAGAATATGTCTGATATCAGTACCACTGCCTGCACCCGAAGGTTGACACTAGTCAAGAAATGACAGAACGCTTTTGACAGGATGTCTAAAGAGCTATAGAATAAGTTGAACTTGATCACATGGTCTTTATGTGGCTAAAATATCCCTGACATGTAAGGAGCAACGTCCATAATTCAAAAATACGTATCTAAAAGAAAAATATAGCTACAGAGAATTTGAAACTTCCTGGCAGATTGAAACTGTGTGCCGGACCGAGACTCGAACTCGGGACCTTTGCATTCCGTAACAGAGTAGCAATTGAAATGATATGTAGTTGTCCGCAGTAGTTTTACAGTGACCTGTCATGTTTGTGGTCAGTACTTTTCTGATTCAGAGACATTGCTATCGTTTCAGGCAGTGAACACAGTCGACCACGTAAATCTTATCTCCCATCGCAGTTCGATGTGAACAGATGTAATCATCTATGGGAAACAACCAAGGGCGACCGAACTGTAAATACGGGCAACGGTACAACCTAAAAAGTGTGATTGCAGTATGTTTCTTTAGGGACCCCTAGGTTTGCTCTTACAAAGCGATAAGGACCTACGCTGAAAACATTAGAGCCTTATTAGGCTTGTGTGAGGCACACCGGGTGCTGCTTTGTTTGTATGGAACATTGCCGTCCACTAAATCGTACTGGCTTCCATTAGTCACTTACCTCTCGAGTCCTTGCTATATTTGCAAAGATATACTTTAACGCGGTCTCTTCTTTATTATTTGACTTGTACAATGTCGATTGCCTTACAGAAATCTAGGGAGACCGAAGCTATGGTTTCGTCTGTATCTACTGCTTCGAAGGTGTTGTGTTTGAATAACAAGCTCTATTTCACACGACTGTTATTTTTTACTGAATCCGTGATGATTCTCTGAGAAAAACTTGTTTGCTTCCATTAACATCGTAGACTTTGAGCTTAGAACATTGTCTAGCATCCTGTAACAGATAGGAGTCAGTGAACTGGTCTACAATTCCATGGATTCGGTATTTTATCCTTTTCGCAAACAGAAATATTCTACAGCCCTTGTCAGTCACACAGGACTAATCACTCCACAAATGGCTATCGATAAATGTGAGATAGGGAAGCAAAGAATTACGTGGCGCATTCAGTGTACAGTCTAACTAGGATATTGTCAGAACCTGGTGCCATGTTAGCTCTAAGTAGTGTTAATTGTTTTTCCAGTAGCGGAGGGTGTTAATATCAGTGTCGCTCATTTTTGAGGATGGGCAGTCATCAAACAATGATACTGCAGTGCCCCCTCGCGTAAATATATTTTTCGATTTGGAATTTAATATTCCATTGTGCTGGATCTTTTCAGATTTGGGACGGGACGGATCAACGAGAGATTCTACATCTACATCTACATCTACATACATACTCCGCAATCCACCATACGGTGCGTGGCGGAGGGTAACTCGTACCACAACTGGCATCTTCTCTCCCTGTTCCACTCCCAAACAGAACGAGGGAAAAATGACTGCCTATATGCCTCTGTACGAGCCCTAATCTCTCTTATCTTATCTTTGTGGCCTTTCTGCGAAATGTGAGTTGGCGGCCGTAAAACTGTACTGCAGTTAGCCTCAAACGCTGGTTCTCTAAATTTCCTCTAGAGACTCCCACCCGAGTTCCTGAAGCATTTCCGTATCACTCGCCTGATGATCGAACCTACCAGTAACAAATTTAGCAGCCCTCCTCTGAATTGCTTCTATGTCCTCCCTCAATCCGACCAGATAGGTATCCCAAACGCTCGAGCAGTACTCAAGAATAGGTCGTATTAGTGTTTTATAAGCGGTCTCCTTTACAGATGAACCCCATCTTCCCAAAACTCTACCAATGAACCGAAGACGATTATCCGCCTTCCCCACAACTGCCATTACATGCTTGTCCTACTTCATATCGCTCTGCAATGTTACGCCCAAATATTTAATCGACGTGACTGTGTCAAACACTACACTACTAATGGAGTATTCAAACAATATAGGATTCTTTTTCCTATTCATCTGGATTAATTTACATTTATCTATGGAAGATTTGAAGGTAGGAAGGACGTGCCGTCGACATCCATGTCATTACAGCCGGAGCACATACTCAGATAGGTCCAAGGATAGGGAAGGAGATCGACCGTGCCCTTTCAAAGGAACCATCGCGACATTTGGCTGGAGCGATTTAGGGAAATCACGAAGAACCTACATCAGTATGGACGGACGCGGATTTGAACCGACATCCTGCCCATTGCGAGTCCAGCGTGTGGAAAGTTTGGAGTCGTTCATTGACTTTACGTATGGCCCCAAGTTCTGAGGTATTGCTGATAAATGATTTGCCATAATCTGCCTGTGAGATTTATTGTAGGTTTCAAGCATGGCCCCTCTCGCAGACTGACATGTTTCTATTCACTTTGCACTGTCGCCATCGCTGGAGTCTCTTTTGTAGCGAGAGTGTAATAGACTCTGTTTCCGCAACGGACCAAGGAGGTTGTCTTTAAATCACTGTGGGTCTTCGCCGTATTTTATTCCTTTAAGTGGATCATCCTTATCTAGTCCGCGATTTATAGCATCTTTCAACTCTGAACAGAATTTCTCTGCGATTGCTAGATCAGTTCCATTATCACTACCCTACCGAATGGAAGCAAACGCATAACTCAACTACGTTTCGTGAGATTATTACCGCTACCGTCACATCAAGATATTGACCTTTAAAGCGATTCCGTACAGAGAAAAGTTCCCGTTGAATCTCACCTGGACTCGTCGCGCCGCAGCCCGTGCTATACTTCGGTTCATGTCTTTTACAGTCGTCGGTGTTTCCTTGTAGAGTTCTTGTTTTGATTTTCCCTGCCGGTAAAAGTGCAGAACTGTTAAGTCTGGTGAGGATGTAGGTCATTTTGTGTTTCTCGAACGACTGATTCAGCTATCTCAAATGTTCTGTTAAGAAGGTCCGCAATGATTTGTGCCGAATAGTTGGGTCGTACGTCATATTGGTATCAAACGGACTGCGTTCGTCCAGTGAGATGTCTTGAAATGACTGCGGCAGGACCCGCGGGTATTCGTGCATAGTTAAACTGTCAGCCATTAAACAGGATTAATGGTGAGATTCCTAGAAAGCCCGCAACACACGCTGATAAAACAAGGTAGTTATATATCCACTTATCTCAGAAAGTTAGGTATTTAGCTCACCAGTTGTGCGTGTCGCGAAGATTGATTTGTCCAGAGTTTTTAAACTATGCTTTCTTTGTAAACAAAATCTAGCATGCAAGAGCCACATTCCTTCGTAATTCTCGCAGGCGCCATACGGATAAATGTAATTGATCATGAAAATCACGGCCGTGAAGGTGATAAATCGATAGTTTGAAAGGATGAAATGCGATGGAATGTAGTTTCGCAGGATACTTGTTTAGCTGATCTCACTCGCTCACTGATCTTTCACCAAGCTCATTACCTTACATTCTTCGATCGAGCAACGTTGTTATGTACAGCGAAACTGAATGTTTTTGCTCTGAGAAGCTGACGTGGGTGAGTCAATTGCAAAATGTTTAAAAGAGAAGCATCATTCACTTCGTGTCGTTACATGGTGTCGGCTAAAGAAAATTTAAAAAAAAACCTAAGGTGTTCTATCTGAAGTCGTGGAGGGAAAGCACGTGTTACCGCAGTGTATTAAGATCAAAGATGAGTTTACTATCAGAATAAATCAATACGGTTAGTTTTCTGAGGGGGTTTCGTTGTAGATGACAAAATTCGACCATTCCGCCAGAGAGCGTTCGTAGGACTCCCTAATGTAGCTGTCTGCGAATTTTTTTTTTTTTTTGGGTCATCAGTCTACTGACTGGTTTGATGCGGCCCGCCACGAATTCCTTTCCTGTGCTAACCTCTTCATCTCAGAGTAGCACTTGCAACCTACGTCCTCAATTATTTGCTTGACGTATTCCAATCTCTGTCTCCCTCTACAGTTTTTGCCCTCTACAGCTCACTCTAGCACCATGGAAGTCATTCCCTCATGTCTTAGCAGATGTCCTATCATCCTGTCCCTTCTCCTTATCAGTGTTTTCCACATATTCCTTTCCTCTCCGATTCTGAGTAGGCCGGCCGCGGTGGTCGTGCAGTTCTAGGCACTCCAGTCCGGAGCCGCGCTGCTGCTACGGTCGCAGGTTCGAATCCTGCCTCGGGCATGGATGTGTGTGATGTCCTTAGGTTAGTTAGGTTTAATTAGTTCTAAGTTCTAGGGGACTAATGACCACAGCAGTTGAGTCCCATAGTGCTCAGAGCCATTTGAACCATTTTTGATTTTGCGTAGAACCTCCTCATTCCTTACCTTATCAGTCCACCTAATTTTCGACATTCGTCTATAGCACCACATCTCAAATGCTTCGATTCTCTTCTCTTCCGGTTTTCCCACAGTCCATGTTTCACTAGCATACAATGCTGTACTCCAGACGTACATCCTCAGAAATTTCTTCCTCAAATTAAGGCCAGTATTTGATATTAGTAGACTTCTCTTGCCCAGAAATGCCTTTTTTGCCATAGCGAGTCTGCCTTTTATGTCCTCCTTGCTCTGTCCGTCATTGGTTATTTTACTGCCTAGGTAGCAGAATTCCTTAACTTCATTGACTTCGTGACCATCAATCCTGAAGTTAAGTTTCTCGCTGTTCTCATTTCTACTACTTCTCATTACCTTCACCTTTCTCCGATTTACTCTCAAACCATATTGTGTACTCATTAGACTGTTCATTCCGTTCAGCAGATCATTTAATTCTTCTTCACTTTCACTCAGGATAGCAATGTCATCAGCGAATCGTCTCATTGATATCCTTTCACCTTGTATTTTAATTCCAGTCCTGAACCTTTCTTTTATTTCCATCATTGCTTCCTCGATGTACAGATTGAAGAGTAGGGGTGAAAGGCTACAGCCTTGTCTTACACCCTTCTTAATACGAGCACTTCGTTCTTGATCGTCCACTCTTATTATTCCCTCTTGGTTGTTGTACATATTGTATATGATCCGTCTCTCCCTATAGCTTACTCCTACTTTTTTCAGAACCTCGAACAGCTTGCACCATTTTATATCGTCTAACGCTTTTTCCAGGTCGACAAATCCTATGAAAGTGTCCTGATTTTTCTTTAGCCTTGCTTCCATTATTAGCCGTAACGTCAGAATTGCCTCTCGCGTCCCTTTACTTTTCCTAAAGCCAAACTGATCGTCACCTAGCGCATTCTCAATTTTTTTTCCATTCTTCTGTATATTATTCTTGTAAGCAGCTTCGATGCATGAGCTGTTAAGCTGATTGTGCGATATTTCTCGCACTTGTCAGCTCTTGCCGTCTTCGGAATTGTGTGGATGATGCTTTTCCGAAAGTCAGATGGTATATCGCCAGATTCATATACTCTACACACCAACGTGAATAGTCGTTTTGTTGCCACTTCCCCCAATGATTTTAGAAATTCTGATGGAATGTTATCTATCCCTTCTGCCATATTTGACCGTAAGTCCTCCAAAGCTCTTTTAAATTCCGATTCTAATACTGCATCCCCTATCTCTTCTAAATCGACTCCTGTTTCTTCTTCTATCACATCAGACAAATCTTCACCCTCATAGAGGCTTCCAATGTATTCTTTCCACCTATCTGCTCTCTCCTCTGCATTTAACAGTGGAATTCCCGTTGCACTCTTAATGTTACGACCGTTGCTTTTAATGTCAGCAAAGCTTGTTTTGACTTTCCTGTATGCTGAGTCTGTCCTACCGACAATCATATCTTTTTCGATGTCTTCACATTTTTCCTGCAGCCATTTCGTCTTAGCTTCCCTGCACTTCCTATTTATTTCATTCCTCAGCGACTTGTATTTCTGTATTCCTGATTTTCCCGGAACATGTTTGTACTTCCTCCTTTCATCAATGAACTGAAGTCCTTCTTCTGTTACCCATGGTTTCTTCGCAGCTACCTTCTTTGTACCTATGTTTACCTTCCCAACTTCTGTGATGGCCCTTTTTAGAGATGTCCATTCCTCTTCAACTGTACTGCCTACTGCGCTATTCCTTATTGCTGTATCTATAGCGTTAGAGAACTTCAAACGTATCTCGTCATTCCTTAGTACTTCCGTATCCCACTTCTTTGCGTATTGATTCTTCCTGACTAATGTCTTGAACTTCAGCCTACTCTTCATCACTACTATATTGTGATCTGAGTCTATATCTGCCCCTGGGTACGCCTTACAATCCAGTATCTGATTTCGGAATCTCTGTCTGACCATGATGTAATCTAATTGAAATCTTCCCGTATCTCCCGGCCTTTTCCAAGTATACCTCCTCCTCTTGTGATTCTTGATCAGGGTATTCGCTATTACTAGCTGAAACTTGTTACAGAACTCAATTAGTCTTTCTCCTCTTTCATTCCTCGTCCCAAGCCCATGTTCTCCTGTAACCTTTTCTTCTACTCCTTCCCCTACAACTGCATTCCAGTCGCCCATGACTATTAGATTTTCGTCCCCCTTTACATACTGCATTACCCTTTCAATATCCTCATACACTTTCTCTATCTGTTCATCTTCAGCTTGCGACGTCGGCATGTATACCTGAACTATCGTTGTCGGTGTTGGTCTGCTGTCGATTCTGATTAGAACAACCCGATCGCTTAACTGTTCACAGTAACACACCCTCTGCCCTACCTTCCTATTCATAACGAATCCTACACCTGTTATACCATTTTCTGCTGCTGTTGATATTACCCGATAATCATCTGACCAGAAATCCTTCTCTTCCTTCCACTTCACTTCACTGACCCCTACTATATCTAGATTGAGCCTTTGCATTTCCCTTTTCAGATTTTCTAGTTTCCCTACCACGTTCAAGCTTCTGACATTCCACGCCCCGACTCGTAGAACGTTATCCTTTCGTTGATTATTCAATCTTTTTCTCATGGTAACCTCTCCCTCGGCAGTCCCCTCCCGGAGATCCGAATGGGGGACTATTCAGGAATCTTTTGCCAATGGAGAGATCATCATGACACTTCTTCAGTTACAGGCCACATGTCCTGTGGATACACGTTACGTGTCTTTAATGCAGTGGTTTCCATTGCCTTCTGTATCCTCATGTCGTTGATCATTGCTGATTCTTCCGCCTTTAGGGGCAATTTCCCACCCCTAGGACAAGAGAGTGCCCTGAACCTCTATCCGCTCCTCCGCCCTCTTTGACAAGGCCGTTGGCAGAATGAGGCTGACTTCTTATGCCGGAAGTCTTCGGCCGCCAATGCTTATTATTTACCGAAATTTAGGCAGTGGCGGGGATCGCACCCGGGACCGAAGACGTTTTGATTATGAGTCAAAGACGCTACCCCTAGACCACGGGTATATCTGCGAATTTAGCGACTTTATATTTGTATTTCAATGGCACTGTGTTGAAGCGTACTTCTGGTAGCACTATGAATCACTTCATAATCTGTTCCAGTTGCATCTGTTCTAGGAACTTCAGGAAAGTACTAAATACAATATCGACTCTGGAAAGTCTAGGAAATTGTCAGCGTATACCAATATGTAAAGCGTACTGTAATAATCAGTGAAGAGTTCCATGGTAAGTACAGTGGTCAGAAACAAAATGAGAGGAGGGAGGAAAGGACTCGGTTAATCTGGTCGTGCTGTGGCCAAGGAAACACTGATTACAAGAACGAGTAGATGACGTCCAGCCGGCCGAAGTGGCCGTGCGGTTAAAGGCGCTGCAGTCTGGAACCGCAAGACCGCTACGGTCGCAGATTCGAATCCTGCTTCGGGCATGGATGTTTGTGATGTCCTTAGGTTAGTTAGGTTTAACTAGTTCTAAGTTCTAGGGGACTAATGACCTCAGCAGTTGAGTCCCATAGTGCTCAGAGCCATTTGAACCATTTTTGATGACGTCCTCGGAGTGGGACAGAAAACGTTAGTTTTGGCCTATCGAGCAGATTAATAGGTTTTTATTGAGCAATGCTGTGTTGTGGCTTACGCTGGGACAATAACATGCGCACTTGTCGATCTGACTGATGCATACGATAGTCGTCGTGTCTTTATGAAGCTCAGTGTAGAAATAACGCGTCAACAGTGGCTACCTAGTCGTGCATGCACACATTGAGCCTGGATGGCAATGGGTGGTGGTTGGGTAGGGGGAGAGAGCGACAGCATAGCATCCGCAGTTGTACATCTGCAGCTACATACGAGGTGCGACAATAAAGTAATGAGACTGATTTTCTATGCAAGATGTGGCAACCTTGCGCAGGCACAATATCTTTCACCTTGGTCTATAAGCTGGTTCTCGTCCAAGCGGCATATCGATGCAACTGCTCAGTCGTGAGTTGTGCTGTAATAAGTTAACAATTGTTCGTGTCTCTCGTCACGGAAATGGAACAGCATCATATTGCGCAACGGTATGCCATTACTTTTTGCATTAAATTGGGTGTTATCACTGGTGATGAAAGTTGGTTTTTTCAGTACTATCCAAAGACAAAACGCCAAAGTTCGCAGTGGTGTTCAGGGGGATGACCCAGTCCAAAAGAAGCTCGCATGTCAAAGTCAAAAGTGAAATGCATGCTTGTGTGCTTCTTTGATTCCAAGGGAATTGTTCATAAAGAATGGGTGCCTCCTGAACAGTTAACCAATATTACGACAAAGAAATTTTAGAAAGACTTCGTAAAAGAGTTCTTCGTGTCCTTGCCAACATTTCTGATACTTGGATTCTGCATCTCGATAATGCGGCATCCCATACTGCTTTGTCAGTACAGCAATTTTTAACCTCAAAACAAATTTCAGTACTACCACAGCCATCTTATTCACCAGACATCGCCCCGTGCAACTTTTTTCTATTTCCAAGAGTCAAAACGGCGATCAAGGGACACCATTTTCAAACAACACAAAATGTCCAAAAAGCTGTGACGAGGGTCTTGGAGGACATTACAGAAGATGAGTTCCAGAAATGTTACCATCAATGCAGAAGCGCTGGAAAAAGTGTGTGCAATCAGAAGGGAACTACTTTGAAGGAGACAACACTAAACTTGACTAAAAGGGTAAGCAACATTTTTTTCACATCAGTCTCATTACTTTATTGTCGCACCTCGTACACACTCCGCTACTATCCATTTCCTTTCCTGTTCCACTAGCCAAAAGAACAAGGGGGAAACGATTGTCTACAATGCTATGTACGGGCGCTGATTTCTTTCATCTTATTTTCTTCGTCCTTACTCGAAACGTAAGATGGATGGCAGCAGAATCGTTGGCTTCAAATGCCGGTTCTTTATATTTCATCAACAGTGCCTAAAGGAGGGAACGTTGACACTCCTCTGCGGATTCCCGTTCGTGTTCATGAAGCATCTCCGTAACACTTGTGTCATCTCGAACTTTACGATAACTATTTTAGCAGCATGCCTTTGAACCGCTTCGAAGTCTTGCTTTAATCTAATTTTATGTGAGATCTCAAACACTCGAGCAGTAATCAGAAATAGGTTGCATAAGACGCCGTCTCCTTTGTACCTGCGCTAAAGTTTTCCAAAATTTTCCCAATAAAACGGAGTCGACCATTCGTCTTCCTACTACCAACATGACGTGATCGTTCCATTTCATGTTGCTTTGCAGCTTTAATCCTAGATATTCAGTCGATGTGACCGTACCAAGCAGCAAACTACTAATGCTGTAGTTGAATGCTACAGGACTGTTTTTCCGCATTAACTTAGATTTTCTACTGTTAGATCAAGCGGCCAGATATCGCACCAACTAGAATGACCATCTAAATCATCTTGTATCCTCCTACAGTCACTCAACGACGCCACATTGACTTATACCACAGCGTCGTCTGCAAACAGCTACAAATTTTGCTCCACCTGTTCGTTCTACCATGGATACAGGATCAGCTAGGTACGGTTCTGCTTGGACTATGCACCTTAAACCAGGACAGTCAGCGATCTGTGACAGATCTCGAGACAGAGTACGACTCTGACAGAGCCAGAAGTGTTTCGGAGCACACCGTGTAGCGTACTTTGATGAAAATTGGGCTCAGTAGCAGAGTTCCCATGTTATCCCAACGACATCGTTATTGACGATGTCAGTGGGAATGAGACCGTCGGTAGCTGAGAATGTATTAATATAATGGAAACGTGTCGTGTGGTCGAATTAATGCCTCTCGAAACTTGCACCACGCCAGAGATACAGGACTGTGAGGTCAGTATTCTGCTCTTGTGGACATTCACCCTGACTCCCATGGAAACTGTGATGATAATTGAAGGCATCGTCAGAGCTGTGGACTACGTGAATTTTATTGCGGATCGCCTGCATCCCTTCATGCTTGATATTTTCCTGAAGGCGATTGGATATTCCAACAGGATAACGCTCACTGTATCAAGGCCAGAATTACGCCACATTGTTTTGCAAACCACGATAGTGAACCAATGTCGATGTCTTGGCCACCAAACAAAGGATTCTTGTTTACATGTTTCCACTCACATAGTACACTGCCAGACGTAAATTCTTTGCCAGTTACGAAATTTTCAAATTGTTTATAAGTTGACATCACAGTTTATACTACATGACATCTCATTTACAGAGCATAATATCAGGTTTGCCTGATCTGAAGAACACGATGGAACACATTTGCAGCGCTGTTCGGCTCAAGCTCTGCGCCCATAAACCAGTGGATTGCAATTTGCTGAAATTAGGTGACCTGTGGATAAACGTCTGGTATTACACACCTCAAGAAACCTACCAAGGATTGCTCAAACTGTGCCACGGCTAATCATTGCTATGTTTTGTTCCATATGCGACCCAAGTTACTATTAAGCATGTGGTAAAAACGTTTTCACTCCTCAGTGCAAATGTAGTCAGCAAATTTCACTGTAGCGATAGAGGAATTTATTCGTTTCTTGTTAATTTCTGAACCATCTGGTCAGATCGGACTGTATGAGATCCAACCACTTTGTGTTAGAGCTCATTTCACTTCAGCCAAATAGGAAGCAAGGTGCAAGTGGGGCAAAGCCTGTCTCAACTGGTACCATTTGGCTTGACACCAACGAAAACTTCCCGAAAACCTTGGTCGAAATCTAGAAACTGGAGCTATCTTGATTTCGTTCTCAGGTGTTCATTCTTTCCGCACGCTACATGATACTGGAATAATAGAGAATTGTGAAGCTGGTTCGATAAACCCTCTGCCAGGCATTTAAATGTGATTTGCAGAGTATCCATGTAGATGTAGATGTAGACCAAATTATGTAATTGTGTGGAACAGAATCAACTGGTTGCCTTGCTCAATGTTAGTCGCAGTGCGCTTTACTAAAGTTCAACGCTGGAAAATCTAGCACGGATAGACATTAAATGCTGAGGGAGTAGCAACGAGTCCAAGCTTTTCTTAATGTATGTACATTATCAGAGTAATTTTAAAAGTTTCTGTTATAGGTAGCATATAGTTACGTACAGGTAATAGAAGCTCATTATGACGGTACCAGCCGAAGCCATATTACCGTGCGCGAATATCTGCCTCATTTAACTTGATGCGTTGTTGCCACCGGTAGCCGCTGACATTAATAACAATGGCTTCAACAAGTCGCGCGCGATCAAAATTTTCAGAACATAAATTCTCATAACGGCTAGGTCATTGTTTATCTGGAATTGAGTTTATCTGCTAATACCGGCCGCATATCTCTTCAGTTATTTAACCACCCATTCGTGCCACGTCCGCCGCCAACAACAGCCCTTGTATACTACGGTGCTTCCATATTTCTCGCACGCAATCTGCGTTAATCTGCCTTCTACGCTCGTATTATGTTCTAAAGTGCTTTTATCAATTAGCTAAATTTCTAACTGCTGTTCTGGCGAACGTTTGAAAAGACAGGCTTTTCATCTACAGTAATCGTTGTAAAAAATGGCGTTTAGAGTGAACTGCTTTAGGACAAAAGTTATTGGCAGAAAAAATTGTGAATACGTCAATGTTATGCAGACTCCCAATAATGCCTCAGGGAAAGACAATGACTATTTTTTAATGCAACTTTGTGTTGGTCAGTCTCAGATCACACAAAATAATGGTATCATAGGCGGCTTCGACTTCTTGGAAAGTCATCATTAAATGATATGTTTAAAAAGAAACAAAAATGGAGATACTAAGAAACTGAGTTACCAAATCAGACTAACAACCTTTGATACACAGTGCGCGTCCTTGAATATGTTACATATTTATTATTCGAAGTTAAGCTGAACAGAACAGCCACTCATAATGCGGATATATTTGAGCGCTAATTATTCGAACAGAAAGTTATTGTTAACTGTGCACTATTATAAAACTGATAACGTAACGTTAAAATTACAAACGTAAGACTGAAAATACTTATAATGTAAGACAAATTGAGACATACACGCCTCCAAATGTGAACCAGTTGTCAGTAACTCTGTCCGTAATCTCGCTTTGAAAATAGTGTATATCGCAATAAATTTTACATTGTTTTTTGCTTTAGAGCGCGAAAACAGCTGGCGTCATACGCGCCCAAATCAAGACATTAGAACACGAAGACAGAGAGGAGTTAAAATACGACTACACGTCAATCCCAATCGACGTAAGTGAAGACAACTAAAAACAAGGACACCATAGAGAAACGGAGGTCCAGAACTAAACACTAAATAGCTTTCGCCATATTGCTACGACCGATAAAAAGTGAAACGTGGTCGACAGCCCACGCGTCCTTCGCTAAAACGGCCGATAAGTCAGACCTCAAGCACAAACGGGAACGTAAACGGTTAAAAGGTGGGCATTCCGTCAGGAAATGGCGAACCGTCAAACGTTGAGCGCAACGTACACAAAGTGGTGAGGGAGCGTCACTTAACAAATGGCGATGGCTAAAAAGGCAGTACCCAACACGCAACCTAGTTACAATGACCTCCTCTCGGTGGGAGGTCGTCCTCGCCGCTATGAGAGGCTTCATAATCTGGAGTTTATTCCCGTGAAGGGAGGACCAATGGCGATGCCAAAGTGACACCACCTCCTGTCACAAGGCAACACGGTGATCATCGGAAGGATTATAAGAACTAATGGACTGAAGTACGAGGACCGCAGCCTTGGCAGCAGCGTCGGCAGCCTCTTTTCCTGGCAGACAATTTCACACTGTGAGTGTTTCTTGCCTTATATTTTCAATTTACTAGCTACCATCTCTACAATATACGTAGCCTTCAGTTCCCCCAGTCAGAGTGCCAGACTGTCCACGTCATAAGCGCCTGTCCTGGCCTGTTCAGCTGTACTTTGACAGAGTATTACTCCTGACAAAGAATGGGCTGCCGTACCACCATACCCGTTTAGGTCCCCCACTGAAAGCGTTCTCAGAAAAAATGAAGCCGCTGTAACGACGAAGGCTGAAAACACCACGCTGTGATGTCTGCCAGCAGGCGTTCCAATACTTTTGATCAGGTAGTGCAGCATTATGTGGATAACTAGGCAGCCTTGACTTGCAACACTCTGAGCCCATATATACACTCCTGGAAATTGAAATAAGAACACCATGAATTCATTGTCCCAGGAAGGGGAAACTTTATTGACACATTCCTGGGGTCAGATACATCACATGATCACACTGACAGAACCACAGGCACATAGACACAGGCAACAGAGCATGCACAATGTCGGCACTAGTACAGTGTATATCCACCTTTCGCAGCAATGCAGGCTGCTATTCTCCCATGGAGACGATCGTAGAGATGCTGGATGTAGTCCTGTGGAACGGCTTGCCATGCCATTTCCACCTGGCGCCTCAGTTGGACCAGCGTTCGTGCTGGACGTGCAGACCGCGTGAGACGACGCTTCATCCAGTCCCAAACATGCTCAATGGGGGACAGATCCGGAGATCTTGCTGGCCAGGGTAGTTGACTTACACCTTCTAGAGCACGTTGGGTGGCACGGGATACATGCGGACGTGCATTGTCCTGTTGTAACAGCAAGTTCCCTTGCCGGTCTAGGAATGGTAGAACGATGGGTTCGATGACGGTTTGGATGTACCGTGCACTATTCAGTGTCCCCTCGACGATCACCAGTGGTGTACGGCCAGTGTAGGAGATCGCTCCCCACACCATGATGCCGGGTGTTGGCCCTGTGTGCCTCGGTCGTATGCAGTCCTGATTGTGGCGCTCACGTGCACGGCGCCAAACACGCATACGACCATCATTGGCACCAAGGCAGAAGCGACTCTCATCGCTGAAGACGACACGTCTCCATTCGTCCCTCCATTCACGCCTGTCGCGACACCACTGGAGGCGGGCTGCACGATGTTGGGGCGTGAGCGGAAGACGGCCTAACGGTGTGCGGGACCGTAGCCCAGCTTCATGGAGACGGTTGCGAATGGTCCTCGCCGATACCCCAGGAGCAACAGTGTCCCTAATTTGCTGGGAAGTGGCGGTGCGGTCCCCTACGGCACTGCGTAGGATCCTACGGTCTTGGCGTGCATCCGTGCGTCGCTGCGGTCCGGTCCCAGGTCGACGGGCACGTGCACCTTCCGCCGACCACTGGCGACAACATCGATGTACTGTGGAGACCTCACGCCCCACGTGTTGAGCAATTCGGCGGTACGTCCACCCGGCCTCTCGCATGCCCACTATACGCCCTCGCTGAAAGTCCGTCAACTGCACATACGGTTCACGTCCACGCTGTCGCGGCATGCTACCAGTGTTAAAGACTGCGATGGAGCTCCGTATGCCACGGCAAACTGGCTGACACTGACGGCGGCGGTGCACAAATGCTGCGCAGCTAGCGCCATTCGACGGCCAACACCGCGTTTCCTGGTGTGTCCGCTGTGCCGTGCGTGTGATCATTGCTTGTACAGCCCTCTCGCAGTGTCCGGAGCAAGTATGGTGGGTCTGACACACCGGTGTCAATGTGTTCTTTTTTCCATTTCCAGGAGTGTATATCCATGTTATGGACGCCTTTTTGGTCATTCCATTTAAACTCTGACAAATCATTAGGCAACGCATTGAAGTGCGTATAGTTCTGTGTAAAAGTCACTTGTACAATGATGTTTAGTTACCCCGTGCAATATCCACCTTCTCCTTTCTTTTAAACACGTCTTTTGATGATGAGTTAAACAATCAGTCGAAACTGGTTATGATACTATTTGTGTGGCACGTGGCCGAAAAATACAGTAAAAGAAATTTCTTCACACTAAGTTTTTGGAATCAGAATAAATGTTTCACTCTGTAACGGACCGTGCGCCACTTTAAAACTTCCTGTCAGAGTTGAACTCTGTACCAAATCGGGCCCGAAACCTTAACCACCACTTTGTTCTTACCGAATGAGATATCCAGTCCTGGTTCAAATCAGTCCTCGCAGTTTTTTTTTTATTTTTTTAAATCTCATTTTGTTCGTTTACGGTCGTTGTATCTGCTCGTGGCGGACGTCGCAAGACACTTGTTTCAATTCTTCATTGATCCATTAACTCAGTACTTTTATTACAGAGGGCAGCTAACCCTCTGACCGAACACGCTGAGCTACCATGCAGGCAAGGCAGTACCTCATCTCCTACCTTCCACAATTCACGTAAGCTCTTCGGCACAACTTGCCAGGCTAGTACTTTTACAAGGAAGAATATCTATACATTGAAGAATATATTTCACTCAATAATGTACTTATTTATGGCCTATAAATATAATATACAGGAAAGCATTTAGGTACCGTTGAAAGGATCACCTAGGATCGGTTGTTGCTAGAGCAACTTCCGGAGTCTGGTAATTAATAGGACATTACGAATCTGCGGTTTGAAAGGCAGTCCCACACGTGGACTGAGGCTTAGTTTTTGGGTGTTGAGGGTGACGCGGCGCTAAGACTCTGCTACCGCGTTCAGGTGGAGAGCAGCCCGACATCCTGTCCAGCGATCCGGATTTAGGTTTTCCATTTTTCGCTAAACTGCTTAAGCCGAAAGCCATTGTGGCTCCTTCTAAACGTCACGGCCGATTGGATTCCCTGATCCTCTCACGTCCGACCTTGTGATCCGAACCTAGTGACGTCACTGTCGACACTTCATACTCCTAAAATATTTGGGATCCTCACAAAGTTGGACAACAGAGAACATAACACACACACACTTCAGGATGAGTTAAAAGAAAATTTTAGAACTGCAATTAAAAACTGACATTTCGCGTCGGTGTTCTTTAAGTTGGCAATACTTCTACCAATGAAGTAAAGGATGTCTTACAGGTGGCAGCGTAATACAGGCAAGTGAAACACGGCCACATTGCTAGTTCAAGGTGGCTGCCGTTGAGACATGCATGAAGCAAGTACAACCTTCTCCCATAAGTTTTCTGAGAAATGGCGCGGTACGAAACCCGCTGAAATCCGTCGGTGAATGAAGGTCCAGTCTAGTGGCGCAAATCGACCCCCTGCAACAGGTGTATAATTGGAGTAGAAAGTTCAGAAATGGCGTGATTTCTATGACAGTCACACTTCGGTACTCAGGTCGAGCACACTGCGTTGTGGCACCACAGAGTCCACTGCAGCATACTCACCGACTTGTCACGGAATAATACATGAGCGATAAGAGCCGCTGACCACGCCGCCAGCGTCGTCTACCTCCCACTCACGTATACCATATTTAAAAATGTTAACAATACTCAAAAAGATAATACAACTTCCTAAAGCAAGCTACTATCTTCCTCAGGGTTCAACCTATCGCCATCCCAATTTTATCGCAGTTGGTTTTACGGTAAAGTCGTGAAAACGCAACCGACAGTGTCACTTTCGCACTTAATAATATTGGTATTAGTATGAAAGTATCGATAAAAATCGTTGAGCATTGTACAAGCATTTCACTGACCACGTTGCATCATATTACGTACAACATATCAACCAACAAAAGCATTTTCACAGATATGATAATGTTCGAAAGTGGAAGAGTATATAGCTTTTTTAAACAATAAATATTTTTTTCCTAATTCACGTAATATTCTTTAGATCAATAAAAATCTAGTTTCACACGATATGTAAGGAGCCTATGTCCTTCCTCAGTCTTCAAGCTATCTCATACCAAATTTCATCGAAAACGGGTCGGCGATTCAGTCGTGGAAACGTAACAGATGGCGTTACTTTCTCGTTAATAATATTAGTATCGAAGTACGGATCAGTATGGATTAAACACTTTGAGGATCGTGTAAGCATTGTGTTCTAGTTGTTACCGCGGCTGCTCTCGCGTCGTCACTAAAATGAAGTCAGATGTGCTTACGGTTTTATTGGCCGGGAGAATACGGTCGGGATGTTCGGCCGCCTGGTGGAAGTCTTTCCATTTGACGTCACTTTGGCGACTTGCACGTCTGTGACGATAAAATGATGATAAGAACAACACACACCCAGTAGCGTGTGAAAAAAATCGGACGCGCCCGGAAATCGAAGGTGTTGACACAAATCAACATACACTTTTTTTTTTCTTACCGATTTTGTGCGAACCGCCACGAACGCCCCTCCTGTGCCTACGTCTTGATCTCAAAATAGCAATGGCAACCTACTTCCTCAAGTATTTGCTGGATATTTTCCAATCTCTGTCTTGCTCTACAGTTTTTACCCTCTACCGCTCCTCCCAGTACCATGGAAGTCGTTCCCTGATGTCTGAACATATGTCCTATCATCACATCCGTTCTGCTTGTCAGCGTTTTCAATATATTCCTTGTCTCGCCGATTCTGCGTAGAGCCTCTTCATTCTTTACCTTATCAGTCCTCCTAATTCTCAACACTCTTCTACAGCTCCACATCTGAGATGCTTCGAATGTCTTCTGTTCCGGTTTTCCCGCAGTCCATGTTTTACTACTGTACAATCTTGCTTCAAACGTACTTTCTCAGAAATTTCTTCCTCAAATTAATGCTTACGATTGATACCAGAAGACTTCTCTTGGCCATCAATGTCCTTTTTGCCAGTGCTAGTCTGCTTCTTGTGGTCTCCTTGCTCTGTCAAAAAAAAATGGTTCAAATGGCCCTGAGCAGTATGGGACTTAACTTCTGAGGTCATCAGTCCCCTAGACTTAGAACTACTTAAACCTAAGTAACATAAGGACATCACACACATCCATGCCCGAGGCAGGATTCGAACCTGCGACCGTAGCAGGCGTGCGGCTCTCTACATCTACATCCATACTCCGTAAGCCACCTGATGGTGTGTGGCGGAGGGTACCCTGAGTACCTCTATCGGTTCTCCCTTCTATTCCAGTTTCGTATTGTTCGTGGAAAGAAGGATTGTCGGTATACCTCTGTGTGGGCTCCAATCTCTCTGATTTTATCCTCATGCTCTCTTCGCGAGATATACGTAGGAGGGAGCAATATACTGCTTGACTCTTCGGTGAAGGTATGTTCTCGAAACTTTAACAAAAGCCCGTAACGAGCTGCTGAGCGTCTCTCCTGTAGAGTCTTCCACTGGAGTTTATCTATCATCTCCGTAACGCTTTCGCGATTACTAAATGATCCTGTAACGAAGCGCGCTGCTCTCCGTTGGATCTTCTGTATCTCTTCTATCAACCCTATCTGGTACGGATCCCACACTGCTGAGCAGTATTCAAGCAGTAGGCGAACAAGCGTACTGTAACCTACTTCCTTTGTTTTCGGATTGCATTTCCTTAGGATTCTCCCAATGAATCTCAGTCTGGCATCCGCTTTACCAACGATCAACTTTATATGATCATTCCATTTTGAATCACTTCTAATGCGTACTCCCAGATAATTTATGGAATTAACTGCTTCCAGTTGCTGACCTGCTGTTTTGTAGCTAAATTATAAGGGATCTATCTTTCTATGTACTCGCAGCACGTTACACTTGTCTACATTGAGATTCAATTGCCATTCCCTGCACCATCCGTCAATTCGCTGCAGATCCTCCTGCATTTCAGTACAATTTTCCATTGTTACAACCTCTCGATATACCACAGCATCATCCGCAAAAAGCCTCAGTGAACTTCCGATGTCATCTACAAGGTCATTTATGTGTATTGTGAATAGCAAAGGTCCTACGACACACCCCTGCGGCACACCTGAAATCACTCTTACTCCGGTAGACTTCTCTCCATTGAGAATGACATGCTGCGTTCTGTTATCAAGGAACTCTTCAATCCAATCACAGAATTGGTCTGATAGCCCATATGGTCTTACTTTGTTCGTTAAACGACTGTGGGGAACTGTATCGAACGCCTTGCGGAAGTCAAGAAACACGGCATCTACCTGTGAACTCGTGTCTATGGCCCTCTGAGTCTCGTGGACGAATAGCGCGAGCTGGTTTTCACACGACCGTCTTTTTCGAAACCCATGCTGATTCCTACAGAGTAGATTTCTAGTCTCCAGAAAAGTCATTATACTCGAACACAATACGTGTTCCAAAATTCTACAACTGATCGACGTTAGAGATATAGGTCTATATTTCTGCACAGCTGTTCGACGTCCCTTCTCGAAAACGGGGATGACCTGTGCCCTTTTCCAACCCTTTGGAACGCTACGCTCTTCTAGAGACGTACGGTACACCGCTGCAAGGAGGGGGGCAAGTTCCTTCGCGTACTCTGTGTGAAATCGAACTGGTATCCCATCAGGTTCAGCGGCCTTTCCTCTTTTGAGCGATTTTAGTTGTTTCTCTATCCCTCTTTCGTCTATTTCGATATCTACCATTTTGTCATCGGTGCGACAATCTAGACTGAAGCGCCTAGAAACGCTCGGCCACCGCGGCCGGCTCTGTTTAAGTCATCCTGTGTCATAATCAACGTGGCAGCTTCCCATACACCACTGACTCATCAGCAAACTGCTGCTTACCCTTTGCGCCTGATGATTTATGTGTAGAGAAAAGCCGGCCGTGGTGGCCGTGCGGTTCTAGGCGCTGCAGTCCGGAACCGCGGGACTGCTACGGTCGCAGGTTCGAATCCTGCCTCGGGCATGGATGTGTGTGATGCCCTTAGGTTAGTTAGGTTTAAGTAGTTCTAAGTTCTAGGGGACTGATGACCTAAGATGTTAAGTCCCATAGCGCTCAGAGACTTTTTTTTTTTTTTTTTGTAGAGAAAATACCAGCGGTCCTATGACACCGCCGTGGGGCACTCCTGACGATACCCTTGTCTCTGACGAACACTCGCCGTCGAGGACAACGTACTGAGTTTGGTTTCTTAACAAGTTTTCGAGCTACTCATGTATGTGGACACCTATTGCGTATGCGTTCGTCAACAGTCGACAGTATGGCACCGTGTCAAATACGTACTTTACGAAAATCTGGAAGTGTAGAGTCCACCGTTACCCCTCATCCATAGTTCGCAGTATATCACGTGAGTGAAGGACAAGCTGAGTTTAGAAAGAGTCATGCTTTCTAAACCGGTGCTGAATTTTGAACAGAAGTTAATTTTGAACAGAATCTTTTCCGTCTCTAGGAATTGAGAATACGTCAAGGAATGTACAGCAAACCGATGTTAAGGATATTGATCTGTAATTTTGCGCGCCCGTTCTTTTACTCTTTTTATATTCAGGAGTCAACTGCGCTTTTTTCCAGTCGCTTGGGACTTTGCGCTGGGCGAGAGATTCGTGATTAGAGGTCAATTCTGTAGAGTACTCTTCGTGAGATCGAATTGGGTTTGCGTTAGCCACTGATGACTTACTTGCTTTCAGCTCTTTCAGATGATTCTCTACCCCAGAGATGCTTATTACTGCGTCCTCCAAACGGGAGTCTGTGCGATGGCCAAACGACGGTGTTTGTATGATTCTACTGTGTAACGATTTCTTAAATGCGAAATTAAAAGCTTGTCTGGTCAGCGAGTGACTGAATGCAAGCCTTAGACCCACAAAGCGATTTTACGTAGGATCTGAATTTTCCCTTCTCCACAAGACCTATTGCTAAGGTATGACGTGATAGTTGTTGTAAGCTTTGCGCATCGATCTTTTTGCAGACCCACGAATTTTCATTAACTTTTGACTGTCGTCATTTAAGCGTTCCCTTTTGAACGGAGAGTGCAACAGCGTTTGCTTCCTCAACCTTTTCTGAATTTCGTTGTTAAACTATGGTGGGTCTTTTCCGTCCTGAAGCCACTTCCTCGGCACACACTTCTCCAGAGAATCATCTGCAGTCCGTTTAAATTTTGCCCATAAGCCATCTGCGTCTAGCGTACTGGAACTAAATGATGTCAATTCATTGTCTAAGTGGGATGCTAAGAACTATGTGCTCTGTCTAGCAGAAACTAGCCTTTTTGAGTGTTTTGTTAACTTTAATTACCAAAATTCCTATGACTAAATGATAGTCCCTAATCCAGTCTCTGTATTGACACCGTCGATTAGGCCAGGTCTGTTTGTAACTACAAGTTCTAAAATATTTCTATTGTGTGATTGTGTGTGGATTGTCGAAGTAGCTGCTCAGCGCAGTTTTCGGAACAACAGAACTTCACAAGACTGTCTGTCTGTACCTCCTGCAATAAATTCATAGATGACCCAGTATATACAAGGTAGGTTGGGGTCGTCTCCAACTAATGTTGCATTATCTGGGTATTTCCGCGCTAAGGACCGTAAACTTTCTTTCAATGGCTCTAAAACCATTACAGTAGAATACTTGCTTGTGACTGTTATTATTATGGAAGTATGAATTAAACACGTAACATAATTACTTGGAATCGTAATACGTAGAACATATTCTACAGTAAAAGGATTTTCACAAATATGATGAAGTTCAAGAGTGAAATAATAGATGGTGTTTTTAAATAGTAGTTATTGTTCCATATTTCGCGTTATACTCTCCAAATTGATAAATATGTTGTGTTATACACTTTCTATACATATTTTCTTCTTCATTTTCAAGCTATCTGCATAACAAATTTTAACATTCGATTCAGCGCTTTAGTCGTGAAAGCGTAACAGACAGAGTTACTTGCGCATTTAGTAGCATTGATTCGGTAAATGACGACAGGTAGCAATTGAACTGTACTAGTATTCATTTGCACAAGCAAGTATTGCAATTTTGACCGAGTGGCAACTGAAAAGTGCACATAACTACGCTGTAGCACGTTTGAAAACTGAAACTCGTCTGTCATAAATGCATGTTGTCTTTAACTGAAAGAATGTATTTTCATTCCACTTGATCGTGGCCGTACGGCCGAAGTTGCAATAGTGCTCTGTACAAATGGATAATTTAATGGTTCTCTTTTACTCAAGGTATGAGAAGCTGTAAGAAACTCTGAATTAATATCTCACTGCCCATATTCATGTGATTCAAAGCCTAAGGAAATCATTTTGTTCCCACACGGCAAACAAAAAATTCGTGGGCAGACATTTTCATCACGATAAGAAACTATTTAACCCTTCCAAAACCATATTTTTGAGGCACCATAACAGTGGAAGACGTATTTAAGGAATCGTTTCGAAGGCATGCAAAAATGCATAAACTTTAAGGATTAGAATTTTGAGAAACAATAACGATATTTGCGCCGAAAACGATTTTTTGGAACAACTTACAAGGTGGTACTCACACCCATTAGTTGCGATTGCAGTTTCGAGGTTTAACATTTTCAAACATACTTGGAGATAATGTGGCATTATTCAGCAATTTAGCAGTTCGTAGTGATAGACGGGAAATCATCGAGTAGACCACATAGATAATATTGCGGAGAAGGCGAAACAAAGAGTGCGCTTTGTTGGCAGAACACTTAGAAGATGCGACAAACCCGGTAAAAGACAGCCTATATTACACTTGTCCGTCCTCTGCTGCAATACTGCTGCGCGGTGTGGGATCCTTACCAGGTAGGATTGACGGTGGACACTGAAAAAGTGCAAATAAGGGCAGCTCGTTTCATTTTATCGCGCTATAGGGGTGAGAGTGTCACTGATATGATACGCGAGCTGGGGTGGCAGTCACAGAAACTAAGGCGGTTTTCTTTGCGGCGAGTTCTGTTTACGAAATTTCAGCCACCAACTTTCTCTTTCGAATGCGGAAATGTTTTCTTGACACCCAGCTACTTAGGGAGAAATGATCATCATAATAAAATAAGTGAAATCAGAGCTAAAACGGAAAGATTTAGTTGTTCCATTTTCCCACGCGCCATTCGAGATTGGAATGGTGGAGAAGTAGTACGAAAATGGTATGATGAACACTCTACGAGGCACTTAGGTGTGAATTGCTGAATAACCATGTAGATGTAGATGTAGAAAGAAAATGTGCAACATATTTGTAAATATGGCGCGATAACGTGGAGGCCTCTTCCACTTCCAATGAGCTTTCACCGTATATTGGCGAAAAAAGAGGGGGTTGAGAGCGTTGTCCCACCCGACTTCATAGAGGGCATAGTGATCAAGGAGTCATACGATCGAATTGGTCTTCATCCGAGGGAAAACGTAAAAGTCCGAACTGCGTAGAAATTCAACCGATCGGGTAAGGGAAGCCAGTTGGCTAATCAAGTGCCAGTGGTGTCGTCCACAAGTGAAAAACGTGTATGGTAATGTATCAGCTTGAAGATACGTCGCAAAGACCAGTAGGACTAAGACCAATGTAATGGAGGATGATTGTATCCTCCAGCGCGAAAGCAAGAATCTGGTTGTAACGTGCGTCAGTGATACAATGTCACCTCCTAGAAAATTTGTTATAATATGAAATTCATGTATATACCGCAGCGTAGAGTTGATCCAGCCAACATCGGAAGGGGAGTGAGACTGGCCGGTCGAAGACAAGCAAATAAACGAGATGTAACAGAATGAGTGGCTCGTGAACATGTTCAAACGTTACACCGTATAAGCAGTATTGAACCCTTCACTTTCATTTTGGGAAGTGCCAGCCCTCCTAGGGGACGGGGCCTCGCTATCACTTCGTAGCGGAGTCGAAAAATATGACTTTTCCAGAGGAAACGACCCGAAAATTGCATCACTGTGGGGTGCGGTAATATTTTTGCAACAAAGTGCACTTTGCTGAAGATGGAGGAATTTAAGACCTGCACTTCGTAAAGAAGACTAAGGGAACGATGCTCGTGTTATGAATTTCCCCTTGAATTCGATTCGTCACCTCCCCCAACTGATTGCAGCCATATTTATCGGAGAACTATCTATGGATTTGCGGCGAGCCACCACCGTTGTCCATGGAATGACAACACGATGAAAACCCCGCAATGGTATGAGGGCACCTTTATGTTCATTAATACAGACCCCAGAGAAAGAAAAGAAAGAAATCAAGTATGTCCTTGAGCAAGAATATTTCATCGATATGACGTAGCACTACTATAAAGTCCGCGTTAAACAAACCAAGATCGTCGCCATTCTTAAGCCTGGCAAAGATGGAAAGCTCCCAGAGGACTATAGACCTATAGCTCTTCTAAGTGTATGCTACAAACTATTGGAGAGACTTTTTCTCAACAGAATAAAGCCCATTGCTGAGAATTTCATTCCTATTGAACAAGCCGGATTTAGACCCGGTCGGAGCTGCTGTGATCAAGTATTATCTCTTACCACACATATTGAGAGTGGATTTCAAAGGAACAAAAAGACAGTCGCCGTGTTCATAGATCTATCGTCAGCATATGACACAGTGTGGAGGGAGGCAATGATTCTTAAACTCCAACGCATTATTCCTTGCAAGAAAACGGCTACCCTAATCAACAATATGCTTTCAAATAGATTTTTTGAAGTACACCTAGATGGAGAGATAAGCAAGAAATATAGGTTAAATGATGGCCTGCCCCAAGGATCCGTGCTAGCTCCATTACTTTTTATTATATATACATCAGACCTACCAGAGACATCTTCTAAGAAGTTTATCTATGCAGACGATATTGCTCTCACATATCAACATCAAGACTTCCACAATTCCGAAACAATCATTGAGGAAGACCTTATCAAACTGGATGAATATTTCGAAACGTGGAGGCTCAGACCTAATACTTCTAAAACCCAAGTCTCCTGTTTCCACCTTAACAACAGACAGGCAAACTATGCACCCCACGTTTCAGAGGTCAGCTGCTTAACTACAATCCCCTCCCAAAGTATCTGGGAATTACATTGGACCGATCTAAAAATGGTTCAAATGGCTCTCAGCACTATGGGACTTAACTGCTGTGGTCATCAGTCCCCTAGAACTTAGAACTACTTAAACCTAACTAACCTAAGGACATCACACACATCCATGCCCGAGGCAGGATTCGAACCTGCGACCGTAGCGGTTACGCGGTTCCAGACTGAAGCGCCTTTAACCGCACGTCCACACCGGCCGGCTGGACCGATCTCTGACGTACAAGGAGCACTTATACAAATGCGCATCAAAAATCAAAACCAGAAATAATGTCCTACACAAACTCATTGGAAGTAGCTGGGGAGCAAGCGCCACAGTTCTCAGAACATCTGCGCTTGCACTAGTATATTCGGTGGCTGAATACTGCGCTCCGGTCTGGCTAAACAGCACTCGTACAGCAACGGTGGACACCCAGCTAAACGACACCATGAGGCTCATCTCAGGCACTATTAAACCGACGCTCCACCAATGGCTCCCGGTACTAGCTAACATAGCCCCACCTCATCTAAGGCGAAGATGTGCACTGAAAAGGGAATGGCAAAAGTGCGCTAACAACCGTGACCTACCCTTACACGAAGACTACAAGAATCCCAGCCACAGGCTCAAGTCCCGTAAGCCATCACGGAGATTAGGGCAACAGCTGGTCGAGGACAATTATGATATCGACGAAGCCTGGCGTCGGGAATGGGATACGTCTAACCCTGATCACCTTAACTTAGTCTCGGACCCAACCGTACGGCCAGAGGGCTTCGGTCTTCCCAGAAAATCTTGGACAACTTTAAATCGTATCCGAACAGGCTATGGTAGATGTAATTACTGGAAGCACAAATGGGGACAGACTGACTCACCCAACTGCGACTGTGGGAATCCACAAACTCTACATCATATCGCAATGGACTGCCCTACGAGGAGATTCCCTGGCACAATGCAGTAGCTGCACCTCCTGGAGGGAGATGCTTCTGGCTGGCTGAGGGACTTGGACATACAACCATGAGTCTGGTCTACTCTTCTCCTTCTGAAAAACCTATTACTAGATACTATCACTATAATTTCTATGTATTTTTGTGTATTTTATGTTTTACTTCCTTTTTTGGATCTAATAATTGTTTGTTGCCTGTAACATTGACCAATCATTGTTTTTATACGTTGTTTGTGTTACTACTTACTTACTGCTGTATTCTATTAGCCAAACGAAATATATAAAAATATATAACGTCCACGTACGCTCGTACCGAGAAGGTTTCTCCTAATATCTTCCAGCCATATAACTGATCAACAGTAGGGTGAAGTAGAAGATCTAGGGACAAGACAAAAAGAGATGGTGCTCGCCTGCCGTTATTCGCGTCGATGGGAAACTCGGGAGTAACTTGTCCATTCACTAGGACAAATGCTTGAATACCAGCAAAAAGACTGGACAGTACCTGAGACGCAGTGTGACTAAGACTGGTCGCCTTGGGAACCTGCATCAAGAAACCGCGACCGACTCAGCCAATTGCCTTATTAAAATCAATAAAAAGCAAGGCTCTAGAGGCAGTAGTTACTGCAACCACCAACACAACGACCCAGTATTCGATTACAGAAGTCAGTATCCAGCGCCCAGGCACTCAGTTTTGGTTAAAAGCAATCATTTTCTCCAAGAATATCGACAAACGGCTATTACCCGCCCGGGTTATTAAGTATTGTGATCGGGCGGAATCTACCAATGTCCGGACGTCCGGTTGTCTTCAGAATTAGAACAATTTTACCAACCGTGAAGGCGCTAGGAATTAACCCCCCCCCCCCCTCCCGGATCATCTCATATACCAGAGACGTATATACCAGAGACGTAATGATATCATCTATAAGAGGCCAAAAATATACATAAAATCCCTTAGACATAACGTCGAGTCTCTGCGTTTTTTGCGATGATGAGCCAGCGATAAGGCGATATATAGCATCGCGAGTAAGGTCACTTAGAAATTCATCATTTGAAGCGGGAGTAACCACGCAAAGCAGCGGAGGAGGAAATCCATCAGGGTCAATGGTAACAGTAGCAGGGACATCATGTTGTTGTTGTTGTGGTCTTCAGTCCTGAGACTGATTTGATGCAGCTCTCCATGCTACTCTATCCTGTGCAAGTTTTTTCATCTCCCAGTACCTACTGCAACCTACATCCTTCTGAATCTGCTTAGTGTATTCATCTCTTGGCCTCCCTCTACGATTTTTACCCTCTACGCTGCCCTCCAATACTAAATTGGTGATCCCTTGAAGCCTCAGAACATGTCCTACCAACCGATCCCTTCTTCTGGTCAACTTGTGCCACAAACTTCTCTTCTCCCCAATCCTATTCAATACTTCCTCATTAGTTATGTGATCTACCCATCTAATCTTCAGCATTCTTCTGTA
This sequence comes from Schistocerca piceifrons, assembly GCF_021461385.2. Lineage (NCBI taxonomy): Eukaryota > Metazoa > Arthropoda > Insecta > Orthoptera > Acrididae > Schistocerca > Schistocerca piceifrons. The sequence continues at coordinate 553,691,695 of NC_060143.1, forward strand.
GCACCACATTTCGAAAGCTTCTATTCTCTTCTTGTCCAAACTATTTATCGTCCATGTTTCACTTCCATACATGGCTACACTCCATACAAATACTTTCAGAAATGACTTCCTGTCACTTAAATGTATACTTGCTGTTAACAAATTTCTCTTCTTCAGAAACGCTTTCCTTGTCATTGCCAGTCTACATTTTATATCCTCTCTATTTCGACCATCATCAGTTATTTTGCTCCCCAAATAGCAAAACTCCTTTACTACTTTAAGTGTCTCATTTCCTAATCTAATTCCCTCAGCATTACCCGACTTAATTCGACTACATTCCATTATCCTTGTTTTGCCTTTGTTGATGTTCATCTTATATCCTCCTTTCAAGACACTGTCCATTCCATTCAACTGCTCTTCCAAGTCCTTTGCTGTCTCTGACAGAATTACAATGTCATCGGCGAACCTCAAAGTTTTTATTTCTTCTCCATGGATTTTAATACCTACTCCGAATTTTTCTTTTGTTTCCCTTACTGCTTGCTCAATATACAGATTGAACAACATCGGGAAGAGGCTACAACCCTGTCTTACTCCCTTTCCAACCACTGCTTCCCTTTCATGTCCATCGACTCTTATAACTGCCATCTGGTTTCTGTACAAATTTTAAATAGCCTTTCGCTCCCTGTATTTTACCCCTGCGACCTTTAGAATTTGAAAGAGAGTATTCCAGTCAACATTGTCAAAAACTTTCTCTAAGTCTACAAATGCTAGAAACGTAGGTTTGCCTTTCCTCAAGTACATCGCCCTTGTATAGACCCTCTATATACTGCTTCCACCTTTCTGCTTTCCCTTCTTTGCTTAGAACTGGGTTTCCATCTGAGCTCTTGATATTCATACAAGTCGTTCTCTTATCTCCAAAGGTCTCTTTAATTTTCCTGTAGGCAGTATCTATCTTACCCCTAGTGAGATAGGCCTCTACATCCTTACATTTGTCCTCTAGCCATCCCTGCTTAGCCATTTTGCACTTCCTGTCGATCTCATTTTTGAGACGTTTTTATTCCTTTTTGCCTACTTCATTTACTGCATTTCTATATTTTCTCCTTTCATCAATTAAATTCAATATTTCTTCTGTTACCCAAGGATTTCTACTAGCCCTCGTATTTTTACCTACTTGATCCTCTGCTGCCTTCGCTACTTCATCCCTCATAGCTACCCATTCTTCTTCTACTGTATTTCTTTCCCCCATTGCTGTCAATTGTTCCCTTATGCTCTCCCTGAAACTCTGTACAACCTCTGGTTCTTTCAGTTTATCCAGGTCCCATCTCCTTAAATTCCCACCTTTTTGCAGTTTCTTCAGTTTTAATCTACAGCTCACAACCAATAGATTGTGGTCAGAGTCCACATCTGCCCCTGGAAATGTCTTACAATGGACATCACAAAGGTCGGTAAAGTAAATATATATCGCTCTGGAAATGTCACGTAGAGACGACAGTACTTGGCCAACGGTGTGACTGAGGGACGTGATACACACTCTTTTTAGACGTCTCTGCAACCGGATAGCGCGATATAAGGAGGTAAGTTCATCTTGTAGGAAGGAGCGGGATTTTGATCGCACCCTGAGTCCTTCCATTTGTTGTTGCTTTCACAGAAGAATCTTCGCCTTTACATGGTGGACATCCATAATCCACAAGAGCTTGTCTGGCACCGTCATAAAGTTGTCGCAAGACGAAATAAAAAAAATCGCAAGTCCGACGGAGATCCTTCACCCTCTCAACGCCGTAACGCATTAACTCTTTCCGTAGCAACGGTTTGGCATGCCCTGACTACCATTCCAAAAGAGAAGGATAACAGTCCTGCGAATGGAAGCTACGGGCCCAAACCTCTCCGACGATAATCTCGAGGGAAGGGTCGTTTAAGAGAGATGTGTTCAACATGCAGGGGAGGCGATGCACCGTTGCTGATTGCGTCACATGTTCAAATGTGTGGGAATTCCTAAGGAAACAAACTGCTGATGTCATCGGTTCCTAGAATTACACACTAATGAAACTAAAACTAACTTATGCTAAGCACATCACACATACCCATACCCGACGGAGGACTCGGACCTCCAGCGGGAGGGGCCGAGCGATCCGTGACATGGCGCCCCTAACCGCAGTGCCACTCCGCGCGGCTTGCTGCACACGATTTAAGGTTACAGCTACGGTACAGTGCTGAGCGAAACAAGTGGGTACCTCATCTGTCGCTAACAGCTATCCGCATAAAGAACCAGAAAGGTAAAAGGGATCGAGTCGTGTGCAGAAGTAGCTGTAAAATCGGTATACCTGACGGGAGTGAGACAGTGATAGATCCACGCATCACGTATTTGCGAATATCGCACCAGATGACCTAGTTCCTTACTGAAATGAAAATTAGGTGTCTGATCCACGGGACGCAAACCCAATTAAAAATTACGAAATAAATAAACTATATCCTCTTTATCAAAACTCGCACGATCTGTGGATCAGTCAGATCCTGAAGAGGCAAAAAGAAGAACTAAAGTAATGTCAGAAAAAGGGCAGCCTATTCCTCAGCCGTTATCAAGAACTTCAGTGGTATTCTCTCTCTGTAAAATAGCACAGTACCAGGAGATTGTTCAGGAGCCCCATTAAATAACGTAGAAAAGCAGGGAATAGAAAAATGGTCAAATAACACTTCTTGCAAAAATATCACTTCTGCACTTGAATCGTAAGTAAAGTGTTACAGCGCCGCAAGTCTAAGCTAAGAAGTAAGTCTGTTGACATTCAAGGTAAGAAAGGTATAGGCCTGCATCTATTTATGAGCAAAACTTTGGAGATGATTACTTGCAAGTGATCTTTAAACTCATGTATCACAGAATGAGATTTTCACTCTGCAGCGGAGTGTGCGCTGATATGAAACTTCCTGACAGTGTTAGTTCTGCAAGGTTCACAGGAGCGCTTCTGTGAAGTTTGGAAAGTAGGAGGCGAGGAACTGGCGGAATTAAAGCTGTGAGGACGGGGTGTGAGTCGTGCTTGGGTAGCTCAGATGGTAGAGCACTTGCCCGCGAAAGGCACAGGTCCCGAGTTCGAGTCTCGGTCCGGCACACAGTTTTAATCTACCAGGAAGTCTCATGTATCACAGTCCATGGCAGTATTAACGGACGAAACTGAATGTAAAAATGTTGATCCGTCACTGCCACTCTCTCTCTCTGTTTTTCTGATGTTTTCGCGATGCCACATGCTCAGGTTGAAAACGCTGTTTGTTGCGAGTTTGTGGGATGGTAACTGCAGCATGGGGAAACGTGGTGGTGTCATGCGGTAATTCAGTATCAGATAACGGATACCTTACTCTTTAATAGGTGGGCGGTGCGGCTCCTGAGAATCAACCGGAACGAAAACTAAGTCTTTTACCCTCACGATTTGGGCCGATCTGTGGCATGCTTTCCCCACCCGGTGGCGCAGAAGAAGGGTGGGAATACGTTGCAGACTCAGGGATGCCCGGCAAGTCTGTTGATACAGTACAGAGTCTATCGATATAGTATAGAGCTCCGGTAAAGATCTATCCTCACTTATTCTGAAGGGGCGACCCCGATCTCGGGAGACACATCGAGGGGGAGCGATGAAGGGATGAGAGGGGGAGGGGGCGCTGAACGCTTTCGAATCTTGAACAGCAGGTGACATGTTATTATCTGGTCTGAACTGAACTCTGGGAAGGTAGAGGCCTCCTCCAACGCAATCTTTCCAATATAGCGGAGAAGGGAAGAGGAACAGTCCGACTCTTCCCCATCTTGCGTCCGTTTACGCTTGTTTGGAAGTGGAGGTTGTGGCGGCGCGGAAGCTACAGCGGCGAAGTGCCTATGCGAGGTTAACGGCGGAAATGGGCTACGGTCGCCACGCGATGGCTCTCTTTGCACCTCAGAAATGTGGTTAGGCACAATGGCTGTAATTTGGGGAACCAAGTCCGCTGAAATTAGCATTGTACGTTGTGCACAATTGGATTATAAGGTCGTGGTACGACGCGGGTAATGTGTGTAGAGGTGTCCACTCTTATTACATATAAAACAAGTCCCTTGCTGTCCTGTGTCAATTATGTTTACCCTGTATCCACGCACACGCAAATGAGAGGGGATATCCCGTTTGACGAACGTGTCCAAGGATTTAACTCTTATGTAAGCTTGTAAACGATGTTGAGCGGACCACCGTTCCCGACGTATATTCCGTGTGTCCCAAAACGGACAGTCCCTTGCTGTCCTGTGTCGATTATGTTTACCCTGTATCCACGCACACGCAAATGTGAGGGGATATCCCGTTTGACGAACGTGTCCACGGATTTAACTCTTATGTAAGCTTGTAAACGATGTTGAGCGGACCACCGTTCCCGCCGTATATTCCGTGTGTCCCAAAACGGAAGCACAAAGGTCTTGAGAAAACTGTTATCAACTTCGGGAGTAAGGTTAGACACCCTAACATTCGTCTATTCCACCTCCACGTTCACCAGAATAATCGTACTATTGGAGCCATCACAACAAGTGAAAGGGACTCTCGCTTCCCGCGCCCGGGATCCCGGGTTCGATTCCCGGCGGGATTAGGGATTTTCTCTGCCTCGTGATGACTGGGTGTTATGTGATGTCCTTAGGTTAGTTAGGCTTAAGTAGTTCTAAGTTCTAGGGGACTGATGGCCATAGATGTTAAGTCCCATAGTGCTCATAGCCATTTGAACAATTTTTTTGAAAGGGACTTGTCAGTATTGCAAAAGTAGCCTGTCAACCTGAAGCGGTTCTAGAAACTTGGCATAATACACATACAATTCAGTAAGCTGTGTGAATCTGTTCTGAAGTTACCTTGATCGTGTCTACAAGCCAATCATGACTTAGTAGCAAACGCGGCTACACATGCTGCGTGGACTTGTCAAAACTCAAACTGATGGTACCTGTGCGTGAAATGCTCCTGGGAGCCATGGACGAAATCACGGTGCAGGCAAACGCCGCATTAGAAATGAATCACAAACACGAGACGCCGAGAGTCAAACAACGATGTGACGCTCACGACGACTCACACGACACAGAGCACAAACATGGGAGCTCTCGTAGCGCCACAATAGAGGCGGGAACAGGCGGGAACTACCCGCCAGACGAGTGAACTGGGAATACGAGCTATCGACACAAGAGATGAGCTACAATTCTCTGAAATTTTCCCACTAAACCGAAGCCGATCAGTCGTCTTCCCTACTACCATGCTTGCGTGATCATTCCCTTTCGGCCGCTTTGCAGCGGTACGACTAGACATTTAATCGAGTTTACTGTGTCAGGTAACACACTACTAATACTGTATTCGAATATTACAGGCTATTTTTCCTACTCATCTGCATAAATTTCTTTTTTCTACATTAAGAGCAAGCTGCCATTTGAAACCAAGGTAACAGGTTCATGATAGGAAAGGATCAAACATCAACTCGTGGAAGGGGGATCCATCGGATAGTTCGTCGTTTTCACCAAATTAACATTTATTTAAGAAAAACGTACGGATCAATTACATTCCAGATTAATAACATGAAAACCATCAGAATTATAGTTACATAAAGTGACAAACTACTGAGATTTACCAATATAAGCAAAAGAGAACAGTATTCAATAAACACAAATGGCTCTAAGCACTATGGGACTTAACATCTGAGGCCATCAGTCCCCTATAACTTAGAACTACTTAAACCTAACTAACCTAAGGATATCACAAACATCCATGACCGAGGCAGGATTCGAACCTGCGACCGTAGCAGCAACGCGGTTCCGGACCCAAGCGCCTAGAACCGCTCGGCCACAGCGGCCGGGAATAAACACAAAGCGTCTGAGTTTATTACTGTAAAAATGAAATTTAAGTCGTATTTTACAAAGTTCATGAGTTAATCCCGCCAAACTCCACAGCCTACAACCCTGGCGGAAGTCGCTCAACCTAGGTATAGCTCGAAGGAACAAGACAACTACTCAACCTTGCTAGGTATGGCAGACGAGGTGAGGAGGCAAGAGAGGTGACTATCGATACCTGTTGCAGAGGTAGTTAGGCCAGCAAGACGAGTCACCACGGCTCACCATTCATCACACCAAGCAGAAATTCAGTCTAATTGATCCTGTATCCTTCTAGAATCACTCAGCGACGGTACTCAGCGTCGTCAAAAAACAGTTGCGAACTGCTGTACACCTTACCCGTCAGACCATTTATGTACGTAGAGAATAAGGACTGTCATATCACACTTTCGTATCACATCTGACGATACCCTTGTCTCCGATGAGACACCGGCTGTCGGCGATAAAACTTCTGGGCTCTATTACTTAAGAAGTCTGCGACCCACTCACATTTCTGGGAATCTAATATGGTGTGATGGGAACTTCGTTAACAGTCTGCAGTGGGGCGCCGTGTCAGACGCTTTCTGAAAATCTACGAATATGGAATCTGCTGGTGCCTTTTATCTATGCATCGCAGGATATCATGTGAGAACAGAGCAAACTGTGGTTTGGAAGATCAATACTTTCTAAATCCGTGCTGATTTGTAGACAGAATCTTTTATGTCTCAAAGGGAATATATCAGCCCGTATTCGAAATTTAGAATATGTTGAAGAATCCTGCAGGAAACAAATATTAAGGTTACCTGCTTTCCTAATTTCTGAAGAAGTGAGTCGGAAATTTAAGTGTAGAGGATATATCATCTCCGATTCAGCATTGAACCATTAACTAGCGAAAGCATAAGCTGAAAGTTAGCGCAATTTCAGTAAACTATATATCTCTGCAAAGGATCAAGCAGGCACTGATGCATGTGTCCGATGTGGGCGTAAGACAAATTGAAGAAAGTTTTGTGCGTAGTCCAAGAGGTCAACCACTAGAGCTAGCAGAAAACTAAGAATACCTGAGTCAGCTGCATAGCGAGGAGAGTTTTGTGATGCCTGGTGCTTGTTGGAAATTGCAAAAGTAAAGTGTTATGAATGTTATCACGACATTGTAAGGAAGATGTGCGAGAGTTGCTCAGAAACTAATGCACCGCATTTTTTTCCTGAGTCGAAAACAATGGCACGAATGTGAAACGTTGTGTATCCTATATTTGAGGTCTCCTGAGAGAGCGCGCCATGGTTCCGTCACTTCCGACAGATAGCGTAGCTGCAGGACAGTTTCAAAATGGCGTCTGTAGGTGATGTGAGTTACAAGCAACGTGCCGTCATTCAAGTTCTCATTGCAGAGAAAGAAACTGTGGGAAATATTCGCAAACACTTGTGCATGGTCTATGGAGCATCTGCTGTCGACAGAAGTACAAAATGGTTCAAATGGTTCTGTGCATTGTGGGACTTAACATCTGAGGTCATCAGCGCCCTAGATCTTAGAACTACTTAAACCTAACTAACCTACAGACATCACACACATCCATGCCCGAGGCAGGATTCGAACCTGAGACCGACAGAAATACAGTTAGTTGCTGGGCATGGAGGGTGAGGTCATCAGAAGACAGTTCGGCCCAGCTCCACGATTTGCAGCGCTCGGGGAGACCATCCACGGCTGTCGTTGACGTGTTGCAGCGAGCTAACATTGTCATTCGTGAGGACAGACGCATCACGACAACTCGTTGAAGACGTTTTGAGGACGATGAGGAGGTGATTCATTCAACGAATCACTGGCTCCGCCACCAGGACAAGGAATCGTACCGACAGGACATACACGCCCTTGTTTCGCGCTGGAGGAGGGCGACTGAAAGGGATGGAGCTTACGTGGAAAAATATGGTGTGCAGATAAAACACCATTCTTTCATGTATGTAATTCTCATTATGTTCAATAAATAAAAAAAATGCGGTACATTACTTTCTGGGCAATCCTCGTAGATATGTACAAAGATCCTGGAACATATACTGTGTTCGAAACGTTATGAATTACCTCGAAGAAAACGGTCTATTGCCACACAGTAAACATGGGTTTAGAAAACATCGTTCTTGTGAAACACAAATAGCTCTTTATTCGCATGAAGTGTTGAGTGCAATTGACAAGGGATTTCAGATCGATTCCGTGTTTCTGGATTCCCAGAAGGCTTTGACACTGTACCACACAAGTGGGTTATAGTGAAATTGCATACTTACGGACTGACTGGATTTGTGACTTACTATCAGAGAGGCCACAGTTCGTAGTAATTGAGGGAAAGTCATAGAGTAAAACAGAAGTGATTTCTGGCGTTCCCCAAGGTAGTGTTATAGGCCCTTTGCTGTTCCTTGTCTATATAAACGATTTGGGAGACAATCTGAGCATCCGCCTTAGGTTGTTTGCAGACGACGCTGTCGTTTATCGACTAATAAAGCCATCAAAATATAAAAAAAATTGCAAAACGATTTAGAGAAGATATCTGTATCGTGCGAAAATTGGCAGCTGACCCTAAATAACGAAAAGTGTGAGATCATCCACATGAGTTCTAAAAGGAATCCCTTAAACTTTGGTTACACGATAAATCAGTCAAATCTAAAAGGCGTAAATTCAACTAAATACCTAGGTATTTACAATTACGAACAACGTAAATTGGAAGGAACACATAGAAAATATTGTGGGGAAGGCTAATCAAAGACTGCGTTTTATTGGCAGGACACTTAGAAAATGTAACCGATCTACTACACTGCCTACACTACGCTTGAGCGTCCATTTTTAGAATACTGCTGCGCGGTGTGGGTTCCTTACCAGATAGGACTAACAGGGCACATCGAAAAAGTTTTGTATTATTTCGAAATATGGAAGAGAGTGACACTGAAATGATACAGGATTTGGACTGGACTTCATTAAAAGAAAGGCGTTTTTCGTTGCGACGGAATCTTCTCACGAAATTCCTATCACCAACGTTCTCCTCCGAATGCGAAAATATTTTGTCGACACCAACCTACACAGGAAGAAACGGACACCACGATAAAGAAAGGGAACTCAGAGCTCTTACGGAAAGATATAGGTGTTCATTCTATCCGCGCGCTATACAAGATCGGAATAATAGAGAATTGTGAAGGTGGTTCGATGAACCCTTTGCCGGCCGCGGTGGTCTAGCGATTCTAGGCGCGCAGTCTGGAACCGCGCGACTGCTACGGTCGCAGGTTCGAATCCTGCCTTGGGCATGGATGTGTGTGATGTCCATAGGTTAGTTAGGTTTAAGTGATTCTAAGTTCTAGGGGACTGATGACCACAGTAGTTAAGTCCCATAGTGCTCAGAGCCATTTGAACCATTTTTCGATGAACCCTTTGCCAGACACTTGAATGTGATTTGCAGGGTATCTATGCAGAAGTAGGTGAAAAACCGTTACTTTCGTAAAATCTTTATCAACGAACTGGTGTTTCATGTTTGTGGAATGGTGAACACACTCAGTATTCGAATTTGGCGTTTATAGAATCCCTGTGAAACATTCCTTTTATATCTTACCACAAAATAAGGTTTATGGGCCACTATATTTTGCGGAGAGGACTATTTGTGGAATAACTTACCAAGATGTATTGGAACCACCGTTGTTTACTTCAGATTATACGGGACTCACAAGGATGTGCCCTAATGGCCTCAGTAACTTATTCTCCTAGGACATAATGAATTATCATTTATTTTCATTCCACACAAAATTAAACAAAGATGTTCAGCATTGACTTAGTGCACCGATTGGGCTTAACCAGAAATTAATGATTAACGAACAATAAAGATTATTTTTTCGGTGCTCGTGAATGCGCTTGAAAGATTGTAAGTTCTACAGAAGGAAATCATGGTGACAGGAGTCACTAAAATACTTTACATTAGGGAAATACGTTTGGTTAGCACTAACCCCTATTGACGAATTGCGACGAAGTTCATCCGGTAGTACACTGATGGCAACTTCTGAGGACAGCTGACAGTCTAAGTCCCACGCAAGAATACCTGTCTTGGAACACTGAGTCCATAGGAGGCAGTGTTGGGAAGGCGGATTTCCATCGGCGACAGTTGGCTGCTCTTAGTGCTGTCGTGTGGTGGGGTATCATTCGGAACGAGCTGCTAACGGAACCACGTGATGTCGATTCTGGTGGTCGTTGTTCTACGGAACTGTTTGCAGTGGCTCGGCAGACTGAACTGGCGGGGAGTGGACAGGCGCTGTCCTGAATACACGGCCGGCAGAGTGCTATCTGCCGGTGCTTGGATGGCACGTCATTTGCCGCTGTTGTCTGGGATGCGCCCTCTGTTGGTCCCGAGGCTGGGGTCTCTCGTTCCAAAACTAGCATTGCAAGATTCCGAGGTGCCGGGCGGATTGCCTCTTCAAAATTGATCAGCATGTTCTGCATACAATCCAGCTTATTGCGACTGATACACCGCGTCTGCAAAGGGAGTGTCTGCCGCGGAGCCAGAGCGTGGGCAACTTGCAGATCTAGCCTGTAACACAGGCAGCTGTGATCGCAGGCGAAAGCTATGGACACATCACACGACACTCCATTCTTCGACAAGATTGGCGCCTTGATGTCAAAGAATTTTGGAGTTAATTTGTTCCTCAATGATGAGTAGGTCGAGTGGAAAAAGGAGAACTCGCTCCGGCCTCTGACTGGTGAGTTCTCCACACGCCATGTGTATGGATTATGCATATCTCATTTATAGTCATGAAATAAATATTAATAATATCGGCCCACCTTGAAACGTCCCCTTACAAAAATTATAAATGACTGTACTTAAACTGAAACACAATATTTTTAGCGCAACGCAATCTGACTTTTAATAATCCCTACAAAAGAATGGCCCTGACTAACAATAACCTATACCTTTCATGAAACACTTACCTCACAAAAATCTTCGTTACTCAAACTACTGCAATACAGCGAGCGCCAATACTGCCAGCTAAATAAAAGATTCTAACTACTGAAGGCACTAACTACTGATAGGCATAGTTAGGAAATGAAAGATTTTGATAGAGAACAAACAATGTATTTACCTTACAAGTGTTCAAAAGTCAGGTCATGACATCCAGTCTTACCAATTTAATGTCTCTGATGAACACACGTCCACATCATCCGCTCTCAAAACTCCGCCATTTCTCTCCCCACATCCACCACTGCTGGCAGCTCACCCCCACTTGCGCAACGCTACGCGCTGTTAACAGCCAACTGCCCAACACTACAATAGCCAACAACAATCCAAACCACCCACAGACTGCACACAGCACAGCCAGTGATTTTCATACAGAGCGCTACGTGGCGTTACCAATAAAGAAACCTAAACAGCCTACTTACATAGCCCCCATGCTCCCCACAAAAAATTTTACAAATAGTTTTGGGCCACGGCCAATACAGATTTGAAAAAAAAATTTCATAATTACAATAACAAAGATATCAAATGCACGCACTTATTGATTAAATGTTGGTCAAAAGCTAAAATTTTCTCACAGTCCATAAAGACAGTCATGATCATCCATCACAGTAAAATTGCAGTTTTTTTTCTCAAAGTCTGCGGTAAAAAAAATGCAGACGGAAGTAGTGGATTTCCATGCAGTCTTGAAGAAGTATTGTTGTCCTTCCAACGGAAAGACAGTGCTGACTCTTGACATGCAGACAGGTAATGGGCCACAACAGTGTAAACCCACCGCAGAGTCAGTCGAAGTTTTGAAGAATATTGGTAGGTAGGTTGTCACAGAGGACACCCACTGTAGTCCTGATAAAGAGTATGGTATTGGTGGGCCATCAAAGGTGCAGACCCACTTCAGTCCTTTTAGAAATAATGGTATTAGTGGGTCATCAAAGGTGCAGACCCACTGCAGTCCTTGTAGAGACGGCCAGCAGCCATCTGCTGCGACTGTGCAGGTGCACAATCACCATCGAAGAGTCTTGCGGACAATATAGCAAGTCCATAAACCACCACTTATGTACTCACAAAGTTTTTGGAATTGTCCTTAGAACCAGCAATACTGTTAACCAGTCTCTTGCTGAATTATCAACACACGTGCAAGCACTAACAGTCCTTTTTTTCACATCTTGTGCGTATACTAGGACCAACAGAAACGTGTGCAGTGAAATGATACTTAATTTGAAGAACTGGTGTCTATTACAATTTTATAACATGAGAATACAATAACAAAGGTACAAAATACACCATTAAAGAACATAACAATACAGATAACATTTGTAGTAATACGGGCTTTACAAAAGAATCGAAATAACGTATACATCAGTGTTACAGGAATCATAACACAAGTACATTCATAAAAGATCAGAATGACTTTTGAAACATCAACTTCACACGTGAGCACTAAAACAAAACACAATAAATAATGTCTAAACATCCTTACAAAGTAAATAACATATTATTAGAAAAATTCTACAACATAACTCTCATCAGCCAAACACATAAAGACAGGAAAAACACAAATACACAAGGGTACACAAACACATAGCGCAATAATACAAAAGGAAAGGACAGGGTTTGTTTTACTGCAGTATTTTGCAAACAAAACTTTCTTTACTTCTTGATCTCTGTTCATTCATCATTATTCCCAAAAAGTCCTATCTGTACCTCCATCTGTATTCTATTCATATTTCTTTCAAAATAATTATTTCTTGTTGGACAATTCTCATTTTGGCCCAAATATATTTCATATAACTTCGCAATGCATTCTTTCCCTATTCTCCATAGTCAGTTTCTTATATAGTCTACCCCCTCTTAAGCTAACTTAAATCTACTGAGCTCAGGTATATATACTAAGGGACGAGGCAATGCAGCAACACACAACAAATTAACACAAACAGGAATGACAAAAAAATGCAAATTGACAAAGCAAGCAGCAGTATATCTAAATTAGCAGAGCAAATGCAACATTATCACTAATATGAGCCAATGTGCAGCAAAAATAAAAAGAAATCAGTAGTAAAACTGGCTTAACAGAGTAATACAAAATGAAATTTAATAGCACTATGCCTGGCAAGCAGCAGCAGCGAATGCAATAACTTATACCTAAGCATGACAAAGCTCAAGCAGAATAAATATTACAGTAAAAATGTCCATTTTTAATGCCTATGTCACATCTTAACACTAAAGTGATACATCACAAGAACTTAACTCTAGCAGACAAGTTACCAAATCGTAAAAAAATTATTTATGCAATTCCTGTGAAGGGAAATGTCTATTTATGTTCCCTCGTTTTCTTGGAAGTAGATCATAAAATTATTATTTACTGGATCTGTAGGCATAAAATATCTATATTAGTAAATCTATTAAATTTTATTTTAACCAATGCTGCAGTGCAACTAGAAACTAGATATTAAACAAAATGAGCAAATATATATATATATATAAAGCAACATATAAAACGTCATTCAATAGGTGGCGTCTCCATAGGCAAAAAAATCTCTCAGCTAGAAAGACAATAGATGTAAAACGTTTCTCATCATTTCATTAGGCATTTTAGTAAATATCATAAATTAAGAGCTCCACAGTGTAATCATATGTTTTCAAGTTTGAGCGTGTCGTATTTGCGATGCTTTCTAGAAAGGAATGTCAATAGCGAGGTTAATGGCCTCTCCTTTTTTTTGTTGTGCCTCTGAAAGGCACGACTTTTTTTCCAGGTGACTGTCGCATAGCTTGGTGCCTTCAGTGCATTATGTCAAGGTCACTTAGCTTTCTTACCGAAATATTTACATCAGTTTGCACTACAGTGACAGTCTCACATAAAAATTTCACAGGTCGAGAATTTGCGTTGCAAATGTATAGAAACAAAGTCCTATCAATATAACAGAGTCCAAAAAATTTTTGGCGGCATTGTGATACATTCACGCTCTAACACACATTTCATAACTCTTAAAGTACGATCCTTGGTTTCCAACATCCTTTTCCACAAACCAGAGTCCCTAACCACTACTCATTACTCCTTACCTTATTACACATATACATATTTGTCGACACTTCATCAATATTTCATCATAATAAATATGTAGCACAATCAAATTCCTCATATAACATCAGCTTATTCATCATAAACATACCTCAACAGCATAATACACATCGTCGCCGTAATAATAACATCATAACACCTCAGTCAAATCTCAAAATCATCGTAGCATTCTGCAATAATTTCAAAACCTAAAACGAATTCTCTGCTCATTTCAATAGTGTCATCCACCTCAAATGTACTTTAAAAATCATGATCCCATACCAAATACATCATTCAAAGCTCTCATAGTTTCACAATGGTCCCGAAAAAAATATAACAGTTCACAAAGTACAGACAAAACACAATTTCATAAGTGCGAAATTATCCAACTGTGTAACTACGTAAACATCTGTCACTGATGTAGTAAAAAAATTTTGTTTCTCTGTTAAATAATCAGATAGCTGTGTGATTCTGTGTTAGAGAAATATGGTACCGATATGTAAAGTTGTATAAGCAAATACCATATTAGCTAGGGCTCCTTGCAATTGCCAAACACATGGTACACAAAGTAAGCGAGTACCCCCCTGAGGATTAATGTAATTATACCCTCAGGTGTTACAGATTACAGCAATGAAATGAAATGTATCACGGAAAACCTTTGTATCATTGTAATTCAAAAATTTTTAAACATACATGTTTTACGTACAAAATCAATCACTCAAATACGTGTACTGTAGCGCTAAACTGTGCGTCTTGTTGTAAGACAATCTCTGTCATTACTTAAGGGTAAAAAATGTGCCGAGTGTCGTAATTATCGTCGTCCGTAAGCAAAGTTATGGAGAAGTCAATGTACTTACCTCGTAATAAAGAAAAGTGAAATGCTTTACCTATAGATATCGTAGTTATTACGCTTATTGCCGTGATGAAGTAAGTACTGTACTGTAACGTATTGTTGTGCTATGGAAAAAGCTGTCTCATCGTAGCTAAACCACAAAGTTACTACTAAAACATGTTTTACTTTCCAGAATAATACAGAAAAACTGTGCAAATATAAATCAGATACACCGCAACAGCAACAATTTAAATTGTGTCACATATTAGTAGCGTCGTGATATAATCGTGTAGCTATCAAAGAATGTACTTCAAATAAAGAATATCTTTTCAAGTAAACCAAAATGTTGCATTAAATCTCTTTAGCAGTTTATGGTCTAAGTATGTAAGCCGTATATTCGTTACGTAATAGTGCACTAACAAGCAAGAATGTACAAATAACAACACTGTGTCGTCTGTTCACTATAACAATGCATTCGTAATTTCTGTTTAAATAAGTTCCCTAGGTTCTTGACTGGATAGTTAACTTTAAAACATAGTTGCATGTTAACAGTTTATAAGTGTGACAAAGAGTACTAGTAATGTGAAGGGAAAAATTTTATATCAAGGACTAAGTTAAAAAAACAGATTATCTCTCAATAAATGGTTTTACATGTGAAATGTGGTGCAGTCTTTTACCCTTTCTAGTACGCAGAGTTTCAACTTCAAAGCAAATTACCATGTTGTATGCATCGGTAAGGAATGCTGAAAATTTTTTCAAGGTTAGCGTCTATGTCATTTTTCTCTGAGCGAGCCGGCGCACGTGGCTGTCTGCGGTGCGAGTCATTGCCTATTGTCTCTTTGTTGGCGCGCGTCGTTATTGGGATTTGGAGACCTAACTTCTACAAATTCACCGTGACGAGAGGGCCCTGCCCTGTTTAAGTCCCGCCAGTTCTGATGCAATTCAGGTCTGCCTTTACGATTATATCGTCTGTCGTCATGTGGGTAGATTCCATAGTTTCTTCCTTGTAGGGAACGTGGTGGAGAATTTCTCTCTGAATCGTAACTGCGCGCTGAACTGTTGCGTCTGAAGTTATTCTGTCTCCATTGATAATAATTGTTTTGGTCCCCATATTGTCTGTTTCTATGGTTATCTCTATCATATTCATTACTACGGAAGTGCGATCTTTCCCTGTAATTATTACTACTCTGCCAACGGTAGTCATACGGGTGGTGTCTGTTTTGGTCACGATTTACATTGTAAGAATAGCCTTGTCGTGTCCAGTTATTATTTCTGTCATCGCAGAATTGCCACGGATGTGACCTGTAATTGTTGTGCTCCTGTTTTCGCGTTCCGCGATTGTCAGTGTCAATTTCCAATTCTTGTAACAGTCCCTGAAAAGCTTCAATGTCGTCTTTGCAACGTCCTGCCAAAATAATATGTCGTAAATGTTCAGTCAATTTGATCAAGCAAATGCGGATGAGTTCTGAGGGGCTGTATGGGTTTAAAAGATACTGATTCTTATGTAACATGTCTTCGAAATATTTGACAAGACTGGAAAATTCAGATTGTTCAAAATGTTTCATCATTATGATGCTATGTTTTACTCAGTCTTGAGTAGCTTGAGACAAATATGCTGAGAGGAAGGCATGATAAAATTCCCCTTCACTGTGACAATCGTGAATGACCGATCACATTCTTACAGATGGTTCATTCTCTAAGTAGCCACACAAATTTTAACCTGTGCTCCAATGACCAGTTGGGAGGAAAACAATGAGAGAATTGATGGAGCCATGCTTGTGGATGAATGTCGTTGTCAGAATTCTTAAATGTTTTGAATTTACCTGTAGTAATGAACAGCTTATAGTCAAAATCATCATGTCGGCGATTTGCACATCGGTCATTGTTACTTCTTTTCGGCGGTTCCATCTCAAAATTCAGTGTACCTTGCCAATTTATATCATAATTTCCGAAGTGCCCTGTGTTATTATTTTGTGGATGTTCCGTATTTCTAAGTCCCTCTTCCCGTGTTGGAGCGCGAGTCTCCTCTGAAATATGTAATTCTTGTATTACCTGTGTCAACTGATCTTGTACTTCCCGGATTTCTCTTTCATACTGTGTATTGATTTGATTTTGATTTTGTTTGAATTTTCTAATTTGTTCGTACTCTTCTGTGTCAGTGAAGGCTAAGGGTCTTGTGTCACTCAGATCATCATCTACCTTTGTAGATAAGTTAGTGAACTGATCCGAAAGTTAGGCTACTTTCTCCGATAGTGAACTGATTTCCTCAGTGCGTTTTTCTGAACAAGTTTCAGAGTGTCCATTTGTGTTGAAATCGTATCTTGATTCTGTAATGCATTTTCATGACGCGAAAAAATAGGTTGAAAATGCTCACAAATTTGTGTTTTTACGTCATTACAGACTTTTCGACATTTATATTAGATTTTAAGTAACTCTGCAGTTAAATCTTCACGTGTTTGTTCAAGCGTTTATTCCATTGAGTCTAACTTTTGAAGATTTTGTTCCATTGTGTCTAACTTTCGAAGATTTTGTTCCATTGTGTCTAACTTTTGAAGCTTTTGCTGTGTTTGTCTCTGATTTTGTTCCATCGTGTCTAACTTTTGAAGATTTTGTTCCATTGTGTCTAACTTTTGAAGCTTTTGTCCCATTTGTTGTATTAATTGTAATAACAATGCACTGGTGTCTGGAACATGTTCCTCAGTGCTTTTCAGCAGTGAATTTGCACCGGGAACATTCACATTTTGACAAGCAGAAAATGTGTCTTGACTTATTTGAGAAAACGGTGAGGACCAAAAACCTGAATCTGCAGTATTTGAAAGATTGTGTCCTGTCATTCCCGATTCCTGAGGCGAGCTGTTGCCGACCGATCGAATGATAATGCTTCCCTGTTCACTAATTGTTTCACTGTCTACACCATTGTTTGCCGGCCTCTCCATTTCCCTATGCACAATTACCAAATTACTATGTTGAACGTTAGTTAATTCATTACACGGTGGCGCTAACACACTGCTTTCGTCTTCACTGTCATTTCTCAGTTTACTTTGGAGCCTAGTATTACGTTTTTCACACGCCATAATTGTCACAATATTTCACACGATAACACAGAAAAGCACAATTTGAAGAGCAAAAATAAGAAAACACATTAACATAGCACTGAAAATAATATCTAGTTAATCGCAAGTGCAGCTGCGAAATACTTTGTACAAATGTACATGCATGCCACAACTGTTTTACTGTACAACAATGGAAGACTGCAATTACAAAGGAGATTCTCTCTACAATTACGCGCTAGCAATAAACAAAAGCTACACTAATTACACAAACTACAGGAAAAAATCAGAAGATTCCAGTGAAGTATCCTCGGCTAAGGATCGACATATGAAACGGCCCCTTAGAAAAATTATAAATGACTGTGCTTAAACTGACACACAATATTTTTAGCGCAACGCATTGTAACTTTTAATAATCCCTACAAAAGAATGGCCCTGACTAACAATAACCTATACCTTTCATGAATCACTTACCTCACAAAAATATTCGTCACTCAAATCTGTATTGGCCATGGCCCAAAACTATTTGTAAAATTTTTTGTGAGGAGCATGGGGGCTATGTAAGTAGACTGTATAGGTTTTTTGTTAGTAACGCCACCTAGCGCTCTGTATGAAAATCACTGGCTGTGCTGTGTGCAGTCTGTGGCTGGTTTGCATTGTTGATGGCTATTGTAGCGTTGCGCAGTCGGAGGTGAGCCGCCAGCAGTGGTGGATGTGGGGAGAGAAATGACGGAGTTTTGAGAGCGGATGATGCGGACGTGTGTCCATCAGAGACAGTAAATTTGTAAGACTGGATGTCATGAACTGATATATATTATGACTTTTGAACACTGTTAAGGTAAATACATTGTTTGTTCTCTATCAAAATCTTTCATTTGCTAACTATGCCTATCAGTAGTTAGTGCCTTCAGTAGTTAGAATCTTTTATTTAGCTGGCAGTATTGGCGGTCGCAGTATTGCTGTAGTTTGAGTAACGAAGATTTTTGTGAGGTAAGTGATTCATGAAAGGTATAGGTTATTGTTAGTCAGGGCCATTCTTTTGTAGGGATTATTAAAAGTCAGATTGCGTTGCGCTAAAAATATTGTGTGTCAGTTTAAGCACAGTCATTTATAATTTTTCTAAGGGGATGTTTCAACCTTCTCGATTGCCGGCCGGTGTGGCCGAGCGGTTCTAGGCGCTTCAGTCTGGAACCGCGCGACCGCTACGTCCGCAGGTTCGAATCCTGCCTCGGGCATGGATGTGTGTGATGTCCTCGGATTAGTTAGGTTTAAGTAGTTCTAATTTCTAGGAGACTGATGGCCTCAGATGTTAAGTCCCATAGTGCTCAGAGCCATTTCGATTTGAACCACCTTCGCGATTTCCCTGAAGAAGAAGAATGTCCTGTATATAAAAGAAACGGGTAGAGGCATGGTTATTCAAATAAAGAGATATGTAAACAGGTGGAATGCGGCGCTGCGGTCGGCTACGCCTATACAAGACAACAAGTGTCTGGCGCAATTATTGGACCGCTTACTCCTCCTACAATAGCAGTTTACCAAGATGTAAGTGAGTTTGAACGTGGTGTTATAATCGGCGCAGTAGCAGTGGGGCACAGCATCTCCGAGGTAGCGATGTAGTGGGGATTTTCCCGTACGACGATTTCACAAGTGTTCCATGAATATCAGGAATCCGGTAAAACATCAAATTTCCGACATCGCCGTAACCGGAAAAAGATCCTGCAAGAATGGGATAAACGACGACTGAAGAGAATCGTTCAACGTGACACAAGTGCAACCCTTCTCCAATTTGTTGCAGATTTCAGGGCTGGGCCATCAACATGTGTCAGCGTGCGAACCACTCAACGAAAAATCATCGATACGGGCATTCGGGGCTGAAGACCCACTCGTGTACCATCGATGTCTGCACGACACAAACCTTTACGCCTCGCTTGGGCCCGTCAATACCGACACTGGACTGTTGATGACTGGAAACATGTTGCCTGGTCGGACGAGTCTCGTTTCAAATTGTATAGAGCGGATGGGCGTGTACAGTTGTCTCCACAACTTTCACGAATCCATGGACCCTGCATGTCAGCAGGGGACTGTTCAAGCAGGTAAATAAATGTCGTGTGACTAGGGCCTCCCGTCGGTTAGACCGTTCGCCGGGTGCAAGTCTTTCGATTTGACGCCACTTCGGCGACTTGCGCGTCGATGGGAATGAAATGATGATGGTTAGGACAACACAACACCCAGTCCCTGAGCGGAGAAAATCTCCGACCCAGCCGGGAACCGAACCCGGGCGCTTGGGATTGACATTCTGTCGCGCTGACCACTCAGCTACCGGGGGCGGACTTCAAGCTGGTGGAATCTTTGCAATGGTGTGGGGTGTTTGCAGTTGGAGTGATATGGGACCCCTGATACGTCTAGATACGACTCCGACTGGCGACACGTACGTAAGCATCCTGTCTGATCACCTGCATCCAGTCCTGTCCAGTGTTCATTCCGACAGGCTTCGGCAATTCCAGCAAAACAAAGCGACAAAATTACTACACAGTGGCTCCAGGAACACTCTTCTGAGTTTAAATACCTCCGTTGGCCACCGAACACCCCAGTCATGAAGATTATTTAGAATATACGGGATGCCTTGCAATGTGCTGTTCAGGAGAGATCTTCACCCCCTCGTATTCTTACTGATTTATGAACAGCCCTGCAGGTTTCATGGTGTTAGTTCCCTCCACATTACTACAGACATTAGTCGAGTCCACGCCTCGTCGTGTTGCGGCACTGTCGCTTGCTCACGGAGGCCCTACACGATATTAGGCATGTGTACCAGTTTGTTTGGCTCTTCCGTGTGTAATCGAGCGTTAAATACTAACAGGTCCAATGAAATTTCAAGCTAACGGGTTAAAGGTAAGCGTTGTAATTGATAGCTTTATTAATTCCCATCTAACGCCCGTTTCATGGTATGAATTATATCACACGGAGGATTAAGGAAGAAACGAGATATTAGGAGGAAAATATGCGCAGAGTTCTCGCAGTACGAGAGCTTAAGTTGTGAGCTCTCGGTAACTTCTTCCTAACCAACGTGATATGTCGAGGGGATTAGGTCGTCTTACAAGGGGGATGGCTGCCGCGTAGCCGTGGGGAGTCCGTAATTGGGTGAATTGCGGTACTGGGCTGGAACAAGAAGCGTTGGGCATCCACCCTTACTTACCTGCGGCCGTTACCAGGGGCATTACAACCAGGCCTGGCTGCCCGGGGAATTTACGAGACCGTTTCAGCAGTCTTATTTGTGGTGGAAAGCAGCAGGTGGAGGGACGCGGGATTGCCGCACTGCTGACCGCGTTGCGGTAGATTTAGCAGGGCAATGACACACAGTAATTGGAGGGCTCTGTTTGTATTGACATCCCGGTGAACTCTTGCGACTGAAGTTGATTCATTTCAGTCTTCAGTCTTTTCATAATGTTTCTAAAACACATGTCTTTAGACTGTCCTTCCTCTTACACCAGACCAGGTGAAGCAGAGGTACTTAACAATACAACAAGCTGAACCTTAAAACTAACAATAGTTCCAGGAAGGAGAAACAAATCTTTCAGTAGCCGGTCGGGGTGGCCGAGCGGTTCTAGGCACTACAGCCTAGAACCGCGCGACCGCTACGATCGCCGGTTCGAATCCTGCCTCGGGCATGGATGTGTGTGGTGCCCTTAGGCTAGTTATGTTTATGAAGTTCTAAGTTCTATGGGACTGATGACCTCAGATGTTAAGTCCCATAGTGCTCAGAGCCATTTGAACCAAATCTTTCAATGCATTTAACTGTGTATAGACACCGAGAAAACAGAGAAACTGAAACGTTATATTTCTAACTTTTCCATTTGAATATATAAAAGGAAATCAATTACTTCTCTATAAAAACCTATACAATAACTGTAATAGTTACAACACACATAAACATATCTTACACTTAAAATACTTACAACTCATCTGAAATCGAAATTTAGACATTTTATATGAATCCCTGGTGTCAGTTAATACTACAATAAAATCTAAAACATCTTCAGAAATGGATACAAAACGACACTGATATGTGATGTGATGCAACTTCTTTCCTACTGTACTGAATCACTAAAGGGAATGGGTTGAATAGTCGTACATGTATATGCTGTACCCTAGGTGCAACGGTTGGAAATGAACCATACCTCCTGGGCACATGGAAGTCTTTAGGTGTATATCTGGGGAGTAGCGAGAGTTTATGAAGGCAATTTCTCTTCATATGCATTGTATTTTTGTCCAGGAGAATCGTGACTCTTTTGATTTCAGGTGTCACCTCTTTAAGCTCATATTCGTAAGTTAAGGGATCCTCAAGACCTATGAAACAAAATAAAGCACAGCAACACGTATACACTAAAAGGTGCCATGACATCGCTTTGATACGTCAGACAATGATATGAAACGTTCAGGAAGACTGTCTCATGACTGACGGTATGATTCTTTCTAAGACACCACACCGCTGTCCGTTAAAATTGCAACATTAGAAAGAATAGGAAATACCGACATTTTGCTTACTGTGCGTATACAGTACAGTATAGAAGAACACACGATAAAAACTGTAAGTGATTTGGAGGCATACATGATGCCAAAATTAGTACACTATGTTGCCACCTCTGGCAGCACCAACGGCCCTGCCACGGCTGGGAATCCATCCGAAATGAGTCTGGACGACAGAGGCGGTTACTTTAATCTGTGGTGCTTCAGCTGTGCATAAGACTGGCATGAGGTGACCTGCTGGTCTGTGGGCAACCATAACATATTCCCAGTGGATGAGAGATCGACGAAAGTGTTGGTCCGAGCGACAGTGGAACACTCTGAGTACTGTGGAACGTCAGGTCCATGGAGGTATAACAAGGGGAGATGGCGCTACGCACTTACCGCTGCACGTTGCTTTGAAGCCGGCTCTGCCGTGTTAGATGCCTCGAAAGATTATCAGACTCGCTTTCTCGATTGCTTCCTCTTTTTAATTTCTGTCACGTGCACGCAACAGTTGTTTCCAATAGAAAATATTACACTGCCTTTGTGAACAATGCAGTGTGAGAAATGCATTTTCAGGCGTTTTGCTGGTTTTAAATACATATTTGGTCCAGTAATATGACGCATTTGTCCTAACTGATGTTAGTTTCTTTTGTCATATGTTTCGAATAACCGAGAAGAGATGTGTGTGATATGAAAAGGCTACTTTCGTAATCCACCATTTTCCTTAATATGGACTGACGAAACTGATGTTTGATATACTTCCTCTTCTCCAAAATAATGGAAACGTAGTTTGCCATGTATGCTCGGTTTTCAGGCTTTTCTTCCCACACCGTTCACTCAGAGAGCTTTTCGAGCAGGATTGATAGGAAATCTGAAGTCAAATGAGAGAAATAAAACCACTACAGTAAAAGTAAATAGCACAACCAAAATTGATGTATATAAAAGAAAATATCGCACGAACGAGTAGACTTACGAATGAAACATGATCCCTTTACACTTTACAATGTAACGAGAATTACTAGTACACCCGCTGAAGACGGCATTTTTTATCAAAAGATTTACGCAGAAGCTAACGTTTGGGGCAAGTAATATGGCGAACACTGGCTTCAGCTTTGTTACGTCATCACAACTCCTCTTATTATACCTTCTTGTTGGTGAGGGCGGCACGGACAACAAACGGTCTTGCAAAATCTTGTCGAAAGATAACGTCACGGAGACGTCATACATAGGCTCGGACACCAGCATTAAAACGTCAAAAATGTAACAGCTGCTGTTCAAATTACCGACTGCGTGAAACAGAAGTGTGAGATTTATGTACCCAATGACACTCAATACCATCACACTAGGCGCTGAACCCTTATGACAAAGATGAGGGAATCTGTTAATATTCGTTTTCCTCGGGGTTTTTTTCCAGGATGTTTTCATCGTGATGCTGTAGACGAAATTGGAAGTCGTCTAAAAAGACGCCGTAGTGATACTCTCGCGTCCGTGGTATCAAAATGGTACACTTATGTCCGCGATCCCCTCCCCCCCTCCCTCCTGCCGCGTCGAGCTAAGGCACACGAGTAATCGACATGCTGGTCGTCCGTGGTACTCTGGGTTTAGTCGCCCTGGCCGTGTGGGTGTCGTCTTGCTGGAGACAAGCCCATTTCTCGATCCAAAGTACGTGACTTTATTCTATCTGTGATGTAGGATAACATCGATACATCACACTTCTCATCGCTTCTGAAGGACTTCCACGTTGACGGTTGCGGCGTTGCGCTGCTAGCTTGAAATCATTCTATCACTGTTGTGGAGTGTCTCAAACTAAAACTTTTTACCTATTTCATTCCTACCATATGTGAATCGAGTCGTTTTCCTCTTTTCATTTCATTAAAAGATTGTTTAGTTTCGCATACGTCCATTGTTTTATAACGAGTTTAATAGATTAACTTCATAAGCTAATTTCAATTACCGCTTCAAAGATCAGCACTTATCGAAGAATGTAAAACAAGATTTATCATTTGTTCCCAACTTTGTGAATCACAAAAATCCTTGAAACACGATTCAAGTTTCACATTTTACAAATAATGCTTAAATATTATTTGCATTTATCATTATCTGGACTACAACCTGGGGACTTACAAGAGATTTGTTTATATCTGTGTAATGACATATCTTTGACACATCATGTGAAAACAAATCATTACAGCGCATGCTAGAATATCGGAATGGCAGACTTGAGTTGTCAGTATCAATGGTCGAAATGTAGTGATTAGCTATGAATATGTATTACCTGACGTCTGACTAATTACTTGTTAAAATCGTTATTCATCCAACACTTCTGAATCATCTATGTGTACAACTCGTTAGATAAATAATGTTGGTGAGATTATTTTGATAACAGCAAATTTGAATAATTACATTCATTTATTTTTAGCTGCAACAACGCGTTACAATTTATGTCCTTTGTACAGTCTTGCCTTTGAGTTGTTCGTACATATTCGTAATTCTAGTTGCGGCTCGTAGGTATACATTCTGATGTTCACAAATTTTTAGATATGGATAAATATCAGAGCGCGAAATTGATAGCATCTACTGAATAACAGTTATGCTTATCAGCATATTTATACAACTTCAGCTGCTGTCAACAACAATAATAATAATAATGATGATAATAATAATATGGGTAACTTGTCTGAAAAGAGGAAGAATTATTTTTGTGGAATTTAGTTGTTTTGGACATAATTAAGTAGAGTTTATGGCTAGAACGAGATATTCTTTGAGCTATCAATACTCTCCATTTCGAGTTTTTGTGTAAGTGTGAGTTTTCGTGCTTTTTTATTTTTCGGGCAAATGTACAAGGTCTCTGATTCATGTATTAGTTAACGAATTAACTTGCTGGTTGAAAATCAGACATTCTTACGCTGCACCCACACAACAGCTTACGCTTGTTATACACTTCTTTGTTAAATGTTCGCTTGTAGTCACGCTTGTTTGATTTCGTCATTTTCTCAGACAACGGATCTGGTCCAACAGATTTCATGTTGATGCTGCACAGGAAAGCCGATTTCTGCACAGTAAACAACCAACTCCAAACACAGACTCCCGTTTGCGGAAATTATTGAATTCAGGTAGTACTATCTACCAACAAGGTCACTGGTCTAGAATACAAATGAGGCACTGAAACCCATAAGGATCAAAAGAACACTGTTTTAGAATTCCCCCCCCCCCCCCATTATTCCATTTTTAGTGAATATCAGAGAAACCAGTGAGCCAGCCTTTCGTGAATGTTCAGATATACGTACTATGTGGGCCTGCAGTTCAGACAAACCTGACCCACAACAAGATCAACGGCTTCAGAAGCATCAACATATGCTAGAGCCTTATAATCGACGATGATGCGCTTTATGGTTCTCAGCTCCTCAAATGGATTACTGTGTGATAAAATCCAAAACTTAATGGACTGTATCTCATTCAGAATCCCACAAAATAGATTTTTCTATGAGTATAACATATGCTGAATACCTATTTAATTTTATATAGTGAGTGAATTGGCATATCTGTGGAGTGTGCTACTGCCTAGTGGGGTGTACGCCGAGCAAACGTGGATAAAAGTATGTTGAAGTGTGACTTGAAGCTGAGTGGTAAGGGCTAGCAGAGCACGCAGTGAACTGTGCACATTTTTTTTATCAAATCCGTATATATTTGGCCCGTTAGGCAATTATGTCACTCCAGCTGCGCATGCACAGAAGCTACTTAACATGTGCCCAAGTGAAGGTGTGCTCACGATCCTAGACCTTCACCAGGTCTATAGGAGCAATGTACCATAGCACAGTAGATTTAGTGCCGTGTATTTTAGATTACCACAGCTACACTGCGTTTAACAGAGTTGAAAGGAAAAAAAATCGAAAAATACTCAATGTGTCAAAAGTTAGGGTGATCATGTGCTCTTGTGCTCTTACAACACAGGTGCCACTGCGTAACTCATTTAATTTGACGGTCTAGGAACAGAGTATGAATATCTGTCAAAAATTGTGATACACTGGACGAAACATTGAAGTACACAAGTTATTCATATCATCGTCGTTAAGAATGGAGATTATCTGTAAGTCTGATGGCTAGGTTGAAGTACCATATCATGCGATTTAGGAATCGGTCGGAGCCAAGTCTGGAGAATAAGCAGCATGCCCTAGTATTTCCCAACCGAACGCCTCGATCGCTTTCTTGACCCGTTTTGCTGTGCGTGATGGGGCATTATTACGGAGCAATATGACTTAGTGTTGCCTTTCTCGTATTATGGTCGTTTTCAGGTAATGCTCGATTTAAATCGGTCATTTGCCGTTGGTAGGGATCAATGTTATTGGTTAAACCCATTTTAGTAGCTCATAATAGATGACACCCTTCTGATCCCAGCAAACACAGAGCATTGTCTTCTTTCTAATGCGATTTGGTCCTGCAGTGGATGTCGATGGTTTGCCTGGATTCACCCATGATTTACGACGCTTAGGACGCTCAAAATATACCCATTTTCCATCATCTGTCACTACTCGATGGAGAAATAACTCCCTCTTCTATCTGGCTAGCAGCATTTCACAACTGGTCTTTCGATTTGCTTTCTGTCTTTCATTCAGTTCATGCGGAACGAATTTTCCCACTTTCTGCACCTTTGCCATAGCTTTCAACCGAAGAGAAACAACTTTCTGCGTCACATTCAATTGTTCCCCGAGTTTCTGTTAAGTTTGACTGTCATCTTCAACCAATAAGACCTGCAATTCGGTGTCTTCGAACATTTTCGGTGGTTTCCCACGCTCTTCGTTTTTCACTTCAGAATCACCACTTTTGAATTTTTTGAACCACTCGAAACACTGAGTTTTCACAGGAGCATGTTCACCGAAAGCGTCGACAAGCATTCGATGCGATTCTGCAGCAGTTTTCTTCAAATGATAACAGGAAACCAATGCTGTCCGCAAATCGTAGTTCGTAGGCACAAAACACGGCATGTTTACGGGTTTGAAACAGATACCGATAAGTGGGACTCGGGTTACTGTGTACTGACATTCGTCGTCATCCGTTACAGGAAGCAGATGGCGCTGCAGACGCGGTCTCTCGGGCACTACACTGATGGCTAGCATCATCTGTGGGGAAATTCCGGTTTCACACTTCGACACCTGGTAAAAGACGAAGAAAAGTTTTTGAACGTGAGAAGAAATCGATCGAAAAATACAGGGTGGTCCATTGATAGTGACCGAACCAAATATCTCACGAAATAAGCGCCAAACGGAAATACTACAAAGAACGTAACATGTCTAGCTTGAAGGGGAAAGCAGATAGCGCTCTGGTTGGCCCACTAGATGGCGCGCTGCCAAAGGTGAAACGGATATCAACTGCGTTTTTTAAAATAGGAACCCCCATTTTTTATTGCATATTCGTGTGGTACGTAAAGAAATATGAATGTTTTACTTGGACCACGTTTTTCGCTTTGTGATAGATGGCGCTGTAATAGTCACAAACGTATAAGTGCGTGGTATCACGTAACATTCCGCCAGTGCGGACGGTATTTGCTTCGTGATACATTACCCGTGTTAAAATGGACCGTTTACCAATTGCGAGAAAGATCGATATCGTGTTGATTTATGGCTATTGTGATCAAAATGCCCAACGGGCGTGTGCTGTGTATGCTGCTCGGTATCTTGGACGACATCATCCAAGTGTCCGGACCATTCGCCGTATAGTTACGTTATTTAAGGAAACAGGAAGTGTTCAGCCACATGTGAAACGACAACCACCACCTGCAACAAATGATGATGCCCAAGTAGGCGTTTTAGCTGCTGTCGCGGCTAATGCGCACATCAGTAGCAGACAAACTGCGCGACAATCGGGAATCTCAAAAACGTCGGTGCTGATAATGCCACATCAACATCGATTGCACCCGTACCATATTTCTATGCACCAGGAATTGCATTGCGACGACTTTGAACGTCGTGTACAGTTCTGCCACTGGGCACAAGAGAAATAGCGGGACGATGATAGATTTTTTGCGCGCGCTCTATTTAGCGACGAAGCGTCATTCACCAACAGCGGTAACGAAAACCGGCATAATATGCACTATTGGGCAACGGAAAATCCACGATGGCTACGACAACTGCAACATCAGCGACCTTGGCGGGTTAATGTATAGTGCGGCATTATGGGAGGAAGGATAATTGGCCCCCATTTTATCGATGGCAATCTAAATGGTGCAATGCATACTCCTTTCCTATGTAATGTTCTACCGATGTAACTACAAAATGTTTCATTGCATGACAGAATGGCGATGTACTTCCAACACGATGGATGTCCGGCACATAGCTCGAGTGCGGTTGAAGCGGTATTGAATAGCATATTTCATGACAGGTGGATTGGTCGTCGAAGCACCATACCATGGCACGCACGTTCACCGGATCTGACGTCCCCGGATTTATTTCTGTGGGGAAAGTTGAAGGATATTTGCTATCGTGATCCACCGACAACGTCTGACAACATGCGTCACCGCAATGTCAATGCATGTACGAACATTACGGAAGGCGAACTACTCGCTGTTGAGAGGAATGTCGTTACACGTATTTCCCAATGCATTGAGGTTGACGGACATCATTTTGAGTATTTATTGCATTAATGTGGATTTACACGTAATCACGCTGTAACAGCATGCGTTCTGGGAAATGATAAGTTCACAAAGGTGCATGTATCACTTTGGAACAACCGAAATAAAATGTTCAAAGGGACCTACGTTCCGCATTTTACTTTAAAAAAAAATCTACCTGTTACCAATTGTTCGTCTAAAATTGTGAGCCATATGTTTGTGACTATTACGGCACCATCTATCACAATGCGAAAAATGTGGTCCAACTAAAACAGTTATATTTCTTTACGTACTACACGAATATGTAATAAATAATGGGGGTTCCTATTTAAAAAACCGCAGTTGATATCCGTTTGACCTAAGGTAGCGCCATCTAGCGGGCCAACCATAGCGCCATCTGGTATTCCCTTCAAGCTAGACAAGTTTCGTTCTTTGTAGTATTTTTCGTTTGACGCTTATTTCGCGAGATATTTGGCCCGGTCACGATCAATGGACCACCCTGTATATTTCATTGTCAATAATATGTTTGTCTCTTTCGTTTTCACTACACTTTCGTCGCTTGCCACGCCCTGGAAACGATTCCCTCGTGATGTTACACAGTCATTCACCGTAGTTTTATGCAACAGTAGGTGCTCCCGCTACAGTGCGGAGTGCAGTATGGGATGTCGCGCCGCAGCTTCGTCGAGTGAGGCGGGGCTCGGTGGCTGTCCCATGTCGCCAGCTGGCGCCTGCAGAAGGCTGTCGCGTTCAGAACAGGGCGAGCCGCCTGCCGTGTTCCTGAAAGCTGCGCTGTTCTCGGCGTGAGCCAGATTCGCCGCTTCGAGGAACGCCGGAACCGCCGACAACACCAACTTGGGAGAATTGTCTCCGTGCCGACTACGATTCCTCGGCCACAAACCACGCTGAGTGGAACGTCCTTACCCTCTTTCAGTGATACACATGCAGCCAGGTTCAACACAGGGATGTGTATGGTCTCCTCATACGAGGGCCATTCGGAAAGTAAGGTCCGGTCGATCGAGAAATGGAAACGACAGTGAAAATCCGATGAAACTTTGCACAAAATGTGTTGCCCTGTCTCTCAAGTATGTCCGTCGATAGCGTCACGTCGCTCTTTCCGGCTTTGAGCGCACAGTGAACACGTAAAGATGGCTCGAAAAAAGTGTCTCCCGCCAAATGCGAGGGTCTCGTGAGAGATTTCGCCTTAAGCTATTCGGCCCACATAACATGACTGTCGTGAGAGTCCTTCTTCACGACAACTGTCCCCAGCATTCTGCAGGGGCTATGAAGATGCTTCTGCAACGTTTTAGATCGAAAGTGTTTGATTGCCAACAATACAGCCCGCAATTGGCTCCCAGTGAGTTTTGTTTCTGCTCACATGAACTGCTGGCTATGAAGACATTTTGGCACAGATAACGAGCTGAAGATCAGCGTAGAGGTATGGCGTAAAATACAAATATGTATCCGATACTCAAGATACCAAGCCCCAGCACAACCATGACACTTTGAAGCCGAACTTCTTCCACGAACCCAGACATAACACCAACAAAATCAAAACAAAGACATCCTATGCAGGTCCAAAAGCCCTTGAAAAACTAACTTCACACTTGAGAGAGATAAACAATAAAAATATTTTCAAAAAGTCTCTCAAAACATTTTTGACTGAAAACTGTTACTATAGTATAAATGACTTCATGTGCATAGCAGAATAATGCAAAACCATTTTAATAGTATGTACAAAAACAGATGTAGACGTGTTTGAGATGTAAGATGCCTATTAAAGTAAGACAAACTGCAATGTAATAGTGTGTAGTAAATACAATGTATCTTACAAAACCACAAAATATGTAAAAACAGCCTCTCTAACTACACAGAAAAATATAGTACACACACAGTGTAGATGATGTTAGCAAACTGTAATTAAAATGTATAATATGGTACTAGAATACTGATGTATACAGATATAATTTGCTAAATGCTAGTAATTAAGTACACACATAAAAAAAAGTTTATCATCAACCCGGTTCCCCGAACTGCTGAAGACAGACGTTGACTATGGATATTGTAACACAGACACAGTCCCTTTGATTGTTCAGAGATGTCACTCAACTCGCCCAAAGATGTAAACAACCATGCATGAGCAGCGCCTATTAGACGGAGGGTGTTTGACAGTCGATCAGTTCCAGTCATTCCACCAGGAAAGAGGTACACGGCTCGTGTTGTCTGTAGTTCAACCATGCCTCGACGGTCAGTACCGCGTTTCAATCGCGGCCGCATTGCCACTTTGTGCCAGGAAGAGCTCTCAACAAGTGAAGTATCCAGGCGTCTCGGAGTGAACCAAACCAATGTTGTTCGGACATGGAGGAGATACAGAGAGACAGGAACTGTCGATGACATGCCTCGCTGAGGCCGCCCAAGGGCTACTACTGTAGTGGATGACCGCTACCTACAGATTATGGCTCGGAGGAACCTAGACAGCAACGCCACCATGTTGAATAATGCTTTTCGTGCAGCCACAGGACTTCGTGTTACGACTCAAACTGTGCGCAATAGGCTGCATGATGCGCAACTTCACTCCCGTCGTCCGTGGCGAGGTCCATCTCTGCAACCACGACACCGTGCAGTACGGTGCAGATGAGCCCAACAACATGCCGAATGAACCGCTCAGGATTGGCATCACGTTCTCTTTAGCGATGAGTGTCGCATATGCCTTAAACCAGACAATCGTCGGAGACGCGTTTGGAGGCAACCCGGTCAGGGCGAACGCCATTAGACACACTGTGTAGCGAGTGCAGCACAGTGGACGTTCCCTGCTGTTTTGGGGTGGCATTATGTGGGGCCGACGTGCGCCGCTGGTGGTCAAGGAAGGCGTCGTAACGGCTGTACGATACGCGAATGCCATCAACCTGTCGATAGTGCAACCATATCGGCAGCATATTGGCGAGGCATCGTCTTCATGGACGACAATTCGCGGCCTCATCGTGCATATATTGTGAATGACTTCCTCCAGGATAACGAAATGGCTCGACTAGAGTGGCCATCATGTTCTCCAGACATGAACGTTATCGAACATGCCTGGGATAGATTGAAAAGGGCTGTTTATGGACGACGTCACCCAGCAACCACTCTGAAGGATCTACGCCGAATCTCCGTTGAGGAGTGGGACAGTCTGGAGCAACAGTGCCTTGATGAACTTGTGGATAGTATGCCACGACGAATATAGGCGTGCATCAATGCAAGAGGACGTGATGCTTGGTATTAGAGGTACCGGTGTGCACAGCAGCAGTATGGACAACCACCTCTGAAGATCTCACTGTATGGTGGTATAACATGCAATGTGTGGTTTTCATGAACAGTAAAAAGGGGGGAAATGATGTTTATGTTGATCTCTATTTCAATTTTCTGTACATGTTCTGGAACTCTCGGAACCGAGGTGATGCAAAACATTTTTTTGTGGTGTGTGTATTACACTACTCCAATTTTTGTGATTCAAATCTGACTTGGTCCGTACAATGTATGTTGTCTAAGAATCCAATGAAAATATATAAGTTGATAAAAAAGCACAGGCGGGTGCCTTCTATGAGCAGGAAATTGCAAAGTTGGTAAACTGTACGACAAATGTCTAAGTCTGAGCGGCGAGTATGGAGAGAAGTGGACAGAAGGTCTAGCTAACTGTCTCATATAAAACATTCTTAAATTTAATGCTGTTTTCTTTTTCGCGACCGATCGGACCTTACTTTCCGAAGGGCCCTCGTAGATCAGCCGAAGGGACCACTTGTTCTGATACTCCCTCATACACGGTATTTCGAAAAGTAAGAGACGTTTTGGGCTGACGCGGCGGTGGGCTGGGCTATAGCAGCCATCTTGGTGTCATAACGATTCTACACTCTGTGGGCATTCGGTGTTGGTAGGACGTGGCCTCCCTGATACTTTGCTTTCTGCGAGTGCTAAAATGTGTACTGCAATAGAAAATTCCACCTCTTGTGACGTGTGTTCTGCGATTAGGTTTCTGTTCGCAAAAAAACTGCAAACCACTTGAAATTTATCGCTACCTTCATGACTTGTACGGAAATGGAATAATAAGCGAAAGGAGAGTGATGCTATGGTATCCTGATTTAAAAAAATTCCGTACGAATTTAAAGATGAGGACTGCAGTCGAAGGCTTAGCGTTGTGACCGACGAACAGGTGATGAAAATCAACGACAAAATTCATGAAAATTGCCGTTTCACCATTACGGTTCGCAATATTTTCGCCACATTTCGCGGAGACTTGTGCATGAAACTTCGGCGGATAAACTTGGTTACGACAGATTTTGTGCTAAGTGTAGTCCCAAAACAGATTCCTACATTGACGATAGTGAAAAACTTGTAAATAGTCTTCACGGGTGTACCGCCGGATGACGTTGTGCAAATCCCACAATATTTCTTCAGAGCGACTGTCCGACATCATCAGGTGGTTGACCCTCGGTGGTGGCTACGTACGACTGACAAGATCCGCATGTCGACGCCGCTGTATATAGAGCACGCACGTAAAGATTGCGCAGGCGCAGAAACCACGTATGCGCAAAAATGTGCAGATAGATGGCGCCAGACTCAAACGCCCTCTGCCGGGAGACGCAGAGCGGCCGTTCTGCGCGTGCGGTGACGCTGTGTTTACTAACATGCTGCCAAAATTATGACTATGGCATAAATCATGAATCCCTGCCGTGTTTAATCAGGGTACTTTCAGTTAAGCCGCCACCTGTAGTACATGCAAGCAGTGGGCATGTTGAAGACATACACTATTGGCAATTAAAATGCTACAACACGAAGATGACGTGCTACAGACGCGAGATTTAACCGACAGGAAGAAGATGCTGTGAAATGCAAATAATTAGCTTTTCAGAGCATTCATACAAGGTTGGCACCGGTGGCGACACCTACAACGTGCTGACATGAGGAAAGTTTCCAACCGATTTCTCATACACAAACAGCAGTTGACTGGCGTTGCCGGGTGGAACATTGTTGTGATGCCTCGTGTAAGTAGGAGAAATACGTACCATCACGTTTCCGACTTTGATAAAGTTCGGATTGTAGCCTATCGCGATTGCGGCTTATCGTATCGCGACATTGCTGCTCGCGTTGGTCGAGATCCAATGACTGTTAGCAGAATATGGCCTCGTATCACTAGCAGTCGAGATGACAGGTATCTTATCCGCATGGCTGTAACGGATCGTGCAGCCACGTCTCGATCCCTAACAGATGAGTGCCTTTGCAAGACAACAACCATCTGCACGAACAGTTCGACGATGTTTGCAGCAGAATGGACTATCAGCTCGGAGACCGTGGCTGCGGTTACCCTTGACGCTGCATCACAGACAGGAGCGCCTGCGATGGTGTACTCAACGACGAACCTGGGTGCACGAATGGCAAAACGTCATTTTTTCGGATGAATCCAGGTTCTGTTTACAGCATCATGATGGTCGCAACCGTGTTTGGCGACATCGCGTTGAACGCACATTGGAAGCGTGTATTCGCCATCACCATACTGGCGTATCACCCGGCGTGATGGTATGGGGTGCCATTGGTTACACGTCTCGGTCACCTCTTGTTCGCATTGACGGCACTTTGAACAGTGGAAGCTACATTTCAAATGTGTTACGACCCGTGGGTCTACCCTTCATACGATCCCTGCGAAACCCTACATTTCAGCAGGATAATGCACGACCGCGTGTTGCTGGTCCTGTACGGGCTTTATGGATACAGAAAATGTTGACTGCTGCCCTAGCCAGCACATTCTCCAGATCTCTCACCAACTGAAAACGTCTGGTCAATGGTGTCCGAGCAACTGGCTCGTCACAATACGCCAGTCACTGCTCTTTATGAATTGTGGTATCGTGTTGAAGCTGCATGGGCAGCTGTACGTGTACACGCCATCCAAGCTCTGTTTGACTCAATGCCCAGGCGTATTAAGGCCGTTATTACGGCCAGAGGTGGTTGTTATGGGTACTGATTTCTCAGGATCTATGCACCCAAATTGCGTGAAAATGTCAGTTCTGGTATGATATATTTGCCCAATGAATACCCGTTTATCATCTGCATTTCTTCTTGGTGTAGCAATTTTAATGGCCAGTAGTGTACAAATGGCTAATATAAACACATCCCCCCTGGCAACACAACGCCATCTAACGTCCAGGGCTCGAAAGCGTGCATAGATAGTGAAGTTGGTGGGTTGCACTTGGAAAGCCGTTGAACGTCAGCTTTTATTGTTAACTCGGAAACAAAGGATTTTCAGAACCATATTTGTATAAAGATTTTGTCTTGTTCTGATGTAAGGAACCAGCTCCGAAAGTTTTTAACAGTGTTTTCGAAACACCGTGTATAGTTCCTGGCTATCGGTTAGAGTATATTTTTTGTTTCAGAGGTCGCTACTGAGTAGACGACGAAGGATGCAGAAAATTTCATGAAACATGTGACACACAGAAAGGGACTTGAAAAAGTGGGTTGACGGTAGTATGCCAGGCCAACTCACTTTTATTGAATGCTGCGCCACGCTCACATCTTAGGTGGCCGGCCGCAGTGACCGAGCGGTTAAAGGCGCTACAGTCTGGAACCGCACGACCGCTACGGTCGCAGGTTCGAATCCTGCCTCGGGCATGGATGTTTGTGATGTCCTTAGGTTAGTTAGGTTTAAGTAGTTCTAAGTTCTAGGGGACTTATGACCACAGCATTTGAGTCCCATAGTGCTCAGAGCCATTTGAACCATTTGAACATCTTAGCTATGGAACTCTTTCCGGGGGAACTAATGCACAAAATAAGAACACAGTTTCTAAACTACAGAAAACGGCCATAAGAATAATAAACAAAAACAGTAGTCGAGCACATTATAAACATCTGTTCAAAACACTGCAGATTTTTAACTTCCCCATTTGACTACATTTACTAATCAGTTATACACTAAAAATGTATCATCGATAATTACTGTACGAATAGCTCTTTCATTGGCCATGGAAAGACAGTTAGAATTACTTACATTTATCAGCAAATAATAAGCGTAAAATTCAAATGGTTCAAATGGCTCTAAGCACTATGGGACTTAACATCTGAGGTCATCAGTCCCCTTGACTTAGGACTACTTAAACCTAACTAACCTAAGAACTTCACACACATTCATGCCCGAAGCAGGATTCGAACCTGCGACTGTAGCAGCAGCGCGGTTCCGGACTGAAGCGCCTATAACCGCTCGGCCACAGCGGCCGGGGCGTAAAATTCAGAAGGGTGTTTTCTACCAAAGAATGAAGCTGTAAAAAAGTATTCCCAAGGAGATTAAACAGATTTCTGATGCAAACTTATTTAAAAAGACAGTTGAAAGTACTTGTAAACCAATATAATCCACATGTTCAAGGATTACTTGCGTAACATAGAGTAGAGGTTTGCAAGCAATGCAACACACAACAATAATAAAAAGAGCATAACATTTTAGATAACACTTTCATACTGTGATTTTCACTTTTTGTTTTTCTTTTGGAAAAACTTCCTCCCAAAGCTATGTATTGCGTAACACTAATACGTCATCCTCTTTCTGAGGTCAATACCTCACTCTCCATGCAGGGATGCTGACTCAGTTTTTCGGGCTAGCAAATGAGAAGTAGCGGTACACGAAGTGGAACCTAGATATCTCCGCTATTTACGTCTATCTACATCTACATCGGCACTCCGCAATCTGCGTTGCGGCGTGTGGCGGAAGGCACCCTGTAACATTACTGGTTATTTCCTTTCCTGCTCCACTCGCAAACAGGGCGAGGGGAAAACGACTATCCATATTCCTCCATATGAGCCCTAATTTCTCGTATCTTATCTTCGTGGTATTTACGTGCAATGTACGTTGCAGACGACAGGTTCGTTCTGCAGTTAGCTTCAAATGCCGGTTCTCTAAATTCTCTCAGTAGCGTATCTTGAAAACAACGTCGCCTTCCCACCAGGGATTCCCATTTAAGTTGCCGAAGTATCTCCGTAACACTTCCGTGTTGTTCGAACTTACCGCTAATAAATCTCTCATCTGTGAATTGCTTCGATGTTTTCCTTTAATCCGACGTGGTACGGATCCCCAACACTCAAGTAGTACTCAAGAATGGGTCGCACTGGCGTCTATGCGGTCTCTTTTACACGTGAAACACACTTCCCTAATATTCTCCCAATAAACCGAAGTCGACCATTCGCCTTTTCTACACCAACCCCCACAAGCTCATTCCATTTCGCAACGCTTTACAACGTTAAGCACAGATATTTAAACGACATGACTGTGTCAAGCAGGACAGTAACAATGCTGTATCCGAATATTACGGGTTTGTTGTTCCTACTTGTCTACATTATACATTATTCTATGGTCCTGACATTAGCTGATAGTGCGTGTAGTGTTACGTTATGAAACAGTGTGTGTATTGTGTGTAGTATATACAATGAATTAAAGTGAGAAGTGAATGTACAATGTAGGACTATCTGTTTACATTATTGACTAACTTCTTTGGAAGACAGTATGGTACACTAGACATAAATCGAGTGCGGTAGCGCTGCTGGCCACATATTCGGTAGGGTGGACGCCCTAATCTTCATTCGGCCGTCCTGAAGTAGGAACTCCGTGGTTTCCCCAGATGCCTTCAGGAAAATACTGGAACGGTTCCTACTAAAAGGCCACGGCCGACTGCGTGTCCCATCACTGTAAAACTAGTTCTGTAAGTACGTAAGTGTAGCTACATATATGAAATGTGTTAGTTCTGTTGATCTTAAATTGTGCACTACTGGCCATTAAAATTGATACACCACGGAGATGACGTGCTACAGACGCGAATTTAACCTACGGGAAGAGGATGCTGTTATATGCAAATGATTAGCTTTTTAGAGCATTCACACAAGGTTGGCGCCGGTGGCGACACTTACAACGTGCTGACATGAGGAAAGTTTCCAACCGAATTTTCATACACAAACAGCACTTGACCGAGTAAGGAAGAGAAATGCGTACCATCACGTTTCCGACTTTGATAAAGGTCGGATTGTAGCCTATCGCGATTGCCGTTTATCGTATCGCGATATTTCTGCTCGCGTTGGTGGAGA
Source organism: Schistocerca piceifrons (assembly GCF_021461385.2). Lineage (NCBI taxonomy): Eukaryota > Metazoa > Arthropoda > Insecta > Orthoptera > Acrididae > Schistocerca > Schistocerca piceifrons. The sequence goes on from NC_060143.1 coordinate 553,729,614, forward strand.
TCCAATGACTGTTAGGAGAATATGGAATCATTGGGTTCAGGAGGGTAATACGGAACGCCGTGCTGAATCCCAACGGCCTCTTATCTCTAGCAGTCGAGATGACACCCATCTAATCCGCATGGCTGTAACGGATCGTGCAGCCACGTCTCGATCCCTGAATCAACAGATGGGGACGTTTGCAAGACAACAACCATCTTCAAGAACAGTTACAAGACGTTTGCAGCAGCATGGACTATCAGCTCGGAGACCACGGCTGCGGTTACCATTGACGTTGCATCACAGACAGAAGCGCCTGCGATGGTGTACTCAACGACGAACCTGGGTGCACGAATGGCAAAACGTGGCTCTACCCTTCATTCGGTCCCTGCGAAACCCTACATTTCAGCAGGATAATGCACTACCGCTTGTTGCAGGTCCTGTACAGGCCTTTCTGGATACAGAAAATGTTCGCCTGCTGCCCTGGCCAGCACATTCTCCAGATCTCACACCAACTGAAAACGTCTGGTCAATGGTGGCCGAGCAACTGGCTCGTCACAATACGCCAGTCACTACTCTTGATGAACTGTGGTATCGTGTTGAAGCTCCATGGGCAGCTGTACGTGTACTCGCCATCCAAGCTATGACTCAATGCCCATACGTATCAAGGCCGTTATTACGGCCAGAGGTGGTTGTTCTGGGTACTGATTTCTCAGGATCTATGCACCCAAATTGCGTGAAAATGTGATAACATGTCAGTTCTAGTATAATATATTTGTCCAATGAATATCCGTTTATCATCTGTATTTCTTCTTGGTGTAGCAATTTTAATGGCCAGTAGTGTAATACCATGTGCAATATCTGTATAAAAGTAATCCACGAATGAATGACACTGCTGCTACTGTTATTACTACTACCACTGCTTCTCAGTGACACAGATACAAGACACTGTTTTTCAACACAGTCATCATGTCTCTGTAATCAAGGTTCTGAACGTTTTACCTGTCATTCCATTCCACGAAGATATAAATCCAGTCTTCGTCACGGAGAGAGTACATTCTCATTGTCAAAAAAACTGCGAGTGCTGCAGATCGATACCTCGACTGCCAGGTCGACGCTGAAGCCCTCCCTTCCCGATCAGCATCGCCCACGTCAGTGAGGCCTTGGTCAGAATGTTGCCACCATTCTTCTACGGTTGGACCGTTATTGAGTTTGGTCCACATATCGCCACAATTTGGCGGTGAATCTGTGTGAAATTTAGACGTCCCCCCCCCCCCCCCCCCCCCAAGGATCGTTCTGTCTCGCGTACTTCAGTTTTGGAGTACTTTTCCTTTGGCCGCGCCGGTTTAATCGCAGACTGTAACGCACCTGTTATCCGTACCGCAGCAGAATTATGTCTGCAGAACATGTACTCTGCTCTGAGAACGTGCCACTGCTGTTGCGCAGTAGTCTTAGCATGGGACATCCGTAACTTACTTTTCGAAGTCCCTCGTATCTATAAAGAAAGGGGTATGTTAATATTCCTTCTACATATCCTAAGTGAAATGTTCGCCGGGAAAGTTCAAGAAGTCAAAAACTGAACTCGGTGATTTAAGAGGAAATAACAAACCTGTCAGAAAACATGTAAATACACAAACCGGTGGGTGATTATAGTAATTATTCTCATTCTGTTGTAACCACAAATCATCAGACAAAAAATCGTTTTACAAAACTTGTTTTTATCGTCCACGTTACTGCAGTGAAGACGGACAGAAGTCAGATTTCATAGTTCAATCAAGTTATGTGATACTTTTAAATAATATTGATATGACTCCGTTCAATTGTGCAGTTTGTCAGTCTAGCAGGTAGGGTTGCCTCTCAATAGACCCTTTAGGCTCAACTCAAAGTGAGCGTTTATTAGAATCCTAACTTTTTTTTTGCTAGCAATTTACTGAACGCGTGCTTTCGTGAATAGCGGATACCCTTCTGGATCAACATATTCCACGAACAACATATTCTACAACATATTCACGAATTGAGCTGCTAGTTTGAAAAGAGGCATAAAAAATTTCTTTGTGGGATAAATTCAGTGGGAAGCAGTTATTCCTTTAAGAGGCTTCTATGAGACGTCCTTCGATTAACAGCACAAATAATTTATATTGCATGCTTTTGGACTCGGAAAACTTTGGGTTAGTTTTGTTAATTACCCCTAGGTGTGGCTTAGCCGGCTCAGCGTGTTCGGTCAGAGAGTTGGTTGCTCTCTGTAATGGATCAATGATGAACTTTAACGCGTGTGTTGGGACGTCCGCCCCGACGCTCCGAACAAATGCAACGAACAATAACGAACAAAATGAGATCAACCAAAAAAAAAAAAAAAAAAAAAAAAAAAAAAAAAAAAAAAAAAAAAAAAGAGAGAAAGGAAAACAGGTAGCAATTTGATTAGTAACCAAAACTCCTTGGTCCCGTATTCGAATCCCGCCACCCCTTAAATTTTGAATAAGCCAGTAACTTCCGGCATAAGAAGTCACCCTCATCGAGCAAACATTGAGTTGACACTAAGCCATAGTGGCTGGTCCCGGCGGAGGTTCGAGTCCTCCCTCGGGCATGACTGTGTGTGTTTGTCCTTAGGATAATTTAGGTTAAGTAGTTTGTAAGCTTACGGACTGATGACCTTAGCAGTTAAGTCCAGTAAGATTTCACACACATTTGAACACAACTAGGCCATAGTAGTGTGCGGAACTGCTCCGTGCGCCGGCAGCGCTCTGCTCTCGGAGTTGTTTACTTCCGCGACGCGTTACTTGTGTCCGCTAACAACGTACCACATGGAACACTCTCACCGCCGTTCGGCGATTGAAGTAACGTTTGAGGCCGGGTATCGACGACGAAGAGCCTTTGAAGTTAAACAGTACATACAAGAGGATCTGCGTTTGAAACCTCTGGACGTGATCGGAATACATTTTTCCGTCAACGGCAGCGTTGTATATATCAAGATATCGACGTGGGCGCTAAGCGCTGAAGTTGTCCAGCTACATGCCACCGGACTAAAATTTAAACACTTTGATGGGAATTTAAGTGCAGTTACGGTGGACCATGAGGTCTCTGGATCTTGTGGATGTTTGAGCTCCCATTCGAACTATCTCAAGAGGTGGTCATTGCCGCTTTTCAACCACGTGTTAACGTCTTGGGTCGCCTCGCGGAGACGTGGCAAACATTTAAGACCTAGCTCGTGTTAAAGGGCGTCCAGCATATCAAAACTGAGCTGACGAAACACGTTTCACCATTCTCGACGGTTGGCGGTGTGTGGCCATCGCAATGTACGACGGCCAGCCATGGCGCAGGGAGTGGCCAGGAAGGACATGTCCGGTCCGAATGTTTACGCCACGTTTGGTAACAAATGGTTCAAATGGCTCTGAGCACTATGGGACTTAACATCTATGGTCATCAGTCCCCTAGAACTTAGAAATACTTAAACCTAACTAACCTAAGGACATCACACAACACCCAGCCATCACGAGGCAGAGAAAATCCCTGACCCCGCCGGGAATCGAACCCGGGAACCCGGGCGTGGGAAGCGAGAACGCTACCGCACGACCACGAGATGCGGGCGTTTTGTAACACCACTGGGTGGTATCGACCTTCACGTCCCTAGCTGTCATCTACGCGACGGTAGCACAGAATCCAGTCACACTACTCCAGAATACGTCCGAGACCTCGTCAACGCAGTATAACGCGCCGACGAGACCAGCACGACATCACCGCCACTGCTCGCACCAGAAACATAAAATTTCAGGACCGTGAAGGAAGACTCTGTGTGAAACATCGACGTCGACCTAGATATCGTGCCGATCTCTGCCTTTATCCAGATGGGTGTGACATCAGACAATGGGCGACCAGATTCTGATTTGGAACAACAGTGGTCGCCCCGGAAGCGTAAAAAACGGCGTCTAACACCCTCTGGCGACGCCCTCCTTCGGATGGCCTCACGAGATGACCCGCATACTGCGTCCAGTCACACAGTGTGGTCGCTCCTGGCGCCCCTCCTGTGACTGGTCCTCTCAGTCCAGAACACATCCTCAGTGTTGCCTGTACTTAAGGACGATGGATCCTGCACAGCTTATGACGCAGCATCCACTTCACGACTGTCACATGTCTCCGTCGTCAGCATCCTGGGCCGATGATGTTGAAAAAGGAGCGGATCAGGTCACCAGCGTGTTGGAGCGAGAGCATATAACAGAGACGCCCTAGGTGGCACCCTGCCAGTAAACAAGGTCACTGTGGCAGACCCGGCGGGTATATACCAGCTGGATGCTTCCATCATGCATTCTGCATAGATTGCAAGTGACTGTACACAGCAGTATCGTGTCGCCACAGTGACTCTTGCCACCATCCAAGCATTCACAAACTGGCCATGTTCTGAGACACCACCTACTCTGCAGATGTTGATATTGTGTTCCCACAGGAGGTGCTCGTCGGTGTCTTCGAAGTGCCCACCAGGTACACCGCCAATGTTTCTCATGCCTCCGGGCTGTTAGCGGAGTCGCCATCCTCCTACGCAACAGGCTTCCTCCACAGGACGTCGTATATCTCTCCAGGACACGGGGTATAGCCCTCACCCTATTTGTAGTGCTGATCATTAATATCTACGCACTGTCTGCTGTAGCCGCCGTCATGACCGATATACATTCTTCGCTCTTCACAGGCCCGCGAGATGATTTGGTGCTCGGTAGTAAGTAGACACAAGGCCATGCTGACCAACTCCCACTGCATTCACTTTGTGTGGCTCTCTCGGTGGTCATCGATCGCCTGCGTCTCGTTGACACCTTCACGAAGCTCCATGGAACCCAAACAGGTTACAAATTTTGCTCCGCTCACATGTCAAGCCACATAGACTACTTCTATCTCACCCGCCCCCTTTCTGATGGCACCTACCACGCAAAAGTCTGTCTCATAACCTATTCAGGCCACGAAGCGTACATCTGCGACGTCACTCTAGCCCGTGTGTGTGTGGCATAGTCGTGGTCTGTGGATATTCAATGGCGCCCACCTGACCTCCGCAGATTGTTGCCGTATGGTCGAGGATGCATGGGCACGATGCTGGCGTTGTTGCGACACCTATGACTGCATCTTATCTTGGTGGCTCTCCCGTGCAAAGCCGACCCTCCCTAAAATACTGATGAGTTATGCTAAGTCAGGGCATGGCGAACTAATATCTTGCTCTTCTATTACTCCATTCTCTGTAACTTTGAGACAATGCTTTTCTCGCCAGCCCAGTAGACAATGGTAAATCGAAAAAGGTATTCATCTCCTTGATCATGCGCCATCGTCTCGAAGGAACTGTAGTCCGATCTTGAATGTCTAATCGTATACCTCAAGAACATCCATCCATTAACCATCTCCTTCACGAAAGACAACGCGATGCAAGGCTCTGATCCACGTCCTCACTGATCCAGAAGACCACCGGCATGAGACGCAACATTGGCCGTGCTCTCCATAATCATTTCGCCAGCTTGTATGCAGCTATATCGCATTCTGCGGAACTGATCATAGAGGTTGCACGGCTTACTAAGGGCGCTCACCTGATGAAGGCACAACTTGAGCCCCAGGAAGACGTGACCACGGATGAAGTGCTCGACGCTATCCAGGTGGGATCTGATAACATATATGGATATGTTTATATCCTTATTGAATTTTACAGAAGTTTCAACCGTTTATTGGCTTCCACATGGACGACCATTGCACAAGAGCTGATCTCCCAAATGACAGTGGTCCCTAACATCTTTCTCAATGGCATCATTATCCCTGTTCACAAACCGCAAAGGCGATCGAAGGTCCATGTTATCGACCAATTGCGTCTCTCAACAGCACATGGCAGCTGGCATCACGACTCAAGAAGATCGCACGCTATCTACATCTACATTTACATGGATACCCTGCAAATCACATTTAAGTGACTGGCGAAGGGTCCATCGAACCACCTTCACAATTCTCTATTATTCCAATCTCGTGTAGCGCGCGGAAAGAACGAACACCTATATCTTATCGTATCAATGGAGAGACGTCTACAGACGTTAAAGTAACCTCTGGCGTGCCACAGGGGAGTGTTATGCGACCATTGCTTTTCACAATATATATAAATGACCTAGTAGATAGTGTCGGAAGTCCCATGCGGCTTTTCGCGGATGATGCTGTAGTATACAGAGAAGTTGCAGCATTAGAAAATTGTAGCGAAATGCAGGAAGATCTGCAGCGGATAGGCACTTGGTGCAGGGAGTGGCAACTGACCCTTAACATAGACAAATGTAATGTATTGCGAATACATAGAAAGAAGGATCCTTTATTGTATGACTATATGATAGCGGAACAAACACTGGTAGCAGTTACTTCTGTAAAATATCTGGGAGTACGCGTGCGGAACGATTTGAAGTGGAATGATCATATAAAATTAATTGTTGGTAAGGCGGGTTTCAGGTTGAGATTCATTGGGAGAGTCCTTAGAAAATGTAGTCCATCAACAAAGGAGGTGGCTTACAAAACACTCGTTCGACCTATACTTGAGTATTGCTCATCAGTGTGGGATCCGTACCAGATCGGGTTGACGGAGGAGATAGAGAAGATCCAAAGAAGAGCGGCGCGTTTCGTCACAGGGTTATTTGGTAACCGTGATAGCGTTACGGAGATGTTTAATAAACTCAAGTGGCAGACTCTGCAAGAGAGGCGCTCTGCATCGCGGTGTAGGTTGCTCGCCAGGTTTCGAGAGGGTGCGTTTCTGGATGAGGTATCGAATATATTGCTTCCCCCTACTTATACCTTCCGAGGAGACCACGAATGTAAAATTAGAGAGATTAGAGCGCGCACGGAGGCTTTCAGACAGTCGTTCTTCCCGCGAACCATACGCGACTGGAACAGGAAAGGGAGGTAATGACAGCGGCACGTAAAGTGCCCTCCGCCACACACCGTTGGGTGGCTTGCGGAGTATAAATGTAGATGTAGATGTAGATCTTTCCGTATGAGCTTTGATTTCCCTTATTTTATCGTGGTGTTCGTTTCCCCTTATGTAGGTCAGTGTCAACAAAATATTTTCGCGTTCGGAGGAGAAAGTTGGTGATTGGAATTTCGTGAGAAGATTCCGTCACAAAGAAAAACGCCTTTCTTTTAATGTCGTCCAGCCCAAATCCTGTATCATTTCTGTGACACTCGCTCCCCTATTTCGCGATAGTACAAAACGTGTTCTTTGAACTTTCTCGATGTACTCCGTTAGTCCTATCGGTAAGGATCCCACACCGCTCAGTAATATTCTAAAAGAGGACGGACAAGCGTAGTGTAGGCAGTCTCCTTAGTAGGTCGGTCACATTTTCTAAGTGTCGTGCCAATAAAGCGCAGTCTTTGGTTATCCTTCTCCACAACAATTTCTGTGTGTTCCTTCCAACTTACGTTGTTCGTAATTGTAAATACCTAGGTATTTAGTTGAATTTACGGCCTCTAGGTTGACTAATTTATCGCGTAACCGAAGTTTAACGAATTCCCTTTAGCACTCATGAGGATGACCTCAAACTTTTCGTTATTTAGGGTCAACTGCCAATTTTCGCACTATTCAAATATCTTTTCTAAATCGTTTAGCAATTTGTTTTGATTTTCTGATAACTTTATTAGTCGATAAACGACAACGTCATCTGCAAACAACCGAAGACGGCTGCTCAGATTGTCTCCCAAATCGTTTATATAGACAAGGAACAGCAAAGGGCCTATAACACTACCTTCGGGAACACCGTAAATCACTTCTGTTTTACTCGATTACTTTCCGTGAATTACTATGAACTGTGACCTCCCTGACAGGAAGTCACAAATCCAGTCACATAACTGATATGATATTCCATAAGCGCCGGCCGGTGTGGCCGTGCGGTTAAAGGCGCTTCAGTCTGGAACCGCGTGACCGCTACGGTCGCAGGTTCGAATCCTGCCTTGGGCATGGATGTGTGTGATGTCCTTAGGTTGGTTAGGTTTAATTAATTCTAAGATCTAGGCGACTGATGACCTCAGAAGTTAAGTCGCATAGTGCTAAGAGCAATTTTTTTTATTCCATGAGCACGCAACTTCACTATAAGCCGCTTATGTGTTACAGTGTCAAAGCCTTCTGGAAATCCAGAAATACGGAATCGATCTGAAATCCCTTGTCAGTAGCACTCAACCATTCGTGCGAATAAAGAGTTAGTTGTGGTTCACAAGAATGACGTTTTCTAAAACCATTTTGACTGTAAGTCAATAGACAGTTTTCTTCGACGTAATTCATAACGTTCGAACACCATGTATGTTCCAGAATCCTGCTGCATAGCGACGTTAATGATATGGGCCTTTAATTAAGTGGATTACTCCTACTACCTTTCTTGACTATTGGTGTGACGTGTGCAACTTTCCAGTCTTTCGGTACGGGTCTTTCGTAGAGCGAACGGTTGTATATAATTGCTAAGTATGGAGCTAATGCATCAGCATACTCTGAAAGAAACATGATTGCTATACAGCCTGGACCAGAATACTTGCTTTTATTATGTGATTTAAGTTGTTTCTCTACTCCTAGGGCATCTACATTACTCAGGTTGGCAGTTGTTCTTGATTCGAATTCTGGAATTTTTACTTCGTCTTCTTTTGTAAAGGCACTTTGGAAGACTGTGTTTAGTAACTCTTTTTTGGCAGCACTGTCTTCGAGAGCATCTCCGTTGCTATCGCGCAGAAAAGGCATTGATTGATTCTTGCCCCTAACATACATCACATACGACCAGACGACCAGAATCTCTTTGGATTTTCTGCCATGTTTCAAGACGAAGTTTCGTTGTGGAAACTGTTGCAAGCATCCCGCATTGAAGTCAGCGCTAAATTTCGAGCTTCTGTAAAATATCGCCAATATTTGGGATATTGCGTCTGTTTAAATTTGGCATGTTTGCTTCGTTGTTTCTGCAACAGTGTTCTGGTCCGTTTTGTGTACCAAGGAGGATCAGCTCCGTCATTTGTTAATTTATTTGGTATAAATCTCTTAATTGCTCTCGATACTATATCTTTGAATTCATGCCACATCTGGGCTATACTTATATTATTAATTTGGAATGAATGGAGAGTGTCTCTCAGGAAGACGTCTAGTGGATTTTTATCTGCTTTTTTGAATAGGTATATTTTTCGTTTATTTTTGGAGGATTTGGGGGTACAATATTCAATCTCGCGAAGACAACACGGTGTTCACTAATCACTGTATCCGTTTTGATGCTCGTTATTAACTCAGAATTATTTGTTGCTAAGAGGTCAAGTGTGTTTTCACAACCGTTTACTATTCGCGTGGGCTATGAACTAACTGCTCGAAATAATTTTCAGAGAATGCGTTTAGCACAATTTCGGATGACGTTTTATGCGTCCCTCCAGAATTATAGATGTATTTTCGCCAACATGTCGAGGGTAAATTAAAGTCACCACCAACTATAATTGTATGAGTCGGGTATGTGTTTGAAACCAAACTCAAGTTTTCTTTGAACCTTTCAGCAACTATTACGGTAGCCGAGGTTGTGAGTTCAAATAACAGGATAGCAGAATGAAGGTTCTACAACACTCCAACAAATTAGTAACAAAGTCACAAATATGAGTTAAAAGGTTTACTTACTTTGTGACTAGTTGACTCATTAAGTCTGCGGCACTGCATGTAAAAGAACACAAAGAAGGCCCTCAACGGCTAACAAGGAGACGGCACGACCGTGGGGTCCGGGATTTGTCCGCAATTTTGTGTGGTGAAAGAGGACCCCTAACACCTCACGTGGTTAAAATATTAGGACGCACTACTCGGAAAATCCCGAGAAAAATCGATCCAAAGTTTCTTAGGTGCCACATGAGTATAGAATGTTAGTCCATTGCCGAGCCGCCGTCTGGCCTACATGGTTAGCGGCCGGACTCGTCGGCACGGTAGCTCAGCGTGTTCGGTCAGAGGGTTAGCTCCCCTCTGTAATAAAAAAAAAACTTGAGTTAATCGATCAACAACTAACTTAAACGGATGTCTTACGACGTCCGCCCCGAGCAGATACAACGAACAAAAACCGAACAAAATGAGATTTAAAAAAAAAAAAAAGACCCTTACATCAGAGGTCTCGGGTTCGATTCCTCCTCTGGCACTTTTTTTTTCTTCGTTTGCTTGCAAAATTGCAGCGCATTCTTACAGGAGAATCGCGAAATTAATTCCCAGGAAGACTGTATAAAAATTCATTCTGCAATTCACCATCAGTTATCGTCACGAATACTTCGAGACATCACTCAATATGCCTGGTTTGCCTCAAAATTATCAGAAACTCGAAACATTTTCGTAAATGTTAATGGGGCATATTTTTGTACAGACTTATTGCAAACGCCCTGTGATCGTAAAAAATCCGCTTTTATATGTTGCGCAAGATGTCGCAAGAATTATTGCTTCGTTTGTTTTTACGATAATTACCACTGCAGTTCTTAGTTATAATTATTATATGTATAAAAAATGAATGTCTTCCAATCGAATTTGTTATTCTGATTACAAACCCAATGATTCTCCTTATATACTTTACAATGAAAAATGGAAAACCCACTGCCATGAATTGTGTTGTTGGACAAAAAGAAAATAATTTTTATTCAATAATATAACTAATTTGTTAAAGATAATGTAGGTTTGGGAAACTTTCTGAATAATTGGTGGAATAACAAAAGAAAATGAAACGGAAGGAAAAAAAGTGCCAGAGGAGGAATAGAACCCGAGACCTCTGGCGTAAGAGTCCGAGCCCTAAACATCTAGGCCAGACGACGGCTCGGCACTGGACTAACATTTTATACTCATAAGGCACCTAAGAAACTTTGGATCGATTTTTCCCGGGATTTTCCGCGTAGCGCGTCCTAATATTTTAACCACGTGAGGTGTTAGGGGTCCTCTTTCACCACACAAAATTTCGGACAAATCCCCGACCCCACGCTCGTGCCGTCTCCTTGTAACTGCAAATAATCGTAGGTAAACTTCACAGTGGACAGCAAATGCAGTTTGTAACAACTGTCTGTCCAATTCTAAGAGTTCACTAAACGACGTTGCTGTCTAAGTCAGCCCAGCGCGGGGATCTATAACCACGTGGGCGAGAGCTGCTCTTCTGTATTCCGGGTAGGCTTCTGTCCGTTGTCGTCCGGTCATCGGCGGACTGTACTCGTCCGGCAACTGGCCGAGGTGAAGTCGATATCTTCATCATCAGCACCACCCGTGGCGCTGGTGGAATTAGCGCAAGTGGCGAGTCTCTATGGCAGTGGCACCAGCTCGCATCTTTGTGCCCGCGGTACTTTTGCCCTGGCTGTGTCTTGTTCGGACGGAACAGCGATTGTTAAGTGACGTTTCCGGACATACGAGTAGGTTCCTGTGCTCGTTTCATTCCTGCAGAAAACTTTCACAAACCCTTGAAGTTCGTCGGTCTCGCTGAGTTACACCCCTCTGTAATTACCTCTCTAATCTTCTGCCGTAGCGCCACACAGAATCCACCGTCTCCTGTGACAGCTGCGCCTATTGGTGCAGCGATGCGCCGCTGCCGTTCCCCACAACAGCTGCCCTCGCAGTCACCGGACCGCAGCTCTCTTCCATTGTTTACTGGGAGCTTCGGCGCCGCAGTCGTTTTCGCTCGGCTGTTGCCGCGTGTCGGGTTTCCCCTGAGGACGACTTGCGGGCTGCCTGAGAACTCCTCAGCGGTGGCAGTCCTGCCGCCTCGTGTCGCTCGTGCAGCTCTCTTTGTGGGGTCGGACCTTCCATCCACTTCTCTCCATAGTCGCCGCTCAGATTTAGACATTCGTCGTAGCGTTGTACCAACTTTGCAATGCCCTAGTCATAGAAGGCAGCCGCCTGTGCTTTTTTTTTATTTATTTATTCATTCATTTATTTATTTTCAGTGGATCCGTAGACAACATACATACTATGAATCAAGTCAAATTTGTACCACAAGAATTGAAGTAGTGTAAAAAAAAAGTTTTGCATCACCTCGATTACGTAAACTGTACAGGAAATGGGAATAAAGATCAACATAAACATCATTTCCACCCTTTTCATTGCTCATGAAAACCACACATTGCATGTTGTAGCACCATACAGCGAGACCTTCAGAGGTGGTGATCTAGATCGCTGTAGACACCGGTATCTGTAATACCCTGTAGGACGTGGCTTGCATTGATGCACACCTTTACTCGTCGTGGCATAATACCCACAAGTTCTTAAAGGCACTGTTCGTCCTATTTGTCCCACTCCTCAACAGCGATTAGGTGTGGGTCACTTAGAGTGGTTGGTGGGTCACGTCATCCATGAACAGCGCTTTTCGATCTACCCCAGACATGTTCAATAGGGTTCATGTCTGGAGAACATGCTGGCCACTCTATTCGAGCGATGTGGTTGTTCTGAAGGGAGTCATTCACAAGGTATCCACGATGGGGGTGCAAATTGTCATCCATGAAGACGAATGCCTCACCAATATGCTGCCGATAGTATTGGGGTAAGAGGGACACCATCCCACTCTGCATTGTTGCCAGATGTATCCAAGATGGTCGCGATGACGTCATCCAAGATGGCAGAGTGTAGATTTGGCAACAGCACATGTCGCCACCTAATATGGCGGGAAGTTTGAAGTCCCCTCCCCCAGAAAATGACAGGAAGTTCAAATTCTTTCAGGATAATGCAACACACCTCTACTAACGTCAGAAAAATGGCGGGAAAGAAAGGGCATTTGGGCTACCTCCAAAAACCCAAGTCATCCGACAGCCACCACTTCTTAGGGATTGGTGCGAAGTTTTAATTTTGGTGGTAAAGAAAGGTCACTTGCGCTGTCTCCACTAACCTAAGAAAATGGCGGGAACGAAAGGGCTGTTGGGTTAAGTCCACTAACCTGAGTCACCCAACCGCCACCTCTTCCTAGGGATTGGCAGGAAAAGGACTTGGCCTGCACTGGACATAAGTCTTTATGGTTTTGCATGCATCTGTCTTTATTTAAACAATTAGAGGCAGTACCACCATCCAGTGTGTTCGCCATGATGTCCGGACTCCAACTGACCTAGTACACAGTACCACTGCCAGACGGCGCTCTCATCCGTGACGTAATCCACGATGATGGTCCTGGATGGGGGAAATGGTTGCAAGCAATAGGAATCCTTAATCCAGTCATGTGTTAGATTTCAGCCAGTAGGATGGCAGTATCTGGTGACGCCATTGGAGGGGACATACGGCCAGCTCAGCAGCTCTGGGACCTCAGTCTTGCTCAGTCACTCAGCAGCAGCAGAAGAAGAAGAACCACGAAGCGTCAACCAGTCGCAATCCAACAAGACTATGCATAACAGGAGGAAACAGAAAAGTAAGTATCCCATATCACATCTTTCTCTCTGGTTAGCATTATTATTATTATTATTCGTTGTTTCCGTGCATTGGTCCATGTCTAATGCTTCCTTCTCTTTGTTCAGCAGTAGCCCTAGACATGTCCAGGCCAGCAGGGTCGAGCGCCAACATGCTAATCTCTGTCACGTCCGGACCTGTAGCAACCTCGGCTGCCATCTTGTGGAAACCAGCAGCGACCTCTAGACTTACGACAGCAACAACCTCCAGCCCGTATGAACCTGTAGCAACCACGTTGAATCCTGTAGCGCACATAGGCTACTTGCTGGAGCAGGACAAGGAGCTGCTGTTGTCTATCTCACTCATCGATTTGTGTGATGAGGACACGCGATCTGCCTCCCACACATCAAACGCTGCTGCCAGTGGTCCTAAACAACATCAAGATGGAGGACACCAACATACGACCCATCCCAGCTGAACGCCCCTGTGGTAGTCCAACCACAGAGTGCAGATGCTGTGGATAAGGAGGTATCGAGTGTACCCATGCTTTTCACTTCCACATACAATTTAACTCCCAGTGTAAATGTCGGTATATAAGCACTTCATGTCTGGGGCTTGCATGCAAGAATGGAAATTGAAAATGTGTCCAAGTGTGTTAAACTGCCAATTCCCGAGTTCGAATGGGATGATAATATGTCATGCAGAGCAGATGACTACAGAGTATTATCCAACTCGTTCTCATCCAGACATTTCCCTTATTGGTGTGACACTTTCTGTTACAACTTTGTATGATGACTGGGCATTATGTGTGAAATCGGGTGACAACTGTGTTTATCTAAGGCATATCTCAGTTATGAAGTTATACGATCTGGACACTGCACTACGTCTTGCATTGGAGAGACCGAATCGTTGGCTGCCTAGCATAGACTCTGCATACAATGATGTTGTAAATTCCCTACGTGTGCATGGTGTACATGTTGATGATCTGAAGCAGCACCTTTGTTTGCTCATGAACGCTGAACCTAAAGAGAAACAGATTAGATGTGTGTGTGAAAAACCTGCGTACTGTGAGGCATCTACTGGCTAGAGTGAAATACGCTCTTAATTTATTGCATGTCAAAAAGCTTTGTTTGGGAAATACTGTACAGGTGCGGAGGAGAAGATACATATGATATTCCTGAAATTCCACACCGTATGTATGCTATTTAAATAAATTAATAATTGATGTATATATATAACCTCAAACCGTGTCAGTGTTTTATTTCATACCTCTCTCATTATAGTCAAAGTATTACAATTATTAATACTTTTTCCATGCTATATCAGTTATTCACATAATGAATGATTAGTTACTCTTCATGGGTAAAATATATAGCTGCTTTCTCTGTGTAATCAATATACGCAGTCGGTTAAGTGAAGGCGCTATAGTGGCTACACATACTAGTTTTCTATATATTCAACTACCTGGAGTAGTCACTATCATGGCAGGGTGGGTGTAACACCCTCATCGCAAGGACTTTGTTGTCGGTGACTCGTCCGGTGAAGATGCAAAAGAAGACCTGAAGAACAACAAGAAGAACGGAATTCTCCTTCCTGATGTGGTCAAACGATATGATGGATATGGCCACTGACCCATGGTGGACGGCATTTTGTCACCACTAAATGTCGATATCAGCAGTGCAGTAGCAGAACTAAAAGTGCATAAAATAGGACCGGAAGCTCTGTATCACAGAAGGAAACGGTTTTGTCAAACTCACTGAGAAACTTAAACGTGTACCACGTCATTGAATTACATGAGTTAGAAATTTGGTGTGCTTATTACATTTTTACGTCATAAAATATAATTTTTAAACGGTGTTACATATCACTAGCACCCGCATTTCTGTGAAATACAAGTGCGATTGGAACCAGCTTTTATTCATTATTGTTCCTCATGATGTTTTCATTATTTTTTTCTTATTTTACAGGTCTAGATCCGTAGGACCAAATTGAGGAGCAAATCTTCAAGGTCATGGAACGTGTCAGTACATGAAATTACAATATCAAAGTAATCACAGATAAAATAAAGTTTTTATGAACCCAAAAAAAGACAAGCCGTAAGGTTATGTAAACGCAGTCAACAATATAACACAGGAATCAACTTAATTTTTCAGTTTACCCCTCGACAGAAGTGACTCGTGAGGAAACACTTCAGTTTGGATTTGCAAGTGCGTGGATTGCTCCTAAGATCTTTGAACTCTTGTGGTATCTTGCTCAAAATGGATGCAGCAGTATACAGCACACCTTTCTGCACAACAGACAAGGAAGTGCGATCCAAATGCAGATTGGGTTTCTGCCTAGTATTAACAGAGTGAAAGCTGCTAATTTTTGGGAATAAGCTGCTATTGTTAACAAGAACATGTAGTAAGAATATGTATAATGAGAGGTCAATGTCAGAATACCCAGACTAATGAACAGGGGTTGACAAGAGGTTCGCGAACTTACGCCACTGAATGCCCAAACCGCAAGATTCTGAGCCAAAAATATCGTTTGATAATGGGAACTACTACCCCAAATTATAATATCGTACATCATAAGCGAATGAAAGTAAACAAAGTAGACTACTTTTCGAATCGAACCATCACTTACTTCAGGTACCGTTGGAATAGTAAAAATGGCAGCATTAAGTCTTTTAACAAGATCTGAACGTGGGCTTCCTACAGCAGTTTACTATCCATCAGAACACCTGGAAATTTGAAATGTTCTATTTCACTAATCATATGCCCATTCACGAATTTAAAACGTCGGATTTTGTTCAACTTTGAGTTAGAAAATGTAAAAATTGACTCTTTGATATAGAGTTAGTTTATTTTCTAAAAGTCATGAACTTAGGTCACGAACAGTACTATTTGAAACAGAGCCAATGTTGCACGCAATATCGTTTACTACCAAGCTAGCGTCATCATCAAACAGAAATATTTTAGAATTACCTGTAATACTAGAGAGCATATCATCATTTATATAAGTAAGGAACAGGGTTGGCCCCAGCACTGATCCCTTGGGCACTCCCCCCCCTACCCCCCACCCACCACCCCACTTCTTTGGTCGTGGCCCACTCAGACCCCACATCATAACCATTCTTAACACTGTGTGTAATGACCATTTGCTATCTGCTGTCAAAGTAAGAGGTGAACCAACTGTGAGCTACTACCCTTATTCCACAATGGTCCAACTTTGGGAGCAAAATTTTGTGATCGATGCAATCAAAAACCTTCGTTAAATCAAAAAAGATGACGATCGTTCGAAACATTTTGTTTAATCCATACAGTACCTCACAGGCAAAAGAGAATATAGCATTTTCAATTGTTAAATCACTTCTAATACCGAACTGTACATCTGATAGCAAATAATGTGAAATAAAATGATAAAAAATTGTCAAATGGTTCTGAGCACTATGGGACTTAACTTCTGAGGTCACCAGTCCCCTAGAACTTAGAACTACTTAAACCTAACTAACCTAAGGACATCACACACATCCATGCTCGAGGTAGGATTCGAACCTGCGACCGTAGCAGTCCCGCGGTTCCGGCCGAATAAAATGATAATTTATCCTTATATACACAGGATTTTCAATAACTTTAGCAAACACTGATAGCATAGAAGTAGGTCGAAAATTGTCTACATTATGTCTTTCTCCATTTTTATAAAGCGGCTTTACTACTGAGTACTTAAATCGTTCAAGAAACTGACCATTCCTAAAGGAAAAATTACAAATGTGACTAAATACAGGGCTAACATGTGCAGCACAGAACTTTAATATTCTGCTAGACACTCCATCATAACCATGAGAGTCCTTAATCTTCAGTGATTTAATTACTGATTCAATCTCCCCCTTGTCGGTATCACAGAGGAGTATTTCAGACATCAGTCTCAGAAAGGCATTTTCCAACAGAGTTCTATGACTCCCTGTAGAAACTACGTTTTTACTTAGTTCACCAGCAATTCTCAGGAAATGATTGTTAAATACTGTACGTATATCTGACTTACCAGTAACAGAAATATTTTTACTACGATCTAACTTTATATCTTCGACCTACTGCTGACGAGACACTTCCTTCACAACTGACCACATGGTTTTAGGTTTATCCTACGAATTAGCTATTCTATTTGCATACCACAAACACTTTGCCTTCCTAATGACATTTTTAAGCATCTTACAGTACTGTTTGAAATGGGCTACTGTAGCTTGATTATGACTAATTCTAACATTTTGATACAATTCCCGCTTTGTTCTACATGATACCCTAATCCCACTAGTCAGCCACCCAGGCTGCCTTTTACTGATGGTACCCTGTTTAGAACGTTCTAATGGAAAACAACTCTTCAAGAGCTTGAGAAACGAGTTAAGGATAGCATCATATTCGTCATCTTTGTTATCGGCACTATGAACATCCTGCCACTCTTGTTCCTTAACAAGGTTTAGAAAACTCTCTATTGCCGTTGGATTATCTTTACTAAATTGTTCTAATTATTTATAAGATTTTTTTGAGAACAGAAAACATTTAGTGATAAAATTTGTGTATCATGGTCTGAAAGGCCATTCACCCTTTTACCAAAAGAATGCCCATAACGTAAAGAAGAATGAATAAAAATATTGGCTATGCCTGTGCTACGGTTCCCCTGCATCCTGGTTGGAAAAAAACACAGGCTGAATCAGATCTTATGAATTTAGGAGACCGTCTAATATTCTGTTTCCTTGCACAGTCACATACAAAATGAATGTTGAAGTCACCACATATTCACCACATATAACTAATATTTGGTACTTGCTACAAAGTGAACCAAGAAGCCCCTCTAGCTTGAGCAAAAATGCTCTGAAGTCGGAGTCAGGGGACCTACAAACGACAACAATGAGAAGTTTAGTTTTACTTCACTGAACTGCCCCTGTACGGTGCAGTGCTGTGATGAGCTTGTAGACTCAAATGGAACACTCTTTTTTACGTAGATGGCCACTCCCCCACTCCAAGAAGAACGTCTTGACAAATTGCCAGCTAGTCTGTATACTGGTAAAGATTACTGAAGTGGTTCTCCGATATACCAGTAATGTCAGAGTTAACATCTATAAGGAGTTCACTAACTTGTAATGTTGATGCATTAAGTTGTTCTAAAAGCGGTGCTGATATTCAAGGTAATAAAAGTGGGTTAAAAGCTGTGAGCTATCTGGGGAAGTTATCCTTGCATTACTGAGCAACTGTTTCACCAGGAATCCAGTCTAGTGTCCCAAACTGCCAGCCAGACTAACATTAATTATAATCTTTTAATAGTCATCTTACGACAACCAGTGAAATATATATATATATATATATATATATATATATATATATATATATATATATATAAAATTTAAATAAAAGGAAATAAATCAGCTTATACTTGGACATTTATTTTAACATTGATCATTGTTCTGTTAAAATTTCAGCATATTAAACTTGATTCATAACTTAACTGGTGCCTTATTTAGGATTGTGAAAATGTGAGTTTGTAACCTTATGGAACACATCAAATATGGAGCCAAGATTGGGAGACTGCATACAACACTGCATTCATAAAATAACACACGAAGAACGTTGAAACATATGCAAGAGGAAATTAACCACAACCAACCGATTCAATTTTCTCCCAAAGAAGTTACGGTGGTAGCGCAATCCATCTGTCATGAAATTACCACACACTGGTATACTAAATTCATACTAATTGTCTGTGAAGTATTCTCGAAAAGAATAGCCGAGGGCTACTTCGATGATTACACCACATGCTTCACGTGGTCAACTTGGTTTACAGAAAGAGTGTAACTCCACAGTAATTTTGATAATTAAAATAAATTACATCGAAACGCAATTTACGAAAGAAAAATCTCGAACTCGTTACTATCGTCATACTATTAACCTGACAATTATATAAGCACGTGGTACTGGTCTCACAAAGTACACTCCACGTGGGTTGAACATAAAGAGAAGTTGCTATATTGAAAAATATTGTCAAGACGAGACATTATAATATCACGCACATTCGCATTTAAGATTTATGATCTTAGAGTTACGGATCATCAACACGTGGTTCTACTTTGCTCACAAAGTAGTGACTAAGCAACTAGTGGAAGATATTCTGAACTTCACACTCGAATTACACTGCCTTGCAATTTAAGATAACATAAGATATTTTAGATCTAAACCTGAAACAAAGGTGATTAAATTTGCAGTTAGAAGAAATGCATTGTTCTACGGACTTAGCAGAGATGCGCTTAGCTGGAGATCTTACCACTTCGGACGCAGACAGGCAACTACAAATACATTTGCTCATTCATCCTTTCACACAGAAGGGAAGGGGGATGACAGTATCTTATCATATACTGTATATAAAAGAAAGCGCATATGAGACAGTGTGACATGAATTACATATAAACTGTGTTTTAAAGTGTAGTAGTGTGACAGATCGTTCTTGTTTATGTGTAAAAGTAACACATTCCACTGCTCAGTCTCCTCCCAGATAGAGTCAGAAACACCACAGTAAATTTAGAAGTGGGATTTATGCCGTAAATGACAACAGATTTAAGAAATGAACATGAAAGGAATCCAACAGTGACCTTTCTAACTTTATTTGTAATGCCACTTATATTTTGATGAAATATGTTAATTCGTTCTCTACTTGGATACCAGACCTTCTCTGAAGATGATTCCTTTGTTGGTTCAAATGGCTCTGAGCACTGTGCGACTTAACTTCTGAGGTCATCAGTCGCCTAGAACTTAGAACTAATTAAACCTAACCTAAGGACATCACACACATCCATGCCCGATGCAGGATTCGAACCTGCGACCGTAGCGGTCGCTCGGCTCCAGACTGCAGCGCCTAGAACCGCACGGCCACGCCGGCCGGCGATTCCTTCGTTAGAGGGACTTATTTTAAGCAGGAATACCTATCAGCTGACTTCAATCTAAAAACGGTGCAGCTCCAACTACTAAAGGAATTTTTCCATGAGTGACCCCACCACCGCCCACTACGCTGTCACCTATAAACTTTGTCAGCCTCCCAACCCCACACCCACTGAGATACAGGCCATGTCTAGTGAAACCCGATCTATTGACAGCTCAAATGGCACCACTACAATGTGAGTCACTCCCTCTGCCATCAGTGTCTTCTCGAGCCCCATGTTAACACGCCTAACAGTGGCATTAAGATGAGGCCGATCATGACGCTGAAGCAGCTGAACGAAGTGCACATTAGTGCCAAAAGTCTGAGTAACTATCTTTACCACGTCACCACTTGCATGATACTCCCTGTCCCTATCAAGACTGTTCCCCGCCCCACCAACAATCACTTCCTGATCCTCTTTCGTAAAATTCCTACATAACCTCCCTATGTTAACAGTCACCTGAGCCAACTCTGCACTAGGCTTCACAATGCTGGTGACCTGGTACTCACTCCCCAGCACTTCCTGCAACTGCTGGCCCACACCTCTGCCTTGCGAACGACCTAGCAGCAGAGTCTTCTTCTTTCTGTCACAATTTACAACTGACTTAGGCTCCCTAACTGCTGAGGTCTGCTGCATGTTTCCTACACCTGCAGCTACAGGAGGCTCCTCTCCACTCAACTCTGACAGTTGGTCAGATCTATTGCATGTACGCAAAGTGCAGCTGTCTAAATACCTCCTCCTCCTAGCTGCCTTCTTGCTACCTGCCAGTTCCCATTCCTCAGCACCCTTCACTCTCGTCAACCTATCTAATTCCTACTTTGCGTCTTGCAACTGCACGTGAAAGGCACAGATTTTACAATCCTGCTTCTCTGTCAATTTATTTCCGCTACAGATTCTGTATTTCCAGGAGAGGATCTCGCTAGAATGCCCACTAGCTTCCCCGCTGCATTCCCCCAATGAAAAGACATTGAACTGGTCTCACTACTCACAAACATACGACAAAGACCACACTTCTCATTCATGGTAAAATTTTAACAGTTACTGATAAAAGTAAACTTCTACGTTACCTAAGTTCAAGTACAACAGCAGAACTATTCAGAGAACTAACAATAGCTATGTCGAAATTCTCTCTGTACTAAGAAAGTAACTGCTTTTATTAATACGACTAAACCACAACTAATACCAATATCACCAAAACTTCACACAATTTATCTAAAACCAAAAATATAAGCGACTACTGGAACACTCAACGAAATTAAGCAGAGTGAACGAAAATTTTACTGAAAACAATAAGTAATGTCAACTGAAAACTGGCGTACGAAATTTGATAAATGGCTTCAACGCAGGAACAATTCTAGAAAAACACAGATCACGAAAATTTCCTAAAGTTTAGTAAAAGGCTATTTCGGGGGACACAGCACCTGACACCGCTGGAAACTATTAAATTTAATAACTGAATATCAGTGCACAAACAACTTTGCCAGAACTTAAGCTTTAGAACCACTACAGCAGCAACCACACGCCGCAAAATGTAAACACATTTCTGAAACCTCGATGAACGACTTAAGCACACGAATTACAGGGAACTCGAATCAGTAACACAGGAAA
Organism: Schistocerca piceifrons; assembly: GCF_021461385.2. Lineage (NCBI taxonomy): Eukaryota > Metazoa > Arthropoda > Insecta > Orthoptera > Acrididae > Schistocerca > Schistocerca piceifrons. Next base: position 553,751,462 of record NC_060143.1, read on the forward strand.
AAACGATTGGCATGAATGAAAATCCACTTCTAAGTTACTTTTACAACAAACATTAACACCAGTAAACTGAAGTCTACAACTTTATAACATATTGGCGAGCGGTTTGAACAGCAGTCCAGCACATGTGACATCACACGAAAGATCCTGTATACCAAAAACGTTCGACAAGTTAGAGTTCAGTTAAGCTGAAATGATACCCGACCCGCACGATCGTGACAGAGCTTTTCCCGTTAGATTTTTAGTGAAAGAATTTTTGTAATATTTCTCTAATTGACTAATAGGTCTGATCAAATGCATCCGGACACTTGAATGCAACGCGGAACTGGCGACTAAATGTCACGAGAGGGCGACTGGCCGGTATAAAAACACGCGAAGAGCACTGCGTCGTTGGCAGAGAAACATTAACAGCACAATGTATCCGTTAGGAGAATTCGGTGACTTCGTTCGTGGACTAGTAATTGGGTGTCACCTGGGTGTCACCCCATGAACCATGGACATTGCCGTTGGTGGGGAGATTTGCGTGCCTCAGCGATACAGATAGCCGTACCGTAGGTGCAACCACAATGGAGGGGTATCTGTTGAGAGGCCAGACAAACGTGTGGTTCCTGAAGAGGGGCAGCAGCCTTTTCAGTAGTTGCAAGGGCAACAGTCTGGATGATTGACTGTCTGGCCTTGTAACAATAACCAAAACGGCCTTGCTGTGCTGGTACTGCGAGCGGCTGAAAGCAAGGGGAAACTACAGCCGTAATTTTTCCCGAGGGCATGCAGCTTTACTGTATGATTACATGATGATGGCGTCCTCTTGGGTAAAATATTCCGGAGGTAAAATAGTCCCCCATTCGGATCTCCGGGCGGGGACTACTCAAGAGGATGTCGTTATCAGGAGAAAGAAAACTGGCGTCCTACGGATCGGAGCGTGGAATGTAAGATCCCTTAATCGGGCAGGTAGGTTAGAAAATTTAAAAAGGGAAATGGATAGGTTAAAGTTAGATATAGTGGGAATTAGTGAAGTTCGGTGGCAGGAGGAACAAGACTTCTGGTCAGGTGACTACAGGGTTATAAACACAAAATCAAATAGGGGTAATGCAGGAGTAGGTTTAATAATGAATAGGAAAATAGGAGTGCGGGTAAGCTACTACAAACAGCATAGTGAACGCATTATTGTGGCCAAGATAGTTACGAAGCCCACACCTACTACAGTAGTACAAGTTTATATGCCAACTAGCTCTGCAGATGACGAAGAAATTGAAGAAATGTATGATGAAATAAAAGAAATTATTCAGATTGTGAAGGGAGACGAAAATTTAATAGTCATGGGTGACTGGAATTCGAGTGTAGGAAAAGGGAGAGAAGGAAACATAGTAGGTGAATATGGATTGGGGGACAGAAATGAAAGAGGAAGCCGCCTGGTAGAATTTTGCACAGAGCACAACATAATCATAACTAACACTTGGTTTAAGAATCATGAAAGAAGGTTGTATACATGGAAGAACCCTGGAGATACTAAAAGGTATCAGATAGATTATATAATGGTAAGACAGAGATTTTGGAACCAGGTTTTAAATTGTAAGACATTTCCAGGGGCAGATGTGGACTCTGACCACAATCTATTGGTTATGACCTGTAGATTAAAACTGAAGAAACTGCAAAAAGGTGGGAATTTAAGGAGATGGGACCTGGATAAACTAAAAGAATGAGAGGTTGTACAGAGATTCAGGGAGAGCATAAGGGAGCAATTGACAGGAATGGGGGAAATAAATACAGTAGAAGAAGAATGGGTAGCTTTGAGGGATGAAGTAGTGAAGGCAGCAGAGGATCAAGTAGGTAAAAAGACGAGGGCTAGTAGAAATCCTTGGGTAACAGAAGAAATACTGAATTTAATTGATGAAAGGAGAAAATATAAAAATGCAGTAAGTGAAACAGGCAAAAAGGAATACAAATGTCTCAAAAATGAGATCGACAGGAAGTGCAAAATGGCTAAGCAGGGATGGCTAGAGGACAAATGTAAGGATGTAGAGGCCTATCTCACTAGGGCTAAGATAGATACCGCCTACAGGAAAATTAAAGAGACCTTTGGAGATAACAGAACCACTTGTATGAATATCAAGAGCTCAGATGGCAACCCAGTTCTAAGCAAAGAAGGGAAAGCAGAAAGATGGAAGGAGTATATAGAGGGTCTATACAAGGGCGATGTACTTGAGGACAATATTATGGAAATGGAAGAGGATGTAGATGAAGATGAAATGGGAGATACGATACTGCGTGAAGAGTTCGACAGAGCACTGAAAGACCTGAGTCGAAACAAGGCCCCCGGAGTAGACAATATTCCATTGGAACTACTGACGGCCGTGGGAGAGCCAGTCCTGACAAAACTCTACCATCTGGTGAGCAAGATGTATGAAACAGGCGAAATACCCTCAGACTTCAAGAAGAATATAATAATTCCAATCCCAAAGAAAGCAGGTGTTGACAGATGTGAAAATTACCGAACTATCAGCTTAATAAGTCACAGCTGCAAAATACTAACACGAATTCTTTACAGACGAATGGAAAAACTAGTAGAAGCCAACCTCGGGGAAGATCAGTTTGGATTCCGTAGAAACACTGGAACACGTGAGGCAATACTAACCTTACGACTTATCTTAGAACAAAGATTAAGGAAAGGCAAACCTACGTTTCTAGCATTTGTAGACTTAGAGAAAGCTTTTGACAATGTTGACTGGAATACTCTCTTTCAAATTCTGAAGGTGGCAGGGGTAAAATACAGGGAGCGAAAGGCTATTTACAATTTGTACAGAAACCAGATGGCAGTTATAAGAGTCGAGGGACATGAAAGGGAATCAGTGGTTGGGAAGGGAGTAAGACAGGGTTGTAGCCTCTCGCCGATGTTGTTCAATCTGTATATTGAGCAAGCAGTAAAGGAAACAAAAGAAAAATTCTGTGTAGGTATTAAAATTCATGGAGAAGAAATACAAACTTTGAGGTTCGCCGATGACATTGTAATTCTGTCAGAGACAGCAAAGGACTTGGAAGAGCAGTTGAATGGAATGGACAGTGTCTTGAAAGGAGGATATAAGATGAACATCAACAAAAGCAAAACAAGGATAATGGAATGTAGTCTAATTAAGTCGGGTGATGCTGAGGGAATTAGATTAGGAAATGAGGCACTTAAAGTAGTAAAGGAGTTTTGCTATTTAAGGAGCAAAATAACTGATGATGGTCGAAGTAGAGAGGATATAAAATGTGGGCTGGCAATGGCAAGGAAAGCGTTTCTGAAGAAGAGAAATTTGTTAACATCCAGTATTGATTTAAGTGTCAGGAAGTCATTTCTGAAAGTATTCGTATGGAGTGTAGCCATGTATGGAAGTGAAACATGGACGATAAATAGTTTGGACAAGAAGAGAATAGAAGCTTTCGAAATGTGGTGCTACAGAAGAATGCTGAAGATTAGATGGGTAGATCACATAACTAATGAGGAAGTATTGAATAGGATTGGGGAGAAGAGAAGTTTGTGGCACAACTTGACCAGAAGAAGGGATCGGTTGGTAGGACATGTTCTGAGGCATCAAGGGATCACCAATTTAGTATTGGAGGGCAGCGTGGAGGGTAAAAATCGTAGAGGGAGACCAAGAGATGAATACACTAATCAGACTCAAAAGGATGTAGGTTGCAGTAGGTACTGGGAGATGAAAAAGCTTGCACAGGATAGAGTAGCATGGAGAGCTGCATCAAACCAGTCTCAGGACTGAAGACCACAACAACAACTAAGTAGCAAATCCATCAGCGAAATTTGAGCCCTTCTAAAGCTGCCTAAACTTTTTGGTGAATTGTTTGTGAAGTGGAAACTAGACCGAACAAGCGCAACTAAAAGAAGAGTAGGCAGACCTTGTGAATTGACGGACAGAGACACTCGAGCGCTGTAGAAGGTAGTTGTAAAAATAAATAAATAAATAAATGCAGCGGAAGGAATCACTTGCGAGTTCTAATGTGATATTAGAAGCCCAACTAGCACAGCGGCTGTGCGTAAGCAGTTACAGAGAGTGTGGTCTCGTGGTCGAGCAGCTCCCCATGAACCACAAATTTCCGTAGTGAGTGCTAAGGACGCTGCAAGTAGTGTGGAGAGGGGCCTCACTGGATGGATGCTGGACAGCTTGGAAGCAGTAGTCTGGTGTGAGGAATCACACTACGCCGTGTGTCAGTCCGATAGAACGGATTTGGTTTGGTGACTAGTTGGAAAAAGTTACCTGCGGTCATGGCTGATGGCGAAAGTGAAGTACAGAGCAGGTAGGGTTACGGTACGGGGTCATTTTTCTAGATCGGGGAGTGATCCACTTTGCGCTTAGGAAAACATTAAATGCGGAAGTATATTAGCACGTTTTCGTTATTATGTGTTGTTTATGGTGCAGGAACAATTCAGACGCAATGATTGCTTGTATGTGGATGAGAATGCACCCTGTGATAAAACAACTTCTGTGAGGCTCAGATTCCCGATTTGAACCCTTTTAGATGGGTAAAGCTGTCGACTTCGCTTGACACCCTATGTAACTAACTTCCAACATTATTACCTTCTTTGATTTCGACTCTTGAGATAGAACGGGCTTACGTTCCTCTAGAGACATTACGGCAGCTCGTCGAATGAGTCCCCAGAAGAGATGAAAGGTGAACGATGGATGATTCCATATTAATGTCAACTAATACGTGTCTAATAATTTTTTCATAATGCGGTTCCACAGGCATAATAAATTTCTTTAAAGTCAGTACCGCCATTAGACTGTGGTTTATTTACAGTGTTACATTTACACTTACACAATCATGATTTCGGCTTGAAAGTGCCATTATCAAGTGTTTTATGAAAGAAGATTGGACAATAGCAGTGAAATACATAACAAGTGATATAACCGTATAAGAATCCATATTTACAATGCTTACTTACAAGTGTTATACATTGCCTAAGATGGCATACTGTTAGACACATTGTCTAGGAGTCTATATTTCTGGCAGAGCCTACTGCTTTGTTTCATCACTGACAAGGGGAGCCACGACGTTTGGAACGCGGATTTACTGCAAACTTCGTACACTCGTAGTTCTCCATAAGGACAACAAAATGTGTAAGCAGTACCGCGTACTTCTCAAGCGTTATTGAGAAAATCGCAAAAGAATTTCGGTCGTCAAATATATACCTGCGCGTGGTCATTTTTAGCACGAAGGGCAGCAGCCGTGTGGTTAGCGTTCAAGCCCCGTAATCACTGTAGCGATGGATCGAGTCCCGTTCGTCAATTTCTTTTTTTAATTTCAACACAGTCATTTTCTTTACTATTTATATTACAATTGATATAATGGGAAAAATAGGTGTAATCGAATGAACATTTATTAAATTTACAATGTTACAATGTCGCTCCTTCGTGGTAAATATGGCCACTCGCAGGTATATATTTGACGACCGAAATTATTTTGCGATTTTCTCAATAACGGTTGAGAAGTACGCGCTACTGCTTACACATTTTGTTGTCCTCATGGAGTACTACGAGTGTACGAAGTTTGCAGTAAATCCGCGTTCCAAACGTCGTGGTCTCACATTGTGAGTATACCATCTTGACTGAATGACAGCTGGCTAAGTGTCAAATTGTCTTGGTCAAAGAAATTCCTGCTATAAGCAGGTGACTTTTTCTTTTAATCTTTGGACCCAGTGTCCGGTAGGACAGGAAGGGTTACGAGCAATTTATTTTCTTTGGTATTTGTTACATCTTTGCAGTACCTGCTTATCTTAGTATACAATGAAGTTGTCTGCCCATAAACATAAACAGCAACAAACCTCTCGATAATATTCGCAGCATCCATAAATATAACAGTCCAGCTTATCATTGACCTTGTTTAAATTACATTTTAGTAGGTAGATATACAGCTTTGTACGTGAAATTAACACATGGCCAACTTTAAGTTGTGTGTATACCGTTAATCGGGCAGTGAAGTAGATGTAAATGTGAAGAATAAATCGATAGAAATGTTAAAGGATGAGGTGTGGAAACGCGATGAATTAAAGTGCAAGGTTGCAGAGACCGTGGCTCGGAATCTGGCGTGAGGCGAGGCCAGGCTCCCGTTGCCAGCTGGCGATATTTAATACCTCATCTGCAGCACAGCACACAGAGGCCGGAGTTCCGGTCGTCGTGGGGGTGGTAGGAGTGGGGGTGTGGGGAGCAAGCTCCGGGCCAGCAGGGCAAGAAAAGCGCGGCGCGGGGCGAGCTACCCAGAGGGCAACATTTTTGGCAAGCGGCCGCCGGCGCCGGAGGAAGGCATGCGTCTCTGGCGCTGCCCGGCCACGCCCCCTCACGCACACACCGCGCACGCACACGAGCGAGCAGAGGCAATCCGGCCGCTGCGTGCGTGTACGTACGCGTCTGTGAGGCACGCTCGTGTTGTGTTCCCGGCGTGCCAGTGGGCATGTGCGTTCGCTGGCAGCGGGTCTGATCCGGCGGCGCTAGCTGACCCCCGCGACCCCCTCGCCACCGACACTAAATCTCTCTCCTCCACCCCTCGGCGACCGACCCGCTGCAGCAGGGGCGGCGCGGTCCAGACATCTCAGCCTCGGACTACTTACTAACGCGGGCGAAACTGGGCCAAGCGAGCATCCCTACACGCCCCCAGTCGATTCATTCCCCCGTCCATTCCGTCAGCCCCTCGCCGGATTTCCACCCCCGCTCCACGCCGCCCACTAGGAGCCACCCTCTTTCTTATTCGCCCATTCCAATGAGCGAAATATCCGATCTACGCAGCCCGAGAGAAGGGATAAAAGTCGCCGGCGGAAGAGGTCGGTAGCGTGGGTGGCGGTCTGGCCACATCCATCCTGTGTGATGTTGGGGGAGGAGATGGGTGGAGTGGGGTGGAGGGGGGTTGCGGCGGCAACAAAAATTCGGAAACCATAAATACGACTGCGCGGCGATGGCCGGCGGCTATTAGGTGGCGCCATATACACGTGTGTAATGGCACGTGCTAAGCTGAGGAGCCCAGAGCCGGCAGCGGCTTAACGGCCCGTCGCGTCTGCAGCCCGCATCCTGCGGACGCTGAGCAAGTTGCTCGCTCACTCACCGCTGTCCGCCAAGTTGGCTCCGGCCGCGCCGAGATGCGACCCCGTATATAACATCTAGAGCCGCCCGCCCACGTCTGACCGCTGCACAGGCGGCGGCAGAACACGCCGGCAGCGGGTGCTTGTCAATGCCCATCACGCCGAGTGACCACTTGTCGACTACTAGCCGGTACTTAAATGTGCCTTGGCTATTATTCTCTACCATTGACATCGAATTGGCAGGTAGACAAGAGATAAAATGCAGGGTGATCATAAAATCTCGATACCTTTACCAGGAATAATAGATACATTCCTTTAGAATGGTGCTGCTCGGTGTGGGATCCTTACCAAATGGGACTGACAGAGTACATCGAAAAAGTTCAAAGAAAGGCAGCACGTTTTGTATTATCGCGAAATATGGGAGAGAGTGTCAGAAATGATACAGGATTTGGGCTGGACATCGTTAAAAGAAAGGCGATTTTCGTTGCGACGGAATCTTCTCACGTAATTCCAATCACCAACTTTCTGCCCCAAATGCGAAAATATTTTGTCGACACCTACCAACATAGGGTGGAACGATCACCACGATAAAATAAGGGAAATCAGAGCTCGTCCGGAAAGATATAGGTGTTCATTTTTTCCGCGCGCTATAAGAGGTTGGAATAATAGACAATTGTGAAGGTGTTTTGATGAACCCTCTGCCAGGCACTTAAATGTGATTTGCAGAGTATCCATTTACATGTAGATGTAGATGCACAGGGTGATCAAAAAGTCAGTATAAATTTGAAAACTTAATAAACCACGGAATAATGTAGATAGAGAAATAAAAATTGACACACATAATTGTAATGACATGGGGTTTTATAAGAACCAAAAAAAAAAAACACCCTATATAGCTAGACGCGTGAAAGATCTCTTGCGCGCGTCGATTGGTGATGATCGCGTACTCAGCCGCCACTTTTCGTCATACTTGGCCTCCAAGGTCCCCAGACCTCAGTCCGTGCGATTATTGGCTTTGGGGTTACCCGAAGTCGCAAGTGTATCGTGATGGACCGACATCTCTAGGGATGCTGAAAAACAACATCCGACGTTAATGCCTCACCATAACTCCGGACATGCTTTACAGTGCTGTTCACAACATTATTCCTCGACTGCAGCTATTGTTGAGGAATGAAGGTGGACATATTGAGCATTTCCTGTACAGAACATTATCTTTGCTTTGTCTTACTTTGTTAAGCTAATTATTGCTATTCTGATCAGATGAAGCGCCATCTGTGGACATTTTTTGAACGTTTGTATTTTTTGGTTCTAATAAGACCCCATGTCATTCCAAGTATGTGTGTCAATTTGTACCTCTCTATCTACATTATTCCGTGATTTATTCAGTTTTCAAATTTATACTGACTTTTTGATCACCCAGTAGATTTACATAATTCGCATTTATGTCTTTTATTTATCTTCGAAAATGGACACAAACAGTCTCGATCGCAGAAACGTTTGTTTTGATGGTAACCGGTCTCCGTTAGTTTCTGACCATCCTCAGACCCTCACACTGAAATACACTGAAGCGCCAAAGAAACTGGTATAGGTATGCGTATTCAAATACACAGATATTTAAACAGCCAGAATACGGCACTGCGGTCGGGAACGCCTACATAAGGAAACAAGTGTCTGGCGCAGTCGTTAGATCGGTTACTGCTGCTGCCATGGCAAGTTATCAAGATTTAAGTGGATATGAACGTGGTCTTATAGTCGGCGCACGAGCGATGGGACACAACATCTCCGAGACAGCGATGAACTGGCGATTCTCCCGTACGACCATTTCACGAGTGTACCGTGAATGTCAGGAATCCGGTAAAACATCAAATCTCAGATATCGCTGCGGCTGTAAAAGGATCCTGCAAGAACGGGACCGACGACGAGTGAAGAGAATCGTTCACCGCGACAGAAGTGCAACAATTCCACAAACTGCTCCACATTTCAGTGCTGGGCCATCAGCAAGTGTCAGCGTGTGAACCACTCAACGAAACGTCATCGATATGAGCTGTCGGAGCAGAAGGCCGACTCGTGTATCCTTGACGACTGCACGACACAAAAACTTTAATCCTCTCCTCGGCCCGTCAACACCGACATTCGACTGGTGACGACTATATACGTGTTGTATTGTCGGACGAGTCTAGTTTCAAAATGTGTCGACGTGTACGGGGATGGAGACGTGTACGGGGATCGAGACATCTTCAAAAAATCCATGGATCCTGCATGTCAGCAGGGGACCATTCAAGATGGTGGACGATCTAGAATAGTGTGGGGCGTGTGCAGTTGGAGTGATATGGGACCTCTAATAAGTCTAGATTCGAATCTGCTTGGTGACACGTACGTAAGCATCCTGTCTGATCACCTGCGTCCGTTCATGTCCATTGTGCATTCCGACGGACTTGGGCAGTTCCAGCAGGACAATGCGACAGCCCACACGTCCAGAACTGCTACAGAGTGGCTCCAGGAACACTTTTCTGGGTTTAAACACATCCACTGGCCACCAAACTCCGCAGACATGAACATCATTAAGGATATGTAGGATGCCTTGCAACGTGCTGTTCAGAAAAGACCTCCACTTTCTCGTACTCTAACGGGTTTATGTACGGCTCTGCAAGATTAATGTTGTGAATTCCCTCCAGCACTACTTCAGAAATTAGTCGAGTCCATGCCACGTCGTGCTGCTACACTTGTGTGTGCTCGCGGGGGCCCTACACGGTAGTAGGCAGGTGTACCAGATTTTTAGGCTCTTCAGTGTATGAACATAGAATGGATTCAGAGGAATGTCTGATAATTGTAGTAATACGTAAAATGCATCATATGTAATAAATAGTAAAAGAAGAAATTATAACCATGATGGCAAGCGATGGCGATGAATGAAGCGGGTGTTGTAACTGCACGAACGTCAACTGCTAAGGGGAGCAATGCTCCGCGCACTGCATAAACAATTACGTCAGCGATAGCCAATCAGGTAAACAAGACGTATAACAGTTATCACAATAATGCATATACAGAGTGGTTACACGAAAGCTAATGACAAATCGATAAATAGATACGTTATATGAAGTAACTGCTATAAACAGCATTTCGTGAATACATGACAAATATATACAGGGTTATTACAAATGATTGAAGCGATTTCACAGCTCTACAATAACTTTATTATTTGAGATATTTTCACAATGCTTTGCACACACATACAAAAACTCAAAAAGTTTCTTTAGGCATTCACAAATGTTCGATATGTGCCCCTTTAGTGATTCGGCAGACATCAAGCCGATAATCAAGTTCCTCCCACACTCGGCGCAGCATGTCCCCATCAATGAGTTCGAAAGCATCGTTGATGCGAGCTCGCAGTTCTGGCACGTTTCTTGGTAGAGGAGGTTTAAACACTGAATCTTTCACATAACCCCACAGAAAGAAATCGCATGGGGTTAAGTCGGGAGAGCGTGGAGGCCATGACATGAATTGCTGACCATGATCTCCACCACGACCGATCCATCGGTTTTCCAATCTCCTGTTTAAGAAATGCCGAACATCATGAGGGAAGTGCGGTGGAGCACCATCCTGTTGAAAATAGCTCCATTCTTGCTTTATTCGTCGACTTCCGCGGGCTACGCGTGAAACTTGACCGCACGTGTTCAACCGTTTCTTCGCTCACTGCAGGCCGACCCGTTGATTTCCCCTTACAGAGGCATCCAGAAGCTTTAAACTGCGCATACCACCGCCGAATGGAGTTAGCAGTTGGTGGATCTTTGTTGAACTTCGTCCTGAAGTGTCGTTGCACTGTTATGACTGACTGATGTGAGTGCATTTCAAGCACGACTTACGCTTTCTCGGCTCCTGTCGCCATTTTGTCTCACTGCGCTCTCGAGCGCTCTGGCGGCAGAAACCTGAAGTGCGGCTTCAGCCGAACAAAACTTTATGAGTTTTTCTACGTATCTGTAGTGTGTCGTGACCATATGTCAATGAATGGAGCTACAGTGAATTTATGAAATCGCTTCAATCATTTGTAATAGCCCTGTATATAGAAGAGGTAACCAGTCATAATCAAGTACAGAACACTGATCGCCATCTGTATGGATTTATCGCAATCTCTTAGAATATATGCCAGCAAAGATAATGGTCAAGCGTCTGTTTCTGTTCATTTTTAAAGTTCTTTTAATCAAACCGCTGCTCGCTACGAGAAATGTTCTAAAAATTATTTATTTATCTATGTATAGATTTCGTACCACTTCAACTTTGACATGAACTACATTTCAGTAGATTGATCACATCATAGAAGAATACATTTTAAAGTATATCTTGCAAAATAATCCATGTTGCGTCTTGCATCGAAGCTCGCAGGCTGCTCTCTGTTTTGCTCGCCTTGACGTTATATACCACGAAGCGAAGAAATCTCAGGTAGATTTCACGTTCCTTGACTTCCAGAGGGCTTTCGATACAATTTCGCTCTGCCCCCTAACGAGCAAAGTACGAGATCATGGGATATCAGTCCAGCTATGTCGTTGAATTGAAAAGTTTCTAGCAAACAGAACACAGCGTATCGATCTATTACTTCATACCTACAAATGATCTAGTGGGTAACATCGGAAGTTCCATATGGCTTTTCGCGGATGATGCATCGTAGTGAAATGCAGAAAGATATGCAGAGGATCCATGCCTCGTACAGGGTGTGGCAGCTAACCCTCAACATAAACAACTGTAACGTATTGAGAAAAGGTAGCCAGAAAGACCATTTACTGTATGGTTACAAAACTGGAGAGCAATCATTGCAAGCAGTTACTTCCACAAAATATCTAGGACTATGCGTACGAAGTGACCAATTGCAAAGACCACATAAAATTAATCACGAGTAACTCAGATGCCAGACTGAGATTCATGGGAAGAAACCTCAGCCCATCAACAAACGAAGTAGCTTACAAAACACTCGTTCCTTCAGTGCTTCAATATTGCTCGTCAGTATGCGATCCGTACCAGAGTGGACTGATAGACGAAACAGAGAAGAGGAAAAAAGAGGAAATGGGGAACCAAACGCCACTTTTGGATGGTGTTATTTAAACACACAACATTAGCAGACGTCGTACCTAACACCCAGTTGAGAAAACTTCCAATCAAATACGAAAATAATTCAACTTGATCATTTTAGACTTCTTTTCCAGAGGGGGAATCACATCAAATTTGAATTAATTCAATAAATTGGTTAAATTAACTTTCTGCGAGGTCAGAAGCTGAGAGAGACAAAAACTAAGTCAATTGCATACCATCAGTTTCATATCCATTCTGTGGCTTCTCAAAAGTTGACATTTGTGGTTCTGTCTCTGCTGTTGCCTCTAAATATCGGTAACTGATTCACTTCGAACTCCAGTTATTCCAGTATTCTCAGCAAACGCACTCATGAAGAAAAATCAGTCTTCTTGTTTTAAAATTAGATTCAATCGCAAATAACTTACTTCTACATAAATGTGCGCTTCACCTTTCTTGACAGAAAAATAAATCATTTGTCACATTCATTGATATTGTAGGTTATAAACCAAACCCACATTAATTTGAGACATTTATTTAGTAGACTTACAGTCGGAAGTAAGAGGGCTACCCCAAAAACAAACAATAAACATCGAACTCTCCAAATCAGTTACCCTTTGAAATATGGCATCCCGACTATTACACAAGTTGAAAATATGGTCAATATTTTTTTTATAAACTTAAATTTGCCATATTTCGTGACAGTACCTTTTCCATTAGACGTTTGCAAGCAAATATAAGTCTTGGCTTCAGTTATCTAAGTATGATTCCACAATGCATCGTTGTCGGCTGCAGAAAATGACGTGGTTCAGCGTGTTTCTCTCATTTTGGTGTTTCAAATACAGTCTCTTCAAATGTAGTTTGTTCTTTTTAGTTAATACAAAAATAATACTAACATAATTCAAAATTATTTATGACGGCGACCTTCACATTGTTCTTCCGTCAACACACACCAAGAGTTAGCTTCCGACTCGGACTGACTATAGTCAAAGACTACTCCAACGTCAAAGATATTTTACACAATCAGTTTCTTTGCTATTCTTCGATACATTTTCTAATAATAATCAATATGCTTTTACTCTCAAAAACAGAAGTAAATTAACATATAATAAGACAAATTATAATAAATCCCGACAAAAATATAAGAAAACATTTTCAATTCAGTATCGACAAATACGGTAAAAAAATAACATCTCTACATCCATTACAACTGCTCCCCAGGGGTTTTGTTGTTATGGACATATACAACAAAATCCCGACAACACTCAGTGATGGATCTGTATTACACAATTAGTACATTAATGATGCAGTCTCATAACCTCTTCCAAATTTGGACTCTTTGAATCTGTGGACTTGTTACTGGCTGTTGTTGCAATGATACTACCCCATCAATCCCATACACAAAAATTTCAAGTAAAGAAATTATTTAACATGACAAATATACATGGTATAAAACATACATGAGAAATATTCTAACATACAGCATACAGATTGAAAATAATAGAAAGGTAAAACTCATTTCCTAGAATAAGATTTAATTAATTTTTTTTATATTAATGTTAATTTCATTATGCTTACATATTGTAACAGTAAAAATGATACTGGACATATATAGTGTAATGTGTTTTTCTCTATATTTGCCTTATATATATATATATATATATATATATATATATATATATTTTAACTTCTGATTTTTTTATATTTTTTTATTAGTCATGGTTTTTTTGTATATTTTTTTTGCTTATGATTTTCTTTTTAAATTTTTTTTACTCATGTTTTTTTATTTTGTTTTCTTTTTTTTCCTTATGATTTTCTTCTTTTAGTACAGCTATAGATACATCAGTATTATCTAAATTTTTTGCAATTATTTATGTACACTTTCCTCTCTACTACAATATTATTACAAGTCACATTTTTAAGAAGAGTACTTTTGCTCCCCACAACATCAGTATAAACAACAATAAACTGCTCATATACCATGAGGCTTTATCTAAAATTGGTTTTGAAACTTATACCTTTGCATGCATGTCCTCACATGCATGCCTTCACCCACAGGAAGACTTGGCTTCCAAAATTAGAAAAATTCAGAAATGCTCACTAGGGAGACTTTTTTTTGTAAAAAAGTAAAATATAAATCTTTCTCTCATTTTTTGTTAAATCAGTGTTTTTTCATCAGTTTCAATTAACATGTGACTTCAAATTATTAATTTATACATGCAAATATACATACTTGGGTGTACAGGCAGTTTTGTTCTAACAAGCATATTCCAGTGGAGGACTTTTGTTTTAGATGATAATAGGTTATTTAAATTTTGAAATTATGATTTCTGTCCATACAGTTTTAAAGAGACAACATTCCTGAGACCAAATAATTTCTTTGACTTAGGATACACCAAACGATAAGCATTAGGGTGTGGATTTTCTGTGACTTTTCTCATGCTTGAGCAACATTCTGCTTGCAAATACTATGGTACAATGTATCTTAACTCCATTCTCTACTCTTTCTTGAAATAACTCTGCTCCAAGCCCATAATTACTGCTATCAGTGTTCAAACAAAATGGTAAATTAAAATCAGGTCTGTGTAATAAGTGTTGCTTCCTCAACTCTTGCTTAATTTTATCAAACTCTTCCTGACAACTTTTATCCCAAAACCAAACAGTGTTTTTCTTAAGTAACTGACTTAAACATGGTGCATTCAGACTCTGATCAGTTATATGTTTTTGGTAATAACCGCATAACCCAAAGAACGACTTTAATTGTTTTTTAGTCTTAGGAATAGGAATTTCTGAAATTGCTTTAATTTTTTCTGGATCTGCCAAAATTCCCTTGTCTGTGACAACATGACCCAAAAATTTTAATTCAGAAACTGCAAATTTACATTTCTCTAATTTCAATGTCATCCCCCCTTTTCTAAGTTTTTCACAAACTGACTTCAAAATCAAAAAATGTTCCTCCCAATTTTTCCCTGTAACCAAAATGTCATCTACATAGATTATCAGTTTAGACGCAAGTTCTTGCCCCAGTACATGATCCAAAGCTCTTACAAATTCGGAAACAGAAGAATTTAACCCAAATGGCACAACACAATATTGGTAACGCTTACCATTGTACAAGAAAGCAGTATATTTTCTAGAATTAACCGAAAGTGATACTTGATGAAAACCCGAAGTTAGATCCAGACTTGACATATATTTTATATCTGTAAATTTATAGAGTAACTCATCAATATTTTCTGGATGGTCTGTCTGTCTGAACAAAATTTTGTTTAAGTGTCTAGAGTCCAAAACCAATCTTACTCCACCATCTTTTTTCGAAACTACTACTAGAGGATTATTATATGCACTGATACTCCTTTCTATTATATTACATCCTTCCATCTTTTTCAGCTCTTTCTCAACACCAGGTCTTTTTGATATTGCAATAGTGTATGGTTTTATGAAAAATGGTTCATGAGGTTTTACCTGAAGCTCACACTGGTAACCATTTACCCTACCAGGTATGTCACTAAAACATCACTATATTCCCACAGCAGATTTTCTAACTGTAGTTTTTGCTCCCCAGATAAATTTTGTGTTTCTGAAATTTTCAAATTTACTAAATTCCCAAATTCAACTTCATCAGTATCAAATCTATGAATTTCAATATTCTCCAATCTATTTTCTTTTAGTAAATTAATACTGTCAAAATTTCCATTACTCTGATCACCAAGTGTGATCACAAAGTTTGTCTGAATGTATTCCCTTTCACTAGTTTCTATCAAAAGTTTTCTTCCAACCCAATCAAATGCTGTATTTACTTTTACTATCCAATTCATACCCAAAAGAAAATCCTCATTAAATTCCTGAATTACAAAACATCCATGTGTGAACAACTTGCCTTCAATTAAAAATGTCACTAAAGCCTGGCTTTTTACCAATTTACTGCTCTTCCCAGTAGCACCTTTTATCTTTACCCCAACAACTGGCATTTCAACATAATCTTTCCCCACTTTCAATTTTTTGCTTAATCTTTCAGATATTCCCGAGATCTCACTTCCTGTATCAATTAAACATTTACCAATCCATGACCCAATTTGAACTTTTATATAAGGACTGCAAAATTGATCACTTTTCTCAGAACCTGTATTCTCATGTAATAAATCACTTTCAATTTCCCCAAACCTATACTTATGAGAATCATATGGTATATCTTTACATGTATTATTTGTCACAGTTATAAAATTTGCACAACATACAAAATTGTCATTAGTACTCTCTATTATCTCAAATAGCCAAGAATTCTCATCCAAATCACATTGTATACTATTGAAGTACTTATCCTTCACCTTTTCAAAAATAAAATATCTCATCTTTTTCCACCACTCAGGACATACAGTTTCACATACATTAATAAGCATCTTTCTAAAGTTCTTGTCAAAAGAAATAGTTTCACTGTTCAGCCATATATTCATAAGAAATGTGTGTGTATCATTAGTATCTATAAAAGTTTCACTTAGGTAAGAAGTTATACATGTGTCATCGTTATTTGTGTAGTCAGATTCTTTACCAGCAACATCTAAATTCACACTTTTACATACACCCAGATTGCGAGTGTTGTTCATCCTGGTAACATCCCTGGGAATTTCTATAATATTCTCACTATTTAATCCATTTTCAACCATGTGTATACCCAACTCCCTATTTAAACTAATGAAATACCTTTCCTCAACATCATCATCAATACCATTACCATCATTATCAACTTTATCAACAACATCATTATCATTACACATATTCAGGTCATACACATTCAAATGATCCCCCAAAATATTATTTCCCCTTTCTAAAGTTACCAGATCCGTTTCACCAACATTTTCATTCTCACAGCATGCATTCTCTCTTTCATTCACACACATCTCTGAACTACTGCAAATTACATCATCCGACAAAGTGTTTTTCTTTTCTGCCCAAGTGTAAAACTCTGTTAAATTAAATGAATCACAATTACTTTTATCTACCGTATGTTCTTGTGTATTGAAAATGTTATCTTTATCATTATTATTTTCCTCTTGAAATTTCTTCAATAAGTAACAACTAATGACCTCATGTGATAGCTTAGGTTTGGAACTGACCTGTTTGGGTTTATGATAGTCACATCCATTGGTCCTTTCATCATGCTCACCTTCTGCCTCAACCTTGCGGACCTTCAAGGGGGCGTCTACTCGTTTTTTATTTCCGGTTCCTGTTTGAACTGCTGATTGTGGTTCTGCCAATGTCTCTGATCAACATTTCTGATCCCATTCCTATGCCAAACATTACCTGATCGTTGGTAGTTTCTATTGTACTGACCTCTATCAAAATTTCTGTGATTTTGATCCCTAAAGTGTTCTCTATTTTGTTGATTATTAACGCTAAAATGTTGTTCTTGTTCTGGATAAAAATTATGGTCCTTCTTTTCAAAATTGCTATATCCCCCTGAATTTTGACTGACACCATGATAATTGTTTTGTTCCCTTTTTTGAAAGTTGTCATTTCCCCAATTTTGACCATTACCTTTCTGAGTAAACCCACTGTGTGTTCTTGTTGTTACCCTATCCAACTTTTCAATATAATTGAGAAACTGCTCTACGTTACTATCAGGACAATGAACTAAACTCAACTGCATTGCTGATGGCAATCTTCTCTTTAAGGTATCAATTTTGATCAAGTCATCCAAAGGTTTTGTTAAATGAATAAGTTTTTGGAGTTCCTTTTGCAAAATTGTTTCATGTTCCCATCTGATTCCCTATAGTTTCGCCCATTCAAAAATTCACTTTTGATTCTAGTTTGTTTAAGATCATCCCAAAATTTTTCCAGAAATTTTGATTCAAATTCTGAAAAGGTCGTCCCCAAAGTTACAATCTGGTTTGCCCAAGTCAAAGCTTCCCCTTCCAAGAATTTTTTCACAAATTTAATTTTTATTTCATCTGGTGAGTGAGGTAAAAAACAATCCTTACAATACTGCATAAAATCAACGGGATGTAAGGGTCCATCTACCGAAAAGTGCTTCACTGGAATATTAGATATATGATTACACGTGTTGACATTGTAATTTTTGCTTTGAAATTCAATGTCAAAACTTTCAATTTTTTCGCTAAGTTCTTTGACAGATTTTTTGTTTTTCAAATCATAGCATTCTACTTTTTCTTCTAGAGTAACCAAACGATTGTCAGTTTCTTGATCTACATTTTTTACTAAAACTTTTGTATTCTCATCCAAATTTTTAATTCCCCTTTTATCTCATTAAAATCAATTAAATTTCATTCCCTATCTACCAGTAATTCATTTTTTACAGTATTAATTTCACCGCTCAATTTGACATCAATTTCATTTACTTTTGCTTCCACAGATTCAATTTTTTTCTCAACACTGCCAACTCTGTTCGAAAGCTCACCCACTTGGGTATTGACTGCTTGGACTTGCAACAAAATGTTATCAATTTTTTCATCCCAGTATGTCTTATTGTCGTCAACTGATTGTTTCATTTCTTTCGTGAAATTTACAATAAAACTTTTTAAATCAAATTGATCGGTTCTTTCTCTTTCATTTTACCTGTCATGATGTTCGAAGTCTATTATATTACTACTTTCTACTTTAGGCACAATACTCTCGAAAATCTCATAAGTCATTGTGAAGAACAAAAATTTATACACAACAATACAAAACAAGATAAAAATATTGTTTTAACGAAATACGAGGGTTTCGTGACTTATCTGGAACACTCTTCTACTGTTGCAAAACCACGTTTTCCACCCATGTGATTGTTGACCAAAATTCTTGAAGTATTTTCTTCTGTCGAAACTTATATTTTTTGCCGAAACATTTCTTCTCCAAAACTTTTACTTCCCGATGAACACAAACACTGTAACACACATTCTGAAGAAACTGGTATTAACACACAAAAATTTTCTTCCTCGTAGCACTGTTGAAAATCTCGTGAACACAATATCCTGGCTACAGTCCCCAGTTGAAATATGGCATCCCGACTATTACACAAGTTGAAAATATGGTCACTATTTTTTTTATAAACTTAAATTTTGCCATATTTCGTGACAGTACCTTTTCCATTAGACGTTTGCAAGCAAATATAAGTCTTGGCTTCAGTTGTCTAAGTATGATTCCACAATGCATCGTTGTCGGCTGCAGAAAATGACGTGGTTCAGCGTGTTTATCTCATTTTGGTGTTTCAAATACATTCTCTTCAAATGTAGTTTGATCTTTTTAGTTAATACAAAAATAATACTAACATAATTCAAAATTATTTATGACGGCGACCTTCACATTGTTCTTCCGTCAACACACACCAAGAGTTAGCTTCCGACTCGGACTGACTATAGTCAAAGACTACTCCAACGTCAAAGATATTTTACACAATCAGTTTCTTTGCTATTCTTCGATACATTTTCTAATAATAATCAATATGCTTTTACTCTCAAAAACAGAAGTAAATTAACATATAATAAGACAAATTATAATAAATCCTGACAAAAATATAAGAAAACATTTTCAATTCAGTATCGACGAATACGGTAAAAAAAATAACATCTCCCAGATCCATTACACCTTCCAAGGAAAATGTACATCTCTGGTCAGGCTCTTGTTACCACAATGTTCTTTGTTTGAACGTCGTCTTTACAGTATCATCGTTGTTGATCGTTAGCGGCCAAGAGAAGAATAAGAATTGAACTGACTATAACTAACAAGTTTGTTTGCGTGACCATCCTGCGCAGCAAGCACAGAAATGCTAGTTTTGAAAATAAAAACACCTATACTTGCTGCAACTTAATTTGTTTCTCCCAGACTCGTTTCGCCTTTTTCTTGCTCTAAGGCGTCCGTAGAAATGTTGGAACACGCGAGGCTATACTGACCCTATGACTTATCTTAGAAGATACATTAAGGAAAGGCAAACTTACTTTTCTAGGATTTGTGTACTTGGAGAAAGCTTTTGAGAATGTTGACTGGAATACTCTCTTTCAAATGCTGAAATTGGCAGGGGTAAAATACAGGGGCGAAAGGCTATTTACAATTTGTACAGAAACCAGGTGGCAGTTATAAGAGTCGAGGGGCATGAAAGGGAAGCAGTGGCTGGGAAGGGAGTAAGACAGGGTTGTAGCCTATGCGCGATGTTATTCAATCTGTACATTGAGCAAGCAGTAAAGGAATCCAAAGGAAAATTTGAAGTAGGAATTAAATCCCAGTTAGAAGAAATTAAACTTTGAGTTTTGTCGATTACATTGTAATTCTGTCAGAGACAACAAAGGACCTGGAAGAGCAGCTAAACGGAGTGGACAGTGTCCTGAAAGGAGGGTATAAGAAGAAAATAAACAAAAGGTAAACGAGGATAATGAAATGTAGTCGAGTTAAATCAGGTGATGCTGAGGGAATTACGTTAGGAAGTAAGACAAACAAATAGACGAGTTTTGCTATTTTGGGAGAAAAATAACTGAGGATGGTCGAAGTAGAGAGGATATAAAATGTCGACTGGCATTGGCAAGGAAAGCATTTCTGAAGAAGAGAAATTTGTTAACATCATGTATAGATTTAAGCGTCAGTAAGTCTTTTGTGAAAGCATTTATAAGGAGTGCAGCCACGTATGGAATTGAAACATGGTCGATGAACAGTATAGACAAGAAGAGAATAGCAGCTTCCGAAATGTGGTGCTAAAAAAGAATGCTGAAGATTAGATGGGTAGATCACATAACTAATGAGGTGGTATGGATTAGAAATGGGGAGAAGAGGAAATTGTGGCACAACCTTAATAAAAGAAAAGACCGGTTGGTAGGATACATTCTGATGCATCAAGGTATCGCCAATTTAGTATTGGAGGGACACGTGGAGGGTAAATGTAGTAGAGGGAGGCCAGGGGATGAATACACTAAGCAGATTGATAAAAATGTAGGTTTCAGTAGTTACTTGGAGATGAAGGAACTTGCACAGGATAGAGTAGCATGGAGCGCTGCATCAAACCAGTCTCTGGACTGAAGACCACAACAACAACAAGGCATCTTCAATGGGATCTATAAAGATACAGTTTTGTTATTTTTAAATTATCAAACAGTTCACGTCGCGTTTTTTATGTTAATAAGAAATTACTTACAGATCGCTGCGATATGTGTTTCCTCTCATCTGGTGTGGAGGTGGCACTACCACTATATTCTGCTTATGTGTCGGAAATATAGTGGGAAGTGCGACCTCTAGACAAGATGAGAGGAAAGACAGATCACAGCAGACTGTAAGTAATAACTTATTTACAGAAAAATGCGACGTGAACTCTTTGATAGTTTAAAAACAACAAAACTGTATCGTTATAGATCCCACTGAAGACTCATTAAAGTAAGAAAAAGGCGAAACGCATCTGGAAGAATAAATTAAGTTGCAGCATAAAAGGCGGTTTCATTTAGAAGACAAGTAACTACCATTACATTTTCGTTTGCAATACTGATCGCCCATCTTTTGGTTTGTTACATAGAATTAAATACATTTATTTTATTTGAATGAGAGTGCGATAACACGCCGACATGACTTTCTACCGCGCGATGGCCTTCGCCTGGTGGACAACAGGTATCAAGTCGATGATTGGAGGTTGCACTGAAGATGCTGCCGTGGTCGTGTTACTGCACTCTTCGCACTACATGAAACAGATACAAATCGATTCATTTAAATAAATATTTTCAATTTTACAAACACACAAGTAACACTGACGGTAATCTTACTACATATCTAACGTTATGCTCGTGGAATACAGACGAACTTGGAGCGTATGTTCCTAGAAAACTCAGCCAGAAAAGCCTAGTCAGCCTAGAAAGGGCAGCCAAAATTCAGCTACCTTCTAAGTAGATCTCGCGAAAACTCCCTGAAGATAAAAACAGAGCAATTCGAGCTCACAGAGGCTTACCAGCAATCTTTCTTCCGGCGAACTACACGCATCTGGAACAGGGAAACGTGGAAGTGGTGCTGGTACACAAAGTACTCTCCGTTACACACCCTGAGGTGGATTGCGGAGTATAGATGTAGATGCAGATTCAGATCTAGGGATGTCTAGTCAAGTCATGGCGTTAGACACAATATTGCTTAACGTTTGCCTATCAATCTGTTGATTAATCTTCTATTTGGGTACCGGCACTCACTTCTTATGACAGTAAAAGGAAGGTGTGTTCTATCCCACTGGAACACCAGCGCCCACTTGCCCGCAGTGGAAGTGATCCAGTATATTGGGGTAAATGTATCATGTAATTCTCTGAATTGCAAAAAGGAGGGGTCCATAACAATAGCCACTCTTAATCCAAGCTACATACACTCCTGGAAATTGAAATAAGAACACCGTGAATTCATTGTCCCAGGAAGGGGAAACTTTATTGACACATTCCTGGGGTCAGATACATCACATGATCACACTGACAGGACCACAGGCACATAGACACAGGCAACAGAGCATGCACAATGTCGGCACTAGTACAGTGTATATCCACCTTTCGCAGCAATGCAGGCTGCTACTCTCCAATGGAGACGATCGTAGAGATGCTGGATGTAGTCCTGTGGAACGGCTTGCCATGCCATTTCCACCTGGCGCCTCAGTTGGACCAGCGTTCGTGCTGGACGTGCAGACCGCGTGAGACGACGCTTCATCCAGTCCCAAACATGCTCAATGGGGGACAGATCCGGAGGTCTTGCTGGCCAGGGTAGTTGACTTACACCTTCTAGAGCACGTTGGGTGGCACGGGATACATGCAGACGTGCATTGTCATGTTGGAACATCAAGTTCCCTTGCCGGTCTAGGAATGGTAGAACGATGGGTTCGATGACGGTTTAGATGTACCGTGCACTATTCAGTGTCCCCTCGACGATCACCAGTGGTGTACGGCCAGTGTAGGCTATCGCTCCCCACACCATGATGCCGGGTGTTGGCCCTGTGTGCCTCGGTCGTATGCAGTCCTGATTGTGGCGCTCACCTGCACGGCGCCAAACACGCATACGACCATCATTGGCACCAAGGCAGAAGCGACTCTCATCGCTGAAGACGACACGTCTCCATTCGTCCCTCCATTCACGCCTGTCGCGACACCACTGGAGGCGGGCTGCACGATGTTGGGGCGTGAGCGGAAGACGGCCTAACGGTGTGCGGGACCGTAGCCCAACTTCATGGAGACGGTTGCGTATGGTCCTCGCCGATACCCCAGGAGCAACAGTGTCCCTAATTTGCTGGGAAGTGGCGGTGCGGTCCCCTACGGCACTGCGTAGGATCCTACGGTCTTGGTGTGCATCCGTGCGTCGCTGCGGTCCGGTCCCAGGTCGACGGGCTCGTGCACCTTCCGCCGACCACTGGCGACAACATCGATGTACTGTGGAGACCTCACGCCCCACGTGTTGAGCAATTCGGCGGTACGTCCACCCGGCCTCCCGCATGCCCACTATACGCCCTCGCTCAAAGTCCGTCAACTGCACATACGGTTCACGTCCACGCTGTCGCGGCATGCTACCAGTGTTAAAGACTGCGATGGAGCTCCGTATGCCACGGCAAACTGGCTGACACTGACGGCGGCGGTGCACAAATGCTGCGCAGCTAGCGCCATTCGACGGCCAACACCGCGGTTCCTGGTGTGTCCGCTGTGCCGTGCGTGTGATCATTGCTTGTACAGCCCTCTCGCAGTGTCCGGAGAAAGTATGGTGGGTCTGACACACCGGTGTCAATGTGTTCTTTTTTCCATTTCCAGGAGTGTATTTACTTCTGGTGAGTATCTTTGCCATTCAATGATAGCTTGAAGTGGATCGCCGACCCATATACGACGGCAATGCCTCCTAGCTGTCCTGCAGGTGTGGAATGTGGCCTCATCAGTAGACATGTGAACTCTTGTGGTGCAGCTTCAGTCAAACCGTGATAAGGAGTTTGGCGAGCTGCGTAATCTTCGCAGTCTATTTTTGAGCCTTTTTCCATTAGCGTAAAATGTGAAAATTTCAAAATCATTGATTTTGGCACGTCAGATTCGTTGCTCAAACGAAGAGTTGACGCTTCTCTGATTCGCTGAACAGTGCGTTGTGGTACGGGAAGTTTGCCGGAACGTGATTCATCGGCAACGATTCCAGTTAAGTGGAACTTTTTGGTAAGTAATTGAATATTTTGCTCTTGTTGATGCAGGCCTGTGAAATTCCCGAGTGAACTCCTGTTGCACCTCCAGATAAGACCGTGCATTTGCAATAGCCACACCATCTTCTATCATACCCATCACTCTTGACTGTCCCGAAAAATAAAATGGATTACAGTTATGTATTACATAAATTCGTCCGTTATTTCTTATAAATGGATCGAGACTTTACGCCCGACGTGCACAGGGAGCGAAACGTTATTTACAACTTGTACACATGTCACACTGCAGTTATAAGAGTCGAAGGACATGAAAGGGTGGTCATAGATCAGAGCGGAGTGAGACCGGGTTGTAGCCAATCCCCGATGTTATTTAACCAGTGCTTTGAGCAAGGTTTGAAAGAAATTATGCAGAAATGTGGAAAGGGAGGTAAAATGCAGGGAGAAGAAATAAAAACTTGGTAATGAGTCTGTGTATAGGTCTGTGCCGTTCTTCGCTGGACTGACACCACAGCTTTGTGATTCCTTCATTTTTCGTTATTCATTAGTTTTTCTTCTGTTAGAAGTTTGATTTTTGCGACAAGAAGCTTATACGTCAATAACAGTTCGCCTTGGCCATTTTCAAGACTAATCAATATGGAGTACCAAGTGGAGAAAAATGAACGCTTTCGACACATCTTACTCGTCGAGTTTAATCGTGTGTCTCTCCTTGCCGAGGCTACGAGATGAATCAGTGGCGTTCACGGGAAGGAAACAGTTTGCTCGAGAAGGAAAATTCGACTTGGGTGATGAGTCACTTTGTGGAAGACCTCTATTTTGATGAAAACCGCGTAACCCTCTTGGCTCACATAACTGGCCAAATTGTGGAATGCGATCACAGACCCGTCGTACACCATTTATATTATTTGGGTGAAGTGCAAAAATTGGTTACGTGAGAGCAATATGTCTTATGGAACTTCTGCAAAACTCAGCGAATATGTTCGCTGGTCCGTCACTGTTCGACTTGTCGTAAGCAGACGTCATTCCATGGGACCAATGTTACAGGGAACCAAAAATGTTGCCTGTGTACGAACTTAAAGAAGAGGGAAGAACGACCCAACCCCTCGGAAAACGCAACAACGGATGGACACGTTCGAAAAATCGTGCTGTGCGTTCTGTGGAAGTTAACTGGCATTCTTCATTACGAATTGCTACCAAGAAATGTAGCGATAAAACTGCTGTGTATACTGAACACCTCGGACGACTCGCTGCTGCTATAGAAAGCATAGCACCCGATAAACTTATGTTATTACTCTAAGATACTGTACGGCTACGTACAGTAAGAATCACCACAAATGGACTTGGTTGTGAACCACGCTACACCCCACCCCACACACATTTCAGCAGATTTAGCCCCTTGTGATTATCATCTTTTCCAGTTTCTCTCTAACAACTTCAAGGGACAAGTGTTTCATGGCGAACTTCTCTTATCAAATAGCTAACAGATCTCTTCAACTCGAAACCACAAACTATTCTTCAGTCTGGAGAGCGCTGAGAATACCGGGCGCTGGACACGTGTGTTCCGAGCACACTGCCGAGCACGCAGAGTTAAAAAGGAGGGACCTGGGGCCGGACAGCCAATCGTGGTCCACGTTGGCCCAAACACATCGCGAATTACGAAGGTCGTTCGATAGTAAGTGCCACACATTTTGTTTTTCTGAAAGCAGGATAGTTTTATTCAGGATTTAAATACACCATCCTATTCCTCACTCTTTTGGCCACAGAACCCTATTTTTCAACATACTCTCCGTTCAATGAGCCAGCCTTACGCTACCTTACTGGGAGGCCCTGAATGCCTGCATTCATTTGGTATCCTTGTGCGCTCTGTCGTATAAGTGAGCCAAATTGGTTCAAATGGTTCAAATGGCTCGGAGCACTATGGGACTTTACTTCTGAGGTCATCAGTCCCCTAGAACTTAGAACTACTTAAACCTAACTAACCTAAGGACATCACACATATCCATGCCCGAGGCAGGATTCGAACCTACGGCCGTAGCGGTCGCGCGGTTCCAAACTGTAGCGCCTAGAACCGTTCGGCCACACCGGACGGCGCCCAATTGGTCCTTGGTACGACCAGCGAACGGGTGTGTAACACACTGAAATCTACTGTGATTTCAGGGCTCTGGTTGAGAGTGAATTGCGATCCGTCTGCCTGATGGCTGGGCCGTGAGATTTTGCATTTCTTTTGTGGCCGCAATCGATTCACAGGTGCCTGCTTACGCCTCGTCCCCGCCGTACACATCTCGCCAACTGCAACTTACATCGCTGCACGAAGCAAACAGGGTAACGTACTGCTGCTCCGGCCTCGTCAGGGAGAACAAATCACAATCGCCACTTGTTTTCAGATGCACCTATATAGCTTTCTGTAGTTTATCGATCAAAGTCTACTCATCGTCAGATCAATTCAGATTGGGTTTTCCACATTTTTATGGCCAGGGTATTTGACTCACTTTTGCCAATCAGGAACCTTGTCCATTGTGGTCTTAAACCACCTGTAAATTGTTTACGATATTCTTTCATAACGTGTTATGCATAAATTATGTCAGGCTAAGTTTTTGGGAAAATAAATGTTGTCAGTAAACTAGATTTTGCCTACATTCTCAATCACTTTATATAGGCCCCAAACGCGTTAACTTTCATTGTGGCCAGGTTAACTTCCACTATCACCGATAAAAAGTCCATAGTTGTTTGGGAACATGAGGTCTTTGAATGGTTGCTTACGATCTCCAAGTGGCTGAACATATTCCCAGTTGGTGATTGAGATGGACCAGGAGACCCAGCCCATTAAATGGAAGCACAGTCCACACAATTATGGGACCACCACCAGCTTGCCCAGTGCCTTGAAGATATGGCTTCATGGGCTCTGTACCGCACTCGTTCCCTACCATTATCTCTTAACTGAAATCGGGACTTCTCCAACCAGGCCACGGTTCTCCAGTCACGTAGCACCCAACCCATATGGTCACGAGCCCAGGAGATGCGCAGCAGGCAGAGAGACTCACTTCGGTTGTCATCTGTCATAGCCCACTAAATGCCAAGTTCCGCCAGACTGTCGTAAGGGATACGTTCCTTGTAGGTTCCAGATTTATTTCAGTGGTCATTTCACGCAGTATTACTTTTCTGTTAGCCTTGACAACTCTACGCAAACGCTGCTGCTGTCGTTCGTTAAGCGAAGGCCGTCGGCCACTACGTTGTCTGTGGTGAGAGGTAATGCCTGAAATCTGATATTCTCCACTGACACTTTACACTCTGGATCGTGCAATACTGAATCCTCTAACGATTTCAAAAACAGAATGTCCCATGTGTCCAGTTCCAACTGCCATTCTACGTTCTAATCCCTGTCGTGCGGCCACAATCGCGTCGGAAAAACATGTTCAGATGAGTCACCTGTGTACAAATGACAGCTCCGCCAATGCTCTGGCCTCTTATACCTTGTTTACGTGGCACTACTGGCATCTGCATATACAGGGTGGTCCATTGATAGCGACCGGGCCAAATATCTCACGAAATAAGCATCAAATGAAAAAAACTACAAAGAACGAAACTCGCCTAGCTTGAAGGGGCAAACCAGATGGCGCTATAGATGACCCGCTAGATGGCGCTGCCATAGGTCAAACGGATATCAACCGCGTTTTTTTAAAATAGGAACCCCCATTTTTATTACATATTCGTGCAGTACGTAAAGAAATATCAATGTTTTAGATGGACCACTTTATTCGCTTTGTGACAGATGGCACTGTAATAGTCACAAACGTATAAGTACGTGGTATCATGTAACATTCCGCCAGTGCGGACGGTATTTGCTTCGTGATACATTGCCCGTGTTATATTGGACCGTTTACCAATTGCGGAAAAGGTCGATATCGTGTTGATGTAAGGCTATTGTGATCAAATGCCCAACGGGCGTGTGCTATGTATGCTGCTCGGTACCCTGGACGACATCATCCAAGAGTCCGGACCGTTCACCGGATAGTTACGTTATTTAAGGAAACAGGAAGTGTACAGTCACATGTGAAACGTTAACCACCACCTGAAATAAATGATGTTGCCCAAGTAGGTGTTTTAGCTGCTGTCGCGGCTAATCCGCGCTTCAGTAGTAGACAAATTGCGCGAGAATCGGGAATCTCAAAAACTTCGGTGTTGAGAATGGTACATCAACATCGATTGCAACCGTACGATATTTCTATGCACCAGGAATTGCATGGCGACGACTCTGAACGTCATGTACAGTTCTGTCACTGGGCACAAGAGAAATTGCGGAACGATGACAGATTTTTTGCACGCGTTCTATTTAGCGACGAAGGGTCATTCACCAACAGCGGTAACGTATATCGGCATAATATGCACTATTGGGTAACGGAAAATCCACGATAGCTGCGACAAGTGGAACATCAGCGACCTTCGCGGGTTAATGCACGGTGCGGCAGTATGGGAGGAAGGATCATTAGCCCCCATTTGATCGATGGCAATCTAAATGGTGCAGTGTATGCTGATTTCCTACGTAATGTTCTACCGATGTTATTACAAGATGTTTCACTGCATGACAGAATGGCGATGTACTTCCAACATGATGGATGTCCGGCACATAGTTCGCGTGCGGTTGAAGCGGTATTGAAAAGCATATTTCATGACAAGTGTATTGGTCGTCGAAGCACCATACTATGGTCCGCACGTTCACCGGATCTGACGTCCCCGGATTTCTTTCTGTCGGGATAGTTGAAGGATATTTGCTATCGTGATCCATCGATAACGCCTGACAACATGCGTCAGCACATTGTCAATGCATGTGCGAACATTACGGAAGGCGAACTACTCGCAGTTGAGAGAAATGTCGTTACACGTACTGCCAAATGCATTGAGGTTGACAGACATCATTTTGAGCATTTATTGCATTAATGTAGTATCTGCAGGTAATCACGCTGTAACAGAATGCGTTCTCAGAAATGATGAGTTCACAAAGGTACATGTATCACATTGGAACAACCGAAATAAAATGTTCAAACGTACCTACGTTCTGTATTTTAATTTAAAGAACTTACCTGTTAGCAACTGTTCGTCTAAAATTGTGAGCGATATGTTTGTGATTATTACAGCGCCATCTATCACAAAGCGAAAAAAGTGGTCCAACCAAAACATTCATATTTCTTTACGTACTACACGAATATGTAATAAAAAATGGGGGTTCCTATTTAAAAAAACGCAGTTGATACCCGTTAAACCTATGGCAGAGCCATCTAGCGGGCCAACCATAGCGCCATCTGGTTTCCCCCTTCAAGCTAGACAAGTTTCATTCGTTGTAGTTTCTTCGTTTGACGCTTATTTCGTGAGATATTTGGCCCGGTCACGATCAATGGCCCACCCTGTATACATGTCGCTACCGCACATATTGTCACCTCAGTGTATGTATTGCATGAGGTAGGTGGCGAACAGGTACCGAGACAATGCATCTCATCCAGTGGTTTCTGTATTCTGTATCTGATGATTGCTCTTCTCCTCTCTCTCTCCCTCTCTCTCTCTCTCTCTCTCTCTCTCTCTCTCTCTCTCTCTCTCTCTCTCACTCTCACACACACACACACACACACACACACACACACACACACACACACACACACTCTTTTTACCCACATGCAACAGTTTCTGCCGCAAGCATCTGTTGCCGTGGACTCCCCCTCCTTCCCAGTACGCTTCGAAGTGATTGCTAAGTTTCCCTTGTCTCCGGTGATCGGCCCGCGGCTGCTGCGGAAGTTATTGATGTCGCCGCCAGTGGAGCAGACGAGACGACCTTAGCCCGCCCGGCTGCACTCTCTTCCGCTGGCTCTTATTGCGGTCTGGCCCTGCGCGGTCAACGCAGCAGCCACAGGGGCTCCAGTTAAGATCCGCCCCAGCCGCCGGGACTAGCTGCAGGCGTTTCCTGCACCGGAGTCCTGCTACACCACTAGTGCTCTGCTGTACCATGTCACCTCTCAGATCACTCTCTAAGGGCCTCTACACACACACACATTGTCCTGTCTTCACAAATGCCGGCCCGGCTGGCCGAGCGGTTCTAGGCGCTACAGTCTGGAACCGCTCGACCGCTACGGTCACAGGTTCGAATCCTGCCTCGGGCATGGATGTTTGTGATGTCCTTAGGTTAGTTAGGTTTAAGTAGTTCTAAGTTCTGGGGGACCGATGACCTCAGATGTTAAGTCCCATAGTGCTCAGAGCCATTTGAACCATATTCGTGTCTGAACTGGATGTCACATTATTAAGATAAAAAATACATTATTTCGTTTGCAACAAAGTCTTTTCTTTGCTAACCACATGCCTTTAGTAGTTAGAATCTTTTATTTAGCTGGCAGTATTGACGCTCGCTGTATTGCAGTAGTTCGCGTAATGAAGGTCCGCGCACATCACATCTGTGCAGACAGATTCAGACGAAGATACTCGCGTCAGTACAATGATGAATTCTTTTACTTCTTTCCTGGACGAGACCGAGTGTATGCACTGAGGTGACAGAAATCATGGATAGCGATGTGCACATACACTATGTGATTCAAAAGTATCCAGAAACCCTCAAGAACATAAATTTTTGACATTAACTGCATTGTGATGCCACCTACTGCCAGGTACTCCATATAAACGACCTTAGTAGTCATTAGACATCGTGAGAGGGCAGAATGGGGCGCTCCGCGGAACTCACAGACTTCGAATGGTGTCAGGTGATTAGGTGTCAGTTGCGTCATACGTTTGTACGCGACATTTCCACACTCCTAAACATCCCTACGACCACTGTTTCCGATGAGACAATGAAGTGGAAAAGTGAAGGACACGTACTGCGGTCTGGCCCTCTCTGTTGACTGACAGAGACCATCGACAACTCAAGAGGGTCGTAATGTGTAATAGACAGACATCTATCCAGACCATCACACAGGAAATCCAAACTGCATCAGGATCCACTACAAGTACTATGACAGTTAGGCGAGAGGTGAGAAAACTTGGATTTCATGGCCGAGAGGCTGTTCATAAGTCACAAATCACGCTGGTAAATGCCAAACGACGCCTCGCTTGGTGTAAGTAGCGTAAACATTGGACAACTGAACAGTGGAAACACGTTTTGTGGAGCGAGGAATCATGGTTCACAATGTGGCCATCCGATGGCAGGGTGTGGGTATGGCGAATGGCCGGTGAACGCCATCTGCCAGTGTGTGTAGTGCCAACAGTAAAATTCGGAGGCTGTGGTGTTATGGTATGATCGTGTTTTTCGTGGAGGGGGCTTGCAACCCTTGTTGTTTTGCGTGGCACTATCACAGCACAGGCCTAAATTGATGTTTTAAGCACCTTCTTGCTTCCCACTGTTGAAGAGTAGTTCGGGGATCGCGATTACATCTTTCAACACTATAGAGCACCTGTTCATAACGCACGGCCGGTGGCGGAGCGGTTACACGACAATAAGATCCCTTTAATGGTCTAACCTGCAGAGAGTCCTGACCTGAATCCTATAGCACACATTTGGGATGTTTTGGAACATCGAGTTCGTGCCAGGCCTCACCGACTGACTCAATACCTCTCCTCAGTGCAGCACTCTGTGAAGGATCAGCTGCCATTCCCCAAGAAACCTTCCAGTATCTTACCGAATGTATGCCTGCGAGAGTGGAAGCTGTCATCAAGGCTAAGGGTGGGCCAGCACCATACTGAAATCCAGCATTACTGATGGAGGGCGCCACGAACTTGTAAGTCATTTTCAGCCAGGTGTCCGGATACTTTTGACGACTTAGTGGATAAAAATGGCCGCAGTATCGCATACACAAGGTACGAGAGTGCAGTGAATTGGCGGAGCCGTCATTTGTTCTCAGGTTATACACGTGGAAAGATTTCTGACGTGATTATGGCCGCACCGCTTGCAGCTAGGCCTATGGCCCATTCCATTCTCGAAAACATTAGGGAATTTAATACAGTCGATCAGGATGCCTTTTTACCAGTCAGAGTGTCTTTGTACCGCTTACAACTTTCGCTTTCAAATGCCGCCTGCTCCACCTGCTTGCATTACTTTGTGCAAAAAGTGGCACTATTATCACCTCTGTGATTTCTAGTTAGTATTTCAGTTGTCTTTCCATCTTACTATAAGCTCTTGGGTTTGTGATTATCTTTTAATTGTGTTGGCTTCGAAGAGAGCTTCTCGCGACAGTGGTTTAATTCGAACAGTGCTGGGTCGATACAAATATCTTGATATTTCAAAATAACCTGCAGTACTGAATTAACACTGTTTGTTTTTAGTTCATATTAATACCTGATTTCCTTCCGACGCGATCTAAATTTCCCCAGCGCATTAGATATAGACTGTTTTTTAAGACTGGTCTAAAGATATGCTGAGTGACAATGTAACTCGGTACCAATATTAAAACTGAAATATTAGTCTAATACGGCATAGTTGGTGTACATTTTAACTTTCCAAGCACTCACTAACCATAGATGTAAAACGTTACAACGATTTTTGTGATGTTTATTTGTTTGGTGTCCACTGTTTCAAAAATGATAAAAGGTGGTACAAAGTTACCCCAGTTGACTATATTTCTTAATCCACTGTGTCAAGCGTGTGCTGAGAATACCAAATTTCAGGCATTACGTCTCACCAAGGACAATGTATTGACCGATAGCCTTCTTCTAGCGACCGAGAACAGCGGCGTTTGCGTTGGGTCGTCAGTACTAACAAACAAGCAACAGAGCGTGAAATAACCGCAGAAGTCAGTGTATGACGTACGGCGAACGTATCCGTTGGGGCAGTACGACGAAATTTGGCGTTAGTGGGCTGTGGCAGCAGACGATGGACTCGAATGCCTGCTGCAACGCCTCACCTGCGCGCATGACCATGTCAGTTGGACCATGACCAGGTCTGATGACACCTGATAAGGGCTAATGGTAGAGTTTGGCGCAGAACCCCCGAAGCAATGGACCCCCGTTGTCAACAAGGCACGGTGAAGGCTGGTGGTAGCTCCATGATAGTGTGGGTTGTGTTTACATGGAAAGGACTGGGTTCTCTCGTCCAACTGAACCGATCATTGACGGGAAATGGTTATTATCGGTAACTTGGAGACCATTTACAGCCATTAATGGACTTCATGTTCCCAAACACCATGGAAGTTTTGTAGATGAGATGTCATGAGGCCGCAGTTCTTCGCGATTGGTTGGAAGGACATTCTCGTCCTCTATAGCAGAATGGGAAGCCACTGGTGGACGGAGTGAAAATTCTGCTTGTTAGTAAACTCTTGGTAGAGTCCTCAGCTATCTGCTTGCCGTTGGCCTTCGGTGTATGTTTTCAAGACACTGTTTCCTGAAGCAAAATATAGAGCCATTCATGTGTGCGCAAATTTTCAAACTTGGCCTTACTGTGTGAATGCTGTGCGAAGATCAACAAAATTTCCACAACCTCCGTGTAACAAGTCTGGACGTGTCTCATTGGCGGAAGCATCTTTAACCTTATGGTGGGAGGTAGAGAGTGGACCTCCAGATCTCTTATTGGATGAGCACTGAGGTCCTTCCTTGGGATTAGCTAGAAAAGTTCTGCTGGACGGTTTTTCGAGGTCTGAAGAAAGGCTATCCTAACTTTGAGGGGCAGTCTACTTCAGGAGCACTCCGCACTCCGCACTGATGTTTGTTTTCCTGACTTTGGCTTTCTGCCAAGTCTTAGAAGTTTCACTTTGAACTTTCTCGCTTTTGCAATGCGTTCTCCTGACTTTGAAAATCGTAATATAGTGAGGGGAGATCAGTTCATTCCCGGTTTCTACTTTTAGTCTTCATAACTCGATCTATGCACTTCACCTGATAATACCCATGTTTTTCTGTAATCTCGTTCTTGCTTCAAAGGGGAATTTTTTGTTTCGTTATTGAGTTGATTCCTTGGAGCTCATCTGTCAAGTGATGATTCGTTTGTATTCTTCCTTTATTCATTAACTGTTTTGTGCTCTCTTCCGATTGACACTCTTTTTTTTGTATAATTAAGTACGTGTTTTTGCCATCACTGCTGAAAGCGGAACTCGTGCCCTTTATCAGTCTGGGCACCATGTCAACTTTAATTGTCCAGCATCATGCTGGTGATAACCCTAATAACGATTCATTTTCTTATCATTGTTCTGTTTTAATTATATAAATTCATTCTCAAATTGTTTTATGACCTCTGTGTTTATATGTCTTGATTAATTTCAGAGATTGTTTGAATAAATACTAATTTACCAGATCAAACTTTATCATTCAGCAAGCATTAAAGTAAGTTATTTAGTTGAAATGCCCAAGTCTTCCATCCATATGCAGCAGGTGACGCCCCTGACGAATATAGAAACTTGTCCGATAAAGTTTCCGATGCGAGCGGCAGTTGACTTTTCAAGTAGCCTGTTAGCTCGCGGGGGTAAACTATCATTTTATGTGACCTGGGATGATAGATTCAGCATCAATTTGGTGTGCACACGTTCGGAGTACCTTATGATCAATAAGCTGTGTTCACAGGACACTAATCTTCGGGCAAAATTTTAATTTCCGTTTATTATAGCATTTCCACAGGAATACCAAGAGTATTTACAACCGTCTTTGAAATTTAACGTATCACTTCATACAGACAAAATACAAGTCTCTCACTCAGAGTGCATTTAAAAGTAGCCTTCGCGTAGCGTTCTGCATAATACACTAATACACTGATATATTAGTAGACGATGGTGCCGGTCGTGTGCTTAACCGTAGGTAGAAGTGCCGTTGTGGTGTCGTAGGGGACTGCTACGGCTGTCGCTCAATCGCCGATCAGGCTTGCAGTGGCGAACGTCTCCTGTGGTTGCTTTACGAAGCAATCCTGCTTTAACACCTCGCTCTTGGGACCACACCACACAGACCTTTGCTCGTGCTTAGGAGATTTGAGATGTGCACAGACCTTGAAGTTATAGTTGGAGGTAAGAACGAAATTGTTCAAATCTGTGGACACCAAACACATCTGTGCAGACTAACCGTTGCGTGTGGACAGAAGACTGCCTCAGACATCACGCGAAAAGTGTTTGAAACAGCCGTTATTTAGTCTAGTGTTTCTCGCCTCTATGTGCACAGTCAATTTTAAAATTGAAGATACACGGCAGGTCCCTAGATAGTTCATTCCTGAATTTATTGAGACACGCAGAAGTCGTACATGTTTGTGGAAAATTAAGGGCAGGGAATACAACGATTAAGATAACAAGGCAGCTGCTTACAGTACTTTAATAGAGAAATTACGACTCGGTGACCCTACAGCAAATAGGAAAACGATAATAAAAAGATCTTTGCTGACTGTTTGTGGTGTCACCGCCAGACACCACACTTGCTAGGTGGTAGCCTTTAAATCGGCCGCGGTCCGTTGGTATACGTCGGACCCGCGTGTCGCCACTGTCAGTGATTGCAGACCGAGCGCCGCCACACGGCAGGTCTAGAGAGACTTCCCAGCACTCGCCCCAGTTGTACAGCCGACTTTGCTAGGGATGGTTCACTGACAAATTACGCTCTCATTTGCCGAGACGATAGTTAGCATAGCTTTCAGCTACGTCATTTGCTACGACCTAGCAAGGTGCCATTATCATTTGCTATTTATCTTGTGATGCATGTACCGTCAGACCGATGTTCACCAATTATGGATTAAAGTTAAGTATTCCAGAAGCTACGTACTTTTTTTACTAGACTCAACTCCTTTAACTGTTCCAGACCTCACGCCAGCCTGCGTGAGCTTGAACGCGTGCCTTTCGGCTACCTCCTAGTGGCTTGGCTGTCTTGCCAAGTCACAACACTGTTTACTGCAAAGAACGAAGCAAACTGACGAAATATGTCTGATCTGGAGCCCGGTACGACGAAATATATAAAACACGTTTGTGGCATTTTGACCTCCACTGCTTTCTGAGTGATTCCAGTGCAGACGGATCACATGAAACACCACTTAATGTTTATTTCTTGAATTTTGCATTTCTATTTCCTTATCTACAAGACAAAAAGTGTACAAGTTACAGCTGAGGGAGATGACTGCAGACATTAACACAGAGCTGTACGCATTATTCCTCTTTTAGATGATACTGAGAGAAATAATTTCATTGTCATAATGCGGAAACGGAGCGATTTATCTCACGCCCAAAACGGGCATGATCATTCTACATGTACATCTACATATATACTCCGCTAGCCACCAAGCAATGTGTGGCAGAGGGCACAATTCGCGCTAAAGTCATATTTCCCCTCTTCTGTTCCACTCGCGGATCGAACGAGGGAAAAGCGACTCCCTGAACTCCTCAGTACGAGCTCTGATTTCCCTTATCTTTGAATGATGATCATTTCGCGATTTGAAAGTTGGTGGTAATAATATATGCTCTACATCCTCGGTGAAAATCGGATTTCGGAATTTAGTGAGCAGCCCCTTCTGTTTAGTGCGCCGTCTATATGCAAGTGTGTCCCACTTGAAACTTCTATGAGACTTGTAACGCTCTCGCGATGGCTAAACGTACGAGTCACGAATCTTGCCGCTCTTCTTTGGGCCTTCTCAATCTCTTGAATCAGACCCAACTGGTAAGGGTCCCATACAGACGAACAGTACTCCAAGGTTGGACGAACTAACGTATTGTAAGCTATTTCCTTAGTAGAAGGACTGCATCACTTCAGGATTTTACCAATAAACTGTAATCTAGAGTTCGCCTTACCCGTTTCTTGTGTAATCTGATCATTCCACTTGAGATCATTTCGAACAGTCACACCCAGATACTTGACGGACGTCGCCGCTTCGAAAGACTGGACATTTATTTTGTACTCGTACATTAATAGGGATTTTCGCCTTGTTATACGCAGTAGGTTACACTTACTAATATTGAGAAATAACTGCCAGTCATTACACCACGCATTTATTTTCTGCAAATCCTCATTGATTTGTTCACAACTTTCGTGTGATACTACTTTCCTGTAGACTACAGCATCATCGCCAAACAGTCTACGACCGCTGTCAATACCATCAATCAGATCGTTTACGTAAATTGTAAAAAGCAGAGAACCTATTACGCTGCCCTGGGGCAGCATACTGCTCCCTGTTTGTTAGAAAACTTTCTATCCAACTGCATATGTCATCGGATAGACCGTAAGCGCGCACTTTTTATAGCAAGCGATAGTGCGGAAATGAGTCGAAAGCCTTTCGAAAGTCGAGAAATATGGCATCAACCTGGGAGCCGGTATCTAGAGCCTGTTGTATATCACGCACAAAGAGGGCCAGCTGTGTTTCGCATGACCGCTGTTTCCTAAAGCCGTGCTGGTATCTGCAGATGAGCTTCTCAGAGTCTAGAAAGGTCATTATGTCCGAAAACAAAATATGTTCCACGATTCTACAACAAATCGATGTCAGTGAAATTGGTCGGTAATTATGTACATCCGATTTTCTACCCTTCTTATTTATTTCTATGACCTGGGCCTTCTTCCAGTCCCGTGGAACTTTCCACCGCTCCAATGATCTCTGATAGATGACAGATAAGAACGGTGCTATATGTGTAGCATAGTCAACAGAAAATCTTACGGGAATACCGTTTGGGCCAGATGCCTTCCTGGCGTGTAAGGATCTTAACTGTTTTACAATCCCAGATACACTAAACACTATGTCAACCTTCCTTTCGTTTGTTCGATAATTGAAAGGGGGAATGGTGCTGCAGTACTCTATCGTAAACGAGTTTTTCAAAGCTAGGCTTAGAATTTCGGCCTTCTGTTTATCATCATCAGTTCTATTACCCGTACTGTCAGCAAGAGAAGGTATTGAATTATGTGGCGTTTATAGAATTTACGTACGACCAAAATTTTTGGGGTTATTTTTAGAATCTGCAGATAAAATATTGCTTTCAGATTCGGGAAAAGAATTTCTCATTGTCCTTATGACAGCTGCTTTGATTTCGCATAATTTCTGTTTGTCAGGGGGGCAGTGACTGTGTTCAAAACGACGGTGCAAAATTCTCTGATTTCTCAGCCACTTCCTAATATGTTTGTTGTACCAAAGTGGATCATTGGTGGATTGACTATCGGAACAAGAGTGGAAGCATTTACGAAGCGGCTAAGTTTGTAAGTTTGTAAACTGTTCGCGTGCCTCCATGGTTAAGGTACACTGTGCACTGCAAAATGACGCTGTCCAAAACCAGCACCGAAACAATTGTGGTGCACTAGGGGCCAAGGATGACAGTGGTGAACGACGTCTGCGGAGGTGTGTAGAGGCGAATAGACATGCAACTGTCAAGTAACTGACCGCCCAAATGAACCAAGCGGCAACCGATAGTGTCTTCACAACGACCGTACAGCGAACGTTGCCGCCCCTGGGCCCCGGCAGCAGGAACCTGGTCCGTCTACCCATGCTGGCTCCTGTTTTTGTTGGCGACGAATCCTGGAATATTCACGACAGTAGCGCAACTGGACGTCCACTAAATGGCGACAGGTAGCCTTTTCAGACGATTCACGTTTTACGCTCCATAGGACAGAAGGTCATTAGCGTGTAAGGTGTGAATCGTCTGGAAGCGAACATACTGTAACAATCGTCGGAAGGGTTGTGGTCTGGGGAATGTTTTTGTGACATCCCATGGGTTATCTCGTCAATCTCAAAGGGACAGTGAATCAGCGCAAGTATGCATCTATTGTAGGGGGCCCTTACGCTTCCCTACATGCTCTTAGTTTTCCCTTGGGACGGTGGCACCTAGCAGCAGGACAAAGCAACGTGTCACAGATATCGCAGTCTACGTGCGTGGTTCGAACAGCACACCAAACTCCCCGGATTTAAATCTGGTCGAGAAGCTGTGGATCTACCCCCATCGGGGTGTTCGCACCATGAATCCTCAACCGATAAACCTAATGGAGCTGCCCACGGCACTGTATCTCACATCTCCCACATCTCTGGCAGCACTTCCAGAACGTCACTGACTCTCTTCCTGCTCCTCTCATAACAGTCTGGGCAACAAAAGGTGGTTATTCAGGCTTCGGACAGGTGGTCACGTTAATGTGAGTGGACAGTGTTTAAAACAGATAGCCGTTTTTCAAAAGTTTTAAATGGAAATGCAAAGGTAACGTCTGTGGTGCAAGCTCGTGGCAGGGCTACTGCGATGCATTACAAGGGCCATGGAGGTGAACCCACAGTCCCAGCCACTTTTTACAACCGTGAAAGAACTCCGGTACTCATTTGATAGCACCTGAGTGAACTTGTGAGCGTACTGGAGGGACAGAAACGAGGTAAAATCCCTGCTCCTTTCCAGTGCTGAACCGAGGACGAGAGCCTAGTGCAACCCACTAAACCACGACGCCTACAAATAGAATAATAGATGTGCTGAGTCAAAAAATCTACTTTGTTTTCATTACAGATTACAATTTTTTGAAAAATTTTTATTTAAGATATTGAATCCCAGAACAGATTATCAGGAAAACATCTCACATGTACCAAAGAGTTGGTTGGTTGGTTGATTCGGGGGAGGGGCGAAACAATGAGGTCATCAGTCCCACCGGATATGAGAAGGATGGGGATGGAAGTCGGCTGCGCCCTTTCGAAGGAACAGTCCCGGCATTTGCCTGAAGAGATTTAGGGAAATCACGGAAAACCTAAATCAGGACGGCGATTTTGAACCGTCGTCCTCCCGAAAGCGAGTCCAGTGTGCTAGCCACTGCGCCAACTCGCTCGGTACCATAAGTAATACACGAAATCTTACGTAAAGTCCCTATTATTCCTCCATGTGTTCATTCAAAAACAATATCCCTTCTGTGCTCTTAATATATTTTATCTGGTTGTTTCATTAATAATCATCTGTGTCACTTTGAATTCACGCACTTGAAGGCACTGATGTTACTGGGTTTGTCAGGTACTTTTATTCTGTATCGAAACACCTGAGGGCTTCCCACAGGCTCTCAGTTTCGAGAACTCCGAAACTACTCCATGGAATTGTTGTTACATCGAGATTGTTCAGTGGATCGGCATCTACAGC
This sequence comes from Schistocerca piceifrons, assembly GCF_021461385.2. Lineage (NCBI taxonomy): Eukaryota > Metazoa > Arthropoda > Insecta > Orthoptera > Acrididae > Schistocerca > Schistocerca piceifrons. The sequence goes on from NC_060143.1 coordinate 553,791,669, forward strand.
AGAGCGCAAGCACTTTCGTTGGTCGATTCATACTCCCGCTAACAGTACTCCGGGAGCAGCTGCTTGCTGATGAGGCTTCTCAAAAATTTCTGTTCTGGGAAACGCCTGCAATCAGTGAAAGCCTAAACTAGCCCAAAAGTTTTCACCGCATCCTACTCAGATTTCGGAAAATGTGAGCCACGAATCTCCAATTTCAGCAAAATTACCGTCACTCCAACATGCAGCAAGCCCAATCTTGCGTCAGAAATAGCCAAAGGAACAAGACGTAGGACGAGGCCTATTTCTCTCTCATGCACTGCCGGCACCACTTGTTAACATGAACGGCCCACTGCATACATCTCAATCTATAATCCATGAGCCACTGCATAGTTTGTTGTGGGGGGTACATTCTGTACCAACATCATTTTCCTCAGTTCTTATTCAAGTTTCAAGGTTTGTGAGAAGAAGAATTGGCGATATCTCTCTGTAAGTAAAACAAAGCTATCGTGACGTCTACGTTTGCTCTCAACTGCGCGGCTATGTACGAGACGTAGTCCTAATGGGGATGGTATGTCTTTGCCTTCCTCCTACCTCAGAACTGAAACATTTTGTTGTGACTTGGCAAGACAGCCAAGCCACTACGAGGTAAAACCGAAAGGCACGCGTTTAAGCTCACGCAGGCTAGCGTGAGGTCTGGAACAGGACACGGAAATGAACTAGCAAAAACAGGACGTAGCTGTGGAATACTTAACATTAATCCATAATTGGTGAGCATCGGTCTGACGGTACATGCATCACAAGATAAATAGCAAATGATAATGGCGCCTTGCTAGGTCGTAGCAAATGACGTAGCTGAAGGCTATGCTAACTATCGTCTCGGCAAATGAGAGCGTAATTTGTCAGTGAACCATCGCTAGCAAAGTCTGCTGTACAACTGGGCGAGTGCTAGGAAGTCTCTCTAGACCTGCCGTGTGGCGGCGCTCGGTCTGCAGTCACTGACAGTGGCGACACGCGGGTCCGACGTATACTAACGGACCGCGGCCGATTTAAAGGCTACCACCTAGCAAGTGTGGTGTCTGGCGGTGACACCACACATTTTGCATTTACAGAGAGACTAAGCCCTTGCGAGTGAACGACTCTACCTTTAGTGGCCTTCAGTAATGGTGAAATAGCTCTCCTCGCACACTGAGCAGGATTCGGTATTTACGATGACGCGGTACCACCTGCACAGGTGTGGTGCCCTGGCTGCTGTTATCTGACTGATGAGAATCAACCCACTTCGCTTGTGCTGGTCGTGATGTGTCAACTAGCATGAGGTTGTCTACGAGTACGCGGTGGCGCTCGCTTGTGTGCAGATGTCGGCGCCGCAGTGGCAGCCAAGCAGTGTGTACCCAGTCGAGACAGCACAGTAACCTGTTGTACAGTGGGTTCCAGTTTAACAGCCACAACACGTCACACATATTAGAAAGCTGCTCTTTGGGGTGCTGTTCGACGCCAGCTATCGTGGTGGCAGTGTCAGCTGCTGTATCATCGCACAAGAGCACGTAAACGCCCTAACTTTCGGCACCTTGCAGATCTATTGGTTATTTTTCTCCGAATGCTGTTAAACGTGACACATATGCTGCATTCTGGAAGATTTGGCACTTACGTCTACAGCGCTACTACTGCTCTAGACACCGTGAAATTTGGCATCAGGACTGCGAGCACACATTCAGTTGTGTACATTTTAAGAAGTTATTGTGCATGCGCAATTCGCGTGACGTAATTGCCATATGGGCCAAATACACACGTATTTGTTAAACAACGTGCACGGATCACGTGTGCACTGTTAGCCCTTGCCACTTAACTAGAAGTTTACGCCAGTGCCACCAGGTGGTAGCACACTGCAGTAGACTTTTATCCCCATTCACTCTGCATATATGAAATGGTTCAAATGGCTCTGAGCACTATGGGACTTATCATCTGACGTCATCAGTCCCCTAGAACTTAGAACTACTTAAACCTAACTAACCTAAGTACAACACACACAGCCATGCCCGAGGCAGGACTCGAACCTGCGACCGTAGCAGTCGCTCGGTTCCAGACTGAAGCGCCTAGAACCGCTCGGCCACACCAGCTGGCTCTGCATATATCCTGGTAGATGATAGCACACTCTTCACATATGCTAATTCACTCACTACGTACTGTAATAAAATTAGTTCGGACGTCAGTATACGTTAAAGTTGTACTGGCAGTAAATCTATTTCGTGGATTTCTAAATGAGTCATAGTATATTAAGTTATGAATTTCATCATACAATAATCCATTTGAGATGCTTAGAATCAGAAGGCCTAAATCACAAAACCGTCGATTGTGAGAGTGTAGCATTTATTCATGCTTCAGAACTCGGTTGATCTTGTGGAGAGTCCGGTTTTTCTTTGCTGTAGGCCCACACTGTATATGTGAAAATTCACGAAAATCTGTAGCACTGATTTCTCTGATATACACTTAAATGTGGGATCAACGGCAGTGTGCTTTAGACCCTTATGGATCTCAGTGCCTCATTTGTATTCTAGTCAAGTGTCCATGCTGGTACACATTACTATATGAGTTTCATCATTTCCACAAAAGGCACTTTGTGTTCAGAGTCGGTTGTTTACCGTGCCGGAATCGGCTCTCGTGTGCTGTGTAAACATCGACTATGTTGAATATATTTTAAATGCTAACAGAAAAGTAAAGCAGTGAGGACGGATCGTGAGTCGTGCTTGGGTAGCTCACTCGGTAGAGCACTTTCCCGCGAAACGTAAAGGTCCTGAGTTCGAGTCTCGATCCAGCAAATGGTTCTAATCTGCCAGGAAGTTGCATATCAGCACACACTACTTAGCCGCAAAGGAGCTAGGGCCTCCGAGAAAAGATCTTTTGAATGAGAGAGTGACGACCTCTAATATGCGCGACTACAAGTGAACATTTAACAAGGAAGTGTAGAGTTAGCACAAGTTGTTGTGTAGGTACAGCGTAAAAATATCTGATTTTCAGTCCGGAAGTTAATTAGTGAATGAATACGTTTGTTGGCGATCTTGTACAACCGTTCGAAAAAATGGAAAGGCACTAAAAACACCCACTCACACAAAAATGCGAAATGGAGAGTTGCGAAAGCTTACATATTATTTCGTTAGTGCCCTAAAATGTATTTAATTATGCACATTGCACAAAAATAATTCTTTCTTTTGTCAGATAAGTTATTCATCATCTTATTATTATTGTTGTTATTATTATTGGCAGTAGCTATAGTTGCATAAACTTGGTGGTAAGCATAACTGTCATACAGAAGATGCTATTAATTTCACACGCTCCAACTTAGCTAAATCTAAAACTATTCACGAGCCGTTACTGCGTGGTGTTAACGGATGTTATTCAAAGACAGTTTGAAGACACTGTTACAAGACCAGGGCGTCGCTAGAGTCAATAACGGTATTTTTTTCGTATGCTGTATTTGGTGTATTCTTTTCTTCCTAATGCCTTTGTTGGTTTAACAGTTTCTAAACGATGTCGTATGTTAAGCAGTATTTTAATGACGTCGTGGTCTCAGCTGTTGAAAGATTTTGCTTCTGGTCATTAGGTGTTGCCCAGATTAACAGCTTGTGTATTTACCTGCTACAGTAAGATTGAAAAACCAGCTGGTATTATATCTTACTTATACCTGTAGAATACGTGGACTACACGATGTCTTGAAAGCAAATTAATCATATATGTAACATATTAAAATAATACTGATGGTTTGCATGTGTGTAAGATTATTTACGTTATTTATTTGAAGGAGACCATTCTCACAAGTTCAGGTGTTTATTTTTCATGTGTGCTCGTATGCTCTTAATACTCTTTTTCATAATTTTTTAGCAAGTGTTAAATTTTACAACTTAACGTTACACTCACCATATGGATTCGTGCGCGCCTTTAAAACAACTGAGAACGTACAGTCTAATAGTTTACCTTGTGTACATATCATTAATAGATTCTTTTAGCACTAGAAATTTTTAAATTAAAGTGTATTATATTTATTGCAAGAGAAAATGCTCTAACTGTCACCTCAAAACTTTGATGTTACTTTTTTAATAAGTGATTTGATACAGGAATACAGTCACTGCAGGTTGTAAATGTTTGTGCATAAACTTCTATGTAATGTTGCAGTAAATATCAAGTGCTTGTATTTAACTACTGTTAGGGAGAAGGCGAAAAACCACCAACTTCCACATCCCAAACTAGTTTTTCTCCTGTTTCGGAGACATACAGTTTAATGTGGTCTCAGAACCACAATAGAACTTCGCAATATTCACCTTAATAAATCAGAAGCGAAGAGCACTGAAAGAATTCAAGTGCTTCAAATGGCTCTGAGCACTATGGGACTCAACTGCTGAGGTCATTAGTCCCCTAGAACTTAGAACTAGTTAAACCTAACTAATCTAAGGACATCACAAACATCCATGTCCAAGGCAGGATCCGAACCTGCGACCGTAGCGGTCTTGCGGTTCCAGACTGCAGCGCCTTTAACCGCATGGCCACTTCGGCCGGCACTGAAAGAATTCCTCACACTGGAGAACTGAGCTGTGGATATTTGTACTTGTAATCTGATACCGCCCATTGAGCACCCAAGCGATATCTTTGGATGAACCTAAATATTCCTAATTTTTGTGATCAGGTGGTTTGGAAAGAGGTATATTCTTCATGTATAGGGTTCGAACGTGAGCTCCCGTAATTTTCTGAGTTTTTCTACTATCATTCCCACTGCAGTTTGTTGGGCATTTCTGTGACGCTCTCACGCAGACGAAACAAACCATTTTCGAATCATGAATGGCTTCCTTGCATCGTTTCTATATCTTCCTTTTACCCGTACTGGTAAGAGACTCAGATGTACTCAAGAACTGGTCGAACACAGCACCACTCTGCAGATTGTTAATGGAGGTACTAGGGTACTTTCTAAGTAACAGGGACCAGAACGTTGACCCGATATGGTGGGGGTTCACCGGAGACAAGGGTATCGCCAGGAGGGCCCTAGGCAATGTGGTATGAACACACTTGTTCTGTATGCACATAAACGATCTGGCCGACAGAGTGAGCAGGACCGGCAGTAGACCCGAGTTAGCGTTCAACTGTAGATCCGCTGCATGTTATATCTGCATCGGTATTGAGATGCGGATCCACAACATACTGCGAACGGGATAGGGTTTGGAGGTGGATCCGTCACGCGCAATGTACGAAGCTGTGTTAGGATGCAGATCCATAATATATCACATCAGAGTTAGCATTCGGGTGTGGATCTGCCACGGACTATATATACAGAGCTATGTTCGGAGACGGATCCACCAAGCGCCACATCTATGATAGGGTTCGTGGGTGGACCAACCACGCGTTACGTTCGGACACGTATCCTATGTTCGAAGTTTGGTCCACCAGCGGATGGGGCTGGGTCCTGAGAGCCATCCACGAGGCGTGCATGTACACAGACACACAGAAAGCAGAGCAAACACACTCCGAATGTGCAGGTGACTGTATACAGTCGAGTGCAGTGCTATATCACACCTCCCGATCAGTGCATTTGGGCTAGGTGTTGGCAGTAGAGATGGGGGATCCGCTCCTGGACTGATTCATAGAGTTGAATCTTTCAAAGGAGTGAACAATCAGTGATTCAGAAAAAAAGAACGGTAGCTCCAAACGTTTCACACAGCAGAGAGAGAGAGAGAGAGAGAGAGAGAGAGAGAGAGAGAGGGAGAGAGGGAGAGAGAGAGTCGGAGAAGGTCAGCGGGGCCTCTGCTAGTCAGAACACACTGCACGCCACACAACACAGCTGGCGCTGGCCTCTGCCCTGCTTCTGTCTTGGCTGCCTGCATTGTGCAGTGCCCCATTGGATTTTGTGTTTCACATATGCCTTGCCGTCTCTGTGCTTATTCTGCCGCGTGCTGTGTCTGAGTGTCTGGCGCACCTTAGCATCGCACTCCGTCGGCGATCGTTTCAGTCGCATGTCCTGCCCTCTGGGCAGTTGATGCGAGCAACAGGACTGAGAGCCTCCTAGCGGAGAACATAAGAACTATTTGCAACAACCTGCTCGCAAGAGAACGGACGATTTGTCTCGGAGCGGATGACTGGTAGCCGTTCACCGCTCCCCCCACCCTCGGAACTCGCCCGCTCAACGCTCACCCCACAGTTCTCGACTCTAGCCAGAGCGTTGAGCAAAGCAACTCAGGTGTCACTCTGGTCTCTGTGGTCTTAGCTCACGCAGCAATACAGCTCGCGGCTCAACCAGCTTCACTCAGCGCCTCTGCATCGGAGTTCGTCTATACTGGATACTGTTCTTCGTACTAATACCGATATGTATATCACATAATTATGTTATGTATACATCATTTGTTATTATTTTATTTTTATTTGTTTAAATTGATCAGATGAGGTTCCTGACGACTCCTCTTACTATAGGATTTTTTATTATGGACACTCGAATTTACACTTTAATTACGAGCGAACCAATAAACGTATCGCAAAATGTGATACACCAATATTTTCCTTGTTTTATTCTGCGTAAGGCTATATGCAGCACTTTCGTCTTACAGTCAAATTTACATTTTTTTTCTAATTGTAGTACGGATTTTGCGATTTTGGGCGTCTTTGGAAGGAAACGTTCACTTTAAAAATATATGGCTTGGGATGTATTCGTACGAGGTTAATGAATTTTTAATACATTATAGCCAAATACATTGTTAATGTAAATCTCAAGTTGCAACATATTCCGATCACCCAAAAAACCACGATAGTGCAAAATAAATCGATAATCAAAAACTTTGTCATATTGTGGAAATTTCAATAAACAATACAGAATTCTTACTCATTATCTGTGTTACTTCAAAATAGGATCACATAAGATCAAAATACAGGTATAGTACTGGAATAAACCAAGTTTAAATGGCAATGTGCCTTCCATTTATTTTCTATTGTGAATGAGTGGTGAGTCATGAAAAAGATCTAGTTCATTTCAGGGAGTGAACAGTTCTGATCCGATCTCTGAAAAGAACAGTTTTGCCCATCGCTAGTTGGGAGCTATGCTACATTTACAATCAATTTTAGAACACAGAACTAGATGTTATGTCATGATCGCTTGGATAGATCTGACCTAAAATCGATAGAATTGCAAAATATGACGAGGGAATAGGTATAAATTGACCAAATATAGGCCGAAAAGCGGTTAAAATGAGGAAGTACTTTGCTATCTTCTGGTTCGGACCGAACAATTTCTATATGGGACCAAGTATGCGGCAACAGGAGGAATCCAGGAAAACATGGACATCAAAATGAAGGGAATAAGGGAGGCACTAAATTTTTTCCCATTAAGGCAGCTTTATAGTGTATGTCTATTGAGGTACCAGTGATACATGCGAGTTGACTACTGCATTTGATGCTTTTTGGGATGACAGAGAACGATTCATTTCTCAACTTACTCCCATCTGTGTTAAAGGATAACAGCGGTGATCGATTGAGATGAAGTTGTAACGAGGTACGATTTAATGGCTGACAGATTCATTCTAGAAAAGGATTAGTTGATGGAGATCTGTCTGGCTGCATCAGTCACGTGACATAGCCCACGTTCTACTCGTATACAGTTACGTGTTCAGTATGTGTTTTAAAGCACTGTCTACTTACGATCGTTAATGGTAAACCTGTCTGTCATCAGAGGACTTCCATCTCATGTGTGAAGAAACATGACACACTCCTCTAAACGAGCTTTGACTTATGCGATCGCCCCTGTCGCATCTTGAGTGCGTAAAATCGAGACTTCAGCGTCATAACTAAGTTATCGGCATCAGCTTGTGACGCGCTACAATCCCCGTGTACACTTTTGCCTGACATATGTTGTGGCTCAAACGGCTCTAAGCACTATGCGACTTAACTGCTGAGGTCATCAGTCGCCTAGAACTTAGAACTAATTAAACTTAAATAACCTAAGGACATCACACACATCCATGCCCGAGGCAGGATTCGAACCTGCGACCGGAGCGGTCGCTCGGCTCCAGACTGTAGCGCCTAGAACCACACGGCCACTCCGGCCGGTATATGTTGTGTTTAAGTGGCGGAATGACTTGTAATTTTCACATGTCTGACGCTCTTGCTATGCGTTTATCTGTTTCCTTGTAGTATGTATCCACCATTACTAACTATCATTTTATATAGGCCTGATGCAGGTAAGGTATAATTTCTGAACTGTGATCGGATGTGAATAGCGGACGTCTCCATAAAGCTATATTGTGCTTGTATAATGCAATGTAAATGTTTTGTGGAAGTAGTTTTTTGGTTTTACGATTCGATAAGATAGCTCAGCGTAGAGAAACTGTGAAGAAGGATGTATGTCTGATAGGTCGGAAAGGTAATCGATCTAACATTATAGCCCCTTTTTAAGTGCAGAAGTCGGCCGATGTGGCCGAGCGGTTCTAGGCGCTTCAGTCTGGAACCGCCCGACCGCTATGATCGCAGGTTCGAATCCTGCCTCGGGCGTGGATGTGTGTGACGTCCTTAGGTTAGTTAGGTTTAAGGAGTTCTAAGTTCTAGGGGACTGATGACCTCAGAAGTTGAGTCCCACAGTGCTCAGAGCCATTTGAACCATTTTTTTAAGTGCAGAACATTGTAGTCTTAGGAGTACGTGTGTTTATGTTCTCTCTCTTATCAATACCTTCCAGGTACAGATGCTAGACTCTAGAACAATAGAGTTGAGAATGCTCTGTGACTCCCATACGCAGAGACATGGATCGTAAATTAATTACTATGCTCAAGGTCTTAGAAATATGTAGAGCGCTGTTTTATATACTTTGATGATTTAAGTGTTCGAGAATTAAGTGTGAATGGGCGTGCTGAGTAGTCATCTACCCTTGTTCGCAATGATACTCGCCAAGCAGAGAATGGATGGTTTAGCTATGATATTGAAATTGAGAAAACGTGCTGTCATTTGATTGTCCGGTGATGAAGTTTAAGCAAAATTGTTCGCGCTATCAAGTTTCATGTTTATTATTAGAGTACATGGATGGTGTCTTTTTCCATGTCATCCCTGCATTGGTTAGCAGTCAATGATTGAGTGATATGGCTTGTTTGAGTTGGGGAAAAAGTTTTCGTGGATGGACGGCAACTTCCAGGGGTTGCTAGCGAAACAGTGATCGCGTACATGAGTGCAGTATGAGGAACGAGTGGAAATGGAGCACTGAGCCATCATCTATTCAGCCACTGTGACATATGAGTTTAGATGTAGAGGTAGGCAATCACTTTTGGATGATAGTTTGGAAAAGTGGTACTCTGCTCAATGCACCATATGTTCGCTTGCTGTATACATACGTAGATATAGATTTAGCTCTGTAGGTATGTGAGTCGGCCTTAACGGCTGTTTTGTATATTTGAACGACCTGCGTCTTTGTGCAGTTCGTCGTTCCAGGGATCTACGGGTACCTACAGTATGATAGTCTCCCTCGCAGATGCTCCACATATTCATTATACAGTCCAATGAGCACCCTACTAGGTCCTTTTATACATCTAACCAGAACCACAGGACTGCAACGAAGACAAATTTATTATCCCTTTTACGTATTCACTTTTCCGAAGCTGATAATTCTACAGCGTAATGGGGTAACCTTTGCAATATTGGTGACAAATATCTACTGCCGAAAATGGCAGTCTCCTCACGTGCCCAGCTGCAAGTAAAACAATACACGATAGGTGCTACATTTGATAAAATGTGGAGCCTGAGGCGGATGAAATGGCTCAGCACTTGCCAAAATAAAAAAAAGATCCAGAATAATTAGTACATAATAGCGCAGTTGCCAGTCTACTATGAACAACTGTTGCATACTGCATAATGATTATTTGTCCCTACAATCATTCTCGTAATTTGAAAATACACGTGCTCTCTTACTGTTACGTAAACGCATCACAAATACAGAAGTAAAATTTTTCCGTAATGAAAATATAATGACTTTGGCTTAAAGAAACAGGTTTTGTGTTAAATTCCTGAAAAAAGCTAATACTATATTTTTACCGTTATTGCTGTGGTTCAAATCACACGCACATGACAATGCAGCGCGACCCTATAATGATTATCTCTACTTGTCTGCACCACCTACAGTGACCAAAACTATTGAAATAACGTTCTTGAATACACTCTCAAAGCAATTATACTCAGATGCTTCACCACTGGGTGCCAAACCAAAATCAGAATGACTCAGGAAAAGACCACAGACACAATAAAAGTTATAACAAAAAAATTTGCCGTAATAATTGTAAGCAAACAACTTAATGATTTTTAAGATTAAACGTCTTTACTAATTACTTCAACTACACTCCTGGAAATGGAAAAAAGAACACATTGACACCGGTGTGTCAGACCCACCATACTTGCTCCGGACACTGCGAGAGGGCTGTACAAGCAATGATCACACGCACGGCACAGCGGGCACACCAGGAAGCGCGGTGTTGGCCGTCGAATGGCGCTAGCTGCGCAGCATTTGTGCACCGCCGCCGTCAGTGTCAGCCAGTTTGCCGTGGCATACGGAGCTCCATCGCAGTCTTTAACACTGGTAGCATGCCGCGACAGCGTGGACGTGAACCGTATGTGCAGTTGACGGACTTTGAGCGAGGGCGTATAGTGGGCATGCGGGAGGCCGGGTGGACGTACCGCCGAATTGCTCAACACGTGGGGCGTGAGGTCTCCACAGTACATCGATGTTGTCGCCAGTGGTCGGCGGAAGGTGCACGTGCCCGTCGACCTGGAACCGGACCGCAGCGACGCACGGATGCACGCCAAGACCGTAGGATCCTACGCAGTGCCGTAGGGGACCGCACCGCCACTTCCCAGCAAATTAGGGACACTGTTGCTCCTGGGGTATCGGCGAGGACCATTCGCAACCGTCTCCATGAAGCTGGGCTACGGTCCCGCACACCGTTAGGCCGTCTTCCGCTCACGCCCCAACATCGTGCAGCCCGCCTCCAGTGGTGTCGCGACAGGCGTGAATGGAGGGACGAATGGAGACGTGTCGTCTTCAGCGATGAGAGTCGCTTCTGCCTTGGTGCCAATGATAGTCGTATGCGTGTTTGGCGCCGTGCAGGTGAGCGCCACAATCAGGACTGCATACGACCGAGGCACACAGGGCCAACACCCGTCATCGTGGTGTGGGGAGCGATCTCCTACACTGGCCGTACACCACTGGTGATCGTCGAGGGGACACTGAATAGTGCACGGTACATCCAAACCGTCATCGAACCCATCGTTCTACCATTCCTAGACCGGCAAGGGATCTTGCTGTTCCAACAGGACAATGCACGTCCGCATGTATCCCGTGCCACCCAACGTGCTCTAGAAGGTGTAAGTCAACTACCCTGGCCAGAAAGATCTCCGGATCTGTCCCCCATTGAGCATGTTTGGGACTGGATGAAGCGTCGTCTCACGCGGTCTGCACGTCCAGCACGAACGCTGGTCCAACTGAGGCGCCAGGTGGAAATGGCATGGCAAGCCGTTCCACAGGACTACATCCAGCATCTCTACGATCGTCTCCATGGGAGAATAGCAGCCTGCATTGCTGCGAAAGGTGGATATACACTGTACTAGTGCCGACATTGTGCATGCTCTGTTGCCTGTGTCTATGTGCCTGTGGTTCTGTCAGTGTGATCATGTGATGTATCTGACCCCAGGAATGTGTCAATAAAGTTTCCCCTTCCTTGGACAATGAATTCACGGTGTTCTTATTTCAATTTCCAGGAGTGTATTTAGCCAGTTTAAACGGCAAGAAAGTTAAAATTTTAATTAATATTGCAAACAAATTTAGTGACCGATTGTACTGGGTATGACAAATAAAAGTGGCCCGGACTTGTGGATACGATTGGCAGCGTTAGCGGAGGAGGAAAAGACCTGCGGTCCCGTCCAACACGATGGAGCAGCCGCCCACACAGCCAGCCGATCGTTGGGGCACATTTACACAGTCTTAATGCTCGGAAGATTTGTTGGTAGAGGTCCAACCGGTCGCGGCCTTAGCTGGCCACCCAGGTCACCTGATCTGTCAGTGTGCGATTACTTTGCATGGGGAGCCCTGCAGTCTAAGATGTACCTCAACAACCCTCATAGTCTTCAAGAAATGCAGCAGAAAACTTTGGATGAGATAACAGCAGTTCCAACACTACAGCAACTTGCCGACCAGGGCCCAAAACTGTCAAGAGTTTAATTATGGTCACTTTCAACACCTGCTACAGTCAGGTTAGTAGTGTATTTCCTGTCCTCTTCTGTGTTTCTTTGTGCACCGGAACTCTGTTTCCGGGCCACTTTTATTTTTCCCGCCCTGTGGGTATACGGTAATGTCGATACGCGGATTATTTCATTGACCTAGTGACACTTGGTCGCAACTCGAAATATAAAAGTGTAGTCAAGTAAAAACATGATGAATAGAAAAAAAATTAAACATTTTATTGTTTCAAAGGAAATCAGCGTGACTGTTGAGACATTTAATACACTGTGAGACAAGCCGGTCAGTGCCTCCACGGAAAAAATGTTTGCGGTTGCTTACGGAACCACGATTATATCCAGGAGTGCACATCTTCGTCCCAAGAAAATCAACGGCCACGAATGTCTTTCTTTAGTCCTTCAAAAATGCGGAAATATCAGGCGGAGAGATTTCGATTTAGTGAAATATATTCAAGGGATTCCCAATGAAACTTGTGAAAACAACCTTCTCAACATTTGGACCGGCTCATCATTCTTCCTGCGCTCCTTATGTGATTGAAACGGGAAGAAGCTCTGTTAGCTGGAAGGAAATACCATCTTTCACACACTTCAATTGATTGAGAGAATATAGTTGTAGACGTACGTACAAGCTATTCCTGGACCGTTTTTTGTCATATTCTTCAAATGGTGAAGGTACTTCAATCGTCTCAGGCATTTCGGATTCAAACTGACGCTTCTTATCCGCAGATTATTTTCGGTAAACCGATAGTTCTGTTGATTGTGTTGAGATAATCTGTTTTTTTTTCTTTATTATTATTTGGTCCCCCTAGTCCCACACAGTTTGAGATGTGGGTGGGCAACCAGTGGTGCAGAACTGTTTGCGAAAAATTTCAAAATATACGTAAAGGTAAAACAAATGTTATTAAAATATGAAATTTGTGCAAATGTTTTTACAATCTATAGAAAGATGGGTTTTGGCGGTATTTATACAACACAAACGTTGATTTAATTTGATTCCTAATTAAAATAAGATAACACCAAAATTTAAAGATAAAAACAAAATTTAATGTTTAAAAAACGTCTGAAGTAACAGTGCTGTTGTTCAAGAGCGGCACCGCATTCTCACCAGAGAGTTGAAGGATCTTCAGTAGTTTTTGGGATGTGGGTCTGACGGTGGGAGGGCTGAGGGGTGTGGGTAGAAATATAGGGGTTGGTTAGCTGTGTAAGCTAAAGCTCACTGTACGTTTAATCGGCAACTGCTAATGTTAACTGTTAATGTTGCAACATAGCTCTTCTGTACATTTAAAAATTATTTTATGCAGCAAAACTGAAGATATCTGTTCAAAGTAATCATCACAGTATATGTTACACGTCGTAGAAAACGTTGCGCTATTATGATATGGGACTACAAGGTTCGAATAATTTCCACTGAAGATCGATCTGTAAAACAAAGGATTTCATGTATTTACGACTGGCACTGCCATTTATCCAAAATATATTGACAATAATATGGTCGTAGTGCACACCATTCCCAGTGGAGTTAGACATCAAGTTATTGAATATCCGTGAACAACCCCTGTTTGTCGGTGAAGTTGTGGTTCGCCCTGCGTAAAAATCGTCGGCAAGCCTTTAACTCTCGCAACATCCGTTCGACAGTAGTTCAGCTGCGCCCGGCAGACATTTTACGCACCTGGCAACGCTGTTCTAGGCGATGCAGACTGCTGCCTCTCCCGTCTTATTGTTTCAAAGGCTGGTTGTCAAGATGGGTTGGGGGAAAAACCCCTATCTCGGTTAATAAGATTCTCTGACACTTCGCGTCGCCTATTTAAAAGTGGTACGCAAGACATCATTAGCTGAACAGATGCAGACGACTTCTCGAAATCGAGCATATGCTTTTCTGCTAAGCTGTGCTCATTCAATAGTGATTTAGTTTTTACCGAAGTCTTACGTTGCGTTCAGTTCATTGCAATGAAGAAAGGCACAGCTGCCTTTGTGTGATGTAACATTTTCCACATTCGCAAGGAATGTTATAGTTCCCAGATGTATATCGTCCGAAGTTATCTTTCACGTAGCTCAGATGTTCCCTTATTTTTGCAGGAGGTCGAAATTTGGGCCATATACTTTACTCAGGGTGAAAAGGGCTGGTTCTTGCTAAACCTGCACCAATGAACGACACGGAAGCCATCTTCTCTTCTCTTTATTTATTTTTCCCTTCGTTGTTCTTGATGCGTCTGTTTACCCCTAGCATTTCCTTAATTTATTCAGCCGTACGAAGCACTAGCCATTTTCATGTGGTCCAGCTCCATAGTAAGTTGCTGTCGTCACATATTGTCTTCGCTCTGGGCGCAAGCGTCGTCTGACAGAGGTATCGCCGTCCTGGAATAGTGGCAAAAAGTATATTGAATGTTCCAGAGTTCTTTCTGTTTCTTCTGCACGTGGACATCCAGAAACTGGAGGCAATTGCTCTTCTCACCCTTCATCGTGCATTTAACCCTAGAGCACTAAGCGGGGGAAACGTTACATTTCTACCAATCCATCATAAAATTTACTACTCACATTTATTCAAAGGAGGTCATAACAAACACATTATGTGTTAGTTGACTGTCATTATTAGAAATCCAACCGTACGTTACGTACCAAATTACGTACAAAATGTCCTATTTGTCCCTACTGTAATCGGAAATTTTACGTGGATTTTGTTATCTGGGGTCAACGATTTAGTGACTCTTGCCTGCGTCTTGGAGGAATTCGTCTATCGAACATCTCCCACATAGCCACACCAAGAAACTGGGATCGACATATATGCATAAAGGCTTAGTGGACATGGCGCCATCCTCGTTGCAGTACCGTGAAATTCGTCCAGCTGACAGAGGTGAGCCCATCGGACCACTATCTCTTTAGTTTATAGTTTTCTTTACTTACTCATTTGCTACCGAGATAGTTTACAGGTGCTATCTTAGGTCCCTTCACCTCTCCCTAAAAGATATGTGAGTATAAAATTTAAAACGTTTGAAAACTTTTAAATCAATCAGTTAACGACCTAAGCGTTTTCAGATACTGTCTTGGATGTGGGAACATTGCACCTACATTTCTGTCAGTGTTTTGATGCATCTACTGTGCACTCTCCTAGCTTCGGTCCTATATGTTCTTGATGTTTAGATGGCTATGTATATCGTTATTGATGGTAAACATAGTAGCTGTCCACCCGAGGCATTTACTTTGTACAAAATGGGTCGCTAATTAGCTGGTAGTCAGTAGTTAGTATCCGCGACGAGGTTCCAGAAAAATGGCTGTTAGACTTGTTGCTTTATAGAGACATACCTCTCCATTTACGTGTGATTCAAAGCTCAAGCAGAAGGCATCAGTGATTTCACCATGTCCTCAAACTTTTGACGTGGTAATGAAGTAGGCTGCTTCTTCGTGAAACTACAGCGGTGCTTTTTTCCGGATTGTGCTGAATTTTCTTGTTTTTGCATCATCTTTCCAATTTCTGCTGTTTCGTGTCTCAGGCTCCTAATGTTCGCTGTGTGACGTTGTCCACTAGCGAGAAACGCAGCTTCGTCGGCGAACTGGGCGAGGATAACATTGTTCCTGGCCGAGATATCGTTCACATGTATGTTGAACAGTGCCAGATTGAGAACATACGCCTGAGGGATTCCTGATGGTGTCTTCTTCATTTCCGACCTCTGTCATTCGATTTCAGCCATTATTCGTCAGTGGTCTAGAGAGGTAGGTATCAATTTGACATAACAATCGGAGATCGTTGTATGCTGGTAACCGATGCTCAGCAGTAATATAATAAAAAGGAAAACAAATTATTTAAATAAAGATTGTACTGAAAAATACAAAATAATTTCTCCTAGTTCCATGCAAGCTCCTTATCCCGCACAGAAAATCCTGACATTTCGTGATGAAAATAATTGTTAGATTTAAATTGAAAACATGTTGTGCACGCAATATATAGGATGATTCAAAAGTTGTGTCCTATAAAACAAAGTCTATATTGATGGTTTAATAGTCTTGGCCCATAGGACAAAATAATTTTCAGCTAACGATCATTTGAAGCAAAAATGTCTAGTAAGCAGGAGCTCTAAAGAGCATACTTTAAGAGGTATAAGCACAAGTTCAGTAGGAGACGTGTTTCACAGTACAGAATATGAAGTATCCATAATAGCTCTTAAGCTATGCACTTTAGAGCCCATGTTTACAGCGCAATTTTCCTTGTTTCGGTCCATACTAGCATTTCTCAGAATATGGGAAGCAGAGAGCTTGTAGTAGAAGAGATTTGGTCCACATTGTCGAAGATGAAGACGCGCTCATAGTTCATAAGGTATGCATCTTAGATCCCAGGTTTACTAGACTTTTTGTTTCAAGTGATCATTCCTATCACGTCATTCAATAAAACTGTGTCCTATCCGCCAAGACTAGTGAAAACTTACTTCAAAAGTAATCGCTGTAACTTTTAATGCATTTATCCTACTGTGAGACAAACTGGTCAATGCCTCCATGGAAAAATGTTTCCTGTTGCTTACGGAAGCATGATTATACCCAAGTGTGTACCTCTTCATTCTAAGCAAAACGATGGCCACCAACGTCCCTCTCCAGTACTCCACAAATATGGAAATCTCATGGGGAGAGATTTGGACATAGTAAAGTATGTGCAACGGCTTCGCAGCGGAACTTGTGCAGCGTAGTAGAAACAACCTTCTGAACATGCGGCCGGGCTCACCAGTCTTCCTGCATTCCTTATATGAATGGAACGGGAAGAAGCCCTAATAACTGGTACAGTGGGAAGCGTTTTACATTGATTGAGGAAATATATTTGTGGATGTGCATACAACCCATTCCTGAACAATTTTTTATCATCCTTCAAGTCGTGAAGATACGTCAATCGTCTCAGCCAATTCTGATACAGATTGGGTAATTGATAGTCGCAGATTATTTCCGGTAACCGGGCGTTTCTATTGATTGGTGTTCGGATAGTCATTTTTTTCTTTGCTGTTATTTTAACCCCCTAGTCTCGCATAGTTTGCGTTGAGGGTGGGCTGCCATCGATATAAAACCGTTTCCCAAAAGTTTGAAACTACACGTAAAGGGAAAACACATAAAGCTGAAAACTGTACAAATGTTTTTAAAATCTATAGAAGTATGTCTTTTTGGTGGTATCTACAGAAAATAAACGTTGATTTAAACTGTTTGCCAATTAAAATGAAAAACACCAAAATATAAAGATAAAAACAAAAATTTAATATTTAAAACACGTTGCAGAAACAGTGCCGTCCTTATAAAAGAACATTGCATTCCCACCAAAGAGCTGAAGGATCTTCGCTTTTTTTTAGGTATAGGGGGTGGGAGTGGCAGGTTGACGAAGACGTGCTCATAGCTCTTAACGTATGTGTTTTAGAGCCCAGGTTTACTAGACTTTTCTCCTGCAGGTGATCATTACCGTCATATTCTTGAATAGGATTTTGTCCTACAGGCCAAGACTGAATCAGTAATTAAGTCTATGTCCTATTGGGCATAACTTTTGAATCACCGTGTATAATAATAAGGAGGTGAACAATTCATCCATCCCTCAGTACATTACGTCATAGTAAGGAGGCTAACTTTTGATACATCAGTTATGTAGTTGATGCACTCATGTTTTTGGTTTTAAATCTTGTAAGTATTTTCACGTCTTTTCAAAAATTCACAGTCACATATTTTCATGACTATTGTATGGGGTTATAAATCTGTGTGGGGTAGGATAAATTTTTTTAAACCTTTCACACCAATTTCAAGTTCAAAAATTCATTTTTATTTAAATAGCAATTTTCTGCTCTTTAATCTCATATGTGTGAAAGTTTGCAGTTGATTTCATTTTAATGAGATTACAATAGAGACACATGAAAAATCTAACATTTATTTCAGTTTCTCCTTACCTGCCTCATATCTCGTGAAAAGATCATGAAATTAAAACCAGAAAGATTCGAGCTCAAACGGAGGCTTACAACAATCGTTCTTTCCGTGAACCATTTTCAACTGGCACATGAGAAGGGGGAAACAAGAGTGGTGCACAAAGTGCAACATGCCGGACAGGAGGGTGCGTTAATATTGGGTTATCACCCAGTTACGAGCTATGTAGGAAGTTTCAAGTCTCAAACTCATCGAGAAATGACAGTGGTAAACGCAGTATCCTCCGCCACACATCAATCAAAAAAGCGATTGAGTACTGCACTATCCAGCTGTGAGCTATGTTTAAAATTTCGAGTATCCAGCTCATCAGGAAGTTAATTTAAAATCAATTACAAAATTTATACCAAACAGGAAGAGAGGCAAGAAAGCGATATCCGACTCCTCTTCCCCCTCTACTAGCGTAGCTATGTCCATCTGCTCTTATACCACCTGGAATGTTTTCAGACACTACCCGCACAACAGGACAGTGCTGCAGTGTAGCCAAGGTATCAGGCGTTACCAACCCTTTTCACCACGATCACTTGGGAGCAGCCAGAAACTAAAGCGAGTTAATTTGGCATTGTCATCCAGTTCTCATCTACATTGAAGATTTAAAGTCTCTAGCTCATCGAAAGTTAGTTTAAAATCAACGGAAATTTTTTTTACTGAACAGATAGACAAACAAGAGGGCGAGCTAATAAAAATGTCTTAAAAAGTAGTTAAGATTTCAGTGGCGTTGACTCGTTACATACATCTTCTTTATGATGCTTGTGCAGAGCCTGTGAGATATGACGGCTGCCGAGAAAGTAATGCACCACATTTCTTTTTTCTCAGCCGAAAACAGTGCTACGGATGCGAAACGTTAGGTATGTATTATTTGAAGTCTCCTGAGTGAGCGCGCCAAGATTCCGTCACATCCGACACACAGCGTAGCTGCAGGACAGTTTCAAAATGGCGTCAGTAGGTGACGTAAGCTACAAGAAATGTGCCGTGATTGAATTTGTCGCTGCAGAGAAATAACCTGTGGCGTGTATTCACAAACGCTTGTGCAAAGTCTATGGAGCCTCTGCTGTCGACAGAATCACAGTTAGTCGCTGGGCACGGAGGTTGAGGTCATCAGAAGGCGGTTCGGCGGAGTTCCGTGATTTGCAGGGGTCGGGGAGACCATCCACGGCTGTCACACCTGACATGTTGCAGCGAGCTGATGTTGTCATTCGCGAGGAGACGACTCGGCAGTTGGCACTGCATCTATCAATCAGCAAAGGAAGTGTGGATGTAGTTATCCGCACTCTTGCATATTGAAAAGCGTGTGCAAGATGGTTCCCGCGGTGTCTAACAGTGAATCACAAATCGCACAGAAAAAAACATTTTTCTTGATTTGCTGTAACGTCTTGAAGCTGACGGGGAGGCCTTCTTGTCCTGGATTGTGACAGGTTATGAAATCTGGTTTCATCGTTTTGAGACCGAAACAAAACAACAGTCGATGGAATAGCGCCATTCCCACTCCCCACAAAAGAAAAAATTCAAGGCAACTGCTTCGGCCGGTAAGGTCATGATGTTCTGGGACTTTGGAGATGTGATTCTCATTGAAATGGTGCCAAGAAGCGGTACCATTAATTCAGAACCATATGCCAACACATTAATCAAACTCAAGTCGTGCTTCCGGCGACTTCGGCGCCACAGCAACCCAGGAGACGTTTTGCTGCAACACGATAACGCTCGGCCCCACACTAATCTGAGGACTGCTGAACACATCGCAAAACATGGTTGGACAGTGTTACCCCATCCATCCTACAGCTCTGAACTAGCCCCCTCGGACTCCCAATTGTTTAAGTCATTAAAGGATGTCGTTCGTTAAAGACATTTTGAGGACGATGTGGAGGTGATTCACAGAGTGAAACACTGACATCGCTACCAGAACAAGGATTGGTAGCGACAGGGCATACACGCCCTTGTTTCCCACTGGAGGAAGCAAAATAGCCGGCCGGAGTGATCGTGCGGTTCTAGGCGCTACACTCTGGAACCGCGCAAACACTACGGTTAAGTTCTAGGGGACTGATGACCTCAGAAGTTAAGTCCCATAGTGCTCAGAGCCATTTGAACCATTTTTGAAGGCGATAGAACGAGATGGATACTATGTGGAAAAGTTGGGTGTGTAGATAAAACACCATCTTTCGTGTGTATAATTCTCATTATGTTCAATAAAGAATTAGTGAAGAAAAAAATGCGGTGCATTACTTTCTGGGCAACATTGAGAATCGGCAGTTTGCAGCGCAAGACGGACACCGGCTTGGACTCGCAGTACGGCAGAGTGGGGGCCGGCGCTCTCTGCCGCCCCCCCCGTCGCCCTCCGCCCCCGAGCGGCAGTGGCCCCGCTCTGGCGCCGCGCAGATCCGGCCTGCGCCTTCTGCACGGAAGTGGCCCCGGAGCGCCTTGGCTGCAGAAGCCGCCGTCCGTCTTAGCGCCTTTTAGGACGACCATTATTCCGTGTTCCTAGGAATGTTTACCACTCGAGAGGCGCTGACGCGCGGGAATTTTATATTAGGCACACTTCATCAAACTGATTTACGGCGAGAGGCGACCCGCGCAGTTGGCCCCCAATCGGAGCGTGAACGCGGAATTTACTCTGCGCCGAAGAAAACGGCCCCCGACTTGCGGTCGCCCCCGCGCCGCCCCGCGCCCCTCCTGCCCCCTCCTGATGTATCGCGGCAGACAAACGGCCGCCATAAACTATCCTAATAGTTATCGCCGGCGTTCGCTCGCATCGCGCGCCGAATAAATCCCGCCACGTCCGCTCCGCTGCTCCGTAATAATGTGAGGGCTGAGCGCGGCATCATTCCGGATGAATTACCGCGGAATTATTAGTCAAAAGTGGCCGCAGTGTGGAGAAGAAGAGCGCGCGTCCGACGGTGCCAGCCCCGGGAACCGCCCGGCCTTCTCGGAGTACTGCCCTCCATACGGTATCGTAGAACGGGGCTGCTCAATCCTTTGAGAACTTCGCAGTTCAGTGGGAATTGAGCTTGCGAGAAGTTCCCTTCAAACAAATGGGCAGCTTCCAAGTTTCCAGCATCGCGCAGACCATTTCTGTTGCCGTGCTATTATACGAGTTGCTTCTAAAGGAGTCGTCCGAATGCACAAGCTAATATCTTCCACATCAATGAATATCGATACTTGGAGTGTTTTATCTTACCCATAGGGATGTAGATCAGAGCCTTTTCCAGAGCAATTCGTGGCAGCCACTTCATTTTGTCCATTCAAAAGAGGTCATGTTACGAACCAATACAACTACATTTCGATCACAGTTTCCGAAGGCTGATAATATTACACTTTGAATGATAGCAGTCACGAGTCGATGACATTTACTATTTAGCGCGCAGCACTACAGACGAAATCCAGGAAAACGTCATAAATACATATGATACATTAAACTAACGGACAGTCACTATATGCTAATGTCCAGTCTTCTTATCCAGACAAGCTTTGATGTTTTGGCTATGAAAAAGAAGTTTAGATCATCCAGGAGGGTTCTCTATTCACATTGCTCGACAATGTATTCCATGATTACAACTTGAGCTGGACTTCTTACCCCATTATACTTATGTAGATATGGTGTCTGTTCTTTCAGACATGTCCGAAAGAACAGACACCATATCCATATAAGTATATAGCTCTGGCAATACCGGCCATGACCTTCCTCCTCTGTGCGGATGCACACATATTACCCGAACTCTTACGGGACTTGGTAAGAATGTCTTCCACGAGTAGTGAGTGTGTTGGTTAGGGTCACTACGAATGCAGTGTGTGGACATATAAGGTGAGAATGTGGGTCTCGCGGGAGGCGTGCGCGAGATAGCCCCTGCATTCGCACTATCTCTTGTATCCTCGGTGGCTCAGAGCGTCTGCCATGTAAGCAGGAGATCCCGCGATCGAGTCCCGGTCTGGGCTCACATTTTCACCTGTCCCCGGTGATATGTATCAACGCCCGTCGGGACTGATGACCTTCGCTGTTTAGTCCCCCTTAAACCTCCAACAACCACCACCACCACCACCACCACCAACGCCCGTCAGCAGTTGAAGGTATTAATATATAATTGTAATTTCGTTCTTACCACATTTGTGCAAGTTGTTTCTACGAGGGTCGTTCCGAAATAAATGTCTCCTATTTTTATTCATGGGAACTACAAGAGAGACATAAATCCCAACAGTACAGCTAAATAGAGCAATATTTCAGCTGCAGACTGTTATTTTTCAACATAGTCACCGCCACTCGTTATCCACTTTTTCTAACTATGAACCAGAGCCTGCATGTTGCGCTTCCAAAAATCGGAACCAGCTGAGACTAACAACTTCCTCACAGCTTTGAAAACAGCATCCGAGTCTTGAAAATGTTGGCCACGTAGTCCATCTTTCAGAGAGGCAAACATTTTCATCTACATCTACATTTATACACCGCAAGCCACCAAACGATGTGTGGCGGAGGGCACTTTACGTGCCACTGTCATTACCTCCCTTTCCTGTTCCAGTCGCGTATGGTTCGCGGGAAGAACGACTGCCGGTAAACCTCCGTGCGTGCTCGAATCTCTCTAATTTTACATTCTTGATATCCTCGGGAGGTATAAGTAGGGGGAAAACGCACCATCTCGAAACCTGGGCAAGCTACACCGCGATGCAGAGCGCCTCTCTTGGTTCAGCTCTGGCACTAAGGCAAGCAGTTATTTGCCTTGACATTTATTGACAGAGTTGTTGAATGTCCTCCTAAGGGATATCGTGCCCAATTCTGTCTAATTGCCTCGTTAGATCCCCAAAAACGAGAGCTCTTTGGAGGGCCCTGCCCATAATACTCCAACCTTTCTCGGTTATATTTCAGAGCGCCTCTCTTGCAATTGGGGAGATATCCGGCGACTTTGCAGGCCACAGCAGTGTTTGGCATGCACGAATACAAGCAGCAGAAACTCCTGTCGTGTGTCAGTGGGCTTTATCTTGCTGAAATGCAAGCCAAGATGTATGGCCACGAAAGCCAACAAAACAGAATATCCTGGAAGCACCACCAAGCTGTAAGGTAGCCCCTGATGGCGATCAAACTGGTTCTGCTATGAAAAGAAATGAGTCCCCAGACCATCAAACTGATTGTCACGCCGTTTGACGGTCGACAGTCTGGTTTGTATCCAACTGCTGTCTGAGGCGTCTCCATACGCGTCTTCGCTAGTGATCGGGACTCAGTTCGAAGCGTGATTCATCACTGAAGCTAATCAGTCAATAAGATTCCAGGCCGAAGACCTGTCTGGAGACGCCTCAGACAGCGGTGAGGTACCAACCTGACTGCATTGCACCGTACGACCTGACAACCAGAAGTGATTTTCTGGAGAGACATTTGTTTACATCATAGGACCACTTTGGTCGTCATCAGCGGCTGCCTTACAGCATTGCGGTACATCGACGATATTCTACGCCCTGTTTTGTTGCCTTTCGTGGCAAGTCATCCTGGGCTTACATTTCAGACAGTGAACGCCCATTCGCACATGGTGATTGTTTCTGCGGCTTGTCTTCGTGCTTTCCAAACTCTACAGTGGCCTGTAACGTCATCTGATCTCTCCCCAACCGAGAAACTCTGGAGTATTACGGGTAGGGCCCTCCAAAGAGCTCGCGTTTTGGGAGATATAATGAGGCAATTAGACAGAATTGGGCATGATAACCCTTAGGAGGACATTCAACAACTCTATACTTATGTGGATATTGTGTCTGTTCTTTCGGAGATATCCTAAAGAACAGACGCCATATCCATATAAGTATATATTTCTGGCAGCACCGGCCACGACCTTCTTCTTCTGTGCAGATGCACACATATTTCCCGAAATCTTACGTAACTTGGTAAGAATGTCTTCCACGAGTAATGAGTGTGTTGGGTAGGGACACTACGAATGTAGTGTGTGGACATATAAGGTGAGAATGTGGGTCTCGCGGGAGGCGTGCGCGAGGTAGTCCCTGCAGTCGCGCTATTCTCTGTGCCATCTACATCTACGTCTACGTGACTACTCTGCAATTCACATTTAAGTGCTTGGCAGAGGGTTCATCGAACCACAATCATACTTTCTCTCTACCATTCCACTCCCGAACAGCGCGCGGGAAAAACGAACACCTAAACCTTTCTGTTCGAGCTCTGATTTCTCTTATTTTATTTTGATGATAATTCCTACCTATGTTGGTTGGGCTCAACAAAATATTTTCGCATTCGGAAGAGAAAGTTGGTGACTGAAATTTTGTAAATAGGTCTCGCCGCGACGAAAAACGTCTTTGCTTTAATGACTTCCATCCCAACTCGCGTATCATCTCTGCCACACTCTCTCCCCTATTACGTGATAATACAAAACGACCTGCCCTTTTTTGCACCCTTTCGATGTCCTCCGTCAATCCCACCTGGTAAGAATCCCACACCGCGCAGCAATATTCTAACAGAGGACGAACGAGTGTAGTGTAAGCTGTCTCTTTAGTGCACTTGTTGCATCTTCTAAGTGTCCTGCCAATGAAACGCAACCTTTGGCTCGCCTTCTCCACAATATTATCTATGTGGTCTTTCCAACTGAAGTTGTTCGTGATTTTAACACCCAGGTACTTAGTTGAATTGACAGCCTTGAGAATTGTACTATTTATCGAGTAATCGAATTCCAACGGATTTCTTTTGGAACTCATGTGGATCACCTCACACTTTTCGTTATTTAGCGTCAACTGCCACCTGCCACACCATATAGCAATCTTTTCTAAATCGCTGTGCAACTGATACTGGTCTTCGGATGACCTTACTAGACGGTAAATTACAGCATCATCTGCGAACAACCTAAGAGAACTGCTCAGATTGTCACCCAGGTCATTCATATAGATCAGGAACAGGATATTTTCCTCTTCTTTATACATGCCGTTTCTAAGCACCAGCAAATTGAGAATCTCTCGAAAACTTGTCCTTAATAGAATTGTTTGTTATAATAAAATGGCGGGAAATATGATATTGATGGTTAAAGAATTGTTGTAGCTTATTATGAAACATACCGTTTCAATGCGGAGATACATCGACGCCCCATCAAAACCCAGTGTTGTCATAATTAAATGCCAGTAACATAACTACCATTAAAGTTTCCAGGAGATTCTAACCAGCAAAGAATTCTCGCAAGCTACCGATAATCTGTGTAGCGTAATGGATAGACATGCAGAATTATGAGGCATAAGGTGCAATGTTGTTGGTTCGCGACTCGGTGAGTGCAAATCGTGTTATTTTTTTATTTTTTTTCACCTTCGCTCTTTCTAATAGGTTCATATACTTTCTTGTTAGTTAATAGATGGATATCCATAATATTGACAATATTCGATGTTATGTAAATGTAAGTGTACTCTTTCTCAGGAATGAATCTGTTCGATTGGCTTAGTTCACAAGACAGTTTGCACTACTTGCAGTAATACAGGATGTTTCAAAAAGAATATACGTATTTCGAATGCATATATTTATTAAACTTTAAGAGATACGAGTATGAAACTTTACTCACATGTTTACGAACCTCTCAAGTTCAGAATTCAGATGTTGTAATGTAATAAAATAATAATTTTTATTTATTTGTGACTATTAGTGTAATGTAATAAACTAAAATATGAGCCGTGACTTATATAAAAAAGAAACACACATTAATGCAATGGCTCAGCATAAAAGAGAAATAACTAATGTAGGAGTATTATTAACAGTATAATATGTTGTTTAATTTAGGCCAACGTGTATAAGCACTCAGTAAACTAGCTCAGTTCTCAGGGTAGTTAAGTAATCGTCGATGATTAATTGTTCTTTTCTTATTTCCCAACAACAGACAATATTTGCCAAGTCTGTTCGATGTACACTACTGTAATACGTAACTTCATCGTGGTTTCGTCTCGATTCCCCAATATAAGACAACAAGAGTAGCATCTACAAAAGAAATCCTATAATGGAACTGGAATCCTGTGACCAGACCTTTTCTGCCTGGGATGTTATCTCTTAATATAAAGAAACTCTGTAAATAAACTTGTTAAATTATTAGTTGCTGCGTCCGGTCTCGTGGGATCTGAAATAAAGTTAATTGTCCTAACCGACGGCACGTCTCGTAGATGAGCTAAAAGAAAAATGTTAAAGATTTTTCTAAGATGGCGTCTAACAATGAAAATTATTTGTAAGGCCCATGTCTACGTAAGGCAATAGAGGTATCAAGGCTCACAATAGACTGACCACATACACAAATTCTTTTGACAAAATAACCATTATATTTTTCAGGTTTTAAGTACAACTTACATTATCAGCCGGTACGGCAAGATGAGGTTTACACCAGAACGTCCTCTTAGGTCCGAATCCAAGCAGATAAGATAAGCGAATGACAAAGGAAAGATAGCTCATACGTAGAAGCGCAAGAGTCCATGGAATAACATGTCCATTGTAGTTCTATCTCTTCTTCTTTAACGTACTTGTCGATTATTTATAAAATTTATCGTAATATTTAGTTTACATTTTTCTTTAAACTCAAGTCCACCCAGGAGACACAGTACAATGTTCAATGTGTCCTCCAGCAGCGACACGAACAATATCACGTCGCTACTCAAATTCCTCCCATACTCAGGCAAACATGTCCTTCGTAACTGATGTTATGGCAGTACGGATCCGGTTCTTCAACTCTTCCAGGTTCTGTGGGAGTGGTAGTACATAAACGTTGTCTTTAAAGAAACCCCAGAGGAAGAAGTCAGAGGACGTCAAATCCGGTGACCATGGAGCCCAGCTGAGACATGCTAAGTCGCCATCCCCTTGACGACCAATCCAACGGTTCGGTAGACTTTCATTTAGGTATTCACACACTTGGCGACTCCAGTGAGGGGGTGCCCCTTCTTGTTGAAAAATGAAACTGTCTTCGTGCAGCCTCGGAGACAACCAGTTTTGTAACATAGCGAGATACTGCTGACCGTTAACCGTGTTTCCACCAAAGAAGAATGGGCCGTACGCAGATGATCGGGATATCACACGAAACACATTCGTCTTGGGCGAATCTCGTATATGTTCAATGGCTGCATGTGTGTTCTGTAGGCCCCAAATTCGAACATTGTGTTTGTTTAGGTGACCACTAACAAGGAAAGTCGCTTCATAACTGAACACGATGCGTTGTGCGAAAGTGTTATCATTGTCAATAGCATCAAGAATCTCGTTACAAAATGACACAAGTTTGCGTTTGTCATCAGGACGCAGAGCTTGTAGCAGCTGTAACTTGTACGGCTTCATAACCAACCGACGTCTCAAAACACGCAAGATTGTTGTAGGAAGTTGTAACTCCCGACTGCCACGACGAGTTGATTTTGAAGGACTACGTTGGAAAGCAGTTTGATTTCGTGCAATATTTTCTTCAGGAACACCTGGGCGGCCAGGACTCTTTCCTTTACATGCACATCCTGTGTATAGAAACTGTCGATACCATCTGCGAATATTCCACACAGCCGGTCGGAGTGGCCGAGCGGTTCTAGGCGCTACAGTCTGGAACCGCGCGACTGCTACAGTCGCAGGTTCGAATCCTGCCTCGGGCATGGATATGTCTGATGTCCTTAGGTTAGTTAGGTTTAAGTAGTTCTAAGTTCTAGGGGACTGATGACCGCAGCTGTTAAGTCCCATATTCCTCAGAGCCATTTGAACCATATTCCACCCATTCGGAGGATCAATTTGGTACTTGAAACCGAAAATGTCTTTTACAACCGACAACTGCCGCTGGAGCACTCTGCGATCACGTATACCGCGCCGAGGCACAAGTACCGTATGTTCAAGTCGCTTCGTTTCCAGCAGCACGTTCAACTCGGTACTACCAGTGCTGACGTTCGGGAACAAGGTCCGTGGGCCCACGCCTCGAGCTTGTAAGCGCTGCGGCCTATGCCGCCCCTTTCAGCAAATCGTTAGAATTCTTGTAGTTAATTAACAACTCCTGTGTAATCTTCCACCCAAGTGCACTTTAAATTCTATGTATTTTTTTATTTTATTTTCTTCGTCTGCTGTCATCTTGCTGTTCCCTTTTAACATGCAACGGGCGCTGGGGTAAGCTATCATTCCTATCTCTTACATACTTTTTCACTTGAGATATTTTTCCATTTGTAACTTGACCATTTACACTAATAAACCAACATTCTGGATTAGTAGCTCCCATAATGGAAAAGTTGTCTCACATTTCACTTATGCTAAATAACACGTCTGAATTACATTGAAGTTCTCCTGTTTCTTATCAGTAACCGGTCCAGCATTTTCATACATAAAGTATCGACAGTAGCATCTGGAGTACGATCAATGACGGTAACGTGAACGGGACAATTTCTCTGGAGGAAAGAAATTCCTTATCTGAGATAATGAATCTAGAGACAGAAAGCGCAAGAATAATTTTAAAAATTGCAGGACTACTATTTCTTAATTTTCAAAAGAATCATCCGATTTTAGAAGGTAGGGTAGAGCGTTGTACCTCATAATGTTACATATCCCTTACCATCAAAATCTTTCTAGATGTACGGAAAATAAATATCCTACGATGCAGTAACTATTCTAGTGTTGTCAAAGTTTATATAATTTCGTACGGGCAGAAGCATTATATTAACAGATAAATGTTACTTGCAGTATGCAGTTATGACTGTCTCATTGCCAAGGGCGCTGGTTCTTGTTTCCGCTTTCCAATTAATACGTCCAACATTTTCTTTTTCTTTTTTTCATTAAGAGTCGCTGGAATATTTTTGCTTTTTGTCATCATCAGGGTTTATTCACAAATTCTTGGCTCTTTCTGCAACACCACTTGTTAAGTAAATGGATTGTGCAATGTTTCAACACAACGCAAAGAACTTAATAGTTACATTAACAAATCTCGACAACAACTGAAAGTATTGAAGTACGTTTGGCGCCTAAAATTTCTATAAGTATGACGTGTATAGCTTCCATATCGTCCTAGAACAGGATGTGGCTCAAATGAATTTTGTTACGACTGTCCTAACTCAAATTACTTTTCAGATGGAATTTACATAAAATTCTCTGGAAATAATTGTGCGTCTAACAATTAATAATGACGGCTGGAAATTGGACAACATAAAAACTATCAGCTTCTGTTCTTTGTATGATTGTCGATTGAATTATTGATAGTAAAATTAGAAATGAAAACAGAAAGCATAATAATATTAGTTTCACTGTAAAACGGTTTTTGACTCATTTAAGTTACCAACTGTGATTACTACTTTTCATGGTTCAAGATCGATGCTGCTAAATGGATCGATACGAAAAATAAAATTATGAAATCAGAAAAATAGTGTTTTGGTGATGAAATGTATGCAAAATTATCTTTAGATGCGAAATGCGAGTATGTACTGTAAGTGTAAAAATTAAATCAGGCAGAAAATTAAACAGAATCGAACATTTAAATTGAAGAACGAAAGTTTGCTACAGCCTGGAGGGTAGTGTTCCTAGAAACACGTGATATCTCCTGGTCAGTGTTTCAATCTAGTGATTGATTTTAGAATCACAAGTAGGAATGGGCGCTAGAAACCGCCATAAGCAGTTTGTATCATGTTCTACTGTTTTTGTTCTTGTTAGACATGAACTTGCGTTTGTGTATCGTACGTAAATATTACGATTCCTACATATTTAAGTGCTGTGTAAATTATTAACGACATTTGGAGCATATTGTTATTGTTCACTTAGAGAGTGTTCAAAGGTGCAACACTCTCACCTGTATCTTTCACATGCCATCGTATACGGCATTTGGATACTTTCAAGAACTGAGGAAGTAAAGCTGTGAGGGAGGGTCCTGAGTCGTGCTTGGATAGCTCAGTCGGTAGAGCCGCATGCCCACGGAGAAAGGTCCCAAGTTCCAGTCTCGGTCAGGAAAACAGTTTTAGTTTACCAGGAACATTCAATCCAGACGATTATCATACTTGTCCCTAAACTCTGCCGTTTTTTCTGTTGTTACTTCTGTCACTACTACGCCAATGTGCCATAGCAAACATCCAACGTTGTTGGCAAGTGGTGATGGGGGTGAGGGGGGCGGGGGGTGAGGGGGTTTCGTGGACGGAATCTTTTGCAACCACCCCTCACCTCAAAAAGCGGTAGAAATCTACCTCCTGTGTTCGGACGACTTTGGAGGCCAGTAGTGCCATGCGAGATGTCTACGCCCTTACGCTACAGACACAGTGCTGCACGTTCTGTGAGAATCAAGGTGCCCAGTTATAGCAGCTGTAACTGAATTGCACTGAGAGATAAAATAATCTTCTTTTTTAACTGTTACTGATTCCTCAGACGCCTTGTCTTTATCACTGTCATTTCCCACAGTTGTCTGATGTAGTGTCAAAGTCATCTGTTCCGCCATGTATAACACACAGGTCCTTTTTATGTACAGTCATCATCCCTGTCAATGCTTCCTTTGATTGACAGTGGGTTTACTCTCTATAATAACTTACCTTAAATACACCCGACAAGACATTGTAGTTCAGCCTCTGAGTAGATCAGCCTCTGACCCGGTTGTGTGTGTTGCCGATGTTCACCGCAATGTGTGGACTTCAGCCACCACCCACTTGACTGTACAGCCCGATGTCGTTGAGAGCAAGGCTATGCTCGCTGCTACCGCCTGCAATAGGTGTGAGCGACTCGATAGGTCCTGGACTCACGAAAAACAGCATGAACTCACTCTTACTGCGACAAAGATCAAGCGGGCTAATGTGCTCACGGCCCTGTCTGTGAACACAGCAGTTGTGCCGTACGAGCAGCCTCGAAGACTGCGTCATTAAACCCTGAATCTCCGTCTAGACAGCCAGCACCACTATGTTGATCCCAAATTCGTCAAGTGACGCAGTGGTGATGAGCTGAGCAGCACACACTCGGTTGAAGACGTCGCACGGCCGCGATTTACACTATTCGCCCATTGCAAATAGATATTCTTCCAAATCTCAGCTCGCTGCCAGTACTATCCTGGCAGAAAGTTGCCATTCTGTGCTGTAGGGAGGTATGTATAGGAATGCTAGGTGAGTACCCAGTGTTGTCCGAGATGTATTTATTCCAGTCTTCTATAAGTTAATCTCTTCCTTCTCTCTCTCTCTACCCATCTTCTCCACCCTCTCTCTCTGTCCATCTCCTTCTGCCCCCTCTCTCTGTCAATCTGCTCCTTCTCCTCCCCCTCTGTCCATCTGCTCCTGCTGTCTATGTCCATCTCCTCCACCCCCCGTCAAATTCCATCTCCTCTTCCCCCTCCTTTTGTCCATCACCTCCTCCACCCTCAATGTCCATCTCTTCCTCCCCCATCTCTCTGTATATCTCCTCCACCCCCTTTTTGTGCCCATCTCGTCCTTCCCTCTCACTGTCCATCCATTTTCTCCTTCTTCCCACACTGTCCATGTCTTTCTCCCCCATTTCTCAATTAATCTGCCTGATCCCCCTTCTGTCCATCTTTTCCTTCCTCCTCTGTCCATCTCCTCCTCTCCTCCCTCATCTCTTTGTCCATCTCCTCCTCGCCCTTACCTGTGCTCAATTCGTCTCCCTCACTCTCTATCTATCTCTTCCTGCCTCCTCTCCACTCTCCACTTTACCCCGCTCACCACAGTTGCAGGCTGGTGGTCCCTACCGCCTACAATGCCCTTTCCAGATTGTATCTAATATGTGCATGAAATTTCCTTAAAATTGTTCTAAGGGTTTAGGATGGGCTTTTTACCTGTGGATTTGCTCGCGTACGCACATGTCATATTTCACATATATTTAGCAAGTAAATGTATATGTGTTTCACCTATATCTGTAGCGAATTTGTCCCTGCTGTTTCATTTTCAAGCAGCTCGAAGCTTATGACGTCCCATCTCCTGACCTAAGTGCTATAAAACAATGTAATTTTGCAGGTACATCCCGTACCATATGTGGCTAGTGTCTCCGAAATGTGATTAATTGGTAGTAAAAAAGCCATGCATGATGTGGCCGTTTTCCTCACATCTCAGTGTTTATGACCTCATATCTCGTTAACTATGTGTCGTAAAGTCATATACTTTTATAGGTACATTAACCGGCATATTTGTCTACTGTCTGTAGAATGTGTTGCGAATAGAGTCAGTAGCAAGGAAGAAATAAATTTAAACGTCGTGCATAGTTCATCAGTTTTTGACTTTTAACTTTTCTTCCTTTTACCATTTTGTGAGAGTCATCAGCGTGCAAGGTTACATAAAGGGTTGAAATTGTGTATAATCTTTGTTGCAAGTATCTAAGTGCTCTCATTCTCAAATACTGGATGACTAAATTATGGGTAATATCACGTCGAGGGCTACACTGCTTTTTCGCCTATACCTCACTCCTTTGATAGATAAGTGGGTTCTACCTCCACAGTGATGACATCCAGACAGTAAGTGATATGTGTACCAAGTTTGATTGAAATCGATCCAGTGGTATAGGAGGAAATGTCGAACATACACAGACAGAAACAAATATAAGTAGCGCCATTTTTATAATATGTATGGAGTTGAAACTGTCTGTCTGCTCACACATTCCAAATCCTAAACGATCATGAAATTATTGAAACTACGTGCACCAGGGGCCTAATATTCAAATCCCCACAGTATTTGCAACGGATTATTAAAGTGAGATGTCAATAACTGGCCTTAGTTTTGCATGTGACTGTGTTAAAACCGCTTCTTCCCTACTTAATTGTCAAGTTCGGCTTTTCAGAGAGATTTTAACTTTTTCAAAGAAAAATTTTTCTCCTTATTTTAGGAAACCATTTTTAATCGAAATGAAATGTTGCGCTGACAGTTGTTCATCCTTCAACTCCCACAATATCTCCCTATAACACAAATAATCCAAATCAACTAATAAAAACAGACAAATCATATGAGTACTGTGTTGTATATTCCCTATCTGAAAATAATTCAGTTCAAAATTCAGTGCAATAAGAAGTCTGGTCTGGCGCAAAATAAAGATGCTACGTAAGTCCTCGAATCATACAGAGCAACAACAGACGTACACTATTTTTTGTAAAGGATCTTGACAGCAGCATTGGCGTCCCACCGTCCATAGCGGCAGAGTTTTGTCGGCCTGCTGTCACCTCGCACCCAGTTCTCGACAGGTACTCCATTCCCCAGGTCTTCCGAATAATTCGTGACATTGTTACAGTTCGTTTCGTAACACAAATTTTTAAAACAATTTGGCGCGGTTAATACCCTATTTGAGGCTTTGTCTTTCGCGTCTGCCGGTGCGCAAGTTGGTGATTTCGAATTCCCACACGAGAGCGGAAGACTGGAATGACAAGAGGTCCGCGGACACGTTATGGCAGTAGAGATGTAACATGGTCCGCGGTTGCCTTTCGTCGGCTGTCTCGGTGATTCTTTCGTGTTGGTTTGGTGCTTTGAGCTTAGCAGGTTTCCTGTTTTGAAATAATTACCTCTAACTACCGCTAATGCTGGATTGATGTTCGTAGTACTACTGCTCTTTAACTGTGTCCAGTACCTTGAGTGCTTGGTGCTTTGCTGCTTATTTGACGATGCAAGCTGCACTCCAACAGAATAATTACCAGCTGCATTGTTTGTGAGCATATTGAAAACCGATAATGCGGCCTTTGAAGCTTTCATTGGACCCAAGAGCAGCGCGGTTGTTCGGGCCTCGTTGTTATGTGGTGTAATAACCAAGTTTGAAGTCCGCCCCCGGTAGCTGAGTGGTCAGCGTGACAGAAGGTCAATCCTAAGGGCCCGGGCTCGATTCCCGGATGGGTCGGGGTGTTGTGTTATCGTAATCATCGTCATTTCATTCCCATCGACGAAGTGGTGGAAGTGCCGTCAAAACCAAAGATTTGCACCCGACGAACGGTCTACCCAACGCGAAGCCCTTGTCACACGACGTTTACATTTACCCAGTTTGAAAACTTTATAAAGAGGTGGTTCGGGTGAGGAGATGGTTATCCACGGAAATAACGCGGCTGGCATTACGATGATGATAGTATTTACTGTCGAGATGCGTAGGCCTTCCCTGATCAGCAACACATTAAATCTTCAGGTCTGCCCGTCGGGGTGGCCGAGCGGTTCTAGGCACTACAGTCTGGAACCGCTCGACCACTACGGTCGCAGGTTCGAGTCCTACCTCGGGCACGGATGTGTGTGATGTCCTTAGGTTAGTCAGTTTTACGTAGTTCTAACTTCTAGTGGACTGATGACCTCAGAAGTTAAGTCCCATAGTGCTCAGAGCGATTTGAACCATTCTTCAGGTTTGTTTCCATCTGGAACAGTGATCTCCACTACCGAATTAGATCCAAGATAACGGGAAGGGCAGCATTGCTCGTAAATTTGTAATTCGTTTACTGCAAATCGATTTCAGCTACTATGTAGCCCTCTTCAGATGTCTTCATGACTTGGTCATACACATTAATGTTAAAAGCTTGAATACCTACGTTTTTCAGATCGGACGTGCTAGAGAGTCAAAGAGGTTCTGGAAAGTACCGACAGACGTGTGGAGACATCCAGTGCAATGACCAGCTGCGCTAGATTGTTCGGTTGAGCATTCA
Organism: Schistocerca piceifrons; assembly: GCF_021461385.2. NCBI lineage: Eukaryota > Metazoa > Arthropoda > Insecta > Orthoptera > Acrididae > Schistocerca > Schistocerca piceifrons. Next base: position 553,826,319 of record NC_060143.1, read on the forward strand.
TTGCGCTAACACCTTGATCGAGGAACTCAACCTCGTGTTCTTCGAACCATGAACGTGCACTGTGAGGTGTATGACACATTGCCTTACCCTACTGGTAGATGCCATCTTTCCGAGGAAAAAAAAAACTGCCTGTGTTTGTCTCGTGGTCCCCAATGAGAGATGCATTTTTGTGTTGATCAATAGTGCCTTCCAGAGTGAAGAGAACACCTGAGGAATTCATTCCTCAGACCGTAACACTCCCTCCTCCGGTTTGGACCCTTAAGAAGATTATTGCAGTGGCGTACACAGCAAAGGGCATCTGTCCGATGGCGCATAAACCGTGATTCATCTGAAGAGGCCACCTCTCGCCACTCAGTGGACGTCTAGTTGCGATATTATTCCGCCCTTCGTCGCCGATGAACTGCAACGAGCATGCGTGTGTGAACCAACCAGGCGCCTGCTGCAGAGGTCCATAAGCGACAACATTCGCTGAACGGTTGTTCAGGGCGTAAGCGATAATGGCCATCTCTCCGACGGAAGATGTGCTTTATCTGAAAAGGCCACCTGTCAGCTCTCAGTGGACGTACAGTTGTAGTTCTGCCGTGCTAATTCCAGCCATCGTCGTAGTTGCAGAGCAATGACCATGGGTGTATGAACCAGGCGCCTTCTGCAAATGCCCAAACGCTGCAATGTTCGATGAACGGTCGTTGAGGAGACAACTGTGGTAGCCCCTGCGTTCGTCTGGGCGGTCAGTTGCTCAACAGTTGCCGAATACATCTCTACAACTGTCGTTTACCCCTGACTTCTATGGCGTGGAAGTGCTCTGCAAAGATATTGAGGCATGAGGAATTGCTGACAGTTCAGGATATTGTGCACGAACTGGTCTCTCGATTAAATATTCGATGGGATTCATGTCTAGCGGTCTGGGTGCCCATATTATTCGCTCGAACTGTTCAGAATGTTCTTTAAACCAATTGCTAACAATTGTCGCCTGGTGAACCGGCACAATGTCATCCATAAAAATTCCATCGTTGTTTGGAAACACGAGTTCCACGAATGGCTTCCAATGGTCTGTAAGTATCAGATGGACCAGAGGCCCAGCCCATTACATGTAAACACAGCCCACACCACTATGGAGCCCCTTACCAGCTTGCACGGTATCTTGTTGACAGCTTGGGTCCATGGCTTCATGCGGTCTGCGCCACTCGATCCCTACTGTCAGCTCTTATCAGCTGACCAGGCTACTGTTTTCCAGTTGTCTAGGGTCCAACCGATATGGTTCCGAGCCAAGGAGAGGCAAAGTAGGCGATGTTAACAAAGGCACTCACGTCGGTCGTCTGCTGCCATAGCCCATTAATGCCAAATTTGTGCACTCTGACCTAACGGATACGTTCGTTGTACGTGCCACGTTGATTCCTGCGGTTATTTCACGCAGAGTTGCTTGTCTGTTAGCACTGACAGCTCTATGCAAACTCCGCTACCATCGGTCGTTAAGCGACGGCCGTCTGCCGCTGTGTTGTCATGGGGAGAGGCAATGCGGCCATAATCGGGAAACTTCTCACATGAATCACCCGAGTGATTTGGAAAGGGTCCTTCTGGATGCCATGAAGGGTACAGGGTGCAGCCAACTGCAGGTGGTGGCTCATGTCGGCACTAATGACGTGTGTCGCTATGGATCGGAAGAGTTTCTCTCTGGTTTCCGGCGGCTATCTGAGTTGGTGAAGACTGCCAGTCTTGCTAGCGAGATGAAGGCAGAGCTCACCATCTGCAGCATCGTCGACAGAACGGATTGCGAACCTTTGGTACAGAGCCGAGTGGAGGGTCTGAATCAGATGCTCAGATGGTTCTGCGACCGTGTAGGCTGCAGATTCCTCGACTTGCGCCATAGGGTGGTGGGGTTCCGAGTTCCGCTAAACAGGTCAGGTGTCCACTACGCACAGGAGGCGGCTATACGGGTAGCAGGGGCTGTGTGGCGTGGACTGCGCGATTTTTTAGGTTAGACAGTCTCGGGAAAGATCAAAATGGGCTCCAGTCTCACAAGTTACAGGGCAAAGAAACGATGAGAATCGACCAAGAAACAGTCGATATTGTAGTTGTAAATTGTCGTAGCTGTGCTGGATAAGTACCAGAGCTTCAAGCGCTGATAGAAAGCACTCAAGCTGGCTGGCATCGTTATAGGAACAGAAAGCTGGCTAAAGCCGGAGATAAATTCTGCCGAAATTTTTACAGTGGCGCAAACCGCGTTCAGAAAGGATAGTTTACATAAAGTAGGTGGTGGTGTGTTTGTGTCTGTTAGTAATAGTTTATCTTGTAGTGAAGGGTGAAATAGATAGTTCCTGCGAATTACTATGGGTTATACTCAACAGCCGTACCAAAATAATAATTGGCTCCTTCTACCGACGCCCCCCCCCCCCCCCCCAACTCAGGTGATATATTAGCTGAACGGTTCAAAGAAAACTTGAATCTCATTACAAATAAGTACTCCACTCATACACTTATAATTGGTAGAGACTTCGATCTACCCTCGATTTATCGGCGAAAATACATGTTCAAAGCCGGCCGGAGTGGCCGAGCGGTTCTAGGCGCTACAGTTTGTAACCGCGCGGCCGCTGCGGTCGCAGGTTCGAATCCTGCCTGGGGCATGGATGTTTGTGATATCCTTAGGTTAGTTAGGTTTCAGTAGTTCTAAGTTCTAGGGGACTGATGACCACAGCAGTTAAGTCCCATAGTGCTCAGAGCCATTTGAACATGTTCGAAGCCGGTGGTAGACAGAAAATATCTTCCGAAATTGTACTAAATGCTTTCTCTGAGAATTACTTTGAACAATTAGTTCATGAGCCAACACGAATTTTAAATGGTTGCGAAAACACACTTAACCTCTTAGCCACAAATAATCCCGATCTAATAGAGAGCGTCATGACGGATACAGGGATTAGTGAACACAAGGTCACTGTAGCGAGGCTCAAAATCATATCAACCAAAACTACTAAAAACAAACGCAAATATATATCTATTTAAAGCAGCAGATTAAAATTCGCACGATGCCTTCCAAGCTAATTATGTAAGTGTAGACCAAATATGGCTCAAATTCAAAGATACAGTATCGACAGAAATAAATAGATTCATACCACATAAGTTAATAAGAGACGGGACTGATCCACCATGGTACATAAAACACGTAAGTAGACTGTTGCAGAAGCAACGAAAAAAGCATGCCAAATTCAAAAGAACGGAAAATCCCCAAGATCAGCTAAGTTTCACGGAAGCTCGAAATTTAGTGCGGACGCCAATGCGATATGCTTTTGATAGTTTCCACAATGAAAAATTGTCTCAAAATATGGTAGAAAACCCTAAGAGATTTTGGTCGTATGTAAAGTACACCAGTGGCAAAAAAACAGTCAATGCCGTCACTGCGCGATAGCGTTGGAAATGTTACCGATGATGGTGCCACTAAAGCGGAGTTACTATATACAGTTTTATGTAATTCCTTCACGGAAGAAGACGAAGTAAATATTCCAGAATTCAAAACCAGAAGAGCTGTTAGCATGAATGACATAAAAGTAGATATATTAGGTGTTGCGAAACAACTCAAATCGCTTAAGAAAAGCAAGTCTTCCGGCCCAGATGGTATACCAGTCAGGTTCCTTTCAGAGTATGTAGACACAATAGCGTCTTTCTTAGCAATCATATACAACCGCTCACTTGACGAAAAGTCTGTTTCTAAAGAGTGGAAAGTAGCAGAGGTCACACCAATATTCAAGAAAGGAAGTAGGAGTAACCCATTGAATTACAGACTCGTATCACTGACCTCAATTTGCAGAAGGATTTTGAAGCATATACTGTACTCGAACATTATGAATCACGTTGAAGAAAATGACTTATTGATACATAACCAACACGGATTCAGAAAATATCGTTCTTGTGCATGAAGTAATGAGTGTTGTCGACAAGGGAGTTCAGATCGATTCCATATTCCTACATTTCCAGAAGGCTTTTGATACTGTTCCTCACAAGCGACTATTAATCAAATTGCATATATATGGAGTATCGTCTCAGCTGTGTGACTGCATTCGTGATTTCGTCTCAGAGAGGTCGCAGTTCGTAGTGATGGACGGTAAAACATCGAGTAGAACTGAAGTGATATCTGGCGTTCCGCAAGGAAGTGTCATAGGCCCTCTGCTGTTCCTGATTTACACAAATGATCTAGGGGATAATCTGAGCAGCCCCCTTAGATTGTTTGCAGATGACGCTGTAATTTACCGTCTAGTAAAATCATCAGACGATCAATTCCAATTACAAAATCTAGAGACAATTTCTGTATGGTTCGAAAAGTGGAAATTGGCATTAAACAAAGAGAAGTGCGATGTCACCCACATGGGTACCAAAAGAAATCCGATAAATTTGGGGCATACAATAAATCGCAAATTTAAGGGCTGTCAATGCGACTAAATACCTGTTGTTGTTGTGGTCTTCAGTCCTGAGACTGCAGCTCTCCATGCTACCCTATCCTGTGCAAGCTTCTTCATCTCCCAGTACTTACTGCAACCTACAGCCTTCTGAATCTGCTTAGTGTATTCATCTCTTGGTCTCCCTCTACGATTTTTACCCTCCACGCTGCCCTCCAATCCCTTGATGCCTCAGAACATCTCTTACCAACCGATCCCTTCTTTTAGTCAAGTTGTGCCACAAACTCCTCTTCTCCCCAATTAGATTCAATACCTCCTCATTAGTTCTGTGATCTATCCATCTAATCTTCAGGAATACCTAGGAATTACAATTACGAGCAACTTACATTGGAAAGACCGCATAGATAATATTGTGGGGAAGGCGAAACAAAGACTGCGCTTTGTTGGTAGAACACTTAGAAGATGTGACAAACCCACTAAAGAGACTGCCTACATTACACTTGTCGGCCCGCTGCTGGAATATTGCTGCGCGTTGTGGGATCCTTAGAAGGTAGGATTGACGGAGGACATCGAAAATTGCAAGGAAGGGCAGCCCTTTTCGTTTTATCGCGCAACAGGGGTGAGAGTGTCACTGCTATGATACGCGAGTTGGGGTGGCAGTCACTGAAACAAAGGTGGTTTTCTTTGCAGCGAGATCTATTTACAAAATTTCAGTCACCAACTTTCTCTTTCAAATGCGAAAATATTATGTTGACACCCACCTATACATGGAGAAATGATCATCATAATAAAATAAGAGAAATCAGAGCTCGAACGGAAAGATTTAGGTGTTCCTTTTTCCCACGCACCATTCGAGAGTGGAATGGTAGAGAAGTAGTATGAAAATGCTTCGATGAACCCTCTTCCAGGCACTTAAGTGTGAATTGCAGAGTAACCATGTAGATGTAGATGTAGATGTAGATGTAGTACAAATGAGAGCTTTGCCAATGTACTGCCCTTTTATACCTCCTTACACGGATTCTACCGTCATTCTTACATGTGCAGTCGGTATCCCTTGACTTTTGTCACCTCATTGTATACCCTCCATTGATAGTATTGCCACCTGTCATCCGTGAGTAGTTACGGCACTGACGACAGGTACACAGTAGTTGAAATACATCTGCAATAAACAGATTAAAAAATTTATGCCGTTGCCGACTTTCCTCCTGTCTTGGAACACATTAATTCATGAATACGGTAATAAAGCCGTGTTTGGCAACTTGAAGTTTGCAAAAGCACGCATAAGACATTGATGTCAGTCATTCTCGTTTACATTCGCGCCGCAACGAGATGGCTATCCATCGTGCCTACGGTCGAAAATCTCACTCACAAGGGAACCTCCCCATCGCACCCCTCTCAGATTTAGTTATGTTGGCACAGTGGATAGGCCTTGATAAACTGAACACAGATCAATTGAGAAAACAGGAAGAAATTGTGTGGAACTGTGAAAAAATAAGCAAAATATACAAACTGAGTAGTCAATGGGCCACATAGGCAACATGATGGACAATGTGAGTCCAGGAGCGCCGTGGTCTTGTCGTAGCGTGAGCAGCTGCGGAATGAGAGGGCCTTGGTTCAAATCTTCCGTCTAGTGAGAATTTTACTTTCCTTATTTTTGCATAGTTATTATCTGTCCGTTCGTTTATTGACGTCTCTGTTCACTGTAATAAGTTTAGTGTCCGTGTTTTGCGACCGCATCGCAAAACCGTGCAATTAGTAGACGAAAGGACGTGCCTCTCCAATGGGAACCGAAAACATTTGATAGCAAGGTCATAGGTCAACCGATTCCTCCACAGGAAAACACATCTGATATATTCTATACGACACTGGTAACGGCATGTGCGTCGCATGATAGGAATATGTTGTCGACCCACCTAACTTGTACACTTGGCGAATGGGTAAAAAGATTCTTCTACCTTGCCCGATTTAGGTTTTCTTGTGGATGTGATAATCACTCCCAAAAAAGTGATGAAAACATAAGAGTTTGTCACATAAACTGAAAATAAAAAAATTAAACTTTTCAGTCGATGGAAGATTTGAACCAAGGACCTCTCGTTCCGCAGCTGCTCACGATACCACAGGACCACGGCATTCCTGTGCTCGTAGTGTCCTTGATGTTGCTTATCTTCCCATGAACTACTCAGTTTGTATATTTTGCTTATTTTTTCACAGCTCCACACAACTTCTTCCTGTTTTCTCAATTGTTCTGTGTTCAGTTTTTCAAGGCCTATCCACTGTGCCAACTTATAACTAAATCTGAGGGGGGTGCGATGGGGAGGTTCCCATGCCAGTAATAAATATAAATGCATTTTCCACAATATGAATAAAATTTATCTTTAACATTGTTTATTAATTAACCTCTCGTCTCTGCCAATAATATGAACAATTATTAGGAACTAAAAATACTTTGCCACGTGAGTCTTTAGAATGACCTTTCAAAACGGATTGTGAAATTAAGTTTCAAATACAAAGACTTGTTCACCTGAATGTTCTGTACTTAGCAATGGGTAGGAGGTTAAAACTTCATCAGCTGACCTTTATACACTCAGCATGAGAGGAAAGCAAGGAAATGTGGAAAATCACGCAAATGCGAAGCCGTCTTGATGCAGCATCATCTTGTCCAGGGGATCTGGAACTATCATCGTTCTAAATAGTTTCACGGGCTAAGATTATACTTTTACGCCCTACAACAGTCACTGCCTGATCGATATGTAGCTTGCCCTTGTAGCCGCGCTGAACTAAATCTTAATAATGAATTAATCCTAAGTTGATTCGAACATTTAGCGTGCTGATCGATCTCTGTTAGCATTTGTAAAAGTACTTTGTTAACATGGGAGTACATCTTTTCGGAGCGTTACTGCACCTATCCGTTATCCATAGAAGGCACCTATCGAGTCCCGTCAGACTACGTGTGGCTCCAGGATGTAAGTCGTGTTTATTAAATAAACATACAGTGGCCGAGAAAAATCTCAACACTAGAAAATAATTAATGCTGAGTAATGAAATTTCGGGAATACATTTGTGTACGTAACATATTTAAGTGATTAACACTGCAAGGTCACAGGTTAATTAATTGCGAGATACACAATTGCAAATGAGAAACGCTGCTAAATTAATTACCGGTGTAACCACAGAAATGTTGAATGCAACCAGGCAAACGTGCATGCTATGTATGCATGCATTGTGTCGTACGGGTGACGTCTGCCAATGTACACGTCGACGCACAGTGATGATACGTGTGATTCACATATGAAAGATTAGTGCTTCCGGCCCCTACTTCTCTTAACTGAATTGTAGCCAACTTCCTTAACTCTCGTCTCGTAGATATTGCTTCAATTGGGTTCTTCTTCGTCGGTCACGAGCTCTAATGTTTGTGTCATAAACAGTTCATAATAATGTGACAAGGGGGCAGGTTTAAATGCGAAGTATAACAAGAATCTTAAAATGTTAGGATGCCACCTGATTTTGTTTTATTTCACCAATCGCAAAATTAGTGGAACGATTTGTGGAACCAGCCCAACGTTAATATTCGTAACAAGCTTCTCAGTCATTAATCATTAGTTCCCGAGCACCGCGAAAAGTCACAGAAATGCCTTACACGATATTAGAATCAGCATGAGACGGTACGAGTTTGTTTACCGAGACACCTTTAGCAATTAATTAAGTCTTTACGTGAAGTCACACACCAGTTCGCGTATTGCCGCCTCGAAAACCGATCGTAGACTGCCTTAGATTAACACAATATTGCACAAGTACGTCATCCGAGACAGTTTTTTCAACAAACTGTACCGTCTTTACATGAGAACAAATGTTATTCACTGATTTTTGTTTGGAAACCGATCTCAGAGTACACTTGTGATTGGTCTATCCTTTCTATCAATAAGCACTGACAGTAACTAAAATTAGTTATTAGCATTTCCTAATGAACTGATACTGAAATTATTATTAACAAGTAACGTCATCAGCAGGGTTGGAGCTGTACATTAATATTTACACAGTAAATATAAGTAGTAAAAGATCCGCTTCTTGGGGCCCAGCGTTGCAGGTGAATTCCCACTGCTTCTCTCTGTTCCAGTAAGATACTGTCGTTGTTCTCCAGCCTGTTGTCACGCTATGCGATTATCTGGCGCGTCCTTCGATGAATCTGCCTTGTGATCCTACCAACTTGCTATCCTCCCGTAACAAAATCTTCCTATACTGTGTATTGGAGCGTAGAAACAGGAATGTAATAAACGTGGGCAGGGATGTGGCACAAACTCCATAGTGAGGTGACATGTATATAGTACTACAGCGCTGTTGCTCTATATGCTGAAGAATATATTCACTGCTGCCTCAGGTCTGGCGTCTCCAAACGTTTTGATGCTTTTCTGTTCAAACATATTCTCCTTCCCCTTTGCCTCCTTGTTGCTCGGCACATGAATTGAGGCAGATGTCACATGTTGGATGCCTTTCTTTTGTGCAAATGATCTCTAATCGCATTTCCGTGTGTTGGAGCCAATTATCCAACAATCTTTAATACGACAATCCCGTAATGCTCAAAATTTTATTTGGTGTTCTGAGAGTAGTTGCTTCGCTGGCAGAAGGCGTTCTGCCGACGTACGGAATGCTACGATATTGCACGATATTGCAGTGCCTGTGTTATTCTGATTGCGATGCAAAGTTCCTTTGGACACACTGCACATGCATATCCAAAGGAAGAGGCATTACGGAGACTACAGCTGTTATGAAACACATCAAATGTATTCGCAATTGCGAATAAGGACTACCATCAGCTGCAGAATGGCGACAATGAAAATTTTGCCAGACCAAGACTCGAAACCAGATTTCCCGTTTATCGCCAGCGGTCGCGTTACCATTTAGCCATCCGTGCAGGACTCAGACCAGAGCGAAACTTCCAATGTCGTCAATACGTGCTCGAACATACATTATGTATAATAAGCGGATCTTTTACTACTTATATTTACTGTTTGGACATTAAGGATCATATATAACAGTAGTGATAATGTTACTTGCACTGAGAACTTGGGTCCAGTCGTGAGCCGTGCGCGGATAGCCAACTGGTAAAGCGACCGCTCGCGATAAGCGGGCAATCTGGGTTCGAGTGTCGGTCCGGCACACATTTTCGTTGTCGTCATTCCATTCTACAGCTGATGGTGTAAATGGGCTGCTTCTGTGTTGGCAGCGCTGTGTAGCCCTTTGCATTGGATCTCTGACTGCGCTTTCTTCGTAAGAGACTCTGTGGCTGGTTGGACTCGTTGTTGGAAGTTAATCGGCAATAGTGTTGGGCAGTTGGAAGTTAGTCACCAGCAGTGATGGAACTGCCGTTGGGCAGATGGAGGTGAACAGCCAGCAGTGATGGATGTTAGATGTGAGAAGTTAGCTTTGATGGAGGGTAGAGGTCTGAAGTGTTAGCGTAGACTAACGATCTGTACGTGTTCGACTTGGAGAATTAATATTATTCATGATTATATACCTTTGTACTAGATGTCAATGACGATTTATATTCGTGTTTGAACTGGATGTCACATTATTAAGGTAAAAAATACATTACTTCGTTTGCAACAAAATCTTTCCTTTGCTAACCACATGCCTATTAGTAGTTAGTGGCTTTAGTAAAAATGGTTCAAATGGCTCTGAGCACTATGGGACTCAACTGCTGAGGTCATTAGTCCCCTAGAACTTAGAACCAGTTAAACCTAACTAACCTAAGGACATCACAAACATCCATGCCTGAGGCAGGATTCGAACCTGCGACCGTAGCGGTCCTGCGGTTCCAGACTGCAGCGCCTTTAACCGCACGGCCACTTCGGCCGGCAGTGACTTTAGTAGTTAGAATCTTTTATTTAGCTGGCAGTATTGACGCTCGCTGTATTGCAGTTGTTCGCGTAATGAAGATTTTTATGAGGTAAGTGCTTAATGAAATGATAGGTTATTGTTCAGATTTCTTTTTAGTCAGGGCCATTCTTTTGAATTAATTATTTGAAGTCACGTTATCTTTTTTTGGAGAGTCAGATTGCGTTGCGCTAGGATATTGTGGTTCTCGGTCATTCTGCAATTTAAGTACAGCCACACTCATTTAAATACAGAAGTTTCAATGGTTGTCCTTATTCGCACTGGCCATTGTACAGCTGACCAGAGAAATCGACTGGTGATCTGAAAATCTGCGACACGTAAAAAGAAGGAATGTAAGTATTTTACATCCGGTCGACAACGAGGTTACAGTGACGGAGCACAAACTAAGAACGGGTTCGTAGGGGTAGGCAATTGCTCGTGCCCATTCAGAGAAGCCATGTCGGTATTTATTAAGTGATTTACGGAAATCAGGGTAGGCCTAAACCTAAATCAGGATGGCCGGTCTCCGATCTGAACCATCCTCCTCCCGAATGTGTGTCCAGTGTGATAAGCAGTGCGCCATCTTGCTCAGATTTGTGACAAATGCGATGGAGCTTCTCTACTGCACCCGAAATTTTCCTCCAGTAAACATATTCCGTAATTTTCCTGTCGCTTCTATGTAGGCAATAATGAATGCTACTTCATCCTTACGGTATTCATTTGTCCCATTCAGATTCAATATGACTGCAGTATAACACAGTTTGGTGAAAACACGAGTAGATACTCCTGTATCCGTTACTGTGTGGCTAAGAAATCATCTGCCATATTCTCTACAAGCAGTGACAGCGTTTCCACTAGAAAACCCGTACAGAAACACCATTTCAGCATATTCAGCATCAGTAAGTACGTGTGACGTGTTTAAACGAGGCAGAAGAAATTTGAAAAAATCACAGTCACGTTCGAAACGTTTGTTTATACTCAAGCACTACTTCACAACTTGATCTTCAAAATAAAATTGACTAAAGAAACTCAATAAACTGATAGCAACTGGAATACCTACCCTCGAGATAAGGGCTTATTTTTCATTTATGCAATTACTTTATCCGGCAGAAGTAAGGTCCGCAGCTCGTGGTCGTGCGGTAGCGTTCTCGCTTCCCACGCCCGGGTTCCCGGGTTCGATTCCCGGCGGGGTCAGGGATTTTCTCTGCCTCGTGATGACTGGGTGTTGTGTGCTGTCCTTAGGTTAGTTAGGTTTAAGTAGTTCTAAGTTCTAGGGGACTGATGACCATAGATGTTAAGTCCCATAGTGCTCAGAGCCATTTGAACCATTTGAAAGCAGAAGTAAGGCTATCAGGCCCTCCTTTACGTCTAATCCAACATTCTGAGTCAGTAAACATTACAGTTTTATGGTACATGCGCAATATGTAATGATGATAATGATAATAATACAAATGACAAAGCAATGAATATGTGGAATTTAAAAAAGTCAGTCTTATTAATATTATGCAGTTTCCTCATTACGTTCTCGCCGAATGCGAAATGGTACATCTAACATGTCTGCATAGCGAATGTCCAAAAGGAGGCAATATGGAGAAGATAACTGGTCAGAAGACGAGCGAGAGATACACTGCCCAGTAATACTAGTGCTCGCAGCGCAGCGAGAAATGCAGGAAGAGAGTCTCAAGGTACCGATAGCGACTTGGAGGCATGCTGACTCCGAGGCAGCGGCCAGCTGCGCTAGGTTTCTCCGTTGAGGATAGGTGGTGCGAACAGACCGATCGAGGTGGTAGCACAGATTCTCCGTTGTGTTTAGATCCTGGCAGTTTGATGGCCACGGGAGTACGGCAAACTCAGCCTGGTGCTCTTCGAACTACACACTCACACTGCGAACTTTGACACGTTGCATTGCCCTGCCAGTAGATGACACTGTGCAGATGAAAAACAAGGCCCATGCCTAGATGTGAACATCGTCCCTAAGGATAGATTCGCGCTAGTGTAGATCCATAGCACCTTCCAGGATGATGAGGTCACCCAGGGAATGCCACGACACCATTTCCCAGATTATAACGCTCCATCCTCTGGCCAGGAAGCTTCCGAAGATTGCTACAAGGGCGTACACACCAAATCAAATCTGTCCGATGAAACACGAAACGTGATTCGTCTTAAAACGCCAACTGTAGACGTACAGCTGCGGTTGTTGTTGTTGTTGTGGTCTTTAGTCCGAAGACTGGTTTGATGCAGCTCTCCATGCTACTCTGTCCTGAGAAAGCCTCTTCATCCACGAGTAAATACAGGGGTATGGTTTAAAAATGAATAAAAAAGTGGGAACGCGGTTAAGCTACTATGAACGGCGTAGTGAACGCATTATTGTAGCTAAAATAGACGCGAAGTCCACACCCACCACAGTAGTACAAGTTTATATGCCAACTAGCTCCGTAGATGAGAAGGAGATTAAGAAAATATATGATGAAATAAAAGAAATTATTGAGATATTTAAGGGAGACGAAAGTGTAATAGTCATGGGGGACTGGAATTCGATAGGAGGAGAAGGAAAATTAGTAGGCGAATATGGATTGGGGAAATAAATGAAAGAGGAAGCCTCTTGGTAAAATTTTCCACAGAGCATAATTTAATCATGGTAAACACTTGGTTTAAGAATCATGATTGAAGGTTGTATACGTGGAAGAGACATGGAGACACCGGAAGGTTTCACATTCACTATTTAATGGTAAGACAGATCTTTCGGAACCAGTTTTTAAATTGTAAGACATTTTCAGGGGCAGATGTGAACTCTGACAACAATTTATTAATTATGAACTGCATATTAAAACTGAAGAAACAGCAAAAAGGCAGAAATATAAGGAGTTGGTACCTGGATAAACTGAAAGAACTAAAGGCTGCGGAGAGTTCCAGAGGTAGCATAAGGGAACAATTGACAAGAAGACGGCAAAGGAATATAGTAAAAGAAGAATGGGTCACTTTGAAAGATGAAATAGTGAAGGCAGTAGAGGATCAAGTAGGTAAAAAGACGAGGCCTGGTAGAAATCCTTGCGTAACACAAAATATACTGAATTTAATCGATGGAAGGAGAAGATATAGAAATGCAATAAATGAAGCAGGTGAAAGGGAATACAAACGTCTAAGAAATGAGATCGACAAGAAGGGAAAAATGGGTGAACAAGTTTGGCTAGAGGGCAAATGTAAGGATGTGGGAGCATATATCACTAGGGGTAAGATAGACGCTGGCTACAGGAAAATTAAAGAAACATTTGCAGAAAAGTGAACCACCTTTATGAATATCAAGAGCTCAGAGGGAAAACCAGTCATAAGAAAAAGGAATGCAGAAAGGTGGAAGGAGTATATAGAGGGTCCACACAAGGGAGAGGTAATTCTTGGGGACAATGTTATGGAAATGGAAGAGGACGTAGATGAAGATGAGAAATGAGATAAGATAATGCGTGAAGAATTTGACAAAGCAACGAAAGACTCAAGTCGAAACAAGACCCAGGTAGCAGACAACATTTCGTTAGAGCTACTGTTCTGGGAGAGTCAGTCACGACGAAACTATTCCATCTGGTGAGCAAGATGTATGAGCCACGCGAAATACCCTCGGACTTCAAGAAAAATGTAATAATTCCAATTACAAAGAAAGCAGGTGCTGTGAGGTGTTGGTAAATACTAACACGATTCCTTTACAGGATAATGGAAAAAGTGGTAGAAGCCGACTCTGGGGAAGATCACTTAGCCTTCCGGAGAAATGTAGGAACGCGAGAGGCGACACTGACCCTAAGACTTCTCATAGAAGATAGGTTTACGGAAGGCAAACCTACGCTTATAGCATTTCTAGATTTAGAGAAAGCTTTTCACAATGTTGACTAGAATAATCTCTTTCAAGTTCTAAAGGTGGCAGAAACAAAATACATGGAGCAAGAGGCTGTTTACAATATGTACAGAAACGAGATTATAGTTGTAGAGAGTCGACGGGCACGAAAGGGAAGCAGTGGTTGAGAAGGGATTGATATACGGGTCTAGCCTATCCACAGTATTATTCAGTCTGCATATTGAGCAAGCAGTAAACAAAAGAAAAATTTGGAGAAGGAATTAAAGTCCAGGGAGAAGAAATAAAAACTTTGTGGTTTGCCGATGACATTGTTATTCTGTCAGAGACAGCAAAGGACTTGGAAGAGCAGTTGAACGGAATGGACAGTGTCTTGAAAGTAAGGTATAAGATGAACATCAACAAAAGCAAAACGAGGATAGTAGAATGTAGTCGAATCAAATCAGGTGATGCTGAGGGGATTAGATTAGGAAATGAGACACTTAAAGTAGTAGTGAGGTTTGCTATTTGGGAAGCAAAATAACTGATGTTGGTCGAAGTAGGGAGTATTTGAAATGTAGACTGGCAATGGCAAGGAAAGTGTTACTGAAGAAGAGAAATTTTGTTGACATCGAGTATAGATTTGTCAGGAAGACCTTTCTGAAAGTATTTGTATCGAGTGTAGCCATTTATGGAATTGAAATATGGATGATGAACAGTGTAGACAAGAAGAGAATAGAAGCTTATGAAACATAGTAGTATGGAAGAATGCGGAAGATTAGGTGGGTATATCACGTAACCAATTGTGAGTTACTGAATGGAATTGGGGAGACGAGAAATGTGTGGTACAACGAAGTTGTAGACGAAGTGACACACTCTGCGGCATCAGGGGATCACCAATTTTGAACTGGAGGGAACCGTGGGGTGTAAAAATCGGAGAGGGAGACCAAGAGATGAGTATATTAAGCAGATTCAGAAGGATATTGGTTGCAGTATTCGGAAATGAAGAGGTTTGCAGAGGATAGCTGGAGCATAGAGAGCTAAATTAAACCAGTTTTTGGAATGAAGACCACAACAGGAACAATAACAGTGAAATAATGGGAATACATTTGCCTAGGTAACATAGTTAATAATTACCATTGCAAGATGACAAGCTAATGTCAGCACCAGGTAAGCCATTGCAAATGTGAAACGCTGGTAAATTCATAATCACTGAAACCTTTAGAACGTTGAACGCAAGCATACAAACGTGAATGCTTTGTGTTGTACAGGTTCCGGATATCAGATTGTCGGATGGATATCCGTGCCTATTGCACTTGGTTGATCAATACAGGGACGATTAATGCTGTTTGTGAACGACGCTGGATTTGCAGTTCGATGGTATCCCACATATGCTCGATTAGAGACAGATCTTGTTATCGACTAGATCAAGACAACAAGTCGTACTCTGTAGGAAGTGTTGGGTTAGAACAAAGGTATTTGGGCCAGCGTTATCGTGCAGGAAAACACTACTTGATATATTGTTTCTGAATGGCAGCACAACAAGTCGAATCACCAGATTAACGAACAATTTTGCAGTTAAGGTGTGTGGGATAACCACGACAATACTGCTGCTGTCGTACGAAATCACACTTCAGACCATAACTCCAGGGGTACGTCCTGTGAGTCACGCAGAAAGGTTGGTTGCAGGCCCTCAACTAACCTCCTTCTAAACGTAACAGACCTCCACCCTGCCCTTCAATGAGGCCTCGCTTTACAGCACTGGAGTTTAATAGTGATGATTTGGGGTCAGTGTAATGCATGCTACTGGGGGCCCAGTTTGTAGCTGTCCTTGATGTAGCCGATTTGTAACAGTTCTTTGTGTCACTGTAGTGCCAACTTCTGCTCAAGTTGTCGCTGCAGATGCAGTACGATGTGCCAGAGCTATACGCTAAACACGATGGTCCTCCCCTTTTGGCAGTGGCTGGTGGCCATCCCGATCCTGGTCTTCTTGAGACCGTACATTCTGGTGACCACCACCGCCAGCAGTCATCTAGACTGGCTACAGCCCTGACAAGCTTTTCTGCAGTATCGCAAAATAACATCCAGCTTCTCCTAGCCCTATTACATGACCTCGTCCAAACCAGTGAGTTGCTGATAATGACATATTTGTCGCCTTAAATGCAGTTTTGACTAACATCAACTCACCACGTCCAATCTCAAAAGTAACTAAAGCTCACGACCGTTACAGCGCGTATTTAAAACAAACTTGATTTGAATCCACATAGTGGTGCTACTACTGTCAGATGTAGAAACACGCCGACCAACTTTCGTTTATGTCGCACAACTCCTTCTTGCGATTTTTTTTCATTAGTATATATTCATTATTCCTCCTGAAACAATCTGTATTTACATACCTCAATGAAGGCTAGTTGCAGTGGTGGCCGAAATGTTGGTATACACGGTTATTCTAAATAATGGACCCATTTTCAAAACTTCGTATTTATTCAAGTACAAATCCAAAATGAACAAACTTTATACCAATGAAAAGAAGAACTTTCAAAGTTTTTTTTTATAATGTTGGATATAAATTTAACAAATTAATTTTTAATACCTATTTAATAATTAGGAATATGATAAATGTTATAAATGTTCAATGTAGACACCGTTGGCTGCACAGCAAACGTCGTCCCACACACGCGAAAGCGTATCTGCTGTTACTGAGTGCGCGGCAGCAGTGATATGGTTCCGCAGATCGTTCAGAGTGATTGGTAGAGGCGGGACGTAAACAGCTTCCTTCATGTAACCCCATGAGAAATAGTCGCAGGGTGTGGGATCAGGAGAGCTCGGTGCCCAGAAGTGCAAAGCCAAGTCATCAAGTACCCCGCGACCGATCTAGCTCTGAGGAAGGGCGTCATTCAAAAAGCATCGTACATCACGGTGCCAATGTGACGGAGCTCGTTCCTGTTGGAAAATTAAGTCCTGGGAATCTTCCATAACTTGAGGGAAGAGCCATTGTTCCAACATGTCCAGGTACATGACTCCCATTACAGTTCTTTCCGCGAAGAAAAATGGTCCGTAAACCTTTATACGGGATACTGCACAAAACACGTTGATCTTCGGTGAGTCTCTTTCGTGTTGCAGTAGTGAATGTGAATCTTCCAAACCCTATATGCGAACACTGTGTCTGTTGACTTTTCCACTAAGGTGGAACGTCACTTCATCACTAAGAATTACATGGTGTAGAAATGCCACCCTCCATCTTTGCTAGCACATAACCGCAAAATGTGAGACGCTTCTCTTGACCATTGGGGTTGAAAGCGTGCACAGGTTGTAATCGGTAGGGCCTGTACAGCAAACGCCGTCACACAACTTTCCATACAGTTGGTTGGGGTATTCCAAGTTCTCGACTGGCTCTTTTGGTAGACTTACTGAGACTGCGCACAAAATTTTCTTGAATCCGTCGGACATCATCCTCTGGCACGCGTAGTATGTCTGTGCTTTCTCCTTTGCACACACTCCCAGTCTGTTTAAATTGCTTAAACCAATGGCTAATGCGTTTGCGAGTTAGTGGTCGAATACCGAATTTGGCACTGCAATTTGCGACTCGCTTTTCGCGAACTGAAGAACGCAGAAAAACCCGTGCTCCACAGTCGCCATCTCACAACTGACAGTTAAACGGAATGACGGCCTTATTTCCGTGCGGACTCTACCACCCACTTCTGAAACCATCACAGCCCGTCCGCCAAAAACCTTTGAACTTCCTCTTTTCACTGGTATAAAGTTTGTTCATTGTGCATTTGTACTTGAATACATACGAATTTTTGAAAATGGGTCCATCATTTAGAATAACTCTGTATTTAGTATCTGATCTGGTCTGCAGTTCAGAAGAAATGTGATGGAACTGACTCTGGCCGACGAAGTACTCGTATATGTAAATATAGCAAGACACATGGCTTAGGCCTGCATGGAACGTCGACGTTAACCAATTTCGGAGTGAGTGAAGAACTGAAACGACAGTCACTATGTACTAGATCAATCACGGTCATTAAGGTAATACTTAACGGCCAAACCACATTAGGAGGTTCAAAAAATCCATTTTTATTAATTAAATCGTTAGCTTAACTATCCAAGAATACAGTGTCAAAATTTCAAAGCGAAATTCGCATTTGCTTAGACTTTATGTGCGTAGGAACGAGTGCACAGACATGAGAAAAGCAATTATGGTGACGTATTATCATATGATTTCCACGGATGAAAATCCTCGAAACGAGTATTGCCCAGAGGGAGAAGACAGCTGGGGCGAGCGGCAGAAACGAACAGCTCTTGGAATGGAACATGAAATGCACCCTACTTCGTTGCACTCCGACGTACAGAAGGAAATTCTTCCAATATATGAAGATTTATCGAGGGATGAATTACTGGAGAGATGTTTAGGTGGCCACACACAAAATGCGAATGAAAGTTTTAATTCCACTATTAGGCGATTAGCCCCTAAACACTTGCACTCCGGACTAAAAGTCGTTGAACTGGCATCGTATTTAGCAGCGGGCTTATTCAGTGAAGGAAATCCATCCCTTCTGATGGTGATGAACGAGGCAGGGATTGTAGTAGGCACGCAAAGCTTCAATTATGTCGAACAAATGGATAACCAGCACGTGAGCCGGCAGAATCGACGTCGTTCATTGGATTCCAAGGAAAGCCGGAATGCTGGGAAGCACTGCTCCAAGCGCAAAACGAAGCCTATGAGGAAGAAAAAGGATTGCTATATGGCGCTGGAATCGCAGATTAATCGGTAAG
This sequence comes from Schistocerca piceifrons, assembly GCF_021461385.2. Taxonomy (NCBI): domain Eukaryota; kingdom Metazoa; phylum Arthropoda; class Insecta; order Orthoptera; family Acrididae; genus Schistocerca; species Schistocerca piceifrons. The sequence continues at coordinate 553,845,171 of NC_060143.1, forward strand.
TATTTTACATTATTGTTAACTTCCTTGAATTTCTAGCTTCCGAGAATTTATTTTTCAAACGCATTTATCTAGAAATGACTTTTTTCGCATTTGCGTGCAGTCTGACTCAAAAAGTATAGAACAGATCATTATGAAAACTGACAGTATGCTTCGAACCAACTTGTGTGATGATATGATAATTTTAAGGATATATTTCTTTGCACAATTAGAGAAAAAATCGTGAAAACCTAAGTAAATTGTCTCAATACCAGCAAAATTTTTAATTTTCGTTATTTTCACCTGCACTGAGGTTCATATTCTTAGAAAATAAGTTATTAATGTAAAATCAAAACCTTTTTGATTTCAAATGAAAATCGGAATGGCTACATTGCACGCAATTGGAGGACTATACTCTCAACCTTCAGCGGACATCACAGCGCAACTTCGTTATTTTTGGCTGAAATTATTCAAAAATTTTCACAAAAACTGTTAGAAATATGAATGAAATGATGTCAAAATTTGATTATATTCTAATTTATTCTTACCGCCCAAAAAAACCCGCAAAAATCTGTGTCAAAAAGCCTCCTAATGTGTTTTCCTCCCTTAACGGAAAACAATTTTATACTGTGACAAAGTGTTCGTCGGATATTTTTCCTGAAATTCTTCTTTACGTTTAATAAAAGCGCACATTAATTCACAACAAATAGATCTCATTTCCTCGATAGCGGAAATAAAATCCTTATTTCTTATACACAAAATTCGAATAGCTAACGAGATGGAAAGAACCTGTACACGTTTCATTTCATTTTATCATTTATCCTAGGGCTCATTTTCCTAAAAGTAACTTTTCATGACGCTTTTTATCTATATTGGCGACAAAAACACGTCACAATTTTACAGGAATTCACTTTGATTAGAAGTTTTCTGTTTCTAGTGGAACCATAAAGCAAAGTGTTACAATTTGCCTTCAGACTATCACTGGTGAAGTTACTGATGGCAAACTTTCTCTTTCAGACGGCGTTCCTTGCCATAAACGAGTGACGCAGATGTTGAGGGACTTATGAGGGATGTATATACGGTTAATATGTAAAGTTTATCACTTACGACGTCGTATTTGTGCGAATAGCAACGTATATTGCGTCGTAACAACGGCATTCACGCTACCCGTGTCGCGGAACTGTGAAACTCCCATTGCAGGCAAGTTCAGCACCGTTTTCTGAGGTTACTTGCACTGTGTGAGTTAGCACACGCTGTTTGGTACTACCATGGTAACTTCATGATGTGCCATCAAGGAAGAGGCAATATTGTAGCAGTATGGGAATCGACGAGATAAAGACAGTTGGTAGTAAAAATTTTTCTGTTACAGATAAGTCAGTTATATGTACAACATTTAACAATCATTTTTTGAGCATTGCTAGTGAGTTAAATAAAAACTTAGTTTCCACAGGGGATCGTATAACTCTCCTGGAAAATGCCTTTCCGAGACTGATGTCTGAGCTACTCCTCTCTGATACTGACAATGGGGAGATGGAATCAGAAATTAATTCACTGAAGGCTAAGGTCTCCTGTGAATATGATGGAGTGCCTAGCAGAATATGGAAGTACTGTGCTGCACGTGTGAGCCCTGTACTTGGCGATATTTCTAATTTTTCCATTAAGAATGTTCAATTCCCTGAACGATTGAAGTACTCAGTAGGAAAAGCCGCTTTATAAAAAGGGGAAAAATGATAATGTGGTCAATTTTAGACCTATTTCTATGTCATCAGTGTTTGCTAAAGTTATTGTAACGGCTTTGTAGTTAAGGGTCATTGATCATTTTATATCACATAATTTGCTATCAAATGTACAGTTCGGTTTTAGAAGTTTAACAACTGAAAATGCTGTACTCTCTCTTCTCTGTGAGGTAATAGATGGATTAAACAAAAAGATTCAAACGTTAGGCATATTTTTTCATTTAACTAAGGCACTTGATTGTGTTGATCACAAAATATTGCTCCAGAAGTTGGACCATTACGGAATACCTGGAGCAGCTCACAAGTGATTCACCTCTTAGTTTAGCGACAGACAGCAGTGCTGAGAATGGCTGTGATGTGAGGTCTGAGTGAGGCACTGTCAAACGGAGCGTGGTCCAGGTGTCAGTGTTGGGGCAACTCCTGTTTCCTAATATTACGGGTAATTCCAAAATATCTCTGTTTGCTGATGACACTAGTTTGGTAGCAAAGGATGTTGTGTGCAACAATGGCTCTGTTTTAAATACTGCAGTTCATGACATAAGTTCATGGCTTGTAGAAAATAAACTAACGCTTGATCATAGTAAGACTCAGTTTTTACATTTTCTAACAGACAGTTCAACAAAACCCGACGTGTTAATATCACAGAATGGGCATACGATTACTGATACTACACAGTTCAAATTTCTAGGTGTTCAGATAGATAGTAAACTGTCGTGGAAAGCCCATGTTCAGGATGTTGTTCAAAGATATAATGCTGCCATTTTTACTATTCGAAAGGTATCTGAAGTAAATGATCATTCGACACGAAAATTTGTCTACTTTGCTTATTTTCGTTCGATTATGTCGTATGGTATTATATTTTTGGTTAACTGTTCCCATTCTAAAAGGATATTTCTGGATCAGAAACGGGCAGTTCGGACAATAAATGGTGTAAGTTCGCGATTCTCTTGTCGATCTCTGTTCACAAGTCTGGGTATTTTGACATTGCCCTCTCCGTATATATGTATTCTTTACTGTCGTTTCTTGTTAACAATATCAGCTTACTTCCAAGAATTAGCAGCTTTCACTCAGTTAATAGTCGGCAGAAATCCAATCTGCATTTGGATCGCCCTTCCTTAACTCTTGTGCAGAAAGGTGTGCAGTATACTGCTGCATACATTTTCAATACGCTACCACAAGAATTCAAATATCTTAGAAATAATCCACGCGCTTTCAAATCGAAACTGAAGAGTTTCCTCATGGGTCATTCCTTCTGTTCCGTTGAGACGTTCCTTGAAAAATTAAGCTCATTCTTATGTTATATTTTTCATTGTGTTTACTTAAATTTATGGCTTAACTTGTTTTGGGTTTGTTAACATTTTATTTTACATATTATTACTTTTATGTTGTAGCTTCATGCGTTGATATGTTCCATGACCTTGGAGATTTGCTCCTCAATTTGGTCCTACGGAACTAGATGTGTAAATAAATACATATGGGCTGTGAGAATAATAAAGTAATAAACGTCGAAATAACTGATCGCGGCGCGGTAAATCGAGCAACTACGCTCAAGAAAGGAAGGGGAACTGGACGCTACAGAATACCCACAAGATTCTATCTCGTGTACTAGAAAGAACTTTGTCATCTTCCAGCAACCGTCTATCGAAAGTTGTTGGAAGAACTAAAAGCGTTTCAGATGATGGGAAACATGGTCAGGTCAATCATGTTTTCAAGAAAGGTCGTCGAAGAGACGCGCAGAGCTGTATACGTGTTTCGCTGTGCTCAGTCTGCTGTACAATTTTTGAACATGCTTTACGGTCGGGTATTCTGACCATTTCAAGGGGCGGTAAGTCTTCCCTGTAGAATCAACAAGAAATCCGCAAAACAACCATCATGTGAGACCCAGATCGATCTGTTCGTCACGAGATCCGGAAACCATTAGATATCGGCGCCCAGGCTGATGCAACACACCTTGATTTCCATAAGGAGTTCGATAGAGTTACGCGCTGCCGCTTGATGAACGAAATAGAGCGTACGGAATAGCAGGTTAACTATTTCATTGGAATGAGGATTTCATAACAAATGGAACACAGCCTGTCTTTCTTAACTGAGAGAAATTAACTTCATACCCGGAAGAAGTGTTATAGTACAATTGTTGTTCACAATATATGTATTGAAAATGTGGGAGGCTCAGTGTGGTTTTGCATAGTCCATGAGGTTGTTCACTGACGAAACTGTTGAATGTGAAGAAGCATGATCGTTAGAAAACTGTGGTGAAGTGCGAGAAGGCCTGAAGAGGACCAACGCTCGGCACAAGTGTTGGCAGTTGACCATCAACATGAACAAGTGACGTATTGTTCATGAATAGGTGGAAGTTCCCATTAGTGTATTATTACATGACTGCCAAACATTCACTGGAAAATTCATCTTGAGTCTGAAGCTCTCTCTTCCCTCTGAGTTTTCTTACAAGTAAATTTGTATCCGCGTAGGTTCCATCTTGAGCAAACGCAGATCTTTCTTCATTCCTGCCCAGTCATATTGCACTGAAGTTACTGCGACCTCAGTGCTCTTTCTAGTTTCCTTTCAATTAATTAATAGGAAAATTACTCACTATTGTATGTACATTCAGAATGTCACTTAAGAAAAATACAGTATGTCATCATATCTCAAAACGGGCAAAATTTTTTATGTTAACACATGCAGTTGCGTTGCAGCCATAGAGAACTTAATCAGAAGAATTATTAACACTGAAAATTTACAACTAAGAATATTAACTGTTGTAGTTAACATTATTTTATTCTATGTGAAAGATTGTGTGCGTGGCTGTGGGTGTGTTTGAGTCTCTTCATGCAGTACGTTTCCACTTACTTCTTGTGATTCTTCCATTATTTTCATTTCCGAACTGCACTTTTAAACTAGCACTGTTTCACAAGATTCAAAACCCCCGACCACTACACATTCATTTCTTTGGCATCTTCTTTTCGTATATCGTAAACTTTGATACAGTATAAGTTTAAAACTGCAGTCTCACAGTGAAGATAACGGAGAAAACTGGAAAAGAAAGTGGAAGCATATTGCATAAACACAAACAAAAACTGTGCCGGTGGCGAAGGACTATTTCCCTATTGTTTAATAGAAAGAAATTAATAAAAAAAAACATTTATGATGTTGTACTTCAGCGAAAAGAGTCTGGGGATAAAAGAAGAAGAATATCTCTATGCTCAAGGCGGAATTAATCTAAAAACAAATTTTAGTCACTGGAAGAGGTCATATCCACTATGGAGGGTGTTAAAAAAGTATTCGATATTTTTATGAAAAAATATGTAGTTTACATGGGTTCTAAAATGTATACCTTAAGACCTACGAACACTTTTTCACCTTCGTCACTGTTAATCACATGAATTCTACCGCAAGCTCTCGGCTATTACGAACGAGCTACAGAATCCTGTAAACAAATGAATAAACAAGAGGGCACATGTTATACTTTATTGTGAAACAACAGGCATTCTAATGTAAATTTCTTATTATTATTTAGGGTGTCCCATTTATAAATGTTCTTTAGCCGTCAGGGGACATCAATCAGCATGATTGCCTTCGTTGTAGCTTTGTTTTTTACAAAGATATGAACAGCGGTATGATTTTTTAAAAATGGCACCCTGTATTTTTTATTCGGTAATTTATTTCCTCTCATAAAGACCTATCAAAAATATATCACAGCGTAACGAAGAACAACGTTATTAATTACATAACACAACATTGACTTAGAGCCTGGGATCGCAAACTCGTCCACTTGCTAGAATTGTCAGAAAACAAATGAAAACCAAGTAAAAACATAACAAAAAATGGACTTTGACTCTCCTGTATCGTTGCCCAGGAGTAGAACATTCAAAGGTGCTCAAAGTGTTGACCTTGGACGCCGATACACTGGTGCACTCGTTGGATGAAAGAATTATTTACTGCTTCCGGTGTTTTACCTGCTGAAGAGAATCACAAGCAAGGACAATACGTTCCTGCATGTCCTCTGGAGTTGTTGGAATATAGCGATAAACCACGTCTTTAATGCATCACCAAAGAGAAAAGACCAGAGGATTTAAATCAGGAGACCGAGCAGACCAAATAACTGTTCCTCCTCTACCAGTCCATCTGACAGGATACCTTCGGTTCAGAACACGACCTGCAAGCAAGGTATTATGTGCTGGACATCCATCGTGTTGATACCACGTAAGCATTCTGGTTCTTAGCGGCATAATCGCGGGAGTGGCCGCGCGGTTTGAAGCGCCATGCCACGGACTGCGTAGCACCCTCCCTTCGGAGGTTCGAGTCCTCCCTCGGCTGTGTGTGTTGTTCTTAGCATAAGTTAGTTTAAGTAGTGTGTGAGTCTAGGGACCGATGAAATTGGAAATTTGTACACTACTCAATCTAACTCTAACTTACGCTAAGGACAACACATACACACCCATGGCCGAGGGAGGACTCGAACCTCCGACAGGGGGAGTCGCGCGAACCGAGAGAAGGTGCCACAGCCCGCACGGCTAACTAATGCGGCTAGGGACCGATGACCTGAGCGGTTTGGCCCCTGGAAATGGAAATGAACGTACGGCATTGTGGGCCGGGAATGCCACAGTCGGGGAAGTTCGGCCGCCGAGGGCAAGTACTTATTACATTCGACGCCACATTGGGCGACTTGCCCGTCGGAGATGGGGATGAAATGATGTTGAGGACAACACAACACCCAGTCCCTGAGCGGAGAAAATCTCCTGTCCCAGCCGGGAATCGAACCCGGGCTTCTTGGCGTGGCATTCCGCCGCGCTGACCACTCAGCTAACGGGGGCGGACAGTTTGGTCCCTAAGAAATTCACACACATCTGAACATTCTTAGCGGCACTTCATCCATAAGAGGAGGAAGAATTCGTCTGAGGAAGTTGGCATACGCTGTGCCGTTTAGACTGCCATTCATGAAATGGCAAGCATACCACACCATTGACGCTGATGTTCCACCTCTCTAAGCCATCGAGGGTTGTCACTGGACCAATAATGCATGTTCTTTGTATTTACCTGTCCTTTGTTTGAAAAGGAATATTCATCGGTAAATAGAACATTGGAGAAGAAGGCCGGCCGGTGTGGCCGAGCGGTTCTAGGCGTTTCAGTCTGGAACCGCGCGCACGCTACGGTCGCAGGTTCGAATCCTGCCTCGGGCATGGATGTGTGTGATGTCCTTAGGTTAGTTAGGTTTAAGTAGTTCTAAGTTCTAGGGGACTGATGACCTTAAAAGTTAACTCCCATAGTGCTCAGAGCCATTTCAACCATTTTTTGAAGAAGAAGTTCGGATTGGCGAGGATTTGCTGCTGTGCCCACTGACAGAACTGTACACGATTCTGGAAATCATTCCCATGCAATCCTTGACGTAGGTGTGCACGGTAAGGATGGAACCGGTGATGTGTAAGAGTACGCTGTACACTGGTTTTAGGAATGCCAATCTCGTGTTCAAGCTGTCATTTGCTCACATGTGGATTCATAGCAACGGAAGCGAGAACAGTAACTTCGGCAGCGTCGTCTGTGCGAGTGTTACGACGATTGCGTTGCCGTGCGTTGAGCCTTCCCGTTTCCTGAAGCGTCGCAAGACGAGAAAACAGCCGTCAGGAAGGTGGATTCTTGTCAATATACCGCTCTGTGTACAGTTCCGCTGCCTGCGCAGCATTTCGCCTACCTTTAACAACAATAAAAGAAACGTCATGTCGATGCAGTTAGTAGGAAGGACAGCCTATTCTACACAACAGTATTTAAAAGGACTAAACTAGTGTACTAAATGTACCTGTACACAAGAAAACAGTATTTCAATTACAGTTATGCTATCTTACATTCCCATAGATGAGTAGCATTTCTACCTTCTCTTCATTGGTGTACATTCTACTCACACGACTCTTCAACTGACGATGGTTGACGGAATGACTTGAGTACATTCTATTTATGTTTACATTTGTCCTCTGTCAACGTTGTGTTGTTAATTAATTAATAACGTTGTGTTTCATTGAACGGTACACTGTGATAAATTTTTAATAGGTCTTTAGGAGAGGAAATGAATTATCGAGTAGAAAATATAGGGCGCCATTTAAAAAAGTCATACCGATGTTCATATCTTTGTAAAGAAACAAAGCTACAACGAAGGCAATCATGCTGATTGATGCCTCCCCTGACGGCTAAAGAAAATTTGCTTGAAACGTTTCCTAATTTCATCTGGACAAACAGTTACTTAGGGTGGTCAAGATAAATGGTACACCCTGTATACGACCTGCACTTATGAGTCATCACTAAAGGACGTGCTCAATAAGGTCTCCATCCATAGCAAAGCACACTTCTTTCCGACATCCTAGGGAATAATGGGCACTTTGGAAAACTTCAGGACTGCACTAACGCGCTGACAGGCGTCGATGACGCATTTCTGTATAGCTGCTACATCACTAGTGAGTCCTGTGTACACCAAAGTTTTCATGTATTCCAGCAACCAAAATTGCAAGTGGTTAAGTTGTGCGGAAGGAGCTGGGCAATGTACTGGCATCTCCACTCAATCCATTGCCCATTAAATGTCTGTATGAGGTGTTCTCGGACATTTCATAGAAAATCGTGTTGTGCTTCATCGCTCATGAACCACATCTCCAGCCATTGTTGGAATGGTACCTTCTGTAAAAGAACAGGCAGAGATGAAACTACAATGTAAAAGCATTTCACACATGGGTTCCACTAGAACTGACCTTTTTTTGCTGTTATCCAGAACTATGAGTGCGGTTTATAGCAACAACACTAGCAGACGACGAATAAAATGCCAGAATCAGCAGAACTTTTCCCGTTCTTTGCAAAACCACGTCAGGTTTCTACCCACAGAGACTGGTGTATGTCAGGCGTCCAGAGAGAACACAGAAAGAGTCACCTGACGTGCACCACTGGACATGGCCTTGGTCGCCGAAACCGATCATGGTTTTTAAAATAAAAATAGAAATACAGTTGGTGCTGGCGTTTTATTCAAAATCAAGACTGCAGTTGCGGAATCTGCATTGACATGATTCACATTCTGGACACTAGACTAACAGATGTTTCCTGCATACTGTGTCCACGGACAATAACAGAGTAATATGTCCTCGCCTGTTACTACGTTATGTAGGTCGTTTGTAACCGCAGAGAGTATGCAGTAGAAGAGAACTTTTTCACAGCGGTAAAGATGAACAAGTGCTCACAGATCTTAAAGTCGGTATCTTAGATCTCACGTATACCGGATATTTTTGTCTCGTTTTGTTCAATTCGACCATCTCTCAGAATATGGAATAATTTTTTTGACACTCTGCAAATCTGGGAGCATGCTACGAAACACCATAAAACAGAAATACTATAAAACTAATGGTAGGAAAATAAAATGCCAGATTGAAGTACGTTGGAGGGATTCTTCGGAAGTTTGGTCAATCAACGTAAATGAACAAGCTTACAAAATCCCAAATGTGACACGTACTTCAGTATTACTCGTCAATCTGGGACCTCAAGCTAGTAGGTCTCGTAGATGAAATAGAGTCAATCTAATGAAGTGCAGCGCGTTTCGTCGCAGTTACGTTTTGCAAGCGTCACGGAATGGTCAGTCAATTCCAGTGGCACATATAAGATAGGTGTTGCGCATCGGGGTGTGGCTTTCGAGAGCGTATATTTCCAGAAGGGTCAACCAATACTGTTCTTTCTCCGGCGAATAGATGGTGGATAGCATGTGAGGGTAAAAATAGAAAAGTTCAAGCTCACACGGAGACTTACCAACAATGTTCTTTTCTTCGCATACCATTTGTGACAGGGGCAGTGAAATGCGTCTGCAAGGATTTGGGCAAATCAGTTAACAGCTGCCAAAATGCCATCTCTTTGTATTCGGCTTTGAAATCTTTGGTTTTGTAGGCAGACAAATCGACGGCCAGAGATGTCAAACGTTCTTAATTGAAGAGATTAGCAAGCGTCGGAGGACTGTGGTTTCAGCAGATACGTAAGGTCGGTTGTTTCTTGGAAATTTCGAGCAGTTGCTTTTTTTTACGAGTTGGTTTCACGATGTAAGAAATAATTATGATGACAGAGAAATTGCAGAGGGCAGCATTAGATAGCGTCATTTGAATTATTCGTAACACATTACTTTTTCTAACTCTTTTTAAATTATGTGTCCAGTCTTCTTTTATTGTGTCTTGCTTTAGGAGGATGATGAAGTTGCGGTTGTAGGTAAATATATTTCTACGTTGTATATGTTGTGTAAGGAACATCTGAGTCTGTGATGATGCTGGCGAGTGTTTTATTACTTTACGTGGAAGTGTAGATTTGATGTAAGATGTATGTGGGTCCACATAGGAAGGACGTCTCGACATTGTTTTATCAGCAACCAGATTTTTCTTTAATCCTGAAACAATCAGTGATTTGGGAAAGAAGCTGATGTTTTGCCTGTGTAACTGAGAGATGAGAGACAAATTAATCAAGATGTTTGAATATGGCTTAGAAAAGAAGACATTTGTGGCAGACAGGCCAGTAATGGGAATTAATATGTTTACATGGTAGATGTGATTAAGTATTAAAACCGCTTATCTATTTCTGGATTTAGCACCAGTCTCATAAACAAGAAGAAACAGGTGAAGGAACGAAATTGGAAGTAGAAAAGAAAACGTGTCACACGAATCAGCAAAAAAAAGAAAAAAAAAATGGAAACTGAAGAGAATCATGAGAAGTAAGTGCTGACATGTGATGAGATATGTAAAATACCATAAATGAATATAACGTAACTGTAATGTACAACGTGACCATAGTTAATGATTATCAAACATGAATCGTGAGTGATTATGTCATACTTTCAGGATAAGACCTCATCCGTGAAGTATGATAGCAGCTTTCCACCATGATAATTATCATGCAATCATAACAATAATGATCTCTATTTTAAAAGGTCTCAAGAGGTGGACACAAAAAGATTGAGGCCAATTGACGATGTTCAGTATATTACTGTAATTTTTTTCTGGTGTAACTGTAACCACGGAAATAATAGAGAATACTAATGGCCTCCTGCTCTAAAGACTTTGACAATCATTGAGACCAAACGGATGCACTGGTACATTCCTATAAAAAGCTTAAATAGGTTTTTCTATTTGATCTATGATTAGTGAATGTAAGGTAATGGGAAACGAGAGAACTAATTGTCCAACAGTAGGAGACAGGTGTTCATCATGAGTAGTTCGAAGTGGTAGTAGCGGTTGTTACTGGGAAGGTCTGGATCAGAGACTACGTTTCCACCAGCATCAGTTTAGTGTTGTAACGTTCTTTTATAAAATAATGTCTGAACCGTGGAATGGTTACAAAACTCGAAATGTCGTGTAACTTGTAATTGCTAGTCGCGTACTCACACTGTGTTATTGCTGGCAAAACTTAATACGAATCGACTGGGCAGTGCAGCTCCCAATACCAATAAACAATTACAATCATTGCAAAATACATTCAGCCCCTTAGACACTGAATCCCCTGCCCCTGTTCAGTACTGTTAACTATGGCCCCTGTGCACATTACTAATGAATTAAATTGTCTTACCTCTAAAGCAGCAACGGTGGATCGCGATATACTCTGGTCTCTCACAAAAAATATTTATATGCTAGCTACAGGCTCAGCGGTGTGCAATGCTGGCTGTAATACTTTGAAATGCATATGAAATTGTTTTGGCTGATAAATGAACACGTTTATGAAATATCCAACTTCTTTGAATAATACGTGACCTGGACAGGGAGGCGATACTGATTGTGGTGAATTACTAACACTCAGTTTCTTAACAAAATTATATTGAAAGTTAAGTTTGTTTTTTCAGAAACATTTGACAATTGAAGATGGTCAGAAAAATACATCATAATTACCAATTGACTCACGAACAGTGAGATTCATACAGCAAGTAGTATCTAACCTCATTAAGCCAGTACAAATACAAATCATCAAATTAAATAGCTTTGTTAACAAATCTTAGAAACATTACAAAAGTGAAATATCTAACTAGACTTTTTATCATAACAGTTGACGTACATTCTGGGGTTACTCACCAATTACAAATTATCAGCCAACTCATCTATACAGACGCGCTGGCAAAAACAAAAGTCATAAATATATATCACCTTTACCTTGCTTGCATGAAGACTTCTGCTCCCAAGTTCAACAATAGTGACATACCTAAATTTACCTAACACGCGGTGACTTCACGTAGCACACCACAGAAACTGACAATCCGTCGTCTTTCGCTCACAGACTGCTACCTACAACTGTGCGCCAAGCGCTCTCTTACTCCCCACTACAATCTCAGACAAGAAACAGTATGTTTGGTTTTGCGGTCAGCGATCCGCTTTATATATAGCCTATCAGACACATACATCGTTTATAATATCATAGTTTCAGTTTAGTTTACATTAATATTCATATAACATTCGGGTGTCACATACAAGTGGGCCCCAGTAGACTCCTTTCAGTGTCTCTCTCTCATTCCGCATTATAATGAAATTTGTGTCTAAATACAGAGACGTACCGCTGCTGACATGCCAACAAACTGCATTCCGGAGGGAAACTTAGTTCGTCGTAAGGTCCGCTCGCCACACCGCAAGCACACGCCGCAGCTCTGAATAGAGGACTCGAGATGTGAAGAATAGGTGGGCTAGCAAGACTACTCGTCCCAATCTGCGGGTTCAGCAGTGCTCACGCCGTTTCTCCACAACTAAAGGCAGATTTTTAGAGGGGTGGAATTATCAGGCCACCGAACTTGACGGTGTTGATGTCAAAAAAAAAAAAAAATAGGCTCTGAGCACTATGGGACTTAACATCTGAACTTAGAACTACTTAAACCTAACTAACCTAAGGACATCACACACATCCATGCCCGAGGCAGGCTTCGAACCTGCGACCGCAGCAGTCGCACGGTTCCGGTGATGTCGTCACAATTGAACTATGTCTGAGGGTCAGTTGAAGGACAATATTATGGGTGTGGTATCTTAAATGTCTTTTAGACACTAGCTTTTTACCTTACAAAGTTATGACACATATGGTGGTCGATGTGATTGTGGTACCTCCATAAAGGCTGACAGTTTCTTCCTTGTGGAGCAATTTGCCGAAACTTTGATTGACAGCTTATGACTGGGGTCCCTCATAAATTCAGGTTCTTCCCCAACAGAGAGACTTATTATGACTCAAGTAATAGACAACGAAATCCCGTGATTCCAAAGACGCAGCAAATTTATGAGAGTCACCATGGTATGGACTCAGAACTTGTGCAAGATGTTTGATCTCTCCCGCAGTGAGCAGTTACCCGTGCGTTATTAGACTAGTGACTTCATATGATTTTTAATTATTCTAACATGTTGCTGAGAAAACGTTATAAAATTTTGTCTAAAAGTGTAGGTCACTCTGGTTACAAACTACGAATCAAAGTGACTGATGAAAGTATTCCTTATTTCTGTTGATGTACATTTTATCTTGATATCGCGAATACTAACGCTTTAGTCATAATAGTTGTTGTAATAATATTGTTTCTTGTTTGTTTCTTGTACATATGGGTTACCTGCATTGATTTTAATGATAGAAATGTTTACTTATTTTGATCATGTTCCTTGTACTTAAATTAGTTTTTTATTATTATGCATTCATTCATATGATGTAATTTTTACGTCGGTTGGCTAACATTCTTACTATCAATATATTAAATACGTCATTTTTTTTAAAATTATTTATGTCCTCAAGTTTGAGATGGAGTAATTGATTCGTTACGTTTGCACAGTTATTTCTACAGACCGAGCGAGGTGGCTCAGTGGTTGGCACACTGGACTCGCATTCGGGAAGACTACGGTTCAAACACGCGTCCGGCTATCCTGATTTAGGTTCTCCGTGATTTCCTTAAACCACTTCAGGCAAATGATGTGATGGTTCGTTTGAAATGGCACGGCCGACTTCCTTCCCCATCCTTCCCTAATTCGATAGGACCGATGACGTCGCTGTTTGGTCCCCTCTCCCAAACCAACCAACCAACCAACCAACCAACTACTGCAGAGTTGTGTTGTATTGTGTAGGCATGAATATTTTTCTCATTTATTTATTAACATGAACACACAGAGTGAACCACGGAGGAAAGTCAACGGTATGTACAAAAATACAAATTCATACTCTTGACAAATGTTTTGTCAAGTTTTGCCCGCATCTCGTGGTCGTGCGGTAGCGTTCTCGCTTCCCACGCCCGGGTTCCCGGGTTCGATTCCCGGCGGGGTCAGGGATTTTCTCTGCCTCGTGATGGCTGGGTGTTGTGTGATGTCCTTAGGTTAGTTAGGTTTAAGTAGTTCTAAGTTCTAGGGGACTTATGACCACAGCAGTTGAGTCCCATAGTGCTCAGAGCCATTTGAACCATTTTTTTTTGTCAAGTTAGAAGCATATTTATTGCGTCTTGAATGTTATTTCTGTGTATATTTTCTATTTTCCTTTATTTAACATCAAAATTTATTTTAATTGATAACTAATCTACGGACATTGGGCCCAAAGACTATTTTTACTTGTTTTGTCAATACTTTAATCTAACATTATATCGGTATACAGGACTATTTGTACATTTATCATTTATTGGAAGCTTGTCATCTGCAACGTGATGTGCCATTGTGAATTCTGTTGGGATGTTAACACATCACTCTGTGTTTAAACGTAATTTTCTTGTGTCATGGTATTACGCGCATATATTTGGTATTAATTACGTTTTGCTTTGGCAGGGACTTTTTCTTTTTTGTTGTTATGAGTCACTAAGAACCACACACAAATATTACACATACGTTGCAGAAATTTGTTTGTTACAATCACTTTTCGCTTTTCGAAAACCACAGTGTAAACCTTGTTGTTGTGTGTCCCAGGACAGTCGGCGTTCACTTGTTCTCAAGTTAATCTGGTGCAGAGTTCGTATTTTGTTTACTTTCTGTCCCTCTGTCTGCCTCTCTCGCCCCTCCTTACTCCCCCCCCCCCCCCCCACCCACTCTCTCTCTCTCTCGCCAAGTGTGTGTGTGTGTGTGCGTATGTGTTTTATATGTGGTATTGTCTGTGGTATTTTTAAAACTACTTTCATTTTAGTTGGATGGTAGTCAGCACCTTTTAGAGCTGTAGGGTGTTTCGAATACCTTGTTTTGAAGTTACTGCAACTTTGTCCTATATATACTGACTGACAAGTGCTACATGTGAGTACATATATGCCTGATCTGTTCAGTCGATCAGGGCGTGTTTCTTGTGTTCTGAGCTTTTTGTGTGTGTTGTGTTGCCTGTATCCTCCTTGAAGTCCCTGTTTCTCTAATATGTTATCTATTCTCCAAACAATTTTATTGTTGTAGGTGACTGTGTCACGTTTAGTTTTGTGCGTGCATGCATGTGTGTTGTTGCTCTGATATATCCTGAACGTGGCCATTGTTTGTGGATTGTGTTGTGTAAGGTCTTTTGTGTATGTGGCCTGTTCATTTCTTTCCCATTTAAATATTTGTTGCTTTATTTTCTTTACCACATGGGTATCAAACACATTTTCTACTGCTATTTGTTTTATTGTATTTAACTCCTTTGTGTAGTTCCGTTTGTTTATCGGTATTCTGTGTAACCTGTGGAGCATGAGCCTGAAGTTTGCTTGTCTGTGTGCCAATAGACTGTTGTTTATTTTTTGTATGGTGAGCTTGGGAAAATTTAGTGAGGTGTCGATTTCTGGTTCTAAAGTGAACCACATTTTTGGGTATAAATTGTTTATTTTATTGTGTAGCTGTATTATGCATCGGTCCGTCGATCAGGCATACTATGTCATCATGATAATGATACCAGTGTATAAATTAGTATTTTTTGTTTTGTTATGTGTCTGAAAATTTTTGTTTTCTAAATTGTTCATAAATATTTTGGCTAAGAGATCACATTGGAAGTCCTTAAGGTTGACTAAAAATTCTTTGTTTAACACAAAGTAGTTTTGTGGTGTTATGGACCTACAGTTGCTACTTCATAGTGTGTGTGTCCGATGTGTTACCTTGTTGTTTTAGTCCAGGTGTGATGATGTTTGAACATAAAGTGATTTGTGAAATCGAAACCAAATTCACAAATTCACAGTGACAGCCGTTGATTGTAGATGACAAGCTATCGGGACCTGACAGTGTACACAATGTGCACTACAGTACGATGTAAAATTAAGGTAATGACAAAAACAAAATCTATCTTTAGGCTTAAATTTCATAAATTACTTATCAGTTAAAATATGTTGTCATTTCACAGACTTGAATAAATTAAACAACCATTGATGATGGCACAGACGTCGTGAGACGTGGATCGTCCATAAGACAAAACAATGTTTTGCATAAGAGGTGGACCTCGGATCCAATAATTTTAACTGCAAATATAGCAAATGCAACAGCAATAGATCCAAGTGTTAAATATCCTACCTCTGGTTCCTGTGTGATGTACAGTATCTTTATTTTTATGTGTGCACATACCTGTAATCTAATAAGAAATGTTTGGGTGTGGCTATTCTTGCTTTGTTTTTCCCGAATATATTTAATTTCTGTGCCAGCAGGACTTGTATGAATCATGAAGTAACGTGAGCATCGAACTATAAAACACCAAAATTAGTGAGTTTCTTGATACACCATTTACTGTTTAATTGTACATAATTTCTGTGCTACTAGTACTTGGGTGAATGAAGTGTGTGAATGTCGCAAAGTGTGGGACATAAGAGAAAGCAGCAAACCAATAATAATAAAATTAAGTAGGCCAATCCTATCCCACGGTCTTCCTTCTCCTGTTGCTATAACTAATCAATATGACGAGAAAAAAATTGGGAATGCCTTACTATAATGCTTAGTAAGGCGTCCCCAGTTAATTTCTGTTTCAAGGAAGCCTTAGGTGATGAAACACCTCGGCTAAGGTTGGGACAGACTCCTTTCATTGCATGGAACGTTAACGTGCCAAGTTCTACTAAAACACTAGGTGTTCTGCCGTTTTATGTCCTTCAGGAGGAGCAGTAGTGTGGCAGTTAGTTAACGGCCTCCAAACTACCACCACCTTGCATTCGGCAAAGAAAATGGGAAGTCTTTGGTTCTGTAGGTAGACAGAGAGACGGGTGGTCAGAGAAGTCCAAAGTCTTTCGTTGAATATCAGAGGCTGGAAGTTATCACATGAAGCAGATTTGGTGTTAAAAGTTTTGGTGTGCTGCCGGAGTGTGGGCCCAGCGTACGTAAAAGGCACGCCATTTGTAAGGTACCCCTTATTTTCATATTACATTTTAGTTCCTTATTTTCTAGATTTACATTTTTATATCACATCTGTAGATATCAGTAGCATTCAATAAGCAGAGACAGCACTGCAGAACACATAGCAGAGAGTAAGATGAAGTTTCCCACGCTGGCTGAAGTAGCAGCTGGAACAACTGGCGTTGCCAGTGGACGGTGGGGTGAGGCGCTGTGGTTAGCTACGAGAAAGACAGTCACAGTAGCACTGGACACGCAGGGAAACAACGTCCACTTAGGAGCGAAGCGAGCGATTTTGTTCGATAAATATTTACTAATAAAAGCGACTTTTTCCACTACAGATAATAGGAGAAGCCAGTTGATCCCAAATATTTATTTACAACACCATTACGACACAAGAAATTGGCCATTTCAATAAACCAATGAACAAAGCTTGAGATAACGGACTTGTACAAAAAGTTACGAACGAGATGAAGACTGTGTGCCGTAGTCGCCAGTCATCTTTCTATCTGGTTCTTTCTTAAGACCATGGTCTCAGGAAATAGCTAATTTTGAGTTAAAAGTGACGGATAGTTTCATTATTCTCAGACAACGGCGATTTCACAAATAGACACATCATAAGAACATTCAACGTCATTTACAAATGCTCCTGCTTTCATCATTTATAAATTTCAGGATATAGTATTGTCCGAATAATACGAACATTTTGCGTAGCTAACGATCATCGAGAAGACATCGTTGTGGAGAAGAAAGAAGGCAGTGGTATCAAGCTGGCAAGGACAGCCGTATTACAAGAGGAAGCAACACGCCGAACCCGCTTCCGGTGGGAAGCTGCACAGCTTAGTGCACGTTCATACAAAGGATGCACTGGTGGCGTCCATGTGGAGGTCTGGAATTCAACACACGAAGGGGAACCGGAGGATTACTGCGACCACAGAGTAATGGAACCTACCTAAAGTAAGCTACAATTCATTGCGAATGCGTTAGTAAAATTGTGTCTGACAATGTAAAGTTGCTTAGAAGTGGTACAGAAAGTCAAATTGTTAAAATAAGTAACCCAAATGAAAGATTGGAGCAAAGTCTCGCTGAGAAAAATGTAGACTGACAAAATCCACACAAGGACCTGCAATTAAAATGAGTGCTATAGTAGGAAACCTGGAGCAGTAAACGCCTTTAAGGGCTTTAGAATCAGCAAAAAACATTACTGAGGCAAACACTCATCCAGTTGTTAGTAACTGTATGACCACAGGTGATGAAGATAATTAACATAAGAACACAGAATTTAAATAATGTGGGAAATTTTCGCAGTTCTAATAAAGAAAGCAGAAGAAACTGCTGAAGATACTAACCAAATGGTAGATGCAAGAACAGAAGAATCTGCTAAGAATACTGACCAACAGTTTAATGCAAAAATAGAATACCCTGCTAGAAATGCTAACCAACAATTAATGAAAATCATTCAGAAATCTAACAAAAAAGCCACTGATAAAGTGGAACAATATATTAGGTAGGTTGACAAAAGATGTAAGGAAGTGGATGAGAGAATAGGGGATGTCGTAACGGAGAATATCAAGGAAAATGAGAATACGATTAATACATTGCAAACTAGCGTCACTGAAGAGACTGAGAGATATATCGGGAGAGTCTCTGATGTAAACAGTAAGTTAGGACCAGATGAACAGTTTCAGTCAATACTAAATATTACAATAAATTCCGACTTAAGTGTCGATGTAAATAATAACCTAGTCACGAACAAACAAATCAAAAACACAACAGCAGCCACAGTAGATTCTGATACGTAATTTGATGTCAGTAAGAGACTGGAAAATGTGATGTCAGTCTCCATTTTAACTGGGTTATGACTGTCTAATAGAGCAGCGTATGTACAGATTTTTATAAAAACTAACAGCAAAGAGATACTTGACAGTGTAGCTAGGATTTGACAGAAATCCAGTGGCTTTACTGTCAGATATACCGATACCCTCGCAGAAAGAGCAGAAGAAAAAACTTATTGCAGTAAATAACGATAGCGTAAATGTTGACAAAGACGACCATTACGTACAAATTCTGGCTTCCAGAAAATTTGCTACTAAGAGACAGTTAGTTCATGCATATCGAGAATCTCGACAATTTTTGTCAGCTATCCACACTATGCTGGCAAGTTATCGATCATAGTAATTCCAACATCTTTGAAATTGTTTCAACTCCAATAATGTGAATGTGACATACAGTCATACAGGATCCAGACGACAATTATTGCAATAATCATTATTTCTCCGTTCAGGCTGACTAGGTCACAGTGGTAAGAGTGAAAAATCAAGCAAGGAATGCTTTTTTGCTCATACGACTAGTTTCGGAATTTATCCTGAAGCGCCTAGAAGCGCTCCGTCACACAAGCCGGCCCGTGAGGCGTGCCGAGATAGTTCGCGCAGGTGCGGTAACACCGTGTCACGAGTGGCGACGAGGTCAACGCGCCTCCCTAGTAAGCAGGAGATCCCGGGGTTCGAAACCCGGTCCAGCACACATTTCCACACGTCCCGCTGATGCCGCGTAAACTACCGATCCAGCTGACATCGGTAATCCCTTCCCTTTCCTTTTCCCTCCTCCTCCTTCAATTTACGTGTAATTAAGCAAATAAATGAGGACGTAGATTGCAAGTGCTACTCTGAGATTAAGAGGTTGGCACAGGAGAGGAAATCGTGGCGGGCTTCCCCTTTGGCAGTCTCCTTCTGGAGACCCGAATGGGGACTAGTCCGAATCTTTTGGCAGTGAAGGGATGATAATGACCCTTTCTCGACTACAGGCCTCAAGCCCTTTGGATACACATTATGCATCATTATCGCAGTGGTTTCCACTGCCTTCTCCACCCTCATGACATTCATGATTGTTGATTCTTCCACATTTTAGGGGCAGTGTCCCACCTGAAAGGAAAGAGAATGCCCTAAACATCTCTCTGCTCCTCCTCCAACTCTGACAAGGCTCTTAGTAGAACGAGGATGACTTCTTATGCCGGAAGTCTTTGGCGTAACTGCTGATGACTTTTGTTGTTGTTGTTGTTGTGGTTTTCAGTCTAGAGACTGGTTTGATGCAGCTCTCCATGCTACTCTATCCTGTGCAAGCTGCTTCATCTCCCAGTACCTACTGCAGCCTACATCCTTCTGAATCTGCTTAGTGTATTCACCTCTTGGTCTCCCTATACGATTTTTACCCTCCACCCTGCCCTCCAGTACTAAATTGGTGATCCCTTGATGCCTCAGAACATGTCCTACCAACCGATCCCTTCTTCTAGTCAAGTTGTGCTGCAAACTCCTCTTCTCCCCAAATCTATTCAATACCTCCTCATTAGTTATGTGATCTACACATCTAACTTTCAGCATTCTTCTGTAGCACCACATTTCGAAAGCTTCTATTCTCTTCTTGTCTAAACTATTTATCGTCCATATTTCACTTCCATACATGGCTACACTCCATACAAATACTTTCAGAAACGACTTCCTGACACTTAAATCAATACTTGATGTTAACAAATTTCTCTTCTTCACAAACGCTTTCCTTGCCATTGCCAGTCTACATTTCATATCCTATCTACTTCGACCATCATCAGTTATTTTGCTCCCCAAATATCAAAACTCCTTTACTGCTTTAAGTGTCTCATTTCCTAATTTAATTCCCTCAGCACCATCCGACTTAATTCCACTACATTCCATTATCCTCGTTTTGCTCTTGATGATGTTCATCTTATATCCTCCTTTCAAGACACTGTCCATTCCGTTCAACTTGCTGTCTCTGACAGAATTACAATGTCATCGGCGAACCTCAAAGTTTTTATTTTTTCTCCATGGATTTTAATACCTACTCCGAACTTTTCTTTTGTTTCCTTTACTGCTTGCTCAATATACAGATTGAATAGCATCGGGGAGAGGCTACAACCCTGTCTCACTCCCTTCCCAACCACTGCTTTCCTTTCATGTCCCTCGACTCTTATAACTGCCATCTGGTTTCTGTACAAATCGTAAATAGCCTTTCGCTCCCTGCATTTTACCCCTGCCACCTTCAGAATTTCAAAGAGAGTATTCCAGTCGACATAGTCAAAAGTTTTCTCTAAATCTACAAATGCTAGAAACGTCGATTTGCCTTTCCTTATCTTTTTTCTAAGGTACGTCGTAGGGGTCAGTATTGCCTCACGTGTTCCAACATTTCTACGGAATCCAAACTGATCTTCCCCGATGTCGGCTTCTACCAGTTTCTCCATTCGTCTGTAAAGAATTCGCGTTAGTATTTTGCAGCTGCTATTTATTAAGCTGATAGTTCGGTAATTTTCACACCTGTCAACACATGCTTTTTTTGGGTTTGGAATTATTATATTCTTCTTGAAGTCTGACTATTATTAAAAATTTCAGCAATGGCGATGTTCAAATCCCGAACCCAGGAAGTTTTGATTATTAATGAAAGATGCCAACCCTATCCCACTCTTGTCATCATTTTGTGAGTGACAGATCATGGGATCAAGTAGGCCAGTCAAAGATCCTGAAGTTCCTCCAATCGTTTGTGTTGTGAATTGCAATGTAAAATCTTGTATTATCCTGTCGAAAATTGCCATTTCATTTCGTAGTAATGAAAAATATGATAATATTGTTCAGCATTATTGTCACAATATGACAGGTATTCAGCCTCCCTTCAAGAAATGCAAAATCAGCTCTGCTGTCACATGCAGTAGCTCCCCACGCCAAGATTTCATAATTTGCAGAGGTATGGGACTCGAAAATTTAACCACCGTGTCTGTTGACACTCTAGTGTCAATCTGACCGCCACAAACAGAGCCTCATCGACAAATACCGCAGACTGTCACTAAATGTCCCAATTAATTCTGGCTCTGCGCCATGCAGGCTTCAGTTGTATGAAGTATGATGTCAGCAGTGAATGACGTACGGCAACTTGAAATCTTAAGCCAAAGTGTACTAATCTGTTCCAGACGGCTTGTGGTGACTATCTGCCTGTAACATCTACCCGTACTTGAGTTGTTGCCATCCATCTACTCATTTTTTCAGGTCCAGTCGATCAATCCTAGGACCTTCTCGAGTGTAGATCTTCTGGAAGGGCTCTTCTTACCACATTACTGCCCATCTCCAATCTTAGCACTACAACCAACTCTCGTTACGTTCTTTCGGTACGGTGCTCCCATGTTCTTCATGTCAATGATTCGACCACTCTCAAATTCCAAAAGATGACAAGTTAGCTGGAAGTGAGCGGTAACTGGGTGTAGTATACTGCGAAACTTTAGACACAGTGAGGACCTACAGTATGATCTGTGGTGCACTGGGGTACTACATAAAAAGAATTTGCCACGGTACCAGAAGTACCGTGGACGACCGTCCACAGCGGGAACATCACTGGACGCAAACCGATCACGGTGCCCGCGAGAACCACACCCGCTGGAGCGGCAGCGGCACCAGGAAGAGGGAGGCGTAGTTTAGTAACCGTGCAAGAGCAGAAGCTGTGACTTGCAGGTTCTCATTCCGAGTCTTACTAGAAAATTCGTGCAGAACGTTCGTCCTACCTTCAAGTCTTCAAGTCGTCTATTGAGATACAAACAGTGACCGATAGGTATACGGTGGTTATTCGTCAGCAGAAACAGAACAGTGAATAGAATTATCGTGTATGGACAGAGACAGCTTGCCTAGAGATTTAACTGAGTACTGCTAGTTTGGAACTGTTCTTCGAATAGTATATCACGACAGAAGACGTATTTTCTTCCAACTTTAATTCAGAGAACATTATTTAGTTTGTGTTCATGGAACTATAGTCACCGCAGGGCAGATAGTCTAATCCAGCATTCTACAGTTGCTGTAACCAACGTTACCAAAGTTGAGTAACTTCCTTTACTAGTGGCTATTCGCTGCTACTTTCATTGTGTGTGAGCTGCCCAAGGACCCGCGCATCCGCCCTACCAGGACGCCTTTATCAGTATTTTCCGGCGGCATCGAGATTTACATCGAAGTGGAAGCCCCATTCCATAACATGATGTACTCTCCCTTTTCCTCCTTTGCAGGAATAACTATTTTAATTTCTGAAGAGCACACTTACAGGAGAATTTTTAATCAGCATGTTCCACAGGCATGGAAATAGTGACGAGACAGTGTAGGTGTTGATGAAGCACCACTTTCTGTTTCAATGTCTTTAGGAGAAATAAATTTCAGAAACCTAGGGTCTGAAGACAGGATGGTAAAATTGGAATTTGAGTAGATTTACATCAGTAGCGATGTAGAAGGATCTCATGAGAGTGTCAACAGAACAAAGACCGCACAGGATATCCACTGATGGGTCGGAACATTATGACCAACACCTACCTCGAGACAAGCAATGCGGGCGTGTCATGCGGTAAGCAAAGTATAGAAGTCGAGCGTAGGCGATGCTGCATCCCGACTGGGAAGATTTTCTCAGTCGGTATGCAGCATCGCTCACATAAGCGACTTTGATGAAGGGTATATTATTACGGTAGTTCGCGAGCTACTGTGGTATCCACGGAAAGCTGCTGAAGGACAGTAAAACCACGAATAAGCGACGTGGCAAATATGACGACGGGGAACAATGCTTGTGCAGGCACAAGTGTTTCGGAACATATAGTTCAGTGCAGATTGTTGAACATGGGGCACTGCGAGGACGAGTCTACCGCGTTCACATGTTGACCCAGTGACACCGATCACAGTGGCCTCGGGATCATCAAATTGGGCCGTGGATTAATGACAATATCTTGCCTGGGCATGTGAATCACGTTTCCTGTTGCGACAGGTCGAAGATCGTTCCTGGATACTCCGTCATCCAGACGAACGGCTCCTTGACAAGTGCACCGTGCCACAGACATTGACAGGGGCGGCAATCTTATGCTATGAGGGACTTTCCCCAGTGCTTCCACAGCACGAATAGTAGTAATCCAAAACATACAAACAGCTGTGGACAACGTTGACGTTGTTTCGGACCACCTGCATCCGTTCACTCTTGACGTCTTCCCCGATGGCGATGGCGTTATTCTAGCAGCTTAACTGCCCTAGTCACGAGGCCTCAGCCGTGCTACAGTGGTTTGAGGGACACGAGAGGCAGCTGACGTTGATGCCTTGGTTGCGAAATTTTCCTAGTCTGAACCAGTGGGCCACTGGTGGGCCAGTCTGGATCGCTATCGAGAGACAACTACGCAAAGAACCGCTGAAAAAATTTCCGTGGATCGATCACCTTTGCGTAGACATCCGGTGACACGTGCCAGCAAAAGACGATTTGTAGAATGCAAGCCATGCATAATCGCTGCTGCGTTGCGTACCACGAATGGACTGACACGGTGTTAAGCAGAGGATCCGTAATGTTTTGTCCGATCAGTGTAACTATCAATCGGTTTTTACTCCTGAAATTTTTTATTTCTGAATTTATTACCTGTTTTATTTAAAAAAACAAATTTAATCGCTGCTTCTCTGTCACTAATGAAGCTGGGAAGACGAGTTGGTCTGTGTTTCCTAAAACTCTGTTCACTGTTTGATAGGTGAAACGAGATTTGAAATATCTTTAACCAATATATTCCACACCCAATGTCCTTTCTGTGCTATTGTACATATTTCACTGTTCATCTACTCCAAAAATTGTTTTCTCCTTGCTTCTCCTTCGAGCCCAGTTTTTGCCATTTCTACTTCCTTTTTTGGTAAGGGATTTTTAGGGAGTTCTCTTATCAACTGTTTATCATAAACTCATTTCCTCGCCTATTTTGTTGTGTTGCTTACTATTAATTTTGTATTTTATCACTCGAATTAATCTCACAGCTCTGCTGTAGCATCAAGTGTCAAATGCTCCGTCTCATTCTCTGATTCTCGCAGTTTTCCAGCTTCTCACATTTCACTCTTACATGAAGGGTTTATTTCAATAGTGGTACAAGTCCATTTTTGTTCATTTTGAGATACAGAGCTCTAAAGTTAAATGAGAGCTGAAAAATCTGCAGTTGAGATACCAGAAATATTCAAGCGTATGGCTTCTTGCTAGAGATGAACCTTTCTATCTGTTTCTTTGGATCTTTACTTTCAGAAGCGTTATAGGCAGAAAAGTGGAGGTAATTGACTTTTAGCACTATTGAAATAAGCCCTTCACGTGTTGCTATGTAAAGGACATGTAATTTCAGGGTCTTTTTCCAAAATGCCAGTTTGCATCTGACATCAAACTGGCTAGGGTTTTATTTTTTACCGTCCCTTTCCAGACTTCGCCTTCTATTATGAATTCCTGTATCGTATGTTAGGTGAGGCACTGTGCTACTTCTTAGTACTCATCACCTCTTTCGACTTCTCTTTGTTAATCATTAACACACGTGCTGCACATGCTGTCTATTCTACTTTCATACAGGAAAATCCTGTAGAACACACACATCGTTGTGTTTTTCATTTATAATTACGGCTTTTAAAAAGTTGTAGCAATAAGTTGCAGTCTACCTGGTAGTTTGTTTTCACCAACATTATTTGTACTTAGCTGCAATAACTATAGAATACTGTCCGCATCTCGTGGTCGTGCGGTAGTGTTCTCGCATCCCACGCCCGGGTTCCCGGGTTCGATTCCCGGCGGGGTCAGGGATTTTCTCTGCCTCGTGATGACTGGGTGTTGTGTGCTGTCCTTAGGTTAGTTAGGTTTAAGTAGTTCTAAGTTCTAGGGGACTGATGACCATAGATGTTAAGTCCCATAGTGCTCAGAGCCATTTGAACCATTTTTATAGAATATTATTCCCAAAATTGAAGTGTCATCCTCATGAAAACGTTTCACTCAGAATGAATGTGGGATGTGTTGGTTGCTCATAGTCAATCTGTAATGCACCTGTGTGAAATACTGAGTCATTTTCACAAGAAAAAAACAACAACAAAAAACCAGTTTTGTGCTTGTATTTCATGCTGTCGAGGAAACCTTGTTTGGACTTTACACGTACTGGAAACAATGATCATATGCATAATCTCGGCCGTCAACAGAAAAGAAACTTCTGCAGAGCTATTACTTGTTGATATCGGGAAAGGGGCACTAGTAATTGGAGAATTCATATGAGCATTAGAGTGCAACACATAAGGACGTAAGTAACTTTCGCATAGTGTGTCATTGTCAAGTAACATAGCTCATTGAAACTTGGACAACGCATTGAAAAGAACTGTTAACGTTAAAAGATATCTGAAAGAAATCCGTAATGAGACGAAAATAAACGACACTTTCATTGAATGGCAGTAATTACATTGATGCCTACAGCATTTATGATGATCCCGTGAACACCACAAAAACCTGAACTTGGTCTTTAATAAGGTGTGTCATCACTATGGACGACAATGCGTGATCTGCAACGTTCTCCCATGTTGGCAATAAGGTTGTTAAGAGCGTTCTTTTATTCCACCAGCGCGACTGAAAACCGATGCTTGGCACATGTAGACGTGTCGCAGTATGGCCCCCCATTCGTACCCTACTCGTGCTACATTTGATTTGAGTCAGAGGAAATGGCAGCCCAGTCCATTCTCCGAATATCCTTTTGTTCCAGGAGCTCCTGCACCTGCGCAGTTCGAGGCAACCGCGCATTTTCGTCCATAGAAATGAAGTCAGGGAAGAATGCACCCTTAAAAAAAAAAAAAGGCATGGAGGAGGGGTGCAGTGTCACAACAACAGTGACCGGTCAGTGTACTGCGTCCAAAGATTTGGAGATCAGTACTCCCATGCGACATTATGTCTATTTACACAACAACATCTAGACCACTTAAACGCCATAATCGATATTGTTGCCGAGTGCATTACGTTCAAAAAATGGTTCAAATGGCTCTGAGCATTATGGGACTCAACTTCTGAGGTCATCAGTCCCCTAGAACTTAGAACTACTTAAACCTAACTAACCTAAGGACATCACACACATCCATGCCCGAGGCAGGATTCGAACCTGCGACCGTAGCGGTCGCGCGGTTACAGACTGTAGCGCCTAGAACCGCTCGGCCACCACGGCCGGCCGAGTGCATTACGGACCATCGCATGACAAGAGGTGGGGGAACACGTTGTGCACCTAGGAGCATTGTCTAATATGATCGTTTTGGTTCATGCTCTAAAATTTCAGCTTCAGGCTTGATATTTTAATTTATTATTTCTTTACTATTAAATACAGAGTCTGCAAGAAAAATGCGTACACATTTTCAGGAACGAAAAGTATTGCTTATGTGTTTCTTTTACATTTAATAATTGATCACACATGTTGTACAACCTTCAGTTTGGCACATGGTTTTTTTATATGTTCAAAATGTTCACCGTTGGTGGCTATACACATAACAAAACGACGAGCGGTCGCCGCAACTACGTCAGTCAATGTTACAGTGGAGATCGCTGCACATACCGTTGTAATCTCCTGCCGAAGTTCTTCCAGCGTGCGTGACTTACGTCGATAGTCATCTTTCACAGTTCTCCACAAGTAAAAGTCCATAGGTGTTAGATCTGGCGACCGTGGAGGGAACTCAATGGGACCTCTTCGTCCAAAACAAAGCGCCGGAAAATTGTCATCCAGGAAAGCTCGTACCGCTAGATGGTAGTGTAGCGGCACCCCATCCTGTCGGTAGAAGACTTCTTCATCGGCTTCATAAAGCGTACGTATGCTTGGCAAAACTGATGTGCATAACATTTCCAGGTACACTTCTCCAGTGACAGTAGCATCGAAGAAAATGGGTCCTGCTAAGCCCCTAGATGATAGTCCACATCACACATGAACACCTGGTATATTGGCCTCTTTACCCACATAACCATGCGGATTTTCCGGTGCTCAGTGCACACTGTTATGCCGATTCAGAGTTCCACTAACTGTAAATTGTGGCTCGTCACTCCACACTACCTTCGTAACAAATTGTTCGTCATCAGTTACCATTTGCTTATACCATTGACAAAATTGCATTTGGCGATCAGTATCGTCATCATTAATCGCGTTCAGTAGTCGTGGAATGTAAACTTTCCACTTTGCAGCTTTCAGAACTCTCCCTACACTTGTACTGCTGACCCCCCACTTCACGTGCACATCGCGTAGCAGACTTCTGTGGAGAGTTAACAAATGTTTCCAACAAGAGAGCCGACGAAGCAGGACTTGTAGCTCTACGCTGTCTTCCTGATCTTCCTTTATGAATATCACAAATCATTCCATGCAATTCAAACTTGTCAATGATGCGTTTAATTATTGGGTGGGTTGGCGGTTCTATTTCAAACTCCCACCTCCACTGACGTTGCACTTCAACGGCATTATAAAACCTGAAAACCCACTTCATAATACATTTTCGTTGCTGGAATGTCAAGTGTGCCCTAGCCATCTTCTTTTCTCCATACCGAGATGAAAGTACCAACATCTGTTGAGCCAGAGACCATACTACAACACATCCGTAACTCAAATCGAACGACAATATCGATATCTCGATAGAGCCTGACAAAGAGTGTATACATTTTTCTGGCGAACTTTGTATATTCGTAACAAATTTTGCAGACAGTATGCAGTTATACTACTGAACATACCTGCAAAATTACGTCATTGTACGGCATATAGTTCAGGAAATATGACATTATAAACATCCAGATGCGTTTGAAGCTGTTTTATGCACGGGACTTTGATTCTTTAAAGCAGGGCCTCCCAACCTTTTCAGCTGGCGGACCCCTTCTTCAATCGAAAATTCATGGCGGACCCCTAGTCAGTCAAGAGCACAGGAACTTTAAATTTCAGAGCAAAACCCATGGGAACTGAAAGCTTCTTAATGCAAGTACCATGTTCCCAATGACCTCCCCCCCCCCCCCCCCCCTGAAGTATCAACAGTCTTTGGTTTAGAGATGAATGAAAACAACTTGAAATTAACGATCCAATTTGAATTTCCACTGTATCCAGACACTTACTAGTAGATTTACTCCCTTTGTTCAACACACTATAGCCTGATTAATATTACTTGGTAATTGACATTTCACACGTTGGAGCTGCCTTCCTCCAAGAGCAGTCGACGTCACGTCCAAACTGTTCGCTGTTGACAAGCTGCCGCTTGTGGTTTGTTCATCTCCACTGTTTGGCAATTATTGTGTAAGGAGGACGCATACTTCGTAACAGTTGTGTGTGTGTGGTTTTTCGTGAAATCCGAAGAAAAATGTTCAAATGTATGTAAGTCTATGGGACTTAACTACTGAGGTAATCAGTCCCTAGTCTCACACACTATTAACCTAAGTTTAACTTCCGCTAAGGACAATACACAAACACACACAGACACACACACACACATACACACACACACACACACACACACACACGCACACACACAAACATGTGCCCGAGGGAGGACTCGAACCTCCGACAGCGGGAGCCGCACCAATGTTTCCGTTTGTGTTGCCGACTGTCAAATGTTATTGCCATAGGTCGAATGCTATAGCCAACTTTCGAGTGCTATACACATGTTTTTCAAAGAGAAAAAATAGTGATGAGTTTGATTTTCACATTTTTACTCATTATTTTTGACGATTTGGTGAAAGGTGGCCGCGGACCCCCTAGAAGGAGCCGGTGGACCCCTAAGGGGTCCGCGGACCACACGTTGGGAAGCTCTGCTTTAAAGTATCGGTGGAAGGGAGAGGGAGGGACTGGGGAGAGGGAGGGAGGGCAGTGAGGAGGGTGGAGGAGGAGCGCTCCGTACCCAATCAAGACAGTGGATACGAAAGTTTGTGAAAAGGGACATCACTGGTTCAAAATGGTTCAAATGGCTCTGAGCACTATGGGACTCAACTGAAAATGGTTCAGATGGCTCTGAGTACTATGGGACTCAACTGCTGTGGTCATAAGTCCCCTAGAACTTAGAACTACTTAAACCTAACTAACCTAAGGACAGCACACACATCCATGCCCGAGGCAGGATTCGAACCTGCGACCGTAGCGGTCGTGCGGTTCCAGACTGTAGCGCCTTTAACCGCTCGGCCACACCGGCCGGCGGGACATCATTCTCAGATAAAAATCATAGTGTTTCACCATATGAGGACTCAACAAATATGGAGTATGATAGAAAGCTACATATGGACATTCAGGACTGTACATCGTCACACAATCCACTGGTATGGCTTCTACGGCATTTTTCAGATGTTTTACTCCGTGGGAATGCTGTCCTTCACGACAGGAGGGTCCGCCGTTGCTTTAGGTTTCCCCCAGATAGCTTCTTCAAGAACTGCCACAAGTGTGAGGAGAAAACGGAATGGTCTGACATCTGGCGATGTGGAAAATGTGTGGGTGGGAGACGA
Source organism: Schistocerca piceifrons (assembly GCF_021461385.2). NCBI lineage: Eukaryota > Metazoa > Arthropoda > Insecta > Orthoptera > Acrididae > Schistocerca > Schistocerca piceifrons. The sequence goes on from NC_060143.1 coordinate 553,875,388, forward strand.
GGGGGGTGTGTTGGGGGGGGGGAGTACCGGGCTGGTGGAAAAGACCTGTTGCGGGGGATTGGGAGGGGGAGGGGCAGAAACACTGCAGAGTTAAGGTTGCCTTTTCAGACCTTTTGATACACTTCTTCCGAGCCTTTTTTATGTTCCATTACGATCGTCTGCACTACTTTGTTCGGGTCAGATGATGACGATTTCCTTGTGCAGCACCGGCTGTAAATAAGCGTCGAGGCCTTGACTCTATGCTCACCAGGCACGGAAACCGCATCCTCTTCCGCAAAGGTGAGGCCCAAACACAGACCACTGTAGAGGGTAGTTCCACCTTCATAGGTTAACACCTGCGCCAAGGTGCAGTTTCCGCTGTTGGTGGTGTTATTTTAACACAGTACTAGCATTCGTGACACTGCTTGCTGCGCAAAAATAACCTCCTCGAAATAAAGGCGCGGGAGGTTGTAACCCCGCGGTGGATTCAGACAGGGCGCAGCGCAGCCGGGATGGGAGTTGGCGTGTCGTAGAGCTGCCGTAGCGACGCCTCTCTCTCGTTTCACGGTACAGTCGGGCACTGTGATACGCCCTGGGCGCCGAGAGGCACTCTCAAAAATTTCAGCGCCGCTCTTCTCGGGGAATAATGTTCAAAGTTTAACACTAACTTACTCTGATAATCTTCCATGTCCCGTGCAAGTTGCATGGCGTGGAATAATTTTTTTTTCTCCCTCCCGTCTTCTCCCTGGAGATTACTTAGTGAGAGCGCGCACTTCACCAAGTTTCTGACTCTAATTAAGCTGTTATGGAAATTATGTCTCTGCTCTGAATGCGTTTGTGACGCTAGCATTCCGCGGGACGGCGCCGGAGTGGCGTTGCAGGGCGCGGGATCTCGTGTAGGGGGATGGAGAGGGGTGGGGGTGGAGCCGGGAAGGTTGGGGGTAGGTTGCAGCCCAACTGCAGTTCTGCGCGGGGAAGTCCCGACCTGAAGTGGGCGACTTATTGCCTGCGACAGAACGAGTAATACCGCGCCGAAAGGTGGTCTCAGCGCAAAGGGTAAAGAGGAGCCTCATCTGGATTATGCGAGAGCGTGTTCGTGTGGAAGTAAGAGAGAGAGAAGGAGAATGAGAAAGAGGGCGGGACGAAAACAAAAAGAGGGCACATATGAAAGGGGGGGGGGGGGGGGAAACAGGGATACAGACATTTTCCCTTGACGTCATATGGTGATCTGTTGTGCAAATATAGTCAAGTACTTTAGTAGTAGTACGCTAGCTAAACGACGCAAAGAGGGCGTTGCTTGGTGAGACACATGTGCTGCGCTGGAACAAGTAGTCGGAACCCAGTTCCATGTGACCATCTTTGTTGGCTTTCCCACTACGTTATTGAAAAAAGAAAGAAGCCTAAAGTTCATTTGTGAACGTGGCTAGCACACAAGAGCGATCGGCACCCAAAGCTTGAGGTTACAGCTCTATTCCCGGTATGTATACTCGTAATGAAGTTAGCTGAGGTTCAATTGCACCCAAAGTCACTGCCTGAATCTGACATGGTCAAATACACTTTTTCTTTAAAATCAAATATGAGGCACTCACCCTTTCGTCTCAAAACTAGTGATGGCGGACCAAAATTTCATACCAATCGTCAGACGCCACTTTCACAACAGGTACATTATCGACCTATCAACATTAAAATGGAGTGTGCCCACTCTTCGCTTTTATGATGGCTTTAACTGTGCTGAGGACAATTTCGATGAGGTAAGTGTCTGTGTTCCTCGAGGACTTTTGAATTCTGGACTATGGAGCAAAGTCGACGTTCTAACGCATCCTAAAGGTGTTCCATTGCGTTCAGGCCGAGAGTCTTGGCAAACCAATCCGGTCCAGGAATGTTATTGTCCACAGACTAGTATCTCACATATGCTGCCTTTTGAAATGGTGCATTTTCATGCTAATCCAAATAATCATCAACTATTCATCTACTATACACCTTAGCAAATCAGCGTATACTTCTGTTATTGGTGTTTTATTACGTGCACTATGCGGACCACATCTTAACTACGAAAAGCACCATAACATACCATCATCTCCTCCGTAATTGCCGGCCGGGGTGGCCGAGCGGTTCTAGGCGCTACAGTCTGGAACCGCCCGACCGCTACGGTCGCAGGTTCGAATGCTGCCTCGGGGATGGATGTGTGTGATGTCCTTAGGTTAGTTAGGTTTAAGTAGTTCTAAGTTCTAGGGGACTGATGACCTCAGCCGTTAAGTCCCATAGTGCTCAGAGCCATTTGAACCACTTGAACGTCCATGATTTGCTATTGGCACCAGACAAAATACTAACTTCCAGCATGTTAGAATAATTGTAGGTCACCAACTACTGTTAATCAATACAACGAAAAACCAACCAGAGTCGCAAATTTCACTTGTTTTATTAGCTCGATGACTAGTTTCAGGAAGGAATTATTTCCAAATCACCGTAACATAGTCAAAATTGGTATTTCCGTAAATATAAAAACCGTGTCAAAAACTTGGTACGCTGGTTACAGCACCTGTAGAATGCTGGTTTAAACTATCTGTCCTACGTTGACTACAGTTCCATGAACACAAACTAAATAATGTTCTCTGAACTAAAGTTGGAAGAAAATAAGTCTTCTGTCGTGATATACTATTCGAAGAACAGTTCCAAACTAGCAGTACTCAGTCAAATCTCTAGGCAAGCTGTCTCTGTCCATACACGATAATTCTATTCACTGTTCTGTTACTGCTGACGAATAACCACTGTTTACCTATCGGTCACTGTTTGTATCTCAACAGACGACTTGAAGACTTGAAGGTAGGACGAACGTTCTGCACGAATTTTCTAGTAAGACTCGGAATGAGAACCTGCAAGTCACAGCTTCTGCTCTTCCACGGTTACTAAACTACGCCTCCCTCTTCCTCGTGGCGCTGCCGCTCCAGCGGGTGTGGTTCTCGCGGACACCGTGATCGGTTTGCGTCCAGTGATGTTCCCGCTGTGGACGGTCGTCCACGGTACTTCTGGTACCAATTGTGGCAAACTCTTCTCGTGCCGGCCGCTGGTGGCCGAGCGGTTCTAGGCGCTTTAGTCTGGAACCGCCCTACCGCTACGATCGCAGGTTCGAATCCTGCCTCGGGCATGGATATGTGTGATGTCCTTAGGTTAGTTAGGTTTAAGTAGTTCTAAGTTCTATGGGACTGATGACCTCATAAGTTAAGTCCCATAGTGCTCAGAGCCATTTCAACCACTTGAACGTCCGTGATTTGCTATTGGCACCAGACAAGATACTAACTTCCAGCATGTTAGAGTAATTATAGGTTACCAACTACTGTTAATCAATACAACGAAAAACCATTTTCCATTTGGCTTGCAGTTCAGGATATTTTGAGAAATTCTGTGGCCTGGAATTCTAATGAGGTGTTGTCTCCAATCTTCAGGATATTTTTGAATTTTTTCATTCATGTGGAAAACATTTAATTTTGCTCTTATATCTTCGTCTCTAATCATATCTTTTCTAGTCCAGCCCTTCATCTTTCTTAGGAACTTCACCTCTGTTGTCTGAATTTTTTTTTTTTTTTTTTTTGTAGTAATCCAGTGTAACAGTATCGACATTAACTATAGTGGTCTTATCTACAATATTTTTCTGTTTTTACCTAATGTAACTTCTCTATAACTATGCTCTTCGATGTTACATCAATGTAAATGTTTTATTCTTTAGTTATGACAATTTAAGTAATTGCAATTAATCTATGAATACAATTTCAAAAGTAATATGCAGCAAAAGAATGTAAAAGCTAAATTTTACTGTAATTCTGGTTCAAGCAAAGTGAAAGTTTTATAATTTGCACGTAAGTCTTTCCGCAACAGAACTGGCTAGGCGGGAATGGAAAAGGTCTATCTGGCGGTCGAGATGCAAGGCTCCTGTGTGGCATGAGTCAGTCGGTAGCTAGCAGGCAATGGGTGGGTGGGTGCGCATCTTGTGAACTAAAAGAGGCGAGAAGAACTGCAAGGGTATGTAATATATCCTCGGATGCGGTGGCAATCCAACTCGTTATTCACAGCATACTTTGGTTAGCTCTATCCTGTCAAAATCCAACACTAAGAAGAAAAGTTTCAGAGCTTGTTGCACACGAAGAGCCAACGATACTTTCGCCGCCTTTTATGGATAGCACTGGAGATCGACACGTCCACCACCTTCATCTCATGTTAACAGTTGAGTACTGTATGACTGCATAGACTAGTTATATGACTTCGTTTACAATAAGAATTTTGCGTTCTATAAACTTTATGTTGAACCACGGTATCTGATCATTAGTCATTTACCTACACAGAGTCCTATACCAAGGGCAAGGATGAATCCGAGTATCCTGTTTTACTGAACCGAAAATCAATTATTTTCCTTAACAAAAGTTGACAGATTTTTGTGGAGTTTGAAAGGTGGCTACACTGAGGCACAGCGCCAGAGATTGCGCCAAGGGTTATTATTCCGCCGCCTGCAATGGGCAGTAGTAGTTCAGAGGTTGTTGAGGGCAGTAGTAGTGCAGAGGATGTCGAGTGCAGTTGTTGTTCTGTTGAGCGAGAGAGTAGATGCTGTTCGGTTGGTGTAATGTATAGATGGAAGATGTTGCAATGATCACAGTGCATTTTTCGTCAATATATATTGAGGTAAAAAAAAGTATTACAGATTTCCTTAACGACAATGCCTCTTGGCCACAGGTTTTGTTGTCATAACTACTCTTTAATTTGGTATATAGAAATGCATATATACTGTGTACAAACATAGAGTTTAGGTTACACTATGGTATTAATTATAGATTGTTCGCTTGGCAGAGCCTCGCTGTAGGGATTGTGCTGCATCCACTTGTTGACACTCTGTTCTCTTCTGGTATATTTACTTGCTATTGCATGCTTTGCTTACGATCAGTGCTCTACATTTCAAGATAAGAAAATGAACTGCTATAATTCTACGAACTACATGGGTACAAGAAACTTCATTGAAGTCACATGAACTGGAGGTTTTATGGAAGCTGTATTAATTCATTATAATAGAAAGGAAGCTGACGTCATGAAATACCAACACTAGCTTTAGACCATTGACAGTTATTACACTGCATTCTTCGTGAGCAATTGAAATAGCAAGTGACACTTGACACAAAGAAGTACTCCACATGTTTGCTTCTGTTTTGCCATGATTCTTGAAGTAGTGCACACACTGTGAAATATTACGATTTATTCATTCAAAGTCTTATGTGATCATTCATACTGCGAACTCGCACCTACTTACTGAAAGTTATTCAAACTGAAGGCTGTTAGACGTCATGTATGCCTTTTTTTATTTTATGATGGACAAAGTAACCAAAATGTATTTTATAATTCATAATGGGTAAAAGATTTGGCTCAGGTGGATTACACAGAGGTTGTGTGTGGGCACTGTGTCTTCGGATTGTATGGGATGATGAATTAAAGTTTGGACTAGGATTTTATCTGTACTTGTTTGGGGAGACTGACTAGAGGAAAGAGTTGTTATGGAAGTGAAATGATATTGGTGATAAGGTTTATATGTATCGACGTATTGAAGACGTATTATTGAAGTATTGAGATTATGTGGTGCCGATGATTATTGAAGTTTTGGTGGATAAGAGATAAGGTAAATGATGTTGGTGATAAGGTTTATATGTATCGACGTATTGAAGAGGTATTATTGAAGTATTGAGATTATGTGATGCTGACGATTATTGGAGTTTTGGTGGATAAGAGGTAAAGTAAGTGAGGAGAATATTTTTTTTTGTTGGTTTATATGGAACAAGAAGGATGAAGATGGCAGACTAGAACACTCCAGTGGAAGGAAGATTGTCTACACACACACTTTGTTAAATCAATAAACAGCATATACTTTTTTTTGGAGAGAGGAAGTATTTGCATATCTAGGCACACTGACAGTTTTTCAGCAACCGTACATTTCGATTTGGCTTGGTAAACATTGGTCTTGACGTAATGACTATGACGTTGACTAACTATTATTGACTATTATACACTGCTGCCACTACTATTTCATACACATGTTGAACATCAAATTTTGACAGAATTGCATTTACACAATTAACACTATTCAATTACACAATAGTATTTAGTATGTGGATGAAAGTTGAGTGAGTGTGTTTTCCTTTCCTAATCCCAAATAATTGGTACTGACATACATCTGAAATATTATTTTACTTGTTTCTTGTAGCTTGCACTGACACCCATAAATATTATAGGTTTACTGATGTTTGTGTATTTGTAATAGTTAATATGACAATTATCTGATATCATTTGTGTGTTTACTATAATTTGTATGTTTGGTGTAAGAGCACTGATAATAATTTTGTAAAAGCAATTGTGTGTGCATTCAAAATGTTGTTCGTGCTTACGCCTATTATCATTGATGGGTGCCACTTGAAAATGTTTAATTTCTGCTGAAGAACTCTGATGAACTGTGTAATTATTGCTGGTGAATATTATGGACTGTTACTTGCACTTGTTCAACATTGCTGGGTGCCACTTGGAAATGTTTAATTTCTGCTGAGGAACTCTGATGAACTGTGTAATTATTGCTGGTGAATATTATGGACTGTTACTTGCACTTGTTCAACATTGCTGGGTGCCACTGTTGGAAGTGCTCAACCACTGATGAGATGTCACTTATTGGTGTCTGCACGTGCTCGCCATTGCTGGGTGCCGCTGTTGGAACTGCTACTATTGATGTGATGACACTCATTCCTGACTGCTCCTGCTCAACATTACTGGGTGCCACTGTTCGAACCACTGCTACTGAAATGATGTCACTTGTTGGTGTTTGGACCTGCTCGCCATTGCTGAGAACTGTTGGAATTGCTACTATTGATGTGATGACACTCATTCCTGTCTGCACCTGCTCAACATTACTGTGTGCCACTGCTGGAACTGCTGCTACTGAAATGATGTCACTTGTTGCTGTCTGCACCTGTTCAACATTGCTGGGTGCCACTGTTGGAACTGCTCAACCGTTGATGAGATGTCACTTGTTGGTGTCTGCACCTGCTGACCATTGCTGGGTGCCACTGTTGGAACTTTCAACTACTCTGAGGAGTGCTACTTGTTTATTGAGCTATTGAAAAGATGTTATATGTGTAAACTGATTTATTGTATATCTATTGTTTATGAAATGTTATGGGACTGCTATTTGCACCTGTTGACCATTGCTGGGTGCTACTGTTGGAACTGTCAACTACTCTGAGGAGTGCTACTTGTTTATTGAACTATTGAAAAGATTTTATGTGAATATTTGTGTAAACTGATTTATTGTGCAGATACTGTTTATGAAATGTTATGAGACTCTTATCTGCACATATACTTCATTGCTGGTGCCATTGATTGAACTGTTTAACTACTCTGAGAAATGATACTTGCGTAAACTATTATGTAAAATCACACGTATGCAAGCATTTGTATTCCTTACACTATTTTCATATATTAGGTTATTGAAGGGTCAATGCAGAGCCAAAATTTATTTAGTTATGTAATATTTACTTATTAATACCATCCTTTATTTTTGTCTGCATTTTTTGGGCGAATTTGGTGGTATTTTCACCACCAATGCTGGCAAAAATACCACCAAATTCTAGCCTAGGGACATATGAAAGGTGGCTACACTGAGGCACAGCGCCAGAGATTGCGCAAAAGATTATTATCCCGCCGCCTCCACTGAGCAGTAGTAGTTCAGAGGATGTCGAGTGCAGTTGTTCTGTTGAGCGAGAGAGTAGATGCTGTTCGGCTGGTGTAATGTATAGATGGAAGATGTTGCAATGATCGCAGCGTATTTTTCGTCAATACATATTGAGGTAAAAAAAAAGTATTACAGTTTTCTTTAATGACAATGGCTCTTGGTCAAAGGTACAGTTAACTAAGCATCTGGCTCGTGTTCATATATTGGACTTGTAATTCTGGTTTCTATGTGCGATTATAGTATTTGTGGTTTTTCAGTTAGTTCATTGTAAATGGTGTTTAAAGTATCTTGTCGTATTGAGGAAGAACCGAGCCAGATACATGTACGTTGAGTCACACTACCACACACAGAACAGTTAAACTTGTGCCTTGTTGTTTCGTAGCTTTTATAGTTGCAGGGGACTTAATTGATCAATTGTGTTAATGGAAATTTCTTGTCATTCTTTATTTTTGTTCTATGCAGTCAGATTGCGTATTAATACTAGTCAGGGCCAACCGGTTACGAGACTTCGTAACCGGACACACAGCTAGTAAAATTATTGCATCTTATTTTTTTAACTAAGTCCCCATGCAAGTTGTAAAGTACATAATTATTTAGTGAGCATACGTTTTGAAATATTAGACATAGCTTTCATGAATGGATAGTTAAAGCACTCAGTTCAATGATTTTTTTAGTTGAGATGAGAGTGTTTACAATTTCATGCATCATGTAGTTACCCTTGTTTTCCATTTTGTGTCATGACTAAAGAGCTCAGCCACGATCTGAATCTACTGATAAAATAGTTTTTGGGTCCCAATGCTGGTTCTTGGGCCAAGTTTAAATATCATAACAGCAATAAAAAATAAGCAACTGGCTAGAATTATTCAAATTATACTAGATACACTTTATTTCCACAAGTCCGTCTTGATCACACAGATTTCATACACTTTATCACCGGTTTCGGCATACTGCCATCCTCAGATCTGTTACAAAGATAAATGTTGTGTAGGCGACAGGTTCAATAAGTTAACGTTAAATCTAACAGGTATTGGTGATACATAAAATATAAAATTGTAAAATGTTTATAGCCACATATAACAGCTGTACATACGATTAAAATATTATGATGTAAATCATCATCAAGTTAAACATGTGAGTATATGGTTCGTGCTGGTAATACTCAGACTGAATCTGGCATTTATACAAGAGACTAATGCCAGCAGAGGATGCTTTATCTAGAGTGCATATTAAACCAGCGTCGCAAATGTGATGATTAAATTGTGGCATGCACAGTTATTAGTTAATTTTTTAAATTAGTTCCCACAGCAAAACGAGCGCCTGAGAATAAAACGTAACTGATGTGAAATTAGATTCATCCTTAAAATACCATAAAAAGTATATACACTAATATAATACAGCCACTAGCCTGACTAGGTAAAACATACAACTTGTATAAGCTAGTATAAAAAGTGTAGCAATGAAATAAAATATCCAAAAAATCTTCGAGCCTGACAGATCATTTACCATAAACGTAACTGTAGTACAATTAATAAAATAGTAACTATACGTTAGAAGTCAAAAAATCGGTAGTCGATATTACATCCAGCGTGTGGTCTCAATGGCGACATGTCGTAGTATCCTTGTTTTCCTGTGGTGGAACTTACGGATTAATGCCCAGTCTCCTCGTCGTCGGCGGCCGACGCACGTCAGTCCGCTTGGGTGCTCTACGCTACTCAAAGTAGTAGGTCTCTGAATATATCAAAATAAGCATTTAGATTGAACGCATTCTGTTCATTCAGCGGTAATTCCGGTTGTCGTTTTCTGTGCACATAAACCTCCATTTCTTCGAGTAGGTTCAGTAACTGTCCATTTGGCGCTATATGCAACACTTTCATATTATTGTCTATGCTTCCTACTAAATGTCCTTCTCTGTCTCTTATTTTGATTATACGTATTTTCTCCAAAGCGAGTCTGGAAATTCCTTCCTATCTGACCGACATAAAAACTGTCACAGTCTTGGCAGCTGATCTTATAAACACCGGACCCCATATATTTATTGCCGTCGTTGTCAACTTTGTGCCGTTTATCTTTGATGGCTTCTCTTAATTTCTGTTTTCTTCCTTTTACCAAGTGCTTCTGAGACTGCTTCAGTGATGAAGGTTTTGATATTATTCCATTCTATATCGATGTCTTTATTGAATGTTAGTGAAGCAAGCTTTTGTTGGAGCCTGTACTGAAAAAGTTTCCTAACACTCCGACAGGAGATATACTTTAAACAACTCATGTTGTGGCTTCTTTTGGAGTTTCTTTGTCTCCTCACATTTGGATAGTAACATTATCTTACTGCCTAAAAGGAAGTGTCGCTACCTACGGCACTTCCTCTACTTATTGCATAAGATTTTTCATCTTACCAGTAATTGGTATATAATCAATCGCAGACCTTGCTCCTCGTGCACTCCATTAGAACTTGTGAATGTTCTTCTTTCTGTTACATGTGTTATCAGTTCTAAAATTATTCAAGGAGATAAACTGGCGAAGTTCAGGTCCGTTATAGTTAAAGGTTTTTTTCCAGATGGTCCTACTTTTCCTGGAATATGTAGATTTCCAACTCTTGCATTAAAATCACCAGCGATGACAACATGGTTTGTCTTGCTGATTTTGTTCACTTCTTTCTTAAGTTCATCGTAAAAAGTAGCAGTATCTTCTTTCCTTCTCTCCTCTGGGCAGTAGACACCCTTAACTGTTAGATGGTCTCTTGGAATTTCAAATCTGACTGTCATTATTCTTTCATTTATGCAGCTATATTCACGAATCTGTCCTCTCCATTTATCATTGACTGGAATTGCTATTCCTGCGCTAGTTTGTTTTATTTCTGGGACGCCACTGTAAGCCATTTAGTAGTCTGTCAAATCTTTTGTTCCTTTTAATTTTTCTTAGTTTCTGTTATTATTGCAGTTTCTGCTTTCCTCTCTTTGAGTATTTGATTTAACTCGCTTTCTTTGTTGGTCAATCCTGGAACATTACACGTTGCCGAAGACGTGTAATCCACAGCGCCAAATCGTTTGGCTTTTAAGATTTTCCGGGTGTTACTAGTTGATCCAGTTCTGTATCCGAGGCTGTTTGTGAGTTTGCCAGTGATGGTATAGTCCCCTGGCTGCGTTACGACTGCAGCGCAGGTTAAGTCGCATGATGGGGCTGCCAGTTCTAGGTATCGCGAACTCTCTGATATTCTGTCAGGGTTGTCCCCCTTAGGGAAGCTGGCTTCAGCGTGCCTCTAGAGCCCTTCCGTCCCCTCTGATGTAGAACACACTTCGTCTGGCTCCCCAGTCGAGGCCACTCCGGCCGGAGTGACCCCGCCAACAGCTACGCTACCATCGGCGCAGTTCTCGACTTCGTCGAAGCACGAAAACACTCTGGCCCGGCGCTGAAGGTGCCTTCGTTAAGGCGATGTCCCCTACAAGGCTTATCCAGAAGCAAAATAAAAAAAATGTATCAATAAGATGTTGTTTTGGTAAGAGGCGATCACTAATCAGTATGATGGCCCTTCTTGTAATTTTGCTTGTTATGAAGATGCGGCCAACAGTACGTCTTTTTGAAACTGCAATGTTTTATCTATTCAGTAATCCACTTCCTTGTCTTAAGACCTGTTCAAAATTGTGTCAGGTCACAAAACTTCCTGGAGTCGACAGAAAACAGTAGGAAACCCAAGGAGGATGGAAAGCGATCTGTCAGTCAACCGTCTTTAGATGAAGGTTTGCCTGAGTACAATGTTCACCAACTATGAGAAGGGGCAAATTCTACTCATCCATAGAGAACATAAGTCAGCTGGACAGTAAATGCAACAGCAATGTAGCAGTTTTGAACAATATGTTGTTTACATTAAATTCACTTCTTCATTAAATACTGCATCGTCATTACTTTTCTTTTATTGTGGTTGAAGTAAAGGTTAGTGTTACTCAGCCAGAGGAGCTCTTCAAAGGGCGATATCCTGACAAGAATGCATACTCTACTCCTTGTAACGCTTTTGGAAATGGGAAGTTCCAGCTGAAGGCAACTCAGACATCATAATACTACTACAGACAAAGTTGCTGAGTTTATTTTTATGCTTTTGTTGCAATGAATCCACACGCTTAAAAGAAGACTGGTATTTCTAAGACGAGTGTACAATGCATTCTAACACACTGTTATATTTTCCATAGATTAGTAACTCTCCTACCTTCTCTTCACCGCTATACACTTAACACACACAAACCTTTAGCTGTAGACTTTTAAGTCAATGACTGGTGTCCATTATCCCTGAGATTCCATGCCTTTACTTTCAGCTCCAGCAGGTGGACGAATTACATTAGCCTGGCCATATGTACTGTGTTCTACGACAGGAGAGTCAAAGTTAGTTTTTTGTTACGTTTCTAAGAACGTCATGATTACGAGAATGCTGCACTGTGTTTCTGAAAAGCTATTGAGCGCAGAAACTGGACTACTGACAAAAAAATGTAGAGTGGAAAAAGTAACATTTGGCTTAGACTCAGCATCAAACATAATTACAACGATGACATGGTTTGAATTTAAAATGAAACATATGTTGAACATCGATACGTACTTTTTTTGAGATGTCTTTTTCAATTGGTAAACCAAAGCATCACTTCGAAAAGAAACGAGTTCAACCATGCACACATACACTTCGCACATGGATGCAAATATATTTTCAATACTTACGTGGTGGTGGCAGTGCAAATTGTAATAAATTGGTTCACAGTTATAACAAATTACCTCAAAATTATTACGAACTGCCTTGAAAACTGTAACAAATTGCCTCAACACTATAGTAATTTTTTCTAAAACCATATTTGCTTGTCCCGAACAGTATTTAGTTGTGCCTGCCACTCCGAAGAAACTTTAACAAACTGCCCTGAAATTGTAACAAGTTGTCATCATATAGGAAAGCAGCAGGGCATTTCATGCTTTCAGCTACTTAGCTTTGGCTACTTTTCAAGCTCACTATCCAAAGACACACATCGTCATAAACATGAGAACTTTCAGGATATTTTATGGGCTATTGAATAAAACAACAAAAATTTAGTACCAATTTTTTATTAATTTAGGAGTACACATTCACACTCAGGAAAGAAATCTTCCTTTATGTTTGTTAAGAGTAGTTTTAATAATATCAGTCCCAACTTTTGTAACTCATAACTTAAATCTTTGTTTAGATCATCCAATTCCTTCTCCAGACAGTAATCCGACAAATACAGAGACGCTATGTGTTCAAACTCTAATATATATCAAATATCATCTGTCAGTTCTATGGCTTTAACAATTAGGTCTACCCCTTCCTGCAATTCTTATAGCTGGGAACATTTTGGAATTTTTAATTTGCCTTTTATTTCCTGCACAATAATGTTGTTAAAGTGTTCCACATCTCCTTGGTTGTCAGATGGCAACTCTTCTCCTCAACAGTATTGGAAAATTTGCACAGACACCTTTAAGTTTAAAATTTTTGCAAACAAATGGTCATTAAATGTATTTATCTCGTGGATTTTAATTTCTGCAAACATCTTCTTTTTAATTAGGTGCAAAATGTCCAATGCACCACACTACACAGTGTAACCACACTTTTAAGCGGATTCCAATGGGAAAGAATGTTCAAGAGCCGATATTTCGTATATATTCTTGGACAATCTTGGATCCATTGTTGCTGCAAGTACGCCAATGCGTAATCAGTTTCCTGTGACACACTAAAGGCTGATATCTCGCATCCCCCAGTCAAAGCCAGGTTTTACCATAAAGTGAAAGGAATATGCAAGCCGTGGTTGCACATCTGCAATGGCTTGATCTTCTTTCAGTTGCAGTTTATATAGTTCCACTATGCCAATTATTGTGGACATATGCTTCAGTTTTCGTTTTCGTTACTTCGTTCGCTCCTCTTTCAATTTTCCTGTTACATATGCGTAAGACACTGAATGTACTTAAAGAAGCAATTTCTTCAACAGAAAATAGTTTACAGCTTCTTTTTCTTAAGATCTAAGGAATAACTTTTTTTGGTGCTCAACAATCCTCATTCAGCACTATCTATATTTGAAGCTATCGGGTAAAACAATGTCCTGGTTAGAAAATAAATTTCTCCAACCTTAATATAATAGTTATTTTGTCCTTTTTTCCATCGTTGCCAGATTAGCGGTGGAGCAGTTTGCGCAGCTTTAGGAATAAGTTTGATATAACAGGTAAGCTTCCTCATAACTTAATTGAGCTCCTCAATGTTACTTGGTGCCAGCAGATCTCTAATAGTAGCTAAGTGCGATGTAGTAGGATAAATGCCCTGTGCATTAATTAAGTGACCTTAGTAGTTCATTTTTCTTGCAACAAGAAGTATTTATCTTTGCTGCACTTTAAGCCAGCTGCCGAAAGAAATTAAAACAAATAGTCTAAATTCTCAAAATGTTCAGCAGGCATATGACCGATAACGACAATTCGTCTAAATAGTTTGTAGACGAAGGGACTTTTGCCGCTAACTGTTTCAGGAACCGATGAAAAATTACAGGAGCTTAAGCAGTTCAAACTATAGTCTTTAAAACTGAAACAATCCTAAGAGAGAGTTTTTCGCAAAGTATTGTGTGGACTCTTGTCCAGCATTAACTGCACGTATGCCTCTGGCAAATCATTTTTGAAAAATATCTGCCATATCATGCAGTCTATCCATCAATTCCTCTGGATGTGGAAGAGGGAAAAATCTATGTCAGTTTGCGGGATTGGTGTTGCCTTAATGTCATATCACAAATGTCCACTACTTGAAGGCTTCTTCAGAATGACCAAGGGTAATGCCTATTGGCTTGCAGAAATGGGTCGGATAGCCCCATTGTTTTGCCATATTTGCAGTTCCTGAGAAACTTGCTGACGTATTGCATGTGTGACGGGCCACGTGTGAAAAAAAAAGTGACTATGCATTGTTATGTGTTCTTTGAAGTTTTTAGCCTTTCATATACATGGTTAAATAGTTTTTTGTACTTACTAAACCAGTCAGAAGCATTTGTGCGAGACACAGAGACACAAATTTGTAACACATTGTTTTGAAATCACAGGTTCAACAAATCAAACAAATCTAATCCACAATGTCTGCATTGTTGTTAGAACAGAGCCACTCACTGAAATGTTGCTGTCTAACTGACACAGGACGGGTACTGGAGTCCATTGTCCGTTCATAACTGGCTGCATGAGTATTGTAGCGTAAGATTTGTGCAATGTGGGCGTGAGAGGTATGGCTTGCACCGGAGCGGGAGGTGTAGCCTGTACTATATGCATCTGTCAGTATAGCTGCAGTTGCTGCGAGCACGCATTACTGCAGCTGTTGCCATAGCCTTGCTGTGTGCGTAAACACACGGATTGAATGTGAGCTTCATGTCGACAATGAAAGAAATTTGTATTACAACAAGTACAACCTTTCCGATCATGTCTTGAAACACAGTGAGGGTATGATTTTCTGACATAGTTCCGTACCATATCTTGTGCACGACGAAACTGAAAGGTTTTAGCTCTACTGTTATTATTGTTCTTACTGGTTGTCAGAGCTACAAACTGTGTGTTGGGTTTACTACAAACAGCTGAAATACATGATGCCTCAAAATCGAACTCTGTTGAGTGCATAATTACTTGAGATTGCTCAAGAGACAGAACTGTTTTTCGGTCAGGATCTGGCACTCTGGGAACTGCAGCGTGAATATATGCATGTGACACATTCTGCATGTTTCAGTTATGTAACACGTCATCACTAAAGTTAATTCGACAAGCTTGCAATCCACTGTTTGACTTGCTGAGCAGGCTGCTGCTTCAAGCGAAACAATTTAAACCTTGCGGCTGTTACATGGAATTGACTATCAAAATGTTAATCCTGTAACTTAACAAGATAGTTGTACACAACATCTCAGGAACAGTTCTGGTACACAGTTTCACACAGAGGCGATAAAAGCAGGGAGAAACTGTTGACAAAAACTAAGCATCGGGTTCCATAGGTTGGAAAGCGAGGCTCCACTTGCGCCCTATAGTCCAGCCACTCTTCGTCCTGGTTGTGGCATAGGCCAAGTTTTAGAGTAGCTACTAGTGGCGGCGCTACTCGTTTGTTTGGTAATGGTATCAACAGTCCAACAGTGAGCAGCTAGTGTTTAATCTGCTGTACGTGAAGTTGTGCAGTTTTCGTAGGAAGCATTTCCTGTGGCTTCTCATACATGGCGAAATACTATAGGATAGGACACACTGTAACGCAAAAGAAGAAATGCAGAGCAGTAGCAATGAGTAAATTATAGGGCTGCAGTGATGTGCAACGAGATGTGCGCAACTCGCAGAGAGGGCAGGTGGCAGGCGAAAAAGACGACCAGCTTAGGCGCCGCTTCTCGTCGTCATTTGTTATGACCTGATGGACAGTGGCTCCACCCTTATTCGATCCCTGCGAAACCCTACATTTCAGCAGGATAATGCACGACCGCGTGTTGCAGGTCCTGTACGGGCCTTTCTAGATACAGAAAATGTTCGACTGTTGCCCTGGCCAGCAGTTTCTCCAGATCTCTCACCAACTGAAAACGTCTGATCAATGGTGGCCGCGTAACTGGCTCGTCACAATAATTACATGTTAGTTCTAGTATAATATGTTTGTCCAATGAATACCCGTTTATAATGTGCATTTCTTCTTGGTGTAGCAATTTTAATGGCCAGTAGTGTACTCCTTTTACATTAACTCTGTCCACAATACATTTTGCAGATAGTGTCCACGTACACCACGGAATGTACCTTTAATACGAACGAGGCCTGTTCAAAAAATTCCAGGAACATTCGTAATTTCACGTCAGTGGTGCGTTGGAGCGAAGTGCTGCTGGCATCTCTGAACACGCTTGTGTTTAAAGTGCAACTGAAGGAAGTTTCATTGTTGTATGTCTGTTAGTTATTGTTGAGTGCTGTAAGGAGTAGAACGTTGTGTCGCACAGTTTGCGAATTTCGAGATGGACAACACGTCTGCATTAAAATTTGCGTCAAACTCAAGAAAACCGTTACAGGGACGCACCAAATGATGCAGGAAGCTCACGGTGGTTAGTGCTTAAGACGTACTCGGTGTTACGAATTGTTCACACGGTTTAAAAATGGGCGGACGGAAGTTAAAGGTGATCCTAGTTCAGGACGCCCTTCGACGTCTACCGACGACGCTCGTGTCAGGAACGTCAACCACAAAAAAATGGCTCAGAGCACTATGGGACTTAACTTCTGAGGTCATCAGTCCCCTAGAACTTAGAACTTCTTAAACCTAACTAACCTAAGAACATCGCACGCATCCATGCCGGAGGCAGGATTAGAACCTGCGACCGTAGCGGTCGCGCGGTTCCAGACTGTAGCGCCTAGAACCGCTCGACCACCCCGGCCGGCGCGTCAACGACATTCTACGTGTCAACCGAAGACTGATTGTACGAGAGAAATATAACATTTCAGTTGGATTACGTCATGAAATACCGACACATTACCTTGGAATGGATCGTGTTGCCGCCAAGGTCGTGAACACCAGAAAGATCTTCGCCTCGCAATCTCTGACGAGCTTTTGGATGGCGCAAATGAGAACGAGATGTTCCTTAAGAAAATCATAACCGGTGATGAGACTTGAGTCTACCTTTACGATGTCGAGACGAAGGTTCAGTCTTCACAATGGGTCGAGAGAGTTTCTCCAAGAACAAAAAAGCTCTTCAGGTCAGGTCAAATGTCAAACCCATGTTGGTAGCTGTCTTTTATTGTGAAGAATTACGTCATCATGAATTTGTTCCACAGGGACAAACTGTTAATCTGTGGTACTGCGACGCCTGCGAGAAAATTTCAGAAGGAAACGGTCTGACATGTGGCGGGACAATTCATGGCTCTCACGTCAGAATGACTCACCCGCGCATTCATCCCTGTTGGTGCCTGACTACTGCGCAGCCGGCCGCTGTGACCGAGCGGATCTAGGCGCTACAGTCAGGAATCGCGCTTCTGCTACGGTCGCCGGTTAGAATCCTGCCTCGGGCATGGATGAGTGTGATGTCGTTAGGTTAGTTAGGTTTAAGTAGGTTCTAAGTCTAGGGGACTGATGACCTCAGATGTTAAGCCCCATACTGCTTACAAGGGAACCTCCCCATCGCACCCCCCTCAGATTTAGTTATGACTTGGCACAGTGGATAGGCCTTGATAAACTGAACACAGATCAATTGAGAAAACAGGAAGAAGTTGTATGGAATTGTGAAAAAATAAGCAAAATATACAAACTGAGTAGTCCATGGGCCACATAGGCAACATCAAGGAGAACACGAGCTCAGGAGCGCCGTGGTCCCGTGGTAGCGTGAGCAGTTGCTGAAGGAGAGGTCCTTGGTTCAAGTCTTCCCACTAGTGAAAGTATTACTTTCTTTATTTTTTCATAGTTATTATCTGTCCGTTCGTTTATTGACGTCTCTGTTCACTGTAATAAGTTTAGTGTCTGTGTTTTGCGAGCGCATCGCAAAACCTTGCGATTAGTAGACGAAAGGACGTGCCTCTCCAATCGGAACCGAAAAAAATTTGATCGCAAGGTCATAGGTCAACCGATTCGTCCACAGGAAAACACATCTAATATATTCTATACGACACTGGTGACGGCATGTGCGTCACACGACAGGAATATGTTGTCGACCCACCTAACTTGTACACTTGGCGAATGGGTAAAAACATTCTTCTACCTTGCCCGATTTAGGTTTTCTTGTGGATGTGATAATCACTCCCAAAAAAGTGATGAAAACATAAGAGTTCGTCACATAAACTGGAAATAAAAAATTAAAGTTTTTACTCTGTGGAAGATTTGATCTAAGGACCTTTCCTTTCGGAGCTGCTCACGTTGCCACGAGACCACGGCGCTCATTCGGTCCCAGTGTCCTTTATGTTACCTATCTTCCCATGAACTACTCAGTTTGTATATTTTGCTTATTTTTTCACAGTTCCACACAACTTCTTCCTGTTTTCTCAATTGATCTGTGTTCAGTTTTTCAAGGCCTATCCGCTGTGCCAACTTATAACTAAATCTGAGGGGGGTGCGATGGGGAGGTTCCCTTGTTAGAGCCATTTGAACCATTTTGAACTATTGCACAAAAAACGAAGTCACTGTGCTGCATCATCCTGCGTACTCTCAAGACCTGGACCCTGCGAACTTTTTTCTATTTCCAAAGTTGAAAACCCCGTTGAGAGGACGAAGATTTGCAACCACAGACAGCGATCCAGCAAAAGGCGTATTAAGACTGCTTCCGGAAGTGGAGACGGCGTTGGGAGTGATGTATCAGTTGTGCAGGAGAGTATTTCCAAGGAGTCGATGCACAATAAGTAAAAAGCAAGTGTAGAAAAAATTTGTGGAGAAAGTTCCGGAATTTTTTGAAGAGACGTCGTATTATATCGTAGTACAACCCATAGCAGTGTCGCAGTTATCGAGATGAGTATAAAATTAGTTTTCTTAAAACAATAGTGTGACGTACCGAACTACTTTACCCATGGGAGCTCCAGTTTTTAAAGGATCCGGGAGGTCAGGGTTATTATCGGTTTGAAAAAAGATTCGTAGCTCAGCGTGACATTTCAAGTTGATGCAACAGCCACGGGTGCAGGATTTCGCGCTGATCCGCTAGGCAGCGGCGGTTTATCTGACTGGAGAGCTGCTTTTCTGTTTGTGTGTGTTTGTGTGTGTGTGTGTGTGTGTGTGTGTGTGTGTGTGTGTGTTTGTGTGTCCTACTGGCGGACAACATTTCCCGCGCGCGATCCTACCATTAGTACAGCAAACAGCGGACTCGTTGTACGGCTGTTAGGCTGGCAAACACATTCTGCCGCTGTGAACAGCGGCGCAAACACTTCAGCAGCGACGATGGCTGTTCGCGCGGTGCGATGGCCGACCCCGGGGAATAATACAAAACGCGAGGCGAGGCGAGACTGACTCACGCGGGCCAATCGTCTGTTCTGTCCGCCTCCACAGCGCCACTGCTGGCTGCGGGCCGCAGCCGTGTTCCGGGTTTGTGGTCTCCACGCTCCCCGTCGGAGATGTTTTCGCTACAGCACACGTGGAGACGGTCAGTCTAAATCTAGAGTTACTTCGATGCTCCTGTAAGCACTGATCAAATCCAGGGCTTCGACCACTATCCCGTCTATGCGAATTTTAAACGTGGTTTCCATTCCACACAAAGATACCATAACATGGACGACCACTAACCCAGCTAACGATCACAAGAAATACCTTTGCTGATATCTGAGTGGCTGGATGAATATGTAATAGAACCCAACCCGCAGCGCTGCACAGTGTATATTCAACAGAGGTTGTAAGTGTGTGGGTGTTATGTTGATGAGTTGCGCAACGGATTGATCTGACAAGTACCCTTTGGCTCCTGCAAGAAGTAATTTCCACCCCACACTACTACAGTAGTCAGACATACGCTCCTAATGTACCAAAAAGAAATGCCTGAAAAACTTTCATCAATAAATATCTTCTGGAGTCGTCCACTGTAAGGAAGAGACACAAAAATATTTTATTTTCTTATGTAACTAGTGGGATATTTGGGTCCTGGATTACTGCTAGTTAGTGTAAGAAAAACATTAAACGAACGGAAAATATTATTTATTGCAAAATCTGAGGAAATCAAGTGAAACTTTTATTTATAAAATGATACACAAATTTCTGGAACAGGAGGAACAGGAGGTTACCTCTTATGGATAGGAATCCTGTTAATGAAATTTATATACAAAGTGTGGGAAAGCTCTTTCATCCCTTTTCTATAAGAAAGTTATTTACTCTGCAGAATGGCTGAGAGCAGTGCCTACTCAACTTGAATAATTATACGATTGAATTTTTCTAAGTACGGTCGAGCCTGTCGCATGAGATATGTAATGGAGTGGCGTGAATGAAGTATGTTATTTCTAATGGCGGAAAGATGGGGCTCGCCTATGCTGTAGCGCACAATACTGTGAGCTGTGACGACTGCTGTCTGCATCATTTGCTGCTGAAAAATAACAAAACTATCTCTTTCTCTCTGGATTGACCTTCCCCAATCGAACTCTCACTATGCCTTGATGAAGTCAAGGACTCCTATCTGCGCCTAGTCTAACTATTGGCGTGGTACACCAGTCACATAACCAGTCCACCGCGATGCCACTCAGTGTTCGTTCACAGGCACTAACTAATACTCTGTCTGTGTCACACCGCACATTAAGGGTTGCGGCCAATAGAGTGAACAAACACTTATTCGTGAGCGACTCAGTATAGAGTGTTGCTCCAATTCGCTAGCAACAGAGGTGCTCTCTCAGTTCAGTACTGAGTAGAGACTTTGTTCCTCGCTCTCTGAGTATACGCACAAGCGCACTCGCTCCCACTACATATTCCCGCTTCAATAGCGTCACCGGAACGACCCCTCTCCATGCAAAAAGTGAAAGGTTATATCATCTGCTGTCTTTCCCTCACTCCTCCGGCTCACTCCGTCGGAAATAGTCTGCCAATCAGCATTACTCTAACAAATGGGAGAATGGCGCTCCATTTAAGCCGACCAATGCGGAAATATATAGCATCTGTGTTAGGCGTTTATTATCCACCTGTGAGAACTGTGAAACTGGGTACTAGATCCGTCAAAAATGCGTATGCTGGGGCTCTCCCAAACAATACAGCAGGTTTTGCTTTTAAGGTGAACACGCAGGCCATTATCCCTTTTCTCTGGCAAAAAACTGGTTTGGTCCCTGGGCAGTCAGCCAGCCAGCGTGCTAATTCACCCTCCCTCGGACTTTCCAGCGGGCTGGTTGCCTCCGCCGAACAAAAACTCTTGTAGCTGTAGTGTCTTTAATATTTGTGTACGCCAGCCTTGACTTCTTAATCTCACTGCACACTTGCGATTTATTTATTTGATTTGCATATTGATTAAATGGAAATATGTAAATTTGACTCTACCCTATCGAGTTTGGGCTCAAATGAAACGTCTTGATTCGCAGAATACGATGGTGAGGTCGGAATATTTAAGAAATCAAAGTCAGGAGGCCACGCCACCTGACAAAGTGTTCAGGAGAATATGTCTGCAGTAAACGGAAGTGGCGAACAAACCATGTTCAGTGGGCTCATGCACGCGGTGATATTCGCTAAAATGAGGAAGGGTACGTGATAGCGAAGCAAGCTACATCAACAGGAGCAGTTCTAAATTTGAAATTTGCATATGCAGACTAACTGCACGATCGAGCGAAGAATACAATAACTTCCACTGTCATCCCTCTGCGAAATGTCTTGCCGAGAAACTGAGGAATTTCTAATCATAGATAAAAATCACTAAGCGGGTCTATTCACTCGTCGACCAGTCTGGGATGTCAACAGAGGACAGTTTTTAAATTTCGCGTTTAAGAAATCATTCAAGCAAGAGCTTGGTACAAACATACCGTCGTTTGACTGTCGAACAGACTCCCTCATAGAGGATGTAAGCATCCCTGTCACAGAGAATCAACTACAAAGGTTGAAAAGAAATAAGTCAGCAGGTCTATATGAAATCCAACTTCGGTTTTGGAGAGTACTCGGCGGCATTGGGCCCTTCCTTATCTTGTATTATGGCCAGTCTTTGGCCCAGTGCAATGTCCTAGGCGAATGAGGAAGCACGGGTGACTCCTATATATGAAGGGTAAGAGAACAGACTCCTAAAATTACAGGCCAATATCCTTAACATTGGTTCGCTGCAAAATTCTTGAACACAGAGTTCGAATGTAATACATTTCCTAGAGGCAGAAAAATTTATGTGCACAAATCAGCACATATTTAGATAGCACTACTCCTGCGAAACTCATCCTGCCCTTTTCTCACATGACATGCTGCGAACGATGGATATAGGGCAACAGGCAGGTTCCATATTCCTAGGTTTACAGAAAATGTTTAGTACGGTGCCCTACTGCAAATTGTTGACGAAGATCCGAGCGTACAGGTTAGCTTCCCAGACACGTGAGTGGCTCGAAGGCTATCGAAGAAATACGCTGCAGTATGTTGTCCTCTACGGCAAATGTTCATCAGTGACAAGGGTATCATGAGTGCCTCAGGGAGTGTGAAAGGACCACTCTTATTCTCTATACACATAAATGATCTGACGGACTGGGTGAGCAAAAATATGAGGCTGTGGTGTATGGGAAGGATCACCGTTGAGTGACTGTAGGAGGATAAGATAGGACAGACAGAATTTCTATTTGGCCTCTTATTTCTCATTTAGCATGCGAATCTCCTATCGCCCAGTGCATAGTCCTAAGCTAAAACAAACCTTCTCTTATTCGAAGAATTTTGGGAAAGCGTAGCTCATATACACAGGAGATGGGGCAGAGAGAGCTAGTGAAATCCGTTCTTGAGTACTGCTCGAGTGTTTGGTATCCCTACCAGGTCGGATTAAAGGAAGACATCGAAGAATTTCGGTGGCGTGCTGTTAGATTTGTTACTGGTAGGTTCGATCAGCACGCATGTATTACGGAGATGCTTCGTGAACTCAAGTGGGACTCCCCTGCAGGGAAGACCACACTCTTTTCGAGAGGCGGTGTTGCTCAAATTTAGAAAACCGGCATTTGAGGCCGACTGTAGAATGATTCCACTGCCGCCAACGTACACTTCGGGTACGGACCACGAAGATAAGATGAGAGAAATCCGGTATCCTACAGAGGTTTGTAGGCAGTCGTGTTTCTCTCGCTCTGTTTGCGAGTGGAACAGGAAAACAAATGACTAGTTCTGGTCCGTGGTACTCTTCGCCGTGCGCCATACAGTGGCTTGCAGTGTGTGTTTGTGGATGTACACGCAGATCTTTTAGATGTACCACGTGCGGTCAAAGGATACGGTGAACATTGCTGGCAGTAGATGTGGAAAGTGTCCCAACAAACGAAAGATTGTCAGTATGATGTGTTACCTTCCCTAACTACTACAAGGCTATGATTTGCGAGGACACATTTGGACCATTCAATGATTAACACCATCTAAATCTACATCGAATGAAATTTTATTTGCCTCATGCATGCTAGTGCAGTTCCGAATCAGACCCTGACATAAATCATGTATTGTTTTCGTGTCCCAAATGTGCCTGTGAACGACCGAAATTTCTTAAGACTCACCCTCCTTCTGGCAATGGCAAGGAAATCGTTTCTGAAGAAGAGAAATTTGTTAACATCGAGTATAGATTTAAGTGTCAGGAAGTCGTTTCTGAAAGTATTTGTATGGAGTGTAGCCATGTATGGAAGTGAAACATGGACGATAAGCAGTTTGGACAAGAAGAGAATAGAAGCTTTCGAAATGTGGTGCTACAGAAGAATGCTGAAGATAAGGTGGGTAGATCACGTAACTAATGAGGAGGTATTGAATAGGATTGGGGAGAAGAGAAGTTTGTGGCACAACTTGACTAGAAGAAGGGATCGGTTGGTAGGACATGTTTTGAGGCATCAAGGGATCACAAATTTAGCATTGGAGGGCAGCGTGGAGGGTAAAAATCGTAGAGGGAGACCAAGAGATCAATACACTAAGCAGATTCAGAAGGATGTAGGTTGCAGTAGGTACTGGGAGATGAAGAAGCTTGCACAGGATAGAGTAGCATAGAGAGCTGCATCAAACCAGTCTCAGGACTGAAGACCACAACAACAACAACAACAACCCTCCTTCTACTAGTTGCTTCTCTTTTCGTCATTTTGCGAGACAGACGTGCACACATAACAAAAGGACCAATATCAAACGACACATACACAGCACAGCACAAACAAAAGACGAAAAAAAAATACACACAACAGCTGGCAACATTCCACACTGCAAATACACACAGTCAATGAAGAGTGAAAGGTGGTAGTAAAGTGTTGAAATACATGCCGAAAAAACGCCGAAAATCGACCGTACGGAGCATACAGACCGCCTAAATACATCTCCAGGACGATTCACGAGGATTACCAAGATCACAAATCGAAAGTAACACCGAATGATAATTTATCTTCCCGAAATGTGTGCTGCATAAGTTGTTTGCGACGTGAAAGACAAGACAATGTTTATTGTATACATGAAACAAACATGCATTATGGGCCACTAAAGACGCTTCATAAATAAAAGAAAAGAAACGAGTTTGGCAAAAAATAAAGCGCCTTTCATTTATTTGCAAAGGCGGAATGCACCTCCACGATATTTTTCTATTTTTTAAGACATTCTCCTGTACAGGATAAAAATTATTTACACCGACAAACTCTGGGAGGTTGCAAGGGACGTCAAACAACCATTCTTCCCTGATGTCATAATTACCTCTTAGCATTTTTTAATCCGGTGGGAATCATAATCGCTCAGAGTAATCGTGCAGCCGGCCATGGTGGCCGAGCGGTTCTAGGCGCTTTAGTCCGGAACCGCGCGACCGCTACGGTCGCAGGTTCGAATCCTGCCTAGGGCATGGATGTGTGTGATGTCCTTAGGTTAGTTAGGTTTAAGTAGTTCTAAGTTCTAGGGGACTGATGAACTCAGATGTTAAGTCCCATAGTGCTCAGAGCCATTTGAACCATTTTGAAGTAATCGTGCAATTGCGCACAACAAAGGCACGAATCAGACGAATATAAGAAACTTCATTCATGAGCAATTGTTCATCCATTTGAGGTACAGCGGTGCATAACCTATAACCGGATAAGTGTTCACTCAGAGACAGTCGTAGAAGAGGTGCCTGGAATGCATCATACACTTCCGTCGTCTGTGCTATTTACAGATGAAGCAATGTCCAGAAGTGATGAGGTATTCACCATCCACAATTAGCATGTTTCGATTGAGATTAATCCACATGTGACAGTTATTCGAGCTCATCAATTGCTTTTTTATGTGAATACAGGGTGACAATTATTGAACCACAAGGAAAAAAGGCAAGTTACTTACAAACTACTGCGAGCACACACTTTATTCAACATGTAAACGTCACTACAGATATTCAGATCCAGGTTGTGACACGTTCGATATGCCTGCCATCATTGGCGATGATGTGACGCAGACGAACAGCGAAGTTCTACGTGACCAGCTGAATTGTCGGAACATCAGTGGTGTCGATGACCTCCTGTGAAGCTCAGCAAAGGTTTTGGGGCTATTCCTATACAACTTGTCCGTAATGTAACCCCACAAAAAGGAGTCGCATGTATTCGTATACGGAGAACATGGCGCCTAATCGGGGTCCATGCCAGTGGTCTCTGGGTACCTCACACCCAGAATGCCAAAGTGCTCCTCCAGGACATCGATGGGGTCGACCTCCGTCGTGCATGAACCACAGCTTGTCGAAATCAGGGATAATTGGGATGAAACCATCTTCCAAAGCCTTCACGTATCGTTCGGTAGGCACCGTGCCATCGAGGAATATCGCAACGATTATTCCGTGACTGGACATTGAACACCGCAGTCACCTGTCAAGAGTGAAGAGACTTCTGGATCGCAAAATGCATGTTGTCAGTCAGCCAAATGCACCAATTCTGTTTATTGACGAACCCGTCCAAATAAAACTGGGCTTCGTCGCTAAACAAAACCATACAGCGCATACTAATTACCAATATGTCACGCGGTCCACAGTGTCGTTTGAACGCCCTAACGCATACTGTTGAGAAGTTATGACGATTCTGTTTCATATAGTTCAATAATTGTCACCCGGTGTGTAGGCAGGTATTCTTAGTGACCAATTAACTGAGCCATGTCACCTACCTAGGCCGTTAAATGACACGCATTATTGCAATTTCCTCGCCAGAGCATTGTCAGAGTTGCTGGGTGACGTTCCATCCGCTACACAAGACATCGCACGTGGTTCCAGCATCACGGCGCGCTGGCACATTTCAGTCGTCCTGTGCGTCGATTCTTGGCTGGACAGTCCAGAAAGGTGGATCTGCAGAGGTGGCCCTGCACCACGTCCTACACGATCACCTGGTCTTTTTTTGTATGAGGAGAGATGTGAAACTTTCTTTAAACATCACTCTTCGAATCAGAAAAGGATCCGGTTGCAACGGAAAGTAACATCAACAGTATGAAGTAAAGAGACTCATGCAGCATTTGATCGTGTTACACAGAACATGACCCAACCGTGTAACGTCTGTTTGAAAGTCAAAGTGGGCATTTTTTAATCTCTCCTGTTATTGAAGTAATTGTGTAGCATTAAAGTTATTGTCTCTCGGAAATGAAGGCTTAACACTTGTTTTTCTAACTTTTTGACCTCACAGGAAAAAAGATTAGAAACTGTGCTTTCATTACTCCCTTTATCTGTTAAAAAAATCCTCTCAGGAAAATAACTGCTTTCAGCATTATGCTTTTCTTCTGAGTAAATTTCAGACATGGTGTGAATTGGTAAAACGAAAAAACATTCACGTTACTTTTATTTCTATTTGTTAAACAATTTGTTTTGTAGCAAATTGTAACAGCCCTAGTCTTTGTATGTGTATATATGCATTTATGTATTCTCTTCACACAATTAAGTATACAACATAATCATGTGTTTTAGTTGGCTAAAAAGAGTATGTCAGCTCTCATCCAGTGACAATATTAGTTGGTAACATATTGGGCACGTCACATGGCATACATATTTAGGATGATGTTAAACCTAAATTATCAAACCGTCCCAAAATTAACGCTCACAGTAGGGTATAAAACGGGACATTTTTCACTTAATGTGGTATGTAACATATGATTGGGAATTTAATAACCGTAATTAATTAATGCATGATATACAAATTATGACTTCCTTTGAATAAAACTGTGGAGTAATAAACTTCATGATGGTTTATTAGCATTATAACATTCTCCTCTCTTACCTTTTAGTATTCTGGGATTAAGCTGCGGTTTCGCAAATTCAGAAGTAGGGAAGTACAATGAATGGGAAGACAAATTTTTCGGAAGGGCTGGTAAAGCACAGCACAGCTGTAAAGGAAATCGCATAGAAAACGCTAGTGCGAACAGTTCTAGGGTGTTGCTGCAGTATCTGGAATCATTACGAAGTAGTAGGTATGACAACAGACTCTACGAATACGGAGATGCGCTGCTACAATATTAATTTCTCGTGGCTCAACAGGGCGACGCAAGTCTTTCAGTCAGAACCCACACCGCCGGATTGCGTGTCCCTAATTCTGTCGGAGAAATGGGACCTACAGTTGAGCGTGGAATCCAAAAACTACGTGTCTCCCATGTGAAATATTCATATCACTGATAGCTGAAGGCGAAATTAAAGGCAGACTGAAAATCCAGATGGGTCGGTGTAGCCAATACAACAGCGTAGTTGAAATGCTCTGGTACATAAATAAGAATCTTTGGAAGAAAAACGACGCAGCTCTAGCGGAACGTTGATGAATAAGTTCAAAAACGTCCACTTCAAAGAAGACTGAGTAAGCATTACGCTGCCAGCGGTGTGCAGTCCATCGCGAGGGGGAGGGGGAGGGGGGGCGGCACGAGGCGAGACTAAGAGAAATTGGAGCGCATACAGTGGCATAAAGCCACATTTTCCCCCCCTCAATGTGTGATGGAATAGCTAACGAAACCGCTGATATTGGTACGAATATTAGGTAGCGGGCAGTACGCAATAATGAGCCAAAACATTATGGCAGTCTGCTTAACAGATCGTTGGTCCACCTTCACATCACTATACACCAGAGATTCTGCATGGCATGGAACCACTGAAATGAATATTTTGTAATGATCGAGACTGTTTGTAATCCATTACTGCAACACATTTACGCCAGGTATAGCAAATATCTCTTTTGATGGCCTCAGAAAAAGGACATCGCAAGGAGAGTGTAGCGGGCTGTCTCTGTAACTATGTGCCAGGCACAAGAACACGGATTCAACGCATTCAGAACACGAGGACCCATATTCAGCAAGGTGACAGCAGAGGCGATGCACGGAACTTCTGAAAGGAGTTGCGACGCCGTTACAGTACCGCTAGGACTGTAAAGTTGCTCACATGATTGAAGAACTGTAACAGTGGTCTCATGATTGCTCAGTGGCTACCATTTCCGAATCGACTGTGCATCTGGCGCTCGGTGTCAGTCTGCAAGGTGCTGGGGTGGAGAAGGGTTTGTACCTCTTTAATTCAGACGAATTTTGGATGAGAAGGAGACATGCACTCGACTCCCTCCTTATCTACCAGCTAATTAATTGTGCGCACAACGGTAAAGGAAGAAAATGGTGGTGGACCCTGCTAGTTGGTAAAATAAGGAGTGCACACTCACAATAATTTAATGGAAATCGTCATCTGTGTGTGAAATCTTATGGGACTTAACTGCTAAGGTCATCAGTCCCTAAGCTTTCACACTAATTAATGTAAATTATCCTACGGACAACACACACACCCATGCCCGAGGGAGGACTCGGACCTCCGCCGGGACCAGCCGCACAGTCCATGACTGCAGCGCCCTAGAGCGCACGGCAAATCCCGCGCTGCAAAATCGTAATCTAGTCAAATAAAAGCGAACTTTATCATAATAAACAAGAAGAAATGGTATTCTGCCTATATCTACGAAATGATATGCGGATTAAATATTACAATGAGATTTTTTATATATCAGAACATAAATGCACATGATTGTCGACACACACAGTAGATTAAAGGATAGGGTATACTGAACTACTATGAGAACAAGAGTTGGCTCAAGAACAAGGGGCTCCTACTCTCTGTGACGCAATAGACTGATGATAATGACTGGAGGTCCTAATGAATCAAATATTAATCTTCTGACTATATAGCAGTATTGCAATTAGTAGTGACGGCTCAAATGAGATCACATGGAGAAACAAGCGAGCGCTCGTGCTGCTGAGGGATTCAGTATAAAATTGATAAGGCCCTACAATGCCGGAGCCGCAAAATACTGCAGCAGTACTGAAATCTGCAGCACGTCGTCGGTAGGCAGCGTCCTGATGATGTAGGCGCCAACTTCTGCCGTGCAGCAACTCTGTGTCAAAACCTGGCCGCGAAGTCTGTCCGAGAATTCTAAGTTCTTCCGAAAAAGAGTGACCAAGTCGCAAGACCATCCGAGTCTGACGAAGATCAGATCCCGAATCCCGCTCTGTGATCCGATGCAAGCAGTGAAGCCAGCACTGCTCAATTCCCTACTCTCCTCGAAAACCGCGAATCAGCATTCAGTTCTGATTCCAAAATTCCCCCACACTGTCTCAGAACATCATTCACGCCAGTAGCGACCATTCCCTCCAATTTCGAGCAGGGCTTTATGACGTCAACTAGCCTCAGTTTAAGTTGACCAATCATGCCTCTGCTATTCAGCTGACCGCACTGAACTTGCCATTTGACCGGCTACGAAAACAACCTGCCTACACCACTGGCCATCGGGCGCCAGACAGTCGCACCGAGCAGAGCACAGTCCTCAAGTATTCTCAGAATTAAGAGGACAATGCAGTCAGTCGGTGTCAGGAATCTTCGTTCCGGACGCGCCGGAACGGTAAACACACAAACTGCGGCGACACTCAGACGTCTCGCAGGTCGTTTCGCCCTGCATACAACAGGCGAAACTCGACCGACGTCAGTCGTTCTGCCAGGCGCTTAAGCCTGTTGTACGAACCCCTCAGAATTCAGGGAAGTGCAGCGCCCGACCGGAAACGCAGTGTGCCGTGTCCTCTGATGCTCGCCTCACGCAGGCCACCCAGGGAAGTAAAACAACATGCTTAGGAATCAAGTGAAAAGAATTTTTTGAGCTCTCAGTACAAATACTCTCATTACAATAACTTAATTCGGTCTTTTACTACCGTGCAATGACATAGAACATTAAGAAAAGTGATGAAAATGAGATGAGACATGTAAAAGAGGGCATGGAACCTCTCAAGTCATCAAGAACCGCAAACCGAAGGGAAGACCGAGTCAGTCCACACTCTGAGACGAACAAGCTAGTTTCCGTCGCCAGACTCTTGTGTGCAGTAACTGCAGGCCATTGCCTGTGCTAGAGTGGATCTTATAGAGGCCTGCAGTATACTCTTTCTGTTCATCCGCTCTCTCCACTGTATTTAACAGCGGAATTCCCATTGTTCTTTTTTAATTTCACCGAAGGTTGTTTTGTCTTTTCTCTATGCTCAGTCAGTCCTTCCGAGAAACATTTCTTTTTCGATTCCTTCACATTGCTCATGCAGCCACCTCATCTTGGCTTCCTTGCACTTCCTCTTTCTTTTATTCCTAAGTCGCTTGCATTTCTGTGTTCCTGAATTTACCTGAACACTTTTGTACTTACTCCTTTCGACGATCAGCTGAAGCATTTTTTTCAGATATCAGACAATCAGATCGGTACTAAACGTTGTATGTCGATAGAGTATCATCCAAAATACCGATTTAGTTTATATTATGTGCTGTCGTCCAGTATAATAGGCATAAACGGTAATTAAAACTATCACCAGAGCTAAGGAACCCAGGGAAAGCATATCTGTTAACGCTTGTATTGCAGATTTAGGTTCGGTGAGAATGTAGAGCGTTCGGTCGTCGTACAGAAGGTCTCGCATTCAAACACCATTGACGACAATTGTTTTTAAGTGTTTAAGCGTGTAACTGTTATATGGGAGAACATTTTCCTGACATGTAGAAGGACTTTCGCTTCGTTAGTTGAGCGTCACGTTCTTGTTATTGATATTATTTTGTTTATCATTAATTATTATTGCTATTATTTCCGCACGTGTTATGGAATTGTTTCTTTATTATTCTATTCTGTTTGTATATTCTGTGAAACTACAAATGTACACTATTGGTTTACTACTGCCAAAGAAATGAAGCGAAAGCAAACTGCCAACTGAACATTGCTGTAAGCTCCAAACAACTCTCTTACATGGCATAAACACGTTGTCCCATATAACACTTTCACGCAAAATGCAGTAAAAGTTTTCTCGTCGTTGGGGTTTGAACACGGAATCACAGTTGTGGTTTCTTCTGTGCTCCGTAGTTCTGGTGTTACTTTTAATTAACAGTTATACTCGTTCTGCCGAACAACAGTACATAGTACGAACTAAATCGGAGTTTTGGTTGATACTTAACCGACATGCAATATTGATACCGATCTGAGTGTCTGACATCTCGAGGTTTGGGTTTTAGCTATTTTACGCACGGTGACGCACCCTCAGACAGTCGGGCTTATGATTCTGTAAGATATAATATTGGATTATTAGATGACAGCTCTTCGAACCTTCAAGTTCTTTACCACCTCTTCTTGTTTGAAGATAATGTTGCCTCATCCAGCTTGCTCTGCTTAAATATCTTGCTTATCCGAAGTACAGTATTAGAGATACTGGTAATGCAGATAGGTCAGGTGAAATAAGAAACAAGTACATGAAGTTGACTTCGTACTGTGAGAATTAATGTATTACACTTTATTAGTGAAGTAAATGGAAATCCACGTTCGTTCTCTATTATTGACGGCAAAAGACAGAGAGCACAAGATCGATGAAACATCCGATCGGAGTTTTTACAAACATAAGAAAATTAATGTTCTTCATCTTTTCTCCGTAGCTCCACAAGCCTGACTGTTGCAGGCACATCGCGTATACTGCTCTGCCGTATTCTGATTAGGCGAATGAATGGATACAAGTAGAAAGAAAAAAACAAAACTTTTACCCATACAGGTACTAACAGTTACATGGAAGTGAGTCGAGACCGTTTGTATTAACTTTCTGGAGTACTGTCTATTTCAGTTTCGTATAAACACTGTGACAGGCAAAGTAGTTCTAAAGTGATGAGAATTTAATAACGTTTGAAGTACAAATTGTACAGTTTCATAGCGCCATATTACTTACTTACCATTTCTGTATTTCACAGATTGGTCCCAGTCTCTGTTTTACAACTATGCTTCGTGAAAAGGATAGTTTCAGTCTCTCTTTTGGCTGTACTTAGGCTTACTTCCAGTAGCCGCTACAAATCTCTGCTTCAGTGTTTTGTTTCCACCTTCCTGCTTCTCTCTGTAGGTATGGTTTGCTCTGTGTGAGGGAACCCTGTGGACCCTGACGTCACTATCTTCCACTTCTCTCTCGCCGCGATCAGTATTTGATTTTATTGAGTGGTCTTCTGCTATATCACCCGCGCTTCTTCGGTGCTATCCTTTAGACAATTTTATTTTTGACTGTTCGTTGTGTATGTCAATATGTGATCTTACATAGTCAGTAGCATATGATTCCAGTTTAGTCGCCCTGCTAATTGAACTTGTTGCTCTGTGACTGTTTTTATCGACCGATAATTTTGTTCAGTTCATAGATTGCTATCGATTCTGACGCCTATCCTATTG
This sequence comes from Schistocerca piceifrons, assembly GCF_021461385.2. Lineage (NCBI taxonomy): Eukaryota > Metazoa > Arthropoda > Insecta > Orthoptera > Acrididae > Schistocerca > Schistocerca piceifrons. The sequence continues at coordinate 553,908,323 of NC_060143.1, forward strand.
TTTGATTTCCATGTGGGAAGTGGTGGGATTGTTTTTTCTAATTTGTCAACCGACGTTTGTACTTACATCCGGAAAGTCACGTGGTTCATGATTTCGCATTTGAACATGGGTGCACCGTTAAATTCAACTGCATTGCTAGACTGATTTTCAGTACCAGCTGCTGGGATTGCTTCCTTTTATCGCTGTTTCCCGTTGGTGGTGTTGGTGTTATAACTTCCCGTTAGGCATCGATGCTGGTACGGCGACGTTAAGTTGAAACACAAGTACCATTATGCATTACAACTGCAAGCACGGCTTTATTCGTAATATTGTTTTATCAAAGCAACGGGGCTACTGCTCTCCGCGAGTATCGATACGTTAACTTTTCGAATCGGAGTTGAAGAACAGGGTTCGGAACTTCGAATTACCTGGAGATTTGGGAATTTCTCCTGCGAGAGGCCGAAGGCCAGTTGCACCATAAATTGTTGATAACGTTATAGTTGCCAGGGCTGAAAATGCTCGACCAATATGTGAGCTTCAAGCAGTGTACGTGATGTGCCACGGCAGCTAAACATTCCATGGTGGACCGTTCGACAAATTCTGGAACAATTGCCCCGCAATCCTTTGTGCGATTATAGGCTGCCCTGGATGCAGTGCTCATCGCATCGAACAACGTTCATAAGAAGGAACGTAAACATGATACTCAATTAACAAACGTAACTCTCTCATGTGGGAATTAAAATGTGTTTATTGCAATGGTTTATTCGTTATTTCTCTTACGCATCTTCTTAAAAATGTCTCTACAAGGTATTTTTCTCCTACGATCACTCGTTTTTCATGGGGACCTTCTCACTTACCGAAAGTTTAATTGTAAGCATTGTAACGTCTAGAGAAACAAAAACAATATATTATGTAGTAATTAGAGAATTAGATGTATCATATTGTGTCATTGTATAAAATTATGTATTTTTTTTTTATTATTTATTTCTGAAAACGTCTGCGTCGGCGAGTAATAAAACCGACACAGAAGATAAATGTTAAACAGAGATTAAAATAAGTCACTAGTATATAATACGTGACGAATAGCAATTTCTTTGTCTTCTTCATCTGGGAGTCGAACGAGTAAGATATCCTGTGTCGTAGTAGCGAACGCTAGTGTAGCATTCTTTTGTCGAGACTAAGCAATGTACGCCATTACGTGTGAATTCACAAAGGTCTGTAATCACTGAGATATTTAAAGGTTTTAATAGAGTTGTTTAAATGAAAACTTGTATTATTTATTGTTAAGCTTGCTTGCATATTATCCCATCCTGTTGAGACATTTTTCAGTTATATAAATATTATCTGTGGTGCTGAGCTGCGCGGAGAACGAAGAGCCGCTGCCGCGGCGTATTTAAACGACTTACAATATAGTCGAGCACACCGCAAGGAAGCGGTAATATAATAGTAAAATAATATTATTTCTTTTAGCTCCCAGACTGGCAGTGAAGATCAGCAGATTTTATGATGTGTTGCAGATTGACGCGGGCTGCTGATAGGATATAATTTACAGTGCAAATAATTTAATGTACCTTCAGAATCTGATAGGAATCTTGCTGTGCTCCGTTCTGATCTGGCAAACTTTATAGTGACAACGTATTTTTTAATGAGAGTCTCATGTTCTTGGGCTAGTCGTGGTACGAAATAGCATTTTAACGAGAAATAAAATCCACTGCGAACTTGTGTTTTTGAACGATCACACGAACTGTAACATCAGTGTTCATAACAAAGTAATTTCAACTTTTAATCACTATGAAGTAGGGAAGATATATTGATTCTTAGCATGAGTTGCAGTTATGAAAAATCGTTCCTTAAATTGTAGGCCAGATACAGAACAATAAGGCTTCCATATATACATTTTATTCCGCTAAAAGGTAATGACGATAAAGAAAAGCAAAGCACAGCATTATTAACAGATATTTCGCGGCTCTTTTCGTATATGCGATAATAAAAAACGCGAAACTGTCGCCCAAAAAGGCGGGGCCCGAATTTGCAGTGGCCACAAATATAAAATTTTATGTATTTTTCTTTCAGTGTTGATTGTTATGTATGTGTAGATATATATGTATTTAGTGATAAATGTATGTATGTATATCATGATCAATGCTATGTTTTAATGAATGTGTAAATACTCTTTCATGACAAACCGTACTACTGCAAACGAGTCTGAGAAGACGATCCTGATAGTACTGAGAAGCTGTAACGACTACGTAATCCGGGGGCAGCCGAACCCCGAGATAAGATAAACTAAAGGTAAGACTACAGTGTAGTTGTCCTGTTTGTAGAAGTCGAGCTCCAGTGAAGTGATCTCATTTCGCTAGTGGTGTGCATATTGTGCGTAGTTTGGTGTTAGTGTTTGTGACAGGACAAAGTTGATGGTAGAGAGTAATTTTTAGTGTGCAGTTAGTGTAGATAAATTAACGTATTTTGTGTGCAAGGGGCAAAACTGTCAGACTTTGTGGTTTAGTAAGCAATTTATGAATATGGTTAAGTTGCGTAGTCAACGTCCGAGCAATATGGATACTGAGGAACAACAATTAGTTAGTGCAGGAAATGTGGAACCGGGTACCTCAAGTAGTACTAGTACTCTCTTTGAGGATATAACATGTGAGAATGTGGGGGCAGGGGCACAGGAAGTGGTGCCACCGCCCACTAGTCCTCAAGGGGATGTAGAGAAAAAAGTTGTACCACCACCAGAAAAGCAGGAACCAGAGAGTGGTAATCTGCCTGGTGGGTATTCGCTTCAGGCTATATTAGAGCGCGTGCTGAATTACCAGGCAGAATTTGCGCAACAGCAAGTCGAGCGAGACCGCCAGCAAGCTGAGCGAGATCGTAGGCTAGCAGAAAATTTACTTGCCCAGCAAGCTGAGCGAGATCGCCAGTTAACAGAAAGTTTCCTTGCCCAGCAAGCTGAGCGAGATCGCCGGCAAGCTGAGCGGGACCAGCAACTTGTGCAGTCGTTAGAAAACATGAAAAAAGAGATTGCAGATATGAAACAGAATTATGAGTCGATACCTAAGGCCGTGCAGGAGCTGACTGAACAGGTCAACAACCTGCAAGTAGCAAACACTAACAGGGTAGACGAAATAGGTGTATTAGCCAATCGAGTAGAAAAGCTAGAAACAGATTCCACGCAGCTTGTAGAGCAGAAGTGGAACGAACAAGCAACTAAAATTGAAACAGAATTCAACTCATGGCTAGAAGTGAAGGAGTGTGAGATTGACAAGAACATTAATTCCAAAGTACAAGCAGCCATAGCAAATAGAGGCTCCGAATCGTTCAGTACCGCAGTGAATAGTCAGGTACAGAACGACGTGCAAACCATCAAACAAATACTCAGTGAGGATATTCCGCAGTGGCAAGTGAATATGAACAAACGGATATCCGACCTGGAGAAGGGTTTAGCACAAAGCAGAAAACATTTGGAACAGGAACCTCTGTCGCCAACAGCCCGTGGTTTCGGCAACGCACAAACTTATACGCGATACAACAATGGGGAATCTGTAGTCGATAATGCGAAGAGCTGTAGCTTCGGTTCGGAGCACACAGCATATGTCCAAGGAGCAAAACCATGTAGTTCAAAAATATTAGTGGAAGAAAGTTTAATCAAAAATAGACAATTTCAAACGTTTACTACTGAACGGAAATCAGTACACCCAGTAGTATTCATAAAAAGCTTTAAAAATATCTTGCCCAGTGTGTGGAACGAAACACAGAAAATTCAATACGTAATGTCGTACATTCAAGGTGACGCAGCGTTGTGGGCTACAGAAGTAACAGACAGCTGCATGACATATGAACAGTTCGAAAGGGCATTTCTATCGAAATATTGGTCGCCTTGTATACAAGAGCGGCTAAGAAAAGAAGGATATAATCCCGAACCGTACTCACCTCGTCTGGGGAATTTGAGACGGTATTTTGAAAAATATATAAACAAAACACGCTACTGGGACGAGCCTATATCACCAAGAGACATAATAAGACTACTAAAATCACATTTACCCATTCATATCAAAGAGAAATTAATACACGTACCAGAAAGCGATATGGAAAACTTCCTGTCTGTTCTAGATTCTATAGACTTGATACAGGAAGACGCAAAATCAGCGTGTGATCACTCGCGGAATAATGGGTCAGGATGTAAACATGACAGAAATAGTAGTGCACAAAACCACAACCATGGAAATGGTTGGGGTGGTAGCAAGCGGCAAGAACATTCGCAAAATGGTAGTAATGGTAGAGGCCAGAACGGGTATGGACAAACAACTTATAACAAAAGGCGTCGATTTGACGACCGGTACGAATCTGGAATGTCAGGGACCAACCGCTGGAAAAATGCGCGAGGTCAGTGGCAGAGCAATTATAGTGATAGTAATCGAAATTGGCAGCAAAATCAGCGAAGAAGCCCAGAGCGACAGGGTAATGACCGGTATGACAACAATAGACCACCGCCGCAAAACGCGCCTATTGCGCAGCCGTGGCGGCCGACAAATCAGAGTGTACATATAGTGGAGGTCGCGGACAATAGCCTTCCAAGTACTTCACAAGTAACTAATTCAACAAACTAGAATCGGCCTCGATATGCTCTCCATCGATGGCCGAGGGATGGAGTGAGAGCAACACGAGTGATAATAATATACCTGGGATACGTATGCTGCGATACAACGATGGTGTCAGTATGGATAAAGATCTACTGAACGAACCACACGAATGTAAGAAAGATAATAACGAAAATGTGCAAGCTATTATCGAAGCGAAAATCAATGATGTTGCAGTGAATATAATCATCGACACAGGTGCCTCAGTAAGTGTAATGAGTATGGAGTTATTTAAGGCACTGGGAAAAGGACATAGCATTCCGACTTTCCCGGTTAATAATTGTAAGGTGTCTGGAGCCATTGGTGCACAGAGCCAATCAGTTAAGTACCAGGTGCAGGTGGAGATTTGTAAGGAGGGCGAAGCCATAGTGAGCTCGTTCCTCGTTGTTAAAGGATTGAAGGTGGCCTGCATTCTGGGAGTAGATTTTCTCCGTGAGAGGGATGCATTGGTCGACCTCTCCTTGGGGAAATTAAGCATAGTTAATAGGGGTAGGAGGATTGAGTTATCTATGATGAAATCGAAGGAGGTACTTGTGCCGTGTGGTAATCGAATCAATATCAAGGGTAGGAACCCTTGGGTACTACACCTTGATGATTTGTCACATGCAGCAGACCTCTATTACCCGAATTTAGAGGATCGAAATTTTGAAACAAATATTGAGGCATTTCAAACCAAAGTGCAGGAATCTGAAGGTTTAAGCGATAAACAAAAGCAACAGTTGACGCAGCTGCTATCGGAATACACTATGGTATTTACCGACCGACCAGGAATAGTCAAAGGGTACCACAAAACATACTGTCGCGCGACTTACTCCATCCCTTGGTCGAGGAGGGAATTAGTAGCTAAAGAGATTCGGAAGATGTTAGATTGGGATATCATTGAGCCCTCCTTCTCTCCATACAGTAGTCCTCTTGTAGCAGTGGCGAAAGCCAATGGAAAAATCAGGCTAGTGTTAGATGCGAGGGACATTAACAAAATTATCATACCTGTCCGGACTCGCCCTGAGAATTTAGATGAGCAGATACAAAAATTTCATGGAGCACAGTACTTGACCTCGGTCGATCTGAAAAGTTCATATTGGCAAATTCCCCTTACACCGGAATCCCGGAAGTACACAGCTTTCATATTCGGAGGGCGGAGTTACCAATTCAAGGTACTTCCCTTCGGATTGAATGTAAGTGCTGGAGTGTTTATTACTGCACTAGATACGGTACTGGGTCCAGACTTATTAGAAAAAATCACTGTATATGTTGATGATCTGGTAATCGCTACTGCTACTTGGGACGAACATATGGAATTGTTGCGTAGAGTACTAGAGAGATTTAAGCAAGCAGGTGTGACAGCAAACCTAGAAAAGTCAAAATTTGGACGAAATAAAATTAAATTTTTAGGCCATCTTATTACACCACTTGGTATACGCCCAGACAACAAAAAACTAGAGGCGATCCGAGAATTTCCAAGCCCCCGCACTAAGAGGCAATTGAAAGCGTTTCTTGGGCTCACGTCTTTTTTCAGAAGGTTCGTGCCCAATCAGTTGTTAAATGACGCGTCGCTACTAAATCTGCTACGAAAAAGTGTGCAGTGGGTTTGGACTGACAAATGTCAACAAGCTTTTGAAGCGATTAAAACCGCCCTACTGAATGCAAATATTTTGCAGCACCCAGATCGGTCAAAAGATTTTTGTCTTGCGACGGATTCATGTTCCTATGGCCTGGGAGCGTGCTTATTTCAGTGGGAGGAAGGAAACGACCCGACAACAATAAAGATTATCGGCTTCGCCAGTAGGACTTTAACTAGCTGCGAGAGAGCCTACTCGGCAACCGAACTGGAAGCACTTGCAGTAGTCTGGGCTGTGAAAAAGTTTAATTATTATTTACAAGGGAAGGAGATTAAAGTGTATAGTGTCCACCAGGCGTTAAGTTTTTTGATGTCATGCAAACTATTCCATACCAGACTGAGGAGATGGATGCTTGTCTTACAAGAATACCGGATAAAGATTATGTACATAAAAGGCCAAGATAACGTAATAGCGGATGCTCTGTCGCGACTGCCGGTAGGATTACCGGATTTAGCAGAAATGTTAGAGCAATCCGCGGAGTATAAAGTGCTGTTAGTGCGTGACAATACTTACATGAAGGATTTTTTATATATATGTAAAAACCTGTGCGAATTACAAAGGGCAGATCCGATGTGGAAAAAAATCATTAATAATATTGAAGAGAGTGTTAACAATAGAGGTGAGCAAGGTTTTAAAATAGTGAACCATATTTTGTATCATAAACTTAGTACGAAAGAAGACTGCTGGGCAGTATGTATACCTAACCAGTCGGTAAAAGTTATGATATGGCACACGCACTTGGCATGGGGCCATGCAGGGATTGGAAAGTGTGCAGAGATCCTGGCGAGATACTGCTACTTTCCCCGTATGAAACACCAGATTCAGGCAACAGTTAGAACTTGCGTGATATGTCAAAAAGCAAAACATTATAATAGATCCACTAAGTTTGAGCTACATCCCATAGTTCCACTCAGGCCGCTTCAAATAGTATCTGTGGATGTAGCCGGTCCTTATCCCATGGCCAGAGGAGGTATGAAATATATACTGGCCATGTACGATATTTTTTCCAAATACTTGGCAATTTATTGCATAAAATCAGCTACTGCCAAAACCATGGTCAGGCGGATCAGTCAAGAATACTTGCCTCAAGTGGGAAAACCCGAAGCCATAACGACTGATAATGCTTCTTATTTCACGGGTCGAACTTGGAAAAATTACCTACGGGAACAAAATATACAGCATATTCTGGTATCCCGATTCCATCCCGAAGCCAGTCTAGTTGAAAGAATATTCAGAGAATTGAATAAGTTCCTTAGAATCTACATAGGGAACCAACATACAAAATGGCCAGGGCTAATACCGAAATTTGTAGAAATACACAATTTAACACCCCATTCAAGTACAGGCTATCCACCGGTAGAGATATTGAAGGGATTTAATGAGACACCGAATGAATGGCTCACGCCTTTGCCGAGACTACCAGTCAAGGCAGAAACAAGGGAGGAAAAGATGAAAAAGATATGGAACAGACTAACCAGCTGTGCGGCAAAGAGGAAAAGGAAGTACGACCGAGGTGTAACTAACGAACAGAAATATAATGTAGGAGATCTAGTACTTATTCGTAACCACGCTAAATCCTCAGCCACCTTAAAACAGAATAGTAAGTGGCAATTGCTATATTCAGGGCCTTTTGAAGTAATAAGCGTGCCACACGAATGTAGCTATTTGTTAGCACATCCCCATACGGGGAAGATCAAAGGATTGTATCTACGTAAAGATGTGAAGTTATTTATTCAGTGACATATCACATATAAAGAGTAATAGTTGTAAGAAGATTTTAATTGTGTTTTAGAATATAAGTATGTTAGTATTAAGAAAGAAATTTGTGTGTAATGAAACTTGGAGGAAGTGGATTCAGAAAGTAGGCAATAGCTTACACAGGAAAGATTTTATTTACAGACAATTAGAGCCATTTAAGAATTATAGGCTCATTAAGCAACGAACAATCTTTTTGTTGATAAAGTGAGGATTAATTTCTTGAATCATTATACAAAGGATTAATTTCTTGAACCATTTTCTATGTGTAGTATGTAAGTGCAATTAATGATGCAATCTAATATAGTAAGGTAACTGTTGTAATTGTATTAGGATAAGGAACCCTGAGAGAGGGAGTCTTGACTAGCCAAACATGGACTCTGTAATATGCAACAATTATGTGATGTTTGCTGCCAGTAGTGATACGAGAACGACACTGGAGCATAAGCTAATCAAAAAACAAGCCCGTTCCGTGGAAAATCCGCTTTGTATATAACAATGCTTCAATTGAAGCCTGTGTACTTGGTACACGCCCTTGAATATTCATTACGCGATACGCGAATTAAGTCAACCAATGTGGAACCTACACTGTGGTCATATAGGAAAAATTATTAAAAATAATGCTAGTGCCAAATGAAGTATTTATTGATCAATATGCCCAAGTCAAGCTGTCATGCACATGGTAAAATCTGTTTGATAGATGGGTGATAACCAGGCAAGCTACACGGATAATAAAATTAAAAAATTTTTACAAAAGGGCTGTATACGCCTAGTAACAATATGAAAAGTGTGTTGTGATAAGGTAAAAACAAATAGACGCCATGTAGATGAGAGTGAGTATGCGAAGAACAGTTAAAAGGTATTAAAAAATAAACTGTGTGCATAAACAATGGAGGAAAGGACGGAATATTGTGTGTAGCAGGGACAGAAAATGACTGTTGTATCTGCACCAATATATACGTCGATAAGTCTAGTGTTGAGTGACAGACTGTCCTAGTGCAGTGCTCAACGAACAATAGACAGTGTATAAAAACAGTAGTTATTGATTCGTTCGGAGTCGAGTTAAACGAACATCGCTCGACGGGGACATTTAGTATGTGTGTTACGAAACATTTTCACGTGTTGAAAGACGCTCTGGCAGTGTACCAACCGTGGAGTGAGTGAAAATGTGTAGTACAATGTGCGTGTGACGAACCTTGAATACCAGTGTCACAATGCAACAAGAAACCTGTTATCACGCCAAACCATCCTGTGCATACCAGTGAAGCGACGGCTTACTGAACAATAAACGCTTTTAACAAGTTGCATCTTCTTCCACAGCTAGTAATCTGTGTCCTTAAAGACAGTACACCGTTGTGGAATGTTTGTTTCATGCGCTACAACGGGGAGCCATGCGGAGAAGCCGAGACGAGTGCCGTGCCGCCAGCCAGCCGGTCGCGGTAAACCACTGCCACTCGCCGACATCGGCGAATGGTTCGCCGCGGTGCGCGACTGCTTGGGCGCCACATCAGCACGACGTCGCTGTTACTGAGAGCCGGTCGTCGAACCCAGCGGCCGTCTGCACGCGGCGTTCCAGACGACGCTACTCAACAATTGCTTCGCGCCGCCAGCTCCGTACAACATTGTTGTCATTCAAATGAACTACCAAATATGTGTTTAATGCACTAACATGAATAGGGTTTAGTGGACACGAAATGACGTGACAAACATTTTTTTTTTTTTTTGAGTTATTCAATACGGACTCAAAGTATTCATTGGTTCAGTGATATATAGATATAATATGTTTTCGTCATGTTAATGAAGTATACTCGCATGAAAGCTGGACATTTTAAACCAATTGTCGTGAGTAAATGCAAGGACGATTCATGATACTACTGTAAAAATGTGTAACAAGTGACTTTCATTACAATCCAAAACACAAATACTATATGGGTAACAAAGAGACTAAATGTTTAACATGCTCTCACAAATAGCCTTTGTTATATGTGAACATTGGATAGAATCTGAACTTTTTGTGATCAAACTGGGTATTAAAACAAACCAGACGAGATGACCATGGCTCCGGCGCAGTTTTCCCAGGTTTTCTGATCGCACGTAGCCCGATTGGGGGAGCCAAATAAATGTAATGACCCTGGGACTAGGTTTATGGTCACCTCGCAAAGTGTAAGAACAGTATAAAAAGTGTAATTAAACCTACAGTGTAAAAGAACTAAGAAGTTTAAAGTGAATGTTCTAACCAAGGTAACAGACAATAACCAAACAGACGTTAGTGGCAGCATATTGCCGAACATTTTCAACGTTAGTCAATTGCTGCCAGGGGGCATTGTAACGTCTAGAGAAACAGCATTGCTAAAAGTATTTCACGTAACTCTTTTCGTAAATGTGTTGTTACAAAGAGAATAAATAAACCAAAGAGCAACAATTTTACAATCCGCGAGAGAGTTGGACGTGAAAGCATCCAGTACGTTGCAAAGCCCTGGTAACCCTCTGTTACTGATAGCATTAGCCTTTTTATTTCCATTTTCACTGATCACGTACTATTTGAAATGGGAAACCGGTAATAATCAGACAAGTTTGCAACTTCTGTTTTATAATTTCGTTTGGAACTTGCATTGATACAGTAAACATTCTCACATAAGTCAGATTTCCTTCTACTGCCCTGACGGGAAACTTATCTACAAATCCAAAAGGTAGAGCCATTTCAAAGTTCGGTTAACACTTCTGTACAACACGTTCGTAAACTGGGATAGAACAAAGTTTTCAGTAAATCGTAAACTTGTTAGTACTGAGTTGTGTATCGTCTACTTGGTCTGTAGTAAGTCTGAGATTGGTGGGATCTAATTCTGAATGTCTGCAGCTGTTGGCCGTTTGTTGTCCTTTGAAAATGCTTCCTTGCGTATGCTTCCATTGCAGTTAGACGTTTCCTTCACACTACAGAAATAGTGATTGTACGTGTAAACAAGAGTTAACAATAACGAGAACGAATGGAAACGTTTACGAGTCGAGCACACTTTGTAACTGAACAATATCATTAAATAAACGACAGATACATGACCGAACGGTGCCGCTGCCGTATGTAGACCCGCTGTCCAGGGACGCACACGACCTGGTGCCCCAGATTCAATTTTTCCTGTACCTCTTCTTCTACGCTCCAGAATTCATAGTTGACTCTTTGAAGAATGGATATTGCGGAGAGATGATTTAGACACAGACTAGCGAAGTGTTTCGGAGCGAATTTTCACTCTACAGTGGAGTGTATTCTAATCAGAAAATTTGTGGAAGATTAAAACTCTCTGCGACGCAGGGACACGAAGCCGGGCGCACAAGGTATGCATGGGAACGTATCTGAGGTTTGGAAGGTAGGAGAAGTCGAGCTGTGAGCAGGATCGTGGGTAATGCCTTGGTAGCTCACACGATGGAGCATTTGCTTACCAAAGGCAAAGGTTGAGAGTTCGACTTGCAACTCAGCACATAATTTTAACCAGCCAGAAAATAATCTTTTACGTACTCTGCTCCACAGATAACGCGTTTCATTCAATATTTCTGAAGGTAGGAAAGTGGCAGAGATCTCTATACTGTTTCTTATCACTGTTACCTCAGGTGCGTTGACACGTGGGAACTGATGCGAGATCTGTCCGCCAAGCTCTGTTGAAAGAAGGATGTTAGATACTTGCTCCTGGGTCTTGCTTCGATGTAGTTTTAGACGTTCTGAACATGGTGGTGTTTCTGTGGTTCAGCACGCTGTTTCGAACAGTTCGGTAAGTCTGCTGCTCATTGCAGTCAAACGTTCAATTCATTCGCGATCAGCTCACAGTTCTTGGGTTTCAAATCTATATTTCCAATAATGTTCGTTCAAAGAAATATCTCCAGCCCCGTGTTTACCAGTTTCCTACAACAGCTCATCAGTCCTTAGCGAGCTGTTAGAAACCACGTTCTCTCTTCAATGGTGATATCCAGTTATAACTTCTCCATCTGGGACTAGAAATGTTTTACTATATCTCTCTATCTGTTTCGTAAAAGGTATGGAAAACATTTCGTAGCTTTCACTGTGGATGTTATTCGGTGATTAAGTGATTCGTGAACTTGTGCATCAGTTGTATTCGTGATCTGTACTGTCCATGTGCAGCTACTTTGTCTGTACTACTTTGTAACATTATAGCATTCAGTTTCTCAGCTTTTTGTACGCACATTTGGCGAACTAGAGAATTTTTCTTTGTCCTCTCGTCGCTTTCTTCATTCATAAAGCAGGAGGTGCCCTGTTGTCACCGAACCTCATTTTCCTGTGAAGATTGTTTTGAAACCAAAGCATGTATTCGCCGTGACGCAGATCCTGATGTACTGCTTGAACTAACAGTTTAATAGAGTTCAGCGCCACCACACATCACCGTTCAGTACATAGGAAGTGACATCTATAACAGATGGCAAGTACATTTGCCTGCACGAATCGAGCCGATAAGGCAATAATCGTGACACGCCTGGTCTTTGTTTAGGCAGCGAGTACACGTAATATTCAATGAGCGCTAGTTAGTAAAGGTGTACAGAAAACCACCCGCTTCCAACAGCGAAGTTTCTACGTGTCGTTACCTAAGTCTTAAAAGTGAGACGGTGTTGTCCAGGTTTCCGTACATAAAGACTGATAGAACATCGAGGGTGCAACTTGTTCAGACTTTATTTGAACTTGTACTAACGTTTTGCAAGACGTGGAAAGCTGTAAGAGCAAACTGTTCAAAAACAGTTCTGGACCACCGACAAGACAGGGATACCTTTTTTCTATTTTTAATCTTTTTCGAAATACTCTTTCGAACACAGGAGGTCGCTACCAACAGCCGCCTGTGTAGTACATGTACAGGGTGTACATAAAGTCCAGAAACACTTTCAATTACTTATTGCACAAGAACTAAACATTGTACTGTTGTCAGCATTTTGAAGAGAAACTCTGGAAGTTCTTTTTATAAAAATTCGATATGCGGACCATGAGTGACCCGGCAGACAACAATACGGTAACTGAATTCTTGCAATGCCCGTCCCAGCATGGCATCGTCGACTGTGGCAGTCGCTTCCCCTATTCGCTCCCGGAGCTCTGCTACATCACGTGGCAGTGGCAGTGCGTACACCGGATCTTTAACGTGTCCCCACAGAAAAAAAGTCACACGGAGTGAGATCTGATGATCGGGGAGGCCATTTCATAAAACAGCTGTCCCCTTCTCTAGCACGGCCGATCCGTCGATGCGGCAGCCCATCTTCAGGTACCCACGATGAAAATAGGGTGGAGTCGCATCCTGCTGAAAGATGAAAGGATAGTCCGATTGCATTCGACGTTTCAGCCATTGTTGCAACATGCCCAAGTAGGAATATCCAATGACAGTGCTTCGGCGAAGAAGAATGGCATATACGGTTTTCGACGAAACGAGACACAAAAAACATTCACCTTTGGGGAATCATGCTCAAATTCACTGCATTCGTGTGGATGCTTTGTAGCCCAAATTCGACAATTATGTCTGTTCACTTTCCCATTATTGTGAAAAATGGCTTCGTTGCTAAAAATTAAGCGATAACAATGCCATCCCCATCCTCGTTCAATTGTTGTAACTTCGAACAAAACTCAAAACGCTTATCCTTGTCGTCGTCATTGAGCTTCTACGCTCGCTCAAATTTGAATGGTTTCATACACTGCTTCTGTCGCAGGACTTTCCACACTGTCACTGGAGCCATTCCGGGTTCTCGGGATGCACGACGCACCGATTTCTTTGGACTCCTTATGAATGTCTCTCGTACGCGCTCACATTCACTTCACTCACACTGGGTTGTCCGCTTCTTTTTGCGAGCACAAACAACTCGTCGTTACGAATTTGTTGTGCCAGTGGCTGTCGGCAAATTACCCAACTACGCTGTGACGGTATACATGATAAAGGACTTTCAGGGTTTCTCTTCAAAATGACATATGTACGATATCTGTAGATTGTTTGGTTCTTGTGCAATAAATAATTGAAAATGTTCTCGAACTTTATGTACACCCTGTATATTAAACCTGTCTTCTCAGAGCAGAGCGCTCTGGGTCTCCAATCCTGAAGAGGGCAGTGCGCTTGTGTACGCAGTATTCAGTCTGCCAACATACCTCAGAGAGCCATTTCGAGCTTAGACTGTTCGGCTCTTTCTCAGTTCATGACAAACAGGGTTGCCAGCGTGGGAAGACTTCCAGCCTAGTTCGCGTACACCATAGCAACGCCGTTCGAGTATTCATCCCATGTTGGGACACACAAAACCTGCCTCGTAGCGGTCGCTTGTACTGAACAACACCAGCTGATGCCTGCTACCTAAGAAATATGGTCCACTGCAGTCCCGAGGGGACTGCAACAGATCCTTGTGCTGCCTTTTTGGAATCAATTACGAGGTTTCTTTCAACTTTCTTTCCGTCCACTGAAATGTAAGAGCGGGAACATGGACAGGTTAGGGCTCTATGGAGACTAATTCTACCTTAAGGAATGCTTATGGATTCCATTTATTTGAATTTAAAATAGGATTCCTCTTCTTATTTCTTCCTTGCATATCATTTCTGTTGTTAAATTAGCGCCATGTGGGAGACGTGATATCGACCCTGCTATTTGCTGATGTACTGAGGAGAGTCATCTTTTATTCCAGTTTCTTATTCTGTTTGTTAATCTTCTCTGTTTCCACTTCAACTTCTCAATGCCATAGTGAATTGTGCAGAAGCCGTGTAATGTTGTTGAGTTCCATTTAGTTATTCTCTTGCTCTTCAGTTTACAAGCATTCTTTTGTAATATTTGTGGTGTAGCGTTTTTAAAGGCTGGGAAATTTAGGGTAATGGTGCTACCTGTTAGTAGTTCGGTGGCTACGTCAGCCTGAGAATTAAGGGAACACAGTACGAGGTAGTTATATTAAAATGGAGCGGGCAGACAGAAGTGTAGAAGAGGAATGTGAGCATATAAAGAAGACCCTAGATAAAGCAGCAAAAGATCTTGGAGAATGTGAAAAGAAGAAGAAACGAGTGTCGTGGGATGTGGAAGTAACAGAGATGATTTGAAGGAGAAAAAAGAAGCTTATTTGGCGTTCTTGAGGATAAACCACTATCAAAATACAGATACATACTTCATTTGAAATAGAGAAGCGGAAGAGAAATGTCAAAGAGACCGACAAGGCATGGGAACAAAGACGTGAGTACGTAAAGAGGATGATTGGTTGCGTTCGTAGTGCTGAGGCATGCTTAACAATCAAGCCAAGGCCGACCGGAGTGGCCGAGTGGTTCTAGGCGCTTCAGTCTGGAGCCGAGCGATCGCTACGGTCGCAGGTTCGAATCCTGCCCCGGGCATGGATGTGCGTGATGTCCTTAGGTTAGTTAGGTTTAAGTAGTTCTAAGTTCTAGGGGACTGATGACCACAGATGTTAAGTCCCATAGTGCTCAGAACCATTTGAACCATTTGAGCCAATCGAGCCTAAGCGAGTGTCAGCTAGTGACTAGTTACATCATAACGATATTAATCAAGATCAATAGAAAAGAATTTCCAGGATTTTCAGAAAAATCTCTCTGAATTTTCACGTAAATGTGAAGTACGGTTCCAACAAGAGCGGTTATGAGCTTTAGATATTAAAGTTTTTCAACATTTTGTGAGGGGCGGTAAGAAGAAGAAGGCACCAGGATATGGATCAATACATCCAGTTTCTGATAAAGTTTGGATCACCGAAATTCTTGGACATGCTAAGGAAGATATTTGCAATATTACAAAATGGAGAAGATGTTCGTCTGAAATGGGCAGGTTGTTATGTAACACAGGCGCATAAAAATGGGTCACGCAATGAACCAAATATTCATAGGGGATTGATAGTGGTCCCTTTCTTTGGAAGACTGCACTCAAATCTTAAAATGTGATGGAGAAAGAAATAAGTACAAGGAGCAAACAACAGCAAGCATTGTTCCAGACAGGAAAGTCGTCAGTGGACAACACTTTCACAGTGAGTCTAATATGGGAAAAACGCACAATGGTTCGACTGGAGAGTCACGCGGCATTGGCTGACTCTTGGAGCAGAGAATGCTAAAGGCTGTTATGAAATTACAGGAAAATAACAGCGAGAGTAAGGACTGCAAATAGGTACTAGAGGAATTTGGGATGAGGAAGGATCTTCGGCAACGATATGTACTGTCATCGACCCTCTTTAAGCTGTACCTAGAAGTAGTCCTGCAGACCTGGCACAGAAAATGCCAGCTTATGTGAATGAGAACAGCAAGATATTTAGTATGTATTTTGCAAATGTCCAGATTGTTTTAGCGGAAGATGAAGGTGGTCTGTGCTGTATGAAAAGAAAGGTTAAAGAGTAAAACAAGAGGACCACGAAGAAGTGGGGGTACTTGACTGTTGGAAAAGAAAAATTCAATAATTTGGAGGTAGATGGAGAATTAATTGTAGATGTGGATAGGACAAAATACCTTGTGGTATTGATAAACAAGGCACAAGTAATAAGGAAGTTAGTAATAAGATTAATAAAGGATGAACTGTAACATGGGCAATGAATTCTGTTCTGTGGAACAAAAAGATAAAAAGAATAACAAAGAAATAATGTATAAGACTATAATCCAGATTCCAGTTTTGGATGTAGCAGGAGTCCGGGACATTTGAAAAACAGGTAATTAGAATAAACTGCTTGCTGCTGACGCGTATTACTTAAGACGAAGTTCAAGAGGTACTAGGATGGACAGGATGAAAAATGACGTAATCCGACAAAGGATGAAAATGAATAGGTATATCTCCGACTACATCCAAGAAAACCTTTGACCAATGTTGTTGTTGTGGTCTTCAGTCCTGAGACTGGTTTGATGCAGCTCTCCATGCTACTCTATCCTGTGCAAGCTTTTTCATCTCCCAGTACCTACTGCAACCTACATACTTTTGAATCTGCTTAGTGTATTCATCTCTTGGTCTCCCTCTACGATTTTCACCCTCCACGCTGCCCTCCAATACTAAATTGGTGATCCCTTGATGCCTCAGAACATGTCCTACCAACCGATCCCTTCTTCTGGTCAAGTTGTGCCACAAACTTCTCTTCTCCCCAATCCTATTCAATACTTCCTCATTAGTTATGTGATCTACCCATCTAATCTTCAGCATTCTTCTGTAGCACCACATTTCGAAAGCTTCTATTCTCTTCTTGTCCAAACTATTTACCGTCCATGTTTCACTTCCATACACGGCTACACTCCATACGAATACTTTCAGAAATGACTTCCTGACACTTAAATCAATACTGGATGTTAACAAATTTCTCTTCTTCAGAAACGCTTTCCTTGCCATTGCCAGCCTACATTTTATATCCTCTCTACTTCGACCATCATCAGTTATTTTGCTCCCCAAATAGCAAAACTCCTTTACTACTTTAAGTGCCTCATTTCCTAATCTAATTCCCTCAGCATCACCAGACTTAATTAGACTACATTCCATTATCCTTGTTTTGCTTTTGTTGATGTTCATCTTATATCCTCCTTTCAAGACACTGTCCATTCCATTCAACTGCTCTTCCAAGTCCTTTGCTGTCTCTGACAGAATTACAATGTCATCGGCGAACCTCAAAGTTTTTATTTCTTCTCCATGAATTTTAATACCTACTCCGAATTTTTCTTTTGTTTCCTTTACTGCTTGCTCAATATACAGATTGAACAACATCGGGGAGAGGCTACAACCCTGTCTTGCTCCCTTCCCAACCACTGCTTCCCTTTCATGTCCCTCGACTCTTATAACTGCCATCTGGTTTCTGTACAAATTGTAAATAGCCTTTCGCTCCCTGTATTTTACCCCTGCCACCTTAAGAATTTGAAAGAGAGTATTCCAGTCAACATTGTCAAAAGCTTTCTCTAAGTCTACAAATGCTAGAAATGTAGGTTTGCCTTTCCTTAATCTTTCTTCTAAGATAAGTCGTAAGGTCAGTATTGCCTCACGTGTTCCAGTGTTTCTACGGAATCCAAACTGATCTTCCCCGAGGTTGGCTTCTACTAGTTTTTCCATTCGTCTGTAAAGAATTCGTGTTAGTATTTTGCAGCTGTGACTTATTAAGCTGATAGTTCGGTAATTTTCACATCTGTCAACACCTGCTTTCTTTGGGATTGGAATTATTATATTCTTCTTGAAGTCCGAGGGTATTTCGCCTGTTTCATACATCTTGCTCACCAGATGGTAGAGTTTTGTCAGGACTGGCTCTCCCACGGCCGTCAGTAGTTCCAATGGAATATTGTCTACTCCGGGGGCCTTGTTTCGACTCAGGTCTTTCAGTGCTCTGTCAAACTCTTCACGCAGTATCATATCTCCCATTTCATCTTCATCTACATCCTCTTCCATTTCCATAATACTGTCCTCAAGTACATCGCCCTTGTATAGACCCTCTATATACTCCTTCCACCTTTCTGCTTTCCCTTCTTTGTTTAGAACTGGGTTTCCATCTGAGTTCTTGATATTCATACAAGTCGTTCTCTTATCTCCAAAGGTCTCTTTAATTTTCCTGTAGGCGGTATCTATCTTACCCCTAGTGAGATAGGCCTCTACATCCTTACATTTGTCCTCTAGCCATCCCTGCTTAGCCATTTTGCACTTCCTGTCAATCTCATTTTTGAGACGTTTGTATTCCTTTTTGCCTGTTTCACTTACTGCATTTTTGTATTTTCTCCTTTCATCAATTAAATTCAATATTTCTTCTGTTACCCAAGGATTTCTACTAGCCCTCGTCTTTTTACCTACTTGATCCTCTGCTGCCTTTACTACTTCATCCCTCAAAGCTACCCATTCTTCTTCTACTGTATTTATTTCCCCCATTCCTGTCAATTGCTCCCTTATGCTCTCCCTGAATCTCTGTACAACCTCTGGTTCTTTTAGTTTATCCTGGTCCCATCTCCTTAAATTCCCACCTTTTTGCAGTTTCTTCAGTTTTAATCTACAGGTCATAACCAATAGATTGTGGTCAGAGTCCACATCTGCCCCTGGAAATGTCTTACAATTCAAAACCTGGTTCCTAAATCTCTGTCTAACCATTATATAACCTATCTGATACCTTTTAGTATCTCCAGGGTTCTTCCATGTATACAACCTTCTTTCAAGATTCTTAAACCAAGTGTTAGTTATGATTATGTTGTGCTCTGTGCAAAATTCTACCAGGCGGCTTCCTCTTTCATTTCTGTCCCCCAATCCATATTCACCTACTATGTTTCCTTCTCTCCCTTTTCCTACACTCGAATTCCAGTCACCCATGACTATTAAATTTTCGTCTCCCTTCACAATCTGAATAATTTCTTTTATTTCATCATACATTTCTTCAATTTCTTCGTCATCTGCAGAGCTAGTTGGCATATAAACTTGTACTACTGTAGTAGGTGTGGGCTTCGTATCTATCTTGGCCACAATAATGCGTTCACTATGCTGTTTGTAGTAGCTTACCCGCATTCCTATTTTCCTATTCATTATTAAACCTACTCCTGCATTACCCCTATTTGATTTTGTGTTTATAACCCTGTATTCGCCTGACCAAAAGTCTTGTTCCTCCTGCCACCGAACTTCACTAATTCCCACTATATCTAACTTCAACCTATCCATTTCCCTTTTTAAATTTTCTAACCTACCTGCCCGATTAAGGGATCTGACATTCCACGCTCCGATCTGTAGAACGCCAGTTTTCTTTTTCCTGATAACGACATCCTCTTGAGTAGTCCCCGCCCGGAGATCCGAATGGGGGACTATTTTACCTCCGGAATATTTTACCCAAGAGGACGCCATCATCATGTAATCATACAGTAAAGCTGCATGCCCTCGGGAAAAATTACGGCTGTAGTTTCCCCTTGCTTTCAGCCGTTCGCAGTACCAGCACAGCAAGGCCGTTTTGGTTATTGTTACAAGGCCAGATCAGTCAATCATCCAGACTGTTGCCCTTGCAACTACTGAAAAGGCTGCTGCCCCTCTTCAGGAACCACACGTTTGTCTGGCCTCTCAACAGATACCCCTCCGTTGTGGTTGCACCTACGGTACGGCTATCTGTATCGCTGAGGCATGCAAGCCTCCCCACCAACGGCAAGGTCCATGGTTCATGGGGGGGTTGACCAATGTAAGTTCTGAATATTTCGCTTGACCTATTGCAGCTAGTCTGCCCGCTAAAGTTGGCAGGCTGGGCTGACCCATGCAGAAGGAAACCGTCTCCATATGGTCAGTATAGTCCTAGACGTCTACTATGAATAACAGTACAAAATCCCCAATGTTATACTGCACGAAGAATGTGGGCATGGGGAACATCTACACAGAATGGAACGAGACTAATGGCATCACTGTCTCTTTACTGTAGAGTGCAGGATTCTTCTGAGGCTTGATGATCGTCTTAGAAGAACGTGGTGCGCTAAGCTATCAATATACGACTCAGACAAGTAGTACCAAAGCTTCTGCATGGACTTGTGTCAAATGGTTCAAATGGCTCTAAGCACTATGGGACTTAACATCGGAGGTCATCAGTCCCCTAGAACTTAGAACTACTTAAACCTAACTAACCTAAGGACATCACACACATCCATGCCCGAGGTAGGATTCGAACCTGCGACCGTATCTGTCTCGCGGTTCCAGACTGAAGCGCCTAGAACCGCTCGGCCACACCGGCCGGCGGAGTTGTGTCAGTTATGTAGTGTACAGGAATCACATATGGATGTCGGACGCCTGCCGACACTTACGAGGATAAGCTGATGGTCTATCATCACTATCGAGGGAAATTTGAGAGCCTGACATCACCACTGAAGGTAATTTTAGGACTGTGCAGTGTCGGGATACGCTCATCCATTCTCTTGTTTAGCTCTTTATCAACATTTTGGAGATGCACTAGCACACCGCACTGACTAACTTCTGTGCCTTCGTGTGGTAGCCCTGCTGTTTGACAAAGAAACCGACTCTTACGTTGCGGAATGGCTCATTCACTTTTTATAAGCAGACATATTAGTCCTGTGTTGCTGCGCTGCGATTCTAGCTGTAGTAAAATTGGAATGAAGTATAAAGTACTGCTACGAAATACTAGGGGCCAGTCTGTAGAATTTATCTACCTCATTTTTTAAAATTTTCGTCTTAACTTTAGCCGGTCGGAGTGGCCGTGCGGTTCTGGGCGCTACAGTGTGGAACCACGTGACCACTACGGTCGCAGGTTCGAATCCTGCCTCGGGCATGGATGTGTGATGTCCTTAGGTTAGTCAGGTTTAAGTAGTTCTAAGTTCTAGGGGACTGATGACCTTAGAAGTTAAGTCCCATAGTGCCCAGAACCATTTGAACCATTTGTACGTATGTTTACATAAACGGTAGGGGATGACAGAGCTTATACGAGGTGCATTCAAGTTCTAAGGCCTCTGACTTTTTTTCTAATTAACTACTCACCCGAAATCGATGAAACTGGCGTTACTTCTCGACGTAATCGCCCTGCAGACGTACACATTTTTCACAGCGCTGACGCCATGATTCCACGGCAGCGGCGAAGGCTACTTTAGGAGTCTGTTTTGACCACTGGAAAATCGCTGAGGCAATAGCTGCACGGCTGGTGAATGTGCGGCCACGGAGAGTGTCTTTCATTGTTGGAAAAAGCTAAAAGTCACTAGGAGCCAGGACAGGTGAATAGGGAGCATGGGGAATCACTTCAAAGTTGTTATCACGGAGAAACTGTTGCGTAACGTTAGCCCGATGTGCGGGTGCGTTGTCTTGGTGAAACAGCACACGCGCAGCCCTTCCCGGACGTTTTTGTTGCAGTGCAGGAATGAATTTGTTCTTCAAAATATTTTCGTAGGATGCACCTGTTACCGTAGTGCCCTTTGGAACGCAATGGGTAAGGATTACGCCCTCACTGTCCCAGAACATGGACACCATCCTTTTTTCAGCACTGGCGGTTACCCGAAATTTTTTTGGTGGCAGTGAATCTGTGTGCTTCCATTGAGCTGACTGGCGCTTTGTTTCTGGATTGCATCCACGTCTCATCCATTGTCACAACCGACGAAAAGAAAGTCCCATTCATGCTGTCGTTGTGCGTGAACATTGCTTGGCAACATGCCATGTGGTCGTCCGTCAGCATTCGTGGCACCCACCTGGATGACACTTTTCGCATTTTCAGGTCGTCATGCAGGATTGTGTGCACAGAACCCACAGAAATGCCAACTCTGGAGGCGATCTGTTCAAAAGTTATTCGGCGATCCCCCAAAACAATTCTCTCCACTTTCTCGATCATGTCGTCAGACCGGCTTGTGCGAGCCCGAGGTTATTTCGGTTTGTTGTCACACGATGTTCTGCCTTCATTAAACTGTCGCACCCAGGAATGCGCTCTCAACACATCCATAACTCCATCACCACATGTCTCCTTCAACTGTCGATGAATTTCAATTGGTTTCACACCACGCAAATTCAGAAAACGAATGATTGCACGCTGTTCAAGTAAGGAAAACGTCGCCATTTTAAGTATTTAAAACAGTTCTCATTCTCGCCGCTGGCGGTAAAATTCCATCTGTCGTACGGTGCTGCTATCTCTGGGACGTATTGACAATGAACGCGGCCTCATTTTAAAACAATGCGCATGTTTCTATCTCTTTCCAGTCCGGAGAAAAAAAATTAGAGGCCTTAGAACTTGAATGCACCTCGTACATTAATGGAAAAACAAGTAACCTTACTGACACAAGTGAGCGACGCAGGGGATGCATAATCGCTGAGGGAACTGTAATGTATGCAACGAATAACTACGTATGTTAGGTGCAGAATGCATTCAACTAGTCAGAGGACTGAAGACTACTGTTAATCACGAAACAGAGCGAACCGACTTACGCATCGTGGCCTGAAGGTGTGCTGTACTTGCTACTGTCGTGTACCCGTTTGAGTTGCTGTTCGCTGCCGTTGGAAGACTCCTCGCACGCACTGGATTTACATCTACATCTACGTCTGGGACTATATCTAAATGTGCATCTAAATGTACATCATAATTCGCAAGCCAACATATGATGCATGGCTTAGGATACCTTATACCACTACCAGACGTCCACTTTCCGGTCCTACGCCCAACTGGAGCGAGGGAAAAACGAACCTCTGTATGCTTCGTACGATTCCTGATTTCTTTTAATCTTCTCTACGCGATCGTTAAGCGAGATTTACGAGCGAGGCAGCAGGATCGTTGTGCCGTCTGCCGCAAATGTCGGATCTCTAAACTTAGTGTTTCGCAAAACGAACGCTTTTTTCCCTCCAGTCACACCCGTTTGACAGTACGAATCATCTCCATTAAGACTCGCGTGTTGACAGAGTCTAGGAGCACGCCTCTTAATTGGTTCCTTCAATGTTCCCAGGGGTGAATAACAAATGTTCGAGTAAAATTCAAATTTGCATCGCACAAATATTCTGTACGCTATTTCCTTTATTGATGAGCTTCACTTTCTTAGCTTTCTCCAACAAACCGAAGTTGTTCGTACGCCTTCCCTACAACCAATCTTAGGTGCTCGTCCTACTTGATGTCGCTTTGCAACATAATGTGTAGATGTTCAATCGACGTGACTGTGTCAGGCAGTACACCACTCGTACCGTCTCCCTGTAGTTGTTAACCACACGAAGTACACCGAAGCATGGGAGAGGCCTGAACAGCGATGTGTAAGCACCTTGTGAGAGCAATGACAAGGAAAATGCGAGGTAAATACCATGTATGGAGTGTAGCAAATGCTGCTAAACGTTATCCAGCAACGACTGTAATTTCACGCATTCCTATAGACTCCACCAGTTCCTTTACTTAGCTCTTTTCCTTGTGATACACTATGTGATCAAAAGTATCCGGACACCTGGCTGAAAAGGATTTGCAAGTTCATGGCGCCCTCTATCGGTAATGCTGGATTTCAGTATGGTGTTGGCCCACCCTTAACCTTGATGACAGCTTCCACTCTCGCATGCATACGTTCAATCAGGTGCTGGAAGGATTCTAGGGGGATGGCAGCCCATTCTTGACGGAGTGCTGCACTGACTAAAGGGATCGATGTCGGTCGATGAGGCCTGGCACGGCGTTCCAAAACATCCCGAAGGTGCTCTATAGGATTCAGGTCAGGACTCTGTGCAGGCCAGTCCATTACAGGGATGTTGTTGTCGTGTAACCACTCCGCCACAGTCCGTGCATCATGAACAGGTGATCGATCGTGTTGAAAGATGCAATCGCTATCCCAGAAATGCTCTTCAACAGTGGGAACGAAGAAGGTGCTTAGAACGTCAATGTAGGCCTGTGCTGTGATAGTGACACGCAAAACAACAAGGGGTGCAAGCCCCCTTCATGAAAAACACGACCACACAATAAGACCACAGCCTTCGAATTTAACTGTTGGCGCTACACACGGTGGCAGGTGACGTCCATCAGGCATTCGCCATACCCGCACCCCGCCATCGGATCGGCACACTGAGTACCGTGATTCGTCACTCCACACAACGTTTTTCCACTGTTCACTCGTCCAATATTTACGCTCTTTATACCAAGCGAGGCTTCGTTTGGCATTTACCAGAGTGATGTGTGGCTTATGAGCAGCCGCTCGACTATGAAATCCAAGTTTTCTCACCTCCCGCCTATCTGTCATAGTACTTGCAGTGGATCCTGATGCAGTTTGGAGCTCCTCTGTGATAGGCAAGACAGATGCCTGCATATTACACATTAAGATCCTCTTCAACTATTGGTGGTCTCTGTCAGTCAACAGATGAGGTCGGCCTGTACGCTTTTGTGCTGTACGTGTCCCTTCACGTTTCCACTTCACTATCACATCAGAAACAGTGAGTAAAGGTATCAATGTCGGTCGATGAGGCCTGGCACGAAGTAAGCTCATTGTAAGATCTGATGGCCAGCAATAAAGCAGAGTACAGGTAGAAAGCAGATGAGACAGCTGAGAGTTTTTGCGATTTTCGTGGAACAGGGCGTGGCGCTCAGGCATGCAGACTCTGCTACAAAACATATTTGTAAAGGCACGAGACTTTTAGCGAGTTTATGGCCATTCTTTAGAAAGTTAGAGATGGACGCAACAAGCGAGATAACAATCTTTTTATGGTGGGCTGTGGTTCCATCCTATTCATGCTTTTAGCAAAGAGATGGCATCAAAGCGTGGGAAGGAGGGAGCGAACCTGAGTCTTTTTTCCTTTTCTCCCAATTAATTTTTAAAGTTGCTGTTTGGTCAAATCTGTGTGTGTGCAGAGCAGGGGGCAGTCTCCCAGCTTCGAATGCCGAGCTCCAGCTCGTCCTTGGCTTGTGCTACAGTGGGTGTAGACTAAGACCGCGTAATTGGATATTTTCGGGCGTGCGCCGTTAATAACAGATTGCCGCTGTCCGTGACTGCACTCGGCGAGCGCGACGTGCTGTGCCGCCCTCACCTGCATAAGGGTAAAATAGTCACTGTCACAGCGTGGGGCTCCAATATATGCTTCTCAGCACCCCTCTTCTTTGTGCAAGAGTAGAGTACAGATGCTTGATAGTAGCATACCTTTTGGGCCATACCACAGATTCACATTTATGAAGTCAGATAAAGCAATTGGTTCTGGTTGGTGTGGTGCCTTGATCCCCAGCTGATCAGTTTGTTAACCATAGATTGCATATTATTGAAAAAGATTGTCAGATAAAATGTTAGTGTGGCATTTCTTTAGCAATCTTTTGTCATGTGATACTAGGACAGAATAAATCAGTTGTTATTTAGACCACAACTCCTCCCAGTGTTGTGAATTACACTACCTTTGCTATTTTATTAAAGTCATGGCTGCAATTGAAAGAGCCCAGAAGCTCGCATATCATATAGTAAAAATAATAAATAGCATTGTCAGTGTACTGGTGACATTAGCTTTGAATGTCGTGTAAGAGGTCATGGTCTCCTGACCTTCATTGCTTGCGTATTCCGCCCTCACACATTCATATTCCACACATCAAGACGCTTCATTCGAACCCAAACTTGCTAAGATAAAGTCAATGTTGTATGAATTCATGTAAACGATATGCAAATAACTAGTAAATCGCCAATGCACACCGAGATTGCAATACTCGAGGCTGGCGTACACACATACATTCAAGACACGACGGTCACAGGAGCTTTTAGTTCGGGAGACGCAAACCGCACGCCAGGGGGCTGCTCCCTTCAGAGGATGACCCAGCCTATCTATGTCGGCCGGTGACTGCCCATAGAGCAGACAGCGTCTGCCCGAGTGAAAGGAGGAACGACCCATGCTCGGCTTAAAAGCAAATTCCGCTAAATTGTGTAGGAGTGCCCAGTCTATGCATTCTTTACAAATAAAGCAATCAGTTTCAGAGGTTTTCGCAGGGAGACAGCAAACGCCAAACGCTGACGCTACAGATTTCCGGATTGGTCCCCTTAAATGAAACGTCATTCTCCCGTTTTAGAAGAGCGATGCTGATTGGCAGACGATATTTCTGACGCCTTGAGCTGAAGGAGTAATGGAAGAGACCGAAAGATATACCCCTTCACGTCTGGCATGGAGAGGGGCCATTCTGTTGTCGCTCTTGGAGCGAGAACATGTAACGAGAGCGTGCGCGCTCGTACGTGTACTCGAAAGAGCGAGGAACAAGTCTCTCCTCAGTACTTCACTGGGAGAGCACCTCTGTTGAGAGCAAATCGGTGTGTGACTCTATATTGAGTCCTTGCGATTAAGCGTTTTTCACTGTGTTGGCCACCACACTTATTGTGTGGTGTGAACGGACAGAGTTATAGTTAAACGCCTGCGAGCGAATTTTTGAGTGGCATCGCAGTGGACTGGTTATCTGACGGGTGTACCATGCCAATAGTTAGACTAGGGACGAATAGGAGTCATTGACTTCATCAAGGCGTAGGGAGAGTTTTATTGGCGAAGGTCTATCCAGATAGAACGAGAGTTATCCTATTTGTCAGCAGCGAGCAGCGCAGACAGCAGTCATCGCAGGTTACGGTATTGTGCGCTACAGCTCTTGCGAGCCCCATATTTCCTCCACAACAGTTCACTTCACTGCATTTCATACGCGACAGCCTCGACCATACCTAGCAACATTCTAACGGATAATTAATCATGTTGAGTAGGTGCGGCTCTCAACCATTCTGCCAAGTCAATAACAATCCTAAACTTTGTATAGAAATTTCATTAGCGAATCCTATCCTTGAGAGGTAACTTCACATTCCGAAAAGAACCCGGAAATAACTTGTTCAGTTCATAACTAAAGGTGCCATTGTGATTATTCAGAATTTTAGCAAAATAAATGATAATTTTCGTTAGTTTCATGTTTTTCTGACACTAACTAGCACTACTCCAGCACCCAAGTATCCCACTAGTTACGTAAGAAATTATGTGAATTTTTGTGTCATTTCCTTACAGCGGACGACTCCAGAAGATATTTATTGCTGAAAGTTTTTCAGGCATTTCTCTTTAGAACTTTAGGGACGTCTGTCTGACGTTCGTAGTAGTGTGGTGGAAATTGCATCTTGCAGGAGCCACAGGGTAAAGGGTGCATCTGAGATTAATCCGTTGCAAAGAACAACAGAATAGCACCCACACGCTCACAGTTGAAGCATACACAGATACTGCAGATTTACACATCAGTCAGTTTTTTCAGTATGAAATTAATTCGACAGATCACGAGCCCTGGCCACTACGGGAGTCTGCAAATGTTATTCAGTTGGTAAAAACATCCGGAGAGGGGATGCTTGCATCTCATTGGCAGCTTTGTAATCGTTCGTGGCAGCGCCCTTGTGCCTTGGTGGCGGCTGTAGGAAATGCGGCGGCGTAACTGGCGGCTCGTGTATTTGGTAGTGCGGCCTACCGGATAGCGGCCGATACTGCACGAACCACTGTTTCAATCTGCCACAGAGGTGAGCAGTGGCGGCTGTTGTGTAAGAACACAAGAGCACGTGAACACCCTGAGCTTTGACAACTTGCGGATTTATTGTTTATTTTTCTCTGCATGCTGTTAAACGTAACGTATATGCGGTAATCCGAAATACACGGCACTAAATCTGGGGTGCTATGCTACACTGTTGCTCTAGACTCTGTGAAACTTGGCACCTAGGTCGGGAGGACACATTCACTTGTGCACGTTTTAAGGAACGTCTGCCCATGTGCAACTTTCTTTCTTTCTTTTGCTTGTGCCTTTTCACGCGGATACATAGGGTCAGCATATTTAAACGGATGTGGCAATGTTTGTTGAAGGGGTGGCCGGATGCCCTTCCTGACGCCACCCTGTACCCCCCGGGAAGGAATTAGTGTACCCCAACTGTCTGTGACTAGCGTAATCCGTGGAAGAGTGCGAAAGTGTTCAGATGTCTGCGAGCCGTGTAACTGAGGCGGAACATGGGGACCAGCCCGGTATTCACCTATGGGATGTGGAAAACCGCCTAAAAACCACATCCAGGCTGGCCGGCACACCGGCTCTTCGTCGTTAATCCGCCGGGCGGATTAGATCCGGGGCCGGTGCGCCTACCCGAGTCCAGGAAGCAGCGCGTTAGCGCGCTCAGCTAACCTGGCGGGTGTCTGCACATGTGCAACTAGCGTGACGGATGTGCCTAATAGGCCAAATACAGGGTGTCCCACAATAATGTATACACTCTTAGAAACACGATATCTCTTTAATTAAAGGAGATAGAAATACAATTTTAATGGGTAATAATTTAGAAGGCAGTGAAAAATATAACAATGCTTTGTTTTGTTTCAGGATTGTCAGCAAACATGGTGTAATGGTTTGACCAACGGAATTGGGTCCTAAAGTGTTACTGGAAAACGGAGAATGGGAGTGCGATACGCCAGCGTTTGACTGTTGAATTTGGAACACCACCACCGACAAGAGCAACAATTACAAGAATCAGAGATAAGTCTGAAGTCTAACGAACGTTGCACGATATGAAGAAGGGACATTGCGGACGATAGAGAAATTCAACAGACAATGAGAGTGTTCCCAGAATGAGATTTTCACTCTGCAGCGGGGTGTGCGCTGATATGAAACTTCCTGGCAGATTAAAACTGTGTGCCGGACCGCGACTAGAACTCGGGACCTTTCGCGGGCAAGTGCTCTGCCATCTGAGCTACTCAAGCATGACTCCTGCCCCGTCCTCACAGGTTCGCAGGAGAGCTTCTGTAGGGTTTGGAAGCTAGGAGGCGAGGTACTGGCAGAAGTAAAGCTGTGAGGACGGGGCAAGAGTCTTGATTGGGTAGCTCAGTCGGTAGAGCACTTGCCCGCGAAAGGCAAAGGTCCCGAATTCGAGTCTCGGTCTGGCACACAGTTTTAATCTGCCAGGAAGTTTCAGTGGGCGTGTTGATGCAGTAATCCAGGCATACACACGATCCCCAAGGAAATATGTGAAGCAATGCTCTCGTGAGACCGGGATCTGCAGCAGCAGTGTTCATAGAATTTTGCGGTTTCAGAACTTTAAGCCTTACAGTCCAAGACTTCTCCATCTCTTAACGATGATGATCCTGATAGGCGTAGTGAATTTTGTGAGTGGTTCATTAACAGATTTGAAGAGGTGCAACGTTTCCAAGGTAGAATTCTTTGGTCAGATGAAGCGACGTTTAAACTTGATGGAACAACTAACCACCATAATTGCGTGTTTTGGGCCAGGGAGAATCCAAACGTAATCGAGCAAAGGCGTGATTGTCTGGTCAGGTCTGTCTTCTAGAGGGCTAATCGGGCCATCCTTCACCATCACAGGTGACTCGCACTTGGGAATGTTGGAAACGATGACTCCTGTTCTTAGCGTTGTGTTTGGAAACGAAGATTATTACTTTCAACAGGATGGGGCGCTATCCCACTTTGACCTGGATGTAAGGGTATTTCTCAGCCGTACGTTCCCTGCCAGATGGATAGGACGAAGAAGGAGTGTGGAGTACAGCGCTCGATCTCCAGATTTAACTCCTCTAGACTTCTTTCTGTGGGCTACTCTAAGAACACAGTTTCCGCTGCGATACCTCACACACTGGATGATGTTAGAGAGCAAATTGAGCAAGCCTGTGAGGCTATTCCGTTGTAAATAATGAAATTGGCATGTCGCTCAGTCGTAAGTCGTTGTCGACGGCGTATTTCTATGGACGGCCACCAGTCTGAAAATTTACCACGCTAAGTCGGACCATGAGACACCTAATACCACTAAAATTGTATTCTAACCCCTTTCATTAATGAGATGTTCAGTTTCAAAGGATGTATGCATTATTTTGGGACACCTTGCACATGCGGATTTGATAAAAATTGTGCACGGTTTACTGCGTGCACTGCTAGCTCTTACAACTCAACTACAAGTTTACGTCAATGCCACCAGGTGGTAGCACCGACTTTTATCATCCGTAGCACACTCCACAGATATGCCAGTTCACTTCCTGTAATAGTAAAATGAGATCGGACATCAGCATATGTTATAATTATACCGAAAGAAAAACGTATTTTGTGGGATTCTGAATGATATATAGTACATTAAGTTTTGGATTTTATCATACGATAATCCATTTGAGGCGCTGAGAACCGTAAAGCACATAATCGCTGATTGTGAGACCAGCATTTATTCATGCTTCCGACTTCTGTTGATATTATCGTGTGTCAGGTTTATCTGTACTGTAGGCCCACATTATACATATATCTGAACATTCACATAAAGCCATCTCATTTGTTTCTCTGATATTCACTTAAATTTGAGGGGGGGGGGGGGGGGGGGGATCGAGAACGGTGTGCTTCTGGCCCTTATGGCTGTCAGCACCTCATTCGTGTTCTATTCAAGTGACATAGTACTACTTAAAATAATAATTTCCGCAAACGGCAGTTTGTATTTGGAGGTGGTTGTTTGCTGAGCAGGAAACGTCTTTCCTGTGCAATGTCAAAATGAACTCCTTTGAATCTGTATTAAGCGCTAACAGAAAAGAAAATAACCAAGAAAACGCGAAGGAAGTAGGGCCTATCAGACCAGATCCATTGTCTGAGAAAGTGACAAAATCAGATAAGGGTGACTACAAGCGGACTTTTGACAAACAAGACAATAATTGTAAGTTGTTGTGTGGGTGCCACGTAAGAATGCCTGATTTTCAGCATGTAAGTTTATTCGTTAACTAATACGTGAATTAGGGATCTTGTACATTACTCTGAAAAAATAAAAAATGAGGAAAACTCCCATTTACACAAAAATGCGAAATATGGAATAGCGAAAGGTTAAACATTATTTCGTTCTTGCCATAAACTGTTCTTAATTATGTACAAAATAACAAAATTCCACAAAAAATATTTATTTTTATTTTTGAGATATCTTATGCATTTTGTTAGTATTATTGTTATTATTATTACTATTACTGACAGCGGCTGAAGTTGTATAAATATGTTGATACGCATAACTGTTATACAGTTGCGTTGTTTTGGGGAGAGAGACCAAACAGCGAGGTCATCGGTCTCATCGGATTAAGGAAGGACGGGGAAGGAAGTCGGACGTGCCCTTTCAGAGGAACCATCTAGGCATTTGCCTGGAGCGATTTATGGAAATCAAGGAAAACCTGAATCACGATGGCCGGATGCAGGATTGAACCGTCGTCCTTCCGAGTGAGAGTCCAGTGTGCTAGCCACTGCGCCACCTCGCTCAGTAACTGTTATACAGCAGATGCTATTAATTTCGCGTTCTCATATTTATCTGAATACAAAAATTAAACCCTGAATTTATACCTACGAACCGCCACTGGAAGTGAAACAACGTGGAATGACGTACGTGTACCAGACACCCAAGCCAGCTCTATTAGATGCCGAGGCACTTCAGATACATTGATGCTGCCAAAGATGGAAGCTTTGCGTAGAAAATCTCGCATTCTGAACACACCCAAATCAGCAACAAATTTGATCCTGATTTCTTCCTACTTTATTATATACCCACAATAATTAAGCTTTCGTTATTATTCGTGGTGTTGAAATTTTAAACCTTGTAATACCAACACATTTCCCATAGCACTGAAGTGGGGGGCGAGGGGGGGATTTATGTGCACTCTAAAAATGATTTAAGAGAACAAATTCGTTAACTGTTGTCAATTTATATTAACAACATGCTTCTAGAGGAGACACTGATGAGTAAGTAGTGTCCAGAACCTGAAAATATCTCTTAGCACATTTTTAGCAATATAATTGCACTTTCAATAAAGGTGGGTTGGGGCTGCTGTATGAAAATGGCAAAAAATAAAAATAATGTAAGTTTCATTCATTTTTGGTGACGTTTACCTGCAAAATATTTTTTAAAGAAATAATGTTGTTTATGCAAGGACCTGAACTTGAAAATAGTGAATATGACAGCTATAGGTAAAGCTTAAATTTTTAACCGAAAAATTTTCAACGTTTGTGGAATCTTATAGAAAAAATCATTAAACAGTACTGAAAGTGACACCTTCCCGTCTCCTCTATATCTCTTTTGTTATGCAACCTTCCCTTCTACAATAACCTAAGAAACCTTCCCTTAGGATTTCTATCTCTTGCTTAATAATAACAAATGAAATCTTCCCTTTGAAATTAATTCTCTTTCTCAATAATAATAAGGGCAATCTTCGCATACAAATTTAAATGCTGCTTATTAAAAGTTATTTGCTGATTATTTCGACGAAACATAGAATGTGTCGTCGTCGTGGCCCTCAGTCGCTATCTGCAATAACCCAAAACTGTTCCTTACCTATTTTACTGTTACTGGATCGCCATCTGACTGCTACATCGAACTGCGACATGAATATACTTACTCTGTTTTACAATACTCTATTAGCTGCTGGTGGGCTGTCATAATAAGTGGCTGTATTTATTACCAAAGCTGACGTTATTCTTCAATAGCAAAGCTGGCGTTATTCTTTAATTAATTTGACTGAAATTACGTAATTCATAATTAAACTTTTTCTTGACAACAATAAAATTTAGCAAAGTTTAACGTTTATGGTTTTTGGGATGGATTACAATCAGTAACGCAATATTGCTGGCAAAAATTAATTATATTCCGAAAACGATTCCTCAAATATTTACTGTTGGTAATGAAATGATTTTACAAACGTTCAAATGGGACTTACTTTTTACAATAATCTTACAACAAGCATTGCGCAAACATACCTTCAGTAGTCTTGAATTTCTAAAAAAAAAAAAAAAAAAAAAAAAAAAAAAAATTCTATAATATTAGTTCCTCTTATGATAATAGTTAGCTGATGTCTCTGCACATCCGTTTATAATCTCTTGTAAATCATGGCTGGCGGCTGGCAGGCACACCGCTCCTCTCAACCTCTCGTTTCAGACCTGCTACCGACTCGCTTCACATCTCACTTACTCCTGACTTCCTACGAACGCTAAAGTGCGGTCTCTCCCGCCAACAATGCTTTCTGGTGCAAACAATCCCTGGTACCATTACAAAGTGTATCAATGCGCGATCTTTCCCGCTCTTTTCTTAAAATGTATCCATACGCGGTCTCTCCCGCTCTTCTTAAAATTATATCAATGTGCGGTCTCTCCAGCCAACAATACTTCGGTGCAGACATTCCGTGCTACCACAATTATTTCCAAATTGACAAATATTAATTATTCCTACTTAATCCTATTAATAAAATATAAACATGTTTCATAAATTGTAGTTCGACAATAGACAACAGAAATATACACGTCTTACAGTACGTATAATTTTTTTCCCCAAATTTTAAAAAATGAAGTAACTGACTAAGTTACAAAACTTTTAGAAGATGCTCATCAAGTACCTCCCTCCCCCCCCCCCCCCCCTCCCCCACTCTGCCCCTTTGTATTGCCTGGTTTAGTGGCCAACAGCAGCAGCAGAAGGAGGAGCAGCAGCAGTAGTAGTAATAGTAGGGGTTGTTGTAGTGGAAGTTGTACCCGCAACAGACTTCCTTCGCATCTCTTAGTGTGCTGAAGCAATGTGCTGCTTGAGAGGCGCAAGTTTCGTTAGTCACTGGGAGTGGCGCGTACACGTGTCGGTGCACGGTAAAACGAGGCAAGGAGCAAATATCTGCAGAGTGTGTCTGCAGTGACTCGTTTGAGCAAAGTAGCACGAGGGCGGCGACAAGTGTGTCTGCCGGTGGTGGGGCGAGGCGGATGAAACAGAGCAGGCAGCCAGAAGGGAGCGTTATAAGGCAGCGAGGGGCGGGGTGTCGCATCTCCGTCGCTGGGGGGGGGGGGGGGGGGGGGGACCGCTGGCTGGGAGGAGCGGCAGCAGCGCCACGACTGCCTCTCCCCGGCACGCCTCGCAATTACATTTCCTTCCGCGCATTATCCCAGTCGAGACTTCTTTTCGGAGGCAAAGGCCTGCTTTTATGTAGCACGGGACGCGCGCGCGCAAAACGTAAACACGGCCGACGCGCGGACAGAGAGCGTTTAATAAATTTCTGAGCAGTACAGTAGTGAGCAGTTAGCGGGCGTGTTTATTCCGGCACTTTGTTTTCGCTAAATTGCCGAGTCCGGCGACGAAAGTGGCGGCGGGGCCGGCGATGCGGGCTTATCTAAATTACAGGCGGCGGTGGATCTCTCCCACTCGCTCCCCCCCCCCCCCCCCCACCTCCGTTTCCACCAGGGCGACAGACAAATTCCTGGGCCGACGCCGGGAGACGCCGAGCGTCCCTCACAGACTTGAAAATCCGACGTCGTACGTCTCGCCGGCGGTTGGCCGCGCGACTGGGGAAGGCACGAGCGAAGCAGGCTACTCAACTGGAGGGGGTCTTAGTCGATATGGCCCGTGCCAAGGGGCCAGTCATCCACTGCACACCTCTGCTTTTCGAGAGCTTATGTTAGCTGATTTAAAGACACTGAGATAAGTCGAATAGAAATTACAGTGTGCCATACGTAAGATCCATCTGCTGAGTTAGCCGAGCGGTCTAGGGCGCTGCAGTCATGGACTGTGCGGCTAGTCCCGGCGGAGGTTCGAGTCCTCCCTCGGGCATGGGTGTATGTGTTTGTCCTTAGGATAATTCACGTTAAGTAGTGTGTAAGCTTAGGGACTGATGACCTTAGCAGTTAAGTCCCATAAGATTTCACACACGTTTGAACGTTTGAACATCTGCTGAGCAAAGAATACAATGTACGAGGGTTGCCCAGAAAGTAATGTACCGCATTTTTTTTCCTTCAACAATTCTTTATTGAACATAATGAGAATTACAAACACGGAAGAATGGTGTTTTATCTACACATCCTATTTTTCCACATAATCCCCATCCCGTTCCTGACCTTTCTCCAACGCGAAACAAGGGCGTGTATGTCCTGTCGGTACCAATCCTTTTCCAACTGACGGAGTCAGTACTTTACTCTGTGATTCACCTGCTCATCCTCCTCAAAATGTCTTCCTCGAATGGCATCCTTTAATGGCTCCATCGCGAATAACATCATCTCGGTGCAGCATGTCAGGTGTGACAGCCGTGGATGGTCTCCCCGACTGCTGCAAATCGTTGAGCTCCGCCGAACAGCCTTCTGAAGACCTCACCCTCCGTGCCCGACGACTTACCGTACTTCTGTCGACATCAGATGCCCCATAAACTTTGCACAAGTATTTGTGAGTATTCCCCACAGTTTCCTTCTCTGCAGTGAGAAATACAACGACGGTACGTTGCTTGTAATGTACATCACCTGCAGGCGCCATTTTGAAACCGTCCTGCAGCTACGCTATCTGTCAGAAGTGACAGAAACTTGGCGGACTCACTCGAGAGACTTCAACTAATACATACATAACGTTTCGCAATCGTAGCACTGTTTTCGGCTGCGAAAAAAAATGCTGTGCATTACTTTCTGGGCAACCCTCGTAGAAATCTCAATTAATGAAACGTTCAAAGGAGATGAGCCAGTCGGTTAGAAATTGGTTTCAATAACAGATGGTGCGGAAGTTAGATTAGGAAATGAGACGCTAGAACTAATAAATGTGTTTTGCTATTTGGGGAGCAAAATAACTGATGATGGTCGAAGTGGAGAGGATATAAAACGTAGACTGGCAATGGCAAGGAAAGCGTTTCTGAAGAAGAGAAATTTGTTAACATCGAATATAGATTTAAGTGTCAGGAAGTCGTTACTGAAAGTATTTGTATGGAGTGTAGCCATGTATGTAAGTGAAACGTGGACGAAAGGTGAATGTATCAATTTGACAAGGGTGCCTTGTCCAGAAACGACCAACTCGACAGTTGTAAGCCAAAATCCTCCTGATCTACATCTACATCTACATGGTTATCTGCAATTCACACTTAAGTGCCTGGCAGAGGGTTCATCGAACCATTTCATACTACTTCTCTACCATTCCGCTCTCGAATGGCGCGTGGGAAAAAGGAACACCTAAATCTTTCCGTTAGAGCTCTGATTTCTCTAATTTTATTATGATGACCATTTCTCCCTACGTAGGTGAGTATCAACAAAATATTTACGAATTCGGAAGAGAAAGTTGGTGGTTGAAATTTCGTAAATAGATCTCGCCGCAAAGAAAACCGCCTTAGTTTCAGTGGCTGACACCCCAACTCACGTATCATATCACTGACACTTTCACCCCTATTGCGCGATAGCACGAAACGACCTGCCATTCTTTGCACTTTTTCGATGTCCTCCGTCAATCCTATCTGGTAAGGATCCCATATCGCGCAGCAATAGTCCAGCAGAGGAGCTGATACCTCTGACCTTGGAATACGTGTACATGTACTGATGTTGCGAAATTGTAGGATACCCAATTCCTATGATCCGTTAGGCGTAGAAGTTGGGATAGCAACTTAGCTAAACCAGATCAGATGACGTACTACGTACTCACATAGCAGACCTGGTCCAAAATATCTTTACTGTGGTAGACTGCAGTCTTTTTACAAGTTTGAAGTACTAACTTCAAAAAATGGCTCTGAGCACTATGGGACTTAACATCTGAGGTCATCAGTCCGCTAGAACTTAGAACTACTTAAACCAAACCAACCTAAAGATATCACACGTATCCATGCCCGAGGCAGGATTCGAACCTGCGACCGTAGCGGTTCTAACTTCAGTCAGCCAAAACCATATGGTGTTGTACCCGATCACGGAACTTGCAGTCACGATTTTTGTATATTGCCAAGCAAATAGAAGCAGCAGAGAAGCGGGGAGTTTGTACAGTAGCAGACATCACCGTAGAAGACATCCGGCTCACACCATGTTACCAAGAATGTTCCAATGATTAAGTGATGCAGGGCAATTAGTAGAACAGTACAACGACTGAGGAGAAAGAGGAACTACATCATCTCCACAGATCAAAGATGTAGCTCTTGCTCCAGTGGAGTCGCCTGCTGTCAGCATTCGATCAGATGCACTTGAAATGAATGTTTTGCAGTGGCGAGTGTACGGGGAATTCAGCTACTCCCGTGGCGTAAACAGAAAGTGCATGTTTTTACTCCTGCTCACGTCGGTCCTCGTGATGTGTTAAGGCAATGGTTCTTGCAGTGCCTTACAGTCGACCCTCAATTTCCTGCATATGCACTTTTCACGGATGAAGCCTGTTTGACAAGAAACGGAATGATAAATAGTCGTAAAAGTCAAGTCTGGGCCGATGAGAATACTCATGCTGCAGTTGTGAAGAGCCATGAACGCTAAAATGAACCAGTGTACTCAATGTTATCATAGAAGCTGTACCCAGATTCCTGGAACATATTCCACCATATTATTAGTCAACGGATGTGGTTTGGGCGTGATGGATCCTCACCTCACTCTGGACTGAGGGTTCGTGAACAACTGGATCAGACATTCCCTCAAAAGTGGATAGGCAGAGGAGGTCCTTTTTCATGGTCAACACGTTCACCTGATCTCATCACCACATTTGATTTCTTCCTGTGCAGCCGTGTGAAAAATCTTGAGCACGCTGTCTGTGTCAATTATCGAATGACTTTGTGGATATTAGACCTGGTATGACAGAACTTTGTGGCATGGTGCAATACTTACATTGACGCTGAAGGACTTCATTTTGAACAACTGTTGTAAACGTAGCAGGTTGCGAAACTTGTGCAGTGGGGTATCACATATAGGTACCAACCCATTACGTCGTTACGTTGTAACAAAATTACAAGTTTCCGTTCGGCGCCAATCTCAGTCGTGTGGGATCCAGCGGATTCCATGGAGAACGCCCACTGAGTGACGTCCCATGCAGCCCCGTTCCAGGAGCCACAATATAGGACTGGCGACGACAGCCACCCGCCCCATTCGCTTCACTTCACTATGGGACGCCTAGTCGCTGGTCCATCGCGCTCTCGCTATTGTGAGAGCTGGACTCATTTTCTTACTACAATATTTGCAATGTCTTCGTTCGCTGTTTGTTGTGATTAACTCGTTCATAATCATTTCTGCTACTGTCCAGCTTTCCTACGACGAGAGTCGCCACACCCCTGAGTAGCCCACCCCTCATTACCACTGTGTAAGTAGCCACACACAACAAGCAGGTTGTAAGTAGGCTGTTTAGGATTTTATGTTGGTTAACGTCACGTAGCGCTCTGTATGAAAATCACTGGCTGTGCTGTGTGCAGTCTGAGGCTGGTTGGCATTG
Organism: Schistocerca piceifrons; assembly: GCF_021461385.2. Lineage (NCBI taxonomy): Eukaryota > Metazoa > Arthropoda > Insecta > Orthoptera > Acrididae > Schistocerca > Schistocerca piceifrons. Next base: position 553,946,782 of record NC_060143.1, read on the forward strand.
TTGGAATATTCGCTATTGTAGTGTTGGGCAGTTGGATGTGAACAGCGCGTAGCGTTGCGCAGTTGGAGGTGAGCCGCCAGCAGTGGTGGATGTGGGGAGAGAGATGGCAGAATTCTGAGAGCGGTCGATCAGGACATGTGTCCATCAAAAAGAGTAAATTTGTAATACTGGATATCATGAACTGATATATACTGGGTGATCAAAAAGTCAGTATAAATTTGAAAACTTAATAAATCACGGAATAGTGTAGATGGAGAGATAAAAATTGCCACACATGCTTGGAATGGCATGGGGTTTTATTAGAACAAAAAAAAAAGTTCACAAAATGTCCGACAGATCTCTTGCGTGCGTCGTTTGGTGATGATCGTGTGCTCAGCCGCCACTTTCGTCATGCTTTATCTTCCAGGCCCCAGACCTGAGGCCGACGCCAGTGCCTCACCATAACTCCGGACATGCTTTACAGTGCTGTTCACAACATTATTCCTAGACTACAGCTATTGTTGAAGAATGATGGTGGACATATTGAGCATTTCCTGTAAATAATATCATCTTTGCTTTGTCTTACTTTGTTATGATAATTATTACTATTCTAATCAGGTGAAGCGCCATCTGTCTGACATTTTTTGAACTTTTATATTTTTTTGGTTCCAATAAAACCCCATGTCATTCCAACCATGTGTGTCAATTTGTACCTCTCTATCTACGTTAATCCGTGATTTATTCAGTTTTCTAATTTATACTGACTTTTTGATCACCCAGTATATGATGACTTTTGAACATTATTACGGTAAATACATTGTTTGATCTCTATCAGAATCTTGCATTTGCCTATCGGTAGTTAGTGCCTTCAGTAGTCAGAATCTTTTATTTAGATGGCAGCATTGGCGCTCGCTGTATTGCAGTAGTTCGAGTAACGAAGATTTTTGTGAGGTAAGTGATTCATGAAAGATATAGGTTATTATTAGTCAGGGCCATTCTTTTTTAGGGATTATTGAAAGTCAGATTGCGTTGCGCTAAAAATATTGTGTGTCATTTTAGTGTTGGTCAGAATAAATAAAGAGAGGAATGTCTGAGTACGTTCAGTTCTGCTTAGCTGTTTGAAAATAACATAACATAAGAGGTTAATCAGCACAGTAATTCATTAATTTTTCTAAGGGGACGTTTCAAGGTAAATGGAATTCATGTGTACCGTAGGCTTAGAATTTCCAATCTCTCTGACATCATCTTACGTGTACCGTTACTAGTTCATAAACAGGAGGAATTATCTCATGGCACTGAGGAGTATTCAGCGAGAGAATCTGTACGTCATGACCAGAATTCTGAAGTTGGGTCCTCAGTTTGAGCGATGCCCGAGGCTAAAGTGCAACTTGAATAGACTCTCGTTTATACATTTCGACGCGGCCGTTTCCGGACTAGAGTTCTTTACATCACATTTCTCCATTTGCAATCTGTAGCATCATCACGGAATTACCCTCTATATGCAGATAAAATAGTATTTATAAGACGTATGAAAGGTCATAGACACCTACACCTATTTAGGAATCAACAGATTAGAGAAGAACTCCACGTCACGAATCGGGCGGCCACTCCCGCCGGAGGTTCGAGTCCTCCCTCGGGCATGGGTGTGTGTGTTGTCCTTAGCGTAAGTTACTTTAAGTTAGTTTAAGTAGTGCGTAAGTCTGGGGAACAATGACCTCAGCAATTTGATCCCACAGGAATTCACACACACTTGAACATTTTTTAGATAAGAACTGAACGTTGAAAGGACAGTGTAATGAAGAAATAAAGGAACAGATGGGAAGAGCGTGTGAGCAACGAAGACTGACGGAACAACTGTTGAGATGCATTCCGCGAGGAAGAACAAACACTGATAGATCCAAAATGAGACGGGCTTATAGTCTGGAACTGCGCAACCGCTACGGTCGCAGGTTCGAATCGTGCCTCGGGCATGGATGTGTGTGATGTCCTTAGGTTAGTTAGGTTTAAGTATTTCTAAGTTCTAGGGGACTGATGACCTCAGATGTTAAGTCCCATAGTGCTCAGTGCCATTTTTTTGAGACAGGGTCGATAGTAAGATCTGAAGACGGACCAAGCACTCAGCGCAACACATACTTTCTTCCCACAGTATGAAATACTCCGAATAAAACGATCTATTAACACATAACCAGCACGGATTTAGAACCTATCGTTTTTGTTAAAGACAACTGGTACTTCATTCACAACAATTGAAGGCTGATATCGACAGGAGATCTCTTGTTGTATATTTTCTAGAATTACAGATGACTTTTGACACCGTTCCTCACAAGTGGCTTGCAATCAAACTCTGTGCCTATGGAGTACCGTCACGGTTGTGCGACTGTATTCGTTATTTACTGTCAAAATTTCACCGCCTGTAGTAATTAACGGGAAGTCATCTAGTAAAACAAAATGAATATCTGATACTACCCAAGGAAGTGTTACAGAGTCTCTTCTGCTTTTCATGTACGTAAACAGTTTGGGGGACAATCTTGGCAGCCCTTTTAGATTTTTTGTGGATGATGCTTTTTTTTATCGTCTAGTAAAGCCTTCAGAAAATCTGAATGAATTGTAAACTGGTTTACGGAAGGTGTACACGAAGTTAGAAAAGCGGCAATTGATCCCAAACAAGAAAAAGTGAGATATCCTCCACATTCATACTTAAGAAAAATCCGTTGCTGGATAAACCAAAGAAATTTAAAGGTTATGGATCAAATATATATCTATGAATTACAATAAGGAACAATTTAGACTGGAAGCATTACATAGAAAAAATTGTGGGGAAGGTAAACCAGAAAAAATTGTGGGGAAGGTAAACCAAAGGCTTCGTTTTGTTGGTGGAATGCACAGAAGCTGCAACAAAGCTGTTAAAAATACTACCTACACTACACTTGTTCGTCTTGTTCTGAAGTATTACTGCACGGTAAGCGATCCCTAGATGATAGCATTAGCGAAAGACATCGAAAATATTCTACGAAAAGCAACTCGTTTTTTGTTATCGTGAAATTGGGGAGAGACGGAGTCACAGATATTATAGGGGGGTTAAGTGGCTACCATTAAAACAAAAGCGTTTTTCTTTGCAAAGAGATCATTTTACTAAATTTCAATCACCATCATTCTCTTCCGAATGCCAAATGATGTTGTTGACTCCTATCCACACAGTGATATATGCTCATGGCAATAAAATAAGATAAATCGGAGCTCGCACTTAGAGAGCCATATCTACCATCATGAGCAACCTAAAGTTCATGGTTTGGACTCGCTTTTGTCCCACATCACTCGCAACATTTCAAGAATGTGAGCAGAAACACTGATGGAGGGAATCACCCATGATGACATCAAGGATGGGTTGCTCCAAACAAGTCGCCTGGAGTGGATGGACTCCCTGTGGAATTTTAATGGGCATTCCAGAACATGATGGTGCCAAGGCTGACTGAAAAGTTACAGGAACATGGCAGGCAGTGCTTTGCTGCCGCTCGGGTTAGCCGTGCGGTCTAGGACGTCTTGTCACGGTTAGCGCGGTTCCCCCGTCGGAGATTCGAGTCCTCCCTCGGGCATGGATACCTGTGTTGTCCTTAGCGTAAGTTAGTTTAAGTTATTTTAAGTAGTGTGTAAGCCTAGGGACCGATGGCCGCAGCAGTTTGGTCCCATAGTCCTTACCACAAATTTCAAATTTTCAGTGCTTTGCTGCAAAATCTACTGTGATGCCAATTGGCATGAGAAGAACTGGTGCCTCTACCTTGCATCCAGAGTTTCTGATAACTGCGCATCGTCTTTACTTCCATCACCCACCACACCGCAGCCAACTCCCGGCACGCCACAAGAGTTAGGCAACATCGCCTCTCTTACCTTGATGCCTTGCAGTAGTTTCCAGTATGGTGCATATAGCACAGGTCCTCATGATTTCGCTGGGTATTGACTGCAGCCTGCAGGCCGTACTGGGCTACTCCTGACTGCCGGTAAATACGATACATTCACCCTCCTGTAGAAAGTCAGGAAACTTGGACTCACCAATATCCAGTGTCGTGGGGCGGCCATATATCGGAACACCATGAACAAACAGTGGTTGCGCACACTGGCTCGCTCACATGACAACTCTTGGAAATCTAGACTGAACTGCTCGGCTATTTTGGCTCTGGTGAACTGTACAGGGCACTTCACTCGAGAACTGGTGGAGTCTGCCTTGATGCGGAACCCATCATGTTCTCCACGTTTCACATCGACATCCATACGCAATTCTAACACAGAGCGCACTCCACCATGGGTTTCATTCCCTAACATTACATTTACAGTGCTGTCTATAAACCCTATGCATGTACCAGGAAAAATAGAGTAGCGGTTATAAAATATTACACTAACAACGTAAATAATTTCTATAAAAACACAACATTAACTTCTACAATGTTATTTTGTAGACTTCAATCAAGTTATTAAAAAAATCTTTATCCTTACACGTGCAAATAACATGTGACACATCTGGCAGCGTAGCAGTAGTACATTGTGGTAGTGTCAAATGCGTCTGGTTTTTTACATAAGCCTCCGTCAACATTCTATGGACAACAGGTCCGTCAGAGCACCTGTATCAAAGTGAGCCGGTGGGGTTCAGTAGCTCCATCTTGATAAGCAGGTGATCTGCCTGGGACACTTTATACACGCGAATGGATTGCTCGCACCGTGAGACAATTGTTGACGTTGACAATGTTTTTTTTCTTTTTTTATATATAATTTATTTCTTATCGTTCGTTCCATGTATGGGATATTTAACATTACTGCTACAAATTTTTTGCATGTCAATTTATTGTTATTTGTAATTCACGCACTTTTATGTCCGCAAATTAACTATTGCACTACATTTTTTTTATATCAGTTTGCGCAGATGATTGTTATAATGGCGGAAGTATGAACCTCAGTTTTGTCTACGGTATCTGACATTTAACTACTCTTGGCTTTTGAAAATTCGTTATCGGCACTCCAGCAGCGGCAAGATTTTTGACTGCTATCGATTATTTATTAGGAACATTCCTAGCAAGTTCTCTGAACGAATATGCGCCCCCCTGTCGCTCACTTGTGTCAATAAACCTATTTGTTTTTCCATTAATGTATAACTAGTTAATGTTCGTGTATCACAAATTCTGAAACACTTTTATTTTTATTTTTCTCTTGTAAATGTGACGACCGCTGTAAAACAAAAAGAATGTTCTTAATACTGTTAAAAATAATCTCCTTCGAAGGTCAAAGCTACCTTATTTACATATATCCATCAGCAGATTTCTGTAACCGAGAAAAACGGCGCACAAGTTCATTATCGGTTCTGGGAACTGCCCACGTATTTTCTCCTTCCGACGCCATCTACATTATCGTGATGAAATTACATTCTGTGACTGCGATACCAAACGGCTCTCTTTGTAGCACCCGCAGCTGTGTTGCCATAGTGCCAGCAATATCACATCATATTGTCTTATTTCTAGTTCTCAAAATCGAGTGGAACTACTAGAAAATGGTTAAGGGGTGGCACCGAGGCAGCTAGCCGAAAGAAACCTTGAATGGTCTGGAACGTGATTCTTCAGACATGTTCTAAAATTTGGACTGGTTTGGCATACACGGGGCTGTCAGAAGGATATACAGGGTGTTACAAAAGGGTACGGCCAAACTTTCTGGAAACATTCCTCACACACAAAGAAAGAAACTATGTTATGTGGACATGTGACCGGAAACGCTTACGTTCCATGTTAGAGTTCATTTTATTACTTCTCTTCAAATCACATTAATCATGGAATGAAAACACACAGTAACAGAACGTACCAGCGTGACTTAAAACACTTTGTTACAGGAAATGTTCAAAATGTCCTCCGTTAGCGAGGATACATGCATCCACCCTCCGTCGCATGGAATACCTGACGCGCTGATGCAGCCCTGGAGAATGGCGTATTGTATCACAGCCGTCCACAATACGAGCACGAAGAGTCTCTACATTTGGTACCTGGGTTGCGTAGACAAGAGCTTTCAAATGCCCCCATAAATGAAAGTCAAGAGGGTTGAGGTCAGGAGAGCTTGGAGGCCGTGGAATTGGTCCGCCTCTACCAGTCCATCGGTCACCCAATCTGTTGCTGAGAAGCGTACGAACACTTCGACTGAAATGTGCAGGAGCTCCATCGTGCATGAACCACATGTCGTGTCGTTCTTGTAAAGGCACATGTTCTAGCAGCACAGGCAGAGTATCCCGTATGAAATCATGATAACGTGCTCCATTGAGCGTAGGTGGAAGAAACTAAAATGAGCTCTAACATGTAAAGAAAGCGTTCCCGGACACATGTTCACATAACATATTTTCTTTATTGGTGTGTGAGGAATGTTTTCTGAAAGTTTGGTCGTACCTTTTTGTAACACCCTGTACAGTGATCTCTAAACTGAACGTGTAGCCTGAGCCCTCGTCCGTGTCAGGAGAAATTTTGTGAGGAACATAAAATACGATTTTAAGAGCAATTTTCTACTTAAAGGCCCGTGGCAAAGCGTTAAAAATTTGTAATATCAATTATATAAAATTTATGACTGAATAAACTGATAAAAATTTAATGATTTCTTTATTTTAGGGCAGTTAGTTTGTATTTTAGGAAATGAATGACTCACAACTGTTATATTTATTAAAGGAACTATACACTGCTGCGTGTCATTCATTTCCTAAAATACACTACGGTGATAATAGCCATTGTATAGCGATACGGACATTTACAAAAAAAAAAAAAGAAAGTGTGTGAAACCTTATCGGACTTAACTGCTAAGGTCATCAGTCCCTAAGCTTACACACTACTGAACCTAAGTTATCCTAAGGACAGACACACACACACCCATGACCGAGAGAGGACACGAACCTCCGCCGGGGCCAGCCGCACAGTCCTTAACTGCAGCGCCCTAGACCGCTCGGCTGATCCCGCGCTGCCGGACATTTACAAATGGCGAGAATATCGCGTACACAAGGTATAAAAGGGCAGTGCATTGCCAGAGCTGTCATTTTTTCTCAGGTGATTCATGTGAAACGTTTCCACATGATTATGGCTCACGACGAGAATTAACAGACTTTGAGCACGGAATGGTAGTTGGAGTTAGACGCATGGGACATTCCATTTCTGAAATCGTTAGGGAATTCAGTACTCCGAGATCAGTAGTGTCAAGCATGTGCCGAGAATACCAAATTTCAAGCATTACCTCTCACCACGGGCAACGCAGCCGTCGACAGCCTTCACTTAACGACCGAGGGCAGCGGCATTTGTGTAGAATTGTGAGTGCTAACAGGCATTCAACACTGAGTGAAATAATACCAGAAAGCAATGTGGGTCGTACGAGGAATGTATCCGTTAGGGCAGTGCTGCGAAACTTGCCGTTAATGAGCAGCAGCAGACGACCGACGCGTGTGCCTTTGCCAACAGCTCGACGTTGCCTGCAGTGCCTCCGCTGGGCTCGTGATCAAATCGTTTGGACCCTAGACGACTGTAAAACCGTGGCCTGGTCAGATGGGTCCCAGTTTCAGTTGGTAAGAGAGTAGGATTCGAGGGTGGCCCGGACCCCACACAACCATGGAGACAGGCTGCCAACAAGGTGCTGTGTAAGATGGTAATGCCTCTATAACGGTGTGGGTGGTGTTTATATCAGTGAACTGTGTCCTCTCGTCAGACTGAATGGTTATGTTCGGCTAGTTGGAGACTATAGCAGCCGTTCATAGAGTTGAATTTGCAGACATGTCACCGAGCCACAACTGTCTGGATTGGTTTGAAGAACATTCAGGACAACTTGAGTGAATGATTCGACCACCCAAATCGCCCAACATTAATTCCATCGAGCATTTGTGGGACATAATCGAGATGTCAGTACGTTCATCAAATTCCTGCACCGGTAACACTTTCGGAGTTATGGACGGCTATAGAGGCTGCATGGCTCAATATTTCTGCGGGGGATTTCTAACGAGTTTTTGAGTCCATGCCACACTGAGTTGCTGCATTGTGCTGGCAAAAAGCAGGCCCGACTCAGTTTTAGGAGGTAGTGCACGACTTTTGACACCTCAGTGTATGTAACAGTTGTTGACCATCGTTACAAAAATTAATTAGTTTGCATTTTACTGCACGCACAAATACCAGGTGGTTATAATAAATATACAGCTACTCATTGATGTCCATTGCGGTCTGTAATTATCGTACGGCATCGAAAACCGATTAACGCTGATAAAAAATTTGTTCTACCATTGACCATCAGATAGCAATCTGGCGCTGTACACCTTTTGTATGACTGAATGTCATCCACGCTGTCATTTGTCAAGCTATAAACTGAGTGAACAGTATGGCTATTGAGATCAGACGCCGTGTGCTGTTAATGAAACTGTTTTATGTGAACGGCAGGAATTATAGAGCTGCTTGGAGAGAGTATCGCCGACTGAAAGATATCATTAAATGGTTTAAAGAAGATGATGACGATGAAATTTGAAAACATGGGTGAACCTGATGTGCTATCTGGAAAAGGAAGGCATCCTTTCCTGGTGGATGTTAATGGCGAAGTTGCTGTTAACCTAATTGACCATAGCACATGCCGCATATAGTACCATTCCTCCTAGAATGTTACCAGAGTTGTCCATCCTATGGTCAACAGTACGAAAACTTTTGCGGTGAATATTACACTGGTAACCGTACAAGTGACGTCTGCACGTTATCAAGACCTCCTTGTACGCCAATTACTTGTATTGCACTGAAATAGCAGACACAGCAGTCATAATGTTTTACTAAGAACGTTAGCAGTTTCTTGGAGTTATTTCCAAATGGCAGTGCCGTACTTGGTACATGTGATTCCTGCTTTGGAAGAGCGCAGCTGTGTGGAAACCACTGTTTTGAAGCAAGATGCGGCAACACCATCGCTGTCCTAGTAAAAGGTCTGCTTAATGCAACCTTCTACTAACGTATTATCTCCAGAGGCATTTTTCCAATTGAATGGCTTGCAACACCATGTGACCTGAGTCCATGTTAATTTTGGCTTTGGGGATATCTAACACGACGCGTTTGTCAGGGACACGTTCGGTTTCTACCTCATCTGAACGCCAGTATAGAGAAACACGTTGCTCAGATTCTAACGAAACTGCTGCGAACAACTACTGATCACGTCGTTTTACGGATGCGCCATCTCTTCAAAGTCTCCGGTGCTCATCTTGAACAATCGTGTAAGCGGCGGTTAGTTATAAAATCAACATTATATCTTTCTCACCTGTTTGATCTTTTTTTCCCCACGTCCAGTTCCCAACCCATTACATATGGAAACATTTCTATACGACTTCCTTGCATTCACGGCGCCAGATTTCCATTTGGTGGCCAAAACTGGAACAAATTTTTCCCAGAGTAAATGAGTTCCTCATTAACATTTGTACCAAATTCCGCTGACATAAAAAAATTACGGCCCACAATAGATGTGAGTAGCTGCACTTTAATTATAAGCACCCCGTATAAAAACAATGCCTAACCCCAGCTGTTAGGGTATTGTGATTCACCTTCAATTACGTGAATTGCCGCCCCGGCAATAATATGTATTGCTCTGAAATAGCAGACACAGCAGTCATAATGTTTTAATAAGAACGTTAGCAGTTTTTTGGAGTTATTTTCAAATGACAGTGGCACACTTTGTACATATGCATTAAAAAGGACACTTATTGATAAGTCTTTTACATTTAATGTACTGTCTCGTTAATGAATAAAATTGTCTGAAAATAGTTCTAGTCAGTTCCAAAAGCTAAAGGAATCCACGTCTGTGACGGGAAGTAGAATCTGTTATGTGTTTTGGTTTGCGTGAAATGATGAATGAAAAAACCGGCGTGCCTGGAAATCTAACTCAAGTCGAGCTGCCAAAATTCTGCTAGCAGTTATTTTAAAAAATTCAGTGATTTTGCAAACTGGAGTGCTACTCGGTTGACCGGGACTATCGGGGCATTCGACGCGAGGAAAACGCCGGTTTGAGAGGTGACTGCTAACTTCATTCATATCTGCTGACCACTGAAAAATTCTTTTACATTTATGAGGGGGTGCTGTATCGTATTAAAACATAGACTACTTTTTAATTTAAACTATGTGGTGCGGCTTTCTAGGCTGCAGCCCTGCACATACGCTGTATGTATGTTAGTCGTTTCAGATAGTCCAAGAGACGTAAAAAATCAGTCGACCCATGTTACCGGCAGAAAGAAGCATGAGTTTTAACATCCGCTCGCCGGTGACGTTAACAGAACGGTGTTACTAGCTCACATTGTACAAGTAGTGGGCTGGAAAATGGTCGTAGTCTTTCTGATGAGAACCTCAAGATTTGTTATGAATATCAGGCTAATATATATCTGGGCATCTTCGCAATATTTTCACTAGTAACCACAGTAAGGTAGAAAGAATCATGTAACAACATACGCATAGAACGAATTTTTTTGTACAAATGAAGATAATGAAAAATATAGAAAGAAAGAACACGGATTCAAGCGGAAAAAATGAGTTATACACTGAGACACATTTTGATAGTTCGTAAGGAAAACAGTGATGTTAGACAAGTACTCAGAGAGGAACAGTGTCAGAATGAAGTAAAAGTGAACAGCAAACATTCAGACAGTAGCAAAGTTTGCCTAGGGACAAATTTGGGACAGTGGATTATCATCTGAAACGAAGAAGGGAAGGCGAGGAGGTATGGACGCCGGGACCTGCCTATTGTATGATGTTCATGATTGTAGAGGAGGTTGGGAGTGGGGGGCTCACCCTTCAACTGAAGAGACACAGGCAGTGGGAAAGATCCGAATTCTGGGAAGAGAGTGAGATGGGATGCTGTAAGGTCCACATTTCAACCTCACCCATGAAGGGTTCTCATCAAAAGAGATGAAATCTTCGTTCCAGATAACAAAAAAATTTCCAATACTTTATTTATTTTTAATTCCAAAACGTAATGTACTTTGTGGATAGCCCTCGTATAATCATACAATAAAGGATCCTTTTTTCTATGTATTCGCAATAGATTACATTTGTCTATGTTAAGGGTCAGCTGCCACTCCCTGCACCAATTGCCTATCCGGTGCAGATCTTTCTGCATTTCGCTGCAATTTTCTAATGCTGCAACTTCTCTTTATACTACAGCATCATCTGCGAAAAGCTGCATGGAACTTCCGACACTATCTACTACGTTATTTATATATATTGTGAAAAGCAATGGTCCCATAACACTCCCCTGAGGGTGAGGGGACAGCCTCAATGCGGGCAGTATCCTGGGCAGCCACAGCCGTAGTCCGATCGGGAGACGCATGGGACGAGCTGGCCGTTCCGGACAAACCCCCGTCTGGACCCCCACAGTGCTGCCCATTGGCAACAGCCTCAAGCTGTGTGACCGAAGCCAACACTGCCTGACACTGCCTGAAGCTGGGAGCGAAGGGATGCCAACTCAACCTGCATCCGAACACAGTAGTCGCAGTCCCTATCTGTGCCAAATACTGTTGTGCAAAGAACGTCTGAACTATCTACAGAGAGCACAAACAATTCGACACAAAATTTAAATGGTTATTAAAATACAAGACTGCTTAGTAAATGCAGTAACGCTGCTACTTGAGCACTGCTGACACACTGCTCGGCGGCAGAAGACTAACTGAACTGTCAGTAACGTGTAAAGACTATTTGAAAGAAATAAACAAATGGCAGACGACTACGCGACTTTACACGTCACAGATATTAAAAATGCAAATTTTCCCCTGCTAATTACGAAACTATACAATGATTTGACGGATTTAACTAAACAAGTACGCTAAGAACACTCAAATTTTCAACTTGACTACTACACGCACATGAACGCTAAGTAAGCCACTTGCAGCTACTTGTCCACTGCTGACACACTGCTCGGTGGCAGAAGGCTAACTGTACTCATATGTGTGGCTTCTATGAGGCATGAAATTTTGTCTCACCTTTTGTATTACCGTTACACTGTAACGAGATACCTGTTCCTCTTTCTGTGGGTGAAGACACTAAGTGAAGGCAGTAGTTTCAGAACGACAACTGTATATTTCAGGTGGAATGTTTCTTCTGCAACAAAGACGCAGACTACTACAATCAGTGTATCTGAAAAGTCATCCACCGTTGCGAATAATGTGACACATTAAATTGTTAAGGTGTAGGGAAGGATTTATACCATTTCCAAGTTTCATAGGCAAAGCTTGATTTATGGAGATTGCGAGGTGCCGGGGCTAGCAGTGTGTTTAACACTAAATTCTTCTAGAATCTTCATATGGAAATGAAGCTCGAAGCCTCCCTTATGAAACTCCGACTTTTGCTGTTGCACATGGATTAAGAAGAAACGTGAACTGACTGTAATCGACCCTGCAAGTGGAATAGAAAAGAGTTTGGCACCTGCAATAATTTAATTTAATAGAAATTAATTAAATGAAGGAAAGTTTCATTAAAGTAGTGAGAAATGAAAGGGTTGCTCTACCGATTAACAGAATGAAAGTTCTGTCCAAAATAACAATTTGATTTATTATGACTAAAATTAAAATAATAAACAAAACACATGAAACATTTACAATACATCAAACTGGATACTCAAATAAATGCTGTGAAGGTGAAGTTGTCCATAAACTAGATTATGACATTTATGATGAAGTGGTATGTGGAGCCAATTCCTTGCAACTCAACTCTTAAGAGAAACACCCAGCCAACCCAACATTAATTGCTGCTACAGTTGTGAGAACTCAGACAATGAACACCCAAGACAGAACAAAGTTAGAAAAGACTAACAGGCACACTCTGCTGAGCTCTGATAATCACCTAGCAAAATTCCCTAATCTGCCGATGCTGCGGACATACATTACCAAGCTGTCTTCTTAACTGCAAGGACACGATCTGGCGTACAAGAGGCGATGGCTGGTTGCTTCAACGTCCCGTCGTGGTGATGATCATGTCCCGAGTATAGCCCAAAACAGATTATCCTGGTCTGGTTGTTCCAGATTAAAGACTTCCTAGCAATACAAATGCGCCTCTGAGCGAGACAGCCAACGTAAGGGAGGCTGTCCAGAGCAGCGAGAGCTCAGTCTTGTAACCTACTCCGATCGAAAGGCGAGAGCCGACTCTCTCAAGAGCACCCGTACAAGCCAAACACAGAACATTCACGTCCCCACGACAGTGGCCGTGGTTAAGCGTTCCAATCAGCAACTCGAAAACCGGAGGAAAATTCCACTCTATTGCCGACACACTACTATTCAACCAATGGAGATACTTGGCGCCAATTTCTGCGCCGATTTTGCTACGTCGCGGAGCTATCCCCTGAGCAAGCCAATCACAGTTATGATTTTGCAGAAAACGCAGGAATTTGCCCGCCAAGACTGCCTGGGAACACAAGTCATTCCCACGCCTCGCTGGTAGCCCGCCAGAAAGTGTTTTCACCAAGTTTCTGCGAAGAAGCGGAATCTCTAACCCAACAGCTCCGTCAGACCCCTGTGAGCGTGTCGCCCCCGCTCTTATGACAATGTCGGCGTCTGGAAAGCATCCACTCGACTCCTTCACACCTGTAAGCTTAACCCTTCTAAGATCAGCAGAACCTGCCTGTCACCGGACCACCCGGGTGACGAGAGATACTGCATGGGAAGTCCGCGTGTGAAGGAATAGCAACTTTTCACCGCATGCAATTAGAGAGTAAAAACGAATTACTCAGAGTAAGATAGAAATATGAGAGGAGGCTCATGCCACCTCTCAAGATGACCCTCACAAAACTATGACTACACATCGTGATTACTGAAACACAAAAATTTGAGCTGGCTGGAGTGGCCATGCCGTTCTAGGCGCTACAGTCTGGAACCGAGTGACCGCTATGGTCGCAGGTTTGACTCCTGCCTCGGGCATGGATGTGTGTGGTGTCCTTAGGTTAGTTAGGTTTAATTACTTCTAAATTCTAGGCGACTGGTGACCGCAGAAGTTAAGTCCCATAAGTCTCATAGTGCTCAGAGCCATTTGAACCATTTGAACAAAAATTTGAATAGAGATTAGATTATCCTGTTGACTTTTGGCTGTGACTTATCATGTAAGTGGTACATTCATTTGCAGTTGGAAATAGCTGTTTCATTTTCATTAAAACTAAGCTTAAGAATAATTTATTTGCGAAATAGTAAATTTCCTGAAAAGTTACATGCTATTTCTGAGAATTACAACGACTGAGGCACAAATTATTAATAGAATGGAAACACTCGTAGAATGCGACTTTGGTAAAATCTGTTTGGAGTCCAGTTAAATGTAGGAATACGAAAGTCAATACTGACAGTGTGACACACGTTAGAAATTCGATTGCAGAACGCAAACTTCGTCTACCAGCATTTTTAGATGTGCAGAAAACTTCTGACTGTGTTGGTTGGTCTACACTCATTGAAATATTTAGAGTAGCAAATAGAAAATGCAGGGACAAAGAGATTATTTATAACTTGTCCAGAAACCAGACTTCAGTTACGAGTCGAAGGACATGAATGCGAAACCGTAATTGTTAATGAAGTAAGATGGACATAGAGGCTATCCTCAATGTTATTCAGTCTGTAAACTGAGCCAGCAGTAATGGAAAACACAGAGAAATTTGGAGACAGAATTAAAGTTCAGGGAGAAACTAAAAATCTTTGAGTGATGAAGTAGAAATTCTGATATCGGCCGCAATTGGGCACTGAAAATTTGTGCTGGACTCGGACTCGAACCGAGATTCCCTCCTTTACACGAGCAGTCACCTTGACCGCTTCGGCTATCCCAGGATACATCTCGTCCAACTCTAATTCCCAACTTGTCACACACTAATTTATATTTAATCATGCGCATATATGGCTGGGGGATCAACTGTTCTTTCGGTCACGCCGGAAAAGCAGACATCACACATATTAAAAGTGTACACCTTGACAGCCTTACAGATCATTTCTCTGCTGATGCACCTTCTCTCACGAAATCTTGCAGGGATCAGCGTGAGCCTCTGAACAGTGCATAGAGGACAGAGGGCGCTACGTAAGTAATGTGCGACAATTTGGGGATTTGGGTTGGATGGGAGGCATGCTCTGATAGTCAAAGCAGCTAAGACAGTCTCTCACATAAAGTGGGAAATCCAAGTCAGAATCATGATCTGGCACAATTTTTCACTTGTCGCCATTGAATTTATTTAAATGACCAATTGATGCAGATGCAAGAATTTCTTTGGTACCATGTATCGTGGGATTAAGAACTGACGTTCAGCAGTAATGCTGTAATTCTGACAGAGATGGAAAAGGGCTTGCAAGGGCAGAATGGGTACTGTTTCGTAAAGATGAAATGAACAGATGTAAAACAAGAATATTGAAATTTCGTGTACTAAAATCAGGCAATGCTGAGGGAATTAGATTAGGAAATGAGACAATAAAATGGTATATGAGATCTATTATCTTCATGACACAGTGGCACTGCAACTTTTCTTGCTTGGAGACGAAAAAGGAGCTACCTGTCAGTTATGATATGCTACTGCAATAAATCAAAGCACATACTGTAGCTGCCGTACATTGTATAGTTCCGAAGATATAATCAATATGCAGGTTCGATTTTAAAGGTCGATCGTCGCGGGTGTAAGCACATTGGTATCAGTAGCTGTAGTAGTACTCATTATTATAAAAATTTCCTCCTCACGGCCTTGTTTATTATTTTTTCGACATAGCAAACCAAACATATTCATCTTCTGTCAATTTTTGACAGTAATTTATCTCTGGTCCTATTAACATTTAATGTCGGAACAGTTTATGATTTTTCATTAAAAAATAAAACACTGACTAACTTTTAAAGAATAATTGGGTTTTGGACTAGTTCCATCCAACACTTTTCCATAATTATATGACATTCCACTTTCAAATTGCGTTTAACGTAACTTACAATATCCAGCCACTTTAGTATAGTGGTCCGCCGCAGCTACTCTTCAGATACAAAGATGATCTTTATCTATTGTTTTATAACTGTCACTTGAAAACATATTTCGCCCATAATTTGGTAAATCTTCGTTTCAACAATGTTATGAATTTAGACTTATCTTTTGTATGCCTGCTAAAGAAAATCTCAGCATCCTAATCACCGTCAGGTATAGTCCATAAAATATCACGTCCGTGCAATCAATATTTCAAAGATAGCATTGCTCATATAATTTTCTTCTTTCGAACTCGACCATCGTTGTTACGTTTCTGATGGCTGGTAACTCTGAGTATGTGACGATGGGAAGACCTTTCCTTCCACCACTATCACATCGTATCGTGAAACAGAAATAAACACAAACATTTCTTCCATTATTATAGTTGTAACAACAAAATATAAAATTCATTTTACCATATGTAAACATTATAACAAACCTACAGCTACTTACATTCCATGTGTCACGTGGCAGGAACAAATCGATGATAGAACGCTTCAAACACTGCATCATCACATAACGCCGCCGCCAGCTACGTAGCACATGGATTCAGACTAATGTACTTAATACTAAAACCCTTATTTAATACTTGCCACTTTGTTATTTTTCTTCTTATAAACTAAAATTATGCGTTTTACACTCCACTACAACTGTACTCTTTCATATCATTGTAACACACGTGTTGTGAAATGTACTCACAACTTTCTTACATCCCACTATACACACCGAAAGTGTCTAATCTTCTGCACTTTCTCGTACATTACCACAATAGTCCGCATGTGTATAACCCCTTGATATTTTCACTGGTGTACCCATGTCTATATACCAAGTTCCAATGACCTATACTCTGGGATATCGTTTCACTGGTAAATATTTCTTGACCTAAGTCAACTAGACACTAAGCTTTGCACATACAGCATTACTGTTTGATCATTTTTAGTATAAATTACTACCATGTTTATTAGCTTGTTGATCAGTCATGACTATATGTTTTTGTTCTCATAAGTTTTAAGCTCAGTTATCAATATTATAAATTAATCATTAATACATTATCCTTTTTGCTATTTTATAGATTCTTTTCTGTATGTATATATACATATATTTATAGAGTAACTTTTCTGATCTTATATTATTTGTAGTGTGGTCTCAGGTAGAGAGTAACTTTGAGCAGTACAGCATAGGTCCTTGATTAATACATGAACGTCTACACAGTATCCCCATCTCAAGTTATGAGGTTTGCTCTATAATGAATATGTATATATCTTTTGTAGTAAAATAAAACTTACACAGCTGTACTACAGCTTAACAGGGATGAGCCAACTCCAACAGCTGTTGATACCTTAACCAACCCAATCATTTATGATCAGTTTATGAGGATCCAAGACATTTGCAATCGATATCCTCCCCCAAAACCTGTTTATGTCTAATCAGGTATCAACAGCTGTTGATACCTTAACCAACCCAATCATTTATGATCAGTTTATGAGGATCCAATACATTTGCAATCGATATCCTCCCCCAAAACCTGTTTATGTCTAATCAGGTTCAGTATAATTTTCTAACCTCCACCATACATTCAACTATTTACCATTACAGGACTTACTAATTTAAATATTTCAGTTCATTCCCCACTATTACTTTCTATTGTATCACTTCGAAACCCGAGGTTTTAATTTAAATTGTATGGTACACTAACAGGAAAAGCTCGTTCACATACTTTATATTTCCTTGCAACCAATTTATGACTATGGTTTTACACCATGTACAGGAATTTGAACTTCTACTGCTTAAGTCATTCTACGACTCTTTCTTTATTTCCGCTAGCGAATATCCTTCAGCAGATCATATTCCAAAATAATGATTCTCAGTCCTGGTCAGTGGGTTTCTCTAATCTCCATATAAATTAAACTACACTCTTAAATTTCCATTTGTTTTCTTTCTCACACAGAGCACACGGAACAACGTCGACTCTTTAGCTAACATAGTTGCAAGCAAACCCAGTAAGGCTGCATGTGATCCACACGCTACAGATCTTTGATTTTTCCTGTATTTACGTCATTTAATACCGCCGCTTTTGGGTGAGGTATTTCCAATACTTTCCATGGTCCCTCATTTTTATAGTAAAACTTATCTATTCTCTTATTTAACTTGGAGCTCTTATGGTGCACTTTCACCATGGATTAGGTGTCCAACTCTTAACTGAGGTATTCGTGCCTTGGTATTAGATTATTTCTGCACTGGCCATTAATCTTTCCTTGACAAGTTGATTGGTTGGTATTTCTCCCTTATCGCGCAAAGGTGGCATCTTTACCATACATATGAGTGGCTCCCCTACAAAACTTTGTCCTACTAGTTCTACAGGCAACAGTCCTGTACTTAAATGCGGTAACTCATTCAGTATTGTCTCATGTTGTCTTACTCGATCTACCCAACTGCTATGATGTTTAACACAGTATGTTCTACGCAGTCGTCCCAGTTCTTTCATCACCCTCTCAGAAATATTGCCTTGTGGAAGAAATTTCGATACCCTGACTTGTTGTATAATATGATTTTCTATAAATTGCTTAAATATTGTGCTCACAAATTGGTTACCACTACGTGATAAAATTCTTTTGGGAGTTGCATAGTTTACAAAATAATCCTTTTCTAAACATCTGATTACAGAATGTGAGGTAGCTGCCTTTAGAGGATATAATCGAATGTACTTCGACCAAAATTCTAGCACTACCAACACAATTTTGCAACCACCTTTTCCTGAGGGTAAAGGACGGAAAGAATCCAATGCAAGTAAATCCCATAATCCTTTTGGTATTACAGGAAACATGTTGATTCTATATGGTACTTTAAAATCTTTCCCCTTCTAACAAATTAAGCAACCTCTTATATTGTTCCTCACTAACCTGGCCATGTTTTTACAATAATAAAACATATTTAGATGCAATAGACATTTCTTCATTGCAAAATGACTGTATACATTATGAACATAAAGAATGTTTCATGTTTAGGCACACGTATTCTCCACTGCTCTTTCTCCACGTTTTCCTTACAGTATAGTATTCCTACATAGCATTTCCAATGATCTGACTTCTCCTTGGACCATAGAGTTTTTTCCAGTAAGTTTATCACATCCCTTAAATGACTGTCTTTGTGCTATTCCTTCGTAATTGATAATGCCAAAGCCTTTCCTTCCGTGGCAATAGATTTCGAACGTATAAAATAAATGTGAAATTCCTGTCCTGCCCCTTGTATTTCGGTTTGTTTTATTCATACCTACTGGGGGCCTTGATAAAATATCTGGTACTATATTTTTATCCCCTTCAACATATTGTACCTTAAGCTGTAGTCTTGTAAAAATAACATCCACCTCATTAGTCTAGGGTGTATACAGTGGTCTTTCTCCCTAACAGCAAGTATCGAGAACGCTTAGAAATCCACACAATAGCAAGCGCTTCCTTTTCTAAAACTGAATAATTCATTTTGTGCTTGCTTAGCACCTGACTAGCAAAAGCTATATTTCCGTGATTTCCATGAGTGTTCTCGAAATCGCCCCGAAAAATCTCACATGCTATTCCATATGAGAATGCATCTGTGCACGTTTTAAATGTCTCGCCTATTTTCGGATAGTGCAACAATTTAGCATTTAATAACTAATTTCATAGCATCAAATACTTCTCTCTCTTTATCCCCCACTGCCATTTCGAGTTTTCTTCAGTAAATGTAAAATGTCTGGATGTATGATGTTCAGTTCGTTCAAATATCATCTATAAAAACCTACCATCCCTTGGAAAGCAAGTAGTTGTTTCTGATTTATTAGCTATGGACACTTAGCATTGGCTGATAGTTTATCAGGATCAGGTTTGATTCCATCTGTATTAACCCTATATCTTAAATATTTCACTTCATTTGTTCTAAAGGTTGACTTACACAATTTTACTGCAATTCCTTTTTCTAGAAATTTCCGAAATACCTCCTTCAGAATTTCTTGGTATTCTTTCCAAGTTTGGCATATAACCATTACATCATCCACGTAAAGTATTACTTTGAGTACTAGGTCTGGACACAAAGCTTAACCTAATGCCTGCATAAATTCACTTAACGACAAATTCAAACCAAAAGGGAGAACTTCAAACTGATAGGATCGTCCTTCAAAAAGGAAAGCTGTGACTGGTCTGGAATCTAAATGTAATTTAATCTGCCAATATCTAGTTATTCGATCCATACAGCTAATATATTTATTTCCCTCTAGTTTAACTAGTATTTCTTCAATGGGTATAGGTCTATCTCACTCCGTCTCAATTATTAGGTTTAATGTGTGAGCATCCAAAATTACTCTCACATTCCCACATGGTTTCCTTACTATTAAAACAGGACTATTACAGGGACTGAAAGATCCTTCAATTCTACCTTCACTAATCATGCTATTCGTTTCTTTACTAAGAGCTTCTTTCTATTGAAAAGGAATAGGTTGAGGTTTTTTGATAAAAGGTTTTTCACTCTTTATTTTAGGCTTACATTCGTAATGCTTTATATTTTCCAGTTTTCAGAAAACGTTGTATTGTACTGGTGTAATAATTCAGCTAATTCCCCCTTCTCTGTCTCACTCAAAATATTACTATCCTTAACCTTTTTTTCCTATCATTTGATCCATTGTTTTAACCGTTTCTAGGTTTTCTTTTGTATCCTTGTCAACTCCAGGATCTTCTTTTTTGACACAGATACAAATTATTAACTCTTTAATCTCAGTTTCTTCTTTGATACATGGCCCTATAAAAGGTATTAACACTAACTTGCCAAAAATATGTAAGCATAAACTTTCATTTTCAATGCCAAAAATTACTTCTTGCTCACTTGTCCAATCTAAGCCAAGCAGAAGCTGAACATTCAAATTTGGCACTACTAAAAAGGTATGGGCAACGAATAATTTCCTAGATTAAAGGATATCATAAGCTTCTCCCTCATGGGCTTACCTCTGTTCCCAGTACTTCTAATAATGTGCACTCCAGTAACCGAAAATATTGGACAGGATCTCTGTTGCCTAAGTTTCACAAACTGTTCTTTACATATTACACATATATCACTTCCTGAATCAAACACGATAGCTACAGGCTGCCTGTCAATGTGTCCCCATACTAAACGTTTGATAACTGTGTTTCGTCATTTAAAACTCTTATTGGTGCCGTGGTCCGGCCCCTCCTGCATGACCATTGTCGTTTCTCGCATTTTCTGTGATTACTGTACCTATCGGAGACTCGTCCGGGTTCCTGTTTCCATCCTCTGCATGAATATTTGGTATGAGTTTTTATTTCTGTTCCCGTTGTTGTAAAATGTGTATCATTTTACTTCACAATACTGACTATTCCTAACCTCAGACTCTCTTCTCATTCTTCCGCCACCATTGAAATTCTTCCAATCCATCTGTGGCATGAATCAGCAAACCAGTGTTTAATAGTATTAGTTGAAAACAGTCTTGGTTGCAATTTTAGTTTTTTTTTCTTTATCAACTACGCGTTTCACCTTTTTTTAGCCATCTTCAGTCTGATCTGCATAGAAAACAGAGAACAAATACATCTACTTAAGGATCGCGATCGCATTGTGCAGACTTAATTAACCTAAAAGCATGTATAAACAGATCAAATACTGAAAGAGCAAATAGCTTAATTTGGTACTTCTTAGGACAATCCTTTAGACAATGTAGATAAAGGGCATCGCCTTCGTTAACCTTAGTAAATACTAGAAATATAAAATAGTAAACACAGACAAGAGAATTGACCAATGATGGGACACTCAGAAATGCAATCATATTGCGGAAGCCTTATGATATGGCCTTACCTTTCTAGATGGACATGAGTGACTCCAAGACCTGCCTAACACATACATGTGCACAGGAGCAAATAATAAAGTAATATGGGGCTTAAGTAGTTAGCATAATGCACCACAGAGTCATGTGCTAGTATTGACACCTAATACAGAAACTCCTCATTAGATGGCACTGCCACGCAGCTGCTGGTAAAAACGGGAGATAATAAACCGAATATGTATTACCACTAAAACTTTGTAAATATAATGCACACAAAACATTTATAAGATAGAATTACTAGAAGCAACACCTGTGCATTAATTTATCCAAAAATTATGACGGAGTAACAATACAAAAGAAGGCGGTAAATTTAAAATATAATACCATAGTGTATAATACAACACACAGATGCAGTGCCTAAACAGGTATCACGTATCATATAACACTAGAACGAGTACATTACTAACACAGGACACTGGACTCGCATTCGGGAGGACGACGGTTCAATCCCGCGTCCGGACATTCAGATTTAGGTTTTCCGTGATTTCACTCCAGGCAAATGCCGGGATGGTTCCTCTGCCTCTTCCTCTTTGAACAGTATTGTCCTGATACAGATTATCACTCTACTCATCATTGCTGTTATTCCGATCGTTCCTTTCATTCTGGCGGTTATTATTCTGATGGAAGTTGTTTTCTCGCCAGTGGTCTTCGTCAATCACTTTTTCTAAAACTGCAGAAAAAGTACGGTGGTTATTGCCCACACATCTTTTGAAGTTCCCAAATGAATTAGGAATCGCTCCTTCAATTCCTTAAGTGAGCTAATCTCCTATACCATGACTCACCAAATTTTTTCATGATCATTCGGCCTTTACCTTCGAACACTGTCGTCATTATAAACTCACGCCAGAAGTTGTTATGTATCTGCTCGGACCAATACTCGTCCAAGAACTTCTGTCTAACTTCACTGGAAGGCCATTGCTTCTGTGCTTAAGTTAATTCCCCATCGTTTAGCATCTCCTGCTAAACCATTAAATACGATACTTAGTTTTTCCTGATTTGTGATATTTTCAGGAAACAGCCTTTCACAGTTCTTAATTAAATTCATAAGGGATAATCCACTGTGTTTTTGGTAAGGGTCGAATTTTACTTCGTCCTATAGTACCTTGTAAATTGATGTTCTGTCTACCACATAAGGGCCATTAGACATAATTTTTCTTTCTAGGTCACTAACTTTTTCTTGTACACTGGAAGTGTTATTGCAACACTTGTCTTCGCAATGCACAACTTTCCTTTCTACGTTTTTCTCAGTCTCTAGAGCAGTCATTCTCAGTTACGATATCTGTTCTTCGTTCGCTTTTGTTATTGCTTTCTTAACATGGGAAATCTTTTCCTTATCCTTTAACTCTACCATAGTTTCGACCTGTTCCCGTATTTTCTCTACTTTGACTTCAGATCTGTCATTAATATCTGTATATATTACATACTAATAGTTTCACCTAAATATTTCACATCTTTCTTCACATTGGTAAGTTCCTCAGTCAGAAAACCTATTTCATTATTAACTTTTGCTAACTTCTGGTTATTCATTTCCATTTGTTCACTCAGTTTCCTACGTTTTTCGTTTATACTGGCAGTGTTTTTCGACTGTGTTTCCATATGTTTTTCATTTTGAGCCAGCATTTGTTCTCTTAGAATTGAAGTGTTCTTGTTTTGTGCTATCAGCTGTGTAATCATACTGTGTAGTAATGTATACAAATCAATCAGTTGTTTTTCATTTTGTTGATTGTTGTCTACCCCGTTGTCTTCATCCACTGAATCTACTTCTTTCTTAATTTTAGATGGGCATAACAGCATAGAAGTCTCATCGCCCAAATCAATATATTCTACTTGCTTTCCTTCAGTAAAATCTATTCCCTTCTGTCCTGCTCCTTATCACTGTTTACAGAAGTGTCATCTCTCTTATCCTCCTGCTTTACTTTTCTATACTGCATGTACTTATCTTTATCCATTTTTAATAATTGCTTAAACCACATATATATTAATTTATACTGCAGTCCCTTTCTCTTAACTGCTTTAACAAATTCGTGACCCTGAGACCTTCATACTTCTTCCATAAGAATCCTACCTATCTGCAAAATGTATAACTGAGGTTAACTACTTGCGGACTCTTAACTGCTGTAAAATGTCGTGTCACGGTCGTCACGTATAACTCTACCACTACCACTGTAATTTAGTATGCTTTTACCTAAATAACAGAAAACCCTATCTCTATTTTGCCATGTATAACCCTCTGACTACATTTAGTTTAGTTTCCAAATAAAGTACACTGTTTGAGAATGGTCCTGTTAATAGGAAAACCTAAACAACAGGGTACCCTTTTTACAGGATTTGACCGACTATTGTGTCTAGTGGATAAGTAAATCAGACTATTAAATTTTTTTCCAAGTATCTCGCTGTATGGGCTCATTTCTCTTCTTGGCGTCGTTCAATTTTACATACAGTAGCCCAACAACTCGCAGCTATGCCGTAAGTCGTGTGCAGTCTTCATCCGAGGCATTTTTGTGGAAATTCGCAGGAAAAACTTCTCCTGCTCCACGAAGGTGTTGCCTCAGTCACTTACTTTCCGCGCTTGCTCTAGGTAGCGCGCCAATTCGCCCTTGCCACCTTTTCCACTCCCTAGAACCACTTTCACTTCAAACAAAAGCACACTGGCTTTTGCATGACACTTATTTCTTAGATTGCTCCTAAGCGTGACTATTTACTACAAATGTTAAATTTACTTCAACATGAACAGTTTATACACACAAATATTTTTGAATAGATAATGTCATCAGAAAATTATTTAACGTAATAAACAATCTACATAGTATTTTACATACATTACTCACATACAGCGCAAAGAACTTCAGTCTCCAGTATAGCACACTTTACGTATACAGAAAATATAGTACCAATATCCGAAAATTTTAAAGCAAAAAAGCTATAAAAGCTTTTTTGAACCGTAAACAAACAGTGTTATATGCTACAATTATTACTGGACATTTGCCAAGATGTTATATAATTCATTACAGATACAGTCTCTACCCCAAATTTTAGCGATACAGTAACTTGCTTCAGGTTACACTGGTCTCCCTGAAGCTTGTTGCTCCTACTAAGATTATTTATTTTTAACTTTAGATTTTCTAATGTTTTCATATCCATATCCCTTTGTTCTTTCATAATTTCTACTTCATCTAATAAAAACTCTAAATCTCCTTTCACGTTCCTAAACACTTCTCAATGCAGCCGAGAGCCGTCAAGTTTTATTTCACTTAAGGCATCCGATACCCCTTCCCACAGTGTACTAATTTCATAAGTCACATGTTCTGCTACGATTTCTACCATCTCATCTATTTCTTGTGTTAACTTTCATTTTACTAAATTCGTTAGTTAACGTGTCTCTCTGCAATTTGAGTTTCACCTTTTCATACTTTGATACTTCAGTATTAGTATCTACCTTTTGGTCTACTTTGTCAACTTTGGCATGTAGCGTTATACTCTGTATGAATCCGTTGACAGATCATCTCTCACCTGTAGCATCTCGGCATTTAATTCCCTATTACTATTACCTGTCTTATTGGACAACTCAAGATTGTTACTATTTATTAGCTGTAACATTTCATCTAATTTAACACTTAACGCTTCCATATAACCTACAATAGTCGAATCTCTTTCTACAAAATTAATGTTACTATACGCACTGCCTTAGTAAAACTTTCACAGTCACATGTACTTGCCTCTAACACCCCATAAGTGTTAATGTTAACATCCCTTTCCACCACAGTTCATTCACTTGAATAATATTCAGGTCTATGCTACCCTTAACAGACATTGGATTCGACTTACCCTCCTTTTTTTATATTAAAAACTACGCGGGAACTGCGATTCGTGTGCTCGTTCTCTGCACCGCATCGCCTGAGCTGTGCTGCCCGCCAAACGCAAGTCACTGCGGAGTTGTGCAACAAGCGTCGCTTGCGACTGCCCACCCGACGATGGTTTACAGTGAGCCGCCGCCTGCGTCTGCGATACGACGCCGGCGTACTGCTGGCACCGACTGCGACTCCTATCCGAAGCTGACGATTTCAGCACCTGGACAGACTACAAGCCCGTACCCTTGCCCCAAATGGCTTCTACTTCTTTTTGGTTTCTTCTACATCTACATATACATCCATACTCCGCAAGCCACATGGCGGTATGTGGTGGAGGGTACTTTGAGTACCTCTATCGGTCCTCCCTTCTATTCCAGTCTCGTATTTTTCGGTAAGCCTCTGTGTGGGCTCTAATCTCTATGATTTTATCCTCATGGTCTCTTCGCGAGATATACCTAGGAGGGAGCAATATAATGCTTGACTCCTCGGTGAAGCCCATCAACACCGACAATGGACTGCTGATGATTGGAAACATGTTGGCTGTTCGGACTAGTCTAGTTTCAAATTGTATCGAGAGGATGGACGTGTGCCGGTATGGAGACAACCTCATGAACCCATGGACCCTGCATGCCAGCAAAGGACTGTTCAAGCTGGTGGACACTCTGCAATAGTGTAGGGTGTGAGCACTTGGAGTGATATGGGACCCTTGATACGTCTAAGTACAAAAGCACGTACTGAACTACTGAGCGTCTCTCTTGCGGAGTCTTCCATTGGAGTTTATCTATCACATCCGTAACGCTTTCGCGATTTCTAAATGATTCTGTAACGAAGAGGGCTGCTCTCCGTTGGATCTTCTCTACCTCTTCTATGGTAAGGATCAAACACTGGTGAGCAATATTCAAGCAGTGAGCGAACAAGTGTACTGTAACCTACTGTCTTTGTTTTCGGATTGCGTTTCCTTAGGATTTTCCAATGAATCTCAGTTTGGCATCTCCTTTACGACAATAAACGTTATATGGCCGTTCCATTTTAAATCACTCCTAGTGCCTACTCCCAGATAATTTATGGAATTAACTGCTTCCAGTTGCTGAGCTGCTATATTGTAGCTAAATGATAAAGGATCTTTCTTTCTATGCATCTGCAGAACATTACACTTGCCTACATTGAGATTCAATTGCCATTCTCTGCGCCATGCGTCAATTCGTTGCAGATCATCCTCCATTTCTGTACAATTTTCCATTGTTATAACCTCTCAATATACTACAGTATAATCCGCAAAAAGCTCCAGTGAACTTCCGATGTTATTCACAAGGTCATTTACGTATATTGTGAATACCAACGGTCCAATGACACTCCCCTGCGGCACACCTGAAATCATTCTTACTTCGGAAGACTTCTCTCCATTGAGAAGGACATGCTGCGTTCTGTTATCTAGGAACTCTTCAATCCAGTCAACAATTGGTCTGATAGTCCATATGCTCTTACTTTGTTCGTTAAACGACTGTGGGGAATTGTATCGAACGCCTTGCGGAAGTCAAGAAACATGGCATCTACCTAGAAACCCGTGTCTGTCCCTCTGAGTCTCCTGGACGAATAGCGCGAGCTGGGTTTCACTCGATCGTCTTTTTCGAAACCCATGCTGATTCCTACAGAGTAGATTTCTAGTCTCCAGAAAAGTCATTATACTCGAACACAATACGTGTTCCAAAATTCTACAACTGATCGACGTTAGAGATATAGGTCTATAGATCTGCACATCTGTTCGATGTCCCTTCTAGAAAACGGGGATGACCTCTGCCCTTTTCCAATCCTTTGGAACGCTACGCTCTTCTGCAGACCTACGGTACACCGCTGCAAGAAGGGGGGCAAGTTCCTTCGCGTAGTGTAAAATCGAACTGGTATCCCATCAGGTCCAGCAGCCTTTCCTCTTTTGAGCGATTTAATTGTTTTCCTATCCCTCTGTCATCTATTTCGATACCTACCATTTTGTCATCTGAGCGACAACTTAGAGAAGGAACTACAGTGCAGTCTTCCTCTGTGAAAGAGTTTTGGAAAAAGACATTTAGTATTTCGGCCTTTAGTCTGTCATCCTCTGTTTCAGTACTACTTTGGTCACAGAGTATCTGGATAGTTTGTTTTGATCCACCTACAACTTTGACATAAGACCAAAATTTCTTAGGATTTGCTACCATGTCAGTACACAGAACTTTACTTTGGAATTCATTGAACGTCTCTCGCATAGCCCTCCTCACACTACATTTCGCTTCAGGTAATTGTTGTTTGTCTGCGAGGTTTTGGCTATCTTTATGTTTGCTGTGAAGTTCCCTTTGCTTCCGCAGCAGTTTTCTAAAACGGTTGTTGTACCACGGTGGCTCTTTTCCATCTCTTACGACCTTGCTTGGCACATACTCATATAATGCATATTGTACTGCTGTCGACTCTGGATTGAGTCCTGTTACGTCTATGCCACTGTATGTGACAATTTTTCTTGCTTGGTGACGAAAAAGGAGTTACCTGTCGGTTACGACATGCTACTGCAATTAAGCAAAGCACATACTATAGCTGCCGTACACTGTATAGTTCCGAAGATATATTCAATATGCAGGTTCAGTTTCAACTGCCGACAGCCGAGGGCACTAGCTTTGGTAGTATTCATTATTAGAAAAGTTTCCTTATCACGGTCTTCTTTATTATTTTTTCGACATAAGACCCAAAAGATATTTACCTTCTGTTAAGATTCCACAGCAATTGATCTTTGGTCCTAATAACATTCCATGTTGGAACAGTTTATGATTTTTCACTAACAAAATAAAACACAGACTTTTAAAGAATAATTGTCTTTTGGACTACTTCCACCCAACACTTTTCCATAATTAGTACGACTTTCCACTCTAAAATTGCATTTAACGTAACTTACAATATCCAGCGACTTTAGTATAGCGGTCCGCCGCAGCTGCGCTTAAAGTACAAAGCTAATCTATATCTATTGAATCATAACTGTCACTTGAAAACTTATTTCGCCAGCAATTTGATAAATCTTCTTTCTGCAATGTTATGAATTTAGTGTTATCTTTTGTGTGCCTGCTAAGGAAAATCTCAGCATCCTAATCACCGTGAGGTAGACTCCATAAAATATCACGTCCGTGCATTCAGTATTGCAGATATAGCGTTATCCCGTATAATTATCTTCTTTGGAAATCGAACATCGTTGTTATGTTTCTGATGGCCGGTAACTCTGACGTTGTGACGACGGGAAGTCCTTTCCTTCCACCACTACCACATCATCGCTCGTATCATGAAACAGAAATAAACACAAACATTTCTTCCATTTATACAGTTGTAACAACAAAATATAAAGTTCATTTTTCCATATCTAAACATTATAACAGACCTACAGCTACTTACATTCAATGCGTCACGCGGCGGGGTCAGATATGGTACAGCGCTCCAAACACTGTATCATTACAGTAGCAAGCTGCCTGATGTTGGCTGCTGGTATAAACTGCTGAATGACAACACCAAGAAAAAAAATTTAAGTGCCAGGAAGTTTTTCCTGAAATCATCCAGAGTACAGATTGTAGATTCAAAGTTTTCAATAAACTTAAAATAAAGAAAACAAACCACCTTCAGTCACAAATCATGATTTTTATTTCAATACAGGAAGTAGTTTCAGACCTGGGGGCTCATCTTCAGCAGCTGAATTAGTGTGTTCCATTTTTGGAATTCTGTTAATTTTATGATTCAACAGGTATATTACAAAGTGTTAGAGTGCGACTACAGTTATTACAAACCAAGACAAACCGAAAAATTACATGCTTTTTCCAACAGTTTTTCAGCGCACTATAAGGAGACGTATTTCAACACATGTACATACTTTTCGTCTCACAGCACATTTTTCAACTATATTCAGACAAATTCAAGAGTACACTAATGTAAAGATGCCACAGTAACACATATACACAGATGTTTGCATTTCTAAGAGGATACAAAGACGTTATATTATATTTATACATAGACATCATATGCAAAACATTTATTTTTGCTCCTATATTGGATGTGACCTTGCATTTTAAAGTGGTTGGATTTATCAGTTTTTTGTTCGTTTAGGAAAAAATAAACGTTTGGAATGGCTGAAATAAGAGTGGCTCTTAAACTCTGTTTGTTCATTTAACATATGGTCAGAACATTTTTCTCTGTGTAACATTATTTCTACCTACTTTGTATTTTTTCTAATATTATTTTCCCTGTATAGTAGGGGAGAATGTTGCATACTAGAACGTTTTCAGACTTTCATCCCTTGGTAGCTTTGTAATTGAAGTGTAATATATTTTCTTTCTACAGTTTTACATGATGGTGCTAACTTTTTCTGTGTTGCAGTCTTTTTCTGAAATTACAAAAGTTACTCCCAAAAACTTAGGTTTCTCCAAATGCAAAATAATTTTTTAAATTACAGCATGGTCTTGTACCATCAAATGAGGTGAAATTGCCCAATTTGGTCTTTCAATTAAATATTTCTGAAACAAATAAAATTAATATATTAATTTTTCTTTCAGGGCAAGGCTATTGAGCTTTAATAACAAAATTATTGATATTTGATACTTTCTATTCTAACTGATGATAACATTTAAAAAAGAATGTGTCAGTCAAGTTAACCACGCTTGGGAGTGAAGCTGACCAGTTATCTGTTATTGGAAAATTGTGATTTAATATGACTGTAGGGTGAGTCTGATTCTTCTGAAACTGTTTCAATAAGAAAAATAAATCTGGCATAATAATTGGATACTAATGATAATTACAAAGAAACATTACAGATTTAAAAATGTGATTACCAACTTGCTTTATGAAATTCCAAAGAAATACACATTATTCTTATTTAACACTGCAATCTGGATGACCACCTTGTGTTTTACCTTGATGACAATGAATCTGGTTTATCACAGTTCCTTTGGGAATTTTATGCACTAGATTAGCCTTGTTAATGCTTTTTTAATGCTTATTTTTCAATTTAGAGTATCTGTGGCACCCAGTTCTATAACATTCAGGGCATATTTCTTCAGTTCACCTGATCTACGTTTGTACACAAGCGGATTATTTGCACTTTCATTTCTTACAGTCTCCGCTGTATGATCCAATAAACAAAATTACATCCTACATGACCATTTCATATGTTAACAGATAGATACTTGCAGCAATTACTTGATCACTCCACCAATAAACTGTTATATACAGTTGTGGCACTTCAGTCCAGAACTACGTGGCTGCTATGGTCGCAAGTTGGAATCCTCACTCGGGCATGCATGTGTGTGATGTCCTTAGGTTAGTTAGATTTAAGTAGTTCTACGTTTAGGGGACTGATAACCTCAGATGTTAAGTCCCATAGTGCTTAGAGCCATTTGAACCATTTGAACAGCTATTGCTGCATCCACTATGTGGCATTGTTATTGCATTCATAGGTCACGTTATTACCACAATCATGAATGTTTCTTTAAAAAAGAAGTGCTTCAGAAAAGACAGTCACCTTCAGCCAAATTTCTAAACTTTTATTTATTTGCCTATGGAAAGGTAAGTATAATAGATTAACTTTTGGTATTACTCGAGTCGCCACTGTGATGGATTAACAATTTCTTAGAAATTGCTTTAAAATAGTACACAGCACTTAAATTAATACAACTCAGAATATTTATAAATGTTGCACAGAACACAGCCTAATGTCTCCCAAAATATAATAACAGCAAAAAAGTAGAAAATGCTGGAAAGTGTTTACAACAGTCTCTAGTGTGTACTATTTCATGCGATTCTGAAATCTGTCATTAGATTGAAATAACAACCAAGGAACATCATGTGTTCCTACATACAGCCTTCTCATGATATGACATCTCACCTGCAGTTACGCTGTTTTGGATGTCATGCAGAAAGCGTTTGTTCTGGAGCATTTGGTTAGCTACTGAAGGCTTATGAAAGTGGTTGAGTCTGAAAGCTTCAGTGTGCTCTTTGTAGTGTGTATGGAAAGCTGTTTCTGCTTTTGCAGTGTTGACCAGGGAATGTAACATCTTTATGTATAGATGCGTTTTGACTTTTTTAACTTCGTTTATGAATGTGCTGTGAGTTAAAAAGTGTGTATATGTGTGAATATGTCTATTCACACTGTGCTGAAAAACTATGAAGGCTTTTTGGGAAGTCAGGTGCGATGGGCATGAAATGGAACTCACAGTGAAAGTCTGACGAAGCTCTGCACAGATGCGATGGGAAGAGCAGCTAGTATGTCTATCGATAGCGTCACATCGCTCTTTTCAGTTCTCAGCACACAGTGAGTACATGAAGATACTTAGAAAATAGAGTCTCCTGCCAAGAATGAGGGCCTGCCGAGAGATTTCGCCTGAAGTGATGCAACCCACATAACATAATGTCATGTGTTTCCTTCTTCAAGGCAATTCTCAGCCACACCGTGCATGGTGCTGAAGACGCTCCTGCAGCGTTTCCGATGGGAAGTGTTTTGATCACCCACAATACAGCCCATATTAGGCTCCCTCAGAGTATCACCTCTGCTCACATGAGCCGCTGGCAATGAAGAAAACATTTTGCACAGACAACGAGCTATAGACCAGTGTAGCGAATTGGCGGAAAGTACATTCTGCTCCCTTTCAGGAAGGGGGTACTGAGAAGTTAGCACAACGCTACGTCAGATGTCGAAGTCAGAGCAACGACTATGCAGAGAAGTAGCTGGAAGGTGCAGCTAACTGTTACAAACAACACATTTTTCATAATCACAGTGGTTTCAGTTTCGCGATCAATTGGACCTTACTTTCCGAATACCTCTGTTACGTAATCCCTGGTGGAAACAGTGACTTTTTGTTTTCGTTGTAGTGTTATCTCGTATTATAGCTGACGTCGTTGTGATCAAGAGACTGGTTTGATGAAGCTCTCCGTGCTACTCTATCCTGTGCAGGCTTCTGCATTCCCGATTAGGTACTGCAACCTACAACCTTCTGAATCTGCTTAGTGTATTCATATCTTGGTCTCCTTTTACGATTTTTATCCTCCACGCTTCCCTCCAATGCTAAATTGGTGATACCTTGATGCCTCAGAACGGGTCCTAACAACCGATCCCTTTTTTTAGTCAGATTGTGACACAAATTCCTCTTCTCTGTTCAATACCTCCTCATTAATTACGTGATCTATCCATCTAATCTTCAGCATTCTTCTGTAGTACCACATTTCGAAAGCTTCTATTTTCTTCCTGTCTAAAATACATATCATCAGTGTTTCACTTCCATACACCCCATACAAATACTTTCAGAAAAGACTTCCTGACACTTAAATCTACACTCGATGTTAACAAATTCCCCTTCTTCGGAAAAGCTTTCCTTGCCAGAGCCAGTCCACATTTTGTATCATCTCTACTTCGACTATCATCAGTTATTTCGCTCCCCAAATAGCAAAACCCATCTAATACTTTAAGTGTCTCATTTCCTAACCTAATTCCCTCAGCATCATCTGATTTAATTCGACTACATTCCATTACCCTAGTTTTGCATTTGTTGATGTTCATCTCATAGCCTCCTTTCAAGACAATGGCCATTGTGTTCATCTACTCTTCCAAGTCCTTTGCTGTCTCTGACAATATTTGTATGTCATCGGTAAACCACAATATTTTTATTTCTTCTCCTTGGAATTTAATTTCATCTCCAAATTTTTCTTTTGTTTCATTTACTGCTTGCTCAATATCCAGACTAAATAACATTGGGGATGAGGTAGAACCCTGTATCACTAACTTCTCAGCCACAGCTTTCCTTTTGTGCTCCCCTACTCTTACAACTGCCATCTGGTTTCTGTACAAATTGTAAATAACATGTCGCTCCCAGTATTTTACCCCTGCCAACTTCAGAATTTGAAAGAGGGAATTCCAGTCAACATTGTCAGAAGCTTTCTCTAAGTCTACATATGCTAGAAAGGTAGGTTTGCCTTTCCTTGATCTATCTTCTAAGCTCAATCATAGGGTCAGTATTGCCTTGGGTGTTCCAATATCTGATCTTCTCCGAGGTCGGCTTCTACCAGTTTTTCTATGCGTCTGTAAACATATTTAAATAGTATTTTTCAGTCATGACTTATTAAACTGACAGTTCGGTAATTTTCACACCTATCGACACCTGCTTTCCGTATTATAGCTAGATATTAAAAACAAGGCCAATAAGTAACCTGAATTCAAAACAAGACGTATACCGATCAATTCCCTGAAGATGTCCCGTGGGCTTGACATGCATCGTGTATTGAAATAAAAAGTACGATTTGTGACTGGATGCGATTTGGTTTTTCTGTTACGAAAACAGGTAAGTCATGGCAGTGACACTGAGAGCAATAGACATCTACATCTACATCTACATCCATTCTCCGCAAGCCACCTGACGGTGTGTGGCAGAGGGTACCTTGAGTACCTCTATCGGTTCTCCCTTCTATTCCAGTCTCGTATTGTTCGTGGAAACAAAGATTGTCGGTATGCCTCTGTGTGGGCTCTAATCTCTCTGATTTTATCCTCATGGTCTCTTCGCCAGATATTCGTAGGAGCGAGCAATATACTGCTTGAGTCCTCTGTGGAGTTATGTTCTGGAAACTTCAACAAAGCCCGTACCGAGCTACTGAGCGTCTCTCTTGCAGAGTCTTCCACTGGACTTTATCTATCATCTCCGTGACGCTTTCACGATTACTAAATGATCCTGTAACGAAGCGCGCTGCTCTCCGTTGGATCTTCTCTATCTCTTCTATCAACCCTATCGGGTACGGATCCCACACTAGTGAGCATTATTCAAGCAGTGGGCGAACAAGTGTACTGTAACGTACTTCCTTTGTTTTCGGATTGCATTTGCTTAGGACTCTTCCAATGAATCTCAGTCTAGCATCTGATTCACCGACGATTAATTTTATATGGCCATTCCATTTTAAATCACTCCTAATATTTGCTCCAAGAAATTTATGGAATTAACTGCTTCCAGTTGCTGATCTGCTATATTGTAGCTAAATGATAAAGGATCTTTCTTGCTATGTATTCGGAGCACATTACACTTGTGTACATTGAGATTCAGTTTCCATTCCCTACAACATGCGTCAATTCGTTGCTAATCCTCGTGCATTTCAGTACAATTTTCCACGATATACTACAGCATCATGCGCAAAAAGCCTCAGTGAACTTCCGATGCTATCCACAAGGTCAATTATATATATATATATATTGTGAATAGCAACGGTCCTACGACACTTCCATGCGGCACACCTGAAATCACTCTTACTTCGGAAGACTTCTCTCCATTGAGAATGACATGCTGCGTTCTGTTATCTAGGAACTCTTCAATCCAATCACACAGTTGGTCTGATAGTCGATATTCTCTTACTTTGTTCATTAAACGACTGTGGGGAACTGTATCAAAGGCCTTGCGGATGTCAAGAAACACGGCACCTACCTGGGAATCCGTGTCTATGCAACACCGACTCAAAGGAAGCCCTCGGCGCTTCTTGGTGACGTCACGTCAGCTAGGCACGGCGAACGCCAGGTCTGTTGCAGGCGTACTCATAATGGTGGTGTCTCTCTCTCTGACACAGGAAAATGTGAAACTATTGGCGTTAGTTGACCAACACACATTGTTCTGAGAGAGTTCTACAATCAATTAATTGTGCAATTCATTATACTTCTTAACAAATAGTGTACTCCTGAACTTAAATTTCCACCTGTTTTAAGGATTGACATGGTCCAGGAGCAACAGAATTCGTGATTCTTTACCTTATTTATAAATCTGAGGAAGTTACGTTTGTACTGGGTTGCTTTTACAAGAAACTGTGAACATATTGGTGCTCTTCTTTAGGTATGTTGGTTGACTATTAGGTGAGGAGCACTGAATGTTAATGAAATACGTTGCGATTGTACACGTTAGGGGAGGGGGTGGAGGACAGAATAAGAGGCAAAAGAGACATACTTGTTTTATCAATTAAATTTTTTTATCTTATGAAGTTTCTCCTTTCAGTTGCAAGAGGGGAATATTTATCTTTTCTAATGTGCATGTTTAAAAAAGTTTAAGCTCAGCAGTATTTTCGATATATGAAGCTATTTTGTTTCCTGTTTAGAATTCTTTTCGTTGAAAACGACTGTAATCTAATGAGTGGCAACAGTTGGACATTTACACATGTAAATTAGTTCACATTTCCAGTGACGATTCAAACGAAAATAAATAAATAAATAAAAGAAACGAGTTAATTGTAAGGGGGTTGGGGTAAGTTTCGATAGCAAAATGGATCAAGTAAATATAGTTACTTGACGTAAAATTTCCAAAGCTTGCAATGGGGCAAAGCATCTTCTCATATTGATCTACGTTTGTTTCGACAGGATTCAGTAATATAGAACTATGACCTTCATTTGTAGCTTTACGATAGTAAGAAAATCTTTCATCTAAATAAAACTGCAGAATCCAAAACAATACCAAACATTTTGTTCAAAAATAAGATATTTATAGTGATAAGCACGCCCAGGAGTTTCTGCCTGCAACAGACCTGGCGTTCGCCGTGCCTAGCTGAAGTGACGTCACCAAGAAGCGCCGAGGCCTTCCCTAGAGTCGGTGTTGGTCTATGGCCCTCTGAGTCTCGTGGATGAATACTGCGAGCTGGGTTTCACACGATCGTCTTTTTCGAAACCCATGCTGATTCCCACAGAGTAGATTTCTAGTCACCAGAAAATTATGCTAGCAAATATTCCTTAATGCACCATACAGCCCAGCAACGGCCAAGGAATAAAGTGGCGAGTGGCTAGGTTCGGTGGCCCTAAATCGCGCGCTGCTGTCTCGGAACGGCGGGGACGCAGAAACAAGGCGGCGTTTAACGTGGAGTATTGGCCGGCTCGCCCGGACAAGGCGTTGCGAGTGGAGAAAGATTGCCGGCTGTGGGCGCGGTGTACGCGGCCTCGCCGCTCGCCTGCAACTCTTCCTTATCAGCGGCGGCCGGCCGCCGACCGCCGCCTTGGCCAGATTAAGCCGCCGCCGGCGCCGAGCCCAGCCTAGCCTAGCGCGCCGCCGCTGCAGTGGTCGCCGCCGGGGGGCGATAGTAGCGCCGGTGCGGCATGGCGCAGCACCGCGCCGCGCTGTTTACTGCGGCCGCGTAATCCGGCGCAGGCAGCTGCGAGACGCGCCGGCTGCCCGCCAGCCGCTATAAAGACGGCCACGAGGCGACGTATCGCCCGCCTGCACCGTCCCTAGGTTGGCAGCCCTGCCGCGCCAGCGCCACTCGGCGGCTCGGCCTTTCCGTGGGGGAAGCCCCGGCCGCACTCGCACGTTTCTGCACACTAGAGATGGGTCGAACTCGTTGATTCCCGTGAACTACTTCATTCATTTCACTCTTTGCCGTGAAGCGTTCAAATGAAGTAGTTCATTCATGAAGTACGGAAGCCTGGCGAAGTCGCCCAGTTCGCCGCTCAGTCGCGGCTACGCTCGCTTCACCTCGCTCGTACAGCAAAGGTTCGTAATACTTCATAATTTTACCAACAGATGGCCAACTATGCAGTAACGTGCACGCAACGTTTTACGCTCTTACAGCGTCTGAGCTAACTTAAATAGATCATGGTCGAAGGGGACAAAGGAAAGATAAACAGAGAAGCCTGTCACATATAAAGAAAGTATTACATTTAATCTTGCTCGACATTTTCTCATGAAGCTCCCAAAAAAGTCTTTATCTGCCAAGTGAAACATCATTTGTTGTATTCATGGACTGAAAAACTAGGGCTACCAACAAAATACAGTCCAATTTCATGTTCCTTTTAAAATTTAATCCAAAATAGAGTGAGTATGTTTACCACTGTCACAAAGTCTGTATATCTACGTTAAGTAATTATTCAGAAGTTTTCCTGTAGATTTTATTTTGTTGAGAATAATATAACCCTCCAAATTCAAAACGTAAACTGTCACCTGTAGTAATTGGTACGATTTCAGGTAAAATCCCTCTTTCAGTGTTACTAACAAAACTTTTATTTTCATGTTGGCTGTGCGTGACGCGAAGTATAACTGAACTGCACAAATAGTCACGGGTAATGATGTCAGCACTGCAGGAAGCAGCTGACGCTGCCTTCCCCTCGCCCCTCACCCCCCAACCCCTCGCAAACCTATAGTTTCCCACAAACGCCGCGCGATTCGTCGACAGGCAGTAGAGGGGGGACTGAAGTGAAGGGAGAATGAGTGACGTAACGCCGATGTAATGGGATGAGGGATAGGGGAAGAGAGTGAGTGAACTAGAAGAAAGTGTGGAGTGTGTTATCTGTGAAGAGTTTGAAGTACCAGTTCATTGAAATTGAGTGGTTAGTTCACACTTCACTGGAGTGAAGCGTTCATTTCAACGACTCATTCACGAGCTCCCCATCACTACAGTGCACACAGCAGAGTTGGGCAACACGGTTCTTTTTCCCGATTCGATTTCTACGATTCAATCTCACATTGCGAATCGATTCCTACGATTCTCTTCCACGATTCATTGTATTCTGGGATAGCACGATTCTTACGGAATGCAAAAAGTTCTATATCAGTTGGCAGGACATGTCTGAAATTGTCAATGGGGTTAGAATAGAACTGTTATGTTATGCCAGAAATAGTTCATTTATGAGTAAACATGCATATGACGTTCCAAGTGTGATTCTCGATTTATACGTGTAGTGCCTTAATTGATGAAAGGTCACGTTTGATTTCAGTATGCCAGGAAAGAGGAGTCAATTTGTGCGAAAGATGGTGCAAAATTACGTGGTATGCCAGTTTGGTTGTGTGTCTTGAACGTATCTAACTACAGACGTCTGTTTTATAGTAAGAAAATCTAGCAGTGAGGCAGACATGGTTTACCAATGGAACTATGTAGGATATATATATATATATATATATTGTAAAATTGACTTTTTACGAAAGAATGGAACTATGTAGGTGAACTCAAAAAGCAAAAACCAGTCTAAATACAAAATTTCACACAAATAGTTAGGGCCGTTTTCGAGATACGCGATATATAATACGTAATCCAAGTGCTATTGCTCGTGTGTAAAGAAGGTGTGTGTGTTTTGCATTGCATCTGCAACAAATAAGAGTTCCGTATTTATTCATAATGCTTGGATTTCTTGATTTTAATCGTGTGTATTGGGAGCTCTGTACTCGCTGTATATCGTTTCTGTCATCACTAGTTCGTGTATTACTCGCGCAAACTAAGCTGACGTCGGCGCGGTGGCTGATGGTAGCGACAATAATTGGGAAATACCTTTACGCTCGTTCCCGTCAGCCACCGCCAAGTGTCAGCTTGGTTTTCACGAGTAATATTACGGCCCACGAACTTCGTTTGTTCGTTCCGAGCTTCCTCTGTTCACACGCATCCTCCTCTTGACTGCCATCTGGCGGTCGTAATCATTCGGCACGACTCGGAATGATTCGTAAGTTGCCTTCGAAGCATAGCGTACTAAGAATCGATGAATCGTTGGAACTTGGAATCGTCACGACTCGGAAACACGCAATCGTTCTTACGATTCTTTTGAACGACGATTCTTCCGTATCACGATTCGATTCTTACCATTCTTTATTTAGAGTAGTTCAAACGAATGACTCATTCACGAATCGCCCCTACTCTAGCACACAGTGTAGTGTACCAGGCGGCACAGTAACGCCGTTATTACACTATCGTATTTCTTGCTGACACGCCAAAGAAATTTGATGGTGTAATATGGAATTTGTCAAATCTCATCTGTCGTCAAATAAATTTGATCAAATCTAGGTCCTTGCCGTAGATTTGATCATAAAAGTCGTTCGTCTTCCGTTCACTGCAATGTGAGATGCAACCGCTTGGAGAGCTGGCGTCGCTACGGCTATTTGACGTCTCTGTAGTGTTTGTTTGTTTGACCATCCTCCCCAGAAAGCATATA
Organism: Schistocerca piceifrons; assembly: GCF_021461385.2. Lineage (NCBI taxonomy): Eukaryota > Metazoa > Arthropoda > Insecta > Orthoptera > Acrididae > Schistocerca > Schistocerca piceifrons. Next base: position 553,986,335 of record NC_060143.1, read on the forward strand.
AATACTTGTTTTGCAAATCACACTGCCTTTTCCTGCTGCTAAAGTGTGCGTCATTTACGATGGCGGCCGAGTTTAGGTTAGTTCTACGCATCTGGCGTCACAAAAGACAGTCAGCCAATGAACAGAGAACGACGTTGCCAAAGCTCGACTGCAGTGCAGAGCACATACGAGTGTCTTCAGTTTTAGAAACGTTCAGTCATAAATAAAGTAATTGAACAAAAGCAATGTCTTGATAGCAGACTTCCTTTTAAAAGAAAGTTTGGAAAAAGCATTCTTTATACGAATTGCTTCATATTCTATTAATTAATTAAACCAAACAAACAACAAGCCTCCTATTTCAGGCGATAGCAAGGAAAGGTGTTTGTATCATTCTCAGGAACCATTTTTTCGCAATAAAGAACAGAGGTAATTGTTTATTTCCTATTGTACTTCGACGAAACGTCAGTAATTCATAGTCATACCAACAGTGTTTGTCGGTATTTTGCGTGACACTTTATGAGTCCTCTAGGAATTATACTGATTGATGACCTGTGTTGGTCTAATGGTTTGGTGTTTGACTCCTATGTGAAAGGTTAAACTTGCAAGATGCTTAATATTTTCTTTATTTAAAAACAATATCGAAGTGTCTTACATCATGAATCTTATTCGTTTGAATGTATTTTTTTTTTAATTTCTAGTGCTTTGTCCCTTCTTTATAATCATAAGTTTTCGGTTTTTCTAATTTTGTCCTCCAATATTTCTTTTCACAACAATTAAAAACAATGAAAAGGCACACATACAATATTTATGTTATCTGTTTTGTTTGTATATCTTTCTGCTGCAGTCACAGTTTTACTATTAATATTGATATACATTCTTTTGCGACAGTATTGGTTCAAATGGGACTTAACTTCTGAGGTCATCAGTCCCCTAGAACTTAGAACTACTTAAACCTAACTAACCTAAGGACATCAAACACACCCATGCCCGAGGCAGGATTCGAACCTGCGACCGTAGCGGTCGAGCGGTTCCAGACTGTAGCGCCTAGAACCGCTCGGCCACCCGGGCCGGCTGTGACAGTATTAAATATTATTTAGTGCAGAATTTCCGCTCGTACGTTGTCGAGCTACTTGATTGTCTGACGCAGTTCTTTGCTTCGTTGCTTTGGCAAAATCACTATATTCAATGTTTTCGTCGACTGATCCATGTTTTGGCAAGTATTTGCTGTCCGTTGTGACAAACACAAATTGTTTGCGCACTGCGGCTCACTGACAATATATTTTGGTTTCTATGTTTTATTACGACCACAATTCAGTTTTGTGTACTTCATCAGCTTTGTTTTAATCAGAACTTTTTAGAAAAAAGCGAAATGACTCTGGTATAAATAAAACTTTTATTTACAGTCGCGAAAGACGGAATATTTCTCAATATTACATACGACACCTGTCTGCTACTTAAATGAGATATTGTTATACAGTAAATTTTATATGAAATTTAGGTATCTTGTCCACATTTCATTCTCAACATTGAGGCAACTAAAATCGACCATACGGAAAGTATACGCTATAGACTTTTACCTCTGTAAACTCGTCAAAATTTAGTGCAATGGTTTAATACATTTAATGCTGCACAATGGCTGCATTGAACATCGAAACGAAATTAAGTCATTTATGGGGGGAAGGTATCAGCCAAGAAGATGTATAAAAATCAAATTTTTGGGCCAAATAGTTTTTGTGAAATCGAATGATAAGTGTGTCAAAGCAGTCGGAACACCATGTGTCTGCACAGGCAAGCAGTGCAGTGATGAAAAAATCGCGCACAGCGTGCAATGCGGGGAGCACGTTTCTGTAGCAGCGAAATGGTTAATGCGGCCGTGGTGGCTTTACTTCATAAACTGCGCGCTCCCCCCCTAAACGTAAGTTTGCGAACTATACTATACTATGGCGCTGCTTCTCTTGGCGCGTGCGTCGTTTGCAACTGACACCGCAGCAATCTCCCGCGTCTGGGCGGGCATGCGCGAGCAGCCAAGATAAAAGAATTGAACCATAGTTACTTTATTTATCCCATACTCGTTTCGCCTTCTCCTGTTCTAAGGCATCATCAGTGGGACCTATAACGATACAGTTTTGTTAATTTTAGATTATCAAACAGTTCACTTCGCGGGATTTTTTGTAAACAAAATAAGTAATTACTTACGATTTGGTGATCTGCGTTTCCTCATATCTGGTCTGGAGGTCGCACTACCACTTTTATCGCTGCCATATATTTAGATCTTTGTGTTCTCGCCATCCACACACTGTTCACCATGTTCCTCACTCCTTTTTTTGTGGTGGACTATGGTTCTTTTGTCACTCGATACAACTATTTCGTCGTACACTTATTTTCACAGCGTAAATATTGCGACACCATTACGCGTTTCTTCTTCTTTGGTATGTTTACCTATTTGTTGCCAACCTAACGAAGAATGTTCGTTACTAACTTCTATTTATGATATTTATACCGTCTGTGTGTGTATGAGTGAGAGAGAGGGGGTTATATAGTCTACCACAAAAAAAGGAGTGAGAAACATGGTGAACAGTGTGTGGATGGCGAGAACACAAAGATCTAAATATATGGCAGCGATAAAAGTGGTAGTGCGACCTCCAGACCAGATATGAGGAAACACAGATCAGCAAATCGTAAGTAAATACTTATTTTGTTTACAAAAAATCGCAAAGTGAACTGTTTGATAATCTATAACTAACAAAACTGTATAGTTATAGAACCCACTGATGATGCCTTAGAACAGGAGAAGGCGAAACGGGTATGGGATAAATAAAGTAACTAGCGGCAAGAAAAAGCAGCTTGATTTGCAAAACAAGTATATCTCTGTAGTGTGTTTGTAAACATGGCTTCAAAGTTGGTGATTCCTTCCAATTTTTTTTTTTTTTTTTTTTTTTTTTTTTTTTTTTTTTTTTTTTTTTTTGTATAAACTTGCTTCGACTAGGGTGGGGGTTGTGCCAGGGGCACAGCGCATGCTATTAATTGTATGCTGATGGGCAAGTGGAGTGTGTCGCAGGTGACTTCGTGTCCACAATTACAGGTACAGCCATCCATCTCTGGAAACATCTAAGCAGCTTTTCAGCAAGCCGGAATAGAAGATGTGGTCACAATCTAAATTTGAAAAAATATTTCTTAGCTTTCCATCCTACTTTGTCTATTTTTGAACTCCAGATGCCACAAGTTAAAAAACGCTTCAAGTGTTCTGTATTTTTTTTTATTAATTTTACACTTATTCGAACGCTAATTCCATTAACTAAATTACCCAAAAATAAAAATAGTTTTTGTTGCCCATATAGTGCACTAAACATTTATGTATCTTCACATATTCCCCCTTCAGTGCTTCATAAATCCCTTCACACGTTTCTGGAATTATTTTGGTTATTGTGCAATGTGATATTCCAGTGTTGTGTTATAAACTAGAGTAGCTCTCTCCTGTATCAAGAAATTCCAGAGTCACAGTGTGCCTGTCTTCTGCATATACAGCATTTCTCAAGAGACTATTCTGTTTTGTAAGATGAGAAGCCACTTTACTGAACAAATACTCTTATCCAAATGGTTCAAATGGCTCTGAGCACTATTGGACTTAATATCCGAGGTCATCAGTCCCCTAGACTTAGAACTACTTAAACCTGACTAACCTAAGGACATCACACACATCCACGCCCATGGCAGGATTCGAACCTGAGATCGTAGCAGGAGTGCGGTTTCGGACTGAAGCGCCTAGAGCCGCTCGGCCACAACGGTCGGCTTCTTATCCATTCATAAGTAATTTATACAGGGTGAATCAGGAGGAAAGATACATGCTTCGATGGGTGATAGTGTAAGTAGGCTATTTAGGTTTTCTTATTGGTAACGCCACGTAGCGCTCTGTATGAAAATCACTGGCTGTGCTGTGTGCAGTCTGTGGCTAGTGGCATTGTTGTCTGCCATTGTAGTGTTGGGCAGCTGGATGTTAACAGCGCGTAGCGCTGCGCAGTTGGAGGTAGCAGTGGTGAATGTGGGGAGAGAAATGGCGGAGTTTTGTAATTTGTCATGAACTGCTATATATATTATGACTATTAAGGTAAATACATTGTTTGTTCTCTATTAATATCTTTCATTTGCTAACTATCCCTATCAATAGTTAGTGCCTTCCATAGTTTGAATCTTTTATGTACATGACAGTAGTGGCGCCTGCTGTGTTGCAGTAGTTCGAGTAACCAAGATTTTTGTGAGGTAAGCGATTTGTGAAACGTACAGTTTAATGTTACTCAGGGCCATTCTTTTGCAGGGATCTTTGATAGTCAGATTGCGTTGCGCTAAAAATATTGTGTGTCAGTTTAAGCACAGTCATGTATAATTGTTCTAAGGGGACGTTTCAATAGTATTAGTGATTCTGAACAAAAAATCTTCATACGGACGTATGCTCTGTTCCGAATGGTTTCTGAGGTAAAACACGTTTAATATCACCTTTGTACGTTTTTCTTGAATAACTCGAAAACCGCACCCTCCAGCGAAATAGTGTCGCAGTACAAAATTATACCATATTAAATTTCCTACAAAAAAGTCCTATTAATTTTTTTCCCTACAACTAACGGTTTGTGCGAAGAGAGCGCGCGAGAATATTGAAAAACTCGCTCGACGCGCATGCTCTGTAGCTTACATAGTTTTTATAGGCCAGTTTGCGGTGGTTTCGCGATTTGATAGACCTCAAGTGTCCCGTATCAAACTGTTCGTCTCAACTTGCTACCTCAATATGCTACCTCAAATTTCATACTGCTACTCGTTTTCGCTGGAGGGTGCGGTTATCGAGTTGTTCAAGGAAACGTACAAATGTGATATTAAATGTGTTCTACCTCGGAAACCATTCGGAACAGGGCATACGCGCATATGAAGATTTTTGTTCAAAATCACTAATACTATCACCCCTCAAACCACGTACCTTTCCTCGTGACCCACCCTGTATATGAGACTTGACGTCCTCCACTAGCAGCTCTGGTCACAAATTTTCCTGATTGCTTTTACTGTCGTATTCGTTAGTCAAATTCGTTAATCAAAATCTGTTTCGTACAGAATCTGCACTGTGGTGCCGTCCTTAGAACGAAGTCTCCTGCAGAAGTTGGTACCTATCGACGGCACCACAGGCAAAGACAATCGCTGCCAAACGCAGTCAACGAAGCGGAGACGCCAGCGTAGACACGGCCCCAAGTGTTTCCTGCTGCCGCTGCAACCGGGAGTTATTATGCCCGAGTGCTGTGCCGCTCAGCCCACATTGTCTCTAATCAGCGACCATCACAAACGACAACAGCATCGTCTCCAGCACAGATGCGGCTACTTATTGATCATTTTATATGGAGGACGACTGTACTCTGACGTGTAGCTATCATTCTGCAGTGAACTAAGTGCTCATGTTAAAAGTGTCAGCGACAATAGCAATTACATGTCGTCTGTAAAGACAATAATTATTTCCAAAGTACAGGGTGTCCACAAATTTTTACCCTGGTTACAAATCAATGTAACTCTTTTTAAAGCATGAAGTAAATGAAACATGCGTGATATCACATATGCCTCTACTTATTAAGTTTTGAAACTTACATAAGCCTTTCATAAATTTAATACACAACATTTAAGTCACTTCAACATGTTCACCCTTGGTAACACACAAAATACCAAGCCGATATTTAGACTCTCTCCACCCATATTTCAACATGTCTGGTGCGTTAATGGCATCTCTGATGTGTAGTTGCAGCTGTTGCTGGTGTTTCGTACACGATATCATTCACATACCTGAAAAAAACAAATCTAATGAGTGTCAGGTGCTCTCTGGAGCCATGAAGTTGGACCGTCTCTGCCAGTCAGCCTTCTCGGGATGGTTTCATGCAGAAAATTGCGAAGTTGTAGAGACCAATGAGAGGAAGTGCCATCTTGCCGAAAGCCGACGGTGTGTTGTATTATGCTGTAGCTGGGGTAGGTAAACATATTCATTTACTTCACTTTAAATTAAGAACAATGAGCCAGTCACTCGAGCACACATTAATTCACACAACACATTATCCTTTGGCGTGTCCCAAATGTGTTCTCGTACGACATGCCGATCCCCAGATCCGGACATTATAGCGGTTAACTGAGTCCAAGACATGAAATGTAGTTTCATCGGAAAAACACACACGCTTCAAGAAATCATTGTCCCCATCTAAAATGCTCAGCTTGTCCACTGTAAATTGTTCGCGTTTTGGGCTACCACCTGGCTGTAATGCCTTGAACAATTTGGACGATGCACGCATACCATTTAAGACGTCTGCGAACCACTTTGTGCACAGTACCTTTTTCCCCTTGAGGCTCCGGACAAGCTCGTATAATCGATTTGTGTGGCGACCCCGTGAATGTGTTTCAACTCCCTGCACAGTGTCCTCCGAAATGGATGGTCTGTCCTTCCCGCTGCTTGTCCGTTTGTGAATCTATCCCGTTTCTAAAAAAGTTTCCATCTATCTTCTGATTAACATGACGTTAGGTGATTTCTTTCCATAATGGGACGCTCTGCTTTTTGGGGGGAGGGGGGGGGCGAAAACGTTTCTACTATTATGATATAGCTCGCACAACGCTCCTTCTGGCGAAAGTGTTGAATGAGACAGAGCTGGATAGGAACCTCATGGGTTCCCTAGTAGACGTGTAACAAAAAGAATAACATCATAAATATAATTAATATTTAATCTTGAGATCAGGGTAAACATTTATAGACATCCTGTTGCATTTACCGTCCTCAAGTTTTAATAAATTACTAATAATTTATGTGTTTGTTCCTCTTTCTTCTCTACCTTCTCCTGAAGTAACCTAGACTTGCTGCAGTGCACCACAAGTAATGCAGTTGGTCTTTGGTTCACCACTTTAGAACTAGTGTGTTGACACGTATACCCTGTTGGAGCAATTGGGAACATAGCGTAACATCTTAGCAAGAAGCCTAAAGTAGCAAAAGTTATTTATACTCAAACCTAACTTTAGTCTTCTGTGTTTTAGTACAACTTGACTTTTATGTGTTTGGCGACAACTGTTAACTGTATCAAATACAACCGAAAAGGGACTCTTGAATATCAGGAGAAAATAAATGTACGTGATAAAGTTTGCTTAGTCCTCACAGAAAAATAAAAGCAAACTAGGAAGGGCATTGATTGCAACTTTTAGTGTAGAGTAGAATCCCTAGTAGAATGCTATGTACATTTTTCTGCAGTTTAGAATATTTATGACAACTCGGGACATTACTGAAGCATAATTGCTTATCTTTGAATACAAATCGAAATTTAATGTGAGCTCTTGATGAGAGATAAGCTATAACGAATGCTGGCTGCACTGCTACATTTACCATTATTATCCCGTATGGTTACTTACCTAAATATGTTGAAAACCATGTAATATCTAATAATGCTGGGAGTATTAGGGAATACGTAAAATATATGTGAGGACAGAACAGTTAAACTGGGTATTAAATCATAAACATGACCTGTTGCACGGTACGATCTTATATAAACACCTGTTTGCGGAAAAAAGAAAGGTAATTTTGGAAAAACAGTCATATAGAGCCATTGTTTGCTAATAACTTTCTCTGTTAGAAGTTCCACTCCTTTCACAGAGCAATCGGATGTGCATCGAACATCACTGATCATCATGGAAATTCAAACAAAGTACAAAACAAGTGGATCACTTGCCAGTATGGATAAAATAGTTGTGTCAAACAATCCAGCTGACTTCTTACTGAGTGAGAGGGAGATTTAGTATCTAGTAAGAAGATGGATGCCAATATAATGAATGGATATTCTAGTCCGCCTAAGCACACGACCCAAACGCAACCAGAAACGACTAACTTCGGTGCTCAATTAGAATGTCGAGGAAAAGCAAAAGATTTAGTGTACCTAAATAAAACACCGAAAAATAATTTCGTCCTACGCGAATCCCGATGTATGAAACAGGCGAAATACCCTCAGACTTCAAGAAGAATATAATAATTCCAATCCCAAAGAAAGCAGGTGTTGACAGATGTGAAAATTACCGAACAATCAGTTTAATAAGCCACAGCTGCAAAATACTAACACGAATTCTTTACAGACGAATGGAAAAACTAGTAGAAGCTGATCTCGGGGAAGATCAGTTTGGATTCCGTAGAAACACTGGAACACGTGAGGCAATACTGACCTTACGACTTATCTTAGAACAAAGATTAAGGAAAGGCAAACCTACGTTTCTAGCATTTGTAGACTTAGAGAAAGCTTTTGACAATGTTGACTGGAACACTCTCTTTCAAATTCTGAAGGTGGCAGGGGTAAAATACAGGGAGCGAAACGCTATTTACAATTTGTACAGAAACCAGATGGCAGTTATAAGAGTCGAGGGACATGAAAGGGAAGCAGTGGTTGGGAAGGGAGTAAGACAGGGTTGTAGCCTCTACCCGATGTTATTCAATCTGTATACTGAGCAAGCAGTAAAGGAAACAAAAGAAAAATTCGGAGTAGGTATTAAAATCCATGGAGAAGAAATAAAAACTTTGAGGTTCGCCGATGACATTGTAATTCTGTCAGAGACAGCAAAGGACTTGGAAGAGCAGTTGAATGCAATGGACAGTGTCTTGAAAGGAGGATATAAGATGAACATCAACAAAAGCAAAACGAGGATAATGGAATGTAGTCGAATTAAGTTGGGTGATGCTGAGGGAATTAGATTAGGAAATGAGACACTTAAAGTAGTAAAGGAGTTTTACTATTTGGGGAGCAAAATAACTGATGATGGTCGAAGTAGAGAGGATATAAAATGTAGACTGGCAATGGCAAGGAAAGCGTTTCTGAAGAAGAGAAATTTGTTAACATCGAGTATAGATTTAAGTGTCAGGAAGTCATTTCTGAAAGTATTTGTATGGAGTGTAGCCATGTATGGAAGTGAAACATGGACGATAAATAGTTTGGACAAGAAGAGAATAGAAGCTTTCGAAATGTGGTGCTACAGAAGAATGCTGAAGATTAGATGGGTAGATCACATAACTAATGAGGAAGTATTGAATAGGATTGGGGAGAAGAGAAGTTTGTGGCACAACTTGACCAGAAGAAGGGATCGGTTGGTAGGACATGTTCTGAGGCATCAAGGGATCACCAATTTAGTATTGGAGGGCAGCGTGGTGGGTAAAAATCGTAGAGGGAGACCAAGAGATGAATACACTAAGCAGATTCAGAAGGATGTAGGTTGCAGTAGGTACTGGGAGATGAAGAGGCTTGCACAGAATAGAGTAGCATGGAGAGCTGCATCAAACCAGTCTCAGGACTGAAGACCAAAACAACAACAACGTGAATCCAGTCGACTATTTGCAGTACATTGCTTCAGCCAAAGACCAACGGCATTGCCGCAGTGGTAACATCGGTTCAAGTCCGATCACCGACGTTGAGCGCTGTCGGACTTGGCTAGCACTTGGATGGGTTACCGTCCGGGTCTGCTGAGTGCTGCTGGCAAGCGGGGTGCGCTCAGCCGTTTTGAGGCCAGTTGAGGAGGTGCTTGATTGAGGAGTAGGGAGACCAGCAGCAGCCAGGAGAGTGGGGTGCTGACCACATGCTCGTCCATATCTGCCTGCGGTGCTGAGGATGACACAGCAGCTGGTAGGTATCGTTGGGCTTTCAAGGCCTGTTCGGACTGCATTTGTTTGTTTGTTTCCTTAAGCAGAAGTCACGTACTGTTCTCTTGAAAAAGATTGCAGCAGTGCCAAGTGCAATAACACATGATTACCAATTGGCCGACCAAAATCAAGAATAGAAAAAGTGGTATTATTCCACGTTGGACTTGAACTTACAGTAAAAGTGGATTCTCATCGCTAAAAACTTATTGAACATTGCAATCAACGAGCCTCCCATGACACAAGTGAGACGCCATTGTACATGCAAGTCAAACAGGTATGCAAAACAGTGCAGCATCTATAGCAGCATAACTAAGTGATGTATGAATGAAACAATTGGAAGTGACATCTAGAAATCTACATTGAGACTCACTACCGAAGCCATACATAATATAATAAAAACATGTCATATACAGTTTTATATGCCATATGATATCTGAAATAAACTTATGATAGTTTATAAGTAATAACGTAATGTTTTTTTTACAAAATGCTGCATACATATTGTAGAGTAGTATTTCTCATTTTTTATTTTATACTGGCCTGTTATTATGTTCGTAGGTGAACTTGATACTGAGCAGCAGGATTTTGGAACATGTACTGTACTCGAACATTAAGAATCATCTCGAAGAAAACGATTTATTGATAGCAGCCAACACGGATTCAAAAGATATTGTTCTTCTGAAACACAACTAGCTCTTTATTCTCATTAAGTAATAAGTGTTGTCGACAGGGGATGTCAAACTAGTTCTATATTTTTAGATTTCCAGAAGGCTTTTGACTACATTCCTCACAAGCGGCTTCTAAGCAAATTGTGTACCTATGGAGTTTCGTCTCGGTTGTGTGGCACATTCGTGATTTCCTGTCAGAGAGGCCACAGTTCGTAATAACTAAAGGCAAGTCATCGAATAAACCAAAAGTAATATCTGAAATTCCTCAAGGAATTGTCATAGGACCTCTGCTGTTGTTGATGTACATAAAAGATTTAGCAGACAATCTGAGTATTCCTCTCAGATAGTTTGTGGGTGATGATGTTGTATACCGTCTTGTAAGGTCATCAGAAATCAAAAAAATGCAAAATGATTTAGATAAGAGATCTGTATTGTGCAAAAAGTGGCAATTGACTCTAAATGATGAAAAGTGTGAAGTTATCCACATCAGTACTAAAAGGAATTAGTTAAATTTTGGTTACGTGGTAAATCACACAGGTCTAAAGGCTGTAAAGTCAATTGTAAGTCAATCTGGGTTGAGCAAATAGATAAAGCTGTAGGGAAAGCAAACAAAAGATTGTGATTTTTGGGCAGAACACTTAGAAAATACAACACGTCTACTAAAGAGACTACCTACAGTACGCTTGTCCACCCTCTTCTGGAGTACTGCTGTCTTGTGTGGAATCTGCATCAGACGGGATTGACGCCGGAATCCGAAAAAGTTCAAAGAAAGTGAGCACGTTCTGTATTATCGCGAAACAGGGGAGAGTGTTCCACGGATATCGTCTTCAAATTGGGGTGGTAGTCGTTAAAGGAAAGGCGTTCCTTGCTGCAGCAGGGTGTTGTCATGGAATTTCAGTAAGCAACATTCTCCTCACAGTGTAAAAAATTTTGTTGACTCCCACCTTCATAGGGATAACTGATCATCATAATAAAATAAGAGAAATCAAAGTTCACATGGAAAAATTTAAGTGTTTGTTTTTCCCATGCGCTCTTCGAGAGTGGAAAGGTAGGGCAGTGGATTGGAGGTGGTTCTATGAAATCTCTGCCGTGGACTTTAATTCTGAACTGCAGAGTAATCATGTAGATGTAGATGCAGATTTAGATGTAGATGAAAGTTGAGGAAATTCACTTGCAAATTCATATACGGTGCATGTATATAGCATTAAGTTTAATCCGCAACTTGAACACTATTAATGTACCACAATAATATTTATTTAATAGGTTATTATGAATCGGCTTGTGGTTACTTAGGCCATCGTCAGGTAGGAAGGCGAAAGCCGGTTCATAATAAACTATTAAATAAACGTTATTGTGCAACATCAATACTGTGTATTCAAGTTGTTAATTAATATGTCTATGTTCCTGCATAAACCGACAGAATACTCTATAAACGTTAAATATATAGTTCGCAAGTGTGTTTGGGAAGTTGGAAGTGTGTTTATTTGATTCACGTCAATTCAAGGGTCCATCTATACGAGAGGAGTTTTAGCTCTACGACAGTCTACATTTAGTTCACGTGGCAGTGGGTGTGAGATCTGCAGCAATTTGAGTAGCAGTAGGTCGCGTTTCACGTGAGTCGAAATATTGCTAAGAACTGGATGGTGGACTTATAAATATTCATGTCTGTTGAAAACTCTGGAACATTTCCAATTTAGTGACTTAAAGTATTTCTCACCAGGTGTACTGGTTGAGTGGTTGACTAGTGTTATTTATGTGCGTTGCTGGCAAATACTCTCAATTATTTTCAACATGTGAAATTTGAATATTTCGTATTACGCGATCTAGTCTGAAGTTTAAAACTTTACTGTGGTTGCTTTTTATAGTGATTGTACTGAGAATTCAGCTAGTTCGCATTTGCAGTAGTTTAACTTTGCACTAAAGGAACTTTAACTGCTTTTCCGTGGTTTTTTTCAGAAGTTTATGCGAACGTGTCATACTGTCGTTTCAACAATCAGATGATCATTCATCAATCAGATGATCATTATTTCAGTCATGAAAACTTATTAACTGTGTCTGAAATAAACTCAGTTCTGTTAAAATTCAAATCATTACGAGTAGTGAAAATTTTTTTCAACTCAAATTTCTGCCTGGATTTATCTGGGCTTGTGACTGATTCTTTAAAGTTAATGCAACAACATGTTCGTTGGCCTGTGGACTGTAACATTTCGGAGGCCATATAAACAGAGACTTCCCGATTTATAATTTACTTTTCGTGCGGTTGCGTGTGGGGGCTCGTGAGCTATTGTTTCAAAAATTACTTCTGTGGAACCAACAGGTCTTAGGATCTTTGTTCACCATTTATTATCCATATTGTCGTACATGATTGATATCGTCTCATAGAATCGCATTCTCATTTTCTATTATACTTATATATTACGTCACATCTGAGTGCTCAAGTGCATGTTAGTTCACAGTGAACTGACTCGCTAGGCAAAGCAGGACTGCTTGTGAATCCAGTTCAGCGATCCGCAACAAACACGTCACCGTGTGGTGGGCGGCCCCAGCGTGCGGCGATCACCGGGTGCCGCGGAGCGACCCAGCCGAGCCGCAGAGAGGAGCGCCACCAAGCTAGCCGCCATGTGAGGTGCAGCCCTGATTGCCACTACGCCTACGACACACCGCGCCCTACTTGACCGGCACGTATCACTACTGTGGAGCAGGACAACAGCAACAGTCGTCAGCAGGGACGGGCTCACAGTCACAAAACATAAGTTAAATGGTTCAAATGGCTCTGAGCACTATGGGACTCAACTGCTGTGGTTATCAGTCCCCTAGAACTTAGAACTACTTAAACCTTACTAACCTAAGGACATCACACACATCCATGCCCGAGGCAGGATTCGAACCTGCGACCGTAGCAGTCGCACGGTTCCGGACTGCGCGCCTAGAACCGCGAGACCACCGCGGCCGGCAAACATAAGTTAAATGCTACAGCAGGTGTGTTTTATTTTTATTTCCAGTTTACTTGCTAGCCACAGCAATGGATCACGAAATAAAAAAAACCTACCCAATGATTGTAAGGTAACAGCTGGTGGGAGAGAGCCCCAGCCTGCAGAGGCAGGAAGAAGTAGGGAAAATGACTACATGGTTGATGATTCAGATCAACGGCAAGACAGAGTCCAGGTGTAACTGACAAAGTTCTATGGTGATAAAACTGATAACTCTATGGTGACTTTAAAGGATGGGCTGGGTGGTAGAATTGTCTATTTTGACAGTAAATTGGAGGATCTAACTGTAAGGTTTGGGAAAACAGGTGGGAAAATGCTTGACAGTACTGATGTGGCTGAGACAGAATTGAGGGGTGAGACTGATTTATGCAAGCAAGGCACAAGAGACAAGGCAAGCTGTGATTGAGGTGGACAGGAAGACTGATGCTGGTGATTGTAGAATGAAAACATTGTTGCTCGGTGAATTAGAAGAAAAAGGTAGCAACCTAGGACAAGAGATGGAAACTGGGGCAGCTGCGGACAATAGAAAAATTTGGAAAGTAAACAGTAGAAGAAGTAATCTAGAATTAGGCAGTGCATCTGAAAATGTGGGGTAGCCCATGATGCAGGCACGCAGTGGAAAAACTTTTTCAGGTGAAAGCATGCACTAAACTGTGGATAACCTTGTGGCATGCAAAGACTGTTACACTGAGAGGAAGAATTATCAAAGTAGAAATAAGTTTATTAAGAGTTTATCAAAAGGCTCTGCTCAGATATGGGCAAATCAGTGTTCTGATCAGTTCGTTTCACATGATATGTTTGAACAGGTAGATATTGTAAGGTACACTTGTAGTGCTATGGGGCGATCGGTACGGTTAACAATGAACACACTTCATATGCCACTGTTGCAGCACAGATACATTTATTGCTCCAAGATAACCGGTTTCAAGAGTCTTATGCAGCTATCATCTGATTTCTGGAACTTGCTATAAAACTGCCATGTTACATTACATGAAGTCAAAGCACAAAAATCACTCCACAAGTATACGTATAGATACTGAACTCAAGCTAAGCAATGTCGATTACAAAATGAGTTTCTTAATCAACCAGCGTAGAAGAAGAGGAGGTATACTATGAAAGAGTTGTGTCAGGAAAAGCCGAGAAAAAATGATACATGTAGATAGGCTATTGGGCATACTAACTTAAATTTCAACTTCAAGAAGAAATTTGCCCGAAACTATAGAGTGCGAGTTAATACAATACTCTACAAACCATTGAAAGTTTCTTAGATTTTATAGAGAGAATGGATCAGGCGTTCTACCATAAGAAAGTCTTTGGGGGTAATAATCAGGCGAACATTCAGAGGAATCACCAAGATAATAGGAATAACGGAAACTGAGGGGATAACCAAGAGAATAACACCAGAAACAGGAATGAGCAAGAGAATTGGATAGGAGACAGAGGAAGGTTTAGTGATGAGAACAGGAATCAGATGATTCTGTGGGAAAGAAACTACAGGAATGAACAAAGACCAACGCATGAAAATAGAAACAGTACAATGAAACTGAAACACGGAGGGCAACGTGGACAAAATTCAAGAAGGTGGCTGGGATAAAGTACACAGAGCAAAAGGCTATTTACAATTTGTGCAGAAACCAGATCTCAGTTATAAGAGTCGAGGGGCATGAAAAGGAAGCAGTGGCTGGAAAGGAAATGAGACAGGGTTGTAGCCTATCCCCGATGATATTCATTCTGTATATTGAGCAAGCAGCAAAGAAAACAAAAGAAAAATTCGGAGTAGGAATTGAAATCCATGGAGAAGAAATAAAAATTTTGAGGTTCACCCATGACATTGTAATTCTGTCAGAGACAGCAAATGACTTGTAAGAGTAGATGAACTCAGTGGACAGTGTCTTAAAAGGAGGCTATGACATAACATCAACAAATGCAAAACGAGGGTAATGGAACGTAGTCGAATTAAATCAGGTGATGCTGAGGGAATTAGATTAGGAAATGAGACACTTAAAGTAGTAAAGGAGTTTTCCTATTTAGGGAGCAAAATAACTAATGATGGTCGAAGCAGAGAGGATATAAAATGTAGACTAGCAATGGCAAGGAATGCGTTTCTGAAGGAGAGAAATTTGTTAACATCGAGTATAGATTTAAGTGTCAGAAAGTCATTTCTGAATGTATTTGTATGGAGTGTAGCCATGTATGGAAGTGAAACATGGACGATAAATAGTTTGGACAAGAAGAGAATAGAAGCTTTCGAAATGTGGTGCTACAGAAGAATGCTGAAGATTAGATGGATAGACCACATAACTAATGAGGAGGTATTGAATAGAATTGGGTAGAAGAGAAATTTGTGGCACAACTTGACTAGAAGAAGGGACCGGTTGGTAGGACATGTTCTGAGGCATCAAGGGACCACCAATTTAGTAATGGCGGGAAACATGGAGGGTAAAAATTGTAGAGGGAGACCAAGAGTTGAATACACTAAGCAGATTCAGAAGGATGTAGGTTGCAGTAGGTATTGGGAGATGAAGAAGCTTGCACAGGATAGAGTAGCAGAGTAGCATGGAGAGCTGCATCAAACCAGTCTCTGGACTGAAGACCATAACAACAACAAATTTTGTTCCAATTTGGGTCCACTATGGAACAAGAGATAATGTAAGACATAGGAACAAGAGATGGGAAAATGACTACAGGCGCAATAGTAGGTGATTTTATAATAATAGTAAAAGCAAGAGACGATGTGTAGAATGAGTGCAGTTATGGGAAATAGTAATTTATTTGGGGGTGCAAGCAGCATGACAAGGGAAATTTTTGCAAAGGAATTTTTGTAAAGAGAAAACGAATCAAGGGGGAGAAATTAATATTGCAGATTTGTTTAATGAAAGCAGGCCAGTGTTGTGAACATAGAAGTAGATAGTGTTTTTCTGGTATCTATATTAAATTATGATCAGAATCAGCGGTGGAGCATGAGTAAGTAAGTGTGTGCTGTAATGCTGAAACTGAGAGAATAATTATCAACAACATTAATACTGATTTGAGTACCATGGAATCCGATTAACTGGAAGTCGATATCAATTATAGGGAGGCGTTAGTGCCTGAATCTAGTGTTTGTGTGAATGGGGATATACCAGAGGGTACATGCTCCGGTAATGAAAGTGAGTTTAATTGTGGGAAGGCTGTGGTTCCCACATCAAATAGTTTTGGTGATGGTAATTGCAATGTACAGAATAGAGCTAAAGATGTCGTTTTCATGACAGAATCTGCGAGTGATAATGCAAACCATGATGTTATAAATTCTGTATGAGCGATAAAGTTGGGCAGGCACATTTATTTGTTGGACTTTGGGGAGTAAGAAGGAGAGTGATTTTGATGCAAATGATTGGGTTAGCTAGACCGATCAGAGAGCTGAGTGAAGATAGTTATGAATATAAATATGTTTTAAAGAAATATTTGATGGGGGTAAAGATGTGAACTTATGATGGGGAAAGATGGCATGAGGAATCACTGCACTGTGAGTATTACCCCAGTTAGCTGAAATGTTGAGGTTGATTACAAAATCCCAACTTTATTGAGTTTTAATGATGAAGAGTATACTGGCGTGGATGATAGTGAATTATATACTGAATGGGTGTGGTAAGATGAAAGTAATAACTGATTCAAGGATTGGGTAGGTTTCTCAAAATTCTACCAGCAACTGATAACAGGAAAAGGAGAGAGAGGAAAATACAAGTTGTCAGAAAATTAGGGGGCTTAAGTATAGGACATTCAGAACCTGAAGGAACTTTCAATTTAATATTTGCAGATGTGTACAATGTTGGAAGATTGTGTACATGAGGTAGAGGAGAATCTGTTAACTGAAACTGAACTAAGACATAATTTTATTCAAATGGTTCAGCTTATAATGAATATTAAAATGAGAGAGAGATGTGAGGCAGCTTTGGGGGATACTGGGATTTCCATTTGTGGAATGTCAAAGGATTTCTACGAGTGTGTTAAGGATGAGTGTTGATTTTTCAGAGTAAAAGCAAAACTGCCCTTGAGCATACAGTAATTCACTAAGAAGGGAAGTAATTTTGTGAATGGACATTGGAGGGGAAATATTTAATCATGCGTTTCTTGTGGTACTAAATTTGAGGATACATTTGGTGCTGGACACAAATTTCTTAGGTAAACATGGGGCACTCTTTGATGTTAAAGACCAGGTGCTGAATTAAATGCTGGAGGGAGCAGGGGGAGAGTTAAATTTAAAAGTATATTTAATGGTGATGATTTGTTAGGACGCTTGCGTATGGCTTGGTGCTTAATGGGTGAAATGCAGATTTAGGAAGAGACAAGAAAATCAGTGAACAATACAAAAGGTGTTAAAGAAAGTGAAAACGCAGAACTACATGAATTGTAATGTAGGTATAGAGCTGTTTTCAGAACAACCAGGGAAGGTAACTGATTTTAGTATTTACTCAGGGTGATACTACATGACCCATTAGCGTTAGGCCACATGCCATAGCAGTTACCAATACATTCGTTATTAAGAGAAAACTTCAGTGTACGTTGGAATGGAAAGTGATAGAGTGATGCAGAAGTGAATACTGAAACTCAACAGTGGGTGCAGAGAGAAAACAAATGCCTGATCTTTCTGGTCTGTAGGGGAAAACAGAAGTAGATTTTCCTTTGTTTCCTAAACAAGTCAAATTCTATGGGATAAGAAAGGCCACTAAAGTTGTTTGGGAAACATTGGAAGTTGGGGAGCTGAAGGCACTGCTTTCAGATAATTTTTGGCAATTTACTTATAAATCGTGGGAATATATTTTTGCAGCAAGCAGAAGTGAAGCCATACCACTTGTTAGAAAATCCAATGGAACCTTATGTGTGTGTGAGATTGGACGATTATGCTCAATGTACTGCAGCTACTACCACACATCATGTACTGATTTCGTTGCCAGATTCAAGAATGTGATGAATATTGTTGAAAGCAGTACATTGGGATTCACACCATATAAGATGATATTTAATAAAGGAGCAGCACATCTGATAGCTAAGGCAATGGAATTTCCACCTGGAACTTTAATTACAGAAAAGGAGACACTAAAGTCAGTGGCTGAACAGATGGTAAAGGGAGCTGTGCGACGAAAGCGTAGACTTGACACCAGGTACAAGCCTAGATACAAACTGGGTGATCTGATTGCTCTTAAAAACAAAGGATCGGTCAAAGAACATGTACATTGAGATGGAGAAGCTGTTCAAACTGTAATATAGTCTCCAGAATGTGATTTTCACTCTGCAGCGGAGTGTGCGCTGATATGAAAGTTCCTGGCAGATTAAAACTGTGTGCCCGACCGAGACTCGAACTCGGGACCTTTGCCTTTCGCGGGCAAGTGCTCTACCATCTGAGCTACCGAAGCACGACTCACGCCCGGTACTCACAGCTTTACTTCTGCCAGTATCTCGTCTCCTACCTTCCAAACTTTACCGAAGCTCTTCTGCGAACCATGCAGAACTAGCACTCCTGAAAGAAAGGATACAGTGGAGACATGGCTTAGCCACAGCCTGGGGGATGTTTCCAGAATGAGATTTTCACTCTGCAGCGGAGTGTGCGCTGATATGAAACTTCCTGGCAGATTAAAACTGTGTGCCCGACTGAGACTCGAACTCGGGACCTTTGCGGGCGTGAGTCGTGCTTCGGTAGCTCAGATGGTAGAGCACTTGCCCGCGAAAGGCAAAGGTCCCGAGTTCGAGTCTCGATCGGGCACACAGTTTTAATCTGCCAGGAAGTTTCGTATCAGCGCACACTCCGCTGCAGAGTGAAAATCTCATTCTGGAAACATCCCCCAGGCTGTGGCTAAGCCATGTCTCCGCTATATCCTTTCTTTCAGGAGTGCTAGTTCTGCATGGTTCGCAGAAGAGCTTCTGTAAAGTTTGGAAGGTAGGAGACGAGATACTGGCAGAAGTAAAGCTGTGAGTACCGGGCGTGAGTCGTGCTTCGGTAGCTCAGATGGTTGAGCACTTGCCCGCGAAAGGCAAAGGTCCCGAGTTCGAGTCTCGGTTGGGCACACAGTTTTAATCTGCCAGGAAGTTTTGTAATATAGTCTGTTCACTTTAGTAAGCTGCACTCACCCAAATGCTTACAGATGAGGAAGGCTGTGGCAAATGTGACTGAGCCTATAGCTGTACAGAGATCCCGCGTAGATAATGTCGGTAATGGTGGACTTATATGGGTGTTTACGTTATTTATGCATGCTTAGATTAAGATTTTTTGGGGGTCATATTGTCATTTCATGTGCATGTCAAGTTTGGGGGTCAATTTATTTTGCTGTGCTGTGGGGATTTCTATATTTTGTGGATGTATTTAATACGGGACTGTTAGATTTAAGAATTTTGGATGGGTATCAAAGTGTTAAACTCCTCCCGAACAGGCTATGAAGGCCCAACGGTACCGACCGGCTGTCGTGTCATCCTCAGCCCATGGGCGTCACTACATGCGGATATGGAGGGGCATGTGGTCAGCACACCGCTCTCCCGGCCGTACGTCAGTTTCCGAGACCAGAGCCGCTACTTGTCAGGCAAGTAGCTCCTCAGTTTGCTTCACAAGGGCTGAGTGCACCCTGCTGGCCAACAGCGCTCGGCAGACCAGATGGTCACCACAGCGCTTAACTTCGGTGATTTGACGGGAACCGGTGTTACCACTGCGGCAATGCCGTTGGCTTTTTTGTACAACTGTGGGAGTTAAATCATGGACTAAAGACCAAGCAGAAAGTAAAGTTGTTCTTCAACAGCTGCAACACCTCTAATTACTGTGTAGTATCTGAATGTGGTTAATTTCAATATACATTGAAGCACCAAAGAAACTGGTATAGTCATGTGTATTCAAATACAGAGATATGTAAGCAGACAGAGTTTGGCCCTGGGGTCGGCAACGCCTATATAAGACAACAAGTGTCTGGTACAGTTGTTAGATTGGTTATTGCTGCTACAATGGCAGGTTGTCATGATTTATGTGAGTCGGAACGTGGTGTTACAGTCAGCGCACGAACGATGGGACACAGCATCTCCGAGGCAGCGACGACGTGAGGATTTTCCCCGTACGTCCGTTTCACGAATGTACGGTGAATATCAGGAATCTGGTAAAACATCAAATATCCGACGTCGCCGCGGCCGGATAAAGATCCTACAAGAACGGGACCAACGACGAATGAAGAGATCCGTTCAAAATGACAGAAGTGTAACCCTTCTGCAAATTGCTGAAGATTTCAATGCTGGGCCATAAAAAGTGTCAGCTTGCGAACCATTCAATGAAACATTATCAATATGAGCTTTCGAAGCCGAAGGCCTACTCGTGTACTCTTGATGACTGCACGACACAATGCTTTACGCCTCGCCTGGTCCCGTCAACATCGACACTGTACTGTTGATGACTAGATACATAATGCCTGATCGGATGAGTCTCGTTTCAAATTGTATCGAGCGGATGGGTATGTACAAGTATGGAGAAAACCTCATGAATCAATATACCCTGGATGCCAGCAGGGGATTGATCAAGATAGCCTAGGCAATGCAATGGTGTGGGGCATTTGCATTCGGAGAGATGTGGGACACCTGATACATCTACACTCCTGGAAATTGAAATAAGAACACCGTGAATTCATTGTCCCAGGAAGGGGAAACTTTATTGAAACATTCCTGGGATCAGATACATCACATGATCACACTGACAGAACCACAGGCACATAGACACAGGCAACAGAGCATGCACAATGTCGGCAATAGTACAGTGTATATCCACCTATCGTAGCAATGCAGGCTGCTATTCTCCCATGGAGACGATCGTAGAGATGCTGGATGCAGTCCTGTGGAACGGCATGCCATGCCATTTCCACCTGGCGCCTCAGTTGGACCAGCGTTCGTGCTGGACGTGCAGACCGCGTGAGACGACGCTTCATCCAGTCCCAAACATGCTCAATGGGGACAGATCCGGAGATCTTGCTGGCCAGGGTAGTTGACTTACACCTTCTAGAGCACGTTGGGTGGCACGGGATACATGCGGACGTGCATTGTCCTGTTGGAACAGCAAGTTCCCTTGCCGGTCTAGGAATGGTAGAACGATGGGTTCGATGACGGTTTGCATGTACCGTGCACTATTCAGTGTCCCCTCGACGATCACCAGTGGTGTACGGCCAGTGTAGGAGATCGCTCCCCACACCATGATGCCGGGTGTTGGCCCTGTGTGACTCGGTCGTATGCAGTCCTGATTGTGGCGCTCAACTGCATGGCGCCAAACACGCATACGACCATCATTGGCACCAAGGCAGAAGCGACTCTCATCGCTGAAGACGACACGTCTCCATTCGTCCCTCCATTCACGCCTGTCGCGACACCACTGGAGGCGGGCTGCACGATGTTGGGGCGTGAGCGGAAGACGGCCTAACGGTGTGCGGGACCGTAGCCCAGCTTCATGGAGACGGTTGCGAATGGTCCTCGCCGATACCCCAGGAGCAACAGTGTCCCTAATTTGCTGGGAAGTGGCGGTGCGGTCCCCTACGGCACTGCGTAGGATCCTACGGTCTTGGCGTGCATCCGTGCGTCGCTGAGGTCCGGTCCCAGGTCGACGGGCACGTGCACCTTCCGCCGACCACTGGCGACAACATCGATGTACTGTGGAGACCTCACGCCCCACGTGTTGAGCAATTCGGCGGTACGTCCACCCGGCCTCCCGCATGCCCACTATACGCCCTCGCTCAAAGTCCGTCAACTGCACATACGGTTCACGTCCACGCTGTCGCGCCATGCTACCAGTGTTAAAGACTGCGATGGAGCTCCGTATGCCACGGCAAACTGGCTGACACTGACGGCGGCGGTGCACAAATGCTGCGCAGCTAGCGCCATTCGACGGCCAACACCGCGGTTCCTGGTGTGTCCGCTGTGCCGTGCGTGTGATCATTGCTTGTACAGCCCTCTCGCAGTGTCCGGAGCAAGTATGGTGGGTCTGACACACCGGTGTCAATGTGTTCTTTTTTCCATTTCCAGGAGTGTACATACGACTCTGACAGCTGACACGCACGTAAGCATCCTGTATGATCGCCTGCATCCATTCATTTCCATTATGCATTCCGACGGACTTGGGCAGTTCCAGTAGGACAATGCGACTCCCCACACGTCTAGAATTGCTTCAGAGTGGCTCCAGGAACACTCTTCTGAGTTTAAACACCTCTGCAGGTCACAAAACTCCTCAGACATGAACATTATTAAGCATATCTGGGATGCCTTGCAACGTGCTGCTGAGAAGAGATCTCCACCCCCTCGTACTCTTACGGATTTATGGGCAGTCCTACAGAATTCGTGGTGTCAGTTCCCTGCGGCACTACTTCAGATATTAGTCGAGTCCATGCCATGCCGTGCTTGCGGCACTTCTGTGTGCTCGCCGAGGTCTTACACGATATTAGGCAGGTATACCAGATTCTTTGGCTCTTCAGTGTATAAACTGAATGGCCTGTGATACGAGAGATATAGCCTTATTTACTATTCTTACCAGATTTAATTAAAGTAGTTGCATTTTTGCATGAGTCGGGTGATTTTGGTTTGGTCACACACCAAAGCTTCTTTGGCGTGTGTAAGTTCCAGATGTTAACTGTGATAACTTCAGCTGACGATGAGTATAAAGAGGAATAACGTCGTATAAAGCGTGTCTGGATAGCTGTGTTTATGCATAAGGTATTGTTTTGGTTTGTGGGGTCAATTTTTCTTTGGGATCAGAGTAGGTTCTAGTACAACATTTGTTTAAAATGTTTTTAACTCTCTGGCATTTTTCCGACGTTGCCAGAATAGAGGTGATCTGTGGTATAATAAACTCCGGAAAAACTCGAAGCAGCCAAGATCGCTAGTAAAGTATTTATTTAGATGACAGTTTTCGGGAACACTATGTTACAAATTTCGAATCTGCAGGGACAGAACACGGTAGACAGGGTAATTATCCTGAAAAGCTATAACCAAAAACGGAAAACTTACATGCCTTCAGCTTTTCAATTCATAGATCTCCGCCATCTGCACTTTGTGGAGTGTCATGCCACAAATGTATGTGTAAGGATCATGGAACACACTGGATGTCAACATGTGATACTTAAAGTAATTGAACGTAGAAAACATAAATGTTATGCGACGACTGCTGTGCTGCCCGTACCACAGGTAATACAAACTACACTATCGCGTAAACAACAACAATGCGTCGAAAGGTAACTACATGGCACTGAAGTACTAGCATTTACAATTTGGTTTCACGTAAAGCCATGACGTCAGAAACCTGCCAATAACTACACATTATGATGATGACAATGACGATGGTCATACCTGCTGATAAATGTGACATTGCTAGTGGATGTGGGTAGGCTGAGGAACATGTGTAAGAATTTCAATATACAAACAGCTGGCCGATTTTATTTGTATTTAGGTGGAGATAAAAGTGTGAGACTTGAAATTAATCTTACGTTCAGAAACTGAAACGTAAGGAGAAGTAACGGGCTAGGTGATAAAGTTTAGGAGAGCTTCTTTAAACCACGCATAACCATTGCTATAATAATGAAAAAAGGACGAGCAGTGACAAACATCACAGATTTACAAAATGGTTACATTCCGTTCTGTAAGGAAACAAGGCAGATTTCCCATTTCGAGGTATTTCAACGTTAAAAATGTAAACGTCGCAGTCCTTCAGATGCTTTCCACATTTACTTATATTTTACATTATTAAATCCTAGGAATTAAAACTCTCAGAACGTCAACATTTGTATAAGCGTTTGCTTTCATTAATTAATGAAATAAATGTAAATGAAGGAAGAAAATTTACAACACACACATTTAGTGATGTTCATCCTTTTGTACCTGGTTTAGAATAATTAAATTTGAGTGCACTGCTAATTCATAGTGTGTACGCGTTTCCGACGTAATATTGCACAATATATTTTCCTGTAAACTTATTTTTAATGAATTTCAAAGTTATGAGAGAATGTGGAAGAAGCAAAGTATTCCGACAAAGATCCCCATTTATCTCCCAAGTAAATAAACTATGTTTTTCCTTGAAATAATAAAACTGTGCGTCATAACAAGAATTTTCATCCACATTTAGTTGCTGAACCCGAGATTAAAAACAAGAAACGCGACAGTAGCACAGAAAAGTTGTTAACCTCTAATGATGTTTGAAATACAAGCCTTAAATTAGATTATAATATGGTATAGAAGTTATAATTAACGACTTGTATTTACAAATTGCACGCTACGCCAGTCATTTCTTTGCTTTTGGTGCTACAGTGACGTGAATTCGGCAGCCAGTCGTTGATCTTTTAGCTCTGGACGGAGTCTTTCTCTTGTAACAGCCTTTGCTGACACAACTGCTGCAGGGGGTCAAAGGGGTTAGCTGTGGAGGAGACGAGGTCAGCATCTGGTGAAGCTGCTGGCTTATCAGTCTGTGCACCAGTAGGCTCAAGGTGAGTTCGCAGACAGGGTACATTCCGGACCAAAAAAAGGCAGCCAAGTCTGAGCAGTTGAGGAAAATCGTCATAGGGGCAGGGGACACTTAAATTAGCAGTTCTGTGTTACAGCTACGAGGAATTTTAACGGAAACATTAAAAACTGAGAGCACACGGTAGAAAAATGAACATGGTGTCTTGTAAACCCAACAGTTTCGATTAGAAACAAGCAACAAAATAACCATAGCCACCAACAGAAAAGAGTGTAATTTAAAAATAGAACAGAAGCCAACTGCCGGTTTCAACTACGATACGGGAATAAAAGCAAAAAGCTAACTTGTGTAATGAACAACACGATAGTCCCGGAGACTGCTTCAGAAAATGATAGAACTAAACAAATGAACAAGACATAACTGTGGGGTTGCTTAACTTAACGACTGTCTGGGAACGAGAAGCCCATTGTTGTACCATACAGTCACTTGTCTCACATGAAAGCGAACCATCATGTAGCCATTGTGTATGAAAAAGATGTTGAATAAGCTGTTATAACGGAGTTTTCGAATCTCAGTTCAAACCAAATTTTATGACATGAGCAAGAAAATAAAATTAATGCATAATATTGAAATGTCCCTTAGAAAAAATTATGAATTTTTCCAAGGGGACGTTTCATATGGTGACCCTGCCATGATTCTTAAATGTTTTGAATTTACGTTTAGTAATGAACGGCTTATAGTCAAAATCATCACGCCGGCGAGTCGCATATCAGTAATTGTTACTTCTTTTCGGCAGTTCCATCTTAAAATTCGATGTGCCTTGCCAATTTCTTTCATAATTTCCGAAGTGCCCTGTGTTATTATTTTGTGGCTGTTCCGTATTTCTATGTCCCTCTTCCCATATTGGAACACGAGTGTCCTCAGAAATATGTAATTCTTGTATTACTTGTGCCAACTGATCTTGTACTTCCCGGATTTCTCTTTTGTTTTTGATTTTGATTTTGTTTCAATTTTTTTAATTTGTTCATACTCTTCTGTGTCAGTGAAGGCTATGGGTCTTGTGTCATTCAGATCATCATCTACGTTTGTAGATAAGTTAGTGAACTGATCCGAAAGTTCGGCTACTTTCTCCGATAGTGAACTTCGGAAATTATGAAAGAAATTGGCAAGGTACACCAAATTTTGAGATGGAACCGCAAAAATTTAATAATTTTTCTAAGTGGACGTTTCAATACAGTTACCAGATATAGGATCAGTATGCCCATAGTTTTTCTGAATATCTGGAAAGTTTCATTTATACTTCGTGGCTTTTGTAGCAGAAGATCACTTAGAGGGAAGTTTTCTGAAAAATGTCAAGATTGCAGTCATACAGGGAAGTGCTGCATTCAAGAAAATTATATACGGATGTGGAAGCACAAAACAAAGTCCACAATGTGTACCATACATGGATATTGGGAAAAGCGTGCAGTGTAAAGGAAGTAGAATGCCCAACTGTTTCTTCTAGGTGAATAATGCTGATATACTGTTTTTAAATTTTCCTGCACATAGTAAAGTCAAGAAGTGCTGCTCCAGTGTAATGAGCGCTCCAATGGAAAGAAGACTGACAGAAGTACAAGCGTCAGCGACGTTTAGAAATAACTGAAATCGTTAAAACTGAACAAACGCCCCAGGACCAATGACATACGTATCAGATTCTATAAAGAGTCTGCTTCTGAGTTAGCCACAACAATAAACCGTAGATTCTCCGATCAGGAAGTAATTGCCACTAAGAAGAAGAATGTATGGGCCACATCCGTCTACAAGAAGCGTATCAGAAGTGACTTACAAAATTAACGTTAAATATCTTTGATATGCAGATCATCAAAATCTTAAAACGTATTCTGAGCTCAAATGAAACAAGTTATCTCGAACAGAATGGCCCTCCTCATGCCAATCAGAGTGGATTCCTAACCATTGGCCGTGAGAAAGCCAACTTACTCTTTTCTCACATTAGATTCTGAAAGCCAAGAAACAAGGCGATCTGTTAGCTGGAGTATTTCTCGACTTCAGAAGTGTATTTGACGCCGTGTTACACCAACGCTTACGCAAATAGTACTTGTGTAGCCCGAACATGAGCATCTACATTTACATCTACATCGATACTCCGGAAACCACATTAAAGTGCTTGGCAGAGGGTTCACTGAACCACCTGCGCAATTCTCTATTATTTCAATCTTGTACGGCGTGAGGAAAGAACGAACACAAATACCTTTTCGTGCCAGCTCTGATTTCCCTTATTTTATCATGGTGAACGTTTCGCGCTATTTAGGTCGGCGTCGACAAAATATTTTCGAATTCGGGGGAGAAAGTTGGTGATTGAAATTTCGTGAGAAGATACCGCTGCAACGAACATCTCCAAAATGTTGATATGCTGGCAAATCTAGGCAGGCCTGGTCTTATTTTGTAATTTATTAGACTACGCTGTATGCCTCAACAAGGATATCCTGAAATGTTTTCGAATACTTGACGAGGGTAATTTATTTACTGGAGCGTTTTGTAGGGGGCGCGCGGGATTAGCCGAGCGGTCTATGGCGCTGCAGTCGTGGACTGTGCGGCTGGTCCCGGCGGAGGTTCGAGTCCTCCCTCGGGCATGGGTGTGTGTGTTTGTCCTTACGATAATTTAAGTTAAGTAGTGTGTAAGCTTAGGGACTGATGACCTTAGCAGTTAGGTCCCATAAGATTCCATACACATTTGAACATTTTTTTCGTTTTGTAGGCTCGGTGTCTCATGTGCCTAACACCATCCCGTATCAGCCTATCTGAAGATGCATGAGTCGGGTGAAACGCGTCATTGGTAAATAAATAAGGATTACAACTCTTCAACCAGGAGTTCCTCTTCATCGTCTGGTTATTGTGCTATCTCCGCTATGAGTTGGAAAAACTATTTTACGTACCCTTAACTCAGTTTTTTTTCCCTTGTCCCTGCCTTCAGCTAAGCCCGCAATCACTGTAATCCATCAGTTGACAAGTATATCATACCGTCTTTGTGGCTGATATTGTAATTACATTCGAATAAGTGTTTTTTCCAAGTCATAATAGTGCGATGACATTTTAAGCACTTTACAGGTCTTAAAACGGTATGAAAAGTAAGGGAATTCCTATTTGACGTTGAGAGATGTGACTTCCCTGCTTTTTCATTTCCGGACAAATGCGTAGACTCTGTATTGTTCCTAATGCATAACTTAAATATAATTTAACTCAAGTAGTATTGCCAGCCAACTGCTTATCGTGTTACAAGGAGACTGCTTTGGTCTAGTGCGCCCGGCTACGACCTTCATTTTCTTCCTCACACCTCAGCCCGATTCGTTTCTGCACTCGGAGCGCTAAGGCAGGAGTGCTGCTTGGCCAGGCCTGAAATAGGATATGGTAACGCGCACTTGGGGCGGGGATATGTCCTGTGTAACTAAGGGGCATTGAAGTACAAGGTACGAGGAAACACTTGCACAGAAAAGCATTATGCCGAAAGCATATTCTTTTACAACTGGCGACAGACATCCGGTAGGTATCAGTTGGAGGGCGGGAAGGAGTGTGTCTTCTTGATAGCACTAACGGATTCTGTTCCGTTTCTATGGTTCGATAACGTCTTGTACTAGAAGGTGGCGGGAAACAATTGGGAACTTTTCAGTACAGATCGGTAATGATTTTGCAGCACCTTGGCAGTAAGTTCCTTAAAAGCCTCTATGACAAAGGAAAGGGCTAAATTTAGTAAGTCAAAACCGAAAAACCTAAATAATGCAGATACATCTAAAACTAAAAAAAAAATTTTATGGCGCTTGTGTAATTAATGCCAGGCTAGATCAATCCTGAAATTGAGCACAGTTAACATCATTTCAAGAAACAAATAAGAATGAAATGTGTACATGTTCGATGTACTGTGGCAAACATGTGTGTATATATAGGGCTGTAGTGTACTTCTAGCTGAAACCCAATAGATGTATAATGTAGGGCATACGACTGTTTGCTTGCGGAAGAAGAAATAAACATGTAAATCACTGTGTACACATGTACGAGGGTGAGTCAAATGAAATCCTTAAATTTGTAATAAAAATCAAAATTTCGCGCCTTTATCATGTAAGTTGGTACGTGTGCTACAAACAGCGTGCCGAATGGCCTATAGGTGCAAGCATAGTGCAGATGCAAACATACTGTCGCAGTATCAGTGTAAAGATGGCCGCCCCACTTGCGACTTGCACCAGGGAAGAACAGCGTTCTGTTATTCGGTTTTAGCGTAGTGAAGGTGTGAAACCTACTGAAATTCATCGACGAATGAAGGTTCAGTATGGTGATGCATGTTTGTCACAGCAGCAAGTCTACGAATGGAGTAGGAAGTTCGCAAATTGTGTGACTTCAGTGGAAGGTGCTCCTCGTCCAGGTCATGCACAACGATTTGTGACTCCACATAACATTGCAGCAGTTGCAGCCATAGTGAAGGAAAACCGCCGAGTGACACTGAATGACATTGCAGCATGTTTACAGATTAGCCATGGGTCAGCACACCACATTGTGCATGATGTGCTCCAGTTTCACAAAGTGTCTGCAAGATGGGTGCCACAGCAGCTGACTCCTGAAACGAGAGAACGACGTGCTGATACTTGTGAAGAAC
The DNA here is from genome assembly GCF_021461385.2 of Schistocerca piceifrons. Taxonomy (NCBI): domain Eukaryota; kingdom Metazoa; phylum Arthropoda; class Insecta; order Orthoptera; family Acrididae; genus Schistocerca; species Schistocerca piceifrons. The sequence continues at coordinate 554,015,715 of NC_060143.1, forward strand.
TTCTTCGACGGTTTGAACAATAAGATTATGGCTTCCTTGCAAGAATCGTTACTGGGGACGAAACCTAGGTTCACTTCCACCAACCGGAAACGAAGAGAGCGAGCAAGGAATGGCGCCATTCCTCATCACCAAAACCAAAGAAATTTCGAACAGAACCATCAGCAGGTAAGGTTATGCTGACTCCCTTTTGGGACGAAAAAGGCGTCATTTTTAGCATTACATGGCTAGAGGGGCCACTGTCACCATTGCATCATACACAGATCCCCTAAAAACTCATCTGCGGCCTGCAATCCAATCAAAGCGACGTGGATTGCTGTCAGCAGGTGTCATTTTGCAACATGACAATGGAAGGCCCCACACTGCCCGTACAACAGTTGCAACAATCACAGACCTGCATTTTGAGTGTCTTCCTCATCCACCATACTCACCAGACCTTTCCCCAAGTGATTTCCGTATATTTGGACCACTCAAAGACGCAATGGGAGGAAAGAAGTTCCGTTCTGATGAAGAGGTACGCCATGTGGTGCATGAGTGGTTGCGCGGACTACCAAAATAATATTTTTCTAAAGAAATTTATGCACTTTGTAAGCGCTGGCGGACTTGCATTGAGCGTGGGGGAAATTATGTTGAAAAGTGATACAGCTTTGTACCACTTCTGCAAAACAAATAATACTTAAGAAATATTTAAGGTTTTCATTTGACTCACCCTCGTATGTTAAGGTTTTTAAATTCTCGAAACCCATCGTGGGAGAGTAGAAAAAGTTAATGACGAAGATAATTTTTTCACTTTATCTTTTACTAGCTAAGTAGCGTTAGTTGCCTGGGGAGTGTATTTTTTCCGGTCTTCTATTCGCCCGTCCCTTCCTTTTCCCTATCTCTTTCCATCTCCTCCATACCTTACGTTTTTCATCGACCTTCTCTGTCCATCTCCTTATGACTCTCTCTGTCTCTCTCTTCCTCCCTCCTTCCCCCACTGTCCATCTGTTCCTTCCACCCACTGTCCATCCCTTCCCTCCTTAATCTTATGCCTTCCTCCCCCCTCTTTACCCCTCTCTTCATTAATCTCCTGCTTCCCCTCTCTCGTCAAACCTCTCTCTGACCATCTATTCCTCGCACCTTTCTCTGTACATCTCCTCCTCTCCCCCTTCTCTTTCCATTTCCTCCCCCCCTCCCCCTCTCTCTGTTCAGTTCGTCCTCTCCCATGCCTCTGCCTATATCTTCCTCTGTCTCTGTTCAACTCCTCTTCTTCCCTTATTCTGTACATTTCATCATCTCCCCTCTGTCTATCCATTTCCCCCTCACATCTCTCTGTCCATCTCCTCCTCCTCTTGTCTGTGGCTATCAAATCCTTCCCCTTCGTTGTCTCTCCATATCCTCGTCCTCCTTTCTCCCTCCCCATTATTATACTCACGCCAGTACGAGATTGGTGGTTCTTGCCCCTACAGCATTTCATTCCAGATTGTAACTAATACTCGTACATGCACCAAATTTGATTGAAATCATTCCAGGCGTTTACGGTGAGCAATTAACCCCTGGCTTTGCTCGCATACACACATGTCAGATATATTTCACATAACATTTAACATATTTCACTCGTATTTGTACACATCTTTGACCTGTGTGTGAAGCGAATTTCACCCTACAGTTTGTATTTGAACTACCTCTATATTTATGATGTACCTCCTGACCTATAATATAACTTTGCCGACGGCCTCGCCTGAAAGGTAAAGCCACTTCCCGTCAGATCACCGTAGTTAAGCGCTGTAGGGCTGGGCTAGCACTAAGATGGGTGACCATCCGGCCCGCCGAGCGTTGTTGACAAGCGGGGAACATTCAGCCCTTGTGAAGCAAATTGAGGAGCTACTTAATTGAGAAGTAGCGACTCCGTCACGAAAACTGACAACAGCCGGGAGAGACGCGTGCTGACCACATGCCCCTCCATCTCCGCAGCCACTGACGCCTATAGGCTGAGGATGACGCGGCGGTCGGTGAGTGCCACTTGGTCTTCCGAGTCCCTTTACGACGGAGTTTAGTTTATAATATGACTTCGGAGATACATCTAGTGCCATATGTGCCTACTGTCTGCTAATGGTGTCATGAAGAGCGTTAGTACACTACTGGCCATTAAAATTGCTACACCAAGATGAAATGCAGATGATAAACGGGTATTCATTGGGCAAATATAATATACTAGAACTGACATGTGATTACATTTTCACGCAATTTGGGTGCATAGATCGTGAAAAATCAGTACCCACAACAACCACCTCTGGCCGTAATAACGCCCTTGATACGCCTGGACATTGAATCAAACAGAGCTTGGATGACGTGTACAGGTACAGCTGCCCATGCAGCTTCAACACCATACCACAGTTCATTAAGAGCAGTGACTGGCGTATTGTGACGAGCCAGTTGCTCGGCCACCATTGACCAATCGTTTTCAATTGGTGAGAGATCTGGAGAATGTGCTGGCCAGGGCAGCAGTCGAACATTTTCTGTATCCAGAAAGGCCCGTACAGGACCTGCAACATGCGGTTGTGCTATATCCTGCTGAAATGAGGGGGTTTCGCAGGTATCGAATGAAGGGTAGAGCCACGGGTCGTAACACATCCGAAATGTAACGTCCACTGTTCAAAGTGCCGTCAATGCGAACAAGAGGTGACCGAGACGTGTAACCAATGGCACCCCATACCGTCACGCCGGGTGATACGCCATTATGGCGATGACGAATACACGCTTCCAATGTGCATTCACAGCGATGTCACCACACACGGATGCGACAATAATGTTTATTTAAACAGAACCTGGATTCATCCGAAAAAATGACGTTTTGCCATTCGTGCATCCACGTTCGCCGTTGAGTATACCATCGCAGGGGCTCCTGTGTGTGATGTAGCGTCAAGGGTAACCGCGGCAATGGTCTCCGAGCTGATAATCCATGCTGCTGAGAAACGTCGTCGAACTGTTCGTGCAGATGGTTGTTATCTTGCAAACGTCCCCATCTGTTGATTCAGGGATCGAGACGTGGCTGCACGATCCGTTACAGGCATACGGATAAGATGACTGTCATCTCGACTGCTAGTGATACGAGGCCGTTGGGATCCAGCACGGCGTTACGTATTACCCTCCAGAACGCACAGATTCCACATTCTGCTAACAGTCATTGGATCTCGACCAACGCGAGCAGCAATGTCGCGATACGATAAACCGCATCCCGATAGGCTACAATTCGACCTTTATCAAAGTCAGAAACGTGATGGCACGCATTTCTCCTCCTTACACGAGGCATCACAACAACGTTTCACCAGGCAACGCCGGTCAACTGCTGTTTGTGTATGAGAAATCGATTGAAAACTTTCCTCATGTCAGCACGTTGTAGGTGTCGCCACCGGCGCCAACCTTGTGTGAATGCTCTGAAAAGGTAATCATTTGCGTATCATAGCATCTTCTTCCTGTCGGTTAAATTTCACGTCTGTAGCACGTCATCTTCGTGGTGTAGCAATTTTAATGGCCAGTAGTGTAATAAATGAGTAATACATTGAAAGGTCATATATGATGAAGCAGGCCGTCCGAAGTGGCCGTGCGGTTAAAGGCACTGCAGTCTGGAACTGCAAGACCTCTACGGTCCCAGGTTCGAATCCTGCCTCGGGCATGGATGTTTGTGATGTCCTTAGGTTAGTTAGGTTTAACTAGTTCTAAGTTCTAGGGACAAATGACCTCAGCAGTTGAGTCCCATAGTGCTCAGAGCCATTTTATGATGAAGCAGGTTCTCACGCAACACAGTGTTTATGACGTCATGTCTCCTGAACTGCATTTCCTACGATGGTAAATATTTATGTTTGTTCAGCAGCGTAAGTGGATACTGTCTGAGAAATATTTTGCGAACGGTCTTGGGTAGCATAGAATAAATAAATCTCGCATTTCAGAATTTGACTTCATATCTCCGGAACTACGTGTCATAGAATGACGTATTTTTGTAGATACATAAAGCGGCACATGTGCCTTCTTTATACGAAATATGTTATGGTTCAAATGGCTCTGAGCACTATGGGTCTTAACTCTTAACTTCTTAGGTCATCAGTCCCCTTGAACTTAGAACAATTTAAACCTAACTAACCTAAGGACATCACACACATCCACGCCCGAGGCAGGATTCGAACCTGCGACCGTAGCGGTCGTGCGGGTCCAAACTGAAGCGACTAGAACCGCTCGGCCACACCGGCCTGCGCAAATGTGTTAAGAATACCGTTAGTAGTAAAGAAGGTATAAATTAAAATGTCATGCACGATGCGGCACTTTCTCACGCATCTCAGTGTTTATGACGTCATATCTCCTGAACTGTCATAGAATGACGTAATTTTTGTGGTACATTCAGTACTATATTTCTGCAAAATGTGTGACGAGTACAGCGAATAGCATATAAGTAAAAATAATTAAACTTTATGCTTCATGTGGTAGTTTTACTGAGTGAATAGCGAGGATGTAGTACGAGATAAATGTTTTTCCTTCGTCATTCTAAGGGGTCGTCACCAAGAAAAAGGTTAGTAAAAATTTTAAATTACGTGTAATATTTGTTTGAAGTCTCTAACTGCACTCATTGTCAAACTCTGGATGACTAAAGTATGGATACTCTCGTATCACGGGCTACACCGCTGTTTCACACTCACACCCGTCCCTTGGACAGCAAATTACACAAAATGAGGTCTCAAGTTTTCCTGAAATCGGTCCAGCTGTTTGAATTTGTGAGCAGTTCCCAGCTGTAATACGTTTCTACGTTGTAATACAAGCAAGGAGTACATAGCACTGAGTTACCGTATTTCTGGGTACCGTTGTAACTGCTGCAGCTCGCACCTTTGCGCAGAAATTGGCAAGTCAGCTCTTTAAGTTAATAAACGAAACTATGTGCCATTTTCAGAAATCTGAAACGGTAAACAGAATTACCCCGGCTACAGTGAAGAGCTTCATTCAGTCCTGGTAATTACAGCCGATACAAAGCGATTCTTGGAATACCGTCGCGCGGCGCGGCTGATGGGCCCTGGACGAGCGCCCCGCCTCGCCCGCCGCCGTGTTACATTTTATTGCTATTGCCCGCTGGCGATAGGAGTAACGGCGCGAGGTCCAGGTGCGCCCCTGTAAATGTGAAATCGAATAATTCGGGAGGAACGTTTGCGGGCTGTAATTAAAGTGTCTCGTAACTCGGGTCGCAACCCCCTGCCCTCTGTCCCAGGTCCCCGCCCCTACACGCCGCAGCGCGGGCCGCCACCCGCTTCGCACCCTCCACTTTTTGTTCTCGCCTGTTCTCCACCCTCCGAGCAGATTACGCTGCCTCTATTTTCTGTGGGTGCAGTATCTTTACAGCTGTCAAATGAAAGCTGCCACGTAAACAGAAAACGTGTTCTGTACTCGGTTATAGACTGAAGTTGGTGTTTATACTCTCACATTGTGTGAGAAAGGGGCGTATTGCAACACAACGAGATAGCCTGGCCTGTGGTTTATTCTCAGAATCTTGTCAAGTTGGTAAAATATTCGATAGCAAAATCGAAAACAAAGGCCTTCATTCCAGTCTCAGATAGCAAACTGCAGTACCTGATGATCGACTGATAATACCTATCTTCAGAACTCTGCGCTCAAATATGCTACTATAGTGAAGACCTCAAGAAACGGATACACCTGTCTAATATCGTGTAGTGCCCCTGCGAGCACGCAAAAGTGCCGCATCACGACGTGATGTGGTTCAAAATGGTTCAAATGGCTCTGACTTAACATCTGAGGTCATCAGTCCCATAGAACTTAGAATTACTTAAACCTAACTAACCTAAGGACATCACACACATCCATGCCCCGAGGCAGGATTCGAACCTGCGACCGTAGCGGTCATGCGGTTCCGGACTGAAGGACCTAGAACCCTCGGCCACACCGGCCGGCTGACATGACATGGACTCGACTAATGTCTCAGGTAGTGCTGGAGGGAACTGAGACCACGAATCCTGCAGGGCTGTCGATAAATCCGTAAGAATACGAACAGCACACTGCAAGGCATCTCGCATATGCTCAATAATGATCATGTCAGGGGAGTTCGGTGGTCATCGGAAGTGTGTAAACTCAGAAGAGTGTTCCTGGAGCCACTCTGTAACAGCTCACGACATGAGGGGTGTTGCATTGTCCTGCTACAATTGTCTAGGTCCGTCGGAATGCACAATGGACACGAATGGGTACACGTGATCAGACAGGATGCTTACGCACGTGTCACATGTCAAGACTATCAAGGGTCCAATATCACTCGAACTCCACAGTGCCCATACCATTACAGAGCCTACACCAACTTGAACAGTCCCCTGCTGTCATGCATGGTCCACGGATTCATGAGGTTGTCTTCATACCCGTACACGTCCATCCTCTCGATACTATTTGAAACGAGACTCGTCTGACCATGCAACGTGTTTCCAGTCATCAACAGTCCAATGACGGTATTGACACAGGCTCAGACGAGGCGTAAAGATTTGTGTCGTGCAGTCATCAAGAGTACACGAGTTGGCCTTCGTTTCCGAACGCACATATCGATGATGTTTCGTTGAATGGTTCGTACGCTGAAACTTGCTGATGGCCCAGCATTGAAATCTGCAGCAATTTGCGGAAGAGTTGCACTTGTGTCTCGCTGAACGATTCCCTTCAGTCGCCGTTGGCCCCGTTCTTGCACGATCTTTTTCCGGCCGCAGCAATGTTGGAGATTTGATATTTTAGCGGATTCATGACATCCACGGTAGATCGTGAAACGGTCGTATGGGAAAATCTCCACTTCGTCGCTACCTCGGAGATGCTGTGTCCCACCGCTCGCGCGCCTTTAATACCACGTTCAAAGTCACTTAAATATTGGTAACCTGCCGTTGTAGCAGCGGTAACTGATCTAACAACTGCGCCAGACACTTGTTGTCCTATGTAGGTGTTGCCGACCGCAGGGCCGTGTTCTGCCTGTTTACACATCTCCGTATTTCAATACGCATGCCTATATCAGTTTCTTTGTGCGTCAGTGTATATACAGCGTGAATTAAAAAGCGCGTCACATATTCTTATATGCGGTAGTATTGGTCAAACTGAAAGAAACGCATCTATAATTATATCGTTGGAAACTAATACCAATTAAGATATCAGCCGTAATTCATGTGACGATGTATGAGGATATTGAACAGGTAATTCAGTACGTAAAGGCAAATTAAAGTCTAATAATCATGGGGGATTGGAAAACGGTTGTGTGGTGTCGTCGAGTATCGAGAGTGGCACAAAAAATATCGAGCATTAAACAGATACTGCACAGCATAGCGGTATCGCGAGGCGTCAATGAGACGCCAGGAACAAGCTGTGCCTCCCGTAGTTCCGAGGCACCTCTGCCTCTGCCCTGAAAGAGCGTCGCCAGACGCCAGGAGGGCAGTTCTGTTCGAGGTCTGGTCCTGCCCACTTCCAGGAAGTTTCTGTCGGAGTAACGTCGTTCTGCTGTCTACTCGCCGTAACACAGCCCGTGTCAAGGAATGAAGAGACTTCCGACTCCTGTGAGGTGCGCCTACACGCCAGTCCTTTCAGAACTGTGTCGGCAAGTGTCTACGAACTTGTGCTTTCTAGTGAGTGCACGCAATCCACTGTCTGGCCATTCTGAACTTGTATCAATTCAACAGAGTAATTGTGGCTCATTTAACGTGTTCTGAACTGCAAGCCTATGTGCTCCGTTTCATAATTACAGCTTGCGGGCTTTCAAACAAAAAAATGTGGCCCTCGTCTACGTAGCCTTAGACTCAGAGTTGAAATATGAAAAGTTTTGGCTGGTTTCGTTGGGATACGCTGTTGCCGCATTACATGCCAAATACTGGTGAGTCTACAGTATACAGTATGTATACACACATGAATCGAATGGTTGAAGGTTCCAATCAGTCGGCAATTTACAATTTTGAATGTAACGTAGAAATTTATAAATGAAAGATTGCAATCAAATAAAATCTGCAGGTCCTATTTAACGACTTTAAATGATGAGTACGATAGCAGAAGTACTTTTAAGAATGCCGTTTATTTCTGCGAAACACTTACTGGTGTCGATGGTCCAGCAATTAAATAAAATATAAGTGGTGTAACAGGGAAATAAGAGATTCCTACTTCACGTAATTAGTTATGAGCAACAATATAGCTCTAAAACATTTGGTTCTAAACGCATAATAAGTCTTCACTGCAGAAGCCACGGAAATCTCAGAAGTGTACAAGTCGGCAATGCGAAATATTTCTATCTCCAGCGACTACGCGCAAACTGCTCAACACTCTCCAAGTATTTCCTGCAACTGTCCGTCCGCCTTCCCATCCAGCACTCCCCATGTCCTTTCACCCGATGCTCCTCCCCCACTTCCCCACAGTCTCTCCATTGACTTCGGTAGTCGCCTAACGTAGTAACGAGCGCTGTGTTTGGCTAGGGTGCTCCCGCCATGTCTCCAAGCCAACGCACACCCACAACATATTGAAACACAAGCGAAATACTGTATTTACATTTAAATAACTTGAAATTAAATAAATATTCCTACGGCTGGACCATAAACACGCTCTAACACACATAATTAAATACGTAAACAATTAAAATAAACATATATCAAAGGAATAGAGGCAAAAGTAGTCCAGAAGCCTGATGTCTCTATGCTTTCTAAAACACAGTAAATATTTGACTAATTTCTTCATGAATAGTATATAACGGATATAAAAAAAAGACATAGACGAATAAATACATATTTATAAGCGTGCTGCTACGCTTTTTTAGTGTAACTTGGAGTACTTATGGCCTGACGCTATCAATAGTAAATGACCACTTTGACCTCCAGTAACTCATGTACTATTCAAGTTACATGCCTGTAATTCATATCAATTTAGATTTACACTAATAGCTTTCTAAAGACATGTCTATCGATAAAATTGGATGAACCGTTTGGATTTTGGAAATTCGTTGCTAGGTGTTACTTGTATAATTTACAGTCAGATACTAAACTTTAAAGTAATAAAGATATTGAAAATCTGATTAAACCATCAGAATCATCTTGCAAACAATTGTAATGTACATGTTTCTTTGTGAGGTATCATGATTTCTCTGGCTACTATCAATTTCTACATGAACTGTGAAATGTCTGCCATTACGGTTTCACAAGTCCGCCATCTTTGGCACTCCCGGCATACACATCTCCTTCATCGACACAAAGCACAGTCCTCGACACAGCGTCGACATGGAATTCCCAGCCACTCGGTCGGCCTGGACCACGCGCTGGGGCTGCCCCACTTGCTCCGGCTACTGTTCAGCACCACGCGGTCGCTGACGAGCCCCGGCTGGCCGAGCGGCCCGTGCAGCCGCGCCAACTCCGAACTTGGAATATTTTCAGGGTGCCACAATTCGCCCGTTACCTCACAAGCTGAGCCCCGCAAGGGAAGATGAGTTTTGTTGTAATGAATAAAGTATTACTTATTCAGAATGTTCCAACTAACTGTATTATTATTAGTCACGCCAGTGTCGAAGACATTGAACACAACAAGTAAAGTGACGCCGAGGATGCAGCTCACGATTAACTAAGTGTGACGTGTTGTGTAACTAACCCACTCTTGCAGCAGTGCTGTTTTTCTGTTTGTGTGTGTTGTTATATCTATTGTTGTCGATGTCCCTTCTGGATGTGTCTTTGTTGCAAGCTATACAGTTGCAGGGACAAAGGACTGAGCAACTATTACAAGCAGTGCAAGGAATTGTGGTAACAACACGAGCGCCTCCCCAGCGTGTTCATCTGGAAGAAACTCACGAACCGATTCAAACTCCTAAATTTAGAAAGTTTCTGGGGCAAAGCGATGACTGGACACACTATGTCGCGCAGTTGATAGCTCATTGAAACGCCTGCGGCATAATAGGTAACGAGCGTATTTACCATTTTCTCTCCACCATGGGCTCAGACGTATTCCGGGTGCCCAACCTCATGAGATCCCCTACGACGAGTTAGTTGAAAATCTGTCAAATGATTTTAAGTCACAAGTGCATTTAGCGGCTGCTCGTTGTAAGTTTTTCAGATTAAAATAGCAGCCAGGACAGTCCAACAAACAGTGGGTAATAGAACTTCGTGGCCTTACTACGAGGGTAATCCCAAAGGTAAGGTCTCCTATTTTTTTATAAGCACATAGACCTGTATATTTCTACATTGGTTTACACCAGTTTACAGCTTGAACATTGAGCTATTTTTCGACACAATCATCATTTCTGTCGATGCATTTTTGTAGACGCTGTGGCAGTTTTGTATGCCCATGTCATACCAGCTCGCCGCCATGCTGTTCAGAAAGTTATGAACCTCTTCTTTCACCTAGTCGTCGGAGCTGAATCGCTTTCCGGCCATATGTTCTTTTAACCAAGGGAACAGGTGATAGTCACTGGGCGCCAAGTCAGGGTGGGTGGGTAATTATCTTCCACTGATACTGTTGCAGGAGAGCAACGGTTTGCCGAGCAATCTGTGAGCGAGCATTGTCATGGAGAACGTGTACGCCCTTGCTCAAGAGTCCTCTTCTCCGGTTCATAATTGCCCGTTTGAATTTCTTCAGTCTGACAGTGCCTGTCAGCGTTAATTGTGGTCCCAGCGATTCAGCTCCGACGAATAGGTGAAAGAAGAGGTTCATAACTTTCTGAACAGCATGGCGGCGAGCTAGAGCAGTTGCCTGAGAAAGGCAAAGGTCCCGAGTTCGAGCCTCGGTCCAGCACATAGTTTTAATCTCCCAGGAAGTTTCAAGTGTGTTACATTTAGATACTAGCGCTACTATTACGCAGCTCAACTATTGGGGGAGGGGGGGGGGGGGAGTTTATGTAGCCCACGCAACTCGTTGTCAGCATACAATTGACAACCTATCCCAGTGCTCGGAGTGTGCAGTTTACCAACCACGTTCTTTGGTGCTACTAAAACAGTGTTATTTTATGTGCTGTACTCTCGCGAGTCTGCTAACATTTTTGGCGTGGACAGCTTTGACCTTTTCAGATTGTCAGTTCACGGGAAGGTTTTGCAAATTAATTCGTCAGGGTTTCTGGCCAATATTAATGCATTATGCGACAAGTACATTTCTCTGGTTCACGGTGGTGAAACGCAGAGGCCAAGTTCTTTCATGCTCGTCCCCTCTCTTATGCAGTACAGGATCAGGTTGCTGGACAGTTGCAGCGGTTGCAGTACAGTGACGTCATTAAACCTGTGGGGCACTCTGTTCAGATATGTCCATAGGTGCGTAGACGGTAGAATAGGAGTAACACTCGCGCCCCTGCGTCAAGCGGTACCGAGGGCGGTGTGACCATTGTGCAGCTCTCCAAGTAAGTTCGACTACGAAACCCTCCAGTGCAGTATCAGTGCTAGACATTTGTATTTTCGGCTATGTAAATGGAAGGTCTCGTAAGTGGTTGCTGGATAGAGGATCACAGGAATCCGTGACTGGCTAAACTATATTGCATGCAGTGAATTTGAACCCACCACGCTGTAGGTTAAGTAGTGTGAGTGGTAAAAGTGTGGATTGTCTCGGTTCCACGTTGTTGGGTTTGCGAGTGGGAGCGAGAGACTTCCTAATAGGTGCGGACGTTCTGCCTTCTGTGAGTGTTAACTACGACGTCATTTTGGATCTGAACTTCTTAAATACATATCGCGCTGAAGTCATTCTGCAACAGCGATGGTAGAGCTGGAAGGGTCATTTTTCCGTCCCGGTTCTACAGATGAAAGTTCCGAACTGTCACAAGAAACACCTGAGAAGTCGGGTAAGCTAAGCCCGTGAAACTACATTTACGGACGGTCTCTTAGACTCTAGTCGTGGGATATGACACCGAAAGGTTCGAGAAGGCTGGTCTGGATAAAGGTATTGCTGATTTGCCGATTAATACTGTGGCTGTGGTAGAGCCCTCGCAGAGATCGAGGTCCTGGATCAGGTGCAATGTTTTGTACGACAAGATTTGCAATACGTGCAGCCGAGTAGTAGCCGAACTATAGATAAGTTTGGTTCAGAGGAGGCGAGGATAACGAAAGCTAAGAGGTCCTAGACAATACGTAGAAAGGGATTTCAATGCAGGATGTCAAAGGCGTGTAATGTCTGTGGATTTACCTGTACTGAGGGGAAAAGTGTCGCATCTGAATGGACGTGAGAGAGAAGATATGGAGAAGTTATTAGAAGAATATGCTGAAATATTTAACCCGCTTCTACAACTGCTAGACTCCGGTCACCAAACAATTTCCACTGGGAAAGAGACACAAGTATACAAGAAACCATACTCTGCCATCTGCTAACTGAAACCGGTAATGGAGGAATTCATAGACGAACAGCTTTAGGATGGAATCATAGAAGAAAGTGCTGTCCTCTGTCAGCTCCAGTTGTAATTCTGCCCAAGAAGTAATCATATGGGAAAAACGCTTCTAGGTTCTGCTGCGATTACATATTTCTATGTCAGCAAATGATCACCGATGCATACCGCATGCCTAATATCATAGAGATATTAGACAGTCTGGGGCCGTTACTTCACCAAATTCGAATTCCACAGCACCTATCATAAACTGTCGGGTTAATACAGCATTTTCTGTCCCATCTGGACACTTTCAGTCAGAAATGTGTGGTACCCGCCTTAATTGTTGGTAAGGCGGGTACCAGATTGAGATTCATTGGGAGAGTGCTTAGAAAATGTAGTCCATCAACAAAGGAGGTGGCTTACAAAACACTCGTTCGACCTATACTTGAGTATTGCTCATCAGTGTGGGATCCGTACCAGATCGGGTTGACGGAGGAGATAGAGAAGATCCAAAGAAGAGCGGCGCGTTTCGTCACAGGGTTATTTGGTAACCGTGATAGTGTTACGGAGATGTTTAATAAACTCAAGTGGCAGACTCTGCAAGAGAGGCGCTCTGCATCGCGGTGTAGCTTGCTCGCCAGGTTTCGAGAGGGTGCGTTTCTGGATGAGGTATCGAATATATTGCTTCCCCCTACTTATACCTCCCGAGGAGATCACGAATGTAAAATTAGAGAGATTAGAGCGCGCATGGAGGCTTTCAGACAGTCGTTCTTCCCGCGAACCATACGCGACTGGAACAGGAAAGGGAGGTAATGACAGTGGCACGTAAAGTGCCCTCCGCCACACACCGTTGGGTGGCTTGCGGAGTATAAATGTAGATGTAGAAATGTAGATGTAGATATACCAGGCCTGAAACCCAAGCAATGCCTAGTATATCTTGATAACATTATAGTACACACCAAGGATATCCAGGAGCACATCTGCGGAAAGTATTTGAATGGTTGCATACAGCACAGCTAACGCTCAGTTTAGAAAAGTTGAAAGTTGGCAATATTCTTTTAGGATGTCAAAGTTGGCTACAGCGTGCATACACAAGCTCTGGAATCTAAGATATTGTTGTCGCGCTTCACAGCGCACGGATTAACTAGTGGCAGTTTTGGAAGCCAGTGTAGGAGCCCGCCTGCTGTGGAGCGCACGTGTGTTGGGCGAGGGGTCGTCGCCGAGCTGCCGTACTGCTGTGTTCGCCAGCAGCGACACAGGATTTGGTAGTGAGTTGACATTTTTTATAATTTGCAGCGCGCTTATTAATTCAAACAAAAGGGTTTGTGTATGTGCGTAGCAGCAGACGGTAATTTTGATAATGATGGGAGTTGAGTTCTTAAGGGAAGCCATTGTTAGGCAAATAGATTAAGTATTGATTTTTGTCATTGATTTCTTTTGTAATTGTCAGGGAATTGTTTCACTATGCATTTAACTGAGAAGTATTTCAGTCTGTCTCAAGAGTTTCATTAATTTGTAATTTTGCTTTAATGCCACTGGAGGCAGATTTACATACGAACCGATTGTTCAAAGAGTTTCTAGCGTTTTGTTAATTAAATGAGAAAGAATCGCTTTCAGAATATAGTTTTTTGTTTGGGTTATCATTTATCGAGTTTAGATTTGACCAAACCCTTTCTCTTGAGTTATATGTAGCTGCAGTAAGCAGCAGCAGCCGCAGCAAGAGCAGGAGCCGCCATACAGAACATGCATTGCACTCAGCATGAATAATGGCTTTTTTTATGTTTTTGTTAAATAATGGAATGCAGCAGATCAAGCAGTGGCAGCAGAAAGACCAAGTAAGTTATTTGTTGCGCACAGGACCAATAAAAAAAAGAATAAAGTTCAGGCGTTCTCTGTAATAGTAAAGTTAACAAGAGTACACGCACGAGATTTTCAGTAGAAAACACGAGATAAGAAGAAAGAGCTCGCGAAATTGACCTGCCGACATGCCTGCCAGGACACGTTTTTTTTTTTTTTTTTTTTTTTTTTTTTTTTTTTTTTTTTTTTTTTTTTTTTTTTTGATGAGTCGTAGTTAGATATGCTTCGTCTTTCTACTGCCAACTGCAAGCTTACGCAACAGTAATCATTAGTGGAGGCACATAATTTTGATCGCTTGCGCACTGCTTTGTATTAACACAAAATTTTATTTCAGAAGTTCTGTCCTTGAATTTGTTGGTGCATTGTGTAATTGTTAATTGAACAGTGGAATTTTTAGGATAGCGGTGTATTTTAGTGACATGTTTTCGTTCGTATTGCGGCAATGAGGACGCGAGCACAAAAGAAAATGGAAAATAATGCAGATGCTACTGCAAACGCGAACGTAGATACGGTTGCGAAAATGGATGTAGAACCGGTTTCAAACGCAGTTTCCGAAAATTCGGAACAGAGAGTAGAAAATTCTTTTGAGAATATTGAGATCCGGGAATTTTCGCACAATCCTGCGGAGAATCGGAATGTAGGCGATCATTTGCCAACAATGCGTTATGAACAACCGTGTGCTACACGCAACTCAGGACATGACAATACAGTGACGCAAACCGAACTCAGCTTCCGCCTCAAAAGTGCAGAGTAATTTTGTTTTCCCCACTTTCCGTGGAAATTCAGGTCTGGTTGCCACTCCGATAGAGCGGAGTAATTGTGCCTTTCCTTCTGTTAGTGGAAATGCAGGTCCTGCTTCTGCTTTAACAGAGAAGAGTAACGTTGTACTCCTTGCCCCAAGTAATGACGTTTTACAATTATTACTGAGTAAACTCAGTGAATTTAATGACAGACAGGAGAGTAAACTCACTGAAATTAATAACAGACAGGAGAGTAAACTCACTGAATTTAAGAGTAAACTCACTGAATTTAATAACAGACAGGAGAATAAACTCACTGAATTTAACAACAATAATGCAAAGAATTTCAAATCGCTTCAGAACGAAATTAACGAGAATCTCACATTGTTTCGGGGTGAGGTGAGTGACAATTTAAATAGTAAATTTGAAGAAATGACCAGTCAGTTGAAAAGTCAGCTACGTGAAGAACTCAAATCAAATATTAATAATCTTGTATCCCGACTTGATCACATACAAAATGTTGATATTGTTGAAGTGAAATGACAGACGTCACAACAAGAACTGAAAGTAGAGGAATTAGTGAAAAATGTTGAGTCATTGCAATTACAGACCACCAATGAAGTTTCAAAGATAGAAACTCAATTAACGGCAGTAGCTAAATAGGTAGATGAATTATCCATGAAAGTGACGGAACTGAGTAGCGGGTTAGAGACGTGGTCAGATGACACTCAGTCGGTACCGATCGCGGATACCGCAGACTATCAGTCTCTGCAACGTTTTAAACAAGGGCAGACGACAATTAACCAGCAAAACAAACGTAACGTGAAAAATATACAGGAACAGCTTGCCAGCATCGAAGAAAAGATCGATCGCAGCAATGACACGGGTGGATCCGATAATTACCAAATTGGTAACGACAATGAGCGCGTTAACTATGGAAATGCCGACCGCTTTTCTCGTGGATATGACACGTTTGCGGGACGTAATGAAGGAAACGTGAGTCATGCTGTAAAAGAAAACTCATCCGCTAAGAAAAAGGACGAGTTTGACTATAAGCATTTTCTCACAGTTGGGACATTTAAAATTTTTCGGAATGCTACTCACGAAATCCACCCTCGAGAGTGGTTACAACATTTAGGCTATTCTTTACCACCAACATGGCCAATTGGCCACAAACCGGAATTCATTTGCAGTTATCTTGAAGGAGAGCCTGCAACAAGAATGCGCTCAGTAGTACGTGAATGTCACACATATGGTGACTTTTATCACGCGTTCTTATCTGCTTACTGGTCAGAGACTACACAAGATCGTGTAAAACATTACATCATTATGATGCAAAGTTAAGAGCAGTCGAAATTTTCAACTCCAGTGCAATATTTTGAAAACATGGTGCGTATGAAGAGATACTTAACGAATCCGTACAGTCAGTCGGAATTAATTAGTATCTGTTTGACAAAACTGCCGATCAGATTACGCCACATAATTTTGTCAGGTAGGTGCAAAGATGACTTGGAGGCATTCCAAGCTCTTTTGCAAGAATTAGGATTTGACAACTATGAAAACACACAAAGAGATAATAGTAATCAGTATTGGGAAAATAATAATCCGCGGCGTGACCGTAAACTCGTATGGAACTCGGACGAACCTCACGCGTACAGGGCGGAAGAAGTTAGGCGCGATATGCGGTATCAACCGTATAACACAGATGATAGACGCCAGAGAAATGATTTTTATGATCATAGGAACTCTCAGTACAGTAATAGGGATTGCGGACCGCGAGGGCAAAGGCGTTATGGAAATGAAAATTATTTTTGAAGGAATGGTCGCGGTAGAGACAACCGAAATTGGCACGGACACGCAAATTACAATTCGGAACGCGGTGCCCATGCAGAATACAGAGCATCGAGCCCACGTGATAATTATGGTCACAACAATTATGAGAACCAAAACAGTTATGATGAGGGGACAAATCAAAATTGGCAGGATCACAGAAATTCCAATTTAGAACATGGCGATAATGTAGAAATCAGACCACCCAACCCAAGCAATAATTAGCGGCAATACGACCCGGCAGAACAATGACTAGCAACAAGGACTACAAACGAACCGTTTGTAGCGGCGGAAAGCCGACACACGAATTATGTTAACTTTGTTGGACTGGAGGACATTAGAGACACAGTATTACAAGAAAATTGCAACAGCGAAATTATGTATAATCATCAAAATATAAAATTCTCGGTACGAAATATTCTACTTTCAGCTGTACTTGATTATGGCAGCCCTGTGAATGTAATTAGTGAGACAATTTTTAAGAAGTGTGAACAGGCATCTGTTTGTCCAACCTTGCCATTATTAAAGACCAAATTAAAGGGAGTCATTCAAGGAAAGAGTGTAGAAGTACGCAATCAGACTTCTTTAGTTTTCAGGTGTCAAGGACACGAGTTTTCTGCAAATTTCTCAGTAGTCCCTCTTTTATCAACAGAAATGATTTTGGGTGTGGAATTCCTATGTGAATATAAAGCAATATTAAACTTTTGTAATGCTGAAGTCATGTTACGAGTAAATCAAATGCTAGTCACGCTTAAATTTTAAGGATGGCTAACAAAGGAGGATGAGGAAGTGACTTATCTGCGTTTTCTCTTTCCGCTTGAGGCACAACCATCACTAAATTTGTCTAATAGTTGCACAGATAACATCACTACGTTTTACTGTGAAACAGAACAACCCATTAGTACAGAAAATTTAATTACAAGGAAAGTTTTCCGAGACGAAGTAGATCCTAGATTTGAAATATTGTAAACAAATTGTGAAGTTTTTTTTCACAAGACTGGAACAATACGTAACTTTCTTCATGAATTCAAGGTCAAGGAACATAATAAAGTTTTTGTACCACCATACGTCATCCCATTGACATACAGAGACAAAGTCAAACAGGAAATACAATCCATGTTAGAGCAGGGAATCATCGAACATGCTGTGAGTTCATATAACAGCCCATTACACGTGGGTAAGAAAAGGAATAATTCTATTAGACTGGTTCTTGATTCAAGACAAATTAACACAGTAATCCAACCTGAAACCGATAGACCACAGACTCTAGATGAGCTATTACAAAAACACCATGAAGAGGTATATATAGCATTACAGAACATCAAGAAAGCTGCAGACAGAAGAAAGAAGCTGCATAATCCACGAGTCAACGTCAAGAATTTACAGGTAGGTCAAAAATTATTGCTTAGATCACATCGACTATCTCATAAGGGAAAATATTTGAGTAGGAAGCTTTTCTTGATGTATGAAGGATCCTTCCGTATACGATGCATTGCACACACAAACGCTGTGGAACTTAGACACAATACGAACACATAAATCGCGAGGTCTTCCATCACTTATCACACATTAATATTTTCAAGGAATAAGGCCCTAGGGGGTTTACTGATCTTTACTAAATATATGTTTGGCGAGCATAGGTGCCCCAGCCGTTACAGTATATTCTTCCGATTTTAATTTTCAGTACTGATTCAAAATCTTTGACTAACTTGTTTATCCATTAATCTTTTACTATCAATCTATCCTGTATGAAAGACCGAGAATTAATGATTATGAATGATTTGTATTGTTTGAGAGAATGAGAACTTTGCAAAGGGACATGTATGACGAGAAGATTATACCAGCTGGGGACATCTTGCGACTGTTCACTGAAACAATGAAATTTTCGTGACTTATTTGAATAAAAATGCAAGAAATAACTATGTACGTTTTTTAGGGAGAAATAACATGAAATAACAGAAACAGTTGACATTACCTTCAGGTAAAATATAGTGTATAAGTAGCTTTGAATTGAGAAGGTATATTTGGTGGGAATAGTATAATTAGGAAACCTTCGAACTGACACTTGTTCTGATTTATGAGGTAGTTTGAAGAGTGATGATTTATGTGGATTTTTCGTGTTTATTAGTCTGCCAGGTAAGGCGTATTAGGATTTATGGGCCACTCATGAATAATGTGATACAATGAGGAAGCTCTTTGCAGACATTTATAGAACAAGAGAAGGTAAGAAAGATACACTTCTAAACGAAGAAACCCACAACGGTATTCTATGAAGGAAGACACAGCTTATACAGATTTGTGTAAAATTTAAGTCACAATAATGTTAGGGTAGAGTACACACTTACTTAAAATCTAAGTCACAGTAAAGTTAACACATAGTTATGAGTCACGAAAGGAGTTCGGATACAAATACACAACAAAGTGTTGAATTATGTGATGAATGAGTGCCAAGAACATTTTTTTGTTCTGTGAAATTGTGGAATGGTAAGAATGATATTATTGTTTCTCTTCCTATTGATGTTAAAGTTGACTTTATTGCATTTCTTACAGGAAAAATGACCGCAACCGAAGTTTTCCCATTGCAGAAACGAAAGCACTTAAACGTGACGTAATTTTGTGTAGTAGACGATATTTTCAGATCGGAGTGTAGCGTGCTTACCGGTAAAGGTCGCGAGAAGAAAGACGTTCCACAAACAGTCGACTGTGACAAAAAATAATATTTTATGAATGCGTAAATAGTAGTGTAAAATAAGTCAGTTTAATATTTATCTTGTGTTTTTCTATTTCGTGATTGTCATTTAGTGATGCAGTGCCGATTCCAGCACGGGGTTAATTGGAAGGTGATGATTTTTCCCTTGTCATGACATAGATTTATTTCTTGTCACCTTGATGAATAAACCATTTCTTTCAGTTTCTACTAGACAGATGGAGGGGTTTTGTGTGTTGCATTTTGTGAAGAATCTATTTTTTTATTATGTGCTTTGTAGGTTGTTTCTTTTTCTTGTTCTTTGTGACCATCCAAGGTATGGCCACACAGATTCATACAAAGACTAGGGAGGCCTCAAAACGGAGACAATGAGGACTCCATATGAAAACGATTGAGACGCTATACCACAGACATCGACGTTTGACATCAGAAATATTGACAGTCATTACAGACTGATAATTATAAATTTGGTGTAACTTAGTAATTAGAGTGTAATAATTCTGATGCAAAGTCGTGTAATTATTTACTAAATTTTGTACATATTCATGAATTGATTTGCAAGCCGTTGGCTAGACTTTTTCTAAATGATTCTGTAACTTTTATCATATATAATAGCATCACTATGGAATTCCTTTTCTATTTGTAGGATTATTTAAATATTTTATAATCAAAATGTACATAGCAATTATTGTAACAAATATTGTAACATTCTTTTTCAGCATCACTAGTAATGTAAAAATAGTAGGTAATTAGAGTTCGATGGCACAGGATTTATGCCTTGAAATTAAAATAATATTTTTTGTATGGTGCCACATTTGTAATGATTCGTGGTAACAATCAAAACTTTGCCATTGTTATTGGCCAAACTAATCGTAAGAAAATTAACTTGCCACCGTGTGGTAAGCCTCATTATGACTGAATTGAAAAATACATGCCACAAATCTGTGATTGCTGTGGCGAGAAATTTAATGAAAATTGACTTTGCCACCGTGTGGTGAGCCTCACAATGTTCATGACTTGAGATATATGCCACAAATCTGTAATTGCTGTGGCAATAGAGTTAAAGAAAACATTTAAATGAGCTGAGAGCTCACATGCCTGTTTATATGATGTAATATTATTCCTTGCATAATTTCTGTAATTAGGTCAGAGATATCACGTTTTAAAGGGAGAATCTATTTTCTAAAAAATATGACGTTTCCAGGTACTTACGCAATTGAAGACTATTCAATTCTTAAGTAGTTATTGTTACACATCTGTTAAAACTTATATGATCTTTTTTGTCTACTTATGTAGGAAACTTGTTATATTTCCTTTGATGTTTTCTTATTGTCTACATACTAGGCTAGTAAACATTTTCATATTGTTTTTTGTAAAACGAGCCATGTTTTCTCCTTTCCAATCGATTAGGCAAGCAACATTTCTGCCATTTTGTATAAAATTTCAACGTTTTTCTCTTGCCTATATGCCATGCAAGACAATTGCCGTCGTTTTGTAAAAAAAATTTTACTTACATGCTAAGCAAGAAATACTTTTAGTCATTGGATATAAATTGTAACATTTTTTCTCTTTGCCTCATTTTTCCATCGATTTGTAAAAAAAATTTACTGTTTGTTCCTTGCAATATGTTAGGCAAGAATCACTCCACAACATTTTCAAAAGTGAGGTTGGGGGGTTATGAGAGTTGGCAATACTCCTTTAGGATGTAAAGGATGGCTACAGCGGGCATGCACAAGCTCTGGAATCTAAGATATTGTTGTTGCGCTTCACAGTCGCGCATTTTCTGTCCCATCTGGATACTTTCAGTCAGAAATATGTGTATTAGCGGAGTTATACCAGGCCTGAAACCCACGCAATGCCTAGTATATCTTGATAACATTATAGTACACACCAAGGATATCCAGGAGCACATCTGCGGAAAGTATTTGAATGGTTGCATACAGCACAGTTAACGCTCAGTTTAGAAAAGTTGAGAGTTGGCAATACTCTTTTAGGATGTAAAAGTTGGCTACAGCGTGCATACACAAGGTCTGGAATCTAAGATATTGTTGTCGCGCTTCACAGCGCACGGATTAACTAGTGGCAGTTTTGGAAGCCAGTATAGGAGCCCGCCTGCTGTGGAGCGCACGTGTGTTGGGCGAGGGGTCGTTGCCGAGCTGCCGTACTGCAGTGTCCGCCAGCAGCGACACAGGATTTGGTAGTGAGTTGATATTTTTTATAATTTGCAGCGCGCATATTAATTTAACCAAAAGGGTTTGTGTATGTGCGTAGCAGCAGACGGTAATTTTGATAATGATAGGAGTTGAGTTCTTAAGGGAAGCCATTGTTAGGTGAATAGATTAAGTATTGATTTTTGTCATTGATTTCTTTTGTAATTGTCAGGAAATTATTTCACTATGCATTTAACTGAGAAGTATTTCAGTCTGTCTCAAGAGTTTCATTAATTTGTAATTTTGCTTTAATGCCACTGGAGGCAGATTTACATACGAACCGATTGTTCAAAGAGTTTCTAGCGTTTTGTTAATTGAATGAGAAAGAATCGCTTTCAGAATATAGTTTATTACTTGTTTGGATTATCATTTATCGAGTTTAGATTTGACCAAACCCTTTCTCTTGAATTACATGTAGCTGCAGTAAGCAGCAGCAGCCGCAGCCGCAGCAACAGCAGGAGCCGCCACACAAAACATGCATTGCACTCAGCATGAATAATAGTTTTTTTAATGTTTTTGTTAAATAATGGAATGCAGCAGATCAAGCAGTGGCAGCAGAAAGACCGAGTAAGTTATTTGTTGCGCACCGGACCAATAAAAAAAAATAGAGTTTAGGCGATCTCTGTAATAGTAAAGTTAACAAGAGTAGAAAACACGAGATAGGAGGAGAGAGCTCGCGACTTTCAAAGTGTCACTATGTACTGCAGGAGCTCCGATATGTAGGCTGCATTATAGGCCAAGACGGGGTACGTATGGACTCTCGGATTGTGCAAGTAGTAAAAGGTTTTTCAATGGCTAGCACGGTAAATGAAAGACAATCATATCATTAAAGTGTGAATTTCTATAGACAATACATACCAAAATGTGTAGAGGTATGAAGGTCCCATAAGCACATGTTTAAAAAAAGTTTTAAATTCAAGTGGACTCCGGATTATGAAGAAGAGTTTCAATGGTTAAACAAATTGAATACCATGAGTGTTGTTCTCATTATTCCAGACAATTTTAACAGTTTACGTTTACCTGTGATTCGAGCAAACCTGCCCTCGGCTGTTTCTTGATCCAGGAAAAAATATTTAGCTACAGAAAAGGAAATGCTGGCGAAAATTTTGGTATACATGTGGTGTCTCTTGCTTCGTCTGATACCACAGACACCACATATATAATTAAGGCGAGGACGGCGAACAGCCGTAATGTCGCGAGTAATAAGGGCAATGGGCAACGGGCCACTGCATCAACAGTGTGTGGAGAAGTTGAGAATCTGGGATTGACAGGAGGTGTGCCAGGGTAGTCCCTGCAGTTGCGCCGACCACTGAGTCTGGATGGCGCAGTGTTCAGTGCATCTGTCTAATAATCAGGAGATCTGGGTTCGAATTCAAGTCGGCCACAAATTTTCAACTTTACCCATTGATTTAAATCAATGACCAGTGGCAGCTAATGTCATTACGTCCTTTGTGTCTTAATTTTTGACATCATTTCTCTTCGTAGCTATCTGTATGAAAGGTTTGAGGGTCATAACAGTTCACGTCGCAGTAAAATGGCTTGTAAGATTAAAGCCGCCGCGTATACTGAAAAGCCGAAACATTGTGACCACAGCCCACTGAGAAGTTGGGTGCCATGTAGCGGCATTGTGGGCACGTAACGCAATTACAGAAGTATGTAAGCGGTGCAGACATGGACAAGAGACCACCATAGCGAAGATAAGGGCTGCAAATTGGAAAATCTATTGAGATAAGCGGGTTTGACAAAGCGCAGATTATTATTAAACAGAGCCTTTGAACGCGTATCTCCAAATCGGCGAAGCTGGCCGAATGTTCACGTACTACTGTCTTGGGTATCTGCGGAAAGATGTAGATGGACAAAGAGACTATGACTAGGCGCTAAATGGTTGGACGTCTACGAATCTTTACAGAACGTGGGGTTCGGAGGCTTGTCTGCTTTCTAAAGAGGGATAGACTGTGATCCGTGGCATCCCTGCCTAAAGAGCATAATGCTGGTGCAAGCACAAGTATTTCGCAGTACACGGTCATTATACGTTGTTGAACATGGGGCAGACCACGTCTTAGTGTTCACATGTTGACCGAACGATATAGTCAATTACGATTCCAGAGGGCACGCCACCATCGGGATTTGACAGTCGATCAATGGAAACGTGTCAGCTCTTCGAGTGAATCACATTTCTGCTACACTAGGTAGATGGTCTTCACCACAAACACCGTCATGGAGATGAATGGCCGCCCGAAAAGTGCAGCGTGCCACGGACACTGGCTGGTGGGGCAGTATTATGCTATGAGAGACATTCTCCTGCGCTTCCACGGGATCTGTGGTAGTAATCGGAGACATGCTGACATCTGCGAACCATCTGCAAACCTTCATGTTTGATGTCTTTCCCGACGGCGGTGTGATCTTTCAGAAGTACTGCTGTCAGTGTCTCGGAGCCATAACCGTGCTACAGTGGTCTGAGGAGCATTATCGTCGATTCATTCTGATGTCTCGGCGACCAGATTCGCCTGATGTAAACCTGCGGAACTCACCTGGGACGCAATCGGGCACCATCTGCGAGTACGCGAATCAGCGACCCGTTATTTACGCGAATGACATGACCTGTGCCTAGACATCTGCTGCCCCATACCTCTACAAACCTACCAACAAAGTGTCGGATAGTTGATACGCACGATCAGTGACGTATTTCGTTTCAAATACGGACAAACAAGCTATTAAGCATATGGTCGTAACGTTTTGGCTCATCGGCGTAGTTGTGCTCGCCTGTTTACGGGAGGAAGTGTTCAAGAAAGCCAAAGGTACTTATTCCTCGGTGCGACTATTGCGATCATCGTTCAAAAACGGTCGTGCAACGGTAATCGTAGAGCACCACTGCTTTGTATTTCTTATGGAGCTATGTTGCTTCGAGCGTCTGCTGACACAGTCGTTAACGACGATCGTATACGTCTCCAATAGTCCTACGGTAGAAGGTTGACTGCAGTCGTCAGTCGCCTGCTATTTCTGTTGTGAAAGGGCCACGCGCCTGATGCCTCCTCCGTTGTCTGATGCAGATGATGAAAACCTTGTCGAGGAAGTGGGGAATCATCCATTACGGTGCCAGCTAGCGGATGCGTCCTATAAAGATCAAAGGGTCAAGGACAACGCATGGGCTAAGATCGCCAATAGAGATGGAAAGCTAAGTAAGTTGTTCATTGTTATCTAAATACCGGTATTTACTTTCAATAATTTTCATTGTTGTGTTTGCTGATGGAAAGGCACCACATGATGAACAAAGTTTTAATTTATTCAATAACTGTATTATGTAACATTGTGCCGTTTGCGTACAGAATGGGAAAAATAATTACGATATTAATAATAATAATAATAACAAGACAGTTTTAAAACGTTCGTGAGATTTTGCTCGTATCTGAGAACAGTGGAGCAAGATTTTCCATATAGCAGTAATGCAAGGAAGAAAATAATAGTACCGCAATTAATTTCGGTCTGTAACTCGCCTACTTCGTTGTTTTTTAATCTTTCTGATTATTTCGCCAGCCTGTACAGTGTGGTGTTCGCTATGTTATTCAGTGGTTTGATATTCAACTAATTTGTAAATGAAAAGGATAATGTTTGATGTGTCGATAGAAGTGCCGACACAGTGTGATTTGAGGGGACCACAATTCACGCTATAAACACAGGAAGGATGGCGTGAGGTCTGAAACAGGATACGTAATGAATGCTATAAAGAAAAGTACGTAGCTTTTGGAATACTTAACTTTAATCCATCCTACTTATACCTCCCGAGGAGATCACGAATGTAAAATTAGAGAGATTAGAGTGCGCACGGAGGCTTTCAGACAGTCGTTCTTCCCGCGAACCATACGCGACTGGAACAGGAATGGGAGGTAATGACAGTGGCACGTAAAGTGCCCTCCGCCACACACCGTTGGGTGACTTGCGGAGTATAAATGTAGATGTAGATGTAGAGTAGATACATCGTTCTTGATGAGACATGCTTTATACGATAAGTATCAATTGCTATGTAAGGCTAATGGCGCTTAGCTAGGTCGTAGCCATGGACTTAGCTGAAGGATATTCTAACTATCTGCTCGGCAAAGGAGCGAGGCTTCGTCAGTGTAGTCGCTAGCAAAGTCGTCCGTACAACTGGGGCGAGTGCTAGTCCGTCTCTCGAGACCTGCCGTGTGGTGGCGCTCGGTCTGCGATCACTAACAGTGGCGACACGCGGGTCCGACATGTACTAATGGACCGCGGCCGATTTAAAACTACCACCTAGCAAGTGTGGTGTCTGGCGGTGACACCACAATGTTATTTCATTACAGTGAGTAATTACAAAATAATTTTTTCTCCCGGCTAAATATTTGGTCAAGTTTCCAAAGAAATCCAAGTTAACGTTGTGTTAAAGTGTTGTCTGTAAGTTGTGTAAGTGTCACTAAATCACAGTTCATACAACAGATTCTATACAACTATTGATTATGATGGAAACAGTTATCTTCAGCAAAATGATCATTAAAACCATCGAATATCAGCCGCGCATGACACTGATGTATGTTACCTGAAACAATATTCTTCGCAACTCGTGCGTAATTAATTTCGGCTCCATACATCAGCAAGAAAGGTTTGTTATAAGGATCGTGCTATGAGCACTGTTTTAAAGAACCAATGTGATTCGAATTATTTTCATTAAAATGAGTGCACATTTACTTTTACACATTTTTATTACCTTCGGCATTTATGTATGTACATTTGCGTAATTTGAATTTGCCGCTGAGGTAATTGTTAAGATGGCGGCAGACAATTGACCCAGACTTTCTATTGTTACAGCAAATTTCATTTTAACAGGATGAGTATTAAACTTTACTTTTATATTGTGCACTATTTAGACTAATATTTATCAAGCAAACCTTTGATATTTTTGTAAGAAACACAGATACAAATGCGATACAAATCATCAATGGCTGCGCTCCTTGCAGCGGAAAGAAATAATTAACACAGATAATGCTTATTGAGAGAGGGATTAAAGTTACAAATAATTATTCACTCATATTTATAATAATAATGAACTCTACTCTCAAGTTATAATTAACAAATAATTACAATTTCTTAACAGACCTCAGTTTGGTATGCGTCTTGCAACCGCAACCTACAAAAGCCAACCAAAAAAAGGTAAAAACAAAGGAAGACAAACGCAGATCATAAAAGGAATTTACAGTTATCATTGTCTTTGCATGATACACATCGATATGTCCAATTAAATCATACAATATTATATAAATAATTAATATTTATCGTCGTTTTGCTTTATTTCACTGTTTTTCTATATGTCGGATAGATAATGTTTATAACTGTTAGAGGCATAATTTCCTCTCGTCGCACTGTAGCTAAAATTTATCTCGTGGATGTTACAGTAGTAATTTGGAAAATGGGTTTAATTATAAAGCCGCATAATGAAGCCCGCCGTGAAGCAGCGTTGCGACAATAGCAATATACACAAGTGGAAACTATGCCACAGAATATTAATGAAATTTAAGTAATATTTAACACCAGACTGCCTGCAACAACGAAAAAGGGCGCGTACCTTTGCGAGTGAGTGGGCTGTCTAATAACTACTGCATTTGGGGACGATGGTAAGAAATGGTAATTATTGTGAAAGTCACTCACATATGACGAATATACGGGAGAGATAGACGCACGTATTTTCTTAGATTTACCCTTCCTTTACCCCGCCTGGTTGCAAAGGATATGGGTTGTGGTGGAAATAAGAATCAGATAAAAGTTACAAGAAAAGGAATTGGACTTCGTTAGAAAAAGAGAAATGATCAAGATAGCAGGAATTAATGTAGCGACAAATGATCAAATTTAAAAAAAAGAGTGAAAATGGCGGCCACAATGCAAGAAAAGGGCATTTTCACTTATCTCCATTTTTGTACTGCGCCGTCTCGAAGATCGCCGCTGCTATCTGTATCCGTCTCGTACAAATAATAGCAACATTGGTCCAGGAGAATGTGTTATTAGGCTTCCATAATGATAAATGCGGAGATTTCGTTTTGACTTAGTTTGGCGATTATTCAAATAAACTTTCATAACCATACTACCAGGTTTCATATATACGTCTACACTTTATGACGAACAAGAACAGAAGACTACTACTAAAACTAATAATTGAAGAGCGTAATTATGTCATTGTCTCTCAGAGTCTATCATTGCTGTTATTTATATTTGATTGGCCGATCGATATCTGGCAAATATTTTACACTTTGGTTTATCAAGATATATTGAAAAATTATCTCCACAGGTCGCTTCTGTTAACTTGTTGGTCTTGCCAGCTCGACCTCCCATCGGCAGTCTGCATCAATGCATGTCTTACTTCAAATCCTTCAACATTAGATTACCCACGAGCTCTTACCAAACTAATCAGATAGTCTGTGGGTAAATTTTGCGAAGGATCTGGTACATGAAAAGAATATCTAGTTTTTGCTATATAGGCGTCCTTCAGTATGTTGAGTAAGCAGCAGGAACTCAATATAACGTCGTCGACAGTTTTGGGGAGTATATTTACTGGAATATACAAAATACGAAAAACTTGTGCTAATAAACTAAACGCATTTTTAGAAGTTGGACGAGCACAGCAAAATCTATAAATAAATATAGCTTTAGAGTTGTCTCTGATCGCAGTTCCTCCCGAGTATGGTTTCAAAATGTTTTGATGCAAGTGAAAAATATCGTCACCGACGAGCACTCGAGGTAGCACCATATCGGGGTTGGGTAGTTTGTTTGGGGATGGAAGCTACACCCCATTATAGAAAATTCTTCCCACAGCAGACCGTTCGAAAATTCGTGGATCACATTCGTTTCCATAGGTTTCAGTTTTCATCGACAACAGCCACAAGAAATATTGAGAAAAACCCTTTGCAGTTATTAAAAAGAGAGGAGGAATTTAGGAATTGCTTGGGCATACAATTCGATTACACTTTCCATCAGTGGATCTTGAACAGTTGGGGAAATCCCATTTGAACTAGAATTCCTTCGCTTTTCATTTCAAGTCTTTTTGAGCCACTGGTGGCAGCATTAATGACTTTAAAGCATTTTTAATTGGTGCTAAAGTGCGTTCTATGCTTTTGTTAATTCATTTACATTTAATCGAAATTGAAATTGTAGGAAATCGAAGAATTCACCACTTACCAGATACCTGTAAATAAGAACGAGAAAATCATTAATACTTATGAACTTAGTATCGATTATTACATGGTTTATGTTGACTTGCTCATTATACCATTGTTTGCAGTTGGTCAATGCAGAAAACGTGGACAAACGTAAAAGACACATATGATAGCAAAACAAAAATAAATAACATATGCTCCGCAGCTACTGCAACGAAAACAGGTAACAATAAGAGCTGGAGGAAAAATTATCATTTTTAAGAACACCTAAGGAACATCGTGGGCACGTAACCACCTTTCAGAACAAATAAATCCTAAAACTGTTATGGATAACATATTATATCGTATATGATTTCCTTGGAGGAGTTTCACAGTATTAATCTGTCACAGGAGAAGTAAGTAGGTTCACCTGTGCCAGGTGATGAGCAAATTCACTGATGCAAACCTTAACACCAACGTTAAACTTGCCGAGCAAACCTCATCGATGACGCCAACAACAATGCCGATTCCGTCATCTTGTAATATCAAAGCAGACAGTGGTAAAAAGTCAAACAATAGACAAAAAACTGTAGACATTATAGAAAAGA
The DNA here is from genome assembly GCF_021461385.2 of Schistocerca piceifrons. NCBI lineage: Eukaryota > Metazoa > Arthropoda > Insecta > Orthoptera > Acrididae > Schistocerca > Schistocerca piceifrons. Next base: position 554,045,095 of record NC_060143.1, read on the forward strand.
GGCACTCTAATCAAAGTGGAATTATGAGGGTATTGCGTGTAGAAGAACGAGAGGATGATACTGACCTCTTTTTGAAAAGTTAGGTCAATTTCGTAAGCTCTACAGCAACGAGCAAACAGCAAAACACTACACATAATAACAAGACTGGAAACTGGGAGACGACACAGTGTGAGCTGGCCGGAGTGGCCAAGCGTTTCTAGGCGCGTCAGTCTGGAACCACGCGACCGCTACGGTCGCAGGTTCGAATCCTGTCTCGGGCATGGATGTGTGTGATGTCCTTAGCTTAGTTAGGGTTAAGTAGTTCTAAGTTCTAGGGGACTGATGACCTCAGATGTTAAGCCCCATAGTGCTCAGAACCATTTGAACCATTTTTTTGACACAGTGTGGCTCTTACTGCACTTTCAATAACAGGCAGAGCTTTTGCAGTAACTCTTCAGCTACTGTTGCACCCCAATGATTATCGTCGAATTCCGGAGCAGGCTTTTCACATCAAAGTTCTAACAGAGCTAATTTCTTTCTCTCAATCTCACATTCCTTCTGAGCTTCTGAAAAGTTTTGACGTCGGAGATGAAGCTCTTACATAAAGTTTCCTTCGTATAGTTTGTGTATTTGAAACTTTACCTTTCAATATATTTGTTCGACGTACATTGCTTTTTATTATCCTTGTTTTTATTGAATACGTTGTAACGTAACAGACTACTCCGAATTATTATTTCTTGCAGCCCTGCACGTGAATTTAGAGCAGTGTCACACAAGCGCACCTGTCATTGTATGATGGGACACGGCCTTGGCTTGAAGACCGCTACGTACAATCATACTGCCTAGTAATCTAAAGAATCAGTATTAAATTTTATCGAATCAATCTCGTACTTCCCACACTGCCTTTTGTTATTACGTAACGCTACTTTGCACCGGTTAATAACAATGTCTACTACCACAGAGTGAATGTTGACTTCTCAACTGCTGTTTTTTTTCTCTTTTTTTAAGAATTTACGCGATGACGTGTTTTAGGACGGGACCCATTTTCGAGTCATCGTAAAAGATAGTCAAAATGGTATTTCCGCAGACGCAAAAACCACGTCAGAAGTACGAGGGTTGTTCGGAAAGTAAGGAACAATCGGCCGCGAAATGGAAACGACAGTGAAAATCAAAAGTGTTTTCTTTGCACATTTAGCTACACCTTCCAGGTACTTCTCTAGATAGACGCCGCTCCGACTTAGACATCTGTCGGAGCGTTGTACCAAATTTCCAACACCATAGTCATAGAAGGCAGCCGTCTGTGCTTTCCGATAATTCTCTACACTAGTCTATAGCACGCAGCCTGCGCCCAAGTGTTGCCTTCGTATCCAGCGTTTCGTGTGAACAGGGATGATCCTCAGAACGAGCCAATTAGGGCTGTGTTGTGGGTGATCGAACACTTCCCACCGAAAAGGCCGCAGGAGCGTCTTCACTGCCCCTGCAGAGTGTGGCTGAAGGAAGTGCGTGGCAGTTGTGTTAGGTGGGCTGCATTCATTAAGGCGGAGCCTCTCAGTGGGCCCTCCTACTTGGCGGGACACATTGTTGTTCTAGGCACCTTTACTCGCTCACAGTGCGCTCACAACTGAAAAGAACGTCTTGATGCGATCGACAGGCATCCTAGAGACACTGCCCAAAATGTCTGTGAAAAGCCCTGTCGGATTTTAACATTGGTTTCCATTTCGCGACCCATCGTTGCTCACTTTCCGAACAGCCCTCGTATGTACGTATTATCAAGTGCAAATGAACAGTTAGAGCGTATACAGCTATTTCAGGCGCAGCAGGAACGTTATTAGTTTATCGGGTTTCAGTTGAGATGCGAAGAGGTAGATGCGTTGGAGCGTCAAGGATAATGAAATTTTCGTCCTGAAATTTAACAGCGGTAAATATAATTTGTACGTCACGCTGTATACATAAATAAAAACATTGCTCTGAACAGAGAGACTGTGTATCCAGAGCCTGCACGTTCCATGCAGGAAGCAGGCGGAAGATATTTTTAATAATAAACTTCTTTAAAACACATCCCTTCGAGAAATGATATGTGTCTGTCTCAAATCACTATGAGGGTAACAACAAACTACGTTCTCGTGTCTTGGAACACGTGTGAGCTTCAGAACCTTACACTTTTCTTTCAGGTACTATACTTGTCACTACTTTTACCAAGTATGAAACCACTTCAGTCAAAGACTATGACTCGGCTGGATATCCGGTCCTATTTGTTTCAGCTAGAATGTTGTGGTCCATTTCAAAGAAATCCTAGACAACAGTTTTATTCGCACCCAGGTCTTTTCAAAAGATGAAAAAAATGCCGCTTCATAAATGTAGGAAACCAGTCATGTACCGCAGCCTTTTACTTTCCTAAATACTGTCTCCTTTCTTCTTTTCTGTTTTCGTATAGGGCGGCTCGTTTGACTTCAGAAGGATGACTCCAAAATCTCCACTCTTCAAAACTTTGTCTTTGCGTCAGATCGCCCTTTTCAGATGCAGACGGTATGTCTTGACACCAAACTGCTGTAAGAAAAATTTTCATTGCTTCAAAGGGTGCAGCACGAAAAATTAGTTGCCCAAGTCAGATAGGCTCTCATGGCATGGGTTACGCCTTTTCTTTTGTAATTATGTTCCATCTAAAATAAGTAAATGTTTCAGGCTTTTTTGTATTTCAGCAAACAACATGCGAACAGAATAGTCCCACAAAATGTGATCCAAATAGACCCCAGAAGCATATCTGCTCTGTAAGTTACGGCGAGCTGAAACAGAGAGGGAGAGAAAGGGCGATATAAACGTGCGTATGGTAAATCCGTTCTCTTGAAAATTTCTCGCCTTCATATCTCTTCTGTGTTACCACAGATGGCGGGTCACTGATCTCATTTGTACTAAGACTTCAGTTCACGGGAGGTGCTTACTTTCTTCCACTGCTCTGAGTGGAATGCATAAGCTCTATCTAATGTTCACAAACCTGCAGTCTTCTATGGTCGTTGTCACCTGCGCAGAAAACAGTACGTAGGTCGTAAATCCTTGATCTTGCGGCTGTAATAAACTCTCAGCGAGGGACTGATACTGCATGAATAATTACATTTTGCATTAGTCTGTTTATACGGTATTCCACTCGCTTTTTATTAGCAGAATACGAGAAACTGCGCGATTATATGCCACTTTATGAATCACAAATAATTTCCAATCCTTACACTTTCATAAAAACAAAACAATGAAAAGCTTATTTCGGTAATTACTGTAAAATTATTCTCAACTACAGAAATTGATAATTATGTCCTTAACCGATACCGACTAAGGCAGACAATCTGTCTATCTTCCGTGACTGCCGAACTAGCTCTGATCTTACAAGCGAACCACTTCGCCCGTCATCCAAGTTAGGCGAGATCCGAAATGCTTCCTCAGCGTTTTCGTTTAGCAGTTCTTTATTATTTGCTGCTTATTGACACTTTTGAAATAATAGAATGATAGCCTGGTATTGAGAGATGCTTTTACATCAAATGCAAGTAAATATACTATTTAGTTTTTCTAATATTAATAACAGAACGTTATCATTTTGTCGTGCAACTTCCTAACGCAGTAGCCAATAGCGGAGCAGGACCACAATTTAGACGGTCTTTCTCACAATACCCGTACCGAACAAACCATCTGTCGTCGGTACCTCACACCACGTTACGTCACCTTGCCACAACTGCCTTCTCAACTGCCTTAGAAGATCTTCTTGTAGCCGAATGTGATGGCTGTAAAGACCGAAGTATTACGAGATACGTTACACTGCACTATGAAGCGAAAGGAGAAAGTGAAGCAGCGCCCTGAAAAGCATTCTTTCTGCCCTACTTTTGTGCAAAACATCTAACCCTTAAACTTGTTGTTGTTGTTGTGGTCTTCAGTCCAGAGACTGGCTTGACGCAGCTCTCCTCGTTACTCTATCTGGTGCAAGCTTCTTCATCTCTACTGCAACCTAAATCCTTCTGAATTCGCTTAGTGTATTCATCTCTTGGTCTCCCTCTATGATTTTTACCCTACACGCTGCCCTCCAATACTAAATTGGTGATTCCTTGATGCGTCAGAACATGTCCTAGCAACCGATCCCTTCTTCTAATCAAGTTGTGCCACAAATTCCTCTTCTTGCCAATTCTATTCAGTACCTCCTTATTAGTTATGTGATCTACCCATCTAATCTTCAGCATTCTTCTGTAGCACCACATTTCGAAAGCTTCTATTCTCTTCATGTCCAAACTATTTATCGTCCATGTTTCACTTCCATACATGGCTACACTCCATACAAATACTTTCAGAAACGTCTTCCTGACACTTAAATCTATACTCGATGTTAATAAATTTGTCTTCATCAGAAATGCTCTCCTTGCCATTGCCAGTCCACATGATGAAAATATACTTAGGAGAAAATGTTATTTGAGATCACTTATTAACTTGTTTCACAAAGTATTTTTTCCCAGGGAATCAGATTTTTTTATGACATAAATGATCGTTCTGTATTAAACAGAACTCTAATAACTTTCTGCAAACCGTATGTAGCCTTTCCTAGCTGTAGATAGTTTGTTGATAGGGAGCATTTTGTTCGTTTGTGCGAGTGTTGCGAATGTTCTGACGCTAAAGTTGTTGCGGCAGTCCCACAGCAGTTGAGTCGCTCGTCGAAGCATGGAGGCGAGCGTGGTGGTAAAAGTTCTTCTACAATGTCAATATGTAAGTATTTGTGAGAGCGTGTATGAGTACGTCATGAAGCATGCATATTACAACATTTCTAGCATGGATAGTGTCATGGTGCAAGACCCGCCATAAAACTACAGGTAGGTGACTTAGACCACGGTCATTAATGTGGCCGGTTCGTGAACGCAAAGGGAAACTTAAAAAATTTGCCAGTTTTATAAACAGTGTAGCTCAAAGAATAAGAGTTGTGAGCCAATGTAATGCTTACCATCTCCTATCAGATGTATTAGGAACAATTTGATGTATTAATCATAGCTTTCGGTCTAATACATTATTCAAAACTGAATATTGCGTTGCAAGTGAAATAAAATAAGTTAATCATTCACGTAGAACATAAGTACTCATATCTAGAAATGAAAATGCAGTAGAAGTATATATGAAGGTAGTATCTGTTCCCGAAAGAACAGTTACCGTAGATGACCATGCAGCTTTGCTGGAATGAAATGATAATTAAATGGACACCCTAGCTGTAACCAGGCGTTGATATACTTCATTAGGGACATGTTGAAAATGTATGCCCCACCCAGGACTCGAACCCGGGATCTCCTGCTTACATGGCAGACGCACTATCCGTTTTTTAAAAAAATTTTCTCCTTTTTTTCAGAATAAACATTATGTGAGTAATAAACAAATCATCATATATTGATAATTTTCAGTCATAATAAATCTGTTGTTTGAACTACGTGGGAATGAAAATAAGAACAAGCAGTGAGATTCGATCCAAAGACCTTGCGCTTGAAAAAATACGCGCTTACTCGTTTTTTTTTTTATTTTCCCTAGACCTCTTCCACTTCAGGCGTTGGCCCCTATCACCCATATCACCCCCAAAATCCTATCGAACTTAAAAAAACAACAATCTGTTGCCACCGTCACGTTCACCCTAACTTAACCTACTGTCTTTTTATTTTATTTTATTTTTTAAATAATATAGAAAGAAACTGAATAAATCTTCTTTGCGTGACAAACTGTCCAATACCCGTAAAACAGAAGAACACGAAATCAAGCAAGCACTTCTGATTTGTTTTATGTTACAGCTTCTGGCAAAATTAGTTTTCCTGAGACACTTTGATTGCCGTACTACAAAAATAAATAAATAAATAAATAAATGTCACCTTAATTATAATGAAGCAAAATTAGCATCGACTCGGTGTAGTGTTGTGCATCAACCAAAACTGCCGCTTCGTTATGGCAAAGTGTGAAATAAGAAATTTTGAAACAAAACTTTGTATTTTCGACTCGTTTTAAGGTTATGGTGCTCTTCCATTATATACTGTATGTACTCGTCTATACTCGCATGCGTATTCGTAACTGCAAAATATTCAAACTGGCCGATAATCCAAGTGTAGCTATTGTGCTTTGTTGCAGGAAAGAAATGCCATTCTGGTTGAAGTACATCCTTAAGTGTTATAACAGAGTCTGTGGTTCTAGTAATTATTGCGAGTTTGTTTCTAGTCCAGTTCCGTATGTGGTATTGGTCGCGGCAGATGAGAATGTGTGCCAAGGTATCTACAGTATGGCAATGATCGCAGTACGGACTCTGCTTCATTTTGATATTGTGCAGCTTTTCACCTGTGGGGACCTTCTCGTTTACAATGTCATACCATTTGGACACTACGTTGGAGTGGAGGATAGAATTGTTAAAGTTTTTCCAGACGCTGCTCCAGTTGACCGCTGAATATTTCGCTTCCATTGGGTTTTGCCTATGGTGTCTCGTGAGGTGTTAATATGTCCTTCTGGTGTTAAGCAGCTGTGAAGTATCTTGAATATAGCTCATTTCCAGGTAGTAAGTCCGGACGTGATCGAGTTGAGCGCTGATGCAACCAACATCGACTGGAGCCTTTTTGCTCGTTGGGGCTAACCTGTTGAATAACGTTTTTGTAATTGTCGGATGGGGTGTCTGCTGTATTTTGCGGATTCGGTCCATATATATGGCAGTGCATTTGTTCTTAATGTCTTTGACGCCCAAACCACCAGCGGCGCGGGTTAACACTATGGTTGGCATGGTGACTTTAAAGATGTTTCCGCTCCATATGAACCAATACGCTGCAGCTAAAAGCTTTTGCGCTGTATCCTGGGGTACTGGTAACACTGCTGCGATGTGATATATTTTGCTTAGCGCATAGCTGTTAATCAAGTGAGCTCTCTGTATCCGATTGAGCGTCCTGGTTTTGTGTTCACGGAGAGTAGCCCTGAATATATTTAGTTTATGGTCCCAGTTGGCTGCTGTCATCTCTCTTGGGTTGACCATTAGAATCATACCTAAGTGGTTCGTCTTCTCTGTCTTTGTAGCCATGTTCTCTGAATGGTCTCCATATGGGGTCCGACAGGTAAAATTTTCGATTTGTGTTCATTGAGTTTGGCTGCGGAAGAAGTGGCGTAAGCGTGGATTATTTATTTATTTATTTATTTATTTATTTATTTATTTATTGTTCCGTGGGACCACATTTAGGAGAAGTCTCCATGGTCATGGAACGAGTCAATACATGAAATTATAACACGATTGTAGAAACAGATAAAATGAAACAAGTCGTTAGTTTAAATAAAGAAAATCAAGAATGTAACACTGGAATTTGCTTAATTTTTTATCTCTTCCAGGAGCTCCTCGACAGAATAGAAGGAGTGAGCCATGAGGAAACTCTTCAGTTTAGACTTAAAAGTGTTTGGGCTACTGCTAAGATTTTTGAGTTCTTGTGGTAGCTTATTGAAAATGGATGCAGCAGAATACTGCACTCCTTTCTGCACAAGAGTCAAGGAAGTGCATTCCACATGCAGATTTGATTTCTGCCTAGTATTAACTGAGTGAAAGCTGCTAACTCTTGGGAATAAGCTAATATTGCTAACAACAAACGACATTAAAGAAAATACATACTGTGAGGGCAATGTCAAAATTCCCAGACTATTGAATAGGGGTCGACAAGAGGTTTTCGAACTTACACCATACATAGCTCGAACAGCCCGTTTTTGAGCCAAAAATACCCTTTTTGAATCAGAAGAATTACCCCAAAAAATAATACCATATGACATAAGCGTATGAAAATATGCGAAGTATACTACTTTTCGTGTTGAAATGTCACTTATTTCAGATACTGTTCTAATGGTAAATAAAGCGGCATTTAGTTTCTGAACAAGATCCTGAACATGGGCTTTCCACAACAGCTTACTATCTATCCGTACGCCTAGGAACTTGAACTGTTCCGTCTCGCTTATAACATGCCCATTCTGTCTGATTAAAATGTCAGTTCTTGTTGAATTGTGGGTTAGAAACTGTAAAAACTGAGTCTTACTGTGATTTAGCATCAAATTATTTTCCACAAGCCACGAACTTACTTCATGAACTACATTATTTGATAATGTTTCAATATTACACACAAGATCCTTCACTACCAAGGTGGTGTCATCAGCAAACAGAAATATTTTTGAATCACCTGTAATACTAGAAGGCATATCATTTACATAAATAAGGAACAGCAGTGGCCCCAGCACCGACCCTTGGGGAACGCCCCATTTAACAGTGCCCCATTGGGACTGAACATCATTACCACTCTCAATATTGCGGAGGATTACCTTCTGCTTTCTGTTCTTAAAGTAGGAGGCGAACCAATTGTAAGCTACTCCCCTTACTCCATAATGTTCCAACTTCTGCAGTAATATTTTGTGGTCAACACAGTCAAAAGCCTTCGTTAAATCAAAGAAAACACCTAACGTTCTCAACCTTTTATTTAATCCGTCCAAAACCTCACAGAGAAAAGAGAATATAGCATTTTCAGTTGTTAAGCCATTTCTAAAACCAAACTGTACATTTGACAGCAAATTATGTGAATTTAAATGCTGCAGCAACCTTGTATATACAAGCCTCTCGATAACTTTAGCAAACACCGATGGCATAGAAATAGGTCTATAATTGTCAACATTATCCCTGTCTCCCTTTTTATAAAGTGGCTTCACTACCGAGTACTTTAATCGGTCAGGAAACCGACCACTGCTAAAGGAAAAGTTACAGATATGGCTAAGTACTGAGCTAATATACGTGGAACAATACTTCAGTATTCTGCTAGATACCCCGTCATATCCATTAGAGTTCTTGGTCTTTAGTGATTTAATTATTAACTCAATCTCCCTCTTGTCAGTATCATGGAGGAGCATTTCAGGTAACAGTCTCGGAACACTTTTTTCTAAGAGCGCTGTATGATTCCCTGTTGGGACTAGGTTTCTATTTAGTTCACCTGCTATATTCAGAAAGTGATTATTAAGTACTGTACATATATGCGACTTATCAGCAACACGGACATCCCCACTACGCACTGATTCTATATCCTCGACCTGTCTCTGCAGACCAGCCACTTCCTTTACGACTGACCATATGGTTTTAATTTTATCCTGAGACTTAGCTATTCTATCTGCATACCACATACTTTTTGCCTTCCTAATAACGACTTCCATTTCTGAGTGCGTGTTAACTACTACACTGATGTCATCAGCATAAGCGTGACACACGGTTTTTGTACCCAACACCTGTAGACCTTGTAACCTGTGATGCAGGGTTAACAGTAACGGTTCTACGGCGATTGCGTATAGTGCCATAGAAAGGGGGCAACCTTGTCTCACTGATTGCTTGATCGGGACTGGTGAACTTAGATGACCATTAATTTCGATTCCAGAGTAAGTTCCGACTATACATTTGCGTATGATCTGAATAAAATGAGCACTGAATCCCATCCGTTGCATTACAGTTAGTAGAAAATGGTGGATGATGCGGTCAAAAGCCTTATCGAAGTCTAAAAACATGAGACCAACATTGCATTTACATAGCCACGACAAATATAATATTTCCCTATACTCACATAATGCATTCGACATTGATCTCCCTGGGACAGCACTCATTTGATAAGGGCCAAGTACTTTCTGCAGTACCGTCTTCAGTCTACAGTTGATGAGGCGGGTGAAGATTTTATAGTCGGAATTGAGCAGTGTTAGTGGTCGAAAATCCTTCAGCGTAGTGCTACGTGGGTTTTTGGGAATCAGGACAATCAGTCCTTCGGTAAACTGAGATGGCATCTGCACGTCTCCCAATAAAAAAATTTCCAGTTTTATAAACAGTGTAGCTCAAAGAATAAGAGTTGTGAGCCAATGTAATGCTTACCATCTCCTATCAGATGTATTAGGAACAATTTGATGTATTAATCACAGCTTTCGGTCTAATACATTATTCAAAACTGAATTTTGCGTTGCAAGTGAAATAAAACATGTTAATCATTCACGTAGAACATAAGTACTCATATCTAGAAATGAAAACACAGAAGAAGTATATATGACGGTAGTACCTGTTCCCGAAAGAACAGTTACCGTAGATGACCATGCAGATTTGCTGGAATGAAATGATAATTAAATGGACACCCTAGCTGTAACCAGGCGTTGATATACTTCATTAGGGACATGTTGAAAATGTGTGCCCCAACCGGGATCTCCTGCTTACATGGCAAACATACTATCCGTTTGTGCAACCGAGGGCACAGAGAATAATGCCCCTGTAGGTACTTATCCTTTGCACGCTCCCCGTGAGACGCAGATTCCCAACATGTCCACACCACTACATTCGTAGTGTCCGCAGGCGCCCTATTTTCTGTGCCCTCGGTGGCTCAGATTGCCGGCACGGTAGCTCAGTGTGTTCGGATAGAGGGCTGCGTGCTCTCTGTAATAAAAAAAAATGAGTCCAAAAAAAAAAAAAAAAAAAAGAAAGATGGATAGAGCGTCTGCCATGAAAGCAGGAGTTCCCGGGTTCGAGTCCCGGTCGGGACACACATTTTCAACATATCCCCAATGAAGTATATCAACGCCTGGTTACTGCTAGGGTGTCCATTTAATTATCATTTCATTACAAAGTAGAAGCTTGGTTTTTTAAAATTCTTTTCACGGTATATAAGAGCAGTCTGTTTTTTTGGTTAAGTATGTTGTAAGAGATTGTACAAAATTTCAGTCTTCTGTCTTTAATAGTTTTTAACCAATGTGTACCAGAATAAGGAAAAAGTGAATTCCTAGAAAATTCAAGTTAATGTTAGAGCTTGTTTCTCTGCCTACCCTGTTTTTTTCTCGTGTTCTTCCCCATCCATTATCTTTTTCACACTTATTAATTTTATTTTTGCTTCTTTGGTGGCTTCCAACACTGATTTCTCTCCTTCGAAATGTCTCCGGCGGTCACTGGTAATGAAAGTCCTTTGCATATTTAGTCCACCAGATACTACCATCAGTTTCATAACCTTGACACTGAAACATAGACATAGCATAGCATCCAGCACACCTACTTTCCAAGTATTTAGCCCTACCAGAACAGTATCCGTTCCGATATACAGTTGGTGTCGAAGTGGAGTGACTGTAGGAAGATACAAGACGACTTCGACAAAATTTCTAGTTTGATGGGTCCATGTGCTTAGCTGGGTGGTAACGTGCTCACCTCTCATGCAAGCAGGCCCGGTTCGATTCCCGGCCGGGTTGGAGATTTTGTCCGCTCGGGGACTGGGTGTTGTGTTGTCCTCATCATCATCATAACTTCATTCTCATCACCGGCGCGCAAGTCGCCCAATATGGCTTCGACTGAAATAAGATTTGCACTTGGCGGCCGAACTTCCCCGATGGGACCTCCCGGCCAACGATGCCGTACGGTCAATTCATTTCGTTTCTAGTTGGTGTGATAAGCGTAAATAAATGTAAGTTGATGGTGATGAGTGGGAAGAACAAATCTGTAATGCTCGGTTACAGCATTGCTAGTGTCCTCTTTGACACAGTCAAGTCGTTAAAATATCTGAGCATAACGTAGCAAAGCGATGTGAGGTGGAACGATGAAGTGAAAACTGTGATAACAGAAGACGAATGGTTTACCTCGGTTCACTGGGAAAATTTTAGGAAAGAGTGCTTCACCTGCAAAGAAGACCGCTTATATGACGCTGCTGCGACCTATTCTGGAGTACTACTCGGGTGTTTGGGATTCGTACCAGATCGGAGTTAAGGAAGACATCGAAGCAATTCAGAGGCAGGCTACTACATTTCTTACCGGAAGGTTCGAGCAACACGTAATTTTTACGGAGGTTCTTCGGGAACTGAAATGGGAATCTCTGAAGTGAGGGCGGTTTTCTTTTCGAGAAACACTATAGAGAAAATTTAGAAAACAGGCATTAGAAGCTGACTGCCGAACGCCTACATACAATCTGCGCAAGGATGACGAAGATAAGATTCGAGAAATTAGGGCTCATACGGAGGCATATAGACAGTCGTCTTACCCTCGTTCTATATGCGAGTGGAACAGGAAAAAAAAATGACTAATAGTGACAGCATACCCTCCACCGCGCACGGCACGGTGCTTAGGTAGTATCTATGTAGCTGTACATGTAGATGTAGATGAAACCTCTCATTTCGCTTTTGAGTCCCACCATGGAATTACTTCCCTAATAAACTTGTGTCTCTAAGATTGTAGAGACCACAAAATCATAAAAAACAAAAAATTGAGAATAAAACTCTGTATGTATCAGAGCTGTCTGCGTGACATAGGGGCTTCGTCTTGTGTGAAGAAACTTTTACATTCCTCTAATTTTGGAGCTTACTCCGGTACAACTTCCTCAAAGTAAACTTTGTCTTGTTCAGAAACTACGGAGAATTTTTTAAGACAAAAATCTGAAACTCTATTTTTTGACACTTATTCACGTACTAGTCCTCATGGGGTTCCAATCGCCTGCCTATGCAGTCCAGAGTGCAAACACTATTATTCTTTCATATATAATCATATTTAAATTAACGCGAGTGTCTTTCGACTGGTGTGAAAGGAAAAGTTAAACCTAAAAATGCAAGCTCTATGAAGCTGAAACACCATCTTTCGATAGGAACAGCACTCGCATAGGAATAACCCCAACCTACCCTAGTAACTTCCTCTCAACGTTCACCTGGTTTATTACCTGTGGCTCCTGCCCGGCTTAAGGATTACCACTGATGATCCCTGAGCCAGCTGTGCAGCATTAGTTAACATTAAAGTTGGCTTCCACTCGTATAGCCGTAGAAGGGACACGGCAGGGCTCGGACTGTACAAATCCCTGGTACTTTGGCTACCGTGGGATAGGCGGCCGGCAGCCTTATCAGTGCGGGAACACACGGCCGCCCTCCAGTGTGGAGCAGAACGTTCTGCCCCAGGCCGTCACTCTAGCCGCTGGATTCTCAGACGTTATCACAGTCTTTGTCACACCAGCTCTGATTCTCTCTGTTGAGAAGCCAACGGCGTGTGGGTCATCTGATATCTCTGTGCTTATCTGTTGTTCCTAGTTATTCGTTTTTCCAGCCGTGTTTTTGTCGCTGCCAGTTACAACTATCACTGCGAAGACGAGGTCACAAATCACTGCTGTTTTGGCGCTACGTGCTGAGGCAGATAGTTCGAATTCTAGTGGGGGTAGAAACTTCATTTTAAATATTTTACTAGCAAGACAGGGTATGCAGTTTCCGTTTACAAGGCTTAGAAGAACAGACCAACTAAAAGATTTTAAAATCCAAGCGTCTTCGCAGTGTTTCGTGGACTGAGGGAACTTCATTGGCCTATGCTGATGGTTATCCACCTGTTTGGTGGTGTCTTTTTAATTACGGCAGCAGATATTACAAGTAGTTTACTTCTACAGCGATATTCACATTCCTTGTTGCTAGTATGGCATCATGTATCGATATCACAGTGCCAGTGTATCAAGGTTGGTGGCGGAACTGCAAGTTACTGTCTGACGCTGATAGCGGTCATGCACGATCTGGTAGACCCAATGCTGCGCGCCCGGTGTGCCTTAAATCGAGTGGCTCTGTACTATCAGCACCCTATGCCGCCACAATGTAGGACTCCTGGCGGCAGCCATTCAACCAACTTGCGCTCGGAGCTACACTATGTGATCAAAAGTATCCGGGAACCCGGCTGAAAATGACTTACAAGTTCGTGGCCCCTTCATCGGTAATGCTGGAATTCAATAAGGTTTTGGCCCACCCTTAGCCTAGATGACAGCTTCCACTCTCATAGGCATACGTTCAATCAAGTGCTGGAAAGTTTCTTGGAGAGTGGTAGCCCATTCTTCACGGAGTACTGCACTGAGAAAAGGTATAGATGTCGGTCGGTGAGGCCTGGCACGAAGTCGGCGTTCCAAAAGATCCCAAAAGACGTGCTATAGGAAGCAGGTCAGGACTCTGTCTAGGCCAGTCCATTACAGGGATATTATGGTCGTGTAAACACTCCGCCACAGGACGTGCATTATGAACAGGAGCTCGATCGTCTTGAAAGGTGCAGTCGCCATCTCCGAATTGCTCTCCAACAATGGGAAGCAAGAAGGCGCTTAAAACATTAATGTAGGCCTGTGCTGTGATAGTGCCGCGCAAATTAACAAGGGGTGCAGGCCCCCCCCCCCCCCCACGAAAAACCGGACCACACCATAACACCACCACCTCCGAATTTTACTGTTTGCACTACACACGCTGGCAGATGACGTTCACCGGGCATTCGCCATACCCACACTATGCCATCGGATCGCCACGTTCTGTACCGTGATTCGTCACTCCAGACAACATTTTCCACTGTTCAATCGACCAATGTTTACTCTCCTTACACCATGCGTGGCGTCGTTTGCCATTTACCGGCGTGATGTGTGGCTCACGAGCAGTCACTCGACCATGAAATCCAAGGTTTCTCACATCCCGCCTAACTGTCATAGTTCTTGCAGTGGATCCTGATGCAGTTAGGAATTCCTCTGTGATGGTCTGGATAGATGTCTGCCTATTAAGCATTACGACATTCTTCAACAGTCGGCGGTCTGTCAGTTAACAGATGAGGTCGGTCGGTACGCATTTCTGCTATACGTGTCCCTTCACGTTTCGACTTCGCTATCACATCGACAACAGTGGAGCTAGGGATGTTTAGGAGTGTGGAAATCTCGCGTACAGACTTATGACACAAGTGACACCCAGTCACCCGACCACGTTCGCAGTTCGTGAGTTCCACGGCGCTCACGAGTAGGTGGCAGCACAATGCACCTACTGTGAAAAACGTATGTTTTTGGGGGTGTCCGGATACTTTTGATCACATATTGTACATCGCCAGATGACACTATACAGACACCATCTTGTCAAGGCTCCATCATCATTGTTCCTGCTTTAGTACAGGGAGACTTTTCCTTGTTGGCACTGATGAACTGGGCTCTGTTTCTTTCTACAGTATTTGTAATGAGTCTTCGTTCGCTTGGATAAATTCAAGTTAAGCAGATCTTCAGTTTACTGTGTTCACCTGCTCGCTAAGCATTTCTGCTCCTGTCCAGATACACCATTGTTCCGCTGCCCACCTTTCCTTACCGTTGTGTACGGGAGTCCTAGACAACGACCAGCGAGACTTGCCACCATCCGGTGATGGAGACAAGCGATCTGTCCTACTGAAAAATTTTCATAAAGATAGAATCATAATTTTTTAATTGTCTTCATGACAATAATACATTACTTTACAATTGATTACTGGGTTCGGTTACCAGATAACCACCTTCCGATCTTTAAATATACCAACAAATAGAAAATTGCCTTTTCATTAAGATGAATTTTGCAATCTTTAAGACCACATTACTTTAGAGTAATAAAGAAATAGTAGTGAAAACGTATCACTCATATCAATGGTTTTGTATTTATGTACAAGGTAAGCTACTGTGTCATTGCCTGAAAATAAATCTTTTCACTACGTAGATAACGACGCCTGTCGCATTGGTTCTGAGGCGATCCTCAGTTTGTGCAGGCGGCTGGCGGAGGTGGTGGAGATTGCTGGCCTCGTGCACGAGGTGCAAGCAGAGATCACAATTTGATGCATTGTCCCCAGAGTTGATCGGGATCCTTTACATTGGAGGCGAGTGGAGGATCTCAACCAAAGCTTCATCGACTCTGCGACGAACTTGGTTGCGGATTTCTAGGCCTGCGTTATCGTGTGAAGATTAAGGGCAGGCCGTAGTTCGAGGTGCTCTGATGAACACTCGCCAGTAAATATGCAGAAAGGGAAGAAACGGCGTCAGAGTAAAGGCACTTCGACCGTCATAATTTTATGGATAAGCTGTCGATATATTTGTAATAAAGTTCCCGAATATACTGTCCTCCAGGTATGGTCTCGCACTCAAATTATGCTTAGGACCGAAAGCTTGCTGAAACCCGAAGTGGACCGCTCTGAGCTATTTAGCGAGTCGTGGAACATGTGTCGGAAAGACAGATTAGAGGCCATAGCTCGCGGAGTGTTCATTGCAGTTGACCAAAATGTTGTCTCTAGTGAGGTCGAGTTTGAGTGTGATAGGGAAGTCATCTGGCCGCGAATAATAGGTGTACGTGAGACCAAGTGCTTTACCGGACACCCGATTCTGCTTTGACAGTTGTAGAGTCATTCAAAGGAAGTCTAGGGGCAATAGGGCATAAATACCCAGATCATGCAATAATAATTGGAGGCTACTTTAACGTACCGAGTATAGACTGGGATTTCTATGGATTCATTATAAGGGGGGAGGGGGGGAGGGACAAACAGATTATCATGCGAAATACTTTTGAAAACGTTTTCCGAAAATTCTCTTGGCAATCCACACGCAACGGAAATATCTTAGACCTTTTACTTACAAATAGGCCGGACCTTATGGACAATGTCAGTATAGAAACGAACAATTATGATGTCATTATAGCAACTATGATTACGAGAGTTAATAAATCAGTCAAGGAGGCTGAGCGATTGCAGTGCTTATATCTTCAGGTCTGACGCTTAAGTAGAGCTGGAGGTCGTCGGCATAGAAATGATATTTACAGGAGGACAGAACCGACGAAATATCGTTGACATATAAAGAAAACAAAAGTGGTCCTAAGAGAGGAGGAAGTACAAAAACCTTTCGGGAAATTCAGGAATACAGAAATACAATTCGCTGAGGAATAAAGTAAATAGGAAGCGCAACGTAGCTAAGACGAAATGGCTGCATGAAGAAATGTGAATAAATCGAAAAAGAAAGGATTGTCGGAAGGAGAGACTCATCATACAGGAAAGTCAAAAAAACTTTCGGTGACATTAAAAGCAAGGGAGATAACTTTAAAGAGTGCAACGGGAATTCCATTGTTACATGCAGAAGAGAGAGCGGATTGGTGGAAAGAATACATTGAAAGCCTCTATAAGGGGGAAGATTTGTCTGATGAAACAGAAGAAGAAACAGGAGTCGATTCAGAAGTGGTAGGGGGTCTAGAATAAGAGTCAGAGTTTAAAATGGTCTTCGAGGACTTAAGATCAAGTTAGGCAGAAGGGATGGAAAACATTCCATCGGAATTTCTAAAAACTTTTCGGGAAGTGGCATCAAAACGGCTATTCACGTTGGTGTATAGAATTTATGAGTCTGGCGACATACCGTCTGACTTTCGGTGAAATATCATCCACACAATTCCGAAGATTGCAAGAGCTGACAAGTGCGAGAACTATCGCACAATCAGCTTAACAGCTCATGCATCCAAATTGCTCACAAGAATAATGTAAAGAAGAATGGAAAAGAAAATTGAGGACGCGCTACATGACGATCAGTTTGGCTTTAGGAAAGGTAAGGGCACAAGAGAGGCAATTTTGAGATTCCATTTGATAATGGAAGCAAGACTGAAGAAAAATCGATACACATTCATAGCATTTATGGACCTGTATCAAGCGTTGGACAGTGTAAAATGGTCCAAGATGCTCGAAATTCTGAGAAAAATAGGGGTAAGCTATAGGGAGAGACGGGTAATATACAATACGTACAAGAGACAAGAGGGAATAATAAGAGTGGACAACCAAAAACGAAATGCTGGGTTAAAAAAAGACGGTAAATCAGGGATGTAGTCTTTCGCCCCTACTGTTCAGTCCGTACATCGAAGAACCAATGATGGAAATAAAGGAAAGGTTGAGGAGTGGAATTAAAATTCAAAAGGAAAGGATGTCAATAATACGATTCGTTGTTGACATTGCTATCCTAAGTGACAGTGAAAAAGAATTACATGATCTGCTGAATGGAATGAACAGTCTAATGAGAACAGTGTATGGACGGAGAGTAAATCGAAGAAAGAAGAAGGTAATGAGAAGTAGTAGAAACGAGAACAGCGAGAAACTTAACATCAGGATTGATGGTCCGAGGTAGATGAAGTTAACGACTTCTGCTACCTAGACAGTAAAATAACCAATGACGGACGGAGCAAGGCGGACATGAAAAGCACACTAACAATGGTAAAAAGAGCATTACAAGCCAAGAGAAGGCTACTAATATCAAATATCTGCTTTAATTTGAGGAAGAAATTTCTGAGAATGTACGTCTGGAGTGCAGTATTGTGTGGTAGTGAAACATGGACTGTTGGGAAACCGGAACAGAAGAGAATCGAAGCATTTGAGATGTGGTGCTACAGACGAATGTTGAAAATTTGGTTGACTGATAAGGTAAGGAATGAGGAGGTTCTGCGCAGAATCGAAGAGGAAAGATATATGTGGAAAACACTGATAAGGAGAAGGGACAGGATAATAGAACATCTGTTAAGACATGATGGAGTCACTTCCATGGTGCTAGAGGAAGCTGTAGAGGACAGAAACTGTAGAGGAAGACCGAGATTGGAATAGATCCACCATATAATTGAGGATGTAGTTTGCAAGTGCTACTGTGAGATCAAAAGGTTGATGAGGAGAGCAAAAACCTTTGCAGTCGAACTGTCTTTACTCTGAACGCGGTGTGATTACTCTATATGCATAGCGACTGGTGAGTTTCATGAGAGTATCTCAAACTACGGCCTAGCCTATAAAAACCATGTGCACCCCACAAATAATCTGCAACCCGAATAGCTGCTTCCTTTGTGTAGTGCACCCCTAAACTATCAAGGGGGGGGGGGGGGGGGCCTTCCGCCAACCTTTCACGTGGATCTATAAAACGATCATGTTAGAGAATGTTCCTGGGTGCATTACACGTTCCCACGTCTCACCGTATGAGGGTACATCCACCATTGTGCATCATGATCGTTTTGGTGGTACAGGTGGTGTGGTGTGGAACACTCACCTCAAAATGTTTGAACCCAGCAGACACACCGGTAAGTGTTATTGTGAGACTTCACTCATTTCCCACGAGCGTTTTTTGAGGGGTGAATTTGACCCTGACTTGATTCTTATGGGTGGTAATGCGCAGCAGCATCAAACACCAGAGGTGGAGGATATCTTGTCGCGAAAGGGTATTCGTCTCGTTCACCCCCCCCCCCCCCCCCCCGCCCCGTCCTCCGTCGACTTAAATCCCATCTAGCACGATATTGGAATGCTGTGGGGACACGTACCGCAGCGCGTCCACGTGGGTCAACGACCGCACACCAATTGGTAAGCTCGCTGCTGGAGGAATGGAAGGCCTTAGCACAGGAACAGCTTAACAACCTTGTGGACAGCATGTGAACACGGTCCAGAGCGTCTACTGCCGTACGTATTGATTGTGCACACTATTAAGAACGATGTCCCGCATTTGGAAAGTTCAGGCGCCTGCCACAAATACCGGCGAGTTCAGTGTATATTGAATAACAGTGTCACTTCTGTTTACCTCACTGCATATTTCCTTCAGTTACGTTATGTACTTTACTGTACTGCACTGCACTATAGTACAGCTGTTAGATCTATGGGCAGTTCCAGTTTCATCGAGCCATTTTACTTAGCAGCGACACATCATGCCAAGTTACTTTCGTCCTGAAGTTTTGAGCAACAGTGTAATTCATCCACTGAAGAAGTGGCTAACAAAATATTTATTCTGTTGATTCTTGAGTGCTGCTTCTCAAACAGACGCTCACCAGATCGGATTAATAAAACCAATAGATAATGTCCAACGAACAGGGCCGCCATTTAGTAACGGGATAGTTTAGTCGGGTACAGACGATTCTCAACAAACTCCAGTGGCAGGCACTATAAAATAGGCATATGCCATTATGGAGAGACTAATTGTTGAAATTCCTTGAACTAATTATCGATCAAGATTCTGGCAACATGCCACTTCCTCCCGCATATGTCTGCGGAATGTCTATAACGAGAAAATCAGAGAAATGGGAGCTCATACGGAAGTTTAGCAACAGTTGATCTGCCCTTGCACCATTCGAAAATTGAAAGGATGAGGGATGGGGGATGAAATTAATAGTGCCAAAAATATCTTCTTTGACACACAATAACTTTGTGTGCAGTCTATAGATGATCATGGGGCATAAAAACGCATAAAATGCAGTTTTGAGATAAAAAAAGCAAAGCCATCGATTGTTAGCAGAGATAACGAGGACACCGCGGCACATAAGTACCAAGTATACGAGAGACCGATGGAAATAGTTGATGTAAGAAAGCCGAGCCTTTGGATGTGATGACAAAGAGGAAAATATAAATCAGTATGTGCGATATTAGCACCCAAACCGACTCCTTCTTGACACTACTTTCCTCCCTCAATTGTGTGACAATGTCTAGTAAAGAGAATACCATATGTCAAATGAAGCTGCGACTATGAAACAAACAGTTTACGTTATTGACGTTGTTCATACAAGTGTGCAGATGACGTAGTACACTCACAAGTGGTTAAGTGGAGACGGAAGGCAATTTTTATCCCTATCTGCCAATGCTTTTTTACCCTTTGAATGTGTACACTTTTCAAAAGAACTATAAGTGATAAAACAATGAAATTTTTACTGCATATATATATATATATATATATATATATATATATATATATATATATATATATATATATATAACTTGTGAACCAGCAAACAATCAGAAACTGTTTTATAATAATTAATGCGCAAAAATGCTAAATTTTACTAGTGAAAGAATAAAATTTTTTCCTTCAAAACCATAAAAAGTTCATTTTACTTGTAAATTGAGGCATACATATATAAGGAAAAAATTTTATTCTTTCACTAGTAAAATTTAGCTTTTTTTGCACATTAATTATTATAAAACGGTTTCTGATTGTTTGCTGGTTCACAAGTTACTTGTAATAACAAACTGACCAAATATCATGTTTCTAACCCAATTAGTCTATCAAATAAATTTTACCTGAAAGTAAAAAAAAGTAGTGTTGAGAAAAATCCTTTTAAACTTTAATGCTGCAACTCTAGTATAGTTATTGGTGAGAATTACTTATCACTAATATTTTCCTGCACCATACTGAGCATCATCTGAATTATACTGATCTTCTTTTCCCTTGGTCCCTCTTCTTTTCTGCGTGGCTTCTTCTGTGTATTTTAAATTAGCAATATCTGCTTTGAGGATTCTCTCTTTATCTATTTGCACCAAGGATTGTGCAGTATTTCCACTAGATTTTATGCCCAATAATTCCAGACATCCAGTTTTCTAATTACACCATCATTGAAGCATAAAATAGCACCAGAAACACCATATTTGAGGGTTGTAAGCTGAACAAATACAGTTTTCGGTAACCAGTTCCAAATGACAGAATTCACACATTCATTTAAATTTTGGGTTTTCCCGTGAAGACATTTCTTCAACAAGGTATCTTTACAAAGGTCTCTAAATACGGGTTTAATTTCATTCCTTACTGATGCAGGTAAAGAATGTTTGTGGTCATATCTGGCACTTCTCCTGTACTTGCACCAAGTGTCAGGATCATTTGGGCAAAGACTGTGCGCTGGATTTTCATTGTGGAAAGCTTATAGAAAAAGATACCCCATACAGCTTTTTTAATGTTTTCTAAATTCCCTACATTTCTTCTTACGGCAAAGCCATAATAATTCTGTAATCTATCTGTTTCAACATTTGTCAGGCGACCTTTACCACCTATCTTCTTCCCATCTTCCAATACTATTTTTGACTTTTCTTTCAATAATCTTCTCAACCTGGACCCCATTCTATTCTGGACATACCGAATACACTCTAATTTAGAAATTGTGACATTAGGACCGTAGGGTTGTTCTGCACATACCCAGTAATAAGCTTTGCTGTCACCGTCCCCTAAATACTGTGTGTATCTGACACTTCTGTTTGCCACTGAAAGATTAAAAATCCTGAGAACTCCTGCTACTTCCATCCCACCACTTGGACCAGTATAGATCATCTGACAGTTATGTTCATGCTCTTTCTCAGTTGCGCTGCCACAAGTTTTACAGAACTTGCTTAGAATCTTTATATCAGTTACCTTGCCGGTATCAAAAGATGTAGCTGTCACGACACTATTTAGTGAAGTGTGTCCACGTAACTGCCAGCTGTCACCAAAACATGCACAAATATCACCACTTTCTTTGTCATCAGTTTCCTTGAGTGCTTCTTCAGCTGCTTCCTTTGTTGAGATGTTACAAAACTTCAGCAAGAGCAGTACCAATAACATTACTGTAAATCATAAGTTTTGCAGGAGGACTTGGAATGTCAAGTAATGCACATAAGAGTTTGCTTGTCTCCATCCCTTTACCAATCTGAGACCACAAACTAACCTTATGTTGCTCTCAGATAAATTATTATTTGTCATTTTTGATGTCATTGTTGTAGCAACTGCACCACATTCTGTACAACTCAATGTCACGTTTGACACAAGCCCTTTACGAAGAAGCTGATTCTCACCCAAAGATACGTCACCACCACATATTCTGTCCCTAGTACTTTTGGGATTGAAATCACAGAGCATGCTAAGGTTCACTATAACATTTCCAAACGAATGTTTATCTCCACTAGCTGACTGGGAGGAAATGCCCTGAAGATACTGCAGTTTCTTTCTTGATGTGCTGAATTTCTTTATGTCTAACATTCTTGGGTCCTTTTACCAACTAACCGTGTTTACCTTTACGTATTAATTTCCTCTGAATTTTAATTTAGGCGGGGATTTCTTTATTCGCGGAATTTTTATGAAAATACGCGGAACTAAAGAAAATACAAATCAACACGTACTTCACTCGCAACAAACTTCACTAAGTAAAACAATTAACGCTCGAAAACAATAGCAAACACGATCGGAAAAAGAGTATCGATAGTAGATACAGGATAGGAAACACTGAAGCGATAAAACAATAGAAGCATGAAATAATATACAAGGAGTAAAAGAATGCTGTACATTATCTCTGCATGGCGCAAAAATGGAAGGCGTGGCATTTAAATGCCAGATTGCACAGAGAGTCAGGAAAACCATCATATCTCACGAAAACATTGTCGTATTTATATAAAACGAAATTTGTTCCACGGAGGAAAGACCAGGCATTTCAAATATGCTAAAATCTGAAAATAGAATTTTTGAAACGCACTTGCCTTCCGTCTCCCCTTAAATCAGAAAATACATTAAAGTTCCAAAATAGGTACATAAGAGAAGAAACAGTTTTACAAGTAGCCCCGTTATACGCGGATTCGTTATCCGCATTTCACGTTTACGCGATTTTGGTTTTAAGTCCAGTGCTGGCATCTGTTAGCAATATATGGAAGATGTAATGCGTTAGCGCATCTCGATGCGCTTCTTCTGTCGTGTTTCTCGAGGCTGGAAACGTCATTTCACGTGAACGGAGTTGTGAAGTTTCTCTTGACAGGGTTATACGTAAAATGTAACGTAAAAGGAAAGCAGGCAAGCCTGTCGAGGAAAAGAAGGATGTAGGAAGTTCGTACTCAGTAGAAACAAAGAGGAAAAATATGAATCGCTGATGGAAAGGTGAGCGTTTTGTTAACTTTCTGCATTCTTTAGGACTTAATGGATCCACAGTAAGAATTGTTATTGACAATGCGGAATCGATCAGGAAAAGCCCTCCCTGTTCAGCTGATTTAAGTGTGACTATAGTGACCAAATATCGCTGGGAGTCGATGGAAAGAATGTAAAAATTACTGGATTGAGCACCATAACCAATATGCCTCTCTCTGTAGCTGCTATTCAAACTAAGGCCAAGAGCTTGCAAGCAGATTTAACGAAAGAAGAGGAAGATCCAGCGCCTTTCTCGACGAGCTCAGGCTGGTTTGATCGCTTCAAAGAGCGGTTTCGCTTTCACAACATTAAAATGGCAGAAGAGGCCGCTGCGACAGACGAAACTGGAAGTCTTTAAAAAGAGGACTGCAGAAATTGGGACGGGAAAAGGTTACACAGCGAAACAGGTTTTCAACCTTGATGAAATTAGCTTATTTTGGAAACGAGTGCCTACCAACTGGATTTAAGGCTGTCTAGGCCCGATGTTCCTTTCTTTTCGGAAGGAATGCTGCAGGGGATTGCAAATTGAAACACCTTATAATCTATTACTCTCAAAATCCTAGGACACTAAAAGTTTGTGCCAAGAACAGCCTGGGAGGTCACTGGAGACGGAATAATAAATTTACTGTTTTGTTTTGCGTTTCTGTGTTACATTTTCAATTGTATAACTTTTTATTAAAATTCACAAAGATGATAATGGTTATTTTTTTAAAGTACTACTTGAAACTTAATACGTGACCAAACGAGAACGTAACACTATTTTTTACATACATAATGATGACGCTCGATTTTCGCGAATTCGATGTGCACGGTGACTCCGTGGAATGCAACTATCGCGAATAACGATATTTACCAGGATTTTCGTTTTCATGGGTTCTCGAAATTCAGAAACGGAGCGATTGTATAGAATTTCTACTGATTCTTTGCGACCCACATAATAACGTTCGAAATGAAAGGGCGTGCTACCCATTTTTCTATAACGCCGTCAGAGTTTATTTAGTTGCTTATTGTTTACGCAGGAAAAAAAGAAAAGAGGCAAGGGAGAAATCTAATAACTGTCTCCGATAAACACAGACAGAGAGCGGAATAACTTTTTAATTTTTGATTCGAGCGCCGCGGTTACGAGCAAACGTTTCCGCTGACGTGTCAGATACTTTTAACGCGGGCGTAACGCTCGAAAACCGCCGGCGACGAAATTTTCCAGTGCTGCCGCAGTGGCTGCGAAACTTCTTTCATCTGGTGGCGGGCAATACACGGGGCTACACCGTACGTCACGCGTGTGTCCCGAGAGCGATATATATTTTTTACACTTGTGGGTGGCTGACGGTCGGGTGAAGCGGCAAGTGGGAGGGGCGTATTGACGTGTGACGTGGTGGGGGAGACTGGGTACGGGGGTGTCGGTAGCCGCTTGTTTCCATCCGACAGCCGTGGCCGCAAAACGCATGTTTGTGTCGAACTGGTGTATGTAGCGGCGGCTACAGGACACAGGTTGTCCGCTTCTGATGCTGCACCATCAGTGTGTGTGTGTGTGTGTGTGTGTGTGTGTGTGTGTGTTAGGGTAGGAAGGGTGGCTGCGTCCACCCACGCTGCACACGTCGCATCAGTTCCAATTTCTGCGCCGCTAAACTGAAATGACGTTTTACATGCATTCGGAGGTTGAGGTCCGGTAGCCCGTGGCCCGTGAGCAGCGCCGCGATGTGTTTGTGCATGTGTGTGTGTGTGTGTGTGTGTGTGTGTGTGTGTGTTGCGAGAGCGATGGGTGGGGGAGGGAGCCAGGGGAGGCGGGTCGTTCACATTCGTCGAGCAGCGGCCAAGCGGTAGCAACGATATTGTTGTAGAGCGCGAGGGTGAAACAAACATCACGCCACAGCGCTGACGCGGCGGCGCAGTGACAGCCGCGAAACGCTATTTTGCGCTTAGCGGAAGAGACAAAGGCCCCTCGGACTGGATAGCCGCGGAGCGTGGCTGGCCCACGCTTTCAGCCACTCACCCCTGTCCGGTCTGTTTAGTATCCTATGTCCTTCTTGCCACGGATATTGTCCCCCTATGCAAGAAATGTTTTTACAGTCAGTAAATGTCAGCGGTGTTCACGATGTCGACGTTCGCAAAGGGTACTCTTTTGTCGAATCCCATTGTAACGATGCAAGGGGTTCCAGATTTGTTCTAAAAGTCAGTAAATTACTCTACGGACAGTATTTTTTAGTAGAGGTATTTCGTTTATTCTAGTCAATTGTCGATTCGTGACGTCATCGTCCAGACACGAGTTGACTGTAATCTCAATCCGTTTTAGCGAACTCATAATTTCTCTCAGGCGATAAAATTTTATTGGTTATGAAATAAGAGTTTTGTATGCATAAAAGAAGTGTGAATTTATGTGCGGCTTTTACTCTGAGACGAGTTATCACTTAGAATGCTAAAGCTGCGCGTGTACGGTTCACTGTCCTATGTGGAGGCTTTATTTTGTGATCTTGACCCGAATGGAGAGTAAATTCAGTTTCATTTAAATCTTACGTGACATAGACACATCACCTTATTACACTACTTTGGCAGCACTGTAGTCGACAGTATTTCCATTGCTCAAAAAAAATGTGTGTGAAATCTTATTGGACTTAACTGCTAAGGTCATCAGTCCCTAAGCTTACACACTACTTAACCTAAATTATCCTAAGGACAAACACGCACACCCATGCCCGAGGGAGGACTCGAACCTCCGCCGGGACAAGCCGCACAGTCCATGACTGCAGCGCCCTTGACCGCTCGGCTAATCCCGCGCGGCGATTTTGACAAAAATGAACCGAAAGTTTATTCAAAATATCGAGGTCGAGTTTTAATTGAGACATGTATCACCTTGTTGATTACGTTGCCTAGCAACACTGTAAAGCAGCTTAATTGCTTCATTAGGACGATTTGCGACGTAGTAAGGTCCATTACATACACAAAATATTACACGAAGTTTGCTGACCGCATGAGAGTATGAGTTTTTCTTTCCATGAATGCCAATAAATCGGCAGTTTCAAAAGTTAAATCATTAACTGTTGTGTAACTTCATTGATTGTCCTACACCACTACTGTACTTGTTGTATCGTGTCTCTTCACAAGACATCTCAAGAAGCCGTGATAAACAAGAAGAAGAAGAAGACTAAAGAAGAGACATCGGTATAACACGAAACCGTTAACATGCATTATCTCTCGCGAACGCGTGTCACTGTAAATTTCCAAATTAGTAGCGATGTGTGTGAGGGCAAAAAGAACGGAGCCCGTCCTCGAACAGATGTGGCATTTACATCAATAAAATTGTATTCTTCTTCCGCTAGTCCATTTTGTTTAATAACGCACATGCGTGAAGCCATTCTAATGAGAAAGGGATGGCGGCTGGAGACCACACTCTTTCAGTGTAAATGAACAAAAGAGCTAAACACATAGTTATTTGCAAAATAACTTAGAGATTGTTGGCAAAAAATAGTATCCACAATCTGGGATGACGCAGCAGTTCACACGAAAGAGAACTGACAAGACGAAAAACGACACGCTAATTTGCCTTTTCTCTGTAATGTGGAATATGTTGCTGTCGTCGTTGCTTCACTCCGAAGACTGGCTTCATCCCGCTCTCCACACTACCCTCTTCTGTGAAAGTCTCTCAGCACTGCATAACTCCTACAATCTACATCCATTTCGTCTTCCTCAGTCTACTCAAGCTTATGCCTCCCTCTAAAGTTTGTACCAGTCACACTTCCTCTCATTAGCAACGTACGATTCCTTGATGCCTGAGCATGTATCCTATCAATGGACCCCTTCTTATAGTAAAAGTTGCATCACAAACTTCTCTTTTTCCCAATTTCATTCAGTACCACCTCATTAGTTATTCGATCTACCCACATAATCTTCAACATTCTTGTACTGCGGCACATTTCTAAGTTTTCAAACCTTCTGTTTCCACGTTGTCTGTAGTAGATATAGTCAACGTTGCACGCCCGTGGAACGCTGCATTTTTCGGAAAAGTCTTTCTAACATTTAAATTTATATTCCATGCTTGCGATCGACTTTTTTTCAAAAACGCTTTTCTTGCTGTTGCCAGTCTATATTTTATATACCGCCCAAATAGCATAGCTCATCAGTTACTTTCAGTGTGCCATTAACTTATCCTCATTTGATAATCTCTCTTCAACTTTAACACAAGCAAGTCTCTATGTGAATGTTGATATCTTTGCGAGAGATGTCTAAGTATATCTTGCTCTACATCCATTATGTGCCAACAATTGTGAAGCGCATAGTAGAGAGTATTTCTTACTGTTCCTGTTATTAGAGTTTTTCCCAGTTCATTCAAGTATGGAGCGCGGGAATAATGAAAGCTTCAAAGGTTCTATGCGCGCAGCAAATAGTCAGATCTCGCCTTCTCCGTCCATACAACAGCGACAAACACCGAGGTTGGAGTGTATTCCTAAATCCACAACTTAACGTTGCTTCTTGAAATCAACTAAGAAATCATTTAGCGGATATTTTTCCCCCTATCTTCAAATATTACCTAGCTCAGCGTTTCCGAGATGCTGTCGCATGGGTCTTCCTGTTGCCCTTCTTTGTTCAAGGGCTCTTGATATTTTTAAAAATATCGGGAATCGTATACATCGATATTTAAAAAATATTGTTGGTGCTTGACGGTTGTCGATAGAAGGAATCGATATATCAACCGGAGGTATATCGACATACCGGCTTATGATGGATGCAGATTGTAAATACACTGCCGGTTATAGAACTGTACATTTAATTAACTATTGGTTTATTTTTAGAAATTCTGTACATCAACAAGCTAGCAGCCTGCCTATCCCCCCTTAGAGCAAGAATTGAAAGGAAAAAGATGAAAGTTAACGCTTGGCGATAACCACTTTGCTGACAGTGGCAACTGCATATCACACAATAAAAGATGTCCTATGGGTCCGTCGTACGGTTTCGTCACGTATCGAATTTGTCCGGAATACTTCTTGTCGACTTCGGTCTCTGCAAATGCCACCGACCAAGCAGATGGAGTGACAAAATTGGGTGGTGAAGTTAAAACGTTGCATTTTCTGGTGCACCACTGGCCATTAAAATTGCTACACCACGAAGATGACGTGCAACAGACCCGAAATTTAAAAGATAGGAAGAAGATGCTGTGATTTGCAACTGATTAGCTTTTCAGAAAATTCACACAAGGTTGGCACCGGTGGCGACACCTACAACATGCTGACACGAGGAAAGATTCCAACCGATTTCTCATACACAAACAGCAGTTGACCCGCGTTGCCTGGTGAAACGTTGTTGTGATGCCTCGTGTAAGGAGGAGAAACGCGTACCATCACGTTTCCGACTTTGATAAAGGTCGGATTGCAGTCTATCGCGATTGCGGTTTATCGTGTCGCGACATTGCTGCTCGAGTTGGTCGAGATCCAATGACTATTGGCAGAATATGAAATCGGTGGGTTCAGGAGGGTAATACAGAACACCGTACTGGATCCCAACGGCGTCGTATCACTAGCAGTCGAGATGACAGGCATCTTATACGCGTGGCTGTAACGGATCGTGCAGCCATATCTCGATCCCTGAGTGAACAGATGGGTACGTTGCAAGACAACAACTATCTGCACGAACAGTTCGACGACGTTTGCAGCAGCATGGACTATCAGCTCGGAGACCATGGCTGCGGTTACCCTTGACGCTGCATCACAGACAGGAGCACCTGCGGTGGTGTACTCAACGACGAATCTGGGTGCACGAATGGCAAAACGTCATTTTTTCGGATGGATGCAGGTTCTGTTTACAGCATTATGATGTTCGCTTCCGTGTTGGGCGTCATCGCGGTGAACGCACATTGGAAGTGTGTATTCGTCATCGCGATACTCGCGTACCACCCGGCGTGATGATATGGGGTGCCTTTGGTTACACGTCTCGGTCACCTCTTGTTCGCAATTGACGGCACTTTGAACAGTGGACGTTATATTTCAGATGTGTTACGACCCTTGGCTCTACCCTTCCTTAGATCCCTGAGAAACCCTATATTTCAGCAGGATAGTGCACGACCGCATGTTGCAGGTCGTGTACGGGCCTTTCTGGATACAGAAAATGTTTGACTACTGCCCTGGCCAGCACATTCTGCAGGTCTCTTACCAATTGAAAACGTCTGGCCAATGGTGGCTGAGCAACTGGCTCGTCACAATACGCCAGTCACTACTCTTGATGAACTGTAGTATCGTGTTGAAGCTGCATGGGCAGCTGTACCTGTACACGCCACCTGAGCTCTGTTTGACTCAATGCCCAGGCGTAACAAGGCCGTTATTACAGTCAGACCTGGTTGTTCTGGGTACTGATTTCTCAGGATCTATGCACCCAAATTGCGTGAAAAATAATCACATGTCAGTTCTAGTATAATATATTTGTTCAATGGATACCCGTTTATCATCTGCATTTCTTCTTGGTGTAGCAATTTTAATGGCCAGTAGCGTAGTAGCGTCGATCGTCGATTACGTCAGCATTTCCTCTCACACATCTCCGCCCATCTCAGAGACCAGTCTTGTCATTCAGGTTTTTGGTTCATCATTTTCAGCAGCTGTTTTTGAAGAACGCCGACGTGAAGCAATGGCACACTAGTTGTTTTTCAACGCAAGTGGTGTGCTGTTTCTTCACATCGAAAATCTTGTTATTTCATTCACACCGCTGTTCTCCAGTGCAATTTGACTTTGCTTTGTGACACCTATAGTTGGTTCACACAATCAAAGACTGGACGAGATGATAGCTCAATAGTAGTAAAACCCCTTCACAGAGTGAAATAAAATTATGTTCTATTACAATTTGAAATATTTGTCAAAAATTGCAAAAAAAATACAATATAAAATGAAAATATCGTCACTCGATAAGACAATTTCGATACCTATACATCGGGAACAGTAGTATAGCTGAAATTTATCGATACTTATTGGAACAAATATCGCTCGTTATTTTATCGGCACCCTCACTTCGTTCCTGATCATTAGCCTTGGATTTAGTATGGGTTCCATAGGCCTGAGCAATTATAACCACTGTTCTCTTTAGACTGACTAAATTTACCTAGCATTCTACCAACTAACTAAAGACACTTGATTTACTTATGATTGTGCATATGTGATCTTTCCATTTCATACCCCTACAAATAGTTACACTCAGGTATTTGGACAAGTTGATCGATTCCCACTGTGACTTTCTTTTTCCTTGAGGGTGGAGCCTCTCCACGTCCTCACCAACGTGGTGTCCGACCATCTCGCTAGAGCTACTGTCACCTCCATATTATTAGTTACAAATCGAGGAGTTCATGGGATGTGGGACTGTGTGTTGTGCGTGAGCCTGGGTAGCTTTACCCACTAACACGGGCCCATCGAGGACGAAAAGCAATGAAGAGTAAAGTTTTTAAGGGCAAGGGAGGGGGAATGGGGTGGAGTGTCAAGGCAAGCGCCATGGGAAAAAAGTCTGGACGAGTAGTAAGAGCAGTAGAGGACTTCTTGCTAGCTGCGACATGCAAGTGTAGGTAATGCTAGTGGTGGGTGTCATGCAACTCGATACCGTGTCAGAGCTAGTATTCGTCATATCAAGGTCGGTCCAGTGCATCAACGCAGTGCGCTGCTGTGAACCCTTCTGCTGCGCCATGTCAGTGGTGACTTCGCGCATCAGGAGTCTTCTGTTACTGCACCGCGCAGCTTTGCTGCAGCTGGGTTTTCCAGCGGGGCTACCTGCTCGAAGAGCTACGCTGCGTCCTCTTCGGTGAGCCGCAACCATTCGGGAGGACGACGGTTCAATCCCGTCTCCGGCCATCCTGATTTAGGTTTTCCGTGATTTCCCTAAATCGCTTCAGGCAAATGCCGGGATGGTTCCTTTGAAAGGGCACGGCCGATTTCCTTCCCCATCCTTCCCTCACCCGAGCTTGCGCTCCGTCTCTAATGACCTCGTTGTCGACGGGACGTTAAACACTAATCTCCTCCTCCCCCCGGTGAGCCGCAAGGCGGCTTGCCGCGCTCTTTCGTTACATTCTGCTTTCTAGTCATGCTTGGCCCAGGTCACACCAGTGGCTTGCTGGGTCGCCGCCCAGTATGGTGACAGGTCTCTTCATTGCGCCCTTCTCCAAAGATGCTGCTGGACTGGTTGCAGGGGCAGGCACTCTTACAGCGGTCAGCTTCTTGACGACAGGCTTCTGCGATGGTGCAGGGCCGGTCGATGGGGTTGGCACCCCTGCGGCTGGTCTGAGGCCTCGCGCGTAAAGTTTGTGCCGTTGTCTCCAGGCCTTCTTCTCGGCAGCCAGAGCAGCTGCGAACGCGGCCGTCTCTGCCTCTATGACGTCTTTAAGGACCGCTGTTGCCTCCTCTACGACGACGCATAGATCGTCGCCCGTTTTCTACTCAGGGATGGGAGGTGCTGCCGCATCGACCACCTTCGGCTAGTTTTCCCCGCCGTGGGGCCTCCGTTGGCCCAGGAGTGGCTTGAGGTACCCGGACAGGCACGCCAACTGGCGGTTTCTGGCCCGCCACGCGGAGTGCAGGTCGGCGAAACCTATCTGCTGCGGTTGCAGATGCGGCTGTCGTGCTCACTGGAGCATTTTACACACAGTGCGTCACAGTGGCACAGGCACACGGCCCTCGCCCTGGAATTTGTAGCACTGAGGCTAAAGGTCCATGCCGGTCGCGAGACCTGCCACTGTCA
The DNA here is from genome assembly GCF_021461385.2 of Schistocerca piceifrons. NCBI lineage: Eukaryota > Metazoa > Arthropoda > Insecta > Orthoptera > Acrididae > Schistocerca > Schistocerca piceifrons. The sequence goes on from NC_060143.1 coordinate 554,077,203, forward strand.
CAGGGATGCCCAGTAGCTTCCGCAGAGAGAAGTCATCGCTCGCGCAGTCTGCTGTTTGCACTGCTCCGGCAAACGGCGGCGGTCTCCACCTGTTGGTCCGGTTATGCAGCTTTACCGCAGCATTACAGAACCCAGCATGCAGCAGCCCTTTCTGGCCTGCTGCTTCAACACAGCACCGAGCCAGCCATCTCAAAAGTACTTTGGTCGTCTTCTTCCATGGCCGCCACAACGCTCTCGATTTCCGTTTGCTCGGCCGTGCTCGCTGCTTCGACGCAGATCAGTGTCTGGGTCAACAAACTCCAAGGTCACTTCGTGCCTATGGCACCTGGACATCGCATCAAACAGCGCTCTCCACCGGATACCTCTGCACTCAGCATACAAGGGGTGGACAAGCTGCGACTCTTTTTCGCGATTCTTCATGGGTCTGTCGATAGTCTCCCTGAGCTGCACGACCGACGGCCCCTTCTTGGTAGCGACTTTCTTCTGCTCGGCTTTTTTGCCCATCCTGTGGGGTACAGAGACACGATAATTTGCTTCTATGTGATAACAACGCGACAATTTTCTGTACTCGCAAATGCCACAAAAAGACACTTCTTCGCGAGTTCTCCCCCTCGGCCTTAGTACCGGTGCAGCGGTCTGCTCGCCTCGCTTGCTCGGGCAAAACTCCACTGTGAACCACTTATGATTTTGGCCTAGGCTACTACCTTTTGAAGGACAAGGTCCTACGTTTAAGAATAATTACAGTAAGACGTCTCGTTTTTCATTACTTTGTAGCATCATCAAGAGCTGACTGACTACATGTGCACTTTTCTTCAGACACTACTTTGTTAGTGGTGACCACATCAATTGAAAAACTTCTGAGGTTGTTAGCAATGTTGCCTGCACTGTCATTAATATACAGCAGTAACAGCAAGTGTCCCAACACAATTTCCTGGGAAACATCAAAAAATCTACTTCTGATGATGATTCAGTCACAAACTTTGCCTTATACCCATAAGACTGTACTTCCGATGAGAAGTGTATGTGTGGTCATGCGTCAAATGTTTGTTAGTAGTTACGAAACATTATATCCAACTGATCTGGCTTGACATGTCAGAGTAGCAGCTGCAACCTACTTCCTCAATTATTTGCTGCACGTTTCCAATTCTCTGTCTTTTAGTACAAATTTTACCCTCTACTGCTCCCTCTAGTACCATGGAAGTAACTCACCGATCTCTGAACAGATGTTCACGTTCCTTCTTCTTGACAGTGCTTTCCATATGTTGCATTTCTCGCCAATTGTGCAGAGAACCTCAGTATTCCTTTGTTTATCACTTCAGTTAATTTTCAAAATTCTTCTGTAGCTCCACATCTCAATTGCTTCTATTCTACTCTGGCCCGGTTTTCCCATGTTTGTCTCTCACTATCTTACAATGCTGTACTCCAATCGAACATTTTCAGAAATTTCTTCTTGAGACATTTATATGATACCATCAGACTTCTCTTATCGAGGAATACCCTTTTTGTCATTGCTAGTACGTATTTTATATTCTCCTTGCTCTTTCCGTCATGCATCATTTTTCTGCCTATGTAGCAGAATTTCATAAGGTCGTCTACTTCGTGTTCATCAATTATGATGTTACATGTCCGCCGCGATAGCTGACTGGTCAGCGTGACGGATTGCCATCCTACGGGCCCGGGTTCGATTGCCTGTTGGGTCAGGGATTTTCTCCGCTCAGGGACTGGGTCTTGTCTTCATCTTCGTTTCACCCCCATCCGGCGCGCAGGTCGCCCAATGTGGCATCGAATGTAATACCTGCACCAATGCGGCCGGACCTGCCCCGTAAGGGGCCTCCCGGCCAATGACGCCAAACGCTAATTTCATTTCTTGATGTTACGTTTCTTGCTGTTCTCATTTCTGCTACTTCTCGTTACTTTCGTCTTTCTTCGATTTACTCTCAACCATATGCTGTACTCATTAGACTGTTCATTCCATTCAATAGGTCCTGTAACCCTTCTTCACTTTCACTGAAGACAGCAACGCCATCAACAAATGTTAACAATGATATACTTTCACTTTGAAATTTAATTACAGTCTTGAATCTTTCTGTTATTTCCGACGTTGCTTCATCGACGTATAGGTTGAACAACAGAGGCAGAAGTCTACATCATCTACCATTTTTAATCTGTGCACTTCGTTCATGGTCTTATTGTTCCCTCATGATTCTTGTACATATTGTATATTACCCATGTTTCACTGTAGCTTATCCCTGTTTTTCCCAGAATTTCGAAAATCTTAATCCAGTTTACACTGTCCACCGCTTTTTCCAGGTCGATAGTCACGAAGTAGATGAAGTTAAGGAATACTGCTACCTAAGCGGTATAATAACCAATCACGGACGGAGCAAGGAGGACATCAAAAGCAGACTGGCAATGGCAAAGAGGGCATTCCTGGTCAAGAGAAGTCTACTAGTGTCATAGGGCTTAATTAGAGGAATAAATGTCTGATGATGTACGTATGGAGTACGGCACTGAATGGTAGTGAAACAGGCACTGTAAGAAAACCGGAATAGAAGGTAATCGAAGCATTTGAAATGTGGTGCTGGAGACGAATGTTGAAAATGAGATGGAATGCTAAGGTAGTGAATGAGAAGGTTTTGTGCAGACTCGGAGAGGAAAGGAATATGTGGAAAGCAGTGATAAGGAGAAGGGACAGGAAGATAGGACAACTTAAGATACGAGGAAATGACTTCCATGGTTTTAGAGGGAGCTCTAGGGAGAAATAATTGTACAGATAGACAGACTGGAAAACATCCAGCAAATAATTTGGGGACGTAAATTGCAAGTGCTACTCTGAGATGAAGAGGTTGGCACAGGAGAGGAATTGGTGGCGGGCTGCATCAAACCGGTCAGAAGACTGATGGCCCGAAAAAAGAAAAAAAAATCCTACAAAAGTGTCCCCATTTTCGTTCAGTCTTTCTTCAAGTATAAACCACAACGTCAGGATTGTTTCTCTGGCGCTTACCTTTCCTAAAGCCAAACTGATCGTTATCTAACAGAACCTCAATTTTGTTTTCCATTTTTCAGTATTTTATTCTTGTCAGCATCTTTCCTGCATGAGCTGTTAAGCTGATTGTGCGATAATTCTCGCATCGAGGTGAACATGAGGGATGCACACAAGGCACGTTTCAGTATGAATGAAGGCTATGCCCGACGAAAAGGGCTGAGGTGACACATCTGCCTGTGTGGCTGGTCCCGGCGGAGTTTCGAGTCCTCCCTTGGGCATGGGTGTGTGCGTTTTCCCTTCGGATAATTTAGGTTAAGTAGTGTGTAAGCTTAGGGAATGATGACCTTAGCAGTCAAGTCCCATAAGTTTTTTACACACATTTGAACATTTTTTTGACACATCTGCCAATAACCACTTTGACTCTGGGGCCTCACGACGGCACCAATTCTGATGCAATGGAGGTCGGAGGAGGGACTCGTGCTGCGTGTAGGCTAGGCTGTTCCAATGCAACCCCGTGTGTCCCGGGCACCGGGGAGCTCCCGTCAGCTCATTAAGACCCGGGCAGTGCGAAGCGTATGCTGCAACCTGGCTGCCTCACTGCCCACCAGCCCACAGCAGCTGAAACGCCCCCTTAGAAAAATGTATGAATGACTGTGCTGATAAACCTCTTACATTATTTGATTTTCAAACAGCTGTACAGAAGTGAACGTACTCACACATTTCTCTCTTTACTTATTCTGATCAACACTAAACTGACACACAATATCCTTAGCGCAACGCAAACTCACTTTTAATAATCCCTACAAAAGACTGGCCCTGACTGACAATAACCTATACCTTTCATGAATCACTTACCTCACAAAAATCTTCGTTACTCGAACTACTGCGACACAGCGAGCGCCAATACTGCCAGCTAATAAAGGATTCTAACTACTGAAGGCACTAACTACTGATTGGCATAGTCAGCAAATGAAAGATTTTGAGAGAGAACAAACAATGTATTTACCTTAATAGTGTTCAAAAGTCATAATATATATATATGACAGTTCATGACATCCAGTCTTACAAATTTGCCCTTTCTGATGGACACACGTCCAGATCATCCGCTCTCAAAACTCCGCCATCTATCTCCCCATATCCACCACTGCTGGCGGCTCACCTCCAACTGCGCAACGCTATGCGTTGTTCACATCCAACTGCCAAACACAACAATAGCGAATATTTCAACAATGCCAACCAGCCACAGACTGCACACAGCACAGTCAGTGATTTTCATACAGAGCGCTAAGTGGCGTTACCAACATAAAAACCTAAACAGCCTACTTACAGAGCTAACAGGTGTTCGGCTGCCCGCCGATTGGAACTAGAGCTGGAGCAGCCAAAACTGTACTTAACCTAATCAAAACCGAGGCATTTTCCGTAACGCACATTACCAAAGGTGACTGTGGGAGGGGTGTTTTATGCTCTATAAGAAATTCGTTTTTGTTGTTGAATTATATTAACAACATACTCGTTAAAGAGCTACATATACGTAAGTCGGGTCCGCAACCTGAAAATACCTTTCAGCACACACTCACCAATATTAACGCACTTTCAATAAAATGTACTACCGACTTTATGACCGTCACAAAAAAAATCTAAAATGAAAATTTCGGTAATTGTTGTTGATTTTCACTCTTAACATACCTCTGAGAAAAGTATCGATGTGATGTGAAGTACTGAATACGACAATCACTAGGGAAAGTGACAGACTACAGAGACTTAAATTTTTGAGTTGAGTTTAACTAATAAAATTAAAACATGTATGCAGCCTGGTAGAAGAATTCACTAAAAACAACAAATATTTTTCTTCAAACTTTCAAGATATTAAGTAAGTGAGTGGATAACAATCTTTTCCAAAGGTTGGCGTAAAGTACACCACCCCTCACCCTAATGGTATGGTCGGGTTATAAACCGCCCGCCGCCAGCTGTGCGGTAGAGGTTATGCTCCAAAATTTCTCAGATGCCTTTGTCTGGTGTCTTGTCAATGTAGTGGTACAAAAGCCTTTAATATTAACTATAAAAATATTAACTGATTATAACCTCTTTTCCGGCAGGTCCTAGTGGGAAACACATCTTATTATAATGTATATGGCAACAACAGTGAACGTTTTCAAACATATAGAAAAACCGACTGGTAAGTTTCAGAAATAAACGACTTGTTAGTACTGCAAGGGGAATAAGTGAGATTCAGACGGTGGAAAGATTTGGTAAATCTCAGTGAAACTGAAATCCCCTTATACATGATCTTCATGCAACGCACGTCTTCATGCACTTTTGACAACCTGAAACCCTACTCGAATGCAAAGACTCTGATCCCCGAGCACAAAAAAAGAGCTCTTCTCTGAGTACTTGATGAGAACTGATCCCGCAGCGTGTGCTGGTTGCTCTGCTGCATTTGGCATTAGTTTGCTGTGCAAATGCTTACCCAAAACTACGGGAAAATCACATAACATGTGGTAATATCCCCAGAATAGTAGGATGTGCAAGATGTTTTGGGTGACGGTGCAGTTCAACGGAATATGAAATGACTGTGTGGCCTGTTGGGGACCGTGAAGACGGCTTCACAAGAGCCGTGGCATTAGACGTGCACCGCGCTGACTTGATCTGCACCGTCCTGCTGGACGTTCAGAAGCGACACGACTTGTACATTGGGCAAGTGTGACACAACGTGGTATACGCGAAGGCAGAGTGCTCCAGCAGCTGACTGTCGGCTGTTTCTAGCTCGAAAATCACACGGTTTGATTATGAAATGGAAGGGCGTAAAATGTGCTATGTTTCCTCTGTTAAAATCCACGTTTCCTCCCTTGTCCGCATGCTAGTCATGTTTTTCTGTCTGCAGAACACACAAAAAAATAAACACTTCATTATCCACGAGCGTAATGCAAGGCAAAAAAATATTACAAATAGTGCGACACAAATATGAGTAGTCTTCCACATAAGACAACAATTATTTCATCATTGTCACTTTTTAGTGAAGCTCAAGGTCATTCTTAGTTGATCACTGATTCTGTTCACTAACAGAGTTTTTGGGACATTTGAAATACGAGTGCAAGGCTTTCAACAAGAATGTGCAGAAATCTTACTGCAACTAGTGCAAACTCTTTTGTTTATAAAGCCAACGGAGAAAACTCTCCTGTGAGGGAGCACACTTACATTGACTTAACATCGAATACTTCTATTCATTTAATTGAGAAAGGTCCAAAACCTTGCAGAAAACGTAAAGGTGATTGTTTCTTCTTGTTTTGGTGTTCAGCGAGACGCGAAACTACTTCTTTCCACAGACACCACTCTGTAATTTCGTGTCGATATTCACTCCACTACGCTGAATTTCTCCCAAAAATGCGAATATATTTCGCATGGTCCTAAAGGCTTTAATCATCCATACTTCATGAACTACATTTAATAATAATAAATCATACAATAATAATAATAAATCATACAACAAGTTTTAGATGGATCTTCAACGTGACGATGCCTTGAAGCGGTACACTTTCATAACTTATAACAACGAAAATTTTTCAACCACAAGTATGACCTTTCCCATAATTTTATTACAAGTCGTGCCAAAAACGACACGTTTCGGGAGATTCTCTGTGTGCCTGTGCTTTGAACTGGAACATATTCAAAGGATGTAAATTATTATACAAAATGCACCAAATATAGGTGAAAGTGTTGTTACTAAAAATTCTCTATTTTAAACTAGACTGAACTGCATGTGACTGCTTTAGTCTTTAATAAAACTTGCATCTGACTGCGTATTTAACTGAACTGAACTTTATCTGACTGCATGAAAATATTGTTGGAAAATTAATACTCAAAATACACATCTGACTGCATGAAAGTTTAGTGGTAAAAATAAATGAAAGTCACCAACCTGCATCTGACTGCGCCTGCGGACTTAGCTCGTGCACTTCTTCCCGTTCAGCTGATAATAAAACATATATTAAACTCAGCCGTAGTGCAATGGCATAAAATTGTCATTCTAGATAACTTTACTCATTTTGGCCCTGTTTGGTACTTAATAAAAATTCTGTCCTGATCTGAATAATTTGCCAACTGTGCAATGGAATATAGGTTATTTTACTCTGATAAATGAAATTATTAGCTTTACTCATGGGAACTTTACTTTAATGTACCTTTTGGTTCAATGCAAGCACAAGATGCGGAGAACGACGTAAGGTGTGAGATGACACCCTAATTTTATCTAAAAAATATTTATTGTTCAAACTTTTAAGGCACATGTGAAAAACTAAAAAAAACTTCTATAGCATGGATTTACGAGAAAGTTTCACAAACCGCTTATTGCATGAACAATGGGATTTCTATCTAGCTTTTAGACATTAACCAAAGAAAACCTATTTTATTAATTATTCTTTCTAGTTTCCCCAGGTATGTGTCGAGTTTCGCTCAATATATAGCTTATTATGTGCGTAGCGCCAATTCTTACCTTGATGCTGTCACGACCCGGCTGCCTGCTGCAGGCATCTAGCTCCGACTCGAAACACGTCTGCTGTCTCTGCGCATCTCCTCACCACTTACTCAAACTTTTAGCGCATGCACCTAGCTCTGTTAGCTGTCAAAGATCTTACTACTCGAAGATGTACTACTCGTCCAACCTTGCGGTTGGGAACTATCGACATTTTGCACTGGCTCTATCCGAATCTCAGCACATACCTTTCATGGGTTTCCACTAAACCCATCATCGCGTCTCTGTAGTCTACATCGAAAAGAGAGATGACCTACATGTAACGTGTTTGAAGTTCTTTCATCTCATTGGTCTACGTTAAAATGTGCTTCCAGAATATATGAAATGCCACATATTGTTCTGCACATTGGGAAAAACTCAACGGCGTGCTTTTTCTACTCTATTACGTCAGAAGCTCGGCTGCACTCAACGTTGACGTTGATGGGTCGTGTGGCGAGGACTTAAACGCTTACATAAGCCCAACGCTACTAAAAAGCGCAGGCATTATCTGGAAGAAATGGGACATCAATATAAGATTTGTAAATAACTTGATATATTAGAAAACCAATGTGTTTACAAAATACCCACCTCTACTTTGAACCTCCTCATTCCTACTGAGCACAAAAGAAATACATAATTTTACAGAATACACGAAAGTAATGTTATGAAATTATCGTGCTGACTTGTTAATGAGTGGGAGGGTATTTATTACGATCACAGATGGCAACGGCATGTACGGATATTCCGGTCCATACGAATATGTGACCCGAACTCGTCTACAAAGAAATAAGTTCAGTTTTCTGTTAGAAAGCAATGTAATAGCAAGAGATTTACCTTGCCTAACCACGACCTTGGAAAAGCAAGCTCGTTCCACAAGAATGCAGATGATTACATTTTCAATGAATTGTGTAAGTCAATAGCATGTAACGATCTTACCAACACAGCAGGATGACATGAAAAAAGAATATGCAGCTGCGTGACTGAGCAAGACCAAGACCAGAGCGAATCTGTGTGCAAAACATACAAACAGCTGCGGTCCTGATGACAGGAGTTCAAAACGAATTCTGGTTGCAAACCATTTGACTGGCCACTGCAAACCAAAGAGCGTTCCACGAGACATGCCACGCATCCAGCTAGACCAAAGATCTATGTGAGACAATACACCACTGACACCAACGATTCTGCGTGCATGCCTCTTTAGATAAGGCAGGGCAGTATCATGTTCAAATATTAATGAAAACTGATGGTATTTAGACTAAACCCAGTAACAACAAAATGGTTCAGGAACATTGAACTGAAGTGGACAGGTTAACAAGCAGTTTTTAATAGTAATCAGTAACAATGACACTGTTGATAAGTGACTAGATCAGTAATTGATTCCTTCTTCTTCGGTGACCAACCCCCTGGGGAAAATGCACTGACAGATTACGAATCAACGAGAGAAAGTAACATCCTTTGCATTTAACGTCACTAATGGGTCACTCTGTACAGCCAACACTCACCGGAAAAAGTAGAGATTAAAAATTTAGTAGATTCATGAGTTAGCGATGTACACAGGCCAGTGCTACTTTGGTAGACAGTAGAGGTGGGTCATCGCGGTGGAACAGATCCAAAGGAACTGTTCACTGAACTGAGCAGAAGGAGCGAGTAACAGCTACTAAGGAACGGTTGCACAGCATTCACTTCAGGTTGGTCTCGTTGCCTTGTCGTTCCTCTTCGGTCACTCTCGTTCTCTTTCGAGTAGTCACTAATTCCTAATTCCAGTTCAGTACGGACTTCTTCTCGAGCGGCCACAACTGTTGAAACTGGTCTTGCAACCTCGACTCGTAGTATCTACGTATGCCGTTCAGCGTCCTCGGTCGGTAATTTATAACTTTGTTGTAGTTATTAACTGCAATTGAAACAAGAAGTTCGAATTAGTTAGAACATGCTTTTGGATAGGCTATCATGCATTTCTAAAGACAAAGTGCCAAAAATTTCCACTTTAGTTTTTAGAAATATCACTTCTAAATGGCAATGTTTAAGTTTTTATATAAACATTTTACGATATGTTAAAAATAAAGTTTTAAACGTAAATTAAATGAATTTCCAATTTTCACTTTTCAGTTTCTCTTTACCATGACCATTTTTCAAGTTCTGAGGCAAAGCTGGTAATCCTTTAAGACGACTGAAGACAGTCGGTCTACATGGCGTCCACTCAAATCTCTGTTGCGAACATTTTTATTAGAAATTCGGAAAATTTGTGATCCAACTATTGTTTGATGCACGTATGGTATTCAGTTTATTAAATGACAATTTTTTTATGATCTACGCTGAAGTACCAAAGAAACTGGCATAGGAAAGCGTGTTCAAATAGAGAGGCAGAATACTGCGCTCCGGTCGGCAACGTCTATGTAAGACAATAAGTATCTGGAACAGTTGTTAGATCGGTTACTGCTGCCGCAATGGCAGGTTATCAAGATTCAAGTAAGTTTGAGCGTGATGTTATAGACGGCGCACGAGCGATGGGACACAGCATCTCCGAGGTAGCGATGAAGTAGGGATTTTCCGTACGACACTATTTCATAGCCGTTCGCGGTGGCTCAGCGGTTCTAGGCGCTTCAGTCCGGAACCGCGCGACTGCTACGGTCGCAGGTTCGAATCCTGCCTCGGGCATGGATGTGTGTGATGTCCTTAGATTAGTTAGGTTTAAGTAGTTCTAAGTTCTAGGGGGCTGGTGACCTCCGATGTTAAGTCCCATAGTGCTCAGAGCCATTTGAACCACCATTTCACAAGTGAACTGTGAGTATTAGGAATCCGGCATAACATCAAATCTCCGACATCGCTGTAGCCAGCAAAAGATCCTGCAAGAGCGGGACCAACTACGACTGAAGAGAATCATTCGACGTGACAGAAATGCAACCCTTCAGCAAATTGCTGCAGATTTCAAAGCTGGGCCATAAACAAGTGTCAGCGTGCGAAAAAAAAAAAAAAAAAAGAAATGGTTTGAATGGCTCTGAGCACTATGGGACTTAACATCTGAGGTCATCAGTCAAGGACATCACACACATCCATGCCCGAGGCAGGATTCGGACCTGCGACCGTAGCGGTCGCGCGGTTCTAGACTGAATCGCCTAGAACCGTTCGGCCACAACGGCCGACGCGTGCGAACCACTGAACGAACATCATCGATATGGGCTTCCGGAGCCGGAGGTCCACTTATGTACCCTTGATACCATTGACTGCACGACATACAGTTTTACACCTCGTCTGGGCCTGTCAACACCAACATTGGACTGTTGATGACTGGAAACATATTGCCTGGTCGGACGAGTCTCGTTTCGAATTGTATCGAGTGGATGGAAGTAAACGGGTATGGAGAGAATATCATGAATCCATGGATCCTGCATGTCAGCAGGCGACTGTTCAAGCTGGTGGAGGCTCCGTAATGATGTGGGGCCTGTGCAGCTGGAGTGATATGAGACCCCTGATACGTCTAGACACGACTCTGACAGGTGACACGCACGTAAGCATCCTGTCTGGTCACCCTGCATCCATTCATATCCATTGTGTGTTCCGACGAACTTGGGTTAATTCCAGCAGGACAATGCCACATCCCACACGTCCAGAAGTGCTACGGAGTGGCTCCAGTAGCACTCTTCTGAGTTTACGCACTTCTGCTGGCCACCAAACTCCTCAGACATGAACATTATTGAGCAAATCAGGGATGCCTTGCAATGTGCTGTTCAGAAGAGATCTCCACCCTCTCGTACCCTTACGGATTTATGGACAGCCCTGCAGGATTTATGGTGTCAGTTCCCTCTAACACTACTTCAGACATTAGTCGAGTCAATGCGACGTCGTATTGCAGCACTTCTGCGTGCTCTCGGGAGTCCTACACAACATTAGGCAGGTGTAACAGTTTCTTTGAATCTTCACTGTAGATACACCTGTTTTTATTGGAATGGGGGTACTTATCACGGGAGAGAGAATTATCATCAGTAACATTTTATGTACTTTTAAAAATTCTGCTGTAAGTTTTGTTCAGTATCATAAAATGTAATTGCTATGTGACACTGGTGTACTGAGCAACGAGTAAGATTTGTTGGTATGGCGTCTCACCTGAATCCCTCCCCCCCCCCCCCCCCCCCCCCCCACCCCCCCCCCCTCCCGTCCAAATGTTGTGTAATAATTTATAACAGCTTGGCGTTCAGTTTTTCGCATAGCCACAAAAATTTACGGATCTGCTAAAATGGGTACAAGACAGCCCCCCAATGCCGACATGAGTCATCCGAAGTTCTATTTCTCCACTCACTTCATTTTTGATCACCAATTAAAAAAACCATAGTCTGCTATTTAAGAACGATACTTATATTACACTAGTTATAACAGGTGTAGTATGTGAATGTCTATGTGATAAACTTTATCACAGCCGGCTGCGGTGGTCTCGCGGTTCTAGGCGCGCAGTCCGGAACCGCGCGGCTGCTACGGTCACAGGTTCGAATCCTGCCTCGGGCATGAATGTGTGTGATGTCCTTAGGTTAGTTAGGTTTAAGTAGTTCTAAGTTCTAGGGAACTGATGACCACAGCTGTTAAGTCCCATAGTGCTCAGAGCCATTTGAACCATTTGAAACTTTTTCACATACTTGTTACCTATATGAGAGAGAAACAAATTAAAAGGCACTTCATTCATGCTTGAAGGATTCACTTCACGTTACCCAAAATGTGCTAGAAACAAGTATATGGAGTTAGAGAATAAGTAAGTAACGCTTTAGCAAGTATATGCGTAACTGAGTAAATGGTCAAACAGTGTTTATCATCATCCACACGTTTCCAGCAAGACAAAAGTTTTCTTATGTTGACTCTGAATCGACATAAAATAATTTCTCTACAAATCGTCATTGGTAAAATAAACATTTCTGCAAGCAGCTAAATACTGATAGTTTTTAGAACATGGGTGCTGGATTGCCGTTACATCATTCAGAACTTGAGCAAAAGATTTACAATTAATGTTTTCTTGAGAATTGAGTGACGCAGGACGTTAAGCACTACTCAGATTGGCAACCCTCTAATAGGACTGTGTTGGTTCGAGTCGCGTATTTGTCCTTTGTCACGTGACGTGCCACATATCTCGTATGTTGATAGTGCCGCTCTCACGCATTCCAGCTGTGAGTCGCGGGGTACTGAGTGGCGGCGGCAGACGGGTTTCTAGGGGAGTGAGGGGGGGGGGGGGGGGGACTTTTCCAGTGACCTCGTGGGGAGCCGAGCGTAAGCCCTCAGCGGTGGTGTGGCCGATAGTGGACCGTGATGTCAAGTCGCATACGTGAGCGCTCATTTCCACCTGCGCGAGTCCTTCATTTTCGAAGCTGTCACACCGTCCAAACACATATCGCCGATAACGTGATCAGGAAACGTGTGTCGTTTGCATGCAGAAGCACTTCACAGACGCCTTTGGCATTGTTAATAAATACTTCCAACTCTAACCTATCTAGGGATGGAGAATCCCTCGTACTACGACTGCAGTTCTGAAATGTGAGTTCCTTCAATTTGTGTATTCTGTAAAATTGATTAATTTTTATTCCGTGGTATTTCCATCATATTCCAGAACAGTCGCTAGAAGCAGTTGCTTCCACAAAATACATAGTAGCATGGTTATGGAGCGATTCAAGATGGAACAACAACATGAAATTAATCACCAGTAAGGTCGCTGCCATACTGAGATTCATTGGAGCAATCCTCAGGAAATGTAGTCCGTCTATAGAGGAGGTAGCTTACAGAACCTTCGTTCGAACTTGAAAATTGCTCCTCAGTCTGGGATTCATACGACACAGGACTGACAGAACAAAGTTACGGGTTCGTTTAATAAGCACGAAAGCGTTACTTAGATGGTCCAACATCTCTAGTGCCAAACTCTGGAACAGAGGCAGTCTACATCTCGGAGTGGTTTGCTGTTAAAGTTCCAAGACTGTGCGTTCCTAGAAGAGTCAAGAAATATGTTGCTTTCTCCTACGTATGTCTGGAGGAAATATCACGAAGATAGAACTACGGAGATTCGAGGCTGCACGGAGGCTTACAAGGAATCGTCCTTCCAGAGAACCATTCGCGATTGGAACAAGGAAAATGCCAAGGGACAGTGTTACACGAAGTACCTTCCACCACACACCGTAACTTGGCTTGAGGAATCGAGATATAGATGGAGGGATGGAGATGTTTGTAATGGGCGAACGACAGCAAGATCGTTAGCGCCCGTTAGATGTAGATAACTACTGTCTGTTAAGGTTAATGACCCTACAAACGTCATTTTAATTTTAATTTTTATTTGTGTGGTTTATTTTTGTATGCTCTAATCTGACTTCTAGAGGAAATATTAGGGTAAAAAATTGCGAAATGGGATATCTATTCTTGAGCACTGAATTCCTTAGTGCTTATGCTAAAGTGTATCTTAATCTGACTTGCTCGAAGTGATGGATGAGCGAGGTGGCTCAGTGGTTACCATGCTAGTTTGGAGGACGACTGATCAGATTGCCGTCCGGGCACCCAGTTTTTGGTTTCCCATGATTGCCCTAAATGGCCCCAGGTAAATGGTTCAAATGGCTCTGAGCACTATGGCAGGTAAATGGACGGATGGTTAGTGAGCCGTGTCAGCTCGTATTAGTTGCAATCTGTAGATCGTATCTCCGGTTTGTTTTCCATCTGGTCATGGGCGGCGCTCTGCTTGGGAGTCGTTTGGGGGGGGGGGGGGGGGGGGGGGGAGGAAGGAAAGGATGCAACGCGCAGTCGCCCTGGACGACGAGGAATGGAGGAAACGTGTGTTGTCACGCGCTAGTGGTCGGTGTCCCGAGCTATTCGCTCTGGCTTTCAGGGACCCTTGCAAGGGGAACGACTTTGACAATAATTAACTGATCCAGGTGCGGTGAAAGGGCACGTCTTTCCAGTTGTAGAGCAGTACTGGGTGATCTAGCTTGGTGGCATTAGCGGGCTCTGTTGTTACTGCCCTGCCCTATGAGATTCTTCCCCGAGTTGTGAATTTGTAATTTATGGGAAGTTTGGATCCGCCGTTAGTGTGTGGTCTGTATCACTTACAGAAACTTTTTGAGCCTGTCCACCTCTGTGTTTCCTGAGCGCCCTGCGTTGCTTTCATGAAAAGTAACTTAGTTGTGATCTCTGGGTGTGGTAAGAGTTTTCTATTGTTAGGTCTTAATAGTGTTCCTCTTTCCCAAAAGATTATTACTGTCACCATCTGTGCAAGCGGTGGGAATGTGATGATGGTTGCAAGTGCTACTGACGCTGTCAACATTTATGATTAATGTGCTGTTTTAATTACGTTTTAGACATTGATCTGACTAGATCTGTTAGTATACCAGGCGTGCTGCCAGAAAGCTGTGAAATTTTCCTTGTTGGCACAATTGGGTGTTGTAGGGCGAGATTCCTTTCTAGCACAGGTGAGACTGGTTCTGATCTGCCTTCCTACCACAGTTGAACAAGGACGCTCTGTGAGTGTTTTAGGAATTTGATGTTGAACCTACAGCCTGCAAGGTAGGAAGATACCATCTCACGCACGCAGAGTTCAGAAGAGTGCAGCAGTACGGACAACGATGTAATCAGACAATGATCTCAATGTTGGTTCCTGTACACTCCCTGTAAAGGAAACGTTATCACTAACAGAAATTAGTGTACAGGATCAGGTGTAACTATATGTTACCAAAATTAAAATCTTCGATTTTCGTTAGCAAGGTTTGTTTTTTCTCTAAGTATGACTTCATGACATAGCAATGTTAGCAAAAGAATGTACAGGGTGGTAAAATATGGCTATTGGGCGTTCACAACTTTGAATCGAAATCCCTAATTATTATAAAGTTTGATGACCATGTCTGGGCATCGATAAATATACAAATGAATTAAATACAATTGGGGCCAGAGATATCAATTATGCTAAAATGCACAATGAAATTACCCAAAACTGAATAGAGCAATCAAAAAGAAGTACACAAATAAAACAATTCGTAACTCTACAGTGACTGACCAATCCAATTTTGTTAGATCGGACATCTCACGTTACTGTACCAATTAAGCCCGCCAATCGTGAATATGTTTATCTACAGGTCACGGCTGAATGCACGAAAATCAGGAGAGATGAAGACAACAGCAGTTCTGAGTGTCAATTGAATATCACTTGCTGGCATGGCGCGAGCAAGTACAATTACCTTGCGTCAACGGCGGCAGTGGTGGCTGTCGGAGCGAGCTGCGAATCTGAGAATCTATTCTAAATCTCTCTCAACTGTTCAACGCCAGTCTGATACATGTCCTACGTGTACGGTGAAGCCGAGACTCCTATTTATTCCCTAGTTAAGTTAATTGGCATGGCGCACGCTGTTTGGCTGGAACAGTGCGTATGACGTTGCCCTCAAATCTCTCGCCAGCGTTAACTATGAGTGCTCAGTGCGATTCTCCAGACTAGGATCCTTTGCTGTTTAACTCCTTACGATTTAAGACTAGCCAGTGAACAAACGCTCACATAATGACTCTCGGAATTCTCAGTGTGGTGTGAGTCTCCTTCCTCAAACACTCGACGAGTTTTTGCAAGATTAGAAGCCAATTACTTTGTCTGCAATTTGTCTACATCAAAGCTGGTAGCCACGTGTTTTCTTTCTGGCCAATGACAAAGTTCGAAAGTTCGTACTTGTTGTAACTTCACCCACTACAGTTTTCTGTAGCCTATCACAGGCATCGTTTCTTTCGTAGGACAGAGTTTAAGTTCTGCTACGTAGTACTGAGATAAACAGCTTTTCCTTTCATGTGAGCTTTAATGCAGATGGCTACAATATGACACCAATGTTTTGAGCTGGGCTTCTCCAGACGTTTATCTGTGATCTACGGCCATGTTGCTGTAGAAAAGCTTTCCCAAGGTTCGTCGCTAAAAGCAGCGACAAGGCCCGCTTTTGCGGGCGGCCTACGCAGTGGCTGCGGCTCCTCATTGTGTCTGCTAGGTACCCCGTGGCGACGGTTCCAGCCGCCTGGGTTGATGTGCTGACATGAAATTGTCCTTTCCCCCAGAATCGCGTCACATAGCTCGGGTTGGGGAAATTACTTAAGTGCAATTACTAGTGTGAGTGTTAGTGGTTTATATTCAAAAAATGTTGGGTTGTTTATAGATTTCAGTTTGCCTATCAATAAGATTCATACATTTTCACATAACTTTGTCATGTGACATATCGTGTTAATCAGAATTGTTTCAGGAATTTAATGTAAAGTGAGTTATTTGTGTGACACCTAACATATCACCACTCTTACGCGATAATTTTTGTACTGAAGTTAGACAGTGGTTGAGGCGTGGTCTGTGTCAGTCAAAAATTATACTTTTTCTGAAGCACTGAATACTGGTCAGCCACTTGGTCTACTCCTTATTCTATTTAATTCAGCTGGTTTGTATACTTTAATTTTTGACATGGTTAACTTTATTAATGATTTAATTGTTTCCCTTAAATTAAGACTATAAATATTTATACTGATATCAATTTTTTTCTTACTTATTTAAATGAGTTGTGTGTATTTTAGATTTTACATTTTATATCAAAGATGAGAAGCTTCTTACATCGATCTTTTAATAATATTTTCTCAACCACTTACTGTTTAAAACAGCATAAAAAGTTAAATACTTTATATAGTTCAAATGGCTCTGAGCACTATGGGACTTAACTTCTGAGGTCATCAGTCCCCTAGAACTTAGAACTACTTAAATCTAACTAACCTAAGGACATCACACACATCCATGCCCGAGGCAGAATTCGAACCTGTGACCGTAGCGGTCACGCGGTTCCAAACTGAAGCGCTTAGAACCGTACGGCCTAAATACTTTATACATAATCTCAAAAATACTGCTGCTTGTTTCACAAAAATTATGATTCTAACATCTAATGTAAGCATCAAAATAATTCTTTAGCAAATCCTACTCATCAAAATTTTAAATGTTTCTATACTGATTTGTGGAAATTAAAAAATATTCTAGTCAGAAATAGTATTTATACACACATATTATTCTAACAAAAATAGTACTCTGGCAGACAATGTGGTTAATAGGAACTGTTGCATTGATAATTATGGATGAATAAAATCGTAAAATATTACACTTATAGACAGTAAATTAACTTTACAAAAATGTTATCTTTAAGACACAACATACATGAACAGGTTTCCTTTTTCAGCATATTGATCTAATTAACATTATAAGTACATAAAACATTTCTTTACACAAAGGTTTCTCCCTCATTGCTCATGAAGCACAGATTATGGAAAGACTCTAGTTCTTATTCAGAAACTTACACATACTGTATAGAGAGATGTAAATTGCATCAAATCGATATGAATACATTGATGTCTTATGTTAATTGTTGTGGTTGTTGCAGCTTTTTCACTGTCTGTTCGACCACTATTTTCGCTCGATATCTATGAATGTTCTTGCGTGAGGTTGGCGGCGAATGTCGTTGCTCGAGGCTGAAGGACTTGTATGAGATGCTTGTTGGCAAACATTTGAGTGGGCAGCGTCGTTCTTCATCGAATTTTGGAAGAGGATGTGGCCGTAGTTTGGTGTGGTCCTCATCATAATGTAGACCTTTTAGTGCGGAGTCTCGTGGAGTATTGGCTTTAAAAACGTGTATTTTTCTTCTCAAGACATTGCTGAAGGTATTTATATTTTGTAGCGTTTCACAGACAACTATTTTTAAAAGTGTATCTTGATATACTTTTGCCCATCTTCTCTCTTCAACATCAGTCTTGGGACTCATCATCTTCTTCCAAGCATCTTTCTTTCTTTGGACTTGAACGTTGCCTCTTGTCTGGGCAGGATATAGGAAATTACCGACTACTACTTGCTTTGAGGTTTTACATTCGTTAGTGTTTCAATCGTTGATTAGGATGTATAGTTCAGCAATGATTGACTTATTTTCCTTCAGCTCTGTAGTTCAATATAATATCGCAGTCTGGTGGCGACAGTGCGATTCTATACGTAATTTTTTGCCAAATCGTGCCACAGCCAAGCCGGGGTTTCAAGGAGGCATTTTATGTTTAGTTCACAAAGTGATTACTGTTTCGTTTGTATTTTGGCCCGTCGTTCCATGTAGTCCTCCCGGCTTGAGTATCAGTCGAAAGTCAATTTTCACTTGATCTTGACCTAACGGCGATCTTCTGGTGATCAACCACCACTTTTGTACTTTCTTTATCACGGCAAGGTTGCTACTACACTTAGGTACAAGAGTTGCCTTGGTTACAAATCGCCATCTTTCTCGTGCCCTTGCGGAACCTCCGCATTATAGAAAATCGTTGATCTCGTCCATTCACGTCCTGTATACATTTTAAGTTGGCGTCCGTCGCATTGTCGTGGGCAGTTGACGATTGTTTCCTGCAGGAGATGGAGTGCAAAAATCTTTTCTTACAATCTGCCTTATGGCTAATGCCTAATTTACGCCTATTAAGAAATTCCTTTCATGTTTCGGAGTTCTGTCTCTGTGTTACAATTCTAGTTTCTCTCTCGGGTTCCAAATTTTTCCTGATATCTAAAGCTAATGAGACTCCTTATGTTCGTTATGTGTGGTGTCGTGGGGCGGTATGTTAGTATGTCATGCTACTAGATCATCATCTTTGCGAACTCTGCATGTCTTGTCAATTGCTACACATAAAAATTTTATTTAGTTCTCAGTTCTCTGTCTCTTCTTTGCCTCAGACTCCTGGTCACGTCCTGTCTGAAACACACTTGGTAGCTTCTTTGATATTATTTACTGATACCTGTAAGTGATTGTTTATCATACCATTTAATGTGGCTTACATGATGAAGTCCTAAACTCTTACCTATCCTATTCTATGTTCGGTTCGTTCTGTCTATACCATTTTGTTTGACTGGTGGAACATCGTTCCTTAGGTCCGGAAGGCTTTTGCTTTTCCACCTATGTTTTCCACTGTGCAGCCCTGGCTCTAAGAGAAGTGTAGTGCTGTCAAAAGTGACGCTACCTTTCCCATGTCTGTCACAGCTCGTCCTTCATTCAGAAAATCCTCACCCATTATCACATCCACCATTAATTTCGGTTTTGACGAAATTGGTTTCGACCTTTTGAGCTTGGCTCGAGAAATTTATACTTGTTTGTTTATTGTCATCCGCAGCATGATTTTTGATGGGATCCTTCGCTTTAATCTTTTTGGTTTTCAAAATCGGTAATCCTTCCTTAGCATTACAACGGTTAAATTAGTTCTCCGCAACCGCGGTTAGCACGCCTCTACTGTCTATTACTACATAAATTGAGATTTTCGCTACCATGGCCTTCACAACTAGTTGAACCTCGACCATTTTGCTCTGTTCTTCCTCATCTCCCTGCATTAAAGTATCCTCTATTGAATGATATGTGAGTCGTTTCACGATTTTTACCTATGAATTCGAACCTTCTGTCGGATATGCCACGACCACTATATCTCTCTCTTTTACAACTACTTCTTGACATTTAACTTCGTCTTCCCTCAGTTCAATTACATCTGCCTCTTCTTTCTTCATGGAAACTCCCAAATAGTCGCAATAAATGCGTCATTATATCTCTGTAATTTCCAGCAAGCAGTAAAGGAAACAAAAGAAAAATTCGGAGTAGGTATTAAAATCCATGGAGAAGAAATAAAAACTTAGAGGTTCGCCGATGACATTGTAATTTTGTCAGAGACAGCAAAGGACTTGGAAGAGCATTTGAACGGAATGGACAGTGCCTTGAAACGAGGATATAAGATGAACATCAACAAAAGCAGAACGAGGATAATGGAATGTAGTCTAATTAAGTCGGGTGATGCTGAGGGAACTAGATTAGGAAATGAGACTCTTAAAGTAGTAAAGGAGTTTTGCTATTTGGGGAGCAAAATAACTGATGATGGTCGAAGTAGAGAAGATATAAAATGTAGACTGTCAATGGCAAGGAAAGCGTTTCTGAAGAAGAGAAATTTGTTAACTTCGAGTATAAATTTAAGTGTCAGGAAGTCGTTTCTGAAAGTATTTGTATGGAGTGTAGCCATGTATGGAAGTGAAACATGGACGATAGATTGTTTGGACAAGAGGAGAATAGAAGCTTTCGAAATGTGGTGCTACAGAAGAATACTGCAGATTAGATGGGTAGATCACATAACAAATGAGGAGGTATTGAATAGAATTGGGGAGAAGAGGAGTTTGTGGCACAACTTGACAAGAAGAAGGGACCGGTTGGTAGGACATGTTCTGAGCCATCAAGGGATCACAAATTTAGCATTGGAGGGCAGCGTGGAGGGTAAAAATCGTAGAGGGAGACCAAGAGATGAATACACTAAGCAGATTCAGAAGTATGTAGGTTGCAGTAAGTACTGGGAGATGAAGAAGCTTGCACAGGATAGGGTAGCATGGAGAGCTGCATCAAACCATTCTCAGGACAGAAGACCACAACAACAACAACAACAATTTCCAACATTGTACACATCGGAATCTGTGCACAATTGTAATTTATTTTCAACTTCCGGCGACTGCGCATTAACCTCCTTGAGTTCGTTTTCCTTGGTCTCAGCCTCAAATAACTCTGCAATTCTAATTACTTCGCCCCTATTCTCTTCTCCCATTGTACCTGCCGCTGTTAGGTCGATTTCTTCTTCGATATCCTCCCTAGCATAATATTGCTGATTTCCTGCCTTCGCTTGATCCTTGCCATCCTATTTCCTCACTCACTACCTGTCGTGACCAAACGTTTATTTCTCTCGACGGCAAGTTATCCTCTTGGAATCAGATCCCCCTAGTTTCAGTGTTAAATTACTCTGCAGTACTATTTCCTTTACCTCTTATCTCGACTTCCGTTACGGTTGGTTCATTTTGTTCCCGTAGTCCGTTTTTTGCGGAATCCTCCCAACTAATTCCTGTCCAACCCGCTGTCTGCAGTATCTCGACTTCTCTTGATCCCTGCGGTTCTGTTCCTTTATCTTTCACCTCGCGTGATAAGGTGTATATTTCTCTCGTTACATTGCTGCTGCTTGCTTGGGTAGGTGCGCTGTTCTCCTTGACTTGGGTGCTCTCTCGACAAGTCGAACATAGATTGTGATGTGTTGGCCGGAGAGCCAACACCGTGTTGCTAGAGGAGGCCGAAATGCACGCTTTTAAGCTCACGCAGACTGGCGTGAGGTCTGGAACAAGGTAAAGTAATTATAGTAGCCAAAAATGGTTCATAGCTTCTGGAATACTTAACTTTAATCCATAATTGGAGAACATCGTTCTTGTTGATACATGAATTATAATCTCAATATAAACTGGTAATGGCGCCTTGCTAGGTCGTAGCAAATGACGTAGCTGAAGGCTATGCTAACTATCGTCTCGGAAAATGAGAGTGTATTTGTCAGTGATCCATCTCTGGCAAAGTAGGCTGTACAACTGGGGCGAGTGCTAGGAAGTCTCTCTAGACCTGCCGTGTGGCGGCGCTCGGTCTGCAATCACTGACAGTGGTGACACGCGGGTCCGACGTATACTAACGGACCGCGGCCGATTTAAAGGCTACCACCTAGCAAGTGTGGTGTTTAATAGCCTTATCTGCATCCCTTCTTTCGGTCCTTCTTGTCTTTGTTTGGCTTGGTGACACGGGTTTCTTTGTCGGCCTGTTTGTTCTCCAGTACCTATTGCGATTACCGTTATTTCCCCCTGTAGAAATTATTGCCATTCCTGGGTGGATAAGCGTTGCCATTTCTTGTTGCGTACCCTTAAGAGTTTCTTTGCTGGAATCTATTGTCACTTGTTTGCGCAAAGTTATCACGCGATTGGTAATAGCAGGCATTCCTTAGTGCGGTCTCCGGCGCATTTCGCGGTCTTTCATTCAGGTTTTCACGTTTATTTCGCTTTTTTTCTCGCCTCATGTTATGAGAATAAGAATTCTGGTTCTCTCAAAATTGCGTTGCAGACTTCAGTGTCATTGCCTCCACGTCCTACTGGTGACTGTTGGTATTTTAGTGGCAGCTGCACGGTACACAATTTAATCAATTCTCCATCGCTGTACGGCACATCCAAACATTGATTTATCTTTGCCACTGCTTCGAAAAATCTTACAGGGCTCTTCTCTCCGGAATTATCGAAGTATGGATTTTATAGTAGTCTGTTCCAGACATATGGGCACATATAAAGTCTAGTTTGTGTGCCAATGTCCAATGTTCTGGTAGTCCTTCTCTGGATTGATCAGAGAAACTTCGTGGATACAGTGAGTTTCCTTTACGGAAATGCTGAAACTTCCTTACAGTGAGGAAATGATAGTTGTCGTACCTCTTCATGGTACTGTACGAAATTCGAGAGTTCTCGCCGCTTCTGTTCCGGACGATTTCACGTGTCAGTCTTTCAGGTTTTGGTAAATCCATTGGATAGATGTTGCACACTGTAACATTCGCCTAGTCTTGCATGATGTTTTTGTGGTGCCGTCTGCTCTTCGTTAATTTCGAAACGTGACTGTGGCATCGCATGATTTCTCCTCCACCTGTGACTGGAGTTGCAGTTGCGTGAAATCGTTTTACATTCCTTGTGAAACTCTTACCTTTCCGGTAGCGTTATTGACTCGGAAGTTGTTACGGATTCAGAGCTGGTATGATCTTGATCATTTCGCTCTTGTATCGTTCGCAACAGCTCTTCTCCGAGTTTTTCGAACTGATTCTTCGTTTCCGCTTCTATTCTCACAATACGAATATCGCTTGTCTTGAGAACCGATTTCGTGATGCGTTTTTGCAACTCACTATTTTCACCTGTTTGTTGTGCTGTGCTCGCTGCTTGGAGTGTAATTACCGACCTGTTTGGTTATCTTTGCAATTTCACCGTGAGTATCATCCCGCAATGTTCTGATTTGGTCTGTGTGTCGTCACTCAAAGTTTTTATTTCAATTTTAAGTTAACAACAGCCTCAGTTGCAATGTTTACCTAGGTTTAAGTTGGGATAACCCAAACTTCTTCAAAATAAAAGGAACTACGATTTGACCATAATGGACAACGTCAAAAACTAAAAACTATAATATAGTAATACATCGCCATATTTGCAATAACTTATATGGGAAACAGCCTTGGCCCCACTTCGCGACCGCAGTACGTTAGCAAGGGATGTCGCACTGGAACTGCTATATCCTCGAGAGCACATGCGTACTTGTTAACAATGGTACCAACATGTACTCCTCAACTTAAAATTTTTATGAATAACCAGGTGCGGCTAACGAAATTGACGTATACGTTATCCTGTAAGGAACAAAGATATATCGACTGCCTTAACATCTGTAATAATTTGCTGAATGTCAAAAGTGAAGGGAGGAATGCGTTTATTATTTTAAGCCAACCGAGCATATTAGGGCTAATCATCGAACTTGACCGCATGAGGATAACTACGGGTTTGAAATACCAGATAATCCCAGGTATTCAGCTAACGGGAGTGCTAAAAACATGTTGGCAAGGGTATAATGACTACTCCCTAAAATTATGGCAGATGGAAAAACGGTTGAAAATCTTCAAAAAAGTTTTTGTTTCGCAGCTGCAGCTGGTCGTTAAGAAGGTTATTTTTGTCATATAGTAAGTGTTTAAAAATTTGCATTTCTTCCAAAATATCCAACCTCGCACTCTTCACTTCGCGATCCAAGAGCTGAGTACTATCCGGAGGGTTGGGTGGGTGGGCCGTTTGCACCAAGTGTTCAGCGAATGTCGAACCACGCCTGCCATCTCCAACTTTAGTAGGGATATGTTCCTTGTATCTTGTTAGTAAGGCTCTTCCTGTTCGGCCGATGTAGAATTTCTGGCTACTGCCACATGTAATCGCCGGCCGTGGTGGCCGAGCGGTTCTAGGCGCTACAGTCTGGAACTGCGCGACGGCTGCGGTCGCAGGTTCGAATCCTGCCTCGGGCATGGATGTGTGTGATGTACTTAGGTTAGTTAGGTTTAAGTAGTTCTAAGTTCTAGGGGACTGATGACCTCAGAAGTTAAGTCCCATAGTGCTCAGAGCCATTTGAACCATTTTGAACCACATGTAATCTTGTAAACTCCGGATAATGGCACTTTTTCATTAGGCTTTTTTAAAGTGTGAATCAGGTTCTTCTACAGGCTATTATTAGTAGAAAAAAATTGTCTTGAACCCCTGATTCTTTAGAAGACACCCTATTTTATATGAAACTTAACCTACAAATGGAATAGGTATTATGGCAGATGGACTAACTTCCGGAATGGTACCTAACGGGGAACTTGTCGTAGTTCTATTAGTGTTTACTTTCTAGTTATAGAGCCGTCTCACCATTCCAGGCTCATAACCGTTATTTCGGGCTATTGTTTCAAGGGTTACCAGTTCGTGTTCCAAGGCTTTTGCAGGTAGGGGAATGGATATCGCTCTATGTATACTAGAATGAAAAAATGCCATTTTATGCTCTAGCGCAGGCTGTTCCAGCTCGTCGGCTCCGTCGTGAGCCGCGGAGCGCTCCCTGCTCCAGGGAGCCGTGTCGCTCGCTGTGACCAGTCAAGTGGGCCGGCACGCCGGCACGTGGCACGGCTGGCTGAGGCAGGCGGCAAGGCAAGCGTTTTGATATGCCAGCTGCGTCTTACAACCTCATTCTCTTAGCTGCTAAGACGTGGTGACATGCTACACCAGGATATATGATGTTCAGGAAATAAATAAGAAACAACTATTGTACAAGAAATTGCATACTAAATTTATTGGGCCTCTGTAGCTTGAAATTTCCTTTTCATTACAAGATCGGAAATATCAGGCGTCAAAGTGTTCCAGAGTTAATGTGGAGGATGGCCTTCATTGTTGCATCCCAAAGAAACTATCGTTCCTTAGTTTTTATTCTTTTCATTGCTGAGAAAAGCTGCTCACAACAACATCTAGATCCAAACACGCACATGATCTGAGCGGCATGTTCTGAAGCTTGGGAAATGTTTTTTGCTGTAATGAATGATACCATCGTGTTGTAGTACCTCTCTTTCAACAAAGTTGAAATCAATAACGTCAAATGGAAGTGACGATGACAAGTCATCAGGGGAAACTGAAAAAGGAGCGCTGAACACCTTAAGTTCCAGTTTCAAACTAGTGAGGTCTCGGAATCGTGATCAAACGACGCGATGAGCAGCTTTAACTTTGCTTGGTAATCGCCGAAAGTAGTACCCTCAGGTAATTTTAAAGAAGCAAAGACGATTGAAGAACGTTAAATGTCCATTACTCATCTGCCTCTCAAATAAACGTAACTTTTCCATGAACGCTTGATCTGGTCGTGCATGTCAGCGATTAGCTGCCCTTTGCCCTGCATTGACAGATTTATATTATTGAGATGCATGGTTATGTCAGCTAGGAACGCCAGGTCTGATATCAATTTTATATCTTTCAGACAACGCATTTCTTCCCCTTTCATTTCGAGAAAAAGGGATATTTCCTCACGAATGGCAAAGAGAACATCAACAACTTTTCCCCGACTCAGCCAACGAACTGTACTGTGGTAATGTATATCCCCATACTCCGCTTCCATATCTTTCAGGAATCCTTTGAATTGGCGATGATTCATACCGTGACGACGCAAAAAAATTCACACACTTCACGACATCTTTCATTACGCCACCTAGCTCTACTGTTTCAGCACACAGTGCCTGTTGGTGAATAAAACAATGAAGAGTCAAAATGTCTTTCCCGAATTCGTCCCTGAGTTTATTTTCCAAACGAGAAGTAAAACCTTGGTGACGCCCGATCATTTGTGATGCACCGTCTGTCGCTACAGAATGGAGCTTATCCCACTGCAAATTCATATTGTCCACTGATTCACAAACAGCTTAAAAAATCTCACATCCTGTTACGGTGTAATCGAGTGGTACCACATCCAAGAGTTCTTCAGTTACTCCCAGCTCCATGTCGACACCACGCACAAAGACTGTAAGCTGAGCACAGTCCGATATGTCGGTTCTTTCGTCAGGCTCTAGCGAAAATGCCACAAAGCTATCCACCTTTTTCATGAGCTGTGTCTCTAAATCCGCTGCCATGTCCAGAATTCGACGAGACATTGTTCGCTTCGACAGGCAAACCCCTTCAATTGCCAGCACCTCCCTTGGAAACAAACATTCTGCAACTGCTGCCATGCACGATTTTACGAGTGGTCCCGCCGAAAACGGCTTGCCACTCGTCCCAATGATGTGAGCGACCCTCTAGCTTGCTAGAATTGCAGATTCAATAGTGTTTTCTCCACTCTCATTCACCCGAATATTATAAACGCATTACAGAACACGAACTATGTTGCATGTCTTGATACCCTCCGTATTACGAAACCGTTTTTAAACTTACGTCTGCTGGTTTGTTGTTCTTAAGCCTGGCTACCAGTTCTCTGCGTGCAACGCCTTCTACCTGTGCGCTGCATGAAGACGTGTATAATGTCGTTGTATATTGTAGCTCTTCCCAGAATTAAATACTTTATGACATACAAGACACTGCGGACGACCATCCATCTCAATGAACAGAAAAGTATCATCCTCCAATAGAGATACAGGGCTCCCGCCCCTAGTCATAGCTGTCATCGAACACGGATTATTGAGTCAGTTGCGGCTGCATGCAGCCAGGGGGCAGTGTGTTCGCTTTCCCCCTCCACGCGGGCTCCGAGCTGCCGCAGTGAGCGCTCCGGAGCGCTCCGGCTCCCTGGAGCTCGGTTGGAACAGCCTGCTCTAGCGGGTGTGCAGAATCAGCGGGTATGACATTGTCAGAAAACGTACCCTTCCTGAAGATGTCATATTCTATGTGATCATCTACTATAGATAACGTCAGATCTAAGTAGTTCAACGTCCTAGTGGGTGACTCGCTTTCAAGAGTCAAAATAATTTTCTCGTGGAGATCGTTAAACAGTATCTGGTCTATGTCTTCTTGGGACCCGTCAATTACCAAGAGAATATCATCCACGTATCGTGTATAGAACTTTATTTTCTCCGCTATATATTTCATCATCCCGCAATGTCTGCACGTCCACTTGGACCTTATCGATATATGTTGCTAATTGCGTGTGACCTATTATTAAATTTTCGATCACTTCGTGGGATTCTTTTGCCTCTTCCCCAAAGTGACGTAATTGTTCTTTGACCTCTATGTTTTGGTTTCTAATTTCACGCAGTTATTTCGTTGTGTCTGCATTCTGCTCACGTATCTGGTGTAGCAGTTGTCTCGCTGTTCCCGCACTCTGCTCACGTATCTATTATTTTATCTCTGTTTTTTATCGTAATGACGTGCGTTAATTGCTGGAGAATTTCCAACAAACGAATGGCTCCTAATACCTCTTCTTCCTACGCGCTTCGTTCAACGTTTACATTCTCGTGTCTGTCCGCAACTGACTGCAGTGAACCATACGGTGACACGTTTCGCCTCGGGAGGTCTTATTACATGTACTGTGGGTTCTAAGTATTCGAGATGTTACTCATCTTCTTGCGCCTCTACAATATATTGGTCGCTCCTTACGACGCCTTGTTGCTCGGTATTTACGTTCTACTGCACCCCCTGATCTATTTCTCCCTTCATTGTGTCGTCTGTTGTTCTGTCCTGAGATTCCCATACGTTATCTTGCTGGGTGTCAATGTCAATTCGGTTAAAGTCTCGATCTGCTATTGCTAATATCTCTGATTCCCATCTTTGCAATTTTAGCTGACGCTCCGCACATCGCCTAATTATGCCTTAATACGACCTTACTCGTTTCATAAAACTATTATCATTCTCTCTCAGTGCATTGTACGTCCGTGTCTCCCTATTGACTTATCAATCACTAATATTTACCATTGGTTGATACAGCAAAAAAATGTATTATGAAAATTTTTAAGAAGATATTATTTTTTGTCCTAGTAATTACATAAGGATGACCACCTTACCATGATATTTTACCATCCTGGCAGGGAGACCATTATCTATCATGTGTGAGACTAGTTATGTCTTCCTACCACAATTGCGAAAGGACACTCTGTGAGTGTTTTAGGAATTTGGTGTTGAACATAGGGCCTGCAAGCTGGGAAGATACTATCTCACACATGAAGAGTTTAGAAGAGTGCAGCAGTACGGACAGTGATGTAATCAGACAGTGATCTCAACGTCGGTTCCAATACACTCCCTGTAAAAGAAACACTATCGCAAACAGAAATTACTGTACAGATTCAGGTGTAACTATATGTTAGCAAAAATGAAAATCTTAGATTTTCGTTATTAAGATCTATTTTTTCCCAAGTATAACTTCATGACACAGCAATGTTAGCAAAATTATGTTCAGGATGGTAAAATATTGATACTGGGTGCTCACAATTGTGTAAGGTTCTTTTATGGTAAGATGATTGATGACCATCTCTGAGGGTTATAGATACACAAACAAATTAAATACAATTGGGACCAGAGATACGCTAAAATGCACAATGAAGTTACTAAAATTAAATGGGGGTCGGTAAAGAGAAACAAAAAGAAGTACACAATTACAACAATTCATAACTCTACAGTGACTGATCAGTCTTTTTTGTTAGATCGGACATCTTGCATTTCTGTTGTAATTAAGCCTGACAATCGTGAATATGTTTAACTACAGGTCATGGTTGACTGTACGAAGATTTGGAGAGATGGAGACGACAGCAGTTCTGAGTGTCAATTGAATATCACTTGCTGGTGTGGTGCAACGGTGCATGATTACCTTGCGTCGGCAGCGGCAGTGGCGGCTGTCGGTGTGAACTATGAATCCGAGAATCTATTCTAAATCTCTCTCGACTGTTAAATACCCGTCTGAGACTCCTATTTAATGCCTGGCTAAGTTAACTGGCATGGTGCATGCTATTTGGCCTGAATAGCGCGTACGTTGTTGCCTTCAAATCGCTCGTTAATGTTAACTGTCGGTGCTCGGTGCGATTCTCCATGCTTTGCAGTTTAACTCCCTACGTGTTAAGGCGAGTTTCTGAACAAGTGTTCACATAATGACTCTCGCAGTCGTATCATTGCAGTGCGAGTCACTTTGCTCAAACACTCGCAGATTTTCTACAAGAGAGGAAGCCAATTACTCTGTCTGCAATTTGTCTATATCAAAGGGGGTGGCCACCCATTTTCTTCCTCGCCACTCAGAGCGTTCGTACTTGTTATAGCTCCACCCACTAGAGTTTTCTGTAGCCTATCACAGGCGTCGTTTCTTCTGTAAGGCAGAATTAAACTTCTGCTACGTAATACTGGGATAAACAGCTTTTTCTTTCGTGCGACTTTTGATGCAGGTGGCTGCAATGAGTCACCAGTGTTTTGAGTTGGGTTTCTTCTGACGTTTATCTGCGATCTCTTGCCATGTTTCTGCAGAAAAACTGTCTAAAGGGTTGTCATTAAAAGGATGGACAGGCGCTGCTTTTGCTGGCGGCCTACGCAGCTTGTAATTTTTGGTCACCTGGTCAGTTGGACCATGTCTTGGCCGTTGTATTTGCTTGAATTTGTCAGCTCTGTCAAAGGACAATGTCAAATATTGGTGTGTAATTTAAAACTATTCTGTTAGCTCGGGACACTTAAATTTGTTTAAATACATACATCAAACAAATTTTTGCGTCACTTCGGTTGCGAGAGTTCCGGAACCTGAACAGAAAATTGGTATAGAGATCAACATAAACATCATTTCCGCCCTTTTTATTGTTCACGAAAACCACACATTGCATGTTCTACCACTATACGCCCAGACCATCAGAGATGGTGGTCCAGATTGCTGTACACACCGGTACATCTAGTACCCAGTAGCATGTCCTCTTGCACTGACGCGTGTCTGTATTCCTCGTGGCATACTTTCCACAAATTCATCAAGGCACTGTTAATCCAGATTGTCCCACTCCTCAACGGTGATTCGGCGTAGATCCCTCAGAGTGGTTGGTGGGTCACATCATCGACAAACTTTTCAGTCTGATGACTCTGAGCACTATGGGACTTAACATCTATGGTCATCAGTCTCCTAGAACTTAGAACTACTTAAACCTAACTAACCTAAGGACAGCACACAACACCCAGTCATCACGAGGCAGAGAAAATCCCTGACCCCGCCGGGAATCGAACCCGGGAACCCGGGCGTGGGAAGCGAGAACGCTACCACACGACCACGAGCTGCGGACAAACTTTTCAGTCTATCCCAGGCATGTTCGACATGGGTCATGTCTGGAGAACATGCCTGCCACTCTAGTTGAATGATGTTGTTATCCTGAAGGAAGTCATTCACAAGATGTGCACAATGGAGGCGCAAATTGTCGTCCATGAAGACGAATGCCTCGCCAATATGTTGCTGATATACTTGCACTATCGGTTAGAGGATGGCGTTCGCCTATCGTACATCCGTTACGGTGCCTTCCATGACCACCAGCGGCGTATGTCGGCCGCACATAATGGCACCGCAAAACAGCAGGGAACCTCTTCCTTGCTGCACTCGCTGGACACTGTGTCTAAGAGGTTCAGCCTGACCGGGTCGTCTCTGACGATTGTCTGGTTGAAGGCACATGCGACACTAATTGGTGAGGAGAACATGATGCCAATCCTTGGCAGTCCATTCGGCATGTTGTTGGACCCATCTGTACCGCGCTGCATGGTGTTGTGGTTGCGAAGATGGACGTCGCCATGGACGTCAGGAGTGTAGTTGCGCATCATGTAGCCTATTGTGCACGGTTTGAGCCGTAACACGACGTCTTGTGGCTGCACGAAAAGTATTATTCAATATGGTGGTGTTGCTGTCAGCGTTCCTCCAAGCCATAATCCGTAGGTAGCGGTCATCCACTGCAGTAGTAGCTCTTGGGCATGTAATCGACAGTTACTGTCTCTCTGTATCTCTTCCATGTTCGAAGAATATCGCTTTGGTTCACTCCGAGACGCCTGGACAGTTTTGTTGAGATCCCTTCCTGGCACAGAGTAACAACGCGGGCGCGATCGAACCGCGGTATTGACCGTCTAGGCGTGGTTGAGCTACAGATAGCACAAGCCATGTACCTCCTTACTGGTGGAATGACTGGAACTGATTGGCTGTCGGACCCCTCCGTCTAGTAGACGCTGCTCATGCACGGTTGTTTACGTGTTTGGCGGGTTTATGGCATCTCTGAACAGTCAAAGGGACTGATTCTGTGACACAATATCCACAGTCAACGTCTATCTTCAGGAGTTCTGGGAACCGGGGTGATGGAAAACTTTTTTTGGTGTGTGTATAACACATAATTATATTACTTATTTTATCCTTATTTGGGCCTGTGTTAAGAATTTCTGTATAGTTTACAGGTGAATAATCAAAGCTATAGGCAGAGTGAATATACTTTACAACCATTTCTTGGTCTTGGTCTTCTGGATTGTTTACTCGTACACTGGTAAACGTTTGTGTATTCTCATCACCTGGCAGACAAACTGCAACGCCATAATTCACAGTATAGCAATTTTTTGTTGGCTATCAGGTAGTGAACACCGCATAAAATTGTCACTCGTTACAGCATAGCACATTGTTAACACTGTTTGTTGGCATTTAATAGACTTAGACAGTCATCCACAGGGGAAACACACCATCCATTCTGCAGTTATAAATCGCAGCCTCCCGCCTGGTGTACCATTTTCTTTAGCCACAGAAGACATGAAAGTTTCTCATAGATTCAAGTCTGGGCACATTATAAATTCGATACGATGGTTACTGATATCTTTGCTCACTTCTGGGCTTGCAGTTTGACACACAAATTTGTTATGTTTCTTACACAACTGAAGATCATTTACGTTTAACTATTCCAGTCATCTTATAGTTGTTCGTAATAATGTCACTGTTTCCTTGGTAGTCTTCGCGCGCGCAGTAGCTGTGGTTTTTAGGTTAGGTAAGTACACATCTCCATTTTGTCGAAAATCTCCGCAAAATCTTGTGTTATATCCACATCCATGAGGTAATAGCGACCAAAAAGGGCTGCTGCCATATTCCAGGCAGTTCAGCTACTAGTACACACATTGTCAATACTATAGAAATTCAGGATCTTTGACTGGTAAGGTGTCAGGTCACAATAACATGACACTTTAAAAAGACGATTTAATTTTAATAGGTTATTCGAAATAGTTGCCTCAAGTGAGATAAATGCAAGTGAATGCAAGTAAATGAAGAATAAAATTTTGGAACTAGAAAGTGAACAGCTTAACTTGAGATATCTAACTTGAGTTACACTCCAATCCAGTGGTTCAACATAGATTAAATAAAGCATAGTATGAAATGGAACAGGGAGAAAAACGTTTAATTTAATGATTGCTTCACAACAATTGCAATATGAAAAGAAATAACTTATCAGATCAGAATACGGAATGATCCACTTTGAAGAAACTGAAACAAAGGTAAAAGATGTGTGGAGTCACCGCCAGACACCACACTTGCTAGGTGGTAGCCTTTAAACCGGCCGCGGTCCGTTAGTATACGTCGGACCCGCGTGTCGCCACTATCAGCGATTGCAGACGGAGCGCCGCCACACGGCAGGTCTAGTCTTGAGAGAGACTCCCCAGTTGTACAGCCGACTTTGCTAGCGATGGTTCACTGTCTACATACGCTCTCATTAGCAGAGACGACAGTTTAGCATACCCTTCAGCTACGTCATTGGCTACGACCTAGCAAGGCGCCATATTCAGTTACTATAATTACTATCTTCAAGAATGTATTCTGAACAGATAATATTGTGAATCATGTACCGCCAAGAGCGACGTTCATCATTAATGGATTAAAGTTAAGTATCAAACTAATTACGTCCGCTTTCTGAATTCTCATTCCTTGTCATGCTCCAGACCTCACGTCAGTATAGTTCTTCCCTCCTCACGCCAGCCTGCGTGAGCTAAAACGCGTGCATTTCGGCCTCCACTCGTAACACGGTGTTGGCTCTTCTGCTAACACAAAAAGATGTATTATTAAATTTTAGAAAACAATAACAAGTAGTAAAACTAACCCTGTTTACCGAGGCCAGCACAAATAATACTAATAAGTTACAAACCAGGCTCAAATCTGATAGACAGAAATGACTTTAATACACACTAACACAGCTCGATATTAAACAGAGATTACTGAGGTTGATTCCATTAGAGAATGTATAAATAAAATTTGAATGAGAACACCCATTTGACTTCAACTGAGATAGGAAAGTTAGTGTGCTGAATACACAACAGATTATGGAAGCAGCTCATAATATTCATTAATTATCAACAGAGCTCACGGCGAATACATAGAAGTAAAATGACATAAGATAATTGAGCAGTGTAAGTTAGGACGACCAGTAGCCATCATTTACATGAAACCAGGGTTAGAGTCCACTCTGAATACGATGGCGGGTAGATGCACAGACCGCAGGGAACACATTGGGAAAGTAGTAGTGGTGGGGGTTACGGACAGGCGCTGGAGGGGCAGCGCCGCTATAAACTGAATCCTACACTCGCATTTTTTGTAAATGGTAAGTGGAGCCCCTCCATGTCCAACAGAAAGATCTGTCACCTCAGTTTTCATTAGCAACTAAAAGGAAGTCCACTGAAAATGCAGCGATTTCTTTTCACTTGCTTTGTCAACAATTTGTAACTTTCAGAAAAGCTTCATGAGTGGCGAATTTTGAGTAAAACCTACATGTCGCTCTTGTTGCCATGTTAAAATTTGCTTCTTTTGTCAAAACACAGCGGAATTTACACAGTGTCTCCCCAATGACGTGTTGTGCAGATGCCGTTGCCAGAGAAATCTGAAACAGTGGTTTGTTATGTTTATAGAGTGAGAAACTGAGAAAAAGTAAGGTCAGTAGCTTATTAAAAAAGTACATCATCGGTAGAAAAGAAACGTGTAGTTTCTTCCCCTGCATTGTTCCACAACCCATAGTATTTCTCGTTTATATATGAAGATGGCATCTGTTCTTTAGGACATGTTCGAAAGAACAGAACAGTGCCCGAACTCTTACGGTAATCGGCAAAAAGCCGCGAGTAATGAGTATAATGGGCAGGGGCACTATGAATATTGGGCAGGACAATAAGTTGAGAATGTGGGTCTCACGGGAGGCGCGCCACAGATAAGTCCTTGCAGTCGCACTATAGTCTGTGTCCTTGGTGGCTCAGATGGGTAGAGGGTCTGCCATGCAAGCAGGGGATCCCGGGTTCGAGTCCCAGTTGGGGCATGCATTTTCAGCTGTCCCTGTTGACATATATAAACGCATGTATGCAGCTAGGGGTACTCATTTCATTGTTATTTCTCGTTTCACTTGCTATCGATGATCCCCAAAAGTTACATTCTTTCGGCAAAAAACGTCTGTAGGCCCAGTTAGTGGAACAACACGGCAGATAAAGAAGTTTTGCATTATATCCATATTCGGGCGCTAATGACCGTAGCACTTTTGGGCCCTAAAACCATAACAAAAAAATCCATATTTTAAAATACTCTCCTATTTCTGTCGTCCATTTGCCAAAATCTCATTTTGATATCTCAAACTGTTTATGAAACATCAGGAATGTTCTGGATATTTCATTCTGGATTTATCGCTGGCGAGTCGCGATCGCAAATGAGTGTGCTACGACAGATCAATTTTCTCGAGATTGCTGGCAGATAGCGACCTCCACCCAAGTCTAAAGAAAAATTCGATGTGTTATCTAAATTTTATATGCAGCAACAGATTACGTAATTTGCACCAAACGCAAGATCATAGCTTCCCCCGTTTTTCGTTGCAATTATTTTCGAATTACGCGCAGTGTATTACTTCCATGTGAACATCACAATGACTATGACTATTAACGGAATGATGGGCACACCATCATGAACCTGACACATAAAGCTATAAGTAAGATAGAAATGATTTATTTTCCGAATAGTTTCTATGAAATCGTTTGAGAAAGATTGCAAGGCATGCGCTTCGATTCTGTCATCGTCGATCAGCCAAAGGGTTGCAAACCCTGTCGACCTCCCCTTCCGAACAAACGAATGAACTCGCCCAGTATTTTGGACAAAAGTCGGCCACTGCGCAACGGCCACCATATCCAGCGCACGCCTAAAACACACAGTAGATCGATCCCCACGCCCCAGCAGATAGCGCCACATGTTTTTACAGTCTACACACTACTGCGCGCACGACACATATCCAACAGGCGTCAATGCCAACTATTCGATAATTCCACCTTGTCCATAAATTCTGTAGGCATAAATGGCAGATTAATTACAGGAGCGTCACCCTTAAAAAAGGAAGATGCGGTTCCCTAGAAGCTGACAGAACAAGGTCACCCACTCGCTCGAAATAGTAATCAGTTCCGGCAATTTCTCACAGCGTCCATATCCCACATCACTACCAGTACCTGCTCTTAGATGGCCATCCTCCAGCTACCGATAGTAAATGACAGAGAGAGATGAACTGGCCACTGTTAAGCCAGTGAGACACAACATGAGGATGCCCCCTGGCTAGATGCAAAGCAGGCCGTTGGGTAGCTACTGGCAAAGAGTCTGTATCATGCTTTCGATAACATATCTAACAGTACTCCAGTCAGTCAACCAATTCAACTTTCTATGACAAAGCTACTAGATCTGTATATGTCCCTGAAATGGTTCCCAGTGCTTCCTTGATGATACTTTTCCAGTATTCATCTTGCTATAACGTAAGCCATTCCCTACTAAGAAATTACTGCAGTCAATACTTCATGTGTACAGAAAAAAGAAACTGGAAATGGAAGTTGTACTGGTGAAAACAGTGTCCTTGAATGAAGAATATAAAATGCTACTACAAAAAGAATAAGACACTGTAGATGCGAAAACAAAGTTTAAAAAGTGTTTTAAGCAATATTCAGAGAATACCACTGGGGAATTTAAAGTATCAGCATTTACTATATATACCAATAAAAATTGGTCATAGGTAGGAGTACTCGCACAAAACAGTGGATTCAAAGAGATAGAGGGTACTAGAAAAATCTGTTGTAAACCTCTATTTCCATTTGTATGTGCTTAAAAATGGTGCTAACATTGTATCTAAATGTTTTTGTGTCTTCCTTTTGCATATTGCAACAGAAAAGACGTTTACAGAGTTTAAATTCATGGAATAGCTACGTTTGGCGAGCATTCATTTACTAAAATGTAAATCTTAATGTTCTCTACATAAGTTGCTCAAGAATGTTGAGGAGAAGAGCTGGAAACGCTCATCCAAGAAGACATGGAGAGCTTTAACAATTGTGTAATGAAGAAAGTAGACGGCAGAATTAAAATCCCTCAATATTGCCAGTCAGAAGAACTGAAGAAAGTAATGGAACTGATTGTTAAGGCCGTACAATTTATGTTTTATAAGAAAATAATTAGGGACATGTTACAATATGATAGGACACCTCCTCCATTTTCATCGAATTACTGGCTGGAGGAAGAATTGGATAATTCAGATGAAGAAATTGACTGTTCAGCTCTTAACTTCATTCAAGCTAGATCATATTCCACAATGATGCTGTCTAAAATGGCATTATCAGCAAAAGATGATAGTTAAAATTAGGCTAGATAGTATTAAAACTGTAGCAACGAAAAAGAAAGGAAGAGCTGTTTTGTTTTTGTAAATGCACATAAATCACTAAACAATTTTTGTGACAAATCTGCATTTCTTATTTTTTACCCCTATGAGAAAACCCAAAAAGTTTTCTATTTACGACAAATACGTGTTTCTTTCAGATGAAAAGTTGTTGAAAGTGGGTAGCGGAAAGCACAGCAACCCATATTTCTGAAAAGTATTTCAAATTGCGTGGCTGGAAGTACTGCATGCTCTGTGCCTTACTGACATGAATTTAGAAGTGTCGTTTGTCCTGTGGAATCTTCTTGTGTGTATTGTATGTTCGTGTTTCAAACGCCTGACAGGATGTATTAATATTCTGAATATTTACAATCTTCCTCAATTACTTCTTGAGTTATATTTACCATTTAGATAAGAACGAATGCTATTCACCCCAGCGGAATATAACCGCCAGTAGGCCTGAGAAAATCGGAAGTAATTAAAAGTGTGCTGGGCTTACAATAAAGTTGGTTACAGTTTGCTGGTGCATAACATGATATATTACAGTCCTCCCACATAAAATGGTGCTTCGTGAGAGAAATCTTTACTAAAAGAAATCTAAACCTCAGGTACCGATAGTTCGTTTATTGTAAGTGTTTTACAGCCCGCCCGGCTAGCCGCGCGGTCTCACGCTCTGCTTCCCGAGCGGGAAGGCGTGCCGGTCCCCGACACGAATCCGCTCGGCGGACAGAGTCGAGGTCCGGTGTGCCGGCCAGCCAGTGGATGGTTTTTAAAGCGGTTTTCCATCACCTCGGCGAATGCGGGCTGGCTCCCGTTATTCCGCCTCAGTTACACTATGTCGACGATTGTTGCACAAACACTGTCTCCATGTACGCGTACACCATCATTACTCTACCATGCAAACATCTGGGGTTACACTCATCTGGTATGAGACGCTCCCGGGAAGGATCCACTGGGGGCCATACCGCACAATAAGCCTGGGTTCAGTGTGGGGCGGCGGAGAGGTGGGTGGACTGCTGTGGCCTGTTGTGAACCACTGAGGGGTACGACACGGGACGAAGCCTCTCCGTCGTTTCTAGGTCCCCGGTTCAGTACAAAATTCACAAGTGTTTTACAGGCTGTTTTGGATGCAGCCCAAATGCTGTGTCTGTCATTGTGTTGGGTCCAGTACTCGGGGAGCAGGCTGCTTCACTATCATCGGCCTTCAGCAGGTGGCGTATTAGTTTCAGGAGTTAGGAGTAACGTTGACAGGAGGTCCGAGGAAATCGTTGCGCGACTTAGCACTTTATACTAGGTATTAAATGATGCTGATAAATCGACTGTTCAGTTTATCTATGGAATTACAGTGTAAATTGACATGATCAGCAAAAAAAGATATATACTTCATACTCTATGGAAACTTTTCGCAGCATAGCAAATTCGAGACATTGAGAAGTGCTGCCTCTGTCCAGACCTTGCTTTAAGTGGGCTCGTTTTATTTACATAACTTACAAGATGGCACTGAATGGATATCAAGGGCGACCGTCCGAGCCATCGGTAGATTCAACGACGGCTCAACATGTCTGAGGCTGCTACGTGAGTCTGAAACTGTATTAAGAAGAATTACATGCAGAGCGTACTGTTGGGCCGCTTCGTAAAATGAATTATTTAATTATGCATGTATTTAATCTCACAAGATTATGGCCTTCAAGGCCTCTCTTTGACGTAGCCAGACATCGTTATCAATAAGAGAGCAGTATGTAATAATAGCGGTGACGTCGACAGTCTGTACTTGGCCGGAAAAGTAGACGATACAGGATTCTTGCAACTGAAGCAGGCTGTAGAAGTAGAGATGGGCGTTTTGGCACACTATGCTAAAGACACTCAAAATTCTAATCTGGCTTGAAATGAACAGCAGAAACCTTCTCGAAGTACAGCAAAGCAAGAATCAATACCGGAAAGATACACTCCAGTGTCGAACTGACAGCCTGCACAATGAAGCACTGCATAGGCAATCTTTGAAGAAGATCGAAGGTAAAATAGGAAAATTAAAGATCTAGTGTTGGATGGCCAACAGAAAGAAGCCTAAAGAAAGAAAATGAAGGAATGCCGGACTTTCATTCGGCAGGACGGCGGTTCAAAACCGCGTCCGACCATTCTGTCTTAGGTTCCCCTACAACCCTTATAGCAAATGCCTCGCTGGTTCCTTTGAAAGGTCACAGCTTATTTCTTTCCCCAGCTTTGAAATGACCCGCGCTAATACTCGTTCTCTAATGACATCGTTGTCGACGGAACGTTGCACCACAATCATCCTACCCCCCTTCCGTAGAAGCACTGACTTTTGCTGTACGAGAAGAAGCTATAGACCTAATGCAATTAAAACCAGACGCGTGAACTCTGCAGAAAACCAAAAGCATAGTCTTTGCAAAGAAGCTGAGGAAACAGACGACTACAACTGTGAAAACATCACTCAGACCGATTGCCAGGAGAGATACAATGCTTCGATACGAGGGATCAACTACACCTTATGCGAAAATTACCATCCGTGGATGGCAAGGAGGACAAACCAGAAGAAGTTTTAAAGTATATTAAGAACTGCCTTGACTGTAATAAAATACTTATTTCCAATTGTTACTGGTTTCGGTCAGAAAGTGATCATGTTCAGGCCGTTTATACTGAAATATGAACACAGATTTAATTTACGGGGATGTCTGATAATAGCAGTAACGGATAAAATACATTATGTTGTTGTTGTTGTTGTGGTCTTCAGTCCTGTGAATGGTTTGATGCAGCTCTCCATGCTACCCTATCCTGTGCAAGCTTCTTCATCTCCCAGTACTTATTGCAACCTACACCCTTAGTGTATTCATGTCTTGGTCTCCCTCCGTGCTCCCCTCCAATGCTAAATTTGTGATCCCTTGATGGCTCAGAACATGTCCTACCAACCGGTCCCTTCTTCTTGTCAAGTTGTGCCACAAACTCCTCTTCTCCCCAATTCTATTCAGTACCTCCTCATTAGTTATCTGATCTACCCATCCAATATTCAGCATTCTTCTGTAGCACCACATTTCGAAAGCTTCTATTCTCTTCTTGTCCAAACTATTTATCGTCCACGTTTCACTTCCATACGTGGCTACACTCCATACAAATACTTTCAGAAACGACTTCCTGACACTTAAATCTATACACGATGTTAACAAATTGCTCTTCTTCAGAAACGCTTTCCTTGCCATTACCAGTCTACATTTCATATTTTCTCTACTTCGACCATCATCAGTTAGTTTGCTCCCCAAATAGAAAAACTCCTTCACTACTTTAAGAGCCTCATCTCCTAATCTAGTTCCCTCAGCATCACCCGACTTAATTCGACTACATTCCATCATCCTCGTTTTGCTTTTGTTGATGTCCATCTTATATCCTCCTTTCAAGACACTGTCCATTCCGTTCAACAGCTCTTCCAAGTCCTTTGCTGTGTTTGACAGAATTACAATGTCATCGCCGAACCTCAAAGTTTTTATTTCTTCTCTATGGATTTTAATACCTACTCCGAATTTTTCTTTTGTTTCCTTCACTGCTTGCTCAATATACAGATTGAATAACATCGGGGAGAGGCTACAACCCTGTCTCACTCCCTTCCCAACCACTGCTTCCCTTTCATGTCCCTCGACTATTATAACTGCCATCTGGTTTCTGTGCAAATTGTAAATAGCTTTTCGCTCCCTGTATTTTATCCCTGCCACCTTTAGAATTTGAAAGAGAGTATTTCAGTCAACATTGTCAAAAGCTTTCTCTAAGTCTACAAATGCTAGAAACGTAGGTTTAACTTTCCTTAATCTTTCTTCTAAGGTAAGTCGTAAGGTCAGCATTGCCTCACGTGTTCCAATATTTCTACTAAATCCAAACTCATCTTCCCCGAGGCCGGCTTCTACCAGTTTTTCCATTCGTCTGTAAAGAATTCGTGTTAGTATTTGCAGCTGTGGCTTATTAAACTGATAGTTCGGTAATTTTCACATATGTCAACACCTGATATGTGACAAAAAATAAAAGAATAAAATATACACATCATGGCAGGCGGCTAGAGTGAGAGCAGCAGGTGTTGTTGACTCCACGAACGTTGAATACTGTGGAGAGAAACTTAGTCGTTGCTTAAATATAGGACGCTCCTCCCTCTGCAAGAAAATTACGTCAGCGATAGTCTTTCAGCCACACGGGGCGTAAAACAGTTGTTATAATGAAGTATATGCAGAATTGTTACACAAAGACTGGTAAAAAATCAAGAAAGAAGTACATTTCATTATATAAAATACCTGCTATAAACAGCATTTTGACAATTTTATAAAAATGTGTGAAGGAGACATAACCTATAAAAATCAATTGAATTTTCTTATTTTAGAAACACTGCGACTCTTTTAGCTGAAAAATTTCAACAATCTAGGTCGCATAAAATATTCTTTTTATTTAAGCCAATCGGTTTAGACAGACTTTGCTGCCCTCTTCAGGTCTTGAAAATCTTTTTGTTGTGAAACGTGTTTATTTTACATTGAATCTCACGCCAAGTTGTCAAGTCGATACAAATCAGCACATTATAAAAGGTTTGTCATAAATGAAGCATTTAAAAACATTAAGCACTTTGTGCAAAGGGACATATCCATACGTATATCACTCACAGATTCTTTTTACATCACAAAAACAAAGTACGCAGTATCACATCTCTTTGCATAAGCTGAATACATTCTAAACAGTGTAACTCCTCTTTGATCTGCGTACAACGTTCCTTATACGCCGTTTAATATGGATTACGGAATAATTATGACAGACCATTTCTAATGTGCTGATTTTTATTCAGTTGACAACTTAGCGTGAGGTTCAATGGAAAATGAGAATATTATACAACAAAAAGATTTTTAAGACCTGTAGATGACAGCGAAACCTGTCTAAACCGGTTGTCTTAAATAAAGACATATTTTATGCTATCTAGGCTACTGAATGTTTTTTAACAATAATAATTGATTGTGAGAACTTTGATGGCCATCTGAGGAGATCTGTCGAAAACTCGTACATCGTATGCCAGCAAAGACAGAGGTTGAGCGACACCAATGGTTCCCATGGCGACGGCGATGGCATATGCACCATCCAGCTAAAGATGATTTCGGAGCTGCTACGACGAGTGGTTGTTAAATACGTGTTGGCATACAGGCAGACTTGTAGAAATACATGCCAGGTATTGTAGACCGCTCTTAGATGGTAGTGCCCGAGAAAGTACTTGAACGGCACCGTTATTTACCACAGAAGCGGAGTGGAAATGTCAGTGTGACGTTTCACCAGAAGACGAAATCGATTAGCTGTTACACAATAGGGTGGCATGTAAGTAATTCAACTGTCGTAATGTACGTCAGATCTCCCAGATGACAGGGAGCAAATATGACAAGTAACATAGGGTATATTATATCTAATGCTTGGAAAAATATGTTACATCAAAGGAAACCACGGCACAAAATATCACTGATCGATCGAGATAGTCAAAACATAAAACAAAGAGCACAAACAATCGAAATTTGAAAGATACTGCGAAAATAGTTGTTAACAGCTATGAACATGAAATTCCTTAAAATAGTCGTACATAATGTCACAGGTACGGAAATGTATGTTACTTCATTGTGATACAGTATATTATGGACCCATCTACGTAGTCATAAATGTAAAACAAATGTGCAAGCAGTCAGATGTTAAAAGATACTGCGATTATAGTTGTATACAGTCATAAAAAACATAACATAGCAATACACATGAAGCTACAATTATTACTTGAAAACATAAAAAAGAGAAAAAAACGAACAGATATAAAACAGTGTTCTTTAATAGACATAGATACATTTTGTGTGACTATTCTGTTTGCATCTTATTGTGATAATTGTTTTACGTCTTGTAGGCCTGATCGGCTATCGCTGACGTAAATAAGTTGCACTGGGCGGAGTATCGCTTGTTTCAGAAACAACTACTTTGAAACTTGCTGGCAGATTAATACTGAGATTCTAACTTAGCGCCTTTCGCCTTTCGCGGGCAAGTGCTCTACCATCTTTTTTTTTTTTTTGTTGATCTAATTTTGTTCGTTGTTGTTCGTTCTACTTGTTTGCGGCGGACGTCCCATAACGCTTGTTCAAATTCATTTTTGATCCATTAACTCAGTTTTTTTATTACAGAGGGCAGCTAACCCTCTGACCGAACACGCAGAGCTACCGTACCGCCTGCCATCTGAGGTACCCAAGCACTTGCCTGCGAAAGGCAAAGGTCCCGAGTTCGGGTCTCGGTCCCGCACACGATCTTAATCTGCCAGGAAGTTTCATACCAGCGCACACTCCACTGCAGAGTGAAAAGTTCATTCTGCAACAACTACGTTGTCACCTTAGCAGATGATGCTCGTGGAGCCATAACACCTACTCCATTCACCGCCACCGCCTTCCATCATAAGTATATAATTTCTTGTTTTAATTTTTGTTATATATCATGTATTTTATACGTTAATATTACTATCACACATCCCCTAAATCATTCTGTGTTCATATTTCAGTATAAATGCTCTGAAGATAGTCCCATTCTGACCGAAACCGGTAAACGTTGTCCATAAATATTTTATTGGGGTGAAGACTGTTTTTAATCCATTTTAAAGCATTCTGAACAAGAATGCTATTTCTACACGAGAAATTTTCTCAGTGATTACGAGAAAAAGTTGTCTATATCTGGCATACCAAAATACTGTGGGACGTATGACCTCTGGCCGAACACAGTACACCAGACAACTTTGGGGAAAGGGAAACTGCAGATCATCGACATTGTCATCCCTGGTGATACCAGAATCGCCGTGAAATCACTTGAAATGTTTGCCAGGTACGAGAAGTTGAAAATCAAACTGCAGCGACTCAGTGAAAGTGCTTTCAGTGGTTCTCGGCACACTATGAGCAGTGCCAAAAGATATTAGTTGGCCTTTGAAAACAAAAAAAATTTTAATCATAAAATATCCATCAGAAAACTACAAAAACCGCACGAATACACCACGAAGTTCTGAACACTTGCAAAGTGTCCGGGCAGTGATATAATACGAAATACAGTGATTACTTTTGTAATAACAGTAGTAATAATAGTAATAACAAAAATAGAACGAAAGCGCATCAACAGTAAATAAAAATAAAAATAATGGTAATGCATAAAGTAACTAATAGAAGTCATTTAAGAAATGCCATTCTAGTTAAACAGCGTTACGTAATTTCCTTGTTACTTTTTCTTTCGAATATAAATGGTAGCAGCACAGAAAGGATCAGATCTGAAGAAAACTTGACTCATCTGATGGAAGAGCTATAAATAAAAAGTGTACACTTAGTAGATAAGATGGAGGAAACGGAACAGAAATACACGGAAACGAGGATAATGTTGTAAGTGTGGCAGAAACACTGTTGGTCAGAAGGAAGAGGGATTTTATACGCCGTGAACAAAATTACGCCAATAGTAATAGGTAAACCCTTATCTCTTCTAGAATGCAGAGTGATTTTGGA
This sequence comes from Schistocerca piceifrons, assembly GCF_021461385.2. Classification (NCBI taxonomy): domain Eukaryota; kingdom Metazoa; phylum Arthropoda; class Insecta; order Orthoptera; family Acrididae; genus Schistocerca; species Schistocerca piceifrons. Next base: position 554,121,664 of record NC_060143.1, read on the forward strand.
TACGACAGATATTCCTAGACACACTTTTGGGCATAAGGAAGAGGGATTTTATGCGCCGAGAACAAAATTACGCAAATAGTTACAGGTAAACCTTTATCTCTTCTAGATTGCAGAGTGATTTTGGATACGACAGATGTTCCTAGAGAGTTTTGTTACAGAGACATATGGTTAAAATGGAAGCGAAGATGGAGAAATGTTTACCCTTCTGCATAGGTATACTCAAGATACTGGATGTACCAGATACTGTACACTAGGTACATGGTATATGAGGGAACGTGCAGAGGACACCGGCGGCTAAGATACACATGAATTAAACAGAAGGCATGGAAATCGCATCCACCCTAACTCAGCGTAGGAAGGATAGGCGTGGTCAAACAATCTTGCAAATGTCACCACGATCTTTTTTAGCATGATTGAAAACAAGTAAAAGTGGTTCAAATGGCTCTGAGCACTATGGGACTTAACATCTGTGGTCATCAGTCCCCTAGAACCCAGAACCACTTAAACCTAACTAACCTAAGGACATCACACACATCCATGCCCGAGGCAGGATTCGAACCTGCGACCGTAGCAGTCGCGCGGTTCCGGACTGAGCGCCTAGAACCGCTAGACCACCGCGGCCGGCGAAAACAGGTAACTTTGTAGACAAATATAGACTTCGTTCAGTACATTACAGCAGTTGGCACAAGTAATAATATAATTTTTAGGTCTGCCAGTGATGAAATCAAGCCCACTGCTTAAAGTAATCTGCCTGATTGCAATTTATTCCACTTAAGTCCGTTATTGGTAATTAACAAAACCAGTTAACTCAGATAAGCTGCGGAATTTTCATATGACCTACCAAATCTCTCGCTACGTAAAGGCTTAGCATTTTTACGCAAAATACGATAATTTACATTATTTTTTCCCAGGGAGATTCCCATGTCAAGATTTATTGTATTTCTTGTACATGATATGCATTCATGGTGCACCAAATGTCACCGGAAGTAATGTACACAGAAGCAATATGCAACATCCCCCCCCCCCCCCCAAAAAAAGAAAGTGAACGTGCTAATAATGTAGCATGGAAATAAATTTGTGTCCTATAGGTCTTATTGTCTTATCTTCCACAACATGTAGTGTATGCATACAAACACACAAACTCTCTCTCTCTCTCTCTCTCTCTGTCTCTCTCTATCACATACACACACACACACACACACACACACACACACACAGAGAGAGAGAGAGAGAGAGAGAGAGAGAGAGAGAGAGAGAGAAATACCAATACACAAACGCCACTTGGACACATGTAATTTCACTTCAGACTGGTTGTCGTTGTTTAACCACGATCGACCGATTCGTAATAACAGAATTGTAACTTCAGTCAAGGTGATAGGAAACAGCGGTTATTTGTCAGAACGTCGGGCCCAATGGTCTAGTTGTAAAGAGCGTACGTGGAAACTACGACGCCACGGAATCGAATCCCGATCACAGTGCAGAATACCAGGTGCACCGGTATGAAATGAGCGTTATTTTGTGAAAATGAAACACTAATTTTGAATTAAAAAGTAAAAACATTTTATTCAAAGTACTGACCATTGCTTTGTATACATTTTGACCACCTTTCTGGCAATTTGTGGACACCACGCCAACAGAAATGTTCGTCTTTTGAAGCAAACCAATCACAAACCCAATTTTCGACTTCTACGTAGGAATCGAAGTGTTCCTCAGCCAATGCGTGTCCCATTGATGAAACGAAATGGTAGTCGGAAGGGGCCAAGTCTGGTGAATACGGCGGGTGGAGTAGCATCTCCCAGCAAAGTGTTTTGATTGTATCCTGAACCAGTTTTGCTTTGTGTGCAGGTGCATTGTCGTGTAAAAAAATTACTTTACCATTTCTTCTGGCCCATTCTGGTCTTTTTTCGATCAATGCATAGTTCAAATTGATCATTCGTTGTCTGTAGCGATTAGTATTCACAGTTTCACCGGGTTTTAGAAGCTCATGATACACCACACCTTTCTGATCCCAACAAACACAGAGCATTGTCTTCTTGCCAAACCGATCTGGTTTTTCAGTCAATATTGATGGTTGTCCCGGATTAACCCATGATTTTTCCCGTTTAGGATTCTTAAAATAAATCCATTTTTCATCGCCAGTAACAATTCGATGCAAAATTGATTTTCTTTCGTGTCTTTGAAGTACAATTTGACAAATGGTTTTTCGGTTTTCCATCTGTCTTTCATTCAATTCATGTGGCACCCATTTTCCACACTTTTGGATCTTTCCCATAGCTTTCCAACGGTCAGAAATTGTTTGTTGTGCAACATTTAGCATTGTTGTCATTTGCTTATGACTCAAAGTATCATCTTCATCCAATATTGCTTGCAATTCGGCGTCTTTGAACTTTTTGGTGGTCTTCCACGTTCTTCATTTCATATATCAAAATCATTATTTCTGAACCGTTGAAACCATCTTTTGTATGTTGCTTCTAATAGAGCATAATCACCATATGCCTCAAGCATTCGATGCGACTCTGCAGCACTTTTTTTCAAATGAAAATAAAAAATTAATGCTTTCCGCAAATCATCACTTTCTGGTACAAAATTCGACATTGTTAACACGATGAAAACATATGATGTTGTTTATTCCATAACTTGATGTATACTAAATGTCTTTGACAGATGTCATACCAACCAAACAAAAAAAAAATTAAGGCTCGCTCACAACAAATGTTCCCTATCGACACATTTGTATCTTAACGCTCATTTCATTCCGGTATACCTGGTACATCAGTATGGCTTTAATCTAGCCTTTACCACTTTATGATGTGAAGGTTCGCCACAATGTGGTACGGATTTTAGCCTAAACTGTAGGTCCACTTTTCCCGCTAAGATTTATGAGGTAGATGAGGGTTGTGCTGCGTCCAATTGAAAGGCCTTTGAGTCAGAACGACAACCTACGTGTTAGTCGGCATTGACCTATATAAATTTCGTTCACAGAGATATCATTATTTTTCATCCGTCAAAGAAGACCTCTGGTCGCCACTTTGCATAATACATATTTTAAACATAAATCAGTCTTTAAGACTCAATAATTGCTTTCACCCAGGCCTTATTTTGAGGTTATAAATTACATGAACTCGTACTAGGAGCCGTAGCGTGAACTGGTATTATATGCGAGATCTGCTCATGCCCTTTTGCCATAGGATCGACGAATACGCGCGAATTTGCGTTATGCTGGTGGAGGGGATTATTATGAGACGGAATCTTCGTCGCTTCTGCTTCACGTAACTGTGAACATACAGGGTGACAATTATTGAACTATACAAAAAGAAAAACAAATTAATTACAAACTGCGGCGTGCAAACACTTTATTCAATATGTAAAAGTCACTACAGATATTCGGATTTAGTTTACGACATGTTCGATATGCCTGCCATCACTGTCGATGACGTGGTGCAGACGAATTGCGAAGTTCTTCACGACCCGCTAAAGTGTCGGAAGATCGATGTTGCCGATGGCCTCCTGAATGGCTGTTTTCAGCTCGGCAATAGTCTTGGGGTTATTGCTGTACACCCTGTCTTTAATATAGCCCTACAAATAGGAGTCGCATGTGTTCTGATCCAGACAATATGGCGGCCAGTCGAGGCCCATGCCAGTGGCCTCTTGGTTCACCAGAGCCAGAATGCGGTCCCCAAAGTGCTCCTCCAGGATACCAAACGCTCTCCTGCTTCGAAGAGGTAGAGTTCCGTCTTGCATTAACCACATCTTGTCGAAATCATGGGGTAATGGAGATGAAATCATCTTCCAAAACCTTCACATGTCATTCGGTAGTCGCCATCCAATCAAGGAATATCGCAGATAATATTCCGTGACCTTATTGCACATCACACAGTCACCCATTGAAGATGAAGAGACTTCACGATCGCGAAACGCGGAAATTCTGTCCCCAAATGCTCCAGTTTTGCTGATTGACGAATCCAGCCAAATAAAAGTGTACTTCGTCGTTAAACCAAACCATATTCACATCAAAGTCCTGTTCGTCAGTTCTATAGACAATAGTGTTGGCGAAACTCAACTGCTGTTCCACGGCCCTGGGGCTTAACGGCTGATGCGACTGAATTTTGTTGGGGAAGAATCGCTGGTCTTCGACAACGATTTGTCGCAGTGCCTCCCTGTTGATTCCCTCCTGTTGAGCATCTCGTCTGATCGGTTTTCTGGGGACACAGCGCGTGTCTTCTAGATGTTTTCAGGCGTTTTCACCCTTTTTGGATGAGCGACCACATCATGAACACTGCCCGTTCTCTCAAACTTGCCACTCAAATTCTTGATAGTTAGGGCACTTGGACCGGTTGTCTTCACCTTGAACTTGGTCGCCAACTTCCTTTGAGCCGCAGTTGGGCTGTTATCGCTCGTATAGTAGGCCTTCACAAGCCTACACGATCAGGCATGCTGCATCGCGACATTTTCACGTGCAAATGGCCGACAAAAACAAGGCACGCGCGCATGCGCATACCAATTCCCATCATGCCCCGCTACCGAATGTGCAGTTGTAACGTCCTAACGCAAACCTTTCAGAAGTTATGACGATTTTATTTCATATAGTTCAATAACTGTGACCCTGTAGGTCACTAACGTTTCACAGTAGCAGACCATCAATGTTTCATTCTTTTCCAGACAATCAGTTAGGATGCTACAGTAACACGAATGCCGCCATCACATTTCCCGTCGATAAAATGAATTCCATTGCATTGTGGTGGGCGTTTGCAATCACCGACCTATTTTTGGCCTGCAGTTTTCTCTCTGGGATATATAGTATAACTGACTCACTAATCCGAATTGTCGTTATGTGAGTCTACGTTCCGCGATAACCTGAACATTGTCAGTGTATTCATAGGAAAGTTCAGTCGAGCATACTAAACATGCCACAGCTACAGTTTTAAGCCCAGTTATCCCGCGCTAACGACTGCTGGTTTTGGACACAACTATATCGTACGTAAGTTGCACAAGCATATCGAGTAAGATCTCCAGTTTTAAATTCTTTTATCCAGTAATAACATTCTTTAGTGCTGATAGAATGTTTCTGGGACTAGTACCAAATCAGTCTGTACATAGGTCGCAGTTCACTTTTTACTTATTAAAGTATTTGATCATTTCACGAAAACGGTATATATGTCCATTCTTTCGAAAATTGCGTTTCACAACGACACTGTACATTGTTTCTGTTCGGATCTTTCAACAAAGCCTTTACAGTGACGACGTTTACAACTACAGTCACGGCAATCAAATTTTTTACATCATAGAAACTTACCACGCTCACCTATATATCAACACAGTACCGATTATCTACAATTTTTAATAACTGTTGCGTATTCTTGTGACTTTTGGGTGAGATGTATCCCAATGTTGTAACAAAAAAGCCTAACCATTCATCATTGTTTTAAAAGTAACATGTGATTATTTTTTAAATATGTATTTTTAACTGATTTATTTGAATAGATTTTAATGAATAACAATATGAAGTTGAAATTTTGGTAGCAATGGTGTTAGTTGTTAGTAACTGCTATGAAAAGTCCATTGGATCTTCGTGTTCTTGCATGGATGGTGCCAAAATTTATAAACATCTAGAATCAATAAGTTGCACCCAATGTACAGATTAGTCATAACCTTACCCATTGACGAAGAACGTCTGAGACTGGTAGAAGGCGTGTTGTTATTCCAAACATTTGAAAGATGATCCTCAATTCCGACTACGAATCAGAAAAGACTGAGAGTGAGAGAGGGTCTTCAGTGTCCTTCAAGGAGGTTTTTTACTCTTAGGAATTAAAGAGACCCACGTTTCAAATCTGCGTCAGCGAACATGCTGGAAAAGTGAATGAAGTTAGGCTGTTCATTTTCTTTTTTCAGTGGCCTTGATTTATTTACTTAATGTCTCGGATGATGTCACTAAAGAACAATGTGAGTTCTTTCACGAAGACCTCAAAGTGAATACGAGACGGTGTCAAGACTACTGGAGTCGCAGCATGATGGGAGAGAACAGTTGATCTCTTCACTGAAACGAGAATTTTTTGTTGTAGCCTTCAGTCCGATGTCTCATTTGATCTAGCTCTCCAGTGTTATCTACCCTGCACAAACCTCTTTATGTCTGCATAACAGCTGCGATCTAAGTCTATTTGAGCCTGTGGGAACAATCGCTCGACCAGTGGAGTGTTATGTATGGTTGTGTATGTTGTATTTGAATTTTGTATTTGTATTGAACTGAGGACCTAGAAACGACGGAGAGGCTTCGTCCCGCCGTAGCCCTCAGTGGTTCACAACCCCACAACAGACCACAGCAGGCCACTCACACCACCGCCGCCCTACACCGAACCCAGGGTTGTTGTGCGGTTCGGCCCCCAGTGGACCACCCCCCCCCCCGCCCCCCCCCCTTCCGGGAATGTCTCATTTCAGACGAGTGAACCCCAGTGTTTGCGTGGTAGAGCAGCAATCGCCGACATATTGTAACTGAGGCGGAATAAGGGGAACCAGCCCCCAATTGGCCGAGGCAGATGGAAAACCGCCTTAGAAACCATCCACAGACTGGCCGGCACACCGGACCTCGACACTAATCCGCCGGGCTGATTCGTGCCGGGGACCGGTACGCCTCTCGGGAAGCAGTGCATTAGACCGGACGGCTAGCCGGGCGTGCTGTAATGTATGTTACCTGTGGTACATTTTGTTATCTTTGTTGCACTCGCTTTGTTTTTGTGTACAGATCTGTTTGTTAAGGTAACGTGGGTACACCGCTGTGTCCAGTAAAGTGATTTTGTACGTTAAATGTTGTATTCTTGATTGATGGGGGGTATCAGACTTCCCCACAGGCCTGTTTGCTCTGTCCATAATCTCCCACATTCCCCTCCACTACCTAGTTGACAACACGTTGATGTATCAGGATATGTCCTGTCAACTGTCCATTCTTTTAGTTGAGTTGTCCCATAGTATTTTTTCCTCGTCGATTCGAGTCAGTACATCGTCATTCACTATTCGATCTAGCCATCTAATCATCATATTTCTACTGAAGCGACACAGGTCGATAGCTTGTATTTTCTTTTTGTGTGCGCTGTTAACCGTCCACGTTTCGCTTCCGTATAAGGCTACAGGCTGGACAAATATCTTCACAAAAGACTTCCTACTCGGAACGTATAACTAGTAATTTATTGGGAACAAAGCGATGATAGATACTTTAATGACAAGGGGGAAAGGAAATGTAAGCTAATGGACATCAATATTTAGTTACAATGTAGGGTTAACAGATACGAGTTTTCCTATTTATAATTAAATGAAGTATTGTAAAATTAATATTCTTAAATCCCAGACACAAGCGTTTGGCAAATTTTCTAGTCTATAACGAAGTAAAATTTTGATAAATCTACACAGTCATCTGCTCTCACATGTATTCCATGTAGGTGTAGATGATCTGAATAAACTTATTTTTTTCGATCGCTATATAACGAAGTAGTTGTATACAAGGTTTCAGGTGTCTGAATGTACCAACAGTCTTGCCTCACTGAATACACAGCTTTCCTCCCAGCCAGAGAAACTCAGCAGCTTTGAGCACAGTTAGTACTGGGATAGGTGTTCGCCTGGGTGCCCAGGCTATCGTTGTTCAGTTTGGTTGATTTGGGGGAAGGGCACCAAAGAGGGAAGTTCAAAAATGGCTCTGACCACTATGGGACTTAACATCTGAGGTCATCAGTCCCATAGAACTTAGAACTACTTAAACCTAACTAACCTAAGGACGTCACAAGCATCCATGCCCGAGGCAGGACTCGAACCAGCGACCGTAGCCGTCGCGCGGTTGCAGACTGAAGCGCCTAGAACCGCTCGACCACGTCGGCCGGCAACAGTGAAGTCATCGGTCCCATCGGATTAGGGAAGGATGGGGAAGGAAGTCGGCAGTGCCCTTTCAAAGGAACCATCCCGGCATTTGCCAGAAGTGAATCACGAAAAACTTAAATCAGGATGGCGGGACGCGGGCTTCAACCGTCGTCTTCCCGAAAGCGAGTCCAGTGTGCCCGGCGATTGCTCAGTGACACGGAAGTCGAGGAAGTTGCATCACACTGAAAGGCTCGCGCTACTGCCATATTGGACTATTATTTTCAATGAACTACTATTTTCAGATGATACAGTAGAGAGTCATGCGTTTTGTATCGTGAAGTGCGTTGAGTGGCAATCAGTAAGGATTCATAGAAGAAATCAACCTATCAAGACGCAATTTCAAAGACTTGATAATACGCTGATTGCTGTATTCCCTCATTGGTTACGTGTCAGGGCGTGCTTTGTGATACACATTGGGTTAGTGGTTATCATCTGAGGATGTAGGTTCCATAGGTGAAACCAGTGAATTAACTGCTCCTTTATAGAGCAATCAAAACAAGTATATCTATTGAAAAGTGTATGTCATTGAAAATGAAATCTAGGTCATACAAAAAGTAATAATTTTTTTGTTTATTTATGTAATCGTTCGTTTGGTGCACACCGCCATTAGCTCGTAGTCGGAGTTATGGCTCCACACGTCGAGATCCTTATACTTTGCGCCAGAGGTGGTCCATCGTGATAGCACACCGGCGTGGAGCCAGCGATTTCCCAAACAGCTGCCTCCTGGGCGACAAAAGCGGGACAAAAGGTCAAGTGGCGCGGCGACAGCTGGCGCCAGCTGCCGGGGCGCGGCTTTATTGCGCAGTGTGGCCACACCGCAGCCAGAAATAAACGCGCCCATGCCAAGGGGAACACACAGCCAGCTGGTCGCACAGTTCACAGCTCCACTGGCTCCGAGAGCCTCGCTGGGTCTGCTACCACCTAGCTGTTAACCCAGTTACGGAATGAAAACATCGCGCAAAGGGATTACCGACACCTGTCGGTTTATTAACAGTATGTTGTAAACAAGTTAACACGGGTGGTTTCACTGCTGTATGCGGTGTCGCGCGGGAGCCGCTACTGGCGAGGCCTGCAGTGATCGCCGGTGGCGCACCGACCCGCTCCCCAGACTCCGGCACGTGGCTTGGAGGGCTGAAACGAAATACACTTTAAGGCTAGGCGCAAATTGAGACGCGTACAGCACGTGTGACGTGACACTACAGCGCGACACGCACGTGCCGCACGGGTCGCGCGGGTGCAGCGCATATTGCGACGCGTACACCACACTTCGCACGCGCCGACTGGCGACGCTCTGCGCTGACAGAACCGAAGCGCGCGTAACCTGTTATCTTTCTCAAATGATTTTACAGAAACTATTCACTAAAAATATATGATTTTTGCCTTACTTGTAGCGTTATATGTCAGCTTCGTGGCGAAATGCTCACCACCTCGCTAATGACCGTTCTTATTGTGATGTACACATTTTAGTAAGACACTACGCAAAACTCAAAAAGTTTGCAACGAAAATTAGGGGTCGCTATGATTTTGCGTTTGGTGCGTATTGCACCATATGTTGCTGCGTATGAAATTTAGCTAACATGCTGAATTTTTGTTTAGACTTGGGAGGAGATCTCTATCTGCCTCCGATCTCGAGAAAATGGATCCCATGTAGCGCGCTCACTTCCGATGGCACGCCCGCGAGAATGAAATACTCACATCTCTCATATCTCCTAAACCGCTCGAGACATCGAAACGAAAGTTTGGTGAATGATAACACACATGGAGGAGAGTGATTTGCCAATTCTTAAACACACAGAACTTTCTTATCTATGGTGATGTATCATTACTTATACTTCCATTTTTATTTATTTCACTCCAGTGACTGTAATTTTTAAGAGTTATCGACAGCTAGCGAAACAACAGCTTCCTAGTATGAAACCAAACATGAAATTTCTTCTTTTATGTTACTGCTAACCGACACTATGAGGGTTTTCGTAAGCTATTGAGCTCTGTGATTGCCATTTACTTGTTTGATGAGGCACTCCGTTTCGGAATTCTGTCTCAATAGCTGGTGTGAGATGAGTTTGGCAAATTACACTGTGACAAAGGAAGTACAATTAAACTAGTCACCAAGAGAAATGTGGCCGTTACTCACAAACGGTGATGCTTCTTCGAATGAGACAAGGTTAATAAGTCACACAAAAATAGATTGCCAATTCTGTTGGAATTTTGGTGGAATCCCCGTAACCCATCGTATTTTTAACACTGAGCGACTGGAATGGAAACTTACCAAGGGACTTCATTCCTTCTCTTGATCTGAGCAGTATTAAAATAATGACGAGCGTTGCTTCAGGCGGAAAGATAGGCAAATGACAGATACTGGTTACTTACCTACGGCTTGCCAAATTGAAATGTGTGATCGCGAATAAAATAGTTGTTATTGAGAAAAATCAACAATTGATGTGTCGCACAACACAGTGGTCAGTGTTTTGTCAGCAGCGGAGGATACAGCGCGCGATAGGACTGCACAAGCTTGTGAGTTGGAGTTCGAAAAACATTGTCATGAAAGTAGATCTGCCTTTGTCAGCAGTACATTTCAACAAATTAAATATATCTAATCATAACACTCTTTTAGGATATTCCTACTTTCGTAATAATACCGACCATTTTCTTAATTTGTGTAGCCTGTTGTATAATTAGTTTATTAATGCTGATGATGTGCATGCAACAATTGAAATGCTTTTTCTCGTCACGGCGAACCAATTAAATCATTGTTATTTGTGACTGCTTTTCGACTGTTTCTAGCTTGCAGTGGAAATATGTTGCTCACATGCATGTAGCACAGTGTGTCGTATTACATTATTACATACATATCAGAGTAATCACAGTGAGACTTCTGTACTTCAGATCTTGGACGCTTTTTACCAGGAGCACAAAGGGATCACACCTGTGGCGATTATCCCTTTCTAAATTTTTGTAACAGATCGTACAGATGCGCCAGCATACTAGGCAGCGAGAAGATAACCTTGTTTTAAAATTCAAATGGCTCTGAGCACCATGGGACTTAAAATCTGTGGCATCAGTCCCCTAGAACTTAGAGCTACTTAAACCTAACTAACCTAAGGACATCACACACATCCATGCCCGAGGCAGGTTTCGAACCTGCGACCGTAGCGGTCCCAAACTGAAGCGCCTAGAACCGCACGGCCACACCGGGCGGCTAACCTTGTTTTAGTTTCCTGCCTTGATTCTTAATCACGTGATTTTATAATATTCCTTGCTTCCTTATTCACTACCCTCTGTCCCTCCTTGCGATCTGAAAACATTGCGGAGGCATATGATACAATTCCAGCAGCCAATGGCCTATCAGTTACTGAAGTATCCATTTTTCCTGACAGAAGAAAAACAAAACAATACAAAACTATACAGATATAAATAACAGAAAAGTATAATGTACTGACGAAGAAACCTGGAGCGCTTAAATGACGAAAAACGTTTCCGCTGGAGGAATATTACAGAAAGCCAGTTACGCCCAACGCCCATCCATTATAAGCTTCTCACGTTGACGATACGGAAGGCTACTTCTCGCGCTTCGAACTTTGAATGGCATGTCTATCAGCACTATAAGGTGATTGGCCTCCTGGCGGTCATACAACCACACATCTAGACCATGTATAAACGAAGGTTTCCGCGGCTAATATCACATTCAGTAAAATTGTCAGTATATAAAACTACCAACGTTTCGATTCCTGTTGCAAGCGACCTCTTCAGGGTGTTTCTGTTTACACCTGAAGAGGGTCGCTTCCAACAGGGACCGAAACGTCGGTAGTTTTATATATTGACAACGTGGTCACAAACCCAGAAAATTTTTATTGAATCTCGACCATGATTCACCTTGGTGAAGCTTCGTAGACGTCAGGTGACTTCTACCATTCGCATGACGCTGGTGTTACCCTGCGTTCCTATATAGGTTGAAGATTATGACGTCTCGACACTGCAATATGGACACAACGGCAGTAGCAGGTACACGGCTGCACCATCAGACTTGTGTAAGGAACTGGTTGCGGGAGGTTACCCCCTCCCCACCTGTGTTCCTGTTTTACTCCAACATTTTCATAAATATAAATTGCTCACAAACTATTTGAAAGCCACCGGCGTCCAGATTTAATTTAAAATTTGCCGAGATCTTCATTTACAAATGGCATCAGCTCGGTTCGTAATCGGCTGTGTAATTTTGTGTTCTAATGTACGTACAGACCCCTAGTAGTAATTCAGTTTTCATTTCTCTTTGTTGTGCATTTTATTTCACTGTCCTCGCACAACTGTACATACCGTTGAGTGTACTGTGTTTACCATTTTGAGTTTTTCTCTTATTTTATGTGTGTCTATACGTATGCTACACTTCTCAAATTGTTGTACGGAGTTTTCATAGTTTTGTGGGCTCAAATGGCTCTGAGCACTATGCGACTTAACTTCTGAGGTCAAACTCAGAACTAATTAAACCTAACTAACCTAAGGACATCACACACATCCATGCCCGAGGCAGGATTCGAACCTGCGACCGGAGCGGTCTCTCGGTTCCAGACTGTAGCGCCTAGAACCGCACGGCCACTCCGGCCGGCCGTTGTTTTGTTCTTCAGCTATTGTTGTACATATTGTATGATGTGCGGTGTTTGCCCTTTGATGTTTTGTCTTTCACTATAAGAGCATCTGCAACTTTGTCATAATGTTAGTGTATTGTGCTGTTTATATTTCTGCTGGAGTGTCATTATCATCATTGCCACCGGTTCTCTGGTGTTTGTCTAACTCCGCCTCTATTTACTTTAAGAGTATGTTTGTATGCAAACTTTTTAAATTTTGCACTATTCTGCTTTTTTGCGATTAGGTTTCTTTGGCACATTATAACCGTTATTAGCTGTATGGTCCTTCAAATCCAAAGCCAAAATAAAAGAATAAAAGAAAAATGCTAAACGGGCTCTGCTTTGGCAGGAAGTACGAGAATATCGGTTCTCCTGTAATCCTTCAGACTGATATGCTACTGGCGTCTGTTCTCACAAGTGACTACAAACTAATAGTAATAACCTGCAAAGTTGCTGAGCCTACGCGAGATAATAGAGTGTGTGATATAGAGATATAGAGGTCGTGTTGCCACACCAAAGTTCGCAAAGTGAATCGATACCACAGACATCAACGATGGCTCACTGTAGTCTGCAACGACGTATGTGTAGCGCTCCTGACGACCACGCCTTCCCTCACACTGGGGTCAACATAGGGTCCAGGCAGCGAAATCTCTGCCCAGTTCGAGACCTCAGCGATAGCAATCAACATCGCGTAGCGGAGTGTTAGCGAAGTTTCAGAAGGACCTACTGCAGAATTACCATTATTCCTGCCTCTTTCTTACTTGTAGATAATTCGAGAGACTACATTTTGCTGTGTATCGAATCTGCTAAGTAGTCATTGCCTGACTCTGGTGACTGCTTTGTTACTGATACGCTCGCTGCGTTCCATGACTCTATGCTTGGCAATTAATCACTAAAGAGACAGTCCAGATTGTTTAATTGGTTATTACATTTAACGATTATTCAATGAATATATTCCACAAAAGAAGAAGGGGGGGGGGGGGGTCACAAGCATCCGAAGAACCCAGCTAACCCACAGCTTCTGCGGCACTATCAAACACAATATGCTCCTACATGTGATCATTACTTTCATTAATTTCTGATTTCACATTACTATATAAAGAAGGCTCATTTCAGGATTACATTTACTGTGTACAAACAAGGGGTGGAACTACTATTCTATACGCGTAAGGTTTTCGTCTATCACTTTTGTTGGGCCACACGGCCTCACTATCAATTCTGCACAAAATCACATTCATTAAGTTACAAGAACATGACGCTCGCTCCCTCCAGTCTAAATGGTCGCCTAGTTAAGTGACATGCCCAGGATGAGGAGGAGTGTTACGTTGTTACGCTTCTCCTACGACTCTCTCATACCCATGCCTGGACTGAGTAACAACTACTATTTTAACATAATCTATCCAAAACGAATTTTGGGGTGCCTCCCTGATTTTGTCGGAACCACATAGGAAACTAGGACTCGATCTTATAGTAGGGGGTTGAGTGGTACGCAGACGGACACAAATACGCACAATTAATACACAAAAGTGAAATACATCCTATTAAATCCGTCACACAAACACTCGCAAAACCTACACTGAATTTCAAATAGAGAGACGGTATGCTATGATCAACAAACTATAACGTTTCACTAACATCTGGTCATTAAAAAGAAAAAGAAAAAAAAATGGCTCTGAGCACTATGGGACTCAACTGCTGAGGTCATTAGTCCCCTAGAACTTAGAACTAGTTAAACCTAACTAACCTAAGGACATCACAAACATCCATGCCCGAGGCAGGATTCGAACCTGCGACCGTAGCGGTCTTGCGGTTCCAGACTGCAGCGCCTTTAACCGGCCGGCAGAAAAGGAAAGTTCTTGGATTTTATATTATAGTATCACAAGCAAAATCTAACTGAATTTAATTTACGAACAACCGGAACTGTGCGTGTATTGTGTCTAATCTATATGTAAATACGAAATAAATAACTGTAACTCTAATTTACATTTTTATGCAGTTTCCAGACATGTGTATTTACCTTCGTGGCCGACTCAGTTGTGAACTGGAAAGGAAATACACTCCTGGAAATGGAAAAATGAACACATTGACACCGGTGTGTCAGACCCACCATACTTGCTCCGGACACTGCGAGAGGGCTGTACAAGCAATGATCACACGCACGGCACAGCGGACACACCAGGAACCGCGGTGTTGGCCGTCGAATGGCGCTAGCTGCGCAGCATTTGTGCACCGCCGCCGTCAGTGTCAGCCAGTTTGCCGTGGCATACGGAGCTCCATCGCAGTCTTTAACACTGGTAGCATGCCGCGACAGCGTGGACGTGAACCGTATGTGCAGTTGACGGACTTTGAGCGAGGGCGTATAGTGGGCATGAGGGAGGCCGGGTGGACGTACCGCCGAATTGCTCAACACGTGGGGCGTGAGGTCTCCACAGTACATCGACGTTGTCGCCAGTGGTCGGCGGAAGGTGCACGTGCCCGTCGACCTGGGACCGGACCGCAGCGACGCACGGATGCACGCCAAGACCGTAGGATCCTACGAAGTGCCGTAGGGGACCGCACCGCCACTTCCCAGCAAATTAGGGACACTGTTGCTCCTGGGGTATCGGCGAGGACCATTCGCAACCGTCTCCATGAAGCTGGGCTACGGTCCCGCACACCGTTAGGCCGTCTTCCGCTCACGCCCCAACATCGTGCAGCCCGCCTCCAGTGGTGTCGCGACAGGCGTGAATGGAGGGACGAATGGAGACGTGTCGTCTTCAGCGATGAGAGTCGCTTCTGCCTTGGTGCCAATGATGGTCGTATGTGTGTTTGGCGCCGTGCAGGTGAGCGCCACAATCAGGACTGCATACGACCGAGGCACACAGGGCCAACACCCGGCATCATGGTGTGGGGAGCGATCTCCTACACTGGCCGTACACCACTGGTGATCGTCGAGGGGACACTGAATAGTGCACGGTACATCCAAACTGTCATCGAACCCATCGTTCTACCATTCCTAGACCGGCAAGGGAACTTGCTGTTCCAACAGGACAATGCACGTCCGCATGTATCCCGTGCCACCCAACGTGCTCTAGAAGGTGTAAGTCAACTACCCTGGCTAGCAAGATCTCCGGATCTGTCCCCCATTGAGCATGTTTGGGACTGGATGAAGCGTCGTCTCACGCGGTCTGCACGTCCAGCACGAACGCTGGTCCAACTGAGGCGCCAGGTGGAAATGGCATGGCAAGCCGTTCCACAGGACTACATCCAGCATCTCTACGATCGTCTCCATGGGAGAATAGCAGCCTGCATTGCTGCGAAAGGTGGATATACACTGTACTAGTGCCGACATTGTGCATGCTCTGTTGCCTGTGTCTATGTGCCTGTGGTTCTGTCAGTGTGATCATGTGATGTATCTGACCCCAGGAATGTGTCAATAAAGTTTCCCCTTCCTGGGACAATGAATTCACGGTGTTCTTATTTCAATTTCCAGGAGTGTATGTATCTGGGCCAGGATGGGTGGCGGCGGTGTGTGAGGTTCTTGGGGTGAGCACGTGATCAACGCAGTCCAGTTAGTTTACATAACTGTAGTCATACCACGATACACACATTCACTCTATCGGTAACGCTCCCTGACTCTGCGACTAACAAGTCTAGCGCGACACGGAACATCCGGCAATTGATGAACCGATGACAGCACGACGCCTGGCGGCCAGAAAAGATACGATGTTATCCCACATGGCCATTTATACTCGCAGCCGACGACTCACCCTTGCGAACACAGCGGAGACGGGACAGTGTGATGTAATATGAAAACTGAAAATAAAGAATACAGTTTTCAAACTTATCAAGTCATCTTTTATTTCTTTTTCCTTCATACTGGATCAAACACTACATAATGTCGTAGTAATTTTACTTTACGTTAAATTCGTGGCACGTATTATTGATACAGAGTTGTTATAATTTTTTAATACAGAATTTTTTATTTAGGCCTGAATAAGTTTACAAATTTATTGTGGGATCGCCTGTTGAAGAGTCCCCAGGTCTGGATGGACTTACCAAGGAATTTTACGTGCGCTTTTGGCCGCTGTTGAGTGCAATCTTTACGTCCCTTTTGATTGAAGAGTTACAGATGAGAGTAGTGCCGACCTCGTTCAAAGTGGAAAAAATTGTTTTAATCCCGAAACGACCTTTACCGTCCCCCACTGATAGCTTTCGCCCAATTACTTTGTAAAACTTTGATTATATAACTGTGGCGTGGTTAGTTAATTGTAGGACGTCGGCTCTGATGGAGACGATTGTTCAAAAACGTCCAAGCTGTGTAACTGGTCGTACCATTCTTACCCCTATAGTTGTGTGTCGTGACGTGGTTTCGGTCGCTGCTGTAATGTCCGGCCTTGTGCCCTTACTTTTCGTACGTATACACTATTAAAATGGTCCCTATACTTATATTTCTTTTAAAAAGATGAGAATGACTGAAATGAAAAAAAAATGTTACTCCTCCATCAACTTTAAAATTTTTTAACTTAACACATTTTTGTGAATATATTACGTGGTTACAAAGAACTTTAGGTGATGGTTTGAAACAATATTTTTTTTCAAAACTCCACAATCAAATACTATGAAAAAACATTTTTAGCAAATAGGGTCTACTCACCGAATCCAGCATCCCAAGATATGTTACAAAACAAATTTTCGGTCCCCTGAGATTTTTTTGCGACCGGATTGAAATTTCGCTGGTAGCTCCCCTCTAAAAATGGCTCTGAGCGCTATGGGACTAAACATCTCAGGTCATCAGTCCCCTAGAACTTAGAACTACTTAAACCTAACTAACCTAAGGACATCACACACATCAATGCCCGAGGCAGGATTCGAACCTGCGACCGTAGCAGTCGCGCGGTTCCGGACTACAGCGCCTAGAACCGCATGGCCACCGCGGCCGGCTAGCTCCCCTCAAGAGACCCTAAAAAGGATTGTTTTCATATCTGTGGCTATTAACTGGAATGTAAGTTTTCTATGGTTTCACTTCAGGCGTAGGCTAGTATGGTTCCTTAATCAAATACAAGATTGATCTCTCCCTCCCTTTTTTGCCTCTCCACATGTCTATTATTGTGCTGTTGACAAGCCGAATAACCTCCACCTCTTACGTGGCAATCATTGCCAGATGAAATATCGTCAATGCTACTCAAAATTTATGCAGATTTCAGATAATTATCGTGTACATAAAGTTTTCTGTCACCCCACTACTGATTTTCTTACCATAACGTCGGTCATTCAGAAATTCCGAGAAAGAACAACTTTGAGAAATTGCGTTAGTGAACTCAGGCAGAGTTATTCACTCTCCGTTTTTCCAACTTCTTAAAAACTTTGGAATGAAGTGGGCAGCCGGCCGCTGTGGACAAGCGGTTCTAGGTGCTTCAGTCCGGAACCGCGCTGCTGCTACGGTCGCAGGTTCGAATCCTGCCTCGTGCATGGATGTGTGTGAGGACCTTAGGTTAGTTAGGTTTATGTAGTTCTAAGTCTAGGGGACTCTTGACCTCAGATGTTAACTCCCATTGTGCTTAGAGGCACTTGAACCATTTGAAGTGGGCAGAGGTATATCTTCAACACTGCTATGTGACGAGGGAAACATTCCACCAGCGCTAGCAGACTATCGATCACAATGGCTAGTAAAACGTATATGAGGGCGTGGTAAAAAGTTATGCTTCATAGTTTTTTATGTGAAAACTCTTAAAACATTTTAAATGAAACAGGATTTATTAACGTTCTACGTGTTTATTCTTCATGTCTACGTATTAATTTCTCAACATAGTCAAGAACATATTTCTCCCAACGAGAAATGTGGCGAAAAACACATTTCTCCGAACGAGATGCCAGTTTATTGGTACAGTCAGTGTGGAATGTTTGACTGTTGACGAAACCACAACCTTACCTCTGTAAGAACCGCTTCATCACTATGGATTTAGAGTCCTCGAACGAGTTCTGTTAGTTCTGGAAGAAAATGAAAATCGGATGGGACCAAGACGGGACTGTGTGGGGGATGATCGATGACACTGAACCCAAGGCGTCGGGTTGTTGCAGATGTCGCAGCGCTCGTGACTGGCCTTGTATTGTCATGGTGAAAGAGATGCTGCTCCACGAGTGTGGACGAACTGTTCGAATTCCAAACTCGATTAGAACAAACAGTCTGTCACGCACCCAAGCACCTTACACACCGCCTCGTTGCACGCTACAATTTGTAGAAATGAAGAACAAAAAAGCTTTAAGAGATTTTACAAAAATGGTTCAAATGGCTCTGAGCACTATGGAACTTAACATCTATTGTCATCAGTCCCCTAGACTTAGAACTACTTAAACCTAACTACCCTAAGGACATCACGAGGCAGAGAAAATCCCTGACCCCGCCGGGAATCGAACCCGGGAACCCCGGCCGCGGGAAGCGAGAACGCTACCGCACGACCACGAGCTGCGGACGAGATTTTACACAAAAAATTCGGAGGAATTACTTTTCAGCACGATCTCGTATATTATGAACGTTACCTTTGAAAATGTTCTTAGTGTGTGTTCTTATCCTGTTCCATATTTCATAAATACAAAGATACAGTAAAATAAACAAACAAGTAAACAAGTATGTGAAAGTATGGGGTCTGCTCTTTCGCACACCACGCGGAACCTGCGATTCATTGTATATAAATTGAAGGGCCGGCCACGGTGGCCGAGCGGTTCTAGGTGCTTAGGTCCGGAAACGCGCGACTGCTGCGGTCGCAGGTTCGAATCCTGCCTCGTGCATGGATGTGTGTGCTGTCCTTAGGTTGGTTAGGTTTAAGTAGTTCTAAGTTCTAGGGGACTGATGACCTCAGATGTTAAGTCCCATAGTGCTCAGAGCCATTTGAACCATTTTTAAATTGAGGGTGGAGGTGGGGGAGAAAGGAAAGGAAAGAGATTACTGATGTCAACAGCGTCGCCTGTGTAAAGTATCCTCTTAAGTGTTGTTCTGTATGCTAAGTGAGTCGTAGCACCTCTGCTCCGTCTTACTGTCTGTGTTCGTCTAATTGCAGCGGCGTCGGCCGTTCCTCTGTAGCTACCATGGTTTCCTCGTGTATTCCAGGAGAAGGTACTGTCAGCTTTGCTTTCGATAAAACACCGCGATACGTGTAGCCTGGGTCTTTAGTATTCCACGATTCGCTTGTCGATACAATACATGTGAACTCTGAACCGCCTATTTTGACGCAGAGGAGAACGTTTTTTACCTGAATCTTATGTATCCCATTCACGTCGAAAGATCACTGCCGCGACATGGTTCTCAAGTCCCGTTCAAGCATCACGATAATTCCGTTAGTATGCTTAAGTTGACTATACCGATGTTCGAGTGTTCACCTTTCCGCCGGAGGTAGATGACGGCTTCCTAAAGGACAGTGACTCTTTACGGTAACGTGTAAAACGTCCGTCGTGAACGTTGGTCTACTCAACACGGAACACAGTGTTATAATGGAATTCGTTCCGCGGAAATGCGTATCAAACGCAATATTCCATCACATTTACAAGTGTGTGGTTACCGCATTGGCGGCACCTATAGTGGTAAAGAGAGAACCTCCTTCCTGTGTAATGCAAGTGGACAAGTTAGATCTAATTGCCCGCGGAGGGCTTTTGTATTAAAGCCGTCATAAGTGCAGGGTCTGAAATTGACGGTTGCTGATCTTGTTGCTGCCACTCCCGACGTGGGACCTACTACTGCTTCGGATCATAATGAGCAAATAGTCAGTTCTGATAATCGTGTAAATGAATTTTGGCCTTCACCTCCGCGACATGGTCAGAATCGTATTGCCCACAGGACGGAACCTGCAACAGTGACAAACGACCCAGCTCGCACTCACGATGTTGAGACTGAGGATTTGGCTGTACCTTCTTCGGCCCCAACCTCGTCCGCATCGCTTGTGTCCACTGCTCTTCCCGATTCTCCGATACCTCCCGTCCGTGGTACGGTGAGTGGCGAAGCAATCTCCAGCATCCCTCCTGCTCGCGAAGTGGCTGCTTCTGAGCTGCCTGTATGTGGAGAGGGAGCGTGTCGTTCCCTTCGTCTTTGTGTCCCCCGTTACATTCTGAGATGTGGGAATGTCCGCCTGCTCCTTCGTCTTCAGCCGCTGACGGTTTCCAGAAATTTCCGCCGACAGAAACTCTCCAGGAGAATACAATTAGCGACAAAGCATCACCTGTTGTATTGGTGGTTCCACAGAATGCTCCCGCCTTAGTGACTGGACCCGCAGTACATGTCCCTTGTTCTGAGCGACAGGAATCAGTGGCTATGACCCCTACCACACCTCCTTCAGCAGAGGCCACCATGCCACGTGGCTGACCCGACCGTGTGGCGGCACGTAAGAAAGCTAAGAAAAAAGGTTCCGATGACGGGAGTTCTGGTCCCTCGATGACTGATTCGTCTGTGGACCCCGAAATGGACCTTGACTCTCAGCTGTGTACGTAACTGTGCTCGGTACGTTCCGTACATCCCTGCATAGCTGTGGTCAATGGGCCAAGCCTGCACGTTCCTTTCCTTAAATGTAATCGTGTGTAATCAGAATTACGACTGGTTTCACAGCGTCTGTAGAATTATGATTCATGTGCGGACGTTGTGTTCTTACAACGGACGTTATCTAGGCATTTATCCTTACCTGTCTTTCGTATGATCCTTAATACACCACCTGAATATCCTACGGGAACCGGCTTATTCTTTGGCAAAGGCATTCCCGTTGCTGAGGTGGAAATGTTGGATTCTGGTAGGAGCATAGATTGTCAACTTTTTAGTCTTACCTCGATTCTTTTACATTCCCCGTCTGTCACTGGTCGCTCAGTGGATCGTTCGCGCTTTTATCAACAGGAAATTGTTTATCTGTAGTGTAAGAGTCATCCGGATATTGTGTTGGATAGTGTTTCTAACTGTGTGATGTGTCCTGCAGACCAATCTCCAAATTTTAATCTCTCTCGTGAATTACATGAATTGGTCTGCTCGTTGCACCTGAAAGACATCTGGATAAATAAATACCCAACGTTAGTTAAATTTACCCAATATTTTCAACATTTCGCGCTCCCTCCAGCGACTGTATAAATATTAATTTTAATTTTAAAAATCAACATCCTCAGTTGCACAGATTACCTTTTTTGGACCTAGTCATAATAATGGCGATGTTGGCATTATATTATCCTTCCCACTCCTAAGTTCTTTAAGGCGACTAAACTTCGTGCTTAAGCACAAAATTTTCCTAGACAGGCCACACGTTGTAAGCACGTGATGCCTTTCTCATATCATGACCAACGAAAACTTCATAAATGTTAAGACAGTCGATCTAAGTACGTTCTGCACAGGATAACATATACGCCCTTTCCCTCAGCTGTACCTCTCTTTTATTTCACTTTACTATTGAATTCAAGGTCAGGAGTTAAGTTCACGTCTTGTCCCAACAAGTAACTGTCATACAGTTTATGCGCAGGCGCAAGGTATGTGTCCGCCTAGGCGGGCCTCATGACGGTAAGGTCAGTTCCAGTACAGCACTCGTGGCTGCCGCATCGCGGTCGCGAAGTGGGGCAGAGGTAGTTTCAGATAAGTTTTTACAGTCTGACGAAAATTCATGGATTTGTAGTCTTAGCTTGACGATGTCCACTATGGACAAACGGTAGTTACTTTTATTCTAAAGAAGGTTGGGTTATCCCGACTGAAACCTAAGTAAATCTAGGTAATCTGTGCAACTGAGGCTGTTGAGTTTTAAAATTAAAATTAAATTTACCCACTTTACTGCGACTTACAGTAGCAGATTAGATAGGTTTTACTTATCAGACTGCCTGCGCGATAGTACGTCTTAATGTTGAAATCATCCCAGCTTCCTTTACGGATCATTAAGCTGTGATTACAACTCAATCTTGAATGGCAACGGGCCAAATTGTTTCGCACTCCGTGGATGTTAAACGTCGCTCACCTAGCTGACCCCTCTCTTGATGAAGCGATGCGCGCCGTGTGGGAGTGTACCGTATTGTCCACTGGGAAGTACTCTTCCATCATTGACTGGTGGACACAGCTGGCAAAACCGAGGCTCGGGCAAGCTTTTTTGTTCTGCCAAGGGCGAGACTTTCGGAGAATTTACAAATATTACTATTTCGTTCAAATGGTTCAAATGGCTCTAAGTACTATGGAACTTAACATCTGAGGTCATCAGTCCCCTAGACTTAGGGCTCTTCAAACCTAACTAACCTAAGGACATCACACACATCCATGCCCGAGGCAGGATTCGAACCTGCGACCGTAGCAGCAGCGCGATTCCGGACTGAAGCGCCTAGAACCGCTCGGCCACAACGGCCGGCTACTATTCCGTCCTGGGTGAATTTATGATGCTGCGGATTGCGCCCCTTTGCGAATTGCGGATGTTAGGCGTGCAAAGGCAAACTGTTAACCTTGAAAAGGTAACAAATGGAAGGTTTGAAGATGCGATCCAAGCACGTTCATTGGTGACGAACTGACTTCCTTATATCATTTGTGTTCTGGCGTAACCTCAAGCGCCGGAACGAAGACGAGGAACGCAAGATCAGAGAAGGCGGTGAAACAACATCGGCCTAATGTGCACTGATTAGGACCGCGCCATGACAGGAGCGACACCTGTAAGAAGTGAATATAAGCGCCACTCCTGTCACACTCGGCCACACATTAGCGGACAGTATTCGCAGAGTATTAGTACGGCCTAGCAGAGAGTGCTACGAGAACAGTTAGTAGTGATCCACAAACTGTGTGACTGACTTGCCTGAACACTGCGTATATCACGGGACTCTGATTTATATTGCCTGTCGCCCATTGCTTCCGACACTTAATCTAAATCCAAAGTTAAGTGTTGTCAATCTGCTTTATTGGAATAAAACTGCTAATGTTATTTGCTTGTATTGTAGTGTAGCATTCCAAGAACGCAGCATCCCTGAGGCATCCTACACGTGACGAGTGGGCCGGACCCCACAATTTGTTTCGGCAGCAGACCCGTCGTCGGCGCTCCTGTATCCATTCTCTCACGACAGATAATGGACGTACCGTAATAGCGCAAGCTGATACACTGCGTGTCCTACACCAATACTATGTAGACATCTGCGGCGTGGATGACTCCACTGATACCTTGTACGACTCACTAGTCAGCACCTTAGATACGACAATTACACCAGAACATAATGAAACGCTCTTAGCTGCCTTTCAGACTGAGGAAGCTCACAAAATTTATTGTAGGATCGCCTTCTCAAAAGTCCCCAGATCTGGACGGACTTACCAAGGAATTTTACGTGCGCTTTTGGCCGCTGTTGGGTGCCATCTTTGCGTCCCTTTTGAGTGAAGACTTACAGATGAGATTAGTGCCGACCTCGTTCAAAGTGGGAAAAATTGTTTTAATACCAAAACGCCCTTTACCGGCTGCTCCTGATAGGTTTCGCCCGATTACTTTGTTAAACTTTGATTATAAGACTGTGGCGAGGTAAGTTAATAGTAGGACGTCTGCTCTGATGGAGACGATTGTTGAAAAACATCAAAGCTGCGTAACTGGTCGTACCATTCTTACCCCTATAGTCGAATGTCGTGACGTGGTTTCGATCGCTGCTGTAATGTCAGTCCCTTGTCCCCGTACTTTTATAGACATTTTGCATTTGACCGAGCAATCACGACTTTTTGCTTGGGTTTCTGGAGACATGTGGCTTTACTGTTTACACATAGCGAGGGCTATCAAATTTGCTTACGGGTATTTCAGCTCCTGTGGTTGTTAATTATCAACCGAGGCCACCAATAAATATCCGTCGGGGAGTGCCTCAAGGAAGGCCGCTGTCAATGACTTCGTTTATGTTGACTCTGGAGCCCCTACGCCGGGTGCTGGAAACCCAGCTGAATGGTTGGACGCTTTGTGATGGCTCTACTCCGCAACCCTGCGAGATACCACGACTGAAGGCTGTAATCGATGGTTATTGTCGGAGTTCAGGTGCACTTCTTAATGAAGGTAAATGCAGGCTTCTTACTTTGCAAGGTTTCCGTGACGCGGTTGTTCCACGGGCTACTGCAGTGGATCGGCATACGTCTCTTGGTATCGTTATTGACTGCTGTCCACCCAAAATGACGACGTTCAACTGGAAGTCTGTTACGGACAAAATTCAGCGAGCGATACTAGAACATGAAAGGCGTTCTCTTACTCTGCTCGAGAAAGCCCAAATACTAGATACATATATCCTACATAAAGTTTTTTACGTGGCCCACGTTTATCCCCTTCTATCTATGGCGGCGAAGAAATTTCTACAGTTGTCTGGTCATTTCTTATGGAAACGACGTATCTTCCGCTTATGGTATGAGGTGGTCACGAAGCCTAGTCCCTTTGAGGGTTGGGACTAGATTATATACGAAGGAAGACGCAGATGCTGTAAGTGCAATGTACTGTTTTGACGATGACTCAAGAAAAACATTCACGTCTCATTTATTTGTGTCCGTCCTGCTAGTCTTGAACCCCCAAAAGATGTTGGTTGTATAAATTATATGTTAAAACAAATTCGCGACTTCTATCTTGTGGTGCGCCATTTATCGGCTGACATTTTATGGAGACCCGTCCTCACTACGAAATTCCAAAAGATTCGTTGGGTAGGAGTCCCTCGTCCGAATCTCGTTGAAAGTGAATCGCTGCAAACAACCTGGACGACAGTTAATATCAGTCTTTCGATTTCGCCGATGCGCGTAGCGTCCTCGCGGTATAACGTATTAAATAACGTGATTCTAATGAAGGAGCGACTTTTCCGTACTGAGTTTAGCGACACGGATTTATGTAGTCGTTGTACGACAACAGATAAGATACGACGCCGTTTTACTTGTGGAGGTCGTATGGCAATCTGATCTTTGATTAGGACAGAGTTGGCCTTCCGTACTTGATCGTCTGAGACTGTATACACTACTGACATCATATTGCGCCCAGATTATTCCTTCTTTCCACGGCCGAAAACCCATACCGTTATGTGGTTGCTGGGACACTTCGTTCATTATGTAGTAGAAGGCGGGGGGGGGGGGGGGGGGGAGATCACTTGCCCTTCAGGCAGCAGGCAGTACGTGATCACTGCCTATTGGACACGCCTGCGAATGCCTCGATATCGACATCTCTTCGCCAACATGTCTAATCTTGTTTTTCGCCGGCCAGGTGTTGGTTAATTTCATTTTCCTGTTGATAGATGTTTTCTTTGATATGTATGTACCCATCTGTTTTGCTTCGGCTGGTTCTCCTCTAGTTTCCTGCTCGTTTTGTTTCGTGTTTTACTTCCGTATCGCTCCAGTTCTAGTCTATAATGTATATAAATGAAGTATATATGCACACAAGCGTATATAACCCTTGCAATTGGAATTTGTTTCTAGACGGAAGGCTTAGTTTGCGATTCAGAATACAATTTGATTTCGTTGTCCTCCTGCTTTTAAATTCTATACATAAAATAAAAAAATAAATTTAAGAAATACAATATAAATAAAAATTATTGATGCATAGCATGAGGACTGGATGGTGGTTTGTCGGGTACGTTCTCGATTCTTTTTCCTTTCTCTTTTTATTTATATTTCTACTAGCTTAATTAATTTTTTCTCTCATTTGCAGCTTATATTTCATGATGATTTGACTATGGTCTACTGAAGTTAAAAAATTACGTAATAACAACCAAGTAATTAATGAATCTTTTAGTCCGCAGAAGAGTAGGTTTGACTTGAATCATATTGCCTCAGGCCGGCCAGGGTGGCCGAGCGGTTATAGGCGCTACAGTCTGGAACCGCGCGACCGCTCCAGTCGCAGGTTCGAATCCTGCCGCGGGCATGGATGTGTGTGTGATGTCCTTAGGTTAGTTAGGTTTAAGTAGTTCTAAGTTCTAGGGGACTGATGACCTTCGAAGTTAAGTCCCATAGTGCTCAGAGCCATATTGCCTCATTAAAACTGTTTACGAGGTTGTGAAACTCTAGATTCTGAGTATCGTCCGTAAAATCTCTGTTCACATCCGATATGGGACACAAATTTCCGTGTTAGTATTGAAGTAGGTGTGAGTTACAAAAATTCGAGAATTTCAAAGGTGTCAGTAAAGAGAAACGCCGATTTGCTCCTAGCACATACTGGTTTATTTAAATTAATGTGGACGTTCCATCTGTTAACTCATTCTACTTGTGTAATTGATGGCATGTACAGAAACCAGTCATCTGGCGGTTTCTCTATGATCAGCTGATAAGTTCTGCTCACTTTACAGCGGAAACTTATACGCGCTGTTGCTTTGTTTCCCTAGGCACCGAGCAGAATCATATTTTGTGAACTACTTTTAAGAGCAGTACGCCAACTGTGAATCACCTTCGCTATATTAGTACAACTAATTAAGACATGACGGTTATGAGTGAAGTCTTGCGATTCATAATAAAAAGTTTTATATTGTACACAGAAAACCGTAGAACAATATCAATCATTCGAGAAATATTTATGTGTTATTATTGTTTCACTCCTGATCAAGATGGTCACAGAATGAATTATATGATTTTACTGTAATTATTTTCATCAAGAAAACACATAGTCCTCCAAAAACATCCATTACAGATTAAAATATGGAACAATGAATGATATCGCAGAATTTATGCAGTAATTTGGAACAGCTTAATCATATTCAAAATATTTCCTACGAGTCAGGCGCAAAACTACAAATAAAACAAAGTGCATTGTTTTCCAGTTTTTTCTCCGTAGTAGCCGGAACAGCGTCAGACGTAGACATCAGAAGCATTTTAAAAGCAGTTTTTGAAGAACAGCTTTCTCAGTTCCTTTATTCCATAAATGTAATCTCTTGGACTGTTGTTTCTTGTAGGACATTGTGTGATTGTACTTTCAACACGTAGCTGCAGTCTACTGTGCTGACGCTACTTTCTGCAGGAAACCTTAACGTTTTATGAAAACAAAGACAGGAGCATTTGCTTCTTGTAAGTTTAACAGCCGACTCTGAGTAACATCTCCGCCGATGAATTCTGTAAAAGTAAAGTGAGTGATGAAGGTCCTCTTGTCTCTCAGTCTTTTTTCTTTTTGCCTCTTTTCGTGAGAATAAATGGTGTTTCGGTTGGGTGTGCCGTAATGGGTTTCGGCGGTAGGTGAATGTGAAAGCACGATTATACGAACAATAGAATCTGAAAGTCAGAGAAAGCTCGGCCTCCATTGTGTGATGCGATGGAGATCGTGTCTCTAACGTCTTTCATACACAAACTCCAGCATTTCTGAGGAGTGTCTGCAGGTGTACGTGAATGACGTTCGTAAGAAGCTGAGTTGGAGAACACGCGACCTATTCTGGCCTAACTGAGAATTACAGAGCTAGGTGGCGCAGTTGATAGCAGACTGGACTCGCATTCGGCAGGACGACAGTTCAGTTCCCTCTCTGACCATCCACATTTTGGGTTCTCGTGATTTCCCGAAATCACTCCCGGCAAGTGCCGAAATGATTCCTTTGAAAGGACACGGCCGACCTCCTTTCCCATCCCTAACCAACTCGAGTATGTGCTCCATCTCTAATGACCTCGTTGGCAACCGGATGCTTCAATTAAAAGCTTCCTTCCTCCCGTTGAATGAGAACTCGAAAATAAAAGCAGAAGTTGGTTTTTACAATTTTTAAGCGTTAGCTACCAAGTCATTAATCCCATTGCAACGAATATTTAGATCGGTGGTAACATATAGTCTCACAGTAGACGCGGATTCGACACCCATAAACTACACATCGGTCTACAGTAAAGGAAACTTCCCGTCTTAAAGATGTGCCGGGATTAACAAACATGGTGGATTTTAGCAAGAAATGTCTGCGATCACTTTCCCTAACACAGCTGGTGACAGTTTGCTTACGTCACGTCTTCTAAAGATGTCCCTTAGTCGTTGCACCACTCGGATTCTTTTTCCGGTGGTAGCGAGTCTAACACTTGCGTCATAAATAGTGCATAACAATGAGAGAAGAGCGCAGGTTTCAATGCTGAGCATAATAAGAATCGTAAAATGTTAGGATCCCAACTAATTTTGTTTTGATTTGATTAATCGTAAAATTAGTGAAACGATTTCAAGAACCAGTCATCAACATTCATAACAACATTCCGAGTCATTAACCATTAGTTCTCGAGAACCGCAAAAGTCACAAAAATGCTTCACACGATCTTAGAATCAACATGAGGTAGCACAAATAAATTTTTCGAGGCAACGACAAAGAAACTAATTCTGTCTTCATGCGGAGTTCCACTTCACAAACTAGTTACCGTTTTGTCACCTCGAAAAGCGACCTGTGTAATACCTAAACAACTAGCTCCCAATATCATGCCCTTTTATTTTTTCTCGTTATTAAATTATACGAATGTTTTCTTTTCCTTATTAGTAATAAGAAATTTGTACACTGCCGCAGAAGACAGCGAACATAGGCTTTTAAAATTATCTTTGCAACAGAAGAGCAATGTCCGAAGAATATTCAATTTTTTCAACAACTTTTGTTTCAATCTCGCTTCAGAGTACTTATGTTCAAGATCTCACGTAAAAAGGACGAGTAATTTTTAATAGTGTGTCAATAATGTGTGTAGTAAATGCTATATTCGATCTTAAGCAAGACTTTTGCCTGCAATCATAAGAAGAGGTAGTAATTTCTTCCATTCTGCAAGATATCTTTATATATATATATATATATATATATATATATATATATATATATATATATATATATGTGTGTGTGTGTGTGTGTGTGTGCTAATCATCAAGATTTAGTGGATGGACTGTATGATCAGAACCACAGAAAATTAAAGATAATTTAATAATATCAGTGTAACCTAATAGTAACTTCTATTAAATATATATTTGTAATAATCGAACAATTGACTTTTTGTTAAGCACCGAGTTTGCTACAAAATCAGACATTCTAAAAATCTCCATGGACAGATAAAGAAAAATTATCATGTATACATTACTCATTTTTGTGACTTCAGTGGTTTGTACGTTGCACTGTATTTTTCTTACTCTACGAGGAAGACTGTTAATGGTACCAATTTAGTTTCAACAGGAAGCCATGCTTCAATTCCAGTACTGCTAGTTGTAATTATCTCTCATTACGTAAATTTCATACCGATTCATGCTCTTTGTGTTAGTTGTTGGTGTGCCTCCCAGCACGGTTATTTCAACCCGACCAAACAGACTAACACAGACCGTACACTGCCATGAATTAACACTCACATTGCACAAGTACGCAATCCGAGGCAATTTCTCAACAAACTCTTCCGTCTTTACACAAGATCAGATTTCATACACACATTCACGAATTACCTCCTCGGAAACACTGGTCGTGAGGTGTCTTAGCAGTTGGGCGCCTGCCAGCTCAGGACGTACCTGTAATTAGTCCATGTTTTCCAACAATAAACTAAAATTTATGATTAGCATTTCCTGATGAATTGAGTGGTACCGAAATTATTATTAACAAGTTCTCAGTTGAAGTAACGTCATCAGCACGGTTTGAACTCTACACTCATATTTAGACAGTAAATATGAATAACAAGAAATTCGCTACTTGGCGCCCAGCGTTGTAGGTGAAACCTCACTGTCTGTCTCTGTTCTAACAAGAAAGAGTTCTTGCCCGTCCAAATGTTCTCACGCTATGTGACCGACCATCTGGCGCATCCTTCGATGAGTTTGCCATTGATCCTACCAACCCGCTAGCCTCCTGTAACAGAATCTTTCTGTGCAGTGCATTGAAACATAACAATAAAATGTAATAAAACGTGGGCAATGATGTGACATAAACGCCACATCTTCCCCAACATAAATTTTTTTAAAGGTTAAAATTTTGTTTTCAGGCGACTTTCAGCGGCACCGATTTACTTCGACAAATGCAAGGTAGACACTGTGCTATGTTACAATATGGTTATTCACAACCGGTTTCGATCATTGATCGTCACAGTGGAAAAATATTGTGACGACTGGAGATGCCGTAGTTGCTATTTAACCAGAAAAGATGCCATAGCTGAACTGCAAACATCAGAAGAAGATACATCACGCCATAATACCGGCTTAAGCAAGCAGATACTTGTAAGTCAGAAATGGCATCTTTTCTGCTTAAATAGCGATTTTGATGTTTGAAGATGGTCAGTGATCGAAACCGGTTGTGAATAAATATACTGTAAGGTGGCACAGTGCTTGTCTTCTCTTGCCTCCAAGTCTTTAAGGTTACTTGGTTTTGAGAAAATTCGAAAATTTAAAAACTAAGAAATAACTCCAACCCTACTGGGATCGTAACTGCACTGCGACATCAGATTTCCTTACTATATTGTCTTTTCAGTATTTCAAGGTTCCTTTAATTTTTGAGGTGCGCGTCCCTACTGTCGGAATACAACAATGTCGGTATTTATTTTCTGAATTACGTGCTGATATGCCGGTTACTGTTGTTGTTCCCAACCTCTCTCTCTTCTCATCGTACATCTTGGTGGATGAAACATACGTTACATAATACAAACATTAGATACATACAATATTGCAGTCTTTCTGAAAAGTCAAAATCAAAAAATTATGACTTACATGAATGGATAATAGTCTGAACACAACAAATTAAGTATTAATTGCGAAATATTCATCTTCAACTCACACACAACGAGGTCCCAAGTTTGTAAACATAACGTGACCCTCTTAAGACCCGCTGCGCACGCGCCAGCTGTGCGTCATCCATTTATACTGCTCTGTGAAGCGCTGCGGCTACGACCTTGCGCAGATGGTGGCTGGCAATTTGTCGGCCTGCACACATTAGCCACGTCCCCAGAACCGTTATTAAGTGCTCAGATGATTTAACAGCCCATAAGTTGTGAACTCAAATTACTAAACCGTCCCTTATTTTAAACGTTTCATACATACGCAATCTGTGGCCTGTGCCACATCGTAGTAGCAAAACATTAAAATGACTTAACAATAAACACTAAATTAATAGATAAACTTTTAACAATCTAAACAGTTACATTTTGTTATCATCAACAGCTTCTGACGCTACTATGACATAACCAGGAGCCGTCGTTTGAAATGGGTATGCTCTTGTTCCCGAAACCATAAAGCATAGTTTTTCCAAATAACGGATTTCAGAAAATATTTTCTGATACTTTCTCAATAATGTTGGCAATGTTTTATTTTAAACATAACATGTTACTTGACCTGTCTGATCATAAGCTACATCAATAATCTCATTCTTCGACAAAATGAAGTTAAACTTTGTATTGCGGATTTTAAAATGGTTCTTCTGGTTTAGGACGTCACACATTTACGACGTCACAGACAGTATTATCGTTCTCACAAGTCCATTTATTTATATACTCCTCATCCATGTTGCCTGCATTTGTCGCTATTCCGTTACTAATTCGCTATTTCCCTCTGTACAATAATTACAGTCACTTTCCATTACTTCGTCATTGATATTATTCTGTTCACCTGTTTACAGATATTTAGAAGCATTTATCCCCTGTTTGTGCTTTAAACGACTCTGTTCTCATATTTACATTTACTGTACCTATGTCTGTCATTATTTCATTACCTTCACTCTTTCCCATTTCGTCTTATTTGCGGACTTTATTTACATCACAAGTAACCTCTCCTAATAGTTCCTGCTCAGTATCTAATTCACCGGTTTTAGCGTCCAGTCCATCAGTGGAGTGCCTTTCTTAATTCATTACAATATTCTGTCAGCTGATCAATTTGCTTATTAATTTTATGTGATAAATCTCCCCCAGTCTGTTTTATCTCATCATTGATTTCTTTACTGGTTGGTTCCAGATCCCCAAGAAATTGTATTGACATAGCATTTTGTTTCTTGTTTCTAGCATTTGTAGACTTAGAGAAAGCTATTGACAACGTTGACTGGAATACGCTCTTGCAAATTCTGAAGGTGGCAGGGGTAAAATACAGGGAGTGAAAGGCTATTTACAATTTGTACAGAAACCAGATGGCAGTTATAAGAGTCGAGGGACACGAAAGGGAAGCAGCGGTTGGGAAGGGAGCGAGACAAGGTTGTAGCCTCTCCCCGGTGCTATTCAATCTGTATATTGAGCAAGCAGTGAAGGAAACAAAAGAAAAGTTCGGAGTAGGTATTAAAATCCATGGAGAAGAAATAAAAACTTTGAGGTTTGCCGATGACATTGTAATTCTGTCAGAGACAGCAAAGGACTTGGAAGAACAGTTGAACGGAATGGACAGTGTCTTGAAGGGAGGATATAAGATGAACATCAACAAAATCAAAACGATGATAATGGAATGTAGTCGAATTAAGTCGGGCGATGCTGAGGGAACTAGATTAGGAAATGGGACACTTAATGTAGCAAAGGAGTTTTGCTATTTGCGGAGCAAAATAACTGATGATGGTCGAAGTAGAGAGGATATAAAATGTAGACTGGCAATGGCAAGGAAAGCGTTTCTGAAGAAGAGAAATTTGTTAACATCGAGTATTGATTTAAGTGTCAAGAAGCCGTTTCCGAAAGTATTTGTATGGAGTGTAGCCATGTGTGGAAGTGAAACATGGACGAAAAATAGTTTGGACAAGAAGACAATAGAAGCTTTCGAAATGTGGTGCTACAGAAGAATGCTTAAGATTAGATGGGGTGATCACATAACTATTGAATAGAATTGGGGAGAAGAGGAGTTTGTGGCACAACTTGAGTAGAAGAATGGATCGGTTGGTAGGACATGTTCTGAGGCATCAAGGGATCACCAATTTGGTACTGGAGGGCAGCGTGGAGGGTAAAAATCGTAGAGGCGGACCAAGAGATAAATACACTAAGCAGATTCAGAAGGGTGTAGGCTGCAGTAGGTACTGGGAGATGAAGAAGCTTGCACAGGATAGAGTAGCATGGAGAGCTGCATCAAACCAGTCTCAGGACTGAAGACCACAGCAACAACAACATCTTATATATCATGAAGATTCTTTGAGAGCTGCCTCATTTCACGTAACAACATTCTAAAATCAGATTCATTGGGATTACATGTTAATTTAATCACAACTACTTGAAAATCGTGTCGATTCAAATGATTTAAATTAACATTAACCTCTTGTCCTCATTGAGTTCAACTCTGTCATCATCTTCTATAATATCCATATGATTTACACAGTCACCAACATCTTATCCCCCATTTACCTCAACTGTTTCATTATATGTTACATTATGAAATTCACCCAATGGTATTAAAGAAAATATGGTTTAAATGGCTCTGTGCACTCTGGGACTTAACTTCTGAGGTCATCAGTCCCCTAGAACTTAGAACTACTTAAACATAAGTAACCTAAGGACATCACACACATCCATGCCCGAGGCAGGATTCGAACCTGCGACCGTAGCGGCGGCGCGGTTCCAGACTGTAGCGCCGGCGGTAGTAAATTGTTATTGTTATTATTGATTAATTCATTAATACTGCACATGGTACCAGGACCATCTACTTGAGTGATGACCTCATCAACTGTATTGTCATTACCACTATCCATTTTGCATCATAAATATTTCACAAAACACATTGTAAGATGAAATTACCCGAAATTACAACAAAAGTTCCCTTCTTTGATAATACTGTAAGTACAACTTACATTTACTTTCAATGCGAGCATTTTAGCTTAGGCTTTACCATGGCTGATATTGACATTAAATGAAACAACAAGTTTGCTGTTACCAGTCACTGTTTATTTATCTCCACGACGCGTTTCAAAGGTTTAAACCTCCATCATCAGGTGGATTTACATTTGTTAATATGAGATTTGTGTGTGTGTGTGTGTGTGTGTGTGTGTGTGTGTGTGTGTGTGTGTTGTGTTACGATTTTCTGGAGGAAGTTGTGGCACTATCTAGTGGAGATACAAAACACTATTTCAGAACATGGTTTTGGATTTCTTTTGACAAAAAATTAAACGTGGATCTATCGGTAAACACAAAATAAGTAAAATAAAGTACCTCCAGTGGTCACAGATACCTTTCACAGTCGTAACACATCACATGTATTCTATCATATTTTGTAAACAAGTATGGCGTCGGAATCTATTTGGTGCTTGGATCGTATAGCGGCTATACTTGTGATGTGTTACGACTGTGAAAGGTATCTGTGACGACTGGAGGTATTTTATTTTACTTATTTTATGTTTACCATTAGATCTGAAATAGTGTTTTGTTTCTCCACTAGACAGTGCCACAAGTTCCTCCAGAAAATCGTAACACAACACACACACACACACACACACACACACACACACACACACAAATGTCATATTAACAAATGTAAATCCAACTGATGATGGAGGCTTAAACCTTCGAAACGCGTAGTGGAGACAAATAAGCAGTGACTGGTAACAGTAAACTTGTTGTTTCAACTTACATTAATAGCAGCGAAGCCAGGCGCGGCTTCCACGCTGCCACGCTACCCGCGCGCGCATCGAGCTGACAGCCCGGTCCCACCTCCCACCAGTCGCCGGCACCTCGCTGGTCTCCTCGCGTGAAATAACGCTCGTGGGCCGCGATGATCCGCCGATGCCGCTAACTTACACATCGACATCTGATTAAGATCGTAGCAAAAAGCGTTCATTCGTAGTTCATAAACTCCGTTTTTCATCCCCATGTCCCGTAACATCCGTCGTCCGTGACACCTTTTTAAATCTCACGGGGATCTCTACATTCACAGTTCACAGTATCATAAGCCACAAAAAACTTAAAATTCACAGTTCTCTTCAAATATGCACTGTTCAAAATTTCTCCCACTTCAGTTAATCACTGTCTTCAAAAGTTCACGCATGTTATCCACACCGCATGTTTACTGTCCCAGAACAGTTCCTGCCACATCTATTACATACTGGCCGTTTTGCCCACATAGGGATACCAAGTGTAACGAATATTATAAAGGCTGAATGCATCTTATTAAATTAACCGCTGTTTAGAGGTTTTCTTCCCCAAGCAAGGAATGCCAAGTGTAACGAATATTATGGTCGGTGGTAAAATGTAGTCTCATCGCAAATGCGGATTTGACGCCCGTAAGCTTCCAATTGGGTTACTGTAAATCAAACTTCCCACCTTAAAGATGTACCGGTATTAGCAAACGTGGTGGATTTTAGCACGAAACGTCTGGAGTCACTTCCTCTGCTACAAGCGCTTACCCCACGTCTTAGATGTCC
Organism: Schistocerca piceifrons; assembly: GCF_021461385.2. Lineage (NCBI taxonomy): Eukaryota > Metazoa > Arthropoda > Insecta > Orthoptera > Acrididae > Schistocerca > Schistocerca piceifrons. The sequence goes on from NC_060143.1 coordinate 554,157,327, forward strand.
CTGAGCCGTTGTCCCGCTGGGTTTCTTCTCCGTCGGTCGCGAGCTCGAACTCCCGTTCCGTAAACAGCGCACAATATGATAAGTGGTTAGGTTCAAACGCTAAGTGTAACAAGAAGCGTAGAATGGGAGGCTGCCAAATAATTTGGTTTTTATTTCATTAACGGCAAAATTAGCAAAACTATTTCAAAAACCAGTCTATCGTTAAATTTCATAACAAGATTCCCGGTCGTTAATTATTAGTTATCGAGGACCGAGAAAGTCATTAAAATGCTGCACACGATCCTAGAATCAACATGACATCGCGTAAATAGGTTTTCGAGGCAACTTTAACAATTAACTCTCTTCAAGCGGAATATCACTTCACGCACTACTTCGCGTGTTTTTACCCCGAAAAGCGGTCGTAGACTGCCTTGAATTAACACAACATCGCAGAAGTACCAAATCCGAGGCAATTTCTCAACAAACTGTTCAGTCTTTACATGAGATCAGATTTTATAGACGGATTCGTGTGTGACGGATCGTAGAATGGTGATGAGGCATCTCAGGCCAGTATTACACTATCATATTTCTTTGACAAGGAACATCCGTCAAATTTCTTTGACAAAGATCTTTGACATGCCGCTAAAAGGGGGTATTACTCTGTCCTCGTGTTTCTCGTCCTCGTCCAATTTACTCCAATACAGCAGAGAACATTAACCAAAATAATTCAAGAAACCTGTGAAGCGAGCTAGTAAGCAATGAAGGAGGAATATCTGAAGGTACATGAACGTTTAGTACACACAATATGGGAAATACTAACTATTTGTATTTCTGAAAAGCCTAATTAATAGAATAATGCTCGAACAACTACAAACTTACTAAAAATTACAAAGCAGATGAAGCACTTTTTATCTTGTGGCATCCAGGATTTTAAAAAATATTGGATTGGAAAGCTAAGAATGTTTATTATCTTGAATTTTAGAATGTTTCCTTCTCCTCTATTCCGGATTACCTGGATGTTTCCCGACGTAGATGTTGATGGCTGTAACTGTGATCGTGGATTTTTAAGTCGCCTGCAGCACACGTTTAATAGCGTGCGTTGTGTCCCTTGCTCACCCTCACCCGAGACAAAGCAGGGCTATTATAAAGAGTCGAAGGAACACACCAACTAAATTTTACACTCGTGTTGACAAACACACTACAGATGTCAAATAACAGTAACGATACCAGCGCTCCAAGCGGTTACGTTTCACATTGCACTGAACAGAAGACGAACCTGCCTGGATGTTTTCATATGTAGTGCTGGATGGCTGTAGCTGTTATTGTGGATTTGAAATCGCCTGTAGCGTACCCCACCTGCCCATTGGCATACGTTTAGAAGCGTGAGCTGTGTCACTTGCTCACCCTCACCCGAGACAAATCAGGTTTACTAAAAAGAGTCAAAGGAACCCACGAACTAAACTTTACAGTCATGTTTACAAACACACTACAGACGTCAAATAGCTGTAGCGATGCCAGCGCTCAAGCGGTTACATTTCGCATTGCAGTGAACAGAAGACAAACGACTTAACATCAAATATACGGCGAGGTCCCAGATTTAATGATATTTCTTTGACGAAAGGCGAGATTTGACAAAGTTCCCTATTACACTGTCAAATTTCCTTGACACAAATATTTGGGATACCAAATTTGACAAAGAAATAAGATAGTGTCATACCGGTCCTAGCAGTTTGGCGCATGCTCTCACAGGGCACACTTGTGAGTGTTACATCTTTTCCGTCAATAAGCACTGACAGTAACTAAGATTTCTAATTATAATTTCCTGATCAATTGAGTAGTACCGAAATAATTATCAACAAATTATCAGTGTAAGTAAAATCATCCGTACGACTGGAAATGCGTGTTAACATTTAAACAGTAAATGTAAACAATAAAATGTTCGCTACTTGGCGCCCAGCGTTGTAGCTGAATACCCACTGACTCTCTCTGCTCCAGTATATGATGAGGTCTTTGCTCGCCAGGCAGTTGTCACGCTATGTGACCACCTGGCGAGTAGTTCGGTGAGTCTTCTTTTTGATCCTACCTGCTCAATAGCCTCCCGTAACAAGATCTTCCTTCACCGTGCATTATAACATTACAACAAAAAATAATAAATGGGGGAAGTGATTTGTGGTAAACGACAGACTATGAAAATGTGATATGAGAGTTATTCGGAAACTAGAGCGGCCGAGAATTTGCGCTCAGAACTGAGAAGAGAGACGTGACGCTATCTATGGACAGGATTTAGGCACTGCGTTAATGTATCTGTGTAAAGCTTCATCGGATTTTCGCTGTGGCTTCCATTTTGGGATCGATCGTTCCTTTACTTTCCGAATAGCTCTCGCACTTTAAAATTACTTACAGGAATAACGTTATCGGCAATCTCAACATTAGTGTAGTCGAGAAATATCGATTTTGCAAAGAGGAAATGAGAGGAATTATCACAAGGAAGTCCGCCTCTATAACCGAGTGGTGAACATGGCAAATCCTCATGCAGGGGAGATCCAGGTTCGATTCCAGGTACCGTCAGGGATGTTCCCTTGGTGGATGGACTGGACCACGGTGCACTCAGTTTCGTGATGCCATTTGAGGAGTTATTTGATGCAGAGGTAGCGTCTGCGAGCTCAAAGCGTCGACAACGGGCGGGAGGGCAGCGCACTGACTTCGTTCCCTACGTACTGGATCTGATGATGAATGACTGATGATGAAAAGGCTGTCGGTTGACTGTCAAGCGACCTACAGGGCCTAATCACGAGTGTCCTTTACTTTTCCTTATCACAAAGGAAGTTTTTCTTGGACATGATCTGATACCCTCAGTGAGTAATTCATAATATTGTAGTATGACGCTTAGGATAATTAATAATTGTAACGAGGGCCTCCAGTCGGGTAGACAGTTTGCCGGGAGCAAGTCTTTCGATTTGACGCCACTTCGGCGACTTGCGCGTCGATGGGGATGAAATGAGGATTGTTATGACAGCACAACACTCAGTCCCTGAGCGGAGAATATCTCCGACCCAATCGGGAATCGAACCGAGCGCTTAGGATTGCCATTCTGTCGCGCTGACCACTCAGCTACACGGGGCGGACAGACTGTCGCTTATAAAGAGTGTAATGAGACGTCAGGACGACGACAGATTTGTTCAGTCACTTCTTTATTCGAGCCCAGCAACAGCTTGGTGAAGATGTCCCCTTTGCAAAACAATAGCTGTTTGTCACTGCTGACAGCACAGTGAGCGGGGCCGAGTGTGGAGTCACTCGGATGCCATTGTCAGCGACGTCTCCCGGTGCGACCGTGACGACAGTGCAGCAGCTCAGCTGACAGTGACCGTGAACTTCTTCCAGTGAGCGGGCATCTCCCTTGTGACTCAGGGCACGCTGACCTATCTCGTGGTCGAACAGCAGTCCCCGTACCGCATTCCAGGATGTCGATCCGGCTGTCACAGGCCCTGGTATTGGCTGTGACACTGAGACGAGAATGATTTAGTGCGAGAATTGCTGAGTACTTATACACTCCAGTCTATGTTCATGTAAGGGTCAAGGCACATACTGTAAACACTTCCGTGGCGGTAATTGAGGGAAGGCCTCCATCCTTCTGCTAGCGAATCGCAGTTTCAGCTGTTGCTATACCACACCCAGCTGGCTCTGCTTTTCAATGCCAGTCGGCCTCGTTTTGATTTGCAAGACACAACACTTTCGCCTGCCTGTGGCTGGCTCTGTTGTAACTCACTTCCGCTCTGTCGTTATCTTGACCGAATATGGTCGATACGCTACAATATGTTAAGAAAACTGCAAGAAATTACGAATTTTTCGAAGAACTGGTATGCTTAAACCATTATGTGTTGTGCAGCGAGTAGATTTTATTGTAGTACTTGCTATAAAATCAAATTCGTGGTCAGTGCAAAACATGGCCATTTTTATATCTCTTGAAACATTCCACAGCACGAGAAAGAATTTTTGACTGTGCAAGTGGGGAACAGTTGCTGAGTAGTAGATCACTGTAAAAATGTTCCAGATCTGGAGGAAGAGTACCGCAAGACTATTTCACGTCGTCAGAACTAATCAGCGAAAATTGTTTGAACTTATGGACATTGTTATCGTACTTTAATTACAAACCAACAATTTAACCTAGATGGATTCCTGCTCTGTAACTTGAATCGAACCCGGTGGAATTCAGTTCCAGCCACGGTAGGACTTCGTTTCATATTGAATTCATTTCATCTATTCGCCTGGTAAGCTGAGTGGTAACGTGCTTGCTTACCATGCAGCCGGCTGGGGTTCGATTTACGACCAGGTTGGAGATTTTCTCCACTCGTGGACTGGGTGTTGTGTTGTCCTCGTCATGGTTTGCGACTCGGCGGCCGATCTTCCCTGGTTGGGGTCTCCTGTCCAACAATGCCACATGATCATTTCATTTCCCTCCAGATCAAAGGTATACGGAGGAGAGCATGTGGTCAGTCTCAAGGAGATACAGTTGCTCCCAGCTCCCAGCTACTATAGTAAGTTTGACTCCCGTAAACTCATTTGTTTTAACGAATGATGCGGTCCGTCACGAGTTCCTCTCCTGTGCCAACCTCTTCATCTCAGAGTAGCACTTGCAACCTACGTCCTCAATTATTTGCTGGATCTATTCTAATCTCTGCCTTACTCTACAGTTTTTGCCCTCTATAGCTCCCTCCAATACAATAGAAGTCATTCCCTGATGTCTAAACAGATGTCGTATCATCCTGTTCCTCCTGCTTGTCTGTGTTTTCCACATATTCCACTACTCTTCGATACTACGCAGAACCTCCTCATTCCTTACCTCATAAGTCCACCTAATTTTCAACATTCGCCTGTAGTACCACATCTCAAATGCTTCGATTCCCTTCTGTTCCGATTTTCCCACAATCTGTGTTTCACTACCCCACAGTGCTGTGTTCCAGACGTACGTTCACAGAAATTTCTTCCTCAACTTACTGCCTATGTTAGATATTAATAGACTTCTCTTGGCCAGAAACGCCCTCGTCGCCAGGGCTAGCCTACTAGCAACTTACGCTTTTTCATAAAAATTACTAGGTGAAGCTGCAGTGTCTCATGTGTTATCACGTATTTCGAGCGCGCGCGCGCGCGTGTGTGTGTGCGGGGAGGGGGGGCGAAGGGGGTGGTAGTATTAATTGTCTACAAGGATGATAACCTTCTATTACTACTGCCTCATATATGATTTATCTCCTATAAACAATTTTGCTCTATCCCCTACAGTAATTTTACAACGTAAGGCACTGATCTACATCTACATCTACATCTATACTCCGCGAGCCACCTTACGGTGTGTGGCGGAGGGTACTTATTGTACCACTATCTGATCCCCCCTTCCCTGTTCCATTCACGAATTGTGCGTGGGAAGAACGACTGCTTGTAAGTCTCCGTATTTGCTCTAATTTCTCGGATCTTTTCGTTGTGATCATTACGCGAGATATATGTGGGCGGTAGTAATATGTTGCCCATCTCTTCCCGGAATGTGCTCTCTCGTAATTTCGATAATAAACCTCTCCGTATTGCGTAACGCCTTTCTTGAAGTGTCCGCCACTGGAGCTTGTTCAGCATCTCCGTAACGCTCTCGCGCTGACTAAATGTCCCCATGACGAATCGCGCTGCTTTTCGCTGGATCATGTCTATCTCTTCTATTAATCCAACCTGGTAAGGGTCCCATACTGATGAGCAATACTCAAGAATCGGACGAACAAGCGTTTTGTAAGCTACTTCTTTCGTCGATGAGTCACATTTTCTTAGAATTCTTCCTATGAATCTCAACCTGGCGCCTGCTTTTCCCACTATTTGTTTTATGTGATCATTCCACTTCAGATCGCTCCGGATAGTAACTCCTAAGTATTTTACGGTCGTTACCGCTTCCAATGATTTACCACCTATGGCATAATCGTACTGGAATGGATTTCTGCCCCTATGTATGCGCATTATATTACATTTATCTACGTTTAGGGAAAGCTGCCAGCTGTCGCACCATGCATTAATCCTCTGCAGGTCCTCCTGGAGTACGTACGAGTCTTCTGATGTTGCTACTTTCTTGTAGACAACCGTGTCATCTGCAAATAGCCTCACGGAGCTACCGATGTTGTCAACTAAGTCATTTATGTATATTGTAGACAATAAAGGTCCTATCACGCTTCCCTGCGGTACTCCCGAAATTACCTCTACATCTGCAGATTTTGAACCGTTAAGAATAACATGTTGTGTTCTTTCTTCTAGGAAATCCTGAATCCAATCACAAACCTGGTCCGATATTCCGTAAGCTCGTATTTTTTTCACTAAACGTAAGTGCGGAACCGTATCAAATGCCTTCCTGAAGTCCAGGAATACGGCATCAATCTGCTCGCCAGTGTCTACGGCACTGTGAATTTCTTGGGCAAATAGGGCGAGCTGAGTTTCACATGATCTCTGTTTGCGGAATCCATGTTGGTTATGATGAAGGAGATTTGTATTATCTAAGAACGTCATAATACGAGAACACAAAACATGTTCCATTATTCTACAACAGATTGACGTAAGCGAAATAGGCCTATAATTATTCGCATCTGATTTATGACCCTTCTTGAAAATGGGAACGACCTGCGCTTTCTTCCAGTCGCTAGGTACTTTACGTTCTTCCAGCGATCTACGATAAATTGCTGATAGAAAGGGGGCAAGTTCTTTAGCATAATCACTGTAGAATCTTAAGGGTATCTCGTCTGGTCCGGATGCTTTTCCGCTACTAAGTGATAGCAGTTGTTTTTCAATTCCGATATCGTTTATTTCAATATTTTCCATTTTGGCGTCCGTGCGACGGCTGAAGTCAGGGACCGTGTTACGAATTTCCGCAGTGAAACAGTTTCGGAACACTGAATTCAGTATTTCTGCCTTTCTTCGGTCGTCCTCTGTTTCGGTGCCATCGTGGTCAACGAGTGACTGAATAGGGAATTTAGATCCGCTTACCGATTTTACATATGACCAAAACTTTTTAGGGTTCTTGTTTAGATTGTTTGCCAATGTTTTATGTTCGAATTCGTTGAATGCTTCTCTCATTGCTCTCTTTACGCTCTTTTTCGCTTCGTTCAGCTTTTCCTTATCAGCTATGATTCGACTACTCTTAAACCTATGATGAAGCTTTCTTTGTTTCCGTAGTACCTTTCGTACATGATTGTTATACCACGGTGGATCTTTCCCCTCGCTTTGGACCTTAGTCGGTACGAACTTATCTAAGGCGTACTGGACGATGTTTCTGAATTTTTTCCATTTTTGTTCCACATCCTCTTCCTCAGAAATGAACGTTTGATGGTGGTCACTCAGATATTCTGCGATTTGTGCCCTATCACTCTTGTTAAGCAAATATATTTTCCTTCCTTTCTTGGCATTTCTTATTACACTTGTAGTCATTGATGCAACCACTGACTTATGATCACTGATACCCTCTTCTACATTCACGGAGTCGAAAAGTTCCGGTCTATTTGTTGCTATGAGGTCTAAAACGTTAGCTTCACGAGTTGGTTCTCTAACTATCTGCTCGAAGTAATTCTCGGACAAGGCAGTCAGGATAATGTCACAAGAGTCTCTGTCCCTGGCTCCAGTTCTGACTGTGTGACTATCCCATTCTATACCTGGTAGATTGAAGTCTCCCTCTATTACAATAGTATGATCACGAAACTTCTTCACGACGTTCTGCAGGTTCTCTCTGAGGCGCTCAACTACTACGGTTGCTGATGCAGGTGGTCTATAGAAGCATCCGACTATCATATCTGACCCACCTTTGATACTTAACTTAACCCAGATTATTTCACATTCGCATTCGCTAATAACTTCACTGGATATTATTGAATTCTTTACTGCTATAAATACTCCTCCACCATTGGCGTTTATCCTATCCTTGCGGTATATACTAAAATAGTTGCTGAATCGCGTAAGAGAAGAAGAAGATGGTCAAGTGCCCAGTGAGCCTTAACTATATATATATATATATATATATATATATATATATATATATATATATATATATATATATATACTATAAGATGCTATCTGTTCTTTCGGACAGAAAGATGTCCGAAAGAACAGGTGTCCGAAAGAGCAGATACCATCTTAGTCACCGGTCACTTGAACATCTTCTTCTTATGTGCGGATGCACAACAAACAGTGCCCGAACTCTTACAGGAATCAGCAACGCGCCGCGAGTAATGAGTATAATGGGCGGGGGCACTACGAATGTAGTGCGGGACAATACGTTGAGGATGTGGGTTTCGCGAGAGGCGTATCAGTGATAAAACAGTGCAGTCGCACTATCCTCTGTATCCTCAGTGGCTCATATGGACAGAGCATCTTTCATGTAAGCGGGAGATCCTGAGTTCGAGTCCCGCTCGGGGCATATATTTTCATCTGTCCCGTTGACGTATGTCAACGCCTGTAAGTAGCTAAGAGTTTTCATTTCATTGTAATTTCATTCTAACGAGCTGCATCGTCACCAATGGTATCTGTTCTTTCGGAACAAAAATTAGTCACGATGGAACAGCAACTCAAATTTCAGTCTGAGAAAACCTGTGTAAACTGAGGAATCACTGGGAATATGAATCGATAATGTGACGATATCTCATACTGTTTCACCTAGCGTTTCTGGAAACCGTTAGGTACCAGGTCATGCTACATTCAGTCACATGAAGGTGTTGCAGATAAGACAAAGTGAGATCGATCAGCAAACATGATCTGCAAAGAGACTTAACTGAAGTTTTATACCAGGAACAGGCAAGTCGGGTGGTTGTTTTAAGAGCGTAGATCGATAAAATAAGATGACTGTAGTCATTTGATAGCGATAATCACATATACGAATGTCGATAGTATCGCCTACAGGTGGTATAAAAGGAAAGTGCATTGGTGGATGTGTCGTTTGCACTCAGGTAATTCACGTGATTATGTCCGCACGACGGGAATTAACAGATTTTAAACACGGAATGGTGGTTGGTACTAGACGCATGCCGCGCGGGATTAGCCGAGCGGTCTGGGGCGCTGCAGTCATGGACTGTGCGGCTGGTCCCGGCGGAGGTTCGAGTCCTCCCTCGGGCATGGGTGTGTGTGATTGTCCTTAGGATAATTTAGGTTAAGTAGTGTGTGAGCTTAGGGACTGATGACCTTAGCAGTTAAGTCCAATAAGATTTCACACCCATTTTTTTTTTTTTTTTTTTTTTTTTAACGAGACGCATGGGACGTTCCGTTTCAGAATCTTTAGGAAATCCAATATTCTCTGATCCACAGTGTCGATAGTTTTCCGCGAATACCACATTTCAGACATTACCTCTCACCATAAACAACGCTGTGGGCGATGGCCTTCACTTAACGACCAAGAGCAGCGGGATTTCAGTAGAGTTGTCAGTGCTAAAAGACAAGCAGCACCGCATGAAGTAACAACAGAAATCAATGCGGGACGTACAAGGAACGTACCCGTTAGGTCAGTGCGGCGGAATCTGGCGTTAAAGGGCTGTGGCAGAAGATGACCGACGCGATTGCGTTGGCTAACAGCACGAGATCGCCTGCAGCGCCTCTCCTGGGCTCGTGACCATATCGGTTGGATCCCAGACGACTGGGAAACCGTGGCCCGGTCAGACGAGTCCCGTATTCAGTTGATAAGAGCTGATCGTAGGGTTCGAGTGTGGACCCTAGTTATCGACAAGGCGCTGCGCAAGCTGGTGGTGGCTCCATAATGGTGTCGGTCTGTGTTTACAGGGAATGGAGAGCGTCCCCTGGATGTTCAGCCACTTGGAGACCATTTTCAGCCATTTATAGGCGTGAAGTTCCCAAACAAGGATGGAATTTTCATGGATGACAATTCACCTTGTCACCTGTCCACATTTGTTCGCAATTGGTTCTAAGAAGATTCTGGACGGTTCGAGCAATGGTTAGGCCACCCAGACTGCTCAACATGAGTCCCATCGATCATTTCTGAGAAATAGTGATAGGTCAGTTCGTCCTCAAAATCCTGTGCCGGAAACTCTTTCGCAACTACGATAAAATCATGCACCAGATATCTTTCACAATTATGGTTGGCTATAGTGGCAGGATGACTCAGTATTGCTGCAGGAGACTTACAAGGACTTATTGAGTCCATCCCACATCGAGTTGCTGCACCAAGCCAGGCAAAAGAAGATCCGACACGATATTAGGAGGTACCCAACGATTTTTGTCACCTTAATGTACATCTATGAGCGACAGGATTTAGCATACTTATCTGGCTGCAGGTGGCACGGAGTTTTACATTGACAACGGTTGCAAAGCATCGCAGCTTGGACTCTACGAGACGCTGAAATGGTTGGAAAGCTATCCAAATCTTCACGGTGCTCGCACCGCCCACAGCTCACGAGATTAGTCAGACCCGTGACAAAAGCGATCCTCACAGGGGACGAGTTATCTAACGTTGACGTGGATCTGTAGGAGTTTTGTGACGTCTGTTCCTGGTATTTCACGTTGAAGAGCCTTTGCCCCGTATAAACACAAAGCAAGCCTTGCAATATTTCGGCAACGTGCTAAGAAATATTGAGCCCATAAGAGACGAGAACGCTCTAATACGAAAGAAGTAAGGCTTTCGAGATGCCGTACTGTACTTGTCGTTCTCAGCTGAAGGACAAATTTACTAGATGAGGCTAATATAAGTGGCCCGGGCCTGGACCTGCACATGCATCCCTACCGAGCGCCTGTTTCTCATGCATTATGGTTTTAATGCTTCTCAGAACATCCAGTTTTGTGAGTGGTTGTTCAATGAGATAACAGTGCATGGCTTTGACTAGGATCTATTCTTTATGTTTGATGAAACCTGGATTTACCTGGGTGTTGTGTCAACTCACAGAATCACAGGTTCTGGGCAGCAGAGAAACCCCATAACTTCCTTTGAACACCATTGCATGATCAGAAGGTTAGGATTTGGTGTGCAGTGTGTGCACTCCTCATTATTGGTCCAACGTTTTTCATCAGACACTGACATTGGCGACATTTTGAAACAATTTGTGGCAGCATTAATGTACGAGGAAAATACATACAGTTAAATCCAATAGGATGAAGCAACTGTCCATATAACCGGCCAAACCTTCGAGCACATTTATACAATCTTCACGTCGGACAATGTTGTCGCTCTGGTCGAGAACCCACCTGGACACCCAGGTCACCTGATTGGTCAGAGTGCGATTACTTTGTGTAGGGAGCCCTCAGGTCTAAGGTGTATCCCAACAACCCTCATAATCATCAAGAGCTGCAACACAACATTTCGGATTAGGCTGCAGCTATTCCAGCAGTCCAGCTGCGATCCAACTTCGGCAGCTTGCTGACCAGGGCTCAAAATTGGCAAGAGATGGAATGTTGTTCATTTTCAACGTTTGCTATAGTCAGGTTAGTTCTGTATTTCCTTCCCTCTGCTTTGTTCCTATGTATCCCGAAACACTGTTCTCCGAGCAACTTTTATTTGCCCCACCCTGTGTCATAACTTACATCCCATGAACACGTAATGTTCCTATGCACCAGGATTTCTTGAAAACATGCCATTATTCGTACAGTTTATTGTCATCAAATGACGGGAAACCTCATATTAATGGTTACAGTATTACCGTATTTAGTTATTTTCCTGTTATAACTCACGTACGCCGTATGAAGCTCCGACACATTGTACATTAAAAATAACGCGTCATTCGTGGTAGGATTCGTTATAATTAAATACCATTGAATATCATATCGGCGATTAAAGTCCTCAGAAGATCGTAAAATAAACGATCAGTTCGTTTGTAACAGAATTTCAGTGTAGCATGCATGGTTCCTAAACACGCCGAGTTACAATACAATGTGTAGCGAGTTGACATTTTGCTGCATACGATTTTTTTTTGAGCTTCACGTTTTCTAAAATGTTGGTGTCTTCCTTGAAATTGAACCCGTTTGTGGACTGTATAAAAATGATTGATTGAGAATCTGTGAGGGTCGTACACAATGAAAGTTATCCTGGCAGGATTGTACACAATGAAAGCTATCCTGGGATGGGACACCAAAATGAAAGTCATCCCGACAGGGGACGCCAAAATGAAACTTAAAACTTGGGGTGACTGTATAAAAGTGATTATTTGATTGAGACTGTAGTTTACTGACAACATTTATTTCCCCAAAAACAAAGACAGACACAATATATGTTAAACACGTTATGGTAGAAACGTGAACAACTAACAGGTGCTTGAAGACCACCGGATCGGCAGTATGTTACCCTGTTTGCTTCGTGCAGCGATGTTACTTGCAGCTGGCGAGACGTGGGCGGCAGATGCGAGGTCTAAGGAGGCACCTGTGAATCGATCGCAGCCACGAAAGAAATGAAAAATCTCAGGATCTAGCGATCAGGCAGACGGATCACAATTTACTCTCTACTAGATCCCTGAAATCACGGCAGATTTCAGTGTGTGACACACCCTTTCGCTGGTTTTACCAAGGTCCAATCTGGCAATCTGGCTCACTTATACGACAGAGCGCACAAGGCTGCCAAATGCTATGACTGGTAAACCAAAAACGAATAAGTGTGCCCTCGACAAACGAGTAGTCCGAGACGTTTGAAGTCACACTGTTGCTACAGTAAGAACTTCACCACAGGCTCCCCAGGCTTATTACTCGCAAGTGAAGTCAGTCTTAGGACAGGTCCGAAGTACCAATCACACATGGCAGAGCTTCGACCAGACCATAGTCCAGAACCAGAGTGCCTCGCACCTCTCCAGATAAAAAAATTACGTTCCTCCGCAAAGTGCACGAACGACACCGCCTTCACCCTGCCTTGAGCCAATCACAGGGTTTTAGAGGCGCTAAATCTCCCCTCCTACACGACAGCACACACTCACGTCGAAATATCGCAAGAGTTAAGAAACCTGCGTTTCTGAAGAAAAAAAGAAACTGCCAATTACTGGCCTTTTTATGATTTCGCGGAGGTAGAAGATGTTTTTTCTCTGAAGTCGCGTCGCTTCCCGCGGCAACAAGTGAACAGATACAATCTTAAAGATCTTTTTCTAAATCACCTGTGCCTTGGAACATGTTAGTCCTAGCTATGAGGTGTAATAAAGATTCCATCTGTAAACGTTTCTCAGACGCCAGAGTTCTTTTCATGACCGAGGCGGCCGATGGAAGTGGGTTACAGGCCCATTTCCACAAAGAAAACCACCCAATCCGCACTATTTCAAACAGTATGAACAGTGCCTACCACGACCTTGCAAAATTTTTACACGATGAATTAAAAAAATTCATACGTTTTTCAGACCAATTATTCGCTCCCTAACAGTCAAATTCTTGTTCAAAAAATTAAAGACATGCATTGTGATCTAGATACAAAAATATTTTCACTTTACATACGAATGTACCTGTGAGGGAAACGCTGAATATAGTAGAAAATAATTTACGTTTATTCAAAAAAGAAATCTCTAATGAGCAAGTTACCAATTTCATTAATCTCATTCAAATTGTAGTGAAATATAATTATTGTTAATTTAACGGACAACTGTATCAGCAACCTGATGGTCTAGCTATGGGTAACCCACTAGCTGGTGTCCTTGCAGACATCTTCATTAACTCCTTAGAAGAAAAAGTTTTCAAAAATTTCTCAGCTGCAACCTTAGGCATATTCCCGATGTGTTGATGACGTTTTAATTCTTTACAAAGGACCTATTAACGGTATAGACGATATAGTTAAGGTCTTCGATGAACTTCACGAGAAAATCAGTTTTACAGTTGAACTAGAAAATGAACACCGTCAATTAAATTATCTGGATTTAACTTTAATCGACAGTAGAATTTCTTTCAACTTTTACCGAAAATAAACTTGCACAGATCAAATCGTACCAGCTAGTTCCACACACCCACAGTCTCACAAAGATGCCTATTTTCATTCCTCCACACACAGAGCTGTTTCTACGCCCTTATCTGTTGAAAACCTCAACGCTGAGATAAATTTGATTAAAACTATCGCAGTTAATAATGGATACGAATCCACTATAGTAGATGATATCTTCAAGCAGAAAACTAACAACAGAGTTACTACTCTCGGTTCCTCCAATACTAAACAGCAAGAAAAGAAATATTTTTCCATTCCGTTTGTAGGGCCTATCTCTTACAGAATACAGCGCCTCCTCAAAAACAGATATAACTGCAATGTTACATTCTCCACTAATAATAACCTGAAAACCAATCTCCTTCACAATTTAAAATCAGTACGTTCCCCTTTGTTACATTCGGGAGTCTATAAAAACATTTGCGACACATGTCCTTCATATTATATAGGACAAACAGTGCAAGCTTCTTCAGTCAGATATAAAGAGTATCTATTGGGGAAAAAAGGCTCTAACATTCATAACTCTTCTTTCGCTGATCATTTGCTGATCACAGGCCACAAACCTAAGGAAATTAATGAAATTAATATTCTGCACACAGAGAAAGAAGGTCATAGACTTGATGTTCTTGAGGAAATGGAAATATTCAAACATTTCTCTCTCAATGATAACCTTAGTCTTAATGAACAGTTACAATTACGTAACAAGAATTTTTTCGGCCTTTACTGAAGGATCTTTAAAAGATATTTTTCATCTATGTCAATTTTTCCTCGTGTTTTTTTTTTTTTTTTTTAAATGTTGTTTTCGTCCCCTACTCTCATTGCAGTTTAATCACTTACTGTATTTTACTGTAACAAATTACTGAAATTTTTTTTTTCTTACTGATTTTAAATTATAATAAGTCTTCATACTATGATAATGTTTAAAAGTTGTAGACACATCTGCTATACAAACTGGTGTAACCTTACTATCACGTAAAGCAGATGTTACCAATTTTCATCACTAGATGGCGTGACACCTCAGTCCACATCGTAGTATAGCCGGCGCACGCGCCTCCCAGTCTGATGCCACCTGTTTCAGTATACCCAAGCAGCCCTTAGCGGCAGTCTTTAATTTATAAGTAGAAATGACAGTAAAACTTTTACGTAGGGTGTTTTATTATGTGACGTAGCCTTTTTGGTGTTAAAATTGTATGACGAGAGCTGTTATGGTGAACTTCATACGTATGTAAGTACATCTTTATATACAAATATTAACTATTACTGTCTGGTATTTTTATTATTAATGACTAACTTTGTCTGATGAAGACTCCCTTAGTTTAGGAATCGAAATCATGGTCAGTTCGACTATAAAATCCATTGCAACCAGTGGGCTGTCTTTACTATAAAAAATATTTTCACGGTTGCTGCACACAACTATGTTTGAAGCTGTAAACGTACATCTGGTAAACGGGGCCTCAAGGATGCAACAGTCTGAAAAAATAGGAAAACATAGTGCTGCACTGCCCGCTGAGCGCCTAGCGAGTCCGTGACGCAACCAGCCCAACTTGGCACGGCGCCAGTCGGACTTAACACGGCGCACCATTTTGTTCAAGCTGTAACAGTACAAAGGGTGCTGCCATTTCATCGCTGACCAATGCTGACCTTCTTTCTAATTTCATTTATCATATGGTCGTTGTGCACACAGCACTCTATGGAGTCGCCAATGAAGCAAATTTTTAATTATAATTTTTATAAATTTTTGAGTTATCATCTCTCAAGAGCCATATCATTCCAGTATACTTGTAATTTCTTATTGTTTTTCAAAATTTGAACCTTCCTTATAATTTTTTTCATTCTCAGATTCTTAAGCAACTTATATAATCATAGACTTAATTATTTTGTGATTAGAAGAAAACAGATTGTTATCCTCAGTAAATTCATGTATAACCTTTTATCCCAAAAGCCCGCGTCTCGTGGTCGTGCGGTAGCGTTCTCGCTTCCCACGCCCGGGTTCCCGGGTTCGATTCCCGGCGGGGTTGGGGATTTTCTCTGCCTCGTGATGGCTGGGTGTTGTGTGCTGTCCTTAGGTTAGTTAGGTTTAAGTAGTTCTAAGTTCTAGGGGACTGATGACCATAGATGTTAAGTCCCATAGTGCTCAGCGCCATTTGAACCATTTTTTTATCCCAAAATCATTAATCTTTAGTAACACTTTCTGTACTAATTACATTATTCTTTTAATAATAAAGATTTTCAAAGTACACTACTGGCCATTAAAATTGCTACACCAAGATGAAATGCAGATGATAAACGGATATTCATTGGACAAATATGTTATACTAGAACTGACGTGTGATTACATTTTCACCCAATTTGGGTGCATAGATCCTGAGAAATCAGTACCGAGAACAATCACCTCTGGCCATAATAACGGCCTTGATACGCCTGGGCATTGACTCAAACAGAGCTTGGATGGCGTAAACAGGTACAGCTGCCCATGCAGCTTCAACACGATACCACAGTTCATCAAGAGTAGTGACTAGAGTATTGTGACGAGCCAGTTGCTCGGCCACCATTGACCAGACGTTTTCAATTGGTGAGAGATCTGGAGAATGTGCTGGCCAGGGCAGCAGTCGAACATTTTCTGTATCCAGAAAGGCCTGTACACGATCTGCAACATGCGGTCGTGCATTATCCTGCTGAAATGTAGGGTTTCGCTTGGATCGAATGGAGGGTAGAGCCACGGGTCATAACACATTTGAAATGTAACGTCCACTGTTCAAAGTGCCGTCAATGCGAACAAGAGGTGACAGAGACGTGTAACCAATGGCACCCCATACCATCACGCCGGGTGATACGCCAGTTTGGCGATGACGATACACGCTTCCAATGTGCGTTCACCGCGATGTCGCCAATCACGGATGTGACCATCATGATGCTGTAAACAGAACCTGGATTCATCCGAAAAAATGACGTTTTGTCATTCGTGCACCCAGGTTCGTCGCTGAGTACACCATCGCAAGCGCTCTTGTCTGTGATACAGCGTCAAGGGTAAGCGCAGCCATGGTCTCCGAGCTGATAGCCCCTGCTGCTGCATACGTCATCGAACTGTTCGTGCAGATGTTTGCTGTCTTGCAAACGTCCCCATCTGTTGACTCAGGGATCGAGACGTGGCTGCACGATCCGTTACGGCCATGGGGATAAGATGCAATTCATCTCGACTGCTAGTGATACGAGGCCGTTGGGATCCAGCACGGCGTTCCGTATTACCCTCCTGAACCCACCGATTCCATATTCTGCTAACAGTCATTGGATCTCAACCAACGCGAACAGCAATGTCGCGATACGATAAACCGCAATCGCGATAGGCTACAATCCGTCCTTTATCAAAGTCGGAAACGTGATGGTACACATTTCTCCTCCTTACACGAGGCATCAAAACAACGTTTCACCAGGCAACGCCGGTCAACTGCTATTTGTGTATGAGAAATCGGTTGGAAACTTTCCTCATGTCAGCACGTTGTAGGTTTCGCCACCGGCGCCAACCTTGTGTGAATGCTCTGAAAAGCTAATCATTTGCATAACACAGCATCTTCTTAATGTCGGTTAAATTTCGCGACTGTAGCATATCATCTTCGTGGTGTAGCAATTTTAATGGCCAGAAGTGTATATGCGAGTGTATCATGAAACCCTTCCCTCTCCGTTACACCTCCTCTGTGTCACCATAGATGATGTGTCACTGATCTCATTTGGCGGGCTTCTATAGCCGAGCGGTTCTAGGCGCTTCAGTGTAGAACCGTGCTGCTGCTACGGTCGCTGGTTCGAATCCTGCCTCGGGCATGGATGTGTGTGCTGTTCTTATGTTAGTTAGGTTTAAGTAGTTCTAAGGTTGGGGGACTGATGACCTCATATGTTAAGTCCCATAGTGCTTGGTGCCATTTGTACCTGTTTTTTGATTTCATTTGTACCAAGACTGCAGTACAGGCGAGGTGCCTATTTACTTCCACCGCTCTGGGTGGAATGCATAAGTTCTAATAAATGTTCACCAAGCTGCCGTTTTATATACTACGTGTCCCCTGCGCAGGAAACAGCACGTAGGTCATGAATCCGTTATCTTGAGGCTGTAAGAAACTCTTAGCGAGGAACAGTTATTTTAGTGATAACTGAGTCACCAATCAGTTTGTTTGTACAGGTATCACTCGTCTTTTGTTAGCAGAACATGAGAAACTGCATAACTACATTCCACTTTAAAGTCATAAATATTTTCTATTCTTCAAATGCTCATTTCCGTAATTACAGCTCTCACATTTGCAAAGTAGACACTGCAATTGAAGTCTTAACTGATATAGAGGCAAACAACGTGTGTGACCTGCGACACTACCGAACCAGCTGTAGAGGGTGGTCCATTGATCGTGACCGGGCCAAATATCTCACGAAATATGCGTGAAACGAAAAAACTGCAAAGAACGAAACTTGTGTAGCTCGTAGGGGGAAACCAGATGGCGGTATGGTTGGCCCGCTAGATGCCGCTGCCATAGGTCAAACGGATATCAACTGCGTTTTTTTTAAATAGGAACCCCCATTTTTATTACATATTTGTGTAGTGGGTAAAGAAATATGAGTGTTTTAGTTGGACCACATTTTTCGCTTTGTGACAGATGGCACTGTAATAATCACAAATATTTTTCTCACAAATTTAAACGAACAGTTGGTAACAGGCAGGTTTTTTAAATTAAAATACAGAACGTAGATACGTTTGAACATTTTATTTCGGTTGTTCCAATGTGATACATGTACCTTTGTGAACTTATCATTTCTGAGAAAGCATGCTGTTACAGCGTGATTACCTGTAAATACCACATTAATGCAACAGATGCTCAAAATGATGTCCGTCAACCTCAATGCATTTGGCAATACGTGTAACGACATTCCTCTCAACAGCGAGTAGTTCGCCTTCCGTAATGTTTGCACATGGATTGACAATGCGCTGACGCATATTGTCAGGCGTTGTCTGTGGATCACGATAGCAAACATCCTTCAACTTCCCCACAGAAAGAAATCCGGTGACGTCAGATCCGGTGAACGTGCGGGCCATGGTATGGTGTTTCGACGACCAATCCACCTGTCATGAAATACGGTATTCAATACCGCTTTAACCGCAAGCGAGCTTTGTGCCGGAGATCCATCATGTTGGAAGTACATCGCCATACTGTCATGCAGCGAAACATCTTGTAGTAACATCGGTAGAACATTACATAGGAAATCAGCATACATTGCACCATTCAGATTGCCATCGAAAAAATGGGGACCAATTATCCTTCCTCCCATAATGCTTCACCATACATTAACCCGCCAAGGTCGCTAATGTTCCACTTTTCGCAGCCATCGTAGATTTTCCGTTGCCCGGTAGTGCATATTACGCCGGTTTACGTTACCGCTGTTGGTGAATGATGCTTCGGTGCTAAACAGAACGCGTGCAAAAAATCTGTCATCGTCCCGTAATTTCTCTTGTGCCCAGTGGCAGAGCTGTACACGACGTTCAAAGTCGTCGCCATGCAATTCCTGGTTCATAGAAATATGGTACGGGTGCAATCGATGTTGATGTAGCATTCTCAACACCGATGTCTTTGAGAGTCCCGATTATCGTGCTATTTGTCTGCTACTGATGTGTGGACTAGCCGCGACAGCAGCTAAAACACTTACTTGGGCATCATAATTTGTTGCAGGTCGTGATTGACGTTTCACATGTTGCTGAACACTTCCTGTTTCCTTAAATAACGCAACTATCCGGCGAACGGTCCGGACACTTGGATGATGTCGTCCAGGATACCGAGCAGCGTACATGGCACACGCCCGTTGGGAATTTTGTTCACAATAGCCATACATCAACAAGATATCGACTTTTTCCGCAATTGGTGAACGGTCCATTTTAACACGGGTAATATATCACGAAGCAAATACCGTCCACGCTGGCGGAATGTTACGTGATACCACGTACTTATACGTTTGTGACTAGTACAGCACCATCTATCACAAAGCGAAAAAAGTGATCCAACTAAAACATTCATATTTCTTTAGGTACTACACGAATATGTAATAAAAAATGGGGGTTCCTATTTAAAAAAACGCAGTTGATATCCTTTTGACCTATGGCAGCGCCATCTAGCAGGCCAACCATAGCGCCATCTGGTTTCCCCCTTCAAGCTAGACGAGTTTTGTTCTTTGTAATTTTTTCGTTTGATGCTTATTTCATGAGATATTTGGCCCAGTCGCTATCAATGGACCACCCTGTATATTATAGCTGAACCACTTCACCTGCCATCCAAGTTGGCGCGATCCGAAGATCACTGAAGACCTTCGTCTGCCGTTTCGTTTAGCAGTTGTTTAATATTCTGCTAGCTATTCATACTTGAGATATAATGGAATGATCCTCACTACTGGCCGTCACCTCACCTGGATCCCTCATCTCCGCTCCATCCAATCCAAAGCCCACAACCGCCTCCGACTCCTCAAACTCCTCTCTGACTGGACATGGGGGTTGCACCACTCTACCATCCTCCACACCTACAAATCCTTAATCCATCTCATCCTCTGTTATGCCAGTCCTGCCTGGATATCTGTCCCCCCCCCCCCCCCCCAAATTCTATAAGTCCCTCCAGATCCTTGAGCGTCATGCACTCTGCCTCGCCTTCCGTATACACCTTCCGTCCCCCAAGCGGATCCTCTCGGACCTTGTTCCTTTCCCCCATCTGCTCCTATTCCTCGAACATATCTGCATCCTCTACACCTCCCACCGCCTTGAACCCCCTCACCCGCTGGTTGCTCCTCTCCTCTCCCATCCCCGCCCCCTGCCATGTCTTCACTGTTGTGTCCCCACTACTTTCCAGCTTTACACCTTCCATCTCCTTTCCCAAAGCGGCTTCCATCAACTCCCCCTTCCAGATGATGCCCTCTCTCCCTCCATTTATCCCTCCTATCAACTCTGATTCTCCCCCCCTCCTTTCCTTCCTGCGCTCCCTCTGCCCCCCTTCCTTCCCCTTTCTTCCCCACCTACCCTTTCTCTGCCACCCTTCTCTTCCCCGAGTCCTTTTGCATTTCCCTCCTCTGCCTTTTCCCATACCTTCTCGCGTCTACCCTGCCCTTCCCCCCCCCCCCCCCCTTATGAGTCCTCTACCTCCTTTGGTTCCTCCCCCCTTTCGTTTTTCCTCTCCTCCCTCCTTTTTTCCCCCTCATCAGTCCAAGTCCACCCCCCCCCCCCTCCCCCGCATCAGCCCTTGGCTATGGTGTGTCATCTTTGTGCCGACATTTTAGTGCAGTGTTTACAGTGAGTGTTGAGTGTTGTGTGTCTTTTCCGAAGTGTTGCGAACGGACATCATACTGTCGATGGGTGTGATTTTTATATCTCTTGCGAACCGAAACCAGACTGTCGCCATGTTTTTTAATTGTCTGCTATTTTATCTGTCTGCTTCCTGTGTATTTTATTAGCATTGTCAACCCTTTGTTTTATGTTTTAACTTTCCACAATTTTCCGCCGTTTTACAATTTAAGTCACCGTTTTATCGGCTGCTTTTATTGTTTCTTATCTTCTTCTTACGTTTTAAAAAGTCTGTAGGCTGCAGAGCAGTGTACTAAGCTGCTGCCAGGCCGCCCCCTTAGGGGGTAATCGAAATTCAATAAAGGAAAAGAAAATGGAATGATTGAAGCTACTGATAGATGCTTTAATTTTAAATGCAAGTAAATACGCTGTTTAGTTTGCCTTGTATTAATAACAGAAGATTATCATCTTGGCGAGCAACTTCCGAACGCAACAGCCAAACTCGGAGGAGGACCACAATTTAGGCGGTCGTTCTTGCGATACCCGTAACCGAAGAAACCATCTGTCACCGGTAACTCACACCATATTACGTCATCTTGCCACTGCTGCCTTCTCAACTGCTCTAAGAAGAATTTCTTGTACCTGAATATGATGGCTGCAAAGCCAGAAATATTACAGTACCCCTCGATACCCGCCTGTGTGTGACTGCGACTTCTACAGCAGCTGATACCCACTGCGCCTTTCCCGTCAGCCTAGCGGCAACCTAGCTCGCGCCTGGTGTGACGTCAGTCGCCTCCGCGGCCCAGTTGTTGCGAGGCCGTGCACGCGCTGCCCTTGATGAAGCGCCCAGAGACGCTCCTCGTTACCGCCTCCGTGGCCGCCACAGCACTGCACGGGTACTGCACTTTTCCGTACCATAGGACTAAGGCCGAGCTCTGGTACGACTCTCTCCCAGAGCTGTGCACTGCGCGGCTGTGTTTGATGCCGAGGATAGTCGGTGATTAATATTTGCATTAGTTTCAGCGTGCTGGTACTTTGTGGCAAGAGAGAAAGGGATTATATAGGCAATGACAGGTCGATTTCTTTCCTAGTGCCTTAGAAGCAGTCTGAAAAGATTGTTCATAAAATTAGTTGTAACACATTGCAGGACCTGTAAATTACGAGGGGCGTTTGAAAAGTCCGTGCTAAGTCCAAGAGATGGCACCACCGGTGCGTAATGAGGTCATGTTTAGTTAGTAGCATCTTTGGAAAGAACACACACCAAGTTTCAGCCATATTGCTCTATTTATTTGTGTTTGGCATTCGTGTGAATCAAGGAAGTCGAGTAATTGTGACAAAATGGACGAAAAGTAATTTCGTGTGAAGATTAAACATTACTTTATGAAAGGCAAAACGCCTCAGGAGACTAAATAGAAGCTTGATAAACCCTATGGTGACTCTGCACCTTCGATTAGAACAGTTTATAAGTGGTTTCAAAATGTTCGGAGTGGCCATATGGGCACAAGTGATGCTGAACGTTCTGGGCGCCCTGTCGAGGTTACGACTCCAGAAATCATTGATAAAATCCATGATATGGTGATCGATGTGTGAGATTGCTAGTGCTGTGGGCATCTCGAATGAACGGGTACGTAATATTTTGCATAAACATTTGCACATTAGAAAGCTATCCGCAAGACGGGTTCCGCGATTACTCACTCTTGATCAAAAACGAAATCGTGTGAAGTGTTGCGAGGATAATTTGCAGCTGTTCAGGAAGAATCCGCAGGACTTTAAGCGTCGTTTCGTCATGTTAGATGAAACATGGATACAATACTATACTCCTGAGACCAAAGAACAATCTAAACAATTAGTTACGAAGAAAGAGTCTGCACCAAAAAAGGCGAAGACTATTCCTTCGGTCTGAAATGTTATAGCGACTGTCTTTTGGGATTCGCAAGGGATTATCCTCATCGACTATCCGGAAAAGGATAAAACTATTACAGGTGCATATTATTCATCGTTACTGGACCGTTTGAAAACCGAGCTGCAAGAAAAACGCCGGCGATTGGACCGCAAAAAGTCCTTTTCCATCACGACAATGTACCAGCACACACCTCGGCAGTTGTGGTCGCAAAATTAATGGAAATAGGATTCCAGCTCGTTTCACATCCTCCCTATTCTTCAGACCTCGCTCTCTCGGACTACTGTTTGTTCCCCAATTTGAAGAAATGGCTGGCGGGACAAAGAGTTTATTCAAACGAGGAGGTGATTGCAGCAACTAATAGCTATTTTGCAGACTTGGACAATTCCAATTATACGGAAGGGATAGACAAATTAGAACAGCGTCGGACTAAGTGTATACGTCTAAAAGGAGACTATGTCGGAAAATAAAAATGATTTACCCCAAACACGTAAGTAGGTTTTATTTTTGCACGAACCTTCCAAACGCCCCTCGTATTGTTAGATTTATTTTGAAGGATGACGAATATTAATTTGTTGCGGCACAGTGTCTGCAATCTGCGGCCAAGCAGAGAGAAAGTTTATTCCATGACGTTTCGGGATTGCAGCTGGATTACGTCGCTCATGGAGTTAAAATTCAGATGTCAAAATTAATGGGATTGACCGTCACTAGGTGTCATTAGGGATACAATATTTTCTTTCCGAAGTAATTAAAGAAATCACATGCTCTAACGCCTTATTCACTTGAAAGCCGCCATCACTATTACTATGATCTTCCGCTGAATGCATTTACATCGACTGCTTAATAATTGAATCCTAGAAGCATCTCGTCGAGGTCAAGATTTCCGTGGCAGAATGGAGAGTGGAGATGGGGTAGCGGCTGCCAGCCATTCGTGGATTTCTTGGTCAGTCGGAAAGGATGTGGACCAGTGGCGGATTCCGTTTACCGTAAGCCCACACATACAGATTTTTATTTTCAGACGTCGAATCACCCTTGCCCATTACAAACTATGGACGTCCTTCGCAGGTTGCTGCGCCGGGCGTATCTCTCTGATGGAGACAGCATTGCAAAGGAGCTGGAACACGTGCAGTCTGTGTCCACAGATAATGGACACTCTCCACATCAGATACGTACAGCTTTCAGAGAGAAGAAATGTTTCACCCATATCATAAACGAGAAGTCCCGAGCGTTCCTCCTGTAATGTCAAAGGATTCATCTCCCCGACTACAAAGACTTTCTGTTTTCAGTTCAGCAAAGAACGATACGGGATAGCGGAGGGCTGGAATCTACAGAATACTTTGCCAGTAATGCAAAACCTACATTGGTCAGACAACACGCACAGTCAGTGAAAGATGGGCCTTTCGCAGCCCAGTAAGTCAGCCATAGCCGAACATTGTACCTCTACAGCACATTCAACGGATTATTTTGCCACGGAGATCTTGATCTCGACGACATCCCTCTGGGTTTCAGTTATTAAGGAATCGATGTGAATACGTTTGGCGGAAGATCTTACTAATCGTGGTGGGGCTTTCAACTGGGTAAGGCGTGAGAGCCTGAGATTTCTTTAATTACTTCAGAAACAAGACATTTTATAACTAATGGCACGTAGAGTGACAGTTTATCTTACTATCTTTCACATCTGAAATCTAGCTCCGCGACCGCACATTCCGACAGGGAGCGCACGTGTAGCTTCACTTTACACGAGCTCCTGCACGCAATAGATGGAGGACGCCAAACTCGGTAGAGGTCCAGAATGATATTTTCACTCTTCAGCGGAGTGTGCGCTGATATGAAAGTTTCATATCAGCGCACACTCCACTCAAACCGGCGTGCAAGTTGGGGAGTACATATAGAGAGGTCTAAATGGGAACAGGTGTGAGATGCGTCCGAAAGAAAAGTGGGGTCGCCAGTATTGAGGCAGACAAGATTGAGCTGGTTGAAAAGGTCTGCTAACAGGGAGCCCCTCGGGCAGGATGCTGGAGAGCCCCAGAGGGGATGGTGGGCATTGAAGTCTCCAGTTAACAAAAATGGTGCAGGTAGCTGAGCAATAATTTGCATCATGTCTGCCTTGGTAACGGCAGACGACGATGGAGTGTAAACGGTACAAATGGAAAATGTAAAAGTGGGGAGAGTAATTCGGATGGCAACTGCCTGCAGGCCGGTGTGCAACGTGATGGGATCGTAGTAAATATCATCCCGGACCAGCAACATAACCCCTCCTTGAGCCGGGATACCTACCACAGGTAGGTCAAAACGCACAGAGGTGTAGTGTGCCAAGGCAGTTTGATCGCATGGGAGTAGCTTCGTTTCCTGGAGGGCTACGACGAGCGGACGGTGCAAGCGGGGCAGCAACTTCAAGTCCTCTCGGTTGGAGCGAATGCTGCGAATATTCCAGTGAATAAGTGCCATCGTAAGAAGAAAAGGAAGATGAAAGAAGGGATCACCTCGAAGGCCGCTGAGGGCCTGGCTTCGAGAGAGCACTGCCGCCGCTATCAGTAGGCGGACAGTAATCGTTCATTGGTTCTATAGGTTCATCGGCCATCTTGGTAAGATGGCCGGGAGGGGGAGCTTCCTCCGCCGGTGAACGGCCAGATGTTCGGCTACCAGCGGTGCGGCCAGGCGAAACGGATGACGGCCTGGGGCGGCAACCGCTGGGTAGCGCAGGAGAAGATGATAAGACAGATGGTTCTCCCCTGTCATTAAAGCAAGGTTGGTCACGACAAGTCGAGGCCCCGTAACGCTGCCAGAGCTGGAACACTGTGGACACAGAGTAGAACGAGGTCCTGACCGTTGCAGTGGTTGCCCGGGTTACATCTCGTACGTTGCCTGGCACTGCGCCACTTCCAGGGCCCACGTGATATCCAGAGCTGGGTCTGGCGACCACATACACTGCTCGTTCCAGGAATGCAGCATCTATCATCGTCTGCAGCCCGCACTGAGAGGTACTGCACGGCAGTCATCGACCTGACATGGGTCATCGACCCCGCTGCTACCAGACGCCGCTTCTGTTAGCTGTGAGTCTATAGGACGCGTCCAGTCTAGCTGGACTGGTGCCTTATGGCCATTCACTGGCTGACTTCAGGGCGCTTATCCGGGGGTCCAGCGCCCGACTCGCTGCCGAGTCAAGGCCTGATGCACACACACACACACACACACACACATACACACAATCACACACACACACACACACACACACACACTGAATAAATGTACCATTCTTTCCGCACTGTTCTTATGGCTCTACGATGGCCGACGGCCGGGTTTGACATACCTGTTCGCCTGCCAGTCATCAAGCACGAACATCGCTCTTTATACTCTATATGCTTCAAATGACTCTGAGCACGATGGGATTTAATATCTGAGATCATCAGACCCCAAGAACGTAGAACTACTTAAACCTAACTAACCTAAGGACACCACACACAACCACGCCCGAGGCAGGATTCGAACATGAGACCGTAGCGGTCGCGCGGTTCCAGACTGAAGCGCCTAGAACCGCTCGGCCACAACAGCCGGCCATACTCTTTATATCGAGTTCGCTAACACTCATGTCATCTTGTTCCCGGTATAAAGTATAATCTAATGATTGGTGTCTGAGGTATCTCTATATACAGGATTAACGTTGATAAAAGCGACAAACTGTAGGAACGGATTCATAACTGGAGGTGGAAAAAAAAGGTCCTATGAAAAAGTGTGTCCGGAAATGCATATTTTCCATGGTAGATAGCGCTGACGAATGAATATATTTCTGGCCTGTGATGTGTTTCCTGTGTGTTGCAGGCTGTGAGACTGATGCGACGTACTGGAAAATGGAAATGAGCGTTTGGCGTCATTGGCCGGGAGGCCCCTTGCGGGGCAGGTCCGGCCGCCTTGGTGCAGGTCTTATTACATTCGACGCCACACTGGGCTCGCCGGATGGGGATAAAATGATAATGACGACAGCACAGCATCCAGTCCCTGAGCGGAGAAAAACCCCGACCCAGCTGGGAATCGAACCAGGGCCCGTAAGACGGCAATCCGTCACACTGACCACTCAGCTATCGGGGCGGACGATGCAACGTACAGCAAGTAGCGGAATAGTCCGGTATTCATGTTGGGAACCAGCCGACTTGGTGTTTGTAACGGCCAAGCAGATAGAAACGTTCGAGAGGCATACCAAAAGAAGTACCCTTAGAGTCCCCAACTGCATCAGACAACATTTCAAACCCTTTTTCGGCGTTTGTGCGAGCATGGGTACTTTCGGACAGAGGAACGTGTTGGGAGGCGGCGACCTGTACGTACACGAGATTTAGAGGACCGGGCTCTACAGGATATTGGGATGAACAGTAGCACAGGCTCCAGGCAAGTGGCCCGCCAACATGGTGTATTGTTGTAATGTAGGCTTTGCAGTACTGGTAGGGTATTCTGTAGATTCTAGCCCTCCGCTATCTTTGTTTGCTGAACTGAAGACAGGAAGCTTTTGCGTTGGGGATAGGAATCCTTTGACACAAATTCTTCTAACTTTCTGCCTAATTTACATGAAATGTTGCTGAATAGCAGGAGGAACGTTCGAGACATCTCGTGTATGATATGGGTGGTACATTTCTTCTCTCTCAGAGCTATACTGATCTGATGTGGAGAATGTCCATTACCTTTGAACACTTGAACACAGGCTGCACGTGTTCCAGATCAAAAAAAAAAAAAAAAATGGTTCAAATGGCTCTAAGCACTATGGAACTTAACATCTGAGGTCATCAGTCCCTTCCCGGGTTCGATTCCCGGCGGCGTCAGGGATTTTCTCTGCCTCGTGATGGCTGGGTGTTGTGTGCTGTCCTTAGGTTAGTTAGGTTTAAGTAGTTCTAAGTTCTAGGGGACTGATGACCATAGATGTTAAGTCCCATAGTGCTCAGAGCCATTCATCAGTCCCCTAGACTTACAAATACTTAAAATTAACTAACCTAAGGACATCACCCACATCCATGCCTGAGGCAGGATTCTAATCTGCGACCGTAGCAGCAGCGCGGTTCCGGACTGCAGCGTCTACAATCGCTCGTCCACAGCGGCCGGCCAACATGGTGTAAGCCAAAGTACAATTACATATTCTGCGTGACAATCGCTACGATTCCTATCACCTCAATCCCGTGGAGGTCACTTTGAACATTTGTTGTGACGTCGATGCGATGCAGCTCTGTACTGTGTTCCGCGACGGTTTGTTGTCGTTGCACGCACACCGTCCATTTTAGGACACTTGTTCACAGGACATTTTTTCCTCCATTTCCAGTCAGGACATGGTAGGGTGTGCGAAAACAAGAAAAAATATCCAATAATCATAGGTCCTGAAATGCATACCTTAAGAGCTATGAGTACTTGTTCATCTTGACTACGGTGAAACATCTCTTCTATTGCAAGATCTTGGCTTTCATGAGCGACATACAAAATGCGGCAGTGTAGTTTTCCCCATTAAAAAATAAAAAAAATAAAAAATAAGATATTTTATATTATTATTCTTTAGATAGATATAAACTAATTCGTTAAAATGGAACTTCAATAGATTTTATCTCTGGTAGTAAACGTGACTTAAGAAAACGTTGAGTAATTGGTAAGTACTGGCTGACAACTCTTCAAGTATGTTTCTTGCCTTGCTGGAGGTAATACTACTGAAATGGAAAACATGGCACAGAAATATTTTACTCCTTTTTTTAACTAAGCTGGACTCTGACCCGCAGCATCGTCAATACACCAGACCGGCTTATGCGTTGGTAGACGAGACTGTTTGGAAGCCAATGACCAATCTGATTATTACGCGATTCGCGTAATGACCTTGCACGGATTTCGAGAGAAAAAGATGGGTAAATATGATCACAGGGACGTATTAATTCAAATCTGATGGATTAAACGGCGAATGGATACTAACAGTATTCGGCCGTGACCACCAAACAATGAACAGGCAACTTCTCTTCGATGCAGCCTGAAACTGAACTAAAAAATGCATAATAAAATCACATATAACATGAATAGCGAGGAAAGGGATCTTCAAATGAAACACGGCTACTTAACATAAAATTAACATAATTATTCATAAAAGCGTACAAGTTACACAAGTGACACACAGCTTACCTCGGTAGCGGAGGACAAAAGAGAGAGAGAGAGAACAAGCCGCGTTCCGCTTTTTATACATCGTTAGACAAACGAACGTACCTACTACACGTTGTTTCAAAGAATTTTCTTTACACATTTTAGCTCATAAATCCTCCTTTACAAAATAATTTACGAATAATTAAAAATACATCCCCTCATTAGTATATCGTTTCAATTAATATTCAAATTAATGTACACACGTAAAATTATTTAGAAAATTTTCGCAAGTTAATTAAAATTGATACTCTTTTTTTATAGGATACGCAAATGGACAAACAAATGAGAACACGATATTTCGTTAGTGTCAAATTGTATCGACGGTGATACCTTGCTTCTTAATTTCCGTGTGGATTTGGATTTCCATCACTCTATACATGTAGGTTGTGAAAATTATCAGCTGCGTGGGATGAGCCGAGCGCCGGCACGGTAGCTCAGCGTGTTCGGTCAGAGAGCCAGTTGGCCTCTGTAATAAAAAACTGAGTGGAAGGATCAACCACCGAACTTGAACAAGATGTCTTGTGACGTCCGCAACGACCAAACACAACGATCTATAATGCAAAAAAAAAAAAAAAAAAAAAAAAAAAAAAAAAAAAAAAAAAAAAAAAAAAAAAGCGGCCTAAGGCGCTGAAGTCATGGACTGTGCGGCTTGTCCCGGCGGAAGTTCAAGTCATCCATCGGGCATGGTTGTGTGTTTGTCCTTAGGATAATTTAGGTTTAGCAGTGTGTAATCTTAGGGACTGATGATCTTAGCAGTTAAGTCCCATAAGATTTCACACACATTTGAACATTTTTTGAAAATTATCGATCCCATATCGCATGAAATCACCCTCATCTGCGAACAGTAATTTTGTTGTGAAACGTGGGTCTTCATCACATCTTTGCAACAACCATTGGTAGAACTGCTTTCTGACACGCAAGACTTGTGGCTGAACACGCTGCGTGTATAGCAAGTTTTTATGCAGCATCGCCCAGACTATAGGTTAGACGCTCAAGTTCTATGTATAAGAGTTGCAGAATCTCCTTCTACCCCCTGCGATGCTCGTTCCTTCAAGCTAGGAGTACGAGCAGTGCGAGGTCTGCCACTAGCAGCTGGTGTTGTAACTACAGAGCCAGCGTCTGTCAGTCGCTTCCTTTTGCCACACCACAGCAGAAGTTAATGTCTACCATTTCTCCAGAGGGATAATAGTCTTCCATTATGCAGGTAAGTAATGTATGCGCTGCCCTTACGCATATATGAGAAACGGTTTTCAGTAACAACAGATGTTTACTGCATGCTGTATTCATGAACAATAACAGAGGAATGCGTTAGTTTGTTTATTTATTTCGGGCTCCTCAGCCAGAAATTTACTTACGGAAATTCCATTTTCCCTGCTGGTAGTTACAGAATCACTATTTACACTACGCTCCTCTGAGTTCGGCCGTCAGCAATTTTCAAGTGCATAATCCCACGTCCTTAAATAGAACAAGAACATCGTCCTACCAGCATTTCATTACAAAGCAACCAGTTGGACAAATAACTGGAAATTTTGAGCCAGGATGCTCAACACAACGGTTGCAAACAACACGTGACAGGTAAAATGTACGCAAATAAATGAAAGAAAAGTGGAGTGACAACTGATACGGAAATTACCCTGGATAAAGAAGATGACGTAGGGAGGAAAACGAAATACGTCTCGGTACCGCACATCGGTACAATCTCGGACAGAATAGCACCTGCTTGAAATTATACACTTCTGGCCATTAAAATTGCTACACAACGACGATGACGTGCTACAGACGCGAAATTCTCGACAGGAAGAAGATGCTGTCATATGCAAATGATTAGCTTTTCAGAGCATTCACACAAGGGTGGCGCCGGTGGCGACACCTACAACGTGCCGACATAAGGAAAGTTTCCAACCGATTTCTCATACACAAACAGCAGTTGACCGGCGTTGCCTGGTGAAACGTTGTTGTGATGCCTCGTGTAAGGAGGAGAAATGCGTACCATCACGTTTCTGACTTTGATAAAGGTCGGATTGCAGCCTATCGCGATTGTGGTTTATCGCATCGCGACATTGCCGCTCGCATTCGTCGACATCCGATGACTGTTAGCAGAATATGGAATCGGTGGGTACAGAAAGGTAATACGGAACGTCGTACTGGATCCCAACGGCCTCGTATCACTAGCAGTCGAGATGACAGGCATCTTATCCGCATGGCTGTAACGGATCGTACAGCCACGTCTCGATCCCTGAGTCAACAGATGGGCACGTTTGCAAGACAACAACCATCTGCACGAACAGTTCGACGACGTTTGCAGCAGCATTGACTATCAGCTTGGATGCCATGGCTGCGGTTACCCTTGACGCTGCGCCGGCCAGAGTGGCCGAGCGGTTCTAGGCGCTACAGTCTGGAACCGCGCGACTGCTACGGTCGCAGGTTCGAATCCTACCTCGGACATGGATGTGTGTGATGTCCTTAGGTTAGTTAGGTTTAAGTAGTTCTAAGTTCTAGGGGACTGATGACCTCAGAAGTTAAGTCTCATAGTGCTCAGAGCCATTTCAACCTTGACGCTGCATCACAGTCAGGAGCGCCTGTGATGGTGTACTCAACGACTAACCTGGGTGCGCGAATGGCAAAACGTCAATTGTTTCGGATGAATCCAGGTTCTGTTTACAGCATCATGATGGTCGCATCCGCGGGGAACGCACATTGGAAGCGTGTATTCGTCATCGCCATACTGGCGTATCACCCGGCGTGATGGTATGGGATGCCAGTGGTTACACGTCACGGCCACCTCTTGTTCGCATTGACGGCACTTTGAACAGTGGACGTTACATTTCAGATGTTTTACGACCCGTGGCTCTACCCTTCATTCGATCCCTGCGGAACCCTATATTTCAGCAGGATAATACATGACCGCATGTTGCAGGTCCTGTACGGGCCTTTCTGGATACAGAAAATGTTCGAATGGTGCCGTGCTCCAGATCTCTCACCAACTGAAAACGTCTGGTCAATGGTGGCCGAGCAACTGGCTCGTCACAATACGCCAGTCACTACTCTTGATGAACTGTGGTATCGTGTTGAAGCTGTGTGGGCAGCTGTACCTGTAAACGCCATCCAGGCTCTGTTTGAATCAATTCCCAGGCGTATCAAGGCCGTTATTCCGGCCAGAGGTGATTATTCTGGGTACTGATTTCTCAGGATCTATGCACCGAAATTGCGTGAAAATGTAATCATATGTCAGTTCTAGTATAATAGTGTATATTTGTCCATCTGCATTTCTTCTTGGTGTAGCAATTTTAATGGCCAGTAGTGTAAGTTTTCCTATTAAGTATATACTGGACCGATTGGTGCGCCACCCAAGGAGCACAGTCGACCCTTTTATCAAAGTGTGATATCTAACTATGAAGGTAGCCAGAAATTTTATGTAGGTCAGAGGAACATAACTTCAACACCAGACTAAAAAAGCACACTAGATTGTCTGAGGACAATAGCTCCCCAGTGAGGATACATTTGAAAGAGAGAGCCCACACTATTTCAAACGCCACCATAGCCCTACAAATTCTGCACACAACCAAGAAAGGAAGAGTTATGAATATACTCGAGGAATTAGAAATATACACTCATGGTAAAACGGGGCAGGACAGCTTTTACAAAATTTGAAGAGTATTTGATGAAATAGAACTGTGAATGTGTTGTAAATAGTGCGTAGGCAGTGTGCAATTAAACATCTCTTACTATGTTACATAGTACAACCTTGTCAACCTTGTAGATGTTTGAAATTACAATGCTTGAAACGCTTGATTTAAAGTTTTGACTTAATTTTGCAGAATGTCGTACTAATCACTCTTTCGAAACCCCGTGATTGTCTCACATCGCGGTGCAAAGGTTTGAAATTTGGCACGAAAGTGTTAACAACCTTACTCTGTGATGGAGGAATATCGTGGGTCCCTGTGACGTCACACTGTGGCTCGCCAACGTTTCAAGCAGAAAGGTGTCGACACGTGCGAAAACAAGGCCAGAACTCAGTTCATGTAGCCCGCAAAAGAGGTAAATGACGTCACATTGGCACCAAATTTCGCCACAATTGAGCCCAACGCCGCCGTGGACGGCTTACATGACGAAGAGCTCGTCACTACCCCTCTTACCCACATTTTACGCCTTATTTTACCGTCGTGGAGCTGGAGGACAGAACCGTGACGTACAGCGTTAAAGTCACGTGATTTCCTAATGACTGGCCGAAGCAAACACTGAAGACACACCGCCACTCACAGTCTACACGAAAAGGCCTCAGCGGTGTCATAAAGAGCGTCACTGAAAACCCTCTTTCCTTGGGACATTGATTTCCGAAAATTCCCCGTTAAAAAAAGACAGTTTGCAGTGCGATGCACAACACGACGACGTTCTTGACATCTCCCTAACACTTCAACCTTTCTCTTAGGTCATCATGCGCTAGCAACCCTACTGAACGTAATCTCATATCTTTCTAATGCAGTACGACAGCAATTTTAGCTCTGATGTACAAGGTCGAGCTCCTGGCCACCGTCCTAAAGCATTCGACGAAGTTTGAACGTGATCCGAAGCAGCAAATCTTTTTCAGTTTTCCTGTTTTACTCAATCCTGTGATGTGGTGACGGAGGAGTGCAACTTGGAACATGGTTGAATATAACGACAAAGGGTCCCCCTATGATATCCTTGTTCAGGAAAATCCTCAGTGGCATTCTCCCATACTTTTTGAGAAGTTTAAAAATACGAAAATACTCACTTTCAGAGAAAAACTGTGAAGTAGCCCTACATGCCTGCGGGTATGAAATCACTTTACACACCACTGATGGCAGTTGCCTAACTGCAGGCGCCAAGGGCTACTTCATATGCTTTCTCATTAAAGGCACATTTGTCAGGTTCTCCAGTATGAGCGGGTACTACCGAAGGTTATGCCAAGCTGGGGAGCCCTACAGTGATCCTTTTCCATGTTTTTCACACATGTGCCAATGTCGCAACCCTCCATGGTCACGCCACGAGAGGGCGCGGAACAGAAGGGCTGAAAAAGCATAAGCACCGTGTGTCACTTCGGATCCCGTTCAAATTCCGTCAAATGGTTTTAAGTGGTCCCTAATTGTTTCCATCCCGTAAGCCAGAGCAAAAATTCCTGTCGCACTACAATCCAAACTGGTAAGATCATGTTCAGCGAGATTTCGGCCGCGAGATGTCTGACGAGAAGGGCTGAAAGGCCCAGGAGGTGTAAACAGTATCAGAAGTTGCCAGCAACGTATTCCTGTTGCTCATTGCAATGCGAACTGTTGGGTTCGACCGCGAAATATGTGGAAATCAACTCCATAAGCAAAGACGTGGTCTCAGAGACGCACTCCTGAAATCATTCCGTGTTAGTTGTGAGCGTTCATGCGGAATGGCGGCGCGGTCCAAGGCGCCATATCACGGACTGCGCGGCTCCTCCCACCGGAGGTTCGAGTCCTCCTTCGGACACGGATTGTTCTTAGCATAAGTTAGTTTAAGCAGTGTGTAAGTCTATGGACCGATGACTTGGTAGTTTGGTCCCTTAGGAATTCTCACACATTTGAACATTTTTGAGTTGTGAGCGGCAGTGTGTCAGAAATGTTTTCCTCGGTCACTCATACACTGTTGCTCCAAAAAACTGGTATAGGAGTGGGTATTCAAATACAGAGATAAGTACACAGGGAAAATACGGCGCTGTGTTCGGCAATGCCTACATAAGACAACAAGTGTCAGGCGCAGCTGTTAGATCGGCTACTGCTGCCACACTGGCTGGTTTTCAAGATTTAAGTGAGTTTGAATGTGGTATTATAGTCGGCGCACGAGCCATGGGACACAGCACCTCCGTGTCAGCGATGAAGTGGGGATTTTCCCGTACGACCATTCCACGAGTGTTCCGTGAATATCAGGAACCACAAAAAGATCCTGCAAGAACCGGACCAACGACCACTGAAGAGAATCGATCAACGTGACAGAAGTCCAAACCTTCAGCAAATCGCTGCAGATTACAATGCTGGGCAATCAATTGTCAGCGTACGAACCATTCAACGGAACATTGTCGATATGGGCTTTCGGAGCCGAACGCCCACTCTTGCACCCTTGATGACTGCACGACACAAAGCTTCACACCTCGCTTGGGCGTGTCAACGCCGACATTGCACTGTTGATGATTGGAAACATGTTGCCTGGTCGGATGACTGTCGTTTCAAATTGTATCGAGCGGTTGGACGTGTACTGGAGACAACCTCATGAATCCATGGACTCTGCATGTCAGCGGGGACAGCTCAATTTGGTAGAGGCACTGCAGTGGTGTGGGGCGTGTGCAGTTGGAGTGATATGGGACCCATGATACATCTAGGTACGACTCTGACAAGTGACGCGTACGTAAGAATCCTGTCTGAACACGTGCATCCATTTATGTCCATTGTGCATTCTGATGGACTTGGACAATTCCAGCAGGACAATGCGACATTCCACTCGTCCAGAATTGCTACAGAGTGGCTCCAGGAACACTCTTTTGAGTTTAAACTATTCCGCTGGCCACAACACTCCCCAGACATGAACATTATTATTGAACATATCTGGCATGCGTTGCAACGTGCTGTTCAGAAGACATCTCCACTCCCTCGTACTCTTACGGATTTGTGGACAGCCCTGCAGGATTCATGGTTTCAGCTCCCTCCAGCAGTACTTGAGACATTAGTCAAGTCCCTGCCACGTCGTTCTGCTGCACTTCTGCGTACTCGCGGGCGCCCTACGGCATATTAGGCAGGTGTATCAGTTTTTTTGGCTCTTCAGTGTCCATTTCTCTGGGCACGCTGAAAGATATCACACTGCTTTTGTTATTACTTAAATACATCTTCCTGAATGCGGTACAAGTGTGCCGAGCTCTGGCCGATCTCAAGTTAATAATTGGATCTCGTGAGCTGCAATGCGAATCCGAACTGCTACGTGTCCGATGTGTGGCAGCATAGCGTTCCTCGAACATTGATGAACGTGGACCTCCACTGCAGACTATCTCTACGTCTTGACACAGCGACCTCGGCATTTACAGCTGAATTGGGCAAGGGGTCATCAAAACTGGACCGCGGATGAATGGAAAAGTGTTGCCTGTTTTTCTTACATCAGGTCGACGGTCCTGTAAGGATACGCCATCATCCAGGTGGTCGACCGCCTAGAACACGCTCTGCGTCGCGGACGCACGCCGGTGGCAGCAGTATTATGCTGCGGGGGACATTCACTTTTGCTTCCATACGACCTGTGTTAGTGATTCGAGGCAAGATGACAACAGTAAAGTACGGAACACTATTACGGACCACTTGCGTCTTTTCACGCTTGATGTCTTCTCCGACGGCGCTGAGATCTTCCAACAGGATAACTGTCAGTCTCACAATACCAGACTCTCGTTGCAGTGGTGAAGTAGCGTTCTTGTCTCGGTCACCAGGTTCCCCTGATGTGCATCCGATGGAACCCATCTGGGACGTTATCGGGAGCCAGCTCCGCACCCAGAAACCAACAGGATAACTGCCAGTCTCACAATACCAGACTCTCGTTGCAGTGGTGAAGTAGCGTTCTTGTCTCGGTCACCAGGTTCCCCTGATGTGCATCCGATGGAACCCATCTGGGACGTTATCGGGAGCCAGCTCCGCACCCAGAAACCAACAGGATAACTGTCAGTCTCACAATACCAGACTCTCGTTGCAGTGGTGAAGTAGCGTTCTTGTCTCGGTCACCAGGTTCCCCTGATGTGCATCCGATGGAACCCATCTGGGACGTTATCGGGAGCCAGCTCCGCACCCAGAAACCAACAGGATAACTGCCAGTCTCACAATACCAGACTCTCGTTGCAGTGGTGAAGTAGCGTTCTTGTCTCGGTCACCAGGTTCCCCTGATGTGCATCCGATGGAACCCATCTGGGACGTTATCGGGAGCCAGCTCCGCACCCAGAAACCAACAGGATAACTGTCAGTCTCACAATACCAGACTCTCGTTGCAGTGGTGAAGTAGCGTTCTTGTCTCGGTCACCAGGTTCCCCTGATGTGCATCCGATGGAACCCATCTGGGACGTTATCGGGAGCCAGCTCCGCACCCAGAAACCAACAGGATAACTGTCAGTCTCACAATACCAGACTCTCGTTGCAGTGGTGAAGTAGCGTTCTTGTCTCGGTCACCAGGTTCCCCTGATGTGCATCCGATGGAACCCATCTGGGACGTTATCGGGAGCCAGCTCCGCACCCAGAAACCAACAGGATAACTGTCAGTCTCACAATACCAGACTCTCGTTGCAGTGGTGAAGTAGCGTTCTTGTCTCGGTCACCAGGTTCCCCTGATGTGCATCCGATGGAACCCATCTGGGACGTTATCGGGAGCCAGCTCCGCACCCAGAAACCAACAGGATAACTGTCAGTCTCACAATACCAGACTCTCGTTGCAGTGGTGAAGTAGCGTTCTTGTCTCGGTCACCAGGTTCCCCTGATGTGCATCCGATGGAACCCATCTGGGACGTTATCGGGAGCCAGCTCCGCACCCAGAAACCAACAGGATAACTGTCAGTCTCACAATACCAGACTCTCGTTGCAGTGGTGAAGTAGCGTTCTTGTCTCGGTCACCAGGTTCCCCTGATGTGCATCCGATGGAACCCATCTGGGACGTTATCGGGAGCCAGCTCCGCACCCAGAAACCAACAGGATAACTGTCAGTCTCACAATACCAGACTCTCGTTGCAGTGGTGAAGTAGCGTTCTTGTCTCGGTCACCAGGTTCCCCTGATGTGCATCCGATGGAACCCATCTGGGACGTTATCGGGAGCCAGCTCCGCACCCAGAAACCAACAGGATAACTGTCAGTCTCACAATACCAGACTCTCGTTGCAGTGGTGAAGTAGCGTTCTTGTCTCGGTCACCAGGTTCCCCTGATGTGCATCCGATGGAACCCATCTGGGACGTTATCGGGAGCCAGCTCCGCACCCAGAAACCAACAGGATAACTGTCAGTCTCACAATACCAGACTCTCGTTGCAGTGGTGAAGTAGCGTTCTTGTCTCGGTCACCAGGTTCCCCTGATGTGCATCCGATGGAACCCATCTGGGACGTTATCGGGAGCCAGCTCCGCACCCAGAAACCAACAGGATAACTGTCAGTCTCACAATACCAGACTCTCGTTGCAGTGGTGAAGTAGCGTTCTTGTCTCGGTCACCAGGTTCCCCTGATGTGCATCCGATGGAACCCATCTGGGACGTTATCGGGAGCCAGCTCCGCACCCAGAAACCAACAGGATAACTGTCAGTCTCACAATACCAGACTCTCGTTGCAGTGGTGAAGTAGCGTTCTTGTCTCGGTCACCAGGTTCCCCTGATGTGCATCCGATGGAACCCATCTGGGACGTTATCGGGAGCCAGCTCCGCACCCAGAAACCAACAGGATAACTGTCAGTCTCACAATACCAGACTCTCGTTGCAGTGGTGAAGTAGCGTTCTTGTCTCGGTCACCAGGTTCCCCTGATGTGCATCCGATGGAACCCATCTGGGACGTTATCGGGAGCCAGCTCTGCACCCAGAAACCACAGGCCCGCAGTTTACGGGAATTACGTGGCCTGTGCGTAGATCTCCGGGAACCTAGCAAGTACTCGTCCAAAACCTGCTGTATTTCTTTCCAGATGTGGACCAGCTTGCTATTAAACAGACGGTCATAATGTTTTGACTCCATCAGTGTACTTACTACATCACACCAACATGCGAACTGACTTTCATCTTTTATTACAACCTATTATAGAGTAAGCTTGTCTTCATTTTAATTTCTTACGTATTTATTTGCTTTTTTATTTTATTTTTGTTTTACGCGTCTAGTTCCGTACGACCATACTGAGGAGCAAATCTGCAAGGTCACGTAATGTGTCAGCACATGAAATTACAACATAAAAGTAGTAACAGATAAAATAAAATGTGCATCTGCTTGTTAGACTTCTGCAAAGACTTTTCTCTGTTGAATTTGTGCATCCATGGCGAGATTCAGGTCATCATTGACGTGTATTAAGAAGGAAGTCGTGCCGCAATGTTTATGGAAACTGGTATTCGTCTAGTAGGTTGTTTCCGGTTAGGTTTTCTGGTGACTGGTCGTGGACCGTATGTTCTAAGTCTTAGGCAGTGGAAGAAGAACGTGAATGGCTCGGTAGTCAGAGAGTGTTTTGTCAACGTCCTCTCTAGGTATTGGCTTACCTACTCCGTGCTTCCAGGTCTCAGGGAAAACACTTGTGGTTAAGGAATGGTTGAGGATATCTGTTATGATTGGGGGAAGTGGGTCATTTAATCTGTCATGCCATCGTGTCCAGTAGATGCTCAGCTGTGGCTAAAGCAGGTGGTCGACTTTTACTTATAGGAGAGTACTGGGCAAATGCTGTCAGTCTAGGAAGGATCACTCGTGCAGTCGGTCCTAGAATACTGCTCTACTGTGTGGAACTCATAGCAAATGGGCCTAACAGGGGATACTGAACCTACAAAGAGAAGATCAGCAGGAATGGTTACAGGTTTGTTTGACCCATGGGGTAGTGTTACAGAAATGGGGAGAGTGTTACAGAAATGCTGAAAAAACTGAACTGGCAGACTCTTGAAGATAGGTGCAAACTATTTTCATAAAGTGTTTTTGTTTTCCACAGCTGTATTAAATATTACGAAACTTATTAGCAGATTGCGAATTCACTTAATGTCAGTTGTACTTAGTATAGATATAATCTATTAGTGAGCCACGAAAATTTGTGTGGATTCGAGTCCCAATCTGATACAAATTTTCATGTGTCACTGTTAGATGGTATCAATACCTCGTACATCTGTTGTCAAATGAATTCGTAGTCTGCGAATAAGTTTCATAAATCCCGAGAACACCTAGTTTCAAGAACCAGCTTTAAATTATTACTTCAGGAATGTGCTATAGCCCCTTCCCCCCCCCCCCCCCCTCCCCAATTTATCGCTCCAGTAGGGATCGTAAATGCAAGATGAGTTTAATTACACACCCACGGAGCCACTTACAGAATCATACTTCTCGCATTTCATACGTGAACGGAACGAGAAAAAGCCATAGTAACTGGCACAGTGGGACGTTCCCTCTGCCATGCAGTTCACACTGGTTTGCGAAGTATAGATGCAGACGTGAACTCCACATTGATCGATGAGAGATTTGACATGTCTCCTTTTATTCAGTTCGCTGGCAGCGTTCACACGAACACCGTCAGAGCGATGGATGGAGATGTAACCACCATCCTCATAATCATCGTCATCGTAAGACACTGCACGTCCATTTCTTGCGAAACACTCCCTCCAGATTTCCCCCTTCCATTACGATATTTGGTCACATGCATCCATGTCGCTGCTTCACAATTTTGATGTTGTCTATCTATATTCAGTTAGGTCGTACACTAAATCAAATCACACGGCTGCTAAACTCTTGTATTGCTGCGTGTCTGACCACGTTGATTTCACTTTCACTACAACCACAATTATGTCTACCACTCGAGTCTATTCACCGATTCATTGCAAGTTTTCTGTCCCCCCTCGTGAATCCCCGTAGTCCATCTCTCCTTTTCTCGCTGAGCAAACAAAAATTAATCTTTTTTTTCTCGCTAGAAGTCGCTAGCTCACTACTTCATGTAAAAACTAAAAATACGTGCTGATTGTAATCATCCTGTTTCAGACGTTTCGTAAGTTTTGAAAACATTTAAAAAGAGCTTTTGAAACAAAACTTAACTCCTCTGTTCATTTTATTGCTGCTGTGACTCCAGCTGATGCCTTCAGTTGCCTGTGATATACCTGACGAATATTTGTTTGATAGAGTACTTTGCTACGATATGTTTAAGAGTAGGCGGGTACGTTAACATTTAAAGAAAGGGTGGAAAATGTAATTTGTACGTGTCTTGTAAAAGAAATAACTATCAACAATTGTGTCAAATCTATAGTGATTTGTAACATTCTGATGATATCAAGAGCAAGTTTACTTGAACAGAACGAACAGAACACTGTAGAGCGTTCCTTTTGAGGAAACGAACAACGCCTTTCTAGGCCTCGTTCGATAAATAAGCGCACAAGCAATTCTTTTCCTATTCCTTGCATGTCCTTATAGAAATAGGGATAAATAACTAACAACAGTTTTCACCTTTAGTCTCGTTTCATTTATGAACGGCGTCGTACATAGAACTGGATGACTTTACTTTAGCACCACATGATCGCCCTTGGCTGAAGCGATACTCAGTTTGTTTCAGTTGACGAAGATAATGAAAAACACACACAAATATTTAATAAAAGAAAACGTGATCCATAGTAGGCTGCAATGCAGACGATCTTTATTTAAATCGCGCTATTAGCTAATTTCGAAGATTTGTCATTTTCAGGCACATGTGTACTATTACGTACTACACGTTGCAATTGTCAAATTATTTTTCCCTGCGCGCAGAGTACACGTTATATTGCCTGAAAATGACAAGTCTTCGAAATTAGCTAACTGCATATTACATTTCATAATTATCAAATTATTTTTCCCTACGCGTAAAACGTAGACGTTATATTGCTTTAAAATGACAAGTCGTCGAACTTAGCTAATAGTACTGTTTAATAAAGGTCATCTACATTGCAGTCTACTACGGACTATGTTTTCTTTTTTAAGCAATTGGAGGCTGTGAATCCCCACAAAATTAAAAATAATTTTTTTTTAAAATTTACACACAAATATGTTTAGTTCACATACTATGTAAATACCAAATGATTAATTCCTGCAGGTACAGTGTACTGTAATCACTCAATGGTGAGGATATATGTAAGCGATGTGGGTAAATTATAAATTTCTGCAACATTAATTACTTCATGTTCTAACAGTTTATTGATTTTTGTTCTTACTACTGCCTTACATAGCAGATATTATTTTAACGACTTGGCTTATGATTATATCTTCGCACAACCTTTACCTGTCTGCAGCAGAATGAACCTCCCTGAAAGTCAGTTGTTAAACCACTGCATTTACATCTGTAGCCGCTGCAGTGGAAATTTTCTACCTGAAGTTTAGGGGACTCCGTCAGAATTAAGTGTTGCTAATGAGAGTGTGACAGCTAGCGCCTTTACGTAGCTACGCATTCCCTTTCAGATCGCTGTAGGAAAGAGGTGCCTAGCGGTGCACTTAAATTCTTTGGTCTTTTCTGTCGTAGTCCTCGCCATTAAAATATTACGACCTTCTGAGCAATCTAGGTTCGTAATTAATAAAATTCCAGAATAAGCAGATTTTTCAGCAATTTGCTTCCAAAATTACTTCAAGCTAATTTCTGGAAAAAAAAAGAAGTTCGAGGAATAAGGACTTCTAGCGCACGTGAGATTCCATATAATTCAAAGCGACTTTCTTTAAAGGCACGTACACCCGACGCTGGTTTTTTCTTTAACTAAGAATGTGAGAGGTTAATAACATGGAGGACTCTGAAGTTTTAACACACACACGAAAAAAAGTTTTGCGTCACCTCGGTTCTGCAACGTTGTGGCCGAGCGGTTCTAGGCACTTCAGTCAGGAACCGCCCTGTTGCTACGGTCGCAGGTTCGAATCCTGTCTCGGACATGGATGTGTGTGAAGTCCTTAAATTAGTTAGGTTTAAGTAGTTCTAAGTCTAGGGGACGGATGACCTCTGATGTTAGTGCTTAGAGCAATTTGAAACATCTCCTCGCTTCCGAGAGTTCCGGAACCTGTACAGAAAATTGGAATAGCGATCAACATAAATATCATTTCCGCCCTATTTATTTCTCATGAAAAACACACACTGCATGTTGTACCACCATACAGCGAGACCTTCAGAAGTGGTGGTCCAGATTTCTGTACACACCGGTACCTCTAATACCCAGTAGCACGTCCTCTTGCATTGATGTGTGCCTGTATTCGTCGTGGCATACTATCCACAAGTTCATCAAGGCATTGTTGATCCAGATCGACCCACTCCTCAACAGCGATTCAGAGTATATCCTTCAAACTGGTTGGTAGGTCATATCGTCCGTAAACAGTCCTTTTCAATCTATCCCAGGCATGTTCGACAGGGTTTATGTCTGCAGGACATGCTGGCCACCCTAGTCGAACGACGTCGTCATCCTGAAGGAACTCATTCACAGGATGTGCATGATGGGGGCGCGAATTGTTGTCCATGAAGACAAATGTCTCGCCAATGTTCTGCCGATATGGTTGCACTATCGGTAAGAGGATGGCATTCAAGTATCGTACAGCCGTTAGGGCACCTTCCATGACCACCAGCGGCATACGACGGCCCCACATTATTCCACTCCAGACCAGCAGCAATCATCCACCTTGCTGCACTCTCTGGACGGAGTGTCTAAGGTGTTCGGCCTTACCATGTTGCCTCCAAACACCTCTCCGAGGTTTGTCTGGTTGAAGGCATACGCGACACTCATCGGTGAAGGGAACGTGATGCTAATCTTGAACGGTCCATTCGGCATGTTGTTGGGC
Source organism: Schistocerca piceifrons (assembly GCF_021461385.2). Classification (NCBI taxonomy): domain Eukaryota; kingdom Metazoa; phylum Arthropoda; class Insecta; order Orthoptera; family Acrididae; genus Schistocerca; species Schistocerca piceifrons. The sequence goes on from NC_060143.1 coordinate 554,201,007, forward strand.
CCATCTGTGCCACTCTGCACCGTCTCGTGGTTGCAAAGATGGACTTCGCCATGGACGTCGGGAGAGAAGTTGTGCATCATGCAGGCTATTGCCGACAGTTTGAGTCATAACACGACGACCTGCGGCTGCACGAAAAGCGTTATTCCACATGGTGGCTTTGCTGTCAGGGTTCCTCCCAGTCATAATCCTGAGATAGCGGTTATCCACTGCAGCAGTAGCCCTTGGGCGGCCAGAGCGAGGCATCTCATCGACAGTTCCTGTCTCCCTGTACCTCCTCTATGTCCGAATAACATCGCTTTGGTTCACTCCGAGACGCCTGGACACTCGTTGAGAGCCCTATGTAACTATGCGGAAGCGATCGAACCACGGTATTGACCGTCTAGGCATGGTTGAGCTACAGACAACACGAGCCGTGTACCTCCTTCCTGGTGGAATGACTGGAACTGATCGGCTGTCGGACCCCTTCCGTCTCATAGGTGCTGCTCATGCATGGTTGTTTACATCTTTCGGCGGGTTTAGTGACATCTCTGAGCAGTCAAAGGGACTGTGTCTGTGATACAATATCCCCAGTCACCGTCTGTGTTCAGGAGTTCTAGGAACAGGGCTGATGCAATTTTTTTTTATGTGTACTTAAAAAACCATTATCACCGTTTTGCTCCAGAGAATGTTCACATTCCTTTCGCTTAAGAAATATGTGCGCTTGCGCGAACCAGTTACTAATTAGAAGCTGTTCACTGCTCTTGCATACAGAGTGTTTGTTTTGGCTTGTTACAAATAAATATCTCGAAAATGACGCATCATACGGAAAATATGTTTTACGTGAAAAGTTAATATTACTAACGGCGATATTTGTCAATGCTATAACTGGCCACTTACCAACCACTCCTCCTGTGTACGCAGGACAACTTTATATTTTCAAATGTGAATTCCCCCCCCCCCCTTATTTATACCATATTCGGATCCATGCCAAAAAATACCCATGATTTACTGACCATTTTTTCCATTCGTTGTAGATGGTGGTGTAATCGACAGATACCAAGTGTGCCTGTTTCTGCAATTAGGAACCGACGCATTTGATTCTACACTTCATTTGCGATGTGAATGCCACTTTTGTGTTTTAACGTTACTTGAATGCTGTAAATGAAATTGTGCGAGTACGGTACAAATAATATAGCTAGACATTGTCATTTCTGAGAAATAAGCTACTTGCACGGTATAACGTAGTTTTCTGTCCACTACGGGACTGATGGTCATAAATCCCCCAGCCATAGGAATGCTTGACTTCGGTAGCCACTCTCAAACCCCACCATGTGTGATTGTTTTCGGTTTGTGTTTCCATCCAACCACCGTAAATCTCGCGTTGGCCTCTATGCAGCCACCGGTGGAATACAAAGCACAACCAGCATAATGGGGTACAATGGCAAGAAGTAGTATTAGTGACATGCCCATCTGCCATTGATGATCACCGAAAACAAACACGCCAATGGTGAGAGGAAAAGCGACTCAGCCGGCCGGAGTGGCCGGCGGTTCTAGGCGCTACAGTCCGGAACCGCGTGACCGCTACGGTCGCAGGTTCGAATCCTGCCTCGGGCATGGATGTGTGTGATGTCCTTAGGTTAGTTAGGTTTAAGTAGTTCTAAGTTCTAGGGGACTAACCAGGCACTGAAACAGCTAACCATATTGTACCATACAATCAAATACATTAAAGTAAATTTCGAAAATAAATATCAGCCGTTAGGCCACAAAGGTTTGCATTTACACCCGAAATGCGTCGATTGTTAATTGCAAAAGCAGGCACACTTGATATTTGTCGATTACAGCGTCATGTGCCACGAATGGAAAACGATGGTTTGAGTAAGCGGCGTAGAATCCGAATATGCAATGAGAATGGAGGGTTTCTACTCGAAATACAGTGTTGACACCGACCATGCTGAAGCGTGGTTAGCAGGTGGCACACACGTATGTCCGCTTTACTAATATCAACTTTTGAGCTAGAACGTTTTTTGTATGATTCGTTCTTTTCAAGGTATTTAGTTGTTCGCAGTTAAAACAAACACCATCTGCATTATAATGCGGAAGTGTGTGTGTGTGTGTGTGTGTGTGTGTGTGTGTGTGTGTGTGTCTACCCTGAAACAGCTGGACGTACTGGAACGAAATTTGCAATGGAGATGGCTTATACCCTGAACTGACACATGGGCTACCTTATATACAGGGTGAAGAAATAATGCCGCACTTGGCGGTTGGCATGCGATTTCTCTCCTCACACCAGTTTAAGACGAAGGTGTATGCAGCAAATCCTAGTCCCACCAATAGGTTTAATAGAACTGCCATTTAAAGAAGAAGGCTCTGGCAACCCTGTAACTGCGTGCTGCGTGCAGAGTGACCATGGGCAGGTAGCATGAACTCTGCACTGTGACAGGGCTGTCCCATTAGCTTAGTGGAAAGATGTCCACCACTGGTAGCTGAGTGGAGGCACGGAAGCTCAGCATGTTCGGTCAGAGGGTTAGCTGCCCTCTATAACAAAAAAACAACTGAGTTAATCGATCAACGACGAACTTAAACGGGTGTCTTACAACGTCCGCCCCGAGCAGATGCAACGAACGAAAGAAGCCGGCACGATAACTCAGCGTGCCCTCTGTGATACAGAAACTGAGTTAATGGATCAACAACGAATTGAAATGTGTGTCTTTAGACATTCGCCCCGAGCAGATACAACGAATGAAAACGAACAAAATGAGATAAAAAAAGTGGTCAGCGCGCCAGAATATCAATTCTAAGGGCTCGGATTCGATCCCCGGATGGGTCGGAGATTTTCTCCGCTCACGGACTGTGTGTTTTGTTGTTCTAATCATCATTATTTCGTCCCCATCGACGGACAAGTCGCCGAGGTGACGTCAGATCGAAAGACTTGCACCCGACGAACGGTCTACCCGACGGTCTCCTAGTCACACGACATTTACGTACAGTGAAATGATGCAAAGCAGTGGGAAACAGATATGCAGTCTCGCTGATGTTCGCTTCAAACTTTTTTTTTCAGTTGAAACATTAAACTGTATCCAGTTTACACATCGACAATGCGACATCACATGTATTTCTGTGTCCTACTGTTATGTTTATTTAAACATTAAGTTATAACATAAACGTCTTACGAAGTAAACCGCCACATTGTTGTCCCCATTACACAAATAAAGCCAATGGAAAATAACTGTGTATGTGTATTAGTGACATTTTACAGACAGGAGTCGCATCCATCGCTGGATGTATCGGGAAAGTTCTGTCATTGTTCGACACGTAATTTAGGAGACACCACGTCATAAACATCGACCTGATCGAAAATGAAAAACAGGGTGAAATTCACTAGAGATGCAGGTGAAATAATTGTACAAATATACGTGACATATGTTGAATATATGTGGTACATATTTAAAACGTGCACACGTGGACGAAGCCATGAGTAAAAATTTTCGCTGTAAACCCCTTGGAACGATAACAGCCAAAGTTGGTACACATATTAATTACGATCTGGAATGCTGTGCGGATAAAACAACAGACTGCTGTTGGAGTGGGGATGGTAAAGTGGAGACAGATGGGGAAGGAGGTGATGAACAGGGCGAGAGAGGACGAGGAGGAGGAGGAGGAAGAGGAGCAGGAGGGCAGTATGGCAGCCAACATCAAGCATTCACTGGAGTTCAACTCTTCTTTCATTTACTATTACTATTCTCAAGCTACTTTTCATTCATTTATTTATTTTTTCGGTCGTCAGTTCTCTGACACGTTTGATGCGGCCCTTCAACAATTCCTCTCCTTCAACAATCTCTTCATCTCAGAGTACCACTTGCAACCTGCGTTCTCCATTATTCCCTAGGTGCATAAAATGTGTCTTCCTCTACAGTTTTTGCCCTCTATAGCTCCCTCTAGTACAATGGAAGTCGTTCCCTGATATCTAAACAGATGTCCTATCATCGTTTCCGTTCTCCTTGTCACTGTTTTCCACATATTCATTTTCTAACATACCGCTTGGTGTCTGTTTGTTTTATATCGTGTCTCCCTACCACTTTCGCGCAACGACGCTCTGAGTGTATTTTTTAGGGAACTGACTAGTTTGAACCTGGGACCTGTTGCTGGTAAGGAGACGCCAGACCACACACGACATGTAGAGCTCAGAAGAGTTCAGTGAGACTAGGGATGATATAACCAAATACTTAATGATTTCAGCGTCAGCTCCACTGCACTCCCTGTAAAAGAATCTTAATACTAACTAAATTTAGTGGAAGGGGTTCAAGGCTTTTCTATTTTTAGTTAGCTGGTAAAATAACGTCGAAAAAGCAGTTAAGTTTACCATTGGAAATTTTATTCTACTCACAAAACATTGTTTGTAAATTGCGCTATTGATAAAAGGAAATGTTTTAATACAGGTTGATAAAAATCAACTACGTTCAACAAAAATGTGAACGAATATTCCCTGAATGGGTTTCCAAGTTCTACAATGGATTGAAGGATGACCTATGCCATATCACATCTATAATCTAGGTTTAAATTAAGTTTCAAAAAAGAGAAAACTATCAAAATGGTCTACAGTGACCCTCAATTATCTTTAATTACTTATCTAACTTGTCGTAAATTACAGTGGCTGATGTGGCTTCTCAATAACTATATAACAGAAAAATCATCGCGTTTCAGATTTTTGCTTCAAGTGGCAAATGTGAACACCATGAGCTTTAATTGACGATCGACACTAGTATTACGCAAAAAAGGGGTGTAACAGATGAGACTCCTGCAGTTCTGAGTGAAGCTTTATGCGCTGTTATGCGGCTTCGCGTGCGTTCATTACCTTGTCGGTGTTCGTCAGGGGGCGCCGCGGGCAGCACAGCTCCGCTCACCTCGCCGTCTTGGAAGCAACTCTCCCCTAACTTCTCCTTACTACAATTTACCGAAGTTGGTTTAAAAAAAACTATCTGGCTGTGTTTTCATCTGACCAATCAGGGTCTCAATGTTAACCTTAAGCTCCGTCTACATAAATTCTGTCTATCCAATGAGAAACGTTATACTTTTCGTGGTGGGGCAATGTTTTTAAAGTTTGCAACGTGACAGAGACGCGAAAAAGTCTCACACTAAAACTTGCAGCTGGTGTGGACCTTTTAGTGTTATCGTAAGATCTATACTGTTCTTCTGGAGGGCTCTAGCTTTTAACATGGGCTGGGGGATGGTCCTAGCGGTTAGCTGGCGACGTGGGTGTCCGTCCCTTATCGTAGGGCCTTCCAGCTTAACACGGTTCTGCTCTCGGCTTCTCGTTTCTCCCCTCGGAACTGCGTCTGTCTCACGGTGGGAAGGTATGACATGCATTTAGGCATTCTTGTGTTAGTCTGTGGTATTCCATTTGCTCACTCGTTACTCGTATTACTTTGGTTAATTTAATGTCACGATCTATTCGGAGCCATGTGACATACTACTGGATTTGCTTATCATGTCAGGGTTTCATGGAAGGTGTTGGATTTGCCTGACACCTTACAATTTCTCCACCAATTCGGCGCAGAACCTCCTCATTCCTTACCATATCAGTTCACCTAATTTTCAACATTGGCCTGTAGCATCTCATCTCAAATGCTTCTGTTACGGTTTTTCCACAGTTCATGTTTCTCTACAAGGCAATGCTATGTTCCAGACGTGAATTCTCAGAAATTTCTCCCTCAGATTAAGGCCTATGTTTGATAGTAGACCTCCCTCGGCCAGAAATCCCTTTCTGTCAGTGCTAGTCTGCTTTTGATGTCCTCCTTTCTCCGTCCATCATTGGTTATTTTGCTGCCTAGGGAGCAAAATTCCTTAACTTCATCTACTTTGTGTCCATCAATCATGATGTTAAGTTTCTCGCCGTTCTCATTTCTACTGCTTCTCATTACTTTCGTCTTTCGTCGATTTACACTCAGTCCATATTCGTACTCATTAGATTGTTCATTACATTCAGCTTAACATGTAATTCTTCACTTTCACTCAGTATAGCAATGTCATCAGCGAACCGTGTTAATGATGTCCTTTCACCTTGAGTTTTAATTCCACTCGTGAACCTTTCCTTTATTTACATCATTGCAGGTTCGAATCCTGCCTAAGGTATGGATGTGTGTGATGTCCTTGGGTTAGTTAGGTTTAATTAGTTGTAAGTTCTAGGCGACTGATGACCTCAGAAGTTAAGTCGCATAGTGCTCAGAGCCATTTGAGCATCATTGCTTTCTATCGTTAATATATTTCAAATTGTGTTGCCTGATAAATGGCATTATATGCCAATGCATTGGTAATCCTACTGCAGGATCACAGGTGAACGATAATATTGCAGTGGGTATGCATGGCTCGGACCTACAACAATAAAAGAGCCACATTTACACTCCTGGAAATTGAAATAAGAACACCGTGAATTCATAGTCCCAGGAAGGGGAAACTTTTTTGACACATTCCTGGGGTCAGATACATCACATGATCACACTGACAGAACCACAGGCACATAGACACAGGCAACAGAGCATGCACAATGTCGGCACTAGTACAGTGTATATCCACCTTTCGCAGCAATGCAGGCTGCTATTCTCCCATGGAGACGATCGTAGAGATGCTGGATGTAGTCCTGTGGAACGGCTTGCCATGCCATTTCCACCTGGCGCCTCAGTTGGACCAGCGTTCGTGCTGGACGTGCAGACCGCGTGAGACGACGTTTCATCCAGTCCTAAACATGCTCAATGGGGGACAGATCCGGAGATCTTGCTGGCCAGGGTAGTTGACTTACACCTTCTAGAGCACGTTGGGTGGCACGGGATACATGCGGACGTGCATTGTCCTGTTGGAACAGCAAGTTCCCTTGCCGGTCTAGGAATGGTAGAACGATGGGTTCGATGACGGTTTGGATGTACCGTGCACTATTCAGTGTCCCCTCGACGATCACCAGTGGTGTACGGCCAGTGTAGGAGATCACTCCCCACACCATGATGCCGGGTGTTGGCCCTGTGTGCCTCGGTCGTATGCAGTCCTGATTGTGGCGCTCACCTGCACGGCGCCAAACACGCATACGACCATCATTGTCACCGAGGCAGAAGCGACGCTCATCGCTGAAAACGACACGTCTCCATTCGTCCCTCCATTCACGCCTGTCGCGACACCACTGGAGGCGGGCTGCACGATGTTGGGGCGTGAGCGGAAGACGGCCTAACGGTGTGCGTGACCGTAGCCCAGCTTCATGGAGACGGTTGCGAATGGTCCTCGCCGATACCCCAGGAGCAACAGTGTCCCTAATTTGCTGGGAAGTGGCGGTGCGGTCCCCTACGGCACTGCGTAGGATCCTACGGTCTTGGCGTGCATCCGTGCGTCGCTGCGGTCCGGTCCCAGGTCGACGGGCACGTGCACCTTCCGCCGACCACTGGCGACAACATCGATGTACTGTGGAGACCTCACGCCCCACGTGTTGAGCAATTCGGCGGTACGTCCATCCGGCCTCCCGCATGCCCACTATACGCCCTCGCTCAAAGTCCGTCAACTGCACATACGGTTCACGTCCACGCTGTCGCGGCATGCTACCAGTGTTAAAGACTGCGATGGAGCTCCGTATGCCACGGCAAACTGGCTGACACTGACGGCGGCGGTGCACAAATGCTGCGCAGCTAGCGCCATTCGACGGCCAACACCGCGGTTCCTGGTGTGTCCGCTGTGCCTTGCGTGTGATCATTGCTTGTACAGCCCTCTCGCAGTGTCCGGAGCAAGTATGGTGGGTCTGACACACCGGTGTCAATGTGTTCTTTTTTCTATTTCCAGGAGTGTATTAATAGTGTTGTAGTGCTATACAATGGGTCTGTCGCACTATCAAAGTGATTAAAACATTTTAAGATATTTGATGTTCCTCTCGCGCCGATTTCAGGGAGTAGCAATTTCAATGGTCAGCAATAAGGAATTATTTGAAAACAGCCATTGATATAAGCGTGATGTGATGTATCTTGCGGAGCAGAGTGAGGTAAGAGCCTGGACAGGGTGCCGCGTGCCGGCTGCTGGACACCGCCTGAGGGCGACGGCCGGCCTGTGTTTTGGGAGCGCCGTGCCGCGTCCTAATCTCGTGATGACCAGCGGCGGCCGACACTACAAAGGGCCTCCGCCGGCTGACAACTTTCCCCTGCCCTGGGCAGCGAGTGTTCTCCGGGTTCTCCGGAAAGCCGCCGCAGCAGCGGCGGCCGGGGACGGATGTTTTCTCTTAATCTCGCCGCGCAGGCCTGCAGGCCGGCGATGATTAGCGGACTGCTGCCCGCGGCGCCACCTCGCGTCTTTGTATTCACCGCAGCCGCAGCCGGCGCCGGCGCTGCCAAGTTTCCGCGCCAGGCAGTTGATTGTGTGGCCAGCCTGTCTGCCCGCGGCGCACCCGCCTCGTGTACCGCCCCGCCGACACTTTCTCCCGGAATTCCCTTACGGTTGTTTCAGCAGGCCCTGTCTGCCACTCTCGGAGGGTTAACTGCGCCCTGCAGCGGACCAACAGCGGAATTAATTACACCGGTGGCGGACGCACGGCTGCATCAACTCTCAGGATGTGATACGATGGTCTAGTTTTTATCTCGATGTTAACACTAGGCCACTGTCCATCTGATGTTCAGTACAAATTTTGCAATTGATTTTAAACTACCTCCCCAGTCAGCTAGAGACCTGAATTTCAAACATAGCGCAGAACTGGATTACAGTTCAATATTAAATTTCTTTCTTGTCTGTCTGATCCACAAAGCTCCCACACGGGATGTAACGCCTCACATCTCCGCTGTGCTGCAAGACAAGCGTGTTGCGAGGGTAGTATTAGAATGCATGGCAGTATAGTGACACTACACCGTGCCGCGCTTAAATCCGGACAACTGATACTTAAAAATTATATGTATCCCTCCGCCATCAGGCCACGAGTGGCCTACCGGGACCATGTGACCGCCGTGTCATCCTCAGTAGGGGATGCGGATAGGAGGGGCGTGGGGTCAGCACACCGCTCTCCCGGTCGTTATGGTGGTATTCTCGACCGAAGCCGCTACTACTCGGTCGAATAGCTCCTAAAATGGCATCACGAGGCTGAGTGCAACCCGAAAAATGGCAACAGCGCAAGGCGGCCTTCTGGGGGCGATTGCAGGTATCGACAAGCGGTGTTCGACGAATCATTGCCGACTATGGGACACATACTTTGGTACATGCGCAATAGTCACAACGTTCATATTGACCGAAATAATGAGGCAAGTACATGTTTTTTTAAATGGGATGCTATACTTTTTTACCATCATTCGAACGCTCTGGAAAAGACGCATATAGTGATGTAACGCATGTTGCTATTGTGATTCAAATTTCGTTTAAAAGACGCTGGGAAACATTGTACGATTGAAGGTCGGGGCGGTCGGAAGCGGCTGCAGACTGTAAACACGCCTCGCGCGACCCGCAGGCCGAGTTGCCGTGCTCTATGCAGCATGCACGGCCTACGGTACGTAGGTAAATCCTCATCCGCCCTCTTTTAAGCAAAGTTTGAATCGCAATAGCAACATGCGTTACATCACTACACGCGCCTTTTCCAGAGCGTTCGAATGATGGTAAACAAAGTATAGCGTCCCATTTAAAAAACATGTACTTGCCTCATAATCTCGGTCAATACAAACGTTGTGATTATTGTGCATGTACCAACGTATGTGCCCCATAGTCCGTTACGATTCGCCGAAAACAGCATGCCGGTACGTGCAATCTCCCCTGGAATAAAGGGGGGGTTACGTCTTACGCGACTCACCCTGGAAATGAAAATCCTTTTACATATGATAGTGGCATCTTTCAAGAGTAACATTACTCGATCCAACCCCATTCAACCGTAGTGACCGCCCCAGATCTTGTCCTGAAGCGATCACATGCACGCTTTAGAACAGCGCTGTCCTTATTTGCGAATGCTGCTTCGATAGCATTGCGTTGCCTAATCTTATTGGTAACTCTTTCGACTACGCTCCAAATATAGTAGTCGAGGGGGTTCAAATCCGGACTATTTAGGCGCCAGCACTCCCTATACCAGAACACGTCAACGTTATCTGAGAGCCACTTTTAGACTAAATGGCTCGTTATGATGTCCTCCTCTGCCTTCCGACGCATTTTTCGCAAGCTGACATTCATTATTGACCCAAAATTTCTCAGCGATTGCCCTGTGTGCTCCAAACTCACCGCCTGAGCCTTTTCGATGACTGCCGCAGTTCGTGAATCGCGTTCCCTCGAATTATGATTCATCGCCTGGTTCGCAGAACCTTCCGCAGACTTCCCTGAAGCATTATACTTGGCTTACAATATCGTAAACAGTTGATCCTGGTTGCTCTAAAAATCGAACTATTTCAGTGGGCGATCGTCCAGCGCGAAGACTTTCGATAGTGCGGCTCCTCGGTTGTTCTCCGCACTTGCGCATAACATCTCGGCCATTTTTAGGTTCTGACTGTTTACCAGATCTCTATGGCTTTCACGAACGCCAATCGTGACCTCTGGTGGAACTACGATACGGCGACAAATTCAGACTGAAATTTTTCTGGGTGTAAGCACCGCACCCAGTAGGTGATGGCCTCTAAACTGCACTGTTACATTTCTAAGCACTAGAATCACCTCTGAAACGCTGCTCTCGTAGCACGGCAGATCCATGCCCACCTTGTCGGCCAATTAGCACCTTCACCAGCACTGTAAACTAGCCGCGCCATGGATCTACCTTCAGTTGCGTATTTGCTGCAGTCTCGTATCATTCTCGCACACAAGGTTGCTTTGCTCTCAGATTTCACTCTGTCTTATGATTCACTCTCATTACTCATCTGAACTTCCTTTATTCTCCCCTGCCATCTATGTCGTCTGCTTTTCTCTTGTTGTCATCTTATTCACATGCAGCTAAACGTTGTTCATGGCCTCTGGCTCGTCTTTCGCTATCTGCTGGCTCTTTGAGTTATTCCTGATCCTCAACAGAATACATTCACAACCTCATTTTTTCTTCTTCTAAAAGTGAATCAGATGTTATAAGCATTGAGGACAATAGTTTCTGCGGGTTTCAGAGGAAAGAAGAAGGAAATGTCAACCATTAGCTGTCATCTTGCAGCGTCTTGGAAGCACAACGAAACTTCTTACTACAAAACCTTGTGACGCCAAAGGTCTTCCTTCAATAAGCTCTCCTGTTTCGCCATGAAAACATCAAATATACAAAGCACTTTCTCTGTTTTCTATCAAAGTGTATTATGAAACCTGATGTTCTGTCTGTGGTTGTATAAATAATCTAATCACCAGGTGTATGCTCACCAATCTCTGTCGAGTTCCTTTCATTTCCTGTTTTGGTCCTTCTTAATAAGTTAATTTTCTTATATTGTAAACCAATTGCAATCATCCTATGAACTCTCAATATTGTGATTTCTCTGTATATATGTTTTATATTTCCACCAAGCTGTTCGGAGTATAGTTTAATAAACGCAAGCCAAATAAAATATTTGGAAAAAATTGATGTTTTCTGGGAGATATGCACTACTTTTTGGTTTTATGTTTTACTTACTTCATCGCCGGCCGGAATGGCCGAGTGGTTCTAGGCGCTGCAGTCTGGAACCGCGCGACCGCTACGGTCGCAGGTTCGAATCCTGCCTCGGGCATTGATGTATGTGATGTCCTTAGGTTAGTTAGGTTTAAGTAGTTCTACGTTTTAGGGGACTGATGACCTCAGAAGTTAAGTCCCATAGCGCTCAGAGCCATTTTTGAACTTACTTCAAAATTTTAAGATGTTGCATGGAAAGATATGAAAATGCTCTTCCTGCAATATTACTGGGTTTCCGATAAGCGGGAAACCTTCTTTGTTATTCAATTTCGCTAAACACATTACCCAAACCGAATATTAAGAATATCGCACATTTACACCTTCTCCAAACTCAGACGGCATCAGAGACCTTCGACACGATATAACTGCAGTAAAGCGTGATACGACGAAACCAGAGTGCTCGCCCATTTGGTTTTGTTCCGAGAAACAGCGTGCTGTGTTTATAACATACCCGTTGCTACATCTGCGGTCAAGCTTTTAGCTTATCTGTAAATCAATAAATCAAATAAAGTCTGTTAACGTGGTAAGGAAGTCCGTCTTGTCGATTTCCAAGAAGGAAAGATAGTGAAAAACTATTATACAAAGGCTGAAAGGATTTTTTTCAGTGATTAAAACTGAATTCTTCAAATGAAGTACACTGGCCCCCACCTGCTGATAATAGTCTTCTTAATAATCGTCAAAACTTACGAAAATATAATTTTGGTTCTCAGGTACTTAAGAACCCGCACACACCAAAAATTCAGCTGAATTTGGCTGTGCCTATTTACCAAAACTGTTTTCATAAATAGCTTCATTCTACCACGCTTTTTGCGTTGCATATGATTGGCGAATACCTTCCAGTCTTTTGAGGTTACTTTCTCAACATCATCGTTACTCAGTGTCTGGCCTGCAGATGGTTTAAATTTTTTACACACATCAAAAAAATTTTGCATCACCCCAGTTCTCTGAACTCCTGAAGATAGACGTTGACTGTGGATATTGTATCATAGGCACAATCCCTTTAACTGCTCAGAGATGTCACTAAATCTGCCCAAAGATGTAAACAACCATGTATGAGCAGCGTCTATTAGACGGAGGGGGTCCGACGGCCGGTCAGTTCCAGTCATTTCACCAGGAAAGAGGCACACGGCTCGTCTTGTCTGTAGTTCAACTATGCCTAGACGGTCAATACCGCGGTTCGATCGTGTCCGCATTGTTGCTTTGTGCCAGGAAGGGCTCTCAACAAATTAAGTGAAGCCATGTTGTTCGGTCATGGAGGAAATACAGAGAGGAACTGTCGATAACATGCCTCGCTCAGGCCGCCCAAAGTCTACTACTGCAGTGGATGACCGCTACCTGCGGATTATGGCGCGGAGGAACCCTGACAGCAACACCACCATTTTGAATAATGCTTTTACTGCAGCCACAGGACGTCGTGTTATGACTCAAACTGTCCGCAATAGGCTGCATGGTGAGAAACTTCATTCCCGACGTCCATGGCGAAGTCCATCTTTGCAACAACGACACCATGCAGGGCGCTACAGATGGCCCCAACAACATGCCGAATGAACCGCTCGGGACTGGCATCACATTCTCTTCACCGATGAGTGTCCCATATGCCTTCAACCAGCCAATCGTTGGAGACGTATTTGGAGGCAACATGGTCAGGCTGAACACCTTAGACACTCTGTCCGGCGAGTGAAGCAAGGTGGAGGTTCCCTGCTGTTTTGGTGTGGCATTATGTGGGGCCGACGTACGCCGCTGGTAGTCATGGAAGGCGCCGTAACGGCCGTACGATACTTGAATGCCGTCCTCTGACCGATAGTGCAACGATTTCGGCATCATATTGGCGAGGCATTCGTCTTCATGGACGACAATTCGCACCCCCATCGTGCACATCTTCTGGATGACTTCCTTCAGAATAAGAACATCAAAATGGCTCTGAGCACTATGGGACTTTGAGGTCAACAGTCCCCTAGAACTTAGAAGTACTTAAACCTAACTAACCTAAGAACATCACACACATCCATGCCCGAGGCAGGATTTGAACCTGCGACTGTAGCCGTCGCGCGGTTCCAGACTGAAGCGCCTAAAACCGCTCGGCCACCCCGGCCGGCATAAGAACATTGCTGGACTAGAGTGGCCAGCATTTTCTCCAGATATGAACCCTATCGAACATGCCTGGGATAGACTGAAATGGGCTGTTAATGGACGACATGACCCACCGACCAGTGTGAGGGATCTACGCGAAATCGCCGTTGAGGAGTGGCTCATTCTGGATCAACAGGCCTTGATGAACTTGTGGCTAGTATGCCACGACGTATACAGGTACACATGAGTGCAAGAGGACGCGGTACTGGGTATTAGAGGTACCGGTGTGTACAGCAATGTGGACCACCACCTCTGAAGGTCTCGCTGTATGGTGGTACAACATGCAATGTGTATTTTTCATGAGCAATAAAAAGGGCGGAAATGACGTTGATGTTGATCGTTACTCCAGCTTTCTGTGCAGGTTCCGGAACTCTCGGAACCGAGGTGACGAAAAACTTTTTGATGTGTGTATATTTCTGCTGGAAAATCATCCAATAATTTGGGTCCATATCAGCTCTACTGCGTTAAAATGGCAGTGACATGGTGGCAGCTGTAACATTACAAGTATATGGGCAGTCATTCGTACACTTACGTCTGCTATTAAGGATACATTAATTTGTTGGATGGCCAAACGGAAGCAGGCCCAGGGCACAGGGCAGAGCGCGGGCAGCCTGGTAAGTTTACTTCTTGATTAGTTTATTTCTTATGCAATTACATAGCATGAATACCTCGTACTTTGTCATACCTGTGTATTTATTTAATGAACTGTTTATTATATTAACTGTATCTTCCGTCGGTTCTTGGTAGAACAGCATTATAATAAACGGAAATCGCTCGTTGTTCTGAGTGTTCTGTACAGTGTTCTGTACTGTGTTCTGTAGAACAAAAGCAATCCAGCGCTTTTCATTTATTATTGCTATCCTGTCAGTAACTTTATTTAAAAGTTGATTGCAAGTGCTATTAGAAAACTAATTTAAAAGGGGTCATTCATATTAGTGGACACCACAGCTGAACAGATAACCAAGAAGGCAAAAATAATTGTTAGGCAAAATTTAACAATTCATTGTCATTTCTGATGAGTACACTTGCGCAAGAATGATCACTTGTTAATTTATGAACCAACTGTTGCTTAATTTAATGTAAATGAACTGAGGATAACCGAAAATTAATGACATTTCTTTATTTAAATATTTTTCTAATTCATATGTTTAGTGCAGGAAAATGATCAGGATGAATCAAATCATGTCTCTAGCTTGAAAGAATGATGTATTTTTGGTGGTGATGGCCTTCAGCCAATACAAAGGCAAACAGTATAGGAACACAGGAGACAAATGAAGAGCTCAAGGGAGTGATTCAGACATTTTATGTCGAGTCCTGGAAGGAGGCAGATCTGCCTCTAGTAATGAAAGGTGTTCGATCATGGAGATTTTTGATTCTGGGCAGTGAATGTCTGCTACCATACGTTAACATCTGAAGGGACTTTATATTTCTAGAGGTCTGAATATGCTCCATAGTAGGACTAACTTATGTCACTTGACTTACTGAACTGAGAGTAGACAGAATGAGTTACTATTCCTCGCATAATGTGCGTTAATTTTTGAATTATGTCGCTGAACTGTGAACTGTTTTGAGCTGGTGAATATTTCGTATACTGTGAGTACGAAGTTGACTTAATCTAAGCGTATCTTTGTTTTCTTTTGTTTTAGGGCGCAAAAACGACTAAACATCAATCCCAATTCACATACGAGAAGATAGCTAAAAACAAGGCTACTAAAGACGCCATACAGAAATGGCGGTCCAAAACTGAAAATTAAATGGCCTTCGCCATACTGCTTTGACAGATAAAAAGCCCGCGCGTCATTTGCTAAAATTAACTCAGACGGCAAACCCAAGCGGGAACGTAAACAGTTAAAAAATGGACATTCCGTCAGGAAGTTGCGGAAAGTTGAAACATGGGCGCAATGTGTACAAAGTGGTGGGGGAGTCAATTGACGATGGCTAAAAAGGCAGTGCCCAATTGCAACCTAGTTAAAATGACCTCATGGCGTGAGGACCCAGAGGGGGTTGTCCACGCTGTTGGGAGGGGTTTAATAATCCTGAGCTTATTCCCATGAAGGGAGGACCAATGGCAAAGCCAAAGGGACATCACCTCCCGACAGACGATAACACAGAGATCATTGGAAGCAATAAAGGAATTAGTGGGCTGAGATACGAGGACTGCAGCCTTGGCAGCAGCGCCAGCAGACCGACATGACCAGGGACCCACATAAACTGCACAGTGGCTTCGCTTAGAGTGAGTAAGTGACAGTTTTCCTGGACCCATTGCACTAAGGGATGGGCGGTGTACAGCGCTCATAGACTTTGAAGGGCGCTGAGACAATCTGGGCAGAGGACACACTAAAAAGCCTGTGTTGCCGTATGTACTCCGTGGTCTGATACAGGGCAAAGAGCTCAGCTGTATATACTTAGCAGTGTGTCGGAAGCCGATTTCTAAGGACGTGGGCGTCAATGATGAAGCCACGCCCGACACCACCGTCAGTCTGAGAGCCATCAGTGTACACGAAGGTCCTATCGCGAAATTCCATGCAAAGTTTGTCAAGCTGAAGGCGGTAGAGCGAGGCTGGAGTAATGTCCTTAGGAAGTGAATGAAGGCCAAGGTTAACACAGGCCACTTCACGAAGCCAAGGTGATGAAGGGCTCACAGCCACTGGAAAAGTTGCAGGTAGTGTGAAGTTAAGCCGCCGGAGCAAGTGCCGAAAGCGGACTCCAGGAGGTAACAGAGACTTGGGACGCACCCCATACTGGCTATCAAAGGAATCATCGAAGAAGGACGTGTAGGATAGGTGGTCACGCATGGCAGGCAAATGGCATACATACCTGCTGAGGAGAAAGTCACTGTGGTGGGATAGTGGTAGTTCAGCAACTTCAGCATACAGACTCTCAACTGGGCTAGTCTAAAAGTCGCCAGTGGCCACGGATTCCACGATGGTTGGGACTTTGTAAGAGGTATGGACGTGCAGACGCATAAAGCACTCACAGTCGAGTTTCGAACACACAAGAGACCGGTACAAACGGAGGAGGGTGGTTCGATCGGCACCCCAGGAAGTGCCATTGAGGACATGTAGGACACTGAGGGACCACGTACAGCAGGCTTCCAGGTAAAACACATGGGAGGACCAAGAGAGTTTCTTATCAAGAGTGAACCCCAGGAATTTCGTAGTTTCAACGAACGGAAGGGCAACAGGCCCAAGATGTAAAGATGGTGGGAGAAACCATTTGCACCTCCAGAAATTCATACAGACGGTTTTGTCAGACAGAAAGATATTGTCGATGCTCCAGGAATAAAGGCGGTCAAGACATCGCAGACGCCCCTCAGTGGGACAGGTCCTTGGAGAACTGCAATAGATTGCAAAAACGTCAACAAAAGGGAGCCGGAGTAGTCGGGCAGGAGACAGGCCATTATAAGGTTAATGGCGACAGCACAGAGGACGACACTCAGGACGGAACCCTGAGGCACACCGTTTTCCTGGATAAAGGTGAGCAACAAGGCAGAACCCAAACACACCTCGAAAACTCAGTCTATTAAAAATTACTGAAGCAAACAGGACAGGCGGCCACGGAAGCCCCACGTGTAAAGAGTACGGAGGGTACCAGTTCTCCAGATCTCGTAGGCCTTCTCCAAATCGAAAAACACGCCCACAGTTTCCGCAGAACACCATTCATGATATGGGTGGACAAAGTAGCGAGATGGTCAACTGCAGAACGCCTCGCTCAAAATCCACACTGTACAGTCGTTAGTAAATAGAGAGACTCGATCCACCATACCAGCTGGGGATGAATCATATCTTCCATAACATTGCAAACGCAGCTAGTGACAGAGATGGGACCGTAGCTAGAAGGAATGTTTTTGTCCTTACCAGGCTTACGTATGGGTATGATGGTGGCTTTACGCCAACATCCGGGAAATGCGCTCTCTGCCCAGATCTGATTTTACATAGTAAGCAAAATGTGGTAGCCCTCAAGAGAACGGTGCTGCAACATCTGAATGAGGACAGCATCTGGCCGTGGGGTGGAGGATCAGGATGAACTGAGAGCATGATCTAGCTCCCTCATAGTAAAGGGGGCATTGTAGCACTCGCGTTTCGGAAAAGAGAAGGGTATCGCCCGAGCCGCCTCCACTTGTTTCCGATGGACGAAGGCAGGGTGACAGTGGGAAGAGCTCGAACCTTCTGCACAATGGGGGCCCAAGGTGTTGGAGATAGCAATAGGGTCCACAATAACATCGTCTGCTACTGTCAGGCCGGTAACTGGCGAATGGGTCTTGGTCCCAGTGACCTGTCGGAGGTTGGCCCACACGACAGAGGAAGGTGTGTAACTGTTAAAAGAACTAGTGAAAGAAATCCAGCTAGCTTTTTTGCTATCCGAAAGAACGAGACGACACTTTGCAAGCACCTGTTTATAATGACTTCACTTTGCCACCTTAGGATGACGGTTAAAAACGCGGAGAGCATGTCTCCTTGCGTGAATTGCGTCGCGGCATGCCTCAATCCAGCAAGGGACTGGGACACAATGTGGTAAAGAGGAAGTAAGCAGTAAGGATAACATTTGTGAGATATTCCACCTGGTCATCACAACTGAGCAAATCCTGTTCTTCGAAGGTCGCCAGGGAGGAGTAAAGTCGCCGGTCACCTTAGTAAGCTGCCATTTGAGTGTGCACGCAGGTGGGGTAGGACGCATCAAACGGATAACACATGGGGAATGGTCGCTCGAGGAGGTGTCAGAAAGAAGGGATCACTTAAGATGATGACCAAGTTGGGCAGTGCAGAAGCGTAGGTCCAAATGGGAATAGGTGTGTGAGGAGTCGGAAAGGAATGTGGGTGCTCCAGTGTTAAGGCAGAAGAGGTTGGGTTGATTAAGAAAATCAACCAAGAGGGCAGTTCTCCGACAGGTTCTGGGAAAACCCCAAAAGGGATGATGCTCATTAAAGTTACCAAGTAGCAAATACAGGGAAGGTAGTTGCCCAATAAGGTGAAGGAAGTCTGCCCTGGTGACAGAGGGTCATAAATGGTACAGAGGGAAAATGTCAGGTGGGGAATGAAAAGGTGAACTGCAACAGCTAGAAGATGGGTAGTCGGGAAGATGGGTTGACCTTGAACGTAATCCCATAAGAGTAGCATTGCGCCCCCATGAGATAGAATGCTGACCTCAGGGGGAAGCTCAAAATGGATTTAGAAGAGATGTGAAAGCTCAAAGCGGTCGTGAGGACGCAATTTCGTTTCCTAAAGCTATAGTACAAGGGGACACTGTGATTCTAAAAGCAGCTGTAAATCCTCTTTGTGGGACCAAAGGCTGTGAACGTTCCCTCGGAGGAGATTCATGATGAGGAAGAGATGAAGGGGTGTCGCCTCAGCGGCTGTCGAGTGACAGCCTGCGAAGAATCGCTGCTACAGGGCACAGAAGCAGGAGGATCCTGCTCCTTGGGGTCCACAAAAGCATCGACTCACTTGAGCTGTCAGTCTGTGGAGTCGAACGCAGAAAAATGGTGGTGCGCAACAGTGACACGGAGGCCAGCCGGGCTGAGGTATTGTGTGGCAACATCATCAAAGTGGATCTTCGAGTAGGCGAACGAGAAGAGCATTTGCCATTGGGTTAGCAGGTGCATCGCTGCCATTGCTGTTAATGCAGTGGGGCGAAGGAGGCGGACAATCGCCCTCATACGCATTCCTACCACAGGTTACACAATTGGCTGGATGACGAAAAGACGTTCTAGTGTGGTTGAACCGATGATACTGGTAGCAGTACGGTAGGACTGTGTAATCTCATAGCCTGCTTTGATCTTGGATGGAAGTACTACTCCATCAGCGGTGAGGAACAGAGTGCGGGTGGGCAGTAAGGAGGAATCTACCTTTCCCATCACCCGATGGACAGCAATGACATGCTGATCAGGGAGGTAAGATTGGATTCCGGCCTCGGTCACACCGTGAGCAGGCTAGTGCAAATAACATCACAGGAAAAATGCAGAGTTCTGTGTATCTCGACATGAACAGAGTAGCCATGGAGCAGCGAGGCAGTAAGCAGTTGTGCTTCAGAATCAGAAGTAGTCTCCAAAGCAAAATGCCATTCTGTAAACGTAAGCAGGAGTTCACAGGGCTGGCAATGGCTTCAACACCTTTCTGAATAATAAACGGATTTACCGAGGTGAAGGAATGAACATCTTCAGTGCGTTAGACCACGGGGATCTGTGGTGCAGCTTTGAATCGTTAGCCTCCTTACGTTTACGTTTCGTAGACATTGATTGTGAAGATCCCTGGCTCATTGCAAGAAAATCCCCCATGACTGCCAGCTTCTCCGACGACGCACTCCTTCCAACTGGGGGCCCCTTTTATAAGGGGGCGCACCCACCTTACGTGATTGTTCGCAGCTCAGGTCACACCTCCTGATACCTGACAGAGGGACCAATGGGAAATTTGAGAATGTTGCAGCTCAGGCAGTCTCCCCTCCCTTGGCCTCACCTGTATCAAGGGGTACTTGCGAACACTACCTGACGACCAGGAGCTGGGTATTACGCGTTACCCAGTCCCCTGTTACGTCAGACGCGTGGGCCGGCCCTCAGGAGCGCATAGGGAGGAAGAAGGAAAAGAGGAACCTCAAACGCCGAAGTGGAGGAACGAGAGGATAAGGGAAACAAAGAGCGGAAAAGGGGACGAAAAACAGTGGTGAGACTGTTCTTACGTCAGCGACAGAAAATGCAGAACATTCTCAATAACACCCCAGACTTGTTCTCCAAGGGAGGGAAAAAAAGAGTAGAAAGAGGATAGATATGCAGTACGGAAGGGAAAAGATGTTGCAAAGACTGGGGCCCCGTGGTAGCCAAGCACGAACCCGCCAATGTGTGGCGAGCCCCGTGCGGGTTTAGCATATCTTCGATGACAGTCTAGTGTCCTGATTTTGCTACACTTATTAAATTAATCATTTATTTTTCATTTTATATTTCTGTGTAATATATTAATTCGCAATTCTAGCCAGTGCACAGAGTGTTGACTGAAGGATCACAGCTATAGGTCATTATCTGCACCGAATCAGCTGCAGATCATGAAAGTAGATATGCACGACTCGACCCTATGACTATGTCGAGCTGTTCTTTTTGAAACAGACGCATGCATAGTGTACCTGAAGAGTGATTAACTACAGGTAAAGATGCAACTGGTTTGCTTGTATTGGGATGCTGTTAGGAAGAGCATCCACACACAGGCAGTAAACGTTAGGCGTCATCGTATAGCCTAATGACTGTATGCCCATTTGGTTTTGTTAGGTCATTGATTTGTATACGAGAAACTGTGGTGCATTCAGAGATATTACATCCATAAGCTCCACTTGTTAAATTTATCACTCACTTTGACGTTTTGACGATAAAAGCTACCGTATCTTCCTTCCCCCTGCCATTGAAAGCATCTTGTCAATAACAACAAAACAGTGGAGCAATGTGAAGAGCTATTTATTGTTGACGGTGTAGGACATAATGGGCCAACCATTCCTTTCGACTGAGCTTATATGGCAATCCCCTAGTCCCGTATTTCTTAGCATTCCTGTTAATTGTAACTATTAATTAAATTTTTTCTTCCGAGAGTGAATGAGATGTCATTTAAATAAAAGTTTCTTATTCTGTTGTTATAAACAAAGGTTGTGCATTGATAACAAGTTGGTTTTTAATACACAATTCACTTTGAAAGTTAACCTGCTATTTATTTGAAAAATACTGACTGAAAAGTTAATCCAAACTTTTTAGGTAGTGAATAATTTCGTTTCTAAATTTCTTTCGTGTTTGAAGCCGTTTCAGTTCTGAAATTTTGGGGAGCAGTCAAACTCATTGGAGAGTAAATAAATTGTGCATAGTCTTATCTTGAAAGCAGGACCTTTTCTGAGGTGTAAAGATATTTACTTTTTTACTTTTTTACTTTGAAGATATATCAATAAATGTCGTTTAAATAGTCAGAAGTAGCCAATTTCTGTCAAACAAGTTAAGTTCCAATTAGTCCTAAAAAAGAAAGCATGAACTTCGTTCTTCGGCTCAAAATACGGTTAATATCTTTGCCAGAGATATGCGTGTGACTTCAGTGTGTAAAAGGAGGGATATATGTACACTTACCATGTCCCCGCATTTTATTTTGAAGGAACTACTATCCAGTGTCCAACATTTCATTAACTTGCGATCCCGGTCATCTCACCAAACGGAGGATAATCTTTCTGCAACAAGTGGCTTCCTGTGGATGAAGCAGAGGCTGCAGCCTTTGGTGATTTTTTTAATAAGCTGCACGGCCCTGTTACTTTTTCCGTTGCTCCATCGGCACCGATATCAATGCAATTGTTTCACAGTATTTTATTCTCTTCTCGGGAATAAGTTAGGAGACCAAATATTTCAACTTCAGGAGCATGTGTTGGTAATGATTTACAACAGAAGCTCCTCCACAATTTTTTTTGTTCTGATACCTATTTAAGATTACTACTAATACCGACAGTCGAGGTATATCGTTACATTAATTCATTTGTAATGGGAAGTGGCATGATTTGTGACGAGAGGTAAGTTCATTCTTTACAATATTTGGTAAGCCTTCGATGCGCTGAGCTAATGTGTCAATCGAAATCTTAGCTATTTCTTTTGACGATTTTTCACCTAGCATACATCTTACGATCTTCATAGTGCAATTTTTAATCAAATTTTTCGCAACTGAGTAGGATTCACGGCGCTGAACTCTCAGATAACTGACTAAGTAAGAAGAGTCAGATGCTTCTCCATTCACCAGTATTGTGGTTTGAATCAAACGATTTTAATTTCTATAGTTAGCCACGCTTTCGAAAGACGAATTAAGCTTTTATTTGAAACTTCCTGGGGGATTAAAACTGTGTGCCCGACCGAGACTCGAACTCGGGGCCTTTGCCTTTCGCGGGCAAGTGCTTTACCATCTGAGCTACCGAAGCGCGACTCACGCCCGGTGCTCACAGCTTTACTTCTGCCAGTATCTCGTCTCCTACCTTCCAAACTTTACAGAAGCTCTCCTGCGGTCGGGCACACAGTTTTAATCTGCCAGGAAGTTTCATATCAGCGCACACTCCGCTGCAGAGTGTAAATCTCATTCTGGAAGCTTTTATTTGTTAAGGGCGCAATGCAGAGTTCTTAAATTGTGATACGTTTTAGCTGCAACCATAGGATTACTTGGGTGAATTTTGCTACATGTGATTAATATTATTCTTCAAGAATTCTGAAGATACATAAGTCTTATTAGACTTCCACAGTCTGTTAGTAATTGCTGTGCATTGGTTACATGTTTTGAGCCGACAAGGATATCTTTATCACAAGACCAAAAATTCAGTGGCTAAATAAAGTTTAAATGGTTTATTACAATAATTATATTTTAACAGCAGAATGCAAAACTGAAACAAAATTTTAATACAGGGAAACGTTCCCTTTCATATGACTAGCTTTGGGAGCTGGGAAAGGCGGATGAGAGAACATTTCTAAAAATGGCTCAAATGACTCTGAGCACTATGAGACTTAACATCTGAGGTCATCAGTCTCCTAGAACTCAGAACTACTTAAACCTAAATAACCTAAGGACTTCACACACATCCATGCCCGAGGTAGGATTCGAACCTGCGACCGTAGCGGTCGTGCGGTTCCAGACTGAAGCGCCTAGAACTGCTCGGCCACAGTGGCTGGCCCGAACATTTCTAAATGTTATGTAAACAATAACCGTTGTTTTCACTTTTAAATGGTCAAGCGTACAAATAAGTGGGAATAAAACTGTAGTCTTCAACAATGAACAAACATGCATGCAATTTCATATACACACTGCTTGACAAAAAGTGTGAAGCTCTGAGAGTTCATTGTAGGGGGACAGTGTGGCTTCGTAGACGTACACCTTGTTGACAGATATGTAAGTGATTAGAGTTGCAGTTCTCCGCGACAGGTAGCACGGTCACCAGACTACCTAAGCCTCGTTCCTGCTTTGTGTTGTTACCAGGCCTGCTATGGTATACAAGGGGGCGCGAACAGCGTCAGATGTTGAGTTATCGCTGGGAAGGACACAGAGCAGCCACGTACTCGTCTGAGACAGCTTTATCAACAGCTGGAGTTATTCTGACACTGCCTCACCACTACTTATTTTCAATACAATAATGATTTTTACGAACAGACTGACGGGATGGCTATGGGCAGCCCTCTTAGTCCAGCTGTGGCTAAGTTGTTTGTGGAGAACTTTGAACAACAGGCGTTGCAGACTACCACAAAAAGACCAGCCATTTGGTACCGCTATGTGGATGATACGTTCGTAGTATGGACACACGGTGCAGAGGAACTGGATGCCTTCCTGGTACATCTCAACAGTGTCGATTCGAAAATACAATTTACTATAGAGACGGAGAATAACGGCCAGCTGAATTTTTGGATGTGTCTTATCAAGCAAGAGGACGGGACGTTGGGCCATAGAGTATACAGAAATGCCACGCATACTGACCTGTATCTGCATAAAGATTCTAACCACCAACTCAGACAGAGAAGAGGGGTCATTAGAACGATGGTAGATAGTGCGCACAAAATTTGTGAACCTACTTACTTAAAAGACGAGATTGAACTTCTAAGGTCGACATTCAAGAAGAATCTTTATTCTAACAATGACATAGATAGAGCACTTTGCCCTAGAGAGAGGATCAGGACCTATGGGGAACGACGGGCACCCAAAGCGAAAGTTTTCCTTTCGTTCATCAGTACGATTACAGATCGCGTTGGGAAAGCGTTGAGCAAGTACGGTGTGGAAACTACCTTCAGACCCAACTGGAAGGCAAAGGAGTGTTAAGGTAGGCAATAGATATACGCCATCCTTTGGCTACACCAGCTGGATGTAAAATTCCTTGTAGTTGTAGACTCGTTTATATTGGTATCACAAAAATGTGTGTTAACACCCGTCTCGTTGAACAGAAGAGGAATTGCCCCCTAGAATATACGGATAAATCTGCCGCAGCGGAACATCTTTACGAATAGGATGATCGCGAAATAAAATTCACTGAGACGAGTGTCAAATCGAAAACATCGCTATATCATGCGTGTATGTATAAAGAGGCATTGAGATCAATAAACACCTGAATAATTTTGGCAGAAATGAGGAACGTGTCATGTTAGACAGTATTTGGAGTTAACACTGAAACGTAAGATTGACGTCCGATTACTTTCAATCAAGAATGTTGGCAATGCCAGAGATATTGCCGTAACCGACGTTATGTGATAGACTGTAATGCCCTCTACATGGCCATAATCGGCTCTCTGTCGAGTTCTAGTTGCAGTTCGTCATTTTATCTCTTTAGATGTCTTCCGGATCGGAGAGAAAATTTTAGAAGAAAATTACTTGCATCGAAACGGCATAATGGTACGGAAGGTTTAAGTGATGAACAGCTGACACAGTTTGAAAGATGTCTGATTGCGAGTCTGCATTTGACCGACTGGTCGAATAGTCCAATATCAAGATTTGTGGGACATTTGGTTGTGTCAGTGGTCCGATGTTGGACTGCACTGGAACTTGAGAGAAGGCATACTCCTCGTCGACAACGTGTGACCACCACAAATGAGGATGGTCGTATTGGGCGCCAATATGAGCGCTAAATCAGGCACTTTATTTTTCACAATTTTTAACACAGAGGAGTTACCACACAACGTGTTTCCAAACATCCATGGCAAATAACATAAAGAAACTAGCATAATTTGCTCTGGCGTATAAACAAAAAGATGAATTTAACTAGTTACAATTTGTCAGAGGCCAAATTTTTTATCTGTATGGCATACTGACAGGTATTAGCAGAGTGTTACAATACTTTTTGGACTGATAAAAATCCCAACATGAAATATCAATATATTTAAACAAATTATATAAAAATCATGTCTTCAATTACCTTATAAGAAGACTAGATACATGACAAATATGTAAGGTGCTCTAAATTACTAGTACATAGTTCATGGAAAGTTTAAATAATTAGGAAAATTAACTATCTTGATAGACATAAAAAAGTAAGACCATGGCACGAGCTCATGGCAAGAAACACAGACAAGGTGTAGAAGTCGACTATAGAGGTGTTTACTAACAAGACACGCGCTTTTTGTCAAAAAAACGTTACACTGATACGATAAGACTATTTATATGCAGCTGAGTGCCTGCATAGGCCAATGTCCTTATACATTGTGAGGTTAATTTTAAAATCTTAACCATTTGTATGTATTTCGCAAGAATCTTGGTAATTGAATTGTTATGTAATAAAATATGGGTTTTGGAGTGATAAACTGCGCATGAAGTTGGGCCACCCTTCCACGTGTTTTCCTTAAATTAATCCCGGTTCTTGTTCTTGGTCTCAACTATTATAATCATCTCGCATTGAATTCCGCGCTAAATTTCGAGCTTCTGTAAAACGATCATCAAAGCGAACAGGAAACATGTAAGGGCAGGGAGGGAACAAATGGTACAAATGGCTCTGAGCACTATGGGACTTAACATCTGAGGTCATCAGTCCCCTAGAACTTAAAACTACTTAAACCTAACTAACCTAAGGACATCACACACATCCGTGTCCGAGGCAGGATTCGAACCTGCGACTGTAGCGGTCACGCGGTTCCAGACTGTAGCGAGGGAGGGAACAGTGTGACCCAAATGAAGCATGGTTCAAATGGCTCTGAGCACTATGGGACTTAACATCTATGGTCATCAGTCCCCTAGAACTTAGAACTACTTAAACCTAACTAACCTAAGGACATCACACAACACCTAGCCATCACGAGGCAGAGAAAATCCCTGACCCCGCCGGGAATCGAACCCGGGAACCCGGGCGTGGGAAGCGAGAACGCTACCACACGACCACGAGATGCGGGCGATGAAGCATGAAGGTCACAACAAAGAGTTATGTAATAAAGATGTGAATAACGAACTCAGCAACTGGATGGTGTGAGGAAGCAAGTGTGCGCCCATGCCTTACTCTCTGATATTTATGTGGCACTCTGTATTCGGCCTGTGCTGCCGAAGGGTTTTGATTGCGAGAGCAGGTTTTCCGCAATGCCGTCGGTGCCTAGCACAATTTCACGACGTCGCAACTCTTCTCCAGTCACTTGACATTGATAATAACTTTATTTATTACACATTTTCAGTTATTAAGATATGGTGAATGAAGGAAAATAACGCTTGAGTAAATTTCAAGAAGTTGAAGTATGGATTTTAGAAGTTTCTTGGGCGTTATTCGATGGTCTTTTTGTATGACCTGCAGGAAACAGAAAAACTACGACACTGGTAAAAACATACAGCCTTATTTAATAAGGACTTCCAGCGGAATTACTCTTCTCTGTATGCAGTTCAAATGAGTAAATTTAACAAAAACCGAGGCAAGCAGAGTCTAGTACATTCTGTATCCATAAACTATCTTCTGATTTAAACGAGTGTTATTGGAACTGTAATATATAGTAGAGTGAAGACGTTAACAATGTGGTGTGGCCTTTTAGTACCGTAGCTTAAATATTTGATCTGCAGTCCACGTGTGACTGGATCTGTCTGTGCTCGCAAGCGTTCACGCCAAGTCTTTAAAAATGTATTAGTATTCTCTAGGTCAATAGGGAGAATTTTTTTTACTGGGCTTCACACAGGTAAATACCCACATTCAGTTCAAAAATATTTGATCGTCGAAAAGATCCAAATGAGAATCCAAGGTTCATTTATGGTGAATTAGGACTGATAGAAGCAGTTGTGGTAACGAGACGTTCAGAGCGAAGATATCCAAAAACCATCAGCGCCGTCACACGAAATCTGGCCCTGCTGACCGCCACACCAGCACTCAGACGTGTTATTCGTCTTCACGTCCCTCCGCTTTTTGCATCGCATGTGGTGCACCTTGATAAATTTTAGGAATGATTTGTATGGAACTCTGAAATTACAGCTGATAACGAGCACCAAAACGGATGCATGGATTACCGAACAGAGGGTGAGACTGAATACCATAACTCAAAACTCTATCAAAAATAAGTGAAAAATATATCTATTCGAAAAAGCAGATAAAAATTCGCTTGATGTCTTGCTGAGAGACAAATTAAGAATGTAATGTAGACCACATGTGGCTTGATTTCAGAGAAATAGTATCGACAGCAACTAAGAGATATATACCAAAGAAATCAGCGTACCAAAGGACGCAGCTGTTCCCCATGGTACCCAAAACAGATCAGAATACTATTGCAGAGACAACGAAAAAAACGAATCAGACTTAAGCGAACGCAAAATTCTCAAGATTGGCGATCTTTTACAGAAACTCGAAATGTAGCGCGGAATTCAGTGCGAGATTCTTATAATAGTTGAGACCAAGAACAATGATCAGGATTAATTTAAGGGAAAAACGTGAAAGGGTGGCCCACCTTGATGAGCCACATTTTCTTTAATAACAATTCAGTCATGAGTCAGCCGACAGCTACCAAGATTCTTGCGAATAAACACAAATGGTTAAGATTTTTAAATTAAATTTAGAATGTATAAGGACATTTGCATTATACATAATATTACAAATAGTACTCAAAAAATGTCAACAGTACAACGCAGTGGAGGCCCGACTACAAACAATTAATTAAATAATCCTGAAGTGGATCTCTGTTCCCGCAACTAGATCATAACTGTGTGCTAAGCATGAGTTCCAGAAACATTAAATAAAAAACATTAAAATGCATACATCTCCACTAGGTACTCTGCGCTGATACAGACGCCAAGCTACGCAAAGGCTACCCACATGTAAAACCGGGGCAACAGCAGATCTTCACTGATTGGCTACAAGCCTGTTCCACATAAATCACGTTAAGTATTTAAATAAACTTCCGGGCCTATGAGACACAATAAAATGATAATGAAAATTAAACCATCAATTTTTTAAATAAATCAAGAAACTCAGTGCTCAATTTGCGCACGCCCACAAGAGCCTTGCAATAACTGAATTACTGAGTCAATTACTTCCCAATCCGGTGACACCCATCCGTGGCACGATACGAAAAGAAAAACATCTACTCTTCTTGAGGCTGGAACGGGAGATTGGCAGAATCACGGGTGACCTGCCAACCCTTAGGCCTCGTGCGATGACGGCAAACCTGCCGAAGCAAAAGGAGAACGCGTTCCCACCCCGGACAAGCAGAACAACAACATGTCAACAGCTGCCGATACAAGGCTCTTACCGTATACCAAACAACAAACAGCAAAACAAGTTGGATAAAAATTAACATACACATACTTAAATTGCCAATCGAAAATTCAGCTATCAGAACTCCAGTATAGTAGCGGCCCGCTTATAACATTACAAGTTAACCTTGGCGGCAATAACAAGAAGCCATGTAAAAGCTCATTTACAAGAATAGTTTCATAATAAATTAAACAAGATTTAAGAAAATCAAGGTGTATGTATCTTTACTCGGGCCTCTTAGGGGCTAACAGAAACTGTAGTTGGGATATGCACCAAATGACAGATGACCGGCTAAACTGTACTCCTATACCCCGAAGCGCTCCTCAGCACGGAGTAAGAGAGTCTGCAAATAGAACCACGCACACACACATGACCCACACGTGCGTAGCTTTAGGCTGACCGCAAACAACTTTAGTTACAGGCCAAATCCAGTAATTCGCCCCCAGGAAAGGCCACGAGGTGTACAACAAACAGAAATTACACAGTCAGTATTATCAAATACTCAGTAATAACAAAACATGATTTCAAGTACCAGACTAATATTGGAAAATACTAGACTGGCGCGTACAGAAACCTCCAGACTGAGACACGCAGCTCCACAGGCGTAACCGAAAGACATTAAGAAACTGGATTTCTCGCCAGCTCACACTGGGCAGAATTAACAGTATTTAAATACAGTACTTAGTGAACAGTCTTCATACATAATTTCAAACCAATGACAAGGAGGCCAACAGCTTGAGGTCTCTAGGTAGTCACCGAATAATACTGCCCTGCTGCTTGCGGCTGCTAACAAGTTCTCCAGTATATCATGGCGTACTTAGCACATCACAGTTGACCGAAGCACCTCATACTAGGCTGCACGCGACGACAGCCGCTCATTGCCGACTAAACTCCCCGGTATCAACGGTCAACGCTGCAGGAAAACGAGGGGCCCCCCGTAACACAACGGTCAGCGGTGTCAACTCACTGCAATCACCAGAACTCGTCCAACTCCGTATCCGACACACCACTCGCCACCACACAGCTCCAGGTGGAACACATGACCCAGCTTCTTCACGGAAGCCTCCACGACCCTACATGTACATCTACATACATACTCCGCAATCCACCATATGGTGCGTGGCGGAGGGTACCTCGTACCACAAGTAGCATCTTCTCTCCCTGATCCACTACCAAACAGAACGAGGGAGAAACGACTGCCTATATGCCTCTGTACGAGCCCTATTCTCTCTTATCTTATCTTTGTGGTCTTTCCGCGACATGTAAGTTGGCGGCAGTAAAATTGTACAGCAGTCAGCCTCAAATGCTGGCTCTCTAAATTTGCTCAGTAGCGATTCACGAAAAGAGCGCCTCCTTTCCTACAGAGACTTCCACCCGAGTTCCTGAATCATTTCCGTAACACTCGCGTGATGATCAAACCTACCAGTACCAGTAACAACTCTAGCAGCCCGCCTCTGAGTTGCTTCTATGTCCTCTCTCAATGCGACCTGATAGGGATCCCAAACGCTCGGGCAGTACTCAAGAATAGGTCGTATTAGTGTTTTATAAGCGGTCTCCTTTACAGATGAACCACATCTTCCCAAAAGTCTACCAAAGAACCGAAGAAGACTATCCACCTTCCCCACAACTGCCATTACATGCTTGTCCCACTTCATATCGCTCTGCAATGTTACGCCCAAATATTTAATCGACGTGACTGTGTCAAGCGCTACATTGCTAATAGAGTATTCAAACATTACAGGAATCTTTTTCCTATTCACCTGCATTACTTTACATTTATCTATATTTAGAGTTAGCTGCCATTCTTTACACCAATCAAAAATCCTGTCCAAGTCATCTTGTATCCTCCTACAGTCACTGAACGACGACACCTTCCCGTACACCACAGCATCATCATCAAACAGCCGCACATTGTTATCCACCCTATTCAAAACATCATTTATGTAGATAGAAAACAACAGAGGACCTACCACACTTCCCTGGGGCACTTCAGATGATACCCTCACCTCCGATGAACACTCACCATCGAGGACAACGTACTGGGTTCTATTACTTAAGAAGTCTTCGAGCCACTCACATGCTTGGGAATCAATCCCATATGCTCGTACCTTAGTTAGGAGTCTGCAGTGGGGCACCGAGTCAAACGCTTTCCGGAAGTCAAGGCATAAGGCATCCGTCTGATACTTTCCACAACGAGACTTTGTCTCTAAAATGGGCAGAAAAATCAAAGAGGTTCCGGTCGTATGTAAAGTATGCTAGTATGCTAGTGGCAAGTCACAATTAGCAATGGGTAAGCTATCGCTGAAAGTGATGCTAAAGAGTTATTCAACACAACCTTCCGAATTCCTTCACCAAAGAAGACGAAGTAAATATTACAGAATTCCAATAAAGAACAGCTGGCAACATGAGTAACTAGGAAACAGATATCCACGGTGTAATGAAGCAACTTCAATCACTTAATAAAAGCAAGTCAACTGGTCCAGAATCTGTAACAATTATGTTCCTTTCCGAGTATGCTGATGCAAAGCTCCATACCTAATCATATATAACCGCTCGCTCGGTTGGAGATCCGTACCCAAACACCGGAAAGTTGCACAGGTCACACCACAGTCAATGCAACAGGAGTAATCCGCTAAATTACAGGCCCAAATCATGAACGTTAATTCTGGAACATATATTGTGTTGTATCATTATGAAATACCCCGCAGAGAACGGTCTATTGACACATAGTCAACACGGATTTAGGAAATATTGATCTTGTGAAACAATTATTGCTTTGTTCACACAAAGTGTCGAGTGCCATTAACAAAGGATTTCAAATTGATGCGGTATTTTTAGATTTCCAGAAGGCTTTTCACACTGTACCACACCGGCTGCTTGTAATCAAATGGGTTGCTTGTGGAATATCGTCTTAATTATGAGAGTGAATTCGTGATTTTCTATCAGTGAACAGCTCAAGAGATCAAAGCAGATTGATAACGATTTAGAAAATATATCTGTATGGTGCGAAAATTGGCAATTGCCCCAAAAAATTTGTGAGGTCATACACGTGAAACTTAAGCTTCGGTTGCACGATAAATCAATCAAATTTAAACGCCGTAAACTCAATTACATACCTAGGAATTACAAATGAAATTGGAAAGAACACGAAAATGTTGTGGGGAAGACGAATCACAGACTGCGTTTTATTGGCAGAGCACGCAGAAGATGCAACGGATGTAGAAAAGTGACTATCTACACTACGCTCTTCCGTCCTGTTTTGGAGTACTGCTGCGCGGTGTGCGATCTTTACCAGATAGGATTAAAGGAGTACATCGAGAATGTTCAAAGAAGAGTAGCATGTTTTTTACTATCGAGAAATAAGAGAGACAGAGCCACTGACAAAGCGGTAGGTGATCAAAACAAAATGTCCAGACACTCTGTGACCGAAATGGTACTCAAACAGACGATGACAGACTAAAGGCTGAAATACTAAATGTCTTTTTCCAAAGCTGTTTCACAGAGGAAGACTGCATTGTAGTCCCTTCTCTAGATTGTCGCACAGATGACAAAATGGTCGATATCTAAATAGATGACAATGGGATAGAAAAACAATTAAAATCGCTCAAAAGAGGAAAGGTCGTTGGACCTGACAGGATACCAGTTCGATTTTACAGAGAGTACCTGAAGGAACTTGCCCCTCTTCTTGCAGCGATGTACCGTAGGTCTCTAGAAGAGCGTAGCGTTACAAAAGATTGAAAAAGGGCACAGGTCATCCCCGAAGATGCTGATGTGTTTGTTGCTGTCCGTGTTGAATACCGTATGGCAAGTTTTGCGTGCGATGAACTGAAAAATAGTCGATTGAGGATCCCCACTTGGGACGAGCACCTTTCGTGACTGAACCGTACGTAAAACGTAACGTTTGTGGAACGTTTCTGTTATTTCAATTTTAAATCAATTAGAGACTGTAGACGACTTGGCCGTAGAGAAAGTGAAATTATTAATTCATCAATATTAAAAGGCATTCTTAGGTTGCCCTTTATTGAGTCAAAAACGACGAGTTTCAGCCGGGTAGGGCATCATAGACTGATGACCCACATCGCACGACGTAACCTGATGACGCTAATAAAGGGTATTCTGCCATCTGGGATTGTCTTTTAGTATTAGTCGCAAAACAAGGTTATTGTACCAACGCGCCACAATGGAGTGGACTGAATTATTAATTGAATTACACGGTGCATTAGGAAAGGCGCTGGCAGTGCATGTAGAAAACTGTGGAAGTTCGAAACAAGGTTGGCATAATTGTTCTTTCATAGTCAAGCGCTTGTTTGTTAATTCGTTCTGTTGTTGAATAACATTTAATTACTTGATTCGGGTGAGGAAAGGTATTGGATGTCTACATCTACATCTACATTTATACTCCGCAAGCCACCCAACGGTGTGTGGCGGAGGGCACTTTGCGTGCCACTGTATTACCTCCATTTCCTGTTCCAGTCGCGCATGGTTCGCAGGAAGAACGACTGCCGGAAAGCCTCCGTGCGCGCTCGAATCTCTCTAATTTTACATTCGAGATCTCCTCGGGAGGTATAAGTAGAGGGAAGCAATATATTCGATACATCATCCAGAAACCCACCCTCTCGAAACCTGGACAGCAAGCTACACCGCGATGCAGAGCTCATCTCTTGCAGAGTCTGCCACTTGAGTTTGCTAAACATCTCCGTAACGCTATCACGCTGACCAAATAACCCTGTGACGAAACGCGCCACTCATCTTTGGATCTTCTCTATCTCCTGTCAACCCGAGCTGGTACCGATCCAACACTGATGTAATGTTTAGTGTTTAGATGCTCAATCTGATTTTAAAGTAAGATCGTTTCAAGTTGTTTTCTTGTTGAACATGTGTTTCGACAAGGCCAAAAAGACACAGACGTAGCGCAGGAGCCATTTCTTGAAAATTTCCCAGAAATAGCTATGCGTCATTGTAATGTGGGTCGTCGAATTGCTGAAATTTTTTGAGAGACAGGCTCAGTGCAAGGTGCAGAAACGAACTGGACGACCACCTACACTAAACGAACAAGTTGTTGGATGTTTCTGACTTTATGCAGCAGAGCTCAGGAAAATCATTGCGCAAGCTGACGTAAGAATAAGATATCTGGCTTGCAACTGCGCATAAAGCGGTTAAGTGAACATTGAAACTGTGCTGACGTAAGAATAAGATATCGGGCTTACAACTGCGCATAAAGCGGTTAAGTGAACATTGAAACTGTTCACGTATCAAGTGACAGGACTGCGTGAACTGAAAGGTGCGTATCATAAAAAGTAAATCCGCTACTGAATATGGTTTACATTTTTTAGTGACAGGATTGCCATTGGGATTCTTGATGTCTATACTGACGAGGCTTCGTTACCACAGACATATGATCAACGGAGAATCCTCGTGCTGTGCTTGAAACTCCGTTGCATGATCAATAATTGGAATTCAGGTGGTAATTAAGCAGATGGTATATTATTGGAGCTTTATTCTGCGAAAAAACTGTAAACAGGGAACTTGTTTAATGTTCCACGATTTCACTGTCCAGCTAAAGGAAGACGAAATCAACTATTCACGGGTTCAGTAATATTGCTTTACTGCACACACAGCTAACAACATTAGAAGAGTTTCTTGGGTAACGTGTCATCCTGACAAATACACTCCTGGAAATGGAAAAAAGAACACATTGACACCGGTGTGTCAGACCCACCATACTTGCTCCGGACACTGCGAGAGGGCTGTACAAGCAATGATCACACGCACGGCACAGCGGACACACCAGGAACCGCGGTGTTGGCCGTCGAATGGCGCTAGCTGCGCAGCATTTGTGCACCACCGCCGTCAGTGTCAGCCAGTTTGCCGTGGCATACGGAGCTCCATCGCAGTCTTTAACACTGGTAGCATGCCGCGACAGCGTGGACGTGAACCGTATGTGCAGTTGTCGGACTTTGAGCGAGGGTGTATAGTGGGCATGCGGGAGGCCGGGTGGACGTACCGCCGAATAGCTCAACACGTGGGGCGTGAGGTCTCCACAGTACATCGATATTGTCGCCAGTGGTCGGCGGAAGGTGCACGTGCCCGTCGACCTGGGACCGGACCGCAGAGACGCACGGATGCACGCCAAGACCGTAGGATCCTACGCAGTGCCATAGGGGACCGCACCGCCACGTCCCAGCAAATTAGGGACACTGTTGCTCCTGGGGTATCGGCGAGGACCATTCGCAACCGTCTCCATGAAGCTGGGCTACGATCCCGCACACCGTTAGGCCGTCTTGCGCTCACGCCCCAACATCGTGCAGCCCGCCTCCAGTGGTGTCGCGACAGGCGTGAATGGAGGGACGAATGGAGACGTGTCGTCTTCAGCGATGAGAGTCGCTTCTGCCTTGGTGCCAATGATGGTCGTATGCGTGTTTGGCGCCGTGCAGGTAAGCGCCACAATCAGGACTGCATACGACCGAGGCACACAGGGCCAACAGCCGGCATCATGGTGTGGGGAGCGATCTCCTACACTGGCCGTACACCACTGGTGATCGTCGAGGGGACACTGAATAGTGCACGGTACATCCAAACCGTCATCGAACCCATCGTTCTACCATTCCTAGACCGGCAAGGGAACTTGCTGTTCCAACAGGACAATGCGTGTCCGCATGTATCCCGTGCCACCCAACGTGCTCTAGAAGGTGTAAGTCAACTACCCTAGCCAGCAAGATCTCCGGATCTGTCCCCCATTGAGCATGTTTGGGACTGGATGAAGCGTCGTCTCACGCGGTCTACACGTCCAGCACGAACGCTGGTCCAACTGAGGCGCCAGGTGGAAATGGCATGGCAAGCCGTTCCACAGGACTACATCCAGCATCTCTACGATCGTCTCCATGGGAGAATAGCGGCCTGCATTGCTGCGAAAGGTGGATATACACTGTACTAGTGCCGACATTGTGCATGCTCTGTTGCCTGTGTCTATGTGCCTGTGGTTCTGTCAGTGTGATCATGTGATGTATCTGACCCCAGGAATGTGTCAATAAAGTTTCCCCTTCCTGGGACAATGAATTCACGGTGTTCTTATTTCAATTTCCAGGAGTGTATATGACCATTACGCTCTCTGGGCCTTTCTCCGCCAGACACTTTCCTGGGGGAACAGCAAAATCGGTAGCACATCACTGTGGCCCACGCACACTTCCTTATTAAAAACTGAAATAACAGTTTACGTTAGACGCATATTACTATCTGCCGTGGAAAAAGCGTTTTCTACAAAATTAAGCAGTTTCAGCTTTCACAGCCGTCCGTGGACGCCAGTTCCAACATAATTTGTAGCTACGCAGCAACATTCAGAACATACTGTGCATTTTATTTATTTAGCGTATGGCTATACATGCAACATTAATACATCAAGCGTTAGACATTAAAATCTTATAACAATCATGAATATAATTTATGTTTATATTGGTCAGTTAAAAGGTTGTATCGAGGTTTGAGATCCATTCTAGCGCCGATGGGGATGCCTCCAGGAAGTCGGACCAGTTCCCTGCATATGCTCGCAAGGAGCATTCACCATGGATGTGTTGGATCGTGTGTCTAGGGGCACCGCAGTCGCATTCCGGTGACATCGCTCTTCCCCATTTGTGTAGTGAATCCGCACACCTGCCATGTCCAGTACGTATTCGATTTAATGCGGACCATGTTTTCCGTGTTAGTTCCATTCCAGAGATGTTGCAGTTATAGCTCTCAAACCAGGTCTGTAGTTGGTCATTTGTCTTTTGGTTCCAATCTAGTCCCCATTGTTTCATGTGGTCACAGATATTATTTTGAAGCTGCTCAGCTGTGCGTATGGGTGGCTTTCTTGATTTCAATCGAGTGTGTCGCAGTTGCGAGAATTCTTCTTTAATTGGTAGTTCTGGTTTTGTCTCAATCCTTCTGAATTCGTGCAGTAGGGCCGCTTTTCTACGCAGGTCCGGGGGCAGGATATTACATAGCACCGGTAAACAGTACGTGGGCGTTGATTTAACAGTTCCAGAAATCAACCTCATTGTGTTATTTAACTGCCTGTCAATAAGTTTGGTGTGACAGCTATTAATCCAGACTGGAGCGCAGTACTCAGCCACAGAGAACACTAAGGCGATAGATGAGGTGCGTAATGTTTTTGCGTTAGCTCCCCAAGTAGTACCGCTAAGTTTTTGAATGATGTTACATACTGTACAAAAAAATGATGAAATGATCATGTGGCATTGATAGCCGTGAGACCTCATTCGGGAAAGTTCGGCCGCCGGGTTGCAAGTCTTATTGCAGGTGACGGCGCATTGGGCGAGTTGCGCGTCGGCGATGATGATGATGATGAGGACAGCACAGCACCCAGTCCACGAGCGGAGAAAATCTCCCACCCGACCGGGAATCAAACCCGGGCCCGCTGAATGGTGGGCAAACGCATTACCTCTCAGCTAAGCAGGCGTACACAAACTGTACAATCTCGTAGTTACAAAAAATGGTGTTGAGACTGTTAGTGGATGATAGTACTCCCCCTAATTTTTGTGAATATTTCTACTACAGACCTATTGTACGGGAGAAGTTGAAGTTTTTAGCCAAGACACTTCGATGGAGCACATAGTTGTATGGTGACCATGTATATTTCTAGTATTTTTCTACTGTCATTCAAACCCTTAAGTGCTGCCATTGTTAAATGGAAAGCTCCACAGAAGAACTGAACCAAAAACAATTAGTCTTCACGCTTCTGACTGGTTTTATGCGGCACCCCACGAATTCCTCTCTTGTGCCACCGTCTGCATTTCAGAGTAGCACTCGCAACCTACGTCCTCAGTTATTTGCTGAATGAATTCCATTTCGGTCTTCCTCTACAGCTTTTGCCCGCTACAGCTCCCTCTAGTACCATGGAAGTCACACCCCGACGCCTCAACAGATGTCCTATCATCCTGTCCCTTCTCCTTGACAGCGTTTTTCACATATTCCTTTCCTCTACGATTCTACGCAGAACGTCCTCGTTCCTTATCTAATAGTCCACCTAATTTTCACCATTCGTCTGTAACACCACATCTCATATGATTCGATTGAGCCGTGCACGGCTCGTGTTCATCCCATTAATAGCTTGTCATCTTCTATAACGGTAGTACCTCCTCATTTTCTTATTCCTCTTACTGACGTCACTAACTTCCTGCCTTACTTGCCCGTGAGTGGCAGCAGCAGCGCGTATCGATAGACGCTGTGTCGTACCATTTCTGAAGTGAACGACAGTATTTCTGGGTCGTCGTGTGTCGAGTAGTCAGTGAGTGGGAGACGCATCAGCAGTGCAGTCGCGACGGAGCAGCAGTCGCGGACGGACCAGCAGTCCAGTCGGTTGGTTGGCGTGGAGCAGAAAGCAAGCTCTTGTCGCGCGGAGTCGGGCTGGAGCCGTTGGCGCCGCGCACGCGCGTTTGGAGTGTGAGCTGCCGCTTGTGAGTGCTACGAAGTTCGTCGCCCACTGATCTTTGACATGAAAGTTGAGTCCCCACTTAACTTACTGTCGAGCCTCAAGTATTTGCATTTCTTCGTTTGATCCTAGTTGTCGCTTTTGGGGCATTCCCGTGAGCTACGTCGTGTGTGTATTCAAGTTGGCCAGGATTCCAGCCGCCTTCCTGTGGAGTTTAATTTAATTTGTTCCCTGTTATTGAAGTAGACCAGCGGTATCTTCTGCCTTGTGGCCGTTGACGTTCCGGTTACCAGCCCTGGTCGTTGACGTAATTTTCGGCAGTGTATTTTCCTCATCGTGTTGTAGCTGTCCAGTGTGGCGTGTAGTTCGACAGCTGAGGTGTTGTTGGTCGTTGTGAGCGACAATGTTCTGTGTGTCGTGTATTGAAATCTTGTGGTCGTTTTGCTGGTTGCGTGCAGCGGAACTGATTTGTTTGAATGGTCGGTCGGCTGTCTGTCAGTTGGGTTGCCTCCAGATTAAGAAGTCGTTGGACAGGCTGCCTGTCTCACCTAAACGGGTGTAGTGTTACACTCCAAGGCCGACCCTTGGACACTTCTGAGCGCCATTCCTTGTGTGTTATGTAGTAATTTCCCTGTTTGGATTTTAGTTATTTGGGTGATGTGTGCCTTTCAGCCGAGTATCAGTGTCTCTTAAATTAATGTTCTTGTCTTGCCCTTAAGGCATGAGATTGTTATATTTTTATATGGGGCCATCAGCTGAATTTTACTGGAGAGTTTTTAAGATTAGGCTTTCTGCCTTTTAGATTGAAACTCTTTCTAGCCCTTAAGCCATTAAACATATTTTGTTGATATGTGGACTTTAGCTGAGTATTAATACTCTTAAATTAATGTCCTTGTTTTGCCCTTAAGGCATGAGATTATTATTCTTTATTATATATGAAATCTTTTAAGATACGATCTTCTGTCCTTTAAAATTGAAAGTCTTCTTTCTAGGGGTTAAGCCGTTAAATTATTTGTTGGTTAGCGGCCCTCAGTCGAGTTTTAATATCTCTTAAATTAACCTTCTCCTCTTGCCCTTAAGGCATAAGATTGTTATGTTCTTGAATGGGGCCTTCAGCCCAATTTGCATAAAATGTTTTAACATAAGGCCTTCTGCCTTTTGATTGAAAATGGTTCAAATGGCTCTGAGCACTATGCGAGTTAACTTCTGAGGTCATCAGTCGCCTAGGACTTAGAACTAATTAAACCTTACTAACCTAAGGACATCACACACATCCATGCCCGAGGCAGGATTCGAACCTGCGACCGTAGCGGTCACGCGGTTCCAGACTGAAGCGCCTTTAACCGCACGGCCACACCGGCCGGCTTTTGATTGAAACTCCTCATATTGCTTAATATGCCATCTCGAGCCTAGTTCCATTAAAATTAAACTGCTAAGGCCTTCAGCCGATTAGATTGAAGATTTAGAAAATATTCTTGGATGAAACCTCCAGAACAACCTTGTATTTCAATTTTGCTTAAGCCTTGTGACTTGGATTTTGAACGTGGCTTTTAGTCAATCTAAAGTTAATCAAAGGAAGTTGACTGAAGTTTTGAATGTTTTGCATCCTTGTTGTAATATTGTGTGTTGACAAATGAAGTTTGTATGTTGAGTGCAACTGGCAGTAACTCAGTTTGGCCCCTTTCCACAACCTAATCCGCACTGTCCTGATAGCCTAGGCATTTCATCGATTATTTTCTGTTCTGTTTTTCCCACAATCCATGTTTCATTACCATACAATGCTGAGCTCAAAACGCAGGATGTCAGAAGTTTCTTCCACAAATTACAGCACATGTTTGATACTAGTAGACTTCTCTTGGCCAGAAATTGCACTTTTGCAAGTGCTAGGCTGCTTTCGATGTCCTCCGTGCTCCGTCCGTCATTGGTTATTTTCCTGCCAAGTAGTAGAATTCCTTAACGTCATTTACTTCCTGACCATCAACCCCAATGTTAAGTTTGTCACCGTTTTCTTTTAAGCTGCTTCTCATTACTTTCGTCTTTCTTCTCTTTACTCTCAATCTATATTACAATTACAGAAAGGAAAAGAAAATACATAACTCTCCCGCAGGATCCCCGGAATTTTACTCAAGGGAACACGGAATGATATTTCAGTAACGTACGGTTCTAATGAGTGAAAACGGGCTATGTATGATTATTTTTCAACGTGTCATGCATATAAAATCTGCATAATACAAACTACTGCGGGAACTGTGATAT
Source organism: Schistocerca piceifrons (assembly GCF_021461385.2). NCBI lineage: Eukaryota > Metazoa > Arthropoda > Insecta > Orthoptera > Acrididae > Schistocerca > Schistocerca piceifrons. Next base: position 554,241,557 of record NC_060143.1, read on the forward strand.
AACGTTGAGGAGACGAAGATCGAAGACCTAGACCTTCTATACACAGATGCGTAGCGAAAGAAGAAGATTGGAATCGACGTTGAGTGTGTCAGCATCGGGAAAACGTGATGTTAAATAAGAAAGAGTTATTGATAGTTCCCTGCAGGGAACAAAATAAAAGTTAGACGTTGCTATACTGTCTGCATCTATTCCTTCGCCATCTTTCAGGACTGCTGCAGGCACCTCGCTCCTTATATCTGCAGACACCTATCAGACTCTAAGTCACTTCCACTAAAATTTTATTCTACGTACGACCAGATGGTTAACTACACTTTTTATTTTGTCATTTGAGCAGGACTCACATAGCCATCAGCATAGATATGAGGTGTGACGCTGGAGAGCAACCTACACGCTGGATTTAATACATTGTGACATAACGAACCTAAAAATACAGCAGAATCATATGACTGCTCTTCTATCAAAAAGGCATATAAAATGCGACAGATTCTCAAGTCCATCTAGCCAAATAATATGGTCACATACACAGGCAAACAGCAACCAATTGCGACCAGAGGTTGTAGGGTCACTATGGTCCATTCCTTAACGTATATACCTGACCTACTCTCCTCGGTTTTGCCCCCTGACCACCTTTCGTTTGTTACTGGTGCCACTGATGAGGACCTGCTCACGTCTCTGGATCAGATGATTGCCACCAAATATGGCTGTGTTGCTATGGAACATGTCTTAGACCACATGAAAAGCTACAGAAGTAAGCAACAGCAGCACTTGGTAGTCACTGGTTCATCAGCATCAACCCCTTGCGTATTCCTTGTGGTGATCGGAGTTCCGTACGCGGGTGTCCAAAATTAAAAGAACGGACGTCTATTTCCCCTTAATGTGTCTAATTTACTATATATTCATAAAAAGTGTCAACAGACGTCAGTAGGATCGTGTTCTGCACAGAAGATGCATTCCGGTCATTGGATTACTATGCCAACGATGACGTCAGGGCAATTATCAAACAGGGTTGTGTTTGCCGAGTCGCCCAACATCCGCATTCTCTGTGTATGGAGTAACAGGCGGTGCAGTATGGCTCAGAAAAGACGCCTAGCAGACTCTCTACGATGGAAGGCCATAGGAAGAATGGAAACGGGACAGTGGCAAACTAATGTGCTCCGATGGCTTAATGTGAATCGTTCTATTGTTTTTCGGATGTGGCGACATTTTACAGAGACCGAAGCTGTATCCCGAAGACCAAGGCGGGACCGACCTCGTGTGACATCAGAAAGAGAGGACCGTTCTCTGGCCTTAAGGGCATGACAGTACTGCCTTAGTACTGCAAGGCAACTGGCATCTGACCGCAGCATCCACTGGGCGTGTTGATCGAGGGAAATTGTGTACAGAAGGCTTCGGCAGAATAGTCATTATTGTCGGACACCTGCTGTATGTGAACCTCTGACGCGTCTTCACAGAAGGGAACGTCGAGAGTTGAGTCGTCAAAATGCCACCTGAACTGTCGAACAGGGGGCCAATGTTCTGTTCACAGATGAGTCCAGATTTCATCTGGAGAATGATTCCCTACGGATTCACATCTGAAGGAACACGATTTCGGGACCCAAACATTGTGTAAAGTGATAGATATCGAGGATAACCCCTAATAGTGTGGGCATGGATTATATTGATAGCTGCCGGCCGGTGTGGCCGAGCCGTTCTAGGCGCTTCAGTCTAGTTCTAGGGCCGGCCGGTGTGGCCGTGCGGTTAAAGGCGCTTCAGTCTGGAACCGCGTGACCGCTACGGTCGCAGGTTCGAATCCTGCCTCGGGCATGGATGTGTGTGATGTCCTTAGGTTAGTTAGGTTTAATTAGTTCTAAGTTCTAGGCGACTGATGACCTCAGAAGTTAAGTCGCATAGTGCTCAGAGCCAGCCATCTAGTTCTAGGTGACTGATGACCTCAGAAGTTAAGTCCCATAGTGCTCAGAGCCATGTTATATTGATAGCTCGAACGCCTATTAGTAAAATTGTACGGGTAAATCGGCAAGGTTTAACTGCTGTCAGGTATTGTGACGAGATCTTCGGATCTCGTGTGCTGTTGTCACGAGGTGCAGTTCAAATGGCTCTGAGCACTATGGGACTTACATCTGAGGTCATCAGTCCCCTAGAACTTAGAACTACTTATACCTAAGTACGTAAGGACATCACACACGTCTATGCCCGAGGTAGGATTGGAACCTTCGACCGTAGGAGCAGCGCGGTTCTGGACTGAAGCGCCTAGAACCGTTCGGCCGCATTGGTCGGCTGAGGTGCTGTTGGCCTAGACTTCGCGCTGATGGATGATAATGCTCGACCTCATAGAGCACAAGTGGTTGATGTTTTCTTAAAAATGGAAGATGCTGCGCGGATGGTGGGGCCTGCTCTCTCTCCCAATTTGAATCCCATTGAACAAGTCTGGGCTGTAGCCACGTCACCATTCACCAACCATACTCTAAGACCGGCTATCAGATCTGCAGGAAGAATGGGTATTATTGCCTCGAGATCTGATGACATCACACAGTATGCCCCATCGTTGTCAAGTCTGTACTGCCGCCAGAGGTGGTCACAACCCATGGTGAGCAAATTGATCAGTTGTCAGAATTTGTGTACAAAAGAGTTAAGTTAGAGAAAAACGAAGAACCTTTCACTCTACCGTTATGCATGTTGCACTTGCTTACATTCTGCATTCGTCACATTGTTTCTACTTTACTGTGACATGTTTATACTGCTTTGTAGCAAAATAAACGCAACTTTGCAAAATTTCCGATTGTTGCTTTACCGTTGGATACCAATGTATTGCTTGTTCAACAGACGAGTTGCCCTAGTCCCACCCCTCACAACATTCAGCCTATATACACTCCTGGAAATGGAAAAAAGAACACATTGACACCGGTGTGTCACACCCTCCATACTTGCTCCGGACACTGCGAGAGGGCTGTACAAGCAATGATCACACGCACGGCACAGCGGACACACCAGGAACCGCGGTGTTGGCCGTCGAATGGCGCTAGCTGCGCAGCAGTTGTGCACCGCCGCCGTCAGTGTCAGCCAGTTTGCCGTGGCATACGGAGCTCCATCGCAGTCTTTAACACTGGTAGCATGCCGCGACAGCGTGGACGTGAACCGTATGTGCAGTTGACGGACTTTGAGCGAGGGCGTATAGTGGGCATGCGGGAGGCCGGGTGGACGTACCGCCGAATTGCTCAACACGTGGGGCGTGAGGTCTCCACAGTACATCGATGTTGTCGCCAGTGGTCGGCGGAAGGTGCACGTGCCCGTCGACCTGGGACCGGACCGCAGCGACGCACGGATGCACGCCAAGACCGTAGGATCCTACGCAGTGCCGTAGGGGACCGCACCGCCACTTCCCAGCAAATTAGGGACACTGTTGCTCCTGGGGTATCGGCGAGGACCATTCGCAACCGTCTCCATGAAGCTGGGCTACGGTCCCGCACACCGTTAGGCCGTCTTCCGCTCACGCCCCAACATCGTGCAGCCCGCCTCCAGTGGTGTCGCTACAGGCGTGAATGGAGAGACGAATGGAGACGTGTCGTCTTCAGCTATGAGAGTCGCTTCTGCCTTGGTGCCAATGATGGTCGTATGCGTGTTTGGCGCCGTGCAGGTGAGCGCCACAATCAGGACTGCATGCGACCGAGGCACACAGGGCCAACAGCCGGCATCATGGTGTGGGGAGCGATCACCTACACTGGCCGTACACCACTGGTGATCGTCGAGGGGACACTGAATAGTGCACGGTACATCCAAACCGTCATCGAACCCATCGTTCTACCATTCCTAGACCGGCAAGGGAACTTGCTGTTCCAACAGGACAATGCACGTCCGCATGTATCCCGTGCCACCCAACGTGCTCTAGAAGGTGTAAGTCAACTACCCTGGCCAGCAAGATCTCCGGATCTGTCCCCCCCCCCCCCCCATTGAGCATGTTTGGGACTGGATGAAGCGTCGTCTCACGCGGTCTGCACGTCCAGCACGAACGCTGGTCCAACTGAGGCGCCAGGTGGAAATGGCATGGCAAGCCGTTCCACAGGACTATATCCAGCATCTCTACGATCGTCTCCATGGGAGAATAGCAGCCTGCATTGCTGCGAAAGGTGGATATACACTGTACTAGTGCCGACATTGTGCATGCTCTGTTGCCTGTGTCTATGTGCCTGTGGTTCTGTCAGTGTGACCATGTGATGTATCTGACCCCAGGAATGTGTCAATAAAGTATCCCCTTCCTGGGACAATGAATTCACGGTGTTCTTATTTCAATTTCCAGGAGTGTATTTCTTGTTCAACAGAAGAGTTGCCCTAATTCCACTTTTCCCAGCCTTCAGCCTATGGCTTTGAACCGATCAGTACGGCACGCCCCCAGACAAGGCAGTGTAATGGGTGAACAGCCATGAAGGCAAAGACTAAGTGTGCTCAAGAACCGTAAGGAACAATTGCATGTAAGAGAGGGAACTGTAATGTAATTAGTAGTAACAAGCCAAGCTACAATATACAGTCTCAAAGAAAGATCAACTGCGTAAATAAGATACCAGTTCAGTGCTGGCAGAGGGTTCAAAACCATGTAAATAGAGCCGGGTGTAAATATATGTAGCGGCAGAGTGAGAGGACGCCTTCTTTCCCTAGAAGGGGTGCGGGTGTAGAGCGTCGAATGATTAGGAGTTCCACAGTAATAAAGTTAGCTAAAATGTGAAGCAATATTGGGAGCCAGAAGTCTGCGTTACATGCAATGTTACAGTCAATTCAGTGCTATGGTACTGTGGCGTAATTGGGTCGACGGAGCGCCGAGCTGAGCTACACGAAGGAGAGGGCTGTGTCACCAGGCAGCACACCACACAACTAGGTGTCGAAAACGAGGAAGGTAATCGGGTTAGTTACGCCAGCCGAGTAACACCAGAATGCCGGCCGCGGTGGTCTAGCGGTTCTAGGCGCGCAGTCCGGAACCGCGCGACTGCTACGGTCGCAGGTTTGAATCCTGCCTCGGGCATGGATGTGTGTGATGTCCTTAGGTTAGTTAGGTTTAAGTAGTTCTAAGTTCTAGGGGACTGATGACCACAGATGTTAAGTCCCATAGTGCTCAGAGCCATTTGAACCATTTTTTAACACCAGAATATTTCACTGACGATACCGGGGAAGATGAACCGCAGACGTCAGCAGCAGAAAGCCGTATTTAAGGACTGGCACTCAGCTCGTCATTATCGACCGTTGCGAAGCGCTGGAGTAACGCAGAGCCCGTGTCACTCAGCTCTACCACAGGTTCGAGTCGTTACTGTCATCGCAGTCGTCATAATATCCAACGCCGTGTTGTATGTCGTCGCCTAGGGGGCGTCAGAATGACGCCGCCAGTGTAATTATCACCGTCACTATCGCCGGACACTGGCAGCAGGGCGCCATCGTCTGGAGTGTGCTGTGGTAACGCACTGTCGTCGTCCTGGGATGCTACCACCACAGACGCCGTGACTGGGGCAGGAGCCGGAGACCGTGGCCCTCCGACGCCACAGCCGCCTCTGGCATGGTTCCTGAGACGGGCCACTGACCGGTGCCACTGCAGCCACGCCCACCAGCCTCGATCACAGCAGAGTCCCGTGGCGCGGGGTTCCAGCCGCCGTAGTACGAGCCAGCAAGGCCGTGGCGCCGCCGCAGAGGCGGCAGCTTCCAGTGAAACGTCCCCCCTGGAAAATTATAAATTACTGTGCTGATAAACCTCTTACTTCATTTGATTTTCAAACAGCTGAACTGAACTGAACGTACTTAGACATTTCTCTCTTTACTTATTCTGATCAACACTAAACTGACACACAATATTTTTAGCGCAATGCAATCTGACTTTCAATAATCCCTACAAACGAATGGCCCTGACTAACAATAACCTATACCATTCATCAATCACTTACCTCTCAAAAATCGTCGTTACTCAAACTACAGCAATACAGCGAGCGCCAATACTGCCAGCTAAATAATAGATTCTAACTACTGAAGTCACTAACTACTGATAGGCATAGTTAGCAAATGAAAGATTTTGATAGAGAACGAACAACCTTAATAATGTTCAAAAGTCATAATATATAAATCAGTTTATGACATCCAGTCTTACAAATTCAATCTCTCTGGTGGACACACGTCCAGATCATCCGCTCTCAAAACTCCGCCATCTCACTCCCCACATCCACCACTGCTGGCGGTTCACCTCCAACTGCGCAACGCTACGCGTTGTTCACATCCAATTGCCCAACACTACAATAGCGAATATTCCAACAATGCCAACCAGCTACAGACTGCACACAGCACAGCCAGTGATTTTCATACAGAGCGCTACGTGGCGTTACCAATGTAAAAACCTAAACAGCCTACTTACACCAGTTACGCCAGCGCAGCTACAGTCGCCGGGCAGCACATTCGAATCCGTCGAGAATATTACGAGCGGAAGCAAACATCTCTCAGGCGGCCCACAACCAATGTTTTGCAGTTGATCAGCAAAGTTGTTATTATGTCATCAGGAAGCATCAGTGGACACCCCACCACCACCATCCTCTTCCTCACGCCCCAAGTTTGAATGCGGCGACGGGCAGTGGAGTCCCATGCTAGTTGCCCCAGTCCGTTTACACTGTTATTAGATGTGGGCGCTTACAGTATGACGTGGCCTGTAGCATTACATCTGTTCACGTATTGAAAAAAGATGTCATCCTCCTCTTCACTGCAGTCATACGGTGGGGATGGGACCGGATCCGTATGATGGAGATGCATCCTGCTACAGCCGAGATTGAATGTGAGATGTCTTACAGTGTTCGTGAGTCTCCTGCAGCATCGCTTTTTCTCGTGGCAGTAGTTAGGAGTCAGCACCGGGATCACTTTGGAACGATCTTTATCTTTGGATCTGCTGATCGCATACCATTCTGTGTTCCACTACTCTCTGAATGGTGATTTACTAACGTTTAAAAGAGCTGTAGCTGATTATTCCGTGTGTCCCCTCACTACGTCACGGACGGCTGCTTTGGCTAGCTTCTCTAGCGTTTCATTGCCGAATATGCCACACTGTGGCTATACTAAGCAAACGCTTAGTCACTGAATCCTACTTGTGGTATATAACGTCAGATTAATCATGCTATACACTATAGCACGGCTGGAACCTCCGCTATGCAAATGTTTTAATATTTCCAATGCTGACGTAGTATGAGAAAGGATAACGCACTCAGAATCCACGTGCAGCTCAGCCTATTGAAGGGATCACAATCGTGCGTTCTTTAGACAGCTTCAGTTTCATTCCAGTACGACCTGCTATCCCAGTAAGCACAACCGCATCCACCTTCAATCTTCGAAGTACCTCCACGGATGGGTCCTGCGTTTTTGTGTCTGTAGAGGCAGTCCGTCATAAGGCAATTATTTGAGCAACCGTAGACAAAGCCCAGGTCCAACAACCTGTGGCTCTGATACGGTGATATGGTAGTCTGCTTCAGGGCAGAGTAATCGTTGTGGAGGCAGTCTTATTTTGAGAGATGGACTAGTATCTGCGTATGCGGCACAAGAGGAGAGAGACGTATTTTGAGCCGCTATCAGGACTTATAGCCGGCCGTTGTGGCTGAGCGGTTCTAGGTGCTTCTGTCCGGAACCGCACTGCTGCTACGGTGTCAGGTGCGAATCCTGCCTCGGGAATGGATGTGTGTGATGTCCTTAGGTTAGTTAGGTTTAAGTAGTTCTACGTCTAGATGACTGATGACCTCAGATGTTAAGTCCCATAGTGCTTAGAGCCATTTGAACCATTTGAACGTATAGTACAATTCCGTTGAGGTATAGATACCATATAACAACAAATCTTGCGCAATCTGCGACATTTTGAGAAGAAATTTCGCAGTCGGGTATTCGCGACGTAGATAAAGGACAGTCTCATTTCGTTTGACTATAAGTCCATCAGTCGGAGTAGACTGAATTTTCCCCAGGCATACTCTAAGTTCTTTGCGCTGACATTTGTTTCATCGTCTTAGACATCAGTCAGGAACTGACCCATACCAGAGACAAACATAATCCAAGTATGGCCTTACTAAAGCACACCTGTGAAAGCTCGCAATATACTTTTGCAGTTTGCTAGAACTTCAGTTATAAATGTGTTCCACCGATGTTTGTGGTCGATATGGAGTCAAACGTATTTGCTTACTGTGTTGACTGGTATTTCGTTCGGCCAAAACTGCAGCGTCTCCGTGGGAGGAACCCTGTGTCTGGTGAAGAAAATGGTTCAAATGGCTCTGAGCACTATGGGACTTAACATGTAAGGTCATCAGTCCCCTAGAACGTAGAACTACTTAAACCTAACTAACCTGAGGACATCACACACATCCATGCCCGAGGCAGGATACGAAACTTCGACCGTAGCAGTCACGCGGTTCCGGACTGAAGCGCCTAGAACCGCTCGGCCACCGCTGCCGGCTCTGGTGAAGAGAAGATTCCAATACTTGCTTAATGAAATACCGAAAACATTCTTCGCTGTATATGTATGTAGTGTAGACACAGCATGATACATGTCCTGCAGGCCACCACAAAGTTTCACTCGATGAATATATTCACAGGTCATCATCAGACTGGTACAATGTGTGTCAGAGTATCCTGTAGGTCCAACGTAATTATACTGGAAAGCGGCGGAGAGATAATTTGATCTCTGGCGTAGCCGCAGACTTGTCATTCTTGGCACTTGGCACAGAGTAGCCAATTTGACTTCTTACTACCAACGGTGAAAGGGAAACTAAGTATATAAGTTTACTCACAAAGCTGGCAGGAATATTCTGCCTCCTCATTTTGGCAGCCACCATCGATAGGGTGAGAGTTTCATATTTATGCCAGTAAAAACAGCAATGACATACTCGTTACTGCTGAGACCCATCTGGATATTGGTTACTAATTTTATTGGGGTTTCGTTCGAGACTCGATGGAGTGTGAAGTCGTATTCGTTATTGTAGAAGGAAAAAAAAACAGAAAATTAGAAAGTAGCTTGCACTGGTAAGTCGCAAGAAAGAGGTCAGACCACCAGGATATTTCGTTCTCAGGCCGTGTAGAAACTCTGTGAGCTCGCCCTTCGGGAGACAAGCCGCAACCGCTTGAAATATTGAGCGCACGTAAACCACGGTGGCACGTCCGCCGATATTGCGACTCATAAAATTTGCATTCGCTTTTGGAGTTACCGTCAATATTAAACACAACTGCCGGCAGCGTGCGCCTCCGTCATAAATTCGTGACTAAACGTGCTAAATTAGGCTCGTAATCTCGCGGTGTTTTTGTTGTGGTCCCTACCATGAGTTAAGGGAGTTATCGCGTCATGTTAACTGTGTGGACACAGAACGCGGCTTCTCCGTTCCAGCGAGCACTGTGCTGGGGTCGTATGCGAGCGTGGAAACGTGAAGATTGGCTGCGATCAAACTGCGGCAAAAGCAGATATGTCAGTCAGTAGCAGTGAATGTTTTATCCGAGTTGTCTTGTTTATCCGTTGCGACATCAGCGAAGCAACTGTTACACACCGTTCCAAAGGAATTGCTTACTCGGATATCCTATTAATAAAGCCGACGATTGTCGTCGATACATTCATTGGACATACAGCAGCCGCCCACATTTACGAACACACCCGCACGCTGGAATTCACTGTACTCGTATAATGATTGGAGGTGGGATGTTATCACATCTTGCCTGTTTGTTGATGGATCATATATCTCCATATGCAGGAGTAGCTGGTAGCAATAACTTCCCATTTCACGCGATCGTATGTCATCCTACCAAGATATAAGGCTAAGTTCGGAGTGTAAACATTACATACGGGCCCCCGCATCGTTCAATGGTTAGTCAACTCTTGCCCATTTCCGGCTCAAATGATTTATCCGGAACACGAAATATCACAGACTGTGGTGTTTGACGATGATTAGAGTCATTACCGCAGGCCACCGTAGGCTACTGAGAAGTGGTAAAAACTGCTGTTTTGAAGAGCGCGTCGCAGCGCGTTGTGTGAAGCAGGCGCCCTCCGTGTCTGGCGGTGGCGCCGCTGTGGAAATCGCAGCTCTGGTGTCACCCTCTGGTGGGGAAGGGGAAAGGTTGCCTGTTCACGTGCATTTAAGGGGCGCTATGAGCTCGCCAATGGCAGGCAATCATCATAGGCCGCACCACTCGCTCCTTTCGCCTCCATGATTTCTACCTCACCCTTTATGGTCGTCCCATTCAGCTCACTCCCACCCTGAGATACCTCGGCCTCACCCTCGACCAACACCTCACCTGGACCCCTCATCTCCAGACCGTCCAGCAGAAAGCCCATTCCCACCTCCGCCTTCTGAAACTCCTGTGTGGCCGGACATGGGGATTGCATCCTTCTACCATCCTCCTATCCTTATCCGTCCGATCCTCTGTTATGCCAGCGTTGCCTGGATCTCCACCCCTACCCGCTTTTACAAGGCCCTCCAAATCCTTGAACACCATGCACTCCGCCTTGCCTTCTGTATACGCCTTCCTTCCCCTACATGGCTCCTGTATGAACTGATCACCTTCCCCCACCTCCTCCTGTTCCTCCAACATCTCCGCATTCTCTACATTGTCCGCAGGCTTGATCCCCCCCACCCTCTGGTTTCCTCCTTCCTCTCCATCCCCCCCACCCGTTGCCGCACCTCTATCGCTGTATCCCTGCCTCTCGCCACCTCCACATCCTCCATCTCCTTCATCAGGGCAATTTCCAGCGCCTCCCCCTCCCGGATGACGAACTTCGCCATGACATCTACCCTTCCTTCCAACTATAACCTGGCATTGTTCCCCCCACCCCCTACCGAGGGCCCCCTTTTTCCTCTCCCCTCCTTCTCCCAGAGCGGATTTTCCTCCTCCCCCCCCCCTGAGACCCAGCACCTCATACTTGCCTCTTTCCTTCCCACATCCCGCCATACCTGGCCCTCTTCAGCGCGCCCCCCACCCATCTCCCCCCTCTCTGCCCCTCCCTCCCTCCCTCCTTCCTCCCCTCTTCCGGTCTCCCTCATCTCCTTCCGCCTGGCAGATCCTCTGTTTTGATCATTGTCAGTGTGCCACATCAGTGTTGTGTTTAGTGCTGTTTCTCCTGTGCTTCAAGAGGTGTGATTTTAATTGTGTGCTGCCCTGAGGTTCGCTGCCAGTGTTTGTTATGTGCTATGCCATCCGTCAATACTTTTTATGCTCCAGTCATACAGTGCCTTGTGTTCTTTTAATTGTCGCACTGTGTGGCTTTTGCCGGCCGATGTGGCCGTGCGGTTACAGGCGCTTCAGTCTGGATCCGCGTGACCAATACGGTCACAGGTTCGAATTCCTGCCTCGGGCATGGATGTGTGTGATGTCCTTAGGTTAGTTAGGTTTAATTAGTTCTAAGTTCTAAGCGACTGTTGACCTCAGAAGTTAAGTCGCATAGTGCTCAGAGCCATTTGAACGATTTTTTTGTGTGGCTTTTTGTGTGCGCTACTTTTAAACAGTTTTTTATCTCCATTTTACAGTCGCCCCTTTTTTTTGTCTATTGCCTTCCATGATGTTCCCCCCTTTTTGTATCTATGTTCACCATATTCTCTCCTTTGTTATTTTTAAATGTCTTCTATTGTTTGTTCTATGTCTTTCGGCTGAAGAGCAGAGCGCATATGCTGCTGCCAGCACGCCCCAATGGGGCATTTATTAGGCAGTTAGTGTCTGTCTGTCGTTCGGAGTGCTAGTATGTCTGTCACTCGGATCAAACTTCAAAGCTGGCAAAATGAGAGTCCTTCCACTCCGTCAGTAAGAGAACTCATCGAGCGGTCGCCCGGTCGGGGCTTACTTCCTGCATATGAGTCTGCGCGTTAGGCTGCCAGTCTGCTCGAGTTTGCTCAGGCAATGGTCAATGGCGGTTGGATGGGATCGGTTCGATCGGTTGGTCGGTCTTGCACTGAGACACGAGATGACTTGCCCGTCTTGAGCGTCGGCGCATGTGAGATCGCCACGTGAGTCCAGTGGGACGCGGCGTATAGCGAGGGGTAGTGATTACACGGTCGACGCGAGAGGAACAGGAGTAAAGGAACAACATCGGTGAGGCCGGTGCGAGCTGCGGCGCCGTGAGACGGGAGATCGGCGCGCCTTCCTGCGTCCGTTGAAGCGGCTGGCAGCGGACGCTTCGGGAGAGCGATTCGGGGGGTGCTGCGCCAGGTCTTCCCGAGAAATCGCAGTTTATCAGAAGTTAAGTGATTAGTGACATCTTGTTTGATTTACTTTTGTTAAATTCTACTTGTTTTTTTGGTGAGGTCACCAGCCGTTTTGCTTTGAGGTCGTCCCACCATTCTTCTCCGTTTTCCCACCCGCGGGAAGGTGGTTGTTTATAAATATGGTGGTCCGTTTTTCCCTTGTGGAGTGGGGGCGGATTAGACCAACCTGCGGTTTGGGTTGTTCGGTAATCTCCCTATCAATCTACCGTACGTTATTAGCTGCCTCTGTCATTTCTGTCGGATTTGGTGTGTTAACGAATTTATTGCTTGGAGTGTAACGGCCTAATACCTGAATTATGTTTTGATCTTTGGAAACATTGATATTATTGCCTACGATCTTGAGAGGCGGTATCTGTGTGCTGTAGAGCATCTTAACAATTGTTTGGCGAACCTTGTAGAATTTTATATAAGATTGCATTTCATGGGCTTTTATTTAAATGATCATTTTAGTATATAAAGTTGCCACCCTTTCACCGCAAGACTTTTCTTAGAAGTTAAAGACTTGTTGCACCTTCGGTGGCAAGGTTAATATTTTAATTGTTAGTGTTTTGTACCATTTCATCCCTCCTACGGGGGGTGCATTGTTTGTGTGCTTGTGTATATTGACAAAACTCTTTGATTAAAGTTATCTGGTGTGTTGCAGATTGCACCAGTGTAATCTTTCAGAGGCTGTTGTGAGCGGTCGTAACTACGGCCGTGTCAAAAGGGAGCGCCAAGGTTCTCTACGCGAAAGCTCATACAGTCAAAACTTGTTTCTTTCTGCCTCTGAATAAATTGTAACTTTGATATTTAGAGGGTGCTTTCTGATTATAATTTTAAAACTGTTTCTTTAAAAAAACTGCTTTTAATCACTATTAAAGTGAATAAAATTCCAATTTGTTAAAAGGAATTTGGTTATGATTTCATCAGTTACTTCCTGGCGACTAGTTCCGTGCTTACATAGTGTGATTAAATGTGTTAATGTTCTTGATGAATCGCTAGTAAATAAAATAAATTCTTAAGAATATTCTTTGAAAATAAACCACGTTTCAACTACCCTGAATGAGCGTAGACTACGGCACTTTTTCATAGAAGGTTTGGTCAGTGAAAGTCGTACCCGCATTACCTATACCAAAGGTGGTGTGTCTCTACTGGGGGCTACCTCACAACAATCAATGTCTTCCTAGGTCCCCTAAAAACCAAAAGCTATGAACCGTCTAGAGAGTAAGGATATACAGGTTGTTACAAAAAGGTACGGCCAAACTTTCAGAAAACAGTCCTCACACACAAAGAAAGAAAATATGTTATGTGGACATGTGTCCGGAAACGCTTACTTTCCATGTTAGAGCTCATTTTATTACTTCTCTTCAAATCACATTAATCATGGAATGGAAACACACAGCAACAGAACGTACCAGCATGACTTCAAACATTTTGTTACAGGAAATGTTCAAAATGTCCTCCGTTAGCGAAGATACATGCATCCACCCTCCGTCGCATGGAATCCCTGATGCGCTGATGCAGCCCTGGAGAATGGCGTATTGTATCACAGCCGTCCACGATACGAGCACGAAGAGTTTCTACATCTGGTACCGAGGTTGCGTAGACAAGAGCTTTTAAATGCCCCCATAAATGAAAGTCAAGAGGCTTGAGGTCAGGAGAGCGTGGAGGCCATGGAATTGGTCCGCCTCTACCAATCCGTCGGTCACCCAATCTGTTGTTGAGAAGCGTACGAACACTTCGACTGAAATGTGCAGAAGCTCCATCGTGCATGAACCACATGTTGTGTCTTACTTGTAAAGGCACATGTTCTATCAGCACAGGTAGAGTATCCCGAATGAAATCATGGCGGTGAATCGAGGAAGTACAGTACATACTGACGAAACTAAAATGAGCTCTAACATGGAAATTAAGCGTTTCCGGACACATGTCTTTTCTTTATTTGTGTGTGAGGAATGTTTCCTGAATGATTGGCCGTACCTTTTTGTAACTCCCAGTATATAGGGTCGGGTAACATATGTAACATACGTGTTCTACTTAGTTATCTTCCTAACTGTTACTTAAAAATAAACAGTATTTACAGCAAAATTGAAGTGGTCAAAGTTTAACAAGTTTTTTTCGAAACTGGGGGATGTGGTAGTAAAAATAAAGGAAAGAATACCGGTTTATCACACAGTGCTAGGAAACGCAAAAGACTCAACAAAAGGGTAAAATAAAAAGACCGCAATACAACAATATATCAAACATCGCTTCAATGCTTCCTCGAAATTATATAAAACATGTTTTTGTTATTCATGAACAACTTCTGCAGTTATCAGTAACAACAGGAAACACTTGCCTTTGATCATGATGAAGAATTTTCTATTGACATATAACAATAGTTACATAAATTTTTATGTTTGTGCATGGAAGTAATTGCTTTGGTACTTTTTATTAGTTATAAAATCCAATATATATTCTGTAAGGATGTGTATATTCTGTAAGGTTGTAAAACGTACAATGGTCTAACACTGAATGATGTGCCGTACTAATAATGTACAAAACAAACAAAAAACAAAGAGAAGTCGTCGATTCCCACTTTCCCTCTTACGCAGCCGTTAATGGTTCCTTCCCTACCAATGGTACCAATACTATCGGTAATCGTACCACTTACAGCGCCGTTTATGTGGTGCACCAAAACTGTTGAACCGTAGTTTTGGTGGAGCGCAGCTCTAATGATGACACAAGTATTTTGACAGAAGGTTCAAACACATCTATACCGTATACAGAAAGGAGTATACTGAAACAAGCTTAAGTGTGGTTTACAGCAAACAGCGTAATCCTTGATCTTTGGAAGGCTCTTGTTACTCAGTTCCAGTTAAGGTAACGTCACTTACAGGTACCGGTAGTGCGAGAAGAATAGTGAAAATCCAAAGTGCTATGCATCTAGATGCATAACAAACTGCGGTAGTACCAGTAAACTGATAAGTTAACGAAACCGTTCGATTTGGCCTACGGTGCACTGATAAACGTTCTCATTGTTTTGACCTCCAGGTAGGAATTGTATACATTCTCTCGATAGTTTCATGTGGCATATGTTCAGCCACGTTAGAAGGTAAGGCCAAGAAATATTTATTATACAGAAGCGTACCGTAAAATATTATATAAATATGATTTTTTCTTGGAAACAATGACATACCTTTTATTGTACACTTACTTTCTTTGACACAGTCACGGGACATGTCATTTAGCAGTTTGTTAAAGCAACATTACTTTGTGAGCAATCGACCCTGCCTTCAATCATGTGGAGGACGGCCAGTGATGGGCGCTCCTGCTCAGCGCTGTAAAACATTACATGTGATTGCATCAAACAAAATAATAATAATAATGGTGCTCTATTGTGTGGCTCTGTGATCCGAGCACGTTGTAAGAGCCCCTTCAGAGATATAAAGTTGGCTGGTTGGTTTAGGGGAGGGGACCAAACAGTGAGGTCATCGGCCCTATCGGGCTAGGGGATGGGGAAGGAAGACAGCCGCGTCCTTTCAAAGGAACCATCCCGGCATTTTCCAGAAGCGATTTAAGAAGACCACGGAAAATCTAAATCAGGATGGTCGGACGCGGTTTTGAACCGTCGTCCTCCCGAATGCGAGTCCAGTATGCTAATCACTGCGCCACCACCTCGTTTGGTGAGATGTAAAGGTTCTTGGACTTGTGAGCCAATACATATACTTACCTAACGATATCAGTGGCTTATAACGAAGGTGGTTTTAGTATGGACTGAGCAATCCACAACCACAAAACAGAAAATAAAAATAATTTGCAGATAGGCTACTTCTCTCTATCGAGGATTCAGGATGAAATTTTGTATTGTGGAGTACATGACTAGCACCTTTCGCAAGTAGACACCAGACGGGAAATATAAAATGGTAGGAAATTCGGAAATAAAGTGAGAGCATACCTCGTCCTATTCCTCCACAGTTATAATTTGTCAGAATAGCCCGACCCTTGGATGTAAATACCGCTTTACTCTACGGCTTCTGAGAGACTTGACTTTCCCATTATAAGGACGGCTAATAGAGTTATTTGTCAAGGCACACAAATGTTTGTTTCGAGTAATACAGAGTCATCAGCTGGGAGGGGTAAGAGGAGAAACTGATCATGATTTAACTTTTCCGTGGTGTGCGTAGAACTTCAAATACTCAAATTAAACTCGTAAAATGAGAACGCAATGACATTTATTAAAACACTAATATTACACTTATCTATTATGTTACCAGAACCCCTTCACAGAAAAGATAATACGATATGTTTGTGCAGCAAGAACAGTGTATGAGCAATAAGCCGTTACAGAAAGACAAAGATCATGATACTTGAATTTCACTTAAATTCGAAAGCAACACCACACTGGTTCATTAACACTTATTTCCAGACGTATAAGTTATCTCACATTTCAGAGCGATAATAACAACCTCCTAACACTAACAGGACATTTTTGGCTCCAAAACGAGCCCAACTCAGATTTATTCCAACAAAGATTTTAGTGTGAACCTTTCAGGAACTCCCAGTCATTCTATATTCAGACGAGTATATATTATAATTTTTACAGTGGACCCCCTGCACTCGTATTTTAAAATTTTCACTTATTACCAGTAACAATAATTAGCTTCGCACTTCAGCAGTGTGGCCAAACTAATATTGGTGATATTTGTCGTATATAAAGACTATTTTGACATTGTTACGCGAATTTGTCACTGAGTATAAACTCGAAGTAAGTTCGAGAAACTGAGTTATCTTCTAGAAAGCGGTAAATTGTATTCCAGGTCTCTCTCCCGTTATTTAAGCAGAACAGTGTCTTTGTTTCTAGGAGAACTTGCCATGCTTGAAGCCTAACAGACGAAGAGATTAAAACAACATCAGGGATCCTAATATTTAAGGATAATTATTGAGTAGTCTCAACAGGTGAAATGTGTCTCAGTGGCTAAGGTAGAGTTTCGGTGGATGAAAACACACAGAACTTCCTGGTTAGCTACTCACATACTGATGTCTACGAGTATAACATGCACCAACACGTTCAAGACTAGAGACACATATAGATCAATTAATGCTTACCTCTGACAGAAAATTAGATTCTAGTTCAGTTAGGATAATATTAGGGTTATCTTTATGAAGAAATGGTTTATCTGCGTCATGGTTTTATAGTAATAATTATTTTCACTACGAATTAAAAGATTAAAATTTACCATCAATAACTGGATGCCGACAGAATTTGTATGTACTTCATTTCCACATTCTGCAATGGACGAAAAGGTATAGAAGAAACTAAATAACGCGTGATTAACGGAGAGGCGCCAGTTTGTAGCCGCGTAATGGAAATGCATCTGTGTTGAGTCAATTGTGAGACGAAAAGTTTGTTTTTCTAACTAGATGACTGTCACGCCAACTACGTTATGTGTGGATAATTTTATCCCCATGGTTGGAAAAAAATAGCAGTCTCCTGGCTCGTGCGTGATTTAGCAGCCCAGCTCTAAGTGCCGAGTGCTGTTCACATACCGTAGACGCATTTCTACAGCGTCTAATATCAGAAAACGTGCGTCAAACCACTGAAAATTCGGAAGGACTACCCTCTCACATCTCACGCTCCACGTTTCAGCACTCAGAAAAATCTTTGAGAAAAATATCTCCCCTTAGCGATGGATATACATGTTTCTGCGAATGTTCGTCCTCTTATTGGTTAAATACTCTTATGTAATGAGTAACACTATCTTCAGTTTTTGTAAGATGCTTCTCATTAATTGAATAATCCAGGAAAAATCTGTCTCCAGTATACTTAAAAACGAAAGAAACCGACGTCGTCAATACAGTTTCGCTAAATGTTTTAATCTCCCTTAGTTGAAAATGTCACAGAGCTAATTAAATATCTAATACCTGTGCGACTTCGCTTGACAAAGATGAAGCTACTGCATTATTGTATTCTCTTAAATGCAGCCCGATTAGGCAAACGAACCAAACAGTACATACATCGACAGCTGCATTTCTTTACTCACGATTTAAAATAGCTAGGCTGATTTCGAAAACGCTAGATTTCGCCATTTCGTTTGATGGGAAACCACTCCCGTGAGACAAGTCTGTATTTTTCAGTATGCTTAGAGAGACAAGTATTCTGTTTATATAACTAGCCGCGTGTCGCGACAACTATAGTGTGTGAGGATAATGTTCTCCCAATGGTTGGAAAAAATAGTTATTTCGTTTCTAGCGTGGTTGAATAATTCGTGTTGCGAAGCAGGAGTAGCGAATTTCAGAACATTTCTGTCTTAATTTTTATCCACTTTTCGACAAGTCTCTTGTATTGCTGTACAGTGAATAATTATTCAGAGTGTGAGTTGTGTCATATAAATATTGTGGGAACCAGTACCGAGTTTGGAACACTCCTGCGTGGCCATCGAACCAACGGTTCATGGTAAATTTACAACAAAACGTGTTTCCATTTGCCTGTGTCTCGATTAACAAGCTTCATTTTCATTTAACATGAATTAAATTTTATCGGTAACAAGTACGTACAAATATCCAATATATGGGCTCGAGAAAATAATGTCAGTTAAAGAGCAAATGTGAAATGGCTTCTCTAAACTCATCCGCGTAACAACAGTAATAGGATAATGTAAATAATCATGACGGAATTCACTGAGTGATGACAGACTGGTGTTACCGCGAAGATGTACTTAGCCTTTGTAAGGAGCAGCAGGATGTAATTACGCATTAAACTCGACAAAACATTCTGCTGCGGGACGGAAGAAGGTGTTCCCTCGAGTGGAAAAAGCGACTCAGGTTTACAGAGGCAGAAAGTGGAAGCGCTAGGAGAACAGTGAAACTACAGGGGAAACAATTTTCTGCTTCAGAAGATCAGAAAAGCGGAAGGTTGGAGAGACGTGTCAGATAAGACCAGTGATGTTTAGCTCTAGGTAACATTTGACGTAAATTAGAGGTAAAACCTGAACGGAAAAACTTGAGTCACTTCGTGGTCGCCGTTTAGGGAGATTCAGGAACTCCACTGCATTAACCTGAAGGATCTTGAAATAAACCAAATAAGAAAGAAACAGGAGGATAGGGACACATCAAGGAAGATAATGGAAAGACGAACGACAGACATCTGAAACGGGAAAGATGCGACGCTGTGGAGATTAAAAAGAAGTCCTCTTTATTCTTGGTAATATGTAGATATATGAGAGCGTATGAAGTAGGGGGCCGAGAGGAAGAAGAACAGAGTACTGCGTGGCGTAGCAAAATGGAATAAACCCTTGTATTATCTGCTCATAGTGCAGCGGCGCAGTTCCTTTCGTCCTTTTACCTGCACCTGGCTGTGAACTCGTTGCAGCAGATCGCCGATAGGAAAACCGAGCGGAAACCTACCGTACTGCAAGTCACACCAGGCTCCATGCAACATAACTAAAAACGGAAAAATGTCTTAATTCTGAATGAAAGATGGAAAAACTGGAAAAAATTCGGTATATTCTGAAGTCGAGAATGACACTTTCACTGCCAAGTCCGTGCTAATCCTAATACAGTCATGTACAAACCCTTTCATTCACGTTAGCAAGTTTATGGTAACCTATTTTCTGAAGTCTGAATAGCTACTAAGCACAGATTGTCCTTAAATGAAAATGCTCGCCAAACTATCCAGTTTATCGGTGCCTGTTGCACTCAAGTGTTTAGTCACCGATCTGCTCAACATGCCGCGCGGAATTACTGTCTTTTCTCATACACAAAAAATCCGTACTTTCTAAAAAAGACTCCGTAATAAATATACCTTCAGTTTAAAACACTTTTGGGGCGTGTAGCACGACTAAAACCGGTCAAATTTTAACTTTCTTCGGAGCTCATACTACTCACGACCGTACCATTGAAAGGCTGGTCTCGGACTACGTTGACTGCTATAAGCATTGTTTACCTCCAAGAGAAAAGACGCGCTAAGAATTTTCCGTTCTGATTGGTCAGTTTTCTTCAAGGGCAATAGAAAAACATTCTTCCGCGTTAGTCCAAGCTTTTCATGACTAACCAATCAACAAATAACGCACTTTCGAACTGTACTTTTTCCCGAAATAAATATTTAACATTCTGATTTTCATTTATACTTTAAGTTATTAACTATTTTCATTTCCACTCGAATTAGCTTTCCTTTTACCATAAACGTACGTAACATATTTGATACAAAATTCCCTGTCGTCTGCATCCATACTGTCTTAAAAATTTCTCACGCTAGTTCGTACAGCGTTTGCCAATATAACAATGATCTACATATTTAGTTAGACCACATTCACGCATCATTCACACTACTAAAAACATATACGAAACTGTCCAAACATAGATAAATTAAAAATTTTTTTAAGAAATAAGCAGAAAAATTCACAAACACGTTCTCTTGACCTGTTTCTTGAATATCTCTGTGCACGACTGTCCTCTAGCAGTTGAAAATTAGAACTACGTACTCGACTAAACCCGCTTCAGACCATCTGTCACTCAGCACGCTTGAGTCATTCTCCCGATACACAGGCTCTAGACAGGAGCGATATAAAGCGCCACGTCTCAGTACATCTAAAGAAATAAGGCAACAAATTCTTCTGTCAGTGAAAATTAAACAAACAAGTAACTGAGGACGTTGGATATATCTGCTACTCTGAGGTAAGTCAAGGTGTCTCAAACGAAATTTGCCAGAAAGGAGTTTTTCGCATCGCGAATCAGTGTATTCTAAACAACAAGGAATTAATTACACATGTCGACGGTTATCGTCTTCCACGTATTGTGTAATGAACAATCTCTCGTTCATTAACTAGAGCAATATACTTGGCGTCAGTTTTCTACAAACTTTTCAGGCCAGTTTTGTTTCGGTCACAGTGTCTCAGATACAATGTTTGTTCTGTGGGGTATCTCTTCATGAGCGCAACACACCAATCCACTCTCGCTCCACAATGTCTACTGCTTCTAATTACGACCCTCCAAATGACTATCACAGCGTGACTGTACACGGCGGCAACGAGTATACCTAGGATGTGACCCACACATTAGTTTCATGGATCGTTGAGAGGGAGGAAACCTGGCACAATTGCCTAAAGCAAAGTAACTACTGAAGAAACCGTGGCAAAAAGAAAAAAAACGAAGTTACTAGTGCAACCACTTTATAACAGGGAACTGCTACCTACAACATATTTAGCTGAGTTTGTATGAGTTTGTATGCGAGATACAGGGTGTTCCAGAAATAATGGTCAGTATTCAGGGATATGACAGAAGTGATCATTCCAAATAAAAAATTCAAGTAGACATGGGTACTAAAACACGTATCTTAAGAGCTATGAGCAATTGTTGATCTTTGCCGGCCAGAGTGGCCGAGGGATTGTAGGCGCTACAGTATGGAACCGTGCGACCGCTACGGTCGCAGGTTCTAACTCTGCCTCGGACATGGATGTGTGTGATGTCCTTAGGTTAGTTAGGTTTAAGTATTTCTAAGTTATAGAGGACTGATGACCACGGCAGGTAAGTCCCATAGTGCTCAGAGCCATTTGAACCATTTTTTTATTTATCTTTGATACTGTGAAACAAATATTTTCTTCTGCAAGCTCTTTACTTTCCATGTTTTGGGAAGTGCTAGTATGGCCCAAAACAAGAAAAAAAGTCCAGTAAAGATGTGCTCTAAAATGCATACCTTAAGAGCTATGAGCAGTTTTTCATCTCCATTACTTTGAAACACAACTCTTGCAATGAACAAGTGGTCATAAGTTTAATGTATGCATTTTAGAGAACATGTTTACTGGACGTTTTTTTCTTGTTTGGCCCATACTACCACTTTCCAAAATATGGGACTTGTTCATCTTCCTTCCTTTGAAACACAACTCTTCTAATGAACAAGTGCTCACAACTTTTAACATACCCATTTTGGAGCACGTGTTTACTGGACATAACTTACTTGTTTTGGTCCATACTACCACTTCCCAAAATATGGAAAGCAAAGAGCTTGCAGTAGAAGAGATTTGTTCCACGGTATCGAAGATTAAGAACTGTTCATAGCTCTTAAGGTATGCGTTTTAGAGCTGATGTTTACTTGACTTCTTGTTTCGGATGATCATTCCTGGCATATCCCTGAATATTGACCATCACTTCTGAAGCACCCTGTGTACACTGTATGACAAAAAAAGTGAAGCAACCAGAAAGAAACGCGGAAACGAAATAGAACGTCATGGGTTGAAAGGCTACTTCACGTTTTTTTCAGTGAACACAAAATCGAGTAAAATGTACAAAACACTTGTTAGTATCAGCTCGCTTAGCAGTATGACATCCCACCTGTTCTGGATTTGATACGTGGACTGATTCGGTTGCGAAGAGTGCCATACAGCTGTCGTATCCGTGCCTGAAGCCAGCCGGCCCACAGATGTGGTGACTGGTCCTCGTCACCCTAGATCTTGTGACACTGGGACAGAGATGACGCCAGCTCTGGTTCTAGCACACGTTCTGTAGGGGACAGATCTGGCGTTCTTGCAGACCAATGCGGTTTCCGAACGTAATGCAGACCATTCATACAGACATGTTCCATGCATTGTCCAGTTGGGGAATGGCACGACGACGTCGCTTGAGAGGTAACAAGGTAACACATGAGGAGACGCAACGTGTGTGACTTACGGTAGTGCCCTAAGAGTTCCGTTAGTCACTACAAGCCGTAACCTAGAGTCATAAGAGGAGGTTCATAACAACAGAGTTTTGCTCCATGGGTCGTCGCCATTATCGCCGGGATACTGAAGAACCACGGTACATCGGTGAACCCAGAATGAAGCTCTTCATTAGCAATATATGCTTACACGTGGTGTTAATGGGAGCCTACTCATGGCACGGTAACTATAATAGGCTGGTTACTCTCCGACCAATGGTGCGGAATAACGCACAGTGTTGCAGAGAGCCCATTGGTTGTCCTCATCCGTGAACGGAAGTCAATTAGAATATCTTGGTTACATTGCCAGAAGGCAAGCGGCAATGGAAACAACAGCCATAGAGGGAAAAGTCGATGTCGAAGACCTGGAGGACGCGCAACGCTACCGTGGTCCGATCATATTAAGAGCCTTGCAGACACAAAGTCAGCATCCAAAAGACGGAGCTTCTTGGAGACAGATCGTCGAGGGGCTTACCACGTGATGGCACTACACTCTTTGTTACAATTGCAGTTAACACATTGACTGCCAGCTACGATGTATCTCGTACCCGATGACCTGGCCTTATGATGTATCATGCAGCGCAACTTGCTGTGACAGTGCGAGAGAGAGTGTGAGAGACAAAGATATTGTTTATTACTCTGTAGCGGTCAGCGCTCATATAATTATTCTTAGGAGATAGAGCTTTTGTTCTTATTAAGAGTAAAATTTGACTAGAAGAGAGCCATTCTTGTGATGTAAAAATCGGCGCCATTGCGAGTTTATGATTCACATTGTAAAATATATGTGTATATGGAAGGAAATCAGTTAATAGAACAATAAAATATTGTTCATTTCAAGAAGGTACGTGTTATTATACACCCAGCGTATACTTCTATTGTGATTTAATAATAAATACCAGCTTGAGAACAGTTCCGACGGGAGCGTTTAGTTCTAGTGAAATAGTTCGATATTTTATTCGGAAAAGAAGTCACTTCATGGATCATTCAAATCCACAATAGTACCTGGACATTTCTCAGAACTGAAAGCAATCTGATTGCTATGCAACAGAGCCCCGAAGAATATTTCTCCGGACTTTTGTTCTCACTTTCAGCTCAACACGGTATCTGCAGCATCTGGAGCAGATTTCTACAACAGCGGAAGCGTGTAATCGCTATCAATTTCACACATCGCCCTGTGTACGCTGTATGTATTTACCCACAACAGTGAACATACAGTTACTCACACACATAGAATGACAATACAAGGTGGTGTGGGAAACATTTCAGTATAAAGGTCTTGTAGAGCTAAACAGTAATTAGCCTAGTACTAGTAGTGGTAAACAAAAAAAAAAATTTCTTTTTTTTCTAAGGAGCCTTTATAGCCTCTGGCGCCTATTACGAGTTAACTCACATGAAACGAGTTTCTGCGTAAAATAGACGCGGAAACATTATTAGCAAATAAGTGCGATTTACAGATCTTGGGCGTCAGGGACAGGTACAGCAAATCGTCTGACCATGGTGAATGTTTTATTTTCACACTTGCAATAAACTACAAGAAAAGTGCATACGAAAGTTTAGACAAATACTTTAGCTTTAGATGTGTTACTAATAAAATGCTTTCGTTTATAAAGGAAATTTATGTATATTTTCAGGCTGGATTAAAATGATCGTTGGATGATAAAAAGTGTCATGAAATTGAAACTGTGTCACAAAAATTCTTACAGTACCGACCTCGCGACGCGTATAGCGCTGAAAGTATTTTGTTTCCAAACAGTTGAATAGCTACTGCGAAAGACAGCAAGTTCAAAAAATTGTTTTATTTATTTATTTTGACAAAATCAATTGAACCAACTGATTGTGTGGTTCGGACGATAATTTACCATCTTCGACAACGGCAAAAAGTATTATAATGCTCATTCCCGATATTTTTGGTTTGTTACAGGTTCACACTACAACTCTGGTAAATTAAATTTATCCACTAGAGATACTGCACAGCGCCGAGACTGTATGTTAGATGAAAAGTAACTTCAGATAGTTGTGACCAGTCACCTGTTGTTGTCGTGGTCTTCAGTCCTGAGACTGGTTTGATGCAGCTCTCCATGCTACTCTATCCTGTGCAAGCTTCTTCATCTCCCAGTACTTACTGCAACGACCAGTCACCTATGAAATGTTAAATTCACGAAGAAATTTTCGAGCCATTACAGCCTGATATTTAGGTGAGGAACGAAAAGTATAAATGTTAATGGTTTGAAACGTTGCTAGACTCTGGAGATTGCTTCACAGAAACGAAGATAGCAAACAATTCTGCGTACCGCCTTGTACGATTTTTTTTTTAAAGTTAAATCGAAAATTGAATGTATTTATAATCTGCAGCAGCATGGACAGTGTCAGTGTCATCGTACTTGTAATTCCCATTTCCTTTGTCTTTCAGTAGTAGGGCTACGTACTATTCACTGTCATTAAACATTTATTTTTATTGCTAAATAAAATACTGTGTGTCACAAGAAACTGACCAGCATGCTGAATGTGCTGCACAAGTGACACTATGAAGATCCTTGCCTAACGATACAACATTTTTGAATTAGAAACATTTATTAGGATTTGATATACACATCTACGTGAGGTATCCGTTGTTGCTCGGGTATGTATTTATCCCTCTCTTCTACAGGTCCATCTCCCTTTTCCTGCTCTCTCTGTCAATTTCTGCCTCATCTTCCTCTCCACATCCTCTTCCCACACCCCTTTTACCCCACCTCCTCCTCTGCCATCTCCCTAATCTATGCCATCTCTGTCTATGTCCTTCTCAATTCTCTCTCTCTCCTCACTCCACCCCCTCTCTCGTCCATCTCCTCCTCCCTCATCTTTTCCCATGTTCTCTTCCCCCTCTCTCTGTCCAACTCTTTTTCTTTTCTACCTCTTTCCACCCTTATCACGTATCTCTGCCTATCTGTTCCCTCCTGCTTGTCCACTTTCTCATGTCCTCACTCTCTGTCCACCACCCCCAACAACTCCTTTTTCTGTCATTCCGTTATCATTATCACCCTCACCCCAATGGGAGGTTGGGAGTTTTCCCCCCACATTATTTCTTTTTTGACAGTAAGTACCGTGTGTACCAAGTTTTTTGAAATCGATCCACGGACTTAGGAGGGGATATTGAACATTGCGAATGTAACATACATGGCACACATACATGTCTGCTGATTTACACCCTTCGACTCCAGAGGCGCTGTTAATTTATTTGTTGTACCCTGCCTCGTGGCTTGACCTTAGGTCCTGAAATAATGTGGCATAATTATTGATTCACTGCAGCGCTGATTCTCTCGACATAGCTGGCAAAAGTACAGCACATACGAGAGACAGACTTCAGTTCATATTTTCCAAGGTATTAAAAGTCAACTACGAACAGGAAACAAATAACAAACTGTCTTATCAGAACATTTTTAGGTCACCATTTTTAATCCTCACCTCAACCCTAGTAGTACCGGAGAATCCTATAAGCACGGTATTTTTACACAGACAATGAGCCATATATCTTATATATTTAGCTGAAATTTCTTCAGGTATTTCTGAATTATACTTCAATGTCAGTACCTTTTCATTCTCACCATCCTTAGCCCTGTATTGATTCTTTCCAGATAGTGAGTAACCAGTAAACTTCGAATTGTTTAAAGAATCGAACGGCCCTGTTGTATAAAACAGCTTCAAAGTTCTGATTTTTTTTAAAATTATTTTCCGTCATTTGGCTATTAATTGCATATTATTTTACAAATTCATGATTTCGGCTTTATGGACATCCCCAAATGGATATTTAAATGTTAAAATATGTCTGACCCGTTTGTGACATATCAGCGTAGAAAAAGAAAAAAAAAGAACATATTTGTGGACTGATAGACCAGTTGTCGTATTACATGACATAAGTACGTATCGAGGTTGCATAATATGCCTGACATTGAGCACAGTGGAAAGCCATTAACACGTTATATGACATATTTAACAGCCAATGTACTCCTGTGACGCGCATTTGTCATTTCTGTACGTCGATAGAGAGCGTGATTGTTTAAAATAAATGAACAATTAACAGCTAAATGACGGAAATTTCTTTCAAAGAATTCTACATGACTGTGGTCCTGCACGAAGGGGAAACAACTTCTGGTTACTTTTAAAATTAATTAATGTGGTACATATTTGACGTTAAGCATTTAAGCGTGAAAAAATTAGAAAAGGTTTTAAAATTATTGTTTAAGATTTTTGTATGACGCTAAGTGATATTCTAAAACTCTTGACGAGTGTATTCTTGATAACTTGCGCTCCTTTTTAGGAAAACCTAGTTTTCACGCATTTCAATATTTCGGACGTCATATCTACTGAACTATGTGTGGCACTATGACATAATTTTCCAGGTCCATTCATTGATATATGTGGATACCATCTGCAAAGTGTGTTGCGAGTGGAGTTAGTCAGTCGAAAGGAGGTAATGCCTGATGCGGTAGTTCTATCGGATGAACAGTGTAACTGTAGTAAGAGATAAAATTTCTTTCCTTTCTTCACGTAGTGCGAAGTGTCAGTGGAAAAAAAATTCGAGAAGATTTTAAATCGCGTGTAAAGTGTATTTAAGTCGCTAAGTGGTCTCATTCTCAAATACTGGATGAATATAGTTTGGATAATTGCTCGCGGTGTCTTACATTACTTTTTCACCTCCAGTCATACCCATTTTAGAGGTGGGCTTTCTTAGCCAAATATTGCTTCTCTCCAGATAGCATGTGATGAATGTTCCGAGTCTGATAGAAACTGATCGAGTTGTTTACAATGAGATGTTGAACATAGATATATG
Source organism: Schistocerca piceifrons (assembly GCF_021461385.2). NCBI lineage: Eukaryota > Metazoa > Arthropoda > Insecta > Orthoptera > Acrididae > Schistocerca > Schistocerca piceifrons. The sequence goes on from NC_060143.1 coordinate 554,269,239, forward strand.
TAGCTTACATACATGCATTTTAATGATATATAGAGATATAAACGCTGTGAGCGCCAATACATTGAACTAAAATTGTGTTAATATGGATGCTCAACTTTTGCATTCGTAATCGGGAATAAGAGGTGACATACAGCAAAATGTTTCGGATAAAAATTGTAGACGGCAAAGAGGGTCACGCATTGCTTCCATTGGCAGTAACCGCAAACGTTATTTTCGAGGTGATTTGGAGGTTAGGGTGCTTTTTTTTTGCTTGGGGATCTAAATAAGATGTGAAAAGCGCGGTACATCTTATGTTTGAAATGGTCCTTTCTGAACAAAGAAAACAAGTGTTTTTAAACAATGCTCTGTCAAGAATGCAACGAAAATGGACGAAGAACCGACATTATATTCTACATCTAAATCTACATGAATGTTCTGCAATTCACATTTATGTTGCTGGCAGAGGCTTCATCGAACCACCTCCCCAATTCTCTATTACTCCAATCTCGTACCGTGCGCGGGGGAAAACGGACAGCCATATTTTTCCGTGCGAGCTCTGATTTCCCTTACTTTATTATGGTGATCGTTTCTCTCTATGTAGGTCAGCATCAACAAAATATTTTCGCATTTGGAGGAGAAAGCTGCTGACTGAAATTTCGTGAGAACGAAAAACGCCTGTGTTTCAACGGTGTCCGCCCCAAGTCCTATATTATTTCAGTGACAATCTCTGCCCTATTAAGCGATAGTACAAGACGTGCTGCCCCGCTCTGAACTTTTTCGACGTACTCCGTCAACCTATCTGGTAAGCATGCAACACCGCTCAGCAGTACTCCAAAAGAGGACGGACAAGCGTAGTGTGGCCAGTCTCTTTAGTAGATCTGTTATATTTACTAAGTGTCCTGCCAATAAAAAACACTCTGTGGTTAGAAGCCGGCCGCGGTGGTCTATCGGTTCTAGGCGCTCAGTCCGGAACCGCGCGGCTGCTACGGTCGCAGAATCGAATCCTGCCTCGGGCATGGATGTGTGTGATGTCCTTAGGTTAGTTAGGTTTAAGTACTTCTAAGTTCTAGGGGACTGATGACCACAGATGTTAAGTCCCATAGTGCTCAGAGCCATTTGAACCATTTTTTTGTGGTTAGAATCCCCCACAACATTTTCTATGTGTTCCTTCGAATTTAAGTTGTTCGTAATTTACAGCCATTTGATTTGACTGATTTATCGTTTAATCGTAGTTTAACGATTCCTTTTACCAGTGATGTGGATGACGCAATTTTCGTTATTTAGGGTCAATTGCTAATTTTCGCACCATACAGATATCTTTTCTAAATCGTTTTGCAATTTGTTTTGACCTTGTGATGACTATACTAGTCGATAACGATAGTGTCTTCTGCAAACAACCTTAGTAGGCTACTGTCTGCTAAATCCTTTACATAGATAAGGAGCAGTAAAGGGCCTATAACTTTATCTTGGGAACGCGAGGAATCACTTCTGTTTCACTCGGTGACTTTCCGTCAACTACTACAAACTGCGACATCTCTGACAGGAAACCACAGATCCAGTCACGTAACTGAGACGATGTTCCATAACCAGGCAACCTGGCTACAAACTTTTTGTGAAGTACAGTGTCAAAAACCTTCTGGAAATCTAGAAATATGGAATCAGTTTGAAATCTCTTGTCTATAGCACTAAACACTTCGTGTGAGTAAAGAGCTAGTTGTGTTTCACAAGAAAGTTGTTTAGATGTTTTCTAAAACCCTGTTGACAGTGTGTCAATAAACCGCTTCCTTCGAGATAATTCGTAATGTCCGATCACTATATACACTCATGCTCATAAATTAAGGATAATTGCGGAATGTGGTGCCACACAACGTGGCACTACACAAAACTGGCGCTACTAGCATAGGAACATAGGGAACACACACGACATAGATCTGTAAGTCCACGGTATTGGTGATAAGTTGAGAAAACCATCCCGAAACACATGTGCTACAAAACGCTACTGTTTCCTGCGTATGTACCCCGACATCAATATGGGATATGATCACCACGCACACGTAACACAGGCCGCACAACGGGTTGGCGTACTCTGGATCTGGTGGTCGAACAGATGCCAGGGTATAACCTCCCATTGTTGCACCAGTGCCTGTCGGAACTCCTGAAGTGCCCTAGGGGTTTGAAGACGTGCAGCGATACGTCGACCGAGAGCATCTCAGACGTGCTCGATCGGGTTTAGGTCAGGAGAAAAGGCAGGAGACTCCATTCATGTGATATCTTCTGTTTCAAGGTACTCCTCCACGATGGCAGCTGGGTGGGGCTGTGCGGTATCATCCATCAGGAGGAAGGTGGGACCCACTGGACACCTGAAAAGGCTCACATACTAGAACAAAGTGACGTCCCGGTGTACTTGACCTGTTACAGTTCCTCTATCAAAGACATGCAGGGGTGTACGTGCACCAATCATAACACCACCCCACACCATCAAACCACGACCTCCGTGCAGGTCCCTTTCAAGGACATTAAGGGGTTGATATCAGGTTCCTATTTCATTCCAGATGAAAACCCGGCGAGAATCACTGTTCAGACTATACCTGGACTCGTCCGTGAACATAACCTGGGACCAGTGTTCCAATGACAATGTACTGTGTTCTTGACACCAAGCTTTACGGGCTCTCCTGTGACCAGGAATCAGTGGAATGCAGGTCTCCGGGCGAATAAACCACGTCTGTTCAGTCGTACGTAGACTGTGTGTCTGGAGACAACTGTTCCAGTGCCTGCGGTGAGGTCCCGAGCAAGGCTACCTGCAGTATTCCGTGACCATCTGCGGGCACTGATGGTGACTCATCGCTCTTCTTGTGGTGTTGCACAGTGTGGAAGTCCCGTAAAGTAGCGTCTGGACACGTTTCCTGTCTTCTGGAATCGTTGCCATAATCTTCAGATCACACTTTGTGGCACACGGAGGGCCAGTACTACGACCTGCTGTTTTTGACCAGCCTCCAGTCGCACTAGTATTCTACCCCTCATAACGTCATCAATATGTGTTCTTTGAGACATTTTCAACACACAGTCTCCATTAGCACGTCTGAAAACGTCTGCACACTTACTCGCTAGACCGTACTCTGACATGCACCAACACACCTCTGCGTATGTGGACTGCTGCCAGCGCCACCGTGCGACGACCGCAGGTCAAATGCACCGCATGGTCATACCCCGAGGTGATTTAAACCCGCAAACCGCCCACCAGAGCGTTGTTTCACCATGTATCACCATTATCCTTAATTTATGACCATGAGTGTATATTCCAAAATCCTCCTGCATATCGACGTTAACGATATGGGCCTGTAATTTAATGGATAACTCCTACTACTTTTCTTGAATATTGGTGTGACCTGTGCAACTTTCCAGTCTTTGGGAACAGATCTTTCGTCGAGCGAACGGTTGTGTATGATTGTTGAATATAGAACTATGGCATCAGCATTCTCTGAAAGGAACCTAATTGGTATACAATCTGGACCGGAGGTCTTGATTCTGTTAAGTGATTTAAACTGCTTCACTACTCCTAGGATATCTACTTATACGTGACTTCTTTCGGCAGCTGTTCTTGATTCGAATTCTGGAATATTTACTTCGTCTTCTTTGGTGAAGGGATTTCGGAAGGCTGTGTTTAGTAACTGTGCTTTAGCAGCACTGTCTTCGTTAGTATCACCATTGCTATCGCGCAGAGAATGCATTGATTTTGTCTTGTCGCTAGCATACTTCACGTACGACCAGCATCTCTTTGGGCTTCCTGCCAGGTATCGAGACAACGTTTCGTTGTGGAAACTGTTATCAGTATCTCTCATTGAAGACCGCGCTCGGCGTAAAAGGTCGCCAATCTGAGATTTTGTCTCTGCTTAAATTCGGTATGTCTCTTTCGTTGTTTCTGCAGCAGTGTTCTGATCCCTTTTGTGTTCCAAGGAGGATCAGCTCTGTCGTTTCTTAATTTATTTGGTATAAATCTCTCAACTGCTGTCGATAATATTTCTTTGAATTCAAGCCACGTTTGGTAACACAATGTATGCGCCTAATGGTTTGCATTTTAAACAGATAGAGGAAGTATTAATTACCATTACACCTACATCTACATCTACATTTATACTCCGCAAGCCACCCAACGGTGTGTGGCGGAGGGCACTTTACGTGGCACTGTCATTACCTCCCTTATCTGTTCCAGTCGCGTATGGTTCGCGGGAAGAACGACTGTCTGAAAGCCTCCGTGCGCGCTCGAATCCCTCTAATTTTACATTCGTGATCTCCTCGGGAGGTATAAGTAGGGGGAAGCAATATATTCGATACCTCATCCAGAAACGCACCCTGTCGAAACCTGGCGAGCAAGCTACACCGCGATGCAGAGCGCCTCTCTTGCAGAGTCTGCCACTTGAGTTTGCTAAACATCTCCGTAACTCTATCACGGTTACCAAATAACCCTGTGACGAAACGCGCCGCTCTTCTTTGGATCTTTTCTATCTCCTCCGTCAACCCGATCTGGGACGGATCCCACACTGATGAGCAATACTCAAGTATAAGTCGAACGAGCGTTTTGTAAGCCACCTCCTTTGTTGATGGACTACATTTTCTAAGGCCTCTCCCAATGAATCTCAACCTGGTACCCGCCTTACCAACAATTAATTTTATATGATCATTCCACTTCAAATCGTTCCGCACGCATACTCCCAGATATTTTACAGAAGTAACTGCTACCAGTGTTTGTTCTGCTATCTTATAATCATACAGTAAAGGATCCTTCTTTCTATGTATTCGCAATACATTACATTTGTCTATGTTAAGGGTCAGTTGCCACTCCCTGCACCAAGTGCCTATCCGCTGCAGATCTTCCTGCATTTCGCTACTTCTCTGTATACTACAGCATCATCCGCGAAAAGCCGCATGGATCTTCCGACAGTATCTACTAGGTCATTTATATATATTGTGAAAAGCTATCGTCCCATAACACTCCTCTGTGGTACGACAGAGGTTACTTTAACGTCTGTAGACGTCTCTCCATTGCTAACAACATGCTGTGTTCTGTTTGCTAACAACTCTTCAATCCAGCCACACAGCTTGTCTGATATTCCTTAGGCTCTTACTTTGTTTATCAGGCGACAGTGCGGAACTGTAACGAACGCCTTCCGGAAATCAAGGAAAATAGCATCCATCTGGGAGCCTGTATCTAATATTTTCTGGGTCTCATGAACAAATAAAGCGAGTCGGGTCTCACACGACCGCTGTTTCCGGAATCCATGTTGATTCCTACAGAGTGGATTCTGGGTTTCCAAAAACGACATGATACGCGAGCAAAAAACATGTTCTAAAATTCTACAACAGATCGACGTCAGCGATATAGGTCTATAGTTTTGCGCATCTGCTCGACGACCCTTCTTGAAGACTGGGACTACCTGTCGTGTTGCGGTGGATCGTCGCATAGTGTATTCGGGTGGCTTTGTACAGCGCCCCTGTCAGAGGAGACGAGAGGGCGGTCGTGTGGGACCGCAGCTCTTGTCCCTCGCGGAGTAAGATAGAGGGTTGTCCGCTTGCCGGAACACTGTTCGTTCGTCAAAACGAGGACTCTAATTTGCTTTATCTGGGTGAGTTAGATAGCTACAATGGCTGCCTGCACCCAGAATTAAATCGTATACGTGATTACGATTTTGGGAGAGTGATAGGGTGTTTACGTTCCTGCGGCCGTACTTAATGTTAGATGTGTAACCAATAGGTGACACCCAGAGTGACGTCACTATTCACGATCTCACTGACGGAGACCGGGATGGACGGTTACATCGTGTGCGTTGTCGTCTTGGTGGAGAAAATCGGGAAAAAGATAATCACATCGTAGCCTATCTTGCCTTGGTCAGCTATATCCTCGCGTTAGTTCACGGCGCACTGAAACGTAACTTTCTCGGACTCTTACAGGTGCGGAGAGTTAATATTACCGTATCACACTCACCCGAGAACTAACGCTTCAGATAGTTCGAAGAACACCTTGCACTTTGCTGCTAGGCCGTACTTCACCAAGAAGTGTTCGCATCGTTGATGTTCTCAGATGAAGACACATTTAGAATTACTGGTGAATCTAACAGGTACAACTGCCACTACTGATCAGATGTGCATCTTTACTCGCACAGAACTTTTGGCAGGCAACATCGTTGGAGCCTTTACACTTGGTACGAAGTGATTGATTCCTGTATTTTTAATGGTAAAGTAAGTAATTTAACGGTAGTGCATGTAATTATAGAAATGTTGGGAGATCATTTGCCTGGCTTACTTGCTGTTGAAATAGAGACTAGACAGAAATGTGGCTGCAATTCGATGGTGCAGCACCGCGTTACTCTCGGATCATAAGGACACTTTTAAATGAACAATATCCAATGGATTGCACGTGGTGTTCCCACTTCGTAGCCCTCTTGTTCACGCTATCTAACTTCGCCTGATTTTCATGTATGGGGACATTTGAAAAAAAGAATTTGTTTTGAGAGGCAGCCAATGACAACGGAAACCATGATGGAACGTACCCGGAGAACTTGTGGAGCCTTTCCACTAGATGTCAGGCTTTCACACTGTTAGACATTTCTTAAGGAGGATTAATTTGTGCAACGAAGCAAATCGTGGTCACTCTGAGCACATGCTCAATGGTTAATATCCAGGTACAAAGTGAAAGGCACGCGAACTCTTTAAATCAAGCACACTGAGGAATGTGAGGCAAGAGGACTCACACAGCGACCTGTAAATTAATGGTCTTCGTTTTATGCATGCTTCCTCTGTCTTGCAAATGTCAAAATATTTATACGTTTCGATGTATTTACTTTTGCCATTACACACGTTAATTAAAACTTGAATATCAAATCTCTTTTCACTCTTTCTAACTCGGGCTCACAAATAAGAGCTTCCGTGAAACAAAACTCAACTTTCGAATGACCTTCGACAATTACCTTAAGATCACAGTTATTGGTAATGATTACATAACCACTTATGTCTCTTCCAATTGCACTTGTCATGGTATGTTGTTGTAGCCCTCCTCTACTCCGAATTAATCCCTACGAGCTAATTTGTACTCCACTGAACCTTGCCATTACCTTGTATAATGTATCATTTGACATGTACAATTAACATGTACAGTTTTTCGTGCATTTCATACCTTACATCAAATATTGCGTGTCTTATTAAAAAAGAGCCTCGCTTTAACCTCTAGAATACGAGGTGCATTCAAGTTCTAAGGCCTCCGATTTTTTTTCTCCGGACTGGAAAGAGATAGAAACATGCACATTGTTTTAAAATGAGGCCGCGTTCATTGTCAATACGTCCCAGAGATGGCAGCACCGTACTGCAGATGGAATTTTACCGCCAGCGGAGAGAATGAGAACTGTTTTAAATACTTAAAATGGCGACGTTTTCCTTACTTGAACAGCATGCAATCATTCGTTTTCTGAATTTGCGTGGTGTGAAACCAATTGAAATTCATCGACAGTTGAAGGAGACATGTGGTGATGGTGTTATGGATGTGTCGAAAGTGCGTTCGTGGGTGCGACAGTTTAATGAAGGCAGAACATCGTGTGAAAACAAACCGAAACAACCTCGGGCTCGCACAAGCTGGTCTGACGACATGATCGAGAAAGTGGAGAGATTTGTTTTGGGGGATCGCAGAATGACTGTTGAACAGATCGCCTCCAGATTTGGCATTTCTGTGGGTTCTGTGCACACAATCCTGCATGACGACCTGAAAATGCGGAAAGTGTCATCCAGGTGGGTGCCACGATTGCTGACAGACGACCACATGGTTACCCGTGTGGCATGTTGCCAAGCAATGTTGACGCGTAACGACAGCATGAATGGGACTTTCTTTTCGTCGGTTGTGACAATGGATGAGACGTGGATGCCATTTTTCAATCCAGAAACAAAGCGCCAGTCAGCTCAATGGAAGCACACAGATTCACCGCCACCAAAAAAATTTCGGGTAACCGCCAGTGCTGAAAAAATGATGGTGTCCATGTTCTGGTACAGTAAGGGCGTAATCCTTACCCATTGCGTTCCAAAGGGCGCTACGGTAACAGGTGCATCCTACGAAAATGTTTTGAGGAACAAATTCCTTCCTGCACTGCAACAAAAACGTCTGGGAAGGGCTGCGCGTGTGCTGTTTCACCAAGACAACGCACCCGCACATCGAGCTAACGCTACGCAACAGTTTCTTCGTGATAACAACTTTGAAGTGATTCCTCATGCTCCCTACTCACCTGACCTGGCTCCTAGTGACTTTTGGCTTTTTCCAACAATGAAAGACACTCTCCGTGGCCGCACATTCACCAGCCGTGCAGCTATTGCCTCAGCGATTTTCCAGTGGTCAAAACAGACTCCTAAAGAAGCCTTCGCCGCTGCCATGGAATCATGGCGTCAGCGTTGTGAAAAATGTGTACGTCTGTAGGGTGATTACGTGGAGAAGTAATGCCAGCTTCATCGGTTTCGGGTGAGTAGTTAATTAGAAAAAAAGTCGGAGGCCTTAGAACTTGAATGCACCTCATACAAGCTCTGTCATCCCCTACCGTTTATGTAAACATACGTCCAAATGGTTCAAATGGCTCTGAGCACTGTGGGACTTAACTTCTAAGGTCATCAGTCCCCTAGAACTTAGAACTACTTAAACCTAACTAACCTAAGGACATCACACATCCATGCCCGAGGCAGGATTCGAACCTGCGACCGTAGCGGTCACGCGGTTCCAGACTGCAGCGCCTAGAACCGCACGGCCACCCTGGCCGGCAAACGTACGTCCAAGCTGGCACAGATCGCTGATGTATGTAATTGTACTATCGATTACAACTAGCTGTCCCCGTAACTTCGTTTGTGGTCAGACTCGGGGATTAGTAAGCAGAATGGAAAGAAGGTCGTCGATGGCATTGTAAGCTGTTACAAAAAACTGTCTAACTTCTTGACATAAATTCGAAAAATCAGATAATAAGTTAATCTTACAGTCCTGTCTCTAATACTTAGTGTCAATATATATATATATATATATATATATATATATATATATATTATTTTTTTAATTTTTTTTTTTTTGCTTCTTCACATTTATCCCACGAAAGTTAAGACGGTTCAAATGGTTCAAATGGCTCTGAGCACTATGGGACTCAACTGCTGAGGTCATAAGTCCCCTAGAACTTAGAACTACTTAAACCTAACTAACCTAAGGACATCACACACATCCATGCCCGAAGCAGGATTCGAACCTGCGACCGTAGCGGTCACGCGGTTCCAGACTGTAGCGCCCAGAAGCGCACGGCCACTCCGGCTGGATAATGTTAAGACGAAAATTTTAAAAAATGAGGTAGATAAATTGTACGGACTGGCCCCTAGTATTTTGTAGCAATACTTTATACTTCATTCCAATTTTACTACAGCTAGAATCGCAGCGCAGCAACACAGGACTAGTATGTCTGCTTATAAAAAGTGAATGAGCCATTCCGCAAGGTAAGAGTCGGTTTCTTTGTCAAACAGCAGGGCTACCACACGAAGGCACAGAAGTTAGTCAGCGCGGTGTGCTAGTGCATCTCCAAAATGTTGATAATGAGCTAAACAAGAGAATGGATGAGCATATCCCGATACTGCACAGTCTTAAAATTACCTTCAGTGGTGATGTCAGGCTCTCAAATTTCCCTCGATAGTGACGATAGACCATCAGCTTATCCTCGTTAGTGTCGGCGGGCGTCCGACATCCATATGTGATTCCAGTACACTATATAACTGACACAACTCCGCCGGCCGGTGTGGCCGAGCGGTTCTAGGCGCTTCAGTCTGGAACCGCGCGACAGATGCGGTCGCAGGTTCGAATCCTGCCTCGGGCATGGATGTGTGTGATGTCCTTAGGCTAGTTAGGTTTAAGTAGTTCTAAGTTCTAGGGGACTGATGACCTCCGGTGTTAAGTCCCATAGTGCTCAAAGCCATTTGAACCATTTGACACAACTCCATGCAGAAGCTTTAGTACTACTTGTCTGAGTCGCACATTGATACCTTAGCGCACCACGTTCTTCTAAGACGATCATCAAGCCTCAGAAGAATCCTGCACTCTACAGTAAAGAGACAGTGATGCCATTAGTCTCGTTCCATTCTGTGTAGATGTTCCCCATGCCCACATTCTTCGTGCAGCATAACAATGGGGATTTTGTACTGTTATTCATAGTAGACGTCTAGGACTATACTGATCATATGGAGACGCCTGACGCTGGTATCAACTGAGATAATGAAGTAAGTCCGTTTTTTTTAAAGTGGAATCGTGTATTTTTTGTAACTGCATTCGATAGCTCTTGAGAAGACAATTAAAGTGATACAGCGTTTAGTGTGTTGACGTTGAAACTGTCGTAAACATATTCGAGAAATGTCCTAGTGTTTGAGAGCATGGTGAGCTGACTCGGTACACCAATCAGGAGAAGTTGGATACAATATTTTTGTACGGTGTATGTAAAATAAATGCCGTAAAAACAGTACAATGGTCTAGGGCCACCTATCCGGATCGCCAATGTCCGACGCGTCAGGCAGTTGCACGAATTAGTAAGGCGTTAGTGCGGACAGGCTGCGTGAACGTCAAAAAGAGGACAAAAAAGAAGACTGCAACTGACAGAGAAAACGAAGTAGCTGTTCTGGCTACGACACTAATGAATCCGCAAAGTGATACGAGGCATATTGCGAAGGAATGTGGCATCACTACATCAGGCACTCAACGACCGTGATTTCCAAGGTGGTACAGAATTTTGCCAGTTTGCCCTTTAGCAAGCGTTTTTCCAACCTGTGCTCTTTACCAATGAAGCAACATTTACCAACCACGCTAATGAAAATTTGCATTACATTCACTACCAGGTAGCCGAAAACACACACTGGCTTCGTCAGGTACAACATCAATGGCCGTGGAGCGTAAATCTATGGTGAGCCGTCACCGGAAATTACATTGTAGAATATTACTTCATGTCAGAGGTTCTAAATGGACATGCGTACGCGCAATTTCTGAAAAACATTCTCCCGGCTCTTCTAGAAAAGGTACCAGTGGATATTCGATAGTGTATGTGACTGCAACACGATAGTACTCCAGCTCACTCGTCCCGTGTTGCAACACAAATGCTAAGTGAGAACAGTGTAGTTAGAGACAGTTGTCCGACATCGTGTATTTACGTCTAAGAAGAACACAGCCACGTACAGGGAAAGAGAGGTCAACTCCTCCCACTAACATTTAGATATTTAATACAGTAGTTGCTTTTTGCTTCTTATAAGAACTCTCTATTTTTTGTAAAATGAACAGTTGATTTCTCTGTTTCAGTTCTCGCGATGAATCTGGAAGGGCAAAAAGAAAACTAATATAATTTTCGTAAGCCCTTTTCCATACACTAGATTGTAGCCTATGCCGTGCTTCCATATACAATATTCGTAAGTGAACCTGCATCTAGGTCGTAAGTTGGTTCAAGGGGGAATAAAGCTTTATTCCCCTAGCTCAGCTACACAGCCTGGTCCAAGACGCCTCATTGGCAGTGGCTGACCCAAAAATGCCGTTCCCGGCCACCGTGATCTATTTAGATGAATAACTACTGCATTATCTCGACCATCATTTTAGCATGGACTTTCAATTTTTGCTTTACTGTAAACGCTGCATCGGAATATTACAACTCTATAAATAAATTTTACACTCACTACAAACAAATTTATGTGAATGACTACTGTATTGTCTCTAAAATTATTTTAACAGGGCTGTATAAGTTTAGTCATATTGTAAACATACAGTCAGATTATTATGCTTCTTATGTTTACATGTATATACTTTCGACGCGCAAGTCGCCGAAGTGGCGTCAGCTAGAAAGACTTTCACCAGTCTACCCGACGGTAGGCCCTAGCCACACTACATTTCATTTCATGCACATGATTGGACAACAGTATAGCTGACGAACTACTGCATTGTCCCTTAAAATACGACAATTTTGCATTTAGGGTATGGCAATATAGACTGGATGTGAAAACGACACCGACAAAAAAAAAGTTCGAATGTGTGTGAAATCTTATGGGACTTAACTGCTAAGGCCATCAGTCCCTAATCTTACACACTACTTAACCTAAATTATCTTAAGGACAAACACACATACCCATGCCCGAGGGAGGACTCGAACCTCCGCCGGGACCAGCCGCACAGTCCATGACTGCAGCGCCTGAGACCGCTCGCCTAATCCCGAGCGACCGACACCCACAATTACCGGAAGTTGTAGAGAGTGTCTTGAGGAACAAGTAGAGTGTAGCAACCCGTGTCAGAAAACACAATCCAATAACACTGCAGAACATCGACTTACAAGAGGTTAACGCATGTCGGAGCAACCTTTTCGCCAGCAAATAGAGTTCGTAATTTGGGAATCGCCAGTCACGTGACTGTTTTGCTGGTGCCCGCTGTGACTTCGTCTCCCGTGCCAGCTTCTCCATCTCAGAATAGCGCCTTACGTCCTCTGTTATTTGTAGGACGTAGTCCAGTCTCTGTCTCCCCTTGCAGTTTGTGCTCTCTACCACTCCCTCCAGTACCTTGAAACCTTTTGCCTTATATCCTACGTGCCATCATCCTATCCCTTCTCCATTTTAATATTTCTACATGTGCCCCTCTTTGGCGATTCTGCGGAGAACATCCTTATTCCTTATCAGTACACCTTACTTTCAACACTCTTCTGCAGCACCACATCTCAAACGGTCGGAGTTCTTCATATCCAGTTTTCGCACAGTCCCTGTTGAACTACTATCCAACACCGTGCTCCAAAGTTACGCTCTCAGAAATTTCTTCCTCAAATTAAGACCTTAGTTTGTTTCCAGTATACTTCTTTTGGGCTGGGATTATCTCTTTGCCACTACTGGTCTCATTTTTATGTTTTCTTTACTCCGTACGTCATCTTTTATTTCTTTTATTCCCGTTATCGCTTCTCCGATGTCTACATTGAACAGTACCGGTAGATACGAAGGACTATATCCCTGTCCTGAGAACATTCTAATTTGAACCCTCCCCCCCCCCCCTTTTCGATTCTTCTTATTACTCCTTGGTTTTTGTATACATTACATACTTATGTTAGAATTTGCAGCCGCCTCTTCTTTTCCTCCCTCCCGGCACTCTGTCGACCCCAAACCATGTTTCTTTTTAGGTAATCCTCACTTCGCCCCCCCTCTCCCCCCCACGCATCCTCTACACTTGTTGTTTTGCTAAATACTGTACGAATTCTTCGAAAAAGTCTTAGGAAAATGATGTGATTTCAAGTCTGGAGCAAAAAAAAGTCACATTTTAGACAAATGGACACTCGTTTACTTCTTATGTAATGTAGAACCTGTAAAAATATTGCCTTCTTTATTTGGAAATCAATAGTTCTTCTGCTGCATGTTTATTCAAAAAGAAAAGGAACATAATAAACAGGGACTGAATGCTTGCCACACTGAAAGACTGAATTACATTTATTTTAATGTCATTAGTTCTAATTATTAAAACTTGAACAACCTATGTACACGGAAATGAGTGAATTACCAAACAAAAAATTATGTTTTTGGTTTCGCTGCTACAATTTCCTCAACCCCACTGGAAGTTTACTGTGCGTTTTTCTTTCTTTTTTTCTCTTGTTTTTGGTTTTATAAGAAAGTCGTGGCAAGTAAATAACAATTATAGCTCTTCATGGGAAACTTCAAACACATAACAGCGAGTCATCTACATATCTCGCACAGAATATTATATTATTTGCCAAAGCTGGATAATTCCGAAAAAACATCTGCTCTATTGAGTTTATAAAAATATCTGACATGATACCAGTTAACAGGCTGCCCATAGCTAGACCACAGGGTTGCGAATATATTTTATTATTGAAAGAGAAATAATTGTACTTGAGGGTGGTGAAGAGCTAGAATTGTTATTTACCACTTTCAATAACCTCCATGAAAAAATCAGTTTCACGCAAGAAAATCAGACACCTGATAGGACCTTAGACTATCTCGATCTGACTCTATCCACTATTGGCAACAAAATAGTTTTCAAAATTTTTCGGAAAGCAACCTTTTCCGACATCATCATCCCAGCTGATTCCACCCATCCTCAGGCCCATAAAATGGCCTTTTTTCACTCGAGTGTCCATCGAGCCCTTTCCATTCCGCTTTCGCCGGTCAACTTACAGAACGAATTAAAAGTCCTCGAAAACATCGCTCAGAATAATGGATATAATCCCAGTATAGTGAGACAGTCGTTCAACAAAAAAACACGAAAGAAGACTACCACCCTTTCCACTTCAGGTACCCACAATCAACACCAGGCAACGAAATACATATCAGTTCCCTTTATAGGTAACATATCCTATAAGGTAGGTCGTTTATTAAAAAACCTAGGGTGCAAAGTTTCGTACTCTACCACCAACAATCTCAAAAAGAATTTAGTTCATTCTCTGGATAAAGGTACGGATAAATCATCGCTGTCAGGTGTGTATAAGATCACGTGTGCTGAATGTCCTTCCTATTACATTGGCCAGACAGGAAGGGCCCTGTCGGTTAGGTTTAAACAGCATCTGCCGACAAAAAGCGGTAATGGAACACGAGGATCTACATTTGCTGAACATCTGGTCCAAAATGCGCATGCTCCCAAGCCTCTAAAAGACGCAGTGCTTTTGCATAATGAAGCCAAGGGATGTAGGCTAGACACCCTCGAAGAGAATTGCAAATTTTTAAACATCTTATTATTGATAGAGACAACTTACTTAATGATCAGTTGCAACTAAAAAATAGAAGTTATTTCGAAGGATTTCAACCTTTACTCCAGTGGACTTGACCCACAGTCCGCCCCGAATGGCCGATGCTGTTTCCCTATCCGCTTTGTCCCTTTATTATACTGCGATTGTACATGTGTGTCTTCGTATTTCGTAATATGCTTGTTAATGACACATAGTTGCTAAGGCGCTTTTAGGTTAAAGACATTTTATGCTTAGCACGCATGGATTCGACACTAATTTTTTAGTTACTGTAGCGTAAAAAAAAAAAAAAATTATACCTTGGCTTTGTAGTTTGTTCTCAGGTAAATTGTTTAATGTTGCCATGCCAATAGATAGGTTTGTCCATTTGTAGGACGGCTTTCGGTCACATTTTCTTTATATGTATATGTGCTCTAAATAATTTTGAGACAATTTGTCTCTCGCGCCTGCGCCTTCGCTTGCGCTCGCCCATGCGCTTGGCCACGGCCGAGCTTCGCCTCGAAACTGCTCGCGACGCCTAATTTTCCGCGCCGCTCACATGTGGTCCTTATTTCTGGCCGGCGTAGCTCCGTCTACGTTCGCTTTAATGGTTTTAATCTTGACAGACATAATCTTATAATTATGCGTCTTTATTGTTTTAATTTTTAATCTGTGACATGGTCAGTGTTTGGCTCTCAAAAGAATTTAATTTTTTGTAAGTATCACGATTTCTTTATTATTCAATCATTAGACTGATGATTCATTTCAGTGAATAATATATGTCCGTACGTGGTTTAATTCATAGGTTCTGAAGAAGATTCCGTTACTGGAATCGAAACCTAGGTAAACGAGTAAAAACTACCGTACAACTGAAGGCTGAAAAAAATTGTTTATTTTCTATACATATACGGTTGCTGACGTGCTGCATGATGTTAAAGATTCATACCGATGAAGTTATAGTACGTGTTGGTAAAATTAATATCCTATACGTTTCAAACTTCTTCCAAATTATGTTTTTCTTTTCAGTCCTTTCAGTATTAAGCTGTGCAATTTCACTGACACAGTGTTCTCCCACATACTTTGAGGTACAGAAGTATGAGCTTAAGTCTGCTAATGGATCTCTCTCAGCAACGGCTGTGAGCAAAATTGAGACAGTTACTCCTAAATTCGGGAAGACAATTTTGTCAGCGTATTTATCAGTAAAACGTAACAGATCGGCTGGTGTTGACAATCTGACTAAGTTAGAACTTGATTGCATAACCAGATAATGCTACATTTGTGCACTCAGTCTGTAGCATTCATTTGAGTTTCGCTTGTATTTATAGAATTTTTACTGAGAAATTATTTTCTTCTTAGAAACGAAGTTGTCCTGTACCCGTATACGATTGCTGCTCGTGTCGACCAAGACATTATATCGGGGTACGACAGCCTCATACCGATTAAGTTTACCGAGCGAGATGGCGCAGTGGTTGGACACTGGACTCGCATTCGGGAGGACGACGGGTCAATCCCATGTCCGGCCATCCTGATTTAGGTTTTCCGTGATTTCTCTAAATCTCTCCAGGCAAATGCAGGGATGGTTCCTTTGAAAGGGCACGGCCGACTTCCTTCCCCATCCTTCCCTAATCCGATGAGACCGATGACCTGGCTGTCTGGTCTCCTTCCCCAAACAACCCAACCCCCCGATTAAGTTATGAAACGTACTGGTAAAATTAATATCCTACACTTTTCAAACTTCATCCAAATTATGTTCTTCTTTTCAGTCAGCTCATCTGGTGCAGTTGCATATCCCAGCACTTGTTTTAGGAGTTGTGCTGTGTTTTGACATTCCTCTTCGTCCTTAAGATGAACTAGGGATGGTGTGAATTCTGGGAGCTCCTGTGATTACTGTTATTGTTTGATTAAACGATTACGTTTTCGACTCAGGACTTGAGCTCAGTACATACGGAAGAAGCGACGCTAAGTCATTTTAAATAAAACAGAAACGAAAACAACAAACTTTTAACTATTTATTGTTCACTACCGGTATCTGTTGTTGATGTAATCTATGTTTGTTGCATTTTCTATTGTGGTGTCCAGCCAATAATCTATTCAGGATATCTGCTATATGAGAAAAATGCTGTAGAAGTATTCTTCCATGCTAGAGGAATTAAATCAGCCCGATTTGCTGCGCCATACTTAGAAATGATGGTATTACAGTATTGTTAAAAGTCGGTTGTCCTCAAAGTTTGAAAAGAATCTGGGCCCTCTGAATATTATTTTCGACTGATATCCTGTTAAGTATCACGTACATACAAGGTGAGCTAGAACTCTACTGTTAATCATTCACAGGTGGGAGTATGGGCCAAAATAAGAGAAAGATTTCTAGCAAACCCAGGCCTCTATAATGCGTACGTTAACATCTATGAGCACTTGTTAATCTTCCATACTATATGACACACGTCTTCTACTGAAAGCTCTTTTCTCTCCTTATTTCGAGACTTGGTAGTGTGAGAAAAGAAAAGAATGGTAGAGTAAACATGAGCTCAAAAGTGCAAGCCCTAAGAGGTGTGAGCACTTGTTCATCTTCTCTTCTGGTGAACAAGTGCTAATAGCTGTTAGGGTGTGCATTCTAGACCCCATAATTTAGTCCATACTAACACCTCTGACAATTCGGCGGTGGTATTAATTACGGCGCTCTAAGTTCTTAACCATCCTAGACATCACGAGTGTAAGTTTTGCCAAAATTTTCGCATTTCGTCGTCAGATTGTCGTTATCAGCATTGGAGGAGAATTATCTTGCGCTGTGAACAAACTTAAGCTTTTCCTACATTTCAACATTTCTCCTTATGCTTCCTTTCCCCTTTCCCTCTTGTGCTTTTAACTTCGCCCTTATTCACATGGCGCCCGAGGAACGCTCCCTGACTGTCATACCCTAGTAAGCCACTGCACGAGGCAAAATAAAAGGAAAGGAATTGGTAGGAGTATCACGACTTTTGTGTTACAAAACACTACCGGACAATAATTTTCGTGGCGTCGCTACGAGAAGTTGTGGTGCCTGGGATCTACAGGGTGTTACAAAAAGGTACGGCCAAACTTTCAGGAAACATTCCTCACACACAAAGAAAGAAAATATGTTATGTGGACATGTGTCCGGAAACGCTTAATTTCCATGTTAGAGCTCATTTTAGTTTCGTCAGTATGTACTGTACTTCCTCGATTCACCGCCAGTTGGCCCAATTGAAGGAAGGTAATGTTGACTTCAGGGCTTGTGTTGACATGCGACTCATTGCTCTACAGTACTAGCATCAAGCACATCAGAACGTAGCATCAACAGCTTAGTGTTCATCACGAACGTGGTTTTGCAGTCAGTGTAATGTTTAGAAATGCGGCATTGGCAGATCCCCATTTGATGTATGGATTAGCACGAGGCAATAGCAGTGGCGCGGTACGTTTGTATCGAGACAGATTTCCAGAACGAAGGTGTCCCGACAGGAAGACGTTCGAAGCAATTGATCGGCGTCTTAGGGAGCACGGAACATTCCAGCCTGTGGCTCGCGACTGGGGAAGACCTAGAACGACGAGGACACCTGCAATGGACGAGGCAATAACCCTAATGTCAGCGTCAGAGAAGTTGCTGCTGTACGAGGTAACGTTGACCACGTCACTGTATGGAGAGTGCTACGGGAGAACCAGTTGTTTCCGTAACATGTACAGCGTGTGCAGGCACTATCAGCAGCTGATTGGCCTCCACGGGTACACTTCTGCGAATGGTTCATCCAACAATGTGTCAATCCTCATTTCAGTGCAAATGTTCTCTTTACGGATGAGGCTTCAATCCAACGTGATCAAATTGTAAATTTTCACAATCAACATGTGTGGGCAGACGAGAATCCGCACGCAATTGTGCAATCACGTCATCAACACAGATTTTCTGTGAACGTTTGGGCAGGCATTGTTGGTGATGTCTTGATTGGGCCCCATGTTCTTCCACCTACGCTCAATGGAGCACGTTATCATGATTTCGTACGGGATACTCTACCTGTGCTGCTAGAACATGTGCCTTTACAAGTACGACACAACATGTGGTTCATGCACGATGGAGCTCCTGCACATTTCAGTCGAAGTGTTCGTACGCTTCTCAACAACAGATGCGGTGACCGATGGATTGGTAGAGGCGGAGCAATTCCATGGCCTCCACGTTCTCCAGACCTCAACCCTCTTGACTTTCATTTGTGGGGGCATTTGAAAGCTCTTGTCTACGCAACCCCGGTACCAGATGTAGAAACTCTTCGTGCTCGTATTGTGGACGGCTGTGATACAATACGCCATTCTCCAGGGCTGCATCAGCGCATCAGGGATTCCATGCGACGGAGGGTGGATGCATGTATCCTCGCTAACGGAGAACATTTTGAACATATCCTGTAACAAAGTGTTTGAAGTCACGTTGGTACGTTCTGTTGCTGTGTGTTTCCATTCCATGATTAATGTGATTTGAAGACAAGTAATAAAATGGGCCCTAACATGGAAAGTAAGCGTTTCCGGACACATGTCCACATAACGTATTTTCTTTCTTTGTGTGTGAGGAATGTTTCCTGAAAGTTTGGCAGTTCTTTTTGTAACACCCTGTATACACCACGCTGTACATCGAACATGGCAGTCGAAAGTGAACTACACACAAGACTGACAGAAGGGCGAGGGCAGGCGTGGCGCCCTTATTTCTTTTCACTACGATGCGTCCTTTATTTCCGACGTCGTATGGGGACGGCCGAGCGGTGCGCGTAACGAGGCAATGACACGGGGAGTCCCAGCAGGGCGCTCGTTATAAAGTTCCTACCGGGGAGGCCCTGCGCGGGGGCTCCCCTTCCTACATCCGGAGGCGCCATTTTCCGTGTTCCGAGGCCTGACTCTGCCGATGCGTAGAGAAAAACAGCCACAGTGTCCCTGGTATATGGTGCAAACACACGGACTTTACTCATGGAAGACTTCGAGGACAGCTTTATCACCAAAGTGGTTGTGGAGATGACCGCATAAACATGATGGTCTTAACCGATTTTTGGAGCAATTCATTTGCCTTCAAGTCATGAAGGTGAAAGTGATGGGAAGCTTCGACGTTTGATTCAAAATGGTTCAAATGGCTCTGAGCACTATGGGACTTAACATCTGAGGTCATCAGTCCCCTAGAAGTTAAAACTACTTAAACCTAACTAACCTATGGACAGCACACACATCCATGCCCGAGGCAGGATTTGAACCTGCGACCGTAGCGGTCGCGCGGTTCCAGACTGAAGCGCCTAGAACCGCTCGGCCACATCGGCCGGCTTTCGACGTTTGGACATAATGTTTTACAGAAATGATAATGATCCTCTGCAACACCTTGTTCACTGCAAACCAACAGACAACAATCGATATCTGCATGCAAAGAATAGAGTGGTGTCCTTGGGACTCTGCTATGTTGAGAGCACTTCCTTTGAGATTGTAAGAATTTTAAGGTGATTTGACATTATGAGTCGAGGACAGGGCAATACTCCGCTATATCAAGGCTGAATTCGGAATTAAGAAGCAGGCATATTCAAGAAGTCCTTGTCAGTGTTGGATGCCATGTGTCGGCTGCTCGATTCCACAGTTCAGGACAGGTGCATGGAACATCGCTGTCTCACAAGGATACAACAGAGAGAGAAAAAGGACGGTAGTTGAATATTGCTTAACCCTTCGGTGGGCGCGCCTGCGGCAGATAGCCGCAAGATTTAGTTTTCTGTTAGTATCACAGATAGCTTTACAGTTGCGTCCACGTCCAGATACGTATTTGTTGTTCTCAACGGATGTCACCACTTACTACATTTGCGCTATTGAAGCTTTCAGCAGTTTGGTCGCTATTGTTGTTTGAAACGTGAGTGTTGCGTTTGCGGTGTGTTTGCCACTACGCGCCTTGTGATGTAAGTTCAAAATGGTTCAAATGGCTCTGAGCACTATTGGACTTAACTTCTGAGGTCATCATTCCCCTATAACTTAGAACTACTTAAACCTAACTAACCTAAGGACATCACACACATCCATGCCCGAGGCAGGATTCGAACCTACGACCGTAGCAGTCGCGCGGTTCCAGACTGAAGCGCCTAGAACCGCTCGGCGACGTCGACCGGCTGTGATGTAAGTATTTTCTATACTCGTGTTTTTATTTCTCCTCAAGGCAGTCTTTCTTTTATATTAGTATATAATGAATATTCGAATCGAATCAAAGTTCCCATACGCAATTTTCATTAATTTTTGCGGTTTTGGATATTGATTTGCTAAAATCACATAAACATGTGTTTCATTAGGTCTCATACAAGCTTGGAAATGGAGAAAAAGAAGGTATTTGACAGGCACTGTCTAACTGTACGTCCTGAAGACTATGAGAAAGTACTGCGAGAATTGACATAAGTAGAATTACAAGAATTCTCAGATTCATGTGAATATTAGTCTGAAGTTATTGAAGAAGAAAACCACAGCAGTGACTCGGAACAATCAAGAGAGGAAAGAGATGACCACTTACTTGATGAAGGCATACAATAAACAGAGGATTACCGATTTTACATAGGAAAAGGCAAAGAAACTATTTGGATAAGTGAACCGCTTCCTTCTTCTCCTGAAACCAAGGCCATCCTAAAAGTTTTGCCAGCTACAAAAGCAAGTGCTGAAATTACGGAAAAAGAAATTGATGGATTTTACCTATTTATTACTGATGGGATAATTATTTTTCCTTAGGTTAAAAATGTAAAACTAAATGCGGTGCAAAAGCCGCAACGCGCCCACTCCTGGAAGTATGAAAGTCTCGTCCACCGAAGAGTTAAGCGAGGGACACAAGATGAATTTTGACGAGACTCCGGTAGTCGTCGGTACGCACTGTTTTTGATGCAGTGTTGATGACGAGCCAATTGAAATTTTGTTGGCAGATAACTTGATTAATAGAGTACTCTTTTCCTCTCTGCAGGAAACTTGATAAACTCGCATGGACATGCAGTGGGGTGGGTATTGTAATACTGGCGGAGCCACAAGCCCAGTCTTCGGGGACAGCATCTGTGCTGGGCGGCTCATGTTCACGTATAGTAGGGGGCCTGTATACGTCGATGGCTTCCAGCCCTGGCATCAGTTTCATTGGGATTGCAAAGTAACAGTAGCAGCGTTTCTTCTGAAGAGTGCGGAAATATCGAGTCATTATGATTTTAAGAGCTGAGACCTAATCCGTCGAGACTGGCGAATACTAAAGCGAAATAGTTTGGATAAGTTTTATTATAATACCTCGATTCTGTCCACAGTAGCTGATCATGTGTGTTTCGAAACGTGACGTTGCTACTGGCCTAAAGAATGGAAGAAAACCATACTATGCCAGGGAAGAATAAATTTATTGTAAAGACGACGTGCATTCTGACAATGAGAACTTAACCTGTAAAACATATGCGCGTGTGTGCTCGTCCTGAGGTATATTCTTCATGCAAGAGCTGGGTCTGCATCTG
Organism: Schistocerca piceifrons; assembly: GCF_021461385.2. Classification (NCBI taxonomy): domain Eukaryota; kingdom Metazoa; phylum Arthropoda; class Insecta; order Orthoptera; family Acrididae; genus Schistocerca; species Schistocerca piceifrons. The sequence goes on from NC_060143.1 coordinate 554,291,422, forward strand.
CATCTAAATAGATAAACCGCAGTTTACTGTACGATGCGTGGCAGAGGGTACTCCGTATAACTAGTCGTCGTTTCCTTTCCTGCTCCACTTGCAAATCGAGAGAGAGAAAAACGACAGTCTGTATGCTTCCGTACGAGCCCTCCACAACCGCAGATTGCTGCTACCCTGTCCGCGAAATTATATACCTATGTATTTCCCTAATCCCTCTAAACACACTGTGGTTGACGCCTGCGAATCTAGCTCGAGAGCAAGTGATGTGTCCAGGACTCCACGAGTTTTCTAGCGTCTGACGGAAAGAAAATTTTGAAAAGCCCTGGCACGAAGCAATATTTTGCAGTGGAGCGTGAGAGATTAGGTAACGTCTATTAATTACGTCAGACAGTTTTTTTTTGTTTGGACCCCCCTCTAACTTGATTAGATTTGGTGAGATGTGGTGGACCTCCATGCCATATCACATGAGATTACACCAAAGTCGAGTAAAACTGTTTAAAATGATTTTTTATTTTTTAAAACATGGAATCGAGCACTTAAATAAAAACATGTTTTATTTGGGAAGTATAGCAATCAGTGTTTTTAACGTGTGATTAAAAACACGTTTTTAACATTTGCCAATCCTGAATGGTATTCAGACAGACGGACAGACAGACAGAGACGGAAGAAAAGGCTCCACAAAAATGGTATTAAATACTTGTTTTGTAAAGAAAACCACCTTTCCTTGATGCAACTTAATTAATTTTTCCCAGACACGTTTCACCTTATTCTTACTGTTTTGTTATTCTTAGATTATCAAACAGGTCACGTCGCTCCTTTTAGGTCAGTAAGTAATTACTTATAGTTTCCTCTCATCTGGTCTGGAGGTCACACTGCCAGTTCATTTCCGTAACGTAAGCACAATTTTGTATTTAGAACTTTTTCTTTCACGTGTTTCTCTTTCTTCTTTGTGGTGCAATTTCTTTTGTTACTAGTTATAGCTATTTGTTAGAGCACTGTACTTTTAAAGTCGTAAATCTTTTTAATTCATTATGAGCTTCTTCCTGTATCGTTTGTTTACCTATGTGTTGCCAACCTAACGCATTGCATGTTGAAAACTAACTTCTGTTCCTGATGTTTATATCTGTGTGTGCGTGTAAAAGGGAGAGATACAGGGGGCTGAAGATGAAATGTATGGTTCATTCTATTTACTTTTTTTCTCTGTGTGTGGGGGGGGGGGGGGAGAGGGGTTGATGGTTTGAGTTGTAGACTGATGAAAATGAATGCAATAGCTGTTAGAGAATGGTTGAAAGCTTTGGTGGTCAGCTGATTTTAGTTTTGGTTTAAATGCTCTGTGGAGACATTCATGGATAAGTAAATGAGAAGGTGTTGGGTGGTATTATTATTATGATAATAACACAGGCCTACGATGGAAAAGCTTTTATGCTGAACATACCTTATTCTAATGTTTTTTGGGTGGGAAATCCAAATATTATACTTAAAAAAACATATCACCCACCATTTCTTCATATTTTACAGTTACATTTATTAAATTACGTGATTTTTTAAAGAATTTAACAGCCTTTATATAGTTAAAATAATTTAAAAAGGAGGTTAATGAATTTTGATGACGTTGGTAGCACTGCTGAAAAACATTTACTGGCAAGAAAAGGTCGATTCTATTTTTGTGTTAACTGATGGTGTTTTGTTTACTGTCAACCTAACCCCACTTTCCCCTTTCCTGTACATGTGCTCAGTACAATCTCTAATTGTGGTTGTAAAAACTCTGCTGCCAGTTCTTGCTATATTTGTGGTGAATTTGTGATTAAAAAAACCAAAGAAACATTACAGACAGATTATGCTTTGGATCTAAACTTGGTGATCAAGATAAATTTTGGTCGCTGCATAAGGTATGTTATGTGTGTGTTGAAGGTCTGAGAAAATGGTCCAAAAAGAATAGAAAAGCCTTTAGATTTGTTTTTCCTATTATATGGTGGGAGCCAAGAAATCATTCTGATGATTGCTACTTTTGCAGTGTTGATATTACTGGTCATAATTCGAAAAACAAGAAGGTAGTAAGCTCCCCTAACCTTGCGTCCGCCATCCGAACAGCAGGGCATGGTGCAGATTTGCCGGTTCCTGAACCACCAGATGATTTAAATTCTATTCCTACAGAAGTATTTTATTATGTACAATGTGATTTAGATGAACCAGATGATGATGAATTCCATTGAAATACAGAAAGTCTAGAGCCCAAATTGTTTACTCAGAACGAGCTTAACGACTTGGTTAGGGATCTGGGCTTAACAGAAGAAAAAGCTGAATTGCTTGGCTTTAGATTAAAAGAAAAGACCTTATTGGCAGATGGAAACAGCATATACATGTATGGAAAGAGAGAGCAGCAATTTTCCAAGCTTTTTCAACAAGAAGTCGACTTAGTATGCTGCTTAGACATTCCCAGATCAATAAATTAGTTTGGTATTGTGTACAAAAAGGAAGACTGGGGGCTATTGATTCATCCAAAACTAGTTTAAAGCCTGTTTTATTACACAAAGTTAACATGAATGCATCTATACCTGTTGAAAATTCTGTACATATGAAAGAAAGCTAGGAAAACCTAGGAAAATTGCTAAATAAAATAGACTCTTCCGCTCATAGTTGGATGATGTGTAGCGATGTAAAAGTAACATTCATGATCCTTGGTCAGCAAGGTGGCTTTACCAAATTTCCATGTTTCTCGTGTGAACGGGACAGTAGGGCTAGGGTTCAACCCTGATGCAGAAAGAACTGGCCTGTAAGGGAGTCTTTAAAACCTGGTGACAAGAACATTCTATGCAAAAACATTGTAGATCCAAAAAACCTACTCCTGCCACCTCTACATACAAAGTTAGGCCTAATGAAACACTTTGTAAAGGCTTTGCCTAAAGATGGATCATGTTTTAAGGATCTCTGGCGAAAGTTTCCACACCTTTTAGATGCTAAACTAAAAGAAGGCGTCTTTGTCGGACCTGAGATTAGAAAATTGATGTTTCATGTTAAATGAGAAAGAAGCATGGGTATCATTCAAGCAAGTCATTACAAAGTTCTTAAGACACGAAAAAGACCCAGAATATGTTTCTATTATAGCTACAATGTTTAAAATATTAGGATGTTTAATGAGCCTGTAAGTTCACTTTTTGAACAGTCACTCTGATTACTTCCCAGACACTATGGGAGATGTTAGTAAGGAGCAAGGAGAGCGTTTTCACCAGGGCATTGAAGTGATGGAAAAACACTACCAAGGCCTCTGGAAGACCAGTATGATGGGGGACTACTGGTCACTTCACCGTGAGGTTCAGCAAGCGACCCATCGCAGAAAAAGCTTCAAAGAAAAAAGAGAAAGAAAATACAAACCAGTTTCAGCTGACAAGTGAAACGTCTAACACACGTCATTGTTTTAAGTAGCTTACTGTAAATACATACCTTACTTATATCGTAACAAAGCGTTTCATTATTATCTCCATATACTGTTTAGCATAGGGTTTTTGTACAATATAGTAAAAAGCATATTGCTTGAAAACTACGGATGATACAAGAAAACTAAGACTAGATTTGGATTCAGCGCATAAAAATCTGTCAAGATCAGCTATCAAAGTAAAAAAAAAGGTTTAAAAAAAATTTTTCGTTGGCCTGTGTAACCCTTGTTTGGAATATTATTGTATTATTTTATGTATTAGTGTAAACAATGAATTGTTTGTTACGTCTAGTTGATCATTCAACAGGGTTTTCCATTCTGCTTTGGTTTTCTGTATGTGTATATTTTCTTGCAGAGTTAGGAGATGTTTTTTATTATTGATTCTAATTGTTTTCATGTCTGTTCTATGTGTTGGTTTGTGGTTATGTTCTCTTAGGTGCTCTGCTAATGTGGAGTGGGTTGTCCCATAGTTTCAGTCTCTAAATGTTCTTCGTATATGACATGAAATGCTCTACCTTTGTCCTATGTATGTGCCATTGTCAGTGTTTGGGGTGTATTTTTGTATAGAATTTTCTGTCGTCCATGTCATGTTTATTTTTGTCTTTTGGAAAGGTTCGCGATTTGAGGTGTGAGTCTGTGTTTATATGTCATTGTGTAACATCTTGTACTTTAATTCATGTTTTTCTGACTATTATGTGTAGTTGTTATGGTACTGAGTGCTTGTGTTTGGTTCTGCTGTGTTGCTGTCTCGTTTGATGCTTTCTGCATTAATTTACTTTTAATCTCGTTGTTTACCTTTGCAACTATGGTATTAATGTAACCATTGTTTTGTGCTATCTGCATTATTATATCAACTTCTTATTGCTAGTTTTGTTTGGTGAGTGGCACTGTGTTGATTCCATGGAGCATGTGTCGAAGTGCTGCTTGCTTTTGTGAGTGTGGTTGGTTTGGGGATTGGGAATTAAAATTTTGCTGTTGGTTTATGGTACATTTCAAACATATGCTTACTGTTTTGTTTTTTGGTTGTTATAAAAAGAAAGTTAATTTCGTTATTCTCTTCTCCTCCAATTGTGACTTTTGTGTTTTTGTGTACCTTGTTGATGTCAGCATGTAGTTTTTTTTAAATTTTTGTTTGTGGTTTGTCTATTAAGCAAAGGGAGTTATCCAGGTACCTGAAACAATATAATATGTTGTATTCTTGTGTTAATATTTTTGAGAAAATGATCTATTAAATGTGGTTTACAAAAATTTTCTCTGTTTTCATGGTAATAATACCACCCAACAACGTGTCTTTAACTTGTCCATGAACCTCCCCACAGAACAGTTGAACCAAATCTCAAATCAGCTGATCACCAAAGCTCTCATCCAGTATCTAATAGCTACAACTCAAATCACTAACCCCTACCCCCCCCCCCCCCCCCCCCACACACACACACACAAAAAAACCATATACAGGGTGATACACAGGAGACGGACGGTTTTGAACTGTGTAGTACTGAGGGCGCGGTGGTGGAAGGTGGTCGTGCTGGGGATAGTTCTTATCCACACAAGACGCCATTTCATTTACTCTGTCACTATGGAGCACTGGGACTTGCAACGTCGAGTGTTTGTCTATGACAATTTCGTTAAAAGTGGTGATTGGTTGGTTGGTTTGGGGGATTCAAGGGACCAGACTGCGACGGTCATCGGTCCCTTTTTCCAAATACTAAAGATACCCACAGAGAATAAGAAACGTTCAACAGAATAGTAGACAGACGACACAGAACAAGAGAAACGTAGACAAGGAGCAGACAAAACGAAATAAAATCACACAGAGTGTGACGGTGGTTGGCCGACCATAGGAACAAAAAAAGGAGAAGACAACCACCGAGAGACACATTTAAAACTCAGTTTAAAATCGTAGGCCAAAGGCCCGAATCAACACATAAAACATAGCAAACACTCAAATTAAATGATAAAAAACCCCTGCCCGAATAAAATGTAAAACTAAGCATGCCATGGCAGAGTCATCAGTTAAAAGGGCAGGGAGCGTATCAGGCAGCGCAAATGTCTTCCTGACCACAGCTAAAAGGGGACACGCCAACAAAATGTGGGCCACTGTCAAAGCTGCCCCGCAACGACATAGAGGAGGGTCCTCTCGACACAGTAAATAACTGGGTGTCAGCCGGATGTGGCCAATGCGGAGCCGACGAGGAACAACTGAATCTCTGCAAGTGGCTCGCATGGATGACCGCCACACACCCGTCGTCGCCTTGATAGGACGGAGTTTGTTTGGCGTGGGCAGATTGCGCCATTCAGTGTCCCAAAGCGAAAGAACTTCGCGGCGTAAGACTGCCCACAAATAAGACTCCGGGAGGCCAAACTCCAGAGAAGGTTTACTGGTGGCCTCTTTCGCCAGGCGGTCAACATTTTCATTGCCGGGTATCCCAACATGGCCAGGGGTCTATACAAAGACGAGAGATCGGCCGCAACGGGCAAGAGCATGCAGGGACGCCTGGATAGCCATCACCAGACGAGAACGAGGGAAACACTGGTCGAGAGCTCGTAAACCGCTCAGGTAATCGCTACAGATAACGAAGGACTCACCTGAGCACGAGCGGTTATACTCTAGGGCTCGAAAGATGGCGACCAGCTCAGCAGTGTAAACGCTGCAGCCAGCCGGCAATGAACGTTGTTCGGAATGGTCCTCTAGAGTTAGCACATAACCGACACGACCAGCAACCATCGAACCGTCAGTGTAAAACACTCCAGAGCCCTGATACGTGGCTACGATGGAATAAAAGCGGCGGCGGAAGGCCTCTGGAGGGACTGAGTCCTTCGGGCCCTGTGCCAATTCGAGCCGAAGGCAAGGGCGAGGCACACACCACGGGGGTGTTTGCAGAGGGGCTCGGAAAGGAGGTGGAACAGGGAAAGCCCCAAGCCTGGAGAGAAGCTCTTTGACGTGGACGACGATCGGACAACCCGACCGGGGCCGACCGAGATGGACGACTGACTGCGGGAACAGGAGACAATAATTTGATGCCCGGGCAAGCTAAAAACATGGGCAGCATAAGCAGCCAGTAATTGTTGGCGTCGTAACCGCAGTGGAGGGACACCTGCCTCCACAAGTATGCTGTCCACAGGGCTGGTCCAGAAAGCACCAGTGGCAAGGCATATCCCGCTGTGGAGGATTGGGTCCAACACCCGCAATGCAGATGGGGATACTGAGCCATAAGCCAGGCTCCCATAATCCAGACGGGACTGGATTAACACCTGGTATAGCCGTAAGGGTAGACCGGTCGGCGCCCCAGTGGGTGTGGCTCAAGCATCGTATAGCATTTAGATGCCGCCAACACATCTGTTTAAGTTGCCGAATATGAGGCAGCCAAGTCAACCGGACATCAAAAACCACCCCCAAAAACCTATGTGACTCCACCACAGCAAGAAGTTCGCCATCAAGGTAAAGCCGCTGCTCCGGATGAACAGTGCGTCGCCGGCAGAAATGCGTAACGCAGGTCTTGGCTGCCGAAAACTGAAAGGCATGTGCTACAGCCCAAGACTGCGCCTTGTGGATAGCGCCTTTCACGTACAACTCTCTCGCGGATTGTAAAATTGTTGCTCTCTGGTTTATTTATTCTCTTTGTAACAACACATTTACGAAAAGAGTTACGTGAAATACTTTTAGCAATGCTGTGCTTTGCTTTTCTTTATCATCATTACCCTTTAGCGGAATAAAATGTATATATGGAAGTCTTATTGTTCTGTATCTGGCCTACAATTTAAGGAACGATTTTTCGTAACTGCAACTCATGCTAAGAATCAATATATCTTCCCTACTTCATAGTGATTAAAAGTTGAAATTACTTTGTTATGAGCACTGATGTTACAGTCCATGTGATCGTTCAAAAACACAAGTTCGCAGTGGATTTTATTTCTCGTTAAAATGCTATTTCATACCACGACTAGCCCAAGAACATGAGACTCTCATTAAAAAATACGTTGTCACTATAAAGTTTGCCAGATCAGAACGGAGCACAGCAAGATTCCTATCAGATTCTGAAGGTACATTAAATTATTTGCACTGTAAATTATATCCTATCAGCAGCCCGCGTCAATCTGCAACACATCATAAAATCTGCTGATCTTCACTGCCAGTCTGGGAGCTAAAAGAAATAATATTATTTTACTATTATTTTACCGCTTCCTTGCGGTATGCTCGACTATATTGTAAGTCGTTTAAATACGCCGCGGCAGCGGCTCTTCGTTCTCCACGCAGCTCAGCACCACAGATAATATTTATATAACTGAAAAATGTCTCAACAGGATGGGATAATATGCAAGCAAGCTTAACAATAAATAATACAAGTTTTCATTTAAACAACTCTATTAAAACCTTTAAATATCTCAGTGATTACAGACCTTTGTGAATTCACACGTAATGGCGTACATTGCTTAGTCTCGACAAAAGAATGCTACACTAGCGTTCGCTACTACGACACAGGATGTCTTACTCGTTCGACTCCCAGATGAAGAAGACAAAGACATTCATATTCAACACGTATTATATATTAGTTCCTTTTTTAATCTCTGTTTAAAATTTATCTTCTGTGTCGGTTTTATTACTCGCCGACGCAGACGTTTTCAGAAATAAATAATAATAAAAAATACAGAATTTTATACAATGACACAATATGATACATCTAATTCTCTAATTACTACATAATATATTGTTTTTGTTTCTCTAGACGTTACACGCCCTGAAGCTGACGTTCAGCGGCTGCAATGCCAATAGAGCTATAGTAAAGGCAGAAGTCGTCAGCATACAAGGACAGCTGAGACAGACGTTCCCACCGCCGCAGCGAGCCCGTTAATTGCTATTAAAAACAGGCAGACACTTAAAACAGATCCCTGTGGCACTCCGTTCTCCTGAACTCTGAAGGAGCTATGTGAGGCTGCGACTTGCACGCGGAAGGTTCGATGCGACAGAAAATTTCGGATGAAAATCGGCATTGGACCGCGAAGACTCCATTCATGAAGCGTATAAAGGATGTGATGACACCATGTCGTATCGTACGCCATCCGCATGTCGAAAAAGACAGTGTCCAGGTGCTGACGGCGGGCAAAGGCGGTACGGATGGCCGACTCCAGGCTCACCAGATTGTCGGCGGTGGAGCGGCCTTTATGGAACCCACCCTGAGACGGAGCCAGAAGGCCCCGAGACTCCAGTACCCAATTCAAGCGCCGGCTCACCATCCGTTCAAGTAACTTGCAAAGAACGTTGGTGAGGCTAATGGGACGGTAGCTGTCCACCTCCAAAGGGTTCTTGCCAGGTTTCAGAATGGGGATAACAATACTTTCCCGCCATTGCGACGGAAACTCACCCTCGACCCAAATACGGTTGTAAAGATCGAGGAGCCGTCGCTGGCAGTCCACTGAAAGTCGTTTCAGCATCTGACAGTGGATGCGATCTGGCCCAGGAGCGGTATCAAGGAAAGCGGCTAGGGCACTGCGAAATTCCCACTCACTGAATGAAACATTGTACGATTCTGGATGGTGGGAGCGAAACGAAAGGCTCCGACGTTCCATGCGCTCTCTAATGGAGCAGAAGGCGAGTGGGTAATTCGCAGAAGCGGAACTCAGAGCAAAATGCTCTGCCAAGCAGTTTGCAATGACGTCGGAGTCAGTACAAACTGCTCCATTCAGTGAGAGCGCTCGGACGCTGACAGGGGTTCGACAGCCATAGAGGCGTCGAATCTTGGCCCAGACCTGTGATGGAGAGACATGGAGGCCAATGGTGGAAACATACCGCTCCCAGCACTCCTGTTTGCGTTGGCGGATAAGGCAGCGGGCCCACGCACGCAGCCGTTGGAAGGCAATGAGGTGTTCTATGGAGGGATGTCGCTTGTGACGCTGGAGCACCCGCCGGCGATCTTTAATAGCTTCAGCGATCTCAGGCGACCCCCAAGGCACAGTCCTCCGCCGATGGGACCCAGAAGAACGGGGAATGGCAGATTCTGCGGTAGGAACGATGCTGGTGGTGACTGAGTGAACCACTGCATCAATGTCGTCATTAGAGAGAGGCTCAGTGGCGGCAATGGAGGAGAAAAAGTCCCAGTGAGCCTTATTCATAGCCCATCTGCTGGGGCGCCGAGAAGAGTGACGCCCTGGCAGTGACAGAAAGATCTGAAAGTGGTCACTACCACACAGGTCGTCATGCACACTCCATTGACCAGACAGTAAGAGGCTAGGGCTGCAGATCAAAAGGACAATGGCGGAGTAAGTGCCATGCGCCACACTGAAGTGTGTGCAGGCATCATCATTTAAAATCGAAAGATCGACCTGTTGCCACTGACCCACCCCACAGAGGGTTATGGGCGATGAAGTCGCACAGTAACAAGAAAGGTGGCGGCAATTGGGCTAGCAGCGCAGCCAGGACATGCTGCGCGACATCACCATCCGATGGAAGGTAAAGACTGGAGACGGTAACAGCCTCTAAAGGTGTTTGTAGAGGGACGGACTCGCTGTGAAGAGAGTGAAGGACATAGATGCAGACGCCACCAGACATCCTTTCATAAGCTGCCCGGTTCTTATAATAACCCCGATAGCCACAGAGGGTGGGGGTTCGCATCGCTGGAAACCAAGTTTCCTGAAGAGCAATGCAGAAAAAAGGGTGAAGGTTGATAAATTGTTGGAGCTCAGCTAGATGATGGAAGAATCCGCTGCAGTTCCATCGGAGGATGATATTGTCCATGACTGAGAAAGGCGTGAAGGGACTGGGAAGGCAGTTTATGCCGCTTGTTCACTCGATGCCACCGATTCAGTACCAGCGCGAGTGACGTCCATGGTGTCTGAGGGACCGGCGAGATGCAGGTCTTCAGCAGACGCCAGAATCTCGACTTCATCCTCAGACGTGGAGCTTGTTGGAAGTGGTGGGACGGGTGCCACCGCACTGTCGTGAATTTTACGAACCTTTTTCTTCTTCCGTGTCTCCCTCTGTGCCTTTGGTGGATCAGGCTGGGAGGGCTTCACTGGGTCAGTCTCAGGGACTGACGACGACCGGGAGACCTGGCGTCCAGCGACCGGTGGTTGTTTCAGCCACTTGCGAGTGTCCGCTTTTAAACCGGTCGGAACTTGCGACGGGAGGTCCCCAAGTGACCCCTTCCTGGGGAGAGGAGCCGAAGAAGTCTTACTCCTCTCCGGCTGGGAAGCAGAAACTGATGTCCCCGATGGTTGGGGGGGGGGGGGGGGTGTGTTGCTCCTGAAGTAGATGGAGCAGGAGCAACAGCGAGTGAAGTGCCCCCCACCATCAAGGGGGCAGGAGTGGTCCTCTGGCTCTGAGGGCTGACTGTGTGTGGTGCAGCAATGGGAACTGTAGCAGGAGTGACAGTGGCGGCATAAGAAGACGTCACGCGGACTGGATGAAGTCGTTCATATTTACGCTTAGCCTCAGTGTAGGTCAGTCTATCCAGGGTCTTGTATTCCAATATTTTACTTTCTTTGTGTAGAATCTTACAGTCCGGCGAACAAGGGGGATGGTGCTCACTGCAGTTGACACAGATGGGAGGCGGGGCACATGGAGTATCAGGATGGGATGGTCGACCACAATCGCGACATATGAGACTGGAAGCACAGCGAGAAGACATATGGCCGAACTTGCAACACTTGAAGCACCGCATCGGGGGAGGGATATATGGCTTGACATCACAACGGTACACCATCACCTTGACCTTCTCAGGTAACGTGTCACCCTCGAAGGCCAAGATGAAGGCACCGGTGGCAACTTGGTGATCCCTGGGACCCAAGTGAATGCGCCGGACGAAATGGACACCTCGTCGCTCTAAGTTGGCGTGCAGCTCGTCATCGGACTTTAAAAGAAGATCTCTGTGAAAAATAATGCCCTGGACCATATTTAAGCTTTTATGCTGGTTGATAGTAACAGAAACATCCCCCAGCTTCGTACAAGCGAGCAAGGCTCGTGACGGGGCAGAGGATGCTGTTTTTATTAAGACTGACCCTGACCACATTTTGGACAAGCCCTCCACCTCCCTGAACTTGTCCTCTAAATGTTCTACAAAGAACTGAGGCTTCACAGACACAAAGGATTCCCCGTCAGCTCTGGTACAGACGAGATACTGGGGCGAATACCTGTCACTGTCATTCATAGACTTTCGTTCCTCCCATGGTGTGCCCAGGGAGGGGAACGATTTGGGGTCATACACATTAGCCCTAAAGTGAGCTTTGGAACGCTTACAGACTGCTGGTGGCGGGCCACCAGCAAGAGAAGATGTGCCACGCTTCATTGCGTGTCATCCACCCTGATGCCACCTACTCCGACCAAGAGCCCTCCCCAGGGGCTCCACCCAGCCACAGCAAAGGCCACCTGGCAGGATGGCCATTGCCGGGAGTCCTGATGCCCCAGGGAGATGGGCACCTACTCCTTGGCATGCGTGGGGAGTTAACGGCGCAGGCATCAGTAGAGCGATCCCTGTGTTGTCAGGGGGCTACAACCAACAGGGTACATGGCGGCCCGACCACAACGGACTGGCTACCGTGCAGGATATTAGGTGCCATAATGTCCATGGTCGTCGTCTCCGCAAAAAAGCAACACTACATTGTGCATAGTGAAAATTGCACCCAGGAACACATCCTCGCCCAAGAGATGGAGAACGAGCGGGACGGCAATGCGACGGCGAGAAAGCTGGCTAGAGGTCTTAATGCATGATGGACAAAATGCACCATGTAAGGCGCCCTTCCCCAATTGGCTCGCTCTGCGGAAGAATTTGGAAAGATGGAGGTCAAACCCAACAGAGGACCATCACATAAAGGCCGAAATGTTTGAGACTCCTTTTAGTCGCCTCTTACGACAGGCAGGAATACCGCGGGCCTATTCTTACCCCCGAACCCGCAGGGGGTAAAAGTGGTGAGCCTACTATTGCTATGCAGCGATTGTTTCGTGCGCGGTTTAATGTCGGTCGACATTGAGCTGTTCCGAGCCGTCACACAATCATCAGATGGGTGGAAAACTTCAGATCAACTGCAAACATACTGGATAAGAAGCATCCTGGCCCGAGACGCAGAGTAACGACACCAGAAAATGTTGAAAGGGTAAGGCAAGCGGCAGTCAGAAGCCCAGGACGGTCAGCTAGACGTCGTGCTAGTGAGTTACGAATCATAAGTGAATCGGTTAGACGAATTTTGCATAAAGAATCAAAATTCCATCCCTACAAAATGCTCATTGTCCAACAACCTTAGGTTCAAAATGGTTAAAATGGCTCTGGGCATTATGGAACTCCACATCTGAGGTCATCAGTCCCCTAGAACTTATAACTACTTAAACCTAACTAACCTAAGGACATCACACACATCCATGCCCGAGGCAGGATTCGAACCTGCGACCGTAGCGGTCGCACGGTTCTAGACTGAAGCACCTAGAACCGCTCGGCCACACCGGCAGGCCATCAACTTAAGGAAACCGATTTTGCTGTACGAAAAGACTTCGCTTACACAATGCAAGTGATTTAGGGATCGATTGAAAATGAAATTTTGTTGATGAGCGATGAAGCTCATTTTCATTTAAACGTGACCGTGAATAAGGAGAGCCTACGTTTCTGGGCTCCAGAGCATCCACACCTTATCCACCAGCGTCCTCTACACTCAGAAAATGTAACAGTCTGGTGTGCTCTTGGCTCTGTTGGCATTATTGGACCTTATTTTTTGAAGAGAACGGGGCCACAGTTACTGTTAATTCGGTTCGTTACATTCGTATGCTTGAAACATTCTTGAAACCAGAACTAAGAAGACGACGAATCCCTTTAAAACACGTTTGGTTCCAGCAGGATAGGGCAACATCGCACACCGCAAACACTTCAATGACAGTTCTTAGACGCATGTTTCCTGGTCGGATCATCTCACTTTTTGGCAATGTTCCTTGGCCTCCCAGGTCTCCCGACTTGTTTTATGTAACTTTTTTCTGTGGGGATACCTCAAGAACTGTGTCTACAACCACAAACCACGAAATTTGAACGAGTTGAAGAATGCAATCCTTCAAGAAATTGCTGCTATGCCTGCAGAGTTTTTAGTCCGTGTAATGGAGTATTTTGAGAAGAGACTTGAGTTCTGCATTCGAAATGATGGACATCACCTTGACGACATTATTTTTCACAAATAATAGCTCTGTTAACTAAAATGGCAAATAATGAGCTTTGATTTTGTGTAAATAAACATGCATTAATTTTAAAGTTGGCTGAGTATTATTTCATTAAAAACCGTCCGTCTCCCGTGTGTCACCCTGTACCATATACACACTCTTCAGCTCACTCTCTCTCTCTCTCTCTCTCTCTCTCTCTCTCTCTCTCTCTCTCATACACACACACACACACACACATATATATATATATATATATATATCATTAAACACAAACCGAGCGAGGTGGCGCAGTGGTTAGCACACTGGACTCGCATTCGGGAGGACGACGGTTCAACCCCGCGTCCGGCCATCCTGATTTAGGTTTTCCATGATTTCCCTAAATCGCTCCAGGCAAATGCTGGGATGGTTCCTCTGAAAGGGCACGGCCGACTTCCTTCCCTGTCCTGCCCTAATCCGATGAGACCGATGACCTCGCTGTTTGGTCTCTTCCCCCAAAAATCCAACCACCCAACCATTAAACACACACACACAGATATAAACACAGACACACACGCGCGCAGATATAAACATCATGAACAGATGTTAGTTTTCGACATATACTTCGTTAAGTTGGCAAGACGTAGGTAAACAAACCAAACAGGAGGAAATACGTAATGAACTCAAAATATTTACGTCTTTGAAAGCACAGTGTTCGAAAGAACAACTACAACTAGTGACAAAAGAATAATAGTGCACCACAAAGAAGGAGAAACATGGTGAACAATGTCAAAGAAAAAGTTCGAAATTCAAAATTGTGCCTTTGTTTCGGAAATGAAGTGGTAGTGCGACCTCAAGGGCAGATGAGATGGAACCCAGATGCCAGAGACCGCCATACCACGTAGCTGACAGAAACAGCGTATATACAACCCTGATCGTGCAGTGGAACGCAAGAAATCTAAGAAAAAAGGTGACGATGACAGGGGTTCTGGTCCGCCGAAGTCTGATTCCTCTGCAGATTCCGCAATGGACCTTGACTCTCAACTGGCTACCTAATTCTGCCCGGACATCTCTGTATAGCTGTGATCAGTGACCCAAGCCTAAAAGTTCTTTTCCTTAAACGTTAACCGTGTGGAATCCGAGTTGCGATTGGCTTCATTGCGTCAGTTCATTTATGATTCACGTCGGTCATAGTTATGTTACAGGAGTGTTAATTAGGCATTTCTTCTTACCTGGTTTTCGTGTGATCTTTAATGTAGCACCCGAATATTCTACGGGGACCGCCTTATTCTTTGGCGAAGGCATTCTCATTGCTGACGTGGAAATGTTGGATTCTGGCAGGGGCATAGGTTACCAATTTTTTAATCTTATCTTGGTTCTTTTATACGCTGCTTCTGCCACTGGTCGCACAGTGGATCGTTCGCGTTTTTGTAAACAGGATATTGTTTATCTGTTGCGTAAGAGCCCACCGGTTATTCTGTTGGGTGGTAATTTTAACTGTGTGTCGCATCCTGCAGATCAATCTCCAAATTTTAATTTCTGTCGCGAATTACATGAATTGGACCGCTCCTTATGCCTGCAAGACATCTGAATATGTAAATACCCGACGTTAATTAAATTTACTCACTTTACTGCGACTTCTGGTAGCCGATTAGATAGGTCTAATAAGACTGCCTGGGCGATTGCATTCTTAATGACGAAGTCATCCCTGCTACCTTTACGGATCACTGTGCTGTGACTGCAACCCTCAATCTATAACGGGAACCAGTCAAATTGTTTTGCACTCCGTGGATGTTAAACGTCGCTGACCTAGTGAAAGGTGGCTACACTGAGCCACTGCGCCAGAGATTGCGCCAAAGAGTATTATTCTGCCGCCTCCACAGTGCTTGGAGAGAGCTCGTAGTAGTCAGTGCCTGTTAAGAACTCGTAGAAGTCAGTGCTTGGAGAGAGCTCGTAGTAGTCAGTGCCTGTCGAGGTCTCGTGGTAGTCTGTGCTGAGATGTTGTAGCAGAGAGTGTTTGTTGAGATGTGCTATTAGGCAGTGCTTGCTGAGATGTGATATTGGAGAGTTCTGGTTGAGATATAATGTAAGGATTAGAATGATTTTCATCAATATAAATGAGGTAATTAACTCAGTTTGTTTTTATTTTAGTGTCCTAAATAATGCGTCATTACAGGTTCAGTCAAACAAGCATCTGGCGTGTGTACTTGTATTAGAGTGTAATTCTGCTTTCCTTACGCAATTATCGTATTTCTAATTTTCTTTTATCACGTCAGTAAAATTGGTATTTAAAAATTCTTGTATTGTTGAAGAAGAACCGTGCCAGATGTGCGTTGAGTCATACTTCCACATACAGAACAGTTATACTTATGCTTTGGTTTCGTAGGTTTCATAGTTGCTGGGGACTTAATTAATTAATTGTGTAAACGAAAAATTTCATTTCATTCTTGTTGTTGTTCTTTGCAGTCAGATAGCGTAATAATACTAGTCAGGGCCAACCGATTACGAGACACAGCGGAATCGGACATACAACTACGAAAAATAAAAAGTATTTTCAATCTTATTTAATTAAGCCCCCATGCACGTGGCGACCGCTGCTTCGGATCGTCCCTTGGAATCTTCTGATTGTAAAAATGGTAGACCGTAGTATTGTTGTAGTAATTTGAGTTTAGTAATTGTAGTCTATTTTGCATGTGTAGATTTGGAAATTGTCATTCTTCTAATGGTATTTTTTCTCACAATTTGATTTGTTGTCTTGTATACGCGTTTGACAATTTAATGCAATTATTTCAATTGTTCGATTAATCGTGTTTGAGGGAAACATTTTATGTAAATGGTATTGTTGGAGATAAAGAGTCATTGTGTGTAATTTTCGTACAGTGACGAGTTTGGTATATTTTGTAAATGATTACGCGATCAATGAAAAAGGCAAAAATGATGGATAGTGAGAATGACGAAATTGTTAACATGGCGAACTCGCCAACAGAGGAAAACAGTATGATGGATAATGCAGTGGAAAACAATGTAATAAGTGGGGAAAATAGTCCGGAACCATTTCAAAATTTTTCTCAAACAGAAAATTCACAGAGTGCGAGATTAACGACAGAAGATTCTGGAATAGCATCGAACACAGATAGCCTTATGGCTATGCAGAAGGAAGTTAGTTTTGCGAGAAATGTTAGGGGCGAAAAAAATTCTGAACAATTTAATATGGAGCAGCTGATGAGTGCTATATTAAATTTGGGAGCACGTATGGAAACACGAATAGGAACAATGGAAACACGGATGGGAACAATGGAAACTCGGTTAGGATCTGAATTTAAAACAGAGATGGGAACAATTAAAACAGAGATGGGAACAATTAAAACAGAGATGGGAACTTTGGGATCTGAATTAAAAACTGACATGGGAACAATGGAAACACAGTTTAGATCTGAATTAAAAACGCAGATGGGGACAATGGAAACACGGTTAACTCACGAATAGGGACATGTTTCAAAAATATGAAAGATGAATTAAAGAAAGAAATCAGAGAAGAAGTACAACCAATTTTGAATGCTCACAATAATAGATTAATTGCAGTAGAAATCAGACAAAGGGAACAGGATAGAGAACAGGAAGAAAGAGATCGCGTGATAGTACAGAAATTTTCAGAGTTAAATTTACAACGTGCAAAAGATAAGGAAGAAATATTTGAGAGAATCGAGGAATCCGTACCAAATGACAGATTAAATAATCTAACACAACAATATGAACAGTTAACTACCAAATGTGTCAATACTGCAACCCGAGTCACGACACTTACGGAAGACGTAAATAAACAGAAAGAACAATTAGGTGACTTATCGGAAAGAGTTGAGGAGATTTCAGATAAATTGACAAATCTTAGTTTAAATGGGGACAGAGATTCGGATGATACAGCTCCATTACCATTTTCAGAAACCGAAGAGTACCAGAACATAAATAAGCATGTTGAAAATCCAGGAAAATTTAATGAACGCGTGAAAAGAGAATTTGAGGCATTACGAAAGCAAGTCA
This sequence comes from Schistocerca piceifrons, assembly GCF_021461385.2. Taxonomy (NCBI): domain Eukaryota; kingdom Metazoa; phylum Arthropoda; class Insecta; order Orthoptera; family Acrididae; genus Schistocerca; species Schistocerca piceifrons. The sequence goes on from NC_060143.1 coordinate 554,308,986, forward strand.
AACAAATTGAAGGCGAAATAGTAGGAAAGGACAGTAGAAGGAACTTAGAATCACAGATAGCAGAGGGGTATGAAGAAAGTAATTTATTTCATTTACGAGAAGGAACAAGAGAGCGCCAGGCGCGCGAACTTGACAATAATCGACATTCCGACTGGGACAGACGCGGTAGGTCTTTGTCGCCACGAGGCGAAAACTTTGACTAAAAACACTTTTTGACTGTTCGGAAATTTAAGATCTTCCGCAATTCTAAGAATGACATACATCCATGTGCATGGTTAGATCAATTTATGTACGCACTTCCACCGAATTGGCCACTAAGACACAAACGCGAAATTATGTGCGGCTATTAATGTCCTCAGGGGATTCACTACTCTAAGTGAATATGTGCCGTAGCGAGCATAGGGCCCCGAGCTGTAGTGGTGCTATTTCCCTTTTAGTTTTCAGTACCGCTGCCTACTCTTTTACTATTCTTTGCATCTGTCAGAACAACTCTTCGACTATCAATCTATCTAGTGAGTAAGTAAACAATAACCGGATTTGACTAATTTACCCAAAAGTGATTTCGGAGTGTGGAGTTACTGTACCTTCAGCAGCATTCATTCTTAGCTTAAATGAAATTTTACCTGTTTATCTTCGTGACACTATTACTTCTTATGTTGACGATATTCTTATTGCTAAACATTCTTGGAGTGAGCACAACAAAATTTTGGATTCATTGTTACGTATCTTTGCAAGAGTTGGCATTACAGTAAACTTGGAAAAATCTGAATTTGGTCGTTCTCAGGTGAAATTTCTCGGTCACATTATTTCTACAGAAGGTATTCTTCCTGATCCAGAGAAACTAGACGCTATTCGTAATTATGCTGTTCCTACCACAAAACGTGATGTTCGTAGTTTCCTTGGTGTCTGTAATTTTCTTAGACGCTTTGTTAGATTGGACAATTTGGCCACATCTCGTTTTTGCGAACTATCTGGAAAGTTCTTTTTAAACGAAAATCGGTCGACAACTTTGGTTAGTTTGTATTCCTGATGAGTGGGTTAATAAGCTGATTTGGTATACGCATTTCAGTTATGCACACTTTGGTCCCAGAAAATGCTTTCATAAATTACGAGAAAATTGCTACTTCAGTAATATGGAAAAACGTATTCGATCTGTTCTGGCCAAATGCAAATTATGTCAAAAGGCTAAGCCGCCAACAGTTTCTCACAGAGCACCGTTGTTTCCTATCATTCCATCGAAATTAAAGGAGATGGCTGCAGTTGATTTGTTCAGTCCAGTGGTTCGATCTACTAATGGTTTTGCGTACATTTTCGTAGCAGTGGAGTTGACGTCAAAATATGTGTGTTTTACACCTTTACGCAAAGCAACAGCTCGTTCAGTATCTAACGCTTTCTTCAAACATTTTCTTAAAGAAGTTGGTCATGTTGATAAGGTTATATCAGATAATGGATCACAGTTTCGTTCTAAAATTTCGCTTCGTACTCTACAGCGTCGTAAAATTAAACCAATTTTCATTTCACTTTTTCACCCTCAATCTAACGCTTCAGAGAGATGGATGAAGGAAATCAATAAATTGTGTCGTCTTTATTGTCATCAGAATCACAGAACGTGGGATCAGTATCTTCATATTTTTCAAAACATTCTGAATGAACTTCCTAATGACTCAACTTCTTCACCGCCAATACTGATATTAAAAAACAAAGCACCGACAAATCGCATATCTGAAATCGTTCCTTTTCCGCCTTCACGGAAACTGGGACATTCTGAAGTTGTCAACCTGGCTCTACAAAATATTGCATCTGCGGCTGCTAGAAGAGAGAAATCAGCTAAGCGTCCTGGTCGTTCAAAAATCGTGTCAGTTGGTCAGAAGGTGTTAATTAAGTCTCATCGTTTGTCTCACAGAGGAAAAGGCTTGTGTCGCAAATTTTTTCTGCTTTATAACGGTCCATATAGAATTCGCAAAATTATTCATGATAACACTGTCGAAGTAGAAACTCTTAAATCACGACGCTCTAAGGGAATACATCATATATCAAACGTCAAAATTTTTGTGGAATGAAATACTTATGAGAAACTAACAGCTACATGTAAACATGCAGAGAGTACAAGGATACCGCGCTGTGTTTTGGCGGCGGCATATACTCAAAGCAACAGTCAAGTCTGCGCGCCGCACAAAGCAGTCATTGACCGCGAACAATTGCTTCCTACGTCACGCGCCTACAGCTGATCGAGCGCTCAGTGCGAATGCTCTGACAGCCGTAAACAAATACACAGTTTAATTTCTCCGATTAAATTCAGTATAAAGCTATAGTGACTTGATGAATTATGTTATTAACATTCAGTATTTTTCAGGATACGGTTCTATAAAATATTTAAGAACTTCAGATAAATTCTGTGTGTCTCCGACGTTAAGAGGACTTACTATCGAGAAATTTTCAGGAAGAATGTAATTTCCAAGAAGAAACTAATAAACTAAAAAGGTAACTATTAATTGAGTTTGTTTTTCAGGTAACATATTTCCACTTAGGTACGTACTTTAGACGTAATTTGCTGCTCGCGAATACGTGATTCATACTTTGTGCTAAATTTCATGTTCTATGAAATAACTTGTGAAGCGACGTGCTTGCGTACGTTAACTGATTTTGACAATGATTATTAATGAACTGGGTTGTAACTTGTGTATATTATGCATCGCTTGGCTGCTATGCTTTTTCACTGATGTCATATTTTTTTAAATTATGTGCCTGCTGTGCTTATTTATTTAAATTATAATTGTAACCTGATCTATTGTGCTGATGTGTTTAGGTATGTAAGTTATACTTTGTGATTTATCTGCTTGCGCCTTCATGTTTACTTATTAAGATGACATATGAACATTTATTTGCTTATGCTGATATGATGCTAATGACATGTTTACTGCTTTGCGTATGGATTGCATATTTATACATATCTGTTGTTGTCATAACTACTCTTTAATTTGGTGTATAGAAATGCTGATGTACAGTGTACGAATATAGAGTTTAGGTTACACTATGGTATTAATTATAGATCGTTCGCTTGGCAGAGCCTCGTTGTAAGGATTGTGCTGCATCCACTTGTTGACATTCTGTTCTCTACTGGTATATTTACTCGCTATTGCTTGTTTTGCTTACGCTCAGTGCCTTATATTTTTAAGATAAGAAAATGAACTGCTATAATTCGACGAACGACATTAGCACAAGAAACTTCATAGAAGTCACATGAGCTGGAGGTTTTATGGAAGCTGTATAACTTTATGCTAATAGGAAGGAAGCTAACGACATGACATACCAAAACTAGGTTTAGACCATTAACAGTTATTACACTGCATTTTTCGTGAGCAATTGAAATAGGAAGTGACACTTGATACAAGAAATACTCCACATGTTTGCTTCTGCCATAATTCTTGAAATGATGTACACACTGTGAAATATTATGATCATTCACATTCCGTAATCGTACTTAATTACTGAGAGTTATTCGAACTAAGTCTGTTAGTGGTCATGTATGCATTTCTTTGTTTATAATTCATAATGAGTAGAAGATTTGGCTCAGATGGATTACACAGAGGTTGTGTGTTGACAATGTGTCTTCAGATTGTGTGGGATGATGAACTGAAGTTTGTACTAGGATTTTATCTGTACTTGTTTGAGGAGACTGACTAGAGGAAAGAGTTGTGTTGGAAGTGAGATGATATTGGCAATAAGGTTCATATGTATCGACGTATTGAAGAGGTATTATTGAGGTATTATTGAGGTATAGAGATTATATGAAGTTGATGATTATTAGAGTTTTTGTGGACAAGAGGTAAGGTAAATGATATTGATGATAAGATTTATATGTATCGACGTATTGAAGAGGTATTATTGAGGTATTATTGAGATTATGTGATGCTGATGATTATTGGAGTTTTCGTATATAAGAGGTAAAGTAAGTGAGGAGCATATTTTTTTTTGTTGGTCTTATGGAACAAGGAGGATGAAGGTAGCAGACTAGAACACTAAAGTAAAAGGAAGATAGTCTATACACACACTTTGTTAAATCACTAAGCAGTATATACTTTTTTTTGAAGAGAGGAAGTATTTGCATATCTTGGCTCACTGACAGTTGTTCAACAACAGTACATTTGATCTGGCTTGGCAAACATTGGTCTTGACATGATGACTATGACGTTGACTTAACTATCATTGACTGTTATACATTGCTGCCACTACTACTTGATACACATGATGAACATCAGATTTTGACAGAATTACATTTACACAGTTAACACTATTCAATTACACAGTAGTACTTAATGTGGATGAGAGATGAGTGAGTGTGTTTTGTGTGTTTTCCTTTCCTAATCCTACCCACCTATCTCCTAAATATTATTTTATTTGTTTGTAGTGGCTTGCACTGACACTCATAAATATTATAGGTTTACTGATATTTGAGTATTTGTAATAGTTAATATGACAATTATCTGACATCATTTGTGTGTTTATTAGAATTTGTATGTTTAGTGTAAAAGTATTTGTATGTGCATTCAAACTATTGTTCATGCCTGAACGGTCTGATTAGTGAGGGTAAATATTATGAACTGTTACCTGCACTTTTTCAACATAATGTGTGACACTTAGGAATGATTAATTTCTGCTGATGAACTGTGTGATCAGTAATAGTGAATATTATGGACTGTTACTTGTACTTTTTCTACATGATTGGTGCCACTAGGACATGTTTAATTTCTGCTGATGAACAGTGTGATCAGTGATAGTGAATATTATGGACTGTTACTTGTACTTTTTCTACATGATTGGTGCCACTAGGACATGTTTAATTTGTGCTTATATACTCTGATGAACAGTGTGATCGGTGATAGTGAATATCATGGACTGCTCTCTGGACCTGTTCATCATTGCTAGGTGTAACTGACGGACTACTTGTATGGAAATGAAGTCACTTGTTGCTGTCTGCACCTACTCAACATTGCTGGGTGCCACTGATGGATTGCTTCTACTGAACTAATGTGACTTGTTGCTGTGTGTACCTCTTCAACTTTACTGGGTGCCACAGATGGAACTGCTTCTACTGAAATGATGTCACTTGTTGGTGTCTGCACCTGCTCAACATTGCTGGGTGCCACTGATGGATTGCTTCTACTGAACTAATGTGACTTGTTGCTGTGTGTACCTCTTCAACTTTACTGGGTGCCACAGATGGAACTGCTTCTACTGAAATGATGTCACTTGTTGGTGTCTGCACCTGCTCAACATTGCTGGGTGCAACTGATGGACTGCTTCTACTAAAATGAAGTCACTTGTTGCTGTCTGCACCTACTCAACATTCCTGGGTGCCACTGTTAGAACTGTTTCTACTGAAATGATGTTGCTTCTTGCTGTCTGCACCTACTCAACATTGCTGGGTGCCACTGTTAGAACTGTTTCTACTGAAATGATGTCACTTGCCGGTGTCTGCACCTACTCAACATTGCTGGGTGCAACTGATGGACTGCTTCTACTGAAATGATGTCACTTGTTGGTGTCTGCACCTGCTCAACATTGCTGGGTGCAACTGATGGACTCCTTCTACTGAAATGATGTCACTTGTTGGTGTCTGCACCTGCTCTCAACATTGCTGGGTGCAACTGATGGACTGTTTCTGCTGAAATGATGTCACTTGTTGGTGTTTGCACCTGTTGACCATTGCTGGGCTGGAATTATCAACTATTTTTTTTTTTTTTTTGAACAATTAAAAGTATTTTATGTGAACATTTGTGTAAACTGATTTTTTGTGTATTGTGCAAACTATTATGTAAAGCCACATGTATGAAAAGAATTTGTATTGCCTACTGTATTTTATATATTAGGTTATTGAAAGGTCAGTGCAAAGCCAAAATTTTAACTAATTATGTGATATTTAGGTATTAATATTATCTTTTATTTTTGTCTGTATTTTTCTGGACGAATTTGGTGGTATTTTCACCACCAATGCTGGCAAAAATACCATCAAATTCTGGCCTGTGGAGGAGGGGCATATGAAAGGTGGCTACACTGAGCCACTGCGCCAGAGATTGCGCCAAAGAGTATTAGTCTGCCGCCTCCACAGTGCTTGGGGAGAGCTCGTAGTAGTCAGTGCCTGTTAAGAACTCGTAGTAGTCAGTGCCTGTTAAGAACTCGTAGAAGTCAGTGCTTGGAGAGAGCTCATAGTAGTCAGTGCCTGTCGAGGTCTCGTGGTAGTCTGTGCTGAGATGTTGTAGCAGAGAGTGTTTGTTGAGATGTGCTATTAGGCAGTGCTTGCTGAGATGTGATATTGGAGAGTTCTGGTTGAGATATAATGTAAGGATTAGAATGATTTTCATCAATATAAATGAGGTAATTAACTCAGTTTGTTTTTATTTTAGTGTCCTAAATAATGCGTCATTACAGGTTCAGTCAACAAAGCATCTGGCGTGTGTTCTTGTATTAGAGTGTAATTCTGCTTTCCTTACGCAATTATCGTATTTCTAATTTTCTTTTATCACGTCAGTAAAATTGGTATTTAAAAATTCTTGTCTTGTTGAAGAAGAACCGTGCCAGATGTCCGTTGAGTCATACTTCCACATACAGAACAGTTATACTTATGCTTTGGTTTCGTAGGTTTCATAGTTGCTGGGGACTTAATTAATTAATTGTGTTAACGAAAAATTTCATTTCATTCTTGTTGTTGTTCTTTGCAGTCAGATAGCGTAATAATACTAGTCAGGGCCAACCGATTACGAGACACAACGTAATCGGACATACAGCTACGAAAAATAAAAAGTATTTTCAATCTTATTTAATTAAGCCCCCATGCACTAGCTGACCCCTCTCTCGATGACGCGATGCGAGCCGTGTGGGAGCGTACTCTACGGTCCACTGGGAAGTACTCTTCCATCCTTGACATGTGGAAACAGCTGGCAAAACCGAAGCTGAGGCAAAATTTGATTCTTTTTTGTGCTGCCAAGCGTGTGACTTTCTGAGAACTTGCGAATATTACTATTCCATCCTGCGTGAAGTTTATGATGCTGCGGATCACGTCCCTTTGCGAGTAGCGGATGTGTAAAGGCAAAATTGTTGACGTCGGCATCAGACCCGTCGCTGAAGCGTTTGTATTCCTCTCTCGCGACAAATAATGGACGTATAGTATAGGAGCAAGCTGATCTAGTGCGTGTCTTACACCAGTACTATATAGACATCTACTACATCTGTGAGTCCAGTGCACCCCCTTAAGAGCCACTAGTCCGCATCTTGACAATTACACTTGAACATAATGAAACGCACTTAGCTGCATTTCAGCCTGAGGAAGTTTACAAACGTTGAGGGATAGCATTCTCAAAAGTCTCCGGGTTTGGATGGACTTCCCGAGGAATTTTACGTGCCCTTTTGGGTGCTACGTTTACGTCTCATTTGAATGAAGTGTTACAGGGTAGAGTAGTGCCGTCCTCGTTCAAAGTGGGAAAATTCTTTTAATGCGGAAGCGCCATGAACCGGCTTTTCGTAATAGCCTTCGCCCAATTACTTTGTTAAACTGATTATAAGACTGTGGCGAGAGCAGTTAATAGTCGGATGTCGGCTATGATGGAGATGATTGTTGCCAAACATCAATGCTGCGTACCTGAGCCTATCATTCTTTCTCCTACAGTCAAATGTTACGACGTGGTTTCGGTTGCTGCTGTAACGTCCGTCCCCTGCGCCCTTGCTTTCCTTAACTTTGATAGGGCATTTGACCGTGTTAGTCACGACTTTTTGCTTCGGATTCCGGAGGCAATTGGTGTTACTGTTGACACACGGCGAGTGCTTTCAAATTTGTTTACGGGTATTTCTATGGTTCAAATGGCTCTGAGCACTATGGGACTCAACTGCTGAGGTCATTAGTCCCCTAGAACTTAGAACTAGTTAAACCTAACTAACATAAGGACATCACAAACATCCATGCCCGAGGCAGGATTCGAACCTGCGACCGTAGCGGTCTTGCGGTTCCAGACTGCAGCGCCTTTAACCGCACGGCCACTTCGGCCGGCCACGGGTATTTCTGCTTCGGTGGTTACTAATGGCCAACTGACGCCCCCGATAAATATCTGTCGAGGAGGCCTGAAGGAAGCCCGCTGACAATGACTACGTTGTCTCTGGAACCCCTACTTCGGATGCTAGTATCCCAGCTAAAGGGTTGGACGCTTTCCGGAGGTACTATAGCTGTTCGTGCATGCGCGGATGACGTGATGGTCCAATTCTGCGGAGATACCTCGACTGAAGGCTGCAATCGATGATGATTGTCGGAGGTCAGATGCACTACTTAAAGGCTTCATACTTTGCGAGGTTTTGATGAGGCAGTTGTTCCATGGGCTACTGTGGTGGATCGGCATGCGTCTCTCTGTATCATCATTGATCGTTGTCCACTCAAAATGGCGACGCTGAACTGGAGCGATACTAGAACATGAAACGTGTTCTCTTACTCTGCTCCAGAAAGTACGAATACTGGATACATATGTCTTATGCAAAGGTTATTATGTGGCCCAAGTTCATCCACTTCCCTCGATGATGGCGAAGAAACGACAGGAGCTGTCTGGTCGTTTCTTATAGAAAAGATATATCTTTTGCTTACGGTACGAGGTAGTCACGAAGCCTGGTTCCGTTGGGGGTTTGGGCCCGGCTGACGAAGGAAGACTCAGATGCTAAATGTGCGACGTACTGTTTTGATGATAACTCAAGAAACTCACATATTCACGTCTCGTTTATTTATCTATGTCCATCCTGTTAGTCTTGAAACTCCTATTGATGTTGGTCGCATAAATTATAAGTTAAAACACGTTCGTGACTTCTGTCTTGCGGTGAGATATTTAGGGGGTGACATTTTATGGAGACCCGTCCTCGCCATGAAATTCCTTCAGGTTCGTTGGAAAGCAGTTCACTGCCAGAACTTCACTGAAGGAGGATCGCCGCAAACAACCTGTACGACATGTGACTACGTAGGCTTTCCCGGCGTAATAAGTCTTGAAAGTCTTTTCGGGTTTGCTGCCGGATCCTAAAATCAACTTGACTCGATATTTCGGCGATCCAACTGTTCGCCATCTTCAGGAAATGCTGCTTCTGCTGATGAGTCCCGCTGAGAACTGACGCAAGATTGCAATTCGACGTCCTATATAGGCTACCGTTCAGTACACGGCGCATGCGCCGCCCATCACGGTTTCTGACTTACAAAACAGGGAGGTGGCGCCGCCCTTAGTGAAACACTGCTGGCAACGATATATCGCAATCAAGGCCGCACCGAAGAACGTTCAGTTTTGATGCGAGATAATACAGGATTCCACGTTTTGCTAAGAGGAAACCCATTGTCCCTGTTGATTAAATTATCAGCCAACCTAATTTCGATCGCCTCTTTATACACACTATTCCAAAAACCGGAAATGTTGGCAATTACAACAGTTTCCTCAAATTTCATTTTGTGTCTCTCATTCAGGCAGTGTTCTGCTACGGCCGATTTTTCCGGCTGTTGTAGCCTCGTGTGACGGCGATGTTCCACACACCTGTCATTCACTGTGCGAATAGAACGGCCAACGTAAGCTTTCCCACACTGACACGGGATTTTGTACACCCCGGGTTTCCCAAGTCCCAAATCATCCTTCACAGAGCCGAGCAGAGCCCTAATCTTAGAGGGTGGACGGAACACACTCTTAATGTTAAAACTCCTTAAGATTCGTCCAATCTTAAACGATAAGCCTCCAGCATAAGGAAGAAAGGCCACAGATCTATGTTCCCCTTCGGACACCTCCGGAGACGGTCCAAATTCCATAGCCCGACGAATCTGTTTCTCGGTATATACATTTTCCTTAAAAACAGTCATCAAATGCTCAAGTTCTTGGGTTAAGCTGTCTGCGTCGGAAATGGCATATGCTCTCCGCACCAAAGTCCTAAGGACGCCACTACGTTGGTGTGGTGGATGACAACTCTCAGGGTGCAGATACAAATCTGTGTGTGTCGGCTTTCGGTGAACGCTGTGTCCCAAAGTTCCATCACGGCTCTGTGAAGGATGATTTGGGACTTAGGAAACCCGGGGTGTACAAAATCCCGTGTCAATGTGGGAAAGCTTACGTTGGCCGTTCTATTCGCACAGTGAATGACAGGTGTGTGGAACATCGCCGTCACACGAGGCTACAACAGCCGGAAAAATCGGCCGTAGCGGAACACTGCCTGAATGAGAGACACAAAATGAAATTTGAGGAAACTGTTGTAATTGCCAACATTTCCGGTTTTTGGAATAGTGTGTATAAAGAGGCGATCGAAATTATGTTGGCTGATAATTTAATCAACAGGGACAATGGGTTTCCTCTTAGCAAAACGTGGAATCCTGTATTATCTCGCATCAAAACTGAACGTTCTTCGGTGCGGCCTTGAGTGCGATATATCGTTGCCAGCAGTGTTCCACTAAGGGCGGCGCCACCTCCCTGTCTAGGAAGGCAGAAACCGTGATGGGCGGCGCATGCGCCGTGTACTGAACGGTGGCCTATATAGGACGTCGAATTGCAATCTTGCGTCAGTTCTCAGCGGGACTCATCAGCAGAAGCAGCATTTCCTGAAGATGGCGAACAGTTGGATCGCCGAAATATCGAGTCAAGTTGATTTTAGGATCCGGCAGCAAACCCGAAAAGACTTTCAAAACCTGTACGACAGTTTGGTGTAATATCATTCTTCCGATTTTGCCGATGGGCGTAGCGTCCTCTTGGTATAAAGTAGTAAATAACTTTATTCCAACGACCGAGCAACTTTTCTCTATTGGGCTTAGCGACGTGGACTTATTTAGTCGTTGTACGGCTACAGATACGATACGACATCGCTTTGCTTGTGGAGGTCATACGGCAAATTGGTCTTGGATTAGGACGCAATTGATCTTCTGAGACCTTATACACTACGGACATCATATCTGCGACCAGATTCTTCCTTCTTTCCACGGTCGAAAACCCTTACCGTTATGTGGTTACTGGGACACTTAGTTCATTATGTTGTGGAAAGTAAGGGGGAAGATCACATGAACTTCATGTAGTACATAATCACTGCCTTTTGGAGATGCTTGTGAATGCCTCGATATCGAGACTTCCTCGCCAACGTATTGAGTCTAGTTTTCCGTCGGCAAAGTGTTGGTTAATTTCATTTTTCTGATGATAGGTGATTTCCTTGTTATGTATGTTTCCCATCTGATTTGCTTCGGCTTATTCACTCCTAGTTTACCTGCTCGTTTTGTTTACTGTTTTGACTCACTATCTCTTCAGTTCTATTGTAAAATGTGTGTAGATCAAGTATATATACACATCTATATCGTATTGGACTTTTTGTTAGTTTGCTATTTAGAATAAAATCTGATTCGTTGCCTTTCTGCTTTTAGATTCTATACAAAAACTAATATAATTATAAACTAAATATAAAGACTATAAAAATTGTTTACACATATCGTGAGAGGTTGGTGATGGTTATTCGGTTATGTTCCGTTTTTTTCCTTTCTCACTCCTTCTATTATTGTTTTGTTATAATTTTTTCTCCCATTTGCAGCTTATACTACATCATGATTTGAGTATGGTCTACTGCAGTTTCATAATAGTACCTACTCAATCTGATAAAAAAAATGGCGGAGCGTGTAATGCAGCAGCCTAGTAAGGAGGAGATAACGGTTTCGAATCCCGGTCCGGCACACATTTTCACTCACTGTTGCTGATTCCACACAAAATACTGATGCATCTGACATTAATATTTCATTCCCTTTCCTTTCCTGTATTTCCCTTCCTTTCTCAATTTACGGAAGTGTTTCAGTTAAGGAAAGGTTTCCCAAAGTTTGAAATCTGAAGGTTATCCCAAATTTGAATTCTAAACTGAGAAATGTTGTAGCCTTCTGTCGGAAAGTTAGGCCTGTGAGTGGCTTTACCCGAGGTAACATTTGCGTTGGCTTTCACCGTGCTGTGGAATTACAAGGAAAGGGAACACGATGTGACCTCAGTGTCGCATAGGTGTGGGCGCCCATTGCAACTAGAAGCAGGTCAACTTGGCGAGTGAAAGGGTTTCCATGTAGGAAGGGCTTACTGGTGTATGAATCGAAACAGGAAGGTCCAGCCGCGGACAGTTCGGCGTCGTCTGTTGTACTGTGCGGGAGGGGGAGAGGGGGAGGGAGGTACTTTGGGGCGCGGTCACGGTGCAGCGGCCTGGCCTACGTGCGAAGTTGAGTTGAAAATTCCTCACTGACACACTGGATAACGAATGAAGAAACAGCACGACACGCGGATATGTTGCTGTCGTGGTCTTTAGTCCCAAGACTAGTGCGACGCAGCCGTCCATGCCAGTCGATCCTGTAAAAGCCACCTCATCTCTTCATAGGAACACCGTTACCTTTGTTCCACATCAGTTATGTAAGACGACGCTTGTGCAGAATTATAGCGCAAGTGTCTAGTAATCAATATATACAGGGTGAGTCACCTAACGTTACCGCTGGATATATTTCGTAAACCACATCAAATACTGACGAACCGATTCCACAGACCGAACGTGAGGAGAGGGGCTACTGTAATTGTTTAATACAAACCATACAAAAATGCACGGAAGTATGTTTTTTAACACACACCTACGGTTTTTTAAATGGAACCACGTTAGTTTTGTTAGCACATCTGAACATATGAACAAATACGTAATCAGTGCCGTTTGTTGCATTGTAAAATGTTAATTACATCCGGAGATATTTTAACCTAAAGTTGGCTCTTGAAACCTCCGACGTTCAGTTGCGTGTTGTAACAAACACGGGCCACGGTCGGCGAGCAGCATCTGCAGGGACACGTTTACGATGACGACCGTGTTTACGAGTGTGGCTGTAGTGCACTGTTGTGGTTTGGTCTAGCTGTCGCAGTGTCCGCATGTAGCGCTTCCTGCTATTGTTATTCTGCATTCGTCTCCGCACGCAGACCAACTGTAGTACACCGTGTTACCAGACGTCTGTGATAGTGTAGTGTTGTAGGAACTGTGACCATGGTGTATTCGAACTCTGAAAAGGCGGAGAAGATACTCATCTATGGCGAGTGTCGACGAAATGCAGCTGAAGCCTGCAGGGTGTATGCAGAACGGTACCCGGACAGAGAGCATCCAACGTGCCGGACATCTACCGCCAACTGCATGCAACAGGCATGGTCGTAGCACGCAAACGGGTCCGTAACAGGCCCGTCACAGGAGAAGCGGGTGCTGTTGGTGTGTTAGCTGCTGTTGCCATGAACCCACACATGAGTACACGGGACATTCCGAGAGCCGGTGGACTGAGTCAAAGTAGTGTCATGCGCATACTGCATCGTCACCGCTTTCACCCGTTTCATGTGTCGCTACATCAGCAATTACATGGTGATGACTTTAATCATCGATTGCAATTCTGTCAATGGGCATTAACAGAGAATGCGTTGCAGTTCTACCTGTTTACCGATGAAGCGGATTTCACAAGCCACTGGGCAGTGAATATACGGAACATGCATTACTGGTCCGTGGACAATCCTCGCTGGCTCAGACTGGTAGAGCGACAGCGACCGTGGACTGTAAATGTATGGTGCGGAATCATTGGCGACCACCTCATTGGTCCTCACTTCATTGCAGGGGCCCAAACAGCTGCAACATACATCGCGTTTCTGCAGAATGATCTGCCAACGTTGCTCGAAAATGCCCCACTGGAAACGCGTCGACGTATGTGGTATCAGCATGATGGTGCACCTGCACATTCCGCAATTAACACTAGGCTGACCCTTGACAGGATGTTAGACGGGCGTTTCATAGGACGTGGAGGACGCAAAAATGGTTCAAATGGCTCTGAGCACTATGGGACTTAACATCTGTGGTCATTAGTCCCCTAGAACTTAGAACTAATTAAACCTAACTATCCTAAGGACATCACACACATCCATGCCCGTGGCAGGATTCGAACCTGCGACGGTAGCAGTCGCGCGGTTCCGGACTGAGCGCCTAGAACCGCTAGACCATCGCGGTGGAGGACGCACAAATTGGCCAGCCCGTTCTCCTGATCTTACACCTGTGGACTTCTTTCTGTGGGGTACGTTAAAGGAGAATGTGTACCGTGATGTGCCTACAACCCCAGAGGAAATGAAACAACGTATTGTGGCAGCCTGCGGCGACATTACACCAGGTGTACTGCGGCGTGTACGACATTCATTACGCCAGGGATTGCAATTGTGTGCAGCAAATGATGGTAACCACATTAAACATCAATTGGCCTGACATGTCGGGACACACTCTATTCCACTCCGTAATTGAAAACGGAAACCACGTGTGTACGTGTACCTCACACCTCATAATAATGTACATGTGGGTCAGTGAAAAAGACCAATAAAAAGGTGTTAGCATGTGGACGTAATGTGCTGTTCCAGTCTCTTCTGTACCTAAGGTCCATCAACGTTCCCTTTGGATCACTACGGAATTCGGTGCTCTCCGATACACACGATCGAACAGCGGAGGAGTGGTACTCAAGCGTCAACCATTCCATGGTCTTACAGGCCATTCCATGGTAGCCATAATAATTTTAACCAATATTATCATTTTTCCACCACAAACGCAGGATAACTATCCTTCATAAGAGAACGCGACGCTAGTCTGTGACACTGTTCTAGCATTAGTGGACCCGGATGATCCTGAAGAAGTTCCCAGCACAGGGTCGAAACGTCTACATCTACATGGATACTCTGCAAATCACATTTATGTGCCTGACAGAGGGCCGTGTAAGGCCATTCCGTCGTCTTACAGTTTCCGAAGAAGAGAAATTTCTTAACATCGAGTATAGATTTAAGTGTCAGGAAGTCGTTTCTGAAAGTATTTGTATGGAGTGTAGCCATGTATGGAAGTGAAAGGACTTCGAAGAGCAGTGAAACAGAATGGATAGTGTCTTGAAAGGAGGATATAAGATGAACATCAACAAAAGCAAAACGATGATAATGGAATGTAGTCGAATTAAGTCGGGTGATGCTGAGGGGATTAGATTAGGAAATGAGACACGTAAAGTAGTAAAGGAGTTTTGCTATTTGTGGAGCAAAATAATTGATGATTGTCGAAGTATAGAGGATATAAAATGTAGACTGGCAATGGGAAGTAAAGCGTTTCTCAAGAAGAGAAATTTGTTAACATCGAGTATAGATTTAAGTGTCAGGAAGTCGTTTCTGAAAGTATTTGTATGGAGTGTAGCCATGCATGGAAGTGAAACATGGACGATAAACAGTGTGGACAAGAATAGAAGCTTTCGAAATGTGGTGCTACAGAACAATGCTGAAGATTAGATGGGTAGATCACATAACTGACAAGGAGGTATTGAAGAGAATTGGGCGAAGAGGAGTTTGTGGCACAACTTGAGTAGAAGAAAGCATCGGTTGGTAGGACACATTCTGCGGCATCAAGGGATCACCAATTTAGCTTTGGAGGGCAGTGTGGAGGGTAAAAATCGTAGGGGGAGACCAAGAGATGAATACACTAAGCAGATTCAGAGGGATGTAGGTTGTAGTAGGTACTGGGAGATGAAGAAGCTTGCACAGGGTCGAGTAGCATGGAGAGCTGCATCAAACCAGTCTCAGGACTGACGACCACAACAACAACAACAACAATAACATATGACCGCCATAACAATATATGGATGGTCCGTACTAGGGACACACGTATGCTTACGTTTGATACAACAGTGAGACGTCTCTGGGACTTCCGCCGACAGCGTAACAGTGGTTTGCGGCGGTGCTATGTTGTTACTATTGTATCACGTACCACGCACTTTATGTCTTTAATGGCCTCTTCGAACGTTCTTTTCAGTACCATAGAAAAAAAAGTATGTACTTCCATGTCGGTGTCATAGTGTTGCAGCAATAACGTTAAAAATTACTTTGCATACGTCTGAATATTCAACGCATTGCCCTCAAGTCGGTACAACCTTTTGTTTTGTACTCATATGGAGTGGTCTGCCTTACCTATAATAACATGTGAAGAAAATATTGAAACATTCTGTAAATACCATACTGTATCTGTTACATTGTGGAATGTCTATCTAATGCTTCAGTCAGTGATTACCGAGGCGGAACTTATCAAAGTCGTTGTTCCCCAAGTCAACTGACGCCACCTTGTGCGGATTTCCCCTATCTGACGTACTCTTGGAACGTTACACAACGAATCCCAATTTCTGCCCAACCTCGGTGATCCAATGTGTTGATTAACCACGATAATGTCTCTATGGCGCCAACTGATATCTCGCTCGTTGGTCAGAATGTGGTTGATTGTCGTGACTATGGCCATTCCATGGTCTTACTATATCCTGTTCACTTGAAAGTAAGAATCCTGGACGTATAATTACTCCCCTCCTCCTCCTCTTCCTCCTCCTCCCCCCAACCACCCTCTCCGACTCCCTGCATAATGGTTTTAGTTCGCCGAAGTTGAGGGTCCATGAGTTCGTATAGGTATGCAATACTCGGCTGAAGATACACATTGATGATTCCGTACAAGAAAGCTACCAAGGTGGTGATGCTCATGTTACGATACACTCATCATTACAAATAATCTCACAAATTTTTTATGGGACCAAGGTCGATGATACAAAAGTCAACTGGAGGTGAGATAGGGTGCCTGATTGTTCGTGAAACCAAAAAACTGTGCGTGGATCCCTATGAACACGGATGCTGTCAGTTTGAAAGCCTGGAGTCTTCACAGAGCTAACGGTCTTGTCGCAGTGGCGACAACGGCTTCAGACAGATCACCAGAAAGCACTGTCGGGTTTGGACAGCACTAGGATGGGTGGTTGTACAGGTCTGCCGAGCGTTGTTGGCAAGCGGGATGCATTCCACTCAAACCTTGTGAGGACAATTGAGGAGCTGCTTGAATGAGAAGCTGCGATTCCAGTCACGAAAGCTGACACGGCCAGGAGACCGTTGTACTGACCACATGTCCATCCATAACCGCATTCAGTTACACCTGTGGGTGGAGGATGACACGGCAGTCGGTCGGTAGACATCCATCGTCAGGTTTCAAGGCCTGTTCGGGCGAGCCTTGTTTTGAGTTTGTTAGGAGAGTTCACAGCATACAGATTGAAGATAAAGGATAAGACTTGCGAACAGAGAAAGGTGAAAAGCATCTTGTTTCATGTTCATAGTAAACTGAAAAACAGAGCCCATCTCACGTGATGAAAGGCACTCCAAAAGCATCAACCACCCACCTGCGGCGTAATCTGTATCCTCCACACACTACGTGTATAACGCCTCACCGTGCCACTGGTGGACCAGTTCAGCTAGAAAACGTCCAGTTTATTTACTGAAATTAAAATCTTCCGGGTTATTAGTCCGTGTCACATTTCCTCTAACATAATCGACGTTCGATGAACCCTCTGTCAGGCACATAAATGTGATTTGCAGAGTATCCATGTAGATGTAGACGTTTCGACCCTCTGCTGGGATCTTCTTCAAGATCATCTGGGTCCACTAATGCTACAACAGTGTCACAGACTAGCTTAGCGTTCTCTTATAAAGGAGAGTTATCCTGCGTTTGTGGTGGAAAAATGGTAATACTGGTTAAAATTATTGTGGCTACCATTTGTGGGCCATCGTTATAGGCTAATATTCCCGCGTTGGCCCAGAAGAAGGGGCGTTATTGGCTAAACTCTTGTGGATGCTATTGGTGGCCCATCATCATTGGATAGAAAGGCACTATTCCACACTTAGGCTGGAGATGGGTTATTGGTTGAAATTCCTCCTACTACTATTGGTTTGCCGTCATCATTGGCTAGATGCGAAACAGACAGAGCGAGAGAGGGGGAATGTTTACCCAAAATATTATCGTCCGCCGAGGTGACTTGCAGCGCGTTATTTATGTTGCTCGCACAAAAAATGGATCGAAGCACTATGGGACTTAACATCTGAGGTCATCAGTCCCCTAGACTTAGACTGCTTAAAACTAACTAACCTAAGGACACATCCATGCCCGAGGCAGTATTGGAACCTGCGACCGTAGCAGCTTCGCGGTTGCTGACTGAAGCGCCTAGAACCGCTCGACCACGACGGCCGGCCTTGCTCGCACACTGGGGCCGTATATTCACATCCTTGATGGCGGGGAGCCACGATGCCGGAAGCCTCTAGCCGTCCTCTCTTCGAAATTAGATGCATACTTGGAAATTTCAACCGCTTTCGGATTTTTCTTATACAAATGTTTCTTTCCTTAGCCAGCACACGTACGTTAGCAAAATCGATGTCAGAGCCACAGTTGTCATGCTGTTCTGCTGCTGCCGATTTTACACTTTGTTTTAGCCGCGTATGTCGTTCGTGTTCCTCAATGCATTCTTTAACAGTTCTTCACGTTTCGCTTGTATGCACTTTGCCACAGCCACATGTCGCTTGACAAACGCGTGCATTGTGGAGGCAATCAGGTGCATCCATTTTCCATCGGAAATAATCTTTTAGTTTGTTTTGACTAAAGAAATTTGTATGAATACCATTTTTCTTTAGAATTCTGCTTAAGCGGTCAGTGACCCCTGAAACGAACGTTAACCTAACTGAGTGAGAAGGCGTTTCCTCATATTTCTTATTAGTGTGACTAATATTCGGCCTAAAAGCCTCATCGATTGAACAACTATCATAGCCATTTCCAGAATGAGATTTTCACTCTACAGCGGAGTGTGCGCTGATATGAAACTTCCTGGCAGATTAAAACTGTGTGCCCGACCGAGACTCGAACTCGGGACCTTTGCCTTTCGCGGGCAAGTGCTCTACCAACTGAGCTACCGAAGCACGACTCACGTCCGGTACCCACAGCTTTACTTCTGCCAGTATCTCGTCTCCTACCTTCCAAACTTTACAGAAGCTCTTCTGCGAACCATGCAGAACTAGCACTCCTGAAAGAAAGGATATAGCGGAGACATGGCTTAGCCACAGCCTGGGGGATGTTTCCAGAATGAGATTTTCACTCTGCAGCGGAGTGTGCGCTGATATGAAACTTCCTGGCAGATTAAAACTGTGTGCCCGACCGAGACTCGAACTCGGGACCTTTGCCTTTCGCGGGCAAGTGCTCTACCAACTGAGCTACCGAAGCACGACTCACGTCCGGTACCCACAGCTTTACTTCTGCCAGTATCTCGTCTCCTACCTTCCAAACTTTACAGAAGCTCTTCTGCGAACCATGCAGAACTAGCACTCCTGAAAGAAAGGATATAGCGGAGACATGGCTTAGCCACAGCCTGGGGGATGTTTCCAGAATGAGATTTTCACTCTGCAGCGGAGTGTGCGCTGATATGAAACTTCCTGGCAGATTAAAACTGTGTGCCCGACCGAGACTCGAACTCGGGACCTTTGCCTTTCGCGGGCAAGTGCTCTACCAACTGAGCTACCGAAGCACGACTCACGTCCGGTACCCACAGCTTTACTTCTGCCAGTATCTCGTCTCCTACCTTCCAAACTTTACAGAAGCTCTTCTGCGAACCATGCAGAACTAGCACTCCTGAAAGAAAGGATATAGCGGAGACATGGCTTAGCCACAGCCTGGGGGATGTTTCCAGAATGAGATTTTCACTCTGCAGCGGAGTGTGCGCTGATATGAAACTTCCTGGCAGATTAAAACTGTGTGCCCGACCGAGACTCGAACTCGGGACCTTTGCTTTTCGCGGGCAAGTGCTCTACCAACTGAGCTACCGAAGCACGACTCACGTCCGGTACCCACAGCTTTACTTCTGCCAGTATCTCGTCTCCTACCTTCCAAACTTTACAGAAGCTCTTCTGCGAACCATGCAGAACTAGCACTCCTGAAAGAAAGGATATAGCGGAGACATGGCTTAGCCACAGCCTGGGGGATGTTTCCAGAATGAGATTTTCACTCTGCAGCGGAGTGTGCGCTGATATGAAACTTCCTGGCAGATTAAAACTGTGTGCCCGACCGAGACTCGAACTCGGGACCTTTGCCTTTCGCGGGCAAGTGCTCTACCAACTGAGCTACCGAAGCACGACTCACGTCCGGTACCCACAGCTTTACTTCTGCCAGTATCTCGTCTCCTACCTTCCAAACTTTACAGAAGCTCTTCTGCGAACCATGCAGAACTAGCACTCCTGAAAGAAAGGATATAGCGGAGACATGGCTTAGCCACAGCCTGGGGGATGTTTCCAGAATGAGATTTTCACTCTGCAGCGGAGTGTGCGCTGATATGAAACTTCCTGGCAGATTAAAACTGTGTGCCCGACCGAGACTCGAACTCGGGACCTTTGCTTTTCGCGGGCAAGTGCTCTACCAACTGAGCTACCGAAGCACGACTCACGTCCGGTACCCACAGCTTTACTTCTGCCAGTATCTCGTCTCCTACCTTCCAAACTTTACAGAAGCTCTTCTGCGAACCATGCAGAACTAGCACTCCTGAAAGAAAGGATATAGCGGAGACATGGCTTAGCCACAGCCTGGGGGATGTTTCCAGAATGAGATTTTCACTCTGCAGCGGAGTGTGCGCTGATATGAAACTTCCTGGCAGATTAAAACTGTGTGCCCGACCGAGACTCGAACTCGGGACCTTTGCCTTTCGCGGGCAAGTGCTCTACCAACTGAGCTACCGAAGCACGACTCACGTCCGGTACCCACAGCTTTACTTCTGCCAGTATCTCGTCTCCTACCTTCCAAACTTTACAGAAGCTCTTCTGCGAACCATGCAGAACTAGCACTCCTGAAAGAAAGGATATAGCGGAGACATGGCTTAGCCACAGCCTGGGGGATGTTTCCAGAATGAGATTTTCACTCTGCAGCGGAGTGTGCGCTGATATGAAACTTCCTGGCAGATTAAAACTGTGTGCCCGACCGAGACTCGAACTCGGGACCTTTGCCTTTCGCGGGCAAGTGCTCTACCAACTGAGCTACCGAAGCACGACTCACGTCCGGTACCCACAGCTTTACTTCTGCCAGTATCTCGTCTCCTACCTTCCAAACTTTACAGAAGCTCTTCTGCGAACCATGCAGAACTAGCACTCCTGAAAGAAAGGATATAGCGGAGACATGGCTTAGCCACAGCCTGGGGGATGTTTCCAGAATGAGATTTTCACTCTGCAGCGGAGTGTGCGCTGATATGAAACTTCCTGGCAGATTAAAACTGTGTGCCCGACCGAGACTCGAACTCGGACCTTTGCCTTTCGCGAGCAAGTGCTCTACCAACTGAGCTACCGAAGCACGACTCACGTCCGGTACCCACAGCTTTACTTCTGCCAGTATCTCGTCTCCTACCTTCCAAACTTTACAGAAGCTCTTCTGCGAACCATGCAGAACTAGCACTCCTGAAAGAAAGGATATAGCGGAGACATGGCTTAGCCACAGCCTGGGGGATGTTTCCAGAATGAGATTTTCACTCTGCAGCGGAGTGTGCGCTGATATGAAACTTCCTGGCAGATTAAAACTGTGTGCCCGACCGAGACTCGAACTCGGGACCTTTGCCTTTCGCGGGCAAGTGCTCTACCAACCGAGCTACCGAAGCACGACTCACGTCCGGTACCCACAGCTTTACTTCTGCCAGTATCTCGTCTCCTACCTTCCAAACTTTACAGAAGCTCTTCTGCGAACCATGCAGAACTAGCACTCCTGAAAGAAAGGATATAGCGGAGACATGGCTTAGCCACAGCCTGGGGGATGTTTCCAGAATGAGATTTTCACTCTGCAGCGGAGTGTGCGCTGATATGAAACTTCCTGGCAGATTAAAACTGTGTGCCCGACCGAGACTCGAACTCGGGACCTTTGCCTTTCGCGGGCAAGTGCTCTACCAACTGAGCTACCGAAGCACGACTCACGTCCGGTACCCACAGCTTTACTTCTGCCAGTATCTCGTCTCCTACCTTCCAAACTTTACAGAAGCTCTTCTGCGAACCATGCAGAACTAGCACTCCTGAAAGAAAGGATATAGCGGAGACATGGCTTAGCCACAGCCTGGGGGATGTTTCCAGAATGAGATTTTCACTCTGCAGCGGAGTGTGCGCTGATATGAAACTTCCTGGCAGATTAAAACTGTGTGCCCGACCGAGACTCGAACTCGGGACCTTTGCCTTTCGCGGGCAAGTGCTCTACCAACTGAGCTACCGAAGCACGACTCACGTCCGGTACCCACAGCTTTACTTCTGCCAGTATCTCGTCTCCTACCTTCCAAACTTTACAGAAGCTCTTCTGCGAACCATGCAGAACTAGCACTCCTGAAAGTTTCATATCAGCGCACACTCCGCTGCAGAGTGGAAATCTCATTCTGGAAACATCCCCCAGGCTGTGGCTAAGCCATGTCTCCGCTATATCCTTTCTTTCAGGAGTGCTAGTTCTGCATGGTTCGCAGAAGAGCTTCTGTAAAGTTTGGAAGGTAGGAGACGAGATACTGGCAGAAGTAAAGCTGTGGGTACCGGACGTGAGTCGTGCTTCGGTAGCTCAGTTGGCAGAGCACTTGCCCGCGAAAGGCAAAGGTCCCGAGTTCGAGTCTCGGTGGGGCACACAGTTTTAATCTGCCAGGAAGTTTCATATCAGCGCACACTCCGCTGCAGAGTGAAAATCTCATTCTGGAAACATCCCCCAGGCTGTGGCTAAGCCATGTCTCCGCTATATCCTTTCTTTCAGGAGTGCTAGTTCTGCATGGTTCGCAGAAGAGCTTCTGTAAAGTTTGGAAGGTAGGAGACGAGATACTGGCAGAAGTAAAGCTGTGGGTACCGGACGTGAGTCGTGCTTCGGTAGCTCAGTTGGTAGAGCACTTGCCCGCGAAAGGCAAAGGTCCCGAGTTCGAGTCTCGGTCGGGCACACAGTTTTAATCTGCCAGGAAGTTTCATATCAGCGCACACTCCGCTGCAGAGTGAAAATCTCATTCTGGAAACATCCCCCAGGCTGTGGCTAAGCCATGTCTCCGCTATATCCTTTCTTTCAGGAGTGCTAGTTCTGCATGGTTCGCAGAAGAGCTTCTGTAAAGTTTGGAAGGTAGGAGACGAGATACTGGCAGAAGTAAAGCTGTGGGTACCGGACGTGAGTCGTGCTTCGGTAGCTCAGTTGGTAGAGCACTTGCCCGCGAAAGGCAAAGGTCCCGAGTTCGAGTCTCGGTCGGGCACACAGTTTTAATCTGCCAGGAAGTTTCATATCAGCGCACACTCCGCTGCAGAGTGAAAATCTCATTCTGGAAACATCCCCCAGGCTGTGGCTAAGCCATGTCTCCGCTATATCCTTTCTTTCAGGAGTGCTAGTTCTGCATGGTTCGCAGAAGAGCTTCTGTAAAGTTTGGAAGGTAGGAGACGAGATACTGGCAGAAGTAAAGCTGTGGGTACCGGACGTGAGTCGTGCTTCGGTAGCTCAGTTGGTAGAGCACTTGCCCGCGAAAGGCAAAGGTCCCGAGTTCGAGTCTCGGTCGGGCACACAGTTTTAATCTGCCAGGAAGTTTCATATCAGCGCACACTCCGCTGCAGAGTGAAAATCTCATTCTGGAAACATCCCCCAGGCTGTGGCTAAGCCATGTCTCCGCTATATCCTTTCTTTCAGGAGTGCTAGTTCTGCATGGTTCGCAGAAGAGCTTCTGTAAAGTTTGGAAGGTAGGAGACGAGATACTGGCAGAAGTAAAGCTGTGGGTACCGGACGTGAGTCGTGCTTCGGTAGCTCAGTTGGTAGAGCACTTGCCCGCGAAAGGCAAAGGTCCCGAGTTCGAGTCTCGGTCGGGCACACAGTTTTAATCTGCCAGGAAGTTTCATATCAGCGCACACTCCGCTGCAGAGTGAAAATCTCATTCTGGAAACATCCCCCAGGCTGTGGCTAAGCCATGTCTCCGCTATATCCTTTCTTTCAGGAGTGCTAGTTCTGCATGGTTCGCAGAAGAGCTTCTGTAAAGTTTGGAAGGTAGGAGACGAGATACTGGCAGAAGTAAAGCTGTGGGTACCGGACGTGAGTCGTGCTTCGGTAGCTCGGTTGGTAGAGCACTTGCCCGCGAAAGGCAAAGGTCCCGAGTTCGAGTCTCGGTCGGGCACACAGTTTTAATCTGCCAGGAAGTTTCATATCAGCGCACACTCCGCTGCAGAGTGAAAATCTCATTCTGGAAACATCCCCCAGGCTGTGGCTAAGCCATGTCTCCGCTATATCCTTTCTTTCAGGAGTGCTAGTTCTGCATGGTTCGCAGAAGAGCTTCTGTAAAGTTTGGAAGGTAGGAGACGAGATACTGGCAGAAGTAAAGCTGTGGGTACCGGACGTGAGTCGTGCTTCGGTAGCTCAGTTGGTAGAGCACTTGCTCGCGAAAGGCAAAGGTCCGAGTTCGAGTCTCGGTCGGGCACACAGTTTTAATCTGCCAGGAAGTTTCATATCAGCGCACACTCCGCTGCAGAGTGAAAATCTCATTCTGGAAACATCCCCCAGGCTGTGGCTAAGCCATGTCTCCGCTATATCCTTTCTTTCAGGAGTGCTAGTTCTGCATGGTTCGCAGAAGAGCTTCTGTAAAGTTTGGAAGGTAGGAGACGAGATACTGGCAGAAGTAAAGCTGTGGGTACCGGACGTCAGTCGAGCTTCGGTAGCTCAGTTGGTAGAGCACTTGCCCGTGAAAGGCAAAGGTCCCGAGTTCGAGTCTCGGTCGGGCACACAGTTTTAATCTGCCAGGAAGTTTCATATCAGCGCACACTCCGCTGCAGAGTGAAAATCTCATTCTGGAAACATCCCCCAGGCTGTGGCTAAGCCATGTCTCCGCTATATCCTTTCTTTCAGGAGTGCTAGTTCTGCATGGTTCGCAGAAGAGCTTCTGTAAAGTTTGGAAGGTAGGAGACGAGATACTGGCAGAAGTAAAGCTGTGGGTACCGGACGTGAGTCGTGCTTCGGTAGCTCAGTTGGTAGAGCACTTGCCCGCGAAAGGCAAAGGTCCCGAGTTCGAGTCTCGGTCGGGCACACAGTTTTAATCTGCCAGGAAGTTTCATATCAGCGCACACTCCGCTGCAGAGTGAAAATCTCATTCTGGAAACATCCCCCAGGCTGTGGCTTAGCCATGTCTCCGCTATATCCTTTCTTTCAGGAGTGCTAGTTCTGCATGGTTCGCAGAAGAGCTTCTGTAAAGTTTGGAAGGTAGGAGACGAGATACTGGCAGAAGTAAAGCTGTGGGTACCGGACGTGAGTCGTGCTTCGGTAGCTCAGTTGGTAGAGCACTTGCCCGCGAAAGGCAAAGGTCCCGAGTTCGAGTCTCGGTCGGGCACACAGTTTTAATCTGCCAGGAAGTTTCATATCAGCGCACACTCCGCTGCAGAGTGAAAATCTCATTCTGGAAACATCCCCCAGGCTGTGGCTAAGCCATGTCTCCGCTATATCCTTTCTTTCAGGAGTGCTAGTTCTGCATGGTTCGCAGAAGAGCTTCTGTAAAGTTTGGAAGGTAGGAGACGAGATACTGGCAGAAGTAAAGCTGTGGGTACCGGACGTCAGTCGAGCTTCGGTAGCTCAGTTGGTAGAGCACTTGCCCGTGAAAGGCAAAGGTCCCGAGTTCGAGTCTCGGTCGGGCACACAGTTTTAATCTGCCAGGAAGTTTCATATCAGCGCACACTCCGCTGCAGAGTGGAAATCTCATTCTGGAAACATCCCCCAGGCTGTGGCTAAGCCATGTCTCCGCTATATCCTTTCTTTCAGGAGTGCTAGTTCTGCATGGTTCGCAGAAGAGCTTCTGTAAAGTTTGGAAGGTAGGAGACGAGATACTGGCAGAAGTAAAGCTGTGGGTACCGGACGTGAGTCGTGCTTCGGTAGCTCAGTTGGCAGAGCACTTGCCCGCGAAAGGCAAAGGTCCCGAGTTCGAGTCTCGGTGGGGCACACAGTTTTAATCTGCCAGGAAGTTTCATATCAGCGCACACTCCGCTGCAGAGTGAAAATCTCATTCTGGAAACATCCCCCAGGCTGTGGCTAAGCCATGTCTCCGCTATATCCTTTCTTTCAGGAGTGCTAGTTCTGCATGGTTCGCAGAAGAGCTTCTGTAAAGTTTGGAAGGTAGGAGACGAGATACTGGCAGAAGTAAAGCTGTGGGTACCGGACGTGAGTCGTGCTTCGGTAGCTCAGTTGGTAGAGCACTTGCCCGCGAAAGGCAAAGGTCCCGAGTTCGAGTCTCGGTCGGGCACACAGTTTTAATCTGCCAGGAAGTTTCATATCAGCGCACACTCCGCTGCAGAGTGAAAATCTCATTCTGGAAACATCCCCCAGGCTGTGGCTAAGCCATGTCTCCGCTATATCCTTCCTTTCAGGAGTGCTAGTTCTGCATGGTTCGCAGAAGAGCTTCTGTAAAGTTTGGAAGGTAGGAGACGAGATACTGGCAGAAGTAAAGCTGTGGGTACCGGACGTGAGTCGTGCTTCGGTAGCTCAGTTGGTAGAGCACTTGCCAGCGAAAGGCAAAGGTCCCGAGTTCGAGTCTCGGTCGGGCACACAGTTTTAATCTGCCAGGAAGTTTCATATCAGCGCACACTCCGCTGCAGAGTGAAAATCTCATTCTGGAAACATCCCCCAGGCTGTGGCTAAGCCATGTCTCCGCTATATCCTTTCTTTCAGGAGTGCTAGTTCTGCATGGTTCGCAGAAGAGCTTCTGTAAAGTTTGGAAGGTAGGAGACGAGATACTGGCAGAAGTAAAGCTTTGGGTACCGGACGTGAGTCGTGCTGCGGTAGTTTAGTTGGTGGAGCACTTGCCCGCGAAAGGCAAAGGTCCCGAGTTCGAGTCTCGGTCGGGCACACAGTTTTAATCTGCCAGGAAGTTTCATATCAGCGCACACTCCGCTGCAGAGTGAAAATCTCATTCTGGAAACATCCCCCAGGCTGTGGCTAAGCCATGTCTCCGCTATATCCTTTCTTTCAGGAGTGCTAGTTCTGCATGGTTCGCAGAAGAGCTTCTGTAAAGTTTGGAAGGTAGGAGACGAGATACTGGCAGAAGTAAAGCTGTGGGTACCGGACGTGAGTCGTGCTTCGGTAGCTCAGTTGGTAGAGCACTTGCCCGCGAAAGGCAAAGGTCCCGAGTTCGAGTCTCGGTCGGGCACACAGTTTTAATCTGCCAGGAAGTTTCATATCAGCGCACACTCCGCTGCAGAGTGAAAATCTCATTCTGGAAACATCCCCCAGGCTGTGGCTAAGCCATGTCTCCGCTATATCCTTTCTTTCAGGAGTGCTAGTTCTGCATGGTTCGCAGAAGAGCTTCTGTAAAGTTTGGAAGGTAGGAGACGAGATACTGGCAGAAGTAAAGCTGTGGGTACCGGACGTGAGTCGTGCTTCGGTAGCTCAGTTGGTAGAGCACTTGCCCGCGAAAGGCAAAGGTCCCGAGTTCGAGTCTCGGTCGGGCACACAGTTTTAATCTGCCAGGAAGTTTCATATCAGCGCACACTCCGCTGCAGAGTGAAAATCTCATTCTGGAAACATCCCCCAGGCTGTGGCTAAGCCATGTCTCCGCTATATCCTTTCTTTCAGGAGTGCTAGTTCTGCATGGTTCGCAGAAGAGCTTCTGTAAAGTTTGGAAGATAGGAGACGAGATACTGGCAGAAGTAAAGCTGTGGGTACCGGACGTGAGTCGTGCTTCGGTAGCTCAGTTGGTAGAGCACTTGCCCGCGAAAGGCAAAGGTCCCGAGTTCGAGTCTCGGTCGGGCACACAGTTTTAATCTGCCAGGAAGTTTCATATCAGCGCACACTCCGCTGCAGAGTGAAAATCTCATTCTGGAAACATCCCCCAGGCTGTGGCTAAGCCATGTCTCCGCTATATCCTTTCTTTCAGGAGTGCTAGTTCTGCATGGTTCGCAGAAGAGCTTCTGTAAAGTTTGGAAGGTAGGAGACGAGATACTGGCAGAAGTAAAGCTGTGGGTACCGGACGTGAGTCGTGCTTCGGTAGCTCAGTTGGTAGAGCACTTGCCCGCGAAAGGCAAAGGTCCCGAGTTCGAGTCTCGGTCGGGCACACAGTTTTAATCTGCCAGGAAGTTTCATATCAGCGCACACTCCGCTGCAGAGTGAAAATCTCATTCTGGAAACATCCCCCAGGCTGTGGCTAAGCCATGTCTCCGCTATATCCTTTCTTTCAGGAGTGCTAGTTCTGCATGGTTCGCAGAAGAGCTTCTGTAAAGTTTGGAAGGTAGGAGACGAGATACTGGCAGAAGTAAAGCTGTGGGTACCGGACGTGAGTCGTGCTTCGGTAGCTCAGTTGGTAGAGCACTTGCCCGCGAAAGGCAAAGGTCCCGAGTTCGAGTCTCGGTCGGGCACACAGTTTTAATCTGCCAGGAAGTTTCATATCAGCGCACACTCCGCTGCAGAGTGAAAATCTCATTCTGGAAACATCCCCCAGGCTGTGGCTAAGCCATGTCTCCGCTATATCCTTTCTTTCAGGAGTGCTAGTTCTGCATGGTTCGCAGAAGAGCTTCTGTAAAGTTTGGAAGGTAGGAGACGAGATACTGGCAGAAGTAAAGCTGTGGGTACCGGACGTGAGTCGTGCTTCGGTAGCTCAGTTGGTAGAGCACTTGCCCGCGAAAGGCAAAGGTCCCGAGTTCGAGTCTCGGTCGGGCACACAGTTTTAATCTGCCAGGAAGTTTCATATCAGCGCACACTCCGCTGCAGAGTGAAAATCTCATTCTGGAAACATCCCCCAGGCTGTGGCTAAGCCATGTCTCCGCTATATCCTTTCTTTCAGGAGTGCTAGTTCTGCATGGTTCGCAGAAGAGCTTCTGTAAAGTTTGGAAGGTAGGAGACGAGATACTGGCAGAAGTAAAGCTGTGGGTACCGGACGTGAGTCGTGCTTCGGTAGCTCAGTTGGTAGAGCACTTGCCCGCGAAAGGCAAAGGTCCCGAGTTCGAGTCTCGGTCGGGCACACAGTTTTAATCTGCCAGGAAGTTTCATATCAGCGCACACTCCGCTGCAGAGTGAAAATCTCATTCTGGAAACATCCCCCAGGCTGTGGCTAAGCCATGTCTCCGCTATATCCTTTCTTTCAGGAGTGCTAGTTCTGCATGGTTCGCAGAAGAGCTTCTGTAAAGTTTGGAAGGTAGGAGACGAGATACTGGCAGAAGTAAAGCTGTGGGTACCGGACGTGAGTCGTGCTTCGGTAGCTCAGTTGGTAGAGCACTTGCCCGCGAAAGGCAAAGGTCCCGAGTTCGAGTCTCGGTCGGGCACACAGTTTTAATCTGCCAGGAAGTTTCATATCAGCGCACACTCCGCTGCAGAGTGAAAATCTCATTCTGGAAACATCCCCCAGGCTGTGGCTAAGCCATGTCTCCGCTATATCCTTTCTTTCAGGAGTGCTAGTTCTGCATGGTTCGCAGAAGAGCTTCTGTAAAGTTTGGAAGGTAGGAGACGAGATACTGGCAGAAGTAAAGCTGTGGGTACCGGACGTGAGTCGTGCTTCGGTAGCTCAGTTGGTAGAGCACTTGCCCGCGAAAGGCAAAGGTCCCGAGTTCGAGTCTCGGTCGGGCACACAGTTTTAATCTGCCAGGAAGTTTCATATCAGCGCACACTCCGCTGCAGAGTGAAAATCTCATTCTGGAAACATCCCCCAGGCTGTGGCTAAGCCATGTCTCCGCTATATCCTTTCTTTCAGGAGTGCTAGTTCTGCATGGTTCGCAGAAGAGCTTCTGTAAAGTTTGGAAGGTAGGAGACGAGATACTGGCAGAAGTAAAGCTGTGGGTACCGGACGTGAGTCGTGCTTCGGTAGCTCAGTTGGTAGAGCACTTGCCCGCGAAAGGCAAAGGTCCCGAGTTCGAGTCTCGGTCGGGCACACAGTTTTAATCTGCCAGGAAGTTTCATATCAGCGCACACTCCGCTGCAGAGTGAAAATCTCATTCTGGAAACATCCCCCAGGATGTGGCTAAGCCATGTCTCCGCTATATCCTTTCTTTCAGGAGTGCTAGTTCTGCATGGTTCGCAGAAGAGCTTCTGTAAAGTTTGGAAGGTAGGAGACGAGATACTGGCAGAAGTAAAGCTGTGGGTACCGGACGTGAGTCGTGCTTCGGTAGCTCAGTTGGTAGAGCACTTGCCTGCGAAAGGCAAAGGTCCCGAGTTCGAGTCTCGGTCGGGCACACAGTTTTAATCTGCCAGGAAGTTTCATATCAGCGCACACTCCGCTGCAGAGTGAAAATCTCATTCTGGAAACATCCCCCAGGCTGTGGCTAAG
This sequence comes from Schistocerca piceifrons, assembly GCF_021461385.2. Classification (NCBI taxonomy): domain Eukaryota; kingdom Metazoa; phylum Arthropoda; class Insecta; order Orthoptera; family Acrididae; genus Schistocerca; species Schistocerca piceifrons. The sequence continues at coordinate 554,339,092 of NC_060143.1, forward strand.
CCATGTCTCCGCTATATCCTTTCTTTCAGGAGTGCTAGTTCTGCATGGTTCGCAGAAGAGCTTCTGTAAAGTTTGGAAGGTAGGAGACGAGATACTGGCAGAAGTAAAGCTGTGGGTACCGGACGTGAGTCGTGCTTCGGTAGCTCAGTTGGTAGAGCACTTGCCCGCGAAAGGCAAAGGTCCCGAGTTCGAGTCTCGGTCGGGCACACAGTTTTAATCTGCCAGGAAGTTTCATATCAGCGCACACTCCGCTGCAGAGTGAAAATCTCATTCTGGAAACATCCCCCAGGCTGTGGCTAAGCCATGTCTCCGCTATATCCTTTCTTTCAGGAGTGCTAGTTCTGCATGGTTCGCAGAAGAGCTTCTGTAAAGTTTGGAAGGTAGGAGACGAGATACTGGCAGAAGTAAAGCTGTGGGTACCGGACGTGAGTCGTGCTTCGGTAGCTCAGTTGGTAGAGCACTTGCCCGCGAAAGGCAAAGGTCCCGAGTTCGAGTCTCGGTCGGGCACACAGTTTTAATCTGCCAGGAAGTTTCATATCAGCGCACACTCCGCTGCAGAGTGAAAATCTCATTCTGGAAACATCCCCCAGGCTGTGGCTAAGCCATGTCTCCGCTATATCCTTTCTTTCAGGAGTGCTAGTTCTGCATGGTTCGCAGAAGAGCTTCTGTAAAGTTTGGAAGGTAGGAGACGAGATACTGGCAGAAGTAAAGCTGTGGGTACCGGACGTGAGTCGTGCTTCGGTAGCTCAGTTGGTAGAGCACTTGCCCGCGAAAGGCAAAGGTCCCGAGTTCGAGTCTCGGTCGGGCACACAGTTTTAATCTGCCAGGAAGTTTCATATCAGCGCACACTCCGCTGCAGAGTGAAAATCTCATTCTGGAAACATCCCCCAGGCTGTGGCTAAGCCATGTCTCCGCTATATCCTTTCTTTCAGGAGTGCTAGTTCTGCATGGTTCGCAGAAGAGCTTCTGTAAAGTTTGGAAGGTAGGAGACGAGATACTGGCAGAAGTAAAGCTGTGGGTACCGGACGTGAGTCGTGCTTCGGTAGCTCAGTTGGTAGAGCACTTGCCCGCGAAAGGCAAAGGTCCCGAGTTCGAGTCTCGGTCGGGCACACAGTTTTAATCTGCCAGGAAGTTTCATATCAGCGCACACTCCGCTGCAGAGTGAAAATCTCATTCTGGAAACATCCCCCAGGATGTGGCTAAGCCATGTCTCCGCTATATCCTTTCTTTCAGGAGTGCTAGTTCTGCATGGTTCGCAGAAGAGCTTCTGTAAAGTTTGGAAGGTAGGAGACGAGATACTGGCAGAAGTAAAGCTGTGGGTACCGGACGTGAGTCGTGCTTCGGTAGCTCAGTTGGTAGAGCACTTGCCTGCGAAAGGCAAAGGTCCCGAGTTCGAGTCTCGGTCGGGCACACAGTTTTAATCTGCCAGGAAGTTTCATATCAGCGCACACTCCGCTGCAGAGTGAAAATCTCATTCTGGAAACATCCCCCAGGCTGTGGCTAAGCCATGTCTCCGCTATATCCTTTCTTTCAGGAGTGCTAGTTCTGCATGGTTCGCAGAAGAGCTTCTGTAAAGTTTGGAAGGTAGGAGACGAGATACTGGCAGAAGTAAAGCTGTGGGTACCGGACGTGAGTCGTGCTTCGGTAGCTCAGTTGGTAGAGCACTTGCCCGCGAAAGGCAAAGGTCCCGAGTTCGAGTCTCGGTCGGGCACACAGTTTTAATCTGCCAGGAAGTTTCATATCAGCGCACACTCCGCTGCAGAGTGAAAATCTCATTCTGGAAACATCCCCCAGGCTGTGGCTAAGCCATGTCTCCGCTATATCCTTTCTTTCAGGAGTGCTAGTTCTGCATGGTTCGCAGAAGAGCTTCTGTAAAGTTTGGAAGGTAGGAGACGAGATACTGGCAGAAGTAAAGCTGTGGGTACCGGACGTGAGTCGTGCTTCGGTAGCTCAGTTGGTAGAGCACTTGCCCGCAAAAGGCAAAGGTCCCGAGTTCGAGTCTCGGTCGGGCACACAGTTTTAATCTGCCAGGAAGTTTCATATCAGCGCACACTCCGCTGCAGAGTGAAAATCTCATTCTGGAAACATCCCCCAGGCTGTGGCTAAGCCATGTCTCCGCTATATCCTTTCTTTCAGGAGTGCTAGTTCTGCATGGTTCGCAGAAGAGCTTCTGTAAAGTTTGGAAGGTAGGAGACGAGATACTGGCAGAAGTAAAGCTGTGGGTACCGGATGTGAGTCGTGCTTCGGTAGCTCAGTTGGTAGAGCACTTGCCCGCGAAAGGCAAAGGTCCCGAGTTCGAGTCTCGGTCGGGCACACAGTTTTAATCTGCCAGGAAGTTTCATATCAGCGCACACTCCGCTGCAGAGTGAAAATCTCATTCTGGAAAAATCCCCCAGGCTGTGGCTAAGCCATGTCTCCACTATATCCTTTCTTTCAGGAGTGCTAGTTCTGCATGGTTCGCAGAAGAGCTTCTGTAAAGTTTGGAAGGTAGGAGACGAGATACTGGCAGAAGTAAGGCTGTGGGTACCGGACGTGAGTCGTGCTTCGGTAGCTCAGTTGGTAGAGCACTTGCCCGCGAAAGGCAAAGGTCCCGAGTTCGAGTCTCGGTCGGGCACACAGTTTTAATCTGCCAGGAAGTTTCATATCAGCGCACACTCCGCTGCAGAGTGAAAATCTCATTCTGGAAACATCCCCCAGGCTGTGGCTAAGCCATGTCTCCGCTATATCCTTTCTTTCAGGAGTGCTAGTTCTGCATGGTTCGCAGAAGAGCTTCTGTAAAGTTTGGAAGGTAGGAGACGAGATACTGGCAGAAGTAAAGCTGTGGGTACCGGACGTGAGTCGTGCTTCGGTAGCTCAGTTGGTAGAGCACTTGCCCGCGAAAGGCAAAGGTCCCGAGTTCGAGTCTCGGTCGGGCACACAGTTTTAATCTGCCAGGAAGTTTCATATCAGCGCACACTCCGCTGCAGAGTGAAAATCTCATTCTGGAAACATCCCCCAGGCTGTGGCTAAGCCATGTCTCCGCTATATCCTTTCTTTCAGGAGTGCTAGTTCTGCATGGTTCGCAGAAGAGCTTCTGTAAAGTTTGGAAGGTAGGAGACGAGATACTGGCAGAAGTAAAGCTGTGGGTACCGGACGTGAGTCGTGCTTCGGTAGCTCAGTTGGTAGAGCACTTGCCCGCGAAAGGCAAAGGTCCCGAGTTCGAGTCTCGGTCGGGCACACAGTTTTAATCTGCCAGGAAGTTTCATATCAGCGCACACTCCGCTGCAGAGTGAAAATCTCATTCTGGAAACATCCCCCAGGCTGTGGCTAAGCCATGTCTCCGCTATATCCTTTCTTTCAGGAGTGCTAGTTCTGCATGGTTCGCAGAAGAGCTTCTGTAAAGTTTGGAAGGTAGGAGACGAGATACTGGCAGAAGTAAAGCTGTGGGTACCGGACGTGAGTCGTGCTTCGGTAGCTCAGTTGGTAGAGCACTTGCCCGCGAAAGGCAAAGGTCCCGAGTTCGAGTCTCGGTCGGGCACACAGTTTTAATCTGCCAGGAAGTTTCATATCAGCGCACACTCCGCTGCAGAGTGAAAATCTCATTCTGGAAACATCCCCCAGGCTGTGGCTAAGCCATGTCTCCGCTATATCCTTTCTTTCAGGAGTGCTAGTTCTGCATGGTTCGCAGAAGAGCTTCTGTAAAGTTTGGAAGGTAGGAGACGAGATACTGGCAGAAGTAAAGCTGTGGGTACCGGACGTGAGTCGTGCTTCGGTAGCTCAGTTGGTAGAGCACTTGCCCGCGAAAGGCAAAGGTCCCGAGTTCGAGTCTCGGTCGGGCACACAGTTTTAATCTGCCAGGAAGTTTCATATCAGCGCACACTCCGCTGCAGAGTGAAAATCTCATTCTGGAAACATCCCCCAGGCTGTGGCTAAGCCATGTCTCCGCTATATCCTTTCTTTCAGGAGTGCTAGTTCTGCATGGTTCGCAGAAGAGCTTCTGTAAAGTTTGGAAGGTAGGAGACGAGATACTGGCAGAAGTAAAGCTGTGGGTACCGGACGTGAGTCGTGCTTCGGTAGCTCAGTTGGTAGAGCACTTGCCCGCGAAAGGCAAAGGTCCCGAGTTCGAGTCTCGGTCGGGCACACAGTTTTAATCTGCCAGGAAGTTTCATCATAGCCATTTGCCTTCACTGTCCTCTTTAAAAAATCTAACTCCCATTCCAAGTTTTCGTTATCGCAGATACGGGAGGCACGTGAGGACAGAGTGTTGAGCACTGCTTGCTTCTGGGCTGGATGGTGGTGGGAAGTGGCATTTAAATACCTGTTTGTGTTAGTCGGCTTTCTATACATTCTATGACCTGGAGTGTGATCACATCATCTGTGGCATTTAAATACCTGTTTGTGTTAGTCGGTTTTCTATACACTCTGTGATTTGGAGTGTGATCAGATCATCTGTGGCATTTAAATACCTGTTTGTGTTAGTCGGGTTTCTATACATTCTGTGACCTGGAGTGTGCTCACATCATCTGTGGCATTTAAATACCTGTTGGTGTTAGTCGGTTTTCTATACACTCTGTGATTTGGAGTGTGATCAGATCATCTGTGGCATTTAAATACATGTTTGTGTTAGTCGGCTTTCTATACATTCTGTGACCTAGAGTGTGATCAGATCATCTGTGGCATTTAAATACCTGTTTGTGTTAATCGGCTTTCTATACACTCTGTGACCTGGTGTGTGATCAGATCATCTGTGGCATTTAAATACCTGTTTGTGTTAGTCGGTTTTCTATACACTCTGTGATTTGGAGTGTGATCAGATCATCTGTGGCATTTAAATACCTGTTTGTGTTAGTCGGCTTTCTATACACTCTGTGACCTGGAGTGTGATCAGATCATCTGTGGCATTTAAATACCTGTGTGTGTTAGGTCACCTATCTACACACTCTGTGACATGGAGTGTGATCAGATCATCTGTGGCATTTAAATACCTGTTTGTGTTAGTCGGCTTTCTATACACTCTGTGACCTGGAGTGTGATCAAATCATCTGTGGCATTTAAATGCCTGTTTGTGTTAGTCGGCTTTCTATACACTCTGTGACCTGGAGTGTGATCAGATCATCTGTGCCATTTAAATACCTGTTTGTGTTAGTCGGCTTTCTATACAATCTGTGACCTGGAGTGTGATCAGATCATCTGTGGCAATTAAATACCTGTTTGTGTTAGTTGGCTTTCTATACACTCTGTGACCTGGAGTGTGATCAGATCATCTGTGGCATTTAAATACCTGTTTGTGTTAGTCGGCTTTCTATACACTCTGTGACCCAGAGTGTGATCATATTATCTGTATACCGACCCATCTTGGCACGGGAGTTCGACCTCACTCTCAACCTCCATGGTAAATTTGGTTTTGGGGCGATTTCCATTTAAGAAATTGTGGAGCGCATGAGGTTTTACTTCGCTGTGTGACCATACAACAGATGTATCGTCCACTTAGCCGAGCCAACAAGAAGGCTTCAAAGGAGCACTACTTAAAGCCTCTTGCTCAAAATGTTCCATAAAAATGTTAGCTGCAAATGGCGAAATGGGTGAGCCCATAGCGAGGCCGTCAGCTTGTTCATAGAATTCACCATTATATTTAAAATAGCTCAAACGAAGATATAATTCAATTATGCCACAGACATCTGGAGCAACTTTCTCCCTTATGACCTCCATTGTATCTGATACTGGGACGTTACTAAATAAGGATGCCACATCGAAGCTAACAATAATGTCACCTGCAGATATCTTCAGCCTGCGTATAACGTCTAAAAATGTTTAGAATCTTTGACAAAATTATTTGCTTTATCAACAAGATGTCTCGGTCTATCAGATAAATGGCGGGCTATAAAACAAGTCGGCGAGTCAATCCCACTGAGGGTAGGTCTCAAAGGAGCCGCTTCTTTATGTATCTTGGGCAGTCCATACTTCCTAGGTGAGATAGGTATTCGATGTGTTAGATTCTTTGTAATAGAGCTGTCCAGTGTGGAGTCTGATATCGGTTTTTCGTTTTCCGAATGACTCTGTTCGTTGGCTCGCTTTTCACATTGCGATACACAGGATCAGCTATCAGTTGTTCCATCTTCCTGTGATAATCCACAGCGTCCAAAACAACGGTAGCATTCCCCTTATCCGATTTCGTCACAACGATGCTACTGTTTCTCCTGAGATCATTAAGAGATTTCCTTTCCAGCGCCGATATGTTGATTTTTGGAGGTTTCGATGTCCGTAGAACTCTCGACACATCTTGTGTTACTTCTTCGGCCTTCATCTTCGGAAGGCGAAACAAGGATGCTTCGACGGCACAACAGTCTAGAGCGTTACTTACAACTCACTTCTTGAAAGGTTTAACAATAGTGTCTTCTCTCACTCTGTACCATTACTGTTCTATCGGCTGACACACCTGTTTGGTTGTAAGTCGTTTTAAAGATACGTTTGGTGTGAATTCATGTTGGGTTTCAACCACCATTCATTTGTTCCATTCGTCTCTCATATACAGTTTAAATGGTTTATTTATCGAGATACAAGAGGTTGCAATTGTGAAGTAAGACCTCCTGGAGTAATACCAAGTTCTATATTTCCTTATCTCAGCTTCTCTTTCATAGAGTTTTTCTAATGACTGCTAAAGTGATCAAACAGAAGAAGACAAATCTTCTTCAATAAAGCGCATTTCCTTCTCTACCACACTCCGTTAATTCATAATTCCATACCAGCCTCGTCCATTCAGCCACCATCATGTACGCGAACAACAATACCTGGCGGTATTTCAGAAGGTTTTGGCATTGTTTTGCGCTTGAAAATGATCATTGGATTAAGTTTAGTACCGTCAGTACAACATAGTGAAGCGCATATTTTCATGTGTATTTGTTTTTATAGTTGCAGTTTTAGCAACGGTTCAGTTGCTCCGCACATCGATTGTCAGATGAGTTTTGCCCATATTCGTTATTTGGCTTAGTTGAGTACTGGTTTTCCTTCTATGTTGAGTAATAAAGCGATGGAAAGGTTGTACTTTCTCTTCATACTCTTGTGGCATTTTCTAAGATATTTTAGTTTTCGTCCGCATGCTAGGTCCATGACCCTTGATAAAGCTGTAGCACCAACCAACTCAACCCTTAAGGTCTGTTAAGTTCCACTATAGCGCTAGCTTACGAACGTGTATTTGAATCATTTTTGTATTAATTCCAATGCGATAGAGACAGAGTCCTTGAATCTATTTCAATACGTCATCTTATAGTTTTGGCCATTTTGCATTCATTCCTCTATTTGCACATTTAGTCTTCCTCTTTTTTCTCAGTTCTTTACTAGCCCGAGAATCGTGAATGGTTTTTCTGTTGGTGGAGTGCGGAAATTCCACTCGGCTGCTCTATTTCCATGTTCTTCTGCATACGCTGTAAATTTTCAGTTATAGCCCTCATCATATGAATACCTTTTATTTTTGTCCATTACGAAACCGGCAACTAACAAAAATGTTCTACTGTTACCGAAACACAAGTGATTTCAGTTCACGTTTTCAAAGAAAAATGTGCGTCTTATAGTTTGTAAAATACGGTATTTCCTTTCACTCCGAATTCCTACCCCACCGTTTACATAAATAAATGTATTAAATGTATGCTAATTAACACGTACACAAAAAATATTTTAATGGAAAATTTAAATCTTCTGAGTTATAATTACATATTGCACACAAAAATTCAGTTCTCATTTTAAATTCTTAATTACTGAATTTCTGTAAAAGACTGTTGAAATTAAAAATAATTACAAGTAATGTGTTTTTCATTTCTCTGTATTTTAAGCTTCACAGGAACGCTTGTAAGACGTGCGGCTTTGTTTAAAAGTTCATCAAAGTCAGGAATCGAACTGAGGCCGCTCATTTTGGCAGGTGACCATCGAACCAAAAGGCCACACTGTCTGTCGATAAATCTACCTTTCACGATGGTATTAAAGGCAGTCGGAAAATCTCAAAATTTTCATGGTTGCATTGAAGTGCTTTCGTTGATTGATATTCGACTTCTGAATATCAGGTAGCACAAATATAAAAAATTACAAAATCAGGATTGCCCTGTGGGCTCCTTGTGAGATGTACTTGCAGTCATTGTCAGCAATAATTCCTGCCGAATTTCAGTCAGATATTTGAAAGGAGTGTCACTCGCCTCCAGTCCTTGTCAGTTATGATATTTCATGAGCACTCTTCAAAAGCCGTGTTACACACCAGCGAGTGCTGCATAATTCATCATAGATGCGTTGACACGCCACTTTTACTCACCAACAACAGATCGGGTTGTTTCAGTCACGGTGTGGCCGCCATGTACGTCCTTGCTGCCCTTCCGCCGCGTTTCCACATCGACTCACATTTGATGCTGATTCCACACAACTGAAGACCACTAAACACACACGCACAACTTCACTGCCATGGCCTAAGTCAGCAATGGAAAGTCAAATGACCGTCCCTGCTAGCAATTCTACATGATCCACAGCTTTCCATTGTTACGACAGTATATTTTTAATTGGACCATCTAACAATACCACCACTTGCAAAGCAGGTTAGAAATCAGGTTAATAATGTTCCTCACGCAGCATATGTTCACTTTATCGGGCAACAACAAAGTTATTGACTGTGGATGGTATCGTCAGAATGGAAATAATGAAGTCACTGTAAAAAAGTCATTAATTTCGGCACTTATCTTGAATGGATTCCCACGTAGATTTCGTCGAAGTTGTTATGGCTCATCTTGTTGATTCTAGGGTGATTTCACTTTGACTGCTAGAAGGTCCAGATCTGTATTTTAGCAATATTTGAAGACCTAACAAATGCGTTTTTCAGGAAATTCTTAATGTTCAAACAATCCCATATCAGAACAATGGTATGGTAGAAATAAATTTTGACTTGGTGTTCACGAGTCACATTTTTATTAAACTTTTTGTAAATTCACATATACTTCATCTTAATTGTCACATCATCAAGAAAACAGTTTTGTATCAATCTTTGTATATTTAATTTCCACTTTAACCAAACACAAGACTTGACTGTTCTTTTACAAAGCGAAATAACAACTTAACTTCTGCAAAGTGAAACAAAGACTGCTCTGTGCGCATTCGCGCCAAAACGGTTACAAGTAAATCACAAACGATGACAGTCTCACAGAATTGAATACACCATATCACTGTAATATATCAATACATCGGAGTACTTATTCATTTATACAACCAAATGTGAATATTGTCACAAAAATATGTCAGTTACTTCACAGAAAAGTAGTAAGACATTACTGGTATCGAGAACTGGGGTTGGAGTGCCGTATTGGTCACGTGAATAAAGTACCATTACAACCACTACCAGTTTGTCTAGAGAGCCACTCCATTCAACCTAGCGAGAGTTGCGTCCTTTATACAACCTACCGGCTGTCTCAATAAAATGCTCATAAGCATATGCTCGTTAGTATAAAATAATTCTCTCCTCTTACATCTTGGAACGTTTACTCTCCATATTTTGAGAGTTAGCTGCCTGAGACATACTGGGTCTAAACTCTAATGTGTGGCAATGGAATTCTTTGTGTTTATTTGATACAGCTCTCCCTGCTGCTCTGTCCTGTACAAGTATCTTCGTCTCCGAATACCTACTGCGAGCTACATGCTCCTGAATCCGCTTACTTTATTCATCCATTGTTCTCCCTCTACCGTTACCCACGCCCCCGCCCCCTTCACTCCAGTGCTGTATTGGTGGTCCCTTGATGTCTCGGAATGTGTCCTATCAACCGATCCCTCCTAATCAGATCGTGCCATATTTTTCTTCTCGCTCCAATTCCATTCAGTACCTCCCAGCTAGTTACGCGATCTACGCATTCTCGCATCCGTCGGCCGTCGTAATTTAATATACTATTTGTGGATTGTTGCCGACTTACGTGGTGGGCCTTAATCAAAATGTTTCATGCAATTTTGATTCACAATTAAATGCTTTCGTGAAGTTCTCCTTTTTAACAATTATTTGTTACGTTAATGAATGTTAGACTCGCTGAATCTTAAAACATGAGCATATAAGTTGAACAATGGAATAAACTTTTCATATTAATTTCCTCGGCTAGTCAGTTCACTTTAAAGCAAAAAAAATCTTTAGTTATTAATTACAATTGCTGCCCACACACGGGCGAGAGTATTTCTTCTTACCTCCGTTAACCATTGAATTGTAGTCGGAGTCCTGGCTCTAGCTCTCGGCTGTGGTACTGAAAATAAGAATCTTCAAGCTACGTATTTTCTGCAGCGTCGGGCGGCTGTGGAGAAGAACGTATATTATGTTAATAGCGGGTGAGTTTTTCGCTTCCGCTAAATTTTTTATAAGTTAATATCGCCACGTAATGGCGTCGTTGGTTGCATCGGCCGCTGCGATTGTTGAACTGTAAATTACTCGAATGCAGGTTAATTCAAGGAAGGTGGACATGAAATTGCGATCATCTCTTACAAATTAAAAGTGCACAATAATATTAAATCAATATATTATTTGCTTAGTTAGTACAAATATGCTTACATTTGATAGCACTCGCAAGATGTCCGTCTACACGCAACCAAGACAAGAGAAGAAATAAAAACGACTAAAAAATTAACAAAAGAGCGTATCTTGTCGTCTCTTTAGATCATTTTGTTATATTTCTTTGCCCTCGAAACTTACACAGAGAAATTATTATTTTACGGGTACAAGAGAAAAATGTATATTATTCAGTTTTTAAATGTCTCTTCTTTATATATACTGTTTTTTAAGTCTTTTCGTATTATTTCACTGGGGACGCTATAGCATCTCATCATCTGCATTCTTTTGTAGCACCACGTGTCAAAAGCCTGTATTCTCTTCTCGTCTAAACTGTTCATCGTCGACGCTTCACTTCCATTCTTGGCTACAGTCCAGACAAATGCTTTCAGAACAGATTTGCTAATACTTAAGTCTATATTCGATGTTCAGAAACGCTCTTCTTACCATTACCATTCTACATTTTATATAGTCTCTACTTCGACCATCATTAGTATCAGTATTCCAGACAACATTGTAAACAGTTTTCTCTATGTCTAGAAATGCCATGTGTGTAGGTTTGCCTTTCCTTAACCTACTCCTAAGAGAAGTCAGTAGAGTCAGTATTGTATCCCGTGATCCTATGTTTTTCCGGACTCTAAACTGATCTTCACCGAGGTAGGCTTCTACCAGTTTCTTCATTCTTCTGCAAAGAATTCGTGCCATTTTGCAACCATGACATAGTAAACTGGTGGTTTGGTAATATCCACACCTGTCAGCACCGAATTTCTTTGGAACTGGCATCATTACATTCTTCTATAAGTCTGAGGGTATCTCGCCTGTCTCCTACATCTTGTATACAAGATGGAGTAGTTCTGTCACGAATGGCTCTCCCACGGCTATTAGTAGTTCTGACTGAACTTCGTTTCTTCCATGGGTCTTCTTTGGACTTAGGTCTTTCAGTGCTCTGTCAAATTGTTCTAGCAGTATTATATGAGTGGCTTATTTCAATACTGGTATAAGTCCATTTTTGTTCATTCTGAGATACAGAGTCCTAAAGTTAAATAGCGTTGAAAAATCTGCAGTTGGAATACCAGAGATATTCAAGTATATATACTTGTATATATACCGGAAATATTCAAGTATATATACTCGTATATTTCTGGTATCTCAACTGCAGATTTTCAGCGCTAATTTAATTTTAGGACTCTGTATCTCAGAATGAACAAAAATGGACTTGTACCATTATTGAAATAAGCCTTCATATCTCCTATCTCAGCATCTACGCCCTCTTCCCGTCCTATAATATTGTATATTGCATATTAACATAGAAATTGCAAAAACACAGCAACATAGTATTTTAGTCTTATGCACCCACATTTTCGCCTCATACAATTGCTCTGGAACTGAATAAGATGAATAAACTGCAATAACTAGTGTCACAGTCAGTTATTTCTCGAGGTGCCAGCTTCGTGGAAAAAGAGACCAGCTATCATGTTATGCAAACTAAATTGTTTCAAAGTTCTCTCTCCCTCTGTCTCCCAGTGAATTACCTTACAAATGTGTTGTTGTTAATAACACTATTTACAAACATATAGATAAAGTGTAAGGTTAATAAATTGAACATACAAAAGTTCACATGTATTAAGTTGTTGTATTAATCCCAGAGTGTCACAATGTTAGATCGATAAGAGTAATAGCTGCTAGTGCTACCTATAAATGGCCAGTGATTTTAGTATACACGGTACGTGAACCAGAGTTCCCGCAGGTATACAGGCATTTTTATTAGCGTTTCAGTCCCTCGCACATGAGTCCACTTGTGGATTCATACATGACTTGCTGCATCAGCCACATATAATGTTGGTATCTATACATTCTTACGGAAGGGATGTAATTCAGTCATAAGGTGCAGGTGTCAGAACGTTATTTTTCTATTACCGGACTCATGCGGTAAAGCGAACCATCATCAGATCGTACAGTTGTTCGCAGTACTTCATAGCATTGTGGTCACTGGGTAGATGTGACAAGACAGAAAACAGTACAGGCAAACACTAAATGTGGCGAGAGACACTCCAAGGGCAAAAAATAGAGAGCGGCGAACCACAAGGCAACTATCCGACTGCGACGGAAATCGGTATATGTGATAAACATCTGCAGACAAACAAATGGTTATAGTTTCAGAAAAACGCGATGATTTATTCAAGAGAAAGAGTTCCACAAACTGAGCAAATAAGCAACACTTAGGTCTACGTTTGAGAGAGTCAGCAACGCGTTGGTTCGCCTCTGGCCTTTATGCGAGCAGTTATTCGCCTTGGTATTGTTAGAGTTGTTGGAGCGTCCACTGGGGGATATCGTACCAGATTCAGTCCAATTGGCGCCTTAGATCGTCAAAGTCCCGGCCTGGTTGAAGGGCCCTGCCCCTAATGCTTCGAACGATCTCAGTTGGAGCGGGATTCGACAGGTTACTCGCCATGGTAGGGCTTTACAAGCACGTACGCAAGAAGTAGAAACTACCCCTGTGCGGGCGGCCATCATCCACAGTCAGGTTGCTACCCCAATGCTGTCCTGGGCGCTCCAGACAGGTCTACGGCCTGGAATCACATAGACTGGAGTAGAATTGCCTTCAGTGATGAGTAATACTTCTGAGCCCGGACGACCAGAGAAGACGTGTCTGGTGACAGTGGGTTACCATCCCTACTGTCGTCCGTCAAATGCCTGACATCCAGGAGTGACGGTCTGGGGAGTCATTGTATTTCACAGCAGAACCCCTTTGGTAGTTATCGACGGAACCCTTGTAGCACAGTACTACGTCGGCGACATTCTAAGCACATTTATATTGCCCTTCACGCAAGTCATTGTGGACTTAGATTTCAGGAAGGTATTGCCTGCCGGCAAACTGCAAGAATTTCTAGTACTTGTATTCGTGCTTGTCAGAGATTAGCTTGGCCATCGAGGTCGCCGGATGTTTCCCCAATTGAGAACGTTTTGAGCATTATGGGCACGGCACCAGATCCTTATTTTGAAGATCTAAGATGCCAGTTGGACATAATATGGGACAATATTCCTCAGAACGACATCCAACAATTCCATCAATCAATAACTGCTTGTGTGGACCAACGCATTACTGGATTGCTCAATTTGTGAAGTTCTTACTCTTGAATAAATCATCCAATTTTTCTGAGATCATGATCATTTATATACGTGTACATGTACATCACATCTACCGATTTCCGTCCTGTTGGTGTTCAGGTAATCAGGTAATAGGGTAATTTATTCATCGTGCGTCGGCTTCTTATTGTCTTAGAGTGTATTTTCAGTTCCTTTATGTTATAAAACCGTACGGGTGCCATGGTGTCATTACAAACTTACTTGACTGTGTATGATTATTCCTGATGCAGAAATCGCACTTTCCATTCACTAGTTACGTTACTTACACATCAGTACGCATACTTTTCAACAAGTAAAAATTCCCGGTTGGTTTACAGAATAAAAACAAACCAAACAGTGTGACTTAAGGTAATGTTCAAAGATTTTTGTGTATCAGCAGTGATTTTCTTCGAACTCACTCGTATTTTCGAAAGTTACACATCGATCTTAAATGACCGTGAATTAAGTAACATCTATTAAACCAAAATTAAGATACGTTATTTACAAATTCGGCAAGTCAGTCTTTAGAAGGGCATTTAGGCTCTGTGTCTTAGTATTGAAATTAAAGTTAGTAGGCTGAATACGTATTGATTACGGAGTAGACTAGAGTTTAGCGAATGAACATGTTAAGCTATGTGGCTACGTGGATCTATTGGAGAGACTCTTTTTTTGGATAGGGGGAGGGGGGGGGGTGACCGTGTGAGAAAAAGAGAAATGAGGAGTTTTCGGATAATTGAGAAGGTGTGGGCGCAAGGATGCTACGGCGTGGTTATTTGTTCTTCCTACGGAAAATGTATGCTCATCTTGCGGTGATTTCTTCTCCTGCTGTCCAGTCAATACGGCTGCCCTGTTAGAAAGTAAATAATGTCTATATACTGGTGAAGATGTAGTAGGACTACATGTATATACTCGTTGCATTAAAAGTTTCAGTTTCAGGTTTTTGCAAGCTATTGAGTCAAAGGAAAGTTTTCTAACTAATTTAGAAAATCGAGAAATTTCAAGATAAGTCCCTCGCGCAGCATCTGAATTATCGTAAATTTACAGTCTCTCACTCGCAAGCAATAGCAGTCACTCTTACTTAGAGTTATGGTATGTAACCAAACTGGAAGTTTACAAAACGGATTATCTGTGACGGAATGCTCGCTCTGATGTTACACAAATTGATCACTTCGAATGTTCAGTTCGTGTTCACAACTTGAATAACACACCATGCGCATTTGGGTTAATTCAAAAGTCACAAGTTACATAGAAGAGCCGGAATTTCGCGCTTTAGTCATTCTCACTTGTTCGCGTTCACATTGCGGCACCCCATGGTCAAATTTAAATCAATAAACCATAATTCTATACAATTATTACACAAACGTGTGTTGGAAAATGATGAAGGCTGAGTTCCGACTTCCACTTCGACTGCTCCAATTGATTTTTCTAGCCTACCAAATGCGTGTGAACGTATTGCCGTCTCATTGCCTGAGAAGCATCGTAGCCAATCCGATACAAGAACTAAATCGCGCTATCATGCGTCTTTTACAGTGAACCAGTCACAATTTGGTAGCTGTATTGGGTATTTTATTAAATGAACAAATTTAGAAAATCGACAGATGTCAAGATAAGTTCCTCTCCAAGCAAATGACTTTATAAATTTCCTATGAGCGCATGATTCACTCTTTCTGCACACACACAATTTCCACAGCAACATTTACTCATTAATAGACGTAACAACTTTCATTTATTATATTTATTTGCATTCACACTAAGAACGATATGTCCGCAGCTCGTGGTCTACTGACTTGCGTTGCTGCCTCTGGATCACGGGGTCCCTAGTTCGATTCCCGACTGGGTTGGGGATTTTCTCAGCCCGGGAACTGAGTGTATGTGTTGTCCTCATCACTTCATCATCATTCATGAAAGTGCCGAGACTGGACTGAGTAAAGATTGGGAATTTGTACGGTCGCTGATAACTGCGCAGTTGCGCGCCCCACAAACCAAACATGATTATCATCATCGTCATAAGAACTATATATTAAAGTTCCTTGCTGTTCTCATTTCTAATACTTCTCATTATTTCTGTATTTCTTCATTTTTACTCTCAAGACACATTCCTTACTCATTAGACTATTAATTCCATTCAACAGGTTCTGTAACTCTTCTTCAGTTTCACCGAGGGTAGAAGTGTCATCAATGAATCTTGTCGTTGATGTCCTTTCACCCTGAATTTTGATCCCACTCTGTTTCTGTCATTGCTTCTTTATAAGTGGACTGAACAGTATGGGCTAAAGACTATGTCCCTGTGTTACGTCTTTTTTGTAACCCGAGCACTCGCTACGTAGTTTTCCAGGCTTTTTGTTCCCTCTTGGTTCTTGTACGTATTGTGTATTACCCGTCATACACCGTAGCTCAAATCCAATTTTCTCAGAATATCGAAACATCTAGCACCATTTCATATTGTTGAACACTTTTCCTAGATCGACAAATCCTGTGAGCGTATTTTGATCTATCTTTAGTAAGCTGACTGTGTAATACTTTTCGCACCCACCCTTTCTTGCTGTCTTCAGAGCTGTGTCGATGATTTTTTTCTGAAACTGTGATGGATGGTCGTGAGTCTTATAGATTTTACACATTAACTTCAGTAGTTACTTGACGGCTATTTTCCCGATGATTTCAGCCATTCCAGTGGAATCTTGTGTGTCCGACTGATTTTATTTGATCTTGTTTTACGGAGCTCTTTTGAATTCTGACCCTAATACTGGATCCCCTTACCGACTCCAATTTCTTCTTCTATTATGTCCTCAGACAAGTCCTCATAGAGATCTTCTATGTACACTCTCCACCTACCCACTCTTTCCTCTGCGTTTTACAGTGGGATTCCCCCTGAACGACCTTTGCTTTCTTTGTCACATAACGTTGTTCTGACTTTTGTATATGTTGACACAGTCCTTGCGACGAACATTTTTCTTTTTTTTTATTGCTTCACATTTTTCATGCAAATATTTCGCATTGGCTGCTCGATACTTGCTAATTATTTCTTTTCTGTATGACTTCTTATCTTCACCTTCATTTCTGTATGACTTCTTATCCTCACCTTCAGCTGAAGTATTTATTCAGTTACCACAAGTTTCATCTTAGGTACTTTCCTTGTACCTATGTCTAATAACACAAGCCAATGATGGAAAAACTTTTTTGCTAAAAATACCTAATTTTTATGTGTTTAGGGTGGGAAATCCAAATATGATACTTAAAGAACTGTATCAGCCACCGTTTCTTCACATTTTACAGTTATGTTGTTGTTGCGGCCTTCAGTCCTGAGACTGGTTTGATGCAGCTCTCCATGCTACTCTATCCTGTGCAAGCTTCTTCATCTCCCAATACGTACTGCAGCCTACATCCTTCTGAATCTGTTTAGTGTATTCATCTCTTGATCTCCCTCTACGATTTTTACCCTCCACGCTGCCCTCCAATACTAAATTTGTGATCCCTTGATGCCTCAGAACATGTCCTACCAACCGATCCCTTATTCTTGTCAAGTTGTGCCACAAACTCCTCTTCCCCCCAATCCAATTCAATACTTCCTCATTAGTTACGTGAACTAACCATCTGATCTTCAGCATTCTTCTGTAGCACCACATTTCGAAAACTTCTATTCTCTTCTTGTCTAAACAATTTATCGTCCATGTTTCACTTCCATACATGGCTATACTCCATACAAATACTTTCAGAAACGACTTCCTGATACTTAAATCTATACTCGATGTTAACAAATTTCTCTTCTTCAGAAACACTTTCCTTGCCATTGCCAGTCTACATTTTATATCCTCTCTACTTCGACCATCATCAGTTATTTTGCTCCCCAAATAGCAAAACTCCTTTGCTACATTAAGTGTCCCATTTCCTAATCTAATTCCCTCAGCATCGCCCGACTTAATTCGACTGCATTCCATTATCATCGTTTTGATCTTGTTTATGTTCATCTTATATCCTCCCTTCAAGACACTGTCCATTCCGTTCAACTGCTCTTCCAAGTCCTTTTCTGTCTCTGACAGAATTACAATGTCATCGGCGAACCTCAAAGTTTTTATTTCTTCTCCATGGATTTTAATACCTACTCCGAATTTTTCTTTTGTTTCCTTTACTGCTTGCTCAATATAAAGATTGAATAACATCGGGGAGAAGCTAAAACCCTGTCTCACTCCCTTCTCAACCACTGGTTCCCATTCATACCCCTCGACTCTTATAACTGCCATCTGGTTTCTGTACAAATTGTAAATAGCCTTTCGATCCCTGTATTTTACCCCTGCCACCTTCAGAATTTGAACGAGTGTATTCCAGTCAACATTGTCAAAAGCTTTCTCCAAGTCTACAAATGCTAGAAACGTAGGTTTGCCTTTTCTTAATCTAGCTTCTAAGATAAGTCGTAGGGTCAGTATTGCCTCACGTGTTCCCATATTTTTACGGAATCCAAACTGATCTTCCCCGAGGTCGGCTTCTACCAGTTTTTCCATTCGTCCGTACAGAATTCGCGTTAGTGCTTTGCAGCCGTGACTTATTAAACTGATAGTTCGGTAATTTTCACATCTGTCAACGCCTGCTTTCTTTGGGATTGGAATTATTATTTCACCTGTCTCATACATTTTGCACACCAGATGGTAGAGTTTTGTCAGGACTGGCTCTCCCAAGGCTGTCAGTAGTTCTAATGAAACGTTGTCCACTCCCGAGGCCTTGTTTCGACTCAGGTCTTTCAGTGCTCTATCAAATTCTTCACGCAGTATCATCTCCCATTTCATCTTCATCTGCATCCTGTGTCATTTCCATAATATTGTCCTCAAGAACATCGCCCTTGTATAGTCCCTCCATATACTCCATCCACCTTTCTGCTTTCCCTTCTTTGCTTAGAACTGGGTTTCCATCTGAGCCCTTGATATTTATACAAGTGGTTCTCTTTTCTCCAAAGGTCTCTTTAATTTTCCTGTAGGCAGTATCTATCTTACCCCTCGTGAGATAAGCCTCTACATCCTTACAATTGTCCTCTAGCCATGCCTGTTTAGCCATTTTGCACTTCCTGTCGATCTCATTTTTGAGACGTTTGTATTCCCTTTTGCCTGCTTCATTTACTGCATTTTTATATTTTCTCCTTTCATCAATTAAATTCAGTATTTCTTCTGTCACCCAAGGATTTCTACTAGCCCTCGTCTTCTTACCTACTTGATCCTCTGCTGCCTTCACCACTTCATCCCTCAAAGCTACACATTCTTCTTCTACTGTATTTCTTTTCCCCATTCTTGTCAATTGTTCCTTTATGCTCTTCCTGAAACTCTCTACAACCTGAGGTTCTTTGAGTTTATCCAGGTCCCATCTCCTCAAATTCCCACCTTTTTGGAGTTTCTTCAGTTTTAATCTACAGTTAATAACCAATAGATTGCGGTCAGAGTCCACATCTGCCCCTGGAAATGTCTTACAATTTAAAACCTGGTTCCTAAATCTCTGTCTTACCATTATATAAACTATCTGAAACCTGGCAGTATCTCCAGGCTTCTTCCATGTAGACAACCTCATTTTATGATTCTTGAACCAAGTGTTAGCTGTGATTGAGTTGTGCTCTGTGCAAAATTCTACCAGGCGGCTTCCTCTTTCATTTCTTACCACCAATCCATATTCACCTACTACGTTTCCTTCTCTTCCTTTTCCTACTATCGAATTCCAGTCACCCATGACTATTAAATTTTCGTCTCCCTTCACTATCTGAATAATTTCTTTTATCTCATCATACATTTCTTCAATTTCTTCATCATCTGCAGAGCTAGTTGGCATATAAACTTGTACTACTGTAGTAGGCGTGGGTTCCGTTTCTATCTTGGCCACAATAATGCGTTCACTATGCTATTTGTAGTAGCTTACCCGCACTCCTATTTTTTATTAATTATTAAACCTACCCCTGCATTACCCCTATTTCATTTTGTTTTTATAACCCTGTATTCACCTGACCAAAACTCTTGTTCCTCCTGCCACCAAACTTCGCTGATTCCCACTATATCTAACTTAAACCTATCCATTTCCCTATTTAAATTTTCTAATCTACCTGCCCGATTAAGGGATCTGACATTCCATGCTCCGATCCGTAGAACGCCAGTTTTCTTCCTCCTGATAACGACGTCCTCCTGAATAGTCCCCGCCCGGAGATCCGAATGTGGGACTATTTTACCTCCGGAATATTTTACCCAAGAGGAAGCCATCATCATGTATCCATACAGTAAAGCTGCATGCCCTCAGGAAATATTACGGCCGTAGTTTCCCTTGCTTTCAGCCGTTCGCAGTACCAGCACAGCAAGGCCGTTTTGGTTAATGTTACAAGGCCAGATCAGTCAATCATCCAGACTGTTGCCTCTACAACTACTGAAAAGGCTGCTCCCCCTCTTCAGGAACCATACGTTTGGATGGCCTCTCAGCAGATACCCCTCCGTTGTGGTTGCACCTACGGTACGGCCTTCTGAATCGTTGAGGCACGCAAGCCTCCCCTCCAACGGCAAGGTCTATGGTTCATTGGGGGGAGGGGGTTAAATTTATTAAATTAAGTGATTTTTTAAGGAATTTAACAGCTTTTATTCAGTTAAAATAATTTAAAAAGGAGGTGGAATGAATGTAAATGACGTTGGTAGCACTGCTGAAAAACATGTCCTGGCAAAAAAAAAGAAAAAATTCGATTCTATTTTTGTGTTAACAGATGGTGTTGTGTTGGCTGTCAACCCAACCTCACTTTCCCGTTTCCTGTACATGTGCTCGGTACAACGTCTAATCGTGGTTGTAAGACTTCTGCTGACAGTTTTTGTTACATGTGTGGTGAATGTATGATTGAAAACACCAAAGAAACGTTACAGACGTTGTGAAGAAGGTTTATCTCCCATACTTTTGATCTAAACGTAGTGGTAAAGATAAATCTTGGGCGCTGCATGTGTGTGTTGAAGATCTGAGAAAATGGTCCAAAAGGCAGAAAAAAGTGTTTAGATCTGCTGTTCCTTTGATATGGAGGGAGCCAAGAAATAATTCTGATGATTGCTACTTTTGCAGTGTTAATATTACTGGTCATAATTCGAAAAATAAGAACGTAATAAGCTACCCTAACCTACCGTCCGCCATACGACCAGTAGGGCATGGTGTAGATTTGTCGGTTCCTGAGCGACGAGCTAATTTAAATTCTATTCCAACAGAAGTATTTTCTGATGAACAATCTGATTTAGATGTACCGGATGATGATGAATTCAATTGTAATACAGAAAGTCTACAGCCCAAATTGTATACTCAGACCGAGCTTAACGATTTGGTTAGGGATCTGGACTTAACGAAAGAAAAAGCTGAATTGTTTGGCTTTAAATTAAAAGAAAAGAACTTATCGGCCGTTGGGACCAGCAATTTTCCAAGTTATTTTCAAGAAGGTTATTTAGTGTACTGCTCAGACATTCCCGGTCTGATGAATGAGTTTGGTACTGAATACAAGAAAGAAGACTGGAGGCTGTTTATTGATTCATCCAAAACTAGTTTAAAGGCTGTTTTATTACACAATTGTAACATGTATGCATCTATACCTTTTGCACATTCTGTACAAGTGAAAGAAAGCTATGAAAACCTAGTAATAGTGCTATACAAAATAGGCTATTCTGCTCATGGTTGGATGATATGTGGCGATCTAAAAGTAAAATGCATGCTCCTTGGTCAGCAAGGTGGCTTTACCAAATTGCCATGTTTCTTGTGTGAATGGGACAGTAGGGCTATGGATCAACACTGGTGCAGAAAGAACTGGCCTGTGAGGGAGTCTTTAAAACCTGGTCAGAAGAACATTCTACGCGAAAACATTGTAGATCCAAACAACGTACTCCTACCACATCTACATATAAAGTTAGGCCTAATGAAACACTTTGTAAGGGCTTTGCCTAAAGATGGACCACGTTTTATGTATCTCTGGTAAAAGGTACCACACCTTGCAGAAGCTAAACTAAAAGTAGGCGTCTTTGTCAGACCTGACATCGGAAAATTGATGTTTGGTTTGATGTTAAATGAGAAAGAAGCATGGGTGTCGTTCAAGCAAGTTGTTACCAAGTTCTTAGGACATGAAAAAGACCCAGAATATTTTTCTATTATAGCTACAATGGTAAAGAAATTTAAAACTTTCGGATGTTTAAAGAGCCTGAAAGTTCACTTTTTGAACAGTCACCTCGATTACTTCCCGGAGAATGTGGGAGATGATAATAAGGAGCAGGGAGAGCGTTTTCACAGGGGCGTTGAGGTGATGGAAAAACGCTACCAAGGCCGCTGGAACACCAACGTGACGGGGGACAACTGTTGGTCACTTCACCGAGAATTTCAGCAAGCTACACAAGAAGCTTCAAAGAAGATAGAGAAAGAAACTACAAACCAATTCCAGCTGACAAGTGAAATCCCTATTAACACATATCATTGTTTTAAGTAACTTACTGTAAATCCAGACCACGCTTATGTTGTAACAAAGCGTTTCATTAATTTCCCTGTTTACCGTATAGCATAGAATTTTTATAATATATAATAAAAAGCATATTGCTCGGAAACTATGGGTGATACAAGAAAACTAAGGCTAGATTTGGATTCAGCTCATAAAAATCTACACTCCTGGAAATTGAAATAAGAACACCGTGAATTCATTGTCCCAGGAAGGGGAAACATTATTGACACATTCCTGGGGTCAGATACATCGCATGATCACACTGACAGAACCACAGGCACATAGACACAGGCAACAGAGCATGCACAATGTCGGCACTAGTACAGTGAATATCCACCTTTCGCAGCAATGCAGGCTGCTATTCTCCCATGGAGACGATCGTAGAGATGCTGGATGTAGTCCTGTGGAACGGCTTGCCATGCCATTTCCACCTGGCGCCTCAGTTGGACCAGCGTTCGTGCTGGACGTGCAGACCGCGTGAGACGACGCTTCATCCAGTCCCAAACATGCTCAATGGGGGACAGATCCGGAGATCTTGCTGGCCAGGGTAGTTGACTTACACCTTCTAGAGCACGTTGGGTGGCACGGGATACATGCGGATGTGCATTGTCCTGTTGGAACAGCAAGTTCCCTTGCCGGTCTAGGAATGGTAGAACGATGGGTTCGATGACGGTTTGGATGTACCGTGCACTATTCAGTGTCCCCTCGACGATCACCAGTGGTGTACGGCCAGTGTAGGAGATCGCTCCCCACACCATGATGCCGGGTGTTGGCCCTGTGTGCCTCGGTCGTATGCAGTCCTGATTGTGGCACTCACCTACACGGCGCCAAACACGCATACGACCATCATTGGCACCAAGGCAGAAGCGACTCTCATCGCTGAAGACGACACGTCTCCATTCGTCCCTCCATTCACGCCTGTCGCGACACCACTGGAGGCGGGCTGCACGATGTTGGGGCGTGAGCGGAAGACGGCCTAACGGTGTGCGGGACCGTAGCCCAGCTTCATGGAGACGGTTGCGAATGGTCCTCGCCGATACCCCAGGAGCAACAGTGTCCCTAATTTGCTGGGAAGTGGCGGTGCGGTCCCCTACGGCACTGCGTAGGATCCTACGGTCTTGGCGTGCATCCGTGCGTCGCTGCGGTCCGGTCCCAGGTCGACGGGCACGTGCACCTTCCGCCGACCACTGGCGACAACATCGATGTACTGTGGTGACCTCACGCCCCACGTGTTGAGCGATTCGGCGGTACGTCCACCCGGCCTCCCGCATGTCCACTATACGCCCTCGCTCAAAGTCCGTCAACTGCACATACGGTTCACGTCCACGCTGTCGCGGCATGCTACCAGTGTTACAGACTGCGATGGAGCTCCGTATGCCACGGCAAACTGGCTGACACTGACGGCGGCGGTGCACAAATGCTGCGCAGCTAGCGCCATTCGACGGCCAACACCGCGGTTCCTGGTGTGTCCGCTGTGCCGTGCGTGTGATCATTGCTTGTACAGCCCTCTCGCAGTGTCCGGACCAAGTATGGTGGGTCTGACACACCGGTGTTAATGTGTTCTTTTTTCCATTTCCAGGAGTGTATAAAGATCAGCTATCAAAGTAAGAAAGGTTTTCAAAAAAAATTTTCGTATGTCTGTGTAAATATCTGTATTATCGAGATATTACAGCTTCACTTCCAATGAATGGTATGTCTATAGTGAGAAATATTTTTTCAGTTGTCATCGTGTAAGGAATGTAACCAAGCATTAAGAAGAACAATGGGAGCAAAAACCGGATCTGAACGGAGTACCGCCTACTCCAGTACAAATGAAGACTGCATAATATACAGGGTGTAAATTTTAAGTTCACAAACCAGAACAACTCGAATAATAAGCTTCACACGTAAATGTGTAGAATCCAACATTGATCATTTTCGAGGGGGACATCTGCTGGTGCTAAAATTTGCCCGCCACCCCAGCGCCCTGGAGGTGGGGCGGCAGGCATCTTTAAAATTTCAAATGTGAACCGCCATTTTTTATTGCAGAATCAGATTCTACATAAAAAACATTTGTTTTGATTCTTGGTAGTTGGCGCTGTAATTCAAGAAAATCCATGTTGTCATTTTTACGTGGAAAATGGTTACGGATAAATAAAAAATACTTATTTACTTCGCAAATTTTGATTCTCTAAAACTAAAACCCTCCTTATCTCCCCATAGGGTGCGATTTGAGAGAGAGGAGTTTGAGTTTTACAAATTATGACCCATTTGAGTAATGTTGTTTGGGACTTTGGCAACTACAGATTCGGGACATTATAACAGTGAAATGATAGGAAGTTATAGCAGCAGGTTGGTGTATCTTGTACATCAAATACTAAAAGATATGAAATTACATCCTATCGCGTGAGTGTGATGCAAGGGTTGAGATGTGGGAATCAGAGGAGAAAAGAGTTCATCATTGTATCTGGCTGTTAACATCAACTGCTAAGGTTACTTGGTCCCTTGCTTTACTTCGTGTCAGGTGAGGCCTGGTTTCATTTGTCACATTATGTAAGCTTCCAGAATTGCAGACGACGGCCGCAGGACAACGCAGATGTTCTGCGTGAAGAACCTCTCCACTCAAGGAAGATAGGGTTTGGCGTACGTTGTCCGCCGTGCACATTATTGGCACCTTATTTTTCAATTTAACGTTAAACAGTGCCAGATACTTAGAGATCCCTCACTCTTTCTAAGAGTGATTAACAGTTGCGGAGAAGCTGTATCCAATATTCCAACAAGGTGGAGCAACCGCTCACATTTCCAACCAAAGCGTGGCCCTCACCACCAACGTGTTCCCCGAAGACAGACGTCCAGTAGAAGTCTCTGGTCCCTATGGTCCCCGAACTTAACATTGTGTGAGTCTTATTTACGGGGCACACTAAAAAGCAAAGTGTATGCTGACAATCCTCTCACAACAGTCAGTCTTAAACGGGACGCTACTGGAGAAATCAACAAAATCACACCCGCAGAATTGCAACAAGTTGGTGGTAACGGCGTTACAAGAAGTAAACGGGGTCTGGATCCCCGTGGTCACAGCTTCCAGCATCTCTTATGAAAAGCTACCTATCTGTTTTCTAACGTCATCTGTCATGTCGAGTAAATGCCACTGGTGATCTTTCAGGAGCAAGAATTGAGTTCGTGAGGATCTATACACTACCAAACCTAAAGTGCATTTTTCTTAATTATAATATTTTCGCAGTGTTTATCTACTGTTAGACACCAATAAGACTCCAAGTAGATGCGTTATTTGTATCCATTACAGCTTCTGGGCTTGGCTAGACATGCATAAGTAGAACTGAAACCTGGTAATTAAGGAAGGCAGGATTCGGTTAGACTCCAAGTAGATGCGTTATTTGTGTCCATTACAGCTTCTGGGCTAGGCTAGACATGCATAAGTAGAACTGAAACCGGGTAATTAAGGAAGGCAGGATTCGGTTAGACTCCAAGTAGATGCGTTATTTGTGTCCATTACAGCTCCTGGGCTGGGCTAGACATGATAAGTAGAACTGAAACCTGGTAATTAAGGAAGGTAGGATTCGGTTAGACTCCAAGTAGATACGTTATTTGTGTCCATTACAGCTTCTGGGCTAGGCTAGACATGCATAAGTAGAACTGAAACCTGGTAGTCAAGGAAGGCAGGATTCGGTTAGACTCCAAGTAGATGCGTTATTTGTGTCCATTACAGCTTCTGGGCTAGGCTAGACATGCATAAGTAGAACTGAAACCTGGTAATTAAGGAAGGCAGGATTCGGTTAGACTCCAAGTAGATGCGTTATTTGTGTCCATTACAGCTTCTGGGCTAAGCTAGACATGCATAAGTAGAACTGAAACCTGGTAGTCAAGGAAGGCAGGATTCGGTTAGACTCCAAGTAGATACGTTATTTGTGTCCATTACAGCTTCTGGGCTAGGCTAGACATGCATAAGTAGAACTGAAACCTGGTAATTAAGGAAGGCAGGATTCGGTTAGACTCCAAGTAGATGCGTTATTTGTGTCCATTACAGCTTCTGGGCTAAGCTAGACATGCATAAGTAGAACTGAAACCTGGTAATTAAGGAAGACAGGATTCGGTTAGACTCCAAGTAGATGCGTTATTTGTGTCCATTACAGCTTCTGGGCTAGGCTAGACATGCATAAGTAGAACTGAAACCTGGTAGTCAAGGAAGGCAGGATTCGGTTATGACTGTGGACGGGGCCGTAACCAGTTACTGTTGGTTCCCTTTTGCAATTACACACACTTATTTTAAAACGGTAATTCCAGACTCAGCAATAAACAAAGATATCACATATTATTAATGAAGGAATAAACACCTGTGTAATTAATAGTGCTCTCAGTGCGTTACAATTTACCAAGTGAGCATAAAATACAGACACAGCAAGTACTGTTTTAAAAACAAGCCAATGTGACCCCAATTAGAATTTTGAGGCATGTAACCACAGTCACAGCTAAAGGCCTTTAATGCCAAGAACGGCAATCATTAAAAAAATTAACAAACATATCGTAAAAGAGCAATGCAATGGTAAGGTTAATTTAAAAAGGCAGGCAACTGATTACCAAACGGGTGAGACAAAATGATGGTAAACTTGGTAGCACAACCATTTAAACCTGCTGCAACGCCAAGAATGGCAATTATATAAAAAATTTAGAAATACAATGAAACAGTAAATACAATAATAAAATACAAGGGCCAGTCACAGACAGTGCACCAGGAATCGACCTCTGAGTAGGTCCGGCAAAAAAACACTTTCGCGAGCGATGAGATAGACAGCCAAGAGTTGCATTCACTTCACAATATGGTAACTCAGACTAGTGGCAGTCTAACTACATATCGATAACCTCTTGCTGAGGCTCCCTGACGTCCAATAAACAAATGCAACGATGTAAAAATACGCCTTAGCGGGAACCGGCGGTCAGCCCGCGGAATACTGTGCTTAGAGCGCCCGGATCGAGAAAGGAATCTCTACCACCAGAGTAGAAGAATCGCCAACCAACCTACAGCCAGAAAATGTCAAAACTACACGCCTCACAGGACAGCAACGGCAAGACGAGGAAATGTTCACTGCGGTTACATACACTAATCACCAGGGCAGGTAACTGGGACATTAGCGGCCACGAGGCAAGAAAAATACCGCTCGTCGGACTTAACAAATATAACAAACTGAACGCAATAAATAGTAATTAGAAGTCCAGGAAAGCTAATCAGATCTACCTTCCCCAGGCACTCCACTCACTGCTCTTCGCCTCGGCAACATTACGAGCAGCAACACGAACCGAAGTCACTGGAGAACCTCAAGATCGCACAATGGTGGAGGTTTCTCTACTTGAATCCAAATGCACTCAAAGCTTGCAGGATCCGGTCTACGACGATGTCGTGCACCCTCGCGACCACAGGCCTTTGATCCGGCAGTCCATGGGCGCCACCAGCGGTGGCGGCGCATTCTCGTACTGCGCGAATCTGGCTCCTCCTGAGTCCCAAACCGAACTGCACACTTGCTCGACCAGGAACAACCACGACGTCCCCCCAAAGATAGGGCCACAGGTACCACATATCGATAACCACCGCTGCTGCCACTAGCGGACAGGCAACGCTTGCCAAACCAGGTGGCGCCAGTCAACACGAGAAGAAGACAAACAGCTGCAACCATGCCAACTAAATGATACCTTCTGGCGTCCAACAGAGGAGAGAAACCTGCAAACAGCACCAACTCGAGCCGCAGGACGGCGCAAGAACATAATTTAACATCTCATTCTTTAATGAATATTTATGACAGCTTTCAGTTTCTTGAGATTTAATTCCATTTTTCTTTTCGTTTCATATCTGAGTTTCGCACCCACTGCCTGTATATCGAACGTTTTTTCTGATCTGCTTTCATACATTCTCGTCTTTCTTCCTTCTTTATACAGGTTCTAATTCCATACTAAATTATATTTAAAAAATAGAGAAGCCTTTCATCTTTCTTTGTTAAATTTGCTCATAAACTGGCTAGAAATAGCGTTAGCTTAGCTGTAGTGTGTTGTTGTTTACTATTTAATTCTTAAAGCACCAAGTTTCGATCTACATCATGAAACAAAATTTTATAGATTAATACGGCCTTTAATGTCAACATCTACTATAATTTACATTACCTTGCAACTAGTGTTACATGTATGTATCTGTTACTATAGTATGAGCACTGATTGCGAATAAATAGACGAAAAGCAAAAGTAACGGGAAGTAGCAGAATACAGAACAGCGGAAAATTAACGTCAGCACGGAGGATCACGACGTAGAGGAACTTAATGAATTCTGCTATTTAGGCAGCAGAATAACCAATGACAGACAGAGCAAGGAGAACATAGAAAGCTGACTAACATTAGCAAAATGGGCGTTCCCGGCTAAGAGAAGTATCAAACAAAGGTTTTAATTTAAGGAAGAAATTTCTGCGGATGTGTGTTTGCAGCACATGATTGCATGTAATGAAACATGGACTGCGGGAAAAGCGAAACAAAAGAGAGTCGAAACCTTTGATATGTGGTACTACTGACGAATGTTAAATTTAGCTGAACTGATAAGGTAAGGAGTGAGATGGTTCTCCACAGAATCGTTGTGGCAAGAATTATATGGAAAACTCTGAGGAGGAGAAGCGACAGAAAGATAGCGCACGTATCAAGACATCAGAGACTAACTTTCATCGTACTAGATGGTGCTCTAGAGGCCTAAAAAGAACTAAAAAATAAAAAAATAAGCATTCATGTTGTTCCGTAAGATGTGTGAAGAGTCAGAAATTTCACTACCAAAGAATAGAAGTAGTATGTAGGCACTGTAATTCCGTAGGCGGTATTGAGAATTATTTATGATTAAAATGAAGTGTTAGTGCCTACACAGGCTATAATTTAACGTAATAACATAAGCAGAACTTTTACTTACAAAGCAGCTTTCGAGTTGTCACTTACTTTAAGTTCTACTGTTTATGTATTACTAGTTGACTAACCTTTTGTTGCCCAGGTATTCAGTTTGCCAGTTACCTATTAGGAACGGAAACAAAACAAAAAACTTGACTGTTTCTGTAGAGTAATATAAAAAAATTGATTTTCATTTATTGGTGGAAACATGTTTGGATTTATCAAACAGTCATACAAAGAGATATGAATAATGCACAAATATGTAAGTTTAGTATCAAAATTAAAAAAAAAAAAACGTAGCATGCAACATAGAAATTCTCTGTAACGTTTGAGTACCTCAGAACTTGATTATAATCAATATCTCTAGTTACATGTCGAGGAGCTTCTATTTTGCAATCCTTCTTCACAGAACTACAGACGGCCGTTCTTTTCGCCTACATCAGTTAGCGCACCGCAGTAGAAAGGAGTGAAATGTGCTTCCAGGTGTTAGGAAGTTCTTTAAGCTGACTCTGCTTCAAGGGCGTCTTATAGTAAGCAATAACATGTATTGTGTTCAGAAGATGGTAGTTTAAATGCCGAAACCGGTCATCGATAAATCATTAATTTATGCGGTATAGACTATAAAAGGATTTTTCAAGCCTAATATAGACTCCAGTCAAATTGGGTGTATTTTCTTGAAATAAACCTAAAACGGAATCAAATGCCTACACTAATGAAACAGCTTTATTCATGTTCTGTAGTGATACACACTGGGAACCTCCGTAACTCTCTTGTCGGATAAGGGGGGGAGTAATTGTTGAGCTGAGCAGCCCAGCCAGAGCGAGAGCACCAGCAGCAGCGAGTACTGTTTGTATAAAGCGTTTATTTTGCATTTTGTTTACGACCTTCCACTAAGGAAGGGATTCTATTTGTGTTTATCTGCTCTGCATAGTAACTAACAGTTCTTGATAAAACTTTACGTAGTTTTCGTGTTAGATTTCTTAGTGTTTTCTTGATCGTTTAGAACAGAAAGCGCCCTAAAACCGTCTTTTGTTTGTTTCGCGGCCGTTAGCCACTAGTCACTTGAATCAGCAGTTGTCTTGTGACAGCCAGAGCGAGAGCACCAGCAGCAGCGAGTACTGTTTGTATAAAGCGTTTATTTTGCATTTTGTTTACGACCTTCCACTAAGGAAGGGATTCTATTTGTGTTTATCTGCTCTGCATAGTAACTAACAGTTCTTGATAAAACTTTACGTAGTTTTCGTGTTAGATTTCTTAGTGTTTTCTTGATCGTTTAGAACAGAAAGCGCCCTAAAACCGTCTTTTGTTTGTTTCGCGGCCGTTAGCCACTAGTCACTTGAATCAGCAGTTGTCTTGTGACAGCCAGAGCGAGAGCACCAGCAGCAGCGAGTACTGTTTGTATAAAGCGTTTTTGTACTTATTTGCTGCGCTTAGCTTTTAAATAGTTTTTCTGGGAAAACCTAGCGTAGTTTTCGCGTCTCGTATTTCAGTGAGTGTTTCTTGATTATCAGAGTAGCTCATCAGAAGATTATCTTGGGAATTTGTCACCGTATAGAGTAGGGTAAACATAGTCATGTGTAGGGACTGTGGTTGTTGTGAGCGGACGCAAGGAGAATTGGCCACTCTTCGGGGGCAGGTGGAGGCTTTGTCTGTTAGGCTCATCGAGCTCGAGGCGCAGGCGTCGGCTCGTAGTGGCGTTGGGGCAACTGTGGTGAGACCTATGCCTACTTCGGTGGCCTTGGAATCACATGGAACCCCTGATGTCGCTGCGTCTTCCGGCAGTGAGCATCTTACCGGTCAGCCATCACTCCAGGGTGAATGGCGGACAGTGGTGGGCTCGCGCGTGCCTGGCCGAAAGGCGAAGGTGGGATCCGGCCGCGTGGCAGCTGCCTTACCCCTTTCCAACAGGTACGGGGTGCTTCCTAGTGGTGATGACATCCTTTCCGAGCCACCACAGGATGCCTCGCCTGTTGGGCCAGTGGCCGATTCTCCGGCAAGGTCCCGACAGTCACAGAGGGCGGGCCTATTAGTTATAGGGAGCTCCAACGTTAGGCGGGTTATGGAGCCCCTTAGGAAAATAGCGGGTAGGTCGGGGAAGAATGCTAGTGTGCACTCGGTGTGCTTGCCGGGGGGTCTCGTCCGTAATGTGGAGGAGGCCCTTCCGGCAGCTATTGAACGCACTGGGTGTGACCGGCTGCAGATAGTAGCACATGTCGGAACGAATGACGCCTGCCGCTTGGGTTCTGAGGCCATCCTTGGTTCCTTCCGGCGGCTGGCTGATTTGGTGAAGACAACCAGCATCGCACGCGGAGTGCAAGCTGAGCTTAATATCTGCAGCATAGTGCCCAGAGTCGATCGCGGTCCTCTGG
Source organism: Schistocerca piceifrons (assembly GCF_021461385.2). Classification (NCBI taxonomy): domain Eukaryota; kingdom Metazoa; phylum Arthropoda; class Insecta; order Orthoptera; family Acrididae; genus Schistocerca; species Schistocerca piceifrons. Next base: position 554,370,479 of record NC_060143.1, read on the forward strand.
TTTGGAGCCGTGTGGAGGGTCTAAACCAGAGGCTCAGACGACTCTGCGACTATTATGGTTGCAAATTCATCGACCTCCGTTATTGGGTGGAGAACTGTAGGGCCCCCCTAGACAGGTCAGGCGTGCACTACACACCGGAAGCAGCTACTAGGGTAGCAGAGTACGTGTGGCGTGCACACGGGGGTTTTTTAGGTTAGAGGGACCCCCCCTTGGGCGAAACGATAAAATACCTGACGGCTTACCAGAGAGGACATTATCATCGTTGATAAAGAACGTCCGTCCTCAGAGACCAAAAACAGGAAAAGTTAACGTAATATTGGTAAACTGCAGGAGTATCCAGGGCAAGGTTCCTGAATTAGTATCTCTTATTGAAGGAAATAGTGCGCATATAGTATTAGGAACGGAAAGTTGGTTAAAACCGGAAGTGAACAGTAACGAAATCCTAGACACAGAATGGAATATATACCGCAAGGATAGGATAAACGCCAATGGTGGAGGAGTATTTATAGCAGTAAAGAATTCAATAATATCCAGTGAAGTTATTAGCGAATGCGAATGTGAAATAATCTGGGTTAAGTTAAGTATCAAAGGTGGGTCAGATATGATAGTCGGATGCTTCTATAGACCACCTGCATCAGCAACCGTAGTAGTTGAGCGCCTCAGAGAGAACCTGCAGAACGTCGTGAAGAAGTTTCGTGATCATACTATTGTAATAGGGGGAGACTTCAATCTACCAGGTATAGAATGGGATAGTCACACAATCAGAACTGGAGCCAGGGACAGAGACTCTTGTGACATTATCCTGACTGCATTGTCCGAGAATTACTTCGAGCAGATAGTTAGAGAACCAACTCGTGAAGCTAACGTTTTAGACCTCATAGCAACAAATAGACCGGAACTTTTCGACTCCGTGAATGTAGAAGAGGGTATCAGTGATCATAAGTCAGTGGTTGCATCAATGACTACAAGTGTAATAAGAAATGCCAAAAAAGGAAGGAAAATATATTTGCTTAACAAGAGTGATAGGGCACAAATCGCAGAATATCTGAGTGACCACCATCAAACGTTCATTTCTGAGGAAGAGGATGTGGAACAAAAATGGAAAAAATTCAGAAACATCGTCCAGTACGCCTTAGATAAGTTCGTACCGACTAAGGTCCAAAGCGAGGGGAAAGATCCACCGTGGTATAACAATCATGTACGAAAGGTACTACGGAAACAAAGAAAGCTTCATCATAGGTTTAAGAGTAGTCGAATCATAGCTGATAAGGAAAAGCTGAACGAAGCGAAAAAGAGCGTAAAGAGAGCAATGAGAGAAGCATTCAACGAATTCGAACATAAAACATTGGCAAACAATCTAAACAAGAACCCTAAAAAGTTTTGGTCATATGTAAAATCGGTAAGCGGATCTAAATCCCCTATTCAGTCACTCGTTGACCACGATGGCACCGAAACAGAGGACGACCGAAGAAAGGCAGAAATACTGAATTCAGTGTTCCGAAACTGTTTCACTGCGGAAAATCGTAACACGGTCCCTGACTTCAGCCGTCGCACGAACGCCAAAATGGAAAATATTGAAATAAACGATATCGGAATTGAAAAACAACTGCTATCACTTAGTAGCGGAAAAGCATCCGGACCAGACGAGATACCCTTAAGATTCTACAGTGATTATGCTAAAGAACTTGCCCCCTTTCTATCAGCAATTTATCGTAGATCGCTGGAAGAACGTAAAGTACCTAGCGACTGGAAGAAAGCGCAGGTCGTTCCCATTTTCAAGAAGGGTCATAAATCAGATGCGAATAATTATAGGCCTATTTCGCTTACGTCAATCTGTTGTAGAATAATGGAACATGTTTTGTGTTCTCGATATTATGACGTTCTTAGATAATACAAATCTCCTTCATCATAACCAACATGGATTCCGCAAACAGAGATCATGTGAAACTCAGCTCGCCCTATTTGCCCAAGAAATTCACAGTGCCGTAGACACTGGCGAGCAGATTGATGCCGTATTCCTGGACTTCAGGAAGGCATTTGATACGGTTCCGCACTTACGTTTAGTGAAAAAAATACGAGCTTACGGAATATCGGACCAGGTTTGTGATTGGATTCAGGATTTCCTAGAGGAAAGAACACAACATGTCATTCTTAACGGTTCTAAATCTGCAGATGTAGAGGTAATTTCGGGAGTACCGCAGGGAAGCGTGATAGGACCTTTATTGTTTACAATATACATAAATGACTTAGTTGACAACATCGGTAGCTCCGTGAGGCTATTTGCAGATGACACGGTTGTCTACAAGAAAGTAGCAACATCAGAAGACTCGTACGTACTCCAGGAGGACCTGCAGAGGATTAATGCATGGTGCGACAGCTGGCAGCTTTCCCTAAACGTAGATAAATGTAATATAATGCGCATACATAGGGGCAGAAATCCATTCCAGTACGATTATGCCATAGGTGGTAAATCATTGGAAGCGGTAACGACCGTAAAATACTTAGGAGTTACTATCCGGAGCGATCTGAAGTGGAATGATCACATAAAACAAATAGTGGGAAAAGCAGGCGCCAGGTTGAGATTCATAGGAAGAATTCTAAGAAAATGTGACTCATCGACGAAAGAAGTAGCTTACAAAACGCTTGTTCGTCCGATTCTTGAGTATTGCTCATCAGTATGGGACCCTTACCAGGTTGGATTAATAGAAGAGATAGACATGATCCAGCGAAAAGCGGCGCGATTCGTCATGGGGACATTTAGTCAGCGTTACGGAGATGCTGAACAAGCTCCAGTGGCGGACACTTCAAGAAAGGCGTTACGCAATACGGAGAGGTTTATTATCGAAATTACGAGAGAGCACATTCCGGGAAGAGATGGGCAACATATTACTACCGCCCACATATATCTCGCGTAATGATCACAACGAAAAGATCCGAGAAATTAGAGCAAATACGGAGACTTACAAGCAGTCGTTCTTCCCACGCACAATTCGTGAATGGAACAGGGAAGGGGGGATCAGATAGTGGTACAATAAGTACCCTCCGCCACACACCGTAAGGTGGCTCGCGGAGTATAGATGTAGATGTAGATGTAGATGTACTAAGACGGACACATTATCGTACGTCACAGGAGGGCTCCCTGGTTCATAAAAGAATTTACCTATTAGAAATCAACCCTCTTGTTCTTCATGCGTAGAGCTTCATGGTATTAGGCCAATGAGTAGGCTGGAAAATGTCGTTCCGAAACGGAAACCGAGCAGACCCACGTATCTTGATTGCAAATTGTTGAATACAGCCGAGAAATGATACGGTTGGGTATCTCAAGAGGTTTTGGGCACATAATTAAAAACTAACTAACGAACGGATACCAATTGTGTCTGGTCGTTCGTGGCTGGCCAATACGAGGCCAAACTCGCCCGATTTTTCCTGCTACTAAAAGCTCGTAGTATCCGAACGACCTGAATTGTGTTTCGCCTGTTTTCTACGCAACCCATATAACAACTGTCTTGTAAGTCCTCTGCTCTCTTTCTTGTACAGTCGTTAGACTATGCGCAATTGTTACTGCAATAGGTCACGGCTGTCGGTCTACATACAGATTAATGCTATGATAATGCAAATATAAAAGAAAACATGCTATTGGAGATTACTCTGTTATCGTGCTTGTAAACGCAAATTTATTACAATAAATGAAATATCAAGAAGCAACTTTCACATTGAAATTATATGAGGAAAAGTTTACTGGACTAGCATCCGGGATTACAGTCCAGCAATTGGGGAGTGGGGAATACATTGTTGATTACTTTCATATGTTTTTCTGTTATATTACAACGAGAAACGCTATAAAAAACGATATGTTCTATTACAAATGAATTACAGATTACAAGGTTCCCTAATAACAAAAGTTTAATTTAATAAAACATAGTAACTGTAACACGAGCTTGCACAAAACATGCATTATCCAGATATTACGCACTTTTGACCCCGCATTGTCTTAGACTACATGAAGTCCTGTGTCCTACCCAAGAAGCATTTCGTGATTATCACAAATATATATGCACCTTGCGATGAGAGTAAAAGCCAAAAGAAACCCAGATAACAAATGCTACATATAATCAATTGAATTGTGTATTCAAAAAGTTGAAATGTGTATCACTATAAGAGGGAAAATAATTTTTAAAAAGGGTACAAGGTCGTAATGTCTTACATTTTTCACCCTTAGATCGAGGGGGTACTAAATTAAATTTGCAATGAGACTTAAGATGGTGAATTTAAGATACCCTTAACGGTTCTCGATCTGGAAGTCTATACCTCGGTAAGAGACGATGTAATAAGCAGACAAAATGCTTAGACTTCTAGCACGGTCACAACCTGGAGTTAATGCAGCGTGCCCTGCACAAAAGAGCCACGTTAGCATTTAGGGAGCGAACCACTATTTCTATGTGTGCACTTTCTGTGGGATTCTTCATTAATGCAAAGAACTGTTAATGTTAAATATGAGATTTGTTATATATTCTGTGTGGAATAAGCTTTCCAGAATCAAGTAATGAATCTGAGACATCAAAGTTCAAATGTTAAGTGAGAATCAGACGCAGACGGGTATCCAGCTCGGTGCCACGCGACCAAATAACCAAAGGAAGGACTGGGTCTGTTTTTGTTCATTTGCACAGAGTCAACGGTTAGGTAACAAAGACTTCATTTAACATTAAGTTAGCCTTAACAGTACGAGCCAGTGACCTTTAACAATTTGTGAGATTTTAAAAACTCTAATAACCTAGCCAGGTAAAATTTTCACACAGAGCATGAAGAGCTAGTATGAAAAACAAACTAAGACGGAAATACAACAAATTCCCAAAGCAAAACGCCACAAAAACTGATTGTGATGAACAGCAAACACAACCAATAACTCCTGAAGGGCTGATTTAAAGAAATTGACACTACCACAAACAACAACGGCTGAAGGGCTGATTTAAAAAAGAATTACAACTAACAACCAATAGCACCTGAAGGGCTGATTCCAAGAACGAATAGCAAACTTCTCGGGTCTGTTGGCCGTCGTAATTTAATTTATTATTTGTTGGTAATGTTTATTGTTGCCGACTTACGTGGTGGGCTTTAATCAAAATATTTCATTAAATTTTGAATTAAATGCTTTTGTGAAGTCCTCCTTTTTAACAATATTAATCTTACATTATTTGTTACGTTAATGAATGTTAGACTCGCTGAATCTTAAAACATGAGCATATAAGCTGAACAATGAAATGATCTTTTCATATTATTTTCCTCGGCTAGTAAGTTCACTTTAAAGCAAAAAATCTTTAGTAATTAATTACAATTGCGGCCCACACATGCGCGAGAGTATTTTTTTTTTACCTCCGTCAACCACTGCATTGTAGTCGTAGTCCTGGCTTTAGCTCTCGGCTGTGGTACTGAAAATAAGAATCTTAAAGCTACGTATTTTCTGCAACGTCGGGCGGCTGTGGAGGAAAATGTATATAATGTTAATAGCGGGCGAGTTTTTCGCTTCCGCAAATTTTTTATAAGTTAATATCGCCACGTAATGGCGTCATTGGGTGCATCGGACGCTGCGATTGTTGAGCTGTAAATTACTCGAATGCAGGTTAATTCAAGTAAGGCGGACGTGAAATAGGGATCACCTCTTACAAATTAAAAGTGCACAATAATATTAAATCAATATATTATCTGCTTAATTAGTACAAATATGCTTTCATTTGCCAGCACTCGCAAGATGTCCGTCTACTCGCAACCAAGACAAGAGAAGAAGTGAAGACGACTAAAAAATTAACAAAACAGCGTATCCTGTCGTCTCTTTACATCGTTTTGTTATATTTCTTTGCCCTCGAAACTTACACAGAGAAATTATTATTTTGCGGATACATGAGAAAAATGTATATTATTCAATTTTTAAATGTCTCTTATTTATAAATGCTGGTTTTTTAAGTCTTTTCAAATTATTTTACTGGGGACGCTAAATTGCGCGCCGAAATATTTATGTCATAAAAAATGTTCGTGTTTTTTGACATAAATATTTCCTATTTCATGTCCACAGTGTCCACACGCAGATTTTTCTTTCACAGTCTACATATGTCACATCCTATGTTTTAGTCATTGTACTTAATAATGCTTGTTGCACACAAAGTAATACAGATGAAGTTATTTACATAACAATATAATATACGATTGGTTACGAATCTAGTCATGTACAATAGAAAAGGACATAGGATTCAATTAGTTTGACAATTACGTTATGACCTTTTACATTGTTACATTCATTTTGGCTGCTTCTTTTTGGGGTTGCAGTTTCTGCATTGTTCAAAGGTATACAATCACGAGTTAGTCTGTAATTTCTGAAGTCCGAGGGGTGTCAACTGTTCGCTCCCCATTTGGCGCGGCCGTAGGGAAACCCTGGGAAAAACCTCGGCGGAGCGACAGACTAACTGCTTTGGTTACTTTCACTTAATTCTTTCTGGGATGTCATTGGAGTACAGGATGTGCATACGTTACGAATAATTTTTCGCTGCACTATGCAAAGAAATGAGATCATTATAACAATTATTATATCGTCGTTATTGATTGCGGTGTCGTTAATGATCTACGCCGCGACGTTTAGTTCGCGGCGGCGCAAGTTGCTGTGTTCGGTGCTCTATATCGCGGCGACTGCGGAGGGGTCAACGCCCGCTCGACGCCAGCGTGTCTCCCGCCGTCGCGGAACGTCAGAATCTGCTGATCGGCTGCACCGTTGGCGATGCGCTTCTGTCTCATCCGGGCGTGGCGGAGTGTGATGATATCCGCCCCCCGCGCTTGTTGACAGGAGTCAGCTCTGCTACGCATCTCCGACGTAGTACATGAAACATACACGCAACCAACGTAATATTCCCCTCCCGTTGCAGTTGGTTACGCTAGTGGGAAGGAAGCACTTATTAGTGCGGCAGTTGATGTTAAGTTTTCGCCAGTTTCCGAGTGTCAAGCCAGCATTGTGCTGCAGAATACATGACATGGATCTTCTCCCGTGAATGCAGATTTGATGCGGCACTGTTTCCATTACACATCAGTTTATGTCTTCACCGCTGTTGAACGTTCAATACTAGCACTTCACTGTCCGTATCACAGTTTCACCTTCACAGTTTTTTCACACTGCTTAAAGTAACTGTTTCGATTAGTTCACAAACACTAATGTATTTCATTCAGCCTGAACTGGATTTTGGCTCGTGCTGGATTTTACCAGTCTCTCGCACTAATTACTGTGGTGTCACCGCCAGACACCACACTTGCTAGGTGGTAGCCTTTAAATCGGCCGCGGTCCGTTAGTATACGTCGGACCCGCGTGTCGCCACTATCAGTGATTGCAGACCGAGCGCCGCCACACGGCAGGTTTAGAGAGACTTCCTAGCACTCGCCCCAGTTGTACAACCGACTTTGCTAGCGATGGTTCACTGATAAAATACGCTCTCATTTGCCGAGACGATAGTTAGCATAGCCTTCAGCTACGTCATTTGCTACGACCTAGCAAGGCGCCAATATCAGTAGCTATTGATCTTGTGATTAATGTACAGTCAAGAACGACGTTCACCATTAATGGATTAAAGTTAAGTATTCTACCAGCTACGTCCGTTTTTTCTAAAGTCCAATTTCCTTGTCCTGTTCCAGACCTCACGCCAGCCTTTCGGCTTCCTCTAGGAACGGTGTTGGCTCTCCTGCCAACCCACAACAATTACCTCGTTCAATTTTCCACTTACAGAGTCGTACTTGCCTTCAGACTTTTGACTATACAGTTGTATATTCGTCTCATCTGAGGCAAGTCCCCGTGTCATGTCTGCCTACTCGTTGCGTACTTGCCCTCCAGAGCCAGGATCGACCTTACAAAACTTTACCTCTCGCATTATTTTACACATTCGGTAATCTAGGCTTAGCGTGCAAGTTTCTAGATTAGTGTTAGATTTGAGACTTTTGTTTACACGATAAATTCGTGCAAATCTCTGCCTCAGCGGATGGTATTATATTTTAACAGTGCTTAGCGTTAGTCGCGTTTACTGATTTGCTTTGTACCTTGTCCACAACACATGAGGTACCTTGGCTGATGTACACCCTGCACTCATGTTGTATAGTAAATTATGACTGATCATATTTCAGGATCGGTGTAGACATAAATAAATGGAATAATATATACACTATAATATTGAATTTCATAAGTTTCACTACTACTACAGTTCAAAAACATTCATGTGATACTAAAGAAAAATTCTTTCATCCTTGCATGCTGTTGAATTTTTTGAAATACTAGTTTTAAAGCATTTTTAAAAAATGAAATTTGTAAAATATTTTTAAAATTACTGTTATTCATTAACATCTACAAAACTGAATCGTACTGATCCTGTGTGCCTCATTGTCTTTACCTGTTACACTAAAATTTTACACACAGAAAAAAATACACTCTAAACTTAACCTACTGCCCATATATGTAAAAGTTGCTCTACTGCGCTAACTTCTTTAAGTCTTTGTAAGTGTTTTTTCCTGTTTCCTTCGCAACTGCCTCCTTATTTGACCACGGGATGGTGTAGTTTGCGTGACAGAAAGTATCGTGAGGTACCACTTCGACGTTATTTGGTGTAGCACTCGATAACACCGGGTTTTTCAGAAAACACATTCTCATAATCTTTAAGTAGCTGAGTCAATTCGTTTTGTTTTGCTTCAGTCAAATGTTCGGACTCCCTGACTTTCATGGCTATCAGTTTCCATTTTTCCTCTCTGTCTTCAGTGATAAACTCTTTATAATATGCTTGTCTTGTACTTAAGTCAGAATATAAATTAATTACCTGTATTCCTTCGAATCTAGACTGAAAGCTTCAGCAATATTTACCGTGCACTTCCCGTGTCCTCAACAATGGCAAAATTACACATCTACCCTCATTCATAAGGCTTACTTGCCCGCACGAGAGGCCGATTCTTACGTCCCTCTGGCGTAAAAATTCCATCCCCAGGATGCAAGCAACACGTAATCCCCTAACTACTAGGAACGAGCTTTTCATTGCTTCATTTCCTACCGTAAACTCGACTCGCACCTGGTGCTTTATGATATGAGATTGTGCACCTATTGCACCTGTTACACGACAATTCTCCACTGGCAATACTGGTATTCTATTATTTTGACTCAAGTACTTGTAAAAATTTGCACTCATGACATTGGTTGACGCACCGGTATCGACTATTTTCTGTATTGGTGCTCCGTACATATCTGCTTGCAATATAGCCTGCACAACACTTTTGTCGGTTCGGTTACATTTATGCGGTATGTCTACAAGTTCCTTTTCTATTTTTATTCCCTCATTGTGTCTCAGCATACAAAGTTTATGACTGTCATCCGTGAATCTGCCCTCACTACACCATCCTGCAGCCAACAACGGAGAGCGTATTGTGGCTGTTTTTAGTTTAACGGATGAGCATTAGTGGGTTGACAGTTGTCTGTCACTTCCACTAACCTCACATTGTGGTTCTGGTTGTTGCTGTTGTTGCTACTGTTGGGTGGGCCGCCCTGCCTCCCCGATGGTGTATTTTGATACTGTGTGTGGCTCTGGTTTTGCGGTGGTCGGTTGTAACTTCCTGACATGTTCTGTGATGGACCTGGGTTGGCGTTCCATTGTGGCGCTGTGTTTTGTTGCCACTGTGGTGTCGGTTCATTACAACCACGCCACTGGTTTCGGTTGTTCCGCCATTGCGGATTGCCGTTACCAGTATATCCACTAGTCACGTGTCCATCATGACGTCTCTTCCAATTTTAACGATTATATCCGTTTCCGTTAGGGTGACCATACGTCCCGATTAATCGGGATTGTCCCGTTTTTTGAGGCTAAAAAAATTGTCCCGATTTTTTAAAAAAAACAAGCAATTTATTCCGATTTTCAAGGATAATTTTCAGATATTTACAAAGTGGTTAAAATATTTTCTGAATGTCGATTTTATAAACTATCAATTCAAACTGACATTCCATACGTTGGTACCCCCTGATAATGTACAGCATAAGCACTATAATTGTTGCGTACTCTTATTTTCTTTGCTTTTGCTTGCCATTGTTGTCAGCACTCAGTATCAGTTTCGTGAAGTGCTAGCACGTCGTGGCGATGCCGAAACGAAAACCAAAGTTTTCGGAAGAGCTTCAGAGGAAATTTCCTTGCTTCACTGCTACAGACAACGACTGTTCAGCAAAATGTAACGTATGTAACTGTGCTGTATCCGTGTCTCATGGTGGTGCTGCACATCTCAAGCATCATATGGAATCAGAGAAACACAGGAAGAATCGTCGATCGGCAGGTTCCTCGCAAAAAATGAGGAGATGTTTTGTAACTTCAAATACACAGTAACAGAAAAACGTAGCTGCAGCAGAAGGAACCCTGTCATTCCATGTTGTTAAACACCACCAGAGTTATCGTTCTAATGACTGCAGTGTTCAACTAAACAAAAAAATTTTTCCTGGTTCTAAGATTGCAGAAAATGTTGCGTGTGGAAGAACAAAGTGGGAAGCAATTATCAACAATGTTATAGCTCCGCATTCCCAGAAACAGGTAATAGCTGCTGTAAACAGTGCAAAATACTTTTCAATATCTACTGATGCTAGCAACTATGGGCACCAGAAAATTTTTCCTGTGATAGTTCAGTATTTTTCTATAAGTGAGGGTGGACTGCAGACGAAATTGCTTGATCTTGATGACTGGCAGAACGAAAAGTCCGAAACAATTTCCAATTATCTTTCTCATGTTATACAGTCATTATCATCTCAAACTGTGTTGCATTTGGTGCAGTAATACTAACTGTAATTTTGGGGGGTCAATGAAGTAAGAGGGTAATAACGTTTTCACACATCTGAAAGAAAAATTAAAAAACTCTAACATTATTGGCATAGGTTGTTCAGCACATGTTGTTCATAGCACGCTTCAAAGTGCTTGTGACGTTTTACGTGTTGACATTGACTGCATTGTCATGAAGTTGTACAACCATTTTCATATTTTTTTCTATTCGTGTTGCAGAACTCACTGAATTCTGTGAATTTGTTGGTGTCACTTACAGAAATTTACTTTCCTTTTCCAAAGCAAGGTGGCTTTCATTGTTGCCAGCCATAGAAAGGATCTTGAAAATGTATGAACCCTTGAGATCTTACTTTTTGTCACAGTCTAACTCAAAGTGCCCTGCAATCTTAAAGAGTTTTTTTCAGTGATCCTATAAACGAATGTTATTTGCTTTTTATACATTCACAAATGAGTGTCTTCCAACAATCCATTCGGAGCATTGAGAAACAGAATAATTGAATATATGAAGTATTAGCAGTCTTAAATAAAGATTTGACAAGCCTAAATTCATATATATATATATATATATATATATATATATATATATATATATATATTTGAATTACAAAAAACAAATACAAAAAAAAGGATGCATGGCGCGAGATTCGATCCGGCGACCTTCGGATTACGAACCCGAGCGCTTACCGCTGCGCCACGACGCTGTAGAAAATTGTTAATCGTAGAGAGTATTTCACCGCAACGGTTTCTTTTAACTCGATTTTCTCGACAACGGCTGAGAAGTGCATCTTGGTGCTTTGCCACATTACACCTCTGGCCATGAACTTTTGTTATGCGCAGTATGAATCGAATCTGAATTTCACAATTGGCGGCCTCCCCTTGTAAGTGTAAAAAAACTGATGAATGATTCTGATGACCAGTCTGTTAAGAAATTTGACATAGCAGTATCAACGTTTTCTGATGCTTCAGTAGACTATTTATCCTCATGGTTACAGGGAATAGCTGAGTTTTGTGTATTCTCATGGATTATGCTAACAGAACCACCAGAATGGTCAGTAGTTGAAAAGACTTTAATGTGGCTAAATGAAAAGGGTATTCTAGTAAATGACAGCCTCTTATTTGATGAAATAGTTCATATACAGTCATTTGTAAAACAACAAGTGGAAACAAACAGTGAACAATGGAATCAGTTGATGGCACATGACAAATGGTGTAGGTTTTTCAGATCTTGCTAGTGTAACGAACAGTTCAGAGAATTGCTTAATATAGCGCAGTGCTTCTTTTCACTCCCTGCCCACAATGCAAATATTGAAAGAGTTTTCAGCTTACTATCTTCACAGTGGACAGACGAGAGGAAAAGATTTACGGTGAGAAGCGTTAAGTGAATTTTACTGACCTGTTTAAACATCAGTAAATACAGATGCACTGACTTCTATTCATACCTATTAGGTAAACCTGAGTTGCTGAATGAAATTTCATCTCCGAAGAACTATGATTGCAGTGTGGAATCCACAAAGCCATAAATTCCTTGTGTTCACTAATAACTTTTTTTGCAGTGATTTTTACTGTATGTCCTTCTACATTCTGTGTTATAAATGTTACATTTCTTAATAAGTAAATTTCTGAAAACTTGAAATGTACTTCTTTCCAGTCTTTCCATTCTTCGTTTGGTTTTGTACACACACACACACACACACACACACACACACACACACACACACACACAAATATCAGTGAAGGCTGTATTTGCAGAGGAAGAAGAAATGTTAGCATTAAAAGTGATATTTAACGAGACTAAAATTGTCCCACTTTTTGGCCAAGAAAATGTATGAAAGTTCCACTTTTGTCCGAAGAAAATGTGGTCACCTTAGTTGCCGTTATAACCATGGCCATTGTTTGTGCCTCGATTCCGTTACCGGTGCTCTTGCCTATTCCCGCTACCATTTGGTACTGAATTACTACCATTACTGTTGCTGCCATTGTAATCGGCTTTTTGTTGATTACAGCTTGCATGGTTCCGCTTGTTTTCGGTTTTCATGTCTTCAATCAGTAAGTCAACAGAATCCACTATTTCCATGAATTGTTCTATATCATATTCCGACATATTGATGAAATATCTTAATTTCACTGGGCAACTTCATTTTTATTAATCTGATTATGTCACGATCGGACATGGGCTCGTCCCAGTACCTGGTTTTGTTTACATACTTTTCAAAATATTTGCGTAACGTTCCCACCTTAGGCTTGTACATTTCTGGACTGTATAATTCATTGTGTAGTCTTTCTTGGGCGCTATTGGACCAGCATTTTTGCAAGAATGCACTTTGAAACTGTTGCATCGTTAGACATTTTTCGGACACGTCGGTGGCCCACAGTGCCGCGTCACCTTGAATAAAGGAGACCACGAACTGTATTCTTTGTCTTTCCGTCAATGTCCTGGGAAACACATTTCTGAAGCTCTTAATGAATACCACAGGGTGGACATCTCGTTTTTCGCTATTGAAGGGTTGGAATGTCCTGTGTTTTATCACATTGTCCTCCTTTTTGCACATCTGATTACTACCTTTTGTGGCATTCATTACTTCGTGATGTGCGCTGCACGGTATTGCATATTGTTCGTGCCCGTAATTCGCATTAGGTTGCGGTTGCGCACTCGCACCCTGCATACCGTCAGCGTTATTATAGTAATCAGTACCCGGAGTCGGATTCATCTGTTCGCCACTGTTTACATTGCTTTCCAACACAGTCTCCGCGCGACCTCCTGTTGCCAATTCGGCAACTCTGCAGTCACACGGGATTTGATCTGTGTTAATTCGGCGTGTAGTGCGGCAGTGCTAGCGTCAATATTTACACTCGCGGCCGCAGTCGCTTGTTCTACAGCTGTTTTTACGTCGCTTTCAATCTTTGCAGATATCTTGCGATCCTGTACTTCTAGCCATTCATTAAAGTCTTTTTCGACTTTTTGAGCTTGCACATCCAGATATGTATCAATACTTTTCCGTGCGTCTATCTCCACATTATCCACGCGGATGGTTAAGGTCTGGACATTATCTTCAAGCCTAGCCTGTGATATCTGTAATTTTTGCATCTCTCCGGCTAAGTTTAGCACAAGATCGGGTATTTCTTTGCAAGCGTCCCGCATGTCGGCAAGTTCGCTTTGGATATTCTCTAGTTTCGCTTCACTGCGCAGCTCTTGCTCACTGAGCTTTTGAGTAAATTCTTTCCCTTGATCATTTAGCATTTGAGCCAGTTTTTCGTCTCTTTGTTGCCCTTGATCACGGAGCTTTTGCGTTAATTTTTTTCTCCTGCTCATGCAGCATCTGAGCCAGTTTTTCGTCTCTTTCTTTTTCCCTCTGTTCTGACATCCTTTCTTTTTCCCTTTCTTTATGTTCTCTTTGTTTCTCTTGCTCATAGAGCATCTGAACCAGTTTCTGAAGTCTCTCCCTATCTCTTTCTTCTAACCTGCGCAGAAATTCTGCAAATGGGTCTGCAATCGGTGAGCACACTGGTGCCCTACATTAATCTAGCACTCGATTGGCGCCCCTGCCCAAGCAGTGGAGTTGTTGTTACTCTATTCCCATTCTGCTGTGGAGCGTCATTCACTCTCCACAGATCCTCGCCCCCCACTCCGGAAATTATGTTACCCGAGGTGATGGCTTGGGATTCATTTACGGTTTGGAATTGATCCTCACTTTCCACGTTAACAGAACTTTATTCGTCTGGTACGGATGCTTTAGGTTGTCCTATCTTACTCCTAATAAAATCACTTTAAGCCACTGACAAATCCTTAACACTGACACACACAGGAATAGTTATCCCCTCCAAAAACAAACACATGAACACACAAATACACACAATTTAATTTACACTTTACTTACTATTTTTTCACCGAAGGTAACTCACGTGCACAGGTGTTCGATATTCCGCACAGAGCTACATAGGATGCTTGCACAATAGGCCTTACCTTTGTTATTTCTCTTTTACGTAATCCTTTTCCTTTCTACACTTTTTCTTCTCCAGATCTCCCCAGGGTGTGGTTTTGTTGTTGTACATGTAAAAGAATTCACATAAGAATTAATATTTTACAACAATTAGGCACATACATAATTACATTCATTACAATTGAATCATATTGATCGGGCCTCAAAGTTGCTACGCCAGTCTCGCGTCCGCCGGCCGTCGTAATTTAATGTATTATTTATTGGTAATGTTTATTGTTGCCGACTTACGTGGTGGGCCTTAATCAAAATATTTCATTAAATTTTTGTGAAGTTCTCCTTTTTAACAATATCAATCTTAAATTATTTGTTACGTTAATGCATGTTAGACTCGCTGAATCTTAAAACATGAGCATATAAGTTGAACAATGAAATGAACTTTTCGTATTAATTTCCTCGGCTAGTAAGTTCACTTTAAAGCAAAAAATCTTTAGTAATTAATTACAATTGCGGCCCATACATGCGCGAGAGTATTTTTTTTTTTTTTACCTCCGTCAACCATTGCGTTGTAGTCGGAGTCCTGGCTCTAGCTCTCGGCTGTGGTACTGAAAATAAGAATCTTAAAGCTACTTATTTTCTGCAACGTCGGGCGGTTGTGTAGGAAAATGTATATTATGTTAATAGCGGGGGAGTTTTTCGCTTCCGCTAATTTTTTATAAGTTAATATCGCCACGTAATGGCGTCGTTGGCTGCATCGGCCGCCTTCGATTGTTGAACTGTAAATTACTCGAATGCAGGTGAATTGAAAGGAAGGCGGACACGAAATCGGGATCACCTCTTACAAATTAAAAGCGAACAATAATATTAAATCAATATATCGTCTGCTTAATTAGTACAAATATGCTTACATTTGCCAGCACTCGCAAGATGTCCGTCTACACGCAATCAAGACAAGAGAAGAAATAAAAACGACTAAAAAATTAACAAAAGAGCGTATCTTGTCGTCTCTTTAGATCATTTTGTTATATTTCTTTGCCCTCGAAACTTACACAGAGAAATTATTATTTTACGGATACATGAGAAAAATGTATATTATTAAATTTTTAATGTCTCTTCTTTATAAATACTGTTTTTTAAGTCTTTTCGTATTATTTCACTGAGTACGCTATAAACTGCAACCACTTACGCCTGAGGGCGCAGATTTTAAGATATAGGAACTGCAACTAATGATGTCTGAAGGGCTAATTAAAGAAAAATAATTAAAACACAGTTAACTAGTACTTGAATAAATTTTGAAACAGACCTGATTGGCTAAACACACGCTATTTGACAAGGTATTTGAATAATTAATAATACCTTAAACAGAAGCAAAACGTTTAACAAAATAACCAGTCTTTCAAATTTCCACAGATAATAATTACAGTTAGCAATAAAATAAATGAAGATTTGGTTGTCAACTCTAAATTAATACCAGCTGCTCCACATTTCGCTCATACACGGCCTGGCCGGTACGGTACACCCGGCTCGCAAACCATCAGTTTAGCGTGGTAATGCACAGAAGTCTACAACAGACTAAAACATTCAATTACCAGCCGGTACTGACAAATACAGTAACAGACATGTGAACTTAATTATGCTGGCCCCATGTTAATAAGTTGGCGCCACAAGGGAACATTTTGTTACTGAGCTACAAGTTCGTGGCTCCAGCCGCCAATAAACACTTGAGGTACCAACCCTTCAGACAAATCGTATACAGCAAACACTGTCTCCGTGAAGTTGTTAAAGAAACAGAGCGTAAAATATCTTAATATATGGAGGGGCAGGTCGAGACGACACAGAAATCAGAACAATAAGTACAGTCAAACAATTGAAATTGCGTAACGGCTAACTAGAACGGCTGGCGATGGCGGAAGAATCTTGAGGAGGTGGCACACACTTTCGTAGTAGTCTGCAGAAGCAAATAATAATGCACTCCGTAGCAGCAGGCTGATGTTTTCAATGCTGATCTAGCAAAACCGGAATGGATACCCTCTAACGAATCCCGCCTGTGTGTCTCACACAAACGTACTGAGGCCGTCATTCCATAATTCCTTACGGGTTGCAACTAGCAGGTTGCACCGTGCCAATAGCTCGAACTGAAACCTCCACAAGCAGCGGCGTACGGCGTACTCGTTCCTCTTTAGCAAGGCCGGGCTTGTTTGCCTCCTCATA
Organism: Schistocerca piceifrons; assembly: GCF_021461385.2. Lineage (NCBI taxonomy): Eukaryota > Metazoa > Arthropoda > Insecta > Orthoptera > Acrididae > Schistocerca > Schistocerca piceifrons. The sequence goes on from NC_060143.1 coordinate 554,387,442, forward strand.
CAGGCCACTACTTCCTGGTAAAAGCACACACCGTGCAACATACACACCGTCACGTGCCAAGTCAACCGTGATCGTTCGCATTGATAGCCAAGGCGAGACGCCCTACTTCACACCCGTCCAAAGACTCTCTCCTTGCGCTTACTAACCTCTCTGACAAAGGCCACCAACCGTAAATAGGAAAGATAAACCTACCCGATTGCTGATGGCGATCAGCGGTCCGGCGCAAGACTGTATATCGGAAATGACAACGAAATCTCAAGCGAATTTAGAGGGACAATTCTGAACAACATCAGGAAGTAAATCGACGATCACGTAGTTGCCAAATTTGTTCTACTATGTTGCCAATTGTCCATTGCACTAGCGACAGGAAGAAAGCGTTTGCTCGGCTGATGTGCTGAGCTGGCTAGTACTCGGCGATCCTACTCTTCGAAGACGCAGAGAAGCGTTTTGCTGTCGCATTCATTGGCTGCCGAAATATGTGAAGCATATTCGAGAGTTTCATTCGCATTTCTGTAACTTTGATTTTGACCTGAAGCACAGTTTTGAATAAAATCCCGACTCACCGGCTATAAATCGAACATCATAAGTAAAGAGGAGAGGGAATTATTTCGATGGCACTACCCTTCAGTGGTTTTTTTTTTTTCTTTGTGTCTCTTAAGTGGAGCTCATTCACCAGAAATGCTTCGCTTTCTCTGGCATCACCTGACACTGTTAACATTACAATTAAATAGCGTTCTTTTTTGTATTATTAACTTAACACAGTTTTCCTTGACAATGCTTTCATTGGCATCACTTCTAACATACAGTAACCCACAGAAAATACAGCGTGACACTGATTAGAAAACACGAACATCCACAAAGATTTCTCATAAGACGAGAATAACATACAGTTTCAAAACAGAAAAGCAAACAGTTCAAGGAAATCTTTTCAATGACCAGACAGAGAAGACTCAAAAGCTTTGAAGAAAACGAAACAAGCGAACGAGGAAACCACAATTTCGATCATGTTGCATAGTGTGAAAGACAACATTGCTGATGAGGACTTATTTCTCATGTTTCTCTGTTGCGTTCAATAAACTAACGAACAAAACGCACTGTGCTAGTAAAAATGTACTGCAGCTTAGCACTCTAGCCTCACAACAAAAGTATTCTGTAATGAAACAAAGCTTCTATAACACAAATGTCCCTAGATCATCAAGAGTTGGCAAGATATTGTGCACTTTTTGTGTAAAAACAGGCTTTAACTGTGTGCAGATCTCAGTCATCATGAAGTTGCGTTACAATACTATTACGAAAGTATGGAAAAGTAACTGTGTGGGTATATACATAACGAAATCAAGTTAACAAATTATTCAGTGGCCCTGTCTAGTCACTACAGTTCTTGGTGCACAAAAAAATTTAAATTATCTCTGGAGAGCGGAAAAAGCAGCTGCGACAAGTTCGCAAATCTGGAAGTTTTTCACGTTTACATCCGCAGTGTACTGAATCAAGGTAGGACGAAATCTTAGGAGAGAGAAGTTTTCCAGAGATTTCTTTACTAATTGTCGATCTACCTGAGGGTAAGTTTGTCACAGAAGAAGTAAAAATTTGGTTTCCGGCAACATGTCACTCGACAGCTACTTCAGTCTTCCCTTTGGAGGGATAACACCTCACTAAGCCAGCGGACAACTGTCGCCTGGTGCTCTCTCTTCGCCCCAGTATTGGCCAAGATGGATAATTTTCCATATAAAAGGTGAAACTGGTGTAGTTTCAGCTTGGAGCGAGCTTCCTGAACTCAAAAACATAAATCTTCTAACATATACCGTTCCTTATCTGATAACAATTCAGAATATTCAATCAAAATGACAGGAAAATGTCAAGGGACTGTATCAGGCTGATTCTCCGCCACTCTAGGAACTAACTCGAAGGTCACATTGTTGCCCAATATATTGTGGGATGTTGTCACGTCTGTAGCTAGTGGCAGGAAAAAACCTTTCAGTACTTAGCAGTATCTTGGGCGTCTACTACTTCTTCTTGCTATTTGAAAGACACAGAAAAGGGATGAATTTTGTTTGCGTATCTGTAACTGGGGTGGAAGCTAAATTGTAGATATGAATAGTTTTCAGATTCACCGACGGCAACCTAAACACCATAAATGATAACTGGGGGAAACACTTCAGTATTTGTTGTAATAATTTTTTTCTGTCTTATGTGTGTTGCAGACTCAGAAACTACTTTGCTGGAAACAGTTCAACAGCAGATGTTCCTTGCGTCATAATAACCCATTCTTAATGTCTGATTGGGAAAAACTTACTCAAGTATACTTCAAACGCATCGTTACGCAGTACCCCAAACACTATACGGTCGCCCCATCATTTACACTGTCTACTGTTCGTTAATCTGAATGTAAATGCCTGTTGGAACTGAATCCTTTCGGTTAAGAATTGTTGCTTCAAGGCTTAATACCGACAACAGCTTCAGCGATAGATAGACGAAGTCCTTGAATAACATATTAGATACCGTACTGAACTACAGAGCACTGAATCGCATAAGTCGGAAAAAAATATTTGGAATAGGCGACTTTCTCTCAGGATTCTTGAGATTCTCAGTAGAAAACACCATGACAGACTATTCCAAGGGGTATGCAAGATATATGACATATTAGAAGTACTCTCAGACATCAAGAAGAACTTAATAATTCTAATGCCAAAGGTGGAAGAGACTATTACCGAACTTTCGGTCTAGTAAGTTATGGGGGAAAATACTGACATGAATTATTTACAGAAGTATCTATGAAAAAACAGTTGTGGTAGGCGGAGTCAGGGATGACCAGTTAGGATTCCGGAGAAATGTGGGAACACGAGAGGCAATACTGACGATATCTTAGAAAATAGGTTGAAGAATGACGAACTTAAGTTTCCAGCATTCATCTATTTTGAGAAAACATTTGAAAATAATGACTGGTAGACACGATGAAGTTCTGACGGTAGTAGATATAAAATACGAGGAGTGAAAGATTATTTACAAAGTGTATAAAAGAACCAGATTGGGGTTGAAGGTCAGGAAGGGTAGCTGTTGTTGAGAAGGCAGTGTGAGAGTATAGTATTCTCTTCCCGACGTTATTTAGTGTGTGCATTGAACAACCAGTCAAAGATACCAAAGAGAAATTTTGAAAGGAAATTAAAGTTCAGAGAGAAAAAAATAAAAGCTTTGAGTTTTGCCGGTGATGCTCTAATTCTCTTGTTAATGGCAAACGACTTAGAGGTGGAGCTGAACGGCGTGGACATTGTCATGAAAAGAGTTGATACCGTAGTAGAACAAGAACAATGAAATGTAATCGAATTAAACCAGGTGGTACTGACGGAAGTAGATTAGGAAAAAGGACATTAAAAGTAACAGCTAAGTTTTGCTATTTAAGCTACAAAATAAGTGGTCGATGCAGAGAGGATAGAAAAAGCAGGGTGCTACCGCAAGATAATTTTTTCTGAAAAGAAGAAACTAGTTTACATCCAATAAAAACTTAAATGTTGGATAGTCTTTTCGGAAGGTATTTGCCTAGGTATAGGTGGGAATGAGTCTGCAAAAATATACCATACTCGTGGCAACTTTCATGTGGGACGTGCTGAACTTCAGTGCAGTTCTGAACAGTGAAAGATAGGTGGAAGTTAACTGATTATTTATCAAACTGTGCACACATAACGTCAGAGACCATTATTTCACCTGTGTACCAGACGATAATATTTGTTATGCAGATTATGTTTGGAATTTACAGGACCGGTTTTAGTTCCAAGAGACACAAGCTACCGCTTGTGGTGCCATGCTGTCAGGGGTGCCCGGGGCGCCACAACTCATATTCCTATACAGGACGTATCACAGTCAGTAACGGCCGCATGCGGCGCCCTGGCTTACCAATGTAAGATTTGTATACTGTGCACATCGCCTTTAATAGCGAAAATTTACAGGTGTGAGAAAGAACGAGGGGAAAGAGGGGTGGGCTCGCGTGCCATATCGTATTCTCGACACGCGATGTTAATTAACACTACAATTATAGCGAGCAAGAAATCACTGCACTCAGAAACAAGTTGCTAAGAGGAGGTAATCCCGTACGTCAGTGAAGGGTTTTGCGCATGTCTGCTGCCAGTTCTGATTCCCGGCAGATACAGTACTGTCTCTGAGACTATCAGAAGGCAGCCAACACTATTTTTGGAATAGCTCGGATTGATACCACATGCCATCAGAGGATGAATTAGTGTCACAGAGTGAATCACATTCAGCCACGTATATTGTACTACTTAACGTAATAGTCTGTTTTACGAAATACACTATGTTAATTCTCACATGAGGTTTCGAATAGCCTTCGGGTTTCGCTGGTGTGAAACAATCAAGAACTAATTGTAGAGCAAACATCGAAAATTGCGAAGCACTCCATAGAAACTTTGATAGTTGTTTTCTCCTCGCTCTGTGTGCGAGTGGAAAAGGAAAGGAAACCACTATTAGGGTACAGGGTACGCTCCGCCACTAACCGTATGGTGGCTTGCGGATTATGTATGTAGATGTAGATAATCTTTGTCACTGTAAATAGATGATACTATTCATTATTTTGATTATTGCAGACTAAGTAGCTGTTTCGCTTAATGAAGACGTGTTTCAGACAATAGAGACTATATCGTCAGCGTTATATGTTTTTATTTACATGAGCTGATGACAGCTTCTTCTCCTTTCGTGTTAGCAGAGACACTAATCGAATTTCCCCTGCACACACTCGTCGGGTCCATTTCTTTGCGGGTTTTTGAGCGCACTTTACTCCCTTGATTGGAAACCTTGTTGTTCGGGGTTTTCCTTATAAGCCCATGAAAGTATTCTCAAGGAAAAAAGTTTAAGTTTATAAGAGTCAAAAGAAACAAAGTGTCATCTCCTCATAATTTTTACAGTGTAATCGCGGGTGATGTCGAAAAATAAAAAGATGGGAATCTCGTCTGGCGAAGTAGTTTCTCAGTTTGACGGAAATAGTGCCATCCAAATATTTCTCTCTGCTCTTTACTTATGATGTTCGATTAACAGTCGTTGAATCTGGATATTATTCGTAAATATGTTTTAGATCATCCCCATTAACTAAAATAGTTTGATGATGGTCATACAGGTTTTGGATTTGACACCTGTAGAGAGCTACTGTTTTGGAGATAAAGATGTAGATAATCTAAGTTTAAAGTGCATTTTGATTGTTGGTCGATAAGGAGCGTGAATAACTCTTGAGGGCGTCAGTTCTGAACAAGAAGTGTGTGTGTGCGGGGGTGGGGGGGGGGGGGGGGTGGAGGGGGAGGGGGGGTTACTTTCCAGACAAACAGAATTGTGAATAAAACTCAAGAGGGCTACAGGGCTATGTTTCCAAAATTTCGGCTGCCAGTAACGCGGTAGCAGGGTAGCAGGCAGTTTCGTCGATTTTTCGAAAGGCGTGCTTCACAAGTGCTTCCAGGCTCAGAACATCAGCTGAGCCAACGTACCTGTATTCTTCCTGTCTCTAGTCTAATGGAGAATTGGCAACATTTCAGAATACGTTCACAACTACGTGATCGTCGATTTAATTCCTGATGTGATATAGAACTGTCCTGTTAAATTCACCTGATGTTTCATATTATTTCCGATTATAATCTGACTGATTAACACCTAACATTTATCATTGCAATGTCAAATTTAAAACTTGATTCCAGAAAGTTCATTCCACACAGAATATATAACTAATCTCAAATCTAACGTCACTAACTCTCTCCATTAATGGGGAAGACAGAGCAAGAGCGCACAAATAGCAGTAGTGGCTCGCTAGCTAAATACACACATAGAAAAATGTTTTCCATCACGTCGGTTCCGTGAGTTCCGGAAAATGTACAGAAAACTGGAATAGAGATCAACATAAACATCATTTAAGACCTTTTAATTGCTCATGAAAATCACACACTGCATGTTGTACCACCATGCAACGGGACCTTCAGAGGTGGTAGTCCAGACTGCGCTACACACCAGTACCTCTAATACCCAGAAACACCTCCTCTTGCATTGTTGCACGCCTGTATTCGTCGTGGCATACTGTTCACAAGTTCATCAAGGCACTGTTGGTCCAGATTGTCCCATTCCTCAACGGCGATTCGGCGTAGATCCCTCAGAGTGACTGGTGGGTCACGTCGTCCGTACACAGCCCTTTTCAATCTATCCCAGGCATGTCGATAGGGTTCATGTCTGGAGAAGATGCTTGGCACTCTAGTCGAGCAATGCCGTTGTCCTGAAGGAAGTAATTCACGATATGTGCATGATGAGGGGAGCAAATTTTCGTCCGTGAAGACGATTGCCTCGCCAATATGCTGCCGATATGGTTGCACTATCGGTCTGAGGATGGAATTCACGTTACGGCGCCTTCCATTATCACCAGCGGCGTACGTCGGCCCCACATAACGCCACACTAAAACGGCAGGGAGCCTCCACCTTGCTACAATTGCTGGACAGTGTGTCTAAGGCATTCAACTTGACCGGGTTGCCTCCAAACACGTCTCCGACGATTGTCTGGTTGAAGGCATACGCGACACTCATCGGAGAAGAGAACGTGATGCCAGTCCTGGGCGGTCCATTCGGCAAGTTGTTGGGCGGATCTGTACCGCACTGCATGGTGTCATGATTGCAAAGATGGACCTCGCCTTGGACTTCGGGAGTGAAGTTGCGCATCATGCAACCTATTGCGCACAGTGTGAGTCGTCACACGACGTTCTGTGGCTGCACGAAAAGCATTATTCAACATGGTGGCATTGCTGTCTGGGTTCCTCCGAGCCATAATCCGTAGGTAGCGGTCATCCACTGCAGTAGGCCGGAGCGAGGCATGTCATCGACAATTCTTGTCTCTTTGTATCTCCTCCATGTCCGAACAGCATTGCTTTGTTTCACTCCGAGACGCCTGGACACTTCCTTTGTTGAGAGCTCTTCCAGCACAAAGTAACAATGCGGACGCGATCGAACGGCTATATTGACAGTCTAGACATGGTTGAACTACAGACAACACGAGCCGTGCACTTCCTTCCTGGTGGAATGACTGGAACTGATCGGCTGTCGGACCCCCTCCGTGTAACAGGCGCTGCTCATGCATGGATGTTTACATCTGTAGGCGGGTTTGGTGACATCTCTGAACAGTCAAAGGTACTGTGTCTGTGATACAGTATCCACAGTCTACGTCTACCTTCAGGAGTTCTGGGAACAGGGGTAATGGAAAACTTTGTCTCATCTACATCATCTCTTACCTAGTTGTAGGCTTCTGGATCAAAAAGCATTACGAAAATCTTAACTACTCCTTGAGCTAAAAGTGGAAAATTTTAGAAATTATTTCCCTGTACGCTTTTGAAAACTATATTTTCCTGCATATACCGACACACATCTCAATTTTATTAATACACAGTTCAGCTGATTACGTGTAGCATAGAATAATTTGTTAACTGTGTTTGTTTTTGCGTTTACTCTCATTGCAGGATATACAAATTTTTGTGGCAGTAGTGGAATTCTTCCTGAGTTGGACACAAGACTTCACATAGACACAGACAATACTGCAGTCAGAAGTGCATAATATCTTGATAATGCACGTTTTATTGTGCTGGGTCATGTTACAGATACTATTTGTTTTACTAAATGAAACTTCGGTCATAAGGATAACCTGGTAAGCTGTAATTCATTTGTATTAGAACGGAGCATATTTTTATAGCGTTTCACGTTTTACTATAGCAGAAAAACACGAGAGAAACTAATCATCAGCTAAATATTTCCCTCTCTCCACTAAAATACACTGAAGCGCCATAAAAGCTGGTATAGGCATGCGTATTCGAACACAGAGATATGTTATTTAAGTAAGTTTGAACACTATGTTATAGTCTGCACACAAGCGATGGGACAGAGCTGCAGTCAATCTACCGATTCCCATGAGAGTTCGGGCAATGTGAGTGTATCCGCACTGAAGAAGATCATTGAAGATCACCGAAGAAGATTATTTATATGAAGATGGTATCTGTTCTTTCTGACATGTCCGACATGCCCGAAAGAACAGATACCATCTTCATACAGATAAGGCTTACCGGCCAATGAATTTCTTCAGTGCGGATGCACTCACATTGCCCGAATTCGTACGGGAATCGGTAGTAATGAGTATAGTGGGCAGGGGCACTACAAATGTAGTGTGTGGAGAGCAACTTCGGAATGTGGGACTCACGGGGAGCGTGCCAGAGATAAGTCCCTGCAGTCGCACTATCCCTGTTTCCTCGGTGGCTCAGACGTTTACAACGTCTGCCATGTAAGCAAGAGATCTCGGGTTCGAGTCCCGGGCGCGGCACACATTTTCTACTGTCCCCGGTCTAGATTTCACTGTAATTTCATTCTTCGAGAGCTGCAAGATCACCAATGGTATGTGTTTCTTTGGACATGTCCGAAAGAACAAATATCATCTTCATATTCATAAACATCTGGACAGTTTGTTTTCTGAAATCAGCGGAGTGTAATGGGCGTACTCGTACAGCAGGAATACTAGTTGCCGTCTTCTTCGTCGCTTTTCGTACTTGGCGACCACAAGGCGCCTCTGGCGTTGAAACCAAAACACAACTGCAATGGACACATCCCTGAGATGCAGTTCCTAACTTCATATGCATAACGTGACATTTTGAGGACTTCTGATGCTTCAGATTCTTTCTTCTAGGGCCAGCTACTATTTTCTGTTTATGAATTTAATCCACTGTGGTTTAAATCCCCTTCGGACCATCCTGATTTAGTTTTTCTGTTAATTCATTAAATCGATTAAGGCAAATGTTGGATCTTTCCTGTCAATCGACAAAGTAGATTTCCTTCCACACCCTTTCCAATCGCAGCTTCTGATGTGTCTTTAATGAGCCCATAGCTGATGGGATGTTTAAGCTTCCTTTCTTTTGTTCTCATCCAGCATTTATTATTGAGTGGAAGTGTCCAACGGAGTTTGCCCGTAATTAGGTATACCATATTAGAAAACCACAAAAACGTCATTCATCAAAGATCATTGGTCATCTTGAATGTGGTGAATAACTCACTTCGAAATGAATGCGTAGAGAACAAAATACCACAGATGCTACATTTTTTCTCATTTCACGTTCCGTTTTCCGACGCTTACACCACAATTCTCGTAACCTTCAAAAATGAAACTTACAGTAAGAATAATGTAGTAAAAAAATAACAACTGATAAATATATTAACAACAAGTCTAACAAAATCTCTATGGCGTCACGCAACATCCTAATTCTCTCAGTTGAGTTTGGCCATCGTGGATTATAAACACTAATATTCTCCTTATAAGATTTTGCGTGAGAAAGTAAGAGTGGCCTTCTGCAATAGCCCCTTGTATAATCAAATGACTGTATCGAAAAGGGAGCAGGGGACCTGCAAGAAAGTTGCGTAATGTGGGTTGCATAAAAATCAGACAAAACACAATTTAGGTCGTTTGGATACTTTCGAGCATGATATTATATACATATTAATTGCAACATAAACTATCATTGGTAAGGAGACAGGGAAGTGGCTTAGATTAATGATAGAATCGATACAGATATATGGACATTTAACTGCTTACAGCTTCGGGATGTTTGGCTATGTTAAACGCAATCTTTGAATTTGTAGCAAATAATTTTATCAACCTTTTCTTATTACACATCATTACCTTATCGGTTTAGAGAGTCAAAATCAGAGCAAAAAACGAAATAATCATGTGAAATGCTTTAGTACTTATCGTGAACGTGCCCATTTCCATAACGTTCTTTTTATCTGCATATAATTTTAGTTTTGAAGAACCTAAATATGACGTGCAGTATATTCTCCACCAAAATGATGAGACATCGTTAGAGATGAATACGGAATGGAACACGATTCACAACGAAAAATTTTTCGAAGATCAGAAGATGACACCTTCTGCTGTCGAAATCGGTCATCAATAATAAATGCTGATTAATACGATCTTGGCTATCAAAAAGTTTTTTCAAGAAATACACACAAATTTTACAAATGTTTAGAGTGTGGATATTAATGTATGATATAGGTGCCATTTGGTTGTTCTTTATTTATCTGAAATTCCATAAAACACCCTATTTCTTCGTGAAAATAATGTTATCTGATACCACATAATGGAATAAGAGCATTCAAAGAAGTGGCTATGATCTAAACTTCTCGTTTCTGACATATAACAACGACACTTTGAAACTGAAGTGCATCTCAGTATATACATGTGTAGAGGTTTGTTTGTAATGACGGTCATTACTTATGGTGGTACTAATTGTGGTTTCCTGTCAGGTAACTGATACGATTGACCGATATCATCTCAAATTTCTTTTAGATATACAGACATGTTCAGTACTCACAAAATGTGCAAAAAGTGATGGAGTAAACAAATCACTTATTTATAAAGTGACTTGAGTTTCACCTGATTTCAGGATAATGCAAATGAATTTTACTCATAATGTTTTATTTAGCATACAAATAATAACATTAATTCTTTTTTAGTTCGAAATTCTGTAATATGCGTCTTTCTGAGATTAAGATTATGTATCATCTTTTAACGGACTAACATCATTCAGAGAGATAGCATTTTCCGCAAATGATAACAAGTTGCTGTAGTAAAAAATTAAATCTTATTAGCTTTAAAAACTGCTTGTAATGAGCCAGTGTAATCTTTTTTCGGGTCTGTTCAATTCTTAGACCTAGTCCTTTGTTTCCCCACTGTGCTGACGATGGTTAATCCTTTATCCTGCGGGTGCCCTGTCCGCTAGGAGTATAGGACGTTTACGGCCAGTGCTGGAGCAAACATTCCAGGCACGCGTGGGCTGGAGGTTCCAGCGTGGCGTCGCCGTGGCGCTGATCTTCTTCCCCCTTCCTCCTTCCTCCTACAGCCACCTGTTAGGCCAAAAAACCGCCAATGTATAATTACCGCCGTCGAAGTTTTTAATAACGGAATTCTTGTAGCCTCCCGTAACAAGTTTGAAGAGCCTTCAACCTTTGTGCAAACTTGTCCAATCTACCCGCAATTTCACCTGCATTTTTAATATAATAATTAATATTCCAAGACGTATTAATGCTACAGAATGAAATGAGTGACGCTAAGTTATAAGCGCCATAAACCACGCTATAAGAATTTCATTAAGATCGCCTACGCAGGTCTGCGTTTCCTTAAGTCTGGCAGACTCTGCCCTTTACGAAATGCTCTTTGCGGCGGTCGCGGCAAGAAGTTGCTCCCCATAGAGTCGGTAACCGCTCGAAGGCAAGCACACCTCAGGTATTTACAACAGCGAAGATACTGTGTATGATTAGCGGGGCTAAGCGTATGTAAACTCTGCGCATGTCCTAAATATCCACCTTGCGCTTATTTCAGTACTGCAAAATCTCAAAAAACAAATAACAATTCCCACAAATAAGAGTTACAGTTACAGCAAAAACGTCTGTTGTCTCTTCCTGAGCTGAAATAAATCCAGAGTAGCCTTTTCTTCACGTTAGCCATAGGAACACTGTGTAAGAAACTGCAGCATGTCCGTAGATTATTCTCTGAAACCAGTTTCTTGTTTTACCTTAGTAACTGGTCTGGAGATTTTACGAGTCTTTACTCGTTTGTACAGCATTTCTTTCATAGATAGACGCAAAACAGATTCTCAAGGATGTGGAACATATCGTGCAAATGTTCGTACCAAAAATCCTAAATGAGATGGTGGTCAAGAAATTGGAAATAAGTTAAAAGAGTTTACAACAAACATTTAAATGTGTATATACTTAAGTGCATAAATACGGTTCCTATGCCACTGTCGCAAACCGTTGTCAAAACAAAAACGGTTTAGAAGCCTTACTTAAACAAACTGCATACGAGTGACCAAGCATAGTGAGGCGTAACATTGAATTTCTGTGAGATACTTAGTAATACACGCATTTAATAATTATGGAAAGAAGGGAAGCAGAAGCCAGCCAATAAACCGGTTAGACCTCTCTTAAACTGTACTTTATTAGTAGGGAATCCTTTGATGGTTGCTAATAGTTAATTGGAGACGTGTCTTTCTGAGAAATGGATACCCGTTGTGGATCAAAGTCTGTGACTGTACCCCGTCCCGCTACTGATAACGATGACTGAGGTGTTCTTTTGACCGCGATCCAGAATATCTGCTAGAGTTTGTGCGGCTTTTACCTGTTGAAATAGTCAATGCCGTTTAGGTAAACGCTGAAAAAGTAGTCAAATAGCATTTGATCGCTTTTTAATTCCTGTGCTACGCTAAAGAACCACTTAGGCAGTAGCCAATTCCGTAATTCGTTAGATAAACAAGTTAGACAAATTGTATGCTTATTAAACAGTACTTAATTATACATTGCACGTGACTGTGCTAGTAGCAATTAAATATACGACGTGAGATGTGATGCAACATTTACTCACGTTAATAAATAAACAATAATATACTAACTGTGACTTGGAATGATTTACTCAATTTATTCTCACACCACTTGTGCCGCAGACTATCGAAATCTCAAAAAATAATCGACGGTTGTAGCAATAATCGACAGTAAACATTCGAAATAAATAAATGTAACGTGGTGAGCACAAATAGACGAAAAGATCTGTTGTAGAATGATCACCTGAAGCACTCAAATTGATATAATACTATACACATCCATGCAATACACCACGTCCATACGACATGCCCTATTTTCAGTTTACTCCCAATACAAAATAAAATAAAACAAATGTATTTCCTTCCCAAAAATAAATTTTACGTCAATTTAAGTTTTGGAGAAAACCTTGCAACATCAAATCAAAACAGTTCGACATGAGCCCGTGCAGTGACTAGCATAGAGTCTAATCACTATCCAAGGCATATCCATCTCCGGTGCAGTATGTCCGGAGGAATGATACCGCTGACTTTCACAGTCAGATGAAGGTCCTGCTCGATAGTGACCAACATCGTGCCCTTCACGTCTTCTTCTTCCTTTCTTTCACCTCTTCTTCTTCTTCCTGCTTTTTTTTTTCTTTTGAGTCAGCAGTTTGCTGTCTTGTTCGATGCGGCCCGCCATGAATTCCTCCTCTTCTGTGCCAATGTCTTCATGTCAGAATAGAACCTCCAACATACATCCTCAGTTATGTGCGGGATCTACTCCGATGTCTTCCTCTACTGTTGAGTGTCCGTCCTCCTGTACAGTTTCTATCCCCTTCAGCTCCCTCTAGTAGCATGGAAGTTATTCCCTGATGTCGTAACAGGTGTCGTATCATCCTGTCCCTTCATCTCTTCAGTGTTTTCCACATCTTCCTTTCTTCGCCGATTCTGCACAGAAACTCTTCTTTCCTTACCTCATCATTTCACCTAATTTTCAACCTTTGTCCGTAGCACCACACCTCAAATGCTTCCATTCTCTTCTGTTGCGGTTTCCCCACAGTCCATGATTCACCACCATACAATGTTCCAAACATACATTCTCAGAAATTTCTTCCTCAAATTAAGGCTTGTGTTACCAGTAGACTTCCCATGGCCAGGAATGTCATTTTTGCTAGTGGTGGTATGCTTCTGATTTCGTCCTTGCCATGTGCGTCATCGTACCTTTTCCTGCCAAGGTAGTAGAATTCCTTAACTTCACGTACTTTGTGACCATCATTACTGTTGCGAAGTTCCTCGTTGGTCTTATTTCTGTCACTTCTCACTACTTTCGCCTTTCTTCGATTTACTCTCAATCCATACTCTGCGTTCATTAGATTGTTCATTCAGTTCAGCAGATCATGTGATTATTCCTCATTTCAGTCAGAATAGCAATGTCATCAGCGACTTATTTCATTAATTCACTTTCAATTTTAATTCCACTTCTGGACCTTCCTTTTATTTCCATCATTGCTTCTTCGGTGTGGAGACTGAACGAGCGACAGACTACGTCCCTGTCTTGTTGTTGTTGTGGTCTTCAGTCCTGAGACTGGTTTGATGCAGCTCTCCATGCTACCCTATCCTGTGCAAGCTTCTTCATCTCCCAGTATTTACTGCAACCTACATCCTTCTGAATCTGCTTATTGTATTCTTTACTCCCTCTACTATTTTTACCCTCCACGCTGCCCTCCAATGCTAAATTTGTGATCCCTTGATGCCTCAGAACATATCCTACTAACCGGTCCCTTCTTTTTGTCAAGTTGTGCCACAAACTCCTCTTCTCCCCAATTCTATTCAATACTTCATCATTAGTTATGTGATCTACCAACCTAATCTTCAGCATTCTTCTGTAGCACCACATTTCGAAAGCTTCTATTCTGTTCTTGTCCAAACTATTTATCGTCCATGTTTCACTTCCATTCATGGCTACACTCCATACAAATACTTTCAGAAACGACTTCCTGACACTTAAATCTATACTAGATGTTAACAAATTTTTCTTCTTCAGAAACGCTTTCCTTGCCATTGCCAGTCTACATTTTATATTCCTGTCTTACAAGCTTATTAATACGAGCACTTCGTTCTTTGTGTTCCACTTTTATTGCTCCTTCTTGGCTCATGTATGAGTTATATATTAACCTACTCTTCCTGTAGCGAACTCCTATTTTCCTCAGAATTTCGAACGTTTTGAACCGACACTGTCGAACGCTTTTTCCAGGCCGACAAATTGAATGAACTTGTCTTGCTTTTGCTTTAATCTTGCTTCCATTATCAACCGTAATATCCACAACGTCAGAAACGCCTCTCTGATTCCTTTATCGTTCCTAAAACCAAACTGATCGTCACCTAACACATCCTCGTTTGCTTGTCCACTCTTCTGTGTATTATTCTTGTCAGCAACTTCGATGCATGAGCTGTTAAGCTGATTGTATGATAATTCTCTCACTTGTCAACTCTGGCAGTCTTTGGTACAGTGGACATGCTATATTTGCGATAGTCAGATGGTATATCGCCAGACTCATACATTCTACACACCAACGTGACTAGTCAGTTCGTTGCCACTTTCCCAGAATGATTTCAGATATCCTGTTTCTTCTTCTATTACATGAGACGAATTTTCCCTGTCGTAGAGGTCTTGAATATAGTCTTACCACCTACCCAACCTCTCCTGTCCATGTAACAGTGGAATACCCGTCTCACTTTTCATGTTATCACTCCTGCCTTTCATTTCACTGAAGATTGTTTTGATTTCCGACACTCATTTCTTTTTCGATTTCTTCAAAAAAATTTTGCAGTCATTTCGTCTTAGGTTTCCTGCACTTCCTATTCATTTCATTCCTCATCTGCTTGTATTCCTGTATTCCTGAATTTACCTGAACATTGCCGGTAAATACTTTAATATCTTTTTAGTGTCACGTGCTCAGTCTGTGAAAACGGAATCGTTACAGAATCGCTTTGATGTCCGACTCTTAACAACCCTTTTTTCAGGAACGAGTAGACGTATCAAGTTCAAAGTTATGTCACATTTTTTTCGTCTATGGTCCCCTGGTGGAATAAAAATTGTAAGCTTCTAAATTAATGCAATCAAAACATTCGACCACTTGTGTGACACGTACTTTTATACTCGAAGGCTCACCCACCGAAACGTATAGAGTGCATCCCGTCTACCTAGAATCATAAAAATTGAGAAGAAATAAGATTTCACAGCACAAGTAAAGGAAAAATTCCGAATATTGTTAATTTGTAATTTTATAACACGAAAAATAATTGATTCTGTCCTTTTTGTCCTTCTGTCTGTTTGTTTGTCGGTCTGTTAAGTCACTTATTCATTAGAAGAGTTTATCAAGTTCAAATTTGTCTCACATACTAAGGTCAATGGCCCATTGGCCTTGCAAAAATTGTAAGCTTCTAAGTCAATGCAATCAAAAGCGACTGCTATTTAAATCACATATTTTGACACTCGAAAACTCATTTATTAATTTACCCATAAAACGCTTCCCGTTAACCTAGAATTATGAAATTCAGCAGGAAGAAGGGTTTCAAGGTAAAAGTAATGTAGAAGATCTGAAACTTTTTAACTTGTAATTACATCATATACAAAATGACTTTTGCCATTTAAACACACATTGCATTCCACATAAGCCAAAAGCATAACACACGCACATTACTGAATGGAAACATAAAATATAAGTCCTAGTCTTGTTATCATGTTTTATTAAATCTTATCTCTCTACACATATAAACTGAAGTCCCCTGCTCGCCTTTTTTATGCATCAGAGCAAGTCTGAGGAACGACGGTAGAGATTTTGATACGGTCTTGGAATTTCCGGGAGCAAAATCATGCCAGTATTGATATCGATAACAGGCAAAAGGTATCAGATAGATTATACAGGGTGATTCAAAAAGAATACCACAACTTTAAAAATGTGTATTTGATGAAAGAAACATAATATAAGCTTCTGTTATACATCATTACAAAGAGTATTTAAAAAGGTTTTTTTTCACTCAAAAACAAGTTCAGAGATGTTCAATATGGCCCCCTCCAGACACTAGAGCAATATCAACCCGATACTCCAACCCGTTACACACTCTCTGTAGCATATCAGGCGTAACAGTTTGGATAGCTGCTGTCATTTCTCGTTTGAAATCATCAATGGTGGTTGGGAGAGGTGGCTGAAACACCATATCCTTAACATACCCCCATAAGAAAAAATCGCAGGGGGTAAGATCAGGGCTTCTTGGAGGCCAGTGTTGAAGTGCTCTGTCACGGGCTGCCTGGCGGCCGATCCATCGCCTCGGGAAGTTGACGTTCAGGTACCAATTTCTGACGATAAGGTTTCATAACTAACCTTTTTCGTAGGACTCTCCGTACAGTTGGAATTTGCAGCTCTCTGCTAGCTCTGCGAGTCGATTTTCCTGGGCTGCGAACAAGTGCTTGCTGGATGCGTGCTACATTTTCATCACTCGTTTTCGGCCGTCCAGAACTTTTCCCTTTGCACAAACACCCATTCTCTGTAAACTGTTTATACCAACGTTTAATACACCACCTATCAGGAGGTTTAACACCATACTTCGTTCGAAATGCACGCTGAACAACTGTCGTCGATTCACTTCTGCCGTACTCAATAACACAAATAGCTTTCTGTTGAGCGGTCGCCACCTTAGCATCAACTGACGCTGACGCCTAGTCAACAGCGCCTCAAGCGAACAAATGTACAGCTAAATGAAACTTTATAGCTCCCTTAATTCGCCGACAGGTAGTGCTTAGCTCTGCCTTTTGTCGTTGCAGAGTTTTAAATTCCTAACGTTGTGGTATTCTTTTTGAATCACCCTATATAATGGTAAGACAGAGATTTAGGAACCAGGTTTTAAATTGTAAGACATTTCCAGGGGCAGATGTGGACTCTAACGACAATCTATTGGTTATGAACTGTAGATTAAAACTGAAGAAACTGCAAAAAGGTGGGAATTTAAGGAGATGGGACCTGGATAAACTGCAAGAACCAGAGGTTGCACAGAGTTTCAGGGAGAGCATAAGGGAACAATTGACAGGAATGGGGGAAAGAAATACAGTAGAAGAAGAATGGGTAGCTTTGAGGGATGAAATAGTGAAGGCAGCAGAGGATCAAATAGGTAAAACGACGAGGGCTAGTAGAAACCCACGGGTAACAGAAGAAATATTGAATTTAATCGATGAAACGAGAAAATATAAAAATGCAGTAAATGAAGCAGGCAAAAAGGAATACAAACGTCTCAAAAATGATATCGACCGGAAGTGCAAAATGGCTGTGTGGGGATGGCTAGAGGACAAATGTAAGCATGTAGAGGACCATATCACCAGGGGTAAGATAGATACCGCCTACAGGAAAATTAAAGGGACCTTTGGAGAAAGTGGAACAACTTGCAAGAATATCAAGAGCTTTGATGGAAACCCAGTTATAAGCAAAGACGGGAAAGCAGAAAGTTGGAGGGAGTATACAGAGGGTCTATATAAGGGCGATGTACTTGGGGACAATATTATGGAAATCGAAGAGGATGTAGATGAAGATGAAATGGGAGATAAGATACTGCGTGAAGAGTTTGACAGAGCACTGAAAGACCTGAGTCGAAACAAGGCCCCCGGAGTAGACAGCATTCCATTAGAACTACTGACAGCCTTGGGAGAGCCAGTCCTGACAAAACTCTACCATCTGGTGAGCAAGATGTATGAGACATGCGAAATACCCTCAGACTTCAAGAAGAATGTAATAATTCCAATCCCAATGAAAGCAGATGCTGACAGATGTGAAAATTACCGAACTATCAGTTTAATAAGTCACAGCTGCAAAATACTAACGCGAATTCTTTACAGACGAATGGAAAAACTGATAGAAGCCGACCTCGGGGAAGATGAGTTTGGATTCCGTAGAAATGTTGGAACACGTGAGGAAATACTAACCCTACGACTTAACTTAGAAGAAAGATTAAGGAAAGGCAAACCTACGTTTCTAGCATTTGTAGACTTAGAGAAAGCTTTTGACAATGTTGATTGGAATACTCTCTTTCAAATTCTGAAGGTGGCAGGGGTAAAATACAGGGAGCGAAAGGCTATTTACAATTTGTACAGAAAGCAGATGGCAGTTATAAGAGTAGAGGGATATGAAAGGGAAGCAGTGGTTGGGAAGGGAGTGAGACAGGGTTGTAGCCTATTCCAAATGTTATTCAATCTGTATATCGAGCAGCAATAAAGGAAACAAAAGAAAAGTTTGGAGTAAGTATTGAAATCCATGGAGAAGAAATAAAAACTTTGAGGTTTGCCGATGACATTGTAATTCACTCAGTGACAGCAAAGGACTTGGAAGAGCAGTTGAACGGAATGGACAGAGTCTTGAAAGGAGGGTATAAGATGAACATCAACAAAAGCAAAACGAGGAGAATGGAATGTAGTCGAATTAATTCGGGTGATGCTGAGCGAAATAGATTAGGAAATGAGACACTTAAAGTAGTAAAGGAGTTTTGATATTTGGGGAGCAAAATAACTGAGGATGTCGTAGTACAGAGGATATAAAATGTAGACTGGCAATGGGAAGGAAAGCGTTTCTGAAGAAGAAATCTTTGTTAACATCGAGTATAGATTTAAATGTCAGGAAATCGTTTCTGAAAGTATTTGTGTGGAGTGTAGCCATGTATGGAAGTGAAATATGGACGATAAATAGTTTAGACAAGAAGAGAATAGAAGCTTTCGAAATGTGGTGCTACAGAAGTATGCTGAAGATTAGATGGGTAGATCACATAACTAATGAGGAGGTATTGAATAGAACTGGGGAGATGAGGAGCTTGTGGCACAACTCGACTAGAAGAAGGGATCGGTTGGTAGGACATGTTCTGAGACATCGAGGGATCAGCAATTTAGTACTGGAGGGCAGCGTGGAGGGTAAAAATTGTAGAGAGAGACCAAGAGATGAATACACTAAGCAGATTCAGAAGGATGTAGGTTGCAGTAGGTACTGGGAGATGAAGCTTGCACAGGGTCTAGTAGCATGGAGAGCTGCATCAAACCAGTCTCAGGACTGAAGACCACAACAACAACAAACAGGCAAAAATTGTTGAGATTCTCTATGCCCAGTGTGGATCAACTATGTATAATTATGAAACTTCCTGGCAAATTAAAACTGTGTGCCCGACCGACACTCGAACTCGGGACCTTTGCATTTCTTGGGCAGGTGCTCTACCATATGAGCTACCAAAGCACGACTCACACCCGGTCCTCACAGCTTTACTTCTGCCAGTATCTCGTCTCCTACCTTCCAAACTTTACAGAAGCTCTCATGCGAACCTTGCAGAACTAGCACTCCTGAAAGAAAGGATACTGCGGAGACATGGCTTAGCCACAGCCTGGGGGATGTTGCATGAGATTTTAACTCTGCAGCGGAGTATGCGCTGACATGAAACTTCCTGGCAGATTAAAACCGTGTGCCCGACCGAGACTCGAACTCGGGACCTTTGTCTTTCGCGGGCAAGTGCTCTACCATCTGAGCTATCGAAGCAAGACTCACACCTGGTCCTCACAGTTTTACTTCTGCCAGGAGACATTCTGTAAAGTTTGGAAGGTAGGAGACGAGATACTGGCAGAAGCAAAGGTGTGAGAACCGGGCCTGAGTCGTGCCTGGGTAGCTCAGTTGGTAGAGCACTTGCCCGCGAAAGGCAAAGTTCCCAAGTTCGAGTCTCGGTCGGGCACACAATTTTAATCTGCCAGGAAGTTTCATATGAGCGCATACTCCGCTGCAGAGTGAAAATGTCATTCTGTATATGTAATTATGTTTGTACGGAAACCTCAGTTCGCGACACCTACTCGCACTTGGCCAGTTTGTCCACCTGAAAAAATTCCTTTGTTTTTAAATAACATCGCAGGCTAGCTGAAAGAACGCGTGATCCATGACTGGCAACAGATGTAGTAACATTCTATGCCACAGGGGTACAAAAACTCGAGCCGCGCTACTACAAGTGCCTCTAAAAAGGAAGGAGCTATGTAACCTGATATATCCAGATTCGTAATTTTTTCCAGTAAACCGTTTTTCTGTATCTGTACTCGTTTTATTTTTATTATCAAACGGACCTTTTTTTCTCCATGAACCCCGTTTCTAGGAGTATACGAATGGAGCGACTTCAAGGGAACGATTACATAAAGCTGATCGTCTTGTAAGTGAAATGTTTCTTTCGTCCTTTGTTTAGCTTCTGATGTAATTATAAATTTTAAATTATTCAGCGAAAGGAAACACTTTAAAATTTTATAAAGAGACAATATTTTATTTGCCAGAATTGTTTAATCATGTAAATATGAGGTTTTATTTCTTGTGTTTGCGGCAAGTCATTACATGTTGTTATAGTTCTAAATTCTATATAAAGAGCGTAGGCCAAAAGTCGATATCGGTCGGCGGTGTGCTTGATAATTAGTATCCTCACACACATGTAAAAATACTTTGCAAAGCAGATTATCGGACTTCGTTTAAAAATGCAGGTTCACTTTAATTAATTGAATAATTAACGACAGAGCGCTAATGGCGCATGATCGTTGCTTCACCAAACGTACCGGCTGTAACTTAGTTAAAGCGGCAAAAACATACTTTCACTGTCCTGATATGAAAGGAGTGGAAGGATTCTCATGTACTGAAATATTACACAATGATTATTCATAAAAGCCGCATAATACACAGCATTTACAATTAATGTAGTCGGTATCTAGAAAGGGAAGAAAAACTATTATAAAACGATCTAGGGGTTGTGAAAACAATCTAGGAGGTTCAATATATATCACAGATGCATTTTACATTAAAGGATGATCGCTGTATTACCCGCTTTGCTTCGATAATAATGATAATCCATGGTGCTTGTTTGATATCGAAATGAATATAGAGTAGCTGACAGCCAACATTTTATGTGGGAGAATTGTTTTGAAATTGCATTATTCTTTGACGTGAGGGGGATAACACTCAAAGCAACTCCATAAAAAGGAAAAGGCAGACTGAGATTCTGTAAAACATGAGTCTTTGGAGTTTGTCATCTCATGCTGATTCGTAGCTCACATTATATCCGTAATAAGAGCGTGCCCTTAGTAGGGATCAGTAATAAGTCATCGCTTTCCGCCGATTAGAGCCCCCACCATACTCCAGTCGTAGTTCTAATGAGATTGCAGGCTTTTTCACATCTGGTGATGCTAGTCGGATATGAGAAGCCCATCTTCATTTGTCATAGATGATCATTCCAAGATATCGTTTTGTTTCCGCAACTGGCTATTGTCCCAGTTACATTCTTTGGGAAGTAGAAGACTGTCGCTAGTAAAGACCACAAGAGTGGAATTGCTGTTAGAGAGTCCGAACCCACGTTCTGTGCACCACTGACGCAGACGAATGAGAGCGTTGTGAATTTTTACATGACGGTACCGAAGAGTACTGGATTCGTATTAGATTCATACGTCGTCTGCGTATTGCAGTATTTGGATGTGACTGGCAGATGTCTACAGCACAGAGGATGGACAAAAAGAAGCCAAGACTTATCCCTGCGGGAGTCCTCTGCTAGTTTTTCAGGGTCCCAGTGTTGTTCCGTGTGGCAAAATGATTGCTTTTTATTGTTCAGGAAGCTTACAATGACAGGCACGAGTGGTTTTGGAATCTGAAACTTTTCTAGTTTTTCTCTAAGATCGACACACACACACACACACACAATCTGCAGTCATAGGATGAAGGCAACTAATAGAAAATGGTAATAGAAAATGACTGACATATCCCATTTTTGATTTAAACAACATTCATTGTACTGAAATATTGTATAACGAAACAAGATACCACATCTACTAGCAAAATATTATTTGAATCATTTCCACATGGTCATGCGCATGTAACATGGGAGAGTTAATTCCACATGTTTTACTTATTAAACAACCCTTTTTATGTTGACAGAGATATATGTTCATAAATTTGTCACTCTTGATCACTGTCCTAAACTTCACTACCTGATTCATTGGTGTCCTCTCCACCAGTCAGTTTATTAATATCGCATTGCTTTGGAATGCTATCAAAATGCTCACGAAACTGCAAAGGGATAATGTCAATCATGCTTTCAATATCCTTCAGTTTTTCAGGTTTCAGTGGAGTGACGTACATGTATGCTCTCGGTACATTATGGAAATGAGGGACTATCCCAGACTTAACCAGACGAAAATCACACTTCACCATTCCACTGCTACTGGGTGAAACAGAGACGCATTTTGACTGGTCAGTGTACTCAAATAGTTTGTAGCATGTAACAGTCCATTATTGTCCTTTCACAGTTACAGACTTCTTAAAAAAAATCGATCTAGATGTTTCTCATAGTCAAGAAATGCGTCTTGTGTGCATAGTTCAATATGCATGCGTTTCCTTCCTTTCTGTAGTACTGTGAACCATTGGTGGGGAGTATACACTGTATCCTGTTTCCTTTTCCGTAATTCCAGCCTTGTAAAGTCCCTATCGCAGACATTTTAGGAATGCCAACGGGTTGGGAACATGTGGAAAACGTTGGAAAATCTACCACTATGAACTAAAGTGTACCAAAAGTGAACCATTGTGCGATTCCTATTCTGTCCTTTCATGCATCTAAAAATCCATACAACGTTTCCACAATAGAGGCCACATGTTTAGTTATGAAATCCATAGGGAGAGGAACCACTGCATTAGGACCCTTCTTAGCATTACTTCATCAAACATATAAATGAAAGCTTTGTTATCAGAAAATCTATGAATACCAAATATAAATACCTATGTCTGCCGCAAATAGAACATATCTGTTACCGTTATGTGTGGAAGAGGCACGTTCTGCATGAAATCGAAAGTGATCATTTCTGAGTGCCCGAAACTTGTGGAGGATCAACTCAGTTTTCGCTGCAGTCTTGATAGCAGGGTGGTTCTCTCCTTCAATTTTACATGTAAGCCTTTCACATTTACCACAGACATCCACTCCAGGACGACCAAAGCCATAGTTGTGCTTATTCTTGAAATAATCATAAAAATAACGATATCGTACTTTTGGTTTGAACAAACCTAGGTCAGTAGCGTTGCTTTGAAACCTATAAATTATGTACATTTCGGGGTCGTATTTTTCAAGAAACATTTTCCACATGGTTTTCACAGATAAAGAACTTGAGAGGTATCTCTTCTTCCTACCACAACGTCCATGATTTGCTACCCTTACTGGAAACGAATCAATGAATTCCGCTATCATGACACTGGTATTTTCTGGAACGGAATAATGGTTGTGGTATCTAACGCGACCATCATGTGGCGAAGTCACCTCCTTGACTTGAGCGGCACAGTCTCCGCAAACGGTGTTTTGTTATGCCATGGAGTACAATATAAGCTTTCTTGCATACCATAGTTTCCTTGAAGCCAACTTTAACATGCAGATACAAGTGAATTAGTATCATAAAACAAAAATCTACATAATCGTAATACTGTAACCCTATTAAATATATGCCTTAACTATTTGCCTTAAGGATTTTACAAAACGTGGATCAAAGATGTACATAATTCTGGAACGAAATGGTTGATAAAATATTACAGTTGTCATGCCAGTTACCTGATAATAATAATTTGATGTCCTTACACTATTGGTAATGGAATTTGGGCATGGTCTCATTGCTTTTGGAATGAACGGAAGAATTTGAGCACTCAAGTACCCTCCCGTCCGTCTTCGTTGGGCATATTGTTGAATTCTGTCAACAATAGTTCCTTCTCAGCGAACGAGAACTTCTCAAAACATTTACGCCGTTATCTGTAAACAGATATTGGCGTATAATTAACCTATATACTCGGCGAATAACATATTTTACCGATTTTCTGTGTTACAACTAAAACTTAAATTGAAACTTTGCGTCCATGAAAGGAATTTATATTCACATTTTAGTACACTGTTTCTACATTACGTACAGAGAATTCAAACAATGAATATTGTATGACTATTTACCTGCAATGTGCAACTGTTTCCCTCATAGGAACAATGTTTCCATTCCGATTGGTGTGCTCCAAACCCTTGACCTTCTATCGTTTAACCACATTCCTCTTCCACAATTCGGGACGACTTTTGTTCCTTCTAAATTCATGTAAATCATTTTCGGACTCGTCTGACGGTTCCATCACCGAAGTCATTTTGAAATCTCACAGCTGATTACTGCAAACCACTACAGTGCTGCCCTCACGCCTCACGATCTTTCGTGAAATATAGGGACTTGTCCCTGTGGCCTCTTTCTTTCCAAAACGTAATTTCAACACTGGTTTTGACACGGAAAAAAATGCTGAACGAGTCCCATTTTTGAACCAACAGATGCGGAATCGTGTGAAAACGCAACTACAGTAATAACTCATATACCGCAAAAATGGTAAGTCCCATTTCTGATCTCAACGTCTCAATTATTCCGAGACAAATTTAGCTCTATATCAGTAAGTAAAGCGACTTTCTAAATGTGTCTTGGAAACACCTGTTCATAGCTCTACAGACGGCTACGTTTTCGCCAACATCAGTTTGCGCTTCACCTTGGTCGGCAATTGAAAGCTGTCATAAACGCTGCCATGTGTCACGGACTTCCGTAAGTTGATTCTACCGTAGGAGTGGCCTAGGAGTGAAGAATGAATGTATTAAGATTTTATGCAAGAGACAGCGATTTTTCATGCATCTTATTGTTTATGACGTCATATCTCCTTATGTATGTGTCACACAATGGTATAGTTTTGTAGGTACATACAGCGACATACGTGGATACTGTTTACAAAACGTGTTCCTACAAGAGTTAGAAGCAAAGAAGTAATAAATCTAAACGTCATGCATGATACTGGAGTATTTCATACATCTCACTGTTTATGACTTCATTACTACATAGGTATGTAGTTCGTAGCGATTGTGTATATCAAGTTTAGTTGAAGTCGGTTCAGTGGTTTAGTAGGAAATGTGTAACATGCGCATATACACACATATGTATACCCATTTCTATAATATATATGTGTTAATACATTTGGTCACGAAATGTTCATTTCCAGCATCAGTCTATATGATTACCCTGCAACTCACAATTAAATGCCTTGAAGAGTGTTCATCGAACCACCTTCACGCTATTTCTGTACAGTTCCACTCTCGAACGGCGGCGGAAAAAACAAACACGTAAATCATTCTGTGCGAACTCTGATTTCTCTTATTTTATCATGAGCACCTTTCCTCTCTAGTCAGATGGGCACCAACAAAATTTTCCCTGCCCTAACGAAAAACACCTTTGTTTTAGTGATTGACATCTCTCCTATTTCGCGGTAATACAAATCGAGCTGTCCTTCATTTAACTTTTTCATGTCCTCCATCAGTCCCATCTGATGCGGATTCCACATCGCACAGCAATACTCCAGAGGAGGGCACACAAGTGTGGTGTAGGCAGTCTCTTTAGTAGAAACTGTTGAACAGTCTTTCTGCTAGTAAATCGTAATCTTCGGTTTGCTTTATCCACAACATTATCAGTGTGATCGTTCCAGTTTAAGTTCTTCGTAATTGTAATTCGTAAGTACATATATGAATTTACTTCTTTAGATTTGTATGTTCTATCGTGTAACTGAAATTAAGCGGATTAATTTTAGTAGTCACTTGGATGGCTTCTCATTTTTCATTATTTATAGTCAACTGACAGTTTTAACGCCATACAGATGTCTAAATCATTTTTCAAGTGGTTGTGATCATTTGATGACTTTACAAGACGGTAAATGAGTGCTTCATCTGCAAACACTCTAAGTGTGCTTCTCAGATCCTATCCTACGTCGTTGATGCAGATCGGAAACAGAATACGACCTAAAACACTTCCTAGGGGAAGGCCAGATTTTACTTCTGTTTTACCCAATGACTTTCCGTTATATTACTACAACACGTGACCTTCCTAAAAGCAAATCACGAATCCAGTCAAACATCTGAGCTATACTCCATAGGCGCGCAATTTCATTAGAAGACGACTGTGAGAGCGGTGTCGAAACCCATCTGGTAATCTGAAAAAACGGAATCAGTCGGTGGTAAACATTCACAGCTAAACACACCCTTCAGATATACATTCATGCTCATCAATTAAGGATAACTGCAGAATGTGGTGCCACACAACGTGGTACTACACAAAACTGGCGCTAATAGCACAGGCACATAGGGATCATACACGACATAGATCTGTAAGTCCACGGGATTGGTGATAAGTTGAGGAAACCGTCCCGAAACACACGTGCTACAAAACACCACTGTTTCCTGCACATGTACTCGGACATCAATATGGTATATGATGACCATGCACCCATACACAGGCCGCACAAGGGGTTGGCTTACTCTGGACCAGATGGTTGAGCAGCTGCTGCGGTATAGCCTCCCATTCTTGCACCAGTGCCTGTCGGAGCTCTTGAAGTGTCCTAGGGGTTTGAAGACGTGCAGCGACTCGTCGACCGAGGGCATCCCAGATGTGTTCGATGGTGTTTAGGTCTGGAGAACAGGCAGACCACTCCATTCACCTGATATCTTCTGTTTCAAGGTACTCCTCCACGATTGCAGCTCGGTGGGGCCATGCGCTATCATTCTTCAGGAGGAACGTGGGACCCACTGCACCCCTGCAAAGGCGGACATACTGGTGCAAAATGACGTCCCGATACACCTGACCTGTTACATTTCCTCTGTCAAAGACATTCAGGGATGTACGTGCACCAATCATAATCCCACCCCACACCATCAAACCACGACCTACATATAGGTCCCTTTCAAGGACAATAAGGGGTTGGTATCTGGTTCCTGGTTCACGCCAGATGAAAACCCGCCGAGAATCAATGTTCAGACTATACATGGACTCGTCCATGAACATAACCTAGGACCACTGTTCCAATGACCATGTACCGTGTTATTGACACCAGGCCCACTGTTCCAATGATCATGTACCGTGTTATTGACACCAGGCTTTACGGGCTCTCCTGTGGCCAGGGCTCAGTGGACTACACCTTGCAGGTCTCTGGGCGAATAAACCATCTCTCTTCAGTCGTCTGTGTGTCTGGAAACAAATGTTCCAGTGGCTGCGGTAAGGCCCCGAGCAAGGCTACCTGCGGGACTCCGTGACAGTCTGCGGGCACTGATGGTGACATATCGGTCTTCTTGTGGTACTGTACACTGTGGACGTCCCGTACTGTGGCGCCTGGACACGTTTCCTGCCAGCTGGAATCGCTGCCATAATCTTGAGATCACACTTTGTGGCAAAAAGAGGCCTGTGCTACGACTTGCTGTCTTTGACCAGCCTCCAGTCGCCCTAATATTCTATCCGTCATAACATCATCATTATGTGTTCTTTGAGGCATTTTCAACACAAAGTCACCATCAGAACGTCTGAAAACTTCTGCACAATTACTCGCTGCACCGTACTGTGAGATGCACCAACACACCGTATGTGGACTGCTGCCAGCGCAGCAGGTCAAAAGCACCGCATGGTCATACCCCGAGGTGATTTAAACCCCCAAACCGCCCACCAGAGCATTATTTCATCATGTATCAGCATTATCCTTAATTTATGAGCATGAGTTTATATTACGTGGACAAGTTAAAGTGACTGTTATAGGCGGGATGCGTATTGAGCTCTGGTTGCTAAAGATATCGCTAGAGTTCAGGCCTGAGATACCTCGTTAATTAGTCTGCCAACCTAAGCAAGCAATTTCGCTGCATCTGCAACCAAACACCGCTTGCATTGCTCGTTGGTTTGCAATTCTAGAATGAGAGAAGAGACCAATTTCTGGTCCATCATGGTATCTGAGTTCGACTCTCACAACCCAATGAAAATGGGTCGGTTCTGCTGTTGCAGAAGCTCAGAACACGGGTGTAGGTTGACAGCTGTGGAAGAGGGAGGCGGGAACTATTGCCCCTCATCCCTCCTCTCCTCTTCACTCCTACAAGTTCTCGTCTTTTTACTCTCGTAAGTCATTGTGATGTTATAGTGTTCGTACTACAACAGCACTGTCACAGTCGGACGGATTACCACGACGCAGTGTGCTTTCGGGGCACAGTGATCAAGTTATCGTTGCGACAACCCATGTTGCTGACGACAGAGCTCGACCTGCTTGCCACCCTCGCAGTAAGTCGACGTGTGGCAACACTCCTGTAACGGGGAGTCGACACAGCTCGGCCGCCGCAGAGAGCTAAACAATTCGTCTGGCAGCGAAGAACTAGACGAGGCAGTGCAGGACACCCGACCTGGGTTTCGGGCCAGACAGGCAACACCAGGCAACCGCCAACCACGCCCTTCGGCGTCCGACGTTCGACGCCTGCACGGCCGCCGCCGCCACCCAAGCACTTCCACTGTGCACCGCCCCAACAATGCGTGGCCTTCAAGAATGACCGTCTCCGCTCTAAAGATACAGTGGATCGACGTAAGGCTGAAAACAACGGGCGAGAGCGCACATATTGGCACGCTCCAGTATGAGTAAAGAGTGTCGCTGTGACTCGTCCACTTTGTAGTGGCGGCTCGCACATTCGGCACTGTCTCCCTCGCCGATCGAAACCACAAAATCCTGGTGGGAGAACAGGTCCACCATCTGCATCTACATAGAAGCCACCGTACGGTGCGTGGCAGAGGGTACCCTGTACCAAGGCTAGTCATTTGCTTTCCTGTTCCATTTGCAAATGGAACGAGGGAAAAACGACTATTGGCCTCTGTATGAGCCCTAATTTCTCGTATCTTATCTTCGTAGTCCTTACACGCTGTGTATGTTCACGGCATTAGAATAGTTCGGCAAGTCAGCTACAAATGCCGGTTCTCTACATTTTCTCAATAGTGTTTCTCGAAAAGAAAGTCGCCTTTTCTCCAGGGATTCCCATTTTAGTTCCCGAAGCATCTCCGTAACACTTTATTTTTGTGACAAATCTAGTAGCCCTACTCTGAACTGCTTAGATGTCTTCCTTCAATACGACCTGGTATGGATCCCAAACACTCGAACAGTATTCAAGAATAGAGCGCATCAGCGTCCTACATGCGGTCTCCTTTACAGGTGAACCACTTTTTCCTAAAATTCTCCCAATAAACTGAAGTCGACGATTCGCCTATCCATACCACAGTTCTGATATGCACCGTTACGCCCTGATATTTAGACGACCGTGTCAATCAGGACGCCGGCCGGAGTGGCCGAGCGGCTCTAGGCGCTACAGTCTGGAACCGCGCGACCGCTACGGTCGCAGGTTCGAATCCTGCCTCGGGCATGGATGTGTGTGAGTCCTTAGGTTAGTTAGGTTTAAGTAGTTCTAAGTACTAGGGGACTGATGACCTCAGAAGTTAAGTCCCAAAGTGCTCAGAGCCATTTGAACCATTCAATCGGGACACTAGTAATACTGTAACCGAATCGAACATGTTTTCCCTACTCTCCGCATTAAATTGCACTTTTTCACATTTAGAGCTAATTGCTATTCATCGCACCAACTAGAAATTTTGTCTAAATCGTCTTGTATCTTCCTGCAATCACTCACATTCGATATCTTTCCGTACACCACAACATAATCAGCACAAAACTCCAGATTGCTACAGAACCTGTCCGACAAATCATTTATGTATTTATGTATGTAGGGAACAACAGCGGAGCTATCACACTTCCCTGGGGAACTCTTGACTGTACCCTTTCCTCTGATGAACATTCGCCGTCGAGGACTATTCTGGGTTCTATTACTTAATAAGTCTTTGAACCACTCACATATCTGTGAACATACTCCACACGCTGGTACCTTCGTTAACATTCTGCAATGGGGCTCCGTGTCGAATGCTTTCCGGAAATCTAGAAGTATGGAATGTGCCTGTTGTGCTTCATCCGTAGTTCGCATTATATCATACGAGAAAAGGGCAAGCTAAGCGCGAGGGATCTTTCTGAAATCACGGTGATTCATGGACGCATGCATTTCAGTCTCTAGGAATTTGATTATATTCGAACAGAAATATATTCGAGGATTACCATCCTGATAGGCTGAACTAACTTCCCTCCCATCACGTAACAAAAGACTGGAGAACTTTCCATTACACCACATTAATCAGAGGGCATGGTTCAGTTTGTGATTCTATGATGTGCTGTTGAAGCACAGGTCATATTATTAACGTTTACAAACAATTAGAATAAAGTAGAGTAATATTATTTCAAGTAGTGACAGTGGATTGTCGCATACACTCCACGCGATTAGACTTGATTATTAGTACAATCTGTGTCTCAAGCTACTGATCACAATTTTGTTACTCATACTGTCAAGCATATAATTTAACAATTCAGTACCTTTTGAATATTGTTATTACCCCATTTTTAGTTCACGGAAACAAATGCAGTGGATTGAAATGGCCTACAGTGGAAAATTGGAGTGAGTGTGGTATCAGGTGGAGAAAGGTGTAGCGGTAGATGGAGGAGGGTGCTGGATAGGGTGTAAATCGAGATAATGGGTGAGAGAGAGTGTGCAGAGGGTTTATTTTTGTATGTATACAGAGAATATTAGGGAAGGCGAATTGTCGCCTTCGGTTTATTGGGAGAATTTTACGAAAGAAGTGTAAAGAAGACCACATACAGGGTGTTACAAAAAGTTACGGCCAAACTTTAAGGAAACATTCCTCATACACAAATAAAGAAAAGATGTTATGTGGACATGTGTCCGGAAACGCTTAATTTCCATGTTAGAGCTCATTTAGTTTCGTCAGTATATCCTGTACTTCCTCGATTCACCGCCATGATTTCATACGGGATACTCTACCTGTGCTGCTAGAACATGTACCTTTACAAGTACGGCACAACATGTGGTTCATGCACGCTGGAGCTCCTGCACATTTCAGTCGAAGTGTTCGTACGCTTCTCAACAACAGATTCGGTGACCGATGGATCGATAGAGGCGGACCAATTCCATGGCCTCCACGCTCTCCTGACCTCAAACTCTTGACTTTCATTTATGGAGGCATTTGAAAGCTCCTGTCTACGCAACCCCGATACCAAATGTAGAGACTCTTCGTGCTCGTATTGTGGACGGCTGTGATACAATACTCCATTCTCCAGGGCTGCATCAGCGCATCAGGGATTCCATGCGACGGAGGGTGGATGCATGTATCCTCGCTAACGGAGGACATTTTGAACATTTCCTGTAACAAAGTGTTTGAAGTCAGGCTGGTACGTTCTGTTGCTGTGTGTTTCCATTCCATGATTAATGTGATTTGAAGAGAAGTAATAAAATGAGCTCTAACATGTCCACATAACATATTTTCTTTCTTTGTGTGTGAGGAAGGTTTCCTGAAAGTTTGGCCGTACCTTTTTGTAACACCCTGTATAGGACGCTGGTGCAACTTGTTCTTGAGTACTGCTCGAGTGTTTGGGATCCGTACCAGGTAGGAGTGTAGGAAGACATCGATTG
This sequence comes from Schistocerca piceifrons, assembly GCF_021461385.2. Classification (NCBI taxonomy): domain Eukaryota; kingdom Metazoa; phylum Arthropoda; class Insecta; order Orthoptera; family Acrididae; genus Schistocerca; species Schistocerca piceifrons. The sequence continues at coordinate 554,419,244 of NC_060143.1, forward strand.
AATTCAGAGGCAGGCTGCTACATTTGTTATCGGTAGGTTAGAACGACACTTAGGTGTTACGGAGATGCTTCAGGAACTCAAATGGGAGTCCCTGGAGGGAAGGCAACGTTCTTTTCGAGAAACCCTATTGAGAAAATTTAGAGAAACCGGTATTTGAAGCTGACTGCCGAACGCTTCTACTATCGCCAACATACATTGCACGTAAGGACCACGAAGATAAGAAACGAGAAATTAGGGCTCATATGGAGGTATACAGAGCAGTCATTCTTCCCTCTCTCTATTTGCGAGTAGAACACGAAAGAAAAACCAGAATGAGATTTTCACTCTTCAGCGGAGTGTGCTCTGATATGAAACTTCCTGGCAGATTGAAACTGTGTGCCAGACCGACACTCCAACTCGGGGCCTCTGCCTTTCGCTGGCAAGCGCTCTACCCACTGAGCTAGCCAAGCACGACCCACGATCCGCCGTCACAGCTTCAGTTCTGTCTTCCAAACTTGAGAAAGCTCTCCTGCGAACCTTGCAAAACTAGCACTCCAGGAAAAATGGATATTGCGGAGACATGGCTAGGCCACAGCAATTTTAATCTGTCAGGAAGTTTCAGGAAAGAAAATGACTATTAGTGGTGCAGGGAACACTCTGCCTTGCACCGTACGGCGGCTTGCGCAGTAACTATGTAGATATAGATAGATGTAGGTGTAGAATGAACTGTTACTCAGTTTTCTGACACTGTTGTATCTGTTGTATTGACAGGGATTACTGAATATTCTTTCATTTTACCGCTAAGTGGTAAACTGGTGATCATGCCACGCCAAAAAATTCCGATTTAGTCCTTCTAAACAGAACTATAACTCCGATACGTAATGGAATAAAATAGGGAAACAAAATATTGTGACTAATGGCACCATATTATTTACAAAAATATTCCTAGCTTATAACCTATAGACACGGAGATCTTTGACGAAATATGTATGAATAACGTGGTTTCATTAGTCACAGACGGCTCCGTAACGACTGAAATCTCGTTCTCTCTGTGGTTTCGTATGATGGTTCAGATGGCTCTGAGCACTATGAAACTCAACTTCTGAGGTCATCAGTCCCCTAGAGCTTAGAACTACTTAAACCTAAATAACCTAAGGACATCACACACATCTATGCCCGGGGCAGGATTCGAACCTGCGACCGTAGCGGTCGCGTGGTTCCAGACTGAAGCGCCTAGAACCGCTCGGCCACCCCGGGCCGGCTCTGTGCTTTCAATCGCGACTGTTGTGAAAGTAAGCATTGCCTTATTTTATTTTGACTGAAGATGTATCCCACGAGAGATATCTTAATAAGTTAATAGCTGGTGTTTCCCATCTCTAAATACTTCGATACTTGTCACTTTCGTCTCGTATCAGTGCTATTCGTTCACTCGCAATGTGTGTGTAGCTCATTTCTCTCAAAATTTTAAAATATGTCCCCGATCCGCTTGAACTTTATCTGCTGAAGACTGTATTTTTTACAAACAAATGTAATCTGTATCTTATATTTCAAATATTGTACTATTTGAAAACTGGCTCTCCATTCCATCTATTATACGACGCCTAAATAATGTTATTGTTATGTATTGGTAATAGAAGTGATTATAGCTGGTCACCTTCAGTAATGTGATGTAATAAAAATTCGAATAATTTAATAAACCAGCTGATAGAATGTTACCATTAGTGCCACCAAAGCTAAAAGTGTTACTTACATGTGTAATGCTACTTAAATTACAGTTGTCGTGTTGTAGCAAGAGAAATAATAAATCATTTGGAGCAAATTAAGTCAATAATTAATCATTTACAATTAGAAATCATTCTCTAAGTGCATCAAGACGAAAGAACGACGAGTGCATACAGAAGATCTGATTTCAAGACTAACTAGAACTATCACTCATATTCCAAGCAAAATTTTAATTGAATACGCTCACGGCAAGAATCTTGTCCAAAAGAAAAGAAAAAAAAAATTTCTTCGTAACATGATGTCACAAGCATTGAGATACAGGGAGGTGAAACGATGAAGAGCTATGGACTCCTTCCGTATTCCATTTTGTATCGCAACTAGTAGAAAGAACTGCAGCTATTCCTCTCTCTCTTACACCAATGCTATTACACCGTTTCAGGCTTCATCACCTAGCGAAATGTCCCATTGCCTGAATCCTGAATCCGCTCACGTGAGTTATATCAACCTGAATTCTATCATCTGCCTCTGTTAGACCCCAGATTCATTCTGAGTAGTAATTCTGGGCGCACACTAATTTGGCGAAAGGTTGGAACACACAATGCATCCAGGACATTGTAGAACATATTAGGCACGTGCGCCGATGGAGGAATACGAGTATAAGGCCCTATCACAAAAAGTTTCACTAACTTTGTGTCTGCATGGGAGCACGTCCCAGAGTCCTTAGTCGTGTTAACTCGGGTTAGACGATGTGGAAAAGATAAATGCCACTTTTTCTGGATTGTTCACACCCCAGTGACACCACAACTTACAGTCGCTGGGTAAGTTCCCTAGGTTTTTAAAACAGATACTTAACATTTTGTAAAACCTAACGAATCTTGTCGTGTAAAGCAAGCCAGTAAAGAAAGCACCTACAGTCGTCGTCTGTGCTACTTATATCCTTTAGTTATTACGATCTTGTCTCGTGCATCGGACTTTGGTTCCGAGCAGTTTATCACCCAAAATTGGATGAAATTCAATAAGACAGACACGCTTTTCAGTCACCATTTTGGCAATCTGCAAATTACTTTTACAAATGGCGAAAATAAGGCTTATTACAACGGCACTGAGAGAGAGAAAGAGAGAGAGAGAGAGAGCGTGAAGTACTACAACAGAAAAATCAGAAGTGATACCCTTCAACTATATTCACGCCCCCCCCCCCCCCCCCCCCTGGCTCCCATTTCATTCAGAAGTGAACATACAGATTAATTTAGTTTGTTGAATCTTCCGTCGGTTCTTGGTAGAACAACATTATAAACATTATAATAAATGAAAAGCGCTAGTTTGCTATTGTTGTACAGTGTTACCTTTTTGTGTTAACCAGTGGTCGGCTTACAAGGCCGTCTTCAGACATCTACTGACTGTTGTCGCCAAGGAAGTTAAAATGTTTGTAAACGACACTAGAAAAGAAGTTACACATTTAGATTGAAACAGAAACATAAAGTAAATTATTACCTTTGGAAGTATGGTGGTAATGCAATGTAAAAAGTAAATAACTGAACAGTAAATAAATATAAACGGATAAAACGGGAGAAAAATGGAACAGCAAGCCTACATAACAGTTTATATTAATAAACAAAACCAATAAAATAAAATAAAATGAGTACCTGACAAGGCTACTTCAGGAGGTATAACACATTGAGAGTGACATCAAAGCCAATTAAGAGAATGAAGAATCATCAGTGTAATTGCAGAGTATATAAGGAACTAACCAATGTCATTGGGATCCCCTCATAGTCCACTGTCGGCTGAAATATTCATGGACAATTTTGAACAACATTTTCTGAAGAAGGAACCTCTGTGTGCAAGTATTAAATACTGGTTTAGATATGTAGATGATGCGCCGTGTATGTTCACTGGCACTAAAAGACAGCGCAACAGTTTTTTGCAAAACCTAAACAGCGAGCATAAAAATTTTCAGTTCACGATGGAGAATGGCAACCGTTATCAGTACACAGAAACATTGTTTCAAAATTTACAGAAAAACTACAACTAGAGACATACTAATACCTTCTTGCTCACAACACCCCATAGCTCACAATCATGCAGCTTTCCACTCTAGGGTATACCGTCTCATGTTTGTCCCCATGTCCAGAGATGATTTTAAAACAGAGTTAGATATTATAAAATTTATTGCCTTAACCAGTGGCTACAATCCAGTCCTGATTGACCACATCTTACACAGAAAACAAAAACTGAAAATTATTCGCCATCTGCTGCCAATTCCATTGTCTTGAAGAAGTGGTGTACATTATCATTTGTAGTAGAGGTATCACGGACTGTAGCGAAAACACTGAACCCTTGCAAGTATAGGCTTTCCTACTATGTTAAGAACACCACATCGAAGTGTATTTTGATAGCAAGCATAAAATCCAGTTATTATCCTACAGAGGTAAATAAAATTGCCTGTTCTGATTTTGACAATTTTTACATTGCTCAGTCTGGCAGAGACATAGCAGCTAGACTGGCTGAAGTTGAATGCAGCTGGAGGTTGCAGAATTCTGATTTTTCATATGCTGGGCATGTACTGAATGAGGTTCAAAACTGCCAGCCAGCGTCACGTATCCTTAAGTTAGCAAACAAAGGCCAAAACGTCAACCTGCTGGAAGCTCAGGAAATTAACAAACATCTATCTCACAGTCCAGATCTAATCTTAGATGACCAGACACAGCTTAACACTTCTGCTCTCCTAAACTTCACATAATGTTCTCTGCTTCTCATTACTTCCCACACAGTCTGTTCCTACATATTCCCCCAATTTGCTTTACTCAGTGAGTTTTTTCACTTTATTGAAATTGTCTATATAATCCGTAAAGACTTTAGGCACAATTGTTAAGTATTTCTTTTGACTGGTACTTGTATTACTTCTCATGTTTAATATCTCCTATAGTTCCCTTTTTTAGTTTACCTGGCTCATTTAAATAAATGAACAGTTACATTGGTACATTTTTGAGTATAGTGTTAATTTTTTCCCTGTTTGCTCATTTTATATTTGTATAGTGTTCAACTTGTTACTTTCTAAAATGGAATATCGTCAGACGTTCAAAGAAGGTATTTACTGTACGTACCCTCACACACTTCCATTTGCCTGCACTTATTCATATCTGTTCATCTCATTGATACTGCATAAGTCCTTATGTATTCTGTAGTTCCACTGGTGATTCTTTCTTCGTTTAATTAGTTTCTGGTTCACTCTCCATGTGTTATACCTCCTGCAGTATCCTTGCCAAGTGGTAATATTATTTTATTTTGTTGATTTTGTTTATTAATATAAACTGTCATGTAAGCTTTCTGTTCCAGTTTTTTCCTTTTTACTTCGTTTATATTCATTTACTGTTCAACTTTTTACTTTTTACATTCCACTCTCACTACACTTTCAAAGCTATAATCCAAGCTTACGTCTTCTCAATTTTAAAAACTTTGTATTCTAGAAAAGTAAACTAAACTTACGTTAACAACTCAACCAAACCACCCATTCCGTTTACTGTACGTTTCTGCTTCAATCTAGACGTGTAACTTCTTTTCCAATGTCGTTTACAAATATTGTAACTTCTTTGGCGAAAATGGTCAGTAAATATCTGAAGATGGCCTTGCAAGCCGAAAACCGGTCAACACAATAAAAGTAGTACTGTTGAACAAAAGAATAATCTATGTGACAGGATAAACATATTACCGACATTCGTCAAACAGCCAGGAATTTTACATTATTACTTGCTTAATGTACAAAATATAGTACCACTGCCGTCAATGGTAATCATACACACACCTAATAACTATGTCCCTCCGTTTGCAATGTCCCGAATGGTATCACAAATCGCGGTGGCTCCATTGTAATTATTGTCTTTGAATAAAACTATCATTTCTGTCGGTCTCGTCGAGTATTTCTTTCATTTAGGTTCTGCACTATAATGTAGCAGGCCGTTCTATTTGCGGTCCGAGTTTTCACGAGCTATGTTACTTGGCAGTGACACGTGAAGCGAAAGATACTTTCGCACAACTTTGAAACAGAGTAGAGTCTTTATCGCACAATTCTTTGTTAAGCGCTATGCGTTTCGAAATTTCATCGTCAGACTGAATCTGTGGAATGAAGTGTACAAGAAATTAATGTCAGATTATACACATAAGTGTGCGTCTAAGTATTCCAGTACGCTGAAATTCCTAGTAGTGTCGTATAAAAATCAGATTTTAGTACAAAGCTCACGAAAGTGAGCACATAAACTGAATACAGTACAAATCTCATTTCATGTAGGCATATTTCACAGTGCCCTCGTCTATCGAACAGAACGAGTGCCAAACTGAGTGTGGCGATTGAACTGTCAAAGATGTAAACGATGGCCAGTAGTTGACGCTAGCACCGTACATAGAAAGCAGTTCAAGCAGTAACTTTACAAACTTCTGTTGTCACGGCGGTTAAGTACATGTCAGTACCTTGTGAAGAAATTTGATGAAAACATTTTTGATACTTTTATAGAAGACAAACTCATGCTAACAGTATGAAAAGTGTGTCGTTAGGTAGCATCGTAAAAACGTTACAGAGGTACTCTTCAGTCAATAATCAAACCAGAAGACAATTATGACCAATAAATGGTATGGTACCACATAAACATAAAACAAGGACGATGTATCAAGTAAAATGTAAGTGCAAAGAAAAAATAAAGTGAACGAGCGTATGGCATCGTTGGCCGGGAGGCCCCATGCGGGGAAGTTGGGCCGCCAGTTGCAAGTCTTAGTTCAGTCGACGCCACATTGGGCGACTTGCGCGCCAGTCCCCGAGCGGAGGAAATCCCCAACCCCGCTGGGAATCGAACCTGGGCACCCTTTCATGGGAGGCGAGCACGTTACCACCCAACTAAGCAGGCGCACAGTGTGAAGATAAGTTCAGATCCATAAAAAAATGAGTATTACAAAATGTAAGCACATTACGACAGACAAACATGTAATAAATTACGTAACAGAATCATTAAAGCGAGCCATATTGGTGACAACAACCCGAAATAAAAGAACTATTGTGCGATAAAAGGGGAATCGTTTTTTAAGTACCCTTTAAGTTAGAGTTGGCTCGTGTAACAGCCCAATTCTTATAACTATCATACAAAGATGTACATGAGCTTGACCAACTATAATCATCAAATAGGTCGAGCAAACAATGGTTGACATACATCGTAACCATTTAAGTAAACCTAGAGGAGTGTCAACAATATTAAATGAAATGTTACAATTTTTCTTTATTTTATATTAAAAAATGGCTCTGAGCACTATGGCACTTAACATCTGAGGTCATCAGTGCCCTAGAACTTATAACTACTTAAACGTAACTAACCTAAGGACATCACACACAGCCATGCCCGAGGCAGGATTCGAACCTGCGACCGTACCGGTCGGTTGGTTCCAGACTGAAGCGCCTAGAACCGCTCGGTCACAGCAGCCGGCTTTTATATTAAAATGTAGAGGTATTATATTCGACATCTGTAACAACTGTCTTTAAGTAGATGCGTGAGGAAATCCAAAACAGGCCGGCCGTGGTGGCCGAGCGGTTCTAGGCGCTTCAGTCGGGAACCGCGCGACTGGTACGGTCGCAGGTTCGAATCCTGCCTCGTGTATGGATATGTGTGATGTCCTTACGTTCGTTAGGTTTAAGTAGTTCTAAGTTCTAGGGTACTGATGGTTTAAATGGTTTAAATGGCTCTGAGCACTATGGGACCCAACATCTTAGGTCATAAGTCCCCTAGAACTTAGAACAACTTAAACCTAACTAACCTAAGGACATCACACACACCCATGCCCGAGGCAGGATTCGAACCTGCGACCGTAGCAGTCCCGCGGTTCCGGACTGCAGCGCCAGAACCGCTAGACCACCGCGGCCGGCTAGGGTACTGATGACATCAGATGTTAAATCCCATAGTGCTCAGAGCCATTTGAACCATTTTTGAACCGTCCAAAACATGGTCAAAGTCATCAAGACACCAAGTACTGGAAAGTTACTTTCATCCTGAAGCCTCTGTCTTAGTATGAGGGAAACGTAAGAGGGCCAGTCTGCGATGTCTGTCAGCCAGAAATGATCTCCAGGCCCCGTTCACATCTAGGACACCACTCTGCGACTACCGCGCGTCGGTTTCTTTGCCGGGACGCGTCAGCCGCTGTGAAAGACGGCGACGCGTTCGTCCGCCGGCGTCTGCTCCGGCGCCGGTGGGGCGACAAGAAGCCGTCATTAGTCGCAGGCCCGGGCCGCCCCTTTCTTGCGCGCCTGCAAAACCCCGCCATCCAGCCGGCCCTGCGCCCTGTAGCGAAGGGCCGCGCAGGGCTGCACGTCACGTGGCGCTGCCCTTATCGTGATGCTAATGGGCGCGCCTCGGCCTAACTTACGAGTTGGTAAACAGCTTACACAGCGCCGTCGCACCGCCGCCGCTGCTGCTCAGCGCGCACACACGAGAGTCACACCTCTGCGCGCCAATTGATCGCCGCGGCGGTGAGCGCCGGCGCGTGCTAAATCGCAGGTAAAGTGCTGCGCTGCTGAAAACACTCGCGTCTCGGCGACAGTCGAATGGGTAAAGTCTCTCCCTTCTCAGCAAGAAAGTATTCGTTGGTTTCGTCTGAGAGAAGATCTCACCTCACAAGGGAACCTCCCCATCGCACCCCCCTCAGATTTAGTTATAATTTGGCACAGTGGATAGGCCTTGAAATACTGAACACAGATAAATCGAGAAAACAGGAAGAAGTTGTGTGGAACTATGAAAAAATAAGCAAAATATACAAACTGAGTAGTCCATAGGCAACATAAGCAACTTCAAGGAGGACGCGAGCACAGGATCGCCCTGGTCCCGTGGTTAGCGTGAGCAGCTGCGGAGCGAGAGGTCCTTGGTTTAAGTCCTCCCTCGAGCGAAAAGTTTACTTATTTTATTTTTGCAAAGTTGTGATCTGCCGTTCGTTCATTGACGTCTCTGTTCACTGTGATAAGTTTAGTGTCTGTGTTTTGCGACCGTACCGCAAAACCGTGCGATTAGTAGACGAATGGACGTGCCTCTTCAATGGGAACCGAAAACATTTGATCCAGGAAAGCACGTCTGATATATTCTATACGACACTGGTGACGGCATGTTCGTCACATGACAGGAATATGTTGTCGACCCACCTAACTTGCACACTTGGCGAATGGGTGAAAAGATTCTTCTGCCTTGCCCGATTTAGGTTTTCTTGTGTATCTGATAATCACTCCCAAAAAAAAATGAAAACATAAGTGTGTGTTACATAAACTGCAATAAATGAATGCAACAGTTTCACAGCCGCACAGTTTTCTCTGTGCTCTGTCAAAACATATGTTTTTAACGTTTTCAAATTTTCCCGTGTGTAGACCGTCAAATCCTGCATATCTCCAAGCAAATCTGAACATGTCCTGGAATTTTGGAGAGCGAAGTTGATTATGTGTGAGTGTCTGAACACTGAATTTGTTTGAAAATAAAAATTAAAATTTTTCACTCGAAGGAAGAGTTGAACCAAGGACCTCTCCCTCCGCAGCTGCTCACGCTAACCACAGGACCACGGCGCTCCTGAACTTACAATGTCCATGATGTTGCACATGTTGGACGTGGACTACTCAGTTTGTATATTTTACTTATTTTTTCATAGTTCCACATAATTTCTTCCTGTTTTCTCGATTGATCTGTGATCAGTTTTTCAAGGCCTATCCACTGTGCCAACTTATAACTAAATCTGAGGGGGGTGCGATGGGGAGGTTCCCTTGTCAGTAGTAAAAAGCATTATTCGCCAAGTCAGTCCATTACTTTGTTGATTACTGGGCAGTATCCAATTCGCATGTACACTCGTGTCCAAAATTAAAGCGACAAGCCGCTATTTTCTCGTCTTGGGTGTACTTCACGATATGTCAACAGCCGTGATGATCGTGTTCTGCACGGAAGATAGCATTCCGGTCAAAGGACAACCACACCATCGATGACGTCAAAGCACCTATCAAACAGGGTAGTGTTTACTGGACAGTCGACACACATAAAAGCTGTGTACACAGTCACAGACGGTGCAGCGTGGTACAGAGAAGACAGCTACCAGAGTCTCTGCGGTGGAGGACCATACGAATAATGGAAACAGGACAGTCGCAAGCTGATGTGGCCCGATGGCTTAATGTGTTCTGTTGTTTCTCGGGTGTGGCGACAGTCTATAGAGAGCAAAACTGTATCCCGAAAACCAGCGCAGGGCCGGCCATGTGTGACACCACGGAGAGAGGGCCGGTATTTGGCTGTAAGAACACGGCGGTACTGCCTCAGGACTGCACGGCAACTGGCATCTGACCTCGCAGCATCCACTGGACGTGTTGCATCGAGGCAAACTGAGTACAGAAGGTGTGGTGTCACCGGCAGACACCACACTTGCTAGGTGGTAGCCTTTAAATCGGCCGCGGTCCGTTAGTATACGTCGGACCCGCGTGTCGCCACTATCAGTGATTGCAGATCGAGCGCCCACACATTGCAGGTCTAGAGAGACTTCCTAGCACTCGCCCCAGTTGTACAGCCGACTTTGCTACCGATGGTTCAGTGACAAAATACGCTCTCATTTGCCGAGACGATAGTTAGCATTGCCTTCAGCTACGTCATTTGCTACGACCTAGCAAGGCGCCATTACCAGTTACTATTGATGTTGTAAAACATGTACCGTCAAGAGCGATGTTCACCAATTATGGATTAAAGTTAAGTATTCCAGCAGCTACGTACGTTTTTTGTTAGTCTCATTTCCTTGACCTGTTCCAGACCTCACGCCAACCTGCGTGAGCTAAAACGCGTGCCTTTCGGCTTCCTCTCATAGTGGGTTGGCTGTCTTGCCAATCCACAACAGAAGGCTTCGGCAAAGTGGCCATTATTGTAGGAGACCCGGTCTAAGTCGCTGCAGTCATGGACTGTGCGGCTGGTCCCGACGGAGGTTCGAGTCCTCCCTCGGGCATGGGTGTGTGTGTTTGTCCATAGGATAATTTAGGTTAAGTAGTGCGTAAGCTTGGGGGCTGATGACCTTAGCAGTTAAGTCTCATAAGATTTCACACACATTTGAACACATTTCGTCGGAGACCTATTGTATGTGTACCTGTGACGTGTCTTCACAGAAGGGAACGTCTGGAGTGGAGTCGTCAACATATCACCTGAAAGGTCGAACAGAGGGCGAATGCTCTTTTTACATAAGAGCCCCGATTTGGTTTGGAGAGTCATTTCCGACGGATTCGCATCTGGAGAGAATGTCGAACACGATTTCGGTACCTAAACGTTGTTGAGAAAGACCGATGTTGAGGAGGATCCATTATGGTGTGGGCAGGTACTACGTTAACACTCGAACAGCTCTTCGTGAAACTGTACGGGTGAATCGACACGGTTTAACTGCTGTCAGATATTGTGACGAGATCTTGGGACCTCGTGTGCGGCTTCTGCGAGGCACTGTGGGTCCAGACATGATAATGCTCGATGTCACAGTGCACAGGCGGCTCATGTTTTCTTGGGAACGGAAGATATTCCACGCACGGCGCGGCCTGCTCACTCTTCCGATTTGAGTCATAGAGAGCATGTCTGGGTTGCACTAATGAGACGGGGTGCATCGCATCTGCATCCACCAACCACCCTCCAAGACTTGCGAGCAGCCCTGCAGTATTAATGCCAATTATTGACTCCATGTGAGATTGATGACATCTTTCACTGCATGTACCGTCGTTGCCAGGCCTTTATTGCTGCCAGAGGTGAACACACCGCATTCTGAGCACATTAACCAATTGTCAGGATGTGTGTGCAAGTCCGTTAAGTTACAAAAACCAAGATCATCTTTGTTTACCGTTATCCATCCTACAGTTATTTACGTTCTGTATTGTTTACATTTTTTCTACTATACTATCACCTGCATATACTGTTTTATGGCAGAATAAAGTCAATCTTGCAAAACTTCAGATTGTTGCTTTAATTTTGACGCTAGAGTATTGGAGCTGTTTGGATAAAGCGCTTTTTCCCTGCTAATGTAAAGGATAATAACTGAAAGTAATATTTATTTCGATTAGTAATCGTAAGAGATGTACTCTTTCTGCAGAGTTACTAATATAATTTAGTTATTTCCCAGAACTTCACTTCTGTGTATCATTTATGTTATGTATTTAAGCCATTTACATATAAATCAATTTAAAACAACTTTCTGAAAGTATAGCGGAGATGTTGAGAAGTAGATAATGACTATCTCCGACTCAGCATCTCGTCTGTGTGTTCCATACTTTTCATAATACTGTTCATTATACCAACCTGGATTGTTCATTGTTTAAAACAACATCCTGTTTCAGTTACGAATCTTCATCAACATACGACATTCTGCCTGTTGGTGGGTTCCTGACACCTCTGCTGTCTCCATATGATCCTCTTCAATGGCAACTACTTGGTATTCTGGTAAATTCATCTCTCTACTACATCCTGTATCTTTATTCTTTTTCTTACTATTTTGTGCTACCCTCCCACTGAACCTTGCATAATTTCTGCTATAATTATCCTCCCTCACAGTACACACTATCTGATCAAAAGTGTCCAGACACCTGTTAGTTTACGTTAATATGGGGTGTTTCGCCCTTCGCCTTTATGACGGCTTAAACTATTATTGGGAACTTCCAAGGAGGTGTCTGAATGTCTGTGGAGGAATGACACCCCATTCTTTCTCAGGATTCGAAACCAAAGAAGATAGTGACGTTGGGCGTTGGAATATGGAGCGAAATCTACTATCCAACTCATCCCAAACACGCAGCATTGGGCTCATTTCGGGACTCTGCGCGGGCAGTTCATTTCAGGAACGTTATAGTCCACAGACCATTGCCTGCCTAATGACAGAATACAGTGACATGCTGGTGCATATAATCATCGTCTCTGAATTGTTCCTCTACTGTACACAGTACAGACTGCTGTGAAATGTGTTCATAACCCTATGGATTTATCATCTCCTTGAGAACAACACGGGAACCAAAACCACCCCCCTTACTGTAACACCACCTCCTCTGTATTTCACTGCTGACACTGCTCATGACGGGAGGTAACATTCTTAGCCACTCTCCAAACCCAAACCTGTCTATTTCTTCACAGCAACCCTCCACTATGAGATTTTCACTTTGCAGCGGAGTATGCGCTGATAGGAAACTTCCTGGAAGATTAAAACTGTGTGCCGGACCGAGACTCGAACTCGGGACCTTTGCCTTTCGCGGGCAAGTGCTCTACCAACTCCACAATGCTCGAAATTCTCTTTCTGCCAGTAGTTTAGGTCTGCTTGAGTAACTCTGGTTGTTCCTTCGCGTTTTGATTTCACAATCAGTACAGTCGACTTGGGTAGCTGTAGGAGGCCGAATTTGTTACTCAGATGACATGCAGTGAGTAGTCCACAGTCGAAGTCATTTAGCTCTCCTGAGTGACCCATTCTGGTGTTTCTGCGTCTCTGCTGCCAACACAGTACTCCAATTTTAGCTTGAGGCGTCCACTTCTTGTGACACCTGTTGATCAGTTCCACTTTACATTGGGGTGTCCGGATACTTTTGATCACTTTGTGTATTTTCCACACAGTCTGATTTCCTTTTCTTGATCAGGTTTACAGGAATTCTTTGTGCCTTTTCCCTTTCCAGCACCTCACCGTTTTTCACAATTCAAATCTATTTTGTTCTCTTCATTCTTCTCCAATCCCACATCTCAAACCCTTCAATTTGGACTCTTTCACTCTTATACAATGCTCAGTATTTGAAGCCCAACAAGAAAACACTTACACGAAGCATTTAACCACACTTTTTCTTATATCGAACTCCAATTAGCTGCACAATAACCATGTCTTTTTCCGGATGGCTTCCTTTGTGCTAGCAGTTCTTAATCTTACCTGTTTCTCACTCATCCACTTACCAACATACTCCACAAGTGTCTGTACTGTGCTGATTGTTCATTTTGACCTTTTGCTGTTTAGTCATTTGTATCTTCTTTGTCGTGTATTCTCGACATGTAAGGTTTCTTTGTGTTGAGTTTCATTCCGTTAGGCAGCTAGACACTTCCAGAGTTACAGGGATGGATGCAACATACTATACACGATGGACTCTTTTCATATGGATGATCTGGCGGGATGTTCATTAACGTAAGGGCTTCCAACAACTGCCCATTTTCGTGACTGCGCATTTTCTTGAATCCAACGAGTACGTTTACATGTTGCTCATACTCGACCAGTGTCTACGTTATGCCAATGGAGCAGCCATGGGACATGCCGTCCGGCACCCTGTTTGTTTAGCTGGCGCACTGAGTTGCGTATTCAGAGCACTCGGCTGCACCACTCAGTTAAATGAATTTTCCACCAGAAGAACGTCCATCTTAACACATCCAACTACGTACAGTATGTTGCATCTACTTCTCAATGTTTTAACGTTTCTTGCTCCATAAATAGGACTGATGAAAATTTTACTTAAATTTGTGGTGCCAATTGGTGGGAGTTGTGGGACAGGGTTGACAGATGTGCGCAACTCATATGTGACACCCTTATTACAAGAGAACATCTGACAATTCAAACACAGCTGATGTGCCACCGTATACCACACAAAATCAACTAATATCACTTACAACAAACCCAAAGTACACACTTGAAATAATAAACGCAAAAAAGGGGTTTACAAGATTTAGCAGTCACAGGTTCAGAAACCCAAGAAATATCCCAGCGCTTAAAATCTTTAAAACAAACTTCTCAGAACGTTCCAAACAATTACAGGAAATGCATTAGTATGTCAACGCCTTCAAAACGAAATTAAGGGGTCAAAGGAAAAATCCCACACAATAATAAATTCAGTTTAGAAAAACCTCATTGAAGTGCAAGGGGAATACAAAATAGACAACAACTAACCCTGATCTTAAAAAAATACAGTACAAAACACCTCACACTGTATTTAACTAGATTCCAAAACACAATCCAGTGCAATAACAATTATAGTTTTGGAGAAATCCTGTTTGACCACGACACGAATCCGAAATATACAATATAACACTTAAAGAAAGCTCCACTGGATTTAACCTGGTAACAATAACGTCGTGGTGGTCTCTCAACCAGTAGCTAAAGCCGTATACACGAGCACCGTGCGTTTGAATGTCAACGTCCAGCGTGCCGAGTTTATGACGTCATAATGTGGAAGAAGCATGTTGGGGACTTTTGCCGAAGGTGCAGAGCAATATCTAGCACGTCAGATATTCTGAATGCGCGTTTGAACGCAAACCAATGAGGCAGAAGAAAGCCATCTACGTCACATGATTCCATCCGATGCCCACGAGAAGGGCAGGCCGTGCAGAGTACGTCACGAGGGCAGACCTGACGTCGCTCGCAGACCTTTGTTGGGCCGAGACACGATGATCCAGGGCTCCGTCTACTGGGCAGGGAGACCGCCCCGGCTGCAGAAAAGGAAAGCAACCCTGTTGCCAAATAGTTAGTTTGCTGTCGTATAGTATAGCTAACGGCCGCGGTGGCTAGCGGTGTACAGCAAGTGCTCCATTCTCAAGCGAGGCAGTTTGTTGTTGGTGTGCTGCATTACTTTGAAAGTGTGAGGAGTAATGAAGGACATGTCTCCCTGTGTCAAATGTAGTGCAACGCACAGCCGGTGCACTTGGTATTGGAACTGCTACAGTGAAACGTGTGACTAAGGAAAAACATATCGGCCTTGATAGTGATGAGAAAGACTTTAAGCTTCGCATGTGTAAACGCAGAAAGGGTAGGAAGCGAGTCACAGTTATTGATAATTTTAATCAGTTTGCTATTTGGGACCATATTTACGATTATTACTGTAAATGTGAATTACCAACAAGGAAAAAACTTATTGGTTCTCTTCGTGAAGCAGGGCCGTTTCCCGACGGTAAGACGTCGCTTTCTTCGGTTCTGAATTCTTTACGTTTCAGGTATAAAACATACAACAACGGTAAATTTGTAATGGAGAGGACGGACATAGTAATTCTGCGCTGTTTACGGATGAGACTTGGATTACTACAAACCATTGCAGAGCCCTTATTTACTATGTGATCGTGTTGTGGTCCATAGTAGCATTTGTGACAGTCTGTCGTGGAGTTCTGGTTCACTTTGTATGTAACGAAAATTCTTGCTATTGTAAGACGAGCTCTATCCCACGAGCAGGGCTGGAGAATCATCCCAACCACAATATCTGAACAACCAGCATATTTCAACAACCTAATAAGCGGTCAGAGCAAACAACGGCCTTGCGTCACTAGGGAACTTCTTAACATAAGATATGCAAGGTTCAAGGATATATTTGTTTCACAGCGTTCTAAAACTCTTATCATCGACGCCTTCTGACGTAAACGCATTTCAGTCCACTAACAACGGGCAATCTCGTAATCGCTAAGATATAATCCCCGTGGAATCCAGTGTCCACTACTGCGGCATTAACAGAAGTTATCGGCAACAGCGCCCTTCAATTCACAACTGCCACGAAGACCACCAACGTCAAGATGAAGCCTCACTTATCAACTCAAAAGCTACTAGCCTGAGCTGCGCATCAATTAAATCCACACTAACATATACCAAGCAAAATCTGCTCCCACGTCAACCATGCCAACAGCTGCCTGGCTAATCTACCAGCACCCAAAGTTTACGAAAATTCAGCCAACGATTACAAGAAGTCAAATGAACTCAACAGTTGTCCAGTTAATCTGAGCAGCACCTAAAACCATTGGTAAATGTAAACAACAAACTATTACAAAACTAACGAACGGAAAGGCTGCCCAGCTGATGTGTGAAGTACGTAAACCTTCATGAAAATTTAATCATAACTGCAATAGCCCAAAGAGTAGTATATGGGCAGGTATGGGACAGACAAATAATAATGGTCCTCACCAACCATAAAAAATATACTCCAAAAATAATGGTTCAAGTAACCATAAACATCCAAACAACCATTAAGTGGCCCCTACCAACCATAAAAAGTACACCATAAAAATAATGGTTAAATAATGGCTCCCAGTGACCATTAACCATCATCATATACCCATTAAGGTACCAATCAACCATAAATGACTTCGAAAAACACAGGTACTAACTTATGGTACTAAAGAACCATTAATCTCAAAATAAAAACAACTGAGAAATGGTACTAAAGAACCATAACTTGTGGAACAATTTAAAGGTTTGGAACAACCACTAATTTAAAAAATATATATTTCAAAATGTAAGATGAATTCCTTTTTAAGGTATGAAAGAACCATTAATTAAGCAGCCATTAAAAAAGGTAACAAAGAACCATAAATTTTTCGAAAAAATAAAAATGAAATTTCAAGAAATTCCATATAATGGTTCAAAAGACCATTAAAATTTGAAACACTATTGAAGTCACGTATAAAAGGTACTTAAGAACCATAAATTTTTATCCAACACCTTATTCATTTAAAGGTACCCCAAACCATAACTTTTCATCAAATTACCTTTATTCTTTAAAGGTTACACCAAACCATAAATTTTTATCCAACATCTTATTCATTTAAAGGTTACCCCAACCATAACTATAAACTATAGCGTCAGTTTATAAGAATAAAAATTAGTAAATAAAGACACAATGAATAACAGTCACAATAAAAAGCGTCGTAATGACGCAACTGTTAAAGAACTAAGAGCTCAGGCTAAAGAGCTCAAAATCAAAGGCTACTACAAGATGAAGAAGAAGGATCTCTCCAAAGCTTTGATCAATGCGACGTCTACGGATATGAATAATGCTTTATTTAATTATGCAAATGAAGAACTGTCAGCAATGACTGTTCGCCAACTGAAGCAGGTTGCTAAGGAAAATGGAATTAAAGGTTACTCGATGGTTCATTCGAAGAATAGGTTGACGGCTTTGATAAAAGGTGAGAAGGAACGTTTGGATAAAATCAGACACTACAACTTCGCTGACGACTTGTTTGAAGGTACCACTCAACGACAACGACGACATCAAACACAACAATATCAACCACAAAAGTTAGGCCACATTTTCCCTTTTAAACAAAAATTGTTCGATAAACTTGTCGAGCAAAAACCTACATTCGCCATTCATGAAGGAGAACGTGCATATCTTAAGACATTCAACATTTGGCAAACTAACTACACTATCTATGTAAAAGAATTGAAAGGAACAGCTGTAGAACAAATGAAAGCTGTTAGGACAGCCGTCCATGCAACTATAAAGGCTATAAAAAAAATGAGTAATTACAGTCCTGGCGATCAGATGAAGATAGTGGCAGAGAATGAAAATTTTCACCATACAATCTCGACTAAAAGACATCAGAAAGTCAATGCCTCTTTTATACTTAACCAAATTGAGAGAATTGTTACATCTAATGAAAATGTAGATATAAATGGAACCAGATTTGAATTTCAAGTATACAAAATACCCCGAGGTGCCGGTACTAAAGGTAAAAAGGTAGTCAACCTTAATAAAGACGTTAATACTAAAAGATGTGTTAACAAAATAAATAACAAGGACAACATGTGTGGACCTAGAGCTATAGTTACAGCCTTGACATACGAAACAAACATCATTCTTGATAGGGAACTCACTAGTAACGAATTAATCTATATAAGGAAAGGTAGAAACTTGCAAGAAGAGTTGGCTAAAGAACTGTGTATCAGATTGGGGAAGAACTGTGAAGATATGTTCACCTTAGAAGATATCCAGGATGCTGAAGAGTTTTTGAATGTTCAAATTAAGCTCGTTTCTGCTGCTCATTTCAACGCGGTCATTCATTCAGGAAAAGAAAGGGATACTGTCATCTACCTATACCACCACAACAATCACTATGACGCAATAAATAACATGAAAGCCTTTCTTGGAAGCTCGTACTACTGTCAGAAGTGTGACAAACCTTATAACAACAAAGATCTACACAAGTGTAAAAAGACCAAGAACAAAGTATGTAATTTGTGCAAAGGACCACAACACAAGAAAATTACGGGTAAAGAACGTGTTAGATTATATTGCAATAAGTGTAATAGATACTGTTTTAGCCATTATTGTTTCAAAAACCACGAAGAAGTTTGTAAGGTAGTCTACAAGTGCAAAACTTGCAATAAATTCTGTCTAAGGGAAAAGAAGCATCGTTGTGGTTACGTATGGTGCAAAAATTGTCAGGATGCCGTGAAGATTACTGACCACGAGTGTTACATCCATCCCAGAGGCAATAAGGGTGGTATCTGTGAAGAAGATTGCACTTGCAATGGAAAATCGGAGAAGAAACATGGTAACTGTAGTTACACTGAAAAATACTACTTTTTCGATTACGAAGCTGAGCAAGACACTGGTGTACACAACCCTAATTATATAGCTGTTCACAGCTTCGATGGAAATAGACGTGATTTCGACTCAAATGAAGAATTTTGTGAGTGGCTTGTTAGTGATGCACACAAAGGGTTTACTTGTGTTGCTCATAATTCTAAAGGTTACGACTCGTACTTTATTCTACAATACTGTGTTAAAAATGGGATAAGACCAAAGACTATATACGCAGGCTCTGAAATAATGCAGCTCGCAATACCGAGTTTAAGACTCAGGATAATCGATAGCATCAATTTTGTTCAAGGCGCTCTAGCATCATTCCCGAAAACGTTTGGCCTAAAAGAACTTAAGAAAGGTTACTTTCCGCATTTTTTCAATTCAAAAGGGAATGAAAATTACGTAGGACCTATACCATCCACAAAATATTTTGGTGTCAACACGATGAAAGAAAGCCAGCGTAAAGACTTTTTGAAATGGCACGCTGACAGGGTTAAAGAAAACTACACGTTTGACTTCAACAAGGAACTGTCCGAGTATTGTCACTCAGACGTCGATATTCTTAGACGCGGGTGCCTTGAATTTAGGAAGATATTCTTAGAAATCGCCAATATAGATCCTTTTCAATACATAACCATCGCTAGTGTTTGTATGGCTATCTACAGATCGAAATTCCTCCAACAAAATACTATTGCAGTCGTGAAAGAAGATAAGAAGGAAATGTTTAGTAAAGAATCCATAGCCTGGTTAAATACCTTCGAAAGTGTACGCCATGCATTGAATGGTGGTGAAGTGGCGATATGCGGCGCAAAAGTTGACGGTTACAATCCCAAAACTAAAACAGTTTACCAATACCATGGCTGTTTCTGGCATGGATGCCCTGACTGCTACAACCCCGATACAATCAATAGTGTAAACAATGAAACCATGGACGATTTGTTCACTAAAACAATGGACCGGACTAACACACTGAGAAATGCGGGCTACAACGTAGTTGAGGTGTGGTCTTGCGAGTGGAAGAAATCTAAAGCTTACAAAGAAGCCCTAAATAAAACAATCAACGTTGTGGAACCCTTAAAGCCTAGAGACGCCTTTTTCGGTGGGCGAACAAATGCCGCAAAGCTGAAAGTTACTGCGAAGAAAATGCGGTATATAGACATATGCTCTTTGTATCCAACGGTCATGTTTTACGATATGTACCCTGTAGGTCACCCCACTAAAATATTCAAACCAGAAGAATACAACAAGGAATGGTTTGGTTTGGTCAAATGCAAGGTACTAGCTCCTAAAGGTCTTTACCATCCTGTACTTCCTATTAAGCAAGAAAAACTAGTATTTGCTTTGTGCGCGAGGTGTGCAGAGGAAAAGGTAGGACATTGTAACCATACTGATGAAGAAAGAGCTTTCGCAGGCACATGGTCTACGGTTGAACTGAATAAGGCTATTGAAAAGGGGTACAAGATACTTGAAACTTACGAGGTATGGCACTTCCCTCAGACGAGCAACAATCTGTTCAAGGACTACATTAGGACTTTCATGAAAATCAAGCTGGAAACTAGTCCTTGGGAGGATGATTACGAAACAAAAGAGGAATACGTCCAAACCATTAAAGAAAAACAAGGCATTGAGCTCGACATTGACAGAATTGAACCCAACCCTGGAAAACGTGCCGTCGCCAAGATCTGCCTAAACTCTCTGTGGGGTAAATTCGGCCAAAGACAAAATTTGACACAAAGTGAGTTCATCACCGATCCACAAAGGTGGTATGAACTTTTACTAGATGATAAGATAGAGATATCTAATGTCATCTTCATCAATGAAGATATGATTGAGGTTAGCTACAAGTATACTGATGAGTACATCGAGGATAGTACTGCTACAAATATATTTATTGCAGCTTTCACAACATCTAATGCTAGGATAAGATTATACGAAATGCTTGATCGCCTTGGGGATAAAGTTGTCTACTACGATACTGATAGTGTAGTCTACATCGATGATGGGACAAATACAGTTGAGACAGGGTGCATGCTAGGCGAATGGACTGATGAACTTGGCAAAGATGATACCATTATTGAATGGTTAAGTACAGGCCCAAAAAGCTATGCTTACTACTCTCACAAAGGCAATCGGTGTACCAAAGTAAAAGGCTTCAGTCTCAACTATGAAAATAGTTTGAAAATTAACATGGAAACAATGGGTGAACTAATACATGGCGAAAGTGACAGTATAACTACAAACAACAAAATGATAACCAGGAACAAGAAAACAAAAAAACCTTGTCAATAAGGGTGTGGAAAAGGAGTTCAAAGTAACTTACGACAAACGAATGGTCTTGAAGGAGACAGATGGAATAATTGACACTCTACCCTGGGGATACTAAAAAATTATTAAATACACTAATAATAAATGAAACCAATCGTCCTAACTTTAATATTTTGTGGAGTTGTCTCTGCTAATGAAGAAGTAATCAAATATTTACAAGATTTTGGGTATCTTGAACCAGATTCTACAAATATTCCAGAACTTTCAGATATAAGGAATGCACTAATACTATTTCAAGAAAAGTTTAATTTGAAACCCACAGGTGAAATAAGTGATGAAACTTTAGAACTGATAAGGAGACCTAGATGTGGAGTTGAAGATCATGCACTATCTTTTACTTCACATATTGATAAATGGAATAAGAAAAATATTAAATGGTATTAGACAGGTTCATCAAAAAGAATGAAAGAATTAACTGAAATAGCCTTTAATACTTGGAAAGAACATACAGATTTAACTTTTGAAGAAGACCAATCGAACAGTGACATTATTATTTCAAATAAAAGACGATTACACAGGAAAGAAACTAGTGGTCAACACTTTTGCTCAAAACCGTTCGATGGCACAGGAGGTGTGTTAGGTCATGCATTTTATCCAGATATTAATAACAATGCTGTAGAAATTCATATGGATCAAGATGAAGATTGGTATTTTGAGATTGATACAAACACTCCAAAGGAAAAGATAAACTTTTATGCAGTTTTAGTTCATGAAATTGGTCACACATTAGGACTTGCTCATTCAACTGCGAATACATCAATTATGTATCCAATCTACAATAGTTCAAATATTGAATTAAGTAAAGACGATATTCTTGGAATACAAAGTTTGTACGGGAAAGATGGTGAAGATGAATCTAATGACGATAATGATGAAGTGGAAGAAGATTCAAATCCTCCAGAACTATGCAAACTGAATAAGAAAATAAAAAACTTTTTAATTGTTGATAAGGTTCTGTATATTTATTATGAAAAATGGGTTTGGGTGATGGATTTGGATAATTTAAATGTGCATACTAAACCACAACTCATAAGTGATTGGTTAACATTTCTTCCAAAAGGCTTTAAAAATGTTACTGCAGCCTATCAAAGACCATATGGAGATGTTGTTTTATTCATTGATAACAAACTGTATGTAATGGAAATACCCTCCTTTAAGTTAAAATATGGTTATCCACAATCATTATCAAACCTTTCATTAAGAAAAAATGTAGTGTTACACACAGCAATAAATTCCTATTCTGGTAAGAGTTTCATATTTTTTGACGATGTTTACTATATAGAAGTTGACGAATGTAAGGGAATAAGCAGAAGATATGGAAGAATAACAAGAGAATTTCCAGGAATACCTCCAAGCATTGATTCATCTTTTAGATATACAAATGGATTGTTATATTTCTTCAAAGGGGAAACATTCTACGAGTACAGTGAATTTACTAATTCTGTAGTTAGAGCTGGGAAAATGGATCTTTCTCTGTTTGAAATAAATTGTCCTAAGCAGTCATCTTCTTTCATTGAAATAATAAGTACTCTAAAAAATACAGTTACCCTGTTAGAACAAATGAATTCTTAATTTAAATTTTCCATATAATAAATGAACAGCGAACAACATCAACTTCTACTAAAACTCAATAGTTCCAATAAGCAAACATCGTTTTCTCGTTTGCGAGATCTCGAAATAGATTATGAATATCTTATTACAGATGTAGAGTTCAAGACAATGAAATATGGTAGCGGGTACATTTTAGAACTTGATGCTCAATTTAAAGTTATTTTGCCTGAAAGGTACAACAAAATCCTAAGTTGGGAAGACTTTAGATCTATTATAGGACTGAAATTGGTATATAAAGGTATGACAGATGACCCAAAGCCAAGACACATCATAGAATTCATATAATTTTTAATGCCATTACAGGCATTAAAAAATACTTCAATTAGACAGATAATCTAAAAGCTTTCATTTACTATTCCGTGCTTTGCATCATAGATCAAATTCTTTTTGGTGTACATCACAATATAAGCTGTAGTGTTTTCTGGTATATTAGCATTAAAAGTTGCACAGAGCTTCATACTGGTTTTGTTTGTCGCTACAACATTTCTCCTTCTGCTCATATTAATGACATAAATGGGATAAGAATTAATGAAGGCGTAAGGACTGATTTTTGAATCAAATTTTAATTCGGTTATCCGCTTAAAATCTAAGAATGCGTTGTATGCCTTTAAGTAAGTTGAAGGAGGAGCAATGTTCCACACCTCTTCAGGAAATATTTCGTTTCTACCATTTTTCAGGCTAATGTTCTGAAGGCTGACATGATCGTACTGAGATGAATCTCTTTCTTGGTTACCTTTACGGTTAGTCTGGAATACAACAAAAATAAAGTAAGGCATATCAAATTCTAAGGATGTGTAGTAGTTAGTAATGTCAATATCAAAGTTCCTCCTTCCACTGATACCTGCAATCTCCTGTGTTTGTAGTTCAAAGAATGAAACGGGGATTTTAGGTTCTTTAAATATTTTATCTCTTAGTTCAAGCTCATACGTTGGCTCATATTTAACTACAGGCATTCTTATTTTCATACTCATAATTGTTACTTTTCCCTCTTCTGGACGAGTTCCATCAATATCAACGCCAGCAGCATTTTTTGAAAACCATCTCTCCAATGTATCACCAGCACTTGCACTCCAAGTAAAGGATACAGTAAGATCTCCTTCCCACATAATATCTTTGTAGTCTTTAAAGTACCCACCGAGCATTTTTAGTGGGTACAACACTTCATTTGATTTTGACCTTAACTTACCATTGCTTACAAAATTTCCTTCATGCATAACATCCTCAGCAATTGAAGACGTAAGGTGATACAAAACCGTTGAAGAAATACCTGGATGTTCAATTCTAGAGATAATGGCTCCTTTCTTTTTTATAGTGATTGTGGAAAACAACTGTGACACAAAATTGTCAATCAGCTTTACGTTAGATTTTCCATCGTAGCTAGTGTAATCAGACCCATTAACATGAGTTACATTAAAATTCATGTAAAGAAAAGCATTCTTACTATCAATCCAACCATCACCAACTTTGATGTCTATTTCAACATCTTTGTTTGGTACGTTGAGATTAAATTTCGTCTTCTCGTTTACGGGAAAAGACTGGTACTGGTAACTTTCTATCTTGTTCATTTATTAGCTGCAAAATTTTTATTGCATTTCTAAAATTACCGTGACATCGGCTCCTCCAAAATCAATCAAATTATTGTCTTCATCAGTTACAGTTACTAGCAAGTCCTGAATTTTATCGTGAAGGGGGACAAACGAGTGGTTCTGTGGTTCATAAATAATAGGGCCACCAAACTCGACACCGATTTTAAAAGAAGCTATAATATTAGTTTCTCTGTGGTAGTGTTCACCACCCTTAACTAACATACCATCTGCCAAGTTGAAATGAACATTAATCGTTTCGAAAGGTATAATTTTAGGAATACCAGTAGCAATAGTCTTTGTATTTGGTTCAATGACTTGTTTATTAAACCCCTGCACATTTCCTATGCTTTCTTCTCTGTCCATAAATAGCTTCACTTCACTTTCTATAACAACTCTGTTTAAAACCTTGTCTGCTTTAATACTTATTTCAGTATTTTTGGTATGAATGTATTTTTCTAAACTTTGTATACTGTACTGTCCAGAAGGAATATTTAACGTATTAACCACACCATCTTTCTCATAGTACAGCTTATTATTCTTTGTGGTTACATTTGGAGTCAAGAACGTCGTGTAAAATCCTTTTAAGGCCACACCTTTGAAGTGGTCTCTAATCGGAACTGTCAATCTCTTTTCTAGTACAGAGGACCTACCACTCAACTTAAGTAATCTGGTCATTTATTAAATAGAGAATAAAGAAAGGAAAAAATGAAGATAGACTGGGAACCTAAAGTTAGAATACCAGAAAGGAAAAGAAAATTGAAGCATGGGAAGCTTTTACCTAATTCGATACGTTGTGGAGTTATCGGTCCAAGCGGATGTGGTAAAACAACACTAATGATCGACAATTACCTTCTTGCACCAGGGTGGTTGAACTGGGACAAAGTAAATCATGTATACATATATTCAAAAAGTCTAGATCAATCAAAGTATCAAGAACTAATGAAAATGTGTGACAAACTAGAAGAAAAAACAAATATAAAAATAGCCTCTTTCATTGACAACAATGAAGATATCATACCTTTAGATGAATGTACGGAAAATTCTGTTGTGATATTTGATGATTTTATTTTGGAGAACCAAGATATAGTTAGGGAATATTTCACCAGAGGAAGACACAAAGGAGTAGACTGTTTTTTACTTAGCACAAACATACACCAAGATACCGAAACAACTGGTTCGTGATAATCTGAACTTCCTGAATGTGTTTAGACAAGACAATAGGAATCTAAATCATATCTTTAATGAATTTGTTGGCGGTGATATGAGATACGAAGAATTCAAAACCATGTGTAGTAATTGTTGGAATGAAGACGATTTTGGTTTCATAACACTAGACTTAACACGTAAATCTAGTGATGGTAAGTACAGAAATAAGATCAAAACATTCTTAAACTGATGAACGCTTAACGTCTGACGCTTAACGCCCAACGCTTAACGCCCAACGCCTAACGTCCAACGCTTAACGTCCAACGCTTAACGCCCAACGTCTAACGCCTACCGTCTAACGCCTACCGTCTAACGCTTAACGTCCAACGCTTAACGTCCAACGCTTAACGTCCAATGCTTAACGTCTAACGCCTACGTTTACTATAAAAATCACATATAATAAAGATGTTTGCAAAATATAATCCTGATGCTATAAAGAATGCGCAGAAGAACAGAAAAAAGTTTGAAGAACTCAGGGAAGGTTTTAAATCGTGGAAGAAGCAACCAATAACAGAGTATGAAAAGTATAAAAAAGAAGACCAGCCTGTTATCGATGCAATTAAAGAGGTTAAGGGAGAATTGGAGGGTTTAGGTGATAATGTAATAAAAGCAATAGAACTAAACAGAGAAGTAGAAAAGCAGCTGGTCCATATAAAAAAACAGATTTCGAAGATATGTTTCCTATTCCCTCAACACCTGACGAAACATCATTTGAAAAGAGTATATTTAAAGACAAAGATGACAGTGATATCTCTCCAAATACAAAACAAAGATTAGAATCAACCTTAGCAGATATTGAAGCGAAAGAAAGAGAAAAGATGATTAGGAAGGGTGAATTATCAACTAGTACACCAAAGGCTGCTATAAACAATTATAAAACAACATATTTAGGCCCTGTAGTGTCCAAGTATTTAGGCGGCCTGCATGATAAGGTGTTTGGTTTAAGATTTGATAATGGTAAGCATTATATTGGTGATTCAGAAGTTAATTTTCAGAATGACGACATTATAATCAAGGATAAACGAATTAAAGCTACTGAAGGGTTAATGAATCTTCTAACACAGAAAGATGTAGGAGATACAATACCACTTGATGACCATGACAATTATGCAGATATATTAAAATTAACAAATGCTATATATCAGAACAACGATCCCAAGAAAGGACCAAAATCAAGCATTAGTGAAAAATACAACAAATTAATTAAACCAATATACAACTCAATAAAGAAGAAACGTTGTAACTCTCAGACTGGAATGGGTTTTGTTAAGAAATACAGTGACAGACCAATTGAATACATCTGGATGGATGATGTCCGGGACCTAATTGATAGACTTATGGTTATCCATGGGGAAGAAAATGCTGGGAACACCAACTACCACAATGAAAAAGTTGCAATAACTAAAATGCTCAGTAATAAGTTTAATGACTTTATTATCGATAATCCAAAAGGGATACCTTACCTAATTAGATTTCTAAACAACCTCCCTCACACCTTCTGGAAGTCAGAAAGAGGTGGGAAAGGTTTAGTGAACACGCTAATTAATAATCTCCCGGTTGAATTGCACCTTCCTGGATACAACTACTGCGGCCCTGGCACCAAATTAGAAGAAAGATTAGCTAGAGGAGATGCAGGAATCAATCCTTTAGACGAAGCATGTAAACAACATGACCTTGCTTACAGGGATCATAAGGATTTGGAGAATAGACACGTAGCTGACAAAGAACTACAAAAAGCAGCAAAGGAAAGGATGTTCAGTAAAGATGCTTCACTCGGAGAGAGATTAGCTTCCACAGCTGTTGCTGGAATAATGTTTGGGAAAAGAAAACTGGGGCTAGGCTTAGATGATAATGGCTGGGCATTGTGAAGAAGTGTAATTTTAATGCAGCAATTGCATTAAAATTTTTGAATTAATAAATGAAAGGATTTAGTATTGACTACAGTGTTCCCTCCAGTGGGAATCCAAGAGCAAAGTCTATTAAAATAAAACTGTCCAATGACGATCTGAAAAGTCATGGGTTTCTTGATGCTTACCTTACACCTACTCAAATGAAACAGAAAGAAAGTAAACTTAAAAAAGGCGGAAGTCTACTTTTGACAATTGCTATACCCGTTTTGAAAAAAATGTATCATCACCTGCTCAATAAGAAAAAGGGGTCTGGGTTGAGTGAACACGAAGGTGGGTTCCTACCATTGATACTTGCTGCGTTGGGAGCGATCGGTTCTTTAGCAGGTGGTGCTGCGGCCATTACAAGTGCCATTCATAAAAAACAGAAGGAGGATGCAGAATTGGCTGAACAGAAGAGACACAATCTAGCAATGGAAAAGAAGGGATCTGGAATGAAAAAAAAAAGTTCAAAAAAATAATCACAGACTACCCTCATGCTTTAAGCAACTTTGACATAGTTAAATTAGCAAAAGATTTGAAAATTGAATCTTTCAGAGGTGTTTACATGATTGATGAGTTACCTAATAAACCATTAAAGTACGAATCAGGAATTGTTAATTTAGATTCATCTAAGCATATCGGTTCACACTGGATCTGTTACTTCAAAAAAAGCGACGAAAAATTTGTTTTTGATTCATTTGGAGGAAATGTACCTAACGAACTGGTTCGCTACCTAGGTTCAAAGAACATATTCTACAACTCAGAAAGAATACAGTATTATGACGAGTATATTTGTGGTCACCTGTGTATACTGGTACTGAAGCTATTTACAGATGGGTGGAATTTTAACGAAAGTTTGAATGTAATAAATGGACGTTTTTGGGAATAAACTAGCTGTAGCAACTGATGTAACGTTTCAAATGACGAAAGAAGAGTTAGATAAGATAAAAAATGTCGAAAAGAGCTTTACCAAGTTTCAAAAATATTTCACAGATGTGTTGAAGAAATCAAAGCGCTATATTAATTTTCTAGGTAGAAGATTAGTCAATGTCGATGACCCTGTTGATGATATGGATGTAGTTAACAAGAGGTTTCTGCAAACAAATCTTGTAGAGAGTAGTGCACAATACACGGGTCTTTTAACACAGTTCAGTAATTATTACAGCAAGAAAGAGATTGAGAAAGTTCTTTCAGATTATTTTACTAAGGCTGATTTGAAGCCATATATTGAGGGGTCTGAGAGTAGATTATGTGATAAACAAACAGTTGAATTCACATTTGTGACAGGTGACAAACAAAAAATGCACACCTTTGAATACACCTTTCAGTTAAGAAGAGTCGTTGCAATTGGTGAAAACGTTAATGGACGTCTGTCAACTAAGGACTTTGATATGGCAGTAAGTGTATATGACAAAATACATCTAATTGGTAGTGGAAACCATTCAATAACAATAAATGAAGGAAATTTTCTCACTGTAAGACTCAAAGATACTGTTAAAACTGTACCTGTTAACGTGAAATTTCTAATTTATGGTGAACTGATACCAGTTGTCGAGGATATTAAGAATTAAGACCTGTTACTAATATATTTTTTAAAGGTCTTTGGGATCTTTAAAAAATGAGTACTGATAAGAAACATTTTAAATTATTTAAAATATGATTTTTTAAATAATAAATGAACGACTATCATATTTGGTGTTTAAAGTGTAAAAGGTTTACTAACACACTTCATCCACACAGAGTGGTGACTAAAAACGGCCGTCACAGGATCGAAGGAATTTGTGGTGAGTGTAAAAGCAGGAAAAGTAGATTTGTAAAAAAAAAGATGTAGAAAATGTAGGAGGTAACGTTCCTAAGGAACAACCATCTGTTCGTGAAGGTATTGTAAACGAACTACACGCCCCAATGAGAAAAAATTTTCCGAGAAGAAGGGTTATAACTAAAGGTATAGATGATTTGTGGCAAGCTGACTTGGTTGAAATGGACTCTGGAAAGCTTAAAGGAATATCTAAGATTAATAAAGGATACAAGTATCTATTAACAGTTATTGATGTGTTTTCAAAGTTTGGTTGGGCAGTTCCTGTTAAAGACAAATCGGGTAAGAATGTTGCTGAGGCCTTCAAATTAATTTTAAAACTGAGGAAGCCACAAAACTTACAAACAGATAATGGCAAAGAATTTTACAATAAAGACTTTAAAGAGTTGATGAAAAGGTGTGGTATCAATCATTATTCCACTTTTACAGAAATGAAAGCCGCTGTAGTAGAGAGATTTAACAGAACTTTGAAAGAAAAGATGTGGAAACAATTCGATCTTCAAGGAAATTATAAGTGGGTTGAGTTAGTACCAAAGTTAATTAATGATTACAATAATACAACACACAGAACCATAAAAAAGAAACCCAAGGATGTTAATAAAGCCTACGAAAAACAGTTGCTTAAGGATGTGGAATACACTGTTGTAAAGCCGAAATATAAAGTGGGTGACAAAGTAAGAATCAGTAAACTGAAAGGTTTGTTTGAGAAAGGGTATACAGCCAACTGGTCGACAGAATTATTTATAATTGATGATGTAATATATTCAGATCCGATTACATACAAATTGAAGGCAGTAGATGGAGAAGAAATTAAAGGAAGCTTTTACGAATATGAGATTCAGAAAACTGATTATCCAGATATGTATCTCGTTGCAAAGATTTTGAAAAGGAAAGGAGATAAAGTTTATGTCAAATGGTTAGGATTTGATAGCTCGCATAATACTTGGTTAAATAAAGATAACGTTGTATTGTGAAAGATTGTATAGATTTTTACTTTTAATGGTTCAATGTGCCATTAAAAATACAATATTTGAATAGATACTAAGGTTTTTCAATGAGTCCAGCTATCAGCTTTTCAAATTCTTGTTCGAGTTGTGATATGCTTTCACCTATTTTGCAGAGATCACGATTGTCTTCCACTAATTCCATAACTGTCAGCTGTAGGTACTGAAGCCTTCTTAGATAGTCAAAAACGATACCTTTTACACCTTCAGGCACCTTATTTATATCAAAAGGAAGTACTGCTCGTTTGTCGCCGCCTGTCATTATCCTCGTCATGCTACAAGGAGGTACTAGTTGATTGTTCATAATTATTTATTTACTTTATTATTTAAATTGAAAAAAATGATTTTTTACTCGTTTTTTCTTCTTTTTCTGACCCAACTGCAGAAGTTTTCTCATTTTCAGTATATTGGGTTACTAAAAATTGTTTAAAAGAGCAAAACCTTGGCGCCAAGGAACCCTGTGGGGTCTTTTCTTTCTGTCATCATTGTCGTTGTCGTCGTCCATCTTCTGCCCCACAGGGTTTTTCCTCTTTGTTTCCACGTCTCGTCCCATGCATCTCTGGCTGATGAGGGAGAGCGGATCTGTGCGGACGTCTCATGACGTCACTCAAAATTCCACGACGAATAGTGTACTCAGTTTATTTATTACAGAGGCTGGCCAGACCTCTGACCGAACGCGCTGAGCTACCGCGCCGGCGAAGCTATTCCACTCAGATAGAGTACTAGTAGCACACACACACACACACACACACACACACACTCACACACAACATAAGTAACTCCATCTGTTGGTTACTGAGTGACTCAAACGCTGACGCAGTGAGATTACGTCACGTCACACGCACCAAACTGACCTTCACTGCAGATTGCGGAAATCGCGTATCTCTAACACAACCTTGACCGCCGTTGGGTGGCATTCTGTATCGTACTTTCTGACCGCGTACAAAATAAATGTACCCAGAACCTCAGCATTGTACGACAGAGTGGTTACCATTCATTTTTTATTTCCTCATCTTTTTTGTGTTCTTTGTTTTCTCTTTCATTTTTTCGTAACTAACCAAAAGAAGTTTTTCACTGATGATGACGACATTAGCTATCTCAATCTTATCATCTAGTAATAGATCATACCACCTTTGTGGATCATTGATGATCTCTGTATATTCCACATTCATCAACTGACCAAGTTCATGCAACTTATGATTCAAACAACACTTGGCGACGGTGTGTCTTGCAAGATTGAATTTAATCCTGTTAATGTCAAGTTCAATACCAAAATTCCTTTTAATTATTCTGACATATTCCTCTTTTGAGCCTACCATCGGAATCCAACTAGTCTCTAGTTTTATTTTCAGGAAGTTCTTAATGTATTCTACACAGGATCTTACGTCATTACTGTTATACATCACCACTGAAGACTTAATACGTTTGTCATTACGACGCTTGCCATTTTGACTGTTATTCATTGTGTCTTTATTTACTAATTTTTATTCTTATAAACTGACCCTATAGTTTATAGTTATGGTTGGGGGTAACCTTTAAATGAATAAGATGTTGGATAAAAATTTGTGGTTTTGGGTAACCTTTAAAGAATAAAGGTAATTTGATGAAAAGCTATGGTTGCGGTAACCTTTAAATTAATAAGGTGTTGGATAAAAATTTATGGTTCTTAAGTACCTTTTATACGTGACTTCAATAGTGTTTCAAATTTTAATGGTCTTTTGAACCATTATATGGAATTTCTTGAAATTTCATTTTTTATTTTTTCGAAAAATTTATGGTTCTTTGTTACCTTTTTTAATGGCTGCATAATTAATGGTTCTTTAATACCTTAAAAAGGAATTTATCTTACGTTTTGATATATATATTTTTTAAATTAGTGGTTGTTCCAAACCTTTAAATTGTTCCTCAAGTTATGGTTCTTTAGTACCATTTCTCAGTTGTTTTTATTTTGAAATTAATGGTTCTTTAGTACCTTAAGTTAGGACCTATATTTTTTGATGTCATTTATGGTTGATTGGTACCTTAATGGGTATATGATGATGGTTAATGGTCACTGGGAGCCATTATTTAACCATTATTTTTATGGTGTACTTTTTATGGTTGGTAGGGGCCACTTAATGGTTGTTTGGATGTTTATGGTTACTTGAACCATTATTTTTGGAGTATATTTTTTATGGTTGGTGAGGACCATTATTATTTGTCTGTCCCATACCTGCCCATATACTACTCCAAAGCAATTCAATAACTGCCCAGCTCCATCTTGCAAAACACAAAACCACGTTAACATTTGAACACAAGTCTCAAGCCACTCAAGACAATTGTCAAAGAATTGCCTTCAAGGGTAGAAAAAGTCAGCACACAGCAGAAGCATAGTGCCAACAACCTTCCGTCGCAGGAGCTCCACACGTCCCTTGCCATATGCAAAAGGGAAATTCCTTTTTACCCTGCGTGCGGCAGATCGAGCCAGCGGGTCTTTCAAACTAAACCTCTGGCAAACTCGAAACACGCTCGCGCTAAGTGAGATACGGCACACTATTCATTAAATATGTCATTTATTTCTAAATCTGTTCTTAAGTTTACTGTCGTTGCTTTCAATACAATGCTGACATGCATTTATAATTGTTGTTGTTGTTGTTGTGGTCTTCAGTCCTGAGACTGGTTTGATGCAGCTCTCCATGCTACTCTATCCTGTGCAAGCTTTTTCGTCTCCGAGTACTTACTGCAGCCTACGTCCTTCTGAATCTGCTTAGTGTATTCATCTCTTGGTCTCCCTCTTCGATTTTTACCTTCCACGCTGCCCTCCAATGTTAAATTTGTGATCCCCTGATGCCTCAGAACATGTCCTACCAACCGATCCCTTCTTCTAGTCAAGTTGTGCCACAAACTGCTCTTCTCCCCAATTCTATTCAATACTTCCTCATTAGTTATGTGACCTACCCACCTAATCTTCAGCATTCTACGGTAGAACCATATTTTGAAAGCTTCTATTCTGTTCTTGTCCAAACTATTTATCGTCCATGTTTCACTTCCATACATGGCTACACTCCATACAAATACTTTCAGAAACAACTTCCTGACACTTAAGTCTATACTCGATGTTAACAAATTTCTCTTCTTCAGAAACGCTTTCCTTGCCATTGCCAGCCTTACTTCGACCATCATCAGCTATTTTGCTCCCCAAATAGCAAAACTCCTTTACTACTTTAAGTGTCTCATTTCCTAATGTAATTCCCTCAGCATCACCCGACTTAATTCGACTTCAGTCCATTATCCTCGTTTAGCTTTTGTTGATTTTCATCTTATATCCTCCTTTCAAGGCACTGTCCATTTCGTTCAACTGCTCTTCCAAGTCCTTTGCTGTCTCTGACAGAATTACAATGTCATCGGCAAACCTCAAAGTTTTTATTTCTTCTCCACGGATTTTAATACCTACTCCGAATTTTTCTTTTGTTTCCTTGACTGCTTGCTCAATATACAGATTGAATAACATACCATCCCAACCACTGCTTCCCTTTCATGTCCCTCGACTCTTGTAACTGCCTTCCGCTTTCTGTACAAATTGTAAATAGCCTCTCGCTCCCTGTATTTTACCCCTGCCACCTTCAGAATTTGAAAGAGGGTATTCCAGTCAACATTGTCAAAAGCTTTCTCTAAGTCTACAAATGCTAGAAATCTAGGCTTGCCTTTCCTTAATCTTTCTTCTAAGATAAGTCTTAGGGTCAGTATTCCCTCACGTGTTCCAACATTTCTACGGAATCCAATCTGATCTTCCCCGAGGTCGGCTTATACCAGTTTTTTCCATTCGTCTGTAAAGAATTCGCGTTAATATTTTGCAGCTGCGACTTATCAAACTGATAGTTCGGTAATTTTCACATCTTTCAACACCTGCTTTCTTTGGGGTTGGAATTATTATATTCTTCTTGAAGTCTGAGGGTATTTCGCCTGTCTCATACATCTTCATCACCAGATGGTAGAGTTTTGTCAGGACTGGCTCTCCCAAGGCTGTCAGTAGTTCTAATGGAATGCTGTCTACTCCTGGGGCCTTGTTTCGACTTCGGTCTTTCAGTGCTCTGTCAAACTCTTCACGCAATATCATATCTCCCATTTCATCTTCATATACCTCCTCTTCCATTTCCATAATACTGTCCTCAAGAACATCGCCACTGAATAGACCCTCTATATACCTCTTTCACCTTTCTGCTTTCTCTTCTTTGCTTAGAACTGCATTTCCATCTGAGCTCTTGATATTCATACAAGTGGTTCTCTTTTCTCCAAATGTCTCTTTAATTTTCCTGTAGGCAGTATCTATCTTACCCTTCGTGAGATAAGCCTCTACATCCTTACATTGGTCCTATAGCCATCCCTGCTTAGTCATTTTGCACTTCCTGTCGATCTCATTTTTGAGACGTTTGTATTTCTTTTTGCCTACTTCACTTACTGCATTTTTGCATTTTCTCCTTTCATCAATTAAATTTAGTATCTCTCCTGTTACCCAAGGATTTCTACCAGCCCTCGTCTTTTTACCTACTTGATCCTCTGCTGCATCTATAAAAGTAAGATATAAAAGGTTAGTGAAGGTAAACTTACAGTTCTCCATCTGATTATTAGCATTTTGCTGATGGAGATCTACCCTGCTGTGAATCATTATAAGGTTCACAGCTATAAAGTACGTTTTTGTGATCAATACACTGCTATCAGTAAAATAAACTGTACTTAGTCGAAAGAAGAATATTAATGCATATTTTCTGGAGTCATGTCAATATTTAAAATATAATTTTTCTGCGACGAATGAAAATAAAAACAAGTTCCTCCTCATGGAAAGAGATGTTGCTGAATAGAAGGAAAAAGTAAAAGTATTACGATTTCCGGCCCTATAGAAAGCTTGTAGCTTGTCCAGCACATGTCTTCCAAAAAATAGTGGAAGAATTAAGTGCAGTGTACTACTTCGTACGCAATAGTAAGGAGAGGTTGGCTGCGGAGTGGTGCAGCAGCTGTCGTCGTAGGGAAGCTGGACAGCAGCAGAAATTATTGGCGAGCACACAAAAAGGCTAAAGAAAACTCTTCCTTAACTTCTAGCTTGCTCCAAGCGTTGAAAAGAAACTTTATAGAAGAACAAACGGAAATGAAGTCCAGCTATCAGAAGAAGCAAAGCACAGGGCTCCCTGCAGTGTGAGGCTCCAACTCCTAACGCACACATGAACTGTCGAAGGCTGGCTGAGACTGAAGACTGTCGAAGACTGACTGTAACTGGGCCATGTAGCTGCCGCCGGCCATACTGCATGAAGGCAGCAGAGGGCGCTCGGAGTCGCGTACGCTGAAGACGCGGCTCAGCGGGTGCGCTACGTTGGTTTCCCTGGGTCCCAGCACGACCGCTGTTAGTGTCTTATGGAAACGAGCCTCACCGTTGTCAGCAGTGAGATGTTGTCTACTGACTGGTTTAATACAGCCCGTCATGAATTCCTCTCCTATGCCAACCTCTTATCCCAGAGCAGCACTTGCACCCTACGTGCTGGATGTATTCCAATCTCTGTCTTCCTCTACAGTTCCCTCTAGTACCATGGAAGTCATTCCCTCATGTCTTGACAGTTGCCCTATCATCCTGTGTACCTCCCTATTCCTTGCCTTATTAGTCCACCTAATTTCCATCACCATTCTGTAACACCACATCTAAAATCTTTCGACGCTCTTCTTTTCCTGTTTTCTCACAGTCGTGTTTCACCACCATACAGTCCTGTGCTACAAACATATATTCTCAGAATTTTCTATCTCACATTAAGGCCTATGTCTCGCACTAGCAGATTTCTCTTGGTGAGGAATGCCCTCTTGCCAGTGCTAGTCTACTATTCATTTTATACACTCATGCTCATAAATTAAGGGTAATGGTGATACATGGTGAAACAACGCTCTGGTGGTCGGTTTGAGAGATTAAATCACCTCGGGGTATGATCATGCGGTGCATTTTACCTGCGGTCGTCGCACGGTGGTGCTGACGGCAGTAACACACGCCGAGGTGTGTTGGTCCATGTCAGAGTACGGTGCAGCGAGTAAGTGTGCAGACGTTTTCAGACGTGCTAATGGTGACTGTGTGTTGAAAATGGCTCAAAGAACACATACTGATGATGTTATGAGGGGTAGAATACTAGGGCAACTGGAGGCTGATCAAACACAGCAGGTCATAGCACGGGCCCTCTGTGTGCCACAAAGTGTGATCTCAAGTTTATGGCAACGATTCCCGCAGACAGGAAACGTGTCCAGGAACTACAGTACAGGACGTCCACAGAGTACAACACCACAAGAAGACCAATATCTCACCATCAGTGCCTGCAGACGTCCACGGAGTATTGCAGGTAGCTTTGCTCGGGACCTCACCACAGGCACTAGAACAGTTGTCTCCAGACGCACAGTCTACAGACGACTGAAAAGACATAGTTTATTCGCCCTGAGACATGCAAGGTGCATTCCACTGACGCCTGGTCACAGGAGAGCCCGTAAAGCCTGGTGTCAAGAACACAGTACATGGTCATTGGAACAGTGGTCTTAGGTTATGTTCTCGAACGAACGAGTCCAGCTATAGTCTAACAGAGATTATCGCCGGGTTTTCATCTGGCGTGAACCAGGAACCAGATACCAACCACTTAATGACCTTGAAAGGGACCTATGGAGGTCGTCGTTTGATGGTGTGGGGTGGGATTATGATTGGTGCACGTAGACCACTGCATGTCTTTTCAGAGGAACTGTAACAGGCCAGGTGTGTCGGGAAGTTATTTTGCGCCAGTTTGTCTTCCTTTTCAGGGTTGGATTGGGTCCCACCTTCCTCCTGACGGATGATAACGCCCCCCCCCCCCCCCCGAGCTGCCATCGTGCAGGAGTACCTTGAAACAGAAGATATCAGGCGAATGGAGTGGCCTGCGTGTCCCCAGACCTAAACCCCATCGAGCACGTCTGGGTTCCTCTCGGTCGGCGTATCGCTGCACGTCTTCAAACCCCTACGACACTTCAAGAGCTCCGACAGGCACTGGTTCAAGAATGGGAGTCTATACCCCAGCATCTGCTTGACCACCTGATCCAGAGTATGCCAACCCGTTGTGCGGCCTGTGTACGTGTGCAAGGTGATCATATCCCATATTGATGTCCGGGTACATGTGCAGGAAACAGTGGTGTTTCGTAGCACGTGTGTTTCGGGACGGTTTCCTCAACTTATCACCAATACCGTGGACTTACAGATCTGTGTCGTGTGTGATCCCTATGTGCCTATGCTGTGAGCTGCAGTTTTGTGTAGTGCCACGACATGTGGCACCACATTGTGCAATTATCCTTAATTTATGAGCATGAGTGTACTTGCTGCACCCATCATGGGTTATTTTGCTGCAGAGATAGCAGAATTCCTTAATTTCGTCCACTTCGTGATCACCAATTCTGAATATAAGTTTCTCGCTGTTCTAATTTATTATGCTTCTCGTTACTTTCGTTTTTCTTCGATTTATTCTTAATCCATAATCTGTAATTATTAGACTGTTCATTCTATTTAGTAATTCCTGTAATATTTCTTCACTTTCGCTGATGATGGCAAGGTCATAAGAGAAATTTTTTCATTGATACCCTTTCACCTTGAATTTCACTTCCTCTCTCTCCATTCTGGAATATTTCTTTTATTTCCGTTAATGTTTCTTCGACAGATAGATGGAACAATAAGGGTAAAAGATTACATCCATGTCTTGCACCCTTTTTAATCAATGCACTTCGTTCTTGGTCTTTCACTCACGGATCCTGTACATATTATGCATTACCCGGGTTTCCCTACAGCTTATCCCAACTTTTCTCAGAATTTCTAACATCAAGCATCACTTTCCAATGTCGAACGCTTTTTACGAGGTGACAAATCCGATGGAAGGTTTGGGTGTTTCTTTAGTCTTGCTTCTGCTATCAACTGCAATGTCGATCTTCAATTTTGTTTTCCGTTCTTCTGTAGGTTATTCTCGTCAGCAACTTGGATGTATGAGCTGTTAAGCTGCTTCAGAGTTGTGTGAATGATGTTTTTCCCAAAGTCAGATGGTATATCGCCAGACTCATATCTTCTACACACCATCGTGAACAATCGTTTTTCATTTTTGAAATTCTGATGGAATTTTATCTATCCTTTCCGCCTTCTTCTACCTTAAGTGTTCCAGAGCTCTTTAAATTATGATTGTAATGCTGGATCCACTATCTCTTCTATATAGACTCCTGTATCTTCTTCTATCACGACATCAGACAAGTCTTCGCCATCATAGAGGGCTTTAATGTACTCTTTTCACCAATCCGCTCTCTCCTCTGCATTTAAAAGTCATTTCCCACTGCACCCTTAATGTTAACATCCTTACTTTTAATTCCACCGAAGGTTGTTTTGACTTTTCTTTACACTATCAGTCCTTCCGATAATCATTTCTTTCTCGATTTCTTCACTTTTCCTTGCATCCATTTCGTTTTAACTTCGCCAAGCTTCCTATTTATTTCATTACTCAATGACTTCTACTTTTGTATTCCTGAATTACCTGCAACATTTTTGTACTTCCTTTGGTCATCGATCATCTGTAGTATTTCTTTTGTTACACATGGTTTCTCAGCAGTTACCTTCCTTATATCTATGCTTTTCTCTCCAACTTCTTTGATTTCCCGTTTCAGAGATGTCCATTCCTCTTCAGATGAACTGCCTACTGAGCTAATCATTTTTACAGTATCTATAGCCAAGCGTTTCTATTAATTCCTTGGTACTACCATATCCCACTTCTTTGCACTTTGATTTTTACTGACTATTCACTTAAATATCAGCCAACTCTTCATCATTACTAAACTATTACCTGCTCCTGGGTATGCCGTACAATTCAATATCTCATGTCGGAATCTCTGCCAGACCATAATGTAATCTCGCTATTACTAGCTGAAATTTATTGCAAAACTCATTTAAACTGTCTCCTCTCTCATACTTAGTAACAAGCCCATACACTGATGTAACCATTTTAATTCCCCATCACTGTCAGATATTCATCTCCCATTACGTAGTGAATTACCCGTTCAATATTCTCATATACTTCCTCTATCTCTTTATATTCGGCTTGCGACTTTGGAATGTGTACTTTAACAATTGTTTTCGGTGTTGGTTTGCTGTCGATTCTGACGAGAACAACACTATCTCTGTTCACGACTAACTCGGTCTCTGGTCTACCATCGTATTCATAACGAATCATACTCTCCTTATATAATTTTATGCTGCTGCTGATATTATCCTGTACTCATCTGACCAGAAATCCTTAACTTGTTTCCATTCCACTTCACTGACCCCCACTATGTCTAGACTGAGCCTTAGCATTTTCGCCGGCCGGGGTGGCCGAGCGGTTCTAGGCGCTTCAGTCTGGAACCGCGCGACCGGACCGCTACGGTCGCAGGTTCGAATCCTGCCTCGGGCATGGATGTGTGTGATGTCCTTAGGTTAGTTAGGTTTAAGTAGTTCTAAGTTCTAGGGGACTGATGACCTGAGCTGTTAAGTCCCATAGTGCTCAGAGCCATTTGAACCTTAGCATTTTTCTTTTCAGATTTTGTAGCTTACCTACCACGTTCAAACTGCTGACATTCCACGCCCCGACTAGCAGAACATTATCCTTTCGTTGGTTATCCAGTATTTTTCTCACAATTACCTCCTGCCTGGCATTCCCCTCCTAGAGATCCGAATGGGGGAATCTTTTCCGAATGGAGAGATCATCATGACACTATTCACCTACAGTCCCCATGTCCTGTGGATGCACATTATGTGTCTTTAATGCAGTGTTTTCCGTTTCCCTCTGCGTCTTCATGCCTTTGATCATTGATGATTCTTCCGCCTTCCCACCCCATTATCAAGAGAGCGCCCTGAAACTCTTCCCACTCCTCCGCCTTCTATAACAAGGCCGTTAGCAGAGGGAGGGAGACATCTGATGCCGGCAGTTTTCGGCCGTCGTTGCTGATGTTTTTATTCGAAATTCAACAGGTGGCGTTGTCTGACCCGGATAACGAGGACGTTTCGATTACTGATCAAAGACGCTACTCCTAGGCCACGGGTACAAAGACCACTTTAAGATCTCTACGTTCCACACCTGGAAAGATTCTCACATTGTACAGTGTGATAACGGTGTTCGTACTATGCTTAAGAGAAGACGACAAATACCGCGACTAGTGGCCAAAAGACAAACAGTCGCCTGGTGCCTCTCGGTTCCTAGCAGCAGATGGCGCTGACAAATTCGGGCCCCTTTCTGTGTCTGCACCACGTAGATCACCGCATCTCACTCGTCCACCGTTACAGCGGACAGCCGACAAAGGGACAAAGGGAGTGTTGTCACCGTGAACTACATTGCTCCTGCCTTGTACCGGCTGAAAAGGTAATTCTGTCACCGGCAGGCACAAAGCACGACGCGCTGCTAATATCCAATCATGGCCCAGCCCTTAGACATTTCCGTTTAGTGCCAACTAAGCACAGTTCTCTAAAGACTGCCCTCCCACTGAACAGCCTCTGTTTACTGAGTAATAGGACAATCAAGAGTGCATGCAGCACTATTATCAGCTACAGTGACAATATCGTAGTCTGGCTAGACACAGAATAATTATTTACATCTCATTGCATTGGGTATAGGACATCAAATGCATTACATCAAACTGCAGTATGTTGCACTATACTGTAACAAATGTTAATGGTTATTTCATATTGTGTTGCCACAGCTCGGTATTAGTGCTGCCCAGTGAAAGGAAATGTTTACCTAACGATCATCACGTGCATTTCTCACATTTAATCAACTATAACAATCTTCTGCTAACGTGGTTATGTTTTAGCTGAATTAATAGTAACATTCTGTTACAATATCTATAAGAGTTATAGCTCATCGGAAAACCGAACTTTTCAAATGAACTTTAGCAAAAACCCCGCTGCCTCCTTGCCCACCCATTCTGTTTTAACTAGCTGGTGTCCATGACTTGACGGGTCAGTGGTTGTTTGCAAAATGCGCAACCGGAAAGAAATTAGTGCATCCTTATAGACGTTTCCAATTCACTCACGGTTTGTTCTGCCAGCAGTCCACCTGGAGTACATGAAATGACGATGTTTACAGATCCATAGCACAGTCGGTTATAAGGTACCAGGTACCAACCCATGCTGAAACACCCATATTACTACATGGTGTAGCATTAACGGGCGGCAATGCACGCACTGACTCTCGCATCCAGTCGATCGTACACTTGGCGAATACTATTCTGGGAGACGTTATGCCAGGCCTGTTCGACCTCACTACGTAGTTGTGTACGAGTTGTTGGCTGACGAGTCAAAAATGTTCAAATGTGTGTGACATCTTATGGGACTTAACTGCTAAGGTCATCAGTCTCTAAGCTTACACACTACTTGACCTAAATTATCCTAAGGGCAAACACACACACCCATGCACGAGGGAGGACTCGAACCTCCGCCGGGACCAGCCGCACAGGGTTGACAAATCGCTCGAGTCTCTTCTCGTACCATCATATCGCACAGGTATTTGATAGGAGACAACTCCAGAGATCGTTCTGTCCAGGGAAGTTACTGCACGTCTTTCACAGCTCGTTGGCTTTGACGGGTAGTGTGTGGTCGAGCATTATCCTGTTGGAAAAACACATCAGTTTCCTGTTGCAATAACGGCA
Organism: Schistocerca piceifrons; assembly: GCF_021461385.2. Lineage (NCBI taxonomy): Eukaryota > Metazoa > Arthropoda > Insecta > Orthoptera > Acrididae > Schistocerca > Schistocerca piceifrons. Next base: position 554,461,360 of record NC_060143.1, read on the forward strand.
AAAGTACGGGTCTAACAACATTCTGCGCGTGCCGAGCACTGGTTAAACGTCCCTCCAGAAACATCACAGGTGAACGAGAGTTGTAGCTTCTCACACCCCAAATCACAAGATCTGGCGTGGGCCAGTGAGTCTTCGACGAATGTACTCTACGAGACATCGCTCACCAGGTCTACGTCGTACGGGCAAACGACCATCACTTGGTGCAGGCAGAATTTGCTGTCATCGCTGATGACCACGGCACGTCATTTCATCTTCCAAGTGATCCTCTGACGGTGCCAGACGAGCGGCGTGCGTCGATGTTGTGGCGTGAGTGGACACGCGGTTCCAGACAGTAGCGCCTAGAACCGCTCGGCCACCCGGCCGGCTGCATGCCCGCAGTCCCACTGCTAATAGCGAGTTCTCAACAGTGTGTGTTGACACGCCTGGGATCAGAGGCCTTCTTACAAGTGCTGTGGTTGCTATACGATCTTTCCCTTGCAATACGACGAACCTGGTGGACGTCTGCGCTACTTGAACGCCCAAAACCTCGTCTGCGGGTGTGAGAATGTTCACGTGACACCTGGTACAGGCATCGTTGCACAAATGACGCAGCGTCTCCATCTTATGTGGCGTTTTTCCGAAAGGATCATCCCGCCACTCGGAAGGCCACAACGTGTTCCCTATCAAAGTCGCTCGGTTGGCTTTGGTAAGCACGAGTACGTCTCCGCGGCATGGTTACCTACTTGCTTCAGAAGTCTGCACCACACTCAGCCCTCTGGTTGTCACCATTCCCTATTATAGACAAAGACGGCCCTCTGGTAGCTATGCCACTACGCTATCTGTTGAAACATCAGCTATCCCCCAGGTGGCATATGCTGTCATCCGATCAAAATCGACGTCGTCTTTCAAGGTCGACTGATTTTTTCCGGCAGTATCTTAAGAAGATCCACTTTTCCTACTGCAGTTGAATCTTTACACACCTCAGTCGTACTAATCTACTGCCTCGCAAACTGTAATAATGAACTACGATGCAACTCAACGCACAGTTGGGAGAAGAGTAAAAAGCTACAGAGACGGCCTCTGCAGTTCGTCGGACTAGGTTTAACCAATATCTTTCCTAACCCAAAGCGTCAAATTTTCTTTGAAGACTTAGTAGTGCTCATGGTTAGTAGTTTATGTTTACATTACAGTAGTTCATGGAACTGTAAATATCCCGAATAATTATAATTTTACAATTATTTCACGTTAATTTAAAAATTAATATAGCACTATAATTTTGACAAAAATTTTACTTGTCATGACCCTAGTTATCAGCATGAAGATTTTTTTGAAAAAAAGTGAGAGAACCAAAGAATTCAGATACGTCTTGCATACACCAGACTACATTGACACCAGGAAATGTAGGATTTATCATCAAGAAACGCCGACGTGGAGGTACAGACAACGCAATGTTTAAAACCGGCAATGCGGTGCATAGATAATTGGGTTACGTTTGTGATATGTATACCTGTGAGAAGATTTCGACTGTGCTACAAAGGAAAGTCGTACTGCACGATTGGCTGGGATGTCCTAAACGGAGGTTCAGCCCCGTAACTGGAAAGTTTTCTCCTATCCTTCAAACACATTGGCACCTTTCGACCATGAAGAGCGGTATTTGAGTGTTGAGTGTACGTCGTATGTGTAGATTATTAAAATGGGTCTCCATGACGTGTGGCGTCATGTTTGTGTTTTGCGGTCAGGCGCCTGCTCCTTTCGAATAGCAGAAAGGAACCGCCGAGCTCCAGGTCCCCATCCGACGTACGGATCAATGTGCAGACACTGCAGAGAGGTTTGGAATTCAGTCGAGGACATTTACGCAAATAATAATGATGAGGAATCTTCAGCCAGCACCCCTTCTCCCTTTTGCCGTGAAAGGGAAGCTTGCGAACTGTGCATATCGTAGTCAGCTGGTCAACCATTAAAGTAACAGCCAAGCTTGGCTTTGCCTATCTTTGGCCATCTGAAGGGAACTGCTGTATTTCGTTTTGACATGTGATAAAGCGTTGTTATACCATTTGATGGTGCACGCACGGCCGAAATTGTAATAGAGCTTTTGCAAAGGCGCCTATGATGTCATTCCCAAACTACAAGGGTCACTCCAAAAGAAATGGAGAATTTTTTTTTTTAATTTCCATCTTTTATTGTACATGTTTCAAAGTTTTACAGTGCGTAGATACATCCTTTAGGAACAATATTTTCATTTCTCCACATAATTTCCCTCCCTCTTAACTGCCTTACGCCATCTTGGAACCAACGCCTGTATACCCGCAGGGTAAAATTCTGGACCAACCTGTTGGAGCCACTGTTTGGCTGCGTGCACAAGGGAGTGATCATCTTCAAACCTTGTTCGACGAAGACAGTCTTTCAGTTTCCCAAAGAGATGATAGTCACATGGAGCCAGGTCAGTACTGTATGGTGGGTGTTTCAGTGTTGTCCATCTGAGTTTTCTGATCGCTTCCATGGGTTTTTGACTGACATGTGGCCGTGCATTGTCGTGGAAAAGCAAAACATCCTGCTTTTGCCGATGTGGTCGAACACGACTCAGTCGAGCTTGATGTTTCTTCAGTGTCGTCACATTTGCATCAGAATTTATGGTGGTTCCACTTGGCATGATGCCCACAAGCAAGAGTCCTTCAGAATAGAAAAACACTGTAGCCATAATTTTCCAGCAGAAGGTGTGGTTTTGAATTTTGTTTTCTTGGGTGAATTTACATGATGCCACTCCATTGATTGCCTCTCCGTCTCTGGTGAAAAATGATGGAGCCATGTTTCATCACCTGTCACAATGCTTCCAAGAAATTCATCTTCACCATTCCCGTACTGTTCCAAAAGTTCGCTGCATACCGTTTTTCTTGTTTCTTTGTGAGGCAATGTCAACATCCTGAGAACCCACCTGGCACAAACATTTTTTAACGCCAACACTTTCAGTATTCTGCAAACACTTTCTTCCCATATCCCAACGTAGCGTGACAATTCGTTCACTGTGATGCGTCTGTCAGCAGTCACCAATTAATTACTTGCATGGGGGCTTAATTAAATATAATGCAAATATTTTTTAATTTTAGTAGCTGTCTGTCCGGTTACGCAGTCTCGTAACCGGTTGGCCCTGACTAGTATTAGTACGCAATCTGACTGCATAGAATAATAACAAAGAATGAAAGAAAATTTCCGTTAACGCAATTAAGTAACTAAGTCCCCAGCAAGTTTGAAAGCTACGAAACAACAAGGCACAAGTGTAGCTGTTCTGTGTGTGGAAGTGTGATTCAACATACACATCTGGCACGGTTCTTCCTCAAAAAGACAAGATATTTTAAATACCATTTACACTGAATTAATTAAATAAAACTGAAATACTATACCTGCACATAGAAACCAGAATTACACTCTAATACATGAACACAAGCCAGATGCTTTGTTGACTGAACCTGTGACCAAGAGGCATTGTTATTTAGCACGTTTGAAATAAAAAATAAAAGATTTTCTTTACCTTCATATATAATGACGAAACATACACTCTGATCATTACAACATCCGCAATCGAACAGCATCGGCTGTCTAGCCCATCAGAACAACTGTATACAACATGTTCACAACTAGTCACGGCTACATCGGAACTCCTACTGCCCACTTCTCAATAAGCACTCTCCACTACGACTTTTCGACAAGCACTCTCCACTACGACATCTCAACAAGCACTGCCAGTGAAGGCGGCTGAATAATACTCTTTGGCGCAATCTATGGCGCTGTGACTCAGTGTAGCCACCTTTCATATGCCCCTCCTCCACGGTCTAGAATTTGATGGTATTTTTGCCAGCATTGGTGGTGAAAATACCACCAAATTCGTCCAAAAAATACAGACAAAAATAAAAGATAATATTAATAAGTAAACATCACATAACTAAATAAATTTTGGCTTTGCACTGACCCTTCAATAACCTAATATATAAAATACGGTAAGGAATACAAATGCTTGCATACATCTGATTTTACATAATAGTTTACACAAGTATCATTCAATCAATGGCACCAGAAATGACGAACAGGTGCAGGTAAGAGTCTCATAACATTTCATAAACAGTAAACACACAAAAAAATCAGTTCATACAAATATTCACATAAAATCCTTTCAATAGTTCAGTAAACAAGTAGGACTCCTCAGAGTAGTTGACAGTTCCAACAGTAGCACCCAGCAATGATCAACAGGTGCAAATAGCAGTCTCATAACATTTCATCAGCAGTATTTAAACAGCTTCAACAGCGGCACCCAAAAATGGCGAGCAGGCGCAGACACCCACAAGTGACATTATCTCAGTAGAAGCAGTCCATTAGTGACACCTAGTAATGTTGAGCAGGTGCAGACACCAACAAGTGACATCATTTCAGCAGAAGCAGTCCATCAGTGGCACCCAGTAATGTTGAACAGGTGCAGACACCAACAAGTGACATCATTCCAGTAGAAGCAGTCCATCAGTGACACCCAGTAATGTTGAGCAGGTGCAGACACCAACAAGTGATATTATTTCAGTAGAAGCAGTCCATCAGTGGCACCCAGTAATGTTGAACAGGTGCAGACACCAACAAGTGACATCATTTCAGCAGAAGCAGTCCATCAGTGGCACCCAGTAATGTTGAGCAGGTGCAGACACCAACAAGTGACATCATTTCAGTAGAAGCAGTCCATCAGTGGCACCCAGTAATGTTGAACAGGTGCAGACACCAACAAGTGACATTTCAGTAGAAGCAGTCCATCAGTGGCACCCAGCATTGTTGAACAGGTGCAGACACCAACAAGTAACATTATTTCAGTAGAAGCAGTCCATCAGTGGCACCTAGTAATGTTGAACAGGTGCAGACACCAACAAGTGACATTACGTCAGTAGAAGCAGTTCGAGCAGTGGCACCCAGCAATGTTGAACAGGGGCAGGTAACAGTCCATAATATTCACTATCACTAATCAGACAGTTCATCAGAGTTCATCAGCAGAAATTAAACATTTCTAAGTGGCACCCATAATGTTGAACAAGTGCAGGTAACAGTCCATAATATTCACTATCACTAATCAGACAGTTCATGAGCGTTCATCAGCAGAAATTAAACATTTCTAAGTGGCACCCAGCAATGTTGAACAGGTGCAGGCATGAACAACAGCTCGAATGCACACACAATTGCTTTTACAAAATTATTCTCAATGCTCTTACACTAAACATACAAATTATAATAAACACACAAATGATATCAGATAATTGTCATATTAAATATTACAAATACACAAATATCAGTAAACCTATAATATTTATGGGTGTCAGTGCAAGCCACAACAAACAAGTAAAATAATATTTGGGAGATAGGTCGGTACCTATTATTTGGGATTAGGCAAGGAAAACACACAAAACACACTCACTCATCTTTCATCCACATTAAGTACTACTGTGTAATTGAATAGTGTTAACTGTGTAAATGCAATCCCGTCAAAGATTTGATGTTCGACATGTGTAACAAGTAGTAGTGGCAGCAGTGTATAACAGTCAATAATAGTTAGTCAACGTCATAGTCATCATGTCAAGACCAATGTTTGCCAAGCCAAATCAAATGTACTGTTGCTGAACAACTGTCAGTGTGCCAAGATATTCAAATGCTTCCTCTCTCAAAAAAAAGTGTATACTGCTTATTGGTTTAACAAAGTGTGTGTGTAGACAATCTTCTTTCCACTTGAGTGTTCTAGTCTGCTATCTTAATCATCCTTTTTCCATATAGACCAACAAAAAAAAAAAAAAATGGTCCTCACTTACTTCACCTCTTATTCACCAAAACTCAAATAATCATCATCATAACATAATCTTAGTACTTCAATAATACCTCTTACGTCGATACATATAAACCTCATCATCAATATCATTTACCTTGCCTCTTGTCCACCAAAACTCCAATAATCATCAACTTCACACAATCTCAATACCTCAATAATACCTCTTCAATACGTCAATACATATAAACCTTATCACCAATATCATTTCACTTCCATAACAACTCTTTCCTCTAGTCAGTCTCCTCGAACAAGTACAGATAAAATCCTAGTGCAAACTTCAATTCATCATCCCATACAATCTGAAGACACAATGTCCACACACAACCTCTGTGTAGTCCACCTGAGCCAAATCATCTACTCATTATGAATTATAAGATACATTTTGGTTACCTTGTCCATCATCAAACAAAAGAAATGCATACATGACCTCTAACAGCCTTTAGTTTGAATAACTTTCAGTAAATAAGTACGAGTACTGAGTGTGAATGATAGTAATATTTCACAGTGTGTACACCACTTCAAGAATCATGGCAAAACAGAAGCAAACATGTGGAGTATTTCTTGTGTCAAGTGTCATTTGCTATTTCAATTGCTCACGAAGAATGCAGTGTAATAACTGTCAATGGTCTAAACCTAGTGTTGGTATGTCATGTCGTTAGCTTCCTACCTATTAGCATAGATTTATACGGCTTCCATAAAACCTCCAGCTCATGTGACTTCAATGAAGTTTCTTGTACCAATGTCGTTCGTAGAATTACAGCAGTTCATTTTCTTATCTTAAAATATAAAGCACTAAGCGTAAGCAAAACATGCAATAGCGAGACAATATACCAGTGGAGAACAGAATGTCAACAAGTGGATGCAGCACAATTCCTACAACGAGGCTCTGCCAAGCGAACAATCTATAATTAATACCATAGTGTGACCTAAACTCCATGTTCGTAAACTAGACATCAGCATTGCTATATTCTAAATTGAAGAGTAGTTATGACAACAAAACAGAAATGTGTAAATATGCAATCCATACGCAATGCAGCAAATATATATCTTACATAATAAACAGGTCTTTAGCATCATATCAACATAAGCAGATAAATGTTCATATGTAATCTTAATAAGTAAACATGAAGGCGCAAGCAGATAAATCACAAAGTATAACTTACATAAATAGCCACAGTCAGCACAATTAATCAGGTGACAATTATAATTTAAATAAATAAGCACAGCAGGCACATAATAAAAAAAATGTGACATCAGTGAAAAAGCAGTGCAGCCAAGCGATGCATAATATACATAATTAACAACCCTGTTCATTAATCAATCATTGTCAAAATCAGTTAACACAAAGTATAAATCACGTAATCGCGAGCAGCAAGTTACGCCTAAAGTACGTACCAAGTGGAAATATGTTACCTGAAAAATAAACTCAATTAATAGTTACCTTTTTAGTTTATTACTTTCTTCTTCGTAATTACATTCTACCCGAAATTTTCTCGATAGCAAGTCCTCTTAACGTCGGACACACACAGAATTTACCTGAAGTTCTTAAATATTTCATACAACCATATCCTGAAAAATACTGAACGTTAATAACATAATTTATCAAGTCACTATAGCTTTATACTTAGTTTCTTCGGAGAAATTAGACTGTGTATTTGTTTACGGCTGTCAGTGCATTCGCACTGAGCGCTCGATCATCTGTAGGTGAGCGTGACGTAGGAAGTAATTGTTTGCGGTCAACGACTGCCTTGTGCGCCGCGCAGACTTGACTGTAGCTTTGAGTATGTGCCGCCGCCGGAACACGGCGCGGTATCCTTGTATTCTCTGCATATTTACGTATAACTGTTGGCTTCTCGAAAGTATGTCATTCCACAAAAATTTTAACGTTCGATATGTGATGTATTCCCTTAGAGCGCCGAGATTTAAGAGTTTCTACTTCGACAGTGTTATCATGAATAATTTTGCGAATCCTATATGGACCGTTATAAAGCAGAAAAAATTTGCGACACAAGCCCTTTCCTTTGTGAAACAAACGATGAGACTTAATTAACACCTTTAGACCAACTGACAAGGTTTTTAAACGACCAGGACGTTTAGCTGATTTCTCTCTTCCAGAAGCCACAGATGCATTATTTCGTAGAGCCAGGTTGACAACTTTAGAATGCCGCAGTTTCCGTGTAGGCGGAAAAGGAACGATTTCAGAAAAGCGATTTGTCGGTGCTTTATTTTTCAATATCAATATAGGCGGTAAAGAAGTTGAATCATTAGGGAGTTCATTCAGAATGTTTTGAAAAATATGAAGATACTGATCCCAAGTTCTGTGATTCTGATGACAATATAGACGACACAATTTATTGATTTCCTTCATCCATCTCTCTGAAGTGTTAGATTGAGGGTGAAAAAGTGAAATAAAAATTGGTTTAATCTTACGCCGCCGTAGAGTACGAAGCCAAATTTTAGAGCGAAACTGTGATCCATTATCTGATATAACCTTATCAACATGACCCACTTCTTTAAGAAAATGTTTGATGAAAGCTTTTAGACACTGAACGAGCTGTTGCTTTGCGTAAAGGTGTAAAACACACATATTTTGATGTCAATTCCACTGCTACCAAAATGTACGCAAAACCATTAGTAGAACGAAGCACTGGACCGAACAAATCGACTGCATCCATGTCCTTTAATTTCTCTGGAATGATAGGAAACAACGGTGGTCTGTGAGAAATTGTTGGCTGCTTAGCCTTTTGACATAATTTGCATTTGGCAAGAACAGATCGAATACGTTTTTCCATATTACTGAAGTAGCAATTTTCTCGTAAATTATGAAAGCATTTTCTGGGACCAAAGTGTGCATAACTGAAATGTGTGTACCAAATCAATTTATTAACCCACTCATCAGGAATACAAACTAGCCAAACAGAGTTGTCGACCGATTTTCTTTTAAAAAGAATATCATTGCGAACTAAATAATACTGTCTAATCGCTACGCTTTCCTTTCTCCTTCACTTCTCCTTAATGTCCTTCCAGATTGGATCCTTATTTTGCTCCTTAGCGATGTCCTGGAGCGAAGACAAAATAAAATTCACAAACGCAACACTTTGAATATACATCAAACAATAATTGTTTTATTTGCAGTCCTCTTCAGCACTTTGTTTCAAACCCATAGGTGCACGTGATAAAGCATCGGCAATAATATTTGAAGATCCCTGTATGTAAACAATACTAAAGTCAAATTCCTGTAGATACAGCGCCCATCGTGACAGTCTTCCATGTGTTAATTTTGTTGACATAAGAAATTCCAGAGCTCGATGATCGGTGTCAACCTTAGTATGTCTGCCATACAAAAATATGCGAAATTTTGTGAAAGCCCATACAACAGCCAAAGCTTCAAGTTCCGTAATCGAATAATTCTTTTCTGATGTAGAGAGAACACGACTTCCAAATGCAATAGTTTTCTGCACTACAACGCAGTTTTCTTCTATCTCTTGAAGTAAGTGTGCACCTAGGCCTTTGTATGATGAGTCCGTCGCCAAACAAAAATCTTTAGATGAATCTGGATGTGAAAGAAGTGGAGCAGCAACTAAAGCATCACGAACTTGTTCAAATTCTGATTGAGCTTCCTCATCCTGTAAGTAGGCTGTTTAGATTTTTTTATTGGTAACGCCACCTCGGTATGAAAATCACTGGCTGTGCTGTGTGCAGTCTGTGGCTAGTTTGCATTGTTGTCTGCCATTGTAGTGTTGGGCAGCGGCAGCTGGATGTTAACAGCGCGTAGCGTTGCGCAGTTGGAGGTGAGCCGCCAGCAGTGATGGATGTGGGGAGAGAGATTGCGGAGTTTTGAAATTTGTAACTGTGATGAAGTGCTATATATAATATGACTATTAAGGTAAATACAGTGTTTGTTCTCTACTAAAAGCTTTCATTTGCTAACTATGCCTATCAGTAGTTAGTGCCTTTCTTAGTTTGAATCTTTTATTTAGCTGGCAGTAGTGGCGCTCGCTGTATTGCAGTAGTTCGAGTAACCAAGATTTTTGTGAGGTAAGTGATTTGTGAAAGGTACAGGTTAATGTTAGTAAGGGCCATTCTTTTGTAGGGATTTTTGAAAGTCAGATTGCGTTGCGCTAAAAATATTGTGTGTCAGTTAAAGCACAGTCTTGTATAATTGTTGAAATGGGACGTTTCATATGGCGACCCTGCCAGGAAATCTGCTTTTTAACTTTGTCTTTGCCATAAAACTTTTTACTTCACATTTCTAGTATGCTTTGTCAGACTTAGAATCTGTTAACGTACAACAATGTTTGAAGTTAAATATCCAATCAAGAACCAAGAGAACTTATTTAAACAGAAATTACGAATGCATTGTTATTGCGAACAGACGACACAGTGTTATTGTATGTGTACATTCTTGCTTGTTAGTTGCACGATTACGTAACGACTATAAGGCTCACATACTTAGAACATTTACCAGTACTGCTAATGAGATTTTAATGCAACATTTTGGTTTACCTGAAAATACATTCTGCATTTTCTTTTACTGCTCAGACTTTGAGAAAAACACTGCAATGTTACTGTGATGAATGATCAGGACTGTCTTTATGGACTGTGAGAAAATTTTAGCTTTTGAGCAACATTGTATCAATAAGTGTGTGCATTTGATTTCTTTGTTATTGTAATTACGATTATGAAAAATTTTAACAAATATGTATTGCCCAGTGCCCAAAACAATTTGTAAAATTTTTTGTGGGGAGCATGGGGGCAGTGTAAGTAGGCTGTTTAGGTTCTTATATTGGTAACGTCGCCGCCACATAGCGCTCTCTGTATGAAAATCACTGGCTGTGCTGTGTGCAGTCTGTGGCTAGTTTGCATTGTTGTCTGCCATTGTAGTGTTGGGCAGCAGCAGCTGGATGTGAACAGCGCATAGCGTTGCGCAGTTGGAGGTGAGCCGCCAGCAGTGGTGGATGTGGAGAGAGAAATGGCGGAGTTTTGATATTTGTAAGAATGGATGTTATGAACTCCTATATACATTATGACTTTTGATGATATTAAGGTAAATACATTGTTTGTTCTCTATTAATATCTTTCATTTGCTAACTATCCCTATCAGTAGTTAGTGCCTTCCGTAGTTTGAATCTTTTATTTAGCTGGCAGTAGTGGTGCTCGCTCTATTGCAGTAGTTCGAATAACCAAGATTTTTGTGAGGTAAGTGATTTGTGAAACGTATAGGTTAATGTTAGTCAGGGCCATTCTTTTGTAGGGATTTTTGAAAGTCAGATTGCGTTGTGCTAAAAATATTGTATGTCAGTTTAAGTACAGTCGTATATAACTGTTCAAAGGGGACGTTTCATATACTAGGAAGAGTAAAGGTTTACACCACATTTCACATGTAAAACCGTTTATTGAAAGATAATCTGCTTTTTAACTTAGTCTTTGCCATAAAACTTTTCACTTCACATTTCTAGTATGCTTTGTCAGACTTAGAATCTGTTAACATGCAACAATGTTTGAATTTAATTATCCAATCAAGAACCAAGAGAACTTATTTCAACAGAAAGTACGAATGCATTGTTATTGCAAACAGACGACACAGTGTTATTGTGTGTGTATATTCTTGCTTGTTAGTTGCACGATTATGTAACTACTATAATGCTCACATACATTTACCAGTACTGCTAATGAGATTTTAATGCAATATTTTGGTTTACTTGAAAATACATTCTGGATTTAAAGTAATTACTGTGAGATACCAGATGACACAATGGTTAGTTTATGCGACAGCTACACCATTTTATCACGACGCTAATAATGAGTGACAATTTACAATGTTGCTTTTGCAGTGTTTCTGTTTTATATCTGCACAGTTTTCTGTTTTATTCTGGAAAGTAAAACATGTTTTAGTAGTAACTTTTGTGGTATAGCTACAATAAGACAGCCTTTTTTTTCTTAGCACAATACGTTACAGTGTAGTACTTTCTTGATCACAGTACTGTATGTAATAACTACGATATCTATACGCAAAGCATTTCACTTTTGTTTATCATGAGGTAAGTACATTGACTTCTGCAGAACTTAGCTTTCGGAGGACAATAACTACGACACTTCCACAGAGATTATCTTACAGCAAGATGCACATTTAGCGCTACAGGACACGTATTTGAGTGATTAATTTTGCACTTAAATCATTTATTTTTAAAGATATTTGAAGTACAATGATACAAAGGTTTTCCGTGATACATTTCATTCCATTGCTGTAATTTGTAACACATGAGGGTATTAATCATTAATCCTCAGGGGGTTATATGCCTACTTCGTGTACCATGTGTTTGGCAAGCACAAGGAGCCCTAGCTAATATGGTATTTGCTTATACAACTTTACACATCGGTACCATATTTCTCTAACACAAAAATTACACAGCTATCTGATCATTTAACTGAGAGATAAACTTTTTTTTTTTTACTACATCAGTGACACATGTTTACGCAATTACACAGTTGGGTAACTTCACACTTATGACATTGTATTTTGTCTGTACTTTGTAAACTGTTCATATTTTTTCGGAACCATTGCGATACTATGAGAGCTTTGAATGTCATATTTCTTATGGGATCATGATTTTAAAGTGCGTTTGAGGCAGATGACACTTTTGACATGAGCAGAGAATTTTTTAGGTTTTGAAATTATTGGAGGAAGCTACGACGATTTTGAGATGTGGCTGAGGTTTTATGATGTTATTATTACAATGATGATGTGTATTATGCTGTTGCGATATGTTTATGATCAGTAAGCTGATGCTATATGAGTTATTTGATTATGCTACGTATCTGTTATGATGAAATGTTGAAGAAGTGTCGACGAATAGGGTAAGGAATAATGAGTAATGGTTAGGGACTCTGGTTTGTGAAAAAGGTTGTTGGAAACCAAGAATCGTACTTTAAGAGTTATTAAATGTGTGTATGTGCGTGAATGTATCGCAATGCTGGCGAAAATTTTTTTGGACGCTGTTATATTTATAGGATTTTGTTTCTACAGATGTGTAACCCAAATTCTTGACCTGTGAAATATTTTTATATGAGACTGTCACTGTGGCAGAAACTGCCATCGTAAATAATTCAGCAAGAAAGGTAAGTGACCTTGGCGTAATGCGTTTTGGGCGCCCAGCTGAGAGGTAGACGTCTGACAAAAGAAAGCCATTAGGTGGAAAAAAAAAAAAAAAAAAAAAGGAGGCCATTATCCTTGCTATTGACATACCTTTGTAGAAAGCATCACAAATACGACACGCTCGAACTTGAAAACATATGATTACACTGTGGAGCTCTTAATTTATGATATTTACTAAAATGCCTAATGAAACGATGAGAAACATTTCACGGCTATTGTCTTGCTTGTTGAGGAGAAATGCCATATGGCTTGCTTTATGTATTTATTTACTCATTTTGTTTGATATCTAGTTTCTAGCTGCACTGCAGCATTGGTTAACATAAAATTTTGTAGATGTACTAATATAAATATTTTCTATCTACAGATGGAGTAAATAATAATTTTCTTCAAAAAAAATGAGGGAGCACAAAAAGACATTTACCTTCACAGGAACTGCATTCATAATTTTCTTTTCAAGTACTTGGTAATTTCTTTTGTAGAAATAGTTGTGGTGCACCACTTTAATTACATAGACATTAAGATGCGATTATACATTTCCCTTATCTGTGTTGCTGTCTTTAGTGTACTATTTTTTCTGCTTGAGCTTTGTCATGTTTAGGTTTGTAGCATTTGCTGCTGCTGCTTGCCAGGCATAGTGTTACTAAATTTGACTTTGTATTACTGGCTTAAGCCAGTTTTACTACTGATTTATTTTTATTGTTTGCTGCACATTGCCTTATATTAGTTGTAATATTGCAATTGCTCTGCTAATTTATGCTGCTTGCTTTGGCATTTGTATTTTTTTATCATTGCTGTTTGTGTTAATTGTTTTGTGCTGCTGCATTGCCTCGTCCCTTAGTTTAGCATCTGAGCTCAGTAGATTTAAGTTAGCTTAAGAGGGGGTAGACTATATAAGAAACTAACTATGATAAATTGGAAGAAATGCATTTAGAAGCTATAAGAAAATGGTTTGGCCAAAAAAAAGTATTTTTGAAAGAGGATATGAACCAAAAAAGTAGGGTTTAGGGACAATAGGTTTAGGTAGGATTTTCTTGGAAATAAATGATGAGGTGAGATAATGGTAAATAAATAATGAGGTAAGAAATGTGTGAACATATAGATACAGAAAGCATGCTTGGATAGAATTTTTTTGGTGGAAACAAATGTTGAAATAGGAGGAAAGATATATCGATTGAAGTTTTGGGGTGGACTGCAGTACCAAATGTCACACTAAAAACAAACCCTGTCCTGTATTTTTGTTTTATTACACTATGTGTATTTGTGTTTTTCCTGTCTTTATGTGTTTAGCTGATGAGAGCTATGTTGTAGAATTTTTCTAATACTATGTTATTTACTTTGTAAAGATGTTTAAACATTATTTGTTCTGTTTTAATGCTTAGGTGTGAAGTTGATATTTCAAAAGTTATTCTGATCTTTTATGTAGGTACTCATAATTCCTGTAACAATGATGTATACGTTTATTTCTATTCTTTTGTAAAGCTTGATTTACTACAAATGTTATCTGTATTGTTATGCTCTTTAATGGTGTATTTTGTACCTTTGTTATTGTATTCTTATGTTATCAAATTGTAATTGACACCAGTTCATCAAATTAAGTAACTGGTACGTTACATTTCACTGCACGCGTTTTTGTTGGTCATACTATATGGACAATATGTGACACGTAGGGACTGTTATTGTTTGCACGTGTGTTAATAATTCAGGAAGGGACTGGATAACAGCATTGCTGGTTCTAAGGACAATTCCAAACACTTTGTGAGTGCACAAGTGGTGGTTATGGACTTGCTATATTATCTGCAAGACTCTTCATTGGTGATTGTGCACCTGCACAGTCACAACAGATGGCGGCTGGCCATCTCTACAAGGACTACAGTGGGTCTACATCTTTGATGATCCATCAATACCATTATTTCTACAAGCACTGCACTGGGTCTGCACCTCTGGTGGCCCACCAATACCGTAATCTCTACCAGGACTACAGTGGGTCTACTCTGTGATGACCTACCTACCAACATTCTTCAAAACGTCGAATGACTCTGCTGTGGGTTTGTTCTGTTGTGGCCCATTATTTGTCTGCATGTCGAGAGTCAGCACTGTCTTTCCGTTGGAAGGACAACACTACTTCTTCAATACTGCATGGAAATCCACTACTTCCGTGTGCATTTTCTTTTACTGCTCAGACTTTGAGAAAAACACTGCTATTTTACTGTGATGAACGATTAGGACTGTCTTTATGGACTGCGAGAAAGTTTAGGTTTTGACCAACATTGTATCAATAAGTGTGTGCAATTGATATCTTTGTTATTGTACTTATAAAATTTTTTTTATCAAATCATTATTGGCCACTGTCCAAAACAATTTGTAAAATTTTTTGTGGGGGCGCATGGGGGCTATGTAAGTAGGCTGTTTAGGTTTTTTTATTGGTAACGCCACCTCGGTATGAAAATCACTGGCTGTGCTGTGTGCAGTCTGTGGCTAGTTTGCATCGTTGTCTGCCATTGTAGTGTTGGGCAGCGGCAGGTGGATGTGAACAGCACGTAGCGTTGCGCAGTTGGAGGTGAGCCGCCAGCAGTGATGGATGTGGGGAGAGAGATGGCGGAGTTTTGAAATTTGTAAGACTGTCATGAAGTGCTATATATAATATGACTATTAAGGTAAATACAGTGTTTGTTCTCTACTAAAATCTTTCATTTTGCTAACTATGCCTATCAGTAGTTTGTGCCTTCCTTAGTTTGAATCTTTTATTTAGCTGGCAGTAGTGGCGCTCGCTGTATTGCAGTAGTTCGAGTAACCAAGATTTTTGTGAGGTAAGTGATTTGTGAAAGGTACAGGTTAATGTTAGTAAGGGCCATTCTTTTGTAGGGATTTTTGAAAGTCAGATTGCGTTGCGCTAAAAATATTGTGTGTCAGTTAAAGCACAGTCTTGTATAATTGTTGAAAGGGGACGTTTCAATCCCAATACCAATTAGATTTCTTTCCAGATAGTTCACATAAACGAGGTGTGGCCAAATTGTCCAATCTAACAAAGCGTCTAAGAAAATTACAGACACCAAGGAAACTACAAACATCACGTTTTGTAGTACGAACAGCATAATTACGAATAGCGTCTAGTTTCTCTGGATCAGGAAGAATACCTTCTGTAGAGATAATATGACCAAGAAATTTCACCTGAGAACGACCAAATTCAGATTTTTTCAAGTTCACTGTAATGCCAACTCGTGCAAAAATACGTAATAATGAATCCAAAATTTTGTTATGCTCACTCCAAGAACGTTTAGCAATAAGAATATCGTCAACATATGAAGTAATATTGTCACGAAGATAAACAGGTAAAATTTCGTTTAAACTACGAATGAATGCTGCTGAAGATACAGTAAGTCCAAACGGCAATTTCCGAAATCACTTTTGGGTAAAATAGTCATATCCGGTTATTCTTTATCGACTCTCTACATAGATTGATAGTCGAAGAGTTGTTTTGATAGATTCAAAGAATAGTAGAAGAGTAGGCAGCAGTGCAGAAAACTAAAAGGGAAATTGCACTACTACAGCTCGGGGCCCTGTGCACGCTACGGCACATATTCACTTAGCGTAGTGAATCCCCTGAGGACATTAATAGCCGCACATAATTTCCAGTTTGTGACTTAGTGGCCAATTTGGTGGAAGTGCGTACATAAATTGATCTAACAATGAACATGGATGTATGTCATTCTTAGAATTGCGAAAGATCTTAAATTTCGGAACAGTTGAGAAGTGTTTATAGTCAAAGTTTTCTCCTCATGGCGACAAAGACCTACCGCTTCTGTCCCAGTCCGAATGTCGATTATTGTCAAGTTCGTGCGCCTGGCGCTCTCTTGTTGCATCTCGTAAATGAAACAAATTATTTTCTTCAAACCTCTCTGCTATCTGTGATTCTAAATTTCTTCTGCTGTCTTTTCCCACGATTTAGCCTTCAATTTGTTTGACTTGCTTTTGTAATGGCTCAAATTCCTTTTTGACGCGTTCATTAAATTTTCCCTGATTTTCAACATGTTTATTAATGCTCTGGTACTCTTCTGTTTCTGCAAATGGCAATGGAGCTGTATCATCTGAATCTCTGTCCCCATTTAAACTAAGACTTGTCAATTTATCTGAAATCTCCTCAACTCTTTCCGATAAGTCACCGATCTGTTCTTTCTGTTTATTTACGTCTTCTGTAAGTGTCGCGACTCGGGTTTCACTATTGACACATTTGGTAGTTAACTGTTCATACTGTTGTGTTAGGTTATTTATTCTGTCATTTGGTACGGATTCCTCGATTCTTTCAAGTATTTCTTCCTTATCGTGTGCACGTTGTAAATTTAACTCTGAAAATTTTTGTATCTCTTTTTCTTCCTGTTCTCTAGCCTGTTCCTTTTGTCTGATTTCTATTGAAATTAATCTATTATTGTGAGCATTCAAAATCGGTTGTACTTCTTCTCTAATTTCTTTCTTTAATTCATCTTTCATGTTTTTGAAATGTGTCCCTATTCGTGAGCCTAACCGTGTTTCCATTGTTCCCATATCTGTTTTAATTGTTCCTGTTTATAATTCAGATCTTAACTGTGTTTCCATTGTTCCCATCCGTGATCCCAGTGAGTCTAACCATATTTCCATTGTTCCCATATATGTTTTAATTTCAGATCGTAACTGTGATCCCACTGTTTTTAATTCAGATCCCAAAATAAATATTGCACTCATCAACTGCTCCATATTAACTGGTTCGAAATTCTTTTCGCCCCTAACATTTCCCGCAAAACTAACTTCCTTCAGCATAGCCATAAGGCTATCTGTGTTCGATACTATTCCAGAGTCTTCTGTCATTAATCTTGTATTCTGAAACTTTTTTGATTGTGAAAAATTTTGAATCGGTTCCGGACTATTTTCCCGAATTATTAAATTGTTTTCAACTTCGTTATTCATCATACTGTTCTCCTGTGTTGGCGAGTACGCCATGTTAACAATTTCGTCATTCTCACTATTCATCATGTTTGCCTTTTTCATTGATCGCGTAATCATTTACAAAACATACAAAACTCGTCACTATATGAAAATTACACACAATGACACTTTATCACCAACAATACCATTCACACGAAATGCTTCCCGACAAACACGATTAACGAACAATTGAAATCTTCATTATTGCACAAAATTGTCACACGCGTGTACAAGACACCAAAAATTAAATTCTGCAAAAATACCATTAGAAGAAAGACAAGACAACTACAAATGTTCATTGCCAAATCTACACATACAATATAGACTACAATTACTAAACTACAAATTACTTCAACAATACTACTGTCTGCTATTTTTACAATCAGAAGATTCCAAGGGACGATCCGAAGCAGCGGTCGCCACGAGCGTGAGGGCTTAATTAAATATAATGCAAATACTTTTAATTTTCGTCGCTGCCTGTCCGGTTACGCAGTCTCGTAACCGGTTGGCGCTGACTAGTATTAGTACGCAATCTGACTGCATAGAATAACAACAAAGAATGAAAGAAAATTTCCATTACCACAATTAATTAACTAAGTCCCCAGCAAGTGTGAAAGCTACGAAACAACAAGGCACAAGTGTAGCTGTTCTGTGTGTGGAAGTGTGATTCAACGTACACATCTGGCACGGTTCTTCCTCAAAAAGACAAGATATTTTAAATACCATTTACACTGAATTAATTAAATAAAACTGAAATACTATACTTGCACATAGAAACCAGCCAGATGCTTTGTTGACTGAACCTGTGACCAAGAGGCATTGTTATTTAGCACGTTTGAAATAAAAAATAAAAGATTTTCTTTACCTTCATATATAATAACGAAACATACACTCTGATCATTACAACATCCGCAATCGAACAGCATCGGCTGTCTAGCCCATCAGAACAACTGCATACAACATGCTCACAAATAGTCACGGCTACATCGGAACTCCTACTGCCCACTTCTCAACAAGCACTGCCAGTGGAGGCGGCTGAATAATACTCTTTGGCGCCATCTATGGCGCTGTGACTCAGTGTAGCCACCTTTTAAACTCTCCGCACATTGTGTGGAGTGTGTGCAGTACGAGGCCTGCCGCTGCAAGGACAATCCTCAATACTGCCGTGCCCGCTTTCATCACGTAACCTGCTTGCCCACCGACTAACTGTACTGCGATCGACAGCAGCATCTCCATACACCTTTTTCAACCTCTTGTGGATGTTTCCCACTGTCTCGTTTTCACAGCACAGGAATTCTATGACAGCAAGTTGCTTCTGTCGAACGTCAGGTGTAGCAGCCATCTTGAAGACATGCTGTGACGGTGCCACGCATGGGAACAGGTTGAACTAAGTTTGAAAACAAGCGGGAAGGATGTATCTACACAGTTTAAAACCTTCACACATGCAGAATGAAAACTGTATTTTTACAAAAATAGTGTGCATTTCTTTTGGAGTGACCATCGTATATTGAGATAATTTAGAGAACCGGCGTTTGCGATACACCGCAGAATGATGCCACTGCCACCATCATACGTTTCGTGTACGGACAGGAAAGCCAAGAGAGTTCAGGGATAGTACGGAAGAATATAGACAGTCATTTTTACATTGCTCCATCTGTGAGTGAAACAGGAAATGGAATGACCAGAACTACTACAAGACACCCTGCGCCGGCGGCGGTGGTCTAGCGGTTCTAGGCGCGCAGTCCGGAACCGCGCGACTGCTACAGTCGCAGGTTCGAATCCTGCCTCGGGCATGGATGTGTGTGATGTCCTTAGGTTGGTTAGGTTTAAGTAGTTCTAAGTTCTAGGAGACTGATGACAATAGTAGTTAAGTCCCATAGTGCTCAGAGCCAAGACACCCTGCATCGTACATCGTGCGGTGGCTAGCGGAGTAGATTGATGTGACAGAAGTCACATAGCGATATGCACACATACTGGTGGGGGTAGTATCGCGTAGATAAGTTATTTGCGGTGGTGTCATCTGTACCCTGCTGATTCATGTGGAAAGGTTTCCAACTTGATTGTGGCTGCACGTTGGGGATTAACAGGCTCTGAGCGCGGAATGGTAGTTGGAGCTAGACGTATGGGACATTCCATTTCGAAAATCGTTACGGAATTTAATATTCCGAAATCCGCAGTGTCAAGTGTGCATCGAGAATACGAATTTCGGGCATTACCTTGCATCACTGACAGCACAGTGACCGACGGCCTGCACTGAAAGCGCGACAGCAGTGACATTTTGGCAGAGTTGTCAGTGCTAACAGACAAGCAACACTGCGTGAAATAAAGGAGACAAAAAAAAGTGGAACGTACGACGAACGTATCTGTCAGGAAAGTGCGGCGAAATTTGGCGTTAATGGTTTACGGCAGCAGAAGACTGATGCGCGTGATCGATTCGCCTCTTCAGGGCTCGTGATCATATCGATTGGAACCTAGACGACTGGAAATCCGTGGCCTTTCCAGATTTCAGGTGGTAAGAGCTGATGGTAGGTTTCGAGAGTGGAGCACACCCCACGAGGCTATGGACCCAAGTTGTCAACGAGGGGCTCTGCAAGCTGGTGGTGGCTCCATAATGGTTTACATGGAATGGACTCGTCCAACTGAACCGATCATTGACTGGATATGGTTATATCCGTTTACTTGCAGACCATTTGGAGCCATTCATGGACTCCAGTTTCCCAAACAACGATCTCACGTCATTGGAACACAGTTGTTCGCGATATTTTTGAAGAAAAATTTGGACAATTGGAGCGAATGATTTGGCCTCCCAGATCGCCCGACGTGAATCCCAAGGAAATCATTTGTGGGACATAATCGAGATGTCAGTTGGTGCACAAATATTGCACCGGCAAAACTTTCGCGGTTGTGGACGGCTTTAGAGGCAGCATGGGTCAGTCTTTCTGTAGGGATCTTGGTGAGTCCATGCCACGTCGAGTTGCTGCACTATGCCGGGCAAAATGTGATCTGACACAACAGTAGGAGGTATCTCATAGCTTCCATCTCGGTATACAGTCATGGAAAAAAGTATTCATACTGTGGGTGGTGACAAACTACGATGGTGTGTTGGGATAGTAAATTACCCACAGCGCCGACACGAATAAGTACGATGATGTAGCGTCAGATAACCATGTTCTTCGTACTGAAGCTTCCCATATGCCATGAATCTATTCTGGGAAAATAAAATATATTACCCTCCGCACTTTCTACGGCAGGGAAAAATGCATTCATACAGCGGAATACTTTCAACCAAACAAAGGTCTGACGCAGCCACGGAGTGCATGCCACACTTGTGTAGTCGTGTGGCGGCCGTGAAGCAACAGCACGTCGGACGTGGGTACCGTGGAACAGCAGAATGGGCCGCAAGGGGAAGGAAACGACCTCTGAGGAACGAAACATCGTTGTCACCCAATATCTTCAAGAGAAGTCGTATGCCGAAATTGCGAACATCATAGGACGAAGCCGAGCGACTGTGCAAGCTATCATTAATCGATATAAGGACAGACATGTAGTAATAAACAGTGAACGACACGGTCGTCCACAGAAGCTTACAACAAGAGAGACCAGAATGCTACTAATAATCATCAAGAAAAACCCCAAAACTGCAGCGTCGGCACTGTCCGCATATGTACATGACCACTTCCGAAAGGACATTACTCCAAGGGCAGTTCGTACCATTCTCAATCGTTTGGGCTACAGAGCCAGGGTCCCGAGACGAAAGCCCCACATCAGCAAAAAGGACAGGAAGTGGTGGATGGAATTCGCGAAACAGCATGTATCCAAGACAGCAGACTTCTCGGATATCGTGTTGTTTAGTGATGAAAGCAAATTTAATATCGTGCACAGTGATGGTAGGATCTTGGTCTGGAGAAGACCGAATACAGACCTCGACCGAAACAACATTCAACCCACAGTGAAGCGCGGAGGTGGTGGAGTGATGGTATGGGGCTGTATGTCAGCCTACGGTGTCGGAAAATTAGTGTTTGTGGAAGGTACCATGGGCAGATTTGTGTATATGAACATTCTCAAACAGAACTTACAACAGAGTGTTGACACCTTGGGTCTTCCTAGAAATTATTACTTCCAACAGGACAATGATCCCAAATGCACGCCGAAAATTGTCCGGCTGTGGTTGCTCTACAACACTCCACACACTCTTAAAACACCAGTTCAGAGTCCGGACCTGAATCCCATCGAACACTTGTGGAGTGAGCTGGAAACACGAGTGAGAGGACACGACATCCGTAGTAAGGCCTCTTTGAAAGAAGCTCTCCTTCGAGAATGGGAAGGTATCACGTCGGAAACTACAAGAAAATTGGTCCATTCCATGCCACGGAGGTTGCGAGAAGTAATACATTGGGGGGGGGGGGGGGTTTGCATACGAAGTATTAAACATATTCTGGCTTTGTTAGAAGTGTCATTTTCTGTTGGTGTATGAATACTTAATGCCCAGCGCAGTAGAGAACTTGGCACACGTTTTTGTATTTTGTTTTGTAAAGACTGGTTCATTCTCGTTCTATATACCAGCACAGCTGCATTGGCGACTGGCCAATGTGTACAGTGTATATCCAATTAGTGTTTTTGGTTTCGTATTGTCAATAAGGGCGGTTTACTTTTCCACGTTCGAGTGTATGAATACTTATTTCCATTACTGTATGTATATGGAGATGATTCAAAAGCTGTACGAAATAAATTTCTCGGAAAATCTGTGAGCGCCTGAAGAGGTATGTGGAGTGGGGTACACGTCCGAGGGGACCGTATGGAGAGAGTGACATGGCGCGAGCAGAGCTGAGCTACTGGCAGGTGAGCGAGGGGAGGCGAGGGCGGCAGGGCTAACCTGTTGACGGGGCTGGCCGCTTATCGAGCGCCGCACGTGGCCCAGTCGCGCGCTGATACGCTTCACAGCGGCGGGGACCCCCCAGCTGTCACACTTGATACCGCGAGAGCGGCAGAGCGGAGCCTCACCCTACCCGAGAGAGCCGCGGTTCAGGGCTAAGAGAGAGAGAGAGAGAGAGAGGGAGAGAGGGAGGCAGGGAGAGCGAGAGAGAGACACGGCTGAGCTCCCGGCAGGAGCCAGGCCTGGGAGCATCACGGGCGAGGCCTCTTCTGCTTCTGCCGATAACGGCCGAATGCACTCCACGCGCGCACTGATCTGATGCAGGGTAACGCTTCACTACTTACACGCTGACGCGTTTGTCTCTCTCTCCTGTAGGCACAGGTGTTCCTCTCGAAGGAAAACTTCAGGATTATCTCAGAAAACTGATAAAAAAAGAGGTATAGAAGAAAAGAGGTTCAGAAGTGATCACCTCTAAATGCCCTAAATTAAAGACCAATTTCGTTTGAACTCCATCTGTTGTAGCATTTTGGAACATACAATGTGTTCCAGCTTTATGAAATATCTTCAAGAATAGGACGTATTGACACATAACTAGCACAGATTTAGAAAATGTAGTTCCTCTAAAACACTGCTGACACATAGTTCACCCGAAGTAATGACTGCTGTCAACATAGGTTCTCAAGTTGATTCTGCGTTTTGTGATTTCCAGAAGGTTTTCGACACCGTTCCTGAAAGCTGTTCCCAGTCAAATTGCATGCCTATTCGGTATTGTCTTAAATGTCTAACTGGATTCGTGATTTCGACACAGAATGGCCACAAATTGTAGTAACTGATGGAAGGTCATCTAGTGATTACAAAGTGATAACTGAAGTTTGCCAAGGAAATGTTATATAATATCAGCTGTTCGTAACCTTTATAGACGATTTAGAAGACAAGCAGAATCTCTGTAGAGTGTCGATATAATAAGAAAAGCCATTTTGTTAATTTGGACCTCATTCATATTGTCATATAATACAACAGAGCATTTCGTTACATTTAACGTACCCTAGATTAGCAAGTTATTACACGACAACATTCATTGCAGTATAGCCCGCTGTATTGGAGCTTCGGAGGCTGCAGATTTGTGTCTTAGCGATGATTCATGACACAGCTGTCGTGGTGAGGCAGCGCGAGAACGGGCTAACGTGCCACTTAGTAGAAGCATATATTCACACCACCTATGAACCTAAATAAACTATATTAAATATTATTCAATCATTTTCAAATTTGTTATTCAGGAAAAGATTGCATAAAAGTTTCAACAGTTTCGGAGACAGAGAAAAATGCTTAAGAAGTCAAAAATCGACACTTAGAGAATTAAATTTATTTAGGAACTATAACAGTTTACCTTTTGTTATCATTTGAAAACATAACCAGAACTCTCAATCGGCAGAATTACTTAATTGCATTTTAATTTAAAAACTGTAACTGCTTTACATTTTCGTAATATAAAAATCAGACAAAATTATTATTTGTGTTTTATATTGTTGTGGGAGTAAATGAGAGTGAGTTAGAGTGTGTATGTGGGACATACGTTAAATTACTAGATTAAAGTTACGTAACATATTACGTAATCTTAGAGTGGGAAAGGTGTTTGTGCCCACTTTGCTGATGACGTATGTCTAAGTGTACTTGCTTTTGTTAGGACGCAGCCAGAATACCGGTAGAAAGTAAAGTCGATTTCTAAATTTATTTCAAGATTAATTTTCTTTTCGTTGTTTTTATTAAATCTTATATTAGTGCTTGCGTGTTGGAATGACGTAAATGCATCTGTGAATAGTGATTGGCGCAGGCCATTTTTGGCGCGAGAATGGTCTCGAACAATTCTTCTGATTGGCCAGCCAAAGTGATCATCCAATGAGAATTAAGCAGTTCCCGCGCATGCTGTGGTAGAAGCAGGATCCAGGGAGTCGCTAGTCAGCTATTGGACGCGCAGGTCATGTTGAACGTTTCATTCTTCATTATCTTTAAAATGAAGAAGTAATTGGTTTCTCGCATATAGATTGTGTTACCATGGAAGCAGTTGCATTTTCGAACTCTTTGTTGGAAGATGGAAATTTTGGAATTGTTTTGTTGGAAAGATAGCCGCTTGTGAACTTTCGGCCTGTGTGTAAATTCCGCGTGGTATGTTTTGTATTCATATATGGAATATTTGGTGAGCAGTTTCTGTTAAAGAAATCCACTGAAAAGGACCGGGAGCGAAACTTACAATTAGTACCGGAGTTGTAACTGTGAAATCGCGTAATTATTCGGGTAGGACTTATGTATACTTCTGGCTGCTTTGCTTGTGATCTGGATTGCATGAACTGTTAACTGAGAACAGTAGTCTTGTTAGTTAGGTACTTTTGGACTTGATGGAAGGTTTTTTTTTTCATTTGAACTAAAGGAAATAAAAAGACTTGTATTAGAATTTTAACATTTTACTAACGGAATGAAGCAACCACCTTCCGCCCGAAAATTATTATAAGATATTTACAGACTAGCTGGCTACTAGAGTTACGCGGACTTTGCAACGTAAGTATAGGCGTCGTTTTATCAACGCTGCTTTTGCGACGTACTAATAGTACCTACGTTTGTAGAGAAACGAGATGTTGAACTGACACCGTACTGAGGTAGGTGGAACTTTTGCATTGAACAGTACGAACAACAACGAATTTTCAAACCCCGCCAAGCCGCAGAAAGAAACGCTAAATTTGCGCTTTCGTACATGAAATTGTTTCGTTTCGTCAATATGCCCTCACAACACCAAAACACTGAAAAACAAGTGGAAAAAAGTCGCGTAACAGCCGTCTCGAACCTGCCGAACTGACTTACCTCATCTGACCAGATAATAAGTCTCTCATTCAGATCGTTCTTTCTGCTCACGTACTACGAGAAGAAATGGATTTTTATCGAAAAAACTGACTTGCATTAGTTATCAGAATATATAATTTAAGTATTTACAAGAACGCATTGGTCTATGCCTCATTCTTGTTGCCTTCTACTATCTGATAAAATTGAAGTATGTCTTGCTATTTCCACTTCGAGCCATCCGGCTGCTGTGATAGAAGTTAGTTGAGTCTGATTTCCACCAGTAATATCAATGTAAGCATAATCAGAGCTGAAGTACTAGCAGTCAGACTGCCTAATAGATAGCCCCTTTTCATAGAATCTATATACATAATTCGATACTCTCGTAAAAGAGCAAGGATTAAGCAAGTCAGTTTTTCTTTCGCCTGATATAATGTTTACGCCTGACCGAATTTTTACTCCAGCTGTGTGCCTCTAAGGGCAGAGCGGGCTGTTGTGACCCTCAGATAAAGACCCTCACGTAATGTACATAGGACACACTGCCTCGGGTGCTCGCATACGAACTCTTTTTGAAATACTCCAGAGGTGCTTCGCTCTAGGATTTTAATGGAAGTGTTGATGTGTTGTGGTGGATAGCCTTATTGTTAATACTGAAATTACGCCTACTCCAGATGTGCTGGCTTCAGCCGCAAAGGGACAGCTTAGTGACTGATGATGGGTTACGCTCAAGATCTACTTGCCAGTACCAGCCAAGCGTTGATAATCCGTTTTGTGACTTTGAAGTCACACCATCGCCAGCTTATCGATGCTAGAGATGTTTCCGAGAACCTTCAAAATTTTCGTAGAGTTGGTTTCGAAAATAGTCTGAATGGTAGGCAAAGGAGCAATCATTTGCCCACGATTCACAGGCTAACACGGAGACAAAATCTCTCACTGGCAGTCAATAAGTCGAGCGCATATTTCCAAGGTACATAAGACGAGAGGAGAGGAGTCGAGTGGAATATTTTCTCTCTTCCGATGATGTTGTGGTTGTCAGTCCCAAGACCGGTTTGATGCAGCTCTCTGTGCTACTCTACCCTGTGCAAGCTCCTTCGTCTTGGAGTTACTACTGCAACTTACGTCCCTCTGAATCTGCTTACTGTATTCATCTCTTGGTATCCCACTGCAGTGTTTGTCACCCACACATCCCTCCCGCAGTAAACTGGTGACTCTTGATGTCCCAGAATGTGTCCTACCAACAGAGCCCTTCGTCTAGTCAGGTTATGCCACAAATTTCTTTTCTTCCCAGTTCTGTTCAGTACCTCCTTGGTAGTTACGTGATCTACGTATCCAGTCTTCAGTATTCTTCTGTAGCACCACAATTCCAAAGCTTCTTTTCTCTTCTTGTCTAAACTGTTTATCGTCCATGTTTCACTTCCATACTGAGACGTTATTCTACTAGGGAATATGGAAACAAATAGGAAGGACTGGACCCCTTTTGTAATCACTCGTTTTATTTAACAATCATATAAACAAATTCCTTTGAAACAACATATCTTATGTCCTGATTATCTTAGGTAATACGAATAGTAAGACACCAAAATTTAGTGAATCTGCTACCAAGTTCTTTTATGAAAGAAAGTCTATTTCACATATAAAAAAATTTTAAAACCACTAACAATTATGCGCCTGACGGCTTAAATTAATTCACAATTGTATGTTGCTCTTCAGACAAAGTTTAATAAATATAATAAATACCCAAGTAAATATAATTCGCACTAGAATTAATCAGCCAGGAGTGACGCCAGGTCGCTCGAAGGCAGAAAGAAACCTTAACTTGGAGAAGCCAAGACGGAAGGCCGAAATCGGCAGATCGTACAAGACCCACTTCTCGAGCTTCGACCCGGAGTCACCTCCCGCTACCCAGGATTTCACAGCCCCGGTACCTATAGCTGGAAAGGCAGCGCTTATTCCAAAACACCTGCCAGCCAGCTGTAACATTTAACCAGCGACAGAACAGGTCCGCAGGGACAATGTAAACAACCACCAAAAGATATTAAATAAAAGGTTAAATTATTCACTAGTAAAATGGCACACTGCCTTTGCCCCACTACGAATGAACTAGACAGGCAAGATACAACCAACAGCGGAAATCTTACCAGTAATCTTAAGGACAATTGCCTGCTATTAAGAGATTTTTTTTTTTTTAAACCAACTTACAATTCCTAGCAAGGCCAGCGGGCACTCCAGTCTTAGTCACAATTAAACTACGTGAACTCTTGTGCCCCACTGTTCAGGGAAAACCGTAACGAGCACAATTCTGAATATACGCTAAGGCTACTAAACACTGGAATGCTTTATATTTGATAAACAGATTACGGTCTTGCAGCTGATTACGTATCACATCAAAAAACAATTACCCACGAGCTTTAAGAGGCACGCTCGTGCATTGTATTAATATTTAACACCTGTCTTAAGCACCATGAACTCTTTAGAGGCACACCTTTACTTCCATGGGAACACCCACGCCCTCGCAGTGACCAGAAGTGAGGCAGGGGTTATCAGCACCTTCACACACATGCACTAAGTACAATTTCACTTAACTTTTCGCTGAGCGTTCGATATGGCTTGCGTCGGGTACAGCAGGCAGCAATAAGGCAGCTGACGACCGTAGACAGCCGTGTCCGGAACCAGCAGCACGCAACCCAAGGCAGCAACAGGAAAGGCTCTCCACCAAGCTGCCGCCGGCTGAAGTGGCCGTGCGATTCTAGGCGCTGCAGTCTGGAACCGCGAGACCGCTACGGTCGCAGGTTCGAATTCTGCCTCGGGCATGGATGAGTGTGATGTCCTTAGGTTAGTTAGGTTAAAGTAGTTCTAAGTTCTAGGGGACTGATGACCTGATAAGTTAAGTCCCATAGTGTTCAGAGCCATTTGAACCATTTCGACCATGTTCAACTATTTTGGTGCCCAAGTGGCAAAACAAATCTACCACTTTAAGTGTCTCCTTTCCTAATTTAATTCCCGTGGCACCACCTGATGTACTTCGATTACGTTCTACTATCCGCGTTTAGGTTTTGTTGGTGTTCATCTTAAACCCTGTTTTCAAGACACTGTCCATTCCGTTAAGCTGCTCTTTCAAGTCCTTTGCTATCCATGAGAGAATTACTTAGTCATCGGCAAAACTCAAAGCTTTTATTTCTTCTCGTTGAACTTTAGTTCCTACCCCTAACTTTTCTTATGTTTCCTTTACTGCTCGCTCAATATACAGACTGACTAACATCGGGAATAGCCTACAACCCTAGCCGCGCGGGATTAGCCGATTGGTCGATGGTGCTGCAGTCATATAGACTGTCCGGCTGATCCCGGCGAAGGTTCGAGTCCTCCCTCGGGCATGGGTGTGTGTGTCTATCCTTAGGATAATTTAGGTTAAGCAGTGTGTAAGCTTAGGGACTGATGACTTGAACAGTGAAGTCCCATAAGATTTCAGACACATTTGAACATTTTTTGCTACAACCCAGTCTCACTCCCTTCTCAACCACTGCTTCCCTTTCACGCCCCTTGACTATCATAAATGCCGTGTGGTTTCTGCACAAGTCGTAAATAGCCTTTCGATCCCTCTCTTTTACCCCCGCGACCTTTAGAATTTGAAAGAAAATATTCCAGTCAACGTTGTCAAAAGCTTTCTCTAAGTCTACAACTGCTGTAAACGTGGGGTTTGCCCTTCCTTAACTCATCTTCTATGACATGTCGCAGGGTCAATATTTGCGTCACGTGTTCCTACATTTCTCCAGAATCGAAATTGATCTTCCCTGAGGTCGACTGCTATCAGTTTTTTTCTATTATTCTGTTAAGAATTCGTGTTAGTATTTTGCATCCGTGACTTATTAAACTGGTAGTTCGGTAATCTTCACACCTATCAGCGCTTGGTTTCTTTGGAATTGAAATAACTGTATTCTTCTATCGATAGGCCAGCTAATAAAAACGACCACTGGTTGGCGGCTACCGGTTTTTGGGGGAATTATTTTTGATGAGGGTTCGGGAAACGAAGAATGAAGAGGACATTCTGTTCCGAGGATCAGCGGTAAGTGATGCAAAACATTCTGGTTCAGAGATCGAAGAAGAGCAGTAGGTTTCGTTCGAGACCCAAGACGGCAGTTAATGATACGTGTTCTCGCTGTGGTGTTAATATTCATCTGAAATTAGCATAGTGCGAAGTTTAGGAACTTTGGGATCATGTTAGAGTCATTTTACAGGCATACTCGTAATTCTTAATTTTATCATTTCAATTCCATTTACGACTCGCGACTCGGCGTTTATTTCAGTGAATCTTGAGGTATCATAACTTTTCGTTAACTTGCCCAGCGCATATACTAATTTCGGTGCGTGCCTAACCTCTCCTCAACACCACGACTAAAGACGTTATATCTGCCACATCATTTAAAGTCGATTCTGTCGCGATCTTTGCAAGTAACATCTCCTTCATACTCTGTTTCCCAGTACTTTGCGAACCAACATACTTGTATTACTTCTGAGACACCATAATACTTCGTGTTTCTTATTATTCTTAGCGGAGACGTTCCGCGTGTTTAGTTAGCTTTTCCTACGTGTGTGGCCCCTTTCTTTAATAAATGTGCAGTAATCGAATTCCTCTTGATAACATTTCAGTAGTTAGTTAACCCCACGTCTCCTGTATGTAAATTAACCAAGTCCACCACTCTTATGTGAGGCGCATTGTTTCTTATGACAGTTCCGTGGCGGAAATCTTCCTATAAGTAACAGACAGCTTCCGGTCGGCCTACAGGCCATATGATATATTTCTTTAGTTTGTATTAAGGACGGATATTCAGCCATATGGCGACCTTCGTACTGAGTCATTAGTGGAAGCAAAATTTTACGCAGTTCCACCCATAACAGACCTCTCTCATTTGGCGCCCCCTCCCACGACATTTATTCAGCTAGAAAAAGACATCTTTCATCGTCAACAACTACGAGAGAAGTACGGTGGTCCCATATAATACCTCCCCAGAACGTCAGTTGACTACAACACTGATGGGGTCTAAGAAGTGCAGAGACAGAATATCGAAACAAATCGCTATTTTGGAAGAAGACTCAAAGCATTGTTCAGAACTCTGGACGCATAGATGAAGAGAAATGCAGTTGTAAACATCTCCCTTGGTCACAAATACTTTTCTGCCAAGTTTACATGACTTAATACTTTGTACTCATAAGATGTTAGAAACACTAAGTGTAATAATTATGTTCCCAACAGTGGCGAAATTTATATTTAAACAATAATTTACTTATTATAACTATGTGTGTGATTGTGTGTGTGTTTGTGTGTAAGACAGAGAGAGAGAGAGAGAGGGACGGAGGGAGGGAGGGAGAGGTAGAATAGTAGAGGTCCTATTACTGTTCCTTGTGAAACACGTGATGTTACTTTCATTTCCGTACAACATTCACCGCACAGTAGAACGAATTACCAGTTACGTATTTCGAAAGTTTTCCTGCTGATTGCATCTTCTTTTGTATGCGACCATGAGATAAAGTGTGGAACGCCTTTCTGGAATCTCTGAAGACGTAACTTACGAGTTTACCTGCTTTTAAGATATCGTACATGAATAAAGCAAGCGCCTGATTTCACACGAGTTGCTTTAATGTCTATATTGCAACCCAGGAGAAAGTGCTAATTTGTCCACCTTATTATTCTCCTTTGCTCAGTATTGAAACAAAAAGTTTTATCTAGATGATTCTAGCAACCATGTGTGGATTGTAATGTTGTGTTTATCTGCTGATATAAACTATATTGGGCATCGGTTGTTGACATACAGGATGGTTGCAATTTAACTGTAGCTGACTGAGGCGGTGTAGGCGTAAATGTATAAAAAATTTTACAGTATGAGTACCCAACTTCATAGGGTTGATGGTCGGGCTGTGCGTTGCAGGATTTGCGTTGTTAGTGGTGTTAGTGTCATGACTTG
The DNA here is from genome assembly GCF_021461385.2 of Schistocerca piceifrons. Taxonomy (NCBI): domain Eukaryota; kingdom Metazoa; phylum Arthropoda; class Insecta; order Orthoptera; family Acrididae; genus Schistocerca; species Schistocerca piceifrons. The sequence continues at coordinate 554,492,955 of NC_060143.1, forward strand.
CCGCTGGTAACCGGCGTAGGTTTGAAGCACAAGCATGAGTGCGCACTACAATGGCAGAGAGTAAACAGGCTCCGGATGAAGTGAGCAGGGCTTTACCCGTAAAGCGAGTATCGACGCCTTAAACGAATACGGAGAAGTCCTCTTTCTGCATCATGGTTAAGGAAGATGCTTTAGAATTTCGAACTGATTGTCGATTAGGGAACTGCTCCTGAGAGAAGCTGACAGCCAATTGCGCCACAAATTGTTGAAGAAGTTGCCGTTGTCATGACTGAGAATGCTAGACGCAATGTCTAATCGAAATGCAGCAGTGCTCGAACAGTGTCACGACATCTGAACGTTTCGTGGTCCACGGTTCGAAGAGTGCCGAGAATATATGTGAAACGGTGTTCGTGCAAACTTCCAGGACGTATTGGATGCATATAGTTGTAACACTGAGCAATGTTTGTAACCGGGAACTTAAACATGGAATGCAATTAACAAACGTTACCCTCTCACGTGGAAATTAAATTGTGTTTCTTTCAATGTTTTATTCATTATTTCTTCTCCTCTTGTTCTTACAAATGTTTCCACAAAGTTTAATTGTCCTACGATCACTCGTTTGTCACAAGAGACCTCTTGAGTAGCGCACGTTTTATTGTAGTCACCCTGCACATCGGTTGTTCAACTCAACCGTTATCTTTGCGTTCCATTTGAATTATTCATACAGAAATAAAATTTCTTCTTTTATTGGAACAACCATCATTCCGTACACGTAAACTTCACAGACTCTGTGCCCTCTTTATCCAATGACGTATTAGCTTATTTAGGTATTTTCCGCGCAAGACCGTTATCTTGTTAATGTTCATAATCGATAAATCCTAAGTTCAAAGAAATGCAATTTTTCCGATACTACTATTCTGTTTTCGGAGAAGGAACCCTTTCTCTTGTTTCCATTAATTCTATGTGAGTTAGACTGACAAGACTGTCATGGAAATTGTGTGGGCACCCATCCTCACTCATTGGTATTGAGGGAGTTCGTGATCTGGTTGTTCAGTTTCTTGTTTTTTGTTTATTTCTTCATTTTCATGGGCGTTACTATGCAGGCTTAATTCCCAGTGTGATGTCATAGAAATATGCAGGTATTTTTAAGTTATTTTTGTGTGTGTTGTACGGGGAGTTTACACAGTTCTAGAGGTTGTAGAGAGGACTTACTGGATCAAGTTTTACGTAGGAACCCATGTCCGGAAATGTCATCAAACGAAGCTACAGTGTGTCAAAGCTATAGGCGCAAACGCCTATAAATACAGGGCGAGCATAAAGTCTTGCCCTGATTATAACAATTTATTGCAGAATACCCATTTGAGATAATAATTTACATTTGATGCCGTAACATAGGTTAGTGTTACTAGCTCTTTTTAAGACAACTTACGTTACTAAACCTCAACGTGTGCTTCTTTGGTACCTCGGAGAATGTCGAGGAGGTATTCCAGTTCCCAACATGTGTTTCGTAAGACTATAAAGGCACATTTGCATGCCGTGCGTGAGTTTCCTCGGAAACGCGAAATCTTAATTAAATAATTAATCTCTGACAAATAAATAAAGCCTATGGCACAGAACTGCAGCGCTGTGTCGCTGATAAAACAAAATACAATTTGGACACTCTTATGTTTGATTAAGAAGGGGGAGGTCTTTCAGAACAACTGGTGCGGGAAGCACGTATATTTTATTAACTGGCACACCGCCATATTTGAAGTTATATAAGAACACTGCGAGTTGCAATCTTACTAGGCACTCGATTCTCTAAAGAATTTATATTTATGAAAGTAAGTAGAATTATTTAACTGTAGGCTTATTCGTTGAATATATCTGATTTAACTAACTGTGTTAACTTTTTTATGTTTAGTGGTGGTGGTGGTTAGTGTTTAACGTCCCGTCGACAACGAGGTCATTAGAGACGGAGCGCAAGCTCGGGGTAGGGAAGGATTGGGAAGGAAATCGGCCGTGCCCTTTCAAAGGAACCATCCCGGCATTTGCCTGAAACGATTTAGGGAAATCACGGAAAACCTAAATCAGGATGGCCGGAGACGGAATTGAACCGTCGTCCTACCGAATGCGAGTCCAGTGTGCTAACCACTGCGCCACCTCGCTCGGTTATGTTTAGTAGACAGTCACCTCTGTACGACGTATTGACATGGCTGGCAAATTATTCTAATATTGAGATTTAGATTTGGAGTCCGCACCTACCGCAGCAGTCTTTGGAAACGATTTAAATACGAAGTCCGATTATTTGAATCACATTTCACGGTCAACTACGAATAACATTGCATTTACGAAAAAGCCATTGTCAAGCGTCTGATACCAAATAATTAAACGTCCACGTTCCAGATAAGCAAATATTAATTACAACCAATCACTATCATACATATACAATAAATAATATTTTATTTATTTTATTTATTTTATAAGACGTATTCTGTCACCGTACCTACAGCAGCTTGTATCCTAGTATTCAGTTCGTCGACGTCAGCAAATGATGTGACGAAGGCTCTGTCCTTGATATAGCCCCGAACAAAAAGCCAAGGGGCGTAATGTCTGGAGAGGGGAGTAATGTCCGGATCGGTGGATTGGAAGGAACAGTCCAACACACTGGCCACCCCGCTTTCCAGACATTACGCCCCTCGACTTTTTTTCTGGGTCTATATCAAGGACAGGGTCTTCGTCACACCAGTTGCTGACGTCGTCGAACTGAAGGCTAGGATACAAGCTGCTGTGGGTACGGTGACAGAATACATGTTACGAAACACGTGGCGGGAACTGGAATACCGCTTCGACATTCTCCGAGCTACCAAGGGAGCACACGTTGAGGTTTACTAACGTAAGTGGTCTTAGAAAAACTAGTAACACTAACCCATGTAACGGCATCGAATGTAACTTATTATGTCAAACGGTTATTCTGTCATAAATGTTTATAATCAGGGCAAGACTTTGTGCTCACCCTGTATATACATATACACGGAGAGTCCGCATTGATGTTACAGACGTTCTAGGAGGATGGAGACGGACAAGTGTATTAATTTGAGGTAAGGGCCCCTGTACCGGAAACTAACGAGTCGAAAGTTATAAGCGGAAACCGTTCTAATACCTTCGACAGTGGAATACATTTACTGGTACTGTTGTAGCTAAGAATGCAGCGCACACAACTTTCAGAGGTATGGATCAACACAAGAAAAACTGCCTAGTTAACATGAGCTCTAAAATACGTGCCTTAGGAGCTATAAACACTTGTTCAATGGAGATGTGTTTCACAGTAGCGAAGATGCACAAGTGCTCATAGCTCCTCAGGTATGCATCTTAGACCCCATGCTTACTGGACGTTTTTCCTTGTTTTGGTCCATACTACCTCCTCTGGAAGTTGTCTACCCTACAATCTTAGCAACAACAGTACTGGTACATTTATGCAAGGTCAGAGGTACACACCGTTGGGTGGCTTGAGGAGTATAAATGTAGATGTAGATGTAGATGTAGAACGGTTTCCACTTATAACTTTCGACTTGTTCGTTTCCGGTACAGGGACCCTTGCCTCAAACTGATTCATCTATCCTTTCCCATCATCCTATTTAAGTTTGCAACATCATCATGGAATCACCCTGTACATACATTCACAAGCGCCGGCGCCTACAACTCTGATGCTCCGTAGCGCTGTTGTGTGCCGTTTCTGGACGTGGGTTACTATGTAAAACTTGATCTACTAAGTCCCCTCCACAACCTATAAAAATGTGTAACATGAATTATGAAACAACCCGTATACCTAAAAATTGAACATCTGTGTTGTACCGCATACGGAATTAATATAAGGAATGATTGTCATTGTGGAATTTTAATAGAATTTCTGGTTTTCGTTTAACTACTTGTGTCACAGATGTTTTTTTTTGTTTACATAGAATTTTACAAAACCAGAAGTTATGTTATTTCTTGGACTGAATTCGTTAAACTTTGTGTCGAGGATAGTTTTCCTTTTCTAAATGAGAACTGATCCTCTCCTACATTCTCGTTATTATCCTTCCTGCTCTTCTCAGCACTGTTCTCGTCCCAACCTTGGTAACATGGTATATAAAAATAATTGTCCTATAATCTTTGCATTGACTGGCATTTCAGTTCTTTGGTAATGCAACTATGATGGACTTAAGCAGATATTCAGGCCAGGCACCTGTGTCATACATTCTGTTATCAGATTCGTAATTCTAGTTACAGCATAATTCCCTAAGTCCTTTAGTGCTTCAGACGGTATTTGATCACAGCCTATCGCTTTTCTTTCATTAAAATCATGGATCCCTTTCTGTACCTCCCATTTTTCTATTATAGGTCCCAGCGTTTTGAAGCAAGTCCTTCACGATCAGCTACAGAATCATACAGAGCTATATGTGCCTTCCATGCATCTTTGTTTTCTTTAGTGTTCATTGTTACCTTTCATTGCTTCATTAGCAATCCTTGCTCGATAATTTTTCGAGTTCCTATCATTGTTATTCACTTCGCAGTTCTATGCATTTCATCTACTTTTACGTGTCTTTTTAATTGTTCTGTTTCTTCACATTGCTTTTTTCATCCTATCTTCTCTTACTCTGTCAGTAGCCCTCCTCAGCTCGTTGCTTGTTTTCTGCATTATAGTTTTCCTTCTTCTGAAGACACAATTTTTTCATCTTCTTCCTCATCCATTTCATCTGATATATCTTGTATGATCCATTCCTTTTTACTGCTCTTCTTCCCACTTTTCCAAGTGCTTTCTCTAAGGTTTCCAACACTGAATTATCTCTGATGGTAACCCATTGTTCTAGTATACCCAAACTCAGTCTCACCCTACCCAAGACTTATTACATTCTACTTGTAAAGTGCTCGTAAACTTCATTTTCAGATTCCGTTTCTTTAGCAGCTGTTTCTTTTTAATAATTTAAAACGTAGTTCTTTCGTCTGCTAAGCAATTTGAAATCTGTATTGGCAACTGCTCCAGGGAAAATTTGGACACGCTATTGCTGTTTTTAAATCTTTGATTGGCTCGGATGCAATTTTTCTGGTACTTGTCTTTATCACCAGGGCTTTCCAGATACACAGTCTTCGTTTATAATTCCTGTTGTTGTTGGTAATCCAACAGCCAGGAGTCTCATAAAACCCTATCAATTTATCGCGTGTTTTATTCCGTTCTCCTAGTCGGAAATCTCCAACAACGTTTCCATGTCTACATCTTCCCATCATGGCATTGCAATCTGCCGTCAGCACTGTTCTTACCTGACTTTTCCATTTTCTTCGAACACCTATGTTTTCCCTTATAATGTAACTACCCATGAACAAATAAGGTATATGCAGACTCCCTCAGTTTCTTCATTGCTATCTTTCTGTTAGTGACAGGTATTACCTTGATAATGCTCTTATCCAGATTCTTTTTGTATAATAAGCTTACTCCTCCGTTATGTTGTCCTCCCTCGTCAATCATTTTCTACTTTCCTGAAACCAACTTTCCTTCTCCTTCCCATCACATTTCACGAAGTCCTAATACGCAGATCTTATATCCCTCCACCTCCTTCTTCACTTTTTTTAGTTTTCCTTTCCTGTTCATTTTTCTCACATTCCAAGTTCCAATGGACAGTTCACAAATTTTAGTCTTTTTTCTTGTTTAATCTCTCAGCACGCTATTTTCCTCACGTAGTGCTCTGCCTGCAGATCCGATTGTGGGCATATTGCTCTGGAGATTTCTTCTCAGAACAGTTAATCCATGCAGGATTTTGTCCAGTGGGACTGGGAACAAAAAGAAGTCTTTTATGCAGTAGTTTCCATTTGCCTTCTGTATCCTATGCCGTTGAGTTCCAATACGTTTTTCGATCTTTAGAAGTGAAGTCTCATTTCAGGGGCACCACACACACTCATACACACACACGCACGCAACACTCAACACTCGGAGGTATCAAATAAGTTCCTCATATGGCAGGCGCACCAAGAAAACTTACATCAAACATTCAAAATTTGCGCCACACTGGATACAAAGAACTACAGAAACTAGTGAGCGGCGACAATAACATAGTGTCACTCGCTGAGTATCGCGATACAGGTTTTCTCCCCTATCTTGTTCTCTCCACCTGCTTATCCACGTTCCAATGGGGCTGTTGGTATTTGGTGAATGAGGACGAGTCATACATATCGTCACTCGGTGTGCATGTTTGGTATGTCACTAAAATAATCATATTGGAGGAAAACAATAATACAAGGAAATAAACTTTGAACAGATATACTGTACTACGCAAATGAAAATCGTCTGCAACACTTAATGTATTACACGAAGTCACTACCTTTAAGAAAACGTAGTGTACTGAACGTCTTCTTTCATCCAAAATCACCTGCTTCTCAAACACCTTCCTCCGTCCCCCTCCTACCCATCCACTCACAGTCCCTCCCTCAATCCCTCCGCCCCCCTCTCTTTCTCTCTCTGACACGCTCACACACACACACACACACACACACCACACACACTCACACACACACACGCATGCAACGCTCAACACTCGGAGATATCAAATAAGTTTCTCATATGGCAGACGCACCAAGAAAACTTACATCAAACATTCAGAATTTGCGCCACACTGGATACAAAGAACTACAGAAACTAGTGAGCGGCGACAATAACATAGTGTCACTCGCTGAGTATCGCGATACAGGTTTTCTCCCCTATCTTGTTCTCTGTTCGACATCGTATGATGAATAAGTGTAAGGGGTGGCGTAAATGTTTATCTCATTACAGTCAAAAATGAAAACACGTTAGTAATGCAGAACAGGATGGAAAACGTAAATGTGGGACATATTCCATTTCTAATTTTGGAAGACCGTTTAAAAATGAATAACCCACTACGCAGTTCTTCTGACTACTTTGCAGACGACATGCTATTATACCATAAAAGGACTTCAAGCAAGTCCACCCGATTAGTGGGGCATAGTAGGTCCTACGCCACTATTGATATGAAAGTGATACGCACAGTAATTAAATTGTGACAGCTTATAGATTTATGACATAAACCTATTGCTCTGCTTCTTGGTTTATGAACCCATGGGCATAGTCTGCCTTCTGAGAAACCCCCACCCTATCCTCCTCTCCCACCATCTGGAAATTACTGGGAAAAAGACTCGATCTGTGCTGGAGAGGAAGGGTCTCATGACACAAAACTGAAATCAGTGTCAATAACATGTTGCTGCACATTCGTTATTTAATCAGTTCCAACAGGGATGAATGTGCAGGTGCGTTATTGTGATGCAAGAGTCAAGAATTATCTCCCAACATTTCAGGCCGTTCCTTCTCACATTTTATAGCAGGCATCGAAATGCGTCCTGTAAATACCATTAACAGTTTATCACTGTGGCACTAATTCATGATCAACCAATCCCTGAAAATCAAAGAAAACTATCACTGTGTTTGAAATTTAACCTGGCCCAAGAAGCTGATTTTGGTCTTGGAGTATGTTTTCCAACCTACTGTGAACACTGAACTTTGGTCTCAACATCATAAATGTAGACCCACATCTCATCAACATTATGATTCTCTTAAACAACATCTCGTTATCATTTGCGCGATCCAAAAGCTCTTCACAGATTTGGAGGTGAAGGTCTTTCTGATCTTGACTCATGAACTGTGAGACGAACCTGGCAACAACAAGATGCATTCAAAGATGTTGTGTAAGGATTTTATGATATGATCCAACCGAAATGTTACCTTCTTCTGCAATCTCCCAGTCAGTCAGTCTTCCATTTTCGTTGACATTCCTGCCATGAGTGTCATCGGTAGACATCGAAGGTCGTCCTGACTGATGGTCATCTTTAACTTCCATCCAGCCGTTTAAAACAATGTGAACCGTTCATAAAACTGAGTACTGCGTCAGCACTCATCACTGTAGGATTCCTGCATAATTTGATGTGCCTGCTCTAAAGGATTCCTTGAGTCTCACCTTTGAGACACATTGCTCCTCTAACTCTGTTATTCAGAAATTCACAAACTATGCGACGAAACTTCCTACTCAATACAGCACTGAATAATAACTACAGACATACAACTGTGAAACTTTTGGCATTTACAAATTAAAAATAGGCGTGTGCAGTGATTCAAACTGCAGTCTGCTCCAACACACCACTGACGTGAAACTAAGAACATTACAGAATTTTTGAACAGACCTCGTATTTAGTCACTTTCGACTGATCACTTCCATAGTTGTTGGGAAATATGTCATCAAAATGGCTATGCAGAGTATCAGAATATGGGAAAAAAACTGATCGTATATCTAAGGTCTTGTATGCCTGATTATGCAAGCACTCTCCTCAACCACCATATGAGCCAAAATAAAAAATCCTTCAGATCGCGTCTTCTCACTGACCACAGAGCAGACGTGCCAGAAGCCACAACAGGGTCAGCCACCTCCATTATCACTGCATTCACAGGCCAACACAGAGGTCCACGCCCAGGACTGGCTCGTGTGACGCATAGACTGGAAGTCATGCTAATCTCCGAACAAAGCGTCAGGGTATGGCAACCCTCTGCACAATTGTTCTGACAGGTAATAGGTGGTAGGAAGCACTCTATTTCCACTGCCGCAAACATCACCCATGATGTCCTGCTCTGATTGCAGTGCTATGGATTGGTGGTGGGAATAACATATCACAAAAACATCGCTAATGAAGATGTAAACATTTCACAAAGATAGCCTAACGCGAATACTGCAAATAGACTCTATAAAACACATACCTGCTAAAGGTTGCGAGCTGATGCATGGCACCACAAAAATAACACCCTTACTGCACTTTTCTATGGCTGTCGTGACAACATGTAAAGCAAATATACTAGCTCCCCAAGTGACATCTGTGGGAACTACTGATTGGTGACTACATCCCCAAATGTATAGACAGATGAAAGCAGGTCAAGTAATTAAATCTCAAGAACGTCCTCCATATGAATGGGGCAGTCTTGTATGCAGAGACCTTTTCAGAACACAAGCATCCTATTCCACGCTTTCCCAATAATCCATGTGGACATGAAGGCAGCCAAATGCATACTGAACAGTAGCTCGTTATTCACCCACCCCCAAGGGCGCCTTGACCATCATCACCTGAAAAGTACAGCGTCTGCAGACCAGAAGACCGCGTTCTTTGGTATTTGATACTGGGGAAAGAAACTGCGCTATCTCTCTCAAGTGGCTACTTCTTGTTTGTGCACGAATCAATGTGTCCAAAAATATAGACGGAGGTTTCCATTCCTCCTCGGAATACCGCATTCATATTGGCTAATACTACATCAGTGAAGGTATATGAACCCTACCCAGTCCACTCTGTCCTCATTCTGCTTTTGTAAAGAGTTGCATTAGTTTCTTCATTTTCCTGTTTCCTTGCTAGTTTGCTTGGAAGATGAAGCGTTTTTCAAGCAGCACCAGTGGCAGTGTCAAATCAAGGTGAATTGCCAGGTAAGCACACATTCATAGGATGAGATCTGATTTGGCAGTGTATATTTTCGTACAAATTTCTGTAGAGTCAATTCTCTGTGTGTCCATTAGTCGAAGTACATTTTCATAGATAAAGTATTGTAGTATCAAATCAATGTCTGATCAGATTTCGAAGTATATTTTTGTAAGGAAGTTTCGTAGTATCAGCTCCTGGCTGTTCAAATTTCAAAGCTCCAAAAGCGTCATAGCAGCTGTTAGTATTTCATAGCATTTGTTCTGATTTCGGTGTTCTTTTTTCTCTTGTTGTTTCAGCATACATCCAACATATCATAGGTCAGCTGGAGGCTGAGAGGGAACAGCATCAACATCATCATGATGTATATTTTCTTCTTTGTAGTATTGTGTATACATTATATGCTGGTATTAAACATATACTTATCAAATGATTGTCATTGTATGCGTAGGGTTACGTTCTCTGAGGCATGTTCTTTGCTGTTTTTGTAGCTGATTTCAAGGAGCAGGAGCAGGGAGTGGTAGAAATCTCATAATAGCTATCTTGTAAGTGTATGTTCTAAGAAACATCCTTGTTTTTTTATTAAATCAGTATGTTGCTACTGTAGGCAATGCAGGTGAGCTGTACTCGAGTGAGCAGATCCCTGAGTGGATGGAGAAGATGGGGCAGGAGGTGCGTCACTGTGAGCAGATAATAGATGACCTGAGGAATATCGCATGGAGCCACAGCGAGACAGGTAATTTATATACATGCTCACTCCATTTACAAGTTAACAGTGATCTCTCTCTTATTGCTGCAGCAAGCGATGTTTGGAATTATGTACTTATTTCTCACTATTCTTTCTCTAGAGCAACAAAGTCCATGCATTGTGCAGAGAAAGGACACCACAGGCGATGAAGAAATAACCATGTAGACAAGCTCCTGTGTGGGATACTCCACTGTGTAAGACAGACCTCGTCACTGTGCAGGCACCCACTTCCACGGAAGCACCTGCAGCCACAGCTGCCAACACAACCCCCGCTCACTGGCTCCACTCGAGCATCCATGGCCAGCCTTCCTCTAGCAACTGGCTCAAGGTTGTGGGAAAAGTAACCATCTCTGGAGGCACAGCTGCCACTAGGCTGCTCACAGTCCAGCAGTTCACCATCTCCTGCCCCAAGTTTCCCCAAGCTACCAACGCAAGTCCAGTGCACCCCTCTGCTCCTCGTCATAGCCTGCAGCAGCAGCATCGTCGTCAATCAGTTGCAGTTATAGTAACAGCAGTAATTTCTCTGTGGCTAGCAGCAGCTCCCTCCTCCGTCCTTTTAGTGAAGGACATAAGATCAGTTGCACCATACAACAGTTAGAATACATGGGACTGCAGACGACTCTGAGGAGCAAATCTCGTTCACTAGGATCTAGAATCCGCCAGGTTAACGTGATTCAGTAGGGTTTATAAGAGCTAGCCCTACTGCACTAGAACTTGAGCTCCTAAAGGTTGTTGATGATCTGTGCTGTGCTGTGCATTGAACAGTCACATAGCCACTCCCCCCCCCCCTCCCCTACCAACAGGGCTCTGACATTGAAGAGACAAGCCTTCGCCAGTTTTTGGAGAAAATGGCGTCATAATACGGATTACATCAGTTGCGAAGTGGTTTTGTGAGTCAGCCTTGTGTGCTATACTTGACCGGCATTCTGAGATGAAAGGTAAAGGTAGAGGGTCAGCTAAAACACTCAGCTGACTACTGCACCTCAACATCCATATGCTTGTCTATGATCCAGCTAATGGAGAGTCCATTGTTGATAGGAAGGCATGTACTCAAGCCAATAATGAAACTGACAGGGCTTGTTTTGCATGGTCAGTCATGATTTGTGAAAGAAACTAGAATTGTTGGGATCTTCTGCAACGTGAATCTCGATACAACAAAGGTACTGACGTTGGTAAGTGTTGTAAATCTGATGGTATAGAGTTACACATCAAGATCCAGGACATATCTGAATTTGAGGCGCCGAATACAGGAATATCAGTTAATGTTTATGGCTTGGAAAATTGTAAGTCAGATGAGCAGAACAAACATGTAGTCGTCAGACCCTCCAGATCTCAGAATTTGCTGGTGGGCATAACATACATGTGTACATGCTGCTATTCCCCGATGAGGAAAATAAGAAGAAACACAACTGTCAGTGTGTTTCAGTCAAAGACATGTCCCACCTACTTTCATTCCAAATGAATAAAAATAAGGGTAAATAATAATATGTTGACAGATAACCAGTAATAACTGATGATAAGGATAAACAGCGTATTTCCTTTTGGTGCCTCAGTGCTTTTCCTCAGACAAGTTATTAGCAAAGCATCTGGTAACTGCACTTCCAAGAGCCCGGTATATGTTATTATACCTAATGAGAAAACAAATTGATAAAGTTTAAGAATGGTCACCATCAAAAGCGATGCCTGTTTGTTGTGTACGCTGACTTTAAATGCCTCCTCACTTTTGTGACCCACTGTGAAGGTGACCGTATGGCCTCACATACTACCTTAACAGAAAAGCAAGTACCTTATGCTGCACCGTTAACCAATACCATCTTATGTCAGGGGTAATCATGTGGTTTGGCTTCCCATTGAGCTTGAAAAATTCCATGGGATATAGATAAGCTTAACAGCAACAGGTTCCCACGAGCAAATCGAAGGAGAATGAAGATTTACCCAATAACGCCGTTGACTGCCCTATTTGTGGGCTGTCGTTACACAGAAAAGCGGAAACCCCACTTAGGGACCATTGTCATCTTACAGGAAGTTCTGTGGCGTAGCTCACCATAGATGAAATCTGAAGTATCAATTACCTCGACGCATATCTGTTAATGCCCGCAATTCTTGCGGGCATAACGCTCAATATCTTGTTGAGCACTTGACTGATTTCGGCTGGGGAAAAAAATCAGGTGAGTGTCCTGCCTGAGAGTGTTGAGAAATATATTTCCTTCTCCAAATGAATGACGTGAAGAATTACGCTCTGCTTCCTTGACTCGCTCTGTTTTATGCAGGCACCATTTCAGAGACTTGCTGAAACTTCATTTCTGAAGGTTATATAGATCACTGGATTTTCATGACTAGGAATGGGTTTTTCCCATATGAGTATCTGGATAGCATGGCAAAATTCAACAAAACTGGGCTACCAGACATAACTGCATTCTCCAGTAATCTTACAGGCGATGCCATAACAGATGCAGTGCATGAGTATTCTGTGAATATCTGGCAGGAATTCAACACCTTCACTTTAGGAGAGTATGCACAGCTTTACATAGAGACAGACATGCACTTGCTTGCAGACGTTTTCCAGAAATTCCAGAGTCTAAGCATGGCCACATATTCTCTGGATCCCGCGTTTTACTACACTCCCTATGCCCAGTAAGTCGAAGTGCAGGATCGAACAATTGACTGATGCTGACATGCTCCTTCTCTTTGAGTGAGAAATCAGTATGGGACTTGACCAGGATGTTCATAGGCGCATCACAGCAAATAGCCCACGTATGGATGAGATTTTTCTGTTGTTTAAGCGAGGAATCTGTGGGGGACTTTGTCAATGTGTCTATAGGTACACCAAGGCAAATAACCCCTGCAGGAGTGAGAGCTTCAGTGCATCCCTTGATTCGAGTTATATTATGTACTTGGATGTCAATAACTTTTATGGGCACACCATGCAACAGTCGCTGCAGATGGCGAGTTTTGGTGGGTGGTCGAAGAAGAATACAAGGGATTAGGTGGAAAAATCGAGGATATGGCGGCTGATGCTAATGTAGGGTATGTGGTGGAGGCAGAACTACATACTCTGTAAGTATGCATAATGTGCATGCTGATTTCCCGCTTTGTCAAGAGCAACTAGTTCCACGAGCGGACTCCACCCCAAAACAGATGACAGCGCTAGGGAATAAGGAGAGACACATTTTTCACTATCATAATTTCCAGCAGTGTCTCAGATTGGGGATGAGGCTGGTTAGAATCTCTTGGACTATGTCCTTCAAGCAGCCTCCTGGCTGAAGGACTATATTGATTTGAATACGAGACTGAGAGCTTCCATGACGTTTCACTTTGAAAAAGACTGTTTTAGACTGATAAATAATCGTATTTTAACAAAAAATTGAGAATTTGAGGGAAACCATGAAATTTTAATTTGAACTGAATGGGATGGTTGTTATGCGTAACGAAATGGGTTGCCCGACCAAATTATAAATGGGGCACAATACTGAACGAGAAGTTGGTTGCTGTGGAGATGGCGAAGGTTGCAGTACAGTTCATGGAACCCATCTACATGGGAAAGTGCTTAGTTGACCTATCCAAACTCACCACTTTCATTATGAGTTTGCTGAACCTCATTTTGTTGATCCTGAATTACTTTACCTATATGGATACCGATAGCTTCATCTATTGCGTGAAGAACTGTGATCCCTACGAAGTAATGAGGTGCCAAGGTGAAGAATTCAACACATCTTCATCTTCTTCTTATGGTTCCTGTCCGTTCTGGGTGTTGGCAACCATCTTAGCAGTGCTTTTCCTGTCACTTGCACCTCTAAATAGCTTTGTAGATGTTTTAGAGGTCTGGTCCACTTTTTGATGTTCTTAATCCAGGATGTTCTTCTCCAGTATTTTTCCTTTCAGGACGGTGTGGAGGAGATGGTATCTGTTGTTGTTCCGCATGATGTGTCCCAGGTACTGAGTTTTTCTTGCTTTCACGGTGGCCGGTACTTCTTTCCCTTTCCTTATTCTTTGTAGAACCTCGACATTTGTGAAGTCCGCTGTCCACGGTATTCTTAACATTCGCCTGTACCGACACATCTCAAAAGCCCCAGAAATTTTCCCAACGATTCTGTCAGAGTGTTTCAACACCATAGAAGAGGGTGAAAAATACGTAGCAGCATAGAAGTCTGATTTCCTTCGTCATTGCTAAGCCATGATTCTTGAAAAGGTTACTCATCTCATTGAAGACAGCCCTGGCTTTTCCAATTCGAGTTCTCACCTCATCATAAAGATCCCACTGGTCATTTATATTAGTGCCAAGGTACATGTATTTATGTACTTGCTCTATGTGATTTTGGCCTATCTTAATGTGACATGAAGGGATTCTGTTTTTACTGATTGTCATTGTTTTCGTTTTTTGAGGGTTGACGTCTAGACCATATTCAGAGCTTTTTTGTGCAAGTCTATCGACAAGGTACTGCAAACTATCCTCACTATCAGATAATATTACTATGTCTTCAGCATATCAGATGTTGTTGATATATTTTCCCATCTCTACTACATCTAGAGCTTCCTTAAAGATGTGTTCCGAATAGATGTTGAAAATCAGTGGGGATAATATACAACCCTCCCTTACACCTTGTAAAATGTCTATATCTTCTGTGTTTTCTCTGTCGAGTGTCACAGGAGCCGACTGGTTCATAAATATATGTAGGTTTTTATCATCCAAAATGTCGACACTCTCCTTGTGTTTCACTCTGTCTAAAGCCTTCTGATAATCAGTAAGCAGGCATAGATTTCGCAATTCACGCCTCTGCAACTTTGTAATAGTACCTGGATACTAAATAATGCTTCGCACGTACCAAATGCATTTCTGAAATCAAACTATGTAGAAGAAATGTGTTCTTCACAGATCTTGTAAATTCTTTGGTGAATGACCCTCAGAAAGGTCTTTAGCAGGTGACTCATGAGGCTGATGGTCCTGTATTCACCACAAGTCTTAGCTCTGGGCTTTCTGGGGCAATGTAATGAATTCGGATTTAAGCCATTCCCGTGGAATGTTACCAGTGTTGTAGATGTCATTGAATATTGCAGTCAACCATTTTAAATTATCCCCACAGAGCAGCATGAGAATTCTGGCATTCACATTGTCGGGACCAGGTGATGTACCATCTTTCATTCCATTTGTCACAGCTTGTACTTCTTCCAGCAGAATTCTAGGTCCTGTTTTGCAACATATTTGAGGAAGGTCTGGCCCATTCTCATAAAAGAGTTGTTCTATGTATGTTTTCCATGTTTCTTTAAGCTCATCTTGTTCAACTATTATTTTTCCTTCATTATTCAGTAGCCTGTTTCCTGTCCTTTTTCTGTAATTTCCTGTCGCTTTCTTGACATTTTTTATGAGTATTGAAACTATCATGCTTCAATTGTAATTTCTCTAATTCAGTACACTGATCCTGTATTTCTCTTTCCCTAGCTTCTCGTATCTGTTTCCTGATCTCCTTGTTGATATTCTTGTATTCATCAGGATTACTTTTCACTTCCCTCATTCTGTCCATCGTTTTAAGTATATCTTCAGTTATCCATGACATGCTTTTAGTGACATTGGATTTCAGATATTCTTCTTTAACTGATTCCACAAAAGAGTTTATCTTTTTAATTTTCTCTTCTGTACACAAATTACCTGACAGAGACCTTAGTCCATAATTAAGATGGACTCCTGCATTTTCTCTTATGGAAGATTATTTCATTTTGCGGATATAATACATTTTGACTTTTTCCTTTTGAAGTCTCCTAATTCTGATTTTAAAGATACCAACTAGAGGAATGTGGAATGAATTAATGTCAGCATGTGAATAGGTTTTCATTGAGAGACAGCCGTTTCTAAATCTTTGATTTATCAAGAGATTATGAATTTGATATAAGGTAATGTTTTCATCTGAATCTCTTTGGTACTTCCAAGTGTAGAGACGCCTGGGTGGTGGTGTGAATAATGTGTTAGTTATTACGAATTTTCTCTCTCCTGCAAGTGCACTGAGTAGTTCGCTTCTCTCATTCCTTTCACAGAGTCCATAGTGACCTATGGAAATACAGACCAAGAAGTTTACTGCCATAATGAAAGACGAGGCGAATGGGTCACAGATTGTGAAATCTGTAGGCCTGAAAGCAAAAATGTGGCCATATCATATAATGGAACATGCTGCCGAGAGATGATCTAAGGGTGTGCATCGTGTGGCATCGAGAGCCCTCTGCATCTACGACTGCTTGCGGTGTCTGTACGGCAGTATTTGTGGTGTTGCACCGCAACCACCCCATATGGTGCGGTAAACTAATGTTTCATCGACAAGATATGAGGTGTACACTGTGGTGCACTCTTAAATTGGCCTGTCGCCTCATGATGATAAAAGGGTAATTTGTGGTGATGGGATTGAAACTCGCCTGTACTCACACTGCTCATATGCTGAGGGCTCTGATTGAGTGAGAGGGAGAGATTACGACTGGAGGTGAGTGCTGCAGAATAGTAGGATCCTTTCATTATATATGTAGTAAAAAAGGACATTTGCACACCATGTTTGTCGACAAGAGTTGTAAAATATCTGTCCGCCATGTGCGCCAGCAAAAATTCTACTTGTAAAGAAATATCTCTGCACCACGTGCATCAACAAAGAAAACTATGTTCAAATTATATATACTCACCTTGCATATCACGTAAATAGTATAACTCTTTTTTAAGTTTCAAAGTTTCACTTTCCTTGAAGTTTTTTAGGTTTTTTTAAAGTTAAGCCATCCAGAGTAGATGTATACATACATAGTTCACAGCCCAACAAAACTATTGTTGTATGAGAAACATATAAACGCTACTATTGGGACTGTTGTAGTGTAGGAATAAAACCATCTCCACATTAGCTTTTTGCATACATTAGTATATCTGAAAACTGTACACATTTCAACCACTAAAATTCGTTTCTTGTAATTGTATAAAAAACCTATCTCTTTACTGAATATTTCAAACAAACTGTACCTCAAGAGCCAAATTATATCACAAGAATCAAATTGTATCTATTTGAATTGGATAAACGAAAAAGCAGTCGTTACAATATGTGTAACCATATAGGTAAAGGACAAAGGACCTGCAAGACACAAATGACATTAGTTTTGACCATAAATGTGACGTTTAACATGGAAGACAACAAAATACACTCCTGGAAATGGAAAAAACAACACATTGACAACGGTGTGTCAGACCCACCATACTTGCTCCGGACACTGCGAGAGGGCTGTACAAGCAATGATCACACGCACGGCACAGCGGACACACCAGGAACCGCGGTGTTGGCCGTCGAATGGCGCTAGCTGCGCAGCATTTGTGCACCGCCGCCGTCAGTGTCAGCCAGTTTGCCGTGGCATACGGAGCTCCATCGCAGTCTTTAACACTGGTAGCATGCCGCGACAGCGTGGACGTGAACCGTATGTGCAGTTGACGGACTTTGAGCGAGGGCGTATAGTGGGCATGCGGGAGGCCGGGTGGACGTACCGCCGAATTGCTCAACACGTGGGGCGTGAGGTCTCCACAGTACATCGATGTTGTCGCCAGTGGTCGGCGGAAGGTGCACGTGCCCGTCGACCTGGGACTGGACCGCAGCGACGCACGGA
Organism: Schistocerca piceifrons; assembly: GCF_021461385.2. Lineage (NCBI taxonomy): Eukaryota > Metazoa > Arthropoda > Insecta > Orthoptera > Acrididae > Schistocerca > Schistocerca piceifrons. The sequence continues at coordinate 554,510,770 of NC_060143.1, forward strand.
TGCACGCCAAGACCGTAGGATCCTACGCAGTGCCGTAGGGGACCGCACCGCCACTTCCCAGCAAATTAGGGACACTGTTGCTCCTGGAGTATCGTCGAGGACCATTCGCAACCGTCTCCATGAAGCTGGGCTACGGTCCCGCACACCGTTAGGCCGTCTTCCGCTCACGCCCCAACATCGTGCAGCCCGCCTCCAGTGGTGTCGCGACAGGCGTGAATGGAGGGACGAATGGAGACGTGTCGTCTTCAGCGATGAGAGTCGCTTCTGCCTTGGTGCCAATGATGGTCGTATGCGTGTTTGGCGCCGTGCAGGTGAGCGCCACAATCAGGACTGCATACTACCGAGGCACACAGGGCCAACACCCGGCATCATGGTGTGGGGAGCGATCTCCTACACTGGCCGTACACCACTGGTGATCGTCGATGGGACACTGAATAGTGCACGGTACATCCAAACCGTCATCGAACCCATCGTTCTACCATTCCTAGACCGGCAAGGGAACTTGCTGTTCCAACAGGACAATGCACGTTCGCATATATCCCGTGCCACCCAACGTGCTCTAGAAGGTGTAAGTCAACTACCCTGGCCAGCAAGATCTCCGGATCTGTCCCCCATTGAGCATGTTTGGGACTGGATGAAGCGTCGTCTCACGCCGTCTGCACGTCCAGCACGAACGCTGGTCCAACTGAGGCGCCAGGTGGAAATGGCATGGCAAGCCGTTCCACAGGACTACATCCAGCATCTCTACGATCGTCTCCATGGGAGAATAGCAGCCTGCATTGCTGCGAAAGGTGGATATACACTGTACTAGTGCCGACATTGTGCATGCTCTGTTGCCTGTGTCTATGTGCCTGTGGTTCTGTCAGTGTGATCATGTGATGTATCTAACCCCAGGAATGTGTCAATAAAGTTTCCCCTTCCTGGGACAATGAATTCGCGGTGTTCTTATTTCAATTTCCAGGAGTGTATATACATTGACTGCATGGGATAACGCCTATCATGCAGCACAAATTAGATTATGGGAGCAGGAGGCACATGACCATGTCTACTTCAAAAGTCATACAGAATACATGTCAAAAATTATGTGTCCAGTACTTGAAGAAAACCACAGACATAGTATCTGGGAAAAATTGTATACTACTAGAATGGTAACAAGGTGAACAGAAAACACACACACACATTGTCAGCTGAAAAAATCATCTATTTTTCATTCAACTTAAAGGTAATTCTGCCTGTTTATAAGCAGTCACAACACTATTTTAAATGTCTTCTTCATGAGTCAATGGTGAGGAGAACTCCCATAGAATTCCATGTCCTGAATATAAGCAAACCTGAAGAATCAATCCATCCATGAGATCTTCTCCCTCCTCATCACATAGATGATGGTATCTGTGTAGTCAAATAATCTAAGCAAGGTCACCATATCTTTATAGAATATACCATGATCATCCCAGTGAATTCCATGGTAGGAACCCTTTTAACTACTTTGCACTTTTCGTATTTTAGCACACAGCACATTCTTGAAAGACCATGGCAGCGTTATGTTTGCTGAAGATATCTCTAATATCTGGCATCGTCTTTGTATGCTATGTGTGCAACTTCTTTCAATGTGGACGGTTTACGATCATCATTATTGAAACCGTGAGTGTCTGCAGTGGTGTTCACACCTTGAGATGCAGTTGTGAAGCGATCTGAGTATGGCTCAGCACCTGTTCATTCATACAGCTCATTGTGGAACACTAGTGAGCTGCAATAGTTAATCATATGGTCACGTGGAGTTAGAGCATATGCTCCAGAACGTTTTGTGAAATTTGGTAAGGATTCAAATTCAATTCATGCATCTATGGGTCCATATTTAATTATCTAGTTCTTTTTCGACAAGTCTGTTATGATGACTGCTGCCAACTCCTTGAAATCCCATGGTATAAGTAGTGATCATTCCTCTTCTTCATAGCACCGTAACTCGCATACATGTCATATGCTAGACTATTCATTTTCATTCCACAGCAGATGTAAGTTATCATATGCTTAGAATTCATACTTCAGGTAGACTCTGGCATCAGTTAGTAGGAAATTGTCAAATTTGATGGAATCATTTGCTATATGCCCTCATCTATTGGTCTGTAAAGCAAGTGTGATGCATGTGGGAGCTCCAATTGAATGGAGGTTTCAATAGATCATGTTTGTCCACTTGCAATCGACAGCATTGGGTACTTGAAAACTACCCATGAATGGAAAGATAACAGTGAAAATACACTGGAATTCAGAACTTTTAAAAGCTTCAAATGATGCTCATGTTATACAGTAATTGTGACATTTTCCATATTATATTATTGATGGTAATCTCTTTCTCCTCTTGAGCACTCTGAATGTGTGAGTTGTTATCCATTGCATTCCATACAAGAATAAGTTCCTGTTCAGATTTCAGAACCATTTGCCCAATGTCATCAAAGTATCATATAAGCAACATTAAATGTATACATGCAATTAATCTCTTTTACTCTTTCACTGTTTTATCCACTGCCTCGTCTATGAACAATTCAGTTCTGAGGGAGAAACAGAGACATACTTTTTAAGCATGGATGTTATGCCTACATTGTGTGTACAGTCACCTTCACCCCATTAAGTTCATATCATATCTCATAAAACAGGAATGTTAAGGCATTACGCATAGCATTTGATGTCACTGGAGGAGTTCCATCTATTTTCGCAAATGATCTATCAAGATATATGAAACTCTTACATGGAAGGGTTAAGGTGCTTTGGTGTTGGATGACAATCCTAATTTCATCGTTCTTGTTAAATGTGGTTCATGCACAAGGTTTCTGAGAGAAGTATCCTGGCCTGTAGTACAGTATTCGTTTTCCTCCAGGCTAATTATATCGAATGTGGTCACTGCAGAGTTTCAGACCAACTGATCTAAGAAATTCGTATTTTGCACTTGTTACCAATTTCGTGGTCTATTTTGAAGTGTCGTGCTGTGCATTTTTCACATTGGTTTTATGCCCTAAGCCCTTTCTGTCTTCATAGAAAATACAACAATGACTCTGGGAAGTTGGTTGACAGTCGCTACCAACGTTTCATGGTCTCTGCACTTTCTAGACCACTGTTGATTCCACTTTGGATGTAGCTGTAGAATAATTTCCTTGCCATGAAAGTCGACAAGTTGATTATCTTGATCCACAATACCCATCTCCAGATAGTCCAGTCTGTGAGCTGTTAGTACGAGGTAAATAGCATTGGTAGCAGTCTCAACGATTTTAGACTCTGTTCTCACTGGTGGGCAGAATCTGCAAATTGCATGAATCAATACTCGTAAAAGTTTGTTGCAATGTTACACTCAACACGGAATCTACTGACAGAAAGTATATACTGTGACTGTTTGTATCCGCAAAATTTAGTATGATCCTTCTTCAACACCTGTCCTTTTGTGAATCCCAGTAGACTTCCTATTGAACCTTTTTGATTAAAGTCAATCTTTGAACTCATTATTTTTATTACAGATTTAAGTGTTTTGGTGTTTGCAGGTGGTGGAATCAATTATCCAGACCGTTTTAAGAAGTCAAAGCACCAGCTACTATTTCCGCAGTATCTTTTGCAGCATTATTTTCCATATCACGTTTATTGTTAGCCTATGTGATATTCGGAATGCTGTTGTATGTCTCGAGTCTAGTCAGTGCAATACTCCACTCCCCATTGCTTAAATCAACCGATAGGAAGTAATTCGTGCATAATACTGACAATCGTTCTTTTAAACACAGAGTATACGACATTACAATTGTACCTTATCTGAAGTGTGGATGCTTGATGCACCTCCCTATATATATGGTTCTTTGTGATCGTTAGGAGGAACATTATGCACTGATAGGTATTAAAGTCTGGGTAGCCATGAAAATTGTAGGATACGCATCTTCCATGGGTGAAGTATCGTTGTAACTCTTTGGGTGGCTGCTGGCCTCCAAATGAGTCAAAATAGTGGACTTATCTTTGTATATTTCCTTATGTACACAGCTGTTTGGGGTAGCCACGTGGTCTAAGGCGCCTTGTCATGGTCCACTTGGCTCCCCCCATTGGAGGTTCGAGTCCTCCCTTGAGCATGGGTGTGTGTGTTGTCCTTAGTGTACGTCAGTTTAAGTATAATCTTTTTCTGATGGCTGCTGATTCCATCATGCACGTGCATTATTTTGACAATTTTCCAGGTTGTTTTCGTGTCTGCTGTTCAGTGTACTGTATTATTTCAGTGATTTCCTGCAAATTGCAATATTCCACGCAGTCAGAGAATTTGATGAGACATTTCCTGCCAAATATGCAGAAGTGCCTCAGTATTTCTGGGAACCGATGGGTTGTGGGATCGATGACGTAAGGATTTTGACATAACTGCACCAGTGTCCACGAAAAGGATGTAAAATGACATCATGTTTGAGTGGAGGAGATGCAGTTGAATTATTTCCCGCCAATTTCTAGATAGTGGAATGAGAGTAAAGGGAGTGGGATCTGGTGGAGGGTTTCTCAGGGGGACATAAACCACATAGCAGAACAATAAGTTAAGGGACCCCTGAGTTGAGGAGGGATGGGGGGTTTTATGAAAAACCGCTTACCAGAGCAATAGGTTAAGGTCATAAATCAATCAGCTGTCACATGTTAAATAATTTGCCTATTAATTTCGTATCAAATGTGGCATAGAACTCGCTTTGCCCTACTAATGATCTATAAAAATACTCTTTCACAATTACTCTTACAAAAGGTCAGCAACAGAAAACGGCACTGTAAACGGCACAAATTATAGTTCCTAGGCTTAAGACAGAAAAATAACTATGATCTTTGTATCATAACTTTATAGAATAAATCGAGATCCAAAAACACGTGACATATTTATAAACGCACATCTGGTTAAAGATAAGAAATAAATATATTGTGTTTTGCAGAAGATGGTGTTTAAAAACGGAAATTCATTGGTTTGTATATTTTATTTCCTAAAGCAAAGATTGAGAATGAACATAATATTTGGAAATCTAACATGGAAAACGTCTATAAACCACTGCCAGTCTGGAATATATACCCTCTGCTGCCATTTTGACTCCCCATGTGGTCGAATACTGAACGATTTATTCCCACTTTCCGTAAGCACTCCAAACAAGAACAACCATGCTAAAACCGCGAACTTTCTATCGGTGGCGCTTCGCTACTCCGTTCTACAACCATGCGGTCAGGCTTCTGAGTAGTCAGTGCACTGAGTGTAAGCGATGCAGGTTGATACGTGTTGGTGATTTGGTGATGGAGGGTTATAAGTTCTGTTTCCTTGAGTGTGTCGCCGATGGTGTTAATAGATGTAAGTGTACAAGGAGAGTGTGTAAGTCAGGGATGGGCAAGATTTTGGCTTGCAGGCCACACCTAGGCGTGAGGGTGAAAGACCTTTGCCTCGCAGCACGTTTCCCCACCGCCATACTACGCTGTCTGAGCGCGTGGAGGGGGATGAGGGGAAAACTGCGAACATGTCACATTTAATGGCAGAGCACTTCCAGGGGAATAAAACATGTCTGTTCAGTCGTCTGTAGACTGTGTGTCTGGAGACAACTGTTGCAGTGGCTGCGGTAAGGTCCCGAGCAAGGCTACCTGCAGTACTCTGTGGCCATCTGTAGGAACTGATAAAGAGATATCGATTTTCTTGTGGTGTTTGTGGACGTCCCCTACTGAAGCGCATGGACACATTTCCTGTCTGCTGGAATCTTTGCCATAATCTTGAGATCACACTTTGTGGCACACGGAGGGCCCGTGCTACGACCTGCTGTCTTTGACCACGTTCTTTGAGCCATTTCCAACACACAGTCACCATTAGCACATCTGAAAATGTCTGCACACTTACTCGCTGCACTCTACTCTGACATGCACCAACACGCCTCTGTGTATGTGGACTGCTGCCAGCGCCACCGTGCGACGACCGCAGGTCAAATGCACCACATGGTCATACCCAGGGTGATTTAAACCCGCAAACCGCCCACCAGAGCGTTGTTTCACCATGTATCATCATTATCCTTAATTTATGAGCATGAGTGTATATCACAAACAAAACAGATTTTCTGCATTATTTAATTATTTTTGACGCACTGAAGACATAATTTTTATTTGGTACAAACTATCCGTGTACGTATAGATTCAGATAATTTCACCGAGCGTCACGCTCCAGTTGCCATGTCTTCAGACTTGTTTAGCTTCATAATCGAAAAAAGGTGTGCCACACAAGTATGTCGATCAAAATTTTGTAGCATTTTTGCAACTTCACTGTGGAAACTTGAAAACTAATAGTAATATAGACGCCCTGTAGAGTTTTAACGTAAAAATGTTTGTCATTAATACTGGAATTACCTTGCAGATCAACCAGTTACATCTGCACATGCACAGGGGCGAATGAAACTGTAACGGCGAATGATCTCGAAAACGTCTCGAAGATAGATGATTAACAGTGTCCTCAAGACCTTTGTAGTAGTATCCTTGAAATAGATTCAAGGTGACAACGAATTCTTCAAACCTCGCGTTTTCTTTAGCACTATGTAAGCTTAGCGAACTGGACTGTAAGGAAGTGTCCTTACTGCAACGCGATTTTATTTCTAAATGCATAATCATGAAACCAGAAAAAATTTACCTTGCAATGTCTTACTGTGGACAGATTGCAGTCAGTTCCACTTAAAATGCGAAGTCTGCAATCCAATGTTCTAATTTTCGTTCCTGCACTCCTTTTTGATTCGTAAATTCAACAATAGCGAGTTCCAGATCGACGAATCGTTCCAGGCATGCCCCTTGAGTTAACCAAAATACTTTGCAGTAATATGTGAAGTCGTCATTCTTTTCGATTAGTTCCACTGAAAATGGTTGCAACTGACAATGGAATAGTGTACGTGTTCCGACCAAAAGACGGCGTCGGCGCGCCATTCGGGAACGAGAGGGAAGAGAAGGCTGTGAGAAGAAGTCAGCCAATCGCACGCTGACCGGCCCCCTTCCGGGACGACAACGCGACAGCAGCGGCCTCTAGGTAAAGAGGACGTAAGCGCCGCACCGGCTGGTGACTGCCCACTTCGATAGCAGCGTCAACGTTAGCAGCTACGTTAGCAATCTCTATGTCCTTTGCTTGTGACGCATCTGTCAAAGTTAAGTATTGTACTTGTCTTATTATAATAGACCTCATTAATACAAGTTGTTTGATTGCTTGTCTAGCGAATCGAATAGGTAGGATTCCAGGACACAACAGTATCCGACTTTAGAAACTTTACTATTTATAGCATCAATTTCTTCACTTGCACTTTCATTGTCATCTAAGTATTTAAATTCTTCCGTCAGGATATTGTAATGTCGTTTCGCTGAAAATATGCCGTACCTATCGCTTATGTGAAATGAGAATTCTCAGGCCTCTTCTGTCATTCCCATCCGCTTTAAAGGTTGTGAGGATAGATCGCTAGACTGCCCCCTTTTGTTCAAACAGCCACTGGACTTGCGAATGTCCTTCATTCCACCAACAATTAGCGAAAGGTAAGAAGTGCTGACACCATGATCGAACTCAGAGAGTGGTCCCAACCGACAAATGCCACTCCGCAATGTTAAATGAAGTGTCCCGCTGTTACAGCTACTTACGAGAAGGATGGAGCACGCCGTTTGCGAAATTATATTCTTTAAACTTCATTGATGGGGCGCAATAAGTCCATGAAAAGGATGACTTTAGTATATTAAACTGTTAGATAGCAATATTTGAAGATAAAGGCTGAAGAAGGCTTGCGTGAGCGCCCCTCCAAACTTATCTGCCTCCAGATAGCTAATTGTGATACAGAATTTCTCGCGACTCAGGATTTGGTTCGAGTAAGTAAAATATTAAAGCCGCTAGATTACGAAAACTTTCTAAGTTGTCGAATAACATACCAGAAGTGAAATGTTTTCCACACAAGCTGGGGAGAAAATTTGTATTCGTGAACGACTCTCAAAAGAATATTGTGTGTGTGTGTCTTTCCATGTCAAAGCAATCTGAATTTTCTAAAAGAGTCGTGAACTTTATTTATAGATGGGGCATCTATAAATGCCCTAAGCTCATCCATCTAACATTTATTTTTCTTGGGGTAGATGAAAGAAAGAAATTTCCAATTAGTAGTTTTCTCTGCTACGAGACAATGAGAAGCGACAAAAGGTTGTAATGTTGTTGCATTAATTTGAGGTGTAAGCGGTGCTGATATTCAAGACCATAAAAGTGGGTTAAAAGCTGTGAGCTGTCTGGGGAAGTTAACCTCGCATTACTGAGCAACTGTTTCACCAGGTATCCAGTCTAGCTTACCAAATTCCCAACCAGTCTAACATTAATTATAAACTTTTAATCGTCATACGACAACCGTTGATATATATAAAAGATAATTTAAATAAAAAGAAATAAATCAGTTTATATTTGGAAATTTATTTTAACATTGATCATTGAAATTTCAGCATATTAAACTTGATTCATAACTAAACTGGTGCCTTATTTAGGATTGTGAAAATGTGAGTTTGCAATCGTACAGAGCACATCAAATATGGAGCCAAGATTGGGAAACTACATACAACACTGCATTCATAAAATAACACATGAAGAACGTTGAAATATATCCAAGAGGAAATTAACCACAACCAACCGATTCAACTTTCACCCAAAGAAGTTACGTTCGTAGCGCAATCCTGTCTGTCATGTAATTACCACACACTGGTATACTAAATTCATACTAACTCGCTGTGAAATCTTCCCAAAAAGAATAGCTGAGGACTACTTGGATGATTACACCACATGCTTCACGTGGTCAACTTGGTTTACACAAAGAGTGTAACCCCACAGTAATTTTGATAATTAAAATAAATTAGATCGAAAAGAAATTTACAGTAGAAAAACCTCGAACTGGTTACTATCGTCTTACTATTAATCTGATGGGTCAAACAACTGTATAAGCACGTGGTACTGGTCTCACAAAGTACAGCCCACGTGGGTTGAACATAAAGAAAAGTTGCTATATTGAAAAATATCGTCAAGACGAGACGTTATAATCTCACGCACATTCGCATTTACGATTGATGATCTTACTTGGAGTTACTGATCAATACATGGTTCCACTTTACTCACAAAGTAGTGACAAAGCAACTAGCGGAAGATATTCTGAACTTCACACTCAAATTACACTGCGTTGCAATTTAAGATAACATTAGATATTTTAGAGCTAAACCTGAAATAAAGGTGATTAAATTTTCAGTTAGGCTGAACTTAAGAAATCCATTGTCCTACAGACTTAGCAGACAGGCGCTTAGCCGGAGATCTTACTATTCAGACGCTTGCCGCAGACAGACTGTCGTGGGTCCCTCCTGACCTGAGGGGTGCCTCACAAATACAAACGGAAGTGACCAGAGGGGCAGCTTCCCATACCAACATGACAAGGGACGGACAGGACCATACTAAGAATGGAAACCTCTTTGCTTCTAGAAAGCGTAGCTACCTGTTCTGACGTTGGTCCTAGTGTTCTCTAGCAGACAGGCTTGTCTGCTACCATCAAGCATGCAACTAGAAATACATTTGCTCATTCATTCTTTCACACAGAAGGGAAGGGGGATGACAGTATCTTATCATATACAGTATATAAAAGACAGCGTATGTAGGTTCCGTTTGAGACTGTGTGACATGAATTACATGTAAACTGTGTTTTAAAGTGTAGTAGTGTGACAGATCGTTCTTGTTTATGTGTAAAAGTTACACGTTTCACTGCTCAGTCTCCTCCCAGACAGTCAGAAACACCACAGTAAATTTAGAAGGGGAATTTATGCCATAAGTGACAACAAATTTAAGAAATTAACTTGAAAGGAATCCAACAGAGGTAATAAAACGACAAATGGAAAATTCTGTATCTGAGCCATTACCCGATATCAATATCTTCAGAACAATAACTACAAGCTACCCCCATGCTTTACAAGATAAACTTTCTTTGTACTGTACTTACATCATGAGAAATGTTAATGTGCCGTTAATAGCTTTTGTGAATCACCGCGTACGCTGTGGAAAAATAATATTGCAATTGATGGGAATCAGTACGTCTGCTGTCAGATAAATACGGGGGCAGATAATGGGAATGAAGTCGTCCGTTTCGGGACCAATTAGGGGCCAGCCGGTGCACCACACCAACTGTAGTTATTCCTCCACAGTTTAAATGCAGGTCTGGCTCACGTCCCAGTTATTAAAGTTAGCACACTGCACATTTAGCAACAGCATCACGACAATGATTGGATTGGAATGACTGGTTGTAAATGAATAGACACGTGTTGTAGCTACTTGGTGAACAACTCTCCCTTTTTAATCAAATACGACTCTCTCATTGTTTAATAACTTGGGTCAGTGGCTGTTCCCGTCTTGGAAACAATCAACGACGATACACAGGCGATGTCCATTTTTGTCCTTATATACTTTGGTTTGTGTGTAGATGTAAAGCATTCGTCTCTCATACAACCGTACAAGATTTAGGAACGTTCTAAAATGGTCAAAAGAAATGGAAGTATTCGTTATCAGCTGGTGGCGTAGTTAAACGTGGTTTCTCCTGTTCAGCGCACATCTCCTCACAGTAAATCTGCATGTGGGTTTAGACACGTGTAATTGATTTTTGAAAGATTCCAATAGACTAGGTTTTACGTTATCGGTTTGCAACCATACCAAGTTTACGACTTGAAAAATAAACGATTTATGGACTTCGACGTTGTACACAAAATATAAGGTGTTCAAAAAAATTTAAGAATGTGTTTCTGAAAGCAGCAGGGAAAGGGTATCTTCATTGTACGAAACTAACTGTGTGTTGGAAAAGCTATAGGGGTACTCTAGAAGTAGCACAGTTCCAACGAACTCTTAAAAACCGTGTTGTTCATACACTGCAAACTAAAATTATGTATTCGTCTAAAAATCCCATTGAGAGATTCCCGTTAATTACGCCGTGTTCTATAAGCGAGATTATCAAGTAAAGAGATAACAGTTATCGCACAACTGCGTGGATAGTAACGTTCCTGCGACAGTAAGATAACTACAAAGAATGTTCTGAATACAATAGCATTTCACGAAATGTACTCCCCTTACCGTAGAGTGTCGAGTTAATAAGATAATATTTGGTCACGGCATGAGCGGATTGGGGGTTGCTAGCAGCAACTTTTCAGGAGGAGTCCTTCGAGTAATGGATCGACTGTGGTTGGTATTCTCTGCGGAGACAACCAAGTGAATTGGCTGAAATGAGGTTATAAGCTTCTACGTGCCCACCACAAAGCTAATGGAAAGATAAGATGAAAGGGTCATGAATTCTTTGCGAGAGATAGCATCTAGGAGTGTAGGGTCGATATTGTACAGAGCCGAAGGAAGAACGAGAAGTCGCACGGCATCAAAAAGAAGGAAGCTCCTCGAAACAGAAGCAGTCAGCAGCGTAAGGCCATCGTGTTTTTGATTCATACAGTCGCACTCATTTATGAAGAAAGTAAACTGATTACACTCTGAAAGTGTGTCTGTATAGCCTGAACGCACTACAGTACCGACGGCAATAATCTGAATAGCAATAAACAGAAAAATATTATCATAATTCAGGTATGTATTATCTATGTTTTAGAGGTGAGGGTAAAAATACATCTGTTTCTACGGGAAACCTATATACACTTTATTTATAGAACTTGTTACTTGCCACATTTAAAAGTGAACTACATTACTTATTCCTCACCAGAAAATGACGATTTAATTTCAAAATTTCACATAAAACACTCTGTACTTCCTATCATTTGCTTTCAATTTCTTTTCATAAAGTAATCACTTTTTTTAGGTTCCTCTTTTTCGTGCACCCTCTCTTCCTAACAACGGTTCTCGTTTTCCGAAGAATCAGAGCATGAGTATAGTCAAAAGAATTTTGTCTTCCGTGCTTTAATAACAGACGACCACATTTCAGTGTCTAGATCATCTCGTTTTCGCCCTCTTCCTCTACCGAAAACACTTTGTTCATGATACCGCGTAGCTTAGTTGCTTTCATCTCGATCCATTTGCATCGCTGTTTAACGACTCGAGAATATTTCCGCTATCTTGTAATGCAGCGAACCTAGCCAGGCTTCACACATTCGCGAGACGCCACTGACGAAGAAAGAAACCCCAGATAATTAATAAGCAGTGCATATTATTGCAGATTCTGGACTCTGTCTTAACGAATTGCTCATTAGCTAACTTGTTATCGGTCCACAAATTTTATTAAGTTTTTCCCCAAACATTATATGCACGTCTTCCACAGTAAAACTTTTGGTAGGTAGGAAACAATAACAGGAAGATTTGAGGTGTACTAAGGAGCAGCACTCCATAATATAAACACAGATGTGATTAGTCTGAGAAAATTTAAGTACTTGCTGAAGATGGCATCACTTCTTCTTCCTCTAGCAGGTGTTGTGATACAAAGACGAACATGTCTCGACAATGGTCACAAGCCAGCACGAAAACCGCTACGGACAGAAGATATTGTCGACTCTCTAAGTCCCAGTAGATATTTGTTGGCTATTGTCCCGGCCAGCAGTTGGACCTAGCGGTGTTTCTTGAAATCGGAAGGTCGCTGTAGTAAAAACGCTCCGGAGTCACAAACTGCCAGAGCGCCCACCCAAGCCCCAGTTTTCCAGCTTTTCCTACGACCGACGTTAGCAGCAACACGACTCCGACATGACAGCAATGTACTCTTGCCACTTGCCACCTTGAATTACATTAGAATTTCCCCGGTCATTACTACGAGCAGTAGATGGAATTGTCGTTCCCGTACAGCCGTCACAGTTTTGATGCGGCGCGAGCGAATACGTCACGTTATCACCGTGAGACGACGTCCTCCACCATATGGTACACATAGCATTGTAAAACTACCCTAGGCCATTGTAGCCTGTCGTAAGTAAGCATAGACTGTGGTAGTTTTCCTAGTAGCTTCAGTCAGTTAAGATCGTAATCCATATTACCTATACGTAAGATGTGTTACATACCTATTGGGTTACACCTCATAACGATCGCTCTCTTTACACATATGAGATCAGTGTCTTATTAGAAGCGGTGAACCGTCTAGAAAATGTGTACGGTTATATAAAGGACCAGGTAATCTGCGGAACATTTTCGTTTTACGTAGTTATCCTCCTGTCTGTTACATAAAAGTAAACAGTATTTGTAGCGAATTTGAAACTGTCAATGTTTGATTCAGTTGATTTGTGTAACAGAGGCCTCTTCTAGTGAAAATAAATAATACAACACGCACTTATAGTGCTAGAAAACACTATTTCCTCGACAAAAAGGTAATATAAAAAAATCCACAAAACAAATTTATAAACGCTGCTTGAATACTTCGTCGAACTTACAAAAATCATGTTTCTCTAATTCATAAACAACCTTCTGGTTTATCAATAATGACAGGAAACCCTTGCCTTTGATCAGGATGAAGTACTTTTTATTGAGTAAAAAATAACAGCAATAATTACATGTATTTATCTTTATGCATATAAACAGTACGTGCACCAAAAGTAATTGCGCAGAAGTTACGCTATCTACTAACGTTTATTACATACAAAATGCAACTGATTTTCTGTGAGGTTATAATATTCACGACGGCCTAACACTGAACGATTTACGGTTCAAATAATGTGCAAAACAGCTACCAAACAAACAAACAAACAAACAAAGTAGAGAGTAGTTGCAGGCTCCTAGTTTCTCTCTTACACATTAATTTATCTTTCTGTCCCCAGCAGTGCTACCAGTATTAACGGTAATCCTATCATTTACTACCTGATTTATGTAGTGCACCAAAACTGCCGTCTCATAGTTTTGGTAGAAGGCATAATCATTCCTCCTTTGCCCCTTCTACAGCTGTCTCATGCCTCAATCCGGATGATAAACGTAGTGTATTTTCCGATGTTGTTCTCAAATATTGTAACTTCTTTGATGTCGATAGTCAGTTAATATCTGATGAGGGCTTTATAAACCTAAAACTAGTTAATTAAATAAATCCATGGAAAGTATAAGAGTGGGTTTATATATGTTCAACCTCTGTTCCTAAACAACTGGGACGATTTCAACCAAACTTGTTACACGTAAAATTTGCTGTCTGTAAAGAACCACTGTGGGGCGGGATCCACCCACCTATCAATGGAATGTGGGTAGCGGTGGAAAAGCAGTGTAGTCTACGACACGAGAATACCCATAATTTAGTTATCCAGTATTTGGAAGTGAGTCACTTAGAGACTTGCAACAAACTTTACACGTAATTTAAAACCTTTACGAAATGTATTTTCGCTGATGACCCCACAAAATGATGAAACGAGAAATGTTTATCACCTACTACATCTTCTCCGCTCATGCAATAAAACTGCCACATGAATTATGGCGCTTTAATTTATTTCTACTTTACTACTAATCTTACTCGTGACACGTTTTGCAGACGGTCGTGACACGTTTTGCAGAGGTATTCACGTATATGACAGAATGTACCAGAAAAATTATATCGTTGTACGACACTTAGTTCAGGAAATACGACGCCATAAACACTGAGACGCGTGAGAAATTGCTGCATCGCGCACAGCGTTTTTATTCATTACTTTTTTACTACTAACTCCATTCACGAACATTTTACAGACAGTAGGCACAAAGAACAATGGATGTATCATTGTACAACACATAGTTGAAGAGACACGACGTCATAAACATTAAGCGGCGTGAAAATGAAATTGCTTAGTGAAAACCACTTGACATAGAGGTCACATGTGTGTGCAAATACGCGTAAAATATGTTACATGTGTGTGAAACATATTTGACATGTGCTTATGTGAACATATGCCACGGGTAAGAAGTTCGTCCCAAACCCTTGGAACGGTTTCAGTCAAGTTTGGTACATAACTTAGTTGTAATCTGGAAAGAAATATTATAGCGGTAAGAACCACCAGCCTCCTACTGGGGTGAGTATGATAATGTGGAGAGAAAAGGAAAGACGAGGACCTGGACAGACAGCGAATGGGAAGGAGGAGACAGAAACAGGAATAGGGGGAGTAGATGGTTAGATAGAAGGGAGAGGAGGAGATTGACACAGAAAGGAAAGGGAAGAACATGAATAGGGAGAGGGGGAGGCGAATATGGGCTGAGAGAGGGGAGAGGAGGTGATGGACAGAGAGAGGAATGGGAGGATATTAACAAAGATACAGGGAGGATGAGATGTAGTTAGACGGGGAGGAGATGTACAGAGGGGTAAGAAACGGATGGACAGAAGGAGAGGAACATATTGAAAGACAGAGGGAGGAGGAGATGGTCAGAGAGCGTTGGGTGGAGGAGGAAGGCAGAGAGGGGTGGTGGTGGAGGTGGACAGTGAGTGGGAGGGGTGGAGGTGAAGAATGGAGTCAGGGGGGATGGATAAGAGAGGAGTGGGAAGAGGTGGATAAAGAGAGAGGTGATGGGTAGAGAGAGAGGGGAAAGGGGAAATGAACAGAGAGAGGGGAAAAGAGGAGATGAACAGAGAGACGGACAGGGAGACGAGAGAGGAGAAGATGGGCTAATTGAAAATTGGAATAAATAAATTCCCCAGCAACGTCGCGTTTGTCAGCTGGTTAATTATAAATGAGGAACACGCTATCGTGTAAGTTCTATAGGATCCTGTAGAACATACGCAATATTGCCTTTGTTATTTATAGTTATCTTAATCTACCAGAAGGAGCGGAAGAACCAGCTAATATATACAGACTAATTCTGTAGAACATATATACAATGTGGTGCTCTTCATTTACAATTATGTTTCTACCAAGAAGCAATGAAGACTCAGTTAGGACAGTATAGTCTTGTAACTGCCCTGATTTGTGAGGCTTGCTAAATAAGGCAGTGATAATTCGTTTTTCCCACAAAGCATTCAACTAGGCAACATTAGTTCGTATTATCAAATAGTTCGTGATAGTACCTGCCTAATCTGATGACTATGTGGAGAGAAGTCCGCTAGAAATATCTGCTTGTCCTTCTTAATATCTGCTACGTTCCTTACAACTGTCTTTAATATGAGTGGATATCAGGACACCAGACACTTTCGGCTATCAGGCTATCACTAAAGCCCAGTGCTTTGTTTTGTCTGCTGCATGTCTTCCTGTTATATGTCTGCCGGCCGTTGTGGCCGAGCGGTTCTAGGAGCTTCAGTCTGGAACCGCGTGACCGCTACGGTCGCAGGTTCTAATCCTGCCTCGGGCATGGATGTGTGTGATGTCATTGGGTTAGTTAGCTTTAAGTAGTTCTAAGTTCTAGGGGACTGATGGCCTCAGATGTTAAGTCCTATGGTGCTTAGAGCCATTTGAACCATTTGAGCCTGCTATATGTCACCTGAACGATGTCCACAGCAAGAAAAGATCTATGACGCCTGGGATGCAATGACCATTCCTAGACGACCCTCTGAAATCTAGTAAACTGCGAGGGCGCATCTTGCTTCGGTGGAAAGCTTGGAAAAATTAACTGGCAGTTACTCCTCCACCTAGGTCAAACGATCTGGAGTGTACTCGACAAATTACCCAGTTTCTTTATTTCCTTGAAGATACAAACCACTGAAGCATTTGCTTGTTTAAATACGTATGAATCCGTGTTAGCTACTTTTATATTGTGCAAATGTGTCCCTAACGGTATAAATTTGTTCTCTCTGTTTCACCATCATTGTTATGGAAGCCAGCATTTACTGAAATTGCTGGTTACACAGAAGGGCTACAACAACAAGGAAATCACAAAAAAATCCACTGTAGATGGCTATACCTCCTGAAAGCAGGTCCACTAAGCCACATCCTTCGTTGTACTGCACAGTTGGCTTGGCTGGGTGCTACAAAATCTTTGCTTTACAGTTACAAGTTGTGTTTTTGCAATTCTAGTCCTTTATGAGCAACACGTTCGTGCTGTACTTGAGAATGCTGTGGCCCGCACAGGCGTCGCCAAGGAAGGGGCGTGAGGGGACTGGCTACCCCTCCTGAAGACTGGGATATAGACGTAACGTTCATTGCTGAATTTTGACACATTTATGGATGTTGTTACGTATGATTGTGCTCACCCATACATCTTTCCCTGACCAATGGGACGGGAATTAGTGTGACATAAGCTACGATATGTGACTTTGGTTTATTTGCTTGTTAGGCTCGTCAAGGGGAATTATACCTTTTCCTGTGCGTGGCTGCCGTTTCTGTTCTGTTCTGCAGTCAAGGCGAATGTGGAGATTTGTAGAACATTGCTCCTACCTTGCACATCTTTTATCGAGATGTAGAAATGGACCATGCCATCACGCCGGCGCGCACCAAATAATCACGGCTGCTGTACATCTGCCTAATATCCGTCACCAATATCCACAAGTACATCGCCTCCTGCTGCCACGCAACTTAACCAAACCAGTGATTTACCACTTGTATCATTCAGTTTTACAATCGCAGAGCGATTATAGTAGATTCTGAAACATGTCTTCATCTATGAACCCAAACAGATGAAGCGAAAAGAGATAAAATCATTTTCTGACCTAGAAGAGCGGAAAAAATTGGATTTTTTAAGGCCGAAAGTTCCCCACTCCGAGATCTTTTCTTACCCTACGTGAAACGCCCTGCTAAACCCGCAGGACAGGACAGGTAGTTGGAATTGTGGAAAGGGGCCAAAATGAGCTGCTGTCAGTTACACTCAAACACATATAACCTTATTTATTTGACCAAACATACCAGCACAAATTCTTGAACTTAGTTATCGGCTGAATATGCCACACTATCTTATGCCTTAAGGCAACAACCACCTTAATTAAAAAAAAAAAGGGCTAAAAGCCATTAACTCCAAATTCAGACGCCAAACAGAATATGCAGATGGCCTCAAATTAAGTAAGTTCTATAATTTGGCTGAAAGCCCAAAAATCTAACATATGAGAAGCAACAGCCCTAATTTAAAGACGGCTGAAGGGCGATGATTTAAGACTCAAGGTAAAATTAAATAAAAAAACACAAAGCAGAAGGCCTTATCTTCAATTAGGCTGAATGCCCCAAACAGTCTGATGCTCGAAAGACAAAGATCCTCAATTTAAAAACGGCTGAAGGCCCCATGACTTAAAACTCAAGGTAAAATAAATTTAAACAACAAAGCCTTATCTTAAATTAGACTGAAGGCCCCAAATAATCTAACACTTGACAGGCAAGGAACTGTAATTTTAAAACGGCTGAAGCCCCATGACTTACAATTAAAATAATTTTTAGTAGGCAAGGACCCAAGGCTTTATCTTCAAACAATACTTTCATCACGCTGAAGGCCCAAACAATCTAACAATTGAAAAGCACGTAGTAGGAACACGTTGTTGCTTGCATGAATGTCCCACCAGCCAACAACGAGAACCACACGGCACAATGTGAACAGTCTTGACTTACTGGTAAATTAAATCCAAACTCAACTTTCGTGTCCAGGGTCGGTGGGCCACGGACCTCGTAGAAATGGGAAGAGCACCACACACTCCGACGCTGTATAGCGACCGCCAGTGGGCCTGGGCAAACTACACCTCGCAGAGATTTCGTCGCTGCCCCACGCCCACCGACCTACAGCTCGCACACCAGCACGGAGACAGCACTAAAATAACTGAGCAGCCGACATCACCAGCAACACACAATTTCACAAACACAAGTACGAAGAAAGCAACCAATGCTAAAAGCAGTGACCGAGCAATGACATGGGCGACACACGATTTGAGATACATGCCGCCAACCGATAAGCGACTGGCGAGCAAAAACACGTCGTCCGGTAAGACGACCAACCCACGATCAACCAAGACCGTCCCCAGTTCAAGTCATTTGTGCCGCTGCGTCCCAACTCTACGACTGCCAGGTCCGAACTGCACTACAGGCCCTTTACAACTCGCTGTACGACAGACGTCAACAGGAAGTATAGCAGTTAGCAGAGATAATACGGCGGGGCTATATCTATAAGCGCTGCTGCTGCCGCTCACGGGCAGGCAAAGCAGCAACTCGGTGACAACATAAATTGAAACTGACATACCGAGGTGGCAGTGTGGTAAAGAAAACAGGATGTGAAATAAGAGATGGCACGAACATGAGCCACGGACAGTTCACTATGGTGTGTAACATAGTTAAACATGCTGTTATAGAACTGCGAATAGTGCAGTCCTGGTTCCATAGATGCATGGGAGCCTGTCAAACTGAAAAGAGGAGGCCCTTGTTAGTTCAGTGGTAGGCTGTTAATAGACGGTTGAACCGTCCACTGCGAAATTGTTTTAGCATGTTTCACACACTGATATAATGCAAGCCTGAGTTACATTCACCGAAAGGCTCAAAAACATAGCTTTGAAAACTGATTTAACTTTAGTTAGTTCATTAAACTTTGAAAAATAGGCGGCATGGAAAGTAGTTCATTAAATCTATTTACATGATGTGACATGAAATTTTGTAAGCAATAGTTGACATCAAAGTTGGAAAACTACTATTAAAGTTAATACACTTTTTCTGCACTATAAAGAGTATGAATCACTGATTTTCCTAGTGGTTTTTTTTGTTAAATATCAACGGCATTTCCTCAATTTTTTGAAACTTTGTTTTTCGGATTTTTAATTTACAATGCCAAACTAATATAATTAGTAGGGGAGAGTGTTGTACATCGGAACTGTTTTCGGGCTTGTTATACCTCTGACAGAAGTGTAATATATATCCTTATTTAATTCTGAATCGATAGCATTCACTTTATGTGTGCTGTAGTTTTTTTCTCACTTACAAAAGTAACTCCATAAAAGATAATGTGTCAAGTGTCCCAAGGTACTACATGACCGTTTAAATAGGTTAAAAATTGTGTTCAAAAAGTTGCAATCGAGAAAGTCTTGTCAGTACTATGTTTAACAGACTGTGTTTACCATTATTACTCTTCTGGACATCAGTAATCTTGAGAGGTTACGTGCCCTCTTTTGCATGTCTCCTCTCATTTCCATCAATTTTATTATGTTGTATCTCATTGCACAGTAATAACACACCAAATAAGGTTGTTGTAATGAGAGTATTTGTACTGACACCTCAAAAAATACTTTTCACTCGATTTCTAAACATGTTGTTTTACTTCCCTGGGTGGCTTGTGCGAGGCGAGCATCGGAGGACTCGGCACACTGCTTTTCCGGTTGGGGGTTGCACTTCACAGAATTCTGAGCCTGGCGGGACGACTGACGTCGGTCGAGTTTCGCCTGTTGTATGCAGGGCGAAACGACCGGCGAGAGGTCTGAGTGTCGCCGCAGTTTATGTGTTTACTATTTCGGTGTATCCGTGCATCCGGAACGAAGATTCCTGGCACCGACTGACTGCATTGTCCTCTTGATTCGGAGAAAACTTGGGGACTGTGCCCCGCTGAGTGCGATTGTCTGGCACCAGATGGCCGGTGGTCTAGGCAGGTTGTTTTCGTAGCCGGTCAAACGGCAAGTTCAGTGCCCTCAGTTGAATAGCAGAGGCATAATTGGTCAACTTAAACTGGGGCTAGTGCACGTCATAAAGCCCTGCTCGAAATTGGAGGGAATGGTCGCTATTGGCGCGAATGATGTTATGAGACTGGAGGAATTTTGGAATCAGAACTGTATGCTGATTCGCGGCTTTTCGACGCGAGTAGGTAGTAGAGCAATGTTGGCTTCACTCTTGCGTTGGGCGGTCAGATTGTTTCGGGATCTGATCTTCCTCCGAGTTGGACGGTCTTACGACTTCGTCGCTCGTTTTCGGAGGAACTTAAAATTCTCGGACAGCCTTCGCGGCCAGTTGTTGCACGGCAGAAGTCGGCGCCTACATTATCAGGATGCTGCCTAAGGACGATGCGCTGCAGATTTCAGTACTGGTACAGTATTTTGCGGCTCCAGCATCGTAGAATCTTATCAATTTTATACTGAATCCCTCAGCAGCATGCGCGCTGACTTTCCTACTTTCCTACAAGTCCACCTTGCTTTTTTCTCCATGTGATTCCATTTGATCTCACTACTAATTGCGATACTGTAATAGTCGGGAGGTATACCCTATCCTTTAACCTATAATGTGTGTGTCGACAATCATGTGCATTTATGTTCTGATATATAATAAATCTCATTGTGATATTTAATCCGCATATCATTTCATAGATATAGGCAGAATCCCATTTCCTGTTGTTTATTATGAGGAAGTTCTCTTTTTTTGAGTAGATTAAGATTTTTATTAAATTATTGTTAGTGTGGACTTCTTATTTTACCTACTAGCAGGGTCCACCATGATTTCCTTCCATTACCATTTTGCACCTAATAGATTAGCTGGTAGATAAGGAGAGGGTCTAGTGCATATCTCGTTCTCATGCAAGATTCGTCGGAATCACACCAAAATTAATTTTCTTTGGTGTAATTAAATTTCGCGATAGAAATATTTTGCGGCGCGCATTTAATAGCCATTGATTTTGTTGACTAATTTAGTAATTTCAAGTTGTTTTATTTTGTGTGTGTTGGTTGATATGTGTGGGTTCTGTACCACTTCACATTCCATTGTAACTGGCAGTGTTGCTTCAGCGTTGAAATTATATTGCAATGGTTGTTGTATCGACATTTGTGGGTTAAATTGTTTTTTTAGTATTAGGAGTCAATTAGTGCATTTTTTGTGTCGAGTGTTACATGGGTTATTCGCAGTTATATTTTTCTTGTTGATGTTCCGTGACTGCATTTTCATTCGTAGTAGGTCGTGATTGTTATCGAATTCATCTCGAATAAACAGACTGCACACGATGGAGCGGGATCAGGGTAGCAACAGTGTTGAGGCAGTTGAAGAATTGTTGAGTTTTCCTACGGGACGGGAGATGTGTAGCACAGATGTTAGACGCGATTCTGAGGCAGACCGAGAACAGGAGGATCTGACTGGTGAAACCAGTGAGAAAGAAGGGGCGGTAGAAGTGAATGGGCATGTGCGGGCTCTTGTTTGTATAAATAAGAACACAGATGAGACTATACTGAGGAAAATTCGCCCTCGACAGTATAACAGTGCTCAAGTGTCTGGAGCAGGGCCGCACAAGGTGCATGCACCGGTGCATCGCACAGCGCAGAGTGCAGAAGACGGCTCCGCTACGTTGACGACGGTGCAGACCCGCCACTCCTCGGCTTTGCGCAACAGCGCTGCCTCTCACTTCCTTAGCTTGTGTCGCTCGCGCCGCCTGTCTCGACCTGTTTCAAAGCCTCTACACTGTCGTCTTCGTCATTGCCAAATACTAATGTACACTAGGTGGAGAGCTTAGTTTGGTGTACCGGTACAAAAGAGATATATATTATAACTGTAATGGTAACAATTTTAAATTTGGTTTCAACACAAATGTATCTTCCTATGTGCTCTTTATTTTATTTGAAATTATGCTACTAAGATCTGGGACAAGAGATTGGCTGACAGCAATTCTGAGAGAATTTTTTAAATTACAATTAGAAATACTCGCACGCAATCTAGTTTTTGTACAAGACAAAACAGAAAAAAAAACTTTCACGTACACAAGTGGAACCAAACATAGAAATAATCTTCGCAGCTTCTCTGTGTAAATTGGGAAATTCTTCCTTCGTCAAATTCTGGTAGAATTGGAGCAAACCTTTTGTATTGTAAAACACATCATTTCGGTGAACATCGCTTTGCAAATCAATTAGTTCGAAATGTAAATCTGAAGGCGCACTTTCAATATCCATTGAAAAAGGTTTCACAAAATCATCGAGAATTGGCTGCAGGTAGGTAATTTCCTAGAACAATAACAAAGCCAACGTTAATAAAAGAAAGTAATGTAAGCCGTTGTTTCGAAGTACTAAAATACGACAGATTTTAATAAACATGTAATGTGTACTGTTGGTTTTAATGTAATGTTACACTTGCATATGCAATCTCCTTTATTTAGCTGTATGTCATATACCGGCACGTTACCTGGAATCGGTCGTTAAACGCATTTTCAAGGGATTGTAGCACCTCGACGGATTTTTCAAAGAGCTATCCTTCCTGCACAGATGCTGTCAAACAAAAACATAGTACCGTTTTGATTAGAGCGGTTATAAAAATCAGGCTGTTTTAATAAAGGTACAATTTATGTCTCGCTTACGTAGTTCAGGAAAGTGTTGCGTATTTTTCTCTGAAAGGTTGTTTTTTAGGAGCTTCAGTTTGTTCTGGGAAGCGTTTATTTGCTGATCATATCGTTGATGAGATTGTTTTCTTTTTGGAGTTTGAGACTTAAATCATTTAGGAGAGCCATAATGTCTGCTAAAAATCCTAAATCAGCTACCCATTCAGGGTCATGAAAAAGTGGCTCCAGACGTCCGTTGCTCTCCAAAAACTGAGCCACCGCGTGGCGTAGTCGAAAAATTCGGGATATCACTTTCCCTTTGCTCAGCCAGCGCACCTCAGCATGGTAGGGAATATCTGGATACTCCTCTTCAGAGGAAATCAAAAATTATTTGAATTGACGATGAGTGAGTCCATGAGAACGAATGCAGTTCACGATACGCACCACTACCTTCATCTCATCTTGAAGGCCGATAACTTTCGCACGAAGAGCCTCTTGGTGTGCACAACAATGAACGGAAGGTAAATTCGGCATGTTAAGTTTTTTCCGCAGTAGGCCAATAAACCCTTTTGCTTTACCGCACATTGCTGGTGCCCCGTCTGTGGTTACGGAAAACAGCTTATCCCAATGGAGTCCTATTCCTTCAGCTGCCATTTCAACAGCTGCTAAAATATCCGCCCCTGTAACAGTGTCCTTCAACGAAATCATATCCAGGAGCTCTTCCGTTACATGTAGGTCGTCGTCCACGCCACGCAAAAATATTGCGAACTGAACCGTGTCGTTGATATCCGTGGACTCATCAAGTGCGATGGAGTACGTTAGGAAGTTTTCAGTTTTGGCTGCCAGTTGTTAATGCAAATTCTCAGCAATGTCGTTGATTCTCCGAAATATTGTCATTTTGGAAAGTGGTATTCTGCTGTACGCGGGAGCTAATTTGGGATTCATTGTCTCTACTACGTCCAACATAATGTTTTTTATTAATGGCCCGTCCATAAATGGCCTCCCAGCTCTTGCTAAACGTAGAGCAACTTCGTAACCAGCTCTGAGTGTCCTTTCGCAACACCCCTCACCTTCTTCACCCTAAAGTAGAGAAAAAAAGATATGTTAGAAATAATTTATGCGAAAACGAAAACTAAGGAATCTAATCAAATGTTATTTCGTTTCGCATGACCTTTAACCAAAATATACATGCTAAAGTACTTGCAACAAACCTCGTTTGTAGATACAGAATTCTCTTCTGCAAGAGTTTGCAACTTCCGTAATTCTTCCTCTCTGGCATCCCCTGTTATATCACTATACTGTTCTGAATGCAGTTTGCTGTAGTGCCTCTCAATAGACGATTTTCTGACACACGTAATTAGTGTACCGCAGATTAGGCATTTGGCTTTATTGTCACAACACACAAAAAAGTAGGAGAGTTCCCATTCCGGTTTAAATTGACTTTCGGCAATTTTCCCTTTTTTTGGAGCAGATGGTTCCATTATTCCGGTAATTGTCTTGCGCTTACGTATTCCCATGTTGACTAAGCCGTCTGGCAGCGCATTCGGCAGCGCACAGCGTCGGCCTCACCTAGCAAGCCGAGTTGAGGCGAAGTATGACGAGCTGAACCGATGCACTGTGCAGCCACCAGCTGCACCTCGCTTTGCACGCGTGCGGTTTTCCGTGTTTGTGCGGCCCTGGTCTAGAGTAAAACCCCTAATTGGTGAGGCCGGCCCAATCAGCCAAAGGATTTATTATTAGAGATTTTGGGGGTGGTAAAGGACATAAAGCAGAACCTAGAAAAGAAAATGGATGTAGTAGAGAATAAGGTACTTGCGGTTGTGAACGAAGTGAAGAGTGAAATAGCGAAGGTCGGTAAGACGAGTGTTGAGGCGAAGAAAAGGGCCGTTGAAGCCTAGAAGGAAGCAGAGTTAGCAAGGGCTGAAGTAGCTGGCGCCAAAAAATTGGAGAAAGTCGCAAATAACCGTCCAAGAATTGCGAGCCGAATTGGTCATGTCAGTGCGGTAGGAATTACTGCAGTAAAGGCCCAGGGGAAGGAAGCACTTGCGAGTACGACGCAAAGAATGGAAAGCGTTGAAGAACGCGTTGCACGTATTTTCAGTGAGGTTTTTATTTATTTATTTATTTCTTTCTTCGTTGGCGTGTTAGGCACGCCACAGCGCATTGTACCATACTTTTAGGGTTTGGAGGCGGATATACAAAGGTGGCAATTGAGCCCGCCCAAGCCACTGTTGCTGGGCGCAACCTTTCTGGAGTGTGGCGAGTTTGTCGTACGATGCTACGTCACGTCTCTGAATGTGTTCGGTCGTCGGGATTTATCGTATGAGCGGTGTAAGGCAGAAGGTATGGAATTCCTCAACAAGTCCGGTAATTGGTGTCCTGGTGTGACACCTAGCACACAAGATAAGTCTAAAAGTATCATATTTATAAGAACTTGTTTACAGAGGTACATTCTTTGCATTATAACTCGCGAAGTCTGCCGTATTTTTTTTTTTTTTTTTGTGTGTAAATTTTCCACCGTAAGCTTCAGTACATCCAATTCCATTTCAGATGAGTAGCGACCAGCTCAGCGTATCGGCCACGTCAGAGACAGCAACATCCATTGAGTTGTCTCAGCGGGGCAGGACGGGGGAGTATGTATGGTAAAAGAGTGTAGCCGATAAGTTACATATAGTATTTTTATTAATTTCCATTACTAATGCAATTGCACCTAGTTTTATCTCGTCTAATACGTGTTGATTTTGTATTTGTGTCCGGCCGCCATGTCTTGAGCAGTTTCAGGTATCCATCAAGGGCTCTGCGATCAGAGACGGTGAGGGAAGTGCAGTGGCGCCTGTGTATAGCGTAGTTAGGGAAGTTAAACAGTCACCAGTAGTTGTGAGCATGCTCCAGTAACGGGTAGGCCATAGTTGGGATTATATATAGTATTTTAGAGTTATGGGTAGCGTACTTCAGCATCTCTTTCTTGTAATGAATCGGTAATTACACATACCCTGGTATTAACAATGGGCCCATAGGTTCAGTTACTATTCTTTACAGCAAGGATTAATTGTAAAGTCTCTTAGCAGAGTATAAGAATTTTATATTGAATTAGTGTAACAGTTTTATTCGCGTAAATATTCATTTCTAATAATATTTTATTGATTGTGCAAAATACGATCTTTACGAATTCTGAATGCTGTTTTTGTAAAAAGTTTTGGGGAGGCACACTTCATAAAAGGACTTAAGTATTGTGCAGGTACTGGGAACAGCGAGTTACTGCTGGACGAGAAATGACGCTGCAAGGTGGTCGGTGTGGAGCAAGTGGGGGCCGAGCCGCAGGGAAACGCCTGTGGGAGGCGGCTGTCAATCACGGCACTCCCCCCCTCTACCCGGCGGCTCAGTGGCGCGTGCCGCCTACCTGCTCAGCGCAGTGAAAGTAAGGCGGCGGCTCACCTGGCGGACAGCTCTGGGTCAGCTGAGGGCGGACATAACCCTCCCCTCGGAAGCCCACCGGGACAAAACCCATTAGCAGCTGGACGAGGAGACAGCACGGCGCCGCTCAGCGGTGACGCAGAAATGGCGACTCCACTGCAGAAGAGGTGCCGGACGACGAGGGCGTACTCTAACAATGGCGGCACGAAGCGTAGGAGATATCTCTTGAGCCGCACTTATGACGAAAGCCATTTATAGTTCCTGCACGAGTTCGCATATCTCACTATAATAGGCCGGACTGCACGTCCAAAGCAGTTCTGTGCTGGGTATTGCTGGACTGCAGTTTGTCGTGATTATCTCGTCTCCTACAGAGAGCAGTTCCGAGCAATCGGCCACGTTGATCGATCAGCTATCCTTGTTTCAACATCCGTCAGATGACTCCACGAGTGTTGGAGTCACACTAAGAGTAGTGTCCTGTATTGCAATTTTTCGGTCTAGATAAGACCAAGTGCTACTGTCTTCGGACCGCCAACTACCTGTCCTATGGCTCTGTCCCGAATCTTGCGGTCCTCAACACAATCACAGCCTGCACATGAGCTTGCCATCGTACCGCACTGTACTGCACATCAACAATAGGCTGTCCTACCACACCACGAGCTTCTTGTCGACGGACAACGCCACTACGGAGACTGAAGGATGGCTAGAGCTTCTTCCGGATGCCGCGCCTGGTTCCGAGAAACATTAGATTGGTGGCCCTCACCACTAGTAGCACTCCCCCCAGCAGGTGCCCTTTGCTCCACGCCAGGAATCACCAACCCGCTCAACAGACGAGTGCGGTAATATCCGTGTGTTAAGTGATTGATTGTGTGATGTTAGCGTGTGAAGGATGTTATTGTCAACAGCCATTCTTTTTTATCCTCAGACAACTGTGTGAACATAGTAATATTCGTGCCTTGTGAAATCATTGTCTTTTTTTTGCCCCCCCCCCCCCCCAAACTTTATTTAAGACACTAGAAACTGGAAATACAATGTTAACTAGATGTATATTGTTTTGCTTTATAGCTTTCACTCTTATTTTTTTATATATACATGTTCATGCTAATGATATCGTGGTTCCCTATCATCATGTCGATTTGGAAAAATTTATTTTGGTGATGCACACTTTGTTAAATAATATCTGATCACACAGGTACACTTACAAAATTTCTGTCTTTTTTTGTGTACAGTATATCTCTCTATCTCACTTATGTTGATGCCTGTCAATTGTCACTACGAGTACAAATTTCTTGTGTATGTGTCAAAAGTTACAAAATGCTAAACACAATAATATGCTACAGTTACACAATAGTATTTTTGTTTGTGTATGTGAGTGGGATATCGGCGGTTACAATTCTGCTTAATGGTGAATGGATCATCAGTCAGTCAATCACTGTGAAAAATTATCATCCTTTCTCTTCAGAGAAACGGCGTAAGTGTGGTTAAATGTTTCAACCATGAAGCATAGAAATATTGTTTGTCTTTTTGGCTTCATGCAGAAGTATGTGTGTGTTTGAGTTGGGCGCCAGTAACTAATTCTTAACTATTACCTTAATGAGAAGCTTGCAGGTCCATTAAGTCAACATTTTACTGCAGCTTCGAACTTGGCCTTCTAGCATGTGTCCAATATTTGTATGACTGTGCGAGTATGTCCGTGAATGATAGTGTGCTCCCTGAGGGTGAATCTGCGTTGCGTGTGACTTATTCGTCAATGTGAGTAAGATGTTGGCAAAGTCATAAGAAAAATTCCACCTTTCATTTTATCATCAATTTCCAATTTAATTTGCCAATTTGTTGTGACATTTTAGAAACTGTTTGGACCAATTCCTTTTGAGTGATTGACACACTGCACTTGTCAATTGAGTCAACCAATACCAAAAATTTTCTAAAGTGACTGCGGAGTAATGAGACGTTCCATGCCCTCTTTTGCATGTCTCCTCTCATTTCCATCAATTTTATTATGTTGTATGTCATTGCACAGAAGTAACAGACCAAATAAGGTTGTTGTAATGAGAGTATTTGTACTGACAGCTCAAAAAATACTTTTCATTCGACTCCTAAACATGTAGTTTTACTTCCCTGGGTGACT
The DNA here is from genome assembly GCF_021461385.2 of Schistocerca piceifrons. NCBI lineage: Eukaryota > Metazoa > Arthropoda > Insecta > Orthoptera > Acrididae > Schistocerca > Schistocerca piceifrons. Next base: position 554,539,362 of record NC_060143.1, read on the forward strand.
TGTGCGAGGCAAGCATCGGAGGACGCGGCACACGGCATTTGGGGGCTGCACTTCCCTGAATTCTGAGGGGTTCGTACAATAGGCTTAAGCGCCTGGCGGAACGACTGACGTCGGTCGAGTTTCGTCTATTGTATGCAGGGCGAAACGATCTGCGAGAGGTCTGAATCTCGCCGCAGTTTATGTGTTTACGATTCCAATGCGTCTGGAACGAAGATTCCTGTCACCGACTGACTGCATTGTCCTCTTGATTCGGAGAAAACTTGTGGACCGTGCGCTGCTGAGTGCGACTGTCTGGCACCAGATGGCCGGTGGTCTAGGCAAGTTGTTTCCGTAGCCGGTCAAACGGCAAGTTCAGTGCCCTCAGTTGAATAGCAGAGGCATGATTGGTCAACTTAAAATGAGGCTAGTTGACGTCATAAAGCCCTGCTCGAAATTGGTGGGAATGGTCGCTATTGGCGCGAATGATGTTATGAGACAGTGTGGAGGAATTTTGGAATCAGAACTGTATGCTGATTCGCGTTTTTTCGACGAGAGTAGGGAGTAGAGCAATGTTGGCTTCACTCTTGCGTTGCGCGGTCAGAGGGTTTCGGGATCTGATCTTCCTCCGAGTTGGACGGTCTTACGACTTGGTCGCTCGTTTTTGGAAGAACTTAGAATTCTCGGACAGCCTTCGCGGCCAGTTGTTGCACGGCAGAAGTCGGCGCCTACATCATCAGGATGCTGCCTATGGACGACGTGCTGCAGATTTCAGTACTGGTACAGTATTTTGCGGCTCCAGCATTGTAGAACCTTATCAACTTTATACTGAATCCCTCAGCAGCATGCACGCTGACTTTGCTACAAGTCCACCTTGCTTTTTTCTCCATGTAATTCCATTTGACCTCACTACTAATTGCGATACTCTAATAGTCGGGAGATTAATATTCGATTCATTAGGACCTCCAGTCATTATCGTCAGTCAATTGCATCACAGAGAGTAGGAGCACTTTGTTCTCGAGCCAACTCTTATATTTCAGTATACCCTATCCTTTAACCTACTGTGTGCGCCGACAATCATGCGTATTTATGTTCTGATATATACTAAATCTCATCGTGATATTTAATCCTCACATCATTTTCTAGATATAGGCAGTATCCCATTTCCTGTTGTTTATTATGCGAAAGTTCTCTTTTTTTTGAGTAGATTACGATTTTTATTAAATTATTGTGAGTGTGCACTCCTTATTTTACCAACTACCTGGGTCCACCATCATTTCCTTCCACTACCATTTTGCGCATAATTAATTAGCTGGCAGATAAGGAGGTGGTCTATTGCATGTCTCGTTCTCATGCAAGATTCGTCTGAATTAAAGAGGTTCTAATTCTTCTCCACCCCGGAACCTCGAAATCTGTAAGTGAAATCAAATTAAGGCGTAGTACAGGGAATTTACAAATAAACAACCGCTACTTGAGTTTGCCCCCATGGAAAACGAGTTGTCGTAGGAGAATGAAATTTTGGAAACATTTGTAATGACGTGCGGAAGTTAAACAACGAATAAACCACTGAAAGAACCACATTTTCATTGATACATGAAAACATCAAAAATATGTTAATTTTGTACCATGTTTACGTTCGATGTTACAAACGTTGGATCTGCATCCACGACGGCCCGGAGAAGCGCTAGAGACACTAGAGATTACTCTAGACGTAACAGTTCGGGCACTGCTTGAAGACAGCAAACTGCGTCCAACATTTTGAGCCATAGCAACTGTAACTTCTTCAACAATTTTTGGCCTCTCCCAGGAGCGATTCCGAAGCCGCCAGTTAATTCGAACTTCCTACTCATGTTCTTCAAGCCCGGTGCGGAAAGAGAATCTCTCCGTATTCCTTTAATTTTACGATACTCGCAAAAAGGAGCAGCACTATTACTTTTGTTTTTTTTCTTTTTTTATATAAAATAGCTTTTTAAAAGTATAACTCAGCGCATTTTATCCAGGCCTGCCTTGACTGTGCAGTTGTCGCCTTCCCAGTAGCGGTGCCTAGTGGCGAGTCATGAGACTAACTCTATTACCGACGCAAATCTTGCAGTACGCAGTCAACGCTGGAAGCCGAACGGATAGTTTTCCGTTACACTGGCTCGAATAGCGAAAGATTAACTGAAACTATCCTATGTTACAAAAAAAGAAAGCAGTTACAAGTTCAAAAACCGTTTGAAACAGAATCTACTGCCAACTAACACCATCTCCTCCTTCAAGACATGGATACTGTTAAGATATTAAAAAAAAAAAAAAAAAAAAAAAAATCGGTTCATTACGTTCTGTACGCGAAGGTACAAGATGGTGCTCGATTGGCGAAGCATGGTACAACAGTCCACATGTTATGTAATTACTTTTAAGTATACGAGTATACAGAATTCTACTGAACATAAAACAGTGTAACTGAAGGAATAATAATGTCTTCCAGACAGTTTTAATAAGTACAGAATCATCTGTCTTCTGATTCGTTTGATGCAGCCCGGGACCAATTCCTCTCGTGTGCCAACCTCTTCGTCCCAGCACCGCAGCCTACGTCCTCAATTATTTACTAAGTGTATTGTAGACCCCGTCTTCGTCTATAGTTTTTACCGTATACCGCTCCTCTTATTAGCATGCAAGTTATCTCATGGCGTTTTAACCCATGTTCCTTGTCAGTGTTTTCCATGTGTTCCTTCCTATGCTGATAAATCTGAGCACCCTATCATCCCTTACCTTGTCAGTCAACCAAACTTTCAACATTTTTCTGTAGCACCACATCACAAACGCTCCTAATCTCTTCTGGTGTTTCCACAGTCCGTGTCTCACAAACATACAATGATGTGCTCAAAACGCACATTCCCAGATATTTCTTCATTAAATAAAGGCGTTTGTCTGATATTAACATTTCTCTTGGCCAGGAATGACCTATTATCCAGAAGTAGTCTGCTTTTTATGTTCTCGTTGCTTTGTCCGTCATGGAACATTTTGCTGTCTAGGTAGGAGAATTCTTTTACTAGGTCCACTTAATGATCACTGACGTTGATGCTAAGTTTCTCGCTATTGTAGGTTTTCATACTTCTCGTTACTTTTGTCTTCTTCCACATTACTCTCAATTCATGTTATTCACTCATTATACTGTTCACTCCATTTAACGGGTTCTGTAACTCTTGTTCAGTTCCACTGAGGACAGCAATGTCATCAGCGAATCTGTCACTGATATCCTCTTACCCTGAATTTTAATCCCATTCTCGCAACTTTCTTTCATTTCCGTCATTGCATCTTCGATGTATAGATCGGACATAAGGAGCGAAAGACTACATTCCTGCCTTATATCCTATCTAATCCGAGCACTTTGTTCTCGGGCTCTTGGTTCTTGTACAATATGTGTATCACCTGTCATTCCTTACAGCTTACTCCTATTTTTCTCAGAATTTCGAACATCTTGCAACATTTTGCTGTGGTGAACGCTTTTTTCACACCGAAAAAAAAACTATGCTGTGTCTTGATACCTTTGACTTTCACAGAGCCAAACTGACCGTTCTCTACCAGTACCCCAATTTCCATTTCCAATCTTCTGTGCATTATTCATGTCCCGCAGTGTACACTATGTGATCAAAAGTATCCGGACACCCCCCAAAACATCAAAATCATATTTGTTTCATATTAGGTGCATTTTGCTGCCACCTACTGCCAGGTACTCCATATCAGTGACCTCAGTAGTCATTAGACATCGTGGGAGAGCAGAATGGGGCGCTCACGGACTTCGAACGTGGTCAGGTGATTGGGTGTCACTTGTGTCATATGTCTGTACGTGAGATTTCCACACTCCTAAACATCCCTAGGTCCACTGTATCCGATGTGATAGGGAAGTGGAAACGTGAAGGGACACGTACAGCACAAAAGAGCACAGGCCGACCTCGTCTGTTGACTGACAGAGACCGACGACAGTTGAAGAGGGTCGTAGTGTGTAATAGGCAGACATCTATCCGGGCCATCACACAGGAATTCTAGACTTAATCAGGATCCACTGCCAGTACTATGACAGTTAGGCGGGAGGTGAGAAAACTTGGATTCCATGGTCGAGTGACACATAGAGCCGGTAAATGCCAAACGACACCTCGTTTGATGTAAGGAGCGTAAACATTGGACGATTGAACCGTAGAAAAACGTTGTGTGGAATGACGAATCACGGTACACAATGTGGTGATCCAATGGCAAGGTGTGGGTATGGAGAATGCACGGTGAACGTCATCTGCCAGCTTGTGTAGTGCCAACAGTAAAACTCGGAGGCGATGGCGTAATGGTGTGGTCGTGTTTTCATGGAACTGCTTGGACCCATTGTTGTTTTGCGTGGCACTATCACAGCACAGGCCTACATTGATGTTTTAAGCATCTTTTTGCTTCCCACTGTTCAAGAGCAATTCGGGGATGGTGATCGCGTCTTTCAACACTTCGAGCTCATGTTCATAATGCACGGCCTGTGGCGGAGTGGTTACTCGACAATAGCATCCCTGCAATGGATTGTCCTGTACATAGTTCTGAATCCTATAGAGCACCTTTGGGACGTTCTGGAACCCCGACTTCGTGCCAGGCCTAACCGACCGACATCGATACCTCTCCTGAATGCAGCACTCCATGAAGAATGGGCTGTCGTTCCCCAAGAAACCTTCCAGCACCTGAATGAACGTATGCGTGCGAAAGTGGAAGCTGTCATCAAGGTTAAGGGTGGGCCAACACCATACTGAATTCCAGAATTACCGATGGAGGGCGCCACGATCTTGCAAGTTATTTTCAGCCAGGTGTGCGGATACTTCTGATCACATAGTGTATTGCACAGCACCTCAGCAGGTAGAAGTCACAATACTAACAAACGATGCACAAAGAGAACCCCAAGAGCCGCAATAACAAAAGAAAAGTAGAAAGTGATGGACATTTTTTATGAAGTCCCGAGTTTCATTCTAAAATCGGTCACTACATTGAAATACCGATTACGACGCATCATGTGTTCTTAAGTGTACTATCTTCCAGTTACAGCACTGTCCACTGTAACAACAAAAATTTATTTTGTGAGTGTTTATAGCTTCATTCTCGAAGTCTTTGGACATGCTGTATTTAATCGTAAGGGGGATGTAATTTCACACTGTTAAATCAAAAACGAGACATCTATATTCATACTGAAAATACAATACAAAAAGGTGTACACTGCACGTTAATGAAGTATGATTTCCTACTATATGTCAAAATAATCTATCCTAAAACTAGTAATCAGTGGAATCCACGCTGAAGCGCCAAAGAAACTGTTATAGGCATGTGTACTCAAATACAAATACATGTAAACAAGCACAATACAGCGCTGCGGTCGGCTACGTCTATATAACACAGCAAGTGTCTGGCGCAGTTGTTAGATCGGTTACTGCTGCTACAATGGCAGTTAATCAAGATTTAACTGAGTTTGAACGTGGTGTTAGTGGGCGCTCGAGCGATGGGACGCAGCATCTCTGAGGTAACGATGAAGTGGGGGTTTTCCCGTACCACCATTTCACGAGTGTACCGTCAATATCAGGAACACGGTAGAACATCAAATCTCTGACATCGCTGTGGCCGGAAAAATATTCTGGAAGAACGGGGCCAACTAGAACTGAAGCGATTCGTTCAGCGTGACAGAAATGCAACCCTTCCGCACATTGGTGCAGATTTCAATGCTGGGATATCAACAAGCGTCAGCGTGGGAACCATTCAACGAAACATCATCGATATGGGCTTTCGGAGCTGAAGGCCCACTCGTGTACCGTTGAAGACTGCACAACACAAAGCTTTACGCCTCTCCTGGGCCTGTCAACATCGACATTGGACTGCTGATGACTGGAAACATGTTGGCTGATAGGGCGATTCTCGTTTCAAATTGTATCGAGTGGATGGACGAGTACGTGTATGGAGACAATCTCATCAATCCAATGACCCCGGATGTCACCAGGAGGCATTTGAAGGTGGTGGAGGCTCTGTAATGGTGTGGGGCGTGTGCAGTTGGAGTTATATGTGGCCCGTCATAGATCTAGGTACGACTCTGACAGGTGAGACGTACATAAGCATCTTGTCTGATAACCTGCATCCATTCGTGTTCATTGCGCATTCCGCGGACTTTGGCAATTCCAGGAGGACAATGCGGCACCCCACACGTCCGGAATTGCTACAGAGTGGCTCCAGAAGTACTCTTCTGAGTTTAACTACTCCCGCTGGCCACTAGAGATGAACATTGCGGAGCATATCTGGGATGCCTTGCAACGTGCTGTTCATAGGAGGTCACCACCACCTCTTTATCTTACGGATTTATGGAGAGTCCTGCAAGATTCATGGTGTCAGTTCCCTCCAGCAGACATTAGTCGAGTCCATGCCACGTCGTGTTGCGGCACTTTTCCGTGCTCGCGTGTGTCCTACCCGACATTAGGCAGGTATACGAGTTTCTTTGGCTGTTCAGTGTAGAAATCGTTTGACATACAATGTTGATACTTTCTGTCATAGTTAATTTTTGTGCTTACCGAGTCACTTACATCAGAAATGGCTGGTTTGGAATCTTGCCGCCTCTTGTACCAACTTTTGCTGACGGCCAGAGTGTACAGTGTTTAGTGATGCTGAGCCTGGCGCCTGGAGACAAGTGCTCGGTGTCGCGCGCTTGTGGAGCCGGGATCAGTCACAGTGCGGGACATGACGCAGCGGCTGTGGGGGCGACAGAGGGCCCACGCGAGTAGCAGCTGGCAAGTTTGGCGTTGCGGACGGGTCGCGGCTGCGGCAGGAGGGGAGGGAGGGACGAGGGCCCCCGCAAGTCTGGCGGTCATCGCCGGACCTCGCCGGACTCGCTGAGGATTAAAGGCTTTCCCGGCTTTGCCCGCTCCACGGACAGCTCCCAGCTTCCAGCTTCCAGCAGGCCAGACGGCGACGGCGTGGAGAGGGCGGGGGAGGACGTCGCCGGCCTAGGATTCCGGCGGCGGCTGCCCCCACCGCCGGGAGACGGGAGACACGCACGATACTACGCAAAGTCAGCCTGCTCCACAGAAGACACGTCTGGTACCTTCTGATGCGGCTGAGCCGTGTGTCGGCTCTCAACATATATCGCGCTGTAGAGATTGTTCTGAGTCCTTCCATTCCATCGTTAATTGATTCTTTCATATTTCTACATCTACATGACTACTCTGCAATTCACATTTAAGTGCTTGGCAGAGGGTTCATCGAACCACAATCATACTATCTCTCTACCATTCCACTCCCGAACAGCGTGCGGGAAAAACGAACACCTAAACCTTTCTGTTCGAGCTCTGATTTCTCTTATTTTATTTTGATGATCATTCCTACCTATGTAGGTTGGGCTCAACAAAATATTTTCGCATTCGGAAGAGAAAGTTGGTGACTGAAACTTCGTAAATAGATCTCGCCGCGACGAAAAACGTCTTAGCTTTAGTGACTTCCATCCCAACTCGAGTATCATATCTACCACACTCTCTCCCCTGTTACGTGATAATACAAAACGAGCTGCCCTTTTTTGCACCCTTTCAATGTCCTCCGTCAATCCCACTTGTTAAGGATCGCACACCGCGCAGCAGTATTCTAACAGAGGACGAACGAGTGTAGTGTAAGCTGTCTCTTTAGTGGACTTGTTGCATCTTCTAAGTGTCCTGCCAATGAAACGCAACCTTTGGCTCGCCTTCCCCACAATATTATCTATGTGGTCTTTCCAACTGAAGTTGTTCGTAATTTTAACACCCAGGTACTTAGTTGAATTGACAGCCTTGTGAATTGTACTATTTATCGAGTAATCGAATTCAAACGGATTTCTTTTGGAACTCATGTGGATCACCTCACACTTTTCGTTATTTAGCGTCAACTGCCACCTGCCACACCATACAGCAATCGTTTCTAAATCGCTTTGCAACTGATACTCGTCTTCGGATGGCCTTACTAGACGGTAATTTACAGCATCATTATCATAAGTTATGCTGCGTGCGATTCTGTTGAGATTCCCCTATGGCGGCGTGTCTGGTCTTATCGATCTTCGAGTCGTTGCTTTCTGTTAGCCTTGTGTAAGGGAATAAGATCTTTGGGGGGGATGGCCGGTTAGTTGCCTAGCGGTGACGAGTCGGTCGGTCGGTTTTTAAAATCGGGAATTAGAGAATGTCGTACGATGAGACCGCGGCGTGGCGTGGCGTTGGAGAGTTGGCTGTTGTTCCGAGAAGCCGCGTGGTCTATCCTGGCTGTGCGAGACGAGTGGGACGAGTTGACGAGACAAGGGCTGTAAGCTCTTGCTGTGAACACCCCGGGGGCCACGGCTGCGGTTCCGAGTCACTACTTGGTGGGAGCGGCAACGGATGTCTTTAAATTTTCCGTGTCGATCCGGGAATGATGGACTAGTCACTCGCCTAACCTGAGGAGTGGTATTTCGCCGCCGTGGGTGCGGAGAAGACGAGGGCTCCGGTGACAGAGCGCTTGGCTGCTTGACTGTGCCCAGTTGGGTACGCTGGCGACGTGTACACGGTCGGATGTGAGGAACCTTTGCATCGGAGTTCACCTGCTGTTTCTCTGATAAACTGCAAGTTAAGCTGGTTAAAGGTTTAGATGTTAATTGAAGAATTTTGGTTTGTGCAACCAGCGTCTTTTCTGCCTTGTGGCCTCCTGCGTCCGGGTTTCCTGTCCCTGTCGCCGGTGTATTTATAGACAGTGATCTTTTACGCTTCTTATTAGTACTGCCCGGTAGGAAGTGTGTTTTTGGGCACTGATTATTGTTTTCGATTACATTTTTTCTGCCTTGTGGACTCCTGCGTTCGGATTTCGTGTCCTTGTCGCCGGTGTAATTATAGACAGTGATCTTTTGGCTTCTTATTAGTACTGCCTATGAGCAAGTGTATTTTTGGGCAGGGATTATGGTTCCTGATTTGATTCCTCCTCCTCCCCTGGCCTCGCGTAGGGTCGATGTGATTGCTGAATGTGAGGCGTTGTGGGTCTGTTAGTCCTCTTCTAGCCTGAGCATCCTTCGGGAGACAATTATGGCCGCCCTTACACCCGGTCGGTTAATTATTTCTATCCCAGGACATTTTGGTGGGAGGACATGGTATTAAAGTTGTTAGTTATTGTAAAATGTTAAATGATTGTATCTTACTCTGTTTTTTGGCCACTGTTTGAAAAGGTTAAGTTTGCCTTTCCTTGGTGGGTTTTTAAAATTACGTTGCTTTAAAATTGTTAGTTATTCTAAAATGTGAATAACTGTATCGTTGCTTTGATTGTTTTAATCCACTTGGCATCCTTCGAAAATGCAAGTTCTGCCTCCCTGTTTGCGAGCTCTTGTAATTTAATATCTTGTTGTGCCAAAGTTTAAAAGAAGTTGCCTCCCTACATGTTCGGTAGCGAAATTGTATCCAAATTGGTGGTTTTTTGTCTCATTACTTGAAAAGTTTTAATTTTGTTATTAAATGCTTTATCAAAGTCTGTTTTAAATAAAATGGCTTGGCTATTAACGGTAAAGAAAAGTTTTTAATTTCATTACTTGGAAAATTTTGATTTGTTATCAGATGTTTTATGAAAGTCGGTTTTAAATAAAATGGCTTGGCCGTTAGCTGTAAAGTAATTGTTTTGAAAAGGCACGCATGCCTACTAGCTTTTTTGCATCTGTACCTCATCAAGTGATAACGAAATGACTTTTAATGGTTGAAGTAATCAAAAAACAAATTGTAAATTGCAACTCGACAGTAACCAACCAATTTTGGCCCTGTTTCCCAACTGGGGGTTTTGCTTGATTAATCGTAACACCCGTCTCAACGGCCTCTGAGCTTCTTGGACTTAGTGTATTTTGAGTTTACAACACTTGTGAGCGCGTTTTCTCGTAATCTGGACATAAAACTTGTCTGATACTTAACAAGGTGTTTAAAAGGCGCTTCTTGAACAGAGAGCAACAAACTGTGCTCGCCGTCGACGATTCAGTTTGGTGCTGAAGCAGATTAGTTTGGAAACGAATTTTTGTACATGAATTATCAGTTCTATTGCTTTCGGTCTCTGACTGCTCATTGTGGTTCCGTGAAAATTTTACAGACTGTCAGGAATGATGAAGAGGGTAAATATACCAATCTGAGGTAAGGGATCTTTTTTAAACAAGTATAAGCGAAAATATAGTCTAATTCCGCCTTAGCCTCATGGAGTTCTCAAACTAAAGGCCCCACCTTGCGAACGCTGACCACGATTTAGAGAATTCTTGATAAATACTCCCAATTGCACTCAGACAATATTCCCTGTTGATGGACTAGTAAGGGCGCCCCTAACTTGACATCATAGAGATGTAAATCTTTGAGTAATAATGGTTACCATTTACGTGCACAAGCTTCACAGGCATGTCATCATCGCACAAAGTCCTTGCGTACCCGTTGTAATATCCCAAATATCGTTTGAACAGTTTAGCAGACAGCGAGAATATTCTTGGGACGCGATCCAGTTCAGTCTCAACAGGCGTCTCCTACAGCCGACGTTTCACACGGCTCCACAAGAAGAAGTCATGAGGGGTGAGATCAGGTGAACGTGCTGGCCACGAAACACGACCTCCTCCGACTATATAATTTTCAGGGAATGTCTGGTCCAGGCCTTCAAGACCCCTCAGTCCAAAGTCAGGAGAGACTCCATCATGTTGGAGGCACATCCATTGTCACATAACAAGTGGGGTAGGTTTCAGGAACCTGGTTAATATATCTCTGAGAAATTTTGTGTACACTGATGCATTTAAGTGGAGAGAAGGGACAAACGGACATCATACGTAATCATTGACTATGGCTGTCGACACATTGACAATCTGTGCTCATTGATCTTTACATCAGGAGTGGAGATTCTCATTGGCCAAAGCATGAGCGTTGCGACAATTAGCATTCATGTTTAGCGATAGAAGTTTCATTTGTTCAAATGCGTGTTAAATCCTATGGGACTTAACTGCTAAGGTCATCAGTCCCTAAGCTTACACACTACTTAACCTAAATCATCCTAACGACAAACACACACACCCATGCCCGAGGGAGGACTCGAACCTCCGCCAGGGCCAGCCGCACTGTCTATGATTGCAGCGCCTGAGACCTGTCGGCTAATCCCGCGCTGCGCTTCATTTGTGAAAAGTAAATACGCAGCAAAGTGAGGATGGGCTATAAGGCGCTGCAAAAACTGTTGGTACAATATGACACGAGGTCTGAAGTCAGCAGGCGTTACATCACGCACTTTCTGTGGATGGTAGGGGCAGAGCTGCATTTCCCGTAATACTTGCCACACAGTTCTCTACGAGATATTTATTTCACGTACAATCGATCGAATGACGATTGCAGGTGCCTCATCTACTTGAGCAAGAACTGTATCATCAGTGTCTGGAGTCTGCGTAGTTGTTCGTCCTCCTCGGTCGCTGTACTACAATATCAATACTAATACTAATACAATCTTTGGAACAGACTTGGAAACATGGCCTGCTGCAGATGTCTTCTATGCGGATATTTCGTCCAACTTTTCCAGTTGTTTACTGCTTCCAACTGCTTGCACATACCCAATTTCCGTCGCAGTGCACAACTCCATTTGGATAGCATTGATCGATGTTAGTACTTCAACTTGTAAACACGTTGATAATTACACTACTGGCCATTAAAATTGCTACACCAAGATGAAATGCAGATGATAAACGGGTATCCGTTGGACAAATATATTATTCTAGAACTGACAGGGGATTACATTTTCACGCAATTTGGATGCATAGATCCTGAGAAATCAGTACCCGGAACAACCACCTCTGGCCGTAATAAAGGCCTTGATACACCTGAGCATTGAGTCAAACAGAGCTTGGATGGCGTGTACAGTTACAGCTGCCCATGCAGCTTCAACATGATACCACAGTTCATCAAGAGTAGTGACTGGCGTATTGTGACGAGCCAGTTGCTCGGCCACCATTGACCAGACGTTTTCAGTTGGTGAGAGATTTGGAGAAACTGCTCGCCAGGGCAGGAGTCGAACATTTATGTATCCAGAAAGGTCCGTACAGGATTTGCAACATGCGGTCGTGCATTATCCTGCTCAATGTAGGGTTTCGCAGGGATCGAATGAAAGGTAGAGCCACGGGTCGTAACACATCTGAAATGTAACGTCCACTGTTCAAAGTATCGTCAATGCGAACAAGAGGTGACCGAGACGTGTAACTAATGACACCCCATACCATCACGCGGGGCGATACGCCAGTATGGCGATGACGAATACACGCTTCCAATGTGCGTTCACCGCCATCTCGCCAAACACGGATGCGACCATCATAATGCTGTAAACAGGACCTGGGTTCATCCGAAAAAATGACGTTTTGCAATTCGTGCACACAGGTTCGTCGTTGAGTACACCATCGCAGGCGCTTCTGTCTGTGATGCACCATCAAGGGTAACCGCAGCCATGGTCTCCGAGCTGATAATCAATGCTGCTCCAAACGTCGTCGAACTGTTCGTGTAGATTATTGTTGTCTTGCAAACGTCCCCATCTGTTGACTCAGGGATCGTTACGTGGCTGCACGATCCGTTACAGCCATGCGGGTAAGATGCCTGTCATCTCGACTGCTTGTGATATGAGGCCGTTGGGATCCAGCACAGCGTTCCGTATTACCGTCCTGAACCCACCGATTCCATATTCTGCCAACAGTCATTGGATCTCGACCAACGCGAGCAGCAATGTCGTGATACGATAAACCGCACTCGCGATAGGCTACAACGTGACCTTTATCAAAGTCGGAAACGTGATGGTACGCATTTCTCCTCCTTACACGAGGCATCACAACAATGTTTCACCAGGTAACGCCTGTCAACAGCTGTTTGTGTATGAGAAATCGGTTGGAAACTTTCCTCATGTCAGCACGTTGTAGGTGTCGCCACCGGCACCAACCTAGTGTGAATGGTCTGTAAAGCTAATCATTTGCATATCACAGTATCTTCTTCCTACCGGTTAAACTTCGCGTCCGTAGCACGTCATCTTCGTGATGTAGCAATTTTAATGGCCAGTAGTGTATTATTTTGGATCCAACGATTTACAGCTGTATAAAACTAGTTTTTTGTGCCACACGTGATTCGCATTTATTTTTACGAGGCATCGTGAGTGGAAAGTCTTGTTTATGATGCTCTGCATCTGTTCTTTTTCCAACTTTCGAGTTATCATTCTTCTGCTTAGTGAACAGTAGCAGGAGAAGAACAGCAGTTAAGACTTTTAAGAGAGAAAAAGAACACATGCAGAGCAAAATATACAAAATTTGCCGCTCATGTTGCTCAGCAAAAAAAAAAAAAAAAAAAAAATAAATAAATAAATTTCAAGACTGTCAGTGAAGCTGTAATCTCTGTTTTAATAACTTCAATAGAAATAAAATTTCTCATCGAAGATTCAGTCGGAGTAGTCTGTAATTAATATTGTTAATCGACCTAGAAAGCGTCGCAATTTCTTTTCCACTGACAAACCAAACCTACGCATTAGTTAAATTGTCATAATATTTTTTGGACCAGAGATACATGTTGCCTCCAAAATAGCTCTGAATTAGTTTAACTTCTCCTCAAAACTTTCGAGCTAATACCATTCTTCTATTGATCACAGAGAATAAAACTTGTCCATTTTCATGCATGAGATTGAAATGACCTTTGTATGTGAATTGATCAAATGTTAATATAACATTTCAACACAGCTATTCACTGTACTTCGTACATGTACTTTCTCACTCAGTAATTCCCTGTGAATTGTTGACTATTTAAATGGCCAAAGAAAGACATCGCTGAATAAATGTCTGTACAATACAAGGCTCAAAGAGAGTTTGAATCCAGTTTTACAGACATGTATCATGTTCAAGAATAATTAATTTTTCATAATGTCATATCACAATGACCGAAGGAGTTTTGGTGTTAGTTTGACTTCTTCTTGCGGTTGATGGTTCTCGAATAGCTATGATTTGCATCCTGAGACGTGCGATGCTGAAGAAGCGCGAAGTTCAGCGGCCCGTCCTTCTCGGATCTCCACTAGTATACATGAAACAAACAAACAGATGAAACAACAGTAACAGCACTACTATGATCATAAAGCAATTTAAATTTTAGGTGATACGTTTTAGGCTTTTTATCACTACTGTACACTCACCGCAGTTTCAATTCTGTTAGAATTAATTAAATTTGTGGTGTCACCGCCAGACACCACACTTGCTAGGTGGTAGCCTTTAAATCGGCCGCGGTCCATTAGTATACGTCGGACCCGCGTGTCGCCCCTATCAGTGATTGCAGACCGAGCGCCGCCACACGGCAGGTCTAGAGAGACGTCCTAGCACTCGCCCCAGTTGTACAGCCGACTTTGCTAGCGATGGTTCACTGACAAATTGCGCTCTCATTAGCCGAGACGATAGTTAGCATAGCCTTCAGCTACGTCATTTGCTACGACCTAGCAAGGCGCCAATATCATTTGCTATTTATCTTGTGATGCATGTACCGTCAGACCGATGTTCACCAATTATGGATTAAAGTTAAGTATTCCAACAGCTACGTACTTTATTTGCTAGACTCAAATCCTTTAACTGTTCCAGACCTCACGCCAGCCTGCGTGAGCTTACACGCGTGGCTTCCGGCTTCACCTCGTAGTGGCTTGGCTGTCTTGCCAAGTCACAACAAAATTTATATCTTTTAACAATGTTTCCTGGCCTATACACTTTGATATTCTGAAGGTAGCACAGGTAAACCACAGGGATCGAAAGAGTATTCATAACTTTAACAGAAATCACACTGCAGCTATAAGAAACGAACTACTGTATATTAAATGGGAGCAGTAATTGAGGAGCGTGTGAGACAGTGTAGTAGCCTAGGCCTGAAGTTATTCATTCTTTAGAGTAAGCAGTGAAGTATACCATTGAGATATTTAGAAAGGATTTCAAGTTCAGGGGAAGAAGTTCAAAAGCTAATGACACTGGGACTTGCCAGGAACTGTAAAGGACTTGGAAGGTCCGCTGAACGAATCGGTTAGTGCCTTGGAAAGATGTTGCAGGATGGACATCAACGAAAGTAATACAAAGATATTGGTATGCGATTGAATTTATTTTGGGTGATGATGAGGGAATGGGACACTGAATGTAGAAGATAAATTTTGTTATTTGAGCAGCAAAATAACTGATGATGTCTGGAGTAGTCATGATGCAATGTAAAGACTGGCAATACAGAGAGCAGTATTTATGAAACAGAGGTATTTGTTAAATTGAATGGGAATTAAAACGCTAGGAAGTCCTTCCCGAAGGTACTAACCTGGATTGTAGTCTTCTGTGGAAGTGAAACACGGCCGAAGTGAGTTACGGCAAGGAGAGGACAGAAACTTTTTAAATGCGGTGCTAAAGGAAAATAATGGTTAACTTGTCCAAATAACTAATGAGGGGGTATTGAATCGATTCGAGAAGAAAGGATGCAAAATCTCACTAAAAGGAAGAATCGTTTGACAGGGCATATCCTGAGGTATTTTGGAATTGCCAGTTTGCTAATGGAAGTAAATTCTGGGAGTAATACTTGTAGTGGGACACTAAGATTCGAACACACCTAGCAGGTCCAGGTTGTATATTGCAAATAGTTAGGCAGAGATGGAGAGGCTTACACAAGGTAGGTTCGCGTGGAGAAGCAAACCTGTTTTCGGTTTGAGAACCACTACAGTAACAATAACAGTGATATCCTCGTCATTTGGGATGAATGAATCTGCAAGAAGTAGACCGTTGCAGTACCCTCTGAGTTTCGTCCCGCTTATATTGGTGCCGCTCAGAGCCATAGGATATCTAATTCATCACCTACTTACCGACTAAGTAAGTATGAGTATTCTACTGGATGGATGCCAGTCTTGCTACGTCAAACATCGTAATATAAATCTCTGTTAAAAAAGAGTAGAAGGATAATTAGCTGGCCGCAGATAGGGAAGACGTTGGCGCACTATTTGTATAATGGCAGGGAATCGGTACTTTTGAGTACTAAATTTTACTTACCAGACTTGGCAGTCAGCATTTTCTCCAAAGGTAGTCAACTGCGCGGCTCATACCTTTGATTCCGTCAAAGATGCTTCAGTTATGGAACCTCAAAGGTGCTATGCAGACACATAGTATAACGCTTTTCTCATGGCTCGAAATTATGCGATATAAGCTCTTCATTGTACGTCAATCACGTATCATCATTTAGCACCACTGTACATATATTTATTTTGATGATACCCACTTACACTTAAGTCAGAAATCAATTAACTTGAAGATACCTGTAGTGTGGCTGTAGTGTGTCAATGGTAACCTGTGTGCCTTAACAAAATGGACACAGAATACAGGATTAAAGATCTATGCGTCTAAAACTCAAGAGGTCCTCGCCCGTCATTCAGGGTCTTTTAGCCCGGAATTCAGGATCCCCTTCCCATCTTAAATGCGTCGAACAACAATTTCTCTTCATCAGCGAAAAGTGTAGGAGTAATATGAAAAACTATACTCTGTTGATGACACTGTTTACTTGAAAGCATCATCGTCAGCGTCTCTGCTTACGCTACGGAAAAATTATTAGCTCCTGCCTTTGAAGCTGTGAGAAACCTTTTACAGTCGCGAGTATCTCAGACTATTAGTTGTTAACTGCTGAAGTGTGTGCACCAAGCTAATTTAGAGCTTATCTCTCTCCTACATAGCAGTCGTTCCCATAAACTGCGATTCGGATGAAACCCGAAGTACGCAATAGAGAAACATTCGACAACTCGTAGAACGTATACGGTATCGGTGACGAGGACAGACACTATCTCGAAGTAACACTGCAAACACTGAATGAGATCATTTAACGCCACGTGTGGGAAAGAGCGCCTGTGCACTCGCCCTAGGCCATCAAATAAAGGAAGATTGAAATTAATGGGAATCAGTAACTAAGGAATCTGATTATAGATTCAAGCCAGCAGACCAGTGCACTCATTTTTTGATCTTACGAGAAAAACGGATGCACTATCACAATTGCTTCTGAAGTTCTGAGTAACCGAAATCTGGAAACAGTTTTCGGCTGCGGTCGTTTGAAGAGAAGTTGTTACTTTACTCAAAATGGTGGAATCCGATAAAAACTTTTCTAATTTTAAACGGTTCTTCCTTCTTCGCATGGTGGCATAATAATATAGCAAAGAACGCCTCTCCGACGGTTCCAACCGTCAGAGAGGGACTGATACGGAAATGTGAAAGTTCTGTCGGCAGAAGACGTGATTCGTTCACAATGTCACAGTACGCACCCGTTTGCCCATGCCCTTACACGTAACCTAGCAACAACCACTTGTTTGGGGTCGTCTCACTAGGGGCTTGCGCCCGCAGTGTCAAAAAAAGTCGAGCTGGAGATACCTCACCCCTAATTCAGTTGCAGCATCGATAAACACCGGCAGACACAGCGTTGTCTCCGTCGTGGAAGCGTTTCGCGATAGGCACTTGCATTTAGTAACAGTTTAGCTCTTCAGCACTTTGCACAGTACACGCCGCAAATGTTGCTTGCTTACGGACTCCGCCTCATTAGCACGACGGCAGCGATGGTCTCGCAAAATGCGGTCTCAGGCTCATGGCGCCAGCTGTGCGGTAAGATTTCACCGTGATCTAACCCTCTTTTCATCTTGGTCGGCGACATGTCTTGCAACACACTCTGTTCGGCTTAGCCGAATTACCTGATACATTACCTATAAGATCAGTGCTGGTGTTTGTAAAGTGAAAGTAAATTTGTAATGGATTACCTACCTTCTATGCACTCTTCTTAAGTTTTATATTCATGTACGCTTATCGTTAGTTGAGGATGTCCGCGGCTGAATGGTTTGCATCTATAATCTCGGAACCTGCTACCTGAGTTGTGATCTTCCCCTCTCTGTCCATACTTATCAAGATACCGTCCGGCCTACTGAGCACGTATGCGGGATCCGAGAGGTCGCGGGATGCAATCGCGGTCGGACCACGGAAATGACTGACTTCAGTCAAACATTCACCTTTGCACTGTTTGGGGATTCGACACGAACGACAGGCAGTTCTGATTCCGCGTTAAACCGTATGCCCCTAAAGACAAAAAGGCGATTATGAAAAGAAGAAGAGTATTTAGGGTTTTGTCAAATTAATAGACGCATAATAATATAGCAAAGAACGCCTCTCCGACGGTTCCAACCGTCAGAGAGGGACTGATACGGAAATGTGAAAGTTCTGTCGGCAGAAGACGTGATTCGTTCACAATGTCACAGTACGCACCCGTTTGCCCATGCCCTTACACGTAACCTAGCAACAACCACTTGTTTGGGGTCGTCTCACTAGGGGCTTGCGCCCGCAGTGTCAAAAAAAGTCGAGCTGGAGATACCTCACCCCTAATTCAGTTGCAGCATCGATAAACACCGGCAGACACAGCGTTGTCTCCGTCGTGGAAGCGTTTCGCGATAGGCACTTGCATTTAGTAACAGTTTAGCTCTTCAGCACTTTGCACAGTACACGCCGCAAATGTTGCTTGCTTACGGACTCCGCCTCATTAGCACGACGGCAGCGATGGTCTCGCAAAATGCGGTCTCAGGCTCATGGCGCCAGCTGTGCGGTAAGATTTCACCGTGATCTAACCCTCTTTTCATCTTGGTCGGCGACATGTCTTGCAACACACTCTGTTCGGCTTAGCCGAATTACCTGATACATTACCTATAAGATCAGTGCTGGTGTTTGTAAAGTGAAAGTAAATTTGTAATGGATTACCTACCTTCTATGCACTCTTCTTAAGTTTTATATTCATGTACGCTTATCGTTAGTTGAGGATGTCCGCGGCTGAATGGTTTGCATCTATAATCTCGGAACCTGCTACCTGAGTTGTGATCTTCCCCTCTCTGTCCATACTTATCAAGATACCGTCCGGCCTACTGAGCACGTATGCGGGATCCGAGAGGTCGCGGGATGCAATCGCGGTCGGACCACGGAAATGACTGACTTCAGTCAAACATTCACCTTTGCACTGTTTGGGGATTCGACACGAACGACAGGCAGTTCTGATTCCGCGTTAAACCGTATGCCCCTAAAGACAAAAAGGCGATTATGAAAAGAAGAAGAGTATTTAGGGTTTTGTCAAATTAATAGACGCTATCACCTTACATGAAGAATTAACTTAGAACGTAGCAAACATAGAACAACTGTGATTAAAGCTGATAGAGATTATAAAGCTGAATGTAAGTACGTCACAGGTATTGTAATAAGAAAAGAAATAAAACAGTTCTGATTTAATGTTACCATTCAGAGAACAGTTCAAAAACAGGGACTACGACTATGCTACAACCTATTATTGGGCAATTGATAGCGGCAAATTAATGCTGACTTGTGCATCAGTAAGACGTTTCATGCATTAACCCTGCAATAATTACTAAATTAGGATTTCCCACAGATCTATTAGAAAGTCCTTGGAAGTTCTAAATATAATAATTCAATTCCGTCTAATTATCACTGAATAAAACAAATTTTTGGTGCCACGAAAGTTTCACCTTCATTATTTGAAAGGCATCATCAGAGCCAAATTTCATAGATGCAGCCTTACAAGTGGTCTTGTACCAATTTTAGAGCTGTTCTTCTGTTTACTGCCAATCAAAATTTCATGTGCAAAGCACTGGGAAATGAACATTCATCTACTTCAACGTAAGTTTTATGTGAAACAATGATGGTTGCTTTCTAATAATAGAGGCAGAGTAGTAGAACAAAGCCTATTCTAGCACATGTTTAATATAGAATTTATATGCTAATTAATTAAATTGATCAATTAAACCACTTGTCACCTACCCCTTCACCCTCAGTTATGCTACATGGTTTATGACCCCCGGTGTTGATTTATGACCTCTTGGAGGTTGATTTATGACCCTTTGGGGATAAACCATTATTCTGAGAAAGAGCCCACCACTCCCCATCCCCCTCTTTCTCACTCACCCCTCTGGGAAAAGGGACTCTTTTTTGGTCACCCCTCCACAGTTCAGATCTGAGGCACTTTTCCCTCTCCTAGGAAATCCTACAGCCTTCCCTTCCCCTCCATTACTTCCCCTCTCCCTTTCCTATCTGAAAATTGGTGGGAAAACTCAGTCTCCACCAAGTTGCTGGAGAGGAATGACCTCATGACATGAAATTCAAATAAATGTCAATTGACATAATAATATATTGTTCAATTAAATTTATATATTCGTTATGAAATCAGATTGGAGGAGTCAGAACTCCTCTTCTATCTGGGTAAAGGTCATGTTGCACCTCATGCCCTCACATTGCATGATGCAATAACTAGAAGCACCAAGGAACTGAATGAAGTGCAATACATAAGCCACTGTTCTATCCCAACCACATATATGTCATCTGGCCACACAGCAGACACGGTGTCATATGCATCTGCCAGCTGGGCGTCATCACATGCTGAGTGGAGCACTGAGCATGTGCATCTGCATTCTGTGGAGGTCTAAAACCGCCTAATTTCTTAATGATCAGTTATGATACTAAATACTACATGAATACCATGAAACTAGTCCTCACAACTCCTAAATACTAATTATGTGTGAAAGATCATCTACATACCACCTGAAAATCTTGAAACTGGTCTTTTTTCCCGACTGAGTGCATACAAAGATCATAACAGGTCCTACATGCCATGGAAGTGCTGACAGCTCCATTAACTATGGAAGCCTGCAGACTAATGGCACCCCCCCTCCTCCCCCCCCCCCCCCTCACACACGCACAAGACTGCAAGTGCCACACAGTGGCTGGCAGAACCGCCCTAAGACCATGTATGCTCGAGATGCCTTTCCTCCATTCCATGCAGAGAAACCCTTGTCAGTGGCAGAACAGCCCACTGCCGGGAAACTGTTGTGAGAGGCTGCAGAGCCCACTGTCACCAGGAGCTGCAGCCCCATTGATAATGGTCTGAGTGCACACACGTACCTACCCACCTGAGGGACCTCCATGTGGCCTCATCGCCCCGAACAAACTATTAGGTGGTAGGATTCCTATGAGCAGGAAATTACAGACTCTCCTCCTCTGCCTGTCCCTCTCAATTGGCTACTTTCGGTTCAAGTGAACATCTGCATGAAAGAGCGTGTCCAAAGACACAGATGGTTTCCATCCCTCCAGAAAGGATACTGTGATACATAAACCTATCCCCAGCCTCAGTTGTCCTCATTCTGATGTTTTCAGTGTCTACATCAGGTTGTATATGTGCTTATCGTTGCTCCAGTCTTCGTTTGTTTGCTTGTGTGCTATTTTTTATACTATAACGTGAAACATCCCAGCAGAAACAGCAGGAGTGCCAGCGACAAACGACCTAGGCCGGGAGAATTATCAGGCATGTACATATTCCAAACGATAACTGTAACTTTATTCCCCTCACAATTGATTCACTAAAAATTTGGTAGTGTTGAGTACATTTCTTCTTCTTATTCGATTCAAAATATGTCCATGACGTATCGGATGAGCTAGAGGCTCAGATGCAGCAGCAGTAACAGCAGTATCATCAGCATTGTAAGTACATAGTAAGTAGATATTTCCATTTTTGTAGTACTGTAATGTGTTGCTGAGACATTCTGTAAAGAAAAATTTTTGTAACATTTCATCTTAGTGCTGTGTGTGCACGTAATGTGTTGTTGGCTGTTGCTTGTTTTGTAAGTGATTTCTGGGAAGAGGAGCAGGGAGGGACAGCGACTGTGATACTTTCCTTGTCACAGTTATTGTGTAAGTCCACATCCTAAATATTTTTTTCATAATTTTGTGTGTATATACCTTTTCTTTAAATAAATCAATATGTTGCTGTTCTAGGTGATTCTGTCAGCCTCGATCGATGGATCAACAGTGGTTCAGTTGGGGTATCTGCGTCAGCATGAGAAGATACGAGAGGTGATTCTCACTGTCGTGGAGTCATAACAATACAGGTAATTTTTATACATAGTCACGTTGCTTGCATTTAATAAGTTTTCTGTTTTTCCTTGCAGCAGCAGCAAGCAGTTTCTAGAACGTTGTACTTAATTCTTTTCATTGTTCTTTTTCTTCTAGCAGTTGTCTCCCAGCAGTACACCATGGCATGGGTATAGGGGGCCACCACAAAGACCCAGTCCTGTGCTGCACACAGGACCACATAAGGCAGCACTCGTCACGGCAGAGGAAGCTGCAGTAGCTACAGCAGCAGCCACAGACACCTCTGCTCCCGTCACTCCCCGCACTAGCTCAGCTCTGGCGTCCACTAACCACTATCGCCCTGGAAATTGTCTCAGAGTTGTGGAAACAACCATCTCTACAGCTGCAGCCACAGCCGTGCTGCTCAAACTGCGCCAGTGCACCATCTCACCCCCTAAGTACTCGCCTGAACTGCAAGGTATGTTCACCTCCCTGCTCCATCATGCAGGCGTCATCATCCTTGCAGCCAGCAGGGACAGCATCATCATCATCATCAACTAGCTGTAGTTCCAGTAAAATTAGTAATCCTGCGGCTAGCTGCAGTTCACTCCCCAATTCTTTTACTTTATGACCTTGGATTAGTAACATCAAACTGCAATGTGAACACTAGATATCTGTGGGTGCCGTTGAGGAGCGAATCTCATTCACTAGGATCGAGAACGTAGCAAGAGGGTACCATGATCCTGTAGGCTTTCTGAATGCATGCATTCCTGTTCTGGAAATGGAGCACCTCGCTAATGGTGTTCAGTATCCTGCTATCAAATACAGCACTTTGCTGTGCATGAAACTGTCACACCCAAAAAACCGGTTACAATCACTATATTTTGGGGAAAATGGCATAATATTATGGAGCACATCAATCGCCAAGTGGTTTTGTGAGTCCATCTTGTGTGCTATTTTGGACTAGTTTCTGAAGATGGAAGTTACAGGGTTAGCTAAAGCATTCAGCCGAATGCTACACCTAGACATATATATGCATCTCTATGATCCAGTAAATGGATGATCCAGCTGTATCAAACTTCCTAAGGATACAGAATTTAAGAAGGCATGTGACAATGTCAATAATAAAACAGACCAGATTCTTTCGAATGGTCAATCCCGGTTTGCCAGACAAATACGAAACAGAATCAGGAACGCTCATGTCGATACAGCATAGGTGTTGATATTCATAGATGCTATATTTTTGACAGTTTCGAGTTCCCCATAAAACTTCTGAATATAATTAAATTTGTGGCTCTGAATACCAGAAAATCAGTTGATGTTAATTTTTTCTGGACAAATGCAAGTCAGATGAGCAGAAAAAGCAGGATAAACATACAGTCGTTGGGCCCCTACATTTCTAAAAATTTGAGAGTGAGTGTAACATATATTTCAACAAGCTGATATTCTCAGATGAGGAAAATGGGAAGAAAGACAATTATCATTACTGCTGGATCAGGCTCATGATGAGACTCATTTTCTCCCAAATTAGAAAACATGTACATAAGCACCATATTTGCTGAATACCTTCCCCTCAGATATGTTATTAGCAAGACAGTAAACTGTTCTTCGCAGGACCCAGTACATGTTATTACGCCTACTGTGGAAAAGAAAATCATAAACTTTAACAATGTTCACCATCAGGAGCGATGCCTATTTAAGGTGTATGCCGACTTCGAATGCCTCCTGGCTCCAGCGACCCACTGTGAAAGTAACCATACGACCTCAACGACTACCTTCACAGAAAAGCATGTACCATATGCAGCACACTATCAAGTAGCATTATCCTATGATTTGAATCTTAACCTATACAAATCTTATGCTGGGCTTGCTGCTGCTGTTGGGCTGCACAATGAGCTTGAAAACCTTTCGTTGGAGGCTGATAAGCTTTACAGCAACAACATCCCCATGACCAAACCGAAGAAGAATGAAGACTGGCGATGAAAATGGGTGACTGCCTATTTTTAGGTTTCTGTTAGATAGAAAAGCGGAAACTTTGTCTCAGGTCTACTGTCATTTTACAGGAAATTCCGTGGCATCTCCCACAACACAGGCAAATTGAAATATCGATTACCGCAACACAAACCCGTTTTGTTTCATAATTGAAGTACATAAGACGCGCACTTTCTTGTTGAGCACCTGGCTGATTTCCAGCAACCTTATAGTCGATGGCATAACGTATGCAAAGTACGAGGATACTGTCAGTGTCTGGTGGGAATTCACTCTCCACTAGGAGAGAACGCACAGCTTCACATGGATACTGACATGCTCTTGCTAGCAGATGTTTTCGAGAAGTTCCAGAGACTATGCATGACCACATATTCTCAGGATCCCACCTTTTATCATAAAGCACTTGGGTTGTCTTGGTACACTATGTTCAAGAAAATGAAGAGCAGCATTGAACTATTTGATGTCGACAAGCTTCTTTTCTTTGAGCGAGGGAAGCACGCGGTACTTCGCCAATGCATCCATAGGCACATCAATACAATTAACGCGTGTATGGGTGAAAAGAAGAATGCAAGGGGTTGGATGGAAAAATCGAGGGTATGGTGGCTCATTTTGATTTTGGGGTGTGGTGGAGGCAAAAATCACATAACCTATTAGTTTGCATGAGGCAAACGCCGATTTTCCAGTTTGTCCATAGCAACTAGTTCAGCTAGGAGGCTCTGCCCTAAAATTAATGACAGTACTGGGAATAAGTGGAGATTCATTGTTCACTAATGTAACCTCCAGCAGTATCCCAGATTGGGGATGACACTGGTTAGAGCCATCCAGGCAATTTCCGTCAAGCAATCCTCCAAGTTGAAGCAGTATAATTTTTATATGACACTGAGGGCTCTAGCCGGCCAGCGTGGCCGAGCGGTTCTAGGCGTTTCAGTCTGGAACCGCGCGGCCGCTACGGTCGCAGGTTCGAATCCTGTCTTGGGCATGAATGTGTGTGATGCCCTTAGGTTAATTAGATATAAGTAGTTGTAAGTCCTAGGGGACTGATGACCTCAGATGTGAAGTCCCATAGTGCTCAGAGCCATTTGAACCATTTCAACTGATGGCTCCCATGGTGTGTGACTTTGAGAAACTTTTTTTATTTGATGAACAGTTCATTATCAGCAAAACAATGGAGGACTCGATGGAACATTGTAAAATTTTGGTTAGAACCGAATGTGATGGGCATCAGAACAAGTTTTAAATGGGTCACAATACTGAATTAGATGTTTGTTACTGTGGAGATGGCGCAGATTGCCGTAGAATTTGTGAAACTTATGTATGTGGTGTGTGCATACTAGACCTCCCCAAATTCCTCATGTACACTCTCATTATGACATTACAAACCTCATTTCACTGACCCAAAGTTACTTCGTCTATAAAGTGAGCATTTGCTATCTATAAGAAGTAATGAGGTTCCACAGTGAAGAATTCGATATCTCTATATACATGGTCGACAATTCTTATGGTATTGTTCCACAGCAAAAGAAGTTTATCGGCCTAATGGGAGGTGAGTTGTATAAGTCACTGATGGTGGAGTTTGTTGGTCTGTAAGAAAAATGTATGCATATTGCACATTGGAAGGTGCCACCCTGAGGCACCCTAAGTGTGTGCATCATCTGGCACCAAGAGGCTTCTCAATCGAAGACTACTTGCAGTGTTGACAGTATTCATGGTGCTCCAGCACAGAATGTGGTGCAAGAAACCACTATTCGATCGAGACGACATGAGGTGTACAATGTGCTGCAATCTGAAGTTTGCCTGTCACCTCATGACGATAGACAGATCATGAGACTCAGAGCCTCCCATTCTTACTGGTTACATTTGATAAGGGAGAGGGGGTGGGGGACTCCAATTGAGTTAGATAATAAGAGTGGGGGCAAATGTTGCAAAATAGTATAATCCTCTTATCATAGTGTAACTAATTGTGTGTGTGTGTGTGTGTGGTTTTTGTTTATACACACCATGTATGTGTGTAGAATATGTACTGTGTACACTTGTAACTACATACTTGTAAAAATACTGTGCACCACAAACATCAACAACAATTGTACTCATAAAATATCTGCACAATATATGTACCAACAAAAGACTTGTACACAAGACATGTATACACTCATCTTGTATGTTATGTAGACAGAAAAGTTTTTACATTTCACCTGGCACATGCAACCCAAGTATGATTAGTTTTTTAAGTTAAATATATACAGGGTGAACGTTAATAAAACCGACAGACTACAGTCATGAATTTCTGATTCTACATGGAGGAAAAAATTTCCTATAAACGTGTGTCCAGAAATGAGTGTAAAAACAGTTAGCCATTCCAGAGCACAGTGCAGAGCTGCATTGCGTCCACATCACGAGTCCATAGTCACCTCCATGAAATTGCAAGTTATAGGGAAAGGGGCGGTTGTCGTGCAGGATACACAGAATCGTAGTTTGGTGTGTATCATGTTAATTGACCACTTGGCTGGAGCTTGTACTAGGGTCTGTCTGAGTGTGCTGTAGAACCTACTTCTCCAACTCTGGCATACGAACAGTCCGCCACGTCCCTGCACATTCATCTGCCTGAAAGGCATTTCAGCCTGTAAATACGTAGTTCACAGTTCATCAAAGTTGTTGATGTATAACAACCATGTAACTACTACTATTGTAAATGTGGAATTTAGTTATAGTGCAGAATCAAAAGTATCTCGGCATTAGATTTTAGCATTGACTTACACATATGAAAATTCTTAATATTTTAACCCACGAATTTGTTTGTTATTGTGTGAAAAAAATTATCTCTGCAGTGAATAAGTGAATATTAGGACCTATAGAAACAAATTCTATCCCAAGAGACGAATTTTATTTGTGAGAATTGAATAAATGAAAAAATTTGTTACCGTAGGCCTTTGAGGTTATTTACAAAAACCTATTCCAATTGTAAATACATAGAGCATGGGCAAGACACAAATGACATAATTTTTTAACATGAAGGTGGAGTTTAACATGGAAGATAACACAAAATGTGGAGTGCTTACAACAGACTATGTCTATTGTGTAGCATGAATAGGCTTCTGGGAGCAGGAAGAATGTGACCATGTCCATTTCCAAAGACCTACAGAAAACATGTGTAAAATTATATCACCAGTACTTGAAGAAAACCACAGATGTAGCATCTGGGAAAGACTGTATACTGTCAAGTTGGGAGAATGGTGAAAAAAAATCATACACAGATTTTGAGGTAAAAATTCATTTATTTTTCGTCCAAATTAAAAGTAATTTTACATTTTCATAAACAGACACAACACTATTTTCACAAATCTTTCCTCATGAGTCGATAGAGAGCAGGACACCTGCAGAATTCCAGGTCTTGAATAACAGCAAAGTTGAAGAATTGATGTAGCCATGTGATCTTCTCCTTCTCTCTGATGTAGATGATGGCAGCCAAGTAGTCGAATAATAGAAGTGACGTCACCATATCATTATAGGTTACATCAGAATCATTCCAGTGAATTCCAGGGTAGAAATACGTTAATCACATTGCACTTCTCTGTGTTTTGTGCACATTTCATATCCTTGAAAGAACTTGACGATGCAGTGTTTGATGAGAATGTGTCTATTATACTGGCATCTAGTGTGTATGCTATGAATGCAACTTCGTTAAATATGAACTATCCATGTTCATCGTCATTGGAACCCTGAGCATCTGTAGTGATGTTGACACCTTGAGATGCCATTGTGAAATGCTCTGGATATGGATCAGCACATACTCATTTATACAGCTCGTTGCACAATACCAGTGAGAGGGCAATAGTTAATCATACACTCATGCAGGAATAGTGCATATGCTGCAGGATGTTCTGGAAAATTTGCCAAAGAATCAAATTCAATTCGTGCATATTTACATCCAGATTCAATTATCTTATTCTGTTTTGATCAGTCTCTTACGATTATTGGCTCCAGCTCCTTGAATTTCCATAGGCTGAGTAGACATCCATACTATTTGTTATGACTTGGCAAGACAGCCAAATCACTATGCGAGGATGGCGAAAGGCACGCGTTAAGCTCACGCAGACTGGCGTGAGGTCTGGAACAGTTAAGGGAATTTATAGTAGCAAATAAAGTACGTAGTTGATGTAATACTTAACTTTAATCCATAATTGGAGAACATGGCTCTTGTTGATACATTAATAACAATCTCAATATAAACTGGTAATGGCGCCTTGCTAGGTCGTAGCAAATGACGTAGCTGAAGGCTATGCTAACTATCGTCTCGGCAAATGAGAGCGTATTTGTCAGTGAACCTTTCCTAGCAAAGTCGGCTGTACAACTGGGGCGAGTGCTAGGAAGTCTCTCTAGACCTGCCGTGTGGCGGCGCTCGGTCTGCAATCACTGACAGTGGCGACACGCGGTTCCGACGTATACTACCGGACCGCGGCCGATTTAAAGGCTACCACCTAGCAAGTGTGGTGTCTGGCGGTGACACCACACTCTTCACAATTTGAAACACAGAACGTCGCATTAATTACGTATGCTAGGTTGTATACATTTTCATTTCGCTGCAAGCGTAAATTATCGTATGGGTAAAATATGGAGTTGGCATTAGTTAACTTGCAGTTGTCAAACTTGGTGTAATCACTAAACTTGGGCATCTACAATTGAGCAGAAGTTTTAATAGCCCATGTTTGTCTGCTTGCAGTCGGTAGCACTGGGTACTCTAACACTTTGCGTGAACAGAAAGATAACTGTATAACTACATCTAGATTCAGAACTTTTAAAAGCTTCAAATGCCGCTCATCTGATACAGTGATGTATGTCATGTTTCATATTATTTTATTGATCGTGATCTCGTTCTTCTCTTGAGCTCCTTAAGTATATAAAGTGTTATTCGTTGCACTCTGTACCTAAATAAGTTCCTGTTTAACATTCGGAACAATTCGCAGCAAGTCTTCGAAGAATTCCATAAGCAGTTTTTTCTGTCTATATATGCAATAAACCTCTTGTACTCTTCCACTGTTATACCCGCTGGCTCGTCTGTGAGTTATCCAGAATTTTCTAAATCGTTCAAATACGACGGAGAAGCACATAGATATACCTTTTAAGAGTGGATGCTTTGCTTAAATTGCTTGTACGGTCAATCTCGACCCCATTACGTAACTATAATCTTGTGAATCAGGAATGCTAAAGCATTACGTGTAAGTTCCAATGCCACAGTAGCGTTTCCACCCGTTTTCATAAATGATCCATCAAGATATGTGAAACTCCAGCATGAGACAATTAAAGAGTAGTCCTGCTACTCCATTACAATCCTAATTTCATCGTTCTTGTTAAATGTGATTGATGGGTAAGGCTTATGCTAGATGTATTCCTGGCGTGTAATACTCTTGTCATGTTCTTCCGGGCTAATTATGTCGAACGACGTCACTGTGCGGCTTCGGACCCACTGATTTAAAAGATTCGTAGTTTCCATTTCATATCAGCTTCTTGTTCTGCTCTGAAGTGCCATGCAGTGCGTTGTGCACATTTGATTTATACCTTACGCCAATTCTGTCTTCATATGCGACAGAACGATGCTAGAAAGGTGCTGTGAGACCAGTCTAGTTGAAGGTCGCCACCGGTGCTTCCGGTTTGCCAGCAAGGTGGGTTCTTTGTTCTCGCTGAGAGGTAGGGGGTAAGGGCACTACAGGTTCAGGATAGTTGAAAGTCGCTGCTGCTACAGATACTCTGTATATTCGAGGCAGCTGGTGGTTCCGTTTCTATATAGTTGTACAATGATTTCCTTCCCACGAAAGTCGATGAATTGCTTATCCTGGTCCACAACACACAGTTCCACATAGTCCAGTGTCTGAACTGTGAGTGGAAGGTAAATAGCTTTGGTAAGGCTCTAAACAACCTTATACTGACAATTGTTCTTCTACAGGCAGAGGATACCACAATACATTTGAAACTCATCTGATGCATGGATGTTGAATGCACCTCATTATATACTCTTCTTCATAAACGTTTGGAGGAACAAGATGCACAGATGCACACGCAGGTGTGTATTAAAGTCTTGATAACGATGAAAATTGTAGAACACACGTCTTCAGTCGGTGAAGTATCGCTGTTACTATTCTGGTGGCTGCAGGACTCGAAATGAGTCGAAATAGAAGACATTATTTGTATTTTTCTTAGCATACGCTACTCAGTGGGTTCCTGGTCCCCCAGCATCTAAATTCATAATTGCACATTCTCTGGGTTTCCATAAAGTCTTCAGTAATGTATCCTGCATAAACACAACCCAAAACATTGGAATGCTCAATTTTATCCTGACAAACTTGAGGGTATCTATATTTGTAAGTGGTCTATCCGGTGGGATAGCTGACGTGCTTTTTTATTTATGATTAGAACTAGTCCTCCGTTGTATGGTTTCAGGTATAGACCTTTTGCAATGGCTACTGCTTCCATCATGCGGTTATGTCTTCTCGCTTCCTCTAGCTGCTCCTGGGTGGTACGTATATTCCTGACTGTTGTGACAATAGCCACAACACCACTAGCCAGTGAAAACATCGCTGAAAGACCTGCGAAGGCAGGAATGAGCAAGGGGTAGTTCTGTCCTGAATCTTAGGTACGGGCAGGTCCGTGAGTGTTTTAACCAGTCATTTATGCTTCAGGGCACTTTTAGCTACATACATCGCCTTCGGGGTACAGTTCAGTTTGGTATCTATGTGTAAAGAACCTCCTATAGGATCGGCCTATACCTACCGTTCTTCACATTTCCTCATTAATAAATAAGGAGAAACCCCTAATGTGAGTGATTCTGCACATATCCATACAAAATCATTCAATGAATTTTTTTTCCTACATGCACATGTAAATGTGTTTTAAAGTCAAATTGTCTTGTTTCAAAGCTACAATAAGTTTTGAAATATCCTGCGCCAACTGCTTCAGGATTCTGCAATACGTTTAACTCACATAAAATAGTCATAACCCATATGACGATCGAAACAGAAATACCATAGAATTTTATCTGGGTTTCCGCAGCAGTATCGTCAAACATGGATATGTCTTCGGCTTTATTTTTTCTGGTGGAGCGATGTGACTGCTTTTACTGGATATCATGTATGCTGCTTCATTTACGCCCTGCAGTATCTTTTGCAGGAGCTAGTATTTGGTTGAAATAACTTTTTTGAAAATACACATACATGCTCAAAGCACACTTCATCCAGGTGTGTCACTAGCGACATTGGAAGATTTGTCTCGATGAAGTTGGATGGACCAACATAATTGCTCATATACTATCAGATACGAGTATCCCATTTTTCTTCTTCTGAACCATCATAAGACCAGTCACTTTCAACAAACTCCTGATGTTTCACTCATGCTGCCATGATTCAGACTTCATGAGGTTTTGGATATGGTGTTTCACAAGTGGAATGTTTCACATGTGGAAAGTACAAGCCAAAAGCAGGTAAAAAGTTCCAATAAATATGGGTCCACGATTTACCGTTGTTGAGATACAAGACATTTTCTGCTGTGGTTTATAAGTGTCTAGGAACACGTAGCTTCTCTAAACATTTAAGTAGGTGTTCGAAATGTTGTCCGTGCATTTGAATGCATCATTGAACTCTTCTCTGAAATGAGTGGCGAATCCTCTCATGCAATTCTGGAGAATTCTGTAAATGCTGGAAGGCTGCTTTAATCTACAAGCGTAATTCCTCAAGACACTTGATCTCGGTAGCATAGACAAGGCTTTTGACATGACACCACACACAGAAATCCATGGTATTGAAATCTGGAGACCTTGGAGACCATGGAAAAGG
The DNA here is from genome assembly GCF_021461385.2 of Schistocerca piceifrons. NCBI lineage: Eukaryota > Metazoa > Arthropoda > Insecta > Orthoptera > Acrididae > Schistocerca > Schistocerca piceifrons. The sequence continues at coordinate 554,571,045 of NC_060143.1, forward strand.
CCCACTTCTACCCATCCAATGTTGACCATGTGTCCAAGTTCGAAGTCAACAAACTTGTAAATGAAAAAGTGGTGGAGCCTCATGTTCAGGCGTTGGTTCAGAGGGACATCGTTATGTACATCTGGAAGTACAGTCCACAGAAACTGTGTGTACTGCTGTCTGGCTAGTAGCTGTGGTAGGAAGTGTGGTCCAATTATGTGGTCTCCGAGCAGTCCTGCCCAGACGTTCAACAAATAATGCTGCTGATGTCACTATATGTATGTTGCTTTTGGACTGATATCGGTCCAAATGTGACAATTAAGGTAGTTGAAAATACCATAATGGATAAATCCAGCCTCATCCTGCTTACAAACAGGGGAGTCTGGGTACACTGTCGCAGCAACTATTGGCAGAAATTCTCTCTAGGAGGGCAGTCTGGGCTGTTGAGGGCTTGCACCAACTGGAGACAATACGGAAAGAGTATTTGCCAACATAAAATCCGCCACACACTGCTATGACTCAGAACAGGCTGTTGGGCAGTAGTCCTCGTTGTTGAAGTACTCATGTACAATGTGTAGCACGCTTCCCTCAAAGTCGGGTTTTATAGATCTGGATCGACCTTCTTGTACGTAATGCTCTAAACTTGCAGTTTCTCTAAGGTGCTGAAGTAACCGACTGAACGTACGCCTATCAGGCTGTCTGCAGGCAAGAAAAACTTCTTCATACAACTGTGCAGCCTCAAGGGCACTACCATTCTCCTTGCCATGCATAAAGTGAATCAGCATACTCTTCATTGGTGTAACCTCTGTCCATGGTGCCTTCACGTTCGTAACTGATTGTGAGGTCAATATGGCATGGTGCGTGAAGGGGGAAGGGGAAGTATTTGCTCATTCATAAACAAACGTTTACAGTTGGTTGCCAACTCGAATTAATGCGATATATGGCCAATGGTTGTTTTGTGGACCCACGTTTTTGGAACTTCGCCTGCACTTTCCATATATGAATATATATATGAATATATATGAATATGTATATATATATATATATATATATATATATATATATATGTTTGTGTGTGTGTGTGTGTGTGTGTGTGTGTGTGTGTGTCCAAAAATGTTTACTTACAGAATTACAGCTAATAAAAAATGTTTTGTCCGAAATTTAGCAACTTCACTAATATGAAGCCATCGCAAAACTGTACAAGGCTAAAGTAAAGGACGATTTCCATTTATTTTGCTGTTACTGATCTGGTAAACGTAATAAAACATGTCACAGACGTGTATCTGCGTTAGTTTTTCAGAACATCCAGAGAAGCAAAGACGTAATTTCGTTAAATTATTAATTCATGAACTACTTGGCCCCATTTGTTTCTTAAATTCCACGCAATTGCATAAAGTTTTCAATAGAAGTTGTAGTGAATTTAATTTTGGAAAAATGATGGTAATAACGTTAGCTAAAACTTGCTGAATCTGCGAGATAATCTGCTTTTATTGTTACCATAGAAAACTTGAATTTATGCTTCTCTGGATGTTCTGGAAAACTACTGCAGGTACACGTCTGGAACATGTTTTATTAGATTCATCAGACCAATATCAACCAAATAAATGGAAATCGTGCTTTACTTAAACCTCGTACAGTTTTGCCATGGATTCATACCAGCGAAGTTGCTAAATTCAGGCAAAATCTTTTGTTAGTCAACTAAACATCTAAACTTTTGCGAACCTATGTTTATATTAACTTTTCCTTTAGTTTTACTTGTAGAATATCATATTAAAATATTTGCATATCTCAGTGAAAAAAACTGAGCTGCAATGCTCACAGGATGTATCTACATGAAAGTATGACAGTAGAGTCTCTCATTCACTTTAACAATGACTAAAGAAGTTGACTATAGTGACGAGGTGATTCAAACAGTCTCGTGCTGTTATGGTATTCTAGACGCTGCAGTGAAAATATGAGTATGGCAGCAGTAACATGATCGTGGGAAGTGGGAGCAAACCAAAAACCGGTGTGTGGTCATATGCATATTTTTATTCTGCAGTCATACACAAGATACAGTGCATTAAAAGAATCTGATAGTTGCATCATTGTCTTCACACCCTTACAGAATTTAGCAAATAAAGCTTTCTTCTATTCATAGAATTCAGTGTGCCTTTCTCTGAAATCGATAAGTGTTCCTTTAGCTTCTTGTTTTGACACAATATTCATGCAGTGTTCTAAGTCGTCTGCTTGCACACTGTATGTTTAAGAATAATTCGCATTGCTCTTATACACAGTTTGAACAAACAGATGCTGACCGTTCAATCTTTCCAAGGCAAGTGGTAGCACCATCCGTAGGTCGAATAAGTTTGTAGCGGCAGGGTGTTGCAGTGAAACGGTTCGAAATCACTGTCCACTTCAGCCGTGAGTGTTATTTCTCTTAAAATTTTAATTAGGCGATTGTATTCTAGCAGTGAGACTTTCATGCTTGTTCTTTTAAAAATATTTTAATAACCGTAATTGCAAGTTGTAGGAGTTAACTGCTTCTTAAAAGATTGCTATTCAGGCCTTCAGCCGTGAAACAGTTTTTAAATTATTACTGTTGGGGTCTTCAGCCGAGAAATAGTTTGAATTTGTTGTCGTTAAGGCCTTCAGCCGTGAGTGTTACTTGTCTTGAAAACTTTAATTAGACAATTGAATTCTAGCAGTGACATGATAAATGTTCTTTTAAAAATATTTTAATAATTTTCATTGCAGGTTGAAGTAGTTTAAATGGTTCTTAAGATTGCTATTCAGACCTTCAGCCGTGAAACAGTTTTAAATTATCACTATTGAGGCCTTCAGCCGAGAAATAGTTTTGAATTTTTTGTCATTAAGGTCTTCAGTCGTGGAACACTTTTTAATTTATTGTCACCTTTTATTTGTTGCTGTTTCCAAATAATGTGTACGTGATTGAAAAATAAACTAACCAACAGCAATTGATTACGGCCCCGTCCACAAAGGTAACCCAATCCTGCCTTCCTTGGTATAAGTTATCAATTTTTGTACGAACATAATTTCATGCATTAATCTATCGTACGACGACTATGTCCTGCAGTGGTCTGACTCACGTTTCTTTAAATTGCGAACGAGAGTCGTAAGAATCGCTGTATGCGGCCCGCAGGGCGTGACCAGGTGTGTAGGCCCGAGATATTGCGAATTTTTCTGGGTAAATTAATTAAGACTTAGATTCAACTGTTGTTTTCATATTTAATACGTTGCCTCGGTAGCTTACTTCTATTTGAATTTCATACTTTACAATTTTTTTAGATGTATTCTGTTTTTATTTTATTTAATTAGAAGTTCCCCTGTGAGACGAAGCTTTACACAAAATATTACTGCTTACATTAAGCTTACAGGAGCAATACTTGTTTTTACTTTTTAGAGATTTTTATGTGTCTTCCTTTTAATTTAACTTGTATTTCATGCTTTTTAAACTTTATATGTTACTACCAGTCACGTTTCGATCGACACTCTAATCTCACATTCACACAAACACTTCCCGAGACGAAGCAGGATATCGCAATGCGAGATCTTGCCTCGTCGAAATCTGGGTGTTCTGACAATAGAATTATTTACTCCCGAAAGAGATATTTATAGAATTCTACAAAAAAATGATTGGAGGGAGTTTTATACACGAAAAAAGATCGATTCCAATACAGCCAGAAAGAACATTTCGAGGTCTTAGAGGGTATGGGAACATCGAAAGAATGTTTTTTTCTCATAATTTTAAATTAGCCTACCACTACCCATAAGTTGCAGTTGACCGCTGTAGGTACAGCTATCATTTATTTAGGCAAAATTACCTTTGCAAAGGGCGAAGTTTACATTGCGCAAAAGGCTTGCAGTGCGTTGCTATTTGTGAACTTAAAGAAATCTGTTTAATAATCCTCATGTCAATTGGGCTTTAACAAGACTGCAAAGACGGAGAAGCAGTGCTTCTTCAATACTTTGATTCTGTACCAAGTACCTCACTTTACAGTCCAATTTTTTTTACATTTAAAATACTTTGCAAATCTCATATGTAGCTACTATTAGTGATAAATATGCATTAAACACTATCGTCGTATTGTACAATTGTCACTCAAGCGGTTTAGGTATTTCTTTTTTTATTCATGTATATATTCTTTGACTATGTTTTAGTATGAATACAGCTAATTTAGCTAACATAAGCAACAAGCAGTGACGATAACTCTGTATCGAGTCAGAAGAAAGTGGGCTGCCATTGTACTCTCTTGCAGTAGGCTACCTAAAGTATTAGCGCGACATCGTTTAAGTGACCGAGGTGGCGCAGTGGTTAGCACACTGGGCTCGCGTTAGGGAAGATGACAGTTCAAACCCCTGTCCGACCATCCACATTTACACTACTGGCCATTTAAATTGCTACACCACGAAGATGACGTACTACAGACGCGAAATTTAACCGACAGGAAGAAGATGTTGTGGTATGCAAATGATTAGCTTTTCAGAGCATTCACACAAGGTTGGCGCCGGTAGCGACACCTACAACGTGCTGACATGAGGAAAGTTTCCAACCGATTTCTCATACACAAACAGCAGTTGACCGGCGTTGCCTGGTGAAACGTTGTTGTGATGCCTCGTGTAAGGAGGAGAAATGCGTACCATCACGTTTCCCACTTTCATAAAGGTCGGATTGTAGCCTATCGCGATTGCAGTCTATCGTATCGCGACATTTCTGCTCGCGTTCGTCGAGATCCCAATGACTGTTAGCAGAATATGGAATCGGTGGGTTCAGGAGGGTAATACGGAACGTCGTGCTGGATCCCAATGGCCTCGTATCACTAGCAGTCGAGATGACAGCCATGTTATCCGCATGGCTATAACAGATCGTGCAGCCACGTCTCGATCCCTGAGTCAACAGATGTGGACGTTTGCAAGACAACAACCCTCTGCACGGACAGTTCGACGACGTTTGCAGCAGCATGGACTATCAGCAAGGAGACAATGGCTGCGGTTACCCTCGACGCTGCATCACAGATAGGAGCGCCTGCGATGGTGAACTCAACGACGAAACTGGGTGCACGAATGGCAAAATGTCATTTTCCTGGATGAATCCAGGTACTGTTTACAGCATCATGATGGTCGCATCCGTGTTTGGCGAGATCGCGGTGAACGCGCATTGGAAGCTTGTTTCGTTATCGACATAATGGCGTATCACCCGGCGTGATGGAATGAGGTGCCATTGGTTACACGTCTCGGTTACCTCTTGTTCGCGTTGACGGCTCTTTGAACAGTGGACGTTACATTTCAGATGTGTTACCACCCGTGGCTCTACCCTTAATTCGATCCCTGCGAAACCCTACATTTCAGCAGGTTAATGCTCCACCGTATGTTTAGGTCCTTTTCGGGCCTTTCTGGATACAGGAAATGTTCGACTGCTGCCCTGGCCAGCACATTCTCCAGATCTCTTACCAATTGAAAACGTCTGGTCAATGGTGGCCTAGCAACTGGCTCGTCACAATACGCCAGTCACTGCACACGCCATCCAAGCCCTGTTTGACTCAATGCCCAGGCGTATCAAGGCCGTTATTACGGCCGGAGGTGGTTGTTCTGAGTGCTGATTTCTCAGGATCTATGCACCCAAATTGCGTGAAAATGTAATCACATGTCAGTTCTAGTATAATATATCTGTCCAATGAATACTCGTTTATTATCTGCATTTCTTCGTGGTGTAGAAAATTTAACGGCCAGTAGTGTAGGTTTTCCGTGATTTTCCTTAACCCCTTCAAGCAAATGCGGGGATGGTTTCTTTCAAAGGGCACGGCCGATTTACTTTCCAATCCTTTCCTCATCCGAGCTTGTGCTCCGTCTCTAATGACTTCGTTAAACGCCAACCTGCTCTCCTCCTCCACTTGATTTACAACCGAACTGAAGACCTCAATAGAACTACAAACAGATCTGCTATAGCATACAATATTTTTACGTTTTGCAATTGTGACACAATCACCTTTTATCTGCATTGTAGATGTTGTTGCGAGAGACTTCAAAGGGACTTTTAGTTATATCTTTTCAAGCTCTGCAATCTGGTACTACGTAAGTAATGTGTTACATAGCGTCTGTCAAGAGAGCGCGCTGGTGGAAAACATTTTTACTTGAATTAGCTGATGAAATGAGCAGTGAACAGATTTAAATAGAAAATAGGTACCGAGTGAGGTGTCGCAGTGGTTACCACACTGGACTCTCATTCGGGTGGACGACGGTTCAAACCCTCGTCCTACAAAAAAATGTTCAAATGTGTGTGAAATCTTATGGGACTTAACTGCTAAGGTCATCAGCCCCTAAGCTTACATACTACTTAACCTAAATCATCCTAAGGACAAACACACACACCCCTACGCGAGGGAGGACTCGAACCTCCGCCGGGACGAGCCGCATAGTCCGTGACTGCAGCGTCCCCGACCGCTCGGCTAATCCAGCGCGGCCCTCGTCCTGCCATCCTGATTTAGGTTTTCCCTGACTTCCCTTAATCGTCTCCGGAAAATGCCGGGATGGTTCCTTTAAACGGGCACGGCGGACTTCCTTCCCCATCCTTCCCTAATCCGATGGGACCTACGACCTCGCTGTTCGGTCCCCTCCCCCGAGACACCCAACCAAAGAGAACGTAGCTAAGAACCATCCCGATTAAACCAGCTTCAAATAGAAAAGAAACACTATTAAAATGGGACTTTCCTTTGGGAGCTGTTCAAATGGTTCAAATGGCTCTGAGCACTATGGGACTCAACCGCTGAGGTCATTAGTCCCCTAGAACTTAGAACTAGTTAAACCTAACTAACCTAAGGACATCACAAACATCCACGCCCGAGGCAGGATTCGAACCTGCGACCGTAGCGGTCTTGCGGTTCCAGACTGCAGCGCCTTTAACCGCACGGCCACTTCGGCCGGCTTTGGGAGCTGTGATGCCGCAGACAGATACACAGATTCACCCTTGTGTCTGCGGCTGAAGTTAAAAATAGAACACTCTCCTTGTGATATAATGAAGTCTCCGGCAGTTGGAATGGTACGGTGAAACTGCTTTCAAGCGAAGCTAGGACAACTTTCACTCAATCCAGGGCGCAGTCGCCTCTCAACAACGTGTGCCCTGGGGATCCAATATACTGGCTAACTCGCTGTTGGAACACGTCGCTGATCAGTGTGTGGTTGAACCGTCGTCCTCGTTCGAGAGATCTGCCCAATTTGATCGCTCCAGAGGAATTTCTGACCGGCGGGAGTACGCTGCTACTTCGCCAGTCCACAAAAAACCCTCCAGGACTTGCGGCCGCAGTGTGCGTTACTCCATGGGTGCGCGTCCGCTGAGCTGGATTCGAAAATGGTTCAAATGGCTCGGAGCACTATGGGACTGAACGTCTGTGGTCATCAGTCCCCTAGACCTTAGAACTACTTAAACCTAACGAACCTAAGGACGTTACACACATCCTTGGCCGAGGCAGGATTCGAACCTGCGGCCGTAGCGGCCACGGGGTTCCAGACTGAAGCTCCTAGAACCGCACAGCCACACCGGCCGGCAGCTGGACTCGCTGAGTGCGTATTCAGGTCCGCGGATACTGTCTAAGGAAATGAACCGCCATAATAACATTACACGCAACTAAGGACGACGATACAACACAAGTTAATGCGGTTTCCAGAAACTTCTGCGCATACATAAAGTCAATGAATAGTTTCAAACCATCAGTTGAACTTTAAGTGGATCTGTCTGTCGTTGAAACTGAAGGCAGATTACTGGAAACATAAATGTTATTTTCCTTCTCATTCATCGTTTTATAACTCTGTAGTTTTATATAATTTTATTTAATATATGTAGCCCTCTAATTAGGCTTTGTATTTGACTTGTAGGTCTGAAGATGACCACAGGTGTGGGCGAAACCGGTTACCAGAAAAAATAAATTTGTGATGAAGACTGATTTTAATAGTAACTGTTGTTAATAACATTGATCACTGTCTGCCCCCACGATGTATTCAAAAGTAATGACAAGGACCTGCTTGACCACTATACTCTATCCTTCTTAACTTCATAAGCATAGTCTTGACGCTGGATGGACTGTTCGTGGCATTTAGGAAGTCTCGCACCATTACTTCGACATCTTGCAAGTTTTTACAACCAACGTCCGCAATGCTCGATGGCCTCTGTCCGACAGTAGGTGAGGTCTGCTGTTTTTTGATTAACGCTCGTTGTTTCTTCGCGTTTCCACTTCAGTCACATCAACAGTCGACTTGGGTAACTCTATAAATGTTTAAATGTCCATGATCGATTTTTACTCTGGTTCCTTATAATGACTACTCCGCGTTCTAAGTCACTCACGTCTCCTGTCCGACCGATTCTTCTGTTACAGCAACTCTGTTCATATGACGATAGTCCTCACCTCCTGTTATATTGCCGGGTCCACATCTCGAGACATCTAGGGATCAACTGCGCATTACCAACATACTCTGCAAGCCACCGTACGGTGGTTGGTGGAGAATACGCTGTACCGTATCTGGAAGCTTTTGACCAGTCAGTGTAGTCTCCTCATCTACATCCACACACATAACCTACCAAGCCTTCGTACGGTGCATGGCGGAGAGCACACTGTGCCACAGTTAGTCATTTCCTGGCCTGTTTCACACGGAACTATAACAGGGACAAACAACTATCTATTTGCCTCGGTAAGAGCCATAATTTCTCGTACCTTATCTTAGTGGTCTTCACGTGAAAGATATGTCGGTATCAGTAGAACCGTCCTGCAGTCAGCTTCAAACTTTGGTTTTCTAAATTTTCTCAACAACATTCCTGGAAAAGAATGTCGTTTTCCTTCCAGGGACTGTCATTTGACTATGCGAAGAATCTCTATAGTTCTTGCCCGTCGTTATAACCTACTGGTAACAACACTTCCAGCTGGCTGGTGAGGGTCCCAAAGACACGAGCATTATTCAAGAATAGATCGCACTGTCGACCTATATGCGATCCTCTCTACAGATGGATGACACTTCCCCAAACTGCTCCCAGTAAACCAAAGCCAACCATTTACCTTCCCTACCACAATCCTCAGTTGATCGTTCCATTTCAGACCGCTTTGCAACGTTACGCCCAGATAATGAAAGGACGTGACTGTGTCAAGCAGGACATTACTAATGCTGTAGCCGATCATTACGCGTTAACTTACATTTTTATATATTTTGAGCCAGCTGCCATTCATCAAACCCACTAGAAATTTTCTCTGAGTCTCTACAGTCACTGAATTTTGGTACCTTCCCGCACAGCACAGATTCACCAGCAAACAATTGTAGATTACTGTCCACTCTGTCCACCAAATCATTTATACCGGGTGATCAAAAAGTCAGTATAAATTTGAAAACTGAATAAATAAACTATTAATGTAGATAGAGAGGTACAAATTGAGGCACATTCTTGGAATGACATGGGCTTTTACTAGAACCAAAAAATACAAAAGCCCCAAATCGTCCGACATATGGCGCTTCATCTGATCAGAATAGCAATAATTACCATAACAAAGTAAGACAAAGCAAAGATGATCTTCTTTACAGGAAATGCTCAATATATCTTCCATCATTCCTCAGCAATAGCTGTAGTCGAGGAATAATGTTGTGAACAGCACTGTAAAGCATGTCCGGAGTTATGGTGAGGCATTGGCGTCGGATGTTGTCTTTCAGCATCCCTAGAGATGTCGGTCGATCACGATACACTTGCGACTTCAGGTAATCCCAAAGCCAATAATCGCACGGACTGAGGTATGGGGACCTGGGAGGCCGAGCATGACAAAAGTGGCGGCTGAGCCCACGATCATCACCAAACGACGCGCGCAAGAGATCTTTCACGAGTCTGGCAATATGGGGTGGTTCTAATAAAACCCCATGTCATTCCAAGGATGTGTGTTAATTTTTACCTCTCTATCTACATTATTCCGTTGTTTATGAAGTTTTCAAATTTATACTGACTATGTGATCACCCGGTATATGTAGCAAATAACAGCGGTCGTACCCTGGGGCGTTCCTGACGATACTCTCGTCTCTGCTGAAGACAGTAAGACATTCGAAATCAAGCAAACGGTTCTTGACAGGTGGTGATCTCTGCAGGTACCGGCAAGGCAGCATCAGCAGAAGCACTCGGGTCGTCATCTGTGGAGTTAGCGGGCTAACTGGCCCCCTTGACGAGAGCGCCGGATATCCGGCGTGGCGGCCGGTCCGAGCCACGCGCCCGCTTCCAGCACCAGGGGACGGCAGGCGTCGCGACGCCACGGGACGCAAAGCGGCGAGCTGCGCCGCGCCCGGGCGGGCTATCGATCATATCGCGTCAGCCTGGGAGCGGGGCCTGCCATCGCCTAGCGGCCTGCTGCCTGCTGTCTGCTGTTCGCCACTTTGGGCCGTGCTGTTCCGCTGAGCGCCCTCGTGTGTCACGTCAACGGTGTGTGTTGGTGGCCCCTTTCATCGACAGCCAGATGGAGCGCGGCGAGTTCCTGTCTGCCTTCAGAGCGCCACAAAGTATTCTGCTACTCAGCGGCGCCTCCGTATTATGTTATCAGTCCCCTAGAAAAAAAAGGAGAAATGCATGTACACTGACTAAAAGCGAAAGTGTTACACCCTAGTCTCATCTTTATCGAACTCTGAAGAGATATTCATCAGGTGACAGGTATTGGACGATTAAACCTCCATTGGGTTTCAAACTGATCACTATCATCATCAGCACCAAAAATGATCCCCATGATTTTACTGATTCCTCCTTTACTGTAGTCCCTCCCCTCTTCCAGCCTTCATATCCAGGTTATTTGCAAGTAGATCTCAAACAGCCACTGTTATTGCACAGGCTGTATGTAAATTCCCCTCACACAAGAAAAAAGTCTCAAGTATACATGTCCTCTAAAATCCATACCTTAAGAGCTACATGGTGACAATTATTGAACTACATGAAAAAAAAAATACATAAATTAGTTACAAACTGCGGAGTGCACGTACTTTATTCGACATGTAAACGTCACTACAGATGTTCGCATTTAGGTTGTGACACGTTAGATACGCCTGCCATCATTGGCGACCACGATGTGGAGCAGACTAACAGCAAGATTCTGCATGACCCGCTGAAGTGTCGAAACATCGATGCTGTCGATGACCATCTGAATGTCTGTTTTCAGCTCAGCAGTGGTTTTGGGGTTGTTGCTGCTCACCGTGTCTGTAATATAGTCCCGCAAAAATAAATCGCATGTGTTCAGATCTGGAGAATATGGCGGCCAATCGAGGCAAATGCTAGTGACCTCTGGGCAACCCACAGCCAGAATGCGGTCCCCAAAGTGCTCTTCCAGAAATCGAACACTCTACAGTTTCGATGGGATCGAGCTCCTTCTTGCATGAATCTCATCTTGTCGAAATCAGCGTCACTTTTAGATAGCAGTGAGTTAAATCAACCGTACGGTAGTCACCGTGCCATCAAGCAATATCGCACCGATTATTCCGTGATTGGACATTGCACACTACACAGTGACCTGTTGAGGGTAAAGAGAGTTCGCGATTGCAAAATGCGGATCCCCGCAAGTGCGCCAATTTTGCTTATTGATGAACCCATACAAATGAAAGTGGGCTTCGTCGCTAAACCAAACAATATTCACATCAAACTTCTGATGACGCCCTGCGGGCAACCGTACAGTTGTAACGTCCTAACGCAAAACTTTCAGAAGTTACGATGATTTTATTTCATATTGTTCAATAATTGTCACCCTGTAAGAGCACTTGTTCAGTAGAACAGCTGCGTTTTACAATAGCGAAGGTGACAAGTGTACGTAGACCTTAATGTATACCTCCTGGAGGCAATGTTTAATGGAAAAATTTTTCTCGTTTTGGTGTAAGGAGCCTGTTCTCAACGTCTGTCACACCGCGCATAGTTTCAGTAAGAGGAGATGGAAACAAAGCTTACATACGTGCAGTATAAGTATAGAAACAATGTATATCTTATATTGTGATCTTGCGAAGCAATGCCAGTTGATATAAAAAATGAGTCTCTTGTATATACAGGGTGTTTCAAAAATGACCGGTATATTTGAAACGGCAATAAAAACTAAACGAGCAGCGATAGAAATACACCGTTTGTTGCAATATGCTTGGGACAAAAGTACATTTTCAGGCAGACAAACTTTCGAAATTACAGTAGTTACAATTTTCAACAGCAGATGGCGCTGCGGTCTGGGAAACTCTATAGTACGATATATTCCACATATGCACCATGCGTAGCAATAATATGGCGTAGTCTCTGAATGAAATTACCCGACACCTTTGACAACGTGTCTGGCGGAATGGCTTCACATGCAGATGAGATGTACTGCTTCATCTGTTCAATCGTTTCTATATTCTGGTGGTACACCTGGTCTTTCAAGTGTCCTCACAGAAAGAAGTCACAGGGGTTCATGTCTGGCGAATAGGGAGGCCAATCCACGCCGCCTCCTGTATGTTTCGGATAGCCCAAAGCAATCACACGATCATCGAAATATTCATTCAGGAAATTAAAGACGTCGGCCGTGCGATGTGGCCAGGCACCATCTTGCATAAACCACGAGGTGTTCGCAGTGTCGTCTAAGGCAGTTTGTACCGCCACAAATTCACGAAGAATGTCCAGATAGCGTGATGCAGTAATCGTTTCGGATCTGAAAAATGGGCCAATGATTCCTTTGGAAGAAATGGCGGCCCAGACCAGTACTTTTTGAGGATGCAGGGACGATGGGACTGCAACATGGGGCTTTTCGGTTCCCCATATGCGCCAGTTCTGTTTATTGACGAAGCCGTCCAGGTAAAAATAAGCTTCGTCAGTAAACCAAATGCTGCCCCCATGCATATCGCCGTCATCAATCCTGTGCACTATATCGTTAGCGAATGTCTCTCGTGCAGCAATGGTAGCGGCGCTGAGGGGTTGCCGCATTTGAATTTTGTATGGATAGAGGTGTAAACTCTGGCGCATGAGACGATACGTGGACGTTGGCGTCATTTGGACCGCAGCTGCAACATGGCGAACGGAAACCCGAGGCCGCTGTTGGATCACCTGCTGCTCTAGCTGCGCGTTGCCCTCTGTGGTTGCCGTATGCGGTCGCCATACCTTTCCAGCACGTTCATCCGTCACGTTCCCAGTCCGTTGAAATTTTTCAAACAGATCCTTTATTGTATCGCTTTTCGGTCCTTTGGTTACATTAAACCTCCGTTGAAAACTTCATCTTGTTGCAACAACACTGTGTTCTAGGCGGTGGAATTCCAACACCAGAAAAATCCTCTGTTCTAAGGAATAAACCATGTTGTCTACAGCACACTTGCACGTTGTGAACAGCACACGCTTACAGCAGAAAGACGATGTACAGAATGGCGCACCCACAGACTGCGTTGTCTTCTATATCTTTCACATCACTTGCAGCGCCATCTGTTGTTGAAAATTGTAACTACTGTAATTTCGAAAGTTTGTCCGCCTGAAAATGTACTGTTGTCCCAAGCATATTGCAACAAACGGTGTATTTCTATCGCTGCTCGTTTAGTTTTTATTGCCGTTTCAAATATACCGGTCATTTTTGAAACACCCTGTATAAATGTTATATACTAATGATATCGTGACAAAAATAGTCGTGTCGTGATTATAAAAACTGTGCTGCTCGATACAGTAAAAGTGATGGCCAACTTAAGCTTTAAGAGGAGTTATATTTTTACATATTCGAATTTACTTGTTGCGTCCTTCGTGAATATGAGCTCAACGAGAGATGATGTGCTGGCCATCCGGAACGTGTTTTCCTCATGCGAGTAGGTGCATAGCACCCAAGTCCCGCCTCATTTACACGATTCACAAACATTAAGAAAAAGTTTCAAGAAAGATTTTTCGTCCTGCAACGTATTGTCTGCTGATTTGAAACTTCCTAGCAGACTGAAATTGTGCACCGGACCGGGACTCTAACGTGGGATGTTTTCCTTTCACGGGCATCTGCTCTGCCCACTGAAGCCATCCGGGAACGATTCACAAGCAGCCCTGAAAGCTTTATTTCGGCCCGTACCTCACCTCCAACTTGCAAACTTCACAGTAGTTCTCTTGCATACCTCGCGGGAGAAGCACTCCTAGAAGAATACGTTCCACACGCTTTGACGCGAGATAACGCTAAATGTAGACAAGAGGAGTACACAAATTCCGTCCGGGGTGGGAGTTGCGGTGGGAGAGCAGGAGTACTACAGGATATGCTCCCGGCTACAGCTACTCCCTACGAGTAACGATGCCAAATCTAAGATTAATATGCCGATCCAGTGAAGCCACGGCAACGGGTCAGGAGTACGTAGGAGTGACTTGCGCTCTTCTCCGGTTAGGCGGAAGTTTCCACTGCACAACAGATTCTCAGTAGGTATCAGCTAGGAAATGAGCTCATTCTGCGCCGCGGTGTATTGAACGTGTTATCTAATTGAAACTCCGCTTGGTACTGTGTTCGCTTTAAGTATCCCTCATTGGTCCTTACTACCAGTGGTGTTACTATCGGCGATTCTCATTTGTGAGTCCGCGCAGCGGTCAAGTATTGGCACTGCGAATATTATCAGGTCCTTATCAGCTCCACGAAACTGTAGTTAAAGCTACACTACACTTGACGGAATCCAAAGAGTGACTTCACTTGACAGCGAATGATTAGAAAAGAAATATATCCAGTGATGAATCACACTGTACCCTGCGACAATCGGTGGATGCCTTTAGTTTTGCCGAATACCTAGAAAACATTAAATACCACCATGTGAAGTACCAACAATGGAGTATGGAAGAGGTAGCCACCTATTGCTTTTAAGAAATCGCTAAAATTTGTAGGGTATGAATACGTTTTACGGCATCGTGTGCGGCATAGAATAGGGGGAAAGTTCAGAGACTGTTGTGATTGTAGTAACTCAACGGTACCATTAATTCATCTCAAACATCCACGGTATCACAGAAGTGTTTTTCTGCCGTAGTTCTTTGAAAGGGGCTGATGATATGCTTACTAATTAACAACTGGTTTGATTGAGTGGCACTACAAGGGTAATGAGGCAACATAATGAGAAATAAGAAATAGTAATTGTTAAGAGCATGTTCTAAGTTGGTGCTAAATTTTGGTGTAGTTTGTCGCACGGCACTTGATAACCTACAGCCAATACAATGAAATATCAATAACTTTGCTGTCTCTTGGTATTCTATGACATTATCGCTATAACAAATCTCAGTGCTTACAGACGATCTTGAAAGGCCAGTTACTACGTAAATGGCGACTGATAAGTCTGAATGTAGTCTTCAGAGTAGTGTACTCAGCGGGCTGCAGGCACTGGTCTGAGCTGTTTAACTGCTACTTCGGGGCTGAAGCAGCGTCAGTGCTCGTCTTATTGTGGTGCCTAATCTGAAAGGACTTCCATATCTACCAGTACAAGACGGTAACCATTTTGTCCGAGGTTGACAGCAATCCCTATGGCGGCTGGCCACATTATTAGCCAAAGTATACATCCATATCTACGTAGATACTCCGCAAGTCATCGTACAGTATGTGGTAGATGCTACCGCATACCACTGGTAGTCATTTCCTTTCCTGTTCCACTCACAAACAGGGCGAGATAAATACGACTATTTAATATGCCTGCGTATGAGCCGTAATTGCTCGTATTTTATCTTCACGGTCTTCACGCGCTATTCAGCTGTTGTTGGAGGCAGTAGAATCGTTCGGCAGTCAGCTTCAAATACCGGTTCTCTAAATTTTCTCATTAGCCTTCCTACCGGAATTTCCATTCGAGTTCCTGAAGCATTTCTGTAAGACTTACGTGTTGTTCGAAGTTACTGGTGACAAATGTAGCAGCCCGCCTCTGAAATGTTTCGATATCTTCCTTCAATCCGACCTGATACGGAACCCAACACTCGAGCAGCACTCATGAACAGTTCGCACCAACGTCGTATATGCTGTCTCCTTTACACGTGAACCACTCTTTCCTAAAATTATGCCAATCAACCGAAATCAGCCACTCACCTTCCCTACCACAGGTCTCACAAGCTCGTCCCATTTCATATCGCTTTGTAACGTTACTCCCAGATATTTAAACTACTTAATTCTGTCAAGCAGGACGCTAGTAATACTGTAACTGAACATTACAGGATTGTTATTCCTACTCATCCGCATTAACTTACATCTTTCCACATTTAAAGCTAGTTGCCATTCATCACACCAACTAGAGATTTTGTCTAAATCGTCTTGTATCTTCCTACAGTCACTCAACTTAGACACCTTATCGTACATCACAAACAACTACAGGTTGCTGCTCACTCCGTCCGCCAAATCATATATACAGGGTGAGTCACCTAACGTTACCGCTGGATATATTTCGTAAACCACATCAAATACTGACGAACCGATTCCACAGACCGAACGTGAGGAGAGGGGCTAGTGTAATTGTTTAATACAAACCATACAAAAATACACGGAAGTATGTTTTTTAACACAAACCTACGTTTTTTAACATGGAACCACGTTAGTTTTGTTAGCCCATCTGAACATATAAACAAATACGTAATCAGTGCCGTTTGTTGCATTGTAAAATGTTAATTACATCCGGAGATATTGTAACCTCAAGTTGACGCTTGAAACTCCGACGTTCAGTTGCGTGTTGTAACAAACACGGGCCACGGTCGGCGAGCAGCATCTGCAGGGACATGTTTACGATGACGACCGTGTTTACGAGTGTGGCTGTAGTGCACTGTTGTGGTTTGGTCTAGCTGTCGCAGTGTCCGCATGTAGCGCTTGCTGCTATTGTTATTCTGCATTCGTCTCCGCACGCAGACCAACTGTAGTACACCGTGTTACCAGACGTCTGTGATGGTGTAGTGTTGTAGGAACTGTGACCATGGTGTATTCGAACTCTGAAAAGGTGGAGATGATACTCATCTATGGCGAGTGTCGACGAAATGCAGCTGAAGCCTGCAGGGTGTATGCAGAACGGTACCCGGTCAGAGAGCATCCAACGTGCCGCACATTGCAAAACATCTACCGCCAACTGTATGGAACAGGTATATGGTCGTAGCACGCAAACGGGTCCGTAACAGGCCCGTTACAGGAGAAGCGGGTGCAGTTGGTGTGTTAGCTGCGGTTGCCATGAACCCACACATGAGTACACGGGACACTGCGAGAGCCGGTGAACTGAGTCAAAGTAGTACCATGCGCATACTACATCGTCACCGCTTTCACCCGTTTCATGTGTCGCTACATCAGCAATTACATGGTGATGACTTTAATCATCTAGTGCAATTCTGTCAATGGGCATTAACAGAGAATGCGTTGCAGTTATACCTGTTTACCGATGAAGCGTTTTTCACATATCACGGGGCAGTGAATCTACGGAACATGCATTACTGGTCCGTGCACAATCCTCGCTGGCTCAGACAGGTAGAGCGACAGCGACCGTGGACTGTAAATGTATGGTGCGGAATCATTGGCGACCACCTCATTGGTCCCCACTTCATTGCAGGGGCCCAAACAGCTGCAACATACATCGCGTTTCTACAGAATGGTCTGCCAACGTTGCTCGAAAGTGTCCCACTGGAAACGCGTCGACGTATGTGGTATGAGCATGATGGTCCACCTGCGCATTCCGCAATTAACACTAGGCTGACCCTTGACATGATGTTCGACGGGCGTTTCATAGGACGTGGAGGACGCATAAAGTGGCCAGCCCGTTCTCCTGATCTTACACCTCTGGACTTCTTTCTGTGGGGTACGTTAAAGGAGAATGTGTACCGTGATGTGCCTACAACCCCAGAGGATATGAAACAACGTATTGTGGCAGCCTGCGGCGACATTACACCAGATGTACTGCGGCGTGTACGACATTCATTACGCCAGATATTGCAATTGTGTGCAGTAAATGATAGCCACCACATTGAAAATCTATTGGCCTGTCATGTCGGGACAGACTCTATTCCACTCCGTAATTGAAACCGGAAACCACGTGTGTACGTGTACCTCACCCCTCATGGTAATGTACATGTGCGTCAGTGAAAAAGACCAATAAAAAGGTGTGGACGTAATGTACTGTTCCAGTCTCTTCTGTACCTAAAGCTGTCGGCACACGGACCGTGCATCCGAACGTTGAGCGTTGAGCGTGCCGAGTTTCTGACGTCACAGCATGGAATAGCACGCTCGGGAGTCTTTTCGAACGTGCAGAGCAATATCTGTCATGTCAGATATTCTGAGCGTGCGTCTGAGCGTTGACCAATGAGATGGCCCAACGCTACCTACGTCACAAGCACGCCGTCTCCCTTCAGTACAGAGTTGTGAGGCGCCATATTGGCATTCATTTAAAGTCTATACGTATATATGCCGTTTCGAGCACCAGCAAATTGAGAATCACTGCAAAACCCGTTGTTAACTGTGTGATTCGTTCCAATAAAATAATGAGAAACATCATATTCGCGGCAAAAGAATAATTGTAACTTTGGTATAATGAGAGTAGGCTATTTGAAGGCAGCGACACACTGAAGATCCACCCAAAACGCATTGTTCTTGGTACAATTTGTTATAATTAAATTTCAGTTAGTAACATATCTACGATTAGTGTTTTTAGCACGTTGTAACATACTATGATTAGTACCAACACGGGAGATGTTGGTTTAGCGTAATGAAGAGCGTCAGTGTTTTGAAATGAGATTTATTTGTTGGGGCGGTGGTTCGCGTCCTGACACAACCGTTTTTTTTTCTTAACATTCACGTTTTTATTAGGTTCCGATACTTTATTATTAGATTAATACAAGTGTAGACTATAATATTTGATGTTATGTAAATACAAGTTCACCTTTTATTGGGGGGTGACTGTTCGATTGGCTTAATCTAAAGGACAGCTTGCGCTACTTGTTTAAAGATATTTTACTCCTTCTTCTTTTACGCTTCGTAATTCACATGTTGCAAAGATTCTGCTACTGGGTAGGAACAGTGATCAAGTAAGACTGACCCTGGAGTTTTTCTAAAATGTGGGAATCATGAAATAACGTTTATCTTACGCAGAGAAGTATTCCAAATTTGTAACGCACTGTCTGTAACGGAACTTTTATAAGCCTGTGTCCTTACTGATTGGACATGGTACTTTCCATTTCGTGGACGATGGAAGAAATGTGCGTTTTAATAGAGCTAACGTGGGAATTACGCGCACCCGTTGAGTAAACAGTGTGATTTACGAACTAGAAACATCCCTCAACTGCCGCTGGAGTGCGTTGCGATCGCGTATACCACGTTGGGGCCCACGTACCGTATGCACAAATCGCATCGTTCCTGAGCGTTCAGCAGCACGTAGAACTTGGCACGCTCAACGTTAATGTTCGACAGCACGGTCCGTGTGCCGACGGCTTAAGGTCCATCACCGTTCCCTTTGGGTCCCTACGTAATTCGGTGCTCTCCGATACACACGATCGAACAGCGAAGGAGTGGTACTCAAGCGTCAACTTTAGGTTACAATATCTCCGGATGTAATTAACATTCTACAATGCAACAAAGGCACTGATTACGTATTTGTTTATATGTTCAGATGTGCTAACAAAAGTAACGGGGTTCCATTTAAAAAAACGTAGGTTTGTGTTAAAAAACAGACATGTGTATTTTTTTATGGTTTGTATTAACCAATTACACTAGCCCCTCTCCTCACGTTCGGTCTGTGGAATCGATTCGTCAGTATTTGATGTGGTTTATTAAATATATCCAGCGGTGATGTTAGGTGACTCACCCCCGTATATATATATATATATATATATATATATATATATATATATATATATATATATTGCATGGGGGCTTAATTATTAAATTTGAAAAACATTTTTATTTTTGGTACCTGTATGTCCGATTACGCTGTGTCTCGTAAACGGTTGGCCCTGACTAGTTTTAGTACGCAATCTGACTGCATAGAACAACAACAAAGAATGAAAGAAAATTTCCGTTAACACAATTAATTAATTAAGTCCCCAGCAACTATAAAACCTACGAAACCAAAACACAAGTGTAATTGTTCTGTGTGTGGGGGTGTGATTCAACGTACACATCTGGCACGGTTCTTCTTCAACAAGACAAGAAATTTTAAATACCATTTATACTGAAGTAATTTAAAAAAATAGAAATACTATAATTGTGCAAGAAAACCAGAATTACACTCTAATACAAGAACACAAGCCAGATGCTTTGTTGACTGAACCTGTAATGACGCATTATTCAGGACATTGAAATAATGAGAAAAAAAGAAAAGGAGTTTGTTACCTCATTTATATTGATGAAAATCACTCTAATCCTTACAATATCTCCACACCGACTCGCTACTACCACATCTCAACAAGAACTCCCTACTGCCACATCTCGACAAGCACTCTTCACTCCGACATCTCAGCAAGCACTGCACGCCGCTACTTCTCAACAAACACTGCCTACTACGAGTTCTCAACAAGCACTGCCCTCTGCTACTTCTCAATAATCACTGCCAGTGGAGGCGGCGAAACAAAACTCTATATCGCTGTGGCTCAGTGTAGCCACCTTTCACATGCCCTTCCTCCGCGGGCCAGAATTGGATGGTATTTTTGCCAGCATTGGTGGTGAAAATACCACCAAATTCGTCCACAAAAATACAGACAAAAATAAAAGATAATATTAATACGTAAATATCACATAATTAGATAAAATTTTGGCTTTGCACTGACCTTTCAATAACCTAATATATAAAATACAGTAGGCAATACAAATTCTTTCATACATGTGGCTTTACATAATAGTTTACACAATACACAAAAAATCAGTTTATACAAATGTTCACATAAAATACTTTTAATTATTAAAAAAAAAACAAATAGTTGATAGTTCCAGCAGCAGCATCCAGCAATGGTCAACAGGTGCAAACACCAACAAGTGACATCATTTCAGTAGAAGCAGTCCATCAGTGGCACCCAGTAATGTTGAGCAGGTGCAGACACAAACAAGTGACATTATCTCAGTAGAAGCAGTTCATCAGTGGCACCTAGCAATGTTGAGCAGGTGGAGACACCAACAAGTGACATCATTTGAGTAGAAGTAGTCCATTAGTGACACACAGTAATGTTGAGCAGGTACACACAGCAACAAGTCACATTATTTCAGTAAAAGCAGTTCCATCTGTGGCACCCAGCAATGTTGAACAGGTGCAGACACCAACAAGTGACTTCATTTCAGTAGAAGCAGTCCATCAGTTGCACCTAGCAATGATGAGCAGGTCCAGAGAGCAGTCCATAATATTCACTATCACTGATCACACTGTTCATCAGAGTTTATAAGTAGAAATTAAACATGTCCTAGTGGCACCAGTCATGTAGAAAAAGTACAAGTAACAGTCCATAATATTCACTATCCTAATCACACAGTTCATCAGCAGAAATTAATCATTTCTAAGTGGCACCCATTATGTTGAAAAAGTGCAGGTAACAGTTCATAATATTCACCATCACTAATCAGACAGTTCAGGCATGAACAATAGTTTGAATGCACATACAAATGCTCTTACAAAATTATTCTCAATGCTCTTACGCTAAAAATACAAATTATAATAAACACACAAATGATATCAGATAATTGTCATATTAACTACTACGAATACTCAAATATCAGTAAACCTATAATATTTATAGGTGTCAGTGCAAGCCACTACAAACAAATAAAATAATATTTAGGAGATAGGTGGGTAGGATTAGGAAAGGAAAACACACAAAACACACTCACTCATCTTTCATCCACATTAAGTACTACTGTGTAATTGAATAGTGTTAACTGTGTAAATGCAATTCTGTCAAAATTTGATGTTCATCATGTGTATCAAGTAGTAGTGGCAGCAAAGTATAACAGTCAATAATAGTTAGTCAACGTCATAGTCATCATGTCAAGACCAATGTTTGCCAGGCCAGATCAAAATGTACGGTTGCTGAACAACTGTCAGTGAGCCAAGATATGCAATTACTTTCTCTCTCCAAAAAAAACAAAATATGTACTGCTTATTGATTTAACAAAGTGTGTGTAGACAATCTTCCTTCTACTTGAGTGTTCTAGTCTGCTATCTTCATCCTCCTTGTTCCATATAGACCAAAACTCCAATAATCATCAGCATCACATAATCTCAATACTTCAATAATACCTCTTACGTCGATACATATAAATCTTATCATCAATATCATTTACCTTACCTCTTGTCCACAAAAACTCCAATAATCATCAACTTGATATAATCTCAATACCTCAATAATACCTCTTCAATACGTCGACACATATAAACCTTATCGCCAATATCATTTCACTTCCATAACAACTCTTTCCTCTAGTCAGTCTCCTCGAACAAGTACAGATAAAATCCTAATGCAGACCTCATCATCCCATACAATCCGAAGACACACTGTCAACACACAACATCTGTGTAATCCATCTGACCAAAATCTTCTACTCATTATAAATTATAAGATGGTTTTTGGTTACCTTGTCCATCATTAAATAAAAGAAATGCATACATGACCTCTAACAGACTTAGTTCGAATAACTCTCAGTAATTAAGTCCGATTACGGAATGTGAATGATCATAATATTTCACAGTGTGTACACCACTTCAAGAATTATGGCAAACAGAAGCAAACATGTGGAGTATTTCTTGTGTCAAGTGTCACTTCCTATTTCAATTGCTCACGAAAAATGCAGTGTAATAACTGTCAATGGTCTAAACCTAGTTTTGGTATGTCATGTCGTTAGCTTCCTTCCTATTAGCACAAATTTATGCAGCTTCCATAAAACCTCCAGCTCATGTGACTTCTATGAAGTTTCTTGTACTAATGTCGTTTATGTCGAATTATAGCAGTTCATTTTCCTATCTTAAAAATATAAGGCACTGAGCGTAAGCAAAACATGCAATAGCGAGTAAATATACCAGTAGAGAACATAATGTCAACAAGTGGATGCAGCACAATTCTTACAACGAGGCTCTGCCATGTGAACAATCTATAATTAATACAAAAGTGTGACCTAAACTCTATGATTGTACATAGTATATCAGCATTTCTATATACCAAATTAAAGAGTAGTTATGACAACAAACAGAAATGTATAAATATGCAATCCATACGCATAGCAGCAAACATATATCTTACGTAATAAACAGGTCATTAGCATCATATCAGCATAAGCAAATAAATGTTCATATGTCATCTTAATAAGTAAACATGAAGGCGCAAGCAGATAAATCACAAAGTATAACTTACATACATATCAGCCCAACTAATCAGATGACAATTATGATTTAAATAAATAAGCACAGCAGACACATAATAAAAAAATATGACATCAGTGAAAAATCATTGCAGCCAAGCGATGCATAATATATACAAATAACAACCCTGTTCATTAATAAAACATTGACAAAAATCAGCAAATGTATGCAAGCACGTCGCTTCACAAGTAAATTCATAGAACATGAAATTAGCACAAAGTATGAATCACGTAATTGCGAGCAGCAAATTACGTCTAAAGTACGTACCAAAGTGGAAATATGTTACCTGAAAAAATAAACTCAATTAATAGTTACCTTTTTAGTTTATTAGTTTCTTCTTCGAAATTACATTCTTTCTGAAATTTTCTCGATAACAAGTCCTCTTAACGTCGGAGACACACAGAATTTACCTGAAGTTCTTAAATATTTTATACAACCGTGTCCTGAAAAATACTGAACGTTAATAACATAATTCATCAAGTCACTATAGCTTTATACTGAATTTAATCGGAGAAATTAGACTGTGTATTTGTTTACGGCTGTCAGTGCATTCACACTGAGCGCTCGATCAGCTGTAGGCGCGTGACGTAGGAAGCAATTGCTTGCGGTCAACGACTGATTTGTACGGCACGCAGACTTGACTGTTGCTTTGAGTATATGCCGCCGCCAAAACACAGCGCGGTATCCTTGTATTCTCTGCATGTTTACGTAAACTGTTGGTTTCTCGAAAGTATGTCATTCCACAAAAATTTCAACGTTTGATATATGATGTATTCCCTTAGAGCGTCGAGATTTAAGAGTTTATATTTCAACAGTGTTATCATGAATAATTTTGTGAATTCTAAATGGACCGTTATAAAGCAGAAAAAATTTGCGACACAAGCCTTTTCCTTTGTGAGACAAACGATGAGACTTAATTAACACCTTTAGACCAACTGACAAGATTTTTAATCGACCAGGACGCTTAGCTGATTTCTCTCTTCTAGCAGCCGCAGATGCAATATTTTGCAGAGCCATGTTCACAACTTCAGTACGCCGCAGTTTCCGTGAAGGCGGAAAAGGAACGATTTCAGACATGCGATTTGTCGGTGCTTTGTTTTTTAATATCAGTATCGGCGGTAAAGAAGTTGAGTCATTGGAAGTGCATTCAGAATGTTTTGAAAAATATGAAGATACTGATCCCACGTTCTGTGATTCTGATGACAATAAAGACGACACAATTTATTGATTTCCTTCATCCATCTCTCTGAAGCGTTAGATTGAGGGTGAAAAAGTGAAATGAAAATTGGTTAATTTTACGACGCTGTAGAGTACGAAGCCAAATTTTAGAACGAAACTGTGATCCATTATCTGATGTAACCTTATCAACACGACCCACTTTTTTAAGAAAATGGTTAATGAAAGCATTAGATACTGAATGAGCTGTTGCTTTGCGTAACGATGTAAAACACACATATTTTGATGTCAACTCCACTGCTTCGAAAATGTACGCGAAACCATTAGTAGAACGAACCACTGGACCGAACAAATCGACTGCAGCCATCTCCTTTAATTTCGCTGGAATGATAGGAAACAACGGTGCTCTGTGAGAAATTGTTGGCGGCTTAGCCTTTTGACATAATTTGCATTTGGCCAGAACAGATCGAATACGTTTTTCCATATTACTGAAGTAGCAATTTTCCCGTAATTTATGAAAGCATTTTCTGGGACCAAAGTGTGCATAACTGAAATGCGTATACCAAATCAGTTTATTGACCCACTCATCAGGAATACAAACTAACCAAACAGAGTTGTCGACCGATTTTCGTTTAAAAAGAACTTTCCAGATAGATCGCAAAAAAAACGAGGTGTGGCCAAATTGTTCAATCTAACATAGCGTCTAGGAAAATTAGAGACACCAAGGAAACTACGAACATCACGTTTTGTGGTAGGAACAGCATAATTACGAATAGCTTCTAGTTTCTCTGGATCAGGAAGGAATACCTTCTGCAGAAATAATGTGACCGAGAAATTTCACCTGAGAACGACCAAATACAGATTTTTCCAAGTTCACTGTAATGCCAACTCTTGCAAAGATACGTAATAATGAATCCAAAATTTTGTTGTGCTCACTCCAAGAACGTTTAGCAATAAGAAAATCGTCAACATATGAAGTAATATTGTCACGAAGATAAACAGGTAAAATTTCTTTTAAACTACGAATGAATGCTGCTGAAGATACAGTAAGTCCAAACGGTAATTTCCGAAATCTCTTTTGGGTAAATTAGTCATATCCGGATATTCTTTAACGATTCTCTAGATAGATTGATAGTAGAAGAGTTGTTTTGGCAGATGCAAAGAATAGTAAAAGAGTAGGCAGTGGTGCAGAAAACTAAAAGGGAAATAGCACTACCACAGCTCGGGGCCCTATGCACGCTACGGCACATATTCACTTAGTGTAGTGAATCCCCTGAGGACTTTAATAGCCGCACATAAATTCCAGTTTGTGTCTTAGTGGCCAATTTGGTGGAAGTGCGTACATAAATTGATCTAACCATGAACATGTATGTATGTCATTCTTAGAATTGCGGAAGATCTTAAATTTCCAAACAGTCAAAAAGTGTTTATAGTCAAAGTTTTCGCCTCGTGGCGACAAAAACCTACCGCGTCTGTCCCTGTCCCAATGTCGATTATTATCAACTTCGCGCGCCTGGCGCTCTCTTGTTGCTTCTCGTAAATGAAATAAATTACTTTCTTCAAACCCCTCTGCTATCTGTGATTCTAAATTTCTTCTACTGTCTTTTCCTACAATTTCGCCTTCGATTTGTTTGACTTGCTTTCGTAATGCCTCAACTTCCCTTTCAACACGTTCATTAAATTTTCCCTGATTTTCAACATGTTTATTTATGTTCTGACACTCTTCGGTTTCGGCAAATGGCAATGGTGCTGTATCATCTGAATCTCTGTCCCCATTTAAACTAAGACTTGTCAATTTATCTGAAATCTCCTCAACTCTTTTCGATAAATCACCAATTTGTTCATTCTGTTTATTTACGTCTTCCGTAAGTGTCGCGACTCGGGTTTCAGTATTAACACATTTGGTAGTTAACTGTTCATATTGTTGTGTTAGGTTATTCAATCTGTCATTTGGTACGGATTCCTCGATTCTCTCAAATATTTCCTCCTTATCGTGTGCACGTTGTAAATTTAACTCTGAAAATTTCTGTACTATCACGCGATCTCTTTCCTCCTGTTCTCTATCCTGTTCCCTTTGTCTAATCTCTACTGCAACTAATCTATTATTATGAGAATTCAAAATCGGTTGTACTTCTTCTCTAATTTCTTTCTTTAATTCATCTTTCATGTTTTTGAAACATGTCCCTATTCGTGAATCTAACCGTGTTTCCACTGTTCCCATCTCAGTTCGAATTGTTCCTTTTTGTGAGTCTAACCGTGTTGCCAAAGTTCCCATCTCTGTTTTAATTGTTCCTATTTGTGAGTCTAACCGTGATCCCAAATTTAATATTGCACTCATCAACTGCTCCGTATGAACTAGTTCAAAATTCCTTTCGCCCCTGACATTTCCCACAAAACCAGCTTCCTTCGTCATAGCTGTAAGGCTATATGTGTTCGATACCATTACAGAATCTTCTGTCGTTAATCTCGTATTCTGTGAATTTTCTGATTGAGAAAAACGTTGAAATGGTTCCGGACTATTTTCCCGAGTTATTAAATTGTTTTCCACTTCATTATTCATCACACTGTTCTCCTGTGTTGGCGAGTTCGCCATGTTAACAATTTCGTCATTCTCACTATTCATCATTCTTGCCTTTTTCATTGATCGCGTAATCATTTACAAAATATACAAAACTCGTCACTATATGAAAATTACACACAATGACACTTTATCATCAACAATATCATTCACACGAAATGCTTCCCCCAAACACGATTAACGAACAATAGAAGAATGGCAATTACCAAATCTACACATGCAATATAGACTACAATTACTAAACTACAAATTACTACAACAATACTACTGTCTACTACTTTTACAATCAGAAGAATTCTAAGGGACGATCCGAAGCAGCGGTCGCCACGTGCATGGGGGCTTAATTATTAAATTTGAAAATCATTTTTATTTTTGGTAGCTGTATGTCCGATTACGCTGTGTCTCGTAAACGGTTGGCCCTGTCTAGTTTTAGTACGGAATCTGATTGCATAGAACAACAACAAAGAATGAAAGAAAATTTCCGTTAACACAATTAATTAATTAAGTCCCCAGCAACTATAAAACCTACGAAACCAAAACACAAGTGTAATTGTTCTGTGTGTGGGGGTGTGATTCAACGTACACATCTGGCACGGTTCTTCTTCAACAAGACAAGAAATTTTAAATACCATTTATACTGAAGTAATTTAAAAAAATAGAAATACTATAATTGTGCAAGAAAACCAGAATTACACTCTAATACAAGAACACAAGCCAGATGCTTTGTTGACTGAACCTGTAATGACGCATTATTCAGGACATTGAAATAATGAGAAAAAAAGAAAAGGAGTTTGTTACCTCATTTATATTGATGAAAATCACTCTAATCCTTACAATATCTCCACACCGACTCGCTACTACCACATCTCAACAAGAACTCCCTACTGCCACATCTCGACAAGCACTCTTCACTACGACATCTCAGCAAGCACTGCACTCCGCTACTTCTCAACAAACACTGCCTACTACGAGTTCTCAACAAGCACTGCCCTCCGCTACTTCTCAATAATCACTGCCAGTGGAGGCGGCGAAACAAAACTCTCTGGCGCTGTGGCTCAGTGTAGCCACCTTCCAATATATATATATATATATATATATATATATATATATATATATATATATATATATATATATATATATAACAAAAGCGGTCCGCTCACACTTCCCTGGGGCACTCCTAACGATACCCTTGTCTCTGTTGAACATTCATCTAGGTCAACATAATAGTTTATATTACTTAAGCTGAAAGTCGTGCATTTCATTCTCATTCACTATGCACGCCTTTCATATTTTATTTTTTCCAATTTTTTCATCATTTTACAATTGCCGTGGGATGCCTATATTGCTTGACAATTTTCTATAGCAATATTACGCTGTTCAGTGATAGTGGACGGGCGCAGGATGTTTTTCGTTATTTGTGAACCTAATTTAGCAGCACCTCTGTGGTAGCCATCGTCGCTTCCCTTTTCCCTCGGTTATCGTTGCTGTAGGAAACACGTCGGAAGAGTTAAAATACTGGGTATTGGCTACAGTTGTCCCCCCTTCCTAGTCTCACAAGTTGTAGAACCAACCCTGAAGCTTAATTTCTCACTCTGCCATTTAACACTGCAAAGTACCCTCCCTGACAAAAACTGTGACTTTTGACGAATCACGAACCATTTACCGGTGTCCGGACGGCTAGTCACAACGACATCGTGTTCCCCTGCAACCCCTTGCCATCTGATTGGGCGATTTTGAGGTGCGCTATTTCTCCCGTCCCCACGCTCCCAGTTACCCTCCAAGCTACCTCGGTCAGTTCAGCTCTGTCCCTGCTCACTGGTGGTGGAGGGGTGAGGTCGCAATGGCGATGTCGGTAGGCATGTGTGTACTCAGTGAATGCCAATTTAGTTAGTTATAATGTACTTAGAGCGCTAAGAATTCGTTAGTGAGAGAGCGCTATTTCCTTTCCGTTTCTCATAAATTTTGTTTCTTAAATTCTATGAGTCTTGAGTAGTGTTTGATTTGGCGTCCGACGTTTGTCCGTTACGAGAACGAGGTCAGCTAAGGGTTATATCAGGGTGCCGCGTGGTGTAGCCGCGCGGTTTGAGGCGGCTCGCTACGGTTCGTGCGGCTCCCCCCGTCGGAGGTTCGAAGCCACCCTCGAGCATGGGTGTGTTTGTTGTCCTTAGTGTAAGTTAGTTTAAGTCAGATTAAGTAGTGTGTAAGCCTAGGGACCGGTGACCTCAGCCGTTTGGTCCCATAGGAACTTACCACAAATTTTCAGTTTTTCGTATCAGGTAAAGATTCATGTTATCAAAGTTGGACTATCGCCTTCAGCATCTCGTCCTTAGTTTTTTCTGGTGAGACAAGTGTGGAGTTAAGTTTCTAGACTATAAATTGGCGAAATGTATCCATGGTCCTTTGTGCTACAACAGACGACCACGGGGCGTGCTGATAATTCCATAGTGACTTCTTAGCCTTGCAGTGATTATACTTTCTTTGCTTAAACGAGAGTTGCAATGGTGGATATTCAAATGTGTCACTTGATTTTCGGTGTGAGGCCACTTCCTTGTATTCACATTTATCCCTTAACTCTGTTTAGTCAACGGTAGCGGCGAGAGCATGATGTTATTTCCATTCTATATTAAAAATGGTAACGTAACTACTTAGTCACAACGATCAGACCCCTAATTCCTCTTCCCGCCACTCCTTTTGTTCTGCGCCGTTATAGAGAGGACACGCTAAAAGTTATCTTCTGTAGTATCTGAATGAGCTGAAATAACGATCTTATCGTTTTTCTATTTATGCAAGACCTTTTTCTATTTGTGCAAGACCTCGTTTACGGCCTTTTTGTAATAATGATGTCGTACTAATGTCTATTTACACTGATCAGTTCAATGAAACTCCCCTCGCAGGTAAGATCAGTTTTCAAGCCCCATTAACCCTTATGATCAGCAAATCAGCTAATCATTAAATGAGTTGCTTAGTCGGTCTCCATAAGGTCGTGAAGATTTTGCTCTTCTGTTGGGGCCGAGTTTGTCCTCGAGACTCGTTGCGACCATTGCCCTTACGGAAAAACTTGTAATTAAATCACATTCTTCCCTCCCGTTTAAAGGAAAAGACATAGCTCAGTGCGAGAGATGAACAAAATTTCACTTGATGTGGTGAACGTTGCTTATCTTATCCTGAATAGGTGATAGAGAGTTTAGATTAAGTAACTATCACCTATCCACCAAATTAATTTGTTGAGGAATCTTTCCACAATTCTCAAAGAAAAGTACTTAAACAAACAAGGCTCCGCTTCTTCGAGTCACTCACATAGTATGGACTTATTCCATATGCTTCTCAGTCTCAAGAAAGTTTACTATACCCGAACTGACTTAGGTATGTAATTTTGCGGGCCCGTTCTTTTACCCTTCTTTTACTCTGAGAGCCAAAGAGTCTGGTACACATCCCTAATAC
Organism: Schistocerca piceifrons; assembly: GCF_021461385.2. Lineage (NCBI taxonomy): Eukaryota > Metazoa > Arthropoda > Insecta > Orthoptera > Acrididae > Schistocerca > Schistocerca piceifrons. Next base: position 554,601,493 of record NC_060143.1, read on the forward strand.
AGTGTGTGAACTCCTGCGACCACGCAGGAGTGACGCAACACGACATGGCATGAAATCCACTAATGTCTGAAGTGCTGGAGGGAACTGACACCATGAATCCAGCAGGGCATCCATAAATTCTTAAGAGTACGAGAGGATGGAGGTCTCTCCTGAACAGCACATTGCAAGACATTCCAGATATACTCAATAATGTTAACGTCTGGGGAGACTGGTGGCCGGCGAAAATGTTTAAACTCAAAAGAGTGTTCCTGGAGCCATTCTGTAGCAACTATGCAGGTGTGGGGTGTCGCACTGTACTGCTGGAATTGCCCAAGTCTGTCGGAATGCACATTGAACATGAATGGATGCACATTATCAGCAGGATGCTTACGTACGTGTCACCCATCAGAGTCGTATCTAGATTTATCAGGTGTCCCATATTACTCCAACTGCACACGCCCCGCACCATGACAGAGCCTCCACCAGCTTGAACAGTCCCCCGCTGACATGCAGGGTCCATGGATTCATGAAGTTGTCTCGATACCCGTGTCTATCCGCACAATGCAATTTGAAACGAGACTCGTCCGACCAGGCAACATGATTCCAGTCATCAACAGTCCAATGTCGGTGTTGACGGACCCACGCAAGGTGTAAATCTTTGTGTCGTGCAGTCATCAAAGGTACACGAGTGGGCCCTCGGCTCCGACAGCCAATAACGATGATGTTTCGTTGACTGGTTCGCACGCTGACACTTTCTGATGGCCCAGCACTGAAATCTCGTTGACGCTGTGTCACATTGCTCGTACGCCGACTATAACACACTGTTCAGACTCACTTAGATATTATCTTGATAACCTGCGATTGTAGCAGCAGTAACCGATCTAACAACTGTGCCAGATACTTGTCTTATATAGGCTTTGCCTACCGCAGTGCTGTATTCTGCCTGTTTACACATCTTTGAACACGCATGCCTAAACGAGATTCTTTGGTGCTTCAGTCTATATTGGAATCACCTGCGTTTTCTTTCAGCCCCAGGGGAGTTTGTGCTACGCCAGAGATTCACGATAAATTCAGGCTAGGTAAGAGTACTTTTTGTAAAATCGAGTTGGGATTCCGTCAGGACCTGTTGATTTATTTGACTTCACATCTTTGAGTTGTTTCCCTACGCCAGGGATGCTGAACAAAGTGGCACAGAAGCAGGACGAGGTCGACGCTAATGACCGCTACCTGCAGGCTGCTGCACGGAACAGAGTGGTGGCAGGGGAAGTGTTGTGCCTGTGGGGTGACGCGTTCTCAGGGTTTTTGCTGTCCATCCCTAGTTTGGTAAACAACACAGACGATGACTGTGTCAGCATGACAGTGCAACCTGTCATAAAGCAGCATCTGTGAGGTAATGGTTTGTGGACCTCTAAATGGACTGGCGTTCTGAGAGTCTCGAACCTGAACCCAGTGAAACACGTTTGGGATGAGGTAGGACATCGACTTCGTTCTAGACACGACTACGTCCTCCGGTTCCTGTTCTTGAGATATAATGGTCTGTGATTCCTATATGGACATTCAAACACTTCATTGAGTATTCCAAGCAATGTTCAAGCCACCGCAAAAACATAAGGAGGACACACACCTCATATAATTGTCCTCTATTTAGCGTCCAGGTACATTTGTTCACATAGTGTATTTACTCGCTCCCACATTCGGCTGTGCCGCATACACATATAAGGCAACGAGCACGCAGCAACGAGCAATGGACACCTTCTTCTTCGTCATGTTGCCTGCAGCGGAGAGATCTTATGGTCTCCAGTGCAGTATAAATCTACCCGCACACCAACAGCAAGCCTATATCATATTAAGTAGACCTGGGCATGAAGGTGGACACATCCGCTTGGGAACACTCAGAAGAGAACGAAGATTTTATTATCACTATATGGGCGCAGTAGTATTATCTCCCCGTTGGCGATGTACAGTGTGAACTTTGGACATGTTTGGTGTATTACACTGTCTGAAGTTTTGAACGCAGTACGCCAGAGTTGAGATTTATTGTCTGGCTTGCAGTTTTTCGCATTGTTGATTATTTTTTCAACCACAACAGACCAGACATTTGTGGTACATGCTGAACATCCAGCTGGTTCGGAAATAGAAACTAATGTTTTAGTTCAATATTTACACACAAGCTGCTCAGGAAAGACACAGTAAACACACTGAGACCGAAGATACTATGCACCACGATGAAATTATCCATATGGAACGGAAATCGGTAGATGTGAAGTACATGCACAGACAAATAAATGATTACCATTTCAGAAAGGCTGGAATCTTCTTCGAGAGAAAGAGCTTTACAAATTGAGCAATTCAGTGATGCGTTCCTCATCTTCTAGCTCTCATGCAAGCAGTTATTCGGCTTGGCATTGATTTAAAGAGTAGTTATATGTCCTCGAGGTAGAAACTGTGCTTAATTCCGTCCAGGGGGCCCATTACATCGTCAAAATCCGAAGATGCTTGGGGAGGCCTGTCCACAATACTCCAAACGTTCTTTATTGGGAAGAGACCCGGTGACTTTGCTGACCAAATTAGGGTTTGAAAAGCACGAAGACAAGCATTAGAAACTTTCGTCGTGTGTGGGGAGGGCATTATCTTGTTGAAATGTATGCCTAGGACTACAAAATTTCATGACATCCTCTGTGTTGCAAGTATACCGCAGACAACAAGCAAAGTGGTCCTACCACGAAAGGAAGTTGCACTCCAGACCGTCACTCCAGGCTGTCGGACCATGTAGTGGGCGACAGTCAGGTTAGTACCCCACTGCCGTCTGAGGCGTCTCATTGGCTGGAGTAGAATTGAGCCCCAATGGCAAGCGAAGACGTGTCTGGAGATCCCATGAACAGCAGTCGGGTACCAACATGGCTGTCATCCGGCAGAACTACCACCGTAGTACCAATACAGGACTTCGGAGCTGAGGAGACTAAGTCAACAACGGTCTCTACCCAATAGGCCCTACATTTCAGACAGACCGACATCAATCGTGGCTAGGCGGATTACCTAATAGAAAGTCTAGCACTACCTTAAATATAATTAAACAGAGCACTTAAATGCCAGGGGGACTGAACTCCTTAACACAAGAATATATACACAATATCAACGACTCAAGTTAAATATGCCTACGTACTAAAACACAGCAGATATTGGATAACATTAACATCGTCTCGCATTTAAGACATCCATAAAATTAATAGTCTACAGTTCACTCTATCTCTCCGCCAGACAGTACAAGGTTATTTAACGATTTATAACATGCTTATCCAAACAGTTGCCTACGCTGGCCATGGGAAAACCACGGCTTGCAGAAGGTCCACAGCCAAAAATTTTTCCTTTTTTTTGTTCTTTACGACGCGCGCCTTAAGTAAATCTTCATGGCGTTCAAATGCACGATGATGGAAGGGGGCAGTAACATACACGCAAGGCAATTTCCGATCACAGAACAGAGAAACGTTGCCACATAGTTGTTAATAACTCCCACAACACCGGGAGATTGGCCCCGCCAGACAACGACCGTTGCACTAACTAGGTGAAAAATCTGACTTTCAGTGACGACGCCACCTTCTGGACGTTATTGGCAGCCGCAGACGAACTTCATAGCTTCGCCAGCACATGAACGGAAACCAAACGTTGTCCACAAATTTACGGCCTCTTGTGTCCTCACGCCCCGGATTTTTGGGCCCATCCCGACTTAGCATAGAGGGACCGAGCGTCCCGCTACAGAACGGTCGTCCAGGGCCAAACTCGTCTCAACTGCCTCCTCCGCCCTCGGCACGGCACACAGCGCCTCCTCCCGGCGGGGGCGCTAGCAGCGCGCTCGGGAAGGCTCCGCAACGTCCTCTAGGAAAGCGCGGAAACTCCAAACAGGAGTAAACCAAGGGAAAAACAGGAACCGTGGCAAACAACACGGTTCACATATATACAGCTTAGTTGAAAAAATAAATGATTATATTTGTAGGCGATTTGCAAAATTTTGAACGTAGAGCTGCAATCTCAGGCAGCAACAACTCGAACTTTGCTTGGATGACAGAAGCTTCAAGTCTACGCCACATTTCATCAGTCGTTGTGGCTGGAAGGAGCTGGTAAGCCATTCTAAGGGTAACCACAGAGCAGATGTTTTCTGCAGATGAGACATCTGGAGCACGTGCTGGCCAGGGAAAAAAGTCGAAAATCGTCCGCGTCCAAGCGAGTCACGACAGAGGGGGCAACATGTGGTCTTGCGATATCTTGTTGGAAGATGTTATGGACTCCTTGGAGATAGAGCTCACTCACGTTTCTTAATATGTCTGAATTAAGAGCTGTACGCTCCAACGATGGTATTGTACTACACACAATGACACCCCATACCATCACACCTTGTGCTGAGCCCTTATGACGATGATGAAACCACTGCTGGCGAGTCTTTCGCTGTTGCTGAATCAAGGGAATCTGCAACAATGATCGCTGTGCTCCAGGCATCATCTTCCTATCCGTGTGGGTACTTGTCTTGGTGCAAACAGGCCCATTTCCTAACTCAAGGTGTGTGACATTGAGATATGATCCTGTAAGACCGACAGGGTGTACAGGTACAAGTGCAGATATTTCTGTTATTGACTGAGGACGGTGTACCAAACAACATTATACCAGTATTTACGTCATTTTCAGACTAACAATAGAGTTACTGGGAGAAGCGCGATTTCAGATTGGTTAGTATTCCGAGCAGACGTGGAGAGAACATACCATTAATGCTGATTTCCCCCGGTCACCAGGTCAGGTGTGCAGTGTGGGCACGTGGACGCAAAATGGTCAGTCTATACTGATAGGTGAGAATCCACTTAGTGGTGCAGTTACGACTGTGCACAAAATGTCAGGTCACAGCATTCGTGACGTACTTGTGTGAAGACTGTTCGCCATAGGAAAAAAAGAAAGAAAAAAATTAAAAAAGAAAGTAACCCACTGATGTATGTTAAGGTACGAAGTAAAAAAATATATGTTCTTATGTCCGTCACACACTATACGTCTTCTCTTTAGTGCTATGGTCCTGCAGAGTGTTGAGTATGGTCGTCATCAATCCATAGGTTCCATATTCGTATGAGAGTCGATGTGTTTCGACCAATGCGAGGAGCAATACCACAGAAACCACAAACCACAGTATCGATAAGCCACAATCTGGTTGCTGACGAAATTCTCCGTTTCTCCTTCTTACACCAGTCGCAACACGATATTCTCACAACAATCATCGTTCAAATATGATTTCTGAAGGAGAAATCGCTGAGCAATCTTACTCTGTATTGGATTTAAATCATAACCGTTTGCGCATCCAGTCTTGTGGTACATCACATGCCAACTTGAGATTTGTTGCGTCATATCTTCGTGATGCAATTTTAATGGCTCTGGCTCTGAGCACTATGGGACTTAACATCTATGGTCATCAGTCCCCTAGAACTTAGAACTACTTAAACCTAACTAACCTAAGGACATCACACAACACCCAGCCATCACGAGGCAGAGAAAATCCCTGACCCCGCCGGGAATCGAACCCGGGAACCCGGGCGTGGGAAGCGAGAACGCTACCGCACGACCACGAGATGCGGGCTGCAATTTTAATGACTTGATGTGTTCAGAGGACTGGCATTTTCATTTTGTATCATGTCAGTGTAGTTTTTCGAAGTGAGACCGCGAAACTTTCCCCGTTTACTGGTAGTCGAAGAATCATCTATATCGTAGAATCATTATTTATTATACCATAATGAACTTCATAAACGAAATCTGCATCTACACCTATACTCGGTAGTCCAACGTGCGGAGATTGCTGAAGATTGCTTTGTGTACCACTGGCACTGTCTCCTTTTCCTGTTACAGTCGTGAAAAGACAACTGGATGAATGATGGCTGCTAAAAAAATGGTTCAAATGGCTCTGAGCACTATGCGACTTAACTTCTAAGGTCATCAGTCGCCTAATTAAACCTAACTAACCTAAGGAAATCACATACATCCATGCCCGAGGCAGGATTCGAACCTGTGACCGTAGCGGTCGCGCGGTTCCAGACTGTAGCACCTAGAACCGCTCGGCCACTCCGGCCGGCTTGATGGCTGCTCAGCCTCATATAATGTCACCTTCGTGGTCCTTACGTGAGATGTGCATAGGAGAAAGCAATAAATTGCTGAACTCTTCTAGGAACGTACGATCTCGGAACTCTAGTAGGGGACCACATTGTGAAGCCGAACGCCGCTATTGAAGTTTCACCCGCTGGAGTTGGCTGAGCATCTTTCGCGCTTACAAAATAGAGCTGTAACGAAACGGTCTATGCCCCATTCGATCTTTCTGTTTCCCCCATCAGTCCTACTTCTCCTCTTTATCCTTGCTTTATCCCATGTTATTCTGAATTTTCGATGTCCTTCCTCCTGGGACGAAATTTGTGTAGTCCATCTGCCTGCGCCTTTTGTTATCACAATTATGCGTGACTGTGACGACTTTTTCGAACAGTTTGGGAATCGTCTAGCTTAGGTGAAATGTGGGAACCAGCCCATAATTCATCTACTCAAATGTGAGAAACAGCCTAAAAACAACATCCCGACTGGCTGGCACACCGGTTCTCGTTGAAGATCCGCCGCGCCGGGCTCATTCTGTCTGCGGCAGGCGCGCCTTTTCGAACCCCAGAAGGGGCGTGCGAACTCGCTCTGTTATCCGCGCAGGTCGTGCGTATCTCAGAGTAGCGAACAGTATTCAAGTCCTGATTGAACAAGGGTTTGTAAGCTACCTCCTTTGTGAATGAGATACGTATTATGTGGTTTCTTATAAGGAATCTCAGTATTTCATTTGCCACATTTGCAGTTTGTTTTATGTGGTCGTTCCGCTTTACATCGCTCCGAACGCATACTTTAGATATTTTATAAATGTGATTGCTTCCCGTAACTAGAAATGGACGAACATTTCTCAAAAGCCTAGTAGGAAAAGCAGGACAGAGACAAATAAGCACAAAAAACGTCAATGCGAAATAATTGATACTTTGATTCATAGACAATAGACGAAAATTAAAAATACTTAGGGGTGAAAATTAGGAACACAGTAAGACAAGTAACTTAGAAATTAGATCAATAGGGAGTTCTGAAGTGTTGGCAGAACAGCCAACACCGTGTTGCTAGAGGAGGCCGAAATGCACGCTTTTAAGCTCACGCAGACTGGCGTGAGGTCTGGAACAATTAAAGGAGTTTATAGTAGTTGATGTAATACTTAACTTTAATCCATAATTGGTGTACACCGCTCTTGACGGTACATTAATAAGAATCTCAATATAAACTGGTACTGGCGCCTTGCTAGGTCGTAGCAAACGACGTAGCTGAAGGCTAAGCTAACTATCGTCTCGGCAAATGAGAGCGTATTTGTCAGTGTAGCATCGCTAGCAAAGTCGGCTGTACAACTGGGGCGAGTGCTAGGAAGTCTCTCTAGACCTGCCGTGTGGCGGCGCTCGGTCTGCAGTCACTGACAGTGGCGACACGCGGGTCCGACGTATACTACCGGACCGCGGCCGATTTAAAAGCTACCACCTAGCAAGTGTGGTGTCTGGCGGTGACACCACATTTCTCCCCCGCAAATCGGCGTACGGTTGTGTTATAAGGCTTCCGCCCGCCGTGGGGAGGACCCCATGTTGACGTATGCGACGAGGTGGGGAGCCTAACAACAGGCGAGGCTGTGCCACCCGCACCCTCCCATTCGGTCCGAGGGGAGCTAGGAAATGCCTGAAAACCTAGTCCAGGGTGCACGCCAACATGCGGTGTATGCGCCCGCAGAGAGACAGGAGGGGCCGAAGGGTCGACCTCCATCAGAACGTGGCACCCGACGGGCGAAGACGACATCTGGTCCGGAGCGGGCAAGAGGTCCATGTCGGAGGACAGCTGATCGCGGGAAGCGATCCGCGGCGCGCGACCCAGGGAGGCGCTTGGCGGCTGCAGCGAAGCGTCCACTGCGGGGGTCGCCGGCGGGAGAACAGGCGGCGGCGGCGGCGGCGCGTCGCCATGGGGCAAAATGGAAGGCAGCGTCGGTAACACCTGGGGATGAGTCGAGCCAGTAGATGGGTCCCCAGGGCGCTGACCGGACGGCACCGTCGCTGAAAGCACACGGGGAGCGGCAGAACCCGTGCGACGACAGAGGCGCAGCTGATTGAGATGCCGACGCACCTCACCACTGGCCCCCAAAACCCGATACATAGCGCGGCCGAGGCAGCGAAGAATGCGCCCTGCGAGCCAACGCCGTGAACCTCGATTGTTGCGATAGTATATAACGTCGCCTGGGGCAAAAGCAGGTGTCTGCCACTGCACAGGAACCTGATGCGGCGGATGCAGCAAAGACATCAAGGTTCGATGAGGACGACCGTGGAGCAACTCAGCCGGCGAGCGACAATCTCGGGGCTGAGAGCGATACGAAGACAAAAAGAGCAATAACGCGTCCTCCCGAGAATGCGACTCTTTCAACTGCAACATCTGTGACTTGAAAGTCCGGACCAATCGTTCAGCGGCACCGTTTGACTGAGGCGAAAACGGCGCGGATGTCAGATGGTGAATACCATTGGCCTTGCAGAATGACTGAAATTCTGCGGACATGAATTGTGGGCCATTGTCGGAAACAATAGTCTATGGAAGACCTTCAATATAAAAGATAGCGGATAACGCTTGGATGGTGGCAGATGACGTCGTGGAAGACATCCAGACAACAAAAGGAAAATTACTGAATGAATCTACCACAACCAACCATCGAGCATTCCAGAATGGACCAGCAAAATCGATGTGTAAGCGTTGCTAAGGGGAAGTGGCTTTCGGCCATACAAAGAATTTCCGCGGTGGTGCGGATTGTTGTTCGGCACACGCCATGCAAGAAGAGCACATATTCGCAATCGCAGCATCGATTCCGAACCAAGTACAGTGCTGACGAGCAAGTTGTTTCGTTCGCACTATACCCCAATGTCCTTGGTGGAGAAGTCGTAAGACAGAGGACTGTAACGAACGTGGGACCACGACCCTGGACTGATCATTATCAGAACGCAACAGCAAAACACCACGTCGTACAAAAAGTCTCTCCTTGTGTGCAAAAAATCGGCGAACCAACGGATCCTCGATCCGTGACTTTGGCAAGGGCCATTGCATAGCAACAAAACGCAGAACGGTAGCAAGGACAGGGTCTGCAGCTGTGGCTGTAGCTACACGACGAAAATCAATCGGAAACGATTCGACCACGTCATCGGTTTCCGAATCAATGAACAGGCAAGCAAGTTCGGAGGAATCGAATGCTCTATCCTCAGCAACAGGCAAACGGGACAACACATCGGCGTTTCCGTATCGTAGCGGTACTGCGAGAGGAAAATAGACCAGCGAATGAATTTCTGCGCTGTACGTGGAGGTACAGGCTTGTTCGGATGAAAAAGCGATGTCAAAGGTTTGTGGTCTGTGATGATGGTAAAGTGACGACCATACAAGAAATCATGAAACTTTGTAATACCAAACACGAGAGCCAAAGCTTCTTTCTCGATCTGGGAATAATTTCTTTGCGCAGACGAGAGCAATTTGGACGCAAAGGCAATAGGGCGATCATGCGATCCATCTTTGTGCGCAAGCACAGCACCGATCCCGAAATCCCATGCATCTACCATCAACAAAAGGGGTTTCTGGGGATCGAATGGCGTAATTCAAGTATTTGAAAGCAACGCCGATTTCAACTGGCGAAAGGCGCGTTCGCATTCCGTCGTCCAGACGAACGGAACACCTTTACAGCGTAAGCGATGAAGCGGAGCTGAAATGGAAGAGGCATGTGGCACATATCTGTGGTAATAATTAATTTTTCCCAGCACACTCTGTAGCTGCTTCAAATTCTGCGGCGATGGCAAGTCTTGTATGGCACGGAGGTGCTCTGGACTCGGATGTATGCCTTGGGCATTGAGTACATGGCCCAGGTAGGGTAAGTCCCGAGCAAAAAAACACACATTTGTCCTTCCGCAAGCAAAGACCATTTTGTCGCAAGACCTGAAATAATGTTCTGAGATTGGCTAAATGTTCTTCTTCCGTCTTTCCGCCGACCGAAGTGGCCGTGCGGTTAGGGGGGCTGCAGCCTGGAACCGCAAGACCGCTACGGTCGCAGGTTCGAATCCTGCCTCGGGCATGGATGTTTGTGATGTCCTTAGGTTAGTTAGGTTTAACTAGTTCTAAGTTATAGGGAACTAATGACCTCAGCAGTTGAGTCCCATAGTGCTCAGAGCCATTTGAACCATTTTTTTCCGTCTTTCCGGAGATCACAATATCGTCCAGATAGTTTGCTGCAGTAGGGACCGAGGCACAAACAGTTTGTAGATATTGCTGAAACAATGCAGGGGCGGATGCACACCCGAATGGCAGTCTTTCGAATCGATACAAACCAAGATGCGTATTAACCACCAAAACTCGCTGGGATTCTTCGTCCACCGGTATTTGCAAGTACGCATCTGCTAGGTCCTACTTCGAAAAATATTTACCCGGGCACAGTTTGTCAAAAAGATCTTCCGGGCGGGGTAAAGGAAAAGTTGCAGTCACTAGTTGGGGATTCACTGTTGCCTTGAAGTCCACGCAAAGTCTCAATTTTCCGGAAGGTTTTGGCAAAATTACTAAGGGTGATGCCCAGAGAGAAGCCTGCACACGTTCAATCACAGCTTGTGATTCCAAATCGTGTAATGTTCTTGCGACCTCATCACGCAATGCGTGGGGAACATTGCGCGCTCGTTCTGAAAAATTTCGGTTGCGCTTTGACTTTCAGTTCCAAATGTGCTTTATAGTTTTTAGCGCAACCTAGGCCTGGTGCAAAAATGTCTGCAAATTCTTCAAAAATGTCTGCAAATTCTTCACATAGACGACAACACTGGCTGAAGGCACAGTCTGGTTCACTGATAGGACCTGATTTACTATAGACAAGTTAAACAACTGAAATAAATCTAAACCAAACAAGTTCACTGCAGCAGAAGAACGAAGGACGTAAACAGACACAAGTTTTGTTTGTCCTTCGTATGTTGCAAGAAGGCTGCACTGTCCTAACACAGGGATATTCTGACCGGAATAGCTAGTTAACTTAACATTTGCGGCACGCAACGGAGGTGTGCCCAGCTGTTGGTACGTGTCTTTATTGATCAATGAAACAGCAGCTCCGGTATCAAGCTGGAATGGTATCACGTGGCCATGAATGTCCAAATCTACAAAAAGTTTATTGTCCTGCTGACGACAAGAGCGACTGTCTCGCGCAACGTGAACCGACACTGGTACAGAAGCACTCGCGACTTGACGCGCAGCTGTCGCCAAGCCCTCCGCTACGTGTGCCGCGCCAGCAAGCAAATGCAGTGCTAAAATCATGTCCGCGGTGTGCAACTAGACATGCGAGTGAGAATTGCCTGTCTCGCCAAGCTATTTGCTTTTCCTGTAATAAAAAAGGACATGTTCAGAGTGTTTGCCAGAAAAAGCTCAGAACGGACACTCACAACCATTCCAGGCCCTTTGTTTCGCGCCGGAATCGGCATCGAACCAAGAATACTCAGGCTCGTGAACCTTCGCCCATGGAAGTTCATGTAGTTAATTCCACTCTGCCCAGTGCCACTCTCTCTCACGGTGACTGTGTTCGTCCCAAAAATAGTGTGCGTCGACGTCGCCGGAAATCCCATCCTCGTCGCCATGTGAAGTGTTGGCAGAAGAGCCAACACCGTGTTGCTAGAGGAGGCCGAAATGCACGCTTTTAAGCTCACGCAGACTGGCGTGAGGTCTGGAACAATTAAAGGAGTTTATAGTAGCAAATAAAGTACGTAGTTGTTGTAATGCTTAACTTTAATCCATATTTGGTGTACACCGCTCTTGACGGTACATTAATAAGAATCTCAATATAAACTGGTAATGGCGCCTTGCTAGGTCGTAGCAAATGACGTAGCTGAAGGCTATGCTAACTATCGTCTCGGCAAATGAGAGCGTATTTGTCAGTGTAGCATCGCTAGCAAAGTCGGCTGTACAACTGGGGCGAGTGCTAGGAAGTCTCTCTAGACCTGCCGTGTGGCGGCGCTCGGTCTGCAATCACTGACAGTGGCGACACGCGGGTCCGACGTATACTACCGGACCGCGGCCGATTTAAAGGCTACCACCTAGCAAGTGTGGTGTCTGGCGGTGACACCACAAGTTCAATGAAGCAAAATCGATTTGTTCCAGGAAAAAGGTGAAGAGAAGGAAAAAGAAATTTTCTGGAGGGACAGTTGTAGCACGTAGAAAAGTAAAATTATGGGGCGGAGAACAAGGATATGTAGTATGAACATTAAGACTGTACTAGGAATTCCAGCCTTAAACACTGAGGAGACAACACGCAGATGAAGAGTGTACACTGACTGTCACTATGAATGGTAGGATCTGTCTGCTAACGCGACTGAGCGTAATGGGTGTTGATTTGGGGATCGTAGGGGATACAGCACCAGATGCGATATTCGAGAAGGGCTCGCGATGAGACAAGGCAGAAGAAGCAAATGGTATTCGTTTGAAAGTAGTAGCAACACTGAAGCAAGATGCTGCTAATCTTTTATACAGTATAGCGTGTACGATCAATATAACTTCGGAAGAATTGTCAACTACACATTTCTGAGTGGATAAATGCGAGAGTTATAGTAACGTCAGCATGGTAATGACGCTTGTAAGTTGCGAACCAGAACTATGTGCAGCAGAATCAGCAAGAAAATGAAGGATGTGGATGAAGGGAAGCAGACAGATTCCATATCTCTAGATTTCCGGAAAGATTTTGGCACAGTGCAAGCAGTTAACAAAGGTACGAATATATGGGATAAGTTCACATATATGTGAGTGGCTCGAACACTTCTTAAGTAATAGAACACAATATGTTGTCCTCGATGACGAGTGTTCGAGACAAGGGTACCAATCTGCGGCTGCTGGCTGATGACGGTGTGGTGTACGATAAGGTGTCGAAGTTGAATGGCTCTAGCAAGACACAAGACGACTTACAAAAATTTTCATCTGGTGTGATCGATGGCAGCTAGCCCTAAGTATGGAAAAATATAAGTTAATGCCGATGAGTAGGAAGAACTAACCTCTAATCTTCCGATGCACTTGTTCAAATATCTGGGCATAACTCTGCAAAGCGATATGAGATGGAACGAACTGTGGTAGGGAATGCGAATGGTCGACTCTGGTTTATTGGAAGAGTTTTAGGAAAGAGTGGTTTACCTGTAAACGAGACCGCATATAGGACGCTGGTGCGATTTATTCTTGAGTACTGCTGTGTGTTTGGGATCCGTACCAGGTCGGATTGAAGGAAGACATCGAAGCAATTCAGAGGCGTGCTGCTAGATTTGTTACCGATAGGTTCGACCACACGTACGTGTTGAGGAGATGCTTCGGAAGCTAGAGTAGGAATCCCTGGGGGGAAGGCGACGTGCTTTTCGAGAAACAATTCTGAGAAAATTTAGACCATTTGAAGCTGCCTGCTGAACAATTCAACTACCTCCAAGATACACTGCTCTGGGTGCCATGAAGATACGAGAAATTAAGGCTCATACGGAGGCATACAGACAGTCGCTTTTTCCGTCGCTCTATTTGCGAGTGGAACAGGAAAGGAAATGACAAGTAGTGGTACAGGGTAACCTCCGCCAGGCACCGTAGCGTGGCTTGTGGAGTATAGATGTAGATGTAGATGTAGATGTTAGGTCATGACCAGTTTAGCTTTAGGAGAGGAAGTTTGTAGTTGAAAATGACGAAGGAGCAAAGCAGTAAAACAAAATGGTAACATCTTGTTTGGATTTATTGGTGTAGGATAAGTACTCGACAATGCATAGTGATGCAAGATGATACAGACCTCATGAAATAGAAATACGCAGCAGCGAATGATGGGTGCCACTCCTCTACTGCCATGAGTGTCAATGTCTTATCGACTGGAGTTGGTCTTGGGCACCCCGTGATTTTGCGGCACGTTCATGAAGAGCCACGTCGACTTGACTATCACGTGCAGAGTTCCTCCAGACTCTCTCAGCGTACTCTGCGGCAGAGCGAGAGTGGATGAGTGGGCGTCGCTCGGCTGTGCTCCCCACGTGATGATATTTTAGTCCGTAGACGAGTTTGTTCTTGGTTCCCACCTTCTGTCTGGTTCCTATACAGTGTCGCTTGTTAGTTAATCGCGGTCTATTTTTAATCCTAGGTACTGGGGGTGAATACAGTTAGTAAAATTGCATTCTTTCCAAGTGATGTTCGGTTTTCTTCTTGCCTCCTTTGTTGCGTAGGTGGAATGCACACACTTGAGTTTTATCGAGATTGGGTTTCATGTGGTTGTAGTTACTATTGGCAGGGTGTTCTTCCGGAGTTAATGTTATTTTGGTTTCTACATTACTGGCCATTAAAATTGCTACACCACGAAGATGATGTGCTACAGGCGCGAAATTTATCCGACAGGAAGAAGATGCTGTGATATGCAAATGATTAGCTTTTCAGATCATTCACACAAGATTGGCGCCGGTGGCGACACCTACAACGTGCTGACATGAGGACAGATGCCAATCGATTTCTCAGACACAAATAGCAGTTGACCGGCGTTGCCTGGTGAAACGTTGTTGTGATGCCTCGTGTAAGGAGGAGAAATGCGTACCATCACGTTTCCGACTTTGATAAAGGTCGGATTGTAGCCTATCGCGATTGCGATTTATCGTATCGCGACATTGCTGTTCGCGTTGGTAAGGATCCACTGACTGTTAGCAGAATATGGAATCGGGGGGTTCAGGAGGGTAATACGGAACGCTGTGCTGGATCCCAACGACCTCGTATCACTAACAGTCGAGATGACAGGCATCTTATCCGCATGGCTGTAACGCACCGTGCAGCCACCTCTCGATCCCTGAGTCAACAGATGAGAACGTTTGCAAGACAACAACCATCTGCACGAACAGTTCGACGAGGTTTGCTGCAGCATGGACTATTAGCTCGGAGACCATGGCTGCGGTTACCCTCGACGCTACATCACAGACAGAACCGCCTGCGATGATGTACTCAACGACGAACCTGGGTGCACGAATGGCAAAACGCCATTTTTTCAGATGCGATGATGTACTCAACGACGAACCTGGGTGCACGAATGGCAAAACGTCATTTTTTCAGATGAATCCAGGTTCTGTTTACAGCATCATGATGGTCGCATCCGTGTCTGACGACATCGCGGTGAACGCACATTCGAAGCGTGTATTCGTCATCGCCATACTGGCATATCACCCGGCGTGATGGTACGGGGCGCCATTGGTTACAAATCTCGGTCACCTCTTGTTCGCACTGACAGCACTTTGAACAGTGGACGTTACATTTCAGATGTGTTACGACCCGTGGCTCTACCCTTCATTCGATCCTTGCGAAACCCTACATTTCAGCAGGATAATGCACGACCGCATATTTTAGGTCATGTACGGGCTCTTCTTGATACAGAAAATGTTCGACTGCTGCCCTGGCCAGCACATTCTCCAGATCTCTCACTTACTGAAAACATCTGGTCAATGTTGGCCGAGCAACTGTCTTGTCACAATACACTAATCAGTACTCTAGATGAACTGTGGTATCGTGTTGAAGCTGCATGGGCAGCTGTACCTGTACATGTCATCCAAGCTCTGTTTGACTCAATGCCCAGGTGTATCAAGGCCGTTACTACGGTCAGAGGTGGTTGTTCTGGGTACCGATTTCTCAGGATCTATGCACCGAAATTGCATGAAAATGTAATCACATGTCAGTTCTAGTATAAAATATTTGTCCAATGAATACCCGTTTATCATCTGCATTTCCTCTTGGTGTAGCAATTTTAATGGCCAGTAGTGTACTTGTTGAAACGTGAAAATCAAATATATACATGAAATTTCTAGACGCGGTTTTATTTGTGTCACTATGTCGTTCGGATCATAGTTGTTGGCCGTCAATCTTCATTCCTCGTTTAACCTCATTCTCATCGTCATTGTAAGTCCCTGTAGGACATCGATGCGGGGTAGTCTACTTTAGAGGAAAGTGCTTGTCTGTAGCTGCATCTTGTTTAGCCACACGTCGTATGATCCAGCTTAATGGGACCCTGTTTAGATGATTTTGCAACTACTGGACCATCGCAAAATTTCGTAAACGACTGTGTTGTTCTGTCTCTATACAAAATGGTTTTTCGGGCTCATGATTGATGCTTGGAAGTTGGTTAAGACAAAAATTTTGCTGTCAGAGAAGTTTAATGCGTGCTCGAGAGTTTCTAAAATACTTACAAGTTCCGGAGTAAACATTTCTACCGGTAATGTGCAGCATCTTGTGCTCTTCTGTCTGTGAAAGCACATCCGGTGCCGTTTGCTTTCTTCGCCCTTACCCTAATATACTGCCTGCCTTGAAGATTCAGAGAAGCAGTTCACTTCTGCTAAAGTAATTACTCTGCAGCTGCGTTATTGGCAGTTGCTAGTTACTGTGGAAACAGACGCGAACGTTGAGCCATCAGCTGCTTTCGACGAGACCTTCATTTAATTTATCGCTTCAGTATACATGCATCCACCTGCCAATCGATTGTGCATATCTAAAAGTTCCCGAATGACGAAGATCACCAGTACTCGGTAGGACAAACGGAAAAGTTATTAACATAACCGCCATTGATCCTTCATGAATAAGTATGTATTTTCTTCTCTTATATACAGAGCGTTCCTAAATGGCTATTACGGGCTTCTTTGGGTTGCAGGGGAGACTAAGTTCACGAAGTTTTCACAAGTAAATCATGTCCGGATATTTACAGTTTGGATAAAAGATATGTTTCAATTTCGGATCCCATTCGAGTCTCCGGATTCACGCTACTCGCGAACATTGCAAAGAGCGCTTCATCGTATATTCCTGTTATAATTATCACATCACAAACCACTTTCGTCGAGCTACGTAATCCGTTCTTCAAACGTATTTTACATCGAAGCGGCACATTTATGGACTTGCATTCCTTAGCAAAATTTTACCCATTATTTCCCTTACACAACCCCTAGAGGCCAGTGAAGAGTATCGCGATATACCCTGTGCAGAGCACATACAGTACTTCATTATTATCGTTTTCACTTTAGCAGTGCCAGAGAAGGAAAGTTGCTACCCACCGAATAGCGGAGATGCTCAGTCGCGATAGGCACAATAAATAGATTCACACAATTATAGCTTTCGGCCATTAAGGCTTTTGTCAGCAGTAGACACACATACACACAAGCACACGCACACTCACTGCAGACGTGTGTGCAAGTTGCGTGTGCGTGAGTGTGTGTGTGCGTGTGTGTATGTGTGTCTACTGCCGACAAACGCCTTAATGGCCGAAAGCTATATTGTATGAATCTTTTTATTGTGCCTATCGCGACTCAACATCTCCGCGATATGGTGAGTAGCAACTTTCCTTCACTGGTATTGTTACATTCCAAACTGGATTTTCCATTCTTCGTTTCCACTTTAGATGAAATTACCGCATCTCATGTCACTGGTACAATGAAGTAACCTTGGCAGATCTCGACACCACCACGAATTACACCAAACAGGATAACAATGGCCAGCAAGTCCGTGACAGTGTCTTCGAAATCATTTTGCCATGAGCCTCCTGTGGTTTACCGAAGTGATCGCAATACAAATGAGGTAGACCGAAAGGGGATTCAGTACTCAGTACTCCTGAATACATGTTAAAACGTTTCGTGGTAAGTAGTTATGCTACCATGGTATTAATATCTACCAATGAGAAATGCATTAAGACCATTTGCTTAATAGCATATTGGCCCTCGTTTTGTAGGCAATACAGTAGCGTGCCTGCGTGGCGTGGATTTGACTAGTCTTTGGTAGGCTTCCGGAGGTACGCAGCGAAAGATATACAGGGTGGTCCATTGATAGTGACTGGGCCAAATATCTCACGAAATAAGCATCAAACGAAAAAACTACAAAGAACGAAACTCGTCTAGCTTGAAGTTGGAAAACAGATGGCGCTATGGTTGGCCCGCTAGATGGCGCTGCCATAGGTCAAACGGATATCTACTGCGTTTTTTTTTTATCGGAACCCCCATTTTTTTATTAAATATTCGTGTAGTACGTAAAGAACTATGAATATTTTAGTTGGACCACTTCTTTCGTTTTGTGAGAGATGGCGCTATAATAGTCACAAACGTATAAGTACGTGATATCACGTAACATTCCGCCAGTGCGTGATATATTACCCGTGTTCAAATGGACTGTTTACCAATTGCGGGAAAGGTCGATATCGTGTTGATGTATGGCTATTGTGATCAAAATGCCCAACAGGCGTGTGCTATGGATGCTGCTCGGTATCCTGGACCACATCTTCCAAGTGTCCGGACCGTTCGCCGGATAGTTACGTTATTTAAGGAAACAGGAAGTGTTCAGCCACATGTGAAACGTCAACCACGACCTGCAACAAATGATTATGCCCAAGTAGGTGTTTTAGCTGCTGTCGCGGCTAATCCGCACATCAGTAGCAGACAAATTGCGCGAGAATCGGAAATCTAAAGAACGTCGGTGTTGAGAATGCTACATCAACATCGATTGCACCCATACCATATTTCTATGCACCAAGAATTGCATGGCGACGACTTTGAACGTCGTGTACAGTTCTGTCGGTGGACACAAGAGAAATTACGAGAGGATCACAGATTTTTTGCTCGCGTTCTATTTAGCGACGAAGCGTCATTCACTAACAGCGGTAACGTAAACCGGCATAATATGTACTATTGGGCACGGAAAATCCACGATGGCTGCGACAACTGGAACATCAGCGATCTTGGTGGGTTAATGTATGGTGCGGCTTTATGGGAGAAAGGATAATTGGCCCCCATTTTATCGATGGCAATCTAAATGGTGCAATCTATGCTGATTTCGTACGTAATGTTCTACCGATGTCACTACAAGATGTTTCACTGCATGACAGAATGGCGATGTACTTCCAACATGATGGATGTCCGGCACATAGCTCGCGTGCGGTTGAAGCGGTATTGAATAGCATATTTCATGACAGGTGGATTGGTCGTCGAAGCACCATACCATGGCCCGCACGTTCACCGGATCTGACGTCCCCGGATTTCTTTCTGTGGGGAAAGTTGAAGGATATTTGCTATCGTGATCGACCGACAACGCCTGACAACATGCGTCAGCGCATTGTCAATGCATGTGCGAAAATTACGGAAGGCGAACTACTCGCTGTTGAGAGGAATGTCGTTACACGTATTGCCAAATGCATTGAGGTTGACGGACATCATTTTGAGCATTTATTACATTAATGTGGTGTTTACAGGTAATCACGATGTAACAACATGCGTTCTCAGAACTGATAAGTTTACAAGGGTACGTGTAGCACATTGGAACAACCGATATAAAATGTTCAAACGTACCGACGTTCTGTATTTTAATTTAAATAAACCTATCTGTTACCAACTGTTCGTCTGAAATTGTGAGCCATATGTTTGTGACTATTACAGCGCCATCTATCACAAAGCGAATAAAGTGGTCCAACAAAAACATTCATATTTCTTTACATACTGCACGAATATGTAATAAAAATGGGGGTTCCTATTTAAAAAAAACGCAGTTGATATCCGTTTGACCTATGGCAGCACCATCTAGCGCGCCACCCATAGCAACATCTGGTTTCCCCCCTCAAGCTGGACAAGTTTCGTTCTTTGTTGTTTTTTCGTTTGACGCTTATTTCGAGATATTCGGCCCGGTCACTATCAACGGACCAACCTGTATGGACACAGGTCACATGGTTGCTATAGCTAATGGGCAGTAGGCTTGTGAGTCAGGACCCAGCGCCAGAGAGGACCTCACATGTGCCTTGTCAGGCTCAGACCAGATGAATTTGGTGGCCAAGGTATCAACTTGGGTTGATGTTCCTGAAGTCAGTGTAGCACGGTTACAGACTTTTGAAATGGACATTTATCTTGCTGGAAGCTGCCGTCGCCACTGGAGAAGACATCAAGCGTGAAAGGATGCAGGTGAACCGCTACAATGTTCACCTAATCCTCAGCTGACACAGTATCTTCACTTATAACCACAGGAATCCCAGGTAAACATTCCCTCACTTCCCACTGTCCATGGCACAGTGCAAAATTTTGAGCAGCCATTCATCTGGATGACGCTGAATGCAGACAGGACTGCCAACGTCTTGTAACAAGAAACGTCATTCATTGATGTGAAATGTTTCCATACGTTAATGCTCCAATACTGGTAACCCCTTGCCCATTTCAATCATATTATTCTGAGTCGTTAACAACAGTTAAATTTTAACATTAAAAAGTTTTTAAAAAATCGAAGGTGTTATTTGATGAATCTATGAAAATATTAGTTGTCTCATAGACACTTTGTGCTGACTACTATTATAAGAGAATTTTTTCATATTTTAGTGTTGCTATGAGTTTAAAAGACGATTGTCGTGGAGGGGAGTATAGTTTAGGAAAGAAAGAAACACATATTTGATTTATTTTTCAGTGAAAACTGACATACATTAAATATGAATTTCATAAAAACAATTTATCTGTTATTGAATTGTGCTGAATGGCGTGCTCCAAAAAACTTGTGTCTCCGCTAGTACTGTGTCATCATACATCGTTACCTATCGAGCTTTACATAGTGGAGAAGCCTTTTATTCGGAAGTTCCTTTCGGACTCATCTCTTTTTCACCTAACTGATCACAGTTATGCCGCATAAGCAGATTACGGTACCTCTGTCGCATTAAGTAGGTTCTGTGACCAATTCAATGAACAATATAAAGGATGGACAATGATTAAGGTTGGCATTGGTTGCAATGTAGTTTTGTATGCACTCTTTTCAGATGAACGAATTGTGTACACGTTTGAAGAGCGTCTTCCTCATGGACAGCTAAGGGTGTTGTTTGGCACAGCGACTGCCATCAGTGTAGATAACAGAGCAGCTACTTTCTTGCTGACAGTTCAGAGATTTGAAGGACTGAGCTCAGGCAGACTGGGCAGACAGGCGAGGGATATTCGTCACCATCTACCCCTGCAGGAGGAACGGTTGCAGACAGGCCAAAGCAGCAGGGGGTTTACCTATGTCCCACAGGGACCTGCGTCCATTCAGGAATGTGGCATTTCTGTGCTAAGGGCCATGCCTAAGTATTAAGGCTCCTTCACTGGAACACGTCGGCATGGGGCGCTATTAATTGATTGCTGCAGAGGAGAGAATATTCCTTAGCTCTTGTAGGTAGTCCTGACACGTTTTTTCTCCGTGATCCTTCTTGAAAACACCACGTCGGCTTGTGAAAGACAACATTTCGCTACAGTCGCTCTAATGGGTGCGCACAGCTTGATGTCTGCTGACCACATTTCAAGATCTGCTGCATATTTTCGAGGGTTGGTTTGGTTCCCATGCCTATGTTAATGCAGTATTGGTGAATCTATAGATTGACTGTCGAGCTGACTATAACGTCAAGATGTGTATCAAAGGGCGCCTGTTCTATGTCACAATACAGAAAGTTCTGGTGTTAGGTGCAAAGCAGCTGAGGTGTAATTTCGATTTGTTGCCGTTAAATAATAGTTTGAGTTTTCCAGATCAGTTTCCAAGAAAAGGAAGAAGTCCTGCCTGCTGGATGGAGTCAGTAGCATTAATTAACAAATGTGCTTTTACTGGAAAAATGCAGCAGATTCTTCGCCACTGTCAGATTGTGATTTTTGAAGGACCATATATTTGAGAAGAGAACTAACGAAGAGAATCGAGGGGGAGATAGTAGGTGGAAGGCAGAGAGATAGGACAGCCATGGACTGCTGGACTAATACTTGTAATCAGATGAGTATGTGTCATGTGGTAGCCACAAGTCCACACCATCCATCCGGTGCTAGCTGTAAGGCAGCTCTGATGGAATTTCGATTAGTTGCCAGTGAGTATAGTTTGAGGTGTCTGGCTCAGTTTCCCAGAAAACGAAACAGTCGCGAAATTTCGAGTAAATATGGCCAAGAATTGTCTAAGTTACCATGGAAAACAAGATTTTTCCATGTTTTTCCCAAAACCCACAATGTAAAATTATTATCACCAACGTATAGATAAAATTGTCAAGTTTTTCACTCATTTTCATCAGTTTTAGACCATTTTGAGCGAATATTTTCATCATATTTCGAAAACTTACACCTTTTTCCAAAGATTCTTCACAATGTTTTCGAAATAGTTTTTAATGGCTTACCATTTGCCTATCATTAAGTCAAATTTTCTGTCACTTTCCAAAATATTTACTTTATATTTCGCAACTTTTCATTAGCCAAAAACCACAAACTGTATCTAACCAAAACAGTTTCTAAACAAAAAACAGAGGAAATGCTGCAAGTCTGGAATCCAGGAACAGAATTTTCGGATCATCTCATTTTCACCTCTTTTTTTCTTGAAGATATAGCCAAAGAAATGGATTTCTTTTCATTTTTCTTATTGATTTATTCACTTAAAAATTTTGTATTAAAATGTATTTTTTCAATATAAAAATATAATTTAAACATAATAATTAATATAAAATGCTCTGTTTAAACTTTGGAGGATGAGTTTAAAATATGATTATGATAGCGCGGAATGTACTGTAGGGAAAAAGAATATATTTCTGATTTATTTTCCAATGAAAACATAAAATCATAAAATGTGAATTTTATAAAAGTTGAAACCATTCTACTTGTAAATATATCACAAACATCATCAACTAATTATTTGGTCATTCCCACATGGTAGTGTATCTATTTTACTCTCCAAAACTTATCCTTTATCATCATGAAGGCTTGAAGATTTTTTATATATCTCAACAACAGAGATTACACACTTATTACTTTCTATCAATTTCATATAAGATAATTTTTTTAAAAAAATATTTTACACTATTTTTTATTGCAGATTCTGATTCTCCATAAAAAAGTAATCAAGTTTTGTCTGAAACATTTTTGTAAACCATTAACCTACCTGTTACCAACTGTTCGTCTAAAATTGTGAGCCATGTTTGTGACTCTTACAGCGCCATCTATCACAAAGCGAAAAAAGTGGTCCAACTAAAACATTCATATTTCTTTAGGTACTACACGAATATGAAATAAAAATGGGATTTCCGGTTTTAAAAAATCGCAGTTGATATCCGTTTGACCTATGGCAGCGCCATCTAGCGGGCCAACAATAGCGCCATCTGATTTCCCCCTCCAAACTTGACAAATTTCGTTCTTTGTAGTTTTTTCGTTTGACGCTTATTTCGTGAGATATTTGGCCCGGTCACTATCAATGGACCACCCTGTATAGTATTGTATGTTTGGTTGGTCAGACCATCATTTGGGCAACACGCCTTTAAAAGATTTAATAGAATAAATGGGATGTACACTTTTCTTTTTCTGTATGAACAGCTGAAATTATTTGCGTTTAAGGGGACTCTCCTGCAGTGAAACAGAAGAAAGAGTAGGCTGTCGCCCCAGACTCCTATTTGTATGCGTTTGTGGCAATGGATTTCTAGAATGAATCTCATCAACTGGACTATAACAAATATCACAAGTCTCAGCTATTTCAGCTGCCTGGGATGTGTCATTCCTAACCTGTTCTTTACCGTGTTTAATTCTGTTTCTATGTTATCATTCTCTCGAACATTCTCTTGTCATTTACGTATATCCTTCGTCAAAGCTTTCAGTATGTGTTCTATGACTTCTGCAACAGCCTGTGATGGAATACTCTATCCACAACACACTTTAGTAATTTTTTGCTGCGCTGCTTTCTTTAATTCTGTTTCTAATCTTCCTGCAGTTTGATCGTCATTTTAGAAAAAAAATAAATTCATCTAATTTTCCTTCATGGGCATTGGAGACATTTTATACTTGGGTACTACCTGTTGAAGAGTGGGTTTCAAGGCGTCGTACATTTCTGTACGAATTCAGCAGTACCTCTAATGGTGTCTCTCAAGCCTGATATCTCGTCAGTTATGATTTCTAAATCAGTTCACTGTACACTAGGCACTGTACCTCGGTTTCTAACTACTCAATTTGATTCCTGACCTTGTCTTGTTCCTGCTTCATAGAAGCAAAGTCATTAGCCAGGAGCCATAGCATTTCGTTTACATAACATTAGCGTAATAGGAGCAGGATTTCCACTGGCAAGTCCGGCAATAGTCTCGTCTATAGCTGGCAGTATAATTTCACTCGTCTCATCTATCGTGTTATTTCAGTCTGCATTGGCGAATTCGCCTGCTGGTACTGGTAGATTAATTTCTGCGTTTGAGCGAACCTTATTAACATACAACACAGTTAGTCTAAACTACTGCTGATCGTAATACACTGAGTATGTAAATAGTTAACAGATGGTATTGGTGCACAACGCATCATCACACATAAAATGAAATACTCTCTTGAAACAATTCTCGAACACTACCGCAAACTGCGCGGTTTTAATTATGTATATACGCGATCTTACAGCCCTTTTTGCAAAATGTGTGATAATTACGCAAAAATTACCAACGACTAAATTTTCTAAGGTCTAAGTGCCAAATAAATTCTGCTTCTGTAGTAAGCAGGACTATGCTTTATTGCAGAATGAGTCAATTATTGTCTGACTTCATGTTGTAGCCATTAACAATGATGTATTCTTACGAATTTACGAACTATGTCTACTTGTAGTTTTATTTAATTTCTCACTTCTGGATAAATTCCGTTCATTTATATATAATGTTTCACAGTTTTCGGAGAACCATATGTACGTTGTTTAGCATCTCACATTCGTATTGTTGGATTCATAGAAAAGAAACAGATATTTATGAAACAGGCGCATTATGGAAGAAAATTACTTATGCACCATGATAATGATGTATTTATCGGTCTATTTGCCGCCACCAATTTAACTTCCATTTTTTGCGGCGATAGAATTAAGTGGACGAAACGTCTACGGACTGAAGTTTTACGAGACCCAGAATATTGCTCTCTCGGAATAACTTGTTTGGCTTCGTATTGGTGAAAGTTTGGAATTTATGGAAAGCACCGGATTTATTCGCACATGGAAATATGACTTCCTTAATGAAATGACACGCACACAATGGCCGATAAACAGAAAATTATTCCGTTCATACAGTAAGACTAACCACACTTGCACTTTGCAACCTTCCAATATCGTATTAATGAGGTTAGTAGTACCAAATATATGTACATGCGACACTGCTTGAACGAAAATGAGTAATTATTCTAAGATATAGCCGCTTACATTGATGCGTATACCTTACGAGATCATGGCTAGGAGGAGATAAGATAACGAAGGAAGTGACAAAAGAAGTACGCCAGACAAAAGATGGAGAGTGCTTTACAGAGATGACATTGTTTACAATTTATTCCTTCAAATCTAAAACATTATGGATTCATGTTTCGCACATAAGTGTCTTTTCTTTATTGCCAGTGGCGCAGTTTGCAATTAGTCCATTATATTTGTCGTTATGAAAAGATAATTTTTCTAAAACAAGGAAGAACTATATAGTTATAATGTCCGCACCGGTGTTTGCTGACGCTTTTAAACCACAGAAAATTGCGCAATGTAGAGTTGTTGGTAAAACAGCGATCTAATTCTTTCGGTGGTCGTATGTCCCGGAATGACACTATTTAGGTTTCTTTTATGCTACCAGTTCCAGGGCCTCCCACAACATCTAAATAGAATCCCACATTAATTAGATTTCCACATAGCCTTAGATAGTGCATTTCAAATAAATACTCCATGTAACGTTCTAACAGAAAACTTTTTGACGAATTTAAGTAGTCTGATGTATGCAAGCTGCTTGTCGGGCAGTACAGCTAGTAGCTGTTATCGTGAACCATCCAAGTGTTGAAGTCTGCAACTAAGAGAACCATTTATTCGGCGAAATAAACTGATACACTTGAACCAAGTAGTTAATATGAATACACAAAGTCTGTAGTTAGACAAATAGAAAGGTTGGCAGCCATGCATAGTACAGAATGACAGCCACAGTTGTCAACAAATACTGGTCAGTGTTCTTTATAAGAAACCACATGAGACACTGATTGCTCCAAGCTACGGGGGCATGGCTACAGATTGTTGGTGCTCAGAGGGTCCCGCCAGGTTATGTGACAAGAACTCCGTGGATATGACTTCCTCGAAAAGTCTTCTTGTGGTGACAACTTACAGACCACAAACACACCAGCACTGTCACCCTTGGTCTAGAAGTAGAGTCTTTGAACAGTAATCAAAACCCGCCACCGCTTAAATTTTGATTAATAATCAGCATTGGCGGTCGAAAACTTCTAGCATAAGAAGTCACCATCATTCTGCCAATGTCCATGTCAAAGAGGGCGGAGGAGCAGACAGAGGTTCAGAGCACTCTCTTGTCCTTGGGGTGGGAAACTGCCCCTAAGGGCGGAAGAATCCGTGGTGATCAACGGCATGAGGAGGTAAAAGGCAATGGAAACCACTGCATTACAACACATAACGTGTATCCACAGGACATATGGCCTGAAATTGAAAAAGTGTCATGATGGTGTCTTCATCATCACAAGATTCTGGAACAGTCACCCATTCGGACCTCTGGGAGGGGACTGCGAAGCGGGAGGTGACCGTGAGAAAAAGATTGAATTACCAACGAAAGGATGACGCTTTAGGAGTGGTGGCGTGGAATGTCAGAAGCTTGCACGTGATAGGGAAACTATAAAATCTAAAAGGGAAATGCAAAGGCCCAATCTGGATATAGTAGGGGTCAGTGAAATGAAACGAAAACAAGACAAGGATTTCTGGTCAGATGAGCATAGAATAATATCAACAGCAGCAGAAGATGGTATAACGGGATTAGGATTCGTTATGAATAGGGAGCTAGGGCAGAGAGAGTGTTAGTGTGCACAGTTCAGTGGTAGGATTGTTCTTATCAGAATCGACAGCACACCAACAACGACAACAATACTTAAGGTATACGTGCCAACATCGCAAGCTGAAGGTGAAGAGAGAGAGAAAGTATATGAGGATATTCAAAGGGTAATACAGTGTGTAAAGTAAGATGAAAATCTAATAGCCATGGGGGACTGGAATGCAGTTCTGCTGCACGGAGTAGTGGAAATGGTTACTGGAGAGTATGAACTTGGGTCGAGTAATGAGTGAGAAGAAAGACTAGTTGAGTTCTGTTACGAATTTCAGCTAGTAATAGCGAATACTCTGTTCAAGAGTCACAAGAGGAGGAGACATATTTGGAAAAGGCAGAGTGATAGGGGGCGATTTGAGTTAGATTACATCATGGTCAGACAAAAATTCCGAAATCAGACATAAGACGTAACCAGGAGCAGATATGGACTCAGATCACAATGTAGTAGTAATGAAGAGTAGTTTAAGAGGTTACTTAGGAAGAACCAATACGTAAAGAAGTGGGCTACAGAAGTATTAAGGAATGACGAGAGAAGCTTGAAATTTTCAAGGACTGTAGATACAGCAAAAACGAATAGCTCAGTAGGCAGTACAATGGAAGAGGAATGGACACCTCCAGAAAGGCCAATCACAGAAGTTGGAAAGAAAAATGTAGGTACAAAGAAGATAACTCCGAAGAGGATATGAGTAACCAAAGATCAGTTGATCGACAAAAGGAGGGAGTACAAAAGTGTTCAGGGAAATTGAGGAATGCAAAATAGAAGTCGCTGACCAATGAAATAAAGTAAGAAGTGCAGAGAAGCTAAGACGAAAAGGTTACAAGAAATATGTGAGGAATTCGAAAGAGAAAAGGTTTTCGGAAGGACTGACACAGCATATATGAATGTCGAAACAACCTTCGGTGAAATTAAAGGCAAGACTGGCAACATTAAGAGTGCAGCGGAAATTCCACTGTTAAATACAGAGGAGAGAGCAAGTAGGTGATACAGTACAGTGTCTGATGCGGTAGAAGTAGAAAGAGGAGTCGATTTAGAATAAGTGTGGGATCCAGTACTAGAATCAGAATTTATAACAGCTTTGGAGGACTTAAGAGCAAACAAAGCAAAAGGGATAAATAACATTCGTCAGAATCTCTAAATCATTCGGGTGAAGTGGGAACAAAGCGACTATTGACGTTGGTGTCTAGAATGTAAGTGTCTGGCGACTTACTATCTGATTTTCGGAAAAATATCATCCACACAATTACGAAAAACTTCAAAAGCTGACTAGTGTGAGATATTACGCACTATCAGCTTACCAGCTCATGCATCCAAGTTGCTGAGAAGAATAATATACAGAAGAATGGAAAACAAAATTGAGGATGTGCTACATGAGAATCAGTTTGGGTTAAGGAAAGGTAAAGGCATGGGAGAGGCAATTCTGACGCTGTGCTTAATAATGGAAAAATGAAGACACGTTCGTAGGATTCGTCGACTTGAAAAAAGCGTTCGACAATGTAAAATAATGCAAGATGTAAGAAAATGTTAAAAAGTTGGGGTAAGCTATAGGGAGAGAAGGGTTATATACAATATGTACAAGAGGGTATAATAAGATTGGACGACGAAGAACTAAGCGCTCGGATTAAAAAGGGTGTAAGACAGTGATGTAGTCTTTCCCCCTTACTGTTCAATCTATTAATCGAAGAAGCAATGATGGAAATAAAAGAAAGGTTCAGGGATTGGATTAAAATTGAAGGTGAAAGTATATGAATAATACAATTCGCTGATGATATTGCTATCATGAGTCAAACTGAAGAAGAATTACATGATCAGTTGAATGGAATGATTGAGAGTAAATCGAAGAAAGATGAAAGTAATGAGACGTAGTGGAAATGAGAGCAGCGGGACACTTAACATCAGGATTGATGGTCACGAAGTAGGTGAAGTTACGGAATTCTGCCCCTAGGCAGCAAAATAACCAATGACGTACAGAGCAAGGACATCAAAAGCGGACTACCACCGGCAGAAAGGGCGTTCTTGACAAAGAGAAGTCTACTAGCATGAAATATAGATCTTAATTTGGGAAGAAATTTCTGAGCATGTAAATTAGGAGCACCGCATTCTATGGAAGTGGAATATGAACTGTGGGAAAAACCGGAACAGAAGGGAACCGAAGCATTTGAGATGTGGTGCTGCAGGCTAACGTTGAAAATAAGGTAATGATTGAGGGACTCTGCGCAGAATCGGAGAGGAAAGGAATATGTGAAAAACAGTGACTACGAGAAGGGACAGGATGGTAGGACATCTGTTAAGACATCAGGTAACGTCTTCATGGCCCTACAGGGAGCTGTAGTGTCCAAAAACTGTAGAGGAAGACATAGATTGGAATAAATCCAGCAAATAATTGAGGACATACGTTGCGAGTGCTGCTTCAGATGAAAAGGTTGGTGCAAGAGAGGAATTAGTGGCGGGCTGCATCAAATCAGTCAGAAGACTGATGACTAAAATAAATCCGAGCTCTAAGTAAGGGGCAGTCTGTAACAACTGCGATAGCTCTGTGTCCCTGCTGGAGCCAGTATTCCTCTTTCACCTCTCCAGGAAATGGCACATAAGGTTGGAATCATCACAGCTCATGCCAGCACCACCTCGGTTGTGAGAGTACTGCTTCTGGAGCTGGCTCTGGGTATGCCGATGCTGGAGTTAGATCCAGAAGGGTGGCATCAGCACCTCAATGATTTCAGACTGGACAGGGGGAGATATAGTGGGGAGTGTGTAGCTTCTGAAAGACAAGTCTGCGGCTGCTGGTGATGTAAGAGAAGAATTGGGTGGTACTGGAGCATGCTCAGTGACTGACCGGTCATGGACATCCATCATTGGTGCTGGAGGATGGGAGCGTGCTGTGCCTTATGAGGCCTGGGCTCCATGTTGCACTGGCAGTGTCACAGGATGAACCTTGTTCTGGTGATGAAGGGGTGCCTCATGGTGTAGTCCTCATACGTAAGGTAGCTTCTTTGGAATGCAGATGGAGGCCTGAACCCATGTTTCAGAAGGCATATGTGTCTATGTACACATATTACCACATACTTACAAGCAACTTGTATGTAAATGTTGACCTAAGTTTTCATCAGTGTGATGTGTAGTTTACCATGATAGTTCTGTTAAACTGGTATTAAGACGGCGAACTTAACCTGCAGTCGAGAGTGTTCTGGGCAGCGTAATGCACATACACTAAATTCTTAAGAGTTATCTCCTACATATGAGCAGTCTTGGTGAGCCATGGTAAAAATTGCTGTTTTGAAGAGCGCGTAGTGTGAAGCAGTCGCCCTCCGTTTCTGGCGGTGGCGCCGCTGTGGCAATCGCAGCTTTGGCGTCTCCCTCAGGTGGGAAAGGGGAAAGGTTGCCTGTTCACATGCATTTAAGGGGCGCTATGAGCTCGGAGTCAGTCTGGGAGTCCATGCAGTGAGTCGACATAGTCAGTTGGAAGGCAGACACTCGCATGTTAGTCAGTCGGCCCTAAGTCTCAGTCGCTGTTTGGTTCTGGACTGTCGGGTCTGTCGTTACTCCGCTGTTGGACGAGCTGGCAGTCAGCAGTAGGCAGGTTCGCACGGTGCAAGTACGCGTCGGGAGGCAGACGGAAGGCCGTTGGTCGATCGGTCGGCTGGTCGTCGGATTGCGACATGTGGTCTGCTGAGCACTGACACCAGTATCAGTCGGAAAGAGTTGGCAGCCAGCAACAGTCGGGTCCTTGTGGTGTTAGTATTCGCCAGGACCGCTGTCGACGGAAGCGAGCTGCCGTTGGTCGTTTGCTCGGCCGGTCGTCTCACGCGACGACGTCTTGGATCCTCAGGACGAACACAATTTTCCGAGTCGGGATGTGGTTGGACCTTGTTTGTTCGTTGGAAACGAGCAGCGACGTAGTCTCCACAGCGCGAAGCCAGGCCGGGGCTTTTGGCGGCGGGCACGCGGTGTTGCATTTGGAAGCGCTAGCTGCGAATGCGACGTTTCGCTTTCCTCCGAAGCAGGATCCTCAAGTTCAGTAATTAGTGACAACTTTTTAAATCTCGACTGTTACGATTCATTCGTTATTTGTGGATTGTTGTTTCCTCAGCCGTTCACGCGTGTGATAACAAGTGGTGTGTGTTGTCAAGAAACCGCAGCCTCCTTCCGTAGTCATTTGACAGTGTTGTGACTTTTGTTTTCTGTATTCTTTTAAACTTGTATTGAGAAGTGTTTGATGCCTTGATCTTGGTGAGGCCGAGTTATAAGGTGTAGGTATCTTGGTTTACTCGACACTGGCCGATATTCTCTGTTGTTTGTGCAGTTGGATCTGACGGTTGGAAATCGGTCAGATTGTCGGTCGGAGTGCTAGTATGTCTGTCGTTCGGAGCTGCCTCTGTCATGTCTGTCGGATTCGGCGCGCTAATGAATTTATTGCTTGGAGTGTAGCGGCCTAATTCCTGAAATATGTTTTGATCTTGCCTATCATCTTGAGAGGCGGTATCTGTTTACTGTAGAGCATGTTAACTTGTTTGGCCAACCTTGTATAATTTTTATAAGATTGCATTTCATGGGCTTTTATTTAAATGGTCATTTTAGTATCTAAAGTTGGCACTATTCCACCGTAAGACTTTTCTTAGAAGTTAAAATCAAGTTGCATATTCGGTGGCAAGTTAATATTTTAATCTTAGTGTTTTGTAGCGCTTCCATCCC
Source organism: Schistocerca piceifrons (assembly GCF_021461385.2). Taxonomy (NCBI): domain Eukaryota; kingdom Metazoa; phylum Arthropoda; class Insecta; order Orthoptera; family Acrididae; genus Schistocerca; species Schistocerca piceifrons. The sequence continues at coordinate 554,633,034 of NC_060143.1, forward strand.
TCCTACGGGGTGCATAGTTTATGTGCTTGTGTGAATTGTTAAACCTTTTAGTTTAAAGTAATCTGGTGTGTTGCGGATTTGCACCAGTGTAGTCTTTCAGAGGTTGTTGTGAGCGGTCGTGTCAAAAGGGGCGGCAAGGTTCTCAGCCCAAAAGCTCATACAGTCAAAAATTTGTTCTTTCTGTCTCTGAATAAATTCTAACTTGATATTTAGAGGGTGTTTTCTATTTATAATTTTAATCTGTTCTTAAAAAAACGCTTTTAGGAATAAAATTCCCATTTGTTAAAAACAATTTGATTCTGATTTCATCAGTTACTCCCTGGCAACTACTTCCAAGCTCACATAGTGTGATTAAATGTGTTAATGTTCTAGATCAATCGCTAGTAAATAAAATAAATTTTTAAGAATATTCTCTGAAAATAAATAAAGTACGGTTCACTTGGTCTTTACTGAAAAGTTTTATTGTTCATGGGAAGCAGATTCCATTTTTTATTTTGATAGCTTGATAACACTGCTGGGGACCGATTATTTTGAGCAAGCATACCTGCAGTAGCTACAGAGTTATAGCTGACACCACTTCTTCGGGGATAATATCACTTTACTGCCTCAAACCGATGGTTTTTATGTAACACAGTTGGATAGAATTAATGATCTGACATCACCGAAGACTGACATATTTACATTGGCAACACTGACATCAACTGGCACACTTCAGAGTGGAGGTACCTGGTGGGATTGCCTAGCACTCATTCGTGAATAGGATGCCACTACAGTAAAATCTCATGACATGTCATGATGTCGTAGCACAGAATGGTGTATCACCTGGGCGCCTTGTAACTGACCCAGAGGGGAGCAGCCCTCCCACTGCATTTGTTTAACCAAAGAAAATGCTTATGCAATCACTCCTATCCATTCCCATCCCAGCGTCAGTGGCAACTGTTTAAACAGCACAAGTGGACTAGCAAACTGGGTGGGGAAAATTATTTAATCATTAAACATGAGCATAGATCAAGGGTACATCAGCCATTTTAAAATTGGATTTCTTTTTAACTTCCTACCATTTTAAACTTACACACATCAACTATTTTAAATTTTTTCAATTGTCCTCCATTTCATGCTTAGAACAATTGGTATAGTTCCACCCTCTAGAATGCTTTGAATTTCCTGCCATTTTTTTTAAATTCCCACTAATTTAAACATAGAACATTTGGGCTACATCTACTATATCGGATTTTGATGTCATAATTATGTGACAGAAGTGAGAGTGAAATCTGGTAATGTTGAATGGTAGCATTAGAAATCTGGCAACAATGTTGCCTTCCGTCATTTCCTGACTTTTTGTTAATTTTTCGCCAATTTAAACACAAGACAATTGGGTTATTTCTCCCATCTTGGGCTGTGATTTCATTGGGGTGGGAAAGAAGTGAGTGGAAATCTGATGACATTGAATAGTGTTATAATAAATCTGACAAAAATGCAGGCTGGGATGGTTCCCACATTTCCCTTCTACTGAAGTCTACCACTTAACAGTGCTGCTCACAACTGACTCATATAATCCACATCTGTTTTGTACTGTTGGTAGTTCTGGCTGCGCCCATAGTTATTACGCTGATGTCACTTATCAGTCAGGAATAAGATCAGTCTCGGCTCTTTTTATTTTTATTTTTTTAATGTACAGTATATTGCAGATGATGCATTTTACAGCTCCAAAGCAATATATTGTTCAAGTCCACTGGCGCCCTCGATTTCAAATTAAAATTTTAGCTTGTTAGACGTTCTGTAGATCAATTGAACGTTTCTACATCAACACGCTACAACATCTAAATGATGTTGAAGTCAGTTTGCAGGATACGTCTACATGATTATTGGTAACAATAAAGAACATATTATCATTTTATTCCTACTCGTGCAAGTACACCTAAAAACAAGCTGTTTTTTTGCTGCCAATTTTTAAGTAGAAATTCGTCAGTGGAATAGAAGGGGCTATCTAGGAGATCACAGTAGTACTGTGACTGTCTTTCACGGCATGGATAATACACTTGAAATCCTCCTGGGGGAAAGATAATGACTGAGTAATTAATAAAATTTATTTCCAACAGGTTGCGGAACCTTTCCTTTCGTATGACGGATAAACTGAGACCTGTGTGCACTTCAGTCCTTTGAACATCTTACTACGACTCCTTTTCACTCCGTAACACTGTCTGTTCTTTCAACGTTAGACTGGATATTTTTACCAAACCTTGTATCAGATCTAAACGTAGTGTAGGGCCAGAATTTCACACGAATTACAATATTTTTCGAACATGGTACCATAAAGTGTTCTAATTACTGTCGTTTGATACCCAAATCCAACTACATTCAACGTCGCAATGCTGTTATGAATAAACTGCCTGACGTTTCTCTTCTTACCTGGCAAATACAGCACTGAATTGTAGCAGCGAACTGTGTATTCGCGAAAGTTGTTTTGTCACAGAACTTCAGAGAGGAGGTAATTGTAGTGTCAGTTCGGAAAGTTGTGCACAGCAGAGAAGCTCTTTGATGTACACTTGAGCGATGTATGTAACAGCGTGTCGAGTTTCAATGAACTTCTCGCATTGTTCCACAGCATGTTTTATATGCATGGCTTACCAAACTCTGTTACAAAAGTATTGTACGCCCCATTATGAATAGATGAGGCTGCCAGCGGCGTTTTCAGTTGGGAATGTCGCAGCACAAAGTGTGGTATGTAATTCTCATCACTAATCTCCAGGACAAACTGCATTGCCATTGCTCATATATCACTAGACATTTGTCCGCCTATTCGGTATCCCTTGAGAAAGATCTAGGTTTTGCGTTTATAAATGAATACATTATTGTTCATAGCAGGGAAACTTTAACACATTTGCTATTAATAGCCATTTTGTACTTCTGTTTTTGTATTTGAATTTCGATTCGTTGTTACAGTCGCCTGAAAATCATGCAGATGAGAACAAATCCAGTTTTTGCAAATGAATGTTTATATTTTTTTCAAATTAAACATGGTTTACTTATGTATCCTAGAAATAGTCAGTGGTCGGTACTGAAAAGAAAATTAATTAATAGTACATATTTTGTTAGAGCTCCAACTCTCCTGTGAGCACATTTCAGCCATTTAACTACTAACAATCGTAGGGTAATGATTTATCAATTACTTTCATTTTTCTGTTCTGTTCATGTTACCAGTTTACTTTGACTTTCGTTTTCTTTATTGACTGAATCTTGGTGTACTTATATTTTTGAAAATCTCCCATTTTCACTTCTTTCTTCTAGTACTTCCACACACTCTTAATTTCACTACGTCTTCCTTTTATTCTTGGTCAATCTTGAAGTTTTCATTGTCACATTAATAAATTGTCACTGAAGTTCATGCCAGTCACCATTTTTAGGGTTCTCATTTTCTTCTCTAAAGTCCTCAGTATTTCCAACTGTAATACTAGCTCAACTGGAGCTGCATTTTATTATATTTTGGGTTTTCCATTTTGTTACAGATGGAAGATATCATATTTTACCCTTAGGCAAATTGTGATCTGAATGGAATTCAATATTTTTGGTCACTTTAACAGCCATAATTTCTTTACTTTTCTTTCTCAATTTATTCAGTGAAGTCACCGAGAACCACTTTAACGTAGATTAAATACGCTGGAGGTATTAGTTTCTTAAATATGCCAAAACTGATTTACTTTCTGCAGATTTCTTCTATTGTCCCCATTTATAGGCGCACAGTTATTTATAATGGTGCATTTTTATTCTTGCACTTCATTATTATCATAGACCATAGAGATGGATATTTTCATTTAAAATCTGTTACGTTATAAATGATGGTTGATTACATAACATGCTGGTGCAGACACTGGCGTCATTTCCACTATTCTTACTGCTGGGATCCCTTTGTAGAGTCTGTAATGCCGTACATATACTACATTTTGTTCCCAAGACTCTCGTTTCCTGCACTACTCGAATATATTTATGATTTATATGCAGAAATAATTCTAATCCCTTGTATTTTCCAATTTTCAGGAGAGACTTTAATGGTGCAAAGTATTACTTGTTCTCTTGAACCTAGAAGACGACATTTCATTCCATATTCTTTTCACACCAGACGCTGGGACTCCCTAGAATCCTATATGCCAGTGGATTACAGGACACAACGGTGGATTTCTTATCGGAGTTACTACCAGTGGCAGTGCATCCGTTATCGAACTTTCGATTTTGCATGTTGTAAATTGTAGAGAACAGGAAATCCAGGATCATCCCTGTATTCCCTAATAAGCCAAGGTTGTTATCCAGAAATATTGCCAAATCCAGCCTCCAGTAACATGTGAAACAGGTACTGCCAGGATACCACCTGTAATACGTAAAACTGTCGTGCCCTTGTTCATGGGCAACAGGCTGCCTCTTTCGCCAGCTCCACTATTCAGAAGTCTATCTGCCTCTCTTTCGCTGTGATTGAGGTCTTCACCTTAACCTTGGCAACGGGCCTAAGCCCACACTATCAACAAAGCCTGCTGAACCAAGATTTCTTTTAAGAGGTGTCACTTGTCTATCACTCCACCTTTATTCTGGTCTCTGACAGGGAAGTTTTGAGCATTTAGGACCAGGTTTTAATTTTATTAATTTTTCAAATAATTTCATTCTAAGTTTTTTATTATTCTATTTAAATTTTTGTGGTATAGCTAAGAGTTAGTGACGATACAGTCCTTTTGTTATTTCTTTCTATATGTCACTGAGCATATTTTCATATTTAGGTATGGACCTCTATATGAAACATTCCTCTTGGGGACTGCATATTTTCTTTATTTGTTAATATCACTCAAGACATGTATGTCTGTTTCTATCCTAATTTCATTTTCCTTTATTAGATGTTCATTATTTCTGGAGTGGGTATATTCAGACTTAAATACCACATATTATTTGTAGTTGATATTAAAGTTTCTTTCACTCATCACGACATACAGAGTGTTAACTGGCATGCAGCGAACCTCTGTGGAATGGATAATGGGCTTAAAAAAGGAGCAAAAACTTGGTATATAAATACTTTCAATTGATTTTCTTTGTTGCAGACACATTTTTGTTACTTCATGTTTGCATCCTTTTTTTTTTTTTTTTTTTTTTTTTTTTAAATTCCAGCTTGGCTCTACGGGTACTTTTTCCTTCAAAATGTTGATGGTTAAATGAAATGCTCGAAATGTCTTCCATTAGTTCTGACACAGTCTTCTAAATGCCGCACCATGGACAGTCTTAACCGCCATCGTATTCCAGATATCTGCTGTCTCTACTGAAACCCATCTTCCCGAGCTGGCGGAGAATGACAACATTCGCAGTAGATTTTGAATGCAGTATGTCTTCTATATGCTTCCCAAAATAAAAATCCAATCGACTGAGATCATTAGATCGAAGGGGCATTGCTTGTGGAACAAAATGAGGTGGTACCATATTGCGCATGAATCTCTTGGTCTGATGTAAGCATAGTGGAACCTCTACCAAGAAGACATTTAAACACACTGAATATTCACTGTATGGTGCTCCAGTCTGGAATCCATGGAAAAGGTCCCATTATCTGTTCCAGTTATTCCAGTCCACATGTTAATGCTGCAATGACGTTCATGTATTCTTTACGGAACGTAACAGGATTCGCATCCGACCACAAATGAATGCGATGAAATTTCTGCACTCTATTTCTGGTAAACTTTTGCTTTGTCAGTGAAAAATGTGGTAGAACGGAAATCATATCTTATTTGAATGGTCTTATTATTCAGTATATGTGTATCAGGAAATCATTCAGAAGACAAACGTTCGGCTTCAGACGCATTGTAATTGGCGGGTTCACCATGTGGTGATTAGATTGCATACTAGCAAAAAATGTACAATACACACTGTCCCAATAAGAATACAGCCGAGCAGGTGTCACACCCTTGACCGGAAGTCAGACACGTCACCCTCCAGCTGAGGTCAGTGACGCGTGCTTGTTCAGTGGCGCCTCTTTCGGATAGAGCCGATTCGATTCCTGGTAGGAGACGAATGTTCACTACACACTAAATACTAGTCCAACATGAACCATAGAGTAAGTCTCCACTACAGATTGTGTTCTCAATATCAAAAGCTCATGATTATTTACTTTTACAGTGACAGATAAATATAACAAGGTTTTGACTCAACACTTCGGAAAACAAACAAAATGTGACAAGGAAACATACCTAGAAGCTGAAAAACTTAAAACAAAAGGACAGAAGCGAAGCAAATTTTTAACAGTCTTTCACGCAGGAGGATCGTACAGACATACCGCCGTTTGAGTCTCGTACAGATTCCCGTATGGAGGACATAGTGATAGCCACCCCTGGGATTGTGAAGCAGCTGAATCGGTTGAAAATTAATAAATCGCCAGGTCCTGATGGGATTCCAATTAGGTTTTACAGAGAGTACTGTACTGCATTGGCTCCTTACTTAGCTTGCATTTATCGCGAATCTCTTGCCCAACGTAGAGTCCCGAGCGACTGGGAAAAAGCGCAGGTGACGCCTGTATATAAGAAGGGTAGAAGGACGGATCCTCAAAGTTACAGACCAATATCCTTAACATTGGTTTGTTGCGGGATTCTAGAACACATTCTCATTTCGAATATAATGAATTTCCTTGAGACAGAGAAGTTGCTGTCCATGCATCAGCACGGCTTTAGAAAGCATCGCTCCTGCGAAATGCAACTCCCCCTTTTTTCACACGATATCTTGCGAATCATGGATGAAGGGTATCAGACGGATGCCATATTCCTTGACTTCGGGAAAGCTTTTGACTCGGTGCCCCACTGCAGACTCCTAACTAAGGTACGAGCATATGGGATTGGTCCCCAAGTGTGTGAGTGGCTCGAAGACTTCTTAAGTAATAGAACCCAGTACGTTGTCCTCGATGGTGAGTGTTCATCGATGGTGAGGGTATCATCTGGAGTGCCCTAGGGAAGTGTGGCAGATCCGCTGTTGTTTTCTATCTACATACATGATCTTTTGGATAGGGTGGATAGCAATGTGCTGCTGTTTTCTTGTGACGCTGTGGTGTACGGGAAGGTGTCGTAGTTGAGTGACTGTAGGAGGATACAAGATGACTTGGACAGGATTTGTGATTAGTGTAAAGAATGGCAGCTAACTCTAAATATAGATAAATGTAAATTAATGCAGATGAATAGGAAAAAGAATCCCGTAATGTTTGAATACACGGTTAGTAGTGTAGCGCTTGACAGTCACGTCGATTAAATATTTGGGCGTAACATGCAGAGCGATATGAAGTGGGACAAGCATGTACTGTCAGTTGGGGGGAAGGCGGATAGTCGTCTTCGGTTCATTGGTAGAATTTTAGGAAGGTGTGGTTCATCTGTAAAGTAGACCGCTTATAAAACACTAATACGACCTATTCTTGAGTATTGCTCGAGAGTTTAGGGTCCGTGTCAGGTCGGATTGAGGGAGGACGTAGAAGAAATTCAGAGGCGGGCTGATAGATTTGTTACTGATAGGTTTGATCATCACGCGAGTGTTACGGAAATGCTTCAGGAACTCGGGTGGGAGTCTCTATAGGAAAGGAGGCGTTCTTTTCGTAAATCGCTACTGAGGAAATTTAGAGAACCAGGATTTGAGGCTGACTGCAGTACAATTTTACTGCCATCAACTTACATTTCGCGGAAAGACCACAAAGATAAGATAAAAGAGATTAGGGCTCGTACAGACGCATATAGGCAGTCATTTTTCCCTCGTTCTGTTTGGGAGTGGAAGAGGGAGAGAAGATGCTAGTTGTGGTACGAGGTACCCTACGCCAGACACCGTATGGTGGAGTGCGGGGTAAGTATGTAGATATGTAGGTGTAGATACAGAAAGTGTCTCTAAGAAAATAAAAAATGGATACATGCATATCTGAAATCTCCTTCGTAAGTCCTCCATCCCTTCGCCAGAGCTTTCGCACAAATTAGCTAACACCCTGTACTTCCAATGGACAGAACGGTAAATAGTGCACACTGTGTCTCCATATAGTTGATATGGCGTGAAATTGGAGCGCAATCGGGCAGACACTGCACAGTGCAGAAAAATCATTCGACAACTGAATGCTGTAACACCTCAGAAACCACAAGTCAACATCCTTTGATCAAGCGATTTGGCGCAGTGGTCCATGTGAGAAGACGGTGGTTCTAGTATTTATCCCCTCATTCAAACTAAACCTTTCTTTTGATATCCATTCTGGATCCATAAATCGCTTAGGGGAAATCGTTAGTATTTGGGGAGGGGGCGGTTGGGGAAGCTGTGACGGGCTTTTGTCTTCCTTCCTTGACTCTTGATACCGCTTCATCTGCAATAACCTCGTCGTTGATGGTACGATAAATTATAATCTTTCTTTTGTTCCATATGTGGGCGTCTTCTCACCACACGTCACAGTAGACAAAGACTACACTACAATCAAAACTCATTCCACGGGGAATCACACAACATATGGAAAAATAGTCTCGTCCACGATGAGTTACGGAGTGAAAGCTCAGAATGGGGAAGGAAATCGTTCGTGACCAGTTCGTCATGCAGCTTGAACACTTTGAGGAAATCGTGGAAAACCTAATATGGGTGGACGAAATTTTGAACTCCGCGCGTTTCTTTTACCACCTGCACCACAACGGTCACATTTGAACGGAATTCATTCCCTTGCCTCATCGATTCGCAACTGCTGGACGCCACATAAATGAGGTCCTTTCCAGGAGAAATTAATTAAAAATCTGGGCAAGGAAACAAAGGAGGTATTTACGTGGGCCAGTGGGGTGTCCCTTTACCCATCCTCACAGACACGTATTGCTCTGCCCGCACCACCGTGTCCTCACCGCCATATCGAGTGTATTCGCCTCTAACTTCATTACCTCGTATTTACGAGACGCGACGGAAGTTCTGGATCTGACGACGGGGCTGCTCCGCTGTAAACGCCACTGACGTTTCAATTACTCGCCTGTTAAATCTGGCATTTGTCTGGAACGTAATCCCCGTTTTATGAAGCGTTTGGAAACGGCGTGCCTCACATTTCCACCGGACGCACGCCAGTCTGCTGTTTTAATCTCAGCAAAACGTAGAATCCCTGAATTTGCATACCGGGACTCTGCGGGACGGAAATATTGCGCCCCGCCGTCGGCCGACCGACCACCCTGAGGTTTTGTCCCGCCTCCGCAGCGCTTGTCGAACTTTGTACCGCTTATGCGGTTTTAATACGCTTTTACTCTAAACGAAGTTTTAATAACTAAATATGTTTCTTTGTACTCAGTAACGGGGTACTGTAATCGATTTCAGCTTGCGTGAAGCTTAAGCACAAATAGACTTGGAAATAACATTGTTTGCTTAGCATGAATGGGAAATTCTCTTTCGTGCTCAAAGCTGCATGTGTATCGTAGTGCTCCTGTGAATTCACGCAATGTGTTCTAAGGTAACTCTCATTGTACTAAAGATCCATCTGTCAGGGCATCTAATACACTGTCCAGTCACATAAGTGAGACCACCGCCAATTTTGGACGTCAACGTGCAATAACCAATGACGAACGGCAGATGTCAGCACTAGCATATACAGGGTGTTACAAAAAGGTACGGCCAAACTTTCAGGAAACATTCCTCACACACAAAGAAAGAAAATATGTTATGTGGACATGTGTCCGGAAACGCTTACTTTCCATGTTAGAGCTCATTTTATTACTTCTCTTCAAATCTCATTAATCATGGAATAGAAATACACAGTAACAGAAAGTACCAGCGTGACTTCAGACACTTTGTTACAGGAAATGTTCCAAATGTCCTCCGTTAGCGAGGATACATGCATCAACCCTCCGTCGCATGGAATACCTGATGCGCTGATGCAGACCTGGAGAATGGCGTATTGTATCACAGCCGTCCACAATACGAGCACGAAGAGTCTCTACATTTGGTACAAGGGTTGCGTAGACAAGAGCTTTCAAATGCCCCCATAAATGAAAGTCAAGAGGGTTGAGGTCAGGAGAGTGTGGAGGCCATGGAATTGGTCCGCCTCTACCAATCCATCGGTCACCGAATCTGTTGCTGAGAAGCGTACGAACACTTCGACTGAAATGTGCAGGAGCTCCATCGCGCGTGAACCACATGTTGTGTCGTACTTGTAAAGGTACATGTTCTAGCAGCACAGGTAGACTATCCCGTATGAAATGATGATAACGTGCTCCAATGACTGTAGGTGGAAGAACATGGGGCCCAATCAAGACATCACCAACAATGCCTGCCCAAACGTTCACAGAAAATCTGTGTTGATGACGTGATTGCACAATTGCGTGCGGATTCTCGTCAGCCCACACATGTTGATTGTGAAAATTTACAATTTGATCACGTTGGAATGAAGCCTCATCCGTAAAGAGAACATTTGCACTGAAATGAGGATTGACACATTGTTGGATGAATCATTCGCAGAAGTGTACCCGTGGAGGCCAATCAGCTGCTGATAGTGCCTGCACACGCTGTACGTGGTACGGAAACAACTGGTTCTCCCGTAGCACTCTCCATACAGTGACGTGGTCAACGTTACCTTGTACAGCAGCAACTTCTCTGACGCTGACATTAGGGTTATCGTCAACTGCACGAAGAATTGCCTCGTCCATTGCAGGTGTCCTCGTCGTTCTAGGTCTTCCCCAGTCGCGAGTCATAGGCTGGAATGTTCCGTGCTTCCTAAGACGCCGATCAATTACTTCGAACGTCTTCCTGTCGGGACACCTTCGTTCTGAAAATCTGTCACGATACAAACGTACCGAGCCACGGCTATTGCCCCGTGCTCACCCATACAGCAAATGGGCATCTGCCAACTCCGCATTTGTAAACATTGCACTGACTGCAAAACCACGTTCGTGATGAACACTAACCTGTTGATGCTATGTACTACTGTGCTTGCTGCTAGTACTATAGAGCAATGAGTCGCATGTAAACACAAGCACAGAAGTCAACATTACGTTCCTTCAGTTGGGCCAACTGGCGGTGAATCGGGGAAGTACAGTACATACTGACGAAACTAAAATGAGCTCTGACATGGAAATTAAGCGTTTCCGGACACATGTCCACATAACATCTTTTCTTTATTTGTGTGTGAGGAATGTTTCCTGAAAGTTTGGCCGTACCTTTTTGTAACACCCTGTATACAAGGTGTCTAGAGGACACGGAAAAGTGGCGTCGTTGTAACCTGGGAAAGCTGTTTGACCATTGGCTTCCCGCCCAAAGGTAGAAGCATTTCCGAAAGGGCCAATTTTCTAAACCGTTCGCAATGTTTAAATATGGGAAAATGGCGTTGTGCAAAATCGGCGCCGAGGCACCTGTGATGCACCAAGGGCCGTAAATGACGAGGTGAATGACGGCTCCGGAGATGTGTACTGGGGAATAGGAGTACCACTGTTGGGCAACTGATCGCCCAGATGAACCAAGGATCTACCAGCAGTGTCTCCACAACAACCGTTCAGCGAATGTTGCTGCTAATGGGCTTCGGCACCACGTGCCTGTTCATATGTTGAGAAGGCTGGAAACTACACACCAATACCGAAAACTGGACGTTCACTGAGTGGTGACAGGCGGCCTTTTCAGATGAATCACGGTTTGTGCTCCATCAAACAGATGACCGTTGAGGTGTACGGCGTGAAATGTCAGAAAGCAAACGAGGAGGAAGCTTTGTGGTCTGAGGAACGTTTTAGTGGCATTCTCTGGTGATCTCGTCGTCCTGGCACAGTGGATCAACACATGTATGTTCCTATCCCTGTGGACCATACCCGTCACCCAACGCAGTTTGATTTTCCTCAGCACGTTATCATCTACTGTTCCGTGCGACTTCTTGAACGCTGAGGTGGGTAGTAATAATACCGTTAATTAGACCATCCTGAATAAGTGATACTTTATTAATTACAAGAAAACTTATCTTTGCTCGCCACGCTCGACTGTAGCTATGTAACTGCAGAGGCGGACTTGCAGTTCAGAACACAGTAAATGAGCAACGATTACTGAGTGGCAAATTGATACAAGTTCAGAGTGGCCGCACTGTGGCTTCACTAGAATTACTAGAAAGCACAAGTTCGTAGACACATGTTGGCATAGTTCTTATGACGTTTGAGTATAGGCACAGTTCACAGGAGACGGAAGTCTCTTCACTCCCCGACGGCTGTCGCGACTGTTGTCTTGGCGAGTAGGCAGCACAACGACGTTACTCCGACAGGAACTTCCTGGAAGTGGGCAGGATCCGACCTCCACCAGAACTGGCCTCCTGGCCTCTGGCGACTCTCTTTCAGGACAGAGGCCAGGCGGTGACGCCACGGAACAATGTAGGGCACAGTGTTTTCCTAGCATCACAATGGCGCCTTATGATACCGCTTTACTGTACAATATCTCTGTAATGGTCGATACTTCTTGCGCCGATCTCGATACTCGACAACACCGCATCTACCACCAGGTCAATGCAACGTGTCATATAGCTCGCACTGTACGTGCGCCGTTGAGAGTGCACCAGAATGAGTTTACTGTACTACTGTGCCACGAAGTTCACCGGACTTAAACCCAGTCGAGAATCAGTGGGACCACTTCGATTACGCTGTTCACGTCACGGATGCTCAACCGAGATGCCTAACGTAATTGGGCACATACTCGAGCTGGCATGGCTCCACATCCTTGTTGATACTTTCCAAAGCACCACTGACTCTCTTCCTGCACGTCTCGCAGTGGTGGCTGTTCAGGCGGTTGGAGGGTGGTAACGTTAATGTGACCCGACATGGTATATTAAAAGTACTGCGAGACCTGGTACTTAGGGAAAGGCAGGTTGCGGTGTGGATGGGGCCGTAATCATTTACCGTTGGCTGCTCAGTTTTTCTTAAAACCATGTACACTTGATTTGGAAACAATTGTAAGTGAAGTTGACAATAAGGAACAATTATCAAATTTGACTGCTGAGACACAATGTCTAATAACAAAATTCTTTAGCAAGTTGCACTCATGGCTGAAGGCCTTATCGATCAGAAATTCAAATTATTTGTCGGCTGAGGGACCCAATAGTAATAACTGAAAAAACAATTCGATGGCCGAAGGCCTGGATAGCAAATTCTTAAGAACCAGTAAAACTTCTTCTACAGATATTTAAAAAACAATCATCAACATTTCAGTGTTAAGACATATTGTCTAATTGAAATTTCTTAAGACAAGTTACACTCACGGCGGAAGGTCTTATTAACCAGAAATTCAAATTCTTTGTCAGCTGAAGGCCCAAACAGTAATAATTCAAAACTAAAATATTAAAGAAAAATCGTCACAACCCGACCAAATCAAGGTAGAAGTGGGCCTCAGACAGTGCTCCAAGGATCGACCTGGGAAAGCCGCTCAACTTCGTAAATGATGAGACAGGCAGCCAAGAATCGTATTCACTTAATCGGATGGCAACTCAAACTAGTGACAGTTTAAATGAGACCAACACTCTTGAAAAATCTACTCAACGTTTGATAACCAATACAACGATGGAGTAACCAAGGAAAGGCGTAACTGGCGGACTGCAAACATCCAGAAGCAGAAGGAACCACTACGACCAAAGTAAACCAAAAGAAACAAAATATCCGAACCACAATGAAGGAGCTGTCAAACTACACGTCTTACCGGACAGCAGCGGCAAGGCAAGGAAAGGTACACTACTGCGAAGATACGCTAACCTCTAGGGCAGGTAACTGGTACATTAGCGGCCGCTAGGTAGGAAAATTCCGCTGGTTGAAGTTCACCAATAAGGAATTTAATGATTAATAATAAGAAGTGGAGGATGGCTAGTTAATTTCGCCAACTCCAAACACTGCACTCGTTGCTCTTCCTCAGCAACCCTGTGAGCAGCAACGCACAAACAAGTGGTGTGATCTCAAAATAGTGAAGGTTTCACTGCTGGTTAGTGTTCACTCAACTCAAACGTCCTGGGTCTGTTGGACAACGAGGCTGTGGCCCTCGCAACTGCAGCCCCTCGATCCAGCAGTGCCTGCGTGGCGCCAGTGACCCCGGCATGTCCTCGCGCTGCTGGCGCTCACTGTTGCTCAGTCCCAACTGACTTCCCCAATACACTCACACCCAGAAGGCACCTGACGCCCCACCAAAAATAGTACCACCATACTAGATATCGATAGCCGATGCTGCTGCCACACGAGGACAGACAGCGCTAGCAAACGTAGTGGCGTCAGTGCACATAAGAAGAAAACGAGACGCCACTATCCCTATTACGTGATGCCAACATACCAATGGCACCAACGAGAGCCGCAACACGGCTCATACTGGAATTAAATGGGTATCGATCTCTTCATTTAGTCCCTGAGCATAGTTTCGTTGTTCATTTTATCATTTTCATACGAAAGAGTACCGTATGCACCCTTACGTGTGTGGTACTGTCGCATTCTAAACAACCTGTCATTAATTTTTTATTTACTTTTTCTAATTAAAACATTAAAATTAAAATGTTTCATAATAATGTGGTCAGCACACCGCTCTCCCGGCCGAATGACACTTTCCGAAACTGGAGGCGCTACTTCTCAATGAAGTAACTCCTCAATTTGCCTTACAAGGGCTGAGTCCACCCCACTTCTCGACAGCGCTCGGCAGACCGGATGGTCGTCCATCCAAGTGTTAGCCCAGCCCAATAGTGCTTAACTTCGGTGATGAGACGGAAACCCGCGTTGCCATTGCAGCAAGGCCGTTGGCACCAATTTATAAAGGTAACTTCAATAAAACCAAGTTATTGTAACAAGCATGTAAAAAAGAAGTCTAGACGAAAATAATTATTATCTGTAACCTCAAAGAAGTGGCATCTCCCTCTCACGTTGTATTTTTGATTTGCTTTGCTTTTCAGCTTTGCCTCAAGTTACACTACAGTTGTACCACGGTACAGTGTGCGGAAAGTTGTGGCTAATCAAATAGAGTGCTAGAATGCAGTTATACTATTTCTGACGTTCTCTAACGACAAGCTTAGGAATAAATGGAAGTATTATGCGAAATGAATTTCAGATGCTGAGATCAATCAAAAAATCACCCGATTTTGCAAGCACAGGTTGCTTGCAAAATGCAAAGAATCCAGACGCATAATTACACTCCTGGAAATGGAAAAAAGAACACATTGACACCGGTGTGTCAGACCCACCATACTTGCTCCGGACACTGTGAGAGGGCTGTACAAGCAATGATCACACGCACGGCACAGCGGACACACCAGGAACCGCGGTGTTGGCCGTCGAATGGCGCTAGCTGCGCAGCATTTGTGCACCGCCGCCGTCAGTGTCAGCCAGTTTGCCGTGGCATACGGAGCTCCATCGCAGTCTTTAACACTGGTAGCATGCCGCGACAGCGTGGACGTGAACCGTATGTGCAGTTGACGGACTTTGAGCGAGGGCGTATAGTGGGCATGCGGGAGGCCGGGTGGACGTACCGCCGAATTGCTCAACACGTGGGGTGTGAGGTCTCCACAGTACATCGATGTTGTCGCCAGTGGTCGGCGGAAGGTGCACGTGCCCGTCGACCTGGAACTGGACCGCAGCAACGCACGGATGCACGCCAAGACCGTAGGATCCTACGCAGTGCCGTAGGGGACCGCACCGCCACTTCCCAGCAAATTAGGGACACTGTTGCTCCTGGGGTATCGGCGAGGACCATTCGCAACCGTCTCCATGAAGCTGGGCTACGGTCACGCACACTGTTAGGCCGTCTTCCGCTCACGCCACAACATCGTGCAGCCCGCCTCCAGTGGTGTCGCGACAGGCATGAATGGAGGGACGAATGGAGACGTATCGTCTTCAGCGATGAGAGTCGCTTCTGCCTTGGTGCCAATGATGGTCGTATGCGTGTTTGGTGCCGTGCAGGTGAGCGCCACAATCAGGACTGCATACGACCGAGGCACACAGGGCCAACACCCGGCATCATGGTGTGGGGAGCGATCTCCTACACTGGCCGTACACCACTGGTGATCGTCGAGGGGACACTGAATAGTGCACGGTACATCCAAACCGTCATCAAACCCATCGTTCTACCATTCCTAGACCGGCAAGGGAACTTGCTGTTCCAACAGGACAATGCACGTCCGCATGTATCCCGTGCCACCCATCGTGCTCTAGAAGGTGTAAGTCAACTACCCTGGCCAGCAAGATCTCCAGATCTGTCCCCCATTGAGCATGTTTGGGACTGGATGAAGCGTTGTCTCACGCGGTCTGCACGTCCAGCACGAACGGTGGTCCAACTGAGGCGCCAGGTGGAAATGGCATGGCAAGCCGTTCCACAGGACTACATCCAGCATCTCTACGATTGTCTCCATGGGAGAATAGCAGCCTGCATTGCTGCAAAAGGTGGATATACACTGTACTAGTGCTGACATTGTGCATTCTCTGTTGCCTGTGTCTATGTGTCTGTGGTTCTGTCAGTGTGATCATGTGATGTATCTGACCCCAGGAATGTGTCAATAAAGTTTCCCCTTCCTGGGACAATGAATTCATGGTGTTCTTATTTCAATTTCCAGGAGTGTAAATGACAATAGTCAACAAATGCTGGGAGATCAACATAAATAGATAAGTCCGACATTTACGTTTTGGTTAGCACTCGTGAATAATTAAAAATGCTTTGTATAGAACAAACACTCAGTTTTAAAAACGTCAAAACACAAATCACCATGAGCAGCCCAATCATATGCTGTTCATTTCAGACCTCAAGGAGCCGTATCATTTAGTCAACTGCCACTCCACATTTATCACTCTCGAAGAACAGCGACTCTACTCGAAACTGCTCAAACTCGTCAAACAAACACGCAACGACAAAAGCTCCAAAGTAGAAGTCGTGGATGAGGTGTCAGAACAGTTTTCTGATCCAAATCACTATTCGGCAAGTTGACGGTCTGTCTCCATCATCTTTAATATAGTTTTGGACAAGTTCATCAGAGGACGCGATTATGAGCTTGAAAACGAAAACTATAGGAAACCCACAAGTCCTGGAAGACCTAAAAAGTCATCAAAATTTCTCACCTATCTATCGCAAAGAATAACTCCGTACTAGGAGACGACAAGAAGATAGCAATCAAATATATACAGAAACTCTCGAGGCATGGGTGAAACAATGGGTCCCCAGATACCCTTCTCCTTCTTCATCCTCTCAAAATATCCTACTTATCACTAAATATCGACAAGTAGACGAGCCATAGGTCAAGTAATTAGGAGAAATCTTTGAAGGTACAGGGGAAGAGAAAATGACACAGAATATTTGCGTGTAAGAATTTGGAAGAGTTTTCTTTTAAATCTACATGTAAAACAAGAGGTATATGTCCATATTCACAATACTTAGTCACTATAAGGTAGTTATGAACCCTGAAGCCGTGTACGCTAGCTATACACTTACACTCTACAGAGAAGGTGATCTGGAAGTTATTCTTAAAGAAGTACGCTTAATTCGAAGAAAGATATTCCGCCCTAATGAAACAGATGGTGGATACAGACTGCAATCGCATAGAATAATCGCAGAAGTACCTAACGTCGCTAAAGACCTCCGGAAATGAGAATTCAAATCTCATGTAGATATCCACAGATCACAACGGAAGTACAGCGTACATAGAATAATTCAGAACCGTAATTTGGCTTGAACAGCTGGAAAAGGATTTGGAAGAGGCTCATATAACTCCAACAGAAATTTTAATGAGAAACTCATACACGCTCAATAAAATTCTTTGGGATATGTGACCGCTGTGTCAATGGGTAAAATTCTCCGGCGTGTAGGCCACTGTTGCAAATGGCCTTCCTAATAGTGTTCCTGCTAACAGCTAGCAAAAACACCATGAGAAAGGCTATTTGTTACATTGGCAGAGACATCGGAATATTTTACACACTGTGGTCACATGCCAAGAAGAATTTTATATGAAAATTACTTACTGTGACAACGGCCGTAGAAGCATACACTTACGAGAAACTCATACAGTCAAAAAACGGGCAGAGGGGAAGTACTGTCACAGAATGAAGTCACCATTAGACCAGGGACAAAGTGGACTGAAGGAAGAAAGAGAATACAAGTAGGAAAAACGAGAGCTGCCTGGGAACTCCGAAGACGCCGTGACTACTAACGAGATATAATTTCTTTCCTTTCTTTTACTACCATCTACTTTATAGATATATTTCTGATGACGTAGAATATTTTTCATTTGGTTATATAGTATAGAACGTGAAGTGTGTGTGACTATGTTCACTTTGCTGTTTTCTATACCAATTCCTTATCTAAAAACTTGGATTTTTTTTTCCTGATGATCTTCCAGATAATTTTATTAAATGTATTGTATGAAACGAAATGCAATAGGCAGAAGTGTTGTAAGAAGTGTGGATGCTACGCAACTTATTACCACCACCAGACCAAACAGGATTTAAGGAAAAGAGTAAATATTAATGCCAAGGACACGACTCGATGCACTTAAAAGATTCATATCAGCAACTTCAAATTGCATCTACCACCGTCGCCACATCACGCCGACCCAGAACAGATAAGAATCAAAACCATTCCCCTCTTCGAGGAACTCACAACTGTAAACAAATTAATTTCTTTTTGCTTTGTAATAGACTATCTCTTAATGTTTCTCTCCGTAAATAGAAGTATAGTAGCCTGTTCGCCATTGGTTCAGGTTAACGTATTACAGGGATCTTTGAATCTAACGACTGTCAAATAAAGAGATATTTGAAACTTCCTGAAGATTGTGTGCCGGACCGAGAAGTAAAGTTGTGGGGACGTAGCGTGAGTCGTGCTTGGGTAGTTCCGTTGGTAGACCACTTGCCCGTGAAAGGCAAAGGTCCCGAGTTCTAGTCTCGGTCCGGCCCAGAGTTTTAATCTTCAAGGAAGTTTCATATCAGCGCACACTCCGCTGCAGAGTGAAAATCTCATTCTGGAAAACGATATTTACATGACACTTAACGTCATATTTCCAGTCATTCATGCTTAGATGCAAATTTATCTCGATTTAACTGTTACTGGTAAGGAAAATTACAGTACATTGTGTCCTTACTTATCATTAAGATCAGAGTGTCTTACTGTTTTCACCATTAAAGGATTTTATTATCATGATATTAGCAGGATTAGAAAACTTCTCATACAGAGGCTTGTTTTTGAAGTTTCCAGAAGTAAAACGGGTTCTTGGGGTTTATAAATTATTAATTTACTTCATGCAGGTTTTCTTTGCACATTTTCTGATTACAAATTCACCGTCATAGTAAATCCCCAGGAACCGTTTTCTTCACAGACTGACTCGTAATAGCTACGCGCGATCCGACACCATCCAGTCCCATCTAATAATAATAAATGCTTTACAGAAAACTCGTTACATTGTAGAACATTTCATTTACATTCCAAATCTTTATACGTTCCAGAACAATAACAGCAGGATTTTTTATAGGTGTAACTAATTGGATGCCCCGTTCGATCTATTTGCCCTCTTGTCTACCGCTTCTTCCACCTTTGGCAACGATTTTCTTAATATTTTCCAGTGCTAAGTAGCATCGTGAATCGGAACCTACCTTATACTGTAAGACCCCCTACAACAAACTGTGCCAATTAGTTCCGATGTCGGCCATAACACTACCCAAAGTTTCTTGAAACAAGATAAAAACTGTTTCCTTTAGCCAGTACTTACCAAAGAATGTGATTTCATAAGTGGGGAAAAACATTAGGTATCCTTTTCCTAAGTTTAAATTTCCAAGAAGTATAATTCTGCGATAATCTCTTGAGAGATAAGAATTTGTTTTGTCAAGGTCTTCTTTTCTTTTTTTCTGAAGAAGAGTCTTTTACCCAACGTCATTTTAGTTTCCTAGAAGACTCAGCCGGCGGAAGATTTTATTTTTGATGAAGAGCATTTGTTTTACCACAAGACAGTATTTTGTGATAACTTGAGATTTCTAGAGGACTTCTAGAGTATTTGAAGCGGAATTTAACTTCTCATTTATCTTTAGTTTAGAAAGAGAAAGCAATAACGGAAATAAAAGAAAGATTCAGGAGTGGAATTCAAATTCAAGGTGAAAAGATGTGATACGATTCGCCGATGACAATGCACCTTAAGTAGACGTTAAGATGAATTACAGCATCTGCTGAATGGAATGAGAAGTCTAATGAGTAGAGAACATGGATTGAGAGTAGATCGAATAAACGCGATAGCAATGAGAAGAGTAGAAATGAGAAGAGCGAGAAACTAAAATCAGGATTGGTGGTTACGAAGTAGATAAAGTTAAGCTACCTAGGCAGCAAAATAACCAATGGCAGACGGAGCAAGGAGGGCATCAAAGGAAACTAGTACTGGCAAAAAGGGCATTCATGGCCAAGAGAACTCTACTAGTATCAATCATAGGCCTTAACTTGAGGAAGAAATTTCTGCGAATGTACGTTTGGAGCACAGCATTGGACTGTGGGAAAACAGGAACAGAAGAAAATGTAAGAATTTGAAATGTAGTGCTACAGAAGAATGTTGAAAATTAGGTGGACTGATAAGGTAAGGAATGAGGGGGTTCTGTAAAAAATCGCAGATGAAATGAATATGTGAAAAACACTGACAAGGAAATGGGACAACATGATAGGACATCTGTTAAGACATCAGGGAATGACTTCCATAGTACCTGAAGGAGCTGTAGAGGGCAAAAACTGTAGAGGAAGACACAGGTTGGAATACATCCAGTAAATAACTGAGGACGTAGGTTGCAAGTGCTACTCTTAGGTGAAGTGGTTCGAACAGTAGAGCAATTCAGGCCGGGCCGCATCAGACCAGTCAGAAGACAGATGACACAAAAAAAAGCGCTAAGCTGTAGGAAGGATTTAATTTCTTTCGCCCATTGGAAACTTGTAGTCTTATGAACTGCTGTGAGTAATGACCATTAGCCATATACTCGACTTTAAATGCACATTGATGTGTAGTTTCCGTCTCAATGATCGCTCGGAAGATCTTAGAGATTGACCTTCATCCACCAAGAATAGCAATTCCTGTCGGAATTAAAACTCACTGTTATTGAGAAGTCGGGTCACTCGCCTCCATTGCATGTCGGTTTCGGTCTCGTTACGACCACTGTTCATATACCCTGCTGTGTGTCTGCAAATGGAACACTATTCCCTCTAGATACAATGGACAGTTCACGTCGATATGCGATTAAGTCAGACAGCTTCATCGAAAACGTGCTCAGTGGCACGTCGAAACACGTTAGTTCGTTTTCGTTCCAGCCAGCATGTCACCTCTCCACGTCCGGGTGTCTCAGTGCGTCGATGCATACAACAAACAGCTCGCCACAAATACATCACTTTACTGCCGTCACTTAGCGGTGGGTGGTCACCGAGCGACAGTTCTGCGCTATCTATAGTGCTCCAAAGCCAGCATTGTGCTCTTGCAATAGAGAAACCATTGTCCGGAAAAAGAAAAACGAAACAATAACATGGTCAATTTTTATGCGTCGCTGTAAAGAATGCACTGAAACCAGCGGTAGCCACTTTGAATTTTTCTGAGACCAAGCTGACTCTACAGGATGGTCAAAAACGGTATGACAAGTTTGTAAGGTCGTTGAGGAGTAGGCTGCGCTTATAACAAATTGTAGACAAAAAATTTCGATTCATTACGCTATTTCAGATTCACTTAGCACTGAAGTTACCCAATCAGATCTTCGCAGGTGTAAATTCAAGCACTTCCACCCGCTGAAATTCGGTACTGCACAGACAGTAAGGGATCCGTGAGTTACCGCGTTTTCAAATGCTCATTACCAGTTAGAATGTGTCTTTTCCGGAAATGATAAATTTGTGAGCAGAAGGTACGTTCGTTCGGTCTAATGAAACGAAACGAAGAACGAGGTTTTCCGACACTATCTCCGGAAACCCCGCTGAATTAGATCACGCAGCCTTCAGTGCTAATTAATTTAGAAATAGGGCACCGTAGCAAATTTATTCCTTAAGTATTCTTTCTCAGTACAGCTTACGCTGCAACATCCTTACAAGCTTTTAAGAATGCTTCTGACCACCCTATATAAAGTGTACGTTGTTTAAGTTTTTAAGAAGGCTAAGTATTCGTTTATGACCTGTAATCGCTTATCACAAAGAATCAGATTAAGATTCTCCGCCTTCTCAATAATTCTGATGCAAAAGATTTTTGACTTCCTGAAGAGCAATACCTGTTAACACAGAATGATTGTGGTGTTTGCTGCTAAGCATATTGCACACAGGAAGTTACGGAAGATAAGTAATTCACTCATCCTGTCTGGACTGGCTGCATATAAAAAGGTACTGCTTGTACAACAAAAGAATAAAAGACGTAAATGTGACAGCTCTATATTAGCAGTGGATTCATGTTTCGAAATGAGTGACAGATTTATCAGCAAGAGTATTCCAAGGATGGCTACAGAAAGGGATGTTGGAAATGGCTCAGTGTATTGTGAAGGAGATCCAACGATATCTCGGCAGTCCTGCCATTCATACGGCTGCTGCGATTTCTGTTCCATTCAAACCGAAATACCACGCATTTCATCCTATTTCACGTACCTAAAGCCAACAAAAGCAGCGGCGAACAGTAAATGGGCTTCGAAGATAATGATACAGCACTCCAGAGGTATTTTCATTTTGTAAGTCCCATTTACTTGTAAAAGAGAGTCAAAACCATTTACCAGAACAAAAGAGCACGCTTTACGCTGTCTCTGACATGATATGAAAGATATCATGTGTTTTGGCTACGGAAATACAGGATACATCTATATCTCCATAAAAACTCTGCAGTTCACAATTAAGAGCATGGTAGAGGGTTCATCGAAGTAGCTTCAAGCTGTTCATATCGTTTCAATTTCGAACAGCGCACAGGAAAAACGAACACCTAACTCTATCCGTACGAGGTCTGATTTCTCTTATTTTATTATAATGGTCATTTCTTCCAGGGTAGGTGCTCGCCAAAAACATATTTTCACATGAAGAGAAGAAAACTGATCATTGAAATTCCGTGGAAAGAGTCTGCCGCAACGAAAAGCACCTTTGTTTTAATAGTTTCCACCCCAATTCGGTATCATATCTGTAGCAGTCTTTCACCTGTTTCACGATAATACAAAAAGAGCTACCCTTCTTTGAACTTTTTCGATATCTCCGCCAATTCTGTCTAATGTAGATCCAACACCGCACAGCAGTACAAAGGAAGAGGATGGACATAGCTTTGTGTAAGCAGTCTCTTTAGTAGATCTGTTACGTCTGCTAAGTGTTCTGCCAATTACAGTCTTTTGTGCGCTTTCCCCACGATATTATCCATGTGATCTTTCCAATTTAAGATGTTCATAAGTTTAATCGGTAAGTATTTTGTTCAGTTCACAGTCTCCACCTTTGTGTGATTTACCGTAAAACCGAAATTTAGCGTATTCCTGTTACTGGTAGGCGGCCTACTCATGTGGATGATTTCACACTTTTTATTATTTTGCCAGTTTCCACTTTTCGCACCCTACAGACATCTTGCCAATATCATTTTTAGGTTCTGATGATCTGATGGCTTTACGATAAGATAAATGACAGTATCGTGGTGTTAGTATATGCTTCATTTTATGTTGATATAGAAATGTTTTTCATGCTTGATAAGTTAAATTTGATGGTTTGTCTGAAAGCAAAGCAGGCTTGCCAACTATTGGTATGTAATCGTCAGTTATTCGTAATCGTCAGTTATTCTTATAATGATTGGACTCACTGCAGTAGGATTTCCAGCATACAGTTAAACATAGTTTCTTTGTCTGACGTAATTAGTCACTACTGATTTCTGGGTCCATGGCATGATGAATGTATTCTCACAGTTTATTTCGTAGGACAAATTTCCGTTTGATATACGTATGTGTTAATTATACTATGTTGACACCATTTTGACCTCAGAAATCTTCGTAAACACATTAGATGACCATTTGCAACCGTTTGTTTCCAAAGAGATATTCATGTAATAAAATTGACTGCAAGAAAGTGCTGCACTCATTCCACAGGATAGCTGCTTCTGTGACAGACCTGCATGATTTGTTTTGTTCTTAAACAATACGCTGTGAAGTGTATGGAATATATAGTTTCACTATATATGGTAATAACAAAAGGCGATGTGCCATGTACTGTTAGTGTTCCAACCGACTGCTCCTATTGTATGTTACTAATATGTGTCTGAAATTATTTCACCACTGAAGTAAATCATTGTTTAGCACTGTTTTAGTTTGGTTCAGTTCCATTACTAGGAATCCATTCGGAAGAATCCTTATAAAAGCTCTGTCTATGTCTATCTAACTGAAGATTAATCTTAGTCTTTTACTTAGCAGTTTTAATCTAGCTAACAAACAGATTCTTTGATTTGAGTTTGTTTGTTAGACAACTGTTTTGTAAGATCAGGCATGCCTTGGTAGGCACGTTTTAATGCTGTAGTATCAGCGATTATTGCCTTTTCCTACATGATATTTCATTTTATGGTAACGTTATATTTGATATGCCTGTGGTCAAACTAGTCAATATAGACATTCCGCTTAACTGTGTTGACATTTATTGTAAACTTGTGTTTAGGTGACAGTAAATTTTCACTTGTTTTATCATATCCGATAAACTGTGAATTATTGTGGTATTTGGATCGTGCATGAGACTAGGGGGCGGACTCATGTCCTCGCTTTGAGCGACAGGTTTCAACACTTAAATTTACTGCGTCAGTGAATTTGCAACGCCAGCAGTGGATTCTGTGCCGTCTTTCAGTTTCCATGCTTGTAACTTTTCCTATTTTCCGAATAGCATGTAATATGACTGAAGTCATATGCAAAAACACATATTTGAATTTAATGTTAACACACAGATAACAATGCTGTTGAGCAAGAACGTTATGAACAGACGACATTACTGTGATGAAAGAATAAAGAAGCGCCACGCCACTTCGCTTATTTCGAGCGTAAAGTCGGCTATCTTGTATAAATTGCTTCTCTTATATTGTTAATCCCCATAAAAATTTTAGATTTGAAATACACAAGTATACTCTACGCACAGGCAAAGGAAATAAAAAATGTAGTCCTTAACTTTTGTATTACGAAGTAAGGTAGAGAGCAGTCAATTTTGATTTTAAATATTTAATTGCTTTTAATAAACGTTGCTGTTTTTAATGATTATAAAATTATTTTGGGTTGTTCGTCTGCTGCTCATCCATTTTTTTCGGTACTCGACAGTTTTATACGACATGAAAAAATATAAGACAAGTTACAACAATGTGTTGGCAGTAATGTTTACATACGATGTATATAAAAAGTTAATAGAAGGTCCTATCACAGTGTCATCATTGTAGTTAATCCCTCAAATTAAATAATATTAATAAAGTGAAGTGTTTTACTGTTGACTTTTCGGGAGTTACGACACACAACGGTGACGACAGCAGGAGAGTAACACTGGCAATTATTGTAAAGGAATCTTGCCTTAATTTTGAAACAAATGCTGCTGTGTTGCACAGAAATTATTGTACCCAAAAATTCACATTCTAGTGGAAGTCATGCGCAGACAACATCGTAGGAGAACGTAGGAACTTGGTGACGCAGGACCGTGAAAATATAACATTACAATGCAAGTGATGCAAGACGTTCGAATCCCGAGTAAAATAGGGTGAGCTATCAGGAAAGATAGCTAATATAGAATATGAGGGAACAATAGGAGTGGAAGACCAAGAACGAAGAGCATGGGTTGTAAAGGGATGTAGTCTGTCGCTCCTCCTCTCCATCTATACGTCGAAGAAGTGATGGCGGAAATAAAATTTCAAGAGTGGAATTAAATTCAAGGTGATAGGATATCAATGATAAGACTCGCTGATGATATTTCCATCCTCAGTGAAAGTGAAGAAGAATGTAATGAATAGTCTAATGAGCACACAATACGGAGTGAGAGTAAATCGAGGAAAGACGAAAATAATGATAAATAGAAGAAATGGGAACAGCGAGAAACTTATCATCATAATTGGTGATCACGAATTGGATTAAGTTACGTAATTCTGCTACCTAGGCAACAAAATAACCCATGATGGATAGAGCAAGCAAGGCATATCAAAGCATATTATCACTGGCATAAAGGGCATTTCTCGCCAATAGAAGTCTATTAGTGTCAAATATAGGTCTTAATTTGAGGAAAAAATTTTGACAATACACATTTGGAGCACAGTATCGTTTGACAGTGAAATATGGACTGTAGGAAAACGGGAAAGCAAGAAAATAGAAGCATCGGGTTGTGGTGCTACAGAGGAATGTTGAAATTTATGTGGACTGATGAGGTAAGGAATGAGGAGGTTCTCCACAGAATGGGCGAGGAAAGGTATACTTGGGAAACACTGACAAGAAGAAGGGACAGGATGATAGGACACCTGTTAAGGCATCAGGGGATACCTTTCATGGTTCTAAAGGCAGCTGTACAGGGTAAAAACTACAGAGGTAGACAGAGCTTAGAATAAACGCGCCGGCCGAAGTGGCCGTGCGATTAAAGGCGCTGCAGTCTGGAACCGCAAGACCGCTGCGGTCGCAGGTTCGAATCCTGACTCGGGCATGGATGTTTGTGATGTCCTTAGGTTAGTTAGGTTTAACTAGTTCTAAGTTCTAGGGGACTAATGACCTCAGCAGTTGAGTCCCATAGAGCTCAGAGCCATTTGAACCAATAAACGCAACAAGTAATTGAGGACGTAGTGTGCAGTTCCTGTTGTGGGATGAAAGGCTGGCACAGTACAGGATTTCGTAGAGGATTGCATGAAACAAATCAGAAGAATGGTGAATCAAAAAAAGTGTTTGGCGTAACAATAGCAGTGAAGATGGGAGTTCGTAAAAGAGAAAATTACTCTGCAGGTTTGATTTTGGAAAGACATATATGTACATCCAACAGCGCGCCTAGGGTGCGCGAGTTTCAGGTCATCAAACCGTCCATATCCAGTGGCTTAAATAGTTTGGACATACAGATGTTTCATTTACAGTAGGTCAGAACCATAGTGGCCATACAAGCGAGTGAAACAGAGCACAACTGCGATTATGCAGTATATTAGTAAAGTAAATACATTACCTTATTCTCTGCACATTCATTTGAGGGAGCGAAGGAGGAGCAAATGACAAGTGATATATTAGCTTTTTTGAAAACATCTAATACTTAAACTTTGTACAAAAATTGTATACACCAGCGAATAACTCTAAAAGAATTATGTATTTGGGTTTAAATAATGACGCATTAGATGCTCCAGGCAGCTGTACTTAAACCGTAAGACCAAGCGACCACTGGTACTGATTCTCCACATTTTGCTCAATGACCTTCTAAGTGTTGCCGCTTCTTTCGCAAAGCGAACAGTAGTACTGTGCATTGACGGTCTTCCGTGGAGGAACGTAATGCGTTAGGTTAACACCATCA
This sequence comes from Schistocerca piceifrons, assembly GCF_021461385.2. Taxonomy (NCBI): domain Eukaryota; kingdom Metazoa; phylum Arthropoda; class Insecta; order Orthoptera; family Acrididae; genus Schistocerca; species Schistocerca piceifrons. The sequence continues at coordinate 554,660,421 of NC_060143.1, forward strand.
CAGTCGTACACGAGAATCACCATAACTTTAGACCGCTCCGTTGGCACCATCAACAAAACAGGCTATGCTAATGGTATACTACGCCTTCCACATCGTTGACAACGGGTTCTACACGACGCTGGTGACTACTTTGAAGGACAGTAACAGGTGCAAACATGTAACTCTTTTATATAGTTTGTGAATAAATAGTTGCCACTATTTAAGTTCCAACCCTCGTATTAATAGTCGTATTTAACTGCTCTACTGCTGTGAAACCGTTTGTCAGTTTGTTCAGAAACTGTTCCTGCGCTTGAAATCAATTGCGTTATTTGGTTCGACATTTGTTCGCGTCTTGTAGCTATATCTGAAACATGCGTAGTAATCGACTGTAAATATTGGTTAGTTAGAACGCTCTCTGCCTTAGTGTTCATTTCAGATGGCTTAGTTTGAATAGTAACTACTTTTGCATAAACATCGGTAAGAGTCGTGGCTAAAATTTTTAACTCCCTTACTGCCTTAAGATTTACCCTAATGGATCCGTGACCGCCAAATGCGAATCTGTTGCTCTGCTACTAAAAAATGTTCAGAAATGGACTGGGTATTTGCTTCTTGTTCACGATGAATTTTACTGTACTTTGAACGGGTCCTAACCATGAACGAAGTTCGCTGTTGGATGTTAATGTTCCGTCCTGTGATCATCCTAACGTAACAACACATAAAGTAATTCATGCACTTTAAATTCATGACATTACAACTATTGTGTGACTAATTACTGCGTTAACTACTGTGAAACAAATAAACAATATTCTGCTTCTTAGTATGAGGAGATCTCATTCACAAAACTGGTGCAGGTGAACTACAGTAGAACACTAACTGTATTTCCTTGTATGAATTACTGCCGTCTCATGAAATTCATCTGTGGTGGGCCAGTCTGCTCAGCTCTTGCGATGGCACCAGGCTCCACAGCAAAGCATGCGAAAAGTTACGCAGCACAGATTAAACACTATATAATTTACACTACTGGCCATTAAAATTGCTACACCACGAAGATGACATGCTACAGACGCGAAATTTAACCGACAGTAAGAGGATGCTGTGATATGCAAATGATTAGCTTTTCAGAGCATTCACACAAGGTTGGCACCGGTGGCGACACCTACAATGTGCTGACATGAGGAAAGTTTCCAACCGATTTCTCATATACAAACAGCAGTTGACCGGCGTTGCCTGGAGAAACGTTGTTGTGATGCCTCGTGTAAGGAGGAGAAATGCGTACCATCACGTTTCAGACTTTGATAAAGGTCGGATTGTAGCCTATCGCGATTGCCGTTTATCGTTCGCGACATTGCTGCTCGCGATGGTCGAGATCCAATGACTGTTAGCAGAATATGAAATCGGTGGGTTCAGGAGGGTAATACGGAACGCCATGCTGGATCCCAACGGCCTCGTATCACTAGCAGTCGAGATGACAGGCATCGTATCAGCATGGCTGTAACGGATCGTGCACCCACGTCTCGATCCCTGAGTCAACAGATGGGGACGTTTGCAAGACAACAACCATCTGCACGAACAGTTCGACGACGTTTGCAGCAGCATGGACTATCAGCTCGGAGACCACGACTGCGGTTACCCTTGACGCTGCATCACAGACAGGAGCGCCTGCGATGGTGTACTCAACGACGAACCTGGGTGCACGAACGGCAAAACGTCATTTTTTCGGATGAATCCTGGTTCTCTTTACAGCATCATCATGGTCATATCCGCGTTTGGCGACATCGCGGTGAACGCACATTGGAAGCGTGTATTCGACATCGCCATACTGGCGTATCGTCTGGCGTGATGGTATAGGGTGCCATTGGTCACACGTCTCGGTCACCTCTTGTTCGCATTGACAGCACTTTGAACAGTGGACGTTACATTTCAGATGTGTTACGACCCGTGGCTCTACCCTTCATTCGATCGCTGCGAAACCCTACATTTCAGCAGGATAATGCACGACCGCATGTTGCAAGTCCTGTCCGGGCCTTTCTGGATACAGAAAATATTCGACTGCTGCCCTGGCCAGCACATTCTCCAGATCTCTCACCAATTGAAAATTGGCTCGTCACAATACGCCAGTCACTATTCTTGATGAACTGTGGTATCGTGTTGAAGCTGCATGGGCAGCAGTACCTGTACACAACATCCAAGCTCTCTTGGACTCAATGCCCAGGCGTATCAAGGCCATTATTACGGCCAGAGGTGGTTGTTCCTGGTACTGATATCTCAGGATCTATCCACCCAATTTGCGTGAAAATGTAATCACATGTCAGTTCTAGCATAATATATTTGTTCAATGAATACCCGTTTATAATCTGCATTTCTTCATGGTGTAGCAGTTTTAATTGTCAGTAGTGTAATATTACACTTAAAATTCACCCAAAATTTGAGTCCTTTTTACAGTTGACACTTTTAATGGTTGCATATATATTTTCTACTCAAAAGTAATAAAGTTTAAATTATTTCTGCTGTATGGAATGTGTAATACTAAAAGGTCTGTGTAGCCTGTTGAATGCCTAAGAATCCTTTATCAGGATTGAGTTTACCTAGCAACTTTTGAAAGAGTTTCTATATTACTAGAATTTTCACAGTCGTCGTACTCTGAAAGTGCTGGGACTGTGGTGTCGAAAGTATAGCACGCACCACCAGGCTGCACCACAGGTTGCGGTAGGTCGACAAACCACTCGAGAGACGGCGTACAGCCCCTGCGATTGGCGCGCCACGAAGTCGCAGTGGTGGCGCCGCCAGACAAGTGATGCGCGTCAGCGCCACGCCACAGAGGGCAGTTCCAAGGGGGCTCGACTACCGAGAAAACGCCTTATGCTTGTGTATTTCGCTTATAGCGAGTCAACACCAGCTTGTCTTCAGTAAACACCCTAATAGGACAGGCATGAGCTGTTTACCATCCGGCCGTAGCTTCTGGAATAGCAGTTGAACTTCAGGATCTGCTGCCTGATCCGATTTGTACAAAGCTGAGTAATGGTCAATAAATAATTATGTTCTTGTCACTAATCATTATTAGTGTTTCAATGCTCTCCCCGTTCTCCTTTCATGGTGTTTCCCTCAGTGCACTATAAATAGTTTAGGGTGGCGGATAGTAAAAACTCCTTCTGTGGTTGTGTCAGAAGTACGATACAACGGCTATCGACGACGATGGGATTAATTTTTGTTTTGCCTACCCATCCACCCTTGTTACTTGTTATGTATTTCTTGCTGTTTCTTTTTATATGTTTAGTTCACTAGTGTGTGGACGTTTGACTCAGGACAGACACTGATACTGAGACGAGTGTATTATTTTGTGTGCGACATTTAATCCAGTTTCCTTACAGACATGGATTCTACGTCATAATATGGTTCTCTAACGTGTGTTGTTTAGCTACAGGGCGAGAAAATTTAGCAGGTGCTGCTAGTTGTGGTGCAGCTATCACCGCAACAACAACAGCTCACGAGCCTGAGCTGCAGCCTCCATCAGCCATTCTACCATTCCGCTGTTTCAACAAACAGCACGAGGACTGGTTGGAATGATTTGTTGATGAATCATACGGAGGCACACCCATTGCAAGATGCGAAGAGTAAAGCATTTTTTCTTTATGTAATGGGAAGGGAAGTTTATATGAAGAGCTTATTTCAATAGTGGTACAAGTCCATTTTTGTTCATTCTGAGATACAGATTCCTAAAGTTAACAGAGCGCTGAAAAATATATATGCTTGAATATTTCTGGTACCTCAACTGCAGATTTTTCAGCGCTCTCTTAACTTTAGGACTCCGTATCTCAGAATGAACAAAAATGGACTTGTACCACTATTGAAGTAAGTGAAAGTGTTTCCATAAAAACAACCAGAACAAAGTCTGAGAATTTAGTTAGAAAGTTAACCACTTACTTTGATGAACGAACGAACACATGCGGTTGCTTCCAGGTTAAAGTTTTTCAGCCATCAGTGGACATCAGGTCAAACTCATAAGCAGTGGATCACTGATTGCATTCATGTCGTGTCTCCAGCCAGAACATATTGTCGTCTGGACACAATATTATGGCGGTCCACCTGGCTGCCATCTTCAGGTGAGTAGTATTGTGTCCAGATGATGTCCAGATGACGATATGTTTCAGCTGGAGACCCGACATGAATACAGCCAATTATTACGCCAGGAACGTTTGCAGAGCCACAGTGGATCACTAAATTACAAGGTTTAACTGGGCAGAGAAAAGTTTTGTGTCGTTGTGCAGAATCATATAGTGATGTCATGCTGCCTAACGCTATAACTCAAAATATTTTTGACAGTAGAATTCGTGCTGCTATTAAGAAAACACCTGGCCCTTTCTAGGTACAGTGTTACAATTTATTGAAGCTGAGTACACTCCTGATGTAGCTAAGTGTGAGATGAAAATGTCAAATATTAACAAATTTTAGAGTGACAGTGTTAGTAGCGCTGTGGAACGTATACAGTTCAGTGCCCGTCCAGCCCTTGCGACACAACGTGTGATGTGATGTGCAGAGACAAATAGTTCCATGTCGGTACGGCTGGATGCCGGTAGACAGGAAAACATAGCAATGACTTGCCCAGAATGCTTTAGTGCCCAAGTCGCGAAGCTATTTGTTATTTTTACAACACAAAAGGTCATTACAATTAATTGAAACCCTCAGTTGCCGACAGGTGTTGTTGATATACCACGATGGGGACAGCTGAAAATATGTGCCCCGACCGTGACTCGAACCCGGGATCTCCTGCTTACATGGCCACCGAGGACAGAAACAAATAGCGCCACTGCAGGGACTTATCCCTTGCACAATTCCCGTGAGACCCACATTCCCAACTGTCCATAATTCTAGATATCTGCCCAACCGCTCGTTACCCGCACACACTTTGGAGTATGGTATCTGTTCTTTCGAGAACATTTACTATCTTCATACATATACAAAAGGTCATGTTCCATCAGTATGCAAGAAAAAGCTGCATTGACATAAAATTGCCAAGCAACATGCCACTAAACCATTTAGAATCACTAGTGGTGTCACGGCACTGCCTGCAACGGAACAGTGCGACCAGGTGACTGTGGTAAATGTCGTGATAGGTGGCCCGTGTATAAACCTTATAAAACATCTGTCGGGTGATTTTCATGTGCCAAACAAGTCACGCCGAGGCAAACACAAGTCCACTTCACTTGTAACGCATCGTAGTAGTTCTCAGCAATAGGCAGGAAGTAATAGTTCTCTCTTAAGAGTGGAATGTAGTTGAAACGGGGTGCGTGTTACTTTGATAGTAGATATGAAAGGTGTCAAATTGCAACTGGACACTTGTGCTTCAGCTACGCTTCTGAAAAAACTTACTTACCAACGATTAGGTTCACCAATACTGAGTCCAGCTACGCATGTGTTGTTGGCTTATAATGGAGAGGCAATTCCGGTTTTAGGAACTTCCAGTATGTCAGCTACATTCAAGGTGCAACGATGACAGTTGTATTCACAGTACTTTCTGCTAAATCTTAGCAGGATGTTTTTGGCTTAGATTCTTTGACCTTTCTGACTGTGAGTCCTCAAGTAGTGTTGCATATTTCAACAGACCTGCAGACAGAGAACCGTCAATCTCCGTGCGAAAAATTCAGTGAACTTCTTAGCGATGGTGTTGGTTGTGTGAACAGTTTTTTTGCTCATGTGTCACTCAGAGACAATGCACAACCAAGTTTTATGGAGGCAGGCAAGTGCCCATTGCCACTGAACAATTACGGCAAAATAAATTGATGAGGTCATCAAGCCACTCAGTACAAGTCAGTGGTCTTCCCCAATAGTTATCTTTCGCAGACCATCAGAACGTCTTCAACTGCGTGTTGATTATAAGTCGACTGTGAACTCTCAGAGAGTGTTATAAACGTACCGTTCGTTCCTCCAACAGGAATTGATGGACAGATTAGTCGAGGATCGTTATTTTTCTGAGACAGACTTGGCGGATGCTTACTTCCAATTGGTAAAGCCTCAGCACCCGTGATTTTTCAGCGCTATTTAAAGCAAGTGACTGCCAAACTAACTTCTTGCTAAAAATATTTGGATGACACTGTCGTGTCTGGACTTCCAGCAGCAGAACATTTAGCCAATCTCGAGAGCCTTTTTCAAGTACTGTTATCGGCAGGCCTCAAGCGTCTGCAAGACGAGTGCTCTATTTTGCAGATGGAAATGTCATTAATGTGCAGGGTATTCACCCCACGCACACTCATTTCCGAGCCACCAAAGATTTAACAGCTCCCAAAAATCTAAAGCAACTGCCAGCAGTGTTACACAAACTGCATGACTACTTCTATTTCATTCCTTTCACCTCTCAGATTGGAGCTCCGCTTCACAGGTTACGGCATACGGATGTTCCGTTTGCATGGACCAAGGAATGTCAGTTGGCTTTTGACCAATTGAAATAGGTGCTAGTTAGTAACACGTGCGTCATATGTTTCAATCTGGCTAAGCCAGTGGCGTTAGTGATGATGCTTTTTCTATTGGCCTATGTGCCGTTCTGTAGCATCGTGTTGAATCAACGGATTGTCCAATAGCATTTGCCTCCAAACTTCTAGCTAAGACCCAGGAAAGGAACACTGGCCGTCATTTTCAGTGTAACCAAGTTTTATCATCATCTCTATGGAAAGAAGTTCTATTTGGTCACAGAACATAAGCCATTCACTTCACTCTTCCACCAAACCACGCCTGATCCACCACAGACGTCACAGAAATTGCAAGTATGAGCTTCATTGTTGTCGAACTGCAACTATGAAATCTTGTAACGCCATACGGCCCAAGATGCGAAAGCTGGCGTGTTGTCAAGGTTACCGGTGTATGATGCTGATCAGTTTGACTCCTTTGAAGCATCTTGTTGCTAGACAGGTGCTCTGAACACCTCGGCAATCTCCAATTTTCCCGTTGACGTCCGTCGCATGGCACAGGAGACAGCTGAAAATGCGGATTGAAGCACTCTGTTGAGTTACATGCGCACAGTGCGGCTAAGGCGGGTGAAAGACATCGTTCGGCCGGACGTACATGGATATTTCACTCACCATTAAGCCTTGTCATTACAGCGTGGTGTTTTACCGTTTCACACTGAAAATGAAAAGGTCCAGGTCAATATGCCACACACCCTTCTTCAGGATTTTTTAAGTTTCTTGCTTCAGAGACAAGGAGATGTTGTGAGGACAAAGCAGGCTGCTCAGCACCATTGTTCTTGGCCTCAGATGGACGCCAAGATGCTGCGTGCATGGAGCAACAGGGGGCTGCACCTCAAGGCTTTTCTGACCTGCCTCGCCCCAGCAATCCCTGGAAACGCACCCACATTGGTTTTTCTGGACCTTTTTGAAACACGTGATGGCTTATTCTGGTGAATGCCTTAAGTCGTTTTATCTTTGTGATTCCGATGAACGCTAACTCTACGACGTCGTCCAGTACCATCAGAACACTTACTTCATTTTTTTGCATCGAGAGCTTGCCGGAAGATCACCTCACAGGAATTTGATAAATGCGACCACAGCATCTGTCCACCCACTATCAAATGGTAAAGCTGAACGTTTCGTGCATATATTCAAGCTGCAGATGAGTAAATTCCGTGGAACCCACTCACAGGAGCAGGCCTTGCCATTGTTTCTGTCCACCTATCTTGCGATACCTCAAAATGGACCTTCTCCGGTCAGAACTCCTTCACGGCCGCCGGCGTCGCACTCTGCTTCATGTGCTGCACTCACCAACGAAGAGTACCGATCAGTAAAATGATTCTCATTGTCAGATCCAGGACGCAATACTCTTCAGGAATTTCTGGCCCAGACAGTGATGGGGACCGGGAACCGTTTCATGTGTCCTTGGACACACGTTCTTGGTTTCATCCCCTACAGGGACACTGCTCAGAAGACACCAGAATCAGTTTCAGCCTCTGCGACTCCATGATCCTGCTGCTGCGTTTTGTTTTACAATTTCAGCACACAGCCAGGAACCATGGTCGTGGCCGACTGCCACAGAACTGATGGCATCTCAACCTGGAATGCTGCCCATGGAGGTGGACGCACTCTCATGCCCGATGCCATCATCACAGCAGCCCGTGTCGCAATGGGCGATGCCTCTGCGCGCTACCACCTTCTTCTCTGAGGGGATCCTCCACCGTTTGAGACACTGGCCCTAGTTGCAGACAAGCGCCGTCCCTGCAGTCCGACGGACGTTCCTATTGGGGCTCAGGGCGAATGCTTGCTTGCGGATGGGAGCCTGCCACTGGCTTCAGTTCCCATCCCACCTGCCGTGCCTGCACCCAGAGCTCCCCCTCCCCGTCAGTTCACACCGCAACCACGGCCAGGAGGTTTGGGGAGAGGACTGTGATGCCCTGAGACAGCATGTACTAGCAGACAGTACCACCACTGGCATCAGTAGGTTGACAACTCAGTCCAGAGATGGTGTATAGCCCAGCGAGTGCCGCACCAAGAAGTCGCAGTGATATACGCCACCGCCACTGCAGAGGGCAGTTCCAAGTCAGTTCTACTACCGTGAAGACTACCTTCTACTTCTAGCGAGTCCACGCCAGCCCCTGTTCAGTGAACATTCTAGTGGGACAAGAACTGTTTACAGTCCAGACTTAGCTCCAAGAACAGCAGTTGAACTTCAGGATCTGCTACCTGATACTATTTGGACAAAGCTGATTATTCGTCAGTAAATGTGCGAGTTCTTGTCACTAATCACTATCGGCGTTTCAGTCCTCTCCTCGTTCTTCTCTCATAGTGTATCCCTCAGTGCACTACAATTAGTTTAATTAGTTGAGGATGGAGACAAGTAAAATTCCCTTCTGAGGTTGTATCGAAAGTGCGATACTACAAGAACGTTGCAGCTTCCTTTTGCTTCCCGTCGCTGGTAGACTCTGGTCTTCCCTGAAACGTTCAGTATATATACAGCTCCTTAGACAGACGTGACCAGGCATTAGGCGCAGTGGTGCACTGTTATGATTCTTGAACGCTGATGTCGCATTGGGAGGAATTACAGACAAAATGAAAACGTTACGAGGAAAGGAGACCTAATTCCGATAGAACTGCACTGCGCACAGGCTCGAACTGGCACTCATTTATCAAGGAGACGACCCTCTGTGTGCGTAGATGTGAACACTTATACACTCCAGCGAAGTTCGTTGCGAATGAAAAACAGCTCACTTTTTCATAGACTTTTACTTAATCAGTCTTCGCGTAGCCTTCGCTAACATTAAGATGAGTTTTTTACGCCTTGGCGATTAAATAAACTTCTATCTTTAAAAAATATCTCAGTGACGGCTCTTCAATAATTTCCGCGTACTATTTGACGTCTTTTTTCGCTTTAAAAATAGACGAAAGTTACAGTCTTCTAATATCGTGGTCTTTATCCATGCCCCAGCGCTTAATTCCTTTATTTACAATTCTTACAAGAAATATTTAATAAAATTAACACAATAATAGTTCGTAACAGTTGCACTCCTTATTTCCAACATACAAATGTCTTATTACAATGGGTAATGCTGTCCACTTCATACATTGTAAAGGGTAAAAGTATCAATGGCCATATCAATTCGTGGAAACTATGCCACCAGGGAACATTCAGTTGCTGATGAGACTGACAATTGTGCACGTCTGAGCCTGAAATCTTTTCCAAGGAGCATGAAGGCTGTCCCAGAAATTGGAGAGCTGGACTGAGAGAAGAAAAGCGGAAAGCGAGGTGCAGAGGAGCAGGCGAGAGGCTGTAGGTGACGCAGCGATAATACGTCCATATGGGTTAAGGCCTAGGAGATAAAAATAAATTTCTTTTCTGTATGTTTCATTTAGATGTAGCATAATGTTTAGCAGAAGAAAACTGAACTGCTGTGGGTCAGCAGGGCACTTTAGGTGGAAGAAAGGGTCACAGGTATTCTCTGCTGAGATACGCCAGGAGACAAGATGATGCGGTTGTCATCGGAGTGGAAGCATTGCAGAACCATCAGCTGTAAGGGGAAGAGTTCCTGAAGCAAGAGGATGCAGTGAACACAGGTCGATATACATGGCATTCAACGCGTGGGAGATTCGGAACGACCTGAGACGGCTAGACGAAGCCTTTGAAAACTTTAGGCATGGGGTAGAGAGTCACTGGGACTTATGAGAAGTTGAGGGATGAGATGAAGCAAGTTCTGGGGGCTACACCGCATACAAAAGAGGAGAGGCTTGATCAGTAAGGGGAACCGATTTTTAAAAACAAATTTTGGGACAGCTAATCAGGAGCACATCAGAAGGGTGAATAACGCAGTGGAAGCATTGAAACAACGGGTGAAAGGCAACAAGGCAGCAAGTGAGTGGCACACCGCGCAAATTACGATTATGGAGAAAGAAGTGTGGAACAGTACTTGGTTACTTTGGCAGCAAAATGATGGGCTACACAACAAATATATAAGAATCAGTAAACCGAACCGTTAAGAAGTTACAAACTGAAGTCGAAATACAAACATCAAAAAAAGTTTCCTATCACCCCACTTCCCAGATCTCCTGAAGATAGAAGTTGACTGTGGATATTGTATCACAGACACACTCCCTTTGACTGTTCAGAGATGTCACTAAACCCGCCCAAAGATGTAAAGAACCATGCGTGAGCAACGCCTATTAGACGGAAGGGATCCGACAGCCGATCAGTTCCAGTCATTCCACCAGGAAAGAGGTACACGGTTCGTTTTGTCTGTAGTTCAGCCATGCCTAGAAGGTCAATACCGCCGTTCTATTGCGTCCGCATTGTTACTTTGTGCCAGGAAGGATTGCCAAAAAGGGAAGTGTCTAGGGGTCTAGGAGTGAACCAAAGCGATGTTGTTCGGACATGGAGGAGATGAAGAGAGACAGGAACTGTCGATGACATACCCCGCCCAGGCCGCCCATGCGCTACTACTGCAGTGGATGACCGCTACCTACGGGTTATGGCTCGCAGGAACACTGACAGCAATGCCACCATGTTGAGTAATGCTGTTTCTGCAGCCACAGGACGTCGTGTTACGACTCAAACTGTGCGCAATAGGCTGCATGATGCGCAACCTCACTCCTTACGTCCATGGCGAGGTCCATCTTTGCAACCACGACACCATGCAGCACGGTACAGATGGGCCAAAAACATGCCGAATGGACCGCTCAGGATTGGCATCACATTCTCTTCACCGATGAGTGTCGCATATGCCTTCAAACAGACAATCGTCGGGGACGTGGTTGGAGGCAACCCGGTCAGGCTGAAAGCCTTAGACACACCATCCAGCGAGTGCAGCAAGGCAGAGGTTCCCTTCTGTTTTGGGATGGCATTATGTCGGGCCGACGTACGCCGCTGGTGGTCATGTAATGCGCTGTAACGGCTGTACGAAACGTGAATGCCTTCCTCCGAGCGATATCGACAGCATATTGGTGAGGTGTTCGTCTTCATGGACGGCAATTCGCGCCCCCAACGTGCACATCTTGTGAATGACTTCCTTCAGGATAACGACATCGCTGGACCAGAGTGGCCAGCATGTTCTCCAGACATGAACCCTATCGAACATGCCTGGCATAGATTGAAAAGGGCTGTTTATGGACGACGTGACCTGCCAACGACTCTGAGGGATCTACGCCGAATCGCCGTTGAGGAGTGGACAACGTGGACCAACAGTGTCTTGATGAACTTGTGGATAGTATACCACGACGAATACAGGCATGCATCAATGCAAGAGGACGTGCTGATGGGCATTAGATGTACCAGTGGGTACAACAATCTGGTCTACCACCTCTGAAGGTCTCGCTGTACGGTGGTACAACATGCATTGTGTGGTTCTCATGGGCAATAAAGAGGGCGGAAATGATGCTTATGTTGATCTCTGTTCCAATTTTCTGCACAGGTTCTGAACTCTCGGAACCGAGGTGATACAAAACATTTTTATGAGTCTATTTGACAAGGAAGTAGGGGCAACAAAGTGGTTAGTTCCTGGTGAACAGTGTGTGGGAAGCACGAAGTGCAGTATCAGAGTTTCTGAAAGCTATGCAGCAAGTTGTGCAAGGCCAGTTATTATTGAACTTGTCACCAAAAAAGTACCTTGATGGGCTACGGGAAGTCCAAAAAGAGCTACTACCTCTGACTGGTCTTGGAACCTAGCCATAAAAAATTTTATTTTAACCAACCATAGCAGAAGCAAGGTCTGGTGGAGCAAAGGTACACGTTTTGTTTTCTTTTCTAGTTACACAGAAGCGGGCATGATACTGATGTTATGAAATTCGTGTGTATCATGTTAAGTGGGGAATACTGGAGACATTTGTCAGAGTAGAGGTACAATGATTATCACTGGCAGTAGAAGACAAGAGCAGGAATATGCAAATAGAAGAAGCGGAGGTAGAAAAGTCTTACAGGGATGAGATTACAGTTTGTTCAAACAGAATAGTGAGAGGTGGTCAGGATTCTTACACAGTGAAGTTATTGCTGGGTCAGAAAGCGGAAAAAGATTTGCAACAGTGAGATGATTAGGACTGAGTTGTACTGCTAGAAGTATGACGCCCATTGGTTAAAAAATGTGATAGCAGTAGGTAATTGTTTGAAGCAGGGGAAACTCACGACGTCAAAAAGGTTAGAGTAATACGTTACTGGATTACTGATAAACGCGACATCGTATGCAATAGTGGGACCTATTTTCTATCAACCAGCCACAATTTCGAGTGGAACACATATAAGTGATTCGCAGCCTCAATTGCAGTGATCATTGGAAAGCAAAAATGGGATACCAGTCCCGAAACTACGTTAAACCAGACTTTGGGACTAAAGCTAATACAGTCCATTGACAAATTCATCAACGAGGAGGAGAGTCGAATCTAAGAGGAGCCAATGTTGCTGCATGTGAGTCACTACAGGGAGATTCAGTATTAGAGGGAAACAACGCTGACAATATACCAATTCCCGCAGTAAAATTCTGCAAAGCGTAGTCGTTGTTTGTATTTAAAATAGTGGAATGATGAAAATGCTTGGATCCAGCCATTTTTTACAAATTCTGGTGGACTGGGTTCCCAGAGCCTAGGAGGCAGTAGAGAACTGTAACAATAAGTTGACCAGAAGACTAAGGCTCTTAGGATAAGTAGTGTTCAACAGAACCTGATGGTAGAAGCAACCCTGAAAAAGCATACCAAAGCTAGTTGTGCCAGGCACTAGGATCTGTCGCTCTAGAGTTCAAGGATAGTCTAGTTAAGGCGACTCGAGGCACTGGGTCTCGTTGAGAGGGAGGACAATGTAACAAACAGACCAGATTTTGTCTGAAACCCATAAAGCAGGAAGCAGATTACAATAGAAGCAGCTGCAGATGAGCGTGGATGTTATGTCCTACAATATACAACAAAGCCGTCACACTTTTCAGGTCTAACCAGCAAGAGAAGGTGTGTAATTAGGTGACACTGCAGTACCTAAACAGCAGAAGACGGAAGTCTACCATCATCGGCAACTGTGGAAGTTTTTAGTATTGGGTGGCAAGGTGTAGCAAAGCCTAAGCAAGTGCAGCCTGTGAGCATAAAATACCTAGCTACGTTTGCACTGAAATCATCTTGTTCTAATACTGCGGTACCGCTACGTTGATATGACACTTGGAGCGCCATCCGGAATGTTGTATGGGGTCCGCAGTTCGACCTTGCTTCAGGGTAGTGTGACCTGAGACAGAAGCCGCCGAGGCCCCAACATCGCAGGTCTAGCCACGTCCTGGAACATAGTGGACCTGTCACACCGCTTCTACAGTGGGTCGTGGCCACTGCAGCGCTGGAGACATCAGTCGTGCCTCGGCCACTGCTGCTTTGTCTGGCGAATCTGGAGGATGCAGATGACACGAGCAGTCTCGTGCATCACCGCTCGGTCACTCCTCGCTCTGTCAGCGTTACTGGGTATCCCGCACACACAAACGGGGGGCTTGAAAACGAATTAAAAAATCACACAAACCAACTCTTAAGCTCAGTGGTTACATTCATTAAAAAAAATATACAGTACATATCTTTCAATTTGGTCGTGGTCATGACCCGTTTTGCACCTTGCTCTCCTTCACGTTCAAATAGCTCTAAGCACTATGATTGTTAACATCTGAGGTCATCAGTGCCCTAGACTTAGCACTACTTTCACCTAACTAACCTAAAGACATCACACACAGCAATGCCCGAAGCAGGATTCGAACCAGCGACCGTAGCATCAGCGCGGTTCCCTACGGAAGCGCCTAGAACCGCTCGGTCACAACGGCCGGTTCTCCTTCTGGATCACATGCGGCACGGGAAAGATTTTCCACGATGTACGAAACGTTAACAGGGTGCAACTAACGTACACAAATTGCATATCAGGATTAAACCTCAATGTGGATGCGGCTCGCAAACCCTTAAACGGGCAACGTAGCAGATGCAGTACTACTAACACTTCAATCATACCGCACCGCACCAAACAGCGGTATGGTGGGGTAGACAAGACACAAAGTAACAACTGCTGCAAGACAACTTCAGTAAATCAGTAAGAAAATATTTGGGACTTTGAGCTCTTGGGAGGGCCACACCAAACCACAGAATGCCATTCCAAGTTAAATTATGAATATACTATCGGCAATTTAGCCATGACAAGTGGAACCGTAAAATGGCATAAGAAGTGAACTGCAATTAACACGATTCATAAGCGTCCGACTGAAAAGCTCCGTAGTCAATCTTTCCTTTACTACAAACAGTTAACAGTACCTCCAAAGTTCACTCGTGGACACTATCAGAGTGTAAATTACTCATTGTACCTGTAGGTAACAGTTTAACACGCTGGGAGCCGAGTTAGGTCTCTTAATAAGACAAGCAATGATTCGGTCCCTCACTTAGATCCACCATCGATCCAAAACAGTCATTTACTTTAAAGCAGCTAAATAGATGCTGTTGTTGTTGTTGTGGTCTTCAGTCCTGAGAATGGCTTGCTGCAGCTCTCCATGCCACTCTATCCTGTGCAAGCTTCTTCATCTCCCAGTACTTACTGCAACCTACATCTTTCTTAATCTGCTTAGTGTATTCATCTCTTATTCTCCCTCTACGATTTTTACCCTACAAGCTTCCCTCCAATGCTAAATTTGTGACCCCTT
Organism: Schistocerca piceifrons; assembly: GCF_021461385.2. Classification (NCBI taxonomy): domain Eukaryota; kingdom Metazoa; phylum Arthropoda; class Insecta; order Orthoptera; family Acrididae; genus Schistocerca; species Schistocerca piceifrons. The sequence continues at coordinate 554,675,497 of NC_060143.1, forward strand.
GATGCCTCAGAACATGTCCTACCAACCGGTCCCTTCTTCTTGTCAAGTAGTGCCACAAACTCCTCTTCTCCCCAATTCTGTTCAATACCTCCTCATTAGTTATGTGATCTGCCCATCTAATCTTCAGTATTCTTCTGTAGCACCACATTTCGAAAGCTTCTACTCCCTTCTTGTTTAAACTATTTATCGTCCATGTTTCACTTCCATACATGGCTACACTCCATACAAATACTTTCAGAAACGACTTCCTGACACTTAAAGCTATACTCGATGTTAACAAATTTCTCTTCTTTGGAAACGCTTTCCTTGCCATTCCCCGTCTACATTTTATATCCTTCCTTCTTCGACCTTTATCAGTTATTTTACTCCCCAAATAGCAAAACTCCTTTACAACTTTAAGTGTCTCATTTCATAAGCTAATTCCATCAGCATCACCCAACTTAATTCGACTACATTCCATTATCCTCGTTTTGCTTTTGTTGATGATCTTATACCCTCCTTTCAAGACACTATCCATTCCGTTCAACTGCTCTTCCAAGTCCTTTGTTGTCTTTGACAGAATTACAATGTCACCGTCGAACCTCAAAGTTTTTATTTCTTCTCCATGGATTTGAACACCTACTCCGAATTTTTCTTTTGTGTCCTTTACTGCTTGCTCAAAATACAGATTGAATAACATCGGGGAGAGGCTGCAACCCTGTCTCACACCCTTCCCAACCACTGCTTCCCTTTCATGCCCCTCGACTCTTAGAACTGCCATCTGGTTTCTGTACAAATTGTAAATAGCCTTTCGCTCCCTGTATTTTACCCTTGCCACCTTTAGAATTTGAAAGAGAGTATTCCAGTCAACATTGTCAAAAGCTTTCTCTAAGTCTCCAAATGCTAAAAACTTAGGTTTGCATTTTCTTAATCTAGCTTCTAAGACAAGTCGTAAGGGTCACTATTGCCTCACGTGTTTCAGTATTTCTACGGAATCCAAACTGATCTTCCCGAGGTCGGCTTCTACCAGTTTTTCCATTCGTCTTTAAGTCATTTATTTTGCAGCTGTGGCTTATTAAACTGATAGTTCGGTAATTTTCACATCTGTCGACACTTGCTTTCTTTGGGATTTGAATTATATGGCAATGCCGATATCAACGCACTCCTCCCAAGAAGCGCTCTAACTGGAGATTGCAGTACTGGTGGAAAGCTTTCACCACTTACAAGTCTGAAACACGCGCCACCAACGTGCACCTTTTTAGATTTATTATGTTCACCTCATACACCAAACTTACCGTAATACTTCGTCGGAATCGAAGGGCAGAACCAAGAAATCACTTTTCAGCCCTTGAAGGACCCCACGATGATCCCCATCGGGACAACACCGGCCCCCCACAACAGGATCTTCGAGCCCACGGCGTTCCGTTCCCAACCGACAGCTTCTGCGGGACCCACCGACCAAGCGGCCATGCCCTCCGACACCGACGTTGCTCCCCACGCACAGTCCAGAGCTAACTCCCAGTAAACCCCCTACTTCCTCGATATCTCGCCTCGCGGCGCGCAGGGACGCAACTCGCTGAAGGTATGCGGCGACCAGAGACTCCAAGCCGATCTCGATATTGACATCGTGACGAATATTGACAAGGCACGTGATTTCAAAAAGAAAGGAATTTCAATAGCGAGCCTTGCAGGTTCAACCTGCCTCACTAAAACAAACTCGCCGCGCAAAGGAATTTAACTCCTGCGAATCTGGCTACCATGAACAAGCAACATCCTCCCGGGCTCTAAGTTCTTCACCAGTAAATTCACAGCACTGACCACCTGTAGATCCTCATAAGGCCCGAAAAACCGAAGTGCCAACTTCCGGTATAATCCGCATCACCCTTATGAGGTAGACCCGTGTTGTCGATGAACACCCTGCTCCCGGGTTTGCAGTTAAATTCTTTCCTGCCCTAATTATACCGCTGTGCCAGCCTCTGATGGGCACGCTAAGTATTACGCCGCGCCCGCTTCCAACTCCTCTGAATAACACTAGCATCACTGTGCTCTGGGAGCAGATCGTTAATCAACCACAAATTGGACAGCGGGGAGTTCACCTGGTATCTAAAGATCAAGAAGCCGGACGTGCCTTTACCGACTCAAGCTGAGCTGCGATAAACGAAAAGTTTAGTCATCCAAGTGAATGATCCACCCGGTGCGAGAGCTGCTGTGAAACGCGATTAGGGCGGCTTTTAAGTTCCTTTTTACACGTTCCGCTGGGGATAGCAAGGAGTTGTGGTGATATGCCAAATGACCTGTTCGAAACAAAACCTCCTGAACCACTTGGAAACAAAGACCGGAGCGTTATCACTAACTAGGGTGTTCGGCGGTCCAAATATCGAAATAATTCCCGATAAGTGACGGATGGTAATCGTAGCTGTGAAGCTACTGGTTGGAATAAGACATGAAAAACGCGAAACAGTGTCGACTACCACTGGAACATACCGGTTACCCTGGCGATTACGATGTAGAGGTCCAATGTGATCAGCGAACCACTTGTACATAGTGTAACTTTCTCTAGTGGATTGGAGGAGCCCCCTGGGATGACCCGAGTCTGGTTTTGCTTCCTTGCAAACTTCGCACTCGCAAACCATACATCGGACATCCTTACGTAAACTGGGAAAAAAGAGCTGCCTCTTAATATCTGAGATGATCTTATTTGCACCTAATTGGTCACCGACGGGAGTATTGTAGAAATAGCGAAACACCGGCTCCACCAATTCACTAGGCAAATATACGCGTAAACCGTCGGCACTGGGGCCCCGACACCGCAACAACCCCTTACATACGGCATTTCCAGTTACCTGCTCGCCCGCAGTTAACATATCTTCAATTTTCCTAATACATTGATCACCTACCTGTCTCCGACCTAAGTCCCCAAATAATTCCGGGACCTCTGATAAAACAGCCCCTACTCCAGCCTTCCGTTCTGGTCCAGCGTCCTCAGGCTCACCCTCAATCTGGAACATACTACTTAAGGCATGGGCCACGTGGTTATCGGTTCCCCTTATATGCTTTAAATGAAAGTCAGATTTCCTAATAATCCTCCTGGATATCCGACCAGTCTTACGCAGGCGGGCCAGCACCCAGCTAAGGCCCTGATTATCCGTTTCGAGCAAAAAATCGTGGTGTCCCAAATAAAATTTAAACTTTTCCAGTGAAAAAAACACTGACAAGGCCTCCCATTAGTACACATGGTATTTGGCCTCTATAGGGGACAATCTCCTGGAAGCGTAAGCTACCTGTTTCCGCTCTTGCATCTTGCTCTTCTAGCAGCACCGCCGCTATCTCACAAGTAGAGGCGTCAGTCTGCACAATAAACGACCGATCGAAATTGGGGCTGGCCAACACGGGAGGGTTACTCAAGACCCGCTTAATAGCCTCGATGCCTGATGACTCTCATCCAAAATAAATGTTGCCCCCTTCTTACATAGTTCGTTCAAAGGAGCAGCCAACTGAGCAAACTTCGGCACGAACATACGAAAGTAGTTCGCCATGACCATGAATCGTGCCACACCCCTCTTATAAACTGGTAGAGGAAACCTTTGCAAGTCTTTAGTTCGCTTTTGGGCAATGCGAACACCATCTCCAGATGCCCCAAGGAGGAAATCTGACCACGAGGCAAGGTGACCTTGGACGGCTTAAGTCCGGCGCCCCTCAGTCGAAGCAATACCATATTCAAATGTTCCAGATGTTCATGGAAAGTAACAATCCAAATGGCACCCGATTGAATTCAACAAGATTCAAATCTGTGCAGAAGGCGGTGATGTGCCCGGAATCTTCAGCAAGTGGGATATCGTAATATGCCTGATTGAGGTCCAAAACGGCAAAGTACCTTGCCCCAGAAAACCACGTAAAACAATTGTGAATGTCTGGCAGGGGAACCGACTCCAAAATTACCTTTTCGTTGACCAGGCGGTAATCGACTACAGGCCGAAATTCTCCCTTATTAGGCTTAAGAACTTTGGAGATGCATACGGAGAGGGCGAAGGTCTTATAACCCCTTCCCTTAGCATGACATCTATTGACCCACGCTAACTCTTCATCTTCGGGGGTGACCACCAATAAGGAGGTTGTCGAACCGGTACGTCATCATTCAGCCTAAGCCTATAATTTGGCTTGTCATTCGTAACCTGTCGGTCAGCACTTCTCGAAAACGCACTAAAACCTGCAAGAGGGACTCCCTCTGCTGATTATCAAGATGACTCATATCATAGTTCTCTGTGATACCGCTCATGGAACAAACCGGAACTGACACCCGACATGAACAAACATTAGTGCGCTTCTCAGGCCGAAATTAAAAAAAAAAAAAAAAAAAAAAAAAGGACACGTTCTTGGCCATCCAACACTAAGCCGGCCTTAGCCATAAAATCACAGTCAATTTCTTGATCACGAAGAATCGAAACGGTGAAGTAAATTTTCCTATGACCACACTACCCACACACGCCCCCACTATCTCTAACTTTTGTCGGTTGACTGAGCGACTTACCCAGAACGACTTACACAAGGGACCCATGCGATATAGTGTGCGAAGTTCCAAAAACCATTGATAGTCCACTGCTGATATGGCACTACGGTAATCCAGCAGACCACAGACGGTTTAATGATTCAAGATGGGTGCACGAGGAAGGCATCTAGGTGCCCGTAACTCCCACTGTTCGGCGAGAACGGTTGGGAATCCTACCCCACGTATATGTACTCTCCTTCGGACAGCGTCCACTGTTATTTTCCTTCTTCCGAGCACCGACAAGGTGACCTTCCAGGCGACAACGAAAACATACCTTTGGTTTGGAAATTATCGGTCGCGCCACCTCCCCCGGGGTAAACAACAATTCGGTTGTCGATCCATAATTTGACAGCTCAATCGCTGACTGTCAGCATACGACAGCTTCTCAGTCTCTGAGGCTAATACACTAAGTTCCCCCAAGGTGGTAGGTTTCTTGGATAACGTCATGGGCTACCTATCTAACTCCCCTCAAAATGGTTTCGACCACCTGTGTTTCCGACACCTGTAGCTCCAGAGCTAGGAAGGATGTTCTCACACATTCCATGAATTTAGTCAAGGGTTCATTATCCTCCCTCACCCGCCAAAAATGCTTATGTTGTAAGTCGCTCAATAAATGAGGGGACACCTTACGTGCAATTATCTGCTTATGTAGTTCCCTCAACCCCTTCGTTTCCTGCAAAATTTAATCAATAACATGCTGAGGGTCCCATAGCTCAATGGGTATAGTAGTTGGACAACCTGATCATGGGGCAAGTTCAAGGCGTTAGCGTGGAATTGGCAGAAGGTCACAACAACTGTTCAATAAGCGGAATCGATTCCATCGAAAACCTATTTATAGCCTTTAGCAAGATTCTCATGGGATGAGGCAATTTAGCAAAACTCGAACCCACGCATACTGACAACCCACTTTCCCCTTGTATTACCGGTTCCTGTGCGCCCTGCACAACCGAACCTCGTTCCCCTCTCTCATTTGTACCTGCTCAACACAAAATTGATCCAACATCTCCCCCAACGCGCAAAACCTGATCCCGCAATTTCTGCGCCTCCTGTCCCTGATCTTTTGTAATGTGAATCTCACTCAAATCTGTAACATGCCACTCCCAATGCACCAGTTGCGCTTAAAGACGCGCAAGGTGTTATAGCAGTCGGTGCAACATTCTCAAAAGACCCAACCTGCTGATTCAACGAGGACAACGATGTAAAGTCAAAACTCAAGGCATCGCCTACCTCACCGATGACTTGTGGAGAAATTACCACCGGGTTTACCAAACGACGCCTTTACCTGTGTCAGTAATTCAGGCACGCCTCCCTAGCCCGTCTTTCCGTGCACACGCGCTTCATATTCTAACTGTTCACGCTTCAATAGCGCTAGACCTGAGCAACGCCGCGCATCCATAGCGGCTTATAACCTAAAAACAATCTGATATTTATAAAAATCCTAATGAAACACATATGTAAAATTTTAATATAGCCAAATCCTAATAGAATGAGTACTCAAGGAATTTATTATTACTAGCCAAATCCTGATGAAACAAGTGCTTAACGGCTCTAATAGAATTTAGAGAAAGGGAGCCTTATAATGCCCCCTACCCAGGTTACGAAAGATCGTAACCACGCTCTGCTGTGGGGTCATCCCACAGGCATTAGTTGGGATAGAAACCGGGGAAAGGCCAACACCCAGAATACGTGCAAGTTTTGGGAGGTATGGGCAGGCACCGTTTCTCTAATAATATTTTTTCACGTTTAAAATTTTACAACTTTAGTATCTTGATTTTAAAATGGTATTTGAACATTCGTTATCACGATTCACTCATGTGTCATCATGAACAAAACACAAATGAAACAATGGCGGATTCATACGTGGCAGGGAGAGTGGGACGCATCCGGCAAGGGTCACAGAGTACACTCGTTCTATCGTGACGTACGCGAAGGATACAACTGAAACATGTCGACCCAAGCAGGGGGGATGGTCCACTGCCTGACAGGCCATGGGCCGTCTGCAGTATATTTAAACCGTATGGGACAAACGAACGATGAAGTACGCGTACGCGGAGAAATTGGGACACCACACTGCTGTGAAACACGCTTGCACAAGTGAGACCTCTACAGAACGACAATGACATCGCCAGAATAACACGTAATCCCGATGACTGGAACACAATAAATAGCGTAGCCGATATTGTATCGAACACTCTGCACGAAGAATACAAGCGCCAAAACCCATATGGAAGGAGGCGTAGACAAGTACAAACAACACAACAAACCACATGGGAGGGCACAAACACGACCACAGATTCCGAAACCGAGGAAAGAACACTAAGTGCACGTGGTTCAGAAGGGATCAACATGTAAGGGACCAAAACCAACAAAGCATGACACTGCATGCCACAACGCAGTCACAAACAACACAATAATCATAAAACAAATAAACACCAGCTCCACGTACTAAGGCTGTAGTAATAAGGTAATGTCGCTTGGGAGGAGAAGGCTCTAACAACTTTTATTCCGAGGCTCCTCCTCCCCAATGGCATCCTGCATAGTGTTTAAAGTATACTTCACACAAGCAGTAATGTATTGCTCGTCTTATTGCGTGCAGACAGAAGTATATTCTCTTCTCTATTCAAAGCTACAATCAATGAGTTTTATGTATGAGAAATGTATTAAGTAATTTAAGGAATAATGCATTAAAGCACCAATGACCTATTTTCTATTTCTACTAACAAGTTACAAACGTAAATATATTTCTCATGTAAAGCTAAAATTCATGTATTCTATGTACAAAGTGCTCAATCAGCATTTAATCTGTATAATCTGTGTGAACATACATTAGCACAAACCATTTCAGATGAGAATAACTTGCCGTTGTAACGACACCTCATCTGAAACAGGTAGAAACACGCCATTATTAACCAACATGCTACTAAGACTGTATTACACATCCAAATACGGCATATTACTTCCCTCTACATACTACAAATCATTTTCACCACACTCATTGTGTCACATTTCCTTTTTTTATTTTACTTTGATATTTGCATTATATAAATTATATTCTCATCAACTAGGTAGTAACAAATTACATGGAACAATTTTAACAATTGTTAAGCATTCAATTCGCTGTAACCTCAGAAAAATCTTTCTTTATTATGTTCTTTATATTATTAAAAAAAGCATTAACAACGGTATATGAATGAGATTCTATCAATTAGAAGTCTTTCTAATACTCTGTACTGTTAATGAAATAAATAAATAAATAAATCCTTATCATGAACAGCAAGATCCTCAATATAGTTTCTTAATGAAATTTCTTGAAGCATTATTTTAACAGATCAAAGAACAGCTTTCAAAATCAATTTACAACGTTTACAACTCAAAATCCCTTTTAAGCAACAAAAAAATACAAATTGCATAATGCAAGGTTAAATAAATGAATTTAATGCAACATGGTAATACCAAAATTTTCCTACATATCGCTTGTGATTACAAAATTTTAATTAAAACAACAACTTAAATGCAAAAAAATCTGATTACAATCAACGTACACTCAAATCCTGTAGCCTCCATGATGCGCACCATATCACAAAATATTTTCCTTCCTTTTAAACACTTTACACTATAAACCTCCCTGCATATGATGCATACTACACCCAGCGAATTATGACAAATAATTAAGCATATATGTTATAATTAACCGGGTATGTAAATCTTTTACTTTCAAAATAAATAAAAAAACACACAAATCAACTCTTAAGCTCAGTGGTTACAACCGTTAAAAAAGATACAATACAAATCTTTTGATTTTGTCGTGGTGATGCGGTGTTGTGCACCATGCTCTCCTTCAGGATTACATGCGGCACGGGAAAGATTTTCCACGATGTACAAAACGTTAACAGGGAACAACCAACTTACACAAATTGGGTACTGGAATTAAACGACGATGTGGATGCGGCTCGCAAATCTTAAAACGGGCGAGGGAGTAGATGCGGTACTACTAAACATTTCGACCATACTGCATAGCGCCAAACATTAGTACTTGGAGCAGTTGCCCCCCTCTGACATCAACACTCCCATCACAGCACAAGACATTAAACTTATCCTCCAGTCAAAATGCCCTGGTCACAACTGTGTCACCTACCACCACCTTAGAGAATGCCCCTTCCCCTTCCTGACTGTCTGTGCCAATGTATACATCCTCTCTACTGGCTTCTACCACGACATGTGGAAGACTTCCTGCATCCTCTTATTGGTTCAAATGGCTCTGAGCACTATGGGACTTAAATTCTGAGGTCATTAGTCTCCTAGAACTTAGAACTACTTAAACCTAACTAACCTAAGGACATCACACACATCCATGCCCAAGGCAGGATTCGAACCTGCGACCGTAGTGGTCGCACAGTTCCACACTATAGCACCTAGAACCGCTCGGCTACCCCGGCCGGCGCATCTTCTTATTCTTCAAACCCAACAAGCCCCCTTGTTGCCTCTTACTACTGTCCCATTTGCCTCACCTCTGTTTTCAGTAAGATCTTTGAATCCATCCTCTCCCATCATATCCATCAGCACCTTAATCAACGCCACCTCCTCCCCCTTACTCCATTGAAGACCAACTCCTTAACCTCGTCCACCTTCTCTTCCTCCAGCTTAACTCGCATCCATCATTTTTGTTTCCCTCGACCTCAAAAATGCCTATGTCCTAGTATGGCATCCCAGTCTCCTCTTTAAACTCCAAAACTACACCCTGCCTATCAATTGTGTCCATCTGGTCACTTCCTTCCTCTCATGCTGTTCTTCCTATGTCGTCCTCCATGACCAATTCCTGTATCTTTTATCCAATTGCTGGCATCCCCTAGGGCTCCGTACTCTCCCCTCTCCTCTATCTCCTGTGCACTGTCGATATGCCCAAGTCACCCCCTCCTGTCCATCTCCTCCAGCATGCTGATAACACCGCCTTCCTGGCTCTCCATCCTACCCCTCAACGGTCCTAACCCACCCTTCAAACCCACCTTGACCAGTTCACCACTTTGTGTAACCAGTGGTTCCTTTGAATCAAAAACTCCAATACCCAGGCAATCTATATAGGCCACACCACCAACTCCTTCGGTTTCCACGATTTCTACCTCACCATTTCTGGTTGGCCCATCCAGCTCACCCTCACCCTGAGATACCTTGGCCTCACCCTCGACCATCACCTGACCTGGACCCCTCATCTCCTGACCATCCAGCAGAATGCCCATTCCCGCCTCCTGAAACTCCTGTCTGGCCGGACATGGCGGCTGGATCCTTCCACCATCCTCCACACCTACAAATCCCTCATCTGCCCTATCCTCTGTTATACCAGCATTGTCTGGATCTCAACCCACCTTACTTTTATAAGGCCCTCAAAATCCAAGAATCTCGAGCATTCTACCTTTCCTTCCATAACTGCCTTCCTTCCCACACACGACTCCTCTATGACCACATCCCCTTCCCCCACCTCCTCCTTCTCCTCCAACATCTCCACATCCTTTACACTGTCCGCAGACTTGATTCCCCCCACTCTCTGGATTCCTCCTTCTTCCCCACCCCCCGCCCACTGTCACGCCTCTATCGCTGTATCCCTCTCTCTCTCCACTTCCACACCCTCAATTTAATTCATCAGGGCAATTTCCAGCACCTGCCCATCTTTCCACTCTCCTCCCCTCCCTCCCTACTTCCCTTCTCCTTCGCCTCCATGCCTCTGGCTCGTCGTCATCAGTGTGCTACGTCAGTGTTGCGTTTGTTGCTGTTCTCCCTTGCGTCAAGAGCTGTGCTTTTAATTGTATGCTGGACTTGTACATACTGTTACTGTCAGTTATTGTTACGTGCTACGGCGTCCATCGATACATTTATGCTCCCGTCATACTTCGCCTTGTGTTCTTTAATTGTCCAAGCGTGTGTTTTTTTTTTTGCGTGCACTACTGTTTTATGGTTTTTATCTCCATTTTACAGTCGCCCGCCTTTTTGTCTGTTCTCTTCCGTACTGTTCCACCTTTTTATGTATATGTACGCTATATTTTCTCCTTTCTGTAATTTTAAATGTTTTCTATTGTGTAATTAGTGTCTTTTGGCTGAAGACCAGAAAAAATAGTTTTTTTTGTTCTCCCCATAAGATAAAAATTATTTCATCAGTCTCACTTTTTACTAAACCCTTAAAGCCATTCTTACTTGATCACTGTTCCCACTCAATAGCAGAATCTCTACAACATGTGAGCTACAAAACTTAAAAGAAAGAAAGGCAAAATATCTTACTGCAAGTAGGGCAAGGTGTCCTATAGGTTAAGAGCCAATCGAACAAACTCACTACTCAAAAAGAGCGCACTTATATTTACATAACATCGAATATTATAGTATACACTTATATTAACCAATAAGAAAGTATTATAATCTATTACAAATGCGAAGGTTAGAAAATAAATACTTAGAAGCAGAGGGATGAGAACCACTCCCACGACGTAAATATTATTATGAACTTTTGACTGAACTCACTGCGCTATTTTTTTTAGCGACCTCAATTTTAATTTTTCGATATCTAGTTTCTTACCCTTTGACCTGTAAACGTTAATCGTAGCTATGGTACTAGCTGAAATTTAATCACAACAAATTGTACCAAGAACAATGCGTTTATGATGGATCCTCAACATGCCGTCACCTCCAAATAGCATTCGCTCGTAGTACACAAGGTACAGTAATACTATTACTAATAATATGACGTTTCTCATCATTTTATTGCAAAGAGTCATTCAATTAACCGTAGGTTTCCGAGAGCTCCTCAGTTGAGTGGTGCTCAGAAACGGAACATATACATACGGGCAACGACTGAAAGCCGATATGGTGCCTCACAACTCTGCAACAAAGGAAGATGGCGTGCACTTGATATACATGACGTTCTGCCATCTCATGAGTCAACGTTCAGACGCACGTCCAGAATACCTGACATGCTAGATATTGCTCTACACGTTTTGTAAGACTTCCCAGCATGCTGTTCCACGCTATGACGTCAGAAAGTCGGCACGCTCAACGCTCAACGTTCAGATGCACGGTCCGTGAGCCGACGGCTTAAGCAGTAGATCCGATGCGAGATGACTCCGCTGTGGTATGAAGGCACTACGCCTAAACAAACATGGAAACATAACGAAACAAACACACGACGGACGTCATTTGACTCAGTTCGCCTCGGAGAAAGGATTCCTGTCGACGACGCTGGCTGGCTGGCAGGGGCTCGTTTGTGCCTTTGGTCATGGGGGTATTATATATACTAGTGATATTCCGTGGGCAGTAAGAATCCACCAAATATAGCTGGCGACTTGTATAACAAGATCCACGGACATTTTCCTAACTTTAAGGAACCTATAAGTTCCTTAAGAGATCGGATGATTGTGCAATGTTTGTATGATTACTTCCTATATTTGTTGATAACTAGTAAGAGTGGCGATGAAGAAATGTTCTGATTGCTGCGGGGTTGTATGCTCCAGATGAAGAGAATGTTGAACATCCGTACGAAGAACACGAAGAAGGTGTGCTACGACGTCAATCTGATGGCATTTCGTTGGGTTAAGAAGACGAAACGCTCCAATATGGAGCACTGCCCAAGCCAATCAAAAGAAGCAAACATCGATTATGGAGGGAAGTTACAAATAAATTAAAGAACTTTGAAGGGGTGAAGGGTAAAAGTACAGTTAAATGTAGTAAAGAAGTCTTTGAACGAGGTCGAAACCTAGACAGAAATTCAGTGAATTAGAAAACCCTGTATAACTACAATTTATTCAAGCTGGAAATGAATCAAGTACAGTGCATGATATAGACTTAAAAATCTTGGGATTGTATTATGCTAAAAGAATCGGTTTGGACTTAAAGCCTTCATCTCATTGGCTATTCACTTTGAAATGGAATACAAAATCACGAGAAGGAGGAATACCAAACATGCAATAAACTGCAAGAACTTGTAGATAGTTTGAAGAAGTTTGTTACACGAAATAACATCATATGCCAACAGTATGAGGTCTATAACTATGGACTATAACAGTATGAGGACTTAACTATGAAACGGTGCAAAACAGGGCAGCTTGTTTTGTATTATCACGTAATAGGGGAGAGAGTGTGGCAGATATGATACGCGAGTTGGGATGGAAGTCATTAAAGCAAAGACGTTTTTCGCCGCGGCGAGATCTATTTACGAAATTTCAGTCACTAACTTTCTCTTCCGAATGCGAAAGTATTTTGTTGAGCCCAGCCTACATAGGTAGGAATGATCATCAAAATAAAATAAGAGAAATCAGAGCTCGAACACAAAGGCTTAGGTGTTCGTTTTTCCCGCGCACTGTTCGGGAGTGGAGTGATAGAAAGATAGTATGATTGTGGTTCGATGAACCCTCTGCCAAGCACTTAAATGTGAATTGTAGAGCAATCATGTAGATGTAGATGTTATCGTTAGTTAGACACTGGAGCGCCAAAGAAACTGGTATATGCATGCATATTCAAATAAAGAGATATGTAAACAGACGGAATACGGCTCTACGGTCGGCAACGCCTGTATAGGACAACAAGCGTCTGGTGCACTTCTTAGACCGGTTACTGCTGCTACACTGGCAGGTTATCAAGATTTAAGTGAGTTTCAACGTGGGGTGATAGTCGGTGCACGAGCGATGGGACACAGTATCTCCGAGTGGGCGATGGAGATCATCTCGGACGACCATTTCATGAGTTTACCGTGAATATCAGGAATCCGGACTGTGTTTAGTGGCCGCGCGGTTTGACGCACCATGTCACGGATTGCGCGGCCTACCTCGCCGTAGGTTTGAGTCCTCCCTCGGGCACGGGAGTGTGTGTTGCTCTTACCATAACTTAGTTTAAGTTAATTTAAATAGTGTGAAACTCTATGGACCAATGACATCATCAGTTTGGTCCCTTACGAATTTACACACATTTGAACATTTCTTGAATCCGGTAAAACATCAGATCTCCGACATTGTTGAGGCCAGAAAAAGATCCTGCAAGAACGGGACCAACGACGACTGAAGAGAATCGTTCGCGTGTCAGGAGTGGAACCCTTCCAGAAATTGCTGCAGTTTCCAATGCTGGGCCATCAACAAGTGTCAGCGTGCGAACCATTCAACGAAACATAATCGATGTGGGTTTTCGGAGCTGAAGGCCCACTCGTGTACCCTTGATGACAGCACGACACAAAGCTTTACGCTTGCACTGGGGCCTGTCAACACCGATATTGGGCTCAAATGGTTCAAATGGCTCTGAGCACTATGGGACTTAATATCTAAGGTCATCAGTCCCCTATAACTTAGACCTACTTAAAATTAACTAACCTAAGGACATCACACACATCGAAGCCCAAAGCACGATCCGAACCTGCGACCGTAGCAGTCGCACGGTTCCGGACTGAATAGCCTAGAACCGTTCGGCCACCGCGGCTGGCACCGATATTGGGCTCTTGATGACTGGAAACATGTTGCCTGGTCAGACGAGATTTGTTTCAAATTTTATCGAACGGATGGGCGTGTATGAGTATGAAGGCAACCCCATGACTCTGTCGACCCCGCATGTCCGCAGGGGACTGTTCGAGTTGATGGAGGTTGTTTAATGGTGTGGGGCTTCTGCATTGGAGTGATATGGGACCCCTGATGCGTCTAGATACGACTCTGACAGGTGACATGTACGTAAGCATCCTGTCTGATCACCTGCGTCCATTCATGTTCATTTTGCCTTCCGACGGACTTGGACAATCCCAGCAGGATAATACGACACCCTGTGAGGTGCCTGGGCTTGCAGTGTATTTAACACTAAATTCTTCTAGAATATTCGTATATAAATGATGTTGTAAGTCCCCCTTATTCTAACTCTGACTTTTGCTGTTGCACATGGATTAAAAAGACACGCAAAGTGACTGTAATCGACCGTGCAAGTGGAGTAGAAAAGAGTTTGGCACCTGCAAAAATTTAATTTGATAAATAAGTTAAATAAAGGAAAGTTTCATTAACATAGTAAGAAATGAAATGGTTGGTCTACCGATTAACAGAATGACAGTTCTGTCCAAAATAACACCATGGTTTATTATGACTAAACTCAAAATAATAAACAAAACACATGAAACATTTACAATACATCAAATTGGCTCAAATTGGATACTCAAATAAATGCTGTGAAGGTGAAGTTGTCCCTAAACTAGATTATGACATTTATGACGAAGTGGTATGTGGAGCCAATTCCTTGCAACTGAAATCTTAAGAGAAACACACAGCCAACCCAACATTAATTGGTGGTACAGTAGTGAGAACTCAGACAATGAACACCCAAGACAGAACAAAGTTAGAAAAAGACGAACAGGTGCGCTCTGCTGAGCTCTGATTATCACCTAGGAAAATCCCTAATCTGCCGGTGCTGCGGACATACATTACCAAGCTGTCTTCTTAACTGCAACAGCACTATCTGGCGTACCGGAGGCGATGGCTGGTTGCTTCTACATCCCATCGTGGTGATGATAATGTCCGAGTATAGCCCGAAACAAATTATCCTGGTCTGGTTGTCCCAGACTAAAGACTTCCTGGCAATACAAATGCACCTCTGAGGGAGACAAAGAAGGCTCGCCACACAATCACTGATGGTACAGTGATTGATTTTAACAAGCGAAGTCACAAAGTAACTCCGATACAGTCAACTTTAGCCAAAACTGCTCAAGACAGACAACATAGGCCGCTTGTACGCAGAACGCTCAATTGCATACTGTACTCGGAAAGTTATGTTGAAGTAGGAACTTCAGCAAATTCGTCAAAGAGTTACAGTTAAATAAAAGAATATTAGACAGCCAACGGAAGGCAGGCTGTCCAGAGCAGCGAGAGCTCAGTCTTGTAACCTACTCCGACGAAAGGCGAGAGCCGACTCTCACAAGAGCACCCATACAAACCGAACACAGAACATTCCCGCCCCCACGAGAGTGGCCGTGGTTAAACATTCCAACCAGAAACTCGAAAACCGGCGGAAAATTCCACTCTATTGCCGAAGCACTATCTTTCCACCAATGGAGATTCTTGGGGCCAATTTTTGCGCCGATTTTGCTACATCACGTAGCTATGCCCTGAGCAAGCCAATAACAGTTACGATTTTGCAGGAAACGCAGGAATTTTCCCGCCAAGACTGCCTGGGAACACAAGTCTTTCCCATGCTTCGCTCGTAGCCCTCCAGAAACGGTTTTCAATAATTTTCTGCGAAGTAACGGAATCTGCTCCGTCAAGCCCCTGTGGGCGTGTCGCCGCCGCTCTTATGACAATGTCGGCGTCTGGAAAGATTCACTCGACTCCCTCACACCCGTTGGCTTAACCCTTTCAAGATCAGCAGAGCCCGCCTGTCACCTGGTGACGAGAGACACTGTGTGGGAAGTCCGAGTGTGAAGGAATAGCGACTTTTCACCGCATGCAATTAGAGAGGAAGATCGAATTACTCAGAGTAAGACAGAAATGGGAGAGGGGGCTCATGCCACCTCTCAACCCCACACGTTCTGAATTGCTACAGAGTGGCTCCAGGAACACTCTTCTGAATTTAAACACCTCCACTGGCCAGCAAACTCCCCAAATATGAACATTATTGAGAATATCTTGAATGCCCTGCGATTTGCTGTTCAGAAGAGATCTCCAGCCCCTCGTACTCTTACGGATTTATGGGCAGCCCTGCTGGATTCATGGTGTCAGTTCCCTCTAGCACTACTTCAGACATTAGTCGTGTCCATGCCACATCACGTTGCGGCACTTCCGCGTGCTCTCTGGGGTCCTACACAATATTAGGCAGGTGTACCAGTTTCCTTGGCTCTTCACTGTAGAAGACGACACTGAATGTAGTGTACATCATCTGCAATACATTTCCTATAGTTACGCTATAAAATATCCCTTTAACAAAGCAGAATATCTTTTAGCTCCATTTTACTTATGTTTGTAGGAAAAAGTGGTGTATTTGGAGGGCAAGTTCAACAACAGGTGAATAGGGTACTTGAGCGAATCCCCACTGTCATTGTGCATTGTAGTGTGTCAGACAAAACGGAGGAAAGACCAGTGAAACATTTTAAGGAACTTGTGATAGCTCCTCACGCTAACAAAGTGTTGCTTTACTGCTTGACAGCAATACAGAGCAGAAGGGTGGTGTGATAGTAGAAGTGAGATCGCTGCACACACAAATTTGAACAAATCGAACAGACACGTCACGGACCGAACGGACAGGTCATAATTATGCGAATTAAAAAGGGAGCACGACGTAGATTTGATCACAGATCTTCAAGTTCGCAGTCCAACACCGTGACCACATAATCACGACGCCATACCTTTTCCAAGTCGCTCAGTGTTGCGAATCTTAGCTTGGACCGTTAACCATTTCTGTTTTGATTCTTTTTTCGCAGTTCAGTACTCATTCTTCCTTTTCTCGTTTTTGGTATTGGTATGTGTTTAATTTTAGACGGGCTATCCACTGTCACTACTAAATTATGATCTGTGTCTGTACTCGCTCCTGGGTACCGTTACAGTCCTATACCTGATTTTAGAATCTCTGACTGACGATGATGTAATCTAACGGAGATCTCCCGTACCTTCCGGTCGTTTCCAAGAAATCTCTTCCTCATGTGACTCTTGAAGAGAGTATTTGCTATTACTGGCTGAAATTTGTCACAGTCCTACTACAAGCACATATTCTCCAGTAATCCTTTTATCTGCTCCTTCCCCACAACGACACTCTTTTCCCCCATGACTATTAAGTTTTCATCTCCCGCTACGTACTGGATTACCTGTTCAGTATCCTCAAATACTCTCTTTATCTCTTCATTTTCTGCTCGCGATGTTAGCATGTATACCTGAATTATCGTTGTCGACGTTGGTTTGCTGTTGATTCTGATGAAAAAAAAAAAAAAACGCTACCACTGAACTGTTCGCAGTAACTCACTCTCTTCCCTACCTTCCTGTTGATAACAGAACCTAATCCCGTTGTATTATTTTCTGCTGCTATTGATATTATCCTATTCATGTGACCAGAAATCCTTTCCTTATTGCCATTTCACTTCACTGACCTCCATTACTTCTAGACTGAGCCTTAACTTTCCACTTTGCAGATTTTCTAGCTTCCCTACCGCGTTCAAACTCATGACATTCCATATCCTGACTCACAGGGTGCCATCTTTTGCTGATTATTCAGTCTTTTTCTCACGGTCACCTCCTCCTTAGCAGCCACTCCCAGAGATCAGAATGAGCGCCTGGAGCGTAATCTTTTGCCAATGGAGAGATCATCATGACACTTTTTCAATTACAGGCTACGTTTTTTGTGGATACACTTTAAGGTTTGTTAATGCAGTGGCTTCTATTGCCTTCTGCATATCATGCCGTTGATCAGTGCTGATTCTTCCGTCTTTTAGGCCAGTTTTCCACCCCAATGCCAAGAATGTGCCCTGAATGTGGCAGAATGTGGATGACTTTTTATGCCGGTAGCCTTCGGCAGGCATTGCTGATTATTTTTATTCAAAATTTTAAGCATTGGCTGGCTTAGAAGACTTAGAGCTCACAAATCAATGACGCTGCCCATAGATTACGGATGCACGCCAAGTACTCCGTTAGAGAGATTTGCGATCCTATGAGCGTCTGTGCACTTCCATACAGAATTGACACTGAGAAATTTCCGATCATATGAGCGTCTGTGCGCTTACATACTGCTTTGACACTGAGAAATTTCAGAGGGGACATTGAGTCTGAATACACAAAAATTTCATAATATTGTTTTGTTTGGTGACAGCGCACTGGGATACCCACATTTTATTGGCTCTGGAAGCGCACAGAGAATGAATTGAGTTGTGTCTATTTTATCGTCTGGCACACTCTTAGAGGCTGGAGTTGTGGATGGTGGATTGGTAGATGTCAGCCTTGAGTGAGATGACTCAAGTGCATTTTATTTATTGTGGCAGATCCTAGTATGTGTATATGGAACTTCATCGTGTTCCTACAGTGACGATTTGCCCATGCTTTTGTATAGATCTGCCCTGGTATTGCTAAAGATTGACCACGAATGTTTAAATAATCACTATGAAAAGGCAAATGTGCAGCAAAGCTATTGCTTAGCATTAACTGTATCGAGTGAGCGTTTAAGCTGATGCCTTTAGTGTGACTCATGACACCAACAGCAGAATAGGAGGTGAGTTTTGTTCAAAATGTTTGACTGTATCGATTACAGTTGTAGTAGCATATAGGTTTTTTGTTTCTTTTTTTGTCATTGCTGTCCGCTAGTGGCAATTTAAGGGTTTTCTAGCAGTCGTTTACCTATGATGAATTAACTGCACTGATTTAGAAAAAAGAGAAAAATATAATAAAACCAAGCCATTTAGAAAAGAATATTAGTTCCCCATTTGCAGTTTAAAACAATCTGGTACGGCCTACATTTTGACAGCAATACTAAAGAGTATAACGAAGACAATAACTTGAAAAAGTATATCAAGTGAAGATATTGTATACTTACTACGTAGTCATTATTGTGATGATACTGAGGCAGTAAGGTCATTGTATTAAGACAATTTAGTTGCAAGGAGAAAGTTAATTGTTATTAAAAGAATGTAACAGAAGAGCACAACTTCAAATTCTTTATTCTCATCATTAATATTACAGACAGTTTCATGCGGCAAAGATATAAAAGGCAGAGATATTCGTTTTCATAAAAACATACAAAAAGGCGGTGTGGGTAGTAAATTACATCGCTAACTTATCCTGGAACTTAATATCGATGCTGTGTGAAAGTGACAGAAGAAAAGGACATAATTTTTGTTAGATTTAATTTACGATAAATACAAAGATTATGCAAGCAGTGCTGATACTGCCTTTGACATCCTATTACAGAATTGTAGGCTTTGTTTGCACTATCCATTCCTATGTTAATTTTGGATGGAATTAGACTATATATATATATGATTTACGATTTATCGGTACGAGGATGCGATCAGCTTTAAAGACAATTAAGTTTTGTAGCTCAATGCAACACATTCCATTAACCTGGAGATCATATTTTCAAGCAGATAATTGCATATAATTCCTGTTTTGTAATACAAGCTATTTTTAATTACTTCTGTGTTTTATTAGCCTTTAATTTCCGATTCATGAATGCATATAAACTTCCCTTAAGAATTTATCGAATAAGGTAAGTCAATTTGTAAACGTACAACATGTAGCCGGGTTGATTTTCACGTCTCTTGATTTAACGGTAGAGTATTGTAAATTACAAATATTTGTTTAAATAAAATGTTTTCATCTAAACTACTAAGCCGCCACATTATCCTGCCACTAACTTTAAGTACGTGATTGTTACTGGATGATTTTTATGTTAGATCTCGTTTTTGTTTTAGTTTGTTCTGCGGTTTGTAGAGTACTGTAATAATATAATATATACAATGTTACACTCTCACTCTTTACATAGTAATCAGGTCAAATAAGACCTGAATGTAAGTTTTTCAATACGTCTTTTTATGTGTGTAACGATGGAATAAGTGTATTAAAAGAAATAACAATCTTACATTACGATAGTGGAAATAAGATTTAGCTTTCTTTGCGTTATTTGTCACAGTTTGCAGTTGTAATGATATACGTTCATAGGTATATTTTCAGCATAGAGGGGCTGTGATGCCAATTATGTGTTATTGTCATCTCATACGAATAGGACACTTATAAATGATATGAATGAGTTTTTTATTTTGTTATTCATGTGGATTAAATATTCAATGCTTCGTGTTTCAATATTCATGACAGATGAAATACTTTAAGTGATTTTCGTAAATATATTATTAGTGATTGGTAGGCGAGAATTTGTATTGTCTTAATGTTGTTTTGTAAACTGTAATGTTGCGTTGTTGGGTACCAGATGATGGCTTACTGCTGAAACCGATAGTACTAACAAAATCCAGTTAATGCAGTTCAGTGTCATGCGTTTCTTAAAACAGATACCGACTATTGAAACTGCGTGAAAAAGAATACCTATGTAAACTGTTTAGGCTACACTGCTGTCATCAGATAACTGCACACTACACTGAGAATAACTAAATATTGCTTCGTTTTGAATTTAAAAATTTTGTATACTCATGACCCGTGCCGTACTAATGAAGACAGATAAGAAAAGGAAAAAAAAGTATGTTGGTGTCAGATTTAAGAGCAAGTAGTGTAGTCACAGTTTGCTCTACTAATAGTGTACCCAAATATCAAAATAGTGTTAGCTTCAGGCAAGCTATGTTCTAAATTCTACATCTACATCTACATTTATACTCCGAAAGCCACCCAACGGTGTGTGGCGGAGGGCACTTTACGTGCCACTCTCATTACCTCCCTTTCCTGTTCCAGTTGCCTATGGTTCGCGGGAAGAACGACTGCCGTAAAACTTCCGTGCGTGCTCGAATCTCTCTAATTTTACATTCGTGATGTCCTCGGGAGGTATAAGTAAGGAGAAGCAATATATTCGATACCTCATCCAGAAACTCACCCTCTCGAAACCTGGACAGCAAGATACACCGCGATGCAGAGCGCCTCTCTTGCAGAGTCTGCCACTTGAGTTTGCTAAAGATCTTCGTAACGCAATCGCGCTTACCAAATAACCCTGTGAGGAGACGCGCCGCTCTTCTTTGGATCTTCTCTATCTCCTCTTACTCCTTCGTTGATGGACTACATTTTCTAAGGACTCTCCCAATGAATCTCAACCTGGCACCCGCCTTACCAACAATCAATTTTATATGATCATTCCACTTCAAATCGTTCCGCACTCATACTCCCAGCTGTTTTACAGAAGTAACTGCTGCCAGTGTTGGTTCCCATTTCATATAATCTTACAATAAACGATTCTTCTCTCTATATACTTGCAATACATTACATGTGCCTATGTTAAGGGTCAATTTCCACTCCCTGCACCAAATGTCTATCCGCTGCTGATCTTCCTGCATTTCACTGCAATTTTATAATGCTGCAACTTCTCTGTATACTACAGCATCATCCGCGAAAAGCCGCATGGAACTTCCGACACTATCTGCTAGGTCATTTATATATACTGTGAAAAGCAGTGGTTCCATAACACTCCCCTGTGGCACGCCAGAGGTTCCTTTAACGTCTGTAGACGTATCTCCATTGAGAACAACATGCTGTGTTCAGTTAGCTAAAAACTCCTCAATCCAGCCACACAGCTGGTCTGATATTCCATAGGCTCTTACTTTGTTTATCAGGCGACAGTGCGGAACTGTATCGAAAGCCTTCCGGAAGTCAAGGAAAATGGCATCTACCTGGGAGCCTGTATCTAATATTTTCTGGGTCTCATAAACAAATAAAGCGAGTTGGGTCTTACACGATCTCTGTTTCCGGAATCCATGCTGATACCTACAGAGTAGATTCTGGATTTCCAGGAATGACATGATGCGCGAGCAAAACACATGTTCTAAAATTCTACAACAGATCGATGTCAGAGATATAGGTCTATAGTTTTGCGCATCTACTCGACGACCCTTCTTGAAGACTGGGACTACCTGTGCTCTTTTCCAATCATTTGGAACCTTCCGTTCCTCTAGAGACTTGCGGTACACGGCTGTTAGAAGGGGGGCAAGTTCTTTCGCGTACTCTGTGTAGAATCGAATTGGTATCCCGTCAGGTCCAGTGGACTTTCATCTGTTGAGTGAATCCAGTTGCTTTTGTATTCCTTGGACACTTATTTCGATGTGAGCCATTTTTTCGTTTGTGCGAGGATTTAGAGAAGGAACTGCAGTGCGGTCTTCCTCTGTGAAGCAGCTTTGGAAAAAGGTGTTTAGCATTTCAGCTTTACGCTTGTCATCCTCTGTTTCAATGCCATCATCATCCCGGAGTGTCTGGATGTGCTATTTCGATCCACTTACTGATTTAACGTAAGACCAGAACTTCCTAGAATTTTCTGTCAAGTCGGTACATAGAATTTTACTTTCGAATTCACTAAATGCTTCACGCATACCCCTCCTTACGCTAACTTTGACATTGTTTAGCTTCTGTTTGTCTGAGAGGTTTTGGCTGCGTTTAAACTTGCAGTGAAGCTCTCTTTGCTTTCGCAGTAGTTTCCTAACTTTGTTGTTGAACCACGGTGGGTTTTTCCCGTCCCTGACAGTTGTACTCGGCACGTACCTGTCTAAAACCCATTTTACGATTGCTTTGAACTTTTTCCATAAACACCAACATTGTCAGTGTCGGAACAGAAATTTTCGTTTAGATCTGTTAGGTAGTCTAAAATCTGCCTTCTGGTATGAGTTGAAGACGTATGGTTTGTATTGTTGCACACCCGAAATCTAATGGGTAATGGTAAAATTAACCATCAGTGAGTCGCGACTCGTCATGGACGAGCAATCGAAAACCATCGTTGTACTGTGACATTAAATATTTCCATGTAAAGAGTAATTCTTTTCTTAGTAGCCGGCCTTTAGAACTGTGGATTAATTGAGGTATTCTCCAATTTAAACGACGCCTCTGCATTCTATATACATTAATAAATATCGTAAGCTTTTCACTGCAGTAAAGTGAATCGCTCGTCGATGTAATTTACATCCTTAAATCGATACTATATCGCACACACCATGATGTGATCTGTCAGGTTTCTGCGACGTCACTGATTGATGGTGTACCTCAGGGTATTGCCGAGTTGCTTTTTGAAGTTTTCCAGAATATTTCGGTGACCGACCCAGTCGTCTTCGTGATGTGCTGCGACTTGTGCTATTCTGTGAACTCGCTGCCAGGAGTAGAACACAGCATCCGTATGGGTAGATCCACACGGGTGGTGTTCGCTGGACAACATTAGCTTTGTACGCGTTGCGACAGCACGTGGCCGTCAGTTCCCCCACTCGCTGTGGGCGCTCAATGGGTGCCCTTGACACTGACCTGAAGAAACACAAACCTTCTAATGGTTCGTCACGATGTAGCGACACTGACGGTCCTGGGGAGTGTTGGAATGCATTTACAATTGGAGTTTCTTTTTAGCTGTCGATTTTCCATGTATTCAACACAGAACGTATAGGCTGTGTACCTGAGACGTATCAAGTGTTACCACAGCCACTGAGTATGATTATTTATATAAAAAAATTAAATTGATAATCGAATACTGGATGTTACTGAGGGTCTTTGATGTTCTAAAATTCAAATTACTTCGTATCCCAAGAATTCGAGTGATCGATGCGTCGGATGTGCTTCCCTCTTTGCTGACGTGCTCTCGATCGAACGCGTAGCACTCGTGTGAGAGTCGGTGACAAAGCTCTGTGAGAGCAGGGGTGGGGCCGCCTGCCAGCTGCGTGTCGCCACCACAGCACAGCACAGCACGGCACAGTGTTTGCTCTCCATTAAACTCGGCGCGTGGGCGCGGCAAGTGCCCGATGCCAGGCCAGCAGCCGTGCCAGGAATTGGCCGCTGTAGCGGACTGAGAGGCGCCCAGCCCGCCGTATTTTCTTCCCCTTTTTTTTTT
Source organism: Schistocerca piceifrons (assembly GCF_021461385.2). Classification (NCBI taxonomy): domain Eukaryota; kingdom Metazoa; phylum Arthropoda; class Insecta; order Orthoptera; family Acrididae; genus Schistocerca; species Schistocerca piceifrons. Next base: position 554,699,498 of record NC_060143.1, read on the forward strand.
CTCAGGAATTGGTATCCCTGCGGCACAGTGCCGCCGGCACGCGCTCGTATGTTTACCGCCGCGGCCCCCACCCGCAGGCACGGCTTTCGTTTCCCCGCTCTACAATACAGAGGCGCCTCGAGAGGGGAATAGGGATGACGGAGGACAGCTGCGGTGGAGGACTGGATAGCCGACGGGGTGGAGAGGGCAGCGTGGCACTACCAGCACTAAAGTCCGCTCCGCGCTAGGACACAAATTTTGTCTAGTGTACTAGGCGATAATATGGCGGATTTATATGTGTGCGTTCAGGTATGTTTTATTTCGTGGTCAAGTTTTTATTCCTGTGGAGTGTATTTAAAGACAGAGAAAATTTCATAGCAAAGCAGCAGAGATTAAGGTGGAAACAAGAGGCATCAGATACTACACTCCTGGAAATGGAAAAAAGAACACATTGACACCGGTGTGTCAGACCCACCATACTTGCTCCGGACACTGCGAGAGGGCTGTGCAAGCAATGATCACACGCACGGCACAGCGGACACACCAGGAACCGTGGTGTTGGCCGTCGAATGGCGCTAGCTGCGCAGCATTTGTGCACCGCCGCCGTCAGTGTCAGCCAGTTTGCCGTGGCATACGGAGCTCCATCGCAGTCTTTAACACTGGTAGCATGCCGCGACAGCGTGGACGTGAACCGTATGTGCAGTTGACGGACTTTGAGCGAGGGCGTATAGTGGGCATGCGGGAGGCCGGGTGGACGTACCGCCGAATTGCTCAACACGTGGGGCGTGAGGTCTCCACAGTACATCGATGTTGTCGCCAGTGGTCGGCGGAAGGTGCACGTGCCCGTCGACCTGGGACCGGACCGCAGCGACGCACGGATGCACGCCAAGACCGTAGGATCCTACGCAGTGCCGTAGGGGACCGCACCGCCACTTCCCAGCAAATTAGGGACACTGTTGCTCCTGGGGTATCGGCGAGGACCATTCGCAACCGTCTCCATGAAGCTGGGCTACGGTCCCGCACACCGTTAGGCCGTCTTCCGCTCACGCCCCAACATCGTGCAACCCGCCTCCAGTGGTGTCGCGACAGGCGTGAATGGAGGGACGAATGGAGACGTGTCGTCTTCAGCGATGAGAGTCGCTTCTGCCTTGGTGCCAATGATGGTCGTATGCGTGTTTGGCGCCGTGCGGGTGAGCGCCACAATCAGGACTGCATACGACTGAGGCACACAGGGCCAACACCCGGCATCATGGTGTGGGGAGCGATCTCCTACACTGGCCATACACCACTGGTGATCGTCGAGGGGACACTGAATAGTGCACGGTACATCCAAACCGTCATCGAACCCATCGTTCTACCATTCCTAGACCGGCAAGGGAACTTGCTGTTCCAACAGGACAATGCACGTCCGCATGTATCCCGTGCCAGCCAACGTGCTCTAGAAGGTGTAAGTCAACTACCCTGGCCAGCAAGTTCTCCGGATCTGTCCCCCATTGAGCATGTTTGGGACTGGATGAAGCGTCGTCTCACGCGGTCTGCACGTCCAGCACGAACGCTGGTCCAACTGAGGCGCCAGGTGGAAATGGCATGGCAAGCCGTTCCACAGGACTACATCCAGCATCTCTACGATCGTCTCCATGGGAGAATAGCAGCCTGCATTGCTGCGAAAGGTGGATATACACTGTACTAGTGCCGACATTGTGCATGCTCTGTTGCCTGTGTCTATGTGCCTGTGGTTCTGTCAGTGTGATCATGTGATGTATCTGACCCCAGGAATGTGTCAATAAAGTTTCCCCTTTCTGGGACAATGAATTCACGGTGTTCTTATTTCAATTTCCAGGAGTGTAGATATAGTCTACGCTAAATGTTTACGAGATCGAATTGAATCAGGCGATATAGAGGGAATTTGATTGGGGAGTTAGACACTAAAGGCATTAAAACAAATGTCAGCATAGGATTAAATACCCATCCGGTTGCACATACACGGTAGATACACTGACTTAAGTTACGACACCTACTAGGGTGTCTTCATATGAATGAAATGATGTTGCTAAATCCTATAAAATAATACACAAAAAATCAGGTATGATAAAAAACAAATTAACCAACATGACAATTTTCATGCCGCAAAAAGGTCATTTACGTAAAATTACATTACTAAAACGTAATGGTCAGAATTTGCACCAGCTGTGCTCAAGTCAAAAAGTAAAATATAACGTTGTAGCTTTTACCACGCGTGCCCAGCTTTTAACAACATCAGACTGATCGGCTCAGTGGCTTACATTACCGCCACGAAAACAATACTAGTTGCGTCGCCTATCAGGTGCGGACAGTCACATGTGCCCATCTGAAAAATTAAAATAGAAATAACAGAAAAAAAGACAGTTAATATTAGAAAAAAATGTAAAGAGATGTTAATGTCTTTTTGAGAATACACAGTAGCCGAGGAGATTAAGTATAATAGAACTATCTGTTACGCTAAACAGAAATTACTATTACGTAAAGGACAGTATGACATAGAAAAAAAATTTACAAACAGCTGCACAATCCAGAAAATATTTGCTTGAAGGTAAATTCAGAGATTAGAAGAAACTAATGTCTCGAAAGCAGAAGCAAGGAAAAAATAATCAAAAATAATGGAATCAAAATTCCGCGAGCAGTAGACTGAAACCATTGAAAACATTTTTGTTACGTGGTTGTAACTGTTCATTGAGGTTGAGGCCATCGTTCTTAGAAATATGCTTGAAAATCTCGAGCTCTTCGAGTACATCATCCCTATGACCTTTCCTTTCTTCATGTAGAATGGAAATTTCTTCAACGCGTTTCGGTTTGTGTGTAGAAATTAGCGGGTGATCAGGAAAAGTGGAATTGTGTACGTTAGTGCCTCTTGTTTTCCACCGAATGTTCCTTGTACCTGACAATAAAGACCTTCCAGTTTGTCCTATATAATAATCGACACACGTATCACAAATTATTTTTTACACTCTTGAAGTGTGTATCGGAGAAACCTTGGACTTGAGATTGTGAATGAGATTTTTTTGCTAGTTTGAATCCATAGTTTTTAATCAGAAGACGTCGAATTTTATACGAAATAGGGCCTAAAAATAGAATCGAGAAAACAGTTCTGTACTCTTGTCAGGAATAGCACTGCTGCCTAAAGCGGTCACGTCAACGTCAGCTTTTAATTGGAAGATCTTGTCACCTAACGTGGGGTCAAGGAAGGATGTTATTAGCTGCAATAGGTTTTATTACTTTCATATATTCATTAAGCCTGTCAAGTGACAAAGGTACAAAGACTGCATGATGAAGGGCAGAATAGAAAAATGCTTTCTTATGGGAATGAGTGGTTTACACAAGAAAGAGGACAAATTAAATGAGGAGGTCTGTGTTTTCTACCATGACCTCACTAAAATTTTTCGCTTATATTTTAATTTTGAATTTGATGCATTCTGCGATTTTATAATGACTGAGTATAAATTTTTCAGTTGGACTCTCAATAAGACTGAAACAGATTTTACACCAGAAAGGCTGCCCTGTTGGAAAAAAGACTTAAATATAAAGTAATGCCTAACCTGTCAGATAAAAATGCTGTAGAAAATAGGATTGTAGATCTTAACATAGGCCTTGATAGCGACAAAGTAGAGGCTTCTCGACAAACGACAATAGGTCATGATGTATATAGTATTTGCGAGAAACATGCAGTTAAATACGCCTGTGAATATGATTGTGATAAGAAGTTGATTAAAGATATTAATGTGAAGCTAAAAGAAAACAATGCCCTTATAACAAAATCTGGCAAAGGGAATGTTATAATCATTTCTACTCAGAACGAATATGTATCTAGAACTGTACAATTTTTTTCTGGAGGACAATGTTTCGGAGCTAGATGAAGATCTGACCCTCATGATACAAAAGAAATTATGCTAGCCGTTAACAACGCTACGCATTTGCTCAAACCATTTCATAAAAAACAGGTTATTAATGTGAGTCCACTGGCCCCACAATTGCGTTCCCAGTCACCAGCCGAGCGTCCGATTTTGAATAGCATGGACACTGCATATCATGAGTTAAGAAGGTTTCTTCACGAAAAAATTAAGGAAGTCGTTTGTATTTCAAAATTATTATTCTGTCGTCAATAGTCAAGATCTAGTCAGTAAATTCAAATATCTGCAACGTGATAAGGACCATACATTGTTTTCATTAGACACTACGAACCTATCCATTAACATACCAGTTCAAACAACCTTGACATCGTTGAAAAAAACTTACATACAGTCAAAAAAATATATTTATAATTATCAAATCACTGACCTAATTCGTTTGCTGAGAATAGTAGTGAATTTTGTTTTCAATGGCAAATTATACCATCAGCCTGATGGCCTGCCAATGGGTAACCAATTGGCAGGCATCTTGGCCGATATTTTCCTTAATTCGCTGGAAGATAAATTCTTCAATAATTTTTCAGCTGCTGATCTTGGCCACTTAGGTGACATATACAGTGGTTCCCGGGATGGAATTCAGCATTTGTTTGAATTTTTTAATAGATACCATGACAAAATTAGTTTCACTTGTTAGTTAGGAAATAACGACCGTCAGCTTAATTACATAGACCTCAGTATTGATACTGATAACGACGGACTTTCTATAGGCATTTTCCGAAAAGCCACAAATAGCGATAAAATTGTGCCCTCGAGTTCAGTGCATCCTCATTCTCATAAGAAAGCATTTTGCCATTCTGCCATTCATCGTGCAGTCTATGTAGCCTTGTCACCTGATACGTTGAATGAAGAGATGAATATAACAAAAACTATGGCAGTTAATAACGGCTACGATCCCACGTAAGTTCACACGATGTTCAAAGTTAAAACTGATGCCAAAGTGACCACTTTAGGTAGCAGTGCTATTCCTGACGGTAACGAGTACAGAAATGTTTTTTCGATTCCATTTTTAGGCCCTACTTCGTATAAAATTCGACGTCTTCTAATTAAAAAAGTAAGGTCAAAGTTGCCTTTTCCACGAACAACAACTTGTAGAAAAGTCTCATTCACAATCTCAAGTCCACAGTTGCTCCGATACACAGTTCCCGAGTGTATCGAATTATTTGTGATACATGTCCCGTTTATTATATAGGAGAAACTGGAAGGTCTTTTAGTGTCAGGTACAAAGAAAATTCAGTGGAAAAAAAGAGGCACTAATGTAAACAATTCCACTTTTGCCCATCACCCGCTAATTTCCACACACAAACCGAAACGCGTTGAAGAAATTTCCATTTTACATAAAGAAACGAAAGGTCATAGGCTCGATGTACTCTAAGAGCTGAAGATTTTCAAGCCTATTTCTAAGACCGACGGCCTCATCCTCAATGAACCGTTACAACGACGTAACAAAAGTGTTTTCAATGGTTTCAATCCACTGCTGGCGGAATTTTGATTTCTCTTTTTTTTACTACATTTTCCCTGCTTCTTGTTTCGAAACATTATTGTCTTCTAATTTCATATATATGTGCTGCTGAAGTTACCTTCATGCAATATTTTCTGGATTTTTCAGCCGTTTGTAAAAAGTTTTCTATGTCATTCTGTCCTTTACGCGACAGAAATTTCTGTTCAGACTAACAGATAGCTTTATTATAGTCAATCAGCTTGACTAACATGTATTTTCAAAAAGGCATTAAGCTCTCTTTGCATTTTGTTTCTAAAATTAACTGTCTTTTTTCAATTATTTCTGTTAAAATATTACAATTGAGCACATGTTACTGTCTGCGCCTGATAGATGGCGCAAATCGTGGCGAAAGCTAGAACGTTATACTTTACTTTAGACTTGAGCATAGCTGCTCCAAATGCTGACTATTGCTTTTTAGCGGTGTAATTCTACGTAAGTGACCTTTATGCGTCATGAAAATTGTCATTTTGGTTAATGTGTTTTTTATCATACCTGATTTTCAATGTATTATTTTATAGGATTTAGCAACATTTCAATCAGATGAAGATACCCTTAGTAGGTGCCGAAACCTAGGTCAGTGTACCTACCATTTATGGGCAGCCGAAGGACTGTTTAACCCTATGTTGAAACTAGTATCCGCTTGCTGAGTAACAGCCATGTTCAAAACTGTAGAACATTTTTTTTCGTCGCCTCTGTCACCCGAATCGTATACGCAACGTTTAGACATATGCCTATTCAGTCTTCACAAAGTATAATTCCATCGTTTCCTTCTTCTACTCATGTCTCTCTTTCCTTTCGGGTTGCAGGTATGGATTTTTTTGGAGAGTCTTTTATCTATATTTCTATTTTGTTTTGTTTCCACTCATTCAGTTCTGGTATTTGACTCTGACAAAGCAACTGACGAATGCCGAAGCAGAGTTGATATACGGTATAATTCTCACCAGCAATCCAGGAATGTATTTGCGAATATGATAAATCAGTTAACAAGTTTTCATGCTGCATATGAAGTTTTGTTTATACCCTCAGATGCGTTTCGCCCCTTTGTTTAGGAATCCCACGTGTCTGTTCTGGAGTATTACAATATTTTTCGGATCCACATTAATACTGCTTATGGGATTTAAAACTATTCTTGAATATATATTCCTGTTAATATTTTATAGTAAAATGAAAGGAACTAGCCGTTAAACATTTGATTCATTGGTTGAAGATTATATTATTTTCCCACATATGGAAAACGAGTTGAATTTCGTACTTTTTCGTTTGGAGTTAATGTTACACCGTAACATTAACTAAACTACCATTTTCGTTGTGGTATGTAATTTGTTTCCGTAGATAATGCCATTATCCAAATTTTATTCTTACTTACATTCTCTCCCTTTTTATGTGCGTTTATATATGTGTACCTGGACGTGTCTGTGTATGCGTGTGTGTGTGTGTGTGTGTGTGTGTGCGCGCGCGTATAATGTTAAATGTTAGGAAGTATTTTCTAAAACCGTTTGTGTGGAGTGTAGCCTTATGCGGAAGTAAAAGCTGGAAGATAAACGATTCATGCTAGGGGGCAATAGAAGCTACAGAAGAATGCTGGAGAGTGGATCGGATAACTAGTAAGGACTTTAAACCCATATATTTATCGAAACATGCAGCTGAGATAAAAGAAACAGAGATCTGAGTTGCATCCCATCTTCCGATCATAAACGACAAATGTCACGGATTTACTAGCGACTTATTCGACTGTTCGACAAATACACTTCTCTAAAGACCGTAAAAAATGTGTAGGAAACCCTCTCCGTAGCTAATGGATGAGTTAAAACAACTCATGAAGCAGAGAGACGCTGCACATAGGTAATGCAAATGACGTTCTACTGCTTAAAATCATATTAAATACGAATATTAGCGGAAAAGTGTCCATGAAGACACGGTTAGCTAGGGTTGGCTATACATTAAGCGACGAGACAGACTTGTCGCCCCACGGAAAAGCAGTGTAGTGCTGATATAGTCGAAGTAAAAGATACAGCTGATCCCATTATGCCAGTCGAGGAACTTACCTGTTCTTCATTTCACTGATAACCACAAGTGAAGTGCAAAAACAAAACTGACATTTATTGTTTACATCATGGGGACAAATGGCGGTATCCACTAAAAACTCTCTCTTAAGTATATTAGTGCCAACTGACTTAAAATATCAAACTTATCCCATCATAATCTGTTGGTAACGTTACCACCACAGTCCTAATGTAAATGTAGCGTGACTAGGGCCTCCCGTCGGGTAGACCGTTCGCCGGGTTCAAATCTTTCTATTTGATGCCACTTTGGCGACTTGAACGTCGATGGGGATGAAATGATGATGATTAAGACAACACAACACCCAGTCCCTGAGCGGAGAAAATCTCCGACGCAGCCGAGAATCGAACCCGGGCCCTTAGGATTGACATTCTGTTGCACTTACCACTCAGCTATCTGGGGCGGACGCAGTCCTACTGATGAAACGACTCTGTCCTCAGTGGCGTCAAACACTTCTTGACCACCAATGTTTCACTGAGCCCTGGAAACAAGGACATACCAAGCCACTACCAAGAAGAAGGCTGCCACAGCACCCACTGTCTTCCTCCCTATTTGAATTCTTCTGGTACTGTCCAAATCCTTGGACTATGTATAAATGACCAGAGGAGCAACTACATAACTGGAAAACATATACTAGACGATTACTTATGAGGCGTCAATAAACGTCACAGTGCAATACCTACTTTAATAAAGGTAGTTATGGACAGAGATGTGCTTGTCCGACTTAAACAAAGTTTTTGATACTATCAAGTTCGATTTTTTACTTGTCAAACTTAGCAGCTCAAATCGTTCTATAAGTGCAGTGTAATGGTCTGACTCGTACTTAACGTCATGAGCGACACATCAAAGTCGCAATGGATGCAGCTAGTGTCACGTGTCACCCTGGGTTCAGTGCTATGACCTGTACTACACTCATGCTCATAAATTAAGGATAATACTAATACATGGTGAAACAAGTTCTGGCAGGCGGTTTGCGGGTTTAAATTACCTCGGGGTATGACCATGGCAGCAGTCCACATACGCAGAGGTGTGTTGGTGCGTGTCAGAGTACGGCGCAGCGAGTAAGTGTGCAGACGTTTTCAGACGTGCTAATGGTGACTGTGTGTTGAAAATCGCTCAAAGAACACATATTGATGACTTTATGAGGGGTAGAACACTAGTGCGACTGGAGACTGGTCAAACACAGCAGGTCGTACCACAGGCCCTCCGTGTGCCACAAAGTGTGATCTCAAGATTATGGCACCGATTCCAGCAGACAGGAAACGTGTCCATGCGCTACAGTACGGGACGTCCACAGTGTACAACAGCACAAGAAGACCGATATCTCACCATAAGTGCCCGCAGACGGCCACGGAGTACTGCAGGTAGCCTTGCTCAGGACCTTACCGCAGCCGCTTGAACAGTTATCTCCAGACACACAGTCTACAGACGACTGAACAGACATAGTTTATTCACTCAGAGACCTGCAAGGTACATTCCATTGACCCCTGGTCAAGAACACAATACATGGTCATTGGAACAGGGGTCCCATGTTGTTGTTTGTTGTTGTGGTCTTCAGTCCTGAGACTGGTTTGATGCAGCTCTCCATGCTACTCTATCCTGTGCAAGCTTCTTCATCTACCAGTACCTACTGCAACCTACATCCTTCTGAATCTGCTTAGAGCATTGATCTCTTGGTCTCCCTCTACGATTTTTACCCTCCACGCTGCCCTCCAATGGTTAATTTGTGATCCCTTGATGCCTCAAAACATGTCCTACCAACCGATCCCTTCTTATAGTCAAGTTGTGCCACAAATTTCTCTTCTCCCCAATCCTATTCAATACCTCCTCATTAGTTACGTGATCTACCCACCTTATCTTCAGCATTCTTCTGTAGCACCACATTTCGAAAGCTTCTATTCTCATCTTGTCCAAACTGGTTATCGTCCATGTTTCACTTCCATACATGGCTACACTCCATACAAATACTTTCAGAAACGACTTCCTGGCACTTAAATCTATACTCGATGTTAACAAATTTCTCCTCTTGATTTCCTTGCCATTGCCAGTCTACATTTTATATCCTCTCTACTTCGACCATCATCAGTTATTTTACTCCCTAAATAGCAAAACTCCTTTACTACTTTAAGTGTCTCATTTCCTAATCTAATCCCCTCAGCATCACCCGATTTAATTTGACTACATTCCATTATCCTCGTTTTGCTTTTGTTGATGTTCATCTTATATCCCCCTTTCAAGACACTGTCCATTCCGTTCAACTGCTCTTCCAAGTCCTTTGCTGTCTCTGACAGAATTACAATGTCATCGGCGAACCTCAAAGTTTTTATTTCTTCTCCATGGATTTTAATACCTACTCCGAAGTTTTCTTTTGTTTCCTTTACTGCTTGTTCAATATACAGATTGAATAACATCGGGGAGAGGCTACAACCCTGTCTCACTCCTTTCCCAACCACTGCTTCCCTTTCATGCCCCTCGACTCTTATAACTGCCATCTGGTTTCTGTACAAATTGTAAATAGCCTTTCGCTCCCTGTATTTTACCCCTGCCACCTTCAGAATTTGAAAAAGAGTATTCCAGTTAACGTTGTCAAAAGCTTTCTCTAAGTCTACAAATGCTAGAAACGTAGGTTTGCCTTTTCTTAGTCTTTCTTCTAAGATAGGTCGTAAGGTTAGTATTGCCTCACGTGTCCCATGTTATGTTCACGGAAAAGTCCAAGTATACTCTCGCCGGGTTTTCATCTGGCGTGAACCAGGAACCAGATACCAGCCCCTTAAGGTCCTTGAAAGGGACCTGTATGGAGGTCGTGGTTTGATGATGTGGGGTTGGATTATGATTGGTGCACGTACACCCCTGCATGTCTTTGACAGAGGAACTGTAACAGGTCAGATGTATCGCGACCCAACTTCTTCCCAACTTCTTCCTGATGGATGATAACGCACGGCCCCACCGAGATGCCATCGTGGAGGAGTACCTTGAAAGATAAGATATCTGGTGAATGGAGTGGCCTGCCTGTTCTCCAGACCTAAACCCGATCGAGCACGTTTGGGACGCTCTCGGTCGACGTATCGCTGCAAGTCATCAAAACCCCTACGTCACTTCAGGACCTCCGTCAGGCACTGGTGCAAGAATGGGAGGCTATACCCCAGCAGCTGCTCGACCACCTGATCCAGAGTATGCCAACCTGGTTGTGTGGCCTGTGTGCGTGTGCATAGTGATCATATCCCATTTTGATGTCGGGGTACATGCAAAGGCAACAGTGACGTTTTGTAGCACATGTGTTTCGGGACGATTTTCTCAACTTATCACCAATACCGTTGACTTACAGTGCTGTGTCGTGTATTTTCCATATGCGCCTAAGCTATTAGCGCCAGTTTTGTGTAGTACCACGTTGTGTGGCACCACATTCCACAATTATCCTTAATTTATGAGCATCAGTGTATTCCATTAGACAGTCCTGCTGTATATACAGAGTGTATGCTGACGATCTCCTGTTATATATAAGTGCAAAAACAACCAACTTGAAGACAGCTATCGACAGTACGAATGCAGACCTGTGTATACTGTCCATATGGATACAGAATATATTGTTGAAGTTCGATCCAGCGAAAACCATAGCAAATCTGTTTGGCCATTATGGTCTCATTAACCCAAAATTTCGGGACTCCAAAACACATTTCACATTTAGTAGCAGAGATATGAATTTCTCAACCACAGCAAAGAGTGTAGGAGTAGCGAAAAATGAAAATCTATCTGTGCTGGACACACAGTTGCAATGTACAAAAAAGCCTCAGCACCTCTCCATACTCTACAAAAATGTCAAATGTTCTTTGCTTTTGATCTGAAAAAGAAAGCTCCTTGAAGAACGATTTCGTATGAGATATTTGTGTCGTTCGAATGTTTATCAGATTTGCCATTTTATGCGCAGCTAACTTGGGTATTTGCTTATTGGCTCAGTCTTACGCTCTGTCACTTCTAACGTCTTATCAACGCGAAGAGCTTTTGATATCTCTCCTCGACCTCATTGCTCTTGTCTGAAGAACACAGCAGTCGTTACCCTCGAAACCTCCTTTGTGACACTCCATCACCCAACCGCTTCCTCACAGTCCTTTTAAGTATCAGGAATCTGACTCTGAAATGAGCTTCGTAAATATATTACAGAATTGACTAATCCCTCAACGTTCAAAATACTGTTAACTGCATATCTACTGGAAACAACAGTCATGTCTACTTAGTTCCTGTTCATACTCCTTAATCTATTAGATCTGCGTACCCCTTTGTTCCAGCCGTGACGGTGTTGATTTTCCAAACCCTTTAGCTGGTGCAGTAAACCTGAATATCGTTTAGTCTGAACTTACCTTGTCGAAATACATCAGTTTTGTAACCTAAAAAATACATGTTGTGCATGCTACTATCACTATAATCACTATTACTGTAGTGTCTGCTGTTGTACGACATGGATATGAAGTAGATCTTTCAAACCACAAACTTAAAAACTTAAATTATATGTTTAAATTCACACACTTTTATTCAAAATATTATGAACAGCCAAGGTGGCGAAAACAATAACAGAAAGCACTTTTCTTCTAAGACAGAAATTATTGCTGATTCTTCGACTTTTAGGGGCTGTTTCCCACCCCAGTTGCGAGAGACTGGCGTAAACCTGTGTCCACTCCTTCGACGTCTTTGCCATGGCCGTTGACAGATTGAGAGTCGACTGTATAAAGCATTTAACCTTAGTTTAAGACAGAAAATAATCTTAGATAAAGCTTAACCTGGAAATCTGCGTTGTACAAAAGTTAATCCTAGATCATGTTGCTGTGAATCGGATCATATTTGACAGTCGAAAATTCGCGTCTCAAAGTGAGGTTTATCTCTAAACGTCAATTTATAGTATTGTGGCACTACGATTCATCGCTTTTCTTTTTAACAGATACTAGCTGAAATAAAAAAAAAAACTTGTTATTCACAGAAAAAATTGCAATTAAATATTTGACTACGCCATTTCAAGGTTGATGATGCCCAAAATACTTTTTTTTTGTCTCTAAGGTTAAGGAACTTGCCGACTATCGAGTGTACTTAATGATCAGTCTCGTAACAGCTCTTGGGAGGAGACTCGTATTTTATGTCATTAGTTCAAAGACATTTTATAGGCACTTAGAAGCAGAGTAAGAAAGAAAAATTCGAAATATTTGAACGGAACAGTTAAGTTTGGGAATTTTGACAGCAGCCAATAATGATTCAACAGCAATTATATATATTCTCTTTCGGATTGAGTAGCAGTAACTATGTAATTGGTATTAAATTTTTAACTACTGAACACGTCCTTAAACTGCTCCACTGAAGCGCCAAAGAGACCGGTTAGGCATGCGTATTCAAATACAGAGGTATATAAACAGGCATAATATGACGCTGAGGTCCGCAGCTCCTATAAAAGACAACAAGTGTGTGGCGCTGTTGTCTGATAGGTTTCTGCTGCTACAATGGCAGGTTATCAAGATTTAAGTGAGTCTGAACGTGTTGTTCTAGTCAGCGCAAGAGCGATGGGACATAGTATCTCCGAGATAGTGATGAAGTGGGGATTTTCCCGTACGACCTTTTCTCGAGTGTACCGTGAATAACAGGAATCCGGTAAAACATCAAATCTTCGATGTCGCTACGGCTGGAAAAAGATCCTGTAAGAACGGGACCAACGACACTGAAGAGAATCGTCCGACGTGACAGAAGTGCAACCCTTCCGGGAATTGCTGGAAATTTCAATGGTGGGTCATCAAGAGTCGGCGTGCGAGCCATTCAACGAAACATCATAGATATGGGCTTTCGGAGCCGACGGCCCACTCATGTACCCTTGATGACTGCATGACTAAAGCTTTCAGCCTCACCTGGCACGTCAACACCGACATTGGTCTGTTGATTACTGGAAACAATTTGCGTGAGCGGACGAGTCTCGTTTCAAATTTTAGCGAGCGAATGGTCGTGTACCGGTATGGAGATAACTCCATGAATCAATGGACCGTGCATGTCAGAAGGGTACTGTTCAAGTTGGTAGAGCTCTCTAATAGTATGTGGGATATGCTGTTGGAATGGAAATTGAAATGTGCGTTTGGCGTCATTGGCCGGGAGGCCCCTTGCGGGGCAGGTCCGGCCGCCTTGGTGCAGGTATTATTACATTCGACGCCACATTGGGCGACCTGCGCGCCGGATGGGGATGAAACGATGATAAAGACAGCACAACACCCGGACTCTGAGCGGAGAAAATTCCCGACCCAGCTGGAAATCGAACCCGGGCCCGTAGGACGACAATCCGTCACATTGACCATTAACCTATCGGGGCGGACTGCTGTTGGAATGATATGGAACCTTTGATACTTCTAGATACGACTCTGACAAGTGACACGTACGTAAACAATCTGCCTGATCACCTACATTCATTCATGTCCATGAGCATTCTGAAGGACTTGGGCAATTCCAGCAGGACAATACGACACCCCACACGTCCAGAAATGCTACATCGTTCCTCCAGGAACACTCTTCTGAATTTAAACGCTTTCGCTGGCCACCAAACTCACCAGACAAGTACATTATTGAGCATATCTTGGATGCCTTGCAACGTGCTGTTCAGAAGAAATCTCCACCCTCTCGAACTCTTGCGGGTTTATGGACAGCCCTGCAGGATTCATCGTGTCAGTTCCCTGCACCACTACTTCAGACATTAGTCGAGTCTTTGCCACGTTGTCTTGCGGCACTTCTGCGTGCTCGCCAGTTCCCTACACGACATTAGACAGGGGTATCAGTGTCTTTGGCTCTTCAGTGTCAGCAATTCCACGCGCTTTGTTAAAGAGAACATAATCAAGTATGTTGAAATACACTAACCACATAACTCTGTGTCATTAATTTCGGTGTCCAGAGCTTGTGTTGTGGTCTGCAGTGCACTACATGACATGTTCGAACCCACGGCAATTTTTCTATTTGTTACTACTTTCTCTACTTTATTGGTCCTAGAGATAATTATAACAACATTATCGTGTTGTATCATATCACTGAAATCATACCATACTCTCCGTTTTGCGAGCGTTCTGGGCCACTACTCGGCAAAATTCCCTGTGTAATAATATGAAATATTTGATCTATATTTCTGCCAGAGAATATAGAAATGGGATATACAGTGATGGTATACATATGATCAGATTGTTCACTTCAAATCCACAAAAATTAGAAAGAAACAATGTACCAATGTACCCTTCGTAAATCAAATCATCAAGAAGGAAAAAACACATTTGTCTGCATACCTTATATAGGAAAAATTTCACATCTAATTGCCGACATCTTTCGGAGAACTAGTATTCAAATGTATATCAGTAGTAACATCAAGCTAAACAGCACATAATCCACAACAGCAAGACAAATAACCGATGCCACCACAAATCGGGTATTTACAAACTTTTAGGTGACAATTGCCCACGGTTCTACATAGGCAAAATTGGAAAGAGTTTCACTACAACATTCCGTGAGCATATGGACGCCTTCTGGCTTAATAACTTTGACAAATCCAACTTTACAATGCATCTAAAAGACAATGGTCACTCAGCGACAGACGTTACACACAACCTGCAAATACTACACACTGTCAACAAATGAAAGAAAATGAATCTGCCCTATGAGCTAGAACCTAACGTCCACAACTCTAACTCACAACACCTTATTCTCAATGAACAAGTGGAGGTTGCAAACAAATGTTATCTCCTCAAATTTCATGAAATACTCAGAAAGAAAACCTCATTATCGTTTGATATCTAATGACACAGTAATAACCTATGGAAATCTAACGTAGTAATCATACAACAGTTCAACTGTCATTATCGTAATTTGTAAAAGTCAGAAAGGAAACACAAGCTTTAACTGTCATTTTCGTAATTTGTAACAGCTTTCAAAATTTCATGTGTATAACATCATTCTACTTCTGGGGTCTATGTTCTCTGACAACAGTGTGGCTCAAAACAGTTCTCTCATTTTCGTAGTTTGTAATAGCCCTCAGTAATTTCAAATGTATAACATCGTTCTACGTCCTAGATCTAAGTTCTCTGGCAAAAACGTCGACCTAAAAATTATTAATGTGGATCAAAAATTTAGCAATTTATAATAGCTTTTTAAGTTTCTATCTGTGCAACACCTCTGCGCTTCCTATGCCTAAGATCTTTGACCATAACCTACATGTTTCAGTATGAGCAACATTTTTGCACCCGTGTGTCAACGTTCTTTGACCATAACCTACACGTTTAAATGAAAACACAGTGTATATCACGTACGACACAGTTGTGAAATATGTGGCTAAATAAAAAAAACCCTGAAACATGGACTTGAAAATAGCATGAAATGTGCAACTCAGTGGAAAAACTGCCACCACAGCGTAATTATAATAAGGGTACTTCACCTATATGTAAGTACAAATATATTTTCGACAAAGTCTGCCTTGTCACTTACAATTGTTCCACTTGTTTTGCTTATTCACCAGCAAATAATTTCCTTTGTATTCAAACATAGTTAACCAGCAATATAAACATGTACATGACTCTATAAATACCTGAGGATGGGCACAAGCCCGAAACCGGCCGTGTGACGAATAAATAATCTTTTATTGTGACTGATAGCGGAAATTTTTCTACACCCTATAAAAGAACAGTCACGGAGTTCAGTAGCACCCAGTACGGATAAAATTCATTTATATATTTTGTATGTTAGTTTTCAAGATGTAGTATAGATGTTCATATAGATTTGATTGTGGCTCACTTAAATTATAAGTTTCGACACACGAAGTGCTTTTCTTTGTTAGTCAAAAATGTAATTTCAAATTCTAAACAACTTATACTTAAAAACTGCCTCAAGGGAGATTCTTAATTGAGACATTTGTACATTTTGGTTGTTCGAGTGGACTCCGTATTTCCGATGAAGAATCTGGAAGGGGGTTGGAAAAAAAGAATGATTTGCATATATATACATATGGATGTAAATAAAATTTTGCTTATTATTGGCCCTTTTCTGCGAAGTATAGAGTTATCTATCACACTTAATGTCCCTATCCTTAACTAATGAGTTTGGACTAGTAAACTGATTTTATAAAAATATTCTCTCTTATGAAATGTTGCCCACTAGAATCTGATTGCATTTTGGCAATGTGTATGGCTTTGATTTTGGTGACGAAGCTACCCAAATCCACTCTAAACCTGGCAGTTTCGAATACAGCTAAAGGAGAATGAAACTCAACGCATTTACTAGAATTGCGTCCCTACTTTGCCGGGCAGCGACATCATCGTATGTTGCAACTGTGTATGAGAACGGCTGGTTCATGCTGTCTGGTGGCGGCTGAAGGAAGGTCTGTGGCTTCTCTGACCAGTGCTGAAACCTTCCTCCACACTTGGACTAAAGCTTGCCCAGTAAAACTCCTAACGTGAAAACTCTTGTATCCTTCTACATGCGAGTGAGATCTACTGCTTTCTCATTGGCTAGATAGAGGCAGTGATTCACTGTCAGCACGCCAGTATAGAAGAGTACTTCGAATTCGTCAACTGATGGTGAATCTTATTAAATTCGTCCCTCCACGCACAGCTCTGTGCCACTCTGACACATGTCGGCACATTCACTAACATCCACAGTCAGTTATGCCTCTAGTGTGTGCCGCCTGGGGACACACAGAGGCAGAGCTCCTGCTCACTAGGAGAGGAAGCAACCGTTACTGACCCTAGCTTCTGCCCCCAGAGGAAGACAAGGTCCCACGCTCTAAGCTACAGGATGGAGCTTACTTTCACCGTCCGGTGACAATTATCTCTGAAATCAGTATCTCCCTCCCTTATCATGCCAGCCAATCGCCATTCTCGTTATTTTGCTCTGTCGTGGAAGTTCTGCTAGTTTTGCGATCGGCCATTGGCTGAGCGACGTTTTCAGATTCAAGCCAGGATCATTGATCCTCTATCCTTGTCGTCCAGACGCCCTCTCTGTCGCTACTTCCCTCCACTATTGCATCAGCCCCAACGGTCATTTCGCTCTGTGCGTCGCGCTGGACCGCCTGTAATGCCGTGCTCCGCCCAGGTGATTTCGCTATACCTGCAAGGGCTCTGCAGAAAAACTGCTCTCTCCCCCTCGCTTTTCCGAGGCTCCTGGCCGCTTCTCGTGTCATTTCAAAACTTTCAACCGTATTCTGCTTATTATATTATCATGCGTTACTGAAGATCAGCAATGTCATCCTCCCGTCATGAAAATATGCAGACTGATTATACTGTTATTAATTTATGCTAGCATCTATTAAAAACCGACGTTTTGCAAATCAGACATAAGGACCTACTACCCAATCAGGTCACAATCCCCATCAGGGGCGAACAGCGCCCAGGCACCCTCTCTGTGATTGAGAAGTGGGTAGGGGGCAGGGCGGAACGCCCTACGTCGCTGGCCAGGGATTGGAGGAGTGTGCTGTAGCGGCTCCTCGTACTGAACACGTTAAGCAGTGGCGAGATCGAAACCGAGACTGAGTACTTTTTTTTTCTTGCTAATGAAAGACGCTACTCCTAGACCATGACTGCAACGATCTATATAAGAAAGCTATGACACTATCAAGTGACACCTACACTCTAGAGGACTCAGGCAGTTGGACTCCTTCTTAATCCAGGATGGGCTGTAGCTCAGTTGCTTGATATTTCGAGCTGATAAGTGAAAACAGAATGGGGCCGCATAAATAAATAACTGTCCTGACCACAAGGTGTACAGACGTGTACAGTGATATCCTCTTGGTAAGTGCGTGAGGCTGGGGGACTCTGCTTGACCACCCATCCACTCTACCGGATCGTGGCTCCTAACCCAGAAAAAATAAGTTTCGCTAAATAACTTTGAATATATATGTAGTTGCTACGTCATGCGACACTATACTCTTATAGCAGCACTCCGTCATCAGGCCACAAGTGGCCCATCGGGACCATCCGACCGCCGTGTCATCCTGAGCTGAGGATGCAGATAGGAGGGGAGTGTGGCCAGCACACCACTCTCCCGGTCGTTATGATGGTATTCTGTGTCCAGAGCCGCTTCTGTTTGGTCGAGTAGCTCCTCCATGGGCATCACGAGGCTGCGTGCACCCCCAAAAAATGGCAACAGTGCATGGCGGCCCAGATGGTCATCCATCCAAGTGCCGGCCACGCCCCACAGCGCTTATATTTGGTGATCTGACGGGAACCGGTGTACCCACTGCGGCAAGGCCGTTGCTTATACCATTGCAGACCTAGTGTGAAAAATCATAATGGCCCTACACCATGTCAGAAGTTCGGAAGTACGCATTGCGAGATTCTAAAATCAAGTTCGTATTAAAAATGCATTGTATCTCCCTGATGCACTTCCTTTTACCGAGGGTGGTACGCTACAGAAATTATCAAATTACTTACCAGAAATTTGTTCTCGGATTAACTCCCACCGTTCGCCCCCTTAGCTGAGTAGTCAGGGCGTGTGACAACTACGCAGTGAATCTGGGTTCGATTCCTGCTCGGATCGGTTATTTTCTCCGATGGGTGAGTGTTTTCTCTTCGCCATCAGCTTCATAGTCATCATCACGCAGGTCGCCAAATGTGGCACCAAATGAAAGAAATTGCAGCTCGGCGGCCCATCTTCCCCAGATGGAGACCCCCAGCTATCAATTCCATACAAGCCTCTCTATTTTTTTCAATTGCTACACGTATGAAATACATACAAAGAACTGTTCGGCACTACCTGGTGATTGACAGGATTGGTGCATAAGTTCGTAATGTTTTTCTGTGAGCTTCATAAGCACAACAGGAACACATTAGGGATTGTAGTCATCCTCAGTACATTCTCCTTTACTGTTTACAACTGTCTACCAACGTTGGGGTTATTTTTCGATTCAGCGCCTGTAAAAATTATGTAGTTTTGAGGCGAAGAACTCGTCGAGGTATGTTCACAGTGCAGTCTGATACGGACTTTTCTTTGGTCAATGTAGCAGGGGGGCGTTGTTGTGGTACAGCAAACTTCACTCAGTCTTTCTGGTCGTTGTTATTCAACTGCGCCTTCAATGCGTCTCATTTCTTGACACTAAATAGCAGCAGTGATCGTTACATCTCGGGGAAGCATTTCGCAGTTCATCACCCCGTCGCTGTTCCGCCAGATGCAAAAGATTATCTTTCGTGGATGCGCGCAGGTCTTTATACAGGGATATGCTGCTTTATTTGGGCTCAACCATTCTTTTCTTTCCTTTATGTTAGCATGGACTTCAAGAAGAATATAATAATTCCAATTCCAAAGAAAGCAGGTGTTAACAGATGTGAAAAGTACCGAACTATCAGTTTAATAAGTCACAGCTGCAAAATAATAACGCGAATTCTTTACAGACGAATGGAAAAACTGGCAGAAGCCCACCTCGGGGAAGATCAGTTTGGATTCCGTAGAAATATTGGAACACGTGAGGCAATACTGAACCTACGACTTATCTTAGAAGAAACGTTAAGGAAAGCCAAACCTACGTTTCTAGCATTTGTAGGCTTTGAGAAACCTTTGACAATGTTGACTGGAATACTCTACTTCAAATTCTAAAGGTGGCAGGTGTAAAATACAGGGAGCGAATGGCTATTTGCAATTCGTACAGAAACCAGATGGCAGTTATAAGAGTCGAGGGACATGAAAGGGAAGCAGTGGCTGGGAAGGGAGTGAGACAGGGTTGTAGACTCTCTCCAATGTTATTCAATCTGTATATTGAGCAAGCAGTAAAGGAAACTAAAGAAAAATTCGGTGAAGGTATTAAAATCCATGGAGAAGAAATAAAAACTTTGGGGTTCGCCGATGAGATTGTAATTCTGTCAGAGATAGCAAAGGCCTTAGAAGAGCAGTTGAACGGAATGGACAGTGTCTTGAAAGGAGTATATAAGATGAACATCAACAAAAGCAAAACAAGGATAATGTAATGTAGTCGAATTAAGTCGGGGGATGCTGAGGGAATTAGATTAGGAAATGAGACACTTAAAGTAGCAAAGGAGGTTTGCTATTTGGGGAGCAAAATAACTGATGAGAGGCGAAGTAGAGAGGGTATAAAATGTAGACTAGCAATGGCAAGGAAAGCGTTTCTGAAGAAGAGAAATTTGTTATCATCGAGTATAGATTTAAGTGTCAGGAAGTCGTTTCTGAAAGTACTTGTATGGAGTGTAGCCATGTATGGAAGTGAAACATGGTTGATAAATAGTTTGGACAAGAAGAGAATAGAAGCTTTCAAAATATGCTGCTGAAGAAGAATGTTGAGGATTAGATGGGTAGATCACATAACTAATGAGTAGGTACTGAATAGAATTGAGGAGAAGGGTAGTTTGCGGCACAACTTGACTGGAAGAAGGGATCGGTTGGTAGGACATGTTCTGGGGCATCAAGGGATCACCAATTTAGTATTGGAGGGCAGCGTGGAGGGTAAAAATCGTAGAGGGAGACCAAGAGATGAATACACTAAGCAGATTCCGAAAGATGTAGGTTGCAGTAGGTACTGGGAGATGAAGAAACTTGTACAGTATAGAGTAGCATGGAGAGCTGCATCAAACCAGTTTCAGGACTGAAGACCACAACAACAACAACATGTTAGCATGAAGGATAGGAACGGTGGGTGTTGTTCTCGAGCCGATTGATGACGAGCAAGAAAGCTATGAGCACCCGCCGATTTTTGTGATTTTGCCTTAGACAGTGCGGTACCCATACTCTCGCTTTTTTTTACCTTCCCCACTGGAAGCAAATGTCGCACGGTGGTGGAATGAACACAGTTCATCACATTTGACAGTCCTAGAGTACACTGACGTGGATCATTGTGGATTATTGGTTTTAAACGATCTTGATGAAACCCTGAAGGTCTTCCTGGACGTGGAGAGTAGCTGATGGCAAAACAATTCTCCTTAAAAGGAGAAAACCATTTTCTTGCCGTGGTCTGTTCTGTGCCATTATCCCCATACACGGGGCAAATATTTCTGGCTCTCTCCGCAGCTGTCACCCCTCTAGTGAACTCCAACAGAGAAATATGTCGGAAAAGTTCCGATTTCTCCTCTCCATTTCCTAGCGTCGACACCTCCACTCACGATCCGAAAGACAAAATGACAACAAACCCGTAGCAACCGGAAAACCAAAATGCAAAACATAAGCGGTGCGAACTTATGAACAAACCTCAAATTTCAACCAAATGGTCAGCACTGGGGGCCGAAGACTTCCGACATAAGAAGTCACTCTCTTTCTGCCAACGGCCTTGTTGCAAAGGGCGGAGGACCGGATAGCGATTCAGGGCACTCTCTTGACCTGCAGTGGGAAACTTCCCCAAAAAGGCGGAAGAATCAGCAATCATCAACGTCATGAGGATGCAGAAGGCAATGAAAACAGCTGCATTAAAGACACGCAACGTATATCCACATGACAGGTGGCCTGTAATTGAAAAAGTGTCATGACGATCTCTCCAACGGCAAAAGATTCGGGAATAATCCCCCATTGGGATCTCCGGGAGGGGACTGCCAAAGAGGAGGTGACAATGAGAAATAGTTTGAATAACCAACGAAGGAACAACGTTCTACGAGTTGGAGCGTGGAATGTCAGAAGCTTGAACGTGGTTGGGAATCTAGAAAATCAGAAAAGGGAAATGGAAAGGCTCAGTCTAGGTATAGTAGAGGTCGCTGAAGTGAAATGGAAACAAGACAAGGATTTATGGTTAGATGGAGATAGGGTAATATCAACAGCAACAGAAAATGGTATAACAGGAGTGGAATTCGCTATGAATAGGAAGGTAGTGCAAAGAGTGTGTTACTGTGAACAGATCAGTGACAGAGTTGTTCTTATCACAATCGATACCAAACCAACGCTGACAATGATAGTTCAGATACACATGCCGACGTCGCAAGCTGAAGATGAAGAAATCGAGAAAGTATGTAAAATGTAAATTCAGTGAGGCTAGGGCCTCCCGCCGGGTAGAAAAAAAATGGCTCTAAGCTCTATGGGACTTAACAACTGAGGTCATCAGTCTCCTAACTAACCTAAGGACATCACACACATCCATGCCCGAAGCAGGATTCGAAACTGCGACCGTAGCAGTAGCGAGGTTCAAGACTGAAGCGCCTAGTGCCACTCGGTCACAGAGGCCGGCCGTCGGATAGACCGTTCGCCTGGTGCAAGTCTTTCGACTTGACCCCGCTTCGGCGACTTGCGTGTCGATGAGGATGAAATGATGATGATAAGGACAACACGACAGCTAGTCCTTGAGCGAAGAATATCTCTGACCCAGCCGGCAATCGAACCCGGGCCATTAGGTATGACATTCCTTCAAGCTGACCACTCAGCTGCTAGGGGCGGACAGAGAAAGTATATGAGAATATTGAAAGAGTAGCTCAGTACGTAAAGGGAGCTGAAAATCTAATAGTCATGGGGAAGTGGAATTCAGTTGTAGCGGATAGAGCAGAAGAGAAGGTTCCATAAAAATGTGGGCTTGGGACAGGGAATGAGAGAGGAGAAAGACTAATTGAGTTCTGTAATAAATTTCAGGTAATAATAGCGAATACTCTGTTCAAGAATCACAAGTGGAGCAGGTATACTTAGAAAAGGCCGGGTACGGTAAGATTTCAGTTAGATTACATTATGGTCAGACAGAGATTCAGAAATCAGATACTGGGTGGTAAGGCGTACCCAGGAGCAGATATATACTCAGATTACAAAGTAGTAGTGATGAAGAGTAGATTGAAGTATAACAGATTAGTGAGGAAGTATTAGTACACAAAGAAGTGGGAAACGGAAGTACTAAGGAATGACGAGATACGCTTGAAGTTCTGTAAGGCTATAGATGTTGTTGTTGTGGTCTTCAGTCCTGAGACTGGTTTAATGCAGCTCACCATGCTACCCTATCCTGTGCAAGTTGCTTCATCTCCCAGTACTTACTGCAACCTACATCCTTCTGAATCTTCTTAGTGTATTCATCTCTTGGTCTCTCTCTACCATTTTTGCCCTCCACGCTGCCCTCCAATGCTAAATTTGTGATCCCTTCATCCCTCAGAACATGTCCTACTAACCGGTCCCTTCTTTTTGTCAAGTTGTGCCACAAACTACTCTTCTCCCCAATTCTGTTCAATACTTCATCATTAGTTATGTGATCTACCCATCTAATCTTCGGCATTCTTCTGTAGCACAACATTTCGAAAGCTTCTATTCTCTCCTTGTTTCACTTCCATACATGGCTACACTCCATACAAATACTTTCAGAAACGACTTCCTGATACTTAAATCTATACTCGATGTTAACAAATTCCTCTTCTTCTGAAACGCTTTCCTTGCCATTGCAAACCTACATTTTATATCCTCTCTACTTCGACCATGATCAGTTATTTTGCTCCCCAAATAGCAAAACTCCGTTACTACTTTAATCGTCTCATTTCCTAATCCAATTCCCTCATCACCCGACTTAATTCGACTACATTCCGTTATCCTCGTTTTGCTTTTGTTGATGTTCATCTTATACCCTCCTTTCAAGGTACTGTCCATTCCGTTCAATTGCTCTTCCAAGTACTTTGCTGTCTCTGATAGAATTACAATGTCATCGGCGAACCTCTTCTCCATGAATTTTAATACCTACTCCGAATTTTTCTTTTGTTTCCTTTACTGCTTGTTCAATATACAGATTGAATAATATCGGGGAGAGGCTACAACCCTGTCTCACTCCCTTCCCAACCACTGCTTCCTTTTCATGCCCCTCGACTCTTATAACCGCCATCTGGTTTTTGTACAAATTGTAAACAGACTCTCGCTCCCTGAATTTTAACCCTGCCACCTTTAGAGTTTGAAAGAGAGTATTCCAGTCAACATTGTGAAAAGCTTTCTCTAAGTGTGCAAATGCTAGAAACGTAGGTTTGCCTTTCCTTAATCTTTCTTCTAAGATAAGTCGTAGGGCCAGTATTGCCCCACGTGTTCTAATATTTCTACGGAATCCAAACTGATCTTCCCAGAGGTCGGCTTCTACCAGTTTTTCCATTCGTGTGTAGAGAATTCGCGTTGGTATTTTGGAGCCGTGACTTATTAAACTGATAGTTCGGTAATTTTCACATCTGTCAACACCTGCTTTCTTTGGGATTGGAATTATTATATTCTTCTTGAAGTCTGAGGGTATTTCGCCTGTCTCATACATCTTGCTCACCAGATGGTAGAGTTTTGTCAGGACTGGCTCTCCCAACGCTGTCAGTAGTTCTAATGGAATGTTGTCTACTCCCGGGGCCTTTTTTCGACTCAGGTCTTTCAGTGCTCTGTCAAACTCTTCACGCAGTATCATATCTCCCATTTCATCTTCATCTACATCCTCTTCCATTTCCATAATATTGTCCTCAAGTACATCGCCCTTGTATGGACCCTCTATATACTCCTTCCACCTTTCTGCTTTCCCTTCTTTGCTTAGAACTGGATTTCCATCTCAGCTCTTGATATTCATACAAGAGGTTCTCTTTTCTCCAAAGGTCTCTTTAATTTTCCTGTATGCAGTATCTATCTTACACCTGGTGAGATAAGCCTCAACATCCTTACAATTGTCCTCTAGCCATCACTGCTTAGCCATTTTGCACTTCCTGTCGATCTCATTTTTGAGACGTTTGTATTCCATTTTTCCTGCTTCATTTACTGCATTTATATATTTTCTCCTTTCATCAATTAAATTCAATA
This sequence comes from Schistocerca piceifrons, assembly GCF_021461385.2. Lineage (NCBI taxonomy): Eukaryota > Metazoa > Arthropoda > Insecta > Orthoptera > Acrididae > Schistocerca > Schistocerca piceifrons. The sequence goes on from NC_060143.1 coordinate 554,724,665, forward strand.
TTTCTTCTGTTACCCAAGGATTTCTACTAGCCCTCGTCTTTTTACCTACTTGAACCTCCGCTGCCTTCACTACTTCATCCCTCAGAGCTACCCGTTCTTCTTCTACTGTACTTCTTTCCCCCATTCCAGTCAATTGTTCTCTTATGCTCTCCCTGAAACTTTCTACAACCTCTGGCTCTTTCAGTTTATCCAGGTCCCATTTCCTTAAATTCCCACCTTTTTGCAGGTTCTTCAGTTTTTATCTATAGTTCATAACCAATAGATTGTGGTCAGAGTCCACATCTGCCCCTGGAAATGTCTTACAATTTAAAACCTGGTTCCTAAATCTCTGTCTTACCATTGTATAATCTATCCGATACCTTCTAGTATCTCCAGGATTCTTCCATGTATACAACCTTCTTTCATATTTCTTCAACCAAGTGTTGACTATAATTAAGTTATGCTCTGTGCAAAACTCTACCAGGCGGCTTCCTCTTTCATTTCTTAGCCCCAATCCATATTCACCTATTACGTTTCCTTCTCTTCCTTTTCCTACTCTCGATTTCCAGTCACCCAAGACTATTAAATCTTCGTCTCCCTTCACTACCTGAATAATTTATTTTATCTCATCACACATTTCATCAATTTCTTCATCATCTGCAGAGCTAGTTGGCATGTAAACTTGTACTACTGCAGTAGGCGTGGGCTTCGTGTCTATCTTGGCCACAATTATGCGTTCACTATGCTGTTTGTAGTAGCTTACCAGCGCTCCTATTTTTTATTCATGATTAAAGCTACACCTGCATTACCCCTATTTAATTTTGTATTTATCACCCTGTATTCACCTGACCAAAAGTCTTGTTCCTCCTGTCACCGAACTTCACTAATTCCCACTATATCTAACTTTAACCTATCCATTTCCCTTTTTAAATTTTCTAACCTACCTGCCCGATTAAGGGATCTGACATTCCACGCTCCGATCTGTAGAACGCCAGTTTTCTTTTTCCTGATAATGACGTCCTCTTGAGTAGTCCCCGCCCGGAGATCCGAATGGGGGACTATTTTACCTCCGGAATATTTTACCCAAGAGGACGCCATCATCATCTAATCATACAGTAAAGCTGCATGCCTTCGGGAAAAATTACGGCCGTAGTATCTCCTTGCTTTCAGCCGTTCGCAGTACCATCAAAGCAAGGCCGTTTTGGTTAGTGTTACAAGGCCAGATCAGTCAGTCATCCAGACGGTTTCCTCTGGAACTAATGAAAAGGCTGCTGCCCGTCTTCAGGAACCACACGTTTGTCTGGCCTCTCAACAGATACCCCTCCGTTGTGGTTGCACCTACGGTACTGCCATGTGTATCGCTGAGGCACGCAAGCCTGCCCACCAACAGCAAGGTCCATGGTTCATACGGGGGGCTATAGATGTGGCAATAAGAAATATTTCAGTAGGCAGTAGAGTTGAAGAGGAATGGTCATCTCTAAAAAGGGCACCCAGAGAAGTTGGAAAGAAAAAAAAATTGGTACAAAGAAGACAACAGCGAAGAAACAATGTCTAACAGAAGAAATACTTGAGTCGCTGAGGAATGAAATAAATAGGGAGTGCAGGAAAGCTAAGACGAAAAGGTTGCTTGAAAAATATGATGAACTAGAAAAAGACATGATTTTCGGAAGGAATCACTCAGCATATAGGAAAGTAAAAGTAGCCACCGGCGGAATTAATTTCCAGTGTGGTAACCTAAAGAGTCCTACTGTTAAATCTAGAGGAGAGAGCGGATAGGTCGAAAGAGTACGCTGAAGGCCTCTGTGAGGGGGAAGATTTGTTTGATATGTGATAGAGCGGAAACAGGAATCTATTTGGAAGAGATAGGTAATTCAGTACTAGAACCACAATTTGTGAGATCTTTGGAGGACTTAAGATCAAATAAGGGAGAAGGGATGGATAACATTCCATCATAAATTATAAATTCTATAGGAAAAGTGTCAACAGAAAATTATTCACGTTCATATGTAGAATGTATGAGTCTGGAGACATATCATCTGACTTTCAGAAAAATAGTATCAACACAATTCCCGAAACTGCAATAGCTGACAACTGCGAGAATTATCACACAATCAGATTAACATCTCATGCATCCAAGTTACTGACAAGAATAACATACAGAAGAATCGAAAAGAAAATTGGGGATGTGTTGGTCGACGATCAGCTTGGCTTTAGGAAAGGTAAAGGCACGAGAGAGGCAGTTCTGACGTTGCGGTTGATAGTGGAAGCAAGACAAAAGAAAAATCAAGACACGTTCATAGGATTTATTGACCTGGAAAAAGGGTTCGGCAATGTAAAATTGTTCAAATTTCTTAGAAAAATATGGATAAGCTATAGGGAGAGACAGGTAATATACAGTATGCAGAAGAGCCAATTGGGGATAATAAGAGTGGACGACCGAGAACAAAGTGTTCGGATTAAAAGAGAGGGATGTTGTCTTTCACTCCTACCATTCAATCTGTACATCGAAGAAGCAGTGACGGAAATAAAAGGAAGTTTCAAGAGAGGAATTAAAATTCAAGGTGAAATGATATCAATGATACGGTTCCCTGACGGCATTCCTATCCTTAGTGGAAGTGAAGAAGAATTACATGACGTGCTTAATGAAATGAACTGCGTAATGATTACAGAATATGCATGAGTCAAAATCGAAGAAAGACGAAGGTAATACGAAGTGCCAGAAATGAGAACAGCGAGAAACTTTACATCACGATTGATAGTGACGAATTAGTTGAAGCTAGACGGACGGAGCAAGGAGCACATCGAAAGCAGACCAACACTGGCAAAAAGGGCTTCCTGTCCAAGAGAAGTCTACTACTATCAAACATAGGCCCTAATTTGAGAAAGAAATTTCTGCGAATTACGTTTGGAGCACAGCATTTTATGGTAGTCAAACATGGACTGTTGAAAAATCGGAACAGAAGAGAATCGATGCGTTTGAGATGTGGTGCTAGAGACGAATGCTGAAAATTAGGTGAAGAGATAAGTTTATGAATGAGGAGGTTCTGTGCAGAATCGGAGAGGTAAGGAATATGTGGAAAACTCTGACAATGAGAAGGAACATGTGATAGGACATCCATTACAACATGAGGGAATGACTTCAATGGTTCTAGAGGGCGCTGTACAGGGCAAAAACTGTAGAGGAAAGCTGAGATTGGAATACATCCATCAAATAAAATTTATGACTTGCACTCTATTCGAAGAAGACAAGAGATTTCAGCCAGCCAGGTTGTAAAATAAAACCACAGCAGGCCAAGGTGCATCGAATTCAGTTTAAATACTAATTAACTTCTGGCTTTACAAGTTCCTTTCGATTTACATCACACTAACAGATAGTAGCTTTTTTTTTGTACGTAATCTAACATTTTAAGAAACGACCACCAAAGAAAGCTATTTCGGAGTGGACTTCGCTTTATCATTCGCTGCCATTTCTTGTTATCTAAGGCGTGTCTTAAGTATGTCTTAAAGTATGCAAAGTCTGTGCAGTTACGAAAAATTACAATTTTAGAAGGTGTGGCATTCGGGAAACCGTTGTTCATACAGTATCACAGGATCCAGGAAAGTACAACCGGAAGTGATTTTTGACTGTGATACTGCAAACTTACATTGAGAAGGAGACATTAGGCATATTACTGCTGGAGGCCGCCCTCATAAGACTATACAAATATTCTGAACATACATCTAATCAGTTTCTTGCTATACATCAAATGGCTCTGAGCGCTATGGGACTTAACATCTGAAGTCATCGGTCCCCTAGAACTTAGAATTACTTAAGCCTAAGTAACCTAAGGAAATCAAACACATCCATGCCCGAGGCAAGATTCGAACCTGTGACCGTTGCGGTCGCGCGGTTCCAGACTGAAGCGCCTAGAACCGCTCGGCCACTGAGGCCGGCTTGCTATACATCACATTTGCAAATAAAATTCGGCAGATATTATTCTAATAAATGTTCTGGTAAGTGGGACGTATTATGATGAAGCCTTTGCATCGATGTCACTACGATTTTCTCGGGTCCTATTTCTTGACTTGTTACACAACAAAGCATCTCTTTTCTTTAAAGGTGTCGCGAGTAGGCAGACTGAACAAACTGTCTTGCTCCTCCTCGCTGTCCTTAATCAGCCTCGCGAAATAAACCGCCACTGCCCCCCAGGGCTTCCTGTTGCTCTACCGTACTGTGTTCATTACCTCTTTGTGCAGCTTCCGTACTTTTTACATCAGCGGTTGGACACAAGTAATCATTCTGCTCCGTGGCACTTCAGAGGTTTCCGCCCAAGTTTCCTAAAGGGCAATCTGTCTCGACTGCTGACGGAACTAGAACGACATGACATCTAATGAATGTTACCCTCTCGGGGAACTTTATTAGTGCGGCTAGCTTTGAGGATAAAATGGTTTAACAGACATGATATGGAGAGTAATATCTTGCAGTATGCCGGCAGAATCTTGGCTGAAAGGTGTTTCGTTATGCCTTCCATTTTATGATCCTAGTGAATATGCAAAGTCTGTCAGGAACACTGAAACGATATTGTCGCTTGAAAATTAAATTGTTCCTTTTCTGATACTTCCTGTGACCGCTTAAGTTCACATAAGAGACTAACTACACTATTTTATGTACAGTATTGCTACAAACGTTTCTCTAAAAGTTATTGTTTTTAATGACTTCGGACGGTACTTTTTGATAGGTGCTATAATACCTCACTGCTATCTTCCAACCTGTGCTCATGTGTCGCCTGAGGTAGTAATTTCGTATTCGGTCTTATTCCTACCAAAAACTGTTTGTCTGATGTGCTTTGTGTTAATCACGAACTAGTGTATAAGAATGAAGTTTCAACATATATGTCAGAATCATGCTTATAATGCGTTGGTACAGCAACTGGATGTACCTTTGTGTAACATTAATATTATGAGTCAAAACAGCACACAGAAACAACACCCTACTCAGAAAACTGCACCAAAGGCAGTAGTCAACGCATAATCTTGGAATATATTTACTGTAGAAGCAAACTTGGACACAAATGACGAGCCTTCAACAAAGAAAATCAGAACAAGATGGATGACATATTTTCTGTTCTTTCAAGATATTTTTACTTTTCATCTTCCTGAGCAGCCGTTTTTTGTTTCAAGTGAAAGAGATATTCAGTAACCGAGCTGACATGCCTATCTGTAGGATCATCTAGATAGCTGCGTGGTTCATAATGAGGCCAATGGGCATGGTTAAGTGCGAGGTAAATTTCCCGTCGATATTAAAGCTAATAAAGACAAAGTAACTGAGGTTAGAGACTGAAATATGAATCTCACTTTGATGGAAAAGTCCTTAAAGCTGTAGAGCAGCCACAAGTTGCATGTAACTTTCCTTTATAATTTCAATATAAATTTCCTTTAAAATTATTTTGCGAATTTAGTAAAATACAGATTAGGTGTATTTTACAGGCACATGCTTTGAAGTATCTATAATCACATTCCCGACACCACAGCATGGTCTATTCAGGAGGGAACTATAATGTAGCTTTAACAACTCCCTTCTTCATCTTACTGAAGGATATTGTGTCAGAGGATCACATTTACACTCTACCCTCTTGCCTAATTGATACACTGACACCTTTTCAAACTCTAAGCCGTTGTGATGTAGGAAAAGGAGAATTTACTGTCATAATAATAATAAAAAAGCACTCTTGTCTTTTGTTATATGACAGTTTGTGGCCAAATTACCATGCAACCTGTTTTATAATGTAACATGCACATGCAAATAGTCAGTACTACAATGCTGTATAAAAACTGCACACAGTATTCACAACTGTCAATAATACACAGCTAATTACTCTTCTTCTCCTTCCGTTTTATTTCAATGGGGGAAACCTGTTATTTCCTACTAGCCTTCGGAGTCTCTTTAGGTGGCTCATGAGAGGGAACTTAACTTAGAAGGACCAGAAAGTCATAAATTTGTTTGGAGCTGAAAGCTCTCCCCTAGCGGGTGTAGAACAGGGAAGTCAAGAAACCTGTCTCCACGTAGCGGGTGCGTAGAGGAGAGCTTGCATTCCATAAAAATGGCATTGTGAGAGACATGAGAACTAATCTTTTTGGTGAGGTGAGATCTGTAAAGGTGAAGAACATAGAGCTTGAAATCATGGGACCGGCCATTGGTTGAGGCCACACCACGCACGAATGTTCATATAAATCTCTGTGAGAAGATCTATGCTTGGCTCCTACTAGGTACTTCGATAGACAGTACATTTTCCCACACATGTCTAGTTGCCAGGGTTTTTGGATGTATGGGGTTGGAAATCTGCAATAGAGTTGGAGAGAACCTCTGCGTTCCTACCTCTTTCCACATCATTACTGGTTAAGAACGTCAAAATCTGTGAGAGTAGAGTTTGGTATTATTCGACATTATTGTTAGTCGAATCACACAATGTCTGCTGCAATTGGCTGGTGATATTACTGCACTGGCAGAGCTTGCTAAGTTTCGGAGAAGTCATAAGTTGGAAGACAGAGAGAACGATGAGTGCAGGTCCTCAAGGTTGCCATCGTGGATGCACATTACTTCTGGCAGACGATTCGAGCTGGACTCAGAATTTCCCGTTGTTGCTGCAGCCATCACCCCCACACTCGCGCTGTTTAAGAGTCGTAAACATGAACGAGCAATGCCCTCACCGAGCAGAGGAGAATGCGAAGCTAAGTAATTTTCATCAGTGTTTACCTTCCCATGGACTACCACCTTAACATTGGTGTGGAGATTTGTGTGCCTTTACGACGTACTGAACTGTGCTGACGGGACCAATGTACCTGGTAGAGTCACCTATGCCAAAGTGGTCATCTGATGAGATTCCAAAGTGTAGCCTCCCTAGGGTGTTTTGTTCTTGGGAGTATGTGTGTGGCAACCAAATGGCCCATAAGGTAAGTCTGGTATTACTTGCACTTACCTGTGTCAGGCTTCTTCTGTTTTATTTTATATCGGCATCCCTTAGCCAACGCTTGTCCTTTATCCGACCTCAAAGGTATTAGGTTACTGAGCCCAAGGGCATCTTTGACTTTTCTTTCATATCTTCAAAGGTGACAACAATGGGAAAGGTGGATTTCGGTACAGTGGAGCCAGGTGAGTTTTGATCAAAAAGCATTGTAGACTGAGCCCATAAGTCCAGAACGATAATGGGTATAAGGATAGAAAACCTTGATTAAAAATCATCTGGTTGAGCCTTTGGGCCTTGTCGTCATCATTCGGAAGACTCCACTCTGCAAAAAATCCGAGAGTAAAGCCCCAGAGCCATATAGGAATTATACAGATTCAACCCAGTTAACAGAAAAGGTATATGAACTTTGATTCATGAAACGCCTGGGGTATTGTAACTAAGAAGCTACATGTATTCAAGGAAATGCAATGGAACAATGTAGACGTAATAGCACTCACATAAACAAAAAAGAAAGTAAATGAGTAGAGGAAGTAGATGTTTATATTTACAGTGGAGTCAACGAAGAGTGTTGGGCAAATAAGGGGATATCTGTTGCATTACATACTAAGTGGAAACGCTGGGTTAAGAAGTAGGACTGTGTGAACTAATGTCTGATGTGTGTGGGTATGAAACTAAAAAGTGTACAATGTAGGGGTCGTTGCAGCATATGCTCTCACAAAAAGTACTATCGATGCTGAGAATTATGATTTGACATACCTCCTAGATGGCATTCGTAATGAGAAGGAGCTGTATATTTTAGCAGATTTTAGTGGACGTGTGGGTAAGCAGGATGTTAGCAAGGTTGTAGGCAAATTTGAGAAGGATATTGTAAATGATAATGGGGACAGTCTACAGTGGAGCAGAATGTGGATCTGTCCATTTCCTGCTTTGGTGTGCACTTTGTTTCTTGTTTCGAAACATGTACCAAAACAATTTTAATGAGGATGGGGAGAAACTGGGCCAGCCAGAGTTTAAGTCAGAGTTACTGAAGAATCCTTAAACTGCCTTTTTATCCAAGCTTAGATTGAGTGGGCTGCTACATAACACTGATGGCACAACAGTGAACGCGATGTGTAACACAATTGTGAGAGCAATTCATGAATCTGCCTTTGAATGTCTCAGAGTAGTTGAGAACACGTCTGGCAAATTTAAAAGTTTTTCGTGGGATGACGATGTTGTCATAAGGGAGGAGGAGAAAAAGGAGTGGTATAATAGATGGCCTATGAGAATAAGATTGATGATAGAAGTGGGTATGAACGACTGAGATGAGAAGCAAAGAAAACAACAATTAGAGCAAAAAATGCTGTTTGGCACTTTAGATTTGTAGAAATTAATAACTACAAAGGTATTCCAAAGGAACATAGAAGGTGATATAGCAAAAAAATCAAATAACAGCAGTAGTATAAACATACAACAGTTAAGCCTAGATACATGGAAGACATATTAGAAAGAACGGTTTAAAGAAGATAGATCAGAATTTCAGTATACATGCTCCTCCGCAGTGATGAAAATCTGAGAAATCAAGGAGATAACAACAGCGAAAGTACAGGATACAGTTAAACAATTCAAAAGTGGCAAAGCATGGGGCTTCATAGATGAAGTTGTTGAAGGCGGGTCAAGTGAGTTACTTGAACATCTCGTAAAGCTATTTAACCTCTGTGTTAGTGGAGAGGAGACCCCTGTCGATTTAAAGAAGATTACATCACAAACATATTTAAAGATGGAAGCAAAGATAAATGCGCAAATTATCGAGGCATCACAATTTGTATCGAGACCATATGGTAAGAACCTTAACTAGAATTGAGAGAGATGGGAGAAGTAGCTTTCGGGCAGGAAGGTCTTGTATCAATAAATCTGCAGCATTAGACAATATGGTTTTTATAGACTTGCAGAAGGCCTATGATATTGTACCAATTTCTAGGACGTGGAAAGTCATGAAGAACGAGAATATTCATAAAAAGTTAGAAAACTGTGTTCAGACAATGCTTATGTTGAAGTTGGGAAGTTACGTCGCAGAAACTTACAAGTTAACAAGAGACTGAGAAAGGATGCTGCTTAGCGCTACAGTTATTAAAATATTTTTGAATTATGCACTGACAAATAGTAAAAGCAAGTGCAAAAGCATGGGAATTAGAGTACATGATGACATTCTGTTCTCCCTAAATTTCACCGACGATCACGTCATCTTTGCCGAAAAAGATGAATATGTCTCTTATATGTTACGAAACCTTATGAAAGAATGTGATTAGTGGCACATGAAAACCTTACAAAGACTGAATACTTGGCTATCGGAGGTATAGGAAGGGACTTTGTTGTGGATGGTGGATCCACTGCGAAGTACAACCGATCATATGAACATTTAGGGACAATCATTTCAGTATAGATGGAAGCAACGAGGAAATAAAGCACCTAATAGAAAAGGGAAAGGTGGCAATTAAGCAGTTACACTCCATTATTTGAAATAAAAATTCGACAAAATATTTGTAAATGAGGATAAACGAAACTATAGTTGATCGTATAGCTCTGTATAGTGTTGAACTGTGGGAAGTCTCCAGAGTCAATGAGAAGAAATTAAAGGCAGTGGAAACGGAGTTTTGGATACGACGTTGTGAAGAATCAAGAAGAGAGAAAATAAGTAATGACGTTTTACGAGAACAGATGAGAGTTACAAAAGTTATTGTAGAAAAAAATTAAAGTAGAAAGCTAACATGGTAGCACACCTTAGAAGAATCCAGAGGAATGAAGTCCTTCTAAAATATGGCACTGCAGACCTTCAAGACACAGAAAGAAAAGGAAGGCCGCGTCTAGATTGAAACGATGGAGCGAGAAGTGTGATGCAGGATAGAACCACGAAAGAAGAGGACTGACAAGACAGAAGGAGATGAAAATTTGGATGTGGGAGATGCCGAATGGCGCAGAAAACTCGCAGAAAGAAGAGAAGAAGGTTCAATTTCGCACTTCACAGCCAGCTGGTTGCACGCTATTCGCACTTTGGCGAATCAACAGGTATTGGTACTTTCCTTAAATCACTAACCTTCCACACTGTCACTGGCCGTATCCGCAGTATAATTTCAGATTATGCTTTCATGAGATCACCCACCTTTGTCAAGGCTATATTTCATGATTTCAAACATTTTTTTTTTCAATTTATTAACTGTTTAAATGCTTGATTCAGTGAGTCAATCATTTTGCTTGATGTTTGACGCTAATAAGCCAATCTGTTGTAATGACCGCTAGTTTCCTTTTGAAGTCAGAGGAGCCCCTATATTAATATATTCCTATGAGGTAGGGTAACCATACTTCCGTGCATCATGGGACCACCCCCAGCATATTCCGTAATATTTATTTAATAAGACTATCTGTTGCGTCACATTGTTTCCATTTAATCTGCATGATAATATGGGAAGATTTCATTCCCTTTAGGTCAGTGGAGATTGGACTTCACAGGGTATGCTAAACAGCTCAATCACCACGTAACACTTTGCAGCTAAAAAGCGTCGCGGAAGTTCTCGCCAGGGATCGGCTATTTATTCGAGGGAATAAATTATTAAAAAATAATCCTTGTTGCACCACAGGAAAGCCTCGAACTTGAAATTTTTGATAAATGAATCCGAGTTCGGTGTTTTTGGTGGCAAGCCACCCCCCTTCACTCATTGCTGTGATATTTTGTATTGACGTGAGGAATAACACACGCTTCATTCACACTAAATACTGTCTCATGAAATCACGGGGATTCGCATTAGCTCTGGATACACAACGGCAAAGAATTTCTTTTATAACAGACTTTGATGAGGACCGAAAAATTCGGTACCTATTTTGCAAGAAACCTTGTGCTAGTAAATCTGTCGTGTGAAACGTATAGCACTCTTTCTTCTGGCGTTTCTGTGTTGACAGCTACATGATAGAAAGTGTGTATCCAAAAGATTCATGTGATTTCACAACACTCTGTCTTGACAGGAACGAAGATTGAAATTTGGAGTGCATTTTAAGTTACGCATAACATTACAAGGCTTATACATTGTCCACTGACATTGATGTGATCACCCGACGAAGGATACCACGCTCTGCAGCGCCGGCCGTGCAAGGAGAGAGTCAATGAGGTTCTGGATGGAATCGAAATGGATGCTCAGCCATGCTGACTCCAGTGCACTAGGTTTCGTGGTTGAGGATTCTTGGCGTGAGCAGCCCGATCAAGGTGGTCCCACAGATTCTCGATTGGATTTAAATTCGGCGAGTTTGGAATAATCATCCTGGTGCTCTTCAAACGACACACTAGCACTGCGAGCTGTATGATACAGTATATTGTCCTGCCGGTAGATGCCAATGTGCTGAGGAAAAACAAGCTGCATGTACGGGTGGCCTTGGTACCCAACGATAGTTGCATACATATGTCGATCCAGTGAGCCTTTCAGAACGATGGGATCACCAAGGGAGTGCCACGAAAACATTCCTCCGACCATAACGTTCCCTGCTTGTCGCAGGGTGTTCGCTTGCAGACGTTTCACGCCGTCCATGCCAACGGCCAGATGTCTGATGAAGCATAAAATGTGATTGATTGGAAAAGACCACCTGCCGCAACTCAGTGGACATCCAGCTGCAGTGCTGGCGTGCAAATTCCAGCCTTCGTCGCCGATGAACAGAAGTCAAAATTGTTCAAATGGCTCTGAGCACTATGGGACTCAACATCTGACGTCATCAGTCCCCTAGAACTTACAACTACTTAAGCCTTGCTAACCTAAGGACATCACACACATCCATGCCCGAGGCAGGATTCGAACCTGCGACTGGAGCAGTCGCGCGGTGCCAAACTGTAGCGCCTAGAACCGAACAGCAGTCAGCATGGGTGCAAGACCCAGGCCCCTAATGCAGAGGCAACGTTAGCTAAACGGTGATTGAAGAGGCACTGTTGGTAGCCCCCTGGTTCATCTGGGTAGTCAGGTGTTCTAAAGTTGCAGGTCTTATCAGCCCTACAAATCTCTGCAGCCACCGTTCACCCCTGTCAGCTATCGTCCATGGTGCACCATAGTTGACTCTGTGCTGGCTTTGGATAACTCCATTTTACCTCTAAGAGGTCCATGACTAAGGAATTTATTGGTAGCGCACTAGAGCAGATGTAATTTCGATGGTTTGCTCACCCGCTGCCTGCGATATGTAAGCTACAATAGAATCGCAGACCAGAGAGCAGTGTCGGCAGCAGTAAGAAGAGTAGCTCACAGTCGGGCGGTTGGGCCAGTCGTGGAGAGCGATGACGGTGCCTGAGCGATGTAGTATAAGGTAAAACCAAGAATTACAGGGTTATTACAAATGATTGAAGCGATTTCACAGCTATACAATAACTTTTTTATTTGAGATATTTTCACAATGCTTTGAACACACATACAAAAACTCTAAAAGTTTTTTTAGGCATTCACAAATGTTCGATATGTGCCCCTTTAGTGATTCGGCAGACTTCAAGCCGATAATCAAGTTCCTCCCACACTCAGCGCAGCATGTCCCCATCAATGAGTTCGAAAGCATCGTTGATGCGAGCTCGCAGTTCTGGCACGTTTCTTGGTAGAGGAGGTTTAAACACTGAATCTTTCACATAACCCCACAGAAAGAAATAGCATGGGCTTAAGTCGAGAGAGCGTGGAGGCCATGACATGAATTGCTGATCATGATCTCCACCACGACCGATCCATCGTTTTCCAATCTCCTGTTTAAGAAATGCCGAACATCATGATGGAAGTTCGGTGGAGCACCATCCTGTTGAAAGATGAAGTCGGCGCTGTCGGTCTCCAGTTGTGGCATGAGCCAATTTTCCAGCATGCCCAGACACACGTGTCCTGTAACGTTTTTTTCGCAGAAGAAAAAGGGGCCGTAAACTTTAAACCGTGATATTGCACAAAACACGTTAACTTTTGGTGAATCGCGAATTTGCTGCACGAATGCGTGAGGATTTTCTACTGCCCAGATTCGCACATTGTGTCTGTTCACTTCACCATTAAGAAAAAAATGTTGCTTCATCACTGAAAACAAGTTTCGCACTGAACGCATCCTCTTCCATGAGCTGTTGCAACCGCGCCGAAAATTCAAAGCGTTTGACTTTGTCATCGGGTGTCAGGGCTTGTAGCAATTGTAAACGGTAAGGCTTCTGCTTTAGCCTCTTCCGTAAGATTTTCGAAACCGTCGGCTGTGGTACGTTTAGCAACCTGCATGCTTTATTCGTCGACTTCCGCGGGCTACGCGTGAAACTTGCCCGAACGCGTTCAACCGTTTCTTCGCTCACTGCAGGCCGACCCGTTGATTTCCCCTTACAGAGGCATCCAGAAGCTTTAAACTGCGCATACCATCGCCGAATGGAATTAGCAGTTGGTGGATCTTTGTTGAACTTCGTCCTGAAGTGTAGTTGCACTCTTATGACTGACTGATGTGAGTGCATTTCAAGCACGACATACGCTTTCTCGGCTCCTGTCGCCATTTTGTCTCACTGCGCTCTCGAGCGCTCTGGCGGCAGAAACCTGAAGTGCGGCTTCAGTCGAACAAAACTTCATGAGTTTTTCTACGTATCTGTAGTGTGTCGTGACCATACGTTAATGAATGGAGCTACAGTGAATTTATGAAATCGCTTCAATCATTTGTAATAGCCCTGTACTATTCATAGCGGCGCGCATATGTAATTTGTAACAACTGATTTTGCACTATTGTTATATCAAGTCCCATGTAAATGTTTAAAAAAATCTTTTACTAATAATCTTTCTTATAAAATGAACTTTTGACAATCATTCATCTGAATTTAAAGATTTTCTAATTTCTCTTATCCATGGTCATCCCTATTATCGTAAAGAAAAGTCAGTTGTTTCTTTTATACATGACAAATCTAGCGGCCAGCATTGCACTGGGCTGTGCCTGTAAAATAGTTTTGTTATAGGAAGAAAGTTTGTCGCTTACTACGTTTTCACTGTTCTTGCAGTAATACCGTAGCATCAGGCATGACATTTTAATTTATAACTTATTTACTACTATCCCCATATCCAGCAAACTTTTCAAACATTATCCACATATACTACTGAATGTACTTCCAAATTTATACAAATGTGACATAAAACTTGAACTGCGTGAAAAACTAGCTTTCCGTCAAACGGAGGGCAAAGTAACCATACTTTACTCATCCAGTGTTCTATAATGAGAGCACCATTCAACACATTTTCAAAACTTTTGTAAACTTCCTCTCGCTTCCAGCAGGAAAGCAGTTAATCGTACACGAAATGTCCGTTGCATATGCTGCAAAAGCTTCAGCGTGCAGCATGACATTTTAATTTATTATTTCTTTACTACCAACTCTATTTACTACGGACTTTACAGACAGTATTGACATATAACGTACGAGGTAGATACAAAATTATATCATTGTACGATATTTAGTTTGGGAAAAAAATCTCGCTTGTCACAAAAATGTAAACAGGTCTCAATATCGGTTGTATACAAAATTCGATGATGTAAGGTATTGCTCAGGTGACTTAATCCTTTGTAACGTAATCACGTATTTGAAGCCATTTTGTATTCAGGAGGTCGGTTTTTAATGCAAATGTGGGTAAGAGGCTTAGAAGTTAAAGTCCTGTTCGAAGCCATAGTGACAGGTGATGGAGAATCTCCGTTCTCAAATTAGAAGTTCATCAAGAAACACGATTTGCGCCCAGATGATGATATTTCAGTCTGAGTCGTGGTGCAGTGGATCGTATTCAGAAGGACTGAGGATCATAGATCCGTCCGAACGTTCAGAATTAGGTTTTCCTAATTTCCCGAAGTTGGTTGAGGCAAACGCCGGGACAGATCATTTGGGGACGTGTGCGACTATTTCCCTCTCTCATTCTCCCTAGACTTGTTTTTTTGCTTTAGATTCACTTTGCAGATGTTGACGAGATTTACAACTTAATTTTTGTAAAGGACGTTAAGGCTGTGAGCACCGCCGTGAAATTTCTTTTCATAACTTCTAATGAGTTTCCGTTGGCAAATTGCCATTAAAAGCAAAGCTTTTAAAACTTAACGTAAGGTAGTTTAACATTTACAACGTAACGCGCACGAGGATGACAACACATTCTACTCTTTTTGTAATAAAGCCACTGCGCCAATCAAGTTGTTACTCGGTATTCCGTTACTATGCAAGGTTTTCCAAAGTACGAACAAGATATATCGACCCAAAAAATATTCGTTACGTCTTTAACCTGCGACTGATTCTCTTCGAGTGTCATTAGACCAGTTGGCAAGTCAGTGAGAGCTCTTCCATGTCTGTGTGCTGAAAAAGAAAAACTGTAAGATATGCAGATTACACCGCATACTTATTGGCTCCATCGGTTTCTCAGTACGCTGCTTACGGACACAGGTGTACCACCAGCGTCACCCACGATCGATGCTATGTTTTCATTCCATACCATCTCCCTACAAATTGCTAAACTCGAGTATTTGTGAGAGTTCACTGAGTCGTATAGTACTATAATGGGGCAGTCGAAAAGTTTCTACTTATTGGTGCTGATAGGTACATAGAGTTCGGAAATTCCGCTACCGGGAAGCGGGTACACAGCATTCTGGATAGGAAGCCAAGTCCGGAAACGTCATCCAACGACGCTACATAACGTCAAACTCATAGGCACAGGTGGCTGTAAAAACAAGTGATACCGTGATGATGTTTGCAAACTTTCAAGAACGGTGGAGACGGATAAATGTATCAGTTTGAGGTAAGGGTAAGGGTCCCTCGTTCTGAAACGAAGTTAGAAGCGAAAATGATTCTCATACCTCTGACAGTGGAATACACCTACCGGTATGTAAGAATGTAGGGTAAGCACCACTCAGACGTGGTACTAAGGACCAAAATAAGGAAAAAGGGCCGGCTGGAGTGGCCGTGCAGTTCTAGGCGCTACAGTCTGGAACCGAGCAACCACTACGGTCGCAGATTCGAATCCTGTCTCGGGCATGGATGTGTGTGATGTCCTTAGGTTAGTAGTTCTAAGTTCTAGGGGACTGATGACCTCAGCTGTTAAGTCCGATAGTGCTCAGAGTCATTTGAACCATCTTTTCCACTGGTTTTTATCACATCAGTGAATGGTTCACACATTGCGACGGAATATATCTGACGCTCAGATAGTTAAATTTTATGTGAGTATACTACAACTCTGTGGCAATGAAGTCAGCAACTGGTCTTGCACTTAGCGTTGCTGACTCTTCATCCCGGGGCTCCGCGTTCGTTTCACAGACGGGTCGGAGATATTTCTCCACTCGATACAGAGTATGTGTTGTCCTCATCATTGTTTCATCATCATAAACGTGCAAGTCGCTGAAGTGACGTGACTTTGAAAGACCTGCAACAAGCCGCCAAATTCACCTGAAAGCGTATCCCGACCACAATTGCCAAACCCATATTTCATTTCAATTCTTACTAACATATATGTACATCTGTACCAACAGTCCATTGAGAACATGAAGACGAAATTCAATTTCTCTTGACACGTCATGGTCAAGTAACGTAACTCGCTGAGACTTGGACCACAAATGGAAAGAACGGGTGCAGTGCAGAATGTAACTGAAAGACGTATGCTATGAAACGAACAGGAACACCGCTTTTATTCAAAAGCAATAACTACATGAAAATTATCGCGATTTAGCATGGTCTCCTGGAAATTACAAAACGTTAGCCTTGATTCTTAATTAGCTTTGTGAACAGCAAGGACGTCAGAGCATGCTCTGGAACGTGTTCCCGTGTTGGCAGCGTGATCGGTAAGTAATTCGTTGGGGTGGGCCTCCCATTCGTCCATCACCCCATTTGAAAACTGCTGAATGGTCGTTGGTACACGTGGACGTGCTACAGTACATCCTCCCAACGAATCTCACACGTGCTAGATAGGATTGAACTCATCGGAACGAGCAAGCAAATCCATTAGCCAAATATTCTCTCGATCCAACAACTGTTTTACCTATGCAGTTTGATGCATTCACATCCACAAAAATCTCACGGCTTAATGCATCTTTGAAGAGACTCGCATGGGGAAACGATGCAGTGTCTCAATAATTTTGAGCAATGAATGTGCCGTCTTCAAAGTTTTTTTGTCAGGACACACATGCAACATTGAACCTTCTTGCACCTGGAGCATCAAAATGAATACATTCGACACTGTTCTTGAGTGCATTAAGTGTTCCCTCCTATCATCACATGAGGGTACGTAATGCGCTGATGACCATTGTCGAACATAGTCATTTTGGTGGTCCATGTGTGGTAGTATGTTGAGACATAGTGCTCCCCTTGGTCTAGTGACCACCGAACAGGCCTTGAAAGACCCATCAGTATGAAACGACCACATTGTCAACTTCGGCCATTAGTCATCATTGGATGAGGATGTGGAGGGGCATGTGGTCAGCAGACCACCTTGTCAACTTCGGCCATTAGGCATCGTTGGATGAGGATGTGGAGGGGCATGTGGTCAGCAGAGCAGCTTGTCAACTTTGGCCATTAGGCATCATTGGATGAGGATGTGGAGGGGCATGTGGTCAGCAGACCACCTTGTCAACTTCGGCCATTAGTCATCATTGGATGAGGATGTGGAGGGACATGTGGTCAGCACACCGCTTTCCCGGCTGCTGTCAGTTTTCGTGACTGGACCTGCTACTCCTCAGTAAAGTAACTCTTCGATTAGCCTCAACAGGTTCTGAGTGTACTCCACTTGCCAGCAGCGCTCGACAGTCCCGGTTGGACACCCATCCAAGGGCTAGACACCTCAACAGTTTTTCACTTCGGTGGTCTGACAGGAATCGATGTTACAACTGCAGCAAGACCATTGGCCTGACTACCAAATACAGGATGCCAGTGCAGATGGAAAATTATTTATGGTATGGCTACCCAACTACAAATGACATTTAGACTGAGCGCTGCAGGATTTGTGTTGTTTGGAGTGTTGGTGTCATGATTTGCCGTTAGGTGCTGGTGCTGGTACCTCACCGTAGGACTGAAACACAGGCCTCAGTGTGCGTAACAGTTCCAGGCAGGCAACATAATTTTGGATGAGGTGAACAGACCCGTACCGGTAAAGTTTTTCTTATTGTAACAACAGCAACAGCGCTTCCAGAATGAAATTTTTCACTCCGTAGCGGAGTGCGCGCTGAAATGAAACTTCCTGGCAGATTGAAACTGTGTGTGATACCGAGACTTGAACTCGGGACCTCTGTTTTTCCGGGGGCAAGTGCTCTACCATCTGAGCTACCCAAGCACGACTCACGATCCGTTCTCACAGCCTCAGTTCTTTGAGTACCTCGTCTCCTACCTTCCAAACTTCACAGAAGCCCTCCTGCAGACCTTGCAGGGTCTGCAAGGTTTGCAGGAGGGCTTCTGTGAAGTTTGGAAGGTAGCAGACGAGGTCCCGATTTCGAGTCTCGGTCCCGCACACAGTTCTAATCTGCCAGGAACTTTCAGAAATACTGTTGTTTCTCTTCGCGAGTATCGACGATGCAGCTCCATCGCACGTTCCTCTTGAGATCACTCAGTTACTCTGTACCACATTCGGAGAAAACTAAATCACTGGCTGATCGTTCCAATCTGAGTGGCCACCCAAGTCACCAGATTTGAAACAGTGTGATTTCTGGCTGTGGGCTAACCCGAAGAACGGGGTTTATCAACGGGACATCAACATCCGTTGGAGGCTGAAGATGAACGAACCGAAAGAGGTAGCCAACATCCCACCTCAGCAGTAGAGCAATCCATTGAGTGCTTCCTGGCTGTCGTCGATGCAGATGGTCACATCGTAGAGCACGTGTGTTACATGGATCGTAAACATCGTACCAAATTTACAAATGTTACCCTCTCTTTTGAAAATTTTAACGTGTTTCTGTCAATGGATGATTCGTTATTTCCATTCGGAATGTCCTTACAAACGTTTCTACAGAATTTCATTGTTCTATGACCACTAGTTTTTCATGGGAACACTCTGAAGTACGGGATGTTTAATTATAATCAACTTGTATTTTAAAGTGAGAGAATAAATGCGTATCTGCACCGCTTCAATACAAAATTCTCCAAGCTGTGTTCTTTTTCTAGACCATATGAACTGATGAAGTTGTTGTGGTCTTCAGGGGGAAGACTGATTTCATACAAATCTCCACGCTAGTCCACCTAATGCAGGCCTGTTCATCACTGCATAACTGCTGCAAAGAATTAGTCATGTTCTACAGTTTTAAAAACCTACACTTGGTTCTATTAATCAGAAATGTTGAAAGTTGCCCTGAAATATTTTATACGGTAGAATGCACTGAAAGAAACACAATGTCAAAATTTTGGCTCCTAAGACACGTTGCAAGTATTTTTTTAAAAATAAGCTCTTGAAAATTGCCAACTTCTTAGCTTTCCAGCTGGCTGGAGAAATGTATACACCTCCTGTACCACTACCAGACAGTGCATGTCCAACATGGTGGACTCGTGTCTTTCATTGTTGGCACCTTAATAAACAGATAACAGGACACAAGGTTCTTTTTTTTTTTAGTTGGTTTCTTGAACGTTCTTTCGAATAATGAAATTTCGTTAGAAATTGTAGAAATACGAGTATTACGACAAACAGGAAATAACTTTGCACGATTCCACAAACTGTAGTTTGAACGATGATTGTTGTACAAGTCCAGAACAAAAACAAGACTACCTTCCAAGCTCAAAGAAAACATGCACAGTAATTACGTACTGAGACAAAGAAAAGGGGGACAATTTTTTGGTCAACCTAACGGAGGAGACAAGTACTTAAGCAGTGTGCAAAGCCAGTTTCGTTTCTTAAAATGTGAACATGAATTGTATGAATGGAGCCGGCCGGAGTGGCCGTGCGTTTCTAGGCGCTTCAGTTTGGAACCGCGTGACCGCTACGGTCGCAGGTTCGAATCCTGCCTCGGGCATGGATGTGTGTGATATCCTTTGATTGGTTAGGTTTAAGTAGTTCTAAGTTCTAGGGGACTAATGACCTCAGATGTTGAGTCCCATAGGGCTCAGAGCCATTTGAACCATTTTTTTTCTATGAATGGAAGAAAGGTTTGCATGACATACGAAATATGCACCAAAATGAAACTCACAGCACTGCGAAAGAAAAACTATTCGAAATACTTGGAACTGCTTTTGATGTCAATGTACCAAGGGAGATCTACGAGAGACGGTTATCTGCATTGCAAGTGAGATGAACACTACTGATTTAAACGCCTGTTTCGCCCTGATTCAACAGATTCAGGATCTTATGTAAAAAGGAAGACTCAAAATTGCAAAATTTACCTCAAGGAAATGTGTAGAGGAGGTGTCATTATGAGTAACACCATACAGAAATTCTTGTTCTCTTCTAAACCTCTGTGTATAAAGTCAGTGGGTCAGGTTTTGTACAAGAACTGCGTGCAAACTGCGTTTTACTACTTCGAACATAAAGAGAGAGAGAGAGAGAGAGAGAGAGAGAGAGAGAGAGAGAGAGAGAGAGAGAGAGAGAGAGACTTATGCTGCACATGCTATGGCATGTTCGTATACAACAATGCAGGTATTGTTTCCACAGATTTACATCTGTCTCTATGAACATCAAGGCAGATCAGGACAAAAATTAAAATAAAACTATTGTGTACTCGATAAACTTTTGTAATCTATGTGGAAAAATGAGGAAAAATGAAAAAGCATAATTTTCGATGTTACTCCCGAAATGTCTTCTCTTACCATTTGCAGAAAATAATTCATTGCTTGCTTGAGCCTTGGCCTGGACGTAACGACAGCTCTATCCTTAGCAGAGCGACAGAAAGACTGTTAATATAATTCAGTTTCATCCGGGAACTAATCAGGTGATTCAGCCTCTCGATAAAATCATTCTCAACAGTTAAAACATCTTTCAGAACTTTGTCTGACAATATAATTTGCGATACATCTTTATCATTTCAGGTTTATCAGCGGAACAGTCATTTCTGCATTGACAGTCTGCACTGCCTCAATTTGACCGGGTATGTCTGTTACGCAGCGCATTATGCAGCAAAACTGCAGCGACCATTTCCTACTCCAGTACAGTTCTGTGTAAATAAAACTAGTAGGTGCTGGGATGCGTAAATATTTTGTCAGATGTCCCCGGTGTGAGGAAAATGTTTGTTTTTGTCATCCAGGCACTTCGCATTTTTGTGACGATTACAGGGAATAAAGACGGAACTGTTTCGTTGTTAGAGCCGCACGGGGTAGCCGCGCGGTCTCAGGCGCATTGTCACGGTCGGCGCGGCTCTCACGTCGGAGGTTCGAGTCCTCCCTCGGGCATGGGTATGTGGATGTGTGTGTTGTCCATAGCGTAAGTTAGTTTAAGTTACATTAAGTAGTGTGTAGGCTTAGGGACCGATGGCCTCAGCAGTTTGGTCCCATTAGACCTAAGAGCTGAGATGGAATCCCAGTTCTAAGCAAAGAAGGGAAAGCAAAAAGGTGGAAGGAGTATATACAGGGTCCATACAAGGGCGATGTACTTGAGGACAATATTATGGAAATGGAAGAGGATGTAGATGAAAATGAAATGGGAGATAAGATACTGCGTGAAGAGTTTGAGAGAGCACTGAAAGACCTGAGTCGAAAAAAGGCCCCGGGAGTAGACAACATTCAATTAGAACTACTGAGAGCGTTGGGAGAGCCAGTCCTGACAAAACTCTACCATCTGGTGGGCAAGATGTATGAGACAGGCGAAATATCCTCAGACTTCAAGAAGAATATAATAATTCCAATCCCAAAGGAAGCAGGTGTTGACAGATATGAAAATTACCGAACTATCAGTTTAATAAGTCACGGCTCCAAAATACCAACGCGAATTCTCTACAGACGAATGGAAAAACTGATAGAAGCCGACCTCTGGGAAGATCAGTTTGGCTTCCGTAGAAATGATGGAACACGTGGGGCAATACTGACGCTACGACTTATCTTAGAAGAAACGTTAAGGAAAGGCAAACCTACGTTTCTAGCATTTGTAGACTTAGAGAAAGCTTTTCACACTGTTGAATGGAATACTCTCTTTCAAACTCTAAAGGTGGCAGGGGTAAAATGCAGGGAGCGAGAGGCTATTTACAATTTGTACAGAAACCAGATGGCAGTTATAAGAGTCGAGGGGCATGAAAGCGAAGCAGTGGTTGGGAATGGAGTGAGACAGGGTTGTAGCATATCCCCGATGTTATTCAATCTGTATATTGAGCAAGCAGTGAAGGAAACAAAAGAAAAAATCGGAGTAGGTATTAAAATCTATGGAGAAAAAATAAAAACTTTGAGGTTCGCCAATGACATTGTAATTCTGTCAGAGACAGCAAAGGACTTGGAAGAGCAATTGAACGGAATCGACAGTGTCATGAAAGGAGGGTATAAGATCAACATCAACAAAAGCAAAACGAGGATAATGGAGTGTACTCGAATTAAGTCGGGTGATGCTGAGGGAATTAGATTAGGAAATAAGACACTTAAAGTAGTAAAGGAGTTTTGCTATTTGGGGAGGAAAATAACTGATGATGGTCGAAGTAGAGAGGATATAAAATGTAGACTGGCAATGGCAAGGAAAGCGTTTCTGGAGAAGAGAAATTTGTTTACATCGAGTATAGATTTAAGTGGCAGGAAGTCGTTTCTGAAAGTACTTGTATGGAGCGTAGCCATGTATGGAAGTGAAAGATGGACGATAACTAGTTTGGACAAGAATAGAATAGAAGCTTTCAAAATGTGGTGCTACAGAAAAATGCTGAAGATTAGATGGGTAGATGATATAACTAATGAGGAGGTATTGAATAGGATTGGGGAGAAGAGAAGTTTGTGGCACAACTTAACTAGAAGAAGGGACCGGTTGGTAGGACATGTTCTGAGGGATGAAGGGATCACAAATTTAGCACTGGAGGGCAACGTGGAGGGTAAAAATCGTAGAGGGAGACCAAGAGATGAATACACTAACCAGATTAAGAAGGATGTAGATTGCAGTAGGTACTGGGAGATGAAGAAGCTTGCACAGGATAGAGTAGCATGGAGAGCTGCATCAAATCAGTCTCAGGACCGAAGACCACAACAACAACATGAACTACGGGTTATTCAAAAAGTTAATTATGCTGTTAGGTGCTTAAAACTCGAGTGTGAGCACTTTGGCCTTCGCGCTATGCGGTGCTACGTTCTCATTCCACGGTTGCGTTTGCCTATTTGGCGACCGCACTCTAGATAAGGATGGCAGTACAAATCGCCTTTATAATTGGCTCCTCACGCGGCAAAAATGATTAGTTTTAACGTAAAAAAAGCATGCAGTGCGCCCTAGCATTTAACATTTTTTATAGCGCATTTCTTTGTGTTCTTCCGGTGTGAAAGATTTCAGGGTATGTTGCGGAACGTCGTTTTTGACCACTGCCTTCTTAGTTATAAATAAAGAATTTATAGGTTTGCTTGGAATGTAAATACTGCTAAAGCTAGTACTGAAAGTCATTCAGAGGGTTTGTAACGATTAGAAGAAACACCTTGAAAAAGTCTTTAGCCACATGCCTCTCCTCTCACAGCTAGTACACAAAAAGGCAGTAATGCATGGGCACAGGAAAGCGACCAGGAGCGGTATTAACGTTTCGGACGAACATTTGTGACGTTAATGGCTCGCCGCTCAGCAACAATAGCTGGCGCCTACAGTGAGCTATCCCACATATTGTCGCAATGTGTGCCGGTCCCTCACTGTCTTCTGTAAAGTACCAGGTCAGCACTCGACTGTACATGTACCCACAGTTTACAACGACATTGTTATTGAAATCCCCTTTTTGCACCGCAATTGATATATGAACGTTATTGTTTACGTACTACAGCAACGGAATCTACTCTGAAGGGCGTCAGTTATTTGTTGGAAACCATGTGATTACGGAGACATAGTGTGTGCGTTGTTTCCTCTATCTCGCCTGCTTCTATTCTCATTATTAGCTCATTACGTGGATTTTTCTTACCACCGTGATGGCAACGGTAAAAAATTCGGTTGTCAACCTTTTCAAGCAGTATCAGGAGAGGAAATGAAATTCTAAGTGCGCCGCTACTGTTTTACAGGATAGAGATAAGATTTTTCTCTGTGTTTGTTGCCTGCTTCGGACCTGTGATTTCGAGTTTTCGAGGCAACAGCGCTAATCCAAAACATAGAAAGGCCGTAGCCGAGAGTAAGAAAAGAAAACTTGTTAACAGCGACACTAGAACGTACAATTTAACGAAAAGTAGCAGACAGTAGAACTAGATGACGGTTCAAAACAAAATCACTTTGAATAGGGGAATTTCAATGGGAAATGGGAACAAGATGGAGGTGTGGTGTGAATAATATAATTTATCGTGACAGCCCCGTGAAGAATTTGTTTCCTCGTGTCTCTAAATCTGTTAATGTTTCTCAATACGTACGGAATATTTGAAAGAAAACAGAAAATTAAAATCCAGTCTTGGATCACGTTACTTACCTACGCTGTGCGACGAGTCGACTTAATGTACCTATTCCGTAACTCAGTAGGAATGCAAAGCCTCAGAAACATGCTTGAGTAAGAGAAACGTAAAGGCTGCCTGCAGGAAAATTAAAGAAACTCATGCAGCAAAGAGAAGCAACTGTATGAATGTCAGTACAAACCAAAAAGAGCGAAGGCGGAAACTGACAGCGGCATATAGCGACGAACCGTTGTTGTTGTTGTGGTCTTCAGTCCTGAGACTGGCTTGATGCAGCTCTCCATGCTACTCTATCCTGTGCAAGCTTCTTCATCTCCCAGTACCTACTGCAGCCTACATCTTTCTGAATCTGCTTAGTGTATGCATCTCTTGGTCTCCCTCTAAGATTTTTACCATCCGCGCTGCCCTCCAATACTACATTGGTGATCCCTCGATGTCTCAGAACATGTCCTACCTACCGATCCCTTCTTCTAGTCAAGTTGTGCCACAAACTCCCCCCCCCCCCCCCCAATTCTATTCAATACCTCCTCATTAGTTATGTGATCTACCCATCTAATCTTCAGCATTCTTCTGTAGCACCACATTTCGAAAGCTTCTATTCTCTTCTTGTCCAAACTATTTATCGTCCATGTTTCACTTCCATACATGGCTACACTCCATACAAATACTTTCAGAAAAGACATCTTGACACTTAAATCAATACTCGATGATAACAAATTTTTCTTCTTCGGAAACGCTTTCCTTGCCATTGCCAGTCTACATTTTATATCCTCCCTACTTCGACCATCATCAGTTATTTTGCTCCCCAAATAGCAAAACTCCTTTACTACTGTAAGTGTCTCATTTCCTAATCTAATTCCCTCAGCATCACCCAAAGTAATTCGACTACATTCCATTATCCTCGATTTGCTTTTGTTGATGTTCATCTTATACCCTCCTTTCAAGACACTGTCCATTCCGTTCAACTGCTCTTCCAAGTCCTTTGCTGTCTCTGACAGACTTACAATGTCATCGGCGAACCTCAAAGTTTTTATTTCTTCTCCATGGATTTTAATACCTACTCCGAACTTCTCTTTTGTTTCCTTTACTGCTTGCTCAATATACAGATTGAATGACATCGGGGATAAGCTACAACCCTGTCTCACTCGCTTCCCAACCACTGCTTCCCTTTCATACCCCTCGACACTTATAACTGCCATCTGCTTTCTGTACAAATTGTAAATAGCCTTTCGCTCTTTGTATTTTACTCCTGCCACCTTCGGAATTTGAAAGAGAGTATTCCAATCAACATTGTCAAAAGCTTTCTCTAAGTCTACAAATGCTAGAAACGTACGTTTGCCTTTCCTTAATCTTTCTTCTAAGGTAAGTCGTAGGGTCAGTATTGCCTCACTTGTTCCAGTATTTCTACGAAATCCAAACTGATCTTCCCCGAAGTCGGCTTCTATCAGTTTTTCCATTCGTATGTCAAGAATTCGCGTTAGTATTTTGCAGCTGTGAGTTATTAAACTGATAGTTCGGTAATTTTCACATCTGTCAACACCTGCTTTCTTTGGGATTGCAATTATAATATTCTTTTTGAAGTCTGAGGGTATTTCGCCTGTTTCATACATCTTGCTCACCAGATGACAGAATTTGTCAGGACTGGCTCTCCCAAGGCTGTCAGTAGTTCTAATGGAATGTTGTCTACTCCGGAGGCCTTGTTTCGACTCAGGTCTTTCAGTGCTCTGTCAAACTCTTCACTCAATATCATATCTCCCAACTCATCTTCATCTACATCCTCTTCCAACTTGGTACAAAATCATAGAAGGGAACACTTTGGTCGATGAGAAAAAGCGGTGAAATTCGAAATTACGTGAAGATGTAGACAGCGCACAGACAGAAATAAGTCAAAAACGGGACTTGCAGTAGACGATATTCGCTTGATTTATATAAAGGAGAATCCACAAACTGGTGAAAACCAACAATGGGAAGAGCAGCTTTGGTTTCGGATAAATGTAGGAACAGTCCAACAGATTTCCTTAGAAGACAGACTGAAGAAAGTCAAATATACTTTTGTGGTATTTGTGCATTTAGAGAAAGCGTTAGACCTGAAGGGAATGTATCCTTTCAAATAATTAAGGTATAAGCCAGGGGACGAAAAGTTTTCCGCAACTTGTAAACAAACCGAGGTGTAGTTACAAGAATCGAAACTCATGAGAGGGAGGTAGCTGTTCCAAAGACTGTTTGACATGGTTTTAACGTATCCCTGATCTTATTCAGTCCGTACACTGAACAAGCAGTAACGGACACAAAATACACGTTAAAACATAATTTGTAGCTATTCAGAAGAAATGCCAAGTTTGAGGTCTTCCAATGACATTTTAATTTCGTCACATCAGTTGACCGGGTTGTACAGTATGTTAAATAACATTATAAGATGAATACCGAGAAACATGGCTAGTGTTATGTTGGCGTATCAAATGAGACGCTGATGAGGAAATATAATAAGAAACAAGACACTATAAGTAGTAGATGCAGTTTGCTACTTGTTCCTCAAACTGCGCCATTAAAGTGGATAGCAAGGTTTAGAAATTTTTGTATGTCATATTCAAAAACTCGGCCTCAATACGAAAACTAACCGTATAGGTACTGTTTTATATTGCTAGTCGAAATGGATATACATTCAATAATTGTAGGTCACTTTTAACACCAACTCCTGAAAGAACATTGTACATCTGCTACATTTCCATCACAACTATGGTGATGATTGGTCTCTACCACCTAATAGAGATTTCATTGCGCTCCATGCATCCACCTACATTATTTGGGTGAAAATCTGTAGACATGATGTCGGGCTATGAACACACTTGTCGAAATTCGTACAAAACAGCTGGTAATTTATAAGTACAGGGTGTCCATAAAGTTCCTTTACAACTTCAAAATTTCATTACAACGGCAATTGTTGAAATATTTTAACAAAATTTCTTTTATTGTAATCACTGTTTACTAAAGTTTTTACATATACTAAAATTTAGTGTTTCAGATACTCTGTTGATGGAAAGAACTGAACCTCTATAAAATGGCAACTGGATAAGAGAAGGCACAATGTGCGTCCTGGTCTATTAAGACAAAATCGGATGTTCAGACTCAACGAAACTTGAGAACTAAGTGTGAAATAGATCCACCATGACGCCAAGGTCAAAAAGTTTATGCAGACAGGGACAGTATTGGATAAAGAGCGGCTCTGAGCACTATGGGACTTAACTTCTGAGGTCACCAGTCCCCTAGAATTTAGAACTAAAACATAACTAATATCAGGACATCACACACATCCATGCCCGAGGCAGAATTCGAACCTGCGATCGTAGCGGTCGCCCGGTTCCAGACGGTAGCGCCTAGAACCGCTCGGCCAGTCCGGCCGGCGGATAAAGGGAGGAGTAGGCGACGAAGAACATCTGAGAAAAACATCGATCGCGTTTTAAACGTCTTCACTCGTTCATCTACCAACTCTATCCGCACTGCTGACAGACAGTTGCAGCTACCACGTTCAGTTGTGCATAAGGTCCTCCACGAGAACTTACGGCTGTACGCTTACAAAGTGCAGCTGTTACAGACACCTGAACAAAATCAGAAGCCAAAACGAACAGAGTTTGCACTCAACATGCTGGAACGTCTTTCGGTTCAAATGGTTCAAATGGCTCTGTGCACTATAGGACTTAACATCTGAGGTCATCAGTTCCCTAGAACATAGAACTACTTAAACATAGCTAACCTAAGGACGTCACACACATCCATGCCCGAGACAGGATTCGAACCAGCGACCGTAGCGATCGCGCGGTTCCAGACTGAAGCGCGTAGAACCTCTTGGCCTACGGAGGATGAAGCATTCCTTAAGCGAGTTTCTTTCAGTGACGAAGCAACTTTTCATGTTTCTGGAACATTACAGAGAAATAATGTGAGTATCTGGGGATCTGAACACCCCCATGTGACTAGGGAGCTTCACCGGGATAGTCCAAAATTGAATGTGTGATGTGGAATCATGAGCAACCAAATAATTTTTCCTCTTTTCTTCAACGAGTCAACAATTAGCGCAGATGTTTCTCTCGATCTTCTGACCGAATATGTAGCGCAACAACTGACTGTCTTACTACCAACTATCATTTTCCAGCAAGATGGTGCACCTCCACATTGGAGACTGCATGTTCGTCGGTTCCTCAATGAAACATTTCCAGGCAGATGAACTGGGTGGGATGGGCCAATTCCTTCGTCACTGCGTTAGCCAGGTATCACTCTCTTGGACTTTTTTATGGGGGTATGTAAAAGATGTCGTGCATCAAACACAGATACGGGACATTGCTGACTTGAAGCAAAGGATTCACAATGCCATTGCCACCATTGATGACGCTATCCTACAGCGAACGTGGCAAGAAATCGAGTACCGTCTTGATGTACTTCGTTCAACAAAAGGCGCCCACACAGAGGTCTATTAAACACTGTCAAAAATACTTTTAGAAACACTGATTACAATAAAAGAAATGTTGTTAAAATATTTCAACTATTGCCATTGTCATAAAATTTTGAAGTTGTTAACGGACGTCATGTACACCCTGTACATCTTTAAATCTTAAATTTCCTGTAAGATATTCAAAAAATTAGCCTGAGCGAAATAATCATAATTATATATTTTCCTTCCAGAAACATCAGATGTCCCAAAATACGACTACAATTGACTAATATCTCGTACTCTTACACATAATAATACTGAATGAATATTCAGATTTTTAAAAACAATAACATCAAATTCTAATAACATTTATAAATAGGTAATAATTAAATCTAGAACACAACTAAGCGAAAATGAACTAAATCTGAAATTCTAATAACAATAATTCCTCAAGAAATATAAAGAAAAAAACTTGTACACAGAAGTGTTATAAAATAACTCACTAATTAATATAAACATGTTAATGATTTCATTCACTTAATTTTATTTAAAAGATACGACCGGTTGATGAGACATATCCTAATGTAGAGCCAAAACTCAACAGTGAGAGAACCATCCCAAATGATTTTTGTTTAGCTTTTGTAAGAGATCAGGGTGAAGTATTCTATCAGCAACATAAAACGCAAGCGTGGAGTGTTCATGTTACCCTTGTGCTCACCTAGATATTCTCAAGCTCCACAGATTACGACTACCAATAGACTTTGAGCATATACAGAACAATGTGGGACGAAGTCTTATCCTGTGTGAGTTAACAGCCGGCTGGACATCAAAAATGGTTCAAATGGGTCTGAGCACTATGGGACTCAACTGCTGTGGTCATAAGTCCCCTAGAACTTAGAACTACTTAAACCTAACTAACCTAAGGACAACACACAACACCCAGCCATCACGAGGCAGAGAAAATCCCTGACCCCGCCGGGTAACTGGACATCCTATTCCTCATCTTGCACAGCAGTAATGAACAATGGTCAAAAGTTTCCTGTAACCCCTAGACAAGTAGAAGGGTCATAAATTAAATAAAAATTATTTCGACATGATTCACAGAAAATTTCTTTGATTTGCTTTGAAGGGGACTGCATATCCACAGCATCGAGTGAGAGAAGAGTCTTTTTAAACTCACACTAGTGTTGATAAACAGTGGCCAAAGATCTACATACACTTTCAAGACGAACACAGGAGAGAGATAGATCTGTAGTCAGTCGCCGTCATTGTGTAACTTCTATTCTGAATCAATGATAATAGAGCTGGAAAACTCTACAGGGATTAATACGATTCGAAGATGGCACCTTAGCAGCTTGTTCTTCGTTTATAATATGACGTTTGTGAAGATGAACAGTAAATTCAAGAAGACGAAAGTCATGGCTTTCAAAGGGAGAGGATCAGTCAAATGTAAAATTATGGTAGACCGTCAGTGGCACTTTTCAAACATCGTGGGTGTGATACCAGCTGCTAACGTGAATTTCCATTAGCGATTTGGAATTCGGAAAACGAACAGAATAAAGTTTTACATGTTTGTGGCGGATACAGTCGTACTCTGTTAACGAGAGAATAGAACTTTCTCATGAAAAATTCGATCGAGGCTCCATTCACGAATAAGCGATTTCTGAGAAATACAATCATATCAGAACGAAGACGTCCAGCGGAATCTGTGTGTCTGTTCTGCACGTATGAAGTTAGATTATGTACGTAAGAGAACTGGGAACACCACACCGAGAGAATGGAGAATCTGCGATATCCCAAGGGAATGCTGTAATAAGAGCGTACTGACAACACAGATAAGAGACGAGAGTGGGAACGATAGAGTCATCAGTAACATGAACATCATTTGAGGCAGTTGCGGGCTTTCTGCCTTAGCCCTGTAAGGAAGGAGTTGACAAGTGCTTTAGAGCGCTCGTCTCATTTTCCACGTTCTGCTATTATTCATTACATACAGGAAAGGTTGAAACACATTGCCTACACTAGAAGGTGCACACGCTATCGCAACTGCGAAATCTGTTCCAATGAATATCTGTTCAGTAGCATCATTGTCGAAAGAGAGCAGGCCATGGTTAATTTGACATGATGCATGAGTTGTTACGTAGACGTGCTCTGTTTCTGTTGTCCTTACTTTGGCTCCTGAAGCAGCAACTTATGCAACGTATTCAAACCAACTTATGTAATCTGCACATGTAAGCTGGATTGCCTATCATAAGGAGAACGAAATAATTTGCAGGCCAGTTTTATCTCGCCAAAGGTGTATTTGGAACTGTCACTGCAACATGTAGCAGTTCGCTGTTGCAGTCCCAACTGCAAACATTCGCCGTTGCTACTGAGTTGAAAACAAGAGGACGCGAGTGAGTGGCTGGTGGTGTCACGTGACCCGATGCCAGCCGGGCAGTTTAGCAGTGCGTGCCGGCCCCCACGATGGGCGCTTTATGGCGTCGCGCGACTATATCAGCCGCTGTCGATACTTGATTGCAAATCACGACGGAAAGGGTGTTAACAAAACGAATGCCTATCACGTGTCAGATTATTAATTACGCGAGCGCAGTACACGTGTCACTGCGATGTCTATCTCGCTTTACGCCCTCCATCAGTAGGCGTGAGCGCTTCCGCGTGATTCGTGCGCTGAACGCGAACTCGATAGTGTTGTTTACACGATGATAATTTGCCTGAGGGATATTCGTTAGATATATTCCCACCGATATGAATCCAGACTTGCACCGCCTAAAGCGTATTTTCAGTTTCACTACAGGCTCCGTGGATTGCTGCTGTTACATCAGATTTGTACGGTTTCGTGTGTTGTATTTCAATGAGACTACAGTTTTAACTATCTGAATTGTATACGACGATGGTCGAAGTACGGCTTTCCGCAAAGATACGATCTAAGACCAAAAAAGACGCACTACGAAAGAATTATCCGAATGTGACCGATACAGATGTACACGTGCAGACAATCTAATGACTGCAATTTCAGAAAAAAAATTGATGAATTGTTCAAGAAAAAGAGCTTCACAAGTTGAGTAAGGCAGTAACGAATTGGTCCATCTCCGACCCTTATGCAAGCAGTTGATATTGACTGACTGACGGACATCGTACAAAATCGGGCCAAATTCTGTCCTGCTGATGAGCTATATCTTCATAATTCCGAGGTAGTTGCAGGGTGCTGCCCGTAATGCTCCAAACGTTCTAAGCTAGGGAGAGATCGGGTCACTTTCTGGCCAAGGTATGGTTTTGGAAATATCGAAGACGAGCAGTAGAAATTCTGGTCGTGTGCGGCCTGACATTATCTTGCTTAATTGTAAATCCCATGAAGGGGAACAAAACGGGGCTTAGAATATCGTCGACGTACCACTGCACTGTAAGAGTCCTAAGGATGACAACCAGTTGGGTCCTCAAGTTGGTATTTTTATTTATTTACACGTCAAGCTCTGTAGGCCTAAATTAAGGAGCAGATCTCCAAGGCCATACAACGTGTCAGTACATGAAATTACAACATGAAAGCAATAACCGACAAAAATAAAACGTTTATGAACTCCAAAAAGGTAAAGCTATAAGTTTAAGTAAACGTGATCAACAATACAACAAGAATCACCTTAATTTTTCAAGGAACTCTTCGAAAGAATAGAAGGAGTGACCCACGAGGAAACTCTTCCGTTTCGATTTGAATGTGCGTAGATTACTGCTAAGAATTTTGAATTCTAGTGAATTATTGAACATGGACGCAGCAGAATAGTGCACACCTTTCTGCACAAGGGTTAAGGAAGTGCGATCCAAAGGCATGTTTGATTTCTGCCGAGTATTAACTGAGTTACAGTTGCTTATTCTTGGGAATAAGCTAATATTGTTAACACGAAACGACAGTAAGGAATATATATGAGAGTTCAATGTCAAAATACCCAGACTCGTCAACAGAAGTCGGCTAGAGGTTCGTGAAGGTACACCACTTATTGCCCGAAATGCCCGTTTCAGAGCTACCAATATCGTTTTGGAATGGGAAGTGTTACTCCACAATTCACCACCGTACGACATAAGCGAATGAAATTAAGCAAAGTAGACTAATATTCGTGTCAAACAATCACTCACTTCATATGCCGTTAGAATGGCAAAAATGGCAGCATTAAGTCTTTGAACAAGATCCTGAAGGTGGGTTTTGCATGACAGTTTACTATCTATCTGAACACCTAGAAATTTGAACTGTTCAAATTCACTAATAATATGCCCATTCCCTGAAATTAAAACGTCAGGTTTTGTTGAATTTTTTGTTAGAATCTGTAAAAAATGAGTCTTACTGCCATTTAGCGTTAGTTTTCTATAAGCCATGAACTTAGGTCACGAACTGCACTATTTGAAACAGAGCCAACGTTGCACACGACACCCTTTACTACCAAGCTAGTGTCATCAGCAAACAGAAATATTTTAGAGTTACCAGTAACAACAGAGGCCATATTATCTATACACACATCAAAAAAAGTTTCGCATCACCTAGGTTCCCAGATTTCCTGAAGATAGGCGTTGACTGTGGATACTGTATAACAGACACATTCACTTTGACTGTTCAGAGACGTCACTATACCCGTCCTAAGATGTTAAAAACCATGTATGAGCAGCGCCGATTACACGGAGGGGGTCCGACAGCCGATCAGTTCCAGTCATTCCACCTGGAAGGAGGTACACGGTTCGTTTTGTCCGTAATTCAACCATGCCTAGACGGTCAACACCGCGGTTCAACCGTGTCCGCAATGTTACTTTGGCCAGGAAGGGCTCTCAACAAGGGAAGTGTCCAGGCGTCTAGGAGTGAACCAAAGCGGTGTTCGTTGACTTGTGAAAATGCCGCGATAAACTGCTAACAGTACATCGCGATCCGTAATGACTGAAAAAGCCGACTTGAATAATTTGACTGATAATACTAGCGACACTCAGTGTCTTAATGATAATCCTACAGTAACAGACAATCAGTGCATACCGACCACCAGTAATGATTCTAATCTAAATGATGAGCAAACAAATTCAATTGTGTCCTCTGTAAATTTAACGACAATTGATGACGCGGCACTTCCCGTTACAATGAACGCTGCCCAGTTTGACACACCTGACTTGCAAAATTTACGCTGTGAACAGATATATGTTTCTAACGAAGATGAACAATGTACTCAAAGTACGTCAGATTTATTTGATTCCGCTGTAGTGACCAACAGCGTACATCCAATTGGCAAACCTTTTCAAGAATCAGAGAATGACCAAATGGTTACACAAAACGTGACAAATGCCGATACACCATCACACTGCACAGAAAATAGAGTCGCTAATTTTGGCTTGGATCAAGTTATGGCATTATTGCTACAAGTTACTGAATCGAATAAACAACTTAATGAAAATATCAAACAACAACTTAATGAATCGAACAAACAACTTAATGAAAAACTAGACAACAATTCCAAACAGTTGAATTAAAAACACGACAACAATTTCAAACAGCTTAGTGAACAGATTACAGCCGTTGCCGTGCAATGTCATGATACTATAGAACAATTACGTGATGAAATTAAGGCTTGTGCTAGGAACAGTAGTGAAGAAATTAGATCTGTTGCACAAGAATTAAGTAATACGCAAGCAGCCACAACAAACTTACTTCGAGATGAAATTAGTGAGGATGCTAAATAATGTTCAGAAAACGCAACACAGTTACACGACGAGTTTAAATTAATGTCAGCAGAACTTTCACGCGCACTAGATGCGAAAGTAGACAAGAAATTCGAACAACAGAACAGCCAAATTGACGAACGTTTTAATCACCACCTGCAAAACAGCGAAACGCGTTACCGTAAATTTATACAGGAACAGAATAAAGTAAAGAAACAAGTCATGGAACAATTACGGCACAGAGACAGGAAGATAAGCGTAAGTTATTTACGAAAGCAAAAACATACGTAGACAACAACATTGCTACAGTATCAGACGAAATCAAACAGTTGAACACCGAATTGCATGATGAAATCTCCGATCTTAAAACAAAAACAGACACACACACAGTAGACTTTCAGACAGTGACCAACAGACTTGAACAATTAGAATTAATACAGGATCCCGATGCCATCAAAGCAGACGTTAAGAAATTAAACAAAGCCACACTTAAATCTAAAAACAAATTAATGCCTGTGACACTAAAAATGATGATCAGGTTAAAGCATTGACTGAAAAATTTGATGAATTGGCCAGTCTTATTGAGGTTATCGAAAATAACAACGACACTAAATCAGTCGATACGTCACCAATTTCGTTCAGTCAAACACCCTAATTCCATAACTTACAGCAATCAGTGAGATAGGTTCGTCGAATAATCCATTACGTAGAAAATTGTCATCTTTACAGCAAGAAGTGACAGAGATGAAAAATGTTTTAGCCTCTAACACGGCATAGCATACACCACATTCCTCACACTCACACAGTCAGTATAATTTAGGTAATTTACAGAGAGTACGTCACTTACATTCCGAACAGTCACAGACAAACAGATTATCATTAAATCCTGAACCTGTTCAGACATACAGAGACGATAATTTTGATTACAAGCACTTTCTATCCATTAGGAAATATAAGGTATTTGAAAATGACAGAACACAGATTCACCCTTAGCATTGGATACAACAATTTAGCTTTGCTTTTCCACCAACTTGGCGCGTAACACACAAACTTGAATTTATTTGCAGTTTTTTGGAAGGCGAACCGGCAACTCGTATGAGACCGATAGCGAGACAATGCTACTCGGTAGAAGAATTTCAGAATGCTTTTCTGTCAGCGTACTGGTCGAAGACGACACAGCGCGGAATCAAGGATCAATTAATTAGCTTACCAAATTATGAGAACTCAAATTTTCCCACTGTCACGCAATTTTTTGAACACATGGTCCAACAAAACCAATACTTAAGTGAGCCATACAGTGAATCAGCACTTATCCAATTATGCATTTCTAAATTACCACGATCGCTAAGAGTACCACTTTTAACAGGTCAGCAGAAAGAAAATATTTCTGCATTCAGAGATCTGTTACAGCTTTTGGAAGTTCAGCAATCAGACTATTCCTTCATTAACAAAAATTTTTCACATCATAACCAAAGCAAACAAGCATACGGAAATTACGATCAGCCACGCTATTTTAATAGCAAAGGTGATAGACGGTCCAGGACTGCCAACCACCAGAACTTTAATAACAGACAAAATTTTAATTATCAATATCCTCATAGTTATCAGCAACAACAAAGACAATTTGGCAACAATAGAGGCTTTTCCACACAACTTCAACAAAACCAGTCGGTTAGCATACCTAACCAACAATGCAGTCTGCAAGGTCAACCAAGCTTTAATGTTTCGCCGCCTACACATATAGCGTTGGCTCCACCAAATAGTAACGCACAGCAACAAGGAAATCACTACGTACCGAAAACACATCATTTCAACTCATATCGAAATGCGCCGTATAGCAACGATTATTATGACAGACGTCAAAGTAAAGAGCACAGTTTTAAGCGTACGTTTAATAACAGTCGGTCTTACCAGCAGCATAATCAACCACAACAACAGATTATCATGAATGAACGAGACAGTCGGTATCATCCCGAACCTAATACGTCAGGAAGAAATAACAGAACAGAACAATGCCACAGCATCCTCCCGCAAATAACAGCACGTCAGAAAGAATTTGACTAGATACAGTGCAGAATGAATCTTCCAGCAACGTAAGCACTACTTTTGACACACAGAATCTTGTTCACGAAATTGTTATTACTTTTGACGACATCCGAGACACTCTTTTACATGAAAAACCAGTTATACAAAAAATCATTTCCCACCCTGTCATTGAAGTAAAGATTGGAACATCCACATTTTCAGCAGTAATTGATTCTGGATCACCTATGTCAGTTATAAATGAAGAAACTTTCAACGAATGTAACAAAGAGAATACCTATTCTACGTTACCATTAGGTAAAACTAAAGTAAAAGGAGCAGTATCTGGTAAAGGAGTAGATGTAAAATTACAGACACACTTATCGTTTTGTATTGCAGGTCATACGTTCCACTCAAATTTTTGGATTGTTCCCTTATTGACAACACGTTATTTTAGGTACGAATTTTCTGGTACAGCATGACGCAATTATTGACTTTCAAAATTCCGGTTTAATGTTAAAGGATGAGAATGTACAACTGGCATTAGAATTTCAGCACGCTTTATCTGCAGATGAACAGGCAATTAACCAAACACAGGTCTTTTCTACTTCGCGTAACACGGACTGTCATTCCACATTGTTCACAGATACGTAAGTACACAACTATAATACACCAGACGAAGCCGACTATGACGTTATGCAGATGATTTGTGATAAAGTAAAACAAAGCAGTGCAAATACAGACGACGAACGTACTCAACTACGCAATATTCTTTTACAGCAAGCTCCAGTTTTTGACAACGTCCCTGGTACTATGTCCGGTTTCATGTATGAATTTCAAGTTAAACAGCACAACACATTTAAAGCCAAACATTACCGTATTCCTTATATTCGCAGAGAACAAGTTAAGAAAGAATTACAAGCTACGCTAGACCAAGGAATTATTGAACCGGCAGTTAGTCCGTACATAAACCCGCTCCATATTGTTAAGAAAAAGGATGGTTCACTTCGCCTCGTACTTGATTCGCGTCATGTCAACGACATTATTAATAATGAAACAGATCGCCCACAGACACTAGAAGAACTTTTACAGAAATTTCATGGTACTGCTATTTATTCCACATTAGATTTAAAATCGTGATTTTGGCAAATCCAGCTCCATCGGAACTGCAGAAAGTATACAGCTTTTCTCTGTTTTGGTGATTGTTATCAAATTTGCAAACTACCGTTCGGTCTAACAATTTCTTCAGCTGCATTTATTCGCGGTTTGAATACTACCGACAGAACTTAAAGACCGAATCACAACGTATGTAGACGACATTCTTATTGCAGAAGCTAACTGGTCTGAACATAATCTGATTCTGGAACAACTGTTGCAAACTTTTAGTGCACAAGGACTCACAGTTAATCTTAAGAAATCGCACTTTGGCAAAACTTCCATAAAATTCCTTGGGCATGTAATTTCAGCAGAAGGCATTGCACCTGACCCGGAAAAACTTGAAGCTTTACGTGACATTACTGTTCCAACGACAAAGAAACAATTACGCAGCTTTCTGGGATTAATTAACTTTTTCCGTAAATTTATTCATTACTCTGCTTTAGACACCCCTAGATTATGCCAATTGACGGGTAAAATCGCTATTTGATCCTGGGATAGCCAAGCTCATTCTGAATTTGTTAATTTGAAACATGCCTTGTTGAATGCACCTCTTTTATCACACCCAGATCTTACTAGAAATTTTTCCATTGCCACCGACAGTCCTAACACCGCTTTAGGCGTACACATTTTTCAGGAAATTGAAGAAGATGGTACTACAGTAATTAAAAACATCGCCTTTGCAAGTCGCATTCTGTCACCTGCTGAACGCAATTATTCTGTCACAGAACTTGAAACATTATGTGTTGTATGGGCATTTACGAGATTTAAGCATTTTCTTTGTGGAAGACATAAGACCGTTTACACAGATCATAGAGCTATACAGTTTTTACTTTCCGCAAAATTTACACACGACAGGTTATGGAAACTTTATTTACAGGAATTTAATTTTACAATTGTTCACATTCCTGGTACACAAAATATTGTAGCAGACGCACTATCCCGTTCTCTCAGTAACAATCAGCAAGACATCGCAACAAACTTCTGCGAAGCAAATTCTAGCGTCATGTATATTCAACAAGTCGCATTTGAAAATTTCATTTCATCGTCATTACGAGACATAGCACAAGAGCAGAGCAAAGACAACGTGTGGAAAGAAATTAAACGCCTTTGGCAAGATAAGAATAATGTTACCATTAGAAACCATTATACAGTACGCAATAATATTCTGTTTCGCCGCTCTCACCCTGACAGCAACAGCTGGTTATTATGTATTCCTGACGAGCTTGTCAACAAATTAATTTGGTATACTCATTTAAGTTACGCACATTATGGAACCAGAAAATGTTTTCTTATACTGAGACAGAACTGTTATTTTGCAAACATGGAGAAACGTATTCGACGAGTTTTAGCGTCATGTAAAATCTTTCAGAAAGCTAAATCAGACACGACTTCACATATTCCTCCGTTACATCCCATTGTACCCGTTAAATTGAGACACATGGCCGCTGTAGACATTTTTGGTCCGATTCCCAGATCTAATAGAGGTTTTTGTTACATCTTTGTCGCTGTTGAACTCACTTCGAAATTTGTTACCTTCACTCCGTTACGCAAAGCTGCTGCTAAATCTGTTTCGAATGCATTTGTAAAACATTTTCTACTTCATGTAGGGCATGTATTGAAAGTAATTTCCGACAATCGACCACAATTTCGATCTGCATTGTGGACCCGTATGTTACAAGCTAGAAACATTTCCCCGATCTATATACCCAAGTATCACGCTTCTTCGAACCCTTGAAAACGACTGATGAAAGAAATTGGTAAACTATGTAGAATATACTGCCAT
Organism: Schistocerca piceifrons; assembly: GCF_021461385.2. Lineage (NCBI taxonomy): Eukaryota > Metazoa > Arthropoda > Insecta > Orthoptera > Acrididae > Schistocerca > Schistocerca piceifrons. The sequence continues at coordinate 554,764,099 of NC_060143.1, forward strand.
AAAAACATATTGACTGGGATGTACACATACTCTCATTCCAGGATGTAATTAACTCCATACCAAATGAATCTACTATGCTATCTCCGACTGTTATATTGAAAAATGTTGAACCACCTAACAAAATTAAAGAATTAGTATCTTTTCCTACATCTCGTCGACTACGTCACCATGAAATAATTGACATTGCGCTCAACAACATCAAACATTCCGCAGAGCGCCGGAGACGACAGCAGAAACAGGTTTGTATACGCCGGGACTTTCACATTGGACAGAAGATATTAGTACGCACGCATCATTTATCCAACAGAGGAAAGAGTAGATGCAGTAAATTTGAGCTTCTATACGCAGGTCCATATAGGATTCGCAGCATTCCTCATCCCAATGTAGTACATGTCTAAACTTTGAGAACCAGGAAAAGCAAAGGCAATCACCATGTCTCCAATATTAAACCCTTTACTGAATGAACATACTTTATGATTTATCACATTGTAATGCCATTTCCTGATTTTTATATGGCCACTCATGCAATTATATTTATGTGACTACTTACTGATAATGTTCGCATTTTTTCTTGGCAAGTGCCCGGCAAGGTATGGTTTGCAGGTCGATTTTCTTGTCGTTAGACATCAGACCGTGCACATTTTCCATTTTTTGTGTATGTACGATTGTTTTCCTATCGAAAGTAGAATTTTTCTGTATACGTAATATGAAATCTTTAAGATGTAACAAACAACAGTTGACATTAACATTTTGCCTTATGCTATCTCAACATCGTGACTATTTTTACATTTTTTGCTACTACATTATGATATTGTGTGTACATATTTTGCACTTGAAAACTGTCTATGTTTTTGACCTAATACGTTTTCTGTCATGCTATGCTGTATGCTCAATTATATCACTAGAAACAAGTTTTCATTTAATGAGTATGTGATTTAAATGCAAGATATTAATCTTATTCATCTTTTCAGAAAGTAATAACGTGTAAAAGAAATAAATTAAACAAACCACAGTGGTTTACTATGAGATGGACATTTCACCATCGGAATGAACGAAATAAAATGCAATTCCGTGACATGAAGAGTAAATGGATAAGAATTAACAAGCATTAACAAGAATATACTATACACACTGTATAATAGCAGTCTTAACTAATTATTTTTCTTTCAGAATACGAATCGATTGATGCAAGCTGTCAGACAGAACTACACGTGTTAATTTTAGTGATGAAATATGCTAGAAGTAAGAAACGCTATACTATGAATAGTTGTGTGAAGTAAATGGTAATATGAATAATGAATAATGAAGTGTCTATTTTTTGCATATGATAATAACTGATGCTGCATAGTTATATGAACAATATGGTAATATGAATAATAACATTTTTCTTTGCGGATGATAATAAATGATGAATGGTTGTATGAAGAATATGGTAATATGAATAATGAAGTTTTTCTTTGCAGATGATGATAATGATGAAGTTTTATATTTTCTGTTAGATAAGAAATGCTATGTAGTTATTTAAGTATTTGTTGCAGTTTCTTTTGACAGTATGTCTTATGTCGCATTGTATAATGACTGAATGTTTTGGGAAAGACAGCTAGAGTACACACATATTAAGTACACGTTTCAGTACCTGTTAATTCGAAGTTTACTACTTTTCAGCATAATATACATGTTTCCTTTCACGTCAACAATCCATTTTGAATTTTTTCCAGGAGAAGCTTTTCATGCTATTAACATGCTATAAACACTTCGTTATGAAACCTGTTCTAATACTTGCATTTTTTAACCAGTTGTGACTATCATTTATGAATGTGATAACATATACTCTACTTGTTTCATAAGCTTGCTACAGCTGACTCATGACGAACGTTTTTAATCCTTATTTCCAGCAATAAGTCAAAAGCAAATGTTTTCATGCCCCAGCAATTAATTATCGATCCCAACGCAATGCATTGCTAGCAAAAAAAAAATTAATTTATTACCAGTATATAACTAAATAATGCTACCAGTTTAAGATATATTTCTAGTCCTAAATATAATGCAGCTTTTTCTGATGTATTGATTCCATTATGTCCATGTATTATTGGACTACAGACCTTGAGTAATAGATACAGTGTCTTACATTTTAAATATGTCTTATGTCACTTACATGATATCATATATAAACATTAGTAGCTTGATGCTATACCCAATAACTCCTGTTTTGAATGATGACTTCTGAGTAAGGCATAAAAATGCTTTGTAACTGGCAATGAGTGCCAATAATTACTGCAATGAAATGACTTATAACGCCAATGATTACTGTAAACTGTAATGAGATGACATGATGCTAATACACTCCTGGAAATGGAAAAAAGAACACATTGACACCGGTGTGTCAGACCCACCATATTTGCTCCGGACACTACGAGAGGGCTGTACAAGCAATGATCACACGCACGGCACTGCGGACACACCAGGAACCGCGGTGTTGGCCGTCGAATGGCGCTAGCTGCGCAGCATTTGTGCACCGCCGCCGTCAGTGTCAGCCAGTTTGCCGTGGCATACGGAGCTCCATCGCAGTCTTTAACACTGGTAGCATGCCGTGACAGCGTGGACGTGAACCGTATGTGCAGCTGACGGACTTTGAGCGAGGGCGTATAGTGGGCATGCGGGACGCCGGGTGGACGTACCGCCGAATTGCTCAACACGTGGGGCGTGAGGTCTCCACAGTACATCGATGTTGTCGCCAGTGGTCGGCGGAAGGTGCACGTGCCCGTCGACCTGGGACCGGACCGCAGCGACGCACGGATGCACGCCAAGACCGTAGGATCCTACGCAGTGCCGTAGGGGACCGCACTGCCACTTCCCAGCAAATTAGGGACACTGTTGCTCCTGGGGTTATCGGCGAGGACCATTCGCAACCGTCTCCATGAAGCTGGGCTACGGTCCCGCATACCGTTAGGCCGTCTTCCGCTCACGCCCCAACATCGTGCAGCCCGCCTCCAGTGGTGTCGCGACAGGCGTGAATGGAGGGACGAATGGAGACGTGTCGTCTTCAGCGATGAGAGTCGCTTCTGCCTTGGTGCCAATGATGGTCGTATGCGTGTTTGGCGCCGTGCGGGTGAGCGCCACAATCAGGACTGCATACGACCGAGGCACACAGGGCCAACACCCGGCATCATGGTGTGGGGAGCGATCTCCTACACTGGCCGTACACCACTGGTGATCGTCGAGGGGACACTGAATAGTGCACGGTACATCCAAACCGTCATCGAACCCATCGCTCTACCATTCCTAGACCGGCAAGGGAACTTGCTGTTCCAACAGGACAATGCACGTCCGCATGTATCCCGTGCCACCCAACGTGCTCTAGAAGGTGTAAGTCAACTACCCTGGCCAGCAAGATCTCCGGATCTGTCCCCCATTGAGCATGTTTGGGACTGGATGAAGCGTCGTCTCACGCGGTCTGCACGTCCAGCACGAACGCTGGTCCAACTGAGGCGCCAGGTGGAAATGGCATGGCAAGCCGTTCCACAGGACTACATCCAGCATCTCTACGATCGTCTCCATGGGAGAATAGCAGCCTGCATTGCTGCGAAAGGTGGATATACACTGTACTAGTGCCGACATTGTGCATGCTCTGTTGCCTGTGTCTATGTGCCTGTGGTTCTGTCAGTGTGATCATGTGATGTATCTGACCCCAGGAATGTGTCAATAAAGTTTCTCCTTCCTGGGACAATGAATTCACGGTGTTCTTATTTCAATTTCCAGGAGTGTAATTACTGTAATGAGATGTGTCATGAATATGCTATGCCATTAATTACTGTATTAGATGACTTAACGAATAATGTTCTGTAATAATTCCTGTAATGAGATGTGTTATGATGCCAATGATTACTGTAGCGAGATGACTTATGCATAAATGCAATGCCAATGATTACTGTAAATTTTAATAAGATGACTTATGATGCCAATGATTACTATAATTAGATGACTTATGCATAAATGTTATGCCAATAATTAATTCATTTTGAATGATGACTTCTGAATAATGCATAAAAAATACTTTGTAACTAGCCAATGAGTGCCAATAATTACTGTATTGAGATGACTTATGAGTAGTGTCCTGTAATACTCCATACATACTACTTAAATGCTGTGTAAATAGTCAATGAATGCCAGTAATTGTTCAGATCGGTTGATACACTAGCGTAATTCTATGATGACTAGCATAAGACTTAATGTCCTTCACCTTCTGACCTAATTACCAGCAATTACTGCAATATCCGTGTGTCCTGTTCATCCTCATGATCATGGAGCACTATATTTGGTTTTTGCACTAATTCTACGTTGATGTAAGAGTACGGATTCTACCAGAATGTGGTGTCGACAAATCAAGGTGTCCACCACCTTGAACGATGGAGATGTTATTATGGTCCTACTGTTTGGTGTACCTAATGTACTACCAAAATGACAACATACAATATTAATGCAACATTTCAGTGTCTTGGCCACACTGATAAATACTTCAGGAAGAGAACTTCAGATTGTCTCACTTGGTGTTGTGCTTCTGTAGAAAGATATGCACTTTCAGTGCAGCTATGTGCAACGTACTGTGCTACAACCATGATGCAATCCTTCCCATTCCTTTACTAGTGCTTGTAAAATGGTAAAGACTTATGCAGTGCGTTTGAATTCTTGTAAAATGATAAAGACATATACAGTGTATGTGCACTTTATTTCACTCCTTGGTATGTTTAATTGTTGTGAAAATGCTAAAGACCTTTACAGTGCATGTGCACTTTATTTCATTTGTTAATGTATTCAGTTCTTGTAAAAAATGCTAAAGACTTACACAGTGTGTGTGCACTTCATTTCATTTGTTACTATGATCAGTTGTCCTAAATATGCTGAAGATTTTTACAGTGCGTGTGCACTTTATTTCATTTTTCAATACGTTTGAATTCTTGTAAAATGGTAAAGACTTATACAGTGTGGGTGCACTTTATGTCATTTGTTAATATATTTTGTACTCATTGCGTATACACTATCTCATTTCTTAATATGTTCTGTACTCATTGCGTATAAATTTTGTCATTTCTTGATATGTTCTGTACGTAGTGCGTGTGGACTCTTATTTCATTTCTTAATATGTTCTGCGCTTATCAATAATGTATATACTCTGTGACTGTAGACTTAGTAGCTAAATAGATTATAGAAAAATTTATTGCTCATGGCAAGTCCAATTACCTCACCATCGCTGCCAAATTTTTGCCCCCCCCCCCCCCCCCCCCCCCCCAGTGGAGGGTTATTTAAGAGGTTCATGATTAAGAAATTCGTTGCTAGCACACGTGAGCAGATGTAATTTCGATGGTTTGCTCACGCACTGCCTGCGATATGTAAGGTATTAGAGAATCTCAGACCAGAGAGCAGTGTTGTATGCAGTAGGAACTGTGTGGTAGTTTGGCTAAGTTGTTGCTAGCGAGCAGTCTGGTGTATCGTGGTGGAGCGATGGCGGAGCCTGAGCGTTGTAGTTAAGATAAAATCAGCCTCACGCATATGTAGTGTTGTTATATCAAGTCGCATGTAAATATTTAAAAAAATCTCTTAATAATAATCTTTCTCATAAAAAGTAACTTTTGACAATCATTCGGTTTAATTTAAAGAATTTACTAATTTCTCCAATCCTTGGTCATCCCGATTATTGAAAAGAAAAATCAGTTGTTTCTTTTTATACATGATAAATCTATCTGCCAGCATTTCACTGAGCTGCGCCAGAAAAATTTCTTATAGGAGCATATATATATATATATGCGTCATCCGGCGACTTCATTGAGGTAAGATTTTTCAATTTATTCAGAATGATCTTTCAGGGCCATGAGGCAGCACTGCTGACGTCCAAAATTTACCAGTTTAAATTCACACAGTCAATTATTGAAAGGTTATATATGAGGCACAGTTTTATTGAGAGATTAGTCACATTATATTATTGGTAGGTTACGAAATTTTACTGTTGGGAGGTTTTGGAGTGTATCTGTTGGAAGGTTACGCTGAATGTGAATTATAAATAATTATATTTTTACTGTTGGGAGGTTGCGGAATTTTTCTGTTGGGAGGTTACAACGTGTTGGAGGCAACCCAGTAAGGCTCAACGCATTAGACAAACTGTCTAGCGAGTGCAGCAACGTGAATGTTCCCTGCTGTTTTGGGATGGCATTACGTGGGGCTGACGTACGCTGTTGGTGGTCATCGAAAGCGCCATACCAGCTGTACGATACGTGAATGCCATCCTCCGAATGATAGTGCAACCATATCGGCAGCATAATGGGGAGGCCTTCGTCTTCATGGATGATAATTCGCGCCCCCATCAAGCACATCTTGTGAATGACTTCCTTCAGTATAACGACATCGCTCGACTAGAATGGCCAGCATGTTCTCCAGACATGAACACTATCGAACATGCCTGGAATAGTTTTAAAAGGCTTGTTTATGGAGGATGTGATCCACCAACCACTCTGAGGTATCTACGTTCAATCGCCTTTGAGGAGTAGAACAATCTGGACCAACAGTTCCTTAACTTGTGGATAGTATGCCACGTCAATACAGGAATGCATCAACGCAGGAGAACGTGCTACTGGGCATTAGAGGTACTGGTGTGTGCAGCAATGTGGACCACCACTCCTGAAGGTCTCACTGTATGGTGGTTCAACATGAAATGTGTGGTTTTCGTGAGCAATAGAAAGGGTGGAAATGATGTTTATTTTGACCCCTATTCCCGTTTTCTGTTCAATTTCCGGAACGCTCGGAACCGCGATGATGCAAAACATTTTTGATGTGTGTATAAATAAGGAACAGAAGTGACCCCAACACTGATCCCTGTGGCACCACCCACTTGACTGTACCCCTCTCAGACCCCACAGCACAGCCATTCCCAACAGTGTGAATAATGACCATTTGCTGTCTGTTGCTAAAGTAAGAGGTGATCCAATTGTGAGTTACACTCTGTATTTCGTAATGGTTCAGCTTCTGGAACAATATTTTGTGATCAATACAATGGATCGCCTTAGTAAAATAAAAAAGTATGCCTAGCGATCGAACCCTTTGGTTTAACCCATCCAGTACCTCACCGAGGAATGAGAATGTTGTGTCTAGACAAGACAGCCTAGACACAATGAGAGGAAGCCGAAAGGCACGCGCTAAGCCAAAGCAGGGTGCGTGAGGTCTGAAACAGGATACATAATGAATGCTATAAAGAAAAGTACGTAACTTCTGTAATACTTAACTTTAATCCATCCTTTTGGTACATCTGGAGATTGTGGCGATACAAGTGAGACTCTTTAGATACATGCAATGTTACTAATGGCGCCTTGCTAGGTCATAGCCATTGACTTAGCTGAAGGCTATTCTAACTAGCTGCTCGGCAAAGGAGCGAGGCTTCGTCAGTGTAGTCGCTAGCTACGTCGTCCGTACAACTGGGGCGAGTGCTAGTCCATATCTCGAGACCTGCCTTGTGGTGGCGCTCGGTCTGCGATCACACAGTGGCGACACGTGGGTCCGACATGTACTAATGGACCGCGGCCGATTTAAAGCTACCACCTAGCAAGTGTGGTGTCTGGCGGTGACACCACATTCCTTCCCCGCAAATCGGCGAACGGTCGTGTTATAAGGCTTCCGCCCGCCGTGTGGAGGACCCCATGTTGACGTATGGGATGAGGGGGGGAGCCTAACAACAGACGAGGCTGTGCCACCCGCACCCGGCCATTCGGTCCGAGGGGATCTAGGAAACGCCTGAAAACCTAGTCCAGGATGCACGTCAACATGCGGTGTATGCGCCCGTAAAGAGACAGGAGGGGCAGAAGGGTCGACCTCCATTGCGTCGGGGTATCCAACGCGCGAAGACGCCATGTGGTCCGGAGCGGCAAGAGTTCCATGGCGGAGGACGGCTGGTCACGGGAAGCGATCGGCGGCGCTTGACCCAGGGAGGCGCTTGGCGGCTGCAGCGAGGCGTCCACTGCGGGTGGCGCCGGCTGGAGGACAGGCGGCGGCGGCGGCGACGGCGCGTCGCCATGGGGCAAAATGGAAGGCATCGTCGGTAACACCTGGGGATGAGGCGAGCCAGTAGATGGGTCCTCAGGGCGCTGACCGGACGGCACCGTCGCTGAAAGCAGACGGGGAGCGGCAGAACCCGTGCGATGACAGAGGCGCAGCTGATTGAGATGCCGACGCACCTCACCAGAGGCCCCCAAAACCAAATACATTGCGCGGCCGAGGCAGCGAAGAATGCGCCCTGCGAGCCAACGCCGTGAACCTCGATAGTTGCGATAGAATACAACGTCGCCTGGAGCAAAAGCAGAAGTCTGCCGCTGCACAGGAACCTGATGCAGCGGGTGCCACAAAGACATCAAGGTTCGATGAGGACGACCGTGGAGCAACTCAGCCGGCGAGCGACCATCTCGGGGCTGAGAGCGATACGATGACAAAAAGAGCAACAACGCGTCCTCCCGAGAATGCGACTCTTTCAACTTCAACATCTATGACTTGAAAGTCCGGATCAATCGTTCAGCGGCACCGTTTGACTGAGGCGAAAACGGCGCGGATGTCAGATGTCGAATACCATTGGCCTGGCAGAATGACTGAAATTCTGCGGACATGAATTGTCAACCAAAGGAAAATTACTGAAGGCATCTACCAGAACCAACCATCGAGCATTCCAGAATGGACCAGCAAAATCGATGTGCAAGCGTTGCCAAGGGGAAGTGGCTTTCGGCCATGCAAAGACTTTCCGCGGCGGTCCAGATTGTTGTTCGGCACACGCCATGCAAGAAGAACACATATTCGTAATCGCAGCATCGATTCCAAACCAAGTACAGTGCTGACGAGCAAGTTGTTTCGTTCGCACTATACCCCAATGTCCTTGGTGAAGAAGCCGTAAAACAGAGGACTGTAACGAACGTGGGACCACGACTCTGGACTGATCATTATCAGAACGCAACAACAAAACACCACATTGAACAAAAAGTCTCTCCTTATGAGCAAAAAATCGGCGAACCAACGGATCCTCGATCCGAGACTTTGACAAAGGCCATTGCGTAGCAACAAAACGCAAAACGGTAGCAAGGACAGGGTCAGCAGCTGTGGCTGTAGCTACACGACGAAAATCAATCGGAAACGATTCGACCACGTCATCGGTTTCCGAATCAATGAACATGCAAGAAAGTTCGGAAGAATCGAATGCTCTGTCCTCAGCAACAGACAAACGGGACAACGCATCGGCGTTTCCGTGCTTAGCAGTGGACCGATACAAGATATCGTAGCGGTACTGCGAGAGGAAAATAGACCAGCGAATGAATTTCTGCGCTGTACGCGGAGGTACAGGCTTGTTCGGATGAAAAAGCGACGTCAAAGGTTTGTGGTCTGTGACGACGGTAAAGTGACGACCATACAAGAAATCGTGAAACTTTGTAACACCAAAGACGAGAGCCAAATTTGGACGCAAAGGCAATAGGGCGATCATGCGATCCATCTTTGTGCGCAAGCACAGCTCTGATCCCGAAATCCGATGCATCTACCATCAACAAAAGGGGTTTCTGGGGATCAAATGGCGTAAGGCAAGTATTTGAAAGCAACGCTGATTTCAACTGGCGAAAGGGGCGTTCGCATTCCGTCGTCCAGACGAACGGAACACCCTTACGGCGTAAGCTATGAAGCGGAGCCGAAATGGAAGAGGCATTGCGCAGAAAGTGATGATAATAGTTAATTTTACCCAACACACTCTGTAGCTGCTTCAAATTCTGCAGCGAAGGCAAGTCTTGTATGGTACGGAGGTGCTCTGGACTCGGATGTATGCCTTGGGCATTGATTACATGTCCCAGGTATGGTAAGTCACGAGCAAAAAACACACATTTGTCCTTCCGCTAGCGAAGACCATTTTGTCGCAATACCTGAAATAATGTTCGTAGGTGTGCTAAATGCTCGTCTGCTGTCTTTCCGGAGATCACCGTCCAGATAGTTCGCAGCAGTAGGGACCGACGCACAAACAGTTTGTAAATATTGCTGAAACAATGCAGGGGCGGAGGCACACCCGAATGGCAGTCTTTTGAATCGGTACAAACCAAGATGCGTGTTAACCACCAAGACGCGCTGGGATTCGGCGTCCACTGGGATTTGCAAGTACGCATCTGCTAGGTCCAACTTCGAAAAGTATTTACCCGGGCACAGTTTATCAAAAAGATCTTCCAGGCAGAGTAAGGGAAAAGTTGCAATCACGAGTTGTGGATTCACTGTTGCCTTGAAGTCCACACAAAGTCTCAGTTTTCCGGAAGGTTTTGGCAAAATTACTAAGGGTGAGGCCCAGAGAGAAGCTTGCACACGTTCAATTACACCTTGTGATTCTAAATCGTGTAATGTTCTTGTGACCTCATCACGCAATGCGTGAGGAACATTGCGCGCTCTGAAAAGTTTCGGTTGCGCGTTGACTTTCAGTTCCAAATGTGCTTCATAGTTCTTAGCGCAACCAAGGCCCGGTGCAAAAATGTCTGCAAATCCTGCACACAGACGAGAAACACTGTCTGAAGGCACAGTCTGATTCACTGATAGGACCTGATTTACTATAGACATGTTAAACAATTGAAATAAATCTAAACCATACAAGTTCACTGCAGTAGAAGAACGAAGAACGTAAAATGACACAAGTTTTGTTTGTCCCTTATATGTTGCAAGAAGAGTGCACTGTCCTAACACAGGGATATGCTGTCCTGAATAACTATGTAACTTAACATTCGCGGCACGCAACGGAGGTTTGCCCAGTTATTTGTACGTGTCATGATTGAGCAATGAAACTGCAGCTCCGGTATCGAGCTGGAATGGTATGACCTTGCCATTAAAGTGCAAATCTACAAAAAGTTTATTGTCCTGCCGACGACAAGAGTGACTGTCTAGTGCAATTTGAACTGATACAGGTACAGCTTCACTTGCTAATTGACGCGATCGCCGGCGACGTCGACGCACACGTCGTGTGGGATGAACACAGTCACTGTTAGAGACAGTGGCACTGGACGAAGTGGAATTAACTACATGTATGTCCATGGGTGAAGGGCCACGAGCCTGAGTGTCCTTGGTTCGATTCCGGCGCGAAGCAAAGGGCCTGGAATGATTAAGAGTGTCTGATCTGAGCTTTTTCTGGCAAACACTTTGAACATGTCCTTTCTTATTACAGTAAAAGCATATAGCTTGGCGTGATGGGCAATTTTCACGCGAATGTCTAGTAGCACACCGCGGGCATGATTTCACTGCATTTGTATGCTGGCGCGGCACACCTGGTTTAGAGCGTGGCAGCAGCTGCGCGGACGTGTGCGAGGGCAGTTTACCGGGCCGTGCAGCGCGCCTGGCGGGCCGGTTAATGTTACACACGGCTGGCGAAGTTGCAAATGATTCCTGAGCAAAGTCAAGCGTGTCTTGTCTATCCAATATGTCTATCACTTGTTGAAGGGAGGGATTGACGAGTTTCAAAATCTGTTCCCGTATGCGAACATCAGAAACGTTCTGTGCTATTGCATCACGTACCATAGTATCTGAATAAGGGAGTCCACATTCACACTCAAAAGCACAATCCCTTGTAAGGCCCTGCAATGTTGCAACCCACTCCCTATTAGTTTGACCAGCCGTACGTTTTGTACGAAAGAAAGTATACCTTTTTGCAACGACAGTGACTGTTTCTTTGAAATAGGCGTCCAATGCTGACAAAATTTCTTCGTAGGACAGAGTTGCTACGTCGCGTCGGGGAAATAATTTCACTATCACACGGTACGTTTGCACCCCTACACACGCCAATAAATAAGGCTGCCGCTCGTTACCTTGAATTCTGTAGGCGGCGAGATGAAATCCAAACTGGCGTGACCACTCCGTCCAGGATTCCACGTCTGCTTGAAAATTACGGAATGGTGGTGCAACTGCCTGTTGGCTGCGGTAGCGATGAAGCGGCGGCGGCCGCATCGTTTTGCAGTGCACGTTGACCCTGGACGAGCTGTCCAAGGGCATCCAATAACGCCTGCGTCTGTTGAGTCTGCAAGCGATAAAATTCGGACAGTACATCTGGCGAAGCCATGACACAAGTAAATGTAAGCAATTAGAAAGAACAAGACCCTTTTCGTTGACTCGTCGCCAAAAATTGTTGTGTCTAGACAGGACAGCCTAGACACAATGAGAGGAAGCCGAAAGGCACGCGCTAAGCCAAAGCAGGGTGCGTGAGGTCTGAAACAGGATACGTAACGAATGCTATAAAGAGAAGTACGTAACTTCTGTAATACTTAACTTTAATCCATCCTTTTGGTACATCTGGAGATTGTGGCGATACAAGTGAGACTCTTTAGATACATGCAATGTTACTAATGGCGCCTTGCTAGGTCGTAGCCATTGACTTAGCTGAAGGCTATTCTAACTATCTGCTCGGCAAAGGAGCGAGGCTTCGTCAGTGTAGTCGCTAGCTACGTCGTCCGTACAACTGGGGCGAGTGCTAGTCCATATCTCGAGACCTGCCTTGTGGTGGCGCTCGGTCTGCGATCACACAGTGGCGACACGCGGGTCCGACATGTACTAATGGATCGCGGCCGATTTAAAGCTACCACCTAGCAAGTGTGGTGTCTGGCGGTGACACCACAGAGAATATAACATTTTCAGTTGTTAAACGACTTCTAAACCCGAACTGTACTACCACTGTCTGGTTCTCCTCCAGACACGTCTTTGGCCTGGAACCTCATTGTTGCTTTCAGTGATGAGTCTCGCTTCGAAATAAGTTGTGATGATAGCGAGGACGTGCCTGGAGGCGCCCCAGGAGAGTTGGGGTATCAGCCTTACTGTGGTCCGCCATACGGCCCTACAGCCAGGGAGTGATGATCGGGGGTGGTACTTCTGTCACCTGGGGTTCCCTTACAGCAAAGCGGTAGGTTGCTTTTATGATCTTAGCAAGTAATGTCCGTCCACACAAGGCAAGAGGTTCTACTGTTTCTCTTCTTTCTTACCAGATCCATCGTTAGCCAACACGTTCGCCAGATCGCTTCCTGGTTGAGTACGTTTGGGGCAAGGTCCTCCAACCATGTCGAGGTTATGACGATCTAACACGTCAATTGGACAGGACTTGGCACGATATCGCTCAGGAGGGAATCTTACTACTCTGGCTGTCAGTCTGTGCCAAGGGAATAATTGTTTATTTAAAGAGGCAGAGGTGGACGGAGGTGTAATTGACGTCCTCATTTTTTTTCTGAAATTGTTATCATTTGCTTTTTGTACATGTACATCACATCTACCGTTTTCCATCCCATTCGGATAATCTCTTCGTGGTGCGACGTTTCTTTTTTTTATGGCTCACAGTGTATTTCATCCACCTGAGTCAGACAATCTAACTTATACGTCTTCCACCCCATGTCAGCTTGTTTCCATGTCTAGTGAATGGTGCAACGCACTTTAGTGCACCACTGTCATTTCCACCTTTTTCTGTTCCAGTCACGAATGGTTCGCGGGAACGATATCAGGTAAGCCTCCTTGTGGGCTCGAACATCTCTAATTTTATCGTCATGGTCTCTTAGCGAGATGTAGACTACACAGGATGAAGTAATGTATTGGCAGAGCCAAGTGAAGATAAACTGAAATAAACCCGAAATTTACCACGTGTAGTTGTTGTAATCTCGTCAAAACGTTTAAAATCGACTGAAAAATTACGCACATGCAAGACTAAAATGTAGACAACATTTTTTCAAATACAAAGGTATTTTTAGTATACCACGATTTTAACTGAGCCAAGTAAAGACAAATTGAAATAAACCTGAAATTTACCACGTGTATTCGTTGTAATCTCGCCAAAACCTTTAAAATCGAATGAAAAGTTACGCACATACAAGACTAAAATGTAGACAACAATGTTTTCAAATAAAAAGTAATCTATAATATACCACGATTTTAACTGAGTCGAGTGAAGACAAACTGAAATAAACCTTAAATTTGTCACATGTATTTGTTGTAATCTCATCAAAATGTTTAAAATCGACTGAAAAGTTACGCACATATAAAACTGAAATGTAGATAACATTTTTTTTCATATAAAAAGGAATTTTTAATATATCACGTTTTTAGCTCGGACTCAACTGTGTAAAATAATTTTTCCTTGCAACATACAGATTCCTAACCCCCTACAGATGGTCTAAAAACAGGCGATTGTGATTTTTTAATAACTTGGAAAATACTTACAACATTTAGAATGGGAAAATGCAGTACGTAATTGAAGCATAAGAAATTCACATCCTTACCGTTACACTGCTTAGTGCGTGAAGAGTTCGCCTCCTTTCATCTTTCGTTTTTTCTATAATACTAACGACATTTGACTGTAAGAATAATATATATTAGCTCTTCTTTTATAGATGCAATACAACATCCGTAGAAAGTGTTTACTATTACTCCATCATGCAGCTTGTCTCATATGTTACTGGTTTAAAGACTAACCTACTGATCTAGCTGCTGAACTTTTAGATATTGTTAATAAAAAGAATTTTTTACAACTGAGAAAATGCTTCATAAGGTTCATTTATTTTTTATGAAATTTTACCAGTTTCTGAACTTGCAAGCAAATTGTGGTGTACATGTTAACGAATCACATGCTCAAGCAGTTTTACATTGCATTCTGTAGATAGAGCTACATATATTTTATTAGTACATAAATAAGTTTTGTTTTATAGCACATATTCTACAGAACTTTTGTTTATAGTTGTTAGGTAGTATGGATCTGAGTCTAATAAGCTTATGAATTTTGGTTTCCCTGTTTTTGTGTCCTGTAACAGGACGTTCTCCTCTAGCATTACTTTTCATCAGCAGTACTTGCCAATACCAGTATTATTTTTCGAATTTTGAACAGGTCAGTATTATCTCAGTTCCTTTTCTGTTATATTTCAAGCTAAAATTTATGAAAAGGAATTACTTTATAAAATATTTTAGTCTCGATGCTATAATCGATAAGTATTATTTCTGAATGTACAGTTAAAATTATTTTTTAGAAACATTTTAAATTACGTATTATTTATATTGTTCATTACGCGATTCTCTACTCCTTACTATGTTTATTTCTGGAGTGGAATGACGCACTTCGCTACACTTGCAGTGGTTGGGATATGGCGTGATGGGGTAATTGAGCCATGTAATGCTTTCATTCGACAAAAAGGTGCAAATTTCGAACACGTTTTGTAAACGTGCTCTGTTGTACACTTGGGCTTGTGGTAGTGTTGTGGAAATCAGTTATTTGGTGTGTACTGAGCTGTTACTTAGCCATTCGTGTACTGATATCAGATGCAAAACACCTTGGAAACAAATCATCAGAATGAACAAACCATCCATAAACACAAATAAAAAACGCCTGATGAGACAACCATAAACAGTATACACAGAAAACTAAAACAAAACAATGCTCTCATCACCAAGGCCGACAAAGGGAATGCTCTAGTCTTAATAACAGAGGCAGAATACATTGAGAAAACAGAAAAATTTCCGGCAGAGAATGAAATAAGCAAACTAACCAGTGAAGCAACACAAAGATACTAAAGAAATGTAAATACTCTCTTAAAAAGCATCACACACACCTTGACACAGAACCAGACAAAAAGAATGGCACAAAAGAACCCTAAAGCTCCACTCCTAACAAGCCTGCCAAAGGTCCACAAACCCCTCTTCCCAATCTGTCCAGTGGTTGACTTCAGAAAAACCCAATCTTACTTACTAGGGAGACAAATGCACACATTCCTACAGAAGACATACATATACATAAACAACAGAAGCCTCAAAAACACAGGAAACATAATAAAGAAAATTAGGAATGTCAACATCCCTCCAACAGCAAAACTGGTATCTTTTGACATAACATACATGTACACAAACATACCCACAGAAGAAACTGTAAACATTATAGAACAACAGCTAAAACGTAAGAAATTCCCAGATGTACAAATAAATGAAATCTCATCCATTCTTAGGCTAATCACAGACCAAAACTACTTCACTCTCAACAACAACTTCTACTTGCAGAAAGAGGGGCTGCCCATGGGGTCCCCCATCAGTGGAACCTTACCCAACATTTTCTTAGACCATATACAGAACACAATATTCAATAACATTGTAAAACAATGGGGGTACAAAATAATCTATTGGTACTGATATGTGGATGGCATAATCTGTCTTGTAGATGAAACACATAACAGGACAGAAGAGCTACACAGTAACATCAGCACAGTACACCCACAAATCCACTTCACAATGGAAACAGAAAACTACAAGAGACTAAATTTCTTGGATCTTGCAATCACAAGAAACAGCAACCAACATAAATTCTCCATCTACAGAAAACCAAATCCACAAGCACAGTTATCCACAGCTCATCCAACCACCTGACATTGAATAAATATGCCAGTTTCAAACACATGCTCCACAGGATAAACAGAACACCTCTTAAACCAGAAAACTACACACAGGAACTAATTATAATCAAAGCAATTGCTGTTGAAAACGACTAAAAAACAGACATCATAAACAAACTCAACAACAAGGTAAAACAGAAACATGCAGTACACACAGACAACACAGCAGACCACACCACTTCAGAAAAAGGAGAGAATTGGTACAAACTAACATACAAAAACAAAACATCACATAAAATAGGAAACATCTTGAAAAAGCAAGGGATCTCAATAACATTCAGAACAAACAATACAGTTCAGAAAAGACTAAGACCAGTCAGAAAAACCTCATACAAATTCAGCAACGCTGGACTATATCAACTCACTTGCAACTCCTGTCAGGCCTGATACATAGAACAAACAAGCAGAAACTTCCGAACGAGGTACACAGATCACATGAGAGCTCTAAAAGTGACAGCACACATTCAACTTTTGCAGAACATCTAATGAACGAAAACCATAACCTCACTAATATTGAAAACGATCTACACATTCTAAGAAACAGCAACAGTCTGTACCGACAACTAACAATAGAAGAAAATTACCACATACAAAAGGCTATAGTTGAAGGGGAAAATGTAATAAATGAAAACACAACACTTTGCAACAACACAGTCTTTACTGCTCTGAGAGAACTGACCAAGGACACACACACAGACATAAATAATGAACAGAAATCGTCGTAATTCGCGCTATAGTTTTTCATAGCCTTTCTCGCCACATGCAATACGTCTCTCGAGACACACGCGAACAGCAAAATGTGTACCATGTGTTTGGCAAGCACAAGAAGCCCTAGCTAATATGGTATTTGCTTATACAACTTTACACATCGGTACCATATTTCGGTAACACAGAATTACACAGCTATCTAATCGCTTAACTGAGAGAGACAAACATTTTTTTTACTACATCAGTAACATATGTTTACTTAATTACACAGTTGGATAACTTCACACTTTTGAAATTGTATTTTGTCTGTACTTTGTGAACTTTTCATATTTTTTTTGGAACCATTGTGATACTATGAGAGCTTTGAATGATGTATTTAGTAAGGGAGCATGATTTTTAAAATACGTTGGAGGTAGATGACGCTATTGAAATGAGCAGAGAATTTTTTTTAGGTTTTGACACTATTGCATAAAGCTACGACGTTTTTGAGATTTGACTGAGGTGTTATGATGTTATTTTTACGACGACGATGTGTATTATGCTGTTAAGATATGTTTATGATCAATAAGCTGATGCTATATGAGGAATTTGATTATGCTACATATTTATAATGATGAAATATTGAAGAATGTCGACAAATATGTATATGTGTAATAAGGTAAGGAATAATGAGTAGTGGTTAGGGACGCTGATTTGTGAAAAAGGATGTTGGAAACCAGGAATCGTACTTTAAGAGTTATGAAATGTGTGTACATGCGTGAATGTATCACAATGTCGCCGAAAATTTTTTGGACACTGTTATATTTATAGGATTTTCTTTCTACAGATTTGTAACGCAAATATTTCGACCTGTGAAACTTTATTTCGATCGAACTGCCACTGTAGTGGAAACTGACGTCATTAATATTTCGGTAAGGAAGGTAGGTCACCTTGACATAATGCACTGTAAGCACCCAGCTGCGCGACAGTTGCCTGGAAAAAAGCCATTAGTGTGTGCCTTTCAGAGGCACAGGTGGAGAAAAAAGGAGACCATTAACCTCGCTATTGACATTCCTTTACAGAAATCATCGCAAATAAAACACGCTCATTACTAGGAAACATATGATGTGAAAACATGTGATTACACTGTGGATCTCTTAATTTAAGATATTGACTAAAATGCCTAATGAAATGATGAGAAATATTTTACATCTATTGTCTTTCTAGTTGAGAGATTGTTCATTTTGTTTAATATCTAGTTTCTAGCTGCACTGCAGCATTGGTTAAACTAAAATTAATGGATGTACTAATATAGTTATTTTATGCCTACAGAACCAGTAAATAATAATTTTATGATCTACTTCCAAGAAAACGAGGGAACATAAATAGACATTTCCCTTCACATGAATTGCATAAATAATTTTTTTTACGATTTGGTAACTTATCTGCTAGAGTAAGTTCTCGTGATGCATCACTCTAGTGTTAAGATGTGACATAGGTGCTAAACATGGCCATTTTTACTGTAATATTTTTTCTGTTTGAGCTTTGTCATGTTTAGATATAAGTTATAGCATTTGCTGCTGCTGCTTGTCGGGCATAGTGCTATTAAATTTCACTTTGTATCACTCTGTTAAGCCAGTTTTACTACTGATTTATTTTTCTTTTTGGTGCACATTGACTCATATTAGTTGTAATGTTGCATTTGCTTTGCTAATTTAGATATACTGTTGCTTGCTTTGCCAATTTGAATTTTTTTGTCATTGCTGTTTGTGTTAATTGTGTTGCATTGCCTCGTCCCTTATATATATATCTGAGCTCAGTAGGTTTAATTTAGTTTAAGAGGGGTGGACTATATAAGAAACTAACTACGGAGAATAGGGAAAGAATGCATTGAGAAGTTATATGAAAAATATTTGGGGGAAAATGGGTATTGTACAATGAAAAAAATTTATTTAGAAATAGGATATGAGCAAAACAGATGGTTTTAGGCCAACAGGTATAGATAGAACTTTTTGGGAATGATGATGAACGAAGGGAGATCTCCAAGAAGTAAAGTAAGTTTTGTTTGCAAAATATTGCAGTAAAACAAACCCTGTCCTTTCCTTTTTTTTTATTCCGCTGTGTGTTTGTGTAGCCTTGTGTATTTGTATTTTTCCTGTCTTTATGTGTTCATCTGATAAGACTTATGTTGTAGAATTTTTCTAATACTCAACTACATTCACTATGATGAGGAATACTGTTATCCTCAAACATACTTCGCATTTATAATATGTTATTTACTTTGTAAAGATGTTTAGACAATATTTATTCTGTTTTGTTTTAATGCTCACATGTGAAGTTGATGTTTCGAAAATTATTCTGACCTTTTATGTGTTTACTTATGTCATAATTCCTGTAACACTGATGAATATGTTTATTTCTATTCTTTTGTAAAGCCCGTATTACCACAAATGTTATCTGTATTGTTATGTTATTTAACGATGTATTTAGTACCTTTGTAATTGTATTCTTATGTTGTATATTTATAATTGTATAGACACCAGTTCTTCGAACTAAGTTTCATTACAGTGCACACGTTTCTGTTGGTCACAATATATGTACAGTATATGAGAAGTTGGGAGTGTTAGTGTTTGCACGTGTGATATAAGTCAGCAAGGGACTGGTTAACAGCATTGCTGGTTCTAAGTACATTCTAAAAGTTTGTGAGAGCAAAAGTGATGGTTCGTGGACGTGCGGACAATGTAGCAAGACTCTTCGAAGGTGATTGTGCACCTGCAATGTCGCAACAGATGGCTAGTGGCCGTATCTACAAGGACTACAGTGGGTCTGCACATTTGATGGCCCACCAATACCATTCACTATCTCTACAAGGACTGCAGTGGGTCTGCACCTCTGTTGTCCCACCAATACCATAATCTCTACCAGGACTACAGTGGGTCTGCTCTGTGATGACCTACCTACCAATATTCTTCAACTTTGACTGACTCTGCTGTGGGTTTGCTCTGTTGTGGCCTATTACCTGTCTGCATGTCAAGAGTCAGCAATGTCTTTCCGTTGGAAGGACAACACTACTTCTTTAGGACCACATGGAAATCCACTACTTCCGTGTGCATTTTCTTTTACTACTCAGACTTCAAGAAAAAAAAACACTGCAATTTTACTGTGATGAATGATCAGGACTGTCTTTATGGACTGTGAGAAAATTTTAGCTTTTGACCAACGTTGTTTCAATAAGTCTGTGCATTTGATTTCTTTGTTATTGTAATTGTGAAACAATTTTAACAGATATGTATTAGCCAGTGCCCAAAACAATTTGTAAAATTTTTTGTGTGGATCATGGGGGCTATGTAAGTAGGCTGTTTAGGTTTTTTTATTGGTAACTCCACGTAGCGCTCTGTATGAAAATCCCTGGCTGTGCTGTGTGCAGTCTGTGGCTGGTTGGCATTGTTGTAATACTCGCCATTGTAGTGTTGGACAGTCGGCTGTAAACAGCGCGTAGTGTTCCGCAGTTGGAGGTGAGCCGTCTAGTATGATTAAAAAAAAATTATTAGGTTAAATATATTTCAATTCTTTCAATTTAAATCTGTGTTTCATACTAGAGTGTCGTGTTCCCAGTTTGGCACAGCTTTGCCACAGGAGACACGAAAGCGGTCGAAGACGTCCGTCTTCTGGTCGGCTCCTGACCGTTGTCAGAAGGAGGCTAGTTTTTGATTACGCAAAGACTTCTATTATTTGGAAAAGAACAACCCGGATTTCTTTACGTAATCAGTATGAATTTTATAATTTCTTAAGGGACCTTTAACAATGAACAGTAAAAAAATGCATTTGCAAATGAAATCTAATAAATGGGGCAGCTATGAGTTGTATAGAAGACAAGGGGCGGCCTTCTGTACACGACGAGGATGCCGCAGTATTCTCTGCTGTTGTAAAGGCTGATTGACATTTATAAAAATAATGTGGCATGGAGGTTAAAAAAGTATAAAGGAAAAGAACAGAATAAGAAATCAGGTAAACACTAAATATATTCAAACAATTCTCACTAGCAAATTAAGGCTTATTTATAAACAATATAACTTACAATAGTACTTTTCTAACTGTATAGTGCGATCAGATTTCAGCCTGCCCTGTGCTGTCTCCTAGGTTTACGTTTTTGTCACAAATTACAGACGTTACTTTTCTCCTTCGTTGAAGACAATTCTTGCACTGTTCAACACCTTCATAACAATAACTTGCCGATTTACAGTTTCGAACATAAACTATTTGAATTTTATTAATTAATAATGTTGTCTGCACGCTGGCAAGACCGCTCACTTTTCTAACTTAAAGTCGACCTTCTTTATGTTTTCACATTACAAGCAGAAGTACATTAAAAATCTGAAGATCTACAAAAGTTTTCACTGTCATCTTTTATTTAGATCGAAGTGGAACGTCAGTTGAGCTTCTCTTAAAATGTTTCTGCGACTGCGCAATCGATGTATTAGCGTCCGCGCTATATGCGCATCTTTACAGTTACGTAAATTATATAAAACAAATGTTTTTCAAAGAATAGGTCTCATCTCATAAGTTGCTCATTTAATATACAGATTCGTGAATGCCTTTCCAAGGGTACTCACAGCTTTCATACTACGGAAATCCCAATAATATTACATCGCTTCCCGCGTCGTATAAGGTGTACGGTTGATTTGCCCTCTAATGAAATCGCCTCAAACATGTTCCGCAGCTTCCCCAAGGAGGCAAGGAAAAGAAGCTGCTTTTAGTTTTCCGCATGTTCATTAGACTGAATTTCGCTCACAATTACTTTTGAAGTACCGGGCGGTACGCTCTATACGAAGTTTGCTTCTGTATTCCACCTAAGATGCGATCTATTTGGCGGAATTTCAGTCGAGATGGTGTGTGTTGGCGGGTTTGCTCGGGCATAATAGATGCGAGAATTTTGAGGTTCATGATATTGACTTTGATAGTTAGTAAAAGGTGGAGGACTATTCCTAAAGTTTGGAGCATACCGTTGTTTGTATTGCTTGGAAGGATCTGGAGCATTTCTCCCTTGAGAATAGTGCTGGAATCTAGGCTGGTTACCATACTGCTGTTGACTGTTGGTGTTAATCCAACGTCCTTTTCCATTGAAATTATTATTATTTTGGGGATCGTTATTGTAGTGATAGCGATCATTGCAATTAACTGGTGAATTACCGCATTGCTGTTGTGTTGTCTGGTATATGGGGTGGTACCTGTTTTGATCCTGTAATTTATGTTTCTGCTTCCCGTTACGGCGATAGTAGTTGTTATTATCGCACGAAACGACGTGTCCTTTACTGTTGTTGGGTTGGTATGACATACCTGAGTCTGCGCCTACACCGTGCGGCTGTGTAGTGTGCAGGCCAAGATTACAATTACTCTGCGCACTAGCACGCACGTCTTCTCGAATCATGTCAAGGTTGTCAAGTACTGACAGAAAAGCCTCCGTGTCGTCGTCACTGACATTTACTAACTTCTCCCTGATTGATACCGGTAGCTTTGACTTAAGGATCATAATTACGTCCTTCGTGGAAATGGGCGTGTTCCAATATTGCATCTTTCGCAGATATTTCTCAAAGTACCTACGGAGACCAGCACTTCTCGTATTAAACGGTTCAGAATTATATACTTCCTTTCTAAGGAAGTTGTGTGCCTGAACTCCAGAATTTGTTCAGAAATTGCTTTTCGAAGTCTGCGCAATTATTACATCTGTCAATTACTTCTGTTCCCCAGACAGAACCCTCTCCTTGAATGTAACCTACTATAAAGCGCATACGTTGCTTGTCATCCCAGCTCTCAGGAAAAACACCATTGAATGACTTTAGAAAAACCATTGGGTGGATGTTCCGCTTCTCTGGCAGAAAAGGCTGGAACACGCGGTGCTTGAGAACGCTTTCTTCTTTCATGAGCTCGACAAGAGTTACTTAATCATTCTGGTTGCGTACTAACAGATTCTTACTGCTGTGACCATGTACAAGTGGAGAGAATTTTACACGAGACACGGGATTATTATTGTATTCATGTTCTGAAGAAAGCAAGTGTGAATACTCACTTCTATTGTCATTAGGAAAATCATTGACTTGTTGTTTCAACTGCTCGAGTTCCTCAGTGAGGTGTCGTTTCCACTCGGGAAGATCTCGGTGAAAAACTCTACGAATCTCTCCTAATTCAGTGAGAAGCGTATCTCCTGATGTACCTGGAGCAGCTAAAACTTCAACTGTGGCTGACTTAACGGCTTCTTTTAAGTCGTGTTGAACCTTGTTTTCTATGTACTGTTCTTTAGTCTCAACCCATTCTACAAATTCTTTTCCTGTCGTGGAACGTACGTTTGCTGCAGCACCATTCACCCTCTTTTCAATGTTAATTTCGGATAGCGCCTGTGTCAGGTCATTGACCTGGCCTTGCAGAGTGACGACATTGTCTGCAAGCTTGTTTACTTTAGCTCCGACCTC
The DNA here is from genome assembly GCF_021461385.2 of Schistocerca piceifrons. Classification (NCBI taxonomy): domain Eukaryota; kingdom Metazoa; phylum Arthropoda; class Insecta; order Orthoptera; family Acrididae; genus Schistocerca; species Schistocerca piceifrons. The sequence continues at coordinate 554,787,689 of NC_060143.1, forward strand.
AACGGACTTCTTTGAAACTTCCGTTGTAACTGCCTGGCAACTTTCGATTTGTACCTTAATATCTTTGTGCACGTTACCTACTGTGCTCTCACATGCATCTACCTTCTGCAGAACACCTTTTATCCTTTCATTAACTTTAGTACTTAATTCTGCGATATATTCCACCGTGACTGTCCTTATTCTTGCCTCTAAGTTGGCATCTATATTATCTAACCGATTTTTCATTGTCCCAATGGTGGTATTTAGGTCAAACCATTTTCGCTCTGTCTCCCGTTCCTTTTCCCTTTCTTTTTCTTCCCTTTCTTGTCTATCTTGTTGTTTTTGTAATTTATAAGCTTCCCTTTCCCGTTTCTCCTGTTCTCTTTCTCGAAAAAAAATTCTCATCATTACAACCATCGAATTTTGTCCCGCTTGCTGTGACGATACGTCACGCACACCATCATCGTCTGCCGTTCTCTCCATTCGCGAATCGGGTCTGCCTGTTCCCGTTCGCGAACGTAGTGGGTATGACTTGACAACTGTGTCATCACCGTCATCCACACTGTTTGTCGGCTTTCCTTTGTCATCTGCCATGTTTATTTTCAAGTTTGTGACGTAACTGCTCAAAGAAATATTTCGCTGCATGCCGATCGTCAACTCTCAGATGCGCGCGCTGATAGTCAAACGTCACACCGTGGTAGCTGACAATAGCAGACCTATACCGGGTAGAAGACAAGATGGCACCTAACTTTGAAAATAAGTGACAAACACCTACTAGACACTGAATCCTGCTATTATGGCATCCATCTTGTGTTCTTAATCGTAGCAACAATAAAGATGCTAATAATGCTAACAAATAAACATTGCATGAAGAGATGATCAGAAATGAATTCTAACTACGTAAATAAGCAACTCTGCAAGGACATAACAGCGATAGGATAAAATGAAGCAGTAAGGAAAGAAATTCTGGAAATCAGTTTTTTTTAAATACAAGACGCGAGATTTTATGCTTAATGAAAACCGTACTTACATCAGCCGTTTTGCGCACTGCTGTTGCTTTTCGAAATTTTTTTTAATACTTCCTCGGTTTCGTTCAGTACTTCCTTTACGGCTTCCCGATGTCTACCGGATGGTGTCATGAAACAATAACAGAACAGATTAAAATTTTTTATCAGGTCCCTGTTCGGGCGCCACATGTAATATGATAAAAAAATTATTAGGTTAAATATATTTCAATTCTTTCAATTGAAATCTGTGTTTCATACTAGAGTGTCGTGTTCCCAGTTTGGCATAGCTTTGCCACAGGGGACACGAAAGCGGACGAAGACGTCCGACTTCTGGTCGGCTCCTGATCGTTGTCAGAAGGACGCTAGTTTTTGATTACGCAAAGACTTCTATTATTTGGAAAAGGACAACCCGGATTTCTTTACGCAATCAGTATGAATTTTATAATTACCTAAGGGACCTTTAACAATGAACAGTAAAATAAATTGCATTTGCAAATGAAATCATTAATAAATGGGGCAGCTATGAGTGGTATAGAAGACAAGGGGCGGCCTTCTGTACACGACGAGGATGCCGCAGTATTCTCTGCTGTTGTAAAGGCTGATTGACATTTATAAAAATAATGTGGCATGGAGGTTAAAAAAGTATAAAGGAAAAGAACAGAATAAGAAATCAGGTAAACACTAAATATATTCAAACAATTCTCACTAGCAAATTAGGGCTTATTTATAAACAATATAACTTACAATAGTACTTTTCTAACTGTATAGTGCGATCAGATTTCAGCCTGCCCTGTGCTGTCTCCTAGGTTTACGTTTTTGTCACAAATTACAGACGTTACTTTTCTCCTTCGTTGAAGACAATTCTTGCATTGTTCAACACCTTCATAACAATAACTTGCCGATTTACAGTTTCGAACATAAATTACTTGAATCTTATTAATTAATAATGTTGTCTGCACGCTGGCAAGACCGCTCACTTTTCTAGCTTAAAGTCGACCTTCTTTACGTTTTCACATTACAAGCAGAAGTACATTAAAAAGCTGAAGATCTACGAACGTTTTCACTGTCATCTTTTATTTAGATCGAAGCGGAACGTCAGTTCAGCTTCTCTTAAAATGTTTCTTTGACAGCGCAATCGACGTATTAGCGTCCGCGCTAGATGCGCATCTTTACAGTTACGTAAATTATATAAAACAAATCTTTTTCAAAAAATAGGTCTCATCTCATAAGTTGCTCATTTAATATACAGATTCGTGAATGCCTTTCCAAGGGTACTCACAGCTTTCATACTACGGAAATCCCAACAATATTACAGCCGCCAGCAGTGTTGGATGTGGGGAGAGAGATGGCGGAGTTTTGAGGGCGGATGATCTGGACGTGTGTCCATCAGAGACAGTAAATTTGTAAGACTGGATGTCATGAACTGATATATATTATGACTTTTGAACACTGTTAAGGTAAATGCATTGTTTGTTCTTTATCAAAATCTTTCACTTGCTAACTATGCCTATCAGTAGTTAGTGACTTCAGTAGTTTTATTTAGCTGGCAGTATTGGCGCTCGTTGTATTGCAGTAGTTGGAGTAACGAAGATTTTTGTGAGGTAAGTGATTCATGAAGGGTATAGGTTATTGCTAGTCAGGGCCATTCTTTTGTAGGGACTATTAAAAGTTACGCTAAAAAATATTGTGTGTCAGTTTAAGCACAGTCATTGATAATTTTTCTGAGGGGACGTTTCAATAGGAATTTCTTCTACCCCTCTACCAGGTCGAATTTTGTTTAACTGAAAAGTCTTTGGTCCGCATGGATCATTACCCGACGCAGTAAAAAATAAACAAGTAAATAAACTATTTAACTCTCAAAAGTACGAGGGACGTTTGAAAACTCGGTGCAAAAATAAGATCTACTTACGTGTTTGGGGTAAACCATTTTTATTTTTTGACATAGTCCCCTTTTATACTTATACACTTGGTCCAAAGCTGTTCTAATTTGCTGATCCCTTCTAAATAACAGGAACTGTCCAAGTATGCAAAACAGCTATTAGTGCTGCAATCACATTCTCGTTTGAATAAAATCTTTGTCCCGCCAGTTTTCTGGAGGGGTCGCCATTCGTTTCGAGAAAGAAACATACCTCTCTACACTCTCAGCCAGGACACTGAGATGATTTTCCTTCATAGTGAAATCAGCCATTTGTTCAACCAGAAAGTGAGTGTCATACCTGCTTGAATTATGGAAGAAGATATGTGTATCATGGTAACTTGCACTTGAAGTTGCACTGCGGAACTTCCCCATAAGTTGATCTCCTCAGTGAGTTTCAGCTTTTCTGTCTAACGACAGGCCGAAAATATGATAGTTAATCACAACAGTGTATTATTTTTTATCCTCTTCCGATTAGGTGGTGGGAATAATGGTGCTGTAAAGCCTGTCAACATACCATGAGTGTTTTTCAAGCTCTGTGAGCAACCAAGGCTCAGTATGATCCCTGATATAAGATTCATAGTGGTTCAAACCTGAATCATATGAACATCCAAGTTGGTATGCTGCCATTTAGGGTACATGTTTCTGTGTGGAGAAGGAATGTGAGGCCAAGGGGTTCCCTTTACAGGGGCTGACAGGGGGCAGGAGACATTTGATGATAGCATATATGACAAACGGACATCATTTCTGGTGGTGACCATTGTTGAATTTAATGCACTTGTTTTCTTCTGAAGGCATAACAACACATACTTGTTCCTTGAATTCACAGTCCCTCAGATACCATTTAAATATTTTTCTTCCGAAAAGGTACTTAAGTAAGCCGACGCCAATGTGTTTTTTACAACTGTGTATATTGAGTTGGAAGTTATTTAGGTGGGAATGTCTTTGATCCAAACATAGCGCTAATTGTCTCCTTCAGAGAAGAGCAGCGTATTTACATGTAGATTATGCTCATCTGCATATTTCGAAAAATGAAGTGCTCCAACTAAAGTATGCTTTTCCTGCTTCTATTGCCGATTACCATCACCATCATCTTTATCTTCACCTCGCATGCTTTCCTCATCGGGTTATTCAGGCCATAAATGTAAACTGATACCAGCCAGGGATGGTACTTTTGTGCATGAGTATTTATCTGCACACTCTGAGTGAACATTGTAATTTCTCTCGCAATTCGGGATTGACCATGCAAAACAAGCATTTTCCTGTTCACCAATTATGACGTGCCTTCTCATCAGCTATATCCTTAGGAACTTGATATAACGGGACCCTCCTTTTAGTGGATCATAGACATGAATTTGGATGTCGAGATGTGGAATCTGGCTCAGTTCTTTAGCTGAAAGTCTTACTTCCATTTTGGAAAACTGAGGCAGTAATAGCACTCAAGGTGGATTCATGATACCACTCAGCGGTTGATGTGCTGTGAGATATAATTCCGTTGTCTCCCCAGGTGTAGCACATACTTTTCTCCTCAGCAGCACACTGCTGTTTGGGTAAGCTAGAGGAAGAGACGGGTAATATACAATGGGTACAAGGAAAAAGAGGAAATTCAAGAGTGGACGACGAAGAACGAAATGCTCGGATTAAAAAGGGTATTACACAGGGATGTAGTCTTTCGTTGCTACTGTTCAATCCGCACATAGAAGGAGCAATGATGGAAACAAAAGGGAGGTTCAGGAGTGGAATTAAAATTCAAGGTGAAAGAGTATCAATGATACCATTCGCTGATGAAATTGCTATCCAGACCGAAAGTGAAGAAGAATTACATGATCTGCTGAATGGAATGGATAGTTTAATGAGTACAGAATATGGATTGGGAGTAAATCGAAGAAAGAGGAAAGTAATGAGAAGTAGCAGAAATGAGAACAGCGAGAAACTTAAAATCAGGATTGATGGTCACAAAGTAGATGAAGTTAAGGAATTCAGCTATGTAAGCAGCGAAGTAACCAATGATTAATCGAGCAAGGAGGACATCAAAAGCAGACTAGCACTGGCTAGAAGTGCATTCCTGGCCAAGAGAAGTCTGCTAGTATCAAACATTGGCCTCAATATGAGGAAGAAATTTCTAACAATATACGTTTGGAGCACAGCGCTGTATGGTAGTGAAACATGGACGGTGGGAAAACCAGAACAGAAGAAAATCGAAGCATTTGATATGTGATGCTGCAGACGAATAATGAAAGTTAGGTGGACTGATGAGGTAAGGAATGAGGAGGCTCTGTGCAGAATCGGAGAGGAAAGTAATATGTGGGAAACACTGACAAGGAGAAGGGATAGCATGATAGGACTTCTGTGAAGACATCGGGGATTGACTTCCATGGTACTAGAGGGAGCTGTAGAGGGCAAAAACTGTAGAGGAAGACAGAGAATGTAATTTGTCATGCAGAAAATAGAGGACGTAGGTAGCAAGTGCTACTCTGAGATGAAGAGGTGGGCTCAGGAGAGAAATTCAAATCGGAATGCATCAAACCTATCAGGATGATGACTCAAAAAAAAAAAAAAAAAAAAGGGCTGGTGGTGGAGGAGGAAAGGGAGTGGAGAGACAGGGAGCTATGTACTATCTAGGGAAAATCCGCGACATCATCTTGGGTATAGGGTTATTAATTAATCAATTAGTTAATTTTCAAATCAGCTGCTATTAATTTGATACCAAAGGCGTCCCAGGAGCCTCATCATCCAACGACTGTCGTTGTCTTTTTCAATGGCATTTGCGGCATTTGTGATGATCGTGGCTCCACTCGCCACTTTGTATAAATGTGTTTTGTTCTCAAATGAACAGAATACGTTCCAGATTAATATAAGGCTGTGTTCTTACATATCTGTGGGCCGGCTATTGAGGAAACAGCTCTAGTGCTCGTTTAATAGCTGCCACCTATCGAACACATTCATTTTTTGGCAGTTTTAAAAACGTAGCACCAGAACCTTCTGGTTCCAGTGATACAGTTCTCGCCAGAGGACGAACGTGCATCTGCGGTATTTGAATAATCCGCCAGGACAGTTAAAATAAAGACGTACTGTGGGGCATATGCGTGGGTCATAGATGAACTCTCACCATTTAGAACTTACGACAATTTTGAATTGCTCCTCATTTTTCAGTGTGGTCAACATTGATCTAAGGCATAAGTGCGCTTCTTGCATTTTCGAATTTCCTACCATTTTAATTCAGGACACGTTGTGTGTGATGCCTGACGACTGCAACATTATCGCAACTAACAAATTAGTGGTGGAAATTCGATCCAGTATCTTGGAATTTGAATTTAACATTATTTTTAACTTGGGACTAGTGGGTTCTAGGATTTTAAAGATGGAGCTCAGTGTCCATGTTCTGCAAGAGCACAGCTACAGCAGAGGCAGCGTGGGAAGCCTGTGCAGAAGAGGCTGACAGGAGCGGATATCAGACTGGAATATTCCGCTATTGTAAACTCAGGACATGGTTCTAAACGCAAGTGACCTAATTCCATCGTGGCATCAGAGGAGTTCGGGAGATGCCCAGAAGTTTAAGTGAGCTAGGTCCACCATCTTGCATCATGTAGTTCCACCATTTTGGGCTGCACACCATTCAGGCTCTCCTCATATCTGTCACCTTGGATTTCAAAAGAGGTCACAATGTATTCTGACATCTAAGGGCTGGAGAATAAGCTGTGGGAGAAGTGATCACCTTAGGTTTTATACTTTCACCATGGGAGCCCTGAACTTATCTCAAGTGACGTACTTCCACCATGAAATTAGAGAAAAACGTAGAACAACTGGCAATTTTTGGATTCTATATTTCACTTATGTGACCTAGCAACCATGCAAACTGGTCAATTACCTGTGTCTGCCATCTGGTCTTCGCCATGTGGCCATCTTGTACTCTCGTATCAAAGGGCTTGTGAAAAGTGACCATCTTGAATTCTAAATTTAGTAATAATGACCTGGCAATTGTTCAGTCTGTGCCAGTATTCCAAGCTCCACCATCTTCAACCATCACCTTGGATATTGACGTCAGGGGCCTCGAATAAATCCAATAGGACATGGACTATCTTGGATTTTTTGCTTAGCGTAACTGAATTTCCCACGATTTTACACTGGGAGTTTTGAATTACTTTTGAAGTTCCCACCACTGTATACATACAGTAATTACGTGCAACATTGGGACAAGTTCTTTTATTTTGGGGGGGGGGGGGTTTCTGGCAAGTACACATGAATCACTGGGCGATATCATCGGTGACGTTATCAGAAAACTGGCAACAACACGGAGTACAGTTTGACTTGCATAATTAAACTACTGTTTGAAGACGGACTCATATTTTATAAGATGGCTGATTTCCGTGGTTTCTCTAAATAACTTAAGGTGCTAGGTGGGTTCCCTTGAAAGAAAACAACTGAAATACTTCGCTATCTTTCTTATCACTCCCTGCTTGTACTCTGCCTCAGATGTTCTCGTCGTCGGCAGGGCAGTAAATACCTTTCGCCTTGAAACGTTCTCAGAATTTTAAAATTAAAGCTTTCCGTGATGCCCAACGTCTCTCTAGTAACGTCCCCCGATAGAGATCAATGAGCGTTTTGTGAGACTAACTCGCTTATAGAACAAAACCATAGACAAAAGTACTGCGTTTGTATGAGTTTTCTCTGTTTCCTCCATCAGCAGTACTTGGTATGCATCCAGGACTGACGCTCAGTACTCAGGAATCGAACGATTATTTAATAAAACACATGTTTCTTTGGTTAATTCGTAAATGGTTCCGGCCATTTAAGATTTCATTATGGGATACTCCTGAAGTTAGTTTTAAATCTGACGAATGACGTGCTGACCATATCTTCTGTTGAATGGGGTGCTGAGTTCTATTTGTTACGTAGACCTGACAACAATCACAAAGTTTGGCTCCTATTCCATAAAGTCTGATTTTATTCAGTAGCCAACAGTGGAGCGTACTGTCGAGTGTTGCGCAGACGTAAAACGAGGCATCATCATCTATTCAATTATGAATCTCAACAAACAGGCCGAGCTAAGTTTCATGTGGCTAGTGTTTACTGCATTCATGTTGCTTCCTGGGTAGGGCATTTTCATTCTCCAAAAAATCCACCGCATTGGATTCTCAGTCCAGCATAATTCACAGTAAAATGCCTCTGGGAATTAGGCCAAGTCATTTTGCAATGAGAAATACACGTAATAATTTAAAAAAGAACCTTTCGACTAACTTGGTCCACTTCAGAGGAACCAAAAACTGTCATTATCTTCTGTCTTTGTCCCATCAAAGCGAAAATATCAATCTGAACAAAGTAGATGGGTTAATATGCCGTTGCTGCAGACGAAGGGTGCGAGTCATTTCGCCCTCGTATGAATTTTTTACGTAGAAACATCGATTTACAAAGTTTCAAGGATGGACAGGGGAAAGAATAAGGAACAAAGAGTAATTAGATTTCGTCATGGAATGTTTCGAATCTGCGTATTAATCTTCAGCGTAGGCGTGTAACGCTGCGTGGGCGTTATCGAGAGGAAGGTAAATAGCTGAGGGATTGGCGTAGCGGGTGGGAGCGGGCGGTGGCGAGCTTCTGGCGTTTAATCGACAGCCACTTAGCGCAGGCCGGCGAAAACCTGACAGCGTTAATATCCCTAACCCCCGCCCTCGGGACTTTCCCGCGCAGGGCTGGTTCCCAACACCCCTAATAGGGCCACCCCTCCAATCTCCTCCTGCCAATGTTCCTTTTCACACTCCATCCGACAGAGTTTAGTGCAGGCCTGCCAACCGCTCCGCAAAGCTCCGCACGCTGTATCACTTAACGGGCTTACTTTGCAGCGGGGCTGCCAATTCCGTCACGCCGTGTGGCTATCGGGCTCGCAGCGTTGAATATATCGGTTCCATTAGGCCGTGCCATCGCTGAACAGTACCTTGGAGGATCGTAAGAATTAATTGTTACGGCGGGCGACCGCCTGTACATTTCACGTGAGACCACTAGAGCCGTGTCACGTTACGCATATAGCATTTTTCATGTTGTGTGGGGCCGCGTTTCAGCAGTTCAGTATCAATTATTACGCCATAGACATAAAAATTAATGTCCGGCTGCCCAATGAAACTCAATTTGCTATTGCATTCGTCAAACGGTGTGTAAAAACCGAGGGAATGGAAATATTTGCTTTGAATGTCTTTCCCAGTAGGAGCTCACAAACTATTTTCCTCATCATTGAACAAATGAAATGGTACATGAAAAAAACCGACTTTCATAATCATTTTTTTTATATTAGTCGCATACGCGCCCCGTAAGGTGTAACTGGAAGTGAGCGCTAATGCAGCTATTTATAACTTTTTTTAAACATTCTCAGAAATATAATGAGATCCTTCACAGTTTCAATTAATATAGTCAAAATTGCCTTTTTATGATGTAATTTTCGTCGCAAAATTAACTTACCATAACAATATTCACGTTTAAAGCAATCTTTAATAAGCTCATAGTAGGCTAAGAAAGAGAAGGCTTCCTTGTCGAAATTCTTTAGCAAATATTCAGATGTATAAAAAGTAAAAAATAGTGAACTCTGTTTATTTAGAGTTTTATGGACCATAGTCGTGTTAAATACATTAGCCTTAGTGTGTGAATACCACATAACATATTGCCTTCTTCATATATATTTATAGGACACAAAACGAGAGTGTGGGGAGAATTTTTGGGTAGCACTACTTCATCGGTGTCTCGTGATTTTAATGCTATATAGAAATCGGAGAAAATGACCGTTAGGATCATCTTTAATTTCCTTTTGTTTTACGCAAATAAAATTAAATTACTGGCATTTAGCATCAATCAAAAGGTTTTATAAACCTGCATAAAGTCATCGTGGTGATGGTACTCACGACTCCAGAGAGTACCGCACCACCATCGGTAAGCCGCTATCGAAACACACGTAGCGCAGCAGCTGTGTGGGTTGGCAGAACGACCTATACTGAGGTACGCCAGGAGCCGAAGCTGCCAATCCATTGGGATCACTTGCGTGGATAGCGACTGGTCGATGCCCCTTTAAATACCGGAGCACTGAGCTGCGGCGGACAGTTCTCTTCAGTGCGCCGAGTCGTGTACAGTCTTCAGTTACTGCCGAGTCTACCTGCTAGAGTGTTCGTCCGTCGTCTCCGCGACTTAAGGCATCGTAGGCCATCTCTGGACTCTATGTAGGCGTTACTCAGAGGCACAGTGACAGGAGTAAAATATTAGAGAAACGTGTAATAATTTCACACTTCTAACTGTGCTGGACATTTCACAAGAATAAGCATCATTTGATTATTTCTTCACATTTAATAAGTATCATTTTATTACTAATTGTTGGGAATCGTTGGACTGAAGATAAGGTACGCTGTCCTCCGGCATTCCCAGCAGAATTGTTGTGTCGGCAGTCAAGGGGAGGCGGATTCCTATAGGGTACAAGCCGCTGTCATAAAGTTTCAGCAGCCTATCTTCACTTTATGAATGTGCTGCGCCATTTGCTTTAGACAACGCTAGTGAGGTGCTACAATACATTGCCGCGGGAACTTTAGTGTTTACTATAGTACTGCGTATGAATATCTCCAAAAATTTACGTAATTTTATTTTTTCGAAATTATAGTTAAACTTCATTGCTACTTTTCGTATGTTTATGTTCAATCTACCACCCAAGTGCCTAGATACACGTTCCACCAACCACCACTTCATTTTCGGTGTACCGAAAGTACGTCTTACACTTCATTCTGTTCCATGACCCAATTATTAGTTTTCCTATCTCCCAGCAATGTCCATTAGATTTTACCAGCGCTTTCCAGTGAATTGTCAGTTGTTGCACTGTTCTCGCGGTAAAAATCCATGTTTCACCGTGCTGAGTCCAAAGTATAAGTAAATTTCCCTACTCGGAAACACATAAAGCTTTGTTGGAATGCCCAAGCAGTTTATAAAAAGGACTCCAGACCATTTCCATCGTTGTTTGTTTCTTTTGCAACCTATCTAGTGGCTTCACATTAATTTCAACCGATTGTGTAGTTGTAACTCGCAGTTACCTGAGAAGCACAAACATTCACTGTGCGTGAATCAGAATGACGCCGACGGCTGGCAGTGCGTAGCACAGTGCTAGGTACAATAAAAACATGCAATAGCAGTTTGACGCCTCAGATTATTAAATTCTGAATTTAATTAAGTCTATGTTTATTGTCACCCAGAACAATCTACTTTACACAGTAAACGAACAGGAAAGTGAGTAATGCACTACACGTGACTATCAAATTATAGAAGATACTGAACAAATATGACATGCAAACTGAGACTTATTTGTAGATTACTACATCTTCATCCTTCTTCTTCCTCTTCCTCCTCGTCATCATTTTCTCTTGAACTAGGACGCTACTTACATCTTCCGATTTTGTCTAGGAATTTCTTCCGTCATCTACGAAGATAAATATCCGTTTCCTTAGTCTTCCTCCTAACATCGTATCTACACGTGTTAATTTATTCGGTAAATGACTAACTTTCGTACTCAGCTCTGATGTTATCGTTCTTGATCCCACATAGTGCAGCCATTACTGCGCCACGTAACATCCATCACAGTGGGCCGTACACGCGTTTCGTCTTGATTTCATAATGTCACAGCTCTGAGTCGTGTATTAAAAAAAAAGGTATGGCCATTACATTACAATAATCTCCTTTCTCCTTCTTTGCACATTTTCTTATCTAGTAATGGTGACACCGTCATCTGATATTTATTTCCGTAATTTATTACGTAAGATACGTCTTAGTAGTAAGGGCGTAGGTATCGGACACTGGACTTTTTCACTTAAAAATATTTTCACATGTTTTCAAATTAAAACCATTTTCACTCAGCTTTCACTCAAAAATATTTCCATCTGTTTTTCACTGTAAAAATGTCCACATCATTTCCTCTTCAAAACTTCCTTCTTAATTTCATGTTGCAAAAATTTTCGTGTTAAATTCCCGGTAAAAATTACGTGTCTAGATGATAATTTCTCTTAATTCCTCTTTGTTTACACTCAGAAAATATTTCCACATAATATATTTCCACATAGTTTCCTCTTACAAACGCAGCCACTTTTTTGCAAGCACTTTTCATATTCTGCCCGCTTTTTCTGCAATTTTTGGCAGCCGCTTTTCTGACAGCCGTTTTGTGCGACCGACTTTTTGCCAACCGTTTTTTTTACGAATACCATTTTGCCAGCAGCTTTTTTGCAACGAGTTTGTTGCGATCGCTTTTTTTGTAACCGCTTTCTTCAGGGCCAAATTTTGAGGTTTCCAGCCGGACCCCAGTCGCCGGTCAGCAACGAGCGAGTTGTAATACGCAACCACCTTTTGGCAGCCACTTTTTCTGCAACGACTTGTTGGCTACCGCTTTTTTGCGAGCACTTTTGGCCAGCCAGGCGTTGGTCAGCAACTGGCGAGTTGTAATACGCTGCTATTTTCTTTGAGACTTCTAAATGGCAGCTAGGCGTTGCTCAGCGCAACTAGGGAGTTGTCCTATGTGAAAATTGTTTTGCATGATTGAAATGTTTTATGTATGTGTGTATGTAATAAAATGGCTACGAAAGGAAATGGCTTGAATAATTATACCATACAAGAACTGAAAGATGAAGCGAAAAAAAATGGGCTTAAAGTTTATTCAAAGCTGAGCAAACAGCAACTTACTGACCTTAATAATAATAATAAAAATGAATGGAAAACAACAAGGAAAACCTATTCAGCCACTGACTGAACAACAATTTATTCAGATGATTCATGAAATGCGTAAGTTTTTAAAATTTGAACAATCATACAAATTGTATTCATCAAACAAAATATACACAGCAATAATAGTTGATTATATCAAAAAATAAAATCCCTTCCTACGTGCCAAATGGAGAACAATATCAAGTTATCAAACGCAGTCTGAAGATTTCATGAGAGATTTTCCAAAGAATTAAACTGGATTGAAATACCTTAAAATCAAAAATTGTCTGAAGATTTCATGACACAGTTCCAAGACTAATTGATCTGGACTCCAATACCATATAATGAAGAACTGTCTTAAGATTTCATGAGAGAATTCCAACATAGATTAGACTGCGATCAAATAACATATATTAAAAAAAACTGTCTGAAGATTTCATGAGAGAATTCCAAGACAGATTAGACTGGGATGTAGTAGCATGGAAGTGGAAGCTGTCTGAAGATATAATGAGAAAATTCCAAGATAGATTAGACTGGGGTTTTATGTTGTTGCATCAAAAAATGTCTCAAGATTTGATGAGAGAAGTCCAAGCGAGATTATTCTGAGATGGAATATCGTGCTGTCAACCAACGTCTGAAGACTTTATAGCGGAATTTCAACATAAAGTAAACTGGGTTTTAATTGTAAGATTTCAAGAACTGTCTGAATCGTTCAAACAAAATATATTATGCCCATATGAAATACTGATCAAACAACCTGAAAATGACTGTCCTATACGCTTAAAAATGGAAATCATCAATTTGTTCTGACAAAATGCAAACACCTTTTTCATAAAGAATGTGTTGATGGATAGTTAAGAATGAAAAATAATTGTCCAATGTATAGAACAGTTATTAACATGAAGTGAACATTTCTTAATGGATCAAAATCCATTAAAAATATTCTTAAAAGTTCTCAGTTATTATCTCGAATTTAAGATCATAGTCAAATTTCTCTTCCCATACATAATGATGTAAACCAAAGAACCATCACGAATAGACGCGTTTTTTGAGCAGTGACAATACTCTTTCGCCTGCTCATATTGATGACATAAATTGGATTTGAATTAATGAAAGCGTATGCACTAATTTTAACGCCATTACTCGATTCAGTTATTCTCTTGAAAACTCTAAATGCCCTTTACGCCTTCAAACAAGTGCTAGGAGGATTATTGTTCCACAGTTTTTCGGGAAATATCTCTTTTCGGCCGTTCTTGAGACAAATGTTTTGCAGCTTAACATGATCATACAACGACAAGTCTGCATCTTGGTTTCCATTCCTGTTTGTCTGAAACACCACAAAGACAAAATACGTCATGTCAAACTCCCCCCACATGAATTTTCTATAATTTAAAAAATACTGCCCAACTTTTTTAATGGGTACAACACCAGACTTTCTTTTCTTTGCAACTTACCATTCTTAATCATCTTGGGGTTCAAGCTCTTTTTTGGGTGTTTGCTTTAACAATACGTATGTTTTTCGATAGGGTCCGCCTTTAGCAAAACGCAACTTAGTTTTTTAACCGAAACATGTTTCCCTGCAGTTGCAGCATCGTCAGTGAGTTTTTATTTTTCATCTATTAAAGATAACCACTGTTCTATACTGTTTGTATAAATGTAACTATTAGTTTTTAAATCGTAATTACAGATATTTGAAAAACATATATATTATGAAATTCATACCTTTTTACCACATGGTGTGGTTTTTCTGATGTGTTGTGTTTCTGCAGTGGCTGTTTTGCTCCACAGTTTGTCATCTGGAACCATGTATACCTTAAAGTAGATAAATTGTTTAAGCCCAAAATTACGATTTGAAAAATTGTTATTTCTATGCCTGAAATTATTTAATTCTGTGTGTGTTTGTGTTTATGTGTGTGTGTGTGTGTGTGTGTGTGTGTGTGTGTGCGTGTGTGTGTGTGTGTGTGTGTGTCTTTGTCTATTTACGTAATGTTTCACCTATATTTTTTTTCTTCATCTTCATCACTGTCAAACACTATGTATTGAGTTACCACAGTCAAAGTCACTGTCACTGTTTCACTGTTAACCAGCTGTAAAACCAAACATGGCGGGCAGTGGAACAGTTGAAGGTGTAAAAACAAGATGGCTGACTGTGGAACAGTGGAAGATGTTCCTTGTGGTTGTTCTGAATCTCTCAGAGGCATCTATGATTTTTTTTTCCTTTGTGTGTGTGTGTGTGGTTGTGTGTAAGGGGGGGGGGAGGGAGCTGGGGTTTGTGGAATAAGATCTTTATTGGTTGCTCTTGTCTAATAATTCTTTGAGGGCAGAGAATAGAGTACCACTACAGAGAGCTGAGTATTCATTTATCGCTTGTTTACCTTCCACTATGGCTTTTTGTATCTGACAATTTTCTTCAATTATTAGTTTTTGTGGGTGACTGTTGTTGCATTTGAGTATTTTCTAATCTATGTTGATGTTTGTTGGGCTATGTTTCTTGTCCATGAGGTGTTCAGCAAATGTGGAATGACAGCTATTACTTTCTAATGCTCTTCTGTTTTCTGTGTATCTGGTATTAAAGTTTCTGTTTGTCTGCCCTCATTTTTGGCTTAAACAATTTATCTACTTTAAGGTATAAGTGGTTGCTGATGACAAACTGTGGAGTAAAAGAGACACTGCAGAAACACAACACATCAGAAAAAGCACACCATATAGTAAAAATGTATGAATTTCATAATTTATGTGTTTTTCAAATATCTGTAATTACGATTTCCAAACTAATAGTTGCATTTATGCAAACGGCATAGAACAATGTTTATCTTTATCATATGAAAAATAAAAACCCACTGAAGATTCTGCAACTGCAATGAAACATGTTTCGGTTAAAAAACAAAATTGTGTTTTGCTAAAGGTGGACCCTATCGAAAAACATATGTATTCCCATTCTTAGTTAAATTTCCCTCGAATCTTGTGTCGTCGTCAAGGGATGACGTTAGGGGATGTAAATCTGTTGAAGAAACGCCTGAATGTTCCAACCTGTACATAATGTGCCCTCTTTTCTTGACAATTACTACACTCCATAGTTGACTTGGAAAATTGTCAATTACTTTTACATTCGATTTGTCTTCGTAGGCTGTGTAATCTGAGCCATCTTCATGAGGCGCGTTAAATGTCATGTACAAGTAAGCATTATTATCAAACCACCCATCACCAAGTTCGACCTCTATTTCTATATCTTTGTTTGTCAAGTTAAAATTATTTTTAGGGTTCTCGTTTACTGGAAAGGCTGCCACTGGTAACTTCTTACTTCGTTCATATTTTTATTACACAGGAAAATGTTTTTATTGCACCATTTCCGAAAGCACAGTCACACTGGCACCACCGAAATCTATCACAAAATCGTTTCCATTCGTTGTTGTGACCAACAGATTTTGAACTTTATCGTGAACCGGGAAAAATAGCGGATAGCTTCGTTTGTATACAATCGGACTGCCAAACTGCAAATGACCTGCTAGTTCAGCTTTGGTTTAAATTAAGCGATAATATTCGTTACCCTATGCAAATGGTCAGATCCTTTAGAAACATGCCATATGTAAATTGAAATGGACTTTGACTTTATCGGAAGGGATGAGTTTTGGTAGCTGTGCTGCAACAGCGTTTCCTGTAAGCTCCACAATGTGATTCTTCGAAAAGCAACGGTCAAATTGTTTCCTCAATCCAAATACAGCTTATGGCGTGTGCTCCGAATTTCGACTCTTGATCTTTAAATTATCAGCCAGCGTTGAACGCTTGCAGACTCTGTATAGATTTCTCTAAATTATCTAGACTGTCCTGCCCTGTGGGAATAGTCAACGTGTTAATGACACCATCTTTCTCAAAGTGCAGTCTGTTGTATTCACATGTAACATTTGGAGTTAAAAATGTCGAGTAAAAACCAACCAGCTCCACTTTTGTAAACGCACTTCGTATAGGCACATTCCGCCTTTTTTCTATAGTTGAGGACTTATCACTGAGTTCAAAAATTCTGTTCATTTGTTATAATAATACAATGACAAATGACTGGGATCCAAAAATCATGATTCGTGAAAAGAAATAGAAGAAGAAACATGGGAAAGTTCTACCTAATTTTATTCGTTGTGCAATAATAGGACCTATCGGTTGTGGAAAAGCAATGTTGATCATTGAAAATTAAGTTCTAGCACCAGGATGGTCGAACCGGAAGAGAATTAACCACTTGTATGTTTACTCAAAAAGACTGGATCAACCGAAATATCAAGAATTTATAGAATGATGTGAAAAAATGGAAGATAAGCACAAAGAAAAAATTACTACTTTTATCAGAAACACTGATGAAATTATTCCACTAGATGAATGTGAAGATAATTCAGTTGTCAAAAACAACTTTACCAGTGGGCGACATAAGGACATTGACTGCTTCTATTTAGCACAAACGTACTGAAAAATGTCCAAGCAGATGGTGAGAGATAACGTTAATTTTATGAATATTTTTAGACAAGATGACACAAATTTGAAGCACATCTATGACGAATTTGTGGGTGGAGATTTGAAGTGGAAACTTTAGAGAAATTTGCAGTAAATCTTGGAACGAGGAATTTGGCCTTACAACTGTCGATATGACTCGTAAAGCGAACTCTGGCATGTACAGAGATAAGATTAAAACGTTTATCAGATTTTAATGGATCAAGATCCATTAAAATTAAACTCTAACATTGCTTTTATTCACCCAACTATTGTGTGAGCTATCAAAGCCCAGCCACTTCACATAAACTGTATCACCTTTGTTTTTCTGCACTTTTTCTACGACATATACATTAGTAATTCCTGTTTATAGAAGCTTCCTTTAATTTCATCACCACTCATATCATTCAGCGTATATATAGGCGGATTTGTGTTGCTGACATCAACGACTTTAAATAATTCAGTAGGCCAATTTGCTGTGTAACCTTTCTCGAATAAGCCCTTTATTTTGCTGATTCCAACTTAATCACCTGGCACGTATTAGGGTGATTCTATTTCGAGTTCAAGAGTTTCTTTTCGTGACAAATCTACAGGTCTGATGCCTTTTGTTCTATGCACACTGTTGTTGTAATTGTGTATCTACTTGAGCAGCAGGTCGACCCACTTTAAATCACGTTGAAGTGCAAACTGTTTCCACATTTTTTCTTTGAGTATTCTGTTAAACCGCTCGACGAGGGAAATCGCTGGGAAAGTCGGGGAGTGATTTATATTTTCAAGCTTTATCAGTTCTCTGAAGTGTTCCTTGTAGAATTCTTACCGTTATCTGTCTGCAAATTTTTCGGCTTCCTTTCTGTCAATGTATGTTTGAGAGCGTTAGTCACATTTTCAACAGATGTGTTGTTAACAGGAATAGTCCAAGCAAATTTTGAGAACACCTCTATTACAGTAAACCAACACTGCATATTTTTATTGATTTTGGATATACTCTTTAGGTTACCAGAATCCATCTCAACCAATCCAGTTTGCCACAAATCGTATATACCAAATGCTATGACTACTTTACTTTGGAAATTTTTCTCACCGGTTTGTGCAGTTCGTTCACAATTTCTTCACGAATATTTACAGTCGTCGACTTCACCTTTTTTATAACAAACTCACTCTCACATTCTGCGTAATTGCGCACAGGTCTGGCTGGACCATTTTTTTTGTAACTATCTGAGGGTGAATTGTAGCTGTAAATCTTTATATATCATATATGCTTCTCGTCATTCATTCATTTCACCAAATAAAACTTGTTCGGCATCTACTGGTACATCAATCTTTTGACCTACGCCTTTTACACCAATTTTCAAATAATTTTTAACAATTTTAAGGAAACGGTCTCACTATCTATTTCATATGGTGCACGGTTTCCTATCAATGTAACTATGAAATCATTGAACATAAACTTCTTCTTCTCCTTGTGATTTTTTCCTTGGAAAATGATTTTTTTTCTGGGTAAAATTATAATCTAGAACAAATTGGGCTGAACTACTTTTTGTCTTCAATGAAAATTCGAAGACTTGCTTATAATACACCTTCCTCTCTAGCACATCAATCCTACGTAATGAATTATTTACCTCTTTATTATGATGAGCCATGATTCCACTTTGTTCGTCGAATTCAGCTTCCTTACATAATCAGCGAAAAACTTTTTTAAGTCATTTTTGCTGTAGAGTTCGCTGAGGTCAGCTTTGCTCACACAGTTACGAAATTTTGTGAGAATTCAGGCCTTGTAACAAGATTATTTAAATGCTTTTCTAGATGTTTTGGTAACTACATCATTGCCCTCTATTGACTCCTTTAAATTTACTAATCTCTTACCCTTGAAGTCAATATAACTTTCGTTATTTTGAAAACAATGTTTAATTTCTTTCGAGATTGTGTGGCCTCACCTTCGATTTTTGATGTTACCCAAGTCAGTTTTACTAGCTAATTCTCCTTCCTTTGTCTTATTTCCAAAATCATCAATTTATTGTATCTAGAATTTTATCAAAGGATCAACCGTCTGTAAACAGCTTCGAGACCATCAAACATAGTTGCCCACATATATACTGATGAAAATTTTGAACCCTCTCTGCGTTGTGAAACAAATTATCTTGGCCTAGGTAGTTCACTAGCGTTTGTGGAATATCGCCAGCAAATAAGTCAAACACAAATTCAAATTTTTCATAACCAGTCTTGAAATAGCATATCCAGTGAGTGCTTACGTGATCAGACGTATCCAAGTTCATTACTTGTGTTTCGACTTGTTTGTGTTCCAGTTGTAGTTCGTCAATCATAAAGACTGTTGTGTTGGCAGAAGAGCCAACACCGTCTTACTAGTGGGAGCCGAAATGCACGCGTTTTAGCTCGAGCAGGCTGGCGTGAGGAGGGAAGGACTATATTGACGTGAAGTCTGGAACATGACAAGGAATTAGAATTCAGAAAGCGAACGTAATTAGTTTGATACTTTACTTTAATTGATTAATGATGAACGTCACTCTTGACGGTACATGATTCATAATATTATCTGTTCAGAATAGTAACTGAATATGGCGCCTTGCTAGGTCGTAGCAAATGACGTAGCTGAAGGCTATGCTAAACTGTCGTCTCGGCAAATGAGAGCGTATGTAGACAGTGAACCATCGCTAGCAAAGTCGGCTGTCCAACGGGGCAAAGTGCTAGGGAGTCTCTCTACACTAGACCTGCCGTGTGGCGGCGCTCGGTCTGCAATCACTGATAGTGGCGACCCGCGGGTCCGACGTATACTAAGGGACCGCGGCCGATTTAAAGGCTACCGCCTAGCAAGTGTGGTTTCTGACAGTGACACCACAAAGACACCTCTAAAATTTGTAATTTTCAGTTCTTTTACTAACTTTTCTATGTCAAAGTTGGTTAGCGGATTGTTATATTTTTGCATCATTTCTTTGACTTCTTTTTCTTTTAAGGCATGATTTCATAGGCAAACTGGACCACCCTTTTCTTTTCTCCATTTCTAGTTTATGTCTTTTCTGTTCTGCCAACTCAGAATTTTCCTTCTGTTTTTTATGGACAGAGCTCGTAATTGCTGCAGCACCACCAGCCAGCGATCAAATTTGCACCTGGTGCAGCTATAATGTGGCAAGTCTTTACTCCTGAACCTTCTCTTTTTTGTTGTAAGATATTCAAGTAATTTTTTCACAACAGGAATAGATAAAGTTATGAGTAAAGTACCACCTTTTTTACGTCTATTGGTTTTCTGTTTCATCTGTGTTTCCGTAAGAAAATTATCAACAAAACCATGACTTTTCTATTCATCGTTGGAGAGCTTTATCTTAATGCCTTTTGCTTTTGGCTTGCCGCTAGATGGTATATTAAAATCAATACTAAATCCTTTCCTTTACTAAATGGAGAAAAAAATTCAAATTATAGTTTGTGCTTTATTCATTCCGGAATTTCCAGGCTTCGGGACGGCGAAACGTGCTGAAAATTATAAAGTCCAACCGCTATTGTATAAGCCCATACTTAATTTTCTCTTTCCGAACATTATCCCAGCAACAGCAGTAGAATCTAATCTTTCTCCTAGCGATGCATCTTTGCTGAAAATTCTCTCTTTTGCTTCCTCCTGCAATCCTATTTCAACTTGATGCCTATTTCCCAGATCGTTATGGTCTCTGTATGCGATGTCATGTCTCTTGCAAGCTTCATCTAAAGGATTAATTCCTACATCTCCACGCGCTAATCTTTTCTCTAATTTAGTGAAAGTCCCGCAAAATCTAAAGCCTGTCAGATGCATTTCGAGCATTGGCAGATTATTTAAAGCCCAGTTGAATAGACCTTTACCATGACTTTCTGACTTCCAGAACGTGTGAGGTAGATTATTCAGAAATCAAATGGCTCAGAACACTATGGGACTTAACATCTGAGGTCATCAGTCTCCTAAACTTAGAACTACTTCAACTTAACTAACCTAAGGACGTTACACACATCCATGCCAGAGGCAGTATTCGAACCTGCGACCGTAGCAGCAGCGCGGTTCCGAACTGAAGCGCCTAGAACCGCTCGGCCACAACGGACGGCTATTTATAAACCGAATTAAGTACGGAATTCCCTTGGGATTGTTCAATATAACGTCGTTAAATTTACTCGTGAGCTTTTTCGTTAAGCCAACTTTTCGTTATGATAACTATTGTTTCCTGCATTCTCTTCACCATGAATCACCATCAACCTGGCAATTAAATTTCTGACTACATTCATCCAAACATACTCTACAGCTGTATATCTTTTTACAAATCCCATTCTTCCTTTGCTGCCTGGCGTCTTTAATGTCGAATTAGTACGTGCGTTTCTTAATGACTGTCAATGACAATTAGACGTCGAGGCATTAATAAATTACGCCAAATCATACTACTTAATTTCGATTAAGAACTGTCGCCCGAGTGGCTAATAGCAGTTTGTCGATATGGTTAGAGAAAATTCTTGCTGTTCACCAAAGCTGCCTGGGTGCACGAATGTGGGACTTCTGTCTCTGGGGTCTTGCTTTTTTTATTTTAATTAGGCATTTCGCCGAGTCAGATACAGTTTACTGATGAAGGCGCTCTGTGGGACCAGTCTCAGTATACGAGTGTCAGGTATTATCCAATCTTTTTAGTGGTATTCTAGCATCAGTCGTACTGAATGGACAACTTACTCCCCCAATCACAATCCGACGGGGCTTAGCTGAGGGGTGCCCCGTATGCTTGTCGCTTTTGTCCTGTCCCTAGAAATTGTGCTTCACGGCATTGCTGATCAGTTATGTGATGCTATGGTATTACTACGTCATGTCAATGACATACCCTTCCTCAAGGATATATTGGATTCATCTTGGTCTCTCTCTGGGTCCCGGATTAATGAACGAAAATGTACCCTGTACTGTTTATAACGCCTCTCCATCTTGATGATTTATTTTGATTTGTATTTGACCTCGGCTAAAACTCGGTGACAGTCGGTAGAGCGTTGAGATCGTTATCAAGCTACGAAGACGACCTTACACAAAATAACAGTGCTGAACCGAATTGTCGACGTGCGTGAGATATTTACTTCACCAAGAATCGTAATTAATCGTTCGTAATCGATATTTAACTGATTAATGATGAAATATTAATGATAAAACCAATACAGTCACATCTACAACAAATTCCCTACAAGCTGGTCGTAATTTCAAATTTCTAAGAAATGGTAACAGTGGGCTTGTTATTTGAGTCAAAGATTCTACACAAGCGCCGAGCGCTACAGTCAAATAAGTCGCTGCGCGTAATTATTACTCGGGAGTTTTATGTCAATAATTTGATAGAATTTTAAATCACAAATGCACGACTTGGCACGAGAGGGCGTTTTATTGCACAATATCAGTCACTTCCTAACCGAGCCTTGAGAAGAAAACTTTCCCAGGTGTTGGGGGGGATTTAAATTATATGCTTCGGACCTATCACTGAAGTTCCATAAACCACTGGCTATTATGAATGAAAATTGTCCATCAGTGTTCGTTGCCTAAATCACTAAGTAATGCTTAGTTCAATTATCTAGTTAAAAGTTCACTTTAGTAGGTAAAAGTCCTCCGTTCGAATTCTAATGCCGTGATATTTGAAGTCAGAAGATCGTATTACTGCGTCATAATAGATCGCAAGTATTCAATCTCAAAAACAATATAAGCGCGCCTACATGTGCGAGCATTTAAATATATAACCTGCTTCGGCTAACTAAAAAATGGTTCAAATGGCTCGGAGCACTATGGGACTTAACATCTGAGGTCATCAGTCCCCTAGAACTTAGAACTACTTAAACCTAACTAACCTAAGGACACTACACACATCCATGCCCGAGGCAGGATTCGAACCTGCGACCGTAGCGGTAGCGCGGTTCCAGACTGAAGCGCCTAGAACCGCTCTGACACACAGGCCGGCTGCTTCGGCTAACTCTCCTAACGTTGTGCCAATGCATTGAATTATACTTAGTCATTACTCACGATTCCCAAAGAGTACTCACACGGAGTATTCTTTGGTATCGTTGGTTCTACTTTGCGAATGTTAATTTATGCTAATTTTGCGATTTATTACGCTTTAGATTTTAATTTTACTGAAATTTAATCTTTCTTTCGTAGATTGCTAAATTGTCAAGTCATAGATTCCTGATTTAATTACTTGTTATTGTCCTAATAATAGTGATAAATGGAACTTCGTTCGCTATTTCACTTTTCTGGGAATTTGGGACTTGGGGGGAAATTTTTGGGGTATTGGGAGCTAGTTTTTGATTTTTATTTCTTGTCCGAGGAAGTGGCATTACATGTTGCTGGGTTTTCATCAAGTTGCCATCCCAAGGGCAATGGTGGTTGACCGCCACAAATTGTTGGGGATTACCATTGACTGCTGCCATATGAAAATAGCTACACTCAACTGGTGGCAGGTGACGGATCGCATTCAACGGGCTATTTGTGAACACGAACGCCGTTCCATTAGCCATCTTCACATAGTTCGGATAGTTTTTAGTAAAGTGTATTACATTGCACAAGCGTTCCTGCTCTCCGCAACGATGGTGCACAAATTGATGCATTTACCCGGTCGTTTGCTATGGAAAAGTCATGTTTTTTCTACTCGTGTGTTTTTCGCCACTATGTGGTGAAAGTGCACTGGAAATGGCAAAGACTTCCACGTTACGGTGTTTTATTTGAAACTGTGATGCATCTTGTCTTTAACCATCATGACTTTTTCTGTTGTTGTGGTGTCTTCTCTTATTGTGTACTTCCTAGAGAAAAATTTCGTCTTCCCTTGAGTCTCCAAATTGTGAAAGTTATATATAGCAAGTTATACTTTCAACAAAAACAAAAATTAAAAATCAAAAACTAAATCATTAAAAATAAAATAAAAATGGGCCATTACCATGTGAGGAACCGGCAGAATGAGAGGCTGGGGGGGGGGGGGGGGGGGGATGGTGGGTGTGGCATTATTGACAGACCGTGGGATTCCATCTCTGCCCACCTTATCTCCACCTGGCCTGAAGGTGGCTGTGTCCGTTCTTTCCTGTAATGTAACGGAGCCCCAGTTTTATAATTGCGTGTTATTACGTTTTCCGAACAAAAGAAAGAAAAATAGCTCAGCCATCAATGCGTCATCATCATCATCACCATCTCCTTCCGAGGATTAGGTGCTGAAATCACCTGTTCCGGTCTATCATCCATCATCTCTTACGACGTCCTGCTAATTCTCTCTTTCCATTTGTACAATAATTCATTACCTCGCTTGCAATGTATTTTCTGTCGTTCTGTCAACATGATGCTTCCATTTCATTCTATTTTCTTCTACCTTGTCATTATCTGAAAAGGTTTCTTAAACTGATGCTATCGTTGATTTCTTAATTTTGTTCATTTTATCACAACCTCTTACATATCTCATGAACTTCATCTTTGCTGCTTGTATATGTGACTTTTTTTTTGTATCGTCCATGGTTCGGAACCATATACAAGAGCAAGTACAGTCATAACTTTATAGAATTTCATTTGTGTTTCTTTCCTGTTTTTCTTCCGGAAGTTTATCCAGTTGTTCCGTTGATAGCTAGATATTTATAAACTTCTTCTCGATGTCCACATGTCTGGAAAAAAAGCTGTTAGAATATGGGGCGGGAGTTTTTCCTCATTCCAGACTCTCCAGGTCGGTCCCACGTGCACCCAGCCCAGCCTGCTATCGAACTGAGTACCAGGAATGTTTGCCGGGGGTATCAAGAAGCTGAGGCACGACAACAAAATGAGTGAGAGGTAGTTGTTTACTGGACAGTTAGCATTGCAACAACCAATCGGAGCTCGAGTTTAGACACTATTTTTTTCACGCACGCGGATGACAGAAAAGTTTTCTGAGTATGGTACCGCGTTGACCCAGAAGAATGCCGCTGCAACCGTTAACGAGACATTGGGTTTTCTGCAGCAGCAGTAGTTTTATTCATTAGGACGCGGTACCACACCCTGAAAACCTTCATGTCGACTGACTCTACGCAGTTGTACGCACACAATTCGCACCCTGCTGCCTCTACTGCCAGATAGAGCTTGTTCCGGGTAACTTGGCAGCTGCGTAGAAATGCATTTTCTCTACTGGCGCTGGGTTAGTCCATCCCTCAGATCCGAAGGACTAGCCGCCTCAGCTGCGTCTCGCCAAGTGTGCTGTGATCTTAATCTGTTATGAACGAAACAATCTCTTCCTGCCTCAGTCACACTGCGTGTATGGAGATGGGAACATGACGGTTGTATTATAAATTATATCAAACTATTTAAAGAAATCACTCGTAAAAAAATTGATTCTACCTCGTCTGATACCTTCCTCGTAAAAAAAAAAAAAAAAAAAAAAAAAATAATAATAATTAATTCTCTCGGATCTCATACGCTCATTCATTAGCTTCTTAGTGAACAGTCGTAGCGGTCGCGCGGTTCAAGACTTAAGGGCCTAGAACCGCTCTGCCACAACGGCCGGCCTTACCGAAAAACTCAGAACATTATCTACATATCTTACGAAGGAATATACGGCTGAACATGCACACAAGGGGATACCATAGCAACCCCCGAATTGTTTTAATGATTGGAGTTTCGCATCAGGAATATAACTAAACTTGGAAATTTCACGAAATGACCGACAGATCACTAAGAAGCTAATGAATGAGGGTATGAGATCCGAGAGAATTAAGTATTTTTTTTTTACGAGGAAGGTATCAGACGAGGTAGAATCAATTTTTTTACGAGTGATTTCTTTAAATCGTTTGATATAATTTATAATACAACCGTCATGTTCCCATCTCCAAACACGCAGTGTGACTGAGACAGGAAGAGATTGTTTTGTTCATAACAGATTAAGATCACAGCACACTTGGCGAGACGCAGCTGAGGCGGCTAGTCCTTCGGATCTGAGGGATGGACAAACCCAGCGCCAGTAGAGAAAATGCATTTCTACGCAGCTGCCAAGTTACCCGGAACAAGCTCTATCTGGCAGTAGAGGCAGCAGGGTGCGAATTGTGTGCGTACAACTGCGTAGAGTCAGTCGACATGAAGGTTTTCAGGGTGTGGTACCGCGTCCTAATGAATAAAACTACTGCTGCTGGAGAAAACCCAATGTCTCGTCCACAGTTTTCTGTCATCCGCGTACGTGAAAAAAGTAGTGTCTAAACTCGAGCTCCGATTGGTTGTTGCAATGCTAACTGTCCAGTAAACAACTACCTCTCACTCATTTTGTTGTCGTGCCTCAGCTTCTTGATACCCCCGGCAAACATTCCTGGTACTCAGTTCGATAGCAGGCTGGGCTGGGTGCACGTGGGACCGACCTGGAGAGTCTGGAATGAGGAAAAACTGCCGCCCCATATTCTAACAGCTTTTTTTCCAGACATGTGGACATCGAGAAGAAGTTTATAAATATCTAGCTATCAACGGAACAACTGGATAAACTTCCGGAAGAAAAACAGGAAAGAAACACAAATGAAATTCTATAAAGTTATGACTGTACCTGCTCTTGTATATGGTTCCGAACCATGGACGATACAAAAGAAAAGTCACATATACAAGCAGCAAAGATGAAGTTCATGAGATATGTAAGAGGTTGTGATAAAATGAACAAAATTAAGAAATCAACGATAGCATCAGTTTAAGAAACCTTTTCAGATAATGACAAGGTAGAAGAAAATAGAATGAAATGGAAGCATCATGTTGACAGAACGACAGAAAATACATTGCAAGCGAGGTAATGAATTATTGTACAAGTGGAAAGAGAGAATTAGCAGGACGTCGTAAGAGATGATGGATGATAGACCGGAACAGGTGATTTCAGCACCTAATCCTCGGAAGGAGATGGTGATGATGATGATGACGCATTGATGGCTGAGCTATTTTTCTTTCTTTTGTTCGGAAAACGTAATAACACGCAATTATAAAACTGGGGCTCCGTTACATTACAGGAAAGAACGGACACAGCCACCTTCAGGCCAGGTGGAGATAAGGTGGGCAGAGATGGAATCCCACGGTCTGTCAATAATGCCACACCCACCATCCCCCCCCCCCCCCCAGCCTCTCATTCTGCCGGTTCCTCACATGGTAATGGCCCATTTTTATTTTATTTTTAATGATTTAGTTTTTGATTTTTAATTTTTGTTTTTGTTGAAAGTATAACTTGCTATATATAACTTTCACAATTTGGAGACTCAAGGGAAGACGAAATTTTTCTCTAGGAAGTACACAATAAGAGAAGACACCACAACAACAGAAAAAGTCATGATGGTTAAAGACAAGATGCATCACAGTTACAAATAAAACACCGTAACGTGGAAGTCTTCGCCATTTCCAGTGCACTTTCACCACATCGCGGCGAAAAACACACGATTAGAAAAAACATGACTTTTCCATAGCAAACGACCGGGTAAATGCATCAATTTGCGCACCATCGTTGCGGAGAGCGGGAACGCTTGTGCAATGTAACACACTTTACTAAAAATATAGGATCTAAGATCCGAACTATGTGAAGATGGCTAATGGAACGGGGTTCGTGTTCACAAATAGCCCGTTGAATTCGATCCGTCACCCGCCACCAGTTGAGTGTAGCTATTTCCATATGGCAGCAATCAATGGTAATCCCCAACAATTTGTGGCGGTCAACCACCATTGCCCTTGGGATGACAACTTGATAAAAACCCAGCAACATGTAATGCCACTTCCTCGGACGAGAAATAAAAATCAAAAATTAGCTCCCAATACCCCAAAAATTTCCCCCCAAGTCCCAAATTCCCAGAAAAGTGAAATAGTGAACGAAATTCCATTTATCACTATTATTAGGACAATAACAAGTAATTAAATCAGGAATCTATGAGTTGACAATTTAGCAATCTACGAAAGAAAGATTAAATTTCAGTAAAATTAAAATCAAAAGCGTAACAAAACGCAAAATTAGCATAAATTATCATTCGCAAAGTAGAACCAACGATACCAAGGAATACTCCGTGTGAGTACTCTTTGGGAATCGTGAGTAATGACTAAGTATAATTCAATGCATTGTCACAACGTTAGGAGAGTTAGCCGAAGCAGCCGGCCTGTATGGCAGACCGGTTCTAGGCGCTTCAGTCTGGAACCGCGCTACCGCTACGGTCGCAGGTTCGAATCCTGCCTCGGGCATGGATGTGTGTGGTGTCCTTATGTTAGTTAGGTTTAAGTAGTTCTGAGTTCTAGGGGACTGATGACCTCAGATGTTAAGTCCCATAGTTCTCAGTGCCATTTGAACCATTTTTTCGTTAAGCATGAGGCCAGGACAGGCGGATGAATAGGTAAAACAAACCCCTTATTTAATATCCTGCTTGACACAGTCACGTCGTTTGAATATCTGGGCATAACGTTGCAAAACGGTATGAAACGGAACGAGCATGTGAGGATTGTGGTAGGAAAGGGGAATGGTCGACTTCGCTTTATTGGGAAAATTTTCGGATAGTATGGTTCATCAGTAAAGGAGACCGCGTATATATAGAACGCTGGTGCGACTCATTCTTGAGTACTGCTCGAGTGTTTGCAATCCGTACCAGGTAGGATTAAAGGAAGACATGAAGCAATTCAGAGGCGTCCTGCTAGATTTGTTACTGGCAGGTTCGAAAAACACGCAAGTCTTACGTACATTCTTTGGGAATTCAAACAGGAATCCCTGGATGTAAGACGACATTCTTTTCGAGGAGCCCTGCTGAAAAAATTGAGAGAACCGGCGTTTGGAGCTGACAGCAAAGCAATTCTACTGCCTCCAACAAACATTACAAGTAAGGACCGTGAATATAAGAAACGAGAAATTGGGCTCACGCTTAGGCATACAGACAGTCTTCTTTCAATGTTTCTATTTGCGAGTGGAACAGGAAAGGTAATGACTAATAGTGTTACGGGGTGCCCGTCACCAAGCGCCGCGCGTTGGACTGCGGGGTATCTGTGTATATGTAGGCAGAGATGTAGAGGTGTGTTTCTGTCTTCATCTCGAGAAAATCCATTAGAATATATGTAATGCACTCACTTTAGAATGAAGGTCTGCACCACACTACTGCCCATTAAAATTGCTACATCACGAAGATGACGTGCTACAGAGTTGAAATTTAACCGACAGGAAGAAGATGCTGTGATATGCAAATGGTTAGCTTTTCAGAGCATTCACACAAGGTTCGCGCCGGTGGCGACACCTACAACGTGCTGACATGAGGAAAGTTTCCAACCGATTTTTCATACACAAACAGCAGTTGACCGGCGTTGCCTGGTGAAACGTTGTTGTGATGCCTCGTGTAACGAGGAGAAATGCGTACCATCACATTTCCGACTTTGATAAAGGTCGGATTGTAGCCTATCGCAATTGCGGTTTATCGTATCGCGACATTGCTGCTCGCGTTGATCGAGATCCAATGACTGTTAGTAGAATATGGAATCGGTGGGTTCAGGAGGGTAATACGGAACGCCGTGCTGGATCCCAACGGCCTCGTATCACTAGCAGTCGAGATGACGGGCATCTTATCCCCATGGCTGCAACGGTTCGTGAAGCCACGTCTCTATCCCTCATTCAGCAGATGGGGACGTTTGCAAGACAACAACCATCTGCACGAACAGTTCGACGACGTTTGCAGCAGCATAGACTACCAGCTCGGAGACCATGGCTGCGGTTACCCTTGACGCTGCATCACAGACAGGGGCGCCCTCGATGGTGAACTCAACGACGAACCTGGGTGCACGAATGGCAAAACGTCGTTTTTTTCGGATGAATCCAAGTTCTCTTTACAGAATCATGATGGTGGCATCCGTGTTTGGCGATATCGCGGTGAACGCACATTGGAAGCGTGTATTCGTCATCGCCATACGGGCGTATCACCCTGCGTGATGGTATGGGGTGTCACTGGTTACACGTCTCAGTCACCTCTTGTTCGCATTGACGGCACTTTGAACAGTGGACGTTACATTTCAGATGTTTTACGACCGGTAGCTATACCCTTCATTCGATCCCTGCGAAATACTACATTTCAGCAGGATAATGCACGACCGCATGTTGCAGGTCCTTTACGGGCCTTTCTGGATAGAGAAAAAGTTCGACTGCTGCCCTGGCCAGCACATTCTCCAGATCTGTCACCAATTGAAAACGTCTGGTCAATGGTGGCCGTGCAACTGGCTCGTCACAATACGCCAGTCACTACTCTTGATGAACTGTGGTATCGTGTTGAAGCTGCATCGGCAGCTGTACCTGTACACGCCATCCAAGCTCTGCTTGACTCAATGCCCAGGCGTATCAAGGCCGCGTTATTACGGCAGGAGGTGGTTGTTCTGGGTACTGATTTCTCAGGATCTATGCAGCAAAACTGTGTGAAAATGTAATTACATGTTAATTCTAGTATAATATGTTTGTCCAATGAATACCCGTTTATCATCTGCATTTGTTCGTGGTGTAGCAGTTTTAATGGCCATTAGTATACTAATAACATCGCTCATATCGGATAAAAATATTTAACATATCGAAATCTGTTCTTTCAGATACTAGCACAACAAGCCGATAGTATGTTGCCATTAACGTGGGAACTTCTTTATCTACAGCAACACACGAGTATCTGTAGATTTTTCAAATAGAGTAATGTACTGGGTTAGGGCACATACTCGCAGTCTTTTTAGTTTCGCTTGTTGATATTCCGTTTGCTGTGGGTTTATTTAACGGTGTCATTGTTTATTTCTAGTTAAACGTCGCTGTATCAGTTTATCTATTGTCATCTTGTAATTTGGAGACAGTGCGTGGAACTGTGGACGCCAGGGAACGGAGTACCACGTGGGAACCCGTAACATTCTCGACATATTCCTTTGTGTGAGTTCAGTAGAGGGGTTGTTGTTGTTGTTGTGGTCTTCAGTCCTGAGACTGGTTTGAAGCAGCTCTCCATGCTACACTATCCTGTGCAAGCTTCTTCATCTCCCAGTACCTACTGCAACCTACATCCTTCTGAATCTGCTTAGTGTATTGATCTCTTGGTCTCCCTCTACGATTTTTACCCTCCACGCTGCCCTCCAATGCTAAATTTGTGATCCCTTGATGCCTCAAAACATGTCCTACCAACCGATCCCTTCTTCTAATCAAGTTGTGCCACAAACTTCTCTTCTCCGCAATCCTATTCAATACCTCCTCATTAGTTATGTGATCTACCCACCTTATCTTCAGCATTCTTCTGTAGCACCACATTTCGAAAGCTTCTATTCTCTTCTTTTCCAAACTGGTTATCGTCCATGTTTCACTTCCATACATGGCTACACTCCATACAAATACTTTCAGAAACGACCTCCTGACACTTAAATCTATACTCGATGTTAACAAATTTCTCTTCTTCAGAAACGATTTCCTTGCCATTGCCAGTCTACATTTTATATCCTCTCTACTTCGACCATCATCAGTTATTTTACTCCCTAAATAGCAAAACTCCTTTACTACTTTAAGTGTCTCATTTCCTAATCTAATCCCATCAGCATCACCCGATTTAATTTGACTACATTCCATTATCCTCGTTTTGCTTTTGTTGATGTTCATCTTATATCCTCCTTTCAAGACACTGTCCATTCCGTTCAACTGCTCTTCCAAGCGAGAGGGGTAAGAGCACCGGAGACAAATAGAAAAATTTCCGCGCTGTGCGGGGATAATGCCACTTGACTGAGCATGGCAAGAAAATGTTTTTCTCGTTGTAAGGAGGTTCCTTTTGACATTATTGACGCTCCACGTTCTCGAAGACATATGGGTTTTGATGAAGATCGTTAAAACGCATTAACAGACAATGATCCACTTCATTGCACTCAATAACTGGCAAATGTGATGACCTGTGATCACTGCACCATAGTGCGAAATCTGCATACAATGGGGAAGATTCAAAAATCGTGCGTATGGGTACCGCATGCTTTTTATTTTTTATTAAAAAAAAAGTGGCTGGCTATATTTGCACCTCTGCTTGTTACTTGTTATCAATCGGCTCGCGAAAAACACAGACCGTTCCTATCCTGTATCGTAACTGGTGACGAGAAATAGTGTCCTTATGCTAACATAAGGAAAAAAAGGAATGTTTGAGCCCAAACAAAGCGGCAACTCCCCTCACGATAACGTGCGCGCATCCGTAAAAGAAAATGTTCAGCATCTGGTGGAAGAGCGACGGTGTGGTGTACTACGAATTGCTTCACCGAGTTGTAAGCAGCACTGCTGACATTTTTTTCAACAAGTGAGACGCCTGGCAGTCGCAGTCCGAGGACAACGACCAGGAAGACTGCGTGAACGATGCGCCTGCCCGCATTCTGACAGGCCGACGTAGAAGCAGTGTACAGGGGTCCGGGTGGGAAGTGATTCATTACCCACCTTATTCACTCGACATTACGCGCTCAGTTTTTCAGCTTTCCCGTTCTCTATCGAACAACCTTCAAAGAACAACCTTCCCGGATGAAAATGCGTTCCGAACATGGCCTGACGAGTTCTTCGCCTCGAAACCACGTGATTTCTACAGTCGCGGAATCGAAAAGTTACCCAGCGTTGACAGACAGTTGTAAATCGTGAACGAGAATGTATCGCTGATGACTAAAGTCTCTCTTATGTGTATCTGTTGTGTTTATTAAACTTATGGAGGAAATGTCACGAACTTACGTACCCAGGTAATAATTATTTTAAGGGCCATTCGTAAATGAGAATTAGTGTGGGTTTGTAATAACGTAAGCGAAGGACTAACATGAAATATGGGCTGCTCGTAAGCTACTGAACTGACTGGTCCGGAACTGTTTGCTTAAAATAGACTGCTTCAGGATTCTGTCGAAATCTTAATTAGCATGTCAGACATGTGAAATTGTGCAAACCCCGCTGTATTTTTACAAAAAGAAGCTTATGTCTACATGACAACAATGGAAGGGAAAGATGGCTAACAACTCTGGCGAAAATAAATCGCTCCTTCTTAGCATATTCATCGTAATCCTGTGACCAACTGTGTTTTTAATAATAATAAACAGTTGATTAATTGACTTGTTGGCCATCGTGGCATTAACTGTTGCGATCGTATGCAGGCTCGTTAGATGGTGTATGAGATAGGCGTTTCTACGAAGGTGTAATCTGCAGAACTACACTATCAACAACGCGCTGTCCCGTCGTCCAAAGAGCTCCACCACAAACATTGTAGTCCCCACTACCGCAGAGCCTGCGCAGCCAAGGGTCAATATTGTACTCACTCTACAGGTCAGTCACAGACAACATTTGTGGCCTATAACATACTTGTTGTGGTTTGTTCTTGTATGATTTGTTTCTCAGTGAGGTAATTTTCGGTTATGGAATGCGTGAGGGTGACTGTGAAGTAATTTGGGAAAGTGGTAAGACTATTAAGGGCCTTGAAAGCGAACTTAATACCGCATACTAACGGATAACATACTGACGCACTCAGTACAGAACTGCACGGCTCCTGCTACTGGAGACATTTTGCACTAGCTCGCAACGGCAAACCCACAGAATTCGAGCATATCAACTCTCATTCACTTTGTGAATATGATCGAGATATAGTGCCGAGGCGAGAAAGACTGCATATACAGTAGGCAAGTGGTGCTGTCACAGGATGTTCGCCACTGATTTATATTTTACATTTTCAAACTTTGAACTCAAAATCAATCAAATAATTAGTGACTGAGCCAATAAAACTTCTTCTTTTTACGAATTTCAAGAGAAAATCAGCGAAGTTTAACGAAAGTTTAAGATGTACTTCTCGCTTCGTTGTTTAATCATAATGGTATTTGGACTTCCAAATAGCGCAGTAGGAAATAGGGCCTCTGTTCTACTTAATAATTAGTTCAAAATAATAATGGTTTGTGATCAAACGGCAATTAGATAAAACTGTGTCCTAAACTAACCCACATCCAGATATTGTCATTTGAGTTGCTAAGCCATCCAAGCCGTTAGTTTTACGCAGACGGTGTGGTGTCTTTGACGATGTGGTTCACGAGAGCGACAACGTGCTACTACTCTCTCAATACCTCGGGCACCCTAGATCACCACAGCTGCCTTGTAGCTATGAGTGAAATTCTTTTTCACTGACAGCTACAGAGTGTGAGAGCGGTAATCAAACACCTCATTTGCAAGCCTCGTCGGTCTAGGGCGCTGCAGTCGTGGACTGTGGGGCTGGTCCCGGCGGAGGTTCGAGTCCTACCTCGGGCATGGGTGTGTGTTTGTCCTTAGTATAATTTAGGTTAAGTAGTGTGTAAGCTTAGGGCCTGATGACCTTAGCAGTTAAGTCCCATAAGACTTCACACACATTTTTGAACACTCCTCGTCTTTACTCATGAGTGGTAACTTTCCGTGCACTACAGTCAACAGAGACACAGAAATGAGTCCTACAGGGTTACAATTATTGAACTATATGTAAAAATCGTAAATTAGTTGCAAACTATGGCGTGCACACACTCTATTCAAGATGTAAACATCACTTCAGATATTCAAGTTTAGTTTATAACATGCTCGATATGCCTGCCATTCTTAGCGAGATGTGGTGCAGACGAATAGAGAAATTCTGCATGACCCGCTGAATTGTCAGAATATCGATGCTGTCGATGACCTCCCGAACGGCTGCTTTCAGCTCAGCAATCATTTTGGTGTTATTGCTGTACATATAACCACACAAAAAGGAGTCACATGTCCTCAAATCCGGAGAATATGGCGGTCAATCGAGACCCATACCAGTGTCCTCTGGATACCTCACAGCCGGAATGGGACCCCAGAGTGCTCCTTCAGGACATCACTCTCCTGCCTGGAGAGGATCGAGCTCCGTCTAGCATTAACCACATCTTATCGGAATCAGGGCCACTTTCGATGATGAGGATGAAATCATCTTCCAAAATTTTGACGTGCCATTCGGCAGTCACCGTGCCATCAAGGAACATCACACCGATTACTCCGCGACTTGGCATTGCACAGCACACTATCACCAATTGAGAGTGAAGAGACTTCTCCACCGCGAAATGCGGATTCTCAGTCCTCCAAATACGCCCATTTTGCTTATTGACCAACTCGTCCAAATAATAGTGGACTTCCCCGCTAAACCAAACAATTCATACACGTACTAATTCCCATCATACCCCAGCGGCCAACCTTGCAGTTTAAACGTGCTAACGCAAACCGTTGAGAAATTATGACAATTTTATTTTATATACTTCAATAACCGTCATTCTGTATTCAGAGCAGACTGCATACAGACGCGGATGCTTTACCAAATCAACTGGTTTGAAGTCATCCTGGTCCTAACAGTTATAGTGTATCAGGTCACTAGCATGTCCACAGCGATTGTATTTACTGGCAAATGTACACCCTT
This sequence comes from Schistocerca piceifrons, assembly GCF_021461385.2. NCBI lineage: Eukaryota > Metazoa > Arthropoda > Insecta > Orthoptera > Acrididae > Schistocerca > Schistocerca piceifrons. Next base: position 554,823,119 of record NC_060143.1, read on the forward strand.
CTATGGAGCGTAAATAAAGTTTCTACACTCAACAACTGGTGCGTGCTTTTATCGATATTAACCCTAAAAAATGCAATCAGTTCTATTATGTTTTCACAGGCTAATGATCACATAATATGGATCACGTGTCATGTGGTATTAGAAACTCGACAATGAAAGATGAAGATCAGTCTGAAGATTATAAATCACACATGATTTTTAATGAAAATTATTTGAACTGAACAGAATATTCTTCACTGAACACGCTTTGTTAACAGTTGAAACACGATGATATACTTCTTGAAGGAATTTGCAGCATTTGTTGGCAACCATTTCGTTCATGTTCCTTTTACTTGTTGAATTTCAATGCGAAAATATCTCGTTTCGTCTGTGGATATGTGCCATAAATATGCAGTAAGCACAACTGTTAACTCGGAGCTGTAACAGCCATTTGAGTTAGGTATGTTTAGTCAGCAACGCAGTGTTGCCCTAACGAATTATGAAGTATGTATGTGCAAAAAAATAAAGAAATAAAATGAAAAATAAAAAGGTCTAAATTTGAAACTAGGAACGAAGAGGTTATAACCCACCGACTTGGCCTCAATGAAATTGTTACTGTCCTAATTGTTAATATTGTAGTTAGTGCTTATGAGATGCACCCTTTGTTGTTGTTGTTGTGAATGTGCTTCACTGGAGTGACATTACTGCTGATGTTTATGTAGCTGCAGTTACTGACATTGTTGCTTGTGTTTATACGATATGGGTGTTGTTGTCGTTGGTCACTTCACTGCAGTGATGTTGTTGCTACTGTAGGCGTAGTTGCTGTTATTGGTATTGTAGTTCGTGCTTGTATATTTCATGAGTTCTTTTGGTAGATCTACTTCAATGGAGTGACGTTGCTTCCATTGTAAATGCAGCTGCTGTCGTTAATATTGTAGCTCGTGCTGTAGTAAATCTGCTGTTTTTCTTGCACATTCACTGCAGTGCAGTTATATTATTGCTATTCTACATGTAGCTGCTGTTACTGATGTTGTATGTTACTCTTGTTGTGATACAGCTGCAATTTTTGTTGCTGATGACGTTGCTATTGCTGTTTCACGACTGCCGTAGACTGAAATTTAATGTTTTGCAAAATAATTTGATATCTGTCTGTGCAACGCGGCGTCAAGAGAAATTGCATAGAATAAGTCGCGTATCACGTAGAAGTACCATAAGGCACTATGTCACTTGGATTTCAATTAAAACAACCTTACATCTGGATATACGTGCTGACTTTATGGAAGGCAGAATGATTAGATCTTATCGTGCAATTGAAGGTGAGATCATCATGGACGAAACACAAGCTCGGATCTGGCAATAAGTATTGACAAGGGAATCGGCCCTGTAATTTTAAAACGAATGATGCCAGCGTTTGCCATAAGTAGCCGATGAAATACGCGGAAGTATCACCCACCCCCCACATGTGCAGAGCTCAGGCCGACCGTAGTGAATCGTCCGTTGTCTTGGAGATGTTGGAATGCAGTGCCAGAAGGAGCCGTCGATATCCTATCAGTGTGGGATGAACGTGATGTCACATGCAATAGCAGTAGCAAGGTGCTGTGACTGCCTGCCCCTGCGGTACAACGTGATGCATGATTAACCCATGGATATCGTAGGCCACAATAACCATAACTTTGGTGCTAGCTGCTTCACGGCGTATTTTCTGTGGGCCAGGAAGACCAGGGCGTTTCCAATACTTCAGCTGACCATTAATGACACCTCTACCGTCCCACAACACTTTTACCTAGCCTGCCGACGTAGGGTATGACAATACTGCATTATCACACGCCTCTCACAACCCCTGAAAACGATGTTGTCCAGTCAGACCACGGGCGACTTCAGTTTCAATACACGCACGTTCTTCATTTTCCTAAAAATATTGTTAGCATGCATTAACTGCCCACCCGAACTTACAGACGGTGCACTCAGCAACCGACTCAGACAAAGCCGTCGCCGCTGACCACACTACGTCAACTGACCCTCTGCTACCAGCTACATACAGCGCACACGTCATTGGACGCTCATCCTTCACGTGACTGCAGTGTTGCCACTACTTTCTATCCAAACCTTCCGAAACTTTTCCTCACTGACAACTCCCACAAAGTAATAAAAGAGAAAGTATCATAGCTTACATCATCCTGGCTGATAATGCAGTGCAAGTCCAGAATCAGGCAAAATGCTTTAATTTTTTATTCCTTTATCACTAACTCTATTCACCACGTATTTTCCAGGCAGTATTTACACATGACAGTAAGTGAACCTGTAAAATTATGAGGTCCATTCGGCAAGTAAGGTCCGACCGGTCGCGAAATGGAAACCACAGCTAAAATCCAATGGAACTTTGCACAGATACACTATGTGATCAAAATTATTCGGACACCCCCAAAAACATACGTTTTTCATATCAGGTGCATTGTGCTGCCACCTACTGCCAGGTAATCCATATCAGTGACCTCAGTAGTCATTAGACATCGTGAGAGAGCAGGATGGGGTGCTCCGTGGAACTCTCGGATTTCGAACGTGGTCAGGTGATTGGGCGTCACTTGTGCCATACGTCTGAAAGCGAGATTTTTGCACTCTTAAACATCCCTAGGTCCAAGTTTCCGATGTGATTGTGAAATGGAATCGTGAAGTGATAGGTATAGCACAGAAGCGTACAGGCCGACCTCGTCTCTTGACTGACATAGACTGCCGACAATTGAAGAGGGTCGTAATGTGTAATAGGCAGACATCTATCCAGACCATCATACAGGAATTCCAAACTGCATCAGGATCTACTGCATGTACTATGAAAATTAGGCAGAAGGTGAGAAACTTGGATTTCATGGTCGAGCGGCTGCTCATAAGCCACACATCCCGCCAGTAAATGCCACACGATGCCTCGCTTGGTGTAAGGAGCGTAAACATAGGACGATTGAACAATGGAAAAACGTTGTGTGGAGTGACGAATCACGGTACACAATGAGGCGATCCGATGGCAGGGTGTGGGTATGGCGAATGCCCGGCGAACGTCATCTGCCAGCGTGTGTAGTGGCAACAGTAAAATTCGGAGACTTTGGTATCATGGTGTCGTCGTGTTTTTCATGGAGGGGGCCTGCACCCCTTGTTGTTTTGAGGAAACTATCACAGCACAGGCGTACTCTGATGTCCTAAGCACCTTCTTGCTTCCCACTGTTGAAGAGCAATTCGGGGATGGCGATTCCAATTTTCAACACGATCGAGCACCTGTTCATAATGCACGGCCTGTGGCGGAGTGGTTACACGAGAATAACATCCCTGGCATTCACAGAGTCCTGACCCGAATCCTATAGAACACCTTTAGGATGTTTTGTAACGCCGACTTCTTGCCATGCCTCACTGACCAACGTCAATACCTCTCCTCAGAGCAGAACTCCGTGAAGAGTAGGCTGCCGTTCACCAGGAAACGTTCCAGCACCTAACTGAACGTATGCCTGCGAGAGTGGAAGTTTTCGTCAAGGCTAAGAGTGGGCCAGGACCATAATGAATTCCAGCATTACTGATGGAGGGTGCCACGAACTTGTAAATCATTTTCAGCCAGGTGTCCAGATACTTTTGAACACGTAGTGAATGTTGGACAGTGTCTCTAGTGTGCCCGTCTATCGGGTTTTGTTGTTCTCTTCAGTTCTGAGCACACAGTGAGCTCGTAAAAATGCCTAGAAAACAGCGCCTCCCGCCGAGTACGATGGCCTGATCAGAGATTTCGCCTTATGCGTCCTGCACCCCGCATAACGTAACTGCCGTGCATTTCATTCTGACAATTTTTGGCCGCACTCTGCAGGGGCAATGAAGATGCTCATGCAGCGTTTTCGATGGGAATTGTTCGATCGGCTACACTGCATAAGCAGTGGTTCATGTGATCAGAGATGAAACTCAGCGATTTATGGGGTCCATAAATCGCTGAGTTTCATCTCTGTTCACATGAACCACTGCTTATGAAGACAATATTTTGGCATAGACAATGAGCAGTAGACCTGGGCAGAGAGTTGATGGAAAGCACAGGTGATTGCTTTCTATGACGGGGGTATTGGAAAGTTGGATCAGTGCTGTGAACAAATGTCTAAGTTGGAGTGGCAACTACGTAGAGAAGTAGCTAGAATGTGTAGCTAACTGTTGCGAATAAATCACATTTGATTTGCATAGAGGTTTCCATTTCGCGACCTAATGGACCTTACTTTCTGAACAGCCCTTGTATATCAAAGTATGTCACAAAAAAAAGAAAATATGACGTTTTATAAATGGGAGTTCGCTTCCTTAAACAATCGGCCGTTTGATGATTGGTGATTAGAAACTAATCGTCCACCTTCTGTTGTAACTTCATTGCATACTGTGTGGTTCATTAGTGGTTACATGAGCAAGGAACAGATGCTGTTAATGAACAGAGTATTTAGATATTAATTTATTGAACATCTAATATAAAATATTAAAACTGATATAGAACTTTGTTGCTGTAGTTGAAGTATCAGTGGCTAACAGTATGTCTGAATGGTGAAATTACACAGATAACACAGATTTACAAATCAGTCAAGCTTCCTTACAATAATTATTCAGTAGATCACAATGAAAGGCGATAAATGTTATTCAACTGGCAAACACACAAAATGGGCTCAGTGCATAAATGTTCAAACTTATGTACACCTGCAGATGGAGCTCCAGAGAGGGAATGCTTGCATCTCATTCACAGTGGCGTAATCGTTCGTGGCAGCATTCTTGTGTAACTGTGACAGCTATAGGGAACACAGCGGTGTACACGTATAGTTCGCGTAGAATACCATGGCTGGTAGAAGCGCAGACAGCAGGGCATACTTGGAGAGATCAGTAGTGGCGGGGACTGAGGGCAGGCGCTGGAGGGGAAGAGCCATCCCAAACTGAAGCTTACATTCCAATTTTTTGAAAATATTAAGCGGGGCCCCTCCACGCCCACACTTTGATAGTGACCATTCAAAAAGATGCTCTGTCATATCTGCTTTGGTTAGGATCTAATATGAATTTCGCCGAAAATGCAGCGATTTAGTTTCGCCTGGCTGCCTAACCATTTTTAACAGAGACACAAGTGGCTAATTTTGAGTACGAGGGTGAGTCAAATGAAAACCTTAAATATTTTTTAAAATATTATTTATTGTGCAGAAGTGGTACAAAGCTGTATCACTTTTCAACATAATCTCCCCACGCTCAATGCAAGTCCTCCAGCGCTTACGAAGTGCATAAATACCTTCAGAAAAAAATTCTTTTGTTAGTCCGCCCAACCACTCATGCACCGTGTGGCGTACCTCTTCTTCAGAACCGAACTTCCTTCCTGCCATTGCGTCTTTAAGTGGTCCAAACATATGGAAATCACTTGGAGCAAGGTCTGGTGAGTATAGTGGATGAGGAACACACTCAAAATGTAGGTCTGTGATTGTTGCAACTGTTGTGAGGCCTTGCATTGTCATGTTGCAAAAGTACACTTGCTGACAGCAATCCACGTGGCTTTGAATTGGTCGCAGGCCGCAGATGATTTTTTAGGAAATCTGTGTATGATGCACTGGTGACAGTGGTCCCTCTAGGCATGTAATACTCCAAAATGACGCCTTTTTCGTCCCGGAAGAGAGTGAGCATAACCTTCCCTGCTGATGGTTCTGTTCGAAACTACTTTGGTTTTGGTGATGAGGAATGGCACCATTCCTTGCTCGCTCTCTTCGTTTCCGGTTGGTGGAAGTGACTCAGGTTTCGTCCCCAGTAACGATTCTTGCAAGGAAGCCATCACCTTCTCGTTCAAAGCGCCGAAGAAGTTTATCACAAGTGTCAACACGTCGTTATCTCATTTCAGGAGTCAGCTGCCGTGGCAGCCATCTTGCAGACACTTTGTGAAACTGGAGCACATCATGCACAATGTGGTGTGCTGACCCATGACTAATCTGTAAACATGCTGCACTGTCATTCAGTGTCACTCGGCTGTAATGTTCTGTGGAGTCACAACTCGTTGTGCCCTGACTGGACGAGGATCATCTTCCACTGAAGTCACACCATTTGCGAACTTCCTAATCCATTCGTAGACTTGCTGATGTGACAAACATACATCACCGTACTGAACCATCATGAATTTCAATAGGTTTCACACCTTCACTACGCAAAATCCGAATAACAGAACGCAGTTCCTCACTGGTGCAAGTAGCAAGTGGGGCGGCCATCTTTATACTGATACTGCTGCAGTATGTGTGCATCTTCACTATGCTGCCACCTACAGGCCATTCTGCGCGGTGTTTGTAGCACGCTTACCAACTTACAGGATAACGGCGCGAAATTTCGATTTTTTATTACAAATTTAAGGTTTCCATTTGACTCACCCTCGCAAAACCTACACATTTCTCTCGTTGCCATGTTAAAATTTGTTTCTTTTCCCAAAATACAGCGGAATTTACAGAGTCTCTTCTGTTTCCGTGCTATCACTTGCCAAAATCACATTCTGATGTCTCAAACCGTTTATGAAATTTCAGAACGTTGTGGATATTTAACCCTGGATTTGTCGCTAACGCTGCGCGATCGCAAATGAATTTGCTGCATCACATCAATTTTCTCGAGATTGTCGACGGATAGAGAACTACACCTGTTTGAATGAAAAATCCAGTAATTCATAAATAGAAAATTATTGTGTAATATGCACCAAAGGCAAAATCATGGCGACCCCAATTTTTTATTGCAAACATTTTTGATTTCGCGCAGTGTCTTACTTCCACGCAAATATCACTATAACTATAACCGTTGATGCAATGACGGGCACATACTTATGAACCTGACATATAAACCTGCAAGAAAAACAAAAATGGACTTTTTCACCGAATAGTTCGTGTAAAATCGTCTGAGAAAGATTGGAGGGCATGCGCATCGACTCTGTCATCGCCGACCAGCCAAAAGGTGGCAAACACTTGTCAGCCTCCCCTTCCGAATAACCAAATGAGCTCACCCAGAGCTTTGGACGAAAACTGGTCGCTGCACATCAGCCACCCTATCCTGCTTGCACTTTTTTTTTCTAACTGGTGGCTAGCGTATTCGAAAGTTTGGCCGACCGGACATCGGCCGATACCGCACCATCGTTTCTCTTTGCAACGCTACGAGCGTCTTTGAAGGAATTCTGTTCTAGTCTGCTGTGAGAGAGGAGTACAATTCACACAAGATAGTTCAGGGGTCCCTGTGGCATTTTGAGAGAAGAAAACGGAACTTAAGCCTTGTTTGCTGAAGTTGAGGATCGACGTTCGAGTGTCAGTGGGGCACAAAATTTTGACTTGTTAGCAATGGCTGTACTTTTCATTCACAATGAAACGTTGCGGCCACAGCTGCTCAGACACAACGTTGCCTGCAGATCTCCGGCGTGCGCACAGTATTCCGTGCACGTCAGGCAGAGCGTGGAACTGATTTTGGCGGCTCACGCAGTGTCCTCGGCAGGGCGGGCAGAGACAGCGGCCGTTAAATTTAATCGCTGCCTCCCCCCCACCCCCCACCCCACTGGCCCCCTGCTCCCCTGATGCCAGCGCAGGCCCAGGCCGGCTTGAATGGTCCACGTCCCGCATTAATTACCCGCGCAACGAAATTGCCTATTCATAAACAGCCGCGCGTCGGCTGATAATGCGCGTAATCAATACTTATGATCAATATGATCACAGTGGCGCCGCCTGGCTGGTGTAATCAGGGTTGCACCCTTTATCGTCGGCATGCAGCCCGAGAGTCTTCGAGGTAAAAAGCCATCCAGTCGTTTGAGTCAGGGTGAGTGCTAGAGGGTTCGCAGACGATTCAGATCTCGTGGACACCAGCGGCGGAGACGTAGAAGACTCACCGAATGGAACGGTCAGAATGAAGGTTCCCAATAAACAACTTGAAGGGGATGGCGTTGAGTAGTGTGGATAGGAATGATATGCTTAGTTTCCCGGCAGTGAAATACACTGTAATGAGAGAAAAATGGAAATCTCATATCTTTTAAAACGTAACTGTTTCAGCGTGCTTATGACATTATAGCGTTCCGTGCTAGATTTAGTAAGAGATGTGTCTTGTCCGATTTGGGGCTTGCGCTTTCGTGTTCTTTGATTGTCATATTACTTTGAGGGAATAGATATAAATAGTAGGTGTTAATATGTGATTTTTTTTCTATTTCTGTAATTCGGCGCCGTGCGGGATTAGCTGAGCGGTCTGAGGCGCTGCAGTCATGGACTGTGCGGCTGGTTCCGGCGGAAATTCGAGTCCTCCCTCGGGCATGGGTGTGTGCGTTTGTCCTTAGTATAATTTAGGTTAAGTAGGGTGTAAGCTTAGGGACTAATGACCTCAGCAGTTAAGTCCCATGAGATTTCACACACATTTGAACTTTTTTTTGTAATCCGGCTTCATGACAGGAGAAGTTAACAACGTCTGTTAAAAGTACGCAAGTACTAGGTGCTTCTTTGATCCAAGAAATGGAAACCACGATTGTCGTATAAATACATCGATAAAGATAAAAACCAAACAGTGTGTTATAATTTATAATGAGTGACTAGTGAACGCAAGTAGACAGTTTTGGGTGTCTTCAGCGTTAGTTTTATGCAATACGACACGGTAAAACACTCAGGAAAGCTTTAGGTCGACTGACTCTGGCCGTGGAAGCCTACGCAATTGTATATTTGTCAAATTAAGAAAATAGCCGACTCCAAACAATATTTCCATGAGCAACACGATTGCTTGTGTCTTATGGGTTTACCTCATATGCACACGAATTGAGAATAAATTAGCCGGCCGAAGTGGCCGTGCGGTTAAAGGCGCTGCAGTCTGGAACCGCAAGACAACTACGGTCGCAGGTTCGAATCCTGCCTCGGGCATGGATGTTTGTGATGTCCTTAGGTTAGTTAGGTTTAACTAGTTCTAAGTTCTAGGGGACTAATGACCACAGCAGTTGAGTCCCATAGTGCTCAGAGCCATTTGAACCATTTTTTGAGAGTAAATTTCGAAACGCAAACTAACCTTACTTTTGGCTTGAGGCGATAGAAGCTTACTAAATGGGAGAAAAGCCCACTAATAAACACATCAAATACATTAATTGCATAGGTACTGCTGGTTATTCATGGGGGTGTCACACTGCCACGACAAGTAAAGAAATTACGCGTACAGTATACCTCTTTCATAGCATGAAATGAGAATAGCACAAACGATAATATTGTAAAAACAATAGTTGAGTTAATTTCCAGGCTCATATAAGCCTGAAACTAAGGCCTTTTCATCAGGAAGAAATAAAGTGCAATATTTATGAAGGTCAGAAGACTGGTGTGAAATGCTTGATTTGTATCAAAAATTCGGAATGAGGTATCAATAGAGGGGACCTTAAAACTCACACAGTGGTGCTGCGTGTCGATTCTCTCTCTCTCTCTCTCTCTCCCATTTACTCAGTATCCCTGACATTCATCAGTGGACGCTGACGCAACCAGATACAGGAAAAGAATGAACTAACGCCGTGCAATCCATTTAATGCTTTCGCGATAAGCACTCCCCAAAGATATTCGTAGCATAGCGTGGTTCTGTCACATCAAAAAACATGGTAAGCTCGCTGTCTCTCTCCCCTAGCTCATACGGTTTGAAAACCAACAAATTTTGAAAACCACCTAATTTGTTTCTTACGATTTTTGGTCCCTAAGGTATGTGGGAGATGATGTGTGGACATGTAATAGCCTCCCTTGCCACTATCGAAGATACATGTGCATGTATAAGATCAGCTAAGTGCTTCCATAGCAGGATGTCAACATTTTTAAGAGTGACTTCACGAAAGCATCAAAAGCAGTTGTATGTATCCTTACGGACAACCAATTTCGGTGAAACGACCCTCCTCGCATCACCCACATATTATCGAAAATGTTTAAGAAATACACTAGTACATGGCAAGATAATTAAGGTGAACTATTTGACTTAGTACATACTCATGGATACAATTCCATTAGCCTTAAGGGAGTTTACGTAGCGCCAAATACACAGCTATTATCAGCTGCAGCACGTGAGCAAAATGATTAAAAGTACAACTAGCAGAAAGGCGTTAAAACATGGTATACATATGTGCATAAGATAAAAATATACACAAATCTAGCATGAGAACTGTCACTTTTGCATACAGCCAATATCGTAAACATTTTTCTGTTAGTAATTAACTGCAAAAATTGGCAGTCCATTCTATTTTTCAGTACGCTGCCTCACCAAAGTCGTGTCATAAAATGACGACTGAGTCAGTTGATGTTTGTTTTCATACGAGTGCAGCGATTTTGTTTAAACGTTAGGATACTCGATAGTAAATTCATCAGATGAATAATTTGCAACGTCTGTGTTCTCTGATGTGGGCAACGAATAAAAACAACTAAAATATGGCAACACGTTCGAATCCCGGTCTGACACAAAGTTTTAATCTGCCGGGGCATCTCAGTGCTACACTTAATTAATACTGCTTGTCACTGTAGCTGTAAGCTTCTGTTCGCTGCTGTCCCTAAGGAGAAAGATGGGCAATAGCGCTACATCTTGTCATAGTTATCATTACAGTATACTGTGTAAAAAACTATCTCAAAAATGTACTGTAACTATAAATTATTTCTGTGTCAAGGTAAATGTGCACACGACCTTTCTAAGAACTCCTAACGAACAGTTACGAAGAACTATTCCTTGTTTCTCTTCATGCCAATCATACAAACCGATGAGACAAAAAATTATGACCAATTGTTTAATAGCTTGATGATCCGCATTGGAAACACAACGCAGCAGCAATTCTGCTTTTTATGGCTTCTACAAGTCCTTGACGGGATTCCGGAAGTACGTGATACCATATGGTCAAGCAGTTCCCGCATATTATGGGATGGTGGTTTACAGGTATGTGGCTGCCGTCCATTTGTGTTCCAGTGGATACACATAAGGCACGTTGGCTGGCCAAGACATCAGTATGAGTTCACCATAATACCCTTCAAACCACTGTGGCACGATTCTGGCCTTGCATCACGGTCAGTTATCCTGCTGGAAAATATCATCACTGTAGGGGGTCTATTCAAGCATGAAGCGATGCAAGTGGCACGGAATAATGTTCACGCAGCTCACAGCTGTCAGATGCCTTAAATTACCACCACAGATCGCATGGAAGACCAGCTTAGTGTACCCCATAGCACAACCCTACCCTCACCGACCTGCATCTGTACTGCAGTGAATGTTTCGTGCAGCCATTCGCCTAGATGATGGCTTGTAAGGATCCAATGATCGACCTGGCGTAGCAGGAAATGCGATTCATTCGACAGGCGACACGCTTCTATTGATGCACGGTGAAAACTCACTGATGCTGTGTACACTGCAATCATTACTGACGATGTAGTTTGGTCAACAAAGGAACACGTGGGGGTCGTGTGATGGGGAGCACCATGTTCAACAATGACCTTTGAAAGGTGAGCTCCGAAACTCTTGTGTCTGCACCAGCACTATACTCGGTCCTCAGATCTGTCACAGATCGCTGCCTATCCTGTATTACACAGTGGGAGATTCCCCGAACTCTACGTTTTGTAATGGGACCCTGTCGTCTAACACCATACGGTCTACTCGTCATTTCACCATCCTGCAACCACTTTCCATAGATGCTGTAGCGTTGCTCTTAGGGGGCGAAAAGAAAAAGAATTGTTATTTATATTTTTTGAAAAATGTCGAAAAAGTGAATATTTCGGTGGGCCACTTGGCAACAGAATCAAGGATTGTTTACACTATTATAATAACATACGTTGAGAATTAAATACCTGAATAAGAGCAGCAAATTGATTTATTTGAGATCGTTCGGAAGAAACATTATCATTTCTGCGCATTTTAATAGTCGCGATGTAGTCATACCCGGAACAACACTAAGGGATCGGAAAATTTATAGACTTTGAAAGAAATGCAACACTATTCAATTTAAAAAAAAGAGTTGATTCAGAAATAAAAGGAAAACGATAATGTTCCTTCTGCCTCATGCTGCGTTCGGCCCATCAGCGCGATCGTAATTTCTGGTGACGAAATAACGCAAAACAATTATCATTCAAGTAAATGTGGAGATGGAAATCATCAAGGTTAATTTACTAAAATAAGCACACTTATCTTTAACACACGTTTTTCAATGCTACGTACCTTTTCATATTAAATTACAGTAGATGACCACTGTGGTTAAACACTTTGTACATAACAGTCAAAATGTAATCTTGATGCTGTCTATTCGTAATCAGTTACAATAAACTACATGTTTTCTGATTGGAAAAATAACAATTAGCATATTCACTCAATATTTTCACATAAAATATAAAATACCGATGCGGAACGCAGCGAGTCCGCGTCCGCCTTTCATGGAATACAAACAGTAAAAGGTGAGGCGCCCAATGCCTCATTTGTCTTGAAACAACAGAATTTCTTGAAACTACAGAATTCTTTTTTATACCATTAATCGATACATGTACATAGAGATTTACAGGCACCGCGCAAGAACGGCAAAGATAAAGAATAATAGATTCTGTCGCTGCTATGCGGTTGTTTATTTCTTTTATTTTACAATTGTTCGATAACTTTAGGCCACCAGGCGTTTAGTGTTGAGCGTATATTAACGTCTGTGAGGTGATAATTAATAATATTACAATGCTCAAGACAGCAGTAAGCCAAAAGGCGACCAGCTGCGCTGTTTCACCGATTCTCGTTTCCAGCCGGTGCTCCACAACAACGTGCACTTTATCAAAACCAATTATATCAGTGGTTGTCCACATTTGCTACCCGTATCGTCGCCATAATGACCGCTAAATCGCCTCTCTTCCGCTTACAACTGTCTTTACTGCGTCACGTGCTCGCAGCACCATCAGGAGCCATTCAGCCTCGTAGTGGACGGTGGCCATAATGATTTGGCTCATTAATGTGTCGGGCTAAGGCACTGTTTCACGGTTAACGAAGATTATACAGAGAGTATATGCTTCCGCTCAGGTTGATCCCTGACCAATCAATCACCAAGTGTCACTCTCATAATTCAGTACTCCCTTACTCTTGTAAATGACTACGTTGTGTAATTGTTGTTCCCACAACACTTTTGCAATGCTTATGATTCTGAAGTCCGGTAATGTAGGAAAATATACGATAGTCAAATGGTTTATTGTACAATATCACACCTTTTTTACACTCGCTGTATTTAACTTGATTCAAAGCGTGTTTATTTTCTTGTATAACAGGCCAACGACGCTTTTGTTCTAAAATTGTGTGACGTAGACAAGTATTCTTGCTGTAATCCAAGTATGTGCATTTAACGGGTTATACGCTATAAGTCCCCCCCATGAACCATGGACCTTGCCGTTGGTGGGGAGGCTTGCGTGCCTCAGCGATACAGAAAGCCGAACCGTAGGTACAACCACAACGGAGGGGTATCTGTTGAGAGGCCAGACAAACGTGTGGTTCCTGAAGAGGGGCAGCAGCCTTTTCAGTAGTTGCAAGGGCAACAGTCTGGATGATTGTCTGATCTGGCCTTGTAACAATAACCAAAACGGCCTTGCTGTGCTGGTACTGCGAACGGCTGAAAGCAAGGGGAAACTACGGCCGTAATTTTTCCCGAGGGCATGCAGCTTTACTGTATGATTAAATGATGATGGATCTCCGGGCGGGGACTACTCAAGAGGATGTCATTATCAGGAGAAAGAAAACTGGCGTTCTACGGATCGGAGCGTGGAATGTCAGATCCCTTAATGGGGCAGGTAGGTTAGAAAATTTAAAAAGGGAAATGAATAGGTTAAAGTTAGATATAGTGGGAATTAGTGAAGTTCGGTGGCAGGAGGAACAAGACTTCTGGTCAGGTGACTACAGGGTTATAAACACAAAGTCAAATAGGGGTAATGCAGGAGTAGGTTTAATAATGAATAGGAAAATTGGAATGCAGGTAAGCTACTACAAACAGCATAGTGAACGCATTATTGTGGCCAAGATAGATACGAAGCCCACACCTACTACAGTAGTACAAGTTTATATGCCAACTAGCTCTGCAGATGAAGAAATTGAAGAAATGTATGATGAAATAAAAGAAATTATTCAGATAGTGAAGGATGACGAAAATTTAATAGTCATGGGTGACTGGAATTCGAGTGTAGGAAAACGGAGAGAAGGAAATGTAGTAGGTGAATATGGACTGGGGCTAAGAAATGAAAGAGGAAGCCGCCTGGTAGAATTTTGCGCAGAGCACAACTTAATCATATCTAACACTTGGTTTAAGAATCATGATAGAAGGTTGTATACATGGAAGAACCCTGGAGATACTAAAAGGTATCAGATAGATTATATAATGGTAAGACAGAGATTTAGGAACCAGGTTTTATATTGTAAGACATTTCCAGAGGCAGATGTGGACTCTGACCACAATCTATTGGTTATGACCTGTACATTAAAACTGAAAAAAACTGCAAAAAGGTGGGAAGTTAAGGAGATGGGACCTGAATAAACTGAAAGAACCAGAGGTTGTACAGAGTGTCAGGGAGAGCATAAGGGAACAATTGACAGGAATGGGGGAAAGAAATACAGTAGAAGAAGAATGGGTAGCTTTGAGGGATGAAGTAGTGAAGGCAGCAGAGGATCAAGTAGGTAAAAAGACGAGGGCTAGTAGAGATCCTTGGGTAACAGAAGAAATATTGAATTTAATTGATGAAAGGAGAAAATATAAAAATGCAGTAAATGAAGCAGGCAAAAAGGAATACAAACGTCTCAAAAATGAGATCGACAGGAAGTGCAAAATGGCTAAGCAGGGATGGCTAGAGTACAAATGTAAGGATGTAGAGGCTTGTCTCACTAGGGGTAAGATAGATACTGCCTACAGGAAAATTAAAGAGACCTTTGGAGAAAAGAGAACCACTTGTATGAACATCAAGAGCTCAGATGGAAACCCAGTTCTAAGCAAAGAAGGGAAAGCAGAAAGGTGGAAGGAATATACAGAGGGTCTATATAAGGGCGATGTACTTGAGGACAATATTATGGAAATGGAAAAGGATGTAGATGAAGATGAAATGGGAGATACGATACTGCGTGAAGAGTTTGACAGAGCCCTGAAAGACCTGAGTCGAAACAAGGCCCCCGGAGTAGACAACATTCCATTGGAACTACTGACGGCCTTGGGAGAGCCAGTCCTGACAAAACTCTACCATCTGGTGAGCAAGATGTATGAATCAGGCGAAATACCCTCAGACTTCAAGAAGAATATAATAATTCCAATCCCAAAGAAAGCAGGTGTTGAAAGATGTGAAAATTACCGAACAATCAGTTTAATAAGCCACAGCTGCAAAATACTAACACGAATTCTATACAGACGAAGGGAAAAACTAGTAGAAGCCGACCTCGGGGAAGATCAGTTTGGATTCCGTAGAAATACTGGAACACGTGAGGCAATACTAACCTTACGACTTATCTTAGAAGAAACGTTAAGGAAAGGCAAACCTACGTTTCTAGCATTTGTAGACTTAGAGAAAGCTTTTGACAATGTTGACTGGAATACTCTCTTTCAAATTCTAAAGGTGGCAGGGGTAAAATACACGGAGCGAAAGGCTATTTACAATTTGTACAGAAACCAGATGGCAGTTATAAGAGTCGAGGGGCATGAAAGGGAGGCAGTGGTTGGGAAGGGAGTAAGACAGGGTTGTAGCCTCTCCCCGATGTTATTCAATCAGTATATTGAGCAAACAGTAAAGGAAACAAAAGAAAAATTCGGAGTAGGTATTAAAATCGATGGAGAAGAAATAAAAACTTTGAGGTTCGCCGATGACATTGTAATTCTGTCAGAGACAGCAAAGGACTTGGAAGAGCAGTTGAACGGAATGGATGGTGTCTTGAAAGGAGGATATAAGATGAACATCAACAAAAGCAAAACGAGGATAATGGAATGTAGTCGAATTAAGTCGGCTGATGTTGAGGATATTAGATTAGGAAATGAGACACTTAAAGTAGTAAAGGAGTTTTGCTATTTGGGGAGCAAAATAACTGATGATGGTCGAAGTAGAGAGGATATAAAATGTAGACTGGCAATGGCAAGGAAAGCGTTTCTGAAGAAGAGAAATTTGTTAACATCGAGTATAGATTTAAGTATCAGGAAGTCATTTCTGAAAGTATTTGTATGGAGTGTAGCCATGTATGGAAGTGAAACATGGACGGTAAATAGTTTGGACAAGAAGAGAATAGAAGCTTTCGAAATGTGGTGCTACTGCTGAAGATTAGATGGGTAGATCACATAACTAATGAGGAAGTATTGAATGGGATTGGGGAGAAGAGAACTTTGTGGCACAACTTGACGAGAAGAAGGGATCGGTTGGTAGGACATGTTCTGAGGCATCAAGGGATCACCAATTTAGTATTGGAGGGCAGCGTGGAGGGTAAAAATCGTAGGGGGAGACCAAGAGATGAATACACTAAGCAGGTTCAGAAGGATGTAGGTTGCAGTAGGTACTGGGAGATGAAGAAGCTTGCACAGGATAGAGTAGCATGGAGAGCTGCATCAAACCAGTCTCAGGACTGAAGACCACAACAACACGCTGTAAGTCTTCTTTTTGTTCTGTAGCCTAAACAAAAAGGTCTGCTTTATACTCTGTATTTCAACTGTATTTTGACATGTATTGCACACATTTTAGAATGAGTATACAGCCGAAACAACGTAGCAGTGGACAATACAAACAACACAATGCTTCAATCGCAACGATAATAGCCTGTGAGGCAAACTGATGTCGTTAAACTAAAATCTAGTCATTTGGTGCCGGATACGAGACCGACACTGTACACTCAGGTAAGAGCGTTTATGACAAGCATTTCAACTGCAGAAAGAAACTCCTTCAGTCGCCTCCAGATGCACTATGCCCGATCATTTAACGCCACCATTTAACGGAACCCTACAAACTAAGAATGCGGGAACAGCATTCTTCCAGCTGATCGATGTACAAAAGTAACTTGCTGAACCGCGAGCAGTGTCAATGTAGTCGCACAGAAATTACACCAAGGATCGTTGCCTCATCCATCTCTCAAAGCTTAAGTGACACAAGCACATTGTTCGTGCTTGCTTGCTCGTAATGGTTTGGAGGATTAGATGGCAATAGCAACACGTGCAGAACTGTATTTGAGGAAGAAGACTGGCTTCGATCAACTTCCCTAAGAGATCTGTACTGAAGCGAGAAGCTTTCTGAAGTCTTGGCCAGAGTCATTTGGAGCTCTGAGGTGGTAGTTTCAGTTAATGTAATGCGTAGTTGGGAAACAGTGTTCTCAAACGATTATGTTATCTCGATGTAGGCGTTAGAATGAAGTTGCACGAGTTTGATCTCGCAAACAAGGAGAAAAGTGTCTCGCTTCCGCTGGAATGCCTAAGTCGTCGAGCAATCACATCGGAGAGGAAATCAGGGAATTTCAGTGAATGTCTTTCCTGGGCATGGAATTGCTCAGACGTTCTTCTTTGGCTTCCGCCTCTCCATTTCGTTCAAGGTTAAAGTGCTTATAGAGAGACAGAAAGAGAGAGAGAGAGAGAGGGAGAGAGAGAGGGAGGGACGGAGAGCGGTGAGGGGAGAAAGGACACAGGGCTGACGAAGTTGTAACCAAAACAACAACGAAGTGTCTCATTTGCAGAACAAAGGTGTTATGTCGACGATATACATTCTCAAAAGAGGTACAGATCGGCGAGAAAGTGGCTTCGTTAATAGAAGTTTGCATGATTTACCTAACGGTCTTATTTCTTATGCTTCGTTTTCTGCTTGTGATACCGAAATAATAACTGTCCTACGTTTTTTAACATTGACTTCGTGGCGCAGTCCAGCCAACGAAGGGAAATTGGGGCAAAAGTTCGTGTACTGGAAAATTTTTGTATAGTAATAGGAGGGACTGCATAAACAACATACTAAAAATCCTGACGTATGGATGGGATGTGCGCCACGTAGAGGGCGTGCGTTTAAAGGTCAGTTTTAACTTTTTTCCTTGAATTACTTGAAAACCGCGGCATGTAGCCAAATTGTTTCCTGGTACAAAATTATAGTACGCTAAAATCTCGTCAAAAAAGTATGTAATCATTTTCTATCTGCGGATAGTACTTTCTGTTTTGGAGGGGATGGACCAGTCGCAAATTATTAAAAAGCATTGTTCTTGTGTTGTGAAATTAATGGTAACTGTCAAATATAGTGGTTTAATCATCTTTGGGTTGAAGCTCTTTTTTTGTCAGTGTTTCCTTTAACAATACATACGTTTGTGGATAAGGTCAGCCTTTAGCAAAACACAATTTTATTTTTTGTCCCAAACATGTTTCACTGCAGCTGGAGAATTATCAGTGGGCTTTTATTTTATGGCAGTTAAACGTAAAGAATCTTCTTTACTGTTTGTATACATGTCAATATTAGTTTTAAATCGTAATTACAGATTTTCGAAGAAACACATAAAATTGTGAGTTCATACCTTTTTACAACATAGTGTGGTTTTCCTGATGTGTTATGTTTTTAGAATGACTGATTCTTTCACAGTTTGTCGTCTGCAACGAAATACAGCTTAGTTTACACAAAACTATTTAAGCATAAATCACGATTTAGAGACGGTTAAGGCTATGACTGAAATTAATTAATTCCATGTGGAAAGTTGTGTGTGTGTGTGTGTGTGTGTGTGTGTGTGTGTCTATTTACATTATGTTTCACTTACGTTTTCTGATTCCCTCATCTTCTTCACTGTTTTATTGTGCTGTCACTGTCACTGTTTACATGCAATAAAAGCAATATGGCCGACAGTGGAACAGTTGAAGGTGAAAAACAAGTTGGCTGATGGTGGAACAGTTGAAGGTGTTCCTGGCGGTTGTTATGAATCTTTCAGAGGTGTCTGTGCATTTTGTGTGTGTGTGTGTGTATGTGTGTGTGTGTGTGTGTGCGTGTGTGTGCGTGTGTTAAGGGAGAGAGAGAGAGAGAGAGAGAGAGAGAGAGAGAGAGAGGGATGGAGGGAGGGAGGGAGGGAGAGCGAGCGAGAGAGAGAGAGAGAGAGAGAGAGAGAGAGAGAGAGGGAGAGAGGGAGGGAGGGAGAGCGAGAGAGAGAGAGAGAGAGAGAGAGAGATTAGGTTTGAGGACATTTTCTGCATGTGTGTGACTGTGTGCTGTGTGTGTATGTTTGCGTGTGTGTGTGTGTGTGTGTGTGTGTGTGTGTGTGTAGGGGGGTGGGGGCTCTATAGGTTGGTGCTATCTAATAATTCTTTGAGGTCAGAGTTGCACTGCAGAGACCTGTGTATTCATTTATTACTTGCTTTCCTTCAACTAAGGCTTTTGGTATCTGATAGTTTTCTTCAATTATGTGAGGGGCTGTTGCTGTATTTGAGAATTTTCAAGTTAGTATTGTTGTCTGTGTTCTGTTTATCTGGTATTAAAGTTTCAGCTTGTCTGTCCTATATAAACAGATCTGCAGTCCTCAAATGTTAGTTGGTAAATACCAGGCCGGAAACCTTGTCACCAACTTACAAACACACAGATCACACATATGCAAACACATGAACAAGAAACACCCACAACAACAAACAAGTGGTTCACTCTCACATACAACAACAAAGCAGCCTACAGAATAAGCAACATACTCAAAAAAAAAACAAGGGCTAAAAATAGCCTACAGAATGGACAACTCAATACAGAGAAAACTAATGACAACCAATACAAGCACAGACAAACACAACTTACCTGGTATTTAGCAACTAACATTTCAGGACTGCAGATCTGTTTATATAGGAGCGACAAGCTGAAATTTTAATACCAGATAAACAGAACACAGAACATCATTAAAAAGTAACAGCTGTCATTCCACATTTGCTGAACACCTTATGGACAAGAAACATAAGCCCACAGACATCAATACTAACTTGAAAATTCTCAAATACAGCAACAGCCCCTCACATAATTGAAGAAAACTATCAAATACAAAAAGCCTTAGTTGAAGGAAAGAAAGTAATAAATGAGTACACAGCTCTCTGCAATGGAACTCTGCCCTTAGAGAGTTATTAGATAACGCCAACCTACATACCCCCACCCCCCCCCTCCCCCCTACATACACACACACGAGCTCATTTTATCACTTCTCTTCAAATCACATTAATCATGGAATGGAAAAACACACAGCAACACAACGTACCAGCGTGACTTCAAACACTTTGTTACAGGAAATATTCAAAATGTCCTCCGTTAGCGGGAATACATGCATTCACCTTCCGTCGCATGGAATCCCTGATGCACTGATGTAGCCCTGGAGAATGGCGTATTGTATCACAGCCGTCCACAATACGAGCACGAAGAGTCTCTACATTTGGTACCGGGGTTGCGTAGACAAGAGCTTTCAAATGTCCCCATAAATGAAAGTCATGAGGGCTGAGGTCAGGAGAGCGCGGAGGCCATGGAATTGGTCCGCCTCTACCAATCCATCGCTCACCGAATCTGTTGTTGAGAAGCGTACGAACACTTCGACTGAAATGTGCAGGAGCTCCATCGTGCATGAACCACATGTTGTCTCGTACTTCTAAAGGCACATGTTCTAGCAGCACGGGTAGAATATCCCGTATGAAATCATGATAACGTGCTCCATTGAGCGTAGGTGGAAAAGAACATGGGGCCCAATCAAGACATCACCAACAATGCCTGCCCAAACGTTCACAGAAAATCTGTGTTGATGACGTGATTGCACAATTGCGTGCGGATTCTCGTCAACCCACACATGTTGATAGTGAAAATTTACAATTTGATCACGTTGGAATGACGAAACTAAAATGAGCTCTAACATGGAAATTAAGCGTTTCCGGACACATGTCCACATAACACCTTTTCTTTATTTGTGTGTGAGGAATGTTTCCTGAAAGTTTGGCCGTACCTTTTTGTAACACCCTGTATAAATAAATAATAATGAAAAATCCTCAAATCTACTATCACTCTCTCTCGCCCTCTATCCATCCCTCTATGCCTCTATCCCTCTCTCTCTCTGCCCCCTCACACACACACACACACACACACACACACACACACACACACACACACACACGCACACGCACACGCACACACAAACACGCAAACACACACACATGGGAGACAGAGGACTTCTAATGGCGACACCGCCCACTTGTTCAAAATACTGGTGATTAAATAAGAAATAAGCTGAGGTAAGCACATGTTTAAATGGGAAGACTTCGAGCAAGAAGCACTGCAGTTGGCAAGTCTCAAACCTTCTCATTTTTGCCGTTCTGTAGACGATACTTTTGTGGTGTGGCCCCACGGAGTAGAGACATTACCTGTGTTTCTCCGACATCTGAACTCGCTCAATCCCAATATACAGTTCACTATGGAAGTGGAAAAGGATGGCATCTTACCATTCCTGGCCGTCTTAGTCAGAAGGATAGCTGATGGTAGACTGGGACACAGCGTCTATCGCAAATCAACTCATACAGAGCTACATTTGCAGGCCACAAGTTGCCATCATCCTGCGCAACGCGTTAGCGTCCTATGCTCTTTGGTGCACAGAGCACATGTAGCCTCAGATGCCGACAGTCCACCTGGTGAGCTACAACATCTGAGAACGGTACTCCAACAGAATGGCTATTCCGATAGGCAGATACGCCATGCATTCCGTTCCAGGCAAACTCGAAGCAGGGATGTAAATAAAGATACGGAGGCACCCACTGCAACAACGTACTTGCCCTATTTTGGCGGCAAGTCTTCGAGAATAGAAAGGATCCTCAAAAAGCACGACGTCAAGTGTGTTTTTCGGCCACCAGCAAAACTGAGGAATGTATTGTGCTCGGTCAAAGACGGCCTTGGTCTCAAGAAACGTGGCGTGTATAAAATCCGATGCCAGTGTGCAAAATCTTATATTGGGCAGACATGCCGAACCGTGCAAGAATGTTGCGTCGACCACCATCGTCATACACGCCTGGGGCAACATGATGAATCAGCGGTGGTGGAGCATTGCCTGGACACGGGACATCGTACGCTTTACGAAGAGACGGAAATTTTATCCCCAGCGTCATCTTTCTGGGACTGTGTTATTAAGGAGGCCATACATATCCGCACGATGCAGGTTTTCATCTGAGCGCCGCCTGGAATCCAGCACTGGCTGCCATTAAATAAATAACAGGGAAAACAAGAACTTCCATTCCATCAAGTGACGCAACGCGTAGCTGAGAGTTAGTTCACACTTTAACCGCAGGAGCGTCCGGCAGCACAGTCATTGCCCATAGCGCACGCGCGGATGGCCTCTCTGCGGCTCGCAGCAGGGGGCACCAGAGCGCCGCTTTCCTCCAACTACGAGCGTCTTCCCTCGCACGCGTATCTCCTGCTCCCGGCATCAAATTCCGACGCCGTCGCGCGATTATCATCAGTCGCGCCTTGCAGCAGTGACAGCAGCAGCTACCACCACCTGATGACGTCGAGCAGTTTCATCGAAGAAATATTGTGCGATTTACACAATACGATCTGGCGGCAAACCCGAGAAGCGTATTTGCAAGATTCTTTATAATCAAAATATCCACGGGTGTACTGCCGGTCTACGGTGTCCAACGGGCACAATATTTCGGCAAAATATTGTGCCCGTTGAGCGCTGTAGACCGGCAGTACACCCGTGGATAATTTGATTATCAAATACGCTGGGAGAAAGTCAAGAATCACAAGATTCTTTATGTTTAACAGTCACAAAATAAAAGCCCACTAAAGGTGCTGCAACTGCTGTGAAACATGGTTGGGACAATAAACAAACGGACAATAAACAAATGGACCCCATCCATAAACATATGCAAAGTGGCTTAAGAACGAATCTTAAGTACGTGTACCACATCTACATCTACATCTACATGACTACTCTGCAATTCAAATTTAAGTGCTTGGCAGAGGGTTCATCGAACCACGATCATACTATCTCTCTACCATTCCACTCCCGAACAGCGCGCGGGAAAAACGAACACCTAAACCTTTCTGTTCGAGCTCTGATTTATATTATTTTATTTAGATGATCATTCCTACCCATGTAGGTTGGGCTCAACAAAATATTTACGCATTCGGAAGAGAAAGTTGGTGACTGAAATTTCATAAATAAATCTCGCCGCGCTTTAATGACTCCCATCCCAACTCGCGTATCATATCTGCCACATTCTCTCCCCTATTACGTGATAATACAAGGCGAGCAGCCCTTTCTTGCTCCCTTTCGAAGTCCTCCGTCAATCCCACCTGGTAAGGATCCCACACCGCACAGCAATATTCTAACAGAGGACGAACGAGTGTAGTGTAAGCTGTCTCTTTACTGGACTTGTTGCATCTTCTAACTGTCCTGCCAATGAAACGCAACCTTTGGCTCGCCTTCCCCACAATATTATCTATGTCGTCTTTCCAACTGAAGTTGTTCGTAATTTTAACACCCAGGTACTTAGTTGAATTGACAGCCTTGAGAATTGTACTATTTATAGAATAATGGAATTCCAACGGATTTCTTTTGGAACTCATGTGGATCACCTCACACTTTTCGTTATTTAGCGTCAACTGCCACCTGCCACACCATACAGCATTCTTTTCTAAATCGCTTTGCAACTGATACTGGTCTTCGGATGACCTTACTAGACGGTAAATTACAGCATCATCTGCGAACAACCTAAGATAACTGCTCAGGTTGTCACCAGGTCATTTATATAGATCAGGAACAGCAGAGGTCCCAGGACGCTTCCCTGGGGAACACCTGATATCACTTCAGTTTTACTGGATGATTTGCCGTCTATTACTACGACCATCCTGACAGGAAATCACGAACCCAGTCGCACAACTGAGACGATACCCCATAGGCCCGCAGCTTGATTGGAAGTCGCCTGTGAGGAACGGTGTCATAAGCTTTCCGGAAATCTAGACATACGGAATCAACTTGAGATCCTCTGTGGATAGCTGCCATTACTTCCTCGACTAGGGAGGAGTAGGGATAGCGGCAGAAGTGGGAATGGGTCCCTCAGAGAGCTGTAAGGGAAATGCCGAGCGCTTGAGGGGAAGTGCCGTTCTAAACTGAAGCCTACACTCTCATTTTTGGTAAATACGGTATTAAGCATGGTCCCTGCACGCCCATACTTGTATAGTGAGCATTTGAAAATTTAAGAAGGTCTGTCACCTTTTCCTTGGTTAGTATCTAAAAAGAATTCCGCCGAAAGTGCAGCAATTTATTTTCGCCAGGTTTGTTAACCATTTGTAACTTTCAGAGAAGAGTTATGAGCGGGGAATTTTGTGTAAAACTACACTTCGTTGCCGTTGTATAATTTGCTTGTTTTTGCCAAAACATAGCGAAGTTTACGCAGTATGACCTCACTATGTTGTTGCGCAGACGCATTTGCGAGAGAATTTTGAAACAGTGACTTATTAAGTGAGGAACTGAGGAAAAGTACTGTCAGCATCTTTTGAGAAAAGCGCTTCCTCGGTACAGAATATACGTGTAATGACTTCACTTATGTTGTTCCAAAACCCATATCATTTCTCATTTCACTATCCACTGACGCCCTTAAAAATTACATTCTTTCACTGTAAAAGTCTGTAGGTAGTGGAATAACACGGTAGATAATGAAGTTTTGCGTAATAACCACTCGGCGAAAATACTCTCCTCCTTGTGTGCTATATTTGCCGAAATCTCGTTTGGGTATATGAAACTGTTTATGAAATAAGAGAAATGTTGTGGAAATTTCACTCTGGGTTAGTCGGTGCTGCGGTGCGATCGCAAACGAGTGCGCTTTGTCAGATCAATTTTCTCGAGTTTGGTGACAGATAGAGACCTGGAAGGCAAAGTTCAATATCTTAGCTAAATTCCATACGCTGGAACATATCGTTTAGTATGCACCAGACGCAAGATAATAGCGACCTCTGTTTTTAGTTTGCAAACTTTTTCGATTTTTACGTAGTGTCTTACTTCCACGTAAATTCATTATAACTACGACCATTAACGAAATGATGGGTGTATCATAATGAACCTAACAAATAAAGCTCCAAGTAAAGCAAAAACGATTTTTTTAACCAATAGTTTCTGTAAAATAGTATGAGAAGGACAGTACGGCGTGCGCGTCCATTTTTTATCGCCGACGGGCCGAAAGGCTTGTCGGTATTCGCTTCTGAAGAAACGAATGAACTCACCCAGTTCTTTGGACTAAAACTGGTCACTGTACATCGCCCACCGTACCCTGCGCGAGCTATATCCAGATTGTGGTCATACACTTCCCTCGTAGGCCTTCAAGCTGAAGAGCGAGCAGGCAAGTAGCCACTCGCTCTACTTCACTACGTCACAAGAAACAACTTCGGGCCAACGAGATATACGGACCGTGAGACGACACGATAGTCGGCTTGTCCACCACACTTCACGTACTCTCGGCTCCGTGCAGCAATCACGGGAAATCAATATGTAACTGAAAGGGTACCCACTAAAGGTCTTAAATATCAAATGTACTATAGAGGGCTGACATGTAGTAAAACGAGCAGTCAAGAATTATTAAACTCGTCTGAAAATAGTTACTCGCTCCCCGCCGGACACGGCTGCTGGCACTCGTAAGAGCTGCAGTGTCACTTGGTCTGACGTACGAGCCATGGCATGTCTTTCTCGTGTGCCTCGAAACAACTACAGCGCATTACACAAAGTTATGTTGACCCTTCCGCAGCCGGCCTTAGTAATCACTTTTGGCGCAGTGCGAAGACACGCCCAGGAGGGGGGGGGGGGGGGAGGCGGGAATGTTAGTTTTCTACAAAATGTATTAACGTTATATGGAATAAGTTTTGAGTTAGAGACACTACTGACGGGGAAGCCGGCCTCTGTCGCAGAGCGGTTCTAGGCGCTTCACTCTGGAACCGTGCTGCTGCTACGGTCGCAGGTTCGAGCATGGATGTGTGTGATGTCCTTAGGTTAGTTAGGTTTAAGTAGTTTTAAGTCTAGGGGACTGATGACCTTAGATGTTAAGTCGCATAGTGCTTAGAGCCATTGGAACTAACCGAAAACTCGCACTTGGACCATTGGAACTAATCGAAATCTCGCACATAGACAGATTCCTCGCAGGACTCTGCACACTGTTCTGCACAGCTGGAATGGAAACTGATTCTTCGTCATCCTTTGCTGCAGCTG
The DNA here is from genome assembly GCF_021461385.2 of Schistocerca piceifrons. Classification (NCBI taxonomy): domain Eukaryota; kingdom Metazoa; phylum Arthropoda; class Insecta; order Orthoptera; family Acrididae; genus Schistocerca; species Schistocerca piceifrons. The sequence goes on from NC_060143.1 coordinate 554,849,228, forward strand.
CAGTGTTTTTCCGGAAAAGGTGACTTTCCCACCACGTGCGATACTCGATTTTCAGTATAACAGACAAACTATACCTCCCCAGCATTTCCTGTCCAGTTCTCTTATCTGCGCAGAAAAAATAACTTCACTGAGCTTGTGTTTATATCACGGCGTTATTATCAGTTTAGCGACTAATTATTTGCAGTTGTTAATTGAGCTTTCATGGGAAACCCTTTTCTGTATACGATTACTGGGAAGTGTTCAATTTGTTGAGGGTGATCTTATCAGTGGCACATGGAATGTTGGTGGGAAAGGGATTGGTTTGGTATATGCAGCATCTGTCTGCTCTCTATCGTTGATTTTGTATTGCAAGGCAATGTAAGTGTGCTGTAGTCAGATACTGAATGTGAAATCCCTGGGATAGCAGGACAGAGCGGATGAGGTTATATTTGTGGAAAGGGGCCAAAATAAGTTACTGTCAGTTCACTCAACATGTAAACCTTATTTCTTAAAACAGACAGTCACACAAGCAAGAATCAAAATCTCTAAAGGTTTTAACGAAAGACCTCCTTTGATTTAATTTAGATCGGCTGAAGGCCCCATCGAAAATGCAAGGCACAAGGCCTAAAGCAAGGAACTGAGGTACAGGAGTTCTTCTGGAGGTTTCACTTCTTTAGAAAAAAAAAATTTATCTTCACTACAAATAGGCTGAAAAAATTAGCTTAAATTTTTCCCATAGAACTCTGCTGAAGGCTTCACATTAATCAAGAACATGTTACGGCTTAAGGACGAGACCAAAAATTTCAATATTTAATTTAAATAGGTTGAAAACTCGGCTGAAGGCCGCATATCAACAAATCAATTTAACGGCTTAAGGCCTAGGAAGAAGAGATTTCAATTTGGAAAGCCTGAAGGCCTTGTCTTAAAATACGAGGGTTATTCCAAAAGTAAGGTCCGATCGGTCGCGAAATGGAAACGACTATGAAAACCCGATAAAGCTTTGCACAGATGTGTTGGGTAGTGTCTCTAGTATAACCCCAGTTAGCATCACGTCGCTCTTCTCATTTCTGAGCTCGCAGTGAGTGCGTAAAGATGTCTAGAAAATAGTGTCTGCCGCCAAGTACGAGGGCCTGGTGAGAAATTTCGCCTGAAGCTATGCAGCCAACATTACATAACTGTCGTGCTGTTTCGTCTTCACGACAATTCTCAGCCGCATTCTGCAGGGGCAATGAAGATGCTCCTGCATCGTTTTCAAATGGAAATGTGAGATTACCCACAATACAGTCCGCAATTGTCTCCCCCTGAGTTTCATCTCTGGTCACATGAACCGCTGTCTTTGAAGACAACATTTTGACACAGACAACGAGGTGTAGGCCAGCGTGGAGAATTGGCGGAAAGCACTGGCGGCTGCCTTCTATGATGAGGCTATTGAAAAGTTGGTACAACGCTATGACAGAAGTCTAAGTCAGAACGGCGACTACGTAGAGAAGTAGCTGAAAGGTGTAGCTAATTGTTACAAGTAAAACATTTCTGATGTTCACTGTGGTTTCAATTTGCCAATCAATCGGACCTTACTTTTGGAATAACCCTCGTATTTCGCGTAAAACTCGGCTGAAGGCCTCATACTAAATAATAACAATCTTATGACTTAAGGCCAAGACAAGGATTTTGAATTTTTAATTTAAGAGAGATTAAAACTCGGCTGAAAGCCACACACCACGCAGAAAACAATTTTACGGCTTAAGGCTTAGAGGGAAGAGCTTCTAAATTTCAACTAAAATAGGCTGAAGGCTTTATCCTAAATTGCTTCACATAAAACTCGGCTGAATTTTTATTTAAGCTGGATAACTCGGCTGAAGGCCACATCCAAACTAGAAAATATTTCTTACAGCTTAAGCCTAGACAAAATATTTCAACTTTTGATTTGAAAAGGCTGAAAACTCGGCTGAAGGCCACATACCAACTTGAAACAAATTTACAGCTTAAGGCCTAGGCACAAGGAATTTTCAATTTTAATTTTGAAAGGCTGAAACTTGGATGAAGGCCACAAACCAAACAAGAAACTTTTTTTTTTACAGCTTAAGGCCTAAGACGAAAAGCCTAGCAATTTCAATAAGTATATATGAAGATAGTAACTGTTCTCGAAAGAAAAGACACCCTTGATGACCGTGCTGCTTCTCTAGAATAAATGATAATTAATTGAATCCCTCAGCGGCCGAAAGGTGCTGCCGATATACCTCAGTGGGAACAGCAGAACGTCTGGGCCCCGACCAGGACTCGAACCAGGGATCTCCTGCTTGCATGGCAGACGCTCTATCCATCTGAGCCACCGAGGACACAGATGATTAGCGCGACTGCATGGACTTATCCCTTGCACGCCTCCCGCGAGACCGACATTCCCAACTGTCCACAATCTACATATGTAATGTTCCTAATAGGTATTTCCCCACCCATTACAGGTGCATATTATTCATCGTTATTGGACCCTTTGAAAACCGAGCTGCAAGAAAAACGCCGGTGATTAGACCGCAAAACAGTCATTTTCCATTACGACAGTGCACCAGCACACACTTCAGCAGTTGTGGTCGCAAAATTAATCGAAATAGGATTCCAACTCGTTTCACGTCCCCCCTATTCTCCAGACTTAGCTCCCTCGGACTGCTATTTGTTCCCCAATTTGAAGAAATGGCTGACGGGACAAAGATTTCATTCAAATGAGGAGGTGATTGCAGCAACTAATAGCTATTTTGAAGACTTGCACAGTTCCTATTATTCGGAAGGGATCAACAAATAAGAACAGCGTTTAACGAAGTGTATAAATTTAGAAGGAGACTATGTTGATAAATTAAAAAGGTTTACCCGAAACACGTAAGTAGTTTTTATTTTTGCACGGACTTTTCAAACGCACTCATACCACTCCAGTGTAGGACCTGATGTTGGTCGCGCGTGATTAGCCGAGCGGTCTGAGGTGCTGCAGTCATGGACTGTGCGGCTGGTCCTGGCGGAGGTTCGAGACCTCCCTTGGGCATGGGTGGGTGTGTTTTTCCTTAGGATAATTTAGGTTAAGTAATGTGTAAGCTTAGGGACTGATGACCTTAGTAGTTAAGTCCCATAAGATTTCACACACATTTGAACATCTTTTGAAACTGCTGTTGCACCCCAGAATGGATTCAGTGTGCGCGCCTCATATGTTTGAAGTTGTCGGCGAGGTCTGAGCCAAGCAGGCCAGCTCGGACGATGGGTGCCAGTTGCTACGTCAACATGGCGTACTACTAATGTAGCAGAGGGCGGGACACTAGTAGAGCATTGGCACACAACCTCCGAGTGAGGGTAACATAAGAGCAAACACCGCAATACATCAAAACTTGGCAGTATGAAGAAACGCTCCGGAACTCCAAGCACCAGAGCGCCACTGTAAAAGCCACACTTTAAAGGAAGACCTGAACTCAACAGCCAAGAATAGGTAGTGAACCATCGCAACGAACAAAGGAACGCTGACGAGTCCGATGAACGACTGCAAATTCGCTAACCAACGTTGAGCCACCACGTCATAGGTGAGATCTCTGATGCTTACTTTCGGAGTTCATGGACACATTCAGTCACGCCGCCATCGTCTGCGTCACCAGTACACGACATAATGACTGTCTATATAGCTTCAGACTGACTGTATAGATGACGGTTCGCGTGCTACCTGCTTCCAGACTTCGAAAGCGAGACGAAGTCTTCCACATCCAAGCTACAGCCGTGGTCTGCCATTGCAGCCTTATTGGACATCGTGAATGAGGAGAAGACTGCTATGGCGCAAGCCCCACACTTACGGATGGTCCTTCGTGGAAACTCTGCAAGCTGTCTTCCTGACACCATCCAAGTGTAGCGCTTCCGCATAGAGCACTGTCCATCAGTGAGCACCTGCTGCAGCCTTGGTCATTCAGGCCAGGGGCTGTCCATGACAACCATCTTCCTGGCTCGCGCAGTCAGCTAGTCCGAGCTATATGGCGGCGAGTGAGTGACGCCAGTTAATCTAATTTTGTAGGTATTATTAAGTTCACTCATGCTCATAAATTAAGGATAATGCTGATACATGTTGAAACAAAGCTCTGGTGGGTGGTTTGCGGGTTTAAATTACCTCGGGATATGACCATGCAGTGCATTTGACCAGCAGTTGTCGCACGGTGGCGCTGGCAGCAGTTCACATACGCAGAGATGTGTTGGTGCATGTCAGAGTACGGTGCAGCGAGTAAGTGTGCAGACGTTTAAAGACGTGCTAATGGGGACTGTGTGTTGAAAATGGCTCAAAGAACACATATTGACGACGTTATGATGGGTAGAATACTACGGCGACTGGAGACTGGTCAAACACAGCAGGTCGTAGCACGGGCCCTCTGTGTCTCACGATGTGTGATCTCAAGATTATGGCAACGATTCCAGCAGACAGGAAACGTGTCCAGGCGCTACAGTACGGGACGCCCACAGTGTACAACTCCACAAATAGATCGATATCTCACCATCAGCGCCCGCAGACGGCTGCGGAGTACTGCAGGTAGCCTTACTCGGGACCTTACGGCAGGCACTGGAACAGTTTTCTCCAGACACACAGTCTACAGACGACTGAACAGACATGGTTTATTCGCCTGGAGACCTGCATCGTGCATTCCTCTGACCCCTGCTTGCAGGAGAGCCCGTAAAGCCTGGCATTAAGAACACAGTACATGATCATTGGAACAGTGGTCTCAGGCTATGTTCACGGACAGGTCCACGTATAGTCTGAACAATAATTCTCGCCAGGTTTTCATCTGGCGTGAAACAGGAACCAGACACCAACCCCTTAATGTCCTTGAAAGGAACCTGTATGGTGGTCGCTGCATGTCTTTGACAGAGGAACTGTAACAGGTCATGTGTACGGGACGTCATTTTCCACCAGTATGTTCGCCTTTTCAGGGGTCCAGGGAGTCTCACCTTCCTCCTGGCCTATGATAACGCACGGCCCCACCTTGCTGCCATCGTAGAGGAGTACCTTGAAACAGATAATATCAGGCGAATTGAGTGGCCTGCCTGTCCTCCAGACCCGAACCCCATAGAGCAATTCTGTGATGCTCTCGGTCGACGTATCGCTGCACGTCTTGAAACCCCTACGACACTTCAGGAGCTCCGACAGGCACTGGTGCACGAATTGCAGGCTATACCCCAGCAGCTGCTCGACAACCTGATCCAGAGTATGCCAAGCCGTTGTGCGGCCTGTGTACCTGTGCATAGTAATCATATCCCATATTGATGTTGAGGTACATGAGCAGGATACAGTGGCGTTTTGTAGCACATGTGTTTCGGAACGGTTTTCTCAACTTATCACCAGTACCGTGGACTTATAGATCAGTGTCGTGTGTGTTCCCTATGTGCCTATGCTTTAGCGCCAGTTTTGTGTGAGGACAAGTTGTGTGGCACCACATTCTGCGATTATCCTTAATTTATGAGCATGAATGTAGTTAGGCTGCTCTGTATACGATGATGGAAAAAATCACAGACCAAAAAATTATTGAAGTGCAGTAACGAAATTTCGGGAATACGTTTGCCTACGTAGCATAGTTAAGTGATTAACTTTGGAAGATCACAGGTTAAAATAAGCGTGAAATTAGCCACTGTAAAAGTGAAACACAGGTACATTAATAATAGGTGTAACCGCCAGAATGTTAAAAGCAAGCATGCAAACGTGCATGCACTGTATTGTACAGGTGCTAGATGACAATTGGTGGACTTTAATTCAGTGCGTGTTGCGCTTGACCGGTCAATACAGGGACGGTTAACGCTGGCTGCAGTTGACGTCCTGTATGTTCTCGATGGACGACAGATCTGGTGATCGAGCAGACCAAGGCAACACGTGGACACTCTGCAGAGAATGCTGAGTTACAGCAGTGGAATGTGGACGAGCGTTATACTGTTGGAAAACACTCTCTGGAATGCTGTTCATGAATTGCAGTGCAACAGTTCGAATCAACAAACTGTCTCACACAACTGCTGATAGGATGTATGGGTTAACCACGAAGATGCTTCTACTGTTCTACGAAGTCACATCCCAGATCATAACACCAGATGTAGCTCCAATGGGTCTAGCACGTAGACAGGTTGCTTGCGGGTCCTCAAGTGGCCAATACACGGCCATCACGGCCACCGAGGTAGAACCGGCTTTTATTAGAAAACGCAGCAGACCTCCACTCCAACCTCCAGTGAGCACTCACTTGACACCACTGAAGTAGGAAATGGCTTTGCCTTGGAGTCAGTCGAATGCACGCTACAGGGCACCTGGCTAGGAGATGTCCTCCAGGTAACCAACTTGTGAAAGGTCGTTGTGTCACTACGGTGCAAACTGCTGCTCGAATTGTTGCTGCAGATGCAGTAAGATGCGCCAGAGCCATACGCCGCAGACGATGGCCTTTCCTCTCGGTAGTGCCTCGTGGCCGTCCGACGCCGTGTCTCCTTGCGGCCGCGCATTCTCGTCAGCATGGCTGTCAGCAATCATGTACAGTGGCTACACCCCTGCCATGTATTTCTGCAGCATCGCAGAAGGGACATCCAGCTTCTCGTAGCCCCATTACCAAACCTCGCTTGAAGTCAGTAACATCTTGGTAACTGCGTCTTTTTCACCTCGAAGGCAGTTTTGACTAGCTTCAGCTCACCATGTCCAGTCTCAAATGTGACAAACGCTCACGGTCGTTACAGCACGTGTTAAAGCAAACCTGAATTGCATCCTGATAGGGATGCTACTAGCGCCGGTCTTAAACGGGATTGGCGCCAAAATTTTAATAGATATCATCTTTCAGATGTAGAAAAACATCTACCAACTTTTATTTGTGTCGCACAGTTCATTCTTGGTGCTGCGATTTTTATTCAGTCAGTGTACTACGAGATTTATGTTGCTACTATCTAGTGCCTTATTAATATTTGATTCAGAAAATCTGTAACCTGGAAGTTGGCGATGTTAACAAACAAATATTTGTAATAGATCCAGCTTTGGAGAAATACTTTTCCTTCTTTCCATGTAGTAATACAACGGCGTTCAATTGTATTGTGTCTACCTGTACGACTTTTTATTTGATTATAATCACGATTGGCTCTGGCTCTGAGCACTATGGGACTTAACATCTGTGGTCATCAGTCCCCTAGGACTTAGAACTACTTAAACCTAACTAACCTATGGACATCACACACATCCATGCCCGAGGCAGGATTCGAACCTGCGACCGTAGCAGTCGCGCGGTTCCGGACTGAGCGCCTGAATCGCTAGACCACCGCGGCCGGCAATCACGATTGTTTGCAGCATTTAGAAATTAGCGGAAAAGAGTCATTTTGTTCCAGTACTGGGGCAAGCTGACTTTGAGAACAGGGTAAGATTACAGTTCAAATACTAATTGAATACAATATTTTTTTCCTCTGAATGTGGATGACAGTTTAATAAAAGGATGGAAGTGTTGAAAATTAATGTCTCAAAGTCAGTGTTTTTATTAACTACAATCACACACAAATATCCTCCTTCAAAGTTCGAAGAGCTCTCATGCCACCATGTGTGGCATTTGTAACACTCTAGCCAGTCTTCTGTAGCAGGATCAGTGTAGTTCCCATCACATGCAGGACAAAGCACTATATTATCTTTGGAAGAGTGAGCTCACAACACAGTTATAAAACCTTCAGACAAGTTAGCCTTTCTGCTATGGAAACCGTTCTTTGTCCGTCCGAGTCTCATCCCTTTGTCAAGTCAGTCATTCTTGTTCCATCTTACGTGATTCCTTGTCAGCTAACATCTGCGTCATTGGTGGGCATGTCAAGACACTTGCACTTCGCGTACAATCAAGTTTCCATATTGTCACACTTGATCTTTCTGTAGTCAATGGTTTCAAATAAAAATAAATCAGCACTGTTTTGGTTTTATGGAAGCACCGCTCGATGAATGTCTTAGTTTATGGTTTTCTTCCGTCTGATGTTCATTAGGAAAGCCTTCAGTGAAATTAAAAGCAAGGGTGGTAACACTAAGAGAGCAACCGGAATTCCATTGTTAAATGTAGAGAAGAGAGCGGATAAGTGGAAAAAGTACGTTGAAGGCCTCATTTTGGGGGGGGGGGGGGGTTCGATTTATCTGACGTGATAGAAGAAAAGATGGGAGTCGATTTAGAAGAACTAGGGGATCGCTTATTAGAATCAGAATTTATGAGAGCTTTGGAGGCCTTAAAATCAAATAAGTCAGAAGGGATCGACAACATTCCACGAGAATTCCTAAAATCAGTAGGGAAGTGGCAACAAAACAAGTATTCAAGTTGGTGTGAAGAATCTGGGAGTCTGGCAATATACCGTCTGACTTTCGAAAAATGCCACACACACAATTCGGAAGACTGCGAGAGCTGACAAGTGGGTGAATTACAACACAATCAACTTTACAGCGCATGCATCCAAGTTGCTGACAAGAGTAATACACAGAAGAAGGGAAAAGAAAATTGAGCATCTGTTGGATGACGAGCAGTTTGGCTTTAGGAAAGTAAAAAGGGACAAGAGAGGCAGTTCTGACGTTGCAGTTGATAGTGGAAGCCAGGCTGAAGAAAACTCAAGACACGTTCATGGGATCTGTTGACCCAGAAAAAGCGTTCGACAATGTAAAATTGTGCAAGATGTTCGAAGTTCTGAGAAAAGTAGGTGTCACCTGTAAGGAGAGGCAGTATTATATACAGGGTATTTATAAATGAATATCAGTGACTTTAACGCTTTATAATATATATTACATTAAACTTACAGTTATAAATGATATGTCAAATGAAAGAGCAAGTCAAACAGCTGTGTTTGGCACCAGCGCGCATGCGCAGCGCGCAATGTGTCCTCCGCAGTCCACTAAACAGCGGTAGTAGCGAAGATGGCGACTAGTGAACAGAAAGCTTTTGGGTTTTTCAGTTTGCGAAGACCGAATCTGTACTTACTGTGCAACGTGCGTTCTGACTGAAGTTCGGTTGTGATCCTCCAAGTGATAACATTCGTAGATGGTATCTTCAATTTGAAGATACCGGCTGCCTTTGTAAAGGGAAGAGCACGGGACGACCAAAGGTTAGTGAAGAGACTGTTCAGCGAGTGAGAGGGTCGTGCACTCGTAGCCCAAAGAAATCAGTCCGGAAGGCTAGTCGTGAATTACAAGTTGCCGTGTCGACTGTTTGGAAAGTTTTAAGAAAACGCGTGAAACTATGTCCTTACCGTTTACAGTTATTACAGGCTCTAAAACTGGCAGACCATGGATTACGTGCCAACTTCGCAACGTAATGTTATTTCATGACGATGAAGATTTTCTGGGTCATGTTGTCTTCAGTGATGAGACGACCTTTCACCTTAGTGGACATGCCAACACTTACAATGTGCGCATCTGGAGCTCAGAGAATCCTCACGAGGTAGTAGAAATGCAACAAGATTCCCCTAAAGTGATTGTTTTTTGCGCTGTATCCCGGCGGAAGGTTTATGGGTCTTTCTGTTTTAGTTAACCTACTGTAACTGGCACTTCTTACCTAGATACACTAGGGCAATGGCTGTTCCCTCAGTTGGAAGAAGATGAGGCAGATAACTTCATTTTCCAGCAGGATGGTGCTCCACCTCACTGGCATAGCGCAGTATGCGAATCGTTGACCTTCACTGTACCCAAGCGCAAGGGGCCCAATGACAGGGCTTGCTTTGCATGGCCTCCACGGTCACCCAATTGATGTGTGCCATGTGATGGTTCAAATGGCTCTGAGCTGTATGGGACTTAACTTCTGAGGTCATCAGTCCCCTAGGACTTAGATCTACTTAAACCTAACTAACCTAGGGACATCTCACACATCCATGCCCGAAGCAGGATTCGAACATGCGACCGCAGCGGTCTCGCGGTTCCAGACTGTAGCGCCTAGAAGCCTTCGGCCACAGCAGGCGGCCTGCCAGCTGACAAATGGTTCTCGCACTGAACATTTATAAGGCTCTTCGTAAATCTGTGTGAGTTGGTCTTTCATTTTATATATCATTTATAACTGTAAGTTTAACATAATAAACATTATAAAGCGTTAAAACTTCGATATTCATTTATAAACATCCTGTACAATACGTACAAGAGTCAATAGGGAATAGTAACAGTGGACGACCAAGAACGAAATGCTCGGATTAAAAAGGGTGTAAGACAAGGATGTAGTCTTTCGCTCCTACTGCTCAATCTGTACATCGAAGAAGCAATGATAGAAAAAATGGTTCAAATAGCTCTGAGCACTGTGGGACCTTACATCTGAGGTCGTCATTCCCCTAGAACTTAGAACTACTTAAACCTGACTAACCTAAGGACATCACACACACCCATTCCCGAGGCAGGATTCGAACCTGCGACCGTAACGGTCGCGCGGTTCCAGACTGAAGCGCCTAGAACCGCTCGGCCACACCGGCCGTCGCAATGATAGAAGTAAAAGAAATGTTCAGGAGTGGAATTAAAATTTGGTGAAAGTGTACTGATGACATTGCTATCCTGAGTGAAAGCGAAGACCAATTACAAGGTCTACTGAGTGTATGGACAGTCTAACGAGTGCAGAGTATGGACTGAGAGTAAATCGAAGAAAGACGATAGTAATAAGAAGTAGCATAAATGAGGACAGTGAGAAACTTAAACGTCACGTTTGATGGTCGCGAAGTAGATGAAGTTAAGGATTTCTGCTACCTAGGGAACAAAATAAACCACGATGGACGGAGCAAGGAGGACATTAAAAAATGGTTCAAATGGCTCTGAGCACTATGGGACTCAACTGCTAAGGTCATTAGTCCCCTAGAACTTAGAACTAGTGAAACCTAACTAACCTAAGGACATCACAAACATCCATGCCCGAGGCAGGATTGGAACCTGCGACCGTAGCGGTCTTGCGGTTCCAGACTGCAGCGCCTTTAACCGCACGGCCACTTCGATCGGCGAGGACATTAAAAGCAAACTACCACTTGGAAAAAGGGCATTTCTGTCCAGAGAAGTCTGCTAGTATCAACCATAGGCCTTAATCTGAGGAAGAAATTTCTGAGAATGTATGAGGACTTTCGGAGCACAGCATTGTATGGTAGTGAAAGATGGAATGTGGGAAATTGGAACAGAGAGAATGGGAGCATTTGAGATGTGATGCTACAGATGAATGGTGAAAATTAGATGTACTGATAATGTAAAGAATGAGGGGGTTCTGCCCGAAATCGGAGAGGAAAGGAATATTTGGAAAACACTGACAAGGAGAAGGGACAGGAAGATAGAACATCTGTTAAGACATGAGGGAACGACTTCTATGGTACTAGAGGGAACTGTAGAGGGCAAAAACCGAGCAGGAAGACAGAGACTGGAATACATCCACCAGATAATTGATGATGTAGGTTGCGATTTCTACTCTTAATTGAAGAGGTTGTCTCAGGGCAGAAATTTGTGTTGGGGTGCATAAAAAAAAGAAACAGAGAAAATGAAGGATATTCTGTGAGCTGGCCTTCAGGTGCTGGAGCCTGAGCAGGAGCACTTTCAGTTGTGGCACTGCCTGTAACAAGATCATGATTTCTGGGTTTTTCCGCAGCAAAATCATCGTCTTTGAACATGAGGAGATTGTACGTGATTATAAAGTACGACTGTATATGCTTGGAACCAATTAAAGGCATTACTGACTGTAGCTGCTTTGAAATATGCGGTACTGAATAGTTTACCAACTATTTTGTGAGTAATGGCTTGTCATTGGTGACTGATCACTAAGGTGTCACAAGCATGACTGTTCAAATGTTCCAAAAACAAGACAAACATTATTACATTATCACTGCAATGTCCAATGGTTCCTGGAGTTGTTCTTTTCAAACGTTCAGGTGCAAAAACGAGAAAAGGTGGCAGGTAGTTTTCAGTAGCGTAAATGCAACAAATGATAGAGACATTTCTCCGTCTCCTTGCTGATAAGATTCTAGATACTGTGTTAGATTCTAGAGGTGAAACGACATTTCTAGCCGATTATGCACAGTGACCAATCCTGATCCATCTACATTATAAATGCAGATGCACGAAATTTATGTTTTTTCTGCACTTCGTTTCAAGTTAAGTGAACGTTATCCACATTTTCTTTGTCAAATCCCATTGATCTGTCAAAGTGTGTTGCCTCTGGTTTTTGCATACAGAACTTAAATTTTGTCATAAAGTTTGCCAACCAATTTTCCCCTGCCATTCTTGTCATGCTTTTGAACGGGCGAGAAATCTCACGTTGTTATGTATATTCAGGACCAAGTCTTCTTCACTTCTTCTTCGTCATACCAAAGAGTATTTGGTCCAAGGCTGTTAAACAGGTCTTCAAATCGTCTAGTTGCTCTGTGTTGAATACTTCGCGGAATATTCCACCATAAAGACACATCTCCTACAAAGTTTTTGTTTTAATTTTAAATTTTATATCATCAATTCTTAGATGATGTACATAAATAACATGACCGCACACACACACACACACACACACACACACATACACACACACACACACACACACACACACACACACACACACACACACACACACACACAGAGAGAGAGAGAGAGAGAGACAGAGAGAGAGAGAGAGAGAGAGAGAGACACGTAAATCACAAACACACAGATGAATTTTCTTCAAGTTGTGGTGAAGTATTGCTTCAGGAACTCCATAGATATTTGCTGCACCTGAGCATCTCATTCTTCCCTCTTCTCCGACAAACATAAAAAGAGGCCACATCATATTTATCCCATTCCCCTCTAGTTGACTTCTTTTCATAACTCCTCAGTACCTGAAAATTCGTGTGTCATAAGTTAATAAAACAGTGCAGAAGATGGAGCTACAAAATTTTCTGTTGTCAAGACGCCCTTACAAATTATTATAGCTGGGTTTGAGGCCAAAAAGCTCAGAATATCGCACACCACAAATAAAAAGTGCATATAGTCACCAAAATGTGGCAGGGAATAGCAAGTGGGACAAAATAACGACTTTACTCTTGATCGGTCATTACAGAACAGTTAATGCAGGTTGTGAATGATGCTGGAGTTATCGTCTAATGATGTCATACATTTACTCCATTTGAGACAGATCTGGTGATCGAGCAGGCCATGGCAACATCTCAGCAATCTTTAGAGCATGCTGGAACACAACAGCGGTATGTATACGAGCGTTATCCTGTTGGAAAACACCCCTGGAATGCTGTCCATGAATTGCAGCACAACAATGCCAGTCAACAGATTGACCTGAAATATTCGGTCAGGGTGCGTGAGATAACCACAAGAGTGCCTACGAAATCGCATCCAGACCATAACTCCAGCTTAGGTCTAGTGCGTTAATGCCACAAACTGGTTGAGTGCAGGCGTTCAGCTGGCCTCCTCCTAATCAACACACATGTAAGGTGTCCACATTTTTCGGACCTTACATAAGCTTCATACATACGGCAGGGAATAAAATCCCCAGAAAATATCTCTACATTGTCACCAGGAAGTAATTAAGGCAATCTGACGTACCAAATAACAAAACAATATCTGCCCTTATAAGAACAGGGGCATGCATAAATGAGATAAAGTGAACACAGCTAGGACACCAGTGCATGTGGTATTGGGATGCCCCAATTAACATTAACAAAAGAAAGCCCAGCTGCAGTGCAGAAAGAAATAAAGAGAGTACAATATAATACCTTTTAGAATTATCACAGCCGAGACTGTGGGTAAATGGCGATACTACATTAATCAGGCTACCAGCGACCTGAGCAAGAAAAATAAGAATACACCTATAACAAGGAAGCAGTTGGCCAAAGCCGTTTTGTGTGGCATAGTAGAATCGCGGTGGGGAGGGTAACGTGATATAAAAGCATTTTGAGAATTTAATTAACACAGAGACCTCTCATCTCCTGATGAGAGGTAAGATACATTATGGTGTGTAAGATATCTTATCTTACCATAAGACACAATGCCCGCTTACAAATGGCGACCCTGTCAGGATACTGAATAAACAGCATTCCAGTCAGATACAAAATACAGGATTCTGAATTAACAACATTCTTACAATTTATTGAGGGTAAACAAAAAGCTGACACAAATTGGAGAAAAGTAATCTGCATTTAAATTTTACTCAACTGTGTAGTAGTAAATAAGTAAATAATTAAAGTGTAGACAGAAGTGTATTTGTGTATGTTTTAATTTCTGTTGAAAAATTATTGTTGTGTTGCGTTGTGTTGAGTTCTTTCTCAACTCCGCCAGCCAGTGTGGCCTAGCGGTTCTAGGTGCTTCAGTCTGAAACTGTGGGACTGCTACGGTCGCAGTTTCGAATCCTGCCTCAGGTATGGATGTGTGTGATGTCCTTAGGTTAGTTAGGTTTAAGTAGTTCTAAGTTCCAGGGGACTGATGACCTCAGCTGTTAAGTCCCATAGTGCTCAGAGCCATTTGAATCATTTTTTTTTCCACCCCAGTACCAAAGAAAGGCTAAAGGAAAGACAAGGAAACGGATTGAATACAAGACTGGGTCAATGATATTTTGGGATAGAGTCAAGTCTAATAATCTGATGTTAACTCGTAGTCTGGTTGGAAATATTCTTGTACAGCAACACTTAGAGGAACGATCAAAAATGACAGAAAACAATAGGTCAAGGCAGAGAGAAGTAATGGCAGATATTGATAGGATCGACTTGGAGACGCAACAGTCAGATCAGCGTGAACAACACCAAACAGAGGCTGTAGAAATACCGAATGAGGCTGAAAATGTAGCACATGGTGTTCATTCTGGTCAAATGAATGAAAATGAGAACAGTGGTGCACATGAGTCAGGTGTAGAATCTGTTGACAGTAATTTACAGTATGAGGAACCGAACATGACCATATTGAATCAGACAGGTTTGCAACCACATGACAGAACGAGTGTTAGTGCACCTACATTGTGTTCAGAAGAGAAGGAAACTGTTCACAAAATACGCGAGAGGGAATGGTTATACCAAATGGCAACAGGCGAAAATGATGTAGGAGTAGAAAACGCCAACATATTTGGTATGTTGCAGCGGTTATTACAACAATCTCAAGAATTAGACAATCGTTTATTACAAGAATCTCAAGAATTAACAGGGCGTTTATAAGGACACATAACTCAAGGACAAAAAGAATTAGCAGGGCGTTTAGAAGGGTACATAACTCAAGGGCAAAAAGAGTTAGAAGTGCGTATAGCACTGAGGCTGAGAGACACTAACAAAGAAATGCAAAAAACGCGTGATAATATTCAAAGTCAATTAGATCAAATCCGAACTGAAGCTCAAGAAGCATAGATCACAGTTCAAACGCTTGTTACAGGGCACACACAAATGAGAACAGACATCGACACTGTCCAAGCAGACATGACAACGTCACGTGAAGATACGCAACAAAGTGTAAAAAAAGTTTAACAACAGGTCGAAGCTTTTGGCATCAGAGCATCGACGAAAGCGAGGCATGTCATTGCTGCAACGATGTCTTACAAAAGAACAACGACAGCTGCATTAAAGAAATTCAACGGTCGTATTTTAAAGGTACAAGAGAAAAACAAACATCAATTTCCACGGCTCAGAAAGGAAGTTTCACGTTCAATAGAAAGTCGAGGAGACGCGGAAAACGTTAGTGAGGAGTCGCAAACGACGACAGAATCCACTTTAATGCCGGTAGATAATGCCGTGACGACGGCAAACTCAACAGCCCCCGATAATACGACAGAACAAGATCGCGAAAGTACGGATGAAATGAGACAGAAAGGCACATGTGAAAGCCAGTCTGAAACCGCAGAGAGAGATCTGGAAATTAGTCCAAAACAGCATATCCCAGAACAATACGATAACAGTAGGGAACAGTGTGGTTTGCGACCACTTGTTCATGAGAGAATAACGGGTCAGTCGGGAATACGAGAATGTGGGTTGCAGCAAGGTTACGTTGTTTAAGCACAAAGCGTGACATACGCAGACCAAGCGATAGCGACACATTATGTAACACCACAACAAGTAGGACGAATACCGACAGGTTGCAGTACAGTATCTCACGAGCCAGAATCACTCACAAGACAAGAAACAGAGCTGGTAGCAGGTGTTACGCACGCATATTGCGCAGTGAAACCTGCAAGTGATTCTGCGACACCAATGTCATATAATGAGCCCAACTACACATGTTTGCGTAGATTTGACGCAAACATAGGACAGAAGGTATTATGTCACAGAGCGGAGCAAGAAATTTTGATGGTAACCACTTTTTTACAGTGTGCAAATACCAGCGCTTTAAGGAAGATACAAATAGTCTACATCCTCGCACATTTATCGATGAGTTCAAGGTAGGAATACCAACAAACTGGCCTGTGAAACATAAACTAGATTTCATTTGTGCACAGATGGAAGAACGTATAGCTGAAACCATGCAGAAAATAGTGGAAAACTGCGATTCATATGATTCGTTTCGAGCAGCCTTTCTGCCTAGATATTGGTCACTTCAGTCGCAAATGAGAATAAAGTAAGACCTATTGCAAAATATCTCATTTGAAAATTTGCGAGAGAAAACCGCGGTCAAATTCTTTGAGAATATGTCGTAAAGAAATCAATATTTAGACAGCCCACATACTGATGGAGAATTGATACAGATATGCAAAACTACACTACCAATGAAATAGCAACAAGCACTGTTAGGACGTGGGGGTGATAATGTTGAAACTTTCAAAGGTGTTTTGCGAGAAGTTATGTATGAAAACGATGCTCAAAGACGTCGTGAGTCAGGACAGAATAACTTTGAAAGGACAAGTAATAAAGAGACTAGTAATGGTAGCAAGGGTAGATCGGTAATGGGACTGAATTCCAGACAAAATGGAAATACTTATGTAAGTAGGAATAGTGGAAATAGGGGACCATAACGTAATGTGTATGGATTTTTATAATAATAATAATAATAATAATAACTGGACAGGAAGAATGGGGACGAGAATGGGAATGGCAACTGGAGACTTAGGGAAAACCCACAGACGGATTTTAATCAGCGTCGCCAGGTCAATGGAGAGAAATTAGATGGGGAGGTGGTGCAAGAACGCAACCACAGCCAAATACGTTAGGTAATTACAGTAGAAATGAACCGCAGAGGGAGGTTGAATTACGACCACCAAATCGGGGAAGTGTACAGAATGACAGACGTCAGGTATTGCAAGGGTTATAGCAGATAATATACTTTCTGCAGAAAAAAGTAACGAAGTAACAGTAGCGATAAAAAGTTTAAAATATGATGAACAGGAATAGAAATTGGAAATAGGAACGAGAGAAGGATCGTCAAAAGAATCAGGACCGATAATTCAGATAGGAAGGAAGTCACGACTAAAGTGTTGGGATGAGATAGATTGGACAGATACGAACGATGAGGAAGATTTCCTAACTTTACCTTATCATGAACCAGGTAATAATGAGGAAGCGTTGATGTATATGGCCCAGATGTTTGATTCTCCATAGACGAAAGACGATTCTCAACAGGATCACACATATCCTAATGCAATTAGTCACAGTATAATTGATCAAGAAGATAAGAGTAACCCACAAAATACAGCTAGTGTAGGTCAGAAAGAAAAAAGGGAAGTGCGAACGAGTACACATAAACAAAAGTTCGATACGCTGCAAGATTTGTTAAAATCCTTCCATCAAACCTTGGAAGAAAAACAGAAAGAGTCGGAAGCGTTATGGATACAGGGAATGGAACAGAATAGGAAAGAACAAGTAGTTCACAGAGAGGCCAGTGATAAGGCAAATATTTCGTCTAGGCCGAAAAACAAACCAAACAATAAAGTATCTGAACAGTTCGATAAATCAGAGTCAGGGGTATATAATTGTGGCACATATGACGACATAGTACGGCAATATTACCGAGACTATGTAATCACCAGGCCAGATATAGACAACTGTGTCGCAGTCAATAACGGCATAGCTGACACTGCAGCGTCGCAGAAGGAACAGCCAGCTTCTCGTAGCCCTATAACACGACCTTGTTGAAAGTGAATGAGGATAATGGTGTCTCTGTCGCCTTATAGGCATTCTTTACTAACATCAATTCACCACGTCCAATCTCAAAGATAACTAACGCTGGCCGGTCGGGGTGGCAGTGTAGTTCTAGGCGCTACAGTGTAGAGCAGCGCGACCGCTACGGTCGCAGTTTCGAATCCTGCCTCGGTCATGGATTTGGGTGATGTCCTCAGGTCAGTTAGGTTTAAGTAGTTCTAAATGGTTCAAATGGCTCTGAGCACTATGGGACTCAACTGCTGAGGTCATTAGTCCCCTAGAACTTAGAACTAGTTAAACCTAACTAACCTAAGGACATCACAAACATCCATGCCCGAGGCAGGATTCGAACCTGCGACCGTAGCGGTCTTGCGGTTCCAGACTGAAGCGCCTTTAACCGTGTTGTAACTGCCTGGTGTCGTATCAGTATTTGATTCTGAAATTCTGAAACCTGGAACAACAAGGATGAGTGCTACGCTGCAGCCACCAGACACGCCCGGGCTCGTTGCACAGACCACCACTGATGCTGTCACTGCGGCAGTTACGGCCGAAATATGAGGGAATCTGGAGACGAAAGCGATCGAAATCCGTGCATCTTTGAAGACCGCGGATAGAGCATGATTATTGGAAAAGATGCTGATCGCGTAATCTTGTGAACTTACTAGAGTCGCAATAATCTGTTCAGGATTCCTGAGGACGACAGAGAGAATACAGACGACTTAGTGACCAGTCTTGCGCTGAGAGAAGCTAGGCCTGCAGGCGAGACTGAACGACATTGACAGGAGACACAGAGTGGGGCGTAGGAAGCCATGATCTCCGGAACCCACACCAGTAACAGTGCAGTTTGTGTCGCACAGGAAAAGAAGGGAAAAAGAAACTTGCGAAGTCAGATCTGACAATAAGGGAGGATCTCACCGCTGACTAGACTAAAGGTTTTGGACAGTGGTGTGTCGAGGGTTTGGCTGCAAAACGAGTGGGTGAATGGCGGCAGGATAATAGTGAAGACCGGAAATGGGAAGAGATGAGTCTGCAATGCAGATGAACTTGAATGCATGTGATTTAGGATCTAAGAAGCATGTCAACAATTGCTACATCTGGTTAGTGTCTTTACCTTCCTGTCCTTGTTTTGTAAGGAAACTATTTCTGTTATATTTTCACTGAAACAATTTCCTGTTATTACCATTTCTTTCTTTAGGTTTACCTCGAGTACTAATTTTAAATTTTCTGTCCAGTTTTCATACCTCCAGTGAAATAGCTAACTGTATGGTATACATTTCGCTATTTCACTGTTATTTTCCTGTTCAGACAGAGCTCTAAGTGTCGCGAATGATAGAAAACTGGGTTAAAAATCAAGTAAGATGTAGCCTTAGATATTCTTGCTACCAGCGAGGCAGACGTGTCCGGACGTAGCTTATGTGTAACGTTTTCTCTGCTAACAAGAGCGGACTATGCCGCATCACGAGGCTTGAGAGCCATTACAAGCCACAACCCTTGGACACAGCGAACATAGCGGAGTACGGCCTGTTCGTCATGTAGGCATAACATAATGCTCGAGAGTACTGCAAGCTTCTAGAACAAGTGGTGCTGGGTGCACTACCGCCAATAAAAAGGCTAGCCGCCATAGTTTTGGGAAGTGATGGAAGTGATGGAGCTGCTGGCCAGACCGTCAGATATGGTTTAGCTGGAGATATGATGCTGTGAGATTGTAGGGCAGTGCTGCATATCCACGAGGGGACTTAGACGCATTTCCATGTAGTCAGCACTTAGTCTGGTGTGACCGCCTCTGCTATACCAGGACTTAGACTCAGGGAGCTATGAGAAGTTACACTAATAAGCAGGCAGTTAGTAGACTTCGTATATAGAACTGTTTATAAAACAGATGTGCCAGGGGTGCTTCCAGTGTACATATCCTCATGCAATGATTTATAATTGCATCCAGTGTACCCTGAGATCCCAGCAGAGTTCTATACTCTAACTCACCCTACAGCCCTCTTTTCAGTGGAGCAAGTGCACAGAAGGCAGCCCACGATCACGAGACCTCTTGCCAAGTAAGTTCTTTGAGGCGCGTTCTCGCAGTCCTTCCACTCCCTCTCAGGACTCGTCAGTGGGAACGACATAATGCCGACGATTATTTTTACTGTCTCACTTTTAACATCATTTAGCAATTTGTGATCATATCACAGTTGTTACTGATCATCAGAACCATTAACAGCACACTTTGTTTTTATGCAGTTTATTTTGATTTCACCACTGTTGAGCGCAGGTTATCCTACCCTTTTCTTTTTTGTTCAAAGCCTGTTGGCCTTGGCCACAGAGCCTCCTGTCTCTCTGAAGGTACCTGCTGCCTCCACTTCCAGAAATACACGCTCCCCTACCGCAGGGCGACGCGGTATGCTTTGTTCCCCCACTCTCGTTGGACCAGAGTCTCTAGCATCCTACAGCGAGAGCCTTCCGAGATTTGCACTCGAGCTCCCTAAACTCCATATTGCACAGGTAAATGACCAGTTTCTGACAGCGCACCTTGACGATTTCTGTCATATACTTGAAGTCATGTAATACTTCTGTCGGAGGCCTGGCTCAAATCAAGTATTCCCACAACTTCCGTAAATGTAGACGGCTATATCGTTGTGAGACACTACAGATGAAACCGACGAAGGGTTGAAGTAAGGGAGTACATACAAGGCGAATTATCACCAGCCGTGCTATATACATCCAACAATAATGAAGACAATCAAGTGGAATATAATGTTCATAGAGATCAAACCCTTAACAGAAAGTGGCTGTTATGTGTACTCTACAAACCTCTTGATGTAGGCACATTTGTGTGCTCCGAAACTACTCTTTGGAGTCTCAAGTCGACATACGTGCATATAATTATAGCTGGTGACACTAACGTAGACAGTAGACCTTGCAGCGTGAAATTTAAGCGGATGCTTTCATCATCAAACATGTCACGACTTCAGTTGCTGTTACTTATCATAAGAACAACAATCACACTCTCATAGATACATAGGAGGTTCAGTGATTCGTTTTACAGACTTCAAGGACTTGTACAGGGATGTAATTACAAGATACTTTGAATAGCAAACCATGTACGGATATGTACCATTTCCGTTCTGTGACGGTTTCAGTTTAGATGTCAGCTCGTCCACGTCAGCCGAGCGAAAGAGAAACATCTTAGAGTAATGTTTAAGTGTTAATACAAACAAACGTGCTGTTTGTAAGTGATAAATGGCTGTCTCGTTATCTTTCCTTACCAGCTGTTACTTAATAACTGCACTGCGTCGTACCTAATTCAGTTTCTCAAGCAGAAGCGGATGAGTTAAACATCAGAACACAAACCATCGTAGACCGAAAACAGTACGTTTTTGGAGATGAGTTTTTATTCAAAATATTATGTACTCACTCTCCTCTACAAGTCCTAGAAGTTTTCAATGACGATGTATATGCATATAAATTCCAAAGCAGGGTGATACATACAGCTCAAATCTCTGCCCTGGCATGTCCACCCATGGCATAATTCTCATGACGTTCTCGCTGCAATGTCCCAAACAGAAACCACAACTGATTACATACGATACTTCAAAAACAGTAATTTACCTGAACTTACATCTGAGGCGCAATAAATTGTTTGGGGACGTCTTCTCCACCTTTCTAGGAGTTAAAAGAAAACGTTTATGGGCTTACTAACAAACATACATAAGTGTATGGCAAATACGCCCCCCTAAAGAGCGGAAAAGTAATTTATAAACCTGCCCCTTGGCTAACTAAAGAACTAAAACGGCTCATGTGTCACATAGAGAATTCAAGCTACGCCCCTTGCTTGAAAATCATGTTGCTTACATGCAGAAGCGGAACAGTCAGTCAACTTGTGAGATACGCCAAACTGAGGCGTGACCATAAAGTAATCGACCATAGAAATAAACCACCTGTCCTATGGGAAATTCCGGATGGTCTTGGTGTAGGCAAAGTAAAAGATGCAATTGATTCCAATGTCCCAAACGAAGAACTGAACCTGTGCTTCACGCTACTCACAGTCACAACAGAACCACAAACGAAACAGAAATTCACTGATTACCTCGTGGGGGTAAACGACTGTAGACATTAAAAATTCCATTTAAAGCATGTTCCTTGCAGTACAGTACCGTCTAAAAGGACATGCTGAACACCAGATCGCAATCTATTGGACATGATAGTATCACATTCCAAATGACAGAGCTTGTTAGTGACCCAATAACTCCTTAGCCACAAGTGTTTTCGCTGAGGCCTGGACACAGAGACTAGTTAAGTCACTACCTCAAAAGGACGTTGCCACAACATCCTCTGATTATCGACGTATTTGCGTTCTTCGTGCATTGTCCAAGACCTTAAAATATATAGTCCACGATCAGTATAAAACTACCTACCTACAAACAACCCACTAGGCGAATTCCAATAAGATTTCTGTAAACATCGCACGACAAAAAATGTTCAAAAGTGTGTGAAATCTTATGGGACTTAAGTGCTAAGGTCATCAATCTGTAAGCTTACACACTGCTTAACCTAAATTATCCTAAGGACAAACACATACACCCATGCCCGAGGGAGGACTCGAACCTCCGCCGGGACCAGCCGCACAGTCCATGACTGCCGCGCCTGGGCCAGTCGTTGTGGCTGAGCGGTTCTAGGCGCTTCAGTCCGGTACCGCGCGAACGCTACGGTCGCAGGTTCGAATCCTGCCTCGGGCATGGATGTGTGTGATGTCCTTAGGTTAGTTAGGTTTAAGTAGTTCTAAGTTCTAGGGGACTGATGACCTCACATGTTATGTCCTATAGTGGTCAGAGCCATTTGAACCATTTTTTGCAGCGCCTGAGACCGCTCGGCTAATCCCACGCGGCATCGCACGACAAAATCTGCCTTAATAGAGGTAACAGATGACCAGAAGCTTGTCATTGTTGCGTAAGAGGCAACTATCGTGAGCTTCTTAGATTTCCGCAAAGCCGTTATACTGTCGACTTGGACATTTTATCTGCCAAAGACAGCAACCGAAATTTCTCGCCGTTCCTGACATCTCGCCAGCAATGCGTCATGTCTAGCACTGTAAAGTAACAATGGAGGCAGGTAGCAATCAGGTGTCCATAAAGATTTTGTTAGGTAATATAATCCTTTCACTGTACGTAAATGATGTGCCACCAGTTTTGTCCTACAGTAAATACCACATGTACGCTGACGACCTCCAGTTGCGTCAGTGTGCAAAACTATCAAGAATCTCAGTAACGAACTATGTGCACTTCAAAATGGGCACAGCCTATGGGTTGAAGTTCAAACCATTCAAAACGCAAGCGGTACTGGATTGTCATTCTAGGCTCATTAGCCAGAAATACTGAAAATCCCCACCATCTTTAACCATAAATGGAACAAATATCAACTTATTTCCTTAGACAAAGAGACTAGGAGTAGTAATACATCAGTCTAAATTGGACTGGGCAGGTAACTATAATGTGCAAGAAGACATCAGCAGTTCTCCATGCTCCACAAAAATGTAAAAAGCTGCTCCCTCTTGATCAGAAACAGAAACCTGTACAGACACTTCCACTTCCAATTATTGATTACAGCAATGTTCTTCTTCAAGATCTTTCTCAGGAAAGCTCATAGCACCGGGAACTGATTACCAACGCCTGTGCCTGTTGCATCTGTTATGTTCAAATGGCTCTGAGCACTATGGGACTTAACATCTAGGGTCATCAGTCCCCTAGAACTTAGAACTACTTAAACCTAACTAACCTAAGGACATCACACACATCCATGCCCGAGGCAGGATTCGAACCTGAGACCGTAGCGGTCACGCGGATCCAGACTGAAGCGCCTAGAACCGCTCGGCCACAATGGCCGGCCTGTAATGTTCGATGTCATATTTGGAGCTATCCTGGCTGCGTGCAGAAAAGGACAGAGATTTCCATACCCACTGTCTTCTCTGCTGTCGCATCAACGAACACAGTCCAACACATCTCTCCTCGATCTTAACGCTCTTATCTAAAAACATGGCAGAAACATCCGATTCCATCAACGAAAAATCCTTTCTGCCCCAATCTACCGTTCAGCCACCTTGTTGATGTCGTCCTCAATAGCACAAACCCGGCTCTCGAATAGCCTCCAGCTTGGGAATACAGTTAATGATATATTTACTAAACAAACAACAATGATTACAATTGTCCCTTTAGGCACTCATTACCCTTGTACATATTCCTATCCGGTAATACCTTCATCTTTTTCCAGTATTCTTAGCTGGTGCAGTCTCCTTAAATTTCCTTTCCACAGAATTCACAATATCAGAAACATTTACCTTGTACAACTGTAAATTTTTCTTATACCTGCAACTATCACTATTCTTCTTCTTCTTCTTCTTCTTATTTTTATTCTTATTACTATATCACTATTATTGACAGCAGCCGCTGTTTATCAGTTCATAGTCAGTATTATTAACTCACATTTGCACTTCATACACTCATATCATTATAATACTATGTGTCATATTAAATTGTTATTTTTTAGGAAACTATGACGTAAAAATTTACTGCATGTGTGAAACCCTGTTCCGATGTAAGATAGGGAATGATGGTCATAATAACATCCGGTTAAATATACAAATAACTAAATTAAATAAGCTACATTCACCTAAGTACATACTGGGCCGTCCTCGAAAGTGCTAGGCTGTAGAGCTGCATTGTGCTGCAAAATGTCCTTACGGTGAATGCCCACTCATCTCCCCAACTGCAGCCCTCACACCACCTCACCGGCCGCGGCTCACTGACCTGTGGAAGCAGTGTCATTATTTACTGAGGAGGCATGATGGCGGTTCTCCCCAGTAGACCCACGTGTTGCGCGATGCAACGAAGCAGCTGCAATACTCTGTTTCTCCCTCCTGTCAATGAAATGTCATTCCAGATATCACTATAGTTGTGAAGCCTCCGGCTACCCCAGCACAAACGCTCGCTTCCCTGCGCCGTAGTGCCGTCGGTCAGTCAGGGCCGCCACACTACAGGCTACAGAAAGTGTCAAGTTGTGCATTATCAAATGCAGGATACGACATAATTGATACAGCGTTTTTCCATAAGAGCGTGCAAAAATGTAACAGGACATAGAGAAGGCTTCACTGAACAATTAGAGGCAGGGAGCCTGGGGCAGAGAAGCAAGCTTAAGCAGACATGGAAGTAAAATTCTATATTGTGTACCGCTTTTGTAGCGTTGCTGCTTTCCAGTTAATTTACAACGAAAATGCGTACACGTTTGCCGGCCACTGTGGCTGAGCGGTGCTAGGCGCTTCAGTCCGGAACCGCGCTGCTGCTACGGTCGCAGGTTCGAATCCTGCCTCGGGCATGGATGTGTGTGATGTCCTTAGGTTAGTTAGGTTTAAAGTAGTTCTGAGTTCTAGGGGACTGATGACCTCAGATGTTAAGTCCCATAGTGCTCAGAGCCACTCGAGCCTTTTTTTTTTTTGCGTACAAGTTTACTCATACGGTTCTGTTTATTTATGTGTACAGGGCTATTACAAATGATTGAAGCGATTTCATAAATTCACTGTATCTCCATTCATTGACATATGGTCACGACACACTACAGATGCGCAGAAAAACTCATAAAGTTTTGTTCGGCTGAAGAAGCACTTCAGGTTTCTGCCGCCAGAGCGCTCGAGAGCGCAGTGAGACAAAATGGCGACAGGAGCCGAGAAAGCGTATGTCGTGCTTGAAATGCACTCACATCAGTCAGTCATAACAGTGCAACGACACTTCAGGACGAAGTTCAACAAAGATCCACCAACTGCTAACTCCATTCGGCGATGGTATGCGCAGTTTAAAGCTTCTGGATGCCTCTGTAAGGGGAAATCAACGGGTCGGCCTGCAGTGAGCGAAGAAACGGTTGAACGCGTGCGGGCAAGTTTCACGCTTAGCCCGCGGAAGTCGACGAATAAAGCAAGCAGGGTGCTAAACGTACCACAGCCGACGTTTTGGAAAATCTTACGGAAAAGGCTAAAGCAGAAGCCTTACCGTTTACAATTGCTACAAGCCCTGACACCCGATGACAAAGTCAAACGCTTTGAATTTTCGGCGCGGTTGCAACAGCTCATGGAAGAGGATGCGTTCAGTGCGAAACTTGTTTTCAGTGATGAAGCAACATTTTTTCTTAATGGTGAAGTGAACAGACACAATGTGCGAATCTGGGCGGTAGAGAATTCTCACGCATTCATGCAGCAAATTCGCAATTCACCAAAAGTTAACGTGTTTTGTGCAATCTCACGGTTTAAAGTTTACGGCCCCGTTTTCTTCTGCGAAAAAAACGTTACAGGACACGTGTATCTGGACATGCGGGAAAATTGGCTCATGCCACAACTGGAGACCGACAGCGCCGACTTCATCTTCCAACAGGATGGTGCTCCACCGCACTTCCATCATGATGTTCAGCATGTCTTAAACAGGAGATTGGAAAACCGATGGATCGGTCGTGGTGGAGATCATGATCAGCAATTCATGTCATGGCCTCCACGCTCTCCCGACGTAACCCCACGCGATTTCTTTCTGTGGGGTTATATGAAAGATTCAGTGTTTAAACCTCCTCTACCAAGAAACGTGCCAGAACCGCGAGCTCGCATCAACGATGCTTTCGAACTCATTGATGGGGACATGCTGCGCCGAGTGTGGGAGGAACTTGATTATCGGCTTGATGTCTGCCGAATCACTGAAGGGGCACATATCGAACATTTGTGAATGCCTAAAGAAAACTTTTTGAGTTTTTGTATGTGTGTGCAAAGCATTGTGAAAGTATCTCAAATAATAAAGTTATTGTAGAGCTGTGAAATCGCTTCAATCATTTGTAATAACCCTGTATAATCTTTATTTCCTGCAAGGAAACAAGGAGGTCGAGCCTCGATATGCTCTACCTGGACGTGTGAATGGCCACCTGAGCTTGAGGTTCGAGCAAAGAGTTCTACCTGAGTTGTTGGAGACCGTACAGTCGGCTGTTCGTAAGAGATTGTGGATACAACGAGACGGTTCACAGCCTCAGTCCAGTGTGGATATCCGCAACCATCAGAATGCTGTGTTTCCTGGTCGCAGGACTGGAAGGATAGATCCCATTCCGTGGCCTGCGAGGTCACCTGACCTAAATTCCCTTGATTGTTTCTTATGGGGTATCTAAAGTCACTTATGTGTGAGATCCCAGTGGATACGGAAACGTAATTAGTTGCCAAAACTGTAGTTGCGTGTGATGTGATTCGAAACGCAAGATCGATACATGTCAGGGTGCGTCAGAATCTAGTTCGCCGACGTCATGCTTGCATTGATGTTGATGGCCTTTAGTTTCAGCACACTTTGTATGATACAGTAGAAATGGTGCGTTCACTGTGTAAATGATGCTATTTGCAGTTAATTATAACTAACGTAAATAAAAAAGTACGCAGTATTGTGATTTTGTTCCTGTTATCTCCTTAAGCTGGCTTCTCCGACCGTAGGTTCTTACCTGAAATTGTTCAGTGGAGTATCCTCTGTGTCCTGTAAAATTTTTGCACGGTCTCACGGAAACACCCTCTATAGTGTTGCAGAGAATAACCATTGGAATAGCAACAGGAAGCAGAAACCGTGAAGGAGATAACGTCGTATGTCTATTCCGTTGCGTACACAACGAAACATACAGGTTATCGGTCTATATCTTAGCCCCCGGAGTAGACAACATTCCATTGGAACTACTGACGGCCTTGGGAGAGCCAGTCCTGACAAAACTCTACCATCTGGTGAGCAAGATGTATGAATCAGGCGAAATACCCTCAGACTTCAAGAAGAATATAATAATTCTAATCCCAAAGAAAGCAGGTGTTGACAGATGTGAAAATTACCGAACTATCAGTTTAATAAGTCACAGCTGCAAAATACTAACACGAATTCTTTACAGACGAATGGAGAAACTAGTAGAAGCCAACCTCGGGGAAGATCAGTTTGGATTCCGTAGAAACACTGGAACACGTGATGCAATACTGATCTTACGACCTATCTTAGAAGAAAGATTAAGAAAAGGCAAACCTACGTTTCTAGCATTTGTAGACTTAGAGAAAGCTTTTGACAATGTTGACTGGAGTACTCTCTTTCAAATTCTAAAGGTGGCAGGGGTAAAATACAGGGAGCGAAAGGCTATTTACAATTTGTACAGAAACCAGATGGCAGTTATAAGAGTCGAGGGACATGAAAGGGAAGCAGTGGTTGGGAAGGGAGTAAGACAGGGTTGTAGCCTCTCCCCGATGTTGTTCAATCTGTATATTGAGCAAGCAGTAAAGGAAACAAAAGAAAAATTCGGAGTAGGTATTAAAATCCATGGAGAAGAAATAAAAACTTTGAGGTTTGTCGATGACATTGTAATTCTGTCAGAGACAGCAAAGGACTTGGAAGAGCAGTTGAATGGAATGGACAGTGTCTTGAAAGGAGGATATAAGATGAACATCAACAAAAGCAAAACGAGGATAATGGAATGTAGTCGAATTAAGTCGAGTGATGCTGAGGGAATTAGATTAGGAAATGAGACACTTAAAGCAGTAAAGGAGTTTTGCTATTTGGGGAGCAAAATAACTGATGATGGTCGAAGTAGAGAGGATATAAAATGTAGACTGGCAATGGCAAGGAAAGCGTTTCTGAAGAAGAGAAATTTGTTAACATTGAGTATAGATTTAAGTGTCAGGAAGTCGTTTCTGAAAGTATTTGTATGGAGTGTAGCCATGTATGGAAGTGAAACATGGACGATAAATAGTTTGGACAAGAAGGGAATAGAAGCTTTCGAAATGTGGTGCTACAGAAGAATGCTGAAGATTAGATGGGTAGATCACATGACTAATGAGGAAGTATTGAATAGGATTGGGGAGAAGAGAAGTTTGTGGCACAACTTGACCAGAAGAAGGGATCGGTTGGTAGGACATGTTCTGAGGCATCAAGGGATCACCAATTTAGTATTGGAGGGCAGCGTGGAGGGTAAAAATCGTAGAGCGAGACCAAGAGATGACTACACTAAGCAGATTCAGAAAGATGTAGGTTGCAGTAGGTACTGGGAGATGAAGAAGCTTGCACAGGATAGAGTAGCATGGAGAGCTGCATCAAACCAGTCTCAGGACTGAAGACCACAACAAAAACACATCTTAACCCTTGACTTAACTTTCAGTTAGAAACACATATTAACTTCTGCTCGAGCGTAGTGTTCATTTATACCTGTAAAAATTTGTTGCTACTGTATCGATAGCGGTCACCATCGCCTGGCATAGTTAAATGATAAGTTCTTCTCAGGACGCTGAAAAGTATATTAGCTATAGCTGAGAGAACAGATGTGGCGAAGTGAACATTTTTATTCGTTTCATATATCGAGGCCATATTCATCTTGTGATTCTAATATTTTGCTCTCTTCTGCTTCTGCTTTCCAGGCTACACGAATTATAAAGAAAGAGGTGGCACTGTGGTTCGCATGAATTTAGGGAGGCCGGCCATCTAGACTTACGTTTTCCATTATTTCCCTAAATCACTCGAGGCAAATTCCTGGATGGTTCCTTCGGAAAGGAAAATCCCTAATGATTATGCTGTTGACCTGACTTTAATAAGAGGGTGAGTCAAATGAATACCTTAAATTTGTAACAACAAATCGAAATTTCGCTCCGTTATCCTGTAAGTTGGTAAGTGTGCTAGAAACAGCTTGCAGAATGGCCTGTAGGTGCCAGCATAGTGCAAATGCACACATACCGTTGCAGTATCAGTATAAAGATGGCCGCTCCACTTGTGACTTGCACCAGGAAAGAACAGCGTTCTGTTATTCGGTTTTTGCGTAGTGGAGGTGTGAAACCTATTGAAATTCATCGACGAATAAAGGTTCAGAACGGTGATGCGTGTCTGTTGCAGCAGCAAGTATACGAATGGAGTAGGAAGTTCGCAAATGGTGTGACTTCAGTGGAAGATGCTCCTCGTCCAGTTCAGGCACAACGAGTTGTGACTCCACAGGACATTACAGCTGTTGAAGCTATAGTGAAGGAAAACAGTCGAGTGACACTCAATGATATTGCAACATGGTTACAGATTAGTCATGGTTCAGCACACACCATTGTGCATGATGTGCTCCAGTTTCACAAAGTGTCTGCAAGATGGGTGCCACGGCAGCTGACTCATGAAATGAGACAACGACGTGTTGATGCTTGTGAAGAACTGCTTCGGCGCTTTTAACGAGAAGTTGATGGCTTCCTTGCAAGAACCGTTACTGGGGACAAAACCTGGGTTCACTTCCACCAACCGGCAACGAAGAGAGCGAGCAAGGAATGGCGCCATTCCTCATCACCAAACCCAAAGAAGTTTCGAACAGAACTATCAGCAGGGAAGGTTATGGTGACTGTCGTTTGGGACGAAAAAGGCGTCATTTTAGAGCATTACAAGCCTAGAAGGACCACTGTCACCAGTGCATCACACACAGATCTCCTCAAAAATCATCTGCGGCCTGAAATCAAATCAAAGCGACGTGGATTGCTGTCAGCAGGTGTCTTTCTTGCAACATGACAATGCAAGGCCCCACACTGTCCGTACAACAGTTGCAACAATGACAGACCTGCATTTTG
Organism: Schistocerca piceifrons; assembly: GCF_021461385.2. Lineage (NCBI taxonomy): Eukaryota > Metazoa > Arthropoda > Insecta > Orthoptera > Acrididae > Schistocerca > Schistocerca piceifrons. The sequence continues at coordinate 554,879,808 of NC_060143.1, forward strand.
AGTGTGTTCCTCATCCACCATACTCACCAGACCTTGCCCCAAGTGATTTCCAAATGTTTGGACCACTGAAAGACGCAATGGGAGGAAGGAAGTTCCGTTCTGATGAAGAGGTACGCCACGTGGTGCATGAGTGTTTGCGAGGACTAACAGAAGAATTTTTTTCTAAAGGAATTTATGCATTTTGTAAGCGCTGGAGGACTTGCATTGAGCGTGGGGGAGATTATGTTGAAACGTGATACAGATTTGTACCACCTCTGCACAATAAATAATATTTAAAATATGTGTAAGGTTTTCATTTGACTCACCCTAGTATCTAATATGCCTTCTTTCGTCTCTTTCACGAACTGTAATTCTGCCTCATCTCCCTGTTTTCATCAAATTTATTCGTGTTTTTCTATAATTTGATAACGTGTGAAGTATTAGATACAATTTTCACCTTGATTATTCCTTCATTGTATTCCCAGACAATTTTTACCCTTGTCTTAATTTCTTCTTGTACCGTTCTGGGCAGGCCATCAAGATACACGTGTAATTCGCAAACAAGTATAATTTTGAAATTATTTAAGCACTGTAATGGAAATGGATGAGATGATCAATATGTTGGCTACAGATATTACTTTTCTTAGTTATACAAAAACTGCTTGTCAAACACGTAAATACTTTCCGGTGTAATGTTTTACCTCCAACGGGGCAGTAGAGAAAATGAGGAACAAGTTTCATTACTTAGCATAATTGTGGTAGTTTACTGGCGACGGTTCGCAGTTTCAGTGAAGTACTGAAACTGCTGGACACAGCGCCAACAACCTAAGTTGAAGAGGCTATAAATTTTCAGGCGTTCCTGATGTGTAACAAGCGAATGTTTGCACTAAAGGGTCCACCGTGTTTCTCCAATAATTTGCTAACTGGCGCGTGAACGAGCGATATGTGGGTTGAACAAACAACGAGTTAAATTTCGCGCTTTAATGTGCAGTACCACTAACACTTTCTCACAGCAAGACATGTTGTGTGTCGTTGTAAACAGTATAACTGTTCCCCAATCACGTTCCACTGACTCCTTCCTACACTCTGCCCCACAATTCTTTCCTGTTCCTCACTTTACCCAGTTATTATGTGCATGTAACATAGTCTGTGCCGGTCCTCATTTCCGTATTCTTTTACCTCTAAATGCTACATTTTTAATCTTTTGCTTTTCATACAGTTATGCAGGGTGTTAAAAAAACTATCCAATCATTCAGGTGGTGATAGTATGCATCAAAACAACACAAAAGTCTCATAACCATAGGTCCTACAAAGAGTACGTTATGACTTATTGAAAGGGTACAACATTCTTCGTTATTCTTGTCAGAACAACATATTTTTTGTAATAATAACTCAATTTCACTTAATACACCGAAGTCGGATACCAGTGTAGGAAGGAAGGATCACATGTGCACTCCCACAAAATAAATCCCCATATCCAAATTGGTAAGATCTGTGAAATGAATGAATGTATGGTCGTCTGCTAACCGCAGATAGTGAATGTGCAATACATGATCATCTTTTAGACGGTCCTTTGGTCACCTTTGGTGGAACCAAAGAGATGAAATATACCTGAGCTTTGAGCGCCTGAAATGTGGTTGACCAATACGTTAGCAAGGTGCTCCCCCACCTTGATGGAGGTGCGAGCAGGTAATATTAAGTGGATCGTAGTAATCTTCGGAAGTAACCAACGGTCACAATGAAACCACGTGTAGAAATAAGTTGAAATACTTCTGAGTGCTAAAGTTAAGCTGAATTACTGGCGTGTGTACTATAAGTGCAGGACTTGAAATTAGAGACGAGTACTTCCATGTGGTGAGTACTGTGTGAGTCTCAATCTGTGTATGAGACAAAGGATAAGGAGAAGTACTCGTCCATTGTATCAGTTGAGGACTCGCGTGTGTGATGAATATGTTCTTAATATTACTTTGCGTGTTATGTTTCCGTGTGACGCTGGATTCAAACAATAATACTCTGACCGTGAAGCAAGGTGAGTCACTTGGCTTGCATTGCACAGGAAGACGTGCATATATCCTCCAGAGTTCATGGTAGGAAAGTAAAGTTACGAAGTGGGGCAGTGTCATGTGAAACTGGGATGAATACTAATTGAAGTGGGAAAGCTGAAAGTGATGTAATTATAACGTTGTGACTATTCCTTGTGTTGTATTCCATGTTGCCAGTGTGGTGTATTTCATGTAATTTAAGTATGTGTGGTTTGCATGGGAGAGCAGTAAGATAGGTTCAGAGGCAGTGGGTTATGGATATTACTTTTTGTACCGCTCGGTTTGGAGGAAATTTTCGTGATGATGGGTGTGAAAGTCGAAGTGTGAGATATAGCAAAAGATCCACCATCCTATCCAGAAAGTGCACTGTAGTGGTAGATAATTACGAGACCATAAGATAGAGAATCACCAATGTAAAGCCATGCCCACTGGGCGGAATTTCTCATGTGCAAATGTTGTAGAAAATGAAATGGTGTGTTTAGGTTATACAATTTATCGGAATAAAAAAGATAGTGAAAACAAAAAGTTTGGTGACCTTTTCCTTCGAATAGTATGTTGTCATGATATCCAGAATTTATAATGTGTGCGCCATTCATATTCAGTGCGATGGCCACGTGTTGATCAAAGCCGTTGGGTAAGAAAGAAAATGTGGCATTGCCAGTGGGTAGTGAATAATCAGAGTTGTGTAAATTACTAACAGTTACATGTGTGTTATCCGTTTCCATTGCGTAATATTCAAACAGGAGAATAATTTGTAACTTAATTGTGAGTACTAGAGCTCATGTTACTTAATAAATGAGAAAATGAGAATGAATCCACTCGCTTGGCAGACCACTCATCTTGCAGGCCTGACTGCTTTATGTCACACTATGAGCAAGGCATGTGGGTGCCTCTCATAATTTCGACCCTGCCAGGATTGTGCAGTTAGGGTTTGCGGTTAAGATTTTTTTTTGATGGGATTTGTCAGGATTTTTACGTATATTGTTACAGCGCGAAGAAGTAAAATTTTTTTTCGCAATTTCTTTCTGGATTGGTGAGGATCTCTTAATTTTTATGTAATTGATTGCTACGTCGTCCAAGGCTGGAAGATTGTTGTATAATTTTTTTTTTTTTTTTTTTTTTTTTTTGCGTAATGTCCGTAGTAACTAGGTCGCAGTCGAAATGTGTAGTCACCGTGGAGAAGATTGATTCTGGGGTGAACGTAGCAGTGGAGCAGGAAGTACGTGTCGACCTTGGGTTGATGAGCGAGAACGGCAAACCCTCGGAAGGGACTGAATTGATCACCGGACCGCGGCTAGGTCATCCTTTAGGTGGTGGGCTTTGTCCACAATCGGGGGCTTTTCCCGACGACGCGGGCGAGCCGGGACTAGGTCAGGTATGCAGCGAAAGTATAGCTACCCTTTGCAAAGCTACGGTTTCTCAGGCGAACGAGGCGAACGCACCGAAAGTAGCAAATGACAATGTGCTACTACAGTTTTTACAGAGGAAGGATAGAGATAATAAGGAAAGATTGAAAGCGATGGATAAAGATAATTAGGAGAGAAATAGGGAGACTAAGGAAAGATTGGAAGCGAATAAGGAAAGATTGGAAGCGATGGATAAAGATAGTAAGGAAAGATTGGAGGCAATGCATAAGGGAAATAAAGAGGCAATGAGGACGCTTCACTCAGTTATCGATGAGCTTCTGCCCGCAGTTAATAATCGGTTAGATGAGGGGTAGAAGAATCTGGGTGCGTTGAGGCAAGTAGGAGACGTAGTGAAAGATAAAGCCAATAATTTTGAGGTACGAATAATTGCGATAGAGAGTGACATTACAGAACCTAGGGACGTGTTGCCAGATGAGCGAATCAAAGAGGTAGTGGAGGACTTACTTGCAGATAAACAAGGGGCATTAGACAGCATGGAAGCTCAAGTCAGCCGGCCGGAAGTGGTGCTAAATGAACACAAGGATGAAGTTGCGGAGGTAGTGGTCAGGATGAGTACGATTAGTGCAGATGTAGAAAAGATCAGTATAAGAGGCGAGACAGGCTCTGACAGTACGCAGCGAGAGGTTTATGCCAACCAGCAGGAGATACAATCACTATTACGGCTTAAAGAGGCGCAATTAGAAATAAGTAGGAAACATAGGGAACAACGAGCACAGTTGCAATTAGCATGGAGTAGCGAAGGTGACACACCACCAGGTAGATTGCAGAGGGAGGGGGAGATAAATTCGAAAAAAGAATATAGGCAGAAAGAGGAAGAAGAACTCAGAGAGTTAGAAGAACGGTTGTGTCGGATAAAAAAGGTGGCAAACCCCACTGGGTATAGTCCAAGATCGGAAAACATAAATGCGGAAGAGGAATGCAGGAGGCACTTCGTGTCGGTACAAGCGTATACTTGTTTTCCGGATCTTGATAACTATCAACATCCATGCCTGTGGCTGTCTCAGTTTCAAGAGTCATTACCTTCATCGTGGGGACCGCTCCTCAAAATGAAGTTTGTGTGTAACCATTTGAGGGACGAGGCTAGAGCGAAAATGCAGGAAGCTATTAAAGACTGCAGCAGCTAAAAGAAATTTTGTGAGAAGTTTTTAAATGAATTCTGGTCGAAAAGTAAGCAGGACCAGGTTATGCAAAGCATATTGATGATGCCAAATTGTAACGAAGGTGGTATAAGAGATCCAGTGGCGTGCTATCAGGAAACGCTGAGACGAAATAGGTATTTGGATGTGCCATACGAACCTCGGGAGCTCATTAGGATCTCTATAACGAAGTTGCCAGTGAAATTGCGCGGAGATATAGCGATAGTAGGCAGAGGCTTGGACGATTCTGCATCATTTCAGCACTTGTTACAGGAACGCTGGGTAATGAGAGCAACTTTGTGAACGGAGACACGACTCATAGGTCAGATAGTGTCGAGGATAGGAACGGCAGAAAGTATCAGAATGACAGGAGAGCATGGCATCCTGGCATTTCATTCTTGTCGTAATGGATTGAAGGATAGGAGAAACTAATCCAACATATCAGCCCTTAGCATCTTGCCTTAAAACACATACCGCTGGCACTGGAAATTGTCTATGTAGCAGATATACTCTACTGATATGTAGGAATGCAAATACCATACTTCTGGTCATAGAATAAAACACCTGTAATGGCATCTGTTAGGCTGGTCTCTCGGAGGAAAAAGACATGAAGACTTACAAAAATTTGCAAATTTTGATTTGGAACACTAAATTAAAATGACTGTTTCCTCAAAAACCAGTTGCTAAAAATGTTATGTAATAAAGCCAATGAGTCCAGTTTAACTAGTGCGATTTTACTACTGCAGGTACTTAACACGTCATGTAAAAAGTCAACATTGTGATCTGTATGGCATGGGGTACATTTATACTGCTGTTACAGGTAACATCAGCAATGTGATCGAAGTTTATAGATTAGCTGCCATCTGATCTATAGTATGTCTTTGTCGTGGTGACAGTTATAATGAAGTGCTGCATATGGTTGTTCGGTATATGATGTTAGGGAAAGAGGCCACTAGGACCAAAGTTTCTAACACTTGTGCTGCCCCTTTCTACCAGCTTGTATATTCTCTGCACACATTTAATTTTCATGTAAGCACAGATTCCTAACAACCAAATTCTTTACTGTGTATAGCGGACCATTCAGAGTGAGGCGGATTGTCCATGTAAATGCTGTACTGATTGATACGATCAAGGGGAAACGATCGCGTGGGCTTCATCACATTTCTAACATCAAATTATGGAAAAGTTAAGGATAGATCGAAAGTAGGCAAGTTATGGTAGATAGTCAGTGTATTTATTTGTGGTGTGTAACGTTGTGCAGGGTCAAATCGAACATAAGAATTTTCAGGCGGGATGTCAGGAAGTACTACGGAATAGACTGGTCGAATGAGTAATGAACAGGAGTCGACAGAGTGGTGTATGTACGTATTCTTTGTCATATGAATAAGTATCAAGCATAAACGACGTGATGAGTAATGAGTGGATAAAGATGGTAGATAGAGAGAGGAGCGACGTGATAAATAGTAGTTGATAAAGGTGATATTTAAGGAGAGAAGCGACGTGAAGCAGTATGATTAATAAAGAGAGATTCGACGTGATGAAACAGTGGTAAATAAAGGTGAGTAGAATTAATAATGTGGAGATGTGTTAGATGTATGTTACAGAGAGGCCTATGTATGCTGGAATCGAGATTGATGCCAATGGCGAAGGAAGCCCAGGATATGGCGGAGTAATGAACGGACGGAGAGACGAAATACGAATGAAGAGAGGAGGACAACTGCACAACGTGAAAGGACGTAAAGGGAGTATGAGATCCAGATGGTGAACGTTGTGGAATACTGACGTAAGATGTAGTATAAGTGTAAATCTAATTTTTACCATAACATTTGCAATATGGTAAAAACAATATATTTTGTTGTTGTGGAAGCCTGGTACCAGTATAACTAATCAGAACAGTACCAAGAATGTGTACAGTTACTTTGCAGGATGAATAATTTGTGTATTTTTTGTTCGCAATTCTAAGTTGATATTTAGCAGCATGAATAATCGGTAAAGTGAATGCAGAGGTAAGCCGATGGAGAGAGGTGCCAGAGTGAAAGGATGTAATCGGAGACTGGAATGCTATCTCCGAAACAACTCCATGTGTTATGTGGTTGAGTATAAGGGAGCAAAGGTATGGTATGTTGTCGTGAGTGTGGTGGAGTTAAGGTTAGCTGACTTCTAGACCTATTCTGTTGATGTATTAATGGATTGAATGAGAAGGAAAATGTGGTGTCTGTTGAGTGAGAGTCGTAGAGTAGTGTGATCAATGCGTACACTCCTGTAAAGGGGATGCTAGCGATCCATAACAATAACATTATTGTGCTTTATTGTTTGATGTCGATGAACCTTGATGGCAGGTCAGGATATGACGTCATGTGGATGGTACATACATGTCCTAGAAATGTTATTATGTGTACATAATAAAAGGTAAAATATGTGAAGAGATACTAACTTCTGTCTGTCACAAGCACAAAGATGAATTGTATGTTGTATATTTAGAGTCATCAGTTTCTAAAAATTTTTATTGTGTTAGGGTGTTAAAGTAGTTTACTATTTAACATTATGTGGTAGGTAATTGTGAGCTGTATAGATTGTTTCTTATTTGTTTGTTAGAACACTTTCAAGGAATAATAATTTCAGGCTGGTACAAGCACAAAGGTGCATTGTATGTTGTAGATTTAGAGTCATCAGTTTCTAAAATGTTTATTGTGTTAGAATGTTAAAGTAGTCTACTATTTGATATTGTAATTATGAGCTGTATAGATTGTTTCTTATTCCTTTTATTTTTTTTGAACACTTTCATGTTTTGTATGAGGGACGACAGGTACAATCAATAGCTTAAGTGTGGGCTGTATATAGAAAAGGGTTAATGTTGATGTTGTATGTGTAGAAAACTAGGGTGGATGATTTTATGTTTTTTAGAACAAAGATTCTTTTATTACCAATGTATCTAATAGATCATACATGTAATCAATGAGGATTTAAATACTGTAAGAGTATCCTTTTGTCTGTAATGTTGCGAGATGCACAGAAGGGTCTGACTGATTGGGTGTTGTAGTGCTGAGGTGCTATGCAGAAGCGCCCGTCCGCATAAGAATGCAGGAGGCCAAGCTGACCTCGCCATGGGAGAGGCGACAGAGCTGCAGGGCTTCCCACTCCACTGCCGGTCGAGGTACACTCCACGCGCCTGCTACAATAGGTCAACGGCCTGGGGTGACACACACCTACCACTGGCCATTCATAAGTTGCGCCACCCTTACGATTGGAGACAGTATCCCACAGAGGCAACAGCGGGTGGTTTTTCTGCTCAATGGCTCGCGCGGCGGCGGCGCGACGTTAGAATGAACGAAGCACGGCATAGTCTGGCGGGGATTTCTTAACAGCATCTATTAACTAGTACTGGACTGTGGAGCCTTGGAAACAGGATGACTGCTCGTATGTCTCAATAAGGTGGAAAGTGAAGGACTGGTGTTTCCACATTGTGAGTGGTGGAAAAGAGTTTGTCTTTAGCAGACAGGACGATTGTCTTGTTTTGTCTTGACCACTGAACGGTGGTATCCATAAACTTTGGCAGTGACTTGTTAAGTGTGCTTTGTAAACTGCATGTGGGACGCTTGGTATACTTAAAGAGGACAGTTGTTGTTTGGTGACTAATTATTGTATGAATGCAAGAAAATAAAGTGGGACATTGACATTTGCTTTTGCAGTAGGAGACATTTCTTTAATTTGTGCGGGAATAAGTGCTGTTTGTTGGAACTTAAGACTTAATTACACCATGAACTGAAAGGGCAGGACCGCGAATAATAGTAGTTGCATAACCATTTCTGGACGACCAGATGCGTGTGGATGGTACTCTGAGAGTGGCTATGACATTTGTGTTTAATGTGAGATACACTTTACTGTTCAGTGCGTGTTCAAAATGCCGATTTGAGTGACCTAAAGACTTTCGTCCAGGTAACCATGGGAGAGCTTTGACACCGAGACAGTGTTTCCAGGAAAATAATCAGCAAATTTTTGACCCCAAAAAAATCACAGAATGAAATGATTCCTTGTGACTCGCAAGACAGGGAATAATGTATTTGTATTTGTAAATGTGTACATTTTTTATATTTTTTTCCTGAAGGGACAGCAAGTGTAATTTTATTTCATTAACGTATGTGTTTAGAATAGTTGGTGTGTGTGTGTTTTTTTTGTTCTGGGTTATCAAGTTCACGTAGCATGTTTATTAGAATATTTGGTACAAGGATGCTTTAATTATTAGCCAGTGGCATAATACTAATGTAGCAGCTCTTGTTGCATTGGTCAGTAAGGTTATCACAGGGGACCAGTTTGCATTGCACAACAAATATCGGAATTAACTGATGCATTTTGATGTCGTGGACAGTAATAATCATGTTGGTGTGTTGACTAAAGCTACTTATTTTCATTATCACAGTGGTGATATTTCACATTGAAGTGTAACGGAGGCTAGTGAAAATGCAAATTCTTGTCTTCTAAATATGTAACAACAGATAAATAAGCAGTAGAGTAAAATGTAAGAGCTACTGGTGGATTCAAGCACTTATTGCTAACTATTTACTGCGTGTATTGATCAAAGTTGATGGACTGACTAGCTCAGCAGCAGGTATTTGTACTGGTGGACAAGGATAATGTTTAAACTCACAGTCGAGTAGTGGCGGTAATTGCTTAAGTGATGATAATTAATGAGGTATGACATGATGTCTTAGACAGACTATATTACGTAACCAGTACGTAACTTGTGGCATATTTCATTGTTTTTTTTCTCAGTTTAATTTCTTGGTAGGTTTGATGTACATTTGAGAGTAATGATATGGAGCCTGACATTCTACATGTAAGTAGTGTAAGCAATTTTTTTCCTTTGTTGATTTTGTTTTGTATTTAGACGTTACTGTGTAAAGATTTTTACCCCTCAATTTATGAATGTCAGATTACTTGCTCTGCGTTTGGAAGGTGAGCTATTTAAAATTTCATGAGTGCAATTAATATTTTTTTATTTGTTATAGAATTAGTGAAGTCTGGATTACTCCCAAAAATAACAGTGATCCCGGTAATAAGCAAATTTTTATCTCACCATTATTTTTTTATTTGTATGATGTAATGTTTTATTTGTCATTTGGATTGCTATAAATTTGTATGTGTACGTTACTCCAGATTGTGGAAAGTACAATAATGCAACAACTGTGTCAATAATTTGGTAAAGTAAAAGCATTTGGTCGTCTATTTGAGGTCACCAGGGGCTAAGGTCTCATACTGGTTATTATGATGACTTGCTACGTTTGTTCGAATACAGTTTTCTTAAAAAAATGTTCGGAACTACCCTCGCACTGCAAGGATAGGCCGTGCCATTTCTTTCTGCATGAGTAGCCGGTGGTGAAAGGGTACAGTGCCGCCCGACATTGAAAATAGGTACAATATTCTTCGTTATTCTTGTCAGAACAACACATTATTTGTAATAATAACTCAATTTCACTTAATACATGGAAGCCGGATACCAGTGTAGGAAGGAAGGACAATTTATTTATTTAATTGATCACATGTGCACTCCCACAAAATAAATCCCCATATCCAATTTGGTGAGATCTGCAAAATGAATGAATGTATGGTCGTCTGCTAACTGCAGATAGTGAATGTGCAATACATGATCATCTTTGAGACGGTCGTTTGGTCATCTTTGGTGGAACCAAAGAGATGAAATTTAACCAAGCTTTGAGTGCCTGAAATGTGGATGACCAATACGGTAGCAAGGTGCTCCCCCACATTGATGGAGGTGTGAGCAGACCTGAAGAACAACCATGTTTCAGCAATTTGCCGCTGGATCTTGTGTTGGTAAGACCTGTCTTAGGTGTGCTCCGTAAATACAAAAGAGTGGATAGAATGGTATGCATGTGGAATACTTAAAAGTAGTTTAGAATAATAATTTCTCTGCTTCAGGAACTTTTGTGGGGACAATTAAATGTCAGGCAGGTAATAATAAGGGGATCGTAGTAATCTTCGGAAGTGACCAACGGTCACAATGAAACCACATGTAGAAATAAGTTCAAATACTTCTGTGTGCTAGAGTTAAGCTGAATTACTGGCGTGTGTACTATAAGTTGGAATCATTTAAGAAATGGCGTGTGCAGGACTTGAAATTAGACCCGAGTACTTCCACGTGGTGAGTACTGTGTGAGTCTCAATCTGTGTATGAGACAGAGGATAAAGGAGAAGTACTCGTCCACGGTATCAGTTGAGGACTCGCGTGTGTGATGAATATGTTCTTAATATTACTTTGCGTGTTATGTTTCCGTGTGACACTTGATTGAAACTGTACTACTCTGGAGGTGAAGCAAGGTAACTCAGCCGTCTATCCAGCAACGCCACTTGGCTTGCATTGCACAGGAAGACGTGCATATATCCTCCAGAGTTCATAGTAGGAAAGAAAAGTTACGAAGTGGGGCAGTGTTGTGTGAAACTGGGATGAATACTAATTGAAGTGGGAAAGCTGAAACTGATGTAATTATAACGTTGTGACTATTCCTTGTGTTGCATTCCATGTTGCCAGTGTGGTGTATTTCATGTAATTTAAGTATGTGTGGTTTGCATGAGAGAGCAGTAAGATAGGTTCAGAGGCAGTGGGTTATGCATATTACTTTTTGTACCGGTCGGTCTGGAGGAAATTTTCGTGATGAGGGGTGTGAAAGTCGAAGTGTGAGATATAGCAAAAGATCCACCATCCTATCCAGAAAGTGCACTGTAGTGTTAGATAATTACGAGATCATAAGATAGAGAATCACCAATGTAGAGCCATGCCCACTGGGCGGAGTTGCTCATGTGCAATTGCTGTAGAAAATGTAATGGTTTGTTTAGAACATACAATTTATCGGAATAAAAAAGATAGTGAAAAGAAAAAGTTTGGTGGCCTTTTCCTTCAAATAGTATGTTGTCATGACATCCAGAATTTATAATGTGTGCGCCATTCGTATTGAGTGCGATGGCGACGTGTTGATCAAAGCCATTGGGTAAGAAGAAAAATGCGGTATTGCCAGTGGGTAGTGAATAATCAGAGTCGTGTAAATTACTAATAGTCAGATGCGCGTTATCCGTTTCCGTTGCGCAATATTCAGACAGGAGGATAATTTGTAACTTAATTGTGAGTACTAGAGCTCATGTTACTTGATAAATAAGAATGAATCCACTCGCCTGGCAGACCACTCATCTTGCAGGCCTGACTGCTTGATGCAACAGTATGAGCAAGGCATGTGAGTGCCTCTCATTATGAGATATGAAAACTTGTTTACAGGAGGTGCTCTAGTGATGTCATCCATTACACTGCATTACTTGTCTCACTACAAATGACTACCCGATAGTTAACGTTACTTAGAACTCCTAGTATGGAACACTGCTAGGCAGGTTGCAGAAATGAGCAACGCTGTTGCATTGGTACTCCGTTTCGTATCAGGGTCAACAGCGTGATGGGATACCGCCTTGCAGTGTCGATTTAGACATTAAGTGGCTCAGTGGTTTTCACTGAGTTGTACCACTATTGATTTTACTGTAGCCTTGTTAGGTCTGTTTACGTTCGCGTACATGTCTCCTAACTCAGGGAGCGTACTTACAGGTGACGTTTAAACTACATGTTATTGTAATGTTTGTGGCACTGTGCGTGTGGCACAGTTTTCTCTCTTGCAGACACTATGAAACAACTCAGAAATGGAGGCCTTTTATTCCACAAGGAAAATGGCAGACACGGTTTACTGCTGTAGTTTAGCAGATGGAGTTAATCTGAGAGCCCGTAACATGTACATTGAACAATTTCCAGCTAGTAGCACCAGATGAAGTTTCGGAACTAATCGAGGATTTTGGGTAATTTGCCGTTTTTTTTTTTTTTTTTTTTGCTGCACCTAGATGTTGCTTGCTTGCTCACTGGAGGGATTTTGTCAGATTTGTGTACGCATACACAGAAATGCATTCCTTTGTTGCGACCAGATTGCAGACATTGTAGAAGAATTAAGATCGTTTTTATTTATTTATTTTCATTTATTTATTTATTTATTTTTTGCTACTAAAACTGTTCAAGGAAAAGAAAGGTCTGAGTAAAGTGTGTCAGTGGGTGAATCTCCAATTTTCAGAATATAGTACATTAAATGTTTAAATGATTTAATTGATTCCTTCCATTTTTTACACTGCGTAAGGTTTCTTGACTATACACCTCCTGATCATTTAATTTCTATAAAAAAATAAAACAAAGGAGTGGTTGTATCAGAAGTTGTGAGCATGCATTGCACTCTACATGCATCGCAGTATTTCTTTTGAATTACTTTAGGAAATTCCTGGATACTATATATTTATGCACTTGCAGCGGCAAGATGAGGTAAGTAGTCTAAAGCGTGCAGGAGCATTGCAGTATAACACGTTAGGGATTATTTTAAAAAATCACAGTCAGATACTAGAGAATTCCTTTATCATGAGTTATAGGAAGAATAATTAATTTCTGTTTTTGTTCTCGGTCAGGTAATGTCATGTCCGATAGTACTAGGTCCCAGGAAATGTTTGAATACTGACATGTAGGAATAAGGGTTTTCATAATAGAAGTTTATCAAACGATAAAAATGTTTCACTAGACTGCCTGCCTAAAGAAAAGGTATGGGTAACGGCAATATTGTCAGAGATACAGGTTTACACATTTCCATACGTCTTTCACGGACAAATAAACGGTAAAAAGCTTTCAAGCTGTTCAGCTGACAGTTCCAGCGTCTTGGGAAAAATGTTCCGTAGCATCTAACAAAGTATACAGTGGAACGCCCCGTTCAGTTCGCACGCCTGAAACGGAGGAGCACGCTCTTGGTGCAGCGGGCGAGAATCCTGGAACCATTGTGCGACGAAGAGCAGCAGATGAAGGTGTTAGTCATCTCGGAGATATTTCATGATCAGTTACTGTATCCGTACCACGTTCAGTGCGTCCAGGGCGTTACGGGAACAAGACCATCGTGCCGGAGTGCAGTTCTGCCAATGGTTCTTACGGTAATATGATGCAGATCCACCATTGGTCTCCAAGACTTTGTCTATTGATGAGGCAGGGTTTACACGAGATAACATTGTAAATTTCTATAATCAGAATGTGTGGGCCACGGGAAAATCCCCATGCAATTCAAGAAACAAGGCATCAGGATCGAGTCTCATTCAATGCATGAGTAGGTGCTCGTGGCGATAGATTATTGGGGCCATGCGCGCTACCCCAGAGGTTAGCCGGAGCTCCTTATTACCGCTTTCTGTGGAACTTACTGCCTATCTTGCTGGAGAATGTGCCGTGTCAGGGCAAACTACAGATGTTGTTCATGCGTGATGACGCACCAGCACATTTTCTCTGCATTGTGCGTTGGAACCTGACTAGGACATATGAAAACCGGTGGCTTGGCTGGGGAGGTCCCATAGCTTGGCCTGTTCGCTCCACGGACCTAAATCCACTAGACTTCCGGTTACGGAGAGACATGAAGCTATTGGTCTATGCCACTCCAATAAACGATGTACAGACACCACACAGTCGTGTCCTCCGTGCATCTCAGCACATTCAGAACCAACCAGGGCGATTTCAAAAAGTGCCTGAGTTCTTGCTCCGAAGAGCAGACGCCTACACCAAGATGAATGGACATAATGCTGAGCACCACCTCTAAACAACTGGTCTTATGTCAGAACGTATGCTTTGTAGGACCCGTGGTTAAACGACAGTTTTTCCTGTTTTGATGCGCACCATCATCCCCTGAAGTATTTGATAATTTTTTCTACACCCTGCATTGTCATATATCCTGGGAAAACAAACCTTTTACACAGATTTAAACTCTCACTCACGTTGTGTGGATTAACAGTTTATTCTTAAGTTATCTGCGGATGTCTTATAAAGCTGAAAGCCGGTTCACAACGAAGTATGTAATAAATATTATTTTGGAAACACAACACTGTGTACTTCCGTTTCAATGTACCTACGTACCGACGGAATATTCCGCAAAATAATGTGTGACAGGCTGTAGACAGCAAATGTTAGTAAAGGTAGAAATTGAGAGAAAGAAACAAATGTTTTCCAAGACATTTTGGATTGGCAACCGGATGGTGTCTTTATCAAGCCACCATATTTTGGTTAAGAACCAAAATAACCTTCAGTGGAGTTTTCAGTTGGAAAATTCCCCCAGAAGTTGCAGCCTAGTAACCAGCCGAAATACTTTGGCAGGAAGTAGACAGCTCCCTGTATTCATCTGGAAATCTCATGAAATACTCATCATACGTAGAAGACTTTAAGATGCGCATTGATGTATTTTTTGAGTGATTCCACACCGTCAGCAACTATCAATTTTCGGTTGAAACTCGGGTCATAGCTGCTAAGAATGTTTTGAACGTTCCCATGTCGTTAAGACACAACGCCTTTACAGCAGACACATGTTGCTAATATTTTAACTGACGTGATACTACCTTTCTACTCTTTGTGGAGTGTATATACTTTGCTACACAGAGCCATGAGGGGTAGTATTTGCCATTAAGGTACTTACTAGAGTTTTGGATAACCTGATATGTAACTGTTCTCCGTACGACTCCTGACACGGTGGTTTCTTCGGTTACTCTAAGCAACTTCAGGTGTGTGTTGGGAAGCCGTTGTTTCTACCACTGTGTACTAGACATAACCATAACCAACCACACTAGTCCAACTAAAGCTAGCCAAATTTCCATGCCAACACAGATTGAAAGTACTGGTGGGTGTAAAGCACTAAAACTCCAGATAAATATTCGCCGTGTATTGAAAGCTTCCTTGACTGCCACACTATGCTTGGTTCTGGGGAAAATTTCTCCGGCTCTCTTTGGACGACAGCGAAGGAAATGTTCACATTCCCATCGATTTGGAATAGGTATATTACAAACTTATCGTGTATGTCAGTGAAATACACAGATGCGGGCTACTAATAATGATAGTAGCTGCTGCGTGTACTGCAGAAACAACGTGGTGAATGAAGTCTGCCGTGGATTCGGAATAAAGGTAGGATATTTATGTGTACCTTACTATAACACGTGTCGACATTGGTACCTTGCTGATGGTACAAAACGTATAAAATGACCGTTCTGCCGTTTTCAGCACACGAAATAATGATCAGTATTTTTAACATTTGCTTAAAGTCAGTTTTTCTGGAAGGAAGTGAAAACGAAACGTCAAAACCCTCAGTTCAGAAAGGGCCAATAAACCAATTACCAGCAAAGACAGGACACCAAAAGCGTCCATGGTGAACAAAAAGATATTAGTTGTTGACTGAGAATATTTGCAGCAAAGCCGCAGAACTCACGTCTTTTCTTGAATGCAGTCGTCTCCGACACATCATATTACGAACTGAGATTTGGCTGAAAGCTACAGCAGAGATAGCGGAAGTTATCAACACATGGATCATGAAATGTTTATAGTAACATGCAGCACAATAAATTTCAACTTTGCAGTGGTATGGAAAAGAGTAATTGGGGCGTGTGGACTTAGACTGATAATCGGACGTAGTCTTCTGGCCATCGAATTCAGGCAAAATGCCGGTAGTCATTCACATATAGCGTGAGCTCGATACCCTGACCCTAAACACGCCATAGTAGTAGCTAATGATTTTAATTTGGCTACTTAATAATGGAGACGAGAGGTTTCTATAGGGGTCTGCAACCACGATGCTCTTAGAGACAACATTTTCTTTCTAAGTCGCATTTTATTTTTTCAATTACGCGTTTCAGCGAAGTGCCATCATCAGAAAAGTGCAATGTATTACCGAGTAAGATCATGTATTACTTGACATAATACGGTGTGTTCACCCTGTAAGTTACTGATATATGTAATACATTGTATTGGTTATTTATGCTACTGACCTGTTTTACGTAATATGTTTTATTGATTCTTTAAGTTGCTGATCTGACGAGAAGCGTAATTACAAGAAACAGAGAGTCGACTAGAGAAAAACTTTTTGTGTATGAGTTTGCCTGCTATCAAATTTGAGACTGTGCTAACTTTATCCGCAGGAAGGACAATAGTCTGGCGAAACAATACTAAACGCAGTTTCATATAACTATTCTGACAGTCCTCACTCGAAAGAACGA
This sequence comes from Schistocerca piceifrons, assembly GCF_021461385.2. Classification (NCBI taxonomy): domain Eukaryota; kingdom Metazoa; phylum Arthropoda; class Insecta; order Orthoptera; family Acrididae; genus Schistocerca; species Schistocerca piceifrons. The sequence continues at coordinate 554,896,479 of NC_060143.1, forward strand.
TTTCAGCCTTCTTGACTAGAATATACGGCGAGTTTTTCCGGAAGGGTTACCAGTGAGAGAGAAATATGCCACCATGATGATGTTACTGCGACGATGGTCATCAAAGATATAAATACCATTGAGGAAGCTGAATGTACCACACATACCACATGCAAATTTTAGCCCAGTTAGATGAAAACTTCAAAGATATTACATTACAAATACACCCGTGATACCTAGGACAATTTTCCATGTATAGGAGGATAGTGTAACGATATTACGAACTTTAATGGATGATGGGGAAGGATAAATGTATGAACTTGAGCTAAAGGGTCCTGGCTGCAAATGACCTTGTCGAAAGTCGTTATGGTACCTCTGACAGTGGAATAAATTGTTCTGTTGTTACTGAGATTTTAGGATAGGCAACTTTCGGAGGTGACAGTAGAGACTAAGGCAAGAAAAAATGTATGATACACATGGGTTCTAAAATGTGTACCCTAAGAGCATTTCTTTCCTGGTTTGATCGATACTACCACCTCTGACAGTTGCCTAATCTTAGCAACAATAGGAGCGGTACATGTGTTCCACTGTCAGAGATAACAGAACGGTTTTCGCTTACAATTTTCGACTGCATGTGGTCAAAATACACTCTTCCATGTGCCCTTACAAAGTCATTGTATACCTTGTCGAAGTTAGTTCCTTCATTCCTTCTAGCACATACCTGTCCCAGTACCCATAACAGTCCTTTATTGTCAGTTGGTATATTTTCAGATCGTAGGATCATTCTTCAGTTTGCTCTGTCGTCAGGTAACATATATTGTCTTTTTATCTCCAGAGGGAGGAAAAGAGGCAGGAGATATGAATGGTAAGAGAGAGAAAGTGGCAGTTAAAGAGAAGAGGCGATGGATGGAGACAATAGCAGTGAGAGCCAAAGAGAGAGGAGGTAGTGATTGTGAGTTTTCCCCCATCCCCCTAGGGGATAATAGTGGTTGGAGAGAAAGACAGCAGACAGTAAGCGGGAAACAGAGAGTGGCAATGGGGGAGAATAAGAATGGAACAATTGCATTGGGACAGAGAGACAGTGAAAGCGGCAGAAAAGGAGAAAGTGGTAAGGAAGAGCGAGACTAGACGAAGACAGAGACAGTGGGAGACACAGACGAGAGAAAGTGCGAACGGGAGGAAAATGTGTCAGTGAGAGAGAGAGAGAGAGAGAGAGATATTTGAGCAATGGCAGTGAGAGGGAGATGCCTGAGTATGAAGGTCTCATTACAAAGAGAGACTGGAGAAAAGTTTTGTGTTAGAATGCGTACCCGTGCCAAAATTTTGGTGATGAAGACGAAATATATTGTGGCAGCTGGTGCACCACTTTTGTGTCAGAGTGTTTTAAAGAGTAACATATTCATCTTTTTTGTGCTCTGGCAGGTGCGTTTTCTGCTGGTTGCTTTTACTTGTGTATCACAACGATATTTTTTTGATCCGCTTTGGTTGTGTTCCAATAGATAGTTTCCTTCGAGATGTTTCTAGATGTTGTTACATAGTACGAGGGTTGGAACTTAAATAGTGGCAACTACTTATTCACAACGGATACAAAAGAGTTACATGTTTGCACCTATTACTGTCCTTCCAAGCAGTCAACAGCGTTGTGTAGAACTCGTTGCCATCGATATGGAAGGGGTAGTATATCATTAGCAGAGCCTGTTCTGTTGATGGTGCGAATGATGTGGTCTACCGCCTCTCGCATCTCTGAAACAGTTCTGAAGCCGGTGCCACGAAGCCAAAACTGAAACGCCAATCCAACGAATGACGTCATTATGGGTCGCCGCGTAAGTCGACAGTGCGTCAGTGCCCCAGGTTGGTGAAAGTTATGGTGATCCTCATGTACGACTCTGATGGTGTTATCCTAACGCATTGCGTTCCTCCACGGCAGATCGTCAATGCACAGTACTACTGTTCGTTTTTGGAGCATCACCTGCGGCCAGCTTTGAGACAGAAGCGGCGACACTTCCTACGCAACCCACCCATTATTTTGCAAAACAAGCTGTGGCTGCTCTGTTCTATCGATGGGACTGGGAAGTACTGTACCATCCACCATACTCCCTGGACTTAAGTCCTTGTGACTTTGATTTGATTCAGAAGACGAAGAACCACATTGTGACATTCGCTTCAGACCTGTTCCAGAGATTCGACAGGCAGTAGACCGCTCCATTCGCACCATCAACAGAACAGCCTCTGCTAACGCTATACTACACTTTCCACGTCGCTGGCAACGCTGGTGTCTACTTCGAAAGACAGTAACAGGTGCAAACAGGAAACTTTTGTATCGGTTGTGAACAAATAGTTGTCACTATTTAAGTTCTAACCTTCGTATATGTTCCAGAAGCGTACTAGAAATCGATGTGAACGATATGGCTCTATAATTCAGCTAATTTCCTCCGTTTTTTTCTTCACTGAAGCCCGATCACTACTTTGACGGGAACAGAAATATAGCAACTGCGAAAGACACCAGTCTGTTTCTTTGTTGCAAAAAGCAGGTTCTCCCAGCAACAGTTTATTTACTTTGCATTCCGCTACAGAAATAAAGTTTCCGGTCTTGTCAATGCGAGATGGTGCTTTCGAGTGCACGTTTCGAGTAGTAAGGAGATAACAGCTTTCGTAGCCAGACATGAAGTGCAGCGTTTTATTAGCCTAGTGGTTTCCTTTCGCAAGTTTGCCACTCGTGAGTTTCACAGCATTAGAAAAACGGCGCAGCTAGCTACACACCGCTTCGCTGGATGTTTATGTTGGCACCGGGAGGCGTCCCCACCGAGTTCTCCGTGTCATCCGCTTCCAAAGAAGCAGTGACTCCAGGGAGCCAGGCAAGGACGGGAGAGAGGGATATACAGAACTAAAATAAAACAAAAGGGGCGGCGAGAGGACGGGTAGGCGGGCCTTTTACCGCCGGCCGGAAGTTCCCCACCAGCGGCCTGCGCGCACATACGTTTGTGTCGTTTTCGCAACATGCGCACTGTCGCTCATCTGCCGTGGCGAAACTGCGCCCTGTGACGGCGGCTCGGGCGCGCCTTGTTGACGGCGGCCAGACCACTGCTACATGAGCCGGAAGAAGGATGACGTCCGATATAAAAGGCCGCCGGCGAGTAGAAGGCTGAAAGGGTGAAAGGGGAGCTAGAGAGAGAGAGAGAGAGAGAGAGAGAGAGAGAGGTGGACAAGCGGGCACGAAGCAAAGGCTTGCGGCCCCCCGGCATATGGCTCGGAACTAAATAAAACTTATTATCCGACGTCGTTTTGGGACTCGCGACGACCGGCCGAGATAAATCCATCTCGACGCACGAAGGCTCTCCGCTGTGTCGATACTGGAAGGAAAGTTTACAATCACAGAGGGAAAAAACATATTTCCGCGGCTGCAGAAGCCGCTTCCAGCTACCGTCTCCGATAAGATTTTTCGAGGAATTGCTCCTGTCCAGCTCCCTCGAAGGCACATCATTCTACGATACCGCTACCTCGAGGAAACTTGAGAAACGGAATGAAACAGTAATACACAGTTTATACACTGTCGCGACCGTTGTCAGATTATATAAAACTCTTCTCCGTGTATTAGAGCATCGTGTCATAAAATATCTAACTGTACCGGGTGCTGTACAGTTCAGCTCTTGACAGTGCGACGATACTTGCTACTAGTCCTCTGTTATCACAGATCTGTGGCTACCACTGCCTCTCCTTCAGTCGTACTTTCCCAAGGATCCTATACCTTCGTGTTGTTTGTTGTTTTGTGGTCTTCAGTCCAGAGCCTGCTCTGATGCAGCTCTCCATGTCACTTTATCCTGTGCGAGCTTCTATATCTTAGAGCAACTACTGCAACCCACATCCTTCTGAATCCGCATCTGTATTGATCCCTTGGTCTCCCTCTGCGATTTTTACCCTCCATGCTTCCCTCCCATACTAAACTGGTGATTCTTTGATGCTCCAGATTGTCACCTGCCAACCTTCTTCTTGTCAACTTCAGCTCCAAGTGCCTCTTCTCCCCAATTCTGTTCACTACCTCCTCATTAGTTACGTGATCTATCCATCTAATGTTCAGCATTATTCTGTATCACCACATTTCGAAAGCTTCTACTCTCTTCTTGTCCAAACTATTTATTGTCCATGTTTCACTTCCATACATGACTACATAAATACTTTCAGAAAAGACATCCTGACACTTAAATCTATACTCGATGTTAACAAATTTCTTTTCTTCAGAAACGCTTTCCTTTCCATAGGCAGTCTACATTTTATATCCTCTCTGCTTCGACCATCATCAGTTATTTTGCGCCCCAAACAGTAAAACCCATCTACTACTTTAAGTGTCTCATTTCCTAATCTAACTCGCTCAGCCTCACCTGATTTAATTCGAGTACATTCCATTGTCCTCGTATTGCTTTTGTTGATTTTCATCTTATATCCTTCTTTTAAGAACTGTCCATTCCATTCAACTGATCTTCCAGGTCCGTTGCTGTCTCTGACGGATTTACAATGTCGTCAGCAAACCTCAAATTTTTTATTTCTTCTCCATGGATTATAATTCCTACTCCTAATTTTTCTTTTGCCTCCTTTACTGTTTGTTCAATATACAAATTGAACAACATTGGGGATAGGCTACAACCCTGTCTCACTCCGTCCACAACCACTGCTTCCCTTACATGCCTCTCGACTCTTGCAATTGCCATCTCGTTTCTGTAAAAATTGTAGACAGCTTTCGCTCCCTGTATTTTACCCTTGCCGCCCAAATCCTCACACTCCAAAAATACGGATATTGCTTAAGTTTTGACCAGAGCAGTATCAAGGTGATTCTTCAAGACCTATTGAAGCTACGTCCCTCCAACCACCGCCACCCTTTTCCGGAAAACTTCCATATTTACTATATTTTATAGATTTATTTCAATTAGGTTCCATAAAAATGAACCAGTACTGCAAAATATTAAATTAACTGTAGTGATGAAATCTTACGCGCTGGGCAAATTAACTGTGTCACAGAAGTAAATAAATTACAAATTCCTTTTAAGTTCTAAATAAAATGCAAGTAAAATAAAATTGATGCCTCATTCTTTTATGGCAAATACCGTACATTGTTCTTGGTTTGATGCATAATGAACAAAAGATTTTACTTACCCTTCTGATTAATAATTGCACATAAATAATTAATTACAAGTAACCATTATCTGAATGAATTTTTCCTTCTGCAGCGGTGGGTGCGCTGATACGAAACTTCGCAAAATATTATAACTGTGTGCCGGAGCGAGACTTGAATTCATTACCTTTACTTTTCACATGTAACTGCTCAACCAAAGAACTACCCAATCTCGACCATCGCCTCAGAGACCAACTTCCACATTTTCCCGCGTGAGACATAAGCCATGGGTTCGAGTCACGCTCTGGTACACACTTCTAATCTGCCAGGAAGTTTCGGTAATTGTCATGCTCTTTAAATTCCTACTGCTTCCCTGAACAAACGACCGTGCCCTTATGTACCAGAAAACAAAGGAGCTGGGAGGTAGAGAAAACAAAGGAGTAAGGACTCTCGGGATAGAAGACCTTAGAGGAAAAATGGTTACTGAACAAACGGAGGTGCTGAAACTATGGAAGGAATATGTAAAGGAACTCTACGATAAGGAACATCACCAACAATGCATTGAAATAGAGGAAGAGATTGACGAAAACGAAAAGGAACCTAGCATACTGACAACTAAAGTTGAAACGGCGGTTAAGGACATGAAGGGGGGGAAAGCCAAAGGAAATGACGACGTATCGGTGGATTTGCTGAAAGAAATCGGAAAAGAGGGTTTGAAGGCTTTGACGCATCTCGCAAACAAAATCTACGAAAATGGGGAATGGTCTAAGGACTTTTTGGATGTCACAAAGCTTGCTCTTGAGAAGAAACAACAAGCCAAGAAATGTAGTAAGTTTAGAACAATCACTTTAATCTCACACGTAGCGAATATCACTGCAAGAATACTCAACAGACGGCTGGAACACAAAACTGAATAAGTAATACGAGAGGACCAGTTTGGATTTAGGAAGGGATAAGGAACCAGAAACGCTGTCGGCATGGTGAGGAAATTGTCGGAGGAAATTTTGGCTGTTAAAGAAGAAGTTTGTTTTTGTTTTATAGACCGGCAGAGGCCCTTTGACCGAGTAAACGGGATATAACTGATGAAGATCCTTAAGGACACAGGAATAAACTGCAGAGACCGGAGACTAACTCTCAACTTGTGCCTCGGAAAAAGGGTGAATGTGCGGCTGAATTACGGAGAAACAAGCAGCTTGGAAATAGGAAAAGGCGTCAGACAATGGTGTTGTCTATCGCCGAGTGTCTTCTACCTGTATGGCGAATGGCTGGAGAGATAAGCTTTGAAAGGATACGGAAAATTCAGGATAGGAGGACGCCTCACCAGTACCGTCCAGTATGCAGGTGACCTGGTAGTGCTTGCTAATAATCAAAGAAAATTGCAGCACAATAATTTTATCTTGGAACTCCTCCATTTGGTCCGTGTTTGCACAGAAAAACAGTAATATCAGAAATTGAGTCCACCTTGATGAAAACACCATGTTATCGATTTATTTCTTTATCCTCCCAATCTAGTTTCGGCGACAGATATCACCATCATCAGTGGGGTTTCTTTAATCTTATTTATTGTATGTTACAGCATGTTTTAAGCAATTATTGTCGCTGTTTGTGACGTATTTTCTGTGAGCTTTTTTTCTGTTGCCGTTTTTTACTTAGCGAACATCATGTCTTATTTGTTGGATGATATGTAGCTACTTTTATACACAGAAAAACAAAACTTTTGCACTTTGTTTCTGATCCAGAACATTGCGCCATCTTGCTCTTCGCGTGTCTGTGCTGAAAACATGCCGTAACATGCAATAAGTAAGATTAAAGAAAACACTGGTGATGGTGATATTTGTCGCTGATAAAACTGCAATAAATGATGAACCAGGGAAATACGGCATGGAAATCTACATCGAAAAAGCAAAAGTGATGCGGACATCAAAAAGGGAGAAACCTTTTAGGATAACCATCGACAATCGAGAGCTGGAGGATGTGAAACAGTTCAATAACTTTTGAAATTTAGTGACAAGGTATGCTCAATGCACCAGTGAGATTCGAGCAAGAACCGCCATGGCCGAAACTGCATTCAATAAAAAGGGGAATCTACTGACCAGCAAGCTAGGCTTGGAATTAAGAAAGAAACTGGTGAAGTGGCACATCTGAAGTAGTTCGCTGTATGGAGCAGAGACGTGAAACATCAGAAAAAATGGAAAAAATATCTTGAAAGTCTTGAAATTTAGTGCTGGAGGAGAATGGAGATGAATAACGATATGCCGAGAAGAGTGGGGGAGAAGAGAGACGCTCTGAATACAATTCTTCAGAGGAAGGCCAACTGGATCGGACACATATTTAGACACGTAGGGGACATACACGAAGAATTGAAGGGAAAATTAAAGGAACGGCAGGACGAGAAAGAAGATTAATTCAAATATTGGATGACACGAAAGTTGGGAAGAGATGCACCAGAGTAAAGGAAGACGCTGAACACAGGGAACATTGGCATCAGAAATTCTCCGTACGAAGATGCAGACCTGCCACTAGGCATAATACTACGTAATAATAATAACCAGCCTGCAACGCGTTAATGTTTGACGATTCTGATATAGATGGACATCTCTTCGTTCCCACATACACTTTCATTCATTTACGTGGTACGCTGTAGTATAATTCGCTAACAGAAAGCCTCTTGCTGTGTTCTTGTTCAGGGAATCCACAGAAATTCCCAAACATAATACTGTTTTAACAAGAAAGAAGAAAGCTTCAAAGGAAACGGATACCAGATTTCCCTACTGCAGCCCGCCCAGATAGCTCTGCACTTCCGGGACAGCGAGCTGTGCCTGACTAGATCCCGGATGGAATCTACCCTCCAGATTAACGATGAGGGTGGGTGTGCCAGCGAGACTAGATGTGGTTTTTAGGTGTCTTCCCACATCCCACTAGGTGAATACTTGGCTGGTACTTCAGTCCCACCTCAGTCACATGTGTCGCGAACATCTCGAAGGAGTTCGATCACTTTCACATGAATTAAATTACACGCAGGCGGTTGGGACAGACATATTTCATCCTGGGGCACTCAGGATGGTAACAGAAAGGACATCGCCCCAACTGTTACACTTCCATGACAAATGCGTACATAACCATGCCGAACCTGCACCGATGCGGCACAAATGTAGAAGAAAAAGAAGAAGAAGATTTTTCTGCGGCAGCGACCGACCGCTACAGGTATCGAGGGCGAACCAAACAGGTAGTCACCAGGGAAAGGCCCTCGGAAGTTTTCGCGGCACTTCCGTGCAGGTGGCTTTCAATAAGTAATGCAACACCTTTTCCTTTTCTAGGCAGTTTCGGTTGAAAAATTTTGAATTCGTTGTGACGTAATATACTGATTATTCCTCGCTACTGTAGTGTTATCTTGATGATGTGAAAAATGAGGACAGGCACTCCAAGTCGCGGAAAGAGAGACGATGCTGAGGGCAGACGAAACGAGGGGAGATATTGCTACATGAAGTAAACCGTAAGGGGAGAGCCTTGCACAAATGCAGACGCCCCCAGACGCGGTCCCAGGGCGTTAGTTACTCTTCAAGGAATTATCATGTAACTTCAAATGTCGTCTAGACGCTGTGGTAGGTTGCCACCGTAGAACTTTGTAACCAACAGGCACGTAGTAGCGTATAAAGCCAGCTTGATACCAGCCCTGAGAACAGCAACGTCAGTACACTCACAAGGGTTAGAAAGAGAGCGAAAACGCCAAAAAACTGTTGACCTAGCAGTCCCTAGTCCGGGGAGCCAAAGGGGCGTGGCTAAATGACGTATAAAAATAGTGTTACAAGCCTTATTTGGCTGAGCAGTTACGTTTAGCTTTCAGCTGAACAATGTTGATAACAAATACGGACTTAGTTAGTGCAACTCCATTAAAATCCCCGCCTTAGGAGCAGTAGAGAGGAGCTAACTAAACCGTGATTGGCAGGCGCCTGCAAGAGACCTGCGGGATTGGCTGGTTGGCTTTAAGTGGGAAAAACAGTGCCCCCACATGACTCTTTAAAATCCCTAGATTCCGCATTTTGGCAGAGTTCTTAGTCAGACGATTTGGGCGCCGAATCCGCGTCCGTCGACTCCAGCCTCAGTCCAGCTCCACATTAGTCTGGTCTCTCACTTGGAGTGCCTCAGTGAACAGTGTCACATTCAGTATGTTTTATTTTGCAACTAAGTTTTTGCCTTAAGACGCGGCTAATGTTTGCTACTGTGGTTAGCATCCACTCCTTGGACTTCTTCACTGGCTTGTGTTGTAACAGTGTTATTAATGCCTTTTCTAACCCTAGAACTAGCCTCCAGTCAATTACTGACCCCTGTCTGGAATAAACAACTATTTCAAAACCCTGTTTGTCAAAGAGTCTCCACAAAGACTTCCCTACCAAGTCCTACCACCTGAATTTCTAGTAAATGCCTGTACCAGTGTTGGCTCAGAAGAAAACAATCAAATGTCTTCATTGTGAATTGTCCTTCAGCATTCTGCTCTGTACCGCTTGGGAGTGCAGACTGACCAGTAACCCCTCTCCCACCTATGTCATGACACGACAGTGGGACACTGTGGAATACTCTCGCCTTAGCCCCCATAGATTCACCGGTGGCGGTGCTGTACACGTACTTCGAAATAGGTTCTGTAACGGAGGTGCGTTACAAGAAGAAAACTTTAATTGAGTTTCTATTGGCGGGAAATCAGAGCATCGCATATATTCATAGGTTCCAGCAGAGTGACAGTGAACGAAAGCACGGTGAGTCGTTGCGTCAGGAGTCCGTCATCATCGCGACAAGGTTGCGCAAACCTCTCTGATCTCCCGCCCGCCGACCGGTCGCACACGGCTGCAGAGTCGGAACGTGCGGGCACTCTCGTTTGTGGTGATCTACAGATCAAAATGACTTGGACGTCTCTGTTGGTAGTGATAACAGAATCGTCCACCGGTTGGCGCACTCAAAGATGTGTGACCACAGGGTTTCTTGTTGCCCGGAAGAAGACCATAAAAAATAACAATGGACCATCTGCGCGGAGTTTCTTGCACTTTACGAGACTCATGGTGACAATTTCTTGCCGAACACTGTCACAGGTGATAAAACATGGGTTCACCACTTCGACCCGGAAACAAAACGGGTGGCGGCATATCACCTCTGCTCGGAAGAAGAAGTTCAAAGCCACACCCTCATCTGGTGAAGTGATGGCGATGGTCTTCTGGGAGTCTGAATATATCTGTTAGTTTTGATCATACTTATTACGATACTTCAGAGCTGAGTGACTGACTGTCCATTGTTCGAAGGCTTTTCAGTGAATTTAGAATGTCAATTGCGATGTCTGATCTGATGGAAACTGTCAGTCAGATATTGTTGTCATATTTCGAATTGCGTATCTCCACATCACAGGGAGGTGAAAGATAGCTTAAAAAGCAGAATGAAGAAAACTGACCCAGCTGGGATTCGATCGCACAACATTTCAGTTTCCAACCACACACCATCCCACTTTATATATTTTTCCTCGAAACTTTTATTGAACATTAAAATACAGTACAGAACAAATAGAAGTAGTACACCAGACTACCACACCAGTCGCAAGTTAAATACCACTTGCTGCGTTCTCAGGGGACTGTAAATCTCTTAGCTCATGGAAGCTGTTCACTAGGGGCCTATGGCATTATTTTCACAACTTAACATTAATTCATCACAATTCTGACAATTTGTAAGAAATATTTAAAAACTATATGTACAAAACTCTTCCTCGTAAATTAATTTATTTATTAGCCAAAATTGGGTCAAAATCCCTACAGCAGTTCCAGAGATCAGCCTGCGTGTACAGAAAGACACGAGCAAGCGATTTCAGTTTACATGGTAGAGAGAAGAAGAGACGAAATCACCTGCAGTAAGTTTGAGACATAAAGACTCGATAGCAGTTTGTGACTTGTGGCTGGAAGCTCAGTCCTTAGGAGTACAGACGGCGAAAGCTAACGTTCCAGGTTGGAAACCCGGCTGTAATCAGACAGGAAGTTGCACAATTGAGCACATCCTACGACTAAATACAAAGTTATACTGGAAAGCATCCCATAGACCAGGACAAAGCCATTTCTCAGCAGTGTCCCTTCTTCCAGGGGTATTAGTTTGACAACATAAGTGGGGGGATAAGGGCTGCCCTGTTGCTATTTTGATATCAAATTTATGTGCAAATTAATCAAATAACTCAGTTAATTACCGGCCGGGGTGGCAGAGCAGTTCTAGGCGCTACAGTCTGGAACCGCGCGACCGCTAAGGTCGCAGGTTCGAATCCTGCCTCGGGCATGGATGTGTGTGAAGTCCTTAGGTTAGTTAGGTTTAAGTAGTTCTCAGTTCTAGGGGACTGATGACCTCAGATGTTAAGTCCCATAGTGCTCAGAGCCATTTGAACCTTTTTTTCAGTTATTTACCCCCTCACCATGGATGACATTATGTGCTTTCCCCAGCCGGCACATGGGTTTCCACCCCTCCGCCTCCGCATCATCTCCCTCTTCCGGCCTGACCTATTGGCTGGAATTTCGAATTTTGGGGGAATTTCTTTGTCCCAGAACTGCGCTGATGTCATAACGGGAACTGGCGAGAAAATTAAAAATGTGGGTGCACCTTCTGGTACTCAGACTCCATTCTTTCTGGGTGTAAAGCCCGAGTGCACGTCCCCAACACATGAAAACTGTCCAGATGCAGGAGGGAATGTTACTTTAACGTATATTATTTATTCCGTTTGGGAATCCGAAGTAAATATGTGTCCCAGTTACGTAATTAATCAAAAAGTTTGGTTCTCATTACACAACTATGTGCGTAGCGCTACACAAGGAGCGTCTGAAATCGCAATACAGCTCAAAAATGGACGATGGCATGCAAATAGTGTTATCCCGATAGTAAATAATTTTGCAGTACCATTCTAAACCAGCGGAAGACATACTCAAAGAAAGGCTGGCGAGGAAGATGCTATCTTTATTTTTGGGAAAAAACATGTTCAACCGGCGAGATTATGGTGTTGGATAGAGAGGATAAGTGTATTACCTGTAAACATACAGCTGAGGACTGAGTCAAACGCTGTTCAACGTCAGAGTCCACCCTTTGCTTCATTGCACGACAATCACCCTGCAGTCCAGTTAATCTGAATTCAGGAAAGCCAATACACAGTACCATAAGTGATGGAAAATACTTCACTGTTCTTATTACTAATTGAAATTGTCATGAAGAAACCAGAACTCGTAATCAAAGTGTCGTGGTGCATCATATGTACTACGGTTTGGAGAAAATTATTGTCCTAAAATATTGTACCCGGAGAAGGGGGCGGCAGTAAGACACGTGTTCTCATTGAAGTGCAGTCACGAACTAACCAACTTAGTGCCAGTAGTACATCCGCTCATCCCTCCCTCTCCCCACTGTAGGCAGGGATACAGGCCTGTCCTATTTTATCGCCGATGGTCCACAGAGTGGTCCATCTCGTGTAAATGATACATGGTCTCTGGTTTGCGGAAATCAGTCAAAGATTTCTCAGAAACACTGGAACTACAACAAAATTCTGGAGAATTCTCGAGATCACATTTTCAAACGGACAGATCCTACCGCTTCTGCACACCGCCTGAACCTGCCCAGCAGGCGGACAGTACCTTCGACCAGCAGAGGATGTGGCCGAATGGCCTCGACAGTTGATCTCCGCTGACGATGTTGGTATACACAGGCCAGCAGCCTACAATGAAAGTGAAATAAATTACAGCTATGCTTAGTGGGACTTGTTTGTCTAAAATGCAGCTGCGCCATACTATCCCCCATACAACCCCCATAAGACCCCATCATTCTGCGATGTAAAGTACTTCAATTTACGGTCAATGCACGTCCTATAAGCGAGCGTCTATTAAAAATGAAACGAATGAAATCAGTTGCGATGATAATAAATGCCCTATTTCCATGAAAATAGGCGCAGTCCATTTCCTTTTTGTTTCAAGAGCAAAATCAGTATACATTTAACGCATGACTGCAGGATACAAATAACATCTCTCTCTCCCCATGCTATAACCCTATAACTATTATTGTAATTTAATATGCTTTTACCCAAATAATAGAAAAACCTGTCTCTATGTTGCCACGTATAAGCCTCTTACTAAATTTAGTTTCGAAATAAAGTGCACTATGCGAGGATCCCTTTTTACAGGATTTGACTGTGTGTTGTGCGTAATAGATAAGTAAATCAGACTATTCAATTCTTTCCCTACAATCTTACCCAGTTGTTAGAAAGAAATGCAGTCTGAATAGTATTACATTGAAGCTAGGACAACTCAGTTCCACATTGATTTAGTGGTTTAAAACATGTACTAACGATCGCCAGCCTATCCAGGCAACGAAACAGTGAGGTATTGGAAAAGCAGCAGTATGAATTTTGCCTACTTTCATGCTAGTGTTTAAGTTGCATCTTCAAATAAATATTATTCAATTTCAACAGTGTTGGAATACACCCTTATACATTACGTGTTTAAAAGAGTAGATAACCTCAAGGAATCTAAAAAGAACCACTTTCCATAATCGACAAACTTAAATACTAAAATACTTAGTTACTAAAGCACACACATTTTGTGCTGAACGTTTTACTTCAAGATACCCTCTTGCTTACTAGAATTTACTTTCAAAAACTATTATTCTTTGAGCCAACTCTGTATAGTCATTTAACAGTTTCTAGTAACTTGGCTTCACTCTGATCGAATTTTAAGTAAGCATTTCCACAAAAACCATTTAAATAGTGCCTCTTTATATTAACTTGCCACTTCATAAGTCTGTAAAACATGATATTCGGATTAATCAAACACAGGGAAGGTACCCTATATTAGTGTATGAGTAGGATGAAATTACACTGTGAACCAGTTTCTTTAAAGTTCAAGAATGGATATTAAAACACAGTTTATATAAACGGTTCACGCTGTACAAAAGCAGAATACCAAAAAAAAATCGTATCTGGTGGCTGTAGGCTTGGGTGTGGCGAAGAGTTATGACTGCTACACTACCCACAGTATGGCCTGCAAATACCTTGCTGTATGAACTCAATTTCTCTACTTGGTGTCGTTCAATTTTACATACAGTAGCCATACAACTCTCAGCTGACTTAAGCCGTTTGCATTTTTGCCCAAATTGGCAGGCAAAGCTTCTCCTGTTCCACAAAGGGTTGCCTCAATCAGTGCCGCCTACAGACTGTGTGACTTACTTCCCCTGCTTCCTCTAGGTAGCGCGCCAATACGCCCTTGCCATCTTTTCCAACCCTGAGAGCCTCTTTCGTTTCAAACAAAAGTTCACTGGATTTTACATAACACTTATTTCTTACATTCTATCTAAGCGAGACCGCTTTATACAGCTGTAAAATTTACATCAATATAAATAAATCAGTCATGATTCCACGACAGTAGATACATACGACTCTATCAGCTTTAGGAGCAAAACTGAAGTCATTTCAGAGCATAACGCGTCTTCAAATTACGAATCATCATACACGAAGACATTAAATTTATTTCAGACAGATGAAATACCAGTACAGATCAGCATCTACAAAGTCATTTAGTACATTCGAGAGCACTCCTCATTGATATTTTTTAACATCAGGAATAGTTAAAAAACTACAAACTACCTGCATCGAAACTTTAACCAATTATAACTCTTCCTCTAATAGAACATCCTATAAGATTTTACTGCCTCTCTCTCTTCCAATGTATCGAAAAACAAATCCATCTGCTTGTTGAAACCGAGCATATTACATATATGCACTGAAAAGCCAAAGAAACTGGTAAACCTGATTAATATCGTGTAGATACCCCCACGAGCATGCACAAGTGCCACATCACAACATGTCATGGATCCAACTAATGTCTGAAATAGTGCTGGTGGGAACTGACACCATGTATCTGTAAGAGTATGAGGGGATCAAGGCTTCTTCCGAACAGCTCGTTGGAAGGCATCCCAGATAAGCTCAATAACGTTCATGTCTGGAGAGTTTGGTGGCCAACAGGAGTGTTAAACTCAGAAGAGTGTTCTTAGAACTACTCTCTATCAATTCAGGACGTGTCGCATTGTCCTGCTCGAATTGCCCAAGTCCGACAAATGCACAATGGACATGCATGGATGCGCATTAGTGTGTGCCATCTGTCAGAGTCGTATCTATTTATATCAGGGGTTCCATATCGCTCCAACTGTACATGCCCCAAATCATTACAGAGCCTCCACCAGCTTGATCGGTCTCTGCTGACATGCCGGGTCCTTGGATTCATGAGGGTGTCTCCATACCCACACACATACATCCACTCGATACAACTTGAAATGTGACTCGTCTGGCCAGGCAACATGTTTCCCGTCATCAACAGTCCAATGTCAGTGTTGATGGGCTCAGACGAGTTCTAAATTTTTGTGTTGTGCAGTCATCAAGGAAACGCGAGTGGGACATCGGCTCCAAAAGTCCATATCAATGATGTTTGTTGAATGGTTTGCACGCTGACACTTGTTGATGGCCCAGCATTGAAATTTGCAGCAATTTGCTGAAGGGTTGCCCTTCTACCATGTTGGACGATTTTCTTCAGTCATGGTTGGTCCCATTCTCGCAGATTCTTTTTCCAGAAACACTGACGTCTCAGATTTGATGTTTTACCAAATACAAGATGTTCACAGTACACCCGTGAAATGGTCGTACTGGAAAATCCCCACTTCATCGCCACTTCAGACTTGCTGTGACCCACTGCTTGTGGGCCGACTATAACACCATGTTAAAACTCTCTTAAATCTTGATGCCGGCTGCTGTAGCCGAGCGGTTCTAGGTGCTTCAGTCGGGAACCGCATTGCTGCTATGGTCACAGGTTCGAATCCTGCTTCGGACATGGATTTGCGTGATGTCCCTAAATTAGTTAGGTTTAAGTAGTTGTAAGTTTGGGGGACTGATGACCTCAGATGTTAAGTCCAATGGTGCTATATGCATGCCGCATGCCTATACCAGTTTGTTTGGCGCTTCTGTATATGTATTGTTCCACTGCAGCAAGTGGCCAGTGATCAGAGTCGTTTACACAGTCCTCTGTAATTGTTGCCTGTACCGGAGGAGGCCCATATCCCACAGACTATCAATTACATGAGAGGGTACCTGCATTGTTCCTTCATAAACAGTTAAATACATTGTTTTTCTGCTACAACACTTCCAATTAGTGCATGACTGCCGTTTTGTACACCAGCCTTCCTTTTTTTTGTTCTACCATGACTTTGATGTATGTGTCAGATGCTAAACCAACATTATCATATTTCTCTCACAGAAAGAGGGACATCGCATGGTGAAAACTATGCAACTCCCACAACACACAGTATAGTTGAAGTAAAACACAGTGCCGGTCTTTTGCATTCACATAAATGAGAAAGACATCGCAACTTGTGGAAATTGGAAGAGCTTGTAGCATTGTGGAGCGTTTCCAGTAAAGTAAACTGCTCTCGCAACACACAAGAAGGTAGAACTAAAACACAGAAGTGATGTTGCTTGTTGATGGAAATGAGAGAAGGTTTGCGGCAATTTGGAGTGTTTTCAGACAGCTGTGCGAAGTTGATGACCCATACATAACTCTCATGTTCCGCAGTGACGGGTTAACAGCTGCCTCAGTGTTCCAATTCAAAGAGTTTTGTTTCCTGATTTTGCAGTCACGTACATGATCACTGTTTCAATGTTGACCATTGCTCGAAGCTCCTGTTCAGAGGACAGTAGAGGTAAAAAGGGACACAAATATGTTATTGGTGAAAAAATATGGAGAGCATCAGAGCATATGGAAATAGGACACGTCTGCAGCATCGAGGAGTGCATCCCAGAAACTGTCTGAAGATGATGACCTCTACATTTAATCCCATGCTCCACAATGGCAATTATTAGATGTCCAGTGATCCGAAGACTCCCTCCATCTTAAACAAGTGGTGTCAGTCATTCATCACGCTGCATTCAACATCGTACCATTGGGTCGATGGGATGGAAGCGACACAGTCGATACGGGATAATGCGCTCTAATAAGCACGGCAATTGATACCATGATCAATTTTGGCAATTTTACCAGTTGTTTCGTAATTTCAATGCCACCCAATGACACAGCGGAATGCTTCCCAGTTTCTGTATCATTGCTAAATCACCCCTCCACTACTTTTGCAAGTACCATATACTAGATTGTGAATGCACGTAGATACCTGTGGAGTGCGCCCATTTGGTAATATACACCAAAATATAGCAGATAGTGTCCTATATCTATGCTGCTACATTATCTCTACATTTCTAGCACATCGATTGTAGTGCAGAATTTACGATTACGTCTCGCCACCATTTCCTGTGTGGATGTGAATCACAGAATACTGTATTCTCGCATGCATATTATAATGTCAGAAAGTGACAGATCCCCCCATATTGTCCTTAACCAACCCTCTCTGTAAAACGGTCGCCAATTTAATCTGCAACTGACTTGAAGTATAAGGGTGCTGTAACCACTACATTCCGCATCTCGTAAAGGAACAGAGTGAGTTGAGTCCGCAGTTGGTGTTCAGCAATATTACCCACAGCATCCATCCAAGTGCTCAAAATATCTACACATATCTGCATGCCGAGGATGTTAGCACTCCTTATCGGTGAAAAGTAGGCATGAGAGTGTCTGGTGATATAACAGATGAAGAAATGAGTGGTTTACTCATGAGCGAGCTCCAGGCAGATGGATTTTGAAACATTTTACATAAATTTACTGTGCTATCAATTCTGTAATATTAATGCAGTGTCTGGAGTCACTACTAAGAAGGCACTGGTATAAGCGAAATTATCGTAGAGCATAAACGCACTCCCCTGTGATTACACAGTTTTGTACCTGAATCAGATGTATAGTTATAGCCGTACGGTTTCTAGTCTTAGTCGAATGGAATGCAACGCTCTTAATTCTCTAATGCAGCACGTAATATGTGCAGCATCTGACAACCACCCTGAATGTTTTCTACTTCAATCACTACGGTGACAAACTTTAAATAAAACTGCATCACCCTGCGCTATTCTGATGCCCCAGGAAGTGACCGAGCCGTTCCTCACTATGAATGCATCGCCTATCCTCCGCATGGGCTGCTTGTAAACCAACTAAACGAAGCCGGGAGACTGTTGTTACGTGTCTTAGAAAATTGAGAGATGTTATAGTTCTTTTCAAGTCGGAAATGTTACGTACCCTTGATCACACTTCCCACATCAATCGCACTTATTGTTAGTAGAGCGGTTTTGATGGATGCAGCTGTGACTTACTATGAAATAGAGCGAGGGAACAACGACGTTAATATTTTAGTGGGTTTATACTTTGAGCTACCACCCATACCCTGCTTCACGAAAATAGACGCGAAGAAGCAGCAGCTGCTTATGAGGGAGTAAACACTACGATCAGTAGCCGAAGGAAGTGTAACTGCATTATTGCCGTTTTTTATGGTAGCGTAATCAGTACTTTGGTCGCATTCCGCTTGCACACAGATGTCCTGATCTGATGTTAGGTAGTTTTGCTCACGTTTAGGATAACACAGCAATTCCGTCCTAACACCATGTCTGTGGAGTACATCTACATCTACAACCGTACTCCGCAAGCCACCTGAGGATGTGTGGCGAAGGGTACCCTGAGTACCTCTATCGGTTCTCCCTTCTCTTCCAGTGTCCTATTGTTCGTGGAAAGAAGGATTGCCGGTATGCTTCTGTGTGGGCTCTAATCTCTCTGATTTTATCCTCATGGTCTCTTTGCGAGATATACGTAGGAGGGAGCCATATACTGCTTGACTCTTCGGTGAAGGTATGTTCTCGAAACTATAACAAAAGCCCGTACCGAGCTACTGAGCGTCTCTCCTGCAGAGTCTTCCACTGGAGTTTATCTATCATCTCCGTAACGCTTTCGCGATTACTAAATGATCCTGTAACGAAGCGCGCTGCTCTCCGTTGGATCTTCTCTATGTCTTCTATCAACCCTATCTGGCACGGATCCCACACTGCTGAGCAGTATTCAAGCAGTGGGCGAACAAGCTTACTGTAACCTACTTCCTTTGTTTTCGGATTTCATTTCCTTAGGATTCTTCCAATGAATCTCAGTCTGGCATCTGCTTTACCGACGATCGACCTTATATGATCATTCCATTTTAAATCACTCCTAATGTCTACTCACAGATAATTTATGGAATTAACTGCTTCCAGTTGCTGACCTGCTATTTTGTAGCTAAATGATAAGGTATCTATCTTTCTCTGTATTCGCAGCACATTACACTTGTCTACATTGAGATTCAATTGCCATTTCAGTACAATTTTCCGTTGTTACAACCACTCGATACACCACAGCATCATCTGCAAAAAGCCTCAGCGAACTTCCGATGTCATCCACAAGGTCATTTATGTATATTGTGAATAGCAACGGTCCTACGACACTCCCCTGCGGCACACCTGAAATCACTCTTGCTTCGGAAGACTTCTCTCCATTGAGAATGACATGCTGCGTTCTGTTATCTAGGATCTATTCAATCCAATCACACAAATGGTCTGATAGGCCAAATGCTCTTACTTTGTTCATTAAACGACTGTGGGGAACTGTATCGAACGCCTTGCGGAAGTCAAGAAACATCTACCTGTGAACCCGTGTCTATGGCCTTCTGAGTCTCGTGGACGAATAGCGCGAGCTGGGTTTCACACGACCGTCTTTTTCGAAACCCATGCTGATTCCTACACAGTAGATTTCTTGTCTCCAGAAAAGTCATTATACTCGAACTTAATACGTGTTCCAAAATTCTATAACTGATCGACGTTAGAGATATAGGTCTATAGTTCTGCACATCTGTTCGACGTCCCTTCTTGAAAACGGGGATGACCTGTGCCCTTTTCCAATCCTTTGGAACGCTATGCTCTTCTAGAGACCTACGGTACACCGCTGCAAGAAGGGGGGCAAGCTCCTTCGCGTACTCTGTGTAAAATAGAACTGGTATCCCATCAGTTCCAGTGGCCTTTTCTCTTTTGAGTGATTTTAATTGTTTCTCTATCCCTCTGTCGTCTATTTCGATATCTACCATTTTGTCATCCGTGCGACAATCTATAGAAGGAACTACAGTGCAGTCTTCCTCTGTGAAACAGCTTTGGAAATAGACGTTTAGTATTTCGGCCTTTAGTCTGTCATCCCCTGTTTCAGTACCATTTTGGTCACAGAGTGTCTGGACATTTTGTTTTGATCCACCTACCGTTTTGACATAAGACCAAAATTTCTTAGGATTTTCTGCCAAGTCAGTACATAGAACTTTAGTTTCGAATTCATTGAACGCCTCTCGCATAGCCCTCCTCACACTACATTTCGCTTCGCGTAATTTTTGTTTGTCTGCAAGGCTTTGGCTATGTTTGTGCTTGCTGTGAAGTTCCCTTTGCTTCCGCAGCAGTTTTCTAACTCGGTTGTTGCACCACGGTGGCTCTTTTCCATCTCTTACGATCTTGCTTGGCACATACTCATCTAACGCATATTGTACGATGGTTTTGAACATTGTCCTCTGATCCTCAACACTATCTGTACTTGAGACAAAACTTTTGTGTTGAGCCGTCAGGTACTCTGTAATCTGCTTTTTGTCACTTTTGATAAACAGACAAATCTTCCTACCTTTTTTAATATTTCTATTTACGGCTGAAATCATCGATGCAGTAACCGCTTTATGATCGCTGATTCCCTGTTCTGCGTTAACTGTTTCAGATAGTTCGGGTCTGTTTGTTACCGGAAGGTCTAATATGTTATCTCCACGAGTCGGTTCTCTGTTTAACTGCTCAAGGTAGTTTTCAGATAAAGCACTTAAAAAAATTTCACTGGATTCTTTGTCCCTGCCATCCGTTATGAACGTTTGAGTCTCCCAGTCTATATCCGGCAAATTAAAATCTCCACCCAGAACTATAACATGATGGGGAAATCTACTCGAAATATCTTACAAATTATCCTTCAGGTGCTCAGCCACAACAGCTGCTGAGCCAGGGGGCCTATAGAAACATCCAATTACCATGTCCGAGCCTGCTTTAACCGTGACCTTCACCAAAATTATTTCACATTTCGGATCTCCGTCAATTTCCTTCGATACTATTGCACTGTCCAGCCTGTCTCTGCGGTATACATTCCAATCTGAGTTTAGGATTTTATTACTCTTTACGTCTGGTTTCAGCCAACTTTCTGTCCCTAGTACTATATTGGCGTTGTGACCGTTTATTAATGAGAGCAGTTCTGGGACCTTTCTATAGACACTCCTGCAGTTTACTATTAGCACATTAATATAGTTATTCCCTGTTGCATTTTGCCTACTCCTACCTTGCCGCGTCTCAGGAGGCGTCTTATCGGGCCTAGGGAGGGAATTGTCTAACCTAAAACACCCACATGTGCACTCCACACGTACTCCGCTACCCTTGTAGCCGCTTCCGGCGTGTAGTGCACGCCTGACCTATTCAGGGGGACCCTACATTTCTCCACTCGATAGCGGAGGTCGAGAAATTTGCACCCCAGATCTCCGCAGAATCGTCTGAGCCTCTGGTTTAAGCCTTCCACTCGGCTCCAAACCAGAGGACCGCGATCGGTTCTGGGAACGATACTAAAAATAGTTAGCTCTGATTCCTCCCCGCGAGCGAGGCTTTCCGCCTTCACCAATTCCTCCAACCGCCTGTACGAACTGAGGATGACCTCTGAACCCAGACGGCAGGAGTCATTGGTGCCGACATGAGCAACAATTTGCAGTCGGGTGCACCCAGTGCCCTCTATCGCCGCCGGCAGGGCCCCCTCCACATCTCGGATGAGACCCCCCGGCAAGCAGACAGAGTGAACACTGGCCTTCTTCCCCAACCTTTCCGCTATTTCCCTAAGGGGCTCCATCACCCGCCTAACGTTGGAGATCCCAATAACTAATAAACCCCTCCCCTCGTGTGTACACGCTATTAAGGCTGATAAATATTGCATCATTTCACTCTTCTATGGAACGTTCTAGGGAATGGCTTAAGTCTGATAAATACATTTAATCATATCCTTAATATTTATTGGATAATACTGTTTGTGAGAACTAACCGTAATTCGGTAATATCTATATTCGTCTGCAAGTGAGACACCACAGTTCTGTATTTCGATACTTACGTTTCGCCTGCTTTAATACGGCTCCTCTGTATAATACTTACATTGTCTTTGTTGAAGTATGTTTTACGAAAACCCACGTACTTTACGGAGAGAGGGGGAGGTTGTATCTGAATTCTGACAGAGCTTAATTTGTAAGCTTTTCTCGTTCTTTAGTTTTCGGGTATCCACAAACCACCTCATTTCAACGCATTTTATAGCACGTTTTCTCTAATTTTATCTATCCCCACTCAATGTACGTAATTTTGCAAGTTTTCCGCGATTTTACATATTTAGTCCTATTTCCCTAAATATTAGGCGTCCTCCAACAATTTGTCGTAATCGTACCAAGCTTTCCTCTATTTTTAGCGATTTTATGTCATTTTTCATATTTTTTCGATAGTTTCTCGTTATGTATGGTCATATTGCTGGCATACCCATGCGTTGTTTGATTTTATACGACGAATTTGGATAGGATGATCGTGAAAATTATAATAACACTTCCCTTGTACCTAGATGTGACTTAAAGTGTGCTGTAGATTGGAAATTGGAAGCCATGAAACAAATCCGTGTACTGCTATGTAGAACTGTCTACATGTTCAGTTGACTTCCACTCTGCTGTGTAGGAATCTACTACAGGGAGCCGACATGTGTACAGAGCTGATTTCTGTTGCTGCTCTGCTGTAGATTTCGTGGTGGTGTTTTTTTTTCTTTTTTTTCACCTCGTGATCTATGGGTAGCGTCTTTCATTAGTAATCAAACGTCCTGCGTCCTGAGTTCGAAACCTGACACCACCTAAATTTTGATTCATTATCAGCATTGGCGACAGAAGATTTCCGGCATAAGAAGACGTCCTCTTTCTGTCAACGGCCTTGTCAAAGAGGCCGGAGAAGTGGACAGAGTTTCAGGGCACTCTGTTGCCACTTGGGTGGCACACTTCCCCTAAAGGCGGAAGAATCAGAGAATCAACAATTATCAGCAGTGAGAGGATGCACAAGGCAGTGGAAATCACTGCATTAAAGACATGTGACTTGTGTCCACAGGACATGTGGCCTCTAGTTGAAAAAGTATCATGATGGTCTCTCCGTTGGCAAAAGATTCCGGAATATTCCTCCATTCTGATCTCTGGGAGGGGACTGCCAACGGGTACGTGACCATGAGAAAAGGTATGAAAAAGTATGAATAACCAACTAAAGGATAACCTTCTGCGAGTCTGGATGTGGAATGTCAGAAGTTTGAACATGGTAGGGAACCTACAAAATCTTGAAAGGGAAATGCAAAGGCTCGATCTAGACATAGTAGCGGTCAGTGAAATGAAACGGAAAGCAGACAACAGCTTCTGGTCAGGTGAGTACAGGCTAATAGCAACAGCGGCAGAAAATGGTATGACGAGAGTAGGATACGTTATGAATAGGAAGGTATGGCACAGAGAGTGTTACTGTGAACAGTTCAGTGCAAGGGTTTTTGTTATCAGAAACCAACACCGACAACGATTGTTTAGGCAGTCATCCCGCTGTCGCAAGCTGAAGATGAAGCGATAGAGAAAATATACGATGATATTGAAATGGTGATACAGTACCCAAAGAGAGACGAAAATCTAATTATCGTGGGGAGCAGGAACGCAATTGAAGGGGAAGGAGTACAGAAAATGGTTACATGCGAATATGGACTTGGGACGCGAAATGAGAGAGGAAAATGGTTAACTGAGTTCTTTAATGTATTTCAGTTAGTAATAGCGAATATTCGGTTCAAGACTCACATGTGGAGGGGATATATTGAAAAGGGCCAGGTGATACCAGAATATTTCAGTTAGATTACATCATGGTCAGACAGAGATTCTGAAATCAGATACTGGATTGTAAGGCGCACCCAGGATCAGATGGAACTCATATCACGATGGAGTAGTGATGAAGAGTAGCCTGAAGTTTAAGAGATTAGTTAGAAAGAATAAGTACGCAAAGAAGTGGGATACAAAGGTACTCAGGAATGACGAGGTACGCTTTAAGTTCTCTAAGCCTAGAGATGCAGCAATATGGAATAGTTCAGTAGCCAGTACAGTTTAAGAGGAGTGGACATCTCTGAAAAGGGCAATCACAAAGACTGCAAAGAAAAACATAAGTTCAAAGAAAGTAACTGCGGAGAAACCAAGGGTCACAGAAGGAATACTTCACCTTATCAATGAAAGAAGGAAATACAAAAATGTGTAGGGAAACGTAGGAATACAGAAATACAAGTCGCTGAGGAATGAAATAAATAGGACGTACAGGGAAGCTAAGACGAAATGGCTGCATGAAACAGTGAAGAAATCTAAAAAGATGTGATTGCCAGAAGGACTGGCACAGCCTATAGGAAAGTTAAAACAAATAACTTACTGGTTTGCTGCCGGGTGACGTCGTCGAACACCGCCGATATTTCGACAGGAGCACACCCTGCCATTCTCAAAGCACAAATGCAAGGAAGAAGAAATGTGCAAGCAAATTTAATACCTCGGTTCACAGAGGAGAAACAAGGAAGAAACCACACACAGAACAAGTGTCAACACAAACAAAGTAAACCAACGTCAGAAATATCGATAGTTACTCTTAATCAAGTGGTGAGGTAGCACTAATTCTGTCCCTCTGTTTTTTGATGAGAGACAGAGCCGGATTCCAAGCAGCATTTAAACAAAATCCACCATCTCTGTTAATGCGGTTGCTTGATAGTCTGATTTCAACAGCGTCCTTAATAACACTATCCCAAGGAAGTATTTCCAACAGGATTGGCCGTATTTTGCGGAAATATGATGTGAAATGTGTTTCTCGGCCACCTTCTAATACTAAGGCCCTGTTGGCGTCCGTAAAAGATGATCTTGGTTTGCGTAAGGCTGGGATCTATCGTATTCCTTGCAGTTCTGATATGTCATATATTGGTCAGACAATCAGGACTGTGGAAGACCGGTGTATTGAACATAAGCGTCACAGACGCTTACAACAGCCGAGCAAATCCGCTATTGCAGAACATTGCCTTGACAGCGGTCACCCTATGGAATACAACAACACGGAGATTCTGGCTTGCACGTCCAGCTATTGCGATAGTGTTATTAAGGAAGCTGTTGAAATCAGACTATCAAGCAACCTTAGTAACACAGATGGTGGATTTAGTTTAAATGCTGGTTGGAATCCGGCTCTGTCTCTCATCATAAAACAGAGGGACAGAATTAGTGCTACCTCACCTGTTTTTTAACAGTAACTATCGGTATTTCTGATGTTGGTTATCTTTGTTTGTGTTGACACATGTTCTGTGTGTGGTGTCTTCCTTGTTTCTCCTCTGTGAACCGAGGTATTAAATTTGCTTGCACATTTCTTGTTCCTTGCATTTGTGCCTTGAGAATGGCAGGGTGTTCTCCTGTCGAAATATCGGCGGTGTCCGACGACGTCACCCGGCAACAGACCCGTAAGTTATTTGAAAATTCAATTCACAGGGAAAAGTTAAGGTCTCACATTATTTGCCTCTACGGGGAGGAAATGTATCGTTGCCTGCGGAGGTTGGATAAACTCCGCAGCAGTAGAGTAAGGTTGGAATGTTCATTATCGTTTTTATTGAAGTGTCGAAATCATAGTGTAGTTCCAACGTTTGCTAAGGTTGTGCATCATATTAATTCTCCCGCCGCCAATCGCATCAAGTAACGTGCTGGTTAAGCTCTTGTTCGTGAAACGATCCACTATACTCGCCGTCAATTAGATTTTGTTTCTAAGGAATTATTTCAGCTTCATTTAATGATAGCGTCTAATGTTTCTGAATTTTCTTGGCATTGGGTGGACGGTGCCTCTTGGTCGCAGTCTGACTGGGAATTTCAATCTGTAACTGCTCGTCATTCGGCAAAGTTTGAACGTTTCTTTGGCTCAGTGTCTAATTATAATTCTCGACGTTCTGCGATCAATCTCACGGAGAAAACGTTTGACGACGCAGCTTTGTCTGTGCTGGGGAAAGGTTTGAACTTCGCACCGACTCCTAAGAGCTTGCCAGTCGTCGATTTTATTAGTTCTATCGAAAAGGCTGTTTATAAACTACGTTCCGATGCTGCGGAAGAGGTTAGGAGAGAAGCTTGTCGTGTGTTGACTGGGGCCCGTCCACCCAAGTGTAACATTACAGCAGCTGAGGTGGCTGCTTTACGTTCACTTGGAATGGATCCTGATACCGTTATTTTACCTGCGGACAAGGGAAACGCCACCGTTTTGTTGAAGAAGCACGATTACATTCAAAAGATGCAGTGTCTACTTTCTGATTCGGCGTATCGCAAATTCGGTACTGACCCTACTAAGAGTGTTTAGAGAAAGACAAATAACCTCCTGAAGAAAAGTTCTTTGTCACAGGAGACTATCAAGAGTCTTAATTTTTACTGTGCTGTATCACATAGATTATATGGCCTCCCTAAGGTCCATAAAGAGGCTGTCCCGTTGAGGCCTATTGTTTCTAATATTGGTGCTCCGATATATCGCGTAGCTAAACATCTTGCTAGTTTGTTGAGCCCACTAGTAGGTAGGTGTGAACACCAAATTAAGAATTCTGCAGATTTCTTACATCGATTGCAGGGATTGCGTCTGAATGACTCTGATATTTTAGTCAGTTTTAATGTGGTTTCTCTTTTCACTCGCGTTCCTCTCTCTGATTCGTTGCAACTAATTGAAGTTAAGTTTGGTGACGAGATAACAAATTTGTTTCGACTTCCACTTACTTTTTATTCCATGGTCAGTATTACGAACAGACCGATGGAGCTACAATGGGAAGCCCGTTTTCACCTATTGTGGCCAATTTGTTTATGGAGGACTTTGAGGAACGTGCATTGGAGTCAGCGACCTTGAAACCTGCGTGTTTTTTTCAGATACGAAGACGATACTTTTGTTGCTTGGCCTCATGGTTGTGAGAATTTAAACCGGTTTTTGGAACATTTGAATTCAATCCACCCGAATATTCAGTTCACTATGGAGGTGGAAAAGAATGGATGCCTTCCCTTCCTTGATGTGTTGGTCAAAAGGAAGACTGATGGTACGTTGGGACATTCTGTTTATAGGAAGCCTACCCACACTGACTTGTATCTGCGAGCTGATAGTTGTCACCATCCAGCTCAGCGTGAAGGAGTACTTCGCACCTTGGTTCACAGGGCCCACGTTATCTCAGACCTTGAAAGTTTGGCAGCTGAGCTATCACATCTCGATGTCACCTTTCGTCAGAATGGTTATAGTGAGAGGCAGATTAGGTGAGTGACGATAGCAACGAAGTGGCACCTAAGTCTACGGCCTTTTTGCCTTACGCAGGAAGCATTTCCAGCAGGATTGGCCGTATTTTGCGGAAATTTGATTGAAATGTGTTTTTCGAGGGCCATAGACACGGGTTCACAGGTAGACGCCGTGTTTCTTGACTTCCGCAAGGCGTTCGATACGGTTCGCCACAGTCGTTTAATGAACAAAGTAAGAGCATATGGACTATCAGAACCAATTGTGTGATTGGATTGAAGAGTTCCTAGATAACAGAACGCAGCATGTCATTCTCAATGGAGAGAAGTCTTCCGAAGTAAGAGTGATTTCAGGTGTGCCGCAGGGGAGTGTCATAGGACCGTTGCTATTCACAATATACGTAAATGACCTTGTGGATGACATCGGAAGTTCACTGAGGCTTCTTGCAGATGATGCTGTGGTGTATCGAGAGGTTGTAACAATGGAGAATTGTACTGAAATGCAGGAGGATCTGCAGCGAATTGACGCGTGGTGCTGGGAATGGCAAATGAATCTCAATGTAGACAAGTGTAATGTGCTGCGAATACATAGAAAGATAGATCCCTTATCATTTAGCTACAAAATAGCAGGTCAGCAACTGGAAGCACTAAATTCCATAAATTATCTGGGAGTAGGCATTAGGAGTGATTTAAATGGAATGATCATATAAAGTTGATCGTCGGTAAAGCAGATGCCACACTGAGATTCATTGGAAGAATCCTAAGGAAATGCAATCCGAAAACAAAGGAAGTAGGTTACAGTAAGCTTGTTCGCCCACTGCTTGAATACTGCTCAGCAGTGTGGGATCCGTGCCAGATAGGGTTCATAGAAGAGATAGAGAAGACCCAACGGAGAGCAGCGCGCTTCGTTACGGGATCATTTAGTAATCGTGTTACGGAGATGATAGATAAACTCCAGTGGAAGACTCTGCAGGAGAGACGCTCAGTAGCTCGGTACGGGCTTTTGTTAAAGTTTCGAGAACATACCTTCACCGAAGAGCCAAGCAGTATATTGCTCCCTCCTACGTATATCTCGCGAAGAGACCATGAGGATAAAATCAGAGAGATTAGAGCCCACACAGAAGCATACCGATAATCCTTCTTTCCACGAACAATACGAGACTGGAAGAGAAGGGAGAACCGATAGAGGTACTCAGGGTACCCTTCGCCACACACCGTCAGGTGGCTTGCGAAGTATGGATGTAGATGTAGATGTACTCCACAGACATGGTGTTAGGACGCAATTGCTGTGTAATCCTAAACGTGAGCAAAACTACCTAACATCAGATCAGGACATCTGTGTGCAAGAGGAATGCGACAAAAGTACTGAATACGCTACCATAAAAAACGGCAATAAGGCTGTTACACTTCCTTCGGCTACTGATTGTAGTGTTTACTCCCTCATAAGCAGCTGCCGCTTCTTCGAGTCCATTTTCGTGCAGCAGGGTATGGGTGGTAGCTCAAAGTATAAACCCACTAAAATATTAACGTCGTTGTTCGCTCGCTCATTTCATAGTAAGTCACAGCTGCATCCATCAAACCCGTTGTACTAATAATAAGCACGATTGACGTGGGAAGTGTGATCAAGGGTACGTACATTTCCGACTTGAAAAGAACTGTAACATCCCTCAATTTTCTAAGACACGTAACAACAGTCTCCCGGCTTCGTTTAGTTGGTTTACAAGCAGCCCATGCGGAGGATAGACGATGCATTCATAGTGAGGAACGGCTCGGTCACTTCCTGGGACATCTGAATAGTGCAGAATGATGTAGTTTTATTTAAAGTTTGTCACCGTAGTGATTCAAGTAGAAAACATTCAGGGTGGTTGTCAGATGCTGCACATATTACGTCGTGCATTAGAGAATTAAGAGCGTTGCATTCCATGCGACTAAGACTAGAAACCGTACGGCTTTAACAATACATCTCATTTAGGTACAAAACTGTGTTATCACAGGGGAGTGCGTTTATGCTCTATGATAATTTCTCTCATACCAGTGCCTTCCTAGTAGTGACTCCAGACACTGGATTAATATTACAGAATTGATAGCACAGTAAATTTATGTAAAATGTTTCAAAATCCATCTGCCTGGAGCTCCCTCATGTGTAAACCACTCATTTCTTCATCTGTTATATCACCAGACACTCTCATGCCTACTATACACCAATAAGGTGTGCTAACATCCTCGGCATGCAGACATATGAAGATATCTAGAGCACTTTAATGCATACTGAGGGAAATATTGCTGAACACCAACAGCGAACACGACTCACTCTCTTCCTTTACAATATGCGGATTGTAGTGGTTACAGTACCCTTATACTTCTGCTCAGTTGCAGATTAAATTGGCGACCGTGTTACAGAGAGGGTTGGTTAAGGACAATATGGGGGGATCTGCCACTTTCTGACTTTATAATACGCATGCGAGAATACAGTACTCTGTGATTCCCATCCACACAGGAAAATTCTGCACTATAATCGATGTGCTAGAAATGTAGAGATAATGTAGCAGCATACATGTAGGACACTATCTGCTATATTTTGGTGTATATTACCAAATGGGCGCACTGCACAGGCATCTATGTGCATTCACAGTCTAGTATATGGTACTTGCAAAAGTAGTGGAGGGGTGATTTAGCAATGATACAGAAACTGGGAAGCATTCAGCTGTGTCATTGGGTGGCATTGAAATTACGAAACAACTGGTAAAATTGCCAAAACTGATAATGATATCAATTGCGGTCATTATTACAGCGCATTATCCCGTATCGACTGTGTGGCTTCCATCCCATCGACCCAATGGTACGATGTTGAATGCAGCATGATGATTGACTGACACCACTTGTTTAAGATGGAGGGAGCCTTCGGATCACTGGACATCTAATAATTGCCATTGTGCAACATGGGATTAAATATAGCGATCATCATCTTCAGACAGTTTTTTGGATGCACTCCTAGATGCTGCAGACGAGTCCTATTTCCATATGTTGTGATGATCTCCATATTTTTTCACCAAAAACATATTTTTGCCCCTTTTTACCTCTACTGTCCTCTGAACAGGAGCTTCGAGCAATGGTCAACATTGAAACAGTGATCATGTACGTGACTGCAAAATGAGGAAACAAATCTCTTTGAATTGGAACACTGAGGAACACTGTGGAACATGAGAGTAATGTATGTGTCATCAACTTCGCACAGCTGTCTAAAAACACTCCAAATTGCCGCAAACCTTCTCTCATTTCCACCAGCAAGCAACATCACTTCTGTGTTTTTGTTCTACCTTCTTGTGTGTTGCGAGAGCAGTTTACTTTACTGCAAACGCTCCACAATGCTACAAGCTCTTCCAATTTCTACATGTTGCGATGTTTTTCTCATTTATGCGAATGTAAAAGACGGCCACTGTGTTTTACTTCAACTATACTGTGTGTTGTGGGAGTTGCATAGTTTTCACCATGCGATGTCCCTCTTTCTGTGAGAGAAACATGTTAATGTTGGTTTAGCATCTGACACAGACCCCAAAGTCATGGTAGAACAAAAAAAAGGAAGGCCGGTGTACAAAGCTGCAGTCATGCACTAATTGGAAGTGTTGTAGCTGGAAAAACATCCTGCAAGAATGGGAGAAACCATGACTGAAGAAAATCGTCCAACATGATAGAAGGGCAACCCTTCAGCAAATTGCTGCAAATTTCAATGCTGGGCCATCAACATGTGTCAGCGTGCAAACCATTCAACAAACGTTATTGGTATGGACTTTTGGAGCCGAAGGCCCATTCGTGTTTCCTTGAAGACTGCACAACACAAAACTTTATACCTCGTCTGAGCCCGTCAACACTGACATTTGACTGTTGTCGACGGGAAACATGTTGCCTGGCCAGACGAGTCACATTTCAAATTGAATCTAGTGGATGTATGTGTGTGGGTATGGAGACACCCTCATGAATCCATGGACCCGGCATGTCAGCAGAGACCGATCAAGCTGGTGGAGGCTCTGTAATGATTTGGGGCATGCACAGTTGGAGAGAAATGGAACCCCTGATATATCTAGATACGACTCTGACAGACGGCACACACTAATGCGCATCCATGCAAGTCCATTGTGCATTCTGTCGGACTTGGGCAATTCGAGCAGGACAATGCGACACGTCCTGAATTGATAGAGAGTGTTTCCAAAAACACTCTTCTGAGTTTAACACTCCTGTTGGCCATCAAACTCTCCAGACATGAACGTTATTGAGCTTATCTGGGATGCCTTCCAACGAGCTGTTCGGAAGAAGCCTTGATCCCCTCGTACTCTTACGGATACATGGTGTCAGTTCCCTCCAGCACTATTTCAGACATTAGTTGGGTCCATGACATTTTGTGATGTGGCACTTGTGCATGCTCCTAGAGGTACCTACACGATATTAATCAGGTTTACCAGTTTGTAATATGCTCGATTTCAATAAGCAGAGGCTTTTGTTTTTCCATACATTTAATGACAGAGAGGCGGTAAAATCTTATAGGATGTTCTATTAGAGGAAGAGTTACAATTGGTTAAAGTTTGGATGCAGATAGTTTGTAGTTATTTAACTATTCCTGATGTTAAAAAATAACAATGAGGAGTGCTCTCGAATGTACTAAATGACTGTATAGATGCTGATCTGTACTGGTGTTTCATGTGTGTGAAATAAATTTAATGTCTTCGTGTACGATGATTCGTAATTTGAAGACGCGTTATGCTCTGAAACGTCTTCGGTTTTGCTCCTAAAGCTGATACAATCGTATGTATCTACTGCCGTGGAATCATGACTGATTTTATTACTATCATCACGACTGAATGTTTAAAAATATGTGTTACTCCAAGTCATGTGTTATCTCACACTTCATAACCTCTAATTATAAAGTAGACAGCACTTGAATTTTACATCATTGTGGGACCTATATATGATAGTGTTTTTGAAGACATAAAAGTAGACGGTATGTATCAGGCTGTTCCCTGATGTTGAGATTGCCTACGAAACTAGAATGCAAGAAACTGATTCTATTACATTTGATAGTCTGCTGGACTTGGTGTACTTCTCCAAGCATGGGTGGCCGAAAATTAACATGCAGATCAGCAGAGGGGAGATGTGGAGCAAAAGTACGTGAAGTCATCAGGTGGTGGGGGTAATTAATTGGTCAATTTAATTAATTTGCATATCAATTTGATATCAAAGTTGCGCCAGTGCCACCATTATCTCTCTATTGACGTATGCTATGGATCGATTGTGAAGTTTTCAAAACAGGAGAGGAGTGTTGGCAGATCTGAAGAGCTGACAGTGGAGCGTAAGAAGTGTCTTGATCCCTGAGCATTTTAGGCGAAAGCCAGACTTCACGGTTACTGTCTTGGTCCTTAGATGATAGATTGTTGATACGTTAATTTCAAGTCTATTAATTCTTTCATGGAATAAGCGAAGTGTCTGTACATAAAAACTAAAAATTCTAGTAAGGGCGTACGAATAGACGCTGAAGAATTTGAAGGTGTTTGGTTACCTAAACTGGGAAGTGGGGCAGTGGAGGAAATGTGGAAAGTCAAAGTCTTGACGAGGTAGCCACCCGAGGTAGCCCAGATGTTTCTAACTATAAATCGTTATAAGGTATTCTCAAATGTGGACCGACGTTGTTCACATTTTTGGCACATCTTAAGCACCCCATATGTTTAGTGCTGTGTACCACATTCGCAGTTTAAATGTGCGAATCGGGAAAAAAGAATTATTCATATTACCGTGTCATATTTCCATGTCGTTTTGTTAGCTTTGAGAATTACGAGAAAAGCTGCTTTACAAACAGTTTACTTCACGTATTGGTCTCCACAATTCTTTTTCTGTAAAATCACAAGCCCTATGGGTGTCAGTACAGCGTTTACGGATAAATATTCTGGCCTACATCCAGGAAAATCCTCCAGTAACCGCTAAACAGTGGGATTAATTGGTCGCATTACATTTGTATTCGGAAGGGGGCAGGGGGTGTATGCGCTACCCTCTGAACCCTCGATGGTTTTGCTTCTGCTAGCTAAACAAATTCGAATAAAGAGACATAGTCGTATTTGATATGAATTAATGGCCATTATTCGTGTCGCTAATACTTTAAGTATAATCCCTGGCAGTCTGCTGGCAGTGAACTCTGAGAGAAAAAATCTAACCGATTTCATTCGAAATGCGAAATATTTCATTGCGGACTTGTCCCGCATAATGCTCCAGACTTTTCGGAAAATGAGAAAAAATCACGGGAATTATTAAATGAAGTACGCAATTGTGCAACACTGCCACATGTTGCAAGATGTCACTTTCATTATTTTTGAAAACCATATTTAAAATATTTACTTAACGTGATCTAATAAGGGCCATTAGAACCTCTCTTACTTTGGACCAGATTTTTATACATACAGTAACTATTTTTACATTATAATTACCTACGAAGTAACACATTTGGTACGGCAAATAGTATTACAACGATTTATGTGTCAATTATGAGAGTGTATGTAAACAATACTTAGTATTGACTAATGAAGTTAATACTAGCAATACTTTTACTGCTGCTGCCGCCACTAATAGTGATAGTGGTAATAACAATAATAACAACAATAATAATAATGACCATAATCACAACAATCATTGTGGTAGGCATAGAAGAAACGTATAGGTATAGAAAATAGATGTTTTCTGATATAGGGAGTTCTGGGGAAAGAAGAATTAAGCACTCTGCACCAGCTAAGAATCCTGGGAAAGGATTAAGATCTCGTTGGAAAGAAGGACGTACTAATACGAGGGTTGGAACTTTAATAGTGGCAACTATTTATTCATAGCCCGTACAAAATAGATACGTGTCTCAAAGTTTTGCTGTCCTTCAGAGTAGTCACCAGCATTGTGTACAACCCGTTGCCAGCGATGTGGAAGGCGTAGAATACTCTTAGCAGTACCAGTTGTGTTGACAGTTCGAGCGGCGCGGTCTATTGCCCGACGAATTCTGTCTCTAAGCTGATAATAGGTTTTGTTCGCAAAATGAACAGCATAGAGACAGAAGTGATGACACTTTCTGCAGGACCTGACTATCATTTTTCAGGACAATGCTCAAGCACGGACAGTGCAAGCTGTTACTGATTTGTTTCACTGATGGGGCTGCTAAATGCTATACCACCTACTGTACTCCCCTGACTTAAGCCCTCGTGAGTTCAACTCGATTTCTAAACTTAGAGAAACAATTCGCGGCATTCGCTTCGGAACTGCTACAAATTCGTTGGGTAATAGACCGCGCCGCAAAAACTGTCAACACAACTGGCACTGCTAAGAGTATCCTACGATCTCCACATCACTGGCAACGGGTTATACACAATGATGTGACTATTTTAAAGGTCAGTAAAACTTTGAAACATGTATCTATCTTGTACGAGCTGTAAATAAGTAGTTGCTACTATTAAAGGTCCAACCTTCGTATAACGTGTCCGTACAGGGACAATGGTAATCCTTGTGGTTGCTTCAGTGGTTACGTCATTAACTGCCTTTTGAAGCCGGAGATTATTCCAGAGTCGGGATCCTGCTACCGAGAAGGACGTCGAGAAATTGGCTGAACGATGGGGTGGAACAGAAAGGATTTTTCTCTGAGTGGAACGGGCGTTTCTGCTATGCTCTCCAGATAAGAGCGTTAAGGTCGAGGAGAGATATGAAGGAGAATATCTGCTGATAGGGCAGCAGAGAAGACAGCAGGTACAGAAATCTCTGCGCTTGTCTGCACGCAGCCTGGACAGCAGTGCAAGGTAGTGGTGAAATGTGATCATAGAGCCACAGACGTCGCAGATGCAAAAAGCTCGGGTATTCATTACCAGTTCCCGGCGTCGTCTGAGAAAAATGTCTTGCAAGATAACATCGCTTCCGTAACTGGAAGTATAAGTGTTTGTACAAGATTCTTTTTCAGATCAAAAAGGAAGAGATTTATGTAGGGCAAGGAGAGATGCTGATGGCGTCTTGCACATTGCAGTTACGTACTCGGTCCACTTTAGACTCGAATCTATTATTACTACTAGACCTTTTCCTGAAGGAGACAAGCTGATATTGGTCCCATATTATGTTAAAGTTGGTACACATTCCCGATCAATTGAGCTAATGAGCCTAGGATGACCATCCTATGCTGCATGAACTTTAACCCTATATCCTGCCTCCATTATGATGGTGCGCACTGGTAGGTATTGAGATTCTTTATATCTGCCTTCATATTTATTGATTTTGGTCAAAGATGTAGCTGGAGGTCATCAGGGCACGCGTGGTATTTGCAGAAGGACTAAACTGATGACACATATCCAGGGTGATTTTTTTTCCACCGTGTACAAACTCTAGGGACTGATAGATGACAGGATACGGAACAAGAAAGGTCTGATGAATTTATCTCCGGAAATGCATGGTTTCCATGCTACATACTATTTATTCAATCATACTTTGGTACAGACACTGCGGTCTAATACGCGCCTAACCATGCAGCCACAGTTACAGTATGCATTGTTTCTTCCTAGACGGTGGCACTGTTCCTCATACGTCATGCCCTAGCAAAAAAAAAAAAAAAAAAAAAAAAAAAAGGTTCGAATGGCTCTGAGCGCTATGGGACTTAACTTCTGAGGTCATCAGTCCCCTAGAACTTAGAACTACTTAAACCTAACTAACCTAAGGATATAACACACATCCATGCCCGAGGCAGGATTCGAACCTGCGACTGTAGTGGTCGCGAGGTTCCCGGCTGTAGCCCATAGAACCGCTCTGCCATCATGCCCTAGAACCCTCTGCTGCCATAGTCATTGGTAACGTTGTGTCCGATTCTCCTCTCTTGCTGACTCACCTTGTAGTGAATGTGATACAGCATTGTACACGATGGTTCAGTATTCGAATCGAGAGCTTGCCGATGTGGTGTTTACTTACGGCAAGGCAAATGACAACGGGCGGCGGCAGCAATGTTTTATAAGAGACCTGTCCCCGCCGACAACAATCACAGCATTCAATGTTTGGAACAGTGTTTCGCCATTGGTCGGAGACAGATTTGTTTAAGGAAGCAGATCATCATGAAAGGCGTACTCTAAATGTTCGGACACCAGACCTGGAGGAAAATGTGATTAACATTGTGGAAAACGACGGCCATATCAGTACCAGGCAGCTGCCCGCCAGTTCGAGGTAAGCCAGACGACCGTGTAGAACAATCTCCATGACAGTTATCACTTACAGTGCACAGTGGGCTTATTAGCGACGGACTTTCCACGTCGGGAGCTGTTTTGTCACTGGTTTCTTCAGCAGGCAACCACGACTCCGGGGTTTGTATCATCCATCCTATTCACAGATGAGGCCACCTCTACGCGGAGTGGTACCCTCAACTACCATCTGTGGCATAGTATACAGAGCCTCAATGGTATGGTGACAGCGAATCACCAGCATAGGTGCAGCCGGAATGTGTGGGCCGGGATAAATGGCGACAGTATTGTGGGCCAGTCTTCCACGTCGCCTAACAGGCCGGAACTATCGGCGTTCCATGCTGGTGACTTACCCCCCTTCCCTTCCCCCCCTCCCTCTACCCGCTGCAAGAAGTGCCATTGGTGATTCGAATGCTGCTACATTATGGTACTCCAGCTCGCTTCGCTGTTAACGTCCGGAATCGTGTCCACCGTTGTCGATGGATCGGACGAGCGGATCCAGTTGCACAGCCTGATGGTTCAGCAGATGTCAACCAGTTCGATTTCTGGTTACGGTGCCATCTCAAAAGTATCGTTCATGCAGAGCCTATTCCAGATGTGGAGACACTGAAGCAGTGTATTCATGCTGCCTTTGACACTGTTCGGATGCAGCGTGCGGCCCCTCCCACCGGAGGTTCAGAATTTCTAGAATCATTCGTGGTAGTGGAAACAAAACGACTGTTAACGTTGGTGTGTAAAATGTATATGTCTGGCGATGTACCATCAGACTTTCGGAAAACTTTCATTTACACAATTCCCAAGGTAGTACAGTCAGCTTGACAGATCATGTACACAAGTTGCTGACAAGAATAATATACAGAAGAACGGAAAAGGAAGTTGAAGATGTGTTACATGACGCTCAGTTTGG
The DNA here is from genome assembly GCF_021461385.2 of Schistocerca piceifrons. NCBI lineage: Eukaryota > Metazoa > Arthropoda > Insecta > Orthoptera > Acrididae > Schistocerca > Schistocerca piceifrons. The sequence continues at coordinate 554,934,016 of NC_060143.1, forward strand.
CTTTAGGAAAGGTAAAGGTACCAAAGACGCAGTTCTGACGTTGCGGTTGATAATGGAAGCAAGACTAAAGAAAAATTAAGGCACGTTCATGGGACTTTTCGACCAGGAAGAAGAGTTCGGCGTTGGGAAGTGGTGGAAGATGTTCGAAATTCTGAGAAAAATAGGCGTAATCTATAGGGGAAGACGGGTAATATACAATATGTAGAAAAACCGAGATGGAACAGAAGGAGTGGAAGATAGGAGTGGAAGACCAAGAATGAAACATTGGGATTAAAAAGGATGTAAGGCAGGGATGTAGTCTTTCGCCCCTACTGTTCGAGCTATACATCGAAGTAGCAATGACGGAAGTAAAAGATAGGTTCAAGAGTGGAATTCAAATGCAAGGTGAAAGAATATCAATGAGAAGATTCGCTAATGACATTGCTATCGTTAGTGAAAGTGAAGAATAATTACGCGATTACTTGAATGGAATGAACAATGTAACGAGTACAGAATATGGACTGAAAGTAAATCGAAGAAACACGAAAGTAACGAGAAGCAGCAGAAATGGGAACAAAGAGAAACTGAACATTAGGACTGGTGATTACAAAGTCGATGAAGCTTTGGAATTCTGTTACGATTACTTGGATGGAATGAACAGTGTAATGGGAATAGAATATGGACTGAGAGTAAATAGAAGAAAATGAAAGAAACGAGAAGTAGCAGAAATGACAACAAAGGGAAACTTAATATTAGGATTGGTGATTACGAAGTAAATGAAGTTATGGAATTGTGATACCCAGGCAACAAAATAATACTTTGCGAAAGGAGCAAAAAGGACTCCAAAAGCATACAAGCACTGCCAGAAAAGGAAGCCTAGTAGTATGAAACACAGGCATCGTTTTGAGTAGGAAATTTCTAACAATGTACATTTGGTGTACAGCATTGTATGATAGAGAAACATGGACTGTGAGAAAATCGGAAAAAAGAAATTCGAAGCATTTGAGATGTAGTGCTACAGAAGAATGCTAAAAATATGATGGACTGGTAAGGTAGGGATGAGGAGGTTGTGTGGAGAATCGGTGAAGAAAGGAAATATGGAAAACACTGACAGGAAGGAACAGTAGCTGTTACGACATAAGGAAATATCTTCATTTTAGTAGAGGGAGCAGTAGAGAGTTAAGCTGAAGAGGAAGTCAGACTTGAAGACATCCAGCAATTAATTGAGCACGCAGGTCGCAAGTTGCTACGCTGAGATGAAGCGGTTGGCACAGGAGAGGAATTCCTGATGGGCCATATGAAACCGGTCTTAAGACTAATGACCCCCAAAAAAAAAAAAAAAATTAACCGCTCGCTTTCAGGAATACACGAGTGTCAAGTTCATTGGCTTCGCTCGCCTTTCTATTCACTTCCGATGTTACAGCAGTGAGTACTGTGTGCTGGAAGTGCGTCTGCCAAGTTTCTGCTTGAGTCTGTGTAGTCAGATATCTGAGACACGATTATCTGCAAGTAATGTTCATTAACCTAGATGAGTGAAATCTTAGCTCATGCGAAGCATCAGTCATTTCCAATAGCTAAATATTGTTTCGAATTTTGCCCTCGGAGAAGTTTCTTGATTACTTCTCGTTGCCGGAATGCACGATGGAGGAGTTGTGCGACAAAAACGAAAGTTGGTAGACTTTTTTTCTCATCTCAAAGATGATGTCTATACGCCAGTCGCTTATGAGTGGCGCTTGTAGCACCACTATAAGGTTGTAAATTATATTGAATTCTCTAATTTTGATGGCACTGAAGGGTGTTTTAACTGTAAAAAAAAATAGCAGCCAAGATCAGATAAAATATTTTTTATTCAAGACAACGGGTTTCAACAGATATTTGTTGTCATCTTCAGGTGTTACAACTCTTTCTGTTGTATAACATGTTCATTTTACCCTTAATCTCGGGCAAGCATAAAATGAACATGTTTTACACGAAAAGAGTTTTAAGACCTGGAGGTAACAGCTAATGTCTGTTGAAATATTTTATGCGATTCTGGCTGTTGAATTGTTTGTTATGATGTAAATCAGGCTTGCTTTAAATACACGCCCTAATGGTCGTGGGCGTTAGTTACCTTTGATGCTGGACGCGGTGAGCTGATGTCAGTCAGAAATGCTTTTAAGGTGACAAAGACACCGTTCACGACACCTCACTGTATTTGAACGTTGTTGTTGTTGTTGTGGTCTTCAGTCCTGAGACTGGTTTGATGCAGCTCTCCATGCTACTCTATCCTGTGCAAGCTTTTTCATCTCCCAGTACCTACTGCAACCTACATCCTTCTGAATCTGCTTAGTGTATTCTTCTCTTGGTCTCCCTCTACGATTTTTACCCTCCACGCTGCCCTCCAATACTAAATTGGTGATCCCTTGATGCCTCAGAACATGTCCTACCAACCGATCCCTTCTTCTGGTCAAGTTGTGCCACAAACTTCTCTTCTCCCCAATCCTATTCAATACTTCCTCATTAGTTATGTGATCTACCCATCTAATCTTCAGCATTCTTCTGTAGCACCACATTTCGAAAGCTTCTATTCTCTTCTTGTCCAAACTATTTATCGTCCATGTTTCACTTTTATACATGGCTACACTCCATACGAATACTTTCAGAAATGACTTCCTGACACTTAAATCTATACTGGATGTTAACAAATTTCTCTTCTTCAGAAACGCTTTCCTTGCCATTGCCAGCCTACATTTTATATCCTCTCTACTTCGACCATCATCAGTTATTTTGCTCCCCAAATAGCAAAACTCCTTTACTACTTTAAGTGCCTCATTTCCTAATCTAATTCCCTCAGCATCACCCGAATTAATTAGACTACATTCCATTATCCTTGTTTTGCTTTTGTTGATGTTCATCTTATATCCTCCTTTCAAGACACTGTCCATTCCATTCAACTGCTCTTCCAAGTCCTTTGCTGTCTCTGACAGAATTACAATGTCATCGGCGAACCTCAAAGTTTTTATTTCTCCTCCATGAATTTTAATACCTACTCCGAATTTTTCTTTTGTTTCCTTTACTGCTTGCTCAATATACAGATTGAACAACATCGGGGAGAGGCTACAACCCTGTCTTACTCCCTTCCCAACCACTGCTTCCCTTTCATGTCCCTCGACTCTTATAACTGCCATCTGGTTTCTGTACAAATTGTAAATAGCCTTTCGCTCCCTGTATTTTACCCCTGCCACCTTTAGAATTTGAAAGAGAGTATTCCAGTCAACATTGTCAAAAGCTTTCTCTAAGTCTACAAATGCTAGAAACGTAGGTTTGCCTTTCCTTAATCTTTCTTCTAAGATAAGTCGTAAGGTCAGTATTGCCTCACGTGTTCCAGTGTTTCTACGGAATCCAAACTGATCTTCCCCGAGGTTGGCTTCTACTAGTTTTTCCATTCGTCTGTAAAGAATTCGTGTTAGTATTTTGCAGCTGTGACTTATTAAGCTGATAGTTCGGTAATTTTCACATCTGTCAACACCTGCTTTCTTTGGGATTGGAATTATTATATTCTTCTTGAAGTCTGAGGGTATTTCGCCTGTATCATACATCTTGCTCACCAGATGGTAGAGTTTTGTCAGGACTGGCTCTCCCACGGCCGTCAGTAGTTCCAATGGAATATTGTCTACTCCGGGAGCCTTGTTTCGACTCAGATCTTTCAGTGCTCTGTCAAACTCTTCACGCAGTATCATATCTCCCATTTCATCTTCATCTACATCCTCTTCCATTTCCATAATATTGTCCTCAAGTACATCGCCCTTGTATAGACCCTCTATATACTCCTTCCACCTTTCTGCTTTCCCTTCTTTGCTTAGAACTGGGTTTCCATCTGAGCTCTTGATATTCATACAAGTCGTTCTCTTATCTCCAAAGGTCTCTTTAATTTTCCTGTAGGCGGTATCTATCTTACCCCTAGTGAGATAGGCCTCTACATCCTTACATTTGTCCTCTAGCCATCCCTGCTTAGCCATTTTGCACTTCCTGTCGATCTCATTTTTGAGACGTTTGTATTCCTTTTTGCCTGTTTCACTTACTGCATTTTTATATTTTCTCCTTTCATCAATTAAATTCAATATTTCTTCTGTTACCCAAGGATTTCTACTAGCCCTCGTCTTTTTACCTACTTGATCCTCTGCTGCCTTCACTACTTCATCCCTCAAAGCTACCCATTCTTCTTCTACTGTATTTATTTCCCCCATTCCTGTCAATTGCTCCCTTATGCTCTCCCTGAATCTCTGTACAACCTCTGGTTCTTTTAGTTTATCCAGGTCCCATCTCCTTAAATTCCCACCTTTTTGCAGTTTCTTCAGTTTTAATCTACAGGTCATAACCAATAGATTGTGGTCAGAGTCCACATCTGCCCCTGGAAATGTCTTACAATTTAAAACCTGGTTCCTAAATCTCTGTCTTACCATTATATAATCTATCTGATACCTTTTAGTATCTCCAGGGTTCTTCCATGTATACAACCTTCTTTCATGATTCTTAAACCAAGTGTTAGTTATGATTATGTTGTGCTCTGAGCAAAATTCGACCAGGCGGCTTCCTCTTTCATTTCTGTCCCCCAATCCATATTCACCTACTATGTTTCCTTCTCTCCCTTTTCCTACACTCGAATTCCAGTCACCCATGACTATTAAATTTTCGTCTCCCTTCACAATCTGAATAATTTCTTTTATTTCATCATACATTTCTTCAATTTCTTCGTCATCTGCAGAGCTAGTTGGCATATAAACTTGTACTACTGTAGTAGGCGTGGGCTTCGTATCTATCTTGGCCACAATAATGCGTTCACTATGCTGTTTGTAGTAGCTTACCCGTATTCCTATTTTCCTATTCATTATTAAACCTACTCCTGCATTACCCCTATTTGATTTTGTGTTTATAACCCTGTAGTCACCTGACCAGAAGTCTTGTTCCTCCTGCCACCGAACTTCACTAATTCCCACTATATCTAACTTCAACCTATCCATTTCCCTTTTTAAATTTTCTAACCTACCTGCCCGATTAAGGGATCTGACATTCCACGCTCCGATCCGTAGAACGCCAGTTTTCTTTCTCCTGATAACGACATCCTCTTGAGTAGTCCCCGCCCGGAGATCCGAATGGGGGACTATTTTACCTCCGGAATATTTTACCCAAGAGGACGCCATCATCATGTAATCATACAGTAAAGCTGCATGCCCTCGGGAAAAATTACGGCTGTAGTTTCCCCTTGCTTTCAGCCGTTCGCAGTACCAGCACAGCAAGGCCGTTTTGGTTATTGTTACAAGACCAGATCAGTCAATCATCCAGACTGTTGCCCTTGCAGCTACTGAAAAGGCTGCTGCCCCTCTTCAGGAACCACATGTTTGTCTGGCCTCTCAACAGATACCCCTCCGTTGTGGTTGCACCTACGGTACGGCTATCTGTATCGCTGAGGCACGCAAGCCTCCCCACCAACGGCAACGAGGTCGTGTAATTTGGCTCCGAAAGCTAGATGCTCCTTCCGCGATACTGCAGAAAGATTTGGCAGAAATTTAGCCATTGTACGTGACTGCTGGCAGTGGTGATGACGAGAATGTTCCGTCACAAGAAGACCCGACTCGGGACAGCCATGTGATACTACTGAGAAGGAAGAACATGGTGTTGGGCGTATGGCTCTGGCGCACTGTAGAGTATCTGCAGCAGCAGTCTGAGCAGCAGTTTGCAACACAGGGGCACAACGAACTGTTACAGATCCGTTATTCAAGGACAAATCCGAGACAGTCCTATACAGTGTGCATTCCACTGAGCCCAAACCACCGCTGTTTGTAACTTCAGTGGCGTCAAGTGAGTGCTCACTAGAGAGTATGTAGTATCTCCGATGAAAGCTGGTTCCGCTTCGTTGCCAGCGGTGGTCGTGTGTTGGTTAGAATGAGGCCTGGTGAGTGTCTACAACCATCCTGTCTGTGGCTCAGGCATATTGGGTCCGTGATGCACTTTCGTATGGCAGCAGGAGCTCTCCAGTGTTTTTCCCAAGCACCTTGACGTTCGAGCGCGTTCCGATATTGTAACCCAAAATGATCTACAGAAACATGTTGCCACGGCCTGCTCGATCACCAGATCTGTCTCCAATCGAGCGCATATTGGACATCATCGGAGACAACTCCAGTCATCCGGGAACATCATTAACCGTCCCTGTATTGACGGACCAATTGTAGCAGGTGTGGAATTCCATCACACAAACTCACATTCGGCAGCTGTACAACACAATGCATGCACGTTTGCATGCTTGCATTAAGAGTTCTGGCAGCTACAACGGTTATTAATGTATCAGCACATTTTCAATGGCTTATCTCGCGCTTATATTAATCTGTGACCTTGGAATGTTAATCTCTTAAAAGTGTTACCTAGTTAAATGTATTCCCGAAATTTCATTACTATACATTCTTTATTCCTGGGTGTCGCTATTGTTTCCCGTTAGTATGCTTGTATGAGTTAATGTGGTGGTAAAAATTACCTTTTGTATGTCAGTGCTAAATTCAGGGGTTGTACTTAATGGCATACGTGCCATCCTGTTTTGATTGTTGAGAGTGGTTGTTCCTGTTTCTGCTTTTCGTAGATGCAGTTCTTTGTTAGCGATAATGTGCTGTTTGTTGATGCCAATTGTGCAGTTCACCTGATTTGTCAATCGGTCACATGTTGTGCATATGTCAACATGAGGTGAACGGAATGATAACTAAGACTCTAGCTTAAATAATGTTCTGTAGAATCGGTTATCTTTATAACTGTCAGGGTGCAAGATTTTGACTGCCTGGCACATCCTTTGACTATTGAGATCTGGAGAGCGGTATTATTTCGTTGATTTATGCCACGGATAACGAATTTCCTCGGTTGGAAATGACATTTATCAACTTCGGTGTTACTTAGAATTTTTTCCCGTGTCAAAGTATTTGCTGTCCATTTTACTTCTTCACTACTGCATTGTACACACGTTTATCTCTAACCTCAACATATTTCTAAAAGATATGCCGCAAATTTGCACATGGATACTGTCAGCAGGTAAGCAATATGTGACAGAAACTGGCCTTCTATTTATTGTTGGATCATCGGTTTTGCCATCATGCCTTCCCTGAAAATTCACGGTATTAATGACACTCATCAGGCAAGCTTCCAGTAAACTGGTTGTCTTTTTCCAAATTCTGTATCTAGTGTTCTTATAGCCTCTTCAATGAATTCACCACATTTATAAAGGTACTTACAAGTTGCCTAGATAAGAATTCGTGTTTCTTAAACACACACGAAACAGTAATGTAAGAGCAAAGAGTTAGTAATGTCAACTTACCATTGTAAATGGAAAAGGTTTCGGCGGCATGCTGATTTATTAACACGGATATATACGACAATGAAAACTGCTACTTGTTACCAACACGTCTACGCACGTTATTTTGCCAAAACATTGTGAAAGGAGATACTACTTGTCCACGCCAACAGTTCTGCTTGTACATCTTACCATATGTAACGGTTATGTTTTCTGGCTAGCAAGGGGTGGCCGCCAATTGTGAAATTCAGATTCGATTCATACTGCGCATAATAAAAGCTCATGGCCAGAGGTGTAATGTGGCAAAGCACCAAGATGTACTTCTCAGCCGTTGTCGAGAAAATCGTCAGTTAAAAGAAACCGTTGCGATGAAATACTCTCTACGATTAATGATTTTCTACAGCGTTGTGGTTCAGCGGTAAGCGCTCGGGTTCGTAATCCGAAGGTCGTCGGTTCGAATCTCGCGCCATGCAAATTTTTTTTAGTATTTGTTTTTTGTAATTCACACACACTTATATATATATATATATATATATATATATATATATATATATATATATATATATATATATATTATTATTGGTGTTTTGCCCTTAAAGAGCGCATTTGGACTAAACTACATGGCCAGTTCCTTTTGCTGCCTTCCTTGCTGCCCAAACTTCCCTCATTCGCTCGCTGTGTTTCTGTTTCCGGTCCTCTGTCCATGCTTCTTGTCGGCTTCGTGTCTTCGGCTTCATCTTGATTGCCTTTTTGGTTGCCCATATTTCTTTCATCTTCTGGCTGTGATCTTGCTTTCGTTCTTCGGTCCATTTTATGCCTGTTCGTTTGTCGCATTGTATCTCATGTAGTTTACTTTTCTTAATGATGTTTCTGAACTTTATTCTGTCGTTTATTGTGTCTGCTGTTATGTTGAGCTGGTTCAGGTCGTTTTCTACCTCTGCCACCCATTTGTTGTTTCTAGTGGTTACCCAGTCAAAGATCTGTTTGGTCAGCCTGTGTGATGGCATTCTGTATAGGTGTCCATAGAATTGTAGTCTGCGTTTTCTAATCTTTTCTGTGATTGTCTCCGTATGTTTATACAGTTCCTCTGTAGGTTTCTTGATCCATATTCCATTGTTGTTAGTTGCGCCAAATATTTTCCTAAGTATTTTCCGTTCTACTTTTTCTAATTGTCTGATACGTGTATGCCCTCGGATTAGTGTGGTCTCTGCTGCATATAGTGCCTCGGGGAGCACCACCGTGTCGTAATGGCGTAATTTGGCTTTTTGTGAGATAGACTTCTTGTTGTAATGATTCCACACTACTTTGTATGCCTTGTCCAGTTTAGTCTTTCTTTCTTCATTTGAGTCTCTGTTATGTCCACTCATGTGTAGTGTTTCACCGAGGTATTTGAAGTTTGCTGTTTTGTAAATCGTGCCATACTTTGTGTTCAGAGATGAGAGTTTCTTTGTGCTCATAAACTGTGTCTTTTCGTAAGAGATCTGTAGTCCAGTTTAGGAAGCTACTTCGTGCAGTTTTTCAATAGCGTCTTTTGTTTCTTTTATACCTTTCGTGACAATCGCCAAATCGTCTGCAAAAGCCAGGCATTTAATCTGTAGGTTTCCTAAGGTTATCCCCTGTTGTGATGTTTCCCATTCTTTTATGACCTTATCTAACACCAGATTGAAAAGGAGAGGTGAGAGGCCATCGCCTTGTCGGACACCTGTGCGAATTTCGAAGGGCTCTGATAGTTCCCCACAGAACTTTACTTTGGAGGTCGTGTTGGTTAAAGTTTGCTCTATGATAGCCCGTGTTTTGTTGTCTACTTTGTATTCTGCTAGAATTTTGAAGAGAGTTTTCCGGTCGATGGAGTCGTACGCCTTTTTGAAGTCAACAAAGGTAATGATCAGGTTCTGTTTGTGTTGTAAAATCATTTTCAGGTTCCAAATTTGTTCCGCACAAGACCGCCCTTTACGGAAGCCTGCTTGGTATTCCCCAATCAAGTGGTCGGTTTGGCATTCTAGTCTGTTCAGTAAAGCTTTAGAGAGGATCTTGTATGTGACCGGTAGTAGGGATATTCCTCTGTAGTTGTTCGGGTTAGTCTTGTCACCTTTTTTGTGTAGTGAGTGTATCAGGGCAGTTTTCCAGTCGTCAGGAATTTTCATGGTCTTCCAGATGTCTTCCAAGATCCTGTGGATGTCTTTGGTGAGTTCTGGGTCTTGTAACTTCCTGATTTCCGCGATGATGCCATCTTCTCCTGGTGCTCTACGATTCTTGAGTGACTTTATTATTTCTTTAACTTCTTCTAGAGTTGGAGGTTCACTATCTGGATTGTATGTGCTCGTTTCTGTCATCATTTCTTCCATGGGGGGGTCCGTGTTGAGCAGTTTTTCAAAGTACTTTGCCAGAATGTCACAATTGTTTTTGGTATTGGTTTCTAGGGTTCCATCCGGTCTTCTGAAGCACAAGTTGGGTGGTTGATATCCAGTCATATTTTCTCTGAACGTTCTGTAGAAGTTTCTTGTATTGTTCTTCATGAAGTCCGATTCGATCTCTGTCAGTCGCCGTTTGTCATACTGTCGTTTTTCACTGCGAATGATTTTGCTTGATTGCTTCTGTGTTTTCAAGAAGTTCATCCAATTCTCTTGGGATTTATGGCAACTAAATTTTTTCCATGCACTGATTCGTTGGTCAATAGCTTGGTCACATGTGTGGTTCCACCAACGGTGTTTCCGTGTTCGTGGTGCTTGTGCTAGTTTCATGGCCTCTCGGATTCTTCGTGAAAGTTGTGTCCAGTCTGTCGTTTTCTCCATTTTAATTTTGTGTAATATTTGTGTCTGGTTTAAAGTAACGTATTCTGGATCTGGTCTAACAATTTTGTTCTTCTGGAGCTTTTTCTTGGGCAAAAGACGAATCCTGATCTGTAGTAGGTGGTGGTCTGAGTCGAAGTAGCCTTTACGGGTGTCTATGTTCAAAATTTCTTTTTGTGAGTCTTTCTGCACTATTACGTGGTCGATTTGTAGTTCTTGCTTTCCGCTGGGGAATTTCCATGTGGTAAGTTTTCGTGTTGGTTTCTTGAATTTTGTTGACATAATGGCGAGGTCGTGGCTTTTGCAAAAGTCTATCAGATGTTTTCCGTTTTTGTTGGTGTCCTTGTGTGGAGTATGTTTTCCTGTGATATGTCTGTATATCTTTTCTTTTCCGAGTTTGGCGTTGAAGTCACCCAGTATTATTTTGACTCTATGTGCAGGAATTTTTCTGATAGTTTCTTCCATTGTCGTCCAGAAGTCATCAATTTCGTCCGGGTTTTTCCTGTTGTAGTCATTAGTTGGTGCATGTGCGTTGATTATTGTGTAGGATTTATTGGCTGATTTCACTGTGATGGTGCTGATTCTTTCGTTTGGTGACGAAAAGTCGATTATGCTGTCCGTGATGGACCTGTGTACTGCAAATCCTGTGCCAAAAAGCCTTAGGTTTTTCAGTTGCCTCGATGGTTTTCCTTTGTATATTTTGAAATTCTCCGTGTTGAAATGGTCTTCGTCTGTGAATTGTGTTTCTTGCAGTGCACATATTTTGATTTGAAATTTTTCGAAAGTGTCTGTCAGTTGTTTCATCTTTCCTGTCTTCATCAGTGTGTTCACGTTGAGTGTGCCGATGTAGTGTTTGCGTTTGGTCTTGAGGGAGTTTGAAAAGCTCCGATTCTTCTCATGATGTCCGTGAGCCCCCGGAATCCGATGCTCACGACAATCCCAGTCTATTGACTGGGGCCCGGGGTAATGAGATTTTTCTCGTTGTACCATCATGATGTTTAGTAGTTGGATGTATGGCATGCTGCCGAGTACAACCTGACTTTCCAGATCAGGAGGTTGATTGAGGCCGCCACTGACATGTGGAGCAGACGCCTTTTGTAGCCGCCCACTGTGGGAACAGACGCTACTAGTAGTTTTGGTCCGCCCCGAGTATTTCATTTCCTCGGTACCACCTATACCTAGGAGGCATTCCCCTATCCGCCACCTGGGGAGGCGCTCGGTTGCGGATCTACTAACCGCCCCGATATATATATATATATATATATATATATATGTGTGTGTGTGTGTGTGTGTGTGTGTGTGTGTGTATATAATTCCCGGCAATCAGTTGCAACAATTATGCATATAATAAGTTGTTGAAAGTCGTTTGTCGTGGAAAAACTGGCGACTTCGAACATCATTATGTTTTCCGCAAACAAAGTTGTATTTCACATATGTTATTAATTGTCTTCATAATGTTAACCACGTATAGTTAACGGAAGACGTAGAAAATATATTCCGAAACGAATACGTATAGCGTAAGTCAAACGTTCGAATTAGAATAGAAACCCCACGAACACAAATTTGCTGTGGCAGGTATGAAATATAAACTCCGTTACTCGCTCGTTACACTTGAAGGATAGATGTTGAATGGGCCGAAACGAGCCGCCGCATAACAGCGTAGTTGCCTGCTAACTTCGAAAGAAGGTAGATGCGGTCCCTAGCGCAACTTATAACATCGTCGAAAATCAGTGCGGACGGGAGAGCTTTGGTACACCCTGTTAAACAAACGGAAAAATGGAGGCGGTACAATTGGAGAGCGATCCGCCTTCACCAACATGCATAACAATTCATATATATATATATATATATATATATATATATATATATATATATATATATATATATATATATATATTTGAATTACAAAAAACTAATAATAAAAAAAAGTTGCATAGCGCGGGATTCGATCCGGCGACCTTCAGATTACGAACCCGAGCGCTTACCGCTGCGCCCGAACGCTCTGGAAAATTATTATTCGTAGAGAGTGTTTCACCGCAACGGTTTCTCTTAACAGTCGATTTTCTCGACAACGGCTGAGAAGTGCATCTTGGTGCTTTGCCACATTACTCCTCTGGCCAGTATGAATCGAATCTGAATTTCACAATTAGCGGCCTCCCCTTGTAAGTCTGATTATATCTCGACAAACTACCTTCTGTGTGCCATTGGCATGGCCACGTGCTACCTCAAAATTGGAATGACTGGCAGTTAAGACGTTTCCCGTGTCACTGCTTCAATTGTTGTTCCAGTAGGTGGACTTGCTGCAGATAGTCTTCAAACGTTTTCTTCAGTACGACCTTAAATATCTACCAGCTATTGAACTTCTCTTCGTTGTCCCCGGACCAATGCTGGGCTGTTCCGTCCAGGCAAATGTACACATTTGCTTTGACGTTTCGAGAAGCTTCTGAAAATTTTAAATACTAAATAAGTGCTTGTGGATGGGTCTGAATTGGCTACGCATAGTTTGCCAGGCAACGACACTAATAACTACGCCACAGTGTACACACCACAGATCACGGCAGTATGGTTCCGAGACACTGCTCCTCTAATTGACAGGGAGCTCACGAACCTCCTGGCATCAATGGGTTGGGGGAGTGGCGCTGAACGCCATGCAGTATCTAAACAGCCCAACGGGACCAACAGCCGAAAGGACTTCCACATTACTGGTTCTGCCTTGCAGAATCGTACAGCCTCGTCAAATATTATGAATCAGGAAATGGACAATTATCCGCACGGACAGTGCGACAACATCTGGACCACCACCAATTGTCAGCATGGTAACCGTTGTCTCAGTTTCACTTGACGCACAACACAGAGAATCGCGCTGGCCACAGTGCGTCCCACTGCACAGTGGACACAAGAGTTACACGGTGTAGTCTATTCACGAGTCGTAGTACTGCGTTCAGCATCACGATAAGCGTGTGTGAAGGTTGAGGTGAGAACACGCTGTCGTGTCCCGAGAGGGAGTAAAAAGGACACATTTTAGTTGCAGGGTCTCACCTCTGTGGATGGCATACAAGGGCGATTTTCTCGTGGGTAACTGGTAGAACTCCACCCTGTAAAGAATCTACAAGCTAAGAGGGTGTTCAGTCACAGAACTCAGTGTAAATCTCAATTAGTCTCAGGTTAAATGAAACCCTGAATAGCGAAGTTCAATGACAGTTCGCTTCTGGCACAACTGACCTTAACTCATCTGTCCAATCCATAACACTCCTGTATGCGCCTCTCTCAGCTCTAAGAATCACCTGCTTCCTACCTCGCAGTCTTGAGACTATCTTCTCAGTACTGTCTCGTTCTCAGCCTAGGGACGACGATTACCTACTGTGCATTCTTTTGATTCGGGGCGAGTAACTCATTATAGCGCTCACCAAGTTGCTGGAACATATTCTCTGACGCATAACACTGGCAAGTGATTGTACATTAACATATTTGGGGAACCTCGTCATGTCCTTGTCTCACTGTGACGCGCTAATGACAGGACCTGAGTCACCCGCTGGCTGACCATGAGTCACGCGCTGGCTGACCGTGAACTGTCTCCATTTGTGTGCAGCCTGTCGCCAGCCTGTCGCTGTTTGAATAACCGACTGCGCCAACGCTTCCACCGTCTTCCCTGGAGAGCTCCTAGCTATAACTTCAATGTAATGCTGTATTTCTCACTTAATACTGAAATCCACAACAACACTTCATGTGGTTACTTTCGTCATACAGGTGTCCTGACCTACCTCGATATCGATGGTGTATGACTGTTGACCTGGTCAGCATGTTTTCCAGATCTTCCCCCCACCGAAAGCATCTGATTCTGGGTTACCAGGAGACTGGTACGCCACCTGTTATTAGCCACGACTATTCGTAAAAAACTATAGCAACGAGTTGAAGCAACATGGAATGGCATATGCGTATCTGTGATCGAAGACCAGTGAGACTCAGTGTTCACATGGTTAAAGCCTTTGCTGCCGTCAGAAGTGGAAGTTACGGCTACTAAATTTCGTACCCTGTATACCAACAAATACCCTACAAGTTTAATCATGAATTCCTTCTGGTATACTATATAAGCTGAAGCAGTAAAATTTCATTATTTGATATCCATCCCGCTGCTGCAGTCTTAATACGCAGCAGCGCAACTGTAGGGGTGTGAGGCTTTGTTTTATTACAAAATATGTCAAGTGACCCACATTATGTCTTTCCTCTTGAGAGTACTGTTTAGCAGGCAGCCCTGCTGGCGACGGCAACGGAACTGGAGGCCGCAGAAGAAACGTCACACGGCTGTTGGTGTGCTAGCTTTCTGAATCTGGAATTAGTTCTGGTACGGAGATTGTGTGTGTTGTTATGGGTCATTAAGGGGAGCCGGAGGTGGTCAAATCCAAAAAATTACCATTTTCTTTGCTACCGAAAATTCATTGAAACATTCCTCTTTAATGTAAACTTTGAATTATTGTTCTACTCGCCCTAGAAGTGGAGTTATTACCATTTTCCCCCACGCCTGCAAAGGAAATGGGCGGCCGCTGAATGCATCTAACACCCTCTCGTGACTTCCTGACGAACTGCTTGGGATTTTCTCGGCCTGTTACGCATACAGCGCCTTATGTTACGCATACAGCGAGTGTGCAAGGGTTGGCTACATTGTTTTCTGTGACACATGAAGCGCTAAGAGCGCGGAACATCGTCTCTTTGCTGTTTACCGTTTCGAATTAGTTCAGTGTTTGCCTGTTGTTTGTAGTATTATACTTCTTGTGTAAAGCGTTGTTCTGGTTACGATGCCACGTTTTAGTAACCGTGTATATAAGAAGAGGAAGAACGTAGGAAAAAGAAAATTAACACTAATACCAAGTTGCGATACTACAGTTACTGAAACAGTGCGTTCTTCTGCTAAGCAACACATGGCTGGCCATAGCCCTGTGACATCTTCTAGCAAGAAGCTGACTGGTGGAAGTGACAGATTTCGTGAATATGTTAGTGACAGTGATGATATTAACGAAGTACTGATATTGGATTATTATCTTCTGTGCTGAAAGAAAGTGTTCTGTGCAAAATGTGTTCAAGTGTAGGAGTGGGACTAGAGATAACAAAGCACTTTGGTTTAGCTTGTGAGATGAAGATAATCTGTGCATGTTGCAAGTCTTTCTACAATTCACATGCCAGTCTCTTTGGTGAAAATGGACGATCTAGAGTGTTTGATGTGAATGTTCGACTTCTGTATGGTCTTCGATCCGTTGGAAAAGGGTCTGCTGCTGGTAAACTGTTTTGTGGTATTATGAACTTGCCATCGCCTCCAAGCAAATTTGGGTACTACTGTGAACTGGTAGGATCCTCTGTTGAAGATGTGGCTTTGAAAACCATGAAGGAAGCAGTGGAGGAATCTGTAGAAATGAACGGTGGTTCTAGGGATTTGGTAGTGGCATTAGATGGTTCCTGGCAAAAGAGGGGTCATAAATCCCTGAATGGGGTTATAACTGCTACATCTGGTGATAGTGCAAAAGTGATAGATGTTGCATTATTATCAAAACATTGTAGGTGCAAAAATAAAATCAAAGGAGAGCACAGTGGAACATGTGAGGCAAATTTTAGTGGATCAAGTGGAGAATGGAAGTGGATAGAGTGAAACAAATTTTTGAACGTTCAGTTCCCAGATACAACTTTAGGTACAAATACTACCTTGGGGATGGTGACTCCAAAGGTTTCAAGACTATAGAGGAACTGAAACCATATGGAAATGAATTTGTAGTTGAAAAGTTGGAATGCATTGGGCATGTGCAAAAGCGTATGGGTGCACGGCATCGAAGGCTCAAACAAACTTTGGGTTCAAGTAAGCTCAGTGATGGAAAGACAATAGGAGGGAGAGGCAGGCTTACTGATGAGTGATTGAAAGTCCACAGAGATACTATGGGTATGCTATAAGGCAAAATACTAGTAATGTTAGTGACATGCGAAAAGCAGTGTGGGCATTGTTCCTTCATACTGCCTCTTCCAACGAATACCCTCAACACAGCCTGTGCCCAAAAGATGCCTGGTGCAAATATAATGCAAAAAAGGACTATGATCACAAACATGGTTTGCCAGTAGCTGTGATAAATGCAATAAAACCAATTTTTCATGACTTAGCACAGCCAGAATTGTTACACAAATGTCTACACAGAAAGGCGCAGAATCCTAATGAGAGCGTACACAATTTGATTTGGAAAGTGATTCCTAAAAGGGTGTTTGTAAGCATAAAAACACTGCACTTTGGCATTTATGATGCAATAGCAACCTACAACTAAGGGAACAGTGCGAAGTGTGAAGTTCTGAATGCATTAGGATTTATAGCTGGGGTGAACACTGTACAAGCACTAAGAAATATTGACAGAGAAAGGATAAGAGGAGCAGAAAGAAGAGAAAGGCATATGAAGTATGATGGAACAACAGGCCAGAAAAGAAGACAGAAGAGGAAGCTTTTGGAGGATGAAGAAGTAGACCCTGATAATCCATCCTATAGTGCAGGAATGTATTGAGAAACTTTGATAGCCATTGCCTGTAAATTAGAATTTTTCGAATATAAGGAACATTTTCTCAAAATCCACTCAAGCTACAGAGATGAAATTTTTATACAGCACTCCTAGTGGTCAAACTTACATTGTAACACAGCCATTTGGCAATATGTTCAGTAGTTTCATTTCAGTTTATTTATAATGCAATTATTTGTAAAAAAAATTTGGGTCATTAGTAAAAACAGTAATTGGAAGGAAACTAGAAAATATACTCCAAAATCCCTCTGTCATAACTGCAATACTAAACCACTCTATATGTAAAAAAAAATTCAAATTTTTCTATTTGGTAGTTTATTCATAAATGTTCCTCAAACTTAGTGATTTTAACATGGGCAGCATAGGCACCTCCAGCTCCCCTTTAAACGATACTACTAAATGGTTTAGATTGATATCCAACATAATAAACTGCTATAGTTTGAAGTATGCTTCTTTCCTTTATCCTTACACTAGACATTCTTCAGCGACAATTGGTTGTATTACAGCAGGAAAGGGCAGGATGCTACCCAGAACTGCAATAATTGTGGACATCGTAGACACTGAGAAGTTGAAATTTTATCTGAACAAAGTGTTTAGCAACATATAGATGTGAAAGACTGTGTCCTAACTGACTTACGCAGCCGATCCCTAAACGGTAGGGTTAGAAACTTGAAATTTTGGAGAGGGTGTTGATCACATACCGTAGGCGTCGTTTAAGAAGGTATTTGTCGAAATTTCACCCACTGGGGGAAAATATGTCGTTACGGAGGCAATATTGAAACTAGACCCACGAAAATTGGTATTTGGTTTCTCGGTCAGAAATAAGAAAAAGGTTTTTCAACATTTTTGGAAATAGTGCGTTAATTTTTTGTGGTAAATCATTATTAAAGAACTACTAATGTCACCCCTAAGGGGTGAAATATGGGATGAAATATTTTATGACATATTTCATTATGAAAGCATTTTTGAAGCTAAATCTATTAAAGATGGAATCAGGTAGCTATGCTGGAGATAAAAAAGATGTCATTGTCTTTGGAAATTAAACCCCTATGGGGGTAAAATAGGGGATTAAAAATTTTATGGAAATATTACATTATGCAAGCATGTTAGAATCTAAATGTATGAAAATTTGTATTTGCGTCTAGAAATGAAAAGATACCAATTTTACAATTTTGGGAAATTCAACCCCTTAGGGGGTGAAACATGGAGCGAAATGTTTTATGAAAATATTTCACTCTCAAACCATTTTTAAAGTTAAATCAAATGAAAAGTAGCATTTGGCTTCTCGGCTGGAAATGAAAAAAACTTCGTTCATTGTTTTTCGAAATTCAGCCCCTAAGGTGGTACAGGTCAGACTGATGCACTGATTCAGTACCACCAAGCCCAGACCCCTAAGCATAGGAAGTTGATGTATGGAGAGTGTGTGGATCTTGTATGTGAATGTAGGTGTCGTTTAAGAAGGAATTGTTCGAAATTCCACTCCTGAGGGCGTGAAATAAGGGAGAAAGGTCTTTGGAAAATATTTCGCTATTAAGGCAGTTTCGAAGCTAAAACTACGGGAAATGGAATATGGTTTATCAGTCAGAAATAAAAAAAAATACTTTTCAGAATTTTTGGAAATTTAACATCTAAGTGGGTAAAATGGTGGATGAAACTTTTTTTGAAAATAAATCATTATTAAAGAACTAATGAAGCATTTTTAAAGCTACAAGTATGACTTCTTAGTTAGAGATTAAAAAAATACTTGTTGTAGAGTTTCTAGAAATTCAACCCCTAAGAGTGTGAAACAGGGGATGAAACAGTATATGAAAATATTTAATTATGAAAGTATGTTAGAAGCTAAGTGGATGAAAATTTGTACTGACTTCTCGGTTATAAATAATAAATAATGTGTTTCAGTGATTTTCGAAATTCAACCGTAAGGGAGTGAAATAATGCCTGACTGATTCATTGGCTCATCATCGGCCAGACAGCACCGCTGAGGATAGAAATCGTAGATTTGGTGAGGATGTTGATCTTATTCTGTAGACATCGAATAAGAAGGGATTTTTTGAAATTCCACCTCTACCAGAGCGAAACAGGGAATGGAATGTTTTTGAACTATTTCGTTATTAATGCAAGTTTGAAGCTACGATAGTTGGTAATTGTTTTCTTGGCCAGAAATAGACAAATACTTGTTTCAGCATTTTTGGGAACAAAATAGTGGGTGAATGTTCTTTTTTTTATGTAGTTCATTATCAAAGTACTAAAAAAGCATTTCTGAAGTTACATCTATCACAACTGGTATTTGACTTCTCAGTTAGAAATTTAAGATCTTCTGTTTCAGTGTTTAAATTCACCCCTAGGGGTGTAAAATTGGGGATGAAAGTTGTTAAGGAAATGTTTCATTACGAAAATATTTTGAAGCTAAATCTATGAAAATTTGCGTTTGACTTCTAAGGAAATAGGAATGAATTTCTACGTATACATCACCATAAAAACTCAAAAGACAGTGTTAACAAAGACCTCAGACTTTCGCAAACAGAATCGCTGTATGATCACAAATACATTAGTAAATGACCATACCTCTGTGGTCTTAATTAGAGCGCAAAGTTTAGAAGACGTTACAATTTGTGAACAACATAAAAATTCGATTAAGAAAAAAGGTCACTATAGGTGACGTAATTGTCTTCACAGGTTCAACAACTCTTTACATCATTAAGAAAATTCTCATTTATTTCTCTCTCTCTCAGTTGTGCATTTTTCACTGAACTACATGTTTCGATCACTCTGGATCATCTTCATCTAGTACTTAGGTCTGAATATGATCCAGAATGACAAGTATATGTAATCTAATTAAAAAATGTGCTAGTTACACGGTATAATAAAAATTATCTTAACCTGAAAAGAAGATCTATGCGGAACATACAGCTTACGTGAGCGAAGAAGCGGGTGATAAGCAACTTCTCAGGCGCGGGCGCACACACACACACACACACACACACACACACACACAGACGCGCACTCGAGCACGCATTGTGTTGTACCCAGGGCATCCTTACCGCTTGTAAATTATAACAGTCCTTTTGTACGTAAACCAAAACATGACACGGTATCTTGTCATGAAATAAAGCGCGCTTCATTAATTGGTCGCAGAAATGGTAAAACACTTCAGTCAAGAAGATATGAATTACTGAACGTCACAGGGGTTGGAGCTAATGGTTTCTTCACGGTGGGTGCCTCTGGATGGAAGAAGAGGTGAGTTGGCAAACAATACTAAGCATGCAAACAGAGAGAACCTTACCCCAATACTACTTTGGCCAGTATACTGCTAATGTGAAGTCTTTTTAAGCTAATGTATTGCCAAAATGTTGCGATGTGGGGAAAACTGGTCATGCTTTACTGGTTAATAAGACTGGGAAAACGGTGCTATTTTCGGGAGAAGTAGGAAGACAGTGTTTCCACTGCCTTTTTTTCGCCAAATACCACAAGTCTTGGGACAACAGCTATAGCTAAAAATCATCCAATTCAGTTTGTTGAAGAGCTGCATGCACGACCAAATGGTAAAGTAGTAGCAGCTGATTACAGCTGTAGAAATGCTCTCCAAATTAAGTACCTGAGGTACTGATATCTGCACCGAAAACAGTGCCGCAGATTATTTTACTTAGAGGAGAGTGTACCTAGGAGAAAGTGATGTTTTCTATCCGGTACTTCAGTCTGGTTACTGATTGTAGACTTAGTTGAAGGAATGAATGCGCTCATGAGACCGCCAGAAGCGTTTCGTGCAATTTTCTACAGCTACTGTTCTTGATAGACACGAGCAATTGTAAATATTTCGAGTTCTACACATAAACTGTACGAAGCATTAAAGCTGATGGAATATGTTGTTAATTCTTCTGCCACATAATGTTAAGGCAGGTAAAATGCTATATTATGATTTAACACCTATTTGTATAAAATGTGGGCAGTTAAGCCGTACTTTGCCATCCATACGCCGTCTTACACCTTGAAACAGAATCAGCTCTTCTACAAACGAAAGTGTGATGTACCTAAGTTAACTGAGTTTCGTTAGTGTCTATCCAATTTTGATTGTCATGGAAATGGGAATTTGTTTTAGTTTCCAATAGCAGTTTCGAATGGTCTAACATATTTGTGATAAAGCTAGTACTTTTTTGGTTTCTCTGGCTCATTATTCGTGTGTAGTAGAGTTATAATGTAAGGGATAAATATGGAACTAAAAAGACTTTTTTCGACTGCGACACTTTTAAATTTCAATAAAATACTTGTTCCTGAGTACATAACGACGTTGTACCTTGGAACATGTTTTTACAGTTCGAAAAATCTTAATTTTCCGTAGTATTTTTTGTAATTTCCGAAAAAAGATGAATCACATAAGCAATGTAAGTCAGCATTTACAATGGAAAAGCAGAATATATCAAACATTTATTACAGGGTTGGCTGTAGACGGAAACCTGAAAAGGTAGAAACCTCTACCCTATACTGAAATACACTACTGGCCATTAAAACTGCTACACCAAGAATAAATGCAAATGATAAACGGGTATTCATTGAATAAATATATTATACTAGAACTGACATGTGATTACATTTTCACGCAATTTGGGTGCATAGATCCTGAGAAATCAGCACTCAGAACAACCACCTCTAGCCGTAATAACGGCCTTGATACGCCTGGGAATTGAGTCAAACAGAGCTTGGATGGTACCACAGTTCCTCAAGAGTAGTGACCGGCGTATTGTGACGAGCCAGTTGCTCGGCCAACATTGACCAGGCGCTTTCCATTGGTGAGAGATCTGGAGAATATGCTGGCCAGGGCAGCAGTCGAACATTTTCTGTATCCAGAAAGGCCCGTACCGGACCTGCAACATGCGGTCGTGCATTATTCTATTGAAAAGTAGGGTTTCGTAGGGATCGAACGAAGAGTAGAGCCACGGGTCGTAACATATCTCAAATGTAACGTCCACTGTTCAAAGTGCCGTCAATGCGAACAAGAGGTGACTGAGACGTGTAACCAATGGCACCCCATACCATCACGCCGGGTGATACGCCAATATGGCGATGACGTATACACACTTCCAATGTGCGTTAACCGCGATGTCGCCAAACACGGATGCGACCATCATGATGTTTTAAACACAACGTGGATTCATCCGAAAAAGTGACGTTTTGCCATTCGTGCACCCAGGTTCGTCGTTGAGTACACCATCGCAGGCGCTCCTGTCTGTGATGCAGCGTCAAGGGTAACTGCAGCCATGGTCGGAGAGCCGATAGTGCATGTTGCTGCAAATGTCGTCGAACTGTTCGTGGAGATGGTTGTTGTCTTGTAAACGTACCCATATGTTGACTCAGGGATCAAGACGTGGCTGCACGATCCGTAACAGCCATGCTGATAAGATGTCTGTCATCTCGACTGCTAGTGATACGAGGCTGTTGGGATCCAGCACGGCGTTCCGCATTACCCTCCTGAACCCAACGATTCCATATTCTGCTAACAGTAATTGGATATCGACCAACGCGAGCAGCAATGTCGCGATACGAAAAACCGCAATCGCGTTAGGCTACAATACGACCTTTATCAAAGTCGGAAACGTGATGGTACGCATTTCTTCTCCTTACACGAGGCATCACAACAATGTTTCACCAGGAAACTCCGGTGAATTGCTGTTTGTGTATGAGAAATCGGCTGGAAAGTTTCCTCATGTCGGCACGTTGTAGGTATCGCCACCGGCGCCAACCTTGTGTGAATTCTCTGAAAAGCTAATAATTTGCATATCACAACATCTTCTTCCTGTCGGTTAAATTTCGCGTCTGTAGCACGTCATCTTTGTGGTCTAGCAATTTTAATGGCCAGTGGCGTATATATGAATTAAACGTTTTTAAGTATTTCAGTTATTAGAAAACTTTTATAACGTCATCTTTTATCCATATGACAACTTGACGTGAGGCCGAAGTTAATATGAACAAATTACACAAAAAAAATTTTTATCTTATGTATATGTTTAGTTCCACATCCCTTTTTTTGTACTGCCAAACTAAAATTTTATATCATATATTGACTCGTAACTCATGTTATGAGACATATTCCACGTATATGCACTTGGTTACAGACATGAAGACGACAGAAAAGTCTGTCAAAATTGGATGTCTTAAATAAAAAAAATATTTGTGGGATCTCGACCTTTAGTAGGTTTCTATCAAGTTAAACAGATCGCTCCTTCTGTCTTCTAAAAATGATAAAATTTAATCATATGTTTGAGTATTGGGTCTTTATAATAAGTAATTGGAATTATATGCACTTTTGTCACTTATTTCGGAATTCCAGTTTGGAGTGTCCGTATAATACAGATGTTTCTGTAATAAATAAAAGAAAATCGCGTGTAGTATGACGTAACACAGCAACGCCCAGAGGCGTTGATATCATCACAGCTTTCTCTCTCACAAATCACATCTCACTTTCTTTGACACTTCTCTACCGAAATAGCCCAGTGTAATGATAATTCACATAAAATTACGAGATTGTTAAAGATCGTTTTACAAAATGCATATCAAATACACCAGATGTATTTTCTTGTACTCACAGATGAAGTTTCGAAGTACAAAATTACATGAAATTTAAGAAGGATGAAGAATAATAAATGTCACTTCTGTGTAAAATGGTGCAGGTAGATACAGATTGGGATGATTTACTTGGGATGGGAGTATTGGTTACTGATTATCCCGTTGGGAGATAAGCTTAGTAATAAACGTCTAGAGGACGTCCTAGAAGTGTTGATATGTTTCAGGTTCATAATGGAGATGTAACGAATGGTTGTTTGGATGGATACTGGATACTGAATGTCTGGAAATCCAGTCAGGCTGGCAGCTGGATATCCAGTGGCCGCATATTCGGCCGGCATCGCCACGGAGCATGTCGTGTGAACGACCCGCGAAGGTCAGGCGCGGACGACTGTATGGATTCGGGTAAATTCCGGAATCGTGTGTCATGAGTAAAGCGAACAATCCGGCATCGTGTGTCATCAGTAAAGCGAACATACAACAGGTTGACTGACTGACTTCACTGCTTCAACTCTTGCGAATTGTGATCAATTTCATTAGTAGTTGTTGGAAGTTCCTATTGAAAATAGACCCCGTGTACCATGGACCTTGCCGTGGTGGAGTGATTTGCGTGTCTCGGCGATGCAGATAGCCATACCGTAGGTGCAACCACAAGGGAGGCGTATCTGTCGAGAGGTCCAACAAATGTGTTGTTCCTGAAGGGGGGGGGGGGGACAGCAGCCTTTATTAGCAATTGCTGGGGCCACACTCAAGTTGATTGACTGATCTGATCCTGTAGCATCAACGGGATGTACTTGAGGCTATTACTATGGAAATGGATGAGGACGAGGATGAAGACGAGATGGGAGATACGATATCTCTAGGTATTCCAAATAAAGCAGGTATTCCAAAGAAAGAAGGTATTCCAAAGAAAGCAAGTGCCGTCTTGTGTGAATATTACCGAACTATCAGTTTAATGAATCATGGTTGCCAAATTCTAACACCAATTCCTTAAAAAAGATCAAAAACCTGCTAGAAGCCAAATCGGGGACGATCAATGTGGATTCCGGATGTATGTAGAAACATGCGAGGCTATACTGACCCTACGACTTATCTTAGAAAACATGTTGAGGAAAGGCAAGTCTACTTTTATAGCATCCGTAGTCTAAGAGTAAGCTGAAGTACAATCTTCGAAACAGTGAAGAAAGCAAGGCTAAAATACAGAGAGCGAAGACTTATTTACAACTTGAACCAAAACCAGACGGCAGATACTAGTATAAAAGTCGAGAGGAATGGAAGAAACCAGTGGTTGAGAAGGGAGTGAGACAGCGTTGTTTCCTATCCCCGATGTCATTCAATCTATTCACTGAGCAACGAGTAAGGAAACCAAAGAAAAACTTTGGAGTAGAAATTAGAAATCAGGGAGAAGACATAAAAATTTTAGGTTTGCAGTCACACTGTAATTCTGTCAGAGAAAGCAAAGGAGTTGAAAGAGCAGCTGGACGTAATGGACAGTGTCTTTAAAGGAAAACACAAGATGAACATCAGTAAAAGCAAAACGAGGATAACGTCAAGCAGTCGAATTAAATCAACTGATACTGAGAGAATTAGATTAGCGAACGGGACTCTTGATGTGGTATATACGTTTTGAGTAAGATAACTGATGATCGCCGAAGTAGAGAGGACGTGAAATGTAGATCGACAATGCCAAGAAAAGCGTTTCTGACGAAGACACACTGGTTAACATCTAATATAGATTTATGTGTAAGAAGTCTTTTCTGAAACTATATGAGGAGGTACTGAATAGAATTGGGAAGAAAATAAATCAGTGGCGCAACCTGACTAGAAGAAGAGATCGGTTGATTGGACACATTCTGAGACATCAGGGCATCACCAGATCATGGTTTTACCAATTTAGTAGTGGTGGGAAGCGGAGGGGGGGGGGGGGGAGGAGGCCGAATACCCGAGAGGGAGACCGAGAGATGAAATACAGTTAGCTGTGCATACAGTTCCCAAAACATAGCTCTTGAGATATATAACAGCATTTGTGATAAAATGAAAATAAGTATTTCAGGTGGTTTCGCTGTATCTGTAACTTCTGACATACAGTTCCTTTTGTATGACAATACTAGCTTCGACAGTTTCAGAGCTCTCTGTTAGTCTTCTGAAATCCAGCTGGCACGTAGAGGTTTTGCTATGTAGCCGATCTAGGTTCTCACACGGGGGAAGTGTAGCAAGGTAACCGAATAATAATCAAGGATATCTTTGGGATATTGAGCAAAGAAAAATACATTTACAGATACATGACACTGGCGCCAACACGGTGAAAGACAATCGAGTGGCTATGTATGATTGTGATAGACGTTTCTAATAGTTCCGGAGAGTTGTAACTGAGTCACTGGAGATCTAGCTCGAAGTAACAGAAATAATCACTAAGGGTAGACACCCCACAGCACACTTCAGTCATTCGAAATAATCTCATGAACGGCATGTAGAGATTCTAAATGAGCTAAATGTACTGGAGCAACAATTGGTACAAGATACCAGCACTAGGCATTATGCAAACTTTTGTGTGGTAGAGAGCCTGTTGGAACAAAAATATCCTGTGTATTATATATTCTGTAATCAGCATCCGATACGCCAATCTGAATTCATGTCAGTGGTGGTTTGATGGAGCAGTGGGTTAAGCTTCTGAAGCTCTTCGGAGAAATAGCAAAACTAAATACTGGTTTTTCCTGCACAGGCGGAGTAATGTGACTTGTTGTGGGGTTAAAGAACTATACAGATAGAGATGCGACAGCACGAAGAGAAGAGCTCCTGTGTTGCCTCGCGAGAGAATGTTTTTAAAAGCCGAAACAGAAAATCGTTTCAGCTCCTTAAATGAAGGTCCCAGTTACTTGACTGCAACTGTTCTAGCCCAAGATTCAAAACAGACTGTTTGATGGTTACTGAAGTTGAAAGGTGCTCTTGAAATCTTAAGAAGAATCTTTCATCAGTAGCAGCCCATCTTCAGTGTCTGCTAAATGAAGAAGAGACGAGTGTGTAACAACTGCGATGGCGATGCTAATGAAACGCTCTCAGATTGTTTCAACGAGGTGGAAAATGAAAATCATAATAGCAGTGTGACGGTCAAGAAACAAACTAGACCACATGCGTGACAGGCTATCTCTGAAGACAGCCGGAATAGATTGCAACGGCGACCCTTTTATAATGTGACACAGCGCACACCTGCAGCAGTGTACATAACGAAAGACTTTTCTCTGTAGCTGCTCTGGGTTACGACGACAAACGAAATTTCTTGTTACTTCATAATGCAGAAAGATCGGAATTCATTCACCATAGTTTGCGTCTAGTTCAGTATGAACACTAATTTGTCTTTTTGTTACTATGAATAATAAATGGTGTTTTGATTTGAAGACACTATGATTATACACTCCTGGAAATGGAAAAAAGAACACATTGACACCGGTGTGTCAGACCCACCATACTTGCTCCGGACGCTGCGAGAGGGCTGTACAAGCAATGATCACACGCACGGCACAGCGGACACACCAGGAACCGCGGTGTTGGCCGTCGAATGGAGCTAGCTGCGCAGCATTTGTGCACCGCCGCCGTCAGTGTCAGCCAGTTTGCCGTGGCATACGGAGCTCCATCGCAGTCTTTAACACTGGTAGCATGCCGCGACAGCGTGGACGTGAACCGTATGTGCAGTTGACGGACTTTGAGCGAGGGCGTATAGTGGGTATGCGGGAGGCCGGGTGGACGTACCGCCGAATTGCTCAACACGTGGGGCGTGAGGTCTCCACAGTACATCGATGTTGTCGCCAGTGGTCGGCGGAAGGTGAACGTGCCCGTCGACCTGGGACCGGACCGCAGCGACGCACGGATGCACGCCAAGACCGTAGGATCCTACGCAGTGGCGTAGGGGACCGCACCGCCACTTCCCAGGAAATTAGGGACACTGTTGCTCCTGGGGTATCGGCGAGGACCATTCGCAACCGTCTCCATGAAGCTGGGCTACGGTCCCGCACACCGTTAGGCCGTCTTCCGCTCACGCCCCAACATCGTGCAGCCCGCCTCCAGTGGTGTCACGACAGGCGTGAATGGAGGGACGAATGGAGACGTGTCGTCTTCAGCGATGAGAGTCGCTTCTGCGTTGGTGCCAATGATGGTCGTATGCGTGTTTGGCGCCGTGCAGGTGAGAGCCACAATCAGGACTGCATACGACCGAGGCACACAGGGCCAACACCCGGCATCATGGTGTGGGGAGCGATCTCCTACACTGGCCGTACACCACTGGTGATCGTCGAGGGGACACTGAATAGTGCACGGTACATCCAAACCGTCATCGAACCCATCGTTCTACCATTCCTAGACCGGCAAGGGAACTTGCTGTTCCAACAGGACAATGCACGTCCGCATGTATCCCGTGCCACCCAACGTGCTTTAGAAGGTGTAAGTCAACTACCCTGGCCAGCAAGATCTCCGGATCTGTCCCCCATTGAGCATGTTTGGGACTGGATGAAGCGTCGTCTCACGCGGTCTGCAAGTCCAGCACGAACGCTGGTCCAACTGAGGCGCCAGGTGGAAATGGCATGGCAAGCCGTTCCACAGGACTACATCCAGCATCTCTACGATCGTCTCCATGGGAGAATAGCAGCCTGCATTGCTGCGAAAGGTGGATATACACTGTACTAGTGCCGACATTGTGCATGCTCTGTTGCCTGTGTCTATGTGCCTGTGGTTCTGTCAGTGTGATCATGTGATGTATCTGACCCCAGGAATGTGTCAATAAAGTTTCCCCTTCCTGGGACAATGAATTCACGGTGTTCTTATTTCAATTTCCAGGAGTGTATTTGTGTTTAGAGTATTTAACATAAATGAAGTTACTTTTGTGATTTTTTTTTAATTTATTAAAAATCTGATATCCGCCGGATGCTGACCTATATCCTATAAAGGGTCAGATGGCAAAATTATACCTGAATGGTTCAAATGGCTCTGAGCACTATGGGACTTAACATCTATGGTCATCAGTCCCCTAGAACTTAGAACTACTTAAACCTAACTAACGTAAGGACAGCACACAACACCCAGCCATCACGGGGCAGAGAAAATCCCTGACCCCGCCGGGAATCGAACCCGGGAACCCGGGCGTGGGAAGCGAGAACGCTACCGCACGACCACGAGATGGGGGCAATTATGCCTGACTGCAGGTTACTGGATAGTTGTTGGATACCCGTTAACGTCTCTAGTTCTAGCTCTGCTTCTCGCATTTACTGTCTTCTGAGTTGACTTAGCCTCCGCCATTTTAGTATTCAATAACTGATGGTGCAAAACGATGAAAGAATAACTTCACACGGCATTAAAGGAACGAGTAGATTTCGTGATTAATGCACTTGGTTCTATTTAATTCGCCCCATTACTCCTGATTTTCGATACAGTCCAGGTTTCGAGCTGTCATATTGGAATTGTGAAGATGATGATGTTGATGTTTGGTTTGTGGGGCGCTCAACTGCGCGGTCATCAGCGCCCGTACAAAGTCCCAAATTTTACACAGTCCACTTTTTTTTACACAATCCAATCTAGCCACTATCACTAGAGGTGATGATGATGATGACGAAATGATGAGGACAACACAAACACCCAGTCCCCGGGCACAGAAAATCCCCACCCCGGGCGGTAATCGAACGCGGGATCCCGAGATCCAGAAGCAGCAACGCACGCTAGCCACTGGACTACGAGCTGCGGACATATTGGATTGTGCTTACTATTGTGCCATTTGAGACTGGATTCTGTGGCGAGCGATCGTTCTATCTCAGGGAATGAAGGTGAGATGCGAAGACTTGTAAGTACGATGAGACAAAAGAAGGAAAGTTTTTTTCCATAAACCGCTTACGGCGGCTACCAGAATGAACCCTCCGAAAGACCACGGCCAATTTCCTTCCCCATTCGTACCTAATCAGAGCTTGTGATACGTCACTAACGACATCATCATCGACGGAACCCTGTTTCTATCTTTCTTCAACCACAAAGGAGGACGTGTCGCAGATATTTCCTTAGGGAGCTACTCATTCTGATTTGTCCTTGAGACGGCTATAATATTGTCACTATAATATTGTGTCTTTTTCGATTGACGGAAGATAGCTCCACTCCATTTCCATATAGTATGCCTTGATAACAACTCCCCGTATTCGGCCGTGAAATACTTACTAATCGTATTTATCCGTGTGGGAGTCTGAGGATACGATTAAGCAGTTATTAAAATGTTACGTGCCGAGGCGCGTAAAGAATCATTGTATCATTCAACTGTAATATTAGCTTCAAGCTAAGAGAATGTAATTATATTGTCTCTATTCTTCTTCGTCCTTTGCGTTGATTAGGCACGATTTCGTTGTCCTAAGACAGTCATTTTGTGATGAATCAAGTTGTAATTATTATAGATCAAAAACGACTAGAAAAATATAGATACAGTCATCCTCCCGAGATTTGTTTAAGTTTTATACGAATTAAATTTGGAGCTAGGACTCCCCTGATTATTCATCATCTACGTTTATTTATTTTTTATCTTTGTCAGCGCATGGCCTGGTACAACGCGTCCTGCAGCTTTGATTCAAGTTTCAAATTTTGCTACTGGCTTTTAGAAAGTTGTATTTATTTTTGTGCCGACCAAACATTGTGGAATAAATTTCTTTAGTTCACGTCTATGGCCACAAATTTTTGTCATCAGACTACCGGTTTCGATCTATAGTGACCAGCTTCAGATCTGTTTTATAAAAACATGTCTTGATGTACTGAAGCAATAGTAGCATCTTCAAATGTTAAACACTATGGATCCCGTATATTACGACATATTCTTGAATATTGTCATTATAGATCGAAGCAGGTAGTCTGATGACAAAAATTTGTGACGATAGACGTCAAGTAAAGGAAATTTATTTTATATTTGGGTCACTGCTTTATTCACGTCTACGTCGCAGCTTGTCAAACACTGTGGACCATTAGTTGAAAAAGATCGTTACACATAGCACTATCGCTTACATTACACAAGCAGTTAATGTCTTGAGAATCACTACTTACACTGTAATATTTAACTTAATCGAAAATAACATCCAAAAATAATAATATACGATAAGTACATTCCAATCAGAAACATATTTTTAAGAACACACATCAAAAAAGTTTTGTGTCAACTCAGTTCCCAGAACACCTGAAGACAGACGTTGACTGTGGATATTGCATCACAGACACAGTGCCTTTGACTGTTCAGAGATGTCACTAAACCCGCCCAAAGATGTAAACAACCTCCGGCCTATTAGACGGAGGGAGACCGCATGCCGATCAGTTCCTGTCATTCCACCAGAAAGGAGGTACACGGCTCCGGTTGTCTGTAGTTCAACCATGCCTAGACGGTCAATACTGCGGTTCGATCGCGTCCGCATTGTTACTTTGTGCCAGGAAGGGCTCTCAAGAAGTGAAGTGTCCAGGTGCCTCGGAGTGAACCAAAGCGATGTTGTTCGGACATGTCCCACGCCCGGGTTCGATTCACGGCGGGGTCAGGGATTTTCTCTGCCTCGTGATGACTGGGTGTTGTGTGATGTCCTTAGGTTAGTTAGGTTTAAGTAGTTCTAAGTTCTAGGGGACTGATGACCACAGATGTTAAGTCCCATAGTGCTCAGAGCCATTGTTCGGACATGGAGGAGATACAGAGATACAGGAACTGTCGATGACATGCCACGCTCAGGCCGCCCAAGGGCTACTACTGCAGTGGTTAGCAGATACTTACGGATTATGGCTCGGAGGAACCCTGACAGTATCGCCTCCATGTTGAATAATGCTTTTCCTGCAGCCACAGGACGTCGTGTTATGACTGAAACTGTGCGCAATAGGCTGCATGATGCGCAACTTCACTCCCGACGTACATGGCGAGGATCATATTTGCAACCACGACACCATACAGCGCGGTACAGATGGGCCCAACAACATGCCGAATGGATTGGCATCACATGTCTTCATCGATAAGTGCGCATATGCCTTCAACCAGACAATCGTAGTGGCGTGTTTGGAGGCAACCCGGTCAGGCTGAATGCCTTAGACACTCTGTCCAGCGGGTGCAGCACGGTGGAGGCTTCCTGATGTTTTGGGGTGGCATTATGTGGGGCCGACGTACGCCGCTGGTGATCATGGAAGGCGCCGTAAGGGCTGTACGATATGTGAATGCCATCCTCCGACCGATAGTGCAATCATATCGGCAGCATATTGGCGATGCATTCGTCTTCATGGACGACAATTTGCGCCCCCATCGTGCACATCTTGTGAATGACATCCTTCAGAATAACGACATCTCTCGACTAGAGCGACCAGCATGTTCTCCAGACATGAGCCCTATCGGACATGCCTGGGATAGATTGAAATTGCCTGTTTATGGACGACGTGATCCACCAACCACTGTGAGGGACCTACGTTGAATCGCCGTTGAGGACAATCTGGACCAACAGTGCCTTTATGAACTTGTGGATAGAATGCCATGACAAACACATGCATGCATCAATGCACTGTGCATCAATGCACATCCGCCCCACAATCACTGTTAAGCATTATTACAGTACAACGAGAAAGGAAGTGGACAAGTGGAACATTTCATACCATTACAGAGTGGTGCAACACGAACAAGCTAAAAGCCGCAAATATTAAAACTACACACATTGCAATGAAGGGATCACTGAAAAGAAACCCTGGCATTAACCTCTGAGACATGAACACTAACCGCAGCTTGAAAGACAAAGCCTCAACGAAGATATACAATTGACGACAACAAAGCAGAAAAATGTTACAAAACCTGCCACACATAAACTCAGCCAGTTAGAGACTACCAACCACACTGGTGAGAACATACCACTGTGCGCTCTCCTACCCAGTATTGAACTTTGCTGCGAGCAAATGGGCACACCTTCTAAAACTCACTGTGAACAAAATGTCAGGCGAGGACAGGGGAATGTAGCGCTCAGATTATCAGCAGTACCATATCAGTGGAAGCACTGTATGCGGTTCTAGAATATCCAGTCTATATTATGGTCAGATATCGAGCAGCATCAAGTTGGTTCGGTATGGACGTACCTGACAGGATCAACAAATCATTGAAGTACTAATTAAGGACAAACGCCAACTTAAGCTCTGAAGGGTGCAGAACTGGCAACAAAATGGGTGGTTAGTGATACCGGGTGCCGTGTATACAACATATTCCCTCATATTCAGGAGCGGCTGAACATGAACTGTGCCAAACCCAGCCGCGACGTGGTTCACTTTATGACCAGACACGGCCCTTATCCCAAGCACTTACACCGCATGACACCAAGCAACTGTTCGAACTGTACATGCTGGGAAACCTGGAACACACCCTCCTAATCTGTAGGCTGTTCAACAACCTAGGACAAACAGGACTAAAAAGAAACACGGTAACGTATAACACAATACACAACACAGTGCATAATGAAGACACATGGAACACACACAATACACCATCCGACACGATCTCTGCTGCACTATACAGAGTATCGGAATAATTCACATACAGTGCTTCCGCTGATATGGTGCCAAACGCCCCAGACAGTCTTAGCGCTACATTTCCCTGCCCTCGCCTGGCATCTGTGTTGTTCACAGCGAGTTTTAGAAGGTGTGCCCATGCGTTCACAGCAAAGCTCAATACTGGCTGGTTCGAAGAGCGCACAGTGGTAAGTTCGCACCAATGTGCTGTTAGTGTGCAGTTGGCTCAGTTTATGCGTCCTAGTTTGTGTAACATTTTTTCAGCGTTGTCTGTTTTCACTTGTTTATGTTCGTTGAAAATATGTACCCCTAAATATCTTGTTACTACTGTGCATTTAATGTTCATGTTACCGAGTTTAATGCAGCGATTTCTTTTCAGTGATCCCTTCATTACAATGTACAGTGAAAAACCTTAATATTCGAGCACTAAGAGATTTTTACTTTGCTGCATCATAACTGTATTCTGAATAAAAGAAAAATATAACATATCCACTTATTATATGAAGGTAGATGTGTAGTAAACAACAGTATGAATGATGTTTACACAATGTATACCACTCGTAAAATAATATGATTAAAGTAAAACACTCTTCGAGGGTCACGTTACTTTAATATCCGGGTTACTTTAATATCCGGACAGATGGGAGTGCCGCACTTGTTTTCACCGTTCACACCGGGGTAAATACTTCGAGTAAGAGGGCAAGTGCGTGTTTACAAACGCGGTCGACTGTCCACACGGTACGATGCCACGCAAAGCTAATACGAGTTTTGAGACACGGCAGCCTGTGATTTTTCACAATGCGAAAAGTAAATCATACAGACAAATTGTTGCCATGCTCAACGTAAGTAAGAGCACCGTGGCAGATATCGTCCGAAGGTTCAAAAATGACTCCCGTATCGACTCTATACCGCAAAAGGGAGAGCCACCGAAGCTGGATGCACGTAACAAGAGGCAGCTAATACGGAAAATTAAAAAGGATCCTACACTCACTGCACCCGGGTTAGCACGTGAGCTGCTAAACGAGACTGGCAAAAAGGTACATCCTCGAACGATCCCCAGAGCATTGAATGAGAGTGGCTACAATAGGAGAGTGGCCAGGAAAAAACCGTACGTGAATGAACAGAATCGAAAGAAGAGATTGTTTTTTGCCAGGGAGTTTATTACACACGATGAAATATGGTGGAACGACGTCATTTTTGCCGACTGGGTCGGACGGAAGAAGTATGGTGTGGCGGAAGAAGAAGAATTGACAATCACAAATATTAAACCAACTGTAAAGCATGGAGGTGGCAGCGTACTTATCTGGGGCTGTATATCGATATTTGGACCAGGAGAATTGGTGTTCATTGACAGTATTATGACCAAATATGTCTATTTGAACATATTAAAGAATAATTTACGGAAAAGTGCCGAAACCATGGCGATATTAAACACGTTCAAGTTTTACCAGGAAGATGACCCGAAACATAAGGCTCGAATTGTGCAGGAATATTTGCTGTACAAATGCCCCAAACCTCCACGTCAACGACCATATCTCAACCCCATTGAGAATGTGTGGGGAGAACTGGAGCGACGTATTAGAAAAACACCAGTATCGTCCAATGAAACTCTGAAGCGTCTACATGCGGACTACTTGCATACTTTGCAGTATGCCCCACTGTTTGAAAGAAGTGATAAAACACAATGGCTAACGTACAAGATATTGAAACATTTAATGTTCCACAAAATCTTGTTTTGAAATGATTCGTTCTGCAAAGTGCCCGAATATTAAAGTAACATGAATATAGGAATGAGCTGTATTTAAATAGTATTATAAAAGAACATATGCACATTTTCTTAATAAAGTTTATGGTATTATTTAAAAGACATTTGGATTGTTGTGTTTGTTTTGGTACTAATAAAGAATGATGCTACAAGGTTAACATATCATAGTGTCCGAATAATAAGTGATTCACTATATGTAGTTTTATTGTTTCCGACTGTTAACTTGTTCATGCTGCAGCAATCTGTCATTGTGTGAAGTGTTCGACTTGCCTTCTCACTGTACTGCAATATGATTAACTGTGGTTGCGGATTGGGAGGGTGGGGGGATGTCTGTTCCCCTCCAGAGAGTTCATCACAAGGCGAATAAATGGCTTCTTTGGAATGGCACTTTATCAGGTCAGGGTCACCTTGTTGATTACGAAGTAACGTGCGCAGGGATTTGTGTACAAATTCGTTTCCGCCGGGCGCTGTGGCCGAGCGGTTCCAGGTGCTTCAGTCCGGAACCGCGCGACTGCTCTGGTCGCAGGTCCGAATCCTGCCTCTGGCATGGATGTGTGTGATGTCTTAGGTTAGTTAGGTTTAAGTAGTTCTAAGTTCTAGGGGACTGATGACCTCAGATGGTAGGTCTCATACTGCTCAGAGATGTTTGAACCATTTGAATTCGTTTCCACACAGTGAGAGCGACGAAAAATGTGATACCTAGAATACCATGCTGCAGAAAAACATATGGAATGAAATGAAAACGTAGACAACATAATATGCAGCACGAAGATTAACTCCACAGGGTAGACCAACAAGGACAATAGACTAAAAGAAAAGCAAGAGTCAATCCGCACGTGGCACAAAGCCTATAGAAGCAAACGTGTAAATACAGCTCAATCATGAAGAAAGAAGAACATAAAGGACCAGTAAATAAACCTATTAGTACCCAATAAAATAAAATAAAAGTATGTGGCAGAATTAGGTAGTGACCAGTGATTGTACCGCAAAGAATCTCTCTGAACTTTTACTTGTTAGACATGCAGAATTACAATAGTTAAGATAATCACATTACCAGAACATTTCCAGATTTCCTGTACATAACGCACGTTAAATCAGTTTAGGATTAAAAATGGCGATTTTAATATTTCAGCACAGTTAAAGGCATCCGGGAGTCAACACCTCGACGAGGGAACCGAGAGTTTCACCACCGGACGCATAAGGTGGCGGGTCCAACCTCTCCCCTCTACTCTGTCCTATCATCCATTAAATCTAAATTATTTCCTATCCTCTAGTTTTTCCTTTTGTTACGTAAAGTGTTATGTTTAAGTATTTCAATTATTTACAGCTGCGACATCGTCACACTTAATTAAAATGAGAAGAATCCACCAAGATCTGTGTATGTAAAAGGTGACATTGTAAAAGCATGACCTCTTACCATCTTCGTGGCAGGTCTCTGTGAATGGTAGTGAATAACATAAAAAATAAAATAAGTATCGTAAGATATAATTGCAACAGTAGCCGCTGCGAAGTAGTAGTATTGAAAGAGCAAGGAGGGGTCCTGCAATTGACTGATTTAGCAGGAGGAGCAGACTGGACTTTCGTGCGAGTCAAAGAGACGACAGAGGCAGAGCACCAACAGTGCTTGACCACCAGAGAGGCAAGGCGTACAAAGGAAAGAACTTGCCTTCGTCGTACTGAAATAAAAAAAAAGAAAGAGATAACTCCCCCTGTTATCGAATTCTCGTCGAATAAAAAAGAAAAAAGAAGTGGAAGACAGGGGGTGGGGGGCATAGGGAGGACGTGGAGGTGGCGAACATAAAGGGTATCAACACATCAATACGGGCCTGACAAGCTTTATGATCTGCAAATGACGTGTGTCCGTCTCGGGCGCCGTGTTCCCTTCCCCGGACTGAATATTAAAAACGCCGTGATGTATCGGCCGGCAGGCGGCGCCTCGGTAAAGCGCGCTGGATGCGACCAGCAAAGTTGCGGAAAAATATATCAGCTGCCAGCGAAACGCGAGGCCACGCGCGGGCGCAGAGTTGCGTTTTTGAGTTTTATTTATTTATTTATTTATTTTCCCCCCCCACCTCTTCCTCGGAACGGAGTGCCTACTGCTTTGACATATTACCGGCAGAAATCCGCGGTAACTTCTGCAAACATGGGGGGGGGGGGGGGCGGGGGGGGAAGGGCAGCCGCATGTCGAAGTTTAGTATGCCTCTCTCCTCTTTTTGGATCCCGCTACGTATTTTTCCTGCGCCTTTAAAATCGACGAAGCTGCGTAACGGTAGACATCCACAACGTTCTCTCCACAAGGGATGTGTGAAATTCTGACAACGTGCGCCAGGATGTGGGTAGACCTTGAATTGCATAAAATGAAATAACAAAAAATGATATGGAAATGTAAGAATAAATGTATCATAAAATAACTTCATCCACAAATGGAATTTGTCGTCATAAATGGGAGAGACATTTAATATGCAGTGTGGCCCAAAGAGCCACTGACAAGCCTTAGCGCCAGGTTCCTTACACCAAAACCAGGAAAAAATATGTACTACTCTAAAATGCATACCGTAAGAGCTATGAACATTGGTTTATCTTCGATACTATGAAACAGTTATGTTCTACTGCAAGGACTTTGCTTTCCATTTTTTTGGAGGAGGTAGTATGCACAAAACTAAAAAAAAATGCCCAGTGGACATGATGTCTAAAAAGCATACCCTAAGAGATATGAGCACTGGTTCAACTTCGCTAGTGAGAAACGCCTCTCTCCTACTGAACAAGTAATCATAGTTCTTAAGGTATGCATTTTTAGCCCATCTTTACTAGCCATTTTTTCTTGTCTTGGTCCATAATACCTCCTCCCAAAATACTGAAAGCAGAGAGATCGATGTAAAAGAGATGTATTTCGTAGTGTCGAAGACGAACGAGTGCTCATAGGTATGCATTTTAGAGCTCGTGTTCAACTAGATGCTTTTTTTTTCTTTTTTAAGGAACCTGTTCCTAAGGCTTGTCCGTAGCTTTTTGGGAGACACTGCATGTATTTTCAATCCGACGGTAAAATTGTACCAACGACAATACTAAATCCTTGTGTTCAAAGGCCTGGTGTAGTCATTTCGACTTAACGCCGTTGCGACGATTTGAGTGTCCCTAATCTCCGCAGTAGCAAAACGTGGTATCCGAACGACGTGTCTTTCCTGGCGAATCACTACGTCATTGAGAGGTGAAGGCTACGTAAAGAGCACTGAAATATTCTGTGGTTCGAACGGCATTCGAGCCCACGACCTTTCCGTTCCCTGACAAGCGGTATACCACTACACAATGATAGCCCTCCCATTGCCAACGGTAATGTACGAATACTATTAATTGCTAAAAAATACTCTTCTCTTGGTTGTGGCCTAATGCTGTCCAAAACACAACCTCGCGTCTAAGAGCATGTCTGACAACAACAGAAAGTGTAGAAAATGGTGGAAAAGTCCTGTGGCAGTCTCTAGTGCTTGTGAATGTTAAATCAGTCGCTAAACAGAAATATCGACCCAAAAACATGTTGTGTTTCTATGTACACCACCCTCTTATACAACACTCTGTGTTTTGTATTTGTTAAGCACTTGTATATCGCCGGCCGGTGTGTCCAAGCGGTTCTAGGCGCGCAGTCTGGAACCGCGAGACCGCTACGGTCGCAGGTTCGAATCCTGCCTCGGGCATGGATGTGTGTGATGTCTTTAGGTTAGTTAGGTTTAAGTAGTTCTAAGTTCTAGGGGACTGATGACCTCAGATGTTAAGTCCCATAGTGCTCAGAGGCATTTGAACTTGTATATCACTGTGATGTCTGTTTGTGAGTTATATACGAGGGTAAGTCAATTATTATCCGCAAAGTAGTTATAAAATTTTATTGTAATCCAATAGGAAACTTACAAGAACATCATTTTTTCCACATTGTCTCCTTGCGTTCCAACGCACTTGCTGCATTGTTGTACGAGTTTCCTGACGCCCTCATAACAGAAGGGTCTCGGTTGAGCTGCGACCCAGGAACGCACCGCTTCTTTCACTGCTTCGTCCGAGGCACATCGACGGCCCCCAAATGCCTGTTTGAGTGGACCAAACAAGTGATAGAAAGGGCAAGATCGGAACTGTATGGAGGATGATCCAGTACTTCAAATTTGAGTTTCTGGAGCGTTTCAGCAGTGTAGGCAGTAGTATGCGGACGGGTATTGTTGTGCAACAACACATCCCCCGGTAGCTGAGTGGTCAGCGCGACAGACTGTCAATCCGAAGGGCCCGGGTTCGATTCCCGGCTGGGTCGGAGATTTTCTCCGCTCAGGGAATGGGTGTTGTGTTGTCCTAATCATCATCATTTCATCCCCATCGACGCGCAAGTCGCCGAAGTGGCGTCAAATCGATAGACTTGCACCAGGCGAACGGTCTACCCGACGGGAGGCCCTCGTCACACGACATTTCATTTCAAACCACCTTTTGACAGCAATCCTTGGCGTTTGCTTCGAATTGCCGGCTTTAGCCTGGCAGTAAGCATCGTACTGTAAGGTACACTGTTTATTGTTGTGCCCCTTTTCCCATAATGTTCCAGTACGGGACCTTGTGCGTCCCAAGAAACGAACTGTTGCGTCTTTAACTTTCTCTTACACGGCGAATTTGGATGTTTCCATTCCATACTCTGCCGTTTACTCTCCGGTTAGAAATGATGGATCCATGTTTCATCACCAGTAATGGTTCTGTCTAAGAAGTTGCCTCCTTCGTTAACACAGCTATTCAAATGTTTCTCGCAGATGTCAAAGCGCTTTTGTTTATGCAACTGTGTGAGTTGTTTTGGACCAATCTTGCACAAACTTTATGAAACCCAAGTCTGTTGTGGGTGATTTCGTGGTGAGAACCGAGACTGATTTGCAGATGATGTGCCAATAGTTAATCGTCTGTCTAAGAGAATCATTTCACGTGAACTCTCAATGGTTACTTCATTTGTGGAGGTAGACGGTCGTCCGGCTTATTCATCGTGCATAACTCATGTGCGACCATTTCGGAATTTCTCAATCCATTCGTAGACACTCCGCTGTGGCAAAGCACCCATTACTGTACCGAAAGTCTTCGATGAATTTCGGCCTCTAATACGCCACCCGACCACAAAAAACGGATCATTGAACGGTGCTCTTCTTTGGTGCAAATAGGCAGCGGAGCAGCCATGATTAACAGCACGGCAGCGATAGCGAAACTAACGTAGCAGCTTGAAAATTGCAAAGATATAACAACAAATTAACAAAGCACGCGCCATCAACGTAAAACGACAGTACTACCAAAATAAACAAAAATATAACTAAATTGTGGATAGGAATTGACTTACCCTCGTATATTTAATCGATTATTCCCCTTTAGGAGAAGGATCGAACATGAATTAACGATTTTATTTTTGGATGTTTTCCCCCTTCCTCTTCGACAAAGTCTTCATCCTCTCAGAATGTTCCCTTTCACGTTCGTCTGTCCACTTCTTACGAGGCTGTTGGGTTGTTCTTTGTTCGAACTTCACTTTTATGAGTTTACTCCGGCACTCGTTGCGGCCTTCGAGGTTTTCTATGTTGATCTGTTGCGTGTCCCTCTGGACCACCTTTAGCCACTCCGTGCTGCATTTATCTTTGCCATTGATGTCGAGTAGTTTCTTTGCTCTTCTGGTGTTCTCCATGATGTAGATGTGTGTGTACGACTTTTCCTGGCGTTTCCTGATTTCTTCGGTTAATGTGTTGGTATTTTAATACAGTTCGTTCTGAGGTCTCTTCATCCAAATGCCGTTTTTGCTGATTGCCCCGTAAATCTCCCTAAGAATTTTTCTTTCCTGTTTTCCTATTTCCCTAATTTTTTAGTGACATTGTTTCAGACGC
Source organism: Schistocerca piceifrons (assembly GCF_021461385.2). Classification (NCBI taxonomy): domain Eukaryota; kingdom Metazoa; phylum Arthropoda; class Insecta; order Orthoptera; family Acrididae; genus Schistocerca; species Schistocerca piceifrons. Next base: position 554,974,338 of record NC_060143.1, read on the forward strand.
TTATGTTGCTTCTGGAAGAATACCGGTTTAGTAATGTCTCAATTTTGCGTCTCTCGAAATGCATTTGTTGTTGTAGTAGGCCTATGTTAATTTATATGTCTTTTATGGCTTGCTGATCCTTTGTTCATTGGCGATTCTGTTTAGTCTTGATGACTGTATAGTTTCGCCAAGATATTTTAGGTTGCTGATTTGTGTGATGTTACCGTATTTCGTGATTAGCAGGGACTTATTTTCTGGTCGTCTTTCCATTTACTGGGTTTTTTCATATGAAGTTTGCAGTCCACTTTTTTGTGCAATTTCATGCAGTTTTTCAACTGCGTGAATTGTTTCTGTCCTGTTGTTTGTGATAATCGCAATATCGTCCGCGAAGGCAAGGCATTTTACTTTAGTGGAGTATTCTTTTCTGATACCAATTTGGACACCTTCTACATGAGGTTCCAATTCTCTGATGACCTTTCCTAGAACAATACTGAAAAGAATCGGTGTTAGTCCGTCCCCCTCCGCACACCCCTTCTTATTTCAGGGGTTTCCCATATCTCATCCATGAATTTCACTTTGGAAGTTATTCTTGTAAGTGTCTGTTCTATGATTTTCCGGGTCTTTCATTCGATTCGTAATTCTTCCATGGTTTTAAAGTGGGTTTCGCGGTCTATTGAGTCATAAGCTTCCCTGTAATCGATGACTGTAATTACTGTATTCTTGCATTTTCTCATTTGTTGTATCGTCTTTAGGATCCAGATCTGCTTGGCACATGATCCCCCTTTTCTGAATCCCGCCTGGTATTCACCACGTAGTGGATTCGGCTGTGGTTGTGTTCTGTTTAGAAGTGCTGTGGAGAGGATTTTGTACGCCGCTGGGAGCGGGGAGATTCCTCTGTAGCCGTTGATGTCGGTCTTGTCACCCTTTTTATGTAACGGGTGAATGAGAGCGCATTTCTAGTCTTCTGGTATTTCCTCCGTCTCCCATATGTCTGAGATTGTGTGAAGAAGTTTCTGTGTCAGTGCAGAATCGTTCTGTTTGCAGAGTTGTGCGATAACACCATCTTCTCCATGTGCTTTGCTGTTCTTGAGCTGCATGATTGTCGCTGTAATTTCTGCGAGATCTGGGATTTTGAGTTCGGGTATGTGAATACCGGGGGTCTGAAGTCAACTTTTTCTTGTGGCGGTTCACAGTTAAGAAGGGAGCAGAAATACTGGGCCACTATTTTACAGTTGTTTTTTGAGTTGATTTCCAACGAGATGTCGGGTCTTTGTAAGCACAGATTGGGTACGTGATATCCCTGCAGGTTTTCTTTAAACGTCTTGTACAAATTTCTTAAATTATTTTTGCTGAAATCCTGTTGGATTTCGTGGAGTCTATTGTGGTCATATCCTCGTTTTTCTTATCGAATCACCTTTGCAGTCTGTTTCCGAGATCCAAGAAAGTTTTCCCAGTTTTCCTCGGTTTTGTGGCTGTTGAATATTTTCCAGGCTGTTATTCGGTTGTCTATTGCTTGATCGCAGACTGTGTACCACCAGCGTGTTTCCTGGTGCAAGGGGGTTGTCCTAGTTTCGGGGCATCCTGAATTATCCATGTTAGTTTCTTCCAGTCTGTCGATTTTTCCTGATGAATTTGTTTGGTGATTTGTTGTTTGTTGAGTTTCAGGTATTGAAGATCTGGCTTCATGTTTTTGGGTGGATATTTTTTCCTTCTATTGGGTTGAAAATTTGTCTTTATTTGTAGGTGATAATGGTCCGATTCAAAAGCGGTTTTACAGGGCCTGACTTTAGAATTTCTTTCGTATTTTACTTGGAAAATTCATCCTGCCACAGTTTGGAAATGTCCACGTGGTTAGCTTGTGTGTAGGTTTTTGAAATTAGGTGCTCATACACTACTGGCCATTAAATTTGCTACACCAAGAAGAAATGTATGTGATAAACGGGTATTCATTGGACAAGTATGATGTACTAGAACTGACATGTGATTACATTTTCACGCAATTCGGGTGCATAGAACCTGAGAAATCAAGACCCAGAACAACCACCTCTGGCCGTAATAACGGCCCTGAAACGCCTGGGCATTGAGTCAAACACAGCTTAGATGGTGTGTACAGGTACAGCTACCCATGCAGCTTCAACACGATAACACAGTTCATTAAGAGTAGTGACTGGCGTATTGTGACGAGCCAGTTGCTCGGCCACCATTGACCAGATGTTTTCAATTGGTGAGAGATCTGGAGAATGTGCTGGCCAGGGCAGCAGTCGAACATTTTCTGTTTCCAGAAAGGCCCGTACAGGACCTGCAACATGCGGTCGTGCATTATCCTGCTGAAAAGTAGGGTTTCACAGGGATCGAATGAAGGGTAGAGCCACGGGTTGTAACACATCATTAATGTAAGGTTCACTGTTCAAAGTGCCGTCAATGATGACGAGAGGTGACCGAGACGTGTAATCAATGGCACCCCATACCATCACGCCGGGTGGTACGCCAGTATGGGGAAGACGAATACACGCTTCCGACGTGCGTTCACCGCGATGTCGCCAGACACGGATGCGACCATCATGATGCTGTAAACAGAACCTGGATTCATCCGAAAAAATGACGTTTTGCCATTCGTGCACCCAGGTTCGTCGTTGAGTACACCATCGTCGGCCGCAGTGACCGTGCGGTTCTAGCCGCTACAGTCTGGAGCCGAGTGACCGCTACGGTCGCTGGTTCGAATCCTGCCTCGGGCATGGATGTGTGTGATGTCCTTAGATTAGTAAGGTTTAATTAGTTGTAGGCGACTGATGACCTCAGAAGTTAAGTTACATAATGCTCAGAGCCATTTGAACCATTTTGAGTATACCGTCGCAGGCGCTCCTGTCTGTGACGCAGCGTCAAGGGTAACCGCTGCCATGGTCTCTGAGCTGATAGTCCATGCTGCTGCAAACGTCGTCGAACTGTTTGTGCAGATGGTTGTCTTGCAAACGTCCCCATCTGTTGACTCGGGGATCGAGACGTGGCTGCACGATCCGTTACAGCCATGCGGATAAGATGCCTGTCATCTCTACTGCTAGTGTTAGGAGGCCGTTGTTATACAGCAAGGCGTTCCGTATTACCCTCCTGAACCCACCGATTCAAAATTCTGCTAACAGTCATTGGATCTCGACCAACGCGAGCAACAATGTCGCGATACGATAAACCGCAATCGCGATAGGCTACAATCCGACTTTTATCAAAGTCGGAAACGTTATGGTGCGCATTTCTCCTCCTTACACGAGATATCACAACGTTTCACCAGCCAACGCCGGTCAACTGCTGTTTGTGTATGAGAAATCGGTTGGAAACTTTCCTCATGTCAGCACGTTGTAGGTGTCGCCGCCGGCGCCAGCTTTGTGTGAATGCTCTGAAAAGCTAATCATTTGGATAGCACAGCATCCTTCCTGTCGGTTAAATTTCGCGTCTGTAGTACGTCATCGTCGTGGTGTAGCGATTTTAATGGCCAGTAGTGTTAATTTAAGTCCAAAAGTCCTACAGAAGTTAATTAGTTTCTCACCGTTGTTGTTGAAAAGTTTGTGTTTGGTTTGGTATGAGGGAGTGTAATGTCTCTGAATTTTTTGTCTGTTCCTAGTTGTGCGTTAAAGTCGCCGAATAGGATTTTCACATTGTACCTTGGTGTGTTGTTGGTTTCTTCTTCCAGAGTTTCCCAGAAATTATCCACTGCTTCAGGATCGCTTTAGTTATGTTGAATGTAGGGACATGTACATTGAGCAGTGTGTAAGCTTTATTAGGTGATTTTTCTGACAATTATGATATTCTTTCATTGGGAGAGGTAACGTCGATCACTGAGTCGAGTGCTGAGTTGTGAAGGGCGAATCTAGTTCCCAGGAGTGATAGTTTGTCTCTTACGGCAGGTTTGCCGTTGTAGATTCTGAAATTTTCTGTGTTTAAGTGTCTTTCTCAGTGAATCTGGTTTCTTGGAGTGCGGTAATTTTTATGTGAAATTCCTCCAGGGTGTTGACGAAATCTTTTTATTTGCCTGTTTTGGTAAGAGCGTTCGTATTAATTCTGCCAGTAAAATTCTTATGTATAGTCTTGAGAGTGTTAAGAGTTCTTGAGGAGCTCCTATTTTTTTCCGCATAGAGTTCCTGATCCCCCAGAATCCGATGATCAGGTGAGTCCAGTCTATCGACCGGTGCCCGGGGTTGTGAGTCAATGACCGTTTTATATGTATACCCCCAGGTGGGCTGCTTTCCCATAGTGGACATCGCGCAGGTGGCGGATAGGGTAACGCCCACCATATAGGGTACCCAGGAAACAAAGTACTCGGGGCGGGCCAAAAATAGCACAGCAAACCCAGGCGCGACGGCATCCAGAGTGGGCGGCTTTGTGGCCAGCATCTGCCCACCAAGAGGGTGCGGCTCAAATGAATGCCCCAGGAACTAACAATCCCTGGATCTAACCTCCTAGAGGAAACACTGGACCAAAGAGATTACAAGCAACCATGACTCGTGGGAGGAATAACACGAATGCCCCGGGTGGTAACAAATCCACCCGTCAACCACGAAATCGGATTCTGAGGAACCTGGACTTCCTCGATCACAGAGAAAGTCGGAGTGTTCTGGCAAACTTCCACACAAAGCATTTACATTTCTTGGGTAAACATTTACATTTCTTGGGTACTTCAACATAAACACACTGATCCAACCAGGAATACTGCATAACCTAACATTAGAGCTCAACAACCAGAAGATAATGACACTTACCCTGCCGGAAACCCGCATGACAAACGAAGACACAATGGATTATGGAAACTACCGTACCTTCAAGAGCAAGACAGACAAACGAGTCACCAACTTTGCTCTGCTTCTTGGCATGGCCTTCATGGTACATAAAAAGATAATCAGTTCAATTACAGAAGTCAATCCAATAAACAACAGGTTAATGGCAATGTGGTTACGTTGTGGAAGCAAGAAACACACCATGATCAATGTCATGCGCCCCGAAACGGGGATAACATAAATGGCCTATTTCAACAGAGATATTCTGGGCAACACTAGAGACAGTGATGGCCAGGATCCCCAAGGACGATATAAAAATTATGTTAGGGGATTTCAAAACACAAATCGGCAGAGGAAAGCGTCATCAGAGAACTGTGGAAAAGTTTCCGGTGCACAAATATACAAACAGAAATGGCATGGGACTGATCGAACTATAGCTAACACGGCTAGCAGCGCGGTCCAACGCGCTGCTTCCAGACCAAGAAGGCGTGCCGGTCCGTGGCACGATTTCGCCCGGCGGATTAGAGTCGAGGTGCGGTGTGCCGGCCAGCCTGTGGATGGTTTTTAAGGCGGTTTTCCATCTGCCTCGGCGAATGCGGGCTGGTTCCGCTTATTCCGCCTCAGTTACACTATATCGGCGATTGCTGCGCAAACACTGTTCTCCACGTACGCGTCCGCCCTAATTATTCTTCCACGCCCACATCTGGGGTGACACTCGTCTTGTATGAGACGTTCCCGGGGGGTCCACTTGGGGCCGAACCGCACAATAACGCTGGTTTCGGTGTGGGGCGGCGTTGGGGCGGGTGAACTGCTGTGGCATATTGTGGGGTTGTAAACCACTGAGGGCTACGGCGGGACGAAGCCTCTCCGTCGTTTCTAGGTCCCTGGTTCAATACACACATTCACACATACATTGAATTATACCAGCAGAATAACCTAAAGATTATGTCAACATCCCTCAGTAAATCGCCACGAAAACAGAAAACGTGGCGGTCACGCACACAACAGATGTGAGAGTTCCCAACAGACCGTGTAGCGATTTCCTATACAGTTGAGGAGGAGATCCACGATGTTCATGTACGTATAGGTGCCAATATAGATTTAGACCACTATGTAACACGAATCAAGATAAAATTCACACCGTAAAATATCCATCAGAAGACAACGCATATAGAAAAGTTAGACACAAGAAATATCGTGGAATACAACGTAAAACAGGAATGGGAAAAACAACCAGCAAACGCATGGGAAGTATTCCATAGAAAGATCATACAAAAAGCAAAAGAACTGATACCACGAGAAAGAGCACTAAGCAACCTTGATGGGGCTCAGAGAGTGAAGAGGCTCTAGAAACACGCATAGAATCTTTTCAGGACTACAATAGTAAAAAAATCCACAGAAATTCTCTGTCATTCCAAATAATCAAGATAACAGGCTGCAAAATTTATTGGACAAGTGAAGCAAAAGTACATGAAGCAGCAACGGAATGGTGTACAAGTAAACTTCCGCAACCACAATACGAGAGAATTCTACAGGACCTTCTCAAGGAAGATCTGCTGGTACACAACTCAAAATTCGTGCTTCAGGAAACCAGATGAAAACTAGCACCAACTAGCCAATGGAACTGTGAAGAACTGGGACGTTATTTCTCCTATGCCCTTAACTGCCCTGAACCTGTAATAAGATTTCCCACTACAGAACTATACCACCAACATGTGAAGGGATCAACAAATACATACATAAACTAAGAAAACAACAGGACCTATGGTGGAGACGGCATCGTTGCAGAATTACTAAAGAACCTTGGACCAAAGTCACTACAGGAGATTATGTAAATAATGTCTACCATCTGGCAAACAGGAAAACATACTGACGACTGGAAATGTGCACTTACCCATCCACTGCACAAGAAAAGAGGAAGGATGAATGTGAACAACTACAGAGGAATCTCCCTGCTACAAGTCAGTGACAAAATTTTCTCAACATGCTTGCCCCAGAGAACGCAAGAACAGTTAGAACACAAATTTGGTGCATACAAGGCAGACTTTTGCTCCCGTCGTTCATGCGCAGAAAAAATCATCTATCTGAAAACAATCCTAAAATACACAGCCATCAGGAATGCGCCAGTAATTTGCACCTTCATACATTTCAAGAAAGCGTACGATTCGGTTGACCGACAATCCTTGTTCAACGTCTCAGAAGAACGGGGACTCGATCCAGAAACACTACGATTAATCAGACAGACATTAGCTGACACAACATCGAAAGTTAAATTCATGGGTGAAATCTCTGATCCCTTCAGGATCAAAGTTGGAGTGCCCCAAGGCGACGGATTATCAAATGGTTCAAATGGCTCCAAGCACCATGGGACTTAACATCTGAGGTCATCAGACCCCTAGACTTAGAACTACTTAAACCTAACTAATCTAAGGACATCACACACATCCATGCCCGAGGCAGGATTCGTAGCTGCGACCGTAGCAGCAGCGCGGTTCCGGACTGAATCGCCTAGAACTGTTCGGCCACAGTGGCCGGCGTGACGGATTTTCCTCAGTATTATTCTACCTAGTCCTGGACAAAGTAATGAGTGAATGAGAAGAACTGAAAACTCAAGGACACTGGAAACCAATGCGACAAGGAAGATGATACTATCAGACAACGAAGCAACAGCAATCAAACAAACAGAGGTACTAAAATAATGCGAGGAAAAGTTTGGTCTGCAAACCTCTTTCGAGAATTAATTTTTTTGCTCAAAATTAAACATAACAAAATTAGACACAAAATATGGCAAAATAAAGAGGGATGCACACTTCAAGTATCTAGGTGAAATCATTGAGCCTACAGGAGGAGAAAAAACCACACAAAAGACTCGTCTACAAAAAATGAAGAGAGCATTCGGCAAGACACAGCACGTATATAACAAGAATGCACGTCCAGTCACAGAAAAGTCAGACACAGTAATCAAGCCTGAAGTAGTGTATGCAAGTGGACGCTAACACTCCGTACGAAAAGTGACGTGGAAAGCACACTGAAGGAAGAAAGGAAGATCATGAGGAAAATTCTCAGCCCAAGGCTGACAGAAGAGGGTTGTAGGTTACACTGTAGGAAAACTACAGAGAAGATGTCAAATATAGCAGCAGATGTCAGAAAAAAAGTTGAGGTTTTATGAGCACATTATCAGGCTATCGCCAAAACGACTCACCAAGATAATTCTAACATACGTTCAAGGGGTGAAATCAACAATACGGTGGATCACCCCAGTCAAACATGACCTAGAAGCAACAAAAATCGAACCAATAGAAACTGAGGACAGAAATGTATACAGGGAGAAGGTACACAAGTGGAATGTCAGGTCAGAGAATGAAGTCCCAAAGAAAACTGGGACAAAGTGGACCGAAGATAGAAATAGACTCCACGGAGAACAAAATGAGAGAATTGTGGAAGATCAGAAAGAATGCTCGAATGAGACAGAATGCTTTGCGTGATCCTACAAGGTCTCTACGCAAATAATACTGGCAATAATAATATGTACATATAACCATGCTCAAAAACTTTCACAATCTGGTAATCCAAAACTCTGTGATCAGAAAAAGGACATCACAATGATATACAGATGCAGGTACAGGGTGTTTCAAAAATGACCGGTATATTTGAAACGGCAATAAAAACTAAACGAGCAGCGATAGAAATACACCGTTTGTTGCAATATGCTTGGGACAACAGTACATTTTCAGGCAGACAAACTTTCGAAATTACAGTAGTTACAATTTTCAACTACAGATGGCACTGCGGTCTGGGAAACTCTATAGTACGATATTTTCCACATATCCACCATGCGTAGCAATAATATGGCGTAGTCTCTGAATGAAATTACCCGAAACCTTTGACAACGTGTCTGGCGGAATGGCTTCACATGCAGATGAGATGTACTGCTTCAGCTGTTCAATTGTTTCTGGATTCTGGCGGTACACCTGGTCCTTCAAGAGTCCCCACAGAAAGAAGTCACAGGGGTTCGTAACTGTCGAATAGGGAGGCCAATCCACGCCGCCTCCTGTATGTTTCGGATAGCCCAAAGCAATCACACTATCATCGAAATATTCATTCAGGAAATTAAAGACGTAGCCGTGCGATGTGGCCGGGCACCATCTTGCATAAACCACGAGGTGTTCGCAGTGTCGTCTAAGGCAGTTTGTACCGCCACAAATTCACGAAGAATGTCCAGATAGCGTGATGCAGTAATCGTTTCGGATCTGAAAAATGGGCCAATGATTCCTTTGGAAGAAATGGCGGCCCAGACCAGTACTTTTTGAGGGTGCAGGGACGATGGGACTGCAACATGGGGCTTTTCGGTTCCCCATATGCGCCAGTTCTGTTTATTGACGAAGCCGTCCAGGCAAAAATAAGCTTCGTCAGTAAACCAAATGCTGCCCACATGCATATCGACGTCATCAATCCTGTGCACTATATCGTTAGCGAATGTCTCTCGTGCAGCAATGGTAGCGGCGCTGAGGGGTTGCCGCGTTTGAATTTTGTATGGATAGAGGTGTAAACTCTGGCGCATGAGACGATACGTGGACGTTGGCGTCATTTGGACCGCAGCTGCAACACGGCGAACGGAAACCCGAGGCCGCTGTTGGATCACCTGCTGCACTAGGTGTGCGTTGCCCTCTGTGGTTGCCATACGCGGTCGCCCTACCTTTCCAGGACGTTCATCCGTCACGTTCCCAGTCCGTTGAAATTTTTCAAACAGATCCTTTATTGTATCGCTTTTCGGCCCTTTGGTTACATTAAACCTCCGCTGAAAACGTCGTCTTGTTGCAACAACACTGTGTTCTAGGCGGTGGAATTCCAACACCAGAAAAATCCTCTGTTCTAAGGAATAAACCATGTTGCCTACAGCACACTTGCACGTTGTGAACAGCACACGCTTACAGCACAAAGACGACGTACAGAATGGCGCACCCACAGACTGCGTTGTCTTCTATATCTTTCACATCACGTGCAGCGCCATCAGTTGTTGAAAATTGTAACTACTGTAATTTCGAAAGTTTGTCCGCCTGAAAATGTACTGTTGTCCCAAGCATATTGCAACAAACGGTGTATTTCTATCGCTGCTCGTTTAGTTTTTATTGCCGTTTCAAATATACCAGTCATTTTTGAAACACCCTGTAGGTAGAAATATTATACGCTGCATCTGTCACCCATTAAAAGATTTTCACGCGGTTTTCTGTAATTGATACACAGATTGACGTGGAAGGTTTGTGTGTATTATGTAGGATTACAGTAATCATCAGTGTGTAACTTTTGAACTGTTACCTGTTCCATATGTAACTGGCTTTTGCAGTGACATCTCGTGTCGCTGATGGGAGCTATGAGATGATCAGCTGCAGAGGAGGTGCTGTGTGACGGAAAAAGCAGTGAAGTTATCAGCCACTATAACTTCAGACGCCAGCGATGCAAGACCAGAATCTATATATCTACATACATCTTCTATACATATTATAAATTAAAATCCCTGCCACGTTTCGCTGTCGATGAAGGTGAATCTCGAGGACTAGTATAAGGATTTTGATTCGCTTTTTACTGATAGATATATCCCAGGCCAGATCCTTAGTTTACCACTGAACTGCAATCACAGTTGTAAGAGCGTGTTCCTTATTTTAATTTATTTAATATGAATGTATGTGACGATCAGTACGAAATAATTAGCTTTTCACGCAATTTACACATTAGAAAATTATTACCAGTTATTTAATTACTAATTACGGAACAGTCTCCATTTTTTTAGCAAACTTGAATATTTCGTACGGTACAGTTTCAAAAGAATTAAGGTTTCTTCTTAGCCCTCCCTACACCCCGAAAGCATCTTAAAAGTGCACCCATCTCAAACACTTGTTGTGCTACAATTAGGGTAAACACAAATAAAATGCCCACTAACCTGCATCTTGCAGCGATATGTAGCGCACATTTAATTCTTTAATTACGTTTCCCACCCACTGCACGATGTGCATAGTCACTCTGAATAGATACTTAAGGGTCTGGGTCAACAGACACATGGGCGCACACATGCACACACAACACCACACACACACACACACACACACACACACACACACACACAATTACGAATCGTTCACTAATCGATATATTAGACAGGTATATGGCTACACTTGTGCACACTCTACCTGTAAGAATACTGGCGTATACGATACCAGTGGAAACATACCCCTAAGAAGCACAAAAATGTGCATATCTTCCGGTGCACTCAAAAGACTCTGACTGAAAAGTGGGGTAACAGCTACCTCCCTTTTTTTTCTAAAATGTAACTTATCTCAAACTCCCACAAACTCCTCCGTCTGTAACTCATTCACACACACTAGTCCATCACTATAAGCCGCTCATACCCATCAACTCCCAGTTGCTTTTTCAACTCACTCATTCAGCACAACTGATTGCCACTATCTCTCTCTGTCTGTTTCCTGTGTCACAGCCGCAGTCCCCTTCGTTCTGTGCTACATCTGCAGTCTCCTCTGACGGTTACTGTATCCTTCTTGCTCTCTGCTGCTGCTAATAAGTCATTCCCTCCTTGCTACTGCTGTTATGTCTTCCCACTGTCACAATCTCTGTCTTCGTCGGTGTCATTGTCATATCCTCTGTCTCTCATTATAATTGGCTCTCACTCACTTCCACTTTCTCTTTCTCTTTATTCCTCCCACCCCTCGTACCGCTCTCTCTTCCATTCTTATCCTAGCACTGTTCTGTCACTGTCAACTGTGCTCCGCTCCCACTGTCTCCTTCTTTCTCTCTCTCTCTCTCTCTCACTACCATTTTGTCCTTCACTAATCCCATATAATACCTACTGTCTTACTATCTTCCAGTATTTATTACAATTCGATCTCCTTGCCACTACCATTGTCTTCTTCTCTCTCAATATTAAAAAGCGCGAATATGTTCGCAGGCCAAAATGTTTGGGAAAGTTTTTTGAGCTGCTGATGAAGGTAGACTGAGGCAGCTGGTACTCCATTCTTCAAAAAGAGTCTTTCAATTTAAATAAACAGGAACATAGCGTTTCTTGTAATCCGATAGGAACATTGTTTCACTGGTTTCCACATTTCCCTGCAGCAGCAGCACACGTAATTCATACAGGATGACAATTATTGAAATGTATGAAATAAACTCGTCATAACTTCTGAACGTTTTGCGTTAGGATGTTCAAATTGCACTGTTGGCCGTGGAGCGTGATGGCAATTAGTATGTGCTGTATGGCTTGGTTTAGCGACACAGCCTATTTTCATCTGGATGTGTTCGTCATTAAGTAAAACTGTTGCATTTGAGGGACTGAGAATCCGCATTTCGCGTTGGAAGTCTCTTCGCCCTCAACGGGAGACTGTGTGGTGTGCGATGTACAGTCACGGAACAATCAGTTGGCTATTCCTAGGTGGTACGGTGATTACAGAACGACGCGTGAGGCTTTTGGAAGGTGATTTCATCTCCAGTATCGAAAGTGACCCTGATCTAAGACAGAGCTTGGCTCCATCGATGCAGAAGGATGTTTGACGTCATGGAGGAGCACTTTGGGGACCGCATTCTGGCCCTGGGGTTACCCAGAGTGGCCACCAAATTCTCCGGATCTGAACACATAGTATACTTTTTGTGGGGCTATATTAAAGACAAGGTGTACAGCAATAACCCCAAAACCACTGCTGAGCCGAAAAAGCCATTCGGGAGGTCATCGAGTGCATCGATGTTCCGACACTTCAGCGCGTCACAAATAATTTCGCTATTCGTCTGCACCACATTATCGCCAATGATGGCAGGCTTATGTAACATGTCATAAACTAAATTGCGAATATGTGTAACGACGATTACGTGTTGAATAAAGTATGTGCACGCCGTGGTTTGTGTCTAATTTACGTTTATTTTTTTCGTATAGTTCAAGAATTGTCACCCTGTTTGATAGGAAATAGTCACTGAAATTTAGATAATTTATTTATGTGAAACTGAAATATCGCAAAACTGATTTTACACTTCAGACTGGATTTTATACATGGGCTTCAGTAATAACGGAGGCATTTTACAGCATATTTCACCGTGCCACTTCACTTTATAAACTACGTTCCGCCTCACGCCGGACTGTATGTACGTATTTTATGTGTACAGTGTACTTTGAACCTTTGTATCTCTGAAACGAATAAAGATTTGAAAAAAATTTTCAAGTTTTTTTGAGATAGGTATCTCAGGAGTATATCGCAAAAATTGCAGACTTTTCAGTACACAGCCGTCTCGGAATCCGCAGCTAGGTTCTGGTCGGCTGATGACGGTGGAAATATGGTAAAAGAAAGCCTTTTGGTGAACTGGTGGTGCCTCCATACGTCTCATCAATCTCGCCGTAGAAGACATCAAACGCAAAAAGAACCAACCGATTTGCTCCTTTAGCCTGAGCAGGAGGAAGTGTACATTATTTACACTACACTCCTGGAAATTGAAATAAGAACACCGTGAATTCATTGTCCCAGGAAGGGGAAACTTTATTGACACATTCCTGGGGTCAGATACATCACATGATCACACTAACAGAACCACAGGCACATAGACACAGGCAACAGAGCATGCACAATGTCGGCACTAGTACAGTGTATATCCATATTTCGCAGCAATGCAGGCTGCTATTCTCCCATGGAGACGATCGTAGAGATGCTGGATGTAGTCCTGTGGAACGGCTTGCCATGCCATTTCCACCTCGCGCCTCAGTTGAACCAGCGTTCGTGCTGGACGTGCAGACCGCGTGAGACGACGCTTCATCCAGTCCCAAACATGCTCAATGGGGGACAGATCCGGAGATCTTGCTGGCCAGGGTAGTTGACTTACACCTTCTAGAGGACGTTGGGTGGCACGGGATACATGCGGACGTGCATTGTCCTGTTGGAACAGCAAGTTCCCTTGCCGGTCTAGGAATGGTAGAACGATGGGTTCGATGACGGTTTGGATGTACCGTGCACTATTCAGTGTCCCCTCGACGATCACCAGTGGTGTACGGCCAGTGTAGGAGATCGCTCCCCACACCATGATGCCGGGTGTTGGCCCTGTGTGCCTCGGTCGTATGCAGTCCTGATTGTGGCGCTCACCTGCGCGGCGCCAAACACGCATACGACCATCATTAGCACCAAGGCAGAAGCGACTCTCATCGCTGAAGACGACACGTCTCCATTCGTCCCTCCATTCACGCCTGTCGCGACACCACTGGAGGCGGGCTGCACGATGTTGGGGCGTGAGCGGAAGACGGCCTAACGGTGTGCGGGACCGTAGCCCAGCTTCATGGAGACGGTTGCGAATGGTCCTCGCCGATACCCCAGGAGCAACAGTGTCCCTAATTTGCTGGGAAGTGGCGGTGCGGTCCCCTACGGCACTGCGTAGGATCCTACGGTCTTGGCGTGCATCCGTGTGTCGCTGCGGTCCGGTCCCAGGTCGACGGGCACGTGCACCTTCCGCCGACCACTGGCGACAACATCGATGTACTGTGGAGACCTCACGCCCCACGTGTTGAGCAATTCGGCGGTACGTCCACCCGGCCTCCCGCATGCCCACTATACGCCCTCGCTCAAAGTCCGTCAACTGCACATACGGTACACGTCCACGCTGTCGCGGCATGCTACCAGTGTTAAAGACTGCGATGGAGCTCCGTATGCCACGGCAAACTGGCTGACACTGACGGCGGCGGTGCACAAATGCTGCGCAGCTAGCGCCATTCGACGGCCAACACCGCGGTTCCTGGTGTGTCCGCTGTGCCGTGCGTGTGATCATTGCTTGTACAGCCCTCTCGCAGTGTCCGGAGCAAGTATGGTGGGTCTGACACACCGGTGTCAATGTGTTCTTTTTTCCATTTCCAGGAGTGTATTTTGACTCACTACCATCGGATGTGACACTAACACGAACCTTCTTTTGTATGTACAAATGGTCTCTAGCCATAGGGCTATCCAATATATTTGACCCTACATTTTTCTCACTAACTGAATCCGCAAAATCTCGTTATTACGTGCGGTGTTTTGGAACATATTAGTATTAGGTACTCATGTTGTCGGATGCATACCGATAACTAAAGGTTTCTCATTTTTTGTCGGTGGGAAGTGCGACATTCCTGCTCTTGGTCATGGTTTTCTGCCCACTATAGCGGATGACTGCTACAGTCCAGCCGCGCGTTGTAGCGGCGCGGTCTAAGGCATCTTGTCACAATCCGCGCGGCTTCCCCCGTCGGAGCTTCGAGTCCTCCCTCGGGCATGGGTGTGTGTGTTGCCCTTAGCGTAAGTTAGTTTAAGTTAGATTAAGCAGTTTATAAGCTTAGGGACCGATGACCTCAGCAGTTTGGCCTCATAAGACCTTGCCACAAATTTCCAGAATTTTGCTACAATCCAATATCCTACGTGATCGCGTCGTCGCTGTATCAACAAGTACATCTATATCTACATCTACATTTACGTGCCACTGTCATTACCTCCCTTTCCTGTTCCAGTCACGCATGGTTCGCGGGAAGAACGACTGCCGGAAAGCCGCCGTGCGCACTCGAATCTCTCTAATTTTACATTCCTCATCTCCTCGGGAGGTATAAGTAGGGGGACGCAATATATTCGATACCTCATCCAGAAACGCACCCTCTCGAAACCTGGACAGCAAGCTACACAGCGATGCAGAGCGCCTCTCTTGCAGTCTGCCACTTGAGTTTGCTAAACATCTCCGTAACGCTAACACGCTTACCAAATAACCCTGTGACGAAACGCGCCGCTCTTCTTTGGATCTTCTCTATCTCCTCTGTCAACCCGACCTGGTGCGGATCCCACACTGATTAGCAATGCTCAAGTATAGGTCGAACGAGGCTTTTGTACGCCACCTCCTTTGTTGATGGACTACGTTTGCTAAGGACTCTCCCATTGAATCTCAACCTGCCACCCGCCTTACCAACAATTAATTTTATGTGATCATTCCACTTCAAATCGTTCCGTACGCATACTCGCAGATATTTTACAGAAGTAACTGCTACCAGTGTTGGTTCCGCTATCATATAATCATACAATAAAGGATCCTTCTTTCTATGTATTTACAATACATTACATTAGTTTATGTTAAGGCTCAGTTGCCACTCTCTGGATCAAGTGCCTATCCGCTGCATTTCGCTGCAATTTTCTAATGCTGCAACTTCTCTGTATACTACAGCATCATCCGCGAAAAGCCGCATGGAACTTCCGACAGCATCTACTAAGTCACTTATATATATTGTGAAAAGCAATGGTCCCATAACACTCCCCTGTGGTAGGCCAGAGGTTACTTTAAAGTCTGTAGACGTCTCTCCTTTGGTAACAACATGCTGAGTTCTGTTTGCTAAAGACTCTTCAATCCAGCCACACAGCTGGTCTGATATTCCGTAGGCTCTTACTTCGTTTACCAGGCGACAGTGCGGAACTGTATCGAACGCCTTCCGGAAGTGAAGGAAAATGGCATCTACCTGGGAGCCTGTATCTAATATTTTCTGGGTCTCATGAACAAATAAAGCGAGTTGGGTCTCACACGATCGCTGTTTCCGGAATCCGTGTTGATTCCTGCAGAGTACCTGCACACTCTTATTTTCCATGGAGAAGAGTCGCCAGGCGAGCTCAGTTCGTCGGTGTTGTTCCGAACGAGCACCACCGGCGCGGAATGTGCGCCAAAGCCCCATAACCGGCACCCACCAGTAAGTATCCTTTCGGCGGGCGGCGGGCAGTCCCCTCACAGACAGCGCTAACGAAGTGCGGCCGGTGGCGCACGCTGCCGCCCCCTCCGCCCCCGTGGGGGCCGTACAGAGGCGCCGAATCCCTGCCGCAGCCCTGGGGATTAATATTCGCTGCTCGGGCGACAAACAAGGCCCGCCAAACAGCGGCAAAACAAGGCCGCCGGTCCGGGCCTTAATTAAGGTCACCGGCCGGTTGCACCCCAACCACACCTCCCCAACAGGCCGAATTGCGTGACGCAGTCAGCCGGGCCGGCCTACAGTTCGCTCCGTCGTTTCGGTTTCTTTCACGCTCAGCCATGCGCTCGCGCCCTCTAACAGGCAAGACTTGCTCCCCTCCTCCTCTGCAGGCAGTCTTTCCTTTGTTCTCAGCGTCGCGCCGCTTCGGTGGCATTAGACTGTATTCCTTGGCGCAGACGGAAACAATGCAGGATGAGTGCGAGCTGTAACTGACAACCATTCGCCGCTCGCTCTGAGACATTGCTCTGGGTATCTCGATACAAGGCTGTTGCGTTCTCTGCCGTTTTAGTGCAGCGTAGTTAATTAAAGGGTACAGGGCAGTCAGTGGAACTGAGTCACGCAGTTAATTTGCGCCATGCAATTGTTGCCGCTGTCTCATTTCGACCAAGCCACTTGCAACAAGTTTCTTTTGGTTTGCCGCGGAGGCAAACAATTTTAGGAGCGTTACTTTCTTGTGTGCTTCTGTCTTCAGAAGTACTTCATTGCAGATCAAAAATGAGAATGAGGTGTACCTACTAATTCTTAATCACTGCACGGACGCGTGTCACAATAGGAATAATAATACACTAAAGGGCCGTCAGCTTAGAAAGAGGAGGATGGAGAAATATGCCCACCGCTTTGAAGTGCAGGCTTCTTGTCGAGGGGATAACCATTAATGTCTGCGATATTTATAAGTTTCTTGTGTCCCCTACAAAATGTAGTTGCTTTCTCACTCCCCATGGCGGAAAATGCGAACACCACATTTCTAATTCTCTGGTTTTTATTCAGCGTTTCAAGTCTTTGTGTCTCACTCCTACGGATTTGCTCATTAGTTCTGATGTTGTGTCTCTGTCTAGCAGAGATTCTCTTGAAGATCCTTTTCAGTTAATTGGTGAAAAAATTGGCCGAAGAAACAAGTAAGCTTTGTCGCCATGTGTTGAAATCGGTCCACAGCTCGTGGTCGCGCGGTAGCGTTCTCGCTTCCCATGCCCGGGTTCCCGGGTTCGATTCCCGGCGGGGTCAGGGATTTTCTCTGCCTCGTGATGACTGGGTGTTGCGTGATGTCCTTAGGTTAGTTAGGTTTAAGTAGTTCTAAGTTCTAGGGGACTGATGACCATAGATGTTAAGTCCCATAGTGCTCAGAGCCATTTGTTGAAGTCGACGTATTTTAATTTAATGACAAATGCTTTGAACAAACTGACGGAGTGGCTAAGGGGAGTCCATTATCGTCATAGTCGACAGTTTGTTTATGAAAGATTCTGAGTACATGGCACTGAAGACGACGTTCTTAAAAACCAACTTGTTTCTGAAGATATGTCGACGACACATTTATGGTAGCGCCACGTGGGAGGGATGCTCTGGATTGTTTACTAGATCATTTTAATTGTCTGCATCTCAAGTTCACGATGGAAGTTGAGAAGGATATGGTTATACTGTCATCAGATCCATCGTGCTCACCATATGCCACCTTCGCCGGAACCAACAGAAGATTACTAACAAATCGGTGCCATTCTTACCTTTCGTGGGGAGAGTATCTTCAAAAATATGAAGAATTTTAAAGAAATTTGATATTAAAAATGTATTCCGCCCACCAGCTAAGACCAGAGTCTTGCTGGGCTCAGTGAAGGATGATTTGAGTTGAAAAAGCCCAGAGGTCTACAGGAATCCCTGCCACTGTGGAAAAGCCTTTATGGGACCAACTACACGTAGGTCGAAGATAATTGCGTGGAGCATCGTCGTCACACTCATTTACTTCAGCCAGAAAAATCTGTAGTTATGGAACATTGTCTTACTGAAGGATATGAAACGTTGTACTATGGGACACAAGTGGTTGCCCCTTCGTCGAGGTATTGGGACTGTGCAGTGAAAGAAGCCACTGAAGTCCGGGTATCTGACAATATTATAAATAGAGATAACGGGTATCCTTTAAGTAAGAGTTGGGAACCTGTTCTGTTTGACGTTAAGAAACAACGGTCCTTGATTCGGTCATCAAAACTGTCAGTCGTGTTTGATATCGTTTTATCGTTTCCACGAGCTTTCACCACCGGTGCGCTGTTGTGCCTGTCGCTAGAGGGCAGTTATGTTCGCG
Organism: Schistocerca piceifrons; assembly: GCF_021461385.2. Taxonomy (NCBI): domain Eukaryota; kingdom Metazoa; phylum Arthropoda; class Insecta; order Orthoptera; family Acrididae; genus Schistocerca; species Schistocerca piceifrons. Next base: position 554,993,143 of record NC_060143.1, read on the forward strand.
CACGCGCGGTGAACCCACGGTTGTTGTATAAAGGAGCCGCTGCAGCGTGATTGGTTACCCCCTCCCAAGGTCGTCCATGACTACCACCGTGCCAACTGGGATGCCTACCGGGAATCCATCGCCACCCAGGTCGAAAATAACTCTCTTACCTATCACCATCCTGACGACATCATCCTTCCTTCAGAAGGTTATTACTGATGCCGTGGAGGCCCATATTCCTACTAAAACCATACACCCCCAACTGTCCCACTCTCCCTCCTCGGGCTGTCCTCCCCCTCCGTGAATCCCGCTGCCTCTATCGCCCCTTCCTGCGCACTCGTGACAGGGAAACACTCTAACGCCACCGGCAAATACAGCGACATGTACAGAACCTTATTACATCTATGAAACGCTGGGACTGGCGCCAGACCTGTACATGACTCAACGTCACCCGCCCTATCAACTTCTCCAAGTACTGGTACGCCTTCCATCGCCTTACTGGTTCCCATTCCGCTCCCCACCACCCCCTTCTCCATAACGACCGCCTTCTTCCTGACAACATGAGTAACGCCAACTGCTTCACTTCCCACCTTTTCGAGGACTTCTCCAACCCAGATGATCCTCACTTTGATTATTCTCTTTTCACCACCGTCATGGAATGTGCCAATACCTCAGTCGCTCCACCTGCTCCTACTCTCCAGTACTTGCGGCAGTTGCCCACCTCTGACATCAACACTCCAGTCACACCACAAGACATTAAACTTATCCTCCGGTCTAAACATAAGACGGTCCCTTGTCACGACTGTGTCACCTACCGCCACCGTAGAGAACTCCCTTCTCCTTCCTGACTGTCCTTGCCCATCTCTATAACGTCATCCTCTCTACGGGCTGCTACCCTGACCTGTGGAAGACTTCCCACATCCTCTTATTACTAAAACCCAACAAACCCCCTTCCATTGCCTCTTCCTATCATCCCATCTGGCTCACCTCCATCTTCAGTAAAGTCTTAGAATCCATCCTCTCCCATCTGCATCTTAATCAACACCGCCCCTCCCCCTTACCCAGTGTGGCTTCCGACCCTCCTTCTCCGCTGAAGACCAACTCCGTAACATCATTCACCTTCTCTCCCTCCAGCTTAACTCCCATCGCTCTGCCAGCTTTGTTTCCCTCAACCTACAAAATGCCTACGACCGTGTATGGCATCCTGGTCTCCTCTTTAAACTCCAAACCTACGCCCTGCCTATCAATTTTGTCTGTCTGGTATCTTCCTTCCTCTTGCACCGTCCTTCCTATGTCACTCTCCACAACACCAACTCCAGTATCTTTTAGCCCACTGCTGGCGTCCCCCAGGGATCTGTCCTCTCCCCTCTCCTTTATCTCTTGTATACAGCTGATATGCCCAAGCCACACCCACCTGTCCACCTTCTCCAGTATGCTGATGACACCGCCTTCCTGGCTCTCTATCCTACCCCCGCAACAGTCCCAGCACACCCTCCAAACCCACCTTGACCAGTTCACCACTTGGTGTAACCAGTGGTTCCTTCATCTCAACCCCTCCAAAACCCAGGCAATCATCATAGGCCACATCACCCACTCCTTCCACCTCCATGATTTCTACCTCACCTTTCATGGTCGTCCCATCCAGCTCACCCCCACCCTGAGATACCTTGGCCTCATCCTCGACCATCACTTCACCTGGACCCCTCATCACCTGACCATCCAGCAGAAAGCCCATTCCCACCTCCACCTCCTTAAACTCCTGTCTGGCCAGGCATGGGGATTACATCCTTCCACCATCCTCCACACCTACAAATCCCTCATTCGTCCTGTCCTCTGTTATGCCACCATTGCCTGGATCTCCGCATTCACCCACTTTTACGAGGCCCTCTAAATCCTCAAATGCCATGCACTCCTCCTTGCCTTCTGTATCCGCCTTCCTCCTGTATGACCTCCTCCCCTTCCCCCACCTCCTCCTTTTCCTCCAACATCTCCGCATCCTTTACACTGTCTGCAGGCTTGATCCCCCACCCCCTGGTTTCCACCTTCCTCTCCATCCTGTTGCCATGCCTCTATCTCTGTATCACTCCCCCTCTTCACCTCCAAACCCTCCATCTCCTTCATCAGGGCAATTCCAACACCTCCCCCTCCCGGATGATGAACTTCGCTGTGACATATACCCTTCCTTCCAACTGTAACCTGGCCTTGTCCCCCCCCTCCCCAGGGTCCCCTTTTTCCTCTCCCTTCCTTCTCCCAGAGCGGATTTCCCATCTTCCCTCCCTGAGTCGCTGCACCTCCTCCTTGACTGTTTTCCTCTCCAATCCCATCCCTCCCGAGCCCTCTTTCAGAGCAGCCCCCACCTCATCCCCCTTTCCCTCCCCTCCTCCTTGCCTCCTTTCCCCTTCTTCCCATTTCCCTTGTCCCCCCCCCCTCCCCCCTTGCAGATCCTCCCAGGTTTTTATTTGTTGTCAGTGTGCTAAGTTAGTGTTGTGTTTCGGTGACGTTATACAGTGTCATCTAGTGATGTAGGTTTTAATTGTGTTCTCGAACTCTTTATCGTCCATGACAGTTCCTTGCTACGCCATCCGTCATGTGGATGTTTTACTCTTTCTACGAACTTTTCTGCTACAGCCGTACTTTGCCTAGTGCCTTTTAATGTAGTGTGTGGTTTTTTGTGTAACATACTTTTTTAGATGTTTATCTCCGATTTACAGTCACCGCGTTGTATGTCTTCTTTGCTTCTGTTCCACCTTTTTTTGTTTCTATATACCACCATGTTACCTCCTTTATATATTTTTTAAATGTCTTCCTGTCTGTTTATGTCTTTTGGCCGAAGAGCAGCGCTTATGCTGCTGCCAGCCCATCCCTGATGGGGAATGGAAAGGAGAATGAATCCGCTCCGAAGGGATAGCGCGACGGCCTACTCACCTGAAGATGGCGGCCAGGAAGACCGCCGACATATTGTGCCCAGATGATGATATGTTCTGGATGGAGACCCGGCTTGAATACAACCAATAGTTACTATTATTATTCAGCCTATGATCATTTTGCACAAAGATGCAGATGATTCATACCAAATATAATATGAAAACCAGTCAGTGTTCTAACTGTAGAAAAACCAACGAAAATCTTATATTCTGTTTCCTGCACATTTTTCACGACTGCTAAAATCATTCATGTATATGCAAAGAAACGTTTAGACATCTTTTTTTGAGTCATCAGTCATCTGACTCGGTTGATGCGGCCACCACGAATTCCTCTCCTTCTGCGAATTTCTTCATCTCAGAGCAGCGATTGCACAATACGTCCTAAATTCCTCGCTGGAGGTACCATTTTCACATCCCTGTCTTTCCCTACAGTTTTTACGCTCTACAGGTTATCTAGTTCCATGGAGGCTATTCGCTGGAGTATTAAAATTCCTGTCATCCATTATGTTCTTTGAAGAACCCCCTCATTCCTTATCATTCCACACGATTATCAACATTCTACGGTAGCACCACGTCTCAAACGCTTCGATTCACTTCTGTTTCGGATTTTCCACTTTGATGTGTACGGAATGTCAACATACAAAAAACACTGAATAGAATTAAATCTTTTGTATTACTTTTCAGACGAACCTATATTTAAAGAGCTGCTACTGGGTTTCTCTTGCCCAAAGACAAGATGGAAGAACATGAAACAGACTAATGTACGGATAAAATGATCAAACTATAAATATTTCAATGCAAGTGCATCGTATGAAGGAAGCACGTTTGTTGAAAAATGCACAAAAATATCCAAAGTAACATAATTTTCTGTGACTCTGGCTGCTAATGATACTCTTGGCTTGTGAATGTGGCATAACTTTCTTTGCACAAAACTGCGTGCGGCTGCCGAGTCACCACACTCAAATTAAAACCGCAAAATAATTATACACTCTATAAGAAATATTTTGATTGGGATAGTAGTGTATGCACGGAACGGGGTTTACTGTAGAGTAGGAATGTATCTACAATAATTGCATGTTCTGTATCTGTTTTGTCCTGTTCGCAAGAATATCACTTTCTTAATACCGTTCACATTACTTTAGAATATAATATGTCGTTTTTCTTTCTTTTTAATTTAGGTCGATGAGAGTTGCTCTAAACAGGGCAACTGAAACAAAACTGAAAGATTAATTTCACTCAAGGAGGAGGTCGTCTGCTGACGTAAAGTCATTCACCCTTTCATTACGTATAAATTGAAACTCGATAGTTCTCTCTGTGTCTCGGAACTTACGCGGTTAGAACATTGGCACACTAATTTCTTTGAAAGGACACACATACGCTGTTGTAAGATTATCTTTGGCAGATAATTTCCGCGTAAGCTCTAGTCTCTACAAGTCGAGTCTAGAGGAACACGTGTCCGATGGGGCGTATAGTTCTGTGACGCAGGGTTATGGAGTTTCCTGTATAGAAATTTCTTCAGGCTTTTGTGGCCATTTTCTGGATAGTCATTTTCTAAAATTCATTGATCTGAACTGCCTTTAATTTTCTTCAAAGGAACGACCTGGCGTGTTACGTCAGTTAACTTGGTAACGATCATTCCATTTGTATAAGAAGGAGGTAGAATCCAAGTAGGTCAACATTCTCTCTAACATTTCCTCTGCTCATATCTCTCTACAACTATAGCGTTTCACGTTACTTTTTAAAAATGTGTCTCTTGGGTTTTTCTTCTTCAACTTGAGGGAACAGGTCGCCTGAATTTGAGGTCTATTCTTTGTCCTTATCTCTGCTTCTGTCTATCTGTGATATCCGTTTCTGCTTGGTTCCTGTATTTCCTTGATACGGACAGTCATCGCACAATTTTATTTAGTCTAATTTTCTTCTTGCAGTGGTGACACGATATGTACTGCGTATTCTTGACCACGTATTAAGTAAGTACTGATGTCGTTTTATCCGATTTAGTAAGTTTCCAGTGCATCCAGTGGTATGTAAAGTAAGTTTCGCTTTTGCCCTTAGTCTTCACACTGTTCTCGCCAGGAAAGACAGGGCCAAGAAGGCAATCCACGTCAGATGCAACGGGCAAGGTATAGCTGTAAATTACCTCACTTCTTGGGCGCTTTCTAATCCAGGATAACGCATACCTATATGTAGGTCATGGACTTTTCAAGGAAACAGTTCCGATATTCGCCAGAAGTGATTTAAAGAAATCAGTAAAACCTAAATATGGGCGGCAAAACCAGGACTGAAAGCCACACATGCAGAATATGAGTTGAATTTTAATCATTGCATTATTTTAGCATTCCACCACCTTATTTACTGATCCCTTGGGAATAAAAACCCAAATTAACTAAACTAATTGACAAGGTATTTCTGCAAATTTTGTTGCAAATATTATGTGTATCATAAAGAAGAATGAGGTACTTCCCGTTCCTTTCTGTCACTTCCTAAACTCTTCAAACGTTTACCTGCCGTACTTTTAAATATACGAATTGAGAGTAAAGCAGGCAAAGACAAAGAACTTGAGGAGCAACTGAAGCGAGATTAGCGACAAACTTATTATAAAAGTTGGGAATCACGCTGTAGAGGAAATGAAGGAGTTCTTCTTCTTTGGAACCAAAACAACACGTGAACAGCACAGAAACAAGGTGCTGACTATGAATACATTCATCGCTACGTGACTGCTAATGCGATGTAGAGTCATCCATTTACTTCTGAGAGTTTAGTTGTGGAGCGCAATCTTGTATGAAAGGAAAGCATGGTCTTGGAAAACCGGAACCAAGTAGAATCGATGCGTTTGAGATGCGGTGTTACAAGAAGACGCTGGAAATACGATGGATCCATAAGACGAGAAATAAGTTCTCCACGGAATCAGCCAAAAAAAGAATGCCATAAATTCTTTAACTAGAAGGGACAGGATGTTATAACATATAGTAAGACATCAAGGGGTGATTTCCATGGTAGTAGAGGAAGGCGTAAATTGTAGGGAAGACAGACATTAGAGTATATCCAATAGATAACTGAGGACATATGGAATACATGCTTATCTGAGGTGAAGATTTGCAGAGGAAAGGCAACGCCACTCACGTTCGAAAAAAACTGACCAAACATAAGCGCTATTGATGCCTTTATGTACTGTACAGCTTCATTGCTTATGTGTGATTATGTCGTAGAGAAACCTATCTTTGTATTACCACCATGTTTCAGGAAGGCCACAGGAAAGTGTCACAGAACTGCTATTAATTTCTACATGCATAAATGATCTGTGCTGATAGGGTGGGCAGCAATCCACTTTCGTTTGCCTCTGTTGATGTTGTTGTGTTCGGGAAGGTGTCGAAGGTAATAAACTTTACGATGATACAAGATCACTTGGACAAAATTTGCAGTTGGTGTCATGAATAGCAGCTTGCTCTAAATGTAATAACATGCAAGTTAATACGGATGAGTATGAGAAACAGAAACCCGTAACGTTCGGATACAACATTGACAGTCAGGTCGTTTAAATATCTGGGCGTAACGCCGCAAAGCGATACAAAATGGAACAAGCACGTGAGGATGGTGGTAGGGAAGGCGAATGATCAACTTAGGTTTATTAGGAGAATTTTAGGAAAGTGCGGTTCGTCTGTAAAGGAGACAGCATAGAGGACGCCGGTGCGACCTATTCTTGAGTGCTGCTCGAGTCTTTGGGATCCACACCAGGTGGATTAGAGGAAGAAATCGAAGCGTTTCAGAGGCGGGTTGCTAGATTTGTTACCGGTAGGTTCGAACAACACGCACATGTTACGAAGATGCTTTGGGAACTCAAATGGTAATGCCTGGAATTAAGGCTAGTTTCTTTTCGAGGAACACCATTAAGAAAATTTACAGAGCCGGCATCAGAAGCTACTTGCAGAAATACCCTAAATTTTGCGAAAGTACACGAAGATAAGATACTAGAAATTAGGGCTCATACGAAGGCATATACATAGTGGTTTTTTCCTCCCACTATCTGCCAGTGGTACAGAAGAGGTTATGATCAGTTGTGGTACACGGTAAACTCCACCATGCGCCGTACGGTGGCTTCTGCAGTACGACTGTGGCTGGAGATGATGGTTCAGAATCGAGCTCTTATGTACCACTTGAATAAATGCAGGGTTCATGGCTTTGTAAATGTCTCTTTACACTATTTAGCAAACAAGACCTCTTGAAAGAGCTTCTAACTCCCTGCAAAAATTCTAAAATTTGGTTGCTAGAGGTTTCTTGTAATTTGCGGTGAGTGGTTTTTATTTCACAATTTTGTCTGTCACACAATAGCTTCTAATTAAAAGCAACGAGATTCATAACACAATGAAAAAGGCATTTCAGTGAGTGCTGCACTTCGCCGGAACTCGTTTATTAAAATTACTCAGCGGTGTATGTTTTGATAAACTGCCACTACGTTATTTTTGTTCACACCAACGGCGATTCATCTTGGGCCATAGTTGTAGTGTGATGAACGTCGACACTGGCTTTTAGAGAGGCAAAATGTGGCAGGAAAAATAAATGAAAACATGAAATAAGTATAGGGACAAATTTAAGGAGAATGATGATATTGTCACGAAAATATTGATTTCTCATGCCAATGTGCCAACAGTGTCAGAACGGACAAAACGAGATGTTAAATCCAGCCAAGTCGTCGAAAATGTGGTACCGAGGAGACTTGCCTTCTCGGGTCGCTAGACAAACTTAACTTTGCGGTTACATGGATGAGTGTAAGCAAAGGGTGACATACGAAATAACCTAGTTTTTTACTACGAACAATTCTAAAAAAAAATTGTGGTAAGGTCTTATGGGACCAAACTGCTTAGGTCACCGGTCCCTAAGCTTACACACTACTTAATCTAACTTAAACTAACTTACGCTAAGTACAACACACACACCCATGCGCGAGGGAGGACTCGAACCTCCGACAGGGGTAGCCGCACGTACGGTGGCAAGACGCCCAGACCGCGCGGCTACTCCGCGCGGCTAAACAATCCTAAGTCAGGGTTACAATGAGTGTAGAAGCAAAGTAACGAGAGTTGAAGCTTCTAACAAGTTGCTAGTCTTGAAGCTCCAATTCTGTGACATTGCGAGGAACTGGCAGATCACGTATGGCTAACAAATGTGACTGAAGAGGATGTACGTCTTAATTGTTGATGACATGACCAAGGTACTCCAACTCATGTTTAAAAAAGTCACACTTGTCCAGTGTACACTTAAGTCGTGCATCAGATAGCACACGAAACAAAGCACGCAAATTGCGATGTGTTCACCTGATGTACGACATGCTACGACAATGTCGTCCAAATAGTTTGAACAGTTTGGTACTTAGGCAGTCAGCCGTTCCAAATATCGTCGGAAAACGGCGGGTGAGGATGCACTGGCAGAAGGCAAACGCAAATATTTAAACAAGCCCAAATGAGTGTTCTCAACACACACGGATTGAGATTCTTCATCGAGTGGTATTTGAAGATATGCATCGTGTAAATAAATTTTTGAAAAGTAACGAAGAGGACATAAGTGCCAGTTGAATAGCATCTTCGAGATTCGAAAAGGCCAACAATTTTGTTGCACATGTTACTATGGAAGACAATTCTCAGCTGAAATTTTGCCGGGCCACCACTGTTCCCATTGTATTATGGGACAAAGTCGCTGCTGAACGTAAATAATTGCAAGATAGCGGAGCTATTGCTCCCATACAAGGTAGTCAGTGGGCTAGTCCACTGGTTTTGCTCCCCAAACCTTCAGGTTGCATTCGCCTCTCTGTTGACTTTAAGCCAACCCACATCTTTGACTGATACTTATCCATTGCCACGCGCAGAGGATCTCATGGGCAGATTAGTTATTTGTACAGCAGCGACTTTGTCTCGTAATGCAATGGGAGCAGTTCTGGCCCGGCAAAATTTCGGCTGAGTATTGTCTTTCATAGTAACGTGTGCAACAAAACTGTTAGCCTTGCCTAAACTCGAAGCCACTATTCAACTGGGCTGCGACCAGATGGGTGCGGCGCTTATGTCTGCATTGGGGCCGTGCCTTCGCGTTGCCATCCTGGAGAGGTGTCGGTCAATGTGCAACTGTCTTGTCACAGCCATCTTCCCGACTGAAGTGCTGGCGCTTGACTTTACGCCGTAACACTAAATATCTCCACAAACTGTGCCCACAATGTAATGTGGTCTCAGAGATTTCTGTCAGACCGACAGTCATACACTATGTTATCGAAAGTATCCGAACACCCCCCGAAACATACGGTTTTCATATTAGGTGCATTTGGCCGCCACCTACTGCCAGGTACTCCATATCAGCGACCTCAACAGTCATTAGGAATCGTGAGAGTGCAGAATGAGGCACCCCGTGGAACTCACGGACTTCGAACGTGGTCAGGGATAGGGTGTCACTTGTGTCATACGTCTGTACGCGAGATTTCCACACCCCTGAACATCCCTAGGTCCACTGTTTCTGATGTGATAGTGAAGAGGAAACGTGACGGGACGCGTACAGCACAAAAGCGTATAGGCCGACCTCTTCTGTTGACTGACAGAAACCGCCCACCGTTGAAGAGGGTCGTAATGTGTAATAGGAAGACATCTATCCAGACCATCACACAGGAATTCCAAACTGCCTGAGAACTAACCATTTCAGTTAGGCGGGAGGTGAGAAATCTTGGATTTCGCGGTCGAGCGGCTGTTGATAAGCCACACATCACGCCGGCAAATGCCGAACGACGCCTCGCTTGGTGTACGGAGCGTAAACATTGGACGATTGAACAGTGGAAAAACATTATGTGGAGTGACGAATCACGGTACACAATACGGTGATCCGTTGGCAGCTTGTGTGTATGGAAAATGCCAGGTGAACGTCATCTGCCAACGTGTGTAGTGCCAACAATAAAATTCGGAGGCGGTGGTGTTATGGTGTGGTCTTGTTTTTGATGGAGGGGGCTTGCACTCCTTGTTGTTTTGAGTGGCACTATCACAGCACAGGACTACACTGATATTTTAAGCACCTTCTTGCTTCCCTAATGTTGAAGAGCGATTCGGGAATGCTGATTGCAAATTCAATACGATCAAGCACATGTTCATAATGTACTGCCTTTGCTGGAGTGGTTACACGACAATAACATCCCTGTGATGGACTAGTCTGCACAGAGTCCTAAACTGACTCCTATATAACACCTTTGGGATGTTTTGGAATTCCGACTTCGTGCCAGGCCTCACCGACCGACATCGATACCTCTGTTCAGTGCAGCTCTCCGTGAATAATGGGCTGTCATTCTCAAATAAAACTTCTAGAACCTGATTGAACGTATGCCTGCGAGATTGGATGCTGTCATCAAGGCTAAGGGTGGGCCTACACCATACAGAATTCCAGTATTACCGATGGAGGGAGCCACGAACTTTTGATGCTTTTCATCACATAGTGTATATCGTGTCAGTGTGTTCTACAGTGTGGGAGTAATAGATTGCAGCCATATCGTGCAGCCCTGTAGTGATGGATACACGAAATGGATTCATAAATTGTAGAATTTGTGGTGCAGGGGACCTCAAAGCAACACAACGCTTCTGGTTCCCGATGACGACGGAAATTCCAACTAGTAGGGAACTTCCTCAATGCAGAGGATTTGCACATGTGACAATCAAGATTCTTTACTTTTTTATTTTTTTAAAGAAAGCAGGCTGTGCCATAGCCTACATATATAGGATCATTAGGTAGTGGGATATACGGTGTGTGCGTGTGTGTGTGTGTGTGTGTGTGTGTGTGTGTGTGTGTGTGTGTGTGTGTGTGTGCGTGTGTGTGTGTCTGCGTGTGTCTGCAGCAGGTATATTATTGGCGATTAAAATTGCAAGACCATACAGGCAAAGATCATTCAGTCCATTTCTCACTGAGGAACAGCTTTTGGATGCTATTTGTTTGTGAGAAAATTGTCTTATCTTTCGTGTAAGGAGAAACATCAAACAGCACATATCGAAATTTTGACAGTGGCAGGATTGTCTCCCATCGAGACTACAGATTATCTTTCTGTGATATTGCTGTCCACTTTGTTTTTGGTCTCACCAGTGTCATGTGAATTTAGATTTTATGACTTCAAGAGGGGCGTACTTAACGCAACGCGGTACCTCATAGGCCGCTCTAGACTAGAGCCCCAGAGATTTGATATGTTCTTAACTGAGGAATGCAGTGTCGTACAGCCGCGTAGTGTGCCACGAATCTGGAGATGGATCTGTTTTCTAAAATGACAGTCTACGATAGCAAGGCAGAATTTATTCAGCATTATGCAACTCCAGCTTGTGGCATTACTGCGAGTCAGGCGGATCTGCACTCAACAGTTATGTGTAGCAGCAAATTTACTCCTCTGTGTGTCACCTTTACAAGTATTTTCGATATTTCATGCTATTGCAGTATTAGAACAAAAAGTACAACACATACATACAGGTATTTATATACATAGAAGTCTAGTTTGACAAGACTGGATCAGAGAGTCAGTTATGGTCTCAGGTAGCGTCAAGGTTTTTCTCTGAAATTACTTACAGAAACGACAGAAAAAAAATCCAGATGGCCGAATTAAAATCGCAGCCTCCATTCGCCCGAAAAGTAGACCAGCCTGTTATAAAGTAACCTATTCTTATTCTGTTTACTTTACGGAAAAATACTGCTTGGTTTATAAATGTTTGCAAAAAGCTTACTTTATTATGTAAAATGATGATGTTCAATGAATACCACATACCCACCACTGCACACAGTACACACACAATTCGCAAACTACCAGTGACGTCAGGATGATGACGTGTCATATCCATTTCGTCTGCTGGCATTTCCCATTTGCTAGTCTGAGACAGTGTTCCAGCATTCATCCAAATTGAGTCGGATGTTAATATCTTTCATTGCAAGTCTTTAAGCTTTTCAGAAGAAGAAACAGTATATATGGAAAATGTTCTGTGAAATTATATTTGGCTGTGTCACTGCTTTTTCATTTATTGAATTTGAATCCGTAGTCAAATGAAAATTCGTGAAAACATCAGACGTAATAAGCTGCTAAATCTTTTGGGATTGCTCGTTTGGTCTATCCCTTAAACAGTAATTAGTTTCAGTTACTGAATAACTTTTGGATTTAAAGACAGTTAAAATGTATGTAATACAAGCAGCAGTCGGAGAGTATCCGAGCCCCAGAGTGAAAGTTCCGGCTATGGTAATAGTTTTCATAGTCACTGTCTTTGGTGACATAACATAGACGTCCGCTTTTTGAGGGAAAGACTTAACGATCAGTGGAAAAATATCGCCATATGAAGGATTTTTAATTTAACATTAAATTACAACGATCTCTAATTTAACATAAAATAATAATGAAGACTTTTATACTATGAATAATATAGCAACACGAACTCAATCAGTGGTAATGCTGCTCTTATGCTAACATGAAGATAGATGACGAACAGTTCAGACAGTACCGAAACTTATGCGGACCACTGGGTATATTGGTTGTCACTCGTGAGTCACACTGATGTGCACATACGTCGCACTGATGTGCACAACTGTCGCAGTTTGCTCTAGTTTTCTCTATATGTAAAAAGCAATGTCCTGACTGACTGGCTCACCCATCATCGCCCAGCCGAAACCGCTAAGGACAGAAACTTGAAATTTGAAGACGGTGTGAGTTTCAAGCAGTAGACGTCGTTTAACAAGCGATTTTTCAAAATTCCAACCCTAAGTGGATGAAACAGAGGATGAAGAGTTTTTTTCAAAAATGTTACTATTAAGACAGTTTTCAAGTTAGAACTCTGTCAGAAATAAAAGAATGCGTGTTCCAGAAGTTTTTGGAAATTTGACTGTATGGGCTGAAATAGAGGGTGAAAGTTTTTTAAAAAAACTGTATCGTTATTGAAGAACTGCTAAAGTATTCTTAAAGCATTGGTATTAGATTTCTCGGTTACAAATTAAAGAAAAATAAACACATGTTTTAGTGTTTGTGGAAACTAAACCCCTAAGGGGGTGAAACAAGGGATGAGGAATGCTATGAAAACATTTTGTTATGAATGCATTTTGAAAACTAAATGTATGAAAATTTAAATATGGCTCCTCAGTTAGAAATAAAAACAATACGTTTTTCATGGTTTTGGAAATTCAACCCCTAAAGGGTGAAACGGGAGATGAAAATTTTTAAGGAAATATTTTATTGTCCGAGCGTTTTTGAAGCTAAAGCTATGAAAATTTGTATTTTTCTGTTAGAAATAAAACATATGAAAGTCACCGTTTTGGAAATTCAACCATTGAGGGCGTGAAATATGGGAGGAAACGGTTCATGAACATATTTCATTGCGAAACCATTTTTAAAGTCAAATCTTTGAAAAGTGGTTTTAGGATTCTCGGTTAGAGATGAAAACAGTGCGTGTTTCGCTGTTTCTGGAAACTGAACCCCTAAAGGAGTACAACAGAGGATGAAAGTCGTCGGGCAGGGATGTGTGTGATGTCCTTAGGTTAGTTAGGTTTAAGTAGTTCTAAGTTCTTGGGGACTGATGACCTCAGATGTTATGTCCCATAGTGCTCAGATCCATTTCAAGAACTTTTTTGATGAAAATCCTTAAGAAACTATTTCTGTAAGTGAAAAAAAATTAGAGCTAAATTTATGAAAACAGGTTATTTCACATCTCTGTTAGATAAAAGGAAATGTTGGTTACGGTATGAAAGTTGTTCTGGAAATATCTCCAAAACAACGCAAAAGGCATGATTAACAAAAAATTTGTATTTCAGCTACCAGAATCGCTTTTCAGTCAGAAGTACATTCAGAAAAGACCACGCTTGTATGGAATTAATTAGGGTGAAAAGCTTAGAACTTGTTGCGATTTGTGAAAACATAAAAATTTGATTAAATAGAAAAGAGCTCTTCAGGCCATACAGTCGACGTAAGAGAAGCAGCGTTCACGAAGCTAGTTCGGAGGTAAGGTAGACTAGCGTGGAAGGATACATTAAACCCGTTTCCACATGAAGAGTACACCAACAACAGCAGCCAGGCATGGCCTTAGAGAGGAACATTTTGCAGTTTTGCGTTTCTTTTACTGGAGGAAAAGAAAATTTATTCAAGGGCAACAAAAGACGCTAAAACAAATTAGAGGCGAGTGACGTAGAATTGTAGTTGCAATATCAAGTCTACGCTGATGCCAAGAGAGAAAATGTTGAAGGACACCGGTGGAAAAGGAGACAAAGACATGCTCTCAAGGAAACAATTTAATTTCAGACTTCGCAAATGGTCCTTCATGTCTTTTAGGAGGTCTTATTGGATGTCATCACCAGCCAGTTAACTTCTTGCCCAGTTCGACATAAGGAAAAGCTGTAGTTACTGCATTTCATTAGGATACTGCATGAATTTCACCGACAGATCAATCCCTGCCTTGTAGTTAGATAAAATTAAAATCGAATTAAATGTCAGTTTTCTAGTGTTTTGTTTGTCTCGCTGTAGTAAATCGGGGAGACTCGTGTAGTACCGGACGGCTCACAGTACGGGCCACCGTTGTGATTTCCCTTTCCGCCTCCAAATGGCAGAAGAATACAGTAAGCAGAAGAAAGCCTGTGTATCCATGTGCACAGAAGTCGGATACTGTCTTCCTCTCTTCAGTGCTTTTTCTGCTCTCGATGTTTGATTGTGTTGCACGTCCCGTTTGTCGACCAGAACCGGCCACCCGATTGGCTTTCGGTACTGGCCACAAGTAATTTCAACGTTTAAATTATATTTTCTTCTTCTTACTTCTTTTCAGACTGAAATGGCGGAAAATGAGAAAAAAGTAAGTGAAAAATGGAATTAAGACTGCATGCAAATGGCTGTGAGCAAGGTTATGTGTAACAAAATGACTACGATGGTTGCAGCTGAAGTGTTTTTAACAAGAAGAGAACAGATTAAAAGCAAAAAAAAAAAAAAAAAATGTTTGAAAGATAGCTGAAGACAGCTGAAATTAAATCACGTGTTCCCAAATAAAATACACTCGCAGAGGGTGGCCATGGAAATCCAATTACAAGACGGCGCAGAAAACTGAAATTTACTTCAAATAATGGTTCAGTAAAAGACACTGAAAAGTGCGTGACGTGTTTGGAGTTATTCGAAGAAAAAGGGGGGCTGTGTGACAAATGTAGAGACTGGGCACATGTTGGATGTGTGGATTAGGAGAATACTTAGCCTTTCATTTGTGACGTCTGTAAAACAATGGGCTAAACGATGGTGAACTAAGATGAAAGAATAAGAGTAAGTTCCTATGATTATGCGTTATTATTCAATAAGTATCACTGCAGTGTATAACTGACGAGCGATGTTATCACAGTTACGCAACCGGATGTGAATCCTTCTGCAACACGAGCTAAGTAATATATAGGGACGCTGTAGCAGAGGCAGCGAAAAATTCGAGGTTCCAATGAAGGACATGCGCTGCTCGCCTCGTAACACATATCTAACTAGAAGGCACTTTCTACAAGCCTAGTAATTCTTGGTGTTTTACTATCGAGGTAATTAAGAACTATAAACAAAAAATAAAAATCTGCGTTATTCACAGATCATTTCGTGAGGGAAAAGAATAATGTACTAATACTACGATTAACCATCACAGTTAGAGAAACGTAGCCCCGCCGATACTGCAAGAAACTCCACTACACCTACAAAAGTAACCCTGAGGTTCTTATTAACAGGACTGTTTTCTTTCTCTTAATAGGTGTGAGTATGTCATGGTTGATATTAACTGTTTGGAACGGAGTTATAAAGAGTAACTGCAGTAAGTGGTGGTGGTGGTGGTGGTGGTTAGTGTTTAACGTCCCGTCGACAACGAGGTCATTAGAGACGGAGCGCAAGCTCGGGTTAGGGAAGGATTGGGAAGGAAATAGGCCGTGCCCTTTCAAAGGAACCATCCCGGCATTTACCTGAAACGATTTAGGGAAATCACGGAAAACCTAAGTCAGGATGGCTGGAGACGGGATTGAACCGTCGTCCTCCCAAATGCGAGTCCAGTGTGCTAACCACTGCGCCACCTCGCTCGGTGCAGTAAGTGTAACTGTAGTTTAAAAACATTGCATTGTATGAAAAAAAAATTTTCAAATATAATCAAATATTCTCCCGCAATTGAAGTACATGAACCTTTTATTTCATACTAACTGCCACCGCCATATCTTAGTGCAAATTTCTACAATAAATACATAAAATTGATACAAGTATGATTAACGAGAAGGTCGTTCAGTAAATAATGTAATGAATTCATTTTAGGGAATCAAAATAAACTGTGAAACTTCATGTATTATAACTCCTGTGTAATCGTGTGAGATATTTTGTCAAATATCATTGTTTCACTATTATTTTAGTTGCAATAGTTGCGTCTTTCTTCTATCCTCGATACATTGTTCATGATGTTAGTTTTATCGTCGTCATCCGTCGCTGATCCCTTCACTGTACCGTCCGATCCATAGTAAGTTGACGTCCATTACCTTGGGTGCGTCCACCTACGTCAAGTCGTAATCACGTGAACAGCCCGCAGTTAAAGACGGTGAGAAAGCAACAAAATGTGCGCCTTTCACGTGCTCGTCAGAGCAGGTTAAAAATCTTCTCGACAACGTGTTTTGTCTACGGCAGTCTTATAATAAAACAGCTACGCCAAAAAGGTACTGAGATCAGGGAAAAATTAGAGATTCACTTATATATAAAGAATTTTAATTATCTGTTCATTTATAAGACCGTGAGAACACATCTGAGTTCTCCGAGGATATAGTCAACTTACATCGACTTCAGCTGCTTCAAATGTCATGTTTCTTCTGCACGTGCACAACCTTTCAGACAATTCCGTCAGATGACAGAGCCGTAATGAAATTTCAGAATTAAGTCTGCGCAAAACACTCGTTTCAAGCCGGCCGTTGTGGCCAAGCGGTTCTAGGCGCTTCAGTCCGGAACTGCGCGACTGCTACGGTCGCAGGTTCGAATCCTGCCTCGGGCTTGTATGTGTGTGATTTCCTTCTGTTAGTCTGGTTTAATTAGTTCTAAGTTCCAGGGGACTGATGGCCTCAGATGTTAAGTCCCATAGTGCTCAGAACCATTTGAGCCACTCGTTGCAAACAACGTGATGTAATTGGACTGTCTATTATGGTAAAGGAAATGGTGACGAACGTCTATAATCGTGTTATGCTGTGTATGGTAGTGGTGTACTTAACAGCAGCTTTGAAGGACCCTGGGTAATGAGAGAAAAAGCGTCAGGAAGGGCGGGAACTGAGCTCCAAGATCGGCCCCTTGAAGGAATTATTATACTATCAGATCCATTGCTGCCAACAGTGTGAATCTCGATGATGCAATTATTCGTGTAGATCAGCGTATAACTACTCGACAATGTCGCTACAGCTATCGGTGGACTTTGTAGCTGCGTGTGCAATGACGTGCAAGGTTGGTTTCCACGAATGCTAACAGCAGACCACAAGAGTCAGTCCATTTAATTTTAATTGTTAGAGCAGTTTAACGCCAATGAAGACAAGTTTCTACCAAGCATCGTTAATAATGGTGAAACGTGGGTGCGTCATTTAGAACCGGAAACAACGACGCAGTCACCGAAGTGGCTCCACATGCAATCACCAAAAAAGGAGAAATTCGAGGCTGCAACCATTGCAGTCTTTCAGGACACTTACTGCGCCATTCTAATTCATATGTTGTCAGATAGGTCAACCCTTAGTTCAAAGGCACGTCTGAAGCCTCAGAACAAAATTCAAGGAACGTTTCCCACGCTCTCGGTCTAACTATAATCCAGATAACTATGTTCCAAAAGAAGTTTGCCACCAAAACGAGAATGCACTACACACAAAATGTGCACACGTGTCGGAAACAGGGCTGCATCGCCAAGTTTGTTGGGAAGTCGTTGCCTGTCACACCTTATAATTCAGACCTAGCGCACTCGGAACTCCATCCCTTCCAGTCACTGAAAGTTAATTTATGTGCGACGCTCTTTTACGAGGACGAGAGTGTAACTCATGCAGTGAAAACATGGCTATGGGAACAAAACAAGACTTTTTACCAACAGAGAATGTGAATTTTACACTACGCTGGCGTAAGCCATAGACATGTTAAAGAAATTTTGATTTATATTGTCACCAAACTGTAACGTTTCAGAATACATATTTTCCGAGAAAAAATATTGCTATTGCATAGCATTATTTATTGAAAATCTATCACAATATTTATTGAAAATCTAACACCAGTAATGTACTGGCATAGTGGACTTGTGTTTGTGTAACTGCCCTACACAATTTTTACAGCGTGTCCTTACGTTACAGGTTAATGGTTTACATACTGAGTACATAGTCTCCTGTTACTAGTCCAGGTATTTTGACTCCTTCACTTCAATAATCATTATGTTTCTTAACAGGTTTTTAAAGACGCTATTTATTCTTTAATGGTGTAGCAAAACGATGTGCTACACTCCCTTGTACAATTGGTTCCAGCCATTACCAGAAACATGGACAAGTTTTGACTTCTTTGGTAAAGGGGGGGGGGAGGGGCCGGAGGGGATGATGGGGGTTTCATCGGTCTGTCGACTGGTTCCATTTCGCTCCCCACTGCTTCCTCTCCTATGCCTTCCTTATCATCTCAGAGCACAATCTGAACGCAACATCCTCTAATCTTTGACAGATGTGTAGCATCCTACAGTTCTTGCTCCTTTTTGCACGATTCACTAACGTTCAATGATGACTGTGATGCGTGACATGCAGCCTACGGTTCATACTTTTCATGAGGAACGGGCTCCTCTCCTGTGGTAACCTGCTTCTCACATCGTCTTTCCTTTGTCTGGTATGAGTTATTTTAACCATTCAGAAAAATTTTGTCGTTTATAGTACAATGTTGCGTGATGAGAGCGTAGTGTAATAGCCGTTTCATTACTAAGGTGACGTGGTAGTTATAATTCAAAGTTTTAATTACGACAAGATCTTTCTTACTCGATTCCGTGCCGCCTCTGTTGCGTCAAACTACCTCATCTGCACCTGTCTGCTGCAAATGCTAACGTACTTTAATCAATTTATCGAACTATGATAACAGAACTTCATTTTCACACTGAATGTTTATATTTTTTCTCAACTATAGTGTACAATACTAGTCAACCGCCAATACCGCCTCTCAGCATCCACAACTAAACACTTCCGTCTTTCCTATACCTGTTTACAAAACTTCTCTGACGTGAGTGGACGTTATTAGAATCCATATCCACAAAAATTATAAAAGTGGATGCAATTATGTAAGGTTCAAATGGCTCTAAGCACTATGGGACTTAACGTATGAGGTCATCAGTCCCCTTAGAGGGGGTCAAAAAGCAGTGTAGTCCACGACCCACACTGTAGTTACCTAGCACTTGAAAATGTGAGCACCTAGAAACTTGCAACAGACTTTACACATAATTTCAAACCTTCATGAACATTTTTCCCTCTAACTACCCCCACAAAATGATGAGAGGAGAAAAGTTTGTCGCTTACTACATTTTCGCAGTTCGTGCAGTAAAACTGCCACATGAAGAATGACGTTTTTATTTATTAATTCTTTATTAATAACTGTATTCGCGACACATTTTGCAGACGGTATTCACATATAACGCTGAATGTACCAGAAAAATTTCGACAACGTACGACACTTAATTTAGGAGATACGATGTCGTAAACACTGAATGCGTGAAGAACTATTACATCATGCAAGACGTTTAAATTTATTACTTCGTTGCTCTATTCACAACACTTTTCGCAGACAGTGTCCACATTTGCGGCTGAATGTACCTATAAAAACATACCATTATACGACAGGTATGACGTCAAATACTGAGATGCGGGAGAAAAGTGCCGCACCACGTGCGACCTTTTAATGTATTCACTTCTTTGTCAGTAACAATATTTGCAACACATGGCGCTGAATGTAGCTAGAAAAATATATGATTTCGCAACATAGAGTTCAGGAGATATGGCGTAAATACTGAGATGCGTCCGGAACTGTCGCATCAGAAGGACGTTTTATTTTATTACTTCTTTACTATTAACTCTATTCACATCACGTTTCGCCGATAGTAGACACATATACAATTGTATCATTGTACAGCACATAGTTCAGGAGATACAACGTCACAGATTAAGTGGTGTGAAAATGAAAGTCCAGGGCAGAATTCACTTGACATGCAGGTTAAATGTGTGTGCAAATACGCCTTAAAAATGTTCAACATGAGTGAAGTATATCTGAAATGTGTGTATGCGAGCGAAGCCACGGATAAAATGCTCACACTAAAACCCTGGAACGATTTCAGCGAAATTTTAGTATACATAGTAATTACAACTTGGACAGAAATAGTGTAGGGGTAAGAGACACGATTCTCCTGTTGGTGATAAGTGTGATAACGAGGCGAAAGAGGGGAGGACGAGAGGTACAGACAGCTAGGGGGAAAGGAGGACAGGTACAGATAGGACGAGGAGATGAAGAGAGAGAGAGAGAAGAAGGACGGTGAGAGGGGAGAGGTGGATATGAACAGAGATGGAAAGGAGACGGACAGAGGCAGAAGAAGAGACAGGCAGATTGATGTGGGAGGAAGAGACGAAGAGGCAGAGGGAGAGGAGGAAATGGACAGAGAAAAGAAAGGAGAGTGGATGAAGAGGGGGAGAAGAAGATGGAAAGGGAAGGGGGTGGAGGAGATTGATACGCAGAGGGGGAGGAGGCAGTGGACAGAGAAGGGGAAGGAAGAGATGGGTAGAGAGGAAGAGCAGATTGACAGAGGCGGAGGAGGATATGAAGCTGACTGGAATAAATAAATAAACGGGAAATGTCGAGTTTCTCGACTAATAACATATTTGATTAACTTCTCATGGTCGGGATTCGCAGTCATATAATATTTCTTAAAAGACATCATAGTCGCCGTTGACTGTATAAAATATTTATTGTTACTATTACAATTTCGGCCCTATGGCCATTTCTAAGTACCACTGCAAAGTTACATTCTGTCAGAATATAAAACTGACACGAGCATATGTCGTCGTCAAAATGCAGCCTTTTGACTGTGAGAGTCCCACGAAATCCTATGAGTACGACACTTGTTACATCGTAATATGTTGTTAAATATATACTGAACTGTCGATGTCACCATCGTTCTAATAATCTATCACACATACAAGTTCAGGTGCACTGACAAAATGAGGAGCTAAGTCGGTTGGCGTGAAAATACATTTACTAAAGATACTGCCTGTGCACCTTCCGATAATCATTTCTTTTACAACATCTTCGCATTCTTCCTGCAGCCATTTCGCTTTACGTTTCCTGCACTTCCTGTTTATTTCATTTCCAAGTGACTTGTATTTATGGGTTCCCGAATTTCCCCTTTCGTTGATCTACTGAAGTATTTCTTGTGTTATCCATGGTTTCTTCGTAGTAACGTTCTTCGTGCCTATGTTTTCTCTCCAACTTCTGTGACTGCCCTTTTTAGAGATGTATTCCTCGTCGAAGCAGCTACAGCCTCAGAGAACTTCAAGCATATCTCCACATTCCTTAGAACTTCCGTAGCCCACGTCTTCGCGTGTTGGTCTTAGACTTCAACGTATTCTTAATCATGACTAAATTGTGATCTCTGTCTATATCCACTCCTAGGGGCGCCTTTTGACATATGTTTTCTATCGAGTATTGTTGAGTATTGTTGGTGTGACAGAGACAACGCAAGTGCCCCGTCCCATCGGCTCCGGGCTGGCGCGGAATACTGCAGGCGACCTTCAGCAACGCTTCGTCCATGGGGGCTCGTCGCCCAGTGCGAACCTTAGAGGGGAGGAGTAGGCGAAGGAAGGCGTAGGAAGGCGTAGGTCGCCAGAGAAACGACCCCTGGGTGCCCAGCGGCACAGCTTCGCTGGTCGGTCGCCACAAACACAGCGACAATGGCCGCAGATAACGAGATACCACGCTGCCTTAATTTTCGGACTGTGTCCCCAGGCGGCCACGAAGGAGCCGCCCTGTGCTGGCAGATGAGGCAGCGGCTGCTGCAGACTCGCAGCCACCGACCACAAGGCCAGCAGGAATCTCGAAGGCCTTCACTGCTACCTGCATATATCGGCGTGCTGGGCACCGTTTCAGATGTGAGGCGATGGCATCTTTGAAAATTCTTCTGCGCTGAATGTTTATATTATTTCTCCATCATAGTGTGCATTGCTAGTCAAGTCCAAACCAGCCTCTCAACATCCACAACTACAACACTCTCACCTTTCCCGTATCCGATTCTAAAATGTCTCTAACATGGACATTGCCGGCCGATGTGGCCGCGCGGTTCTGGCGCTGCAGTCTGGAACCGCGAGACCGCTACGGTCGCAGGTTCGAGTCCTGCCTCGGGCATGGATGTGTGTGATGTACTTAGGTTAGTTAGGTTTAAGTAGTTCTAAGTTCTAGGGGACTAATGACCTCAGCAGTTGAGTCCCATAGTGCTCAGAGCCATTTGAACCATTTTAACATGGACATTATTAGAATAACACAATTCTTTTTTTCGCTTTCTTGTGCTTTTGTCCCGTACTGGCAATGTTACAAATGAATTTGCCATGGTATAGCAAGGGTGGCCTGGTGCCTGTGCTGTCGCAAACCCGTTACCCCGTTACAGTTTCTAACACGCAATTCAACAAAACCTGACATTTTGATTACACAGATTGGGGAAATAATTATTGACACTGAACAGTTCAAATTCATTCCTGTTCAGATAGACAGCAAGCCGTCGCAGAAAGCTCATGTTAAGGATTTTGTTCAAAAACTAAATGTTGCTTCACTGCTTTGTTTACCCTCAGAACAGTACCGGAAATATGTATAAGTTTAACACGAAAGGTAGTCTACTACGCTTATTTTCTTTTCCTTGATACTTACGGTATTATTTTTTGCGGTAACTGTTCAAAAATGGCTCTGAGCACTATGGGACTCAACTGCTGCGGTCATTAGTCCCCTAGAACTTAGAACTAGTTAAACCTAACTAACCTAAGGACATCACAAACATCCATGCCCGAGGCAGGATTCGAACCTGCGACCGTAGCGGTCTTGCGGTTCCAGACTGCAGCGCCTTTAACCGCACGGCCACTTCGGCCGGCTTTGCGGTAACTCTTCTGAATCGGAAAAAGTATTTTTGGCTCAGACGATTGGAGCACCATGTGGTGTAAGTTCGCGAACCTCTTTTGGACTCCTGTTCATTAGTCTGAGAATTCTGACTTTGGCCTCCCAGTACTGTTGTTTTTTGTTAATAATATCAGCTTATTGCCAAGAGCTAGCAGTTGTCTCTCAGTTATACTAGACAAATATCCAGTCTGTATTTCGGACGCATCTCCCCGACTCTTGTGCCGAAAGGAGGGTGCAATATTCTGTTGCATCCATTTTCAATAAACTGTCACAATAACTCAAAAATCTTAGCAGTAATCTAGACACTTTCAAGCCCAAACTGAAGAGTTTCCTCATCGCTAAGTCCTATTCTGGCCAGAAATTTCTAGAAAAATTAAGAAAAAAAAAAAGAAAGGCTAATACCTATGTTTAGATGTTGACTACGTTTATTTAAACTTACGGCTTGTCATCTCCACGGCATTCCTATGCGTTTCATTTTATTTATTACTACTCTTCTTTTATAATTCCATGTAACAGCTCCTTCCGTGTCCATTGTTCCTCAACCAGGTCCTGAGCACATGACATATAAAATAAAACAAATTACTGTTGAAAACGTACTAATATTGGCTTGTTGTAACAGCCCGACTGTCGCACTCACGGAATGTTCTTGTCATCCAACATATAAGCGTGACAGGTAAAGAATCCCCCACCAACAAGCAGTTGACACTTTTACGCAGCAACTGTTCTGAGTCTTCACAGAGGCACACATGGTTAAGCAACAGCAATAGCTGAAGTATATGGCGACAGAGCTTTGCAACAATTTACATCGATTTATTGATGAACAATTTACAATACTTCACTACAGTATGAAACTTGTGCATGGGATTATAGTTCAGCATCCACATGTGCTGATGCACCTGTAATGACTGGTACAGTGATAGATCCAGCCAACGATAAGTGACATCACTAACAAAAGACAGGATTTGCTTTTCTTGGCGAGGCTGAGGATGAGTCCTGAGACTTTGGCTGAGGCCGTGTCCTGACACTGTACTGGAGTAGAGTAGAGGCTTTTCCTTCGTACACTTGTCAGACTTTCGCCTCTGATAGAAGTGTAATACATTTTCTTATTTCATATTTCATTGGTGGGATTCACTTTTATGAGCTGAGCCGAAATTACAAAAATTACTCCAGAAAAATAAGATTTTTCCAAATGTGAAACTCCATTTCAAAGTTCAATATGGTTATGTATCTACATAAATATTCAGTTCAAATTTAAACGCGTTGCAATCGAGAAAGTCTGCTCAATACTATATTTATTAATGTATCTCTTACATTACTACTCTTCCGTACGCTAATAACCGAAAAGTGAAACCAAATAAAGCAGAAATTGTGGTATCGATAACTACGACGCCACAGTGTAGGTACAAGTTCTTAGGTTGGCACTACGACACCGACGACAGCGCCCTCTAGCCAGCGTTGTGCAGCTCTACGAGCGCCGCTCCAGATTCAGCCCATTTGTTCGCGAGCTGACGACCTACTAACATGGTTTCATTTTCATATGGGCGAGCCACGACAGATTTTGCCTGTGTAACTTTTGTGAGCTTTGATACATCCAGTTTCGCACCTACGTGTTACTCAGTGCAGAGTTAGGTATTCACGTTATTATGTATTCAAGTTAATATTGTTGTGATATAGTAAAGCCACTTTTACCTTAATAGCAGTACAGAGAGATTTTTACCTCAAATCCTCCTATTCGCTTCCTACATTCGGCCTACCCTTCAGTTTACAGGAGCAGACCCACGCGCCGCCTTCCAGGCGGGATACAGAAGAAATATTTAAAAAAAAAAAGTTTATAAGCTAAATTCATTTTGAAATAGAAGCTACTGGAAACTAACACAATTTCAGTTTTCAAGACAGGCAAAATCTTTGACCCATTGAAGGAACTCAGTTCATCTGTAAATATCACACGTTCCCTGGTAAAATACCTTCTTCTGAAGGTTTCATGGTACAATCTGGTACCATGTCTTAATTGTCCATATGTTACATAAACAATGTCAATAATAAATAGAATTTTACTCTCTGTGCAATCCTGTATCAGAAAAATAAACATCAGGTTACGTACCATTCAGAAAGCTGTTGCACTCAGCGACTGCTATATTGACTTGTAAATAATAGATTTCAGCGATCAGTCGTCCGTTTTACATTTTGTTGGCACATCTAGATTTCAGCTAGAAACTAGCCATTCTCCACTGTGGATGAAGCCTGACCAACAGGCATTACATGCATTGATCAAAAATGATAGTGCATTGAGAATGGATAGTTTCTAGCTGAAATCTAGATCTGCCAATAAAATTTAAAAAGGACGACTGATAGCTTAAATCTATTATTTACAAGAAAAATAAACAGTATAATCCAGGTAGCTTTAATAAGTTATACAATTCTTAAAGGTCTAGAACGGTAAATACTTACAAACGCTACGCTACACAAAACTCAAGTCGAACAGAAACCAAAACTGTAGAAAATGGTGGGTATTGCTCACGGCGGTCCCTGATGCGCGTTCCTTCATGCGATTCTAAATTCTAAATTTGGCCATTAGCCTGAAGTAATGGAAGAGAAACATCGAATGTTCCTGGATAAACCGCCTACTAGGTGAAACACTCTTACCTACTGCCTCGAATGGAACTCTGTGGTTGTTTATACACACTAAAAACGACACACAATGAAGGAATTATTCAAATGGGATGGAAAGCATTAGATGCAATCTAAATCTAAATAGACAGACAAACGAATGATTACTACTAAATGATTTATTCAAGAGGAAGAGCTTCGCAAAGTGAGCGAGTCAGCAACGCGTTGGTTAATCTCTGGTCCTTACGCGAGGAGCTATTCAGCATGGCATTGATTGACAGAGTTGTTGGATGTACTCCTGGGAGGTATCGTGGCAGACTTTGCGTAACTGGTGGATTATATCGTCAAAATCCCGAGGTGCTCGGAGGGCCCTGCCCATAATATCCCAAACATTCTCAAATGGTGAGCGATCCGACGACCTTGCTGGCCAAGATACGGTTTGGCAATTACGAATACAAGCATCTGAGGACGGGCATTATATTGCTAAAGTGTAACCCCAGGATGGTGTGCCATGAAGGGCAACAAAACGGGGCCTATAATATCACCGACGTACCGCTGTACTGTAGGAGTACAGCTGATGACAACCAGCAGGGGTGCTCCTATGAAAAGAAATGGCGCCCCAGACGATCACTCCTGGATGACAGGCCGCATGGCGGTAGACAGTCAGGTTGGTGTTGTCCATCGTATGTCCAGTCGGGTGTTCGTAGGTGGTGTGGGCTCATCTTGAGGCTGGGTTTATCACTGAAAACCATTCTGCTTGAGTGAATAAGATTCCAGTCCTAATACATGTCTGGAGACGATCCAGACAGCGGTGGGATACAAATGTAACAGTAGCTCGCCATACTGCCCGACAACCAGGACTGATAGTCTGGTGTGCTATCTCTCTTCATACCAGAACCCCTTTGGTTGTCACCGTGGCAACCTTACACAGAGAGATATGTCGACGATGTACTATAACCTGTTTTGTTGCCTTTCAAGGCAAAGCATCCTGGGCTTACATTTCAGCAAGACAACGCGCGTCCGCACGTGGTGAGAGTTTCTACTCTTTGTCGTCGTGCTCGTCAAACTCTGCCTTCGCCAGCAAGGTCACGGGATCTGTAAGCAACTGAGAGCGACTGGAGGATTATTGGGCAGGGCCCTCCAACCAGCTGGGGCTTTTGACAATCTGACGCGCGAATTGTACAGAATTTGGCGTGGTACCCCTCAGATCACCATCCAGCAACTCTATCAGTCAATGATATTCCGAATGACTGCTTGCATAAGAATCAGAGGTGGACCAACAAGTTATTGTCTTGCTCAATTTGTGAACTCTTTCTACTGAATAGATTCTCCAATTTTTCAGAAATTGTAATCTCTGCTGCTGAGAATTCTTCCGCGTTGTATGGCCGTGGTCCATGGAACTCTTCTATCCCTGACGTCTCGTCCAAAGCTACGTTTGACATCTTCGGAGATGCTCCTAGATGTGCTGAGTCTTGCCGACTGACAAGTCGGACGTCGAAGAACGGCCTAAATACTGTGGAAAGTGGACGTGGTCTGGATTTCACGTGAAAGCAGAGATAAACCTTGTCAAGGATAAAATTTAACTGTCGATCATAGTATGTCAAAGATAAAAACTCCTCATCGATTTTCCCAGCAGGTTTGACTGCTCTTTTCAGACACTGTGTCACCTCTAGTCAGTTCCAGTGGGAGGATGAGTTTTATGAGAAGGTTGATGGTGTGGCCATGGGTAATCCATTGAGTCCTACGATCGCCAATTTTTACATGGAAAATGTTGAATAATTAGCTCTGGGAAAAGCGAATAAGGTATCGTTACGTAAATGATACATTTGTGGTTTGGTCACATGGCAAAAAAGCTTTAGAGGAACTTTTTTGTTATTTTAATAGTATAAATCCTAAAATCAAGTTTACCATGGAAATGGAGAAAGACAATGCAATATCCTTCTGGATGTCTTCGTTATGAGACATACTGATGGCAGCTTGAAACATAAAGTCTTTTGGAATGATACACATACCGACAGATACTTGCATAAGGATTCCAATCATCATCCATAACAGAAAAGAGGTATTATTATAAGTCTAGTGGACAGAGCCAAGAGAATTTGTGCACCGGAACACCTGGACGCCGAGTTAAAACATCTAAAGCAGGCTTTTGAGGAGAATGGGTACTCTAGTAAGGAAATAAATAGAGGTTTGGGACCGAATAACAGGAGGCATAAGGACAGTGGTAGGACACAGCGATGGAACAACACGGTTTCTCTACCCTTCATCAAAAGAGTAACGGATCAAATCGGCAAGATTTTAAGGAAACATAACGTTCGACCAATTTTCAGACCAACTAAGACAATAGGCCAAGCACTTCGTTCCGTTAAGGATAAACGCCCACCTCTGTCTGCAAGTGGTGTATACAAGATTCCGTGTACATGTGGTAGGGTCTGCATTGGAACTACAAATAAAAGTGTGAGTACACGGTTAAAGGAACATAAAAGTCTTTGCCGACTAGGGAAAACAGACAAGTCAGCCGTGGCGGAACATGCTCTCCAGTCAGGTGATCACGTAGTGAAATTTTCGGAAACTGAAGTTTTATGCACTACGACGAACTATTATCCACGGCTATACAGAGATGCCATCGAAATATAATTTTAACAGAAAAGAAGAAGCTACGAAACTCAGCGATATATGGACAGTGGGGCTACAGAATCGATGAGAACTTTCCATCGTTGACGTATAGGATCGATAGTAAAATTTAACCTTGACAAGGTTTATCTCTGCAGTCAGGTGAAATCAAGACCAGGCCCACTTTCCACGGTATTTAGGCCGTTCTTCGACGTCCGACTCGTCAGTCGGCAAGACTCAGCACAACCAGGAGCACCTCCGAAGATGTCCAACGTACCTTTGGACGAGACGTCATGGAAAGAAGTGTTCCATGGACCACGGCCATACAACACGGAAGAATTCTTGGCAACTAAAACATCCGGTCGTGAGAGCCTTCATTGTATGATTGTAAGATCTGTTTTCTGTAATTTACGTCATATCTACAGATTTATGTCCCATTCGGATATTTCATTTGTGGTGCGTCTTTTCCATCTTAGAACGTATTCACATTTGGCCAATAGGCGTCCACTTGGGCTATTTGTGAGCTTAAGGCGGATGTCTAGTAACGTAATTAGTGTGTGCACCTTCTCTAGAGTATGGCCTTTTAACTATGCTGCACTTGGGTAAGGCCGTTTGGCACCTTTCTATAGACTACAGGCTGTGTGCTGCATCATCAGGTGGACGCAGCACAGGCATTGTATACAGGACACAACCATATATACATGCGGTAGTCACGAGAAAAATGTGATAAGGACTATGGGACCAAACCGTTGAGGTCATCGGTCCCTAGGCTTACACACTACTTAACCGAACCTAAGCTAACTTACCCTAAGGACAAGACACACACCCGGATTCGAACCTCCAATGGAGGGAACCCTGCGAACCGTGACAAGGTGCCTCACCCCGCACGGCTACCCCACGCGGCGGGGTAGTGATGAATGTCCTTTCCAATTCCCTCTCTTCTTCAGTAGCTGTTTCCTTTATGGGGAAGATATCGCATTGCTTTAGTTGACAGCACTCATCCTGACTGCAATGGGGCTGCTTCAAGTTTGATAGGCTCCTTCGCTAACGGCAGTGAGTATTCAAATATGTTTTTGGGATTCCAACAGTTTTTTTACATGAGAAGTGGCCTTGTGGATTGCATCGTAGGCGCACTGAAAATCGCCTTAAGTAGTAATCACACACAACTGAATGAAACCAAAACTACTGTTTGTGGCATGTAATGCACGCTACGTACGTCTTTCTCCCCGCACGCTCACCTCCAATCTGCCTAGTCACTTCAAACGTCAGGGTGCCCTGGAGTTGCTACTCTCGAATTTTAGCCAGTCAGAGGACAGATAATGCCACGCTCCATAGTGTGGTCATTCTCTGTTCAACCTACGGGAAACGATGTACAGGATACCAAAGGAACTTTGTCACACACATCGAGGGGCCATACAGGGTGTCTTGAGAAATAGATCTATGATCAGAACCGTTTCTGGAAACGTTATCCAGCGACGCTAAGGAGTGTCGAACTTCTAGGCACCGGCGTCTGCCACTAATCCACCCCTTCGACATCAGATGTGAGTTTGCACGCTGACAGAGCGTAGGTTGAACGTCTCACATTGTGGTTTGCTTATTCAGTGATCGCGACTGAATGTCACGATAAACAGTGGAGAAGATGGAGCCAGCTGCTGCGGGGAAAGGCCTCGGTTGGCTCAGTGGGTGACAGTTTCGGACACGGATTCCAATCTGCAGTTTATTTTTCTCCTGGAATCCTCTACAATCTCCTACAGGAAAAAAAATCTGCAGATGGAAACTCATCCACTATGGCAACAGAGCATTGCACTCATAGGTAACAAAGCAGGTCTACGCATTAGTTAGCTCCATCTTCTCCACTCGCGACTGTGCAGTCAGGCGCCATCATTGAAATACAAACAATATTGCGAGACATTCCGTCTATGGTCCGTCAGTGCACAAAGTTATGTTTGCTGCCAAAGGGGTGGGCTAGTGGCACGATCTGGCGACTGTAACGTAGGCACTCTGTAGCGTCTTGGGATGACGAACACAGGTTCCTGTCCTCGACTCCTTCCTCAAGACACCCTCTACAAACCGTCGAAGTGTGTCGCAACATTTCTGGCACACCCTGTAGGTGTTTTGCAGTCGTTTCTCGTCCTCAGCCACACACCCAACGTGAAATCACATTTGCAGGTCTCAGAGCCAATTTGCCAGTAATGTTATAAACTGGACAGAACAGGAACTTGTTAACATAAAAGTAAAGTAGGTTGTAGACGCTGTAGTGCTGGATGTCGTTATCAGTATGCAGTGCCTGTCAGTGTAACTATATTGCCAGATAAAATTACTCTCGCCTGGCTACCTTCTTTCTGATGACCTTGGGAACGTCAGATCTTTTTCCTACTATAGGTGTTTCAATTTCCAGGATAAATAATGTACAGAATAACTGGCACAGTAGTAGAGAGGAAGTTTCCAACAAATCAGTATAATGAAAGTCTGACTTATTGGAGAATTTCTATCTGCTACTGTTCCCGATAAAAACTTTCAATAACCAATATCTTACCCCCTCCCCCCCCCCCCCCCCATGAACCACGGACCTTGCCATTGGTTGGGAGATTTATATGCCTCAGCGATACGGGTAGACATACCACAACGGAGGAGTATCTGTTGAGAGGACGACAAACGCGTGGTTCCTACAGAGGGGCAGGAATTTAAGGAGATGGGACCTGGATAAGCTGAAAGACGGTTTCAGAGGAAGCATTATGCAATTATTGACAACAACAGGGGAGAGGAATACAATAGAACAAGAATGGGTAGCATTGAGAGGTGAAA
Organism: Schistocerca piceifrons; assembly: GCF_021461385.2. NCBI lineage: Eukaryota > Metazoa > Arthropoda > Insecta > Orthoptera > Acrididae > Schistocerca > Schistocerca piceifrons. Next base: position 555,024,196 of record NC_060143.1, read on the forward strand.
TAGTGAAAGCACCATAGGATCAATTAGGTAAAAAGACGAGAGCTTGTAGAAATCCTTGGGTAGCGTAAAAGATATTGAATTTAATAAACGAAAGAAGAAAATATAAAAATACAATATATGGAGCGGGCTAAAGGGAATACAAACGTCTAAAAATGAGATGGACAAGAAGTGCAAAATGGCTAAGCAGGAATGGTTAGAGGACAAATGCAAGGCTGTAGAAGGATGTATATCACTAGGGGTAAGACAGAGACCTTTGGAGGAAAGAGAACCACCTGTGTGAATGGCAAGAGTTTAGATGAAAAATCAGCCCCAAGCAAGGAAAGGAAATTAGAAAGGTGGGAAGAGTATATAGAGAGTCTGTACAAGGTAGATGTACTTGAGAGCAATTTTATGAAAATGGAAGAGGACGTATAGGAAGATGAGAAGGGAGATATGAAGCTGCTTGAAGAACTTGACAAAGCACTGAAAGACATAAGTCGAAACAAGTCCCCGGGAGTAGACAACATTCCGCTTCAGCTGCTGATAGCCTTGGGAGAGCCAGCCAAGACAAAGCTCTTGCATCAGTTGAGCAAGATGTATGAGACAGGCGAAATACCCTCAGACTTTAAGAAGAATTTAATAATTCCAATTTCAAAGAAAGCCATTGCAGACAGGTGTGAAAATTACCGAACTATCAGTTTAATAATTCAGAACTGCAAAATACGAACACAAATTCTTTACAGAAGAATGGAAAAACTGGTAGAAGCGGACCTCGGGGAAGATCAGTTCGGGCCGGCCGTGGTGGCCGTGCGGTTCTAGGCGCTGCATTCCGGACGTGCGGGACTGCTACGCTCGCAGGTTCGAATCCTGCCACGGGCATGGATGTGTGTGATGTCCTTAGGTTAGTTAGGTTTAAGTAGTTCAAAGTTCTAGAGGACTGATGACCTAAGATGTTAAGTCCCATAGTGCTCAGAGCCATTTGAACCATTTGAAGATCAGTTCGGATTCCTGAGAAATATAGGAACACGCGAGACATTATTTACCCTACTACTTCTCATAGAAGACAGGTTAAGGGAATGCAAACCTACGTTTATAGGATTTGTAGACTTAGAGAAACCTTTTGATAATGTTGAGTGGAATACTCTCTTTAAAATTCTAAATGTGGCAGGGATAAAATACAGGGAGCAAGAGGCTATTTACAACTTATAAATAAACTAGATGGCAGTTATAAGAGTCGAGGGGCACGTAAAGGAAGCACTGATTGACAAGCGAATGAGACAGGGTTGTAGGCTATCCCCGGTGTCATTCAATCTGTTCCCGGAGCTCACGGAGCAACCAATGAAGGAAACTAAAGAAAAATTTGGAGTAAGAATGAAAGTTCAGGGAGAAGAAATAATAACCAGGTCGACGGACGCGGGAGAAACTAGTGTTTGTGTAAGGCCACAAACTTCTACTAATTTTCACTATCTTCACACTGTAAATTAATCCCCTCCCCGCCACCCCTTCTCCATCAGGAGTCGATAGTCCGCTGTTTAGGCAGGCCATCGGTAGCTAGCGACAGCTGGCGAATCCTGATTTTATCGATCGTTCAGTTAAATAAGCAATGTGACCGTGATTACTGTGACTGAAATTGTGTTTGCGCATACAGTATGAAGTCGTGACTGGAAATGTTATTATTTACTTTAAACTCTCTTGCTTTGTGTGGGATGCGATTGACTAGCTTCCGAGGTTTGTCAACGTCTCAGAAAATGTCTCAGAGCTACAGTTTCACCTATTCAGTACTTTTGCACAACCTCCTGTGCACAACAACGCAGCTACAATCTTGTATGTGTCATCTGCAAATAGGTGACTGTTACACTCTAGCCATCGGTTAGAGACAGATGAGGGCTATTTCGGTGCAACAATTCCTCAGTCGCCCACAGCTCACATCAGAGAACTTTGTCTGTTTGATGCAGCAGCTACGTACGAGTATGTAGCTGCAAGTGCTGGCACCTTTTAATGAGCGTGGAGTTCGTAAGAGGAACAAAAAAGATGTCCAACAACTCACATAAATTGCGTTTCACAATGGAATTAAAATCCCTTTGGTACTGGACTGCCAAGAGTAGCCTCTAACAATGGACGAATACTTCTATCTGATGCATCAGAATAGAAAAAGTAGTGCGTAGAAAACATAGAGTAATCTAATACACTCATTTGTGGCCCATTCGAGAACACGACAACAGAAGAACTTATGTACTTACTTATCCTCCTGTCCCCATACACTGCTGGAAATTTATCTATAGTTTCATCTTCTTCCATGACTCCATGAATCTGAAGATATTTGGAATCCTGGTCTTCAGTTTATTTTCATTCTGCCTGAATCATTTGGCTTTCGTCTCTCTTGATCCCTCCAGTCTGCAATAGATATGGGCAGCCCATTGCAGTCTCCTCTTCTTGGCTCCTGCAACAACATCTGCTTCATTGTATATCTCCCTGAACTCCCTATTATTTCTTCTTCAGCATTCTGCTCCTTCATGAATTGCTTCAAACACCTTTCACAGTATTTTACTTTCAGTCTTACTTATTTTCTATATTATAGGTCTCATTATAATTTTAAACATTCTCAATTTTTTGCCTTGAAAAATTTTTGTGGGATAGTAATTTATTCAGTAAATATGATGTTCTCTGGATACCATTTTGCTCCTCACTTCTGTTTCTAGTTTCTCATAATTCCTGTGGCGTACGGCTGGCGCCTTGCGGTCCATCCACACAATAGAGTGATGCGGGCTGTCAAGGCACCACAGCTCCATCTGCCTACGACAGCCGCAGCAGTATCTGCGGGATCTGCCGGATAGGGCTCTGCTGCTGCTGGTAGTAGCTCGCCTCTGCAGGTCACGTGATACTAACACAACTTCCTAGTATGTCTCAGCGAGGTGGCCTTATACGAAGTGGCTCGACAGTCAGAGCGAGTTCCAGTGTCGACCTTGACGTCTCGACTTTAACACTAGAATTAGGACGTTTAGCGAATTTATTCAGCGTGGCACAGCGCCCTCCAATTGGAAGCTAAGGTATCGTCAGTGCCGCGTATACAGACCTTTTCTATGGCATGCTGCTTTACTTAATTGACTGTGAACTCTGCATGCACCATCGAGAACTGTTATTCTGTTAGTGAAAAACTTTCGTCAGATCAGTTCGATCTTTCAGTTGCATTTGTACGGAAGCTGTTTCAGTTGTCTATTCTCCATGTCAGTAGTAAAGTCTGTCGTTCTCGGCTACCTGCGCACATGTCTCTTCTTTTAGAGTGCAACACCAACAATGGGATACTAGAATTTCTGTTGTTTACTTCTACCCCCTGACTTTTAATCTCTTCTACTGCTTCAAACACGTGGTTTCCCAAATTTTTGTCTTGTAATTTCTTTCCACTCACATTAATGTTGTTATCCCGTCATTTGCCTCCAATACACCTTACTTTGCTTGTATAAACTAGCTTCTTTTCCAGCATTCTAGGATCATCTAGATTTTCAGCGATTAATTGTAGATCACCTGTAGTGACCACTACGTTTGTTCTTTTTCTCGTTCGTGCTTTGCTTCCTGCATCCAGTACTCTCTATTTTATTACGTGAGCAAAGATGGTGACATTCCATCTCTGTTCCAGGCTCTAGTTTCTAAGTCGAAGGCCGTGGAGTCACTTCCTTCATTTTCACTCTCACTTCAGCACTTTCGTGTGTAACTTTTACAAGATTTTTAATCTTTATCAAAACTAGACATGATTGTCTTAGAGGGAATTCCGCGATCGTTCATTAAATAAAATATGGCGTTTCAGTCTTTGATCGCTATTCTTTATTTTCAATTACCGGTATAGGGATAGCTGCCCATCTTCAGATCTGTTAGACAAAGTTAAAAATATAATTAATAAGAGAGATACAGTTAGTGATAGAAATATCTTAGTTTACAAAAAGAAATTTTGGAACGTATTAATTTGTAAACTAAGATATTTCTATCACTAACTGTAACTCTCTTATTAATTATATTTTTAAATTTGTCTAACAGATCTGAAGAGGGGCAGCTAGCCCTAAACCGGTAAATGAAAATACAGAATAGCGATCAAAGACTGAAACGCCATATTTTATTTTTAATCTTCTTTGGTATTCCAAACTCATACATTTTCTTTCTTAACTTTTATCGATTTGTGCCATATAGGCTTTCTTAAGGTCAACAAACGACATTACTATTGTTTTATTGTATTCCCGATACTTTAATATGACTTATTGTAGTATATACGTCTAATCAACAGTCGATCGATTCCTTATATATCACTCTCGTTTCTTATCCATCACGTCTTTTAGGTAGGATCAAAATCTTCTCTGGAGAATCTTCGAGAATAGGTTGTAGGCTGCGCTGATATATGTAATGCCTCAATAATCTTGTTTATCGACGTTTCTAGGATCGGTACTATGATCGCTTCTTTCCACGCAGCTGGCGTTCATTCTTCATTCCAAATGTTGGACAGGAATTTGTTCATTTGTTCCGCAAGCAGACATCCTTGCCTCACGAGATGCGTAATTCTTCCGCAAGTGGACGTCCTCCATCTGTAATTGGATGAACTTGAAATCCTACCACTGTGTTGAAAATTACAGTAAGTGATTAACTAAAATTTAGGAATAGACTGGGCCCTGAATTTCAGGCAACTTTCGGTCATGATTCCATGCTAACACAATCCGACTCGAAAATTCCAATGGCAACGCTAGTACCTTTGAAGCTGTAAATGGGAATTTCATTTAAAAATTTCTGAGAAAAGCAGATTAATGAGTTTGGGCCAGGAATGCTGTTGCATTAATGCAGAGTAGTGTGCCTCATAAACTTTCTGAAATTAAGCACTCAAGACAAGAACTTTCAAATCCTAACAAGCTTTGGTAAAATTTGTTTTGGAATGACTGATCTGACAATGTCGCTGCTCCGAAGTGCGTGCATGAGACACGGCATTAGTAGACTTACCTATTACTGTGAACCAAAAACAGCAGAAGATTACGTAACTAAGTAAAGGAAGTGCACTTTTTATTGAAGTAAAACAGTTGAAAGAGACCAGGTGTCTAGGAGGAAACCAAGAATGGTGCGAACATATGTAACAATGTGGCTTTAAATTTACTGCATTGAAATGACGTACACAAATTGCTGTTCAAAGAATTTGTATTGATCGAAAAGATTTTTTTCCAGAATAGAAAATAGCAATTGGGCAATTAAAATTTCTTTCAAGTCCCGTTCAATAATCATCAGTACTGTAGTTTAGTAATTTAACAACATCAAAAAACAATCCACTGAAATTGTTCTTCCAGCTTTTCGATGAGAGACGGACAGAGTGAGAGAGAGGTGTGGGGTGGGGGAGGGGGGGTGAGGGAGAAATGAGAGAGACTTTGACTGCCACAGGTGTCCACTGATGTGGTAATCACCATGGGCTTGGTGATATGGTTCCAAACTGGTCACATTGGAATGCTAATTTTCATTACAATTTGATCAAATTCCCAGTACGAGAATTTGCTCTGTATAAACGTGACTCAAATACAATACAATCTGCGAGACGCGATGGTTTTACGGCTGTGAAATTTTATGCTAAGACATGCAGGTACCTCACTTAAGTATACGGAACGTCATGTTAAACCCGAAGATGTACTTCGTCCATTGGAAAGCTAACAGCAGGGGTACAACTCATAAAACGAGCTCAGAGTGGTTTCTTGTGGCGACCGCATCGACAAATCTTGAAATTTTCGAGGCGAGTATATTATTGGCTCCTGAAGTCCCAAATCCTCGAAGAATGCGAGACATACCATCCGTGGATACACAGAGGTAAAAGCTCCATATATGAATTTAGGTATGCAGTTACAATAGCGGGAGATGGCGCTACAGACTAAGCTGTACTTACGCAACCCACGTGCTGAGGGTCGCAGTGTTATCAGGAGGTCGAGCGTAGTTTCAGAGTGAGTGCCCCAGAGCACACTCGGAGGCATCAGTGATGTGATGGTATCGAAAGTGAAGAGCCTAAGAAATTATTACACCTGCCTAATATCGCGTAGGGCCTCCGCGAGCAGGCAGAAGTGCCGCAACACGATGACGCATGGACTCCACCAGTGTCTGAAGTAGTGCCGGAGGGAACTGACACCATGAATACATCCTTAAGAGTACGGAGGGTGGAGATCTCTTCTGAACACGGTGTTGCAAGGCATCCCAGATATGCTCAATAATGTTCATGTCTGGGGAGTTTGGTAGCCAGCGGGAGTGTTTAAACTCAGAAGAGTCTTCCTGGAGCCACTCTGTAGCAATTCTGGACGTGTGGGGTGTCGCATTGACCTGCTGGAATTGCTCAAGTCCGTCGGAATGCACAGTGGACATGAATGGATGCAGGTGATCAGACAGGATGCTTAAATACGTGCCACCTGTCAAAGACGTATCTAGACTTATCAGGGGACCTATATCACTCCAACTGCACACTCCCCACACCATTACAGAGTCTCCACCAGCTCGAACAGTTGAAGCTTCTTAATTTTAAATGAGTTTGTCTGTACTTAAATTGCAGAATGACTGAGAGGATGGAACTTCTACCCTATTTGATTCTGAAACAGCTGAGTAAAACTGAACGCACTGAGCCTACTTCCTCTTTACCTTTCCTTATCATGTCTACACAGACCCACAATATTCTAGCGTAACGCAATCTGACTGTTCAATAAAAAATTACAACCTGACTTCAAATAATTAATTCAAAAGAATGGCTCTGACTAAAAAGGAATCTTAACAATATACTATACATTTCATTATGCACTTACGTCACAAAAATGTTCATTACGCGAACCGCTGCAATACAGCGAGCGTCAATACTGAAAGCTAAATAAAAGAGTCTAGCTATTAAAGCCACTAACTACTAATATGCACGTGGTTAGCAAGGGAAAGATATTGTTGCAAAACAGATAATGTATTATTTTACCTCAATAATGTGACATCGAGTTCAAACACAAATATAGATCGTCATTGACATCTAGTACAAAGGTCTATAATCAAAAATAATACTCAATCTCCAAGTCGAACATGTACAGATCGTTAGCCTCTACCCTGCATCAGTGCTACCATCTCACATCTAACATCCGTCACTGCTGGCTGTTCAGCTCCAACTGCCCAACAATACTTCCCTCACTGCTGGCGACTAACTTCCAACTGCCCAACGGTACTGGCGATTAACTTGCAACAACGAGTCCGACAAGCCACAGAGTCTCTTACAAAGAAAGCGCAGTCAGAGATCCAATGCAAAGCGCTACACAGCGCTGCCAACACAGAAGCAGCCCACTTACACAGTCACCTGTTGTCATGCAGGGTCCATGGATTCATGAGGTTGGCTCCATACGCGTACACGTCCATCCGCTCGATTCTACACTCCTGGAAATTGAAACAAGAACACCGTGAATTCATTGTCCCAGGAAGGGGAAACTTTATTGACACATTCCTGGGGTCAGATACATCACATGATCACACTGACAGAACCACAGGCACATACACACAGGCAACAGAGCATGCACAATGTCGGCACTAGTACAGTGTATATCCACCTTTCGCAGCAATGCAGGCTGCTATTCTCCCATGGAGACGATCGTAGAGATGCTGGATGTAGTCCTGTGGAACGGCTTGCCATGCCATTTCCACCTGGCGCCTCAGTTGGACCAGCGTTCGTGCTGGACGTGCAGACCGCGTGAGACGACGCTTCATCCAGTCCCAAACATGCTCAATGGGGGACAGATCCGGAGATCTTGTTGGCCAGGGTAGTTGACTTACACCTTCTAGAGCACGTTGGGTGGCACGGGATACATGCGGACGTGCATTGTCCTGTTGGAACAGCAAGTTCCCTTGCCGGTCTAGGAATGGTAGAACGATGGGTTCGATGACGGTTTGGATGTACCGTGCACTATTCAGTGTCCCCTCGACGATCACCAGTGGTGTACGGCCAGTGTAGGAGATCGCTCCCCACACCATGATGCCGGGTGTTGGCCCTGTGTGCCTCGGTCGTATGCAGTCCTGATTGTGGCGCTCACCTGCACGGCGCCAAACACGCATACGACCATCATTGGCAACAAGGCAGAAGCGACTCTCATCGCTGAAAACGACACGTCTCCATTCGTCCCTCCATTCACGCCTGTCGCGACACCACTGGAGGCGGGCTGCACGATGTTGGGGCGTGAGCGGAAGACGGCCTAACGGTGTGCGGAACCGTAGCCCAGCTTCATGGAGACGGTTGCGAATGGTCCTCGCCGATACCCCAGGAGCAACAGTGTCCCTAATTTGCTGGGAAGTGGCGGTGCGGTCCCCTACGCCACTGCGTAGGATCCTACGGTCTTGGCGTGCATCCGTGCGTCGCTGCGGTCCGGTCCCAGGTCGACGGGCACGTGCACCTTCCGCCGACCACTGGCGACAACATCGATGTACTGTGGAGACCTCACGCCCCACGTGTTGAGCAATTCGGCGGTACGTCCACCCGGCCTCCCGCATGCCCACTATACGCCCTCGCTCAAAGTCCGTCAACTGCACATACGGTTCACGTCCACGCTGTCGCGGCATGCTACCAGTGTTAAAGACTGCGATGGAGCTCCGTATGCCACGGCAAACTGGCTGACACTGATGGCGGCGGTGCACAAATGCTGTGCAGCTAGCGCCATTTGATGGCCAACACCGCGGTTCCTGGTGTGTCCGCTGTGCCGTGCGTGTGATCATTGCTTGTACAGCCCTCGCGCAGTGTCCGGAGCAAGTATGGTGGGTCTGACACACCGGTGTCAATGTGTTCTTTTTTCCATTTCCAGGAGTGTATTTGAAACGAGACTCGTCCGACCAGGCAACATGTTTCCAGTCATCAACAGTCCAATGTCGGTGTTGACGGGCCCAGGCGAGGCGTAAAGCTTTGTGTCGTGCGCTTATCAAGGGTACACGAGTGGCCCTTCGGCTACGAAAGCCCATATTGATCATTCGTTGAATGGTTCGCATTCTGACGCTTGTTGATGGCCCAGCATTGAAATGTACACCAATTTGCGGAAGTGTTGCACCACTGTCACGTTGTACGATTCTCTTCAGTCGTCGTTGGTCCCGTTATTACAGTATATTGCTCAGGCCACGGCGATGTCAGAGATTTGATGTTTTACCGTATTCCCGATATTCACGGTACACTCGTCTTTCTCCCATTTACTCTCAAACCATACCGTGTACTCATTAGACTGTTCATTCCGTTCAGCAGATCATTTAATTCTTCTTCACTTTCACTCAGGATAGCAATGTCATCAGCTAATCGTATCATTGATATCCCTTTACCTTGTATTTTAATTCCACTCCTGAACCTTCCTTTCGTTGCCATCATTGCTTCCTAGATGTACAGATTGAAGACTAGGGGCGAAAGGTAGTGATCAAATAATAATAATAATTGTAAATTTGCAATACTGATTACCGTTCACAGAATAAAGTATTAGTGAAAGCTCTTTACAAGTATTTCAACTTGCAAAAGCAGACACATCCAGAGGTATTAATCAATATTATCAGCATGCGTGTTTTTATGTGGTTGTTTAGGTATAGAAGTCTTTTGTTTTTGCAAAATTTGCCTTTCTGATGCTGGAGCAGGAAAACAGATTCCTTACCTCTGGTGCCATCTTCTTCAAGAGTCACTGGCGACCGTGGTTGGCCACCAAAAGGCATTAGCGGAGTCCTGTTGAAGCTCCGCGCAAAGGAATCGAAACGTCGGGCACTAGAGAAGTTAGAAGTAGAATATGACGTTGGCGAACATTTCAGATGATTTTACTGCTAAGGGAGGAACTTTTTTGGTGCGATCGGAAATCTAATCACTTCATTTCAATAAAATATTGGTGAAAATAGTGCCTACTGAAGTAAAAACTCGTCTAGTCGGAAAGTTGCGCTAAAATTAGACGAATTAGACGAATGTACGAGGGTCGATCAATAAGTAATGCCACACTTTTTTTCCTGAAAACAAATTTATTCTTAAGAGCCAGAACCTGGTCCATTTCCTGTTTTTCTACGTAGTCTCCATAACGTTATATGGCCATACGCCAACGTTATAAAAAAAGCATTTATTCCCTGCTGGTAAAAGCTCTTGTCCTCAAGGAGTAGCCATGTTTTCACAGCATGGCTGACAATCTCTTCATCTCCAAAGTGTGTTCCCCTTAGAGAATCTTTAAGTGGCCCAGAGAAATGGAAGTCCGAAGGTGCCAGGACTGGACAGTAGGGTGGATGAAGCAATGATGTCCAACCCAATTTGGCGATGTGTTCCCGAGTTCTCAGACTTTGTGGGCGTGCGTTATCGTGCTGAAGCAAGATTCTTGTCCGATCGAACACGGAAACGGTTCTTAAGTTTATTCAGAGTCTTTACGTATGCCTCTGAACTGAAGGTTGACCCTCATGGCATCGCATCCACGAGAATAACGCCATCGCAATCCCAGAAGACTATTACCATTACTTTTCCGGTAGAGGGGGTCGTCGTGAATTTCTTTCTTTTTGTGGTGAATGAGGATAATGCCACTCCACGGACTGCCTTTCTGTTTCCGGCGCAAAGTGGTGCACCCAGCTTTCGTCCCCCGTAACGATCCGTGACAGAAAGGCCTTTCTGTCGGTCTCAAAACACTCCTGCAATTCAGATGAAATGGCATTTCTTCTGTTGTCCGCTGTGAGTTTTGTTGGAACCCATCGTGAGCACCTCTTTGAATATCCGAGAGTCTCGATTATTTCAGACGCACTTCCAGTGCTGATGGACAACTGTGGAGCCAATTGTCGAGTTGTGATGCGTCGGTAGGCACGAATAATGGCATCCGCACGATTCAGGTCTGGAGCAGTGGCTGTGACAGGACGTCCCGAGCGTGACTGATCATGGAGCCCTGTTTCTGATTTTCCCGGGGCTGTAACTTTCTTTACCCATCGCCCAACTGTACTCCTGTCAACTGCAACATCGCCATACCCTACAAAGTAGTGTTTATAGATGTACACCACGGTTTCTTTTTGTGCACACAAGAATTCAATAACAGCACATTGCTTGAAGCGGAGTCGTATATAGACGCCATTTTGACGCTGTACTGAAGCCTACAATCTGCCAGAACGGTTCGAAACTTCACCGGCGCACAGAACAAACATCAAATGTGAAGCACTAACAAGGACGTTTGTCTGTGTATATTAAAGGCTTAAAAAAAAAAAAATGTGGGGCTGAAACCTGGTGGTAGTCAAGGGAAGTCAGGATTAGGTTACGATTGTGGACGGGGCCATAATCAGTTACTGTTAGTTGCCTTTTACAATTATACACAATTTATTTTAAACCAGTAATTGCAGACTGAACAGTAAATAGAAAATACCACACGGTATTAATGAAGGAATAAACAACAGTGTAAATAATAGTGTTTTCAGTGAGTTACAATTTAGCAAATCACCATTAAATACAGATACAACAGATAATGTTTTAAAAGCAAGCCACTGTGATACGGGCAGAAGACCTTACACGCCAGGAATGGCAATAAATTACGAATTGTTTAAGAACTCGCTGCAATTTACAACTTACAGGCATTGAAATATTAAGGAATGTCGCCACAAACACAGCAGAAGGCATCAGACGCCAGGAATGGCAGTAAATAAGGGTTTAAGGCTTACTGCTAAAATACAAATACCAAATTAGAATTTTAAGACAAATGACCACAATCACGGCTGAAGGCCTTACAAGCCAGGAACGACAATAATATAAAAAGAAATTTTGAAACCTGCTGTAAAGCAGCAAATACAATAGCAAAAGTTAATTAAAAAAACAAGCATCTGATTCAGACAGAGCTCTAGGAATCGACCTCTGAGAAGGTCCGGCAACAAACAATTTTGCGAGCGGTGAGATGGGCAGCCAAGAGTTGCATTCACTTCACAAGATGCTAACTCAGACTAGTGGCAGTCTAACGAATGACTGAGAATCTTGCTGAAGCTACCTGACGTCCGATAAACCAAATGCAACGATGGGACAATACGGCACAGCCGGAACCGGCGGTCAGCACTACTTCCAGAATACTTGGTTTAGAGTCCCCCGAACGAGAAACCACCAGAGTAGAGGAGTAGAGGAATCACCAACCGGCCTACAATCAAGAAAGCTGTCAAAACTACACACGTTACCGGACAGCAGCAGCAAGGCGAAGAAATGTACACTGCTGTTATATACACGAACCTCCGGGGCAGGTAACTGGGGAATTAGCGGCCACCAGGCAAGAAAATTACCGCTGGTTGAACTTAACAAATTGTAACAAGTTGAACGCAGTAAATAATAATAAGAAGACGAGGAAGCTAATCAGATCCGCCTTCCCCAAGCACTCCACTCGCTTTTCTTCGCCTCGGCGGCACTTCGAGCGCAACACGAACCCAAGTCATTGGAGGAGGAGGAGATTAGTGTTTAACGTCCCGTCGACAACGAGGTCATTAGAGACGGGGCGCTAGCTCGGATGAGGGAAGGATGGGGAAGGAAGTCGGCCGTGCCCTTTCAAAGGAACCATCCCGGCATTTGCCTGAAGCGATTTAGGGAAATCACGGAAAACCTAAATCAGGATGGCCGGAGACGGGATTGAACCGTCGTCCTCCCGAGTGCGAGTCGAGTGTGCTAACCACTGCGCCACCTCGCTCGGTAAGTCATTGGAGATTCGTGGGATATCACAATGGTGGAGGTTTCTCTACTTGGATTGAAATGTACTCATCTTAATGCTTGCTGGATCCAGTTTATGACAAGGTCATACACCCTCGTGACCACAGCCCTTCCATCCAGCAGTCCATGCGTGCCACCAGCAGTCCCGGCATGTTCTCGAACTGCGTGGACCTGGCTCCTCCTGAGTCTCGAACCGAACTCGCCCACTCAGACGATCCAGCAAAACAACGACGTCGCCCCAAAGACAAGGCAACAGTTACTGCTTATCGATAACCACCGCTGCTGCCACTAGCAGACAGGCAATGCGTGCGAAACCGAGGGGCGCCAGTCAACACGAGAAGAAGACAAACAACCGCAACCATGCCAACCGATACCGTCTAAACAGCACCAACGCGATCCGCAGCACGGCTCAGGGGCGTTACTTTTTGAACGACAGTCGTAAATAATCCTTAGAGTTATTATCATGTAAGACACTGAACCGGCAAAGTGTAAGGGGGCTGAGGGAACACGCCAGAGCCGCCACTGGCGATGTTTATACGACGCTGTTGAGCTGTGGTGACTTTAATTCCCTGCAGCCAGCACCAGACGCGGAAGCGAAAGGGCAGGCGGCGCCGAGCCAGCGGGTTCGCCATCAGGAGCGCGTTCCTGCAGCCAGCCGCGCCTCGAACTCGAACAAAGTTGCGGACGTAAAAACAGGAGCGGAAGGCGAAAGTCCGGGCAAGTGGGGACCGAGGAGCAGGCGGCGGGGGCGGCGCCGCGGCGGAGGCCGGGGGGCGGGACTTTACGGCCGATTACTTTGTCCGGGCACCGTGAGTGCTTTGTGCGACACGCCGAGCCAAGGAGCGCCCATCCAGCCCGTGCAAACACGGCCCACTTGCCGTCCGGGCTGCCCGTATTGTTTCTGGCGAGGCACGCGCGTGTCGTAACCGTATACCGGCTGGCGATGTGTCGGAATGTTCAATTAGCCGAAGTCAAAAACTATAAGATTCGGGGTAGAGACAGGGAAGAAGCAGCGAAGGAAATAGACTATAATTTCGAGATTTGGATTCAAACTCAAGGTGAAACAATTAGAACGATAAATTGCTATTGTCAGTGGAAACGATGAAGAATTGCAAGGCACAGTGAACCAAATGAACAGTCTACTGCGCACGGTATACGGTTTGAGAGTGAACAGAAGAAAGATGGAAATCATGAGGAATAGCAGAAATGAAATCAATGGTAAAATTAAAACTGAGGTTCAAAAATGGTGCAAAAGGCTCTGAGAATTAAGGGACTTAACATCTGAGGTCATCAGTCCCCTAGAACGTAGAACTACTTAAACCTAACTAACCTAAGGACATCACACTCATCCATGCCCGAGGCAGGATTCGAACCTGCGACCGTAGCGGTCGCGCGGTTCCAGACTGAAGCGCCTAGAACGGCTTGGCCACACTGGCGGGCTAAAACTAAGGATCACGAAAAGTCAAATAATTCTGCTACATTGTAAGCAAAGTAACATGCGATGAAGGCGGACATTAAAAGCGAAGTATAAGAGGCAGAGTAGGCATTCCTGACGGAGAAGTCTGATAGTGTCAGATTTGAGGGAGAAATTACCGAGCCGTGTGACACGGTAGTTAGCAGTCTGTACTCAACAGTGGTTGAGGCCCCCGTCCGACCAACACGATTTAGTTTTTCAGTGATTTCCCTAATTCTCTTAAACACATGCCGGAATGACTGCTTTGAAAGATCACAGCCTAACACGTTCCTAGTCCTTTCAGAGTCCGAGCTTGCGCTCTGTCTCTGATGCCAACGTTGGCGACGGGATTCTGAAGGAAAACCATTACTTTTGAAGAAGAAATTACTGAGAATGTACGTCTGCAGCACAGTATGGAATGGAAGGGAATCATAGGCACTGACGGACGCTAAGAGCAAAATAAACGAAACGTTTGAGATATGGTGCTATAAAAAGGTGCCCAAAATCATGTGGACTGACAATAAATTCTCTTTTCCTCAGAACCGGTGAGGATAGAAGTATTAGGATAATACTGATAAAGCCGCGCGGGATCATCCGACCGGTCTTAGGCCCTGCAGTCATCGACTGTGCGGCTGGTCGCGGCGGAGGTTCGAGTGCTCCCTCGGGCATGGGTTTGTCCCTAGGATAATGTAGGGTAAGTAGTATGTAAGCTTTGGGACTGATGACGTTAGCAGTTAAATCCCATAAGATTTCACACACACACAATATTGATAAGAGGAAGGAACAGTATGATATTACGTGTGTTAAGATATAAGGGAATAACATTCGTGGTACAAGAGGGAGCTGTAGGGTATAAAGGCTGGAGGGGCAAAGTGAGACTGGAACACAGCCAATAAATAATTGAGAACGTTGGGTACACGTCCTACTTTGAAATGGAGACGTTGGCACAGAAGGGAAGTCTTGGTTGGCGCATCAAACCAGCCAGATAACTGATTATCCCTAAAAAAAATAGCACTATCGCCAATGAATCTTTGTTTCTATTGTAATGGTTCATGGTTCTCCGTCGTCTCGTTCTATCTTTTGCCGTGATCGCCAGACCTGTGAAGGATTACCGAACGAGGTGGCGCAGTGGTTAGCACACTGGACTCGCATTCGGGAGGACTACGGTTCAATCCCGTCTCCGGCCATCCTGATTTAGGTTTTCCGTGATTTCCCTAAATCGTTTTAGGCAAATGCCGGGATGGTTCCTTTGAAAGGGCACGGCCGATTTCCTTCCCAATCCTTCCCTAACCCGAGCTAGCGCTCCGTCTCTAATGACCTCGTTGTCGACGAGACGTTAAACACTAACCACCACCACCACCACCACCACCTGTGAAGGATTAGCAGTTTTACTGAGGGCTTGGAGGTAATAATATTGAAAATTTCAACGAAGACGCAGAAGAGGTGACATTTATTGACTCACACCTGATGAACAACGCTTAGTATCTTCGGAACGCTTGATCCAGATCATAAATAAAAGCAGGCGAGTCATTACGTTGCTCGGTGAGGAGTGCTGCTGCTGTGCTGGCTACGGACCGAGTCCTTCGTCCAGCTCCGCTTTAGTAACCAAACACTGAAGCTGCACGTGGCCGAACTGGGTCGCTGGCCTGTGGTGTGACCGGAGACATACATTACTAGACTGGCACTACCGTACAGAGTATCTCTGGCATCTCTGAGTCCAACACTTCGCTCTCGCCATCATACACGATGATAATGACGCCTATGGGCTGAGGATGACACCGCAGCCGGTCGGTGCCGCTGGGCCTTCATGACCTGTTCGGGAGGAGTTTTAGTTTTAGACAAAAGGTATGAAGTCGTGCTGAAAAGTAATGAATCGAATTATTACGTGATTTTTAAATGAAATAAAATTTCATTCTACGTATTTATGCCGGCCGGAGTGACCGAGCGGTTCTAGGCGCTACAGTCCGGAACCGCGCGACAGCTACGGTCGCAGGTTCGAATCCTGCCTCGGACATGGATGTGTATAATGTCCTTAGGCTACTTAGGTATAAGTAGTTCTAAGTTCTAGGGGACTGATGACCTCAGAAGTTAAATCCCATAGTGCTCAGAGCCATTTCTACGTATTTATACTTCATAATTACACATTTATTTCTCAATATTTCCCTGGTGATGAACTAGTATCTCCCAACGAGAAATCAGTTTGTCGATACTGCACTATAGAATGTTTATCTTTGTTGACGGAGCTACATGCCTCACCTCTACTTCAACCGCTTCATCACTAACTGAAGTCCTCGAAACCGTTCATTAAGCTTTGGAAACGGATGAAAATCGGATGGAGCCAAATCGGACTGTATGGAAGACGATCGATGACACACAGCCCAAGGCGTCGGATTGTTGCAGATGTCGCAGCGCTCTAATAGCGTCTGACACTCTGATGCTGAAGAAGAGGGTGGGCCATACGTGGACGAATTCTTCGGATTCGAAACCCGATTCGAACCCCGATTGCAGCATGCTGTTCCTCACGGGTAAACGCAGGTGCGTTACACACCGCCGTGTTACACGCTACAGTTCAGAGCTAGCGGCAGAATGCTGCAAATACGTAGACACGAAGAATAAAGATGCAGAATGTCTTATTTATGGAGCTGTAAAACAATTGTGAGTAAACAATTGTGAGGCATTACTTTTCAGCACGGTCATGATCGAGGAAAGGAACATGATGTGTCAGTGCATGCGTAAGTAGAAACATTTTGCGTATATTTGCTTTTGTACTGTGTGCATAACCAAATAATTACATTATAGTTCGTCTTACCTGAAGCACCTCCATTGTTTAAATGATGAAAGTAGATTTTGAGGGTTCTAACAAATCTGGTATTCAGAATGAGATTTTCACTCTGCAGCGGAGTGTGCGCTGATATAGTAGAGCACTTGCCCGCAAAGGTCCCGAGTTCGAGTCGCGGTCCGGCACACAGTTTTAATCTGCCAGGAAGTTTCATTGAGAATCTCATTCGGGAAACATCCCTCAGGCTGCGGCTAAGCCATGTCTCCGCAATATCCTTTCTCCCAAGAGTGCTAGTACTGCATGGTTCGCAGGAGAGCTTCTGTGAACTCTCGAAGGTAGGAGACATATACTGGCAGAAGTGAAGCTGTGAGGACTGGGCGTGAGTCGTGCTTGGGTAGCTCAGATGATGACGCCACGGTAGCTCAGCGTGTTCGCTTAGAGGGTTAGCTGCCTTCTGCAATAAAAAACTGAGTTCATGGATGAACGATGAACTCGAACAAGAATCATGGAACGTCCACCCCGAACAAATATAACGAACACTAACGAACCAAATTAGATCAAAAAATAGAAAGATGGTAGAGCAAATGCCCGCAAAGGCAAAGGTTCCGAGTTTGAGTCTCGGTCGGGTACACAGTTTTAATGTGCCAGGAACTTTCAAATCTGGTATCAACAGACATAGATTTAACAGGGACCTCTTGTTGTTGTTGTGTTATTACTATTTCTTATCTTGTAATTATTATGATATTTCAAATTTACGAAAAGGAAAGATCTGAGGGATGCCTTGGTAAAAGCAGATTGCAAGGAGCCGGTCACCTACAAACGTACCAGGTGTTTGTGCCCTCTGAAGCTCCCCAGTACAGTGGAAGTCATTACCTGATGTCTTAATAGATGTCCTTTCACCTTGTCTCTTCTCCTTGTCAGTATTTTCCCCATATTCCTTTACTTTCTGATATCGCGCAAAATCTCCTCATTCCTTACCTTATCAGTCCACCTCATTTTCAACATTCGCCTGTAGTACCACATCCCAATTGCTTCGATTCTCTTCTGTTCCAGATTTCCCACAGTCGGTGTTTCAGTACCATACAATACCCTACATTCTCAGAAATTTCTTCCTCAGACTAAGATCTATCTTTGATACTAGCAGGCTTCTCTTGTACAGGAATGCCCTTTTTTGCGAGTGCTAGTTGGCTTTTTACATCCTCCTTGCTCCATTCGTCATTGGTTATTTTGTTGCGTAGGTACCAGAATTCCTTAACTTAATCTACTTCGTGATCATCAAACCGGAAGTTAAGTTTCTCGTAACTTTCGTCTTTCTTCAATTTACTCTTAATGCATATTCTGCACTCATTAGATTGTTCATTCCATTCAGCATGTCACGTTAGTTTTCTTCGCTTTCACTCAGGATAGCAAGGTCATCAGCGAATCGTATCATTGATATCCTTTCAATTCCAGACATTCTTTTATTTCCATCATTGCTTCTTCGGTGTACAGATTGAACAGTAGGGGCGAAAGACTGCGTCCCTGTCTTACATCCTATTTAATCCTAGCGCTTTGTTCTTGGTCGTCCACTCTTATTATACCCTCTTGGCTCTTCTACATGTTGCATCTGAACATTTGAAAAAGTTGAGGCAAATAACGAGTAAACGAGTGCAAAGAAAACAATAAGTGTGTTACAGCAGAAGTACGGACGAAATGACAAGAGACTAGAGACACACAGGGAAGTTACTGATGTTCTTCTCAAAGATAAGGTCTTCGCCGGCCGGTGGACCGTGCGGTTCTAAGCGCTGCAGTTTGGAACCGCGTGACCGCTACGGTCGCAGGCTCGAATCCTGCCTCGGACATGGATGTGTGTGATGTCCTTAGGTTAGTTAGGTTTAAGTAGTTCTAAGTTCTAAGGGACTGATGACCTAAGTAGTTAAGTCCCATAGTGCTCAGAGCCATTTGAACCATTTGATAAGGTCTTCAACATAAATCGTATTGATATGTTTAAAATTCGTCATTGTCAGATATTTGTTGTTGGCTCGAAGAAGCAGCACGAAATGTTGATACCCACGTAAGAAAACTGGGTGGAAGGTATAATACTAACCTGAGATCAGTTGCTTTAACTTTACGTTACCTGTCTCCTGAAGCATATGGCTGTGTTACGCTGATATTTAAAAATGATTCACCATGGCACAATAAATCAAGTCGTGGTGCATGAAAGTAAATTGTGAATCAGGTTTTAGACAGTAATATTTTAATGTAACTGAGGAGAGAGTGAAAGAGTGTAAACAAAGAGGTAGAGTGTCAATGTCATTTATATGCAGTCGGTCTCCATTTGTAAAACAATGGCTATGAAAGTTTAAAAAGCTTCAATTACAAGAGTTACGTATCTTTTTGTTGTTCACTATGTTCTGATACATACAGTAACGAGTCACGTTGTTTCAGGTGTGTGATTTTATTTATTAATCGCAACCAATTTCGAAGGACTTGGGGTTTTATACGAATAGTATGCTCGTTATAAAAGTGCACCTGTAAGTTGAACGTGCAATTTGTCCTTGATAACCAGTGTCTTTGTTCATTTGAGTATTCTTATGGACACTGCCGTCTGGTTTAAACGTGCATATATGTAGCTTGACGTTATTCTTTAACACTATTTTACATTTATAATATTACTTGAAAATACAGCTCTTCGGTTGCGCAGGTAAAAAATTTTCAAGTGATATTATAAATTTCGTCTACGGTTGCTGCATTATCGGCCATGTTCAAAATTGTACTATTTTACATAGTATGAGGACTATTAGGACACCAAATTCCGATAAGGTCGTGGAAAGGACATTGAAAATCAGATGAAGGCGTATTGGGTCGTGGATCTGGTACGCCTGTCGATGGCGTTACGTCGATCTTTTCAGTTCTGAGCACACAGTGTGCGCTTCTGATACGCCTCCTGCAACATGTTGACGGGAAATTCCTTCAGACTCCTCATCGTGGAAATTTTCACGGCATCTACCGTGTCATAGTGAAGTCCGCTGGTGCCAGATCGGGCCTGTATTGTGGCTGAGGCAGCGTTGCCACACCGTGTCTGGCCAGAAACTCGCTATCGATGATGGCGGTATGCTAAGACAGATTGTGGTGATGGAGTCGCCAGATCCCACTGATCTCCTTCCCGACGCGAGGCACCTCGTTTCGGAGGCTTTCTGGGACTTTCGAGCAAAACTGGTTGCTGATAGTTTGTCCGTGTGGTACAAACGCCGTGTGGACAAAGCCTTTGCAATCGAAACGACGATGAGCATCGCCTTCACCCAGATTCTTTTTATCCTTGCCGGTTTTGGCTTTGGGATAACCTACATGTGCCACCCTGCTCTTTGCCTTTTTCATTTAATGTCATGTCGCTGTTCTCTGGGTCGTGGCATTTTGATTTCCCGATGCTCCACTCGATCACAGGCAGACGCTATGAGCAACCAATTCTGGCAACCGCCGCTAGGCAATTGTTGAGGAACGTGCAAGACCCCCAACAACTTCCCCCTCGTTAGTCGTAACACTGTAAACTTTCGGGTTGTCAGAAAAAAAAAATATTCAGCCTACTTTCCTAACATTTATTCAATTAGACATAATTTTTTGTCACTTTCATTAATTTCATTAATATGTGCACTGAGCCGATTAAAAAAAATAAGCTTTCATGTGCTGTGAGGTAGGCACCAGACGAATAGTTTCGCAACACCCTGTACAAGACGCCTACCGGAGTGAAGCACCACTTCACAAGAATCACATGAAAACTACAATGAGTCTGTTTGCTGAAATGTAATGGAGTCACTGCAATGTGACACAGGTGGTCACCAAATGTGCTTGGATAATCTCTTAGTGTATTTTCGTTCAGTTTAGGATATTATAGGTTTCAGTGTTAACAAATTATTTATCCCATATACAACTAAGAGACTGGAATAAAAATACGGCTGCGGTGTTTGTAATGTAACAGTTAAATCGAATTTTTTTGGTCTCTTTTTGTCTAACGACCCACATTCGTACCATCTCTGCGTATGTCTTTCCATTTGAATAAAAAAAAAAGATCACTGTTTCTTACAATATCGAACACATTCAAATTTCTCTTGAAATCTGAGAGCTGGTCTCTGTGGCCGAGAGCTTCTAGGTGCTTCAGTCCGGAACCATGCGGCTGCTACGGTCGCAGGCTCGAATCTTGCCTCGGGCATTGATGTGTGTGATGTCCTTAGGTTAGTTAGGCTTAAGTAGTTCTAAGTTCTAGGGGACTGATGACCTCAGATTTTAAGTCCCGTAGCGCTTAGAGCCATTTGAACCATTTTTGAAATCTGAAATTTGAAATATTTATTTTTAATTTAGTCATTTGTAATAAGAGAAATTTTAACTGCAGGTATATAGGTATAGTATTGCAGCCCAATTACAGTATCACAGTGGTAAAAAAGAAACTGAGTGTGCATCTGAAAGAGAAGACCGCAACTTATATGCATTTCAAAGTCAATGCTGTTACTGACCTTAGACATAGATCAGATGATACCTGTCGGGTCTTGCCCACTCGTACCGCATAGGGTGCCTAAGGGATGCTGCGTTCTGGGAATACTATACAACAATTCAAGCAAATAAGATTAGTGGTTTTATTTCAATAAAGCACATTGACAATACCTAAGTTAGATATTTGCAAGTAGTAGCCGCAAGCGATGAACGACATGCAAACAGTTACGTTCGTCGCTATAGACAAAGTCCAGACAAGCAAGCGATAAGGAACACAACTAGCTGTTCTTGTACCACTCTCTGCTAGGCCGTACTATGCTCCGCGAACACGTTCTACTAATGTTCACAAATGTCCGGCCGAGGCTGGCAGGAGCGGTGCAGGTATTCATTTCTTGCAGATGTCGCTCCTGTCATGGCGCGGTTCTAATCAGCGCACCATTGGCAGACGTCGTTTCACCGCCTTCTCTGGTTTTGTATTCTTCGTCTTCGTTCCGACACTTGTGGTTACGCCAGAACAATACCATTAACTTTTTAAGAACTAAGGAACACTGAGGAATACACTGATGAGCCAAACAGGTTATGACAACCTATTTAACAGCTTGTCTGTCCATCGGTGTAACGAAACACATGACTGATTTTGCGTATCAGAGGTCCGGCAGTTTCTTGTTAGGTCTGTGGAAGCATGTGGCATTAGACGTCTACGAACACGTCATGTAATTCTCGTAAATAATGGACCGCTGATATGCGCACAAGGTGTTGGCGCTCGATAGCGACCCAAATGGGTTACATTGGTCGCCGAGATATCAACATGAGTTCACTGCAATGCTCCTCAAACCAATGTAGCACGGTTTTGGCTCCGAGATATGGACAATTATACTTCTAAAAGATGACATCTCCGTTGGGGAAGACATCAAGCATGAAGGGACGCAGGTGGTTCGCAGCTGTCAGCGTGTCTTTGGTTACTACCACAGGTCCCTCGCAAGTGCAGGAGAATGTCGCCTATAGCATAACACTGCTCCCACCGGCCTGCATCCGGTGGCACGCTACACGTTTCGAGCTGGCCGCGGTGGCCGAGCGGTTCTAGGCGCTTCAGTCCGGAACGCCGCGACCGCTACGGTCGCAGGTTAGAATCCTGCCTCGGGCATGGATGTGTGTGATGTCCTTAGATTAGTTAGGTTTAAGTAGTTCTAAGTTCTAGGGGATTGATGACCTCAGATGTTAAGTCTCATAGTGCTCAGAATCATTTGAACCATTTTTCAGCTACACGTTTCGAGCCGCCATATACTTCGACGACGGAGTTTCTGATGGCGACCACCGTCCCAGTTAACAAAAATGTGATTCATCCCAAGAGCCGACACGTTTCCATTGATTGACGGTCGAATCTCGACGGTCCCGTGCCCACTGCCGCCGCAACTGACGATGTCATTGGGTCAACAGGTGAACACGTAGGGATGGTCAGCCGCTGAGCTCCATGTCCTACAATGGACGAAAAACCGTGTGTTCCGAAACAGCTGTCCATACACGAGCATTGTGCTCTTTGGGCCGAGACGACAGGAATCACCGTCCAACATACTTTATACAGTAGAAAAGTCTCAGAACCCCACGTTTTCTGAAGAGTCTGAGACCACCAACTATTTAGTGCATAGTGGTAGTTTCACTATCCTGTCTCCGCACGTGAACATTCGACCAGCTTCGCCGTTTTCTAAATACTCGTTCACAGGCTCCACGTAATAATTATCTGCCCTTTGTCAAAGCTTCTTATTACAATGGATTTCCCTATTTGCAACCCATATGTTCGCTGGAACGATTCCCCGTCCGTGTCGGCTACGCTTACATACTTTTGTTACCGTGTCACGTTCCCGCAACGCCACCAGGTGGCATCCAACGTCGCTGTCGGCAGTGGTCACGATGTTTTGGCTGTTCAGAGCCTATCGCCGTTGGCCTGACTCTACGCTCTAGCAACTCCAGTCTCACACTGCACGTTAACCCCACTGCTACTCCGCGGTCCGTTTGTGATTTGCGCCTGATGGACTTCAGTTGGCTGTGACCTTCGTCGAGCCCTTAAACACAGAGAGACTCAAAGCAAGAATTCATTTGCGACACTTTCGAAATTAACGAACTTAAACATAGACATTGGTTGCTCTCATTACCATATTACAAACAGGGTAAAAATATCAGTTTCGCAGATCACGTTCGTAACACTAAACTTCATCTCGTTATTTAGTTATCATGTGGCGCACATCACAACATTTCTCGCGCAAACTACCAATAATGCTGCAGTGTGCTCCTCCTATTGTCTACCTTCGGTCCTACAGTCTATTTCCACTCTACGGGGAATGTGAGTGGCAGATGTTTCCGTAATCCTTCTAGTGGACTACAGTGAACGCCCACGAGGCTTTATCTAGTTTAACCGCTTGTGATCATCCCATGATGCTAGGTGCTTGCTCTGCGCTTTCGAAAGAAACTTCAATATGTCCTGTCAGGATACAGTACTTCACAGATTAGTTATTAGTGGCAGCAGGAAATGATCAGTGAAAATACCTACATACTGATCATAAGTGTGATCGACTGGAACGAGTCATTGTTAAATAATTTTGTGGAGATGTTTTGGATTCGCGAAATTTGGAGGCTGGTCAATGGCCCTGACGAGGCTAAGAAGCGAACCCTTGTCTGCGCGGCGAGGAGGTAAGCTTTTAAGTCTTTAGCATCAGTGACTGATTCTGAGTGATCAGTACATTAGTTTCAGACACGGTAGACTGCAGTTCCCCTAAGCTGGAAGGTACTAACATTTTCGTTTCCGAAACACGTCTTACGTTTTTCAGACCAGTATTGGTCCACATCCAGTACTTCTTTCCTGGCAAACATTTCGTCGTCAGCCGTATATCTCGTGGATATTTGGAACATTGTAGATGATGTTGTATGTCCTGGGCTCCACCACTGTCGCATTTATCTGTTTAGTCTTTAAGTCCCTATTTAATTCGATTTGTCTTGACTGGCACTACACTCGTTCTGATGCAATTCATTGATCTCGAGATTTTCCAGCTTGATATATTGCTACTTGGCATCATTTATATGGCAGAGTGGTTTTCAGGGATTCGTCCAGCTCTGCACCTGCGTGACTTAAGTCTGCCATGTCCGCATGAAGCACTACGTGCGAGATAGCGGTCATTGAATGTCTTTTTAAATTATTCGTGTGCTCATGCGCAGTTCTTCAGGTTTCAGGGGCTAAGGAACCGGGCACTTTACATAGCTTCCCGAGTGGTGTGAGTTTCATACATCCTGTTGTTAGCCTGCATGTGTCAATTTGGCTTGTAGTGACTTTTTGTATGCGCAGATCAGGACAGTACTTGTCATGCATATTCCGCCTTGGAAAATCCAAGTACTTGGTCAGTTGTTTCTAATACAGCTGGTATTGCTCCCCATTTACGACTCACTACTTTCCTGAAGATGTAGTTCCTGGCGGTAAACTCTTTGGCGGGTTTTCTCGCAGTGATATCTGTACGTCAGTGATCAGCCTGGAACGACAATCACGTTCGTTGATTTGTCTGTGTGTTCCAGCTTTCTGTCGTTCCAAGTGACGCTCGGCCTTCTATTTGCCTGATCTGAGCGAAAGTGGAGGGCCTAGTCTGTGTGTTTTTTTTTTTTTGGGGGGGGGGGGGGGGGCAGGGCGGTTTGAGGGAATTTTTAGGTAATAATTAGACACGATTTTACCGAGTTTTCTAGTTTCCCTTCTACTTCCTTAGATTTATCTCCTTGTGCGGTAATGGCCAGATTATCAGCACACAAGTAATTGTTTGGTGTTGATTGATCATCAATGATAGATTGAATAAAAGGGGGCGGGGGAGGCAGCAGGTCACTGCCTATGGCGGGGTCTTTCTTTTGTCGACGCCATCCACTTTTCCCTTTCACCAGCGTTACATAAAACTGTCTGTTTTCTAATAGAGATTGAGTAATTTTTGTGAACTGATGGTCATTAATACGATGTAGGCTTCTTACATAAACGTTCTATGGCTGATGGTGTTATACGTAAGTAGAACTCACACCTTTCCTCTACGTGTTCCGTAAGGTACTGGACATAACTGTTGAAAGATTTTGTGGGTCTGAATCCAGACTGTTGGGGAATGAGCATTTGGTATACTATATTTGCTATGCAGCCGCTAGTATCTCATTAACGCTCGATTGAAATTAATATCAATGATCTGGGGGAACAACCCAAATTCGTAAATTAACTGGGCTGTTCATAAAATCTCCTGCTTGCATCCAAAGAGCGTTGATATGTTGCTTTGCCCTTCTCAGACATAGCATCTCCATCAGGTAAGATAAGAATTGTACGCGAATAGTCTGCAAGAAGAGTCGTACATGAAAATGTCAAGGGTCTCTGCAGATGGACAAAGTAGTCCAAGTGCGACCATGTGAACACAGCCCAGACGACAATAGAGTCACCTCTGTTTTGGACACAGCCTTGTTGACACGCAGAATATATAGCTTCATAGGGCATAAGTGACACTTTAACGAGATTATCAGTTCGACATTGCAACTGGAATCGACATTTATCATACCGTACTACACCCCACCACTGTTTAACCAACCAGCAACGATGTTCACGTGTCCACACCAGTTGTTGGGCTCTGTGTCGAAGTGTGAGCAAAGGAAGATGAGTCGGTTGCAGCCCACTAAAATCTTTACGATGTGCAGACCTCCATCTGCGTTCAGGTTAAATTAATTAAATAATCTTAGCGAAAACGTATTTAAGGCAATCGTAGCTGTGAAGTTTTATTTAATACAGTTATCTGGAAATATGTTTGAATGACAATAAAGTAATGAAAGAATATGGCCGCTAGCCGTAAAGCGGACCATTTGTCTCTGAACAAATTAAGTAGGATTGGAGTCACTTTGACGTAACCTGCAGTTACTAGTGACATGGAAGCAAATGTTGTGGCACAATTGATTTTGGAATTAAGGTCTGTCAAATTCGATAATCGTAAAATTTTAAATTGCTGATGAAATTATTGATCGAATAAAAAATGAATGAATAATTGCTATACGCAACAAGGTAAATGTGACCCATATGATCTTTAGATTAGCTTGCTACGAGGAAATTTTGCGCCAGAAGAAAAAAAAATGACTGTTAAAGCAACTTGTTATATTTAATGAATCCTTCTACATGACAATAATATTGGTTAACATTGTTGCAATGCATAATATTGTACTGTAAAATAATTTCGTGTGTTGTTACACGTATTATTAAACATTATTCTTCTAAATTATATTCTCTTCTTTGGTCTCTGGTCCCAAATGAACATAACTTCTATGTATTCATATCTAAAATGGGACCTTGACTTAGGTTAATTCGATATAAAGGGCTATCTCTCCGCCCCACTTCCAGTGTTAGTCAAGGGTATTACTGTACATATCAACTGAAATATTTGAAATGCTGAAAATATGGAAACGGATAAAAATAAAGCAATAAAAATATCATAACAAACAATTCGAGGCTGACACATAGGGAATGGTTAACAGAACTTAATCATAAATAGAAGAAACAATTTCTAACACCCATTCAAAAATAATAAATCCAGAAGAGGAGATAACGCTCTATGCAAGAGCTACTAACATTATATACATCCAACTTAAATAACTGTAGTCAATAATTTCTGATGAAACACCATAGAACAGGTACTTAGTTGATAATTAATGGCAGCATAAGAATCACAATTAAAATAGCACATATCGTGTTCGCTGCATATGCGTACAGATACGTGTGTATAGAAAGACTTCCTAAACCAAAGCCGGCCGGTGTGGCCGTGCGGTTAAAGGCGGTTCAGTCTGGAACTGTGTGACCGCTCCGGTCGCAGGTTTGAATCCTGCCTCGGGCATGGATGTGTGTGATATCCTTAGGTTAGTTGCGTTTAAGTAGTTCTAACTTCTAGGGGACTGATGACCACAGAAGTTAAGTCCCATAGTGCTCAGAGCCATTTGAACCATTGCCTAAACCAAATGACTGTAAAAAATCACAGAACCCAAGTTATAATAACTTGTGCATGTAATCCCCGCAAAACCAGCAACAATTTAAGACTAGCCTATTTGTTTATTTATTTAAGCTTCTGGCAGGGGAACTGTAATAATTAAAGTTTAAAGTAGAACCAGAACCAGAGAGCATTGCAACTACAATGCAAGTTATTACTAGTTGTCACCTTGCAATGATAGCGTCGTTTGCTGTGGGGCCTGGAGGAGATTAGATTTTGAGCACACTGGCACATCTTATGCTACCTACAGGACTGAGTGAGCCATGTACTTACCGAATGCCACATGCAATTCGCTACGTATATATTGTCTCTATGAATCTGAAGAAATACTATTAAATATTAACCGATCTTTTTCATATGTAGTCTACCAGATTCTATGGATAACACAATCAGACTGTTAAAATTTCAAATAAACAACTTGAACACTTTTTGAGATACAAATTTTTACCTGAAACACATAATAACCGAGCTGGCATTATGAAATTGAGTTAGAGACTGTAATGTATTCATCTGTAGTATCAGCTGAATTTACGGTCAAGAGGATACGTTTGCATAATCTAATTTTCCGGAATTTTCTTTAGTTTCATCCCCACAGATTTCTGAGGTAATTAAAAGTACTTTCAAAACTATTTTTATTTATTTATTTATTTATTTATTTATTTATTGAACCTGGCAAGATTAGGGCCATCAGGCCCTCTCTTACATCTAACCAGGCATTCTACTTATTTTACATTCATATGTTTTAGTAGGCATGTTAAACTACATCTAGTACAAAAAGTGAAATAAACAATTCGAAAGGTACACCTGGAAAAATACATACATATAGAGTTTATATTCTTAGGTCACAAGTACTGTTATAATTAGACATTATTGAAGAGACAGATTTTAGATAGGAGTGCCGGCAGCAGGGAGTATGAGGGAGACTCATGGTGAAGGGAGGAGAAGAATAGAGACATGATGAAACATAATTAAGGAAATATAAAGGAAAAGAAGATTGCGTGGCTAATAGAGAAAGATGAAGAGGAAGGCATCTCAGGAGCAAGATAGGAGACGCTAGCTTTGCTATTTGACAGATGAGGGGATTGTCCTTGTACATTAATATTGTGGAGAACTTAGTGAGGATGATAGTAGGAAATACTTCAACTTCTTCTTAAAAGCAGCAGGAGATCGAATTTTGCGCAAGGTAAGGGGCAGTTTGTTCCAGAGGCGGACAGCGGCAACTGAGAAGGAGTTTGCAAAAGTTTTTGTTTTGTGAGTGGGCACAGTTAGGATACCAAATAAGAGTGACCTCGTGTTTCGATTATGATGACATGACAGGTTTTTAATCTCTGAAGCAAGGTACTGGGGTGCTTGCGCGATGAGGAGTCGGTGGAGTAGACATAGAGTGTGGTAGTCACGCAATTTGTCCGGCCGCAGCCACCCTAGCTCGGAGTATGAAGCACTAACATGATCATATCGGCGAATGTTGCAGGTGTAACGCACACAGGCATTCATGGTTAGCTCTAGCCGTCTTTTGTTTTCACTACTCATGCCTTGCTGAATCACATCACAATAGTGGAGGTTCGGTAGAACGAGTGCTTGCACGAGCTGGCGTTTCAAGTCCTGTGGAAATATGTTCCGAAACTTTTTGAGAGCATAGAGACAAGCAGACGTCTTTCGGCACACTGCGACTGTATTCTCCGCCCAGTTGAGATGCTCATCCAAAGTTACACCCAAGTTCTTCACTGTTTTCTGATATGGTATTGGAGTACCGTCGAGCAGAATAGGAGGTAGCCGTTCGCGGAAATCTGAACTTATTAATTTCTGATGGGCTATTAAGATTACTTGCGTCTTTTTTGCATTTAGTTTAAGCCCCAGGTTTTTCGCCCATCTCACTACTGAAGACAGATCATCATTCATCTGAGCGATTGCAGTGTTTACATCTTCAGGTCTGACGCTTAGGTAGAGCTGGAGGTCGTCGGCATAGAAATGATATTTACAGGAGGACAGAACCGACGAAATATCGTTGACATATAAAGAAAACAAAAGTGGTCCTAAGACTGATCCTTGTGGCACTCCCGACGAAACATGTTTCCAGGAAGATTTTTCATTTACGCAGACAACACATTGCTGTCTGTCTTTTAAGTAGCTTTCAAACCATCTCATTGCACTGTCAGAGAAATTAAGCTGTTGCATTTTTCTGAGCAATATGTCAAAGTTAACAGTGTCAAAAGCTTTGCTGAAGTCCAGTAGCGTCAATATTGTTGCCTTTCGATTGTCGATGGCATATTTCAGGTCATCAGTTACTTTAATTAGAGCAGTGTTTGTGCTGTGATGTTTACGGAAACCGGATTGAAATTTGTCATATAGGCTGAATTCATGCAAGTGTTCAGTGATTTGGTCATGAACAATATATTCAAGTGCTTTGGAAACAGCAGGCAGTATGCTAATTGGTCGGTAATCACTAGGCAGTTGCGGGTTTTCGATCTTAGGGATGGGTCGAATTATGCTTCTTTTCCATGCAGTGGGATATATTCCGTTCACGAGGGAAAAATTAAATATGTCAGTTAAGACAGGTACTAAGATATCGGCAACATTCTTAATCATGGTTATACCGATACTGTCGTTGCCTATTGCATCAGATGAGATTCTCATTATTGCTTTTCTTGCCGTATTTGTTGTTACATGTTTTAGATGGAAGGTATCGTTGTTAGTTATCCTGTTTGGGGATTCTTGTGGACGGTAATTATCAGCTGTGCTGGTATTCAGAGGTGCAGAGAAGAATTCATTTAATTCGTTAGCTGACACATGAAAAGTAGTTTCCGATTTTGCCTTTCCGACCCCCAAGCTACGGAGATTCTTCCATAGAGTCGTGGGCGTCAGATCGCTGCATACAAGGGAGCGAGCGTGCCTGATTTTAGCATTGCGAATGCATTGTTTCACTCTGTTCCGTAGCTTTCTATATTCTTCGAAACGCTCGGGTTTCGGATCTGCCTTGAAACGCCTGTGGGCAGCATCCCTATTAGTCATCATTTGACGTAATTCAGCTGTCAGCCAGGGAGCAGGAGATTTTCTTACACGGATTGTGCGCACAGGTGCATGTTTGTCATAGAGGGCAGTGAGTTTATCGCCAAGTTCATTAATTTTGCCGTCGATTGTGGGTTTTCTGATTATTTGATGCCATGAGATTTCTGAGCAATCGGCTGTTAGAGCGTCAAGGTCAATACATTTCATGTTCCTACAAGTTATGTAACGCGATTTGATCCTTGGGGGCTGCACAGAGTAGGCCAGGAATATTACATCATGTGCTGAGAGGCCAGGGGCCGATGTTTGACCAACATCTCTTACTTTGTCAGTCTGTTTCGTTGCGATTACGTCTATAAGAGTATGACTGTGCGCCGTATGGTGTGTAGGTTGTAATGGAAGAATGTTCATGCAAACTATTATTTCATCGTGTTCTGGTTGTGTGAGTGTTTTGGAGGTATGGAGAGAGTGAATGGAGGACATACCTCCCAAGTGAGAATGTGATATTTTGTTAAAATTATGTAAATGTAAGAGTGAGAAAGTTGTGCAATAGGGCAATTTGTGATGTATGTCTGAGTGAGCTTGATAGTCAGAAGGGGCGTTGAGAATGATATTTATTAGTAATTAATTTTTTGGAAAGGAATTGTATTTTGTTTTCATTAAATTTCATTAAATATTGGAAGTAAGAGATTTCTATCCAAATCTCCTATGGTAATCTGATTGGCTGACAGAAATACCGAGAATATAGAAGCGATCTAGGTGATCTGATTCGCTGCTTAACACACTAGCCAATCGGAATTCAGCATTTCTCGCGTGTTTGAGTAAGGCTTTGTTACCTCAGATCTATGAGTGGACATAGTCGCTCGGGAGCCGTCTCTAAGTAAACACCAACGTTATACTGCGCTGATCAAATTTGTACCCAAATGAAGAAATCACGCGTTTTATTGACTCTTGTGTCGTCGACGAAAGGTGATTACAATATTCAATATTTTGTGAAAGTTTGAGGTCCCTGAGTGCTTCATCTTAGGAGATATTCTCGTGTGAACACTTCATGTTGTACAAAACCTCTGCGTAGTGTGTTTCGTGCAGGTTATGATACATTGTGGTGAGCACTTCTTTACAAAAAGCCAACTGAACGACTGAACCTGTTGACTCGGAGTGACTGTTTAGAACGCTCAAAATATCGCGTCTAACTAAATGTCTCCTCGCTGTATTCGGCTGTCAACTTGAAAGGGACACAGTCACTAACATTGCATATTTGATGTTGGGGTATTAAATACTGACTTGATAGCTGGTTTCCGTGTCTCAAAGACAATAAATCAACTTAAAGGAAATTTTAGACATTTTTTAAAAAAGTCAGGCAAACCCGAGCACTCGATAGTTTAACTTTCAGCTATTGCCTATGGACTGGAGTTATGTGGCTTTTGCGTGGCAGGTGTTTACTCGAATTTTTGTCAGCCTAATCAGTATCTACCATAGCAGAGTGAAGGGGCAGACAATGTGAAACCTACTCAGGTAAGTGGACTGATCGTCTAAAGGATAGTAAGAGAACAAACCACCACGTCGCTAGCGAATGGTGTAGTGAGACATGGCAAGTTAAATAAATGTAGTTAGCGAATGTCAGACCTGCAACGACCAACGACGGAAGCACACAGCTCACCTTCCTGCAGTAGACTGGAAAAGAAAAAGCGATATGTTTTTAAATGCATCTCTCTGGATTAAATTTTAAACTGTGTTCCGCTTCTAGTGAACTGAACAAAGTAGACAACTGCAAGCGTATTATCCCCAGCTGCCATCTGTCAGACAGAAGCCTGACTCTTCAGGCTATGACACTTGGGCCAGAGTGTTCTGAGAAGCAGTATAACAAGAGTGACTCTTCCAAAGATCCGGAAGGTAAAACTATCCAACCAGTGTATGGAACACTGAGAGAAGACACACAACGATATCAGGCTTAAGTAGGCCATAATTGTAGCTCCAAGCTCAATTTGTTTCACTCAAAAAATTTAGACAGAAAATACATATATGTATTACTGTCCCAAATTTTATTCCTGGCTCACTCATTTTATTATATTACCTCAGATGTCAATAAAAAGAATAGAGGGTTCCATTATTTGAGGAAACAAATGGGTTGATCATGAATAAAATTTGGGTTTATTCCTAAAAATGTAATTGCTTAAAAAAGTTGCTGAATGTATATTGAACCGTTTTTAACCTAAATGATATTCTTCAACGTTTCTTATTTTCATGCACTGAATACACAGTTTGCTATTGTTCATTTAAAGAATATAAACATTAACAAGAAAAATAAAAAAATTGAAGCCATTGAAAGAATATAAACATTAAGAAGAAAAATTAAAAATTCAAGCATATATTCTAGATCATTTATAGTATTTTAAAGTTTCTTTGTTGATTTGTAACTCAATTTAATATGTCTTTCTTCAAACAATTGAAAACTCTTTTCAGTTATTAATTTCAAATCTCTATCTGGAAAAAAATCAAAAACCCATTATTAAGCTCTACACAAATTTTCTCCCCAAGCCTACTACTCATATATTCACAACCAGTATACAACACATTTACCTGTAGTGCTTTAATGTTTTTGAACTAATTCGAATTGCTACCATTGGTGATTATGGCTTACATTTACATAGAAAACTTTTCATAAATATTTAACTTTTAAAGAAGCTGAAGGTTATTCTGCTTATGTTAATAACGAATAACATCCATTATGTAATTTATCTATTTCATTTTCCAAAATACATCTGTTATCGTGATGTTGGCTCAGTGCCTTTTTATTTACCTCAACTGCATTGATTTTATGTGAATGCTTAGTGTTGTTCCCATGACAGAACAGACACCACACATACCCAGCAGCTGTGATACAATACATGTAAATTGAAGGGGGATCACTGCTGTAACCTGCAATGGGACATTAAATGGAATCAGCAACGATGAGGGAAAATATGTACTGTTGATTCCATTTAAAGTCCCGCTGCAGCTCATAGCAGTAATCCCCATTCAATTTATATATAGTGTTTCACAGCTGCTGGATAACTGTTGTGTCTGTTCTTTCAAAGGAACAGACACTACACATTGAAATAAATGATAGGCCTGGCTGGGCAATGCATCCACTTTCTTCAGTATTTATCCACAAATATGTCAGACCCCTGGTGGGAATCACTAAGTAGCAAGCAGGTTTATAATGGACATGGACTGCACATAGATGCACTTAATTGGGAGTGTGGATCTGCTGTGAAGCATACCGAGATAGTCCATACAGTTGTGATAATGCTGTGTCCCAGATGACACAGTGGTTACTGCATCTGCCTACTAAGCAGGAGATCCCAGATTCGAATCCTGGTCTGATACACGTTTTCCCTCATCCCTGATGAGTTGAATTAATTTTATGTTTAATGCATCATATCAAATTCATAGTACTGTACAGTTTTGTATTGATGAGCAAGCAATCTTCACAATCCCTGCTTTAAGAATAGTGTGAGAAAGACGCAAGAAATAAATAGACTATTAGTGTACATTGTACCTGGAATAACTGATGAAAATTTAAGACAAACTTTTATTCTTTTAAAATTATTTGACAGTGAATATCATTATTATGTCATTTGAATGCAAAGAAGAAGCCTCCAAAAAGAACTGAGCAATTTTAGATGTACATGTTTATATTCTGAAGAAATGTTTAGACTCCCAGTTATCAACACATTATTTATGAAAAATATGATTACATTTCGCTTTTACAAATTGATTATTTTGATTGATTAATCATATAGGGCAGTCGCTGCCTTCAGTCTGCTCCATTGTTTCAAAAGGAGCTACTATTCTTTGTCTGTAAGATTCAGGTAAATTCTGACAATCCCAGAATATATTCCAATAAGCTTCATCTGTAAATTCTATTATAAAATCTTCAGACAAGCTTGATCTCTTGTGTATACTCCAGCTTGAATCTGTTTTGAAACTCGCTCATAAAATCTTCAAAAAATTACTGATAGAGTGTTCCAATTAATTCTGCCCTAGAATTATCTCACAGAATACGTTACTAATTCTTGTTCACTTGAAACATCAGCTCAGTCTACATTGTCTTGACATTCTCTTAAACTCTTGAAATAATTTTTGATTAAAAGATATACTTTGCCAATCTAATTTAAGCTAAAATTCTCGTATAAAGTCTACAGTTAATTTTCAACTCCTTGATATATATGACTAATCTATCTTGAAATTCTCTTATGAAATTTTTACTTGAGTTTCATACGACAATGCATTCTAATTTATTCTCTCTGGAAATTCTGTTACAAAATCTTCAGGTAAATTTTGTGTTATTATTAAAGTATTATAACGAAATTTATCTTGAAGTTCTCTAATAAAGTATCCAGATAAATGTCGTATTATTCACAATACATCCAAATCTATTTTATGTTGAAATTAACCCATAAAGTCTTCAAACAATTTATAGCATTATGATGTAAACTTCCAATTACCTGTATTACGTAGATCATTATTTTTAATATAATCAGGAACTTTATTATTATATACTTCTGTTGCTGAGTACAATTTATGTAATCCTTGAAAACAATAATCTACAGACCAAAATCAAACATTGTAATAAGTTCTTCCTTTTTAGTCAAGAATATCCTCTGATCCCTAGTATGTTTCCCATAGCTTCTATATTTTTACACTAAAATTTTGGTCTTTCTTGTTGTTAATGTTGATGATATTGTTGTTGATGAAATCAATAAGTTATTGATTTCACATTTTAGAATATCCTCTATTCCCTATTTCTTGAGCTACAGATTTTAATTTGCTATCTTTTAGGATCTTTAGGTTCACCATTTATAAGATTTATTCTTTAAGAAGAAAATGAAAGTCCATCGTTTTATAATAGTTATTGGCTGAAATTATTAAGATTTCCCAGATGGTTTACATTTACTACCCTACAAAACATTTTTACAATAGTCACAAGAAACGACTGCTGGATTTCATGTATTAATAAGTAATGATATATGGAATTCCAGGATACAGCAATTTTGAGCCTGCATTTTCATTAATGTGGTGATCATGAATGAAATTTTGTGTTTCAGCAGTCATCTTTGAGAACCCCGAAAACTTAAAACATCTGAATATTATGAGATTGCGGTGAAAAGTAATAAAAAATCTACAAAATATATTAACAAAAACCAAATCTCTGTGTTAGCTCCAATGAGTTGAAGACTTACCATCATAATGTTTTAGTGAAACAGTTTTAAAATTGTACGTAATAATATTTTTCTTAATAAAAAAATTAAATGGCAGCACTCCCATTCACATCTGCTGAAGCTACTACTACTGTCGCTTGTAGTTCAGAATTACCACTGATGAATATATTTGAATTAATTATACATTACAAAAATAGGTACTTAGTTTAATGATATTTTGGTTCAATTATTTAAAGAGAAAAGTGTTTTAATTAGCAAGCATATTTTGTGCTTTATTCATTATCCTAATTCACCCTTCATCATACCAGGGACAGGGGAACCATGGAAAATAATTGAATGTTTATGAGAATCTTTCAAATAATACAACCTAGAACATAAGGACATAAAATATGATATTCATTATCTATAAAGCATGAGCACGTACAGAATGAAATAAAATAAATAACACCAAACACCTTAAATTAAAGAAAGTGATTTTTAGTACCTAATACCAGAACTAAAGTAGCTCATGAAATTAAAGGTTGCTATTATGTAGCATTTGAAGATATATTGTTTGATTATCTGAAGTATAAAAGAAGTATGGAAAAACAAATCTCATCAACACAAAAACAAACTAAAAACAGACGAAGAACAAACAAGAAGTAGTTCAAGTGAAGAGTAAAAAACTAAGACATGTAAACTACTACACTTCTAAAAGCGAATTGGATGATATAATCTACTTTGTAACTCTGAAGTGCTACAAGAAAGCACTTCCTTCTACATACAACAAAAATGAGCATCCAGATGACAAAATCTTATGCGCATCTTCCAGAGTGCATTAAGTAGGAGTTGGCTGAAGAAAAGTTTAAATCTGCTTTTAAGTGCTTCAAAACTGAAGAAGGTAAAGAACAATATGATATGAAATTTGATGACATAAAATATTAGATAGCTAGTTTTGTTGATGAAGAAAATAATTCAATACTACATAAATTAGATCTGAATAATGATTAAATTAAAAATAAATTATAAGACGATATTCTAATATTGGCAGAATATATTCAGCCTGTTATCATCACTCAAGAATGCACACCTAATGCAATCAAAAAGGTAATTAATAAAACTGCGTTAGCTGATCTGTATAGAAAGGAACTATCTCTGTCTTTCTTGTTCAGAAAATCATGATTAGATTTATTTTTGCTCAAATATGTGTTTTTTGTAAGTAAATCAAAGCCAATGACGCTTTCTTCCTGTAAATTGTGACTTGCTGTGAAACATTTGTTGTTTTTTTCATATATGAGATCATATGTATACTTTTTGTTGATAGTTTTAGTAAAAATTACTATGGGCAACGCATAAAACACTCAATAAAAGTATCGGAAATTTCAATGGCCTCTTTCTTTAGTTGCGAAAATGTCATACAGATGTAATTCATGCGACCACTTACGTTTCTTTTTAGGGCGCGACCACTGCAGGGTTAAATTTTGGTTTATTATTAAATACTACTGCAGCTGGCTTTTAGTTTTTGCCATTAACTCCAACTGACTTCGTTTGCATTATTGTATTTATCAAGTAGTTTCATAACTAAGGCAACCCACTTTTAATTTCCTTGAAGATCAAATCCTTTCCATTTTTTTTTTTGGTGTTCTATTGAATCTATCAACAACAGAATCAGATAATCCAGTAAAGGTTGAGTAATGATTACTATTGTACATTTTCATAAGTTCAAGAAATACTTTATTGTAGAATTCTTTACCATCATCTCTCTGTACTTTTTGTTGGAGCTCCCTCTCCAAGTGTTTTTTCAAAAGCATCAGCTACATTTTTACCCAATTTGTCCTCAAATGGAATAGCCCAAGGAGATTTAAAACAACATCAAATACAGGTAGCAAGTCCTTATATCCTTTATTTATTTTTATATTTCTTTCAAGTTGCCTGAATCCATTTCTGCTAGATCAGATTGTAAGTTTTCTATAAAATATCTGTTTATAAGAGACCTGAATACACTGACTACAAAAAGTTTCCCCTCATGCAATGTGTCCTTCAGATAATGTATTCAGTGGCTGAGCAAATCTGACTGTTGGTTATTCCTTTCTTGTGTGTGTGTACAATGCTGCAAAATAAAACTTTATGCTTACATACGCAGTAAAAGCTATATATATATGTAAAATTCAGTATCAAAGCATGTAATGGACAATAATTTCATAGCCACCCAAAAACAGGTAGAACGCAGCGACAAAGGCACTGCAATTCCTCAGTATAAACCCGATGATTTGGTACGGCCCCGAAGGCCGGTGGTAGAAACGGAACGAACTAAGAAGTTCGCTCCTCGGTATAAGGGGCCCTTCCCTCTATTGCGCATCACCTCCCTGGTGAATGCCGAAATTCAGTTACCTGATCGTACAACAATAGTACACTGTGACCGGCTGAAGCCGCATCACGACCCAGCTGTGCCTCCTCAAGCAGCGTCTACCCCTATAGCCGCACCGACGGGTAAACGTGTCACCACGACAAAGCAGAAAAAGAAAAAAGATAGCGTGTTACCAGCACGTCCTCGCTATGCTTTAAGAAACAGGCATCCCTAAGGCCTGAGGTCCAGGGACCAAACGTGAAAGATGTGATAAGACTGTGTCACTAACTACTTGTTTGTATCTGTAAAATTATTAGCCAGGCAAAATTTAGTGCAACACAGATGCAGGTTAAAAACAAAAAAAAGAAGTGGTTTGTGCTCTTTTATGCTTCTAGTTGGATCATATTAATTATAAGTCATGGTGTTAAGATCATCACCTAGAGAACTAAATGATAATCTGGCTAATTAGTAAAGGCTCTTTCAGTTGTGGCTAATCTCTCCCAGTTAGAGGAAAAAGCGAAATTATGAGTAAGTTTGTGATACAGCAGTGACAAGTTACGCTAATTACAAATTGCCTACCACTTACGCTTGGCCTTGAAGAGAAAAGCTAAAAAGAATAGGTTGTTACAAATTCACTGTAGGCATAATGCATTTCTTAACTTCAATGCAGGTCTAGAGACACAAAAGACCGCCACCAGGCATATAGGAAGAATAATGTCAGTAGGCGAAATTGACTCAAATGTAGCAAAAGGCCTCCCAGATGGTTAATAATAACCCATTTCTCAGAAACACATATGGTCGCAAGTGAATGTAAATGTTAGACACACGTGAAGAACACGTGTCATGCTCTTCTCGAGAGTCAGTCGGAAACTATTCTTGTGCCATAATTTGAACATCTAGCAAATGCAGAGTAAGTTAACTGCCATCTCATTCAATATTGTTAGCACAGTTGGATAGCCTGACACGAAAATCTCGCATTAAGTAACAACTATTATAAGTACATGACTGTTTTATCTCTTGCTTCAATGATTAACACATAGAGAAATTCTGTCTTTTAACATGTATTACGAGATTTTTTTCGGTCAATGATTTATACTGCCGCTAGCAGATTGCTATGTATACCCACACTAAGTGTAATAAAAACACATTACCCACTGCCATTACTTTTGAAGTCAACCAATGTTATTTACACGAAGATGAAATAGTGCATTAAAACAGGTAGCGTTCAATACAACACTGAAAACTTACACGAGTTGAGTTACAAACATACATTTGTAAATGCCATGACTATTAATTATTTTATACTCACATTTCAGACACTAACGCAGCCATTCACTCCCATTTAGCTTCAAGATTGTTGATTATTACCTGGTACTAAGAAAAATTTATTATAAAACAGGGAACTGAGACAGATACGTTTATTTTCGTCAGATTAGAGGCAACAGGGCCATGAGCGGGTTACCAAAGACTTCTACACTGTAGCATCGTATACTGACTGCCTGGTAAACGTCTTCCCATCCTCATGACAGTAAATATCAAAGAAGGCACACTCCGCCCCCGTTAGCTGAGTGGTCAGCGCAGCGGAATGCCACGCCAAGGGCCCCAGGTTCATATCCCGGCTGGGGTAGGAGATTTTCTGCGCTCAGGGACTGAGTGTTCTGTTGTCCTCATCAGAATTTCATCCTCGACGAGCAAGTCGCCCAATGTGGCGTCGAATGCAATAAGTACTTACCCTCGGCGGCCGAACTTCCCTGAATGGGGTATTCCCGGCCCACAATGCCGTGCGCTCATTTCCATTTCAAAGAAGTAACAAGTTGAAAAACTTAGCGGCTACGGCGAGCGACGCCACATCGTCACCCACGCAAGCCAAGCAAATTCCAGTGTTTATCGGCTGCCCACCACTCCTCAAGTGGCACACGGCGGCGGTCACTCTAATGTCGTATGGCACTCGGGTGTCCGGCCACGTGTGTTTCAGTACTAACCGGAGCATACCGGAAGATGATTTCCTTCCATAAAACACTCAAGACACCCCAACCTAGCAAAGAATTACCAAAACATAATGCTATAATATTACATCCACTATAAAATAAACAGTTAAACATTTGCCTAATGGCTTAATTAAATCCAATGTCAGACTGCTCAGAGCCCACCTGAAACAATTCTGCACAATCTACTATATCAATCATGGCATGCAAACTAACGCTGATAGCCGTCAGTAGATGAAGGAAAATATTTCTAGACTATCAGGGAGCGTGACTCTGTTGTGTGATTGAAGAAGCAGAATCATATTGGACGTAGTTTAGAGTATACAATTCGTATTATGAATTTCAGTTATTACTTCACGGCAGATATTGCCATCCCATCTGTCACTGTGGCAGAAGTGATGGCCCTCTTCGATATGCATTTTTATGGAAATCCTCGCTTCGTGATACAGTGACAATATAATACGACAGTGTAGTCTAATCCTGCCTAAGTAAAATTTACTCCTATACAAATTTCAAACTAATGATAAATTGCATCTTAGATACAAATACCGCGAAGTTGTGTTCAGGATACCATGTAAGTAATGCCCATTATTGATAGTGTTCAGTAATGTGTCACTCAGATCAGAACTGCCACCTATTTTGTAGCTGCTGTATGAGGACCTGAGCATCTAAAGGTGAGTATGCGTAAACAGCTTGTAAATCTACAGTATTTCCACTCATATCCTTACGACCCAAAATTTCAGTGAAGTAAACTACAAGTTTTGCATAAGTAACGATCAGAGAAAACTGTCGAGTATTACAAATCGATATTGAGCCTCCCACTGAGCCAGCTAACCAGATACATCTTCCAACATTTCTCTGCCGCGTGAATACTGGTTCTGAAGAGGGAACTGAGCCAACCGCCCGTGCTCCGAAGGTATGCTCGCTACCGACGTGACAGCGGATCCTGCTGACTGCAGCACATACCACTTATGTCACGCGACAGCGGCGGCGCCAAGCCTCGCTTAGCTGCAGCATCTAGCACCTTCACGAAACGCAGTTAGAAAACTTTGAAATCTAACTTTTTCACTCCAAAACACTGTACTGATTTTACGAAAAGATATTCGTGCCCTTACAAAATGCATAGAAAGATTAGTGCTAGAATTATTAGCAAAACGTCGATTTTTATGATAGAACCATACGACACTGTAACGCGAGACGGAGTTTTACGACCGATCAGCCCTAAGCTCTTCCTACACGAAATGCCCTCTATTATATTTCAAAACATCGTCTACAAGCGCCAAGATAGCGTCCAAAAGACACAACTTTTAGTTTTCGAGTACTGAGACTGTAATCGCATATGCGCAAATGGTACAGGGCAAC
The DNA here is from genome assembly GCF_021461385.2 of Schistocerca piceifrons. NCBI lineage: Eukaryota > Metazoa > Arthropoda > Insecta > Orthoptera > Acrididae > Schistocerca > Schistocerca piceifrons. The sequence goes on from NC_060143.1 coordinate 555,065,438, forward strand.
ATAAATAGCCAATTGGAGATGAATGAGATTTTCAAGGTTGTTGTTGTTGTGGTCTTCAGTCCAGAGACTGGTTTGATGCAGCTCCCCATGGTACTCTACCCTGTGCAAGGTTCTTCATCTCCCAGTACATACTGCAACCCACAACCATCTGAATCTGTTTAGTGTATTCACCCCTTGGTCTCCGTCTGCGATTTTTACCCTCCACGCTGCCCTCCAATACTAAACTGGTGATCCCTTGATGCCTCAGAACATGCCCTACCAACCGATCCCTTCTTCTAGTCAAGTTGTGCCACAAATTTCTCTTCTCTCCGATTCTATTCAATACCTTCTCATTAGTTATATGATCTACCCATCTAATCTTCAGCATTCTTCTGTAGCACCACATTTCGAAAGCTTCTGTTCTCTTCTTGTCGAAACTATATATCGTCCATGTTTCACTTCCATACATGGCTACACTCCATACAAATATTTTCAGAAACGACTTCCTGACACTTAAATCTGTACTCGATGTTAACAAATTTCTCTTCTTCAGAAACGCTTTCCTTGCCATTGCCAGTCTACATTTTATATCCTTCCTACTTCGACCATCATCAGTTATCATACAGTAAAGCTGCATGCCCTCGGGAAAAATTACGGCTGTAGTTTCCCCTTGCTTTCAGCCGTTCGCAGTACCAGCACAGCAAGGCCATTTTGGTTAGTGTTACAAGGCCAGATCAGTCAATCATCCAGACTGTTGCCCCTGCAATTACTGAAAAGGCTGCTGCCCCTCTTCAGGAACCACACGTTTGTCTGGTCTCTCAACAGATACCCCTCCGTTATGGTTGCACCTACGGCTATCTGTATAAATGTCTGCAACAATCTTCAATAAACTTTCAGAGGATATTACAGAAAGTAGTATAAATCAAAACGCCATCAATGATGACTAATCGTAAAAAAGAGTAGGGGCAAAAAGAAACAAAACATACAACAATACAAGATCATCAATGAATATGTCATACCAGTATCAAAGCATTTGAGAGAGCCAAGAATGGTTAAGATCATGTCTTAGCAACAAATAGACGTAATACTGGAACTCAGTCATAAATAAAGTAATAGGACAGAAGCAATGTCTTGATAGCAGACTTTCTTTTACAGAAAGTTTGGAAAAAACATTCGTTATACCAATTTCTTCATATTCTATTAATTAATTAAACCAAACAAGCAATAAGACTCCTAATTCAGGCGATAGCAAGGAAAGGTGTTTGTTTCAATCTCACGAACTGCTTTTTTGCAATAAAGAACAGCGGTAATTGTTTATTTCCTATTGTACTTCGACGAAGCGTGAGTAATTCATAGTCATACCAACAGTGTTTATAAGTAGTTGCGTGAGGTGTGGGAGTCCTTATGGATGAGCTGAGGTAGCGGTACAGTTAAGGTGTTGGGCTGCCAAGTTAAAGGTTATGACTTCAAACCTTGTGCGGTGTTTAGTATTTTCTTTATTTAAAAACAATATTGGAGTGCCTTACTTCACGAATTTTATTCGTTTGAATGAAATTTCTAGTGCTTTGCCTCTTCATTAACTTTTTCGCTGCTGCAGACACGTGCTCCCCGCATTCCGCGCTGTGCGCGATTTTGTCATCACTGCACTTCTCGCCTGTGCAGACACTTGGTGTTCCCACTGCTTTGACACACTTATCATTCGATTTCACAAAAACTATTTGGCCAAAAAATTTCATTTTTACACATCTTCTTGACTGATACCTTCCCCCCACAAATGACTTAATTTTGTTTTGATGTGCAGCATTAAACGTAGTAAACCATTGCACGAAATTTTGAAGAGTTTGCAGAGGTAAAAGTCCATAGCGTATACTTTCCGTATGGTCGATTTTAGCTGCCACAATGTTGAGAATGAAATGTGGACAAGATACCTAAATTTCATATAATATTTACTGTATAACAATATCTCATTTAATTTAAGTACCACATAGGTGTCGTATGTAATATTGAGAAATATTCCGTCTTTCGCGACTGTAATAAAAGTTTTATTTACACACGGCGCGTTTGGCTTTATTTTAAAGCACTTCCATCAGTGATAGGTATGGCACATACACAATGGTATTCATGTTCTATTTCTTGTTTTTGTTCCACAGTCGCAGTTTTACCAATGGTATTGGAATATATCCCTCTTCTGCAACTGTAATGAGCGACTTATTTAGACCAGACGCGTTTCTCTCTTTTGAAGCATCATAAGAGGACTGTATTTTGTGTCCTCCATTGCCAAGTCACCTTTCGTAGTTTTGTGCTGCGGTAGCACAATATTCACCGTTTGTATTGGCTCATCAGTGTTTTAGCAAATAACATAGCTCTGAGCACTTCACTGACAGACGGTATATTCAAGTCCTAATGTTTTTGTAAGACAACAGTTTTGTTTAATGTATTTTGTCTACTTCCTTTTGATTGATTGAAGTGCTTTAAAATAAAGCCAAACGTGCCCAGTGTAAGTAGAACTTTTGTTACAGTCGCGAAAGGTGGAATATTTCTCAATATTACATACGACACTTATGTGGTACTTAAATTAAATGAAATATATAGGTATCTTGTCAACATTTCATTCTCAACATTGTGGCAACTAAAATCGACCATCCGGAAAGTATACTCTATGGACTTTACATCTGCAAACTCTTCAAAATTTCGTGCAAAGGTTTACTATACTTAATGCTGCATAATAACTGCGTTGAACATCGAAACAAAATTAAGTCATTTATGGGGGGAAGGTATCAGTCAAGAAGATAGGTAAAAATCTAATTTTTGAGCCAAATAGTTTTTGTGGAATCGAATGATAAAGAGTGTCAAAGCAGTCGGAACACAATGTGTCTGCACAGGCGAGCAGTGCAGTGACAAAATCGCGCACAGCGCGGAATGCAGGGAGCACGTCTTTGTAGCAGCGAAAGGGTTAATGCGGCCGTGGTGGCTTTACTTCATGAACTGCGCGCTCCCCCCTAAACGTAAGCTTGCGAACTATGCTATACTATGGCGCTGCTTCTATTGGCGCGTGCGTCGTGTGCAGCTGGCAACGCAGCAATCTCCCGCGTCTAGGCGGGCATGCGCGAGCCGCCAAGACAAAAGAATTGAACTATAACGTCACTAACTTCCTGCCTTACTTGCCCATGAGGGGCAACAGCAGCGCGTATCGATACATGCACTGTTGTACCATGTCTGGAGCGACCGATAGTATTTCCGGGTCGTCGTGTGTCTGGCAGTCAGTTGGAGACGGACCAGCAGTGCAGTCGGGACGCAGCTGCAGTGAAGTCGGGGACGGAGCGCCGGTGAGGCGCGGACAGCCGGTGTTCGCTGATCGCTGGCGACACACGTGAACTGTCCGACGAAGGGAGATTGGAGCGGGACGACCGTTGGATGGTCGTTCGGTTGGTCGTCTCATCGGCCGACGTATGTTTGGTCCTTTCACCGTTTCAGGGCCTGGGCAGTCGGTCGGTTGGCGTGGAGCAGCCAGAATGTCTCCATCACGCGTACTCTGGCCGCGGCCCGCTGGCGGTGTGCACGCGCTGTTCGAGGTGCTGCTTGCGGGTGCTACGAAGTTCGTCGCCCACCGATCTTGGACATGAAATTAGAGTCCTCACTTAACTTACTATCGAGCCTCAACTGTTTACATTTCTTCGTTTGATTCTGGTTGTCGCTTTTGGGGCATTCCCGTGAGCAACAACGTGTGTGTATTCCACCCGTCTTCCTGTGGAGTTTAACTTCATTTATTCCCTGTTACTGAAGTTGATCAGCGGTATCTTTTGCCTTGTGGCCGTTGACATTACGGTTACCTGCCCTGGTCGTTCACGTAATTTTCGGTAGTGCATTTTCCTCGTCGTATTGTTGCTTTAGAGCGCGGGTGTGTAGTTCGACAGCGTTTGTGTTGATTGTCGTTGTGGGCACCAATAATCTGTGTGTTGTTGTATTGAAATCTTGTGGTCGTTTAGCTGGTTGCGTGGAGCGGAACATTTTGTTGATTGGTAGGTCGGCTGTCTGTCGGTTAGGTTGCCTTCAGATTACGAAGTCGTTGGACAGGCTGCCTGTCTCACCTAAATGGGCGTTAGTATTGCAATCGCAGGCCGACTCTTGGAAACATCTGAGCGCCGCTCCTTGTGTGTTAATATTAATGTCCCTGTTTGGGTTTTAGTTATTTGGTTGATGTGTGGCCTTCAGCCGAGTATCAATATCTCTTAAATTAATGTTCTTGTCTTGCTCTTAAGGCATGAGATTGTTATTCTTTTATATAGGGCCTTAAGCCGAATTTTAGATGAAATGTTTTAAAATAAGGCCTTCTGCCTTTGATTGAAACTCTTGTTATTGCTTAATGTGCTGCCTCCAGCCAAGTTCCATTAAAATTAAATTGCTAAGGCCTTCAGCCTGTTTAGATGGAAGATTTAGAAAATATTCTTGGGTGAAACCTCCAGAAGAACCTTGTATTTCAATTTCTTGCCTAGGCCCAGTGTTTTGGAGTTTGAATGTGGCCTTCAGCCGATCTAAAGTTAAAGGAGGTCGAACAAAGAATTGAGTGTTTTACATCCTTGTTGTAATATTATGTGTTGATAAATAAAGTTTGTATGTTCAGTGCAACTGACAGAAACTTACTTTGGCCCCTTTCCACAACATAATCCGCTCTGTACTGCTAGCCCAGCCATTTCAAGTAGCAATCCCCAGTAAAACGGGAGATGGTTAACAGTAGTAGTTACCTGCACTAGCGTACATTCAGAGTTATTGTCACTAAGGGTGACGGCACAAGCTCTATCCCGTATGCCAAAATAAGGCACACCGACTTGCGAAAAACTCGCATTGTGGTCACGCCGCTATACCCTGGATCAAACGGGAATGCCCAAACGCATAATTTAGCGATTGACGCGAGAGTAGCCACCTTTTGATTTCCACGGTACACCGATTAAGCTTTGATCTATTCTGAAGACTCGGTTATTTAGACTGCTGACGGGGAACGGTACATGCGCGTCCCTTCTGCTGGAATTACCAGTGGGCGCCCATGACCGCATGCTGCTGCAGTTAATTTTTTTTACCCTCCCGCTTTTATCACTTACCCTATTATCGTATTGTCAGCACTATTTTGTATTTATTTCTTCAGTCGACGAGGAGCTAGCCGGATTAGTCGGGACTAAGCCCTCCGACAATACTATCACTTGCTTTTCCAGCCAGATCATACCGAGATATCGCTCCTCTCTTGTGCAGTGATCCGTATCGCTCTACTCACGTCTTGTCGAAAGTTGTCAATAGCGCCCTAATTAATTATCCAATTATACCACTAACCTGCCAGAGACTAAAACTGTACAAAGATACCGAATATTTCGCACTTCGTTACGAATGCCTAACCTTAAGGGACAGAAATGCAACTTTGAAGCCTGTCGGTTGTCGCGAAACTACGTTCCTTCGTCACTTCGCTCTGATCAGTGTCACCTGACATCCTGCAGTAACTGCATGTGGGTAACGTCCGGTCACTTACACTACTTTAGAGGCCTCGATATCCCAATAGGTTAAGCTATAGAGTTTGTATAGCTGTCTGCTCAAGTTTCATGCACATTTGTTAAAATAACATGGGAAAGTATTTTTCGGAAGTCAGGTGTAAAAACAAACTATTTGTAATGAAAATATTTGAGAACTGTTTTGTTTAATTGGCCGTTTCGCCTTTTACGGGCTCACTCTGTGTTCATATTTATCACTTTATTGTTAGTGTACCCCCTGTTTATTGTGAGCCACTTGAGCCTGCATTGACGCGATTCCCGCCTGCGAGCGCTGCCGTCGCTGGTACTTGACACGCTCTCATTTCGCCCGCCGGCTGTTTAACTACCGCGACAGCCGGTCCGCATGCCAGCGCTCGCTGGTTTCTGTTCATCTGCAGCCCAGCTGGTCGCTGCCACTGCGCCCACAACCATCCACGCATGCAGTGGACTACCGGCCGTTTCAACGACGCCGAAGGCTTCGCAAACTGTATAGAAGAGACGTTACCTACATTACAGAGACTTCCAGTTATGAACGGCTCGGAGTGACACGAATAGTTAATGACTTTGCAAAGTAGAAACACAAAATTTACACGCACTGCATCTGTTGCATATTTATTAATGAACTTTTAACGAGAATTCAACCCTCCATTAGTTTTAAGGCCCCTCTTTTCAAAGAAAAAACACTAAGTGTCGGTCGCCGTCCATGTTCGTCAACAGAAAAATACTTCATGTCTTGAATTAGTTATTAAGAGTGATTAGTGTCAGTTATTGTAACAGAGACCGGTAACCGGATCTTGTGGAAGAGGGAGGGAATTGTACATGGTAACAGGTAATAATACTAAATTCATTATTACATTCCACTTGCATCATTGTAACTTAGCGTCATTCAGTGCTGTGAGCGGTCACGTAAACTACTTCACAGTACTTGTGGCTGCCTCCCACGCGCTATTACTCTGAACTAGGGACCCCACCATGGTACTGCTGAGTGAGGCACGCCATCTTCCTGCCACAAACCCGCCAATGGGAGGACCCGTAACGTCACATGAGGTATGCAAGAGGGTGGACGAGGTAACGGCCGTGACAGCGGGTCGCTCTCTTGCCTGTCAGCTTCCTTACCCTCTGGGCATGTCCTCCAGTCCCTCCTATTGAGTGCAAAATGCTCTTTCCCGACAGTGTCCGGTTCACTCCAGAACCGTTGGCAGTTTCCGTAAATACTTTGAGGTAGTTGTTGGGGATAAAACCCACGTTTCTCTGAATCCTAGAATATCTCATTCTAGGTGCGAGAAAAACCACCCCCATGCCCACCTGAGATTTTGAAGCCATCCTGACCATGTACAGTACGTACTTCAACAGGATAATACATTCGTATCCGTATGCAGCAAATTGAAAAAGATCATAAAACATCATAATGTCATAAATATGTCAGGAACGTATGCCATACCAGCTGCACCTGATGACACTAAAAATATTTTAAATAAAAAATAATTGTGTTGCCTTTAACTGTACTGGTGTTGCTTACCATTTCGGATCTCTGTTATGTTGCTAACCATATAATCTTTCAAAACCATTCTTTTACTACATGTGAGCTAATGAAATAGATCCATGAAAATAAAAATCATATTCAACAAAACAGGGTCCCTAACGTATGTCCTAACCAGTATCTACTCATTCCTCTTAATACTGCATAATTCCTAACGACTGCATCTTCCTATCACATTATCAACACTATCCTCGTAAACAAAAAATGGTTCAAATGGCTCCGAGCACTATGGGACTTAACATCTATGGTCATCAGTCCCCTAGAACTTAGAACTACTTAAACCTAACTAACCTAAGGACAGCACACAACACCCAGCCATCACGAGGCAGAGAAAATCCCTGACCCCGCCGGGAATCGAACCCGGGAACCCGGACGTGGGAAGCGAGAACGCTACCGCACCACCACGAGATGCGGGCTATCCTCGTAAACAACATCATCATCAATAATCAATATCACCAACATATTTCTCCCTACCGTATCATCATTATAGTAGCCTCGTATCTCATGATACCCTCGTATTTTGCAAATATCAATATTTGTTTCGTTAATCAGCCCTTACACGAAAACGCTTGACAGTCACACTTCATAAATAACATTACTGAGAAACAAGCCCTCATTACTGCATAGTTGTTCATGAAAATAAAATCTCTACAAAAACAAGTATTACCTTAGACACTGATAACACTAGTTAACATATTTAAACTTTTTTTCTGCATCTGGTTTTTAAATGGCCGGATTTAGATAATTTTGGGGTGCTGAATACACTGTGTGTGTGTGTGTGTGTGTGTGTGTGTGTGTGTGTGTGTGTGTGTGTGTGTGTGTGTGAATTCCTAAGGCACCAAATTGCAGAGGTCATCGGTCCCTAGACTTACACACTACTTAAACCTACTTAAACTAACTTACCCTAAGATCAACACACACACCCATGCCCGAGGGAGGACTCGAACCTCCGGGGGGAGGGGGCTGAATGCACAGGTGAAATCAGTTTTTCTCTGTGACATCACATTTCCTAGATACACAGCAGAATAAAAAATGTTAGTAGCGAAAATTGACACAATTTAGTCAAACAAAAATACACATTCACAACGTTTGAAATCAATACAATTTTGTATGTATATCGGGGCATGATGCCAATAGAAGGTCCAAATTAGTTCAGAAGATATTTCCGATATTTTCGTCTTTAATCGTATTTGGTTTTTGAAAAATGCGCGACGGAGCTCTTCTTTTGTTTGCCGTTTCATCAGTCTCCCTAACAGAACCCCAGCAGTAGTCACCCATCATCGAAGGGTTCCAATGGGCTTGGTAACGGTGTTCCATGGTAAGAATGACTTGGTGAAACCGTCCACCATGCTCATCGCTTACGGCTCCCGAATTTTCCGGGAAGAAATAAAGGTGAGAATGTAAAAAGTGAATTTTAAGCGACTTCCTACACCCCATGTTCTTATAGTTGTCCAACAAATCATTCACAATGGTAACATAGTTTTTGTCTTTTCTGTTACGCAAAAAGGCCTTCACAATTGCTTTAAAAGAAAACTAAGCAGCTAATTGGATATCTGTGAGTTTGGTATCAAAAGTTGGATCTTTCGGCAATTTACTTACTTGTGGTCCAACAAATATACCCTCTTTCAGCTTTGCGTCATTTAATTTGGGAAACTTTTGCTTTAAGTGATTGAAGGTCTCAACTTTTTTATCCAGAGTTCTTGATAAGGCCCACCTTACGTGTATGGAAGGCAAAATGATTTTAACGGGCTCAACCAATGGGGTACTGTTCATATTTACGTTCCCACTAACACATGACTTCCTTATAGGCCATTCCTTGACTATATAGTGGTTCCTGTTGTCATGGCTGTCCCAAAGACACAAAAACCAGCAGTGTTTCGTCAATCCAGGCTGTAAACCTGTAAGGAGTGCAACAACTTTTAAATCACTGCAAAGCTGCCATTCATGAGCCTTATATCTGATTGCCCCTAGCAGCAAAGCCATGGTTTCGTAAGTTACTTTCATGTCTATTACGTAAGCCAAAGACAGCGATGGAAATGCATTGCCATTATAACATTATGCAGTATGATTTCAAGCTGGTTTTATTGGAGTCAATAAACAGTCGAGGAAGCACCTCTTGATCTGAAACAGGAAATTTTTGTCCCTGGACGTAGAAGGTTCCGTTGCAGTCTCGACCCCAAGAGTTGAGCTTGCTGTATCGAATGTTTTAGATCGCGAACAAAATAGTTCAGTTCCTTTTGATTAAAGAGCTGAGGCGAAGTGTCATCTTATTGAGGGCTGTACTCTTCTATATGTCCAATACTTTCTGATTCACTTGACATGGTGTCTGGTTCCGTGTCTTTCAAGTTACAGACAGGAATAGACAACCCCTCATCATGGGGCGCAGGCAAATGCACTGAAGATTCATTTGAATACTGTATTTTATGTCTAGTTTTGCTTGAATGTCCCGAAATATTTGTAAGACAGAAGTAACAATCTGAATAATGGTCATTAGGCTCACACCACACCATCGGAACAGAGAATGGCATTGTTTGGCGTTTTCCTTTCGACCACTCGGATAAGGTTGTAGTAGAGGTTACGCAGGCAATACGAGGTGAAAATTTTTTATCTTGATCACCAACACGACAATCAAAATACAATTGATATGTCTTCTTAACCAAATCAGTGATTAGTTTTCTTTGGGCTTTTGGAGTGAATTTCCCACACACGTAATTAAAGTTGTGGGGGTGGTTTAGACAGCAACGACATTTACTAGTTGCCTATTTCTTGGTGCAAATATTAAACATAAAAATTTTGCACCCACTGAGGACCTCTTTCACACAACTGAATTACCACACCAACCACTTACTGACGATTTACAGATAATCTAGCTCTCCTCCGCAAATCAGAAACAAACAATTAAACATCAAAACAGAAGAACAGCAAACAGCGAAAGACTGAATACGAAAAATAAAAAAATAAAACTTTAAAATCACAAAAATGGTACGTGCTAGAACATTTTGAAAGGTATATTCGGATTCTACACACCAAAATACATACTAGTTGATGTATCACATCCCAGATGCAAAATGGCTGTTGACTAGTGTAATTTCTTTCAGCCAACACAATCTTAAATTTAACAACCTGTAATTATTCCTTCACTTAACTGTAATTCATCAATACCACTGACATTTTAAGAGTTGACTTTCCATTTGAACTACACAACTATAATCTCAATAATCTGCGTATGGCATCAAAACCGCTACTAAATCTTCCATATTATAAGTCATGATTGCTACTGCTGTATGTAAAACTAATAGTGTTCGAAGCTGTATACATGTTTCGCCAACTTGTGTTTCACTTCCTAAAATTTCGTACTAGAAAATGTCTACTGAGTATTCAAGTACCCTTTGTGGTAGTTTAACCTCTTGCCTGGGATGATCAGTAAGATGTCCCACGTCTTTCCTTAATGAAAAAAGTTTAGTGTTATAGCAGCGGTACATTCTGTGCGACGTGACGTACTGGTTACTGCTGGAATAGGAAGTCATTGTTTTGTAGTGCACTCCTGTGACGTACTGTTACGTGTGAGCCACAGTCGAACATCAAAGAACTTCCACTTGGTTTTCTTTACCTCTTTTCCTAACGTAGGTAATGTTTTTTTTTCTTTAACATTTTATAATCGGGCCAAATTTTGTTACTGTCACGAAATGGGTGTAACTGAAGTTTTCAGTTTCGCAGAATCGGAAGGTATTTTGTTGCCAATATGATACGTCCTTAATCATAGCTCACAAGCCACTAAACCCGCTTTCCTCATATTTACAATAGAACAGTAGAAGAAAATTCCTTGTTCTTATCGACTAAAAAGGACATTAGGAGAATGCGAATGTACCAAGAAAATGAAAAATAGGTAACACCCAGCTCGGGGAGGCACTGTGCGCAAAACGTTATATTCAAAACAGTATAATAGATCCCTACCTACTTTTAAACGTAAGAAAACGCAAGGAATTCACTTCTTTACTTAGTTCTTTTGCTCAAATTCTCTCTGTAATAGCGCACGAACTGTTCAATTTCTTGTCTGTAAGTGCATTATTGTACAAAAAAATAACTGCCTAAGTTGACTATATGAAAATGTTTGTAACCGTCACCGTAAGCTTTTTGGAGCCAGAAAACTTCTATGATATGGTGCCAAGGCTGTTGACTGTTTCGACTACTGAAATTTTACCTGAGTGTCTGGTTATGTTACTCGCAATGACAGCTGTTTGTTCTGGTACTTTACAATTCTGGATAGCAATATGTTCGACTTGTCAACCGTGTCCTGTAATGGAACAGGATATCACACTGTCCCCTTTAGGTAGTTATTCTACTAACCCACTGCGCGGATTCGTTTCACTGTTTGAACTCGTTTTGACTGATATTGTATTCTTTGCTAACGTTGGGTGTGGGTTGTTTGGGGGGAAGAGACCAAACAGCGATGTCATCGGTCTCATCGGATTAGGGAAGAACGGGGAAGGAAATCGACCGTGCCCTTTCAGAGAAACCATCCCGGCATTTGCCTGGAGCGATTTAGGAAAATCACGGAAAACCTAAATCAGGATGACCGGACGCGGGATTGAACCGTCGTCCTCCCGAATGCGAGTCCAGTGTGCTAACCACTGCGCCACCACGCTCGGTCCTTTGCTAACGTACAAAGCTGTTCTTTTTGTTCATCAGAGTCCAATCTTAATGAATTTACTTGTTAACCAATTGTTCCACAGTGATATACGGTCGTCGTGACATTCTGCATCTACATCTACATCCATACTCCGCAAGCCACCTGACGGTGTGTGGCGGAGGGTACCCTGAGTACCTCTATCGGTTCTCCCTTCTATTCCAGTCTCGTATTGTTCGCGGAAAGAAGGATTGTCGGTATGCTTCTGTGTGGGCTCTAATCTCTCTGATTTTATCCTCATGGTCTCTTCGCGAGGTATACGTAGGAGGGAGCAACATACTGCTTGACTCTTTCGTGAAGGTATGTTCTCGAAGCTTTAACAAAAGCCCGTACCGAGCTACTGAGCGTCTCTCGCGCAAAGTCTTCCACTGGAGTTTATCCACCATCTCCGCAACGCTTTCGCGATTACTAAATCATCCTGTAACGAAGCGCGCTGCTCTCCGTTGGATCTTCTCTATCTCTTCTATCAACCCTATCTGGTACGGATCCCACGCTGCTGAGCAGTATTCAAGCAGTGGGCGAACAAGCGTACTGTAACCTACTTCCTTTGTTTTCGGATTGCATTTCCTTAGGATTCTTCCAATGAATCTCAGTCAGGCATCTGCTTTACCGACGATCAACTTTATATGATCATTCCATTTTAAATCACTCCTAATGCGTACTCCCAGATAATTTATGGAATTAACTGCTTCCAGTTGCTGACCTGCTATTTTGTAGCGAAATGATAAGGGATCTATCTTTCTATGTATTCGCAGCACATTACACTTGTCTACATTGAGATTCAATTGCCATTCCCTGCACCATGCGTCAATTCGCTGCAGATCCTCCTGCATTTCAGTACAAATTTCCATTGTTACAACCTGTCGATACACCACAGCATCATCTGCAAAAAGCCTCAGTGAACTACCGATCTCATTCACCAGGTCATTTATGTATATTGTGAATAGCAACGGTCCTATGACACTCTCCTGCGGCACACCTGAAATCACTCTTACTTCAGAGGACTTCTCTCCATTGAGAATGACATGCTGCGTTCTGTTATCTAGGAACTCCTCAATCCAATCACACAACTGGTCTGATAGTCCATACGCTCTTACTTTGACATTCGGTGAGTTGCGAGATTACTGCGCTCTGTACAGTCGTATTTATTTTTCCAAATAGCTCCACTCCGTCATTCTGTTGTTAACTTCTTAAATTATTTTGTTCAGTTTCAGGGAAGCGTGGCCTGGCCTCTAACCTCGTAATAATTGCTTGTAAGTGACTTCTAATGTCTTTGGAATTTGTAATGAAAGGTTCTACGGTTTATCCGCAAATATCCGAATGTGTGATGTGAGCTCATTTTTCATACTTTTGATATCTTTACTTCTTTTTGTGATTTTTCATTTCGTTCTGCGGTTTGTTCAACTGTTTTGTCTATTTTGCTCTAAGTTTTGTCTGTTTTCTCAAATTGTTCAAGTGCTTTTTTATTCAGTTTTAGTAGCAGCCTTAACATGTTGAATTACTGATTTCCACATCCTTGCTTACTTGCTTTGCGAGGGCTGAGTGTGTATAATCAATAACTGATGTTGGCTCGTGTACTGTTTGATTAAATGCAATGGAAGCAAAACCCGAATCGACTGTCTCAGTAAGTGGTTGTTGCGAAATTTCACGTAGCTGAGGCGACTTGTCGCCTACCGGTTCATCTTCTGAAATTTATTGTTCTCTGTTGGAAATCTGTTATGTGTGACGACTGTTGTGGTTCTTCTCTTTCATTAGTAACTGAGTCATTAGTTTGTGGAGCGGTTGGCGATCTCGTAGCACAATGAAATACTGCGTTGCAAGCCGTACTGTTGAAAGGTCAATACTTAATAACCAAACAAAATTTCTATTTGCAGTTGAATAACCGAAAGTAACAAATTCTAACAGAAATATCAGCGAAAATTATAGGTAACACTGAAGTATTTCATATGGTTTGTATTACTGTCTGCCTCGATACAAAGACCTTCACACTCAATATTTTTCCAAAAGGAGAAGGATAAGTTTTCAACAAAATCACACAAGGAAATGACAATGAAATTACAATAACTGAAATAGAAAATACAAATTTTAGTACATATACACGTAGTGTTGATTTGCATTCGAGAATATTTGTTGTAGTCTAACTACATAATCACAGAAAAATCGGAGACTATCCCAGGCGAAAAGGGCCAGGAGGTGTGAGCTAGACAAATACCACTTCTTCTTTTCAAATTTTTCTCATTTCTTTGTATAAATCATTTACAATTTTTCATGACTATTTGAAAGTGTGAACAATTCGTTCATACCATCACCTACAATTTATTTTAACAATTATACCCTTTTTACTTTTATACACTGTACAAAGTCCTTCAAATATCTGTCTTCCGTTTTTAGTTCTTTTTATATGAGGAGTATATGTTTCTGTAAATTATATTTCAAGCACCAGATGTGATTATCTATTTATATAGATTAACAATTTATAAAGTTAAAAAAAATTTTGTTCCAGTCTAACATCGTCATTTGATTGTAAAACCAGATCAGCGGACATGAGTAATTCAACTGAAACAGGTACACTTTTAACTAATTCATTTAGGGATGTAAACATTACAACTTTCATTTTCATTTCAAGTCATGATTATTTCGTTCAGTGCAATGTAACATTTACAGTTCATGGACATTGTATCTGTTACCTCCATTTTAAAATCAGTAGGCAACAAATTACCATTTCATTGGATCCACATAATAATAATTTCAATATTTCATCACCAGTATGAAAATTAAATTTCAGCTTTTGTTTGTCACACATTTTTTCAAGGTAGGAATTACAGTTATGAACAACTTAAACTGGAAAGGGTACATACAAAGTTTTGTGGGGAAGGTGAACCTACAAATGTGTTTCATTGACAAAACACTTAGGGGACACAACAGATCTACTAAGGAGCCTGCCTACACTATGATTGTCTGTCTTCTTTTCCAGTACTGCTGTGTAGTGTGGGATCCTTACCAGATAGCATTAATGGAGTACATTGAGTAAGTTGAAAGAAGAGTAGTACATATTGTATTATCGAGAAATAGAGGAGAGAGTTCACTGATGTGATACAGTGTTTGGCCTGGACATCATTAAATTATTATTTTATTCTTTGCAAGAGGAATTTCTCACGAAATTTCCTTCATAAACTCTCTCCTTCAAATGCAAAAATATTTAGTTGATATCTGCCTGCATAGGGAGAATAGATTATCATAATAAAATAAGGGGAATTAGAGCTCACACAGAAACAAATAGATGTTCATTTTCTGTGTGTTGTTTGGGATTGGAATAATATAGGATTATTGTGGTTAAATAAACCCTATGTCAGACACTTGACTGTGATTTGAAGAGTATTCCTGTAGGTGCAGAAACGTAAAGAAACATTAAAGACTATTTTTCAAACATTTAGATTTATTTCTATGTTTAATGTCCACACCTATGTTTATATTGTTCTTAAAGATTTGATTTTTCTCTGTTTATTCCTTCATTAGGTTTCCTAGTCGTTTCTATCATATAGAAATCCAAACTTATCATTCTAACACTTGTTTCAGATTTCTTTAATATCATCAAAATTGAAACCATCAACAACGGATTCAAGCTAAATATGATTTATATTTATTTCATCGTGTCTAAGAGTATTTAAAAAAATTAGATTACCCTTGAGTAATTGTTAAGATATGGTAGAGTTTGTTTGAGATGAATAAAAACAATCAATTCCTTATTGTCTATCTCTAGTAAAATCTCTAACTACATCCTGATTGTCAAGAATTAAATCACAGGACATTAAATGTGCATCAACTTGACTTTCATACTGCGCTATAATTTTGGCGTTGTTCTGAATAAAAGTAGTGTTATTCTCATTAGTTTGATCTTCTTTATTCTTGTACATTTCTATAAATTTTTGATATTTTGGTTTCTCTAAACTTCTTGAGTGAACATACAAGTAACTGATCTTAGTCTGGTTCAAACCATCCTGCTGCTAGAATATAATCATCAGTTATTAACATCGCTTTTCTAAATTTGCCTGGTCTTATTAGTGCATATACAATATAATTTGGTAAAGACTTACCATGTTTATTGCACAGTTTCTTCTCTGGAATTCTTATTTGTGGCTCCAAAACAGATTTCAGTCAATTCATAATATTTTTCTTAATATCAGTCATCTATTTCAGTTGAGTGGTAGGCTATCTTTTCTCAAAATAAGATTGGCTGTACGTATAAAATGAATTGCCCTCTCTGTTTATTGATTGGATAGCCACTGAATTGCTATTTATTTATATAATGGGATGATAATAATTGTTAAAAGGTGGCAATTTTATTTAAGCACTGTTTTTACTCTTTCAATTGTTGCGAGTCAGTGATAGTGCAATGCTGCTCACTTTGGAGAATACACATTTTATAAGAATTATTTGGTCCAGGAAACACTTATGCGATCGTGGTTGCGATTTAGACGGTGTTCGCGTAATTGTACCGATTAAAAGTTATCGTTTCCAAAAGACGCAGGTTTGATTAAAGCTGTGTGCTCTTTTGTGCGTATAAAGAAAATATTCAAACATGTCGCGTAACAAAAAGAAACATACGAATCATAACCGTGATCAAACGAAGAAAATATATGATAACATAAGTGTTCTTCACTGTTATTCAGGACAGGGTCAGATTAGACCTTTCAATTTTCAGTTATAGGAAATCACAAGACGTTACACTTTAGAGATACTTGTTTTGAATAACTTGTATTTACCTACTCTCTCTTTCCTTTTTACATCCTTTATACCTTCACATCGATTAAGGAACTTTTCCTCCTCTACCAACCAGTACGAGAACAAAATTCAGACTCAACAAAATGTCTTACATCGAATTATTTCATGCTTAACCCTTAACAATCATATATAGTTTCGTAGTACAAACAATGCTAATTTATTCCGTGCACTAGAAAGTCTTTGATACAAGCACAAAAATGAAAATAATAAAATTATAATTACATTTTTAATATCATGAATACTTCTTTAAATCATGAAAATGAGGTTTGACATCATCGTAATATTAATTTTCATCGTTGTAGCACTACAAAAAGAAAGTTATAACAATGTTACACTAGTTGGTATCTACCTGCAAATATTACATCAAAAAATAATAAATATTGCTTTGATGGAGAAACAATAGAAATTACAGCTGATCAATACAGCTGAAAATGTTGGAAAAATTCATTCATCAAAAAACTTAATATACACATTAAAGCAGGTGAAATTTTAAATTGAGTTATTATTAAGAGTGATGTCTAATTACATGTGGAAAAAAAAGGATATTATTGGAAGTGTGCTAGGATTTGGTAACCAAATTATTGGAGCTAATAAAAAAGCTATTACTAATGATGCCACGAAAATTATTCTATTTGAATGTACATGGTAATTTATCTGATGAGATGTATGTTAAGCATACTGATCATTTTCAGCAAGAAACTAATATTATTGCTTCATTCAAGCTTAATGCCACTAACTCATGAGTCACATCCTCTCATAAAGATTCCGATTTTTGACGTTTTACACGATTTAGAAATAACTGTAACTGATGAAAAATATAATTTATTGACTTCTAAGATGCTAGTGGAACATTTATTTTAGAAATGGCAAAATCAAATTTTAACCTTATTAAATGAACAAGATGGTGAGCTAAATGATTAATGGAAAATCTCATATAAATATGTGAAGCAAATACCAACAAAGAGATAGAGGGGCTGGCCAGTACCTACCTCAGCTCAGTACTGCCGATAGATAAACAAAAAACAGAACCGAAAATTTGCGTTCCTAGCTTTCGGAATAAATGTTCCTTCATCAGGGAGGAGAGAGGGGAAAGAAAGGCAAGACGGAAAAGTGTATTTAGTTACTCACAACCCAGGTTATGAAGCAACAGGGAAAGGAAAACAGGGAGGGTAGCAAGGATGGAGGCATGATTGTGAGAGGGAAGCCAAGGATATTCCACTGTAAGTACTGTGCCAGCTTCAAACCAAAGAGGATGCATACAGAAGTAAAGAGGTATGTAGTATAAAGATAAACACAACTATGTAGGATGAAAAGATGCGTGAATGGCTAAAGAGGAAAGGGAAAGAGGAGAAGACTGAAGAGTAAATGGGAGTGAGGTTGTTTAACGTAGGTTCAGTCCAGGGGGATGGCG
The DNA here is from genome assembly GCF_021461385.2 of Schistocerca piceifrons. Lineage (NCBI taxonomy): Eukaryota > Metazoa > Arthropoda > Insecta > Orthoptera > Acrididae > Schistocerca > Schistocerca piceifrons. Next base: position 555,083,350 of record NC_060143.1, read on the forward strand.
GGATGAAAGGATGTGTTGGAGTGCAAGATGGTGAGCTATCAGTTTTACTTCCATGTGATTGAGGGAAATAAATATAATCTAAACGTTTCTAATAAGGGCAGTGGAATTAGTATAAATATAGGAGACAGATGGCTTCATCCTAATCATGCTCAACTGTACATGAGTTTTAGGACTGTTGCAGCTGACAAATCAGATCATCCATCATATGAGGGTTGGGAATTTAATAGTGCTAACTATTTATTTACAGCTCGTTCAAAATAGACACGTATTTCAAAGTTTTACTGACCTTCAAAGTAGTGACGAGCACTGTGAATAGCCCGTTGCCAGCGATGTGGAAGTCGTAGAATACTCTTAGCAGTGCCAGTTGCGTTGACAGTTCGAGTGGCGCGGTCTACTGCCCAACGAACCTGTAGCAGTTCTGAAGCGAATGCTGCGAAGTGTTTCCTCCAGTTTAGATATCGAGTTGTACTCATTAGGGCTTAAGTCAGGGGAGTGCATTAGCTGGTATAGCACTTACAAGCCCCTTCAGTCAAACAAATCCGTAACAGCTTGCACTGTACGCACTTGAGCATTATCCTGCAAAATGTTGGTCAGGTCCTGCTGAAAGCGTCATCACTTCTGCCTCTATGCTGTTCATTTTTTTAGCACAACCAACGACCAGCTCGGTGAATTTTTTAAATGGTATAAATAAATTGTGTAGGAAGGTGATCTTGCTGTAATTTTTACTTGGAGTTCCTGTGCTGGAGATGCTCTTCTTAGATGGCCTGATTGCAATGATGTGAGGATTGAAATAAAAGATACTCTTCCACAAGAAGATAGATTTATTGTAGAATCTGTGGAAATTCGTCTACCTATTACTAAATATGGCCCGAATTACGAGCTAGAGAAACCAGAAAATGTACAAAAAAATCAAAAAATTCTGCCATACTTTTATGAATTATAAACTGTAGAAGTAGCTGGGTTAAGTAACAAGAAATGTTTCCAGTTAGACACAATGAAATTCTATAATTCACCAGAGTTTGATGTGTCTTAGTTTGTAGTTGTTGTCTTTCAAACTAATTGTAACAAAGCATATGTAATAATGTTGAGTAAGGAAAATTTAACTTCTCATGCACAACACAGAATATTAAGTGAGAATTTTTGAACTGAAGGATTTAGTGTCTTATTTATGCAATGATATAAAATTTTATCAATGATTATTTTTCTGAATAGCTCTCTTTATGTAGATGATACTAGGATTTTGAATTTTTTAAATCGGTTAACATGTGGCTGAGAAATTAACAAAATAGATTTTTCCATTTGTCCCTGCAGGTTATACAACCCAACTTATTTCCGTGTACTGCAGGTAGTGGTTTTAAAGGAGCAAGGGTCCTATACAAAACTGAATTCCATTACCTCTAGAAATGGAAAACATTCTAACAAAAACAAATGTCATCCACTTTTAACTTGGCGCATTGGAGAGAGTCTCAGCTTCAGTGGTGCCAACTATGAATAGTGATATAAACTAGTGACTGTTTGGTGGCATCTGTGAAAATTTAATGTGAATTAACTGCACATAGGCTTAGTTAGAAAATCCATCAACAGGTGGCGCTGATGTAAGCTCCATTTAGATTAATGTGGGAGCATACTTCATATTAAACAAAAAATATTCTCTTTTAATCTGAATTTGAGTCATCGCAATTACATTTACATGTTGTTTGTATTCCGTCTCTTCTAAAATATACAATAATGGGAAGAATATCATCTATTCAGATACAAATAAACTCAAGAAAGTAGAACATTTTAGGTCAACACATTTTTTCCTCAGACAGTGGAACTCTATATTTTTTATTAGGTTGAGAGATAACATTTTTTTATAAAAAAATAAGGGAGCCACAAATAAATTTTATTATACAAGAATATATTTGTAGGTTTATGCTAATTTTTCCTTTTAAAAATTGAGCCTGGACCTACAGATACAACACTAAGAAAAACATAGCTATGTCTCCATCAAAGTACTTGAAACAGCCACTAAACGAGAAACATAAGATGAAGCTGAAACAGTGCACACTCCACTCCTAGATCGGACAGATGTGACATGCTGGCATGACACGATAGCACTCGCTCTCAAGTTACACTGTATAAAGAAACAATAGAGCATTAGAAGTGCAAATGTACAACAGACGCAAGTATTAAATCTATAGTAAAGTGAACTATCCACTAAACAGGTTAAGGGTTGGGAAGAGGGGTATACGAATTTTATCGTTCTGCCTGGGAGTTGGTTGAAATTCTGATACTATGATTGGGTTTTGCAATTAGTGAATCACATCCAAAGGTTCTCTAAGAAGAAAAGGTGTGTAAGTGGATGACTTGGTATAGGATATGAGTTGCAGAATTCTTAAATCCAACTAAAATCTTTGTTTATATGTAAGTCCTTCATATTACAATATGAGACGAACCACTCTAAAGAGAAAATCGGATTGTGTTTGAGTATGTTGTTGCTTAAAAAAGTTTTCCTTGTAAAATATTTGTAGTTCTCCTCCTTACATGGGAAAGTATGCAATCCATATTTAATATGCACCAATTTATCCGTTCAAACCTTATTCTTGTGTTACATTTTCCTTCCACAGACACAAACATGTGGCAGTTCGAGCTGCCATCCATTCTATAAGCTCAGATACTCCCGTTAGTTTAACCTACTGCGGTAGCGATGGACAGTGAGACTATTTTCTGAGCAATCTCCTTTATAGACAAACTAGAGTTTTTCATGGATTTCAAGGATGCTGGGTTAGTAACGGGACACCAACTTGCGTTAGTTGAATATAGAAAACAGCCAAAATCTTGCAACTTTGGCTGTTTTTTTGCAGCAAACTGGAGATACAATTATTCCTTTCCCAACAAATAAATCAGAGAGTATCACTTATATTAACTATAGTTATGTAATAGTGCCATTCCGTGCTTCTACACTTTCACAGTCTCACGTTATATGATACAACAGACTCTATTATGCCTCATTAATCATGGAGTCGAAACCTACTAAGTTTTGTTTTCTGAAGAGGATACCTTCAAAGTTTCCTGCGTAACTGCCTGACTCATCACAATCATGTTTCTTTGTCAATACTTAACCAGATGTTGCTGAAATTTTATTTGGAAGTAAATTTCGAGATTGCTGCATATACTATCCGCTAATTTATCATTAAGTGAATAGCAGTGGCTATATGACACACACACACACACACACACACACACACACACACACACAGATATATATATATATATGCGGAGCATCCACAACTGTTCTGAAACATGTTCGTGGTAATTAAATCCGTCACACTTGTAAAACTTGTAAAATTCTTTATTGGCTGAAGTTTTGGAAGACGTTATTCGCTATTCACCACTACGGTGCACCTGAAATCTGAAGTAAAACAACGACTGAAGCCTCTTCTATTAAGCAATTATGAAAATTGTTCAAAAACTTGGGATTGGCATTTAGAAACTGAAAAACAGGTAAGATGATTCAACAATATCCTGCTTAGCAGATTAGTAGTAAAGCCAAACATAAAAATTTACAGGTTATGTAAAAAAGAAATTTGCTGCTGTTGGATGTAGAGTTTGGTAACTGTATATTTACTGTATTTTTTTATGTACACGTCTTGTTCCGTAGGATCAAATTGAGGAGAAAATCTCCAAGGTCATGAAATGTGTCAATACATGAAACTACAACATAAAAGTAATAACAGAGAAAATAAAATGTTTACGAAGAAAAAAGAGAAGCCATAAATTTATGAAAACGCAGTCAACAATACAACGGGAACCAGCTTAATTTGTCAGGGAACTCCTCGACAGAATAGGAATGACCGATGAGGAAACTCTTCATTTTCGATTTGAAAGCACGTGGATTACTGCTAAAACTTTTGAATACCTGTAGTGGCTTATTGAAAATGGATGCAGCAGAGAATGGCAAGGGTTAACCCAAAATATAGCACCACACCACATAAGGGAATGAAATTAAGCAAAGTAGACTACTTTACGTGTCGAACCTATTTCATATACCGCTCGAATAGTTAAAGTGGTAGCATTAAGTCTTTGAACAGGAGCCTGAATGTGGGCTTCTAACAACAGTTTACCACCTCTCTGAACACCCATAAATCTGAACTGTTCAGTTTCGCTAGTCATATGCCCATCCTGTGAAATTAAAACATCGGGCTTTGCTGAATTGTGTGTTAGAAACGGTAAAAACTGAATTTTACTGTGATTCGTTTATTTTTACAAGCCGTGAACTTATGTCTAGCACTGCACAATTTGGAACAGTGCCAACGTTGCACACAACATCCTTTACTTGGAAACTAGTGTCATCAGTATTTTAGAATCACCTGTAATATTGGAGGGCATATACTCGTAATATGTATAAATAAGGAACAGGAGTGGCCCCAGAACCTGGGGCATTCCATGTTTAACAGTGCCCAAGTCAGACCTCCACAACGTAGCCATTCTCAACAATGTGGACAATGACCTTTTGCTGTCTGTTATTAAAGTAAGTGGTGAACTAATTGTGAACTACTTCCCGTATTACGTAATGGTCCAACATTGCTGCATGCTATTAACGTTAGCTTTCCAGGCAATGTGTGTGTTGCTTAGTTGCGCTAATTCTGTTATTAGTCATATTGCTTTTTCTTATTTGTTTGTTAAGGTGAATGCCTATAGTAATGGCAGAGATTTCTTTCGGTTATTTGCTGTCCTGCTTCTGCTTGTTTTCAGCATTCGTACGTGTTTGTACCTTAGTTCCTTTCCGCCGCGCTGGGTCGCCGTGCGGTCCGAGTCGCCTTGTCATGGTTCGCACGGGTCCCCCTGTCTGGGATTCGCTTCCTCCCTCCGGCATGGGTGTGTGTGTTGTCCTTACAGTAAGTTTGAGTTAGACTGAGTAGTGCGTAAGCCTAGGGCCCGATGATCTCAGCAGTTTGGACCCTAGTCCTCAGGGACCGATGACCGTAGCAGTCTGGTCCCTTTAATCCCCCCCAAACCAACCAACCTAGTCCTCACCACAAGTTTCCAGTTTTCCTCCCCACGCCGTGTTATGCACCCCCTTCACGGTGTTTACCACGTATACGGCCCGGAACATATGCTCATCGGTTGCTAAGTGTTGGCCTTGAACGTAGGCGTTTTCGTGTGGTTGGTCATATCAGGTTCTAAATTGACTTGCTCTTCCCTCAGTGCATATTTAGTTTACCATGGGTTTAGCCGTTTTACATGTAGCATTTCACTTCCCCCAAGGGCCCTACAGTGGCTTTCTTGTTATAGACTGCATGCATTATCGGTGGAAATTTTGGGAGAAGAGGGATATATCCATGCCGTGGTTGAAAGTTCTTTGCAGCTAAAATTTGGAATGTTTATTTGATGATTCACATACGGTACATGTTTGCATATTAGTTGTTAAGACACACACATGACGTCCTACGACTCCTAAGTAGGCTATTGTTCAATCATCTTATGTGTTTTTCAGTTTCTAAATGCAGTCTCTAATTTTTGAAAAATTTTCTTAATTGCTTAATGGAGTAGGTTACGACTGTTCGTTTACATCAGATTTGAGGTGCACCTTATGATCGGCTAACATCCCGAAACCGTTGTACTGGATACCGACTTCCGTAGTGCAAGACTTCTTTCAGTAAAGAATTTTACAACTATGGCGGATTTGTTTACCATGAACAAACTGTATGGTACTTCCACGTGACACAACAAGACATTGCTTGTGCGCCAGTAACGACCCCCCCCCTCACTGTATTTCAAGAAATTTTCGAAGAACTCTCAAACCTGGCTATCTCATACGAAAGGCCTTTTATCAATAAGAATTTGGGTAACAGTGAATCATAAGCACTTCGACAGTCTAAGAATGTCAAATCCGTCTAGTTCTACACATGTCAAAGACACTACGTTGGTGCTGTATTTTGTCTTCTCCACGTTTTATGAATTCAAGCCATTTTGACTGGAGAATGTCATTTCGTTCCGAACAAGTTAATTTGATTGAACTTACAGTACCTTTGAGACACTGAAGTAAGTTGCATCGAACGGAAGTCCATGATGGGCCAGGCAACCGAAACTTCGTTTGTAATCGAATATCTTTTTTCCTTTTTTTTACGGAGCAAGAAGAACAGCGTTTTCCTTTCTTTGAAGGAACAGGGACTAAACAGTCCATATTGGTCCGTTCATTAATCGAATGACTTTCGTTGGAGTTAATGAGTTTCCTGTTCTCTAACTACTACACTAAATTCAACAGCGTGCGCAAATGTGGAGAGAGGGCCGACGCATTACAGCAAAGTGCGAACTAGAAATGGAAGTGGGAAATTAAACGGCGAAGAGGAGGCCTTGGTTAAAAAGAGCCGCGCTGTAAATAAACAGCACGGACGCGAAGCTACGACAACTTGATCTAATTGCTTAAAGTGGATTCGGCTCATCCTTAAAGCTATTCGACGCGGCACTTTGCGCTCCCCTGAACGTAAGTGGTTCATTGTTTTACGGGCCAAATACGGAGCGTCCGTGTAATTAAATGCTCCATAGCTTCATTACTGCAGTGTTCGCGCCCCCGTGGGCGCTCTCCGGAGCAGTTTAACGATTATGGTTTTCCGGGAGCTTTTGCAGAAATTGTTTGTCGCGCGCGCCTGTTCTGTGACCTAACAGGGCCGTAGTGTGCGAACATATTTCCAGTGCTGGGCGGGCAAACAGTTTCCGGTCGGTACGTCACGCCGTATTTTGCATCGTTGCCTGAGGCAGGGAATGGTGTGTGAGCAAAGGCGCCGTCAGGGCTGACTGCGTGATGTAGCGACAGACATCGTGTTCGGTGAGGGCAATGACGCGCGACGTACGGGGCCAATGGCTGCAAGAGGCGGCGGAGCCTGGCGTACCGCGGCGTTCACCTCAATTTGCTGTCCACACACTGTTAAAAATGTCTCGGAACTTGTATCTGCAATGTTAAATGCGACAGTACAAGAGTGACATAAACTGAAAGCAGTGTACACGCACCTACTGCAGTGGAGATCAGTACAAAGATAGGGATATTTGTAGGAAAATTAACATTGCCGGAATAGTTGTGAATAGTGTATATGCAATAGTGTGAGATCTGACAAATACAGTCAAATGGTATCGCATCTGATTTCAGTAGTACAGTACATAACAAGACATCAACGGGTCAGGTGGTAAAGGGTATAAAGGCAGTCAGGTCCGTGTGATGTTAGTGTGTGCGTACGTGCGCCGGCCGCAGTGGACGAGCGGTTCTAGGCGCTTCAATCTGGAAGAGCGCGACCGCTGCGGTCGCAGGTTCGAATCCTGCCTCGGGCATGGATGTGTGTGATGTCCTTAGGTTAGTTAGGTTTAAGTAGTTCTAAGTTCTAGGGGACTGATGACCACAGATGGAAGAGACGGCGGGATCCTGCCGTACCGATCTATATGGACAAAAAAAAAAAAAAAATTGTTCAAATGGCTCTGAGCACTATGTGACTTAACATCTATGGTCATCAGTCCCCTAGAACTTAGAACTACTTAAACCTAACTAACCTAAGGACAGCACACAACACCCAGCCATCACGAGGCAGAGAAAAATCCCTGATCCCGCCGGGAATCGAACCCGGGAACCCGGGCGTGGGAAGCGAGAACGCTACCGCACGACCACGAGATGCGGGCCTGTATGGACAGAAGACATAGTGCTCAGAGCCATTTTTGTGCGTACTTGCCTTTACTGCAGATAGGAAACAGACACCATTAGTGTACCGTGGTAAACAGACACCATTAGTGCGTGTTGTGTAGTACGTAAAGCACGATTGTGACAATGCTACGCGGGAAACAGTTGTCATGAGATGCAGAAGCAAAAATTAATTCTTGTTAGGAAATAGGCTTCTCTAATCGTCAAATCGCCAAGAAGTGGAACCATTTAGTACAGTCATTAATCATTTCATTAGATTTGGCGCACCATATGGACAGAACATAAAATATGACCTAAGTGAGAAACCACTTGATGCACCGAAACGGTAACTTTGAGCGAAAAAGGGCGAAAAACCTTTACTCTTCTCAATTTTTGGCTGATTTGCTTTTCTGGGTAGCTACCAGACGCATACGACAAATTTTGCATTCAAGAAACGGCTGCGGAAACCTGCCCAAACAACCAAACATCAATGGGCATTATTGGAGTTTGCTGAAAAACATATGTCACGGACTTCAGAATGAGCTAATGTGATCTTCAGTGGTGAGGAGAAGTTTAATTTAGACGGGCCAGATGCGTTTAATATTATTGGCGTCATCAGAGAACAGAACATCTGGAAGTGTGTGCAAAAATTTTATTGTTGAAAGTGTTACTATTTGGGTAGCCTTCTACCCTGAAGGTAAATCATGCATTGCTTGGCTGAACACTACAATGAACTCTAGACGTAGACTTAGATGCTAGTGACAAAATTGGTCGAATTATGAGGATTTGGGGAACGAAAGTCAAATGTTTCTTCAGGCTAATGCATCTGCCACGTTTCTGCTACAACCAAAGGGGTGTGAAGATGAAGATATCAATGTCTTGCCATGGCCTGCACCTAGATCGTATACGAATCCCGTGGAAAACTTTTGGGGAATAGTTAGAAGCCCTGTTTATCACAATGGAAGGCAGTTTGAATCTGTATGTGAGCTAAAAAGTGAAGTGTGGGTGACAGTTTCACTGCTAGAACTATAAACCCTCACAAAATCAATGCCGAAGAGAATTTTTGAGGTAATTAGGAAAGACGGAGGTTACACAAAATATTACACAGCAATCACACAACAGCACAGGGAATGCTTTATACCAATTTCGATCCAGGCTATGCAAATGTCTTATTTTGATACTCGTGTTACGAGCAAAAACTATGTAATTCCGTCATGATTTTGACTCTTATGTATCGACAAATAATGATACTGATGTTGTGCAGTTACTTTCATAGGAACCACACCTGTATACTGGTTTCCAGTACTGTATTAACTGACAACTGCTTTAAGACATCTAAACATACGTGTGTATTCGGAAATTATGTTTACCTCTTCATTAAGTAAACTTCTCTAATAAAGCTGTTCAGGGGCGAATGATCGCTCTCACTAGTAACAAGTTTTTTCAACACTAGCTATCGACACGGAATCATATGCTGCTACTAGCTCAAATCAACGATTTTGCCACTTCACAAAAAGTGCAATGGAAAGTGCCGCAATTTCTCCAGACGTTCAGTTTAATGAGTCATGCTCTCAAGTTATTACTTAATATCCTGCATTTAACAGTACACCGCACGTGGGAGGAGAGCACTGGATACTCGCAGCTTGTGTTCAGAGGTGGTTTCGGAACTCGTCAGGCGTTACTAAGCCCTCAGGTATTGATTCAGAGATGTCTTGATACTTACGTCGATGTTTAAATTGTTACATCGGTTACGAAAAACATTTCGCACTGTGCAGTACGACAGACTAATGCTTATCTTTGGTGAACAGGAGTTGAGTGGTTGTGATAATCACTTTATTGGAAATCTGTGTTGGATCCGAAGAGCTGGTGGATGTGTCGGTGGTCAACTTTCGGAAGACTATTCAAAGGTTATCAATGATGTTCGCCGCGTTTGAGCTCTGAAATAAATCAGTGTTACCAGGTGAAAATTTTTTCCGGACCGGGAATTGAAACTGGACCTGAGAGGAATCGCCTTTCCCACTTTAGCCATCCGAGCACATTTCCCATCCTAACCAGGTTCCCAGCCCGTTATACACTACTAGCATTGCGTCACGTGCCCGTGACCACTCACTCGCCACTTCGGATTCCCTCAAGAGATCAGGCTTGGTATGCACCTGCACTGAAAGAATGGAACTTTCGTCGTTGCACTTTATATACAGGGTGTTATAAAAAGGTACGGCCAAACTTTCAGGAAACATTCCTTACACACAAATAAAGAAGAGATGTTATGTGAGCACGTGTCCGGAAACGCTTAATTTCCATGTTAGAGCTCATTTTAGTTTCGTCAGTATGTACTGTACTTCCTCGATTCCCTTCCTCGATTCACCGCCAGTTGGCCCAATTGATGGAAGGTAATGTTGACTTTGGTGCTTGTGTTGACATACGACTCATTGCTCTACAGTACTAGCATCAAGCACATCAGTACGCAGCATCAACAGGTTAGTGTTCATGACGAATGTGGTTTTGCAGTCAGTGCAATGTATACAAATGCGGAGTTGGCAGATGCCCATTTGATGTATGGATTAGCACGGGGCAATAGCCGTGGCTTGGTACGTTTATATCGAGACAGATTTCCAGAACGAAGGAGTCCCGACAGGAAGACGTTCGAAGCAATTGATCGGCGTCTTAGGGAGCACGGAACATTCCAGCCTATGACTCGCGACTGGGGAAGACCTAGAACGACGAGGTCATCTGCAATGGACGAGGCAATTCTTCGTGCATTTTACGATAACCCTAATGTCAGAGTCAGAGAAGTTGCTGCTGTACAAGGTAACGTTGACCACGTCACTGTATGGAGCACGTTATCATGATTTCATACGGGATACTCTACCTGTGCTGCTAGAACTTGTGCCTTTACAAGTACGACACAACACGTGGTTCATGCACGATGGAGCTCCTGCACATTTCAGTCGAAGTGTTCGTACGCTTCTCAACAACAGATTCGGTGGCCGATGGGTTGGTAGAGGCGGACCAATCCCATGGCCTCCACGCTCTCCTGACCTCAACCCTTTTGACTTTCATTTATGGGGGATTTGAAAGCTCTTGTCTACGCAACCCTGGTACCAAATGTAGAGACTCTTCGTGCTCGTGTTGTGGACGGCTGTGATACAATACGCGATTCTCCAGGGCTGCATCAGCGCATCAGGGATTCCATGCGACGGAGGGTGGATGCATGTATCTTCGCTAAGGGAGGACATTTTGAACATTTCCTGTAACAAAGTGTTTGAAGTCACACTGGTACGTTCTGTTGCTGTGTGTTTCCATTCCATGATTAATGTGATTTGAAGAGAAGTAATAAAATGAGCTCTAACATGGAAAGTAAGCGTTTCCGGGCACATGTCCACATAACATATTTTCTTTCTTTGTGTGTGAGGAATGTTTCCAGAAAGTTTGGCCGTACCTTTTTGTATCACCCTCTATATACTTCTAGACGTACAGGGGGCTTAGTAAATCAAGTTTCACATAGAAGCCCATGTCCGGAACCGTCATCCAACGATGCTACGAAGAGCCAAAGCTATAGACGCCGGAGCCTGTAAATGTACGAGAGTACAGGCTGACTACATCATTATGATGCACACTTTCAGGGATGATGGAGAAGGATAAACATATCGATTTGATGTAAGGATCCCTGTACCAGAAACGAACTGGTCGAAACTTTTAACTTAATTTTGGTTTCTTACTACTCGTTGTCCGTGGCAGGCTATAAAGGGTTACTTACTTTCGCTAGCAGGATCTTCTTTTTTATTATTTCTTTTTGTTCCAGGTTACTTTGATAGAATATCTTGTGCCCATTCTTATTTTTCTTTGGCGACATAACCTTCTTGATTGTTTTGTCCGTTATTTAATGAAGGTTTAGGCCCATCTAAATTGTAATGATAATCTGTATACTCATTGAATTTATTAACGTCGCAACGGATAACGCAATGATATTATTTGGAGTAGTCAGAGAAAACTGCGTCCTGAGAACTAATCTTGTGCGAAGAACTTTAGAATTGGGCAACGTATCCACCAAACGCTACTAATACTAGTATGACACTCTTTCCCGACAAGTCGAGAAATAAATTAACGATAACGGAGGTTAGCTTAAAATGACAAAACCTTTATTTTGACTAATCTTTCGCAGATGGACAAAACATTCATGATACATTTATATAAACAGTCTTATGTCTTTCTCACTCGAGAATTACAAGCCACGTTGACCTTAATCTGCAGAGTCTTGTAGGGTGGGGAGATCTGGGGAGCACGTGGTCACTGCTCAGTTTTGAAACACGGACATTCACATGCACTAAATCCACACGGCATGCAAAATATCGACAGCATTTTTAGCCAGAAGAATTGTATGGACCTCGTGGCTGGCAACGAGTAGGAATTGGTAGCTGCATATCTTTAGCATAAAAAGCTTGGAAACAAATCGACTCATCTTGCCAAATGCACGATCGATACAGTTTTTTTAATATAATTTAATATGGTCACCACAAATAAAAATAAGAAGGCAGGCTGTAACTTTTAAGATTTAGGTTGAGATTTCAATTCATAGAACACGTGTTCGCGCCTAGCGAAAATCACATTATTCTGCAATCGATTAACTGAACTAAAAATGATGACCAGTACCTAATGGTCATTGCAAAAATAGCCACGAGGGGAAATTGTTAAGTTTAACAAATCAATAACATATTCAAATACCTTTTGTCCCTTGTTCGACACAGCCGTTCTGAAGGAACGACTTGTCGCTTACCTGTCTTCATAACAACTCACTCTGTAACCGTCGCACGGAGCTCTCTCCGAACCGCCCGAGGTGGTGGGGGAGGACCATGGCCAACCTCTGCTAGGAAAACGTTTTGCTTTACACATCTTTGGCCAAACCCTCTTGTTCCTGCTCTCTGCCTTCCACCGACACCGTTTAGGTTGGTAGAAGATTATGAAACCCACCACTTCTCTGGTTCGTCTGCTACTACATTCAAATCACTCACATTTGACCACACACTTTCTGGAAGGGTGAGAAACGGAAATAAATACACAGGACGTGCACATAAGAATGAAAAAAGAAATATGTCGACCTATATTTTTTCTACAGGCATGCGGTTGTTGGGGCTGAGATCAATTAGTTGCTTGAAAGATCGACTTAATTTTCAATTTCTTATATCAGATAGTATGAAGATTTGTTTTGGCACTAATTTTTAATCATATAACGACGCCTATTGTGATGTTACAAAGTTACAAGCGATAATCGTTCTGATGCCTGTTACAGTGGAATATTGGTACCGGAACTGTTGTTGCTAATAATGTAGAATATGTAACTTTCAGGGAAAAAATGTCCAGTAAACATGGGCTCTCTAAAATGCATACCTGAGGAGCTATGAGCACGTGTCTATCTTCGCTAGTCTGAAATACATCTCCTTCACTGAACAAGTGCTCATATCTCTTAAGGTGTGCTTTTTGTATTCCACGTTTACTGGACATTTTTTCTTGTTTTAGTCCACACTACCACCTCTGAAAGTTGCCTACCCTAGAATCTTAGCAACGACAGTACCGGCACGTATATTCCTCTGTCAGAGGTATCAGAATGGTTTTCGCTTATAATTTTCTACTTGTTCGTTTCTGCTACAGGGACCCTTACCACAAATTGATATGTTTATCCTTCTCAGTCCTTCAAAGTTGTAACATCATCACGGAATCACCCTGTATACACGTACATTTACAGGCGCCGGCGCCTATTAACTTTGACGCCGTATTGCGTCGTTGGATGTTGTCTCTGGGCATGGGTTCCTGCGTAAGACAGGCGCTACGAAGTCACCTCTACATCTAGAAGTTTGCAACGTGAATTGTGAGACACCCTGTATGTGTTTGAGGGAGGAGGGGGACAGACATGTGACCATGCTATTGATACAATGTGCTTGGTGTACAGGATACCTAAAGAAGAAAAAAAACGTATTTAGTCGGAAATAGGCACATGCACGACAGACCTATGACGTAACAGTCGTACAACGGACGGACGTGTCGCCACTACTGTGAGTAGCGCAGCAGAAGTGGCCGAAACTGGCGGATATTATTCTTTCTTCCTCGACTGTGAGGATCGGTCTATGATAAACAGGGCTCGGATTGGAAGGTTTTAACCTTACAGAACCCGAAAAGGGCTAAATCGTACGTTAAAGCCCAAAAGGAGCTATACATGACTTTCACAGGAAATGTAAGGCCTAAAGAGGATACTTCGAGCGGAAAAATAATTCTTGAACAGATTTTCTGAGTTAATACTAAGGGAGATCACCAACGTAAATTTGCACATTTGAAGAAAAAAGAAATAAATAAATTAATACACAATAAACAAAGTGGCAGCGTGTTTAAATGATAATATTAGGAAAAAGAATATAAAGGAAATGAAAGAAAATGGTGAGACCACTTATGACACACAGCTGAGACACGACCGGAAACATCGAAAACAAAAAGACCTTTGGAAAGCACAGAAATAAAATTTTTGCCAAGGATTACAGGTAGTTAATGAGTGATAGAGAGAGAAACAAAGGCATTAGAAAATGATGTAAAGGGGACTCCATTAATAAGCGGGTACATAAGAGGAAAAACGAATGGAACGAACACGTAGACAAGATGGATGAACGAAGAACTTGAAAAATTGTAAGAAACATATCATCAGTTGGTAAAATAAATATTGCCCATCCGAGGAAAAGGTGGAGTGACAACCTCAGGGGTACTGAATGAAATTGAATTTAGCATAGGAAGAAGAAGAAGAAGAAACAAGCGTTTGTGTAGCACAGTGTCACTTGTTTTTATGACTCGGTAATGTTTCAGCGCTCTCGTACATCGGTGACTCTTCAGTCTACTAATTTTCATAGTTCGAAAGGTATAAGAAACACTGTGTATGAAGCATTGTCACTTATTGTCAGTTTCCACGTGGCGTCCAAACGCCGCATCATTGGGACATATCCAGCCATGGACTATAGTCAGGTATATTAAAGAAAGAAATCGGTGACACTTCAGTCAGTTTATCTTGTGATTACGAAGTGGTGTGTTGATTCTCATTGGTTAGGACGCTTTAAGTGTGATTTGTAATTCCCAAAAGCAAATCATCGAAGACTGATCGTTTCCCGCAGTGGACTAAAGAGGGCTCCAATTTCAGAAGTGCCGACCGAGTAACTTTTTACCAAGCCTGTCAAAAACAAGTAAGTAAACAAAGTCTATTTTTATCAGTCATTTTAGCTTACAGTCTTCTTGCTTGTCTTCTTCCCTAGGATTTTGAAATCGAAATTTAATTAAAATCAGTTTACTGACACGCATATGCAATGATATTTTACAGTATAACATTCTTATTATTTCATTACTTCCATCTTATTTGTGCTTATTTATTTTAATTTTAGATAAGCCGCGATAAAAAGCGACATTTCCTTCAACACAAAGACTACGCAGCTGACATTAGGAGTACCACTGGCAAGAAGAACAAACAACCGTTTCAACCAATAATTTCTGTTACGACAAGTAGTGCAGCGGACAGCTCTAATATAGGCTTGTGTGGCGCTTCAGTGTCGGCTAATGTGCCGTGGAATTTGCTAAAGAACCTTACCTTTGAGAGCTTCCTGGGGAATACCAGCGACCGTAGTAGACAAGTTGTGCCGACAGCGTGCAAAAATTAGTTGAAACAGGTGTATGAAAAAGCTATTAATGATCTTTAAACAGACATTGGTGACCGCTATATTTGACTTTCAGTGGAGGAGACCACTTACAGTTGTGACGGGTGTATAGCTAGTTTCATAGTGGGAAAACCCCAGGAAAACTGGAAAGACGAATCACAATAGTCTAGCTCGCACTATCAGGGAAGCCTTACGCACCCTATGGCCAGGAGAAGACAGAAAATTTTGGCTGTTGGTTACAGAGTGCACTGCCTATTTATGTTAAAAGTGGGAGAAGCACTGAAAGAATTCAATCAATCCTTGTACAACCCACTGCACACGTCTTGCCCTTCGCTTCCTCCGTCTAGTAGAGAAAATCAAATGTAGTTTTCCTTCTGAAGAAGAAAAGTTTGTAACTATCGAGACCCAGGTCAAGGGTTGTAACAAAGCTGCGTTACGCAGTCGTTTCTATGTTTCTTTCACTCTTTGCAACACTATAATTTTCCTAAGGTTAATATCATTCCTTCTGGTAAGTACGTGTTTCTGAAAACTGCTACCTCCATTCAGTCCTTTAACGAAGTAGCACGAAAAATTCCCCTCCCACCCGAACCCCTACCTACACGTACAGCAAAGCTTGTCTCTACCCACTGCTCTGAATGCTAAATTCAGATAGCCAATCGTATTGCCTGCCACCGAAGTCTTGAGTTGACAGGGCAGGATGGCTGCTCATTCTTTCTACCTAGAGCTGTGAACTTCTTTCGCCTGCTAACGGCTTGTAAGGTACACACACTTGTGTTACTGAGATGGGAATACTGTGCCTACATCCATATGTTATGTTATTTTTCAGCGTCATTGACGGGACATGCTTTGCAGCTGTGTTTCTTGTTAAGAGAGCAACCCTTTGATTGGCCTCTTTGTTAGAATACATGCATTTCACATTGTGTCATCCGAGCATATCAGTCGCTTACCATATTATTTCCCCAGTAGTTAAATAACATTACTGAAATCGGTATGAATATGGAACTCTTTTATGCCTTTTAGTAAACGTATGGTTCGATAAGAATACGTGGGTCACAGGAGGACGTTTTTGATCATTTTCATGCGCTTCTGAAACGACTTTTAAATAATACAACAGTTTCAGTTCATCCCTATCACGAATTTCTTGTCTCAAGAAGCTATTTTTCAATCCTCTCATCATTCATGCTCATGCACACGTGAGCTAACGAAAGCGTATGTCCATGAAAACATTGTGTTCACGCGCAACTTATTTGACATACATCATGAACGGCCTTCATCAGAGAAAACATTTCTTGATTTTATGTGCAATATTTAACCAACTAAGGTAACTGCGTCTCACAATGAATCTTCGAAGAACCTCCTGCGTGAAAACGCTTCCAGACTTCGCTTTCAAATGAATCATTTTCTTTTCATTAGGTACTATAAAATACAGTATACTGCAGACATCAGCACAGTACGCGTTATTTCTATAAGGTGTGATACACGAGCGCTACTGATAGACTGCATTAAAAGAGTTGAAGATTTTTAATTTCAATTTATCTCCATTTCACTCGCGTAAAATGTCGGATTTCATTCAGTTCCGCATTGTAAGCCACTCACAACTCGTTATTTTACCTAAAATATTCGGATAGTTGTATGTATTCAGAGGTTACTGTATAAAGTTTTGTGGCCCTCTTCTAATGAAGCGTTGCAGTCCTGTGCTGATCTGAAAGTTCCCTCCTTAGGCACTGCCACGGTGAATGTCACGGCGTTTGAACTAGATTTGAATATAATCCTCAACACCTATTGAGCGGTCGAATCTTTCTGCCTGACACCAATTTGGCAGGCGTAACAGCCAACAAGATATGATGCCACACTAATTTTGTATGCTCCAAGAAAGCAGTTGTAACTATCCGGCAGATTAAAACTGTGTGCCGGACCGAGACTCGAACTCGGGACCTTTGCCATTCGCGGGCAAGTGCTCTACCAGCTGAGCTACCCAAACACGACTCAAGCCCCGTCCTCATAGTCTTACTTCTGCCAGTACATCGTCTCCTACCTTCCTAACTTCACAGAAGCTCTCCTGACGATGTACTGGCAGGAGTAAAACTGTGAGGACGAGGCTTGAGTCGTGTTTGGGTAGCTCAGCTGGTAGAGCACTTGCCCGCAAAAGGCAAAGGTCCCGAGTTCGAGTCTCGGTCCGGCACACAGTTTTAATCTGCCAGGAAGTTTCATATCAGCGCACACTCCGCTGCAGAGTGAAAATCTCATTCTGGAAGCAGTTGTAATTTGTAAAGTGGTAGCTGCTGCTCTTGCTGAGTAACCTACTGTAATAATACTTACACTAATTTCACAGACTATCAAACTGATCGGTGCACATTTTCGATAGGGAAAAGTGGATGAACTGATGGGACCTTGATAGGTCACAGTGTGATACCGAAGGAAGAAGCCACTCGGGTAGCAGAGTACTTGTGGAGTGCATATGAGAGTTTTTTTAGACCAGGCGGTAGTTTGAGGTGTCTGATGAACACTCGCCAGTCGATTCACAGCAGGGGAAGTCAAATGCCGTCTAGAATAAACACACTTCAGTTGCCATAATTTTATCAATAAACTGTCGAAGTATTCGTAATAAGCTCCCGAATTTCATGCCCTCCAGGGAAATTTTTGCGCTCATATTGTTCTTGGGAATGAGAGCTGGCTAAAACCCGAAGTGGATAGCTCTGAGATATTTATCGAGTCGTGGAACGTATATCGGAAATACAGAGGGGGAGTTTTCATTTCAGTTAACAAAATTATTGTCTCTATTGAGGTCGAAGTTGAGTGTGACAGTCAAGTCACCTGGTAGCGTATAACAGGTGTAGGTGAAACTAAGTAAATTGTTGGATGTATTCACCGGCCACCCGATCCCGCAGTGGCAGTTCTAGCGTCATTCAAAGAAAGTCTACAGTCAACAGCCCGTAAATACTACGAGGGCAGTTCAATAAGTAATGCAACACATTTTTTTCTCGGCCAATTTTGGTTGAAAAAACCGGAAATTTCTTGTGGAATATTTTCAAACATTCCCGCTTCGTCTCCTATAGTTTCATTGACTTCCGACAGGAGGCAGCGCTGTACGGAGCTGTTAAAATGGCGTCTGTAACGGATGTGCGTTGCAAACAACGGGCAGTGATCGAGTTTCTTTTGGCGGAAAACCAGGGCATCTCAGATATTCATAGGCGCTTGCAGAATGTCTACGGTGATCTGGCAGTGGACAAAAGCACGGTGAGTCGTTGGGCAAAGCGTGTGTCATCATCGCCGCAAGGTCAAGCAAGACTGTCTGATCTCCCGCGTGCGGGCCGGCCATGCACAGCTGTGACTCCTGCAATGGCGGAGCGTGCGAACACACTCGTTCGAGATGATCGACGGATCACCATCAAACAACTCAGTGCTCAACTTGACATCTCTGTTGGTAGTGCTGTCACAATTGTTCACCAGTTGGGACATTCAAAGGTTTGTTCCCACTGGGTCCCTCGTTGTCTAACCGAACATCATAAAGAGCAAAGGAGAACCATCTGTGCGGAATTGCTTGCTCGTCATGTGGCTGAGGGTGACAATTTCTTGTCAAAGATTGTTACAGGCGATGAAACACGGGTTCATCACTTCGAACCTGAAACAAAACGGCAATCAATGGAGTGGCGCCACACCCACTCCCCTACCAAGAAAAAGTTTAAAGCCATACCCTCAGCCGGTAAAGTCATGGTTACAGTCTTCTGGGACGCTGAAGGGGTTATTCTGTTCGATGTCCTTCCCCATGGTCAAACGATCAACTCTGAAGTGTATTGTGCTACTCTTCAGAAATTAAAGAAACGACTTCAGCGTGTTCGTAGGCACAAAAATCTGAACGAACTTCTCCTTCTTCATGACAACGCAAGACCTCACACAAGTCTTCGCACCCGAGAGGAGCTCACAAAACTTCAGTGGACTGTTCTTCCTCATGCACCCTACAGCCCCGATCTCGCACCGTCGGATTTCCATATGTTTGGCCCAATGAAGGACGCAATCCGTGGGAGGCACTACGCGGATGATGAAGAAGTTATTAATGCAGTACGACGTTGGCTCCGACATCGACCAGTGGAATGGTACCGTGCAGACATACAGGCCCTCATTTCAAGGTGGCGTAAGGCCGTAGCATTGAATGGAGATTACGTTGAAAAATAGTGTTGTGTAGCTAAAAGATTGAGGAATAACCTGGTGTATTTCAATGCTGAATAAAACAACCCCTGTTTCAGAAAAAAATGTGTTGCATTACTTATTGAACTGCCCTCGTAAGATCGTGCAATACATGTTGTAGTCGGCTTTAACCTGCCGAGTATAGAATGGGATGTCTATTGGTTCATTGCGGGAGGTACAGAATATATAAATACTTTTGAACGCGTGTCCTGAAAATTGTCTTGAGCAGTTAGTTCGGCAGCCCACACTCATTGGAAATATCTTAGACCTTGTAGCTACAAATACGCAAGACCTTATAAACAACGTCAGTATGGAAACGGGAATTAGCGATCATGATGACATTAGAGTTACTATGATTATGAAAGTTAATAAATCAGTCAAGAAGTGTTGGATAGTGTTCCTGCTGGATAGAGTAGATAAGCAGTTATTAACATCTTACTGAGACAGTGAAACGGCATCACTTAATACCAGTAAGGCGGATTTAGAGGAATTATGGGCAAAGTTTAAGCAGATTGTAAATCGTGATGCGGAGAGTTAGATGCCTAGTAGTGGAGAAAGGATGGTTTAGTAACGAAATTCGTAAGTTGCTGGGGAGGCAAGGGCAGTTGCATTCTAGGTTCGAAATGGAACGCGTGAATGACGAAAAGGGAAGGTTTGTAGAGATTCGTGCGTCTACGAAAAGATCTATGCGCGAAGCATACAAAAAGTACCACCGTCACACCTTAGCAAAAGATCTGGCAGAGACCCGAGAAAATTCCGGTCGTGTGTAAAATCGCTAAGCGGGTCTAAGGATTCCATTAATTCCTTTGCTGACCTGTCTGGTTTTTCAGTTGAAGATAGTGAAACGAAAGCCTAAGTTTTAAATTTGATGTTCAAGAAACAGTTCACGCAGGAGAACCGTATAAACATACCGTCATTTGACCATCGGCGAGACTCACGTATGGACGACATAGAAATGAGCTTACCTGGCATAGAGAAGCAACATAAAGGTTTGAAAACAAATAGATCACCAGGTCCGCATGGAAACCCATTTCGATTTTACAAAGAGTATTCTACGACACTGGTCCCTCACCTAGCTTGCATTTATCGTGAATCTCTCGCCCAACACAAAATTCCAAGCTACTGGGAAAAAGCGCACGTGACTCCGGTGTATAAGAAAGGTAAAAGAACGGACCCTCAAAATTACGGACCAACATCCATAAATTCTGTTTGCTGCAGAATCGTTGAAAACATTCTCCGTTCCAATGCGATAAGCTTTCTTGAGGGTAAGCATCTTACGTGGGCGAATCAGCATGATTTTAGAAAACACCGCTCGTGCAAAACTCAGCTTGCCCTTCTCTCACATGGTATACTGAGAACTCTGGATGAAGGGCAACAGGCGGATTCCATGTTTCTAGATTACCGGGAAGCATCTGAAACGGTGCCCCTTCGAAGGTTGTTAACGAAGGTACGAGCAGATATGTGAGTGGGTTGAAGACTTCTTAAATAATAGAACCCACTGTGTTTTCCCCGACGGTGAGTGTTCATGAGAGACAAAGGTATCGTCAGGAGTGCCCCAGGGAAGTGTGGCAGGACCGCTGTTGCTCTGTATATACACAAGTGATTTGACGGTCAGAGGGGGCTCTGCGGCAGTTTGCTGATGATGTCGAGCTATAGGTGTCAAAGTTCAAAGACTGTAGGAATATACAAGACGACTTAGACAAAATTTCCAGTTGGTGGAATGAATGTCAGATAGCCCTAAATCTGGAAAATGTAAGTTAATGCGGATGATTAGGAAGAACAAAAACGTATGTTCGGGTACAGTAGTACTATTGTCCAGCTTGATACAGGCAAGTCGTTTACATATCTGGGCGCAACGTTGCAAAGCGATGTGAGGTGGAACGAGCATGTGAAAACTGTGATAGGGAAGGCAAGTGGTCGACTTCCGTTTAGTTGAAGAATTTTAGGTTCAAATTGGTTCTGACAGTATGGGACTTAACATCTGAGGTCATCAGTCCCCTAGAACTTAGAAATACTTAAACCTAACTAACCTAAGGACATCACACACATCCATGCCCGAGGCAGGATTCGAACCTGCGACCGTAGCGGTCGCGCGGTTCCAGACTGAAGCGCCTAGAACCGCTCGGCCACAGTGGCCGGCAGAATTTTAGGAACGAGTGGTTCAACTATAAAAGAGACCGCATATAGGACGCGGGTGTGACCTATTCTTGAGTTCTGATCGAGTGTTTGGGAGCCTTATCAGGGCGGACTGAAGGAAGACATCGAAGCAATTGAGATTTGTTACCGGTAGTTTCGAACAAAACTTAAGTTTTACGGAGATGCTTTGGGTACTCAAATGGGAATCCCTGGATGGAAGATAGCGTTGTTTTCGGGAAACACTATTGAGAAAATGTATACAACTGGCATTTGAAGCTGGCTGCTGAACGATTCTATTTCCGCCAACATTCATCGCGCGTAAGGACCACAAAGATACGATACGAGAAATTAGGGCTCATACGGAGGAGTACAGTCAGTTCTTCTTCCCTCGCTCTCTTTGCGAGTGGGAGTATCTATGTAGATGTAGCTGGCCTGGGCGTCATATGCCACGGCTTTTACGAAAAAATGCGAAGCGTAAAGTATAAAAACAGGATGTGAAGATCAATTGACATCCTTGAGTGTTTAAAAACTGGTAGTCCGATCCCAATATGAAAGTGGAAGTTTTTGCTGCTAATAACTTCACAAATGCCTTCCTAAATCTGAATACAGACGAACTTTCTGTATGTACGGGCAGCGTAGATGAAATCAACACTAATCACGGCACTGTTTGTGGAATCGTCGTAAGTGAGCCCTAGCTATACAGCAGACAAATAGATCCAGAAGTATAGTCTGTTAATGACGTCCCCAGAGGTTAGCAAGATCAGTGCATTAAGAAGCCACCATGTGTCTGTGCTCTGCAGTATCCTGAAGTTTCTGGACATCAGCGTAAACATATAACTACAGTAACTATCATTCCACGGTTCCTGTTTCATTTCTGTCTAAAGACATGGGGCATTACGGGATACATTCTGAAATGTAGTACCAATACGAAGCGTATAAGCTGTGTGCATTGTTGTCTACGCGATTTTGACAAATAACAATTCTTACAAATATGGAACCATATTAAAAAACCTGCAGATGATTTAAACAATGCAATAATCAATTACTATTACTGTTGAGCTAAGAATCACACAAATCCAGGGTGGCTAGAGGAAAGAATCATCTCTGTATCAGGATAATGTTTCGGAAAATCATGGTACGTAAACTCATAAAAACTATTTGTTGTATGAGGTAACTGAACACACTGTTCCGTTACAGTGCAGTGACACATTTATTACGATTTGGTGGGTAAAGAGTCACTTGGTATTTTTCGTGTGATAAAGGTTATTTCTTACGTAGGTTTAAAGTTTAATTATTTCTGGTTTTTTGCCTTAATGACGAAGTGGTACACAATATTGTAAACAATGCCGTAACCATATACCTATCACATAACAAGTAGATACCAAGGACTAAAGTAATAGCGGTATTCAGTCGCTAACAGAGAAGAACACGGATTACTTAGTGCGAAATATCATTGGTATGTACAAACAGAAGCCATATCGAAATACACACAGGACTCTCACCGCATTAGCTTTCAGTTAGGAGCGTTTTATGCATATAAATAACAAACTCTACTAAACTTCAACCATAGATAGTTCGGAACACATCTACACCGAATTGTGAACATTCAGTTACAGAAGCTGTGTATTTAGTGAGTAAAGGGCACACAAACGGTGATCACTCACGTAGCATCTGATTATTTCGAAATTTTTTAATTCCTTGTGCAATGTATCGGCGGTTTGAGAGTGTCCGTAAAAGCAATTATAGGGGCGGGGGAAAGGGGGGCAATTCCATCACGCACTATGCGCGAACTACAACATACAGAGGACTCCATTGGTACCTTATTCCTATCTGTTGTTCGCTTTATTTGAACAAAACGCAAGTCCTGTCTTAAGCGAAAGTGGCTAACCGACTCCCACAAACAAGTTACCTTGAAAAAGAAACAAAAGTTATGCAGTACGTTAAATTATATGTTTTGCTGTTACTGACAGAAATGCTATAGAAATTACTGGAACTGTCCAATTCAAATTTAGTCGTGAGTGGAATATTCTAACGAAATCATTGTAAATTTAGCCTGAATACTGTTCTGCATATCAACGTGATTTTCATATAAATTTTAAATCGTGTTATTTTCAGTTTATAAATTCAGCGTTGACGCGCCAGCAGTGTTTCCATTCAGTTTGTGGCACTGAAAACAATGTATTGCTGCATCAAACAAGTGATGGACACTTCTCACTGAGTTCTCTCGGGTGAAAGCTGATAGAATTTACTGCTATTTTAGTGAACATATTACAGCAAAGAGCATCTTGGAAGTGCGTGATCTGATGCATTCGTATGAATCTTCACTCATAGTGAATCATATTTCACTCAGTTTCAGTTTTGCAAATTCTTATCTGCGAGTTGGAAGGAAGAAAGATTATGTTTAACGTCCCGTCGACATCGAGGTCATTAGAGACGGAACACAAGCACGGATTGTCTCAAGGATGGGGAAGAAAATCTACAGTGCACTTTCAAAAGTACCATCCCGGCATTTGCATAGAGCGATTTTCTTACGTCAGAATTAGTAGCACTTGCGTGGACGACAGCAGACTCTTTGCCCCGATTACTAGTTATTTGTTAATCTTTGTCTGCCCGGAAAAATACCATAATCTTCACTATTTACTGTATATGTATGATTGGTCTTTATATGCACTTTCCTGTGTTCCCGAGATTTTAATATACTGTATTCGGTATTATAATCTTCTAACTACGGTTCGGTACGAAGGCGTCTAGATTCTCCAATTGTTAAGTGTAGCAAATGATATACAGCATTGGAGGAAAAAAGAGTTCACTTGAAAACAGGAAGTACCATGTTGAAACACCACCTCGATCCAAACTATTCTTTATTCACTTCTTAATTTCATAAAAGTTGTTTGAAGCTACATGCTCTTTGGAAAATGTCTTGTTTGGAAACTTCAGTGACAATAACTATCATAAAAAGTATACGAAATCAATATTGCAAAAGAAAATTACTAATAGAGTTTAGAAATGTGCAGGGACAGTGAATACGTCGAGACAGGTAAAACTATCTTCAAAAGTTGTTTATATCTGAAATTTCAAACGAATCGACATCTGTATTTGCACGCAAGTTACATGTGTCAGTTACAATCGGTCGTAACGGCAAGAACGTTTACAATCGACCAGTAAGTGAAACTGCATTTGCCACAAGTTGCAAATCGATTAATGACCTGGCACTACCAAAACACTTTAATTTGTATAAAAAATTGAGACTGTTTAGCCAATTTGAAACTTCAACCAAGTACCGTCTCATGCAAGCTTAAACACGCTTCGGCGCCAAAAATTGATAAACATTTGGGTGGAATCAAAGACTCACCACTCAACTACACTTTGATGGAAGGGTGTCAGGGGGGTGAGGTGGAGGCAACGAGAGACGGCCATAAAATAACTGTATAGCCTTATCTATGAGAAATTGAATAAAAATTTTCATTTTACCAAACACTTCCCATCAACTTTTGTTTAAGTAATCCCCAGAGGCAGTGTATGTACGTGTTTACATATAGTTTTCCCAGTGTGTAGTGGTGTTTACGTCCTTTGCTTCTCGGCATGCGCATATCGTCCGTCCTACCAGTTCTCCGAAACCTGAATTATTTAAAATATTGTCTTCTTTATAGCGTATCATTGAGCACAAATTTAAGAAATGCACTCCCACAATATTCAGAAACTGAACATGTTGCCTTACAATATTCCGGAACTGAACATGTCAACATAGTTGTAAAGTGTCTGGGAAAACACCAATTATAGCTGCACGTAGGCAGCTTCTTTCAGACAGTACTTCATTATTGATAACTGCGTCATCTGCAAGAAGCCTCATGTTAGTATTAATATCGTCTGCAACGTCATTAATAGACAACATGAAGAGCATGGGTCCATAAACACTTCCCTGGGGTGCACATGAAGTTACTTCTACATCTGATGATGACCCTCCATTTAAGATAAACTCGATCATACAACCTAAGCTCGTTAATTCAATGTACTAGAATCTGATGACAGAAAGGGCAAACCATTTTAAATCCAAACGAAGAATACTATGATAATTAGAAGGAAATAGTAATTGTGGAAATAATATAAATCCTTGAGTGGACTGAAAATATATGTAAAACTTAGGAAACCATTAATGTGAAATTACAATGATGAATAACGTAATTATATTGCTGCGTCTGTATTTCCATATCACCACTACACTATGATGACAAAATTCATTGGATACCTCCCAGTATCGTGCAAGAATTTCCTTTTCCCGACGTAGTGCAGCAACTCGACGTAGCATGGACTCAACAAGTCCCCTACAGAAATATAAGCCATGCTACCCCTATAGCTGTCCATATTTCCGAAAGTGTTGCGGCGCAGGATTTTGTGCACTAACTTACCTCTCGATTATATCCCATAAATATTCGATAGGATTCTCGACGAGCGATCTGGGTGACGAAATCATTCGCTCGAATTGTTCAGAATGTTCTTCAAACCACTCGCTAACAACTCTGGCTCGGTAAAATAGGACATTACCACCATAAAAATTCAATCGTTGTTTGAGAACGAAGAGTTTCCTAGCAGACGAATATAACCTTTTCCAGTCAATGACCTGTTCAGTTGGACCACAGGACCCAGTCCATTCCAAGTAAACACGACTCACACTGTTATGTAGCCACTATCATCTTGCATAGTGCCTTGTTGACGTCTTGGGCCCATGGCTTCGGGGGACTGGGCGACACTCTAACCCTCCCATCAGCTATTACCAAATGAAATGGGGACTCATCTGATCAGGCGAAATTAACTGAATGCCCATAATCGGGAAGGAAGATTGGAAAATTTAAAAGTGAAGTGGATCGGTTAAAATCAGATCTAGTGGAAATTAATGAAGTGGGCAGGCAAATGGAACAGGACTTCTGGTCAGCTGAATACAGGGTTACAAATGCAAAATCAAATAGGGGTAATGCAGGGGTGGGTTTAATAATGAAATAGAAAATAGGAAATCCGGCAAGTTACTATAAACAACACAGCAGACGCATTATTGTAACCAAGAGAGACACGAAGACCCCATCCACCACAGTGGTACAAGTTTATACGCCAGTTATTTCTGCATATGATAAAGAGACAGATGACATGTATGACGAGATGAAAGAAATTATTTTGATAATTAAAGACGACAGAAGTATAAGAAAGATGGGAAACTAGAATTCGACAGTAGGAAAAGGAAGAGAAGAAAAAATAGTAGGTGAATCTGGGCTGAGGGAAAGGAGTGAAAGAGGAAGCCACGTGGGAGAGTTTGGCCTGGAGCAAATACTTGGTTTAAGAATCTTGACAGTAGGCTGTTGTACACGTGGAAGAGACCAGTCTCCACACCGGGAGCTATGAGGCTGACGATGTAATGGTAAGACAGAGATATCGGATCCGGATTTTAAATTGTAAGACAGTTAAAGTGGAAGATATGGACTCTGACCACAATTTACTGGTTATGAACTGCAGATTAAAACTGAAGAAATTGTAAATAAGAAAGGAAATTAGTGAGATGGGATCTGGATAATTTGAAAGAACAGGAGGTTCTTGAGAGTTTCAGAGGGTGCATTAGGCAGCGATTGACAAAAACAGCGGACGGAATTCAGTAGAAGACGAATGGGTAAAAATGAAATAGGAGAGCGGGAGAGGATCAAATATGTAAAAAGACAAGCCCTAGTAGAAATCCTCGAGTAACTCAAAAGTTATTGGTTTCAGCTGATGAAAAAAGAAACTATAAACGTGCACTAAATAGAGCAACCGAAAGGGAATACGAACGTCTAAAAATGAGATTGACAGAAATTGCAAACACGGTAAGCAGGAATGGCTACAGGACAAATGTAAGGATTAATAGCCTATATAACTAGAGGAAAGATAGATACTACCTACACATAAATTAAAGGGACCTTCGGAGAATTGAGAAGTGGCTGTATAAATATGAAGAGTGGAGATGGGAAACCAACTCCAAGCAAAGAAGGGAAAGCTTGAAGGTGTAAAATGTATTTAGAGGGTCTATACAAGATACATGTACTTGAGGGCAATATCAGAGAAATGGAAGAGGACGTAGGTGAAGATGAGATGGGAGATACGATACTGCGAGCAGAATTTGACAGAATACTGAAAGACCCAAGCAGAAACAATGCATGGGAGTAGACGACAGCCCGTCAGAACTACTGACAGCTTTGGGAGAGCCAGCCATGACGAAACTCTTCCACCTGGTGTGCAAGATGTATAGGACAGGCGAAATACTCTCAGACTTCAAGAACAATATAATAATTCCAATTCCAAAGAAATCAAATGCTGACAAGTGTGAAAATTACTGGACTGTCAGTTTACTGTGTCATGGTTGCAAGATACTGATACGAACTCTTTACAGAAGCATGGAGAAACTGACAGAAGCCGAGCAAGGGAAAGGTCAGTTTGGATTCTGGAGAAATATGGGAACACGTGAGGCAATACTGCTCTTCGAACTTCTCTTAGAAGATAGGTTCAGGAAAGGCAAACGTACGTTCTTAGCATTTGTAGACTTAGAGAAGCTTTTGACAATGTTGACTGGAATACCCCCTTTGAAATTCTGAAGGTAACAGGGTTAAACAACAGGCACCGAACGGCTACTTAAAACTTGTACAGGAGCCAGATGGCAGTTGCAACAGTCGAGGGGCATGAAAGGGAAGCAGTTGTTGAGAAGGAACTGCGATAGGCTTGTAGCCTATCGCCGATGTTACTGAGTCTGTAGACTGAGCAAGCAGTAAAGGAAACCAAAGAAAAATTTGGAGTAGGATTTAATGTGCAGGGCGAAGAAATATAAGCTTTGAGGTTTTCCGATGACATAATTCTCTCAAAGTCAGCAAAGGACTTGGAAGGGCAGCTGAACGGAATGGACAGGGTCTTGAAACGAGGATATAAGAGAAACATCATTAAAAACAGAAAATGTGTAATGACATTACCCAAGTTAAGTAAGGTGATGCTGAAAGAATTAATGTAAGAAACGAGGAACTTAAAGTAGTAGGTGAGTTTTGTTGTTTGGATAGCAAAATAACTGATGATGGCGGAAAGACAGAGGATATCAAGTGTAGTCTGGCAATGGGCAGAAAAGCGCTTCTAAACAATAGAAGTTTGGTGACATTGAATACAGATTTAAGTCTGAGGAATTCTATTCTGAAAGTATTTGTCTGGATTGTCGTCATGTATGGAATTGAAACGTGGACGATATACAGTTTAGACAAGAAAAGAATAGAAGATTTTCAAATCTGATGCTACAGAAGAACGCTGAAGTTTAGATGGGTAGATCACGTAAATAATGAGGAGTTACTGAAGAGAATTGCGGAAAAAAGAAACTTGCGACGGCATACAGTTGTGTAAGAGGATACGTGCATCAATAATTCTACTTCAACTATTCGATTGCCATTGAGCTTGCCACAACGGAAGTTTCCCGATCACGCTTCGTCTTTGATATAATGTCATATTTGACATAATATGAGACATCAAGGGATCACGAATTTAGCACTGGAGCAAAGTGTGTATGTGTGTGTGTGGGGGAGGGGGGGGGGGCGGCTGGAGGGGGGGCGGGCTAAAAATCATTCCGGAGTCCAAGAGATGAATACCGTAAGCATATCAGAAGGATGTAGGCTGCAGTAGTTACTCAGAGATGAACTGACTTGCAAAGAATAGAGTAGCATGAAGACCCGTATTAGACCTGTCTTGGGACTGAAGGCCACAAAAACTGCAGCAAGGTTTATATAGAATTTTAGAAGTAGTATTAATATTGATCTACAGTAGCTTTATGTGACTGCGTGCGTATGGGATTTATTGTTTGTTCCCAGTTTTGGATTTATTAGTATTTCATATCATCCATTCCTTAGGTGGCCCTCGAAACGTTTGCGTGTTGTTTCGTTATGTTTAGCGCTTTTTTCTGCTACTCGGATTCCTACGTCTACTGCACCACTCAGCATCAGAGCATTTTTTCTTCAGTCAGGTTTTATTCAATGGGTCCAATGTGTCATCTCTCAGAGAAGCAACCGGTTTGTCGCCAGCCTTTCCTTGTAGTTCATGAATTCTTTCAGATGCAACACAAAAATCGTCACGACTTCAGTGTCCTCTTTTTTTATGTTTATTGACATTCAAGATTGGAACTTGGTTTCTCTTCTCAACATATTCGATGTTTTCTACTCTATTTTGAACAAGGTACTGTTGTTAGTTTATATTTTCGCTATGAAGATGTTTTGAACGCTCTGACAGTGTTCAAGAGGTGATGTCTCGCATCCATTCTCCACGAATTTTTACAGCATGGTGTCTTCGTCGGTAATGGATTCGTGGTCGCATCTGTTTTCTGTGTATTCAGAATAGCTGTATTCACTGTTTTTGAAATGTTCTTCGCTTCCACCAATGCCTGCTTGTATCTGCACATCCTCTTTCAGTTCCATGGGCGCATTCTGGTGTTAATCGTGAAATGTATCACTCTTACTTACAGGTTCCTTGTCAGCTGATTTACTTTTATTAGCAGTTTGTTGCACTACAATTGGTTCTCTTGCTTGTCAGAGATGGGTTCTGTAATTTCCTCATTCACCTTACTGCCCTTTCCGACACTGAGGTACCCATAGTGAGTTTTGACCGTGGTTGAATTTTTCTAATACGTGACTGTACAAGGCGCCTTTCGCCACAATTGACGCTAAGGTGTGCAGCTGAATTGCATACAGAGCACATGGGGGTTCATTTTCATATGAAACATACGCTCTACGACGGCATACAGTTGTGTAAGAGGATACGTGCATCAATAATTCTACTTCAACTATTCGATTGCCATTGAGTTTGCCACAACGGAAGTTTCCCGATCACGCTTCGTCTTTGATAGCCTAAACCTTCGAGTAGGAAATAAGCACTTCTATGTCTTTTAGAGAAGCACTTCTGATGGTAGATTACAGACCCTCATCATGCAACTTAAGATCTGAACATGTCACTGATACTGTGCTGATAAAATCATCATTATCCTTAAATTTAACTCCACCATTTGTGTTCCTGACTATTCTCTCACAAATGTCGTTATTTCTGCATTTTGAGCATACATTATTGACAGCAGTGTTAATTTGAATGCCTAACACTTCCTCATATAGCAACTTCACGTCACTTGTCATACATTTTGGACTAGCAAGATGAGTAGACCTTTCGGTATTTAGCACAAACCTAAATTTCAAGATAAAATGTCAAATAAAAACACCTTCAGCAGTCTAAATTTTCTATTTTATTTTACTTTTGCTACCAGTTTTTGTGTTATACTACGTTATTTTCAGGCCCCATGGCTGACGTGTAGGACGAATCCCACCACTTATACATTCGAAATAGGGGTCAGAATACAGGGATCGCGTTGTTAAAATGAAGTCCACGGATACCAGTGGCCATATCCTGGCCGCTACTCTAATTCTACAAGAGGTGGGCTTCTTTTCTACACGTTTTCCAGAGGGAATGAATATAGCGCGAAGTAACGCTGAAACCGGTAGGAAAATTGAAATAAAACTGGAAATTTAGACGGCTGGACGTGTTTTCACTTGACATTTCGTATGAACAACCGAGGTTCCGTGAACATCCTGTATAAAAATGGGCTTACAGAAAATAAATTTCAAGGTTTACTCACAGAGCAGTTGACACCTCCCTGCAGGACAAACGACACTCCACAGTGAACTAAACTACTTCGCCACGACACGGCGTCGCAACACCGAATGCGCTAGCCACGCCCGAACTACGCCCCACCCTCACAAACGTATTTTATTAGGAGTGCTAGTCCCGTATAGTATGGTGGACAACCTGTGTGAAGTTTAGAGGCTAGGAGGGAGGAGCTGCCGGGAGTAAAGCTCGTGAATTCTGTCTCCACAGCTGAGCCGGTAGCGCGCTTGTCTGTTCCAAGGCAAATGTCCGTGGTTTGATTCCCAGTCTGGCAAACAGCTTTAATCTTTCGTACATATATTGGAAAATAGCGTGCTATTTAAAAAGAATTGAGAAAAGTAGACTAACAAAACAATAATTTAATCGTCGTTTAGCTGGCCGGTGTGGCCGAGCGTTTCTAGGCGCTTCAGTCTGGAACCGCGCTACCGCTACGGTCGCAGGTTCGAATCCTGCCTCAGGCATGGGTATGTGTGATGTCCTTAGGTTAAAGTAGTTCTAAGTTCTAGGGGACTGATGACCTCAGAAGTTAAGTCCCATAGTGCTCAGAGCGATCTGAACCATTTTTTAATCGTCGTTTGTCACTAAGAAGAAATCGAAAAAAAGAATCTTCGCCAAGTAATAGAGTAAGCAGCACAATGAGTAAATGGAAATCTTTAAGAGAAAAGGGTCGCCATCCCAAACAGGAAGTAAAATGATGAGTAACTTTTCTAAACACGGTAAGTACAGAAATAAAAATTTTATATTAACTGATGATGATTTGAAAATGAGAACTTATTAATGGCCTTGAATATAAGAAAATGGGAAAAGTAGGGAAAATCTCACTCTTTATATAAAGGCACACCTACCACAGAAGTTTTAAAATCTGTGGACTTATTCACCACAACAGGGTCATTACGTGTTTAAACCAAAGTCACATACAAAAACTCAAGCGTCTATTCTTTAAAGTTTATTTTGAGCAATAATTACTGATAAACCGAACACATGAGAATTAGCGTTCAACATCAGTGTAAACAATACAATGAAAATTAGTGATTTTGATTTATTGGTAATACATTTCTTATATGAGAAATTTCTATTTATTTCGCGATTGATAATTCAAAATTATTATTAGCAGTATATCATCATCATCATTTAAGACTAATTATGCCTTTCAGCATTCAGTCTGGAGCATAGCCCCCTTATAAAATTCCTCCATGATCCCCTATTCAGTGCTCACATTGGTGCCTCTTCTGATGTTAAGCCTATTTCTTCAAAAGCATTCTTAACCGAATCCAGGTACCTTCTCCTTGGTCTGCCCCGACTCCTCCTACCCTCTACTGCTGAACCCATGAGTCTCGTGGGTAACCTTGCTTCTTCCATGCGTGTAATATGACCCCACCATCTAAGCCAGTTCGCCCTGACTGCTACATCTATAGAGTTCATTACCAGTTTTTCTTTGATTTCCCCATTGTGGACACACTCCTGCCATTGTTCCCATCTACTAGTACCTGCAATCATCCTAGCTACTTTCATATCCGTAAACTCAACCTCGTTGATAAGGTAACCTGAATCCACCCAGCTTTCGCTCCCATACAACAAAGTTGGTCGAAGGATTGAACGGTGCACAGATAACTTAGTCTTGGTACTGACTTCCTTCTTGCAGAAGAGAGTAGATCGTAGCTGAGCGTTCACTGCATTAGCTTTGCTACACCTCGCTTCCAGTTCTTTCACTACGTTGCCATCCTGTGAGAATATGCATTCTAAGTACTTGAAACCGTCCACCTGTTCTAACTTTGTTCCTTCTTTTGGCACTCAATCCGTTTATATTTCTTTCCCACTGACATTACTTTCGTTTCTGAGATGCTAATCTTCATACCATAGTCCTTACATATCTGATCTAGCTCATAAATACTACTTTGCAAACTTTCAATCGAATCTGCCATCACAACAAAGTCATCCGCATATGCAAGACTGCTTATTTTGTGTTCACATATCTTGATATCACCCAGCCAGTCTATTGTTTTCAACATATGATCCATAAATAATATGAACAACAGTGGAGACAGGTTGCAGCCTTGTCTTACCCCTGAAACTACTCTGAACCATGAACTCAATTTACCGTCAACTGTAACTGCTGCCTGACTATCCATGTAAAGACCTTTAATTGCTTGCAAAAGTTTGTCTCCCATTCCATAATCTCGTAGAACAGACAATAACTTCCTCCTAGGAACCCGGTCATATGCCTTTTCTAGATCTATAAAGCATAGATACAATTCCCTGTTCCACTCATAACACTTCTCCATTATTTGCTGTAAGCTAAAGATCTGGTCCTGACAACCTCTAAGAAACCTAAACCCACACTGATTTTCATCCAGTTTGTCCTCAACTAATGCTCGCACATTCCTTTCAACAATACCTGAGAAGATTTTACCCGCAACGCTCATTAAAGAGATACCTCTGTAGTTGTTACAATCTTTTCTGGTTCCATGATTGAAGATTGGTGTGATTACTACTTTTGTCCAGTCTGATGGAACCTGTCCCGACTCCCAGGCCATTTCAATTATTCTGTGTAGCCATTTAAGACCTGACATTCCACTGTATTTGATGAGTTCCGACTTAATTTCATCCACCCCAGCTGCTTTATTGCACAGCAATCTATTGACCATTTTCTCACTTCCTCAAATGTGATCCTATTTCCATCATCATTCCTATCCCATTGTACCTCGAAATCTGAAACATTACTGACCGTATTTTCACCTACATTGCGCAACTCTTCAAAATATTCCCTCCATCTGGCCAAGGAATCCACAGGATTCACCAGAAGTTTTCCTGACCTGTCCAAAATACTTGTCATTTCCTTTCGAAGACTGCTAATTACACTCAGAATGGTTTTCCAGCAGCTTGACCCAAAGTCTCCAACCTGTTTTCAAAGTCTTCCCATGATTTATTCTTGTATGCAGCAATTATCAGTTTGGCTTTGTTTCTTTCTTCAACATAACTTTCTCTGTCTACCTGAGTTCTAGTATGTAGCCATTTTTGATACGCCTTCTTTTTCCTTTTACAGGCTGCCTTGACTGTGTCATTCCACCAAGCTGTTTGCTTCATCCTACTTTTACACACTACTGTTCCAAGACATTCTTTAGCCACTTCTAGTACTGTGTCCCTGTACCTTGTCCATTCCTTTTCCAATGACTGTAATTGACTACATTCAACTACCTGGTACCTTTCTGAGATCGCTGTTATGTACTTGTGCCTGATTTCCTTATCCTGAAGTTTCTCCACTCTTATCCTCCTACATATGGACCTGACCTCCTGCACTTTCAGCCTCACAATCCTAATTTCATTGCAGATTAAATAATGATCAGTGTCATCAAAGAATCCCCTGAATACACGTGTATCCCTCACAGCCTTCCTGAATTCCTGATCTGTTATTATATAGCCAATGACAGATCTGATTCCCCTGCCTTCCCAAGTATACTGGTGAATGTTCTTATGTTTAAAAAAGGAGTTTGTGATTACTAAGCCCATACTGGCACAGAAATCCAAGAGTTGTTTCCCGTTCTTGTTGGCCTCCATATCCTCTCCAAATTTACCCATAACCTTTTCATACCCTTCTGTTCAATTTCCAATCCTGGCATTAACATCACCCACGAGCAGAACACTGTCCTTGTCCTTTACTCTAACAACTACATCACTGAGTGCCTCATAAAAGCTCTCCATCTTATCGTGATCTGTCCTTTCACAATGCGAATATACTGACACAATCCTAATTTTCTTGCTAGACACTGTCAAATCTATCCACATCAGTCGTTCGTTTACATACCTTACTGCAACTACGCTGGGTTCCATTTCTTTCCTGATGTAAAGCCCTACACCCCATTGTGCTAGTCCTGCTTTGACTCTTGACAGGTAGGCCTTGTATTCTCCCACTTCCTCTTCTTTCTCACCCCTTACCCGAATGTCACTAACAGCTAAAACGTCCAGCCCCATCTTACTTGCAGCCTCTGCCGTCTCTACCTTCTTCGCAGAGTAGCCCCCATTGATTTGTTTGGCAAGTCGTATCTTAGGAGTCCCTGGTTTGTCAGTTAGAGGTGGGACTCCGTCACCTCCAAAGATCCGAGGCATTTTGCTCTGATTGTTGCCAGCATCATATTTAAAGTACCAGGGAGGCAGGTTGCTAGCCTTACTTGCCCCGAGTCCCATTGAGTTTTACCCCTAACGGTTGAGGGACTAACCGGTGGATTTGGTAGTCTTAGCCGTATGAGCACAAAGGTGACCACGACTCAGAATATGTCCGAGATGACCAGCCTTATTCCAAAGTAGCTGGTATCCCGACTGTCGGGACCACTTAGTTGGCCACTCATACGTTGCCCGTGGTTCATGAACTAGGACATGACTACAGGAACCCACACCATGAACCACCTCAGCAGTACATTTTTAAAAAAAATTTGAAATCTACAAACTAAATTGTAAATAAAAGAGTTACTTTCGTAATACAAGTTTTTTTCATAAAAAGGGCTTTTAGACATCTTTAAAGCATAAAATTGCAGATTTTCCTTCAACTGTCACAGAAGCACTGTTTCATAAGGTTGATTACGTCCTCCTTCCTTTCTGATTTTATAGAATTTATCAAACAGACATATTTTGGCTCAGGAATATGATGTGTTGCTACACCTTCTTCCAGGAAGTCCATAAAACTCTTCGACGCATCATCCAAGCCGCATGCAGTCTCCATTTTAAAAGTAATGTACGTTCTTTTCCGTCTCAGTTTCTTTTTCAGTAGTATTCGCTTCATGCCTCTTTTCTCCACTAGCCTCTTCAGACAGAGAGAAGAACCCTTAAAGGACAAAATATTACAGAATATTCCTAGCCTTCTAACATCCAGATAGGTATTATGATATTGCTGAGCAGTTAATACTTCAGCCCGTTTCTGAAGACTCTTATACACTGTACGGCGCTCCACAGGCGAGTATGAATGACCACGCCCTCGAAACATTAAACGCATGTGTTTCAATAAGCTTCGGGATTTTTTAAAAGCAACCTGCGAAGGAATGAAGTATATTGTGATTTCTCTTTTGCCCCGGACGGTCATCGTAAAATAATCTTATGCTGTTAGGGTATCTATGCTTATCTGAGAGTCTATCAAGACTGCAGTTACTTCATTTGATCCGCTACCAATTTAATGTTAACCATTAATGTATAAACAAATGATGATTTCCTATGGCTTAAATAATTTTGATGTGCTCAAGCGTAAGGATGCTTTAGAGCTTATGCTTTTAAGTGACTTCTGAATGGACTGATTGCTTCCACGCCGCCTGATGTTGACAAAATGTCGAAATTGCAATCGTGATATTAAAAAAGTAAAGGTTTTTGGTACAGCCTATACGGAACTTTCAGTAAACTTAATTTTATGTAGACTGTTCATCTATTCGGGGAATCGAGAATCTCTGTGATTTTTACCTGTTATTGGCCCTGGTACTGGTAAGTTATCGGTCCCAGGAATTTCAAGACTTTCGAGGATGTTTTAATTTAATCTTTGAAATATGACAATAAATGTCAAAAGAAATATTTTTAATGTGATATAATTAGAAATGAGAAATTAGCAATTTTCTTATTCTTATTGATAGTAGTCTTTCTTTAAATGACACTAGAACTGCCTGTGGGTGGCCGGTGAATACATCCAACAATTAACTTAGTTTCACCTACACCTGTTGTACGGGACTATCAATAGCGCGTAAATGCTAAGATCATGCAATACACGTTGTACGGGCCTGGAAAGGTCGGATTTAATCGACAACGAACTAACTATAAACAAGGACTAAGATTTGGAACATTACATATACCAACATTGACTGGAAAGGTAGAGGAAATGGTAGACATGAAGGAAAGAAAGAAGTTAGATCTATTGGGGCTAGCTGAAACGAGATCGAAAGGAGAAGGTAGGAGAGAACTGATGAAAGGCTACCGACTGTATTGGAGTGGAAATGAGGAGGGAGGGAGAAATGGAGTCGGAATAGTGGTAAGAGATGGATTAAAACAAGAAGTAAAGAGAATAAGTGATACGATGATGAAACTAAAATATCACTCAAGGGGACGGCTATAGAGGTAATACAAATGCATGCACCGCAGGTGGGTTGCACTTCTGAGGAGAGGCAAGAGTTTGAAGAGAAAATGCAGAAGCAGATGGGAAGTAAGACTGTGATAGTAATGGGGGATCACATTGGAAGAGAAAGACAAGACTGCGAAAGTGTGCTTCGACCAAAGGGTTGGTCCTGCCGAAATGAGTAAGGTGAAGGACTATTGGAGTTCTGTCAAAAGAATGGCTTGCTAGTTGGGAACTCTTGTTTCAGGAAAAGAGAGAGCCACAAGATTACCTGGTACAGTCAAGACTTAAAGAGAAAGTCGATAGTTGACTACTTCATGTACGGTAGTAAGGTGAATAGGAACATCATTCACATTAAGGTATCATCAGAGGTCTTGGAGAGCGGCCACCGTTTGCTGATAATGAATCTGAGAGGGAGTAAGGATAATAACGAGACAGAAAACTAGGAAAGACGTTTAGAGGTATCGTAGTTGAAGGAGGAAAAAGCGGGCTACCGTACCTACAAATAGTAAAGGAAAGGATCCCAAAGGATGTAGCAAAAACGGTAGAAGAGGAATGGCGTAGGTTCAAGGGAACATTAGTAAGAGTGGCCGAAGCAATATGTCGAAGGACAAGCAACATAAAGAGATGGAAAGAGACACCGTTATGGAATGATAAAACAAAGGATATAGTACAGAAGAAGAATAGAGCCTTTAGAGTATGGTTCCAGAAGATAACAATAGAGACAAGAGAAGAGTAACAGGAAAGAAAGAGAGAAGCAGGAAGAGTGGTGACGGAATAAAGAAGAAAGTGGATGGAATAGTGGACCATAATGAGGGAGGAGGATAGTGGAGGTTCAAAAAAGGTGTTGTAAGCAATGATTAAAAGTAAGGATAAGAACTGTACGACAGGTTATGCTCGAATGGCGAACAAAAGTGGCCAAGATGTACAGAATAAGGAAGAACTCAAGAATATGTGGAAGGAGTATTTTGAGGAACTCCTGAATCCGAATGGAGATCTGGATGAGGAGGAACAAGCTGAGGAGAAAAAAGAGGAGGAACATCAAATAGAAAAAGACCGTACATATGGAGAAGTGGAGGAGACATTGGGCAAGATGAAGTGAGGGAAGTTACCAGGATGAATAAGTGTAGGGATGGGGAGAGCAGCAGGAGAGGTGGGGATACAGTGGCTATATAGAGTAATGAAAATTGTGTAGAGACACAAGATCCAAGAAGACTGTAAGAAGGGAATAATTGTCCTGATCTTTAAGAATGGAAATAGAAAACAGTGCAGGAACTATTGGAGGATAACTTGCTGAGTCGTTGTGCAAAGATTTTTGAGAAAATTTTGGAAGGACGAACTCGGGCAAAATAAGAAGGAGGGATGACAGAAGAGCAATATGGCTTCAGAACAGGAAGGTCCACGGTGGATCTAATTTGTGCTGTAAGACAACTGCAGGAACAGCACCATGAATATGGAACAGATCTACTAATGACCTTCCTAGACATTGAAAAAGTGTATGATAGTGGACATAGAAGCAAAGTGTGGAAAGCCCTGGACAACAGAGGAGTAGCAAAACAAATTATTTGGAGGATAAGGGAAATGTACCATGGAAGTGTGAGCAGAGTGAATGTGGGAGGAAAGAGAGCAGGTTGGAGTGAACAGAAGAATGGATTGAGGCAGGGAAGTGCACTTTCACCATCATTCTTCATTGTAGTTATGGATGATATAATGAGCACAGTAGCACAAGTAATTGGTGAAGGGAAGATGAAAGCTATGGTGTTTGCAGATGACCTGATGATTTGGGGGAATAAGGAGGAGGTAGTACAAGACCAGTTGGACGTATGGGAACGAACAGTACAAGAACATGGGATGAAATTTAGTATAAGTAAGAGTGAGATGATTATCACAAGAAGAAAGAAGGAGAGAGGAACAACTGGTATAACAATTGGTGGGGAACGATAGAGGAGAGTGGAGAGTTTGAAGTACGTAGCAAGCCTGATACAGGAAGATGGAAAAAAAAAAACTTTGTGTTCTGCCTTACGGCAGGCCTTGTCATGGGGGACGCCTTGTCAGAGAGGTCCACCGCATGAGCGTCTTTGGAAGTGATTCCAGTGGTGGCTTCCCGTTACCTTCCACTGATGATGATGAAATGATAATGAGGACAACACAACACCCAAACCCTGAGTGGAACAAAATCCCCGACCCAGCCGGGAATCGAATCCGGGCCCCTTGGCGTGAGAGACCGCCGCGCTGACCACTCAGCTATCGGGGTGGACGAAGATTGGAAAACGACAGAGAAATAAACGAGCGGTGGAGAAATGCAGAAACATTTCCGAAGAGGGTCAGAAGCCTGATATGGAGCAAGGATGTACCCCAAATCAGTAAAAGGTTATACCGGTCATACTATGTCCCGATCCTGACATATGCAACCGAAACCTGGGTTATGAAAGGAAGAGAGAAAATCAAAGTACAAGCTAGCGAGATTAAATTCTTGAGCAACAGTAGTGGAGTGACAAAGATAGACAGGTTAAGAAATGGGAGGATCAGAGAGTTACTGAAGGTGGAACCATTACAGGAGGAGATAGGGAAACCACGGCTGTGATGATATGGACATGTTAAGAGAATGGAGGAGAAGAGGATACCAGGAGGATACACGAGATGAAGCTGGAAGGAAACAGATCAAAAGGAAGACCGAGAGACAGATGGCTGAAAAGAGTAGAGGAATGTGTCCAGAAGAAAGGAGAGGACTGGACCAGTGTGAAGACGGAGATATGGTTGCAAGACAGAAGATGATGGGGAGGCCTATGCTCCAAAGAGACTCGGCCAGAGGTTGGAATCTGTCCAAGACGATGTGTGATATGATATGTGATGTGTGTGGTTGT
Organism: Schistocerca piceifrons; assembly: GCF_021461385.2. NCBI lineage: Eukaryota > Metazoa > Arthropoda > Insecta > Orthoptera > Acrididae > Schistocerca > Schistocerca piceifrons. The sequence continues at coordinate 555,123,631 of NC_060143.1, forward strand.
AATGTGACACCTTGCTGCGTGGGAAATTTCGTGATGCTAGGTCAACGGGAAGTATCCTGTAACTTTTAATGAGTGAGTTTATGAGTGTCAAAGTATATGACGTACGAGTGAGTGGCCGTATCGTTTGAGTGCACTGACTTTGAAGCGTCGCTCTTTTACATCGCCAAGGGGCTGTAGACTTTAATACGAGTATGCGACACAGATTTCAACATGATACATCTCTCTGTTCCCAAGAGTTTTGAAGGTTTTGAACAGATGGACAGACAGAAAGACAGAGGGACAACAAACCGGTCATATAAAGGTTCTGTTTTTACCGACTCAGGAACGTAAACCTAAAAATTATGTAATCATGTTATCGTTTATGATGTTTGACAATTTATGGTCATCTTGGAAGCTGCCAGAAATAGAGAATAGGATTTAAATTATTTTGTGCGCGTGATGTGTGCCGATTTTATTAGCATTTGTAATAAATCGTACTCTTTAATCTTCATACAGAACGTAAATCGAATTTTGCTTTGCGGTGCATGAATTGCTGACCTAGAGGCTGTGTTACTCTCGTTACCATAATAAGCAGGAAATTGTGAGCGCCCTTCTGCCGGAGTCGCGACGGTCACGAGAGGGTGAGGGATGGTGGAGGGGTCTCGCTTCCTCGAACTGTGCCTCGTTTCCACCCCATATCCAGAGGAAAACGCACCCTCGCCGGCGAGGGGTGTCAGACGACTTGTAAATTGCGTTACGACAGCCTTCTGTGTTTCTCTTAGCGCCCTCCAGCCGCGCATGGGTAGTTTTACGCCTCGACGGGGGGACCGACCCTCCGAAAGACGGGCTAATCGCGGGAACATCTGTCCCCCGGCCATCCCTCAGCGCTCTCTCGGAACCGGCGCTCTATTTTCCATTTACAGGAGTGCCTACCCCTCTTTGTTAGGGAGCGGGACCGCGCCGGGGCGTCACCGGGCCGGTTTGCAGCGCTCCGCCCGCTTTGCGCGAGAATTGCCGGAGCAGGGGATTGCACGCATTATTTAGCGTTCGCCAGAGTGTATGCACCCCGCACGGTCGTGCGTATTCCCCCTCTTGTGGCGCATTCGGACGTGCAGCTACGGTCGCGCGGGCACACAAATGTTTGTTTTGCTTCGCCAGACATTTCATATTCCAGAGTAATGACGCGAAAAACTAATAAAGAGCGGGCCACGGGTCGATAATTTCTCTCTCTCTTTTTTTTTTAATACCGCGCGTCTGATTGGGCCTAATGCAGTGGTGCAAAAAATAAGGAGGGGGAAATACAAATGTAAAAAGGGAGCAAAAAATTGCTCCGAAAAGAGGAGGACAATTTCAATTGTTCGCGGCGGCAGGGAGAGGGAATGAGTGCGGACTGTGAATTGGCCGTTGGAGAGAAGCGAAGCAACGAGTACAAATATTTTAAATGGCGGCACGCCGAGCCCCACGTTGTCCAAATGCTTTGCACGACGTCGGTGTATGTTGGTAAAATCGAGCTACAAATATTTGTCGGCATGGTTCAAATGGCTCTGAGCACTATGGGACTTAACATATATGGTCATCAGTCCCCTAGAACTTAGAACTACTTAAACCTAACTAACCTACGGACATCACACAACACCCAGCCATCACGAGGCAGAGAAAATCCCTGACCCCGCCGGGAATCGAACCCGGGAACCCGGGCGTGGGAAGCGAGAACGCTACCGCACGACCACGAGATGCGGGCGTCGGCATGAATCCTCTACTTGTTCTGTTGCTATACTTGATGTACTGTTGTTAAAACAAGGACTTTGACCCACAACCCATTTTCCAAAACGAGTAATATCAGGGGAGAAGGCTACTTTGTGCTCACCACTCAATAAAACTTAAAAAACAAATTTCGTTAAATGTGTTTAACTTTCATTACCAACATACTTTTTGAATAGGTACTCATAAATAAGTAGGGTACAGAACCTGAAAAATCTTGTAGCACAATCTTAGCAAAACCAATGCATTTTCTGTAATGTTTACACTGAGTGGAAGGGTACTTTATGACCACCAAAGAAACTACATATTTCGTTAACTGTGGTTATTTTCACAAAATACGTTTCAAAGTTGTAGAGATGTGTAAGAAGGGTCCTGAACATGAAAATACGAATATGAAATTTGTTGCGAAGAGACACATTCACTACTATGACTTAAATACTTGAGTAAAGTTTCATGTAAAATTTAATACAGTTAAGCAGTCTGATATAAGAAATTATTATACCCAATGAACACTTTTTATTCAAAATTTTAAGGTATAAAATACCAGACTAGATTACGATATTTTCAGAAGGAGGATACAAAATACCCCACCCCCCCTTGGTACTGCAAGGATTAATGCCAAATGAATGTTAAGGGGACGGTTTGTATTATTTTAATCTAGTAGCGATCGAATTATATGACTGCGTGGTGTCTGTTCTTTCAGACAGTGATTCATATGTCCAAAGGAACAGACACCACTCATTCATATAATTCAATCACTTAGATGGGCAATGGATGCACCTCATTCAGTGCGTATGCACGAAATGTCCACCCCATGCAGGAATCTCAGAGTAGCGAGAGTAGAAGAAAAGGGTTGCGACTGGGGATAGGTGGAGCTCGGTACGTTTGTGCGCCAGCCGTGAGGCGCGCCGAAATAGTTGCACAGTTGCAAAAACACTGTGTCCCGCATGGTACAGTGGTACTTGCTTAGTAAGCAGGAGATCCTGAGTTCGAATCCTCGTCCGATACACATTTTTCAGTCGTCACTGCTAATTCTGCATAATGTCCCGATGCAGCTGACATCGGTAATACCTCCCCTTTCCTTTCCTTTCTTCCCCCTCCACCTTCAATTAAAATTTAAACTATCAAATTGCTATTGTTTTGCATTGAAATTTAAAAAAATTTTCAAATTATACTCTGTAATATATTTACAACGACATCAAAAATACAAATGTTTGGGTCATTATTGTTATTTTCAGAGCAACTAAATGTTGTTTATTCTCTTTTCCTAATGTAACGCCTCTTTATTAGGTCACGTATTTTCCTGTCTGTCTGGCATAAAATTTGCAACTGTATTTTAACTAACATGCGATGAACCAGAGACTAGAAATTTCAAACATATTTCAGAACTCGGTAAGAATGAAGTATCAACACGCTTTTTTGTCTATTTGATCCACTTAGCTCCCATAGGACTAGGGGTGGTGGTGAAGAATTTTGGTGAGCCCCAACATCCCAGCTGCCCTGCAGGATCATCGTGTTTTCTGGGTAGTATCAATATGCGTACTGTGGAGGATGTGTGCAACTCGATGACGGTCGCTAGTCGGTGAGACCAATAAGGCTGGAGGATTTCAAAAGAATTCGGCAATTTCCAACAGAGAGAGAGAGAGAGAGAGAGAGAGAGAGAGACAGAGAGGGAGGGAGGGAGGCGGGGTTTGGGGCGAGACACTTCACACAAATATTAACATAGAGCAAGGACTTGTGAATAGTACAATACACATTATCACTGAAATCGTTTGGCTCTCATTCCATCGTGATGAAGAATACAACACTAACATACCATCTGTTCATATCGACTTTGGTAGAGGTGAAGTTCATTTAATGAAGCCTAGAGCAACAGAGTTTCTGGCAGTCCGAAACTATGTAACAATCGTGTGAACTCAGCTCCCACTAATATTGTGCTGTACCAGGAATGTATCATACTGTTATAGACCTTGGATTTGCACTACTTGATAAAGGACAGGAACAGGTCCCATTTGGTCGTGTTAGCTCGATGGATGGATTACAAATAGTTTAGCTCGACTGCTCTATCTCACTGGGAAGACACCAAACAACGAAGGTGCAGAGAGGATGGTGGGATAAGTGTGACAACTAAAATCTCTCTTACTGTAAGTATGGCGAAACGGCAGTTACTATGATAATCGAGTTAAAATTGCCAAAGCGTTAGGTTGAGACGAGTAATAATGGTATTTTCCTGGATGCTAGGAATACTTTACGTACTATACTTCTTGAAGATTCCATCTGTTTATAATAGCAGAATTCCCAGTTTATACGCCCTTACCACAGAAGAGCCTGTGATCTGATTCATGCTTCTATAACTTATCCTTAGAGCTTTGCGGGTTATGAGGCCGAAGATGTAAACTGGCATTTATTTATTTTAATACTGGAACAAAACTCTTACGAAAAACGGTACAAAATTAATTTTCTTGCTTCTTTATTTTATGATTTAGGGAAATAACAACTAAAAAGATTATTATATTATAAGTAAGTATGTATAATGACATTCTATTTCAAACATGATCAGGTGAAAAGACGCTGAGACAAACCCAGAATTTAACAAGTGTCTCTCTTATAATCACATCAAAATGTTTAAAATCATTTGTGAAGCGCGACACAAATAATACTAAAAAGCAGAAATTTACTATTTAAATGTAAAGAAATTGTTAATATGATACGTTATTAAGTTGATTTGAAAAGATTTAAATGAGTTCTAGTAGCCTCACAAGGATTCCTAATCCCATACAGATAGTTCTGATGAGTTTTCAGTCTTGATTTTTCATGCCTATGAAAATACTTGTAATTTTTATAAAGGAAACCATGAGGCACATGGAATACAAAATTGATGCGTGAATAGTTAACCCCCTAGATATTATTTGTAGCGTAATCCCCACGTTTTTCTTTAAAACTCTTGCAGTAACTTTCATAGCTATTATATATTCACAAACACAAATTTTCGGAGCTGTCTGTGTGGGACTTGGAATCTATATCAGGCTATAAGAAATTATCGTATACTTTTTACTCCAATTTCAAAATGTGTTATATTAACAATTTACTTTTATTTAAGTAATTATTTTTCCTATCTCTATCTCTAGTAAGCTGTATCATTTGTTTATGGCTCTTAGCGGTGGTTTTTATAGAAAAAGACGCTACATCTTTAGCACACAGTGTGGTAAGTGATGGACAACAACCAGTGGTTTTCAACATCTGACAATATAATTCGTAAAGTTCTGTTTCCCCTTTAATGCACTTTTTTTTCATTTTGATTTTGTTCGTTGTAGATCGTTGTGTTTGGTCGTTGAGGACGTCACATGACATCCGTTAAAGTTCATTTGTTGATCCTTCCGCTCAGTTTTTTTTTTTATTACAGAGGCCCACCAGCTCTCTGACCGAACACGCTGAGCTACAGTGCCGGCAACGTCAATGCGCGCATCTCAGGGATCGGAGAACTTCCTATCGGTACCGTACTCAGTTTCTCTCTACTTACGCGGCAGAAACACGACGGCGACAGCAACAATAACCTAGCCTATGGAATATCAGACCAACTGTGTGATTTTCTGAAGGGTTTCTAGCAAACACAACGCAGCATGTCATTCCCAAAGAAGAGAAACCTTGAGACGTAAAAGTAACTTCGGGCGTTCCCCACTGTATTATTACAATACCACTACTTTGGATAGAATACAGAAATGACGAAGCAAATAACGTTGAAAGTTCCACGAGGCTTTTCAAGCTGGATGCTGTTGTGTAAAAGAGAAGTCGTGACGCTATAAAACTGTAGCGAAGTGCTGGATGGGCTGCGGAAGACGGAAGTTTGGTGCAGAGAGTGGAAATTGACCTCCATCACAAACATATGTATTTCAAATACAAAGACAGAAAGACCTTTTCATGTACGATTACGCAATTGTAGAACAATCAACAAAGGAAGTGCGGATGCAATTATCCACACTGTTGCGTATTCAAAGGTGTCCGCAAGTTGGGTCCCGCGGAGTCTAAGGGTGGATCACAAATCGCACAGAAGGAACATTTGTCTTGATTTGTGGCAACGTTTTGAAGCTGAGGGGAAGGGCTTCTTCTCCCAGATTGTGACAGATGACAAAACCTGGGTTCGTCTGAAAGAAAAAGACTGTCGATGGAATGGCGCCATTCCCACTCCCCATAGAAGAAACAATTCAAAGCAACTGATTTCCCCAGTAAGGTCATGATCACCGTGTTCTGAGATTCTGACGGTGTTATTCTCGTCGATGTGATGCCAAAAGGCAGAACCATTAATTCAGAAGCATATGTCAACACATTCACAAGATAACGCTCGGCCCCACACAACTCTGAGGACTGCTGAACACATCGCAAAACAGGGATGGACAGCGTTGCTACCCCAACCTCCCTACAACCATGACCTAGCCCCCTCGGAACTCCACTTGATTGGACCATTAAAGGACTCCATTCGTGGAAGACAATTTGAGGACGATCAGGAGATGATTCACACAGTGAAGCACTGGCTGCGCCACCAGGACAAGGATTGGTACCGACAGGGCATACACGCCCTTGCTTCGCGCTGGAGGAAGGCCGTAGAACGGGGTGGAAATAACGTGGAAAAATAGGGTTGGTAGATAAAACACTATTGTTTCGTGTAACTCTCATTATGTTCAATAAAGAAAAAAAATGGGGTGCATTACTTTCTGGGCAACCCCCGTATATCACCCCAAAAAAACTATTTTCCTTTTCATTTGTTATCTGACTTCCAACAAAAAATTAAAACGTTGTTGAAAGTCTCGGCATTCCTTGCCAGTATCAATGTCGAGAACACAAAAATATTCGTTGAGTTTCTCGTTTTCCGTGATGGATGATCTACCTACATACATAGCTAAAGTTTGTGCCGAATTCTCAGAGCTAATTTTTTACTTTTTAATTCGCTTGCCAAATAAGTGGAAAGTCTATTGGCACTAAAGATTTGTGTAGAAGCTAAGAACACATCACAATGACACGTCATGATAATTGCAAATAAAAACAATTAAATTACATTTTTCAGACTAAAATCGTAAAGGACAGAACGTACAAAGTAATTTGTTCGAAAAGGTTCTGTTATCACTATACTCTTCTGGTTGCACCAAGAAACCCGTTGTCTTTTATGCAAACTGTCAACTTGCTTAGTGGCACAATGAATGTAATCAGTGTTGCATATGGGTGAGATGCTGATTCAGCATCCGTTGAAATACAATGTGCAAATAATCAAGCTAGAGAGAAATCACTGGTGTGTGGTGTGTCTCTGGGTGAGAAGACAGTTGGTTTCACAAAGCGGAGTTGCAACGTGAGAGTCAAGTTGCTTGTGACATCGGGTTCCTATGTGAGAGCTAAGTTGGGCTGTTTGAGCCAAGTTGGTCTGCGAAAGCCGCATCCATCCGACACAGGAAACTGGCTATTGGTCGAGTGGTGCGTGGGGCGTGTCGGTCGGCTGGTGGTGTCTGACTTCCTCGCGTCCGCCAGCTAGTGCGGCCCACCGGCTGTGGAAAGGGGCGACTTTGTGGCCGCCCGACCATAGGTTAGTAACACCGCAATTCATCACGTTGTATGGACTGCTGCTTCACGTTGCTCGCAGCCTGCTTAGTCTGCTTCACCCTGGACCGATCTGCCGGATACGCCATCCAAGTGTTTGTTAAAAAATTACCATTTCAAGGCACTTCTTGCATCCATGCAGTGCCGACACCTTACACAAGATGAGTATTGAGTGTGGCTTCGTTTGACTACAGTACTCTGAGAAAAGTAGGCTTGTAGTCATATTTCTCTTAAGTGTGGCCTTAAGATTTAAATTGCAAATTTCACCAGAAGTTTAACGTAGCTGGCACTTTTATTATTATTATTATTAATAAAATCATGTTATATTTCTCCAAACTGTGGTCTTAAGATTTAAATTGCAAATTTCACCTCAATTTTTATTGTTGTTGTTGCTATTAAAAGCATGTTATATTTCTTTTAAAATGTGGCCCTGAGATTTGAATTGCGGTATTTATTTCTTTGATTTTAAGTTAAATTTAAATTCATTAATATATTGTTGTTGGAATCAAATAATAAGCAGCTGATTTGTGGGTCCGGACCTTCCCGTTTCCCTTACCTCCCGATTGTCCAGTTCACAAAGTCTGAAGAGGCGCTCACGGGTCGGAAATTAAATTAAAAAGAAAGAAATGTGTTTGAAAGCAAATTAAACAAGTGGAAACAAACACCACAATCATTTTGAAACAGATTTTAAAAACATTACCTTTCTGTAAGCACTGAACCTGAGACCTTGAGCATATGGGTCTAGAGCTGTAGCCATTATGATATGAAGCTGCCGGGCAAATTAATATTGTTTTGAATGGCTTTATGTCTCACGAGAAACTATTTTCGTCACATTTTCCAAAATGAGGGTCCAGCAGGGTGGATGGCTGCACAGAGTGAAATCTGGCATCCAGAGCTACACCACTGTATTGTATAACGGTTAATAGCGGGCAGTCAGTGAGTGATTACCCAGTCTTGGGCAATAAGTTGCCGGTGGATTGTGTAAGAGAGAAAGGGTAAATAAATTGAGGAACAGAAAATGTGCTGCACAGTGACCCTAGTAAGAAATGTCGTGTGACGAGGGCCTACCGTCGGGTAGACCGCTCGCCTGGTGCAAGTCTTTCGATATGACGCCACTTCGGCGACTTGGGCGTCGATGGGGATGAAATGAAGATGATTAGGACAACACAACACCCAGTCCCTGAGCGGAGAAAATCTCCGCCCCACACGGGAATCGAATCCTGGTCTGTCGCGCTGACCACTCACTACCGGGAGCGGAGTGTCCCTAGCGAGCTGGCACTACGTCATCGTCGTACGAATACGGCCATTGGTCGATCCCAGAAGGTAACATATACGTAGGCAACAAACCAGAGGGCTCTGATTGGGCGAAAACACAAGGAAGCAATTTCCTACTCTCTGTCAAGGTAACAAAGCAAAGTCGGGAACCGATGGGGAAGGTAAGCGGTTGTGTGGCGGGTGTGGAGGCCGCTGATCACGGTGGAATATGCCGTATCAGTGAAATCCTGGAACTGTTTAAAGTTTGATGAATGTAGCTGTCATTGTTTTTGGGCGATACGTGAGTACAACAGCGTTTTAATTCGCATAAGGTGCAGATGGATGTCAAGTGAGGGTGTAAACGTGTTTTGTGAACCACTACAAAGGAAAACACTTAAGCTAAGAATGGAATCCTTTCAAAAAATGTGCGCTCTGATACTCGACCACTAATTCCTGTCAGGCTTCACATCATTCTTCACCACAACAATCGATTCACCCAGAACCTGATTCCGGCGAATCCACTTTGCAGACACGATATCATCATCTGAAAGATGCGGGTATCTACAGTGGGATACAACGGACGTAAGTGTCTCCACCGGCGAAATCGCCGAGTTCAGACGATATGTCACCAGTAGGTTCGCTGACCAGTCTTACTAACGCAAGAGGACTGTTGAAATGGATGGTTTCAAAAACACAGTCCAACTCCATATGTCTCAGTGGCAAGTAAGTCTTTACCGTATTTAGAAAAAAATGAATTATACTGATAATTTTTATTGTCAGATCAGACACAATAACTGATGGCTATAACGTTATACACGCTGCACATAACCCGTACATTTCTTTTTAATTTGGTGGTGAATATGAAAAAAACCAGCACTCAGTTTTAGAAACGAGTTAAAGTTGTTACAACTCATTGCAGAATTGGACAGCACTCTCTTTCCATTTGCCAGCAAGTAGACTGCTACTCGTACCTAACTTGAGAGAGTTTTATTTACTATCCAGGCGCGCAGCCCCCTAACGCTGAGGGTACACAGCCTTTGCTGTCTCTCCCTATATGGATAATCCGGCACTGCCAACCACGATGTATTTTGTTGTACTTTTGCGTTGTATATTTGCTAAGTGTTGTGGGTGAAGAATCCACAGTGCTTGAGTCCAGCACACAATTATTTCCACGCAGGAGGCCACTCAGCTATTAGGAAATCAGATAACAGAAATACGGGTGGCTAATGCACAGTTGCACAGGTATATTTTCAAAAAATTACCCGCAACGCGTCTTACGTTAACCAGTGCGAAGTGTCATTCTGCCCCAGATATAGTTGGTCACGGGTGATGGCAACACAATGACTGTAAATGCAAGTCAATATGTTGTGGCTTACGATAAACTGAACGCTAGAGAGAGCAGTTATTCTTCTAACCAAAACATTCAAGAAGGGGAGGAAGCCACCACAATGAACTGCATTTTCTTACGAATATAGTTAAGATTGTGGAAAAACTCCATCAAATTATTTTCTCCATGAGACTAAACTGTAAAAATATCAACCACATACCTCCAAATTACCGTTGGTTTAAGCGCTACTAATTCAATTGCTCTCCCATCTAAGTGCTCCTAATATGAGTGGTCACCAGGTCAGACCTACATATGCTAACGCCATCAGTCTGCTCAAAATATTCTTGGTTGACTATAAAATAAGTAGAGAACACAGTGTGCTGAAACAAAGCAGTGATGTCCAGCTGAAGCATATTGCCAATTGGTGCCAAAGTATCTGCTAGAGCGACCTTTGTAAAAAGTGATATTCCACACCAGAGCTGACTAAATGGTCTGAACTACTCATACAGAAAGCCTCCGGTCTGTTGACAAAATCGGCCAAGTTTCGTGCACTAGTACATGCCCATCAATGGCCACAGCGAGGATACTTGAAGTTTGGCTGCACTGTATGTGAGGGAACCAATGTTGCACTTATTGCCTGTAAAAATAGACCTCATTTATGAATTTTGGGAGGGCTATACATACATGGTGTTACACAACTATCTGGTCTTCCTCTTGATGGTTTCATGATGGAGGATACACATTAACATAAGCCCACAGATGCTGACTAATATTTACGGACATCGAGTTATTGTCACCTGTTGCAAACTATGAGTGTGCTTCATATCTTGTTTTTCAGAGCTCACACAATCTTGGATGCAGATAGTTTGCCTAAGAGCTCGCCCAACTAACCACAATGTTAGAGGAAAATGAATATTTTACCTGGAAGATTGAAGGGGCATTATAAATACATAAAACTGCAACCAGTCAATAGTTATTTATTCAGGCAATGAACTGGTTTTAGAATCTTTTCAGGCTCACACTCTGACAATTTCACGGAAGTTACATAGCTATTACAAGCATAAAGCTCTTTATTGGCTTTGTGACAAGAAGATGAAACATACTTTAATGCATCACAATGATCATTGCTTATCTGTCGATTTGGATCCAAAATTTAGTACTATATCACTCACTTTCAGTCAATATGTATGCACATACATTGTGATAACGACACTTTGCCAGCATCCAATATGTGCTGTACAACTGTTACTTGTTACAAAGATCTTTTCACAAATATATGACTTAGGCCTACTTTTCTAAGGGATATTATATGTTTTCGTTGGCATTTATTAAAGTCGATACATGGACAAACACTTTAATGAAAACTGGAGTTAACATGAAAGCCCAAAATAAATAAATAAATTAGTACAAGAACAAATTTCGAGTGATTTGGTGTCTTATTTTCGTTTGTATGTTAACATATAACACACTCAACTCAGCAAATACTGTAATCAAGGTTGGCATTAACATCAATTCCCACGATTAAAATAATACAGAGTCATAGCATCTGCAATAAACTGCAGCTGTCTGTATGACCAAGAACTTTATATTTATATTTAAAAAAAGAACAACACTTCTAACAAACTGATGGCTTACTTCTGTTCTTACAATAACATGATCTATATCGTTAGTTACGGTAGATTCTGTTGATGTCAGCTAGAGATAATATGTGTAAAATTACAGTATTTGTAATGAAATACAGCTGTTCGTATGACCATGAATTTTGTATTGAGAAAGAAGAAAAAATGAACTGCTGATTTATTTCTGTTCTTACATTCACATGATCTAAATATTAAAATGCAGGTTCTGTTAACTTCAACTACAGGCAATTGGTATTGAAGTTAAAGTATTTGCATTGAACAGCAGCTGTTTGTATGACTATGGACTTTGTATTGGAAAGAAGAACAAAATTTCAAATGAACTGCTGACTTACTTCTGTTTTTACATTAACATGATTATTAGTAAGGGCTGATTCTGTTTACTTCCGCTAAAAGTAATTGTATAAAGGTCTGATTTATGTTAACAGTAGTGGACTTTGACATTTAGACGTACAGTACACGATTTATTTTGTGGTACGATATTTATATTGTCACCAAAAATTGTTAGGATCTAAGGAGAGGGATAAAGGGATGGGGGAGTGTTAATGGTGAGGGGGTTCCAATGGAAGTGTCAGGCCATGGCGGATTCTCTCTCAGGCCCCCACAGTGGAAAGCTGGTACGCTCCCACCAAACGTGTGGGCTGCCTTGGGTACACGTGATTTCCCATCTGGTCAAAAAGGTCGAAAAGCACACAAAAACTGCTGTACAAAGAATGAAAACAATTCATAGAAGAAAGATCAACCAACTCAAGAAACTCCAGTCACAACATAATATCTTTACACCCAGCCAAGAAAAACACACACACAAATTCCACCTAAGATTAGTGAATCTTATGGACACACAGTTAAACATTAAAGAAAGACATCTGTTGGAGAAAAGATTAAAATACAATGTAAATTCAGAAATAGATGAAGATTACTTATAAAATCTAATTATAGAAGCAGAAAGTGTTTTGACAAGGGGAGATAGGAATGAAAATAGCAGTGTCAACATTGGATTAGCTAGAGAAATCCAGAATATAATATCCAGTAAAAAACACAACACAAAAACGAATCTGCAACACTCAGAAAACTTAGGAGAAAACTTCAGAATGAAAATGCTATCATTTCAAAATCAGACAAGGGGAACACAGTAGTACTGATAGACGAAGAACATAACATTAAAAAAACACAAGAAATCATCTCACAAAATAGCATTACAAAATTAATATCAGACCCAACAAACAGATTCCAGACAAAAGTAAAAACACTCTGAAAAATATTGACATCATACTGGATAACACAGATGAAAGAAAGTTGACAAAGATCTGTCCCACTGCACCAGTCCTCTGTAGTTAACCAAAAATTCACAAGCCGAATCTTCCTGTGAGACCAATACTGGATTTCAGAAAATCCCCCACTTACAAACTTGCAGGACACATGTTAAAATTACTGTCTGAAAATTTCTAAGTTGAAGAAGACAGAACCACTAAAAACACTACATAGCTAATACAACAAATAAAAGATATAAAAATCCCACACACAGCAACACTCCTCTCATTTGATATAGAAAACATGTATTCCAACATACCAGTACCAGAAACAATAGCAATTGTAAATAAGCACCTGAAAACTTATAGTCAACTCCCTGATGAACAGATTAAGGAAATATGCACACTAATAAAGCTCACAACAGAACAAAATTACTTCCAATTCAATAATTAATTTTATTCACAAGACGATGGATTACCAGTGGAGTCCACAGTTTCAGGAGCCTTAGCAGATATTTTTTTAAACCACATTAAACAGATCATTTTCACAAAAATAGCATAAAAAGAATTCAACATATTATATTGGTTCTGGTATATGTATGACGTCCTTTGCCTAATAGATGAAAACTACATACTGACATCAACAAGCTATATAAAAATATAAAACTCACAATTGAAAGAGGACAGAACAACAAAATTAACTTTCTGGACAGAACAATAAAAAGCAAAACAATAAGCATATGTTCGAAATTTACTGTAAACCCACAGCAGCAGACATTATCATTCCTCAATCCTCGAACCACCCACAAGCACAAAAGCAAGCAGCACTTCGACACATGCTCCATAGACTCAACACAGTACCACTCACCAAAGAAAGCTACCAAAAAGAACTGGACATAATAATGCATATAGCACAAAATAATGGTTGCAACAATAATACAGTTTCAAAGTGAAACAAAAAAATTAAAAGAAAAGTAAAAGCAGAAAACTCCAAACCACAGACAACAACACAACAAAACCAAACACAAACACGCAGTCCCATAACAACTACATGGGATAATCAGTAAAAGATGAAAGAAAACATAAGATCGTACACACTGACACACAAACACAAACTCATCCATAAAATCACCAACATTTTCAAAAGACAGGTAATAAACATAGCATGCACAACAGACAATTGTATACAAAAATACACCCCAAAACTGACAAAAACAGAGACATATACCAGAAAGCAGGTATATATGATCTACAGTGTAACACTTGAGAAGGCAAACAGGGAGAAAATTTGATGTCAGATACAAAGAACACATGAGAGACTGGAAATATGGGACAAACCACTCCACATTTGAGAACACCGAAGAGAAAGTGACCACAAACCAACCACCAGAGAAGATGACATGAAAATAATTAGAATCAACAATAAAAAACACTCCCTAAACAAGTAAGAAAATTACCACATACAGAAAAACAAAGCAGAGGGGAAAATCCTGTTGAATGAGCAAGTACACATGCCAAGCAATTCATTATTTACACGAATAGATAAAATAAAAGAATAACGTTCGTGAAAGGTATTAATATAATAATACTATCCAATATAATAATAGAACCCAACATCTTTACACTCACTCATCCATGAACCTCTTCACAGAATACAGAAACGAAAAGTCAAATCAACTTTCACCAAAGTTTTCAACCACTCGCTAACAGCTAGTACACCCCCCCCCCCCAAAAAAAAAAAAAAAAAAAACCTCGTCGGCTCTATCCCTCTCTCTCTCTCTCACTCGTACATACACACAGTATAAACATCATAAATAGAAGTTAGTCTCGAACATATACTTCGTTAGGTTGGCAACAAATAGTTGAAACACGTAATGGGGTCGCAATATTTACGTTTTGAAAAACAGTACACTACGAAATAGTTGTATCGAGTGACAAAAGAACAATAGTCCACCACAAAAAAGAGTGAGAAACATGGTGAACAGTGTCTGGAAGTCGAGAACACAAAGATGTGTTTATGGGGCAGTGATAAAAGTGGTAGTGCGACCACCAGAGCAGATGTGAGGAAACGCAGATCAGCAAATCGTAAGTAATTACCTTTTTTAGAAAAAAATCGCGAAGTGAACTGTTTAATAATCTAAAACCAACCAAACTCTATTGTTATAGATCCCACTGGTGATGCCTTAGAACAGGAGAAGGTGAAACGCGTATGGGATAAATAAAGCAACTAGCAGAAGGAAAAGGCAATTTTATTTACAAATCAAGTACTTGATTAAAGTATTTGCTCATAAACTGATTGTACTGTACGTTAACATACAAACAGAAATAAGACGCCAGATCACTTGAAGCTTGTTCTTGTAATAATTTATTTATTATTTTACTTTGGGCTTTCATTTTGATTAAAGTATTTTCCCATTTATCGACTTTAATACATGCAAACAAAAAGAAGTAATATCTCTGAGCAATGTAGGTCTATGTCATATCCCTGTGTAAAGATCTTTGTAACAATTAACAGTTGTTTAGCACATGCTCGATGCTGGCAAAGTGCCGTTCTCACAGTGTATATGCATATGTATTGGGTAAAAATGAGCGATGTGGTATCAAATGGCTATCACAATGGAAGTAGACATCTGGATTCCAGGACTAAAAGCCGATCATACTGTTGCAGTAAGTACAATACTAAGTTCTGGATCCAAATCGACAGATAAACAATCATGGCGATGCACTGAAGCATTTTCCATCTTATTGTCGCAGACCCAGCACACAGCATTATGCCTGAAGTAGCTATGTAACTTTTAGAGAACTATCTAAGGGTTATCCTGAAAAACTTCGGAAATCTGTTCATGGAATGAATAAATAAATACTTAAAAATAGTGGGTGTTTGCAGTTTTATGTATTTTCGTTGACTAAACAGTCACGGCTTCTAAAAGGTCTATAATGGGTAGTGTTAACAGGGCATATCAATTAAAACCGAGAACCAGGAAATCAATAAAGAGTAGAGCACACCTGCCAAATCTGTGGGTCTTTTTTTCATTTTTGCAATATTTCGATGAGAATAACAGGAACCCTCCATAATTGGAAATGCATAATTTAAGAACTGTGAGCGCTTATTCAGTCGAAGAGATGTTTCAAAGTAGCGAAGATGAACAAGTGCTCACAGTAATTAAGGTATGCACTTCAGAGCACATGTTTACTGGATTTTTTCCTTCTTTAGGGCCACACTACCACCGCTCAAAATATGGAAAGCAAAGTGTTTGCAGCAGAAGAGATTTGTTTAACAGTATCGAAGACGATCAAGTGCTCATAGCTCTTAAGGCATGCATTTCAGAGTCGATGTTTACTAGAGATTTTTACTTCGAATGATCGTTTCTGTCATCCCTGAATACTGACCATTCCTCGTGGAACACCCTTTGTAAGCCGAACCACCTGCATTGTAGAGCAGCTTTGCACAGAGCACGAGCGTTGCACTTGCGTTTTGCAACCAAGCAAGTCTGCTTTTACCGAACGTTGTAGCTCCATGGAACGTTTAATGGAGTACGATGAAAGTAATTTTGGCCAGAGTGACATCTGTTTGGGACTCCATTATTAGAGAATCCGTGGAAATACGCTTGGCGGAATAAAAGACGAACTGTCACAGCGGTTATCAGCTGGATACTGAGGGGAATCCTACTCACGATTGGCTCAATTCGAAGACGGCCGCGGCTCTCATCAAAGCTGAGGACAGCTGAGATCAATGGTTCCACCAGTGACGGCATTGTCGCCATGCACTATGGACCGTATATTAACTTCACTTTGATGCATGCGTGGAATACTCACGGCGCGCTATGCATTTCGGAATGGTGGATGTCTTCGTCAGTCTTCGACATCTCATCTGAAGATGACTGGCAGCTAGCCAAGTCTGAAATTTCCTCTACCATTCAGTTCGCCAGGAAAACTTTTAAAATTTACTTCAAAATCGATGGTTTCGCTCCTTGTAGAATCCCCAAGTGGTTTAAATTTAATCTTACGACCGATAAGTCTGCAAAAAAATTTGGAAATTTGTGGTAAGTTCTATGGGACCAAACTGTTGAGGTCATCGATCCCTATTATTACACGCTACAAAACCTAACTTTAACTTACGCTGGAGACAACACACACAGACCCATGGCCAAGCGAGGACTCGAACCTCCGACGGGGTGAGACGCGTGAACTGTGGCAACACGCCCAAGACCGCACGGCTACCCCGCGCAGTGATAACTCTGCAGGCTTCCGTGTCACTACAGTAAGAATGACAGCGTTATAACTTATCCTCGTGGGTTATTAGTATTATATTCTGTCCCTTACAAATTATGAATTCCGATCACTGAGACTTTCCCCAGAGTTTTTAGGTTTCTAAATTGTGAACATTTTTAATACGGTTATGTTCATGTTGTTAGCTGTTCGCAGGCTGAGGCTACTGCAAACGTCATAATGAGTGATTGTTTCTCTCGATGTGGATTCCCATGCGGCCATTTGTTACCAGCCTCTCCTGCCTACTAGAGATCAGAAATCGTTGAACTCGCTAGCGAGTCCTGTGACGTCAGCTCAGAAATCACCTCGTGCCCGTAGACTCGCGATTCTCCGCCTCAAGCCTTTTCGTCACCTGAGTCTGTTGTCGGGTACAAGTGGACTCGATTCCTCGGAAAGGCGAACAAGTCCACGAGTTCGCAAGTTCTCCTTGGACTGGAGGCATTCCCGCTAAATACGCAACCGTTTTGAAGGAAATTTCCGCCACTAAACTGTAAATTACTATTCATTTATTTGACACGAACGTGATTTCGGCTTTATGGTTCAAAAATGGCTCTGAGCACTATGGGACTCAACTGCTGAGGTCATTAGTCCCCTCGAACTTCGAACTAGTTAAACCTAACTAACCTAAGGACATCACAAACATCCATGCCCGAGGCAGGATTCGAACCTGCGACCGTAGCGGTCTTGCGGTTCCAGACTGCAGCGCCTTTAACCGCACGGCCACTTCGGCCGGCCTCGGCTTTATGGGAAAGTTGAAATGTCACAATATGTGTTGCAGTGAATTCCGGAAATTCTTGTCTGTCCTATTACATAACAAAGAAATAACCAGTGAGATTGTGCCATGCTGGGTGCCAGCAATTAACTGACGTCAATAATTAACTGAAATAAAACACCAAATGTTATGAAATTAACGGGTTCGTGTATGAATCGAACAGATTGCTTAGATGATTATCACGTGAAAGAAATGTATTTATTTCAGAATCATTTACAGAACACTAAAACAAAATAAAAAAAAAACCTCTGGGCCGATTTGACTGGGCACGGACACGACCCAGTTACCGACGAGAAAGTCCGCAGCTCGTGCTCTAGTGGCTGGCGTTGCTCCCTCTGGATCACAGGGCCCTGGATTCGATTCCCGGAAAGGTTGGGTATTTTCTCTGATGGGGGACTGGGTGTTGTACTCATCATTTTATCATCATCATCATCATTCGTGGCTAGATTGGACTGTGTAAAAAATTGGATTGTGTAAAAACATTGGGACTTAAATTCGGGTGCCAATGACCGCGAAGTTGAGCGCCCCAGAAACCGAACAAAGTAAAGAAAAGTGCGGGATGAATCGATTGTCTCACCATTCTTCGTCATCATTCGCCATGTAGTGCTCTCGGAGACAGGCTCTTCGTCGGTACGGCGCGTCGCCTCGGAGCTGTACGGCGCGAGTCGGCTGCCCTCACCAGCAACGTGGCTTTGCTGCGGCAACCAGGTACCACCTCCGCGTTGTCTGCCCGTTGTCGGTCGCGTGGCCGAAGCTGTGATGTCACGGTGTCGGAAGGCGGATGTTGACGATGGATCTAAGAGCTCCCTTGTCCTCTCGCTTCCGCACTGTCTCTCCAACTCCCTTTCGCTCCTCATCCATCTCTCAGCTCAACTACTCTTTGAAATTTTCTCCTCTCGCGCCATTGTCATTGGCGGACCAAATTTTCAATGCAGCCCAATGACAGATCGCCGTCCCACGGCCACGCTTCTCCATACAGGGTGGAACTTTCCTATTTGGAGTGGGCTGAAGTGTGCTTCGGGAATTGACTTACTTCTCTGATTTCACATTCTTGTGATGTTTCTCTGCATTCCAAAACTGTTGTGAGAGAGCACCTACACGACACTTCTTTGTAACCGCTTCCTCTGCGTTACGCCTGGACAGATTCATGTTTAGGTTTCGTCTCAAACTCAGCTAGCGTCTGTGATTTATAAGGAACGTCTCTACTGTCGAGGAAAACATCTTCTTAAGATTGCTCACTTCATTCACACGCCTCCCTGAGCGAAATCCCCGCGCATTTTGTACGCTCCTTCCTGAGCCCGTGGGGTGCTGGAATTGTCGGCACATTCCTGCTTTCTAAGGCAAGCAAAATGACGCTGCCAGGCCAGAAAAAACTCACATGCTTTCGCGGGTACATTCTTGACGTTCCATCTTAATTGCTGCAAGGATCCGTCAGTTCTCGGCACGATTCTCGTTGTCAGCCCGGCTCCTAGCAATGCGTCCCTACATTAGCGAGGCGAGGACTTCCAACGGCTACCCCTCGTGTCCTTTGCAGAATGGCTGTAGTGTCCTCTTCTCGGACATTCGCCGCATGGTCTCCGGCTTGCTGGCTTTCTGCTGGGTCGCTGGCGGCGTGGGTCGGCGAAGGAGGCCCTGGGTGGAGCTATCACAGTCTAGCTTGCCAAAAATGACAGAAGCAGTCATTGGGCATGATGACTGTTATGTACCAATGTAATGACTGATAGGTCGCCAGTGAATACTGTTTTGTTTATAAAAATATTATATTGATAAAGTTTGGAAGGTAGGAGACGAGGTACTGGCGGAAGTAAAGCTGTAAGGACGGGGCGTGAGTCGTGCTTGGGTAGCTCAGTTGGTAGAGCACTTGCCCGCGAAAGGCAAATGTCCCGAGTTCGAGTCTCGGTCCGGCACACAGTTTTAATCTGCCAGGAAGTTTCATATCAGCTCACACTCCGCTGCAGGGTGAAAATCTCATTCTGCATCAGGATCCACTGGATGTACTGTGACATTTAGGCGGGAGGTGACAAAATTTGGACTTCATGGTCGAGCGGCTGCCCATAAGCCAAACATCAAACAGGTAAATGCCAAACGACGCCTCGCTATATGTAAGGAGCGTAATCATTGGACGATTTAACAGTGGAAAAACGTTGTGTGGAGTGACGAATCGCGGTACCCAATGTGGCGATCCGAAGGCAGGGAGTGAATATGGAGAGTGCCCGGTGAACTTAATCTGCCAATGAGTATAGTGCCAACAGTAAAATTCGCAGGCGGTGGTGTTATGATGTCATAGTATTTTTCATGGAGGAGGCTTGCACCCTTTCTTGTTTTGCGTGGCACTATCACAGCATAGGCCTACATTGATGTTTTAAACACCTTCTTGCTTCCCATTGTTGATAAATTCGGGGATGGTGACTGCATCTTTCAGCACGATCGAGCACCTGTTCATAATGCATGGCCTCTGGTGGAGTGGTTACACGACAATAACATCCCTGTAATGGACTGGCCTGAACAGAGTTCTGACCAGAAGCCTAGAGAACATCTTTGGGATATTTTTGAGCCCCAACTTCGTGCCAGGCCCCACCGACAGACATCGATGCCTCTCCTCAGTGCAGCACTCCGTGAAGGTTGGGCTGCCATTCCCCAAGGAACCTTCCAGCACCTGATTGAACGTATGCCTGTGAGAGTGGAAGCTTTCATCAAGGCTAAGGGTTGGCCAACACCATACTGAATTCCAACATTGCCGATGGAGGGCGACCCGAACTTGTAAGTCATTTTCAGCCAGATATCGGGATACTTCTGATCACATAGAGTATGTAACAATTATGTAGATACTGTCGTGTTGTTACAGAGTTTGTAGAGAAAGTACCAGGAAACACGACAAAAGGACGAAGTGCAGCCTCTAAATCAATAGCGACCAACGTGGTCCCTACTGGCCACTAGTGGATGTTCCAGTTTACATGGTGGGCAGTGCACGGTAGAGGTTTTAAAACATTATTGACATGTATGATTTCGTAGCTAATTATTATCATGAGTTGTAAGTCAGCTCTGTAAATTTTGGGAAATAACTTTTCTGATCAGTAAAC
Source organism: Schistocerca piceifrons (assembly GCF_021461385.2). Lineage (NCBI taxonomy): Eukaryota > Metazoa > Arthropoda > Insecta > Orthoptera > Acrididae > Schistocerca > Schistocerca piceifrons. The sequence continues at coordinate 555,144,543 of NC_060143.1, forward strand.
TATCATTAATGTGGAACCAATGTGCAGTTAGATACTTTTACTACTAACGGAGATACAAAGCTGGGCTGTAAGTAAAAAAAGCGGGCTTACAATACAGTGACATTCCTCTCTGTCCACTTTTCGTTTGACGTGGCATGTGCATTTTCTCGGGCTGGAGGTTGTTTGCATTCGACATTTGTTTTTTTTTTTTTCTCCTGAAGCATGGACTATAGGATGAAACTTATGCAGATATCCTGTGACTGAACACATTTGCAGTTGTGTACTTTTGCACCAGTTAATGTTCGTCTTACACTGTCCGCAGTTCGTCTTCGTCAAATAGTGTTTGAACCCGACAATGGGTCATTTCGCCTTGCTAGTGCTGCTTTACAGCAGGAAGGTGGTACACTTGCCGTCCGTGCTAACAATGAGTGGCCACTAGCCTTCCACTCCTGCAACCTTGTTATTTACAATCCGTCTTGACTGCAAAATTTTTATTTATATGACCGGTTTCGGTTCATCTAGAACCATTTTCAGATCTGATATTTCGGTTACAGGAGTAACCCGTCCAATTCCAGGAACTTTCACACGCTGAAGATGGTTCTAGATGAACCGAAACCCGTCATATGAATAAAAATTTGGCAATCAAGACGTATTATAAGTAACATTGTAAAATACACTGATTGCTGCGATCCTATCAGACATTATGTCTGTTTTTGCAAAATGAGTCACTTGCTTTGTTGGAGGAGACTGGATTCCGTTCAGTAGTTTTAATGAAAATCATCCAGAAGAAACCGAGTCGTTTCTGATGAAAGCGATTCGACGAAGAGATGGTAAATTGCGTTAGTATTAATAAGGTTCTAAAAGAAAAAAAAAATCGAAGCGAACTTGCTAACTACAATTGGTGCTTCATTCTTCTACATCGAACCAGTGCGGGATGCCATAAATTGAACATTTAAATAATGGATAATACAACCACTACACTTGAAATGAACGGAAAGCAGCGATTCGAAGAAAAGTACGCGCAGGTATTTGGCGGAGCGTCCGCCGACGGTTCGGTGGGTGACGGTACGGGTGGGGGCGAAGCCCCGCAGGGCTGCTGATGGCTTGTGAGCGCCCCCCAGCCGCCAGCAGCCGCCCTGTTTACTGCCGGCCTCCTTCGCCGCTTCGTTGACAGCGCCGCCCACGCGGGTGCTGTGGTGTAGTGTAGGCACCGCCGGCGCTGTGGGGGCGGCCGCTTGGGGCGGCGGTGGGGGCGGCGCTGGGAGGCAGTAAAGCGGCCCCCGATTACCGCACTCCTCTGTCGCCTCTCTGCGCCGCTCCGCCCGCGGAATCACTCGCTCGCAACAGATATTGTCGAATTATTGCCTTATTTATCTATTTTCCTCCCCGCTCCGGGCGCCCATAAAACTGCGAACGAAGATTCCGGCTGAGAAAGTCCGACGGTTGCGGGCCGTACGAGCCGGCGGAGGAACCCCGTGGCGAATATTAGAGATTTATCTGGGGTAATTCTCCGCGCACGAGTGGAAACAGCGGCGAATCTGAGCGCGCATGTTGCCACGGCAGCCGTCCAACGCTGTGCCAGCGGGATGTGGGTCACACAGTAGACTCTCTCTCTCTCTCTCTCTCTCTCTCTCTCTTCGTACGTCTCTCTCTCCTCCCCTAACTCTTCCTCTCTGACTCTCTCTCTCTCTCCCTCCACTTTCACGCTTTATAGAGACGTGCTGTACGTTTAAAAAATACTAAAGCTTTTGACCGATAGGATGTATGCAGTAATCATTATTACTTTCAACAGCTGAAGATTTGTTGCTTCGTTTCTGCAGAAGAATAGATGTCATACAGATGACTTCGGCATATTTAGTGTTTTTTGACACCAGTTTTAATTTTTCAACTGTCGCACTACATTTTTTGACTGCCGAATTTATAGTTACTTGGTGAACTGTTACTATGTTTGAACCTTCAGTGCATCCTAAAACGTTTTCCGTCGTTTACTGCTTCATTATATGTTCGTGATTATGTGTTTCTTCTACATTTTTTGTCAGCTGTTTGACTGTCTTCAAGCGGGGTGCTAAGAATTCCACTCCTCCTTCATCTGAGAGGCAGAACTTGAAACTACGTCCTTAGTTATTTGTGAGATGTACTCCAGTCTTCCTCTACAGCTTGTGCCCTCTACAGCTCCCTCTACTACCACAAAAGTTTTTCCCTGATAACTTAAAACGCGACCTGTTACCTTTACAAGTATTATTGTAAGCATTTGCCACATGATCCTTCCTTCACCGATTTTGAGGCGAACATCCTCATTCAAAAATGGTTCAAATGGCTCTAAGCACTATGGGACTTAACATCAGCGGTCATCAGTCCCCTAGGCTTACAACTACTTAAACCTAACTAACCTAAGGGCATCACGCACATCCATGTCCGAGGCAGGATTCGAACCTGCGACCGTAGCAGCAGCGCGGTTCCGGACTGATGCGCCTAGAACGGCTCGGCCACACTGGGCCGGCGAACATCCTCATTCCAGTGTAGCACCACATCGTAAACGTTTCGATTTTCTTGTGTCCCAGTTTTCTCACTGTCCATGACTCACTAGCATACAGTTCTGTGTTTAAAACGTACATTCTCAGATATCTCTTCCAAAGCTGAGGATAATATTTCGTACTAGTTGACTTCTTTTGTCATTAAATGCTCTCTTTGCCTTTGCTGGTCTCATTTTTCTGTCCTCCTTGTTAAGTTCGATATATGCTATTTTGCTTCCAGGTTACTACTAGCTGCCCAACAACTTTTGATGTTAAGTGTTTCGTTATTTGTTCCTGATACTCCTCATTACTTTCACCTTTCTTACACTCACTCTCAAACCATGTTCTGTGTCCATTTGACTGTTCATTATTTTCAACAAGTCCTGTAAATATTCTTCAGTTTCATTGAGGATACAAGTCATCAGCGAACATTATCTTTGATATACTTTCACCTTGAATTTTAATCCCAATCTTGAACGATTTATTTGTTTTCCTCTTCCGTTCTTCAACCTGTAGGTAGAACAGCTGGGTAGACAGACTGAACTCTGTCTTACACCGTTCTTATCCACGAACTTCGTTCTTGCTCTTCAATTATTATTGATCCCTCTCGGTTCTTGCACATAGTGTATTTTAGTGAGACTTCCATACACCTCTGAACTCTTTTTCTCAGGATTCCGATCACCTTACACAATTTCCCTTTGCCGAAACGTATTTCTAACGTGGCAAGTTCTACTAACGTGTCTTAATTTTCCTTGATTCTAGCTCTCACTATCAACTACAACACCAGGACTACCTTTACCGTTCTTTCACCTTTCCGAAAGAAAACTGATCTTCTTGTATAAAACATCTAATTTTCTGTTTATTACTTTTAAGAGCAACGTCAATGTCTGAGCTATTAGGTACATTCTGTGATGGTCCTCTCATTTACCTGGCCCTGATATCTTCGGAATTGTATGGATGATGTTTTCTGAAAACCTCGCTGTACGTCTCTAGTCTTATATTCCCTATATACCCATTTGAATAATTATTTTGTTGCCAGTTACCCGAGTACTTTTAGAAACTAATGAATGCTGTCTATATATTCTTCTGGGTATCTAACGAATTTGATTTTGGCCTTATTAGCTTTTCAGTGTTCCGTACATTCCTCAAATTTATTTGTTGCATTTTTAATATCTCTGGTGAAAAAGGTCGATAGATGTAAGTGCTTATCTTTACCCGAGGGAACTGTTACCTGTTACAGAATGGAAGTAATTCATTTCTTGCGTTCACATGTATTTACTTCTACTATAATACTTCCTGGTTATGCGAATAATAAAGTAATTTCGCAGCTAAATTTCTTTGTCTCCATGCGAAACTTACAACGTTGTTGAGAACCGAATTGTCCCTGCTTAAATTTCTATTTTATTGTTTCTACATAATTTCGAGTGTGTGTATATTTGTGACAGGTTATAGTTACTGACATTTTCTATTCACGCTCATTTTCCATGCGTCCGTGCAGTGCGTACGTGCAGTTAATTACAGAGAAAACGGGCCGTGTATAGTTCGGTCCTCAAACTTGTTTTCCCTCATGCCGTCTTCATTCCTCGGCTTAACTAGTGTATTCAACATTCTCTAAAATCTTGATTCAGTATTTCAGTGTTTCGTACACCTAATATTCCACACATCCTCCACCCTCCCCCTACCCTCTCCTTCCCGCTCTACAACTGTGTTCATTACAGTGCCAGTTGGACTAACAATGACTGACCCAGCAATTCCCTTTCTAGTCCAAACCGCCGCTTGTTAGGCTTTTTATAGACTTCCGTTGTTTTGATCATTCGACGATATATGGAGAAGAAGCACTCCACTGTGATCTTTAAAAGTTTATGTACTCTTCGACACAGTCACAAAGTTTTCATGAGAAATGTCTGCAACTACCTATCGTCAGAAGTACTATAAATGCGTTAATGTGTAATGTTTAAGATCTGTTACCTTTATCGTCAATTTTGAGACTGTCTCGGCCAACAAAGAACTGTTCAAAGTTCCTTGCGTTTTTTATCATACGTCTTCGACTCATACTTCATCTGACCATCAGTTTCCAAATTTGCACTGTGTGGGATTCTTTCCATTTGACTTCTCCGTTCGAAATAATATGCTATGGACGTGAGCTTAACATGTTGTCAACATCTGTGTCGACGAGGGAGGAAACGTCGCCGCCTAGCAAACAGGCACATGAGCAAGTCGTCACATGAGGGCTTTCAAGTGCCGTGTTACTTCCCTAAACGGCCACAAATGTCTCTCAGATAAAAGTTTGTTGCAGATAGCTGCCATTTCAGTACCAACGCAAACGAATCACGTATCTTGTATCCTAGATTTCTCTGTCCAGGACAAAAAAAACTTCGAAAAACTCCTTCTTTGTTGCAGCTGTGCGGCTCTGGAAGAAGCTACTCTGCACTCTGCCGAAAATTCAGTGCCCTGTTGAATTTAAGAAAACGCTGAAACAATTAACCTTGGCATCGTCATAAATTTTGTGTTGCTTGAGGCTTTCCCGACGGACATGTTGTATACAGGGTGTTACAAAAAGGTACGGCCAAACTTTCAGGAAACATTCCTCACACACAAAGAAAGAAAATATGTTATGTGGATATGTGTCCGGAAACGCTTACTTTCCATGTTAGAGCTCATTTTATTACTTCTCTTCAAATCTCATTAATCATGGAATAGAAATACACAGTAACAGAAAGTACCAGCGTGACTTCAAACACTTTGTTACAGGAAGTGTTCAAAATGTCCTCCGTTAGCGAGGATACATGCATCCACCCTCCGTCGCATGGAATCCCTGACGCGCTGATGCAACCCTGGAGAATGGCGTATTGTATCACAGCCGTCCACAATACGAGAACGAAGAGTCTCTACAACTGGTACCGGGGTTGCGTAGACAAGAGCTTTCAAATGCCCCCATAAACGAAAGTCAACAGGGTTGAGGTCAGGAGAGCGTGGAAGCCACGGAATTGGTCCGCCTCTACCAATCCATCGGTCACCGAATCTGTTGTTGAGAAGCGTATGAACACTTCGACTGAAATGTGCAGGAGCTCCATCGTGCATGGACCACATGTTGTGTCGTACTTGTAAAGGCACATGTTCTAGCAGCACAGGTAGAGTATCCTGTATCAAATCATGATAACGTGCTCCATTGAGCGTAGGTGGAAGAACAAACTAAAATGAGCTCTAAACTGGAATTTAACCGTTTCCGGACACATGTGCACATAACATCTTTTCTTTATTTTTGTGTGAGGAATGTTTCCTGAAAGTTTGGCCGTACCTTTTTGTAACACCCTGTATATGGTTCTTGGGCGAGACGTCGGATGTCATAGTGAAAACTCCACAATATTTCATGAGCGCAACTGGCCGAGATCTTCAGGTGCGACGAACACACTGCTAAGGCATGACTAGAGCCCCCTATTTATGCCAGTGTTAGGCAGGAAGTGCGCATGCGTGGAGGTGCATTGGCCTCCACGCATGCGCACTTCCTGCCTAACACTGGCATAAATAGGGGGCTCTAGTCATGCCTTAGCAGTGTGTTCGTCGCACCTGAAGATCTCGGCCAGTTGCGCTCATGAAATATTGTGGAGTTTTCACTATGACATCCGACGTCTCACCCGAGAACCATATATACGTCATAAATTTTCGTTAAAAATTAATATATGTCATCAGATCTCTCTCTTTCTGTTTACGTTTCTTAGACAGTCCCAAGACTTTATCTCCCCCTCTCTTCCTAAGCTGCGTTTTAATCTCGTGCGTCTTTCTGTTACTCTCTCCTAAGTATTCCCTCACGTCCACTCCTGGTAGTACCAACATTCCCACTTTACCTTGTTGTGATTATTGTGATCTGCCTATGTTGTTGCATCTTTCATGAACTAATACGAATTAAGCTCTTTTCTACTTCAGCTACTACTGCTTTCCATTATTTTATAGTTACTTCTAATTGTTGTATCACATACAAAATTGAAGCCTTTCACGAATATGGAAGCGTGCAAATGAGATTTGACCACATATTTACACATAATGGGTGGCTATTTCAAGAACTGGAGACTGAAGCCAAACCCATCTAAACAGAGCTAAATGATTACCATATTTAACAAACGTGAGACATATAGCAAATTAAATGTCGCATTTGAGAATGTTGCTCTGGAACATAAACCGTACCCAAAATACTTTAGGGTCATTCTGAACTGTGTCCGTTTTCTTAAGAACCACTTAGAAAGTACAGGAAAGAATGAACATCAGAGTCAATACTAGAAGGCTGGCTGGGTCAGTATCGGTTGCCGACGCGGATACTCTTGGTACTGCTACATTGGCATTGGTTTACTCTGCAGCAGATTACTGTGCTCCAGTATGGAGAAACAGTGCACATTCACGTAAAGATGATGTTCAGCTAAATCACGCGATGAGAATGTTTAGTGGCACTACTAAAACAGCATCACGTCCGTGGCTGCTGGATAATGTGATGCTGTAGAACCTTCAATAAGACGAGAAGCAGGAGCCGTAATTGGCTTCTGCTGAGAACTTACGTCGGTATAACAGGGTACAGAATATACCTGCCAGCAGACTTAAATCCAGAAAACCACCCAGGAGAACACAAAATGTGCCTGTCATACACGACGTGAGTCGAGAATAGAGAGAGGGTTGAAATTTCCTCCAGCAAACTATCGCCGTATTATCGATGTTACAAAACGTGTAAATGGTTTTGGTCGTTTTTGGAGTCTACAAACAGCTCTGAACCAATTCTGTTCAGGGCATGGGAAGACTGGTGCCGGTTTGACTGGAGGTACAATGATGCCCCGACGCGCGACTTTGGGTTGCTGAGCAAACTACAGTGCACCTGACTGAAAAGTGATTACTACGAAAAATTCATTGTAGAGTTAATGAACTGCATTTAGTGGCAGCAAGATATGTGGACTTGTAAAGAGACCTAGATATCCATTTGTAATATTTTTGACAGTCTCATTTTTAAATTATGTTTGATTTTATACTATGTACACTCCTGGAAATGGAAAAAAAGAACACATTGACACCGGTGTGTCAGACCCACCATACTTGCTCCGGACACTGCGAGAGGGCTGTACAAGCAATGATCACACGCACGGCAGAGCGGACACACCAGGAACCGCGGTGTTGGCCGTCGAATGGCGCTAGCTGCGCAGCATTTGTGCACCGGAACCGTATGTGCAGTTGACGGACTTTGAGCGAGGGCGTATAGTGGGCATGCGGGAGGCCGCGTGGACGTACCGCCGAATTGCTCAACACGTGGGGCGTGAGGTCTCCACAGTACATCGATGTTGTCGCCAGTGGTCGGCGGAAGGTGCACGTGCCCGTCGACCTGGGACCGGACCGCAGCGACGCACGGATGCACGCCAAGACCGTAGGATCCTACGCAGTGCCGTAGGGGACCGCACCGCCACTTCCCAGCAAATTAGGGACACTGTTGCTCCTGGGCTATCGGCGAGGACCATTCGCAACCGTCTCCATGAAGCTGGGCTACGGTCCCGCACACCGTTAGGCCGTCTTCCGCTCACGCCCCAACATTGTGCAGCCCGCCTCCAGTGGTGTCGCGACAGGCGTGAATGGAGGGACGAATGGAGACGTGTCGTCTTCAGCGATGAGAGTCGCTTCTGCCTTGGTGCCAATGATGGTCGTATGCGTGTTTGGCGCCGTGCAGGTGAGCGCCACAATCAGGACTGCATACGACCGAGGCACACAGGGCCAACACCCGGCATCATGGTGTGGGGAGCGATCTCCTACACTGGCCGTACACCACTGGTGATCGTCGAGGGGACACTGAATAGTGCACGGTACATCCAAACCGTCATCGAACCCATCGTTCTACCATTCCTAGACCGGCAAGGGAACTTGCTGTTCCAACAGGACAATGCACGTCCGCATGTATCCCGTGCCACCCAACGCGCTCTAGAAGGTGTAAGTCAACTACCCTGGCCAGCAAGATCTCCGGATCTGTCCCCCATTGAGCATGTTTGGGACTGGATGAAGTGTCGTCTCACGCGGTCTGCACGTCCAGCACGAACGCTGGTCCAACTGAGGCGCCAGGTGAAAATGGCATGGCAAGCCGTTCCACAGGACTACATCCAGCATCTCTACGATCGTCTCCATGGGAGAATAGCAGCCTGCATTGCTGCGAAAGGTGGATATACACTGTACTAGTGCCGACATTGTGCATGCTCTGTTGCCTGTGTCTATGTGCCTGTGGCTCTGTCAGTGTGATCATGTGATGTATCTGACCCCAGGAATGTGTCAATAAAGTTTCCCCTTCCTGGGACAATGAATTCACGGTGTTCTTATTTCAATTTCCAGGAGTGTATTTTGCGTATATTTAAACATTCATATGAGAATGTAAAATGACCATGTAATTCCTACTAATAATAATAACACTTGTGTCTTTATGTGAACATATGTAAAAGATGTATAACACCTGTTGAGACGTAAATAAAAAAAATAAAGGACGTAAATTAATTAAATGACACATATATCAAATGCAGGGATTGCAGATGTCGTGGAAACTAACTGTAAGACAATATTGCTGCAATGCCTTCAAACAAGAACTTTTCCACGAGGTTTTGTGCCTACGTGTAGAAGGAGATCGTTGCCGATCAAGAAAGTTTTTTTGTAATTAATTTTCTTGGCTGGATGAATAACCCGAGCTGGCCTATCGGATGTACAGGTGTTTAGTAAGCACTGCAGAACGCTACCGGAGGGGTGTTCCTAGAGAGCCCCCACAGCGGAGCTTACTGAGATACACTTCACTGTTGTGTCTCATTTACGGCCCTTGAACCACTGCCTAGAGGATTCTCAGTACACTGCTTTTAAATGCAATGACCGTCTGCGGGCCATAGCCAATAGAAGCTTGTCTAGCTCCTATTCTGATCACAGCTGCAAGACAAGCACTAATCCTTACGTCAATGCGGCTGCTAAGCTGACTCTTACGACCATTTAACCATCGCTGCTGAAAGAATCATTGCACTTAGGGACTCCCATCGTACTCTACCTGCCCACGTAATGTCAGAGGAATAACCAAAAGCCAGCAAAAATGATTCAGAGATTTTAGTTAGTTAGAATATGAATCTTCATTTTGCAGCTGAGTATCCACTGAATTGAACCTTCGTGGGAGACTAAAATTGTGTGGGATTGGAACTTGGGGCCTCTGCCTTTCGCGTGCAAATGCTCTACCAACTGAACTATCCAAACGCGACTCATGAATCACCCTGCCCTTATCTGATGCACTTCCGCCTGTACCTCACCTCCTATATTCCTAAATTCACGGAAGTTCTCCCACATACCTTGCGAGACTAGCACTGCAGGAAGAAAAGTTATTACATACACCTAGCTTAGCCACTGCCTGGGGGTTGTTTCCAGAATGAATCTGAAATATCCTTTCTTCCAGGAGTGCTCATTTCGCAAGGTATGCGGAAGAACGTCTTTGAAATTTGGCACGTAAGAGACGAAATACGGATGGCATTGTAGCTGTGAGTGTGGTCCGTAAGGGTGCTTGGGTATATCTGCAGTTAACCAGTCTTCTCCAAAAACACATCTACTTTTTACGTGAAAGTGCATTTGCAGCGTCGCACATTATCGTCTCGAGAAAATGCTGCTCAATCTATAACAGCACTTTAATGATTGCGTACAACTGGATCAACGTTCCTCATATTTAGTGCGTTTTTTCTCAAATATATTTGACCGTTACTCTCCTACATTTATTCTCAGCTTTGCTCCGTCTCTTCATTTGGCTTACTAGATGCAATTTATTCTCAGATTTGCTCCATTTATTCATTTGGCTTACTGGATGCACTGTCTCGTTGTCTGGCAAGATTTTTCTTCATTTAATGAGGTAATTGCAAATGTCATCCTCAAGTGCCGATATTGTACAATTAAGAATATAGCTAAGATTGATTAAGATCCAGCGTCGTAGTTTTGGACAGTTATAGTAATATTTCGTTTTCAGAAGCCGTTTACCTACATTTTATTAGGTAGTTGTTTCAGTATTTTTCTTATCTTTATCCTGCTGTAGAAATCATCCCCAGTCCATTTACCATTAGTACCAATTCAATCAATTTCGTTTCTGTTGCAGTAAAAAGTAACTCTTCAACCACAGCCTGCTTTCTTGTCCATCCCCCGTAAATGAAACATTCCAGTCTGAATGAGTTTTACGTTACAGGTACACATCTCAGTACCATAAGTGAAAACTGATATTTTGACACTTTTTCCTTATGTTGTACATCATGTTCCTTACATATTCTCATGAAGGGGAACCTTCATGCATGTGGAAAATGTTTAATTATACATCAACGGGCAGATGGAGCCACTAAATGATTCGTCTGTGAAGATACCAAAACTTTACAGATACTACTAATCTATGCGAACCCATAATTATGTAAATTAGCTCAAGATTAATATTTGTCTGCCATTTCCTTCTTTAATATTTCGAAGAAAAGATTTATTTTTTATAGAACACGAAGTGTTTTTGTACTGACTAAATGAAGATCTGTTTGGGTAAACATTAGAGTCACGTGGAATTTACATGTTTGAGTTGACTTATTCTGATAAGTTGAAGACACAGCGATTAATGGGGAATTTTGTTTGTTTTAGAGTATCTTCTTATTTTCAAATTCCTACCCAGTATCTGTCAGCAATCCGTTGTGGACTTTTCTATCATTCAATAAAATTTCACTGTGGCGATAAATGGGGACACACTGTCTATAAGTAAATTCTTTTTACTTCTGGTATTGTACTACTGTAGTTTAGAATTTATCCTAAATTTGTCTAAGTTATTAACAAATAGTAGCATTAAGGAAAAGATGAATTTTATGTAAGTGTAAGAAACGGATGATCACTGACGAGGCTTATGGAAGACGTTTTGACATCAACTTTACACAATATTATTTTTGCTCACTACTGTGAAATAAACTTTTTTTAATGTTTAGTGTGAGTGAAAATGTCCTGCCAGTACCCTGTGCAGCTCAAAACAATGATAGAGATTTCAGTGTGTAAAGCTGGTAGAGCTGAGTCTCTTGATTAACATATCCACCTGCTCGTACCAAGTGATTTTATAACCTGGCCGGAATTCGAGCAGCTTCACCTGACGCAATAGGAAGTTCTCTCCACCATGAACTTTATAGTTGTTTGCAGTCTATCGATGTACATGTGAATGTAGATGTAAGTCATTTTTATATACTTAAAAATGCGTAGTATGAGATTTTGTAACGGTTAGGTTTAACCTATAAACTGTTTCATTATCCCCCACCCCCCATCCTTTGTGTCTGGTACAGACGTGTTTGGCCCGTTTAAGAGGGTACTTGTGTCGTCACTGAACATTACTGTTTTCGAGGAGTTATTCTACCAGATAAATCAAGTACGTGGGTTAAGAAAGGAGCAGGCTACGCACGAACCTTGCTCGGCCCCTTTTTTATGTTTCCCCCTCTCTGAATTTACTTTCATTTCTGCCGTTAACCCGCTAATAGGACCCTCCGTTTTTTATTGTTAAGGTAATATACCAAGCACGACGTAGAAGAATGCCTTTAACACCACACAGTTTCAGTTTCTCTAATATAGTTTTACTATCGATGCAGTGAAAGACCTTGGCAACATGGTATATTTTTTTTTTTTTAGTTCTGAAAACTAAATAATTAAACCTTCCCTACTTGATAGGGCTTCCATGAAAAACGAGTTATAGTAGGACAACGAAACTTAGTGAAAACATTTGTAAGGACATGCGGCAGAGAAATAATGAATGGACAGTTGAAATAAACACATAATAATTTCCATGTCGGAGGTTAAGATTCGTTAATTGCGTACCATGTTTACGTACCATGCTGTAAACGTTGCTCAATGTGCCAACCTCCTGCATCCACGACAGCCTGGAACCGCACTAGAGGAACCATTTCACAATTGCTCCCAATACTTTTCGAACGACACAGCACTGAAATGTTTAACTGTCGTGACACAGCTAGTGCACTTCGGGAAGATCGCGCGCTGTGTGTTGTATTCTCAACCTTGGCGACAGTAACATCATCAACAATTTTTGGTGCAACTGGCATCGGCCTCTCCCAGGAGCTGTTACCAGATCTCCAGTTTATTGGAACTTCTGAATCATTTTCTTCAATCCTGGTGCAAGAAGAGGTCCATACCTGTAAGGCGTCGATACTCGTGAACAGCAGCACCGTTGGTATTGTGTTGATAAAACAGCTGGACGGCTAACGCCCTGATCGTCTTGTGCAGACCCATCTTGACTACCTGCAACTGTAGTGCTCACCGATACTTGTGTTTCAACCCGGCTTCGCCGCACCAGTGCCGACGCCTAACGGCAGGTCGTGTTACTCACACCACTAATAACGCAAATCCTGCGGTGCATAGGCCAAAGATCTTTCACATAACGTTGGGTATCCATACGGTAAATAGTTTTCCGTCTATAATGGTTCAAACAGCGAAATTATAATTACGAGGGTGTGTCACACGAAAACATTATATATTTAGTTAAATATTATTTATTGTGTAGAAGTGGTACAAAGCTGTATCACTTTCCAACAAAATCTCCCCCACGCTCAATGCAAGTCCTCCAGCGCTTACAAAATTCCTTTAGAAAAAAATTCTTTGGTAGTCCGCGCAACCACTCATGCATCGCGTGGCGTACATCTTCATCGGAACGGAACTACTTTCCTCCCATTGCGTCTCTGAGTGGTCCAAACACATGGAAATCACTTGGGGCAAGGTCTGGTGAGTATGGTGGATGAGGAAGACACTCAAAATGCAGGTCTGTGGTTGTTGCAACTGTTCTACGGGCAATGTAGGGCCTTGCATTGTGATGTTGCAAATGGACACCTGCTGACAGCAATCCACGTCGCTTTGATTTGATTGCAGGCCGCAGATGATTTTTTAGGAGATCTGCGTATGATGCACTGGTGACAGTGGTCCCTCTAGGCATGTAATGCTCCAAAATGACGCCTTTTTCGTCCCGAAATAGAGTCAACATAGCCGTCCCTGCTGATGGTTCTGCTCGAAACTTATTTGGTTTGGGTGATGAGGGATGGCGCCATTCCTTGCTCGCTCTCTTCGTTTCCGGTTGGTAGAAGTGAACCCAAGTTTCGTCCCCAGTAAAGATTCTTGCAAGGAAGCCATCACCTTCTCGTTCAAAGCGCCGAAGAAGTTCTTCACGATCGTCAACACGTCGTTCTCTCATTTCAGGAGTCAGCTGCCGTTGCACCCAGGCGGTTTTCCTTCACTATGGCTTCAACTTCTGCAATGTTCTGTGGAGTCCCTACTATTTGTGTCCGACCTGGACGAGGAGCCTCTTCCACTGAAGTCACACCATTTGCGAACTCCCTACTCCATTCGTAGACATGCTGCTGTGACAAACATGCATCACCGTACTGAACCTTCATTCGTCGATGAGTTTCAATAGGTTTCACACCTTCACTACGCAAAAACCGAATAACAGAACGCTGTTCTTCCCTGGTGCAAGTCGCAAGTGGGGCGGCCATCTTTATACTGATACTGCGACGGTATGTGTGCATCTAGAGAGCCTATATAGGGAGAGAGTGGCCAACCGGACGATACGGCGACCATTTTTCTGCCAAACTGCGGGCAGGACTTTTGAATGGCCAGTGGTCGAGTAGCAGAGTACACACTCACCGAATCAAAAACACAAGACAATGTGGCGAAATCATTCGTTAAATGCCTTTGTTTATAAGAATTGTGTGTTATAATAATTTTCACACAGCCAATTTACAGGTATGGCTTCAAATTTAACTATGTATATTGCAAGTTGTTTTATATGTAGTAAAAAGCAAAAACGACTTTCTTCCCATAGATAAGAGTACTTGGCTGGTTTCCACAAGGCTCCTGTTTGACTTATGTCAGCCCTGTTGATTGCGACTGCCCACTACTTTCGTCTTTCTTCATTGCGCGGAAATGCTAACATGCGAAATCCACCTTCGCCTCTATTGGAACAACCAAATGCAGCACAACCTGGCATCGTTTACGAACGTCTGCAGAACGAATTACGTATGTCAAAAACAATACTGTACAATTACGTGTTTACTTCAAACATGTAGGCCTACCGACTTCATCACAAAACGCTTCATTATTTCAACTCGTATTTAAGATCGCAAACGCTAATTACGTACTAAAACGATATACAACTAAATCTAACATGCATGCAGAACGCATAACATGTCTCTCAATAATTCAAATACCTTTTAATCGTTTCCAGAAGTCCTCTGAACTTTAATTCAACTCAAAAGCACGGCGTACATAGGAAGCGCGAGAGACGTTTGGCGCCATTTTTCTGCCAAAAATAATCAACTAATCACGGGCAACTTCACCTATGGCCACTCTCACCATATACAGGCTCTCTAGTGTGCATCTGCACTATGCTGCCACCTAAAGGCCATTCTGCCCTCTGTTTGTAGCACGCTTACCAGCTTACAGGATAACGGCGCGAAATTTCGATATGTTGTTACAATTTTAGGCTTTTCATTTGACTCACCCTCGTATAAAAATCCTTTACATTTTATACTCTACGTAGAAGCCTTTACGGTAGCCAAACTAAGATGTTAAAATGTTTTTCTCAGAAAGATGATTCAATATCCTGTTTTAGGCTATTACGTATTTCATAAAATTTCCATAACATGGGGAAGAGGAAAAAATATACTGCTGGCCACCCAAAATGCAACTCCGTGAAGGAAGCATCCAAATCATCTGAAATTCGCAGCATGCTTTTGCGGCGACGAGAGAAGCACCTGATCAGCATTTCAGCGCAGGCGTCCATCACGAACGCCAGTAGCGCAACCTGCATGCTATATACAGAGGGCAGTGTGGACGTACTGAAATTGTTCTTTCGTGTGGCTGTTATGCGTGAGCAGCTTCAGTATGTCTCGTAGAAAACAACGAGCGTCTTTCGAGCACATTTCAGAGTTCAACCGAGGAAGAATAGATGCATATAGGGACTGCAGATTATCCTTATGAGATATCAGTGTTCTTTTTGGACGGAACCAAACAACTGTGATGCGGGACCGATTGCACCCACTTGGTTTCACCAGTACACGTGACGACAGGCATATCGTGTGCATAGCGATGATGGGTTGCTCTGCCAAAGCTCGCACCATATCACAACAAATTCTGTCTGTTGCGCAAGAAGCAATGTCCGCTGTTACCATTAGTCGTCTTTTGCAGCAGGCTGGACTGTCCGCAAGGTGTCCATTGTTGCGTTTATCACTGAATCAGCGTCACAGGCGTTTGCGCCGACATTTACGCACTTCCGCAATGGTCTGTGGTGAGGGACTGTTGAACTGTTGGCTTATGCATCGCCATATCAGTCCTGCACACAGTATTATAGTTTGGAGCGGTATTATATTCCACTTCTAGTCACCCGTAGTATGCATTACCCGTACACTAAACAGCCAGCGTTACGTATCTGAGGTGTTGGAGACTGTTGACTTCCCGTATCTCCGGAGACAGCCGAAGGCCACATTGCAACGGGACAATTCGCGACCACACGTGGCAGGAAATGTTAAAGACTGTTTCGCAGCCCATCCGATTGCACTGCTGCCTTGACCTCCCTGTTCTCCTCATCTCTCACCTATCGAAAACGTCTGGTCGATGATTGCAGGACGACTGACCAGCGATACGCCACCCGCTGCTACACCAGATCAGCTTTGGCAATGTACGAAAGAAGAATTGACTGCTATACTCCAGCAACACATCCGTATTCTCTTTGATTCAATGCCGATGCGTGCAGCATCTGTTACAGTGAGCAGTGGCCTCAACACTCAATACTGATTTCATTATCTTCCTCACCCCACATAGGGATCTATTTTCAATCATGTGATCTTTGTTCAACGTGTTATCTCCCACATTAATTTTGCTGTGATGTCTGGCCCTTCTTGGTGTTGCATTTTGCATGGCCAGCAGTGAATCTGCAATTAGACATAAGTTATTTATCTCCATTTTTGTAGATGGGTTTTGCTACCACACACTTCAGTCTTTGAGGTAATGCACATATCGACTCGTTATGAATGTATCTGAGTGGATTTTCATTTTTGATGACTTTCTACTTTCTATCTGTCTTTTATTTATTTCAGTCCCGATCTTACAAGTCTACGATCAACAGAAATTCTAATGTCTTTCTTAGTCCGTTAAATTCATTAATTGCGAGATAAAATGTAGTTAGATTCATTTCTCATCTCATTTAGTCTTCCCCAAGACATTTTTTAATTTTTTTCTATTTGAAGAACTGTTTTAAAACCAGTTTCATGTGTTTCTGGGACTATGAATACCCGACGTAGGCGTTTTCGCTGAAGCCCAATGTCTGCCATTTTGAGGAAAGCGTGATGATTTAACGAGTCGAAATTAAAAAAAATTCTGTCATTTTCTTTCAAAATGTACAACAATGCACCGTGACAATAAAAGCTGTGTCATATCAGCTACAGGCTGCCTAGTAAGTTAATACCGGGCTAAGCGAAGGCCGTTGCATTTATGCTACGTTTTCCAAAATATAAATCGCGAAGGATTTTAAAAAATGGAGGAAGAAATGTAAAAGTACAGATTTCAGAGAAGAAGATGAGAAAGTGTATAAGTCTGCTGCTCATGGATGACCGATCGACTACAGGGGAGGATGAAGAAAACCTTTGTTACATGTTTGGAAAATTAGTTGTGGAACAGAAAGAGTGAAGTACGGAGACAAATAAAGAAAACTCAATGTGTTCTGAAAGGACCAGATCGGTATGAATTAAAAGAAGAGAAATGTTTGTTAACTACCTGGATGAAGCACGTGGCCTTTGCACTGACAACAGTTGGAAAAGACGTTCAAGATCTTCAAAAAATATGAATAATGTTCATGTAATAATTAAACATCGACATCGTGTGTTATGCAACGACAGTATCTCCAAAGTTACAAAACAGCTTTAATACAAGGGAGATGTGGAAAGCAGTGTATGACATGGATTAGAAACGTGGAAAGTGGCACATAACACGAAAGACAGCCTTGATTCAATGAAAATGATTTATTATTTATTAGAGAAGGTGCTGCAAAACAACAGTAGTGAACATGATGAAGAAATAATTTTAGCAAATGATGGAAATACATACAACACTAGTGTCGTGGATGGAAAGGAAGCAACTGGAATCGTATCAGCATACGAAAATGGAACTTATAATAGAATGTCTCAGAAAGAGTTGCAATGGAGACCCCTAAATCTAGAAAAGCTTGGAGAAATTGCGCAGCCGATAAAAGTACGACATGTTGCGTAAGATAGCCGTATGAGGACACGGTATGGATGTTGATTTGCGGTAGACGGCAATAGATGATTTGAAGTAACAACTGTAGCACGCGCAGCGTTTTGTATTATTATACTCTAACCTTCTCTGACAGATTCACTTAGATAAATATTGGTAAGTAGAGAAATAAACATACGCTACTCGGTCAAAAGAAAATTTTGAAGTAGCCAGGTGTCCCAAAACACGAGAACTTGAAACTTGTTGTTACTCGTAGATGTCAGATTGCAAATTACTTGCCGTAAAGCAACGACCAAAGGTATCAAGGCAAACGTTCACAATGTACGGCGGGACACAAGTCTAATTTCACAAATCTACAACCTTTTATATATTAATTTGGAGTTCTTTCTCTGAAATCGTTTTGCCTTTGTAACCGTAGAAATGTGTGTATATTCAAGGTTATTCAGAAAGATGGACCCAAATTAATTAAGTTTTATTTCATGAAGCATAATCTGAATGTGAATAATCTATACATCTTTGCATGGAAGAGGACGTTGAAGATTGAATTACCATTGTGTGGGCGCCCGTAGTTCCGAAAGCGAGCTCTAGAGTGCAGCACGTGGCTTCCGACTGACAGTTCCTGTCAGCTCTTGTGTTGCCTTGTAGCGTCATGTCTGTACTTGAGTTCGGAAGAAGAGAGTCGCCAGTTTCAGTGCAGAGACCTTTTCGTCTCTGATTAGGTATTGATCCACCAGCTGGGAAAGCTAAAGGCCAACAAAGAACATGTCTGTGCAAAGGATAGTGGCCGGGCCGATCGCATTTGTCAGTAGAGGTCTTGGGGCAAGTTAAGTGAAGCTTTGTGTGCCCTCCAAAGCAAATCTAGCAAAAAAGATGAAGAGGAACAGGAATGTCTCATTCAACACTAAGGCGAGCTCTGAAATGCCGTTTGCTCGACAGAATTTGCAGCTTATAACTTGCGCAGGCTCTTGTTAAAAGTGACATAAGAAAGCTTATAGAATTTTGTAGATGAAGCATGAATCATTTCTTCAGTTGTTTATTTATTAACGATGTTTCATACTAATGGAGAGGTGAATAGAAACCATGTTCGCGTACGTAACCTACAAACTCCCTGGGAAAGATTCTAGCATGAAAGAGACTCGACGAGGTTATTTGCGTTTTGTGAGAAGGCGCAGAACAAAGTTGACAGGCCATAAATTTTGCTGAGTAACCTGTTAGTGCTATGACGTACTTCGACTTGGAGCAATGGCTTCTACCTGAAGTATGGCAGAAGACTGCGGGGCAACGGGTTCGGGGCGTTGTTATCTCGTTATCATCTGATGAAGTTCACACATGTCACGCCGCAGAAGTCCTCTTCGCAGCCTGTTAACAATACCATAGAAATAAATAGAAGGTTCATTAAATATCTATGTCGGTTTCTTACTTTGGCAGCTATGAACTTCAAATTCACTTCATTATGCCAGATGATTTTTGCCATACTGTCGGCTAAAACCTGGATATGTTTACACATTATACATATATATTGCCAGAGAAAAAAAAAACCACACCATTGAACACATGATCATTTTATTGGCAAATGAGGCGACAGAGTTAGGTTGGGTTGTTTGGGGGAAGAGACCAAACAGCGAGGTCATCGGTCTCATCGGATTAGGGAAGGAAGGGGAAGGAAGTCGGCCGTGCCCTTTCAAAGGAACTATCCCGGCATTTGCCTGGAGCGATTTAGGGAAATCACGGAAAACCTAAATCGGGACGGCTGGACGCAGGATTGAACCGTCGTCCTCCAGAATGCGAGTCTAGTGTGCTAATCAGTGCGCCACCTCACTCGCTGAGGCGACAGAAATTTCATCATTATATAATGTCGAAGAAATGAGAGTAGCACGGGAATAACAACCTGTGTAGTGTATCAGGAACTGGTTATTTTACCCTGCAGACGTACCAAATGTGACCGGGAGCTGTAACTGATGGCACACAAGACAGCGAAGCTTTGGGGTGCGCCCTGTGTGGAAAATGCACTTTGGAATAGGCCGCTCACCAGGCCTAACAGAACACCCGTACATCCGTCGCTCACGTATACACAGTACCTACCCACGCTGCTGAGGATGATAGAGCACCAGTCCACAGTACAGTCAACTCTCTCACAACATGAGATTAGCCACACTCGACAGTTTCGTGATGTCAGCCTCGCTTTATGCAGGCGTGACCTCAATCCTGCTGCAAGCAGTCGGTTCCTATTGGTACGTGACGGCAGAGCAGGTGTAACATGTGTGCAGACTCCATTCCTGGATGATATTCGATTGGCCGCTGCTCCTCGCACAATGCATCGATCTTGGCGTGCAACAGTAGAACGCAGACATCCGGAACCTGCGGTACAGGCATGCGAATGCTCCGCAAACCACTGTCGAAAGCTGCGGTACGCTACTGGCACAATGTGCCCAACATGTGCAGCAATCCACAGATATACAGCTTCCCGCAGACTCACAATGCGCGCCGTCTGACCTCCCCCATTCTGACTGCAGAGACTCCTTCACAGCGTGCACACAAAATGTCTAGCCTCTGTTGCAATGGTCATGCCGGTGTTGATGACAAACTGAAATGCAAATGAAAACTGCCTTTGGATCAAGTGATTTCCCATTGTCCATACACTAGACCAACTGGCGCAATGTGCCTAACATGTGCAGTAATCCATCGATATTTCCACCCAGCTTCCCGTAAGTCCACAATACTTGCCTATTCAGATGGCTAAAGCTGTTCATCATGAGTAGGTACTCGTCGGTGGAGCAATGGTCATACCCTAGAATGAACGTTACAAACACTGTTCACGTCCAAACCCAGAACAGTTACTGCCTGCAGGGTCAAAACAGGAGTTGCAAAGACAAGCATCATCACAGCTTTCTGGTCGCCGATGACCATCACAAATGAATCACTAACGCTAATCAGTATGCACAAATTATATACCGTGGTTCCGTTGAATACAGTCCCTGAGGGTGTTGTAGGGTTTTCTTCACCAGTACTGTACACAATGTTTCGAAAATATCAGATTTCAGAAGACAATACTTCTACATCAATCATGTTTTGAACCTGGGGTCAACCATCACTTGTTGTTGTTCTTGTGGTCTTCAGTCCTGAGACTGGTTTGATCCAACTCTCCATGCTACTCTATCCTGTGCAAGCCTCTTCATCTCCCAGTACCTACTGCAGCCTACATCCTTCTGAATCTGCTCAGTGTATTCATCTATTGGTCTCGCGCTACAATTTTCACCCTCCATGCTGCCCTCCAATACTAAATTGGTGATCCCTTGATGCCTCAGAACTAGTCCTACCAACCGATCCCTTCTTCTAGTCAAGTTGTGCCACAAACTCCTCTTCTCCCCAATTCTATTCAATACCTCCTCATTAGTTATGTGATCTATTCATCTAATCTTCAGCATTCTTCAGTAGCTCCACATTTCGAAAGCTTCTATTCTCTTCTTGTCTAATCTATTTATCGTCCATGTTTCGCTTCCATACATGGCTACACTACATACAAATACTTTCAGAAACGACTTATTGACACTTAAATCAATACTGGACGTTAACAAATTTCTCTTCTTGAGAAACGCTTTCCTTGCCATTGCCAGTCCACATTTTATATCCTCTCTACTTCGACCATCATCAGTTATTTTGCTTCCCAAATAGCAAAACTCCTTTACTACTTTAAGTTTCTCATTCCCTAATCTAATTCCCGCAGCATCACCCGACTTAATTCGACTGCATTCCATTACCCTCGTTTTGCTTTTGTTGATGTTCATTTTATACCCTCCTTTCAAGACACTGTCCAATCCGTTCATCTGCTCTTCCAAGTGATTGCTGTCCCTGACAGAGCTACAATGTCATCGGCGAACCTCAAAGTTTTTATTTATTCTCCATGGATTTTAATTCCTACTCCGAACTTTTCTTTCGTTTTCCTTATTGCTTGCTCAACATACAGATTGAATAGCAACTGGGAGAGGCTACAACTCTGTCTCACTCCCTTCCCAACCACTGCTTCCCTTTCATGTCCCTCGACTCTTATAACTGCCATCTGCTGTCTGTACAAATTGTAAATATCCTTTTGCTCCCTGTATTTTACCCCTGCCACCTTTAGAATTTGAAAGAGAGTATTCCAGTCAACATTGTCAAAAGCTTTCTCTAAGTCTACAAATGCTAGAAACATAGGTTTGCCTTTCCTTAATGTTTCTTCTAAGATAAGTCGTAGGGTCAGTATTGCCTCACGTGTTCCAACATTTCTACGGAATCCAAACTGATCTTCCCCGAGGTCAGCTTCTACCAGTTTTTCCATTCGTCTATAAAGAATTGGCGTTAGTATTTTGCAGCCGCGACTTATTAAACTGATAGTTCGGTAATTTTCACATCTGTCAACACCTGCTTTGTTTGGGATTGGAATTATTATATTCTTCTTGAAGTCTGAGGGAATTTCGCTTGCCTCATACATTTTGCTCACCAGATGGTAGAGTTTTGTTATGCCTGGCTCTCCCAAGGCTGTCAGTAGTTCTAATGGAATGTTGTCCACTCCCGGGGCCTTGTTTTGACTTAGGTCTTTCAGTGCTCTGTCAAACTCTTCACGCAGTATCATATTTCCCATTTCATCTTCATCTACCTCATTTCCACAATATTGTCCTCAAGAGCATTGCCCTTGTATAGACCCTCTATATACTTCTTCCACCTTTCTGCTTTCCCTTCTTTCATTCCTCAAGGCTACCCATTCTTCTTTTACTGTATTTCTTTCCCCCATTCCTGTCAATTGATCCCTAGTACTCTCACTGAAACTCTGTACAACCTCTGGTTCTTTCAGTTTATCCAGGTCCCATATCCTTAAATTCCCACCTTTTTGCAGTTTCTTCGGTTTTAATCTACAGTTCAGAAACAATAGATTGTGGCCAGAGTCCACATCTGCCCCTGGAAATGTCTTACAATTTAAAATCTGGTTCCTAAATCTCCGTCTTACCATTATATAATCTATCTGAAACCTTTCAAAATCTCCAGGGTTCTTCCATGTATACAACCTTCTTTCATGATTCTTGAACCAAGTGTTAGCTATGATTAAGTTATGCTCTGTGCAAAATTCTACCATGCTGGTTCCTCTTTCATTTCTTAGCCCCAATCCATATTCACCTACTACGTTTCCTTCTCTTTCTTTTCCTAGTGTCGAATTCCAGTCACCCACGACTATTAAATTTTGATCTCCCTTCACTACCTGAATAATTTCTTTTATCTCATCAATTTCTTCATCATCTGCAGAGCTAGTTGGCATATGAACTTGTACTACTGTAGTAAGCGTGGGCTTCGTGTCTATCTTGGCCACAATAATGCGTTCACTATGCTGTTTGTAGTAGCTTACGCGCACTCCTATTTTTTTATTCATTATTAAACCTACTCCTGCATTACCCTTATTTGATTTTGTATTTATAACCCATAATTCACCTGACCGAAAGTCTTGTTCCTCCTGCCACCTAACTTCACTAATTCCCTCTATATCTAACTTTAACCTATCCATATCTAACTTTAACCTATCATTCCGTTCTCTTCAACTCAATTTCACTTACGCATCGAAATTAAAAGTTTGTCTAGGCGTCACGTGTAAGTTTGTAGTCCATGTCGTTGCCGGTAGGGTCTGCCTGGAGCAGCTGATTAGCTTGCTTGCTCGTTAAATACTAAATGTGCGTCGGATCCAAATGGCGATAACACAGCTACAACAGATATTTTGTGTTCTCTGTTCCAACAAGGACAATTTTTGGTAACTGCAGGGTGTGATTTTTATCCAGTCGATGCTACTGTATCTCCTTCAGTCTTCAGGGGGGTACGTATCTTGCGTTCCATCTTTGTCCTCCAAGGTGGCATGATCTCATAGTATGTTGCTGTCTTTGCGGGATATCTTGAAGGGAAAGGTATGAATGAGCTGGACTACCACCTGCATGTTTGTCGTGCATCTGATGGAGGGCACAGAAAATATTTTTTTAATTAGAGAAATTCACTGACGTACGGACTCTCTGCACGTGATCTTCATCATCCTTCTGTAGCACCAAATCTCCACTGCTTCTAGACATCTTCTCCCTTAGCTTTCGACTGTCTAAGTTTCACACCTGTATAGGGCGACTCTCTAAAACAGCTGCTTTCAAGATATATTTCTTTGTTTCCAGACTGTGATGTTCTAGCTGCTGAGTAAATTCTTTCTCAGATTAAAATCACTTTTGGCCAGCCTTATGCTGCTTGTAATGTCTTTCCGGTTTCTACCACTCCTTGTCATTCAGCTTCCCAAATAGGTAATTCTTGTATCATTTGTAGGTACCCTCTATCAATCCCTATTTTTAAAGATTCTTGCTCTTCTTCAGCACTGCACGCCATTACTTTAGTTGTTGCTTGTTTATTACCATATCACTCGTCATGCTGTAATCACAGCATGTCCTTCCCATTCTGCTGACTACCTTCTCTAGATCTCCTTTCGTCTTCATGACCGCAGCAATATCATCTGCGTTGCATGTCTATCTTCCGACCATTAACTTGAATGCCCACCTCATCAGTTTCGCGGACTTGCTTTATAGCTTCCTGGGTCCAAGAATTTAACATATGAAGAGAAAGAGTACATCCTTGTCTTACCCCTTTTCTAACTTTTGCTTCTTGTTCTTGATGAAAATTCCCACTCACAGCCACTCGTTCTTGTACAAACTGTGTATTGTCCGTATGTCTTTGTATTTTAGATCTGCGTTCTTCAGTACTCTGCGTACCTCTGCCATACAACATTATCAAATTCTTTTTGTAAGTCTACGAAGCCGTTATAAGCTAGTTTCTTTTTCCGTATTTGCCTTTCGATAAGTAACGTCAGTGCCAGTACCGCTTCTCTTGTTCCTAATACCCATCTCAGCCGAAAATGATTTTCACTCAGTGTATCCTCCACGTTCTCTTCAATTCTACTCACAATTACCTTCATAAAAAGTTTTGTAGCGTGCGATATTAGGCTTAAGGCTTGGTACTGTCCATAATTTGTAACTGCCACCTTCCTCCATACAGGAACCACGATGTATTTCTAAAAGTTTGTCCGTGTTATCCTGTGTTACAAATGGTCCTACTCAGTATAAGCAGCATGGTTTTCATGTTGTCACCCACATTCCCGATTAGTTGTGCAGTAATGTCATCAATACCCGTAGCTTTGTTCTCCTGTAGATCTTTAGTAGTTTCCTCAAATTCCTCTTGTCATCTTCGTCTACTTCCTCTTCCATTAGTGTTCTTAAAAAAAAAAGGAATCAATTTCTGTAAAACAGTGAATAAATACCATCTCAGGAGAAATACATCACTCCCCCAAACCCGACTACGACAGCAATCCAACCGTGGCCAAAGAAGAAGGTTAACTTTTATTCTAATAGATAGCGCCATAAATTACACAATCGCAGCTGACACGGTCAATACGAAGAAAAAAGCCATGTAGTGCCAAAAAAGCATGATTTGGGTTAGAAAACGTTTGTTTGAATTTTCATCCACGGATTATGATGTTAGCTGCGCCCGAAGTGACGACAGCTTGACTTACGTTCATGATGATTCAAACGGTGGAGAATCTACCCGTGATGAAGAGCTTCACCAGAGAAGCCTGCTAAGACGATGGTGTGGTTTCTTATTCGACAGTTCCCCCTAACCATGGGAAATCTCAAGAAAATTCCAATAGCTCACATCAAACAAGAAAACAACGAATCGCCCACAATACGAAGGGCTTCCTCATCACCATTAATACGATTAAAATGAGTTTCGGAAAAGTACCATAGTAACCTGGGAAGACTGTCGAAACCAATGGCAACGAGATTCGCGTGTCCATCTTGGTGGAAAACGAGAAAAATTCGAGACGGTCAGAAGAGAATAATTCAATTTGATAAGAGCATGATAGAATTTTGATGAAATTGAAACTACCCAGTCCCAAGAAAAAACAAATAAACTGTTAAGCAATACTTGTCAGATCAAATCAAAGAAAAACAATTGTAACTTCATGAAATTAGAAGTATCAGAGCTTAAGAATTTGGAAACCATAGAGGAGGAGATTTGTGAAGGAAAGAGAGATAAGATGCGTAAGATAAATACACGGGCATTAAGATACTATTTGAACCGTAGTTGGACGTCAACAGTAGTTTACCGTATGTTACGTAAAGTAGGGACATCAAGTAGCAAGTCGGATCACGGATTAAACAAGTAATGAATCATTTTGAGACAGCATCAAGAGGCACAAGCACTAACGCTAAAGGAAGCTTTCCACTATACGTAACATTGAGTGGAAACCTATAAGAGAAATCTAACATTAACGTGTTTACGTGTCGAAGGAGCCAGCTGATGGAAATACCCCGAACAGCTATTACATAAGGTCAGCCTCGACTTAGAACGGTAAATAAGCAAGAGATTCTGAGAGAGGATTCGGAGAGAGCAGTAATGTGATCGACTAGCGAGTTGCAGCTTTGAGGAGCCACCGTGTGTAGCTACGCCAGGCAGCAGCAGCAGAAGTAGTACTCTCAGCGAGAAGTCGGTGATCAGATATGGTGACACGCACTTCAACTGCAAGATAAGTAATCATTATCTGCTCTGGGGAAAAGCTTTGAACGTAGACGATCTGTCTTTGTCTGAAGGAATAGGTATCATTTCTAGTTTCGTAATTAACAAGAACAATTTACGGAACAGTAATTGTCTCTTGTAAGTTTAGACGAGTGGCCTGTCGATAAGAATAAATTGCGTCTGACATTTTTTAAAGAGGGCTTAGGAACTGATACATCTTTTATAAGTTATTAAGAGACAATAAATGAATTACTTAAGTAAATACTGAACAAAGACAAGGAAAAACGGCGCACGTTGAATGACTTATCCGAATGAGACTGAAATTGGTACATGGGATATACTTACACGTACACCAAATGAATGTTTCCTGTTTTAGAAAAATTGGTAGATTTATTCAAGAGAAGTAGCTTCAAAATCTGAGCAAGTTAATAATACGAGCAGTCAGTCGGGTTAGCAGCCCACCGCCGCCCAAAGCGTCTCCAGACACGTTTACGATCTTGAATCTCATTCACCGGAGTGTAACTGTCTCCAGTGATGAGTATTACATCGAACTGAGCTTCTATGTCCAGCACAGACGTTTCCGGATTCGCTCTGGTCAGTAGTGGGTTACAAACTTAATTGTGGCCTGCCATAAGGCCAGACAACCCAAAGTGATAGACTGGGGTATCATTTCTTTTCATAAGAGGACCCATTTGGTGGTCATCCGTGGCACCCTTACAGCAGAACGGTATGTAGACGACATTCTACGCTTTGCTTCGTTGCCCTTCGTCGCAACGCTTCCTGGCCTTGCATTTCAGCAAGACAATGCCCGCCTGCACACGGCGAGAGTTCCTACTGTTTGTCTTGCACAGCAGGTGTAATACACAGCCAACCAGCTGCAATAAATGATGTTTTTTTTAATTAACCTTCACCACGGTTTCAGCGGATTTAAACCCGGCTTCCTCAGGAGAACAAGAAACAAACTTTACATTAATGATCAGTTAGTAAAGCTATCTCCATATGAAATGTGTCTCCAACGGTTTGTACGTCCATATCTAAAAGATAAGGGGAATAGAATGAAGAGCTCTTGACTTCAGTAAAACCAATCTCATTAAGGACCATGATAAGAGCTACATGGGGACTCAGGGCCCTCGAACCATCTCGGGATTTTCGCTGTCTAACACGCCAATTGGACAGAGTTATGTACCATACCCCCAGGAGGACATCCACTAACTCTGTCAATCAGTGTCAAGCCGAATAACTGCGTCCGTAAGAGCCAGAGGTGCACCAACTCTTTATTGACTTGCTCAATTTGTGAAGATCTTTCTCTCGAATAAATAGATAAATTTTTGTTAAATTGTGATCAGATGCTGGACTGAATATTTATATTAAATCCATAGATTTTAGTGCCATTCAGATGATACCTTCGTGGTGCATCGTTTCCTTCCGTTTTTTTTTTCTTTTTGTCTTAATGTGATTTTCAGCAGGATTTTGCTTTTATTAAAATATTATTTTTTCATGAGGAATTATTTTCTTTTTTACAGAATTTATTCTTTGAAAAGAAAATTGCCGCGTTCTGCCAAAGTATCACTACTCATATTTAGTTATGTCATCTCACCCTAACATTTCCCTAAGTACTCTGTATATATTGCCAACTGGCATAGTTGCAAGCTTTTAGGAAAGGATATTTTGCGTTAACTAAAGACGTAGACTACTGGCCATTAAAATTGCTACACCACAAAGATGACGTGCTACAGACACGAAATTTAACCGACTGGAAGAAGATGCTGTGATATGCAGATGATCAGCTTTTCAGAGCATTCACACAAGGTTGGCGCCGGTGGCGACACCTACAACGTGCTGACACAAGGGAAGTTTCCAACCGATATGTCGTACACAAACAGCAGTTGACCGGCGTTGCCTGGTGAAACGTTTTTGTGATGCCTCGTGTAAGGAGGAGAAATGCGTACCATCACATTTCCGACTTTGATAAAGGTCGGATTGTAGCCTATCGCGATTGCGGTTTATCGTATCGCGACATTGCTGCTCGCGTTGGTCGAGATCCTGTGGCTGTTAGCAAAATATAGAATCGGTGGGTTTAGGAGGGTAATACCGAACGCCGTGCTGGATCCCAAAGGCCTCGTATCACTAGCAGTCGAGGTGACAGGCATCTTATCCGCATGGCTGTAACGGATCGTGGAGCCATGTCTCGATCCGTGAGTCAACAGGTAGAGACGTTTGCAAGAACACAATCATCTGCACGAACAGTTCGACGACGTTTGCAGGAGCATGGACTATCAGCTCGGAGACCATGGCTACGGGTACCCTTGACGCTGCATCACAGACAGGAGCGCCTGCGATGGTGTACTCAACGACGAACCTGGGTGCACGAATAGCAAAACGTCTTTTTCGGATGAATCGGGTTCTGTTTACAGCATCATAACGGTCGCATCCGTGTTTGGCGACATCACGGTAAACCGCACACTGGAATCGTGTATTCGTCATCGCCATACTGGCGTATCACCCGGCGAGATGGTATGGGGTGCCATTGGTTACACGTCTCGGTCACCTCATTTTCGCATTGACGGCACTTTGAACAGTGGATGTTACATTTCAGATTTGTTACGACCCGTGGCTCTACGCTTCATTCGATCCCTGCGAAAACCTACATTTCAGCAGGATAATGCGGGACCGCATGTTGCAGGTCCTGTGCAGGCCTTTCTGGATACAGAAGATGTTCGACGGCTGCTCTGGCCAGCACATTCACCAGATCTCTCACCAACTTAAAACGTCTGGTGAATGGTGGCCGAGCAACTGGCTCGTCACAATACGCCAGTCACTACTCTTGATGAACGGTGGTATCGTGTTGAAGCTGCATGGGCAGCTGTACCTGTACACGCCATCCAAGCTCTGTTTGACTCAATGCCCAGGCGTATCAAGGCCGTCATTAGGCCAGAGGTGATTGTTCTGGATACTGATTTCTCAAGGATCTATGCACTCTAATTGCGTGAAAATGTAATCACGTGTCAGTTCTAGTATAATATATTTGTCCAATGAATACCCTTCATCGTGTGCATTTCTTCTTGGTGTGGCAATTTTAATGGGCAGTAGTGTATTTCATTAATGGTTCATACATGGTTTTGTAATAAGAATGTTAATCTAACGGCCGTATTCTCCAGAAACTCTCCAACTATTGCCCAAGAATCTAGAAAAAGCAAATACAGAAATTTATGCCAACCAGCTCCAGTCTCTCCCATTTATGGACAACTCCGTAATTTAGAAATCCCCTGCACATCTTGTTTTAGAGTGTACCTACTGAGCTGTGTACCGACTCCTACTACACCTTATGTTTAAATTGCATTGGTTTTCCTTTTATTCCCGTGACGTGTTTGTTTCTTATGTTGTCTGTCGTAAAGTGGCTGCTTGGTTGTCTTTTCCCTCTGCTGTCGATATCTGCGTTTTGCTTCCGTGAAACTGCTATCGAGAAAGTGAGATCATTGACCGGTGGTAACTTCGTGTGGTGGCGCGGAAGTAGGGGTGCGCTCAGAAAGTCTGGTGGACGCGGGAGGTAGTGTGGCCCGCCAACGCGGACCAGGCGTGGTCGGTTGTACCGAGTCGCCACGTGATGTATGTCGGTTGTGTGTAACTAACGAGTCGAGTTGACGGAAGAGCTCCCCGCGGGTTGGTTGTATACAGAATCGCCCCAGGAGTAGTTTCTGTTCATTTTCCATGGTGGGACGTTAACAATCTTCTCTAAGTCCTCCGTTTCAACACTGGAGTTTAAAAAGGAGATACCAGATGAAGGAGCGGTCACTACCCGACAACGTTGCAGAGAAGACGTGAATTTCGGAGCCAGAGCGTGTTGTCCCGTGACCGTGGCGGGTTGGATACACTGGCGACGCGAGCGCGGTCGGATGTGTGGATCCATGCCATCTGAGGTCGTGTACTGCCTGTTCGAGCATAATTGCAAGTTAAGTTAGTGGATGGTTTAATCATTAAGTAATAAGTTTGCGTAACCAGTGTCTCTTCTGCCCTGTGGCCTCCGGCGATGGGTTTTCCTGTCCCCGGCACCGGTGTAATTGAAGACAGTGATCTTTCCTCCTCCTCTCGTTACTGCCCGATGGGAGGTGTAGATTTGGCACTTTTAATTGTTTCGCTATTCTGTCGTGTTTTATGAGTAAATTCGTGCTTCTTGTTGGTTGATCATGTGGTCGCTCATTCAGGACTGTGTGGTGTAATGTTTCCTTGCACGAGGTTAGCTCTAACTCTGTCAGCAAGTTAAGCCATCTTATTACAAGTTTTCGCTGGATAAAAGTCGGTGCAGTGACCAGCCTGAGAGTGACAATTGTGTTTACGGGCGTTTTTAAATTGGTCAGTATTCTGTCTAGTCTGAGCATCCCTGAGTGGGTGATTTGTGGCCGCCTTACACGGGTCCGTCATATCTGTTATGTTCTAACGATATTCCAGGACACTTTTGTTTAAAAACTTTTTAAATTCCTCTATTCTTTTATTGTCCGAAATCGTATGTTTGTTGAGACCTTTGATTTTTTTTTTTTTTTTTTTTGCGGTGTTAGTAGCTTCACTACCTCATCGTACTTTATTAACAAAGTACTGTATTTACTTAGTAGCCTGTTAACTAATGTTCTTTCAATTTTTTTAAAACTGTGGTATTGATATAAATTACTTGATTGCCGTTAGCGGCGTGTTTTGAAAGGCTGTCGATTGCCGTACTGGTACATCTAATTTTTTTTAAAGAATTTTCTGTACACGTTCAATCTTTCGAACAACTTTGTTGTATGGGAGCGAAAGCTGGGTGGATTCAGGTTACCTTATTCATAAGGTTGAGGTTACGGATATGAAAGTAGCTAGGATGATTGCAGGTACTAGTAGATGGGAACAATGGCAGGAGGGTGTGCACAATGAGGAAATCAAAGAAAAACTGGGAATGAACTCTATAGATGTAGCAGTCAGGGCGAACAGGCTTAGATGGTGGGGTCATGTTACACGCATGGGAGAAGCAAGGTTACCCAAGAGACTCATGGGTTCAGCAGTAGAGGGTAGGAGGAGTCGGGGTAGACCAAGGAGAAGGTACCTGGATTCGGTTAAGAATGATTTAGAAGTAATAGGCTTAACTTCAGAAGAGGCACCAATGTTAGCACTGAATAGGGGATCATAGAGGAATTTTATAAGGGGGACTATGCTCCAGACTGAACGCTGAAAGGCATAATCAGTCTTAAATGATGATGATGATGAGAATTTTTTTTAAAAATTGGTATATTGCTATAAATGATTTTACTGCCACTAGCGGTGTGTTTAAAAGGTTGTTTATTGCTGTACTGTTAGTTTCTGTAAGGTATGAATAAAACATTTGTGTGTGAAAATCTCAACTCGACAGTAAACTACTAGAAATTGGGCCCCGTTTCCCAACTTGTGGTGTGGCTCGTAGTAATCGTAACCACTGTGTGTGTCACCTACTGTGTGTCTTTACGGAACGTCAGTACCAGATGATGCGATGTGCGACCGAACCGCTCGAGACGTGACGCCAGAGCGGCGACCAGCAGTGCTGGGAGCTGCCGTCCTCGCGGGGTGGGGGCGGGCCCGCTGCCGCCCCCGCCGCGGACGCCGCCGCCGCCGCCACAGCTTGCAGATTCGGCGGCGGCGCTGATGGATGGCCACGTACTGGAGCGTGAGGAGGCGTCGATGGAGCGTCGCTGCGCCGCGCCGCGCCGGCTGCTCCCTCTATCGGAAGAATGCGCTGATATACGGCGTCGGCCGCCGCCAGACAATGACCTCGGCACAATGCGCTGAGCCAGCGCCGGCAACCAGCGGCCGCTGCGCTGCGTTTAGCCGCTGAGCCCCGGGCAGGCGCGCTGTCGGCGTCACGTCAGCCAGAAACAACGGCGGGCGCGCCCGTTCCGCTTGCTTGCCCCTGGCCGTATGTTGTTTCCAAGCGGTACTAAAACACGATGAGCCTGTTGAGACGGGGCTTTGGAGAAGTAGGTATCCGGTTTAGCCTACATGTAGCGAAAGTATATTAGGTGCATTTTAGTTTGGCCGGATAAGCCGAGGAGGTCTCGAAAACCGGCCTTGGCTCTCAGCCAGGCAAGAACGAGCACTCGGCATATTTTCTGTGGCATGACTCGGCCCTATGAAAGGTATGTGCTAAGGTCTGATCAGGGTAGCTCCAGAACATAGTCGATAGTTGCCAACCGCAAGGTTGAACGAGTATAATATATTCGAGTAGGAGGTTCTCTGATGGTTAAGAGAGCTGGGCGCGTGCAGTAAAAAAAACGAGGAGTCGCAGCTAGGTACCCGGAGGAAGCAGGCGTGTGGTGACAGCTGTAAGGTAGGTCGCGCTCGCTGCCCCAGACCAAACCTTAGCACGTAAATGAGAGAAGATATATAATGGTTTCAAAGTGGTTTTGTCAGATAATATTCAGAGTTAGGATTTGTATGTCCAAGGTTTGGCACCGTAAGCGTTTGGTAAAATTTTTGTAAGAGTGTTTCGTGCTACGGTAGGTTTTTTGTATGACTTAAAATTTTAACAGTATATATATTGAGATCAACATTGTGTTTCTAACAGCCTGAATCATAATCGAAATCCTTTGCTTGTATTGAATATGAAAATTAGTAGAGTAAAGTTGCCCACAAATGAAAGAACCAATTAAACATCAGGGACAAAAGGTAATTTTCCAGTACCATCTTAATGCCAGTGCACAAACGGCATTATTCCCTTAAATTTTATTGCTGAGTCAAATACATGTTGCATTTCTGGCAAAATTGAGGAGTGCAAGAAACAAGTTCACAGACGTAGTCAGGTGCAGGTTTGCTGAATAATTAATTTAGAACAATCTTATCACTGATACTTTCACAGAATAAAAGGATACAATTTTGGTTAGATACTTTCAACTACTGTTGAAGACGCTCAGTTTTGTCTTTAGCAATATCGTACGTACAGGGACTGGACAAAAACAGGGAAAACCTAAAACGTAACACATGGCGAATACACCATGACAGACACGGATAAGAAGAACCAATGGTCAAGAGGTAGCGGTTTTCGGTAGTAATCAAAACATCCTCGATTCAGGGTTCTAACCCACCCAATGCTTGAATAAAAATCAATAGCAATGGCGGCCACAGATTTACGGCGTAAAAATCACCCTCAAAAATGGCTCTGAGCACTATGGGACTTAACATCTATGGTCATCAGTCCCCTAGAACTTAGAACTACTTAAACCTAACTAACCTAAGGACAGCACACAACACCCAGCCATCACGAGGCAGAGAAAATCCCTGATCCCGCCGGGAATCGAACCCGGGAACTCGGGCGTGGGAAGCGAGAACGCTACCGCACGACCACGAGATGCGGGCAAAAATCACCCTCGTTCTGCCTTGTCAAAGAGGGCGGAGGAACGGACAGAGTTTCATGCTGTTCTTTTGACCTTGGAGCAAAAAATTGCTACAAAAAGGCAGAAGAAACAGCAATGATCAACGACATGAGGATGCAGAAGGCACTGTAAACCACTGCATAAAGACGTATTACCTGTATCCACCAGACACGTGGCCCATAATAGAAAAAGAATTCTTAAGATCTCTCCTCTGGCAAAAGATTCCGTATTATTCACCCATCAGGATTTCCTGGAGGGACTGCTAAGAGGGAGGTCACCATGGGAAAAAAGTGATATAACCAACGAAGGGAGATCATTCTGCGAGTCTCAGGACGGAAAATCATAAGTTTTAACGTAGTAGAAAACCTGGAAAACTTGAAAAGAGAAGTACAAAAGCTCAATCTAGACACTGTGGGGATCAATAATGTGAACTGGAGTGACAAAGGATTTCAGGTGAGTTGTGAAATGGAACGAAGATAAGGTTTTTTGGTCAGAAAAACGTAGGGCTACATTCTGGGATGGACTGCCAAGAGGGAGGTAACCATGGGAAAAAAAATTATACAACCAACGAAGGGAGATCATTCTGCGAGTCTGAGGACGGAAAATCATAAGTTTTAACGTTGTAGAAAACCTGGAAAATTTGAAAAGAGAAATACAAAGGCTCAATCTAGACACCGTGGGGATCCGTAATGTGAACTGAAGTGACAAAGTATGTCTCGTGAATTGTGAAATGGAACGTAGATAAGGATTTTTGGTCAGAAAAATGTAGGGTTACATTAACACCAACAAAAAGTGGTACAACGGGAGCAGAATTCGTTGCAAGTAGGAAGGTAGTGTTAAGAGAGAACTGTTGTAAATTCCTCAGTGATACGGTTGTTCCTATCAGATTCGACGCAAAAAAAAAAAAAAAAAAAAAAAAAAGCCGCCAACGATAGTTCAGGTATTTCGAAAGCAGAAGATGAAGATGTAGATAAGGAAGTGTATGAGGATAGTGAATGGGTAATCTGGCAACTGTAACGCGGTTGTAGGAGAAGGAGTAGAAGAATGGGTTACATGAGAATATGGTCTTGGAACTTGGAATGAGAAACGAGGGAGACAAGCTGAGATCTGCAGTAAATATTAGATACTCTGTCTGTCATGGTGTATTCGCCATGTGTTACGTTTTAGGTTTTCCCTGTTTTGTCCAGTCCCTGTACGTATGATACTGCTAAAGACAAAACTGAGCGTCTTCAACAATAGTTGAAAGTATCTAACCAAAATACTCTATTCAAGAATCACAAGGGAGGAGGTATGAATGAAAAATACCAGGAGAAACTGTAAGATTCCAGCTGTATTACATCATGAACAGGCAGAGATTCCGAAATCAGATGTGGGATTGTAAGGAGTGCCGAGGAGTAGATATAGGCTCGGGTAACAATTTAGTAATGACGAGGAGTAGAATGTAGAAGAGAATCATACCGAAGAGTGAGAGAGGAAGGAAGTAAGGCAATGAAGGAATGAGGAATTATGAGACGCATTTAAAGTTCGCTAAGGATGTTGATGGGATAATGAATACCAGAGTGGGCAGTTCATTTGAAGAGAAGTGGACATCTCTAACAAACTTAATCACAGGATACAAGGAAGATAATTGCGAAGAAACTTTCGGTAACGCAAGAAGTACTTCAGTTGGTCGACTAAAGTACAGAGAAGTTCAAAGAAAGGCAGGAATACAGAAATATAAATCACTTAGAAATGAGTCAATTAGGATGTGCAGGGCAGCCAACGCGGAATGGCTGCAGGAAAAATGGAAAGAAATCGAAAAAAAGAAGATCGTTCAGAAAGACTGGCTCAGCACGTAGGGAAGTCTAAACAACCTTCGGTGAAATTAAGAGTAAGTATTGTTACATTAAGAGCGCACTTGAAGTTCAGCTGTTAAATGCAGGGTAAAGAGCGTATAGATGAAAAGAGTGTACCGAAGGCCTCTATGAGGAAGGGAACTTGTCTAATGAAAATAAAAGTAAGGTTCATTTGCTGAAGACTTTGGTATCCTCAGATGTGAAGCGTTTCAGGATCCGTTGAATGGAATGAATGTCTAATAAGTGCAGAATGTGGACTGAGAGTAAGCTGGAGTAAGACGAACTTTTTGAGAACTAGCGGAAATGAAAATAGAGGGAAACCTAAAATCAAAATTTTTGGACACTAAATAGAAGTCAAGGAATTCTGATACCTTGGTAGTAAAATAATCTACGCCGGATGAAGCAGGGAAGACATAAGAAGCAGACTAGCACAAGCGAAGAGGTCATTCCGGGTCAAGAGAAGTGTACTGTTGACCTTGTTTTGGCCTTAATCTGGAGAAGAAATTTATGAGAATGTATTTTTGGAGTACAACATAGTACTGAAACATGGACTGTGGGATAAATGGAACAGAAGAAAATCAAAGTATCTCAGATGTGATGCTTCAGGAGAATATAGGCATTTAGGTGGACAGACAATAGTAAGGAATGAGGAGATTCCCCGAACAATTGGTGGGGAAACGAATATTTGGAAAACATTGACAAGAAGAAGGGACAGAATGGTAGGACATCTATTAAGACATCAGCGAATAATTTCAATGGTACTAGAGGGAGCTGCAGGGAGTAGAAACTGCAGAGGAATACAGACACTGGAATACATCCAGAAAATTATTGAGGTTGTAGTTTGAAAGTGCTACTCTAAGATGAAGAGGTTGGCACGGGAGAGGATTTCGTGGAGGGCCGCATCAAACCGGTAAGAACACTTAGACTCAAAATAAAAAAGGAAAGCACGAAGAAAAGATTGGCTAAATTCAGACGTGACAGATACAAAGCCCTATTAAAAACTTCTTTCTTCTTATACAAGGCCCTAATTTCATATTAACACACTCAATCTTAGCGTACCTAACATACGTAGGGGTGTGATGATTGATTTTGAAGAACATATTGTTCATATAATTAGGGATTACTTCATGACGAAGACAGTTTTTGTTGAATCTTATATGGGTCAAGTGTTCGCTAACTTTACGATACAAGTATATAGTCTGTAAAATGGCCCGATGACCTCGCTAGGCGTGAATGATCGACGAGTTCTTCTTATGGGGCAGCAGCAGCTGTATCAGTCCATTTTGAAAAGTGAAGAAAATGCAGGACAGTTGCGTTATTGACAGTCTTTTATTTTGAATCGAGCTTTCTACTTGTCACATCCGAATTTAGCCAAGGCCGTAAGTGGTCTCTAACTTGATAAAATGTACTGTCACATTCTCGAAGCCGTCAACAACTATAGAGGGATCATTAATTCTTGGCAACTGACGAACTAAATAATAGGTCAAGGCCAAACGGAACTGTGTCAGCTCTTAAACATGACTTTGAATTCTACCTTACGATTGTTAATAAAACAGATATTGCTTTTAATGATGATGAGAGTTGCTTATTAAATATAGGTTTATCATATAATCAAAGAGAGAATATCTCTGAGCAACAAGAATGTGTTATAATGGCTCATACAGTAGTGGCTTTAGAGAGAGCTAACATTACAGTTTTTTAAAAGATAACACGAGGTTTAGAACTCTCCATGGGAGAATGGCAGACACTGAAGTAACTAAATATAAAACTTGTAGATAACGATGCCATAGTCGTCTGCGCTGACAAAAGTAAAATGGCTGTATTCACTTCCCCGCAGGAGATGAACAGTTTATTACTCTTAATTACATTGTTAAATAGTACACCGATGAAATCAGGAAGGTACTGAAAGTAACTAGGAGTTTCCTGGATGAGAAGAGGAAGAAATGAACAAATTATAATGATGACCACTAAACCTCCCAAACTCCAAGCGATGATTTACATAAACCTGACCATGCGGAGTGAGTGACTGTCAACGAGCGATGGTTGGGGGGGAAGGGGGGGAGGGAGAGAGCAGGGGGTCTTGCAGGTTTCAAACTTGAGAAATTTGTGGCAGGTTTTCTTAAAGAACATTTTTACTTCAGGGAACCTAGAATGATAAAAAAAACAGGGCAGATGCAAATGATTTTGTTGTTGTGGTCTTCTGTCCGAAGACTGGTTAGATGCAGCTCTCCATGCTACTCTATCCTGTGCAACCATCTGCATGACCGAGCAACTACTGTAACCTACATCGTTCTGAATCTGCTTCCTGGTTTCATCTCTCGGTCCCCCTCCACGATTTTGATCCCCATGCTTCCCTCCAGTACTAAATAGCTGATGCCTTGATGTCTCAGAATATGTCCTACTATCCGATACCTTCTTCTGGACAGGTTGTGCCATAAATTTCTTTTCTCCCCAATTCTGTTCAGTACCTCCTCATTAATTACGTGATCTACCCATCTAATCTGCAGCATTCTTCTGAAGCAGCCGAATTCAAAATTTTCTATTTTTTTATTCTCTAAACTGTTTATCGTTCATATTTCACTTTCATGCATGGCTACACTCCAGACAAATACTTTCAGAAAAGATTTCCTGACACTTAAATATTTACTCGATATAAGCAAATATCTCTTCTTCAGAAACGCTTCTCTTTCCATTGCCAGTCTACATTTTATATCCTGTCTACTTCGACCATCATCAGTTCTTTTGCTACCCAAACAGCAAAACTCTTCTGCTACTTTAAGTGTCTCATTTCCGAATCTAATTTCCTCGACATCACCTGATTTAATTTGACTACATGTCGTTATCCATTTTTCGTCTTTGTTGGAGATCCTCTTATATCCACCTTTCAAGACCCTGTAAAACTGCTCTTCCAAGTCCTTTGCTGCGTCTAACAGAATTACAATGAATTCGGTAAATCTCAAAGCTTTTACATCTTCTCTCTGGGCTTTAATTCCCATTCCAAATTTTTCTTTTGTTTCCTTCATTGCTTGCTCTACGTAGAGACTGAATAGCATCAGGATAACCTCCAACCCTGTCTAACTCCCTTCTGAACAACTGCTTCCCTTTCATGCCCCTCGACTCTTACAATTGCAGTCTGGTTTCTGTACAAATTGTAAATAGCCTTTCGCTCCCTGTATTTTACTCCTGCCATCTTTAGAATTTCAATCAGACTATTCCAGCAACATAGTCAAAAAGTTATCTCTAAGTCTGCAAAGGTTATAAATGTACATTTGCCTTTCCTTAACCGCTCTTCTACGAGTAGCCGTACGGTCAGTATTGCCTCCAGTGTTCCTACATTTCTGTGGAATCCAAAATGATCTTCCCCAAGGCCGGCTTCTACCAGTTTTTCCATTCTTCTGTAAAGAGTCCGGCTTAGTGTTTTGCTACCGTGACTTATTAAACTGATAGTTCGGTAATTTTCACACCTTTCAGCGCTTGGTTTCTTTGGGTCTGGATTACTCGTCTTGAGGTCTGAGGACATTTCGTCTGCTCATACATCTTGCTCGACAGATGGAAGACATTTGTCACGGCTGGTTCTCCCAAGGGTATCAGTACTTCTAACGGGATATTGTGAACACGCTGGTTATTGTTGGGACTTAGGATTTTCTGTGATTTGTCATTTTCTTCACCCAGTATTGTATCTCCCACTTTATCTTCATCTACATCTTCTTCACTTTCTCTGATATTGCCCTTAAGTACATCTCCCTTGTACAGACCCTCTAAAATACTCCTTCCACCTTCCAGTTGTCCCTTCTTTGCTTAAGACTGGCTTTCCATCACCGCTCTAGATATTTATACAGCTCCTTCTCATTTCTCAAAGGTCTCTCTAACTTTCCAGTAGGTGGTATATATCTGTCCCTAATGATACATGCTTTTAATCGTTACTTTTGCCTTCTAGCCTCTCCTGCTAACAATTTTGAGTTTCCTGCCAATCTCATTTTTTATCTATTTGTATTCCCTTTCGTTTGCTTTATTTACTGCATTTTTATATTTTCTGTTTTCATCAGTTAAATTCAATATCTCTTGTGTTAACCAAGGCTTTCTACTATCCCTTGTCTTTTTATCTACTTGATCCTCTACTGCATTCACTGCTTCACCTTTCAAAGCTACCCATTCTTCTTCTTTACGGAAAACATGTCCTCTTGAAAATATTTTGAGATCTGGCCTGCTCACTGAGTGAATTTTTCCTCTGAAACTCTCTACAACCTCTGGTTCTTACAGTTCATCGAGGTCCCATCTCCTAAAATTTCTACCTTCTTGTAGTTTCTTCAGTTTGAGTCTACAGTTCATAACCAATAAATTGTGGTCAGAGTACACGTGTCCCTGGAAATGTCTTACAGTTTAAGATCTGGTTCTGACATTTCTGTCTTACCATTATATAATCAATATGAAACCTTCCGATGACTCCGGGTTTTTTCGTGTATGCAACCTTCCTAAACCAATTGTTAGCTATGATTATACAGTGCTCTGTGCAAAATTCAGCCCGGGGCTTTCTCTTCCATTCCTTTCCCCGAGTCCATATTCAGTTACTACTTTTCCCACCCTTCCTTTTCGTACTGTCGAATTCCAGTCCCCAATGCCTATTAAATTTTCGTCACCCATAAATCTCTGAATAACATTTCTTCAATCTCTTCATCAAATGCAGAGGTAGTTGGCACATAAACTTGTGCTACTGTGGTGGGTGAGGCCTTCGTGTCTATCTTTGCTACAATAGTTCGTTCACTATGCTGTTCATACTAGCTTATCCGCGTTCCCATTCTTTTATTCATTATTAATCCTACTCCTACATTAGCACTATTTGATTTTGTATTTATAATTATGTATTCACCTGACCAGAAGTCCTGCTCTTGATGCCACCGAACTTCAGTAAATCTCACATCATCAAACTTTGGCCTATCCATTTCTCCTTTTAAATGTTCTAACCCACGTGCACGATTAAGGAACCTGACTGTTCCACTCACCGATCCGTAGAACCCCAGTTTCGTTTCTCCTGATAACGACAGTCTTATATGCAACCCCGCCCGGAGATCCGAAAGGTTACATGCGGGATGCTTTACCCAAGAGCATGTTATCATCATTTAACCATACAGTAGAGCTGTACGCCCTTAAAAAAAAAAACATTAAAGCTGTAGTTTCTCCTTTCTTTCAGCCGTTCACAGCACCAGCACAGCGAGGCCGTTTTGGTTAATGCCGTCCGCGGTGGCCGAGCGGTTCTAGGCGCTTCAGTCCGCAAACCCGCGACTGCTACTGTCGCAGGTTCGAATCCTGACTCGGGCACGGATGTGTGTGATGTCTCTAGGTTACTTAGGTTTAACTAGTTCTATGTTCTATGGGAATGATGAGCTGAGATATTAAGTCCCATAGTGCTAAGAGCCTTTTTTTTTTTAATGTTGTAAGGCCAGATCAGCAAATCATCCAGACTGTTGCCCCTGCTACTACTGTAAAGGCTGCCGCCCCTCTTCAGGAACTATACGTCTGTCTGGCCTCTCAACAGATACCCCTCCGTTGTGGTTGCACCTACGGTACGGCTATCTGTATAGCTGAAGCACGCAAGCCTCTCCACCTACGTCAACGCCCACGGTTCATGGTTGATGATTCATGGTTCGTGGGATCTAAATGCAGTTAGTAAAAATACGAGCATCGCACTGCGTACCACATGGCTACTAATATACCAACAGAAGAAATATGTGGCATCTTTCTTGAAAAGCTTAGCAGGTTTAGCGGCAGGCCATCGGACGAAATCGGGAAGATTGTTAATATTTTAAATTCGAACTTGCGTTATAATTATTGTAAATTTGGTGATCAAGTGTACAGGCAGTAACAAGATCTCGCCCTGGGTTCTTCCCCCCCCCCCTGCCCCCTACCTTACACTTTAGCCAATTTTTTATGACTTATTTTTAGTGTGAGGTATTTAACATGTTTCTGGAAGAGGCTGCTAACGCGGTATGTTGGAAACATTATGATGACGACTCTTTGTTGTTGATGGAGGCAGCGA
Organism: Schistocerca piceifrons; assembly: GCF_021461385.2. Taxonomy (NCBI): domain Eukaryota; kingdom Metazoa; phylum Arthropoda; class Insecta; order Orthoptera; family Acrididae; genus Schistocerca; species Schistocerca piceifrons. Next base: position 555,186,106 of record NC_060143.1, read on the forward strand.
GGAAGAGTGTCACAATTAAGGTAGCATACTTAATACATTCCATGGAAACACTTCTTTCTCCGTTCAGCATCAGATCAACGGGACCTTACCGTACTTGGGCTTAGAGATTCTCTTAAATGACGACAAAGTAGAGTTTGACATTTGCAGAAAAGATTTCTACTAGTGATTTAGTTGTGAATGCAGCATCGAACCACCGACTTAAATACAAGCTCTCTCCTAAACACTTTAAACAATGTTCCCCTCACATCAGAGGCATTTGAAAAGGAGTTCGGTATAACCAAGTATTTTGCCACGAGTAATGGGTACCCAGTGTCTACGACTGAGAAAATGAATAAAATACTAGCGAAGCGGAATGGGTGGCGATCATGGAAGGAATCACTCTGAAGGCTGTAAAGGAAAAGAACAAATTTTATAAGATTCGATATCATGGATACGTATGAGAAACTGATGTCAGTCAACATAGCTCCGGCATTATTCATAACAAAAAAATTGGGCAGTAGATTAATGAACCGTGAAGTACTCTGTAAGGATCCTTTCTCCCATCCCCGAGTGTATCGCAGTGAGTGCTATGAAAACTAGTTGTGTAAGAGCAGATACACTGGCCAGAGACGCAGGAATTTTTATTGGAGATTTAAAGAAAATAAAGACCTGGCCAAATCCTGGTCAGCTCTGACAATCCATTTGACTGACAACAAGAATCAACTGCAGCACGTTAGCGATAACTTAACTGTCTTACACAATGCGGAGAAAGGTCGGATACCGAATGTTCTGGAAAACATTGAAATCTTAAGAAGTATTCATTCCCAACGTCTCTCTACAATTAATGAACGAACATATCCGTATCACAAAAATGTTTTAGTTAATTATGACATTATCCAGGTAGATCATGGTGTCCATGTAACGTATTTTTCATTGTTTGTTTAAACGTACAGGTCCTCTTCTCTCTCAATGTTGTCATGGTTCCGTCTCCTTTCTGCTGTTACTTCCCCTTTTCCACTGCAAACAGTTCACTAATCTTGTATTTCATGTCTGTTTTGTTCCGCACCTGTGCTTGGGTCGTATGCGGCTGATATTTAGTATTACACAGTTTTCCTGTTTATGTTCCCTGTCGCGCAGCGTGGGGGAACGATATTGAAATTAATTCCATGCCGTATGGGATTTCACCCTCCCTTCCTCCCCCATTTTAATGCGTTTTACATGTTTCATTATTTTGGCAACGTTTGGTGTTCTGTGGTGATATCTGCTTTCTTCAAATTGTTTTAGATCCCTTTTATTCTTCTGACATGGAATCTTTGGTTTCCTGACAACAATGGGGTGAGAATGATCTCATATGATTAAGCGAATTTATTTATTAGTAACGTCCTGTTCTCTCTCCTTTAATTTGTTTTAATTTTGGAAGTTTAATCTCATAGTTCCTTATCTGACATTCATGACTTGAGGATACTATTGCAGTTTACACCAGGTGATGAAACTGTAGCTGTTCCGAAACCGCTCGTTTACCATGAAAGCTCCTGACAGATTAAAACAGCGTGTTGCACCTAGATTCGAAATCGGAATCATTGCCTTTCGCGGGCAAGTGCTCTGCCAACTAAGCTACCCACGCACGATTCACGATCCGTCCTCATAGCTTCAATTCCGCCAGAACCCAGACTCCTACTTTCCAAATTTCGCAGAAGCCCTTCGACGAACCTTGCGGAACTAGCACTCCTGGAAGAAAGGAGTGCTAGTTCTGCAAGGTTCGCAGGAGAGCTTCTGTGAACTTTGGAAATTAGGAGACGAGGTTCTGACAGAATTGAAGCTATGAGGACGGATCGTGAGTCGTGCCTGGGTAGCTCAGATGGCAGACCACTTGCCCGCGAAAGGCAAGGATCCCGAGTTCGAGTCTCGGTGCGGCACACTGTTTTAATCCGATAGGAAGTTTCATGTCAGCACACACTCCGCTGCAGAGGAAAATCTTATTCTGGTTGTGTACCTTGTTGTGTCGTACTTTCTATACCACCACAGACGGAGGTTTACTCGGCGCCATCCTCAACTATTTATAATGCACCAAGGGAAACACTATAAGAGAACGAGGAGAACACTGAAACACTGACAATTACTGACAAGAACACATACATTTTTTGACGAAACACAACTTTTTACAAATGTGCTCGGGCTACAGATTCTTCCAGAAGCTAAGGCTACATGGTAAACAGTTCTCGTCCCACTAGAAAGCTCACTGAATAATGGTTGGTGTGGACTCGCTAGAAGCAGCCGATGCGGTAAAAAATGGAAATGTCGCGTGGCTAGGGCCTCCCGTCGGGTAGACCGTTCGCCTGGTGCAGGTCTTTCGATTTGACGCCACTTCGGCGACCTGCGTGTCGATGGGGATGAAATGATGATGATTAGGACAACACAACACCCAGTCCCTGAGCGGAGAAAATCTCCGACCCAGCCGGGAATCGAACCCGGGCCCTTAGGATTGACAGTCTGTCACGCTGACCACTCAGCTACCGGGGCGGACTAGCCGATGCGGTGCGAACTACACAAGCAGAAGGCGGTCTTGTTGGCAGTCGAGCTAACTTGGAACAGCCGGCTCTGCTGTGGCGCACGCGCATATCACTTCCCTCGTGGCGCCACCGCTGCGACTTCTTGGTGCAGCAATCCCTGAGCTATACGACGCCTCTCAAGTGGGTTGTCGACCTACCGGTGCTGCCTGGTGGTGCGCACTGTGCTTGTGACACCACATATTCAAGATCATATTGTGGATTACCGAACTGTCCAGCGGTTTTCTTCATTTTACAAAACGGAGTTGTACAGTTACGGCTGGCCCATAAAAAGTACTCTCTATTTCGTGTATGTGGTATTTGAACTGCTTAGCGTGAATGTACGGTTGTAACTAAATTAATACACAAACAGGCAAAGTGCTTTATATAATCTGTCGCTGACTCCGTTCCACACTCTCAAGTTCGCAAGCAATCAGCAGCTCAGTTTAAGAATGGGGTGCCTTGTCACGCACTGAAGGTTAGGACACACTGCATATATTATGCGATCTACGCTCAAAGACACATAACGAAGGGTCTATCCGAACGAGATGGGAATAGGTAGATGTGGTGTACATCAAACAAATGAGTACAGTTTATGAAGAACTGGGTGATTTCTTCAAGAAAAAGAGCTTCAGAAATTGAACAGTTCAACACCACGTTGATCCACCTCTGTATTAACGCGAAATAGCACAGACATTGCAGTGGATATGATAGGCGAATTTTGGTGGCAATCATTTTAAAAAAGGCACTTTTAGTTACGGCAGGATCTTCTACTGAAATTTCAATCACGGACTTTCTCAGAACGCGAAAAGAAATATTTAAGTATTCGTTTTTGCTGCACGCTGTTCGAGACTGTAGCGGTAGAGAAATAGCCTGGGGGTGGTTTGATGGATACACAACCAGGCACTTAACTGTGAATTGAGGAGATATCACGCAGATATAAATATTAACGTGCTTTTGGATATAGTTATTCAGCTTGTTGATGACTGATAGAGTTGGTGGATGTCCTCCTGAGGGGTATCATGCCACATTGTACCCAAATAACGCATTAGATAGCTAAAATCCTGAGGAGACTGGATAATCCTGCCTGTAATGCCCCAAACGTTCTTAATTGGGGAGAGATCAGCTGACCTTTCTGGCGAAGGTGGGGTTTGGCAGGCAGTGGTTAGCACACAGGACTCGCATTCGGGAGGACGATGTCTCAAACAAATGTTGGGTCATCCTCATTTAGCTTTTCCCTGTTTTCAATCAATCTCTGCCGCGCAGGATAGCCGTGTGGTCTGAGACGCCTTCCCACGGTTGGTGCGGCTCCCCCAGTCGGAGGTTTGAGTCCTCCCTCGGGGATGGGTGTGTGTGTTGTCCTCAGTGTAAGTTAATTTAAGTTAGATTAAGTAGTGTGTAAGCCTAGGGACCGATGACCTCAGCAGTTTGGTTCCATAGGAGCTTACCACAAACTTCCAAAAATTTTCCAATAAATCACTTTGGCAAATCACGGGATGGTTCCTTTGAAAGGGCACAACTAACTTCCTCCCCATCTTGCTGAAATGGCAACAAAATGAGGTGAAGAATATCGTCGACTCATCACTGTGCTCTAAGGGTGCTTCTAGTGATGATCAGCTATGAAAAGACACGAGACCACCACTCTCGGTTGTCAGGGGGTATGATGGAACAAAGTTAGGTTGGTATTCCAGTACCGACCGGGGCGTCTCCAGTCACACCTTAGGCCTGGAACCTCATTGTCAGCAGTAGAACTGTCTTCAGTCTCGCTTCGAAATGAGCCACGATGACCACTGAAGAAGCGATAATATTTGGAACAGAATGGACAGGAAACCCAATGAGCTTGGTATTTTCACTATCTAACGCGTCCCGAGGGCATGCAGCTTTACTGTATGATTACATGATGATGGCGTCCTCTTGGGTAAAATATTCCGGAGGTAAAATAGTCCCCCATTCGGATCTCCGGGCGGGGACTACTCAAGAGGATGTCGTTATCAGGAGAAAGAAAACTGGCATTCTACGGATCGGAGCGTGGAATGTCAGATCCCTTAATCGGGCAGGTAGGTTAGAAAATTTAAAAAGGGAAATGGATAGGTTGAAGTTAGATATAGTGGGAATTAGTGAAGTTCGGTGGCAGGAGGAACAAGACTTCTGGTCAGATGACTACAGGGTTATAAACACAAAATCAAATAGGGGTAATGCAGGAGTAGGTTTAATAATGAATAGGAAAATAGGAATGCGGGTAAGCTACTACAAACAGCATAGTGAACGCATTATTGTGGCCAAGATAGACACGAAGCCCACACCAACTACAGTAGTACAAGTTTATATGCCAACTAGCTCTGCAGATGACGAAGAAATTGAAGAATTGTATGATGAAATAAAAGAAATTATTCAGATTGTGAAGGGAGACGAAAATTTAATAGTCATGGGTGACTGGAATTCGAGTGTAGGAAAAGGGAGATAAGGAAACATAGTAGGTGAATATGGATTGGGGGACAGAAATGAAAGAGGAAGCCGCCTGGTAGAATTTTGCACAGAGCACAACATAATCATAGCTAACACTTGGTTTAAGAATCATGAAAGAAGGTTGTATACATGGAAGAACCCTGGAGATACTAGAAGGTATCAGATAGATTATATAATGGTAAGACAGAGATTTAGGAACCAGGTTTTAAATTGTAAGACATTTCCAGGGGCAGATGTGGACTCTGACCACAATCTATTGGTTATGACCTGTAGATTAAAACTGAAGAAACTGCAAAAAGGTGGGAATTTAAGGAGATGGGACCTGGATAAACTAAAAGAACCAGAGGTTGTACAGAGATTCAGGGAGAGCATAAGGGAGCAATTGACAGGAATGGGGGAAAGAAATACAGTAGAAGAAGAATGGGTAGCTTTGAGGGATGAAGTAGTGAAGGCAGCAGAGGATCAAGTAGGTAAAAAGACGAGGGCTAGTAGAAATCCTTGGGTAACAGTAGAAATACTGAATTTAATTGATGAAAGGAGAAAATATAAAAATGCAGTAAGTGAAACAGGCAAAAAGGAATACAAACGTCTCAAAAATGAGATCGACAAGAAGTGCAAAATGGCTAAGCAGGGATGGCTAGAGGACAAATGTAAGGATGTAGAGGCCTATCTCACTAGGGGTAAGATAGATACCGCCTACAGGAAAACTAAAGAGACCTTTGGAGATAAGAGAACGATTGGTATGAATATCAAGAGCTCAGATGGAAACCCAGTTCTAAGCAAAGAAGGGAAAGCAGAAAGGTGGAAGGAGTATATAGAGGGTCTATACAAGGGCGATGTACTTGAGGACAATATTATGGAAATGGAAGAGGATGTAGATGAAGATGAAATGGGAGATATGATACTGCGTGAAGAGTTTGACAGAGCACTGAAAGACCTGAGTCGAAACAAGGCCCCCGGAGTAGACAATATTCCATTGGAACTACTGACGGCCGTGGGAGAGCCAGTCCTGACAAAACTCTACCATCTGGTGAGCAAGATGTATGAAACAGGCGAAAGACTTCAAGAAGAATATAGTAATTCCAATCCCAAAGAAAGCAGGTGTTGACAGATGTGAAAATTACCGAACTATCAGCTTAATAAGTCACAGCTGCAAAATACTAACACGAATTCTTTACAGACGAATGGAAAAACTAGTAGAAGCCAACCTCGGGAAAGATCAGTTTGGATTCCGTAGAAACACTGGAACACGTGAGGCAATACTGACCTTACGACTTATCTTAGAAGAAAGATTAAGGAAAGGCAAACATACGTTTGTAGCATTTGTAGACTTAGAGAGAGCTTTTGACAATGTTGACTGGAATACTCTCTTTCATATTCTAAAGGTGGCAGGGGTAAAATACAGGGAGCGAAAGGCTATTTACAATTTGTACAGAAACCAGATGGCAGTTATAAGAGTCGAGGGACATGAAAGGGAAGCAGTGGTTGGGAAGGGAGTAAGACAGGGTTGTAGCCTCTCCCCGATGTTGTTCAATCTGTATATTGAGCAAGCAGTAAAGGAAACAAAAGAAAAATTTGGAGTAGGTATTGAAATTCATGGAGAAGAAATAAAAACTTTGAGGTTCGCCGATGACATTGTAATTCTGTCAGAGACAGCAAAGGGATTGGAAGAGCAGTTGAATGGAATGGACAGTGTCTTGAAAGGAGGATATAAGATGAACATCAACAAAAGCAAAACAAGGATAATGGAATGTAGTCTAATTAAGTCGGGTGATGCTGAGGGAATTAGATTAGGAAATGAGGCACTTAAAGTAGTAAAGGAGTTTTGCTATTTGGGGAGCAAAATAACTGATGATGGTCGAAGTAGAGAGGATATAAAATGTAGGCTGGCAATGGCAAGGAAAGCGTTTCTGAAGAAGAGAAATTTGTTAACATCCAGTATAGATTTAAGTGTGAGGAAGTCATTTCTGAAAGTATTCGTGTGGAGTGTAGCAATGTATGGAAGTGAAACATGGACGATAAATAGTTTGGACAAGAAGAGAATAGAAGCTTTCGAAATGTGGTGCTACAGAAGAATGCTGAAGATTAGATGGGTAGATCACATAACTAATGGCTCTGAGCTCTATGGGACTCAACTGCTGAGGTCATTAGTCCCCTAGAACTTAGAACTAGTTAAACCTAACTAACCTAAGGACATCACAAACATCCATGCCCGAGGCAGGATTCGAACCTACGACCGTAGCGGTCTTGCGGTTCCAGACTGCAGCGCCTTTAACCGCACGGCCACTTCGGCCGGACATAACTAATGAGGAAGTATTGAATAGGATTGGGGAGAAGAGAAGTTTGTGGCACAACTTGACCAGAAGAAGGGATCGGTTGGTAGGACATGTTCTGAGGCATCAAGGGATCACCAATTTAGTATTGGAGGGCAGCGTGGAGGGTAAAAATCGTAGAGGGAGACCAAGAGATGAATACACTATGCAGATTCAGAAGGATGTAGGTTGCAGTAGGTACTGGGAGATGAAAAAGCTTGCACAGGATAGAGTAGCATGGACAGCTGCATCAAACCAGTCTCAGGACTGAAGACCACAACAACAACAACAACGCGTCAGTTGGACAGGATTTGGAACGATACCCCACAGGAGGACATCCAACAACTCTACCAATCAACGCCAAGCTGAATAACTGCTTGCATATGGCCCAGACGTGGACCAACACGCTGCTGAGTGCTCAATCTCTGAAGCACTTTCTCTTGAATAAGTCATCCAATTTTCTGAAATTGTAATCATACGTTTGTCAGGTCTTTCTTTTTTTTCAGTGTATTTTATGATAGACGCCACTGTGCCTGTGGGCTTCAATATGCAGATTTTTTCCGCAATGTATTCTAAGAAGTATTTGTGTGCTGTATTTTTAGACATAATTGGCAGTCGGTGCCCTTTACAGGACGTTTATAGGACCTTGAACTTCTGATGTTTATCACGCACGAAAAATATCAGAAACACAAAATCTGTTCTTATTGAGATGATGTTAATAAATCTCGAAAAAAACATTTCCTAGAACAACGCACTGGTAGCCAGTGACTACCAACGCAGGGCAGAGCGGAGGCGGAACAAATACCGCTACGAGAAATGCCTCCGTCACGCCTCCGTCAAGTGCGGGGTGCGTGTAACAACAGATTTGCCGCCAACTATCCGCCAGAGACCGGGAACTCGGCCGAAAGCCGGCGGCTAATTGCGTCAAGTTGGTTGCAGACGAGCCGAGTGGCCATTCACAAAAGTTCTGCCCCTAAGCCCTCTGCGCACACAATAACTGCGCCAGCCGCCGGCCCGGCCAATGCCAGTTCTCTGACCGCGGTGTCACGCTGCTCTGCGCCTCCAGATACCCAAACTTCCTGCCGCGCTGGATCCGAGCGCAGTTGCCTCGACGTGTTTCCACTTAAAACAAGCTAATGTCTGCCTACGCGGTAGGGCCGACGGAAAACAAGCCATTTCTGAGCCCCCCACCCCCCCAGTCCCTCCATCTCTCTCTCTCTCTCTCTTTCTCTCTCTGTTCCTCTCCTTCTCTCGTTTCCACTCTCTGCAGCAACTCCCTCGTATTTTATTTGTCGATAACAATAGCTGCGAAGTAGCAATAGCAGCGACACCAAGGGCAGGTTTCGAACAGAATATAGAGTTTGTCGCAGCGCGGGATTAGCCGAGCGGTCTAATGGCGCTGCAGTCATGTACTGTGCGGCTGGTCCCGGCGGAGGTTCGATTCCTCCTTCGGGCATGGGTGTGCGTGTCTGTCCTTAGGATAATTTCGGTTAAGTAGTGTGCAAGCTTAGGGACTGATGACCTTAGCAGTTAAGTCCAATAAGATATCACACACATCTGATCATTGTTTTTTAGAGTTTGTTTCTGAGACCCAGTGCAAGTTATTCACACGGAACGGAAGTTAGAAGATTCTCTGCAACTCCTTTAGCTTCAGACGTGATCCACTTACGTTCATCCTTTACAACAGTCTCTTTACTTGGAATGACAGTACACATTATAACAGCAGATTCGAATGAAACAATCTTCAACTAATTTAAGAAATAATTCTTCAATAATTTTCTTGAACGTTGTTTCACATGACCATGTAACGATCACTTATCGCGTCATCCCCGATATATAGGCTGTGCTGTATCGTTTGATTCCTTCAGCTACTGAGCAACCTGTAAAAAGGGTAGAGGAGAAATTTGTAAAATGGAATTAGAGAGCAGACAGAAGAAATGTAAGCTTCGAAGTTTGCTGATGACTCTGTAATTTTTTCAGAGACGGCTAAGGACTTGGAAGAGCTGTGGAACGGAATCGATAGTGTCTCCAATAGAGATTACAACACAACAACAAAAGTAAAACCAGAGTAACGGATGGTGTTCAAATTAAATCAAGTGTTCCTGATAGATCCAGATTAGGAAAGGAGACAATAAAAGTAATTGACTGGAAAGTAGCACAGGTCCCACCAATATTCAAGAAAGGAAATAGGAGTAACCCATTGAATTACAGATCCATATCACTGACCTCAATTTGCCGTATTATGAATCACCTTGAAAAAAGTGACATATTGATACATAATCAACACGGATTCAGAAAATATCGCTCTTGTGCAACTCTTTATTCCCATCAAGTAACATGTGCTGTCGACAAGGGATCTCAACAACAACAAAAATGGTTCAAATAGCTCTGAGGACTATGGGACGTAACTTCTGAGATCGGCAGTCCCCTAGAACTTAGAACTACTTATACCTAACTAACCTAAGGACATCACACACATCCATACCGTTAAAGTGATATTATCCATGGATGAATGGCGTCGAATGGGCGATATGTCCATACGGTTATCGGAATTCTTCCACGGAAACGTTTGTTCTCCCTCGATGATACGGGATGAAAACACAGTCTCTAGGGCACTTTTGTAGTGTAGTTAAAATACTTGACAACAGAGAGTGCATAAATCCACAGGAGTAGATTTTTAAGACTTTATTGAATGGCAGCTATGCAATACAGAATGAGCTAGAGTGTCATAGAGGTGGCAGTCATATGCTCTCCTATTCCATGAAACGTTGTGGATTAATATGATGGAGTTAGCTGGCTAAGCTCTTCGCCCATCGGAAGACACCATAGTTCAACCCTATGACGTATGCAGTTCATCGATGGAGATGGACGCGTGTGGTTCAACAGTACTATATGTGGACACTGAACTACGGCTTCAGGCACATAGGTTAATTAGGACCGCTACTAGGTTGCTTTGGGGATATGTGCGGCAGCATATACCAAGCGATATGTACGAAATTATCAAAACCCCTGCATTACAATGTAAACGAGATGTTACCATCATGCTCGAGCTGACGAAACAACATCACGACAAGGGTCTTGTAGTAAGCGGCCGGCCCTGCATTGGTGAATCTGGAAACTAGAAGAAATCAAATGGAGCATTACTTCTCGATATTACACGTGCTTTGGTTGTTGGGGGCTTTGGGGAAACTAATCTATTTCTAGCACTGTTCGTACATCCGCTTAGAATATATATAAATTTTCCACCATCTGAGTAAACAATACAGCATATTGGTATTTGACGACGTCGCAGTGGAAAATCAGAATGAGGTCCGCAGATTACTTTGGTCGAAATGTTTAAGTCAATATATTTTATTTGGCCCAAACATACTCAAGGATTCCGACGGGCGCAGTGGGCGAGCGGTTCTAGGCGCTTCAGTCCGGAAACGAGCTGCTGCTACGGTCGCAGGTTCGAATCCTGCCTCGGACATGGCTCTGTATGATGTCCTTAGGTTAATTAGGTTTAAGTAGTTCTAAGTCTAGGGGACTGATGACCCCCGATGTTAAGTCCCATAGTGCTTAGAGCCATTTAAACCATTCAAGGATTCCAAAGCAGTTGGTCCAGGATAATTCATACCTTATTATTGCTATGAAACTGGGCAGTCTGCATTTAAAGCATATTTACCAAGCGCATGTAGGAACTGAAATGTAGTTCAATGAACTCGTTGCCATATGTGTGGATTGCTGGGGTAACCAGCAATGTTACGTTTTGGTTTTAGATGAAACTAGGAAATTGAATAAATGCCAGTATAGACGAAACTTTAAAGAGATTCTGCATAAAATGCAGTGCATCAGAACATAACTGTGGCAGTCTTCTGCAGACTACAGAGAAATCTGCATATGTGTGAAACAGTCGTTCAGAGGGAGCAATGCACATTCATTTATTTGATGCAAAAGTCCAGGCAGTCAACAATGAATTACTGGAACTCGAATGTCATATCGAGACAGGGGCTATAAATGTCTAGATTCTAATGCTAGAATACAGCTTTGTGAATTACATGTCAAAGAGAAAACTTAAGAGCCAATGCAAAACTAAAAGATGTGCATCGATACATCAAGGTGACAGTCACGGCACTCTATTCCCACCATTACTAGTAGTCTCAAAGTATAAATAGAAGGCAAACTATCTCAAAACTGGCTTAGTATACACCAGCGTATTGTTGAAAAAGCGGAAAGTTTTCGAGGCGCGGGACGCTGTTTGATGGAAATTGGAGTTAGGGCGGTTGCTTTAAGAGATGGCCAATGAAAGAGGTTGTACTTTCATTCCAGTGTTCGTAATACGTAACTGAAAATGTTTTGTAGAAGATCCACTCAATCGCTGTATGACGGTTAAGACGCCAAAAACCGTAATACACAGACTACTTTCAGCAAATAAAAACAAACAAGCCATGACCCAGAAACGAACCCTCGACCTCCTACATGCTAACTTAAATCTCTGTCCGCTGCACCCACTGGACAGCAATGCTACAATATGCTGACCGACGAAGTTACAAAACACATGATTACAGTGTTGCCAGTTTGCCAAGCTTTATGTCCATCCAACGCCCATAATATGCGCAGGACGAAATTTTGTGACAGATATTTTTGTATTGCCAGTATGTGAAGAATCGCGCTGCGAAGTCCGAGTGGGCGAAGTAAGAGAGCTAATTCGTCAAATAATGTCTTCCACTCCCTTACAAGTGCTACGTGAAAGTCCTACGGTACACGACTATTACAGTAATCCAAATTTAACCAAAATCGAGTAACTAATTTCGTATCAAGGCACAATTACGAGTACCGTTTTAACACTGGAAAAGAATGCCAAAATTACTGCACGAAATATTACCAAATATGTAATATGTCACGCAAAAACTGTACATTGCGTGTAGACATTGTTTCCGCAGTAATAAGTCATTTGCTAACGTGAGGGTTAGAATATTCACTGTAAAATATTTTCACTCTTTGCTCAGCGAATCAGGGAATCTGGAATTCGTGCATTTGTTACAGCAGATGAGTCCATCATCAAAATAAAAGTTTTGCGATATCCGCTGCACACCATCAAAAATCTTTAGTGAAAGATTAGAAAGAGCCCGTTTGGTAGCAGCTATGTGTGCTGCGTGGCGTCCGAAACCCAAGAAACTGACTCTAGCAGACACACCAACAGATTTGTGTTGGCATATTGAGTGTTGTTGTTGCTGGGACGGAGTACTGGTCTGATGCAGTTCTCCACTCTGGTCTACCCTGCTCTAGACTCTTCATTTCTGCATAACTACTGTAGCCTACACCTATTTGAATCTGCTTAGTGTACTCAAGTGTTGGTCTCCCTCTGTAACTTTTACTACCCATAGTCCCACTCATTCCCGAACTGATGTCTGACGATATGTGCTATGAGCCAATTGCTTCTTTTAGTGAAGTTTTGTCACAAAGTTCTTTTTCCCCTAGTACAATTCAGTAGCTACTACTCACTAGTTATTCCATTTACGTATCTAATATCCAACATTCTTTTGTACTACTACGTTTCATCTGAACATCTTATCACCGAAGTTTCACTTCTGTACAAGCCTGCACTCCATTGAAATGACTTCAGAAAAGACTGCCAAACACATAAATTTGTACTCGATGTTAGCATATTTCTCTTTGGAAGAAACGCTTTTCTTGCTATTTCCGGTCTTCATTTCGTATGCATCCTGCTACGGTCATCATAATTTATGTTGATTCCCAGATAGCAAGACTACATCTACATCTACATGGTTACTATGCAATTCACACTTAAGTGCCTGGCAGAGGATTCATCGAATCATTTTCAAACTACTTCTCGACCATTCCACTCTCGAATGGCGCTTGGGAAAAAGGAGCACCCCTACACACTGGTGTTCAAACAATATATGTCAAGGTGCCTGATGCAGCCATGACTTCACCTCGCCTGCAAGGGAAACGCTAATTATTAGGTAAGCTTATTTGTTTCTTTTCCCAACTCATCAGAATCAGCGATAATACTAAAGGGACTGTTGATATATGTCTTGACACTCTTAACCTTTGACATTTCTGTCACAACTGGGTGAACTATTTACCAGTCACAGTAAATATAATTTTCATGACCTTCACTACGTTTATTATTATTATGTAACGACGTCCACGAGGATCAATATTTACACACGCCTGAATAGGAGTTTTAAACAATTTTAACTTATGCAAGAGTTCATACATAGTACCATGTCGTCACAGGTGCAGAGGCGGTGTAGCTTTGGTATGCCAGGCTTGGGGCATAGGTTGCTTCATGGAAGTTGCTGTAGAGCAGCGAGTTGGGGTGGGTGTGGTAATGTTAGGAAAACATGACATGCATGTGGACTGCAGTCGAGTTCGTACTCCTACGAATTCAGAGGGGGGAGGGGTGGGGGGGGGGCAGGGAGGGCGATTGGCGCAGAGAGTGTTTCATGCAAAATCTCCAGAAGTGCAGGGCCCTCCTATGCCTTCCTTCCTTGACTGCATTACATTGCAGGATGTCCTGATTCCTGGAATAATCTTGGAGGTAAGGAAGTGCTGATGCGGGAGTCAGTGAAATATGACATACGCAGTTGTCTCAGCTGTAATGTGACTCGGCAGATAAGGAAAAACTGATTCTGATGTCAGCACATTCTCTGCCCATTCTCTCCTTGCCCTGCCGCAATGGGAGACTCAAGAATGAATCCAAGATTAAGTGAATATTGGCAAGGATTATGCGGAGTCATGGAAAAATTTCAAGATGTGATGGTAAAGAGAAAACAGTTCCTAGTTGTACCATACATGCCCAGAGAGATCAGTAGATACTGCTACACAATGTTCTTGTCGCGTTGTCAACAACTGTTAGTAGGACGATGTAATGAAGCTATCAACAAATTCTCAAAAATACTGGGTGAGTTAGAATTTGGATGTAGCCAGCAGAATAGCCACAAAAGGAAATATGATAACAGCTACTGTAACAGACCATCTAGACATCCGAACCACAACAATAACCACAGCAAGAATGGAACAATTTACAGTGGCAACCCTTTCCAAGGTATATCACGAGGAGGAGATGGTGTGCACAACATGGCAGCGAAACGGCAGCTGGATTAACGAGAGGAGGAACGATTATGGACCGCAAAATGGAAACTAGAATAACGAGAGGAGGAACAATTACTAACGGTGAAACGGAGGGTGGAAATGGTCAGAGGTAATGATTTAGGTCTACAGAATCGAGAGTGAAATAATCTTGGGAATAACAATAACGAACAGCGGTTCGTGCAGGTTGTAATGGCAGGAGACATAACCGGGAATGGCCAGAGGCCATTGAAACTTGTGGAGCAAACTCGCCCAATGACCAGTACGGAAATATCTCAACACGACATGATTTTACACACGCCATACAAATATGAACCAGCCGTGTAAATGTAACTAAAGATGATGAGATTTCACGACTTTTATTAGAAGGGAAAGAGTTGACAAAGACGATAGATATCCGTACTGTGATAAAGGTGACGATAGGGGGAATTGAATTACGAGGTATTCAGGACTGTTGAAATTTTGGCGATAGCTGAGAGGACTGTGGACAGATGCAGATTAAACATTAATCAGCCAGTACCTTTTTTAAGAAAAGCTGGAATATAATGTGCCATGTTGTGGGAAATTACCGACGTAAATCAACAAATCAGGCTCAAACTACTGTGCTAAGGACACCAGGATATTTCCTTGCGATCTCTAAACTACTGATAGAATTTATCATCAGTATGAACCTCCTCGGAGACTATGGTGCACCATTAGACCTTTTTTTTTTTTTTTTTTTTTTTTGGTCATCAGTCTACTGACTGGTTTGATGCGGCCCGCCACGAATTCCTTTCCTGTGCTAACCTCTTCATCTCAGAGTAGCACTTGCAACCTACGTCCTCAATTATTTGCTTGACGTATTCCAATCTCTGTCTTCCTCTACAGTTTTTGCGCTCTACAGCTCCCTCTAGTACCATGGAAGTCATTCCCTCATGCCTTAGCAGATGTCCTATCATCCTGTCCCTTCTCCTTATCAGTGTTTTCCACATATTCCTTTCCTCTCCGATTCTGCGTAGAACCTCCTCATTCCTTACCTTATCAGTCCACCTAATTTTCAACATTCATCTATAGCACCACATCTCAAATCCTTCGATTCTCTTCTGTTCCGGTTTTCCCACAGTCCATGTTTCACTACCATACAATGCTGTACTCCAGACGTACATCCTCAGAAATTTCTTCCTCAAATTAAGGCCGTTATTTGATATTAGTAGACTTCCCTTGGCCAGAAATGCCTTTCTTGCCATAGCGAGTCTGCTTTTGATGTCCTCCTTGCTACGTCCGTCATTGGTTATTTTACTGCCTAGGTAGCAGAATTCCTTAACTTCACTGACTTCGTGACCATCAATCCTGTTGTTTGTCGCTGTTCTCATTTCTACTACTTCTCATTACCCTCGTCTTTCTCCGATTTACTGTCAAACCATACTGTGTACTCATTAGACTGTTCATTCCGTTCAGCAGATCATTTAATTCTTCTTCACTTCCACTCAGGACAGCAATGTCATCAGCGAATCGTATCATTGATATCCTTTCACCTTGTATTTTAATTCCACTCCTGAACCTTTCTTTTATTTCCGTCATTGCTTCCTCGATGTACAGATTGAAGGGTAGGGATGAAAGGCTGCAGCCTTGTCTTACACCCTTCTTATTACGAGCACTTCGTTCTTGATCGTCCACTCTTATTATTCCCCCTTGGTTGTTGTAAATATTGTATATGCCCCGTCTCTCCCTATAGCTTACCCCTACTATTTTCAGAATCTCGAACAGCTTGCACCATTTTATATTGTCGAACGATTTTTCCAGGTCGACAAATCCTATGAAAGTGTCCTGATTTTTCTTTAGCCTTGCTTCCATTATTAGCTGTAACGTCAGAATTGTCTCTCTCGTCCCTTTACTTTTCCTAAAGCCAAACTGATCGTCACCTAGCGCATTCTCAAATTTTCTTTTCCATTCCTGTGTATATTATTCTTGTAAGCAGCTTCGATGCATGAGCTGTTAAGCTGATTGTGCGATAATTCTCGCACTTGCCAACTCTTGCCGTCTTCGGAATTGTGTGGATGATGCTTTTCCGAAAGTCAGATGGTATGTCACCGGACTCATATATTCTACACACCAACGTGAATAGTCGTTTTGTTGCCACTTCCCCCAATGATTTTAGAAATTCTGATGGAATTTTATCTATCCCTTCTGCCTTATTTGACCGTAAGTCCTCCAAAGCTCTTTTAAATTCCGATTCTAATACTGGATCCCCTATCTCTTCTAAATCGACTCCTGTTTCTTTTTCTATCACATCAGACAAATCTTCACTTTCAATGAATTCTTTCCACCTATCTGCTCTCTCCTCTGCATTTAACAGTGGAATTCCCGTTGCACTCTTAATGTTGCCACCGTTGCTTTTAATGTCACCAAAGATTGTTTTGACTTTCCTGTATGCTGAGTCTGTCCTTCCGACAATCATATCTTTTTCGATGCCTTCACATTTTTCCTGCAGCCATTTCGTCTTAGCTTCCCTGCACTTCCTATTTATTTCATTCCTCAGCGACTTGTATTTCTGTATTCCTGATTTTCCCAGAACATGTTTGTACTTCCTCCTTTCATCAATCAACTGAAGTATTTCTTCTGTTACCCATAGTTTCTTCGCAGTTACCTTCTTTGTACCTATGTTTTCCTTCCCAACTTCTGTGATGGCCCTTTTTAGAGATGTCCATTCCTCTTCAACTGTACTGCCTACGGCGCTATTCCTTAATGCTGTATCAATAGCGTTAGAGAACTTCACATGTATCTCGTCATTCCTTAGTACTTCCGTATCCCACTTCTTTGCGTATTGATTCTTCCTGACTAATGTCTTGAACTTCAGCCTACTCTTCATCACTACTATATTGTGATCTGAGTCTATATCTGCTCCTGGGTACGCCTTACAATCCAGTATCTGATTTCGGAATCTCTGTCTGACCATGATGTAATCTAATTGAAATCTTCCCGTATCTCCCGGCCTTTTCCAAGTATACCTCCTCCTCTTGTGATTCTTGAACAGGGTATTCGCTATTACTAGCTGAAACGTGTTACAGAACTCAATTAGTCTTCCTCCTCTTTCATTCCTTGTTCCAAGGCCTTATTCTCCTTTAACCTTTTCTTCTACTCCTTCCCCTACAACTGCATTCCAGTCGCCCATGACTATTAGATTTTCGTCCCCCTTTACACACTGTCATTAGACCTAGGACGTGAGAAAATTATCTTATGAAAGAGGGGCAAATCATTCATGTGCAAATACCGGCGAGCTGTTTAAAACTATGCTTGTGTTGAGAAGACTATGGAATGAAAAGAGGAAGAAGAAGAGGTTTCAGAGGATGGAGAGGAGGTGATAGAACAGATAGTTTGTCATGCCGTCAACGAACATATGATACAGATTACGAACATCGATGTGAGAGGTAGAGAAGTTTTGCGGGAAATATTACTTGACAACCGACATCTATTTCTACCGAAACTTGACACAATGAATAATTTTCATTATGCATTCAGGGTGAAGGACCACTGCAAATTTTTTGTGTCTCCTGAAGTCACTCCACCGGCACGCAGGTATAAGGTGAGCCAAGAAATAAAACGTAAGTTTAAATATGGAGGAATCGAATACACAGTTTCCACGTGTAACAGCCTTCTGAAAGTTGTGAAAAACAAAGCTAGACCTATACGTCTCATATTGGAGTCAAAGTAGATTACTATGATTATCACACCCAGAGAGAGACAGGACAAGGAAACTAGAACTGTCACAAAAGTTTCACAGGGTAAAATTCTTCTTGTAGACTGATCTTACATCAGGTATCTGAAAAACAGAGATGCAACCTTCTTGCCAAAGATACGATGCTTTCTCGTAGTCTGTATGTGTGATCAGTTTCAGTGGCTGGTATGAATACGTTGTCTGCTGCATTTATTTGGGACTGAGGAATTCTTTATCATTCTATCAAGCAAGACATTACATACTACATCGATGAACTGTTGAGTGTGCAAGTGACATGGAGAGTTGACAACAGAGGCCTAAACTGTTGCTTGGTTGAATGAAACATGTTTCTTGTTTCAGCAGCTCGATGTCCGCGTCCGCATAAGCCGTCATCCCAACAAACAGTTGCGCGAAAAATGCACCGAGCCACGAAAACAAACCGGAGTAGACTGGCGTTAATGGAATGTGCCACGACAACTGTAGATTATGTCAATGTCACTGAATGCTCGATGTCGACCTCGAAATCGATGACATCTTCCCAGCCTTAAGGCTAGAATCTTTCTACAGTAGACTGACGGGCATAACAGTAAACTCAAGTTTATCTCTTGGCCTTTAAATTCACCTCATTTTAATCGGATGGAAGTCACCTGTCACGATATCGGGCGCCACTTAAGCGCACACGAATCACCGGCCGGTAATTTACTGGAATTACGTGAATCGTGTGTAGGCGTATGGTGCCACACACTGCCAGCAACCTACCATCGACTTTTCGAATGCATATCACGCAGAATCACTGCAGCAGTTCGTTTCAGAAGTCTGTCTTCATGCAATTAAGCAAGTGGTCATAACGTTTCGACTCGTCACTGTAAACAGATGGCCGGCCTCTGTGGCCGAGCGGTTCTAGGGGCTTCAGTCCGGATCAGCGCTGCTGCTACGGTCGCAGGTTCGAATTCTGCCGCGGGCGTGGATGTGTGTGATGGCCTTAGGCTAGTTAGGTTTATGTAGCTCTAAGTCTAGGGGACTGCTGACCTCAGATGTTAAGTCCCATAGTGCTTAGAGCCATTTGAACCATTTGTAAATAGATACAAAGAAGTGCAGAAATGTTTAGGGGTCAAAAACCATTCAGTATCTACAGGTGCGCACACTGAGTGGTCTGAGGTGCAAGTCGTACAGACATCTTTTTTGGAGTTGTGACGTCAAGGAAGAATCCTACAGGCGTATTTTCATCCGCACGAGAGATCACACAAAGAACACTTGATCAAACGATTCATGTATCGTTTTTTAGTGCATCTACATTCAGTCAATAAAAGTGATAGAGGATCTTTAAATAAGAGCTTCGAAATGCTTCACTGTCTTCAATATAAAACGCACCACAGCTATGGTCAACAATCTCCGGCGAAAGATACAGAAGGGCTCTCGAACCATGTAGTTTAATTTCATATTTAATTACCGAATTGTGCTACCTAGGTAGCAAAATGAGACATGATCGACGGAGAAAGATCTGTGTAAAAATCAGACTGGCACTTGAAAGTAGGTCATTCTTGGCCAAGAGAAGCCCACTATTATGAAACTGAAATGCCTGAGCTTGCAGTACAGAGCGGATTAGATTGTGAAAAGGGGCCAAAATGAGTTCCTGTCAGTTGCGCTCAACATACGAACTTTATTTATCAACACACAGTATTACAACAAGGATGTAAAACACTGAAAACTTTAATCGACTTCCTTGGATTAACGTTAGATCGGCTGAAAGCCACAATCAAAATCCAAGACACAAGGCTGGCGCAAAATTGAAATACGAGGTGGTTCTGAAGGTTTCACTCAAGAATATTTTCTAAATCTTCAATCTAATCAGCTGAAGGTTCAAATGGCTCTGAGCACTATGCGACTTAGTTTCTGAGGTCATCAATCGCCTAGAACTTACAACTAATTAAACCTAACTAACCTAAGGACATCACACACGTCCATGCCCGAGGCAGGATTCGAACCTGCGACCAGCCACTCCGGCCGGCTCAGCTGAAGGCCTTAGCATTTAATTTTAATGTAACTAGGCTGGAGGTCGCATATTAAGCAATAAGAGGAGTTTCAATCAAAATGCAGAAGGCATTATCTTAAAACATTTCATGCAAATTGGGCTGAAGGTCCCATTCAAGAGGATAACAATCTTATGCCTTAAGGGTAAGAGAAGAAGATTAATTTAAGAGATATTAAAACTAGGTTGAAGGCCACACATCAACAAAATATGTTTAACGTCTTAAGGTCTAGAAAGAGTTTCAATCTAAAAGGCAGAAGGCCCTATCTTAACACCTCTGCCCATATAAAACTATAACAATCTCTTGCCTTAAGGGCAAGAAAAGAACGTTAATTTAAGAAATATTGATACTCGGCGGAAAGCCACATATCAAACAAATAACTAAAATCCTAACAGGGAAATTACTACGTAACACACAAGGCAGGGGCTGAGAAGTTTCCAAGGGTCGGCCAGGGATTGTACACTAACACCCGTTTAGATGTGGCAGGCAGCCTGTCCAACGACTTCTTAATCTCTAGGCAACCCAACTGACGGACAGCCGGCCGACCAATCACCCATCAGTTCCGCTCCACGCAACCAGCAAAACGACCACAAGATTACAATACAACGACACACAGAATATTGGCGCCCACAACGACTAACAACACAGCTGTCGAACTACACGCCGCGCTGGACAGCAGCAACACGACGAGGAAAATACACTGCCCAAAATTACGTCAATGACCAGGGCAGGTAACCGGAACGTCAACGGCCACAAGCCAGAAGGTACCGCTGGTGAACTTCCACAACAGGGAATAAATTAAGTTAAATTTCACAGGAAGATGGCTGGAATCTTAGCCGACTTAAATACACACACGTTGTTGCTCGCGGGAATGTCCCAAAAGCGACTACCAGGATCAAACGAAGAAATGTAAACAGTTGGGGCTCGATAGTAAGTTAAGTGAGGACTCAAGTTTCATGTCCAAGATTGGTGGGTGACGAACTTCGTAGCACCCGCAAGCAGCACCTCACACTCCAACCGCGCGTGTATGCCACCAGCGTCTGCAGTCCGACTCCGCGCGACGTGGGCTTGCTTGCTGATCCACGCCAACCGACCGACTCGACTGCTGGTCCGTCCGCGACTGCTGCTCCGTCGCGACTGCACTGCTGGTGCGTCGCCCACTCCCTGCCTACCAGACACACGACCACCTGGAAATACTATCGGTCGCTCCAGAGATGGTACAACATTGCGCTTGTCGATACGCGCTGCTGCTGCCATTCGTGGGTAAGTAAAGCAGGAAGTTAGTGACGCCAGTAAATGGAACAAGAAAACGAGGCGGCAGTACCGTAATAGATGACAAACAATAAATGGGATGAACACGAGCCGTGCACTGTGAAAGACGTCCATTTATTTTAATATTTTTTTCATTAGAGTTGAGCTGGTCGACCAGGTACGGTATTTTATCATTTTTATGCCTATAGGAAATGATCTGTGGGTTCTGTGTTTTATTTAATCCTGACTTCATGATTAGCACTAACTATTACATACATCCCCTGTCTTCAGTGGCTGTGTACTAAGTGACGTTTTCTGCTCTCTCCAAGTTTAGAAATGGAGCGCTTAACCACTGGAATGCACAGGACAGTAGCAGATGAGGATCCGACGAACAAGGAGAGAGTTGGTGGCAGAGGGCACCTGCCCTCTCATTCTTGGCGCACGTGGCTTGGGTCGCGTAAGTGGAGCCATCTTTCCCGCCGAATTCGTGGGAGTGCGCTCCATTGGTTGCTAAAGTTTGTGGTAGAAATTTATAGATCTTTCGAGAGGGTCTGTCCGTTGAAGCGGGCGGACAAGAAATTCACAGGGCGTATTTTGGATGTGAGCCAATTAAGCTGTCGTGTTGTACCTGGAAACTAGACTTGGGATTGGCAGAAAGTTTCCTCTCGCAGGTGTCTAGGAGTTATTCAGCAGTTGAAGACCGGACGAGCTAAAGGCTGTACGCGTTGGCAGTGCTGTCGCCCGATGGGGACACGCTGTGCCACTGTGCCATGAGGCATATTGGCGAGGCGTAATGTAACTGCTTGCCAGTATACCACCAGCTATGTTACGTTCAGAGCTTGTAGGTAGTCACAGTTCCTTGTATAAGACTCTTTCAGAATTGCTGAAGTCTTCGCCACGTATGTCATAAGTGAAATTCGTTACACCACTCCGTTTTAGGGGGGGGGGGGGGGGGGAGGGGGGCAGTGTGTTTGCCGTCCTGTTTCAATGACTGTAATTAGCATCAATTTTTTCTCTCACCCTGGTCTTGTCCCATGCAAACTGGTTAACGAAGTTTTATCAACATCGCTAATTTCTCTGGTTGAGTAATACCAACTTTGACTCTTGTTCTTTGACCTCAGCAATGCTTATCTATGTTGCACCATGTTCGCACAAGCTTATAAAATCTTTTCCCGTGCTCCCGTAGAGGTATCACACTTAATTTTGCATTCGTAAGGGACAGTACCATCTATTATTATATGTTACGCAATTTAACTTTATTCATGTACACGTAAATGCAATAAATCGCAATGTTTAAATTAAATATACTTCTTCATGCTTCCTAGGTCCTTTTCAGGAGCATCAAGCAACGGATAAGACCCGTGTGAGACGCTGCTCAACTTGGTTTCGTTCCCATAATGCCGTTTCATCAGGTTAAAGATATTGTTTTAAATCCTTTCAGAGCAGAGGTTCGTCAAACTTTAACTAACCACGGTGTGGCCATTGTGCTTATTGAGCATGACACCAGCAACAGCGGATGCTATAAGAAAACAATATGGATCAGTAGTTAATAGATTCAAGTCACATATTTGCCTATTAACCAGGATCGCAAATTACAGTCAATACTTTATCGTCATATCACTCCATACTACGACGCATAAAACACAGACAGCACCCCATATAAATTATGGCGGCTCTACCATAGGGGTTGTCAGAAAAATATGCACGTAACTAATATTTTTTCCTTAACATCACAAGACAGTTCTGGCTTGCCTGTGTTGCCTGTAGTTGTTTTATTAAGTTTACGATTTTTTGTCATACTGTGTTTTGTTGTTTCGTACGAGAATTTCGGATAAAGGTTGCCTGATAAAGACTGTACTTTTGTGAGGCAACTACGGTTCTATAGTAACTACGGTTCTATAGTGTATACAGCTTAGTGTCACAATGAGTGTGTCAAACGTTCTGTGAGCTAGAGGCATTGCTTATTCGAGTTCAACGGGAGAGGCAATTATGTAGGAGGCTACAACCGGGGAAACTTCACGGAATGCTGAAGGCGAAGTCTCTGACCTACAGAGTCCTTCACAGGTCGACGTTGCAAGGAGGTGCCTACGGAACACAGCGTCAACGTACTGTGAGGCGTGAAGGATGGAGCACGCAGACCGCAGACCACCCGTTTTGTGAGAACTTCTCCAAAGTAGCAGAACATGGGGCACGCTTGGATACACTAGAAAATCTCCCACCAATATTTAACTTAAGTAGCTTACAACCTATGCTATGGGAAATAAAAAATCCAGGCAGAAATAAAATGGTTACAAAGTAGAATAAAGGAAATAAAAGACCTAGGTGAATCAACTGCAAAAAAAAAAAAAAAAGAACAAAAAGAAAAAAAAACTACAGGAGCAGTAAAAGAATATTCATCGAAGGCCAGATGAATTCATTGCAGGAAACCTGGGTATCAATAAGAGCTTACCAGTTTTAAATCGAGATTAGATAATATTAACAAGTTGCGCGAAGAGACCACGACAAATAATGTGAAATGGGTCGAGGGCTTCGGACGTCAACTTTTAGTTCTAAACACTAAGAATGTATCGCAATCTAAAACCTTGATGGTTGATCCAGCTGTTGTGCAGGAAGTCATGGCCAAGGTTAATAAAGAACAGACGAAGATGTTGCGAGACGTTTTGCAGGAAGTGGCTCAACATAAAAAGAACTTAAATCAGCAAGGTAGGAACGTGATAAAAGTGTCCAGTCAGTCAGAACTACTTGCAGCCGTAGCAGAGCAATTATCAGCGTGTGAGGACGCTAGTACAGACAGGACACGACTGGTCCGAAAAAAAAGTCGCTGCAATTTAAAGAAAACCAAATCGAGATCAACAAAACACATCGCAGAACATTAGGCGAATTGTACAGGGTGACTGTACATGGTCAATAATCACGCGAATTGCGGGAAAATGGCCGTTAAATGATTCATAAGTGAAGAAAAGAAGATGCTACGAATTACATTAACTCTGGGAATTAAAAGAGAAGTTGAGCAGGATTCGGTATGCAACGTCTGTTAATAGGGTGGCTTCGAATGATCATATTAGTGAATTCGGAGATGACGAAAATCGGATTCACTCCGTCCGCGTTTCTTAAATACAATCCTCTTCTCGATCAAATGAGCCATTTGCATCCTCTTAGGTTCACTGAGTAGTTTGACAATACGTTTCCCCTGTCTTCCAGTCCATCGTTAAGAGATGAATTTGGTATGTGCACATTTACACACAGACGCTGCAGCACGAGTGCAGGATTCCAACACATATGCAGAACTTCGTGGTGCCTTCCTGGCCGAATATTGGTCAAGCAGTACGCCGGATCAGGCCGGACTGAGCATTTCGATGACGGGAGCCTACAGTGATCCCCAGCATCAGAATCCTATCCTTTACCTAAACTACATGGCATAGTGTTAGTATCTTGACCCCCCTTAGTTAATTCGGATCTCACTGACAAAATTGCTGCGTCGTCTCCACACAGGGAGATGATGACTGCAGGCTCCAATGTTCGTGGTTTCCAGTTTCTGCTAAAGAACTTGGCTTACTAACGTGACATTCTACTTCACCCACCGGTGCCACCTGATAACAATGAATACAGCGATACTCGTCACGCAAAATAGATGCAAGGAGTCCCGCAGCCATATTATTCTGGATGGAGGAATAGGCCAAGAAGCTGCACTGGATGGGGAGATTCTGGACCACCGCGAAACCGATACAGTGATCAAAGAAACATTGATCGCCCTAGACCGGTAAGAGTAGTGGAAACTGTAGAGAGACAGGAGCAGACATTCGTGATGCAGTGTCTCACGTGAAGGGGAACCACATAATGGCAGAATGTCTTTAGAAATAGTAGCAGACAGAGTTCGTGATTCTTAAACGACACAGCATTTGTTCCACAGTGATGCCTTGCCTGGAGGTACAGATAGCTTATCTAGGTTTAGTACGGAGTAGTAGGGCACACTCAGAGAGGAAGTGTCCTACCACCATTCTCTGATGTGAGGCAAAGGCATCGTGACGTCGTAAGATTGGCAACTGACAGAATGAGAGACAGTAAATTGGTTGTTTATAGAACGGTCCTGCTGAGAACGCATCATTTGTCACTTAAATACCTATATCTGTATCGGAAATTCTTCAACTTTATGCGGGACTTTTTGAGTCAAGAGGACTCTCCATATGAACTGGGTTGAAACTAAAATTCTCTAAGGGTATACAACGTGTAGTTAATCTCAGGAAATTTCACGAATAGGCTAAGCACAGGAAATGAAGGTGGAGATGAATTATTGTTCGCCTATTCGAAGCGTCAATAAAGAGTTGTGATTGAACATTTATTGTATGTGGAGTACGCTAATGAGTGGTTCTTAAATAGATAGGATATTGTTGCCTTGACCAATTTCCCATGTCTCAGCTGTTGTGGTTTCTCGTGTTTGTGTCACTGCAAGACATATTTGCACTGCAGTTGTCATTTGTCTATTACAGATAATTTTTAATTTCAAGATGTGATGTGTCGAACATAATTGTTACAGATTTTTTTTAAATTTTTTATTTATTTATTTATTATTTTACGGCCAGACGCAATCGACGCCGTTCGCCCAGAAGCTTGGGAAGTGCTTATGATACTGAAGTCAACGTATGTCGCTGGGGTCCAGTGGGGTCTAAGCAGGTTCTGTACTTACGTAGGAAGCTTTAGCTCCCTCTTGCATATCTAAATATCTAAATATGTAGCACGCTTCATGTCAAATTTATGTTCGTTACACTCCGCCTTCATGGTGTTACTAGAGCAATGGCCAGCATTTCAAAATTCTGTATACTCTCTCGAATATATAAAACCATAATCACATCAGCTATTTCTTGAGTGGAAATACAGATAACTTATCTACGTTTAGTAGGCAGTAGTAGGACACACTCAGACTGGTAGTGGCCTACCACCATCCTCTGATCTGAGGCAAAGCCATCGAGACGTCGTAAGATTGGCAACTGACAGAATTAGAGATTATATATTGGTTGTTTATCAAACGGTCCTGCTAAGAACGTATCCTTTGTCACTTAAACACCAATATCTGTATCGGAAATTCTTCAACATTTATGCGGGACTTTTAGAGTCAAGAGGACTCTCCAAATGAATTGGTTTGAAACTGAAATTCTGTAAGGGTATACAACGTGTAGTTAATCTCATGAAATTTCACGAATAGGCTAAGCACAGGAAATGAAGGGGGAGACGAATTACTGCTCACCTAGAAATATGGGGCAGAAATATGGAGAATAGATAAACAAATGGAGAGAAAGATAAAGGTTTTTGGAAATAAAATCGTACGAAAGATTTTTTGACCAAACTATGAGGGAGGAGAATGGTGAGGAAAAAAAGAACAGAGAGCTGGACCAGATGTAGTCGCGGAAGCCAAGGCAAGAAGACTAAGTAGGCCGGCCACGTCTATGGAAGAGAGCAGGTGTCTTTACTGAGAGAAGTCTCAGAGAAGAAACCCCGAAGACCTCTAGGCAGACCGAAAATGAGATGGACAGACTAGGTTGCCAAGGATCTCCAGGTACAGTGAGCAAGGGAAGAAGATGCCGAAGACAGAATAACGTGGAAGAGGCTACTTGACGAGGCCAAAAACAGACTGCAGTTTGTGGGGCCAGGGGAGTAAGAGTAAGAGTATACTCTCTAGATGCAGATGAAGGGCGTAAATGTCTGATAAATAACTGCGATGTAATACTGTATTGGAGATGAAAAGGCGGCTCTATCAACGCCATACAACCAACTGAAAATGACTATTAGTCAAATTGCTCACTTGGTGTGTTTCTGATTTATTTCCATCATCAGATATCCAAATGCACAAAAGGTCACTGTTTGTCAGTTTATGTTACATTACATCTAGTAAATCTCGTACCCCCTGACCCTGTGTGCACTTGGATATCCGATGATGGAAATAATACAGAAACTCATCAAGTGGGCAATTTGATTAATAAAATCATTATTCACCGATTGTGCGACTTTTTTCGAAGCGACATCTTCAGCTCCAATACAGCACTACATCGTAATATAACCAAGGTGACCTGCCTCCTACGAGACTTCATGTATCATCTGTATTGCCCGGTAAATAATTTGTTGAAAACAATTTAAAAATAACATAAGTCATACAAATCCGAGGGCTGGTAATTCAACTAAACACTTAGGGATTACAATTACAAATAACCTAAATTGGAACGATCACATAGATAATATTGCGGGTAGAGCAAACCAGTGATTCATTGGCAGAACACTTAGAAGGTGCAGCAGGTCTACCAAAGAGACTGCTTACACTACGCTTGTCCGACCTATTCTGGAGTACTGCTGTGCGGTGTGGGATCCGCATCTGGTGGGACTGACGGATGGCATCGAAAAGGTACAAAGAAGGGCACCTCGTTTTGTATTATCGCGAAATACGTGAGATAGTGTCACATACATGATACGTGAATTGGAGTGGCAATCATTAAAACAAAGGCGTTTATCGTTGCGACGGGATCTTCTCATGAAATTTCTATCACCAGTTTTCCCCTCCGAATGCGAAAACATTCTGTTGGAACCCACCTACATAGGGAGAAATGATCATCACGATAAAATAAGATAAATCAGGGCTCACACGGAAAAATCTAAGTGCTCGTTTTTCCCGCGTGCCGTTCGAGAGTGGAATGGTATAGAGACAACATGAAGGTAGTTCATTGAACCCTCAGCGAGGCACTTTATTGTGAATAGCAATCACGTAGATGTAGATGAGATGTAGAATTAATAACCATGTTTATAAAAATAGAAACTTCGTCGAATGTCAAGAAATGTTTTACCGAAGGTAAAGACAAATACCTTTAAATGCAGAGTGGGAAGCGGCAGTGGAAATACGTTGATAGTGGCACCGCAAGCGGTACGTTAATTACGATATCGAGCGCCTCCTGGGGATGGAGGTGCTGACTGCAGGTAGCCTCGGCAAGCAGCCCTCGCACTGAATCTCCGCGCTGCTCCCCTTGCCCCTCTACCTAACCTGGGTCTTGCTTCGAGCGGGGCAAGTAGCTGGCCGCCTGCCCCCGCTGATACCCGACAAATGGCTCGTTTATATGCCGAGTGCCCCGTCTTACCGGCCACCGCGGCCTGCCCGGGTCGGCTGGACCCGCCCACGCCATTTGCATCGCGAGCCGTGCATTAGGGACCCGAAAATAGCGGCGGCATCCGACGGTCACCGCGTGCCTTCTGCTGCGGCTGCGCCGGCTGCACCGGGAGTTGCGACGAAAGGAGCAACACTGCGTCTTGCCACCTGACAGAGTTCGCATTGGGGACGGGGAACGGGACGGAGAATTAGAATGCTGGAGGACGGGTGGTAGAATAGGTGCTGAGAATATTTTGTACGCCAATAGCTGCAGAACGCTCGCAAAGTCGTATTGATTTGGGCTGCACTTACATCTACACTCATGCTCATAAATTGAGGATAATTGCAGAATGTGCTGCCACACAACCTGGCGCTACACAAAACTGGCGCTAATAGCATAGGCGCATAGGGAACACACACGACACAGATCTGTAAGTCCACCGTATTGGTGATAAGTTGAGAAAACCGTTCCGAAACACACGCCACTGTTTCCTGAACATGTACCCCGACATAAATATGGGAAATGATCACCATGCACACGTACACAGGCCGCACAACGGGTTGGCATACTCTGGATCAGGTGGTCGATCAGCTGCTGGGGTATAGCCTCCCATTCTTGCACCAGTGCCCGTCGCAGCTCCAGAAGTGTCCTATGGGGTTGAAGACGTGCAGCGATACGTCAACCATGAGCATCCCAGACGTGCTCGATGGGGTTTAGGTCTGGAGAACAGGCGCGCCACTCCCTTCGTCTGATATCTTCTGTTTCAAGGTACTTCTCCACGATGGCAGCTCGGTGGGGCCGTTCGTTATCATCCAGCAGGGGGAAGGTAGGACCCACTGCACACCTGAAAAGGCGGACATACAAGTGCAAAACGACGTCCCCATACACCTGACCTGTTACATTTCCTCTGTCAAAGACATGCAGGGGTATACGTGCACCAATCATAATCCCACCACACACCATCAAACCACGACCTCCACGCAGGTCCCTTTCAAGGACATTAAGGGGTTGGTATCTGATTCGTGGTTCACTCCAGACGAAAACCCGGTGAGAGTAACTGTTCAACTATACCTGGACTCGTCCTTGAACATAATGTGGGACCACTGTTCCAATGACCATGTACTGTGTTCTTGACACCAGGCTTTATCGGCTCTCCTGTGACCAGGGGTCAGTGGAACGCACCTTGCAGGTCTCCGGGCGAACAAACCGTGTGTGTTAAGTCGTCTGTAGACTGTGTGTCTGGAAACAACTGTTCCAGGGGCTGCTGGTAGGGTCCCGAGCAAGGCTACCTGGAGTACTCTGTGGCTGTCTGTGGGCACTGATAGTGAGATATCGGTGCTCTTCTGGTGTTTTACACTGTGGTCGTCCCGTACTGAGGGCCTGGACATGTTTCCTGCCTGCTGCAATCGTTGCCATAATCTTCAGATCAAACTTCGTGGCATACGGAGGGTGCGTGCTACGACCTGCTGTGTTTGACCAGCCTCCAGTCGCCCTAGTATTCTACGCCTGATAACGTCATCAGTATGTGTTCTGTGAGCCATTTTCAACACACAATCACCATTAGCACTTCTGAAAACATCTGCACACTTACTCGCTGCACCGTTCTCTGACATGCACCAACACACCTCTGCGTATGTGGACTGCTGCCAGTGCCACCGTGCGACGACTGCAGGTCAAATGCACCGCATAGTCATACCCTGAGGTGATCTAAACCCGCAAACCGCCCACCAGAGCGTTGTTTCACCGTGTATCATCATTATCCTTAAATTATGAGTGTGAGTGTACATCAGCGTCTATGTAGACACCAATACTCTGCAAACTACTGTGAAGGGCTCGGCAGAAAGTACTTCACTTCGGTTTTAGGGCTTTTTCCTGTTCAATTCTGAACTGGGGGAAGAGTGACCGATTGTCTGTGGCCGGCCAGGGTGGCCGTGCGGTTCTAGGCACTTCAGTCCGGAACCGCGTGACTGCTACGGTCACAGGTTAGAATCCTGCCTCGGGCATGGATGTGTGTCATGTCCTTAGGTTAGTTAGGTTTAAGTACTCCTAAGTTCTAGGGGACTGATGACCTCAGATGTTGAGTCCCATAGTGCTCAGAGCCATTTTTGATACTCTGTGTTTTAATTAGTCCAGGTTTTTCACCGTGATCCAACGGGAGTGATATATTAGGAACTTTTAGTATATTCCTAGATTCTTCATTTGAAGCTGTTAGTGTTACGGCTTTGTTAGGGCTCCGTGCCTCAAACTTTCAAAACCGAATCACTATAGACTTGCTTCGTTGCTCATCTGTCTGCTGTCCAACTGTTAAGAGCCCTTTTGCTCAGGGACGGGTACACGTATCAAGTTCAGATGTATGTCACATGTTAAGGTCTAAGGTCTCTTCCTGATGCGTAAATTTTAAGCTTCTCAGTCATTTCAGTCAAAATATTCCGCAATATGTGTCGCACATTTCGACACTCGGCATCTCACTCATCAAAACCTGTAGGGTAATACCCGTTGACTTAAAACCTTAAAATTCGCCAAGAAGCGAGGTTTCATAACACAAGTAAAGTGAAAAGTCGGAAACTTAATGTCAAGTCTTCGAAGTAAACAGTCCAAAAACGAATTCGAGGAATCCACATATTGAAGGCTCCAGTATGCAAGTATCGGCATATCTGACAGTCTATACACGCAGCACATAGGAGGCTGAACGTGGCTTACTGAGATGCCGAAACTGGTTGTCTAAATAAAATAACTTCCCAAAACATACTGCCGTTTGGCGATTTTCCTTGGTAAATGTTTGACAGGCAGCTGTCCCGTGTCAACAGTGGAGCAATAGAAATAACATGTAAGTTGTAGTCGTGTTTTAGTAAGTAGATAAATAAAAAGGGTTTCATTAAATCTCGTCTCTATAGATATGTAAACTGAGCTCCTCAACTCACATCTTTTTGAAAGTCGGGACTAGTGTGAGGAAATATAGTCGTAGAGATTTTGATACATTCTTGCAATTAAGTGCGTGAGCCACAATCGGAGTTATCCAATTTTTATTTTTTTCGTCACTCTTCTTGAAACCTGGTGGCAGTCAAGGGAAGGCAGGATTCCGTTACGATTGTGGACGGGGCCGTAATCAGTTTCTATTTGTTGTCTTTTACAATTACACACAATTTATTTTAAGACAGCAATTGCGGAGTGAACAATAAATAGAAAATACCACACGTTATTAATGAAGGAATAAAAAACAGTGTAAATAATAGTGTTTTCAGTGAGTTACACTTTAGCAAATAACATTAAATACAAACAGAACAAATAATGTTTTAAAAGCAAGCCCCTGTGATCTGGGCAGAAGCCCTTACACGCCAGGAATGGCAATAAATTAAGAACAGTTTAAAATTCGCTGCAACTTACAAATTACAGGTATTGAAATATTAAAGGCAAGTCGCCACAAACACAGCATATGGAATCAGACGCCAGGAATGGCACTTTCGCGAGCGATGAGACGGGCAGCCAAGAGTTGAATTCACTTCACAAGATACTCAGACTAGAGGCAGTATAACGAATGACTAATGATAATCTTGCTATGGCTACCTGACGTCCGATGAACCAAATGCAACGCTGCAACAATACGCCAAAGACGGAACCGGCGGTTTGCACTACGTCCCCAGAATACTGTGCTTAGAGCGCCTGGAACAAGAAAGGAATCACTACCACCAGAGTAGAAGAATCACCATCCATGCCCCAGGGCAGGTTGTTGTTGTTCTTGTCGTCTTCAGTCCTGAGTCTGGTTTGATGCAGCTCTCCATGCTACTCTATCGTGTGCAAGCTTCTTCATCTTCCAGTACTTACTGCAACTTACATCCTTATGAATCTGCTTAGTGTATTCATCTCTTGGTCTCCCTCTACGATTTTCACCCTCCACACTGCCCTCCAATACTAAACTAGTGATCCCTTGACGCCTCAGAACATGTCCTACCAACCGATCCCTTCTTCTAGTCAAGTTGTGCCACAAACTTCTCTTCTCCCCAATCCTATTCAATACTTCCTCATTAGTTATGTGATCTACCCATCTAATCTTCAACATTCTTCTGTAGCACCACATTTCGAAAGCTTCTATTCTCTTATTGTCCAAACTAGTTATCGTCCATGTTTCACTTCAATACATGGCTACACTCTATAAAAATACATTCAGAAACGACTTCTTGACAGTTAAACGTATACTCGATGTTAACAAATTTCTCTTCTTCAGAAATGCTTTCCTTGCCATTGCCAGTCTACATTTTATAACCTCTCTACTTCGACCATAATCAGTTATTTTGCTCCCGAAATACAGAACTCCTTAACTACTTTAAGTGTCTCATTTCCTAATGTAATTCCCTCAGATTCACCCAAGTTAATTCGACTACATTTCATTATGCTTGTTTTGCTTTTGTTGATGTTCATCTTATATCCTCCATTCAAGACACTATCCATTCCGTTCAACTGCTCTTCCACGTCCTTTGCTGTCTCTGACAGAATTACAACGTCATCGGCGAACCTTGAAGTTTTTATTTCTTCTCCATGGATTTTAATACCTACTCCGAATCTTTCTTTTGTTTCCTTTACTGCTTGCTCAATATACAGATTCAACAACATCGGGGAGAGGCTACAACCCTGTCGCACTCCCTTCCCAACCACTTCTTCGCTTTGATGTCCCTCGACTCTTATAACTGCCATCTGGTTTATGAACAAATTGTAAATAGATTTTCGCTCCCTGTATTTTACCCAGCCACCTTCAGAATTTGAAAGAGAGTATTCCAGTCAACATTGTCAAAAGCTTTTTCTAAGTCTACAAATGCTAGGAATGTAGGTTTGCCTTTCCTTAATCTAGCTTCTAAGATGAGTCGTAGGGTCAGTATTGCCTCACGTGTTCGAATATTTCTACGGAATCCAAACTGATCTTCCCCGAGGTCGACTTCTACTAGGTTTTCCATTCGCCTGTAAAGAATTTGTGTTAGTATTTTGCAGCCGTGACTTATTAACTGATAGTTCGGTAATTTTCACATCTGTCAACACCTGCTTTCTTTGGGATTGGAATTATTATATTCTTCTTGAAGTCTGGGGGTATTTCTCATACATCTTGCTCACCAGATGGTAGAGTTTTGTCAGGACTGGCTCTCCCAAGGCTGTCGGTAGTTCTAATGGAATGTTGTCTACTCCCGGAGCTTTGTTGCGACTCAGGTCTTTCAGTGTTCTGTCAAACTCTTCACGCAGTATCGTATCTCCCATTTCATCTTCATCTACATCCTCTTCCATTTCTATAATATTGTCCTCAAGTACGTCGCCCTTGTATACACCCTCTATATACTCCTTCCACCTTTCTACTTTTCCTTCTTTGCTTAGAACTGGGTTTCCATCTGAGCTCTTGATATTCATACAAGTGGCTCTCTTTTCTCCAAAGGTCTCCTTAATTTTCGTGTAGGCAGTTTCTATCTTACCCCTAGTGAATACGCCTCTACAACCTTATATTTGTCCACTAGCCATCCCAGCTTAGCAATTTTGCACATCCTATCGATCTCATTTTTGAGACGTTTGTATTATTTTTTGCCTGCTTCATTTACTGTGTTTTAATATTTTCTCCTTTCATCAATTAAATTCAATATTTCTTTTGTTACCCAAGGATTACTACTAGCCCTCGTCTTTTTACCTACTTGATCCTCTGCTGCCTTCACCACTTCAGTCCTCAAAGTTACCCATTCTTCTTCTACTGTATTTCTTTCCCCCATTCTTGTCAATTGTTCCCTTATGCTCTCCCTGAAACTCTGTACAACCTCTGGTTTAGTCAGTTTATCCAGGTCCCATCTCCTTAAATTCCCACCTTTTTGCAGTTTCTTCAGTTATAATCTACAGTTCATAACCAATACATTGTGGTCAGAGTCCACATCTGCCTCTGGAAATGTCTTACAGTTTAAAACCTGGTTCCTAAGTCTGTGTATTACCATTATATAATCTATCTGAAACCAGTCAGTATCTCCAGGCTTCTTCCATGTATACAATCTTCTTTTATGGCTCTTGAACCAAGTGTTAGCTATGATTAGGTTGTGCTCTGTGCAAAATTCTACCAGGCTGCTTCCTCTTTCGTTTCTTACAACCAATCCGTATTCACCTAATACGTTTCCTTCTCTCCCTTTTCCAACTGACGAATCCCAGTCACCCATGACTATTAAATTTTCATCTCCCTTCACTATCTGAATAATTTATTTTATTTCATCATACATTTCGTCAATTTCTTCGTCATCTGCAGAGCTAGTTGCCATATAAACTTGTGCTACTGTGGTAAGCGTGGCCTTCGTATTTATCTTGGCCACAATAATGCTTTCACTATGCTGTTTGTAGTAGCTTACCCGCATTCCTATTTTCCTATTCATTATTAAACCTACTCCTGCATTACCCCTATTTGATTTTGTTTTTATAACCCTGTAGTCACCTGACCAGAAGTCTTGTACCTCCTGCCACCGAACTTCACTAATTCCCATTACATCTAACTTCAACGTATCCATTTTCCTTTTTAAATTTTCTAACCTAAGGGATCTGACATTCCATGCTCCGATCCGTAGAACGCCAGTTTTCTTTCTCCTTATAACGAAATCCTCTCGGGTAGTCCCCGCCCGGATATCCGAATCGGGGACT
Organism: Schistocerca piceifrons; assembly: GCF_021461385.2. Classification (NCBI taxonomy): domain Eukaryota; kingdom Metazoa; phylum Arthropoda; class Insecta; order Orthoptera; family Acrididae; genus Schistocerca; species Schistocerca piceifrons. Next base: position 555,221,248 of record NC_060143.1, read on the forward strand.
ATTTTACCTCCGGAATATTTTACCCAAGAGGACGCCATCGTCATTTAACCATACAGTAAAGCTGCATGCCCTCGGGAAAAATTACGGCCGTAGTTTCCCCTTGCTTTTCGCCGTTCGCAGTACCAGCACAGCAAGGCCGTTTTGGTTAGTGTTACAAGGCTAGATCAGTCAATCATCCAGACTGTTGCCCCTGCAACTGCTGAAAAGGCTGCTGCCCCTCTTCAGGAACCACACGTTTGTCTGGTCTCTCAACAGATACCCCTCACTTGTGGTTGCACCTACGGTACGGCTATCTTTATCGCTGAGGCACGCAAGCCTCCCCACCAACGGCAAGGTCCATGCCCCCAGGGCAGGTAACTGGGGCGTTGGCGGGCACCAGGCAAGGGATATTACCGCTGGTTGCACTTAACAAACTGTAAAATGTTGAACGCAGTAAATAGTAATAGGAAGTCCATTAAGCTAATCAGATCCGCCTTCCCCAAGCACTCCACTCACTGCTCTTCGCCTCGGCGACACTGCGAGCAGCAACATGAACCCAAGTCACTGGAGATCGCGAGATATCACAGTGGTGGAGGTTTCTCTACTTGGACTGAAATGCACTCATCTTAGAGCTTGCTGAATACGGTTTACGGCGAGGTCGTGCACCCTCGTGACCACAGCCCTTCCATCCGGCAGTCCATGCGTGCCGCCAGCGGTCCTGGCGTCTTCTGGATCTGCACGGACCTGGCTCCTCCTGAGTCCTCAACCGAACTGGCCGACTCACGCGATCCTGAAAACAACAACGTCGCCCAAACATAGGGCAACAGTTACTACATGTCGAATAACCGCCGCTGCTGCCACCAGCGGACTGGCAACGCTTGTGAAACCGAGAGGCGCTAGTCAACACGAGAAGAAGACAAACAACCGCAACCATGCCAACTAAACGATACCGTCTGGCCTCCAACAGAGGGCAGAAACCTACAAACAGCACCAACGCGAGCCGCAGCGCGGCTCACTTCTGACTGGATTATGCGGCCCTCCACCAATTCCTCTCCTGTCCAAACCTCTTCCGTAGCACTTACACCCTGCGTCTTCAGTTATTTGTTAGATGTACTCCTCTCATTGTTTTCCTCTACAGTTTTTTTTCTCTACAACACCCTCTAGTACCATCGACTAGATTTTTTCAAGCGTTTCCCAGTTCACTATTTTCCGCATATCCGTGGCGGACTGCCACTGTTCAAACAACCCTGTGACCATACGTGTTGCCCTTCTTTCTACACGTTTAACGTCTCCTGTCAGTCATATTTTGCATAGGTACCACTCACTTGAGCAGTATTCCACTACTGTTTCCTTTATAGATCGACTGCATATCCCATGCATTCTACCAACGAAATCTAAGTCTGCCACCTGCTTTGCCTTCGAGTAAGCCTATACATCGTTCTATTTCATATCCAAATCACTTTCTACGACCAACTATTTGTAGAACTTGGCACTCTTTCGGTTTGTGAAGTGCAAAATTTCACACTTCTGAACATTTAAAGTACATTGCCAGTATTTGCACCACTTTGAGACCTCATCGAGGTCTGCAAATATTTGTGCAGCTTTTTCATACAAAATACTGCTACATGGTCTGCGAAATATCTGTGATTACTATTAATGTTGTCTGCAATGTCATTACTATCTATCAAGGGAATGATTACTTGTCTGGTCACGAGAAGAGTTTCTTCTTTAACTACGCACACAGTTTACTATGTTTGATAAAAGTGCTAGAAACAACGTCACATTTAGCAACACTGATTGCTGACTGATAAATAAATATACACTACTGTCATTTAAAACACCGAGAATACTACTGATAACGGAGTTTTCCTTGTTGTACTGCACACACACTCAATTTTAAGGTGGTCTGGGAGAATACAACGTGTGAACTTTAGTACACAGATCCGTCACCTCTGTCAGCAAAATGGCTCAAACCCGGCTGCGCAAAGGGTCGAAGTGAACTTGGAAGACATGTACGGTAGCTTATTCTATCCTGCTTCACATTTATGCAAGTTCGTTAACAGTAGTAGATGAAGGGTGGTGCCTTGCCAGTCTCTCAGCAACACGTAATGAATCGTTTTCAGCAGGGCAGTAAGTGAGCAATCACACGATAATGTGGAACTTGAGCATACACTGCAATGTGTTCTGGGAATTTTGCTGAGAACTGAAATTCGATTCGTACATCTATTGGTCCTGAGTTAATTATGTCATTTTATTTAGAACAATGTATTATGATGATTGGTCCCAGCTCATCGAATTCCCATGGTATGATTAGGCAGCCCTCTCTTCAACACCTTCACAGTAGGAAGCATGGAACCTTGCATACACGTCAAATGCTAGACTGTATACGTTTTGGTCCCACTGTAGCAGTAAACTGTCACAAGGATAGAATTCTAAATTCAAGTAGATTCTGGCATTGGTTAAGTTACAGTTGTCAAATGCGGTGGAACCATTTGCTAAATTCGCCCTTCTATTCGTCTGAAATGAAGGTATAGCGAATCTCGGTGTTTCCATCTGCATGGAGGTTTTAATAGCCCATTTTTGTCTATCCGCTGTTCGTAATACTCTGTAAATCCTCCCATGAGCGGAAAGTTAATGGCAGGTATGTACCGGTATTGAGAACTTTTAAAAACTTACAAACTCTCATCGTTTGCCACAGTGATGTGTGGCACTTTCATACTGTTTTATTGATTATGATCATATTCTCCTCTTGAGCTCCTTGAATGTGGGAGTTGCTATCAGTAGCACTCCATACTAGAAAAATTTCTGTTTAGCATTCATAACAATTCGCTGCATGTCCTCAAAGTACCCCATAAGTATTTTTAGAGGTATGCATGCAGTAAATCTGCGGCACTCTTCTGCTGTTCTGCCAACAGGTTCGTCTATGAACCATCCTGCATTTTCTAAACCATAATCCGATGTTGATGATGAGACACGTGTTTTAAGGGTTGATGCTATGTCAACATTACGTATACAATCTATTCTACCCCATTAAGTTCATATTATATTTCCTGGAACAGGAATGCCAAAGCATTACGTGTAAGCTTTGATCCCAGAGTATGACTACCATCGTTTTTCTTAAATGAACTATCCCATTATGTGAAATTCTTGCGTGGATGAGTTAAAGCGTCTTGGTTCTGGACGACAATCCTAATTTCATCGTTCTTGTTAAATGTCGTTGAAGCATAAGGTTTATACGAAAATTATTCCTGGTGCATAATTCTGTCTTCATATTCCACTGGGTATGATATATTGAGCGACGACGTCATTGTGAGGTTTCAAGCCTACAAGTAATTAAGAAACTCGCAGTTCGTATGTGTTATTACCTTGCCGTTCTAGAATGAAATTTTCACTCTACAGCGGAGTGTGCGCTGATATGAAGCTTCCTGGCAGATTAAAACTGTGTGCCGGACCGAGACTCGAACTCGGGACCTTTGCCTTTCGCGGGCAAGTGCTTTCCCGACTGAGCTACCCAAGCATGCGGTTCTGCTGCAAAGTGCTGTGCTGTGCGCTGTGCGCTCTGGTTTTATACCTTACGCCCATCCTGTCTTGGATGTTGTCGTAGAACTGTCACTGGAAGGTGTATAGCGTTCGTAGGAGACTCAACTATCTTTTACAACTGAGGGGAAGAATCCGTAAACTGAATGAATTAATGTTCGTTGCAATGTTACACTCATCACGGATTGTACTGACGGGGAGAATGTCCACTGTCTCATCAGATTTGTGGAATTTACTGGGATCCTTCTTGAAAACACGTCCCTTTTTGAAACCCAGCAGTGAGCCTATTGAATCTTTCTGCTTGAAGTCAGTCGATGCATTCACCGTCCTTATTTCAGATTTTAAGTGTACTCATATTTTAACGGAGCTCAGTCGTTTTTCCAGGCTGTTTTAAAACTTCGTTTAAACAGCCAGTGTCGTGTGCACCAGGTTCAATTTCTACGATTTCTTCTTTACCATTAACTTCCAGATGCCGTTTATTGTTAGCCTCCGTGAGATTTGGGATACGGTTGCATGTCACCAGTCCAGTCAGCGCAATACTCCAATCTCCAATGCTTAAATCAGTTGGTGGGAAATAATTCACATTTAATACAGACAATCGTTGTTTTAAAGTCATCCAAACATCATCTGCTGAACGGATGCCCTATGTCCGTCTTTATACATCATTCTGAAACTTCAGGAGGAAGTTGATACTCAGGTGACCACACAGGAATGTATTTAAGTCTTGGTAGCGTCAAAAATTGTAGAACACGTGTTTTCTGCCTGTGAAATATCGTTGTAATTCTTCTAGGGGTTGCAGGTCGTCGAATGAGTCGAAATAGTAGACGTTACTTGTATTTTTTTAACATATGCTACCCAATGAGTACATCCAGGTTCACAATTCTGCATTCTCCTGATTTCCACAGTCTTCGGTAATGTAATCAGCATAAACAGCCTTCGGAATCTCGGAATTTCTTCTTAACAAACTTAAGCAGATCTGTATTTTTATACATCCTGTCTCGTAGAGTGCTGGGGGCCTTTTTATTTTGTCTTCGTTTCTGAAGAGACCTGATCCTTTCTTATATGGTTTAAAGTATAGCCCTTTTCCGATGGCTGCTGCCTCCATATGCGGCTGTCTTCGTGTCGCCTGCAGTAGCTCCTGAGAGTTCTGTGCATTCTTGACTGTCCTGGCAATAGACGCAGAAGCACCAACCAGTGAACCCACCGCCAGGAGATCAGCTAGGGCAGGAATGAGGAAGGGAATAATTTCACCCAACGTCTCGGGTTTTGGTGGGTGGTTTAATCGATCTTCTTTTTCTCGCTCCTTTCTGCTTCAGAACGGTTTTAACTGCATACATAGCTGTCAGGATGCAGTTATACATGCACCCTTTGACTGTCGTCTTCTTGCGTAACGCCCCACATGTAGCGCTCGAGACTTGGCTGAATTTCTTCACACCTAAGCCGAACTTTACCACGCATAGTTTATTCAACTACAAAAGCTGCCATGCGTTGACCCATACCAATATCCCTTGTCGTACCTAGTACCATAGCTTCATCATTTAAAATTCGATCGGCGGAGTGACGATCTTTATTTGTCGTGTGTACGATGTCGTTTTCCGTACACGCTTCTTCCAGCAGATTTATCCCCCGATCACCAAGTGCCAATTGCTTATGAAGGTTTGTTCCAGATCAGCAGTAGTTATATCCAGGAATGGGTAATTCGACTGGTAGTTTGTCGAAAATATTGCCTCCTCCTCTAATGTGGCTCCTATCACATGTGTTGCGGTACTGAGCAGGTTGTCATCAGCGCACCCTATCATATAGCAAATCGCCAGCCTCGAAGAAGCTGTTTTGTGATGGCGGAAAGCCAAGCCACTTAACTAATTCTCTATTCCTTCGACGTCGTATGACCCTCTCTACGAGATACGAATCAGGTACTGAGCTCTTTTGTAACTCTTCTGTGTAAAAACATCCTTAAGTTTCAGTACCACAGCTGTCCTTTAAGGGGTAGGTTCTAGCATTCGTTCTCTGTACTTTGGAAACCGTGAATATCTCTGTTGACCAGTTTGGCATGTATGACTTCTCAAATGCTGTCTTGTGTTTTGAAATATTTACTAAATCACGCATATTAATTACTGTTTGCGTGGATCTAGCATTTTAATACGACTATACACTGTATCAAGAATCTATTATCATCAACATCGATTGGTCTCACTTTTATTGTCTGATGTAGGATTCGATTATACTGTGCAGTTATTCGTGGGAGTATGTTGGTCCACTTGTATGAGCTATGAAGATGGAATCGCATTGACATTTGGGCTTTCACTCTTCTGTTCAGACGTTCCACAATACTCGTCTGAACAATCGTTCACACGCATCCGCTTTCACGGATAATACCCAGCCAAATTTAAAATAAGTATCAATCACCATTCGCATTCGAATATTCCCTAGACAAGATCCGCCTGCCACAGGTCATCCGAACCTTTCATCATAAAATGTCTTCAAGGGTATGTTTTGGAAGCTGGTTTGTGCAGTTTTCGCACCACGGTCTCGATACTTATTCAATGATCTCCCCTCTCTCTAAGCTCAGAAATTATTGAAACAACTACATTCGAATGTGCTGTATTACCGGCAGCAGCTGTTACCATGAGCAGTTATAGCTGATCTATAAGCTCATTGGGGTTGTAATATATATATATATATATATATATATATATATATATATATATATATATATGTGTATATATATATATATATATATATATATATATATATATACTCTATTACTCAGTCTTCTATGCTGAACGTCAATACCAACACCGCTAATATTTTTTTCCACTAATATAGGTTTTGTAATGGATTTGTATTACACATTGCTTCAGCTGTTAGAATCCTTTTGAATCCTTATGCAGATCAGTAAGATGCAATGTTTTGCAATACGTTTGCAGGTATTTAAGAGAATAATTTACAGATTTATAGTTTCCGTGAGTCTTAGGAAAATAAGGTTAAGTAGACCAGGTGTTCTCTGAAACTGTCTATCACCGATCTGTAATGTTTTTTTCATTTTAAGTTATAGGCTTCGTGCCAAACATATATAGTTTTTCACCATTGACACCGAATGTTTTGTCTATCCTAGCGTCACTGTGACGGTTAAATAACTCGGCGATAGCGCCATCGTCGCCGTTGTGGAATTTCACTGAGAGTTCATTGAGAGATTCAGTAACTTGTTTAAAGATTTCTCCCCACGCATAATCCATCAGTTGCCAGCATTACTGGATACGCAGATAATGTGTCAGCACTCCAGCCAGCAGTTGTTAAAATAAATTAAAACCATAAGGACGGCTGTAGGTGTTTTTATTTTTTGTCACGATAGTAAACGGCCGTCGTCCGAGAGGCCTCTTCCTAAAAGGATGGACATACAAAAGGTTCTTTCTTTATCTTAACGCCAGTACAGAATACAGAAAACAAAGCCTTCTTGTAAGCACAGAATTCAGCACGTATCTCTCTCAAACGTATTGGCAGTAGATTAGTTTCGGGTGGCGTCGTACTGACCCACTGTTCGAAGTCGTCTACATGTACAATGTTCGTACGAAGATACTCTCCAATATCCCAATACAGAGTTTTAACAGACGGCAGCCATCTGTCCAGTCCTTCCAACGCAATGGGTAGCACCATCTGTAGACTGAACAAGTTTTTAACATTGGAGTGCAGTAGATAAACGTATGTGTCACGCTATTTCACACGTAGTGCAGATCCATTGTATCACTAGAATATCCTGCCATGGAACATATCACGTGGTCCAGTACCGACCTGCGTCATGCTGATTAGGACTCTCGATGCTGGCTGGATGCCTTCAACCGACAATAACAGCTCACTGTCCTGCTCCATCGAGCAGACCAGGTGCGCAACAGGATCCCAGTGGGCTGCCGCTGCTGCTGGTCCCTATGTGTTCAGACACGTCACTGCTGCATACCCTGACACGCTGGAGAACATCGCATCCACTAATGAGCAAAGAAGAAAAATCGTGACAAGCGGTAATAGTAGTGCGAAGATTTCATGTACCTCACTCGACAGTAAACGCAGACATTAAGCACGTGCACTTACTCTTCCGCGGCTTCTTCCTATTCTGCTGCTGCTTCGGCTGGGCAGCACTAGACAATATCATCCAGATCTTTATGCTTACTGCAGCTGAAGCTCCAGAGCCGCTGGGTCCGCCTTATAACCATGATGTGATTGGATTCTGCGTTCCTTTTTCTTGCTGCTTATATGAAAAAGTTATAACAACGTAATCAGTCTGCATGACTTTCAGAATGCATCTTGATACCATTCTGCTACATAGCCATTATCTACTGGGCGGTATTCTTCTTCAAGCACTCATCGAATCTAACTCCTTTCCATTAAGCATGTAGGAGCCCAGGGCTTCAGCCCTCGGCTGTATGCTTACAGACAACATGGCTGTTAAACTGCTCCCAGTCAGACACCAACAGCTCTTAAATAGAAAACATTCTGCACAGCAGCGAGGATTGGTTGCTGGAGGGGAACCGGATGGGGATGAGCTATTGATGCTCTTCAGTGGTATATATCATGTATACAAATATGCTTTCACTAAAGCAAATTAGCATCAACTACTTGCCTGTTCCATGGTAAAACAGTGAATGCTTCATATGGAATATCCAGCCAGTTTGAGGATTCGCATGAGCAAGTATTAGTTGCGACATGCATCTTATCTCCATCCCTCTGCATTGTCAAAATCTTCTGATCCGAATGCTTCTGTTTGTTTATCCTACACTCTTCTCTTATCATATTTATCCATCCTGTGTGTAGTGAACTGTGGTTAAATCCTTCTTCGAATATATACATGTAATATGGGTATTGAATACCACTCTATACTTCATGTTCATCTCATTGATCAAACACAATGTCATGCTTCTACAACAACAGCTCAGTATAGACTGAACCTCTCTCACCAGTTCTGCTCACATGAGGAGAGAAAAAAAATTGAACTCCTTAGATTTGAATTTCCCACCAATTATCGGTTGTGGGTGGGGGGAGGTGGCATGTCGGCACAGGATTGGGACAATGAAATTCCCCCCAAAATAGGAAATTCCCGCTAATAGGGTAGGTGGGCGAGGGGGAGGTGTTGGTAGGGGCAGAGTGAAACACATGACGTCATCTGGGGATGGGGGTGGGGGTTCGGTGCGGTGGATGTGGGGGTAATTAATTGATCAATTTACTTCAATTGCGCCACTACCGCCCGTCTCCCTACTACTCCTGATAACTTAACACCCCGTACCGCGGGTTTAAATTGTCATGCTCAGTGGTCTGTGAATTGAAAAAGAATACAATGATGATTTGTCTAATTACCGGCGGGTGTCAGCTCTGTTACCGACCGACATTCCAGTAAGTCACCAGATTCACGACATACATTTGTTCGGTTTCACATGCGTGAATATGAGTATGGTAGGAAAGAGCTGGGCAATGCGACCAGCCTATAGGGTGCTGGCACGGCGCGGGAAACGCGTCAACACATTCTACCTGGAGGGCTCAGTTACTCAATGAAGTCTAACTTGTTTGCTGTGCCACACCTCAGAACTATAACTTCTGTGGATTTTAGTTAGCCTGTGTGGTCTGTCTGAGTAGTCTACCTGTTGTGAAGATGGAATGTGACATGTCTTTTAAATGAAATTGTGTCTAAATTGTCATATCTTGACTCTATAATCCTCGTTTAGTTACTGGCATTTCGGCCATGTTAGAGGGTATACAGCTTTTTTGCAATGGCGCAGTTTTGGCAAAGTGGCCATCTCGACGGTCGGATGTGATCACCATGCACAGGACGAAACTGAAAAAGCAGAGGCCAAAATAAAGGCTCCACAGCGATATTTAGAGTAAGTCCTTGCAATAATGAGCGACTGCCAGCAAATAAAGAATGAGAAGAAATAGGAAAAACATAAAGCAGCCAAAGAGGAGAAAGGCATAAAAAGGAAGTTGCGAAGAGAGCTCTTTTTGACGACAACGGTGAATACTGACAGGACCTCTAATGCGAAGAAAAATGTTTCAAATTCAAGTACAGAATAGCATTGGACCTAGCGCCAATAATGCTCACTCTGGGCCCACGAACTGCGAACACGAGTTAAGGAACATAGTTTGACTTTTGTTTATGAAAAGTGTGAATAATTTAACTGGAATCATATTTTACAATAAAATATATTTACTTCTTTGTTAAAACATGTTTTGTTTATTTTCTTTAAGTTTAAACTAATCTCATGACGGTCAAAGAGGCCATTTTGATACTTTCTGAAAACTGTTTAACGAACTTAAATTGACCATGAGATAATCTAATTATTCGGTACTATACTTAAACAGTTGTTGATTGTAATCACTCAGTTCTATGCTTTTCTGTCTATTGCTACTCAGCTTAGAAATTAGGAATATCGAATCAGGGCACTTTGCTCGGGTCTGCCTTAAGAGTGTGGTGAGGACTGCAGAGTGACGCCGATTCTCCGACCCATTCCTGTAGGAACCACGCATAACCGAGGATCATCCGCCTTTCTGTTGTTCCTTGTAGTGATTCCGAAGTGGTGGTCTGTATTTCTGTTTGTAAAGGTTGTAAATAAGTTCGATAATTCTTGTAATAGTGAATTAGGACATCCAGCACTTGCTTAAGAGGAATAAGGAGAGGGGCAAGGTAAAGAACAAAAAAAAAAAAAAAGACGTGCATCCACATTGATTGGAAAACAAGATCAGTACAGGGAGAGTTTCGAGAATTATTTCCTCATTTCATTGATAGTGAGACTATTAATTTCACACAAAGAATGCCAGGCAGCTTTTTAAAGTAGGTTCAGAAAAGAGTAAACAGAAGGTAAAAAAAAAGAAGTTGGGATACGTATTTTATTCTTTTACTAATTAAAATATTAATACATAATTTTGTAAAAAAGTACTTTAATTTATACTCTCTTTGTACTCGGTATTCCGGTACTTTCATTTGTGATCGTTAAACACGGTACAGTTACGAATTTCTTCTGTTAGTCTTTCCACATCCATTTTTGTACATAAAAGTCTTGTACAGTTGCACAGCATACAAAACAGCTCTGCCATCCTCTCGTCCGTCACGTGACAAATTTAAGAGAACAAATTTCGCCCGGCACGCCCTCGGGTCACTATTGTTGCTTGCGCACGCCCCCGTCATGTCTGGACCGCCACATTTATTTTAATGGCCACATTTATTTTAATGGCAATTTCGTCCTGTGGGTGACGTGTTACTCGGAAGTGTCTTGGCGCTGACATGGTCCGTACACGTGAGACCGGACCCTAAGAGAGACTAAACAGATTACTGAACGTAAGAATATTTCGCAGTGATGTAATTTCATTTGCCACCTATTACACTACTGGGCAATAAAACTGCAAGACCATCGAGAAGTGATGGATCAAATATGAACCTGGCTTGAACTGTAAGTATATGCTTCGACATGAATATGACTAAGTCTTCAGCATAAATGCGCGAAATAAGAGGGAATAACTCCATTATGTGTAAAAGTACAGTGAAGGAAACAGGTTTCTCTTGTAGAAATTGGATTTGAACGTTGTTTGTGAGATCATGATGTTATGCTTCGTGCAAGAAAGAGATACATAAACCAGGTTATGTCAGAATACACCAGGGGCAGGATGGTGGAGTGCCAAATCTGCGGTTTATCTTTTGTGGGGAGTACCAGCATTGTCATGCATCTATGTAACAAATTAGTTCAGAAGCCCCATACTCACCGGCATGGGGGATGTCATAGGCCCCACACCACTACCACCTGAGAGGACAATCATTTTACTCGCTCGGCCCAGACGGAGCATTCCGCCACTTCATGCAGCGTGAGTCAACAAACGTTCTTGTTTTCGGCAAGACAAATGGTGCAAATAGCTCTGACCACTATGGGACTTCACTTCTGAGGTCATCAGTCCCCTAGAGCATAGAACTACTTAAACCTAACTAACCTAAGGACATCACACACACCCATGCCCGAGGCAGGATTCGAACCTGCGACCGTAGCGGTCGCGCGGTTCAAGACTGTAACGCCTAGAACCGCTCGGCCACCTCGGCCGGCGGCAACACAAGTATCTACGTGCACACTGCGACGACGTCGGGGGCGTTACGAGCTGTCAGCACTGTGACCATTGTTGCGGTTTCCCTTGACGCCGCAGCAGAGAGAGGCGCGCCAACAATGACGAGCCCATTGACAACTACAGACGCAAGAGAGGCACCACGTCATATTTTCAGATGAATCCTTGGGCTCTGCACAGAACCACGATGCAAGTACACTGATAATACGAAACATTATGATCGGCGGCCTCCACGACATTGGATGGTTGATTTATTGGTTGATTGGGTGATTTGGGTGCGGGGACCAAACAGCGAGGTCATCGGTCCCAGCGGATTGTATGCGGAAGGAAGTCGGCAGTACCCTTTCAAAGGAACCACACCCGGAATTTGCCTGAGGCGATTTAGGGAAATCGCGGAAAACCGAAATCATGATGGCCGGACGCGGGTTTGAACTGTCGTTCACCCGAATGCGAGTCCAGTGTGCTAACCATTGCGCCACCTCGCTCGGTCTCATTGGATTCAGTCTACTGATGTTGTGGACACGCGACGAGGTAAGAAATGCAAGTAAGCAGGAGCAGACACGGACGGGGGATCACCCTAGTGAAGATATAGGCTGCAAATGGTGAATTCGATTGAGATAAGCGACAAAGAACAGATTATTATTAGGGAGAGCCTGTGAACGGGTATCTCGAAAACGGCGAAGCTGTTCGAATGTTCACGTGCTACTGTCGTGACAGCTAGGGAAAGAAGTAGGAGGACAGTGAAACTACGAACAGGCGCTAAATGATTGGATGTCCAGGACTCTTCGCAGAATGTAGTGTTTGGAGGCTTGTCTGCACTGTAACGCACACACGTCAAAAAAAGTTTTGCATCACCCAGGTTCACAGAACTCCTGAAGACAGACGTAGATTGTGGACACTGAACAACAGGCACAATCCCTTTGACTGTTCAGAGATGTCATAAATCCGCCCAATGATGGAACAACCATGCATGAGCACCCCTATAAGGCGGAGGCGGTCCGACAGCACATCAGTTCTAGTCATTCCACCAGGAAGGAGGTACATGCCTCCTCTTGTCTGTAGTTCAACAATGCTTAGACGGTCAATACTGCGGTTCGATCGCGTCCGCATTGTTACTTTGTGCCAGGAAGGGCTCTCAACAAGGGAAGTGTCCAGACGTCTCGGAGTGGACCAAAGCGATGTTGTTCGGACATGGAGGAGATACAGAGAGACAGGAACTGTCGATGACGCGCCACGCTCATACCGCCCGAGGGCTACTACTGCAGTAGATGACCTATACCTATGGATTATGGCTCGGAGAACCCTTACAGCGACACCACCATGTTGAATAACGCTTTTCGTGCAGTCACAGGACGTGCGCAATAGGCTGCATGGCGTGTTACTTCACTCCCGACATCCATGGCGAGGTCCATCATTGCAACCACGACCACATGCAGCGCGGTGCAGATGGGCCCAACAATATGCCGAATGGACCGCTCTGGATTAGCATCACATTCTCTACACAAATGAGTGTCACATATGCCTTCAACCAGACAATCGTCGGAGACGTGTTTGGAGGCAACACGGTCAGGCTGAACGCCTTACACACGCTATCCAACGTGTGCAGCAAGGTGGCGGTTCCCTGTAGTTTTGTGGTGGCATTATGTGGGGCCGACATACGCCACTGTTGGTCATGTAAGGCGCCGTAACGGCTGTACAATAGGTGAATGTCATCCTCCGACCGCAGCATACTGGCGGGTTATTCGTCTTCAGGAACGACAATTAGCGCCCCCAACGTGCATATCTTGTGAATGACTTCCTTGAGGATAACGACATCGCTCTACTAGAATGGCCAGCATGTTCTCCAGACATGAACCCTATCGAACACGCCTGGGATAGATTGAGAAGGGCTGTTTATGAACGACGTAACCCACCAACCACTCAGAGATCTACGCCGAATCGCCGTTGAGGATAAAGACAGTCTGGACTAACAGTGCCTTGATGAACTTGCTGGTAGTATGCCACGACGAATACAAGCATGCATCAATGCAAGAGGACGTGCTACTAGGCATTAGAAGTACCAGTGTGTACAGAAGTCTGGACCAATACCTCTGAAGGTCTCGCTGTATGGTGGTAGAACATAAAATGTTGTTTTCATGAGCAATAAAAAAGGGCGGAAGTGATGTTTATGATGATCTTTATTCTAATTTTCTGTACTGGTTCCGGAACTCCCGGAATCGAGCTGATGCGTAACTTTTTTTGATGTGTGTAGTGTAGATGGCTATCTGTCACATCTCTGCCGAAAGAGCGCAATGCCTGTGGAGTCAGAAGTGTTTCGGGACACACCGTTCATCGTTCATTACTGAACATGTAGTTCCGCAGTAGAGCACTCCTGTGTGGTCGTAAATCCAACGACATGGTCAATTACGATTGCAGCTGGCACGGGACCATCGGGATTTGACCACCGATCAATGGAAACGTGTCGGCTCTTCGGGTGTATCACGTTTTTGCTACACTAGGTCGATGGTACTCTCCACAAACTCCGTCATTGAGGTGAACAACCGCGCGAAACATGCAGCGCGCCACGGACGCTGGCTGGTGAAACCGGTATTAAGCTACGAGAGACATTCTCCTGCGCTTGTACGGGACCTGTGAAAGTAATCGAAGACACGCTGACAGTTGCGAATCATCTGCATCCTTTTGTGCTTGATGTCTCCTCCGACGGCGATGTCATCTTTCAGCAGTACAATTGTTCGTGTCTCGGAGCCAGAACCGTGGTATAGAGGTTCGAGGAGTTTTATAGTGAACCCCCGTTAATGTCTCGGCGACCAAATTCGCCTGATGTAAATCCTGTGGAACACATGTTTGTCGCTGTCCAGCGCCATCACCACGTACGTAAATCAGCGGCCGTTATTTACGCGAATTGCGCTACCTGCGCGTAGACATTAAATGTCACATACCTCCACAAACCCACCAATGTACTGTCGGGTCTCTGATACGCAGAATGAGTGACGTATGTCGTTCCAAAGACGGACAAACAAGCTATCAAGCAGGTGGACGTAATGGTTTGGTTAGTCAGTGTATCCGTGTGTGGAGGGTCTCAAGAGGACGATCTTTAACATATTGCACTGGTCACCGCCACACAGACCGAGCAAGGTGATGTGTAAGTACACTAGATGCGCAACACGATCACAGTTTGGATGGAGGGTTCATCTTTACGATATGTTCAGGATGGTACAGCGACCTAACTTCGAGATCCTCCTCACTTTATCCTTCAAGGACACAGCTCAAGACCTGACGTTGATCAACTTGTGCTGACATACCGAGGGTGTTTGACTGCCGCCCTGGCAACGTCTCTCACGCATTGGTAACATCTGGTCGTGTGTTACGGGGGATTTGCACGCCAGACTCGACAGCCACTATGGTCAACTATGGCAGCCTAGAATGACAAACTCGTATCAGCAATCCGTGCTCTGCTGGCTAGGTGTCCAGTCGTAGTACAGCAATTGCTGCTAACACAAATGAGAAAATTGTGTAGTCAATTTCTCACCCGGTATTCACCCGATTTACCAACAAACTGAAACATACATTATTCCGAACATTCTTTATATGTGTAACAAATAAAATTTCGTTATTTGCTGTCGTTTCTGATCGATTTTTAATACCCAGCAGTCTATAGTTCAGTTTGTGCCATATTGTACCTGAAGTATACCGGTACTTTAAGTGTTTAATGCAAAATTTAGAGAAGGCTTTCTATGTTTCATCTTGTTCACGAGCGTTAATATCAGTCACAATTAACAGCACAATAAATAATAACCCATCGATGGTATTTGTAGTGTACCTCTTCGCTGCAGGTTCTTTAAATTAGATATTCAAATAATAACAGCAGTTAATTGGACACCGCACTAATTACGGATGTGTAATACAAATTGTCAGCGATCTCGTTTACAGGCGAAGTTATGTCCAGGCAAGGGAATACAGCATTTTCCAAAAATTAAAAGAATTATCGAACTACAAATTACATTCCAAACATCCACTGGCGCCTGCCCCACAGTGTTCGTGCGTAAACATAGCCCGCAGAGAGCGCTGTTTACCTTCTGTCGTAATTAAGCGAGTTTTAATCAGGAACTGGGGCACTCACTCACTGACCGGTGTTCCCGGTTTGTGCCTATCGTCATCTGGCTGTCGTCCTGGCAAATTCGTTGCAAGGCCAAATTCTGCCACTAGGAGGAAAAAAGAAACTGATGGAACAGACGCAGTAAGACACTCGCGAAATCCAATGACTTTTATTTTTAATATTTTTAATATATTTCATTCTCTACCTAGAATTGGTCTGTTGGAGTTCTGACTGATTGTGCATTCAGTGTCTTCCAGAGGAAAACCTGGCGAACTCTTAGGACCTTGGAAAAGTCAACCATATTTTGTCAAGCGGCTTTCCACTTGCGGCGTTTTCCTTACAAACAAGGGGAAACTGCGCATACCTTCGTCAGAACCTTGGTCAGGAACTATTTTGATTTTGATTGTGTACAACATTTCCAGTATAAAACATTGAAACCCACGTGTATGTGGAAGTGCACTTTGTTTTTCTTTCGGAGTAACAACTATGACTTATGCAAGGCACATGAGCGCTCTATCAAGGTCGCTCCGTATAAGCAGGAGATGAGATCGATAGCCGCTGTTTCCTGTCGAAAGCCATTGATACCGGTTGTATTGTACACAATGAAATGCAATGAATAGGTGAATGTGAAATGAGTGAATTGCTATGATACGAAACATGTGTTAATGAAAATAATTAGCGAACTGACATTCGAACCCAGATCCTCTGCTTATTGCTAGTTGTCGGCAAGCTACCTGAGAATGCCTCCACAGCCGCCTCATCTGTGTGACTCATGTTTCTTTCTCTTACTTCCGAAATCTTGGGATAGCATGCGGTGTGTGAGAATAGCAGATTTGTTCGATTACCATGGATTTGTCTGGCATCAAGTGTGCTTCACGAACAATAGAGAGGGGGGGGGGTGATGGCGGATGGGTGGGTGGGGGCAGGGGGCGTAAAGCCTTAGTGACTCTCAGCTTCTCCCTCAGGTACGCTAGGATATTCTAAGTAGTTAGCCGAATGCTTGCATTAAGTTGACAGAGACAGGGTGCATACTGCAGCGTATCTATATTCGAGACTAAGGAGGAACATGTCGAGCACAAACGATATGCCTTACAGGAATATGTGCCGAGCAAGGTCGTTAGAGACGTGAAAGACCCATCGTGCTGTAACAATCATGTTAGAAAGTAGCCAAAATGAACTTCAGGAGGATGAAACGGGAAGCATGTATCGAATCTAAAAGTAAATCTTAGCCAACAATCTAACTAAATATCCTAAGAGGCCTTGGTCTTACACGAAGTTAGTAAGCAGATCGACTTCTTTTCAATTGCTCAGTGACTATAATGCCACCCAAACAGAAGTTGACCCACAGAAGACCGAAATATTGAATTCCGCTTTCCGAAATGGCTTCACTGCGGGACCAAGTAATTCGGTCTCTCTCCCGAAATGGCATACACTGGCGCAAAGGATCCCGGAATAGAAAATTAAAGTCCACAGCTTAACCATACGAGACACCTGAAAGTTCTACAGAGATTATGTGAAAGAACTTGCTCGTCTTCTAGCAGTAGTTTGTGGCAGGTCACCAGAGCTACGAAACACAGCTAACCATTGGGAAAAAATGAAGCGCAGTTCATTCCCGCCCCCGAGAATGGCTGTCTGAGACACACCCATAATTATCGCTAACGTCAGACTGGTCAGAATGTAGTAGAATATGTTTTACGCTCAGCCACGATGAAGCAGTACCAGAACTGAAATATTCCTATAAAAAACCTGCAATCAGAGACTTTACGAATGAGGCTGCACGTTTCGTACGTGGGATACAGGGTACCGTAGATAAAGGCGCTTGGATTGATGCCGTGCTCCTTGACTTCTGAAAGGCATTCGATGCGCAACCGCACATTCTTTTAGTCACTAAAATACAAGATTACCCGAGTATTCGTGCTTACCCGAGTATTCGTGCTGATTTATGACTGGACAGCAGAGCTGAGTGGAGACAGAACACAATACGTCGTCTTCAGTGGAACAAAATCAATGATTGTAAAGGTAGTTTGGGGGTACCCCAAGTAATTGTTACAGGGCGGCACCTGTTTACAGCTGATATTTATAATCTTGCGCATAGCGTTGGAGACTTCGTGAGCATATTCGCGAACGATGTTTTTATCTGTAACGACTCTAGCGAAATAAAGGAAGACCAGCACAGGGCCGACGGCTGTTGCAGAGACTGACAATTGACAATGAATACAAATAAATGTAACGCAGTACGTGAAAATAGGCGATGAAATGGACCCCTATTTGGTTACAATATTGGTTACATATCACCGGAGACTGCCGGTTTCGGTCATTGCGCTACTGGCAACATGACTCCACCGGCACTGTGACCTAGTTTGTACTATATTAAAAACATGTGAAACGATGCGAAGTTCATGTCGAGACGAAGGAACTATGACTTTGTTACATTAGGACTTATTGAACCGTGAATTTACTTTCAAAACCTTTACTAGCGATTCATCAAGAACATTAACACATTTAATCACACTATGTCAGCGTGCAAGTAGTTGCAAGTGGGTAACTGATGAAAACAAATCAAATGTCTTTCAGCAAATGGAATTTTATTCCTAAAAGCCATTTTTTTAAAAACAGATTTAAAATTATAATCAGAAAGCACCCTCTAAGTATCAAGGTACAATTTATTCAGAGGCAGAAAGAACAAATTTTTGACAGTATGAGCTTTCGGGCTGAGAACAACCTCTGAAAGACTAGGCTGGTGCCAATCTGCAACAGACCAGATTACTTTAAACTAAAAATTTTAACAACTCCCCCAAGCACATAAACTATGCGCCCAGTGGGAGGGATGCAAATGGTGCATAACACTAACATTAAAAGATTAACTTGCCACCGAAAGTGCAATTTGATTTTTAAAAAAAAATTCTTACGGTGGAAGTGTGCCAACTTTATATACTAACATGACCATTTAAATAAGAACCCATGAAATGCAGTCTTACATAAAATATACAAGGTTGGCCAAACATGCTCTACATTACACATATACCGCCTCTCAAGATGATAGGCAAGATAAAAACATATTTCAGAAATTCGGCCGTTACACTTCAAGCAAATGACAGATGCAGCTATTAATGTACGGCAGACCGACAAACAGACAGACAGACACTAACTGCCTATCAAATGCGGACGAAAGACAGACGAGCAAGCTGGGGACTAGAGACTGACCAAGAAAACAAGTAGAATTTGACAAGTAAATGAAACAACATATCACGAATCACTCAACTTCTAATAGACTGCCATGTCTGGCTAAGACGTGGCGCAGCACTCCCAAAACCGTCCGCTGCCAGCCGCTTCAACGGACGCAGGAAGGCGCGCCGATCTCTCGTCTCACGGCGTCGCAGCTCGCACCGGCCAGAGTGATGTCGTGGGTTGACTCCTGTTGCTCTCGTGTCGGCCGCGAAGCCACTACCGCTCGCTCTACGGCGCAGCCCACTGGGCTGTCGTGGTGACCTCAAATGCGCCGGCGCTCAAGACGGACAAGTCATCTTTTTTTCTTTTTTTTTTTCATTTATTGAATTTCAATTCCCCCCGAAGGGGGCGGGCTGGCAGAAGCTTAGTACGCCGCTCTTCAGCCGACAGATTTTGTGACAAAGATCAAGAGCACAAATAATAAAAAACCGGCGATAAAATCGGAGACTTAGAGAATAACAAGGCGAAAAGAAATCGTGGAACTTAAAACAACAACACAGGGATGATGACGCTAATAAAAATACATACGAAGTAGACAGGGAAAACAATAGACAATTAAAAAAAACACGGCGACAGTCTGGATTCTGTTCGCAAAGGAAATAAAATTCACACCAAGCGACAGCATGGTTTCTGTTCGCAACACGAGAAAGACAAACAACACTGAATAGTCACTGGAACACTGCACTAAAACGTTGGCAAATTTGACACCACAGTCGAGAGCAGGTGGGTGGAAACTGGACAGAAGATGGGAAAACAAAAAAGGGGGGGAAAGGAGAGTAAAAACGAAGGGGGGGAGCCGGGAAAGGAGCTGAAGTAGGATGAGGACCCATAAGAGGGGTGGGGGGCAGACGCGACAGGGAGTGGGGTAGGCAGAGGAGGGGAATACAAAAGGACTGGGGGGGAGAAGGGAGGTAGGGAGAGGTTTAGTGGGGAGGAAAAACAGGACGGAAGGGGGGGGGGGAAGAGGGAGCCCAGGGAAAGGACAGAGGAAAGGAGGGGGATTGAGGATCAGAGTTGATAGGAAGGATAAATGGAGGGAGAGAGGGCATCATCCGGGAGGGGGAGTTGACGGAAGCCACCTTGGGAAAGGAGATGGAGGGTGTAGAGATGGAGGGTAGGGGGGACACGTGAAGACGTGGCAGGGGGCGGGGACGGGATAGGAGAGGAGCAACCAAGGGGTGAGGGGGTTCAAGACGGCGGGAGGTGTAGAGGATGCGGATATGTTCGAGGAATAGGAGCAGATGGGGGAAAGGAATGCGATCATAGAGGATCCGCGTGGGGGACGGGAGGCGGATACGGAAGGCGAGGCGGAGTGCATGAAGTCATCTTGTGTCCCAGTGCGCGACCGACCAACCGAACGATCCAACCACCAATGACCACTGCCTGAACAAACTCGAGCAGACTGGCGGCCTAACACATACTAGCGCTCCGGACGACAGACAGACACTAACTGCCCCACACTGACCCAACACACCAACTGACCAGACTCGCCGCTTAGCGAGCTCGTAGCTCACCTTAAATGCACGTGAGCAGGATACCTTTCCCCTTTCCCACCAGAGGGAGCCACCAAAGCTGCGATTGTCACAGCGGCGCCACCGCCAGAAACGGAGGGCGACTGCTACACACTACGCGCTGCGGCGCGCTCTTCAAAACAGCAAATTTTACCACGGCTGACTTATAAAACAATTAAGAAGATGGCTGTTGCTGACCGAAACCGATATTATAAAGACCAAACGTTTTGCCATCATTGACGGATATAAAAGAAATTTATTCTAGACTTCCTGGATCACTATTTTAACCCGCAACTACACCGCATCTTGTGAAAAATCACTGAATAGTCGGAGGGAGAAATGAATCATCTGCTGCTCTTTATTCCATGAACAAATGGGTCCCGACTGTTTTGCTAGAGGTGTCTGTTCCACAGTGTTTAGTAAGAAAACTCAGTTACGTGTTTAAGAAAGGGATGTCGCTGTAAAATTACTATTATTTTTTTTTTTTTTGAAAATTGTAAAGTAACACGGTTTTACCAGGTATTTATTTGTAGCTGTTCTTCCACGCGCGTACCACACGGAGTCTGACATCTTGGTCAATGTTTATGACGTCATATCTCCTGAACTATGTGTCGTACAATGATAGAATTTTGGAGTTACATTCAGTGCTATATGTGAATATAGTATGCAAAATGTATGGGACTACTGTTAGTAGCAAAGAAGTAAAAAACTTAGACCGAACAGCTGTTTGGCATCAAGGCCAACACGATGTACGCATGTCTCTACACTGCGCTCCACTTGTTGCTATAATTTTCATCCATACGGTTTCGCGTGTATGTGGGTCACGTAGAGCTTTCGTAGCCAGCACAGTGAACTTCAGTTGACTGTTTTACATACCTGATGATGCGTGACCACGACGAAACACGTTATTTTTATATAAAAGTAACCTTGGAAATCGTGATACCAGTGAAGTTTTCGGTGGAAAAATCGATGTGATTGACGGTTTCAAGCATTTCGAAGCTGCGGTAACCGTTCTCGACAACTGAATCGCTGGCAGCCAGTTCGACAATCATGTAGTGCCTTCGCCCGCTAATAGTGGGCGATGGTAGTGCTAAACTGATATGCGTACGCTCAAAACGCATGCTTCATTTGAGGTGATGTAAACTGAAGTGTTCGATACCACTTTCTCTTGTATGTTTGTGTGTTTCTCGGTATCGCCTGCTTCATTTGAGCTGTAAAGTCAAATGAAGAGTCCGATATTATTCTTTTTGTAGTTCTTCATGTTGATGACGTCATGGCTAAAAGCAGACGGGTGGTATACCATGCTTCAGTTATAACTAATTTTCGCTGCATTATATCCCATGTCGGAGTACCCTCAAACTTTTTTTTAGAAAAATAGCACTGGAAGAACTTGTCCGTATCTGTCATAGTGATCGCCATCAGCAGTAACACAATTAGAAATTGCCGTGAGTTTTAAATTCAACCCAAGGCCTGTGGAGACGGTCTGTTCATAAAGAAGTTTAAGACATTACCATCGGTCTTCACCTACCCGGTCAAATGTCAGCGACGAAAGATTCTTCGACAGACCGTATTCGAGACAACTACCTTCATGTCATTAAGCCTTGACCTCCGTTATGTACAAGGATGCCGATCACATCTGCATGAGACATATTTTTATCTGTAAAACGAAATGTGCTGACCGGTACCGAAGAGAAAGGTAGGGACGCTTCTTTTACGGTCGCCATCTAACGTTAGAATCGTAAAGCGCGGAAGTGATGATACGTCGACGGCGACGGCGATGTCAAGGCGTGGTCGCCGCCACCCTGGCGGATCCATCAGCGGCGCCGACGACATTTGTGGCCGCGTAAAACAGGGCCGGGCGGCGGCAGTGGGCGGCACCGAGTGGGGGCGGCGCTTCTTGCAGCGGCGCCGGCGGCGGCGGCGGCGGCGGGACGAAGGCGTCCCATTCTGCGGCGCGCGCCGCGAGCCGACGTTAATTTATCAGAGCAATAATTCTCCAAGGAGGCCGACTTTATTCGCCTCGCGGGAAGGCAGGCCGGCGGACGGGTGGCGTCATTAATTACGTCGGGCGGTGATAAGCCGGTGTGACGGCGACGCGGCGCGTGTTTTATGCAGCGGGCTGCGCGGCCTCCCCAGGCGTCCGGCTGTCGCGGCGTTTGTTGCGAGCGTGTTTTATGCAGTGCGGCGGGCGGGCGGAGTCCGCTGCGGCGCCGCGCCGCGCCGGGCCGGCCTTCCGGAGCGTCCGCCTCCGGTGCGTTGTCTCACCCACTGCCACCCGGGCTACTGGCTTATCAGCCGCAGAGGGCCGCCTGCTGTCTTCCTCAGTGCAGAGATTTTACACATCCTCATCTGGCACTTAATTAATATCCCACCGCTATCGTGTAGCCCCGTGACCTTTGCAAGGATTAGACAGGATACAGTAGAGTCTCGATAGTTCGAGGTGAACGGGACCGGAACCTCCTCGAACTATCGAAAACTAGGACTATCGAAATTTAAATGGGAAAAAGAAATACAGGGTGTTACAAAAAGGTACGGCCATACTTTCAGGAAACATTCCTCACACACAAAGAAAGAAAATATGTTATGTGGACATGTTAGAGTTCATTTTATTACTTCTCTTCAAATCACATTACTCATGGAATGGAAACACACAGTAACAGAACGTACCAGCGTGACTTCAAACACTTTGTTACAGGAAATGTTCAAAATGCCCTCCGTTAGCGAGGATACATGCATCCACCCTCCGTCGCATGGAATCCCTGATGCGCTGATGCAGCCCTGGAGAATGGCGTATTGTATCACAGCCGTCCACAATACGAGCGCGAAGAGTCTTTACATTTGGTACCGGGGTTGCATAGAGAAGAGCTTTCAAATGCCCCCATAAATGAAAGTCAAGAGGGTGGAGGTAGCCGGCCGGAGTGACCGAGCGGTTCTAGGCGCTACAGTCTGGAGTTTTGTGAGTAAAACATTGTTTTCCAGATTTTTGTTAAGCTGGAAGAGAACACATTTGTTTAGGTCCGAGTATCCTGTTCCAAGGGTACTATGGGTATGTGGGAGCACTTGTTAATGCTCATTCCGTTGGCGGAAATAGCTATCTGCTCCCGGAAACGACAACTGCGTGGTGGAATGCTCGGGGTCACTAGCAGGATTTAAATATCTTGCAAGTTTTCTGCATACCTTTACAGTTACTCGCACCCCATAAACAGTTCCATGCTCGCACAACCTGACAAAGGAACGTATGTTTCATCGTGTGTTGCCTTCGACCATTTCGGTGTACTACCCCTCTGTCTTGAGATTAGTGTAAGAGGAAAGGTGATTCAAGAAATTGTGACATTTTGCAATAAGCAATAGGCAATAATTAAAAAAAACACGCAATTCGTGGCTCACCTAACGAATAACTTCATATTTAAAAATGATTCTAACGTTCTATTTCTGTTTAATGTATAGCTTAATTCCTCCGTATAGGAGGACGTAATTAAATGGGTTCCATCAAAAGATAACTTCTACCCACTTCCGGATGAATAAAGCATGAATGTGTGCTTGTTCTCGACATGGAGCAACCATTTCGAATCCTATTCGTGGGAAGAGAGAAGGGGGCTGGGGGGGAGCGGTTACAGCGTCAATATGTTACCGGCACGGGAAAGAGCATTGATGAAATATAGTTTTGATCACCTACAGTTTACATCAACCCAAATACCCAAATACATCCACACAATTTCAACAGATAAAAGTACACGTATCAGTCACATAGATGTGACCACCACATGCAATAACCGCTCACAGTTAGGAGAAGCCACCACTAGCTGTAGAGGGTGTATAACGGGTGTGTTGAGGAGGGGGCCGGAGGGGGAGGGGGTTAGAAACAGTGTAGTCGTTATTATCGTAATGCGGAAACGCAGTTATTTATCTGATGTCGAAAAAGGCATGATCATTATTGGCTTTTGGGCCAAGGGGCGGTGGTACTTCCGAATTTAACCACTCGCCTACTTCCACCCCTTATGCCTCTTCACACCCTGGCAATCTTCTGATTAAATTACACAATGGTTGATCGTCCTCATCTGCTAAATCTTCAGTCTCTGTGTCTGGCATACTTTCCCGTAGAATTTTCCTCCATGACTTAGAAATTGTGTCTGACTTTATTTCGCTCCAAGATTCGCTAATCCAGTACACGAAGTCCTTCAAAGTCACTTTCTTCAAAGCTCCTACAATGCTTTCGTTGTCTTTGGAATGCAGGACTGACATCGCCGTTGATTTTTTTTTTTTAGACATTCCAGAGCGCCCTGATCCATGGGCTGAATGAGACAGGTAAGGTTTGGTGGGAAAAACAAGGTGCGGATACCGTCGCACTGCAGTTCTCCTGCACATGGATGTGAGGACGCATTACCCACGAGCAAAATTGCTTTGCATGGAAGTCCCCTTTTTTAAAAAAAATCTTGCAGTCAGGTACAAATGACTTAAAAAACCAACTCTTGAAGATTTCCTGATTCATCCAAGCATTATTCTGATGTGTATAGACAACCGGAAGAGCTGAGATGGATACATTCTTGAATGCTCTTGGTTTGGCAGACTTCCCAATCACAGTTAGTTTTAGTTTGTGGTTTCCAGTTGCTTTTGAAGCTACCATAACTGTGAGCCGCTCTTGGCTTTTTTTGTGCCCAGGGGCACTTTTTTCTTTACAAGAAGCAAGTGTTCTCGCTGGTAACATTATAAAATTTAGCCCAGTTTCGTCACAGTTATATACTTCTTCATTAGACAAATTTTCGTCAGTTATGAATTTTTTAAACTCGGCGATAAATTTTGAAACGGCCTGAGCGTCACCAGAGAGTTTTTCTCCGTTTACGCCTAGTTGACGCACTCCATACCTCTTCTTTCACTAGTCGAGCCAGCCCACACTAGCGGCGAAATTGTCATGCCGGCCGTTGTGACCGAGCGGATCTGGGCGCGTCAGTTCGGAACCACGCTGCTGCTGCGGTCACAGGTTCGAATCCTGCCTCGGGCATGGATGTTTGTGATGTCCTTAGGTTTAAGTAGTTCTAAGTCTATGGGACTGATGACCTCAGATGTTAAGTTCCATAGTCCTTAGAGCCATTTTGAAATTGTCGTCTCCTTCCTGGAGATGGTTTCTGAAAAACAAAGCTTTTTCTTGCAAGATTGGGCCAGAAATCGGAGCACCCTTATGTCTCTGTTGAGTGAACCACATGAACAATGCCTCATTTCTTTTTTCGAAGTCTGACATCTTTATGTTTCTTCGACTGAGAAATTCGTGTGACCATTTCTGTGAAGGAAACTGTTCCAATTTAAGTCGGTTTCTTCACCAGCCACCAGCAGTAACTACACCGACGCCATATTCGACAGCAAGTTTTTTTATTGTTTCTACTTTGTAAAGTCGTCTTAGTGCTTCTAATTTTAGATGCAAAGGCAGAAATTTCCTCTTTTTTGATACAGCACTCATCTTTGTAAAGTCTACAACGGAACACACAGTCAACAAACAAAACGACGCACAACACTGTACAGTACAGGTACTGGGAACTATAGCAGCGTATGAACTCCCCAGTTTTGATCGGTAGCAGCCGGCAGCAGTCGGGGTATTTCGCGCCATACTAACAACACACGTTTGTGCAACAGGGCAGCGAGCTAATCGTCGGTGTTGATTACATTGTTGTCTGCTTTGTCACTGAGCTGTACTCTCCCTATCTATCTTTTGCAATGATGTTTTCATTATTTATCATGTCAGTAAAAAAAAAAAGAAACTAGATCGTTGAAACCTTTTTTTTATTTTTTTTTTTTAAAAAAAAAGAGGCTTGGATTATTGGAAACTCGAACTATCGCGACTCGAAGTATCGAGACTCTACTGTAATACACTGGCGAGCAAAACTAAAGGTGAAAGGAACTTTCGCATGACGCTTCACGCCCAAGAAACATTAGCTCGACGGAATCTACGAGGCGTGTTTTTTAAATAAGTACCATTTTGAAATAAAAAAAAGACATGCTAAGATATCTCAGTAATTTTATTTTTACATGAAATCCTGTACCTTAATCGACTTTTCTACATAATTTCCGTCAATATTGAGGCACTTGTAATAATGTTGTACCAGTTTTTGAATACTCTCCTCACAGAAGTCTGCCGACTGACTTGTTAACAACTATATCACAGAAAAGAAGTATTGCTTATGGAATTTCTGCCTCGTAATGAGGCAATCAGTGCAGCAGCTTACTGTAAGACATTGCACAATCTGCGCCGTTCAATTCTGAACAAAAGACGTGGCAAGTTGAGCAAGGGCACCGTTTTGCTACAAGACAAGGGCCGTCCACATGTGGCGAATCAGACCGAAGATCTCATCTTATCTTTTCGATGGGAAACTCTAGATCATCCTCCGTACAGCCCCGATCTTGCGCCAGTGACTACCATCTCTTCCTGCACTTGAAGAAACACCTGGGCGGTCAGCGCCTTCAAGACGACGACGGAGTCAAAACAGTGGTGATGCAGTGGTTAAAATGTCAGGCGGCAAACTTCTATGAGGAGGGTATTCAAAAACTGGTACAGCGTTATGACAAGTTCCTGAATATCGGCGGAAATTATGTAGAAATGTATATTAAGGTACAGACTTTCATGTAAAAATAAAATTATTGAGATATCTTAGAAAGTCTTTTTTAATTTCAAAACAGTACTTACTTTAAAAAAAAAACACGCCTCGGTCAACATACAGGGTGACCCACCTGACACTACTGTTGTCTTTTACACAATCCGAGGTTTATTCCTGGCTTTCAAAAGTCACGCACGAGACACACTGAATTGAGAAAAGTCTTGGGACAGCTGTGTTCACACATACGGATGCTGGCGGTGCATCGGCGGAGCACTCACGTGATTAACGTGAAAGGGTTTCCGACGTGATTATGGCTGCACGACGGGAAACCACAGACTTTGGGCGCGGAATGGTGGTTAGGAGATTGATGCATGGGACGTTCCGTTTTCGATATCGTTAGGGAATTCTATATACCGAGATCCGCAGTGTCAAGAGCGTGTCGAGAACACCAAACTTCACCACGGGCAACGCAGTGGCCGATGGCCTTCACTTAACGACAGAAAACAGCAGTGTTTAAACAGAGTCGTGAGTGCTAACAGAAAGCAACTCTGCGCGAAATAACCGCAGAAATAAATGTGGGACGTACGAAGAACATGTCCGTTAGGTCAGTGCGGTGAAATTTAGAGTTAACGGACTATGGTAGCGGACGATCCACGCGAGTGCCTTTGCTGCGGCGCCTCTCCTGGACTCATGCCGACTCTAGACGACTGGAAAACCGTGACCTGGTCAGAACTGATGGTGGGGTTCAGGCGTGGCGCACACCCCACGAAGACGCGGACTCAGTTTATCAATAAGGCACTGAGCTGGTGGTGGCTCCACAATAGAGTGGGCGGTGTTTAAATGGATCAGTGACTGGAAGTGCTTATGTTCGTCTACGTGGAGACCGTTTGCTGCCATTCATGGGCTTCATGTCCCGAAACAGCCATGGAATTTTTATGCATGACCATGCGCCGATTCAGCGAGCCACATCTGTTCGTGATTGCTTTGAAGAACGTTCTGGGAAGTTCGATCGAATGATTTGGCCACCCAAATCGCCCAACTGGAATCCCATTGAACATTTGAGGAACGTAATTGTCAGGACAGTTCGTGCCAAAATCATGCACTCACAACATTTTCGCAATAATTTACGGCTTTACAGGCACCTCGGCTCACTACTTCCACAGAGGACTTGTAGAGACCATCCCATGTCAAGCCACTGCACTACGCCGGGCAAAAGGAGGTCCGCCACCATATTGCGAGGTATTCCGCGACTTTTCTCATCTCGTTCCATTCATATTCTCTCGTTCGCTACGCGAAGACTATTAATCCCACAGCAAAACGAACAGTTAAATTTTCTACTTGGATACGTTTTCACTAGAGTCCGCAGTTTTCAAGTTACTGCAGAAAATCATACAAAGTGAACTTAAAACATCCCCCCCCCCCCACCCTCTCACACTCATCCCCCAACGGATATGATTTCTAGTGTGTTGTTCATGGCACACCCTACCGCCACTGTACAAGTATTTGAGATTGCGCGAATTATTTCCCATATTCGACTTTTCTGGTCTTCATTAAATGACCTTATTACGTCAGCGGCTTAGTCGAGCACTTACAAATTGTAAAATTGTCGTTTATACAAATTTTACGTAACAATTTGTAAATTTTTTGGGTGCATAAAGTAAACAATTACATCGCTGTATTCGTCAAGCTTTCTGACTACGAAACTACTGTGCTTGAGAAGGTTAAGCGTGGATCGAGCTGTCGACATAATTAATTTTAGCGTAACATTTACGAAAGTCGTTTTTATTTCATTACCCACACGAGCACGTTTAAATTATTAATGTTAACAAATAGCCGACTACGCTGATGGCGTAACAGCCCCGTCAATAGAGGCCAAAAATGTCCAACATTGCGAATAGCTCGTCTGGCCGAAATTTTTATATAGTGACAGGAGGGAAGCCGAACAATATACTAGAAATACTGACCAGTGAAGCATGAGTGTAAAGGATGGAGATGCATTTGAACTACACTATTGTTGACGTTTCTTGAATAACTCGAAAATTGTAGCCTCCAACGAAAACATACCCCAGTATAAAAATTAACTACATTAAATTTCATACAAAAAGGTCCTATTCATTTTCTCTGTGGGACTATTAATTTACGTGTAGCGAGGGAAAGAATAGGAAAATTTCGTGAGTTATTTTGGAAGGCAAGAAATAACAGTGTGGATTCCATGAAACGACAGCCGTAAGGGCAGTTGACCCACTCTGTACACAGAAAGAAATTCTGCAACATAGTACACAAGGTAACCAAGGAAATAGTCAATGAGACGAACATAAATAACATTCTTATTCATAGACAATAATTACATGAAATAATCGTGATTTATCCCCTGGAAATGACAAAAGCGGGACAGGTTTGTTAAAAGAGTATGTGTTAGTGGGTTCCATTCCTACATTAGCGCGATTGACAACTTACGGATAGTCCTTGGTGCATGTTGGACATGCTGCAGCACGCCTCCCTAGCGCTCATACCACGTCTTAGATGGGATTTAAGCCGGGGGAACTGTCAGGGCAGCTTATTTTGCAAATATCCTCTCGTTCAACGTGCACTGTTCGATGCGGTAGCGCATTACCATCCATAGAAATGAAGTCACAGCCGAAGTACTCTGGAGACAATAAGGTTGACCACTGATGTTTGGAGGTTAGTAAGCTAATACAACATTATGTCTCCCCACGCTATTACGCATCCCTACACCATAACATCAGGACCAGAAAAACCATCATGTCATGGACTGTGCGGTTGGTACCTCGGGCATGGGTGTGTGTGTGTGTGTTTGTCCTTAGGATAATTTAGGTTAAGTAGTGTGTAAGCTTAGGAACTGATGACCTTAGCAGTTAAGTTCCATAAGATTTCACACATTTGAACATTTGAAAACCATTACGCACCAGAACGCTGGTAGTACACTCATGTGGCGAGTGGTGGTAACATGTAACGCACCCAGGAACACTGTCGGACGTGATGATTTTGGTTGGCCTGTACCGACCTTCAAATCTCTGAACACGGTACGCTCACGGGTCAACGTTATTGTGTAACTGTGATTCTTCCCAACGTGCTTCTCTTCAGGAGTGAATTATGTCATGACTTCATTTGCATAGATGACAGTGCGCAGGTGGAGGAGCCCGAGAAACGAGAAGATATTCGGTGGATGGACTCTATTTCCCGTTCCCCCACTCAGAGTCCATCGAGCAAGTGTGGGATGAGGAGAATTAGAATTATATTAAAACGTTCAGCTGCAGATGCACGTTGATATATATCAACGGGGACAGGTGAAAATGTGGCCCGACCGGAACTCGAAACCGGAATCTCCCGCTTACATGGCAGACGCTCTATCCATCTGAGCCAACGACGGCACATAGGACAGTGCGATTGCAGGGACTATCTCGCGCACGCCTCCCGCGAGACCCACATTCTCATCTTGTATATCCACACACTACGTTCGTAGTGTCCCACCCCAACACACTCATTACTCGTGGAAGACATTCTTACCAAGTCCCGTAAAAGTTCGGGGAATATGTGTGCATTTGCACAGAAGAAGAAGGTCATGGCCAATATTGCCAGAACTATATACTTATATGGATATGGTGTCTGTTCTTACGGACATGACACCACATCCATATAAGTATGAAGTTGATAAGTTCTGTAGCACGTCCACATGCACAAACGACCAGCAAGCAGCTGTCAAACTCACTGGTGGTGAAATGGAACGCGCTACCGCGACAGCTCCTTACTAACCTTGTGTTCAGAATGTGAGCACATTGGAAAGCGTGAAATGTTTGCTGTGGTGGTCGCATACGCAGTTTACAGTCTTCTCCCAACTTTCTGCAACATCCAGGGGGTAACTCAGGATGTTTTCAGTGTCATTATAGTTTATGAATAACAATGACACTTATGTTCGCCTCTTTAAGTATTTGTTTCGGTTACCTTAACGTATTACAGTCTAGCAGTTCTTTGTATGTAGGGTTAAGTTTCATCGCGCTTTCTTACCTGGCACTGGCACGCCATGCAAAAGTCATTTTCTGAACTGGGTTGTTTTGGATATCAGCCTCACGCAAATACAATTAGTTTCTTTTTATATTTACCCAGACATGTTTCGACACCAATGTGTCATCTTCTGTGGGTCAAATTTTTATTTTTTTAAATTACATCCGTAACTGAATTGTATTATTATACATCGATTTTAGACCTCGCTTTCGTCGTTTTTTTTATTTTTTTTCTTTGTTGGCAGCATGTCATCTGCAAATTTTTTCGTCCTGTTTCGTGTCGCTGGTTGGTGTCTTAATCATCTGCTATTTACTGCATTGTTTTCACTCAGTTTCTCACAAATTTTCGCTCACTACTTCACCTCACATGCACTTACACAAAATGTGGCGAAATGTGATCTGAGCAGACACTTTTGAAAACACACTCTGTCACACTGAGTGTGTTGTCAGAAGTGTCTGCTCAGATCACATTTCGCCACATTTTGTGTGAGTGCATATGAGGTGAAGTAGTGAGCGAAAAGTTGTGAAAAACTGCGTGAAAACAATGCTCTAAATAGCAGTTAATCGAGACACCAACCAGGGACACGAAACAGGACGAAACATTTTGCAAATGACATGCTGCAAAAAAAAAAAAAGACTAAAGCGAGGTCTAAAATCGATGTATAATAATACAATTCAGTTATCTATGTAATTTTAAGAAATAAAAATTTAATCCGCGGAAGATGACACAATGGTTTCGAAACATGTCTGGGTAAATATAAAAATAAACCAATTGTGTTTCCATAAAGCTGATTTCCTAAACAACACAGTTTTTAAGTACAAACACGGAAGAACGAAAAGATGAGCTTCAAACCTTTGTAAAATGAGTAAAGTCATTTTCGTCCTTACGTTTTGCGTATCAACGTATTTACAGCCAAATGGAATAGAATGCTGTATGGCTATATGTGACTTATAGGAAAGGTGTTACGGCGTGAAGTCAAGCGCCGGCACGCATGTTGGGAACGATAGAGACGAGATGGCTGTGAGATCACCCAGCCGCAAGCTGATCGGACCTCCCTCCAGGACGAAAACGCTATAGCAGTGGTCCCTATGTGAAGGGGACAAAGCGCCGCGACCGACGGGTCACGGTTCAGATAAATATCAGTTTCAAGATCAGCTACTTTGATAGCAGCGTCAACGTTTGGCACTTCGATAGCAGTTCCGGGAAGATTTTTGTCAGTTAGAGATCAGCAGTCACTGCAAAGACTGATTATATTGTATGTCGCCCTTTGCTTGTGACACTTCTGTGTAATTGCCAATGTCAAGTATTGCATTTGATTAATTGTAATAAAACTCATTAACAGGAGTTGTTTGATTGTTTGTCTAGCAAACCGAGTATGCAGGCTTCCTAGACACTAGAAAAAGATGGGAACATTTTAGGTTAGTTGCTACCGTAACTGTTAATAACATCAACTGAAAGTACTGGTTTTCTGTTGATATTCACAATTTGCCGTATTTACACAGCGTATTTCCAACGTTTAAACATCAATCATTTGGTGAATTTATATGAATTAATAAGACATGAATGTGTCGAGTATATGACATTGGTAATTTCGGCGTGTTTGCTCCACGTCTACACGCAGCTCATTCTAACCCACGTGCTGCTTCCCTGGGCTGGCAGATCTGACTCATAGCACCCAGTCACTTCACCGTCTTTCCTCGGATGAAGAAAACATTGTGTGACAGGCATGTCATAAGTGACGACGAGGTGATTTTCTCCTTGGAACGTTTCCTCAACCGTCAAAATGTAGCCATATACGTACAGAATATTTTTCTGATCCTTTGTCAGTGCCAAAAATGTGTTGCATTAAATAGTGAAGATGTAGAGAAAGACTAAATACGATTGTTTGGCTTCATGTTAGCTTGATCTATGACAAGACGATAACTACTGTTAGAGGGAGTAGCAGACGGCAAATCAGAGATTGGAATTTATTCAAAATAAATCGAGAACTTTCGGTGTAAGTGCTACTCTTCAGCGCAGATGCTGGCATAGCAGAGGTAGTAGCTGCATGCCATATGATCTACAAGATTACTGCTGCCAGTTACTATTAATTTAATATCTACTACACGATTCAAATGTCTCCATGTCCATTATCACATGAATTTACGTGAATTAATGAGACTTATTCATCTTTTGTGCATGACTTTCACAATAATAAGGTTCCAGGGTCAACTGACGTAAAGTTTTAATTGTCAGCTCGAAATAAATCAAGATGTAACGATGAACCTTGTTAACGCTTTTAGTGCTACTCCACGTACCCACACTTCAACGTGACACTTTTCCCCACCCACGCAGGATTAGGAGGACACCTTCGATGTGGAATTCTACAGCTTGTATATTAAGGAAACGCTCCAACGTGAAAATCATCTCATCGTCATTATGGACACCCTTCCCTTGCAATGGTTTCTTCAATCGAAGAGAGACGAAGTGGCACTGGTTGTAACCGTTAGAGAACATGTAGAATGGGAGAGGTTCAAAAATGGCTCTGAGCACTATGTGACTTAACTTCTGAGGTCATCAGTCGCCTAGAACTTAGAACTAATTAAACCTAACTAACCTAAGGACATCACACACATCCATGCCCGAGGCAGGATACGAACCTGCGACCGTAGCGGTCACGGGGTTCCAGACTGAAGCGCCTTTAACCGCACGGCCACACCGGCCGGCAATGGGAGAGGGGGAAAGTGTCTTTCTCCTGTGTGGAATCACCTGGGCAGTTCTTGTAGACAAGAGTATTACCTTGGATGACTTCCCTAGCCCACAGTTCGTGGTCGTGCGGTAGCGTTCTCGCTTCCCGCGCCCAGGTTCCCGGGTTCGATTCTCAGCGGGGTCAGGGATCTTCTCTGCCTTGTGATGACTGGGTGTTGTGTGATGTCCTTAGGTTAGTTAGGTTTCAGTTGATCTAAGTTCTAGGGGACTAATGACCATAGATGTTAAGTCCCATAGTGCTCAGAGCCATTTGAACCATTTTTTTTTTTTAAACTTCCCTTGACAGCCTCCCGTAACATCTTCAAGACAGATCGGTAGTATGCTTGTGTAACGATTTGTTCCTTACGAGTGTTACCTGTATACACCATGGCATGACAGTCACAAAAAGGGTCAAAAGGCTCTGAGCACTATGGGACCTAACATCTGAGGTCATCAGTCCCCTAGAACTTGGAACTACTTAAACCTAACTAACCTAAGGACATCACACACATCCAAGCCCGAGGCAGGATTCGAATCTGTGACAATCAAAAAACACAGTTGCAGTGCCCTACGACGGTAGTGTCCGCGTCTTCTATGACGGTGTTTGTACGGCTTGTTTTGATTCTCCCTCCCGGGGGGTCATAGTGCTACACCCAGCACTAGTCGATGATGATAAGGTGGTTAAAGAAGTCATCTGTGTAGGCCGGACAGAGTGGCAACATTTTCGCTGCTGTCTCATTTCGGCGGGTTTTTTGCTGCGAGCAATCGTAGAATCAGGAGGTCCGAGACTGTTTCCATTTGGTTTTTAGCGCCATATGCCAGAAAGGTTATTAGGACAGCCGGTGGCAACACAGTGCTCTGTAGTAAAGGATTGGCTCGGCTGTCGCAGGTTCGTGTGAGGCGTATGTTTAGTGCACTGGTCGTCCACGATCCTGGGTCCTGGTAGTGTGACCAATACAGGAGATGCCATTGCTGCAAGGAATACGATGGATATCCGCCTCACGCATACCAAGATCATCCTTAACGGAACGTAGAAGGATCTTAATCTTAGATGGTGGTTGGAAAACACATTTCACATCACATTTCCGGAAAACATCACTTATAGTTTTGGAAATCCACCTTCGGTAATGCAGATAGGCCGAAGTCCTTGGCAGCAATTCGTCACTAACATCACTCTCCCGGTGCACGGTTCGTCGATAGCGCAACGCACGTCAGGTATGTCTTTCACTATGTCCATTCCGACGGAAAGTGACCGTAAGATGGTTAACTCAGACTCACGGTCTGAAATGACCTGACCTCGTGAACCAAGGTACGAACTATCCCTTCATGCTGAGCCAGGTGGTGACAGATCTCAGCCTGTAGGTATGGGTCAGTGAGTGTAGGCTTCCTACAAACAGCATATCCCAATGTGTCGTCAACCTTTTTCTTGACCATCCCTTTATTCGGGTGGATTCAAATTCAGGTGTTCTAAAAATTCGTCCAAAATCGCACTGCCATGAAGCCAAACAACGAAACTATCGTCTAAAAATCTGAATAAAACACGTAGTTTTCAAAGCCACCGCTTCCAACGCACGTTTCCCGAACTCTTCCATAAACAAATTTGCAGTAACAGATGACAACGGACTTCCCATCGCAACGTCATCTGTCTGCTCATAGTATTTGTCACTGAATAAAAAGGGGCAACCGATTCTTTAACAACACGAAACCTAGCCTCAATTACCCGTAACGAATGAGACAGAGGACCGCGAATGAAGAGAGTGACCGCATCAAAAGCCGTGTCTTATAAAAAAAATTATTTGAATGTCAGGTTCGTCCTAACTCATTACCTCTAATCGACGTAAGACATCGCCCTAGTTCTTAATGTGATGTTCACACCGACCAATTACTGGATTCAACAGAGAAGCAAGGTGTTGTGCTACACGATATGTCGGAGCACCAACGTCACTGACTACCCCAGTTCTCTCTGCAAACCGAGGTTTTAAATTCACTTGCTCAGCGCTTAATTCCTGCAGTTTTGCCTTGAAAATGACGGGTTGGTTACTTGTGGAAATGTCAGCCGTCGTTGACGACATCACCTGGCGGTTTCTCGCAAGTTATCTGAACAGTGTACAGTCCAGGAGAAACTCAGGCCTACAGTGATGAAAACGGATCCGTGATTGATCTTCAGCTTTTTACACCGTCACCTCGATGAAACAAGTCTTTGTGCATCAGGGTTGCTACTTCCATTCCGATTACCGATTGTTCACAAAGAGATAGCCTACAACTTAATTCTTCGTCTTTCAGTTTTGACTACAACATAACCACTGTCTTGTCTGATGGTATGTTCTTGCCAGAAAAAAATGGTTCAAATGGCTCTGAGCACTATGGGACTCAACTTCTGAGGTCATTAGTCCCCGAGAACTTAGAACTAGTTAAACCTAAGGACATCACAAACATCCATGCCCGAGGCAGGATTCGAACCTGCGACCGTAGCGGTCCTGCGGTTCCAGACTGCAGCGCCTTTAACCGCACGGCCACTTCGGCCGGCTGTTCTTGCCAGAAGTTTATATCAGCTGATAATACACTGTTCCACCGTTGCTCCCTTTAATACAGACAGAACGAACTGTAGCACGATGCTCTAGTTTGGTAACGGGTTGTGCCATTTCATTTTAGCTCCTGGAGCGTCGAACTTCAGGGGTTGGATAAACACACGGAAACACCACGAGTATTGCAGTCTTGAGCATAAAAGCGGATGCTTGAAACTTCTTTATTTAAATGAGTGTGTCTGTACTGAAATTTCAGAATGACTGTGAAGATGAAACTACTACGTTATTTGATTCTGAAACAGCTGAGTAAATCTGAACGTACTGAGCCTACTTTACTTTTACTTTTTCTTATCATGTCAACACTGACCCACTATATTCTAGCGCAATGCAATCTGACTGCTCAAAAAAATAACAACCTGACTTCAAATAATTAATTCAAAAGAATGGCCGTGACTTAAAAGAAATCTTAAGAATAATCTATACATTTCATTAGGCACTTACCTCACGAAAATCTTCATTACGCGAACTACTGCAATACAACGAGTGTCAATACTGCCAGCTAAATAAAAGGTTCTAACTACTACAGCCACTAAGTACTAGTAGGCATGTGGTTAGCGAAGGAAAGATTTTGTTGCAAAGAAATTAATATATTTTTCACCTTAATAATGTGACATCCAGTTCAAACACGAATATAAATCGTCATTGACGTCTAGTACAAAGGTAAAATGAATAATATTGAATAATGAATAATGAATTGGATACGAATAATATTGAATAATGAATAATATTGAATCTCCAAGTCGAACATGTATAGATCGTTAGCCTAAGCTAACACTTCAGACCTCTACCCTCCATCAATGCTGACTTCTCTCATCTAACACCAATCACTCCTGGCTGTTCACCTCCAACTGCCCAACAGTACTTCCATCACTGCTGGCGACTAACTTCCACATGCCCAACACTACTGGCGATTAACTTCCAACAACGAGTCCGAAAAGCCACAGAGTCTCTTACAATGAAAGCGCAGTCAGAGATCCAATGCAAAGCGCTACACAGTGTTGCCAACACAGAAGCAGCCCACTTACACGCTATCCAGGCGTGCAAGTGGCGCTGTTATATCTGACCACGAACGGCACCTGTGCAGTGCCCTCAGTAGGTTGCAACTATCAGTTGTGGTCAGAATTGTTTTCCGTGTATTTGTGAGTGAATTATGCCGGAGCTAGGTGAATCCGAGCGTGAGCAAATTGATGGTGCTGGTATGGTGGATGCTTCCGTAACCAAAGGAGACGAAATGTTTGGTATTTCAAGAGGCACCGCATCGAAAATTTATACTGCATATAGTGAATGTTGGAAGTCATCATCCGCAAAGTCACAACGCGGACGAAAGTATGTATTAAGCCATCGTAACGCACGGTCACTGAAGCGGTTTGAGACGGAAAATATGCGGACAACAGCTGTAAAAGTAACTGCAGAAATGAGTGTTGTTCTCGCGAACCCTGTCAGCACCAAAACAACACGAACTGAACTCCATAACCATGGAATCGCAGGCCTATTGAAACTCCAAACGACTGGGCTTCTGTTCATGGAGCTCACACCGTCCAAGTGGTTTGGTGAGCACGAGGATGAATTGTCTCGTCACCACCTGAGTCGCCATAGCACAATATTCTTGAGCGTCTGTGGCCTACACTGTGTGATCGCTATTCAGCTCCATCATCGTTACCTGAGCTTGTCAACATTTTACAGGAAGAATGGTATGACACTCAATCGAAAACCGTACAGCACCTGCATCTGTGTATTCCGAGACGACTGGAAGCTGTTTCGAATGCCAACGCGTTTCGTACATCGTATGAGGCAAGGTAATGTGTCCTGTTTTTGGTGTTCACATCTTCTTGTGCACCCACTGTACATTAATGTTGCGCAGGGATTTCAGTGTGTTGCAAGACTACAATTTCATACATACAAACAAAAATAAACAAAAATTAATTAAGCAATTTTACCTTTTGTAATTAAAATTTTGTGACTACCTCTCGTACAGGATGAACATCAACTATACCAGCCGCAAGACAATTTGAAGAGTAACAACGGTTATTACCATTATTTCAGAGCAAATATTTTCACGCTAGCGCAAAAGCGTTTAGCACGCAATCACAATGAAGTACCCTATGTGATCAAAAGCCACTAGACATTGCCATAAACATCCTTTTTTCATATTAGGTGCATTATGCTGCCACCTACTGCCAGATACTCAATATCAGCGGCCCCAGTAGTCTTTAGACATCGTGAGGGAGCAGAAGGGGGGTCTCCGCGGAACTCACGGACTTCGAATGTGGTCAGCTGATTGGGTATCACATGTGTCATACGTCTGTACACGAGATTTCCACACTCCTAAATATCCCTAGGTCCACTGTTTCCGATGTGATAGTGAAGTGGATACGTAAAGGGACACGTACAGCACGAAAGTGTACAGGCCAACCTCGTCTGTTGACCGACAGAGACCGTCGACAGTTGAAGACGGTCGTAATGTGTAATAGGCAGATATCTGTCCAGATCATCACACAGGAATTCCAAAGTACATCAGGATCCGCTGCAAGTACTATGAGAGTTACGCGGGAGGTACGAAAACTTATATTTCATGTTCGCGCCACTGCTCGTCATCCACACATCACGCCGATAAATGCCAAACGACACCTCCCTTGGTGTAAGGAGCGTAAACATTGGACGATTGAACAGTGGACAAGCGTTGTATGGAGTGACGAATACGGTACACGATGTGGAGATCCGATAGCAGGGTATGGGTGTAGCGAGTGATGGGTGGACGTCCTCTGCCAGCGTGTGTAGTGTCAACAGTAAAATTCGGAGGCGGTGGTGTCATGATGTGGTAGTGTTTTTCATGGAAAGGGCTTGCGCCACTTGTTGCTTTGCGTGGCACTATCACAGCACAGGCCTACACATACTTTAAGCACCTTCTTGCTTCCCATATGTGAAGAGCAAGTCGGGGATGGCGATTGCACCTTTCAACACTATCGAGCACCTGTTTATAATGCATAGCCTGTGGCAGAGTGGTTACACAACACTAACATAACTATAATGGACTGGCCTGCACAGAGCCCTGACTTGAATCGTATACTTCCACTATCCCAGGAATACGTTCCGTCAGATGCTGGAAAGTTTCTTGTGGAATGGCAACCCATTCTTCACGGAGTGCTGCACTGAGGAGAGGTATCGATGGCGGTCGGTGAGGCTTGACACAAAGTCGGTGTTGCAAAACATCCAAAAGCTGCATAAAGTATCTTTGGGATGTTTTGTTACGCCGACTTTGTGACAGGCCTCACCGACCGACATCGATACGTCTCCTCAGTGCAGCACTCCGTGAAGAATGGGTTGCCATTCCCCAAGAAAGATTCCAGCACCTGATAGAACGTGTGCCTGCGAGAGTGGAAGCTATCATCAAGGCTAAGGGTGGGTCAACACCATGCTGAATTCCAACATTACCGATGGAGGGTGTCACGAACTTTTAAGTCATTTTCAGTCAGGTGTCCGGACACTTTTGATCACACAGTGTATAACAGAAAACAGAGAGTAATACAGAAGCCCTAGTACAAAACAAACAACTCTGTGATTTAATATCACAGCGGGAACAGTTGAGCATAGCGTCATTGTGGCACTTTTTCGTTACATTTAACGAACACCAAACATGAGGTGCATATCGGCCAATTCTCCATTAGTAAACCGTCCCATAGCTTTAGCGTACAATTAGCACTTATATGAATGAGTGATGTCTGCTCTTTCTATCTTCGCTGCGGATGCACAAACACGTCCGATTTCCTGTGGGAATCTCAGAGGAGCGAACATAGAGTCAATGGACAGGGACTGGCGATAGGTGGCGCTTGGTGGTAAAGTGCATCGGCTGGGAGGCGCGCCGGGGTAGTCCGCACAGTTGCGATAAAGCTGCGTCTCCGATGGCACAGTGGTTAACGCACCTGCCTAGTAAGCAGGAGATCCCGTGTTCGAGACCCGGTGCGGTACACGTTTTCACTCGTCGCCGCTTATTGGGCATAATGTCCCGCTGCAGCTGACAGCAGTGATCCCCTTCGATTTACAGTTAACAGTATCGGCGCGATATACGCTGTCGGCAAAATAAATTCGAAAAAGAGCTTAATAGTACTGAATGCGAAGAGTGAAGAGGGTGTTATATTTATCGTCAAAAGGTACCGCTAGTGATTGTAACAAGTTCCTTGTCAAATAGGACACACAGTGCGTATCGCCGGTATTTGCGCTGTTGTAGAGACGAATATGGGAGTACGAAATGGAACGAACTTGTTAACGAGCAATACGAGAGCAAGAGTATTTTATAATAAAATACTCAGAAAATATTGGTGAAAAACATTCGAAATTTTGTTGGTTGATTTCGAATTCACTATCACCCCGATCACTCTTCTTTGCAATTTCTGTGGCATCCAGGTGGTCTGGATACCAGTTTTGGTACCAATGACAAATTTTCTTTGCGAAGAGATTTTTTTTGTATGTGTGTTTCGTGAGAGGTCTTTCGAAAAGATACCACTGCGGTAATCGTTAACGGCTTTATGCATTGAGTTTCTGAGAGTCAGGCGCGCTTTGTTTAGTATCTTTCTATGTGTAGCACTGTGCTTTGTTTCACACCTATTTCGCTGTACTCGTTGTTTCTTTAGTATTGGTCTTACATAATGAACCATTGTACTCTGTATGTATCTGTACGAAGCTTAGTCAACTGTTGTTCTGAACTTGAGGTACTGTTCCACTAAATGGTTGTCAGCTTAGACTTACTCAGTTTGATAAGATAGGACAGTCTATTTGTTTACTTCAGAAAACATGCACGCTTTTCCAGTTGTTTCAATTATACTTTGTAGTAGTTTGTACGTTATTAATCATTCTTGCTACTATTCCCTCAGATATCTTGATAACTATTGCAACGTGGACATGCTCAAAGAGGTGACATCTGTTTAATGTCATTAGACGTCTTGAGAGCTCATCCGAATTATTCGTTCTCTTTCTTCGGACAAAACATTTAGCGAAGTTTTACAGACTGTCTTGACACGCAAACCGCTTGCATAACGTTAACTATCTCAACCGATGGTTGGATGACTAAAGACTCCTCCAGCAATAATAGTATGACTGGGAAAAATTTTGTGGTAAGGTCTTACGGGACCAAACTGCTTAGATCATCGGTCCCTAAGCCTACACACTACTTAATCTAACTTAAACTAATTTACGCTATGGACGACACACACATCCATGCAGTATGACTAGGGAACAAACAAACTAATGAATAGAGGTACACTTTAAATTTTTAGATTATGTGTCTGGTGGTCGATAGTAGGACCCAACTGTACCATCACGACACCTCCCCCCCCCTCCCCCCCTCCCCTCTCCGCCCTTGGTACAGCGCACGTAGACGGTGCGTCGTCTAATTTAAAAGCATCTAATTCATCTTCCTATCCAGTGCAGTTCATCTCGTCAGCGGTATTTGACACTGCTAACAAGGGAACCTCCCCATCGCACCCCCCTCAGATTTAGTTATAAGTTGGCACAGTGGATAGGCCTTGAAAAACTGAACACAGATTAATCGAAAAAACCGGAAGAAGTTGTGTGGAACCATGAAAAAACTTAGTAAAATATACAAACTGAGTAGTCCATGCG
Source organism: Schistocerca piceifrons (assembly GCF_021461385.2). Taxonomy (NCBI): domain Eukaryota; kingdom Metazoa; phylum Arthropoda; class Insecta; order Orthoptera; family Acrididae; genus Schistocerca; species Schistocerca piceifrons. Next base: position 555,263,219 of record NC_060143.1, read on the forward strand.
AAGACAGGCAACATCAAGGACAATCGGTGTCACGGAGCGCCGTGGTCTGGTGGTTAGTGAGAGCAGCTACCAAACGAGAGGTCCTAGGTTCAAGTCTTCCTCGCGTGAAAATTTTAAAATTTTAATTTCAGTTTATGTGACAAACTCTTATGTTTTCATCACTTTTTTCGAAGTGATTATCACATCCACAAGAAAACCTAAATCGGACAAGGTAGAAGAATCTTTTTACCCATTCGCTAAGTGAACAAGTTAGGTGGGTCGACAACATATTCCTGTCCTGTGACGCACATGCCGTCACCAATGTCGTATAGAATATATCAGATGTTTTCCTGTGGAGGAATCAGTTGAACTATGACCTTGCGATCAAATGTTTTCCGTTCCCATTGAAAAGGCACGTCCTTTCGTCTACTAATCGCACGGTTTTGCGGTGCGGTCGCAAAACACAGACACTAAACTTCTTACAGTGAATAGAGACGTCAATGAACGAACGGACAGATCATAACTTTGCGAAAATAAAGAAAGTAAAATTTTCAGACGAGGCAAGACTAGAACCGAGGACCTCTCATACCGCAGCTACTCACGCTAACCACGGGACCACGGCGCTCCTTCTGCTACAAACTCCTTGATGTTACATATGTCGCGCATGGACTACTCAGTTTGTATATTTTACTAATTTTTTTCATAGTTCCACACAACTTCTTCCTGTTTTCTCGATTGATCTGTGTCCAGTTTTTCAAGGCCTATCCACTGTGCCAACTTTTAGCTAAATCCGAGGGGGGTGCAATGGGGAGGTTCCCTTGTAAGTATAAATATGATTATGAGGTGAATTTCATATTATTAATAATTATTAACTTGAATATTATTAATACAGGGTTTTTCAAAATGAATATACGCGTTTTACGGCGTTATAGCATTTATTACGCTCAACTCACAATTGTAAATAATAGACAAAATGAAAGAGCAACTCAAACCGTTTTATCTCTATACCTGTGCACAAAGGGAAGAGTATGAAACGACCAAGAGTGACTGAAGAACGTGTTGAACGACTGAGAGTCTTTCACACGTAGCCCCGAGAAATCATTTCGGAAGTCTCGTCGTGAATTACCAGCTTCAGTGGAGACTTTCTTACCTTTATGTGTCATAACCAGGTAAAATCAATGCATAAATATATAAATAAATAACCATGGCCTGTGTCTCAGGTGGAAGAAATTGAACAACACAACATTATTTGAGGGCAAAATGGTGTGCCACCTCACTGGCATAACTCAGTATGCGACTGGTTAAACGACTTGTACCCGACTGTTGGATTGGCCGCAAGGGGCCGGATGACAGAGCATTTTATGCATAACCTCCACGTTCACACACGTTCTGACGCGACCATGTATACGTGCCTCCGGTACCAGCTGATGTATCCGACTTCAGAAACAGTGTTAATGCAACAGTTACTCCTGACACAATGATCAAGGTTGCGGAACAGCTCGTCTATCGGCTCGCTGTGTGATCGGTGTTCACACTGAATAATTGTAAGGAAAACTGTTTGTCTTTCTCTTTCATTAGGTGTATTATTTATAATTGCAAGGTGAATGTAATATGTGCTACAAAGCCTTAAAGCTCGTATATTTTCAATTTGAAACACCCATTATATTAATATTGTATACTCTCTCGTGTATATATAAAACACACCTTTTTGCTTTCGCAGCACTGTTGTTATTCCTTAGCTGAACAGTAGATACTCCTTCTTGCTTTCGCAGCACTGTTGTTTTTCCTTAGCTTAACTGTAGATCTTCAACTCCTGCTGTTTTATTTTTCGAGTCACTGCTTACATCAAGACTAAGCAGTGTGACATGAGACGCCACTATTTCGTCAGTATCACTGTGGCTTCACGCTCTGTTCAGTGTTACAAATCAACTGATACTTCTCCTTTGGAAGACTATTCGTATCAAAATTTGACCCAAAGTGTTGTATCTTGTGTGATCGTAAACTGAGCTTACAGCCTAATCGTGAAGGAACACCCATCCTCTGTCTAAATACCTAGTTGTTCGTCACGTACTTAATCCAAACTTTCCTCTTTGTTATTCCTCTTCTTTTTACAACGCTTTCGGCGATAGTAGTTGGGCCACTCTTTTTCTTATTGCAATAATATACTTTCCATATTTGTTGTAATTTTTCACAGGCGGCATGCACAGTGGCGAATTCCCTATTCTTCATTTCTAGGTCATTAGTGGTTAGTCCCCGTTTACCTGATATCGCGTGTTATCTAAAAGTAAAACCATACGCACCTCTTCTACTTATCTCATGTTCCTTGATAGCCACTGTCTGTATGACCTAGTAATTACCCCTGGGATCTTATCAAAATCTATTGTTTGTTTTCCTCAAACACACCGGGGGCTTCACACTAATGCATGTAGCCAGTGGGACCCACTTCTGACTCCCTTAATAGTGTTACTTTCCCATTTCTACATCACTGTAATAGTCTGCAGTCTTATGTCTGTGATCACTCACTTACGATATGCACACAGGATATTAAGAAAAAAGCTTTTCTGGTATTTAATTCAAATATACCTAGCGAGCATGACAAATCATTACATCATTTTTAACTGATGTTGCATTTGACTTTTCTCTTTCAGTTTCTTATGACTTTCTTGCAGTTATTTCAGTAAACATTTTTCTGCACTACCTCATTACAGTATATTTCTAATGACCGTAACTATAGTTACTTATAATGGACTCTAAACCTATTATAGTAGATACTTCATTATGAAAGATCTTTCAGGTTTAGGGATACATGTACCTGTTAGGTTTAGAAAGTACTGAACACCCCAATAAATTACAACAGGCAACTTCGGTTCATTTTTTATTATTTTGAAACCTAAATTTGCCTTTTTTATGTATATGTCTCTAACTGGCATGTTCTCCGAAGAATATTGTTTGTCTTCTGTATTAAAATGTAGTAAACACATATTGCATTTAAGCTCGATTGTTTTATGTTTTGTACTCTGCATAGATAGCCGTCTTACCGATTTTAACGATAGAGAGATATTTATGTTATTAAAACATGAGGAATTTTTATGCCTAACTTTAGTTTCTTTTGAGACTTATAATGCATACACAATGTATTTATGACCAAAGGGATGTATATCCACTGATATCGCAATTTTTTGTTTAACTTTAAAAATACATTACTTACGGTTTGGTATGCTAAGTGTTCCAATTTTTCGTCAACATTAAAGCAAACGTTTTTATACTCGGATTTCACAGCTCTCTGAGGATCCGTAGGCCACTCACATAATACAGATGCAACAGTACAAATGCCCCGCGCTCTAACTCGCCGGTAGTTTCATATCAGAGAGAATTCTGTGGGTTAGACCGCCGGACTTGACAGGTCGGCAGCCACGCATCTATCTGCAGAGGTCACAGACAATCAGAAGGATGGCGCTATTGAATAGTTGAAGCGTAGAGAGAGAATGTCACCTGATGGCCAGCGGAACACTCCAGTCCTGCCGATCAGCTGATCACAAAGCAGTAGCAATTTAGTTCAGAGACGTGGGCTTACGGAGAAAAACTTCTAACATATACGTTGCCTATTAGTCAATTTTGGCGTGTGTCTGGTAAAATTTAGTGTGAAAATGATTGGTAAATCACTATTAATGCAAGAAGAATAAATTACTTGCTCTGAATGGCTGTTACATTCTACGATGTGCCAGCTGAGGAAGACTCACCTTTCGGTGTTACACACGTTCGTAGCTGATCTGAAAGGACAGACTTGAAAGAAGTACGGATATGCTGTTTTCTGTGTGAGACGAGTATTATTGTTCTCTTAGCCAGAGCTATGTAACATATTCGAAGTGTAATTACGTGTTCTTATGGTCTGAGAGTGGTTTTCATTTGTACCAGTGCGCAGTATTAAGTACAAGTCTATTTATGAAGTAGCGATAAGCTTAAGGAGTTTCAATATTTTCCTGCGTATAGGCCATCTGAGGACCACGTTCTAGTTTCTGTTATTCATTCCAAGTACTTTTCTTTTCTTCCAGTACGCTTCCATCTATTCGATATGTTTCTTCTTTCTGTCTTCATACCATTTTGAACCAGTGTGGTTAGCTACCCTGCCTTGGAATCCTTCCCTTTTCAATACTTTTTCCCGAAAGACTTCTCTGTTGGTTATATCTTTTGTTTTTATATTCTTTACTTTTCAATTCTTTTTTTACTTCGTTGGCCTGGATTGTTCTGGACTTCTTATCCACAAAAATTTGAAAATCATCTTAGTTAATCTACTATCTTGCATTCGGAATATATGTCCACAAAACATGAGTCTTCTTTTTCTCATTACGTTTGAAATATTTTCGATATTTTGGTGTATTTCAGCATTACTTCGTAATTTCCAATCTCCTGCTGTGTTTAGTGATCCTAATATTACCCACATAATTCGCCTATCCAGTGCTTCTAATTTATGTAAATTATAGTTTAATGCCAGACATTCGTTTGCATGTAGGCATTCTGGCTTCACTACTTTGTTGTTATACCACATTTTTACATTTTTGGAGAGGTACTTTATACTGTCGGGGTCTTTGATGATACCATATGCCTCTCCTTCTTATGCAACCATTGTTGCAGAGTTTTCCAAAGCATTTTCTTAGATTCTACATCGATTATAGATATCTGACCTTTTTACCCACTCCATTTGTCCAACATCTGCTTTCAAGAATCTTAGAGAATCCTTAACGTTTGTTACAAATTTAGTTTTTTGTGCAGTAATTCTTAAGCCAGTTCTGCTATTTTATTTGTGTTATAGCAGATGCCACATCTTCGGAAAGTATATCAAAATCATTTGCAAATGCAAGACGGGTGATTTGAATATTTTTGCTTACTCTTACTAACCTCATAGGCGAGATATTAAGTGAAATAAGTTTTTCGTTCAAAACTCTCACATTTTTCTCTAACACACTATAAAAAGAGTTGATGATAGGCTGCCACCTTGTCGTACACCTGTTTTCATTTTGACAGGCTGTGAAATTTCTTCCATGAATTTTAGTTAACAGACTCTATCTGTAAGTGTTTTACGGATTAGGTTTGCCAGTTTAGACCCCGCTAATACCGGTCTCAAGCCCGGGGCCCGAACTAACAAGTGACGGGGAAGGAGGAGGGGGAGGAGTGACAACATCGTTAAAAAGCCTGGCTCTATCTGGCTCCGGATGGTACTATCCTGTGAGTACCCCTGCCCGGGGCTACAGATGAAACCCGGCCTACGGTCTCGAAGGTGGAAGAGGAAGTCTGGCTTAATTCCGAACGGTGGAGTAAACGGAAGAGCCTAGTGGTGTGAAACACGAAAAAGGAGTTAAATTTCAGACTAACTTATCTTGAAATTCAATTCCTTACTTTTTATGAAATACAGTTTCAATTGCAGTTTTAATTTATTATATATCTGACTTGAGTTCCTTAACTCTATAGGGACCCCTAGTATCTGTTGGATAATTACTTCCTCCTTGCTCTTAGCTCGCTGTCCTCGCTGTGTGGACATCCAATTACACATGGGCCAAAGAATGATAGTGTTAAGAACCCAACCGTTCTCCATACCTAGCACTTGCCATGCTCATTATGAATTAACAGTACGATAGCTGCAAATGGTGATTCTGCAGCTGGATTTACAGCGAATACCAAAGCAGTTAAACAAGAGGATTACAGACGGCGACACATTAACAACAATTGCGGTGGGAATGGAATACATTAATTTTAATCGAACATTGGCAAGTTAAATTTCGCAGCCGGAATCCAAAACAGGTAACGTGAAATTCTAGTTTGGTGAAAACGGGCGCTACAACCGATGAATTGAAAACCATCTGCTTTACTGTGAATTAGCAAAAATTCTAATTAGCACTTGTTTTACACACCCTGAAAAATATATTTTGCGGGAGATTAAGTGAACTTATATGTAGGTGCATGATGTTTCCTCCGATTCTGTTTTTGGATTAATAAAGTGATTCTCAATGATAGTGCGTCGCTTCTACGTGTTATCTGCATTCTTGAAACTACTGAAAGAAAAGTATAATCATTTGTATTATACCTTAACGGTGTTTTTTTATTGAAATGCTATGTTTCTCATGTTACGTTATCAAAATTAATAACTGAGACATCATTTTAAATATTTCGTTCACCACTAATGAGCAAAAGTATGCACACAGCTTAAAGGTGTTATTCTCGATAAAAAAATTTATTTTGATAATACTGTTATACACTCCTGGAAACTGAAATAAGAACACCGTGAATTCATTGTCCCAGGAAGGGGAAACTTTATTGACACATTCCTGGGGTCAGATACATCACATGATCACACTGACAGAACCACAGGCACATAGACACAGGCAACAGAGCATGCACAATGTCGGCGCTAGTACAGTGTATATCCACCTTTCGCAGCAATGCAGGCTGCAATTCTCCCATGGAGACGATCGTAGAGATGCTGGATGTAGTCCTGTGGAACGGCTTGCCATGCCATTTCCATCTGGCGCCTCAGTTGGACCAGCGTTCGTGCTGGACGTGCAGACCGCGTGAGACGACGCTTCATCCAGTCCCAAACATGCTCAATGGGGGACAGATCCGGAGATCTTGCTGGCCAGGATAGTTGACTTACACCTTCTAGAGCACGTTGGGTGGCACGGGATACATGCGGACGTGCATTGTCCTGTTGGAACAGCAAGTTCCCTTGCCGGTCTAGGAATGGTAGAACGATGGGTTCGATGACGGTTTGGATGTACCGTGCACTATTCAGTGTCCCCTCGACGATCACCAGTGGTGTACGGCCAGTGTAGGAGATCGCTCCCCACACCATGATGCCGGGTGTTGGCCCTGTGTGGCTCGGTCGTATACAGTCCTGATTGTGGCGCTCACCTGCACGGCGCCAAACACGCATACGACCATCATTGGCACCAAGGCAGAAGCTACTCTCATCGCTGAAGACGACACGTCTCCATTCGTCCCTCCATTCACGCCTGTCGCGACACCACTGGAGGCGGGCTGCACGATGTTGGGGCGTGAGCGGAAGACGGCCTAACGGTGTGCGGGACCGTAGCCCAGCTTCATGGAGACGGTTGCGAATGGTCCTCGCCGATACCCCAGGAGCAACAGTGTCCCTAATTTGCTGGAAAGTGGCGGTGCGGTCCCCTACGGCACTGCGTAGGATCCTACGGTCTTGGCGTGCATCCGTGCGTCGCTGCGGTCCGGTCCCAGGTCGACGGGCACGTGCACCTTCCGCCGACCACTGGCGACAACATCAATGTACTGTGGAGACCTCACGCCCCACGTGTTGAGCAATTCGGTGGTACGTCCACCCGGCCTCCCGCATGCCCACTATACGCCCTCGCTCAAAGTCCGTCAACTGCACATACGGTTCACGTCAACGCTGTCGCGGCATGCTACCAGTGTTAAAGACTGCGATGGAGCTCCGTATGCCACGGCAAACTGGCTGACACTGACGGCGGCGGTGCACAAATGCTGCGCAGCTAGCGCCATTCGACGGCCAACACCGCGGTTCCTGGTGTGTCCGCTGTGCCGTGCGTGTGATCATTGCTTGTACAGCCCTCTCGCAGTGTCCGGAGCAAGTATGGTGTGTCTGACACACCGGTGTCAATGTGTTCTTTTTCCATTTCCAGGAGTGTAGAAACAATGTGTTGCAGTGTTTGGATTCTTTATGCAAGCGTAGTCTATAACGCGATTTAGGTCATACACGTTGATGTAAAAGCTGTAGAAGGTGCCGTCTATTGACAATTTAATTTTCTTTTATGTTTTGGGTTGGTTACATTCTTCATTTAATCGTTAAGTACTACAAGAATTACTGAATTACGTCAGAGTTAATCGTCACGACGGAGTGCCTCCAACCAGAGGGCGTTTCACGTCATTCGAACATATCAGAGACCGTAGAAGAAATGGCACACACAGTTACGAACAAAGATAACTTCGTGAATCTTCAGGTTTTCGCTTCCGAGCGGGGTAGCCGCGACTTGCCACGGTTCGCGCGGCTTCCCCCGTCGGAGGTTCGAGTCCTCCCTCGGGCATGGGTGTGTGTGTTGTCCTTAGCGTAAGTTAGTTTAAGTTACATTAAGTAGTGTGTAAGCCTAGGTACCGATGACCTCAGCAGTATGGTCTCATACGAACTTACCACAAATTTTCAATTTCCATGTTTTGGCTGGGCAGTGACTGGTCCATTAAATTTCGGGTGTACAGCCGTCTAAATTCCAGTTTGTGTACTAATCTCCCTCTCTCCCCCCCCCCCCCTCCTTCCTAATTGTCCACATTATTCTTTCATGAAATTTGAGAAGAGGAAAGGTTACAAAAGACTTTCTAGTTTACTTGGCTCCTCATGTAGAGTTGGCTCCAGTCCTTCTTGTCTAGGGATCTCATTCTTCCAGCTGAAAATCTCATATATTAGGTCCTCACGGTTTGACAGGTCTGACTAAATTTGAAGACTGTTGTCCCAGAATTTTTGTTTTTACATAGATATATTTCCTCACATATTAGTATGTCATTCAGTCTTTTGATTTTTCACATTACAAAGATGAAATTACATTGTTCGCACAAAATACAAAAACACATCCGATTATATCACAGGCATCCTTACGACTCTTGCACTCTGCGGTAATGTCCATATTCCAAAAGGTTTACAGTTTTTCTTAACAAATCAGTTTCTACTAGTTTCTGTTTCATTATTACTTTCGATTATTATTTCATAAATGAATCCAGAAATAAACATTGTAACCAAAACAGTACTGCGTAATTAATAATACGAATTTTAAGTGTGCCAATAATTCGTAATTTCAAATGTTTCTAAAGAAATAATTTTAACAGTACATTCAGAACTAGTACTTATCGATTATAACGTCGAGAGTAAAACATTTTATAAAGTAATTCATTTTCATAAATTTCAGCTTGAAATATAACATATTGTGTATAAAATCATATAAAAGTTTTCAGAAAAGCACTTGAGATAATATTGTCTTGTCCAAAACTGAAAAATAATACTGGTATCGACAACTGCTGTTGAGGAAAAATATTTCTAGAGGAGGATATCCCGTGACAGTTATATTCCGGCTACATACAGCGCAGTCAGGTTCAGGGTTTCAGGGTAAACTGAAAGAAGGACGCTCCAGCTATTCTTTTTTCTTTGTGTGTGTGGGTGAGTGTGTGTGTGTGTGTGAGCGTGTGTGTGCGTGCGTGCGTGCGTGCGTGTGAGTGGATGGTTGTGACGAAGTGCCACAAACTTAGTGACTGGAGTTCCTTTGTGGATGATCGAAGCGTAACTCTCTCGTCATTGCAATCTTGATAAGGGCTTCGTGTCTTCTGGCCCTTGAGGCGCGTAGGTGAAAGGTGAGGTGGGTAGTTACCGTGGGACTTCGATAACCGCCCGAAGCACTATGACCCGATGTCAACGCTCAGGAGCTACTGATCCAAAGTACTCCAGGTGTCATGACATCTACATCTACATCTACATATATACTCCGCAATCCACCATACGGTGCGTGGCGGAGGGTACCTAGTACCACAACTAGCATTTTCTCGCCCTGTTCCACTACCCAAACAGAACGAGGGAAAAATGACAGCCTATACGCCTCTGTACGAGCTCTAATCTCTCTTATCTTATCTTCGTGGTCTTTCCACGAAATTTAAGTTGGCGGCAGTAAAACTGTACTGCAGTCAGCCTCAAATGCTGATTCTCTAAATTTCCTCAGTAGCGATTCACGAAAAGAACGCCTCCTTTCCTCTAGAGACTCCCACCCGAGTTCCTGAAGCATTTCCGTAACACTCCCGTGATGATCAAACCTACCAGTAAAAGATGCAGCAGCCCGCCTCTGAATTGCTTCTATGTCCTCCCTCAATCCGACCTGATAGGGATCCCAAACGCTCGAGCAGTACTCAAGAATAGGTCGTATTAGTGTTTTATAAGCGGTCTCCTTTACAGATGAACCACATCTTCCCAAAATTCTACCAATGAACCGAAGACGACTATCCGCCTTCCCCACAACTGCCATTAAATGCTTGTCCCACTTCTTATCGCTCTGCAATGTTACGGCCAAATATTTAATCGACGTGACTGTGTCAAGCGCTACACAACTAATGGAGTATTCAAACATTACCGGATTCTGTTACCTATTCATCTGCATTAATTTACATTTATCTATATTTATAGTTAGCTGCCATTCTTGACACCAATCACAAATTGCGTCCAAGTCATCTTGTATCCTCCTACAGTCACTCAACGACGACACCTTTCCGTACACCACAGCATCATCGGCAAACGGCCGCACATTGCTATTCACCCTATCCAAAAGATCATTTATGTAGATAGAAAACAACAGCGGAGCTACCACACTTCCCTGGGGCACTCCAGATGATACCCTCACCTCCGATGAACACTCACCATCGAGGACAACGTACTGGGTTCTATTACTTAAGAAGTCTTCGAGCCACTCACATATTTGAGAGCCAATCCCATATGCTCGTACCTTAGTTAGGAGTCAAGGAATATGGCATCCGTCTGATACCCTTCATCTGTGGTTCGCAACATAGCATGTCAAAAAAGGGCGAGTTGCGTTTCGCAGGAGCGATGCTTTCTAAAGCCGTGCTGATGCATGGACAGCAACTTCTCTGTCTCAAGGAAATTCATTATATTCGAACTGAGAATATGTTCAAGAATCCTGCAACAAACCGATGTTAAGGATATTGGTCTGTAATTTTGAGGATCCGTCCTTCTACCCTTCTTATATACAGGCGTGACCTGCCCTTTTTTCCAGTCGCTGGGAACTTTGCGTTGGGCAAGAGATTCGCGATGAATGCAAGCTAAGTAAGGAGCCAATGCAGTAGAAAACTCTGTGTAAAATCGAATGGAAACCCATCAGGACCTGGCGATTTATTTATTTTCGATCCATTCAGATGCTTCACAACCCCAGGGATGTATATCACTATATCCTCCATACGGGAATCTGTACGAGGCTCAAACGGCGGTATGTTTGTACGATCCTCCTGCGTGAAGGATTTCTCAAATGCTAAACATAAAATTCCAAATTTCGTTTTGCTGTCTTCCGTTGCCAGGCCAGACTGATCAGTGAGTGACTGGATAGATGCCTTCGACGCGCTTATCGATTTTACGTAAAACCAGAATTTCCTTGGGTTTTCGGAAAGATCTTTGCTGAGGTATGACGGTGGTAGTGGTTGAATGCTTCGCGCATCGCTTTTTTTAAAGCAGCACGAATATCTACTAACTTTGGCCTGTTCTAATTCTCCTGACCTTACTTGTAGCGCGAGTGCAACTGCCTTTGCTTCCTGAGAATTCTCCGAATTGTGCTGTTAGACCACGGTGGGTCTTTTCCGTCCGTAACCCACTTTTTCGGCACTTACTTTTCCAATAAGTGATTTACAATGTGTTTAAAATTTGCCCATAATTCTTCCACGTCCATCGTACCGAAAGTAAATGAAGTCGATTCATGTACTAAGTGGGATGCTAACAACTGCTTATCTGCTCTTCCCAGTAAGAATACTGTCCTAGCATTCGTGACCGACTTTTTAACTTTCGTAACCATAGTCGTAATGACAACATGATCACTAATCCCTGTCTCAACAGTGACACCGTCGATGAGGTCTGGTCTGTTCGTGGCTACCACATCTAAAATATTTCCATTACGCGTGGCTGTCGATTTAGCTGCTCAAGACAGTTTTCGGATAATGTGTTCAAAAGTAATTCACACGACAGCTTGTCTGTACCACCTGTAATGAATCCATAGACATCCCAGTCTATACTAGGTAGGTTGAAGTCGCCTCCGACTAATATAGCATGATCCAGGTACTTCTGCGATACAGAATGTAGACTGCCTTTGAATGATTCTAGAACTGTCACGGTGGAACCTGGTGGCCGGTAATAACACCCCACAATTAACTTTATTTCCGCTAGCCCTGTTAAACGTGGCCAGATGGCTCCACAATCACACTCTACTTCGACCTCAGTAGACACAATATTTTTGTCAACTGCAATGAAGACACCACGTCCTACTGTGTCTAATCTGTCTTTCCGATACACGTTCCAACCCTCACTAAATATTTTAAAACTTCCTATCTCAGGGTTCTGCCAGGTCTCAGTCCGGAGAATAATTTTCGCGCCACACGCTTCCTGGAGGGCAGTAAATTCAGGAACTTTATTCCGAACACTCTGAAAATTTACTGCTAATATCTTGATAGCTGAAGTGTCTTTACACTGAGCGCGTCCTGATTTCCCTGCCTGCACTTCGACTGGTGAGTGTTCATCAGGATACCTCACACTACTGCCTAGCCTAAAAAACCCCCATGTGCACGCCACAATTATTCTGCAACCCGAGTAGCCGCTTCCTTTGTGTAGTGCACCCCTGACCTATCTAGGGGTGTCCTACAATTCACCACCCAATAGCGCAAGTCTAGAAATCTGCAGCCAAGACCGTCAGAGAGTCGACGAAGCCTCTGGTTGAGACTTCTCACTTGGCTCCAAACCAAAGGACCCCGATCCACTCTGGGAACGATGCTGCAAATAGAGAGCTCTGCTTGCACCTCGCGTGCGAGGCCAGCGGTCTTCACCAAATCCGCCAGCCGCCTGTACGAACTGAGGATCGCCTCAGAACCCAAGCGACAGGCAACTACTTGCAGACGACTGCACCCCGTATGGTCGATAGGCGCAGGCAAGGCCACCTCCACATCTTGGATGAGGCCCCCCGGCAGACAAACCGAGTGCACGTTGGATTTCTTTCCAGTCCTGTACGCTATTTCCGTAAGGGGCTCCATCACCCGCCTAACATTGGAGCTCCCAATAACCAGCAACCCTCTGCTCCTCTGTGCGTGCTCGGGCCCTGCTGATGGAGCGGCAACCTGCCCACTGACAGGATGAAAGGGCGAGGCCAGCCGGCTAGCCTCCACATTGGCCCTCCGCCTCGAGCGACGCGAACGCGTTGCAGTCCGCCACTCACCCTGAGGTGAGGGCGGCCCCAAAGCGCCGGGTACTCTAGAAAGTGCCTCGGCGGCTGAGTCAGCAGACGCAGCAAGCGAGACCTGGGGTATCTCAAGCCACGCGCCGGACCCGCCGCCGTCGCTGCACCTCGAGGCAGCAGCCTGAAGGAGGCTGCCCGTGGCCAACAGCACGCTCAGCTGCCCGCGAACCGCGGCCAGTTCCTCCTGCGCCCGCACACAGCACGCACACACCCTATCCATCCTACTGCTAATATCTAATGACTGCGAATTTATACTCTACGGCTATCAATAAACAATATTGCTCCTCTCAAATACGAGAATACGCAAGGATTTTATGTAATTAAATTTGCAAGCGTACAAACACTCGGAAAGAAATTAAGAATCAAACTACAAAACAAATATAAAAGCTAAATATGCGACTCGCTACTGCACTGCTGCTGCACTGATACTTTCCCAGCGGCTGCGACATGGGTCGTAGGGCTTTTATTTTTTCGATGAGCTTGTGTTTGCGTTGATAATGGCTTACTGGATGGTTGGTTGGATACGCTCTTCATGTACGTCATGGTTGGCCACCTGGGTGCCCCAAGAATGAGTCGAAGACATCGATTTTGGGAAGTCTGGGTGGTACTCAAATTAGAGGAGCTGATTGGCCCCGTGGTTGAACAACCACATAAAATAGCTGGGAAGACTGTGTAAGGTGGCAGAATAATGGTCAGATTCGTACGTTACATGAGACCTTTACAAATCGCAATGAGAAAGTGAAGATGACACCTAACGTAAATCGACATTTATGAGAAAATTTGCCTATCAATATGTAATGCAAAAAGGGATGGCAGTCAATTGACGGTAATTAACACACCATTATTATACAATGCATGTCTTTGAGCAGAAGGCAGAACAGGGAATGCGAGTCGAGTCGCTTTTAGTTTTGAAAAGCCAGCTCCACAACAGTGTAGCAACACCGCGCTGCAGGAGTTACGCCGGCGACCACTTAAAGGGGTGGCAGGAAACACGACAGCGACCCCAGGCAAGATGATTCAAGCAGTAGGGCCGCTTGTAGCTAGGACATCGGTACAAGGGCAGAGAAGAAGCTTTAGAAAACTGTGTTTCGAAATTCCAACGGGAGACGAACAAAAGCAAGTGACGCATTTTCTTCCTGCGAGTGCGACACACGGAGAGGTCAATGTACTTTAGGCGTCTAGAACGGGTACAAAACGCCCGACTGGCGGCAACTCACTAGGAAGGAAAAAACTACTGAAGTTTCGACGCAGTTTGATAGAAGGGACGTTGCGATTGGAAGAGGGTGTTTCTACAAAATGAGAGGAACGCTCCTATTGATCGAAAAAAGCCGTGACGTGAAAAAGGAACTCAAGTGGAGGGAGGTAGTTCTGCCACGAGTAGGACAAGAGAGAAATTTAGTGTGGAGACTCTTCTCTGAACTGGCGTCAAGTGCAGAACGGAGCGCTTAACGCTCTGTACGACGCAGAGAAGAAATTAGTGTGGACACTGCGTTCACAGTGGCTGCACTCCAGCTATAATTAACTGTATCAACGTGTAGCTCCAACTGTGGGGAAACGAACCAGCCAAAGTAGTTAACTGTTCTTGCGAGAACTGAGAGGGCACTATAATATGGACGCTGCTCCAACCATGAGCGTGTATATCGCCACATAATAAGACTACGGCTGAGTACGTGTTTTCTCGCATAACGAGAAACATAGGGAAAGTTTCTGCTGGAAAGTTCAACAAAGTCCAGATTAGTTTTGTAGGAATTTAAGTGGGAGAGAGCGGCCTTGCAGACAGCAGCACGTCACAGCTTGAGGTAAATATCGCGTGCTGAGGTGTAAACATTGTTGGTTCACCCGCTTGCGTCCACTGTAAACTCAAGCGGCCTTGGGTAATCATGCGCTCAAATTTGACAGTTGACGAACCATTCACTGTAGACTTAATTCTCATTCTAAATAGTACCGAACTTTCAACCGGAATCGAACGATTTTCGTTGTACTGACCAACATCATAACGTATGTGAAAGAGCAATTTTGTAAAGAAACGTCCAATTAATTCATATTATTGTGCTTAGGATTAATGTAAAGAAACTTCCAATGAAACTTTCCAAATATTGTGCTTAAGATTATTGTTCTCTCAGAGAGTTAATATTTAACATTGTTCTATATAAACTTATTTCACTTTTTGATGAAGGAAAGTTGCGTTATCCATTGCTCTGTTTTTATGTTGCCGAGTTGAAAACTGTGTTAAAAGCTGTAATTTGTTGAAAAAAATTGCGACATTAAACTTGTCATTTCACCTCACACAGTTGTCCTCAATTGAAGAATAAGCAAGCACAAAGAAAACCCCACACCCTTACAATATCATAGACCACAGTAACTCACAGTAGCATGCCCCGAGTAATTTTTCTGTCTTTATTTATTAACCTGGTGACGGTTCTTAACTGAATATGAATGTTTCCGGGGTGCGTGCACATATGCAACGCATTCGGCTTGACACAGTGCAACAGGGAACACTTCGGCCTAGTAGTTCGTTGACTGCTGGATGGGATTGTAATCTGAGCAGTACGTCGGAGTGTGCTGGAGTCGGGAGCGCCTTTCCACGTTGTCTGCTCTCTTTTGAGGGGAAGCATTTGTCACTTGTAGAAAGCTAGGGCCTTAAGAAGCAAACTCTAACCTCGGGTAGGTCCTCTCTGAATTTCTCGAACCCGATCGCGACTCTATGGTCGTTGGTAGGAGTATGGGCAGCTGCAATAAAGATGAGTGACGTCAGACCGCACTGAAATGAATGCTTTTTGGTAGTTGGGGGAGAGTTTCACGTTGTCATTTGAGAAGACACGCTATTTTTGTTGAGATTTTTTGCTTGGGGGAGGGGGGGGGGGTGTCAGTTTCGTAAGTTTGCGACTGGCGACAGGCAACTTTTGACGGCAATGAATAGGTTGGGCATGAGTGAGCACCGCAAGAGGAGCACTGTAGTGTCCTGATAGAGATGGGGGTAAGATTAAAGACTGAAACGTCCCCTTAGAAAAATTATACATGACTGTGCTTAAGCTGAGACACAATTTTTTTAGCGCAACGCAATCTGACTTTCAATAATCCCTACAAAAGAATGGCCCTTACTAACATTAACCTATACCTTTCACAAATCACTTACTTCACAAAAATCTTCGTTCTCGAACTACTGCAATACAGTGAGCGCCACTACTGCCAGATAGGATTTCGATAGAGAACAAACAATGTACACTCCTGGAAATGGAAAAAAGAACACATTGACACCGGTGTGTCAGACCCACCATACTTGCTCCGGACACTGCGAGAGGGCTGTACAAGCAATGATCACACGCACGGCACAGCGGACACACCAGGAACCGCGGTGTTGGCCGTCGAATGGCGCTAGCTGCGCAGCATTTGTGCACCGCCGCCGTCAGTGTCAGCCAGTTTGCCGTGGCATACGGAGCTCCATCGCAGTCTTTAACACTGGTAGCATGCCGCGACAGCGTGGACGTGAACCGTATGTGCAGTTGACGGACTTTGAGTGAGGGCGTATAGTGGGCATGCGGGAGGCCGGGTGGACGTACCGCCGAATTGCCCAACACGTGGGGCGTGAGGTCTCCACAGTACATCGATGTTGTCGCCAGTGGTCGGCGGAAGGTGCACGTGCCCGTCGACCTGGGACCGGACCGCAGCGACGCACGGATGCACGCCAAGACCGTCGGATCCTACGCAGTGCCGTAGGGGACCGCACCGCCACTTTCCAGCAAATTAGGGACACTGTTGCTCCTGGGGTATCGGCGAGGACCATTCGCAACCGTCTCCATGAAGCTGGGCTACGGTCCCGCACACCGTTAGGCCGTCTTCCGCTCACGCCCCAACATCGTGCAGCCCGCCTCCAGTGGTGTCGCGACAGGCGTGAATGGAGGGACGAATGGAGACGTGTCGTCTTCAGCGATGAGAGTCGCTTCTGCCTTGGTGCCAATGATGGTCGTATGCGTGTTTGGCGCTGTGCAGGTGAGCGCCAGAATCAAGACTGCATACGACCGAGGCACACAGGGCCAACACCCGGCATCATGGTGTGGGGAGCGATCTCCTACACTGGCCGTACACCACTGGTGATCGTCGAGGGGACAATGAATAGTGCACGGTACATCCAAACCGTCATCGAACCCATCGTTCTACCATTCCTAGACCGGCAAGGGAACTTGCTGTTCCAACAGGACAATGCACGTCCGCATGTATCCCGTGCCACCCAATGTGCTCTAGAAGGTGTAAGTGAACTACCCTGGCCAGCAAGATCTCCGGATCTGTCCCCCATTGAGCATGTTTGGGACTGGATGAAGCGTCGTCTCACGCGGTCTGCACGTCCAGCACGAACGCTGGTCCAACTGAGGCGCCAGGTGGAAATGGCATGGCAAGCCGTTCCACAGGACTACATCCAGCATCTCTACGATCGTCTCCATGGGAGAATAGCAGCCTGCATTGCTGCGAAAGGTGGATATACACTGTACTAGTGCCGACATTGTGCATGCTCTGTTGCCTGTGTCTATGTGCCTGTGGTTCTGTCAGTGTGATCATGTGATGTATCTGACCCCAGGAATGTTTCAATAAAGTTTCCCCTTCCTGGGACAATGAATTCACGGTGTTCTTATTTCAATTTCCAGGAGTGTATTTACCTTAATAGTGTTCAAAAGTCATAATATATATACCAGTTCATGACATCCAGTCTTACAAATGTACTGTCTCTGATGGACACACGTCCAGATCATCCACTCTCAAAACTCAGCCATTTCTCTCCCCACATCCACCACTGCTGGCGGCTCATCTCCAACTGCGCAACGCTACGCGCTGTTAACATCCAGCTGCCCAACACTACAATAGCCAACAACAATGCAAACCAGCCACAGACTGCACACAGCACAGCCAGTGATTTTCATACAGAGCGCTACGTAGCGTTACCAATAGAAAAACCTAAAAGGCTACTTACATAGCCCCCCCATGCTCCCCACACAAAATTTTAGAAATTGTTTTGGGCAATGGCCAATAATGATTTGATAAAATTTTTCATAATTACAATAACGAAGCTATCAAATGCACACACTTATTGATACAATGTTGGTCAAAAGCTAAAATTTTCTCACAGTCCATAAATACAGTCCTGATCATTCGTCACAGTAAAATTGCAGTGTCTTTTTTTTTCTCAAAGTCTGAGCAGTAAAAGAGAGTGCACACGGAAGTAATGGATTTCCATGCAGTCTTGAAGAAGCAATGTTGTCCTTCCAACGAAAAGACAGTGCTGACTCTTGACATGCAGACAGGTAATGGGCCACAACAGAACAAACCCACAGCAGAGTCAGTCGAAGTTTTGAAGAATATTGGTAGGTAGGTCATCACAGAGCAGACTCACTGTAGTCCTGGTAGAGAGTAGGCTATTGGTGGGCCACCAGAGGTGCAGATCCACTGCAGTCCTTGTAGAAATAATGGTGTTGGTGAGTCATCAAAGGTGTAGACCCACTGTAGTCCTTGTAGAGATGGCTAGCAGCCATCCGTTACGGCTGTGCAGGTGCACAATTACCGTAGAAGAGTCATGTGGACAATATAGCAAGTCCATGAAACACCACTTGCGCACTAAAAAATTTTTTTTAGAAATGTCCTTAGAATCAGCAATGCTGTTATCCAGTCCCTTGCTGAATTATTAACACACGTGCAAACACTATTAGTAGCTACTTCTCACATATTGTCCATATACTATGACCAACAGAAACGTGTGCAGTGAAATGTAACTTACAAGTTACTTAATTTGATGAACTGGTGTCAATTACAATTTTATAACATAAGAATACAATAACAAAGGTACAAAATACATCATTAAGGAATGTAACAGACAGATAACATTTGTAGTAATAGGGGCTTTACAAAAGAATAGAAATAAACATATACATCAGTGTTACAGCAGGATTTGCCGTAAAAAAGAAAATAGTGAAAGATCTTCGACTTACACCTGTCTCAATTAATGAATGACTGATGACTTTTAGAGTACCCATTGGTTCAGACAGATTCATCACCTTCCTCTCTGCATATGCTCCTACTTTAGACAGTGATGAAGACACAAAGAATCAGTTCTACCACCAACTGAACAGTACTCTCTCTAAAATACCCATTCAAGATAAATTAATTTTACTTGGTGATTTCAATGCCAGAGTGGGAAGGGACAACCGTTTTTGGAGAGATGTCATGGGTAAACAAGGGGTGGGAAACTGCAATGCAAATGGGTTGCTACTTCTTGGTCTATGTGCTGAGCACGAGCTTTTCATCTCCAATACCCAATTCCGTTTGCGTAACCGCTATAAGACCACATGGATGCACCCACGCTCCAAACATTGGCATCTTATAGACTACGTTATTACACGACAACGTGACAAGAAAGACATTCTCATCACAAAAGCAGCACTAAACATCGATGAGTGCTGGACGGACCATAGACTTTTAGTCAGCCGTTTGAGAGTACCAAAGTATCGCAAGCCACGATCCACTTTTCAAACCCACCACGCAGAAAATTCAACATAAGCAACCTGAACAACAAAAACGTTCGCTCACACTTCCAAGACATACTGTCTGAACAACTTAACAAAGCTCCAGCAACCACAGATGACGTCGAACAAGAATGGACCACATTAAAGAACATCATCAAAGAAACTGCTGAGAATGTTGTTGATTGTAGTGCACGGAAAAGAAGTGACTGGTTTGATGACAACCACGGAGAAATCCAAGCCATCATCAATGCAAAGCGGGATGCTTACCTATCCCTTGCTCAAGATCCATCCTGCGCAGAAAAGAAAGCACACTTTCAAGATCTCAAGCAGAAATTTCAAAGTGAAATACGAGTAATCAAGAACAAATGGTGGCAACAGAAAGCTACAGAACTCCAAAATCTTTCTGATGCAAGGAACCTGCGTGGCTTTTACGCTAGTATTAAAGAGCTGTATGGACCTATCCGCTCCTCATCAGGAGCACTGAAAGCTGCTGACAACTCCACCATTCTTACTGAAAGTCAGGACATCTTAAATCGTTGGAAAGAGCACTTCAGCTCACTGTTAAACAGCCCTTCTACTGCCGCTGGAGATTTTCTCAAAAATGTCCCGCAGCACCCTCCAAAACCCTGGCTGGCTGATCCTCCAACTTTTCAAGAATTTTGCAAGGCACTCAAGAGTGTGAAACCTGGGAAGGCTCCTGGACCTGACAGCATCCCGATGGAGCTTATTGAGGGTGGCGGCTTGCCTCTAAAAACTAGACTCTTCTCACTTATTATATTAATGTGGGAAACCCGCAAGGTACCAGCTGACTTGAAGAACTCCACAATTGTCACCATCTTCAAAAAGGGCGGCAGAAGCGTCTGTGGTAACTACCGGGGAATATCTCTACTCTCTGTCACTGGAAAATTTTTGCAAGAATCCTTTTAAATTGCCTCCAGACACTTTCAGAGACTATACTACCTGAGTCTCAATACGGGTTTCGACCTTCAAGAGGGACAATTGACATGATCTTCTGTGCACGACAACTACAGGAGAAGTGCAGAGAACAGCAAAAGCCTTTACTACTTGTTTTCTACGATCTAGAAAAGGCCTTTGATACAGTTCCCAGAGAAGCCATGTGGATGGTCTTAAAACGCTTCGGCTGCCCTGAACATTTTGTTGAACTGATTGAAGCTCTCCACGTTGATATGACTGGACAGGTCCTCTGCCAGAATGAAATGACTGGTGAATTCCCAATAAGAAGTGGGCTTAAACAAGGATGCGTTCTTGCACCTACATTGTTTGCATTGTATCTGGCAGCTATGCTTTACGAGACAACCGTAAACAATGCAGGAATAGAACTAAAGTACAGGTTTGATGGAGTCCAGACTCCATTCAAATAGGTTCACCAGTACCACTCGTGTGACAGAGCTGCAGTATGCTGATGACAATGCCTCTCCAGCTCATTCACCTGCAGAGTTGCAGCTGTCAGTTGATTCCTTCAGCAGGGCGTACGAACAATTTGGTCTCTCCATCAATATTCCAAAGACAAAGGTGATGGCGCAGCCAACTCCTGGCTCCTCCGTTCCTGACTTCAGCATATCCATCTATGATACACTCTTGGAACAAGTGGACCATTTCCTCTACCTGGGAAGCATACCGTCATCCAACTGCTCATCTGGAAAAGATGTGGAGAATAGATTACGTGCTGCACATGTAGCATTTGGTCGTCTTACAAAGCGTGTCTTCCTGAATAAAGACCTAACACTATACACCAAACTGATGGTGTACAAAGCTGTAGTCATTTCCACCCTGCTATATGGTTGCGAAACCTGGACGTTATATCGCTGCGATCTGAAGAAACTATAACGCTTTAACCAACAGAAGCTAAGATATATCATGAACCTGAAATGGGATGACTTCATATCCAACACGGCTGTTCTAGAGAAAGCAAAAATGCATAGCATGGAAGCTCTTATCATTGGGCATCAACTCAGATGGGTCGGACATGTCCAGCGGATGAAAAATGACAGACTTCCACGCCAAATGCTGTACAGCGAAGTGAGCACAGGTAAAAGGCCACGAGGTGCCCCTCTCAAACGTTATAAGGATCAGTACAAGAAAAATCTGAAAAACTTGAACATCGATCCGAGTAACTGGTCCACAATAGCAGAAGACCGAAGTCGCTGGCGCTCAGTTACCTCAAATGCTCTTCAAAACTTTGAGCTGGAACGTCGAAGAATGGAGAATGACAAACGCCAGAGATGTAAACTCCTCCAGGCTCAGCCACGTCCTCCACCTTCCATCAGCTGTAATGTCTGTGGCCGCCTGTTCCACGCTAGGATTGGATTGCTAAGCCATCAACGACACTTCCACGCCTGAAACGTGACAAAGGAAATCTCAGGAGAGAAATGAAAACTCGGATACGAGTATCAGCCAACGACGACGACAGGAATTATGACATTAAATACATAAAAGATCAGAATAACTTTTGAAACATCAACTTCACACATGAGCATTAAAACAAAACAAAATAAATACTGTCTAAACATCTTTACAAAGTAAATAACATATTATTAGAAAAATTCTACAACGTAACTCTCATCAGATAAACACATAAAGACAGGAAGAACACAAATACTTAAGGGTACACAAACACACAGTGAGATAACACAAGGTGAGGATGGGGTTTGTTTTACTGCAGTACTTTGCAAACAAAACTTTCTTTACTTCTCGGAGATCTCCCTTCATTCTTTACTATTTCCAAAAAGTCCTATCTATACCTGCTTTCTGTACTTTTTTCATATAACTTCTCAATGCATTTCTTCCAATTAATCGCAACTCATTCTCTTATATAGTCTAGCCCCTCTTAAGCTAACTTAAATCTACTGAGCTCAGATGCATAAAGTAAGGGACGAGGCAATGCAGCAGCACAAAACAATTAATACAAACAGCAATGACACAAAAAATGCAAATTGGCAAAGCAAGCGGCAGTATATCTAAATTAGCAAAGCAAATGTAATATTACAACTAATATAAGGCAATGTGCAACAAACAAGAAAAATAAATCAGTAGTAAAACTGGCTTAACAGAGTAGTACAAAGTGAAATTTAGTAGCACTATGCCCGGAAAACAACAGCAGCAAATACAATAACTAATATCTTAACATGACAAAGCTCAAGCAGAAAAAATAGTACACTAAAGACAACAATGAAGATAAGGAAAATGTCTATTCACATTTTAATATCTATGTCATTAAAGTGGTGCACCACAACTTATTCTACTGTAAAAATTACCAAGTACTTGGAAAGAAAGTTATGTATGCAGTTACTCCCTTCTTATCGTTCTTTCCTTTCCAAGTGCTCC
The DNA here is from genome assembly GCF_021461385.2 of Schistocerca piceifrons. Classification (NCBI taxonomy): domain Eukaryota; kingdom Metazoa; phylum Arthropoda; class Insecta; order Orthoptera; family Acrididae; genus Schistocerca; species Schistocerca piceifrons. Next base: position 555,286,065 of record NC_060143.1, read on the forward strand.
TTTTTTTTGGAGAAAGTGGATCATAAAATTATTATCTAACAGATCTGTTGACAGAAAGTGTTCACATTAGCAAATGCATTTAATTTTATTTTAGAAAACCAATGATGCAACACACCTGGAAAACAGATATCAAATAAAATAAGCAACTATGTACAGAGTAAAGCATAAAAATATCATTCAGTAGTCATGAAGCATTTCATAAGTTAGTAGAAATAATCTCAATTCTCATAGAAAGACACTTGTCATAATCAGGTATGCAGATGTACGAATATTTCCCATCAATTCATAAGCATTCCAGTAAGTAGCACAAAGTTCGACTAATCATATGTTTCGAAGTAATGAGCGTGTCGTGTTTGCAATGCTTTATACAAAGGAATGTCAATAGCGAGGTTAATAGCCTCTTTTTTTCTCCACCTAATGGCTGTTTCTCCAGGCAGCTGGCACAGCTGGCCGCTCAGGACGCATTACGTCAAGGTCACTTGGCTTGATTACCGAAATATTTACGACAGCAGTTTGTGCTACAGTGACAGTCTCATATAAAAAATTTCACAGGTCGAGAATTTGCGTTACAAATGTGTAGAAACAAAATCCTATAAATATAACAGTGTCCAAAAAATTCACGCATGTACACACATTTCATAATTCTCAAAGTACGATTCTTGGTTTCCAACATCCTTTTCCACAAATCAGAGTCCCTAACCACTACTCATTATTCCTTACCTTATTATACATATACATATTCGTTGGCATTTCTTCAATATTTCATCATAAGAAATACGTAGCGTACTCAAATTCCTCGTATACGGTAGCATCATCCTATTGATCATAAACATACCTCAACAGCATAATACACATCGTCGTCGTAATAATATCATAACATCTCAATCAATTCTCAAAATCATCATAGCTTCCTCCAATAATTTCAAAACCTAAAAAAATTGTCTGCTCATTTCAATAGTGTCATCTACCTCAAACGTACTTTAAAATCATGAGCCCATACCAAATACATCATTCAGAGCTCTCATAGTATCACAACGGTTCCGAAAAAATATGAACAGTTCACAAAGTACAGACGAAATACAATTTCATAAGTGTGAAGTTATCCAATTGTGTAATAGGGTAAATATCTGTCACTGACATAGTAAAGAAAATGTTTGTTTCTCTGTTAAATAATCAGATAGCTGTGTAATTCTGTGTTAGAGGAATATGGTACCGATGTGTAAAGTTGTATAAGCAAATAACATATTAGCTAGGGCTCCTTGCGCTTGCCAAACACATGGTACACAAAGTAAGCGTGTACCCCCTGAGGATTAATGTAATTATACCCTCAGGTGTTACAGATTACAGAAATGGAATGAAATGTATCACGGAAAACTTTCTTTGTAATTCAAAAATCTTTAAAAATAAGTGTTTTAGGTACAAAACTAATCACTCAAAACGTGTACTGCCGCGCTAAATTGTGCGTCTTGCTGTAACATAATCTCTGTCATTACTTGAGGGTAAAAAATGTGCCGAGTGTCCACAAGCAAAGTAACAGAATAATTTTTTTCATATTTTGTTAGCACTCGGCTAGCAAAAGCATTGGTTTCCTGAACAGTAGTGCCATTTTGTATGGCTTCTTGAAATAAATGGGCACCAAGACCGACTTTAGAAGAATCCGTGCTAAGGCAGAAATCTTGTGACCTGGATGAGCTAGTATTGGCGCGTCAAGTTGCAATTCTTTCAAAGAATTGAATTCCAACTGTGCTTGTTCGTCCCAGTTACAAATAGCATATTTTAAAGTGAGAGAACAAAGTTTTGGTGTAACTAGAATTTGCATATTCAGAAAACGACGGTAAAAATTTACGAGACCTAGAAAACTGCGGACTTGTTTTTGTGTGGATGGAACTGGAATGGCCCTGATTGCTTCTAACATTCCAGGATCCGGCTGAATGCCTTCAGAAGAAATAATATGTCCCAAAAACCTAACCGTTGACCTACCGAATTCAGATTTTTCCAAGCTAACTGTAATTCCAGATTCTGCAAAAATACGTAACAAACTGTTGAGGATGCGATTATGTTGTTCCATGAGGCTTCTGCTATTAGAATATCATCCACATATAAGGTGATATGACGTTTTAAGAAATCAGGTAATATGGAATTTAGTCCGCAAATGAATGCTGCCGAAGAAATCTTCAAACCAAAAGGAAGTTTCCGAAACTGATAACAAACGCCGAAACAAAGAAAAGCTGTGTATTTTCTACATTCTGGATGAAGTTCGATCTGATAAAAGCTGGATCTGAGATCAATAGAAGACAACACTTTTACACCATTAAAATTTTGAAGAAGTTCTTCCATCGTTTGCGGCGTGTCTGTTTCAGGAATAATGATAGTATTGATTTGTCTCGAATCTAAGACAAGTATGATCGATCCATTTATCTTCTCAACAACATGTAATGGATTGTTGATGAGCTTACTGCAGGATCAATAATGCCCTCGTCAAGCATAGATTGTATTTCTGTTCTAACACGATCCCTATAATGTGCTGGAATTACCTATGGTCTAACACAAAATTTAGTATGCACACGAACACGAAATTGGTATTGAAATCCCTTGATTGTTCCTGTATTGTGAATAAAAATTGTGGAATGTGCTTGTAAAGTCTCAAAAACGTCCTGCCTATCTGTGTCATTACAATTCTCAATAGTTTGAATTTTATTCTGAATTAACTCATTAGTTTCAAATATGCCGTCGATATCATCCCTGTCAGTAGTTGCAGAGTGACTGTTAGTGTCTAGTTCCATAGAAAATTCCGAACTGTTGTCTAACAGAAGGTAAAGCCGATTAATTTCCTCGTCATGGATTGAGAGCCAATCTTCAAATTTCAAAGCTATTGACTTACCTTCTTTCTCTAAACTTATTTCAGCATCGTGAAAATTTAAGACTGCTTTGTATTCATTCAAAAAGTCTACTCCCAATATAATTTCCGTCGACAATAATGGAACAGTAAGAAAGTTCATACAGAAGCTGTGGCCTTAACAAAAGAATTCTAAGTTGGTTTGTTGGCGTACATCTACACTTTTTCCAACGATTGCACCTTGTAATTTAATCTTACGTAACGGAAGTGTGGGGCAATCGTTCGATTTGTTGCATTTGCTATAGTCTGTTTCACTAATTACTGGAATGGGACTGCCAGAGTCAAGTACTGGCATAAATTTTGCGTCATTTACTGTAATGTGAATAACATGATATGCAATGTTGTTATGTTTTACGTCGTGTTCCTGGAGTAAGATGTCCCTAATGTCTTCCATTTTTACGTAATTACTAGCTATGGCAGCTGCGTCGTCAGTTTCATATGTATGTTTTGTGGCTGCCAGCGGTATGAGTCATTGCCTATTGTCTCTTTGTTGGCACAGGTCGTTATTGGGATTTGGAGACCTAACTTCTACAAATTCACCTTGTCGAGAGGGCCCTGCCCTGTTTGAATCCCGCCAGTTCTGATGCAATTCAGGTCTGTCGTTACGATCATATCGTCTGTCGTCATGTTGGTAGATTCCATAGTTTGTATCTTGTCGGTCACGTGGTGGAGAATTTCTCCCTGAATCGTAACTGCGCGCTGAACCGTTGCGTCTGAAGTTAATCTGTCTCCTTTGATAGTAATTATTTTGGTTCCCATATTGTCTGTTTCTCTGATTGTCTCTGTGATAGTCATTACCGCAGAGGGATGATCTTTCCCTGTGATTATTACTACTCTGCCAAGGGTTGTCATATGGGTGGTGTCTGTTTTGATCACGATTTACGTTGTAAGAATACCCTTGTCGCGGCCATTTAGTATTTCTGACATCACGGAATTATGACAGATGTGACCTGTAGTTGTTGTGCTCCTGTTTTCGCGTTCCGCGATTGTCAGTGTCAATTTCCAATTCATGTAACAGTCCCTGAAAAGCTTCAATGTCGACCTTGCAACGTCCTGCCAAAATAATGTGTCGTAAATGTTCAGGCAACTTGATTACGCAAATGCGGATGAGTTCTGAGGGGCTGTATGGGTTTGACAGGTATTGATTCTTGTGCAACAAGACTGGAAAATTCAGATTGTTCGAAATGTTTCATCATTATGATGCTATGTTTTACTCGGTCTTATGTAGCTTGAGACCAATATGTTGAGAAGAAGGCATGATAAAACTCTCCTTCACTGTGTCAATCGTGAATAACCGATCGCATTCTTACAGCTGGTTCATTCTATAAATAGCCACACATAAATTCGAATCTGTGCTCTAATGACCAGTTGGGAGGAAAACAATGAGAGAATTGATGAAGCAACGCTTGTGGATGAATGTCGTTGCCAGAATTCTTAAATGTTTTGAATTTACGTGTAGTAATGAACAGCTTATAGTCAAAGTCATCGTGACGGCGAGTCGTATGTCGGTCATTGTTACGTCGTGTCGCCGGTTCCACTTCAAAATTCGGTGCACCTTGCCAATTTCTTTTATAATTTCCGAAATGCGCTGTGTTATTATTTTGTGTCTGTTCCGTATTCCTATGTCCCTCTTCCCGTACTGGAGCGTGAGTGTCCTCTGAAATACGTAATTCTTGTATTACTTGTGCCAAGTGATCTTGTACTTCCCGGATTTCTCTTTTGTGTTGCGTATTAATTTGATTTTGATTTTGTTTGAATTTCTTAATTTGTTCATACTCTTCCGTGTCAGTGAAGGCTAAGGGTCTTGTGTCACTCAGATCATCATCCACCTTTGTAGGTAAGTTAGTGACCTGATCCGAAAGTTCGGCTACTTTCTCCAATAGTGCACTTATTTCCTCAGTCTGTTTTTCTGAGTTAAGTTTCAGAGTGTCCATTTGTGTTGAAATCGTATCTACTGTGTCCTTTAAGTTTTCCTGAGTTTTTGCAAGTTGCGTAACCGAATCGGTAGATGCAACTGAGTCAATTTTAGCTTGCAAGGTGTCGTGATTTTCATGAACAATAGTTTGAAGTTCCTTTATGGCTACCTCGTGATTCTGTAACGCATTTTCATGACGCAAAAAAATTGGTTGGAAATGCTCACAATATTTGTGTTTTTACGTCATTACAGACTTTTTGACATTTCGATTCGATTTTATGTAACTCAGTAGTTAAATCTTCACGTGTTTGTTCAAGCTTATGTTCCACTGAGTCTAACTTTTGAAGATTTTGTTCCATTGCGTCTAACTGTTCTGTGTTTGTCTCTGGTGTTATTCCATTGTGTCTAACTTTTGAAGATTTTGTTCCATTGTGTCTAACTTTTGAATATTTTGTTCAATTGTGTCTAACTGTTGCTGTGTTTATCTGTTTCATTTGTTGCATTAATTGCAATAATAATAAATTAGTGTCTGGAATCTGTTCCTCTGTGCTTTCCGGCAGTGCATTTGCATCGGCAACATTAACATTTTGACGAGCAGATAATGTGTCTTTACTTATTTGAGAAAACGGGGAAGACGCAAAACCCGGATCTACAGTATTTACAAGATTGTGTCCTGTCATTTCGGATTCCTGAGGAGAATTGTTGCCGACTGATCGATCTATAATGCTTCCCTGTTCAAAATAGGCTCTGAGCACTATGGGACTCAACATCTATGGTCATCAGTCCCCTAGAACTTAGAACTACTTAAACCTAACTAACCTCAGGACATCACACACATACATGCCCGAGGCTGGATTCGACACTGCGACCGTAGCGGTCATGCGTTTCCAGACTGAAGCGCCTACAACCACATGGCCAAACCGGTCGGCTTTCCCTGTTCACTAAATGTTTCACTGTCTACACCATTATTTGGAGCCCGTTCCATTTCCATATGCACAATTACCAAATTACTAGTTTGAAAATTAGTTAATTCATTACACGGTGGCGCTAACACACTGCTTTCGTCTTCACTGTCATTTCTCAGTTGACTTTGGAGCCTAGTATTACGTTTTTCACACGCTATTATTGTCATAATATTTCACACGACAGCACAGAAAAGAACAATTTGAAGAGCAAAATAAGAAAACACATTAACATAGCACTGAAAATAATAACTAGTTAATTGCAAGCGCAGCTGTGAAGTACTTGGTGCAAATCTACATGCATGCCACAACTGTTTTACTGTACAACAATGAAAAACTACAAGTACAAAGGAAATTCTCTCTATAATTACGCGCTAGCAATAAACAATAGTTACACTCCAGAATGAGATTTTCACTCAGCAGCGGAGTGTGCTCTGATATGAAACTCCCTGGCAGATTAAAACTGTGTGGCCGACCGAGACTCGAACTCGGGACCTTTGTCTTTCGCGGGCAAGTGCTCTACCAACTGAGCTACCGAAGCACGACTCACGGCAGGTACTCACAGCTTTACTTCAGCCAGTATCTCGTCTCCTACCTTCCAAACTTTACAGAAGCTCTTCTGCGAACCTTGCAGAACTAGGACTCCTGAAAGAAAGGATACTGAGGAGACATGGCTTAGCCACAGCCTGGGGGATGTTTCCAGAATGAGATTTTCACTCTTTAATAGTTACACTAATTACACAAACTACAAGAAAAAAAAAATCAGAAGATTGAAGTGAGGTATCTTCGGCTAAGGGTCGACATATGAAACGTCCCCTTAGAAAAATTATACATGACTGTGCTTAAATATTTTTAGCGCAACGCAGTCTGACTTTCAATAACCCTACAAAAGAATGGCCCTGACCAACATTAACCTATACCTTTCACAAATCACTTACCTCACAAAAATCTTCGTTCCTCGAACTACTGCAATACAGCGAGCGCCACTACTGCCAGCTAAATAAAAGATTCTAACTACTGAAGGTACTAACTACTGATAGGCATAGTTAGCAAATGAAAGATTTTGATAGAGAACAAACTATGTATTTATCTTAATAGTGTTCAAAAGTCATAATATATATACCAGTTCATGACATCCAGTCTTACAAATGTACTGTCTCTGATGGACACACGTCCAGGTCATCCGCTCTCAAAACTCAGCCATTTCCCTCCCCACTTCCATCACTGCTGGCTGCTCACCTCCAACTGCGCAACGCTACGCGCTGGTAACATCCAGCTGCCCAACACTACAATAGCCAACAAGAATGCAAACCAGCCACAGACTGCACACAGCACAGCCAGTGATTTTCATACAGAGCACTACGTGGCGTTACCAATAAAAAATCCTACACAGCCTAATTACAAGACATCCTGCATCGGATTCGGGTCGCGACGCCGTAATGTCCTGACGGACTGGGCGTAGCAGCGCGGTAGAAACTGCCGCAACTTGGAGTCCCGCAAAAGTGCTGACGACTCTGTCTTTGCACAGCGGCCAGCACGTCTACAGCGTGCAGCACAGTCATACATGCCGGACGTATCAATCGAAGCACCGGCAGAGTAGGTTTCATAGCACTCTTAGGGAATCCAGGACGATCGCCTAGCTCATCTCTTTTTGCACCAGTAACTGATGAGTGGACTTGAAGTTTTAGTCACCAACTTCCTGTCATTGTTCCGATAGGGACTTACAGGATTAAATAGTGACAGTTATCGTTGAAAATTCTTAAGAGGGCAAGAAGTAATTTAAGTAATACAGGAGTTACATTGCTTTCCATTTAACGTTCATTGAGGTTTGGATAGGTATGATTGTTACAAGTTATTGGTTAAAATGGTTCAAATGGGTCTAAGCCCTATGGGACTTAACATCTGAGGTCATCAGTCCCCTAGACTTAGAAACTACTTAAACCTCACTAACCTAAGGACATTACAAACATCCATGCCCTAGGCGGGATTCGAACCTGCGACCGTAGTAGCAGCGCGGTTCCCGACTGAAGCGCCTAGAACCGCTCGGCCACAACGGCCGGCAGTTATTGGTTACTCGTTTCATATGTAGATCCCGTAAATGTGTTTATGAATAAAGGCGAATAGTGAATTTAATCATTGCCTCTGTTTTATCCTCTCACTTACTTTAACTTGTAGCCTTTCATTTGTGTCCAGGAAGATACTGGCAATCAGCTCAAAATCTTCGCCAACACACTCCTCCAGTTAGATAGCGTTAGTGAAAGTGAAATTTTGTGCGAAGTTCTCTGTTTTAAGCGCTATAACTAGGGCCGTAATTTTCGCATTGTGTATTTAACTACACGCATAACATTTTAGAGGTTAGTTCTTAAATAGGTGTCCTGCACACATTTAGTTTTGCAGGATTAAGAGAAATTCTACACCGTGGGGATTTTCAAACAGAAATTTGTTTCATTTGTTCACTTGTTTACTAGATTAGAATTAGAATCGGAGTGTAAATAGCTCTTACCAGCCATTTAACTTATTAAGTCTCTGAGTTACATTTTACGGGAAATAGACGTGTTACACTGTTCCTAAGACGGCAAAAGAGGCGGCGAAGTGATTAAGACAATGCCTCGTCTTGGGGACTTTAGTTTCCCAGATTTTGGTTTTATGTGCTTTCCTTACATCATTTAATGCAACCCTCGCGGTTATTTTTTTGGGAAAGATACACTCGATTTCCTGCTGTCTATTCCTGTCGTGTGTTTTACCCTCAATGATCACGCTGTCGACCTGATGACGTTTCTCCAACTATATTTTCGTCTTTGCCTGCTTACAAGTCGCTGCATCCTTATAAATACTGTTTTTTAAAGCTATATAATTTGATACCAATATAAAGACATGACGGTGGTTAATCACTGCTAGTTAAAATTTGAAAGCAGATTACCGGTCACAACTTTTCAAGTTGCTTGAATTATTTTATATTGATACGTATTTTGAAGTATAGCCCTCTCATTAGACAAAAATGGCAGTAAAAAAACTGTGACTGGTACCTGTCTCTAAAAATCTCGTTAATAGAGTTTAACAAGCAGTCACAGTCGAATAAAATGTATACTGCGTTAAATTGTAACACATTAACAATGTACCGACAAACATCGTGAATATTTAATACCCAAACCTGTGAAACTAAAAACAAATGTAAATAAGTCAACTGACTTCTTTCACCATAATCACAAACAGGATTTCAACAATAAGCCATGAATTACACACCCATGAATGACGTACATGGTGTATTCCATTTTACACACCACACATATATTTTAATCTAGTAAAGGCACCGGTAGTTGACATTTTCTAAAATAAGAAAATCATATCATTGAGAGTTATTGAGTGTTGTAATATCTACAACATAACTTGGGAACCACCATTCTCTCAGCAGTCGTTTCGAATTGTACGCGTCAGTTTGTAACAACGTGTTTGAATTTATTTGTTTTTGTTGACTGTGTTATTCAAATCCATAGGGACGTAAGTTTTTTGGTATGGCAAGACAAGCCTAAAACACTGTTATTCTTTGTGTATATTTTATTAGATAGATCCCAGATTAAGTACAGTCAGTAAATTTGTGAACTGTTTAAGTGTTTAGGTTATACTATGCGTAGGAAAACGCTCTTTGTTTTCAGTAGTTGACACGTGTCTACAATTTTTTTATATTGTCTACGTGGCCTGGTTTCTCACGAGCATAGGTCTAAGGATGCTGTATTAAATTTATTGTAACATGCACTGATCCAGTAGCTGACACCCTATTCCATGTCAACTACTGGTGTTCACGTATTGTGAATTTGTGACTTAAAGTTTTTATATTATGTACTTCGTTATAATGCCTCCAGTGAAAGGGAACTTTTACGTTACCCAGAGGAAAAAATTCAGCATGCCTTCTATGCTGTTCTTAGTGGAGTGCTTGTTTCTACACCGGTAAAATGTTTCTCAGTTAGTCAAAGCGTACAAAACCAGAGGATAGGCGTAGAGAAATCGTCGGATGGGTGCAGACACAGTTCTTACGAAAGAAGAAGAGGACATACTACTACAATGGATTGTTACTATGGCTAAGGCCGGAATCCCCACAGCATAGCCGGGACTATTCAATAGCGTGCAGCACCGGACTGAACCAATGATGCGGAAAAATCCCCTTGTGCGTAACAATTCACTGAAAACTTGGTATCATGCGTGTCTTAAGCGACGTGCAACAAATGGCATTAGAATGGCTCAAAAGAGCTGGAGTAAAGAAGGAAGATGTAAAGAGATGGTTCCTTAGATGAATATTACACACAAAACTATTTTACAACAGTTTTTGGCGGACCTGTAACAAATTCTGGGCCTGAGAAGAGAGAAGAAGACTACCAGAACGAATCACGATTAAAAAGAATGTCTAACGGTTTTGGTAATTGGAAATGGAAAAAAAGCGATTTAGTACCTTCGTTGACAGTGTTTAAATATAACAGAATACCACAGGAATTAGAAGAGCTTGTGACAAAACGTTCGGGAAAAGAGAAATCTGAAACTGGTTCTTTGACAGGTCCGCTATTCTTTGAATTTACAACAAATTTTTTCCATCTTTTCCTTCTAGAAAAGAAAATACCAGTGCCAGTAATTGTGTTTATTCTCTCTATAATTACGCGCTAGCAATAAACAATAGTTACACTCCAGAATGAGATTTTCACTCAGCAGCGGAGTGTGCTCTGATATGAAACTCCCTGGCAGATTAAAACTGTGTGGCCGACCGAGACTCGAACTCGGGACCTTTGTCTTTCACGGGCAAGTGCTCTACCAACTGAGCTACCGAAGCACGACTCACGGCAGGTACTCACAGCTTTACTTTTGCCAGTATCTCGTCTCCTACCTTCCAAACTTTACAGAAGCTCTTCTGCGAACCTTGCAGAACTAGGACTCCTGAAAGAAAGGATACTGAGGAGACATGGCTTAGCCACAGCCTGGGGGATGTTTCCAGAATGAGATTTTCACTCTTTAATAGTTACACTAATTACACAAACTACAAGAAAAAAAAATCAGAAGATTGAAGTGAGGTATCTTCGGCTAAGGGTCGACATATGAAACGTCCCCTCAGAAAAATTATACATGACTGTGCTTAAATATTTTTAGCGCAACGCAGTCTGACTTTCAATAACCCTACAAAAGAATGGCCCTGACCAACATTAACCTATACCTTTCACAAATCACTTACCTCACAAAAATCTTCGTTCCTCGAACTACTGCAATACAGCGAGCGCCACTACTGCCAGCTAAATAAAAGATTCTAACTACTGAAGGTACTAACTACTGATAGGCATAGTTAGCAAATGAAAGATTATGATAGAGAACAAACTATGTATTTACCTTAATAGTGTTCAAAAGTCATAATATATATACCAGTTCATGACATCCAGTCTTACAAATGTACTGTCTCTGATGGACACACGTCCAGGTCATCCGCTCTCAAAACTCAGCCATTTCCCTCCCCACTTCCATCACTGCTGGCTGCTCACCTCCAACTATGCAACGCTACGCGCTGCTAACATCCAGCTGCCCAACACTACAATAGCCAACAAGAATGCAAACCAGCCACAGACTGCACACAGCACAGCCAGTGATTTTCATACAGAGCACTACGTGGCGTTACCAATAAAAAATCCTACACAGCCTACTTACAAGACATCCTGCATCGGATTCGGGTCGCGACGCCGTAATGTCCTGACGGACTGGGCGTAGCAGCGCGGTAGAAACTGCCGCAACTTGGAGTCCCGCAAAAGTGCTGACGACTCTGTCTTTGCACAGCGGCCAGCACGTCTACAGCGTGCAGCATAGTCATACATGCCGGACGTATCAATCGAAGCACCGGCAGAGTGGGTTTCATAGCACTCTTAGGGAATCCAGGACGATCGCCTAGCTCATCTCTTTTTGCACCAGTAACTGATGAGTGGACTTGAAGTTTTAGTCACCAACTTCCTGTCATTGTTCCGATAGGGACTTACAGGATTAAATAGTGACAGTTATCGTTGAAAATTCTTAAGAGGGCAAGAAGTAATTTAAGTAATAGAGGAGTTACATTGCTTTCCATTTAACGTTCATTGAGGTTTGGATAGGTATGATTGTTACAAGTTATTGGTTAAAATGGTTCAAATGGGTCTAAGCTCTATGGGACTTAACATCTGAGGTCATCAGTCCCCTAGACTTAGAAACTACTTAAACCTCACTAACCTAAGGACATTACAAACATCCATGCCCTAGGCGGGATTCGAACCTGCGACCGTAGCAGCAGCGGTTCCCGACTGAAGCGCCTAGAACCGCTCGGCCACAACGGCCGGCAGTTATTGGTTACTCGTTTCATATGTAGATCCCGTAAATGTGTTTATGAATAAAGGCGAATAGTGAATTTAATCATTGCCTCTGTTTTATCCTCTCACTTACTTTAACTTGTAGCCTTTCATTTGTGTCCAGGAAGATACTGGCAATCAGCTCAAAATCTTCGCCAACACACTCCTCCAGTTAGATAGCGTTAGTGAAAGTGAAATTTTGTGCGAAGTTCTCTGCTTTAAGCGCTATAACTAGGGCCGTAATTTTCGCATTGTGTATTTAACTACACGCATAACATTTTAGAGGTTAGTTCTTAAATAGGTGTCCTGCACACATTTAGTTTTGCAGGATTAAGAGAAATTCTACACCGTGGGGATTTTCAAACAGAAATTTGTTTCATTTGTTCACTTGTTTACTAGATTAGAATTAGAATCGGAATGTAAATAGCTCTTACCAGCCATTTAACTTATTAAGTCTCTGAGTTACATTTTACGGGAAATAGACGTGTTACACTGTTCCTAAGACGGCGAAGTGATTAAGACAATGCCTCGTCTTGGGGACTTTAGTTTCCCAGATTTTGGTTTTATGTGCTTTCCTTACATCATTTAATGCAACCCTCGCGGTTATTTTTTTGGGAAAGATACACTCGATTTCCTGCTGTCTATTCCTGTCGTGTGTTTTACCCTCAATGATCACGCTGTCGACCTGATGACGTTTCTCCAACTATATTTTCGTCTTTGCCTGCTTACAAGTCGCTGCATCCTTATAAATACTGTTTTTTAAAGCTATATAATTTGATACCAATATAAAGACATGACGGTGGTTAATCACTGCTAGTTAAAATTTGAAAGCAGATTACCGGTCACAACTTTTCAAGTTGCTTGAATTATTTTATATTGATACGTATTTTGAAGTATAGCCCTCTCATTAGACAAAAATGGCAGTAAAAAAACTGTGACTGGTACCTGTCTCTAAAAATCTCGTTAATAGAGTTTAACAAGCAGTCACAGTCGAATAAAATGTATACTGCGTTAAATTGTAACACATTAACAATGTACCGACAAACATCGTGAATATTTAATACCCAAACCTGTGAAACTAAAAACAAATGTAAATAAGTCAACTGACTTCTTTCACCATAATCACAAACAGGATTTCAACAATAAGCCATGAATTACACACCCATGAATGACGTACATGGTGTATTCCATTTTACACAACACACATATATTTTAATCTAGTAAAGGCACCGGTAGTTGACATTTTCTAAAATAAGAAAATCATATCATTGAGAGTTATTGAGTGTGGTAATATCTACAACATAACTTGGGAACCACCACTCTCTCAGCAGTCGTTTCGAATTGTACGCGTCAGTTTGTAACAACGTGTTTGAATTTATTTGTTTTTGTTGACTGTGTTATTCAAATCCATAGGGACGTAAGTTTTTTGGTATGGCAAGACAAGCCTAAAACACTGTTATTCTTTGTGTATATTTTATTAGATAGATCCCAGATTAAGTACAGTCAATAAATTTGTGAACTGTTTAAGTGTTTAGGTTATACTATGCGTAGGAAAACGCTCTTTGTTTTCAGTAGTTGACACGTGTCTACAATTTTTTTGTATTGTCTACGTGGCCTGGTTTCTCACGAGCATAGGTCTAAGGATGCTGTATTGAATTTATTGTAACATGCACTGATCCAGTAGCTGACACCCTATTCCATGTCAACTACTGGTGTTCACGTATTGGGAATTTGTGACTTAAAGTTTTTATATTATGTACTTCGTTATAATGCCTCCAGTGGAAGGGAACTTTTACGTTACCCAGAGGAAAAAATTCAGCATGCCTTCTATGCTGTTCTTATTGGAGTGCTTGTTTCTACACCGGTAAAATGTTTCTCAGTTAGTCAAAGCGTACAAAACCAGAGGATAGGCGTAGAGAAATCGTCGGATGGGTGCAGACACAGTTCTTACCAAAGAAGAAGAGGACATACTACTACAATGGATTGTTACTATCGCTAAGGCCGGAATCCCCATAGCATAGCCGGGACTATTCAATAGCGTGCAGCACCGGACTGAACTAATGAAGCGGAAAAATCCCCTTGTGCGTAACAATTCACTGAAAACTTGGTATCATGCGTGTCTTAAGCGACGTGCAACTAATGGCATTAGAATGGCTCAAAAGAGCTGGAGTAAAGAAGGAAGATGTAAAGAGATGGTTCCTTAGATGAATATTACACACAAAACTATTTTACAACAGTTTTTGGCGGACCTGTAACAAATTCTGGGCCTGAGAAGAGAGAAGAAGACTACCAGAACGAATCACGATTAAAAAGAATGTCTAACGGTTTTGGTAATTGGAAATGGAAAAAAAGCGATTTAGTACCTTCGTTGACAGTGTTTAAATATAACAGAATACCACAGGAATTAGAAGAGCTTGTGACAAAACGTTCGGGAAAAGAGAAATCTGAAACTGGTTCTTTGACAGGTCCGCTATTCTTTGAATTTACAACAAATTTTTTCCATCTTTTCCTTCTAGAAAAGAAAATACCAGTGCCAGTAATTGTGTTTATTGATGGTCATGCATCACATCTCACCTTACCCACTAGTACGTTTTGTAATGTTCATTGTGTTTCCACGCACCTCCTTCAGCCTATACACGTTGCTGGCTTCCATGTGTTAAAGGGAACTTGAAAAGCAAGGTGCGCCGGCCGCGATGGCCGAGCGGTTCTAGTCGCTGCAGTCCGGAACCGCGCGACTGTTACGGTCGCAGTTTCGAATCCTGCCTCGGGCATGGATGTGTGTGATGTCCTTAGGTTAGTTAGGTTTAGGTAGTTCTAAGTTTTAGGGGACAGATGACCTCAGGTGTTAAGTCCCATAGTGGTCAGAGCCATTTGAACCGTTTGAAAGACAAGGTGCATCAGTGGAGAGTGCAGCGCTTGGAACAACCAGTTCTTAAGAAGATCGATTTGCACCCTTGCTAGAACAAACCGTGGATGAGCTCATTAAACCTTCCAGCCTGAAGCATGGATTCAGGAGAACGGACTTGTTCTATGGATTCCACTGACTGAAGACTGTTCAAAAATTCTATCAGTGAGTGGTGTTGTTACACCTTATACTTACAGTTCTACCACTTCTAAAGAACTGATTTTCAGAGTCGGAATAGAGTTTGTTGAAAAATACGTTGAAAATGGTAAACTTTCTAGCTTGGAGTTTTCTAATGGTATGTTGGAAAGAAACATGAATGATAGGATGGGAATGCAGGAGTATGGCATAGGTTATCATCAATCAGAAAATTCCCAGCAGTCAGTAATAATCTTTATTAAATTTGACGAAATATTCTACTTAAATGATGCTTCTTCTTGTGAAATGATGAGCTCAGTTAGACGTCTGCAATTATTAAAGTCCTCTAAAATACTAAAATCCAGTCACCGCGCCTCTGAGTGATGCCTACGTAGAGTCCAGAGCTGGCCTACGACGCCTAAGCAGCCTAAGTCTCGGAGACGACGGACGAACACTGCAGCTTATAGACGCAACGGACCTGGAGACTGTACACGAGTCAGCGCACTGAAGAGAACTGTACGCCGTAGCTCAGTGCTCTGGTATTCAACGAGGTATCGACCAACCCCTCTCCACACATGGGATGACCTTGGGTTGGCAGCTGCGGCCTTGGTATAGTCCGTACCGCCAACCAATACAGCTGCTGCGCTGCAACTGTTTCGATAGCTCCTTATCGGGTGCTGAGGTACTCTCTGGGGTCGTGAGTACCGTCACGACAATGACCAGTCTTTGTACTTGCTTTGGAAGAAAATTAAAAATGATTGTGATGATTCCATTATTTCTCAGCCTGCTGATTATGTTGATCAACAAACCACAGCGAGGAAGATCAAAATGAAGAAGTAGAAGGAAGAAAAACAACTGGCATTCCAGACGAAAAATAAGAACTCTGAAGAAATAGTAAATAGAAAAGTGGGAGACATAATTTGAATGCCAGACCAAATCCGAAATTAGGACACAGGAGAGACAGGCGTAAGATACCAGTGTGTTACACCAAAAAATTTAATGAAAAATCCTGATATCCTTAGTATACGTCAGGTACACTCGAAAAAATTAAACACACGAAACGATCCACAAAAGAGGAATCATCCCAATTCCGTAGAAGTGATGCACGTCTACAGAGAGATAAATAATTTTAGAAAAATAGGATGATTTATTCTGGAGAAAGAGCGTCATAAATGCAGCAACTCAATAACGCATTGGTCCATCTCTGGTAATTATGCAAGCGGTTATTCGGCTTGATACTGCATGACAAAGTAGTAGGTCGTCCTGAGGGACATCATGCCAATTTCTGTCCAACTAGAGCGTTAGATTGTCAAAATTACGAGCTGATTAGAGCCCCCCCCCCAGGCCATAATGCTGTAAACGTTCTCAACTGAAGAAGAGATCGGTCGACTTTGCTGGTCAAGTTAAGGTTTGGCGGGTATGGAGACAAGCAGCAGACACTCTCACCGTATCCGAGCGATTACTATCTTTCTGAAATACAACCCCAGGATGCCTTGCCATGAAGGGCAACAAAGCGGATCGGAGAATATCGTCGACATGCCGCATTGCTTTAAGGTTGCCACGGATGATAATGAAGGTGTTCTGCAATGAAAAGAAATGACGTAGTTCGAACTTGTTACTGAATAAATTCTTTCTCCTCATTGGACGATCGCCTCAAAATCCTCCGGAAACAGTAGTCGACGTTGATGAATTAAAAATAACGAAAAAATTGCCAGTATGAGACATTACATTGACGGAGCACACAATCGAAGGTAAACGTTCAACCTGTTACAAGTGATTTGATGAAAAATATATTAACGTGTTGTATCCCATGCATCACTCAACTTGCATCTGTGACTGGGCTCTTAATTTTAGAAACCCGTAAATGGATACTGAGAGTAGCTTAGTCCGAAAAACATTTAATTTATTGAAGAAGCTGCCGTACTAATTTGGTACGTCTTTTCTTCCAGACGTTTTTCCTGTTATCACTCCTGCTTGTGGGCCCTCATGGCGGGCGACAGGCAGGCTGGTATACAACCTCTGTCTGGGGTGTCTCCAGATACCTGTTTGGCCAGGAATCTCATTCACTGGAGTGGAATTGTCTTCATTGATTAGGTCCTCTTCGAACCGAGCCCCGATGACAAGCGAACTCTGGAGACGCTGTGGACAGTGTTGGGATAAAAACCTCACTGTCGTCTGCCTTACTGACCGACAACCAGGAGTAATCGTCTTCAGTATCATTTCTTTTCATACCAGAGCCCCTTTGTTGCCGTCCTTTGTTGCACCCTTACAGTACAGCAACAGGTCGACAGTGTTCTACACCTTGTTTACCTCCGGTCTTACATTTCAACAAGATAGCGCCCACCCTGTCATTGCGAGAATTTCTGCTGCTTCTCTTCGTACTTGCTAAATCCTATCATGGCCAGCAAGGTCGTTGGGTCCCTCCCCAGTTGAGAATGTCTGGAGAATTATGGTCAGGGCCCTGCAATCACCCTGGAACTTTGACGATCCCACTTGACAATTGGGTAGAATTTGGCAGGATATTCATCAGCAGGACATTCAACAACTCTGTCAATGAACACCAAGCTGAATAACTGCTTACATAAGGGTTAGACGAGGAGCAACACGTTATTGAACTGCTCAGTTTGTAAATTTCTTGAATGAATCGTCCAGTTTTCCTGAAGTTGTGATGTTTTGTTTGTCTGCACAAGTACACCACGTCTACGGATTTCCGTCCCATTCGGATAATTCCTCCGTGGTGCGTCTTATTTTGTCTTCTAATGTATTAGGAACAAGCCAGGAGACAAACTAATCTCTTCACCATTTATGTGTGAATTTTTTGTCCACGGAATACAGAAAAGCCACGGACAAGAAGATGAAAACTTCCGAGAGCTGTGATGTTCAGCCAGTGGCAGCGATATCGTGAGAAGAACGAAGAAAAGTTACAAAGAAGAAGCCTAAAATCTGAGAGAGCAAAAGCACGAAAACTAAAGAAATAACAATCTGAAATTGCTAAGAAACTCAAGAAGTAAACTAAAGCAGAAAATCGCTGAAAGGGGAAAGTGCACAAGAAAAGAACAATTTCAATGTCCTCGGATTGCAAGTAAGAATGGGTTTAGTGAGGCAGCAGTGTGGATGGTGTTATTATGTTCCCTGATAGTGATTCACACAAAGCTGATGACGAGGAGGAGGAAGATTCCTGTAAAACAATTCTAATGGAAAAATACACATCAAGCAGAGAAAAATATGAAGAGACTGCTTAGTAACGGTGAAAATATCCTGTTTTTTTCTGCAAAAAAAACTAATAATTTTGCGTTTTTCGGAGTGATTTGATGATGCTAAAATAGAAGTAATGACCCTACAATCTTGGAACACTCAAAAGAAACATTTTCAGGACCACTCACGAATATAGCTAATGAACATTTGAAATATCAATTCCAGAACAGAATTGACTGTGGTACGTGAAGTGTCACCTATTTTCAAAATAACACAATTTTTGTTTAGCCCCAACTACTGGATAATTTACATGTCAACTACTGAAAATTTTGACGTCGGCTGGGGTCGTCTACTAATGACAGCACTTATAATTTGGTTTATATTTTCATTTACTTTTTAATGTTGTGTAACACTGTGAGTTACAATATATAGGACTTCAAAAAGACTAAAGAGCCTGAAGATTAATTATGTTTGCACCAATCATTCACTTGCAGTTCTAAACCTCAAATAAATATAGTTTTATTTCTTAAGATGTCAACTGCCATTGCCTTTACCTTAGTTACTCAGTAGAAAAACTTACCAAGCAATCCAGGAAGAGCAATGGTCATTACTTTAAACATAGTGCACTTGTACAACAGTATACCCTTCAAAAAGCCATGCATATACGAGATAAAATTTACTTAAGTACGAAACCAGGTCAACACCTGCAGTAACTGAATAATATATTTACTAGATACTGTTCTCTACCACAACAATTTCGCATTCAGTGTAAAAAATTCATAATAATTTTCAGAATATTCATGTTGCAATGGAACACCAGAAGAACAGAAACTTATATGTATGTACATGGCGATAAATGATACGAAACAGACCCTAACATTAATGTGCATAAACCAACAAACACGGATGCTGCCATTGGTTAAATCTGGTTCCCCTTGCGTGCCAACTCACACAAACAAGCTGCAATCGGAGCTGTCTTATTCAGAGCACAGAAACTATCACTGACAACTGCAGACTGCGATACCGAAACGAACACCATGAAATCAATTGCCCGCACCAAAGGATGTCATGAGTGTGAAGGAGAAGCGATTTTACATCATATAACGTGAAACAGCAGCGGGGAAACTGGCAGTACCCCCACCCACGATTTCATACAAGAATCTAGATGCAAAACAAAACCGTATTTACTCATCATTTCATACAAATCGGCTAAACTGTTTGAAAAGTACAGGTTTCAGTACTACTTTTACTATCTGCAGCACCTGAAAGAGAAAAGTGGCGGATGACATCTCGCAAAGAGTTGAGCATCTTAGCAAGTCAGGTACTTATACAATGATACGCACTCACGCTACAAATAGGGGCTACTATCACACTATCATGAGTAACATCAAATAATTAACACTTATATTCTCTCTTACTCTAAAATAATTTGTATATTATCATCAAATATGTGTCATCATAGTGTAAAAAATATATGTTACTAATTGACAGATAACACCATGATCTACACAATAATTAACTCACCTCTCTGTATTGAAAGAAGCACTCGCAAATATTAGTATGTTGCCATATTTACAAATTAATTTTTTAAACATTATTACGATTTATTGTGTTAATCATTCTTGATATATGAAATTAACCAACTAACTGAAATTGAGTGAAGCTAGGCTTTTACCACCATCTTGTTCCTACTGACCACTGGATGTGTCTGTAACACTATGTTATGTGATGTGTCAAAAAAGAACCAGACAGTCACAGAAATGTGGTAAAATTGAACTCGCTACATAAGACAGTCGTTTCGAATGAACAGAGAAGTTATTGTTAACATATTTACGATAGTGACAGACCAGGAATCAAAGGAAACGGTCTACTTTTCTCTTCCAGCAGGAAACTACTGGGCGAAACTGCTACTTCGAGATCCATGTGCATTTATTTCAAATGTTATTGTGTTTCCATTTTTGCCTCTTGGTGAGGTTGTATCTGACACCTCGTTACAGTATAAAGTAATTTATGGGGAGATGGCATTACATTCGATTTCGTAGGCATGTGGTTTTAGAGAGGAGGGATATATCAGAAAAATCAAATTTTGCTGCCCTCCTTGTCAACCTGGGCATGGCTCTCCCTATCTGACCTTGCAGCTAAAGCTGCTACATGGAGGGAATAACTGTGTGTCTTTGGATCTCCCCGGGGAAAGGAAATATTTTGTTATAAGAGGCCCCCCATGCCACCTTCTTCAGTCGACAGGCAGCAACGGCAAACATACATTTCTGGGAATCTTCGAAAGCCACGTGGATAGCAAAATTAAGGTGCTTTCAGTGGTTCCAAAAAGAACGCGCAACACTCCGTAAATTCGGCTCTATATAGTGCTGTATGATAACTCATTAAGTGAGAACAAAACTCATAGCTCAGGAAACAAGTCATTTTTCCAGTAGCCACTGACAGTACATGCGTCTCTGTCATTATTAACCCTAAAGCAAGTTACATGTGTTTCTGTAAGAAGCTGTGATAAGTTTTTGTAACTCAATTTGTAAGCTGTATCCCTTGTGATAGTAACAAATTTTCATACTTAACAAACATCTAATTTCTTTTCGTAAGGTGAGCAACGTTGGAAGAGGTAATTAAACACTCATAACGCGATATGTATCCATATTGTATATTTTTTTTACTATTTGTTTTGATTTATGTTGTATAGAAAAAGGAATATTATCAGTATTTTAGTCAGCGTCATATACATGTGGATCCTTTATTTGGGATTAACATAATTACTGAATGTATTTTACTGTTTAAGGATGCCATTGTAATTTTATGAAAAGTAACTGCATTTCATTTTTCTTTCAATATTTTTTAAATATGTAATATACGAATAACTATAATAAAGACGTCGCTATTTACTACTGACGTCACGTACACGGGTTAGCTGCATGGAAAGGTAAGCGGCAAGCTCAGTTTATCGGTTTGCTATCTTCAATATCCACGTGGTAATGTGTCCGATTTTATTTACGGTAAGTCATAATGAACTAGATTTATTTGGTACGCAAATTTAAGTTTTACAAACTGAGATATTTGCTATATGGTTTTAATTTGTATATAAATACCTGATTCTCATTTTTTTATTCTTGTACGCGCTGAAGATAGGTACACAGCATCAGAAATAGATCTTTATTAAACAGATTAAAAATTTACGACATATACTGTCCTTCCTCATGTCGGGGATAATTTAGGCAAGTTGACAGAAAATTGTGACATTTGCAACTATATGTATGGCGAATGGCGTAATTGTGGCATACATCGACGCTATTACGGTTAAGGTAGCACCTTAAGTCAAATCAATGAAGACATAAGAATAAAATAATTGATTTGTTAAATGCTAGCCATGGGGACAATGAAAGTTTTCAAGCCCTCGGTACTGACCATTTGCTCCAGAATTTAAATATGGAATAAAGCCGAAAAATTTGTGTAAACTAGTTTGCTATGTTATCTCCAATTTAAAACTACTAGGAAAAATGTCCGGAAGAAAAGGCATACTGCATTAATACGGCTGCTTCTACAGTATCTTAAACATTTTTTTCGATTAATCAACAGCATTTGCTACAATTAAAAGCCAAGCCACAGTCGCAAGCAGAGTGATGCATGGGAGGTCACACGTTAATGTGTTGTTCATCAAATCGCGCGCTACAGCTAGAACGTTTACACCAGTTTGGAAGTTCAGCTCAACATAATGCCTCATATCGGTAATTTTCTCGCTATTCTTGATTCACCAACCTCGCTACTGCTTCCGAAAGAGGATTTTGAGAGACCGTCCAATGAGGTGAGAGAATTTGCCCAGTCAAAAGTTCGAGCTACGCTACCTGTTGCTCGTATTTCTTCCAGTTCCTCATGTTGACGCTCCAATTTCCTTTAAGAAGCTATTTTTAGCAACGACAAAGGGGACACGCACGTCGAAGTGCGTTCTGGAGCGACTTTTTTTCATAAGGTAAGAGAGGCACAAAATCCTTTCTTCCGTCTCCATATTCTCCTCGGTTTCCCATCTTCTTTGATCAGCCTGAGGCGAAGCCAAAGCTCATTTCACTCCATTCGCCCAAAGTCTTTATACGGCGCCGGAACTCTTTGATGTAACGATGATGAAAAATTATAAAAGCTCCCTCTTCATTTATTCCGGGAGACTTTTCCGCCTACAGCAAACTTTCGTTCACTGCGAGAGAAAACTTTATTAGTTCCTCGACGTTCGAACAAAATAGGTCGTGCTAAACTACACATTATAGTTTTGTTCAGTTAATGTAAGTAAGTAAAAATTGTTCTGTTGTATAAAAGTGACAAAGTTCATATTGCGTGTCATTTCTTTCCATTGACATTTTCAACTAGAAGCATCAAAGATAATTGGAAGTATTGCGATAGTAGCTGGTTTCTTCTTGAGAGAAATGAATCTCAGTAAGTCATCAAATGTTATCTTCAGGCCTACGACGATAGAGGTTACAGCCCACACAGATACTGATGTGAGTATAAATATACATTTTCTCTCACATGCCTACACGGTGCTAAGGTCAGAACGAACTTCGATTTGTTTGTTCGCTTTTTCGTCGGTGAAAATCACGTGTAAGATGTGGAGACTAGTACACACATACGTATATTTACAACTATAAATATACGCATTTTCTCACACACCTGGAGGACGGTGAGTTCAAAAGAAACTTAGACGTGTTTGATTGATTTTTCGTTGGTAAAAATCACATCTGAGAGGAAGAGAATAACAACATACTAAAGTGGAATAACTACGAGAAACAACTCGGACAGACTGAATAACAACAATTACTGTGTAAATTTCCTCATGTCATTTTACTGTCATTTCAAAATCTGCTTACGAAGAAGCGGTTTTAGACAATAACGCTTGTACGAATCTGTTCGGCTCAAATACCTATAAGCACTTGCTGTTAAGTATTAAAATTTCCATCATTATGCTCACAATAAATAAGTGTTCCATTTGTGTTGGATTTCAGTTGTAGTAAGGAGGAAGGTATCTATTATTTTCTAGCAAGAATATGTGAGTTATGGGAATGACCTCTTTCGTCTTCGCCGTGATATGACGCCGTACAATATGTCACCAGCATGGGCATCGACCTTCGAACGTTTCTGGTAAAGAAAAAGTTTTGCTTTATTAACTTTTTGGTAATTTTTTTCGAAAATCTCCTTCTTTTGTACGTTTCTACGTGGTAGCGTTTTACCATTGTCAAAGTTCGACGGAAACGTGGAGCATTCATCTTTGTTAGAAGTC
Organism: Schistocerca piceifrons; assembly: GCF_021461385.2. NCBI lineage: Eukaryota > Metazoa > Arthropoda > Insecta > Orthoptera > Acrididae > Schistocerca > Schistocerca piceifrons. The sequence goes on from NC_060143.1 coordinate 555,309,683, forward strand.
AATGCTTCGATGCACGTATTTTCATTTCTGTCACGATATACATTCGTCATTTTATCAGTGCAAGAAAGTTACATAAATAATTTGTGTAACAGAATGTGTAGTAAGACGCCAAAGGCTTTCTCACATCACAACATTTACAAAAATCGCGATGCATCTACCACCTACATGTAATGGCTTCAAATATGAAAGGAAATCTCACCTTCGTTTGTCTGCTTCGCAAGCAATACAAATATTTAGACCTAACGGACCATGTAGGGATAACTTGTTCATAGCAAACTTAATAAAAAGAACTGTTTCAGATCAAGAATTCACAACTGAAATTTAAGGACAGAAAATGCTACTCATAGCCTCCGTTTCCAAAAAAGATTTCACGATAATATAGAGAAAAATACGTGACAAAACCAGTTAGTTTAGTGCCAGAAACATTACTAACAGAATAATTCAAGGGATCACATCAAATACAACGTCTCAAACGCAATTTAACGAGCAATATCTGGACACTCAAGATCATACCAACAGGACTGCCCATTACTTTTTGTTTTTATTATGAATGTAGTCGAATTAAGTCAGGTGATGCTAAGGGAATTAGATTAGGAAATGAGACACTTAAAGTAGTAAAGGAGTTTTGCTATTTGGGGAGCAAAATAACTGACGATGGTCGAAGTAGAGAGGATATAAAATGGAGACTGGCAATGGCAAGGAAAGCGTTTCTGAGGAAGAGAAATTTGTTAACATCGAGTATCGATTTAAGTGTCAGGAAGTCATTTCTGAAAGTATTTGTATGGAGTGTAGCCATGTATGGAAGTGAAACATGGACGATAAATAGTATGGACAAGAAGAGAATAGACGCTTTCGAAATGTGGTGCTACAGAAGAACGCTGAAGATTAGATGGGTAGGTCACATAACTAATGAGGAAGTATTGAATAGGATTGGGGAGAAGAGAAGTTTGTGGCACAACTTGACCAGAAGAAGGGATCGGTTGGCAGTACATGTTCTGAGGCATCAAGGGATCACCAATTTGGTATTACCAGTCTCAGGATTGAAGACCACAACAACAACATGACTCAGTAAATATTTTAATGGTGCTGGAAATCATACTTACAGTATGTGATGACATTAACATGAACTGTGCAGATTCGCTTATGAGTTTGTAAGCTGGCTCGAAGCACTTTAAATACAACTTAGGCAGATTTAGAGTAACGATCTTAATGTTTTGCCCAAAGAATCACACTGTGTTGCTGTAATTGATCACAACAATCTCAGTGGATCACTTTATATGAACAAAATGAATGGCCTGTTCATTAAACCACACAACGAACTGCACCAGTCAGATCGTTTGGAAATCTGCCCTCGTTAATTATTATTTATATGAGAAATTAGAGCTACTTTAAAATTTTTCCTAGTATTATAAATGTGATATACGTTTAATTATGTTATTGTAGTTGGTGGTATCTTCAGAAATAAAGTAAAACGATGTTGTTATTGTGCCTCAAAACGTAATTTTTGCACTACACTGATGCTATAGAATCACACCAAAACTGTAATATAAATTTCCTTTTTATTTGGTTCGTCGAATACAGTGCTAAAATCAACCAGCCATGTGTGAGAAGTGTGGATGTTGCCGCAACTTAGGTACACATGAAGTATTTTGTGCAAATTGTACGTTATGGTTTCACTGGGGAGACTGTAGTAGGGAGAGAAGGATGATCAGAAGGGTTCTTCCACAAAACTGTGGGTAAGGCCAGAAAGACCGGGAAATGGAGGAACAGTAACTGAAGATTTGTGCCCTTCAGGAAGAGCTGGAAGAAGCGAGATTGACGACTGCTGAAGGTGAAAAAGAGAGAGCCCAAATTTTCTTATAAAATTCCAGTTCGGTTAAGAAACAGATTTCGCTTGCAGCCAGGTTTAGAAAAGGAAGAGTCTCATACAGATGGGGAGAGGTGTAGGTGCAGCAGAAAAATGCTAAGAAATTTACAAGGAACTCGGTTGAATATCAGAACGAGAAAATAAGAATTCTTCCGGCAGGTAGTACTCTTGGGAGAGGTGTACGGCAACAGCAGCAGAAAAAATTAGTTGCAGAACACCAGGCCAAAAGTTTTGTGAAACTAATTGCGAGTGTTAGCCAGATAAGTGAAAATTTAGTATAATGTTTAGGGATTTCAAAATACAAAATCAATTGTTGACAATAGTTCAGCCAACGGAGGTCAAAAACTTTCGAATGGGGAAAAAATTCATGTAGTGGCAAATTTTTTTACGGTGGTAGGAAGGAAGACTATGAACAACATACTAAAATTCCTGACAGGTATGAGCGTGGAGGCGTGGGACTTTAATGGGCATTTTTTTATGTCTTTCTTGAATAACTCGACAACGGCGAACTCTACCGAAAATGTTTCCTAGTACAAAGTGAATTGCGTTACTTGTCCTACGAAAAGTGTCGTATTCATTTTTTCTCTAGGAATAATAGTTCCCCTGTTGCAAAGCATGGAAGGATCGTAAACTATTAAAAACAATATAAGCCATTTTTCATTTTTATAAAATTATTTTTTATGTCGCAGTCATAATCGGTTTCGGCCTACAGTGATCGCCTTCAGACACAATGGACGTCGTTTGGTGGCCAAATCTTCAAGCATTGTGTCGTGAAAAAGTGACTGTGTCAAGAATTAAAAATAGTGTTGTAATAGTATAAAATTAATGTTGAGTTTTAAGTGAAGTGGATTAAGAACAAATATTAAATTTATGTACGCCATCTGAGTGCAGTAGAGCCGTATTAAGGGACAAATTGTGATATGATGGGCGTAACAGGATGTGGGAAAGGAGTAGAGGAGGGGAGGGTAACAGGTAATCGCGTGAGAAATGGGAGGTCGCCAGACTTTGGTCATGCTCTTCCCTGTTTCGTAGGTTTGAAGAACGAGCGGAAGAGTCCCCACTCCCTCTACCCCACTACGTCACAGGAAACAACTACAGAGTTTTTTACAAATTTATATCTACTCTTTCGCTGTTCCCTTATTAAACTCGCAGTGCGAGGACACGTCCAGGAGTGTATATTTTCCTCTAGCTACGATAACTGCAATACAGGCACGAGTTAGTAATAATACTGATGCATATGGACAGATTCTACGTATATCTCTGCACACGGTTCTACATTGATAGAGGAGAAACTGAGTTTTAACCTTCTAGTTAAGTGGCTCTGAGCACTATGGGACTTAACATCTATGGTCATCAGTCCCCTGGAACTTAGAACTACTTAAAGCTAACTAACCTAAGGACATCACACAACATCCAGTCATCACGAGGCAGAGAAAATCCCTGACCCCGCCGGGAATCGAACCCGGGAACCCGAGCGTGGGAAGCGAGAACGCTACCGCACGACCACTAGCTGCGGACTAACCTTCTAGTACCCAGCTCCAATGTTGTTCTGGGAAAGCTGATTTCATCCACCACAACCCGAGCTCGTTTTTCAGTTTACAGAGAAACTGCATGCACGATGAAAGACGTGTAGTGTTCGTGGTGGGGGAAGCTGCCTTTCCCTGAAGAAAGGTACAGCTGCCTCACGGGGTGACTGAGAACCAATTTTCACTGTAGCAGTGCAGAACATTGTGTAGAGATTTAAGTAGATGATGTCCGCACGCGTTTCTTCTGTTGGTGTTATCAGTAATTCTGATGTGTGTTGCGTGGAAGGTTTACGCACTTTTTGGAAAATAAGCACCCACTGGGCATGTCTGCGCACTTGTCACTCTGCAAGATAGACCAAGTTATGAATATGTTTTAAGTGTTCGTGCTAAAGTTGTGACTGGGTGTCAAATATTTTACATAAAATGTAAGGTTTTAATTGAAATGGTGTTAAATAAAGTGTCTTAAATAGAGTTGTTTGTTAAAGTTATGGTTAAATTCAGCCTCAGTGGCTTCTCTCAATTTTGCTGGAAAATCGTGGGCTACATTTAATGTTAATTGAAAGGGTCTTAAATAATGTGTCTTAACTAGAGTTGTTTGTTAAAGTTGTTTATTAACTTGCTCATGATTTAAGTAATTAATGTGTCTCAAATAATCTTGCCCGAGTGGCGCTTGTCAGATTTTAAATGAGATCGTTTTGGTTAATTAATAAACCCTCTGGAATTGAAATGTTCACTTTATTGGGTCAGCCCGTCCACCGCCTTTAGATTTAAAGGTTAAAAAAAAACAGATGTTAAGTATTCCGTTCCACACATTATCATCAGCGGATATTATCACTAACATCATTTCCCTCTAAATTTTAATCTCATGCCTGAATCTTTCTCTTGCTTCTCTCTATCCAACAGTAGAGTTGACAGCCTACATCTCAGTCTTCACTCAGTTTGGTCTGAGGTCTTTCTTGGACATCCATGCTTACTTTTTCCTTTTGAGTCCTGTAGATATTGTATATTCCATCACATCAATAGATCACCTATGCCTGAGGTATAGGTAGGATTTTCGCATTAAGTTCAAAGCTGAGAGGCTATTTCAATACCGGCGAGCCTTGGCATTAGTGGCGATTTAAGGAGGGGAAAATCGGCTGAAGGGGTGACCTGAAGTTTGTGTGAGGGAGGACACTGGACTAGGGTAGTCCATGCAGCTATAATAACCAAAATTCCACAGTGAAGTAATGGTTAGCACATCTCCCAAGTGAGCAGGAGACAGGGCTTTAAGTTACCGAACGAGGCACAAATTTTAATACATTTCTTCAGCTTCTATCATTATCGAACGTAAAGTTGACAGCCGTCACGGTAGCTCAGCGTGTTCGGTCAGAGGGTTACTGCCCTCTGTAATAAAAAAACTGAGTTCATCGATCAACAACGAACTTAAACTGATGTCTTACGACGTCTGCCCCAAGCAGATGCAACGAACAAAAGCGAAAAAAGGAGATTTGACAAAAAAAAAAAAAAAGGACCCGGGTTCGCTTCCCGGATGGGCCGGGGATTTTTTTCCGCTCAGGGACTGGGTGTTGTGTTGTCTTTATCATCATTTCATCCCCATCCGGCGCGCAGGGCAAGTCGCCCATTATGGCGTCGAATGTAATAAGAGCTGCACCAAGGCGGCCGGACATGCCCCGCACGGGGCCTCCCGGCCAATGACGCCAAACGCTCATTTCCATTTTTACCACATAGGTTAAACCTAAATACCTAAGAACTACGAACGTCTTATCCCTTTTTAAAATGTCGAACCTCTCTTCCATGCCGAGAAACCATACGAATGTGGACTGATTTCTTCTTTCCATTACCAAGCACAACACCAGAACTGCCTATCTTGTGCTTTTAACTTTATACACCACTGGCCATTAAAATTGCTACACCAAGAGGAAATACAGATGATAAACGGATATTCATTGGACAAATATATTATTCTAGAAATGACATGTGACTACATTTTCACACAATTTGGGTGTTTAGATCCTGTGAAATTAGTACCCAGAACAACCACCTCTGGCCGTAATAACGGCTTTGATACGCCTGGGCATTGAGTCAAACAGTTTGGATGGCGTGTACAGGTACAGCTGCCCATGCAGCTTCAGCACGATACCACAGTTCATGAAAAGTAGTGACTGGCGTATTGTGACGAACCATTTGCTCAGCCACCATTGACCAGACGGTTTCAATTGGTGAGAGATCAGGAGAATGTGCTAACCAGGGCAGCAGTCAAACATTTTCTGTATCCAGAAAGGCCCGTACAGGACCTGCAACAGGTGGTCGGGTATTATTCTCCTGAAATGTAGGGTTTCGCAGAGATCGAATTAAGGGTAGAGCCACGGGTCGTAACACATCTGAAATGTAACGTCCACTGTTCAAAGTGCAATCAATGCGAACAAGATGTGACCGAAAAGTGTAACCAATGGCACCCCATAGCATCACGCCGGGTGATACGCCAGTATGGCGATGACGAATACACGCTTGCAATGTGCGTTCACCGCTATGTCGCCAGACACGGATGCGACCATCATGATGCTGTAAACAGACCCTGGATCCATCCGAAAAATGGACGTATTTCCAATCATGCACCCAGGTTGGTCTTTGAGTACACTATCGCAGGCGCTCCTGTCTGTGATGCGGTGTCAAGGGTAACCGCAGCCATGGTCTCCGAGCTGATAATCCATGCTGTTGCAAACGTCGTCGAACTGTTCGCGCAGATGGTTGTTGTCTTGCAAATGTCCTCATATGTTGACTCAGTGATCGAGACGTGGCTGCACGATCCGTTACAGCCATGCGGATAAGATGCTTGCGGCTATCGAGCGTACGGGCTGCAGTCGTCCGCAAGTAGTCGCTCACGTCGGCACCAATGATGCCTGTCGCTTGGATTCTGAGGCGATCCTCAGTTCGTACAGGCGGCTGGCGGATTTGGTGAAGACCGCTGGCCTCGCACGCGGGGTGGAAGCAGAGCTCTCTCTTTGTAGCATCGTTTCCAGAGTTGAACGGGGTCCTTTGGTTTGGAGCCGAGTGGAGGGTCTCAACCAGAGGCTTCGTCGGCTCTGTGATGGTCATGGCCGCAGATTTCTAGACTTGCGCTATTGGGCGGTGAATTGTAGGACACCCCTAGATAGGTCAGGGTTGCACTACACAAAGGAAGCGGCTACTCGGGTAGCAGAATAATTGTGGCGTGCACATGGGGGTTTTTTAGGCTAGGCAGTAGTGCGAGGTGTCCTGATGAACACTCACCAGTCGAAGTGCAGGCAGGGAAATCAGGACGCGCTCAGTGTAAAGGCCCTTCAGCTATCAAGATATTAGCTGTAAATTTTCAGAGTGTTCGGAATAAAGTTCCTGAATTTTACAGCCCTCCATGAAGCGTGTGGCACGCAAATTATTCTCGGGACTTAGACCTGGCTGAACCCTGAGATGGGAAGTTCTGAAATATTTAGTGAGGGTTGGAACGTGTATCGGAAAGACAGATTAGACACCGTAGGAGGTGGTGTCTTCATTGCAGTTGACAAAAATATTGTGTCTACTGAGGTCGAAGTAGAGTGTGATTGTGAAGTCATCTGGACACGTTTAACAGGGCTATGGCAAATAAAGTTAATTGTTGGGAGTTATTACCGGCCACCAGGTTCCACCGTGACAGTTCTAGAATCATTCAAAGGGAGTCTACACTCTGTGTCGCAGAAGTAGCCGGATCATGCTATATCAGTCGGAGGCGACTTCAACCTACCTAGTATAGACTGGGATGTCTATGGATTCATTACAGGTGGTACAGACAAGCTGTCGTGTGAATTACTTTTGAACACATTATCCGAAAACTGTCTTGAGCAGCTAAATCGACAGCCAACGCGTAATGGAAATATTTTACATCTGGTAGCCACGAACAGACCAGACCTCATCGACGGTGTCACTGTTGAGACAGGGTTTGATGGTCATGATGTTGTCATTACGACTATGGTTACGAAAGTTAAAAAGTCGGTCACGAAGGCTAGGAGAGTATTGTTACTAGGAAGAGCAGATAAGCAGTTGTTAGCATCCCACTTAGTAAATGAATCGACTTCATTTACTTCCGGTACGATGGACGTAGAAGAGATATGGGAAAATTTTAAACACATTGTAAATCACGCATTGGAGAAGTATGTGCCGAAAAAGTGGATTACGGACGGGAAAGACCCACCGTGGTTTAACAGCGCAATTCGGAGAATGCTCAGGAAGCAAAGACAGTTGCACTCGCGGTACAAGAAAGATCGGGAGAATGAGGACAGGCAAAAGTTAGTAGAGATTCGTGCTGCTGTGAAAAGAGCGATGCGCGAAGCATACAACCACTACCACCGTCATACCTTAGCAAAAGATCTTTCCGAAAACCCACGAAAATTCTGGTCTTACGTAAAATCGGTAAGCGGGTCGAAGGCTTCCATCCAGTCATTCACTGATCAGTCTGGCCTGGCAACGGAAAACAGCAAAACGAAAGCTGAAATTTTATATTTAGCATTTGAGAAATCTTTCACGCCGGAGGATCGTACAAACATACCGTCGTTTGAGTCTCGTACACATTCCCGTATGGAGGACATAGTGATAGACACCCCTGGGATTGTGAAGCAGCTGAACGGGTTGCAAATAAATAAATCGCCAAGTCCTGATGGGATTCCAATTCGGTTTTACAGAGTGTACTCTACTGCATTGGCTCCTTACTTAGGTTGCATTTGTCGCGAATCTCTTGCCCAACGTAAAGTCCCGAGCGACTGGAAGAAAGCGCAGGTGAAGCCTGTATATAAGAAGGGTAGAAGGACGGATCCTCGAAATTAGAGACCAATATCCTTAACATCGGTTTGTTGCTGGATTCTCGAACATATTCTCAATTCGAATACACTGACTTTCCTTGAGACAGAGAAGTTGCTGTCCATGCAGCAGCACGGCTTTAGAAAGCATCTCTCCTGCGAAACGCAAGTAGCCTTTTTTTCACATGATATCTTGCGAACCATGGATGAAGGGTATCAGACGGATGCCATATTCCTTGACCTCCGGAAAGCGTTTGACTCGGTGCCCCACTACAGACTCATAACTAAGGTACGAGCATATGGGATTGGTTTCCAAATATGTGAGTGGCTCGATGACTTCTTGAGTAATAGAACCCAGTACGTGGTCCTCGATGGTGAGTGTTCATCGGAGGTGAGGGTATCATCTGGAGTGCCCCAGGGAAGTGTGGTAGCTCCGTTGTTGTTTTCTATCTACATAAATGATCTTTTGGATAGGGTGAATAGCAATGTGCTGCTGTTTGCTGTTGATGCTGTAATGTACGGTAAGGTGTCGTGGTTGAGTGACTGTAGAAGGATACAACATGATTTGGACAGGATTTGTGATTGGTGTCAAGAATGTCAGCTAAATCTAACTATAGATAAATGTAAATTAATGCAGATGAATAGGACAAAGGATCCCGTAATGTTTGAATACTCCATTAGTAGTATAGCGCTTGACACAGTCACGTCGATTAAATATTTGGGCGTAACACTGCAGAGCGATATGAAGTGGGACAAGTATGTAATGGCAGTTGTGGGGAAGGCAGATAGTGGTCTTCGGTTCACTGGTAAAATTTTAGGAAGATGTGGTTCATCTGTAAAGGAGACCACTTATAAATCACTAATACGACCTATTCTTGAGTACTGCTCGAGCGTTTGGGATCCCTATCAGGTCGGATTGATGGAGGACATAGAGGCAATTCAGAGGCGGGCTGCTAGATTTGTTACTAGTAGGTTTGATCATCACGCGAGTGTCACGAAAATGCTTCAGGAACTCGGGTGGGAGCCTCTGGAGGAAAGAAGGCGTTCTTTTCGTGAATCGCTAGTGATGAAATTTAGAGAACCAGCATTTGAGTCTGACTGCAGTACAATTTTACTGCCGCCAACTTCTATTTCGCGGAAAGACCACAAAGATAAGGCTCGTACAGAGGCATACAGGCAGTCATTTTTCCCTCGTTCTGTTTGGGAGTGGAACAGAGTGAGGAGATGCTAGTTGTGGTACGAGGTACCCTCCGCCACGCACTGTATGGTGGATTGCGGAGTATGAAACTTCCTGGCAGATTCAAACTGTGTGCACTGACCGAGACTCGAACTCGGGACTTTTGCCTTTCGCGGGCAAGTGCTTCGGTAACTCAGATGGTAGAGCACTTGCCCGCGAAAGGCAAGGGTCTCGAGTTCAAGTCTCGGTTGGTCCATACAGTTTTAATCTGCCAGCAAGTTTCATATCAGCGCACCCTCCGCTTCAGAGTGAAAATCTCATTCTGGAAACATTCCCCAGGCTGTGGCTAAGCAATGTCTCCACAATATCCTTTCTTTCAGGAGTGCTGGTTCTGCAAGGTTTGCAGGAGAGCTTCTGTAAAGTTTGGAAGGTAGGAGGCGAGATACTGGCAGAAGTAAAGCTGTGAGGACCGGGCGAGAGACGTGCTTCGGTAGCTCAGATTAATATTGGTTCGGTGGCTAGACAAATCCAGAGGGGTTCGAAGTCAAATGAGGTGTGCTCTCTAACGGGGTAATATTTTGGTGTGCGACTGGTAAACGTTGTTAACTATTTACTGTGTTTCAGGTTTTAATGCACGCGGCAAGAAATTTTGCGCTGCAAGAACATTCGATTGATAATTCTGAGGCGAATCTGCGAAAACTGCAGCTGATAGCAGCACATCTTGGGTACCAGCAAGAGTCATTAATGAAGAGTGCTATGCTGGTGGAAGAGGTCAAAGAACAAGTAAGAGCTATGCAGCGATGACATACAGTTTCCAATTAAAGGCTGTGGCACAGTTACTTCAAGTTAAAAGGTTGTGTTGTTGACGAAAATTACAAACTATTTCTCTGATGCAGAACTGTTGTGACATTAGTTCACAATTACTCTGCAAGGAAAATCTAAACAAACAGTTTAGTTGTGTTTGCACATCTACCTGTTTTAAAATGTCTTTGATTCTCTGTAGGACTAGTTTTTGAGATGTGACCCAGTGCACAACATTTTGAAATTTACTGTTATATTGGGATGACACACAAATGCCCTATGTAGTTTCTTAGCCTCTGAAATAAGTGACAAGTAATTTGAAAATGTAGTTCATGTGAGAGTGTAACTTAAAGTTTGTGGATTAATGTTAAGATACTTCAGCATATAATCATCTAATACATATATGGAAATTCATCGTAGGTTGTATAGTTTTTTGTATTCAGCATCAGTGTGTTTGTAACTTTTACTATTATCAATGTAGCTAGGTTTATTGAAACCTTGTGGCTACTGCTCATTAGAACTATATTGTGTGCACATTGTACTCAGATGTGTAATGTAAGTAAATATTCACATACTTTATTTGAAATTTTATTAATAGGCATAATCACAAATATTGAAGTAATTACATTTGTTCATGCATTCAGTAAATGTAAATTGCTGCTGAGGAAACTAGGTGCATTGAAAAAGTTTGTAAATAGCTTTAGAATCTCAACTGGCATAGCCTATAAATTGTATAAACTATATAATAATGGAAAGAACTTGGATTCCTTTTTTCAATAGCAATTAGCTTTAGAATGAATCTGTGACATTATAAATGAGAAAGATAAACACCAAATATTCCTAAATGAACAAAGTATTGTTATTAAACTTGGTGGCCAATAAAGTCAATGTTCCATCAAAAAAAAAAAAAAAAAAAGATTGTAGAACACTTGCCCGCGAAAGGCAAAGGTCCTGAGTTCGAGTCTCGGTCGGTGCACACAGTTTTAATCTGCCAGGAAGTTCCACATAAGCGCACACTCCGCTGCAGAGTGAAAATCCCATTCTGGATTGCGGAGTATGTATGTAGATGTAGATGTAGATGCCTGGCATCTCGACTGCTAGTGATACGAGGCCGTTGGGATCCAGAACGGCGTTGCGTATTACCGTCCTGAACCCACCGATTCCATATTCCGCTATAGTTCAATTCTTTTATCTTGGCGGCACGCGCACGCCCGCCCAGACGCGGGAGATTGCTGCGTTGCCAGTTGCACACGACGCACGCACCAAGAGAAGCAGCGCCATAGTATAGCATAGTTACGTTTAGAGGGGAGCGCGCAGTTCATGAAGTAAAGCCACCACGGCCGCATTAACCCCTTCACTGCTACAGAGACGTGCTCCCCGCATTCCGCGCTGTGCGCGATTTTGTCACTGCACTGCTCGCCTGTGCTGACACACGGTCTTCCGACTGCTTTGACACTCTTATCATTCGATTCCACAAAAGCTATTTGGCCCAAAAATTAGATTTTTACACATCTTCTTGACTGATACCTTCCCCCCATAAATGACTTAATTCTGTCTCGATGTTCAACGCAGTTATTATGCAGCATTAAATGTAGTAAACCAATGCACGAAATTTTGAAGAATTTGCAGAGGTAAAAGTCCATATCTTATACTTTCCGTATGGTCGATTTTAGTTGCCACAATGTTGAGAATGAAATGTGGACAAGATACCTAAATTTCATATAAAATTTACTGTATAACAATATCTGATTTAATATAAGTACCACATAGGTGTCGTATGTAATACTGAGAAATATTCCGTCTTTCGCGACTGTAATAAAAGTTTTATTTACACCGGGCGCATTTGGCTTTATTTTAAACAAACGAAACAAAATTAAGTCATTTATGGAGGGAAGATATCAGTCAAGAAGATGTGTAAAAATCTTATTTTTGGGCCAAATAGTTTTTTATGAAATCGAATATGTGTGTCAAAGCAGTGGGAACACCATGTGTGTGCACAGGCGAGCAGTGCAGTGATGACAAAATCGCGCACAGCGCGGAATACGGGGAGCACGTGTCTGCAGCAGCGAAAGAGTTAATGAAGAGACAAAGCGCTAGAAATTTCACAAAATTGCATTCAAACGAATAAAATTCGTGAAGTAAGATACTTCGATATTGTTTTTGAATGAAGAAAGTTTCAAGCACCACCCAAGGATAGATCTCGTCACCTTCCAATCCCCAACCCAACGCCTTAACCGTTACGCTAACGCAACACGCCGTATAATGTAACTCTATGAGGACTCTAACATGTCACGCAAAATACTGACAAACACTGTTGGTATGACTATGAATTACTCACACTTCGTCGAAGTACGATAGGAAATAAACAATTACCGCTGTTCTTTGTTACGAAAAAGCGGTTCGTGAGATTGATACAAAAACTTTTCCTTGCTATCGCCTGAATTAGGAGTCTTATTGCTTGTTTGGTTTAATTAATTAATAGAATATGAAGCAAATTGGTATAAAGAATGCTTTTTCCAAACTTTCTATAAAAGAAAGTCTGCTATCAAGACATTGCTTTTGTTCTATTACTTTATTTATGACTGAACGTTTCTAAAACTGAAGACACTCGTTCGTGCTCTGCTCTGCAGACGAGATCTGGCAATGTCGTTCTCTGTTCATTGGCTGGCTGTGTTTTGTGACGTCAGATACGTAGAACGAACCTAAACTCGGCGCCAACATAAATGACGCGCACTTTAACAGTCATAGGATTTCGACCAACGCGAGCAGCAATGTCGCGATACGATAAACCGCAATCGCGATAGGCTACAATCCGACCTTCATCAAAGTCGGAAACGTGATGGTACGCATTTCTCGTCCTTACACGAGGCATCACGTTTCACCAGCAACGCCTGTCAAATGCTGTTTGTGTATGAGAAATCGGTTGGAAACTTTCCTCATGCCAGTACGTTGTAGGTGTCGCCACCGGTGACAACCTTGTGTGAATGCTCTGAAAAGCTAATCATTTGTATATCACAGCATCTTCTTCCTGTCAGTTAAATTTCGCGTCTGTAGCACGTCTTCTTCGTGGTGTAGCAATTTTAATGGCTAGTAGTGTAGATCTTGCACTTACCTGCCCTTGCTATTTTAGGTACTGTGGATGCTTTTTATCCGACAGTCTTATGCTGTGTCTCCAGCTCTTTTTTTCTACACAAGCAACTGATCAGTCATTTGGTGGCAATTCCCCAAAATGATTTAAGAAGTTCCGTATGATGTTGTACAGGCCGTCTGACCTAAGAGAAGTTAGGCCCACTTACTCTGGTGTTCCAGGAGATATTACCAGTTTCGATTTTGCATTGTCTTGCTGCAGTCAGTAAATACAAGTGCTTCTACTTAAGTCTTTCAAGCGACGCCCATTATCGTCCGAAAGCATCACCTGGTTTCCCGTTGCAAAGATGATTGTTAAAACATAATTTTACTGCCTATTCGATAGAGCGAGTCCAGATCAGTGTAGTCCGAAATATGTTTTGTAGATATGTATTAAATGGAACAGTAAAACTCGAAGAATATCCAGTACTGTAGAAGCAACGGCACTGCCCCGGCCCACGCTGACTGCTACCGCCAAGCATGCAGCGCTAGTCACTCGCTGTTGGAGTACTGTCTATTCGTCGTGTTTTACTGTTCCTGTTAATACATAACTCCAAAACATATATCGGACTAGACTAACTTGGGAGCGCCTTATCGAATTAGCAAGTAAAATTCCAAACTGAAAATAACAGTTATAATGGAAAACAAACCAATGCTTTTTGTTGATACTGGGCGTGGCATGAAAGAAATGACGAGTAGTAATTGTTTCGGCTGACTCCAGCTACACAATGCAAAATCGAAGTTGGAAATATCTGCCTAAACAGGAGATAAAATGTACCTGACGACTGTTAGGAGCGACCCCCTCATTAGACCTCAACCTTCCAAAGCTCTGTTAAACTCTGATACTGCATCCCGTATGTCTTCCATGTCGAATCGCACTTCGTCTATCACTACATAAGACACTTCCTCACCCTAGAAGAGGCCTTTAATGTACTCTTCACAGTTTTCCAAACTCTCCTCTGTGTTTAACAGTACAATTTCTCTTGTACTTGTCACCTTTGTTTTTAATTTCATCGGTAGCTACACTGCTGGCCATTAAAATTCCTACACCAAGAGGAAATGCAGATGATAAACTGGTATTCATTGAACAAATATATTATACTAGAACTGACATGTGACTACATTTTCAAGCAATTTGTGTGCATAGATCCTGAGAAATCAGTACCCCGAACAACCACCTCTGGCCGTAATACCGGCCTTGATACGCTTGGGCATTGAGTCAAACAGAGCTTGGATGGCGTGTACAGGTACAGCTTCAACACGATACCACAGTTCATCAAGAGTAGTGACTGGCGTACTGTGACGAGCCAGTTGCTCGGCCACCATGGACCATACGTTTTGAATTGGTGAGAGATCTGGTGAATGTGCTGGCCAGGGCAGCAGTCGAACATTTTCTGTATCCATAAAGGCCCGTACAATCGGTCGTGCAATATCCTGCTGAAATGTAGGGTTTCGCAAGGATCGAATAGAGGGTACAGCCACGAGTCGTAACACATCTGAAATGTAACGTCCACTGTTCAAAGTGCAGTCAATGCGAGCAAGAGGTGACCGAGACGTGTAACTAATGGCACCCCATACCATCACGCCGGGTGATACGTCACTATGGGGATAACGAATACACGCTTCCAATGTGCGTTCACCGCAATGTCACCAAACACGGATGCGACCATCATGTTGCTGTAAACAGAACCTGGATTCATCCGAAATAATAACGTTTTGCCATTCGTGCACCCAGGTTCGTGGTTGAGTACACCATTGCAGACGCTCCTGTTTGTGATGCAGCGTCAAGTGTAACCACAGCCATGGTCTCGGAGCTAATAGTCCATGCTGCTGCAAACGTCATCGAACCGTTCGTACAGATGGTTGTTGTCTTGCAAACGTCCCCATCTGTTGACTCAGGGATCGAGACGTGGCTGCACGATCCGTTACACCTATGCGGATAAGACGCCTGTCATCTCGACTGCTAGTGATATGAGGCCGTTGGGATCTAGCACGGCGTTCCGTATTACCCTCCTGAACCCTCCGATTCCATATTCTGCTAACAGTCATTGGATCTCGACCAACGCGAGCAGCAACATCGCGATACGAAAGCCGCAATCGCGATAGGCTACAATCCGACCTTTATCAAAGTCGCAAACGTGATGGTACGCATTTCTCCTCCTTACACGAGGCACCTCAACAACTTATCACCATGCAACGTCGGTCAACTGCTTTGTGTGTATGAGAAATCGGTCGGAAACTTTATTCATGTCAGCAGGTTGTAGGTGTCGCCACCGGCGCCAAGCTTGTGCGAAGGCTCTCTAAAGCTAATCATTTCCATATCACAGCATCTTCTTCCTGTCGGTTAAATTTTGCTTCTGTACCATGTCATCTTCCTTGTGTAGCAATTTTAATGGCCAGTAGTGTATTTGACTTTCCGATTTGCTGCATTAGTCTTTGAGACGACCGTCTCTTTTTTGATTTGTTTTCATTTTTTCGGGTGATATTTCGCCTTGGATTCCTGCGCCTCATATTTGACATTGTCTATGTGAATTGTTCTGCTTCCTTCTTCCATCGATCAATCGGAGGTATATTACCTTGATAGTAGATTACAAAAAGAGAGTAGTGCTAAACAAGTGTTTTAAATCGTAAAAGTGTCCTTAACTCGTTTGCTGTAACTCGAATGTCTCACAGCTGGCTCCAATAACTCCTTCGAGAGTTATGCTTCCTGTGTGGAATACTTGGAGTTTGGTTGCGATGGCTCTCCGCGGCGACGAAAACAGTCCGTCAGTTGGCGGCAAGTTGCCGCCGGTGTCTCGCGGAAGCGGAGCACGGGAAATTTCCGGCGCGACTGTTGGCCGTTAATTAGCGACAACGGAACTGCACGGCTCGGAGCAGGGGGTGGGGCGCACACCGGTATTCCATAACGGTCCAATTAACGCTCCCCCTAGCCGCGTGCCCCGCGCGCTGTCAAATCCGCTTAACGACAACTTCTTAAGCCCCGAAGCTCATTTGGCCGAGTTGCGTTTCCGAAACAGATGCTGCGAGAAAAACGGCAGGGCGCAGCTCAGCGCTGAACAAAAATGGTCGGTTGGGGCATCCGCGGAAATTAAATTACTGGTCCCGCGACCCAGCAGACGAACGCAGGCCGTCGCCTCTCGGGGAACGGGAGGGTAAAGGGAGGATGGAATATAAACAGCCGCGAGCGCGTAAAGCCGTTTTTCATATTCCGCTAAAATGGAGCTGTAGGACCGCAGAGATACCTAGACTCTTCGTCCCACTCCTCGCCGAACGGCTAAAGATAAAAACAATGGGTATAGAAAATACGCACCAAACAGCAGAAAATCCGCAGTCCCTACGGACTGTGGGGAAAACGCCAATGTAATAGACAGGCTAGTAGATCCCTTTCTTTCATATATATTTACTTTCCTACGAGTGAAATTTCACCTCTTAAATTCACGTGCGTCCTTATACCGTAGTTACAGAAGAAAGCTTCATACGGAGCAGAAGTTTCTTAGACGTGTGATCCTTTCACAGTGTTTCAGTAGCAGTCTTTAAGGGCAAGAAATGTAGGAGGATACAAGCCAATACTAAACTTTTTACTTACCGCCGGATATACAAGAGATGGACAAAGATACCGAAACACCATAAACAGAACACATTAGCACTCCTAATACAAAGTAGGAAAACCGTTGACGTCGAAAACCGATTCCAGGCGTATGTTGAGAGGTGTCATTTGAGTATTAATCGATTGTACAATAATGTCATATCTTTGCTCTCGAGCTGTTACATGTGAGCGAGCAGCAATGTTGTAAGTCGTATCGAAGGGTTAGGTTATCTTCTATGGTGTTCGCGTAGGCGCAGTAGCAGGTAGTGGTTAGCTATGTTAAAGTGAGGAAGCAGTTGTCATGTTATGTTTCAAATGTAAAGTCTCAGTTTATCGACGTGTTTAATTAAGATGATTATGTAATGGCAACTGATCTGAGAAGGAGGAAGTGTAACGGAAATATTATATTTACGTGAAGAGGAATTATAAGGTAATTTTTTGAAGTCACTCTTTTATTACTGTAGTGTCATTTTTCATCCACCTTTTTCTTACAATTTTTGATTGATCATGGTTTTTTCAAAAGTAGTAAAGAAACCAAGTGTGTTCCGAAAATACTTCGATTTGCAACTAACAGAGAACTCATTGTACCTCATTGCGTGATGATGAAATGATGAGGTGAACACGAATACCCAGTCCCCGGGCAGAGAAAATCCTCAAACCGGCCAGGGAATCGAACCCGGGACGCCGGGACCTCTGGATCACGGGGTCCCGGGTTCTATTCCCAGCCGGGTTGGGGATTTTCTCTGCCCAGGGACTGGGTATTCGTGTTTTCCTCATCATTTCATCATCATCATTCATGACAGTGGCTAGATTGGACTGTGTAAGAAATGGACTGCAAAAAAGTTGAGACCCCCACAAACCAAACATCAGCATCAGCATCATCATCATCATCGTCATCAACGCCTCACGAGTGTCTCAGTGTAGATATAGTAATTTGCAGCCGGAGCGTAACGGCGCGCAAGACAGAGCAGTACTGCAACGCATTATCCAGATTTGCGCAGAATAGACATTAGGACTAAATATTTTGATGTTTATTTTTTAGTCAATCAGGGTCAACTCATGTCATTCAGAGGCAGTTAGATTTTTGTGTGTTGTGTTTATTAGTTTTAGTTCTGGGACCTGTGATCAACTTTGCAAAACTAATTGTTGTAGGCTTTATGTCAAAGTTCACTGTTGAGGCATTGTTTCCTGTTCAAAATTCTTGCAGTCCGATTATTCACTTTACCAGTATTAAACGCCTGCCTTTGTGGGGCGGCGGTTAGAAAATTTACTGTTGTATAAATGTTTGAATGTTGAAACACTTCACGGCCGATGCACCATATGTGGGACGGCTGGTTGGAATTAATTGTTATATAAGTGTTCCTATTATTTATGCTGTTGTTTTTCCGTTCTCAACACTGGCTCTCTAACTACAATATTGGCAACCAGAAAGTGATTAGCAAAACGTGAAGCCTGTAATTAGAATTCCTAGTGCCCACTTCATCTGAGAAACACACTTATAGCTGCAGCTTATAGCTCTGAGGAATTAGGAGATTGTCTGGGATTCAGAATCAAAAACGATTTTGATTAAAAATAGTTCAGTATATTCTGAAAGTCACAGATGAAAAGAAAAAGAAGAATCCACACAATCTGACTAACAGAGCAGTTCAGAGTCTAATGCGCTGATGCAACTATAACTGTCCAAATTAAATGTTTAAGTGAATGCTCGCCATAATTTGATGATAATGTTCATCAAACGCCACGCTAAATAATGGTAGAATGTCTGTCCCGCGACGGCACGTGAAAATACGACATACGCAAACTGAAGATAGAATATTAAAGTCATCACAGAATTAACACTTCTCTCGAAAATGATTTCATGGTCACGCGTATCCCGAGTAACTTAGTACGGCATCAGAGGCTGTTAATAACAATGATACCGACGCGACGCGACTCCCGACACAGATTGTGTGCTATTCAGCGTCTGGAGAGAACTGGGGCCTTGCTTCCTGGCGCAGCGTTCTTATATATAAAGCCGCGGTGCGGACGGCTAAGGGAACGCCTGATCAAATCGGCTCTCCAGACTAGCCGCTGAGCTAATAACACACCACTTTAAGTTATCGAATAAATCATAGCTTCTTTTGCTGATGGCAGATGAAGCTCTCAATTTAAATGCGCAATCAGCACACACGTAAGTAATCATTATAAAAGGCTGATGTCGCTAAGTCAATTATTTTGGGCGAGAGAATTAATTTAATTACACTACACGCAGTAGACGAGCTCTGAACCTGCCCTTTGGAGATACGCTATCGCTATAGTTTTATAGTTATTCAAATGAAACTTCTCACATCTTTATGGTTATAGCGGATCTCCATTCTACTTAAATATAAACATCCTAGCCTTATTTATTAGCCTACTTAATCTATCTTGTTTCCTCAATTTTTAAGACAAAAACCAGAAAATCAAGAATTTCAACTAAAATCTTAATTTGTGAGATCCAGAAGACTGTTTCTATTAAATAATTATGAAAAAGGAATCTAAATATAAATTTTTAAGTCTCTAGCTCTTTTCTGTTGCGCCAATGATTTTTACAGAAAAACGTGCAAATTTCGAAAATGGTTAAAGTTATCGAACTGATATTCAACACATATTAATTTAGTATTACTCCTGACATGCTAGAAACATTGTAGGTTATTTACTTGATTTTTAAAGTATTGCGCAACATTTATGACGTCAGAGCTAGTTACAGCGGACTGGCTGGCACACAATGGAAAGACTGATGTGAATTTTATACAGCGTGAGTAGGCTGCTTCCCTACACCTTCTCATTACGACAGTTCCAATTTCTATTACGAATAATTACTGCTTCTGCACGGCTCTTATTATGTAAAACATATTATTCAATCTTATTTTCAGAACTTTCAATGTTTTTCAAGAAAACGTTATAGCATTTTTCCTTCAAAATAGTGACATGTTCAGGTAAGAATGACGAGGTGGGTACTGATCACGCAGCCCTCTGTTCAATGTAGACAACGGAGGCTTAGTAGTACTGAGATCTGGTGACTGTCCTGGCCATAGGAGATGCGACATTTTAGCCTCATGCTCACAAATCCATGTCTGGATGATGCGAGCTGTGTGAACGGGGCCCCTGCCATCGGAACACAGCATCACGATTCAGGAGCGAATTCCTGAACCATGGGATGGACTTCATTGACGGGAGTCTGAGAGTGAAGTTTTACAGAAACAGGAAACACAGTCCAAATAAAATTCTTAATGAACTGAAGAAATTCCCTTAAAATGCGAATTCTCAATGCATTACAACCTGCTTTAATCCTAACATGATTTGCCATCTCTATGATCCGATACTGAAACACGAAAAGAATATTTGCTTTCTGTTTGCATTACTATGGCACTCATTGGCCCAAATGCTTTAATAGTGTCCTGTACGCTCATCTCAGTGCGTTTTTCAGACATTATACTAACAAAAAACAATTATTTTATTATTTAGATATATTATTTTTCACCGTAGACTTAATTGTAATAGCATCTTCTATTATACTGATATCTATAGATTAAAATCAAAGTTTGTTAATCAAGATTTTTCTATTCGTTTCCTCTTTTATCAAACACCACGGACAGTTTCTTATCTTTATTTCTCACGTAGCATTCTTCCACGTTTTAAGTAGATGTTATCAAAATTATTTCTTGACATGTTGCCCTGCTCTCACTTGCACCTGCGCACATTCTTTGTGTTTACTCTAGGCCAATCACAATGTTAGAAAAGTGTAGTCAAATACAACATAAAAACGTCAGTGGCTTAAAGACATACTAATAGTGAGAAGCATATGTCGTTAGGGGAATGGTGCATGTCGCAGATGTAAGTGGTTCAGTTCTTTGATGTGGCAAGGTTTGTCGCAGCTCCCTCATTGATCAACGTACTTGTACGAGACATTTTATTCAGTAATAACAGTAAGTAGCGAGAACAAGTAGAGATGCCTCCCTAGGCTAAACAAAGGTTTTGTGGGCACAGTGTTTGGGCACAAACATGTGCGACAGTTAGTTCCTAACATCTGTCGCTGGCGAACGGTGTAATGTAATCTAATAAATAAATCGTTCATGCTGTTACAGCAGTGAGGATTTATTTTATGGCTGTGAAAGAGTCTTACTAACGCCTGGGCCAAGGTAGAAGCAGCTTGCTTGTGAAGGAACTTTATTTAAACGTTATGGCTATTGAAAAGTTTGTTGTGATTTCTGATCCCATGAAATTCGTTACCTTCTTGTAACACATATCCATAATGCCCTGTCTGGAAAACATAGACCAAATATAATTAAGAACAGGACATAATTTTTTCTACAGTCGAACTAATCAGGGAAAGGACTTTGCTGCAGAGCAGAAAATCAAAAATAGTGCAGCGGATCAAAAATAATTCTGAGCACTATGGGACTTAACAGCAGTCCCCAAGAACTTAGAACTACTTAAACCTAACTAACCGAAGGACATCACACACATCCATGCCCGAGGCAGGATTTGAGCCTGCGACCGCAGCAGTCGCGCGGTTCCGGACTGGACGCCTAGAAACACTCGGCTACCGAGGCCGGCAGTGCAGTGGTAATATAGTGTTCGAGAGTTGCCACTGAGATCATTTACTCGTCAAATTACGTGTTCCGGAACGTACCTTCGTTCACCAAGTGTTTTTATGTGAACTATTTCGATTATTTGGAATAATGTAGCGTGAGGAATAAATTATGGTAAAGTTCGAAAATTCTATGACCACTTAGGCAGTTACCCACTGTCGTTAGCATTATATCTGTGGAGGTGGACATGTGCATGATATGTATCACAAATATTCAAGGAATTTCAAAAGGAATAGTAAGACACGAAAAAAGAGAGAGATGCATACCGTTCTTGTCTGTGCATCAGTGTTCTTATAAACTGATGATGCGGTGCTTGGCCTTTACACTGACTAGTAGAAAGTAATAAATGGCAGGACACAACACTGCAAGGCGATAATGAGAAATCTTGGTGCAAAACAAAAAGAAAATCTTTACTTCAACGCAGAGCTTCAGATATTATACCAGAATGGTGACAGGTTAATATAAGCGGTATCTGCAGGTGACAAAACCGATTAACCTTGAATAACAAAAGCGAAAGCAAAGTAAGTAGAAAATCGAACTCACAACGGCCAAATGGAAGTAGAAATGAAGTAAACTGTATTTTATAAAACAATAAATAATTTTCAGTCAGTATGACAACCCAAAACCGTTTTGATATTTCAAGTGGGCATAGACTAGTTACACACAGAGCGAACTACATAAACATCTTTATCTTGTTTTACAAGACTTTCTTTTTGTACTACCTGGGTTTCCAACTGTAGGTCTGTTTTCCAGAAAACAGACTTACAACCTAAACCTAGGTTGCCTTGAAATAAAGTTTCCTGAAACAAAACAAGGATATGTTCATTTGGTTTAAAATATATAAAAATTCATCAAGCTCCCGCATCTGTACCAATTAAAACACAATAGCAGTGAAAGAAGACCCAGAGAACATAATTAATACATAGATTGCAGATGAACGTCAGAATTTTATTGATGTCGAGATGTTTATATATATCTAACTGCGGATCTCAAGTCGGAAATGTTAATAGGAAACGTTACAAAAGTATTTTAAGTACTGTTGACAGTACAGCCGAATATAACCATGTGGTGCTGAGGAAATTAAACATTGGGAAAAAGGACGCTCCACGAATTATCCGAATGGGACGGAAATCGGCAGATGTGATGTACATGCACAAGTAAACAAATGATTTATATTTCATAAAAACTGGATGGTTAAACAAGAGAAAGAGCTTCACAAATTGAAGAAATCAGTAGCACTTTGGTCCACATATGGCTCCTATGCAAACACCCTATTCGGCTTGGAATTTTTTGACAGAGTTGTTGGACTTCCTCCTGAGGGATATCATGCCAAATAACGTCCAACTGGTGAGTTAGGTCGTCAGAATCCCGAGATGATTGAACAGCTCTGCTCGCAATGCTCCAAACGTTCTCAGCTGGCGAGAGATTTGGCGACCTTGCGGAACAAGGTAGGATTGTTTAGAGCGAAGACAAGCAGTAGAAAGTCTCATCGCGTGCGGGCGGACATTACGTTGTCGAAATCTATGCCCACGACGGCTTCCTTTGAAGGACAACAAAACGGGGCGTAGAATACCGTCGATGTGCGCCTGTGATGTGAGGGTCCCACGGATGACAACCAAAGGGGCTCTGCTAGGAAATGAAGTGGCTCCCCAGACCATCACTCATGGTTGTCGTGCTGTTTGGAGGGTCACGGTCGGGTGGGTATCCTTCCACTGAACGGGTCGTCACTAGGCATGTCTTGGCTGGTCGTTGGGTCTCAGTTCGAAGCAGAAGTTATCAAAGAAGACCAGTCTACTCCAGTGAATGAGATTCCAGGTCGAATACGCGTCCAGGGCGCCTTGGACAGTGGGAAGGCACCAACTTTATTGTCGCACGCCATGGGGCGCGACGCCCAGGAGTGATGGTTCAGAGTACCATTTATTTTACCAGCAGGATCCCTTTGGTTGTCATCCGAGACATCCGTACAGCACAGCGGTGAGTCGACGATGTTCTACGCCCTGTTTTGTTGGCCTTTATAGCGAACTATCCTGCACACGGCGAGAGATTACACAGCTTGCCTCCGTGCTTGCCAAACCCTACTTTGGCCAGCATGGTCACAGGATCTTGGAGCGCTATAGAAAGGGCTCTCGAACCAGGTCAGTATTTAAATTATCTAATGCGCCAGTTGACAGAATTTGGCACGATAGCCCTCACGAGGACATCCAAAAGTCTATCAATGCCAAGGCAAATAACTGCCTCTGTAATAACTGCTTCAATAATAGATTTATTAACTTTGTGAAGCTTGTAAGAGGTCCATAACCAAGGAATTTATTGATAGCGCACTCGAGCAGATGTAACTTCGATGGATATCTCACGCGCTGCCTGCGATATGTAAGCTACAATAGAATCTCAGACCAGAGAGCAGTGTAGGCAGCAGTAGTAGCAGTAGCATGCAGTGGGGTGGTTGGGTAGGCCGGTCATGGAGAACGATGGCGGTGCCTGAGCGGTGTAGTATAAGACAGAAGCTAAATATTTTTATTATTTATTGCCACGCGCGAATGTTAATTGCTACAACTGAGTTTTGTACTATTGTTATAACAATGTCACATGTAAACGTATTCAAAAATCTTTTAATAATAATCTTTCTTATAAGGATAACTTTTGACAGTCATTCATCTGAATCAAAAGTTTTTACTACTTTCACCTATCCATAGTCATGCCAATTATCGTAAATAAAGTCAGATGTTTTTTATACATAACAAAATATATTGGCCAGCATTGCACTGGGCTGTGCCAGAAATATTTCTTATAGGAGCAGATGTATACGCGTCATCCGCCGACATCATTGAGGTAAGCATTTTCAGTTTATTCAGAATGACTTTTCAGGGCCATGACGCAGCACTGTTGACGTCCAAATTTACCAGTTTAAATTCACAGTCAGTTAATTATTGAAAGGTTACATTACGAGATTTCTTTTGAAATGTTATATATGAGTCACATTTTTATTCAGAGGATAGTCACATTTTTATTGCGAGGTTACGGAACATATTTAAGTGATGGCAGCTTATAAGCTCTTTCTCTTGAATAAATCATTCAGTGTTTCTGAAATTGTAATCATTTCTTTGTATATTTACGTTAAATGTACTGATTTCCGTCCCATTCGGATAGTACCTTCGTGGTGCTTCGCGTTTTTCTCTTAGAGTGCATCAGGAAATGAGGCAGTAAATATTCTTTCACAGCAAAATAACAGACGGTGACAGAAGTACAGGAGATACAGAGAACAGCCAGTAACAAGAATAGTGTCTCTGATAAAGTGAGGTACTTACAAATTAATGTAAATTTAGGTGTATACGGAAGTGATGCTTGGACGACAGACGGCAGAGACGAGAATACAAGCTTTTGAAATGCGGTGCTGTAGAACAGAACTGAAGATTAATTAGGCAGATGAGGAGGTAATGAACTGAACTGCGGACAGATGAAATTTATAGCACAAACGGTCTAAGATGATGAACTGGTAGATAGAACACATCAAATCATTGTTAACTGATAATGGTGGGAAGCGTGGAAGTGTAGGATGGAAAGGAGGGTGGCATTTAGGGAAGGGCCTCATTTTTAGGAAGACCAATACTCGGATGGAGTGAGCATACTCAAATAGGTACAGGGTGAAGCAGTTGTACAGAGCTCAAGAGACTTGCGCTTGATATACAAGCGTCGAGAGCTACATCAAACCAGTCATTGGACTGAAGAGCAGTACAATAACACTTAAAAAATCAAGTGACACTGTCTCGTTAGCTACAGCCCGCAGGAGTGTCGTGTATCCAGTAGCCAATGCTTTGGTCCTCAAAAAGGTGACAAATCGCCCTATCTACCTGAATATTTGTCCACACCAGATCGTGATTCACTGACCAGCAAAAACTTAAGTGAATGGACGACGGGATCAAAGAGAGTTTCACGCATCCGCTAAAGGACATTAAACACTGAACGAATACTATTCATTTTATAAATTACAGTCTTTGACATTTTTTGTGTTGATTGGTAACTATTTGTAGTATTATATTTACAGCCAACATAATTCAGTAACAAATTTTAGTAATAACAGCAGTCATTTCGCTGGATTTCTCACAGCTCAGTTTTAATACGGTCTGTAACAAAAGAAAATTTTAACTGTCGGTATGTGATACAACTGTCAGACATAATCTGACAGTACACAGACACAAGCAACTTAGTAAACAAATTTTGGTCATGACGTAACGGTACTAAAAGAGAAATATAAAGCACCTAGCAGAGAATTCCGGAGACTGCAGCCGTCGCCATTAGTTTTTCTTTTGCGAAGGTTATGTTTTTTATTCCTTTCTTTAATTCCTTGTGTTGCTGAGGCCCCAGGTCTCTTTCATGGAAGCAACGTTTTCTCTTTATGACTCACGCTCTCCTACCTCTCCTTAATTTCGGCCGAAATTAGAGACTGCTATAATCAAAAGAAGAGACACTCGTCTTCTTACTAAAATCTCTCATATTCTTTGTACCCGACGAATCAAGCAAACCAGCGGCTTACTGTTTGAAATGAAAGACCTGTCCAATTAAACCGTTTTCAAAGAACATTCCTTAAACATGGGATACGCTACAAAACAACAATTTGGCACCGTTGGTTTCCAAGGACTAAGTATATACTTCGACTGTGAATAATGAAATGCTGGACCAGTCTCATAAGGAGAGAAGAGGCAATGATGGCCCGTATGCCACGGCATGCGCCGTGAGTTCTCTACTTCAATCTTACTGTGATTCTGCGCTCTCCGGTTTCGTTGAACGTTCCGTATAATCTTACTCAATGTCGTGTTGTTCGCGTTTTACTGTGTAGGTGCCCCGCATTTTCTCAAAGAGGTCTCAACAAATTTCAGTTCACTTTCTTTGACACTGATTTCCGTGTCATTCACGTGTCTTATGGTTTCTTAATGGCACCTTTAGATTTCAATGATGTGATTCTACCCCAACGTCCACAGTTGACCTAATGATCGGATCATGTTGTCAGGTTTCTCTCTCTTCAGGAGACTGGAGAGCATTCAGTCACGTGAATAGGAAAAAGTTACTAAGGGCTATCGTGAGACAGTACTGTACTATATACAAAATCATCGCAGGCAAACGACCTGTGAGTTCTATGGGAAGAAACATTTTCCCCGTGGACAGCATGTGTTCCTCACATCCTGGTATTCTTTCTTCTTTGCCGTTATGCCTATTCCACCTCCCGTTTTCCTTATATGTCGACTACAGATAAATTTGCTTATCACATAAATAAACTGGCTCGCATATTTTATTTGACGAGTACGCCAGACATTTAATTGTATATAGTTCCTGTTTTGGTTGATAGATTCCTTATGGAGATACCAGTCCATATATTTTGCTTTTCAATACTCTTTATAACTTGTTTAATTTATGACGCATCCACTTAATTAAGTTGCCCATTGTTAATATCCGACTCCTTCGCGCCCTCTTGCGAAATAGTGTGTCCACAAAACTGAACAATGGACAGCTAAGCAGAGAAATAGAGATCGAGAACGAGATAATAAAAGACTCTCTTTTGTCAATAACTCTATTCCTATTAAAGTGGAACCACTGATCGCCTCCATGAACAATCAATTACAGGGATTGCACAGTAATGAACAAGAAAATCAGATGCAGTGCATATTAGGAAGACGTCGTGCGTCTTAGGCACGTATGAAAAGGATTTAGCAAAGCCCTTGCAATAATAAAGAAATACCAGCCCACAATCGGGTTAAAGGTCAACAGACAGTGCATAATGCGTAATAACACCGGAATACATATTACGAAGAAATGTGCAGTAACTATCCGAACATGAAACGCCTAGGCAATGACTTAGCGCATAGCACACAACACTCAATTGCTGGCAGCTGTACAATGCCTCCTCACAAGCATACGCGCTTGTATCGGAAACCGCAGCACAAGAAACGTGGACAAAACTCGGAACTACCTTAACAGATAATTACATCCTATCTAATGCAAGCTGTATTGCACAGACAGTGCCACAAGGAATAGAGTATAGTTTAAGAGAAGTATTAGCCCACTTCATTAACGAAGGACAAATATTTGAAGTGAAAGATCGCTGCACCAAACTATACGGCAAGGGTGATTCTACCCCACAGGGTGCCCCAAAATTTCCTTCCCGATGATGTCATACAAGATGGTGGCTGTGACGACAGCTGATGACGCAAGTACCATTATCAAAGATGGTGGGAAAGTGCCATGCCCCCTGGCAGGAAGTTCAACTTCTATCAGGACAATACAGCCTCTACTAACCTAAGAAAATGGAGGTAAAACAGGTCTCTTGGACTACCTCCACTAAGTCATCCAACCGCCACCTCTTCCTAGAAAATGATGGGAAGAGGACTCGACCTGTCCCGCATGTAAGTCTTCATATTGCATGCACCATTTATTTAAACAATTAGAGGCATTACCTCTATCCTGTGTGTGGACCACAAGGTCGAGAGTCCAGCTGAAATAGTACACAGTACTGCCACCAGAGGCCACTGTCATCCTTTTTTTGACATAATCCAAGATGGCGGGGAAAATGGCGGGAAACAGTGTGGTCGCCATGGGCTCTGGAGTCCAACTGACCTAGTACACAGTACCGCCATCAGAGGGCACTGTTGTCTCTTCCATGACGTAATCCAAGGTGGGGGTCTGATGATGGAGAGAATGGGTCGCATAATAGGAAATTCAAGGTTATATTGTTTATTTATAAAAAAATTTGTTTGTGGGGCTTGAATTTGTCTTGCTCATCATACTCTGCTGTTTGAAAAACATCTAGGTCTTGCAAGAAGCAAATACATGGGGCAAACATGTTGCATAACCTAATGTATGGCACTGTACTCTTGGTGTCTTAACCTAGTGTTTGGGCCTTTGTCAGTACTTAATCTATTGTTCTGTCAAGCGGTTTTCCACGTCAACCCCATTTCCTTAAACTATTCTAGCGCTTTTGATACCAAATTAAGTAATTAGTTATGTCCTCCCACCACTTTCTGGGCACTTTTCGAATTTCACATGCTTTTGAAGGCCCTTTATTGCGCGCTCTTATTTGTCACTTACCCCTTAAACTACTGTACTGCATTTACATAAAAATTATGCAAATTAACCCAGGGTTCTGCACTTAACCTGCTGTTCTGATCCATTTCATCCACTCACGCACACCCTCACCTTAACTATTGTACCGCTAACACCCCGTTTATATAAAAACTGTATGCAAAATTAATTAAATCGATATTTTTCACATGTATGGGGAAGTTTTTTTTATTCACAGTATCCTATTGGTCAATGAAATCGATGGAATACAATTTAACCAAAAGATTGCTAGTGAAAAACAGACGCCGCCTCTCGATGCACAATGCCACTACCACCCCGCCGCCACCGCCACTTCTGCCCACGATCCCGACCCTACTGCATTTGCGGTAGCCACAGCATCGCTCTGGCATCAATGGGCCACACTCCGACAGGCTATCGGGTTAGGGCTGAAGCAACCAGGCTCCTCGCAGTGACCCAATTCTGCGGCGCCTCCTCCTCCGCCGTCACGTCCTCGCCGATCACGTGAGGTACAGCACACACCCCTGTCCACCTCGCAACACTCACACCATTCCCATAGACGAAACGCCACTGAGCAGCAAGTGTGTTTACCGTTGCTGAAGCTATACCTGTGGATACTGACATCACAGTTCGCGCTATGCAAATCTGTTACAGAGTAGCAGAGGCTGCTTTCTCTCTAGCTATCCTAACGGGACATACATGCTGCGTCCAGCCACGCTTACCTGCCCCCGCATGACAGACACCCTGCCATGAAATATCTGTGTGATGAGCCACCATCTAAAAGGTTCTCATTTGTTGTTGTTGTAGTTGTAGAGGGGTTTTGTGGGCGCACGACAGCAAGGTCTTCAGCGCCCGTTCAGTATCATAGTGAGACGGGTGTCAAGGAAAAAAAAAAGCTCAGAATATTTACATAAAACGGAACATAAAACACGGGAAACAATCATCGGAAAAGATGTGCTCACCCACACCGAAGCGTGGGATGAAGCAGGGCGTCAGCAGTAAAACATGGACAACACAGGAAGAAAACGAGAGAGGGGGCTAAAACAATGTAGCAGATGGAAGTGGCTGGCTGACCGCAAGGAAAAAAAGGGAGGAGTCAGCCACTCTGCAATACACTAAAACCTCCAGCCTTAAAGTTTAGGCCAGAGTCCAGACACATCACAAAACTTAAAAACCCTAGACACACACGTCTCATCATTAGCTAAAACACAGGGCAGATCACCATCAACTTACCGCAGTTTACCGACCGCAGTTTATTGGCCGTCACCGCCAGCCCCAGATGCCGACATTACCAGGCACCCAGCAGAAGGATACCTCTTTACCCCGCTGTTGGAGCAAGTACAGTTGGCTATGTATCAGCTGGACCATCTCTTCAGTCGGGTACAGGTTCTGCAGCGATTGTAAGGCACTAAGAGAATCGGAGCAGAGAAGAAATCGATCGCCCCGAACACGATGCATCTGCTCCAGTGCCGTCAGGATCGCGTGGAGCTCCGCTGCGAAAACGGTATATTCAGCAGGGAGGCGAATCCGGGTAACATGGTCAGGGAACACCACAGAACAGCCAAGGAAATTCTCCTGTTTGGAGCCATCAGTGTAAACGACAGTGAAACCCTGATGCACATGTAAAATGTTAAAAAAAAGTGACTGGAATGTAAAATCTGGCGTGCCATCCTTCTTAAAACGAGTCAAATCTAAAATAAGTTTGGGTCTCCGGAGGAGCCAAGGTGGAGATCTGCTCCAACCGCGACGTAAAACACGAAGACCAGCCATAGACATTGCAGCGAGGCAATCCTGTGCGCGAATCCCATAGGGCTGCGTCGCACGTTGCCGGTTATGAAATAACCGTGCCAGAGGAGGCTGAGCAACGGTATGGTATGCAGGTGTGTACGGTGTGGACAAAGTTTTATACGCCTGGCGTACCGTAAGTAGCCGTCGCCGCATATGAAGTGGCGGTTCACCAGCCTCTACACAGAGGCTTGGTATGGGGCTAGTTCGGAATGCCCCAGTGGCCAACCGCAGCCCTTCATGGTGGACAACGTCCAAAATCTTTAAGTACGAAGGCCTCGCAGACCCATACACCGTGCACCCATAATCGAGCCGAGATCGCACAAACGCCCTGTAAAAATGGAGCAGACAAGTCCTGTCAGCTCCCCATGTACTGTGGCTAAGGCATTTTAAAATGCTTAAAGCCTGAAGCGACCGCCGTTTCAGGTCTTTAAGATGAGGTAACCACGTGAGCCTCGAGTCAAAAATGAGCCCCAGAAATCTCACCGTGTCTTTAAAAGAAAGAATAGTGTCCCTCAAGCGCAACTGAGGAAAGGTGAAAATCGAACGAGAACGGTTAAAAAGAACACATACAGACTTCTCGGTGGAAAACTTAAATCGTTGTCGTTGCAAGGCTTGAAGAAGAGCAGAACAAAGAGAAATCATCCACAAACAAAGAACACTGGACAGGACTTTTCACCATGGACGTAATGCGATTAATAGCGATGGCAAACAGAGTCACACTTAAAACGCTACCCTGAGGGACACCGATCTCCTGCTCAAAGCGATCAGACAGGACGTCACTAATTCGGTATCTAAAATATCGTGGCGAGAGGAAAGACTGAATAAAAAGAGGAAGACAACCACGAAAACCCCATTCGTGAAGCTGCTCCAGGATGAGACGCCGCCAAGTGGTATCGTAGGCCTTCTCGATGTCGAAAAATACACCTATAAGGTGATGACGGCGTAGGAAAGCTTGTTGGATAGCCGCCTCCAGGAGAGCAAGGTTATCGAAGGTGGAACGAAACCTCCTGAAACCACACTGATAGCGACTAAGTAGTTGCCGGGATTCTAACATCCAGACAAGGCGGCGGTTGACCATCCGCTCCAAGGTCTTCCCTATGCAACTAGTGAGGGCAATACTACGGTAGCTACTTGGGCTCGAGCGGTCTTTCTCAGGTTTTAAAAAAGGGATTAAAACTGCCTCACGCCACGCGTCAGGAAAGTGACCCGACGCCCAAATGGCATTAAAAAGTGCGAGGAGGATTTCTTTGTTGCGCATTGTGAGGTGCCATAGCATACTGTAATGGATCCTGTCGTGACCAGGGGACCAGGTTCTCAGTGTTATACTGACGTCACATGGCTATGTAAAATAAGAGCCACGTCAACCTCTCGGAAATCCCAGAAATAGTTAACAGTCGCTTTTCTAGGAGCTTTTGTGATGTCTCAACTTGTCCGCATGGAAATGATTGTCCTAACAGAACCTGTTTACGAAAATAGCATGGAATAACGCCGAAATCATTCCTCCTAATGGTCTTAAAGTGGTACTCCAAACATCACGTCTTACCCTTCCTGCTTTCAACATACACAAACGTTCTCACCGCTATGTAGAGACTCCTATGTCCCAGCACAAAGGATGTCTTGTGACTTAATGAGGATTATGATTAGTTGTTATCGAATTTACCCGCTGAATTACTGATGCCGCCAGGGTGGAAGCACCGTCCGCCATTTTTTTTTCTTTCTGCAGACGAGACATTTAGCAGGTATTTTACACAGATCGCCATATTGCACCGGCAATAAAACCTTACTAGCTACCCTACATATCGTCAAATACAGAAAGACTCCTACTCAATTACACTGCTCTCCCACTGAGGACAGGAGTTTGAACATTAAAATGTACCGATATCCGTCCCATCAATACATCATCGTGTACTGTATAGATCTAGTACACATGCAGTTCGTATCTTGCACCATACAAAGTCAACCCTTCACATCATTCGTACATGTACCGCGAAGACAAACAGCATCGTACATATACTCGCGGCACTAGATACACTCCTGGAAATAGAAAAAAGAACACATTGACACCGGTGTGTCAGACCCACCATACTTGCTCCGGACACTGCGAGAGGGCTGTACAAGCAATGATCACACGCACGGCACAGCGGACACACCAGGAACCGCGGTGTTGGCCGTCGAATGGCGCTAGCTGCACAGCATTTGTGCACCGCCGCCGTCAGTGTCAGCCAGTTTGCCGTGGCATCCGGAGCTCCATCGCAGTCTTTAACACTGGTAGCATGCCGCGACAGCGTGGACGTGAACCGTATGTGCAGTTGACGGACTTTGAGCGAGGGCGTATAGTGGGCATGCGGGAGGCCGGGTGGACGTACCGCCGAATTGCTCAACACGTGGGGCGTGAGGTCTCCACAGTACATCGATGTTGTCGCCAGTGGTCGGCGGAAGGTGCACGTGCCCGTCGACCTGGGACCGGACCGCAGCGACGCACGGATGCACGCCAAGACCGTAGGATCCTACGCAGTGCCGTAGGGGACCGCACCGCCACTTCCCAGCAAATTAGGGACACTGTTGCTCCTGGGGTATCGGCGAGGACCATTCGCAACGGTCTCCATGAAGCTGGGCTACGGTCCCGCACACCGTTAGGCCGTCTTCCACTCACGCCCCAACATCGTGCAGCCCGCCTCCAGTGGTGTCGCGACAGGCGTGAATGGAGGGACGAATGGAGACGTGTCGTCTTCAGCGATGAGAGTCGCTTCTGCCTTGGTGCCAATGATGGTCGTATGCGTGTTTGGCGCCATGCAGGTGAGCGCCACAATCAGGACTGCATACGACCGAGGCACACAGGGCCAACACCCGGCATCATGGTGTGGGGAGCGATCTCCTACACTGGCCATACACCACTGGTGATCGTCGAGGGGACACTGAATAGTGCACGGTACATCCAAACCGTCATCGAACCCATCGTTCTACCATTCCTAGACCGGCAAGGGAACTTGCTGTTCCAACAGGACAATGCACGTCCACATGTATCCCGTGCCACCCAACGTGCTCTAGAAGGTGTAAGTCAACTACCCTGGCCAGCAAGATCTCCGGATCTGTCCCCCATTGAGCATGTTTGGG
Source organism: Schistocerca piceifrons (assembly GCF_021461385.2). Classification (NCBI taxonomy): domain Eukaryota; kingdom Metazoa; phylum Arthropoda; class Insecta; order Orthoptera; family Acrididae; genus Schistocerca; species Schistocerca piceifrons. Next base: position 555,343,154 of record NC_060143.1, read on the forward strand.
ACTGGATGAAGCGTCGTCTCACGCGGTCTGCACGTCCAGCACGAACGCTGGTCCAACTGAGGCGCCAGGTGGAAATGGCATGGCAAGCCGTTCCACAGGACTACATCCAGCATCTCTACGATCGTTTCCATGGGAGAATAGCAGCCTGCATTGCTGCGAAAGGTGGATATACACTGTACTAGTGCCGACATTGTGCATGCTCTGTTGCCTGTGTCTATGTGCCTGTGGTTCTGTCAGTGTGATCATGTGATGTATCTGACCCCAGGAATGTGTCAATAAAGTTTCCCCTTCCTGGGACAATGAATTCACGGTGTTCTTATTTCAATTTCCAGGAGTGTATTTACTGCGAGGTCGGGCGGGCATCCACCCCGAACGCGTGATCAGAGCGGCCTCATTGGATCAAAGTCACTCTCAGAACTGTTCTACAAATTCAACCTCGTTTCCCCACTTGGAACAAACGTGTTACTGTTTCTGGTCCGGACCTGCTTGATTGCTTGCTTGTTTTTCAACACCCATCTCTAGACCACATGTATTTTTGCGTGGTTTACCATAATATCATACCATTTCCTCGGTACTTCTCTATATCAAGCGGACAGCAGTATCCTACCGATCGCTCGTGCAGCATAATTCGAAAGATATAGACTGGAAATTATTTCTTTAAAAACCCGAAATTTTAGCTAGGTGAGGCGAGCTGTAAACCACTGAACTAGAAACTTGTCACGTCTGTGAAGTCACTTACATGAAAACTCGAAAAAATTGAGAAAACTATTATTTCCACTAGTGAATACCAATTCGGTGATGTAGCAGACTCAAACTCAAAATCATCCCAATAATTTACAAAGTCAACTAAGGTGTGTCTCCTGTCTAGAGAACCGGCAAACGTATCTTCCACATGCTAGGTGCACTCAACACAATCGACCATCTCTCAACTAAATAAAGGCGCGAAATGTGCAGAAGCAGTCCATCGAACAATTTACGTGGGAGGGAATAATGGTCCAGCGCACACACACCTACATATTAAATCTTCTCAAAGTTCCTCGTGATCACGAAAGCTGTCCAACACATAGTAAGTATTAGTTCACTATTCGGTCGTTTAGAGGACAATACAGTTAAGTCATCTACATTCCTACACTCAAACAGAGCTCTCCATTCGGACAGCTCATACAGTCTTTTATACTACCTCGTGTTGCAGGAGTAGGCATCTTTTCCGTGGAAAGGTCAAAACACAGTTCTGTCACAGTAACTCAGCTTCGCCTATTTCTACACGGGTTGCAGGTGGTAGACATAGCTTTCTCCGACTTCTACTCAGTTCCTACTTTCATTGGAACTATCACATGCGCAAATCTGCAAGGACGGTAGCGCTGAGTCTGAGGGGTAGTCGCAAGATGCATAGATGCTACCTAAAACCATGTTGGAACTTTACTGTAGCAGATAGGTTCGAAAAAAGTGGCTCGTTTCGAGATATGAGTGAACCAGAAATATGATTCACTAGTGGCAGTAATCATTAATTGACTTCTTCATAGGATCCAACGCAGGTATGTGGTGGATTTTAAAGACTTGATTCCAAATCATAGACATCATTTTTACCGCAAGCATAGCAGTAGAGATCTGTAAAGGTAGTGTACATTTATCACAACCTCAATCATTACACCATCTACTACTGGTTGTGATCCTTCTCAATCTATCATCGCCTATAACTCAGTGGATATATCGCAGAACCTCTGAAATGGCATCGAGACAGGATTCGTTACAAATACTGGAGAAATATCTAGCGGTGGCGGCGTGCAGGAGTTCCAAATACCGGTTCCATACCACGCTTCTTAGCCGAATCGCTTTCAAAATGCTTTAATTTTATTACGAGTTGGCACCGTCGATGACATGTTGGTCTGATTCGATACACTGCGGCGATCTCGGTATTTGTCTGGAAAAACCACATGATACGTAAGTAGTGCCATACGTAGATTTTTAAAGCCGGTATAACTTTTAACATAGGTACCTTGTGTGCACATGTAGAACCAAGACCGCTTGCGCGCTTGTGACAGTAACATACAGTAGTTGTTGGGATTGGTTTTTTTTTTTGGCGGTTTGTATCACGAATAAACATCTCTGTCTAAGACACGTTGGAGATACTCGCAAGAAAAACTTATGAGACATGTCCATCCACATAGTTGATTTTGGGTCATTACTATTTCGTATCTACATCGATCAGTTATTGACGAAGTATTATACTTGGTAGTAGGGTGTTTGTAATAGGTTCGCTTGAGCATCAGGCTTATTAAGTATGTGTTTGTGTTCCGACTTGTGCAAAGGAAAGGACTATTTCCATTCGTAAGGAAGGTCTGAATAATTACTGCTGAATACATTCATTTGAACCCGCTCACTGTATTCATGGCCTAGGTCTTCCGCTGCAGTTGTTACTCCCTCACACTCCCTCCAACACCAAACTGACTATTTCTTGTTGCATTAGGAGTTGTCGTCTCAGCTATACCTTCGTTTAGTCTAGCTGCGACATAACTTTCGTCTCTCCCCATTTCGATTTAGTATCTCCTCATTAGATATTCGCTGTACCTATCGAATCTTCAACATTCTTGTATAGTGGCACATTCAAAACATTCTATTCTCTTCTTGTCTGAGCTGCTTCTTGTCCTTGTTTCACCACCATACAAGGCTGCACTCCAGACAAATACCTCCAAAAAACAAGACTTTCTATCTTTTCAGAAATACTTTTCTTCGTAGAGCCAGTCAGCTTTTTACGTCATTTCAAATTCATCTACTTCTGCATCGTGTTGTTTTGATGCTCGACTATCCTAGGTCATCTATCACTTTTAGCGTATCACTTCCTAATCGAATGCCTTCAGCACCGTCTCATTTTATTCTACTACATTCCATTACCCTTATTTTACTTTTTTTAATGTTCATGTTACAGCGTTTTTTTTTCAAGGCACTATCCAAACCATTCAACAGATCTTCAGAGTCATTTACCTTCTCTGGCAGAATTAAAATGTTATCAGCAAAATATTAGCAACAATAAACAGAGCTATGCCCAATGCCATCACTCGAGTAGGCATTTTAGCTCTAGACACTAAACTCTATCGAAACTCAATAAGGAATGCTGCCAACCGGATACAGTGTCACACAACGTATTACGACCTTACAGAAGAAAGCAACAGTAAAGATAATTTCTTCTGCTGCATATAATTGCAACAGCTTTAGTTAGAAAATAAGACAGTTACGTAAAGTATGCCTGAAAGTTGCACTGCTTAAAGTGAAGCATCAAAATAACATGGTTGGTTGTCAGTGTAATTTCGTACATTTACATGTTATAGGCGAGTATGTGAACAGTTACTTTTGCAATTCCATTTGACTGGTGGAACACCAATCAGGGTGCACAGGTGTTGTTCATGTTTCGTGTTTTTATGAGGCTTGGTAGTGTATGTAAGGGGCGATGAACAGTGACAGATGTTGAATAATCACTGGGAAGGAAGCGGTGATGCCGTGTACACAAATGAGACAGCATTATCAGCGCTTTCAGAGTTTCAAAGCGGCCTCGTTGCTGGTCTGCATTTGGCCAGGTGGTCGAATCATGCAGTATTCAGAGAGGGCTATGCGAGAGGCATTCAATGAATTCGAAAGTAAAGTTCTATGTACTGACTTGGCAGAATATCGTAAGAAATGTTGGTCTTATGTTTAAGAGGTAGGTGGATCAAAAGAAAATGTCCAGACACTCTGTGACCAAAATGGTACTGAAACAGAGGATGACAAACTAAACGCCTAAATACTAAATGTCTTTTTCCAAAGCTGTTTCACAGATGAAGACTGCGCTGTAGTTCCTTCTCTAGATTGTCACACAGATGACAAAGTGGTAGATATCGAAATAGACGACAGAGGGATGGAGAAAAAATTTAAATCGCTCAAAAGAGGAAAGGCCGCTGGACCTGATGGGATACCAGTTCGATTTTAACAGAGTACGCGGAGAAACTTGCCCCCCTTCTTGCAGCGGTGTACCGTAGGTCTCTAGAACAGCGTATCGTTCCATAGGATTGGAAAAGGGCACAGGTCATCCTCGTTTTCGGATGTGCAGAACTATACATCTATATCTCTAACGTCTATCAGTTGTAGAATTTTGGAACACGTATTATGTTCGAGTATAATGACTTTTCTGGAGACTAGAAATCTACTCTGTAGGAATCAGCATGGGTTTCGAAAAAGACGATCGTGTGAAACCCAGCTCGCGCTATTCGTCCACGAGACTCAGAGGGCCATAGACACGGGTTCACTGGTATATGTTTATTGACTTCCGCAAGGCGTTCGATACAGTTCCCCACAGTCGTTTAATGAACAAAGTAAGAGCATTTGGACTATCTGACCATTTGTGTGATTGGATTGAATAGTTCCTAGATAACAGAACGCAGCATGTCATTCTCAATGGAGAGAAGTCTTCCGAAGTAAGAGTGATTTCAGGTGTGCCGCAGGGGAGTGTCGTAGGGCCGTTGCTATTCACAATATACATAAATGACCTTGCGGATGTCATCGGAAGTTCATTGAGGCTATTTGCGGATGATGCTGTGGTATATCGAGAGGTTGTAACAATGGAAAATTATACTGAAATGCAGGAGGATCTACATCGAATTGACGCATGGTGCAGGGAATGGCAATTGAATCTCAAGGTAGACAAGTGTAATGTGCTGCGCTTACATAGAAAGAAAGATCCTTTATCATTTAGCGACAATATAGCATGTCAGCAACTGGAAGAAGTTAATTCTATAAATTATATGGGAGCAGGGATTAGGAGTGATTTAAAATGGAATGACCATATAAAATTAATAGTCGGTAAAGCAGATGCCAGACTGAGATTCATTGGAAGACTCCTAAGGAAATGCAGTCAGAAGACAGAGGAAGTAGGTTACAGTACACTTGTTCACCCACTGCTTGAATATTGCTCACCAGTGTGGGATCCGTACCAGATAGGGTTGATGGAAGAGATAGAGAAGATCCAACGGAGAGCAGCGCCCTTCGTTACAGGATCATTTAGTAATCGAGAAAGCGTTACGGAGATGATAGATAAACTCCAGTGGAAGACTCTGCAGCAGAGACGCTCAGCAGCTCGGTACGGGCTATTGTTGAAGTTTCGAGAACATACCTTCGCCGATGAGTCAAGCAGTATATTGCTCCCTCCTACGTATATCTCTCGAAGAGGCATACCGACAATCCATCTTTCCACGAACAATACGAGACTAGAATTGAAGGGAGACCGATAGAGCTACTCAAGGTACCCTCCACCACACACCGTCAGGTGGCTTGCGGAGTATGGACATAGATGTAGATCTTATGGAGCGTTTGGATGTGACAGTGAGCCAATGTTGGGCTGCATGGGCACTGAGGACAGGCGCATTCGTCATCTTGGTTCCGATCGACGTCTGACCATCACAAGAGAGGAAACCCATCTTGTGCACCAAGCACATCGTGACCAATTCACGTCTGCATCTCTGACGAAGGAGTAATGAATTCACTGTGACATTATTTGTCATTCTATACCATCGGTGTTAGACTAGCAACAGGCCGGACTAGGGAGTTACTGGCCATCCGTAGACTACCGTTAACACCACAACGCAAAAATCTGCGTTTGCCGTGGTTCCATAACCGGGAAGCGTGGACTGCTGATAAATGGCGCCGCATTGTGTTCAGCGAAGAATCGCGGTTGTGCACTGCCCCAGACGACTGTCGTCAGCGGGTATGGGAGCGACCTTGGGAAACGTAACATTGTTCCAAGCCGGCCATTGTGGCCGAGCGGTTCTGGGTGCTCCAGTCTGGAACCGCGCGGCCGCTGCGGTCGCATTTTCGAGTCCTGCCTCGGGCATGGATGTGTGTGATGTCCTTAGGTTAGTTAGGTTTAAATAGTTCTAAGTCTAGGGGACTGATGACCTCAGATGTGAAGTCCCATAGACCTCAGAGCCATTTGAACCATTTGAACCATTGTTCCAATGTTAGAGAAGCAAGGTGACGTCAAGATGTGGGGAGCCATCGAGTACGACTTCAAGTCGCCGCTGGTAGTGGTTGAGGAAACTCAGACGACACAACGGTACTTCATGGTCTTCCTGCTCCTTCCTTAAGTGTACAGGGTACAGGTTGCAGCCAACTGCAGGGGTGGCTCATGTAGGCACTAATGACGTGTGTCGCTATGGATCGGAAGAGATTCTCTCTGGTTTCCGGTGACTATCTGAGTTGGTGAAGACTGCAAGTTTTGCTAGCGAGATGAAGGCAGAGCTCACCATCTGCAGCATCGTCATCAGGACCGATTGCGGACCTTTGGTGCAGAGCCGAGTGGAGGGTCTGAATCAGAGGGTCAGACGGTTCTGCAACCGTGTAGGCTGCAGATTCCCCATCTTGCGATATAGGGTGGTGGGGTTTCGGGCGCGGCTAAATACGTCAGGTGTCCACTACACACAGGAGGCGGCTACACGGGCAGCGGGAGCTGTGTGGCATGGACTGGGCGGCTTTTTAGGTTAGACAGTGTCGGGAAAGATCAATAAGGGCTCCAGTCTCAAAGGGTGGAGGGCAAACAAACAAAAAACGAAAATGAAACAGTTGGTATTGTAGTTGTAAATTGTCGTAGCAGTGTTGGAAAAGTACCAGAGCTACAAGGGGCTGATAGAAAGCACTGAAGTTGAAATCGTTATAGGAACAGAAAACTGGCTAAAGCCGGAGATAAATTCTGCCGAAATTTTTACAGCGGCGCAAACCGTGTTCAAAAAGGATAGAGTAAATAAAGTAGGTGGTGGTGTGTTTGCATCTGTCTGTAGTTGTTTATTTTGTAGTGTAGTTGAAATAGATAGTTCCTGCAAATTAGTACGGGAACAGGTTATACTCAACAGCCGTACCAAAACAATAATTGGCTCCTTCTACCGACCCCCCGACTGAGATGACATAATAGCTGAACAGTTCAAAGAAAACTTGAATCTCAATACAAATAAGTGCCCCACTCATCCAGTTGTAATTGGTGGAGACATCAATCTACCCACGATGTTGTTATTGTGGTCTTCAGTCCTGCAGCTGGTTTGATGGAGCTCTCCATGCTACTCCATCCTATGCAACATTCTTTATCTCCCAGTACCTACTGCAACCTACATCCTTCTGAATCTGCTTAGTGTATTCATCTCTTGGTCTCCCTCTACGATTTTTACCCTCAATGCTGACCTCCAATACTAAATGGGTGATCCCTTAATGCCTCAGAACATGTACTACCTACCGATCCCTTCTTCTAGTCAACTTGTGCCACAAACTTCTCTTCTCCCCAATCCTATTCAGTACCTCTTCATTAGTTATGTGATCTACCCATCTAACCTTCAGCATTCTTCTGTAGCACCACATTTCGAAAGCTTCTATTCTCTTCTTGTCCAAACAATTTATCGTCCATGTTTCACATCCATACATGGCTACATTCCATACAAATACTTTCAGAAACGACTTCCTGACACCTAAATCTACACTCGATGTTAACAAATTTCTCTTCTTCAGAAACGTTTTCCTTGCCATTGCCAGTCTACATTTTATATCCTCTCTACTTTGACCATCATCAGTTATTTTGCTCCACAAATAGCAAAACTCCTTTACTACTTTAAGTGTTTCATTTCCAAATCTAATTCCCTTAGCATCACCCGACTTAATTCGACTATATTGCATTATCCGCGTTTTGGTTTTGATGATGTCCATCTTATACCCTCCTTTCAAGACACTATCCATTCCGTTCAACCGCTCTTCCAAGTCCTTTGCTATCTCTGAAAGAATTACAATGTCATCGGCGAACCTCAAAGTTTTTATTTCTTGTCCATGGATTTTAATACCTACTCCGAATTTTTCTTTCGTTTCCTTCACTGCTTGCTCAATATACAGATTGAATTACATCGGGGAAAGGCTACAACCCTGTCCCACTCCTTTCCCAACCACTGCTTCCCCTTCATCTCCCTCGTCTCTTATAACTGCCATCTGGTTTCTGTACAAATTGTAAATAGCCTTTCGCTCCCTGTATTTTAACCCTGCCACCTTCAAAATTTGAAAGAGAATATTCCAGTCAACATTGTCAAAAGCTTTCTCTAAGTCTACAAATGCTAGAAACGTGGGTTTGCCATTCCTTAATCTAGCTTCTAAGATAAGTCGTAAGGTCAGTATTGCTTCACGTGTTCCAATATTTCTACGGAATCCGAACAGATCTTCCCCGAGGTCTGCTTCTACTAGTTTTTCCATTCGTCTGTAAAGAATTCACGTTAGTATTTTGCAGCTGTGGCTTATTAATCTGATTGTTCGGTAATATTCACATCTGTCAACACCTGCATTCCTTGGGATTGGAATTATTATATTCTTCTTGTGAAGTCTGAGGGTATTTCACCTGTCTCATACATCTTCCTTACCAGATGTTAGAGTTTTGTCAGGACTGGCTCTCCCAAGGCTGTCAGTAGTTCTAATGGAATGTTGTCTACTCCAGGGGCCTTGTTTCGACTAGGTCTTTCAGTGCTCTGTCAAACTCTTCCCGCAGTATCGTATCTCCCATTTCATCTTCATCTACATCCTCTCCTATTTCGATGATATTGTCCTCAAGTACATCGCCCTTGTATAGACCCTCCATATACTCCTTCCACCTTTCTGATTTCCCTTCTTTGCTTAGAACTGGGTTTCCATCTGAGCTCTTGACATTCATACAAGTGGTTCTCATTTCTCCAAAGGTCTCTTTAATTTTCCTGTAGGTTGTATCTATCTTACCCTAGTGAGATAAGCCTCTACATCCTTACATTTGTCCTCTAGCCATCCCTGCTTAGCCATTTTGCACTTCCTGTCGATCTCATTTTTGAGACGTTTGTATTCCTTTTTACCTGCTTCATTTACTGCATTTTTATATTTTCTCCTTTCATCAATTAAATTCAATATTTCTTCTGTTACCCAAGGATTTCTACTAGACCTCGTGTTTTTACCTATTTGACCATTTGCTGCCTTCACTTCAACATCGCTCAAAGCTACCCATTCTTCATCTACTGTATTTCTTTCCCCCATTCTTGTCAATTGTTCCCTTATGCTCTCCCTGAATCTCTTTACAACATCTGGGTAGTCAGTTTATCCAGATCCCATCTCCTTAAATTCCTACCTTTTTGCAGTTTCTTCAGTTTTAGTCTACAGTTCATAACCAATAGTTTGTGGTCAGAGTTCACATCTGCCTCTGGAAACGTCCTACAATTTAAAACCTGGTTCCTAAATCTCTGTCTTACCACTCTATAATCTACCTGAAACTTGTCAGTATCTCCAGGCTTCTTCCACGTATACAGCCTTCTTTTATGATTCTTGAACCAAGTTGTGCTCTGTGCAAAATTGTACCAGGCGGCTTCCTCTTTCATTTCTTAGCCCCCGTCCATATTCACCTACTACGTTTCCTTCTCTCCCTTTTCCCACTAACGAATTCAGTCACCCATGACTTAAATTTTCGTCTCCCTTCTCTATCTGAATAATTTCTTTGATTTCATCGTACATTTCTTCAATTTCTTCGTCATCTGCAGAGCTAGTTGGCATATAAACTTGTACTACTGTAGTAGGCGTGGGTTTTGTGTCTATCTTGGCCACAATAATGCGTTCACTATGCTGTTTGTAGTAGCTTACCCGCACTCCTACATTTTTATTCATTAATAAACCTACTCCAGCATTACCCGTATTTGAGTTTGTATTTATAATCCTGTATTCGCCTGACCAAAAGTCTTGTTCCTCCTGCCACCGAACTTCACTAATTCCCTCAATATCTAACTTTAACCTATCCATTTCCCCTTTTAAATATTCTAACCTACCTGCCCGATTAAGGGATCTGACATTCCACGCTCTGACCCGTAGAACGCCAGTTTTCTTTCTCCTGATGACGGCGTCCTCTTGAGTAGTCCCCGCCCGGAGATCCGAGTAGGGGACTATTTTACCTCCGGAATATTTTTCCCAAGAGGACACCATCACCATTTAACCAGACAGTAAAGCTGCATGCCCGCGGGAAAAATTACGGCCGTAGTTTCCCCTTGCTTTCAGCCGTTCGCAGTACCAGCACAGCAAGGTCGTTTTGGTTAGTGTTACAAGGCCAGATCAGTCAACCATCCAGACTGTTGCCCCTGCAACTACTGAAAAGGCTGCTGCCCCTCTTCAGGAACCACGCGTTTGTCTGGCCTCTCAACAGATACCCCTCCGTTGTGGTTGCACCTACGGTACGGCTATCTGTATCGCTGAGGCACGCAAGCCTCCCCGCCAACGGCTAGGTCCATGGTTCATGGGCGGGGGGGGGGGGGGGGGGGTTGGCTACCCGTGATATGTTGAAAATACATGTTCAAAGCCGGTGGTAGACAGAAAACATCTTCCGAAATTGTACTAAATGCTTTCTCTTAGAATTACTTTGAACAATTAGTTCATGAGCCCACACCAATTGTAAATGGTTGCGAAAACACACTTAACCTCTTAGCCACAAATAATCCTGATCCAACAGAGAGCGTCATGACGGATACAGGGATTAGTGAACACAAAGTCGTTGTATCTAGGCTCAAACCCACATAAACCAAAACGACTAAAAATAAACGCAAAACATATCTATTTAAAACATCATATAAAAATTCGCTTGATGCCTTCCTTAGAGAGAGTGTCCATTCCTTCCAAGCTAATTATGTAAGTGTAGACCAGATATGGCTCGAATTCAAAGACACTGTATGGACAGCAACTGATAGATTCATACCGCATAAGATAATAAGAGACGTGACTGATCCACCGTAGTACACAAAACACGTCAGAACACTGTTGCAGAAGCAACGGAAAAAGCATGCCAAATTCAGAAGAACGCAAAATCCCCAAGACTGGCTACGTTTCACGGAAATTTAGTGCGGGCGTCAATGCGAGATGCTTTTAATAGTTTCCACAATGAAACATTGTCTCAAGATATGGTAGGAGACCCAAAGAGATTCTGGTCGTATGTAAAGTACACCAGTGGCAAAAAACAGTTAATAACGTCACTGCGCGATAGCGATGGAAATGTTAGCGATGATGGTGTCACTAAAGCGGAGCTACTAAATACAGTTCTCCGTAATTCCTTCACGAAATAAGATAAAGTAAATATTCCAGAATTCGAAACCATAACAGCAGTTAGCATGATTGGCATAAAAGTAGATATCTTAGGTGATGCGAAACAACTCAGATCACTTAAGGAAGGCAAGTCTTCCGGTCCACATGGTATACCAATCACGTTCCTTTCAGAGTATGCAGACACAATAGCACCTTTCTTAGCAATCATATACACACGCTCACTTTACGAAAGGTCTGTTCCTAAAGACTGGAAAGTAGCACAGGTCACACCAATATTCAAGATGGGAGATAGTAGTAACCCATTGAATTACAGACCCATTTCACTGACCTCAGTTTGCAGTAGGATTTTGGGGCATATACTATACTCGAACATTATGAATCACCTTGAAGAAAATGACTTATTGATACATAACCAACATGGATTCAGAAAATACCGTTCTTGTGCAACACAGCAACACATTCCCATGAAGTAATGATTGCTGTCGACAAGGGATCTCAGATTGATTCCAAATTCGTAGATTTCCAGAAATCTTTTGATACCGTTCCTCACAAGCAGCTATTAATCAAATTGCGCGCATATGGAGTATCTCAGTTGTGTGACTGGATTAATTTCCTCTCAGAGAGGTCACAATTCGTAGTGATAGACGGCAAATCATCGAGTACAACAGAAGTGATAGCTAGCGTTCCGCAAGGTAGTGTCATAGGCTCTCTGCTGTTCCTAATTTACATAAATGATCTAGGTGATAATCTGAGCAGCCCCCTTAGACTATTTGCAGATGACGCTGTAATTTATCGTCTAGTAAAATCATCAACGATCAGTTCCAACTACAATATGATCTAGAGAGAATTTCTTCTGTATGGTGCGAAAAGTGGCAATTGGCACTAAACAAAGAAGAGTGCGAGGTCATATACATGGGTACTAAAGGAAAACCGATAAATGTTTGGTATGTGGTAAATCGCACAGATCTAAGGGCTGTCAGTTCGACTAAATACGTAGGAATTACAATTATGAGCAACTTAAATTGGAAGGACCACATAGAGTCGTAGATAATATTGTGAGGAAGGTGAAACCAAGACTGCGCTTTGTTGGCAGAACACTTAGAAGAGGCGACAAACCCATTAAAGAGAGCCTACATTACACTTGTCCGTCCACTGCTGGAATATTGCTGCGCGGTGTGGGATCCTTACGAGGTAGGATTGACGAAGGACATCGAAAAAGTGCAAAGAAGAGCAGCCGGTTTCGTGTCATTGTGCAGTATGGGTGAGAGTGTCTCTGATATGATAAGCGAGTTGGGGTGGCCGTCACTGAAACAAAGGCAGTTTTCTTTGCGGCGAGATCTATTTACGAAATTTCAATCACCAACTTTCTCTTCCGAATGCGAAAATATTTTGTTGACACTCACCTACGTAGGGATAAATGGTCATCATACTAAAATAAGAGAACTCAGAGCTCGAACGGAAAGATTTAGGTGTTCCTTTTTCCCACGCGCCTTTCGAGAGTGGAATGGTAGGGAAGTGGTATGAAAATGGTTCGATGAACCCTCTGCTAGGCACTTAAGTGTGAATTGCAGAGTAACCATGTAGATGTAGATGTAGATGTGTGACTTCTAATGCGAAAGTGTCGTGGTGCCATTTTTCAACACGACAATGGTCGTTCACTTTTATGAAGGGTCTGTGATATACTGAGATACCCCCGCACCCAGCAGTGATCCTCGGTTCTAACCTCTATAGAACATGTGTGGGACCCGCTCGGGAAGTCGATTCCATTCCAGAGGCAGTATCCAGGACATCAACGACCGGTTACATCAGTTGTGTGCCACCTCGACTCAGGAGAGGATGCAGCAGTTTTATGATACTCTGCGCAACCGAACCACGGCATACATCCACTGAAGAGCTGTTGCAACGTCATATACATAAGCGGCCTCATACTAACATGTTCGTTGTGAATTTTAGCCGATTTCGTGATCACTGAAATAACGTCGCATTCCCTCTAAGTCCGTAAAGATTCATTTAGTTTCCTAAACCACCCCCTTCCAGGTACTCACTTACTTTATATTTTTATATATTTATTTATATATTTTTTATTTTTTTATGCATTTATTTTTATATTATATATCTGAATGAAGGGAACAGTCGTAATCGAAATGTCCTTTGGATTTTCGCCAAACCTGTCATTATTTCTGGCTAATGATATGTGATGAGACTACACGGCCGAGCAGACGACATGTAAGCTCTTCTCACAGGGCCATATAAATCTTGCATGTCAATAATTATAGCCCTCATAAGTCCATCGGTATTGTATTCGCATGACAGTAATGCGATACCCACCGAGGCGACAGCAATGCCGCGAAACGGTAGGCCACGATCCTGCCACTGTCTAATGTAGACAATTTCGGCGAACGACCCGTATCCAAAGGCTGGATAGTGGCACAGGTTACACCAATATTCAAGAAAGCTAGTAGGAGTAAGCCACTAAATTACAGGCCCATATCATTAGCGTCGATCTGCAGCAGCGTTTTGGAACATGACGAATTTCCTCGAAGAGAACGGTCTATTGACACCAAGTCAACACCGATTTAAAAAAAAAAAAAAAAAGCTCTTTACACACACGAAGTGCTGAGAGCTACTGACAAGGATTTCAAATTGATGCCGTATTTCTAGATTTTCAGAACGCTTTTGCCACTGAACCCCACAAGCTGCTTGCAGTGAAATTGCGTGCTTATAGAATATCGTCTCAGTTATATGACTGGATTTGTGATTTCCTGTCAGGAAGGTCAAAGTTCGTAGTAATAGACGGAAAGTCGTCAAGTAAAATAGAAGTGATTTCTGGCGTTCCGCAAAGTAGTGTTATAGGCTCTCTGCTGTTCCCCATTACATAAACGAGTTAGGATACAATGTGCGCAACCGTCTTAGATTGTTTGCAGATGATGCTGTCGTTTATCGTCTGATAAAGCCGTCATAAGTTCAAAACAAATTACAAAACTATTGAGAAAAGATATCTGTTTGGTGCCAAAATTAGCAATTGACCCTAAACAACGAAAAGCGTGAAGTCATCCACATGAGTGCTAAAACGAATCCGTTAAACTACAGGACACCATAAATCAGTCAATTCTAAAGGAATTAAATTCAACTAAATACCTAGGAATTACAATTACGAACGACTTAACTTGCAAATAACACATAGAAAATGTTGTGGGGAAGGCAAACGAAAGACTGCGTTTTATTGACACGACATTTAGAAAATGTAACACTGAAATGATAATTAAATGAACTCCCTAGCTGCAAACAGGCGTTGATATACTTCACTAGGGACATGTTGAAAATGTGGACCCCGACCGGGACTCGAACCCGGGATCTCCTGCTTACATATTAGACGCTCCATCCATCTCAGGCGCACTATCCTCTGTGCCCTCGGTGGCTCAGATGGATAGAGCATGTAAGCAGAGATCCCGGATTCGAGTCCCGGTCGGGGCACACATTTTCAACATGTCCCCAATGAAGTATATCAACGCCTGTTTGCAGCTAGGGTGTCCATTTAACTTTCATTTCAATTCTAGCAATGCTGCATCGTCATCAACGGTAACTGTTCTTTCGGGAACAGACACTACCGTCATATATAGTTAAATGTAACGCTTCTGCTAAAGAGACTGCCTACAGTACTCCTGTCCGTTTTCTTCTGGAGTAATGTTGCGCCGTCTAGGGTCCTTGCCATATAGTATTAACGGAGTACATCGAGAAGGTTCAAAGAAGAGCAGCACGTTTTGTATTATCGCGAAATAGGGGAGAGAGTGTCACAGACATGATACAGTATTTGGGGTTGGGGTGGAATCTTCTCGCGAAATTTCAATCACCACCTTTCTCCCCCGAATGCCAAAATATTTTGTTGACGCCAACTTACGAAGGCTGAAATGATCATCATAATGAAATCAGAGCTCACACGGAAATATACAGGGTGAGTCACCTAACGTTACCGCTGGATATATTTCGTAAACCACATAAAATACTGACGAACCGCTCCACAGACCGAACGTGAGGAGAGGGGCTAGTGTAATTGTTTAATACAAACCATACAAAAATGCACGGAAGTATGTTTTTTAACACAAACCTACGTTTTTCTAAATGGGACCACGTTAGTTTTGTTAGCACATCTGAACATATAAACAAATACGTAATCAGTACCGTTTGTTGCATTGTAAAATGAAAATTACATCCGGAGATATGGTAACCTAAAGTTGACGCTTGAAACCTCCGACGTTCAGTTGCGTGTTGTAACAAACACGGGCCACGGTCGGGGATCAGCATCTGCAGGGACATGTTTACGACGACGACCGTGTTTACGAGTGTGACTGTAGTGCACTGTTGTGGTTTGGTCTAGCTGTCGCAGTGTCCGCATGTAGCGCTTGCTGCTATTGTTATTCTGCATTCGTCTCCGCACGCAGACCAACTGTAGTATACCGTGTTACCAGACGTCTGTGATAGTGTAGTGTTGTAGGAACTGTGACCATGGTGTATTCGAACTCTGAAAAGGCGGAGATGATACTCATCTATGGCGAGTGTCGACGAAATGCAGCTGAAGCCTGCAGGGTGTATGCAGAACGGTACCCGGACAGAGATCATCCAACGTGCCGCACATTGCAAAACATCTACTGCCAACTGTATGCAACAGGTATGGTCGTAGCGCGCAAACGGGTCCGTAACAGGCCCGTCACAGGAAAAGCGGGTGCAGTTGGTGTGTTGGCTGCTGTTGCCATGCCCCCACACATGAGTACACGGGATATTGCGAGAGCCGGTGGACTGAGTCAAAGTAGTGTCATGCGCATACTGCATCGTCACCGCTTTCACCCGTTTCATGTGTCTCTACATCAGCAATTACATGGTGATGACTTTAATCATCGAGTGCAATTCTGTCAATGGGCATTAACAGAGAATGCGTTGCAGTTCTACTTGTTTACCGATGAAGCGAGTTTCACAAACCACGGGGCAGTGAATCTACGGCAAATGTATTACTGGCCCGTGGACAATCCTCGCTGGCTCAGACAGGTAGAGCGACAGCGACCGTGGACTGTAAATGTATGGTGCGGAATCATTGGCGACCACCTCATTGGTCCCCACTTCATTGCAGGGGCCCAAACAGCTGCAACATACATCGCGTTTCTACAGAATGGTCTGCCAACGTTGCTCGAAAATGTCCCACTGGAAACGCGTCGACGTATGTGGTATCAGCATGATGGTGCACCTGCACATTCCGCAATTAACAGTAGACTGACCCTTGACAGGATGTTCGACGGGCGTTTCATAGGACGTGGAGGACGCATAAATTGGCCAGCCCGTTCTCCTGATCTTACACCTGTGGACTTCTTTCTGTGGGGTACGTTAAAGGAGAATGTGTACCGTGATGTGCCTACAACCCCAGAGGATATGAAACAACATATTGTGGCAGCCTGCGGCGACATTACAGCAGATGTACTGCGACGTGTACGACACTCATTACGCCAGAGATTGCAATTGTGTGCACCAAATGATGGCCACCACATTGAACATCTATTGGCCTGACATGTCGGGACACACTCTATTCCACTCCGTAATTGAAAACGGAAACCACGTGTGTACGTGTACCTCACCCCTCATGGTAATGTTCATGTGCGTCAGTCAAAAAGAGCAATAAAAAGGTGTTAGCATGTGGACGTAATGTGCTGTTCTAGTCACTTCTGTACGTAAGGTCCATCACCGTTCCCTTTGTATCTCTATGTAATTCGGTGCTCTCCGATACACACCATCGAACAGCGGAGGAGTGGTACTCAAGCGTCAACTTTAGGTTACAATATCTCCGGATGTAATTAACATTTTACAATGCAACAAACGGCACTGATTACGTATTTGTTTATATGTTCAGATGTGCTAACAAAACTAACGGGGTTCCATTTAAAAAAACGTAGGTTTGTGTTAAAAAAACATACTTCCGTGCATTTTTTTATAGTTTGTATTAACCAATTACACTAGCCCCTCTTCTCACGTTCGGTCTGTGGAATCGATTCGTTAATATTTGATGTGGTTTACGAAATATATCCAGCGGTAATGTTAGGTGACTCACCCTGTATATCACCGGTTGTCGTATGACGATTAAATGATTATAATTAATGTTAGTCTGGTTGGGAATTTGGTAAGCTAGACTGGATACCTGGTGAAACAGTTGCTCAGTAATGCAAGGTTAACTTCCCCAGACAGCTCACAGCTTTTAGGCCGCTTTTATTGTCTATCAGCACCGCTTTCAGAAAAAAATTAATGGAACAACATTACAACGGAAACTCCGCGGGCCCACTCAGGAGACTACAAGTAATACACCCATAAAGTTTCGCATTCGGCTGAGAAAAAAAATTCCGTGCCTTACTTTCCAAGCAATCCTCGTACACAGGTCTGAAGAACATAAAGAAGATAGTAACTTTCTCATCTTCGTGCCAAGTAACATAGCACGAAGAAACTCGGACCATACAAGAAAATAAATGCTACAGTGTGCACTGAGGAGACGAAAGTCACAAGGTAGCGATGGATATATACTGATCACGGTAGTATCGCGTACACAAGGTGTACATGGGCAGTGCCTTGGCCGAGCTGATATTTGTACTCAGGTGATTCATGTGAAAAGGTTGCGGACGTGTTTGAGGCCGTAAACCGGGAATTAACGGACTTTGAACGCAGAATGATTGTTGGAGCTAGATGAAGTGTACATTCAATTTCGGAAATAGTTAGAGAATTTATTATTCCAATATCCACAGTGTCAAGAGTGTGTCGAGAACACCACATTTCATGCATCACCTCTCACCGAGGACAACGCAGTAGCCGACGGCCTTCACTTAACGACAAAAGCAGAGGTGTGACTTCTGAAATTTTCCCGGCGTATTTCTTCTTATAATAATTTCCGGGTATGCAGCCGGATCCCGTCGACATTCTGCCACGATATTTCGGCCCAGAGACGTCCGGCCATCATCAGGTGAGTACACAACTACTGAAGAGCCCAGGTGCAATCGCGGTATTTATGCCGAATCTCGCGCATGCGAAATGTACTGGCATCCTACAGCGGATGCGTCAGGTGTTGACATGCGCAGCATAGCCGAGTTGTACGTGCTGCCCTCGGTGGTGAAAATAAAGGTTCATCTAGTCATTGAGTATCGAATGACACTGTCGATTCCGCTGTGATTGTATAATTTTAATAACTGGATTCCAATTTTTATCCAGCTGAAAGCCGTTGTCTCGATTTATAAGATTATTGGCAAGACGTATTTCCACTGATTCCTTGATTACGGAATCCCAAAAACCGGAAACCGGGGCTAAAATTTTTGTTCCATTGTATTCCATTGAATGTCCCAAAGAAATACAGTGCTCTGCTACTGCCGATTTTGACGGTTGCCGCAGACGGGTGTATCTTTCATGTTCTATACATCGTTCATGGACAGTTCTTGTCGTCTGGCCAATATATGCAGAGCCACATTGATGGGTCATTAGGACATTCTGTGTACAGGAAACCGACTCACACAGATCTGTATCTCCAGGTTTCAAGCTGCCATCACCCAGCACAAACAGCCGGTGTTCCCAGTACCTTAATACATCAAGCGCATATAATATCGGATGATGAAAACCTCCACGCAGAATTAGAACACTTGGAGAAGGTTTTCAAAGAGAATGGCTACACTTCTCGCAAATAAGGAAGGCCATGCGGAACTATCATAACAAGAAGCAACGCACTGAGGACGCAGATGACGACTTTAAATCAACTGCGTTTCTTCCATATGCCGGGATTGTATCTTCGAAAATAGGCCGATTACTGAAGAAAAATAAAATCAAGGTTATCTTCCATCCACCAGCAAAGAACCGGGCCCTGGTTGGTTCCGTTAAAGACGATTTACAACTGAAGAAAGCAGGCGTCTACAAAATTCCCTGTGAATGTGGCTCTGCATATATTGGCCAGACGACAAGAACTGTCCATGAACGATGTATAGAACATGAAAGATACACCCGTCTGCGGCAACCGTCAAAAACGGCAGTAGCAGAGCACTGTATTTCATTGGGACATTCAATGGAATACAATGGAACAAAAATTTTAGCCCCGGTTTCCGGTTTTTGGGATTCCGTAATCAAGGAATCAGTGGAAATACGCCTTGCCAATAATCTTATAAATCGTGACAACGGCTTTCAGCTGGATAAAAATTGGAATCCTGTTATTAAAATTATGCAATCACAGCGGAATCGACAGTGTCATTCGATACTCAATGACTAGATGAACCTTTATTTTCACCGCCGAGGGCAGCACGTACAACTCGGCTATGCTGCGCATGTCAACACCTGACGCATGCGCTGTAGGATGCCAGTACATTTCGCATGCGCGAGATTCGGCATAAATTCCGCGACTGCATCTGGGCTCTTCAGTAGTTGTGTACTCACCTGATGATGGCCGGACGTCTCTGGTCCGAAATATCGTGGCAGAATGTCGACGGGATCCGGCTGCATACCCGGAAATTATTAGAAAAAGCAGAGGCGTTTGCGTAGAGTTGTCAGAGCTAACATACAAGAAACTAACTCTGCTTGAAATAACGGCACAAATCGTAGCGGGAGATATGTCGAAGGTGTCCGTTAGGCCAGTAGGCCGAAATTTGGCGTTAATGGTCTATCGCAGCAGAAGACTGACGCGAGTGTCTTTTGTAACAGCGCGACATCGCCTGCAACGCCTCTCCAGGGCTCGCGACCATAACGCTTGGAACCTAGAGGACTGGGAAACCTTGGCCTGGTCAGATGAGTCCTGAATTCAGTTGGCAAAAACTGATGGTAGGATTCGAGTGTCGCGCAGATACCAGGAAGACATGGAGCCGAGTTGGCAACAAGACACTGTGCTCGCTGGTGGTGGCTGAAGAATGGTATGAGCTGTATTTGTATGGAGTGGACCAAATCGTCTATTCCAACTGAACCTATAACTGACTGTAAATGGTTATGTTCAGGACCATTTTCAAACATTCATGCACTTCATGTCCCAAACAAGATGTAATTTTTATGGATGACGGAGCGCCATGTCACCGGGCCACAATTGTTCGCGACTGGTTTGAAGATCATTCGCCGGCCGCGGTGGCAGAGCGCTTCCAGGCGCTTCAGTCCGGAACCGCGCGACTGCTACGGTCGGAGGATGGAATCCTGCCTCGGGCATGGATGTGTGTGATGTCCTTAGGTTAGTTAGGTTTAAGTAGTTCTAAGTTCTAGGGGACCGATGAACTCAGATGTTAATTCACATTGTGCTCAGAGCCAATTGAACCATTTGAAGATCATTCTGGACCACCCAGATTGGGGACATGAATCCCATCGTACATATACAGGACATAATCCGGCATCGGCAACACTTTCGAAGTTATGAGAGTTAAATAGGGTCTATACAAGGGCGATGTACTTGAGGACAATATTATGGAAATGGAAGAGGATGTAGATGAAGATGAAATGGGAGATATGATACTGCGTGAAGAGTTTGACAGAGCACTGAAAGACCTGAGTCGAAACAAGGCTCCCGTAATAGACAATATTCCATTGGAACTACTGACGGCCGTGGGAGAGCCAGTCCTGACAAAACTCTACCATCTGGTGAGCAAGATGTATGAAACAGGCGAAATACCCTCAGACTTCAAGAAGAATAAAATAATTCCAATCCCAAAGAAAGCAGGTGTTGACAGATGTGAAAATTACCGAACAATCAGCTTAATAAGTCACAGCTGCAAAATACTAACACGAATTCTTTACAGACGAATGGAAAAACTAGTAGAAGCCAACCTCGGGGAAGATCAGTTTGGATTCCGTAGAAACACTGGAACACGTGAGGCAATACTGACCTTACGACTTATCTTAGAAGAAAGATTAAGGAAAGGCAAACCTACGTTTCTAGCATTTGTAGACTTAGAGAAAGCTTTTGACAATGTTGAGTGGAATACTCTCTTTCAAATTCTAAAGGTGGCAGGGGTAAAATACAGGGAGCGAAAGGCTATTTACAATTTGTACAGAAACCAGATGGCAGTTATAAGAGTCGAGGGACATGAAAGGGAAGCAGTGGTTGGGAAGGGAGTAAGACAGGGTTGTAGCCTCTCCCCGATGTTATTCAATCTGTATATTGAGCAAGCAGTAAAGGAAACAAAAGAAAAATTCGGAGTAGGTATTAAAATTCATGGAGAAGAAATAAAAACTTTGAGGTTCGCCGATGACATTGTAATTCTGTCAGAGACAGCAAAGGACTTGGAAGAGCAGTTGAATGGAATGGACAGTGTCTTGAAAGGAGGATATAAGATGAACATCAACAAAAGCAAAACGAGGATAATGGAATGTAGTCTAATTAAGTCGGGTGATGCTGAGGGAATTAGATTAGGAAATGAGGCACTTAAAGTAGTAAAGGAGTTTTGCTATTTGGGGAGCAAAATAACTGATGATGGTCGAAGTAGAGAGGATATAAAATGTAGGCTGGCAATGGCAAGGAAAGAGTTTCTGAAGAAGAGAAATTTGTTAACATCGAGTATAGATTTAAGTGTCAGGAAGTCATTTCTGAAAGTATTCGTATGGAGTGTAGCCATGTATGGAAGTGAAACATGGACGATAAATAGTTTGGACAAGAAGAGAATAGAAGCTTTCGAAATGTGGTGCTACAGAAGAATGCTGAAGATTAGATGGGTAGATCACATAACTAATGAGGAAATATTGAATAGGATTGGGGAGAAGAGAAGTTTGTGGCACAACTTGACCAGAAGAAGGGATCGGTTGGTAGGACATTTTCTGAGGCATGAAGGGATCACCAATTTAGTAGTGGAGGGCAGCGTGGAGGGTAAAAATCGTAGAGGGAGACCAAGAGATGAATACACTAAGCAAATTCAGAAGGATGTAGGTTGCAGTAGGTACTGGGAGATGAAAAAGCTTGCACAGGATAGAGTAGCATGGAGAGCTGCATCAAACCAGTCTCAGGACTGAAGACCACAACAACAAACAACAACAACAACGAGAGTTAAATGAGTTACTACAGGGGCAACATGGCTCTATATTTCAGCATAGTACATCCAATCACTTTCTGAGAGCATGCCACGTCGAGATGCTGCGTTATGCCAGACAGAAGGAAGTTTGATTTCATATTGGGAGGAATCACTTGACATTTGTCACCTCACTCTTGTACAGAAGGTAACTGAAAGAAATACCCAATGCGACGCACAGAAATGACTCTTCTATTCAAAGGCAAAAATTACACTGAATTCACCGCGATTTACTGCTGTCCACTGGACATTGAAAAAAACGGGATGTATTTCGTAATTTGGTATGTTATCACTACGAATGGCATTACATGGTCTGAAATTTTCTCCCATATTCGCCACAAGGTTGCTAAGGAATTGTTGTGGTAGGACGTTCCGTTCTTCCACTGGTCCATCTACCACTGCAGTTCACTTAACTGTTGCAGCTGGATCTCACCAATCTTATAATCTACATGTTGCTGCTGAGGTGGTACCAACAACTTCTGTCTAACTTCATCTCAGTCAGATAGGAACCGCTCGTCCAAAAGAATAAAGGAATCTGGCTGTCTGCTCGCGAAGTGATCTGGAAGCAAGTACCTGAATATCACTTCTGACAAGGATAACATCGATCCGCGTATGTTTCGACGTCGGTTAACTTTGATTGATTGAATACTAATTTTCGCGAGTGCTGACCAGGATGATGTTGCCTTAGAAAACGCTGCTATCCCTCTCTTACTCGTATTTCAGGTGGTTAACCAGTTATAAACTTGTTAATTAGTCTTCGTACTCCAGCGTGTGTCCGACTTCCTCCCACTGTCTATCTTCTATCGTGCGCTGGCCTACACGGTAGGACCTCTGTAAGGACAGTCGCATTCCCTTGCTCCACTTCTAGATTATTTATTTGAGCCAGTAACAGCCACATTTACATTCTTTTAAACACTAAATTTTGCAGTATCTGCAAAGAAGTCCAGAACTTTCTGTTCCTATTTCGTTTTCTAAGAAATATCTTAACAGCTCTTGCTTTTTCGCGAAGTCTGACTGCCCACTGTTTCCGCTCTGCAATAGCAAAGGTTCCGGGACCCTGGACGCTCAGCGGCACTCATCCGATGCGCACAGCTCCTGGAAAACAGACTATGTTGCCCTGCACATCCTGGAGATTTGTACTTCAGACGCGCGGTGCAGAGAGACTTCTTTTCAGACTCTCGTTCCACGAAACACAGCTCCGACCGACATTATTTTTTTGCCTCACGTTTCCCATCACATGTGGAGCTAACAGCGATTCTGCGAATAGCACTGGGGGCTTACTTCCTGTTATTCTATGGCTATAGAGCGTGCTCCTCCTCATGAAAAAATCCAATCTGCTTTGACATTGGCTTCTCACTTTGCTCTGCAAGAAGTTTAACACAAGAAAACGTAATGTAACAAGGAATAATGTATTGGCACTCACCAGTACTAATTTACACACAATTATCCTGTGGAGATTAATTTATTCCGATTTACTTTCACTCTTTCTTAGGTTTTACGTAAGTATACAACACAGTTGGGACAAACGGTAGCGTAACATACGTCACACATAAGAAGGAGAAACGAGAACAACGTATACATCTATACCGATACTCAGCAAATGACACTTAAGTGCCTGGCAGCGCGTTCATCGAGACACCTTCACAATATTTCTCCTTTATTCCAGTCTCCAACAGCGCGGACAAAACAAACAGTATATATAAAAAGAGAATTTAAATAAAAAGAAATAAATCCGTTTATATTTGGAAATTTATTTTAACATTAATCATTGAAATTTCAGCATATTAAACTTGATTCATAGCTAAACTGGTGCCTTATTTAGGATTGTGAAAATGTGAGTTTGTAATCTTACGGAACACATCAAATATGGAGCAGAGATTGGGAGACTGCATACAACACTGCATTCATAAAATAACACACGAAGAACGTTGAATCATATGCAAGAGGAAATTAACCACAACCAACCGATTCAATTTTCACCCAAAGAAATTACGTTCGTAGCGCAATCCTGTCTGTCATGTAATTACCACACACTGGTATACTAAATTCATACTAACTCTCTGTGAAGTCTTCTCGAAAAGAATAGCTGAGGGCTACTTTGATGATTACACCACATACTTCAAGTGGTCAACTTGGTTTATACAAAGAGTATAACTCCACAGTAATTATGATAATTAAAATAAATTAGATCGAAAAGCAATTTACAAAAGAAAAACCTCGAACTGGTTACTATCGTCTTACTATTAACCTGATGGGTCAAACAATTGTTAAGAACGTGGTACTGGTCTCAGAAAGTACACCCCACGTGGGTTGAACATAAAGAAAAGTTGCTATATTGAAAAATATTGTCAAGACGAGACGTTATGATCTCACGCACATTCGCATTTAAGATTGATGATCTTAGTTAGAGTTACTGATCAACACGTGGTTCCACTTTACTCACAAAGTAGTGACAAAGCAACTACTGGAAGATATTCTGAACTTCACACTCGAAATACACCGCGTTGCAATTTAAGATAACATTAGATATTTTAGAGCTAAACCTGAAATAAAGGTGATTAAATTTTCAGTTAGGCTGAACTTAAGAAATCCATTGTCCTACGGGCTTAGCAGACACGCGCTTAGCCGGAGATCTTACCACTTCAGACGCTCGCCGCGGACAGACTGACTGGGCCCCTATCGAGGGTGCTTAACCAATAAGAACGGAAGTGACCAGAGAGGCAGCTTCCTATACCAACATGACAATGAACGGACAGGACCATACTAAGAATAGAAACCTCTTTGCTTCTAGAAAGCGTAGCTACCTGTACCGACGTTGGTCCTACTGTTCTCTAGCAGACAGGCTTGTTTGCTACCATCAAGCACGAAACTAGAAATACATTTGCTCATTCATTCTTTCACACAGAAGGGAAGGGGGATGGCAGTATCTTGTCATATACAGTACATAAAAGAAAGCGGATGTAGGTTCCGTATGAGACTGTGTGACGTGAATTACATATAAACTGTGTTTTAAAGTGTAGTAGTGTGACAGATCGTTCTTGTTTATGTGTAAAAGTAACACGTTCCACTGCTCAGTCTCCTCCCAGATAGTCAGAAACACAACAGTAAATTTAGAAGTGGAATGTATGCCGTAAATGACAACAGATCTAAGAAATTAACATGAAAGTAATCTAACGGAGACCTTTCACCGTCACTTCCGACTAATAGCGTAGCTGCAAGACAGTTTCAAAAATGCGTCTGCAGGTGATGTACGTTACAAGCAACGAATTTCTCACTGTAGAGAGAGAAACTTTGAGGAATATTCACAAACGCTTGTGCAAAGTCTTCGTAGCATACGCTGTCGTCATAAGTACAGTTAGTCGCCAGGTGAGGTCATCAGAAGGCGGTTCGGCGGAGCTCCATGATTTGCAGCGGTCAGGGAGACCATCCACGGCAGTCACACCTGAGATACCTGACCTAGTCCCCTCGGACTTCCATTTGTTTGAGCTGTTAAAGGATGCCATTTGTGGAAGACATTATGCTGACTGAGGCACTGGCTCCGCGACCAGGACAAGGATTCAGAACGAGATTTTCACTCTGCAAGCGGAGTGTGCGCTGGTATGAAACTTTCAGGCGGATTAAAACTGTATGCCGGACCGAGACTCGAACTCGGGACCTTTTGCCATTCGCGGGCCCTGTAGGAGACGAGGTACTGACAGAATTGAAACTGTGGGGACGGGTCGTGAGTCGTGCTTGGGTAGCTCAGATGGTTGAGCCCTTGCCCGCGAAAGGCAAAAGTCCCGAGTTCGAGTCTCGGGCCGGCACACAGTTTTAATCTGCCAGGAAGTTTCAGGACAGGGATTGGTACCTACAGGGCATACACGCCCTTGCTTCGAGCTGGAGGAAGGCCATAGAACAGGATGGAGGTTACGTGGAAAAATAGGTTGTGTAGATATCATTCTTCCGTGTGTGTAATTCTCGTTATGTTTAAGAAAGAATTGTTGAAGAACAAAAAAATGCGGTGCATTAATTTCTGGGCAACCCTCGTATTTTCTTATATACATATGTTATTTAATCTGTATATTGAGCAAGCAGTAAAGAAAACAAAAGAAAAGTTTGAAGTGGGTATTAAAATCCATGGAGAGGAAATAAAAACTTTGAGGTTCGCCGATGACATTGTAATTGTGTCGAGACAGCAAATGACTTGGAAGAGCAGTTGAACGGAGTGGACAGTGTCTTGAAGGGAGGATATAAGATGAACATCAACAAAAGCAAAACGAGGGTAATGGAATGTAGTCGAATTAAGTCGGGTGATGCTGCGGGAATTAGATTAGGAAATGAGACACTTAAAGTAGTAAAGGAGTTTTGCTATTTGGGGAGCAAAATAACTGATGATGGTCAAAGTAGAGAGGATATAAAATGTAGACTGGCAATGGCAAGGAAAGCGTTTCTAAAGAAGAGAAATTTGTTCACATCAAGTATAGATTTAAGTGTCAGGAAGTCGTTTCTGAAAGTATTTGTATGGAGTGGAGCCATGTATGGAAGTGAAACATGGACGATAAATAGTTTGGACAAGAAGAGAATAGAAGCTTTCGAAATGTGGTGCTACAGAAGAATGCTGCAGATTAAATGGGTAGACCACATAACTAATGAGGAGGTATTGAATAGGATTGGGGAGAAGAGAAATTTGTGGCACGACTAGAAGGAGGGCAGCGTGGAGGGTAAAAATCGTAGAGGGGGACCACTAGATAAATTCACTAAGCAGATTCAGAAGGATGTAGGCTGCAGTACGTACTGGGAGATGAAGAAGCTTGCACAGGATAGAGTAGCATGGAGAGCTGAATCAAACCAGTCTCAGGACTGAAGACCACAACAACAACAACAACAACAACGTAATGGAGAAGGCGTTACTACTGTCTTCTTCGTGAAGTTGCGATCTGTCAGTAATCATTTGGATATTGAAGTGTGTAGCACACTTATTACGGAATTGACGCACCATCATGGCCTTTATTTGCAGAGAATGGATGTAGTCGCTGTGTAGGGCGCGGTCCATCAAGTGGCTGCGCGGCCTCTTTTTAACACCAGATCGCCCACGTCCACCTCGGCGCAGCTGTCTTCCTCTGCCGACAGGTAGCTGTATAGCACGGTCTGCGCGCTCGGCGGCGCTTACCTCAGCGACGAGGGCTGCCGGATGGAGCCGGGGAGGAAAGTTAGCGGAGGGCGGGCGGCCGCTGAGTGCTTCGCCGAGCCCGGCGCTGCGCCACGCTGTGTTTCCGCTGCTCGGAGGCTCATTAAAACTACACAAATAGCCCTTTTTTCCGCGAGGATGGTATAAAAATCGTCCACCACCTCCGCCCATCTCGCCGCGCTACTTTACGCGGGCTTTCTGAGGGGCCGGTTTCTGTTGCGTGCTTTCAAAAAGCTTTCTGCGGCGCAGTTGCTGACACCCCTTTTCACGGAGACGCTTTGTGGCCGGCGCTCTCTTCACCTCATGAATTTCCCCGCAAAATAGGGGAGAACGAATCCGTAATAAAAGGGGGGGATCCGCCAAGTGGGACGCCGGCGCGCTTCCTCGCTGCGCAGCGGGAAGCTGCCGCCGTGCCCAGGCGCTCTCTCTACTTGCAGCTAATTACGCCCGTGTGGCGAGGATGTGTGTCAGTAGCGCCCCGCGGAGGAAAGGGGGTCACACACGCGCACTTGTTAAAGCGACCATAAAATTCTTCTTCAGTCTTTTTCTGCTCTTAATTACAAACACTTGCTCAGCACCGGGTAGCACCCACTCTCTTGAATGTTGGTGACCGCGCTGTCGAGTCCTGACACGTAACCTTAGAGACAGAGCATATGACATCCATCCTGATTCGGAGCCGATCAACCCACCGTCAACATTAATCCGTCAGTATCAACCAGCCTGGATTCTGAAACACCGATCATCCGACAAACACTTAACTCAAAGGAATTCTGAAAGCCTTGGGTCAAAACTAGAGTCCATGCAGTATTTCTTTACTTCTGAAAGCATTTCACTCAGCACTGCGCATACACTTGTTGCCAAAAGTATAATAGTCCAGTGTATCAAGCGAAATTTGTGACTGGATTGAAGATCTCTTGATGGAGGGGACGCAGCATATTACCCAGGCCAGAGACTCAACGGCAGGTGTTCGCCAGGGAAGTCACTTGAGATACTTGCTGTTCTTTTAGCATATTAATGACATGTAGGGTTGGGTTGGGTTGTTTGCGGAAGACCAGACAGCGAGGTCATTTGTCTCATCGGATTAGGGAAGGACGGGGAAGGAAGTCGGCAGTGCCCTTTCAAAGGAACCATCCCGGCATTCGGCTGGAGTGATTTAGGGAAATCACGGAAAACCTAAATCAGGATGGCCAGACGCGGGATTCAACCGTCGACCTCCCGAATGCGAGTCCAGTGATGACATGTAGGCAACATTAATAGTGACCTTAGCCTTTTAGCGGATGATACAGTAATGTATAACGAAGTAGAGTCTGAGAAAGATCTCGGTCTGAGGCGCCCTGCCACGGTTCGCGCGACTCCCCCGGTGGGAGATTGGAGTCCTCTCTCGGGCATGGGTGTCTGTGTGTTACCCTTAGCGAAGATGTGTTATTCTTAGCAACCGATGACCTCAGAAGTTTGGTCCCCTAGGAACTTACCACAAATTTCCAAAAATTTTCTGAGAACTGCCAACTTTCATTTCGACCTTGATAAGATTCCAAAGCTGTCCAAAGATTGGTAACCACCTTTAGATGTTCAGAAATGTAAACTTGCGTGCTTCGCCAAAAGAAATTGTATTCTACGTCGAAAATATCATTTAGTCAGAACGAGTATCGGTCAAGTGATACAAATATTTGGGTTTGTCTGTTTGTAGAGATAAGAAACGGAACGATCACATAGGTTCAGCCGTAGTCGGTTCTTTTTTATAATAATTGGAACTGTAATTAGCCTATAATAGACACTGCTAACAAAACACTTCCACACTACTACAACGTGTTGAAGTTTGTGGGATCCGTACCAAAAAGTGCGGATGGAGAATTTTGACGGTAAACAAACCAGAACAGTACGAACGGTCAAAGATTTGAGTCATCCGTGACAAAGCGGCATGCAGATGCTGAATGGACTGAACTGGCAAGCCATCTCGTAAAAGCATACTCATAAAGTTTCAAGAACTACTTTTAGTTGAAGAGCCCGGCTACAACCCGTACGTATCGTTCCCGTAAGAATCGCGAAGAAAATATTGGACTACTTACAGCATGGATAGAGGTAAGCAATCATTCTTCATCCCTCCATTCGTGAATGCAAATAAGTCCTAATAACTGGTACAATCAGAAGTACCCTCTGCCATGCTCATCAGAGTAGCATGTGGACAGAGTTGTAGATAGGCAGTTGCAGGGTCCAGGGAGACGCACATTTCGCTCGATTATGTTCAAGATCTGCTCTCCGGACTGAAATGAGCTGGGAGGTAACGACACGCCCTTATGTCAGTCAAGTTTTCCTCAAACCTCTCAGCGACAGGGTGGGGGAATTTCAAGGTATAGGTAGTCCGCGAGATTGAGATACACGAGAATGATCTTGAACCCACAAAGAGGTTCCTGTATTTTTCGAATGGGTGACCGACAATGAAGTACTGGGATTAAAAGGTGTGTAAGACAGGGACGCAGTCTCCGCCACTACTATTAGATATGTGTATCAAAGAAGCAATGAGGGAAATAAAAAAGAGCTACGGGAGTCGCGTTAAAATCCAGTGTGACAGATATCAGTGATCAGATTAGGAGATGACATTGCTATTTAAGTAAAGGTGAAGAAGAGCTTATGGAAATGAATGAACGTTCTAATGAGTAAACACTATGGACTGAGACTAAGACAATGGACGACGACAGAAATGAGGAGTACTAAACTCAGTTTAGTGATGAACTCTAACGACCTTGTCATCGGCGGGAAACTGATTATTAATATTCCTTTCCTGAACGTGCAGTCGTCAAGTAGGCTCCATAGGTTCCTATGGCTTTCTATGCGTTTCAGGATCGATTGAACTCGGCACCTTTTTCGCATATATAAATCTTTCAAATTGACCTTTGTGCCTCGTAAAGTGTGTTGATGCCTACGAACTCCCTAGTGAGCAGACTGTAGGCGATCTGTACCTAAACTGTTACACGGTGTCAAGGAGTAAACTGGCATATAATCTGAACCTGTAGTCTACAAGTAATGTCGTTCGCTAGGAATTAAAATGTTCTAGATCCCAGGCTCGACCCCAGCCACTGCTTAAAGTTGGAATGAAAATAATCAGCAATGGCTGCCATAGAGTTCCGACACCGGAAGTCACCCTCGTACTGAAAAGGGCCATGCCAAAGAGGGCGGAGGAGTGGACAGAGGTTCAGAGCCCTTTCTTCCCCAAGGGGTGGGAAACTGCTCCTAATAGTTGGAAAAATCAGTAATGATCAACTGCATGAGGATACAGAAAGCAATGGAAACAACTGCATTAAATAAACATAGTGTGTATGCACAGGCCATGGGGCCTGCAATTGAAATGCTTTTATGATGATCTCTCGATTGGCGAAAGATTCTTGATTAAATACTCATTCGGCTCCCCAGGATGGTACAGCCAAACCTGAGGTGAAAAAAGAACAATAACGAAGAGATAAGATTCTACGAGTCGGGTCATGGAATATAATAAGTTTAAATGTAGTAGGAAAGCTAGAAAGTCTATAAAGGGAAATGCAAAGATTCAATCTAGACATAGTGGGTGTCAGTGGAGTGAAATGGAAAGAAGGTAAAGATTCCTGGTCAGATGAGTCAAGAGCAGCAAAATATGGTGAAACGGGAGTAGGATTCGTTATGAATAGGAAAGTAGATTAGAGAGCGAGCTACTTTGAACGGTTCAGTGATAGGGTTGTTTTCATTAGATTCTATAGCCAACAAAAGCTGACAACGATCGTTCGGGTATAATACATGCCGACCCCAAGGACAAGATGAAGAGATGGGGAAAGTATATGCGAATTTTGAACGTGTAACTCAGCATATACACCGGCTGCCATGCCAGCTCTGTCTTGCAGCTTCATGCGGACGCTGTATGCAGGGGCATGTGCTCAGCACATCTCTCTACGTCCTCTTTGCAAACTTTCCAGACCGTGAAACCGAGTCTACTCCGTCGAATAGCTCTTCACTTGGGTTCACGAAGCTGAGTGCACCCGGTACGAACCTCCCACAAAGGAGAAATCTGTGCCAGGACCCTACATTATACTCGGCTCCATTATATCCGTGAACTCACGTCGAAATAATTAAACATTGGTATAACAGGTAATTACACTTTATACCGCCAGGCAACATGAATCACAAAATACATTGCAGAACTCAATTACAGGATAACTTCCTCCAAACGTCGTAATTGTCTCCCACTGCGACGTAGAAATTTGAAATTTGACTCAGAGGTGGCTACAACCATCCTCTGTAATACTGCAGAATCCCAGTGCACTGTGACGCCATCTTCGGGTTCAGCGGCCCTTCGAATAGCAACGTGACACCACATGTGAAGAAACGGCCGGAGCTCAGTTCATATGAGGTTTAAGGGGGATTGATAATGTCGTATTGGCACCACATTTCTCCACAATACTGCCCCTACGCCACCGTGAACGTCACACGATGCAAAGGATGCGGGGACCAAGCAGCAATCGGTATTGTAATTATCAACTGTCGAAGCTGCGTTGGTAAAGTACCAGAACTTCAAGCGCTGATAGAAAGCACCGAAGCTGAAATCGTTATAGGTACAGAAAGCTGGCTTAAGCCAGAGATAAATTCTGCCGAAATTTTTACAAAGGTACAGACGGAGTTTAGAAAGGATAGATTGCATGCAACCGGTGGTGGAGTGTTCGTCGCTGTTAGTAGTAGTTTATCCTGCAGTGAGGTAGAAGTGGATAGTTCCTGTGAATTATTATGGGTGGAGGTTACACTCAACAACCGAATTAGGTTAATAATTGGCTCCTTTTACCGACCTCCCGACTCAGCAGCATTAGTGGCAGAACAACTGAGAGAAAATTTGGAATACATTTCACATAAATTTTCTCAGCATGTTATAGTCTTAGGTGGAGATTTCAATTTACCAGATATAGACTGGGACACTCAGATGTTTAGGACGGGTGGTAGGGACAGAGCATTGAGGGACTTTATACTGAGTGCACTATCCGAAAATTACCTCGAGCAGTTAAACAGAGAACCGACTCGTGGAGATAACATCTTGGACCTACTGATAACAAACAGACCCGAACTTCTCGACTCTGTATGTACAGAACAGGGAATCAGTGATCACAAGGCCGTTGCAGCATCCCTGAATATGGAAGTTAATAGGAATATAAAAAAAGGGAGGAAGGTTTATCTGTTTAGCAAGAGTAATAGAAGGCAGATTTCAGACTACCTAACAGATCAAAACGAAAATTTGTGTTCTGACACTGACAATGTTGAGTGTTTATGGAAAAAGTTCAAGGCAATCGTAAAACGCGTTTTAGACAGGTACGTGCCGAGTAAAACTGTGAGGGACGGAAAAAACCCACCGTGGTACAACAACAAAGTTAGGAAACTACTGCGAAAGCAAAGAGAGATCCACTCCAAGTTTAAACGCAGCCAAAACCTCTCAGACAAACAGAAGCTAAACGATGTCAAAGTTAGCGTAAGGAGGGCTATGCGTGAAGCGTTCAGTGAATTCGAAAGTAAAATTCTATGTACTGACTTGACAGAAAATCCTAGGAAGTTCTGGTCTTACGTTAAATCAGTAAGTGGCTCGAAACAGCATATCCAGACACTACGGGATGATGATGGCATTGAAACAGAGGATGACACGCGTAAAGCTGAAATACTAAACACCTTTCTCCAAAGCTGTTTCACAGAGGAAGACCGCACCGCAGTTCCTTCTCTAAATCCTCGCACAAACGAAAAAATGGCTGACATCGAAATAAGTGTCCAAGGAATAGAAAAGCAACTGGAATCACTCAATAGAGGAAAGTCCACTGGACCTGACGGGATACCAATTCGATTCTACACAGAGTACGCGAAAGAACTTGCCCCCCTTCTAACAGCCGTGTACCGCAAGTCTCTAGAGGAACGGAGGGTTCCAAATGATTGGAAAAGAGCACAGATAGTCCCAGTCTTCAAGAAGGGTCGTCGAGCAGATGCGCAAAACTATAGACCTATATCTCTGACGTCGATCTGTTGTAGAATTTTAGAACATGTTTTTTGCTCGAGTATCATGTCGTTTTTGGAAACCCAGAATCTACTATGTAGGAATCAACATGGATTCCGGAAACAGCGATCGTGTGAGACCCAACTCGCTTTATTTGTTCATGAGACCCAGAAAATATTAGATACAGGCTCCCAGGTAGATGCTATTTTTCTTGACTTCCGGAAGGCGTTCGATACAGTTCCGCACTGTCGCCTGATAATCAAAGTAATAGCCTACGGAATATCAGACCAGCTGTGTGGCTGGATTGAAGAGTTTTTAGCAAACAGAACACAGCATGTTGTTATCAATGGAGAGACGTCTACAGACGTTAAAGTAACCTCTGGCGTGCCACAGGGGAGTGTTATGGGACCATTGCTTTTCACAATATATATAAATGACCTAGTAGATAGTGTCGGAAGTTCCATGCGGCTTTTCGCGGATGATGCTGTAGTATACAGAGAAGCTGCAGCATTAGAAAATTGTAGCGAAATGCAGGAAGATCTGCAGCGGATAGGCACTTGGTGCAGGGAGTGGCAACTGACCTTTAACATAGACAAATGTAATGTATTGCGAATACATAGAAAGAAGGATCCCTTATTGTATGATTATATGATAGCGGAACAAACACTGG
The DNA here is from genome assembly GCF_021461385.2 of Schistocerca piceifrons. Taxonomy (NCBI): domain Eukaryota; kingdom Metazoa; phylum Arthropoda; class Insecta; order Orthoptera; family Acrididae; genus Schistocerca; species Schistocerca piceifrons. The sequence continues at coordinate 555,377,095 of NC_060143.1, forward strand.
TAGCAGTTACTTCCGTAAAATATCTGGGAGTATGCGTGCGGAACGATTTGAAGTGGAATGATCATATAAAATTAATTGTTGGTAAGGCGGGTACCAGGTTGAGATTCATTGGGAGAGTGCTTAGAAAATGTAGTCCATCAACAAAGAAGGTGGCTTACAAAACACTCGTTCGATCTATACTAGAATATTGCTCATCAGTGTGGGATCCGTACCAGGTCGGGCTGACAGAGGAGATAGAGAAGATCGAAAGAAGAGCGGCGCCTTTCGTCACAGGGTTATTTGGTAAGCGTGATAGCGTTACGGAGATGTTTAGCAAACTCAAGTGGCAGACTCTGCAAGAGAGGCGCTCTGCATCGCGATGTAGCTTGCTCGCCAGGTTTCGAGAGGGTGCGTTTCTGGATGAGGTATCGAATATATTGCTTCCCCCTACTTATACCTCCTGAGGAGATCACGAATGTAAAATTAGAGAGATTAGAGCGCGCACGGAGGCTTTCAGACAGTCGTTCTGCCCGCGAACCATACGCGACTGGAACAGGAAAGGAAGGTAATGACAGTGGCACGTAAAGTGCCCTCCGCCACACACCGTTGGTTGGCTTGCGGAGTATAAATGTAGATGTAGATGTAGATGTCGCACCCTCTTTTACCCGCATTTCATCTCCTCTTCGATGGCTCTTCGACCGCATACGACTTCTCACAATCTACAGGAACCCACTTCCAGGGGGTGGCACAAAGGGCGTCAATGAAACCACCCCGTTCCTTGCATCGTTGATTCCCTTACATTTGCCGTGTCATGAGCAACAGGACGGACCTGACCCTCTGACAATGAAATCCTTGTCTAAGGACATTGTGAGGCAGCAAACCCACTGAACACGATCGCACTTCTGTGGAGTGCAGTGCGACTACAGTTGTTATATACACTGATCAACACCCACGTGATAATAAAATTTTCTTTATTAGGTGTAGCAAGGACACCACTTAATTTTACAACAGATAACCTTCTTTGGATAATGAAAAAGCTCTTCTCCTGCGCAAAAATTTAGTATCAAAACACGAATATACAACCTTAATGAAATTGAGTTTTGTAACTGAACTGATTTTACATTCCTTGGAGTGCTCTCTCGATGCTCACCAACGTATGCCAAAGAGTTAGACGGGTGCCGCTTCCGGGTCGAAGACTGGCGTATTGATGACGGGCACCTGGTCGATCCGGCTGCGACGATGTTTCCTCCTGGCGGCGGTCCGCGGCGGGTCGAAAGACGCCTGTTTCCAATCCTGCCGGCTATTTAACCCGGCGGCTCTAGTCTTCCTCCGCGGATTCTGTCGTGAGGATTGGCGGCCGTTGGCGATACCCGATTGGCGGATGGTGATGTCATCGTATTACCATCCTCGTCGGAAAAAGGGGTCGCGCGCGTGCGTATTCTGCGGCTGCTTTCATGTCTGGCGGGACGCAGGTGCGGCTTATTCTGCAGCGGTAGCCGCCCGTTGTATTTGCGTGGCTGTGCGCGCCACGGCAACAGTTTTTGCTGTGATGTATAGGGTGGTACCACTAGGGAAAGTTCAAAAGTATTCGACGAAGTGTGAACATGAAATGGATGCTTATTGATTTTCCAACCAATGACAACATTTCCCTCTAACCCCCCCCCCCCCTCCCCCCAGTTTGGCGAGATTCTTTGTGCCATCCATTCTTCGTCGTGGAGCAGATTAAAAATGTATGTCTACAGAGACAGGGTTTGATGAGATTCCTAGTGCCTGCAGGTAGGCTACACTGATGCTCTTTTGCCCGCTTGTAGGCATGCTGAATCGGAGGGATATCAAGCAGTTTCGTGACTGCACGCTCCTAGAAGCGACCAGCGTTATTTGTATAACACGTGCATCAACACAGTGCGAGACGATGAAAAATGTACAAACTTCAGTTCTCCTTTCAACTGTAAGGCCTACGTCTTGGGAAAAAATTTTTATTGTATGATGTGCTGCCAGAATGTAGTCGGCGTGCTGTTTCCCGAAGTACCACCAGCTGGCGCCGCTGCGTGATTCGCCTCTTCTGCAGCAAGGTGGATGTGAACTCCATCAGCGATCAGCAGCGTCGGGTAGCGAACCGTCGGCGCGGAATGCCGCTGACACACACGCAACTCGGAGGCGGTCGCGCTCCGCTGCGGACAGACGCAAACCCGGCAATCCGAACTGGCACCCGGCGACGCTCCTCAATCGAGTTCCATCATCATATCAACAGAGGCTGGCTGCGGCTCCTCCTGCTCTGGCGCCGCATTACAGAATGTGATTAACTGTAAATGGTTTCTATCGAATTCGCATTTCGCCGGGCGACGTACGTACGGAGGAGCAGCGGCAACGGCAGCATCAGCGGTGAGTAGGCGGTGGGCCGGATTGGTGGGTACGGTGGGAGAGGCGAGTGGATTGCGCGGGGAGGGGGTAGGGATGAGGGGGGGGGGGGGAGGGGTTGTGGTGAGTGCGTCGGCGGCCCCCACGCGTCTGGCTGCGCCCGGCGCCCAGGGAGCGGACCGTTTTGCAGCGACTGATTAGATTTACTCGCGAGTTGTGACGTGCAAGGCGCGCAGCCCCGGTTCGCGGTCGCTGGCGCCTGCCGGTCCGCCGGTTTCGGCGCCCGCTAAGCGCTCCGTTATTTGCGGGCGGGAGGGGTGATTACCGGGGGACGGGGCGGGGCGTATCTGCGCACAAATGACTCGTCTGCCCGGTTCCCGCCACTGCGCAGGTGTCCCCGCCCGATGACGTCATTAACTCTTAATTAAGGGCCCCGGTGGCGAATAATAATACGCACTCCACCGCCTCCCGATTAACGCTACCCTGTCTTTCACCGTCGCCCAACTGCCTCGCGCAGTCAGCAGTTCCAGTGCAGCGCGGGACAATACCGTGGTGCATTGTGTGTAATCTGGAGGGAAATTTCCTTCCTAGCCTTTAATGTTTGACCATTCCTGGGTGGTATAAGTCGCAAATATACCTTTGGCTTACGTTAGCTAAGAACGACCTTAAGTTGTCTGAATAATCCTTTGTCAGCTATCTTTTATTCTTTCCTCCCTCATACTTAGTATATTCTTCCTGTCGTTTCAGACCTTTCTTATCTTGCAAACCTTGAAAATTATCTTAACAAATAAAAAAGATAATTAATAATAATAATGAGCGTATGGCATTGGTGGCCGGGAGACCCTCGTGGGGCGGTTCGGCCGCCACTCCACAAGTTCTTTAACGCCACTACGGCGACTTGCGAGTGAATGAGGATGAAATGATGATGTAAGACACACAATACCCAGTCATCTCGAGGCGGAGAAAATCCCTAACTCCGCCGGGAATCGAAACCGGCACCCCGTGCGCGGAAAACGAGAACGCTACCGCAGGACCTCGAGCCGCCGACCAAAAAAGGATTGAGATTATGTGAATGTGCACATGTTTGCTATACTGCTGGATTGTCTCTTTCTGAATCTATAGCCTCCTTATGAATGTAACCTGCTGCATACCAAATAATTCCATTGATAGAAAACAATATGTCCACAACCTAAACTCACGTTTACAGTTAAGAAATAAATCAGTCTGCTACTACGAGAAGCAAATCAGACTACGAGCTTGTAAATGAAATACACCCTGTGTGAACCGAAAACGTCTGACAAGGAAAAAAAAAAAAGAAAAGAAAAGAAAAGCAAGCTCTGCACGCGTCTCAATTTCTCAGCTGCTACTTACTTCAGAAGAGAATCGCTGTAGTGCAAGAAAATGGTTCAAATGGCTCTGAGCACTATGGGACTTCACTTCTGATCATCATTCCCCTAGAACTTAGAACTACTTAAACCTAAGTAACCCGAGGCAGGATTCGAACCTGCGACCGTAGCGGTCGCGCAGTTCCAGACTGAAGCGCCTACAACCGCTCGGCCACTCCGGCCGGGGCTGCAGTCAAATGCAATCTGTTAAAAACATGCAGTGCAAGTTCGGTTTCCATAAAATTTGTCTCTCATAAAAAAAAGATTTTTCATTAGGTAATGGGAGCAGAACAACGACGTAGGATAATCTCAGTTACTCTCTAGGCAATATGTCTTCTCAAGTAACTGTATTAAAAAGAAATTCACCTCAAAAAACTATCTTGACACTATTTCATTTACAAAATTTTACTATTGAAGGCTTAGTAACCAATAAAAACATATTTCATTAGAAATTACAGTTATGGAAAATCAACACTGGAGAAATAAAGAAATAAAGCTCAACATAAAAATATATTCTAACACAAAAGTCTTCAGAATAATAATTATATTATTTTTTTCTCTTCAAAACCGTTAATATTGACGGGGACAAAACTATACAAAAATAGGGAGAATTTCCTGATTTAGATGTACGTGTTGAACCAACAATATCTTACTAAACTCTGTTGCAATAAAATAAAATATGTTCATTCGTTGTCTAATATCCTAATCTTCTCAAAATAGTGTCTACCTTTGTAAATTCATCTCATTCACTGCATAATGAAAATATTTATTTTGTAATAATAATAATAATAATAATAATAATAATAATAATATCTTCCAAGAGACCAATAAAGTACTTCCCGACAGCGCCATGTTCTGCTTCTTTACCGTACAAGCTCACTGCCACAGCACTCCACTACAACTCCTCATCTCTTCTCCACGCTTAACACTCACGCATCTTCTCAGAGCAAAGATAAATGTAAATGCCGTGTGGCTAGGGCCTCCCATCGGGCAGACCGTTCGCCGGGTGCAAGTCTTTCTAGTTGACGCGACTTTGGCGGCTTGGGTGTCAATGTGGATGAAATGATGATGATAAGGACAACACAGCACCCAGTCCCTGAGCAGAGAAAAACTCCGACCCAGCCGGGAATCGAACCCGAGCCGTTAGGTATGACCTTCTGTCACGCTGACCACTTCTTTTTTACTATTATTATTCGTATAGTGAGCGTTTCAGCTCGTCTTCATGTGCATAGAATAACTTGATGTATGCATAACATGTGCTGGGATATTGTCTTTCGTGTGTGAGCTTTTTGTCGACAGCTAAACATTCCACCTTATGAACCTATAGTGAAGATGATATTGTATGAAGTAAAGCTAAACAATGATTGATAGTTACATAATGATGGTACCATCCAAGGAGATTACCTCAGTTTCGATACAATAAAAAAAAGTTATAATTATTATTAATTCTATCTCTGGCTTACTGGCACGGTCTACATAACTAACGGAATACAATTTGCATGCAGATAATTAACTGTGCCATACGTAAGACGTGGCAGTAGTGGAAGACAGGGACTAATATTAATCTTCTAACATCTCTCACTACTCTTGTACTAACTCTGCATCTGCGACGGAAAGTATTTTCGTGATGTACAGTAAGCTGAACCACTCAGCTACCAGGGGCGGACAGAACAAAGATGATCTAACTAAACCCCAGGGAGGACAGCTTCTCTGCCGAGGCGGTGCACGCATAAATAAGAGATACAAATACTGCATGCGGGTCCTTTGAACATCCCCCAACCGTCTTAAAATTTAACTTCTTCCTTAGTTAGGTATAAAAACTCATTACAAAACAAAGCAGGCTCTCTCTTAACTGAAAATCCTGAAAACAGGAAGAGTGAAAATCTTTCTCTCATCAACATAGTTTTCTTAATTTTCTTCTTCTTCTTCTTCTTCTTCATCATCATCTTCTACTTCTTCTTCTGTTTGTAAGGGCTGGTTACGCGAATGCACAATACATTGGTGAAAAAGTTTTAGGAGAAGCACAAGGAGACAAAACACTCATATACAAATACGATTGTTAGCCCTGTCTTCACTTACACTGTCAGGATTAGTCTGTACATATTAATTAGATGCCGTAAAAGCCGAAGTCAGCTGATTGTTTGAGACGAACAGACTTTCCTCTAACAAGAAAGGCGAACGAAAAGTATACATCTCATTACTGTTTTTTCATTTCTTTTTTTTGAGTGCAAACACCTCACTACTACGTAAAAGTAATTGCATTTCGCTTTCTCAATTCAATCAGCTAATACAGCTTGTCCTCGTATGAGTTGCCGCTTGTACATCTGTCTGGTCCTTTGTAAAATAAATAAGTAGGTCAAAGGCTTCCATCCAGTCTCTCGTTTACCAGTCTGGTGGCAGTTACGGATATCAAGACGAAAGTCGACGTTTTGAATCTCACATTTAAGAAATATTTCACGCAGAACGGTCGTAGAAACATACCGTCGTTTGACCATCGAACTGTCTCCCGTACAGACTATATAATAATAAGCAACCTTGGCCTGGAGGAACAGGTGAGAATCGGAAACAAGTAAGTCCCTGGTTCCGGATGGAATCCCAATTCGGTTTGACAAGGAGCACTCTACGCTACTGACGGCTTACTTAGCTTCCATTCATCGGGAACCTCTCGTCCAGTGCAGCAAAGTGTCAAGCGACTTGAAAATAGTGCAGACGAATCCTCTCTCGAAAAAAGGCAAAAAGCTGACCCGGAAAATTACAGACCAATGTCTTTAACATCGGTTTGCTACAGAATTCTTGAACATATTCTCAATTCGAAATTTTCTTGAGACCGAGAAGTACGGTTTTAGAAAGCATCGCTGGTGAGGAACTTAGCTTGCTCTTTTCTCTCATGATATGTTGCGAACTATGGATGAACGGCACCAGGCCGGAAAGCCCCACTGCAGACTGTTAATGAAGATATAAGCTTATAGAATCTATTGCCAGAGATGTAAGGGCCTCGAAGGCTTCTTAAGTACATTGTCTTCGACGACGAATGTTCATCAGAGACAAGGGTATCATCAGGAATGCCCCAGGGAAGTGACAGGAGTGCTATTATTTTCTGTAAGCGTAAATTATCTGGCTGCCAGGGTGGGCAGCAAGCTGCGATTGATTTCGCTGAAGATGCTGCAGTGCACGTGAAGGTGTCGAAGTTGTGTGACTGTAGGAAGGTAAAAGATGATTTATACAAAATTTCTGGCTGGTGGCCGCGCGGAGTGGCCACGCGGTTAGAGGCGCCATGTCACTGACTGCGCGGCAACTCCCGTCGGAGGTTCGAGTCCTCCCTCGGGCATGGGTGTGTGTGTTGTTCTTAGCGTAAGTTAGTGTAAGTAGTGTGTAACTCTAGGGACCGATGACCACAGCAGTTTGGTCCCTTAGAAATCCACACACATTTCTTTGTAGCTGCTGTAACGAATGGCAGCTGCAGCAAGCCTGTATACAGAAAAATTTAAGTTAATGCGGATGAGCAGAAAAACGATCAGTAATATTTGTATATGGCATTAGTAGTGTCCTGTTTGAAACAGTCACGCCGTTTCTGGGCGAAACGTTGCAAAGCGATACGAAATGTATCGGGCATTCGAGGACTGTGGCAGGGAAGGTGAATAGTTGACTTCGGATTATTGGGAGAATTTTGGGAAAGTGTGATTAATCTATAAAGGAGATAGCTTATAGGACGCTGGTGTGGCCTTCTCTTTTGAGTATTGCTGGAGTGTTTGGGATCCATACCAAACGGGATTAACGAGAGACATCGAGGCAATTCAATGGTGGATCGCTAGATTTGTTGCTGGTAGGTTCGAACAACACACAAGTGTTACGGAGATCACTTCGGGAACTCAAGTGGAAGTCCTTGGAGGAAAGGTAGCGCTCATTTCTAGGAACATTACTGATAAAATTCAGAGTATCTGCATTTTGACTGCAGAAGAATTCTAGTGCTGTCAACATCTACTTCGCTTAAGGAGCACGATGATATCGTATGAGAAATTAGGGCTCATACAGAAGTGTATAGAGGGTCGTTTCTGCCTCGCTCAATTTTAGAGTGGAACGGGAAAAGGAATCAGTAGTAATCTACTATCCGCTACGCATCGTGCGGTGGTTTGCGGAGTGTGTATGTAGATGCAGATGTAGATCTGCGTGACTTGCCTAAATGTGTTGTCGCATTGTAGTTCTATTACAGCGGCTATGTATCGTTCTTAGCATCATTCTGAAGTACTGAGAAAAGAGAAAACATGGTTTCTCGCTGACACCGCTCGTCTTGTCAGACAAGGCGACGATTAAAAAAGCCAATCTTGAGTCTCGTGAAACAGCTTACCTTCTTGAACAGCATGTTGGCTACAACATAAAAATATTTTGTGTCCTTTTTGTTCTCCACGTTAGTAACAACATTCTTGAATGATACCCAAGCCTCGCTCTCAATCACAGCTATTTTTGATTCAATGTAGGAATCGAACATCATCTTTCGAATGGCACGTCAAATAAATATGCTTTCTTTACGGTATTTTTGTCTGATGAGGAAAGTTTTCACATAGATGCCTGCAATGTTGTCCATCTTATGGTAAGGTTCTACAAATTATTTTATTAGGACGTAATTAATGTACAGAGGTGGTGGTAATACTTATTTTTGGAATACATGCGGTTTTTACGAACTTACAGTGTTCAAAGATTTTCTTGCGTGCTAGTTTATTCTGGATCAATGTTGATTCCTTGTCCGATTGTCCTCTGCAGTGGTATTTAGAAGTCACGTTTCTGGCCGATAAACATACACGACAGATTTTAATACTTATAGTCCAAACGAAAGCTTAAGAGTTATTTTTGTTTTAAACTATTTCAAAACGACAATAAGCTACTAAACCGAATATGCGTGATAAGAAGTATAAGAGGCAATCAAAAATTTTCCGACTGAGGGCGCTGCCGCAGCTTAAGCTCAAGATTGTGCCTCTTCCCACCGCAAGACGTTGTCGAAGGCTGTGGCTCGCTGTTGGCCATACGCGACGTATTGTCAATTAATTCGCTTTTGTTCCAGGTATCGGCATTTCTTAGAAATACGTTTGATTTCTAGAGACATGAAATACTATACCATCGTCAACCCATTGACCATTTCCTTGTCCCAAGCCCATATTCTCTTGTAACCATTTCTTCAACTGATCCCCCTACAACTGCATTTTTATCCCCCATGAATATTTGATTTTCATCCCTCCTTATGTACTGTATAACCCTTTCAGTATCCTCATATACTTTATCTCTTTGTCTCCACCTTGGGACGTTGGCCTGAATATCTGAACTGTCGTTGTCGGTGTTGGTTTGCTATCACTGAACTGTTCACAGTAACGCACGCTTTGCCCTACCTTTATATTCATAACGAATCCTACTCCTGCTGCTGTTGATATTATCCTATATTAATCTGACCAGAAATCCTGGTCTCGTTCCATTTCACTTCACTGACCACTACTACTATCCCTAGACTGAGTCTTTGCATTTCTCTTTTCAGATTTTCTAGCGTCACTACCACATTCAAGCTTCTGACATTTCATGCCCCGTCTCGTAGAAAGTTATCCTTTCGTTCATTACTCACTCTTTGTCTCATGGTCCCCCCCCCCCCCCTCCCCTTCCCGTTGGCAGTCCGTTCCCGGAGATTCGAATGGGGGACTATTCGAGAATGTTTTGCCAGTGGAGAGATCATCAACACACTTTTTCAATTAAAGGGCTCATGTTCTATGGATACACGTTATATGTCTTTAATGTCTCCTTCATTCGTTCCTACTATTGTCTCTTCTCACTATATCCCTCTTCCTCGTTGTGATCGTCATAGACCGTTTATCTCATTATCGCTGGATCTCGACCTCTTCCACTTTCTCCGTCTCTCCATTCCTTTCCTACTGCACTGTCTCCTTCACTCTTCACCTAGTACTAACAGCTGTGTTCCAATGCCACTGTCTCACCCTCTCTCTCTCTCTCTCTCTCTCTCTCTCTCTCTCTCTCTCTCTCTCTCACACACACACACACACGTACACACACACACACACACACACACACAGACACACACACACGCTTCTAGCGTCTCCTGCGCCCTTTCTACACCACAGTCATTGTACACTATCTTCCACTATTTATTACTTTTCTGCCCCTTTCACGTTACAATTGTCTCCTTCTCTCTCAGGATAAAATTGTGGGAAAATTTTTAAAGGTGCTAAAAAGCTAGTGACGCAGTTCTTACTCCTCTTTTCAGAGTCTTTAAACAGGGGCCCATTCGCCTTTTTTGTGCTGCGGTAGGAGCATTTCTTCGTTGGTACCCTTTCTGTTCTCTGACACAGGAAAAGTACTTTACGAGTCAGTAACATTTTCATAGTTTACTCAGTGAAACTGAAGTAACGCGAAATTAATTTTATACCTCAGAACGGATTTCATATGCACAGAAATTTTGCATGTGCCTTAGTACCACGTCGACTGCCCCCAGCCAACCTGCACTACTTAATTACTACATGGCATGGTACGGCAGTCTACTTCACACACTACAGATGCGGGAAAGTTCTCCACAATTAGGCACGTGTGATTCCATACAATATCCTTAATTTTTGTGTCGAAAGATAAAATCGAGGAAGCAAGACTGTGCTTGACAGGGTCGCAACAACTGAAAATATTCCAGTTTCACGATAATGGAAATAAAGAAGGAGGGAGAAAACATAGTTACAACTTTTTCCCAGGGCTCCACTACTTCTGAAAGTTGCAGAAGAAGGAGAAGAAACGTTTATTTTTAGGTAATACTGGCGAGCTGGTTGTCACGAGCCTGACACGTAATTTCGTACTGTCAGTTTCTTACTTGTCCCCTAAGTTGCATTTTTGCATCTTTTTAACTTTATTAGATTTCCTTCTCGCAGAACAGGGACGGAATGGTTTTGTTTTAGTAGATCTTTTATAAATGAGACTATATCTTTTCGGTACTACAGGGAGACGCTATTGACTCTGCCAAATTATTGGCCATCTAACATAACCCGTTGACACTATCCTTTCTAGACCCGCCAATTGTACATTATAAGTTACGTGAGATATGGCTTGGCTACAGCTGTCGAACTACACCTCCATACAGTGTGGCGGCCGTTCACAATGGAGCAACAGAGATTACGCCCGCTACCCTCCCCCCCCCCCCGCCCCCCCCCCTCTCGAACTGTCCCTGTCCCAAATTCTGATGCGACGACTGTGCAGATAATGGTCAACTTATTCCGTGCGCAAACTAGGCAGTACATCGATGGTGATGGTTTCGTGCTGACAGTGTGTTTTTCGTATTGTTGGGCCCTTCTTCTTTCAGGGGACACCAACAGTAAGTAGTTAGCAACTGTCTTTACACTAAGATGTGCGGTTGTCTTAATACATTTCCTACTTTTAGCACGATGATATCCCACCTCAGCAACTACTAGCTATCTGGGCAGAACTGGATATCCAGTTGTGCTATAGATGGATACGTCGTAGAGGTCCACTGGAGTGCACTCCACATTTCCATGCCTGTAGAGGCATGCAACAACTATCTAGCAAGCTTTGAAAATCAGAAACCTTGCACACAGTAGGGAGCGAACTGTCTTGGTCGTGCGAGCACTCTGCTGGTATTTGTGTTCTTTAAAGTGCGTCAGGTATAGATATATGCAGGACAACACGACGAGCACATACGGTAAACTTTTTGTATCATCACCAGCATATATCTTCTTCTGTACCTCGAGATTCAATAAATAATGATCAGACGAAAATACCATTCTTTTCCTCCTATAGTTCTCAACGTGTTTGTCGCGGAACCCCACTTCTATCTGAAAAGTACGTGTTACGTCCAGGATGGTCACTTTCAAAGTCGCTGCAATATTGGCAGTACGGCCTCAAAAATTTTCTACCTCACTTGTTTCATACTGCTTCACTTCAAGTGTCTCATTATCCACCTGTTCTTGTTTTAGAGCTGTAGTCACACACCTAAAGTCCACTCTGTATATGATTAGTATACAGGCAGATTCCGTGATGGTGTTACACATCTCTCCTACTGAACAATTTCTCATAGCTCTGAAGGTATGCATTTTCGAGCTCAAGTTTACTAAAAATGTTTCTCCTGTTTTGGTCCATAATGCCACCTCTGAAATTTGACTACTCTATAGTATTAACAACCACAGTACTAACGCACGTATTCCACTGTCAGACACATAAGAACGATTTTCACTTATAACTTTCGACTTTGGCGATTCACGACCAGGGTTATTTACTTCAAATTATTATATTTACGCTTCTCCATCGCCCTTGAAAGTTTGTAGCATCATCACGGAATCTCTTTATGTAATGCGACTGTCTGTAGTTCTGACACCTTTACCTCTTCAATGCAGTGCCGTCATTAATGTAAATATGCTGAAAAATTATCTGTGTGAAAGAAACATCGTAATATTTCTTCTTATATGCACATATTCTTTCAAGAAATGTTTAGTATTTTTGTGAACCTATGCAGCACGGATCTTCGGAAAGAAAAGTGTATCTACCTGTGAATCCATGTCTCCATCTACATCGATGCTCCGAAAGCCACCGTAGGGCGTAAATAGAACGAAGGAAAATTGACAGAGTATATGCATCCTTCTGAGCGTTTATTTCTCATATATTCGTGGTCCTTAAGCGCAGTGTATGTTGGAGGCAGCAGAGTCGTTCTGGAGTCAGCTTCATATGTTGGTTCTGTAACTTTCCTCTGTAGTGTTCTTCGAAAAAACTGTCACCTTCCCTCCAGAGATTCCCATTTGAGTTCCTGGGGCATGTCTATAATATTTGTGTGTTCTGTACCACAATCTGTATATCTATCTATCCATCTACCTATACAACAGCATAAATGTTAATTAACTAATGTAACAAAAAAATTATCCAACAGAAAGAAATAGATATCTTTATATTGTAGTCAAATTAAGACGGGTGATGCTGAGGTAATTAGATTAGGAAATGAGATACTTAAAGTAGTAAAGGAGTATTGCTATTTGGGGAGAAAAATAACTGATGATGGTCGAAGTAGAGAGGATGTAAAATGTAGCTGGCAATGGCAAGGAAAGAGTTTCTGAAGAAGAGAAATTTGTTAACATCGAGTACATATTTAAGTGTCAGGAAGTTGTTTCTGAAAGTATTTGTATGGAGTGTAGCCATGTATGGAAGTGAAACGTGGTCGATAAATAGTCTGGACAAGAAGAGAATAGAAGCTTTCGAAATGTGGTGCTACAGAAGAATGCTGAAGATTAGATGGGGACATCACACAACTAATGAGGAGGTATTGAATTGAATTGCGGAGAAGAGGACTTTGTGGCACAACTTGACAAGAAGAAGGGACCGGTTTGTAGGACATGTTCTGAGGCATCAAGGGATCACAAATTTAGCATTGGACGGCAGCGTGGAAGGTAAAAATCGTAGAGGGAGACCAAGAGATGAATACACTATTCAGAAGGATGTAGGTTGCAGTAGGTACTGGGAGATGAAGAAGCTTGCACAAGATAGAGTAGCATGGAGAGCTGCATGAAACCAGTCTCAGAACTGAAGACTACAACAACAACAACATCGTTATATATGCGCGATATTTGAACTAGAGTTTTTTTTTCCTTGCGGAAAGGACGCAAAGTTCATCAGTACACTGAACGAAAGATTACGATGATTACCGATCCTGTTGCTTTGTTATTGGACAGGCATATGATATTCTCGCACTAATGACAATTATTCCCTGTTTCTGTAACCAGAGATATCGCATGTGGTGAGACAATGAATGCCGACATATAGTGATAGGTGACTGATGTGACGATGTTACATGACATACATTTATGGTACAGCACGCTCAAGTAAGGAATTTCTTTTTACATCTTTCAAGTTATAAAACTACCTGTCAGATGAAAACTGTTTACCAGACAGCGTCTTGAACCCGAGAATTCACGAGTGATGCCCTTACTGGCTGAATTATGCAAGTAAGAGCCATTTTCATTTTGTTAATTACACGCGCTGAGCGTGATTAATTGCATCTCTTATTGTAATGAATGCGATCTTGCTTTCATTGCATTCTGAGTGTGATTGATCTGGTTTATACCATTTGTACATATAAAGTTGCTTCGTCACGTTCCTCTGTAAAAATGTTTCATTTATATGTCTTATTGTACAGAGGATCGTATTGAGCTGTAAGATACATAGTAAATAGTACTTTTCGTAGTGACGAGTTGGTGATGGGAGTAGCTGTAGAAAAATGTTTCGCTGCGTGTTATTTGAGTGATCTGAAGTCTGAGAGTCGTCGTATTGTCTTGTAGTTAATAATCTAAATCCTCCTGAATAGGCCAAGAAGACCCAACGGTACTGACCGGCCGCCGTGTCATCCTCAGCTCATAGGGGTCACTGGATGCGGATATGGAGGGGCATGTGGTCAGCACACCGCTCTCCTGGCCGTATGCCAGTTTCCGGGAGCTGAGTGCACCCCGCTGCCAACAGCGCTCGGCAGACCGGATAGTCACCCATCCAAGTGCTAGCCCAGCCCGACAGCGCTTAACTCTGGTGATCTGGCGGGAACCTGTGTTACCACTGCGCAAGGGCGTCGGCATCTTGTAGTTAATAACAAACGCTATATTTATTGTCTCTTCCTATCTTTGGCCACGTGCCATGTAGTGCAATTATTTTTGATGTTGCCTGATTCTATGTGCGGGGTTAAAGCTGGTTTTTGTTCTGTTTCGTTGACTCCTGTTCCATTGTGTCGAAGGTTATTCTTGTTTGAGCCATGCTTTCAGGACCTATATTGGGCTACAATTTAAGTCTTGTTTAAATGTCATTGTCCATTCGTTAAGAAGACTCCATGTTTAATAAATTACACTACTGGCCTTTAAAATTGCTACACCACGAAGATGACGTGCTGCAGACGCGAAATTTAGCCGACAGGAAGAAGGTGCTGTGATATGCAAAAAATTAGCTTTTCAGAGCATTCACACAAGGTTGGCGCCGGTGGCGACACCTACAAAGTGCTGACACGAGGAAACTTTCCAACCGATTTCTTATACACAAACAGCAGTTGACCGGCGCTGCCTGGTGAAACGTTGTTGTGATGCCTCGTGTAAGGAGGAGAAATACGTATCATCACGTTTCCGACTTTGATAAAGGTCGGATTGTAGGCTATTGCGATTGCGGTTTATCGTATGGCGACGTTGCTGCTCGCGTTGGTCGAGATCCCATGACTGTTAGCAGAATACAGAATCTGTGTGTTCAGGAGGGTAATACGGAACGCCGTGCTAGATCCCAACGGCCTCGTATCACTAGCAGTCGAGATGACAGGCATCTTATCCGCATAGGTATAACGGATCGTGCACCCACGTCTCGATCCCTGAGTCAGCAGATGGGGACGTTTGCAAGACAACAACCATCTGCACGAACAGTTCGACGACGTTTGCAGCAGCATGGACTATCAGCTCGGAGACCTTGGCCGCGGTTACCCTTGACGTTGCATCATAGACAAGAGCGCCTGCGATGGTGTACTCAACGACGAACCTGGGTGCACGAATGGCAAAACGTAATTTTTTCGGATGAATCCAGGTTCTGTTTACAGCATCATGATGGTCGCATTCGTGTTTGGCGACGTCGCGGTGAACGCACATTGGAAGATTGTATTGGTTATCGCCATACTGGCTTATCACCCGGCGTGATGGTATGGGGTGCCATGGGTTACACGTCTCGGTCACCTCTTGTTCGCATTGATGGCACTTTGAACAGTACATTTCAGACGTGTTACGACCTGTGGCACTACCCTTCATTCAGTCCCTGAGAAACACTACATTTCAGCAAGATAATGCACGAACGCATGTTGCAGGCCCTTTACGGGCCTTTCTGGATACAGAAAATGTTCAACTGCTGCCCTGGTCAGCACATTCTCCAGATCTCTCACCGATTGAAAACGTCTGGTCAATGGTGGCCGAGCAACTGGCTCGGCACAATACGCCAGTCACTACTCTTCATGAACTGTGGTATCGTGTTGGAGCTGCATGGGCAGCTGTACCTGTACACGCCATCCAAGCTCTGTTTGACTCTATGCCCAGGCGTATAAAGGCCGTTATTACGGCCAGATGTGGTTGTTCTGGGTACTGATTTCTCAGGATCTATGCATCCAAATTGCGTGAAAATTTAATCACATGTCAGTTCTAGTATAATATATTTGTCCAATGAATACCCGTTTTTCATCTGCATTTCTTCTTGGTGTAGCAATTTTAATGGCCAGTAGTGTGTTTCTTAAACCGAGATCATGTTGCACAACAAACAGCCAGAATAAACGCTAGTCAAATTCTACGCTAGATACTGTACTTCAAACATTTTTCGGCTGTTGACGAGTTATTCATATTTTGGGTTGCTAATTTATGAACAATACCAAGATAAGGGATTTTAAATCCTAAGTAGTTTATCATTCTTTTAAATATCAGTTGCACGAACCGAACTGTCGTTATGAAATTGTGATGTATTTCAATTTTTTTATTTATTTTTAAGCTTAGCGCATACTAAGAGTGTTTTTCACCAGACTTTTTCTGCTTATATTTTCAAAATATCCTCAGTGCTCATTCCAGAAACATGATATAAAAATATTAGTCCCTAATTATTCATTTTATAATAGGAGTAATTAGGGACCTTTTCCAGCAGACGAATTTCTCTCCTAGTCACAAGGCACCTTCAGCGGTCGTTCTGTAAGTAAGCTGCAATTTTTACATATTTGAATGGAGAGATGAAAAGATAATTTTTTATAATCATGCTTTACTTTGAGTCGTTTACCTCTTGTTTACGTGTTCTGAAGTGCAGTGCTGTGTACCTCCTTGTCAGCGAAGGCATATATTCGAAAAAAACGTCGCTGTACATTCATATTCCGCAATTTGTCGCTCTCGAAAAGCCGCCCTTCATTGGACTGCTTGTGAGTTTTTTGTAGAACGTCGCTTATGTAATCGTCATAGATAAAAAAGGAATGCATCAAATGAATGCGTAAGCAGGTTTCTTTGAACTCCAGCTCCACTACCAACGAGAAAAGATGCACTGTACTTTAGAAAATGTGAACAAGATGAAAAAGCATCTTTAGTAAATCGTATGCTAAATATGCAGAGAATGTTTTTCATTTATAAACAGCAAAATGCGTAAGTTGCAGCATATTTTCGGAATGGTCACTGAAGAAGCTTTGTAAGGAAAAGCGAAACGCGTACAGTGAAAACTATTCTTAGGCTTCCACAGGCTTAATTCGGAAAGAAAGTTGTAACAAATGGTACTTGACAGCTATTGTGAATGCGGAAGATGGCCATGCCCGAACAGTGCCACATTACTTGTGAGAAATTTTAGTGAGAAATTAACGCTTACAGTGTGTGAGATTTTCGGTGGTCATGCCAATTATTGTTCTACCCAGTCAGTTACTGCTGTAACTAAAAATGACCATTTTCATGGGTATATTTTACGCTCGATGCAGGTTTCCAAAAGATTTTAGTGGGAAACGAAATAATACTTAGTCTGAAATTTCAGTTACTCGTGCCAGTTAGAGTAACACTAGCCAACAAAATTTTTCTTTCTTTCTGTATTGGTCCCGGCGGAGGTTCGAGTCCTCCCTCGGGCATGGGTGTGTTTGTTTGTCCTTAGGATAATTTAGGTTAAGTAGTGCGTAAGCTTAGGGACTGATGACCTCAGCAGTTAAGTCCCATAACATTTCACCCGCATTTCTTTCTGTAACTGCCATGAAAACAGCCTGTCTTAATGTTTTCGGGTGTGTTGATAGTGAAAATTTTAATGAAAATGCAAGAGTAGCTCTCGTTTTGACGTTATTATAATTTTACGTTACTGCCTACATAACCTTTTGCACAGATTTGCATTAGTGTTACCCTAGGAGGAAAGTCACTGAAGGTGCAACCTCTTCGGCTGGCTTCTCCTGGTTAGTGTCCAGCAGTAATCGGTGAACACTGATGCTCTCCAGTTTCACTGGTATCTCATTTCCACCTCTGAAATTTGCTGATGGAAGCGCTCTTCGTGCTTGTCGATTGTAACTCCACAGTTGAAGGAAAGATGCCCAAGTAGAAATCTAGGAAATGTAACTTGAGGGCAATAGCCTATTGCAGCAGTGCAGAAGATTTGATACAAAATCCTTATAATTTCCTGCCCTTCTGTTTCCTAGAAAGTTTGTTTGCACTTGAACAAAGGCATCCCAAGCTAACTTCGTCACCTGTCTGGATAGTGTAGAAATGCCCATCTTAGCACAGTTTGCGTATCTGTGGATCCACGAAAATCCAGTCTTGTATTTTCACCTCACTAAGACGAGGAGATTTCTCGCACAAATAGAGAAATATTTTCCCAGGTTTCTCCATGGCCTTAAGAAGTTTTTCATTAAGCCCAATGCCATACGAAGAGGAGGAAGAATTAAGTTCTTCGTGCATAACATTGTGTGGTCCTGGCTCAGGTGATTAACGGTTAGGCCAATATTTCTTTTTATAATGAAGTGTTTTGGAGTGGCCGACCGAAGTGGCCGTGCGGTTAAAGGCGCTGCAGTCTGGAACCGCAAGACCGCTACGGTCGCAGGTTCGAATCCTGCCTCGGGCATGGATGTTTGTGGTGTCCTTAGGTTAGTTAGGTTTAACTAGTTCTAAGTTCTAGGGGACTAATGACCTCAGCAGTTGAGTCCCACAGTGCTCAGAGCCATTTGAACCATTTGTTTTGGAGTGGCTATTCCAGAGGCACAGTAAACAACAGAATTTGGTCTAGCCGTGTTGTAGCTCAAGTAATGTGCCTGTGACCTTGAGATCTGCTGAGCCGTGCGTGGCTCACGCTCGTGCCATCTCTTATTTAACATCCTGTTTTTTCCGTACTGCCACCTCGTTATGTTAGGTTCAATTACTTGTGTCACTGAGTTGCTGCTTTGCCTTCCCGTGAGCGGCAGCAGCAGCGCTTATCGCTATAAGCCCTGCCGTATTATGTTTGTTGGACTGCTATTACATCCCAGTCGTCGTGTGTCGACCAGTCAGTTGGAACCTGCCAGCAGATAGATCGGATCTGGCAGTGAGTTGGCACGCGGTATAAGTTCAGTCGGGGCGCGGCAGCAGTGAGGTCCGGACCGCCATGGCTCGCCCGACGGTTGTCGACACACATGACTCGAGTGGCGACGACTTTGGTTGGTCGTCGGTCGGTCGTCTTGCCGGACGACGTGTATTTGGCCGGCGATCGCTTATGGGTTGGCTGTGTGTGCCGACTCGTGATTCGTCCCTGTGATTGTACAGACACTCCCGTTAGCATTGTCTAGTTCTCCGTCCAAGTGTTCGTGAAACTGTGTGTAATTTGTGTGATTTTGACTGACATGTTATTTTAAATGTTGTTGGTGTACTGGCTCTGAGCAGTCGGTCGGTTGGCGTGGAGCAGGAAGGAATTCTCGGTGGTGCATAGGGTGGCCGGTGCCCGCTGACGGTCTCATATGCTGTGTCAGAGAATGTGGTGCTGTTCCTATTACTACGAGGTCCGTGGCTCACCGACCCTGGACACGAAAGCTGAGTTTTGATTTAACCTACCAGCAAGTCAAGACTGTTCACATTGTGTCGTTTGGCGTTCGTTGTCGGCTGTTGGGATATTCCCGCGAACAACAACATGGTTTTCAAGTTGGAAAATTCTAGCCACCCTCTGGCGGACTTTCACTGTATTTGGTTATTTGGATTGAAGTGCACCAGTGGAATCTTCTGCTTTGTGGCCGTTAGCGTTCCTCCTATCTGCCCTGGGCGTTGACGTAAATTTCAGGCGGTGCACTTTCTTCATCGTGTTGTTTCTGTCCAGCACGGTGTGTAGTTTGACAGCTCTGTGTATGATTGGTTGTGGGCTCCAATAGCTTCTACGTTTTTCCGTTGAACTCCCTGTTGTGCTGTGGTCGGGTGAAGTGGAAAATATCATGTGGGTGGGTCCGCTGACAATCGGTCGGTTGGGTTGTCGTCGGATCGTGAATGGTTGGCCCGACTGCCTGTCTCACCTAAGCGGGCGTTAGTTTTTGAATTACGGGCCAACCCTCGAACATCTGGTCTTCCTTGTGTGGACTGCCTTATTTTTTTAAAATTTGTTCTCGATGTTGGTACTTGTATGGCTTCTAGCCGGTTTTGTGTTTTAAATTAGAGTTGTTTTACTGTTAAGGCCTTCAGCCTAGTTTAAGGTAGTGTTCACATGAGCCCTTTGGCATTTTTAATTATGTTTGAATTTTTTAGTATTCGGCCTTCAGCCAGTTTGAGTTTCAGTTGTTTGCTCTTAAGGCCTTCAACCAAAATTAAAGAACTGTTTCACGTAAGGCATTTGGTATTTAAAAAAAAATTTAACGTTTAGGAGTTTAAGTGTTAGGCCTTACAGCCGATTTGAATTTAACTTGTTCATTTCAACCTAACTAAAGAACTGTTTTAAGATAAGGCTTGCCTTTTAAATTTCTGATTATGCTTACGTTTTAAGTTATTGGCCCTCAGCCGTTTTTAAATTAAAGTGGCTTTCAGCCTGTAATTAAGTCACAAAGATTAAAGCTGTGTGTTTAAAAAAATTTTTTCGGCTCTTGTAATGTTTGATCAATAATAAAGTTGTATGTTGCGAATGTAACTGACAGTCCCTTAATTTGGCCCCTTTCCACAATTTAAGTTACCTATCGTGTCCTGCGCATAAGCGGGGCGTTTTACTGACATCTAAAGTTGTCGTAGTTCAATCGCAATAACAACTGCTTCATGTTATCATATGTTTCTTTCATGTGAGCTGCATAACCAGTCTGACCCGATGGTAACGCGTCGCCATTACGGAGTAGCGCCCACAAGAGGAGCTGATGACAATCTCCACTGACTACTTTTACAGTCAATGACCATAGCTGCTACTGGTCCCCGTACATCACTATAGAATACCAGGTTCTTTTCAGTTTCAAAAAATGGAAGGAATCGCGTATGGCGCTTATGGAACGTTGTCAGATTTACCCTCTTATCAAGACAATTCCATTTTTGTATTCTTTGGCGCGACTAATTCAGCTTTACCTTTCGGCAATTACAAATCCCTCATTAGGTCACTGAGTTCACCATCTGTTATTTTCTGAGTCTCTGTACACTCGTCGTTACCTTCAAAATCAGGAACTCTCAAAGACCTGGATTTTGAAGGTGATGGTGCAGCGTTAGTTTCACTACCGCCCTCGTCACTATCACAATCATATAGGACAGTAAAAGGCAGTCTGTTTTCGTGAGGCACTGCTGGCATGTCCGACGGTATGTCAAGATATGCCCAAGAAGACTTTTTCTTCTTGGAAATACCATGTGTTAGCGGAGTCATCATACAAAAGCAACGATGATTCACATGGTTTGATGGTTTTCTCCAGATCATGGGTACAGCAAATCCCATGGGAGGGCTCATATGATTCAACCATGAATGAAGGCTCGAGACACAACACATACAACTTACATGAGGAGCCCATGGCTTGACCTGGTCCCCGATTTCTCAGTCAGAGTACAATCTGTAGGCCTTCCTAATATATGGAGTTATTTGCCTCATTTGCGGTTTCAATATAGCCTGTCCGCAAATGTAGCAAAAATTGTTAGCACTGTTTACGCATTTGAGAGGCACACAGCATCACAGGAATTAAAATGACCACATGCACTAACTACAATTCAGTGACACGTTCTTCCAGCATACGAACAGAACACAAATTGCAACAGACTGAAACTACGCTTAAATGAAACGCGCTCCGTTCCTCCCTTACATTTCCCTTCCCCTTGTTGATACGAGCCCGGGCTGAAATAAGCGACAAAATATACACATCTGTTGTTGCCTAAGACCTCACCACTCTGTCTACAATCAAGGGGATTTCTAAGACTACATGAGAAAGGATTGACAGTGACTGCCAATAAAATATGATTATAAATAAATGCACCGCCCTTTACCTTAGAAACGAGAGCTAATTCGAGATTTGTACTGTTGTTTCCGCTGTCACCTTGGTCGATGTACCTAACAAACATTTATTTCCGATATAGCAGTGCCTGTGTTATTCTGAATTACGATGCGGTGTTCCTTGAACACGGCCGGCCAGTGTGGCCGAGCGGTTCTAGGCACATCAGTTTGCAACCACGCGACCGCTACGGGTATGGATGTGTGTGATTGCCTTAGTTTAGTTAGGTTTAAGTAGTTCTAAGTTCTAGGGTACTCATGACCTCAGAGCCACTTGAACCATTTTTGAACCTTGAACATGTGCGCATTTCTATTGCATATCATATTTATCCGCCGACCCTTTGGCAGGTGACTTTCCGATAAAGTGTCTCGCCTTTACAGGAATATGCATGATGGACATACGAGCGTACGACATGTGGCTGTTTGGGTCACGCAGTCAATCGTGCTCGGGTAGCCTCATGGTAAGGCGACCGCTCGCGACAACCGGGAAATCCACAAGCATGTCCAAAGGAACAATGCATCCTATTTCGGATTAACACAGGAACTGTAATATTGTATTTATCCGCTGACACCGGACAAGCTACTTTCAAGTAAAATGTTCGGGTAATGAATACGGCGTTATCACATATACACACTAAACGGCTTCACACAACGACAAGTTTCACTGGCTGTGGCTGCAGCTGTCCTACACAACAAAAGTTCCGTGCACCGTCGGTACATCAGGAGAAATGATAAGTTCGTGCGTGACTGTTTCGATGCGTTTCTGGAGAAATTTCTAGGACGATCTGTGCCAGCAAAAATCATGATACAGGAATTGATTGAAAAGTGGGAGCGTACAGGATCAGTTCAGATGCTCCCAGGAACAGACCAGCACCTGTCAGCACACCTGAATTAAGCAGGAAGGTGCAAGAGATAACGACAATAAGTCCTCGTAAGTCAACCAGGACAATGAGTCAACAGGTCTATGCGAGTGAGGAAAGCTGCAGACTTGTTTTAAGAGGACTAAAGTTAAAACCATACCGGATAAGAGCTGTGCAAGAACTGATGGAGCCTGACCTGTAGAAAAAAAAATTGCTTTTCTGTTCGCGGCTGTTGATAAATGTTTCCAGTGGTGTATTGGACCCTCTAAGGCTCGTCATGAGTGACGAGTTGTGGATCCGCTGGTCTGGGGACACGTTGTTGTTGTTGTGGTCGTCAGTCCGAAGGCTGGTTTGATGCAGCTCTCCATGCAACTCTATCCCGTGCAAGCCTCTCCATCTCCGTGTAACTACTCCCTCAGAATCGCTTATTGTATTCATCTCTTGGTCTCCCTCTACGATTTGTACCTCCCCTCCCCCACCACCCATCACAGGTTTCACTCCAGTACTAAATTGGTGATCCCTTGATGCCACAGAAGGTCTCCTATCAACCGATCCCCTCTTTTAGTCGGATTGTACCATAAATTTCTCTTCCCACAGTTCTATTCAGTCCCTCCTCATCAATCTTCAGCATTCTTCTGTAGCACCACGTTTCAAAGGCTTCTATTCTCTTCTCGTCTAAACACTTTATCGTCTCTGTTTCACTACCATACACGGCTACACTCCAGGAACACTTTCAGAAACACCTTCCTGACACTTAAATCTATAGTCGATGTTAACAAAAAATGTCTCTGAGCACTATGGGACATAACATCTTGGGTCATCAGTGCCCTAGAAGACCTGCCAAGGTAGCCGAGAGCACTAACGCGCTGTTTCCTGGACTCGGGTAGGCACGCCGGCCCCAGGCGGATTAACGACGAGGGCCGGTGTGCCAGCCAGCCTGAATGTGGTTTTTAGGCGGTTTTCCATATGCCAATAGGTCAATACAGGGTTGGTCCCCACGTTCCGCCTCAGTTACACAGCTCGCAGACGTCTGAACACATTCACACTGCTTGATGGATTCCACTACACACAGACAGCTGGGGCACACTGATTCCGTCCTGGGGGGTACAGGGCGGCGGCAGGAAGGGCATCCGGCCACCCCTCAAACTTAACATTCCATCTCCAATTAACTATGGCCGACCCTGTGTAGCCGCGGGACTAGGCGCAAGCGATAGAATAGAATAGTCATCGGTCCCCTAGGATTTAGAACTATTTAAACATAACTAGCGCTCGCGCGGTTCCAGACTGAAGCGCCTAGAACCGCTCGGCCATTGCGGCGGGCTCGATGTTAACAAATTTCTCCTATTCAGAAATTCCATATTTAATATCCTCTCTACTTCGGCCATCGTCTGTTATTTTGCATCCCTAACAGCAAAACTCATTTACAAGTGTCTCATTTCCTAATATAATTCCCTCAGCATCACCTGATTACATATATCTCCAAAACAACCGGTACTGGTCGACAGAAAGTCCGCACGCGGTCCACCAGCTACTCTTGCATGACGAGAAGCGTGGTATTTGGTATGCCACTTCTGCCACACACGTTGTGGGGCCTATATTCTTTTAGACGACAGTGAACTTTACGGACCAGTTTTACGTGCCGCGCCCTGTACATAATGGACGTACAAGTACAGACTGTTGCGACATTTGAAATTTGTGGTACGTACCTGTGGGACCAAACTGCTGAGGTCCTCGGCCTAGAGGCTTACATACTACTTAACCTAACTTACACTAACTTACGCTAAAGACAACACACAAACACACACACTCACACACACACACACACACACACACATGCCCGAGAGGGAAAACTCGGACCTCCGATTGGGGGGGGGGGGGGGGGTGGGTTATTGTTTCGCCTGGGTGGACTTGGGTTACAAAAAAATGTAAACTAAATATTACGATAAATTTTAAAAATAATCGACAAGTACGCCAAAGAAGACGAAATGGAACTACAATGGACATGTTATCCCATGGACTCTTGCGCTTACATGCATGAACTATCTTTCCTTTGTTCTTGGATTCGGACCTAAGAGGACGTTTTTGTGTAAAGATCATCTTGCTGTACCAGCTGATAATGTAAGGTGTACTTAAAAGCTGAAAAATATAATGGTTATTTTGTCAAAAGAATTTGTGTATTTGGTCAATCAATTTTTAGTCTGATACCTGGATTGTCTTAAGCAGATATGGGCCTTAACAAAGAATTTTCATTGTTAGGCGCCATCTTAGAAAAAATCTTTAACATTTTTCTTTTAGCTCATCTACGAGACGTGCCGTCTGTTAGGACAGTTAACCTTATTTGAGATCCCACGACACCGGAGGCAACTACTAATAACTTAGCAATTTTATTAACAGATTTTCTTTATATAACGAGATAACGTCCCAGGCACGTCTGGTCACAGGATTCCAGTTCCATTATAGGATTTCATTTATAGATGCTACTCTTGTTGTCTTATATTGGGGAATCGACACGAAACCACGAGGTTAAGTTACGTATTGTAGTAGTGTACATCGAACAGGCTTGGCAAATATTCTCTGGTGCAATAAGCACACGACTTCTCACGAGCCTGGAATAATATCCGTAGTGTTGGGTAAATAGGACACGGACAATTAATTATCGACGATTACATAACTACCCTAAGAACTGAGCTAGATTACTGAGTGCTTATACACGTCGGGCTAAATTAAACAACATATTACACTGTTAATAATATTCCTACATTAGTTATTTCTCTTTTATGTTGAGCCATTGCATTAATGTGTGTTTCTTTTTTATATAAGTCACGGCTCATATTCATTCTATTACGGTACACTAATAGCAAAGAAATAGAGTCACAAATAATTTTTATTTTATTACATTACAGGGGAGCCGCGCGAACCGTGTCAAGGCGTCCTAGATCGCTCGGCTACCCCGCGTGGCTTGTAGACACATGGTTGACGACATATAGAGGTTTGAACTTGGCCGTTAGTCGTTCTCGGATAGCCCAATGGTAAGGCGACCGCTGGGTGTAAGCGGGAAATCAGGGTTCGAATACCGGTCCGGCAAAAATTTGCCGGCACGGTATCTCTGAGTGTTCGGTCAGAGGGTAATGTGCCCTCTGTAATAAAGAAAACTGAGTTAACAGATCAACAACGAACTTAAATGGATGTTTTACGACGTCCGCCCCGAGAAGATGCAACGAACTGAAGCGAACAAAGTGGCCGGCATGGTAGCTCAGTGTGTTCGGTCAGAGAGCCGGTTGGCCTCTGTAATAAAAAACTGAGTCGAAGGATCAACCACCGAAATTGAACAGGATGTCTTGCGACGTCCGCAACGACCAAACGCAACGATCAACAACGAAAAAAAAAAGCGTAATGAACACATACTCGCTTCGGCGGTACATATACTAAAATTGGAACGATACAGAGAAGATTAGCATGGCCACTGCGCAAGGATGACACGCAAAATCGTGAAGCGTTCCACATTTTGCCGGCACGGTAGCTCAGCGTGTTCGGTCAGAGAGCCGGTTGGCCTCTGTAATAAAAAAAAAAAAAAAAAAAACTGAGTGGAAGGATCAACCACCGAACTTGAACAAGATGTCTTGCGACGTCCGCGACGACCAAACGCAACGATCAATATCGAAAAAAAAATGGTAAGGCGACCGCAAGGTGTAAGCGGGAAATCAGGGTTCGAGTCCCGAACCGGCAAAAATTTTCTCTTTGGTCATTCCATTACACGGCTCATGATTGTTCATATTCGCAATTGCGAATACATTTAGTGTGTAACATTTATTTAATCACAGTTACACTATGACTGTTGGCTCGTGTAGTTACTCCCTTCCCTGCTGTGAATCAATAATATGGAGACTCACGAGCACTTTTTACGTCTGCCGCACGGTTCCGGGAGGGAGGAAAAGGTCGCTCGTGGCCTCGATTGGGATTCCGTTCAGTCGACGAAGATAACAGGAAGCGATGGCCCCCGCACCGCGCCGCGTCGTCCTCCACAGGTTGCGTGACCAGCCCAGAGCTCTGCACGTCCGGTCGCCGCCGCGCCTTCCGCCTGTTGCTGCCGCCGCCGCCGCCGCCGCCGCCGCACAGTAAAAACCCGTCGGGTCCGCCGGCGCGCGGCCGCCGCGTCTTCAGAGCGCTGAGTCACGGCCGCCCCACTTGAGGCTTTCTGAATAACGAAAAGGCTCTGGGCTGCGACTAATTAAACGCGCTCGCTGCTATCTCGCGCTCTGCCCGGCCCTCTTTATCGAATAAAGGGCGCCATTCAGGCGGAAAGGGAAAAATACGGGCGCGGGCCCATTACACGGGCGTAACGAGCGCTTCCCGGCGCGCACAGTGAATGGGCGGGGGGCGCCGAATTTGTGCTCGCCGGAGCGCGGACGACAAATTAGGAGTCATCGCTGTTGCGAATTTCGCCAACTTTATTCCCGGCAGCCCAGGCGACCGTCTTGCCCAATTACGGACGAAAATCCCGTCTTTCCAGATTCCGTTCAAAGTATCAACTTCTCAGCCGCCAGTGATGGAGACGGGATTTTCACATCACTGCAGTGCAGGGAACTGGAAGCCTACCCGCTATTCACTTTTTGGTGCATTCGAAACCTTATACAGTAACTATGAGCATCAGGACTTTATGCTTCTGTCACTAGTACACACAGTAATGGCCGACAGTCTTTCATCACCTTTCGTAACAGCCAAATGAGGGTATCGCTAACGACTTGCTAAAGAAGGTTTTAGATAATCTTTTCATGAATCTACAAAAGAACCTGGCTACGTTTCACCCGAAGATAATCTAAACGCAAGTCACCTGCCCTACGCGTTTTGGTCTTCCGCATGCTCCATCATTGGAGAAACGACTTGAATTATGTCTACATCTCTGAAGAACGATACATTTGAGTTCGGGAATCCTTCCACGTTAGTGGATACACTGCAGTAGAATATATTATCCTCAATCTACTACAGCTAGCACGACCTTGTTCCGGGCTCGGGGAGGGCACGAGGAGAAAGATGGTCGGTATTTGTAGTACGTTCCAATAACGGATGTCTAACAGATAACTATACTTTCAAGGTCGACACGCGTATTTCCCAAAAAAGAGGCACTAATGAGACGCACCATGGAAGGACACACTACGACCTTCCGGAAGTAACAAGACTTTAGCCTTCAAGAGGACCAGGAAATATTTCGTGAGACCCTGACAGTCAAAGACCCATTTCCTACACCCTGAGTGTCATGGCAGCACAGCCCCTGTGAATCCTGACCTAAGCGTCAACGTGCCAGGGGCTAACAATCTAGACAAAATCAGCTTTGCTTGTGGCACCAAGTACAGCAGCGTAGTTGGTTTTGTAATGTATAATGTACTCTAGAATTATAAATTACAAAATATATGATGCAGCAATGGGGTATAGTACAGTAGAGCATGTGCCTTCTGGATTCGTATGAACATACATCAGTGCATCAGGTGGCCAAAGATTAGTGTGTAGTATGCAGAGTTATTTTTCCTGAAAAAAAGAGACCTAATACACTAGAAATTTACCGGATGGTTATATTTAAAACCGCGCAGGATTAGCCGAGCGGTCTGAGGCGCTGCAGTCACGGACTGTGCGGCTGATCCCAGCGGAGGTTCGAGTCCTCCCTCGGGCATGGGTGTGTGTGTTTCTCGTTAGGATAGTTTAGGTTAAGTAGTGTGTAAGCTTAGGGACTGATGACCTTAGCAGTTAAGTCCCATAAGGATTCACTCACATTTTGAACACATTTTATAATTAAACGTCAGGGAGAAGTATTTCTACTATTGGACCGCGGCCTCTTAGCCCGGAAGTTTTAATTACTACTAAACTTTCTCTGTTTAACACGTTATAACATGGAAACAAATTACCGTACGAGAAATAAACGTGGAAGGATTAATGTCCAGAGTAGGGGGTGCATCATTTCCATGCGTCACAGCGCCACTGTCCAGTTCCAACTATGGCCACCATGTGCCGAGTTCAGTCATCGTGATTCTCAGTCTCACGCACGTGACCAGTCGCAGTGCACTTGTTGACGTCTCAACATGAGCTTGGACAACAGGAGCAGGCATTATTGACGAAGCTCTGTTATCAAATCAATAGTAATGCTGAAAATGTGCTTCGAGAGTATCGCCGACTGAAAGGATTGCGGAAGGGTACTCTTTCTCCACCTGCTGTGCGGAGCATGATGAAAAATTTCTAATCAACTGGAGAATTGGGCGTCTCTGTGGGAAGAGGGCAACGACCAGTTGCACCATAGTGGTTGATGAAACTGCTGCTGCTATGGCAGACTACGATGCGCGCAATTCCCGATCGCACAGGCAGTACGCATGCTGTGACAAGACAGTTGAACATCGCGTGGTCCACTGTAGGGAAGGTGCTTAGAACCATTCTCAAATGATATCCGTACAAGAGCCATATCGTAGAGACGCTTACGCCACAGGACGCACGACGACATGTTGACTTTGCTCTCCACATTCTGGCAAGGCTTGTAGTTGGCGAGGGCTGGCCCTGGACCATCCTATGGACAGACGAAACTCTTTTTTCTCTGACAGGCGAGGTGAATCTCAAAGAACTGCCGAATGTGGGGATCTCCACCCCCAGTCACTATGTACGAAGTCCATCTGCATGATGAACGTGTCGCCATATGATGTGGCTTCACGACAACGTTCGTCATTGGCCCACTATTTTTTGAACAGGTTGGCGCTCAGGGACCACGGACGTTCAGTGTGAGTGGACAGTGTTGCTGCGATATGCTTCTTCAACATGTCATCCCCACCCTACAGTAGAGAGACGCATTTAACTCAAAATTTGTCATGCAAGATGGGGCCCCACCGCACATCGCTCATGAAGTTCACCTGCTTCTTCCGAAACACATTTGGAAACGACCGAATTATCAGCCGATCGTTTCCAAAAGCTTGGCAGGCACGATCATCTGATCTCACTCCCTGTGATTTCCGGTTGTGAGGCCACCTGAAGGAGAGGGTTTACGTGGGGAACATTCACACGTGTGATAATCTGAAGTGCATTATATCAAGAAAGGTAGCTCGCATGCTTCGTTCTGCTGTGCAGAATGCAATCCTGCGTTTTCAGACTCTTCTGGAGGCTGATGGGTGACGTACTGAGTCTCTATTGTAGCAGTAATGGTATGATGTACCATAGCAGCACATTAAAAGTGTTTCAATTGAACTGATTCTGCATTATTTCTCTTCCCCATGTCCTTGACATTAATGCTACCAAGTTTGGTTCCCGTACGGTAATTAGTTACCGTATTATAACGTGTTAAATACGGAAAGCTTAATTATAACCACCCAGTATTTGAAAATAGTATATGTCAAATTTATATATCGATATTCACGTGAAACAATTGCTTTGTCCTTGTATGTACGTAAGGGACTAAAGGAAACAGTAGACAAATCAACATTATCGTCATGTATTGCGTTAACGGCTTTTAAGGCCTACACTATACTCCACACTGTGGAGTATAAAAACCGCACACTATAAACGTCATACAGAAACACATTTCAGAAAGCACGATAAAAGGAGAACGACTGAACTCAGACGGTAGTTTATCGTTTCCAG
This sequence comes from Schistocerca piceifrons, assembly GCF_021461385.2. Classification (NCBI taxonomy): domain Eukaryota; kingdom Metazoa; phylum Arthropoda; class Insecta; order Orthoptera; family Acrididae; genus Schistocerca; species Schistocerca piceifrons. The sequence continues at coordinate 555,407,213 of NC_060143.1, forward strand.
TCTCTAGTTTCATTTTCCACCGCTGTCGCTACGCTTACTTAAGAATCGTTATTAATCGATTCTTCTATCGTGTCCTTGGACAACCCTTGGGCTTTTTCCAGCCATTTGAGAATGGAGAGCTCGGTTAGGGAAAGATCCACCATCTCGAAAGCTGTGGCCCGACCACTGTAGAATTTTCTGTCCTAATATTCGGCCAATTTGTGGCTTTCCAAAACGATGGTACATATATTGTTTCGTTCATTTTTCCATTTCTCTTCCATGGTGCCGCATATAAGGTCTACAGATCTTTCAAGTATTTTGCTCTAGGAGGCACAAATTGCTTCTTCAGTTGTTGGCGATGTCACCGAGGTTTCAGAACTACCGGTCGTACTAGCGTTATGTGCAGCTGACCTCATTCTTCTGTGATATTAGACGTGATTTGAACAACTTGTTCATACTCAAAACATGCAATTAGCGTTTACTATTCATTGATGCATTTCACTCCCCACTTTACATTTATTTGTGATTCGACAGGTGTCACTGCTTACTTTTGCCAAGGTCAACTTAAATAATTAACGTGCCAATGTATCTCCGTGCCTCAATCTATTTCAGATACCTTAATGTGGCGATAGCTAGTTGCCAAATCGTACTTAACAAGTGGATTTGGAGTAGCAAGCTGCAGTTAGTCGAATGTGTTTCGACTGCATGACAAATTCGTCTAACGTTTTCCCTAACATGAGAAATCCATACATATAAGAAAAAAATGTATGTACGTGTTGTGTGTGTGTGTGTGTGTGTGTGTGTATTTTCCATATCTAGTGCTAAACGAATAGAGCGATTTCAACCAGAGTTAGTACACACTTCCTTCACTGTCAGACAATAATTAATATGCGGGTAAGAACACCTACCTAACAACGCTCAAAATATGTGACGTCATAAACAGGCAGAAGAGTGAAAAACTGTCGCATCATGTATGCCGTTTAAATGTACTAATTCTGTGCTACTGATTGCATTCGTAGTAAAATTCCAATGCGGTATCCACATATGTTGCTAAATGGACCTACAAATGGGTATTATGGTACTAAAAGTACTATAGAAATTATGACGGCACAAACACTGTGATACGTGAAAAACTGCCGCATTGCACCTGATATTTAAATTTATTGCTTCTTTTCTACTAACTCTTGCTCAACACATTTTGCAGAGGGTATCTATGTGGGACGCTGAATGTACCTTCAGAATTATACCATTATATGATAGATAGCTCAAAAAATATGACGTCTAAAACACCGACATTCGTGAAAACTGTTGCATTATGCTTGACGTTTACATTTACTACTCCTTTCCTACTAACACTATTAGCAAAGTATTTCACAGACGCTATTTACATACGCTGCTGTATGTAGCTACACAAATGCATCATTGTACGGCACATAGTTCAAGAGATGTGGTGCCATAAACACTGATAAGCATAAAAAATAGCCACGTAGTACACGAAGTTTTAATACATTTATTTTTATACTAAGATCCTCCTGGAGTCGAGTCAAATAAATAAAATCCCTGACACCTGGCAGCGTTTTTGCCAGTCTTAAATGCGAAGCGCAAATGGCTATAGGCGAAAACAATAGCCGTCTGTAGATTTATGAAGGTAGGAATTTTAGGAGATGGGTCCTGGATAAACTGAAAGAACCATAGGTTGTAGGGAGCTTTAGGGAGAGCATTAGGGAACGATTGACAAGAATGGGTGAAAGATATACAGTAGGAGAAGAATGGGTAGCTTTGAGAGACGAAATAGTGAAGGTAGCAGAGAATCAGGTAGGTAAGAAGACGAGGGCTAATAGAAATCCTTAAGTAACAGAAGAGATACTGAAGTTAATTGATGAAAGGAGAAAACATAAAAATGCAGTAAATGAAGCAGGCAAAAGGGAATACAAACGTCTCAAAAATGAGATCAACAGGAAGTGCGAAATGGCTAAGCAGGGATGGCTAGAGGACAAATGTAAGGATGTAGAGGCTTATCTCACTAGGGGTAAGATAGATACTGCCTACAGGAAAATTAAAGAGACCTTTGGAGAAAAGAGAATCACTTGCATGAATATCAAGAGCTCAGATGGAAACACAGTTCTACGCAAAGAAGGGAAACCAGAACGGTGGAAGGAGTATATAGAGGGTCTATCCAAGGGCGATGTTCTCAAGGACAATATTATAGAAATGGAAGAGAATGTAGATGAAGATGAAATGGGAGATATGATACTGCGTGAAGAGTTTGACAGAGAACTGAAAGACCTAAGTCGAAACAAGGCCCCGGGAGTAGACAACATTCCATTAGAACTACTGACAGCCTTGGGAGAGCCAGTCCTGACAAAACTCTACCATCTGGTGAGCAAGATGTATGAGACAGGCGAAATAACTTCAGACTTCAGGAAGAATATAATAATTCCTATCCCAAAGAAAGCAGGTGTTGACAGATGTGAAAATTACCGAACTATTAGTTTAATAAGCCACAGCTCCAAAATACTATCGCGAATACTTTACAGACGAATGGAACAACTGGTAGAAGCCGACCTCGGGGAAGATCAGTTTAGATTCCGTAGGAATGTTGGCATACATGAGGCAATAATGACCCTACGACTTAGAAAATACTCTTAGAAAATACATTAAGGAAAGGCAACCTACATTTCTAGGATTTTCAGACTTAGAGAAAGCTTTTGACAATGTTGACTGGAATACTCTATTTCATATTCTAAAGGTGGCAGGGCTAAAATACAGGGAGCGAAAGGCTATTTACAATTTGTACAGAAACCAGATGGCAGTTATAAGAGTCGAGGGGCGTGAAAGGGAAGCAGTGGTTGGGAAAGGAGTGAGACAGGATTGTAGCCTCTCCCCGATGTTATTCAATCTGTATATTGAGCAAGCAGTAAAGGAAACGAAAGAAAAATTTGGAGTAGGAATTAAAATCCACGGAGAAGAAATAAAAACTTTGAGGCTCGCTGATGACATTGTAATTCTGTCAGATACAGCAAAGGACCTGGAAGAACAGCTGTAAGGAGGATATAAGATGAACATCAACAAAAGCAAAACGAGAATAATGGAATGTAGTCGAATTAAGTCGGGTGATGCTACGGGAACTAGATTTGGAAATAAGACGCTTAAAGTAGTAAATGAGTATTGCTATTTGGCGAGGAATATAAGGAATATAACTGATGAAGGTCGAAGAAGACAGAATATAAAATGTAGACTGGCAATGGCAAGGAAAGCATTTCTAAAGAAGAGAAATTTGTTAACATCGAGTATAGATTTAAGTGTCAGGAATTCGTTTCTGAAAGTATTTGTATGGAGTGTAGCCATGTACGGAAGTGAAACATGGACGATAAACAGTATAGACAAGAAGAGGATAGAAGCTTTCGAAATGTGGTGCTACAGAAGAATGCAGAAGATTATATGGGTAGATCACGTAACTAATGAGGAGGTACTGAATAGAATTGGAGAGAAGAGAAATTTGTGGCACAACTTGACTAGAAGAAGAGATCGGTTGGTAGGACATATTCTGAGGCATCAAGGGATGACCTGTTTAGTATTGGAGGGCAGCGTGGATGGTAAAAATCGCAGAGGGAGACCAAGAGATGATAAACTAAACAGATTCAGAAGGATGTAGGTTGCAGTATTTACTCCGAGATGAGGAACCTTGCACAGGATAGAGTAGCATGGAGAGCTGCATCAGACCAGTCTCTGGACTGAAGACCAAAACAACAACAACAACAGATTTATGAAGAGGAGTTACCACAGAGATGTTCACAAAATCGCGTTGTCGACACGCGAAGCAGCCTGCACCCAGCGAACAGAAACTGTTCGGGATTACTTTCTTAATCTGTATACTGTACTTTTACGTTTGTACATTACACATATTTGTTTTCACGACTGTTTCATAATTTCAAAGGCGTTTTCACGAAACCATGGAAACTAACTTTTTTCGATACTTCACTACAAACCCACTTAATTTTTTATTTTCTTTGCTAACAAGAAATTTGTAAAATGTATACCCGGGCAATGTCGGGCTTGTAAGCTAGTTCTTGTGTCTTGCTGGAACATGAGCTTCCGAAATTTTAAGCGCAAGGCTCTAAGCATGCGCAGTGTTTTCTCATAGGGTCTCCTGTTTTAAATATGAACATTTCTGTGACATTCCCTCTATAATTGCATAAGTTTCCTCTGTTCCACAGACGAAGCAACAACGCTGAAGAATGAGTCCAAAGAATATTTTCTAATAGACTTCTTTAAAAGTTACTTACACTTTCTTAGCCTTCTTCCAATTAATGTCCATTAGGTATCTACGTCTACCAGTGCAAGATCTTTGCATTCATTCCTGTTTAATTCACAGCGAGCAGATACTTGAGCATACGGCACAACTGCGGACGTTACCCGTGACGGGCCGGAATCGAAAATTTTCATCTGTTTACGCACATTAAAGGTGTATATGTCGAATGTAACAAGCCTTGATGATGTACATCTACATCTACAAAATATCTACGCTGATTTTTACTGATAAACCTAGGTCTATGTATACAGCAACTTTCTAAATATCAAATCATCGACATCCACGGCTAACTGTACGTCTGTATCTATGTCCACTTCTGCATCTACATCTACATCTGTATCTACATCATCAGCACTCCCTGTGCTTTGTAGCAATTTAAGAAATTCGTGACCTACCTGCTCCCTGGATCGTCTGCAGGCAGCATTAGTAAGCTGAACCATTGTGTCACAGGTCGTTTCTACAAATTGAACAGTAACTGTCAAACTTCTCTGACCCTCTACGGACCATACTCTTGTTTAAAGTAATGTCTAATAAGTACATTCTGTGGCACAAGTCACGTTAAGCTCCAAGATGTAACACAAGCATAACGGTACCTACAGACAAAGTGTGTCGTACATACATACTTTTGTCAATGGTCACCAGAGACCTCAGATTTTCGTGTCAATGAAACGTCATCAATTTTTATGTTCTGCACCACCTGAAAATATAAGTAACGGAAACACGCTGATGGTCTCTAGGATACTCAAATAAGCCTTAATGAATCTGTGTCGAAAGGACCCGCTCTTCTTGGAATATTCTCTATTATCCGGTGTGCGTCTTAAATCAAGAGCAATACTGATGTATCAAATAATTTTATAAAAGGTAGTTGACATTTTGAGTGGTATGAAAACTCTATTGAGCAGAAAATACGGACTGAGAGTAAAGAAAAATGAAGAGGGAAGTATGGAAGAGTATGAGAACGTAGATTAGCAACCCACTTAGGATGGAAATTATGGACCAAATCTACATCTACATCAACGTGATTACTATGCTATTCACAATAAAGTGCCTGGAAGAGGGCTCAATGAACCACCTTCAAGTTGTCTCTCTACCGTTCCACTCTCGAAAGGCGTGCGGCAAAAACGAGCACTTAAATTTTTCCGTGCGAGCCATGATTTATCCTATTTTATCGTGATGATCATTTCTCCATATGTAGGTGGGTCCCAACAGAATGTTTCCGCGATCGGAGGAGAAACCTGCTGATTGAAATTTCATGAGGAGATCCCGCCGCACCGAAAAACGATTTTGTTTTAACGATTGCCACTCCAGTTCATGTATCATGTCTGTGGCACTATCTCCCCTATTTCGCGACCATACAAAACGAGCTCCCCTTCTTTTTACTTTTTCGATGTCATCTGTCCGTCCCATCTGATGCGGATCCTACACCGCACAGCAATACTCCAGAATAGTGCGTAAAAGCGTGGTGTAAGCAGTCCCTTTAGTAGACCTGAACCTTCTAAGTGTTCTGCCAATTAATCTCAGTCGTTGGTTGGCTCTACCCACAACATTATCTACGTGATCGTTCCAATTTAGGGTATCTGTAATTGTAAGCCCTAAGTATTTAGTTGAATTTACAGCCTCCAGATTTGTTTGACATCGCGTAATCGAAATTTAGCGGATTTCTTTTAGTACTCATGTGAATAATTTCACACTTTTCTTTATTAAGGGTCCATTGCCACTTTTAGCACCATTGTTGTTGTTGTGGTCTTCAGTCCTGAGACTGGTTTGATGCAGCTCTCCATGCTACTCTATCCTGTGCAAGCTTTTTCATCTCCCAGTACCTACTGCAACCTACATCCTTCTGAATCTGCTTAGTGTATTCATCTCTTGGTCTCCCTCTACGATTTTTACCCTCCACGCTGCCCTCCAATACTAAATTGGTGATCCCTTGATGCCTCAGAACATGTCCTACCAACCGATCCCTTCTTCTGGTCAAGTTGTGCCACAAACTTCTCTTCTCCCCAATCCTATTCAATACTTCCTCATTAGTTATGTGATCTACCCATCTAATCTTCAGCATTCTTCTGTAGCACCACATTTCGAAAGCTTCTACTCTCTTCTTGTCCAAACTATTTATCGTCCATGTTTCACTTCCATACATGGCTACACTCCATACGAATACTTTCAGAAATGACTTCCTGACACTTAAATCAATACTTGATGTTAACAAATTTCTCTTCTTCAGAAACGCTTTCCTTGCCATTGCCAGTCTACATTTTATGTCCTCTCTACTTCGACCATCATCAGTTATTTTGCTCCCTAAATAGCAAAACTCCTTTACTACTTTAAGTGCCTCATTTCCTAATCTAATTCCCTCAGCATCACCCGACTTAATTAGACTACATTCCATTATCCTTGTTTTGCTTTTGTTGATGTTCATCTTATATCCTCCTTTCAAGACACTGTCCATTCCATTCAACTGCTCTTCCAAGTCCTTTGCTGTCTCTGACAGAATTACAATGTCATCGGCGAACCTCAAAGTTTTTATTTCTTCTCCATGAATTTTAATACCTACTCCGAATTTTTCTTTTGTTTCCTTTACTGCTTGCTCAATATACAGATTGAACAACATCGGGGAGAGGCTACAACCTTGTCTTACTCCCTTCCCAACCATTGCTTCCCTTTCATGTCCCTCGACTCTTATAACTGCCATCTGGTTTCTGTACAAATTGTAAATAGCCTTTCGCTCCCTGTATTTTACCCCTGCCACCTTTAGAATTTGAAAGAGAGTATTCCAGTCAACGTTGTCAAAAGCTTTCTCTAAGTCTACAAATGCTAGAAACGTAGGTTTGCCTTTCCTTAATCTTTCTTCTAAGATAAGTCGTAAGGTCAGTATTGCCTCACGTGTTCCAGTGTTTCTACGGAATCCAAACTGATCTTCCCCGAGGTTGGCTTCTACTAGTTTTTCCATTCGTCTGTAAAGAATTCGTGTTAGTATTTTGCAGCTGTGACTTATTAAGCTGATAGTTCGGTAATTTTCACATCTGTCAACACCTGCTTTCTTTGGGATTGGAATTATTATATTCTTCTTGAAGTCTGAGGGTATTTCGCCTGTTTCATACATCTTGCTCACCAGATGGTAAAGTTTTATCAGGACTGGCTCTCCCACGGCTGTCAGTAGTTCCAATGGAATATTGTCTACTCCGGGGGCCTTGTTTCGACTCAGGTCTTTCAGTGCTCTGTCAAACTCTTCACGCAGTATCATATCTCCCATTTCATCTTCATCTACATCCTCTTCCATTTCCATAATATTGTCCTCAAGTACATCGCCCTTGTATAGACCCTCTATATACTCCTTCCACCTTTCTGCTTTCCCTTCTTTGCTTAGAACTGGGTTTCCATCTGAGCTCTTGATATTCATACAAGTCGTTCTCTTATCTCCAAAAGTCTCTTTAATTTTCCTGTAGGCGGTATCTATCTTACCCCTAGTGAGATAGGCCTCTACATCCTTACATTTGTCCTCTAGCCATCCCTGCTTAGCCATTTTGCACTTCCTGTCGATCTCATTTTTGAGATGTTTGTATTCCTTTTTGCCTGTTTCACTTACTGCATTTTTATATTTTCTCCTTTCATCAATTAAATTCAATATTTCTTCTGTTACCCAAGGATTTCTACTAGCCCTCGTCTTTTTACCTACTTGATCCTCTGCTGCCTTCACTACTTCATCCCTCAAAGCTACCCATTCTTCTTCTACTGTATTTATTTCCCCCATTCCTGTCAATTGCTCCCTTATGCTCTCCCTGAATCTCTGTACAACCTCTGGTTCTTTTAGTTTATCCAGGTCCCTTATCTCAATCTCCTTAAATTCCCGCCTTTTTGCAGTTTCTTCAGTTTTAATCTACAGGTCATAACCAACAGATTGTGGTCAGAGTCCACATCTGCCCCTGGAAATGTCTTACAATTTAAAACCTGGTTCCTAAATCTCTGTCTTACCATTATATAATCTATCTGATACCTTTTAGTATCTCCAGGGTTCTTCCATGTATACAACCTTCTTTCATGATTCTTAAACCAAGTGTTAGTTATGATTATGTTGTGCTCTGTGCAAAATTCTACCAGGCGGCTTCCTCTTTCATTTCTGTCCCCCAATCCATATTCACCTACTATGTTTCCTTCTCTCCCTTTTCCTACACTCGAATTCCAGTCACCCATAACTATTAAATTTTCGTCTCCCTTCACAATCTGAATAATTTCTTTTATTTCATCATACATTTCTTCAATTTCTTCGTCATCTGCAGAGCTAGTTGGCATATAAACTTGTACTACTGTAGTAGGTGTGGGCTTCGTATCTATCTTGGCCACAATAATGCGTTCACTATTCTGTTTGTAGTAGCGTACCCGCATTCCTATTTTCCTATTCATTATTAAACCTACTCCTGCATAACCCCTATTTGATTTTGTGTTTATAACCCTGTATTCACCTGACCAGAAGTCTTGTTCCTCCTGCCACCGAACTTCACTAATTCCCATTATATCTAACTTCAACCTATCCATTTCCCTTTTTAAATTTTCTAACCTACCTGCCCGATTAAGGGATCTGACATTCCACGCTCCGATCCGTAGAACGCCAGTTTTCTTTCTCCTGATAACGACATCCTCTTGAGTAGTCCCCGCCCGGAGATCCGAATGGGGGACTATTTTACCTCCGGAATATTTTACCCAAGAGGACGCCATCACCATGTAATCATACAGTAAAGCTGCATGCCCTCGGGAAAAATTACGGCTGTAGTTTCCCCTTGCTTTCAGCCGTTCGCAGTACCAGCACAGCAAGGCCGTTTTGGTTAATGTTACAAGGCCAGATCAGTCAATCATCCAGACTGTTGCCCTTGCAACTACTGAAAAGGCTGCTGCCCCTCTTCAGGAACCACACGTTTGTCTGGCCTCTCAACAGATACCCCTCCGTTGTGGTTGCACCTACGGTACGGCTATCTGTATCGCTGAGGCACGCAAGCCTCCCCACCAACGGCAAGGTCCATGGTTCATGGGGGGGGGGTTTAGCACCATACGGGATCTTATCTAAATCATTTTGCAATTCGTTTTGGTCATCTGATGATTTTACAAGACGGTAAATGACATCATCATTTGCAAACAATCTAAGACGACTACTAAGATTGTCTTCTATGTCGTTAACATAGATCAGGAACAATACATGGCCTATAACACTTCCTTGTGGACTTTCCGTCTATTACTACGAACTGTGACCTTTCTGGCAGTAAATCACGAATCCAGTCGCACAACTGAGGCGATATTCTATAGGCACGCAGTTCCGTAAGAAAACGCTTGTGAGGAACGGTGTCGAAAGCCTTCTGGAAATCTAAAAATATGGAATCAATTTAACATCCCCTGTCGATAGCACTAATTACTTGATGAGTATAAAGAGCTAGTTGTATTTCGCAAGAACGATATTTTCTGAATCTGTGCTGACTACGTGTCAATAAATCGTTTTCTTAGAGGTACTACACAATGTTCGAATACAGTATATGTTCCAGAACCCTACTGCAAAAGGACGTTGTAATTCAGCGGCTCCTATTTCCCTTTTTGGGTATTGGTGTGACTTGAGCAATTTTCCAGTCTTTAGGTACGGATCTTTTTGTGAGCGAGCGGTTGTATATAATTGCTAAATATGGAGCTATTGTATCAGCATACTCTGAAAGGAACCTGACTAGTATATAATCTGGACCGGAAGCCTTGCTTTATTAAGTGATTTAAGCTGCATTGCGACACCGAGGATATTTATATTTTTCTCATCTTGTCAGTTGTTCTTTATTGGAATTCAGGAATATTTACTTCGTATTCTTTGGAGAAGGAGCTTCGGAAAATCGTGTTCAATAACTCTGCTTTAGTCACCAGTGACTTCACCGTTGTTATCGTGCAGTGAAGGTATTGATTGCGTCTTGCCACTGGTGTGCTTTATGTATGATCAGAATCTCTTGGAGTTTTCTGCCAGATTTAGAGACAGAGGTTCGTTGTGATAATTATTGAAGCGTCTCCCATTGTAGTACGAGCTATATTTCGAACTTCTTCGAAAGTTTGCCAGTCTCGGGGATTTAGCATTCTTTTAAATTTGGCGTGCTTTTTTTGTTGCTTCCGCAACATCGATTTGACTCGATTTGTGTACCATGCGGGATCAGTACAATCACTTATTAATTTATGTGGTATATCTCTCTCAATTGCTGTCGATACAATCTCTTCGAAATAATTCCACAACTTTTCTACGCTTACATAATCAGATGGGAAGGAGCGCATACTGTGTCTTAAAAAGGCTATAACAGCATTTTTATCAGCTTTTTTAAATAGATATATTTTGCGTTTCTTTTTTATCTTTGTAGGAGTTACGGTATTCAGCCTAACGGCTACTGCCTTGTGGTGCTTAATCCCTGTATTCGTCACGATACTCACTATTTGTTCATGATTATTTGTTGCTAAGTGGTGAAGTATGCTTTCGCAACCATTTACGCTTCGAGTGGACTCATGGACTAATTGTTCAAAATAATTTTCTGAGAAAGCATTCGGTACAATTTCGGATGACGTTTTATGTCTGCCGCTGGCTTTAAACGTATAATTTTTCCAGCATATCGAGGGTAGATTGAAGTAGCCACCGACTATAGTTGTATGAGTGGGGTACCTATTGGAAATGAGACTTTAGTTTTCTTTGACCTGTTCAGCAACTATATCTCTTGAGTCGGGGCGGTCGGTAAAACGCCCCAATTAATGGTTTAATCCGATTGTCAAGTATAGTCTCTACCCATACTATTTCGCAGGAACTATGTACTTCAGTTTCACTACAAGGCAAACTACATCTGACAGCAACAAATACTCCACCACCAACTGTAATTACTCTATCCTTTCTGAACACTGTTAGATCTTAGAAAAAAAATTTTGCTGACCTTATTTCCGGCTTTACCAGCTTTCTGTACCTACAACTATTTGAGCTTCAGTGCTTTCTATTAGGGCTTGAAGTTCTGCCTCCTTCCCAACACAGCTACGACAGTTTACAGCTACAATACCCCTCGTATCTACAACTAACTTACTGTGTTTCACCTGCCCCTTATTAGACAGACGCTCTTTCTGTGGTTCCCTGAGGTCCTCTAACCTAACAGGCCCTCTAGCCTTACAGTAGACAAAACCAACAAATTCCGATTCTTGGAGCCAAAACTTCTTGCCAAAAAAAGTTACTAGTATCAACGGAAGGCCCTAATTTGAAAAATAAGTTTTTGAGACTATGCATCTGGAGCACAGAATTCTGTGAATGTGAATCCCAGGCTGCAGAGCGACGGACGAAAACGGAAGGGTGTTGAATTCGTATACGTCTACATCTATATAGATACTTCTTAAGCCACCGAACGGTACGTGACAGAGGGTACCCTTTACCACCACTTGTCTTTTCCCTTCCTGTTCTACTGGCAAACAGAGAGAGGGAAAAACGACTGTGTGCATCCATCCCCACGAGCCCTAATTTCTCCTACGATTTCGTGGTGCTCACGCGCAGTGTAGGTTGGCGGCAGTACAATCGTTCGGCTGTCAGATTATAATGGCAGATCCCTCAATTTTCTCAATAGTTTTTTTCGAAAAGAACGTCGCCTTCCCTCCAGAGATTCCTATTCCAAATCCCAAAGCATTTTCGTAACACTCACCTGTTGTTCGAATCTACTGCTAACAAGTCTAGCAGTCCGCCTACGAATTGCTTCGATTTCTTCCTTCAGTCCCACCAAGTACCGTTCCCAAACACTCGAGCCTCAAGAACAGGTCGCACCAGCGTCCTATACGCGGTCTCCATTACAGGTGAACCACTCTCTCCTAAAATTCTCCCAATAAACCGAAGTCGACCATTCGCCCTCCCTACCACATCTCACGTGCTCCTTCCGCCTCATATTGCTTTGAAACGTTACGCCTGGACATTTAAACGAGTTAACTGCATTGTGGGGTGGCGGGTAAAATTATTTAGTGACAATGTTTGTTTAGTACGCCGCCTCAATCACGCGAGCCTGGCAACTAATTTTGTAGTCAGCCAGAAAGCGTACGGAAACTTACTGACCTTAGTTTCCAGTCTGCACAGCCACATTCTAGGCCAGCCCACTGAAAGAAATGTTTATATTCTCCTTCTACGAAAGTATAAATTTCTAGTCCATACATACATTGAGTAATGTCTCTCACGTACAATACTTTGAAATTCATTAGGTTCAGTTGGTAGTAAATCTTTCTATCATAAATAGCACAACCAGCAATTCAGAAGCGACCTCTACTGTATGTACCTACAAGATTGTCTTTCGCCCTGACTAATAATACTCAAATGAATGTTTGAAATAAACACTCGCCATAAACGTGGAAATAATAGCCACCACTTGCCACGCGGATTTGTAATTATCACGGACGCCACATTAACAGTTGCTGTAGCAAAATCTAAGCGATCCTGGACGGTGTACAGTCCTCGCGAGTCCACTATCAGTCTTTACCACAAATACGCGTTTTGTCACAGTTCGTCTCTGACGTCATCCTAGGCAGAGCGCGATCCGACGTTGATCAGACGTGGATCTCACAGCGGCTGAGTGCGAAGCGAACCTTTTTCCTGCCTCTCTGGCTGTATTTATATGTGCCTTAGCGGACGTCAGAGAGAACGTCTGTTGTTATCTGCCAATGCACACGGCGGCAGCCTCAGAACGACCGCTTTCTCGGACACGTTATCTATAATAACATAGAAATGAATTAATTTAGAATCTTCTTAATTTTTACATGTGTTTGAAAGCACAGAAAAAGTTTCAGCTCGCTTCAATGAAAACTTTGCCTCCTAGAATTGTTATAATGGAACTACAGTAGATCGTTACCTCTGAACCATACATACCTTTACTACTACTACTACTACTACTTTTTACTTTTCTAAGCCCAATATTAGCAACTTCCATTTTTTTTAAAACGTGGATTCCGGTCGTAATTATTATTCTTTAGCTTTGAAACTTGCACCACTTATTTATGAGCTCCATTAGCACATTGTGACCAAATTCTGGCTTTCTCACTTCATTATTTAGCGCCACTTTTTTTCTTAAAAGTGCTTTTTTTACGGAAACTATCAAGTTACGTACATTAAGACATGATAATTGAAAGTTGTTATAATAAAATATATTTTAACAAACTTTAAAGGTAAATTTTGACTCTTAATTTTATACTTAATTGTGGTGCAATACTCGCGCGCTACGTGCAGACGCGCTAAGGTGATGTGGCGCTACCAGCAATGAACTGGGGTAAGTCCCAGCAAACGTGCTCGCCTGCTTGTTTTGCTTCATCACGCGCTGTTTATTTTTGTGAAAAAAATCTGTTTTTGAATAAACTAAATATCTAGAAACAAGGAATGTAATGATTTAGTTTACCTCTTTTAAATAGCATTCATTAATTGCTAGAAAATTCCTTATTACTACACTTTCAAAATTATCATGCTTATATACACATGAAAATGATTTAAAAGACTTTCGCGAAATCATTTACAATATTTGCATAGAAACCTTACATAAATTTTTCAATAGTTACAAAATTATTGTTGTTATTTTTTCATTTATAAGTATTTCAGTCTTCACCTGAAAAGAAACACACATGAATTTTTCTCTTTGCAGTACTCACGTTCTTCACGACAATCGTGGGAATTAAGGTGGGCGTCAGACCACGCTTTCCACTGACTGATTACAAATGTGGGAGGAGAAATTAGTTTTTCATTCTGTTTTATTATAAGAAGGAAAGGGTGTGGTTCACTGCAGTTTGGGTCATCCTTTTGTCCATTTCCACTACAGCTTGAAGTCAGTCTTTCATGCAGCCACCATGTACCTGAGGAACAGATAATATAGCCTACGCTTCTCTTCTCAACTTACATCTAAGGGAGGACAAAGAATAACTATAGGCTATTTTCTGGCAATATTTCTAATAACTGGGACGTTGTCAGAAAGACAATTAGCAACAAGTTATGTTAGAGAAAATGAGTCATTTAACGTCATAATTTAGCCTGAATCACAAACCTTACGTTCATGCTTTTCTTTTTTCACAAATCATGGCTTTTATGTATTCCATTTCCCTTTATGTTCTTAAATGGTGACTTTTAGGCTATTATGCGATATCTTTTATTGCTTGAGATGTTACTTTAACTTAGAAGATTGAGTAACCTGGGCAAGTTTTACTTTTATTCGTCTCAGTTATAATATGGATTAGTATACTAAAGAAGTCATTTGCTTAACAGCACTTACTTTGTCTTGTTGTATGAATTATTAAATGATTTTATTTTCAACATATCGCTATTTTATGATCTGCATTTCCCAACTTTTTTGTAGGATTCTGTTGTCTACTTTTACCAATTAAATTTAACATCTATCTTAAGCAAGATTAAGCGTTTCTCCACCATTTTATGACACGTGAGGTAAATTAGTCATGAATTCTCCGTTTAATCATATATCAGCTCACTTACTTCGTTTCTCCATTTTCTCCATTTTCAAAACACATATACTTCGCCAATTCTTTTTCCCTTTTTCTCTTTGTCAGCCTACTGATCTCATTACTTCTCTATACATTTGGTGTGATCCTCACACCACTTCCCACATCTCTGTTTAATTAATCTTAAAACGCTAGTGCTTGCCTCTGGGGGCACTACATTCTTACCCTTTCTTCTCTTCAAACAACATTACACCCACTAAAATTATTACTTTATGCAGATTGTAATAGATTAGATTTATGCATTCCTAGCTCCAATAATTTCTTATAATGCAAAGTGTCTCTGTATTATTGTAGTTACTAACCCTTTTTCTGTATCTTATTTTTATCTATTTATTTTTAGCCCCTTTTTCCTCTTATCTGTACCAAAAAATTTCGCCATACCTGTCACATTCATTAGTAAGTCATCGTTTGGATTCACTATGAACACTATTCACTATGAAGACCACTTAATAGGAAGACATTATAACCTAATAGAATATATACAACATGAAGACATGTGATTCTTACTTAGTATGATAGAACAGAAGAAGGAAATGAAACGTGAAACGGAAACAAAGTTCCATTATGCTGGCACTGCACTGTATGCCAAACCATATATCCACCATAGAGTGGCACACTCCCTACAGTAACTAGTTACAGTTATTTTTAAATCACTTTGCTATCTTCCTGAATAGTCCTTTATGCCCTTGCATAAACTTCTTAATCTTATATCTTTCGTTATTTTTTTCTACTACAAGCTTATTAAGGCTAAAACTAGTAAGAAAAATTTTTGCATAGTGTCTTCTTTTTCTTTTGCCCCTTTTTGCATTAGCATCTGGCACTTTACTGCCAAAGTCCCTATTCTTCTGTAGATATCCGTCATTCCTCTTTACTGTAATTTGCAGCTCCCATGTTTTATTATTGCTGCCTCTTTGCTTATATTAAGGCCTCGTGCTGTACTGGGCTAGAAAATTTTCTAGTAACACCTACTGTTCTTAAACCAATTTCTTTCATGTCAGCTAGTACATTCTCCTCAGGAATTGCATCAAAGATTACTTGTCAGCACTTGCTTCACTGCCACTATCAAGATTACAATGCTGTTACTTCAGAGATGTCAGTTTTTATAATAGGGTACGTTAATTTAGTCTGATCAGGCTCCTCACAGATATCTTCTAATAAATCGGTTTCAACCCGTTTTCTGCAGAAGTAGTTTTGACAAGTTTCAAGTACATTCACACATAAATTTTGGAGTACATCACTCTCTACATTTTTAGCTGCCTTTTCGAACCAGTCCACTAATTTCAAATCAAAGCACTTGACGAGTCCCTCTACTTCTGTTTGCTGCCCATCGGCCAAACTATCCTCTAACTCTGAGCAACTGCGTACCTTCACAATATTGCTACTTATAATAATACCGTCAGCTTCTACTATTTGTGGCAAGTTAATACAGCTACTAGGTTCCTTCACCTCATTACTGTTACTACCACCTTCATTCATCAATTCCTCCTCCTTAAAACTTTGCAAAACTGACTCCGCTTTCCCTACCTCAACTTTAGCTTTTAGATTGCCATCATTATCGTAGATGTAAGCGTTTACTTTATCTTTGTCCATATCAGGCTCAAATCAGCCAACTAATTCTTTCCTATCATATACAGCGTCTTCTTGTTCCTCTTTGAACCATTTCTCCAAAGTATCCAAAATACTGTCCACTATATTATGAGAGTGGTTTAACACATGACTGGTACTGTCTATTCCTATTTCACCATCCCCATGTTCTATTTGCGTGTGTTGGCTCACTCTTGTTTGTGTTGTTGTTACTGGCTGTGTTACGGTTACCACCTGGTTAGCGCCAGTTTTCTCATAGACCGGATTTAGTTTCCCACATGCGGTCTGTTATATTCGTTTGCTACAACATTATATATGGTAGCACTTTGTTCACCTTCTGGTGTTTACATTTCGGCTTTCGTCATAATGCCTGTTACATAAGTGTGGTGAGTGTCTACCCCATCTTGCTCTACCAAGCCCTTGATTTTGATAATTAGTTCTTGTATTCCTAACCTCCTTCATGAACTTGCATAAACTTCTTAATCTTATATCATTCGCTAGTTTTTTCCTGCTACAATCTTATTAAGGCTAAAACTAACATTCACGTTCCGACTGTTATGATTTTTGTTTTTTACGTGATTGTTAGAAGATCTAGTATTATGCTGCATCTGCTTCTCCCCAGCAGCTATTCTTTCTACTCGCTTTACATATTCATTAAATTTATCCACATTATCTCTAGGTGCGGAAGTCATTCTTTTCTGCCAGAACCAAGGCAGCTTACCTTGTAAACCTGTAATAATCATATCCGGTTTCATGTTTTCTGTCAGATGTGACAAAGGTGAAACCCACTTCCTTGAGAAATCTTTTACTGACTCTCGTTCTGGGGCTAACTTTTTACCACTCCAAAACTCTCTTACAACATTGTTCTGTTTGTTGTGTGACCAGTAATCGTTAAGAAATGCAGATTTAAATTCAAACAGTTTTACATTTTATCATAACGTCAGCTGACCAACGCAAAGCATCTTCTGACAAATGACTTCTTATAAAGGAAATTTTCTCCCTTTCTGACCTGCCATTAGGCAAGACATCTTCAAAAACATTCCACAATTTTAATGGATGAATTTGTTTTTCTGAGAGAAAATGTAGAAATTGTAGAAACCGAATAAAAGCGGCGTCAACTGAAGCCATATGCTGTACAGTAGTATTACTAGAACTACCACAGGTTACTCCATTTTCTACGTTAGCTATGTTAGTACTCAGTACTTCTACTTGTAATTCTATTGCTTCTACCCTGTCACAACATTTTCTGTCCACCTCTTCACAAACTTTTTCACAAGTCTCTTTTACTTACTTAATATTTTTTTGACAGGTATCTACTTTAGTCTTTACTTCTTCTATTCTTTTAGAGAAAAGTTTGGATTCGTTGCCTATTCTTTCTGACAACCTCCATTCCAAAAGTTTATCTGCATCTTGTAAATCTTTGCAATCCTTGTCAATTTCGCATTAACAGTACTATGCATTTTATTTACCTGTCGCTCTACTTTAACCTGTATAAGTTTTATAATTTAAAATATTCATTTTTGAGGTCACCTCATCTCTTAACTCCTTATTACTAGACCCAATTTTACATTCGAATTCTTTATTACTAGAATCAATTTTACTTTACAATTACTTATTACTAGAATCCGTTATACTCTCAGTCTTGCTTTCCAGCTGTTTATTACTATCCTTTAGTTCCTTTTGGTGAGACACCAATTTAGCAAACAATAATTGCATCCAATTCGGAGCGTCTACCTTGCCACTTGGCATTTCCTGACCTGGCTGAATTTGTGACATATTGAGCTCAGTTTCATTATCTGATAAAGTTATTAGTTCTGTCTTCCCCTTTTCGACTTCTATCTCAATGGTGGTTGACATCCACTGTTTATTCATCACACTCGCACTTATATCAAAGCACTGTTCTTGCACTGGTTTCTGCTTTTTCACTTCGGTATCCTGTTTGTAGCTACCGAGTTCGTTGTATCCTACCAATCACAATCACTATTCAATCTCGTCGAATTGATTTCCCGACCTATACGCACCATATGTGAGGTGGCGGGTTAAATTATTTAGTGACGATGGTTGTTTGGTACGCCGTCTCTATCATACGAGCCTGGCAACTAATTTTGTGCTCTGCCAGAAAGCGAAGGAAAACATACGGCCCTTAGTTTCCAGTCTGCACGGCCATATTCTGGTCCAGCCCACTGAAGGAAATGCTTCTAATCTCCTTCTACTTAGCGGGATCAGGACTATGATTTTAAATGATAGTATAAATTTCTAGTTCATATATATATTGAGAAATGACTCTCAGGTAAAACACTTCGAAATTCATTATGCTTAATTGACAGTAAATCTATCTATCATAAACAACACAACTAACAATATAGAGGCGACCTCTACTGTACGTACCTACAAGATTGTCTTTCGCCCTGACTAATAATACTCAAATGAATGTTAGAAATAAATACTCGCCATAATAGTGGAAATAATAGTCACCACTTGCCACGCGGATTTGTAATTATCACGGACGGCACATTAACAGTTACTGTAGCGAAATATAAGCGATCCTGGACCGTGTACAGTCCTCGCACGTCCACTGTCAGTTTTTACCACAAATACGCGATTTGTCACAGTTCGTCTCTGACGTCATCCTAGGCAGAGCGCGATCCGACGTTGATCAGACGTTGATCTTACAGTGGCTGGGTGCGAAGCGAACCTTTTTCCTGCCTCTCGGGCTGTATTTATATGTGCCTCAGCGGACGTCCGAGAGAACATCTGTTGTTATTTGTCAATGCACACGGTGGCAGCCTCAGAACGACCGCTATCTCGGACACATAATCTTTAATAACATAGAAATGAAATAATTTAGAATTTGCTTAATTTTTACATGTGTTTGAAAGCACAGAAAAAGTTTCAGCTCACTTCAATGAAAACTTTGCCTCCTAGAATTTTTACAATGGAACTATAGTAGATCGTTTCCTCTGAACCCTACCTTTACTACTACTTGTATTAGCTGTTATTCATACTACAACTCTAATATTTGGTATATCTCTATTAATTAGTAGGTTTCGCCATGTGCTGAAATCTAAATTCTCCACCATTAAAATTACAGGTACTTAAACAACTGAAAATGGGTATATTTTAGTTACAAATTTGGTTTTCACTTACTTACTCAAAAAATATAAGAGGTAGCTTAACGTGGTCTTTCAGTTATTATTTTTAGGGTGAACTGAGGCATGAAACAAATTTTTACTTTTCTAAGCCCAATATTTAGCTCCTTCCATTTTTTAAATAAATGTGGATTCCGGTCGTAATTATTATTCTTTAGCTTTGAAACTTACACCACTTATTTATGAGCTCCATAAGCACATTATGACCAAATTCTGGCTTTCTCACTTCATTATTTAGCGTCACTTTCTTTCTTAATAATGTTTTTTTTTTTACGGAAACTATCAAGTCTACGTACATTAAGACATGATAATTGAAACGTTATTATAGTAAAACATTCTGTCACGAAGAAGAAGGTGTAAATAGATTAATGACGAACACTAACTTCACTTAACGAAAGTTTATTCAGCAATTGCACATACAAGAGGGCGGAGCGAACTGCCTCCGGCCAGAACAAAAATGGTTCAAATGGCTCTGAGCACTGTGGGACTTAACATCTATGATCATCAGTCCCCTAGAACTTAGAACTACTTAAACCTAACTAACCTAAGGACATCACACAACACCCAGTCATCACGAGGCAGAGAAAATCCCTGACTCCTCCGGGAATTGAACCCGGGAACCCGTGCGCGGGAAGCGAGAACGCTACCGCACGACCACGAGCTGCGGACTCGGCCAGAACACTTACGGTATATATACAGCTTCAGAAAATTACAATGCTGTGATTTTTGACATTTGTGGATACTTCTAGAATGTATTTGAATAGAATATAGAAATTAAAATTTTACAGTTCAGATGAGTTTAAAAAATGTTCTAATGTTTGTCAATAGCTAAGGGAACAAACTGATGAGGTCATCGGTCCCTAGAATTACACAATACTAACTTATGCTAAGAACAACACACACACACCTAAGACCGAGGGAGGACTCGAACCTCCGGCGAGAGCGGCCGCGCAATCCGTGCGTGGCTCCTGAAATCACGAATCCACTCCGGGCGGCTCAGGTGAGTTTAAAGTCACCTCCCTTCATGCAACATTCTAGTATCATAACCACTACACCACGGTTTCTGCGACATTGCTCCCTCCTTAAGGGAACAGCGTCTCGGTGTTACGTTCTTTTTGTCCGGTAACGCGTCATAGGTCCTGCATACTCCGACTCCCGATGACTGATGTTAGCCCTGGTGGTGATCTTCTTAGAACTTCCTTTCCCACTACGCTCGTCGTCACCTTTCCACTTGTTGCCTGTAGCTAGAGCTTAGAATTTACCCTCCCTCGGTTGCAGGTTCCTTGTAGGGCTTCATCCGAAGGACGTGGAACGTATCTCTGATCTTTCGTCGTCTTGTGTCCTGGTCGAAATCTTCAACCTCATAAGTAACATCAGACAACTGCCTTACAACCTTATAAGGCCCAAAGTAGCGCTTGAGAAGCTTCTCAGAGAGACCAACCTTCCGAACAAGAGTGAAGATCCAGACGAGGTCACCACGCTGGTGGACAACAGGGCGGTTGCTCGCGTCATACCTTCGGCGACCGTTTTCTGGAGCCTGCAGCGTGCGGAGTGGTACTAACTGCCGAGCTTCCTCAGCTATGCTTAACATTTGGCCGATGTATTCGTCGTCCAAGGTCATCAGGAAGTAATAGAAGCACAGTGTCCATCGTCGTAGTCGCCTCAAGCACATGCTCCAGGAAAAATGGCGTAAATCCTGTGGTGTCTTGTTTGGCGATGTTGTAGGCAAACGTTACGAAAGGTAGCACCTCATCCCAGTTGCTCTGCTCAACTTTAACGAACATTGATAGCATGACGGCCAAAGTCTTATTAAGGCGTTCAGTAAGCCCGTTAGTTTGCGGATGGTAGGCAGTCTTCATGTGATGAGTAATGTTGCACCGGCGATTTGTCTCTGCCACAAGAATCGATAGAAAAGCCTTCCACCTATTCGTAATTAACGACCTCGGGGCACCGTGTTTTAATACAATGTCTTGCACGATGAATTTGGCTACGGCTGCCTCGAATGCTTCAGCTGTTTTCGCGGCTCTTTTAATGGCATACCTTGTCAGAAAATCAGTGCAAACAATAATCTATCTATTGCCACTAGCAGACGTTGGAAATCGTCCCAGGAGGTGAATCCCAACACGCTGGAAAGGCGTTTCGGCTGGTGGAATTGATATGAGTCGGCTATATGGTTTCTGAGGTACTGCCTTTCTCCTCTGGCACTCCCGACAGAGCGACATATAGTGACGGACACTCCTAAATAAACCTGGCACAGAGAAATCTCTTGCGGATCCTATCGTATATCTTAATAAATCCTAAATATACGGCCTCAGGGGTGTCATGGAATTTCTGTAGAACATCTAAGCGCATGTGTTTAGGAATCACTGGTAGCCACCTCTTTCCAAACGGATCCAAGTTTTTCTTGCAAAGTAATCCATTAACTACCTTAAATAGTCCTTTCACATCCTCTGACCGATTTAAGGCAAGCATAATTTGAGATATCTTGGCGTCCTTCTTCTGCTCAGCAGAAAGATCCTGGAGTGCAGCGAGACAGTCACTATCTTCATCAAAGTCTTGATCATCTTGCGCAGGGTTTCTTGAGGAACAGTCGGCATCTTGGTGTTTTCTCCCACTTTTGAAAACTATGGTAATGAAATACTCTTGGAGACGTAGTGCCCACGTTAAGACCTGTCAGCCAACGAAGTGTAACAACTGTGAATGGCCATCTATAGAGATACTGTCGAAACCTCAGCATGGCCCAGATCACAGCCAGACATTCTCTTTCTCTAGTTAAGTAGTTTCTCTCGGCTTTTGTAAGTGCCCTAGAAGCATAGGCTATAAGCTTCTCTTTTCCATCCGAAATTTGCTCCAGAACAGCACCGATCCCATACCCACTGGCATCTGTGTGTAGTTCTGTGGGTGCTCTCTCATCATACAGACAAAGTACGGGCTCAGTCATCAGAGCTTTTCGCAGCACATCGACAGAATCATGTTGAGCACCACCCTAGATAAATTTAGCATCGGCTTTTGACAACTCTTGAAGTGGCCTGGCTTTGATACAAAAGTCTTTGATAAAACGACGGTAATAGGAAAATAATCAGAGGAAGCTTCTCACATTTATAATACTTTTAGGAATAGGAAATTCCGTTATAGATCTCACCTTTTCTGAGTCTGGGCGCATAGCTTCGTTTGACACAAGGTGTCCAGGTATTTTAATTTCTTTTGCTCCAAAGAGACACTTTCTTGGGTTAAGTTTCAGTCCGGCTTGTTGGAGACACTTAAGAATGGCCCTGAGTCATTTTATGTGTTCACCAAATGTCACTGAGAACACTATAATGTCATCTAAATAACAAAGACACATCGTCCAGAAGACTTAGAAGATAATACATTATCCGTTCAAAAGTTGCTGGTGCATTACACGAACCAAACGGCATTACCTTACACTCATACAGGCCCTTAGGGGCGATGAATGCAGTTTTCATACGATCAGCCTCATCTACCTCGATTTGCCAGTATCCCGAGTTCATGTCCCGCGGAATATTTTCTGGTTATTGATCGTAGTCTGTCTTTGAATGACTCTAGAATTGTCACAGCAGAATCAGATGGCCGGGAAAAACATCCAACAATTAACTTGGTTTCACCTGCACATGTTATACGCGACCAGATGACTACTTCGACCTCAACAGAGACAATATTTTCGTCAGCTGCAATGAACACCCCACATCCTGAGGGCTCTAATCTGTCCTTCCGATGTACGTTCCACGACTCGCTAAATATCTAAGAGCTTTCCACTCCAGTTTCAGCCAGATCCCGGTCCCAAGAACAAGTGACACCTGAGGTGAGGTGTCCCACGCGACGCGCCAGATTCTCCTCCACTGCTGCCTACACGGGGGAAACAGTCTGAAGGTGACTCACCGCAGCGAAAAGCGCCGTCAACTGTTCGCAAACTGTGCCAGCTCCTACAGCAAATTTTCGTGTAAGAGAAATAGCGGTATACAGAAAATTATACCGCACACAAAAGATACTATGTTTCTCAAATGCCGAGGCGAGGAATGTTTCGTAAACGCTGACCAGAAAACAGATAAGGATCTAGAAAAATTACCGAGGCACTAGAAGGAGTGGTAGACAGCAGATATTGTACTGGAAGAGAAATATAAAATTAATAATAAATACTTTAGAATATTGTATGTGGCTGCACTACCGCAGACATTCGCATCACACAGTCCGAAGACTGACAAATCACCCCGTAAGCTGCAGAGAGCCCTAAACATAGTCAAAATGTTTAAAGTTCTAGGGGAACTTAAATTGAGTATTTTGGCAATTGGAACAACGACCAGAAATGAATGTTTCACCCACTACCGTCACCTGCATGGGTGGTGCGTATGATATAGGTGTTTGTAGGCCGATAATGTTCTATGACAAACATTTGCCTGTCTCATCGACAGTGGAAGAGCAAACTTGATAAACAAAACCAGCCACATGTGTTGTGGCCACAGTAAAACTGTAGATCTTAGCTGGTTGTCGGAAATGGATTGTTTAGATATTATAGGTACTTGAAGACGTGTACTGACTGTATAGTTCAGCAAAATACTTCGCAGTAGCATCATTCCAATTGGAAGAAACTTGTCGCCGTGGATACAAAAGTATGAGTACATTGGCCTTTCAAGCGACAGAAAACTCACCAAGATTCGAAACAAAGAACCGTTCGCACAGTACAACTTGAGGGAAAGTTGTAGAACCATGTGGGAGTAGTTTCATCTTAGGGCATCCCGTATTTTGATGGTGACGCTCACTCTTTAGATAATACATTTGGTGACTACAGATGTAGAACAATAAAAGTAACGTAGGTAAGCAGTAACCCTATATAATTTTGCCCACAGAGTTCAATTCTATAAATGAATTACGTTATACTGGCTGCACTGAGACAAGCGATGGCCAGTTTTTGTCGTTTCTTTGAACTTACGTTGTTTACGCCAATAAAACATTTAATAGTCATTCTGACAGTTACTTTTGTTATATCAGAATACTCAGTTCAGGATCGTGTAACATCTACATAACTTTCCTCCTCCACCTTTGTAACACGTTACACAATGACACATACGAATATAGTGGTAGTCCGGAATCAAATTTATTGTGGTAGCTAAATATCTTATTTTGTTCTAGGATATTCCAGAAATATCAAGATAAATATAAGGATACCTAATAATTAAACAACGGTCGCCCTGTCTGTGCTAAGCAAATTGCTGTCGGTATATATTTCTAAAGAGATATATATATATATATAACAGAAGTACAAGGCACACTGGAAAGCCTTGAGAACTTTCCATTGAGCCGAAACGAGTATTACATCAATTATTCAATAACTGTTAAATATTCATAGCGATAATACCGTACGGAAGTGTTTCAGGGGTCCTGCAAAGCTCCAAAGCTCCATGGAGGAGTGAAGGGATCTATGTTTCCGAGTAAGTTATACGATTTAAACCTCTTCCCTCTTCGCATCACAAGGGCCGCATTAGTACACTTAATATTTTAAATGTCGAGAAGAGTGGCTTCCAGAATACTGCTCTGAGTGCCTTGATGGAGAAAGCTTAGAAATTTCCCGCGATGTTCCGTTATTAATTTGTTGTAATGTGTTGCACATTTGTCAAACTCTGCGTATCGTATCAGAAATTTTCGACTTCAAAGCAGTCTACAGTAAAGGGTGGCAGATGAGGCTGTTTTATTTTTTATTGATGTCCTCGTCAACTGTTTTAATGACTAAATGACATTGTCTGCGCCAGACATACATTCTCTGTAAGTGGCACGTAGCTGAACTATGTTTCACGAGATACCAGCATTATTTCCCTGCCGTTTTTGTCTGCATTGTCTTAGAATGGATTCTAAGCATATTGGCTAGTACATTAGAAACTGAATGTCTATGTAGTTTGATTTAATTTCTGCTGTTGTTAGTAGTATGTCCATGAGAGTTCTAACTGAAAGAGCAATTCTGAGTCAAATTTTGAGAATGTTGACCAAAGATATAATTTCCCCATTTCCCACAAAACAAGAATTTCATTTCCCCATTTCGAAAAATTAAATTTTACCGAAATGGAAAAAGAAATGACGAGAACAGCTGAGAAATTTAAAAATAAAGCTTAGAAAATTACAGCATCTTAATTTAAATAAAAGAAAAAAAATTTTCAAAATCTCATTTGCCTATATCAGAAAACCAATCTAATAAATTATTATTCTTTATAAATAAGAATCAAAGAATCTCATCTCCCCATCCTGAGAAAAAAACAAAGTATCGTTTCCTCATTAAAAAAAATTCAAATGTAATAAATTTTATTCTTCATAAATAAACACCAAGAAAGCCCATTTGCCCATATCTGAAAGCCAAATTCTCATTGTCTCATTTAAAAAATTCCAAATCTAGTAAATTTTATTCTTTATAAATAAGAACCAGAACTCTCAAACGTAGATTTTATCTGTGAACGTTTAATTAAAAAAATCAGATTTCCTACTCTATAAATAGAATGGAAAACATGGTCAGCAAAGCTCAGCTCTTTAAGAGCTTAGAAAATTATTTTAAAGGGAAGTTTGGATTAAGTTTAAAAGATTTAGAAAATTATTCTAATGAAAGTGGTTACTCAAATGCGACTAGAGAAGGTCTGTTTGAATTTATTGAATAAAAAATAAATAAAACAGAACTAAAATCTGAAAGTCTAAAGTAACTTTTATCAGTTGTAAAATAAAAAAAACTGAAGAATATTTGTAAACTTAGAAAAAGTCAGTTGATTGATCACATAATAGACCCTTTTCACAATTTTAATAACAATGATAATACTAACGAATTCCACAAAAAAATTTAAAAGACTTTAGCAAAACTGTATTGCAAAAAAATAAAAAAAACATACTCAATTTAGAAAAATCATTTAATTGATGTTATCAAAGGAAATGTAGTTAAAATTAATAATGATAACGATTTGAGTAAAATATCATAAAAGGAACTTCATCAAATCTGTAAAAGGGTTAGGTTGTTTGGGCGAGGAGACCAGTCAGCGAGGTCATCATTATCATCGGATTAGGGAAGGATGAGGAAGGAAATCGGCCATGGCCTTTCAGAGGAACCACCCCAGCAATTTCCCAGAGCGATTTAGGGAAATCATGGAAAACCTAAATCAGGATTGCCAGATGTGGGATTGAACCATCATCTTCCCAAATGTGAGTCCAGTGTGCTAGCCATTGGGACACCTCACACGGTAAATCTGTAAAACAAAAAATTTAAAACATTATATTACTCTTAAGAAATAACAATCACTCGATCTTATCAATAGTTCTGAGGGTAAAATTATTAATAACGATACTGAGAATTCTTTTCAAAAGCTTGTAGTAGATAAATGTCAAGAAATTATGCAAAAAAATTATCAGGTAAACTTACCAAGTTTCAATTTTCTAGATGACGATGATTTTTCAAATCAGCTAAACGAATTTGTAGAAATGCTTCAGCTTTTGTATCAAGAATTATAACTTATGGAATTAATAAAATTGATAAAATTGTAAAACCACAGGAATTTTTTAATCAAATTAAAGAAGAAATAATCACCAAATAAAATAAAATTTTAATTCAAAGAAGACCATTTAAAGTTAATATAAAACTTTATTGTAATTTTAAAATACATTAAAACATTTAATCAAGTTTTCCTAAGAGCAACAGATTGAGACGATTATTATCAAAAATCAATCAGTAAACTATTAACTGAAATGGATGAAATGCAAAGAAAAAATCTGGATAGTCTTTATTTTGTATAGACAAAATTAGTTTGAGTACAAAAATCTTTTATCGTTAAAATTTGTGCATCATGGTCTGAAAGGCCATTCACAATTTTACTAACATAATGCCCATCTACTAATGAAGAATGAATAAAAATGTTGTCGATGCTCATAATACTCTTCCCCTGAACACTGGTTGAAAAAAATAGTCGGGATCAGATCAAATGAGTTTAAGAGATTTTCCAACAGCCTTTGTCCTGCACAGTCACATACAAAATTAATATTAAACTTATCACAAACAACAAATTTTTGATACACCCTATAAAGTGAATCGAGGACCCTCTCTAGCTTGATCAGAAATACTCTGAAGTCAAAGTTAGAGAAAAATTAGATGTTTAGTTGCAGTAAATTCAACTGCTCCTGCACAACATTAAAATTTCTGTTTTATGCAGTGCTTTAATGCATCTACAGACTCAAATGGAATACTGATTTTTACGTACATAGCCACTCCTCCACTATGGAAAGAATTCCTTATAAAACAGCCTGCTAATCTATTTTCTGGTAAAGAAAGTCTCTGAATTGTCACATTATTTAATTGGTGCTCAGCTATACCAATAATTACAGTGTCTATAAGTAGTTCACTAACCTTATGTCTAATATCTCTTATGTTCTGACGAAATATGTTAATTCCATCACTACTTGGATGCCGACTTTCTCAGAAGGTGGTTTCTTTGTTAGAGAGACTTCCTCTGAGCAGGGATACCTATCGGCTGATATCGGTCTAAAAAAGGTGCAGCTCTAACACCAACTACTACAGGAATTTTCCCATGAGTGAGCCACCACCGCCCACTACACTGTCACCTATAACCTTTGCCAACCTCCCCTTCCCACACCTACTGAGTTGCAGCGCATGTCTCGTGAAACCGAATCTATTGACAGACTCAACTGGTACCATTGCAATGAGAGCCGCACCCTCTGCTGTCTGTGTCTTCTCAAGGCCCATATTAACGCGCCTAATAGCAGCATTAAGATGAGGCCAATCATCAAGCTGAAACAGTTTCACTATGTGCACATATGTTCCATCAGTTTGAGTAGCTATCTGTTCCATGTCACTACCTACATCATGCTGCCCATCTCTATCAAGACTTTTCCCCGCTGCGCCCACAATCACTACCTGATCCTCTTTCGGAAAAATTGTACATAGCTCCCCTAAGTTAAGAGTCACCTGAGCCAACCCTGCACTATGCTTCACAATGCTGGTGACCTGACACTCATTCCCCAACGCTTCCTGCAATTGCTGGCCTACACCTCTTCGATGTGAACTACCTAACAGCAGAATCTCCACCTTTCTATCTGAAACTACAACTGTCTTAGGGCCCTTAACTACTGAGGTATGCTGCATGTTTCCTACACGTACAATGCAAGAGGCTACTCTCCACTAAACTCTGACAGTTGACCATATCTATTGGTGATACGCGAAGTGTGACTGTCTGGATATATCCTTCTCCTACCTGCCTTCTTACCAATTGCCAGTTCCCATTCCCAAGCGCCATTATCTCTCCTCATCCTACCTAGTTCCTCCATTACGTTTTCTAAATGTACCTGAAGGGAACATACCTTACGCTTCTGCTAATGTATTACCTCATTTCTGCTAATGATTCGGCATTTCCAGGAGGGGATCTCGCTAGAATGCTCACTGGCTTCCCCACTGTATTAACCAGAAATGAAAATACTTTGAACAAATCTCACACCGTAACCCACAAACGTACGACAAACACCACATTTCTCACTCAAGGAAAAATGTTAAAAATTACGGAAAAACTATACGTCTACGTTACCTAAGTTCAATTACTTCCATGAAACGATTTAAGGAACCAAGAATAGTGTCATCGAATTTCGCTCTCTACTAAGAAAACGACTACTTCTGTTAATGCAACTACACCAAAAATAATACCAGTAGAACAAAAACTCCACACAATTTCTTATCCAAAACCAAAAATTGAAGCGTACATTGGAACAATCAACACAATTACGCACAGTGAACGGAAGATTTTACTGAAATATTTCACTAGAAACAGCAAGAAACGCCTGCCGTAAACAACCCTACTAAATTCAATAAATGACCATAGCTCACTAACAACTTTGTAAAACACAGTGAGCGAAAGTTTCCGAAAGTTTAATAAACCGTTAATTCACCAGAAACAGCAAGAGACACCGTTGAAAAGTACTAAATTTAATAACATACTGTTGGACATTCACACTATATTTGCTACACTCCACTGCTCCTATATCCTGTTTCCAAGCCAGGGTACTTTTAGAAAATTCAGAAATCAATATCTTAGTAGCAGTGCTCCGTATTTCACAAGTCCCGTCGTCCTCGTAATTTTTTCTGAACTATGAGCGTTTCTGCTTTCCTTTATGCTTCTTCCAGTTGTCCTACAGTTATTGTTGTAAGCCTTTAGTTGCATCATCTTCTCTTCCTCTGTCATTGCACCAAGGATTTTTATGTTGTTTCACCCGATCCTGAATTTATATTATATCCGTCTTAACAGTATCTCTCTCTGTTTTATTCTGGTTTCTCAGCAGTTTGTAAGAGAATTAAAGCTTTTTGTAGATAACTGCCAACTACCTTCTTTTAAGAGAAGTCCATACGTCCGTGCACATCATTTTCTATTTGGGAGACAAAGCGATTCCAGGTTTCTCTAAGTGCATTCCTTACTACTACTTTTGATTTGTTTCGGTTTTGTGTATGTTTTTTCGTTAACTCTTTTGAGCCACTTTGTGTAAAATTCAGGTAAGACTTTTGTTTTTCTCTTAATGCCTCTTTTATTTCTGTGTTCCACAACCTTAAGCTTTTCTTGTTTTTATTTATGCTACTTTTACCTGATACGCCTGTAGCTGTTCTTATAATGCATTGCTTGATGTTGTTCTATTTTATACCTACGTCTTCTGCTGACGGTAATTTTAACATGGTCTTGTATATAGTCAGTCGTCTTTGATAAAGATATTCCGTTTGGATATAAAATAAGTTTGGAGAGCGGATCACTAACAAGTCTCCCGCATCACGGAACGCACAAAAAATGAGAAGGTGCAGATAATGGGTCCCAGGTGCATGATATCCCTGCAAGAGGTGTCGGTGGAGTTGTAGGAAGATTTCTCACTCTTACTTTGTCAACAAATGCTGTTTCTTCTCGATGGTGCATCAACGAATTTGTCATGTAGCGTGTGCGAACATCTCAACCACAAATACGGCGAAAAGTGGATAGGTCGATATGGACCAACTACTTGGCCACCTCGATCGCCAGATTTAACTCTTCTCGCCTATTTCTTGTGGGGCCATAGGAAGAGTCGTAAGTGTGAAACTCCCGTACAGTCTAAAGATCTTCTATTTTTTCTGGCGTGAGCACCAAGGTTTAGGGACCCAGGTCGTATGAATGAAGCAAACCCTTTTCCTGTAAATTTCGAGGCTTAAGCTTCGAAATTTATAAGTAAAACATGAAGCAAGAGCTCTAGCTTGTGGGGACAAAGCGGAGAAGGAAGCTTTTCCTTCGCAATGGCTTCTGGTTTCACCATTAGATGAACTGTGTGATTAAAGAAATGCTCTGACTTCATTCTAGAAGTAATAGCTTCAAAAATGTTAAGTCTGGTCAGTAGCAGACTTAAATTTGCGAAGTGCAGACACGGCTCAAGTAGCAGAAGGCGTGCGCCGCGAAATACGCACCTGAGCTCGTCAATGCAGTGTAGATATCTAGGTTGTTTCAACGAAGAAAATGTTAAATAGAGTGCGACATTGGGGAAAGAATATGTAAAGCACTATTATCAGAACGGAGAAAGATTACTTGTTCATCGGTACACAATTGGCCCAGGATTCCAGTCCGGCATATCAGGAGATATGGTGTTTCATCAAACTACAGTTAGTAAAACGGTGAGTAGTTTTTTTAAAAGATAATGGAAAAGCTGACTTGTGGATCACATATGCATCGCCACCACATAATGCGACTGCGGGGATAAACGAATGGCTAGAAAAACCCTACATTTCCATGTGTAGTTGGTGTAATTCACTGTATGCGAATTCCGAGATCTACACTGTATGGCGACGAAGATATTAATAGAAAAGGTTACGCTAGTATAAATGTGTGGGCTATGTACAATAGAAAGGAACAGTTCACTATCATTGAGGCTAGCTGGTTTGGATCAGTACATTACAATCGAATGTGGAGAAGTTCAGGTCAAAGTGCAGAAGTTCAAGTCTATGGTAAGTTGTAAGTGAATTTAATAAGGATGACGAAGAGAATGGCATAGATCCGTGGTCGATGACCATCTATCTTTATCCAGCAGTGGGGAACCGCAAATCACGTGTCATGCAAACAAACTTTTAAGATAAGAAATGGTCGTGAGAGAGCGTTGTATTGGTCAACTGAGGATGCGGTTACCCATTTGACGGTATGTGTATAGAATTGCCTTAGGAAATGTCCCAACGATTATAGATTGCTGCTTTTCACCGCCCAACGTTGTGAAATATCTACAGGACGAAGATTCTGAAGATACTGCACTGGGTTTACATTACGATGTCGATAATGAAGAGCAGTCTGTAACAGAGAAGGAAATTCTTATGAAAAGACATGAAAAAAAGCAGTTGTAATAGAAAATGCAGGATTTTGAATTACTTTATTTACCAAAGGTACAAAACCACTGATTGTCTACAAAAAGCTATTGGTAACACGATCTAAAGGACAGTATATGTATTAAAACTGTTTTCATTTTCATCCTCTTTCCGATCGGTTTCGTGGTTGATTCTAACAGCTTCTTTTTCAATTTACATCCCTGTCAACTTTAACTACTCCAGTAACACCAGCCTGTCTAATTCTGTGATATTGAGCACCTTTGTCAAACGTGTTTCCGGCAGACATTTAGTTTCCTTAAGGGAATCGGCCTGTCATATGAACTTGCTCTACACGACGAAGATAATGAGACAGCATCATCTGCAAAAACAACCTAAGACTGCTGCCCAAACTGTCTCCTAAATCGTTTACCTAGATAAGTAACAGCAGAGGGTCTATACTACTTCCCTGGGGTACGTCAGAAATCAGTTCTGTTTTACTCTATGAGTTTCCGTCAATTACTACGGACAGTGAACTCTCTGACACGAAATCTCCGTGGAAACACAGGCTTCCGTGGGACACATTTTCAGAAACACTGCGGTAATGTGCGACACAGAGCCATGGAATTGCATCCTTAAATTTTTTGTTCACTTACTTTCTTTTTAAGACTAAAACAATCGACAGTAGCGAGTCTGAAATTTCTTTGTAATTAGTCCAGCAGTAGTAATAACCAACAACGCTGCATATTTGTAAGCCAATTTCAAGCGTGGCAGCGCGCCACTGCGACAAGGACTCGGCTTTTTAGCGCCTGGACGAAGCCCCCGCGAGTGCGTGCACACACACACACACACACACACACACACACACACACACACGAACAAAACGAATCGCGCTCTGCCCCCGGGACCTGCGCGCACTCGCTGTTATGCTGATGTGCTTAATGAAATTCGTAATCTGGCCTGGCCAATCACCCCGCCTGGCGTTGTTTGCCGCCCTCCTCCATCCGCCACCAGCACAAACACACACACACACACACACACACACACACCCACACAAACACATATATACATACCCCCACACACAACGTGTGCCCTAGTGTACATAAATACATCACGTAAAGCCTGCGGCAATTCTCCCCTGTCCACTCAACTAAAAAGGAAAAAGAAGGTTGGAAAAGGGAACAAAAAAAAAAAGAGAAAGGCAGACAGAGAATAAAGCCGCACTAAAAAAACACAGTGGGCACGCTGCTTCATCAGTCACCTTCATAAAAATGCTGCTTTAAAACCGCTCCGGCCCCCTTCTATCTCGTACGCGGCTTTCACGCTCGGAACAGCACCTGCAGAGGTAAAAGCCGTCTGCGGCTGGACATTTTTCTTCCATGGTATCGCTAACCGCCTGACAAGCCATGCAAATTACGTTACCGGCGCGGCGACCGCGTGCTATCATTACGATCGCCAAATGTGTTTATTTTCCGGTTTCCGCCGATGGGCCAATTCCGCGCGAAACGGCCAGCGCAAATCGCCGAAACTTGAAACTAAAATTCGTGAAAACTGCGCAGACCCCGCAAACACTTATCAGTTTATATCACAGTGTCATGTGCGTCATCTCACAGATGTTGAAGCTTGAGCGCACGTAAGCCGTATCGGTAGTTTCAGCTATTTGACGCGTTCAGAAACTGGAGTATCAGCTTTAGATATATCGATATTGTACCCAACATGCAAGGGATGGCGAATGGCCAGAAACTACGATATTCGAATCAGGAGGGGGGGGGGGGGAGAATTAGAATATTTTAATCGGCAGCATTTGAGCGAAAAGGGAGTACAAACGTGGTGTCACGAACGACCGCGACGTACCAGGTCAGGTTACGCTTGTCGAAGCTACGTTGATCACCAGAATTGCCCGGAAAATGGAGCCAAAATTGTGTTGCGTGATTTCTAATGCCACTATTCTGGACTAATGTCATGGTTTAAACCGCTAACCAGATTGATAGTGTCGGATTGAAACCCCAATTACGCCATGTACTCGGTTTTAAAATATCACTCTAGTTTCTGTGTCCTGCTCCTATATCAGTAATTTCGTATGAATGTCTATATGCGCGGTGTATCCTCTTAATACAGGCTGGCGCACGAAATATGTTACCATTTTGTTTTTGAATATAAACTTTATTGTCAATACCATCTGAAAGAAATATATACTACAATGAAGACCCGTCCATGGAGATTTGTTCTAACTCAGAACATGCTCAATATGTCCACCATTTCGTTTCCTAACTTCCTTCAAACGAACACTAAAGTTAGTGATTACCCTACGGCACATGTCTTCCGTAATTTCACTGCAGGCTTGAAGAATAAGTCTTCTGAGCTCCATTAAATAACTTGGACATGTAGGGAAATTTTTTTCCTTTAGGTACCCCCAAAGAAAAAAGTCACATAGATTGAGGTCTGGACTATTGGGGGGCCTATTTTGTCCATCATTGAAGCGACCTGGAAACCTGAGTGAAATGATCCACATGTCGAAATGCTCGTGTAAAAACTCCAACACAGTGTTGGCAGTATGTGGCCTTGCTCCATCTTGCATGAACCACTGCGTGTTGAAGGGCAAGGCAGTAGCAAGAAGCTGTGGAATGAAGCTATTGCGAAGCATGCTCAAATAACGCTCGCTGTTGACAGTTTCTTCAACGAAAAAGGGTCCAATAAGTCCGTGACTGGAAATTGCTACCCACGCTGTAACCCTCGGAACATAATGTTGTCGTTCATGAAGCACTTGTGGGTTTTCAGTGGCCCAAAGGCGTACATTTTGTTTGTTAGCCACACCGTCTAAATGAAAATGCGCCTCGTCTGGAAACCAAACGTTGTTGAAAGTTTCTTCCTTATCCTCCGCCGACTGACCAAACAGTAGTCTCTGCTGCTTGTGTTCTTCAGTGAGCTTCTGTACACAGGTCGTCCTGTATGGGTACATATGGAGGTTACTTTTAGGAATGTGTTAAACGGAGCGTCTGGATATTCCCAGTTGCACTGCTGCCTTTCTACACGATTTCCCGAGACTTCTCTGTACATCAACTCGTACCGCTTCAATATTCTCCGGCGCACAAACAGGCTTAGGCCGATGCCGCTTCGCTTCCAATACTGTTCCTCCCTGTACAAATTTATCGTACAACCTGTGGATTGTCTTCTTGCAAGGGACCCATCGTGTGTTAAACTGTTGTTGAAAACGCCTCTGAGTCACAACAAGACTTTTCGTTTCATGAAAAAGTAACACAATTGCCGATCGTTGCTGTGTCGTCAATCTTCCATTTTCAGCCGTTGCTGCTTACTAGTCTCCTAGCGGCAGTATCGTGAATTACACGTTCTTTCGTAACTCATTTATTTTTCCAACCTCTGCTGGTACTGCTGTAGAGATCCCAGCGGGATATCTAACGTGCGTCGTAAATTGTCAAAGAAACAATTGGTAACACATTTCGTGCGCCACCCTGTACATTGTGTGTTAATAAAGGGTGACCAAGTCTTCAAATTAACTGCTTGGTTTTGCTGAGGCCGGCGTAGCCCTTAGTGCTACCAAAATGTGATTACTTCGTTTCAAATTTTGTCGTTCATCATGAACTGCAGCACACAGTCTCCGTACTATAGGTGTTTATCAGTCACCTACGTGACACAGTGACACAACAAAATATTACGTTTAACAACTCTCCCTAACCACGTTTTCACCACGTTCTAGTCATCAAAGCAATTCTCACGCCCTGTATGCAAGGTGGCAGAAATTGAACCTCCTAGTACAGATGTGTGTTCTGGGTGTCATATCTAAAATACACAACGCAACTGAAACCTGTCATAAGCATTTAGTAACATCTCGTACAATAAAATACTCAGCTTTCAGTGATGGCTGACGCATGTCTCTGTTGTCAAAGTACTGCACATTAATATAACGTAATATAATGAAAGAGATGTATCTAATCTATAGAAGCCCATTCTGGATTGCTGAGTTTTTGAGTTCTAGCTCTCGATACAAATACAGGGCTATTACAAATGATTGAAGCGATGTCATAAGTTAACTGTAGCTCCATTCATTGACATATGGTCACGACACACTGCAGATACGTAGAAAAACTCATAAAGTTTTGGTCGGCTGAAGCCGCAGTTCAGGTTTCTGCCGCCAGAGCGCTCGAGAGCGCAGTGAGACAAAATGGCGACAAGAGCCGAGAAAGCGTACGTCGTGCTTGAAGTGCACTCATATCAGTCAGTCATAACAGTGCAACGACACTTCAGGACGAAGTTCAACATAGATCCACCAACTGCTAACTCCATTCGGCGATGGTATGCGCAGTTTAAAGCTTCTGGATGTCTCTGTAAGGGGAAATCAACGGGTCGGCCTGCAGTGAGCGAAGAAACGGTTGAACGCGTTCGGGCAAGTTTCATGCGAAGCCCGCGGAAGTCGACGAATAAAGCAAGCAGGGAGCTAAACGTACCACAGCCGACGGTTTGGAAAATCTTAAGGAAAAAGGCTATAGCAGAAGCCTTACCGTTTACAATTGCTACAAGCCCTGACACCCGATGACAAAGTCAAAGGCTTTGAATTTTCGGCGCGGTTGCAACAGCTCATGGAAGAGGATGCGTTCAGTGCGAAACTTGTTTTCAGTGATAAGGCAACATTTTTTCTTCATGGTGTAGTGAACAGACACAATGTGCGAATCTGGGCGGTAGAGTATCCTCACGCATTCGTGCAGCAAATTCTCAATTCACCAAAAGTTAAGGTGTTTTGTGCAATCTCACGGTTTAAAGTTTATGGCCCCTTTTTCTTCAGGACACGTGTATCTGGACATGCTGGAAAATTGGCTCATGCCACAACTGGAGACCGACTTCATCTTTCCACAGGATGGTGCTCCACCGCACTTCCATCATGATGTTCGGCATTTCTTAAACTGGAGATTGGAAAACCGATGGATCGGTCGTGGTGGAGATCATGATCAGCAATTCATGTCATGGCCTCCACGCTCTCCCGACTTAACTCCATGCGATTTCTTTCTGTGGGGTTATGTGAAAGATTCAGTGTTTATACCTCCTCTACCAAGAAACGTGCCAGAACTGCGAGCTGGCATCAACGATACTTTCGAACTCATTGATGGGGACATGCTGCGCCGAGTGTGGGAAGAACTTGATTATCGGCTTGATGTCTGCCGAATCACTAAAGGGGCACATATCGAACATTTGTGAATGCCGAAAAAAACTTTTTGAGTTTTTGTATGTGTGTGCAAAGCATTGTGAAAATATCTCAAATAATAAAGTTATTGTAGAGCTGTGAAATCGCTTCAATCATTTGTAATAACCCCGTATCACTACGACGCTCGGCCTTTACTTTACGACAATTATTTGTAAATAGCGGCTGGCTGTAACAGCGGCATATGATGATAGGTATCAGCAAACTTCAACTTGAAATGTGACACACTGGTGCTAGACTGTTGCTTCTTTCCAATTGTCATTAATTATTCAGCAGCCAGCACGAGTGTTACATTTTTGTCCTTTCTTTTTCTCTATTATTCAGCCTTGCATGTTAAAATGATACCGTTGACTGCCGTCCCTCTATAAAATGAATCTGATTGACGCTTAGAGTTAAGTTTGCATGCAGTACTTGGTTGGA
The DNA here is from genome assembly GCF_021461385.2 of Schistocerca piceifrons. Lineage (NCBI taxonomy): Eukaryota > Metazoa > Arthropoda > Insecta > Orthoptera > Acrididae > Schistocerca > Schistocerca piceifrons. The sequence continues at coordinate 555,444,709 of NC_060143.1, forward strand.
GAATGTGGGCGAGTGTGCGCTGCTGCCCAGGGGTCGAGTAGGCGCTCCTAGGGGACAACTAACCTTGGGATCCAAAGGCCCTAGCCGCTGTGCAGAGCAATGACCTGAAGTGGTCAGTCAAAACGCCGGAAGATCTTTGAGCAACTACTATTGTGTGTCGGTGCCAACGTAGTGGCGCCCTGGCTTTTCAGAGAAGCTGCAGAGGCAAATGGTGGGCAAGAGTCGCCAGGTTGTTGTTGTTATCGTGGTCATCAGTCCTGAGACTGGTTTGAAGCAGCTCTCCATGCTACCCTATCCTGTGCACGCTTCTTCATCTCCCAGTACTTACTGCAACCCACATCCTTCTGAATCTGCTTACTGTATTCATCTCTTGGTCTCCCACTACGATTTTTACCCTCCACGCTGCCCTCCAATACTAAATTTGTGATCCCTTGATGCCTCAGAACATGTCCTACCAACCGGTCCCCTCTTCTTGTCAAGTTGTGCCACATACTCCTCTTCTCCCCAATTCTATTCAATACTTCATCATTAGTTATGTGATCTACCCATCTAATCTTCAGCATTATTCTGTAGCACCACATTTCGAAAGCTGCTATTCTCTTCTTGTCCAAACTATTTATCGTCCATGTTTCACTTCCATACATGGCTACACTCCATACAAATACTTTCAGAAATGACTTCCTGACACTTAAATCTATACTCGAAGTTAACAAATTTCTCTTCTTCAGAAACACTTTCCTTTCCATTGCCAGTCTAGGTTTTATCTATTCTCTACCTCGACCATCATCAGTTATTTTGCTCCCCAAATAGGAAAACTCCTTTACTACTTTGAGTGTCCCATTTGCTAATCTAATTCCCTCAGCATCATCCGACTTAATTCGACCACATTCTATTGTCCTCGTTTTGCTTTTGTTCCATTCAACTGGTCTTCCAAGTCCTTTGCTGTGTCTGATAGAATTACAATGTCATCGGCGAAACTCAAAGTTTTAATTTCTTCTCCACGGATTTTAATACCTACTCCGAATTTTTCTTTTGTTTCCTTTACTGCTCGCTCAATATACAGATTGAATAACATCGGGGAGAGACTACAACCCTGTCTCACTCCCATCCCAACCACTGCTTCCCTTTCATGCCCCTCGAATCTTATAACTGCCATCTGGTTTCTGTACAGATTGTAAATAGCCTTTCGCTCCCTACATTTTACCCCTGCCACCTCCCCTAACCAATGGGCACTAATGAGAAAGTTGTAACTCTGCAGGACCTTTGCGCTTCTTTATGTGGTGTCCTGTCCAGCTAAAGGGATATCAGAGGGTGCTTGTTGGCCACAAGGCAGATGCTGATAATAAAAGAATAGTGTGATGCTGACGGCAGATAGAGAAAAGACGTTATTCGGCTCGTGAGAGTGAAAATCTTTTGGAATGTCGACCATGCTTTGTAAAGGTTGGTGTGCATCATTCTGTCGTCACACCATGGATGTTGTCGGCTCCAGAATTGCTGAAAGTAGCGGGAAGTACCGCGATTGCCTGGTGCTTGAGAAGGTGACTTGAGTGAGGGATCAGATGCCATTTTTCTGAAAAGGCAAGTACGGGTGCCTCTCTCATCGGATAGTAGTGCAACGTTTCTCTAGAGTGGGAAATTGTCTTTACATTGTTAAGGCTTTACCAAGATGGAGAAATGAGAGGCTGTTCCGATTATGCATAACCTTCTTCGGAGAATAGAAGGCAAGCTTTGCTACGAGTTATTCTACTGAGGGAACCACTAAAAAGCCTTTCTATTGCAGGACGAGAATGTTTTGATGGCTTTACCATGTAGAACTGAGAACAATCATGATTATTTGGGACACTTGACTTTTAGACTAGCAGCCGATATGTTGACAGAGGTTCACTGACTTACGTGGTGGAGCAGGATGGGGACGCTAGACTTTGAACTATCGAGACGATTGAGGGCTCCCGTCCATTACTTACCAAGCATCTGTGAGTGGCTACGTGCCGAATGCCAACCACGTTGCAGCGGAGAAGAAACATGATGAGTAACTGCTGCAATAGCGAAGTGCAGCTGAGGGCAGTCAGTACCGTCTAGGAACGACACTGTAAGTTAAGGGGACGCTATTTCACAGTCACACTGAGCAAACGGTAGCTCGCTAATAATTAACGCACTTTGGGGTCTTGTACGTGTAATCTTTTTGCCTGTCGGCACATCGGAGCAACCACCATGACCTCAACGGAATTGTGCATCTGCTCTTTTTGATGAATTACGAGTTATTTTTCTGATCTTCTTCTTTAATGGAATTCTGCGGGCTCTTTCGTATTACAGTCGTATCGGAGACTGTTTAGAGATCTTATGTTTTGGCTGTCTTCTGTCTCTGAATGTTAATACCGAATATTGTGGTTTTATGATATCAAATCATGTTTACTCTTACTTGCATTTACGGTTAAAATAGAACTGGTCAACTGCCGACCAATCTTTACTTACAGTAGTTAAATGAACCTAACACTAACCTTTACTATTGATTTTTGCAAGGACTCATTTGATAGGGTCATTAATATCCTTAGGTTTCCACTGCATAAGAGCTTTTCAGTTCATATATGAGTCTAAAGGGAGCGATAGGCATCTCATTGGTTTTCAGTCGATGCAAATCAAAGTGACAGCAGAGTAAAGAAGCCGCGAGCTCGCTGGTATATTACAATCTTCAGAATGTAACTATTGTTGGCATCTGAGCGAAAAATGGAACAGGAGCTGGACGAGTGCATCTGCGCTTCGCAGTGTATCCGTGAATGACGGAATGATGTCCATCTGGGCCGAGTGTTAGAAGGTCCTGTGTACGAAGCGTAGATAGATTCCGGTCTATCGCTGCCTTCAGTGTGGCGACTGCCTGGAACTTCCAGGCCCCTCGTGTGAAGTACGCCTGTTTGGCGGCGCCCTCTGGTGCTATCAGGTAGTACTGTGTGCCTATGTACTCAGTATCAACAGTATCAGTCCTTGATAAAGATAGAACCTGAAGTAATGAATTAATATCTGTGCCAAGGCCGGGACTCGAACGTAGGCCTCCTGCTTACAAGGAGATGTGCTAACTAATGCACCATTTCGGCTATCACAGCTATGTGGACTACCCCAGTCAGTGCCCTCCCTAACACAAGCTTCATTTTACACCATAAGCGCATTGGTGACAGCATTAGACGAAGGTACCTTGTGCAGGTATATTAGCCACAATGCTACTAGCACATCTGCCTAGTAAGCACGGAATCTGGATTCAAGTCCTGGCCTTCGCAGATTTTGTAATTCATTACATTAGCTTCTACCTTTATCCAAGATATTGTTGAGACTCATATATTTCCAGGAAGACGTAAGTCCATGAGATGGATATAGACCCCGTTGTTTAATTCATCCTCCAGTACTACTCCTTGCTATTTATATCATATACACTCCTGGAAATTGAAATAAGAACACCGTGAATTCATTGTCCCAGGAAGGGGATACTTTATTGACACATTCCTGGGGTCAGATACATCACATGATCACACTGACAGAACCACAGGAACATAGACACAGGCAACAGAGCATGCACAATGTCGGCACTAGTACAGTGTATATCCACCTTTCGCAGCAATGCAGGCTGCTATTCTCCCATGGAGACGATCGTAGAGATGCTGGATGTAATCCTGTGGAACGGCTTGCCATGCCATTTCCACCTGGCGCCTCAGTTGGACCAGCGTTCGTGCTGGACGTGCAGACCGCGTGAGACGACGCTTCATCCAGTCCCAAACATGCTCAATGGGGGACAGATCTGGAGATCTTGCTGGCCAGGGTAGTTGACTTACACCTTCTAGAGCACGTTGGGTGGCACGGGATACATGCGGACGTGCATTGTCCTGTTGGAACAGCAAGTTCCCTTGCCGGTCTACGAATGGTAGAACGATGGGTTCGATGACGGTTTGGATGTACCGTGCACTATTCAGTGTCCCCTCGATGATCACCAGTGGTGTACGGCCAGTGTAGGAGATCGCTCCCCACACCATGATGCCGGGTGTTGGCCCTGTGTGCCTCGGTCGTATGCAGTCCTGATTGTGGCGCTCACCTGCACGGCGCCAAACACGCATACGACCATCATTGGCACCAAGGCAGAAGCGACTCTCATCGCTGAAGACGACACGTCTCCATTCGTCCCTCCATTCACGCCTGTCGCGACACCACTGGAGGCGGGCTGCACGATGTTGGGGCGTGAGCGGAAGACGGCCTAACGGTGTGCGGGACCGTAGCCCAGCTTCATGGAGACGGTTGCGAATGGTCCTCGCCGATACCCCAGGAGCAACAGTGTCCCTAATTTGCTGGGAAGTGGCGGTGCGGTCCCCTACGGCACTGCGTAGGATCCTACGGTCTTGGCGTGCATCCGTGCGTCACTGCCGTCCGGTCCCAGGTCGACGGGCACGTGCACCTTCCGCCGACCACTGGCGACAACATCGATGTACTGTGGAGACCTCACGCCCCACGTGTTGAGCAATCCGGCGGTACGTCCACCCGGCCTCCCGCATGCCCACTATACGCCCTCGCTCAAAGTCCGTCAACTGCACATACGGTTCACGTCCACGCTGTCGCGGCATGCTACCAGTGTTAAAGACTGCGATGGAGCTCCGTATGCCACGGCAAACTGGCTGACACTGACGGCGGCGGTGCACAAATCCTGCGCAGCTAGCGCCATTCGACGGCCAACACCGCGGTTCCTGGTGTGTCCGCTGTGCCGTGCGTGTGATCATTGTTTGTACAGCCCTCTCGCAGTGTCCGGAGCAAGTATGGTTGGTCTGACACACCGGTGTCAATGTGTTCTTTTTTCCATTTCCAGGAGTGTATAATTTTAAGCATCAACTTTGCTCTGCTGCACATTCCTCATAAAACTCAGGTAAGGTGGCCAACGGCCTTGCTGGAATGGTAACACCAGTTCCCGTCAGATCACCGAAGTTAAGCGCTGTCTGGCTGGGCTAGCACTTTGATGGGTGTCCATCCGTTCTGCCGAGCGCTATTGGCAAGCGGGGTGCACTCAGCAGTTGTGAGGCAAAGTGAGGAGCTACTTGATTGAGAAGTAGCAGCTCCAGTATCGTAAACTGACATACGGCTGGAAGAGCGGTGTGCTGACCACATGCCCCTCCATATCCGCATACAGTGACGCCTGTGGGCAGAGGACGACACGGCGACCGGTCGGTACCGTTGGACCTGCCAAGACCTGTTCGAACGGAGTTTAGTTTAGTACAGGTAAGGTGTTGTTGACTACATGTCACAGGAAAAAATTATAATTTGGAATTGGTTTTTAAATAAGGAAGTATACCAATTAATGATAGTTGTAAAGTTCCAAGCGTTACGTCAAATGTAAGTTACATGTCCGAATCAGTGGTTCCCTGTCGTCAGTGTTGTGATTTACATTCCTTGAACTAGACTGAATCATTTCTCAACGTTTACTATCCAGTGCAAATCTCCAAACACACGCATAACAATTGAACCGATTACTGGAGCCAAGCATTCCATATACTTCCAAGCAAAGAACAGATTTCCGAGATATACATACCATCGCTACGTTAATTTAAAACGTATATACTGTTATTCTAGGCACAGTACTGGTTACATACAGAGGGTGTATTTTACTAATGTATCTAGATATGATCTCAGAGACGTATTTTGAGAGTAGTTTTCAGTACGATCAGTGACGCCATTTAGCGTTTGACAGCTTTAGCATATCCATGCGATGTCCTGTCTGACCAAATGTAAGATAGGTAATGAATCCTAAGGTGATCACGTAGGCAATCCGTCTTCAGGCCACCAGTGGGCCATCGTAACCATCCGACTGCCGCGTCATCCTCACCTGAGTATGCGGATAGGAGGGGCGTGTGGTCAGCACACCGCTCTCCCGGTTGCTATGATGGTTTTCTTTTACCGGAGCCGCTACTAGTCGGTCGAGTAGCTCCTCAATTGGTATCACGAGGCTGAGTGCACCCCTAAAAACGGCAACTGCGCATGGCTACTGGATGGTCACCCATCCAAATGCCGGCCACGCTCGACAGAACTTAACTTCGGTGATCTCACGGGAACCGGTGTATACACTGCAGCAAGGCCGTTGCCCGCGATCACATAGACGTGCCTTTAATTACACTGAAATATCCACGGCGTCCTAGGATTTCCAGATTCAGATCTATGTGAACATCTTTTGACCATATTAAATAAAGAGATACACTGTAACTAACTTTATATTTCTACTCTAATGCATACAACATGTTCTTACCTAATAAACACTAGTTTCGTTCAAATGGTTCAGATGGCTCCAAGCACTATGGGACTCAACTTCTGAGGCCATCAGTCCCCTAGAACTTAGAACTACTTAAACCTAACTAACCTAAGGACATCACACACATCCATGCCCGAGGCAGGATTTAAACCTGTGACCGCAGCGGTCGTGCGGTTCCAGACTGAAGCGCCTAGAACCGCTCGGCCACACAGGCTGGCTGGGTTTCTTTACGCCATTTTTGTGTAGGCACAATGTGCTGTGTCGTCCGGACAAGACACAGCCAGGGAAAAGGCACACAGGCGCAATGACGCGAGCTGGTGCCAGTGCCATAGAGACTAGACACTTGCGCGAGTTCCACCAGCGCAGGAACGTCGTTCAGTCAACTCTTAGAAGTGAATCAACTGTTGTTGTAAATTGCATTTTATATGTGCTGAGAAGTGTACCCACTATTATTTACACTAAGCCATTGAAGGTCTTTTTTGTGTTATACTACATGCGGTGGTGCAGACTTCATTATTTAACTAGTCACCAAAGATAAGTGAACCTTTTTAATTCATTTGTGTCACTATGTTCCTATTGTTGGAGTGTAGTAGAACCTTCGTTCTATCCGGTTACCTGACCCTGGGGCGTAGCTGTGTAATAGTGGCAGGTACGAATTGTCTTAGCAGTGTACTGCACCAGAAGCCGTTCCACCAACTCGCAAACTCGGCCTAACGCGCAGAACAGGGGCAACTCGGCCTCCACAGCAGTAGGTACGAGGCCTATACAAAACTGTCGACGAGGATTTACAAAACTATAAACCACAAGACCACAGCAATATGTCGTATGTATTTTATTTTCGACACTCCCAAACAGTGCGAGAGTTGTAACCTTGTGAAAAGGGGCACTAAGTGCTTGAAACAGCTTACGGAAATAAAAATTCTTTTATGCAACTGGTTGCTTATTATTACATAAAGACAAAATACACACTGGAACTATTTATCCATACACACTATTGTGGATAGAATATCAGAACGGTAAAGGAATTAAATCCCACAGCACTGACGATTGAAGTTTCACTAAGCACACTACCTTCAGCGCTTACTAGGCTCAACAGCAGCTTTCTTGTGTTTCAGCGGATACTCGATAGGCAGTTCAAGAAGGCTAGCTCCGCCTCACTCGTATGTACTGTAGCCAGCACCTATCACTGTAAGGACATACCCTCCGTCAGCTCCGCAAACAAGCCGCAACAACCATCTCGCCACTCCCAGCTGTGCCGCATTTCTTGGATTGGCCAAGCGTAGCATCGGCCGCTGCTGCAGCACGAAGGATGTCCCGTGCCGGCAGGAAACAGCCAGCTGTCAGCCCAGGCCGCCAGCACCCCAGGCTGCCTCGCTGCCCCACCACACCACGCAGCAGGCGGCCCTCCAAGCTGCTGGAAGCGTTCCGTTCACTCTCTGGGTCGCACCTGTCACTGCTCCACAGCGCGAGCCTGTCGCCGTCCTGTGGTGGTGATCCGACCACTTGCCACGCTCTGTTCGCGACGTCTCGAGTGTTCCACCAAATCAGTTTGGACACGCACGCCTGGTGATGGGAAATACTAGTGTGCTGCAACTCACAGCATTATCCCTGCTGCCGAACTCTTCACGGCTCTCTTTCCACATCAGGGAGCAAAACACGGTAAGATAAAAAGTATACAAGTAAACCATTTACTCATGCCCTGTCCTCACAGCTTTATTTCTGCCAGTACCTCGTCTCCTACCTTACAAACTTTGCAGAAGCTCTCCTGCGAACCTTGCAGAACTAGCACTCCTGAAAGAAGGGATATTGCGGAGACATGGCTTAGCCACAGCCTGGGGGATGTTTTCAGAATCAGATTTTCACTCTGCAGCGGAGTGTGCGCTGATATGAAACTTCCTGGCAGATTAAAACTGTGTGTCGGACCGAGACTCGAACTCGGGACTTTTGCCTTTCGCGGGCAGGACTCAGCATGACCAGCCATACCTCTGAGGATGTCCAACGCAGTATTGGACGAAACGTTAGGAATAGAAGAATTCCATGGGCCACGGCCATATAACCCGGAAGAATTATCAACAACAGTAAGTAAAATACTTCCTAACATCAGTGTGGCCATATTAATAGAACTCTTATTCCTCTTGCTGCACCCCCGTAACAACTGGTGGTTTTCTCCGGCAGCTGGCGTCTGGGAATCTGGTGCTATAGTTCCTCCTGTTTTCCAACTCAGTTGGTGCTATAGACACACACCTCCCTCAGGAACAAAAGAAGAATTTGGCTAAAGCATGCTGGCAAGGCCAAGTTGTACAGTGCTGTTGCTAATACGGGAAGATTTCGCTGCCATTAACTTAATATTTATGCACTTAACAAAAAGGTTTAGCATCACCCCGGTTCCCAGGACTCCTGAAGATAGACGTTGACTGTGGATATTGTATCACAGACGCAGTTCCTTTGATTGTTCAGAGATGTCACTAAATCCGCCAAAAGATGTAAACAGCCATGAATGAGTAGCGCCTATTAGACAGAGGGGGTCCGAAAGCCGATCAGTTCCAGTCATTCCACCAGGAAGGAGGTACACGGCTCCTGTTGTCTACAGTTCAACCATGCCTAGATGGTCAATACCGCGGTTCGATCGCGTCCGCATTGTTACTTTGTGCCAGGAAGGGCTCTCAACAAGTGTCCAGGCGTCTCGGACTGAACTAAAGCGATGTTGTTTGAACATGGAGGAGATATAGAGAGACAGAAACTGTCGATGACATGCCTCGCTCACGCCGCCCAAGGGCTACTAGTGCTCAGAGGAACCCTGACAGCAACGCCATCATGTTGAATAATGCTTTTCGTGCAGCCACAGGACGTCGTGTTACGACTCAAACTGTGCGCAATAGGCTGCATGATGGGCAACTTCACTCCCGACGTACACGATGATGTCCATCTTTGCAACTACGACACCATACAGCGCGGTATAGATGGGCCCAATAACACGCCCAATGGACCGCTCGGGATTGGCATCACGTTCTCTTCACCTATGAGTGTCGCATATGCTTTCAACCAGTCAATCGTCGAGACGTTTTTGGAGGCAACCCGGTCAGGATGAAAGCCTTAGACACACTGTCCAGCGAGTGTAGCACGGTGGAGGTTCCCTGATGTTTTGGGGGGGCATTATGTGGAGCGGACGTACGCCGCTGGTGGTCACGGAGGGCGCCGTAACGGCTGTACGATACGTTAATGTGATCCTACGTCCGATAGTGCAACCATATCGGCAGCATACTGGCGACGCATTCGTCTTCATGGACGACAGTTCGCACCCCCATCGTGCACATCTTGTCAATGACTTCCTTCAGGATAACGACATCGACTAGAGTAGCCAGCATGTTCTCCATGCATGTACCCTATTGAACATGAATGGGATAGATTGAAAAGGGCTGTATATGGATGACATGACCCACCAACCACTCTCAGGGATCTACGCCGAATCGCCGTTGAGGAGTGGGACAGTCTGGACCAATAATGCCTTGACGAATTTGTGGATTGTATGCCACGACAGATATAGGCATGCTTCAAAGTAAAAGGACGTGATACCAGGCATTAGAGATACCGGAGTGTACAGCAGTCCGGACCACCATCTCTGAAGGTCTCGCTGTATGGTGGTACAACATGAAATGTGTGGTTTTCATGAGCAATAAAAAAGTACAAAGATGATGATATGTTGATCTCTATTGTGATTTTCTGTACAGGTTCCGGAACTCTCGGAACCGAGGTTACGCAAAACGTTTTTTGATGAATGTGTTTCTGTTATATCACTGTTTACGATGCACAATCGGATTATTTATCATTTGGCTGATGCTCACTAACAGTACATGTTAACAACTTCTGTAGTACTCCACGGCTGGGAGATAATATGGCCTGAGCAGTGAAAGAAACGGTCACGTGTGATAAGCTTTCTTCTGAAGCTGCTATTAGTTAAAGAGGGGGTCGGAAGGGAGTCGCGTTCTGCAGGGGCGGTTTACGGTGCTGGAGGTGGCTGAAATCCCGTTGTGCAGACTCAGCGGGCGGGAGGTTGCTCTCTGGTGGAACAGAAGAAATTTCGGGGTTGCGTATCTGGAGAAAAAAGTGTCAGGGGAACAAGAAGACCAAAGGACATTCAGTGCAAAGGAATGCACAGAGCAGACCTCCGAGAAATCGTCTCGCAGGAAGCGCACAGCCATCCTTCCCGCCGGGAAGCAGAGACGCAGTTTTAATTGTCGAATTGCTAAGAGGAGAAATGGAATGTTCCAGAAAATCTTCCGGAAAGAGTACGAGCTCCGAATGATTAGCTGGACATTCCTGCAGTAGGAGATAATGTTCTCGTAGCAGCCGCTGGAATTCGTCGCCTGTGCGGAAACGCGGAGTATGACGTGAGCAGGAAATTCCCTCCAGGCTTCAATCGAGGGCACTTGCCCGCTGGGAGCGCTATAAGAGAGGTCCTTCCAGGGATAGAGCTACGGATTTCACTGGCGAGAGTTACAGTGGAGAATGTGTTGTGTAGCGGGGCACTGTGGTATCACTGCACGTGCTCGGATTAACACTTTAGGAACGGCTAATCGTGGGTGGTGGGGAGGCGGCAAAGGGGGGGGGGGGGGGAGGAGTGACGGGAAGGGGAGGGTAAATTGTGAGTTGTTCCTTTTTAAATTTATTTTGCCACAAGATTATTATTATTTCAAACGCAAATTGAGCACCAGATAGGTTCACAAGGCATGGCCTGCACGTCAATAGGTATGGGAAGGGGAAGCTGGCTCACTGAAAAATTCCTGTAGTAATTGATGTTAGAGCTGCACATTTTTAGACTGAAGTCAGCTCATACGTATACTTGCTTAAAAGAAGTCCCCCTAGCAAATGAATCACCTTCAGAAGAGGCCAGAAATCCAAGTAGAAAGGAATGGGCACATTTCATCAAAAATGTAAGAGGTATTAGAGATAAAGTTAGTGTACTGCCTATAGATGTTGACTCTGACATTATTGGTATATCAGCGCACGAATTAAATAAATTGATATTTCATAAGCTTCCTTTACCAGAATACAGATTAGCTGGCTGTTTTTCGTGGAGTTCCTTGCGTAGTGGTGGAGGGCCATGTACGTAAAAAACCGTATTCCATTTGAGTCTGTAGACGTATCACAGCACTGCACTGAACTAGTATTTGAATGTCGTGCAGGGGCAGTTGAATTTAGTAAAACAAAACTTCTAATTGTTATAGTTTATAGGTCCCCTAACATTGACAGCGAGGGATCTTGGTTTACTTTATAGGAGGTACCGAGAATCAGTTACATATGTTCACTTCAATATTAATTTTGTATATGAATTGTGCAAGAGAAAGGTTGTTGGTAAATTGCCTAAACTCATATGAGCTGATACAGACTTCATTATTTCCAATAAAGGTGCAAAGGAACAGTAGCACAGCCGTAGGCAACACTTTCATTCATTCATCAATACTGGACGGCCTTATGTTAGTGAAAGGGTGAATGGCCTTTCAGACCATGATACACAAATTTTAACACTAAATGGCTTTTGTACTCAAATGAATGTCACATATAATTACAAACTATGTATGAAAGCTAAATCAATGGCAATAACCCCCGTTGAGGAACAAGAGTGCAGGATGTTTAAAGTGCCGATAACGTAGATGACAAATACAGTATAAAATGCTTTCCTTAACACATTTCTCATGATCTTTCTGATATGCTTTCCATTAGAACGTTTTAAGCGAAGTACTAGTAGTAAAAGGCAGCCTGGGTGGCTGACTAGTGGAATAACGATATCATGTGGAACAAAACGAGAATTATATCAAATTGCTAGAAGTAGTCACAATCAAGCTACATTTGCCCATTACAAACAGTATTGAGGGTTCTTATAAATGTTGTTACCAAGGCAGAGAATATATGGTGCATATTGAATATCTACAGTAATTCACAGAATAAAATTAGAACCATTTGGTCAGTTGTGAATCAAGTGTCTGGTCAGCAGCACAAGTTCGACGATATAAGTCAGTTGCAGTAAAAATATTTCTGTTACTGATACGTCAGATATATGTACAGTATTTAACAATCATTTTATGAGAATTGCTGGTGAATTAAATAAAAACTCAGTTTCTAAGGGGAATCATATAACTCTCTTGGAAAATGCCTTTCCGAGACTGATGTCTGAAATACCCCTCTGTGTTGTGGCAAGGAGGGGATTGAGTCAATAATTACATCACTGAAGACTTAAGACTCTTCTGGGTATGATGGAGTGCTTAGCACATTATTAAAGTACTGTTCTGCACATGTTAGCTCTGTACTTAACCATATTTGTAATTTTTCCTTTAAGAATGGTCAGTTTCCTGAAAGATTACTCAGTAGTAAAGCCGTTTTGTGAAAGGGAGAAAGGGATAATTTAGATAATGTCAGACCTATTTCTATCAACTTCTGCTACAGTTGTTAAGAAGGCTGTCTCTTTAAGGATAAATGATCATTTTATATCACATAATTTGCTATGAAATGTACAGTTCGACTTTAGAAGTCGTTAAACAACTGAAAATGATACACTCTCTTTTCTCCGTGAGGCACTAGATGGATTAAACAAGAGGCTCCGAACGCTATGCATATTTTTTTATGCATGTAAGGTGTTTGAGTGTGTTGATCACAACACATTGTTCCAGAAGTCGGTCTATTATGGAATACGGCGAGTAGCTCACAACAGACAGCGAAAGTTTATTATGCACAGTGCTGAGAAAGACTGTGGCGTGCGGTCTGAGTGGAGTACAGTCAAATGGGGGGTGCCCCAGGGATCAGTGTTGGGCCACTGTTGTTCCTTACTTACATAAACGATATGCCCTCTAGTATTACAGGCAACTCTAAAATATTTATGGCTGCTGATGGCACTAGCTTGGTAGTAAAGGAAGTTATGTGCAACATTGGCGCTTTTTCAAATAGTGCTGTTCGTGGCTTGTAGAAAAAAACTAAAGCTAAATAACAGTAGGACTCAGTTTTTATAGTTTTTGACACACATTTCAAAAACATCCGACGTTTTAACTTCACGGAATGGGTATTTCATTAGTGAAACTGAACAGTTCAAATTTCTAGGTCTTCAGTTAGATAGTAAACTGCTGTGGAAAGCCCACGTTCAGGCACCTGTTCAAAGACCTAAGGCTGCCATTTTTACTATTCGAACGGAATCTGAAGTAAGTGATCGTTCGACACGAAAATTAGTCTACTTTGCCTGTTTTCATCCCCTAATGTCATATGGTATGATCTTGGGGTAACTCTTACCATTCTCAAACGATATTTTTGGCTCAGAAATGGGGAGATCGGGCTATAAGTCATTTAAGTTCGCGAACATCTTGTCAACCTCTGTTCACTAGTCTAGTTATTCTGATACTGGCCTGCATATATATATGTTTACTGTCATTTCTTCTTAACAGTATGAGCTTATTCCCAAGAATTATGAGCTTTCACTCAGTTAATACTAGGCAGAAATCCAGTCGGCATTTGGGTCGCACTTCCTTAAGTCTTGTGCAGAAAGGTGTGCAGTGTACTGCTGCATCCATCTTCGATAACCTGACATAAAAATTCAAAAACCTTTGCCGTAATCAACGCTCTTTCAAATCGTAACTGAAAAGTTCTCTCATGAGTCACTCCTTCTATTCTGTTGTGGAGTTCCTTGAAAAATTAAGCTGATTCCTATGTTATATTGTTGACTGCGTTTACTTAAACCTGTGGCTTGACTGTTTTGGGTTCATAAACATTTTGTTTTATCTTTTATTACTTTCATTGCAACGTCCCCTTAGAAAAATTAGTGAATTTCTGTGCTGGTTAACCCCTTACATTATTTGAACGTACTCAGACATTTCGCTCTTTACCTATTCGGATCAACACTAAACTGAAACACAGTATTTTTAGCGCAACGCAATCTCACTTCCAATAATCCCAACAAGAGAATGGCCCTGACTAACATTAACCTATACCTTTCACAAATCACTTACCTCACAAAAATCTTGGTTACTCGAACTACTGCAATACGGCGAGCGTCACTACTGCCAGCTAAATAAAAGATTCAAACTACTGAAGGCACTAACTACTGATAGGCATAGTTAGCAAATAAAAGATTTTGATAGATGGAGTCGGGAGCGTGCCTTGGTTTGGATTGTATGGAGATGGGGGGTCCAGGAGAGTCGACGGTCGAGGGTGACACCAAGGTACTTAAGGGTGGGGGTGAGGGCGATAGGACGGGCAGAGATGGTGAGATAGAAATCAAGGAGGCGGAAGGAAGAGGTGGTTTTGCCTACAATGATCGCCTAGGTTTTGGAGGGATTGACCTTGAGCAACCACTGGTGGCACCAAGCAATGAACCGGTCAAGATGGGATCGGAGAAGTTGTTGGGAGCGCTGCAGGGTGGGGGCAAGGGCATGGAAGGTGGTGTCATCGGCAAACTGGAGAAGGTGGACGGGCGGTGACGGCGGCGGCATGTCCGCCGTATATAAAAGGTACAGAAGGGGAGAGAGGACGGAGCCTTGGGGCACACCGGCAGAGGGAAAAAAGGTGTAGGAATCCTTGTTATGGATGGTGACGTAGGAAGAAGGACGGTGGGAGAGAAAGGAGCCGATCAGACGGACGTAGTTAATGGGAAGGGCGAAGTTTTGGAGCTTGGAGAGGAGACCGGAATGCCATACGCGGTCATAAGCACGTTCGAGGTCAAGGGAGAAGAAGATTGCGGAGCGACAGGAATTAAGCTGTTCGGAAAGGAGATGAGTGAGGCGAAGGAGAAGGTCGTCGGAAGAGAAGGACGGCCGAAAGCCACACTGGGTAATGGGAAGGAGGCGGTGCTGGTGGAGATGCTGGTAGATGCGGTGGGTGAGGATAGATTCCAGGACCATGCTGAAGACTGAGGTAATGCTGATGGGACCCTAGGAGGAGATGGCGGACAGTGGTTTACCAGGTTTAAGGAACATCAGGATACGGGAGGTTTTCCACAGGTCGGGGTAGTAACCGGTGGAAAGGACTACATTGTAGAGCCTGGCCAGGGTGGAGAGGAAAGAGACAGGAGCTTCACGAAGGTGACGGTAGGTGACACGATCGTGACCAGGAGCGGTGTTGTGTTTCGTGTGGAGTGTATCAATGAGATCCTGTGTAGTGATAGGGGCATTGAGTTCCATGTGTGCAATGTTGTCCAAGTACTGGAACTCAGGTGCGAGGGGAGGAACAGAGGTGTCAGTTCGATCGCGGACATCCGGGAAGAGGTTGTAATCGAACTGGGGATCATCGGGGATGGATAAGACATCAGAGAGGTAAGAGGCAAAGTGATTGGCCTTACTAAGGGTGTCAGGAAAGGGGTGATCATCATGGAGAAGAGGATAGTAGGGGGAGGGTTTAGTTTCGGTAAGGCGACAGAAGGCTGACCAGAACTTGGACGAGTTTATAGGTAGGGTAGCATTTAAACGGTCTGTCGCCAGTCCCGGCGTTTCTTAGCCGCGAGCAAATTTCGAATGTGTCGCTGGAGTTGCCGGTGGCGTCGGAGTGTGTCCGGGTCATGCGTGTGGAGAAAGGCACGGTAGAGACGGCGGGATTCACGGAGGAGAAGGACGGCGTGTGGGTGTAAGGTAGGACGGTGGGGGTGGATGGCAACGGTAGGGACGTGGGCCTCCACGGCCTCAGACAAGGTCTGCTGGAGAAAGGAGGCAGCATGGGTAACATCGTCAGGGTGGTGGTAGGTGAAGGGGTGGTTATCGACGTGGATGGAGAGGGTATCCCGGTCGGCATTCCAGTTGGCATGGGAATAGTCATGGACGTACTTTGGGGGAGTGTCATTACGAGGGGCGGGGCAGGGGCGATGACCATCTGAAATGGTGAGGACGACAGGGTGATGGTCGCTACCAATAGGCTCTGGAACATCCACCGTTATGCGCCCAAGGAGGTTAGGGGAGGAAAGGATAACATCGGCAGTGGAGTTGGATTCGGGATGGGTGTGCTGGGGGATGGGGATGAGGTCGCCTTGAAGGGAGGAGAGGAACCGATGCCACCGCCGTAAATGGGCGCCGGAACGACTATGGATGTTGAGGTCGGCGGCGATCACATAGGAGGAGAAGGTATGGTCAATGTGGGAGAGTAAGTCGAAGGGAATAGGGGCGTTAGGGCGGACATAGATGGTGGCGCAGGTGACAGTAAGGCCGGGGAAGAAGAGACTAAGGATCAGGTGTTCGGTGGGGTCGGGAAGTAGAGGTTGGAGCCGAACCGGGATCTGGCGGTGGTGACCAATGGCAACTCCGCCACGCGCACCGGGAGGGGATTAGCGGAGCAGTGAAGGAGATAGGGCGAAGTGTGGATGGTATGGTGGGGTTGGAGGAATGTTTCATTGAGGAAGAAGGCATCCACGCAGTGGGTGGCAAGGGTGTGCAGGAAGAGGTTCTTGCTGGCGGGAAAGGAGCAGATGTTGTTGAAAAGGATACGGTGCTTCGCGCCATGACAGGGATTTAGACAGGGGTGTCAAGACGTGAAAAGGTGAATTGGGCCTGGTTGTTGGAGTAGGTGGCATACATTTTTAAGTGGAAAATGGAACGTGCGGCGAGGGAGACCTGTTGGAGGGTGTGAGGGCGCTGGAAAGGGAGCAAACCACCAAAGTACGTGGATAATTAAGACGCTTGCGCATTCGTAGTAAGTTCAGGTACAGAAATGCTTCATCTTTTGATCAGCCAGCACTAACAGCGAGGTATGGAAAACAGAAGTATCCACAGGTCGCACATCTTCTGGTCGCGAAGCGTCCCCAGTTGAGACACACTATGTGATCGAAAGTATCCGAACACCCCTAAAAACATACGTTTTTCATATTAGGTGCATTGCGCTGCCACCTACTGCCAGGTACTGCATATCAGCGACCTCAGTAGTCATTAGACATCGTGAGAGAGCAGAATGGGACGCTCTGCGGAATTCACGGTCTTCGAACGTGGTCAGGTGATTGGGTGTCACTTGTGTCATACGTGTGTATGCGAGATTTTCACACTCCTATGCATCCATAGGTCCACTGTTTACGATATGATAGTGAAGTGAAAACGTTAAGGGACACGTATTGCACAAAAGCGTACAGGTCGACCTCGTCTGTTGACTGACACAGACCGGCGATAGTAGAAGAGGCTCGTAATGTGTAACAGCCACATATGTATCCAGACCATCAAACAAGAATTCCAAACTGCATCAGGATCCACTGCAAGTACTATGACACGCGAGAGGTGAGAAAACTAGGATTTCATGGTCGAGCGACTACTCATAAGCCTCACATCACGCCAGTAATCCCCAAACGACGCCTCGCTTGGTGTAAGGAGCGTAAACACTGGACGATTGAACAGTGAAAGAATATTGTGTGGAGTGACGAAGCACGGTTCACGATGTGGCGATCCGATGGGAGGGTGTGGGTGTGGCGAATACCCGGTGAACGTCATCTGCCAGCATCTGTAGTGCCAACAGTAAAATTCGGAGAAGGTAGAGTTATGGTGTGGTCGTGTTTTTCGTGGAGGGGGCTTGCAATCCTTGTTGTTTGGCGTGGCACTACCACAGCACAGGCCTACATTGATGTTTTAAGCACCTTTTTGCTTCCCACTGTTGAAGAGCAATTCGGGGATGACGACTGCATATTTCAACACGATCGTGTACCTATTCATAATGCGCGGTCTGTGGCGGAGTGGTTACACGACAATAACATCCCTATAATGGACTGGCCTCCACACCAACCTGAATCCTATAGAACACCTTTGGTATGTTCTTGAATGCCGACTTCGTTCAAGGTCTCACCGACCCAACATCGATACCTCTCCTCAGTGCAACACTCCGTGAGGAATGGGCTACCATTCCCCAAGAAAGCTTCCAGCACCTGATTGAACGTATGCCAACACCCTATTGAATTCCAGAATTACCGACGGAAGGCGCCACGAACTTGTATGTCATTTTCTACCAGGTGTCCGGAAACATTTGATGACACAGTGTACGTCCTCCTTGGCGTGTTTACGCCGTTTCTCCTTACTTGCCCACATACCCCCAGAGTCTTTCCGTAATGAGCACCTCATACCCAAAGCAGACCTCCAGATATCTCTTTCAATGACAACCAACAGAAATCTCTTTCCACTCGCAGCCCGAGCCTGATCTGTCAAAGGAAACCAAAGACAGCCTCACACTGCTGCATCAAAGACATACCTGCGAGTCAGGAGCGAGATATTGACCCTGTTGCATGACTCAGACTCCCCCGAGAAATTCGACCACCAGGACGAGACCGACCGACGGGCTTTGATCAGTTGGCCCCAGGACGGGTCTGACCGAAGCGCTTTGATCAGTTGGGGCTAGCACTTTTGACTAGGCTAACATGTACTGTCTGGACTTGCCCATCACTTCTGGAGGTGCAAAGTGACCGGTATGGTCATCTCCAAGACGCGTCAACGGCCGATGAAGTTAAGCGTTAATTTTCTCGATATCGCACCTTCCTGCTTCCGTCCACCAAAATTTTAAGAAAAACTGTGTCGCTTTCCTTTAAACCTAGCAAGTTCGCACCTGCGGTCATAACGCCCCGCCTTTCTCTTATGGGCTCTTTCAGTGTTCCTCCTTACCCCTTGTCAAGTGTTGTATTTTTCTGGGAGTAAAGCCGTAATGTCCCACAAGCTGCCTGGCTGTGAGGTAACTGGGTAGGCCAAAAGCAAGGATTCAGCGCTAGACTGATGGGCCTCACGTCTCGCTGTGTCGAAAGCAAAGTTCAGCCACGGCAAGGAACGACCCCATTTGGTTTGCTCCTCGGCATGGAAGGTAATTAAAGCTGCCTTTAAGTTTCGATTAAACCCTCAACAAAAGAAGGTTGAGGATCATATGGTTGACACCATACCGAAAGCAAAAAAAGTTGAAATTCCCGAGAAACAAAGGCAGGACCATTGCCATTGACCAATAACTTTGGCAGACCATATAGCGAAAATATTCGACTCACATGTTTGACACTCATATATTGAGAGTCACATCCCTACCAAAAAAACCTAGTGAAAGTGTCAACAGCCACGAATATGCATCTGTACCTGGCCTGAGTACGTTGTAACGAGCTCGCATAAGAAATGAAAATTCTTTCCATGGGCCGTTCTGCGCTGAAGGACTACAGCAACCCCTTTCAGTTACCTGAATTGGGCTTCGCTAACTTTCACGCCTGGTATTAGCCGAATAGCCGCCTATCTGTATACAGAGGCGGCCAAGTTACGATTTCTCTAATCTTGTGTTTGGTCTTGTATATGCTAAGCTGCCCTCACAAAAGGGAATCATGATAATATTTAACGACCGGCGGCAGCAGCGCGCGGGACAAACAAACCTTCAACTGATCCCCGCCACGAGGTCTGTAACACAAGACACCCTTTTTGATCTGAATCTGTGGCACATCCTCGCCTGACGCTATTCGCCGCCTAACACCACACAGCTGAGCATCTGCCTCTTTTTCCTCCTCTGGGTAGGTAAATATAGCTGGCACTTCAGCAAGAACTGCTCCCACGACTCCTAGCTCGTCAGAGGATCGAACGAAATCTTCCACCTCCTTGCTCCACGAACATGTGGGCATCGGCCACCGCCCCTAATATGCCTCACTGAGAATTTGAATTCGGTAGGCGTAGTGCCCAACGTGGAGGGTAAAAGTCGTAGAGAAAGAGCAAAAGATAAATACAGTAAGCAGATTCAGGAGGATGTGGGTTGCAGTAGTTACTCGGAGGTGAAGAGGCTTACAAATGATAGCATAGCATGGAGAGCTGCATCAAACCAGTCTTCGGACTGAAGACCACAACAGCAACATGGTGGTGTTACAGTAGTGTGCCGGGTTGTTGACTCAAAAGACTTATAACCTGTTACTGGATCGAGACAATTCATTTACGTTTAGTTTGAGTGATTTGTGTCGTACCAGATGAAACGTCCCCTTTGAAAAATTATACATGACTGTGCTTAAACTGACACGTACCAGCTGAAACGTCCCCTTTGAAAAATTATACATGACTGTGCTTAAACTGACACACAATATTTTTAGCGCAACGCAATCTGACTTTCAATAATCCCTACAAAACAATGGCCTGGCTAACATTAACCTATACGTTTCACAAATCACTTACCTCACAAAAATCTTCGTTACTCGAATTACTGCAATACAGCGAGCGCCACTACTGCCAGCTAAATAAAAGATTCAAACTACTGAAGGCACTAACTACTGATAGGCATAGTTAGCAAATGAAAGATTTTGATGGAGAACAAACAATGTATTTACCTCAATAGTGTTCAAAAGTCATAATATATATAGCAGTTCATGACATCCAGTCTTACAAATTTCAAAACTCCGCCATCTCTCTCCCCACATCTACCTCTGCTGGCGGCTCACCTCAAACTGTGCAACGGTACGCGCTGTTCACATCCAGCTGCCGCTGCCCAACACTACAATGGCAGACAACAAAGCAAACTACCCACAGACTGCACACAGCACAGCCAGTGATTTTCATACAGAGCGCTACGTGGCGTTACCAATATAAAAACCTGGACAGCCTGCTTACACAGCATTTGAGTTAATTTTGTCGCTGTAGTTTGTGGCCATCTTGAACACGCACCCTGTGGTCGGTGAAGTTGTGATTGGCTTGTAATTCGTTTTGTTCCATCGCTGTTGTTACCGCGAGCGCCTTTTCTTCACCGTTTTGACGGAAGTTCTCTATTGATGTAGGGGAAATATTTTATAGTGAAGAAAGGTACTATCGCAGGTGCAGCGACTAGGACTGAAATTCTGTGGATAAACCTGTACAGTAGGTGTTACAGATAAATTGCAGACTTTGTATAGTGGGTCATGTGCACCATTAGCAGGTGCGGAAAATGTCAGTGTGTCAAAGACTGCTGCCATATGCCAGCTCGGAATGCGTCCCACGTCAGCTGGCCCAGTGTTGTCTCATTATGTTGCTGTTATTCGGTTTGTCCAGCTTGAGGCTAGTAGCAAGCCGTGGGTTGTTCATTGTCTCCCTCTCTGAGCTCAGTGCTATAAGATTGTCCTAAGGCAACAATCTACACACTTGCGTCGGAACGTGATTTTACCCTTGTGTACTGGTCGTGCAAGATTGAATTTGCGATTGTTGTTCAGACTTCTTTTTCCGGCGCCATACGGGCGGTACAAGCAGAGGATTGTGCCGTTAGCGGCAGTGGCTGTGAAAGTATTACAAGCCTTATGTATTTTGCTGAAACGTAATAGGATATGTATTTGAAATTCACTATACTAAATGTGAAAAATGAACTGATGATTTTGTAATTGTGATAAACGGCAATCGGCGCGGTCTTATGATACTGGTTGCCAGTATTATACTTAAATAAATTACAAGTACTAGTGTAAGTAATTTTCTTGCACCAAATAGAGCTGGCCCCAAGTTCTAAGGTAAGGTGTACCACGTTACCTTAGGCTAGTCTGTTAAATAGGTAGTCTCTAGATTTATGTAGTGCTGTTATGCGGGCCTCCTCCAGAATGGAACTACCTTAAGGCGCGCTAAGCTATTCAAGTTCCGCTGCGCGTGAAATAACTACTTTACGATGCTGAAGCTTTGGCATGTAGAGAGCATAGCGCGTGGAGCCGTACTGCTTAGGTGATGCTTGGGACACCGGTAGTCCAGTGCTGTCTTTTGTGTTCTGTGGTGATGAGTGATCAGAGTTCGTTAGTTGTTACATATGGAGTAAATTGTATTGTGTGCTAATTCTCGTCGACGAAAATAAAGTGGATAAAAAATGTAGTCACTTATCTTATTTTAATGTGGAAGTGCGTTAAAAGGAAAACTCTAGCATTCATATTAATCGTTATATTTGAATGTGTATTATTGCTTGAGTAAGGTTTCATCTTTTGAGTAACAATGACACTTCCAGTCAGATTTAAAAATTTTAATATTAAATGAGAATGCGGGGATTTGTTCTATTGTTTCTCAATATCGTATTTATGAAATTTTAAACGCAATTCCTTCAGAACACCTTTGATATAAACTTATAATTTTTTTAAATATTGATCTCGGAACTTGTGTCACTATCGATTTTAATGGGTGATAACGCTGAAAAAGGACCATGGTTCTTACACCGAATTCAGTTACAGAAAGGCGTCCGTGAACATTGTTGAGGGATCGGTTGTGCCTGCGTCACCTCCCAAGCCGGTGGTCCGACAGTCACGACGTAATCTCCTCATTAGCCTCCGAGGTTACTGTGCCTACCGAAAATAGTTTTCCCCAACAATTTTCATCTCGAAATGGGCAGTTAATAAAACCTCCACTCCCAGACACCAAAACTCGGATCATCTGTTAGCCCATGGTTTCACCAAATCCATTCTCTTTCATCACCAACCATGCAAACATAACATAAAATGTCGGTATGCACAGGTCACCACACAACAAGTACACTTACCAGTACAATTAGCAAGGTGAAGGTGCCGACGCGAGAGGAAAAACAAGACTTTTCCTATTACATGACATAATCCAGTAATCGAAGAGGCAATAAAACAAATCACCATTAAAATAAGAGAAGAAAAATCTTGTAGCATTGCGTAATAAATGGAGGTCCTTCTTTTAGAAACACCGCAGTAAATAGTATTCTAGTTGTCTCAGAGGAATTACTATTCAGTATTTACACCAAGTTTTCTAGACCCTCTTTTGATTTTTACTAGCACGTTATCTTGGAATCTGGTTCAATGTCACAATAAAAATAGTCATGTACGCCGAGGCGTCAGATTTCATTACTTAGATCTAACAAGATGCGTCTGTCGGATTATAAGTAGCGCATCCCTTGGCCGAGAAAGATCCGAGTAAACACATTTCCCAGCCTGGGTTTCTAAGGTACACTGTGACTGAACGACAGACGGTATTCAGGTAGAAAGAACGAGTTATTGTTGTAATTACGGCATAGCTCCTGTTCTAGAGGACTGGTTTTGGAATAATCGTTCAGTCGTTCAGACTTAGGTTATCCTTGGTTTCCAACACTTCCTTGGATATATGTCGGAATGGATCCTACAACATCGCCGCGGATGAATTTCTTCGCCTTTTTTGTTTTATCTGTGTTAATTGGTCAACTCATGTAACCCTCTACGTCAACAGGTCACCAAGTCTCATCCTTTAGGTTCTCTCAATAATTCACTACTTTGCAATTTTCCGTTGTACTACCTAGCAATTTCTAAGCAGATCAACACTGCCCTTTAGTGTGAATACAGCTGCTCCATGTTCGGTAATTAATAAAAATAGTTGTAATTGTCACTGCAGTTTGTAAGTGCACTATTTTGGCAGATAAATAGAAAATCTTTGGATGTATCTGGACGTAAAGACGCGCTACATTTTGGAGCGGACACAAGAAGCTCAGTATGTAACAGTTCGTTGCGGTGTCAGCTTGTGGTGTAGCTTGCTGTCCAGGTTTCGAGAGGGTGCGTTTCTGGCTGAGGTATCGAACATATTGCTTCCCCCAACTTATACCTCTTGAGGAGATCACGAATGTAAAATTAGAGAGATTCGAGCGTGCACGGAGGCATTCCTGCAGTCGTTTTTCCCGCGAACCATACGCGACTGGAACAGAAAGTGAGGTAATGACAGTGGCACGTAAAGTGCCCTCCGCCTCACGCCGTTGGGTGGGTTGCGGAGTATAAATGTAGATGTAGATGTAGAACCGAAGAGCGAAATACGACCTCTCACAACTGAAAAGCGTAATACGGCCTCACAGGTATCGAATATATTGCTTCCCCCTACTTATACCTCCTGAGGAGATCACGAATGTAAAATTAGAGAGATTCGAGCGCGCACGGAGGCTTACCGGCAGTCGTTCTTCCCGCGAACCATACGTGACTGGCAAAGGAAATGGAAGTCATGACAGTGACACGTAAGGTGCTCTCCGCCACACACCGTTGTGTGGCTTGCGGAGTATAAATGTAGATGTAGAATGATATATCTATACCCTGTTGCGTGCATCGCAAGACGAAATCTTAGACCAGACTATATGAGACGGCATTCTGCTCGAGACAGTAGTTAGCAGCCTCTGATAGACGGCCAGCACCGACTCGATTTGTTTCAATAAGAAGTGGACTTAAAGACGTCTGGAAGAGAGAAGGAACTGCAAATGGTACGTGAGCTCACAACATGTGTGGCACCAACGAACTGGGCGTAAGTCTGACGATCATCGACCTTAGAAGCCTTTTGGTATCAGGATTACGATTAGTTCAAAAATGGTTCAAATGGCTCTGAGCACTATGCGACTAAACTTCTGTGGTCATCAGTCGCCTAGAACTTAGAACTAATTAAACCTAACTAACCTAAGGACATCACACACATCCATGCCCGAGGCAGGATTCGAACCAGCGACCGTAGCAGTCCCGCGGTTCCGGACTCCGCGATTACGATTAGTATCTTTATAGAATCTGAAAATGTATAACGTAACATGTTCAACGTGTTTAACTACCTGCAAACTACCTTGTTATCCAAATAACAATTTGTATGCCATTGTGTATGAAGTAATTTTATAAATCATTTGCGTCATGAACAGTACACAGGCACGCAAGATTACCACTGTGTTTCGCAAATATGATGTATACTGCAGTCTGCTAAGGCTCCTACCTTCTGCTGTTCTTAGTGGTTGAGCAAGACACTGAGGGCTTTCAGCCACGCATTGTTGTGAAATCTTACTTAAATTGCCGGCTCTTGTGGCCGAGCGGTTGTAGGCGCTTCAGTCTGGAATCGCGCGACCGCTACGGTCGCAGCTTCGAATTCTGCCTCGGGCATGGATGTGTGTGATATTCTGAGGTTAGTTAGGTTTAAGTAGTTCTAAGTTCTAGGCGACTGATGAGCTCAGATTTTAAGTCATATAGTGCTCTGAGCCATTTGAACCATTTTTTTAATTAAATTAAATTAAAAGCCGTTTCTCAGGTACTGATAGTAAATGGAGTGTTTCCAATTTCTCAAATTTCAATCGAGAGTGACAACATTCAGATCCAAAACCGCTTTAATTTTTCAACACGCACATACCGTAGCGTTTTCATAAAAATGAAACATTCAGATTGACTGTCTGATGCTGTTACAGGATGTTAAGAAGGTAGGAGGCGATATTAAAAATTAGCTGTTATCGTTCAGTTTCTCATTGTGCCCTCATACTTTCATTGCCTTACCACTGATATACGACTTGTGAACTGATCAAATGTGTCATTAGGTAGCTTATTAGTTAGTGTGATAAAACGGGGATGGATTACAAGCATAGCTACGTCATTTTACAAATAATGAAAATTCTTCTTCTTCTTCTTCTTATTATTATTATTATTAGGAGGGCGTCTAAGTATGAATAGCTGCAAGCCGTTTGCCATTTCCCTTTTCATTTAATATGAGTATCATGTTCTACGTAGAGAGTAATGAGAGATTGAAATATATGCTTTATAAAGGGGAACTGGACTGAAGTGGCTGTAGGTATTGACTTCTGACTAACTTCATATCTTCATGGCACTTAACATGGTGCAGACTTTCTTTTTCTTTCCACTTTCTGAGAATGCGTGGAAATAAGGCGACACTGGACCTGGGACAGGGAAGGCAGTGCCTGATGTAGCAAAAAGGCTCTGGCATTCTCAAAGGCAGGTAACCTCTGGCGTCGCCTCCCTGAATGTAGTCTCCCCGGTGGACCCCTCTCGGAGCCATGGTATTGTGCATTTAGGACTCGCCTCCAGCCTAATAGAAGAGCAGTGTGGGAGGAGGAATTTGACAAGCGGATGGCCTATGCTCCCCTGGTGTCCTGGAGAGCGTCTACAGCAGATAACAATCGTAAGGCCCATCCACGCTGACCGTCACGTCACGTCATGTCCCGTAGTGTCAAAACATTCTGCAATGTGTTTCAAACGGTGGCGTCCACAATGACCGTCCCATCCCATCATGTCACGTCACAGCACCGTCAACGCTTCCAGGGGAAAAATGCCTCGATGGTTGGCGTTATCTGTCCGTTGTTGATCACGTGACCCCCAAGCTCATTTCCTCTCGACATAAGGCCAGAAAAAGATATCCATATTTCGTTTCGCCACCGTTTTCGTGGCTGATATCAGTTGTTTGTTCTTCGTTATTTGTTATAAACCGATTCGTTACGTTATCTCATTAGTTAAATTTATAACAAATGACGAAAGGTTAATTGAAGCAGCGAGGCAGCACACTGAATTGTACGGCATAAGAGAACTAAATTACTTGCCCTATGCTACATTTATAAAATCCGTTTCTGCACGTACCACTACTGTATTTAATATGAAATGGATTGAAATATGGCAGCAACTTGGAGTGAAAAAAGTGCTGTGGGTAGAATCAGAGTGATGGTTAGGTGGAATTTATTTGTGTGTAATGAGAAAGTTGTAGTGTTTCATAAAGAAATTGACTGAAACCTTTAGAAACTGCACGTTCTTTGTTTAAATATACCTTTGTTGGAGACTTAATTATTCTCAAGTAGGTCTCTGGATTGTGTGTGAAACAGTTTGGAAGCATAAGTGGCCAACATTTATGTGATTTCATTAGCTAACCGTACAAATAAAGCACTTGAAGTATTAAAAGCAACCGGCCGGGGTGGCCGAGCGGTTCTAGGCGCTACAGCCTGGAACCGCATGACCGCTACGGTCTCAGGTTCGAATCCTGCCTCGGACATGAATGTGTGTGATGTCCTTAGGTTAGTTAGGTTTAAGTAGCTCTATGTTCTAGAGGACTGATGGCCATAGAAGTTAAGTCCCATAGTGCTAAGAGCCATTTATTAAAAGCCCAAAAAAGGGTGTAAGCAAAACCTTTGAATCTTGAAGGGAAAGATATTGAGGGAGATATGACTATTGGACAATAATTTACACTGGACTAGCAAGTAAATTTAAGCTCAAACATACCAATTTTTCACGGGACATGGTGGCAGCTCGTTCCTTTTAGTAATTGTAGGTGCAGTTTAACCTAATAAATTAAAAACTGGTGTTTCGACTTCTTAAATTATAAAATGCAGATTCCTATTCCTTGAGCTCCTTGCATAGCGCGTGAAATTTCGCTTGTGTGGCACGTAATGACATTTTTTGGACCCGCACTATTTTTTTTTTTTTTGTGTTTTGGCCTTTTGTCTTCCTTCTCTAATATATAAGCTGCCCTGCAAGCTGCAAACCATTTGAATCCAACAACTGTAGTTGTAGATGGTTCAAATGGCTCTAAGAACTAAGGGACTTAACATCTGAGGTCATCAGTCCCCTAGACTTAGAACTAACGTACCTAAGGACATCACACATATCATTTCCCGAGGCAGGATTCGAACCTGCGACCGTAGCAGCAGTGCGGTTCCGGACTGAAGCGCCTAGAACATCTCGGCCACAGTGGCCGGCAGATGTAGATGAATATCATATTCGCACAAATGTGCACTCCACCATTCACGTATATAAGTTTCGGTGTTGTGTACGTGCACTTCGATTGTAAAAACAGTTGAAAATAATCTTGCGAAGATCGCATTTCCCGCAGAAAAAAAGACGATTTAGGAGAGATCACGTGAATTTAATTGGCTTGACGTGCCGTTACGTGACGGACAGTTTGAATTTGCCTTGTGCTTTCTAAAACAAACACTGCCTACAGGTCTGCAGGAATATGAGGGCCTAGCTTTGAGCTCAGTTTTCTACTCTGTGAGAACCTCTGATGCGTGGCGCCGGTTACTGGAAGCGAAAACGCGCAGATTTTGTGACGTCAGGAGGTTTTTTTGAAAGAGGGTGTTGGATCAGAGGGTCATTGGAGTTTTTCAACACGTCGCATTTTTCTTTGTGGGATTTTCATGCAAGAAGTTATCGTACCAATGGCAGGTTGAGTGTTCTTATTCAACGACTGACTGTCACGTCTTATTTGGCAGAAAGGAAAGAGGAGGCCGTTCCGTTCATTAAAGATTTAAAGTACATCCGGTGATGGAGAGGAGAGCAGACCTCTGTGAGCGCTGGCCCGCACACGAGCAGCCAGTCTGGGTCAAGTGTTGGTTATCACTGGAAGGGCAAACCAGACGCCTTGTACCTCAGAAGCTCGGGCGCGATGGCTGCGTTCTGCGCGTCTAATGCTGATTATCTAGAGTGAGCAGCTCTAGCGCCTTAGGACAACCTTTGGTCCATAACCAGTCATAGCATTCGAGATATCTTTCTCAAGTCCAGCACTGCTTTAGTAAACGCTTGCATTTCTCAATCTGTCAACCAACTGTCACTGTAATAGTTTAATTAGAAGTTACCGAGTCATTTTTTCACTGAGCTTCAAGTAACTCAGGAAACCAGCAGGTTCACCTGATGTAATTCAAGCAAGGCAGATTTGTAAAATTAATTGAAGTTTCTTCCTAGTCACATGTGTTTTATGTTTGTGTTTAACTGAATAAATTAAAGCATTCACTTAAACCTCGTTTCTTTTAATATCTTCACACAAGAATATATTTGATATTATGGAGTTCTTCGCTTTAGGATCCACAAATTGGGCCGTGAATTCTTCGCATGGCTCTTTTTGTTGCACACAGTAACTTCAGCTTGAGTCTTGGAGGTGGGTTTGGCTCTTAAGTGATTTTCTCACCAGGGTATTGTATGTTAACCGGGGACCTAGAAACGACAGAGAGGCTCCGTCCCCGCCGCAGCCGCAGTGGTCCACAACCCCACGACGACTACCGCAGTCCACTTCACACCTCCGCCGCCCCACCCGAAACCCAGGGTTATTGTGTGGTTCGGCCCCCCGTGAAACCCCCCCCCCCCCCCCAGAGAACGTGTCACACCAGACGAGTGTAACCCCCATGTTTGCGTGGTACAGTAATTGTCGTAATGGTGGTGTACGCGTACATGGAGACAGTGTTTGTGCAGCAATCGGCGACATAGTGTAACTGTGTAACTGGGGCGGAGTAAGGGGAACCAGCCCGCATTCGCCGAGGCAGATGGAAAACCGCCTAAAAACCATCCACAGACTGGCCGGTTCACCGGACCTCGACACAAATCCGCCGGGCGGATTCGTGCCGGGGACCAGGCGCTCCTTCCCGCCAAGAAAGCCGTGCGTTAGACTGCACGACTAACAGGGCGGGCTTCTGACCAGGGTAGCCATTTCAAACACACATGACATTTCCAACTACAATGGAAGCACTAAATTACGAGGGTCGTTCAATAAGCTATGCCCCACATTTTTTTTATTAGATCATATTTATTGTTGGGGATCAGAATTTGGTGATAATATACATCAACACGTCTTGTCCACTTCCTATTTTTCTACGTACTCTCCATCACGTTCTATGGCCGTACGTCAACGTTGTGGAAGAGCATGTACTCCCTGCTGGTAAAAGCTCTTGTCCTGTAGGTGTAGCCATGTTTTCACTGCATGACTGACACCCTAGTCATCTTCAAAGTGTGTCCCCTGTATAGAACCTTTAAGCGGCCCAGAGATGGAAAGATAATGACATCGGCACGATTGAGCATGTCTGGAGCAGTGGCTGTGACAGGACGACCCGAGCATGGGTGATCATGGAGCTCTGTTTCTGCATTTCCTGAGGCTGTAACTTTCTTTCCCCATAGCCCAACTGCAGCATGCCTATACACAATGCACACAAAAGTTTGTAGATGTTCACAACGGTTTCTTTTTCTGCACACAAGAATTCAATAACAGCACCTTGCTTCTAACGTGAGTCGTATGTAGACGCCATTATGACGCTGTAATACGGCTCTGTCATCTGCCAGAAGGGTTCGAAACTTCACCGGCGCACAGAACACACATCAAGTGTGAAGCACCAACATGGACGTATGCCTATGTATATTATTGGTTTTCTAACAAAGATGCGGGGCATTAGTTATTGAACGACCCTCGTAAATGAAAATAACTGCACAGTTCTAACAGCGTAGTTAGCTCGGATAATAATTGGATAAGATAAGAATGCTGAAAACGAAATGCGGGCGTTACATACCCAATTTGATTTGTCTAATCTTTTATATTGCCGCACCACATTTTGGAAGTTTCTCTTCTTATCTGGACTGTTAACGGCTGACATTTAACTTCGTAGAAACAGGCAACACCCACCACAAAAAACTTCCTAACATTTCATTTTTTTTCCATGAACTATTAAAGCAACATATCGTGTGTTTTTGCATATCTTTACTGCTACCTCCGATATACAGGGTGAAAAGTATTTAAACCGACAAACTATGGGAGGTTGTAGGGGACATCAAAACAAATATTTTTCCCTAACGTCATTTTTTCCTATGAGGAGTATTTAACCGATAGAAAAAAAAATGGCTGTGAGCACTATGGGACTCAACATCTTAGGTCATAAGTCCCCTAGAACTTAGAACTACTTAAACCTAACTAACCTAAGGACATCACACACACCCATGCCCGAGGCAGGATTCGAACCTGCGACCGTAGCAGTCCCGCGGTTCCGGACTGCAGCGCCAGAACCGGTAGACCACCGCGGCCGGCTAACCGGTAGAGGAAGATATCTGTAGCGGCTAATTAATTAAACCAACAAACATTTTTCCATTTTTTTATTACCAAGAGACATTAACACAACCCAATTTCAATTACAGTAGATTTTCAAAAATGCCTCCATTGACACGTAAAGGAAGGTTACACCGTCGGATCATGTTCTGTCCGACACGGGCAAAAACCCCAGGAGTATCCTGAATTGTTCCTGCTGCTGCTACTATCCGGGCAACCACATCCTCTTCTGATGCAACAGGAGTTGCGTAAACAAGGTTGCGCATCTCTCCCCACACAAAAAAGTCCAGAGGGGACATATCTGGGGATCGAGCAGGCCATGCTATAGGACACGTCTGCCAATCCCCGTTTCTGGGAACCGTGGGTCCAGGAATAGACGCACACGACGACTGAAATGTGCCGGCACCCCTTCATGTTGGAACCACATGTATGTCTTGTAGGGAGCGCGACGTCTCCCATCAATTCTGGCAATTCTCTGGAGAGAAAATTGTAATAGCGCCTACCATTTAATGGCCTAGGTAGCAGATACGACCCAATTAAACAGTCCCCAACAACACCGACCCACACATTAACGAAGAACCGCACTTGATGAGCGCTAGTAACTGTGGCATGTGGGTTATCCTCACTCCAGACATGTGAATTGTGCATGTTGAAGACTCCATCACGCCCGAACGTTGCTTTATCGGTAAACAACACAGAGGATGGAAATGCAGGATACATTTCACACTGTTCCAGGTACCACTGCAAAAAATCTGCTCTGGTTCCAGGTTGTGGATGCGCTGTAAGTGAAACGGACGTAACAATTGCTCTCGAGGGACTGTTCTTACAATCGTCTGATTCGCCCCCATGTTACGTGCAATTGCACCAGTGCTGATGGAAGAATCCCGCTGCACATTCTGCAGAACATCTACATCAAATTGCAACGTTCTTACCGTGCAACGGCGTCCCTGCCCAGGTAATCTGCTGAATGACCCGGTCTCACACAGACGTTGGTACACAGCAGCAGAGGTCACATGATGCAGAATACGGCGATTACGATATTGTTGTTGATAAACCAGCTGTGCAGCTCGTCCGTTGTGGAGCGCTACGTAGTACGCACCAACCATATCAGTGTACTCACTCCAGGTGTATCGCTCCATTAGTAAATAGAGACAATGCACTGCTTCACTGGTGGAAAGCAGTTGCCTATATATAATTTCATACTACCTAACAGATCAAAATGAAAATTTCTGTTCCGACACTGACAATGTTGAGTGTTTATGGAAAAAGTTCAAGGCAATCGTAAAATGCGATTTAGACAGGTACGTGCCGAGTAAAGCTATGAGGGACGGGAAAAACCCACCGTGGATCACCAACAAAGTTTGGAAACTACTGAGAAAGCAAAGAGAGTTTCACTGCAAGTTTAAACGCAGCCAAAACCTCTCAGACAAACAGAAGCTAAACGATGTCAAAGTTAGAATAAGGAGGGCTTTGCGTGAAGCGTTCAGTGAATTCTAAAGTAAAATTCTATGTACCGACTTGACAGAAAATCCTAGGAAGTTCTGGTCTTACGTTAAATCAGTAAGTGGCTCGAAACAGCATATCCAGCTACTCATTGAAACAGAGGATGACACGCGTAAAGCTGAAATACTAAACACCTTTTTCCAAAGCTGTTTCACAGAGGAAGACCGCGCTGCAGTTCCGTATCTAAATCCCCGCACAAACGAAAAAATGGCTGACATCGAAATAAGTGTCCAAGGAATAGAAAAGCAACTGGAATCACTCTACAGAGGAGAGTCCACTGGACCTGACGGGATACCAATTCGATTCTACACAGAGTACGCGAAAAAACTTGCCCCCCTTCTAACAGCCGTGTACCGCAAGTCTCTAGAGGAACGAAAGGTTCCAAATGATGGGAAAAGAGCACAGGTAGCCCCAGTCTTCAAGAAGGGTCGTCGAGCAGATGCGCAAAATTATAGACCTATATCTCTGACGTCGATCTGTTGTAGAATTTTAGAACACGTTTTTTACTCGCGTATCATGTCGTTTCTGGAAACCCAGAATCTACTCTGTAGGAATCAACATGGTTCCCGGAAACAGTGATCGTGTGAGACCCAGCTCGCTTTATTTGTTCATGAGACCCAGAAAATATTAGATACAGGCTCCCAGATAGATGCTATTTTCCTTGACTTCCGGAAGGCGTTCGATACAGTTCCGCACTGTCGCCTGATAAACAAAGTAAAAGCCTACGGATTATCAGACCAGCTGTGTGGCTGGATTGAAGAGTTTTTAGCAAACGGAACACAGCATCTTGTTCTCAATGGAGAGACGTCTACAGAGGTTAAAGTAACCTCTGGCGTGCTACAGGGGAGTGTTACGGGACCATTGCTTTTCACAAAATACATGTAAATGACCTAGTATATAGTGTTGGAAGTTCCATGCGGCTTTTCGCGGATGATGCTGTAGTATACAGAGAAGTTGCGGCATTAGAACCTTGTAGCGAAATGCAGGAAGATCTGCAGCGGATAGGCACTTGGTGCAGGGAGTGGCAACTGACCCTTAACATAGACAAATGTAATGTATTGCGAATACATAGAAAGAAGGATCCTTTATTGTATGATTATATGATAGCGGAACAAACACTGGTAGCAGTTACTTCTGTAAAATATCTGGGAGTATGCGTGCGGAACGATTTGAAGTGGAATGATCATAAAAAATTAACTGTTGGTAAGGCGGGTACCAGGTTGAGATTCATTGGGAGAGTCCTTAGAAAATGTAGTCCATCAACAAAGGAGGTGGCTTACAAAACACTCGTTCGATCTATACTAGAATATTGCTCATCAGTGTGGGATCCGTACCAGGTCGGTCTGACAGAGGAGATAGAGAAGATCGAAAGAAGAGCGGCGCCTTTCGTCACAGGGTTATTTGGTAAGCGTGATAGCGTTACGGAGATGTTTAGCAAACTCAAGTGGCAGACTCTGCAAGAGAGACGCTCTGCATCGCGATGTAGCTTGCTGTCCAGGTTTCCAGAGGGTGCGTTTCTGGATAAGGTATCGAATATATTGCTTCACCCTACTTATACCTCCCGAGGAGACCACGAATGTAAAATCAGAGAGATTAGAGCACGCACGGCGGCTTTCCTGCAGTCGTTTTTCCCGCGAACCATACGCGACTGGAACAGAAAGAGAGGTGATGACAGTGGCACGTAAAGTGCCCTCCGTCACACACCGTTGGGTGGCTTGCGGAGTATAAATGTAGATGTAGATGTAGAACTGAGGAGCGAAATACGCCCTTTAACAACTAAAGAGCGTAATACGGCCTCACAGGTTTAAATAATCCTCACAGGAAAAAAATGACATTAGGGAAAATATTTGTTTTGATGTCCCCTACAACCTCCCAGAGTTTGTCGGTTTTAATACTTTTCACCCTGTAGATGCACAGTGGCGAACAGCAGGAGGTAGCAGAAGAACCGGAAGGTGTCGGACGTCCAGCTGGTGACCGGCAGACGGCGAACGCGCCGCCGCCAGCGGAAGCCGGTCTCGCCAAGGGCGCTGGCTGGCTAGCCGGGCAGCTACTGTGCGCCCAAGTTCTGCCAACTCTGCCGCCGCCGGCGCTGGCTCCGGCAGACCAAAGGAGTGCGGCCGCGGAGAGCCCGCCGCGCTGTGTCCGCGGCAACTTGGCCCGCTTGTTATTTTTTCCCGTCGCGGGGCTTTTCCTTGCCGTTTCCCTTGTTGATGTTGGGCCAGCATCCCTCTGGCGCGTGTATCCGTATGTTTGTGCACGGCCGCGCCTGTTTTGTCCGCTCGCCAAATAAGGGAAAAAGTTGGCGTCCCGCATTTTAGGGGCCAGTCCGTCAGTCCGTCACAATGGGCGCGCAGGACCCGGGGGCGGCGGCGGCGATGGCGGGGGCGCGGGGGCGGCGCCAGCGAGGCGAGCTGCCGGTCGCCCCGCACAAAGGATACGGCAGAGCACTGTGGGCGGCGCTGCTGCGTCTGCAAGACTGAGACCGCCTCCAACTGCCGCGGGCTGTTGTGGTTAGCCATCCATTGCTTTTAAGACCAGAGGCTGTTTCTCCGGACGTACAGTTGAAACCTGAAACACTCCGAAACAAAGTAATATCTTGCTAAATGTTGGGAACTTACCAATTTAAGACGAATTCATGAATCCGTTCCATACTGTTGAACGGCCGCAGTGGCTCGCACCTACTTCTTTCAATTGGGGGCCCAACAACACCACGTCATTATCTCCTGTTTTCGTGCCAAAGTATTAAAGCATCTCAAACAGCTTTAAACCCTTTAAATACAGGGTTTGTGTCTCATCTTCAGACATGCCACATGTACACTACTGGCCATTAAAACTGCTATACCACGAAGATGACGTGCTACAGACGCGAAATTTAGCCGACGGGAAGAAGATGCTATGACATGCAAATGATTAGCTTTTCAGAGCATCCACACAACGTTGGAGCTGGTGGCGACACCTACAACGTTCTCAAATGAGGAATGTTTCAAACGATTTTTCATACACAAAGAGCAGTTGACCGGCGTTGCCTGCTGAAACGTTGTTGTGTTGCCTCGTGGCCGGTCGGAGTGGCCGTGAGGTTCCTGCCTCGGGCATGGATGTGTGTGATGTCCTTATGTTAGTTAGGTTTAATTAGTTTTAAGTTCTAGGCGGCTGATGACCTTAGAAGTTAAGTCGCATAGTGCTCAGAGCCATTTGAAACAATTTGATGCCTCGTGTAAGGAGGAGAAATGCGTACCATCACGTTTCCGACTTTGATAAATGTTAACAGAATATGGAATCGGTGAGTTCGTTCAGGAGGGTAATACGGAACGCCGTGCTGGATCCCAACGGCCTCGTATCACTAGCAGTCGAGATGACAGGCATCTTATCCGCATGGCTGTAACGGATCATGCAGCCACGTATCCATCCCTGCGTCAACCGGTGGGGACGTTTGCAAGACAACAACCATCTGCACGAACTTTCGACGACGTTTGCAGCAGCATGGACTATCATCTCGGAGACCATGGCTTCGGTTACCCTTGACGCTGCGTGACAGACAGGGGCGCCTGCGATGGTGTACAACGACGAACCTGGGTGCACTAGTCGCAAAACGTCATTTTTTCGGATGAATCCAGGTTCTGTTTACAGCATCATGATGGTCGCATCCGTGTTTGGTGACAGCGCGGTATGTTCTAGCATGTCCAATGAATACCCGTTTATCAACTGCATTTCTTCTTAGTGTAGCAATTGTAATGGCCAGTAGTATATTCTCCGTCATGCTTCCTGATAGTTCTGAAACGACCTGCTACGTGTCACGCAACGTAATGTGCTCCTCATCGTGATATACGACAGCAGCGCTCTCCAGCGGCATTTCTCGGGTGCATCTGGTGCGTTGGGTATTAGCGCGATCAGCTCGGTGGATTGCTAGCCGAAGGGGACCAAGTTTGATTCCCTGCCGGGTCGGGGGCTTTGTCTGCTGAGAGACTGGATGTTGCGTTATCCACACGTTCGTATGTTCATAACTGAAATTCCACTATTCAGATCGCTGGATAGGCACATCGTCTAAGCCAATAAATTAACAAAAAGAAGAACTCGGTTTCTTTACGATAATGAACGAGCCTGAAACAGTTGCGTTACTCCTGTCATTGGATCGTCGGAGGTGAAAGGATAAAATCGCAAAGAAGATTCCAGACACGTTGTTGGTTTTGAACAGCGAACTGCTGGTTCAGGATCACTACCTTATGCTGCACAACCATCTGAGGTGCATACTAGTGGAAGTTACTTGTTAAAGCAATTGAATCTGCAGCTCAATTTCAGTTTTCAGTTGAATATAGTTAAAATATAGTCTCTTAAGTCACTTTTCGCATTTATAATACGGATTTCTAGATGTTGTGTTTGCTACCATCGCTCTGAACAAATGTACTTGGCCACACACATCAGGATTCATTTCGCAATTTCATTCGAATGAAAGAGCAGATTTTTTCGAAGCTGCTCAGCATCAGTGAGAAAGATGTTTATAGGACATGAGATAGTCGAAAAACCCAATAGACAGCTATATATACACTCAGTCGTTCAATCGTTAGCATATGCACCAAAAAATCCTGCAAATACATTATTTACGAATTTACGATAAATAACATCGAGCATTGGATGTAGTACTTCTACTAAATGAAGAAGAGTGACCCATAATCTTTTGAAAAAAAAGTGTGATACAATTTGGAAGTAGCTGTACGGAAACTTACCACCTTTCTCTTTAGAATTTACAACGCTATCAACTACACTTCAGCCTCGACATGGCAACTCTGCCTCAGTTACATGGCAAGCACTGTGTAAAGACTGTACCTAAAAAAGTCATTAATTCAAGTTTAACTACGACAAATTGCACCAAAACAACCTACTTTTGCTAGACCGGCATTGTGCCGGAACACTGAAACGGTATACTTTCATAGCATACAAATTATAACACGAAAAGTAATAAATGAGGTAAGCCGATATGTAGTTCCATGTCACTCTATTACAGCAAATCAAACCTTAAACGACACGTATTCAGGAGATCTTCTGTGTTCGAAACACTTTACATTCATACCATGTAAGATGCACTGAAGCGCCAAAGAAACTGATACAGGCATACGTATTCAAAGACAGAGATATTTAAACTCGCAGAATACGGCACTGCGGTCGGCAATCACTATATAAGATAAAAAGTGTCTGGCGCAGTTGTTAGATCGGTTACTGCTGCTACAATAGCAAGTTATCAAGATTTAAGTGCATCTGAACGTGGTGTTAGAGTCGGCGCAAGGGCGATGGGACACAGTAGCTCTATGTAGCGATGAAGTGGGGATTTTCCCGTACGACAATTTCACGAATGTACCCCGAATATCAGGAATCGCGTAAAACATCAAATCTCCGACATCGGTGCTACCGGAAAAAGATACTGCAAGTACGAGACCAACAACGACTGAAGGGAATCGTTCAACGTGACAGAAGTGCAACCCTTCAGCAAATTGCTCCAGATTTCAGTGCTGGGCCACCAGCGAATGTCAGCGTGCGAACCATTCGACGAAACATCATAGATACGGGTTTTCGAAGCCGAGGGCCGACTCGTGCATCCTCTATGAGCGCACGTCCCACGCCTGGGCCCGTGAACACAGACATTGGACCGTTGATGACTGGAAATATGTTGCCTGGTCGGACGAGTCTAGTTTTAAATTGTATGCAACGGATGGACATGTACGGGTATGGAGACAGCCTCATGAATCCATGGACCCCGCATGTCAGCAATGGACTGTTCAAGCTGGTACAGGCTCTTGTAATGGTGTACGGCGTGTGCAGTTAGAATGGTAGGGGACCCTTGATAGGCCTAGATACGACTCTGACAGGTGATACGTACGTAAGCATCCTGTCTGATCACCTGCATCCATTCATGTCCAGTGTGCGTTTCGACGGCCTTGGGCAATTCTAGTAGGACAATGCGACACGTCACATGTCCATAATTGCTACAGATTGGCACCAGGAACATTCTTCTGAGTTTAAGCACTTTCGATGGCCACCAGACTCCCGAGACATGAACAATATTGAGCATATGTGGGATGCTTCGCAACGTGCTTTTCTGAAGAGATCTCCTCCCTTCGTGCTATTACTGATTTATGGACAGCATGATTCATGGTGCCAGTTCCCTCGAGCACTACTTGAGACATTCGTCGAGTCCATGCCGCTTCATGTTACGGCACTTCTGTGTGCTCGCGGGGACCCTACACGATATTAGGCAAGTGTACCAGTTTCTTTGCCACTTCAGTCTATAATAAGTTGAAACGTCCCCTTTGAAAAATTAAAGAATGGCTTTGCTAGTAAACTTCCACGTCATTTGATACAAAGACAGCTAAGTAAAATTGAATGTACTCAGGCAGTTCTCTCTTTACTTATTCTGATCATCACTAAACTGACACACAATACTTTCAGCGCAACGCATTCTGACTTTCAAAAATCCCTAGAAAAGAATGGCCCTGACTAACAATATTCTATACCGTTCGCGAATCACTTACCTCACAAAAATCTTCGTTACTCGAACTACTGCAATACAGCAAGCGCCAATAATGCAAGCTAAATAAAATATTCTAATTGCTAAAGGCACTAACTACTGATAGGCATAGTTAGCAAATGAAAGATTTTGATAGAGAACAAACAATGTATTTACCTCAATAGTGTTCAAAAGTCATCATATAGATAACTATCAATTCATGACAACCATCTTTACAAATTTCCTTTTTCAGGCAGACACACGTCTAGATCGTCCGCCTATAGCAACCTCTCAAAACTCTGGCATCTCTCCCCACATCCACCACTGCTGGCGTCTCACCTCCAACTGCCCAACGATACGTGCTGTTCACATCCAACTGCCCAACACTTGAATAGCGAATATTCCAACAATGCCAACAAGCCACAGACTGCACACAGCACTGTCAGTGATTTTCATACAGAGCGCTACGTGGTGTTACCAACATCAAAACCTAAACAGCCTACTTATAAAGTACAACCACCACATACGGAGTTTAACTCCATACACTATGGCGGCTCCTAAGTAGTGCTTGTAACGTAAAACCGATGCTGTATCTCATTGGCCACGTTCAACTCCACCAGCCAAAACTTTTAGATGAAGATTCTTGATTTCATTCTTCTCAACGTAATGGAAGGTGGAAGTCGGCGCTGCGACGTTACCACCTTGTCGTCCACGTATGTTGTCACGTTCCGAGAGATGGCGGCTTTGCTCCAGCCGCCTCTCGCGATATCGTTGGGCAGCGTCGCCTGTTGTGTCTCGTTTAGATGAGAGTCTTTGCCTTTCAAGAGCCAATCAGAGCTTATGTCGCTATAACTCCAGTTCAGACAACGTGGCAGCATAGAAAGGCACTGTTGGGCAGGCTGTGGTGTAGTGCAGATGTCCTGATCAGAGTTTCTGGGCGGACGCTACAAATCTGCGAATTCAAAATGTTGTTTCTCATTCTTGGGTGAGATCACTGTATGATTTTGGCTTTACCAGTGCTCTTCAAGCGTACTACTTTAGTTTCTGGCAGATAGTGTAACTTTTGGGCCCTGTTTATACAAAATAAAGTCTCGCGAGAGGCATTTGTTCAAATTTTAACGAAAACCAGCATTCCAATGTGGCTTAGCAGGTGGTATCCATGTGCAATTACCACTTTCGTGAAAGACGGTGGTAACTATATTTCACAGGCTCAGGTAAAGACCTGAACAACGATATTATTCTCATGTTACACAGCATCCGTTCAGAAGGTTACCAGGCAGATTTTATTCCTACCGTGTAAGCGACATCATCCAAGTAACTATGGTAACTGCTTGAACTCACACATGTAAACAAAAGACATGCATTCGACCGGTGAGATATGAGCAGGTAATATTAACTACTGGACGTGCTGCCACAGTGCGTCAACGTGACTGAGGCACAAATCTAAATAGAGCAAGTGTCCAAGATATTCTCCAGAACGCTCCGAAAAAGAGGAAAGTGTGTCCTAAGTTTGTCCCGCACACCTCGACTTCCGAACAAAAATTGGGGCCACCGACGCCTCCCACGGCTCGACAGAAATTCAAAACACGGGCCTTTTCTGTAAAGAATCAACAAGAGTGACGAGACTTGGTTTCAGCACTTCGAACTTCCGCCAAGAGGCGAAATACAGATACTTAAGTGCAGGGTTACCACTTTTAAGACGTAACCGCATTGTCAATGTGACAAGCGACTTGAACAATATCCAAAAGACTATTCTGTTAGTTGCACAGTTGTATGAACGTCCTGTGTGCTACACTCATGGAAGGGAGACTATGTAGATCACGTAAAGTATTAAAACCTCCATCTTCACTTTCCATTAATTTTTATTAATTCGTTCTCGGAACTTTTGGCGCTGATTGGTTATACAGAGATTACAGAAAACCTCTGTGTGGTATTTGAAAGTAACTGTAATCACCTACATGGCATTAGCTATTGTGTACAGAAATTGCTGATGTTTGATTCTCTTTTTAGCACAATTTTTTGTTCATATTTTAATTAAAAGATTTCATTCTTCTGCACTTGGAACCACGGGTCGGTATATAATTTTACCAGTAATAAGTTTACTTATGGCGCCAGGTACTGTATCGCTACACTAAGAACTGCAAATGCTTTACTTCACCACGCATTATTCTGCTATCTTTCGTAGCATCTTCAGCGGTCAGATAAGTCGACGAGTTGGAATTTGCTGATGCATGCAGCTCGGAGAACAATCATCGCTAGATGAGCTCTTTCAACAAGAATCTCCTCATTGTTATCTAGAAACTGAAAGTTATTATTCTCAGTGCTTAATTTCGTTTTCTACAGCTAGAATACGTTGTCTAGCACGAGTTTTGTCAGTGCACAGTATTACTACTAAAAGCCTATGAATACACTTACCTCAAGAATTTGTAAATGAAACTACCTTCGTAGTTAGAAGTTAAGCGTCAGATTGCGTTTTTAGGGGCTCATGCCTAAATTTTGTCGAAGAATCATAGCGAAACTTGCCTCCTAATCTGCAATGGAAATTTAGCAACAATTTTCAAAGCTGTAAATGTAGATTTCGACGTAGTGCTCATGAAAATCAAATAGCTGTATTTTTCAAACAGTTTAACGATGTGTTTCGGCAGCTAATTCAGAAACATATATCAACGAGTCGTCTGTGACTTGCAGAATCCATCAAAAATTGGTGAAATGGCTCTGAGCACTATGGGACTTAACTTCTGAGGTCGTCAGTCCGCTAGGACTTAGAACTACTTAAACCGAACTAACCTAAGGACATCACACGCATCCATGCCCGAGGCAGGACTCGAACCTGCGGCCGTAGTGGTCGCGCGGTTCCAGACTGAAGCGCCTAGAACCGCTCTGTCACGCCGGTCGCTGCAGAAGCCATCATGGAAACATTTACTCTCAGGAGTCCTCCCAGGGTTCAGACCTTGTTTCACTGATTTCCTCACTGGATACCGGTGATGTTTCATCATAGGTGTAGTCTTGTAACTGCCACTTACATGCTGATTACGTCCAGTTGTATCCAAGAGATAGCCCTAACACCACTGCCGCTGCAGTATCAAGTATTGATAACATTTGTTCATTATAACTAAGGGCACAAAAGTTGTGTGGTCTTCAAATCTGTAGGCAGAATTTCGAGTATTCAGTATGTTGGTGTTAGAGACCCGTGGCATGGATCGTTTCCGTGTAGCAACGTAAGTTTTGTTTGTGCTGTTTTCCTACCTAGCTACCTTTCTTTCTGTGAAAATACCTCGACAATTTGACACGAGGCAGAAATATACAAGCACCAAAAGCGTACAACACAAGACACCAAGTAGTGCAACAACCCTCAGATAAAGAACGTAAATTGTTTTCATTGGGTATTCAGTCTTTTCAGACGTTGTACAGTAGAGTGCGTAACAAATGTAGCGATATCTATTCCCCCACGAGTATTGTTCGTAATGTCGACCATCATTATCCTGGCAATTGCACAATGAAGCACCATAGACCGTCTTAGCCAGCAATCCCAAGAGTTGTGTGTATTGTTACTGTGACAATCCCAGCAATTAG
Organism: Schistocerca piceifrons; assembly: GCF_021461385.2. Lineage (NCBI taxonomy): Eukaryota > Metazoa > Arthropoda > Insecta > Orthoptera > Acrididae > Schistocerca > Schistocerca piceifrons. The sequence continues at coordinate 555,486,989 of NC_060143.1, forward strand.
GTCAATCATAGTATCTATTAGAGTGTCGTAAGTTAGACTCTCTGCACAAGCCCATTTTCTCAAAGGCCCCTGTTTATGGATGCAAAATTACTGTGAATGCTTTGTCGCCACTGTGGGAACAGCTCAGAACGAAGTTTTTATGTCACTCCTCTAGTGCATTCAGTATACACTTAAAGGAGCTGCATATAGACTGTTGTATACCACAATTGAATGGCTTATTTTTGTTCATATTGAGATACAGAGACCTAAAGTTAAGTGAGCGCTGAAGAATCTGCAGCTGAGATTCCAGAAATATTCAAGCACATGGTTTCTTGCTAGATATGAACCTTTCTTTCTGTTTGTTTGGATCATTAATTTCAGAAGCATTATAGGCAGAAAAGTGGAGGTAATGGACTTGTACCACTATTGAAATAAGCCCTTTAATTAATGTACGACTAACACAGCCAGGTAGGTGAACTCGAGACGGTATAAAAATAATGGTTCAAATGGCTCTGAGCGCTATGGGACTTAACTTCTGAGGTCATCAGTCCCGTAGAACTTAGAACTACTTAAACCTAACTAACCTAAGGACATCACACACATCCATGCCCGAGGCAGGATTCGAACCTGCGGCCATAGCGGTCACGCGGTTCCAGACTGTAGCGCCCAGAACCGCAAGGCCACCCCGTCCGGCGAGACGGTATCGATCAATGCTGAATTCAGGGTTGAGAGCGAAGACTAAAGTGAACGTGACTAGACATCAACAAGTACCGTGAGAGAACGGAACAAATTTGCTTGCACATTGGACACAAGGCGTATACCAACGATATGTGGGCTTCTTTGCTGTTATTTTCAGTGTAGAAAAAACAGGAAGATAGATTTGGTACAAGAAATAAACCTAACGCAATTATTCCTTAACTGATCACCGACCACCACAGACGCCTTAAAACAAATAAGTTAGAAAATATCTCAAACAACGTACAAAGTGCTGTCGGTGGCATTCAGGTTCACCTTCTGTCGCTCAGGGAAATGATACAACTGCATTTTTCGAACAACGCAATACAGTTGTTAGACTATAATATAAACTCTCTGCTAAGAGAAGGAAAGAGGGAAGGGAAATGAAACTTCACGGGTTGAGAGGGCATGTGATGTTGTTTCTAGCAATACCTGACATTATCAGGACATGGAGAATTCAGCCTTTAGTATTTAGAGTAGTTTTCTTATAAAAATTTTATACGAAATATTTTACTTGCTAGAGCACAAACAGTACACGCCACATTGGATTTTGTACCTCGCCTCGCTTGTTCACACAACCATTCTCAGCTTTAGTTCGAAGATCAAGTTCTAAGCTCTGCCTTGCAATAATAAACGCAAGCTTAAAACTTGATCTGTAGCTATGGTGTGCAACGGTCGTGTCTCACACAATACGGAACAGTGCTATCATAAAAGTAACATTAATTTGGTTTCGGAACAAGTGACACATTAAAAGGCGCCTTCGGCAACTGATTGTTCGTAATCGAAATAGGTTTACTACATGAAGAGCCTAAAAAAGTATGATTCTCGTTTTGGGGAACACATGCACTCTCCCTGAATAAATCGGCCTTTTGTGTGCACATCACTGTGATGGTACATATAAGTACTGTGGGGGACACTGGACATGGAGGTACTGCACTAAGCTACCAAAGGAAGGATGCTCCATTTACTGAAGGAATTAGAAACTTACAACTGCAAAGAAAAAAAATCTTATGTTACACTAAATGCACAACGAAAATTTCGTCAGGGCTATTTCTTCAGTATTTTCGGTCGGTGTGCCGGCTAGCCTGGATGTGGTTTATAGGCGGTTTTCCACATCCCGCTAGGTGAATACCGAGCTGGTTCCCACGTTCTGCCTCAGTTACACGACTCGCAGACATCTGAACACGCTCGCACTATTCCATGAATTACACTCGACACAGACAGCTGGGGTACACTAATTACATCCCGGGGGTTACGGGTTGGCCGCAGGAAGGGCGTCCGGCCACGCCTTTCCACTAACCTTGCCAAAGCCGTTCCTACCAATGCCGACCCTGCGTCAGCGAGGGACATGGCACCAGTGAAAGAAAAGAACAGCGTAGTATTACGTTTTTCTTTCTATCTAGCGTAAACCTGTAAGTGAAAATCTTATAATGAATTAAACATACTCATCACTGGTGTAATATTCTACAATATTTATCATTTCTCACAGTAAACGGCTTTCAGCTGTTACTCCATCATCAGGTACTTATCTTTGTACCTAATGATGGCGTAACAGCCGGAAACCGGTTCGTGTTTAAATATTGTAGAATATTACACCAGTGTTATGTGTGTTTCATTCATTAGGTATAAAATATTCTACCAAGAACCGAGGGAACAATCAGGTAATTCGATCAAAATATTTTGTCTGAAAATGACTTAATGCCGAAATTGCAATCGTAAATTAAATTATTAGAGCGGAATTCAAGATGACGTTATAGTTTATTGAAACTTTGGACACATATTACAAGAAAGAATAAATATAGAATCGCTGGTTTCAGGAGGGCCATACAGAATGGTACTCAGGTAGACAATAGCCCAACGCGATTAGCGCAGGAGAGGTTAGGCATAGTGTTCGCTCTGCTGTGTGCCGTCACATAACGTGAGTCAGGTGCTGGACTTGTCTCCAAAAAGACTAGTATCAAATGGTTCAAATGGCTCTGAGCATTATAAGACTTAACTTCTGAGGTCATCAGTCCCCTAGAACTTAAAACTACTTAAACCTAACTAACCTAAGGACATCACACACATCCATGCCCGAGGCAGGATTCCAACCTGCGACCGTAGCGGTCGCGCGGTTCCAGACTGCAGCGCTTAGAAACGCTCGGCCACTCCGGCCAGCAGATAAGTATCGGGATGTACTGTGCGTCCATACGTGGAGCATGACGGACTGCTAGCGTGACGTGGCAGTAGGAGAGAGGAGATGAGGGTGCTGTGCGCAACAATTCCTGGACACGGGAGGGCCACTGCGAGGTCCTTTTCAGACGAATCCCAGTCGTGATACATCAACCTGTGAAGGAACCGGAGGGAACTAATATTGCCAGATTTGATTTGTTGTCGTTGTTACAAGGACCGAGAACTTGCTTAGATGATCGTTGGTAGCCATTAGGTACACAACATGATGACCTCTGGCTCAGAAAGCGTGTTGTTTGCACAGTAGCCGTTATATTTATGACTTGTCAAAGCGAGTGGCCGCACCCTAAATTAGAGGTCTCCGTGACATTGCGAGGTTATATATCAATTAGATAAAGCAAAACGGCATGTTCCCCGTGTTCTCCTAAACTCTCTCGCGCTTCGCAGCGCGTTCTCCAGACTCGATGAAAATATCTCGTCATGGTTCACCAACACTTTCCTAAATTGTTCTTTCTTGCCAAATTCGATATTGTTTTTTAGAAATTAGTTGTTGTTTTCGCCAAATTTGACCTTTTTCTAAAAGAAATATTGATGATGTGTTTACTCCCATGTTATATATATATATATATATATATATATATATATATATATATATATATATATATATATATATATATATATATAGCCAGTTTCTAAGCTGCTTTCGCTGTCACATGAAAGAGCGTTACGGGAATTTGAAGATTATATCCAAACCTCAGCCTTGAAGCTGATACGCACATGAAAACAAGTTTTCTGTCACTTGGGTTACGAGATGTCCGGAACCTGTACAGAAAATTGGAATAGAGATCAACACAAACATCATTTCTGCCCTTTTTATTGCTCATGAAAACCACACATTGCATATTGCACCAACATACTGCCAGAACTTCAGAGGTGGTGGTCCAGATTGATGTATACACCGGTACCTCTAATACACAGTAGCACGCCCACTTCCATTGATGCATAGCTGTATTCGTCGTGGAGTACTATCCACAAACTCATCAAGGCTGTGTTGGTTCAGATTGTCCCACTCCTCAACGGCGATTCGGCTTAGATACCTCAGAGAGGTTGGTGGGTCACGTCGTTCATAAAAAGTCCTTTTCAGTCTATTCCAGGCACCTTCGATTGGGTTCATATCTGGAGAATTGCTGGTCACTCTAGGCTAGCGACGTTGTTATCCTGAAGGAAGTCTTTCAGAAGATATCCACGATGCGGGCGCGAATGGTCTTCCATGATGTTGAATGTCTCACCAATATGCTGCCGATATGGTTGCACTATCGGTCAGAGGATGGCATTTACGTATCGTACAGCCGTTACGCCTTCCAAGACCACCAGTGGCGTAAGTCGGCCCCACATAATGCCACCCCAAAAGCTGCACTCGCTGGATAGTGTGTCTAAGGCGTTCAGCGTGACCGCGTTGCCTCCAAACACGTCTCCGACGATTGTGTGGTTGATGGCATATGCGGCACTCATCGGTGAAGAGAACGTGATGCCAATCCTGAGCGGTCCATTCGTCATGTTGTTGGGCTCATCTGTACTGCGCTGCATGATGTCGCGGTTGCAAAGATGGCAATGGCCATGGACGTCGGGAGTGAAGTTGCGCATCATGCAGCCAATTGAACACAGTTCGAGTCGTAACACGATGTCCTGTGGCTGCACGAAAAGCATTATTAAACATGGTGGCGTTGCTGTCAAGGTTCCTTCGAGGCATAATTCGTAGGTAGCGGTCATCCACTGCTGTAGTAGCTCTTGGACGGCCTGAGCGAGACATGTCATCGACAGTTCCTGTCTCTCCTCCATGTCCGAACAACATGTCCGAACAACACGTCTGAAAACGTCACTTCGAAACGCGTGGACACTTCCCGTGTTGAAAGCCCTTCCTGGCACAATGCGGACGGGATCGAGCCGCGGTATTGACCGTCTAGGCATGGTTGAACTACAAACAACATGAGCCGTGTGCCTCCTTCCTGGTGGAATGACTGGAATTACAGGCTGTCGGACCTCCTCCATGTGATACACGTTGCTCATGCATACATCTTTGGGCGGGTTTAGTGGCATCTCTGAACAGTCATGGGGACTGTGTCTGTGATACAATATCCACGTACAACGTCTATCCTCAGGATTTCTGGGAACCGGGGGGATGCAAAACTTTTTTTGATGTGTGTAGTAGTCAAAATACAAATTTAACTTTCAATAGTTATCTGTTGCCAATATCAGCAGATTTATAACATTTTCATACTAAAGAATTACAGTTTCACTATACTTCATAAAAACCGCCGATTTCGCGTTAATTTCCTAAAAGCCGCTAATATCGCTTTGCCGTTTTGGGTAACTTTCCTGTTTTTAACAATAAGTAAAATTTTGTTGTCTGCTATCCTTCTTCGTGTTGCACGGCCGTGTAGTGACACACTGCATATACCATTTCTGTCATTGGGTAGAAATAACTTAAAACATCAGTAACCAAGACAGCCAACATATTGAATATTCGAGAGCAACTTTTTCAACAGTCATGACAGCCTACACAAAACGTCATCGTGTAAACGGAATAGTGGGCGCAAATTAAAACTAAATGACAGAGATCGTCGCACGCTAACAGGAATTGTGTCAAAACGACACAAAACTACGGTAGCTGAAGTGACTGCAGAACTCAATAGCCATATTCGAGACCCCGAATATATCGACACCGTCCGCCGAGAACTCCATAAAGCCAATACTCATGGACGAGCAGCTGTATGAAATCATTAGTGACGACAACCAACGCAAGGAAGCGTAAAACTTGGTGTGAGTAGCATAATACCTGGACTGTTGATCAGTGGAAACACGTCATATGGGCCGACGAGTCAACGTTTTCGTTATTTCCATCACCGGGCTGGATTTACGTCTGGAGAACGCCAAAAGAAGCCTACGGTCCTGATTGTTTGATTCCAACGGTTAAGCATGGAGGTTGAAGTGTGCTGGTATGGGCAGTCTTATCACGGTATTCTGCTGGTCTCATCATTATTCTCAAAGGCCGTGTTACAGCCAACGATTACGTGAACACTTTGGGTGATCAGGTGCACCCCATGATTTGAATGTTGTTCACCAAAAATGATGCCATATTTCAGGACGATAATGCAACTATTCGCACAGCCAGGTAAGTACAATCGTGGTATAAGGAGCGTACAACTGAACAGCAGTGTCATCCCTCGCCAGCAAGGTCCCCGGCTTTGAACATTATCTAACCCTTGTGGGCGGTATTGGAGCGCAGACTGCGGAGTAGATTCCTGCCTCCCTCGTCACTACAAGAGTTCGAAGAGGCTCTGATCGAAGAGTGGCATAACATTCCACTGGAGATTACACAATCATTATATTCCACTATCCCAGGAAGAATCGCAGCTATATTACGGGCAAATGGAGGTCCAATCCATTATTAATACGAGAGTCACTCCAAAAGAAATGCACACTATATTTTTTAAAAATCCATCTTTTATTCTACATGTTTGAAAGTTTTACAGCGTGTAGATACATCCTCTAGGAACAATATTTTCATTTCTCCACATAATTTCCATCCCTCTCAACTGCCTTACGCCATCTTGGAACCAGCGCCTGTATACCAGCACGGTAAAATTCTGGACCAACCTGTTGGAGCCACTGTTTGGCAGAGAGCACAAGGGAGTGAGTCATCGTATTCAAACCTTGTTCCTCGAGAGTCTCTCAGTTTCCCAAAGAGATGCTAGTCTCATGGAGCCGGGTCAGGATTGTAAGGCAGGTGTTTCAGTGTTGTCCATCCGAGTTTTGTGATCACTTCCATGGTTTTTTGACTGACATGTGGCCGTGCATTGTCGTGCAACAGCAAAAAATCCTGCTTGTGCCGACGTGGTCGAACACGACTCAGTCAAACTTGAACTTTCTTCAGTGTCGTCACAAATGCATCAGAATTTATTGTGGTCCCACTTGCAGCGTTGCTCTTGGAGGACGAAAATAAAAAGAATTATTACTTTTTTTTACGTCGAAAAGGTGAATACTTTTGGTGGGCCACTTGGAAACAGAATCAGGGATTTATTACGCTATTATAATAACATACGTTGACCATTAAATACCTGAATAAGAGCAGCATATTGTTATATATATTTGAGATCGCTCGGAAGACGCATTATCATTTCTGTGCATTTTTTTTTATAGTCGCGATGTAGTCATACCCGGATCATCACTAAGGGACCAGAAGACTTATAGACTTTAAAAGAAATGCAACACTACACAAAAAAAAATTGGTTCAGAAATAATAGGAAAACGATAATGTTCCTTCTGCCTCATGCTGCGTTCGGCCCATCAGCGTGATCGTAATTTCTGATGATGAAGTAACACAAAAATAATTATCATTCAGTTAAATAAGGAGATGGAATCATCAAGGTTAATTTACGAAAATGAGCACACTTATCTTTAACACCCGTTTTTTTAATGCTACGTACCATTTCATATTAAATTACAATAGATGACCATTGTGGTTAAATACTTCATACATAACAGTCAAAATGTCCTCTTGATGCTGTCTGTTCGTAATCAGTTACCAGAAACTACATACGTTCTGACTGAAAAAGAAATAACATTTAGCATTTTCACTCAATATTGACACATAGAATATAAAATACAGTTGCGGAACGCAGCAAGTCCTCGTCCGCCTCTCATGGAATACGAACAGTAAAAGGTGAGGCGCCAAAAGCCTCATTTGTCTTGAAAACAACAGAATTCTTTTTTATACCATTAATCGACACATGTACGTAGAGATTTACTGGCACCGCGCAAGAACGGCAAAGATAAAGAATAATAGATTCTGTCGCTGCTATGCGATGGTTCATTTCTTTTACTTTACAATTGTTCGATAACTTTAGGCCATCGGGCGTTTACTATTGAGCGTATATTAATGTTTGTGAGGCGAAAATTACTAATATTACACAGTTGGCATGATGTCCACACGCAGGAGTCCTTCGAAATCGAAAAACTCCGTTGCCATAACTTTTCCAGCAGACGGTGTGGTTTTGAATTTATTTTTTTCTTGGGTGAATTTGCATGATGCCACTCCATTGATTGCCTTTTCATCTCAGGTAAAAAATGATGGAGCCATGTTTCATCACCTGTCACAATTCTTTCAAGAAATTCATCTCCACAATTCTCGTACTGTTCCAAAAGTTCGCTGTATACCGTTTCTCTCGTTTCTTTGTGAGCTACTGTCAACATCCTGGGAACCCACCTGGCACAAACCTTTCTTAACGCCAACGCTTTCAGTATTCTGCAGAAGACACTTTCTTCCCCTATCCCAACGTAGCGTGACAGTTGCTTCACTGTGATGCGTCTGTCAGCAGTCACCAATTCATTAACTCTCTGCACATTGTCTGGGGTGTGTGCATTACGAGGCCTGCCGCTGCAAGGAAAATCATCAATATTGCCGTGCCCGCCTTCATCACGTAACCTGCTTTCCCACCGACTAACTGTACTGCGATCGACAGCCGCATCTCTATACACCTTTTTGAACCTCTTGTGGATGTTTCCCACTGTCTTGTTTTCACAGCTCAGGAACTCTATGACAGCACGTTGCTTCTGACAAAGTGTAGCGGCCATCTTGGAGACATGCTGTGACGGCGCTACTCACGGGAACAGGTTAAACTAAGTCTGAAAACAAGAGGGAAGGATGTATCTACACACTGTAAAACTTTCACACATGCAAAATCAAAACTGTATTTTTACAAAAATAGTGTGCACATCTTTTGGAGTGACCCTCGTAATCTAGTCCCAAGTAAGTATAGGTGTTTACATTATTTTGCCTATTCCCTGTATTTATGTGGTATAGTATGAACTGGGTATGATATAAGGTATCGTGAACGTAACTGTGCGGTACAGATTGACTGGCACAGCTAGGGGTACTAAATTCAATTCTTCTGCCTCAGAATTCTCACGATCGATCGTGGCCTCTTAATCGAGGTGAGCGAAAGAATTCGGAAATGAACACGCAGAGCTAAGCGATTGAAGCTGCCAGATCCGCTCGGCCCCCTCTCTAAACTTTGCCTTCGAAGTAATTGTTATTCCGCGGCCGGGCGTCGTTCCCGCGAGATTAAACCGGAGCGGGTCCGCCGCGCGCCTGCAGAGTCGGGTTTTTCTCACCTCTCTGCCGCGCGCCCTCCCAGCCGACTACGGTATGACAGTCTCAAGATTGCGGCAGAACGTATTAACCGTGCCGGGCACACAATTACGCGGCCCGGCCGCCGGCTGGCCGGACGCCGACGTCACTCGCAGTGCGCCATTAATCACGCGCGCTGCCTGATGGGTAATTCTGCAGCCGCATCCAGCGCCGGGGCGGGGCGCCGCGCCAGCTTGCCACAGCTCTGACACCCCCCCCCCCCTCCTCCCCCACCAACCGTTAAATGGCTCTCCGCTGATTTATGTACATCCCGCGTGTATCAAGAGTGTCTGCATATTTCATGAAACCGTCGCGCTACATCAAACGGCTTCCTGAGCATCTTAGCTCTGCATCTTCTCTCCCGCCGGGGCGCCTCCCTAATCCCTTGACACATGTCGCTACTCGAGACTGGCTGCGTAAATGGCACCATACGTTACCCCTTCCCCCATCGTCACTCACCCACTATTGGTCCCTCTATCCGCCCGCCTTCCTCACACCCGTTTGTCGCCCACAGATGTCTGTGCAGGCTTCCTGTGAGGCTTTCGTGAACTGTTCGGTTGCTGCTCCTCAACTACGATGGCTGAGAGCTCTCTACAGGCTTCGGATCGGTGAAGAGGTTTCCTGCACGGCATATGGGGGACTGTCGGAAGGTCATAACCACGCTGGTACCAAATTTTTGCTTTTATGCTTGCTACAATGAAAAATTTCTAGCATCAGAATGCTTTCTTACACTCATGATCATAAATTAAGGATAATTGCAGAATGTGGTGCCACATAACGTGCCACTACACAAACCTGGCGCTAATAGCATAGGCACATAGGGAACACACACGACACAGATCTGTAAGTCCACGGTATTGGTGATAAGTTGAGAAAACCGTCCCGAAACACATGTGCTACAAAACTCCACTGTTTCCTGCGCATGTACCACGGCATCAGTATGGGATATGATCACCATGCACACGCACACAGGCCGCACAATTGGTTGGCATACTCTGGATCAGGTGGTCGAGCAGCTGCTGGGGTATAGCCTCCCATTCTTGCACCAGTGCCTGTCGGAGCTCCTGAAGTGACGTAGGGGTTTGGAGACGTGCAGCGATACGTCGACCGAGAGCATCCCAAACGTGCTCGATGGGGTTTAGGTCTGGAGAACAGGCAGGCCACTTCATTCGCCTGATATCTTCTCCTACAAGGTACTCCTCCACGATGGCAGCTCGGTGGGGCCGTGCGTTATCATCCATCAGGAGGAAGTTGGAACCCACTGTACCCCTGAAAAGGAGGACATACTGGTGCAAAATGACGTCCCGATACACTTGATATGCGACAGTTCCTCTGTCAAAAACATGCAGGGATCTACATGCACCAATCATAATCCCACCCCACACCATCAAACCACAACATCCCAGGACCACGACTTTCAAGGACCTTAAGCGGTTGGTATCTGGCTCCTGGTTCACGCCAGATGAAAACCCGGCGAGAATCACCGTTCAGACTATACCTGGACTCGTCCATGAACGTAACCTGGGACCACTGTCCCAATGACCATGTACTGTGTTCTTGACACCAGGCTTTACGGGCTCTCCTGTGACCAGGGGTAAGTGGAATGCACCTTGCAGGTCTCCGGGCGAGTAAACCGTGTCTGTTCAGTCGTCTGTAGACTGTGTGTCTGGAAACAACTGTTCCAGTGGCTGCAGTAAGGTCGTGAGCAATGCTACCTGCAGTACACCGTGGCCGTCTGCGGGCACAGCTTGTGCGAGATCGATCTTCTTGTGGTGTTGTACACTGTGGCTGTCCCGTACTGAGGGCCTGGACGTGTTTCCTGTCTGGTGAAATCGTTGCCATAATCGTCAGATCACACTTTGTGGCACACGGAGGGCCCGTGCTACGACCTGCTGTGTTTCACCAGCGTCAAGTAGCCCTAGAATTCTACCCCTCATAACGTCATCTTCGAGCCATTTTCAACACACAGTCACCATTAGTACGTCTCAAAACGTCTGCACACTTACTCGCTGCACCGTACTCTGACATGCACCAACACACCTCTGTGTGGGTGAACTCCCGCCAGCGCCACCGTGCAACGACCGCAGGTCCGTTGCACCACATGGTCATACCCCGAGGTGATTGAAACCCGAAAACCGCCCACCAGAGCGTTGTTTCACCATGTATCAGCATTATCCTTAATTTATGAGCATTAGTGTTAGTAGTATAAGAACGTAGGCTTCCGCGGCCGGTGTCATAGTGCTTAAAATTCTTCTGGGTATTACGAAGCGTCATTGCTAAAAACTAACAACAATAATAAACTAAAACCGACGTTTCGGACGAATTGCAACGGCCTTCCTCAGGAACGTTGGTTTTAGTTCATTATTGTTGTTACTTTTTAGCAATGACGTGGCGTAATACCCAGAAGAATTTTAATCACATTGTTAGTATTTTTCAATCTTGGTTATGACTTAAAGTCAAGTGAAAAGAGTTTTTTCACGGTAAATGATAACAGCCGAACAGCTGCAGGATAAAGATTTATTGAAATCCTTGATAACGGTTTCGGTATATCTAAATATATCTTCATCAGAATCAAAAATACACTAAAATCAGATCCTGCAGTAGAGATGCATTTCACGATTGTTTTATGTACCTCCACTGCATGGCACTATTGTGTTATGTATCTCCACTGCAGGATGTGATTTTAGTGCATTTTTGCTTCTGATGAAGGTATATTTAAATACACCGAAACCGTGGTCAATGATTTCAATAAATCTTTATCCTGCAACTATTTGGCTTTTATCATTCACCGTGAAGATTTCCTACAGTTGCTGTTTCAGCCATGTTTAAAATTTTGAAATTAGTTCGAGCTGTAAAGCAGCTGATGAGAAACAGTAGAGGAAGATCACGAAAGTCTATGGGGCTTCAAGTCTTGCAAAGCAGAGTATATTGTGAACAGTTTCATAACATTACTAAATCCGTATTTACCTAAATATTTCCGTGTAGCTGAAGAGAGGTTACGCAAGGACATGTTTGGGCTATTTACCTTCCCTTATCTCAAATGTCAGTGGCATTCTTATTCATCCAAGGAGAAATTTATGTGCATCGTAGTTGTGCCTGGCACAGAACAGTGTAGACTCGAGGCTGGTAGTTGTGTTCCAAAACCTGTGTAAACTAAATAGATGATTTTCTCATTGAAAGAAATATTGAATGATTTCGACTTTACTTTGTAGCATTCTGGTAGTTTCTTTGAATTTTTCCAGGTATTCATTTTTCTACTGCATACTATGTCAGACTGATACCTCAGTAACAAAGCTGTACATTAAATAAGTTTTTATGTAGTAGTTTTCTGAATTTTGAACTGTTAACACGTTTATGCGCCATTTAAGGCGAATAAAAACAGCAATTTAATTCTACACCGCCCGTCTCATTTGTTAAACAGTTTAATTGAACGCGTATTTGTACTGTAATACAAAATGTCGCACTAGGTAACATTAACTTTCCGATTACCCCCCCCCCCCACCCCCCCCCCCCCCCCCCCCCCCCCACCTCCCTCCTCAGAACAAATATCCTTCGTGCGGGACAATTGTTTGCTATTTGAAAAACTAGCAACGCAGTCAGTGTAGTTACGTCAGTTGGTTAAACAGTTGTCCGGTCAAGAGTACCTCCATCTTTTGTCTGGGCGACGCCCAGTGTGAAAACTACATCTGAGGGACGTGAAGTTGGTTGGATTCTGTTTTATGTACATTGGTTTGTCGACTCGATTTTATTTTATCTAATTTCATCTTCCGTTGGAGTTCTAAAGAAGGTGATTCAATCCTGTGTGTGGGAAATTTGTTCCTGTCGTTTGTCTGGCTGCGTCTGTTTCTTCGTCTATTGCTGTCGTCTGGTCCTTGGTGGCAGTTTACAATCTCTGAGGGCTGGAAATTATGCATGGCATATGTCGGTCGGTGCAGTGTATTTTCATTGTTAATTCTAAATGGATCTTATAGGACAAGCACCGTAGTGGACATTGTATGTCAGTGGCAAATAGCGTTACTGCGCTAAGCACTGTCTCGCTCCAATGTGAGCTTCCAGTTTAAGAATTAACTGACTCACACTTCTGCTTGCGTGGGCAGAGAGGGGTTACCGCCTACAGTTAACCAAAGTACACGTTATGTTCCAGTTCCGTTAGCACTGCGGCTATGAAAAAAAGTAATGATGTTCACAATATCACTGTAATTAATCAAATACGTCGTTTTCAGAATGCCTTGATACCATAAATGTAGTCACCTTTGGAGCTGCATTTAGTACGGTGGGTTTTCTTGGATGTCCTTAATTGCGTCATAACTGTGACCCTTCACTGCCAACATCAATTTGAGGACAACCAGAAGTTGCTTGGGTACAAATACGACGAATACATTGGGTTATCCAGGACTGCGATCCATTTCCTGGCCAAATATTCGCGCACAATCTTCGCTTTGTGGGCTGGGGTGTCGTCATGCAGGAGCAACCAGGAACCTGCCGGTCGGTATTCAGATCGAATGCGGCGAATTATCGCCCACAAATTTTGGAGGACTCAAAAAACTTCATGTTGCGTCACTGCTGCATTGCCATTTTCCGACGAGTGTCAGATACGTACTACTACATCCACGGCCAAGATACCTGATGCAGCAGTACTAGCGCTTTGACTTTCTAAACAGCTATTTTTGAAACTTTAAGGATTATAACGCCGCAACTCGCGAAGAGGTAGCATTGCAATTTAGAATTTCACACGAGCAGTTATAACGGAACTGGGACACGCTGTGTACGTTTAATATCACAGGTAGAATCACCACGCAATACATGGGATATGCCCAGTAGCTCAAGTAAAACTTTGTAACAGTGGTCATAGTCGTCTACTTCGCGATCCGTGGTAGTAAGTTAAGAGTCATACAAAGCATGGTATAAAATATGCACCTATGAACCAAAGCATTGTGACCACCTGTTTAATATCCCGTTGTTCCACTTTTCAAACACAGTACATCAGAGATACTGCTTGGCATGGATTCTGCAAGTTCTTGGCAGGATTTCAGAGGTATGTGACACCAGATATCTACGAACATGTCAAGCAATTCCCGCAAACTATGGGATGGTGGTTTACAGGCATGCAGCTGGTGTCAGATCAGGGACATTTTCTGGCCAAGACATCAACGTGAGTTCACTATAATGCCCCTCGAACCACTGTATGTCTATTCTAATCTTGCAACACAGACATTTATCTGGCTGGAAGATATCATCGCTGCAGGGGGATACTTCAAGCATGAAGCGATGAAGTAGTCTGCAATAATGTTCACCTGGTTCACTGCCGTCGTAATACCTTCGATTACCACGACAGATCCCACAGAAGTCCAACTCAATGCACCCCATAGCATAAATCTGCCCTCACCGACCTGCGTCTGTGGCGCGCTGCCTGTTTGGTGGAGCCATTCACCTGGATGACGGTGTCTCACGACCCAACCATCGATCTGGTGTAACAAGAGATGCGATTCATTCGGCAGGCGACAGGTTTCTATTGATCCGAGGTGAGAAGTCAGTGACGCTGTACCCACTTGATTCATAACTGACGATGTGGATGGGTCAACACAGGGACACGTAGGGGCCGTGTAATGTGGAGCACCATATTCAACAATGGTCTTTGAATGGTGTGCTCTGAAACACCTGCGCCTGCGCCAGCATTGTACTCTGTCCTCAGATATGCCACAGCTCACTCCCTATCCTGGATCGCACAGTGGGGTATCCTCCAACTCCTACATTTTGTGATGCCATGTGCTCGTCCAGTAGCATACGCCCTCCTCGTTATTTCATGATCCTTCAACCGCTTCCCACAGGTGCTCCTGATAGTAGTACGCTAACAGGCGACCAGCTTCGCCGTTTCGCCAATTCTCGTTTTGTCGCAGGGCCACAACATCGTGCCCCTTGTGGAAACCGCTTATTTAGTGGATTTGTGCACTTGCGAACGGTGTCTTCGCTTTTCGGCTGTCCCTTCTCCTCTCACATTCTTTGCTTACTGCGTCACGTGCGCGCAGCACCACCGGGACTCTGTACGCATTCAACCTCGCGGTGGGCAGTGGTCATAGCGTGTCATAGGGTAGCAGATGGTTGTGGTCGTTAGGTTATGTTACAAGCAACTATAATAACCGTAGACATGGCAGAGTCATTGCGTATCGGTTAACTAAGTTTCTATTGATGATTTTCACCAGTAGTTCTTCTATTGACGATCCGTTTGTGCTGCCTTCTGTAGTGTGTCTGCTTGTGGGATTGTTCGTGTCGATCGCAAATTTTGAAAGATTGCAAAACCGTCAAAATGGTTTCAAGGAAGCCGTCCGTCAGAGACTTGGGTTATATTACTGAAGGCATTCTTTTGGGTGTTATGGCGAAATGTGCCTTTTTAGACTATATTAATAAATTTTTATTAATGATTAGAATTGTTGCTATTCATACATGTTTTCTTGTTTTATGCTTCTATTGGATGTTTTGAATATTGCCATCTGCCAAATCTACACAGTTTCTGTAAGGAGTGCGGCACCATGTTGCCTATATACTTCTCTGTTCGAGAGCAAACTATTTTTCGTTTCTAGTTGCAGTCCACCTGCAGCCATTCTTATAGTTTTGCAGCCCCTGGATCCAGTCATCAGGAAGCAGACGACCTATTTTCTATTAGTTTGGTAGGTAAGTTCGAAGGGTTTTGTTTTCCTATGGTTTTATTTATCGATTCTCCCTTTTTATTTGTAGGTCACTTTTATTACATTTTGTCATTTCGCCAAATAGAGTTAGTGACTGAATCTGTGATCTCTAGAAAGTGGAGTGGCAAATGGAGAAATCGGAAGATTTCCGACATGTTTTTCTGTTTGAATTGGGTGGAGGAATAACAACAGTGGAGGCAGCCGGAAACATTTGCGCCATGTATGGGGATAATGCCATTGGACAGAGTACGGCAAGAACATGGTTTTCTCGTTTTAGGATTGATCGCTTTGACATAAGTGACTTTCCACGTACAGCAAGACCCTCGGTGTTTGATAAGGACTGTTTAAAGGCTTTAATCTACATTAATCGACGCTATTGTGCTTGAGAACTAGAGAATGTGACGAACTGTGATCATTCGAGCATCCTGCGACATTTGCACGCAGTGAGGTAGGTTCAAAAATTAAGTGTATGGATGACACAGATCACAAAAGTCATTACTTGCCTCGTGAACGACACCGGCCATTCTTATCCTGTATTTGTTACTGGTGGCGAGCAATGGTGTCTCTATGCTAATATAAGGAAAAGAAAGTAATGATTAAATCATAAACAAAGCAGCAACTCCCCGCACAAAGCCGTACGAGCATCTAGAAAACATAATGTTACACATCTGGTGGAACAGCGAATATGTGGTGTGCTACGAATTGCTTTCCCGAGGTGTAAGCATCACTGCTGACATTTACAGTCTGCTGGCCAGAAAGACTGTGTGAAGTGATGCTGCCAAACGATAACACCAGCCCGCATTCTCCTAGGTTGACAGAAAACCCTATACACGAGTTGGATTGGTAAGTCATTCCGAACCCACCTTATTCACCTGATGATGCGTCCTTTCCTTCCTTTTTTTGTTGTTATTTTAATCACCTTATACAAAGGTGGGATGTCAGCATAATACGCTGCTCTTCAGCCGCGAGTGATACAAGAAATATGACATAAAGGTGGTACAGATAAGACAATAATAATGGCGAGCAAAAACTGTAGACACGAAAAACAATAAACATGAAGCGTTTCACGCTGGACGAGAAAAAACATTAAAACCTTTGGACACGGCGCACAAAATATGGACAACAGCGACGGCACAGGTGAACAGTGGTGGCGTGACAGTGAAATAACACTAAACACAAAACGAAGGCACACACACTAGACACTGATGGCGATGATCTCTGGCGCGCCAATGTCCACTGAGCGTGTACGAGTCTGGGGACCTGCCAAGAGAGGAGGAGGGGGGTGCGAGAGGGAGAGGGGGGAGCAGAGATGCCACAGGCAAGGGAGATAGGGGGGAGGGTGGAAGGGGGAGGGCAAGCCCGGGGGAAGAGGGGTGGTGGAAGGGGGGATGGGGGGGAGGGAAAGGAGAGAGAAGGGAGGGAGGGTGCCCAAAGGAAAAGACACAGGACATCATCAGGGAGGGGGAGCTGGCAGAAGCCACCATCGCAGTGGGTAAGGAGGGTAGAATGATGGAGACCGGGTGGGATGTGATGTCGGAACACAGATGCGGCAGCAGGTGGGGGAGGGAGAGGATGGGGGAGACAAGTGGGTGCGGAGGATAGAGTTTATAGGAGGTGTACAGGATCCGTATCCTTTCAAGGAAAAGGAGGAGGTCGGGGAACGGAATGAGGCTGTACAGGATCCATGTGGGGGAGGGGAGACGGATGCGATAGGCGAGGTGGAGAGCATGGTGTTCAACGATCTGAAGGGACTTGTAAAAGATAGGGGGGACGGAGATCCAGGCAGGATGAGCGTAACAGAGGATAGGACGGATGAGGGATTTATAGGTGTGGGGGATGGTGGAGGGGTCCAAACCCCACGTAAGGCCAGAAAGGAGCTTGAGGAGACAGAGTCAGGAGCGTGCCTTGGCTTGGATTGTCCAGAGATTGGGGGTCCAGGAGAGGCGACGGTCGAGGGTGTCGCCAAGGTACTTGAGGGTGGGGGTGAGGGTGATAGGACGGCCATAGATGGTGAGATAGAAATCAAGGAGGCAGAAGGAAGGGGTGGCTATGCCTACAATGATCGCCTGGGTATTGGAGGAATTGACATTGAGCAACCACTGGTTGCACCAAGCAGTGAACCAGTCAAGATGGGATTGGAGAAGGTGTTGGGAATGCGGCAGGGTGGGGCGAGGGCAAGGAAGGCGGTGCATCGGCAAACTGGAGAAGGTGGACGGGGGGTGACGGCGGCGGCGGCATGTCCGCCGTATACAAAAGTTACAGAAGGGGGGAGAGGACGGAGCCTTGGGGAACACCGGCGGAGGGAGAAAAGGTGTAGGAATCTGTGTTTATGGATGGTGACGTAGGAAGGACGGTGGGAGAGAATGGAGCCTATGAGATGGACATAGTTAATGGGAAGGGCGAAGGTTTGGAGCTTGAAGAGGAGACCAGAATGCCATACATGGTTATAGGGACGTTCGAATTAAGCTGTTGGCAAAGGAGATGAGTGAGGTGGAGGAGAAGGTCATCAGAAGAGCAGGACGGCCGAAAGCCACAATGGGTAACGGGAAGGAGGCGGTGCTGGTGGAGATGCTGGTGGATAAGTCGGGTGAGGATGGATTCCAGGACCTTGCTGATGACCAAGGTAAGGCTGATGGGATGGAAGGAGGAGACGGCAAACGGCGGTTTACCGGGTTTAAGGATCATCAGGATTTGGGATGTTATCCACAGGTCGGGGTGGTAGCTGGTGGACAGGACTACATTGTAGAGCCGGACCAGGGTGGAGAGGAAAGAGACAGGAGCTTCACGAAGGTGACAGTAGGTGACACGATCGTGACCAGGAGCGGTGTTACGTTTTGTGCGAAGTGTAGTAATGAGATCCTGTATAGTGATAGGGGCAATGAGTTCAGTGTGTGCAATGTTGTCCAAGTACTGGAAACTAGGTGCGAGGGGAGGGGCAGAGGTGTCCGTTCGATCGTGGACATCCGGGAAGAGGGAGTAATCGAACTGGGGATCGTCGGGGATGGAAAAGAAATCGGAAAGTTAGGAGGGAAAGTGGTTGGCCTTACTAAGGGTGTGAGGGAAGGGGTGATCATCATGGAGAAGAGGATAGTAGGGGGAGGGTTTAGTTCCGGTAAGGCAACAGAAGGCTGACCAGGACTTGGATGAGTTTACAGGTAGGGTAGCATTTAAATGGGTGCATCTCTGTCGCCAGTCCCGGCGTTTCATAGCTGTGAGCAAGTGTCGGATGTGTCTCTGGAGTTGCCGGTGGTGTCGTAGTGTGTCTGGGTCACGCGTGTGGAGGAAGGCACGGTAGAGACGGCGGGATTCACAGAGGAGGAGGACGGCCTGTGGGGGTAAGGTAGGACGGTGGGGGTGGATGATGACAGTGGGGACGTGGGCCTCCACGGCCTCAGACAAGGCCTGCTGGAGAAAGGATGCAGCATGGGTAACATCGTCAGGGTGGTGGTAGGTGAAGGGGTGGCTTTCGACCTGGGTGCAGAGGGTATCCCAGTAGGAATTCCGGTCGGCACGGGAATAGTCATGGACGTACTTCAGGGGAAGGTCATTACGAGGGTCGGGGTGGGGGCGACGACCGTCTGAAACACTGAGGAGGACAGAGAGATGGTCGCTGCCATTGGGATCCAGGACATCCACCGCTATGCGGCCACAGAGGTTGGGGGAGGAGTGGATGACATCGGGAGTGGATTTGGATTTGGGGCGGGTGTGCTGGTGAATGGGGACGAGGTCGCCTTGGAGGGTGGAGAGGAACCGATGCCACGGCCATATTTGGGTGGCAGAATGACTATGGATTTGAGGTCGGCAGCGATCACGTAGGAGGAGAAGGTATGATTAATGTGGGAGAGGAAGTCGAAAGGAATAGGGGCGTTAGGGCGGACATACATGGTGGTGCAGGTGACGGTAAGGCTGAGGAAGAAGAGACTAAGAATCAGGTGTTTGGTGGAGTCAGGAAGGAGAGGTTGGAGTCGAACCGGGATCTGGCAGTGGTGACCAATGGCAGCACCACCACGTGCAATTTGGAGGGCGAAGTGTGGATGGTGTGGTGGGGTTGGAGGAAGGTTTCATTGAGGAGGAAGGCATCCACGCAGTGGGTTGCAAGGGTGTGCACGAAGAGGTTCTTGTTGGCGGGAAGGGAACAGATGTTGTTGAACAGGATACAGTTCTGTCGCGCCATGACAGGAATTTAGACGAGGGTGTCGAGACGGGAGAAGATGAAATGGGCCTGGTAGTGGGAGTAGGTGGCATACATTTTTAGGTGGAAGACGGAACAGGCGGCGAGGGAGACCTGTTGGAGGGTGTGAGGATGCTCGAAAGGGTGGACGTTTTGTAGGTCAATGGTGAGGAACCTGACGATGTCCTCCGCGCCGGGGGGGGGGGGGGGGTACGAAGGGGATTGCCAGGAGGGGGGGGGGGGGCGTCCAGAGGACGGACAGGGACGGTGAGTTCAGGAGTGGTTGGAGGGGTCGGGCTTTACACTTTTGGGAGTAGGTGGGATGGGGGAGATCGCAGGTATTGCAGGAGGGGAGGGGGGGATTGAAGGTTAGGGCACTGCCGGAGGAAGTGCGCTTGCCTACAATGCGGGCACGTGGGCCCTCGCGGCACTCGGCTGTTGGGTGTACGTTGTAGCGCTTTGCGATAGATGGCGCTGTAATAGTCACAAACGTATAAGTACATGACATCACATAACATTCCGCCAGTGTGGACGGTATTTGTTCGTGATACATTACCCGTCTTACAATAGACCGTTTACCAACAGCGGAAAAAGGTCGATATCGAGTTGATGTATGGCTATTGTGATCAAAACGCCCAACGGACGTGTGCTATCTATGCTGCTCGCTATCCTTGACGAAATCATCCAAGTGTCCGGACCGTTCGCCGGATAGTTACGTTATTTAAGGAAACAGGAGTTACTCAGCCACATGTGAAACGTGAACACGACCAGCAACAAATTATGATGCCTAAGAAGGTGTTTTAGCTGCTGTCGCGGCAAATCCGCACATCAGTAGCAGACAAACTGCGCGAGAATCAGGAATCTCAAAAACGTCCGTGTTGAGAATGTTACATCAACATCGATTGCACCCGTAGGACATTTATATGCACCAGGAGTTGCATGGCGACGATTGGGCGCAAGAGAAATTATGGGACGGTGACAGATTTTTTGCACATCTATTTAGCGACGAGGTGTCATTCACCGATAACGTAAACCGGCATAATATGCACTATTGGGCAACGGAAAATTCACGATGGCTGCGACAAGTGGAACATCAGCGACCTTGGCGGGTTAATGTATGGTGCGATATTATGGGAGGAAGGATAGGTTCAAAGGTGTTCAAAGGTGTGTGAATTCTTGTGGGACTTAACTGCTAAGGTCATCAGTCCCTAAGCCTATAGACTACTTAAACTAAATTATCCTAAGGACAAACACACACACACACACACACACACACACACACACATGTCCGAGGGAGGACTCGCACCTCCGCCGGGACCAGCTGCAGGGGGAGGAAGGATAATTGGCCCCCATTTTATCGATGGCAATCTAAATGGTGCAATGTATGCTGATTTCCTATGTAATGTTCTACCGATATTACTACAAGATGTTTCACTGCATGACAGAATGGCGATGTACTTCCAACATGAATTATCGGTTGAGCGGTATTGAACAGCATATTCCATGACATGTGGATTGGTCGTCGAAACACGTTCACCGGGTCTGACGTCCCTGGATTTCTTTCTGTGGGGAAAGTTGAAGGATATCGTGATCCACCGACAACGCCTGACACATGCGTCAGAACATTGTCAGTGCATGTGCGAAAATTACGTAAGGCGATTTACTCGCTGTTGAGAGGAATGTCGTTACACGTATTGGCAAATGCATTGAGATTGACGGACATCATTTTGAGCATTTATTGCATTAATGTGGTATTTACAGGTAATCACGCTGTAACAGCATGCGCTCCCAGAAATGATAGGTTCACAAAGGTACATGTATCACATTGGATCAACAGAAATAATATGTTCAAACGTACCAACGTTCTGTATCTGAATTTAAAAAACCCACCTGTTACTAACTGTTCGTCTAAAATTATGAGCCATATGTTTGTGACTGTTACTGCGCCATCTGTCACAAAGCTAAAAAGTGGTCCAACTGAAACGTTCATATTTATTTACGTCCTACACGAATGAGTAATAAAAAATGGGGGTTCCTATTTTAAAAAAAACGCAGTTGATGTCCGTTTGATCTATGGGAGCGCCATCTAGCGGGCCAACCATAGCGCCATCTGGTATCCTCCTTCAAGCTAGACAAGTTTCGTTTGACGCTTATTTCGTGTGATATTTGGCCCGGTCACGATCAATGGACCACACTGTATAGTGAAGGAGAATAGGAGAATATATTACTGACGTCTAAAGTTTCTGTTACGTGTGTCTTTTGCATTTATTATACTTATGGAAAAACGCACTGAATCTAATATTAAAGACTGATCTACGATTAAAATAAATATTTAGTCAACCAACTGTCAGCACAATAGGAAAGAAAAACTAGTAGGATTCAATCAAGGCTTAAAAAAAATAACTTTAAAAAACTGCTTTTGTTCACTGAAAAATAACCAATGACACATAGTAATGAGCCCTGAAGCTTCAGACATCTATTGTACTGTAAGGACACACAAAGAAGGAGGACCAGATAGGCCCATTATCACGGAGAGAAGCGGGTCTGGAGCAAAATTAATTAAAAAGGTTATGTGAGCTGCTTAGAAAAATGGTTCAAATGGCTCTGAGCACTATGGGACTTAACCTCTGAGGTCATCAGTCCCCTAGCACTTACAACTACTTGAACCTAACTAACCGAAGAACATCACGCACATACATGTCCGAGGCTGGATTCGAACCTGCGACCGCTAGCGGTCGCGCGGTTCCGGACTGAAGCGCCTAGAACCCCTCAGCCGCTCCGGAGGTGCTTAGAGAATGGTATGGTTAAAAAGACATTCTTTTAGTTAACAATGGCAGGGAACTGGGGCAACTGATACAAGAGTGTAAATGAAAGGAGGATGCCATGGTTGACTTCACTAGATGTAATTATTTTATGAGATATATTCTTCTGCACCAATTGAGAAAACGAAAGGCATTATAGAAAACAACTAATTTCTAATGTTGAAACAGATGAATTAACATTATTAAATTGTCTCTTACCGTTCAACTTTTTGAGTTTACTTTAAGTTTTATGTTGAGGAATAGGTTGGACAGTGGGTTGTGCATTATCAGGGAAGATGGCGGACATCTTCTTGATTGCGTCCGTGCAGAAGATATGTTGGTGATCTACTTGTAGCGAAGCAATTATATGAGGAAGTAGCATGTGAATTAGCGAGTGACCTTAACACTGTGCACAAGAATATAGTATTTACAGCATAGCATGAGCGACAGGAAGTTATTAATTATCTCGATTTAAGGATCGAGAGTAAGGATGACAAGCTTGAGATGGGAATACTTAGGAAATGATTGTTCACAGATACAGTAAAGGATAGGACCTCAAGCCACCTCCATAAACAAAAATTGTCATTCTTCAAAAATACTGTGCACAGGGCTAATTCAATTCCACTCATTCATGAGAAAAGGAATGAATAAATGTAAAAAATTACGCAAACAGCGATAGAAAATGGTTTTGACAGACGTTTAATGTATAGGACGGATAGAGAAATAGGGCAAAGAAACAACGAAAACGATAGAAATCCGCAGAAATACAGTCATGACTTATTGGGGAATTATATCGTGTAAATTAGGAAGGTTATTTAATAACAAAGTGGTAAAGATTGCTTTCAAGGCGGACAAGAAACTATCGCAGAGGATGGATCATATAACTGACACAGTTGAGAACTGGATGGGGAAAGCGGGAATAGAAATAAAGTGTCAGGATTTTGAAACGAATTACGCGGAGCAAACGGGAAGCAACTTTAAAGTAAGATTTGTTGTTGTTGTGACTTTCAGTCTGAAGACTGGTTAGATGCATTCCTCCGTGTTACTCTGCCCTGCACAAGGCGCGGCATCTCTGGAAGACTGCAGCCTACATGCTACTGAATCTCCTCACTGTGTCTAACTCTTAGTCATCCTGTAAAAGTTTTACCTTCCCCCTCACCACCCCCCTCCGCCCAACTCCACCACCGCTACACACTTCCTACCAGTACTAAAATATTAAATTGGTAAACCCTTGATGTCCCAGAACGTGTTGTACCAAATAATCCCTTGTTTCAATCAACCACCGCTACACACACTTCCTACCAATACTAAAATATTAAATTGGTAAACCCTTGATGTCCCAGAACGTGTTGTACCAAATAATCCCTTGTTGCAATCAATTTGTGCTACAAACTTGTGTTCTCCGCAGTTGAACAGAATGATCAGATATAGAAGGATATAGGATGAATATTAACAAAAGCGAAACAAGAAAAAGTTAGGTTTAAAGATCATAATAATAAAGAAAATGGAGTATCGGCGGTTGTGAACCACTTCAAGAATTAGCGGTATTCGTTGTGTAACATCACAGATAGCATGAGGGTATCGCAGTTTGATGACAAGAGGTGGGTTTTGCTAGATTTAGAGGAAGTAGAAAGGAATGCATCAGCGAGTCAAATGATATAAGGGTCCGAGACGCATTTCTCAGTCCTTTTTAGCGAATTTCTCCTTGGCAAGTAGCCACCAACTTATTAGAAACATCGGCGTTAGGTTTAATATTTTCTACTGATCATTCTAAATTGGTGCACACGGTGTAGCTTGGGCGCAATTATTAGAATTTGACATCTAATGTGCAAAGGTTTCATGATAAGCCAATAACATTGTTGTGAGTTGTGTGCACATGCACTTCAGTCCGGAAACGCGCTGCCCCTACGGTCGCAGGTTCGAATCCTGCCTCGGACATGGATGTGTGTGAGTCCTTTGGCTCGTTAGGTTTAAGAAGTTCTAAGTCTAAGGGACTGATGACCACAGATGATAAGCCCCATAGTGCTCAGAGCCATTTGAGCCCTTTATTTTTGTGTATAGGCGCTGCCAACCTCGCCGTTGAGAGCCCGTAGCTTCAAGCACACACTCACACACAAGACACCTGCGTTGCAGGAAATTATTATCTTTGGCAGGTGATAGGTGATGCCTTTAGTCTACAACTAGGCATAACGTAGTTCGAAATATGTTGTGGTGAAAATATCACACGTTTGGCATCTGGTGTGTAACTTTCTGAGTAGCGTTACAGTATGTCATATCCACTGTTCATTATATCCTATTACTGAATTTCCATTGCTGTAGTTATTTGAGAGAACCCCCGAGTATGTGGGAAGCAAAAGAGAAGTGCAACTGTTAAAATTATGCCTACCGTCGCCTATAGTAAATTTCATGTCCTTAATGTTTGTAGCTGAATCAGGTGAGTAACTAATCGGAAACCACATTTTCTGATTTGGTCTTTCCTTTTCTCGCCCACATTTTCAATCTTACTTTCACTGCCTCATATAATTGTTTGGTACTGAAACCTACGTAACGTACTTATCACAAAAGAATGGCCATACTTTTCATAAGACACTTACCTCACAGATAATCTTCAAGACACGAACTACAGCGATACAGCAAGCACCGATACAGCCAGCTACATAAAAGATTCTGACTACTGTAGCCTCTAACTACCAACATGCATGTGGTTAGGAAATGAAAGATTTTGTTGTAGGGCAAGCAATGTATTTAGCAGATTTTAACTTGATAGTGTGACAACCAGTTCGAAAAATTATAAAATCGTCCGTGACATCCAGTTCCTAAAATTATATAATTGTCAACAATATTACATCTCCATGATGGACACATCCAGACCGTCCGCTCGCGCTAACACTTCAGCCCTCTAACCTCCATTACTGCCAACTATAAACTTCCAACTTCCATCACTGCTGGCTATTCACTCCCTACTGCGAGTACGACCAGACACAGAGAGTCTCTTACAGAGTGCGCACAGCGCTTTCACAGTTATTAATGCCGCATATCGGGCAGCCAACTTATAAACATACATGGTGGTCTATCTGAAGTTTCGGGTGAGTTTATCTCGAAAACTATACATCGGATAAAAATAGTGGGTAAGACAAGTTCATAAGCTCAAAGGGGGACATCAAATCATACTACACGTGACCCCCAGACCCCACCCCCTTGGCTTGGGTGGGGGGCAACTTTTAAATCTTAAATGGAAACCCCCATATTTATTGCAGACTCAGATTCTCCATAAAAAAGTAATCAAGTTTTTTCTGAAACACGTACCTCAGTACGGCATCTGGTCACCAACCCGATTCTCTTCATACGTAGATACTGTTCAGACGATGTTAAAAGCGGCCTTGAAGAAAAAACATCGTGAAGGCTTACGTTTGCAAAGTCCGCCTAAACTCTTGGTAGCATGCTATCCTGTAATATCCTGTAACAATTTTCGGGTGGAGGGCGATTGCCTCATTCTTTTAGAAAAAGTGTCAAAATTCCACAATAAGTTCTTTGTTTCTTTAGGCTCAAAATTAAAGAATTAGTCATCAGTCCGAACTAATTATACTACTAATATCAATGTCCTCAGCTCACAGTTCATACAACCCAGTGTACATGCAAGACAGCCAGAAATATACTTAAGTCCGACCCGAATTATTACGTGATCTACAGTCGATGCTCTGCTACAATATGTAAGTTTCACATTCGGGCTTTTTTTAGTGCATTTCTAATAAAGAAACTGCTCGCCAACTATTCCATAGATAAATGTGAAACATGCCACGATGAATTCTACAAAGGCCGAAAGCTCACATGCGTTTAATTTTCCAAATAAATACTTCACAAAGCTCAAATTTCCTCAATCTCTCCGTAAATGCAACTGCTTTCACGGCAATACCATCTGGACGCGAAATACCAGTAACTTCCTCATTTTACTCATGACGTAGACGGATACGTTCAACATAACCTCTACATCCGATAGCTAGCCAACGGCTCACCCCCTGCCGTTCCTTTCAGGGCCTATAACTACTTGGTACGGCGCTGGAAATGCTTCACTCTGATTGGTTGTTCAAAATGATCAGCCAGTCAAAACAATCCTTTGAGTTCTTTCTCGCGCCAAAACTGTCCTACGCCAGTCAATATCCACAGATGCATTTACGTCACTTCGTCACGGAAATCTTAATAAAATGCTTAACAAAACCAAACGAAAAGAAAACTAATCTTGAAATGACTTCAGAAAACCATTATTCTCCAAATGGCTACTCTGGCTGCCTTCTTACAAAAGCAAGTACCCTTAGCCATACGTCATCAGCAAGGTAGGGAAATTACAGCTTTCATTGCAACTGCTTACTTCACACTTTCCCATGACACAGTTACGTAATGTTTAACATCAGATGATATTGAATCTTTACGTATGTCTCACATATAGACTTTAACACACTCTCATTTATCCACACAACCAAAACATATTGTTATTAAATAAATATTAATCCTTTCTGAATTCTATGTTACAAAAATGAAAAATAGTGAACGTTTTTAATTATAAAAAAATTAAATAAATTGTTCTGCCATTTAGTGAACTTGTGAACTTCGGTAATAATTCCAAATGGTACAAAAAGATAAACTGCTATGAATCCTGACTGATTTTAATCTTATAAGTGTCGGTTTTTGTGTTTTAGTTAACTGTCTCTAAATCTGAAAGTATCTCAGCTAGATAGCTGAGATTTATAGACAACCTTCCTTTTAATAACAAAGGCCTGTGTATAGACTTTTAACAATATTGAATAATATTTGATACTGTTTATTTACATTCTTAGGGGCTTGAATGTTCTGTTGCTCGAACACAGGTTGCCCAGTAGGGTTCAGCCGCCAAGTGCAAGTCTTATTTC
Organism: Schistocerca piceifrons; assembly: GCF_021461385.2. Classification (NCBI taxonomy): domain Eukaryota; kingdom Metazoa; phylum Arthropoda; class Insecta; order Orthoptera; family Acrididae; genus Schistocerca; species Schistocerca piceifrons. The sequence continues at coordinate 555,514,621 of NC_060143.1, forward strand.
AGTTGGCGCCACATTGGGCGACTTGCGGCAGGCGATGAGGATGAAATGATGATGAGGACAAGACCACAGCCAGTCCCTGAGTGGAGAAAATCTCCAACCCGGCTGGGAATCGAACTCGAGCCAGTGCATGGGAGGCAAGCACACTACCACCCGGCTAAGCAGGCGGACGTAACCTATCCTTGATGTCCTGCATAGTGGTAGTGAGACCGAATTGATGTCCAACTGGTCGTGCACATGCCCTGTTGGCGACAGATGGAATCTCGCTGGCTAGGAGAGTAAATTGCTCTGACGGTTCATAGAGACTTATGCATTGGCCGGTTGAATGATTACCCTACGGTACTATCACACAACAGGTAGGACATGAGAATGCTGGGACCTCTCCCCTGATAATCACTACATTCCCAAACGCAGCCTTTTGTGCTGTGCCGTTAACAAAACCTACACATAGGATGGTAATATCTGACAACTGGCAATCTCCAGTCGATGGTGCAGGATGACACACATTGTGGCTGGGAGGTAGTTACTTTCTTCTCGGATGCCATGTGCAGATGTGAATGGGTTAAGATAAGATTGGTGCAAAATATGGCGATCCTCCCCTGTCGTGCTTAGACTTGGTCGACCAGGACCTTAACGATGTGTATGACTCAGAATCCTACACAGGACATCACAGGGTCACTATTACCAACCTTAAATTTTAGATCAAACATGAGGTCCATTTCTAAGCCTGTCAGGTGCTGATCGCCCTGTATCAAGAAGTACACAACATCTCCATGCCGTTCACAATGATTACTCAAGATCTGATGCTGTTCACGACCCTTATTTGTTCTACTGCTGCTGGTATCCTCCTACTGCTGGTATCCTACTACTGCTGGTATAATACTACTGCTGGTATGTATGCTATACATGAACAATGCTAAAGCACTTTGGTAGTTGTACCTCTCACAGAGAATAGCAACCCCAGTCTCGTACATACCTTCCAATGGTGTGTACATGTACGAGCTAACACTGAGATCCAACCATGTTTTCTAAGACAGCTTATTTCGTTAATGTGATAGTTCCTAACGTTTCAGTTTCGGTTTTTGCACAGTCCTGTGAGCAGATCGTACCCCAGTAATGGTGAAATCAAGTCATGTAAGACGTATGCACCCTTTTTTCGTGTTTTTAAATACTCAAACAGTGCTGATGTGTACACTGCAAAAATTATAAAGACGCCATAGATTTTTTGGTGACTGATTGGTTAAAATACGTGTTTCGATGTAATCATCATCAAATAATTTGAAAAAGTAGCAAAACCTCAAATAGAACAATGGAAGCAGGTTGATGATTGAGAAAGTTATTACAAAAGTGTTTCACAAACTAGCACACAAGTTACAAAAGAGTACATACCAAATGTTCACAGGGCCTAAATGCGAGAAAATGAAGTCATGCAAGCTGGACACATGACAAGATGACACTGCTTAGTTCATTAATTTTAGTTTATATATTTTAAATGTTTTCGCTTTTTTAATGACTCGCCACCACCCCTTCCTAGCTGCCCCTTCCTCTGGGCAGTCTTCGTCTCTCCAACACTATTTTTAATTGTAATATGTTTTGTTATGTGAAACTGTTGTTTCTTTTAGATAAGCAATTTTTGCTTGTAAGACCCTGCGGTGAGCGCCAAGTTAACCGTTTTCTACGTTTGTTAGGGATCATTACGCGCATTTTGCCTTTTTACCGGTATCAATTGATTGATGGTTACCCCTGTCCTTCAGACTCTTCCCTTCTGTTTCCCTCTACGGATCTGCTCCCTCCGCACGCCCATGAAACCATTCAGTTATAGACTTCCCGTTCTGTTAATGATGTTATCTTGTCTTTGTTTTTACAAAAAACAAAAAAAAATGTATTTCTTATTAAGGCCCTACAAGGCTATGTGTTCCTAATTGCTATTATCAGTGCCCAATAAGTGAATATGCACGGATTTTGCTGCCCAACTGATGGCACCCAGTGGCAAGTTTATGAACTTACTCGACACAGATCGTCTTACGTAGCCAGTGTCATCTTGTCATGTGTCTAGGTTACATGACTCAATGTTTCTCGCATGTGGGTCCTGTTAACGTTTGGTGTGTACTTTTCTGCAATTTTTGAGCCAGTTCTTGAAACATCTATATAATAACTATTTCAATTATTACTCTGTTTCCTATGTGCTATTCGAGGTTTTGTTACTTTTCCAAATATTCTGATGATGATAGTATAGAAACTCCTCGCTAAACAAATCCGTGACAACGATAGCTCTGTCTTTTTATACTTTTTTCAGCGTCGATATTAGTGCAGTTTCAACCTTTAAAAACACACACACACCAGTCTGAAGTCCTAAACAAAGCAAACACTTTCTAGACACTTGTGCAAGCCCGTCCTTCCAGCTTGGTCCGACCTTCAAACCGAAAGGCTACTTCCAACAGTCTCCAAACAACGGGTCGGAGCGTCACGCGGCTTAGGATCCAGCTTACGTAAGCAGTGGTACCAACTCAACGGTGGAGACGGCTGTAACAACGTACATGGAACACCCTCATTTGCTGAATGAGTTTTCACTCAGCAGCAGAGTGTGCACTGATCTGAAACTTATTGGGAGATCAAGACATTGTGCCGGACTTTGACTGGAAACTGGGAATTGGACCTTGACTGGATACTGGGAATTTTCACCGTTGCGGGCAAGTGCTCTAACGACTGAGCTATCCAAGCACACGATCCAAGACTCGCCCTGGCGGAAACAAAGCTGCTACGAAGAGTCGTGGGTCGCGTTAGTTAGCTCAGCCGATAGTTCACTCGTCCGCTAAATGTGAAGGTCACTGATTCGAGTCTCAGTCCTGCACACAGTTTTGACCTGCTAGGAAGTTTCACACCGTGTAGCTAATTGTGCTACGCTATTGCAAACTACCCACTGTAATATTGTTAAGAACATACAACGAAACTGCAGATGATAAAAAAAATATGGTTTCCACACTGGCATAAAAAGAGACACTGCGACCTCATGCCATGATAACAAAAGGGAACATTTCATACAGACAGCCATAAATAAATTTCAGTACATGCTCCACCACAAAAAACCATAACAGAAGAACAACATTTTCATCAATTCATAGCTTACTATAAAATACTTACCAAACCTTGTCTGGAAATAAAAAATAGAAGTGGTCATTGTATATTTTTGTCCTAAATAGTGCTCCTGCTGCCAAGAGGTGGTCGAACTAGTTCTAATAAACACCACCATTGTTGCCAGTTATTTTTTGTACAAGCTTCTCGGATTTATATCCGCCTGATGCTAACTAAGCGGTTAATATTGTTCTTGTTACCTCGTTTACACGTAGAGTCAAACTTTTTGTGGTGTCACCGCCAGACAACACACTTGCTAGGTGGTAGCCTTTAAATCGGCCGCGGTCCGTTAGTATACGTCGGACCCGCGTGTCGCCACTGTCAGTGATTGCAGACCGAGCGCCGCCACACGGCAGGTTTAGAGAGACTTACTAGCACTCGCCCCAGTTGTACAACCGACTTTGCTAGCGATGGTTCACTGACAAGTTACGCTCTCATTTGCCGAGACGAAAGTTAGCATAGCCTTCAGCTACGTCATTTGCTACGACCTAGCAAGGCGCCATTATCATTTGCTATTTATCTTGTGATGCATGTACCGTCAGACCAATGTCCACCAATTATGGATTAAAGTTAAGAATTCCAACAGCTACGTACTTTATTTGCTAGACTCAAATCCTTTAACTGTTCCAGACCTCACGCCAGCCTGCGTGAGCTTAAACGCGTGTCTTTCGGCTTCACCTCCTAGTGGCTTGCCTGTCCTGCCAAGTCACAACACTTTTTTACAATATTAATCTTTAAAGAACGTCTTCTGGTCTGCAAATATAGTTCACTGTCGTTTCTTTTGGTTTCTTAGTTTCGCCTGTGAACCACTGATGACGACATGGCGTCCAAACGGAAAAAAAAGCTACAGTACTCGTTGGGCACAGTGGCCAACATGTCTACCTGAAAAGAGTTACATCCGTATACACTACAGCCTGTATTGACATCCAAACCGTTTTGTATACGAAGCTATCGTTCGTAATTCTTCCCCTTTCTTACGAGTTTGAATTAATTAATTTGCATTCTTTCAAATCATCTCGGCTCTATTGTATTTGGCCAATAATCCTATACAAAACCCTCCTCTGCAATTACTTGGTGAAATTTTAGATAGTAGGGCATCAGGATGGTCGAAAATGTGTCCGGAGATCAGTACAACAAATATGAGATCATGTTGCGGCAGGACTGGCCACTTCACCCCGTCAGGTAAGGAAAAGCGATCGCTACGTAAACCTTCTAAAAAATAGGTATAATTGCTTCACCTTATTTTCTTTTACACTTTAAAATATTTAGTATGCTACGTTTTAATATGTAATGTCTAACTGTGTAAGTGGCAAGTTTGTATCATTAAGTGTGCAGTGGTGAACATTCACATTCACTGAGAACAGCCAACAAATTCCCTCCATCCCACCCGACGCCACTATCACCATTCTCAACTCCCGTGATCCATCGGTCAACCCCACAGCAGTTGCAGTGTGCATCTGGAAGTGTATTCATGTGACTCACTATCAACTGGAAATCTGTACGATATACTTGTAGTGGCAACACAGCTAGCAATGGATGTGTGAAGAGAATAGAAAAATGAGGGTAAGTAATAAATCACCACCATATTTTTATTTGTAAATGGTTAGATAACTTAAGTGTACTCTTAGTAAACACTACAGATCGGTTAAAACATGCGTAATAAATTAACTTCGTTTTGGTGAGAACTGCAAAACGCGGACTGATGTTCAACTATAACATTTATTTTATAGATCGTCGTAAACTGGCCTTCGGCTTTCTACGTCATCCTTGAACAACTCTGGACTAAACAGATATTTCACACAGGACCGAGAGTTCGTAGCTACTCCAAGACTGCTTTCCCAAAGATATGTGATTTTTATTTATACTACATGATTCTATCACTCAGGATCACCTTCAGATGTAAAAGCTTGGGGAGCAACCCGTGTTGTCCGCTTTGGATCCACATATCAGAATACCACTCTGACCCCACTGATATATGGTTCTGAGTAGACAAGATGATTTGCTGGCGCTACTACTTAGATGTGAAGATGATCCCGAGTGATCGAAACATGTAGCATATTTGAAAATGTGCAACTGAGGTGGAACAGAAATCGAGTATTATCTTAAATATCAATATGGCTGCTGTTTCTCACAAGAAAAATTCATCGGATGTAGTATAAAATAAATATTATTGTGGAGCATCAGTACTGTTTGTTGCAGTTTTTAAAGATCTGTATTCCTCAAAGTACCGACTTAATAATCCGTAAATTTACTTTAAATTATAGCCCCACGACGATAACTATTATAAATAAACGGAACACATATGTTAAAAATAAAATAAACGTTCAGTTGCTAAACACAGAAGTTATCCTATCACCTTGATGGTCGTGAGATTCGTTGTGAGAAATAGACGTGTGTGGCGAAATCTTCGATTCTTCTATGTAAGTTATACTGCGTATGAAAATAAATTGAATCTTGCTATTACAGACACAGATATGAACGAAGTAAAGGGAACTACGCTGTTGATGATCTGCAGAAGAGCTGAACGAACCACTAGTGGAATCTAAGGCATTGCCTTATTTTTGAAAAAGTCAGGACCAACATTAACAAAATTGACAAACTGCTGGGACGGATTGCTGATTGGAAATAGAGAAAAATGTATCTTATGAACATGTGTCCGGCTATGGACGGTGGGTGCGGAACGACAATCAAATCGTCCCGGAGGACAGTAGAGGGATGCATGCCATCCACATCGCAACAGCTGTTCATAGTGGCCTCCGTAGGATGCAATGCAATATCGTACCATGGGTTGCGACACTGTTTCGCACGTGCTGGCCTCTCTCCGAATAGCGTCACAGGCGGCGAGAACACGCTGTTGAAGGGTCTGCACATGAGGAACTGGTTCAGCATAAACAACGCTTTTCAGATGCCCGCAAAGGTAGAAATCCAGGGGGCTTAAGTCCGGTGATCTAGTAGACAAGCTACAGGCCCTACGCGTCCTATATAACGTCCGGGAAGATGGGACCTCAGTCCCGGCGAACTGTAATACAGAAAAACACAATGAGCGTGGTTAAAAATAATTTGTAATATATAGAGGGAAGTGATATGCTGCATGCTGCATTTGGATGAGTAATACAGTCTTAGTAGCATGTCGGTTATTAATGGCCTATTTCTATCTCCGAGGGTTATTCCAAAAGTAAGGTCCGATTGATTGCCAAATTGAAACCACAGTGAACATCAGAAATGTTTTACTTGTAACAATTAGCTACACCTTGCAGCTACTTCTCTACGTAGTCGCCGTTCTGACTTAGACTTTTGTCATAGCGTTGTACCAACTTTTCAATAGCCTCATCATAGAAGGCAGCCGCCAGTGCTTTCCGCCAATTCTCCACGCTGGCCTACACCTCGTTGTCTGTGTCAAAATGTTGTCTTCAAAGACAGCGGTTCATGTGATCAGAGATGAAACTCAGGGGGAGACAATTGCGGACTGTATTGTGGTTAATCTCACATTTCCATTTGAAAACGATGCAGGAGCATCTTCATTGCCCCTGCAGAATGCGGCTGAGAATTGTCGTGAAGACGAAACAGCACGACAGTTATGTAATGTTGGCTGCATAGCTTCAGGCGAAATTTCTCACCAGGCCCTCGTACTTGGCGGCAGATACTATTTTCTAGACATCTTTACGCACTCACTGCGAGCTCAGAAATGAGAAGAGCGACGTGATGCTAACTGGGGTTATACTAGAGACACTACCCAACACATCTGTGCAAAGCTTTATCGGATTTTCATAGTCGTTTCCATTTCGCGACCGATCGGACCTTACTTTTGGAATAACCCTCGTATTTCAGATGAGTAGATCTTCGTACTACCTCGAGCTTTTCTCACCTGAAATGGTTTGCGCTAATGTAAGTTTACACAGATTGTACAGATTAAATGCTGATTGAGCACTTCATACATGGAATACATGAATTTTAGCTTCATATGAGAAATAACTTGTTATTTGAAATAGAATATAGTTCATTGCTACTTGAATGCATTATTCCTTAAGTAAGTCAATACATTTCTGATATATGAAATTCATTGATTATAGCTCGGAGTAGAGAAGAGAATATACTTCTGTCTGCACACAGTAAGACGAGCAATATATTACAGTTTGTGTGTAGTATACTTCAAACACTATGCAGGACGCCATTGGGGAGGAAGAGCCTTGGAACAAAAGTTCTTCGAGCCTTCTCTTCCCAAGAGATATTACCTTATTACCACAGTCTTAGTATGTGGTGCCGGTATTTATCTGTTTTATGATTGTTGTGTTGCTTGTGTCTGTGTTCTGGCATGCAGTGTCATACATTGTTGGTTTTGGTCCCTTACATGTTGATCCCTTGTGAGTCATTTTCACTTAGTGTTCCTTCTTCGGTTTCGGAATCTGTGGTCGCGTTTGTGTCCTTCCATGTGGTTTGTTGTGTTGTTTCTATTTGTCTACTCCTCCTTCCATATGGCTTTTGGCACTTTTATTCTTCGTGCAGAGTGTTCGATACAATATCGGCTACGCTATTTATTGTGTTCCAGTCATCGGTAGTGGTAGCGTTCTCGCTTCCCGCTCCCGGGTTTCCGGGTTCGATTCCCGGCGGGGTTGGAGCCGCGTGACCGCTACGGTCGCAGGTTCGAATCCTGCCTCGGGCAAGGATGTGTGTGATGTCCATAGGATAGTTAGGTTTAAGTAGTTCTAAGTTCTAGGGGACTGATGACCTCAGATGTTTAGTCCCATAGTGCTCAGAGCGATTTGAAGCTAATCCGATGGCACCGATGGCCTCACTGTTTGGCCCCCTCCTCCAAATCAACCGACCAGCCTCCCTGCACTTTCGTATAAGTTAAAGCAGTGGTTCCCAGCAGGTGGTCCGTGGACCACCAGGGGTCCGCGAGCTATGCCAGAGGGGTCCGCAAGATGCAATGAGAACAAAAAATATATTAAATATATTTCGTATTATAACAGATTTTTAGGTTTGGCCGCTTCCTGCATGAGCAGAGCTTTAACGAACGCTAACTTCTGCGTCTAGCGACTTCCTAGAGCCAACTGACACTAGCACATTTTAGCGCAAAACTAGAATTAGATAGATGCTAATAGTTCTGCTGTATGCCGTTAGACTACACGCGCTGCCTCTTGGCAGCTGACAACTGACAGTCACTTTACAGAGGCGACGGTCGGCCATTGTTAATTTATTTCCAGTGCTTTCAGAGACCGTTTTGTTTACATATTCAATTTTCTGTATTGAAACAGTAGTGTTTGTAAAGCGTTGTTTTTTGGGGAATCTACAGTCCGCGTAGTTAAAAAATGGGCCGTTGGTTAAAGAGTGGTTCGTTAAATCGAGAAAGGCCTGCAGATGAAGAGGAAGATAATGCATTTGTTATACTAAACACCCAGAATTGAAGACAAAGAAATTTAACAATAACAACGATGGCTAAATTGAAAAACTTTTAAGCTCAATATTTTTTCAATAATAAATATGCCAATATTTTTTCGAAGTACCGAGAATAGAAATCGTCTAAAAAGACTCTTAATTTGGCTTTTTTAGGTACTTGATACTGTGCTATGACAAGGTACCAATCATGCTCGATGAGGGGGTCCTCGAGAGAATTTTGTTGGGAAACCCTGACTTAAAGCACCCATTATCACACAAATGCCAAAAAGGGGCTGAAATGTTTTGTGATGTGGTTGGTGCCTCTGAAGGTCCCTGTTTTGGTATAGCCGCGCCGATTCTCGACCGTTTCCTTGTGCTTGGCCGTTCACTTGTTCCCGACATGAATACGAAATCATTCTTTTGCTTACAGCACTCTGCGTCAGTCTTACAGCCTGCAACGCACTAGGAATACACGACACGTGGTCAGAGGGACTTTTATTCGTCAGCGCCATCTACAATGGCAACGATGCATTTCGTAACACATGTTCACAGGACCTTCTTTCATCCATTTCCAGTGAGGAATTCGTCCATGCAGTTTGTCGATTTTGTAACTTTTCACCCTGTATATTAGACTGCAATAGCAGTTACCGCAAAGTAGTTTACAGAAAGTTCTGATAACGACATGCTGCTGTTCGTAAGAGGGACGGGTGTGTCATGACCGGAACGCTCCAGCAACTACGAAGTGGAGAGGAAGCCGATGTGGTTAATTACCGACTATCGCTCGGCCGTGTTTCGGGTTACGCGTGCTGGCGCGCACACCAATCTCAGAACGCAAATAAATTAACCGGCGACTGGAAAACAAGCAGCGTGCGCGCGTTTTCCATTTCATGCCGGCGCATCGGTGGGAATCATGACGCCGCTACCGCATTACCTCCCTAATAATTAGACACGCCGGCTGCGCCGCTTCTGTTCTCCGTGCGGTTAGCCGGAGCGAGAGCAACGGGCCTCTTTCAGCCGCCTGCGTCCGCCGCTGATTGGGAGTAAACAACTGTAAACGCTACATTCGCAAATACTGCGGCGGGCTCGTAAATTACAGAAAAATAAACATCCCGCAGTCCGCGGCTGCTCGTTTATATTTCAGAGTGAGTGGACGGCGCTTGTTTTTGGTCCAGAAAGGCAATTATTCTTGAAAGAGAGCAGCGGCAGCAGCAGCCGCAGCGCTGCGAGCGAATGCGGGCGTTCGTTCAGCAGACGGTACGCTGATCCGCACTTCGCTGCCCAACTCGTACTCTCTTCCCCTCCCTACCTATCTCCCACCTTCTCTCTTTCAATTTCTGTCTGTCTCTCTCTGATCTCGTCTGACAGGACGGTCCAGCAGGTGGGGCCCAGCCAGGAGTCACGAGAGCCGGATATTAATGGCTGACGGGACGCCTGTTCTTGTGCGTCTTCGGTCGAATAATTAGCCGTCCCCAGCTCTGCTGGCCGGCCGGCCGGCAACTCTTAATACCGTAGCGAGCAGTCCGCGGAATGCCCATAAATCACGCCGGGAAAACGGGCCACGGCAGGAAAGCAAAGGAGAGGAAAGGAAAGAGGATTTCTGCCGTCCGAAATTTCTCTCCGCTTTCAACAAGAGCCAGGCACCTGTAATTGGTCCCAGTCTGGCTCCTACACGACCTGCACCGGCCGTTATGAATAATGGATAGTTCGCGTATTATTTTTGTAGCTTTCTCTCCCCCTTCCTTCGTTATTTCTGCAGCATACTGCTAAACGTACGGCCAGTTTGCTGGGAAAAATGTTATTCTTTCCAAAAACAGGAACTGGTATTGATCCACTGCTGTCAGTGTCGTCGCCATGACCGTATCACATTCATAAAAATTAAAACACACCGTCTTCACCGACGAATCGTGAATTTTGTTACAGTACACCAGAGAAAGAACAAACTAATTACAGGAATTGTGGAGCGGACTGAACATTCTAATGTGTACAGAAAATGCCTTGAGTGCAAATCGACGAAAGACAAAGATAATGAAAAGTATCAGAAATGAGAATAGCGAGGAACTTCACAGTTTGAGATCACAAAGTAGACGAAGCTAAGGAACTCTGCTACCTTGGCAGCAAAGTAAACCATGACGGTGGGAGCAAGAAGGACACAAAATACAGAACAGCACGGGCAGAAAGTGCATTCTTGGCCAAAAGAAATCTACATTACTGGCCATTGGAATTGGTACAGCACGAAGATGACGTGCTACAGACGCGAAATTTAACCGACAGGAAGACGATGCTGTGATATGCAAATGATTAGCTTTTCAAAGCATTGACACAAGGTTGGTGCCGGTGGCGACACCCACAAGGTGCTGACATGAGGAAAGTTTACAACCGATTTCTCATACACAAACAGCAGTTGACCGGCGTTGCCTGGTGAAACGTTGTTGTGATAACTCGTCTAAGGAGGAGACATGCGTACCATAACGTTTCCGACTTTGATAAAGGTCGGGCTGTAGCCTATCGAGATTGCGGTTTATCGTATCGCGACATTACTCCTCGCGTTGGTCGTGATCCAATGACTGTCAGCAGAATATGGGATCGATGGGTTCAGGAGGGTAATACGGAACGCCGTGCTGGATCCCAACGGCCTCGTATTACTAGCAGTCGAGATGACAGGCATCTTATCCGCATGGCTGTAATGGATCGTGCAGCCACGTATCGATCCCTGAGTCAGCAGATAGGGACGTTTGCAAAACAACAACCATCTACACGAACAGTTCGACGACGTTTGCAGCAGCATGGACTATCAGCTTGACGCTGCTTCACAGACAGGAGCGCCTGCGATGGTGTACTCAACGACGAACCTCGGTGCACGAATGGCAAAACGTCATTTTTTCGGATTCCAGGTTCTGTTTACAGTATCATGATGGTCACATCCGTGTTTGGCGACATCGCGGTGAACGCACATTGGAAGCGTGTATTCGTCATCGCCATACGGGCGTATCACCCTGAGTGATGGTATGGGGTGTCACTGGTTACACGTCTCAGTCACCTCTTGTTCGCATTGACGGCACTTTGAACAGTGGACGTTACATTTCAGATGTGTTACGACCCATGGCTCTACCCTTCATTCGATCCCTGCGAAAGCCTAGATTTCAGCAGGACAATGCACGACCGCATGTTGCAAATCCTGTACGGGCCTTTCTGGATGCAGAAAATGTTCGACTGCTGCATTGGCCAGCACATTCTCCAGATCTCTCACCAATTGTAAACGTCTGGTCAATGGTGGCCGAGCAACTGGCTCGTCACAATACGCCAGTCACTACTCTTCATGAACTGTGTTATCGAGTTGAAGCTACATGGGCAGCTGTACCTGCACACGCCATCCAAGCTCTGTCTGACTCAATGCCCTGACATATCAAGGCCGTTATTACGGCCAGAGGTGGTTGTTCTGGGTACTGATTTCTCAGGATCTATGCACCCAAACTGCGTGAAAATGTAATCACATGTCAGTTCTAGTATAATATACAGGGTGATTGGAAAAGAATACCACAACTTTAAAAATGTGTATTTAATGAAAGAAACATAATATAACCTTCTGTTATACATCATTACAAAGAGTATTTAAAAATGTTTTTTTTTCACTCAAAAACAAGTTCAGAGATGTTCAATATGGCCCCCTCCAGACACTCGAGCAATATCAACCCGATACTCCAACTCGTTCCACACTCTCTGTAGCATATCAGGCGTAACAGTTTGGATAGCTGCTGTTATTTCTCGTTTCAAATCATCAATGGTGGCTGGGAGAGGTGGCCGAAACACCATATCCTTAACATACCCCCATAAGAAAAAATCGCAGGGGGTAAGATCAGGGCTTCTTGGAGGCCAGTGATGAAGTGCTCTGTCACGGGCTGCCTGGCGGCCGATCCATCGCCTGGGGTAGTTGACGTTCAGGTAGTTACGGACAGATAAGTGCCAATGTGGTGGCGCTCCATCCTGCTGAAATATGAATTGCTGTGCTTCTTGTTCGAGCTGAGGGAACAGCCAATTCTCTAACATCTCCAGATACTGTAGTCCAGTTACAGTAGCACCTTCGAAGAAAAAGGGACCAAAAACCTTATTGGCTGAAATGGCACAGAAAACGTTCACCTTAGGCGAGTCACGTTCATACTGAGTTGTTTCCCGCGGATTCTCAGTGCCGCATATACAGACATTGTGACGGTTGACTTTCCCGTTAGTGTGGAAAGTTGCTTCATCACTAAACACAATCTTTGAAAAGAAAGATTCATCTGTTTCCATTTGAGCAAGGATAAAATCACAGAAATCGATTCTTTTAATCTTATCAGCTGCAGACAGTGCCTGAACCAATTTCAGACGATAAGGTTTCATAACTAACCTTTTTCGTAGGACTCTCCATACAGTTGATTGTGGAATTTGCAGCTCTTTGCTAGCTCTGCGAGTCGATTTTCCTGGGCTGCGAACAAATGCTTGCTGGATGCGTGCTACATTTTCATCACTCGTTCTCGGCCGTCCAGATCTTTTCCCTTTGCACAGACACCCATTCTCTGTAAACTGTTTGTACCAACGTTTAATACACCACCTATCAGGAGGTTTAACACCATACTTCGTTCGAAATGCACGCTGAACAACTGTCGTCGACTCAATTCTGCCGTACTCAATAACACAAAAAGCTTTCTGTTGAGCGGTCGCCATCTTAGCATCAACTGACGCTGACGCCTAGTCAACAGCGCCTCAAGCGAACAAATGTACAACTAAATGAAACTTTATAGCTCCCTTAATTCCCCGACAGATAGTGCTTAGCTCTGCCTTTTGTCGTTGCAGAGTTTTAAATTCCTAAAGTTGTGGTATTCTTTTTGAATCACCCTGTATATGTACTATTAATACCCGTTTATCATCAGCATTTATTCTTGGTGCAGCAATTTTAAGGCCAGTAGTGTACTAGCATCAAACGTAGGTCTTTATTTGGGGAAGACGTTTCTGAGAATGTGCGTTTGGAGCACAGCACTGTATGTTTGCGAGACTTGGACTGTGGGAAAACCGGAACAGAACAGAAGAAACTGAAATGTGGTGTTACAGAATACATTTGAGAATTGGGTGGACTGACAAGATAAGGAATGTGAAGTGTCTCCGGGGAATCTGTGATGAAAGGAACATACGGAAAACACTGACAAGAAGAAGGGACAGCATGACAAGACATCTGTTAAGATGTCACGGAATAATTACCGAATTAGTAGAGGGAGCTGTAGGTTGTAGAAAATGTAAAGGATGGCAGCAATTTGCCTACATCGAGCAAATAACTGAGGTCGTAGGTTGCAAGTGCTATTCTGAGAGGAATAAGTTAGTCCAGCAGAGGAATCCGTTGAACGCCGCATGAAACCAGACAGGAGACTGACGCTGCAGGTCATTTTCAGGTGCTTGATCAGGTTATACCATGTTTTGTAACCAGAGCACCACTGTTATTGTTAAAAGCACTTAAGTACATTACAAGGCGTCATACTGTGATGCGATGCAGATAAAATTTTTGGAACTCAACACGAAAAGTTGTAATAGACAGACGCAGAGAATACGATTGACGTTGTTTTCCTCTCTGCTTCCTTCCACAAGTAATAGGTGGCACCATAACTTCCCATGTTATGTTGCGACCAGAGGAAATTACTTCCGTCCGGCCACAACTGTGAGTACATTGATCGCTCTGGGAGAAGGTGCATCAAACCAGAACATGTGAAATATTAGTTGCCGGCCGCTGGTGGCCGAGAGGTTGTAGGCGCTTCAGTCAGGAACCGCGCGACCGCTACGGTCGCAGGTTGGAATCCTGCCTCGGGCATGGATCTGTCTGATGTCCTTAGGTTAGTTAGGTTGAAGTAGTTCTAAGTCCTGGGGGACTGATGACCTCAGATGTTAAGTCCCATGGTTCTCAGAGCCATTTGAACCAAATATTAGTTCACTTCATTATATAAATGAATAAAGGGTTTACTTGACTTTGACATATGTCTTTGCCACGAATTTGCTCGACAATTTGCGACTGTCATTCGCTATAAAGCATCATTAGCCACACAGATTAACAAGCTATTCTCTTCTAGTACAGAGTGCAACATTTATGAAAGTACATTTCATCAGAAATTTTAATACTATCACGGTCCTCCACTATCGTATTATCTACTGTAAATGGAGTCATGAACTGGCACGAGCTTTTGCGTGCTCGACACTATATTGACCTCAGTGTGAGTGCACTTCATGACTGCGAGGGAAGTGTGGTCTTCTGGAGTGCCCCCATCGTCACTGTGGATTGCAGCGAGCCCCCGCTAATGTCTGTGGCATCGATAGCTGTTGCCGACTTTAGTATGGTCATATTATACGCAGCGTGTATTGTCCGTAACTGAACTACTTATGCGAACAGTTAAACGTGATCCTGTTCGTGTTTATTGACTTCGTCTTCATTACATATGACTTATATGGTGACCAACAAAAGGGAAAAAAACAAAAATAAATAAGACGCAGTACCTTGGGTTTGTTACAGGTGTAGGTGAAGTGACAAGATGAAAGCCAGCTTGGGAAAGAAGAGACATCCATAGATGATAATATTTTGCGTGTTCTCTGCGAACGTGAGTAGCTGTTCAATAGTTCCTTTGTTTGGCTGTATACGAATTCGAACAACAGGTTATTTCAAGGCTATGCCCATTCTGCACAAGTTGCATTCATGTACAAGTTGTTATCTTAGGTGTCTGCTCCCCAAATGCAATTATGGCGCACAGGGTACCACATAGTCATTAAGCCTGGTAACGAAATGTTCCACATTACAAGTACCCGATCATCTCTAGAGCAATTCTAGAACTCTGTATAGAAAACAACGTTTGGTATTTTCCATAAATTAATAATAATTAACAAGTATCCCTTCAGTTTCAAAAGTATGCTCTATGATGAAGACGAGGATTGCTGGAGGATTTTGTCGACTTACCACTTTGCTGCAACTGTGCTGCGGATTACAACTAAAGGAGTCCCCTTATTATGTGAAGTGGATCCCTAGACCGTCAGTCCTTGCTGTCAGACCATATGGTGAGCGATAGTCAGGTTGGTATCCCACGCCTGCCCAGGTCGTCTCCGGACACGTCTTCGGCCCTGAATCTCAGTTACTGGAGAACAAATGTATTCAATATAAGTCCTGCTCCGAACAGAGGCAGCCAACAGGTGTCTGAAGAGGACCTGGACAGCAGTGCGATAACAGCCTCGGTGTCGCCCGCTGTACGGCCTGGGTACCGGGATGATGGTCTGGGACGCCATTTCATTGCAGGATCCCTTTGGTTGTCATCCCCGGCACATTTCTAGCACCTTCATACGTTGACGATATTCTACGCCCTATTTTGTTGCCCTTCATGCCAAGCAATTCTGGGCTTATATTTTAGCAAGATAATGCGCCCCCGCACACGGTGAGTGCTTCTACCGCATGTCGTCATGCTTGCTAAACCTTACCTCGGCCAGCAAGGTCATCGGATTTCTCCCCAGTGGAGAACATTTGGAGCATTGTGGGCAGGACCCTCCAACCAGCTTGGAATTTTGAGATCTAACGCTCCAGCTGGCCAGAATTTGGCACGATATTTGTCAGGAGGACATCCAACAACTCAGTTAATCGGTACTAAAGCTGATAACCGATTTCATGATGGTCAGAGGTGGACCAATACTGTATTGATCCGCTCAACTTCAGAAGTTCGTTCTTGTGAGCAAGTCATTCAATTTTTCTGAAATTGTAATAATTTGTTTGTCCGTGCAAGAACATTACATCTATCAGTTTCCGTCCCATTCGGATAATTCCTTCGTGGTTCCTCGTTTTCTTTTTATCTTAGTCAACACTGCACAACAGAATAAAAGGATCACTTTTTAGAAACTTCGTAATTATTTCCAATTAGGACGTAGAGGTCTGAAAATTAGCTTAAAAGTACCTACAGCCTCCCACTGTAACGATTCAAAATCGTGGCGTCCTGCGGCGTCACCCTAGGGCTCATCGACGTAATGTGTCGATACATGCGAAAAAAAGCCAGAGCTCAGAAATTCATGTGATGTGTGTTAATGCTGTCACATGGATACCAAATTTGACTAAAATTATGCTCATAGCCATTCGAAGAAATCTGAACGTGTTTCGAAGCACAAAAGGATGATAACGCTTTTTCAGCCCGCCTGCTTTGCGCCCTCCTTTTATGTAATCACGGGAAAGGGTGGGGGTGACACTGCCTCACGGTTGAATAAAACGCCAAAGGGACCACATCAGACCCCCAGCGCGCCAACTCCCCCGTTGATACCCATCCGCAATTCTTGAGTATTTCAAAAATGCACCTGTACAGAGACAACCCGTTGTAGAGGTGTAGACGCCTGCAGGCAGGCTACACCTATACACTAGCACATGCTAGCAGACATGCCAAATCTGCAGGGAGTCAGGGAGCTGCCTGAGAGCAAGTGCTTAGGACTCCATTACAGGTTGTATCTGTGAGTCACAGAAATTCTCTCTAGATAATTTTGTAATTGGAATTGATCGTATGATGATTGTACTAGACGGTAAATTACTGCGTCATCTACGAACAATCTAAGGGGGCTGCTCAGATCATCGCCTAGATCATTTATGTAAATCAGGATCAGCACAGGGCCTATGACACTACCTTGCGGAATGCCAGATATTACTTCTGTTCTACTCGATAATTTACTGTCTATCACTACGAACTGCGACCGCCCTCAGAAGAAATCACGAATCCAGTCACACAACTGAGACGATACTCCATATGCACGCAATTTGATTAATAGTCTCTTGTGAGGAACGTTATCAAAAGCCTTCTGGAAATCTAGGAATATGGAATCGATCTGAGATCCCTTGTCGGCAGCACTCATTACTTTGTGGGAATAAAGAGCTAGCTGTGTTGCACAAGAACGATATTTTCTGAATACGTGATGGTTATGTATCAGTAAGTCATTTTCTTCAAGGTGATTCATAATGTACGAGTACAGGATATGCTCCAGAATCCTACTGCAGATTGAGGTCAATGTTATGGGTCTGTAATTCAATGGGTTACTCCTATTTCCTTTCTTGAATATTAGTGTGACCTGTGCTACTTTCCAGTCTTTATGAACAGACCTTTCGTAAATAAGGGGTTGTATATGATTGCTAAGAAAGGCGCTATTGTGTCTGCATACTCTGAAAGGAACCTGATTAGTACACCATCTGGACTGGACGACTTACCTTTCTTAAGTGATTTAAGTTTTTTCGCAACACCTAAGATATCTACTTTTATGTCAATCATGCTAACAGCTGTTCTGGTTTCGAATTCTGGAATATTTACATTGTCTTCTTTCGTGAAGAAATTACGGAAAACTGTATTTAGTAACTCCGCTTTAGTGGCATCAACATCGGTATCATTTCCATCGCAATCGCGCAGTGACGGTATTGACTGTTTTTTTGCCACTGGTGTACTTTACATACGACCAGATTCTCTGTGCGTTTTCTACCATATTTTGAGAGAATGTTTCATTGTGGAAACTATTAAAAGCATCTCCCATTGACGTCCGCAGTAAATTTCGAAATTCCGTGAAACTTAGCCAGTCCTGTGGATTTTGTGTTCTTCTGAATTTGGCATGCTTTTTTCGTTGCTTCTGCAACAGTGTTCTGACGTGTTTTGTGTACCATGGTGGATCAGCCACTTCTCTTATGAACTTACGTTTTATCAATGTATCTATTGCTGTCGATACTGTATCATTGAATTGAGCCACATCTGGTCTACACTTACATATTTAGCTTGGAAGGAATGGAGACTCTCTCTTTGGAAGGCACCAAGCAAATTTTTGTCTGCTGTTTTAAACAGATATAATTTGCGTTTTTTTTTCTGGAAACAAAAAGAGACAATCTTCATTTTAGTTCACTTCTTAAAGAAAACGACAGACTTCAGAGAAACAAGTCGAAATTTATTTTCTTAACAATATTGCAGCCCCTGTCTCTCGTTATATTCTTTAAACATATTCCTTAGCCCGGCACAACTATAAAAACATCAGCTTAGAACGACTGTGAAGAGTGAATAACACAATGTCTTCGTTGTCCTGTTTCTATGAGACACCGAGAAGCTGTGAGTTCCGCGTCTCATACCCCTTTGTTCCGAGTTACACCCCCACTCTGATCAGCGTTCTGGGTGCCGCATTACCCCATCTCGAAGCTGTGTGGTGCCTCGAACGTTCTTAGACGTGATCGTGAAACTTTTTTTTTCCGAAACTGTTAGTGAGAGGATTTTTTCCAACTGACGCGCTTTTCGTATCAGGCAGCTCGAAATTAATATTTTCCACTTTAGCAGCGATGAAACAAACGTATGTAACTGCACCGTTACAGTACCAGTTCCTTTCGACCAGCCCATATCCAGCGAGAGTAGACGGAGGTTTGGTACTGGCGCCAAATCGATTATGCGCATATCAGGAGAATATGAAACCTGCATTATAATATTAACAGATCGTTAACAACTTTGATACCATCACCTAGCTGTTAACGACAAACGACTGTCAGTATACTTTACCGTTTTTACTTCTTTTGCGATTATATGAGTATTTATCAATCTTTCGTTTTTGAGGATGTGATATCGGAATATATGTGTTCACTGATGTTGTTAACCAATGTTGGGTATTTATATGTTGTACTATCTGAGCACCTGGCATTGCCCAGGTACGTGTTTATTTCAATCTTCAATTAGTCCAGCTCGTCCTTCTCCCTCTTTTGTCCATTGTCTCCTTCACCCCCCTCTTTCTCCACCTCTTTATCCCCTCTCTCTGTCTGCCTCCTACAACCCCAGTTCTCTGTCCTCCTTCTTCTGCCCTTCTCTGTCCTTCGCCTCCCTGTCGATCTGCCCCTCCCTCTGTCTCTGTATACCTGCCCCTAGAACCATTTGCTCACCTGTCCATTTACGTCTACCCTCTTTTCGTCTATATCCACATCCCCGTCTCCCTGCCAATCTCCCAAATCCACTCTCCCTGCCCATTTCCACCTTTTTCTTTCTTTTCCCATTTCTTTCTTTCCCCTCTCTCTGTCCGTTTGCCGTTCCCCCTCTGTCTGTCTATATTCTCCTCCTCCCATTTCGTTCCGCGTTATCACCTTTACCCCACCTATAATTAGGTTCTGGTCCGCCCTCTACAGTATTTCTTTACGTATCGCTCCAGGGATTAAACATGAATTTTTACCCATGATATTGTATTTCCAGTGTACGCACATGTCAAATATATTTCACATCTATTTAATACACTATGTGATCAAAAGTATCCGGACACACCCAAAAACATACGTTTTTCACATTAGGGGCATTGTGCTGCCACCTACTGCCAGGTACTCCATATCAGCCCTCTCAGTAGTCATTAGACATCGTTAGAGACCAGAATGGGGCGTTCCGTGGAACTCACCGATTTCGTACATGATCAGGCGATTGGGTCTCACTTGTGTCATTTCTCTATAAGTGGGATTTCCACACTCCTAAACATCCCTACGCCCAGTATTTCCGATGTGATAGTGAAGTGAAAACGTGAAGGCACACATACAACATAAAAGCGTACGGCCGACCTCGTCTGTTTACTGACAGAGTCTGCCGACTGTTGAAGAGGGTCGAAATATGTGATATGCAGACATCTGTCCAGACAGTCACACAGGAATTCCAAACTGCATCAGGATCCACTGCAAGTACTATGACAATCAGGTGAGAAAACTTGAATTTCCTTGTCGCGCAGCTGCTCATAAGCCACACATCACACCGGTAAATGTCAAACGACGCCTCGCTTGGTGTAAGGAGCTTAAAAACTGGGCGATTGAACGGTGGATTAACGTTGTGTGGAGTGACGAATCACGGTACACAATGTGACGATCCAATGGCAGGGTGTGGGTATGGAGAATGGCCAGTGAACGTCACCTGCCAGCGTGTGTACTGCCGACCGTAAAATTCAGAGGTGGTGTAATGGTGTGGTCGCGTTTTTCATGGTGGGGGCTTGCACCCGTTGTTGTTTTGCATGGCACTGTCACAACACAGGCTTACATTAATGTTTTAAGCACCTTCTTGCTTCCCACTGTTGAAGAGCAATTCAGGGACGGCGACTGCATCTTTCAACACGATCGAGCATAATGTACGGCCTGTGGCGGAGTTGTTACACGACAATAACATCCCTCTAATGGACTGGCCTGCACAGAGTCCTGACCTGAATCCTACAGAATATCTCTGCGATGTTTTGGAACGCCGACTTCGTGCCAAGCCTCGCCGACCGACATCGATACCTCTCCTCAGTGTAGAACTCCGTGAAGAATGGGCTGCCATTCCCCAAGAAACCTTCCAGTACCTGATTGAACTTACGTCTGCGAAAGTGGGAGATGTCATCAAGGCTACGGGTGGGGGGGGGGGGGCACTATACTGAATTCCAATATTATCAGCTAGTGTATATTGCAAACTTATTTGTTCACATATTTCATCTGCTGTACATCTAGCAAATTTCGCGCCACTGTTTCATTTTCACAGAGATCAGTGCGTATGACGTCGTAAATCCTGAACTGTGTGTCGTACACTGATATAATATAGCAGGTCATCCAATGGCGTAACTTAATACTGACTACGAAAGGTGTCGTGAATACAGCTGGCGTGTTGTGAAAGCTTTCAGGCGCCGACACCACACTGCAACACATCGCTGTCGGGCGTGTTGCCAGCTCCGCCCCTGCGTCTACACGACGTTTCGGTACCGCCATTTGCAGCGCGACCTGCCGAGGGCTTTCGCGTGCACCGGACCAAACCAGAGAGCGCGTGTAAATCAGCAAGACAGATCGCTCCTGCCACGAACCTTTTGCTGCATCCGTCAATATCACGAGCAGCCAATCAGAAGGAAGTGTACCTCCGCCGTACGCGTATTTAGGAGAGCGCCCACGCCGATTACGACAGTTCCGACGCAGCCAGTGAAAAGTTGATGTCTGTTATGCATCCAGTGCCGCTTCGATAGCACGCCACCCTCGACGCCAGGAGACCTCGGAAACACGCTTGCGGGCCTGTTGGTATTCTGTCAAACTCGTTTAGCAAGACTGTAAAAACTGTGACCTCGTACAAGATTTCTATTCCAAGTACTTGCGTTTAGTTCTGAACTTATTTTCCCGTTAGGAACTAGTTACGAAGTTTGTTACTTGTTTTGACAATCAATGAAGACCATTTGTGTCCTTAAATATAGAGGATAAGCTATATGCTCGTGTGTTTTTTGAGGAAGTCAAAGATATTTCAAGAGTTAGTACTACAGAATAATAAACTGAAGCGTCATACATGATACGGCTGTTTTTCACTCATCTCAGTTTTTATGACGTTATATATCCTGAACTATATGTCATAGAGTCACATATTTTAGTAGGTACGTTTAACATTATACGGAGATTCTCCTTGAAAAATCTGTCGTAAATACAGTTTGTAAAGAAATAATAAATTAAAATGTCATGCTGCATGTGCATGAACAGCAAAAATGTAGTAAGCTATAAACATTTTCCTTCATCGTTTCCTGTGGGTCGACAGTGAGAAAAATTTGAAATTATGTGTAAAGTTTGTTGCAAGTCACTAACTGCTCTCATTCTCATATATTGTGTGATTAAAGTAAGGGTACTGGCACTTCGTGGTCTACAATGCTTTATCGCCCCAAAATCTATCCCATAGGAAGGTAGTTGGTCTCCCCCACCCCATTCCCCACCGTCAACAATATGTGATTTGCGTACCAAGTTTAGTTGAAATCAGTCCGGTTGTTTAGTAGGAGATGAGCAACATACGTACATACATACGTACGTACATACATTATGATATATGTAAATCCATTTTATAATAGCCGCGAGGGTTAGCCGCGCTGTGTGAGTCGCCCCCCCCCCCCCCCCCCCCTCGCTCTTTCGGAGGATCGAGTCCTCTCTCGAGCGTGGGTGTGTGTGTTGTCCTTAGCGTAAGTTAGTCTAAGTTAGATATTAAGTAGTATGTAAGCCTACGGACCGATGATCTCAGCAGTTTGGTCCCATAGGACCTTACCACAAATCTCCAAAGTTTTATACTATATATGGACTTTATGAAACAAGTGTGAGATTCGCCGTCGTCCGCCATTATGTTTACGTATCTGACCAATCGGAATAAAACAAAATATTTATCCTTGGTGAAAGGCCTGAAACAAAATGAGAATTTTAAATATGTCAGCTGCATTATTACAAGACCTTCTGTTTACTTTTGGGAACTCACCTTCTTGTAGCATTCCAAAAGTCACGTGTAACTTCAATTGCTTTTTCAGTCATCTATGCGCAGTTATATGATGATTTTGGTTTATTTTACAGCGTAATTCATAAGCTTTTCGCAATTTATATTTTTTGTGATTCAGTTTATTAGTTGTGAACGTGAATTTGACAGTAACTTTGGTATCGAAACTGATTTTCTTACCTTCCAAGTGGAAATATTACTTTATTTCGATCTGAGATAAGTTATTCAGGAACAATCACTGTCAAAATTGATAATTTAATTTAGCATACAGTTTTCTAGTGATAGAATCTTAATAGGAATGTTGTTTGTCGCGTAGACTTAAAATAACTCCATTGTGTTACATAATAATCCAGACTATGAGGCTTCGAATTTAATCTAACGGTAGGCAGTTGGGTTACAGCTGACATACCGTTTTAATTTGCGGTGAGCGAAATTTGTGTCCAGTGTACCTAATGTTGTATTACAGCTGTTTTGTAAGTGATAAACCCTTGCGTTACTACTACGTTAGGTGACACCAGTTAGGGGAAACTGTCGACTCCACCAAGAATTCAGAATGCTTTATTACTGATGACCTGTTTCAACAGTTAAGACCGGGATCTTCTGAAATTCTAAAAAGCTGTTACCTGCCCTTGTCCATTATGAGCGTATCACACCTGCCATACTTACGTTATATTGGATAGTATGTAGCACATTCCACACAGGTTTGTAAAAATGAAAACAAGTTAGAGGCAAATAGAAACAGAGTAGCAAAAAAGCATCACGCGTAACTGTATTGTTTTTCTGAAAAACCTGGTTCTATTTTCAACAACCGTGTACAGAATGTACTACATACTATCCACTATAATGTCAACAGGTGTGTGCAATACAGTCATAATGCAACAGAACACATAACAAGTTTTTTGGGTATGAGTAGATGACAACGTTAATTGATGGAAACGGTCATCAGTAATGAATGTGTTCTTCAAAGTAAGTAGAGATTGCGCCTTCTCGTCTCTAATTATCAGAAATTACAATTCGACTAAGAACTTGGTATGCTTGCCAGGTTTCTGATTTTCAGAGGTTCAGTCAATAGGACAGTGATGAAAAGTCCACCATTTTCTGTTCCCACATTTTTGTTCTTAACTAATATTGCCCTAAACACAAATTAAAAATACTTCAGTTTCTCCGGTAGTAACCACCGTTTTTGTGAGACTGTCCTCAGTTATCAGATCAATTCTAAAACTGTAACTCCTTCAAGAATGTTCCGAGTGAGGAATGCCTTCCCCTGCATTCTAGATCCTGCTGAGATCTGAAAGAAATGAAGTGATAGTTCAAGAATGGCCTGTTCTGCCCACCTCGACAGACAATAGATCTGTAAATGGATCTACGTGGAAGATATTAATGGGTACAATGAAAAACATTATTCAGCAGGTAATAGTGTGAGAATCTGGAAATATATTATCTCTAAATGTGAATATATTGATATCTGTTTCTTCTATTTCAAAGATCTTTGGCGCTAGACGTTGTAACTTACCTCTGCTACAGTCTTGAGAGTTACACTGTTATAGAAAGTACAACAGTACGTAGCACCCTGCAAATGTATTATATAACCTCTTAAGTTATAAGCTTCTTTAAAATATCCATATTTGTTTACCTGTGTTATTATATATGAGTGACGATGATTCTGATAAGCAATTATACTGCGGGTAACCGTGAATTTCTCGGTGGAGCAACTACTGGTGGCATACAGGGTGTCCCAGACATTGTGGTTAAATTGAAAGATATGGTGGGCGGTCCACTACTGATTACACTGAGATGCAGAACGAGTAATCGAAAACGCGTATTTATTGTGTTATGGGCATACACAACGTACACCACTTAACAACAACCTAACTCACAGTACACACATCAAAGAAAGTTTTGCATCACCCCAGTTCCCAGAACTCCTGAAGATAGACGTTGACTGTGGATATTGCATCACAAACTCACTCCCTTTGACTGTTCAGAGATGTCACTAAACCTACCCAAAGATAGAAACAACCATGCATGAGCATTAGACGATCAGTTCAAGTCATTCCACCAAGACGGAGGTACACGGCTCATGTTGTCTGTAATTCAACCATGCTTAGACGATCAGTATCGCAGTTAGATCCCATCCGCATTGTTACTTTGTGCCAGGAAGGGCTCTTAACACGGGAAGCGTCCAGGCGTCTCGGAGTTAATCAAAACGATGCGGTTCGGACATGGAGGAGATACAGAGAGACAGGAACTGTCGATGAGATGCCTCGCTCAGACCGCCCAAGGGCTACTACTGCAGTGGATGACGGCTACCTAAGGATTATGTTTCGGAGGAACACTGACACCAACGCCACCATACTGAATAATGCTTTTCGTGCAGCCACAGGACGTCGTGTTACGACCCAAGCTGTGCGCAATAGGCTGCATGATGCGCAGCTTCACTCCCGACGTCGATGGTGAGGTTCATCTTTGCAACCACTTCATGCAGTGCGGTACAGATGGGTCCAACAACATGCGGAATGGACCGCTCAGGATTGTCATCGCGTTCTCTTCAGCGGTCAGTGTTGCTTACGCCTTCAACCAGACAATCGTAGGAGACGAGTTTGGAGGCAACCCGGTCAGGCTAAACGCCTTAGGCACACTGTCCAGCGAGTGCAGCAAGTTGAAGGTTCCCTGCTGTTTTGGGGTGGCATTATGTGGGGCCGACATATGCCGCTGGCGGTCGTGGAAGGCACCCTATCCACTGTGCGACACGTGAACGCCATCCTCCGATAGTGCAACAAATCGGCAGAATATTGGCCTGGCATTCGTCTTCATGGACGATAATTCGTGAGCCCATCTTGCTCATCTTCTGAATGACTTCCTTCAGGATAACGACGTCGCTCGACTAGAGTGGCCAGCATGTTCTCCAAACATGAACGCTATCGAACATCCTGGGATGGACTGAAAAGCACTGTTTATGGACGACGTGACCCACGGACCGCTCTGAGGGATCTACGCCGAATAGCCGTTGAGGAGTGGGACAATCTGGACCAACAGTCCCTTGATGAACTTGTGAATAGTATGCCACGTCGAATACAGGTATGCAACAGTGCAAGAGGACGTGCTACTGTTTATTAGACGTACCGGTCTATACAGCAGTCTTTTCCACCACCTCTGAAGGTCTCGCTGAATGGTGGTACAACACGCAATGTGTGGTTTTCATGAGCAATAAAAAGGGCGGAAATGATGTTTATGTTGATCTCTATTCCAATTTTTTGTTCAGGTTCCGGAATTCTCGGAACTGAGGTGATGGAAAACATTTTTCATGTGTATAATTGTTCAGCGAGACAAGTGCCACTCTCATTGCATGTACTGCAACGGCACATGCAATTGTGCCGCACTCTCGCAAAGATCCAGGGTACAGGCAGCGGGTGATAAGCAGTGTACACCTATGAACGCCAAATAGATGTACTGGATACAATGTCACCTATCGCACGTGTGTTATGTGACGACCGCAAGCACCTCACCGGTGCATTAAGGTGTGCCGCATACGCACCATTGTCCCTGATGTGAGTTGTCCATTGCAGCACACAGCTTGCGTTGCATCAATGGTGGGGTGTGTTACTGTGTACAGCGCATGACGCATAGTCAAAAAAGGGACGTTACTCCTCACAGGAGTTGGGAGGCATGCATTTAATGTACAGACTAGTAGGATGTAGTGCCCGCAAAGCAGCTTGTACGGAGGACGTCTTCCCATCAAGTGTCGTCCTAACTGGAAGAAGTTTATCTGCACGGATGCCAACTTAATAGAGACGGAATCGTTCACACCGCAGAGAGCCGCCCAAAATTCCCCCCAGAGGCACGTCCGAACATCAAAATTTGAGTCGATGGTGTTGGATCGTGTGCCCGATCACCTAGCAGTAAGCACACGTCAACTTGCCTGTGAAACGCACAAAGAACGCCATCGTAAAGACGATACCTGTCAGAAAGGACGTATAAAACCTCTGCGACCAACGAATTTTAAGCCCCGCGTTTACCTGCGTCAGTGGACTGTCCACCACAGTACTGCAGTACGTAACTTCGTACAGCTCGTAATGTTCACCGATGACGCCTCATTCGTCCGTGATGGTGTTTTCAACAGCCGCAATAGCAATATCTGGGGCTAGGACAATCCATACGCCACCCTAGTCGATGGTTACCAGCAACAATTCACTTTCAAAGTACGGGAGGGCATTGTCCGAGGTCACCTAATGGGATCTTATTTGCTGCCTCGCCGTTTGACTTGTCCACGTTACCTGATCTTAGTAAGAGACAGTTCTTAGAGACTGTACCTCCTGTCGTCTGCGTAAGTATGTTGTTTCAACACGGTGGTACACCAGCCCACTGCGGTATTAAGGTCTGCGAGCACCTGAAGAGCGCATACCCACATCGTAGGATTCGAAGGGGAGGTCCTGTCCCATGGCCAGCGCGATCGCCGCATCTCACACCTCTGGACGTTTTACTCTGGAGTTACGTCAAGACGTTGGTCTGTGGTATCATTGAGAGAGTGCGGCAGAACATCACGCCCCGTTGCCATGTAAGCACTGAGACTGACGGTTATAACATCGAAAAGTTAGTAAGAGCAGCTTTGTTGTTATGCGGAGAACGCTGTGTATGTCCATAACACAATAAATATGCATTTCCGACCATTGGTTCCCTATCTCAATATAATCGACTGCGGATTCATTGTCATCTGTTTTAGTTTGATGGTTGGTTGGTTGGTTGATTCGTGGGAGGGGACCAAGCAGCGAGGTCATCGGTCCCATCAGATTGGGGAGGGATGGGGAAGGAAGTCGGCCGTGCCCTTTCACAGGAATCATCCCGGCATGGTTTAGGTTCAAATAGCTCTGAGCACTATGGGACTTAACATCTGAGGTCATCAGTCCGCTAGAACGTAGAACTACTTAAACCTAACTAACCTAAGCACATCACACACATCCATACCCGAGGCAGGATTCGAGCCTGCGACCGTAGCGGTCGCGCGGTTCCAGACTGAAGCGCCTAGAACCTCCCGGCCACATTGGGCGGCGGGGATTTAGGGAAATCATGAGAAACCTAAATCAGGATGGTCCGACGTGGGTTTGGTCAGTCGTCCTCCCGACTGCGGGTCCAGTGTGCTGGGCTCTGCGCCAACTCGTTCGGTTTCAATTTGACCCAAAAGGTATGAGACAGCCTACATAGAGGCAAATGCACGGGGAATAATTAAGTCCCATATGCCTACACACTGGCACAGGACTAGTGAGGAATTGTGTAGAATACTCCTAAGGATGGACCTCAGCAGCCGACGACCCATGCATGTTCCAATGTTAACACCACGTTATCGGCAACCGACTAAAATGGACAAGTACCCGTCGGTACTGGACGTTTGAGCAGTAGCAGAGCGTTTTAGTATATACCACGCAAAGCAAAAAAGGACTGAAGGTTTTTATCTTGCGCAATGCAAGAACGTGGTGTACTTGGGATGGAAAGATACGTTACAAAAGAACCAGAGGGTTTCTTAGCATTGTCAGAACTCACGTAAGGAGATAGCAAATAGATTCGTACGGCCTGTCGAAGGGATAGGACGAGATGTGATTCATGGCACTGCGTGAGGGACTCCTGATGAAGAAACTGACAGTAGTAGGAACTCTTAAGAAGATTAAGAGACAGGTACCTCCAGAGTGCCTTTTCATGAGAGGTCGTGAATTAAGAAGCACCCTTTTTGATATCCGAAGGGTTAGGAACATAGTTTCATATGTGCCAGGGAAAGGAAAAAAGGCGTTATCCTCCTTTCATGTTCGCGTCATGACGGTCTCACTCACACTAATATTGCAACGAGAACAAACAGGAAATTATAGCAATATACAATACACCAAACTAGGAGCAGACATAACCTCGAGGAAAACCAGACGCTAGCCATTTGCACTGTTTTCCGAATGACTGAAATAGCTGGCATTAACGCCTTAATCTCATGTTCAAGCAAAACAATGAAAGGATTACCCTGAGATTATTTTTGTGTGAAGTGGGGATTAGGATTATCAAACTCCATAGTTTGCAAAAGGACAGCCATTCATTCTTTGCATAAACGTGTTACATATAAGACTCCTACAATGGCAGGAATCGAAGACAGCAACAACATAGCACCTTATGAACAAAGGTAGATCCAAGCCCAGGTGCTGCACAGTTTGTCCTCGGAGTAAAGCCATCAAAGTTAAATGGCACATCGCCCGACGTTTGATAACCATGTGTCTAAGGCACATGAAGAATGTGTGTGAAAACTGTCACGAAAAGGCTCCCGTTGTAGCTAGTGACAGTGACTGGACTCGCAAAACTTTTGCATGAGTTGACTCAATAAATATTCAGTGATATGTGTAATGACTTAAATCTGTAGTACAGAACGAAGAAAAGCATAAATAAATAATTCCACAAACGACTGTAGAAAATGAGAAATATTGTGTGTGATTCCAAAAAGTAATTTGATACTTTATTAATGTAAAAACCTACTCTCATATAGCGTGAGGTAGCATTCTGAGGAACCATTTATTCAGTAGGCTGCGCAGCTATGTCATTATAGGCGCGTTTGTTTGCGGTGTTCCTAGTAACGATTTGAAAACACGTGCGTCCGTGTTAGGATTAATATGTTTACTAACTACGTTATTCTTTGATAAGTGAAGCCTGGATAGCCTGTATCTCATGGTTCATTTCCTACTGTCAAGCCATATAACGGAAGCACATAAACGTCCTTACTTTTGTCCTTAACAAGTGATGTGAGTATTTTGTGCTGAGAAACATAATGATGCAGAACTTTGTAGCGCTCGCAGTTGGAGACGGTTAGCACTGAGAATGAATAACCTGTTAATAAATGATTGCAGATGGTTTCTGTGCTGCGTGCAACTGTAAAGTCAGTGCATGCAGTTTCTGTAGCTCTGTGAAGCAAATCTTGGGCTTTGGAGACGAATAATTGTTTCCTGAAAATATTCGCTTTGTCGACAAGCAAAGGCGCCCGAGGATAGTTTGGTTGGGGGGGGGGGGGGGGGGGGAAGAGGTCTAGGCCTGGGGGTTATGGATAATATTTAGTGTTTGAGAATACTAATGGTGACTTATAAGTAGGCATAAAAACGTTGCAATTCAGATCCTGTTAAAAACCTGCATAATACCGACTTTTAAATCATTTTGTTGAAAGAAAAATACACGACCACTCTCTATGCCATTCCCCGTGAGCTAGAGTGCGGCCACCTCCCCCTTTCCATTTTGGTGCCACCACCGCGTATGGGCATGCGTGCCCTTGTGCGCAGTATTTGTGACAGTTGTGAGTACGGCAATTCCTAGTTTCACTATTTCTTATGGAGTTTAGAATGTCAGGTGGCATATCGTGATCAGCCGAGCAGTATGTGAACTATATCTGCCATTTCCGACGGGTGATCCTGGAAATATGGAGAGATCAAAACTTTATGTCTGTATAGAAGTGTTGATAAATGCCCATACCCATTTCACATTCTTATTAGTCGTACTGCATGACGTCGGAAAAGTTTAATACTGGATACAGTTCTCCTTTATCAATTAATGGTTCAGTATCTGCAACGGTTCGGTTTCTCGTCGTGTGAGAGGTTTTCAAGAATCATCATCATTAATTGAATGCCAGTTTCCCATCTTTATGAGGCAGACGAGCAAAGAAAAGAATCCTTTTCATGGTAATACTCTTTGCTAGTTGGTCTACTGTTTCTTTGTCTGTGACTCCAAAGTTGCTTCTTCCAGTTGTTCTACACTGTTAAAATATATCTAATAAATCGAAAAGGACTGGCAAATTATGTCTATACGAGCGGTATAGCTATATTTGCTGTGTTGTCCTCACATTGTTGTTACGGTGAATGTTTATCGCTACGTTTAATCCTCTTCTTTCGAATAGTCTGGGTTCACAGCCTTGTCACTTTTCCCGATTCAAATACTATACGTAGAGAAATGCCACAGTACCATGATAGTTGATGGCCACAAGGTACTGACCCAAATAATACACAAAACAATGGTTAAGAATCCTCAGGCTCTGTTGGATGACAAACTATTTAGTTTTAGTAAAGTCAAAGGAACACAAAATGTGGCGTTACGCAGATGAAGCAAGACACAAGGAAAATCAGCAGAAAAATGCTGCTATCAGAGCATAAAAAATACAGTTTATTTAAAAGCCTTTGACTGAAAAGTGAGCTACCAGCTACCTCATTCTACCTTCCTCTGCATCATTAAAATTTTTCCCAAAAATTTCGGCATGCGAACGTATTCTCGCTTTCTGCAACATGCAACTCACCTCAAAGTCCCCCAAGCTCCATTAACTGTAACTCACTCAAACCCAATAGTCCACTGCTGTACGTCACTCATCTCCATTTACTCCCTGTTGTCCTTTCTCATTCACTCATTCAGCCCAACTCATTGCGATTATTTCTTTGTGTTCCTCTGCCACTGTCTCTTGTCCTTGACACAGCCACAGTCCCCTTCGTTCTGTGCTACTACTGCAATCTCCCCTCATTTAGTTTCACTGTCTCCCTCTGGCTCTCTATTACTGCTAATATCTCATTCCTTCCTTCCTACTGCTGCTGCCTCTTCTCGCTGTCACTATCTCGCTCTTCCTTGCTATCATTGTCATATTGTCTGATTCTAACTACAACTGGCTTTCACTCGCTTCCGCTTTCTCCACATTCTCTTTCTCTTTATCCCCCCCTCCCCACCATCCCCATGGCATTACTCTTTCTTCACTCTTTTCCTAGCACTGTTCTGTTACGGTCAACTATGTTCCAGTGTTTCAGTGTCCTTCTCTTTCTCTCACTCTGCCATCCTCTCCTACGCTCTTTCTATAACATAGCCGCTGTCTTCCAGTATTTACGCGCGTACTTTACATGTAAAAATAGAGTAATTTTGAATCTCTGTAAGCAGGCCGGTGTGGCCGAGTGGTTCTAGGAGCTTCAGTCTGGAACCGCGCCACCACTACTGTGGCAGCT
Organism: Schistocerca piceifrons; assembly: GCF_021461385.2. NCBI lineage: Eukaryota > Metazoa > Arthropoda > Insecta > Orthoptera > Acrididae > Schistocerca > Schistocerca piceifrons. The sequence goes on from NC_060143.1 coordinate 555,546,362, forward strand.
TCGAATCCTGCCTCGGGCATGGATGTGTGTGATGTCCTTCGTTAGTCAGGTTTAAGTAGTTCTAAGTTCTAGGGGATGATGACCTCAGATGTTAAGTCCCATAGTGTTCAGAGCCATTTGAACCATTTCAGCCTCTGTATTGAGAGAGGAAAAGTTTCTCTCTCACCGATTTTTCATAAATATTTCGAGGACAAGTTACTCTTTCACCTCTTCTTCATAGATATTTTGTTTGAAATGAATACTGTTGTTCCAACATTTCGCAACCAGTGCGAGACCCCAGAGATTAACAGCCTGTGCGGACGGTGATGGAGATAGAAGCATGAGGAATGTTTATGGTTATTGGTTCTTAGAAACGGCATGTTTGAAGTTGAATGCAAGTGGTGGCGAGCTATCCATTAGTTGACCTTGCCAGACTGTCCCACGGTCGCAAAGTTTCTGACACAGCACCCCCTAGTCGAGACGGGTTTTCAGCAGGACAATGTCCGCTTTACCTGGGCTGGGGGCGACGGACTGAAGGGACGCGTCTACATACTGGAGTTGTAAACAGGGCGTTGTGGACTGCGCTACGCCTAAACAAAATTTACAAGTTTTCGTGTTCGCCGAAAGCTGTAAATGGGCCGGTGACCCATTTCCATCGGCCGCCTTGGTCGTAAAGGAAACGCTGACGTCTGGGAAACGTTTAGAGACAGAATGTTTACTACACCACCGAGCAAGAACTAACGTGCTCCCAGGCACAGGCAATTACGATAAATATCTGTAAGATTGTATCTGTTCGCTTGCTGCCGTGGGAAGCGACACGTCTTCGGGGGAAAATATCTGCTCCCACCACGAATCTCAAAAATGGCTGTAATTGGCGGTTTCTTTTTTTTCCAGAGACGCAGGTCTCTTAACCCTTGCGCCGGTTCACCGTGAGTTTGTGCTGGCGTGTAGGAGAGGAAATTTAGCACCTCTAAAGCTCTGTGGTTGGCTCAAGTCGAAATCGAAGGCGTCGTCGTTCGTATACTGTGCTGAAAAACGGAAATTGTTTCTATCTGGGGAGGTGAGAGGCTCTCTGGCTGGGGACTTCGGTCTGCGAGGAACTCTGGCTCTGTACTTCGGGCAGGAAGCAACTTCTGGTCGAAGCTCCGGCAGGTGTCGTTGGTACTTGTGACCAGTCCTAAGACTGGCTCAACTTGCGAGAAGTTAGACTGGGGAGCCTGTGGTGAAGTTTTCACTGTGCCCACAGTGTGACTTCAAACGTCTCATCTCTTGCCGAGGGCACACTTATTCGATTTCGTTTACCAGTCTCGACGTTTGGCATCCTTGTGCGCTCTGCCGTATAAGTGAGACGAACTGGTCTTTGGTACGACCAGCGAACGGGTGTGTCACACACTGAAATCTTCAGTGATTTCAGGGCTGTAGTAGGGAGTAAACTGCGATCCGTTTGCCTGGGATTTTTCATTTCTTTCGTGGGCGCGATCGACTCACAGGTGCAGCCTTAAGCCGTCGGCACACGGACCGTGCATCCGAACGTTGAGCGTTGAGCGTGCCGAGTTTCTGACGTCATAGCGTGGAATAGGACGTTCAGGAGTCTTTCCGAACACGCAGAGCAATATCTAATATGTCAGATATTCTGAGCGTGCGTCTGAGCGTTGACCAATGAGATGGCACAACGCCACCTATGTGACACTCACGCCGTCTTCCTTTAAGTACAGAGTTGTGAGCGCCATATTGGCATTAATTTCAAGCCTATACGTATATTTGCCGTTTTTGAGCACCAGAAAATTGAGAATCACTGGATAACCCGTTGTCAACTGTGTGATTCGTTCCTTTAAAATAATGATAAACATCATATTCGTGGCAAAAGAATTATTGTAACTGCAGTATTATGAGAGTACTCTATTTGAAGACAGCGACACACTGAAGATCCGCCCAAAACGCATTGTTCTTGGTACAATTTGTTATAATTAAGGTTGAGTTAGTAACGTATCTACGATTTAGGTTTTCAGCAAATGATAAGAGGGTGTGCTTGGTCTTCGGTAGGTTGCTGTTAGTTTAGCGTAATGAGTAGTGCTGATTATATTGTATGGAAGAAGTTACATATTGGAATGGTGGTTCGCGTCTCGGCACTTTCTAACTATTTTTTTCCTAACATTTGCGTTTTTATTAGGTTCTGATACTTTATTATTAGTTTAATACAAGTATATATTATAATATTTGATGTTATGTAAATATAAGTTCACCTTTCTTTGAGGGGTGACTTTGTTCGATTGGCTTAATCTACAGGACAGCTTGCGCTATTTGTATAAAGACAATTTGCTCCTTTTTCTTTTACGCTTCGTAATTCACATGTTGCAAAGATTCTTCTGCTGGGTAGGAACAGTGACCAAGTAAGACTGACCTTGGGGTTTTACTAAAATGTGGGAATGATGAAATAATGTTTATCTTATGTGGAAAAGTATTGCAAATTTGTATCGCACTGTGTGTAATAGAACATTTATAAGCCTGTGTCCTTACTGATGGACTTGGTACTTTCTTTCCTTGGACGATGGAGGAAATGCACGTTTTAATAGAACTAACGTGGGAAATTTACGCGCGCCCGTTTTTCAGCAGCACGTTGAACTTACCTCGCTCAACGTTGACGTCCGACAGCACGGTCCGTGTGCCGACGGCTTTACGTCTCGCTACTGACGCACACGACTCGCCATCTCCAAGTTACATCGCTGCACGAAGCAAAAAAGGTGAAGTACTGCTGCTCCAGCCGGATCTAGGCGCACAAACCTCAATCGCCAATTGCTCTCAGCTGCACCCACATATCCTAAGGTAGATTGAACAAGTCAAAGTCTGCTAAGTGTCAGAGTGGTATCAACATTTTTAGGGCCAGTGTATTTGACTCACCTTTACCACCCAGGATCCATATCCATTATGGTCTTAAACCACCTGTTAGTAGTTTACGATAATCGAAAATAATCTGTTTAGGTTTAATTAGACCTGTCTTTGTTTTGTTTTTTGTTTTTTTGTGTGTTTGCAAACATAAATGTTGTGAGTAAACTAAATCTTGTTCACCTTCTCAATTAAATCATTATTTAATATAGTAACCCCAAGTGTTAATTTTCATTGCATTCAACGTTGACAGGTAGCCTTTCATTGTGTATGACATTGCCAGGATCTCTTACCCTTTTTAAAGCACTCAGAAGTTTCTTCGAGTTTCAATTAGCGTCCCCAGCCAGGATCTCTTACTTTTTAGTGACAAGTTTCAGTGTCTGGAAAACCTATAAAGATATGAAGAACATTTTCAAGACTGTTGGAGATTGGGCTCTTAGGAAAATATCTTAAAAATTTCAGCCATTAGCTGAACACAGCTGTCTTTTAATCCTCGGTTGGATTCTGGTCTGATGATGATGGCGAAAATATAGTACCATTTCTGAGGAACCGCCCATGAACTAATGATGCTCCATAATGTGACAACGTGCCGTCTAGTGAATGCCAGGTATAATCAAGGCGCAACGGCAGAGAAAGTGGACGCTTATGCCATCTGTGGGACAGAATCGAAGGCAAAGCGGAAGTGCATCCCCCTAGTGGCAGTTAAATTAAAGAACGCTATGTGGGAGACAGTGTCTGGCTTTTGCTGCACTCTAAAAGCGAAATAACAAAAGAATTAAAGTAAATAATATTTTTACGTTTAGTAAAAATATAAATGTAATATTACTTTAATATATGAAAACGACTGTAATTGAATATTGTAATGCTATGGTATGTTTAATTGTAAATAGAGAACTTGGTGTAATGTAAAATAATGTTTAGGTGTGGGGGGAATCCCCGAGAATAAGAACAGGTTACAGGTTGGCGCGTAATATTCTCGTTAGAAGTAAGTTGGCGTAGCTCTGAGGCAGAACAAGTGTTAAGTGGAGTAAAAGTGACTGCCGGTGTGTGCTATGGTAACGTTGCTAACAGACCATTTAGAAATGAGCTGAAAAGAGATATGGACTTCGTTTATCGAATGGCTACAAGCTAAATGGACACTAAGGCTTGTAAGATGCGGTATTTCGATGGAGATTGGCTGTGAGCGGAAAATGGTACTTTTATCCGTTCTGGGGTACATGGCACTGCATAGTGCAAAACTGCGTTAATTGCGACGAGTTGCTTGTGCCAAGAGCGAGGTGTGAAAGGGCCAGCAGCCGCATCCAACGGCGTATTGTGATGTCAATAACTGATGAAGTCCATTGGTGAGCTCACTTTGGTAGCAACGAATTAGAAGTTTCTTAAAAGAGTATTATTATGAACAGTGGTTGTTATACCGACGCCATTACCAGTACATTTATATTTTGTGAATCAGTTTGTGTAATAGTCAAACCAAGATCTATACAGTGTGTAAAGTTTGGAGGCTATAATAATTTTGTGGTTTAAATTGCATTCCCCGAGTGTAATCAATTACTTAAAGGAAATAGCTCATTATTACCCCATATCCAGTGATTTCTATGTGCTGCAACATCAGTCAAATTTTATGGTGCGTGAGTATTGGCGTAGCTATATGACAAGAGGAAATAGTCGGAATTAACGCCTTAATTACCAGCAGACGCTGCTTCATGCAACGGATGGAAGATGCCAGGTACTGTCCGATTTTTTCCATTTACCTGGGAAGGAGGAACTGTGCGTAATGTGGTCCTCTACTATAGAATATTAATATGAAGACGATCCTTTGTTGGGTATAAAAATGGTCCCCAGCCCATGGGCTATCCAAACACTGAGCCCTATATGTTTATCACCATCACAGGACGAAGTATGAGCACCAGAAAATCTATTTCTTATACGCGGCTTTCTGGAGCATACACTGAGAGCCAAAGAAATTGATACGCCTGCCTAATATCGTGTAAGGCCACCGGAGCACGTAGCAGTGCTGCAACGCGACGTGGCATGGACTCGACTAATGTCTGAAGTGGAGCTACAGGGAATTGACACCATGAGTCCCGCAGGGCTGTTCCGTAAATCCGTAAGAGTACGTCGGGGTGGATTTCTCATCTGAACAGCACGAGATATGACGAATAATGTTTTGTCTGGGGAGTTTAATGTCAGAAGAGTGTTCCTGGAGCCACTTCGTAGCAATTCTGAACGTATGGGTTCCGCATTGTCCTACTGGAATTGCCCAAGTCCGTCGGGATGCACAATGGACGTGAATCGATGGAGGCCTCCAACACCGTGAACAGTCCATTGTAGGGTCCATGGATTCATGAGGTTGTCTCCATATCCATACACGTCCATGCGCTCGATACAATTTGAAACGAGTTTCGTTCGACCAGACAACACCTTTCCAGTCATCGACAGCCCAATGTGGGTGTTGACAGACCCAGACAAGGCGTAAGGCCGTCCTGCCGTCATCAATGGTACACACGTGGGCCTTCTGCTCCGAAGGCCCATATCAATGAAATTTCGTTGAATGGGTTGCACGCTGACACTTGTTGATGGCCCAGCATTGAAATCTGCAACAATTTGCGGAAGTGTCGCATTTCTGTCATGCTGAACGATTCGCTTCAGTCGTAGTTGGTCCCGTTCTTGCAGGATCTTTTTCCGGCAGCAGCGATGTCGCAGATCTGATGTTTTACCAGATTCCTAATATTCACGATGTACTCGTGAAATGGTCGTACGGGAAAATTACCACTTCATCGCTAACTCGGAGACGCTATGTCCCATCGCTCGTGCGCCGACTACAACACCACGTTCAAACTCAACTAAATGTTGATAACCTGACGTTGCAGCAGCAGTAACCGATCTAACAACTGTGCCAGACATTTGTTGTCTTATACATGCTTTGGCGACCGCAGTGTATCAGACACTCGTGCTGCCGCATGCATACCGATAAACCCCTAGTCGTTAAGTGTATCGATTAAGAAATAATGTTTCACCATGTAAAATGTCGGTAGTTTTTCAAAATGTTTAGAAAAGAGGATCTATATATACAAGAATCAAAAGGAAATTAGTACGTATTCATGTCTAAAGGGGCACAGAACAAGAAAGCTGCTTCTCTACTTGTCAGACTGTACAAGGAGGGAGCGATGAAGGAAACAAGTGGAAGGTTCAGAAGTTGAAATAGTTCTCAGGGTGGAAGGACGTTAATGCTGATAACATTACTACCGACCGTGAAACGGAGGAAAAGTTTCCAAACATGTTTAATGCCATGGATTGTTCCTTCACGACAGATTGTGGCCTGACAGCAAACTAAAGAAAGTCTATAGTGTTGATTAGTGGCAGAAATGAGGTTACCGACAGAATTTACAACCAATATTGGAAACAAAGATGTAGAGAATTTGAACGGATTCTTCCGTCATGGAAGCAAATTAATGCATGGTGGACGAAGGAAGGAAGATACGAGAAGCAGAATAGCATAGGCAAGGAGACATACATCGTCGAAAGAAGTCTGCTAGGATCAAATATAAATATTAACTTGAGAATGAGGCTCCACATCCTTAGTACCTCATCGTATGGAGGTGGTAGTTGGGGAAGCCGGAAATGAAGATCGAAGCGTTGTGGACGTGGTACAGCAGAAGGATGCTATACATTTGATGAACTGAAAAGAAATTAGCGTGTCCTCCACAAAGTTGCCTAAGAAAGGAAAAATCGGATGAAACTAAGTAGTAAAGCAGTAGGATGATTCGAAAAATGAGGAAATGACATCCCCAGATTCCAGAGGGAGCCGTAAAGGGAAGGCAGAGGACAGAATATTTAATTACGTTATTGAGACTGTTTAGTGTAAGTATACGCTTGACCAGGGAAGACTAACAAAGAAGAGGAAATCGTGACAACATTCTCCACACTAAACATAATAATTAATTCATTTTCTGGAGATTGATCGTTCTACAGCATCACACGTTATTGATTGTACATTGTTCTACATGCCTTCCAAGTATGGCATCTTTCGGGATATTCTTTCTGGATATTGCAGTTTTCACAAACGCTAGTATACTAAGATCTTCTGTTTAGCTACGACGTACCTGCTTACACCCAGTTCCTCTCGCTGTCTGTAATTACCCGGTCGTCTCCAAACATAATATGCAGAATCTGATTCAGCCATCAAACAATTCACAAGCAATGTAACCATTATTTGCCACTATAGATTCAACACTGATATGTGTCGATCCTATCAAAGTCATACCCTTACCCGAACATGCTCAATCTGCCACAACATTTAGACACAAAATTGAAGCTATTCTCCCAATAAGTCCCTACAGCAAAGCGTATCGCTTTCGTTCCCATCTTACTGTCAACCATACCACCTGCGTCTATAAAAGTAAGCTAGTCACCTCCTGGCATACTTTAATGAACTGTTGATCTCCGCCACGTCAACACATTGCTACTTCAAAACAGCTTCTAGAATCCTGTCCGCATCACTTAAAATGTTTGTAAAAACTGTTTCTCAAATATTCACCTCGAATATAACACAAAATCACACTTGCTAATCACTCCGTATTTTGTTTAAATGATAGCGCTACAAACTCCCACAACCCTTTGGAATTCATTTCCTCCTGGTCAAACACTATGGTTTATTCTCACTGTTCAAAAATGGTTCAAATGGCTCTAAGCACTATGGGATTTAACACCTGAGGTCATCAGTCCCCTAGACTTAGAACTAGTTAAACCTAACTAACCTAAGGACATCACACACATCCATGCCCGAGGCAGGATTCTAACCTGCGACCGTAACAGCAGAGCAGTTCCGGACTGAAGCGCCTAGAACCGCTCGGCCACAGCGGCCGGCACTCTCACTGTCTCACTGTTTATTCTGACTGATGTTGTGTAGTATTTCCAGTGATACTCTACAAAGGCTCTGACGCAAAGGTTGCTACATGTTCTCCCATCACCTCAACCATCTAATATCTCACCTCACAGTTCATTCTCGAATTCACAACCCTTCAACCCGTGACCAATAGTATCCCATCACCATTGTCCTCCCAATGCTTCTGTCCCGTTAGTGTAGACCTGATCATCCAGTTGCGAGAACACATTCGGCTCAATCAAAGCGGTTGCAATTTCCTCTAATACACAATAACAACAATCCCATTAGCATTGCAGTCCATTAAGTCACAAGAAGATGTCCTGTTTCAATTTATGTGGGGTCTCAGGAGGAATGGTCATTACTGAAGAATATAACAGCTACAATCATTCGAAGCAAAAATTCAGGTCAATATGGGTGCTAAAATGCATACCTTAAGAGCTATGACTAGCTCTTCGTCTTCGATACTGTGCAGCAAGTCTCTTATACTCCAAGCTCTTTGCTTTCCATATTGTGCGAGACTGTCGTATGAACCAAAGCAAGAAAAATTATCTAGAAATAAGGGCCTTAAAATGCACGCCGTAAGAGGTATGTGGTTTTGGTCAATACAAAAGATACGTACGTTTCGTAGTAGCGATGATGAAATATCGCTGTTAGAGATCACGCTTACTGCCATATTCTTCTTCATATAATTGTTCCTGTCATGTCTCTCAAAACTGATCATTTCTCCTGGGACACCATGTATACTCTTAGAGCCATCTTACGGAGTGTGATACATGCCTTTAGGGATAACTTACTGAGTTCTATCTCAGAAAGTCCTCTGGCCAGTGGCACTATAATCTTTCCCTATCGCTAATGGTGGTTGGGGAGAGCTACTGTCGATGAACGTCATTGTAGGCTCCAATTTCCGTTTTTCCCCTCAACCGTTTGCTAGACATTTGTAGCGTGAAATAATATGTTCTCCATCTCTTCTTGGAAAATACGCTCTCATAGTTTCAATAGTAACCCGCTCCTTGGTACACAACGGCACGGCTCTCTTGTAGCGAATGCCACTGTAGTTTATTGAGCATGTCAGTAACACTCTCGGGCCTACTAAAATGTCCTGACAGGACCTACTCTATCTGTAATGTCAATCCTGCTTCGTATGGATCCCAGACTGATAAACAGTACTTGCTAACCGGTCGAACAACCGTTTTGTAAAGCTGTTCGTCGGTGGCCGAATTACATTTCCCTACGATTCCGTCCGCTGCTCGTGGTCTCGCGGTAGCTTTCTCGCTTCCGGAGTACGGGGTCTCGGGTTCGATTCCCGGCGGGGTCAGGGATTTTCCATGCGTCGAGATGGTTGTGTGTTGTTGTGACACCATCATCATTCATCCCCATTACGGTCGGAGGAAGGCGACGGCAAACCACCTCCATTAGGACCTTGCCTAGTATGGCGGTGCGGGTCTCCCGCATCGTCCCCCTACGCTCCGTCACGGAGTATGGGACTTCATTGTATTGTCATTAAGATTGATTCAATACCTCTCACCCTGACGTTTTCTTTTCTTATAATTGGTTTTATGTCGTGTTTCCACTACAGGTCGCACCAGACAGTTACTCTAAGGATTTTTACGGTTATTGCTGTTTCCAGACGTTTTTTTACAAATGACGGGATCGCCTACTTCCGCGCAGGACGATACATTTCTGTACGTTCAGGGTCAACTGCAAGTGCCTGAAACTATCATCGATCCTACACTGGCTTCTCTGTGTTTTACTGCAGTCTTCTAGCGTAGCAGTATCGAGTGTAAAAAGTCTCACAGACCTAGACAACATGCCTTTATGGGCAACGTATTGAGTTCTATCTTAGAAAGTCCTCCATTTAGACACCAATTAAGACGTCTGTGAACTACGGAAGAGGACAGTCGATGAGAAACAGATCAGTTGCGTGTAAAATACGATGTGCACTATACATATGAACTGATACATGCACGAAATCGAGAAATGACAGATCTGCCTTTAGTTTCAGATTCTCACTAATGCCAACTTTGTCAGGATGTGCGCATGTGAGCAGTGTTAAGACCCTAAAGAAAAGAGAAAAAAGAAAATAACTCAGTAGTAGCAGTGTCTGGTGTTCCTGCCATAAAAATATTTTCGAGGGTCGATTTGGAGAAATCCGTAGATCATGTGGATATCTACGACACAGATAAAAATCGTGAACATGTTTCTTAACCGCAATGCGGCTCAAAGTGTTGCTGTTGTTGTTGTTGTTGTGGTCTTCAGTCCTGAGACTGGTTTGATGCAGCTCTCCATGCTACCCCATTCTGTGCAAGCTTCTTCATCTCCCAGCACGTACTGCAACCTCCATCCTTCTGAATCTGCTTAGTGTATTCATCTCTTGGTCTCCCTCTACGATTTTTACCCTCCACGCTGCCCTCCAATGCAAAATTTGTGATCCGTTGATGCCACAGAACATGTCCTACCAACCGGTCCCTTCTTCTTGTCAAGTTGTGCCCCAAACTCCTCCCCAGTTCTATTCAATACCTCCTCATAAGTTATATGATCTACCCATCTAATCTTCAGCATTCTTCTGTAGCACCACATATCGAAAGCTTCTATTCTCTTCTTGTCCGAACTATTTATCGTCCATGTTTCACTTCAATACATGGCTACACTCCATACAAATAATTTCAGAAACGACTTCCTGACACTTAAATCTATACCCAATGTTAACAAATTTCTCTTCTTCAGAAACGCTTTCCTTGCCATTCCCAGTCTACATTTTATATCTTCTCTACTTCGACCATCATCAGTTATTTTGCTCCCCAAATAGCAATCTCCTTTACTACTTTGAGTGCCTCATTTCCTAAACTAATTCCCTTAGCATCACCCGACTTAAATCGATTACATTCCATTATCCTCGTTTTGCTTTTGGTGATGTTCACCTTATATCCACCTCTCAAGACACTGTCCATTCTGTTCAACTGCTCTTCCAAGTCCTTTGCTGTCTCTGACAGAATTACAATGTCATCGGCGAACCTCAAAGTTTTTATTTCTTTCCTATGGATTTTAATACCTACTCCGAATTTTTCTTCTGTTTCCTTTGCTGCTTGCTCAATATACAGATTAAATAATATCGGGGATAGGCTACAACCCTGTTTCACTCACTTCCCAACCACTGCTTCCCTTTCGTATCCCTCGACTCTTATAACTGCCATGTGGTTTCTGTAAAAAATATAAATAGTCTTACGCTCCCTGTATATTACCCCTGCCAACTTCAGAATTTGAAAGAGAATATTCCAGTCAACATTGTCAAAAGCTTTCTCTAAGTCTGCAATTGCTAGGAACGTAAGTTTGCTTTTCCTTAATCTTTCTTCTAAGATAAGTCATAGGGTCAGAATATCCTCACGTGTTCCAATATTTCTACGGAATCCAAACAGATCTTTCCCGAGGTCAGCTTCTACCAGTTTTTCCATTCGTCTGTAAGGAATTCGCGTTAGTATTTTGCAGCTGTGACTTATTAAACAGATAGTTCGGTAATTTCCACATCTGTCAACACCTGCTTTCTTTGGGATTGGAATTATTATATCCTTCTTGAAGTCTGAGGGTATTTCTTTGTCTCATATATCTTGCTCACCAGATGGTAGAGTTTTGTCAGGACTGGCTCTCCCACGGCCGTCAGTAGTTGTAATGGAATGTTGTCTACCCCCGGGGCCTAGTTTCGACTAAGTCTTTCAGTGCTCTGTCAAACTCTTCACGCAGTATCGTATCTCCCATTTCATCTTCATCTTCATCTACATCCTGTTCCATTTCCATAATATAGTCCTCAAGTACATCGCCCTTGTGTAGACCCTCTATATACTCCTTTCACGTTTCTGCTTTCCCTTCTTTGCTTAGAACTGGGTTTCCATCTGAGCTCTTGATATTTATACAAGTGGTTCTCTTTTCTCCAAAGGTACCTTTAATTTTCCTGTAGGCAGTATCTCTCTTACCCCTAGTGAGATAAGCCTCTACATCCTTACATTTGTCCTCTAGCCATCCCTGCTTAGCCATTTTGCACTTCCTGTTGATATCATTTTTGAGACGTTTGTATTATTTTTTGCCTGCTTCATTTACTGCATTTTTATATTTTCTCCTTTCATCAATTAAATTCAATATTTCTTCTGTTACCCAAGGATTGCTACCTGCACTCGTCTTTTTACCTACTTGATCCTCTGCTGCCTTCACTACTTCATCCCTCAGAGCTACCCATTCTTCTTCTACTGTATTTTTCCCCCCATTCCTGTCAATTGTTCCCTTATGCTCTCCCTGAAACTCTGTACAACTTCTGGTTCAGTCAGTTTACACAGGTCCCATCTCCTTCGATTCCCAGGTTTTTGCAGTTTCTTCAGATTTAATCTACAGTTCATAACCAATAGATCGTGGTCAGAGTCAATATCTGCTCCTGGAAATGTCTTACAATTTAAAACCTGGTTCGTAAATCTCTGTCTTACCACTACATAATCTGTCTTATACCTTCTAGTATCTCCAGGATTCTTCCATCTATGCTACCTTCTTTTATGATTTTTGAGGCAAGTGTTAGCTATGATTAAGTTATGCTCTGTGCAAAAATCTACCAGACGGTTTCCTCTTTCATTTCTTAACCCCAATCCACATTCACCTACATTGTTTCCTTTTCTCCCTTTTCATACTCTCGAATTCCAGTCACCCATGACTATTAAATTTTCGTCTCCCTTCACTACCTGAATAATTTCTTTTATCTCATCATACATTATGTCAATTTCTTCTACATCTGCGGAGCTAGTTGACATATAAACTTGTACTACTGTAATAGGCGTGGGCTCCGTATCTATCTTGGCCATAATAAAGCGTTCACTATGCTGTTTGTAGTAGCTTACCCGCACTCCTATTTTTTTATTCATTATTAAACCTATTCCTGCATTACCCCTATTTGATTTTGTATTTATAACCGTGTATTCACCTGACCAAAAGTCTTGTTCCTCCCGTCACCGATCTTCACTCATTCCCACTATACCTAACTTTAACCTATCCACTTCTCTTTTTAAATTTTCTAACCTACCTGCCCTATTTAGGGACCTGGCATTCCACGCTCCGATCCGTAGAACGCCAGTTTTCTTTCTCCTGATAACGACGTCCTCTTGAGTAGTCCACGCCCAGAGGTCCGAATGGAGGACTATTTTACCTCCGGAATATTTTACCCAAGAGGACGTCTTTTAACCATACAGTAAAGCTGCATGCCCACGGGAAAAATTACGGCTGTAGTTTCCCCTTGCTTTCAACCGTTCGCAGTACCAGCACAGCAAGGTCGTCTTGGTTAGTGTTATAAGGCCAGATCAGTCAATCATCCAGACTGTTGCCCCTGTAACTAGTGAAAAGGCTGCTGCCCCTCTTCAGGATTCACACGTTTGTCTGGCCTCTCAACAGATACCCATCCGTTGCGGTTTACCTACGGTACGGCCATCTGTATCGCTGAGGCACGCAAGCCTCCCCACCAACGGTAAGGTCCATGGTTCATGGGGTGGCAAAGTGTTGCTAATCAGATGTATATGAATAATTAATTGAGCAAGTAAACAATGTTGTATCTCTTACCATAATTTACGTGAATTTACGTAACAGTGTCACGGCCGAAATATTAAGAGTCCACTTGAACATTGGTTAAGTGCTCTCAAGGGCGATCGTAAAACTTAGTTTGTGCTGGGCTATCCCATAGAGTAATTTTTTTTACATTATTATACTTTATTATAGATTATAGTTTGTTATAATCTCAAATTCGTATGTTTGAGAGGTTGCACAGAAATTAAACAGTGGAAAGTCAATGCTAAGCCATGTTAAGTACTCTGTGTTTGAATTTAAAATTTCTAAGTAATCATTGACGTATTTTGAAGAATACAATTTTGGCTGGGGTTTACGATTTAATAAAAAAATATCCGTACTCTAGAAACATTTTATAACAATGACTGAATAAAAAATTCACAATGAACGTCTTTGGGATGTCTTATTAATGAAATTTTATTGAAACATCACTGCACAATTTGTCGAAACTACCAATTTGTCGCTTACCACCGTTTACAACCGAGGTCTTCAAATCAGCTCCGGCATGAACTTTTACATCACGTTGATTAAATTCAGATTGGTATACACGAAATTTATTCTTATTATCTGTACAAGGGAATGACGACAATGAAAATCTGTGGCGGACCAGGACCCGAACGTGGATTTACGGTTGTACGCGAGCGCTCGCCTCAACTTCTTTGGCTATCCGTACACGACTCACGGCAGACCCAAAAATCGACTGTCGCCGTTCCTGCGTCTCAGTCTATACTCGTACACACATTATGACAGTTCCGTGCGGGGGAGGTCATTTTTTTAAATGAAAGTCGCTGCCTCGTATCGGCACAGACGTTACTGTCGTCATTCCGTTATGTAGCTGACGGTTGTTGGTATTCGCAACTGCGAAAACATTTCTTATCTTTCATAAAGACTGCAGTAGCAGCAGCGTCTGCTCATTCGGACATGTAGATATTCACATGTAACCAACCTGCCCCGCAGTCGAATGCAAAACGACGAAGAAAGAAAGATATAAAGACGAAAGCTATTATGCAGAGTGATTCACGAAGATATGTAAATATTTTAATATGTTATTCTACAAGTAAAACTAAGGAAAAAAGTTTATGTAAACAAAGGTCCACAAATTTTTAGTTACAGAGTTACGGCTAATGAAAGATCTAGCCTGAAATTTAGCATCTTCGCTAATACGAAGCCATCGCAAAACTGTACGAGATTAAAGTAAACATGATTTCCATTTACTTTGTTGTTAGTGATCTGGTGCATCTAATGAAACATGGTTGGTTGGTATGTGGGATTAAAGGGACCAGACTGCTACGGTCATCGGTCCCAATGAAACATGTCCCACATGTGTTGACTCTGAGTACTATGGGACTCAACTGCTGAGGTCATTAGTCCCCTAGAACCTAGAACTAGTTAAACCTAACTAACCTAAGAACATCACAAACATCCATGCCCGAGGCAGGATTCGAACCTGCGACCGTAGCGGTCTTGCAGTTCCAGACTGCAGCGCCTTTAACAGCACGGCCACTTCGGCCGGCTGTCCCACATGTGTATCTGCAGTAGTTTTCCAGAACATCCAGAGAGGGAACGAAGTAATTTCGTAAAATATTTAATTTACTTGGACCACTTTGATTTTTAAATTCCAGACAATTGCACAACGTTTCAAACAGAAGTTATAGAGAATTTAATTTGGGAAAAAGATGGTAATAACATTAACTGAAAGTGTGAGACCACCAGATTTTATTAATTCGTGTTAAACCGGAAAAAACAAGGCTCAGTGTGAAGGAAGTAGTACAGTGTACAATACATTCACAATAAATGATCAAAAACGTCTCCACCGAGTTCAGTGCTTTTAGCTGCTCGGGTATGGACACATTTTGTTGCTCGTTTCAGTTTCACAGGGCTGTTCTTTATTTCTATTTCTATTTAACTCATAATGCGAGCAAATAATGCCTCGCGTGTATTGACTTTGTCCTCATAAACTATGTCTTTCATCTTTTCCCATGCACAAAAATTCATTGGTGTTAAAGCGAACGATCTGGGTGACCACAGGCGAGTAACACCATGACCAATCGATTTAATCTTTGCTTCTCTAGATGTTCTGGAAAACTACGGCAGATACACATCTGGGACATTTTTATTAGATTCACCATCTAATAACAACAAAATTAATTAGGAACCGTGCCTTACTTTAAACTCATACAGTTTTGCGATGGATTCAAACTAACTAAGTTGCTAAATTTCAGGCAAAATCTTTTATTATCCGTGTCCGCTCCCCGTAGCTGAGTGGAGCCGACACGGTAGCTCAGCGTGTTCGGTGTGAGCGCTGGCTGACCTCTGTAATAAAAAAAAAAACCTGAGTGAAAAGCTCAACAACGAAATTCAACGGTTGTCATGTGATGTACGCTACGACGAAATACAACGAACAATAACAAGAAAAGAAAAAAAAGTGGTCAGCGCGACAGAATGTCAATCTTCAGGGCCCGGGCTCGATTCCCGGCTGGGTCAGAGATTTTCTCCGCTCAGAGACTGGATGTTATGTTGTGCTCATCATCATCGTTTCATCCCCATAGACGCGCAAGCCGCCGAAGTGGCGTCAAATCGGAAGACTTGCACCTGGCGGACGGTCTGCCCGACGGGGGGCCCTAATCATACGACATTTACATTTTTTTATCATCCGTAATTCCGTAACTAATTTGCAGAACCATGTTTATATGAACTTTTTTCTTTGGTTGTAGAATAACATTAAAATATTTGCATGTCTTAGTGACTCATCCTGTATCCGAGAGCTATCCATAAGTTGGATTAAGTTTTAACCTACAGCAACAATGGGCGGAGCTAGCGCGGCAATACTGTTGTCTATTCAGTCTGCATCCAGCTCTGCGGACGTGAGGTTCTTGTAGCATCCCGTTCTTTCACAATGACAGTTTTAAATGTCCTCTGAAACTGAAAATCAAATTCTGAACTGCGGTCGGTACTAAAATTTTTGTCGGAAAATCATAAACCAATTGAAATTTATGGGCAGCTGTGCGAAGTGTACAGAAACAACGTAATCAATGAAGTTGGTTTGCGCCAGTGCTGCAATAGGTTTCAAACCGGCCCAACTGTTCGCAATGAACAACGACCTAGCACTGGGACTGAAGAACTGGTCGCAAAAAAAGGATGACAAGATTCATGAAAACCGCCGATTCACAGTGACGAAGCTGTGGTTTCGTTATCCACAAATTTCACGAAGCTCAATGCATAAAGTGGTTGCATAGAGTTAGGCTACACAAATTTTGTGCAGTACTGGTACCAAGAATCTTGAAAGAAAACTACAACAAGCTGCTTACGGCTGTGTCATTGATATTGCTGGACTCATACCTGAAATGTGGTGACTCATTACTTGATCGAATCGTAGCTGGAGACGAGACACATAGACTGCGAGACGAAATTGCAGTCTACGGATTGGGGCCACACAAACTGTTCAAAAAGCCAGAAAAGTTGTTTCAAGAAAAATTATGGCGAATGTTTTTTTTTTTTTTTTCCTTTTCTTTTGTCGTTGTTGTTGTTGTGGTCTTCAGTCCCGGGACTGGTTTGATGCAGCTCTCCATGCTACTCTATTCTGTCCAAGCTTCTTCATCTCCCAATACCTACTGCAGCTTACATCCTTCTGAATCTCCTTAGTGTATTCATCTCTTGGTCTCCCTCTACGATTTTTACCCTCCACGCTGCCCTCCAATACTAAATTGGTGATCGCGTGATGCCTCAGAACATGTCCTACCAACCGATCCCTTATTCCAGTCAAATTGTGCCACAAATTCCTCCCCAATTCTATTCAATATTTCCTCATTAGTTATGTGATCTACCCATCTAATCTTCAGCATTCTTCTGTAGCACCACATTTCGAAAGCTTCTATTCTCTTCCTGTCTAAACTATTTATCGTCCATGTTTCACTTCCATACATGGCTACACTCCATACAAATACTTTCAGAAAGGACTTTCTGACTCTTAAATCTATACTCAATGTTAACAAATTTCTATTCTTCAGAAACGCTTTCCTTGCCATTGACAGTCTACATTTTATATCTTCTCTACTTCGACCATCATCAGTTATTTTGCTCCCCAAATAGCAAACTCCTTTACTACTTTAAGTGTCTCATTTCCTAATCTAATTCCCTCATCATCACCCGACTCAATTCGAATACATTCCATTTTCCCCGTTTTGCTTTTGTTGATGTTCATCTTATACCCTCCTTTCAAGACACTGTTCATTCCGTTCAACTGCTCTTCCTAGTCCTTTGCTGCCTCTGACAGAATTACAATGTCATCGACGAACCTGAAAGTTTTTATTTCATCTCCATGGGTTTTAATGCCTACTCCGAAATTTTCTTTTGTTTCCTTTACTGCTTGCTCAATATACAGATTGAATAACATCGGGGTAAGCAAATACTGCTTGAGAGGTACTCGATGCTTTCATGTGGGCGGTGTTTCCATGTACGCGGATCTTGCACCCAGTGATTACCATCTGTTGTGAGTAACGATGAAGACCTGTCTCGCAACGCAGCGCTTTGACGGTGATGCGGAATTGCGGGAGGACGTGACTGACTGGTTGACGTCTCGTGCGGAAGAATTTTATGACAGTGGAATTACAAAGCTTACTCTCCTCTATGACAAGTGCCTAAATTAGTGTGGAGACTGTACTGAAAAGTAGTCGGTTTTAAATGAATAAATTTTTTATGCGCGATTTTGTACCACCTAAGATGTATGCAAAATGACATGCTCAGCTGACACAGTGCTCTACGTAGAAGTCACAGAAGGAGAATTGCAGACAAGTACGGTACATAAACCGGTACAGGGTGCCCCGCAAGCGCGGCAGCCGCATCGGCATTAGCCCTCGCACTGCGCCCTGGCAGTCGGCCAGGTCAGCTCCCACAACCAGCGAGCGCTGAAAAGCTCTCAGCATCGCCTCTGCGGTGTTCTCGTTAATCGGAGCTGGTCACGGACGGCATTTCCTGGTCGATCGCCAAACAAACCAGCAAGAGCTCCGTGTAGCAGCCTCACACAGCGGCCGAAAAATACAGTTCAGAACTAACGCTTTTCAGAAGCCCGCAACAGCACCTAGAACGAAAGACTGCTCAAATAACGCAATCACCTTCACAAAGATATCTTATTGTACAGTTATACTCTGAAATACAGCGAATAGATGTACGTGAATAAAACACACTAGCGATGCAAATGATGATGAAGTCTCATACTCCTTGACAGAGCGTAGGGCAAAGTGGAGGTGGTTTGCCATTGCCTTCCTCCGACCGTAATAGGGATGAATGATGATGATAAAGACGACACAACAACACCCAGTCATTTCGAGGCAGGTGAAAATCCCTGACCCCGCCGAAAATCGAATCCGGGACCCCGTGCTCGAGAAGCGAGAACGCTACAGCAAGACCACGAGCTGTGGATCGCTGAGAATAGAAGTGTTTCATTAATGGGATTTACATAATGAATCGCGATATACACTAAAGCTTCAGCGAAACAGGTATAGGAATACGCATTGAAATACAGAGATAAACGGGCGGAATATGGCGCTGCGTTCGGAAACGCCTATATAAGACAACGAGTGTCTGGTGCTGTTGTTAGATCGGTTACTGCTGCTACGATGGCAGATTATCAAGATTTAAGTGAGTATGAACGTGGAGTTATAGTCGGCTCACGAGCGATGGGACACAGCATCTCCGAAGTAGCGCTGAAATAGTGATTTTCCCGTATGACCATTTCACGAGTGTACCGTGAATATCAGGAATCTGGTAAAACATCAAATCTCCGACATCGCTGAGGTCTGAAAAAGATCCTGCAAGAACGGGACCAACGACAACTGAAGAGAAACGTTGAAAATGATAAATATGCTACCATTCCGCAAACTGCAGCAGATTTCAATGTTGGCCCGTCAACAAGTGTCAACGTGCGAACCTTTCAACGAAACATAGTTGATATGGACTTCGGAACCAAAGGCCCACTTGTTTACCCTTGATGACTGAACGATACAAAGATTTACGCCACGTATGGGCCCGTCAACACCGACATTGTACTGCTGATGACTGGAAACATGTTGCCTGGTCGGTCGAATCTCGTTTCAAATTGTATCGAGCGAATGGACGTGAACGGGTAAGGAGACAGCCTCAAGAATCCATGGACCCTGCATGTCAGAAGGGGACTGTTCAAGCTGATGGAGCCCTGTACTTGCGTGGGACGTGTGCCGCTGGAACGATATGGTACACCAGATATGCGTAAATTCGACTCTGACAGGTGACACGTACGTTATCATCATGTCTGATCACCTGCATCCATTCATGTCCATCGTACATTCCGACGGACTTGGGCATCTCCAGTAGGAAAATGCGACTCCCTACGTGGCCAGAATTGTACACAGTGGCTCCAGGAACACTCTTCTGAGGTTAAACACTTACGCTGGCCCGAATCTCCCCAAATATGAACATTAATGACCATATCTGGGATGCCTTGCAACGTGCTCTTCGGGAAAGATCTCCACCCTCTCGTACTTTTACGGGTTTATGGACAGCCCTGCACGATTCATACTATCAATAGTACTGAACCGCTAGTCTTTTCTTAAATCCGAGATAGATACAAGATAACAACGCGTCGTACCACTGTCTCATTGATACTAGAAGAGGTCCGACAAATATCTTGCCGGCCGCGGTGGTCTCGCGGTTCCAGGCGCACAGTCCGGAACCGCTCGACTGCTACGGTCGCAGGTTCGAATCCTGCCACGGGCATGGATGTGTGTGATGTCCTTAGATTAGTTAGGTTTAAGTAGTTCTAAGTTCTAGGGGACTGATGACCACAGCTGTTAAGTCCCATAGTGCTCAGAGCCATTTCTGAACAAATATCTTCAATGCCTTGCCAGATTTAAACCTAACAAATAACTTAGGCACGGCTCTAGTGATGTTTGTTTTTATGACTTTTATATGAGCTTCTCTAAATGTGGAACATGATAGTTCATGGAACGAACAGGAAAAAAAAAAAAAAAACATACGGAATCTCATCGAGACTTACTGCAGCATAGGAATGTGCTACACTAAATTTCATGTCTCCGGTTTCATTGGGATTTCCTTGCAGACGTCTTCCTTTAGTCGTCTCCAACAACAAATATCGAGAGCTGTTAAGTCGAGTGAGAGGGTGTGTCTTTTTCTGATTCCTGAGCGACGGAGTCTACGATCGCGATATGTTCTATCTAGAAAAAAATGGTTCAAATGGCTCTGAGCACTATGGGACTTAACATCTGAGGTCATCAGTCTCCTAGATCTTAGAACTACTTAAACCTAACTAACCTAAGGACACCACACACATCCATGCCCGAGGCAGGATTCGAACCTGCGACCGAAGCGGTCGCACGGTTCTAGACTGAAGCGCCTAGAACCGCTCGGCCACTAGGGCCGGCATTCTATCAAGAAGGTGAGTAATTATTCAAGGGAGCCTTCATGTTGGTACTATATGGACAGTCTTTAAAAATGTGTCCTTGTTTAGAGAGACCCATCTGTAAAACAACAACACACTACCCAGTTTTTGAAAAGACAGCTTCATATGTCAACAGACGATGGACTTTCCCCAGTTTTCTCAGTCAACCTGTGTTTTCAGCTGATCATTACTGTGCATTCGAAAGTTGATTTACCCTTGGTTTGTAAACGATGATTCACATCCAAATAAAATGCGGCATAGAATCGCCACATCACTATGCAGTTTTTCTACACACCTTGCGGAGAGATGTGGCCGATTTTGAAATTCATAGCCATGAAATCGTTGGAAGGAACTGTGAAAAGGATGAAATGGCATGGAATGTATTAATCGAAGAACATTTCCATGGCCGAACGCCACTCGCACCTTTAAGCTTTTTGTAGTGACATGTGGATTGTTGTTACTATTGTTAAAATGTTTGTAATATTTCTTGCATCAGTAAGTGTTCCTACTCTTCACTCTTCCAGTCAGTGGGAAACTTTCTGTAATGTTCTACCTCTCAGCATTCAACCACATCACTTCGCTGGTTGGAGATATTCGCAGCCAAAGAAAACCCATACCTACCTTCCCAACTCTCGTATTAACTGAGAAAATATGAATAGGTTTATGATATTATTATCTGATGGCTTAGTACAGTAGAGACTCGCAGGTTTCAACCGCACTTGTAAACACGCGAAGCGTAACTTAGTTTTGTGCTCAATTGCATTTAGGACAGTAGAGAAAACGGTTACAGACCACCTTCATCAGACGGCGGGACAGTGGTTTGTAGTTCTGCTGTCCTGTTACTAAGTTTGCACAGTTAGAATTCCCTTTATGATCACTTGCTCTGGCGATTGCATGTAGACCAGTGCCAGGAATCCGCAGTTCCTGTTGCCGATGACAGAGACCTGAACGGTTAACAAGAAGCCAAATCCATACCATAGGAAAAGTCATCGCAGAGCAGTGCAAGATAGTCCAAATCGAAAATGTAAACACAGGTGTTTACCGAAGGCTTCATAGAATCGCTAGAACTGTCGGGCAAGTGAGTGGCCGCGGTAGTTACCTGCACTTTTCCACCAGTGGACGGGCCCCGGGGCCAACGAGATCTAAGGGTCCTGCGACGAACTGGTGACGTCACACTAGTCGGCTTGTCTGCCATACTTCGAGAACGCTGGGCTCCGTACAGGGCTCATGGGAAACCAATATTTAATTGAAAAAATTCCCAGTAATCGTCTTACTTTTGTCTTAAGCTAAGGAGAATGCTTGCATTTAAACACTCAGTCAAGAACAGTCGAACTCTTATGAAATAATTACATCCCGTGGCAGACGGCTGCTGGCACTCATAATATCCGCAGCGCCACGTGCTGTGATGTACGCGCCACGGCGTGTCTTCCTCGTGGGCCTCGACGGGCCTGCACGATCTGCCTGCAGCGGCGGCGTTCTCCACGGAGTCAAGCTTCGGCTGAGCTACAAATCCCGAGTATGTCTGACTTTTCCTCCATTTCGCTACTCAGGATCGGCGGGGAATGAAAATCACTGCCGCATATAAATATCAAGTTCTTAACGTGTTGCCGGCCGGAGTGGCCTTCGGTTCTAGGCGCTAAGGTCTGTAACCGCGCGACTGCTACGGTCGCAGGTTGGAATCCTGCCTCGGGCATGGATGTGCATGATCTCCTCAGGTTAGTTAGGTTTAAGTAGTTCTAAGTTCTACGGGACTGATGACCTCAGAAGTTAAGTCCCATAGTGCTCAGAGCCATTTGAACCATTTAACGTGTCACCTTCATTAAGTTCTGTTCGAAGGCTCTTACCAGTGTCACAAGAAAGTGCATAATTTCATTAAGAAGTACTAGTCACTTGGCTACTATTAACGGTAAACATTAATTGTGTACGTCAAAGACTCATCATCTTGTCTGTTACAACGCTGTGGACACCGCATGTCTATATACTTACTCCGTCTGGACTTAATAGGGATTTGCGTATCTTAGGTGCCACACCTGATATAGGTTATTGACAAAGTTTATTATGTAACTTAACCACTGTCCTAAAGATCTTGATAACTTATTCTGTATCCATACCTCTTGACTGTAGCAACAAACCAAAACATTAACACATGCAGTCATTAATCGGTCGTGCACTGTGTTTAGACACTTAACAGTTACGTTCACAAACGACCAGTCTTCATTATGTCCAACAGTGCCGGAGTTGTATGAGTAGCAGGACACAATCGAATCAAATTATAGAGCCTAGGTTACCCCCTGGATATGGAACGCCAATGTAGAAGAGTATACGGGTAGCGATATTGGTTTAACATATAGAAAAAACTAAAATGACCTTTGACAGCCATCTTTCACTAAACATTAAACATTTGAAATCCTAGTAAGCAACCGGGGTGGATTGCTACTCCAGGTCTTGATAGAGACCTGTATCATCTACAATACCATAAATTTATAAAAGAGAAATGAGGTACCAACATCTGAACATAAAATTGGATGTACGTATGTGTCTATGTACAATAGGTATACACGTAAGTATGCATGCATTTTTCCACATCTCCTCCTAAACCACTAGACCGATTTCAACCAGACTTGATATAAATATCAATCACTGTCAGGAAAGAATCGCTGTGGGGATAAGAACCACCTACGTATCCAAGGGGAAGGGGTGGCGGGTGGGGGAGGAAAAGCAGTGTAGCCCGCCACGTGATAATATTTATACTTCCAGTATCTGAGAACGAGAGCACTTAGTGACTTGTAACAAATTTTACTCATAATTTCGAACATTTACGAAAGTATTTATAACTGAGAATCCCCAAAAATGATGAAAGCAGAATCGTTTAACGCTTCCTGTGTTTCGCTGTTCATGCAGTAAACCAGGCGGATGAAGATGAGGCTTTATTACTTCTTTGCTACTAAATTTATTCACGACACATTTCGTATACAGTGTTTACATATACCATTGAATGCACTACCAAAAGTATATCATTGTACTGCTCATAGTTCAGGAGATGTGACGTCGTATACACTGCGATGCATGATAACTTCCACATCACGGACGGTCATATACCACTAACTCTATTTGCAACACATATCCCACACAATATCTACACACGCCGCTGAATGTACCCACAAAATTATCATTGTCGACACGTAGTTCAGAATACCCGACGTCACAAACAGTGAGTTGCGTGAAAATGAAAGTGCAGTGCGAAATTTGCTAGAGACACAGGTGAAATATATGTTCAAATATGTTAAATATATATTAAATTGACGTGTGTACTCGCCAATAAAGACAAGAGTGAAGAGTTAATCTCGAATGATTTCACATAAAATATGCACAGTAGTTACGATCTGAAATGAAATATTTTGGGGGTGGGAACCAACAGCCTGCTACTGTGATAATGTGGAGAAAGAAGGGGAAAAGGAGATGAACATAGAGGAGGGGAGTGAGAAATGAAAAGAAAGAGGCGAGGAGAGGAGATGGACAGAGGAAGGAAAGACGAGTAGGGACACAGTGCGAGGTGAGATGAGAAGACGTCAGAGAAAGGAAACAGTGGGAGATGTACATAGGAGGGAGGAGGAGGTACATAGTGAAAGGGGAAGGATGAGATTGACCGGGAGAGGGGGAAAAAGAGGCGGACAGGAAGAGGAGAGAAATGCAGTAGGGAAAAGAGAACGGGAGAAGGAGATAGAATTAGAGGTGGAGGATTAGACACACCGTGAGGGAAGGAACAACAGGTGGACAGAGAGAGGTGTAGGAGGAGATGGGAACAGGGAGAGGCAGGAGGAGGTGGACAGAGAGTAGGGTTGGAGGAGGTTAACTGAGAGAGGGGATGGAGAAGATGAGCTAATAGAAGCTTGGAATGAATACATGCAAAGGACAATGTCGGGTAGTCAACTAGTAAACCTGATAAAGTAAGTAAAAAAAAAGTGATCGATATGGAAAAAGACAGATAACTTCAAGCAATTCTACCTAATGGACCAACCAACTTCAATTACCTGTTGTAGATTTACAGCAACTGCAGGTTTCAGGTTGTAGTTTACAAAACAGTTCTCAGACTGGTTGCATTCTATCTGGGATTTATAAAGAGAGCGGGCACCTTATATTACACCCATACCCTGCTAAAGAAGAATGGAAGACCAAGAACGAACAACTTTGATTGAAAATGGTATTAGATCGGGATATAGTCTTTCGCCTCTAATACTGAAGCTGTAAATCGAGGAAACAATGGCGGGAATGAGAGAAAGTTTCAGCAGTGGGATTAAACTTCAGGGTCAACTGATATTTCTGATGTGATTCACTGATGCAGTTGTTCTCCTCACTGAAAGCGAAGAAGAATTAGAGGATCTGATGAATGAAACGAACAGTCTAACGTACACAGAATGTGAATTGACGGTAAAATGAAGACAAACTAAAGTAATAAGTTGAAGCAAAGAGACTAGTGATAAACTTAGAATTGAGGACTACGCAGTAAACCAAACGAGGGAATTCTGCTACATTTTGAGCAATAAATCAGGTCGAGACAGGACACAAAAAGCAGATTGGAGTAGGAAAATAGGTCATTCCTAGCAAGAATAGTGTACCAGCATCAAATGGTTCAAATGGCTCTGAGCACTATGAGACTTAACAGCTGTGGTCATTAGTCCCCTAGAACTTAGAACTACGTAAACCTAACTAACCTAAGGACGTCACAGACACCCATGCCCGAAGCAGGATTCGAACCTGCGACCGTAGCAGTCGCGCGGTTCCGAACTGAGCGCCTAGAACCGCGAGACCACCGCGGCCGGCGTACCAGCATCAAACATTGGTATAAATCTGAGGAAGAATTATCTGATAATGTAAGTGTAGAGAACAGTATTGATAGTGAACCATGGACTGTTGGAAAACCGGAAAATAAGATTCTAAGAGTTCGAAGTGTAGTTCAATAAAAGGATAATGACAACTGACTGAACTGATAATATAAGAATCGCGAAGAGTAATATAAGAATCACGAACAGAAACATGTGGAAACATTGACAATAAGAAGGGGCAGACCATTAGGACATGTTAAGATACAAGGAATTAATTTCAATGCTACTAGACGAAAATGTAGAGGGTAGATTTTATACGTGGAGGCAGAAATTGGAATATTTCTAAATAGTTACTCTAAGATGAAGAGATTGGCGAAGGAGAGGAATTCGTGACAGGTCGCACTTAAGCACTCACAATAATGATGGAAAGAAAACAAAATTGGTAATAGGTATGTTTCTGGCAAAATCTCAAAGTCTTTGTCGTTCGTAATTACTCTGCAAAGGCATACGTCAGACAGGCAGGTTGAGAGGGTCGGCCAGTAACACTGCAGCATCAAGAGATGCAGTACAAGAAAAGTCTATATGCAAGGACAATGTGCTTGAGTATGTGGATGTTGGGCATTTCATCACGATCACATATCGTAGGTTGCAGAGATACCATGTACATTCCCTATTCTGTATGTAAACAAAAAAAATTCGAATAGTCTTTGTTTCGTCACATGTAAGACAGAGAAACGTGTATCAGCATATGTCGGAATTTGATAGCGGCTAACGTAACGTGACTACTATTTACTGTTACGTGGTATTTCTGCCCTCTTTGATCGGGATCGCATGAATGTAATGCGAATGCGAAATCGATGGTTTAAAAAGGGCGCTTCTCAGGAAGCCATAGGACCAGAGTGGCCCACGCAACTAGCGCTCGAGAGGAGCGACGTACTGCACGCTTCGGCCTGCACTATCGTACACTCAGAGCACGTACCTTGTCAGAAAATGGGCTTGTCTAGAGCAAGACATGCGTCCTCAGGCGGCAGTGCCGTGATGTGTGGAGTACCACGGAATGTCAGTACGGCGACCATTGTTTGATTCGGTATCAGAGTCGCACAATAGTGGGGCGCCACACGACAGCACTAAGATACAGGAGTGGCATCAAGTAGCCTTTTCTGGCGATTGCTTGTTCTGCTTAAAACATCTCAAAAAACGCATCTGCGAGTGTGCAGTGGCTGATGAGAAAAAACTTTGCGAACTGCATTAGTAAACTTCGTAATGGGCTGCCATTAGGTACCCAACACGATCGTTTGTGGCTCACAAATTCGCTGCTTTGAACAACAGTCCATACAGGACGTTACAAAACTCGCCGGAAAAACTTCGGGAGTGGATTCCTCATATAACAGAAAGATAAAATGCCATGTCAACTTCAACACAGGTATTCATAGCTACGGATTTATTGGACCATATTACTGTCACACAGTGCACAGCGAAAAGTGCTGTTTGCCTTTGGAAAATATATGACGACTGTTACGAGTGTTACACATGTAAACAGAAATTGGATCAGTATGATATGGTCCTGTATATTCTTCACGATGCGCGAATGAAGTATAGAGATAGCCACTGTCGGATTATCCGTGCAGATGGAATCTGCTCTGAAGTGACACCTAAGTACTAGTAAGATATATGCTTCCTTAACCATTGGCAAAGGTGTGTATGGGGTGGTTTGTAATTTCCTGTGCCCTAGTCCGTGGTCTGGAAATGTACACAAACCAAGCGCTTTGCACCCCACAGTACGACGGAAGATAAAGCATAGGAAGAACGTCGCTTGTACCAGTAACGCTAGCCCTGGCGCAAATTACCGGACCGAAAGACACTGAAGGAATATGAGAGCCTTAGTGAATATGGGAGTTTCACGCGTCCACCAAGTGGGGGTCGACCAAGACGTACAACACCAGAGGACGCGGAAGATATACTCAACTCTGTGGAGTAACGTCATGGAATCAGCAAAAAGCCGTTAGACATGCACAGTAATGTGCCACACGTGACGAACTGGAGACGGTAACATGAAAACATAATGTATCTTTATGGTCTGCAGAGCGTACAAGCCTTGTCTCCTGCCGATTATCCTCCAAGAGTAACTTTCTGCCAGTGATTCCTTCAGCAATCTGTGATGATGCCAACTTCGCAGCTTTTGTTTTATTCGCAGATGAAGCTAAATTATTCTCAATGAGAGAAATCCAGAATCTGCATGAACAACACGTGTGGGGGAGCGCAAATACTCATGAAACTGTCCAATCGCCTCACCAGAGTTTCTTAGTTAACATATGGGCAGTCATTGTTGGCTGATTACTTGTTGTCCTTCCAGGGAGACTTATTGGAGAGAAAACAGATTTCTTGCGTACTGATTTGCCTGAGTCCTAAGACATATCTCTTGCATCCCGTCGACTACTGCATTTCATGCACAGCAATGTTCCCGCACATTTATCCCTGACTGTCCGAAGGCACCTGAACGTACATTTTCCTGAGCGCTGGACAGGAAGAGGTGTACCGATAGCTTTGCCATTCCATTCTATTACTTATGCTCCCTGGACTTCCACCAGTGAGGACACATAAAAACTTTCGTTTATTCCACTGCTGTGTTACGGATGAACCTACTCTCGAAGCACGCATTGTGGCAGCCTCTCAGCCAGCACGAACTACATCAGGCATTTCCGATTGCTTGCTAAATTCAGTGCCGCTATGAACGGAAGCCTGTATCCGACGAGAGGAGCTCAGTTTGAATATTTCCTCTTATGCGTAACCAGAACGTACCAACTGGTGTTACGGGCGTACAGTGCAGTTTGTGGGAACTTAAGGTCGAATAAATGTGTAATGATACATTTATGGACTCATGTTGACTTAGACTTTTATTTCTTCTTGTTATATGGGGGATCTATTCCTGCAGTACTGCTGTTGAGTTTCAAACATCCTGTACATTTCTTACGTGTTAAGGCCGCTAACTGTGCCCTACTATACGTTTGAACAGGTAAACGCAATTCCGCAAGCTGCCTCTGCTACCCAGCCCTATTTCGTCATAGAGAGGAAGTTCGACTCTTACCCGGGGGAGCATTTTCTCACTGGAAACATCTGGTGGCGGGCACACCACCATACACAAGCCACTACGATTGATTAGTTTTAACACAGAACTGAAGCAGAATTAAATAATGTAACCGTACCTGAGTTCAAAGCTCACTTTGATGGTTCAGATTGCTCCAAGCACTATGGAACTTAACATCTGAGGTCATCAGTCCCCTAGGCTTAGAATTACTTAAACCTAACTAACCTAAGGACATCACACGCATCCATGCCCGAGGCAGGATTCGAACCTGCGACCGTAGCAGCAGCGCGGTTCAGGACTGAAGCGCCTAGAACCGCTCGGTCACATCAGCCGGGAAGCTCACTTTGACACGGTGTGCTGCTGAGCTGGACCCATTGTTACTGCTATAAAAGGCAGCACCGCGTAAATCCCTAAATCATTTACTAATTTAATCACATATCCTTCATGCTGCAGTGTACTGTACTGTTCTACCTCTTGTTGCAATCTTAATGACCAGCAGTTCAGTTCATAGGAAAGTGACATTATAATGTACTATGAAGTGCTGTTTTCTGCCGAAATTGTTATGAGGGAAGTATACAAGTACTTCCGATTTATAGTATTCCTTCCAGTAGACCCGTTTCGATAGTGGAACAGATTCTCGTCGCCTCTAACACGGTATAACAAAAATTACTAAACATCATACAACATACCGCTTCTTCCCTGCATGACAATTTGTCCGACAGGTGAACGATTACGTATGTATGGGATATTCTCTCTCAGCAGGTGGCCCATCAATACCGGAAGCTGTCAGCACCACTGGGCTATCGGCTCTCATCGGGTCGGGCAGAACCTCTGGAACCTGTCCAACACATTCAGGGCCATGACCAACAGCGATTTTTATAAGTTACAGTGGCTTTACAACATGCTTTTCGTGCTTGTTACATGCTGTAAATTTTATCAAAAATTTCGATAGATGGCAAACATCTCAACATTAATACTAGCGCCAGTCACCTCGGCCACTAGACCCGGCGCTGTTAAGTCGCATTCTGACAGCCGCGAGGTGGAATGGGGCAAGAGCAAGCGATAGACATCTTGTGCAGCGAGCGTACGAGTTCCCATTTATGTAAACTGAACCTGGAGGAGGGAGAAAGGAAAGGGAAGGCGTACCGCTCTTAATGGTTCGTTTGTGTTGCAGCCCCACTGCATCTCGGTGTTCGCTGGAAGCCTCGCTACATTTACACTGCATCTTCGCTGGCGCGTTACATCCCTCGTTCTGCACACATCTCGCTTCTCGCCGACAGCCTTTACCCTGACCCTGCAGCTGCTCATCTCGCTAATTGAGGTCATTACTTGCAGAGTGCGAAGCAAAAACATCGCCGCATCCTCTGAATGTCAACCATTTGCACTGCATATATTCACGTCAGTCCTGACAACCGCTCGAAAACAATGCGAAGCACTTTTTTAGACTACTGCGAGCGTCACAACAAATTCTTCGGGTTATTTGAATTACCGACCAGTCCTTGCTTCGTATGCATAGACTGCTGGATGAGCAACTTGGACGTCATAGTGGTAATAAATACAGACCCCCCAAAAGTAGCTCTTAAGTCAATCTATTGGCAAAATTCCTACAGTAGTTCCTAAGATTCACTTTCAGATGCAGACAGAAAAACACATTGGAGGACTTAAATTTAAAATGTGTGTAGAGAAAGGAGAAATCTACCAGTTATAATAGTTTGTTATGACTTGATGACCTTGTGAAACACTTTCAACTGGACGCCACATGTCTCTAACTTACACCAGCTACCCAAATGGGCAAACGGGACGTGATTTTGAATGTGAAATCCGAACATCGTGTCGTCTCCGGCGTACCATACGACAGGTGAGTGCTAGGTCGAAAGGAAGACTGAAAAACTTGTGGTCCTTTTCGGATGCGATGCTGCGAGCTTTCACTTTCTAGATCTCCACTTTACCACCAGAACTCCGGACCCAACGATGATTGGGGTCAATCTTCGTCGCTCTCTCGAGGTGGCTGTTTACTTTAATGCTCTTCCAGCCAAATACCGCCTCATGCGTAGCTGCCCATCATTGCCACGAGACGTCACACCAAACTCCAATTGAAGATGAAGCAGATAACAATACCACAGGGGGCTTCTACGATGGGCAGGATGGCGTGGAACGGATTGCGGCAGTGAAAAGCTATCAGGCACCCGAAGCCGATTATGTAGCATTACACTGAGGAAGCAGCGCATAGGAGAAGTTTAGAGCAGACTGCTCACTGATGGATTCTCTTGCTTTTTACATGTTTCTTACGCTGATATCACGATGTGACAGTCATGTGTGTAACAGATGATCAAGAAGATTTCTGACATAACGATAGAGGTAAAAAAATGTAATTTACCATTGCATCTGTAAATGGTATTAAAAATGGACAGATAAGAATTTGAGATGCATTTGATATTACAACAGATATCATTAGAATCAAACAAAGGAAAATCCAGGACGTAATGTAACAATACCAGAGAAGAAAAGTTGCTACTCATCATATAGCGGAGATGCTGAGTCGCGATAGGCACAACAAAAATATTCAGACTCGTAGCTTTCGGCCATTAAGCCTTTGTCACCAGTTGACACACACACACACACACACACACACACACTCACGCAAACACTACTTGCACACACGTCTGCAGTCTCGGAGAACTGAAACTACATTAGAATGTAGATTAGAATCTTCTGCGTGACTGGAAGTAGTCATGTAATATGCGATGAACTGGAGTAATTTAGCTGTCACTGCTACCGATGTACTCTTCTGGGTCAGCTGTTGCTTGGACGCATTACATACGAGAAGTGTTATTAGATACTTGATGTATTCTGACTTTAGTTTCATGTAAACAATATATAAGGTAGAGTTTGAAGTTGATCGGAAATACGTATTGCCTAATAAACGAAGTGAAGCACATGAAGATATGGTCGAATGTCGATGTAACTTCGTACACATGCAAACAATCCGCGTGTGTGTAGATGATTGGAGTTGTAATTCTCTATGAAAGGTAGAACACCCAACAGAATGCTTTAGGGTTTCTCGTGTTCACGGTTGTAATCTGGCTCGGCAGGATGTGTAAGTATCGTGAACAGCATTACATGTTGAGAGTACGTCACGTCTGAGATGACGTTATTAACACCAGACAAAGTATGAAACGAGTATCATTCTGGGTCTCCATTTAGCCAACTGCAACAATCGTGCCAAATATAGATTTGTGGGACATTGGGATGAGACAGCGGCCCACTATTGGACAGCATGGGAACATGAGGGCTGGCGTACACATTATCAAGGTTCCACTCGATCATGTCTGACTGCCACAGGGTAGGATCGCGGTATTAAGCACCGTGAGCATCGTAGCCCCTTCATATCCGTGCTAGTCGCCCGAGAAGAAGTAATAGACTCACTGCAAAATTCTCTGCAATCCGACACACTGACCCGAGGTTAGCGGCAGTCGAACTAAAATATTAGCGTCCTACGCGTAGGCTTCCGTTAACACTTCTGTACAAAGGGCTGCGACTGGAGAGGTGTCGTGACTGAGGAACACAGACTACTCACGAATGGTGTCGCATTTAGTTCATCGATGAATCACACAGTTCTGCAGTACCCGGGATGATTATCTCCAGAGACTGCAGCGGCCACCCTGGGGGACAGTTTCATTTTTACGGAGAGTAGGGCCAGCGCACCTGTCTGGTGCCTCTAGCGTGTTATGGATGGCCGTGGTAGGTTCCTGGACACAAGTCGTGTTTATTCTGTAATTTTACAATCCGTATGACGTCTTCTGTTCTCACTTAGGTCCGGTGCGAGAACCCTCACGTCTGCCTGCTGTCACGGTCCTCCCATCTCTGAGGTGCGCCGGAAGTGCTCACACTTTGCCGTGGCTCCTCTCGCCTTCCCACACCGCACTGAGGAGTTGCTGGATGCCGTGATGGCCGACGCTGTTGCCCTACCAGGCACTGCATGTTCCGGTGTTGTCGGTTGTCGCGATGACGGAAGCCACTACCCCTCAGGTGATGGCGTTCTCACGAAGATCGAGTCAGCCTCGCCCAACTGCGTTGCGGAGATTTATCAGAAAAATGGAAAAGTCTTCAGAAACTGTTCTCTAATAGTAAGCTGGGAGTCGAGTGCAAACTAGGGGTGGCGGTTATCGCTGAAACAACCGGTTTCCTGTTTTTCAGTTTTCCACAATGTCAGTTTAACCTGACTGCTAAAATCGCTCAAAATTACCGGCCTCTGAATAAACGGAATAAACGATTTTCGACATTTTATTCCCATTATTTCCTGTAGTAAAATTAGCAATCGAAGAAAGATTGAAAAATTTTGACTCCCTCAGTTTCAAGATACACTGAATCAAAATATAAAATTAAATAGATGAACCAAAGGAAGCTTAGTGTGCCTACCGTCAGCTGCGTTACCCAGCAAGTGATAAGTGTTTGAATTCTACAAAAAAAATCACTAGTATTTGCCTGTTGTTGTTGTTGTTGTGGTCCTCAGTCCTGAGACTGGTTTGATGCAGCTCTCCATGCTACTCTATCCTGTGCTAGCTTCTTAATCTCCCAGTACTTACTGCAACCTACATCCTTCTGAATCTGCTTAGTGTATTCGTCTCTTGGTCTCCCTCTACGATTTTACCCTCCAGGCTGCCCTCCAATGCCAAATTTGTGATCACTTGATGCCTCAGAACATGTCCTAGCAACCGGTCCCTTCTTCTTGTCAAGTTCTGCCCCACATTCCTCCCCAATTCTATTCAATACCTCCTCATTAGTTATGTGATCTACCCATCTAATCTTCAGCATTCTTCTGTAGCACCACATTTCGAAAGCTTCTATTCTCTTCTTGTCTTAACTATTTATCGTTCATGTTTCACTTCCATACGTGGCTACACTCCATACAAATACTTTCAGAAACGTCATCCTGACACTTAAATCTATACTGGATGTTAATAAATTTCTCTTCTTCAGAAACGCTTTCCTTGCCATTGCCAGTCTACATTTTATGTCCTCCCTACTTCGACCATAATCAGTTATTTTGCTCCCCAAATAGCAAAACTCCATTACTACTTTAAGTGTCTCATTTCCTAATGTAATTCCTTCAGCATCACCCGACTTAATTCGACTACATTCCATTATCCTCGTTATGCTTTTGTTGATGTTCATCTTATGTCCTCCTTTCAAAACACTGTCCATACCTTTCAACTGCTCTTCCAAGTCCTTTGCTGTCTCTGACAGAATTTCAATGTCATCGGCGAACCTCAAAGTTTTTATTTCTTCTCCATGGATTTTAATATCTACTCGGAATTTTTCTTTTGTTTCCTTTACTGCTTGCTCAATATACAGATTGAATAACATCGGGGAGAGGCTACAATCTTGTCTCACTCCATTCCCAACCACTGCTTCCCTTTCATGCCCTTCGACTCTTACAACTGCCATTTGCTTTCTGTGCAAATTGTAAGTAGCCTTTCGCTCCCTGTATTTTACCTCTGCCACCTTTAGAATTTGAAAGAGAGTATTCCAGTCAACATTGTCAAAAGCTTTCTCTAAGTCTACAAATGCTGGAAACGTAGGTTTGCCTTTCCTTAATCTTCCTTCTAAGATAAGTCGTAAGGTCAGTATTGCCTCACGTGTTCCAACATTTCCACGGAATCCAAACTGATCTTCCCCGAGGTCGGCTACTACCAGTTTTTCCATTCGTCTGTAAAGAATTCGCGTTAGTATTTTGCAGCTGTGACTTATTAAACTGATAGTTCGGTAATTTTCACATCTGTCAACACCTGCTTTATTCTTATTCAAGTCTGAGGGTATTTCGCCAGTCTCATACATCTTGCTCACCAGAGGGTAGAGTTTTGTCAGGACTGGCTCCCTCAATGCTGTCAGTAGTCATAATGGAATATCGTCTACTCCCGGGGCATTGTTTCGACTCCGGTCTTTCAGTGCTCTGTCAAACTCTTCGCACAGTATCGTATCTCCTATTTCATCTTCAACTATATCCTCTTCCATTTCCATAATATTGTCCTCAAGTGCATCGCCCTTGTATAGACCCTCTAAATACTCCTTCCACCTTTCTGCTTTCCCTTCTTTGATTAGAACTGGGTTTTCCTATGAGCTCTTGATATTCATACAAGTGGCTCTCTTTTCTCCAAAGGTCTCTTTAATTTTCCTGTATGCAGTATCTATCTTGCCGCTAGTGAGATAAGCCTGTACATCCTTACATTTGTCCTCTAGATATCCCTGTTTAGCCATTTTGCACTTCCTGTCGATCTTTATTTTTGAGACGTTTGTATTCCTTTTTGCCTGCTTCATTTGCCTACTGATTCCAATTTTTTAAAACTCTGCTCAAAAAGCATGTTGAAACTGAGGATCATACCACTACAAGGACATTAGTAATATATAGCGCTAAAGGGTGATAACTGACGTTGAAGAAATTCTTTTCGTGTTAATTTGTCCATTTTCAAGCTCTACAAACAGATAAAGACACATTGTGATGACACAGACAACAGATCAGCTACTTTCCATTTTTATTGAAAACTATCAATTAACTGTTAAGTTCTATCCTCATACACTGTCGCAAGTTTATTGTGGCTCCTCTCGCTGTTTATCTCTTAAAGCAAATGAAGCATTGTACTTCATTGACACAGCACTTCATAAAATACTTCCAGACTAAGCTCCGCTTCACGTAAGAAGGCGCACATAAAGGTGGCGCGATAGGAAGTCGTGGAGGGAATGAGGTCTGCGCGTGCATGGCAGCAGACAGCGTGTTGCCGAACTGAGGGTAACAGTCATGTTCATTCGCCTTACTTACATCGTATTATACATTCAAATATATGAGGGAATAACACATTTTAAAACTGGTTTGGAACATTCGTCTGCATGAGAGACACCTTACTGTTGTGTCTAGAGGTTGTGTCCACTGCTCCACAGCGGGACTGATGACCATAGACGTTAAGTCCCATAGTGCTCAGAGCCATTTGAACCACCACTGCTCCACAGCAATTATCTGTGCGACGCCGGAAGGCGAGAACAGCTGATACAGCTTTTTGAAGACGTCAAGAATAATTTTTCTCAAAACGACGATTTCCTAACGACAAGATAATGGAAAACAGTTGCAATAATTTCTATTTATTGCGATTCGGACTGTATTATAATTAAAAATGTAATATGTAACTAAACAAACTTCAAACTCACACTGAAATCGTTATATTTCTTTTAGAACTGCTTCTACTGCATGTAATTTTTAAAATGCGTAAAATGTGTGTATGTGGGTGTGGTTCATCGCTGTTCAGTGTAAATCACTATGTGTTGAAAAGAATTACTGGTAGCAAACACTAGTGTAAAAGAGTATCGTAAAAATTGTCAGTATGCCATCATATTTTTCGGAGTCAGCTGGTATTATGAGTTTAAACTAAATCGTTGGACATTACAGTGGGAGAACGCATTTATTATCCATTGAACAAGCTAACAATTAATCATCTTCTGTTTATAACTCTACGGAATGCTGACTGATAACGTCGAAAACCACCGATATATCGACAGCTAGTCCTCCCTTTCTTTTTAAGGCATTTTCCACTTCGTGCCATGAAAATGACAGGTGTTTATGTGCCGAAATACAGGCGTTTGTGACGATTTTATCCAGCCGAATTCTCTCAAATAATACAACAGGTTGGGAAAATCTTAACTTCTCCTTGGGAAATGTGTTAACCACTATAGTCTGAATGCTTCACGAGTTACATATTTCTAATCAACAAAATCTAGGAAGCTCTTATGTGTAGTGAATGCAACTGATATGTTAGAAATAACGTTTTTAATTCATGAGTCTTTAAAACCAAGAAAGATCAATACCTTGTTTCAAAATCTACATCATAATACCATCCATTATCTGAGTCCATGTGGGAACGATCTGATTGTCAATTTAGGATGATACGTTCAAGGCTTTTGTCCATCTTCACCTCCCTGTGAAAGTCTTATTTTTGGAGCTTTTCAGCGTGACACACACAGTGTGCCGATGCTGAAGGGGGATGCTGTCTAATGCTCCAAGTGCAAGACTTTAGTGTCTGTTGGTTTGAATGTTTTTTTTTCCCACGTAGCTTGTAACCTGTGCACACATTAATTCTATCGGATTATACTGACAGTAATATATGGGTAAGTGCAAAACTGTGTGACCACATTCACTTGCTAGAAAGTCAAATTTGTACATTCTGTCAGGTGACTTTTATAAATTAACGAGCTGCTAGAGTTCAGCACGACTATGGCTTATATTGCCCACAATATTTTTATTTTTCAGCCAGAGCACAATATCTACATCTACATCTACATCTACATACATACTCCGCATTCCACCATACGGTGCTCGTACTTGGTCATTTCTCTGTAATGGCTGAATGATAACTGGCATGATCATTACAATGACGACCTCGAAGCTATGTATGCCAAGAATTGTTTAGTGAATCACTTCTTGAAAGTGACAGCGTTTATTTCTGAATAGTAGTGACTATTATTTTTCTGTCATCTAAATACAAGTGCAAGTTTACTCTCGGGAACCAAATCAGGTGAAGAGTATGAGTAGTGGAACAAAGTATGTGTTAACACACTCTTCATTGTTGCCAGATAAATCAAAAATGGCGGCAATTACGTCATCTAAGATGGCGACCTGTTGACTTGACAACAGTGCATGACATAATCCAAGATGACGGTCATCACATCAGCTGATGATGCATGTAATGTTATCCAAGATAGTGGCTTTTGGTGGGAAAGAGCCATGCCCCCTGGCAGGAAGTTTGATTTTTGGCAGGAAATTGAATTATGTGCTTCTATAGGTCACCTGGCACATCCCCGCCCCCACCCCCCTTTTCCGACTTTTTGCATGATGGCATGT
This sequence comes from Schistocerca piceifrons, assembly GCF_021461385.2. Lineage (NCBI taxonomy): Eukaryota > Metazoa > Arthropoda > Insecta > Orthoptera > Acrididae > Schistocerca > Schistocerca piceifrons. The sequence continues at coordinate 555,583,922 of NC_060143.1, forward strand.
CATCCTCTTGGAAAATGAGTGGGAATTTCGATTTTTGGAGGGAATTTTGCTCTAAGAGCTCACTCCTGCCGCTGAGGGGAGTTAGTATGGGGTTGCTCTCACTAGAGACTGCTCAAGATGTCATTCAATTTGAATATAATATGTTTAAATTTGTGTAAATTGGTACATTTTTTAAAATTTATTGCAATTGTTCAGATTTGTTTAAATTTGTGTAAATTTATTATCTACCTACAGGATTAGTGGCTTAGTGTGGTGTTACCACCATAGAGGTTGGGATATCAGTGCTTGTTGAGCTGTCAAAGTGGAAGGACCAATTAGTGAAATGTTGGTGCCAGACAGGGGGAGTTTTAACAGCTGCATTACATGCACTCATTCAGCTGAGGAGCGCATCCCCAGCTCACTGCATGAAGAATGGAAGTGAGAATTAATGCTTGAACATATGACGAGGAAGAATACAGTCCTGCAAGTAAATGCTTTGCATCGAGATGCTTTGAAGATGCATTACACAACACATTGAAACATATGTCTCTGCAGGAATTGTATGTCATTTCTAAGACCTACGTATAAGCTCCAATCACGCAAGAGAGTTAACTACTTAGACCTAACTAATCTAAGGACATCACACACATCCATCCCGAAGCACAATTCGGACCTACGACAACATCAGTTGCGTGGTTCAGGGCTGAAGTGCCTAGAACTGCTCAGCCACTTCAGTTGGCATACAAATTTAAACAAATCTAAACAAATTGTACTCAGATTGAATGACATCATGAGCAGTTTCTTGTGAGAGCAACCCTATAATAACTTCCTTCAGCTGCAGGAGTAAGCTCTTAGAGCAAAATTCCCTCCAAAATTCGAAATTCCCCTCCATTTTGCATGAGGATAACGCACCATCATGCAGAATGTCGGAAAGGGGGCGGGAAACTGCCAGGTGACATGTGGAACAAGTATTCCCATTTCTCGCCAAAATTCAAACTACCCACTTATTTTCCAAGAGTATGACTCGCCATCATGCAAAAAGTAGGAAATGATGGGCGCGGGGGACTGACAGGTGACCCATAGAAACACATAGTTCAATTTCCCACTAAAATTCAAGCTTCCCGCCAGGGGTGTGGCCCTTTCCCGCCAAAAGCCGCCATCTTGGATAACCATACTCGCGTCCTTTTGGATTACGTCATACGCTGTTGCCAAGTCTACAGGCCGCCATGTTGGATGGTTTCATCGCTGCCATCTTGGAAACATCTGGCAACAATGGAGAGTGGGGTGACATACTTCGCTACACTACTAGCATGCAGAAGAAGAATCTGAGAACATTTTTCTAAGGGACCTTTAAAACTGCTGGTCCCATCACTCATTTTCCAGCAGGTATTCTTGGAATGATTCACCTATGTTTCATCAAGATAATACCACTGTAGAACCTCCTCCTCCTCTTGTATCATGTATCTTCGTAACAGACGTGCTTCGCGCTGCTTCTGTGTCAGTTCTTTTACTTAAAAACTCTCTTCTAACCACTTTTAAACCACTCTATTTTTAAATTCTTTACATAGACGAAGCGCTACCTTTGAAGGCAATTTTCTAAAGCATAATTTGCAACAAGGTTTTTTGCGATTTTGGGTAATCCCTACTTACACACATTTCAAACATGGAGCGCTTTAAAACATCGTTGTCAAAACCATTTATTTATGTCACAGGTTCCCTGCGATTTCGATGATTTTCAGGTGACACGAAAACAAAACTTCCTGAGTTTTCTACAGCTCCGACACTTTTGTTTACTATTCTCTGTACAGCTCGGACACTTCCGTTTACTATTCACTGTATAGCTCTGACACTTTTGTTTACTCTCCTCTGTACAGTTCTCTTGCCGACACGTGCTTCTGCAGTTCATTCTTGAGTCTTGAAAATGTCAAAAATAGAAGTATCGTTTCCATATTCAAATTTGAAGATGATGTAAATGATGTACATAAACCTCCTCGACTGCTTGTGAAGCATCTACATCTACATGATTACTCTGCAATTCACAATTAAGTGCCTTGCAGAGCTTTCATGGAACCACCTTCAGGCTGTGTCTCTACCTGTCCCCTCTCGAACAGCGCGCAGGAAACACGAACGCTTCTATCTTTCCTGCGAATTTTAATTTCTCTTATTTTATTATGATGAACATACCTGCCTAAGTAGGTGGGCGCCAACAAAGTATTTTCGCATTCTGAGAAGAAAGTTGGCGACTGAAATTTCATGAGAAAATCCTCCCTCAACGAAAAATGACGGTGTTTTGATAATTGCCACCCCAACTCGCGTATCATATCCGTGGCAGTCTCTCCCCTATTTCGCGAAAATTCAAAACGAGCTGCTCTTCTCTGAACTTTTTCGATCAGTTCTGTCTGCTGTGGATTCCACACTTGAAAGCAATACTCCAGAGGTAGGCACAAAAGCTTAGTGTAAGTAGCCTCTTTAAAGGACCTGTTGGCATTTCCTAAGTGTTCTACCAATAAATTGCTGTCTTGGGTCTGCTTTCCACTCAAAGTAATCCATGTGATAGTTGCATTTTAAGTTATTCGTAATTGTAATCCCTAAGTGTTTATTTGAATTTACATCCTTTAGAATCGTGTGTTTTATCCTGCAAATCTAATTGAACGGATTCCCTTTAGTAATTATGCGGATGACTTCAGACTTTTCATACTTAGAGTCAATTGCCACTTCTCACCATACAGATATCTTGCCTAATTTGTAATCTGTTTTAATCTCCTATGACTTTATAAGACGGTAAATCACAACAACATCTGCAAACTGTCTAAGAGGGCTGCTCAGATTATCTCTTTAATCTTTTACTCTTTGATGTTCCGTCGATTACCTTTCTGACAGGAAGTCACACAAGTCGCACAACTAAGACGATACTCGATAGACACTCAATTTAATTAAAGTTGCTTGTGAGGAACATCGTATTTAATGCTGTCACCTTACATATTCATTTGGAAACCACATTAAAACGTTTACAGATGCACATTCACTGCTGCTGCTACTGGATCAACACCCGGAAGAATAATTCGGTCCCTCTGTGAATGAAACTACATTTTCGCAAAATATGGCAGCAGCGCAGCACGTGGAAAAGAGGTTCTCGCAGTCCAGTTTGTAACTGGCGGCTAGCCGCTGGGAGAGAGAATGAGTGTTATTGGCTACTAGCAGTCAATGGTGGGGGATGTGCAGAACAGCTGAAAATAGGGCCGCATTCCAACATGACGCGAGCTCTAGGAGTAGTGAATTCTGTAATAAAACTGATGTCCAACAACAGCAGCGAGAAGCTACCATACAGCCCAGACGGAACAAGTCTTCCACACTACATGTACACACATACCATCGAATAGGCCACACAACACGGGAAAAGGTGCACTGTAATCTCAGCAACACTGTACCAATTCCTATGCCATGCGTTTGGTGCTCGTTTCTGTGGCCATTGTTGCTAAAGTAGCACTGATCACTTTTTCCGTTTTCCATTATGATGCACTATTCCACAGCAATGGAAACCTATAAGAAAAATTAACACATTCTCTAATATAATGTTCATTTAAAAACAAAAATGCGCTGCTATTAGTAATTTATCTTTCGGTTTCTTAACCACTCGTAGGTGTAGAAGTGTGAAACCGGAATTTGGTTGCAATAATTAAGCGCCTGTTGTTTGAAACTGACAAACAATATCTTATTCAGAATAATCTCCATTGCTATTTGTTCTCCCACCTCCCCGGCAGGCTATGAATGCAACGCCAAAAAACAGTTCTTCTTAGGAAGTGAACCAGTCCACGGGCCATTTCTTACGAATTGAAGCGTTGTTCAGCGAGAATGTGTCCCAGTGATTCAGATAGATGATAATCGGACGGAGCCAAGTCTAGAGAATAAGCTTCATGCTCTAGTACCAGGGTGAGTCAAATGAAAACCTTAAATATTTTTTTAAATATTACTTATTGTGCAGAAGTGGTACAAAGCTGTAACACTTTTCAACATAATCTCCCCCACGCTCAGTGCAAGTCCTCCAGCGCTTACAAAGTGCATAAATTCTTTTAGAAACAAGTTCTTTTGGTAGTCCGGGCAACCACTCATGCACTGGGTGGCGTACCTCTTCACCAGAACGGAACTTCTTTCCTCCCATTGCGTCTTTGAGTGGTCCAAACATATGGAAATCACTTGGGCAAGGTCTATTGAGTAAGGTGGATGAGGAAGACACTCAAAATGCAGGTCTGTGATTGTTGCAACTGTTGTACAGGCAGTGTTGGGCCTTGAATTGTCATTCTGCAAAAGGACACCTGATAACAGCAATCTACGTCGCTTTGATTTGATTGCATCCCGCAGATGATTTTGTAGGAGGTCTATGTATGATGCAATGGTGACAATGGTCCCTCTAGGCATGTAATGCTCCAAAATGACGCCTTTTTCGTCCCAAAAGAAAGTCAGCATGACCTTCCCAGCTGATGGTTCTGTTCGAAACTTCTTTGGTTTTGGTGATGAGGAATGGCGCCATTCCTTGCTCATTCTCTTCGTTTCCGGTTGGTGGAAGTGAACCCAGGTTTCGTCCCCTGTAAAGATTCTTGCAAGGAAGCCATCACCTTCTCGTTCAAAGCGCCGAAAAAGTTCTTCACAAGCGTCAACACGACGTTTTCTCATTTCCGGAGCCAGCTGCAGTGGCACCCATCTTGCACGCGCTCTGTGAAACTGGAGCACATCACGCACATTGTGGTGTGCTGACCCATGACTAATCTGTAAACATGCTGCAACGTCATTCAGTGTCACTTGACAGTTTTCCTTCACTATGGCTTCAACTGCTGCAATGTTCTGTGGAGTCACAACTCGTTGTGCCTGACCTGAACGAGGAGCATCTTCCACTGAAGTCACGTCATTTCCGAACTTCCTACACCATTCGTAGACTTACTACTGTGACAAACATTCACCGTAATGAACCTTCATTCGTCGATGAATTTCAATGGGTTTCACACCTTCAATACGCAAAAACCGAATAACAGAACGCTGTTCATTCCAGATGTAAATCGCAAGTGGGACGGCCATCTTTATACTGATACTGCGACGGTATGTGAGCATCTGCACTATGCTGCCACCTACAGGCCATTCTGCACGCTGTTTGTAGCACGCTTACCAACTTACAGGATAACGGCGCGAAATTTTGATTTGTCATTACAAAATGGCTCTGAGCACTAAGGGACTTAACTTCTGAGGTCATCAGTCCCCTAGAACTTAGAACTACTAAGCTAACTGACCTAAGGACATCACACACATCCAAGCCCGAGGCAGGATTCGAACCTGCGACCGTAGCGTTCGCGCGGTTCCAGACTGTAGCACCTACAACCGCTCGGCCACTCCGGCCGGCTGTTATTACATATTTACGGTTTTCATTTGACTCACCCTCGTATTTCTCAACTGACCCGTTTTGACATGTGTGATTGGGCGTTATTACGGAGCGATACGACTTTGTGTTGCCTTTTTCCATATTCCGGTTGTTTTTCACGTAATGCTCGATTTTAATCAATCATTTTCTGTTGGCAGCGATCACCGTTAGCGATTTCACCGGGATTTAGCAGCTCATAATAAGTGACACCCTTCTGATCCCACCAAACACAGAGCATTTTTTTCTTTCCAAAGCAATTTGGTCTTGCAGTGGATGTCAATGCTTTGCCTGGATACACCCATGATTTACGACGCTTAGGATTCTCAAAATATATCCATTTTTCATGACCTGTCAGTATTCGACGGAGAAACGATTTTCCTCTGTATTTGGTGAGAAGCATTTCACAAGTTGTCTTTTGATCTGCTTGCCGTCTTTCAGTGGTTTCATGCGGAATCCATTTTCCCACTTTTTGCACCTTTCCCATAGCTTTCAACCGAAGAGAAACGGCTTTCTGCGTTCAATTGCTACGCGAGTTCCTGTTCAGTTTGAGTATCATCTTCCCCCAAATAAGGCTTACAATTCGTTTCCTTCGAACTTTTTCTGTGGTTTCCCGAGATCATCGTTTCTCACGTCAAGATCAGCACATTTGAATTTTTTGAACCACTCGAAATACTGTGATTTCCTAAGAGCATGTTCGCTGAAAGCTTCGACAAGCATTAGATGCGATTCTGCAGCAGTTTTCTTGAAATGATAACATAAAACCAATGCTGTCCGCAATTCGTAGTTCGTAGGCACAAAACTCGACACGTTTACGGGTGTGAAACAGGTACCGGTGTATGGAACTTGTGTCACTGTGTGTTTACATTCGCTTTCAGCTGTTACAGGAAGCAGATGGCGCTTCAGTCGCGGTCTCACGGCCCCTACACTGACGTCTAGGACCGTCTATAGCGAAATTCCGGATTCGTACTTGTACACCTGGTAATTGGTACAAAATTAAAAACACCTGAAATAACTGAGGCGAAGCAAATACCGAAGAATATCGTTTATTATGAAATGAAGTACCAGTATCGGTTTTAACCCTTAGGTTTTTCCCATTCCTAGTGAAAATGAGGTTGCCATATTTATTTCGGTTGCGGAAGGGGTTTTGCTATTAGATATGATTCGTAGTGATGGAGCCATCCTCGTTTATTGCTAGCCGTCAGCAGTCTCTGTCACTGTTACATTTGCTTAACGATTCATTTTCGTACGTTAGCCTCTTGACAATCACATACAGGCGCATCGAGGCTTGGCTGTCTCCGTCGCTGTCGGTCGTTTTCTGCTGAATTGCTCGCAGTCACGCACTGTCTTTCCGAGTTCGCTGTTTCTGCCGGCTTGCTCGCCCAGCCTACTTGCCCGCACTTGCTGCTACTGACACACTGGCCCGAGTGCAGATACGATGCTGGCTGGTGAACTTGGAAATTATTTGTCTTCCCACACTGCAGTATTCTGCAGTGCAAAACGAGTGTCACTTCGATGTTACAGCTGAAGGCATAGTGGGGGAGGTCGTCGCATGCGACTCCACATCACGGCTGGTACTGACTGAGGCACTTTGTTACGTCATGAACATCCTGTGTCCTGAAGTGACCTGTTTCATGTGGCAATACAATGCAGATCCACAAACTGCATGTGTCTTTATGAACTGTCTGAGTGAGGGACTCCCATGGCGAGCAAGATCGTAAGATCTGTCCCCAAAACATGACAGGGATCAGCTCAAGCGTCAGCTGCATCGCAGTGACGGGTTGCCATTTACAAAGGTGTGAGCCAGCTGATCAGGAGAGGATAGGACGGCCTCATGACACCCTTCCTAACAGAATCTGTGCATTTATCAAAGCAGGTAGGGTGCAACGTCATATTGCCAAGTGGGACTGTACTACCAAGATCTTCAAAAATTTGCTCGATTTCGCAATCACTGAAGCAACACCGTATTCCCTCTCACCTTCTGGGGGTTCATTTCGTTCCACTCTCCCTTTTTGAATGCTACACATTTTCACTGAAGCAGTGTGTCATGCTGCAATTTATGTAACAACGGAGATGGTGAAATTACAGCGTGGTATCTTTATTTTTCATGCAGTAGTTACTAGATAACATACCTTATGTATGATGGCAAGTACACTGCTGGCCACCGTAAATGCAACACCAAGAAAGACAAGAGGTAGCACAACAAAATTTATTTTGTAGATAACATGTTGACCAAGTATCAAATGATTACGTTTACAGACGTCTGTGACATGTGGTTCCTGCCAGAATCAGTAGCCAGAGTAGCCGCCATTGTTGGAGATCACCGCTGCCACACGTCTCGGCATTGAGTCAAAGAGACGTTGGATGTATTCCTGGGGTACAGCAGCCCAAGCAGCTTCCACACGTTGCCAAAGATCATCTGGTGTGGCAGCTGGGGATGTAATCTGGGACACTCGTTGAGCAACCATGGACCACATGTTTTCTATCGGCGAAAGATCCGGAGAGCGAGCCGGCCAGGGAAGCACTTGAATCTGGTTATTAACGAAGAACCTCTGGACAATGCGTGCCACGTGTGGTCGCGTATTATCCTGTTGAAATATGGCTGTGGCCGAGCCCTGAAGGTAAGGAAGGACAACTGGCTCCAGCACCTCGGATATGTAGCGCCGGCTATTTAAAGTACCGGCAATGCGTACTAGAGGCGTGCGAGAGTAATATCCAATACCGCCCCATACCATAATACCCGGTGCAAGACCAGTGTGGCAGTGCATAATGCAGCTGTCCAGCATCCTCTCTCCAAGGTGTCTCCACACTCGAATCCGACAATCGTGGTGCTGCAGACACAAGCGTGCCTCGTCAGTAAAGACAACGTCAATCCATTCTGCCGTCCACATGCGTCTGTCATCACACCATTGGCGACGGAGACGTCTGTGGTTCTGCGTCAATGGTAGACGAAGTAATGGACGTCTTGCGGACAGACCACTCTGCTGTAAACGGCGTCGAATGGTACGCGCAGACACTGGATGATGCGTTACAGACGCAATGTGTTGTGCTATGGTTCGGGATGTCACTGAGCGATCCGTCACTGCCATGCGCACAAATTGCCTAACAGCACGTGCAGTGGTGCACCGAGGTGAATGCGATCGACCACGTCGGTCTGTCGTACCCTCCTGCATCCAACGGTCACATATCCGCATTACAGTTGTTTAGTTTCGTCCAACACGACTAGTGATTTCTCTGTATGATAATCCACATTCTCGTTAAGCCACTATCCTTCCTCTGTCGAACCCGGATACTTGATCAAACGATGTTCGCTGTTGTCTACGAGGCATAACTGATCGTCTTGTGAAACAACCACAAGGTAAACACACGTGCCGAACGTACACTCGTCGAAATCGCCAAGCCTTAAATGGCGCTATGAGGTGGCGCCACAGGCGCGCGTGATGTGCGTCTGCGCTGAAATTCTAATCAGTTGCATATCTCATCGCTGCAAACCCATGGTGTAAATTTCACTTGATTCGGATGCTTCCTTCAGGGTGTTGCATTTACAGTGGCCAGCAGTGTAGATACGAAGAAACTACATGTTTGCTTTCCTCGTCAGAGTGATATAACTGTCTTTCTGAAATTATGGTACTCTGGTAGTCAGGGCGTATGAATTCTGAGTTAACTACATATGCTTTCTAACCACTGCGCGGCCTGAATGGGATAGCCATAAACCGACGGCGTTACGCAGGACAGAGACGTGGCGGCGCCTTTGTTCGAGAGGAACGTTAGCGCGTTGCGTTTCATTCCGATTCGTGCGTTGCCACTCAGGCGCCCTTCGTCTGGTCGTGGGAATTTCCGACTCCCGCCCGGCTTCACAATACGGCGGCCTGACCCAAATCCGGGCGCGTAGGCGTCGGCGCTCCTCTGTATGCAGACGGCGGCCGTCGCGACTCCATAGGGGGTGTCACGTCTGCTCTCCGGCCGTCTGTACGCGATATGGAACTGCGAAAACAATGCTTCTAGAGAGCTCTCCACCTCTCTCTCCCTGTACTACCGCGGGGTCTAATGTCACTGCAGAAACAGGAACACTATAATCACTTTGGAAATTGTGCATCAGCTTCATTTATTTAGATAAACACACTTAACCTCGATAAGAAGTATTTCAGTTTTTAATTGTACAATTGATCTCGAAAGTGAGACTGAGCGAGGTGTCGCAGTGGCTAGCACACTGGACCCGCATTCGGAAAGACGACAGTTCAATGACGCGTCCGGCCATTCTGATTTAGGTTTTCTGTGATCACCCTAAATCGCTCCAGGAAAATGCCAGGATGGTTCCTTTGAATGGGCATGTCCGACTTCCTCCACCATCCTTCTCTAATCCGATGAGAACGATAACCTTGGTGTCCTGTCTTCTCCCCCAAACAACCCAACCCAACCCACCACATCTGTATCAGCCCGTCGCCCCGTATAGAGGGCACAGTTCATCTATGGGGTGTGGTAGCAGTGTCACGAACACGGAAACAAGCCGTTCAAACAAATTTCGGGCTTGCAGCCGGTCGTCGTTCAATACTTTGCACGATATGTCAACTGGGCACCTGCCAGTCGTCTTCACGTGAGCCGTCGTAGACTGGTGAAAACGTCCTCCATTCCGCAAATATATAGCGTAATGTAACTATTCTGCGGAGAATAGTAACCTCCTTCACCGCTCCGCTAATCCCCTCCCGATTGCGCGTGGCGGAGTTGCCATTGGTCACCACCGCCAGATCCCAGTTCGGCTCCAACCTCTTCTTCCCGACCCCACTGAACACCTTATCCTTAGTCCCTTCTTCCCCAGCCTTACCGTCACCTGCGCAACCATATATGTCCGCCCTAACGCCCATCTTCCCTTCGACTTCCTCTCCCACATTGACCGTACCTTCTCCTCCTATGTGATCGCCGCAGACCTCAACATCCATAGTCGCTCCGCCGCCCAGTTACGGCGGTAGCACCGGTTCCTCTCCTCCCTTCAAGGCGACCTCATCCCCATTCCCCAGCACACCCATCCCAAATCCAACTCCACTCCCAATGTTATCCTTTCCTCCCCTAACCTCCTTGGCCACATAACGGTGGATGTCCTGGAGCCTATTGGTAGCGACCATCTCCCTGTCCTCCTCAGCGTTTCAGACAGTCGTCGCCCCCGCCCCGACCCTCGTAATGACCCACCCCCAAAGTACGTCCATGGCTATTCCCGTGCCAACTGGAATGCCTAGTGGGATACCCTCTCCACCCAGGTCGATAGCCACCCCTTCACCTACCACCACCCTGACGATGTAACCCATGCCGCCTCCTTTCTCCAGCAGACCTTGTCTGATGCCGTGGAGGCCCACATCCCTAATGTCGCCATCCACCCCCACCGTTCTACCTTACCCTCACAGGCCGTCCTCCTCCTCCGTGAATCCCGCCATCTCTACTGTGCCTTCCTCCACACACGTGACCCGGACACACTACGACGCCACCACAACTCCAGCGACACATTCCTAATTTGCTCACGGCTAAGAAACGCCGGGACTGGCGACAGACATGCACCCGTTTAAATGCTATCCTACCTATCAACTCGTCCAAGTTCTGGGTAGCCTTCTGTCGCCTTACCGGAACTAAACCCTCCCCCTACTATCCTCTTCTCCATGATGATCACCCCTTCCCTGGCACCCTTAGTAAGGCAAAATACTTTGCCTCCTACCTCTCTGATGTCTTTTCCATCTCCGATGATCCCCACTTCGATTACTCCCTCCTCCCAGATGTTCGCGATCGAACTGACACCTCTGTCCCTCCCCTCGCACCTGGTTTCCAGTACTTGGACAACATTGCACACACAGAACTGAATGCCCCCATCACTACACAGATTCTCATTGCTACACTCCGCACAAAACGCAACACCACTCCTGGTCACGATCGTGTCACCTACAGTCACCTTCGTGAAGTTCCCGTCTCTTTCCTCTCCACCCTGGCCAGGCTCTACAATGTAGTCCTGTCCACCGGTTACTATCCCGACCTGTGGAAAACCTCCCATATCCTGATGGTCCTTAAATCTGGTAAACCGCCGCCTGCCGTCTCCTCCTACCGTCACATCAGCCTTAGCTCGGTCTTCAGCAAGGTCCTGGAATCTATCCTCACCTGACGCATCCACCAGCATCTCCACCAGCACTGCCTCCTTCCTGTTACCCAGTGTGAGTTTCGGCCATCCTTCTCTTCTGACGACCTTCTCCTTCACCTCACACATCTCCTTTCTGAACAGCCTAATTCCCATCACTCCGCAATCTTCCTGTCCCTGGACCTTGAACGTGTTTATGACCACATATGGCATTCCGGTCTCCTCTTCAAGCTCCAAACCTTCGCCCTTCCCATTAACTACGTCTGTCTGATCGGCTCCTTTCTCTCCCACCGTCCTTCCTATGTCACCATCCATAACACGGATTCCTACACCTTTTTTCCCTCCGCCGGTGTGCCCCAAGGCTCCGTCTTCTTCCCCCTTCTGTACCTTTTGTATACAGCGAACATGCCACTGCCATCACCCCCCCGTCCACCTTCTCCAGTCTGCCAATGACACCGCCTTCCTTGCCCTTGCCCCCACCCTGCAGCGCTCCCAACACCTTCTCCAGTCCCATCTTGACCAGTTCACTGGTTGGTGGAACCAGTGGTTGCTCAAGGTCAATCCCTCCAAAACCCGGGCGATGATTGTAGGCAAAACCACCCCTTCCTTCCGCCTCCCTCAGTTCTATCTCACCATCTATGGCCATCCTATCGCCCTCACCCCCACCCTTAAGTAACTTGGCGTCACCCTCGACCGTCGCCTCTCCTGGATCCCCATCTCCGGACAATCCAAGCCAAGGGACACTCCCCACTCTGTCTCCTCAAGCTCCTTTCTGGCCGTACGAGGGGTCTGGACCCCTCCACCATACTCCACACCTATAAATCCCTCATCCGCCCTATCCTTTGTTATCCCCATCTGGCCTGGATTTCCGCCCCCCCCTACCTTTTATAAATCCCTTAAGATCCTTGAATGCCATGCTCTCCGCCTCGCGTATCGCATCCGTCTCCCATCCCCCACGCGGATCCTATATGATCTCATTCTGTTTCCCCACCTCCTCCTTTTCCTTGAAAGGATACGGATCCTGTACACTGCCCGTAAACTCGATCCTCCACACCTGCTTCTCTCGCCCATCCTCTCCCACCATCGCCCGCTGCCACTACTGTATTCCCATGTTCCACCGGGTCTCCATCTCTCCTCCCTCCTTACCCTCTCCCAAGGTGGCTTCCGCCATCTCCCCCTCCCTGATGATGTCCTCCTCCCCTCCATCTACCCCCCTATCAACTTTGATCCTCCCCCCCACTTCCTGTGTCTTTTCCCTTAGGCACCCTCCCTCTCTTCTCTCTCCTTTTCCCCCATCCCCCTTCCTCCACCCCCCTTTCCCCGGGCTTCCCCTCCCCCTTCCTCCCTTCCCCCTATCACCCCTGCCTGTGTCATCTCTGCTCTCCCCGCTCCCTCTCCCATCCCCCCTCCTCCTCTCTTGGCGGGTACCCGGACTCGTACATGCTTAGTGAACATTCGCGCGCCGGAAATTAATGCCTCGTGTTTCTGTGTCTGCCGTCGTTTTGCGCTTAAGTGGTTCAGTGTTATCTGTTTTGTGCACCTACGTTCGCGTGTGACAATTTTCGTCTATGTATGTGTCCAAGTGTCTGAACAAATTTTTTCTTGAACGACTCCATGTATTTTAAAAAGTTTATATGTTCACCATGTTTTTCCTCTAATTGTCTTCATTTGTCTCTTTTGTGTTTCTGTATGGCCAAAGAGCGGTGTAGCATGCTGCTGCTGGCCTGCCTGTAAACAGATTTAAAAATAACAATAAAGAAAAGAAAAAGCTCATCCAGTTGTAGGTTGTAGAGCTGCGTACTAAGCTGCTGCCAGCCCGCCCCCTTCGGGGGGAATTGAAAATCAATAAACGAAAAAAAAAGAGAAACTCATCCAGTCAACCTAATCTCGCTTACGTCGGTTTACTCCTCGCTGGCGCTAGACTGCTTTCTTCCTGGTTAGTGTACGAGTTTATTTCCTTGTGACTCTGTTGTTCGGTCTTGTCGTATTCGTTCTGTCCTACGTTGGTCGTGTCCGTCCTTTTCCGTTGTGTTGTTGTTCGCGGGCCTCTCCGGTGGTCCCGCCGCGCCTTCCGTCAGTGCTACTCCGCGACCGTCCTGGTCGCAGTTACAACACTTATCAAAGGAAAATTCTATTTGACTCCCAAACTGTGCTCTTGCTTTAATTATATACGTCCTGTAGTGATGATAACATCTGGTAGTATTTTGACTTAAGAGTGTTCCAGCCTTATGTCCTGCTATATAAAGAATTATAATTAGATAAATTGCCCTCTTTTATTTTGTAACTGTCGCTGGTATCCAAACTGTTGTTCCGTTTCTTTTCTTTTGGTGTTTAATGTTATTTATAGCTATTTTATTTTATTTTATTTTCGGTGATGGTCATAAATTTTGTCAAATGGTGAAGGATGTGTACTTAAAAGCCTGGCCCATTCCTTTCATGTGTTTGAGTTTCGTTAAGCCCCAACCTGAACAGTCCGATTTCAGAAAGTATAACAACGCTTGCTTACAGAGTATTTCTGCTCTATAAGGAGACTGATTATGACCACTCGAAACATCGTTACAAGTGGTAACCTAGCTTTAATTCAGATGGAAACTGAATTCCGATTCAGGACACTAGTCAGCCGAGGGCTGTTGGCAACCGGGTCGCATCTAACACTAGCGAGGCTTATTGAGGAGCTACTTAACTGAGAAGTAGCGGCTCCGGTCACGAAAACTGACAACAGCCAGGAGAGTGGTGTGCTGACCACACGTCCCTCCATATCTGCTTCCAGTTACGCCTATCTGCGGAGGATGACACGGTGATCGGTCGGTACTGCTCACTTTCGAGGCCTGTTCGTATGGAGCTATGTAATGACATTGCGAATGCCAGTACTAACCGCAACTAGTAGCATTACTGCGGCTGCCACTAACAATATTCATAATGATTTAATAGTAATATTGTTAATAGTTATGACTGTAACAGTGGCAGATACATAATGTATTTACAGGAGTACAGGAATTACATTTCCTAAGATAGCCAGTTCTGAGGCAGAAAAATTTAGGTAGACAGCATCTCCTGAGAAGTTATGAAGCCATTGCTGTTATCCAGTTCTCTGATTTAATAAGAATGTTCAGACTAGAGTTGGGTTTCTGCTACAGAAAAGCGCTTCGAGAAAGGGGTTATGTTTTAGGATGGGATGGAAAAATTTTTGTTCTGTTGGGAATGACCGTTTCTGTTGTCGTCCAGTCAAGAACGTGAAGGCCGAGGAGGGATATGAATGACTATAAATGTGGACAAGAAAGCAGAGCAAGCAGAGGGTATGGATATCTGCGCACTTGTGTACACTTTGCAATGATAGCTGTGGTGAAACATGAACAGAGCGTCGTATTTGAGACCTGGTGGTCAAGGAGAGCAGGATTCGGTTACGATTGCTGACGGGGCTGTAATCAGTTGCTACTGGTTGGCTTTTCTTTTAATCACACACAATTTATTTAAAATCAAAAACAAATTAAAATAATGGCAATAATTTAAGAACTGTTTCATGGCTGAAGGCCTTAATGGTAATAAATAAACAACTGATTAAACTTGCTGCAACATACAATTACAGTTATTAAAACACAAAAGGCAACTGACCAAGATGTTAAAGCTCGCTGCAAAAATACAATTGCCAAGTTAAAATTTTAAGAAAAGTAACGACGCTCTTGGGTGAAAGCCTTAATAGCAATAAATTAAGAACAGTTTCACGGCTGAAGGCCTTAATGGCAATAAATTAAAAATTGTTATCTTTTTGCAACTTAAAAACTACAGAAATTAAAAATACTGAAAACAAATCACCAAGGTCTTAAAGGTTAACTGCTAAAATACGATTGCCACATTAGAATTTTAAGACAAGTAGCGATAGTCGTGGCTGAAAGCCTTTAAGGCCAAGAATGCCAGTTATTAAAAAAACTGTCGAACAGCAAGGCAAAAGCAAAAGTTAATTTAAAAGACAGGCAACTGATCACCGAACAGGTGAGACAAAGTGATAGTAAACTTGGTATTACAAAAGTTTAAACTTGCTGTAACGCCAAGAATGGCAAATAAAAAAAATAATTTAGAAACATACAATAAAACAGCAAATATAGTAACAAGGTTAATTCAAAAGGACAAGCAACTGATCACCAAACAGGTGAGACAAATGATGGTAACTTGGTAATACAAAAATAGAGTAATAACACAATAATAAAACATAAGGGGTAGTCACAGACGGTGCTCCAAGAATTGACCTCTGGGTAGGTCAGGCGGAAAACACTTTTGCAACTGATGAGAAAGGAAGCCAAGAGACTAGTGGCAGTCTAACGAATAACTAATGATAATCTGCTAAAGCTACCTTACGTCTGATAAACAATGCAACGATGCAACGATGCAACACCACACCAAAGCCAGGACTGATGGTCAGCACTACGTCCTCAGAATGCTGTGTTTAGATCGTCCGAAAGGAGAAAGGAACCACTACTGCCAGTTTAGAAGAAACACCAACCGACCTACAAATCAAGAAAACTGTCAAAACTACACGCCTTACCGGACAGTAGCGGCAAGGCGAGTAAATGTCCACTGCGTAGTGTAACGACGTAAGTTTTGTATAAATGATTTTCTTTTGACATATGAACATGTGCAGACTTCGTCACCAACGTCAGTTACAAAACACTTCAAAATTATTTAAACTCTTTTTAAAGTTGTCGCTGAATGGTTCTTGAACGAAACTGTAATTAAAACATCATAATTTGAGTCGTATGCGCAGAATTACGTCACTCAGTCCAGTTGTTTTGCGCAAACTTTTTTCAATTTAGATGTCGTTTGTTTCTTCTCAGACATTATATTAATGCAAGTTATCTGCTTTAATAAATATTAAAACCACATTGAATTAACTTTTAATACTCAAACTCGCGATGAACGTTGTCAAAATTATTAATCTTGCCAAATAAATCAGTAATGCTTCTTCCTTAATATAATTCTTCATAAATAAATTCTCGGAACACGTATTTAAACTTTTGTAGTATACACTAGTTTATTATCTTCCTATATACTACATACAGACGTGGACCTGAACTTTGGCAAAATAGGACTGAACATTAAACTTTCTATGACGTCATTGTTGTAGAAACATTACAAATTCTTATTTTTTCAGTTTTTAGAAGCACGACGCAACAACTCGGTTTCAGGATCTTCTGTTGCTCTTTGGCTATCGACCCGTGACATATAGTGGCCAGCAATTTTCTCTCTGGTTCCGGCAGTGAAGATGCTGTCTCCGTTCGTTGCGCCGCTATCTCCATACATGAAACAAAAAAATAAATACAAAACTTTATATAATTCACAAACGTTACAAATATTACAAAATACATAAACAAAACACTAAATTAAACTTATACTCACCTGCAAACTGGGCTGACACTGGTGGATGGGTGACGCTTCAATTTCACGTCCCACTACATACCCCACCCACAAGCTCAATTTGTCAGGTTTTAACCGAAAATAGAACTTCTTCTATATACAATATTTAACTGTTAATATTATACATTTTTATCACATTTTCCGTAATCTAATGCCGTTGCTCTTAGATAGATTCAATTGTTTTATGACGATATTGTTGTGACTATCTGTCATTTACTTTTAATTATGCTATTATTGTAATTCATAACTGAATATATGGAGATTACTCCTTTTCATTTAATAGTTGCTAGTAAATAATAATTTAGTACGTTCTTTAACGCTGTTACATTAGGACAGAGCGTTCAAATTGTTATATTTTAGTTTCAGTTTGATTCATTTACTAGAGTTACTCTTTCCAAAATATATATTACTAATAAGTTTTTCACAATAACTTACTTTACGTCGTTCTTTCCCATAATGCTATATTTATGCCTGAGGTCATAAAGAAATCAGGGCAAACTTTCTTTAGTATCTCGGCACGGCTTTTTATACCTTCAGACACTTTGTTGGATAATGGCAATTTATTTAGGAGAAACAAGCGAGAGAGCCCCATTTGGTGTGTTCTGTATTAACGCTACTACAAATCTCTATTAAAGGCACTCTGCTATGTTCTCGTGAGCCATATAGCTCTGGACGCCCATGGTCCCTAAAATTATTAACCATCCCCTTTGGTTCCTACTATCCTAGTAAATATAAAATACACAAAATTACTTCTGACAAATAACAACATATTTCTTCCATATAAATCCCTTTTTAGTTATCTTTCCCTTTTTGAAATACCGGTAGATTATTGTAGAATACTTGTTTAAATATCCTGTCATTTCTTTAAAATAACACGTAACTATCTCGAGAAACTTCACATGAATAAACTGATAACGCTCTTCCGTAAGTAACATATACTAAATATTAAGTTATTTAGGAATGAAGGGTTTAATTTGATCGACACTATATAGTCCTTTAATTCCACCTGATGAAGGTTCCATAAGAAGTAACGCTTTGGGATGTACAATCTTATGAACAACACATGGATCTTCAGAAATAAGAATAATTTTCTACATTCCTTATTGATCTTCGAACTTTTAGGATGAGATCGTACAAGGCCTCCTACCTGAAATGAGGGTTCTATAGCATGTTGATTATGACTTTTAATTCTCCGTTCAGCATTTTTAACAATCTGTTCGCGAATTTTGTCGCTTGGAATGTATAGTTGGATCTTATTTACTGGTGGCCAAGGTACAGCAGCTAGTAAAGGCTCACGTATAATTCGTTTGCTTAAAATGTCTACAGGTGATAATGCTGTCGTTAGATGAGGCAATTGATTTAATATCTTTTCGAATTCAGGCATTAGTTTGGCCCACCGAGTATGTTTATGTGCACAATAAGTTCTTTTAATTGGACTGGACTGGGATAAGGTTTCTTAAAGAATGGTTTTTGATCTTTAATCTTAAGTTTACAAACGTAATTTTTGATTCTCCCCGTTTCATCTGAAAAGACGGCTCTAAATTCTAACAATAAAGATTCCAAATCTTCCTTTTCTTGTTCGGATAGACAATTCGTAGAATAGAGCGGTTCTAGGCGCTACAGTGTGGAACCGCGCGACCGCTACGGTCGCCGGTTCGGATCCTGCCTCGGGCATGGATGTGTGTGATGTCCTTAGGTTAGTTATGTTTAAGT
Organism: Schistocerca piceifrons; assembly: GCF_021461385.2. Taxonomy (NCBI): domain Eukaryota; kingdom Metazoa; phylum Arthropoda; class Insecta; order Orthoptera; family Acrididae; genus Schistocerca; species Schistocerca piceifrons. Next base: position 555,602,539 of record NC_060143.1, read on the forward strand.
AGTTCTAAGTTCTAGGGGACTGATGACCTTAAAAGTTGAGTCCCATAGTGCTCAGAGCGAGCGAATTCGTAGAATAGCATTTTTCTTTCCTTTACATAATACGGTAACCTACTAATTAGGACTCGTATTAGATGACTTTCAATAATTGGTTCCCCAATTAACTGAGCACGGTTTAAATGCCATTCGAAATAATTCCTATAACCTCCCCACCGTTTAGAATAAGGAGGAGGGTCTAACAACTCTAAAGTTAAGTGTTGTTGTTTTCCTCTTGACCAATAATTTTGTTTAAACTGCTTAACGAAATCATCCTAGTCCCTAAATTCAGTTCTATGCAGTACTGCTCATTCCGCAGCTTGTGCTTCTAAATGTCCTATTACAAACTGAATCCGTTTTTCATTACTCCATTTAGGAGATATTGAAGTTTCTAAAGCTTTTATAGAGATTATAGGGTGAAGTTCGCCTCCTGGTTTGAATACAGGAAATCGACTTGCTACATTTGAATTTGTCGTTATATCATCCTAACATTCTGTGAGAGACATAGTTGGATTTTGCTTAGATTGCAGAGACGGAGTTGCGTCAGATTTGCTTGCCGTGATTTCTTTATTTGTATTGTTGTCGTCCGAGCTAGCAAACACGATGCGACTGTTGTCTCTGATTACGTTATTTCTTCTACAACTTGAAATGTTTTCATTATTATGTAATTCCGATAACCGTTTAGTAATTTCCTGTATTCGCATTTCTGTATTTGATACACGGTTAGCTAATATCGATTCTTCACTGTGTTCACGATGTGAACGCTCTGTACCTTCGTCAATGTCATTATCTTTGGAAGTCTCAAGGGTACCGCATATTTCGCTAGTTAAAAATTTCATGTTTTATATTTCAGTATGATCTTTTTCTACTCGATGAGTTAATGTCTCTAATTCTACATTATCTGTTGTAGAAATCTCTACAGGTTTGGTAGAAACCTCTTTAATAGATTCTAATAATTCTCTACGAACTGTTTCTGTTTGCATAGAAAATTCATCTCGTAACTTATCGTTATTTTTCTCTATTTCATTTACAACTAAGACACTGGCATTATCTAGTCTCTTGGTTAAGTCAGTAATATCATTTCGCATGCGAGCTTTTTCCTCTCGCGATTCCTGGATATGTTCTTCTAACCTTTTACAGTTATCAGCAATCTTATTCCTAAGTCCTATTAGTTTTTCCTGCATTTCAACTTTAGAACCCTCTATTTTATCACTTAATTCTCTACTGGTTTCATTAAGATGTTCCTGTAACCTGTCTGTAGATTTTGTTAGCTCCCCTTTAAGTTCCTCTTTTAATCTAGCCGTAGTTTCTTCGTTAGGTTGTTTTAATTCCTGTTATAGTTCCAGTTCTAATCTAGCAGTAGAGTCGTCGTTAGATTGTTTTAATTCCTGTTTTAGTTCCTCTTTTAATCTAGCAGTAGATTCTTCGTTAGATTGTTTTAATTGCTGTTTTAGTTCCTCTTTTAATCTATCAGTAGATTCTTCGTTAGATTGTTTTAATTCAGCTAAAAAATCCCCGTTAGATTGTTTTAATTTAGCGATCGCCCTAAAAAGGGATCTCATGCTCCTATCGGACACAGATTGCTCTTCGTCTGACATTTCACTACCCGACATTATTGTAAAACATTAACTGGCTACACACGCAGACTTGTAATCAACAATCCTATTAAAAGCACACTCCCTATGTACAACACACCACTTCCAACTAGAAACAGATTCATCGGATACTAATATTGTAATTTGTAGTTCTCGGTGATCAGTGTGCTGCTATGGGCTGCAGGAGTAACAGCCGTCGATGCAGCCGCTGAGATGCTGCGACCCCGCTTCCGCAACCGGCAGGACGCTGAGTCGAACACCGGAGACGTCACTGGCTGCAACCACGCCCGGCCGCACCGTATACAGGCGAAGCCCTCAGCAACACCTCTAATACCAGCCGGAGGAACGCCCCCCCAGCTGACGTACTGGGCCTGCTAGTTTAGGGAGAGAAAGGTTGTCGGGGTTTGCAGCGTTCAACTGCTTCCCAACAGATGCGCCTTCTCGTGGAATAACGACGTGACCGTACTGCTTGGCTGCGCTTCGTCAGATGCCCACACCCGCGAAGTCGCCGCTGGCTGGTGAAGACTCCACGAAGACTCGCGTTGATTTTCGAAGGACTCTTGATGTTTTGGTTCGTACCTGTGTGCCTTAAATGCATACAAGTCTTGTTTATAAGGTCGCCACGGTCTAATGTAACGACGTAAGTTTTGTATAAATGATTTTCTTTTGACATATGACCATGTGCAGACTTCGTCACCAACGTCAGTTACAAAACACTTCAAAATTATTTAAACTCTTTTTAAATTTGTCGCTGAATGGTTCTTGAACGAAACTGAAATTAAAACATCATAATTTGAGTCGTATGTGCAGAATTACGTCACTCAGTCCAATTGGTTTGTGCAAATTTTTTTCAATTTAGATGTCGTTTGTTTCTTCTCAGACATTATACTAATGTAAGTTATCTGCTTTAATAAATATTAAAACCACATTGAATAAACTCTTAAGACTCAAACTCGCGATGAACATTGTCAAAATTATTAATCTTGCCAAATAAATCAGTAATGCTTCTTCCTTAATATAATTCTTCATAAACAAATTCTCGGAACACGTATTTAAACTTTTGTAGTATATACTAATACATTATCTTCCTATATACTACATACAGACGTGAACCTGAGCTTTGACAAAATAGGACTGAACATTTATAACATGATTAAACTTTCTATGACGTCATTGTTGTAGAAACATTACAAATTCTTATTTTTTCAGATTTTAGAAGCACGACGCAACAACTCGGTTTCAGGATCTTCTGTTGCTCTTTGGCTGTCGACCCGCGACCTATGGTGGCCAGCAATTTTCTCTCTGGTTCCGGCAGTGAAGATGCTGTCTCCGTTCGTTGCGCCGCCCTCTCCATACATGAAACATAAAAATACATACAAAACTTTAGATAATCCACAAACGTTACAAATATTACAAAATACATAAACAAGACACTAAATTAAACTTATATTCACCTGCAAACTGGGCTGACACTGGTGGATGGGTGACGCTTCTATTTCGCGTCCCACTACAACTGCCATTACAGACACCAACCTCCTGGGCAGGTCACTGGGGCGTTAGCGTCCACCAGGCAGGAAGAATACCGCTGGCTGAACTTAACAAATAGAAACACATAGACTGCAGAAATTAGCAACAAGATAATTACACTCCTGGAAATTGAAATAAGAACACCGTGAATTCATTGTCCCAGGAAGGGGAAACTTTATTGACACATTCCTGGGGTCGGATACATCACATGATCACATTGACAGAACCACAGGCACATAGACACAGGCAACAGAGCATGCACAATGTCGGCACTAGTACAGTGTATATCCACCTTTCGCAGCAATGCAGGCTGCTATTCTCCCATGGAGACGATCGTAGAGATGCTGGATGTAGTCCTGTGGAACGGCTTGCCATGCCATTTGCACCTGGCGCCTCAGTTGGACCAGCGTTCGTGCTGGACGTGTAGACCGCGTGAGACGACGCTTCATCCACTCCCAAACATGCTCAATGGGGGACAGATCTGGAGATCTTGCTGGCCAGGGTAGTTGACTTACACCTTCTAGAGCACGTTGGGTGGCTCGGGATACATGCGGACGTGCATTGTCCTGTTGGAACAGCAAGTTCCCTTGCCGGTCTAGGAATGGTAGAACGATGGGTTGGATGACGGTTTGGATGTACCGTGCACTATTCAGTGTCCCCTCGACGATCACCAGTGGTGTACGGCCAGTGTAGAAGATCGCTCCCCACACCATGATGCCGGGTGTTGGCCCTGTGTGCCTCGGTCGTATGCAGTCCTGATTGTGGCGCTCACCTGCACGGCGCCAAACACGCATACGACCATCATTGGCACCAAGACAGAAGCGACTCTCATTGCTGAAGACGACACGTCTCCATTCGTCCCTCCATTCACGCCTGTCGCGACACCACTGGAGGCGGGCTGCACGATGTTGGGGCGTGAGCGGAAGACGGCCTAACGGTGTGCGGGACCGTAGCCCAGCTTCATGGAGACGGTTGCGAATGGTCCTCGCCGATACCCCAGGAGCAACAGTGTCCCTAATTTGCTGGGACGTGGCGGTGCGGTCCCCTACGGCACTGCGTAGGATCCTACGGTCTTGGCGTGCATCCGTGCGTCGCTGCGGTCCGGTCCCAGGTCGACGGGCACGTGCACCTTCCGCCGACCACTGGCGACAACATCGATGTACTGTGGAGACCTCACGCCCCACGTGTTGAGCAATTCGGCGGTACGTCCACCCGGCCCCCCGCATGCCCACTATACGCCCTCGCTCAAAGTCCGTCAACTGCACATACGGTCCACGTCCACGCTGTCGCGGCATGCTACCAGTGTTAAAGACTGCGATGGAGCTCCGTATGCCACGGCATACTGGCTGACACTGACGGCGGCGGTGCACAAATGCTGCGCAGCTAGCGCCATTCGACGGCCAACACCGCGGTTCCTGGTGTGTCCGCTGTGCCGTGCGTGTGATCATTGCTTGTACAGCCCTCTCGCAGTGTCCGGAGCAAGTATGGTGGGTCTGACACACCGGTGTCAATGTGTTCTTTTTTCCATTTCCAGGAGTGTAGATCCGCCTTTCCAAAGCACTCCACTCGCTGCTGTTCGCCTCGGCGACACTACGAGCAGCAACACGAACCCAAGTCACTGGAGAATCGCGAGATGTCACAATGGTGGAGGTTTCACTGCTAGGATTAAAATCTACTCAAGTTAAAGTTTGTCGGATCCGGTTGACGACTAGGTCGTGTACCATCTTGACCACAGCCCTACCATCCGGCAGTGCATGCGCGCCGCCTGCGGTCCCGGCGTGTTCACGCCATGCCCTCATGGCTCGTCCGGAGTCCCCAACTGAACTGCCACACGACCTGAAAGCACAACGACGTCAGCCGAAAGATAGGGCCACAGTTACAACATATCGATAGCGCCTCTGCTACCACTAGTAGACAGGTAACGCTTGCAAAACCAAGTGGCGCCACTCAATACAAGAAGAATACAAACAACCGCAACCATGTCAACTAAACAATACAGTCTGGCCTCCAAAAGAGGACGGAAACCGACAACAGCACCAATGCCAGCCACAGCATGGCTCAATCGAACATAGGGTGTCATCATCAAATCGAGGCACCTTCAGCTCTGCCAAAAAGGCCTTCGACATTAAGATTTCTGTAAGAAACGATTGTAAGTATACCCCCTTTCAGGTGAAAAGTGAAGGACTTTTTACATTTTTTTTAAGATAAATGCATTTACTGATGCCTTCTGGCATACTGTAGTTAGATGCTCAACCCGCTTCAGCTTTTGGTTCAAACGATCTCTTATACGCAATGCTGAGGGAGAAAACTGGTATTTGTCCTATTCAGGACTAAAGACGGTAGAGATTCCCGATATTTGCTACTAGTGTGAGCCGTGCGTGGCTCATGTTCCCGCCATCATGTCTTTCACACCCTGTTTGTAACGTAATTTCACCTCACTACGTTAATTTAAATTACTGGCGTCACTGAGTTGCTGCCTGCCTGACCGTGAGCGGCACTAGCAGCACGTATCAATATATCCCCCTCTCGATTTCGGGCTGCCAGTCAGTTGGAATGCGTCTGGAGCACAGTCAGGACCTGCCAGTCGGAGAGTTGTAATGTGGCACTAGCGCAGTTGGGTTGGAGCTGTGAGGTCTGTGTCGACATGGCTCGCCCGACCATTGCCGCCCTGCATCACTTGAGCTGGGCCAGTGTCTTGGTGGATCACTGGCCGGTCATCCCACCGGACGACACATTTTGGCTCACCGATCGTTCATGAGTCGGCTGTGTGTGTGTGTGTGTGTGTGTGTGTGTGTATGTGTGTGTGTCAGAGAGAGAGAGAGAGAGAGAGAGAGAGTATGCATGGACTCCCGATTTGTCTTCGTGCATGCTTAGTTACTGTTAGGTATCGTTCAGGTCTTCGTGCAAGTGTTTGTCAGATTGTTTGTGTAGTTGGCATTATTTCCACCGACGACTATTTTAGATGTTGTCGGCATTCTGAGGGTAGTCGGTCGGTTGGTGCCGACCAGGGAGGATATCTCCGCTCGCTGGCGGACCCTGAGCAGTGTCGGAGTGTGTGTAGACCTGTCTGATCGCTACGAGCTTTGTGGCTCACCGACCCAGGACGTCAAAGTTGAGTGGTGTCTTAAGTACCCAAGCCACGTCTGTTCACGTTGTGTCGTTCGTTTCGGTGGTTCACTGTTGGGGAGCTTTTCCTGTGAGCAACACTGAGTGGTTGTAGTGGTGAAAACGAGCTGCCGTGCGGTGGAATTAACTATATTGGTTCACTACAATTCAAGTGCACCGGCGTAATTTTCTGCCTTGTGGACGTTAGTGTTCCGGTTACCTGCCCTAGCCACTAACGTAATTTCAGGCAGTGTCCTTTCCTCACCTGTAGTCGCTGTCCAACACGGTGTAGTTTTGACAGTTTAATATATATTTCATTGTGGATAATTACGTCTGTAACAGTTTGAACTTTGAGTTTTCATGTACCGAATGGTGGCTAGCACGTAGTTTGGTCGATCGGTCCGTGACTGTTTCTTGGTTGGGTTACCGGCGGATCACGTGTAGTTGGGCCCACCACCTGTCTCTCCTAAGTGAGCGTTAATGTTTAGAGGGCAACCCCCCCCCCCCCCCCCTGGAGGCGTCTGAGTGCCTTATACTGTCCTTTTCATGGGTCTTTAATTGTCTGTTGGGGTAATTTATTATAGCCAATGCTTCAAAAGAAAAAAAATTATTGTGTTTTATGTAAATCAAGAGCCTTCAGCCCATATAAGTAAATCTGAATTCTGGCAAGTGGACATTTTGCTGAAAGTTTCTGCTGTTGTGCTACCTTTTCATTTAGTGCGCTATTAGCCACTTAAAACTTAAAGGTTTAAGGTATTCTGAATTTTTGGAAAATCAATTGTGGGCCTTCAGCCGCTTAAAACCTTACTCTTAAATTTAGTTGTTGGCGTTGTGTACCTTTTCATTTAGTGGGCTTTCCGCCACTTAAAACTTAAAGGTTAACGTATTTTTTGAATTTTTGGATAATCAACTGTGGGCCTTCAGCCTCTTAAAGCCTTAATCTCAAAATTTCCCCTTAAGCGAAAACATTGCAGCCTTCTGCCTTAAAAGCTTATCGTAATATATTATAAAATTTTGAAATTTAATTGTGGCCTTCAGCCGTTTGTATTGCACCTTGTATAAGTTTGTTCTATCCACTTTTGCTTTGAGGCTTTCAGCATAGCTGATTATATATATATATTATTTTATCTGCATTTTTAACTGCATGTCTTCAGTGTCTTGAAATTTATCTTGTTGATTTTTTAAATTTCTTGTTTGGAGGCCTTCAACCGTGAAAGAACTAGATTTGAAACTCGTACTTGCTAAGATTCGGCTATGTGCCGTTTTGGTTTAAATGTGTTATTAAATTACAGTAAAGTACAATTTTGAAGTGAAACTGACCGCCACCTTATTTGGCCCTTTCCACAATCCTAATCACCTGTTCTGCCCTGCGGCTTTAGTGGGCGTATCATAGTGAATCTAGAATTACCTTTTTGGTTTTGGACGAATTAAGCTTTAACACCATCTTCTCTTGACATTTTGATAGTCCACACAAGTCAGCACTGAAACTGTCAATAGCTGTCTTCAATTTATTGGTTTTGGACTGTGGTGTAACTGGAGATCATCAATATAGATATGGTATTTACAGGTGGCCATACTGATGCCAGTGTCATTGAAATACAATGAGAAGAATGTAGGAACTAATACAGAATCATGAGGAACGCTTCATACCACTCGTCTCCGTTGCATATTTAGTGTATCGGAAATGAAACATTGATTGTGAGACGTCAGGTACGAGGGAAATCGTTGCACTGACTGGAAATGGAATTAAGGATGCTAAGTTTGACGGGTAAAATATTGAAGTCGACAGTATCAAAGGCATCGCCGAAGTCTAGCCACCTCTTTTCTGTTCATGGCTGCAAGTATTGTATTATTTTATCAACCATCGAAAGCCCATCTTACAATGCATTCAAATGAAAACCTCACCTTGCACCATGCAGCACGACTATATCGAAGGTAGACAGATGTCTATGTGAGCGGTGACACTTCTGACACTGTAAACTGAACGGGTACCTTTTCTGCAGGCTCTGCCAATTCTTTTATTTTATTCCTTTACCTTGTGGCCGGATGCCATTCGTGATGCAACCATTGTCATTTTAACCATGGGAGGGAGAAGATGTATTCCATCTGCCTGTGAATCGCGTAAACTTTGTTCTGCATGTTATGGTATTTTATCTGTCTGCATACAGTATTTTCTGAGACGGAATTTGGGAATCATCACAGAATATCCTAAACGATCGCGGGAAACAGTCTAAAAAGCAATCTGAGACTGTCCGGTGTACCAGCCCATGGACATTAATCAGGTACGTGGATTCTATTCTCCTCTGGCTAAACCCAATGCCTCGCAAGCTAACTGAACTGCGAATAGCTCTTTACGAGCAGGTCAGACTAGGTGCAGCCGTTAATTAGTATTTTACACTCCTCGACTACACCCCACTGACGATGGGATAACGTCCATAAAATCACACTCTCTGAGAATCCATTGAAATTTCCGCCTTTAGCTGAGACCAGTGTCTCCACCACCTGATTTCGAGGAGATGTTAAATTGTGTCACGTAACGTTTCGACGAATGCTGAAGCTTGTCGTATTAGTCTTGTAAAAACTTCAGGTCCTCTGACATGGAAACAGATGTATAGCATCGGAAACTATTTGTCAGCCTAGGGATGAATGCGGATGGGAGAGAAAAGAGATATGTAGCTTCTATCCCGTCACTGACGCGACATGCCATAAGTAACGGTAAATTGTTTCTGTAGCGTGGCGCCAACTTTGCTCGAGCCGAAAGGAACGCTGGCAGTGAAACTCTGAAGCTATCGGTTACGTATATACGTAATACTGATCGTACTGTTCCCTGATAGTACAAACGTTATTCTCGCTTGAAGGTGTCAGTACGTGTCGGCTGTTCCTCTAATCGATTATAACTGTATGTTAAAGGGTAAATAATGAGAAATGCTTTATCAGTCTGGAAAAAATATTTAGGCGTGCACTCAGAATATTGCTTCGAGCACTAATGCATTTTTAGCAGACTGCAACAGAATGACCGTATTCAGATAGGCAGTATGTGAGACACGATGAATGTCTGCAGTGGATTGTGAACTGTTTCGAAACTACCAGGCAAATTGTAGCTATGCCGCGTATCGGGACTCGAACCCAGACGTTTGCCTTTCGCGAACAGTGCTCTCTGTAGCTGAGCCGTCAGGCAGAATTCACTTCCCATATTTCATACAAACTTACTTGTACGCCTTGCTGGACTACAACTCCTGGAATAATTGATAGTGCAGACAAATGTTGACAACACGTCCTAGAGCTATTATGAAGTCAGACACCATCTATGTTTCTTGTTTTGCCTTATTAGGAAAACTAGTTTCTTGTAAATTTTGCTACCCAGAACCATCTATACGTTGTAAATCACATTTTTCAGAAATCGACAAGAGTTGTAGGGATCGAAGATTTTAAGATGCTGATATCTCCACTATTTACACGAACAGTCATGAGCAAACGCATTTGGTGACACTTATCTAATTGTAGGTAGTAGAAGGGCCAGTCAAATAGAAACGAGTCACACAGAAGAAAGTAATTGTTTATTATTTCAGAAGTAATAGCCACAGCTACTGATATATATATTTCACTGTGGAACATTTTGATTAATTTATGCATGGCAAAATGCTTGCACCTGACAATGATATCAGGACTGCACCGAGGTGGGCACCTGTTCACGGACATGCTCACATGCTGCCAAGGTTGTTTCGAGTACACTACAGAAGTTTCGCTCTTTTGGTGCTACGAAGAAAGACATTCTTGTCCCATAATTTGCTTTGGACGAAGAGGTGCATACCTGGGTACGGTCTTGATCCCATAGGCAATTGAAATCATTTTTCTGTGAGCACATCGTCTCTCCAGTTTCACAGTAGGGTAAATGTGCTGACAATGATTGTGATGTTGTACAATAACCCACTATTCCAAGTTCTTATAAATGTCTCTTGTTCGTACTGATAATTTTCTTTCCTTTTTTTTAGAATAGATGACTTATATATTTAATTGAAATAGTCGACTTATTTACTACCAATTAAAATTTTACCAGTTAAATGAAAACAGATTGAGAATTTCAAATAAGAATTCCTGAGAAGAAATAAAAAAAAGCAGTGATCTGTTACCAATTTCTATTCGTTGTGCAATAGTAGGAATAAGTGAATGTGGAAAAACTACATTATTGATTAACAACTATAGTTTATCTCCAGAATAACTGAACTGGAATAAAGTCAAACATTTTTTTGTTTACTCCAAAAGTTCTGATCAGCTATGATATCAAGAATTTATAAAAATGCATAAAGAAGTGGATGATAAAAATAGTGAGAAGATCACTACATTTATTGAAAATATTGAAGGTATCATATTATTAGACAAATGAAAAATAATTACCTTTCGTATCTGATGACTTCATTCTTGAAAGTCAGGATGTAGTTAGAGAATATATGAATATATGGGGACACAAAGGAATTTTAGTTCTTTTATTTAGCTCAAACTAATCAGAAATAATTTCTATTTTTAAATATCTTCAGACTGGATGACACAGATTTAAATCATACTTGTCATCATATGTTGGTGGAGATTTAAACATTCGAGATTTTAAAGAAATGTGTTGTTAATGTTGGAATGAAAAACAGTTAAATTTTTTTACAATAGACATGACTAGGAACGCTAAGGAAGGGAATTATGGAGACAGAATTACAAGTGTAAACGTTAAACATGTTAAACAAGGACATAAAATGCAAACACAATATTTTCAGTCTTTACTCAATACTTGTGGAACACAAACTAGAATTCGTTGAAAAAGAAAGAGAGAACAGAAAGAAATTGGAGGTATTAAAGAACTATTTAAAACTGGCAAGGAACAAAAAGGAACAGAATATGAAAAATATAAATAGATCTGCCCTTATTGATACAGTCATTTAAGTCAAGCAAGGAATTGAAGGTTTAGGTGATGCTGTTCTAAAAGCCACTTAAGAAAATATGGATATTGAAAAACAAATGATTCTTAATGTACATCATGCACCCATTCAGCATCCATAGTAATTTGGAGATGTACAAGAAATTAAACAGTATGATAATGGTACTACAGTTTTTACATGAAAGGGATCAGAAATACCAAGAAGAGTAAAAAGTGAAAATCATTAAGTGTCTTAAAATAAATGTGACAGAATGTTGAAATATGTTAACAATAGCAAAGATAAAGTTTTTGGATTAAAACTTCTTGGTATCTTTAAATGTTCTGTTAACTTACCAGCAAAATTTAATGGAGATAGTTATTGGCAAAAGAGAATAGGAAGGTACTGATAGATTAATTTATGTTTTAACAAAAAAACCATAGTTCTATATATGATACAAATAAAAAGTGAAAATTACCTTAGTAAAAATGTAGAAGTAACAAAATCATGACATACAAATATAGTGGTTTTATAATGAACAATCCAAATGGAATTCGTTACTTGATAAGATTTCTCAATAATTTTCCTCGCACGTTATGGAAGAGCAAAACACATGAAAAGGTTTAGTAAACCCATTAACCAACGAACTTCCATTTGAGATGCTGAGACATTACAGGGCACTTTCATTTTTTATATGGTGTCATGCTGTTTAATGTTCATAGAGAAGGTGATCTTCATACTTGGTTGCTACATCTTGTACAATCTGAATTCATTCATATGATGAAATTGTTGGCACTAGTTAAAACTCTTTCTTGTGTGCTCTAGTGAAAGCATAGCAGTAGGTTTACCTCTGTCTGAAGGAAGAGGGCGCTGAGTTAATTGACAGCAGTAAAACAGTAAGAGTGTATGGTGCCTGAGAGCTGGGTGAGCTTTTTTCTGTGCAATCCGGGTGAAAACGTTTGCCAACAGCCTAGCCCCGTGGTCTCATTATGCAGGCAGATTGGGTGGCGCTGGTTGGTCTGCAACCACGTTAAGGTAGGCTGACTAGAGCCGAGTAGTAACTGCAGCTTTGACCTGATGGCCAGCAATAAAGCAGAGTATGGGCCCTTGTTAGGTAGAAAGCGGATGAGACAGCTGAGAGTTTTTGCGAAGTCTGTGAAACAGGGCAGTGGCACCCAGGCATCGAGTCTCTGCAACAAAACATATTTGTGAAGGCACGAGGCTTTTAGAGAGTTTATGGTGGTTCTTTAGAAAGTTTGAAGTAGATGCAGCAGGCGAGATGGTTCCTTCCAAGTCATTCTTTTAGCAAAGACATGGCGTAAACCCATGGGAAAGAGGGCGCAATGCTGAATTCTTTTTCCTTTCCTCCCAATTAATTTTTAAAGTCGCTGATTGGTCAAATCTGTGTATGCAGAGCAACGGGGGCGGTATCCCGGCTTCGAAATCCGAGCTCCAGCTAGTGACTGGTTTGTGTTACAGTGGGTGTAGTCTAAACATGCAAATGTGCTATGCTACCGATCTGCAGAGGAAAGCTGTAGAGAAAGAAAAGATCACTCTTTCACTGGTGCATCGCTAGTAAATAATGGCAGGTCTTCACCTAGACGGTGACACATGTGTCCTTTGCTAGTGTGCCGTTAAGAGCCTGTGCCAGTCACCATCTGAACCGTTAGAGGTACTGCTTCTTGCATAATGCACACAATACGTTGTGTATGGGTGTACTTATTCCTTTTGAGTCGACTGTCTAAACGTTTGACATATTCCGTCATCCACAGTCGTCTCACGGAATCAAATTGATTTTGCAGACCAGCAAACGGGTCCACCTGCACACTGGAATCCACTAGGGTTTCAGATGCTCATGGGGAAGTACCTGTGTTCCAAATCAGCCTAATGCGATACTGCATACTTGCATGTTCCGGTTGCATGTAATTAATAACAGATTGCCGCCGCCCATGACGGCGTAGGCCTCCATTATATGCTTCTCAGCACCATGTTCTATGAAACTGTATTCTTCTTTATCGTATGGTAGAGTATAGACGCTAGATTGTAGAGTAGATTTTGGGCCATACCACAGATTCACATTTATGAAGTCAGATAAAGCAATTAGTTCTGGTTGGTGAGTTGTGTTGAAACCCAGGAGATCACTTTGTGAACTGTAGGCCCCATATTATTGAAACGGATTGTCAGATAAAAATGTTTATGTGGCCTTTCTTTAGCCATAATTTGTCATGTGATAAGAAAGAATAAATCGTTTTTTTATTTCGACCACAACTCCTCCCAGTGTTCTGATATACATTACCTTTGCCATTTTATTGGTTGCAGCTCATAGAGCCTGGAAGCTTGCAATGCAACTATCGGCCTATAGATTATGTGGTCAGAAAACCAAACTAGATGGAACATTAGCTAGAGGAGGTCAAGGAATTACACAATTTCATGAAGCATGTAAACTAGATGCTATTGCCTATACAGAGGATAACAGTTTAGAGAAAAAGCGTGAAGCAGATATACAACTTCAACGAGCTGAAACAGAGAAAATGCATTTTTCTAATATTTCATTAGGAGTATAATTAACTGCAGCATGAGTCAGAGGACAACAAACATTATGAATGGATTTGGTTGATGATGAAAATTGTTGGGGGTTACAAAAACATTCTCCCACATAAAATTTTATTCATTATGAAGGAATAATTTCAATATCGATTATTATTTTCCACTGAGTGGTAAAACTACAATTAAATAAATTAAAATTAAACCCAATAATGAAAAATCATATAGTATTCATTATTTTTAACTGATAATCAAAAATGTAAGAAAGACAAGAAAATGGCTGGAAATTTACTCATAACACTAGGCATAATTGGTGTTAAATATTACCAGATATCTAACAAAAAGAAAGAAAATTCTGCACTAACAAAATATGAAGATGTATTTCTATCAATTTTGTTTGGTGCACAGCCATTTTTTGGCAGTTGCTCCCTTGTCGGCTGGTGGAGCAGCTGTTGTTGTAAATACAGTAATAAACAAGAAAAAACATGATAAAGAATTAGAAGAAGAGAAAAGACACAATATGGCAATGGAGAATGGTCCTGAAACAAACAAAAAAGTATAAGAAAATATTTGGAGTTTCCCTAAGGTATGAAGTTATTTTCATGTATACAAAAACTTGCTAAAAGGTAAACAACCCATTTAGTTATATTTTGATGATTGATGAATTACATAACAAATCAAAAAATTTAAATCTGGTTCAGCTAATTTAGATATAGTAAAACTTTGTTAACACGAATCCGAAGGGACCAAAAAATCAGGAGATTGTGTTAAAAAAATTCATGTTAAGTGAAAAACACACAGATTTTAATAAGGTTACATGTACAGCAGTACATGAATCTGTAATACACTATACTATCAATCACGTTATTGTAAACTTATAACACTATAAAGTGATTGTAAAATCCAAGTACTTACAAATTATGTCCGTTACTTTCTTGGAAAAAATTCGGTCATGGTTTGCTGACGTTCATGGAAACAGTACTATTTTGTAATTTCACAACCAAATGTAATGACAGTGTCCGTAAATGCCGCAGTGATGTCGGATGTTGAAACGAACCATTCTAAACAGTCCAAGGCTGTAAACATCTCCTGGTGGGTAGGTGGAATGATATCTGTATTCTCTTCTTCTTCACTTTCTTCTGATGGCTCTTCCTGCATCTCGTTCACAGCTTTTGGCACCTCCGATTCCACAGAAGCACATATGGCAACATCACTGTCTACACTAACGAATTCTACGAAACTAATCCCAGGGTTCGCAATGTCCTGCACAACTATCGATTCACCAGGTGAAGTGGCATCTTCTAACTTGTGGATATCTTCAGTGTTGCTATGTCTACAAGCTCTGTTAAAGCACTTCCCTATATGATGTGGCGATACTGAGATCGAGGCTGCTGCAATGGCTTTTATTGCATCAAACAGATTCCAAATTGGGGTGGCACTACTGTTTTAAGCAGCACGGATTGCCGCTCTTACAAGTCGCTTACGATAAGCTCTCTTTATGAGAGAGATTATGTCTTGGTCCAAATGCTGGAGGTAGCTTTTGGCGTTGGGTGGAAAAATCTGAACATTAATGTTGGATAGGTTCAGATCATGAACGTTGTGGGCAGTACATCCGTCCACTGTAAAAAGATTATGTCTATTCCAGTCATGCTGGATACATTATTACGAGACCAATAATTAAAAAAAAATTGTTTGATGTATTTGGAGATATTCCAAGAGAACTTATTAAATATCTTTGTTCAAGTGATTTGTTCCATAATGGTCAGGAGATACAAAATTTTAATGATGTAATACATGGTCACTTGCGTGTGTTAATATTAAACCTACTGACAGATGATTATGAATTAAATAATATATTAAATCTAATACATAGAGATTTTTGGGAATAAGAAAAATAAGCAAAACACTTAAAATATAAAATGTGGGTAGTTAGATAAATTCAAATATAAATGATAAACTATGAAATCAGGCATTAGACAAGATTTAACTTTAAGAATCAAGAATTTAATTAATCGTCTTAACACTGAGTCAGATAAATTTAATAAGGCAGCTACAGAATTAAAATCATCACCAGTTCGAACAATTGGAAATGTAATTAATGAATTTCATAAAGAATCAGGTAAAATTTTTGGAGCAAAAGAGTTATATTGATTTTAAAGGTAGAAGTTTAATAGATACAAATGATTCAACTGATGGAAAACATGAAAAGATTAGAAAGTGTTTAGAAAAAGAATTACATAATCTTATAACAAGAAGTGAATATTCAGAAATGACCACAAGTATTCTAACACAATTCAGTAATTACATTAAAAAAGAAATAAGTAGATAAATGAAAATAGAGAAGGTGTTCTCAGATTATCACACAACGTCATTCTCATGAACAAGTACCTGTATTTGTATTTACAACTGGTGATGAAAAAACATGCATCATTTTGAGTATGTTCTACCATTAAAAAGTCATTGTTGGTGGAAAGATAAATATAAAGACCTGTCATCAATTAATTTTGGTATTTCGTTAAATGTCTTTGATGACACTCTTTACCAGATATATCCTGATGTCTTGTAATTAAAATATATTGCCTAAAGCAAAGTTTATTGCCATAAGATTAAGAGACAGAGTTAAAAATGTACAACTAGAATTAAAAATAATTTATTTTGGTCACATTTAATCTATATAAATGGACGATCTTATCTGGTGCCTGATATGCAAATAATTTACAGAAACTGATCATCTTCAAAGAATAATAACAAATGATGGAAGACAGACGACTGACGGATGTTGCAGTATATGTAAAACTGATGAGAGTAAATTAGTTGAAAAATTTTATGAACATTCTTCAAAAAATTATTAATGGATTACATAAACCAATAATAAAAATGTTTTAGACAAGAAATATTGTTTTGGTTAGTATAGAAAATCTATGGAAACCAAATAGATTGTTTTAACTTAAAAGGAAATAATTTACCAAGCGAGATGTCGCAGTGGCTAGCACACTGGACTCACATTCAGGAGGACGATGGCTCAATCCCACATCCAGCCATTCTTATTTAGGTTTTATGTGATTTTCCTAAATGGCTCCAGGCAAATATTGGGATGGTTCCTGTGAAAGGGCATGGTCGACTTCCTTCCCCATCCTGCCTTAATCCAATGAGATCGATGATCTCACGGTCTGGCCTTCTCCCCCCCCCACACACAACCCAACCCCACTCATTGTCTTATTCATAATTTGCTTGGGTAATTATAGTGAAACATAAAACAAGAACCATGTTTCAGAAGTTGCTGAAAAAATTTGGTTAGAAGAACAATATTGTCATGCTATAAAAAACATTTGAGGGATAAAGTGTGGAAGAAATTTGCTCTTCAAAGATATTCATATAGATCGAATTGGTATCGAAACTAGTTGAATGTAATGAAAAGGAACATTTGGCAATGAAAATGAAACTAATAGAAGTAAGTTAATGTAACTTACATCCAATTAACGTGGTCTCTAAGTATGACAAACCAAAGACTGAAATAAGGGATGAATTGAGAATGAGGAATGTTTGAAAAAGGGTATACTAGAAACTGATGAACATAAATGTTTGAAACTGAAGGTGTTATATTTTCAGATCTATTCTTGTTCTAAGTAAAAGGTATCAAAGGTATATTTTTATGAGCAACAGCTGCAAAAACCAAAATTTTCAAGTATATGTATAGTTAAGAATGTTTTGAGAAAGAAACGGATAAAGTTTACATTAAAAGGATTTCATAATTCACATAAAACATCAAATAATCTCAGTATAATTTAACATTTTGAGTCACGTTTCCAGTTTTGATTTTGGAATGCGTTGGATTCTTATTACAGCCTCACACCTTGAATGCTTGTTTTCAATGACATATAACTGTCTTTGAAAATTTCTTCTTAATATCTGATACGATAGTAATCATATTCAAAATCATCAGCAAACCATTTCAGAATAAGGAAAATATATCTCAAATTAATATCTTCTAATGGTATGGCAACATGTGGTTACATTTCATTAATCCTTTCTACAAGCACTTTCTCTAGTCTTTTTAACTTGACAACTTCTTCTTCTTTTTAGCACAGCAAAGGCATTGCTTTATCAATTTCTCAATCTTAAATTTTTTTCTTTCATGTGTTCATTTATTGTAGTTGGTACACAATACTTTTTGGAATCAATGGTAAAACTTCAGTTGAAACTCAACCAATTTTCTGATTTATTTAGTGTCTTCTTTTTTGAATTTTAATATTAATAAGTTAAGCCAGATGCATTGATAAATATTGTGATGTTTCCCAATATTTTTGTATCATCTACATCAATATTATTTTCTGATGGGTTGTTTAGTATCTTTATACTCCAATATCTCTGTAACATCCTTAGCTTTAAACAATAAATTATTCATATTATCAGTTATTACAAGCACCTCTTTACTGTTATAAGCAATTATGATGTTCTTCTGGATAATTACAAATAAATTCATAAAATGAGATTCTGACTGCAGGGGTCATTACCAGAAGCTGTGCCCAGATGTACTTGAAATTGGCTCCAGCTACCAAAAACAAAATTGGTCAGAAATAATATGGCTTTTTAATTTTATTATTAAAATTTATGATATAAAAATTAAAAATTAATGAATATAATCCCAGTTCAGTGATAAATATAGTATGTGGTTGCATGTTTGAAACGTATAGACCAGGCTCACTGTTAAATTTTGAATGTCGATTAATATTTTTAGATAAAAGTATTTCACCACTATTGAAGTTTTCATACTTTTCACACAGTTTCGAATTAACGTACAGTTTTATAGCATCACAGGGCATTCATGCCCTAAGAGATCAGCGACTTGATTCCACAGAAACACAGATTATTCCTCACAATGTTCACGATTAAAACTTCCTTATCATTCTATATAGCCTTGTTGTTGATGAGATCTATTTGAATCCATAAACTAGAAAACCTTTTATTAAAATGTTTTAGATACATTTCATTGTTAAATATTGTGAATTTTAATGTGTCTCTGAAACAGGTAACCTTTAAAATCAGCTAAACATACCCTTCTGTCTTTTTTGATTATGAAAATGTATATCATTGTAGGCCTGTAAATATTTACCCCATGGAAATCTTCATATATTTTTCTTGATCTGTTTAATTTTTTCAGTCTTGCTTCACAGCTCTTGAAGTACCATAATAAATAAAAGGTAAAGTATCATTAGTTATCAACATATTTTTTTCTTCAAACAGTGGAAAGTGTATATCTTTAAACAAAGCACCTAAAATTAGTTGTGAATTCCTATGATTAATGTATTCAGTTATATTCATTATAGATGTATCTGAGATGAAGGCACATATGCTACCGGTTCATATCATAATTACCCAGTTTTACATATACACTACTGGCCATTAAAATTGCTACACCACGAAGATGATGTGCTACAGACGTGAAATTTATACGACAGGAAGAAGATGCTGTGATATGCAAATGATTAGCTTTTCTGTGCATTCACACAAGGTTGGCGTCGGTGGCGACACCTACAACGTGCTAATATGAGGAAAGTATCCAACCGATTTCGCATACATAAACAGCAGTTGACCGGCGTTGCCTGATGAAACGTTGTTGTGACGCTTCGTGTAAGGAGGAGAAATGAGTACCATCACGTTTTCGACTTTGATAAAGGTCGGATTGTGGCCTATCGCGATAGCGGTTTATCGTATCGCGACATTGCTGCTCGCGTTGGTCGAGATCCAATGCCTGTTAGCAGAATATGGAATCGGTGGGTTCAGGTGGGTAATACAGAATGCCGTGCTGGATCCCAACAGCCTGTTATCACTAGCTGTCGAGATGACAGGCATCTTACCCGAATGACTGTAACGGATCGTGCAGCCACGTCACGATCAATGAGTCAACAGATGGGGACGTTTGCAAGATGACAACCATATGCACAAACACTTCGACGACGTTTGCAGCAGCATGCCCTATCAACTCGGAGACCATGACTGCGGCTACCCTTGATGCTGCATCACAGACAGTAGCTCCTGTGACGGTGTACTCAACGACGAACATGGGTGCACGAATGGCAAAACGTCATTTTTGGGATGAATCCAGGTTCTATTTACAGCATCATGACGGTCGCATCAGTGTTTGGCGACATCATGGTGAACGCACATTGGAAGCGTGTATTTGTCATTGCCATACTGGCGTATCACCAGGCGTGATTGTATGGGGTGCCTTTGGTTACACCTCTCGGTCACCTCTTGTTCGCATTGACGGCACTTTGAACAGTGGACGTTACATTTCAGATGTGCTACGACCCGTGGCTCTACCCTTCATTCTATCCCTGCAAAACCCAACATTTCAGCAGGATAATGCATGACCGCATGTTGCAGGTCCTGTGCGGGCCTTTCTGGATACAGAAAATGTTCGACTGCTGCCCTGGTGAGCACATTCTCCAGATCCCTCACCGACTGTAAACGCCTGGTTAATGGTGGCCGAGCAACTGGCTTGTAACAATACACCAGTCACTGTTCTTGATGAACTATGGTATCATGTTTAAGGTGCATGGGCAGCTGTACCTGTACACGTCATCCAAGCTCTGTTTGACTCAATGCCCAGGCGTATCAAGGCCGTTATTATGGCTAGAGGTGGTTGTTCTGGGTACTGATTTCTCAGGATCTATTAATGAAAATTGGATGAAAATGTAATCACATGTGAGTTGTAGTGCAATATATTTGTCCAATTAATACCCATTTATCATCTCAATGTAGCAAATTTAAAGGCCAGTACTGTAATTTTTATAGTTACTGAAGTCAAGTTTGGCAATTTCTTGAGAGCGTGGAAATCTTTATAAGTAAAGTAAAAACACTGGTGGTGTCGCATAGCGGCAACCTTCAATGATAAATAATGAATGTTTCATTACATCTGAAATCCTTCAAATTGGAGGATCTTAAATTTAGTAAAATTTTTTTATGTTCTCAATATCATCGAAAGCTTTATCTATTTCCATAGGAGAATACAACGAACAACGATTTTGTATATATGATATTAGAAACATTGAGCAACTACTAGATATCTAAATAGATGTTGCATGTGCTGAGAATACCAATTCAGATTCACTTATCTGTTGTGGTCCTTAGAATGCAACAAATATATATCTGCATAAAAATCACAATAATTTTGATGTGATTAACAGTGCATGGACTTTCTTACAATCATCATGTCTCTGTGATAAATATAACAAGACATATAAAAACATGGAAAAACGTAACTGCAAAGCAGAATGAGAAGTCTGTATATTATGCAAAAGGAAAGAACACAATACTGTGGACGATACGATTTATTGCGAAAACTGTATTAGATGTTGTTAGAATGCTTAAACAATCACCAACAATTTAGTGATACAGTTTTTAAATGTGAAGTGTGTAAGTACATTTGTTTGAACTCTGATGTACATATATGTTGTTTGGAAAAAAGGAGAGAGTGTCAACCAACTGTGAAAATGGAAAATCGTTGGTGTTACATGCTGCACAGAACACAAAAAGGTTTGTGCATGTGAAAGAATGTTTAATAAGGAAATTATAGTCAAAACATGCAAAAATTGTAGTAAAAATTGTTGCACAATTAATGAAGAATACCAAGATTACCACGTTTTCCCGTGTCGGGTACGCAATAATATAGTTACAGGAAAAGAGTTTGAATGTTGTGAAGAATGATTTCCAGAGAAAATTCCTTGAACCTCCACTGAAAACTACCTCTGGCTTGATAATGAAGCTCAGTAAGAAACAAGAATAAATATTCAAATCTAACAGATGTTCATATGTATAATGGTGACACTGCTAATAAATTTAAGACAGAAGGTGCTTTATGTAAGTGAGTGATATCTGACATCAAAAGTGTACTTTTGTAGTTCATTATGATACAAGTTATGATTTCATAAATCACTCAGTTTTATTGAGTTGAAAATACAGTAAACCCATATACTATCTAAACAGGAACTACATTAATGTTACAGGACGTAAAACATTAAGATATAAAAATTATAGGTATTAGCAATTTTTATTATAACCACTTACTACCTTCTCAAGAACATTTGATTTGAAACAATGAAGGAGTTATTCCTGATGCCAAATAGTATTATGTTGTATCAATGGAACCAAAAGATAGAGAAATATTTCTCAGATGCTGAATCAAGGAACTATAGTAAACTATACTTTCAACAAGACAGGGAAAAAATTAAGAATATTGGAATTATGATGAAGGCACGTCGAGAAGAGCTTATTTAGAAATAAGAAAACAATTCCTAGAAATAGCTAAACCAAATCCATTTTGTTATCAAACAGGTGAAGTTTGTGTTGCTATGGACAGATCGAAATATTTGCTTGATAGAAAAATTAGTGTGTTGAATAAAGAATAGCAAGAAAATAATGGTAAAGACAGTATAGCCTGACTGAAGAACAGTTTAAACAATAGTAATATTCAATATGCTCTTAATAGTGGTGAAGTAAGTATAGATGAAACTAAAGCAGGTGATATTGGTAAAGGAACCAAGTCTGTTTATCAGTATCATGATGGTTAAGGCAAAGTTCTAAAAATGATTTAAAACTGAACTATTAAGTGATCAGTGGATGGCTCATATCAAAAGACATCAATGAGAAGTACAAAAATACGAAATATTGAACATAATTTTGTAGAGATGTGTCAGTGTCATTGGATTAAGTCAGCACAATATAATCAGCCTACAGAAATAAAAAATTACTCAAACCATTAAATACAAGAGATGCCTCTTAAGGTAGTCAAACTAATACAATAAAATTAAGACCTGAACCAAAGGAGTTAACACTAAAATGGGTGCATATGGATGTGTGTAGCGTTTACCCAACTACGCAATATTATTATCATTACTACCCAACTGACATTCATCAAAAGTATGTAGACCAAAATATTATGGTAAAAGACAGTATGAGCTTATAAAAAGTATAGATTTGCACCCAGAGGATTGTATCATTCAGTTCTACCAGCATTGATAATGATCACTATAAATGAAAAACTGTTGTTACATTTGTATGTCCAATGTGCTGAAGAGAAAACAAATAAACATAATCAGAACAATAACAAAAACTGTTCTCCTGTAACCTGGACAAGTGATGAAGCGAATCAAACTGAAAAAAGGCTATACGATTTGAGCTGTCTATAAAGGGTGTGTCACGACTGCAAAATACTAACATGAATTCCTTACCAACTAATGGAAAAACAGGTATAAGCCGACCCTGCGGGAGATCAGTTTGGATTCCATAGAAATGTTGCAATACTTGAGACAATACTGACTCTACAACTTATCTTAGAAGATAGATTAAGGAAAGGTAAACCAACATTTCCAGACTTAGATAAAGCTTTTGTCAATGTTGACTGGAATACTCTCTTTCAAATTCTGAAGGTGGAAGGTGTCAAAAACAATGAAAAGCTATTTACGATTTATACAGAAACCAGATGGCAGTTATAAGAGTTGAGGGGCATGAAAGGGAAGTAGTGGTTGGGAAGGGAGTAAGAGATGGTGGCAGCCTGTCTCAGATGTTATTCAATCTGTATATTGAGCAAGAAGTAAAGAAAACAAAAGAAAAATTTGGAGCAGGAGTTAAAAATCCATGCAGAAGAAATAAAAACCTTGAGGCATGCTGATGACATTATAATTCTGACAGAGACAGCAAAGGACCGGGAAGAACAGTTGAACAGAATGGACAGTGTCTTGAAAGGAGGTTATAAGAAGGACGTTCACAAAAGCAAAACGAGGATAATGGAATGTAGTCGAATAGATCAGATGATGCTAAGGAGTTAGATTAGAAAGTGAGACACTTAAAGTAGTAAATGAGATTTGCTATTTGGTGAGCAAAGTTAATAATGGTGGTCGAAGTAGATAGGAAATAATATGTAGACTGGCAATGGCAAGGAAAGTGTTTATGAACAAGAGAAATTTATTAACATAGATTATATATTTATGTGTCACGAAGTCTTTTCTAAATGTATTTGTATGGAATGTAGCCATGTATGGAAATGAAACATGGACGACAAATAGTTTAGATAAGAAGAGAATAGAGGCTTTCGAAATGTGGTGCTACAGAAGAATCTCAAGATGAGATGGACAGATCATGTATCTAATGATGAGGTACTGAATAGAAGTGAAGAGAAGAGGAATTCGTGGCACAAATTTACTAGAAGAAGGGATCGTTTGTTAAGACGTGTTCTGAGGCATCAAGGGATCACCAGTTTAGTACTGGAGGGCAGCGTGGAGGGCAAAAATCCTAGATACAGACCAAGGGATGAATGCACTAAATAGCCACTACTTTCTTCTTGTCTAAGTATTGTCCATGTTTCACTTAAATACGTGGTTGCACTTCATGCAGATACTTTCAGAAACGACTTCCTGACACTTAACTCTGTACTTGGTGTTAAATTTCTCTTCTTCAGAAACGCTTTCCTTTCCATTGCCAGTCTACATTTTGTATCCACTCTACTTCGACCATGATCAGTTATTATGCTCCTCAAGTAATAAAACACATCTACTACTTTAAATGTGTCATTTCTTAGTCTAATTCCCTCAGCATAACCTGATTTGATTCGACTACGTTACATTATCCTCATTTTGCTTTTGTTGATGTTCATCTTATAAACTCCTGTCAAGACTGTCTCCATTTCACTCAACTGCTCTTTCAGGTCCTTTGCTGTCTCTGACAGAATTACAGTGTCATCGACAAACCTCAAAGTTTTTATTGCTTCTCCATGGATTTTAATTCCAACTCCAAATGTTTCTGTTGCGTCCTTTACTGCTTGCTCAATATACAGATTTAATAACATCGCGGAGAAGATAAATCCCTTTCTTACTCCATTGTCAACGACTGCTTCCCTTTCATGCCCCTCGACTCTTATAACTGCAGTCTGGTTTCTATGCAAAATGTAAATAGTCCTTCACTCCCTGTATTTTACCCCTGCCACCTTTAGAACTTGAAAGAGAGTATTCCATTCACCATTGTCAGAAGCTTTCTCTAAGTCTACAAATGCTGGGAACGTAGGTTTGCCTTTCCTTAATCTGTCTTCTAAGCTAAATAGTGAGGTCAGTATTGCCTCGCGTGTTCCACCAATTTTGCGGAAACCAAACTTCAACGAGGTCAGCTTCTCCCAGTTTTTCCATTCGTCTGTAAATAATTCGTGTTAGTATTTTCCAGCCATGACTTCTTAAACTGACAGTTCGAGAATTTTTACACCTGTCGACATCTGCTTTCTATCGGATTGTAATTCGGGAGGACGACGGTTCAATCCCGCGTCTGGCCATCCTGATTTAGGTTTTCCGTGATTTCCCTAAATCTCTCCAGGCAAATGCCGGGATAGTTCCTTTGAAAGGGCACGGCCGACTTCCTTCCCCGTCCTTCCTTAATCCAATGAGACCGATGACCTCGCCGTTTGGTCTCTTCCCCCAAACAATCCAATCTAATCCAATCGGATTGTAATTACTATATTCTCATAGAGGTCTAAGCATCTTGCTCACCAGATAGTAGGGTTTTATCATGGCTGGCTCTTCCAAGGCTATCTGTACTTATAATGGAATGTTGTCTACTCCTGGGGCCTTTTTTTATTGAGGTCTTTCAGTGCTTTGTCAAATTCTTCCTGCAGTATCATTCCTCCCTTCTCATCTTCCTCTACGTCCTCTTCCATTTCCATAATATTGCGCTCAAGTGCATCTTTCTTGTATAGACCCTCTGTATACTCCTTCCACGTTTCTGCTTTCCCTTCTTTGCTTAGGACTGTTTGTCCATCTGAGCTCTTGATATTCATATACGTTGTTGTCTTTTCTTCAAATGTCTCTTTAATTTTCCTTTAGGTAGTGTTATCTTACCCCTAGTGATATATGCCTCTGAAACTTTACGTTTGTCTTCTAGCAATCCGTGCTTAGCCATTTTGCACTTTCTGTCGATCTCATTTTTGAGACGTTTGTATTCCTTTTTGCCTGTTTCATTTACTGCGTTTTTATATTTTCTCCTTTCATCAATTAAATTCAGTATATCTTTTGTTACTCAAGCTATCAAGTAGCAGAATGGAATAAGAAAGGCGGAATATGCCTCAATGGGAAGAGAGTAACAAATTTGAGGTTTGCTGACGACATAGCCCTCTTCGCCAAAAATGCATGGGAGATGCAATCAATGCTCAAAGAGCTTAACATTCAAAGCAAGATGGAAGCACTCATAATGAACAAATCTAAAACGCAAGTAATGACAAATTAATTAGAAACCCCGATATATCTTGAAGGAACGGAACTAATGTATGCGTCACAATACATATACCTAGGGCAAATAATTTCCTTTAACAACAAAGTGGAAAAAGAAATCAAACGGAGAGGTTCCTTTGCTTGGAAAGCTCATATTGCTAGAGAGAACGCTGAATAGGAGGCTCAAAACAGAGGCACTCGAAAGCTGCGTTTTTCCCGTGTTATTATATGGATGTCAGACATGGGCTCTCAAAGCCAAAGAGGGAAACACTCTACAGGTATGCCAAAGGAAAATGCAGAAGAAGATCCTTGGCATCTCTCTGAAAGGCAGAATATCGAACACCTCGATACACAAGTTGTCAGTAACATTAGACATGGCACAACAAGCTACGAAGACCAAATGGAAATCGGGCGACCATGTGACAAGTCGGCAAGACTACAGATGGACCGCATGGCACATGGGATCCCTATATCGCCAGGAGGCTCACAGGAAGACCAAGACGTAAATGGTCAGACTTATTCAGATAACAGGAAGGAAGACAGTGGACCAGCATCACGACAAACAGAAAGGAGTGCAAAGAATTTAGAGCTACAACTAAGTGATTAAGTGTAATTCTGTGTGTAGCGAGCATTAACTGCGGTACCCTTTTTCACAGACTAGCTCACCGCTTGAATCTTTGAAAGCAGGTACCCCGACTTGTATCAGGCCTTTGCCGTCAGTGGGAAAACACAGTCTATTTTCATCCATTTCATTGATTCATGATATTACCCAAGGATTTCTACTAGCCCTCGCATTTTTACCTACTTGATCCTCTGCTACCTTCGCCATTTCATCTCTGAAAGCTAACAATTCTCCTTCTACTGTATTTCTTTCGCCTGTATTTGTCTGTTGTTCCCTAACCCTCTCTCTGAAACTACCTACAACCTCTGGTTCTTTCAGTTTATCCAGGTGCAACCCCTTTAAATTCCTATCTTTTTGCAGTGCCTTCAGTTATAATCTACAGTTCATATCCAATGAATTGTGGTCTGAGTCCACATCTGCCCCTGAAGATGTCTTACAATTTAAAAACTTGTTCCTGAACCTCTGTCTTACCATTACATAATCTATCTGAAACCTCCAGGGCTCTTCCACGTACTCAACCCTTTTTCATGATTCTTAAACCAAGTGTTAGCTTTGATTAAGTTATGCTTTGAGCAAAATTCTACCAGGCGGCTTCCTCTTTCATTCCTTACCTCTAGTCCATATTCACCTACAACTTTTTTTTCTATTCCTTTCCCTACTATCGAGTTCCAGTGCCCCATGACTATAAAATTTTCGTCTCCCTTAACTATCTCAATAATTTCTTTCATTGCATCACACATTTCTTCAATCTCTTCATCATTTTCGGAGGTAGTTGGCACATAAATTTGTACTAATATGGTTTTATATTTCCTATATTTAATTTTATGTCACACAAAAGAGAAAGTTATTAGTTAATAGGCAGTAAAGGGTGCAATTTTACTGGAGAGTTCTTACTGTCCCGGTAACATTTTTTTTAATTTTTTTTTATTTTATTTATTTTTTTTTATAGAGGGGCTAGTGTGTCAGACCGGCGGACTGGGAGTAGGAGGGCACCACATGACGTTTTAATTTTTCCATTGTCCTGAATGCAGGTTTGATGACTTTCGTTACAAAGTATACACGTTTGAATTTCACAGAACGAAATACTGTCACGTGCGATAGAAAAATGCTGTGTGAATTCCTCGAACATGTAAATTTTATATGTGAAACTCATCAGAAAGATATGCTCTACAAGATTAACGTACTTTTGAAAAAGTGATATTTTTAAATTTTTGACGTCCTGTCTCAAACACTCGAGTGGGAGAGGCTGGCGCGAGTACCAAGATTTGCACCGGTTCGGAAATATCATAGATTTGGGGCTGACTCGCTTCCTGCGCCCGGGTTCCCGGGTTCGATTCCCAGCGGGGTCAGCGATTTTCTCTGCCTCGTGATGACTCGGTGTTGTGTGATGTCCTTAGGTTAGTGAGATTTAAGTAGTTCTAAGTTCTAGGGGACTGATGACCATAGATGTTAAGTCCCATAGTGCTCAGAGCGATTAGAGCCATTTGGGGCTGATCAACACACGCTACGTAGGGAAGTCACAGGCATTCTGGCGCGAAGGAAGTGATTTTGTTTAATAAATATTTACTAATAAATGCCACTTTTCCACTAAAGGTACTTGAGGAAGCCTGTCGGTGACAAGTACTTACACCTATGTTCCTACGTAAGAAACGAGTTGTTTCAATAAAGAGATGAATATGGTTTAAAATAACGAAGTTGTACGAAGAGCTACGATGTTTCACGATTATAAGTACGAGATCTCGACTGCGTGCCATACTCACCAGTCGCCGATAGGGTGCCTCCCAAGCGAGTTCTGTCGAACGACCATGCCCTCGAAAAGTGCTGTACTTCGTTCATCATAATAATAAACCTGATATAACAATCACAGACGCGGTGATTGGTCAGGTGCCGTAACACACGTACACTGGTGTTATTCCTCTCTTGGATGACGGACCTATGTGTGTATTAGATATCTTGTTTCAGTGTCACGGTAAATGAAACCTTAAGTTAATCTAATGTATTAATAGCTATCAACGATTTTGTCTTAAGCATACTCTAGCCACGTAATATTTATTTGAAACTTCGTGTATAGTAGCAGTCTCTGTAACCGATGATTGTGCTCTGATTGTTTAGCTGTCCATAAGTACTGTGAAAATGATTGTCGCTCTTTGTGCTCCGTGGTGAAACAAACGTGTGCAACACTGTTAATAACTGGTGAGCAACAAGTTGTTCTTCAAACATCTTCCACAAGCTTGCAGAGAAAATCGGCTTTAGAGGTTTCCGAGAAACATTTTTAATAAAGTACAATCGTTTCTGGCAACGAGATGTGTGGCTGAACGGGTAGCGTTAGAGAATTGCACATGTGTATTCTATAAATCAGTGGTTCGAACCTCGATTTGTTTTCTTTTATTTTTGTTTTTGTGCATTTCGAATATCTACATAATTAAGAATAAAATTCATCAAATATATGATAATTAGCATATATCTCATAATTGTTTATGAAAACCACACGTCTTCCTATTCCTAATTACACGTCGCACATTAAATTACAATTTTCATTGCAAATATTTCTAAATTATTAGCATTTTATGGAAGACTTTTAATAAAGATTATTTCAGTTAAGAAGATACTATAAACTAAATTCTTGTTACAAAAATAAAAAGACTCAAATACTATTTATTTATATTGTTTACATATGGTCTCAGACGAGTCAGAATGATAAGCGTAGTTGAAAAATGAATAACAATTTTCACTTCATCAACCACACCGTGCAAATGCTTTATTGTCACAGCTGCCCCTGTACCACTGCAATGTGAACCCAATAAAAGTAATCTGGAGCCAAGTTCAGGGATTCGTCGTGAGAAATAATTCTGCATTTAAGCTGCTAGACGTACTGTAACCGATGTACGAAGCTTTGTCATACGTCACTGCCTGATAGAGGCCTGATGGAGAACAGCACGTCATAAAAAGAGATGGCTTCGTGGATTCTGATGTTGATCGCCTCGTTATCAAAGTATTAGGTAACAATTACAGTATTGATGTGTATTTCTCGGATCCGGAAGGAGTTCAGCAATTACCAGATGACTAACTGCAAGTAGCACCCTCACTGGCTTCAATACTATTAATTACACGGTAAAATCCCTGCTTTTACGCAAAGCTCACGCAGAAAAATTACTTTGTCAGCTGCGTCTAAGTTAGGAATTTTGATAACTCTTGTTCCTAATTACGCTAGGTTGTTAGCTATGAACGAGAGCTTATGTTTACGGTCTCGTTCAAATGGTTCAAATGGCTCTGAGCACTATGGGACTCAACTGATGAGGTCATTAGTCCCCTAGTACTTAGAACTAGTTAAACCTAACTAACCTAAGGACATCACAAACATCCATGCCCGAGGCAGGATCCAAACCTGCGACCGTAGTGGTCTTGCGGTTCCAGACTGCAGCGCCTTTAACCGCACGGCCATACGGTATCGTTCCCGAAGAAAAACATATTGCCTAAGTTTACCGTAAAACACTTCATTCCACACTAAATGTAAATGGCCTTCGAAGCTATGTTGTTTCTCTGATCGTCCCAATTTACGTCTTAACTGCAGCTGTTTATATCACTGCTTGTTAGCTGGACCAGCTGTTAAGGCTGTTTCCCCGCATTATCGTTGAGTCGATGTTCGCATAACGCACAGCACACAACGTATCCTTGTTATCGTATTTGACTATACTCAGGGTAGCTTGTTTTCCTCTCCATATGAAACGAAATCTAAGGAGACTTCCACAAGTGCGGAAGAATACATCATGTAATATTTACATCAAGTTCATTCTTATGGTGAACGCACTACTGGTTTTGAGTTAATAAGTGGTATATTGTTTCATTGTTAGCATTTTGAGGTGTTCTCCCAAATAAAAATGTAGTAATGGCAGTCACAGACGTTTTTCAAATAATATAGCTAGCTGCACTGTCACTTACTATTGTAGGGTACAGAACTGCACTTTACGGACAAATCGATGGCGCTGCTACAGCTTCTGCGAGGGATATTAACACAAGACGTTCACGGCAAAACAGGTAGGAGGAAATCCTGCGCAACGGCTGGGTAGGATAATTCCAGGATAAACTGCCCTAATATCTGCAAATACCTGGTGGAAAAGCAGGCCAGTCGTACGCCTCTTGTACGTTGTTCTAGAGATTTTCTACCTCGACTGAGACACTTCAGGAGGTTTAGTAAACTGACGGGATCTTGCGAGGAGTTGAATCGATTCCGTCCTAGTGAAGTGTCACCGCATAGGAGGAAGTCATCAACATCGCCTATGGGGTGGTGATATAGATGAAATACCTAGAGAGGATCCCCTTTCCATACTATTCGAAGATTCTTTCGGCGGCATAAATGCGCCAGCTGCCTGAATGTAGACTTATTGGCAAGCTAGTGCTTCGTTTCAGTAACGGCACCAAAGATGTGGCATTTGATGAGCTTACATCGAGAGGTCCCCAAATGCCGAATATGTGAGGAGTTCGCCGAGATCTCCAGGCCGTATTCGCCAGATGGCGGGCGCAGAATTCGCTTGTATAATACCGTGCACAGAGTGACTCCGGAAATTACGATTATTAGCTCTACGGAATGAAAACACATTCGACACTCTTTATTACAGCTGCTTTGTTATGTTGTCTTGTGGCAGTAGTATTTTAAGAAAAGACGAAACCGAGAACAAGTATATAGTTTTGTCAAGTTTTACTTTATTTAAGCAGGTTCTACATATCCTTATTTTGCAGTTTGGTGACATTGTGTGTAATATCTTTCCTAAGATCTGCAAATTTTCAAATATCGTACGCGATATTCCTTTTTTTTTTTTTTTTTTTTTAAGTGACTCTAAACGTCCCCGTATTAGGGTTCATTGTGGTACCATTCCAAAATTTCTGCTACTGGCACGATAGATCATTCCATTCCAAAACAAATAATGAGTTGCCCACTGATTTGAATGGTCATGACTGATAACAGTGGACAGTCACAGAGAAACAAATTAGGTTGAAATGGTTCAAATAGCTCTGAGCACTATGGGACTTAACATCTGAGTTCATCAGTCCCCTGGAACTTAGAACTACTTAAACCTAACTAACGTAAGGACATCACACACATCCATGCCCGAGGCAGGATTCAAACCTGAGACCGTAGCAGTCGCCCGGTTCCGGACTGAAGCGCCTAGAACCGCTCGGCCACGGCGGACGGCAACAAATTAGGGCCAACCGTTTCCTCAATACATCTGTAAAAGATTTAGCACTCTCAGGTAGTTCACTGACGACGCTGTAGCTTACAGGAAAGTATGTGGCGGACTTTACTTGGATACGAGTGTAACTGACACGTCGGACGCCTAGCTAAGACCTCGACAACAAGAAGCAGTGGAAAGACGTAGTACATCTCTGATACAGAGTACCGTAGCGTAACAGTAATTTACACTAAAAATTCGTGGTAAGGAAAATCGGATTGCGTTACTGCAGCGGGTGTAGCCGACAGGAGCCTTCAGTAACTGTAAGATCCTCGTGTTCGGCGTAGAAATGCAGAAAATATGGAATTTTTCTTAAGAATTTTAGTTCGCTAGATATTTTGATGAATCATCACCGACGCTGAACCTGTGTGAAAACCGCATTAATGCTGCTGCTTTATTATTTTTTTAATTAGGACCAAGGCTTTTGTCTAACACTTATTAACCACTTTGGATAAGTAAACTCACAGAAGGTTGCACTCTGATTGTATGTCATAGATATTTACCTGATGGGAATAGAAGTGGGAACATTCACAGCCACGGTGGCTTGCAGAGTGCATAGCGTGACAAAACAGTCAACCACCCAGTACATTTTTTGCAAGCCTACTTCTTGTAAGCAGACAAATGACCAGATTTAGGTACAATATATTGTACTTTTTATTTTAGTTTATAATTATTTTTTTGTTTACTTTATTTTTTGTTTATTTTCATTTTTAGTAAGTCTAGCGGTAGAATTCCTTCTCCATCTGGAATGCCATATAAAACACATAAAATTCCATTAGTAACCAATACATATTTTTCTTCAAATAAGCCAAAGTAAAATTTTAATTGAATTCATATTAAAAATTCCGAATCATGAAATTTTTATTATTATTTTTCGCTTTCTTCATTCCACTGTATCTCAGTTGAACGTTTCCATCTTCTAAAACATTGAAAATTCCAGTTAGTTATTAATTTCAAATATTTGTCTGCTGAAAGACTCTTACTAGTTATACAGACTTTTTCACCATATCTAGTATTCAGATATTAACATCCACTAATGCTATATAAAACATCTGCTCCTAGCCCACTATTTTTGTAATATCTACAAGGCAATCATAACCTTATGGAACTTCTCTTTTATCGTACTGAAATAATAATTCTTATGTAACTTCATTTTTGATTAAATTTTTTGTTTTAACATCTTTGGTTATCCGGTTGAACTGTATCTTCCCCTTCACTTCATTCTCAGTCAATCTTACCACAGATTCATTATTCAACCTTTGAATATTCTTATAATTTAAAGTAAACCCATTAATCTTCATCACAGTATTTTTATAATTTTTCTCAAAATAGTAACCTTTAGGTCCAGTCGATGCCCAAGTTTTAATACAGTTGTTTCCTAACCCATCACTCCATTCACACAGCATACAATCTGTTTCCACAGTATTTTTACCATCATCAATATATGCTGTACTGTCTAACTCAAAATATATAACTGATTCTCCTGGCTTATCTAACATTCATTCAACATTTCTTCATTAAATCCTGCATTTCTGATGCATTGAGCACATAATCTCTTTTATCAGTATCATAGTGCTCAACTGCTGGTTTGTCATCAAATGCTTCAAGATAATGGTAGTGAGGAAACATTTGTTTTCCATCTTCTCTATTTCCTCCAATAGCTTTCAGAACATTAAAACCTAATCCTATGATGCCTTGTTTCACCTGCTCCATTGCTTTGCAACTTTGGTCGAGCAAGCGGTTGCATTTGGCTGCTAAGTATGGAACTACTGCATCAGTGTACTCCGAAAGGAACCTAATTGCTATACAGTCTGGAACGGAAGACTTGCTGTATTAAATGATTTGAGGTGCTTAACTACTCTGAGGACATGTACCTCTAACTTACTCATGTTGGCAGCTGTTCTTGATTCGAATTCGGAAATATTCCCTTCATCTTCTTTGGTGAATGAATTTCGGAAGGCGGCATTAAGTAATTCTGCTTTAGCAGCACTCTTGCCGAAAGTATTTTCGTTGCTATCGCCCAGAGAAGGCTTGCCGGTAGCATTCTTTGCATATGACTAGACTCTCTTTGGATTTTCTGCCAGATTTCGAGATACGGTTTCCTTGTGGAAACTACTATAAGCATCTCACATCGAAGCCCATGCTAATTTCGAGCTTTTGTAAAAGATCACAGATCTCGGGAATTTTCTGTTCGCTTAAATTTGGAATGCTTTTTTCGTTGTTTCCGCAACAGTGTTCTGACCTGTTATGCGTTACAAGAGTGATCATCTTCGTCGTGCATTAATTTATTTGGTATAAAGTTCTCACTTCCTTTTGATACTGCTACTATGAATTCTAGTCACAGCTAATTCACACTTACATTGTTAATTTAGAAGGAAGGCGCAAAGACAATTTTTATTTGTTCTTCTGAACACACACATTTTTTGTTTATTTTTGGAGGATTCTAGAATTATGGTATTCAGTTTGCCTACGATAAGCCTGTGTTCACTAATTCCCTGTTTCAGTTTTGAAGCTCGTTGTTAGTTCAGGATTATTTGTTGCTAGGAGATCAAATGTGGTTTCAGAACCGCTTACTATTCGAGTGGGCTCATAAACTAATTGCTGGTAATAAATTTCAGACAATCCATTTAGCACAATTTAGTTCTGTGCATACCTCTGGATTGAAACATATATTTTCGCCAACATATCAAAAGTAAATTGTAGTCACCACCAGTGGTAATTGTATGAGTCAGATTCATATTTGAAATGAGACCCAAGTTTCCTTTGAGACCTTCAACAATTTTATCATCTCGGTTGGGAGATTGGTAAGAGGATCGAGTTATTATTTTATTCCAGTTGCCAGGAATGGCCTCTATCCATACTAACTCGCAGGAACTATGTACTTCGACCTTGCTACAAGATAAACTACTTCTAACAACAGCAAACACAAGACCGCTAACTGTATTTAACTTATTTTTTATGCACATCATTAGGTCCATCGCGAAAACTTCGGCTGAACTTACCCAAGGCTTCAGCAAGATTTAACTGCCTATAACTATTTGAGCATCAGTGCTTTGTATTAGCACATGGAACTCTGGTACTTTCGCCACATAGCAACGACAGTTTACAACTGTTCTACTGATGGTTCCTAGATATACGTTCTCCCTGTGTTCAGCCTGCTCCCTTGGAGACTGGAGCTCTTTTCGTGTTTCACCAAAATCTTCTAACCTAAAAACCCCCAAACCCCGCCACACAGCTATTGCCATACATGTAGCCGCCTCCTGTGTGTAATGGACTCCCTTGACCTGAATAGTGGAAACAGAAACCACTGTGGTTCAACTGTAGCAGTTTGGAGCCTACATAACCACAGCAAGGTCTGAGTCTCTGATTCAGATCCTCCACTAAGATCTCGTACCACTATCCCACAATCGCTCCTGTCGACTATGCTACAAATGGTAAACTTTACTTTAATATCGCAAGCAAGACAGGCAGCCTTTACCACTTCTGATAGCTGCTCGAAACGAGAAAGAGTCTTTTCCAATCCAAAGCAGCACACATTACTGATATTGACGTGTGCCATCACCTGCAGTTGGCAGCACCCTGTGCTCTTCATGGCATCCTGAAAGAACCGTTCTACATCTGGAATGACTCCATCCAGTATGCACACGGAGTGCACGATGACTTTCTTCCCAGCATGGCAGCCAGGTCCCTAAGGGTCTCTAAAATGTGGTTAACATTGGAGCTCCCAACTACAATAATACCACCCTCTACAACTTCCCAGATCTTGCAGGTTCGAAGGTTTTATTCTGAAACAGGAGAAACGATTGCACTTGGCTCAAGGATTGTGTCAGCCAGAGCCATCACCTGGAACCTGTTTGTTAGACTAAGCGAGGCCTTACGTTCGGCCCCTGCCACGCCCTCAGCCGACCTCCCACTCTACCACAGATGCTTGGTCAACGTCAATGCAACCAGTAATTGGGCTGTCCACTGGTGCAGACCGATTGGTGGACTGGTGGGTCGCGGTGGACGTCCGTTGGATCCCCACAGCTGGTCCACAACAGTGATTACCATCTACTGTATCCTAAAGCTGTGTAACCGAAGCCAAGCTGGAGCTGAGAGCGATGTGTCACCAACTCGGCTCGCATCCACACACAACATTCACAGTGTCTCTCCATGCTAAAGACCATGGAAAACTACACTACACAGACAAAGGAAGGATTCTCGACATGCGCTGCAGAATACTAGTATACACATTGACGAAGATGCAAGAGTGTGTCCAGTAAATTTGATTAACCACCCGTTACCAAGCTTTTATACACCTCTATTTTACCAAGCGAGGTATTTGGAGTACCCCAAAAGATTTATTTGTTCTCAGATTTCGTTATTTCCATTGAATGGGTGTATTTAGTATTGAAAAACAGCTTTTCAGGTAGTTAGAAGTATTTAATTAGATCACACATACAACGTACCAAAAATTTTTATATCTTTCACTAAATTCAGTACTCAACGAACAGAAAATTAATAATCTATATACCTCAACAGTCACTCAGTAAAATAACAAAAGACATTTTTCAGCTTTTCAGTCAAGTAATTTTTTGCACTGTATGCACTTCACAGTAACAGTTTCTTTTCTGTGTATATTACGAACAGGTTTCTTGCAGGTTACACAAGAGAATCTTGTTTTCCGATCTTCGTTTCCCTTGCAATCTTGACATCTTTGTGGCGTTGGTAACTTGGAACACTGGGTCGGGATCACTGCTGTAGGAATTGCAATACCACAAGCTTTCAGTGCATTTTGCACATCATTATGGAGACCATTAATATGTTTCGCTCTTTCTTCCTTGTTGCCTTTGCTGACTCCAAATGCCAGTTCAGTCGTGAACAGTTTACGCCAGCATCGGTTATTCTTCTGCCATTCAGGAATTCTTTCAGTGTACAGAATATATGCATTCAGTGCAGCAATATCTATCATTTCCATGAATATTCTTAGTGGCCACCGCCTCGTTCCTCTAAAACAACTGTATTCTCTTGTCATTTAACCCCCATTATCTACAGACCCTTTGGTGTTGTTGTAGTGCAGTATGATTTCGGGTTTGTGTTCACTTTCTTAACCACTCACTTTTCTCTCATTATGCTGAGCAGAGAGTAGTATTACTGCCTTTCCCTCCTCTGGAACATACGAAACTACGATCAAGTCATTTGTGAAGCCAAACATTGTAGAGTGAACTTCTCTCTTTCTGTCTGGCAAGAATTCCTTCGGAATCTCTTTCTTACTGGAACGCAAGGTACCAACCAATGTCGTGTTTCGTTTTAGTAGTTCAGCAGCCAATGGAAAACTGGTGAACGAATTATCAGTTGTT
Source organism: Schistocerca piceifrons (assembly GCF_021461385.2). Lineage (NCBI taxonomy): Eukaryota > Metazoa > Arthropoda > Insecta > Orthoptera > Acrididae > Schistocerca > Schistocerca piceifrons. Next base: position 555,639,684 of record NC_060143.1, read on the forward strand.
ACACCATGACCGTTATTCAGAAATGGTTCCATCAGATCCAAAACAACTCTCTGTCCTTGATTCACTTCCAGGGTATTGTTCACCATTCCTGTGTAAATTTGGATCCGTAATAAGTAAGATGTCTTCACATCAGCACAAACCCAAACTTTAATGCCATACTTGCCAGGCTTGCTGTTCATATAAAGCCGAAAACGGCAGTTTCCTCGGTACGTTGCTAACGTTCATCAATAGTCACATGTTTATAAGGATAGTAGTTCTTGCACATGTTAGACTGAAATCTGTCGAACACCACCCTGACGGCTTGTAGCTTGTTCTTGGTTTCTTCAATTCTCTGTGCTCTTATGTCTCTGTTGTCAAATCGCAAGAATTTTAGTATAGACAAAAATCTGTTTCTTGACATGGGAGCAGAAAAGAATGATTGCCGAAAGGCAACATTACCTCAACACAGATAGAAAGCACTTGTGCGTTGTCCATGAGTTCGACAAGCGCCTATTAGAACTGCTAATACAGCGTACACTTCAGTGGCATTTATATCTCTCCATGTCATTTTGTTCGAAGAATGAGCTGCATTCCACAAAGATATTACTCGTTTTGCTTCCCTGTTCGTTTCTTCTACAATTATTTTCACGATTTCCGGTGAGAAAAATAATAAAAATGACTCTGTTATTGTTTTGATTGTTTTTCCATCATTCACTGGGCCAGGTGTTACGTTGAAAACGTTGCGACGTCGACGCCGCCCACCTTTTGGTGGTTCACTAGAATATTGTAGTCCACTTCTTGAAACAAACAAATCTCCAGTGACTTCGTCTTCTTCTTCTTCATAGTCCACTTCTTCTTCTTCTACTTGTTCTCGTGAGTGTGTAGTGTCTTCTGATAGTTTTTATCATCAGCTTCATCTGAGGGTATGATATGGTCTGTGGTTCAAATGGTTCAAATGGCTCTGAGCACTATGGGACTCAATATCTAAGCTCATCAGTCCCGTAGAACTTAGAACTACTTAAACCTAACTAACCTAAGGACATCACACACATCCATGCCCGAGGCAGGGTTCGAACCTGCGACTGTAGCGGTCGCGCCGTTCCAGAGTGAAGCGCCTAGAACCGCTCGACCACACCGGCCGGCTTATGGTCTGTGTCAAGAGGTTCCATATATTCATTCAGTTCATTATCAATGTTCCATTCATTTTCATCGTCACTGACATCAGAATTTTATAGAATTTCCATTATCTCGTCGCTAGAAAGTCCTTTGGACATCCTCACTTGCAGATGAAATACTGACTCATGTAATGTCAGCTCAACAGTGAACGTCAAATTCAACACAACAATAGTAACCAGCAACAATAACAAACATTGGATATATGGCAAAACTCAACAAAGAAGATAAATGACAGATATATTTCCCAAAATCTTCTTTTGCTACGAATAAGAAAATAAGACGTTTCATATCAAGCGAGCTAGTGTCACAATCCCACCAATAAATGACTTGAATAACAATGATAAAGCCAAAAAGATTAGACAGTCGTGAGTGCGAATCCAACGTCAATCATCTTAGTACAAAGTCATGAAACCACAGGCATGTGGCCCTTCAGATAACATTATTATAGGGAAAAAATCAACCTGGGGTATTCAGAATACCCCACTTGATAATGTGAGGGTTAACACGCAGAGATCCAAAAACTAAACCATCAAAGCACACAGGTGAGACTAAATAAGTAGCTGTTTGTTTGGAAATTGTAAAATGTCACATAATCGGTTTATTTTACGACACAAACGAAAATGTGAGAACTTTGTCTAGTAAATATTAAATTGAAACGAAGAAATTATATAACTCGCTCTTGGTTAAGAACTCGTAAATTGTCACTAAATCAGCTACTTCCCTGTTGCTGGTCTGTCTTGTCTGGTGGCTGCTGCCTGACTGATTAATGCTAACGAGCGATCACTACCTTTCAAAACAAACGGACAAACGGCTTCGGCGCTACGAAACTCAAGTCTCGATACTGACGAAAACACAATAACTGTGTCTAATAAATTAGATTAACATGCAGCGATTCATAAATTAAACTACCAAAGTACACAGATAAGACTAAATAATTCACGCCTGATTACGTACTAGTAAAATGACACTAAATGAGTTTACTTTCTCACACAAACGAAAAATTGGGAACTGTGTCTAGTAGATATTGAATTAACACGCAGAAATACAAAAACTTAACTACCAAAGCACACAGATAGGAACTCATAAAATGTCACTAAATTAGGTACTTCCCTGTTGTTACTGTCAGTACACAGCAGCTGCCTGGTACTATTCAGGATTTAGAAACATACTATTCTGGATATGTACCATTCACGATACATGCTTTTCTGGAAATATAAATAACTGCAACTGATGGAAATGATAATGTAATTGACTTCAGTGGTGCTTGTGTGACAATTGTTTTAGAAATGTTCCAATAACATTTTATCCTTGTTAAATAAACATGATTAAAATCTATAAGTTTTATTCATTCCCAGTGAAATAGAAGACTAGAAACAATCTAAATTTTCCCAAAAGGTATACATCAATTAACACAAAAATTGGAGATGGTTGCGTTCATCCTAATCATGCTCAACTGTACATGTGCTTCAGTATTATTGGAGCTGATGTTACAGGTTACCCAACGTATGATGGAAAATCCAACAAAAAATTGATTGACAAGTATGTGACAAAGCTGGCTGAGATCAGCGCCATAAAGAAAAGAAACAATATTTTGTATGTATGCGAAATTGACAACTGACATAGCCAACGAGTTAACCATGGAAGGTCATATTCTCAATAACGAGAAGATAACATGTAAGAAAAAATTAAGCACTTTTTATACTGGACTTGCTTGGTGGGTTCTTTAAAGATTAGAAGAAAGTTATATCTGAAAGGGATAGTACTGTAACTTTTACTTGGAGTTCTCATGTGTTATTTTTCAGTGGGCTGACCATAATCAAGCATGTGTTGAAGATATGACCACACCTCGTAAGTAAGACAAAATTGTTTAATCACTGGAAATCTCTATTGCTGCGGTTAGATGTGCTCCAGAATATTCACTCGAGCTAGAGCAAGAAAGACTAAAATATTAGAAGATTCCCATATCTTCAGAGTTTCACTTATTCATTTTTGCCATGTTTGAAACTAATGGAAAAACTAATCAGAGCTCTGACTCTTCCTTTTCTATCGTATCATGCTACAGAATGTCTAATGTACTGACCAATAAGAAAACGACGATGAATCTTTGTGTGTCACATTCAGTGAATAAATGCCGAATCAAACTATTGCTTACATAATCGTGCATGGTAGAAGATGATATCCGATTGAATTTATTATTATTTCTGTGGATAGCATTTTTATGCATATCATGCTATATTTTTGAATTTTTAAAATCGGTTATTATTTGGCTGAGAAACAAAAATTAATCTAATGTGGAGTTCGGAATAAGTGCTGTAGTACATAGCACTCACATCCCTGACTCGATTGGCTGACTCAGGAAGTGTGCGCATCTGATAGAGCGCTGCCTCGCTCACTTCCTGCTACGAAACCAAGGTTTTCTCTGTCTATGTTCCATATAAATTAAACTTGTCGCACAGTAGTAGTTCAGGGAAATACTAACGGAATCTCATTTTTTGTTCTCAAATCAGCTTTATCCACCAACTATATACACGATTTGATTAGCAAACAACGACCATAAACACAACCTGCTTGAAGCCCTGAAAATTAAGTAACAACAATATAGCTCATAGCCCAGATCAAATCCTAAATGAGCAGACACAGGTCAACACTTCCCCTCTCCTAAGCTTCACATAATCGTCTCTATTTTTCATTACTTCCCACACACTTTCCTACACATTTCTAATTTCCTGTATTCATTAATTTATTTTATTGAACTTGCCTATGTAATCCATATAAACTGTAGTTTTACTTGGTTTATTTATTTAACGCAATTTGTTACATGGTCACAGTTTTGAGTATAATCTTAACATTTTTCCTGTTTGCTCCTTTTATATCTGTGTACTGTTCGGCCGTTTTTACCTTTTGAATTGCAGTACCACCACACTCTTAAAGATTGCATTTACAGTATATTCCCTCACACTCCTCCATTTTTATGCATTTAACCGTTTCTGTTTATCTCATTGATATTGCTTAAATTCCTTATTATTCTGTAGTTACATTGATAATTCTTTCTTCTTTTAACTAGTTTGTCTATCACTCTCCTTGTTTTATACCTCCTGAAGTAGCCTTGTCACATATTAACTTTATTTTATTAGTTTTGTTTATTAATAGAAATTGTTATCTAGGCATGCTGTTCCTATTTTGTGTTAACGTTTTGTCCACTCCATTTTTAGTTTTATCTATTTACTGTTCAATTTTTTCAAAGATGCTACTTACTGTGTGTTTCCGCTTCAATGTAGATGTGTAACTTCTCTTCCAATGTTGCTTACAAACATAGTAACTTGTTTAGTGTCAACATTCAGTAAATGTCTTCATATGGTCTTGTGAGCCCAAAACCGGTTAACACAATAAAAGTAACCCTGTTGAACAAAAGCAAACTAGTGCATTTCATTTATTATAATGTTGTTCTACCAAAATCGATAGAAGATTCAGTTAACACGATTTGTAAACGGATTTTGCAAGTATGTACAGGCAAATCTGGTGCTTTAGCCAATGTTTCAGCCAGTCCTTTCTAAATCAGTTGCTGTCCTGCATTCTTCGAGCACATCTGACAGCTAACAGGGCAGCTCTAATCTGACAGCTTAACGGTCCACAAGCAGAAGACGAGGTGCCAGCAGCAGTGTCACTAAACGCAAAACATGGCACATCAAAAGTACCAGAAAAACCCTGAGGCGAGAATAAGAAACAAGGAAAAAACATCAAAAAGAAGCCTTCCAGGTTTCTCCAACATGGCCTAGGTTTTGTTAGTATAAATTAAATAAAAATTTTATTAATAATTTTTTTTTGTAAATTACCCCTTACTCAAAAGCTAAATCATGGAAGCAAATGTAATTTGTTGTCAAAGTTAGTAAGCTAGAGATAAGTGTTTTGAGTAACGTACGTAATAGTACCCCGACACGCCTGTACATACCTACTTGCCTCCCAAATCATCGGTTCATGTGACCATTCTCCATATTTCGACAGTTCAATGGCCACTGTTCCTGGACCAGCGACAGTCTCGTACTTCACACTCTGGGATCTGCGACGAACAAAGGTACCCGTGTGAGACGGTGGTTTCTGTATCATATAAAATAAGGACCGTCATGACTATACAGCTGCAGACTGGTTGATCATGCGCAGCAATGAATTTCCGAGAGATTGCCGAGGAATGCGACAATGGCGAGCCCCATCATCAATATTTCATTCGAGGGTGAAATGACCTTTCCTTAATGTGGATATCTTAGAGACTTCACTTTTATACAGAGCTGTAGACCAAGTGTAATTTTTTCCAGATTGACCTGATTTTTCCTTCGAATCATCTGGCGACGATACTATCGTATAAACGACACCGGGTGTTTGAGAATAAATTGCTTGGTGAATTTTTCAAATGAGTTGAGAACATTAGGGGGTCCACTGAGCTGATTTGGAGTACATTCAGTGATATATTCATTTTTTCCAGATTGACCTGATTTTTCCTTCAAATCATCTGGCGACGATACTATCGTATAAACGACACCGGGTGTTTGAGAATAAATTGCTTGATGAATTTTTCAAATGAGTTGAGGACATTAGGGGGTCCACCGCGCTAATTTGGAGTACATTCAGTGATATATTCATTTTAGAGGAAAACAAAAAATGGTTCAAATGGCTCTGAGCACTATGGGACTTAACCGCTGTGGTCATCAGTCCCCTAGAACTTACTACTTAAACCTAACTAACCTAAGGACATCACACACATCCATGCCCGAGGCTGGATTCGAACCTGCGTCCGTAGCGGTCGCGCGGTTCCAGACTGCAGCACCTAGAACCGCGCGGCCACTCTGGCTGGCGAGAGGATAACACACATTGTTTTAATAATGAAGTTCTCCTCAAGCCCATCACATATTTTCGATGGTATTTTATAAGGTCGTAACCTAATTATTATGGCAAGTAGCTACAGGGTCTCGGATTCTAACTTTGCACGTGGCTTTACAATTTATAAGATATTGTTTGTGAAGAAATCGTGACACGTCTATCACCAGAGGTTTCGCTTGAATCTTCGTTGATCGGAATATGCTTATTTCCTCTAGCATATAGCAATGTTTTTTGCTCCGAACATACGTTACTTCAGAATTTGTACTCAGGCCACAGTAAGGAACATCGAATGGCTTGTGACACAGAATTCTAATGAACACATACAGCAGAATATTCTGTTGTATTTAGGATTTTTGTGAAGCAAGTATATGACTTTCTTGTCATTTTTATATTTGAATTTATGTAGGATACCATTGTTTAGAATGCAGTAAAGTTACTAATGTGATCACTAATTTAATAAAAAGTGTGTTCTGTGTCTTGGATACGCATTGTGTCTGCGATACGCTCTGTTCGGTTATATAGGGAGATGTTATGGAAAATATATGTCAGATTGGGATGAGTGGTCAGGCGACGAGCGAAAGTGATGTAGGAACAGATTCCACCAAGAGTAGTTTGAGTGCTTGGGTCAACTAGACCACCCATATCCAACGCATATTTGACGAATTCAATGAAATCTGATTTTTTGCCTCGTGCAAGTTTTAATCACAGCAAAATACTATCAGATTACCTGTGGTAATGTTAATAAGTGACAGAATTTATTGGTGGTTGTCGGTTTGTGGTCATAGAACGATATTATCAGACTACCAGAGGCTACGTTAATGAGTGATGGAATGTATTGGTGGTTACGAATGTGTGGTGATACTGCTTGATAGAACAGCATATCGAAGTTTTGTGGTTTTGTATCAGGATCCCTGCATCCTGATACCGCGACAAATATGAAACAATAATACCGAATTCTGTCAGACAAATGTCACAAAAATCTTTCTTACGTAATTTAAATTAATTTTTGTAAATAATAACTTTGTGGCAAAGGTGTTGTTTTATTTAAAGCTCTCACTATTATACTGCAGAGCATCACGAGCATTCTATTTTTGCGGTTCAAAATATAGCGTATTACCTAATTCTTTAATTTGTTTTGTTTTACCAGCAGAAATCGTTAGAAACAGCCATTAGAGGCCGTATTCTGGAAAAGAATCTCATATCTGTATGTGATAGTTTCTTGTAAGCATGAGGAAATGTAACTGAAGTAGAGTTTCGGAAAAATAGAACTAAAGAGGTTCTGCATGAAAGAATACAGACTGTCCACGGGGTACATTGGCAGGGAGAGTTATAATAAACCAGGCTTCAGATTGAAGACCACAACAACAGCAAGTTAAACACATTTCTATGCTCACTTGAAATGTTTTGGAAATGCAGTAAGTACTGACAAAATTTGCAATCTGTGCAAGCAGCTCCATTGCTTAGTTTTCATAATTTGCTGTAGGTCATTACTATCTTCTCTTTTAGGAAACAATAGCACACTTGTACGTCTTTCGATCTCTAATTTCTATTATGGAGTTTTTCAGGTTTTGTTCGAAATGTCGCTTGGGCTTTATACATTGCTAAATTCCTTAAATTTCCAGCGTATCCTGTAATACGTGTTTATTCTTTTCGTTTTGCTTTTTTGGTAACGTTATAGTTTCCACTTCCACTTTTGTACTGTGGTCTGTAAAACAGTGAGTAATATATCTTCCGTTGCCATTTTTAGGAACTTCTTCTTGAACGATGAGAGAGGTTGGGGACATGAATAAGGAATTGAACGTTTGCAGAAAATATTTTGACAGAAAACTACTGATAAGATGTTGATTGTCAATTTTTCGTAACATTAAGAACAGCAGGTAGATTGTACTACTGGAAGTACTTGAGATCAATAAATATGCGAGACAGAAAACCAGATGGTTTTTAAATCAACGAAGACAACTTTCTTCTTCCCTGCTGTTAAATTAAGTATAAGTTAGCATATGTTATGTACAATAGTTAACTCGTGTTTTATTTTCGAATTTTAACAAAAGTTGCGGCCTCAGATTAATGTATGAAAACTAATTTTCATTTCTGCTAACTGTAACGAAATAGCACTTATCTTTTTAGTTATAAATTCGATGCGCCATGAGCTTGCAGCGTCATTACTATATTAATGTTATTAGGGGCAAGACGTTCACTCAGTGATAGCGAAAGTAGGGCGGACACTGGGATTATTATTACTATATTAGTCGTTTTTTCCACTACAAGAAGCAGAAAATAATCGATTCTTCTCTACATATAATGTCAAACACTGTACAATGTTATTACTTTAACTATGTGAGGTTAACATAAGGGTGAAATAGCTTTCGTGTATCTTATGAAAACTGTACAAACCACGGTGCCGATGGCCTTACCACGCTGGATACTCTGTTACTCATCAGATCACCCAACTTGGTCGTTGGCAACTTGAAACACTTACGTAACGTATCGATTATTTTATATTTGCAACCACAAACCTCTTTGACTTGAATATGTGAATTTCCAATAAGTTTGTAAATTTCTATGTTATTTTCGGCAAACGGCATTTTAAATTAACGTCCTTTTATATACGAGGGCAGTTCAATAAGTAATGCAACACATTTTTTTTCTGAAACATTCTTCTTCATCATCCGCGTAGTGCCTCCCACGGATTGCGTCCTTCATTGGGCCAAACATATGGAAATCCGACGGTGCGAGATCGGGGCTGTAGGGTGCATGAGGAAGAACAGTCCACTGAAGTTTTGTGAGCTCCTCTCGGGTGCGAAGACTTGTGTGAGGTCTTGCGTTGTCATGAAGAAGAAGAAGTTCGTTCAGATTTTTGTGCCTACGAACACGCTGAAGTCGTTTCTTCAATTTCTGAAGAGTAGCACAATACACTTCAGAGTTGATCGTTTGACCATGGGCAAGGACATCGAACAGAATAACCCCTTCAGCGTCCCAGAAGACTGTAACCATGACTTTACCGGCTGAGGGTATGGCTATAAACTTTTTCTTGGTAGGGGAGTGGGTGTGGCGCCACTCCATTGATTGCCGTTTTGTTTCAGGTTCGAAGTGATGAACCCATGTTTCATCGCCTGTAACAATCTTTGACAAGAAATTGTCACCCTCAGCCACATGACGAGCAAGCAATTCCGCACAGATGGTTCTCCTTTGCTCTTTATGGTGTTCAGTTAGACAACGAGGGACCCAGCGGGAACAAACCTTTGAATATCCCAACTGGTGAACAATTGTGACAGCACTACCAACAGAGATGTCAAGTTGAGCACTGAGTTGTTTGATGGTGATCCGTCGATCATCTCGAACGAGTGTGTTCGCACGCTCCGCCATTGCAGGAGTCACAGCTGTGCACGGCCGGCCCGCACGCGGGAGATCAGATAGTCTTGCTTGACCTTGCGGCGATGATGATACGCACTTTGCCCAACGACTCACCGTGCTTTTGTCCACTGCCAGATCACCGTAGACATTCTGCAAGCGCCTATGAATATCTGAGATGCCCTGGTTTTCCGCCAAAAGGAACTCGATCACTGCCCGTTGATTGCAACGCACATCCGTTACAGACGCCATTTTAACAGCTCCGTACAGCGCTGCCACCTGTCGGAAGTCAATGAAACTATACGAGACGAAGCGGGAATGTTTGAAAATATTCCACAAGAAATTTCCGGTTTTTTCAACCAAAATTGTCCGAGAAAAAAAAATGTGTTGCATTACTTATTGAACTTCCCTCGTAGTATACCTGTCAACTCCAAATTAACATAGTTGAGTAATGTATAAGCGTTGCACTATTGTAAGTAGTTGGAATATACATAGGGAAGCATTTCCATAATGGAACGGTTATCGAGCTAATTGAAAAGGCAGAGACATGTGACGTTAGCGCACTCTGTGATTCTGGCGGCACGAGACTGGGGATAGTCTTTGTAGAGTGAAGATACTAGGGAGGAAACCCCTTCGGTAAGTGTTTGTTAAATTTAATTTTTAATTTTATAAGTAAATAGAGGGCAACCCCAGAACTTGTTTCATTAATGTGGTGGCCCATTTGTCTAATCGTTTATTCAATTTCAAATTGTTTCTGGCAAAAGGGACACATTCCCGAGTTTAGTCTCTAATGTTTACTTTTAAAAACTGTCGTTCTGTCTAAGCAGTTAACTTGCATTCAGCTTCTTTACCGAGGCACTGGGCCTTACAATAATTATTTGCCTTTTTAGTTTTAATAGTAGTTGTTTATAACAACCAACATAACCACCCACCCATAACATTTTCATCTACATCTACATGTACATTTATACTCCGCAAGCCTCCTAACGGCGTGTGGTGGAGGGCACTTTACGTGCCACTGTCATTACCTCCCTTTGCTGTTCCACTCGCGTATGGTTCGCGGGAAGAACGACTGCCGGAAAGCCTCCGTGAGCGCTCGAATCTCGCTAATTTTACATTCGTGATCTCCTCGGGAGGTGTAAGTAGGGGGAAGCAATATATCGATACCTCATCCAGAAACACACCCTCTCGAAACCTGGACATCAAGGTACATCGCAATGCAGAGCGCCTCTTTTGCACAGTCTGCCACTTGAGTGTGGTAAACATCTCCGTAACGCTATCAGTTTACCAAATAACCCTGTGCTTTGGCACGCTCTCAATACTTCGCTCACTCTGAATGGAGATCCGACGAGCTTTCCTTTAGTTACACGGTCACAGTCATCTAAAGTCCTGTCGAAGTGATTGTATGTTCGTGTGATTTTGCTGATTCAGAAGGCGCGTTCTATAGGTAATGCAATTTCTTTTTCTCGCCCAATTTCGTTTCAATAAGTGCGGAATTTGTTGTGGTACATCGTGGTATATTCCTGCATAAGTCAATATATTTTCGTACCCTCCTTCTCCCCCCCTCCTCAGAGCTCCCTCTTTCCCACCCTCCCACCCTTCCCTTCTTCCTCCTTTTCCCCTGCCAAACAGCTTCTTTCTACTTTTCAACCTCCCCCCCCCCCCTGGGCTTCCAGCTCCTTTCCTTTTCACCTCCACTGCCCCCATCCTGGTTTCCCCCACCATGTCTCCCCCTCCCTTTCTCCTCCCTCCCCCCACCCTCCTCCCTTCACATGGTGATCGGTCCCCCCCATTCGGTGGAGTGATTTTTAATCTTTTCGTTGTGTTGTCAGTGTTTCTTCAGTGCTGTGTGCAGCACCGACAGTGTCGCCAGGATCGTTCATTTGTGTTCCCACTGTGTTTTTTTTTTATTTTCGTGTCGACTCACAGTGTTCTTTCTCTGCATGTGTATGTGGCTCTCATCTATGTTTTTTTTTTAATCTACCATTTATACTCATCTATTTTTGTTCTTGTTTGTTCATCACTTTATACCATTCTATGTTATGTGTTCTCTTCTCATTTGACTATGTTTTTTCTGTAACTCTCTGGGCTGAAGTGCGGCGTATTGTGCCACTCCCAGCCCGTCCCATATTGGGGAGTGAAATAACAATAAAGAAAAAAAAAGATCTTTTCCTGAGTTGAGATAGGTGGCGGTACGATACATAGCCTTCAAAACGGAGTCAATAGCGGAATGTGCGTTCCAAGCAGAGAGTTTTCATTGAGTTTCTTGCGGTGGAAAACCAGAGCATCACATATATTCATAGACGCTTCCAGAATGTCTGTGGTGCCCTGGCGGTGAAAAAATGTACGGCGAGTCTTTGGGTGAGGTGTCTGTCATCATTACCAACAGGGTCGAACAAAACCTGTCTAGTCTCCCGCGTGCTGGCCTGTCGCACACAGCTGTGAATCCTGCAGTGTTGGAACATACTGACACTCTCATTCGCAGTGATCGACGGATCACAATTAAATATCTCGCTGCTCAAGTGGACGTCTCTGTTGGTAGTACTGACACAGTCGTCCACCAGTTTTGGGGTACACGAAGGTCCATGTCGGCTGGCTTCCTCGCCACCTATCAGAAGAACATAAACATCAACGAAGGACAATCTGTGCTGAAATTATTGTGCATTACGAGCCTGGTCGTGACAATTTTTTTGTCTAACACCCTCACAAAAATTCGCTGGACTGTTCTTCTTCATTGATTCTAGAGCCTGGTCTCACAGATTCTGACCTCCATCTGTTTCGCCCAATGAAGAATGCACTCCACTGGAAGCAGTACATGGATGATGAAAGGTTAGTGATGCAGCAAGACGTTGCATCTGACATCGCCGGTAGAGTAGCACCGTGTGGACATACACGTCCTGCCAGTAAGGTGGTGTACGGCTGTCGCATTGAAAAGATTTCTTTGAAAAACATGATTTTGTAGCCTAAAGAGTGGGGGAGTAATGTTGTGTACTGGAATCCTGAATGAAACGAATCTGCTTTCAGAAAAGACAGTGTTGATCACTTTCTAAATGCCCCTCGTAGTATTCCCTGTACAGGTTTACAAACTTTCCCTTTGCCTTTACGGCAAATGGAAAGAGTGGTTGTGGTGTAAGGCTCATAAACAAGAGCTACGCAACTTACAGGACGCTGTAGGGAAGCAGACTACTCACGCTGTAGTAAATTCACATTAGTTTCCATCGTGTGCCAGCCAGTCTGCTGTAACTAGCTCTGACGTCATAAATGTTGCGCAATACCTTAAAAATCAAGCAAATGAACTAAAACTTTTCTAGCATGTCAGAAATAATACTAAATTAATGTGTGTTAAATATCAGTTCGATAACTTCAGCCATTTCCGAGATTTGGACGTTTTGGTGGAAAAATCATTGGCGCAACAGAAAAGAGCTAGAGACTTCAAAATTTATATTTAGATTCATTTTTCATAATGATTTAATAAAAACAGTACTTTGGATTTCACATATTAAGATTTTAGCGGAAATTCATGATTTTCTGGTTTTCGTCTCAAAACTGAAGGAAGCAAGATAGATTAAGTAGGCTAGTAAATAAGGCTAGGATGTTTAGATTTAAATAGGTTGGAGGTCCGCTATGATTATGAAGATGTGTAAAGTTTCTTTTTAATACCTATAAAATTATAGCGATAGCGGATCTCAACAGGGCCAGTTCAGAGCTCACCTAGTGCGTGCAGGGCAATTAAATTAATTCTCTCGCCTAAAGTATTTAACTTAGCCACGTCAAAATTTTATTATCAATACTTACCTGCGTGCTGAATGCACGTTTAAATTAAGAGATTCTTCGGCCATCAGCCAAAGAAGCTATAAATTATTATGTAACTTGAAGTGGTGCGTTACTAGCCCAGCGGCTAGTCGGGAGAGCGGATTTGATCAGGCGATCCCTCAGCCGTCCGCACCGCGGCTTTATATATAAGAACACTGCGCGAGGAAGCAAGGCCCCAGTTCTCTCCAGACGCTGAATGACACGCCATCTGTGTCGGTAGTCGCGTCGCATCAGTGTATCTGCTACAAACAGCCTCGGGTGCCGTATTAAGTTACTAGAGATATGCGGAACCATAAAAACATTTCATGTGAAGTGCTAATTCTGGAATGATTTTCATTATCTAGCTTCAGTTTGCGTATTGTCGTATTTTCACGTGCCGTCGCGGGACAGACATTCTACCAAATATTTAGCGTGGCGTTTGATGAAATATTTTCATCAAATTTTGGCGAGCATTCTTTTTAACATTTGATTCGGACATTTATAGTTGCATCAGCGCATTAGACTCTGAACTGTTCTGTTAGTTAGGTTGTAGGGATACTTGTGGTTTTTATTAGTGAATTTCAGAATGTACTCAACTATTTTGGAAAACCGTTTTTGATTAGAAATCCCGGACAATCTCCTAATTCCTCAGAGCTATAAGCTGCAGCTATAAGAACATTCTCAGGTAAAGTGGGCACTAGGATATCTATTTACTGGCTCCAAGTTTTATTAAATCACTTTCTGGGGGTCACGGAGTAAATAGAGAGCCAGTGTTGAGAACGGCAAAAGACAGCAATAACAACATTCTAAAAGCTAGAAACTGATTCAACATGCAAGCGTTTATCCAGCAATCAGATTTTAGTTTACTTTTTCCAAACTCATCCGCCGCCCCACATATGGTGCATCGGCCGGGAAATCAACTAAGTGAAAGTGATTTTTAACTATTCGGATTCGCGGGTGAAATGCGAAGCGCAACTGAGTATAGAACAGTGAATGTGTTACGTGTGCATGTGGACGACGCAATTGGATTAACAACGCATCTGGATTGACGGAGCTGGCACTGAGTCTAGCGGTGCTGCCGGCATCGCGAGAAGCCAGTCTCGCGGCACCGCAGTCGTCCACTGAAGCAGCCGGCGCAGAGCCTGCAATTGCGGGCCACGCAAACACACAACAGCCGTCGGAGAGCCGTCTGCAGTTCAACGTGCCACGTCGCATCAGGAATCCTGGTACGCCGCGCCGGCAACGCCATACGTCGTGCAGAAGGAACTAAGTTAAGTGAAAAGCTGTTAAAAATTTTACTAACCTGCACCAAAAGACTGTCGGCGATGGAACCGTCAAAAGAAACTGAGGTTAAACTTAAATCAGAACCTATCTCTGTTGAGAGAACTGTAAATACAGACAACGGTTCGAGTGTAAATATGCATGAAAGTAGTAATGTTAAAGTGAAATATGAAGTATTGTCTCCTGACAGTAGTGTGGGAAGGGGCAATGATTCAATAATAGAGACCCCTGTAGTAAAGCGGAAAGTAGAAATTGTAAATTTATTGGATGATAGTTTCTCTGATGAATTAAAAATGAAACATTCATCAGAGATGGTAGAGCTTAAGAAGGAGAAGTTAGATATGACTAATCAATCAGAAGTTTCATTTAGTTTTGATGATTCTGGTATTGGAGCTAGTTTTTTGTCACCTGAGTGTGATAAAAAGCCAGCTAGTGAGCAACCCAAACATGCTGGGGCTGTTGATCTAAATGTTATATTACAAGCAATTGCTGCCAGTCAAACAAATTTTAATATGCGGTTTGAGGCAATGGACAATAAGTTAGAATCCAATAATGCTGAATTAAAGGCTGAAATAAGTGAACAGGTCAAAAGCAGTAATGCTGAATTAAAGTCTGAAATTGTGGCCAACCAAACAAATTTTAATAAACGATTGGAGGTAATGGACGATACTTTCAAGGCTGGTTGCAATAAATTGAAAGAGGATCTAGACAGTTTGAATTATAAAATTGATTGCAATCATGAGGATATTAAGAAAAAGGTTGCTCAACAATTTTCTGAAATGTATAAGACAATAAAATCCGAAGTCGCTGAGGTTCGCAAAGACTTCCAAATGGAAGATGCGAACTGGAGCACAAGTTAACAGAAAAGATCGAGGCGGAGTCTGAACTGTGCTCAGATAGATTTAAAGATGTTAATATAAAAGTAAACATATGTCAAGCAGAAGTAGAAGCAATCAAAACTGACACTACTCATATTGTGCAAAGAGTAGATAATGTTGAAATGAAAGTAGAAAATATAAGTACTAACATTGCTAACATTGAGAGTAAAGTAGCTTCAGTAACTTCTGGTAATGGTAATGTACAACAAGTTGTAGCTGCAAACGCCGCTTTTATCGGGTGTCGGCAGTTCTTGCGGTTCGATCCAGATAAAATATCCACCCGCTAGATTTCTGGAACGATTTTGAAGATGTGATTCCACCAACTTGGTCTGAGCGGGAGAAAATCTCATTTATTAGAAGCCATTTAGCAGGTGACGCCATGCGTTGGTCAGCTGTTGAAATGTAAAACATTAGCGGAATTTAAAACAGCTTTTATTAATGAATATTGGTCTAGCAATAAGCAAAATGAAGTGTTGAGAGAATTTTGGAGTGGAAAACGCTTCAATGCAGGCAAGGAATCTATTAAAGAGTTTGCTACGTCATGGATTTCACGTTTGTCACATTTGGCGGAAAAGCTAAAACCAGAAATGATTATACTAGGTCTGGAAGCTAAACTGCCATGGTACTGGCAAACTAGAATTATATCAGCCCCTAGAGACAATCTGGATCGTTTCATTGAGTATTTGGAACGTGTAGAACGTGTTGCTGCCAATGAGGAGCAAGCACGTAATAACAGAAATGCCAATAACAATAATAGTAGTGATTTTAGGAACGAGCAAAATGGCAATGTAAACATCAGAACAGTAGGTGTTCGTAATCCTAAGAGAGGTAGGAATTGGGGAAATAATTATCAGAACCAACAATGGCGTCCAAGGGATAATAATTTTGTTCCAAACAGAAATATGCATGTAAACAACAGTACGGAAAGTAAGGCTATGCCAGCTAACTATAATGAAACTAAAGGAAACAGTAGTATGCCGAGGCAGGAAAACTAGTTCCCGTCTATGAGGACACTGGCGCTCACCAGGCGGTTACTTTTACTAAGCCAGTAGTTAAGGGAATTGGTAAGACAAATCAGAATACTCAAACTGAACAGATGGATGAAATGTCGGTAGCACCTAAGGATACAACAGAAATATTAGATCACTCACAGTATTTGATAGATACCGTGTTAGAGACGCTTTCTAAGTGGGAAGAGAAAGAGAAGGCGCAGCAGTGTAACAGTAGGGATGAGCTAAAAAATACTGAATTGTCAGGTGAAGAAGCAGAAGAAATTCATGCTTATATTTACGATGAGGATGATGTGCTCTTATCTAAAGTGCCTATGCAGGATGTTGATAATGTACTAATAGATTTAGGACAGGAGATAAGTGGGAATGTAGAGGGTAGGCTGTTTGGGGTCGATGAACCCAGTAGCTGTGACCAGTTGTCACTTGAGAAGGAAACCGACGATAATGGTGAAAGTGGTTTAGCTGTAACTAGTATTATGCCCGGTCTGGAGGCGCAGAATCGCTCAGACTACAGTAATTTGGGTCATGTTCAGCAAACTAAATGTAATGAAGTCGTGCGGTGTTTCGATTTAAAATTAATAGACCGACTGGAAAAGGCAGCTGAAAATGTAATTCAGGAAACCCCCACACACTGTGACCTAAATGTAATGAAGACAGATGTCGATCACTTTAGTTGGAGACAAATCCAAAAGGAACTACTAGATGAATGTGAGGAACCACCTGTACAACCTAGAATAAGCCACCCTACAATAATAATAAATATGTTGGGTATCAATGTACGTTGTCTCTTAGACAGTGGAAGTGAGGTGAGTGCAATATCTCAGTCCTTCTTTGATGCATTACCTGGTAAAGACAAGCTTACAGTAATGAGGGTATCAGGACTAAGAATAATTGGTGCTACTGGCAAGGTGTCAAAAACGGTAAAGCAAGAAGCTTTACTGCCCTTTAACATTAATGGTAATTTAATTGATCATCCATGTTTAATTGTAAATAATCTCAGTATTGAGGTTTTAATTGGCATAGATTTCTTGTCAAAATATCAGAGTGTTGTTGACTTTGAAAGAAGCCAGTTAAAAATGGTCTTGCCAATAACCGGAGTAATTATAGTACCTTTTAGTGATAAACATGTAGTAACTGATCATGAAACTTGGGAGCTGCCTATACGAGTTCTGAAAAACAGGAGATATTGGGACGAAGGTGTTAATCTTAATAACAATAAGCTGAACACAGAAGAAGAAGAAGAAGCAATTATTTTAGACAAAATAGAAGCTAAATTGCAGGAAATCGATAGGATTTCAGGCAATCAAAAGGAAGAACTAAGACAGGTTCTAAAAAGGCATCATAAGGTATTTTCAGATCGACCTGGCATAGTTAAAGGTTATGAATGTCAATTAAAGGTGAAACCTGGCCAAGTGTTTTTCAGGAAGCCATACCAAATACATGTAGCTAGGAAGGAGGCAGTTCGGAAGGAGATACAGAGAATGCTAGAGTGGGGTGTGATTGAAAAAGCGGTCAGTGAGTACAATAATCCTCTTGTTGTTGTACCAAAAAGAGACGGGAGTGTCAGATTGGTCTTGGACGCTCGTTGGTTGAATGAAATAGTGATTAGGGAAAGTGATAGACCGCAGAACATGGACGAGTTACTGCAAAAATTCCGGGGAGTAAAATTCTTAACTTCTATGGACATCACGTGTGGGTATTGGAATTTGCCACTGGCGGAAAGTTCAAGGAAGTACACAGCTTTCTTGTACGAAGGAGTTTGTTACCAATACCGTGTGGTACCTTTCGGACTTAATATCTCTGTTTGTGCCTTCGTACGTGTGATGTGCCATGTTTTAGGACCAGCTTTAAGCAATAAAATAACAGTCTACGTAGATGATCTGTTAATAGCAACTCCTACCTGGGAAGAACACATAGCTTTATTAGAGGAAGTGTTAGAGGCTATTGAGAGAGGTGGCATGAAACTAAAGATTGAAAAGACAGAGTGCGTTAAAGAGGAAATAGGTTTCTTGGGATATAGGATAAGTGAAAAAGGTATTCTGCCTGACCCAGGCAAGCTAGCAGTCATTGAAAAATTCGAGGCTCCCAGAAACAAGAAGCAGTTGAGATCAATGTTCGGTCTTTTCGGCTTCTATAGGCGTTTTGTTAGTGATCAGGCTTTTAATGCTCCCTGTCTTCACCTCCTGCTGAAAAAGAATACCCCTTGGGTTTGGACAGCAGAATGTCAACAGGCGTTTGAGGTGCTTAAACAGTCTTTAATTAATAGTCCAATTTTGCATCATCCTGACTTTGAAAAACCTTTCTGTATGTCTGTTGATGCTAGTGGCTATGGTATAGCTGTGGAGATATTCCAAATAGAAATAGAGAACGAACAAGAAGTGCACAAGACTATAGCTTTCGCCAGTCGATCTTTACAGGCAGCAGAGAGAAATTACGGCATCTCAGAACTGGAAGCATTAGCAATTGTATTTGGGGTACAGAAGTTTGAGCAGTATCTATTAGGTCACAAGATAATAGTTTACAGTGACCATAAGGCATTGACCTTTTTAAAGACCTGTAAATTGAGGAATGCTCGTTTGATAAGATGGTCATTGTATCTCCAGCAGTTTGACCTTGAGGTTAAATATATTCAAGGGAAAGACAATCTAGTAGCTGATGGGTTATCTAGGAGTGCGGAGCTCTGTGATGACGCAGGAATTACAGCAACAGACCCAAATGAAATTCGAATGTTTGCATTGCACGAAGTAAAGGAAGAAAGTGCATTAAAGAGGGTGATTAAGAACTTGAGACGTGAGCAGAATGCAGATGACCAACTGAAATTAGTGAAGAGCTATTTAGGAAATGCGAGCTATCCTAAGGTTTCGCAATACTATTGTTTGCATAAAGGTATTCTGTTTAGGAGGAAAAAGGTAGGTGTTTCTGAGTGGAAGCTGTGCTTTCCCTCACAACATGTAGACTTACTAATCGACTATGTACACCTGAGGTATGGGCACTACGGTGCAAAGAAGTGCATTGCAAAATTACAAGAGAAGGTTGTATTTGACAACATGTACCGCCGTGTGGCCAAGCGTCTAGCATCGTGTGTAGTGTGCCAAAAGGTCCGTGCTGCCAACACCAGAATACAAGGGGATATGCATTCAGTAGAGCCAACTGAAACCCTAGAATTACTGGCTTGTGATTTGTTTGGCCCTCTTCCTGTTTCGAGAGGTGGTTGCACCCATGTTTTTGTTGTGGTGGTTGGATTCAGTAAATATGTTAAGCTATACCCAATTAAAAGAGCAAATGCAAAAACATTGGTTGAAAAGTTGGAAAAAGATTTCTTCGTGAACGTTGGCGTTCCGAAGAATTTGCTGTCTGACAATGGACCTCAATTTACTTCTGATAGATTTAAGGAATGTCTAGATAAGGCAGGCGTGAAACATCTGAAAATATCTGCGTATTTCCCCCAAGGAAATATGAGTGAACGTATTATGAGGGAATTGAATAGGCTTTGCAGAACTTATTGTGCTCGGAAACACTCAAGTTGGGCAGAGCACATTAAGTATTTTGAGAATGTAATTAACAACTTAAGACATGATGCAACTGGTTTTGCACCTTGCGAATTGATGTTTGGCCAAGAACCGCACAATGTGATTGCAGATATGGTAGAATTCCCTATTCTAACGCAAATATCCACAGACGAGAAGAAACTAAAGGCTAGGGCTAATATGAGAAAAAGAGCGTTGGAAAGGAAGAAGCGTCATGACGCAAAAGCTGTACCTACTAGCTTTGAAATAGGTCAATTAGTCCTTGTCAAAACCAAAGAAAAATCAAAGAAAGTAAATGCAGAAACCAAGAAATTCATGTTCGTATACCAAGGACCTTTCAGGATAATAGGAAAGCCACATGCCAATGCATATAGGCTGGAGTACCCAAAAAGTAAGAAGCTATTAGGTCTCAGGAACGTGATTGACCTGAAGAAATTCATAGGTTATGAATGAATGCTGTAGGGAGGAGGTTGCTCTATAACCTCCACACAGTGTGGCAGCTGTGCGGTCCCAGCTGTGTGAGATCTTCTTTCCTTTTCAGGTCTCACTCATTCTTCATCTTTCCTATCCACAAAAAATTTCGACATCATCTTCCAACACATAAAATTTTCTGGTATGGTTATCAATACAGCATTAAACCAATGAATGCTGTAGGGAGGAGGTTGTTCTGTAACCTCTACACAGTGTGGCAGCTGTGCAGTCCCAGCTGTGTGAGATCTTCTTTCCTTTTCAGGTCTCACTCACCCTTCATCTTTTCTATCCACCTAAAATTTCTAACTCTTCTTTACAGCATTTAACTAATGAATGCTGTAGGGAGGAGGTTGTTCTTTAACCTCTACACAGTGTGGCAGCTGTGCAGTCCCAGCTGTGTGAGATCTTCTTTCCCTTTCAGGTCTCACTCATTCTTCATCTTTCCTATCCCCAAAAATTTCGACCTCTACTTTCCAACACAAAATTTTCCGTTATGATAATCAAGCCAGCATTAAGCTAATGAATGCTGTAGGGAGGAGGTTGTTCTGTAACCTCTACACAGTGTGGCAGCTGTGCAGTCCCAGCTGTGTGAGATCTTCTTTCCATTTCAGGTCTCACTCACTCTCCGTCTTTTCTATCCACCTAAAATTTCTAACTCTTCTTTACAGCATTAAACCAATGAATGCTGTAGGGAGGAGGTTGTTCTTTAACCTCTACACAGTGTGGCAGCTGTGCAGT
Organism: Schistocerca piceifrons; assembly: GCF_021461385.2. NCBI lineage: Eukaryota > Metazoa > Arthropoda > Insecta > Orthoptera > Acrididae > Schistocerca > Schistocerca piceifrons. The sequence continues at coordinate 555,660,759 of NC_060143.1, forward strand.
CCCAGCTGTGTGAGATCTTCTTTCCCATTTCAGGTCTCACTCAATCTTCATCTTTCCTATCCCCAAAAATTTCGACACCTTCTTCCAAATACTAAAATTTTCCGTTATGACTATCAAGCCAGTATTAAGCTAATGAATGCTGTAGGGAGGAGGTTATTCTTAACCTCTACATAGTGTGGCAGCTGTGCAGTCCCAGCTGTGTGAGATCTTCTTTCCCATTTCAGGTCTCACTCAATCTTCATCTTTCCTATCCCCAAAAATTTCGACACCTTCTTCCAAATACTAAAATTTTCCGTTATGACTATCAAGCCAGTATTAAGCTAATGAATGCTGTAGGGAGGAGGTTATTCTTAACCTCTACATAGTGTGGCAGCTGTGCAGTCCCAGCTGTGTGAGATCTTCTTTCCTTTTCAGGTCTCACTCACTCTTCATCTTTTCTATCTACAAAAATTTCTAACTCTTCTTTACAGCATTAAACCAATGAATGCTGTAGGGAGGAGGTTGTTCTGTAACCTCTACACAGTGTGGCAGCTGTGCAGTCCCAGCTGTGTGAGATCTTCTTTCCCTTTCAGGTCTCACTCATTCTTCATCTTTCCTATCCACAAAAATTTCGACCTCTTCTTTCCAGACATGAAAATTTTCTGTCATGGCTATCAAGACATGAGTTATGTAACCATACTATCTACCGATTAGTGACAAAAAAAAACCTAATGTGACAAACCTAATAGTGACAAACAGTAGAGAAGTATGACGTAATAAAGATATAAAATGTATTTGAGTAACAATTATGTATAGTACCCTGGTAATGTAGTAACTACAAAGTGTTGTTGTATTGGAAATGGTCCACCAACAGTAATTTAAAAAGATATATGAATTCATGTACAAGCAGGATCTGAAGTGGTAGTGAAACCTAGTGTATGCATTAGAGCTAACTAATAAATAGTAAGAAAAAGATTGCTTAGTGTTATGAAAAATATGCAGATAAGTTGTAAGGATGAACTCACCTGGTGTAGCAAGGAAAGGCAGTGTAATAGAATTGAGCAGTGTTTGTGGTTGAGACGTGAAGGACACGTCCCTGAAGTATTTATAAGGTTGGAGCTGGCCATTATTTTAGTGTAGTGTGTGACAGGATACACCTACACATATTGAGGTTATGAGTTGGAGGCGTGACTGCGATCATAGGTACCCTTATGTTAGATGAGACAGAGCAGCTCATGGTGTCCTATAGGTTTAAGGAATTTAGCATTACGCTCGTCCATAATTACTTGATGCACTTTAGTGGTAGGTCTGAGAGAGACTACCTGAGGTTTCAGCGTCCGATCGAGTGGAAATGGATTGCCACGTGAGCAAACTAATCAGCTGCAATACACTATGAATATGAAATAAATGTGCTTTCCTATGCTTTAAATTTAAATGGAGTGAGTATTACTTAAGTTCATACACTAGCAAAGTAAGTAAGTACATAATGACAGACGTAAAACATTATTTTAGCTCCGCATAAATACACTTCAAAGTGAGTAAGTACCTAATTGCAGATGTGGAACTGACAACAGTAGAGGACCAATAAGTGGATTTAGTAGTCAACTAAACGTAGTGTGTTTTGAACACTCAAAACTGTACTATTACCAAAGGTTACTCACATGTACATGGAAGCTGAGAAAACAACCACTAATCATACTCATACTATCTCTAAGAATAAAGTAATCAAAGATGAGTCAGTTAAGTAAATAAGATGCAGATTTGTCAGGAATGTACCGAGCATTGGTTCAGTGTTCCGGCCCAGAACTAGTAAATACAGATTAAATATGATTTATGATTATATGCCTTGAGCATAAAATTTTCTCTTGTAAGTGACTAACGGCGTTTTGAGCCAATTGTTGACCGATTTTATGACAGTTAAGTAACCGTAAGAGTAAAATTGAGAAAGGTTCTGTTAACTTTGTTCCAGCAACATACTGAAGGATAAAATGTATATATCCCGATTTCATTGTGACCCACCCTTAGATATTAAGTGAACAGAGTCTGAGGCACTCTTTTTGTTTGTTCTACAGGACAAACCAGATAATGGCAGCCTGGTAGCTGCGTGAAAGCGTGGAGTGACTTGGACACAACTCACAGTGACCCCTCCCCTTTCCCCCATGTAATTTAGAGAGAACGTGAAGGACGCACACCATAGCAACTTCCCCTCCTCTACCCTTGTGAATGGAAGTGTAGGACGCCAGCCAAAGCGGCTACAACCACGTGTGTAAAAATTATTTGTGAACTTTTCTTTCAGGTTTAGAAAAGACTGCTAAGAGATAAACATCTGTTTATGTACCATGTTATTTTCTTTGAATTTGTGTATGTAAAAATGTATTTAATGGATCTAAGATTTTCATAATTTTTCAATTTGTATGTGTTTGTTTGTCTAAGGCAATATGTATGCCAAAATATTTCATTGACTTTGCTTTAAAAATTTGAGTAATGACATTGTTTAAAAGGCAGTGAACATGCCTACAATTTAAATAATTAATGTAGGTAATAAGTTTTCTTTAATGTTTCTACAGGTTTATATTTCAATTTTGATTTTTCATAGAGAGTTAAACGGTACTCTTGCTTCCCTTTTTGTAATTAAATTTTTTTTTCATTCATTAACATTCATAAACAAAAAATTTAAGTAGAGGGTGATGTAGGGAAGCAGACTACTCACGCTGTAGTAAATTCACATTAGTTTCCATCGTGTGCCAGCCAGTCTGCTGTAACTAGCTCTGACGTCATAAATGTTGCGCAATACCTTAAAAATCAAGCAAATGAACTAAAACTTTTCTAGCATGTCAGAAATAATACTAAATTAATGTGTGTTAAATATCAGTTCGATAACTTCAGCCATTTCCGAGATTTGGACGTTTTGGTGGAAAAATCATTGGCGCAACAGAAAAGAGCTAGAGACTTCAAAATTTATATTTAGATTCATTTTTCATAATGATTTAATAAAAACAGTACTTTGGATTTCACATATTAAGATTTTAGCGGAAATTCATGATTTTCTGGTTTTCGTCTCAAAACTGAAGGAAGCAAGATAGATTAAGTAGGCTAGTAAATAAGGCTAGGATGTTTAGATTTAAATAGGTTGGAGGTCCGCTATGATTATGAAGATGTGTAAAGTTTCTTTTTAATACCTATAAAATTATAGCGATAGCGGATCTCAACAGGGCCAGTTCAGAGCTCACCTAGTGCGTGCAGGGCAATTAAATTAATTCTCTCGCCTAAAGTATTTAACTTAGCCACGTCAAAATTTTATTATCAATACTTACCTGCGTGCTGAATGCACGTTTAAATTAAGAGATTCTTCGGCCATCAGCCAAAGAAGCTATAAATTATTATGTAACTTGAAGTGGTGCGTTACTAGCCCAGCGGCTAGTCGGGAGAGCGGATTTGATCAGGCGATCCCTCAGCCGTCCGCACCGCGGCTTTATATATAAGAACACTGCGCGAGGAAGCAAGGCCCCAGTTCTCTCCAGACGCTGAATGACACGCCATCTGTGTCGGTAGTCGCGTCGCATCAGTGTATCTGCTACAAACAGCCTCGGGTGCCGTATTAAGTTACTAGAGATATGCGGAACCATAAAAACATTTCATGTGAAGTGCTAATTCTGGAATGATTTTCATTATCTAGCTTCAGTTTGCGTATTGTCGTATTTTCACGTGCCGTCGCGGGACAGACATTCTACCAAATATTTAGCGTGGCGTTTGATGAAATATTTTCATCAAATTTTGGCGAGCATTCTTTTTAACATTTGATTCGGACATTTATAGTTGCATCAGCGCATTAGACTCTGAACTGTTCTGTTAGTTAGGTTGTAGGGATACTTGTGGTTTTTATTAGTGAATTTCAGAATGTACTCAACTATTTTGGAAAACCGTTTTTGATTAGAAATCCCGGACAATCTCCTAATTCCTCAGAGCTATAAGCTGCAGCTATAAGAACATTCTCAGGTAAAGTGGGCACTAGGATATCTATTTACTGGCTCCAAGTTTTATTAAATCACTTTCTGGGGGTCACGGAGTAAATAGAGAGCCAGTGTTGAGAACGGCAAAAGACAGCAATAACAACATTCTAAAAGCTAGAAACTGATTCAACATGCAAGCGTTTATCCAGCAATCAGATTTTAGTTTACTTTTTCCAAACTCATCCGCCGCCCCACAACGCTCCACTAAACTGAGGGCTGTCGGGTCCAGCGTAGAGTCCAATAGTGGAAACCAGTGTAAGTAATGAATATTTAATATTGAATCAATAAATACACAGTCGGTGTTCAGCTATTAGGCGATTAACAAATGGAAACGAACCTGACGATAGTCGAGTTTCGGTAGTTTTCCATTAGCACTGTAATCTCTAAATCACTGAGCACGACTGCTGTTTTAGCCATGGACTACACAAACTCCATAGAAAAAGGTGCTTAATCGATCGTATTAATTAGTTATTTTCGCGGTTCTAGGCGCTCAGTCCGGAGCCGCGCGACTGCTACGGTCGCAGGTTCAAATCCTGCCTCGTGCATGGATGTGTGTGATGTCCTTAGTTTAGTTAGGTTTAAGTAGTTCTAAGTTCTAGGGGACTGATGACCACAGATGTTAAGTCCCATAGTGCTCAGAGCCATTTGAACCATTTAGCTATTATTTTCCTTTCTGGTCCAAAACATTGAGAATCTCATCTATTGATTGTTTCAAACATCATTTTTGTGTTGCTAATTAAGAATACTTCCGAATCGTCGTTAGCTGTGCAGCACAATTTCTTACTTGAAACGATTGAGTCATTCCAGGATCAGCCTTAATTGATGAATGCGTGTTGTTGGTGTGGTGTCACCGCCAGACACCACACTTGCTAGGTGGTAGCCTTTAAATCGGCCGCGGTCCGGTAGTATACGTCGGACCCGCGTGTCGCCACAATCAGTGATTGCAGACCGAGCGCCGCCACTCGGCAGGTCTAGAGAGACGTCCTAGCACTCGCCCCAGTTGTACAGCCGACTTTGCTAGCGATGGTTCACTGACAAATTACGCTCTCAATTGCCGAGACGATAGTTAGCATAGCCTTCAGCTACGTCATTTGCTACGACCTAGCAAGGCGCCATTATCATTTGCTATTTATCTTGTGATGCATGTACCGTCAGACCGATGTTCACCAATTATGGATTAAAGTTAAGTATTCCACAGCAACGTCCTGTTTTTGCTAGTTCATTTCCGTGTCCTGTTCCAGACCTCACGCCAGCCTGCGTGAGCTTAAACGGGTGCCTTTCAGCTTCCTCTCCTAGTGGCTTGGCTGTCTTGCCAAGTCACAACAGTTGGCATGCTCTTGAACAAGTGTCCCTTTCACTCTGATACGAATTGGCTATATATATATATATATATATATATATATATATATATATATATATATATATAATGGTCCATTGATAGTGACCGAGCCAAATATCTCACGAAATAAGCGTCAAACGAGAAAACTACAAAGGACGAAACTCGTCTAGCTTGAAGGGGGAAACCAGATGGCGCTACGTTTGGTCCGCTAGATGACACTCCCATAGATCAAACGGATATCAACTGCGTTTTTTTAAAATAGGAACCCCCATTTTTTATTACATATTCGTGTAGTATGTAAATAAATATGAATCTTTTAGTTAGACCACTTTTTTCGCTTTGTGATAGATGGCGCTGTAATAGTCACAAACGTATAAGTACGTTGTATCACGTAATATTCCGCCAGTGCAGACGGTATTTGCTTCGTCATACATTACCCGTGTTAAAATGGTCCGTTTACCAATTGCGGAAAAGGTCGATATCGTGTTGATGTATGGCTACTGTGATCAAAATGCCCAACGGGCGTGTGCTATGTATGCTGCTCGGTGTCCTGGACGACAACATACAAGTGTCCGGACCGTTCGCCGGATAGTTACGTTATTTCAGGAAACAGGAAGTGTTCATCCGCGTGTGAAACGTCAACCACGACCTACAACAAATGATGGTGCCCAAGTAGATGTTTTAGCTGCTGTCGCGGCTAATCCGCACATCAGGAGCGGACAAATTGCGCGAGAATCGGGAATCTCAAAAACATCGGTGTATAGAATGCTACATCAACATGGACTCCTCCCGTACCAAATTTCTATGCAGCAGGAATTGCATGGCGATGATTTTGATCCTCGTGTACAGTTCTGCCACTGGGCACAAGAGAAATTACCGGACGATGACAGATATTTTGCACGCGTTCTATTTAGCGACGAAGCGTCATTCACGAACAGCGGTAACGTAAACCGGCATAATATGCGCTACTGGGCAACGGAAAATCCACGATGACTGCGACAAGTGGAACATCAGCGACCTTGGCTGGTTACTGTATGGTGCGGCATTATGGGAGAAAGGATAATTGGCCCTCATTTTATCGATGGATATCTAAATGGTGCAATGTATGCTGATTTCCTACGTAATGTTCTACCGATGGTACCACAAGATGGTTCACTGCATGTCAGAATGGCGATGTACTTTCAACATGATGGAGGTCCGGCACATAGCTCGCGTGCGGATGAAGCGGAATTGAATAGCATATTTCATGACAGGGGGATTGGTCGTCGTAGCACAATACCATAGCCCGACGTTCACCGGATCTGACGTCCCCGAATTTCTTTCTGTGGGGAGAGTTGAAGGATATTTGATATCGTGACAACATGCGTTAGCGTACTGTCAATTGTGAAGGCATTGCTAATTACGCATATAAAATTTTTTTCGTGATTTTCTTCAGATTTCTATTATTTTTCTTTTGTTCATATGCGCATTTCTAATTGTAATTATCTAACATTCTACTGTGGCTTTTAAATGTAAAGATGTAATTGTGATTATTTCGTTTGCCAGTGGATAAATATGTTTCTTGCTTTGTACCTGTGGTAAAGTTTCTAAAGTTCTCTTTTGGAATATTATTAATTGTGAAAAATACAGTCAATAACATTTATAAAGGTTTACGTAATTTACGATAACGATATAACATCTATAGGCAGGGGACAGCGATAGTGATATCGAGAGTTGAAAGGTTGTTGCGTAGTAGAGGTGATGGTGGATGGCGTGTCTGTGAAGCGTGCGCGGGAAAAATAGTACTGTGTTCCATGAAAAGCAAAAAAAAATGGCTCTGAGCACTATGGGACTCAACTGCTGAGGTCATTAGTCCCCTAGAACTTAGAACTAGTTAAACCTAACTAACCTAAGGACATCACAAACATCCATGCCCGAGGCAGGATTCGAACCTGCGACCGTAGCGGTCTTGCGGTTCCAGACTGCAGCGCCTTTAACCGCACGGCCACTTCGGCCGGCCATGAAAAGCATACGTAATTGTATGGACAGTGATACCGAACTATCAGATTGTTAATTCTCTTTACCACTGCGGTATGTAATGTCTTCGCCAGCGAACTTTAAGAGCAAATAAACCGCACTGTGAAAGTGCCGCTAACATTACTTTGTTGTGGCCGACACGAACAGTGCGTTTATTCGAATGAACTTTGCTGGTATTGGTTTTGCGTAGTGGAACTGTTGTATATCACATTCTATCAAGCCATGAAAGTGAAGACTAATTAACTGTGCAATATAAATGGCTTTCAGTGACGTTGTCGAAGTTTGAAATGCGAGAACAGAGTGGACATTGTGGTTCACATACATGGACAATTCTATGAACTGTGTATTTGTGGCTAAGACTATATGAATGTGACGAACTGTGTAAGTATGGACGATAGCGTCACGGACAGTGCATAAAGTGTAAAAACGAGCGATGTCTACGTAATGTACTTTGAAAGAGAGGACATGTCAACAACGTTCGTATACTGGCGTCTTGTGGTTTGTTAATCACCACGGGGTTAGTGATAGAGCTGTGCCGGAACTTTATTTGCGTTTCGCCGGAGGAGATTAACCAGCGGAACTGCCTGTATCCTGCTCTCATCATCGTAACCCGCCGACATCGTGCTGCCTAACGCAACGCTTCGTATGCAGCAAAAAGTTAAGGGATTTCGCTGAACGCTATCCCCTGACCTAGAAACTTTCTTTCTCTATTAAAAGTATAAGAATTACAGACTCTGTTTAATTAAATTCTTTGTTTAGTTTGTTTGCTTTCTGCTAACGAAAATAAAATTACAATCAGTGAATTAAAAGTTGCCTGGTAGTCATTGTTGAAACACCAGTAAATATAAACTTCTTCCTCTCATTAGGACTAATTCTCCTTGCATGTCAAAATTATTGTAGATATTTTATGTAGTTTTATGTATTGTTATGAGACTAGATATATGACAGTAACTAATAAGAGTATTTTGTCGCGAAATATGGCTTCGCGCGAAAATTACGGCGACTCCCATAATTGCTTGCGTTCTGACCAATAACGTAAAAGCTGCTATTCCCGTATTGGTGTTTTTCCTGACCTGAGCGGGAGTTATAAATGTCAGCTTTCAAATCACGTAGTGACTCTTTACCCAGCAATAAAAGTTTTTTGATATTGTATTGCTATGAGTCGTAGTATTAAGAGACACTGGTTATACTGAAAAGTGGGTAGATGTATGGTGAAACTCCCCAGTGTTCATGCGATTGTTAACAGTATTGTGTGTGACTCACGAAATTTTGTCACTTTTTCTAATTCCTTTGAAGTTTCAGAGAATATATACACAATTTTGTCGGCTCAGGTTAATTTCAGAGCGGTTTCTCGTGAATATTTGTTTATGAACTGAAAACTCTAAGTGGGATCGTAACCAATTGAGAAGTATAACAAAGAGTGTGATTTTCCAACCAGAATTTTGGATGACTTCACAGTTCAGATTTTGATAATTATTTTTCCTGTAGGTTGAGGTCATCACACAATACATGTGCAAACATTACGGAAGGCGAACTACTCGCTGTTCAGAGGAATGTCGTTACACGTATTGCCAAATGCATTGAGGTTGACGGACATCATTTTGAGCATTTATTGCATAAATGTGGTATTTAGAGGTAATCACGCTGTAACAGCATGCGGTCTCAGAAATGATAAATTCACAAAGGTGCGTGAATCACATTGGAACAACCGAAATAAAATGTTCTGTATTTTAATTTAAAAAACCTACTTGTTACCAACTGTTCGTCTAAAATTGTGAGCCATATGTTTGTGACTATTACAGCGGAGTGGTTCTCTGTGGTCCTCCACCATCCAACACATTTCTTACCACCTCACTCTGACGTCATGTGCAAGTTATTCCCTGATATCCTAACATATGTCCCCTCATCCTGCCCTTCATTCTATTAGTGTCTTCCGTGTCTTCCTCCTTCACCGATTTTCAGTCCACCTAATTTTCAACAGTCTTCTATGTAATCGTTTCTCTAATGCATCACTACTTTTCTTTTCCAGTTTCCATAATTCACTACCATACAAAGCTCTGCTCCCTACGTACACTGTCAGAAATATCTTCCTTAGATTAAGACCATGATACTGGCAGGCTTTGGCCACATATGCCCTCCTTACCCGAAGTAACTGGCCTGCTCCATCCTCTTTGCTTAATCCGTCAAGTTATTTTGTTTCCAAGGCAGCAGAATTCCTTAATTTCGTCTGTTTCGTAGTCCCCAATAAAAACGTTCATTTTATCGCCAATCTCATTCCTGCTACTCCCAGTAACTTTCTACTTTCATCGGTTTTCTCTCAGTCCAAGTTTTACACCCATTAGACTGTTCAGTCCGTTCCATAATCCCTGCAATTCTTCTTCAGTTTCATGGAGAACAGCAAAGTATTCAGCAAATTTTATCAGTTTTGTCCTTTAATTCCCCTCATGAATCGTTGTATTTGGGTCATAGTTTCTTCGTTGTATAGATTGAAGAGCAGGAGGGAAACGCTATGTTTCTGTCATACATCCTTTTCAAAGCAACCACCTCCTTGTTAGTCTCCCATTTATGTTGTTGGTAGTTGGATACAGTGTACATTAGCCATCGTTCCCTATGGTTTGTGTACTGATTTTTCATGAAACTTACTTCCAGTATTAATGGCAGCCTTTGATCTGCCTGTATGGTGTCCTCACCTTTCTGAAAGCCAGTCTGATCGCCGTGTAACATATGTAACATAATATAGCTTGTCAGATGAAATGAGAACGACTAACAAAAGCAAATATGGTACTGCTGGCCAAATAAACTCTAAAAATCCACAAGTATCAAATACCTGTCTTAATACGTGTAAGAAATTTTTGAGAACTTATTCTTGGAGTGCAGCACTGTATGGTAGTGAATCATTGTCTGTGGAAACACCGGAAATGAAAAGAACTGGAGCGTTTCTGATGTGATGCTAAATTAATGACGTAAGCAAGAAAGTGGGGGAACATCTGGAGAACACTTGTAAAGGAAAAGGACCGGATGATAAGGCACGTGTTAAGATATCAGGCAATAAATTCCATGACATCATAGGGAGCTGTTGAGAGCAAATACAGTGGATGAAGACAGAGATTGGGATACATCTAGTAAATAATTAAGAATGGTAAGTTCAAATGCTGTTCCGGCATGAAGAGACTGGAGCAGGAGAGTAATCCGTGGCGGGCCCCATTAAACCATTCACGAGTCTGACAATTTTCCAAGACAGATGAAAAAAAACTGGTGCACCACAAAGGAATTATCCTTACGTGATACATTTCTTTGGAATACCTTGGAGGTTCGAAATTTTGTCGTAATATTGAAAAGAGGGTCCGTAATCTGGAAAATTTCTATAACTTGAATAGAAAGTGCAGGTTCTGCCTCTTAGTTGTTTTACTTAAAATATTTTGAGCCGTGTCACAAGCTACCAACAGACTGTAGCGCGTCTTTGAGGCAAAGATTCTGGTGCCCGGAACGGGTCAGCAAGAGGGCGCGTGTATGCTGGGAAAGGGGGATTTGAGACTACGGCGCGAGGCGAGGTGGACGGAGCTGAGTGCCGGCTATGGCTTGTAGCGGGGCATTGTTTGCGCGTGTCCTTTTGGTTTCCAAGACTCCTGGATCCGATAGAAGACGTCGTGATCTCACAAAATGTGAGTGACGCTGGTTGGTACGTCTGGCTGGAACGGAGCAGATCGGTCCGTTGAATGTACCTTGTGCAGTGCCGGACGAAAAATCCACTTGAGAAAATCGAGTCGGCATTTAGTGGGTCCTAGCAATCAGTAATTTGCTTCTAGAGAAGGTCGATCAGAGACGAGCAGAGACTAAAAAAGACAAAAAGTATTGGATCACATTATTAAATTAGCTAACTTGTTACAATCGATGTCCACAGGAAAGTCTGTGTGTTTGTTACCATCACTGGACGCTATCACTTTTCACTCGATACAGTACCGAATGATAATCTCATCTCAGTGTAGAATTGCCTACAAGTTTCGACATATAGTTCTATCTTCTAGTTCAACTCGAGCAGCTGGATCTGAGTAATACATTGTTGTCGCACAAGCAATGACTAGAGACTGTTTCTTTCAAGACAGTACCGCCATTAGACTGTTGTTTATTTACAGTGTTACATTTACGCTAACACAATCACGAAGTCATCTTCAAAGTGCCATTCGGGAGGACGACGGTTCAATCCCGCATCCGGCCATCCTGATTTAGGTGTTCCGTGATTTCCCTAAATCGCTCCAGGCAAATGCCGGGATGGCTCCTTTCAAAGCGCAAGGCCGACTTTCTTCCCTATCCTTCCCTAATCAGATGAGACCGATGACCTTGCTGTCAGGTCTCCTTCCCCAAAACAACCCAACCCCAAGGTCCCATTACCAAGTACTTTGTTATAAATTGCCTAAGATGGCATACTGTCGTATTAAAATACACTATTAGACACATTGTCTAACAGTCGATATTTCTGGCAGAGCCTACTGCTTTGATTCATTATTGAGTACACCATCGTGATGTACTCAGTAATGAAACAAAGCAGTAGGCTTTTTCAGAAATATCGACTCTTTGACTACGTGTCTAATACGAAAGTGTGCCATCTTAGGCAATTTATAACACTTAAAACACTTAATAATGGCACTTAGAAGCCGAAATTGATTGTGTAAGTGTAAATGTAACAATGCAAATAATCAACAGTCTAATGGCGCTACTGACTTTAAAGAAATGTATTATGACTGTGGCCCCGCATGATGAAAAAATTATTATATGACTCGTGAGGGAGTCTTAAAGTTTTCCCGGCGTACTGAATATTGCAGCAGAATCATGTTGACTTCTGGCCACAATATTAAAGTTGGCAACCGTCCAGCCATGTTCAGGTGAGTGTGCGCCACTGGATGGACGGTTGCCAGCCGAAATATTGTGGCAACAAGTCAACAGGATCCGGTTGCAGTCCGGAAACCTCATAGAATAATGACCAAAGAATGGGCAGAGCAGCACTGAACTCCGACGTAAGTAAACATCTAGCTGCGATGGTGTACAGAAACTCTCAAGCGCGTGTCTACGCCCCGGTCTCTCATTTGTGTTGCATCAGATAGCGCATGTTCTTATTTGTCGTTCCGAGGGGAGATACCAACTTTGGCATAGTATCTCATACTTCGGCCGACACCACATTTGTTCGATTTACTCTCACTTCATATTATCATGTCTCAGGAAACAGATCATACCATTCAATAAGTCATATAAATTTTCCCTACTTTCACGGCATCAGTGAAGTTTTCCATTGATATCCTCTCTTCAGGAATTTTAACGCTATTTCTGACACTTTTTTAAGTTCTTTAATTGCTTCAGCGATACACAGGTTGAACATTGCATGAGAAGAACCATCTACCTGTAATATGCCCTTTTCATTAGGAGAGTATCTCTCTGGATCACCCATTCTCATTGTTGTCTGTTGGTTGTTGTATATATTATTAGTTTATTTTAGCAATCTTTCCTTAACACGTACATGTATTATCCTGAAACTTTCGGTCACAGTTCACCGCTCTACAAAGCCGAATGCTTCTTACAGGCCAACAAGTGATGTTAAAGAGAACGACTTCTGGCGACACAGCTGATAAGGGGGGGAAGACATACGAAAAAAGAGGTCTTACCTCCTTTATCATATGTAACGGAAGAACCCTCTCTTCTGTTCCTTTACTTTTCTCAAAGCTAAACTGATTGTTATTTAACAAACCCTCAACGTCCCTTTACCTGCATGTATATATTATTCTTATCAAAAAGTCGAACAGATAGTTAAGATGATAGTGCAATAGTTTTCTTATTTATCTGTCCTTGCTATTTTTGGGACTGTGTGGATGTTTCATCAGCTCAAGGGCCTTACACACTACTTGAACTAACGATTGGTTGCCACTGAGCACAACAACTTTAGTACTGCTGAAAATTCTTTACCTGTACCTTCTGTCTTGCTTGATAGAATGTTTTCCAAAGCTTGGTCCTCTGAATACACGTTCATTACTTCTTCTACCACAGTGACAAACATTTACTTCCTATTGGAAAGGTTCGAAGATGTTCTTTCCTTCCTACAGCTATTGTTTCACTTTTAACAGACAACTTTTTTGTTATTCTTAAATCTGATGTATCAACTTTTATAAATTTCGAAAGCTTTTGAATTTATTATTATGAACTAGTCGTTCCTGCGACAGTCATTTTTTTTCAATTTCTTCACATTAATGCTGTAAACATCACGCTTTAGCTTCCCTGCACTCCCATTTTGCTGTATTTCCAACATACAAGTATGTCTGTCCTCTTTTCCAAACTGTTGTCTGTGAATAGTATACTGTCATCTGATCCTGTACTTGCTTGTGATTAACTCTAATAGATGATTTCACCACCCCTGTGTCTCCATCATGTAATTCACTTGATATTATCCTTCGTCTCACGCGTTGTGTTTTTCAGCACAAAACTATGTTTAGTTTGGTTCTAAAATTATCGACGTTGAAGCTTCATTGACGTAATTAATTTTTCTGTCTGAAGAAAACTACGACTTAAAAAAAAGCGTTTAAAATGTACATTTATTTATACTCTACAGGTGAATTCCCCTTAATTTAGCTGCGCCACTTTCAGTTTAAATGTATACACTCCTGGAAATTGAAATAAGAACACCATGAATTCATTGTCCCAGGAAGGGGAAACTTTATTGACACATTCCTGGGGTCAGATACATCACATGATCACACTGACAGAACCACAGGCACATTGACACAGGCAACAGAGCATGCACAATGTCGGCACTAGTACAGTGTATATCCACCTTTCGCAGCAATGCAGGCTGCTATTCTCCCATGGAGACGATCGTAGAGATGCTGGATGTAGTCCTGTGGAACGGCTTGCCATGCCATTTCCACCTGGCGCCTCAGTTGGACCAGCGTTCGTGCTGGACGTGCAGACCGCGTGAGACGACGCTTCATCCAGTCTCAAACATGCTCAATGGGGGACAGATCCGTAGATCTTGCTGGCCAGGGTAGTTGACTTACACCTTCTAGAGCACGTTGGGTGGCACGGGATACATGCGGACGTGCATTGTCCTGTTGGAACAGCAAGTTCCCTTGCCGGTCTAGGAATGGTAGAACGATGGGTTCGATGACGGTTTGGATGTACCGTGCACTATTCAGTGTCCCCTCGACGATCACCAGTGGTGTACGGCCAGTGTAGGAGATCGCTCCCCACACCATGATGCCGGGTGTTGGCCCTGTGTGCCTCGGTCGTATGCAGTCCTGATTGTGGCGCTCACCTGCACGGCGCCAAACACGCATACGACCATAATTGGCACCAAGGCAGAAGCGACTATCATCGCTGAAGAGGACACGTCTCCATTCGTCCCTCCATTCACGCCTGTCGCGACACCACTGGAGGCGGGCTGCACGACGTTGGGGCGTGAGCGGAAGACGGCCTAACGGTGTGCGGGACCGTAGCCTAGCTTCATGGAGACGGTTGCGAATGGTCCTCGCCGATACCCCAGGAGCAACAGTGTCCCTAATTTGCTGGGAAGTGGCGGTGCGGTCCCCTGCGGCACTGCGTAGGATCCTACGGTCTTGGCGTGCATCCGTGCGTCGCTGCGGTCCGGTCCCAGGTCGACGGGCACGTGCACCTTCCGCCGACCACTGGCGACAACATCGATGTACTGTGGAGACCTCACGCCCCACGTGTTGAGCAATTCGGCGGTACGTCCACCCGGCCTCCCGCATGCCCACTATACGCCCTCGCTCAAAGTCCGTCAACTGCACATACGGTTCACGTCCACGCTGTCGCGGCATGCTACCAGTGTTAAAGATTGCGATGGAGCTCCGTATGCCACGGCAAACTGGCTGACACTGACGGCGGCGGTGCACAAATGCTGCGCAGCTAGCGCCATTCGACGGCCAACACCGCGGTTCCTGGTGTGTCCGCTGTGCCGTGCGTGTGATCATTGCTTGTACAGCCCTCTCGCAGTGTCCGGAGCAAGTATGGTGGGTCTGACACACCGGGGTCAATGTGTTCTTTTTTCCATTTCCAGGAGTGTAGTTTACGTGATACTTATAGTGTGCTTCACATATGAGAATATGAATAATGTTAGTACAACCAGTGTCAAGCAAACCAAATCTTTTGTGAGGTACGATAAGGTAATTACAGTGTTTTGTTCGTAAAAGAGCTACATTGACATTTTTGTAAATCATTTTTACGTTACACTGAATTTTTCGTAACTAATATATATTTGGTATGATATTAAATTACCAAAAATGTCGTCAAAATATATTAAAAAGACAAGAAACACTTTGAAATATTTCCAGGTGTATGTGATCTGATATGTTCTAGGTATTACCATACAATTTGCGAATTCTGGAAACTGAAACTATTGGCTCCAATAACAGATATTAAAACCATCCAACTATTTTAAACAAAGGTTCGTGTCTGTCGAGAGATATTGTAAAGGTATTCTTCGTAAACACAAATAGTACTTGCTCGAAATCTCATTACGCAATAGAAATTCATGGAATACACTCTTCTGGTGATGATCCAGTTGGTAGCGTACATTTTAATACGATGCAAATACCATACATGAATACATCGAAAAACTTTTCCCGTAAATATTTCTTCGAAGGTGAAAATAATTCTGTCGTTCATTTTAATCGAAAGAAGTATTTTTCTGGAGTTCATCATGAGAAAACCTCTGAGCGAACGTCAGGAAACTCATGTCGAGGTAAATTATTTTAAGGAGTACTGTTTGTTTACATTTTATTGGCTCTTGGTTATAGTTTCTCTAATTAAGCTGAGATCATCAATTTTTTTTACCTTAGAGAATTATCAGAAACCCGTTCTAGAGGCGAACAGCGCCATGAAAGCTATATGGGAAGGATATGTCGCTCTGCTCTCATACCGCAAAGAAGAATATATTATTTATTTACATGCGATTTTGATTTTGGTGCTACATCTGTTAAAATTAGCCTAAAATGTTGTCTATGAATTCTAAATTAACAAAGGTACGACAATTCACACGTTTGCAAAAGATATCTTTCTCGTCACATATAATGTGATAACGTATAAACAACAGTTTCCAGAAATATCAGACATATCTACACGTACAGATCACTGTCCTGCGTTATGATTCCAAATCTGTTAGCTATCTAGCATACAACCTGGTTTTTTAGAAGGGTATATCAAGGTGTACTCGACACCAAACGACTCTCACGAACTGAAAATTTTATTGAATTACAAATCTGTAAAAAGTATCGTAATTTTATGAACTATGTCTGACTTATTGATGAGTCACCGTCCTCCTTAGTCAGTTATTTGCTCCCAGTGAGAGTCCCTCTCTGCCATAAAATTACCTCAGTTTAAAAACAGTCAGTCAGTAGTTTGATCACCTCCACTGCATGTGGGCAATACACCTTCAATAATTCTGAATCGTTTACAATAGGCGTTCCGTTTTTAATGACCCGCTAACGTAATGTGCACTTCGGCGATAGTGACTGGCAATAGATTTCGAATGAATTAAAGTTCATACAAGGACAAGGGGCAAAAGTATAGCCAAGAGAGGAGTCCGATCACAGATAACAGTAATTTATCACAAAACAAATACAACTGTAATAAATAATTTGGGACAAGAATTTAGAAACAAATGGTACATTTACGGGAAACCACGTAAAAACGTGTTTTTCTACACTCAGCCAACAAGCAAAGACTTAGCGGACATGCCTTTTTTCTTATTTTTCTGTAGCATTAAACTTTCTCTTCGAACATGCAGCTGAACGAGATATTCTAGGCGACTGTTTGTCACAGCGGTTCTCTGTAAGTAAATTATAGTAGTTCTGTGCTATGTTGCCTCATACCGTCTCGTGTCTGCCTAGTTTTGAATGTCTTCCACCCTTAGCAGCTCCGAACTGCCAAGTCCTCCAGCTCAGCACGTAGACCTCGAGGTAGTAAACGTGCAGGGCACGTCTGCCTTTTGAGGGAATCTGCTGCATCTCCTTTGTAAAAAACTTCTCTTCTTTCTGAATTCCGTTGTGTGTTGTTGGGAACTTTGTCTGTCAAGAGAGAGAGTCGAAGAAGTCCTGGGAGGTAACGAGAGAGCTGCAAGAACTGCATTCTCTTCGAGGTGAATAAGAATGCCAGTTTAAGGGCAGCCTGTGTGGAACATGCTTCGTATGCAGCAAACGTCGGAAAGTATTTGCATCGCTTTAGAGCTGGGCTCAGTGTAAGAACTGCATTTGGGTCACACATTGTACATTTACAATTCGTTCCATAGATCAATGACGAGGAGGACGTCACGGATATGCAAGATGCAGGAAATACTTTGAATTAATTTATTACACTAGATTTATATCGATTTTCTTCAGTGATACGTTATGTAACTGACTGTATTATTTATCTGGTAGTAAATGCGAAATTTAGAATGAATAGACGAAAAAGTATTGATATGTTTCGATTAGTTTTACGTTTCATAAACTGGGTCGATATTCTGGAACTTACCATCCAGAGATTAGTGTAATAATTTTGGCAAACGTTTAAACAGGTGTGTATTAAAATGAGAAACATAATTTCAAGTTTGATTACCCAACTAATGTTAAAAGAAGAATGATTGTAACATTTAATATATTGATCCTATTACTATACATAAAATATTGAGAAATCAGAATTTAAGGAAAATTCACATTGCACATGAGGCTCACAAAATTCATCGCGTCGGACCTCCTTTCACGTGGCACAATACAGCCTCTAGCCGTGGTATGGACTCAACAAATCGTTGGAAGTCCCCCTACAGAAATTCTGGGCCATCCATAGCTGAGAAACTGTTGTCAGTGCAGAACGTTGTGAACAAACTGATCTCTTGCTTATGTTCAAGAGATATTCGATGGGATTCAAATCAAGCGATCTGAATGAACAAATCATTTGCTCGAATTATCCAGAATGATGTTGAAACCAAATGCGAACAATTGTGGCCCAGAGAAATAACTTTATTGTTTGGGAACATGAAAGTCCATCAATGGCTGCAGGTGGTCTCGAAGTAGGCGAACATAAACATTTCCGCCAGCCGGTGTGGCCAAGCGGTTAGAGGCGCTTCAGTCTGGAACCGCGCGACCGCTACGGTCGCAGGTTCGAATCATGCCTCGGGCATGGATGTGTGGGATGTCCTTAGGTTACTTAGGTTTAAAGAAGTTCTAAGTCTAGGGGACTGATGACCTCAGATGTTAAGGCGCATAGTGCTCAGAGCCATTTGAACCATTTTTTTAAACATTTCCAGTCAATAATTCATTTGTAACATAGCATCTTGTCTACTCCACGCAAATACAGCCCCCCATCGTTACAGTGCCTTGGTGACAACTTGGGTCCATGGATTCGTGTGGTCTGCCCCACAGTGAAGGCTACGATCAGCACCTGTCAACTGAAATCGGGGCTCATCAGAGCAGGCCAGGTTTTCGAGTCGTCTAGGGTCCAACCGATATGGTCAAGAGTCCAGGAAAGGTGCTGCAGGCGATGTCGTTAGCAAAAGCTCTCGGGTTAGTCGTCTGCCGCCATAAACCAATCACGCCAAATCTCACGGCACTTTCCCAACGGATAAGTTCATCGAACGTCCCACATTAATTTTTGCCGTTATTAACCGCATTGTCTGTTAGCAGTGACAACTCTACGAATATGCCGCTGCTCTCGGTCGTTAAATGAAGGACATGGTAACATCGGCACACTCTTGATACTGTATATCTCAGAATACCGAATTCCCTAACGATTTACTGAATGGAATGACCCATGCGTCTAGCCCCAATAACCACTCCACATTCAAAGTCTGTTATTTGCCGTCGTGTGGCCTTACTCACATTGGAAACCATTTCAAATGAATCCCATGAGTACAAATGACAGCTCCACCAATGCGCTGTCCTTTTACACGTTGTGTACACGACACTACTGTTATTTGTATACGTACTTATCGCTATACGATGACTTGTTACCTCAGTGTATACAGAACTGGCCAGCAAAAATACCGCACAGAATTCTTTAAGGCGGACTTTTCGTAGATGTTAACCACGTAACTTGTTTTAAACACATCAACTTTCATTCCATTCTGGATGATGTTCTTCATCAACAACAGTATGACGTGTGACCTCATCCGAGCGTGAATACGCACTTGTAATTTCTGTGGCATAGAAGTAAACGGTAAACAGCATTCGAGTGTCGTCTTGGGGAGTTTTTTGCCATGCCTGAGGTACATGCTGCGTCAGTTCATGGAGTTTCTTTGCTGGAGTCTGGTATAAAAGTCTACTTCTTACCTTTGCAGTACAGACGTGCTCTTTGGGTTCAAATTATGGTACACTTGTGAAGGATCCATACATTTCTCAAGGCGTGGGCGCTGTGACTCACGGTGTAGGACATTCCGTTATCGTGGTGGAATATGGCATTTGGAACCCTGGACATAGACTGGGGTTACCATTTATGCCAGGTGTTGCATTCAGCCTCCCTTCAGCACTACGATTCCAGGAGTTGAAGAAGAATGGATTTCAAAAACGCTGCTTCCAGTGACTTCTCACCAGGTCGCCTACAGACACTTAGAGGTCCATCTGACCTACGCAGACAGAAGCGAACACCAGTGCATCCCAACCGAAGTCGCATCTAACTCTGGTTTTACACCATACAAATCTGTGTTGTTGGCCGTTGTATATCGTCAGTGGTACGACAGGTCGATATCTCAATACTGCTTCTAGTTACATGTTTTTGTCGTTTAGTGGTGACCCGTTGCTCGTAAAATCTATTAGGATATCAGCTGTATCGATCCGTCTATTCGTCATAGCCAGTTAGACCGTCCTACCAAATTCTCGCGGTACAGTCATTCTGGAAGTGTCGACGCTCCTTTTCTCGCCACACCGTTTAACTGAGCCTATAACACCCCCCTGCTTCCCGGGATTTGCGAAATTACTAGTTGACAATGACAGTGAATTATGAATTTTGACTCGCGTCGGGATAAGGCATCCGAATCCGAAGTAAATAATGATCGTTATTGAATGAGTAATTTCATTCAATAAGATCGGTAAATGAAATATTGGAAATAATTTCGAAATAAATTTTGCCAGTGGAAATTTTGCCGAAAGAAAAGATTAAGTTGTAAAAACAATTACAAAATCGCCCCCCCCCCCCCAACTGATGAGCGACATTACTGACAAGTACCTAAATAATCGTGTCAAAAACAAAGTTTACTTGTTTGTAGCGCAGCAGGTGGAACGGGAACTTTCACGTAAGTGGTGTGTCAGGCAGTCATATAAAACAATGTCATAACAATCTAACTACACTTAAACATTATTGGTTAAATTTCAATAAGTATTTTGATAATTATTTTGTTCACAATTTGTCAGCTAAGTGCAATGTTGACAAAACAGATACTTAACCATCCAGATTTTGAATAATGGCCTGTGATTCTGTCTTTAAAATTAGGTACTTTGCACAGTATAATCTACTGATAATGAAATATATTGCCAATAATTGATTAACTATGTTTTGAATGATAATAATTCATTATTTGGGGGATTGTCAGGTGGAATAAGCTTTATAGTTTCATGAAATATCCTTGAACTGACTTCAGCTAAATATGCATTGAAATAAATCTTAATAATCAAATTTATTACTTCAGTCTATTATTTACTACGGCTGGTGGAAGCTTATTAAGTGCCACAATTAACTACGATAACCAGTCTAAAATTTACTCTTCACCGTCTTTGCAAATAATTTGATAATTAACATGTTTTCTCTTGATAATGGCGTGACACACTCGGTTCAATATGGCAAGGATCAGAAGAAACCTACTTGGTGCTATTGTTGGGTGGAATGTAGCAGCAACACTTCGATTATAAAGTGCATGTTATTAATTGTTCAACTTCAGAGAAAAGCACAGTCACTGTCAAGCCTTCCACAATTTTATGCTACGAAAATTACGTAGATGTTACTTCCCTCGTTGTCGGTGGATCGACGGAAGTCCACTGCAGCGACTTGAGCCCACAGTGCGCTTCACATTTAAGTCCTCGTTTCTTCAGCACTATTCCCATTAATCCATAATAATTTGCCTACCATTACTTTCCCGTCGTACGTGGATCCACACACTAGCAGTTAGATTTAACACACCTAGGACTAGCAGCACTGGACTGTACGTCTTACATCGAGCACGGTGTCACTGCTACTACTGCCGGCTGGCGCGCTCCCACGCCCAGCGGCACAACAAAACAATCTCACTGACTTCAACGTTAACTAAATATGCCCTGACTTGCCAGTGTTAAATATTACATAATTTAAACATAGTATTGTAGCGTCACATATGCCCCACGTTTCGTTGATCTTTATCAGCAGATACAGACTCAACGAAATGTCCAGAACGCAACAACCAGCCCTTGCGCCTTCAAAACACTTCAAAACATTACATAAATTTACGGTAGTTGCTCACTCTTTCCGTAAAACTTAACCTATGACACATTTAACATTCAATACTTTTGTATACATAACTATTAAAAAAACATCCTTTACATTAATTATTTTTCTTGTGCATTATTTTGTACACCATTAGAAATTTCTTTAGTACAGCAATTAGCTGCAAAATACAACAAACAATAGTAAATATTGTGGGTACAGTAATTTTTCATCACTTCATATTAATTAAATGGTAAGACTGTACCACAACCAGATATAAAACCCTATTAATTAGCCAAGCTAACACTTCGTTCAAGAATCATAAAAGAAGGTTGTATACATGGAAGAATCCTGGAGATATTAAAAGGTATCAGATAGATTATATAATGGTAAGACAGAGATTTAGGAACCAGGTTTTAAATTGTAAGACATTTCCTGGGGCAGATGCGGACTCTGACCACAATCTTTTGGTTATGACCTGTAGATTAAAACTGAAGAAACTGCAAAAAGGTGGGAACTTAAGGAGATGGGACCTGGATAAACTGAAAGAACCAGAGGTTGTACAGAGTTTCAGGAAGAGCATAAGGGAACAATTGACAGGAATGGGGGAAAGAAATACAGTAGAAGAAGAATGGATAGCTTTGAGGGATGAAGTAGTGAAGGCAGCAGAGGATCAAGTAGGTAAAAAGACGAGGGCTAGTAGAAATCTTTGGGTAACAGAAGAAATATTGAATTTAGTTGATGAAAGGAGAAAATATAAAAATGCAGTAAATGAAGCAGGCAAAAGGGAATATAAACGTCTGAAAAATGAGATCGACAAGAAGTGCCAAATGGCTAAGCAGGAATGGCTAGAGGACAAATGTAAGGATGTAGGAGATTATCTCTCTAGGGGTAAGATAGATACTGCCTACAGGAAAATTAAAGAGACCTTTGGAGAAAAGAGAGCCACTAGTATGAATGTCAGGAGCTCAGATGGAAACCCAGTTCTGGGCAACGAAGGGAAATCAGAAAGGTGGAAGGAGTATATGGAGGGTCTATAGAAGGGCGATGTACTTGAGCACAATATTATGGAAATGGAAGAGGATGTAGATGAAGATGAAGTGGGAGATATGATACTGCGTGAAGAGTTTGACAGAGCACTGAAAGACCTGAGCCGGAACAAGGCCCCGGGAGTAGACAACATTCCATTAGAACTACTGACGGCCTTGGGAGAGCCAGTCCTGACAAAACTCTACCATCTGGTGAGCAAGATGTATGAGACAGCGAAATTCCCCCATCCTTCAACAAGAATATTATTATTCCAAGCCCAAAGAAAGCAGGTGTTGACAGATGTGAAAATTACCGAACTATCAGTTTAATAAGTCACAGCTGCAAAATACTAACGCGAATTCTTTACAGACGAATGGAAAAACTGGTAGAAGCCTACCTCGGGGAAGATCAGTTTGGATTCAGCAGAAATGTTGGAACACGTGAGGCGATACGGACCCTACGACTTATCTTAGAAAATAGATTCAGGAAAGGCAAACCTACATTTCTAGCATTTGTAGACTTAGAGAAAGCTTTTGACAATGTTGACTGGAAAATCTCTCTTTCAAATTCTAAAGGTGGCAGGGGTAAAATGCATTGAAAGAAAGGCTATTTATAATTTGTACAGAAAGCAGATGGCAGAGGCTTGTAGCCTATCCCCGATGTTATTCAATCTGTATATTGAGCAAGCAGTAAAGGAAACAAAAGAAAAATTCGGAGTAGGTATTAAAGTCCATGGAGAAGAAACAAAGACGTTGAGGTTCGCCGATGACATTGTAATTCTGTCAGAGACAGCAAAGGACTTGGAAGGGCAGTTGAACGGAATGGACAGTGTCTTGAAAGGAGGATATAAGATGAACATCAACAAAAGCAAAACGAGGATAATGGAATATAGTCGAATTAAGTCGGGTGATACTGAGGGAATTAGATTAGGAAATGAGACACTTAAAGTAGTAAAGAAGGTTTGCTATTCGGGGAGCAAAATAGCTGATGATGGTCGAAGTAGAGAGGATATAAAATGTAGAGTGGCAATGGCAAGGAAAGCGTTTCTGAAGAAGAGAACTTTGTTAACTTCGAGTATAGATTTAAGTGTCAGGAAGTCGTTTCTGAAAGTATTTGTATGGAGTGTAGCCATGTATGGAAGTGAAACATGGACGATAAATAGTCTGGACAAGAAGAGAATAGAACCTTTCGAAATGTGGTGCTACAGAAGAATGCTGAAGATTAGATGGGTAGATCACGTAACTAATGAGGAGGTATTGAATAGAATTGGGGAGAAGAGGAGTTTGTGGCACAACTTGACAAGAAGAAGGGACTGGTTGGTACGACATGTTCTGAGGCATCAAGGTATAACAAATTTAGCATTGGAGGGCAGCGTGGAGGGTAAAAATCGTAGAGGGAGACCAAGAGATGAATACACTAAGCAGATTCAGAAGGATGTAGGTTGCAGTAAGTACTGGGTGATGAAGAAGCAGCCGGCCGGAGTGGCCGTGCGGTTCTGGGCGCTACAGTGTGGAGCCGAGCGACCGCTACGGTCGCAGGTTCGAATCCTGCCTCGGGCATGGATGTGTGTGATGTCCTTAGGTTAGTTAGGTTTAATTAGTTCTAAGTTCTAGGCGACTGATGACCTCAGAAGTTAAGTCGCATAGTGATCAGAGCCATATTTTGATGAAGAAGCTTGCACAGGATAGAGTAGCATGGAGAGCTGCATCAAACCCGTCTCAGGACTGAAGACAACAACAACAACAACAACAACATTAATTAGCTCACACAGGATATACCATCTGTTGTGTACACAGTCCCGCGTAGTCAGCGCGTACACAACTTTCCCAGTAGAGCTCGCCCCGCTAAGCACAACATCGCAGGCGCAACGCTCGTCCGTCTCCGCTCTACGACATGTCGTTGACATAAAGACGGACCAAATTCTGCTTCCGCCGATCAACGTATTAATATGTAACGCAGCGAATGAGATTGCTGCTAACGTAGAACCTTCTCTCCTCGCGGATCACACTCGCGCAGTGATACCTGAACGCGCGAGGTATTATAATGAGTTTACAGACCTCCGATTAGTCAGTCTGCATGAGTCTACAATAGTCTGCATTAGTTTGTAGTCAAGTATCAGTCTGCGCCTAATAAGACTGTCATATTCCTGTACATAGCCATGAAGATAAATGAATAGACACTTTGTCAAGTATCAGAGATATGTGAGAATAAGATTAATGTACCAAGACCAAAGGAACTTCAGATTGCATCCAGAAACAAGTTAAGTAAGGTTTATGATTGTTATTATTTTAATAAATGTGTGTGAAAATTAAAAAAGTTCTGTTTAAAGTTGGTCACCGTCAATCTGCTACTCTAAGAGTGCAAGTGGCATTTCTATCGTCTGACCGAACGGCAGAAGATAAACTCGCCACGATAAGACCACGAGACATATTGCTGACACTCACCTTCTTCGTTACAGCGACAAGTCAAATAATCTTATGGTGTGTGTACCGAAGGTCTTACAGTACGCACACCAAACCATCTGTGTCCATACCTAAACGCATCTATAGTGGCACTAAGCAAAAACACATATTAATTAGCTCACACAACCTGAACTTAACTGTGTCCACCTGAAATTAACCAGAATTACAACACACATATTTGCAATTGTATAATTTTCACACACATTTGTGCTAGTCGGTGTTGTATGCACACAACTGTTCTCTATCTCTGTTAGCAACGAAATTGAGATTGCTAGTGCACTGCCTTGTGCACTCCTTTTGTTACAGAACTTTTATCTTTTGGGTGCCCGCATGTTAACCACGTCCAATAGGCACCTCTTTCACCACTATCATTTCCTGCACTTTAGTTAGTATCCACTTCAATATATATATATATATATCCACCTGTAACTTAAATAAACAGTCTTTGTGAATTTGTATTTAATGACAATACACAGTGTACACTCCTAATATTAATTACATTAGACGTCATTTTTCGTGGTCCTTTACAAATCACAAAATATATCCTATAACTAGTAAATAAAACCGAATTATCTTGTTCATTACTATACTCTACTATTTACATTAGTGTCCATTATATACGCACATACTTTTCATACCACATCAATGACTTCAGCCATTCTTAACCAAACAGTGCATGAATACATCAACGCAACAAATTTAATCATTTCTGCTCTGATAGAGCTTCAAGTCTATTATGTTCCTCACTCCTAACCTTTCGCCTGACTGTGGGTACAGTAGGTAGAAAGCATTAGGATGGGGAATACTTTCAATTGCAAACGGCCCATCATAAACAAATTTAAACTTCCGTATTTCATTGTAGATTTCACTCGAATTTCGTGAGTTTTTAGTAAGGCTTTGTCTCCTACTTTAAATTTTGATGGCTTCAGATTCTCATCGTGTCTCTTAATCCGAGCCTCAGCACGTTTCTTCATCTCTTCTCTCACCATTTCTTTCTTGTGAATAATGTCTACATCTTGTCTGGGTGGAAAATCAATTATTTCCCTTACTATACTCTTGGATTTAACCCTCAACATAATTTCCTCTGGTGTGAACCCTGAACTTTCATGAGATAATGCATTCATAATCCTTTCAACATCTTCTACATAACTGCCCCATGATTTGTGGTTGTTGTGGCAGTATGTTCGAATGCATCGTCCTAATTCTCGCATATACCGCTTAGAAGGGTTACTGGAGGGATGATATGCCGATATGTGAATAACCTCTATTCCTCTTTCTCTCATCCCCTCATTCCAAATTTTGGAAATAAATTGCGGTCCGTTATCGGATAATGTCGCCTTCGGTACACCTATCTTCACGAAATAATCTTCACTGAATTTACTGAATACTGCCTTGGCCGTAGCCTTACGCAAAGTATATAGCTTTACAAATTTTAAAAACGTGTCTAACACGACCAACATGTATGCAAAATTACCAGATGCCTTCGTTAAAGGACCGTAAATGTCTGTTGCTATAATTTCCAAAGTATCCGTCGGTTGAATACTTTGCATAGGGCCGCGACTGGCTGCATTCGTTGCTTTTACTTTTTACCTTCACAAGTACGGATTCTGTCAGCCACTTTCCTACTCATATTATCGAAGCTAATGGACTCTGATATTTTGTCAACACATTTCTTTGCCCCGCAATGACCAAACGCTAAGTGGAAATAGTCAATTACTTCGCACACATATTTACTTGGCCATCTGACACGCCACTCCTCTCTTTCTGTATTCTTTCGTGAATATAAAATACCCTCATATATCTTATAATATTTCATCAACTTCTCACCTTTCTCATCTTTTGCGTCGTAACCTGTTTTTACCAATTTCAGACACTCGTCTTCATTCTGATAATGTCGCATATTTTTACACAGATTCTCTACCTTCTTTTTATCTTCCACGTCTTTGAAATACATAACTTTAAACACACCTTCCGTACTATCTTTATCTATTACTCCTTCAGGATCACACGGTAACCTTGACAACGCGTCAGCTACGCAATTGTGTACTCCCTTCACATGACAAATTTCGACATCAAATTGTTGGATGTACAGCGCCCATCTTTTCATCCGGTCGTGTAATAAACGACACGTTTTTAGAAACGTCAAAGCTTTATGGTCAGTGTGCACAATCACTTTGCACCCCCATAAAAAACCTTTAAATTTTTATGTCCCCAAACAATGGCTATCGCCTCTTTCTCTGAAACGGTATAATTTCTTTCGTATTTAGTCAAGGTCCTGCTCGCGAAAGCAATGGACCGACACTCCTTGGTATCGCCTTCTCCTACTTCTTGGAAAATGTGCACTGCAATTCCATAATCACACGAGTCTGTCCTCATGTGAAATGGCATTGCTAAATCCGGGTGATACAGTACTATTTCCTTCACAAGCTCATCTTTCAATCTCTCAAAAGCTCTTTGACACTTCTCGTTCCAAACAAAGGCACTGTTTTTCTTTAACAAGTCGCATAAGTCGGGATTATTGAACGCTTGCCCTTCAACATATTTACGATATAAATTGCAAAGACCCAGGAAAGCTTGTAATTGTTTTTTGGTTCTCGGTGGCGGACAATTTCTTATCGCCTCCAATTTTTTCGGATCTTTGGTTATTTCTGAGGTTGTTATAATGTGGCCTAAAAATTCAATTTCCTTCTTCACAAACTCGCACTTATTTAATTTCAAGGTCATCCCTCCGTGTCTTAATGCTCGAAATACTTCATTTAAGAGCCCGCAATGTGTCTCCCATGATGACGTCGGTATCAGCAGGTCGTCAAGATAGATTGTAATCCGGGAACTCAGTTCTTTTCCCAGTACACTGTCGAGCGCTCGGATAAACACCGACACAGACGTGTTCAATCTGAAGTGGATAACTTTAAACCGATAACACTTTCCTGCAAATAGGAATGCTGTCAGTTTCCGTGATTCTTCTTCGAGGCTTATCTGCCAGTATCCAGCGGTCATACAGAGGGTTGTCACGTACCGCACATTATGAAATCTCTGCAACACATCATCTAAACACTCCGGACTGTCCGTCTCACGCTTCACTACTTTGTTAAGTTCGCAGGCATCGATCACAGTCCTGACGCTACTGTCTTTCTTACTGACCAAAGCGAGTGGGATATTATATTGGCTCTTAGAACGTTCAATAATGCCCCATTCTTCCATGCGGTTTCTTTCTTTCTGCACCGCTTCACTCCGAGCTATCGGCACCTGATAAACCAGGCCCAAATAACGGCTCGTGGGGAATCGTATCGATCTTATATTCAAAATCCCGCACGCGGCCTGGTTTATCCGAGAATACTTCTTTGTTGTTAATTAAAATGTCATATAATAGATTTTTCTGTTCGTTAGTGACCCCCGAAATATTTTCAACGATCGCTGCAAATTCGTCGTCAGACGGCGATATCATGTTTATATTCCTAACATGATAACACTCGGACCCTCCACTCAGACCATCATTCATTGGTAATGTAATTATGTTCAATCTCGTCTCGTTAATGTCAATTTCCCGATCAGCATCATCAAAACTCACTTCTAATTTAAACTCTCCCACCAAACACATCATAATCTTTCTGTCACAATCTATGATCACTTTATACTTCGTCATCCAATCCATGCCTACAATCATCTCTGTGCTTAATTGCGGCACTACTAAATAGTCATGTTTCATCGCAACATCCTTAATACAAAATTACATCAGATCCTGGACAACAGGCATTTCTACCACCTCCGTTACGGCCTTAATCCGTTCGTAAAATGACGGCGAGATTACATAATCTGGCTGCCACTGTCAATCAAAACTTGAACATCCATACCGTATACTTTACTAGGTATCATTATCAGGTCACATGTTTTTGCTTCCTTACTTTTCTCTTCCCACAATAAATCTTTTTCAACTTCGAAATCACGCCATAAAGCATCGTTTCTCTCAATTATTTTATCTGTTTTTTTTTTTTAAGTCATATGTATTGAAATGTTTGGCGGGTTTACTCTGACTAACATTATTACCTGGGTATATCACATTTGCTTTGACCTCGTGTACGCTGTAATTGCTTGTTTCGCACACCAAACCCATCAAGCGGTCAGAAGTTGCACCTTCGGCCGGCAGTGAACGGCTCTCATCAGTTAGGTCAGATCCGTCGAATTCGGCTGTCTCAGAAATGGCATTCCTACTACTTTCACCTACCCGCACGTCGCGTGCCCCTTCATCTTTTTTTTTTTGGTCATCAGTCTACTGACTGATTTGATGCGGCCCGCCACGAATTCCTATCCTGTGCTAACTCCTTCATCTCAGAGTAGCAACTGCAACCTACGTCCTCAATTATTTGCTTGACGTATTCCAATCTCTGTCTTCCTCTACAGTTTTTACCCTCTACAGCTCCCTCTAGTACCATGGAAGTCATTTCCTCATGTCTTAGCAGATGTCCTATCATCCTGTCCCTTCTCCTTGTCAGTGTTTTCCACATATTCCTTTCCTCTCCGATTCTGCGTAGAACCTCCTCAATCCTTACCTTATCAGTCCACCTAATTTTCAACATTCGTCTATAGCACACATCTCAAATGCTTCGATTCTCTTCTGTTCCGGTTTTCCCACAATCCATGTTTTACTACCATACAATGCTGTACTCCAGACGTACATCCTCAGAAATTTCTTCCTCAAATTAAGGCCGGTATTTGACATTAGTAGACTTCTCTTGGCCAGAAATGCCTTTTTTGCCATAGCGAGACTGCTTTTGATGTCCTCCTTGCTCCGTCCGTCATCGCTTATTTTACTGCCTAGGTAGCAGAATTCCTTAACTTCATTGACTTCGTGACCATCAATCCTGATGTTAAGTTTCTCGCTGTTCTCATTTCTACTATATCTCATTACCTTCGTCTTTCTCCGATTTACTCTCAAACCATACTGTGTACTCATTAGACTGTTCATTCCGTTCAGCAGATCATTTAATTCTTCTTCACTTTCACTCAGGATAGCAATGTCATCAGCGAATCGTATCATTGATATTCTTTCACCTTGTATTTTAATTCCACTCCTGAACCTTTCTTTTATTTCCATCATTGCTTCCTCGATGTACAGATTGAAGAGTAGGGGCGAAAGGCTACAACCTTGTCTTACACCCTTCTTAATACGAGCACTTCGTTCTTGATCGTCCACTCTTATTATTCCCTCTTGATTGTTGTACATATTGTATATGACCCGTGTCTCCCTATAGCTTACCCCTACTTTTTTCGGAATCTCGAACAGCTTGCATCATTTTATATTGTCGAACGCTTTTCCCAGGTCGACAAATCCTATGAAAGTGTCTTGATTTTTCTTTAGCCTTGCTTCCATTATTAGCCGTAACGTCAGAATTGCGTCTCTCGTCCCTTTACTTTTCCTAAAGCCAAACTGATCGTCACCTAGCGCATTCTCAATTTTCTTTTCCATTCTTCTGTATATTATTCTTGTAAGCAGCTTCGATGCATGAGCTGTTAAGCTGATTGTGCGATAATTCTCGCACTTGTCAGCTCTTGCCGTCTTCGGAATTGTGTGGATGATGTTTTTCCGAAAGTCAGATGGTATGTCGCCAGACTCATATATTCTACACACCAACGTGAATAGTCGTTTTGTTGCCACTTTCCCCAATGATTTTAGAAATTGTGATGAAATGTTATCCATCCCTTCTGCCTTATTTGACCGTAAGTCCTCCAAAGCTCTTTTAAATTCCAATGCTGGATCCCCTATCTCTTCTAAATCGACTCCTGTTTCTTCTTCTATCACGTCAGACAAATCTTCACCCTCATAGAGGCTTTCAATGTATTCTTTCCACCTATCTGCTCTCTCCTCTGCATTTAACAGTGGAATTCCCCTCATTACTAATGTAAATTATCTCATCACTATTATCCATTTTATTCTTACTAACCTAATTTCTTCCACGCAGCGTCTCTGTGAGATCGCTCGCCACCTTGCTACTCTTCACCCTTTGCCTTCTTCCTCCACCAAAAGCTATTTTTCTATCTCTTTTTCATTCTTCTACACCTTCATACTTTTTGTTCATTTATAGTAGCCATCTCCCTTCATTGTCTAATTGCTTCACTTCATCAACATGCGCCTTTTCGACCGGACACTGACCTCTCGCCGGCGCCGCCGTACTTTCCGTACGCTCCTAGCCTTGTTTACTACCGCAGGCGACACAGCCCATATACTCAGGTCATTACCTTCTCTTTGTTTTTCATATTTTTTCTTTCTTACGTAAACTCGCTTGCGTTTGTCTGCGTTCTCGTCGCTCAAACAGTTGCATTGTTTCTTTGCTCTGGGCCGCGCGCCGCCACCCGCACCAGTCTGCCCCTGGTTGTTACGGCTGTTCGTTTTCCGGACAACGGCGACCAAAATGTTCCCCGATGTGGCTTCCCCGCGCGCGACCACCCCTTCCTCTCCTACCTCGGTGTGGTGTCACCGCCAGACACCACACTTGCTAGGTGGTAGCTTAAATCGGCCGCGGTCCATTTAGTACATGTCGGACCCGCGTGTCGCCACTGTGAGATCGCAGACCGAGCGCCACCACAAGGCAGGTCTCGAGATACGGAAGAGCACTCGCCCCAGTTGTACGGACGACATTGCTAGCGACTATACGGACGAAGCCTTTCCTCTCATTTGCCGAGAGACAGTTAGAATAGCCTTCTGCTAATTCCATGGCTACGACCTAGCAAGGCGCCAATTGTAACAGTGCATGTATCTTACCAGTCTCATTTGTATAGTCAAGAGAGATGTATCACAAGGAGTGATTAAGAGTTAAGTATATTCCAAAGCTACTTATTTTCTTTATAGCAGTCATACCACATCCTGTTCCAGACTTGACGCCAGTCGGCGTGTGTGTACGCGTGCCTTTCTTTCGGCTCCCTTCTCAGTGTGGCGTAGCTAGCTTGTTACGCCACAACAGATTGGCGACGAGGATGGGATCGTGTTCTTTCTACTTGCTTTGCTCTGATTTATTTGTGTCATGGTTTCGCCACAATCTCCAGATGTACTGTCCGAATTTTATCGCTTGCAGAATCAGCAGACACAGGCGTTATTGGATGCCCTTGGACAGCTCGTCCAGGGTCAGCGTGCCATTCAAATCGATGCGGCAGCCGCCGCTTCACCGCTACCGCAGCCACAACTCGCAGTTGCACCGCCTTTTAGGCACTACGATCCAGCGCAAGAATCGTGGCCAGAATGGTCCCGACAGTTCGCCTTCCACCTCGCCGCCAACAGAATTCAAGGTAATGAGCGGCAGCCGTTTTTTGCTTTCTTGTGTCGGTGTGTCCACCTACCGTGTGATAATGAAATTGTTTCCCCGACGCGACGTAGCAACTCTGTCCTACGAAGAAATTTTGTCTGCTTTAGATGCCTATTTCAAAGAAACAGTTAATGTGGTTGCAAAACGGTATACGTTTTTTCGTACAAAACGTACGGCCTGTCAAACTAATAGGGAGTGTGTTGCAACTTTGCAAGGCCTTACAAGGGACTGTGCCTTTGATTGTGACTGTGGCCTTTCTTATTCAGATACAATGGTACGTGATGCAATTGCACAGAATGTTTCTGATGTTCGCATATGGGAGCAAATTTTGAAACTAGTTAATCCCTCCCTTCAACAAGTGATAGACATATTGGATAGACAAGACACACTTGACTGTGCTCAGGAATCTTTTGAAACTTCGCCAGCCGTGTGTAACATTAACCGGCCTGCTGGACGAGCTGCGTGGCCCGGTCACCTGCCCTCGCGCACTTCGACGCAGCTGCCGCCGCGCTCTAAACCAGGTGTGCCGCGCCAGCACACAAATGCAGTGAAATCATGCCCGCGGTGTGCTACTAGACATTCGCGTGAACATTGCCCGTCATGCCAAGCTATTTGCTTTTTCTGTAATAGGAAAGGACATGTTCAAAGTGTTTGCCAGAAAAAGCTCAGATCAGACAATCACAACCATTCCAGGCCCTTTGTTTCGCGCCGGAATCGAACCAAGGACACTCAGGATCGTGGACCTTCGCCCATGGACATTCATGTAGTTAATTCCGCTTCGTCCAGTGACACTTTCTCTAACAGTGACTGTGTTCGTCCCACAAAAACTGTGCGTCGACGTCGCCGGAAATCACGTCAATTAGCAAGTGATTCTGTACCAGTGTCTGTTCAAATTGCACAAAACAGTCGCTCTTGTCGTCAGCAGGACAATAAACTTTTTGTAGATTTGGACTTTAATGGCAAGGTCATACCATTCCAGCTCGATACCGGAGCTGCAGTTTCATTGCTCAATCACGACACGTACAAACAACTGGGCACACGTCCGTTGCGTGCCGCAAATGTTACGCTAAAAAGTTATTCAGGACAGCTCATCCCTGTGATAGGACAGTGCACTCTTCTTGCAACATATAAAGGACAAACAAAACTTGTGTCATTTTACGTTCTTCGTTCTTCTACTGCAGTGAACTTGTTTGGTTTAGATTTATTTCAGTTGTTTAACATGTCTATTGTAAATCGAGTCCTATCAGTGAATCAAACTGTGCCTTCCGACAGTGTTTCTCGTCTGTGTGACGAATTTGCAGACCGGGCTTAGGTTGCGCTAAAAACTATGAAGCACATTTGGAACTGAAAGTCAACGCGCAACCGAAATTTTTCAGAGCGCGCAATGTTCCCCACGCATTGCGTGTTGAGGTCGCAAGAACATTAAACGATCTAGAATCACAAGGTGTAATTGAACGTGTGCAAGCTTCTCTCTGGGCCTCACCCTTGGTAATTTTGCCAAAACCTTCCGGAAAATTGAGACTTTGCGTGGACTTCAAGGCCACAGTGAATCCACAACTAGTGACTGCTACTTTTCCTTTGCTCCGCCCGCAAGACCTTTTTGCTAAACTGTGCCCGGGAAAATATTTTTCAAAGTTGGACCTAGCCGATGCGTACTTGCAAATACCGGTGGACGACGAATCCCAGCGCGTATTGGTGGTTAACACGCATCTTGGATTGTACAGGTTCAAAAGACTGCCGTTCGGGTGTGCATCCACCCCTGCATTGTTTCAGCAATATTTACAAACTATTTGTGCGTCGATCCCTACTGCAGCAAACTATCTGGACGATATAGTGATCTCCGGACAGACAGCAGAAGATCATCTTGCGAACCTACGAACATTATTTCAGGTCTTGCGACAAAATGGTCTTCGCTTGCGGAAGGACAAATGTGTGTTTTTTGCTCGTGACTTACCATACCTGGGACATGTCATTAATGCCCAAGGCATACATCTGAGTCCAGAGCACCTCCGTGCCATACAAGAATTGCCTTCGCCACAAAATATGAAGCAGCTACAGAGTGTGTTGGGTAAAATTAACTATTTTCATAAATTTGTGACGCGCGCTTCTTCCATTTCAGCTCCGCTGCATCGCTTACGCCGTACAGGTGTTCCGTTCGTCTGGACGACGGAATGCGAACGCGCCTTTCGCCAGTTGAAATCGGCGTTGCTTTCTAATACTTGCCTTACGCCATTCGATCCCCCGAAACCCCTTTTGTTGATGGTAGATGCATCGGATTTCGGGATCGGTGCTGTGCTTGCGCACAAAGTTGGCTCGCATGATCGCCCTATTGCCTTTGCGTCCAAATTGCTCTCGTCTGCGCAAAGAAATTATTCCCAGATAGTGAAAGAAGCTTTGGCTCTCGTGTTTGGTGTTACTAAGTTCCATGATTTCTTGTATGGTCATCACTTTACCATCATCACAGACCACAAACCTTTGACATCGCTTTTTCATCCGACCAAGCCTGTACCTCCACGTACAGCGCAGAAATTCATTCGCTGGTCTATTTTCCTCTCGCAGTACCGCTACGATATCTTGTATCGGTCCACTGCTAAGCACGGAAACGCCGATGCGTTGTCCCGTTTGCCTGTTGCTGAGGATAAAGCATTCGATTCTTCCGAACTTGCTTGCCTGTTCATTGATTCGGAAACCGATGAAGTGGTCGAATCGTTTCCGATTGATTTTCGTCGTGTAGCTACAGCCACAGCAGCTGACCCTGTCCTTGCTACCGTTTTGCGTTTTGTTGCTACGCAATGGCCTTTGTCAAAGTCTCGGATCGAGGATCCGTTGGTTCGCCGATTTTTTGCTCACAAGGAGAGACTTTTTGTTAGACGTGGTGTTTTGTTGTTGCGTTCTGATAACGATCGGTCCAGAGTCGTGGTCCCACGTTCGTTACAGTCCTCTGTCTTACGGCTTCTTCACCAAGGACATTGGGGTATAGTGCGAACGAAACAACTTGCTCGTCAACACTGTACTTGGTTCGGAATCGATGCCTCGATTACGAAAATGTGCTCTTCTTGCATGGCGTGTGCCGAACAACAATCCGCACAACCGCGGAAATTCTTTGCATGGCCGAAAGCCACCCCCTGGCAACGCTTGCACATTGATTTTGCTGGCCCATTCTGGAATGCTCGATGGTTGGTTCTGGTGGAGGCCTTCAGTAATTTTCCTTTTGTTGTCTGGATGTCTTCCACGACGTCCTCCGCCACCATCCAAGCGTTGTCTGCTATTTTTTGCATTGAAGGTCTTCCGCAGACTATTGTTTCCGACAATGGCCCACAATTCATGTCCGCAGAATTTCAGTCATTCTGCAAGGCTAATGGTATTCAACATCTGACATCCACGCCGTTTTCGCCTCAGTCAAACGGTGCCGCTGAACGATTGGTCCGGACTTTCAAGTCACAGATGTTGAAGTTGAAAGAGTCGCATTCTCGGGAGGACGCGTTGTTGCTCTTTTTGTCTTCGTATCGCTCTCAGCCCCGAGATGGTCGCTCGCCGGCTGAGTTGCTCCACGGTCGTCCTCATCGGACCTTGATGTCTTTGCTGCATCCGCCGCATCAGGTTCCAGTGCAGCGGCAGACTTGTGCTTTTGGTCCAGGCGACGTTGTATTCTATCGCAACTATCGAGGTTCACGGCGTTGGCTCGCAGGGGCATTCTTCGCTGCCTCGGCCGCGCGATGTATTTGGTTTTGGGGGCCTCTGGTGAGGTGCGTAGGCATCTCAATCAGCTGCGCCTCTGTCGTCGCACGGGTTCTGCCGCTCCCCGTCTGCTTTCAGCGACGGTGCCGTCCGGTCAGCGCCCTGGGGACCCATCTACTGGCTCGCCTCATCCCCAGGTGTTCCCGACGATGCCTTCCATTTTGCCCCATGGCGACGCGCCGCCGCAGCCGCCGCCGCCGCCGCCGCCTGTTCTCCCGCCGGCGCCGCCCGCTTTCGACGCTTCGCTGCAGGCGCCAAGCGCCTCCCTGGGTCACGCGCCGCCGATCGCTTCCCGTGACCAGCTGTCCTCCGCCTTGGAACTCTTGCCCGCTCCGGACGACATGGCGTCTTCGCGCGTCGGGTACCCCGACGCAATGGAGGTCGACCCTTCGGCCCCTCCTGTCTCTTTACGGGCGCATACAACGCATGTTGACGTGCACCCTGGACTAGGTTTTGAGGCGTTTCCTAGCTCCCCTCGGACCGAATGGCCGGGTGCGGGTGGCACAGCTTCGCCTGTTCTTAGGCTCCCCACCTCATCGCATACGTCAACATGGGGTCCTCCCCACGGCGGGCGGAAGCCTTATAACACGACCGTTCGCCGATTTGCGGGGGAGGAATGTGGTGTCACCGCCAGACACCACACTTGCTAGGTGGTAGCTTAAATCGGCCGCGGTCCATTTAGTACATGTCGGACCCGCGTGTCGCCACTGTGACATCGCAGACCGAGCGCCACCACAAGGTAGGTCTCGAGATACGGAAGAGCACTCGCCCCAGTTGTACGGACGACATTGCTAGCGACTATACGGACGAAGCCTTTCCTCTCATTTGCCGAGAGACAGTTAGAATAGCCTTCTGCTAAGTCCATGGCTACGACCTAGCAAGGCGCCAATTGTAACAGTGCATGTATCTTACGAGTCTCATTTGTATAGTCAAGACAGATGTATCACAAGGAGTGATTAAATGTTAAGTATATTCCAAAGCTACGTATTTTCTTTATAGCAGTCATAACGTATCCTGTTCCAGACTTGACGCCAGTCGGCGTGTGTGTACGCGTGCCTTTCTTTCGGCTCCCTTCTCAGTGTGGCGTAGCTAGCTTGTTACGCCACAACACTCAGTCTACTCGAGTAAATCTCACGTCATGTTCATTACGTCTTCCTTATTTTGGTGACCGTTATAATTTTCCCTACTCTGATTATTATGACCGCCGTGGAACCGATTGTCACTGTCTCGGTACCACGCGCCAATGTCACCAAATTTCTTCAAAAAGGCTGTTTTACTATTTTCATCCATTAAGTAGCCTCGGACACTCCACGGCAATTTTCCGCGTAGTTTCGTCAGCATACTTTCATCCGACCTCTGTCCCTGAACGTACTAGACTTTTTTCAATAAGTCTTCTCAGTGAGACTTCATGTTTGTATCTTTGCTTGGCCGGTAAGGAGACGCTTGCATAAATTCTTGCAAAACTTCGTCCTGCTTATCCGCGGACCAGTATTTATCTTCGAACTTAATTAGAAATTCCTCTAATGCCCGACAATTATCTGTTGCATGGACGACCCAGCTACTCGCGTCTCCGATTAATTTAGTTCTCGCAATTCTAATCCTGTCTTCTTCGGGTAACGCGGACGGCATTATTTTCCTGCACGAGTCCATGAATGTAACGGGGTGGACCCCTCCTTTCGGATCGAATTTCTCGATTTCAAAAGTCGCATGGCTAGGGTATGCCCCAACCAATGCCAACTTAGCCGACAAATTTTTTACTTTTTCCAAGTTTTTCACTTGCTCTTTGATTCTATTGGTTTCGGACCTCAAACTCTCTACCTCTGTATTTTTAAACTCTACGAGTTTGTGGTTCACGCCGACCTCTAACGATCGCGTTTCAACCCGTACTTCCGTATTAATTGCGATTACCGTTTCATTTAATTTCTTTTCTGTTTCATCCCGAACCTTCACGATCTGTCCCTTCAAGGTACTGACTGACCCATCTAGTTCGTTTCGGATTTTCGCTTGTTCGTCAGTGACCACTTTAATTTCCTGGTCTACCTTTTTCTTCAGATCATTACGTATTAAATTGACATCGTCCGTAAGCCTACTGCTAACCGCGTCGTACAATTCCTCTCTTTGCTTTTTAATTTCATTGCTGACTGTCTTCTTTAATGCTTCCATCTTATTATCAAATTTACTTTCTAACTCATTAACTATTTCGGTTAATTTTTGTCCATTTTCGTAGCGAAAGTTTTAATTTGATCACCAAGTTCACTTTTCAACAAACCCATATTACTATTCACATTGTTCAGATCGTTTTTCATTTCAGTTTTCATCGAATCCATCTTAGTATGCATTTCACTATTCATCGAACCTATCATCTGAAATAATTTATCCCAATTATTAGGTTCCAAACTACCTCCCGTATTTGTTACTGGTTGCGCAACGATGTCTGTCACACCTGGTATGTGTTTCGTACCTGTCTCAACTTCATTAATATTATTATCCTCAGTAAACATATTTTCATAATTTTCTTGATATGAGTCATTGATTTCTTGCTTTATTACTACATGGCTCATATCTTCTCCATTAGTTGAGCTATCTAGCCTACAATCGTTACTCATTTCAGCATCAAACAATGCTGAGCTTGACTCAGGCCTTTGTTGTTTCCGTTCCACTTGCATTGTCGAGTTTAACATTCTGCTATTGTTCAGCCAAATTTTCCATTGATAATTTTTAGTTTTTTAAATAATTCTAATTTTGCTAGGTTCGGGCCGCTGGACAATCCCAAGATTGGAAATGTCCTGTTCCGCGGTCGCCACGTACAACACCCCCCTGCTTCCCGGGATTTGCGAAATTACAAGTTGACAATGACCGTAAATTATGAATTTTTTTAACCCGCGTCCGGATAAGGCATCCGAATCCAAAGTAAATAATGATTATTCCGCGGGAAACAGGAGACGTTATAACTCGATCGTTATTGAATGAGTAGTTTCATTCAATAACATTCGGTAAATAAAATATTGGAAATAATTTGGGAATAAATTTTGCCAGTGGAAATTTTGCCGAAAGAAATGATTAAGTTGTAAAAGCAATTAAAAAATCGGTCGCTAGCTCAACTGGTGAGCGAAAATACTGTTACGTACGTGAATAATTGTGTCAAAAATAAAGTTTACCTGTTTGTAGCGCAGCAGGTGGAACGGGAACTTTTACGTAACTGCTATGTCAGTCTCAGTAGTCATATGAAACAGTGTCATAAGAAGCTACCTACACTTAAACATTAATGGTTAACTTTCAATAAGTATTTTGATAATTATTTTGTTCATAATTTGTCAGCTAAGAGCAATGCTGACAACAGATAATTATCTATCGAGATTTTGAATAATGGCCTGTGATTCTGTCTTTAAAATTAGATACTTTGCACAGTTTAATCTACTGATGATGAAACATATTGCCAATAATTGATTAACTATGTTTTGCATGATAATAATTCATTAATTGGGGGATTGTCAGGTGGAATAAGCTTTATAGTTTCATGAAATATCCTGGAACTAACTTGAGCTAAATATACATTGAAATAAATCTTAATAATCAAATTTATTATTTCAGTCTATTATTTACTACGGCTGCTGTAAGCTTATTAAGTGCCACAATTAACTACGATAACCAGTCTAAAATTTACTCTTCACCGTCTATGCAAATAATTTGATAATTAACATATTTTCTCTTGATAATGGCGTGACACACTCGGTTCAGTAAAGTAAGAATCGGAAGGAACCTACTTGGTGTTATTGTCGGGTGGAATGTAGCTGCAACACTTCGATTATAAAGTGCTCGTTATTAATTGTTCAACTTAATAGAAACGCACAGTCACTGGCAAGCCTTCTACAATTTTATCCTACGAAAATTAAGTAGATGTTACTTCCCTCGTTGTAGGGGGATCGACGGAAGTCCACGGCAGCGACCTGAGCCCACAGTGCGCTTCACATTTAAGTCCTCGTTTCTTCAGCACTATGCCCATTAATCCATAATAATTTGCCCGGCCATGCTTCCAGATATGCCGACCATTACTTTCCCGTCGTACTTAGATCCACACACTAGAAGTTACATTTAACACACCTAGGACTAACAGCACCCGACTGTACGTCTTACTCCGAGCACGGCGTCACTGCTACTACTGCCGGCTGGCGCGCTCCCACGCCCAGCGGCACGACAAAACAATCTCCCTGACCTCAACGTTAACTAAATATGCCCTGACTAAATATTACATAATTTAAACATAGTATTTACAACACATATTTACACTAGACAATACATCGTACACAAACAGTTTCCTGTGTTAAGTAAGCGAAAAAATTCATTGCAAGGACTCTGTTGCAGCGTCACAAGCCTAACTCACAAGCGCTCATTCTACAGCTACTAAAATACAGCCTGAGTGCGATATCTCAGTCTCATACTCTCAAGTGCTTCATGCCATCCATTCGACCCTTCTCAAATTCAGAAAGAATGCGATAAGATGGATGTGCAGGCCACCTGGCGAAGACATAGCCAGAGGGGAGGTTCCCCTTATTAACCAACGGGAGCTACACACGACAAAGTTGCCCTGTTTCGAAACTGAAAGATAATTTGATTTTCACTCATATGACGAAACCGGAATACGCTCTATCTATAGGCAACAAGTCAGTTCTACATGCAGCTGAATTTCATATAAGATGTCCTGGTGTTTATTGTTTTTCTGCTGTTTACTGTTGTGATGCTTTATAAATATCAGTAACTTTGAACCAAGAAAGAAAAATAGAACCGATTGTGATTCGTCCATCAGCGTTACGGTAAATTAGAAACATGAGGCTCTACTGCAATGCGCTGATTACCTACCAACAGCAGTTTAGCGTTAGTTAGCACTGGAGTCTCTATGATGATATCGTAAGTAGCCCGAATGACAAAATATTGCCGTATGTGGTTCAAATGGCTCTGAGCACTATGGGACTCAACTGCTGAGGTCATTAGTCCCCTAGAACTTAGAACTAGTTAAACCTAACTAACCTAAGGACATCACAAACATCCATGCCCCAGGCAGGATTCGAACCTGCGACCGTAGCGGTCTTGCGGTTCCAGACTGCAGCGCCTTTAACCGCACGGCCACTTCGGCCGGCGCCGTATGTGGTCACGTGGGGGTTATTCAAGTATGAAAACTGGTTCCGATACGGAACAATGGGGTAGGGATTGTGAAGTGCGTTAGGGTCGTGATGACAGCACATTCTACAGTTAGTTAGTTTCTAAAAGGTTCTTCAGCGGGCTGCTTCAGTTTATCAGAGCCGACTGCACCCTGTGCCTCCAACCCTCCTTTTGCCCAAAATCCAATTACACCCTTGTAACACTATAATAACTAAGCCTGGAATTCCATTCACAATTAAATCTTAAAATACGCTTGCATTCATGCAGAATTAAATGAGCAAAGATGCACAGTTAAAGGAAAAACATGGAGTATCAAAATTCCATATTTTGTGCGATGCATTTCGATTTATTTCAAAACAATACAGAACAGCTAGGTTTTCCATATTCTACACCGACCAGGGTAGCTCTGCGTGTTGAGAAGCTGTGTTGAGGCAAATTCGGGGATTCGAGAGGCGAGTTGGTTCGAATCCACCTGCCGACAGTCATGGAAAA
This sequence comes from Schistocerca piceifrons, assembly GCF_021461385.2. Lineage (NCBI taxonomy): Eukaryota > Metazoa > Arthropoda > Insecta > Orthoptera > Acrididae > Schistocerca > Schistocerca piceifrons. The sequence goes on from NC_060143.1 coordinate 555,702,697, forward strand.
GGTTTTGTGTGGATTCTTTCCCATTTTCAATTTAGGCAGATGCTTGAATTCGTTCTTTACTGCAGGCCACAGCCAACTCCTTCGGAATTCCTTTCTTCCCTGACAGAATTCAGTCCCTTTAACTGTGCAGCCTCCCTGCTTAAGGGAGGACGTTGATGAAACTGACCGAAAATGTGAATTAGCTATTTATTATGTATTTATTATTAGAACTCATGGTAAACAAGCTCCCAAAGCCTCAAAGATGAAATCGGATCCGAAGTACCTAAAAATCAGTAAAAGTGTGAAACGTCCATATTGCCACGCCCCCTTTTTAAATCAACACTTCAATACTAGCTCGGTAAACAACGATTCCTTGGACTAGTTTCACGTAAACTTGCATGGGACCCATCTAGAAGGCTGTGGTATTTGCTCTTCGGTTTCATGGATCATTTGTGACTCGGTTCTGTATCTTAGAAACAATGACAAAACAGCTCCTTTGATTATGAAGATGCAATTCTTTATTTGCCTTGTGCTACTGACGATGATGGCAATGCTATGAGACGGAGATTATCCTGTGTAAGTGACGTGGAAAGTGCGGTATGGGCTATATGTTTCCTCATGGTCTCAAAACATGAAAATCTCATTCATTATCTGTGCCACAAATATCTACGGGCTGAGACGTATAACACTACATTAGCAAGAAGGGATTTAGTATTGGAGGGCAGCGTGGAGGGTAAAAATCGTAGAGGGAGACCAAGAGAGAATATACTAAGCAGATTCAGAAGGATGTAGGTTGCAGTAGGTTCTGGGAGATGAAGAAGCTTGCACAGGATAGAGTAGTATGGAGAACTGCATCAAACCAGTCTCAGGACTGGAGACCACAACGACAACAGCAAGTAGAGACTTCCAAATTGTATCCAGAATTTTGTCAAGCCCACTTACAGATTTGTGGCGGATGCTCAACTTCTAAAAATGTGTTTCGATAAATGAAGGAATCACAGGGCAGTTGCTAAGTCAACAATCTGGCATTGAGTACGCGTTCGATTTCAGAACAGTTACAGTTCCATCATCCGGTGTAAAAAGTAAAATAAAATAATCATCCTCACCCCTACTAAAGGTTCCGTGTCAAAACAATAAAAAGGACAAAAATTCCGTAACAGCTGACCCCCCCATCCTGCGAGACTGGGAACACAAACAGGGAAACTATGTAATACACTAAATACTAGACATCACTGCTGAAGCCGCACACGACCCAAGTGCAGGCGTGGTACGAAATAGACAGACTGTTTCCATGACAATGTTGGGGTGAAGGTGACTTTTATTTATTACGTCGGATGATGGAACTGTAGCTGTTCAGGAAACGTCAGTGTAGCCAATAGAAGACTGTAGATTTAGCATCTGTCGTGCTGTTTCTTCATTTTTCAAAGTCGATTTGTACAGCTGCCGCTGCCCCATAAGAAGAACTAAGGGACTAAACGCCAAATGAGTCTCTAAATTCACTCAAATGGAAAGAACGCCGTAAAACCACATTTTCATCTGGTATTGTTTGTAGTGGAACAGACCCCTCCCCACTGACACAAATGACGAAAAAGGAAAATGTTTTTTTTTTATTCTAATGAAATTACGCAATTAATTATTTAAATTATCATTTTTGTAAATTAATATTAAAATAAATAAATACATTTTCTTGTAAACGCGCTCTTTAGTCGGAACCAGCGAAGATAAGGCATTCCTATCTCTGACCAAAGAGGTGAGGTAGCGTAGATAGACGTCCGCAGTCGAAAGCGGCAGCAGTTGCAATTAAGATCTCTTACTGTGATAACACGTAGAGGAGTTCATAGGAACAGTGCAAGTGACTGATGTATTATTGTAAATGATATTGACCAGTTTGAAGATTCGATAATGTCAGATTTCATTGCAACTCAATTTCGTATGATCGTAAATAAGTACAAGCACTAAATGAATATGAAAAACAGCAAGATCAAGAGTTAGAAAAAAATCATTTCCATATCTATCTACTCCAAGAATCGGAAGGAGAAAATCAACGGAGACAATAGCCTGACCAGCAGCTATCAAGAGAAAACGAAGATCTACACAGCCTACTGTAAAATTAGGTAAAAAGGGATTCTAAAAGCAAATTCACCCTGTTAAATCTCAAAAATTATCCACGGTTGTTATTACTGTAGTAAATTGACCGATATTGTCCGATAGGGTCGTGAAAAGTTACATTCTCAATACGGCATTAAAAACACTTTGTTTTGGCGACTTAGAAAACTTTAATAGAAATAAATTTTCTTTTAGCAATTTTACTTCGGATCGAAAATCAGGGGTAGTCTCATTCACGAGTTCCTATCCGCCTAAACTTTAAAAAGTAAACTGCCTACCAAAAAACCAAATTTACTACAGAACTGGCTACCTTATGACAGGACACGAATATGAGAATGTGTAAAATTTTATAAAAATTGTAGACTTAAAGAAAGTATTTATAGATTCTGTCTTTGTCATTGTCAACTTAACGTCAATTTCTGTGACATGTAACAACTTCAAAATTGAGTGAAACATTTCTGGATGAGCAATGCACATAATATAAAAGGAAAATTAGTAGTATATTAAAAAAGCAGACGGAAAAAACGGTGAAAGAAGTACATAAGTGCATTCTTATCAGCAAACAATCAGAAGACACCAATGGTGAGTGATAAAATGCAAATTCATACTGCTTCCTTACGCATGTCGTAACATCTTGTAGTTCATACTTTGCCGCCTATATCTATCGCTTATACTGCTATTATGTGGTTGGAGAATGCATGTGACGTAAGCCGAATTGTCAAAGAGCATTGTCTTTACGTACCCAGTATTGGAGAACGCTTGGCGGAATACGCGAGTGCAGTGAAGTTTTGTAACACCTACATTCACATTTTTGACAAATTTGAAAGTGAAAAACATAATTTGTAGTGAAAATTTGTGTATCCGTAAACAATCTTAACATCAATAATGTCGCAATTGTCGAGTAACGATTCGGAAGCCATGTTGCGCAGTACAGGTGACGTCACAGGCCACGTCAACGAACGTGTTGCTATGGACACAGCTGACCTACTTGTAAACAACACGACAGACGCGACAGTCAATATTACTGATTTGGACATACAAAGTATGGAAGTGTGTAGTGTTGACAAAGATACGCAACCGATTAACACAGCTTCGGACATGTTAAGTTCTGGTAGTAGCCGTAACAGGCTTGGCCCAGAAACTTACGATAGTCCCAATACAATAAGGAAAATGAATTACGTACCGAACAGAGATCAAACACAAACACAAATTTAGAGCGCATGTGAATTGCAGAACACACAACCTGTAACTTCACAACCCGACACAATACATTCTGCAAAGCAATTAGGCGATGTAGCAGGAAATGGAGCGTTTACGGCCTTGCTCATTTTCCTAGGAGACAGACTCGCACAGATCACACAAAAGATAGACGAATCGAGCGAGAAAACTAGGTATGACTTAACACAGAAAATGGATGAAACGAATAGCGGCTTAACACGGTTAAATCAGAAGGTAGAAAAATCTAAGAGGGATATAACGCAGCAGATAAGAGGGGTAAAAGACGAAGTACAGAGCCTCACAGTGCAGTTAAAACACCTCACTGTGGAGCATAATGAATTTAAGAACCAATTAGGTACACTACATCAACAACAAGAAGAATTACAGTCATCACAGAACAAACTGATTACTGACGTAGGAAACATGAAAACCGAAGTAAACAGTATACAGGAGAATTACGGAAACATTCCAACAGAGGTTACAAAACTGTCAGATCGAATAGGATCACTAGAATTAGAGCTAAAACAGATCAAGGAAGATCTAAGCTTAGTAAAGGAAAGTCTAGAAGACACTACAATGGCACAAAAGGTGGTGCATGAATACGGTACATGCCTTACAGATTTCGAAAGACATCTAGCTGAAAAGGAGACAGAAATAGTTGACAGAGTAACGAAACAGGTTAAGACTGCCCTAGAGCAAACCAAACAAACATCTGTAGAGACAAACACACAAACAGAAACACCTAGAACCGTCACTACTGACACTGCTATAAGCAAACCACGAAGCATTGAATTTGGTAATGAAAAGAGTATTGTACGAGCACAAGATCAGGTACAGCAACGGTACACACCACAAGCGAAAGATAGAACTTCACCAGCTGTTAGCTGTTTACACAACATGCCGTCAAGTAGCAATTATACACCGCATTGCTCGTGTAGTCATTCATCAACACCACATGCAACTTTCATAGACAAAAGCTTACTGAAGTACAGGCAGTTCCAGGTATTTTATGCGGAAAATAAAGAAGTTCACCCTGTTGTCCTCCTCAAATCATTCAAAAACATTTTGCCACAGTATTGGAGTGAGGAGCAGAAAATACAGTATGTCATTGGGTACGTACAAGGAGAAGCTGCCCTTTGGGCGAATGAAATTGCAGAATACTGCCACACCTATTCAGATTTCGAAAATGCATTCCTAGGCAACCTTTGGTCCCAGGGAATTCAGGAACGATTGCGGAAAGAGGTATTCCACCATGAACCATTCAATCCAAAAAGCGGAGGATTACGTAAATATTTCGAAAAATATCTAAATAAAACTCGATATTGGGATAAAGCCATATCTTATGTTGATGTTTTGGAAACTCTTAAAGAGAAGTTACCAATCCCGATCAGAGAAAGACTCGCCACAGTACCGGCAGATAATGTTGACTATTTTCTATCAGTAATGGACACCTTTGACCTGATTCCACGAGGACGGTCAAGGGCAGAACTGCAACAGCAATAACAGTAACCGCAACGGCAATAACCGTAACGGTAATTATAATCACAATAATAATAGTACACTCGGTGGGCAAACACAACAACTTAACTACTCGCGGGGGCAGAATGGTCAAACATATGGAAACAAACCGTGGAACCGCAGGGAAAACAGATACAATCCCGGGTATCGAAACGGCAGAAATAGGAACGGTGGTAGATTTCAGCCAAATGCACATCGGCAAAATAATAACACACAGAACAATAACAGAAACAACAACACTTTCGGAAGAAACAAGCGAACCACATATCCAGCAACTGGCAATGCGTGGCAAGCGCAAACGCCAAGTGCAAACATTATTGAATTGAATGACAACAACACAGCCAGTACACCCGTACTAGCTAACGGCAGCGTCGCCAACACCGCGGAAAACAGCACGCGACACTGCTCACCCCCGCAGCAGTAGTCGACAGCGGAGTAGGGTGCAATAACACGAAAACAATAAACCTTATCACATATGACATGGACACGGAGATGGAGGAAGATTTGTGTTTTGACGGAATAATTTGTACACATCGACAAGAATATGAGGTACAAGCGCTGGTTGAAGGGACACTAGGAGGCGTACCTGTGAAAATTGTTATGGACACAAGCGCATCCGTGAATATAATGTCAACCAGCTTGTTCCAACAGATTAAGAAGACAACAGTATTGCCTACCTTTCCAGTACAGAATTGAAAAATATTAAGTGCTATGCGGAGTAAGTCAAAGGGAGTTGAAATACAGACACTAGCACCTGTTACACTGGCGAACATAGAAGTAAAATGCTCATTTTTAGTAGTTGAAAAGCTCATAGTAAACTGTATCCTAGGAATGGAATTTTTCAGACAACACCAAGATACACTGGACATAGCCATAGGTAAATGCACATTTCAGTTTGAGGGAAAGGTATTTTCTGTGGACATGATAAGAACACCTGCAATGCATAGTAGATATTGTCATTTGGTTAATCTCGAGCTAACACTACCCAAAATTCTATTTACAAATCAACAGCAACACTATCGTGGAGGTGACACAGAACATGGGAGCACACAAGAAATTATAGAGAAGGTACATGAGTGCAATAGCTTAACAACAATAGCTTAACAACGTGAACTTTGTGATGTACTGTGTACACATAAACAAGTATTTAGTAAAAGACCAGGAGTAGTGAAGGATTACGTGTACAGAATGGACGTTATACCACATTAAACCATTTGCCATTCTTCTTACACTACACCATGGGTCAAGAGGGAGGCAGTAAACAAAGAGATAGAACGAATGCTTAAATGGAAAATTATAGAGCCATCTCAGTCACATTACTGCAGTCCCCTCTAGCCAGTTACCAAATCTGACGGTACAGTAAGACTTGTTTTGGATGCTAGAGCCATCAATAAAATTATTATCCCAGTAAGAACAAAACCAGGTAAGTTGGACGAGCAACTACTAATGATTTATGGTGCAAAATTTATATCAACTATCGATCTGAAAGCATCGTACTGGCAAATAGTAATGCATGTAGATAGCTGTAAATACACAGCATTTGTATGTGATGGGAGAAGCTATCAATTTTGTGTGGTACCTTTTGGCCGGAATGTCAGCGCAGGACTATTTATAGCAGCCTTGGATCAAGTACTTGGGCCTGAATTACGTAGTCATGTAACAGTATACGTAGATGATTTACTCATTGCTACAGCCACTTGGAGAGAACATTTAGATTTACTGAACATAGTGTTAACAAAATGTTCAGAGTATGGAGTTACTGTAAATCTTAAAAAGTCAAAATTAGCCAGGCAGGAAGTGAAAGTTTTGGGCCACATCTTTTCTGAGGAAGGAATAAGACCAGACACAAGTAAAATAGATGCAATCAGGAATTGTCCTACTCCTCAAAGAAAGAAACAGCTTCAGGCAATTCTAGGATTAGCATCATTCTTTAGGAAGTTTATGCCACACCAAATTTTAAATAGTGAAGCTGTTAAACCTATTGAGAAAAAACAACACATGGGTTTGGACCCAGGAATGTCAGAAAGATTTTGATGCTATCAAACAGCTTTAGTAAATGCAGACTTATTACATCACCCAGATATGACACAGGATTTCTGTTTAGCCACTGATGCAAGTTTTCAAGGCCTTGGTGCTACCTTGTTTCAGATATGTTTAATGGACAACACACTAACTGTATGTATTATAAGCTTTGCTAGCAGGACATTAACTGAATGTGAAAGGTCATACTCAGTCACTGAATTAGAAGCACTAGCTGTTGTATGGGCATTCAGGAAATTTAGATACTATCTGTGGGGTAATCGCACTAAAGTCTTTTGTGACCACCAAGCTTTATCATTTCTATTGACATGCAGACTATTACATGCCAGGTTAGCTCGTTGGTGTCTTTACCTGCAAGAATTTTAATTCGAAATAGTCCATAAGGATGGAAAGCAAAACATTATAGCTGATGCTTTGTCGAGATTGCCTTAAAATTTAACAAGATTTACAGAACTTACAGAACAGACAACAGACTTTAGAATCCTATTAATGTATGATGGTATTTACAGACCATATTATCTAAAACTTTGCAAAAATATGAAATTCCTGCAAGAGAAAGACCCATGATAGAGGTCAGTAAAAGAACAACTAACTAAGGGAGAGAACAACAAGATCTCTACACACTTCTGTTTATCTGAAGGAGTTTTGTTTTATAGGCGTACACCCACTTCAAGGCATTGGTGTGTATGCATACCTGAAGACTCTGTGGAGACTTTTATACAAGACACTCAATGGGTTTGGGGCACTATGGTGTTTCCAAATGCATGAGTAAGATATCCACTTATTGCTACTTTCCAAACATGCATAGGCGCATTCAACTAGTACTTAGATATTGCACCATTTGTCAAAAGGTAAAACACGACAACAAGGACACAAGAACAGAGCTACATCCTGTAATACTAGAGAGGCCTTTATCAATAGTAGCTTTAGATGCTGCAGGACCCTTACCCGCATCAAAAGGAGGAACTAAATATGTGATTGCCTTATATGATGTATACACAAAATATTTGAAATTGTTACCTCACAACCCATCATTAAGAGAATCAAAGAAGATTACATTACACAGGAAATTCTTACTGATAACGCAACGACTTTCACGAGCCACAGATGGAAGAGTTTTATGACAGAACAAGACATAAGACACATAATCATTTCACGATTTCACCCAGAAGCAAATCTGGTGGAATTGGTATTCGAAGAATGGAACAGGTTCATCAGAACAAACATCCCACATAAACAGTCTAAATGGTTAGAATACCTTACACCATTCGAAGAAATTTTTAACAATCTACCACACACATCTACAGGCTTACACATTTTTTTTAGTAGTTAAGAATATCACCTAGTATAGCACTTCTTCAATTAGATCAAGAGCAGAGCTGAATATTTTCTTAGAGATCTATATAGATATATGTCAAAGTGTAAAAGGTACTGTTCACTATCCGCATGAACCAAGGAAAGTGACCTCATGCGTCAGTGAACAGTAGGGGGCGGTGTAGTGGAACAGACCCCTACCAACTGACGAAAATGACGAAAAAGGAAAATGTTAATTTTTTTATTCAAATGAAATTACGCTATTAATTATTTAAATTATAATTTTTGTAAATTAATATTAAAATAAATAAATAAATTTTCTTGTAAACTCGCTCTTTGGTCGGAAGCAGCGAAGATAAGACATTGCTATCTCTGACCAATGAGGTGCGGTAGCGTAGATAGACATCCGCAGTCGAGAGCTCAGCAGTTGCAATTACGATCTCTTACTGTGATAACACGTAGAGCAGTTCATAGGAACAGTGCAAGTGACTAATGTATTCTTGTAAATGATATTGACCAGTTTGAAGATTCGATAATGTCAGATTTCATTGCAACTCAATTTCGTATGGTCGTAAATAAGTACAAGCACTAAATGAATGTGAAAAACAGCAAGATCAAGAGTTAGAAAAAAATCATTTCCATACCTACCTACTTTCTTTTGGCAATTTTACTTCGGATCGAAAATCAGGGGTAGTCTCATTCACGAGTTCCTATCCCCCTAAACTTTAAAAAATAAACTACCTACCAAAAAACCAAATTTACTACATGTTGTCAAAAGTGAACTCACGATGCGGTTCTTGTATTTAATTATGGGAACGTAGGGAGAATGGTGGTGTTAATGACAGGGCTTTATAGCTGGATATTTTACTCAACTCATCTTGAGGGAAATATATATACAGCGTTTCTCTGCAACTGAAAAGTCAGTTGAAGACCTGATAAAGGAAAGAAGGCAGAAAACGAAAAACTAGAAGAGAAGCCTTGAAGGCAAAGAGGATCCTCAATACTAATCTGCGGCTTTCTAAAATGGTGACAGAAGAAAAAATTTTCGATTGAACTTGGTAACCCAGAAAATTATGGTTTTTGAAGTTTATGTGCTTTTTTCTCAGAACTTGTGAAGGTTAGACTTATAAAATTTTGTACTCTTATTGCTATAACTCGAGTAAATGTTGTCCCAATATATTTACAGAACTGAACCAAACTGTTATTAAAATTCCCGTATTCAATATATTCAGAAAACCTCGTGATTGAAGTTTACTGTATGCAAAAAGATAGTACGGAGAAAATTTTGTAGAAATCTCTTTAACACTCTGTGACATAAATAGACATACATTATCTTTTGAAGATAAATTATTTAATTCCTTAAAAAAGTAAAATATATGTAATCCATGTAACTTATTATCAAATGAATTAATTTCACGTAAAGCGTAGTACAAAATATCATTGCCGTGTCTTCAAAATTGTGGATTCGGTGCATCTTTTAGATGTAGTGTATGTTTTTCATGACATTCCCTTTTAAATCAAAAGAATTGCATCAAAGGCGAGACAGAGATCTCTTTTGAGACTCCCAACTCTGTATGAGATACGATAAATAAATAATAATCCAAAGTCTTCTTAATTAGGCTTCATTATCGTCACGGGACGTTCTTTACGCAGAAATGGTTTTTCTACATTTCAAAAAGTGACAGATGCATATTTAATGCACTATTCTGCACAATAGTATAATATAAGTACTAAAGGCAAAAAGAGGTGAGTAATATGGGGTTTTAAAGTTTGCAATATGTCACATTAAGTATGAAAAATCAATTAATTTATTTCCTATAAGGTCAAAACATCAAACAATGCACTTATAACTATGGTTATTTGGTATTATTAAGCCATGAAATGAGAAGTACCGGAGTTCGAGAACTGTAACGAACATATACAAAAACATGCATTTCCATGGAGATCCTGGCTTTAATAATAACTGTAACCAAAGTGAGTTTCATTTGCAGGTAGCACTGTAAATACACTAATTATTATAATTTATTAGCAATAGTATGTTATGCGTGAAGTTTAAGTACTGTTTCTGTAGTTCAAATAAGTAAATGGGAAAATCAACAGTTGGCTCGATAACTGAAAATACCGGAGGAACAATGATTTCACAAGGTATTTAAAAAATCATCAGCCTTAGCTAAAGAAGTGTTTGAATCTGTTATCGAGGTACCTAGACAGGTAAACGAACAAACTGAAAGATACAACCATCAACACGACATCCCATTAAGTGTATTATAGGAGAACAGTACTTTTACGAGCAATAGATGGACCCATTTAAAATTTGGAGAAGAAATTTAATCGAAACATGGATTTCATGCCTTCAGTCGAAATGATGATACCCATTAACTGTCATCAGGAGAATTCTGCTAAAGTATCCGAACTGAACGTTTGTTTTGAGAGCTGGGTACCGCAAACCGAACTTAAAGCATAGTATGCTTTCTGGTGTGTATTCAAGGATAGTCCCTCCTCCCTGTTAAACTGATATTAGTGTTTGATGCTCGTGACAAGAACTTCTTTTGCATTTACGGCATTTACGGCCGTACAGGTATCAACAAGTGAAGCTGAAAAATCATTTCCACATTGAAACGGGTGAAGACTTACTTACAGAACACAATATAAAATGGAACATTGATCGGTATAGCCTTAGTGTCAGTACACTGTCTTCTTCCTTTTGCAGTAGAAGATGTCTGAAATGTCATGGCAAGAGAGGGGACGCAAAGACTTTTACTATAGTCAGCAAATCAAGTTTCGTTGCATTTCTACGTGTACAAAAACAAATTTAATGTTATTTAAGCAAATTCGTGTCAATATCTCATGTAAAACAAATGGTTATTTAGTTGACAAATGCATCTAATTTTCAATTAATACTCTGATGCCCCAATCGTAATCATTCGTTTGTCTGTACATGTACAGCACACCTACCGATATCAGTACAATTCGGATGGGTACTTTGTTGCACAGGTCCCTATGGCAGTGACCTCAGCATTGCAGTACCTGTGACGCAGACCAAGGTCGACGAAACACTGTGGTGGAAACGAAAAAATCATTTGAAAAGCTCGGCCGATTTTTAATACGGCACCCCCTGGCACCCACACACTACACTTGGTGTCAATGCGCTACATTTGGCGTCACATGCCACAACAGTTCAGATCTGGCGAGCTGGGGGCCAGCACAATAATTGGAACCCGCCACTGTGTTCCTCGAACCACTCCATCACACTCCTGGAGTTGTGACATGGCGCATTATCTTGTTGAATAATGCCACTGCCGTTGGGAAACATGAGCACCATGAAGGCATTTACGTGGTCTGCAACCAGTGTACGATACTCCTCGGTCGTCATGGTGCCTTTCACGTGCTCCACTGGACCCGTGGATCCACACGTGAACGTTCCCTAGAGCGTTCCGCCGTATAGGTGTCAAGAAGGCGTTCCCCTCTAAGACGACGGAAGAAGTTCCATCAGATGATGCAATGCTCTGCTACTGCGCCAATGTCCAGTGCTGATGGTCACGTGTCCATTGTAATCGTAGATGCCGATGAAGTGGTTTTATCATTGACACATGCATGGCACGTCAGCTGTGGAGGCCTATGGTTAGGAGTTCTCGGTGCAGCGCGTGTTGAGACACACTTGGGCTCTGCCCAGTATTAAAATCTGATGTTAGTTCCCCCACAGTTCGCCACCTGTCCTGTTTTAGCAGTCTGACCAGCCTAAGGTGTCTGACAGCTGTAGTGAGGGGTGGCCGCCCGACATTACGATTTCTTTACGTGGTTCAAAATGGATTTCGCCATGTGTTGAAGACATTCACCACAGCTTTCCTCGAACACCCAACAAGTCGTGGAGTTTCTGCATCGCTCGTGCCGAGTCTCCAGGCCATCAAAATCTGCCCTTGGTCAAATTCAGATAGAACGGCCGCTCTTGCTTACATGCACCGTACGTGGGTCCCCAGGTGCCGCCGCTATCACCTGGACGTGTTTATCTTGACAGTAGGTCAGTGGTCATAAAGTTCTGGCGGATCAGTGTACATTTTTCGAGACGTTTCCATATTCTTTTGAGTTCCTATACAACAGCCATTATTCACTCAGACCGTTTATCATAAGCAGGAGAGGTTGTATTCTGTACGAACAACAGTGAAAATAAGCTTTCGTAATGATATTCCAAAGATATAGTGCCGTGATTTCGCAGCACATTTAACCCTCCATTACTCGCGCGAAAATTCGTGACATCGTTACTCCCGCGGATGACTGGTGTCATCCACAAAGCAAGCGGTCTATTTGTACACTTTGAACGGTCTTTATGACAGGTTTTATGATTTTTTTATTAAATCTAAATATGATACATTAGTATTTGTACGCAATATACTATTTTCTAACGTTTGAAACAGTTTGACCATTCGAAGAACAATATCTTCAGCTGAATTACTGGTATTACATGATCCCTCTTGTTGCTTAGCGACGTACGGTTCTAAATTCAAAGTGTAAGCTGATTTTACATTAACCACAGTAAACACTTTTAACCCATACTTTTCTGGTTTGCTAGGAATATAGTGCCTCAACGGGCAGTTTCCTCTAAATGCCAAAAGCTATTCGTCAACAGGAAGATTTTCACTAGGTGAAAAATATGTTTGGAAATTGTTCGTGAACAGTTCAAGTACGTCTCTGATAGCTCTGATAGCCACCAACTTGTCAGTCTCTCTGTGGACACCTCTATCACGGATATTATCAGACCTAAGACATCTTAACAGAAACATGAATCTCTTTTCACTTTTGCATAAATAACATGATTCAAGTCCGTTTCCCTTTGAGTTATCGCACAATTTCGACCTACTCTTTCTATAACATCTCAAAGATCCACATAGATGTAACAAACCAATGAAAGCTGTGATCTTTATCGCATCTGTTCCTTTAGCGTCTCTTTCCCTGGAGAAGTTACCACGAACTTCATTGATGTAGCCTATATATTAGTGCATGTTGCGATAATGCTTATTTTGTTTTCATCCAAGAACAAATTCAGAATTTCTATTTCTGTCTTTTTTAAAGAAGCTTGATTTTTTGGTCCAGAAAATGCGTAATAAAATTACAGCATCCGCTTCTAACACTGGTAGGATATTTATTTTTCCTGTGTTTAATTATTCCATCCATCACTAAAAAAAATGCATCCTCTTGATTTACTTCTTCCTGTGATTCATATTCATCATTTTCTGACACATCTTGTTCTGTTCCTGAATCATGACCGCTTTCATAAACGGAATCCTCAGTCTCTGAGTCAGCGCTTACACTGTGAGCACCTTCATCACTCAGCTCATTGAACCATTCCAACCATAAGTTAAGATCTCTACCAAACTCTGTCAGAGGTTGTTTGCCTTTGACATTTCTTCCACAATTTAAAAAAGTAAAGAATACTAGGTAACATGGTAGGTAACTGCAATCAGTTTCAGTACGTCTAAATTCACGCACGTGAATGATCGATTGAATCTAGGAAAGCAATAAAACAATACAGACTTACTTTGTTTCAGATTGTGGCAGCAGAGCTCGCGCGGATGACAAGTGTCCTACAGACTACAATAATGTTTCATAAACAATGTATCTTCCGTAACTGAAAGCCAACAATGATTGGAGCTAACAGCCGGAGAGTTAACAGAAAGGTACTGAAAATGGCGCGAACTGAATCCTGCCCAGTCAGACAAAATTGAGCGGGAAAGTCACGTGGATGACGAGCGTATTCCGCGCGAGCAACGGAGGGTTAAAATGGTTCAAATGGCTCTGGGCACTATGGGAACTTAACTTCTGAGGTCATCAGTACCCTAGAACTTAGAACTACTTAAACCTAACTAACCTAAGGACATCACACACATCCCTGGCCGAGGCAGGATTCGAACCTGCGACCGTATTGGTAACGCGCTGCCAGACTGTACCACCTAGAACCGCTCGGCCACCCCGGTCGGCAACGGAGGGTTAAAGTCCCATCGCTCGTGGCAGTTGGCGCCAAGGCCAGTAGCATCATCCCCTGATGGAGAGGATGCGTCAAACATGAAAGTAGTCGCAGGCAGAGCCTGAGGTATCGAGCAGAATGCGGCCGTGGCAATGCGAAGGAATCTGGTGTCGGGAAGTAGATTGTTCAGGGCTTCAAGCCAGCTAGTGGGGAGATGATGCGCAGTTGCTGACTGCCAGCCCAACGATGCTCTTGTGGCGCGTTGTCCAGTGGTGTTTCCCTGGAAGCTTGCTGTGAGCACTAGAATACCTAGAGCCTGGAGCCGGTGACATGGGCGGCTGCTTGTTGACAACATACGGACGACGACTTCAACTGCACTGGGAACGGGCCGTTCGCTGTAGATTTGTTTCTCGGAAACTGTGACGTTCCTCTTCGAGGCTTGCAAAACATAAATTCATTGTGAGTCGTCGTCAAAGAAGTGTTCTGCTCCCGAAGCTGGGGGACTTGAGCACAGAATCGGCGGAGGCACTACGCGTGGATATTGGTAGTGTTCTCCATCGACCATCCGTCCAAGAGCAGCAATGCAACTGGTTGAAGAAAGGCAGGCGCGACAAGGTATTCGAAATTATAGTAGAGGTCGTCACAGAAAGGTGCCAAGTGCACCGTTGGCGAAACAGTATCTGTCAGAGAGAGTGAGTTTCAGCAGAATACGGGTGTCACGTCTTCACCTTTTTCTAAAGCATCAAGGAACGAATGAGGCTAAAACATAGATCCTGCCCGTGGCTGGTCCATTCCCTCAGGCGCCATGGTCAACATTGGTCTCAGCCGAACACTTGCGGAGAACTGGAAACTACTGAACATATCACTTTACACAGTGGCAGACTCACTCATATACGACCCTGAACCGAGTATGACAAATCAGGAGCAAGATTACGAAGCATGTCGATTGGAGCATAGTGAAAGACATAACCGATAATTTTGTCATGTACGTTACACAAACAGGAACAAAAACACATACACACATAATAACAAACTTACAAACACTGCAACATGATATTTCGAATGACAAAGTCACGGACATAAACACAGAAACAGACACAGATACTGAAATAGATGCCAACAGCGAAATTGATATACAGACCTAGATGGAAGATAAGACTAAATTAAGAAATAGAGAAACGGATCAAGTGTCATTTCAATACATGTCGAAGCGTCTTGAGGAATAAACGTGATTGAAATGATAACAATAGTTTTGTAAGCTTAGGTAAAATAGAACAGTAATGAAAATTATGTAATGAAGTAATATAAGAGTAGTACAACACAAGTCTGTAAACATAAATCATCAAATGAGTATGAAATAAGTATGTACTTCGTACGCTACCTCGAATGTGACAGGCTTGAGGATTTGTGGAGCCCTCAAACCGGAGACAACTTGGTTGTGCGGTGTCTCACCAAAATCTCGGTACTTTCCTACTATCTTTTATTTCATATTCTTAAATGCAAGATTTTTGTTATTTTAGAAAATTTATTCGAATTTATAATACATCATAAAGTGATAGTACGACAAAACGTTTTCCCATCTTCCTAAATTTCTATCTTATATTTTAAAAATTGTTAATTTTAAGGTTTTCATTACTTAATTACTTTTATATCTATAAGTATTTGAAGTTGGAATGTTACTTATCGCTGTTAGAAATAAGAAATATCCAATAATTTTCACTTTCTGTACATGTACAATTACATGTTGTGAAAATACGAGCTGTCTTAGTGACGAGGTGCCAGGTCATTTGTAAATGGCAGCAGCAAATGAAATTTAATAAAAATAAATAAAAATAAAAAATCCTCTTCTTTCGACAACATTTCCTTTGCTGATTTTAACGTTGTATTGGGACGCTGCAATTTGTTGCAATATCTATCTTTCTTGTGCTGCAATATAGATTTCTATAGCGACAAGTAACAAGCAGTTCTCGCGTACGGAACACAGGCATGCTGGCCGCGCCATGTGGTGTTGAAGTTCGTCATCGTTGTGAGAGTCGACCCCACTCGGCGATTGTGATCGACTGGGACTCCCTGTGCCTGGCTTATAGGCATGAAACCAATACTTCTCTTTTTCAAATTTTTCTTGTTAGGGTCCACTTCTGGAATGGATGCTAGAGGGAGTGTTAGTGTCATTAAATCTTTGCGGGACTGGATGCTAGAGGGAGTGTTAGTGTCATTAAATCTTTGCTAATCTAGTGCCATTGTGGAGTAACTATTTATATCACGAAATGCACAACAAAGCACAAAGAGTTCTAAAGTTATATTAACTGTACTAAAGCTTTATGGTGGTTACCAATCTCCTCAGTCGGTGTTAGGTTGCAATGCAGACCAGTTCTCTGTGTAAGGCAATGTTCTCGACTTCCCAATGTTTTGAAGTTATATAATAGTGGTATTACGGATCATTTTACGGTGTTTGTTAATAAAATGACCGTATGGTATGCAAGAACTTATTTCAAGTAGATTAGCTATTAGATTAATAGTCACTTGTGAGGAACAGTATCAAAAGCCTTCTAGAAATCTAGGAATATGGAATCGATCTGAGATCTCTTGTCGACAGCACTCATTACTTCATGGGAATAAAGAGCTAGCTATATTCTGAATCCGTGTTCGTTATGTGTCAATAAGTTTGTAATGCCTATTCACTAAGTATTCCCTTTTAGGGCAAGGTTAATCATTTACCTGTTCTATCTGTTTAATTCAAGTAGGCACCGGGCTGTGAAATTTTAGTGTAAATTTAGCGAAACTTGGTTATCACTGTTAGCATTCAACCGCGATTCTTATACATATATTTTTTAACAACGCGTTTCAAGAGACAATGCTCTCATCAGCAGGTTGTAAAGTCTATGTCATGATGAGAGCATTGTCTCTTGAAACGCGTTGTTAAAATATATATATGTATAAGAATCGCGGTTGAATGCTAACAGTGATAACCAGTATAGCGACAACTGCTACCTCGACTCAATAATGGATTATATTTGCGAAACTTGTTTGTGGAAACATTCATCATTATATTTTTATACTCCTTTAAGAGTGATGTAGAGATATTTCCTTTAGGCAGTTGTTTTGGGGGGAGGGGGTAATATTTGCTACCTTATTTTATGATGCATTCTCTGTGCTTATAGACGTAATCTCTTAAGAATGTGGCGAATGTTGTCCGTGCGATTTGAATACCTGTAGCCAATATCTCACCTGTGCGGCGTTTATTAGCAGTGCCCTTAGCCTTGTGAAAGGCGAGCCCGGCAGTTCGACGGCTGCCGGCTGCGAGGTCCTGTCGGTGTTGTGCCCCTAAACATGCCTGCCGGCTGCGTTTGAGGCATAGCGGAACTGGCGCCTTGGCGTCTTGCCTTCTTTAAGTTTCGCCTTTCCCATTTTAAGGCTCTGGTGTACATGTTTTAACTACTAAATATTCTGCCTACACGCCTATATGTGGACGACGTTGTAATTAAATTTTTAGGTAGTTCCCCTGCATGTTCAAATATTTGCTTGTATACCTGGTGTGCTGAGGAAAATTTTAATGCAATCTCCTTTCTGATTGCCATCTCCTTGGACTGCTATTTTTACTTGTAACTCACTATTCTGTGCGTGAGCTTCATTTGTTGTGGTATGCATTGTACAGATGTAAGAAAATTTATCAGATCTGTCATGCTAGGTTGCTTAATCTAACTTACCAGTCCTTAAAAACTGTGACTATTTAGGAAGACTGTGCAAGAGTTATCCTTTACTTACTTATTTTTTAAAAGAGGTTTTATTAGGAATTTCTTTTATTTGCTGCTAGCACTGATTCCTTGGGGTAGCATGAATTTAACGTTTAGTCAAGTCAGTGTGCAGTAAAAATTTAAAAAGTTTTTTTTTCATTTAACAATCTCTTACGTTCAGAGATATTTGGAGATTATTGTATATTTTTTTCTGCCATCATGTGCATTGTAAATAAATGCGAGCATTCAAAAGAAAGAATGTGGTAGAATGCTGGGTAAATGACCCATAGGTCCGTGGATCATAAACGCACCGACATTGTAACCTCAAGATATATGTTGGGATAGGAAAAGAATCAGTTCCAAGAATTATGCACCCACGATTCGATGTGATTCTTTTCCCATCCCAACATATTTCCTGGGGTTTCAAAAAAATGGTTCAAATGACACATCTGTGGTCATCAGTCCCCTAGAGCTACTTAAACCTAACTAACCTAAGGAGAGCACACACAACCATGCATGAGCCAGGATTCGAACCTGCGACCGTAGTACTCGTGCCGTTCCGGACTGAGCGCCTAGAACCGCATGGCCACCGCAGCCGGCTCTGAGGTTTCAGTTGATACTAACCATGACAGGTGGATTCAAATTGATCTTTTAGCGTTATTTTTAACATCGTCCCAAAGAAATCGCTTTATGTCAAGCGCCTTGGGGCGGGCGTAGTCTGAAAAAAGAGGTGAAACATCAAGTCGTTTTGCGATATCTGTGAGCTATTAGGATCTATAAACTTACAAGGGGTGGAGGTGAAGACTGCCATAAGGGGAAATGATCATCATAGTAAAATAAGAGAAACCACAGCTCGCACAGAAAGATTTATGTGCTCATTTCTGTTCGAGAGTGAAACCGGAGAGAAATAACTCGAAGGTGGTTCATTGAACTCTCTGGTAAGCACTTAATGCGAATTGCAGTGTAATCGTGTAGATATAGATGTAGATATGGAATAGTCTTTCACTGCCTGCGTGTTTACTGGCGAGCATGTCCTAATAGCCCTTATAAATAACTGACATACTTAATGATTTAAACACAGCAGTGCTGAGGAAATTACAATACTGTGGTTTAATAACAGGAAATAGTCTGATCTTCTCCTGTAATGATACAGAGACACGATGTCAAATTCAGTATTTCGTGGGTCAAACGTACATTGTATTAGAAGCTAATATGCGCAGTGGTATCGTTACTTAAATGCTTTGAATGTGTGGAGGGCTAGAGTTTCTCTTTACGGATGCACGCGTGGTAATCAAGTTGCTGCACTTCACAAACTTCCATTAGCCCTGAACACGAGTAAAAGCGGAACGAATGGAACAAGTTTATGACTGAAGAGCGGGCAGTACGCTGCCGCCAGAATAAACAATATGAAGCAAAAATGCATCAACAATCCTTCATTTATGTACCTTACCGCAGATGTATGTTCCCTAAACCTGTTTTTAACGGTTACAGTTGCCTGGTCTTCTCATTAGCAAACCGCACTGTCGAGAAAGTCATCGATGTTTCTCCGTATATTGGTATATCGTGAAAATAGATGTAAGCTATAGGAAGGGACCACTAATACACAATATGTACAAGTACTAACAGGATAAAGTAAGAATGAGAAACCAAGAACGAAGTGCTCGTAAAAGACAGGATATAAGAGGGTTGACGATGATGATGATGATGATGATCATCATCATCATGGTTTGCGGGGCACTGAACTTCGTGGTCATCAGCGCCCGTACTAGTTCCAAATCTTTCCATTTCCTGTTATGGCAATTCGCGAATCATGATGAGGACAACATAAACACCCACTACCCGGGTGAGCTAAATCCACGACCCGGCTGGGAATCGAACACGGGACCCCGTGATCAAGGGGCAGGAACGCCAACCACTTTTTTTGTATTTCTTCTTTTTTTATATCTTATTTTGTTCGTTATTGGTCGTTGCATTTGTTCCGGACGGACATTCAGTTGTTTTATCACAGAGGGCAGCTAACCCTCTGACCGAACACACTGAGCTACAATGCCGGCGCCACTACACTAGACATCTAGTTGCCGTCTATAAGAGAGTGGTGTAGTCTTTCGCCCTCTCTGCTCAACCTAAGCATCGTAGAAGCAATAACGACGGAAACAAAATATTCAGGAGTGTGATTAACATTCACGGGAAAGAATACTAACGATAAAATTCGTTAATGACGTTGCTGTCATCAGCGAAAGAGATTAGGAACTGCAGGAATTGTTGAATAGAATAAATAATTTAATGAGCACACGGTACGAATTAAGAGTAACCCGGGGAAAGACGAATGTAATGAAGAGTAGCCGAAATGAGATTAGCGATTAACTTATCAGATCTCGCGACTACAAAGGAGTCGAAGTGACATAAATGTAATATGTTGGAACCAAAATAACATATGACGGGTAAAACGTGAAGGACATAAAAACATACTAGCACAGAAAAAAAGAGGACATTTCTTGACAAAAGAAGTCAACAGGTTTCAAATATCTACCCCAAGGGAGGAAGAAATTTCTGAGGATATACATGTGAGGCACAGCATTTTGTGGGAGATAATCATGGATAGTTGGAGAACAAGAAATGGAAGCCTAAATACGACCTTCTGTAAAGGGACGTTGAATATTATATGTACTGATTGAATAAGAAAGAAAGAGGTTCTCTGCAGAATAGATTAGGAGGGGAACACATTGGGAACGTTGACAACAAACAGGTAGTGGAAGATAAAATATATACCAAGACATCAAGGTATAACTTCCGTTAGCCGGCCGCGGTGGCCATGCGGTTCTAGGCGCTTCAGTCCGGAACCGCGGGACTGCTACGGTCGCAGGTTCGAATCCTGCTTCGGGCATGGATGTGTGTGATGTCCTTAGGTTAGTTTGGTTTAAGTAGTTCTAAGTTCTAGGGGACTGATGACCTAAGATGTTAAGTCCCATAGTCCTCAGAGCCATAACTTCCGTTATCGAACGTAAGGTCAGAATTGGCTCACAGGTGCCTCTGGTTTTCCTAAATCCGAACTGATTATCATCTAACAGACCCTAACTTTCTTTTCCGTTTCTATGTATGTTATAAACGTCAGTAACATGAATGTATGAGCCGTTAAGCTAATAGTGCAATAGTTCTCGGTCTGGTCTGCTATTTCGCTCTTCAGGAATACGAGGATGACTTTTTTCAGAAAATCTCGTGGAATTTCACCGTTGCACGGAGTCTACACATGGACTGTAGTAGCTGTTTGATTGCTAGTTTTCTCAAGGACTTTAGAAATCACTGGCCCTGGCGAATTTATCGTGAGCTAATTCACTACTTCGCTGAAATTCCTTTATTCTACCGTCTCAGTTGCTCACTAATGTTTGTGACATGATCGTTTTCAATAAATGTTCGCAATTGACCAGCATTGTGATGTGTAGTTCCAAGTGAACACAAGGTGTTGCATATGCAACAACTCAGATCTGCAGATGGTCAAATATTGAACGAAACTTGTCATGCCATAAATATAAATGTGCAACTGAACCGCCGAAATAAATGATAATTTTCTCTTTTTATTTTAGAAATTCCTAAGGAAAGCAGGTCTTCTTCCCTTTAAGATCGAAATTCTTCCATACCTCCAACTCTGTAATACGGACCCCCATGTCATCCCTATCGAATTTCATTTCGCTTCTATCATGTCATGAGATCGTTACTCTCCATTGCATAGGCTTTTAATGCACTCTTTCCAGCTATCGGCTCTCAGCTCTAAGTGAAACATTTACTCTTGAGCTCTTGATGCATTTGCTTTTCATTTCGCAGAATGCTGTTTTTGACACTTGTATATGCAGAAAAAATGTGTTATTTGTGTAGAGGTATTCTTTCGTTTTCCTAAACGTGTTTCTACTTTCTTTATTCGTTCATCCATTACCCAAGATTTCAAAGCAGTTACTTCCCTGTAGCTGTATTTGCCTGTCCAGTCCTCTTCAGCTGAACCATCTACGTGGTTCAAATGGTTCAAATGGCTCTAAGCACTATGGTACCTCACATATGAGGTCATTAGTCCCCTAGACTTAGAACTACTTAAACTTAACTAACCTAAGGACATCACACACATCCATGCGCAAGGGAGGATTCGAATTTTCTGCCGTAGCAGCAGCGTGGTTCAGGAGTGAAGCGCCTAGAACCGCTCTGCCACAGCGGCCGGCTGTCTACGTGAACTTAATTATCGCTGCGTCTACAGCATTTGAGAACTTCAAACGCTCATCAACATTCCTCAGTATTTTATACTCCCAGTTCTTTCCATTATGATTTTTCCTGACGATTCTACTTAACGTCAACTTGTTTTTCGTCATTGTTAAATTTTGATAAGCGTCTGTATCTGCGCCTCGGTACGTCTTACGGTTAAATAATTGATTTTGCAAGCTCAGTAATCCAACGGGAATCCAGCTAGAATTTTCTTGTCTGTCTACAGGCATTTTCCAAGCACATTTCTTCTAATCGTTTTTTAACAGAGAAATTTATACTACTAGCCGAAATTTTGTTGAAGAACTCTGTTGACCTGATTCCTACTACCATGCCGTTACTCTCCTAGCTTCTTTTCGTCCCGCTACGACAATGATCCAATCCTCCATGATTATTGAATTTTATCTTCCTTGAAAGTCCACATATACTCTCTACATTTCTTCGTTACATGTACCTGAAATACTGTTACTGGCGTTGTTTTGCTGTAGATTCTAAAGAGAGTAATCCTGGCACTTAACTATTCACAACACCTCGTTTTCTTCTATAGTGACCTGAAGCTGTTTAGTTTCTATGCTCACCTTCTTCGTTATACTGTCACCTTAAGAGCTGTAATTATTTTCAGATTTCTGCTGAGCACCTACATTTCAGCTGTGATGCTTGCTGCACAGAAATAAAATGCAAAATCACAATTCGCTGTATGTTTTACTGTGGCAGTTCCATGAGCATGCTGTCTTGTCCCTTATAGATGGTTCACTCTTTTTGTTATGCACCTGTTGACTACCCTCATGGTGTAGATAATTCTGAACGGCCCTTTGGATGACGTGAAACTGCGCTTGCACTAGCTCCTTAACAAATGATGAATCGCGAGGTACAGGTAACGATTTAAACACCTTTTTATTTCAGACTTGTAATGAATTTATGCAAACTGTAGTCAATTGTCTCTAATCCGATTAGCCACCCATTTTGAACCAACAGAAGAATTGATAACCATATCATTTACGGACAGCTTTGGTAACGTACTGCTTAGCATTTAACGCTTTTTGAACTTGGTTCTTTGACTCTGATGAGTACTACAACTGTGTGGCATCGGGATTGTATTCTCACTCCGCTTATCGTACCCATATATGCAGAGCTGCGATTTTCCGATTTGCTCATATGGTGTGGTAGTGTTTGAGTGAAATTTTGTACTCAACTGTTCTTATGTGCTGTCTAATGCCTGATGTCTAATGCCTGGCCTTACGTAAAATCGGTGAGCGGATCGAAGGCTTCCATCCAGTCACTCACTGATCAGTCTGGCCTGGCAACGGAAGACAGCAAAACGAAAGCTGAAATTTTAAATTTAGCATTTTACAAATCTTTCACGCAGGAGGATCGTACAAACATACCGTCGTTTGAGTCTCGTACAGATTCCCGTATGGAGGACATAGTGGTAGACATCCCTGCGGTTGGAAGCAGCCGAATGGGTTGAAAATAAATAAATCGCCAGGTCCTGATGGGATTCCAATTCGGTTTTACAGAGAGTACTCTACTGCATTGGCTTGCATTTATCGCTAATCTCTTGCCCAACGTAAAGTCCCGAGAGACTGGAAAAAAGCGCTGGTGACGCCTGTATATAAGAAGGGCAGAAGGAGGGATCCTCAAAATTACAGACCAATATCCTTAACATCGGTTTGTTGCAGGATTCTCGAACATATTCTCAGTTCGAATATTATGAATTTCCTTGAGACAGAGAAGTTGCTGTCCATGCATCAGCACGGTTTCAGAAAGTATCGCTCCTGCGAAACGCAACTCGCCCTTTCTTCACATGATATCTTGCGAACCATGGATGAAGGGTATCAGACGGATGCCATATTCCTTGACTTCCGGAAAGCGTTTGACTCGGTGCCCCACTGCAGACTCCTAACTAAGGTACGAGCATATGGGATTCGTTCTCAAATATGTGAGTGGCTCGAAGACTTCTTAAGTAATAGAATTGTCCTCTATGGTGAGTGTTCATCGGAGGTGAGGGTATCACCTGGAGTGCCCCAGGGAAGTGTGGTAGGTCCACTGTTGTTTTCTATCTACATAAATGATCTTTTGGATGTCCGCCCCAGTAGCTGAGTGGTCAGCGTGACGGATTGCCGTCCTCTGGGCCCGGGTTCGATTCCCGGCTGGGTCGGAGATTTTCTCCGCTCAGGGACTGGGTGTTGTGCTGTGTTCGTCATCATTTCATCCCCATCCGGCGTGCAGGTCGCCCAATGTGGCGCCGAATGTAATAAGACCTGCGATATGGCGGCCGGACCTGCCCCGCGAGGGGCCTCCCGGCCACTGACGCCAAACGCTCATTTCCATTTCATTTCCATCTTTTGGATAGGGTGGATAGCAAAGTGCGGCTGTTTGCTGATGATGCTGTGGTGTATGGGAAGGTGTCGTCGTTGAGTGACTGTAGGAGGATACAAGGTGACTTGGACAGGATTTGTGATTGGTGAAAGAATGGCAGCTAACTCTAATTATAGATAAATGTAAATTAATGCAGATGAATAGGGAAAAGATTCCCGTAATGTTTCAATACTCCATCAGTAGTGTAGCGCTTGACACAGTCACGTCGATTAAATATTTGGGCGTAACATTGCAGAGCGATATGAAGTGGGACAAGCATGTAATGGCAGTTGTGGGGAAGGCGGAAAGTCGTCTTCGGTTCACTGGTAGAATTTTGGGAAGATGTGGTTCTTCTGTAAAGGAGACCGCTTAAAAAACACTAATACGACCTATTCTTGAGTACTGCTCGAGCGTTTGGGATCCCTGTCAGGTCGTATTGAGGGAGGACATAGAAACATTTCAGTGGCGGGCTGCTAGATTTGTTACTGGTTGGTTTGATCATCATGCGAGTGCTACGGAAATGCTTCAGGAACTCGGATTGGAGTCTCTGGAGAAAAGGAGGCTTTCTTTTCGTGAATCGCTACTGAGGAAATTTAGAGAACCAGCATTTGAGGCCCACTGCAGTACAGTTTTACTGCCGCCAACTTATATTTTGCGGAAAGACCACAAAGATAAGATAAGAGAGATTAGGGCTCGTACAGAGGCATATAGGCAGTCATTTTTCTCTCGTTATGTTTGGGAGTGGAACAGGGAGAGGAAGATGCTAGTTGTCGTACGAGGTACCCTCCTCCACGCACCGTATGGTGGATTGCGGAGTATGAATGTAGATGTAGATGTAGTTGACGTTTACATTGTGAAACAGTTGTGAAGGATGTATTTGCTTCATGTTACTCGAGGCGGTATACAACTGCATGGTTTCCCAACTTTCTAAATTTGTTCTTCCTGTAGTATTTGGTTTCGTCATTCCATGTTTAGGTCTAAAAGTATTAGAACATATTACCTGTCTCTTACATTATCGTTTTTTTCCTCTTTTTACCCCCTTGTTATCAATGCTGCGGTTATAAAGAAGAGGATATGGAGGAACCTGTCTCCTTTTGGTACACAAGTTACTACCTATTTATCTGTTTACTTCGCCATCTTTTATCTTGTCATTTCTTCATTTCTCCTGTGGCTATGGAGAAAGGAAATCACGTTTTACTGTAATATATTGGTGTTCTACGTCTACATCTACATACACCCCCTGCAAGCCATTGTACCGTGCTTGACGGAAGGTACTCTGTACCATAACTAGTCATTTCCTTTCCTATTCCACTCGCAAATACAGCGAAAGAAAGCCGACTATTTATGTGCGTCCGTACAAGCCCTAATCTCTGTAATCTTATCTTCGTTGTCCTCATGCGAGACGTACATTGGGCGGCAGCAGAATCGTTCTACAGTCAGCCTTAATTACCGAGTGCCTAAATTTTCTTAAGAGTGCTCCTTAGAAAGAACGTCGTCTTTCTCGACGGATTCCCGTTGTTCGAACCTCCGTTAACAAAGGTAGCAGCCCTCCTCTGAATACTTTCGATTCCTTACTTCAATCCGACCTGGTACGGATCTCAAACACTCGAGCAATACTCAAGAATAGGTCGCACGAGCGTCTTATATGCTGTCTCATTCACAGATAAAGCACATTGTCCCAAAATTCTCCTAATGAACGGAAGTCGAACATTTCTCTTCGCTACTAGAATCCTTGAATACTCATTTCATTTCATATTTCTCTGAAACATTACGCCTAGATATTTAATTGACAGGACTGTGTCAAGCAGCACACCAATACTGCTGTATTCGAACATTATGTATTTTATTTTTTGTGCTCATCCGTATGCACTTGCATTTTTCTACATCTAAAGGTAGCTGCCTTTCACCACAACAACTATGAATTTTGTGTAAGTCATCTCGCATCATCTCGCGGCCACTCAACAACGACACCTTCCCACACAGCACAGCATCATCAGCGAACACCAGCATACTGCTGCTTACCCTGTCCGGCAGATTGTTTACGCATATAAAAAGTAACAGAGACTCTATCACATTTTCCTGGGGGACCGCTGACGACACCCTCGTCTCTAATGAACTCTCGCCGCCCAGGACAACATACTGGGTTCTGTTACTTAAGAAGCCTTCGAACCAGTCACATACTCGTGAACGTATCCCGTACGCATCTACCTTCGCTCACTGTCACAGTGTCAAAGGTTTACAGAAATCATAGAATACGGTATCCACCGGCCAACCTTCGCCCATGGGTCGTGGGATCTCATGTGAGGAGAGGGCAAGCTGAGTTTCATACGAGAGATGCTATCTAACACCGTGCTAATTTGTGGAGAGAAGCTTTTCCGGCTCAGGGAAATTATTTTCGAACTGAAAATATGTTTAAGGATTCTGCTGCAAATGTTAAACATTTTGGTCTGTAATTCTGCGGTGTTATTACAAGTGTGGTGACGTTAAATATATCATTACGTACAAACAAAATGATTTATGTTTCTTGTATGGGCTCTACCCCTGTCTCTCCCTTTGCATATATTGTCATGTATAGTCATTATAGTGATACGTAGTTCTAATAACATTGTAACAGTTGTGATAAAGTCGGTTATTTCTACCTTAAGAGAAGACATAGACATGTCTTCCTTACACTCGCAATGTACAGTAATAGTACATTTATTCATTTGTAGATCTCTTTTTACAAGGATATAGGACACATCAAAGTATTTACAAGTTTAGATCAATTTAAAATAAGCTCATTCGTATACACATATATTCACAGACTTCTAGTTAGATTTTGCTTCTGGTGTACAATCCTTTTTTCTTAATAACTTATTAAATAATGTAATGCCACACTGATCACTCATATCACACTATCAGTCACTGCACACACTATACAGACGTTGTTCCCTAACACTTCCTTCACTTCCCTCACTTCCCTCACTGCACTCTCGCACTGCACGCACACTCACACTTATACACACACTGATATTTCCCTCCCTTGCTCCTATTTGTAGACTATATCACATTATTTTCATTGCAGTAAGTAAGCGAATATTACAGCGATACTTTTTCCAACTGCACGTACCAAACGTCCACCTTTTCGTTTGCTCTAACTCAGCCCGGTAAGACGTGAGGTGTCCTGTACGTATGTTCTTATAGTTCTATGTGATACATAGAATCACGGCCGTTCAACGTACACTCCATGTCGTATCTTTAACCATAAACCTCGAGAAAATGCTCTATCCCCACAGACGAACTTTCGAATGTTGTTCAGGAATACGTTCTCAATATTTTGGTATAAGGGATCGACGGTCTCATGGTCTTCGGCAACTCGATACACAGTTGCTGCATTTTGTTTGGCTGCTCGCCCCGGTTAGATTTGTATCCGTCTTGCACTGAAAATAATGCACAACAGTGCCAATTGCAAAGGTGTGCGCTGAGGGTCTTATCTCTAAATTTTTTTGCCTCTCCCTCACGGTGGTTGCTTTAACAACAGCCACGCCCACTCCACACTCCACTCTTCGTCCTGAAGCTTCAGTGGTGCTCAGCTCTCTATCGGATTTATTTTTACAGCTGTGTTAGTTGTACGCTCAAGTTATACTAAGCAGTACGGATAGTTTTACTGACGAAAAGCTGGCCGATATACACGTCGAATATTGGCACACTAAATTCACTGAAATAGCAGAACAACGCTTAGCTGAACTGTTCCATCAGCGACGACAACCACCCACAACCAGTGTACGTGTCCATAGGCTGTAGTAACGCTCTTTATCTGTCTCTGCATCTACATTAACATGGTTACTCTGAAATTTACAGTTAAGTGCCCGGCACTTCCTTTAATACATTGCTCTACCGTTCCACTTGCGAACAGCGCACGGGGAAAACGAACGTTTAAATATTTCCGTGCGAGCTCCATTACTTTATTATAATGATCATTCTCCCCTACGTATGTGGGCGCCGAGAAACTATTTTCACACTCAGAGGAAAGAGTTGGTGACTGAAATTTCATGAGAAGATTCTTCAGCAACGGGAAACGCCTTCGTCTTGATAACTACCACCCCCCCCCCCCCTCGCGCGAGATTTGCCTAGCGGTCTAGGCGCTGCAGTCATGGACCGTGCGGCTGGTACCGGCGGAGGTTCGAGTCCTCCCTCGGGCATGGGTGTATGTGTTTGTCCTCAGGATAATTTACGTTAAGTAGTGTGTAAGCTTAGGGACTGATGACCTTACCAGTTAAATCCGATAAGATTTCACACACATTTGAATTTGAAATTTGAACTACCAACCCAATACGCACATCCTCTGCGTGGCCCTCTCTCCCCTATCTCGCGACAATACAAAACGAGCTGCCCTAATTTGTACTTCTTTGGATGTCCTGTGTTAATCCACACCGCAGAGCAGTACTCCAGAAAGGGACGACAAGCGTAGTGTGAGCACACCCTTTAGTAGATCTGTTGCATTTTCTAGGTGTTCTGCCAATAAAGAGAAGTTTTTGCTTTACTTTTCCAACAACATTAACTACGTGATCGTTGCAATTTAAGTTATTCGTAATTGCATACTTTGTTGATTCCATACTGCAGCAATTTTCCGCTGCTGTGAAGGAATTTTCATAGAGACGAGGCTGACGGCGGTAACATATCAAATAAATCATAATTATTACTCTGTAACGATCCGAGATATTCAGAATGTATTCCTCAACAATGAAAATTTGTCTTTGGAGTTCTGGTCCACCCTGTATTTTTTGTATGCCATCCATCTAATTCGTATTCAGTTTTAATGTATACGAGGCAAATGCCGTACGCTGTACCATTGTAATACTACTATCTAATGAGAGCTTTGACTCAAATTCACTGCTTCGTATTTTAGCTGTCTTATATATATTTGAGAAATTATTTGAAAACGGCGTTAGAGCCGGCTCTTTGTAGTAATGAAAGAAAAACCTAGCCGTTTAAGTCCATACAGTTGCAGCCTTTTTAGCAAGATGCTATCATTCAGACAATTTGGAGAGACAGAAGACTCTGTTGCAACTAATCTGTATACATGCTCCTATCCCCCAAATATTATAGTTCACTAAATCTCTTCGAAATGTAGTTTTGGCTTGCCTTTTCCATCATCTTAGTATTCAGAACTCGCCTCAAGAACAACATATCGAATTTTTGAGGACCCTGTTTGCTTGAAGAACATGTTCATTTCCTTTGTTTCCCACGACAGCCTAGAGAAACTCGTCATAACATAGTTAATCATTTATCTCGTTAATACGGTTCACCACTTCAACACTGCATGAGTACCTACTTACCTACTACATATGTCAGCAATACAGCAATAGGTCTTCCATATCAGTTCAGATCAGATATTACTACTTATATTAATGGATTCTTTCGTGAATTCCTGCTCGTACAAATTATTGTTGAAGTTTCAGAAAAAAAACTGCCTTTGTTCCACAAAATTGCTTCAACACAAACCGGCTTCAGCACTAAGTTGTCACTTAATGGCCTAATAAGCCGAAAAAAGTGTAATGAAAAAGTAATATTGGCGAAAAAAAATAGTTTGATTTCAACCTTAGACTGGCTGCCGGCACCATCCTCATCACTTCGAGTGACATCTTCACAATCAGCAGCAACTACTGCCCTTCCTTTTATTTACTCTGAAAATCAGATATGATCATGAAATATGCCTCTGGCCAAGGAAAATGTTTTAAATCCGTAACTTCTACTAGTTCGCTACTTAAATGGGTTAAAATGACCATAAAATGCAAAAAGAAACCGATCGAGGGCAAGATAACGAGTCACAATAAATGAGGCAATTTGAAGATAATATTTCGGTGCATCTTTTGGCGTATGGTTTCATTATTAAGCCTGTTCGACAAATAAAATGTAATAACATTACTGCGTCATGCAGAAACCGGCGTCATAATGATTTTAGATGCAGAAGTGCCAGACTTCACACAGTAGTTATGCTTTATCACGTAGCATCTCGAGAGTCGTAAAACTCTGAAATGTTCCTCCGGAGAGAAGCAATAAAGGAAACAGCACAGTTGTTAATGAGACGTCAGCTACGAAGTACTTTCTTATTGTCATGAATAGCTAAGCGATGACAATACTGCAGGAGAGCTATATCAAAAGAATAGAATAAACAGATGTCACAGAACGTAACTAGGCACTCAAATCTTTAAATGAGTTTAGCGTGGAACTATCTCCAAGAAAATATATAATAAAAGACTATCTGAATATAATTCACTCACACTGGTGACATGAGTGATGTGCAAGATCTTTTAAAATAGACGCCTACCTAAGGTCATAATGGACTTGGGAGAAACCTGTAAAACCACTAACAATATTTTCTGTTACCTGTGTCATCGCTTCTCTAGTTTCTTCCACAAAATTAATTTTGAAACACATATCCTGCAGGGGTTAGCCATTAAAACAGATACTGAAATGTGTGAAATTATATGTTTGGTACCTCATGGTCGGAAAACACTAACATGAATGGTAGAAGCCGACGTCGAGGAATATCACTTAAGGGTTCCGGAGAGTTGCAGGAACACGTGAGACAAAACTGGACTGATAATAAGACTTATTTTCGAAGAGAAGTTATCCAGGCCTAGGTTTATAGCATTTGAAGATTTATAGGAAGCGTTTAACAATGTGAACTGCAATACTCTGCCGACATAAAAGTCTTAGACCCAGAAGAAGGCCGCTGCAATCGTGGCCGAAACGTTGGTTTTTTCTCCAGGAGCAGTAGTTTTTACATTATGACGCGGTACTATACCCAGAAAACTTTTATGTCGACTTACTGGCCGTGGAATACTCTAGTTAGAGGAAACACTGAAGTTAGAGGATATAAAAAACAGGGAGCGTAAGTTTACATACAACTTGTACAGAAAGAGAAGCAGTGGGAGGGAAGCCTACGAAGAAGTTGCAGAGGGAGCTAATGCTGAGGTTAAAATAAGAGGTTGACATTGTAATTCTGTCAGAGATGGTAATGCACCTGTAACATCAGTTTAACAGAATTGATAGTGAATTGAAAAATTATTTTAAGATGAATGATGACCAAGTCAAAACAGAAATAACAGATTGTAGTTGAATGAAATCAGTCGATGCCAAAAGAATTAGGCTTGATTCTGGGAAATCAGGCACCAAATATAGTAAATGAATTTTGCACTTCCAGCACAAAACTAATTGACGATGATTGAAGTAGGGAGTATAGAAATGAAGAGTGGCAATAGCAAGGAAAGCACTTGTGAAAGGGACGCTTTTATTAACATCAGATATAAATTGTAGTGCTAGGAAGTCTTTTGGTTGAAATGGCTCTGAGCACTATGCGACTTAACCTCTGAGGTCATCAGTAGCCTAGAACTTAGAACTAATTAAACCTAACTAACCTAAGGACATCACACACATCCATGCCCGAGGCAAGATTCGAACGTGCAACCGTAGCGGTGGTGGATGTGGGGAGAGAAATGGCAGAATGTTGAGAGCGGATGATCTGGACGTGTGTCCATCAGAAAGAGTAAATTTGTAATATTGGATATCACGAACTGATATATATATGATGACTTTGGCACATTATTAAGGTAAATACATTGTTTGTTCTCTATCAAAATCTTTCATTTGCTGACTGTGCCTATCAGTAGTTAGTGCCTTCAGTAGTTAGAAACTTTTATTTAGCTGGCAGTAGTGGCGCTCGCTGTATTGCAGTAGTTCAAGTAACGAAGATTTTTGTGAGGTAAGTGATTCATGAAAGGTATAGGTTATTGTTAGCCAGGACCATTCTTTTGTAGGGATTTTTGAAAGTCAGATTGCGTTGTGCTAAAAAATATTGTGTGTCAGTTTTGTGTTGATCAGAACAGGTAAAGAGCGAAATGACTGAGTACGTTCAGTTCTGCTCAGCTGTTTGAAAATTAAATAATGTAAGAGGTTTATCAGCACAGTTCATTCATAAATTTTTCTATGGGGACGTTTCACCATTATTCTGAGAGCTACTGCAATTGATTTTTGAGCTTACTTTTAAATTATTTTCTTCGGCTGCTGTAATACGTCTGGTGTGCGCATGAGCTATAGACATTATCTCTTATCGAAGGGGTCACAGGGAGTGTGAGAAAAAGAGGCAATAAATGGAACTACCACGTTTCACTCAAAGTGGTGAAAGTTTTCTGCCACACACTATGTTATTGAACTGCAATCGACCGCGTACATGTGTCGCAGAGGAAACAGTAGAAAAGAAAGTTGCATTTGGCAAACTTTGTCCACGTACCGTGATTTTTCTTGCTGGATCTGTTCTCGCCAGTAGGAACTTCCGACAAGCTACATCTGTGGTCTTCGGTGTGGCAATAGAAATGTCGGAAAGGAGAAACACACTTGAAGCTTTTTGTCGGGACTGTGTGCAGCAGAGAGAAGCCATATCGCGTTTCACTGGCGTGCTGCAGCAGCATCGTACACAAACTGCAGAGGATTACGAGCCGACATGGCTTTAAAGAGTAAATGCAGAAAAAGAAGGTTAAATTTTAGCATCGACATGACGAGAGTCGAAGCACTCCTGGACTACGATGGGAGGAGAAATAATCAGTGCTCTCTTTAAACATCCACACCAGTGTTCACATGTACGACTTTGACGGAAGCTAGTAAAATCTAAATCAGGATGCAGAACATCGATTTTGGCACCGATCCTACAGAATTAAACTCCACAGCTTCTACAGCCGAACAGCCTCATTAGGTCTAACAATGGAGAGAAATACTCATTTCTGTCTTACGTACCTCTACTTCTTCGTTTTAAAATTAGTTTATGTCTCGCTACAACTGAGCCAGTTTTTGTTATTACGTCTACAACTTTGATTCCACCGCTTTTTCTCGAAGTTCGAGGTATTAGTGAAAAACTTCGAAAACATTTACGAATAAAGTTATTGGTCATCGCTGGCCACTACTTTCCTCCGTCTTTCGGGCAGCATACTAATCCCGTAACGGAAGGATTGAGCGTGTTTTGAGGTGATCTGTGAATCGACCAAATTTTGCACCTGTTGATGTGACCGTAAGTGATGGTCGACCAGGCCATGATCCGCTGTCAGTGGGAGCAATGCCTGCAGAATACGGTGGGTGGGGTAGGCCTTTCCTTCTCCACGTTCCCAAGTACGTTTTGATGGGTTCTGAGCATGGGCCATGCTGCAAAATCACTCCTTCCTGCTTATCACCGTATTGCGACCATTTCTCTTTCTCTTCTCAGCTCAAACGAATCAAGTGCTTTCGATAACGATCTCCTTTGATTGTTTCCGTCGATTTAGTAGCTTCGGAAATCTACCACCACGCCGGGCTTCGACGTCAAAACCACCGTCGTTGCAGAGTTGAAACCATTCTCTGCACGTTCTTTCACTAATTGGTGCCTCCCCATAGGTCTTATCCAGCATTTTATGAGCCTCATCATATGACTTCTTCATGTTAAGGCAGAAAAATTACCCATACCAGAAAAGACGAAAACTGTGCTCGTAAGTCGAGAATAACTTTATAATGGGGTCACAAATCGACTAATATTTTGATACCGTTATGTTCACAGATGTCTAAGCTTATTGTACTTTGACCTATCAATGGCCCACCGCTTTCCGCTGTTGCAAAACGATGGAAGCAAAGTTGCAGACCTAATGTTTCTGTTAAGTATTCCCGACTGTTTTCTTTAATCGGCTATTCCTTAAAATTCCTCTTCGTTGCACTCCACCCTCTAAATATTTTACTATCTTCTGCAGCATCTCCCGCGTGTGGCTTCCAGTTTCTTTTATCTTAGATTTAGATTGTTCTGCGCTCCGAACTTAAAAATTTTACTCCACATCCACTGGCAATGTGAACTGTGTACACAGCAATAGGTTATACGAAAATTCCGGAGTAACACATAGGAAACCACCAGTACTCGTGGGTATAGGTGCATACGTATTGTGTTTTCGGCATGATTAGGACTCTACTGTAAATACTTCGTGGATGAAATAAATGATTCACTAATAGACTGGTTAATTATTTTTTGTAACCCAAACGTGTTTACTGTACCAAGAGCTTGCCTATAGTGGAAGGTAGAATTTTACCCTCTCACTCCCTACCCATGGGATAAAGAAAAGGTGTTTGCAAACTCACCTCTCGTTCTGCCCCAACTCGTAGACAGACGTATCAATTCATTACCAGTTTATCAGTCTCAAGAAATCCAATATGTGGGATGAGTCGTGACTAGTAAAAATTGCACCCATAACTATACAGGTGCGCAAAACCTACGGACGATGGTATCTTTCGCCTGATACGTCACAGCCAAATAGTGTAGGGTGTTTCAAAAAGGACTTTACAACTTTAAAAATTCATATAAATTTACTAAAAGAAGATACCGAGCTGGGTTTAGTGCTGTATTGTAGGGAAACACATCAAGGTTTTTTTTACGTTAAACTAAAGACGTTGTATGTGGTTTCCGTTGGTTATCCTGTGTACATACCATCGCAAGTCAATTTCTTCCCAAACTCGCTGTAGCATTGCAGGTGTAACTTGCTCAGTAGTGGCGTAAGTTCTTGCTCTAAGGTCAGGTAGAGAAGCCGGCACAGGAGGTACAAACACGAAATCCCTGATGAATCCTCAGGTCTGGGGATCATGGAGGCCATGCAATTGGCAAGTAACAGCCAATATATTGACCTGGATAATGGTCACTGAGAAAATCCCAGGAGTCATTAAAACACTTATGCCATTGATAAATTGTAGGCCTACTAGGAGGATTTGTCGCGTAGTTAGTACGGGAATTAAGCTGAACTGTTGTCGCCAAAAACGATTCTTCAAACCAAAACACACAGCTAGCAAGCTCGGGTCCAGTGAAAGCTGACATCTTTAACGCAACTGCCGCTAACCCTCATTACGGTGCGAATCGGCACTAGCGAACTACGCGAAACAAAACTTGATTGATGTATTTCCCTACAAATTGACACTTCAATCACCTCTGTAGGAACTAAGAATTAATTTATATGAATTTACAAAGTCGTAAAATTCTTTTTGAAACATACTATGTAGGGCGATGAAACTTGGACCATACAGAGATAGAAGTGCTACAGTATAGTACTGGAGGAAACTCAAAGAAATGGCAACAAGAAGAACAAAAAGGACGCTTCTATTGAAAGACGATAGTTACACAGAAGTAAACGCGATTTATGACGGTCCTCTGTACATTCAAAGGGCGGAACATGGTTCTAATAGGAAGTGTGATCACTCATGACTCTACAATGTGTTCTCATGCTCTCCATAAGGTTCTTAAGGAATTCTTACGGTAAGGTACCCGTGGTCTAGGGTAGCGTCTTTGATTCACAATCAAAAACGTCTTCGGTCCCGGGTTCGATCCACGCCACTGCCTAAATTTTGATAAACAATCTGCATTGGTGGCCGAAGACTTCCGGCATAAGAAGTCAGCCGCATTCTGCTAACGGCCTTGTCAACGAGGGCGGAGGAGCGGATACAGGTTCAGGGCACTCTCTTGTCCTAGGGGTGGGAAATTGCGCCTAAAGGCGGAAGAACCAGCAATGATCAACGACATGAGGATGCAGAAGACAATGGAAACCACTGCATTAAAGACACGTAACGTGTATCCACAGGACATGTGGCCTGTAATTGAAGAAGTGTCATGATGATCTCTCCATTGGCTAAAGATTCCGGAATAGTCCCCCATTCGGATCTCCGGGAGGGGACTGCCAAGGGGGAGGTTACCATGAGAAAAAGATTGAATAATCAACGAAAGGATAACGTTCTACGAGTCGGGGCGTGGAATGTCAGAAGCTTGAACGTGGTAGGGAAACTAGAGAATCTGAAAAGGGAAATGCAAAGGCTCAATCTAGATACAGTAGGGGTCAGTGAAGTGAAGTGGAAGGGAGACAATGATTTCTGGTCAGATGAGTATCGGATAATATCAAAAGCAGCAGAAAATGGTATAACAGGTGTAGGATTCGTTATGAATAGGAAGGTAGGGCAGAGGGTGTGTTACTGTGAACAGTTCAGTGACCGGGTTGTTCTAATCAGAATAGACAGCAGACCAACACCGAAAACGATAGTTCAGGTATACATGCCGACGTCGCAAGCTGAAGATGAACAGATAGAGAAAGTGTATGCGGATATTGAAAGGGTAATGCAGTATGTAAAGGGGGACGAAAATCTAATAGTCATGGGCGACTGGAATGCAGTTGTAGGGGAAGGAGTAGAAGAAAAGGTTACAGGAGAATATGGGCTTGGGACAAGGAATGAAAGAGGAGGAAGACTAATTGAGTTCTGTAACCCGTTTCAGCTACTAATAGCGAATACCCTGTTCAAGAATCACAACAGGAGGAGGTATACTTGGAAAAGGCCGGGAGATATGGGAAGATTTCAATTAGATTACATCATGGTCAGACAGAGATTCCGAAATCAGATACTGGATTGTAAGGCGTACCCAGGAGAAGAAATAGACTCAAATCACAATATAGTAGTGATGAAGAGTAGGCTGAAGTTCAAGACATTAGTCAGGAAGAATCAATACGAAAAGAAGTGGGATACGGAAGTACTAAGGAATGATGAGATACGTTTGAAGGTCTCTAACGCTGTAGATACAGCAATAAGGAATAGCGCAGTAGGCAGTACAGTTGAAGAGGTATGGACATCTCTAAAAAGGGCCATCATAGAAGTTGGGCAGGAAAACATAGGTACAAAGAAGGTAGCTGCGCAGAAACCATGGGTAACAGAAGAAATACTTCAGTTGATTGATGAAAGGAGGAAGTAAAACCATGTTCCGGGAAAATCAGGAATACAGAAATACAAGTCGCTGAGGAATGATATAAATAGGAAGTGCAGGGAAGCTAAGACGAAATGGCTGCAGGAAAAATGTGAAGACATCGAAAAGGATATGATTGTCGGAAGAACAGACTCAGCATACAGAAAAGTCAAAACAACCTTTGGTGACATTAAAAGCAACGGTGGTAACATTAAGAGTGCAACGGGAATTCCACTGTTAAATGCAGAGGAGAGAGCAGATAGGTGGAAAGAATACATTGAAAGCCTCTATGAGGGCGAAGATCTGTCTGATTTGATAGAAGAAGAAACAGGAGTCGATTTAGAAGAGTTAGGGGATCCAGTAGTGGAATCGGAATTTAAAAGAGCTTTGGAGGACTTACGGTCAAATAAGGCAGAAGGGATAGATAACATTCCATCAGAATTTCTAAAATCATTGGGGGAAGTGGCAACAAAACGACTATTCACGTTGGTGTGTAGAATATATGTGTCTGGCGATATACCATCTGACTTTCGGAAAAGCATCATCCACACAATTCCGAAGACGGCGAGAGCTGACAAGTGCAAGAATTATCGCACAATCAGCTTAACAGCTCATGCTTCGAAGCTGCTTAATAATATACAGAAGAATGGAAAAGAAAATTGAGAATGCGCTAGGTGACGATCAGTTTGGCTTTAGGAAAAGTAAAGGGACGAAAGAGGAAATTCTGACGTTACGGCTAATAACGGAAGCAAGGCTAAAGAAAAATCAAGACACTTTCATAGGATTTGTCGACCTGGAAAAAGCGTTCGGCAATATAAAATGGTGCAAGCTATTCGAGATTCTGAAAAAAGTAGGGGTAAGCTATAGGGAGAGACGGGTCATATACAATATGTACAACAAGCAAGAGGGAATAATAAGAGTGGACGATCAAGAACGAAGTGCTCGTATTAAGAAGGGTGTAAGATAAGGCTGTAGCCTTTCGCCCATACTCTTCAATCTGTACATAGAGGAAGCAATGATGGAAATAAAAGAAACGTTCAGGAGTGTAATTAAAATACAAGGTGAAAGGATATCAATGATACGATTCGCTGATGATATTGCTGTCCTGAGTGAAGGTGAAGAAGAATTAAATGATCTGCTGAACGGAATTAATTGTCTAATGAGTACACAGTATGTCTTGAAAGAAAATCGGAGAAAGACGAAGGTAATGAGAAGTAGTAGAAATGAGAACAGCGAGAAACTTAACATCAGGATTGATGGTCACGAAGTCAATGAAGTTAAGGAATTCTGCTACCTAGGCAGTAAAATAACCAATGACGGACGGAGCAAGGAGGACATCAAAAGCAGACTCGCTATGGCAAAAAAGGCATTTCTGGCCAAGAGAAGTCTACTAATATCAGATACCGGCCTTAATTTGAGGAAGAAATTTCTGAGGATGTACGTCTGGAGTACAGCATCGTATGGTAGTGAAAAATGGACTGTGGGAAAACCGGAACAGAAGAGAATCGAAGCATTTGAGATGTGGTGCTATAGACGAATGTTGACAATTAGGTGGACTGATAAGGTAAGGAATGAGGAGGTTCTACGCAGAATCGGAAAGGAAAGGAATATGTGGAAAACACTGATAAGGAGAAGGGACAGGATGATAGGACATCTGCTAAGACATGAGGGAATGACTTCCATGGTACTAGAGGGAGCTGTAGAGGGCAAAAACTGTAGAGGAAGACAGAGATTGGAATACGTCAAGCAAATAATTGAGGACTTAGGTTGCAAGTGCTACTCTGAGATGAAGAGGTTAGCACAGGAAAGGAATTCGTGGCGGGCCTCATCAATCCAGTCAGTAGACTGGTGACCAAAAAAAAAAAAAATGGTGAGGTGTTATATTGCTCCACCAGAGATTATCCATTTGTGGTGTTCGATGCGGTCGCGTACCCGTAAAAATGAAGTCAGGACCGAATGCACCAGTCAAATGGTTCAAATGGATCTGAGCTCTATGGGACTTGACATCTGAGGTCATCAGTCGACTAGAACTTAGAACTACTTAAACCTATCTAACCTAAGGACATCACACACATCCATGCCCGAGGCAGGATTCGAACCTGCGACCGGAGCGGTCGCGCGCTTTCAGACTGAAGCGCCTAGAACCGCTCGGCCACACTGGCCGGCAAGCACCAGTCAAAAAGGCCCACTTGGAGAAGCAGCAAACTGGTTCAATAACGCTGACCAGTGAGAGCATCGTGTTCAGTGGTTTGGATATTAGTACGCCAATGACTTCCCACAGATTAACCCCTGGCGCACCAAAACGATAAACCGATGAAGTTCGACAATACTGGACCAAATCTCTTATTGTAAGACATGGGATCTAGGTAATGGATTCAGGAACGTGGGAGATCTATCACAGCACGTCCATATGCACCAACTATCATCTGGCCGCGCTCGTAGGGGAACAGAACGCTCTGCCACAAGAATCCGTTCCCAAGGGACCATCATGAATCGCTGTGACTTCACTGTCATTATTGTCTTTGAATGATAGTGTAATATCCTTTTGTCTGGGTGTGTATTTCTTTCAGGTACCAACTGTACAACATTGTAGCCGTTTTTCTACTTATAATTCTAGTCTCATCGAGCTACGTTATTTGGCAGCGACAGATCATCCGAACGCAACTGTTATACTTAAGATTTGAACACGAGTGTATCTTTCGCACATTCACAAATCTGTTTCGTATTTCCCCACTATTCTTTTTGCAGATTAATAAGCTAGATGGCTCTAGGTTTTAAAAGATTCCTGTAGTGCTGTACATTCAGCTGGTGATATTTCCTCTAGTGTTACCAACCAATTAAAACTAAACCTACTAAGTGTCTGGAAGCAAAGTAATAGGTACAAATCTCATACAAACTGCAACCTCTGGATTAAGCACATTGTTGGTAGT
Source organism: Schistocerca piceifrons (assembly GCF_021461385.2). Lineage (NCBI taxonomy): Eukaryota > Metazoa > Arthropoda > Insecta > Orthoptera > Acrididae > Schistocerca > Schistocerca piceifrons. The sequence goes on from NC_060143.1 coordinate 555,742,855, forward strand.
ATGTAAATACTGTAAAGCAAAAGCACTAGTATTTTTGGTGCTTAATTAATAGTTTTTCAATGGTTTTGAATTTTATTTTCTTTCGAATTGCACCGTGTTTGCTTCACCTGCCCCTCTTCCACGGAACTAATAAGCGTTCCCTCGCACCCTCCACACCAAGATCGAACCCCACTTCTAACTCAGATCTTGGAAAAGACCTCAACTCTCATTGTTTGCCACGGGGGCTGTATTTAATGGAAGCACTTGACATTGTATTTTATATTCTGCAAAGATCGGAAGTGCGTGTTTCGACCTCCATAAAAACGAATAGGCTCAGTCAAGAACGACTTAGGACTTCGGAAATCGGGAGTTTCCAGCATCTCTTGCCAGTGCGGTGAAATACATGTAGGCAAGACCATCCGGCGGTACAGGAGAGATGTAGTGAGCATAAACGCCACACAGACAACGCACAGCCGATCACGTCCGTCGTGGCAGAGCACCTCGTACATGACTTTTTAAAATCCTTTTTTTTTTTTTTTTGGAGATCGCACAGCCCCCATCGACGGTCCGGACGCTCCGATCCGTGAACGGTTGCCAGCCAGTGCGGCGCCTCCAGTGTCTCGAGGCGGTCGATATCAGAGGCGGCAGCAGCTGGAAGCCGGAATCTGGTAGCTGGAGCGGGCGGCCGGCAGCTGGCGTGGCCGCCGCTGTGTTTGTCAGCCTGGAGAGCCGCCCACGATGGCCGCTATTGTTCTTGTGCCGCTAGCCGAGCACGCCGGGCTATTATGGGGTCCGGGACGGCGCCCCTCACAGAAGCCCTCGCGATAAGCCCTACAGTGGTACCCGCTGCCGATCCGGCACACAGGCAGCCACTTGTCAATTCTACGACAGGCGGCGACGGGAGGCTCTCTGTCCTACGCCTCAATCTACTGGCAACTTTGCCGTCTTTTTAGCGTTATCCAGGGTTCCACGTCTTCATATTCCCCCTACCCCTCCACCCTTCTGTCGCTCTTTATTGAAAACATTGAATGACTCATCATTACCGTTACTCTCCTCCAAAATGTGCCCCTGCCAAGACATTACCCTAATTATTACTTTCACTAAGTTTTGTTCCTCTACTAACTTTTCGAAGCACCCCTTTATTCGTCATTCTGTCAGTACTTTTCCGTTTTCGGAGCTTCCTCCACAACTACATTTCTGAACTTTTAACATTTTTTCCTGTCCACACCTGTAGACATGTAAATTGTCAAATGCGACGCCAGCGCTGGATTCTAGTAGTTGGATAAAATAGGCTTGTGTTCACCTTGAAGACGATCTGTCAGTAGTTCCATACTATGCCTGTATGGATTGTTGTCGGGTATACTATGATGATTTCAATACTGAGAGATTCTACTACGTTTTCCGTCACGTGTTGCAAACAAACTATGGAAAGCTCTTGTAGGAAAAGGTTGTTCGCTAAACAGTACTAGTAACGGATGCAGCAAATGGTCGATTGAAACGCCTGAATATTGCTACTGAGCCTGACTGTACGAAAGGAGAAAGAAACAAGAAATCCAAAGAAGGTCGGCCGACAGCTATACCCGGATGTAAGAGAAGAGGCCCCTCGCTCTCTATGGAGGAGAAGCATTGTTTCTCAACTCTGTAGCCAACTGATGAAACTATATATTTTTTCAGTAAGGGCGTTCCCACGCTCGCACGTGGGATTCTAATTTAGGCTTTGCCGGGTGCCTTATACACTACTGGCCATTAAAACTGCTACACCACGAAGATGACATGCTACAGATGCGAAATTTAATCGACAGGAAGAAGATACTGTCATATGCAAATGATTAGCTTTTCAGAGCATTCACACAAGGTTGCGCCGGTGGCGACACCTGCAACGTGCTGACACGAGGAAAGTTTCCAACCGATTTCTAATACACAAACAACAGTTGACCGGCGTTGCATGATGAAATGTTGTTGTGATGCCTCGTGTAAAGAGGGGAAATACGAACCATCACGTTTACGACTTTGATAAAGGACGGATTGTAGCCTATCGCGATTGCGGTTTATCGTATCGCGACATTGCTGCTCGCGTTGGTCGAGATCCGATGACTGTTAACAGAATATGGAATCGGTGGGTTCAGGAGGGTAATACGGAACGCCGTGCTGGATCCCAACGGCCTCTTATCACTAGCAGTCGAGATGACAGGCATCTTATCCGCATGGCTGTAACGGATCGTGCAGCCACGTCTCGATCCCTGAGTCAACAGATGGGGACGTTCGCAAGACAACAACCATCTACACGAACAGTTCCACGATGTTTGCAGCAGCATGGACTATCAGCTCGGAGACCATGGCTGCGGTTACCCTTGACTCTGCATCACATACAGGAGCTCCAGCGATGGTGTACTCAATGACGAACTTGGGTGCACGAATGGCAAAACGTAATTTTTTCGGATGAATCCAGGTTCTGTTTGTAGCATCATGATGGTCGCCTCCGTGTTTGGCGACATCGCGGTGAATGCACACTGGAATCGTGTATTCGTCATCGCCATACTGGCGTATCACCCGGCGTGATGGTATGGGGTGCCATTGGTCACACGTCTCGGTCACCTCTTGTTCACATTGAGAGCGCTTTGAACAGTGGACGTTACATTTCAGATGTGTTACGACCCGTGGCGCTACCTTTCATTCGATCCCTGCGAAACCCTACATTTGAGCAGGATAATGCACGACCGCATGTTGCAGGTCCTGTACGGGGCTTTCTGGACACAGAAAATGTTCGACTGCTGCCCTGGCCAGCACATTGTCCAGATCTCTCTCCAATTGAAAACGCCTGCTCAATGGTGGCCGAGCAACTGGCTCGTCAGAATACGCCAGTCACTACTCGTGATGAACTGTGGTATCGTGTTGAAGCTGCATGGACAGCTGTACCTGTACACGCCATCCAAGCTCTGTTTGACTCAATGGCCAAGCGTATCAAGGCCGTTATAACGGCCAGAGTTGGTTGTTCTGGGTGTTGATTTCTCAAGATACATGCACTCAAACTGCGTGTAAATGTAATCACATGTCAGTTTTAGAATAATATATTTGTCCAATGAATACCCGTTTATCATCTGCACTTCTTCTTGGTGTAGCAATTTTAATAGCCAGTAGTGTATTATATAGTAATGTTATATAATGTTCACGTGTTAATTACGGAATGTTTATCTGTGCAACCGATTTTTACGTGTGTTCAGATGATGTGATCTGACTGCAATGAGATGTCAGTCAGAGAATCTCCGATACGAAAGTGTAAATCTGACCACTGAATTTCCTGAGTCCTTATCTTGAAACAGTATACCGAGGTATATTCTATTCTCAACGTCCAAGACCTCCCTGGCACAGAGTTGTCTATTGGCTCGCATCTCGGCAACCCCTCTATAAGTTTCGTGTCCCCGCGTGGCATGTTCTGCCTTTCATTGACAGCACTGCACGAGTTCAGCTGATTTGCCGATGTATGTAATTTTCATCTAGAAACATCCCTTCCCTTATCAGTGCCTTATCTTATCAAACTCCTACATTAAACTGGGGCAGAGTTCAGCACGAATTTGATTGTTCATTTATCTATATATCAGTTTTCGTTATTTTTCACTTTTCGAAATATGAAGTAACTACTGTGACTTCCTAGAATACGATGACAGTACGTGAATTTAAAATAACATACTAGAGAACATAAAATTTGCATAATTTTAACAATAAATAAAGTTTTGTTAGACTTAGCAACTACCCAGACTTCCCTGACTCATTCTAACGACTGACAATTCTCTACAACCTAATAGAACTACATGAGCAATTACCACCCTAGACACTGCAGTATGGTATTTATCTGCCGATACCGGGCATGCGACTTGCATGCACAACGTCTGACCTGTAGGGGAATACACACAGTGGATGTGCGAGTACAGATCGTAGACGCATGATTGACGACATATGGAAGTTTGCGTCTGGGTGTGAGTCGTGCACGGATAGCCAAACGGTAGTCACACGCTTGATACGGACGAACATCGACTGAGGTGTGGATCTTCTGCAGAGGTGTGGCAGCTGATACAGAAGATGCTTGCCTTTCTTTTACGTACGGCTCCCCATGCCATTACACCGCAATCTCTTCTATTCCCAGATGAGACATACTTTCCACGTACAAAGACCAACGCTGTGATGTGGATAAAAGGACTCTCGATCTCTTATTTGTTCAGTGAAGTTGATAACAGTGTTCTTGATGTCTGCAAGATCGCTTTACTCATCTCGAGTACCATCCGCGATACCGTCAGTACTATGCCAACTTTTTGGGTAGTGCCTTCTTCGATCCCCCATGCAGCTGGGGTGTCCCAGAAATGAGAAGGTGATTTCAGTGAGATTGTGTAGTACCAGGACTCGATCCAATATATCAGCAAATGCAATGTTCTTCGTGAAGACGTGCCTGGGACATGCCTGATTGTCTTTGGATTCAGTGTGCGTCTACCCACAAGTTGGCGGGATGGGGATGCCATTTTGTCTGTTCTGCCAGGAGGGCGTTTTCTTTAAATTCCTTAATTCCCTTTTTATTTTGTTTGTTGTTGACGGTAATTACACATACCTGTTTTTCCTATGTGATGACAACAAATATATAAAAACAAACAAATAACTAATTAGTATGATACATGATCTGAAAACAAAAACCTGATATCGAAAAAGTATACGTATTTAAATTTTCAAGAAATATTTTTTTTATTTTATGCAGAAAGCCGTTATTTATTTTATAACACCAGAGATTTTAATTTTCTTTGTCAAAAAATCCTGGAAGGATTATATATTTGTAAATATTTTACACGAAATGCGGAAATAGCGTTAAAAAATAAAAAAAATAAAAAATGGCAACCCGAACGTTCGCGATAAGCGGGAAATCTGGATTCGAGTCCCTTTCCGGCACAAATTTTCATTGTAGTCATTCCATTCTACTGAAGAAGGTACTCATTATTCGCAATTGCAAATTCATCTGATACTAGACTGTGATGTCCTTCCAACTACAATATTACAACAATATAATATTGGAGATTAACTATCTTAAGCAACAATGCCAAAAAACTTTGTTTTTCATTAACTCAGTAAAATTTATATATTGAAAATGAGAGTGACGTTGGTTGTAGTGACTTCGTTCCATACTGAATCATGCAGCCCGCTAACGGTGTTATCTATTTTCCAGACTTTCTTTACTTTCACTTCTTTATTTGCAATATAGGTCTCAACCTCAATTTATGGCCGAGAGCGTGAAAATTACTTGTACGTCTATTGCATACAATTAGAAATGAAAAATCAAAATAGTACCAATTGTAATATAACAAAAGGTTATCAAAATTACCATCATTTTCCTGATCTAGATATTGAAGTTTCTTATATGTAAACATACCTTTAGTACAAATTGTCAATGTAATTGTCACACGAATATTTTATTAATTCTCAGAAACATAATACAAATAGCCACAGGGCAAAACTTTGCCATAGAGGAAGAGATTACTCTCTTGAGTACACAGTTATCCATTCGAGAACAACTGCATGTTTCTGTTCTTCATTCCATTGCTCGTGAGCAAATTGTCCATTCTTACTACCAATAATATCACTAAACTTTCCTGAAGCTACGTTGCTTCCTTGTTGAACCTGATGCTGGCTGCGAACATTTCTCTTCTTCCACTCTTCTCTTCACCTTAGTTGCTTGTGATTCATTTTCTACTGCATAACTTTTAGATTACAATCGTGCATTTTTCTTCATGTAACTGTTTCGATTTCATCCATTCCCTTACTTATTTCCTCATCATACGTCGTTAATTGATTTGCTAAACATTACGCTAATCGTGGAGTTATAATACTTCTGAATTATTCTACCTCATCTACTTCGACATCTTCCCAACTTCATGCTACTGACAACCGTCCTACGCCCCTGTTCTTAATTTTCAAACTTGTTCCTCACCCTTGGAAACCCATTTCGTCGTGAAACAACGAGCTGTCGTCCATACACTCATGCGCGTTTTCTCCACATCGTGTAAAGTGATTAAGAAAATTGCAAGCGACTCACCTTGAGAATGGCTCAAAGTCTATCAACGGAAATATAGGAACAATAATTAAAAATGTCTCGGGAGAACACCAGCAAAAATGATGGAATACTCGATCCGCTGGGAAAAATTCAAGAAACGCATATTAGTCTTTTTCTATCGTCGATACTTAATTACGCATTTCCATTATTGAAATCGATTTTTACCTTATTCTTCTTCAAATAATCATCTACGTTAAGACTTTCCACCGTCAGTAACTTCATTTCTATCACTCGACATTCCAGAACTATAGTAGCCTCATCAATTGCTTCAACACATTTCAGTTTCACCTTCAGAATAACTACTATCGTGGACGAATTAACAGTTTCACACTTCTTCAAAACATTCTTGCGAATTCTCTAGCGTCCTTCGCATCGTACGCAATTGTCAATATTTCCCTCATCGCAAAATTTATAACAATTTCACGACAAACAACCAATTTCTTCAAAGGCTGATTCTCTTCCAGAAAGTCATTTCGTATACATCCCCTATCTATTGTATTTATCAAAGAAACGATTCTTCTCCTCGTGGTACGCTGTTTCAGTTTCCATGAATTCCTTGTAAACCGTTTACTTCTTATTCATTCTCTGCTCGACATCTGTCGTCGTTCCATTACTCATTCGTTCCTGTAACATCTGCGCTAACGATTCCACATCTACATGGACTAACTGTAACACTGTTCTCCAATGTGATCCTCTACTCTGTTCGTGTCTCTGTATAACTTCATTCCTTTCCTCATTCCCATTACCATTCCGGTTAATGACTAAATGTACTGTCCACAGGCTTTTGTCGATAACCGAAATATGGTCAATGGAATTTACTTGCTCTAGAAGCAGCAGATCACATTTCCTCGTTATTTTTGTGAGGCTTTCATCATTTTCATTGCTGATGTCGGTTTTTTGGATAACGGTTTTCATCTCGAAGTCCGTTTTCATTCCGAACACAGTTACTATTAAATCTGTTCTATCAGTTTGTTGGATCGGTATAATTTTTATTCCATAGCTGGAAATTTCTTTGCTAATGTGAACATCGTCTTTGTTGTAGATAGTCTTCACCGGATTGCCGCCGGATCACCTTGTGTAAATTCCACAATGTTTCCTCGGAGTAACTGTCCGATATCTTCAGGTGTCCTAGAAATGGGGCTTCGACGTGTAGATGCCGTCAGTCGTACCTAGCCACCACCAAGGTTGAAACGCCAGAAGATGTCGGGCAATTTCTCAGAGGAAATATTGTGTAATTTGCACAAGGTGATCTGGCGGCAAACCCATGAAGACTATGTACAACATATCCACCGAGAAAGCTTGACGAGTCACACCGTCTTTCTCGCTGAAAGTTTCTGATATTGTCAGTGTAATTATTGCTACTTCGACAAGGATCGTCCAAATGCTGCAGCATGGACATGTTCTATTGCAACTTTGTAGTTTATAGACAACTCTGATCTTCAAGTTGCGCTGACTGTAAAGAGTTTCATTCTTCTCGTAAAATGAAAAAAGGCCATAGTTTTTAATTTACTCCATTCGGCTAATTTCGTGCGTCGGTGATTTCAATCTTCTCCGCAGACTATCAATTTGGGACCAGAATGTTTTAAAGCGCTCAGCAACCTACATTCTGTGAGGGAACAGCAGTTCTGGATTACCGACATACTTTGTATATGAATCCTACTCGTAATGGACTCCATCTTCGTATCTTCCGTCCAGTTTGATGTGACTGCACTATTGAGTGGGTTTGCTGATATAACTGGATGAACACTGTTGTTTCCAAACATCTATTCAACAGACTCTCTTTGCTGCGAACGATTCGTTGTTTGTAAATTTTGTTCAGGGGTAGTTTACTTTCTCCAATCACCATAGGCATATCAGGACCATGACTCCCGTGATCCTGGTTCTACTGATTTCGTAGTTTACACAGCTGTTGCAGGTTTAGAAGGATCATACCCTCACTGGTATTTTCAACAATTCTCACAGCAAATCTTTTATTTCGTCGAATTTGTCGAGACGTTCATCAACCTCAGTAACCGTCTGCCGTACATTACTATCATGTTTACTGCGTCTTACTAACACATCCTGGGCTTGTTAGTTAATTTGCGTCAAACTTTGGCATTGGTGAATTAATTCTGTAAGGAAATGCTCAACCGTAGTCTGCGATTCTGTAATGTCTTTGTCATGACTCTCAAATGTTTGTCGTGATTGTGCAAAGTGCCCTCTAAGCCTTCTACTGAGTTTTCAGTCTTGCTCATCAAGCTACTTCGTCCGATAAGTCTCTCTTCTTGCTTGCTTTTGCGCTTTTTTGCTGATCCTCTGGTGTTTCAGTTCCTTCACTCTCCTTCTAAGCGACGTGAGTCATCCTGCTTTCAAATTTTCTGCAAAATTAACCAAAATGCTCTCGACGACTTGATACAATGAAGGCAACAAAACATGTTTCCCACTCATCCTTATACAGTTGTAACTGTTGAGAGATTTAGTTCTCAAAATGAAAGAAAAACTATTTTCTGCACATTCTACCTATGTTATAAATTCAAACTCGTGAATGCTCCAACACAGGCCTAAGGGTCGACCTCAGCTTTTCCAGGATTTTTAGGAAAACCGCTGAAAGTTAATCGCGCTACAGTAAGCAAGCAAATTACGCACACTATAGTAAGGATGACAGTGGGGATGTTTTATGGCATGACTGACGCAAAAGTTGTGTGAATGAATCTTACTAGGGGCATACGAAAATGCTTCAACTAATGGAGCACATACTAAAATGGTAGGGAGCAAGTATATAGGAGTAGTAAGGTGTTGAGCGAAAATAAATAACATTATCAGTGAAAACTATTTATTAATTGATCCCAGAGGGCAATTTCTTGATCACAAAAGTAAGGATATTCACTGGTACAAGAGACTAATTTTCTAAACAAATCGTTAGATTCTAGGAAGCACATAAAATTCATCAAAATTAGGTGACGGAAGAAATAATACGTATATATTCGTCTGTGAATCAGACAAGAGACATAACAGTCAATAGCATTAGAAAATAACAAAAATTTCGAAAAAATTACATGCGCACCTGAGAAACGAAGAAGAAAAAAACTGTTGTCTCATTGCCTTGGGCAATCAATGAGCGCAGAAATTTGAGTTAATTCAATTATAATCTGAGCTATTCAATTAGAATATGCACATCAATTAGAAGAAATTAGTATTTAAATTTTAGAACATATGATACCCGGCTGTGCAGCAGCCGCAAGAATTGCTGTTTTACTGATATGCATAGCTTACAGTGCACACACCTGTGAAGCAGACTTTAACACCAACAAATATCAGGTACGTAAAAGACAAAATTTAAAAGTTTCACACAGACCAAAAATTTTTAACATTACTTACACGGCTGTGAGACTACCGAAAGGGAATATCTGTTTCAGTAATACGTTTGATAGCACCATGAAGTGAATTTCAAATATATATATGTGTGAAGCACGCAATGTGGGCAAATGTAGCTACGGCTCGATTTCGGTCGAAGTCTCAAACAGTCGTTTGAGAAATTCTGAAACATACGTTAAGAGTGCACATTAAATGTACCTAGTAATAGAACACCGCAAAACATGACGGCGTTTAATGAGTCCGTTTGGCTCGCGTGTGTTATAGAAGAAAATAAATATGAAAAGGCACTTAAATACAGCCAACAACGAACACTAAAATTTTAATTAAAAAAAAGTATCCTGTAACTGACATCATCTTAACAATTAAACAAGTATATTTTCTGACAGATTCTTATCAGCAAAGCGCTGATCCCCACAAAGGCATTAAGAGGTTTTCTACAATATCTTCAAAGATCATTTTGGCTCCAGAATGAGATTTTCACTCTGCAGGGGAGTGTGCGCTGATATGAAACTTCCTAGCAGATTAAAACTGTATGCCGGGCCGAGACTCGAACTCGGGACCTTTGCCTTCGGCGGGCAACGGCTCTATCAGCACCTGCTCGTGAAAGGCAAAAGTCCCGAGTTCGAGTCTCGGTCTGGCACACAGTCTTAATAGGCCAGGAAGTTTAATATTTTGCCTGTTAATCATATGCTTGAACATCTAAACACACACGCACACACACACACACACACACACACACACACACACACACACATACATACTCAATCACGCGCGTGGCCCCTTGTGTTCGCTATATAGATGGTCATGTAATCTTGGTAGTTCCAAGAGTATTCAGTTATGTACTCGGCAACTGCACGAATAATAGTAGGACCAAAATTAGCAGTGCTCTATTAGATCATGTAGCATTAGTTCTCATGCCGCATGCATCTTATTGCTGACGCTCTGAAATAACTCGGTGATTGTAAATATATAACGCTTTCATCATTCAATTTTAAAATTTTTTTAAACTTTTCGTCCTTAATTCCAAGTGCATGAAACAGGTTGAGGAAATTATATTTGTTTTATGCAACTGGTTGCTGATTGTTTGGAATATAGTTTGTAATTCCCATATAGCTCTCATCTGGTAGATAGTTGGTCCTCTGAAATTGCCTTCAAGTTTCATTTACTTACAGACGTTAAGGAAATCACTTAGTGAGGTAATTGCGGTGTAACGACGTATTAGGTTTTTCGTTTGATATATGTATGACCATGTGCAGACTTCGTCACCCACGTCAGTTACACTCACTTCAAAAATGATTTATATTCTTTTTAAATTGTCATAGAATGGTTCTTGAACGAAACTGTAAAACATCAGTTGAGTCGTGTGCAGAGAATTACATCACTTGGGCCAATTGGTTTTCGTAACTTTTTCGAATTTAAATTTCGTTTGTTTCTCCTCAGAAAATTATATCGACACACGTTATCTTGATCTAATCGATATCAGAATCACACATTAAATAAACTTTTTAGATTCAAAGTTTCGGCCAACGCTGTCTGAATCAATAATCTTGTCAAATATATTATTAATCCGTTCACATAACTCTTCATAAATAAATCTTCAAGACACGTGTTTCAACTTTAGTAGCATACACTATTTTATTAGCTTCCTACACATACAGATGTGAACTTGAGCGTTGACAGACAGTGACTAACTTTTCAATAAGGTTAAGATCATTATGACGTCATTGTTGTACAAAAAGAGTATAAAAATTCATTTTTAATTTTTTAGAAACACGACGCAACAACTCGGTTCCAGGATCTTCTGTTGCTCCTTGGCTGTCGACCTGCGACGTATAGCGGCCAGCAATTTCCTCTCTGGTCGCGGCAACGAAGATGCTGTCCCCGTTCGTTGCGCCGATCTCTCCGTACATGAAACACATAAAAAAAAATACAAAACTTTTAGATAATTCACATTTATTACAAATAATAAGAAAACACATAAACAAAAACTAAATTAAACTTATAGTCACCTGCAAACTGGGCTGACTTGGTGGATGGGTGACGTTTAATTTCGTCCCACTACATACCCCACCCACAAGCTCAGTTTGTCAGGTCTTAACCGAAATTAAAACTTTTCGATATACAATATTTAACTGTTAATACATTTTTCTCACATTTTACGTAACCTAGAGCCCTTGCTCTTAGATAGGTTTAATCCTTTTAATACGATATTGTTGTGACTATTTGTCATTTACTCTTAATTGTGCTATTATGGTAATTCGTAGCCGAATATAGGGAGATTGCTCCTCTTCAGTTAATAGTTGCTAATAAATACTAATTTATTACGTTTTTTAACGTTGTACATTAGGACAGAGCATTCAAATTGTGATAGATTAGTTATAGTTTCATTTATTTACTAGAGTTATTCTTTCCAAGAATGTATATTACCAATACGTTTCTCACAATAACTAATAGTACTATTTACTTTACGTCATTCTTTTCCCTAATGCCTTATTTATGCCTGAGGTCAAGAAGAAATCAAGCAAAACTTTCTTTAGAATCTCGGCACGGCTTTCTTTACCTTCGGACACCTTGTTGGGTAATGGCCATTTATTTAGGAGAAACAAGCGAGAGAGCCCCGTTTGGTGTGTTCTATATTAACACTATTACAAACCTCTATTAAAGGCACTCTGCTATGTTCTCGTGAGCCATATAGCTCTGGACGCCCATGGTCCCTAAAACTATCAACCATCCCCTTTGGTTCCTACTATCCGAGTAAATTTAAAATATGCAAAATTCCTTTTGACCTAAGAGCAAAGTTTCCTCCATATAAATCCCCCTTTTGGTTATCTTTCTCTTTTTGAAGTACCAGTAGATTATTGTAGAACACATGTTTAAGCTTTCTGTCATTTATTTAAAATAACACGTAACTATCACGAAAACTTCACATGAATAAACTATGAACGCTCTTCCGTGTGTAACATATACTAAATATGAACTTATTTAGGAATGAAGGGTTTCATTTGATCAACACTATATAATCCTTTAATTACACCTGATGAAGGTTCCATAAGAAGTAATGCTTTGGGATGTACAATCTTATGTACAACATATGGACCTTCAAAGATAAAGAAGAATTTTCTACATTCCTTATCGATCTTAGAACTTTTAGGATGAGATCGTACTAACACAAGATCTCCTACCTGAAATGAGGGTTCTATAGCCTGTTGATTATAACTTTTAATTCTCCGTTCGGCATTTTTTACCATCTGTTCGCAAACTTTTTCGTCTGGAATATCTTGTTGTATCTCATTTACTGGTGGCCAAGGTAAAGCAGCTAGTAAAGGCTCACCTATAATTCGTTTGCCTAAAATTTCTATAGGTGATAATCCCGTCGTTAGGTGAGGCAATTCATTCAATATCTTTTCGAATTCAGGCATTAGTTTGGCCCACCGAGTATGTTTATGTGCACAATAAGTTCTACATAATCGTCCTAATTCTTTCATGACTCTTTCCACTAAATTACTTTGAGGGTGATATTTCGAAATTAAGATATGTTTGATTCCATATTGTCTTATCATATCTTGAAATCTTTGACTAATAAAGGCACTACCGTTGTCAGACATAAGTCATTTAGGAATGCCCCAGTTAACAAAGTAATTTCGGGTGAGGCAGCGTATAACGCTTGCTGTATTCGCTCGTTTCAAAGTATACAGTTTCACATGTTTGGACCAACATTCCATTACAACAAACACATATGTTAATCCTCCTGAACTCCGAGGCAGAGGGCCGAAAAAATCTAATGACAGTAGATCCCACAAACCTCGAGGAATTTCAGCATATAATTTATAACGCTTGGATTTGTTATTAACTTTAACCTTTTGACAGGTTTCACAAGCCCTAATAATACTTCTCACAATACGGGACATATTTTTGAAATAATAATACTTCATTAGATGTTTAATACATTTATGAATTCCAAAATGCCCGTAACCTTCATGAATATAAGTAATTAACCCGACCACAACAGTTTTCGGAATGCAGATTTTCCATTTCTGGTGTTCCCTCTGTGCTTTCCAATACAACAAGTCGTTAAAATATAACCACACACCCCGGGTGTTAACTGTTTCGTCCCCATTATTAAGGTTTTGTATAATTCGTAGAATAACATTTTTCTTTCCTTTATGTAATACGGTAATCCACTACTTACGACTCGTATTAGATGACTGTCAATAATTGGTTCTTCAATTAACTGAGCCCGATTTAAATTCCATTCAAAATAATTCCTATAACCTCTCCACCGTTTAGAATATGGAGGAGGGGCTAACAACTCTCAAGTTAAGTGTTGTTGTTTTCGTCTTGACCAATAATTTTGTTTAAACTGCTTAACAAAATCATCCCAATCCCTGAATTCATTTCTATGCAGTACTGCCCATTCCGCAGCTTCTGCTTCTAAATGTCCTATTACAAATTGAATGCGTTTTTCATTACTCCATTTAGGAGATAATGATGTTTCAAAAGCTTTTATAAAGATTATAGGGTGCAGTTCGCCTCCTGGTTTGAATACAGGAAATCGACTTGCTACATTTGAATTTGTTGTTATGTCATCCAGACATTCTGCGAGAGAAATAGTCGGATTCTGTTTAGCTGGCAGAGACGGAGTTGCATCGGATTGGCTTGCCGTGACTGCCTTATTCATATTGTTGCCATCCGTGCTAGCAAATTCGATGCGACTGTTGTCTCTGATTATGTTATTACCTCTGCTACCTGAAATGTTCTCGTTATTATCTAATTCCGATAACCGTTTCGTAATTTCCTGTATCCGCATTTCTGTATTGGATACGCGATTAGCTAATATCGATTCTTCACTGTGTTCACGATGTGAACGCTCTGTACCTTCGTCAATATTATTATCTTTGGCAGTCTCAAGATTACTGCATATCTCAGTAATTAAAAATTTCATGTTTTCGATTTCGGTATGGTCCTTTTCTACTTGATGAGTTAATGTTTCTAATTCTACATTATCTATTGAAGAAATCTCTACAGGTTTGGTAGAGACCTCTTTAATAATTTCAATAATTCTCTGCGAACAGTTTCTGTTTGCATAGAAAATTCATCTCGTAACATATCGTTATTTTTCTGTATTTCATTTACAACTAAGATATTGACACTATCTAGTCTCTCGGTTAAGTCAGTGATATCGTTTCGCATGCGAGTTTTTTCCTCGCGTGATTCCTGGATATGTTCTTCTAACCTTTTACAATTATCAGCAATCTTATTACTAAGTCCTACTAATTTTTCCTGCATTTCAACTTTAGAAGACTCTATTTTATCACTTAATTCTCGACTGGTTTCATTAAGATATTCCTGCAACCTGTCTGTTGATTTTGTTAGCTCCCCTTTAAGTCTAGCAGTAGATTCCTCGTTAGACTGTTTTAATTCCTCTTTTAATCTAGCAGTAGATTCTTCGTTAGATTGTTTCAATTCCTCTTTTAATCTAGCAGTAGATTCCTCGTTAGATTGTTTTAATTTAGCGATCGCCCTAAAAAGGGATCTCATGCTCCTATCGGACATAGATTGCTCTTCGTCAGACATTTCACTTCCCGACATTATTGTAAAATATTAACTATTTACACACGCAGATTTGTAATCAACAATCCTGTAAAAGCACACTTCCTATGTACAACACTCCACTTCCAACTTGAAACAAACTCACCGGACACTAATATTGTAATTTGTAGTTCTCGATGACCAGTGTGCTGCTATGGGCTGCAGATGTAACAGCCGTCGATGCAGCCGCTGAGATGCTGCGACCCCGCTTCCGCAACCGGCCAGACGCTGAGTCGAACACCGGAAACGTCGCTGGCTGCAACCACGCCCGGCACCGCCGTAGACAGGCGAAGCCCTCAGCAACACCTCTAATATCAGCCGGAGGAACGCCCCGCAGCTGACGTACTGGGCCTATTAGTTTAGGGAGAAAAAAGGTTGTCGGGGTTTGCAGCGTTCAGCTGCTGCCCAACAGACGCGCCTTCTCGTGGAACAACTGCGTGACCGTACTGCTTGGCTGCACTCCGTCAGATGCCCACACCCGCGAAGTCGCCGCTGGCTGGTGAAGGCTCCACGAAAACTCGCGTTGACTTCCGAAGGACTCTTGATGCTTTGTTTCGTACCTGTGTGCCTTAGTTGCACACAAGTCCTGTTTCTAAGGTCGCCACGGTGCGGTGTAACGACGTATTAGGTTTTTCGTTTGATATATTTATGACCATGTGCAGACTTCGTCACCCACGTCAGTTACACTCACTTCAAAAATGATTTATATTCTTTTTAAATTGTCATAGAATGGTTCTTGAACGAAACTGTAAAACATCAGTTGAGTCGTGTGCAGAGAATTACATCACTTGGGCCAATTGGTTTTCGTAACTTTTTCGAATTTAAATTTCGTTTGTTTCTCCTCAGAAAATTATATCGACACACGTTATCTTGATCTAATCGATATCAGAATCACACATTAAATAAACTTTTTAGATTCAAAGTTTCGGCCAACGCTGTCTGAATCAATAATCTTGTCAAATATATTATTAATCCGTTCACATAACTCTTCATAAATAAATCTTCAAGACACGTGTTTCAACTTTAGTAGCATACACTATTTTATTAGCTTCCTACACATACAGATGTGAACTTGAGCGTTGACAGACAGTGACTAACTTTTCAATAAGGTTAAGATCATTATGACGTCATTGTTGTACAAAAAGAGTATTAAAATTCATTTTTAATTTTTTAGAAACACGACGCAACAACTCGGTTCCAGGATCTTCTGTTGCTCCTTGGCTGTCGACCCGCGACGTATAGCGGCCAGCAATTTCCTCTCTGGTCGCGGCAACGAAGATGCTGTCCCCGTTCGTTGCGCCGATCTCTCCGTACATGAAACACATAAAAAAAATACAAAACTTTTAGATAATTCACATTTATTACAAATAATAAGAAAACACATAAACAAAAACTAAATTAAACTTATAGTCACCTGCAAACTGGGCTGACTTGGTGGATGGGTGACGTTTAATTTCGTCCCACTACATAATGCGTTCGATTTGCTAAATGGTGCATGCCATTCCAGTGGCTCTTTATTTGTCCTCACGAGTTACCCGGAATATAAAAGTGTTCATTTAGTCTGTGGAAGTTTCATACTTGCAGCACTAGCTGCGATTGGTAGCATGTCGTTTTCTTTGATATAGACTAACAGTGTCGTTGTTGTTACGTGCAGTACCTTTATTTGTATCTTCACACCCAAAGATGTTGATACTAATTCGACTAAATAGGTTGAGAGACGGAAGAGTAGTGATTACGTTGTGCGGTGCATATAGAAGCACCATACGTTATGTGATCGAGATGCACTTCGAGCTAATCACAATGAAAAGGAATTCGCCAAACCCATAAAGGAGGAAGATAATTTGAAACCCCGTATAAAGCTATTCTGAGTCACAGTTTTGTGTGTAGCTACTACATGTGTATACGTGTATGCCTATGGCACTGTGAAGCAAATATCATCAAAATATTACACTGTATCTCACTGTTAGGTCAAGGTACGAAAAAACTCCCAACGGTACGAACGCAGTTGTTACGGGACGTGTTGGAAACCCCATTATCTCCACGTACATATATTTCGTGTACTGTCCATCGTTCTAAAATTACGACGGTTGAAGTTTTTGTGGAAGTGTATAGACAGCTAAACTTTCCACGCTCTGCCTGCTAGGGGCATACTATGGGAAGATATGATGGTAGTGAACACTGTAACGTATGCCATGGGACGAGGACCAGTTCCCCTTTTCTGTTAATGAAGTGATATTATAATAGTTTCAGAAACGTTAATAGAGTCAAAGTACAGCCAGGACTGGAACTGAAATAATCCGCTTTGTCTCCAGTGCGCGGTCGTCGCCCCAGAATCCTGTTACGGTAACTTTTGGGGAGTGCGAAGGAAAGAAAATCGGGCGTCGCGAGGGGCCAGCGGGTGGATACGGAAAATGGACTTAAAAAGAGAGCCGAAGGAAAGTTAAGTGTCGAAAACATATGAAGTTGCCAGGGGTGAAGTTTAGACGCCGGGCCTCATTCGCAGAGTTTCTTTTCTTCGGCTCTCTTCGGCACTCAGCGGCACTCCCTCCCTCCCCTTTCGGTCCTCGGCTGGTGGCAGTTCCCGCGGGAGGCCAGAGATAACTTCGCGAGGAACGTCCAAATGCAATCTCTGGCCGGTGGGTCAACGGCGTCACACCTATATTGATACTCTCTGGCCAAAGTGCTGATCGCTGACTCCGCTGCGCGCGGCGTCCGAAAATTGAAACCGAGCTGACCGGCGGCTGTGGCAGCCAGATATTGGTATTGGTCGGGCGTAGCGGCAACCGTCGCCAAGGCGCAAACGTGTGACGTAGCGTGTGCAGGGATGCGACAAATGAAAGCCGCCTGCGTTTCGTGTCTCTATATAGTGAGGCCTTGGACGACGTCACATTTCTGTTACACATGCATCAGTCCAATACGTCTTGATACCGTTGTACATGGTATTCACAATTTTAGTTTCCACGTCTTATGCAGTTCGTTCTAAATATATAAACACACCGATAGTCATATCCGTCATGCAGGAAATGAACAATGGCGTGCGTACATATGTATTTGAGGCTGTCAACATATAATGTTGGGGCAGATTTGTTTTCATTTGCCTCATCCCAGCGAACAATTATGCAATGGAAGGGAAAATCTTTTGCCTCTCCACGAGGGGTCAGCGCTAGCGCAACGAGTTGTTCACGTGATATTCACTGGACTGTTGCCACGTGAGTGCTCTTGGAAGAGAGCTGTGGCGGTAACATAGTTCTGCTGTTGTTTCCGCATAGTGATTTGCGAAGATGGAAAAAAATCGAGATTCGAGCAGTGATTAAGTACTTCGTGAAGAAAGGTATGAAAGCTAAGGACATTCATCCTGATTTCCAGAGTACACTGGGGGACTCTGCTCCTTCATATTCAACTGTTGCCAAGTGGCAAAATGAATTTAAATTTGGTCGGGAGAGCTTAGATGATGATCCGCGCAGTGGTCGGCCAAGATGTGTCACTACTCCAGAAATCATTGCAAAAGTGAACAAAATGGTCATGGAGGATCGCCGATTGGAAGTTTCTAAAATTGCACACGCTTGCTAGATGTCATCTGAAGGGGTATATCACATGTTAACTGAAGAATTAGAAATGAAAAAATTATCTGCAAGATGAGTGCCACGACTCTAGACGACGAATAAATGCGCGCCCGCACAAATGTACCGTCACCAGGCAAAATTACACGAACTAAGGTATGAATTGTTGCCAAACCCGCCTTATTCACCTGACATGGTTCCGTCAGACGTCCATCTCTTCCCAAAACTGAAAATTTTTCCTGGTGGAGGAAGATTCACTTCAAACGAAGAATTTACAGCCGGAGTTGACAACTATATTGGAGGCCTGGAACGAACTCATTTTCGAGATTGTATCAAGGCCCTGGAACATCGTTGGACCAAGTGCATTAATCTACAAGGAGATTACATTGAAAAATTAAAAAAAACGTTTTGGTCATGTAAGTACTTTTTTTCTGTTCCGTTTCGATAACTTTTCAAACCACCATTGTAATGACCCTCGACGGTTGTTAGATCCAGATTAGGCACGACTTACAGCGTTTACAAACGCTAAATATACTATTAGAAAGGAGTGAATAACGGATTTCTCATAAGCACAAAGTGTGTTTAATGTTCGTACAGTATGAACAGTAATTGGAAAGACTCAGAGACTGAAATATTTGGTCAGTATAAATGACTGAACAAAATTGCTGAAGCCCTTCCTCACCATCAAATGAAAATGTAAGATTATTTGTATAAATTATGTGACCTCACTGAAGAGATTAATGTCCAATTTAGTGACCTAAAGGCATTGAAAACTTCATTTTTCGCATCAAATGAATTCGCAGTGCGAATATGGCTACCATCAGCTGTTGAATGGACTGAAGACAATGAGAATTTGTGCCGGACCAGGGATCGAACAGGGATATCCTGCTTATCGCTTTCCTTCCGCAAAATCTGTTGCTGTCGCTTTCGATGTTGTCGGAAATGGACGTCAATTTTCGTTGATAAAAGTTAGGGGTAGCGTCTTTGATTCATAATCAAAACGTCTTCGGTCCCGGGTTCGATCCCCGCCACTGCTTAAATTTTGATGAATAATCAGCATAGGCGGCCGAAGACTTCCGTCATAAGAAGTCAGCCTCATTCTGCCAACGGCCTTGTCAAAGAGGGCGGAGGAGCGGATAGAGGTTCAGTGCACACTCTTGTCCTAGGGGTGGGAAATTGCCCCTAAAGGCGGAAGAATCAGCAATGATCAACGACATGAGGATGCAGAAGGCAATGGAAACCACTGAATTAAGGACATGTAACGTGTATCCACAGGACATGTGGCCTGTAATTGAAGAAATGTCATGATGATCTCTCCATTGGCTAAAGATTCCGGAAGAGTCCCCCATTCGGATCTCCGGGAGGGGACTGCCAAGGGGGAGGTTACCATGAGAAAAAGATTGAATAATCAACGAAAGGATAACGTTCTACGAGTCGGGACGTGGAATGTCAGAAGCTTGAACGTGGTAGGGAAACTAGAAATTCTGAAAAGGGAAATGCATAGGCTCAATCTAGGTACAGTAGGGGGTCAGTGAAGTGAAATGGAAAGAAGACAAGGATTTCTGGTCAGATGAGTATCGGGTAATATCAACAGCAGCAGAAAATGGTATAACAGGTGTAAGATTCGTTATGAATAGGAAGGTAGGGCAGAGGGTGTGTTACTGTGAACAGTTCAGTGACTGGGTTGTTCTAATCAGAATCGACAGCAGACCAACACCGACAACGATAGTTCAGGTATATATGCCGACTTCGCAAGCTGAAGATGAACAGATAGAGAAAGTGTATGAGGATGTTCAAAGGGTAATGCAGTATGCAAAGGGGGACTAAAATCTAATAGTCATGGGCGACTGGAATGCTGTTGTAGGGGAAGGAGTAGAAGAAAAAGTTACAGGAGAATATGGGCTTGGGACAGGGAATGAAAGAGGAGAAAGACTAATTGAGTTCTGTAACAAGTTTCAGCTACTAATAGCGAATACCCTGTTCAAGAATCACAAGAGGAGGAGGTATACTTGGAAAAGGCCGGCAGTTACGGGAAGAGTTCAGTTAGATTACATTATGGTCAGACAGAGATTCCGAAATCAGATACTGGATTGTAAGGCGTACCCAGGAGCAGATATAGACTCAGATCACAATACAGTAGTGATGAAGAGTAGGCTGAAGTTCAAGACATTAGTCAGGAAGAATTAATACGCAAAGAAGTGGGATACGGAAGTACTAAGGAATGACGAGATACGTTTGAAGGTCTCTAACGCTGTAGATACAGCAATAAGGAATAGCGCAGTAGGCAGTACGGTTGAGGAGGAATGGACATCTCTAAAAAGGGCCATCATAGAAGTTGGGAAGGAAAACATAGGTACAAAGAAGGTAGCTGCGAAAAACCATGTGTAACAGAAGAAATACTTCAGTTGATTGATGAAAGCATGAAGTACAAACATGTTCCGGGAAAATCAGGAATACAGAAACACAAGTCGCTGAGGAATGAAGTAAATAGGAAGTGCAGGGAAACTAAGACCAAATGGCAAAGACATCGAAAAAGATATGATTGTCGGAAGGACAGACTCAGCATACAGGAAAGTCAATCTTTGGTGACATTAAAAGCAACGGTGGTAACATTAAGAGTGCAACGGGAATTCCACTGTTAAATGCAGAGGAGAGAGCTGATAGGTGGAAAGAATACATTGAAAGCCTTTATGAGGGTGAAGATTTGTCTGATGTGATAGTAGAAGAAACAGGAGTCGATTTAGAAGAGACAGGGAATCCAGTTTTAGAATCGTAATTTAAAAGAGCTTTGGAGGACTTACGGTCAAATAAGGCAGGAGGGATAGATAACATTCCATCAGATTTTCTAAAATCATTGGGGGAAGTGGCAACAAAACGACTATTCACGTTGGCGTGTGGAATATATGAGTCTGGCGACATACCATCTGACTTTCGGAAAAGCATCATCAACACAATTCCGAAGACGGGAAGAGCTGATAAGTGCGAGAATTATCGCACAATCAGCTTAACAGCTCATGCATCGAAGCTGCTTACAGGAATAATATACAGAAAAATGGTGAAGAAAATTGAGAATGCGCTAGGTGGCGATTAGTTTGGCTTTAGGAAAAGTAAAGGGACGAGAGAGGCAATTCTGACGTTACGGCTAATAATGGAAGCAAGGCTAAAGAAAACTCAGGACACTTTCATACGATTTGTCGACCTGGAAAAAGCGTTCGACAATATAAAATGGTGCAAGCCGTTCGAGATTCTGAAAAAAGTAGGGGTAAGCTATAGAGAGAGACGGGTCATATACAATATGTACAACAATCAAGAGGGAATAACAAGAGTGGACGATGAAGAACGAAGTGCTCTTATTAAGAAGGGTGTAAGACAAGGCTGTAGCCTTTCGCCCATACTCTTCAATATGTACATCGAGGAAGCAATGACGGAAATAAAAGAAAGGTTCAGGAGTGGAATTAAAATACACGGTGAAAGGTATCAATGATACGATTCGCTGATGACATTGCTATCCTGAGTGAAAGTGAAGAAGAATTAAATGATCTGTTGAACGTAATGAACAGTCTAATGAGTACACAGTATGGTTTGAGAGTAAATCGGAGAAAGACGAAGGTAATGAGGAATAGTAGAAATGAGAACAGCGAGAAACTTAACATCAGGATTGATGGTCACGAAGTCAATGAAGTTAAGGAATTCTGCTACCTAGACAGTAAAATAACCAATGACGGGTGGAGCCAGGAGGACATCAATAGCAGACTCGCTATAGCAGAAAAGGCATTTCTGGCTAAGAGAAGTCTGCTAATATCAAATACCGACCTTAATTTAAGGAAGAAATTTCTGAGGATATACGTCTGAAGTACAGCAGTACAGTGAAACATGGACTGTGGGAAAACCGGAACAGAAGAGATTCGAAGCATTCGAGATGTGGTGCTATAGACGAATGTTGAAAATTAGGTGGACTGTTAAGGTAAGGAATGAGGAGGTTCTACGCAGAATCGGAGAGGAAAGGAATATGTGAAAAACACTGATAAGGAGAAGGGACAGGATGATAGGACATCTGCTAAGACATGAGGGAATGACTTCCATGGTACTAGAGGGAGCTGTAGAGGGCAAAAACTGTAGAGGAAGACAGAGATTGGAATACGTCAAGCAAATAATTGAGGACGTAGGTTGCAAGTGCTACTCTGAGATGAAGAGGTTAGCACAGGAAAGGAATTCGTGGCGGGCCTCATCAAACCAGTCAGTAGACTCATAAAAAAAAGGAAAAAAAAAATTTAAATTTTCTTTCTGTTTAGTTGGATCTTCTCGAACTATAAGAGGGCGAATTACTGAAACGAAATGAATGCTTAATTACTGTGTTTTAGAAGAAGTCTCCAGAACCGAAATCCCCACTAGCAAAAGAGTATGTCGAAAGACTGATCTCTGTCCTTGTGACCATTTACTTGTGGAAATTGCTGTGCTCAAATGTCAGGCTTATCGCGGTAGCGGACAGTCGGATGACTAATTAATTGAGTTGCGATACAAATTATACAACTTGGTTCATTGATTAAAACGACAAAATTTGAAACTGTAGCAAATAGTAATACTTAAACAGATCGCTCTTTAGAGCATCCCACCATAACACCTTTCAGTCTTAATGAACTAATAGTTTAAACATTTACAGTTACGTCACAAAATGTCTCGTAAAAGAGACTGAACTCATCAACAGCTGTAAAAACAAGGCTCATAAGGAATACAACTCAACAGCATAAAGCTGCAAAACAACTTAGCAACTGTGAGAACAAGAGCTAAAAGTTTGTAGAACCAGTATTTAAAACTTTAGAAACATTACGAAAACTGGTAATTGCATAACATACTGTAAAAATTCAAACACTTAACACAGATGGGTTCTCTTCGATAAAGAACTACTCCCTAAAAAGTCAAACATTTAACGAAGATGGGTTATCTACCTTAAAGAATTACCTTCAATAAAGAACTGACGTAGTTCTTGGTTTGGGTCTGAGTCAATATTGCTGCTATTAAACTTACATCTGGTTCCGTTAGACATGCGGAGTAATTAATGATAATCTTCGCTGGAAAGTCAATAATATTTTCCATCAGAATCAACCGTTAATGAAAGGCTTACTTGAAATAGTTCCGTATTAGACACGACACAATATGCTGACAACACAGAACTTAACGTATGACTTTCTTATCTCGATGACACTTCAAATACTTCAGAAACTTCTTTCGAAGCCTATTAAATTTATAACAGATCATATTAAGCTCAGATCAGTATTCATGAACAAATTCAAATGGATTTAAACTATAAGTGCTCCTGAGTAGCTGCATCCACAAACATGCAACAAAAATTTCATTCAGTGCTGCACGTAATCTAATTACTTAGGGCCATTTGATCTAGCTAGAAAGCTGCAGACGTTTCCAGTGTACTAAAACAGTTCAAAGACTCTCAATGAGCCAGGACAGAATTAGCGAGAAGATCAGCTTACTGTGCCTGATTGAAGCACTATCTTTCCAGGCACGTGGTAGTCAGGTTTAGCAGTGGTCCACATAATAACGTATCGCGTCAAAAATGTCACAAATCTCAGCCACGACTGCTCACTAACACCGGCGTTTTCCGCCTCGGTAGTTGCGTGGTCAGGACGGCGGATTGCAAACCGATGGAGCCGGGGTTCGATTCCCGGTCGTATGGGAGATTTTCTCCGCTCGAGGACTGGGTCTTCGTATCATCCCAAATGATTCCACTGTTGAGATGGTTGTACAGGCAAGTCCCGAAAGCCAATAAACTGAATACAGCATGTACTCTGCGGGACAGAAGGTGGGGCCGTGTTAGCTGCTGAGGTCCTTCGCCTCGCACTGTCAACAGTCTCTGCCCGGCAACACACAGAGTAGTGGAAAACTAGTTACGAAAACAAATACACTGCCACCGCTGGTACAATGTCATTAAATCTAAATCTTTATCTGAACTAACAGAAGTAGATTACGTGAATTTGTGCGAACCGTCCGCACCCGTTATCATCCACCGGCGGCCGATCCGCACAATAACCCTGGGTTTGGTGTGGGGCGGCAAAGGTGTGGACTTCCGTAATCGTCGTGGGGTTGTGGACCACTGCGGCTGCGGCGGGGACGGAGCCTCTCCGTCGTTTCTAGGTCCCCGGTTAATATATATATGGCCAAGCGGTTAAAGGCGCTATAGTCTGGAACCGCGCGACCGCTACGGTCGCAGGTTCGAATCCTGCCTCGGGCATGGATGTGTGTGATGTCCTTAGGTTAGTTAGGTTTAAGTAGTTCTAAGTTCTAGGGGACGATGACCTTAGAAGTTAAGTCCCATAGTGCTCAGAGCCATTTGAACCATTATACTATATATATATATATATATATATATATATATATATATATATATATATATATATATATGGTGGTACATTGATAGTAACTGGGCCAAATATCTCACGAAATAGGCATCAAACGAAAAAACTACAAAGAACGAAACTCGGAAACTCATCTAGTCTGAAGGGGGAAACCAAATGGCGCTATGGTAGGCCCGCTAGATGGCGCTGCCATAGGTCAAACGAGAATCAACTGCGTTTATTGAATAGGAACCCCCATTTTCATTATATATTCGTGTAGTACGTAAAGAAATATGAATGTTTTAGTTGGACCACTTTTTTCGCTTTGTGATAGACGGTGCTGTAATAGTCACAAACTTACAAGTACGTGGTATCACGTAACATTCGTGCCAGTACGGATGGTATTTGCTTCGTGACACATTACCCGTGTTAAAATGGAACATTTACCAATTGCGGAAAATGGCGATATCGTGTTGATGTACGCTTATTGTGAGTAAAATTCCCAAAGAGCGTGTGCTATGTATGCTGCTCGGTATCTTGGACGACATCATCCAAGTGTCCGGACCATCCGCCAAATAATTGCGTTATTTAAGGAAACTGGAAGTGTTCAGCCACATGTGAAACGTCAACCACGACCTGCAACAAATGATGATGCCCAAGTAGGTGTATTAGCTGCTGTCGCGGGTAATCCGTACGTCAGTAGCAGACGAAGTGCGCAAGAATCGGGAATCTCAAAAAAGTCGGTGTTGCGAATGCTACATCAATATCGATTGCACCCGTACCGTATTTCTATGCACCAAGAATTGCATGGCGACGACTTTGGAACGTCGTGTACAGTCCTGCCACTGGGTACAAGAGAAATTTCGGGACGATCACTGATTTTTTTTCACTCCTTCTATTTAGCGACGAAGCGTCATTCACCAACAGCTGTAACGTGAACAGACATAATATGCACTATTGGGCAACGGAAAATCCACGATGGCTGCGACACGTGGAACATCAGCGACATTGGCGGGTTAATGTAAGGTGCGGCATTGTGGGAGGAAGGATAATTGGCCCCATTTTATCGATGGTAATCTAAATGGTGCAATGTATGCTGATTTCCTACGTAATGTTCTACCGATGTTACTACAAGATGTTTCACTGCATGACAGAATGGCGATGTATTTCCAAGATGATAGATGTCCGGCACATAGCTCAGGTGCGGTTGAAGCGGTATTGAATAGCATATTTCATGACAGGTGGATTGGTCGTAGAAGCACGTTCACCGGATCTGACGTCTCCGGATTTCTTTCTGTGGGGAAAGTTGAAGGTTATTTACTATCGTGATCTACCGACAACGCCTACCAACATGCGTCAGCGCATTGTCAATGCATGTGCGAACATCACGGAAGGCGAACTACTAGTTGTTGACAGGAATGACGTTACACGTATTGCCAAATGCATTGAGGTTGACGGACATCATTTCGAGCATTTAATGCATTAATGTGGTACTTACAGGTTTTCACGCTGTAGCAGCATGCGTTCTCACAAATTGTAAGTATGACATTGGAACAACCGAAATAAAATGTTCAGACGTATCTACGCTCTGTATTTTAATTTAAAAAACCTACCTGTTACCAACTGTTCGTCTAAAATTGTGAGCCATATGTTTGTGACTATTACAACGCCATCTATTACGAAGCGAAAGAAGTGGTTTTTTCGTTTGACGCTTATGTCGTGAGTTATTTGGCCCACTCACGATCAATGGACCACCCTTGTATATACATAGAGTTATCAGTCTTCGGAGTGGTTCTCTGTGGTATATATATAGTTCGTTTCTTCAAAGAGTGAAGGACGGTGCGAGGGGTGATTAATGGGTGCTGTTTGGTATCTAAACAATGCAGCTCTCTTCGAGCCAGTAGGCAAAGTTTGCGGCTGCAAAAGGTACGGTTAGTGGAGTCCCTGGTCAACAACGACTGAAATAATTTAACCTTTATATTGGTGTGACTTACACTGAAGCCAGTTGTGTTGTAACTGTGAACAGCGGCCTGAGTGCGAAATGAACCATTAACGTGAATAGTCCAGTTGGGACCATGTGTAAGTGGTTTTGATGTCTTATCGCCGGCCGCGGTGATCTCGCGGTTCTATGCGCGCAGTCCGGAACCGTGCGACTGCTACGGTCGCAGGTTCGAATCCTGCCTCGGGCATGGATGTGTGTGATGTCCTTAGGTTAGTTAGGTTTAAGTAGTTCTAAGTTCTAGGGGCCGGATGACCACAGCAGTTGAGTCCCATAGTGCTCAGAGCCATTTTGATGTTTTATCTTACGTTTATTGGTATGTATCTACCACTGACTCACATTAAAGGCTTATACAACTATATGCACAATAAGGCATGCCTGTCATCTCGTTATAACTGGTTCTTTATTTATATTTTGGCACTGAAGATGGCCACGTAATAACCGAAATCTGGATTTACAATAAAAATTACTCGTGACTGATTCCTATATCGCTTACTACTTGAAATTAATACAGTTGCTGGGCACATCTGCTTCCACATGAAATCAAACTACACGAATAATTATGATTGGAAAACCGCAATAACAGTTAAAGACAGAAACCTCATGGGAAGTCGATTTATTTATTTATTTACCATGCCATCAAAACTGAGTGTATTTCAAAAATAACCTTCCAGTCCCGTAAATCTATGTTTCCAGTCTCATGATGCAGGAGTAGTGTTTCTATCTAGTAATCAAAACTTCTTTGCTCCTATTGCGATATTTGATTTGTTACGCTTTATTATTTTTCCAGAAACTTTTATTCTTGCCTGTTTATTCACTTTCCCGGAATCTAGCCTAACCACTGCACAGATACTGAATCAAATTAATCAGCAATGGCAGCCAAAGTCTTTTGGTGGAAGGTGTCACCCTTATTCAGTCAACAGTCTTGTCAAAGATCACAGAGTTATATAGTTTTTCGGCAAACATTTGTTATTCAGGTGGAAAAAGTCCCTAAATGGCGGAAGAATGGAAGAGTGAGCAAGGATCGAAGGTATGAGGGTGCACTGAAGACGCATCGACATACGTGTGGACGGTAATTGAAGAAATATCATGATGATCTCTCTATTGGCAAAAGATTCGACATTAATTTCCCACTTGGAGCTCCAGGAGAGGACCGCCAAGGAAGAGGTCAACCATGAGAAAAACACTGGATAACCAAAGAAAGTGTAACGTACTACTAGTCAGATAGCGCAATTTCAGATACCTGAATGTGGTACGGATGCTGGAAATTCTGAAATAGGAAATGCAGGACCACAGTGGAGATGCATGCTGGTCAGTGAAGTGAAATGGGCAGATGATAAGCATTTCGGGTCATATGAATACAGCAGGAGTCACATTCGTTACTACGAGGATTGTTTTTTAAGTAAGGGACGTTCGCGCGTATAGTCCTGTAGTTCGCGCGGACGCCGCAACAAGCCACCGCGCCACTTGCCGGCATTCTTTCCGTTCACACTGATGCAAGTTGCAACTCTGTAGCTGACGTGTACGCATCGCCGTGCTACTTTATAATGTTAACGATTATTGAATCGCCCGCCGCGTGTGAGATACGGTCATTAATACGTTTTTTGACCGCGAGAAGCCCAACTGCTGCAGAAATTCATCGTCAGTTAACAGAAGTTTATGGCTTGAATGCAATGAGTGAAGGTAAAGTGCGTCAATGGGTTAGAGAGTTTAAAAATGGCCGGCCCTCTGTGATCACTGATGATTTGGTGGCTTCAGTCGAAACAAAGATTCGTGAAGACAGAAGATTCACAATATCCACTCTTTCTTTGGAATTTCCACAAGTTTCAAGATCGGTTTTGTACAAAATTGTGTCTGAAAACCTAAACTTTAAGAAACTGTGTTCTCGGTGGGTACCCAGACTCCTCACAGAGTACCACAAAGCGAAGAAGTTTGCCACTTCATTGGACTTTTTGATTCGTTACGAGGAAGAAGGGGATAACATGTTGAGTCGAATTGTCACTGGAGACGAACATGGGTATCCCATATCACTCCCGATAGCAAGCAACAATCGATGGAATGGCGACACACAACCTCACCCGTCAAGGTCAAAGCCAAACAGACGCTGTCAACGCGCAAGATTATGGCAACTGTGTTCTGGGACCGGCGCGGTGTTTTGCTAGTGGACTTTATGCCACGAGGAACGACAATCAACTCAAATGCCTACAGTGCAACTCTAAAGAAGCTCCGCAGAGCAATTCAAAACAAAAGGCGCAGCATGCTGACAAAAGGAGTTTTGGTCTTGCACGATAACGCTAGGCCTCACACCTATCAGAAGACTCGGGATTTGATTGATTCTTTTGGCTGGGAAGTTTTGGACCATGCACCATACAGCCCCGACCTTGCTCCTAGCGATTTTCACCTCTTCCGGCACCTGAAATACCTTCTTGGCGGGCTGCGCTTCAATGACGACGATGAAGTGAAAGAGGCCGTGAACTCTTGGCTGTCGGAGCAGGCGGCCGAATTCTTTGAAGAGGGAATTAAAAACTTAGTTGTACGGTATGACAAGTGCTTAAATAAACAAGGCAACTATGTAGGAAAATAGGTAAATGTGTGTAGAATCAGAAAATAAAAGTTTTATTTACAAAAGTATTTGTATCTTTTTTTAAAAATAAAAACGGCCCTTACTTAAAAAACAACCCTCGTAGCACGAAAACAATGCAGAATGTCAGTTACGGCGAGCAGTTACGTGACTGAATTGTTGATACCAAAATCGACACCGCAATACCAACAGTAATAGTTCAGGTAAACATGCGGATGTCAAAGCGGAAGATGAAGGGACAGAGAAAATATATTACGATATTCAATGTGCTGTTCCGTATGTTACAGGTGAAAGCCGTCGAAAAATTATGTCTCCAATGGGCAGCCGACAAATAGCACTGCTTGTCACAGATTGGTTAAAGACGCCACGCAAGCTGTCGCGAACAGACTCTGCTTCCTGTTGGTTGAATGTGCCGAGCTATCTATTATGGACATATTGACATGGGCATACTGAAGCAACATATTGCCAACTTTTGGTTTGATGATGGCCTCCTTGTGTTGCCTTTGCATAACCATCAATGGTTCAAATGGCTCTGAGCACTATGGGACTCAACTGCTGAGGTCATTAGTCCCCTAGAACTTAGAACTAGTTAAACCTAACTAACCTAAGGACAGCACAAACATCCATGCCCGAGGCAGGATTCGAACCTGCGGCCGTAGCGGCCTCGCGGCTCCAGACTGCAGCGCCTTTAACCGCACGGCCACTTCGGCCGGCTGCATAACTATCCACTGAGTTGTTCGCAGATTTATTCACGCATTAATAACACTTCATGTGAGAAATGTCAGTTTCTCAGTTCGGGTTCACAACATGGTCGGAACATATGGGAATAGATATCCCTCTTCTATTCATGTATCTCAGTCTGCAAGTTGTTTGTCTCATTTCATTTCCATATAAAAACGGATGTACGTATGCAGGGTTGTCAGAAACAGACTGCAAAGCTAGGAAGTGTGTTTCGGGGTAGATTGTGCTTGTTAAGTAAAAACAATCAATGCTTTGCATCTTTTCCGAATTAATTAGCATTGAAGTAGTTGGGCGCGCAAATTCAAGCAGCCCGACAGATGCAATTAGCGGCAGTTGTTCTCATTGCGTAAATGACATTGCTCAACGTTTGAATCGGGTTCGGTGATTACTACCGTCCCACAACCACTTTCTGTAGCGCTCTCTTTTTCGGTTGTAGGAAATCAAACGAAAAACACGCTTGCCGACACCGTCTGTGGAGGGCAACTTCAGTCCGCGCGCGCAACGGCCTTAGTGATTAACATCAATGCTACTTAACTCATAAATGGGGCAACGCTTCGATTTTTATTTCTTTAACAATTATTTTTCATCACAACCTACCGTGCAAATCACTTGCAATCATTTTAGACTGTTTCTGACCACCCCGTGCTCATATATATATATATATATATATATATATATATATATATATATATATATATGTGTGTGTATGTATGTTCCACAGTTCCTCATAAACTACGGGACCGATTTTCACCAAAGTTGGTAGGTGATATAGGGGTGGGAGTGAAAAAGCGGCCGGTTCGAATAATGCCTAGGGCATGGGTGTGTGTGATGTCCTTAGGATAGTTAGGTTTAAGTAGTTCTAAGTCTAGGGGACTAACGACCTCAGAAGTTAAGTCCCATAGTGCTTAGAGCCATTTGAAGCATTTTTGTTGTTGTTGTTGAAAAAGCAGCTTCGCACATGACGCAGGAATAGCCATACTTTAGACGTCCAGTGTCTGACAATGAGACCACTTAGTGACTTGGATCAAGCTGTCATAATTTCAAATCATTACGATACTTTTTCTCGCAGACAACCCCCACAGAAACATGAAAAGAAAAAATTCACTTACTACATTTTTACTGTTCATTCAGTAAAACTCCATATGAAGCACGACGTTTTAAATTATTACTTCTTAATAATACCATTTTTCAGACCGTCTTCACATATAGCACAGGATGTACAGGAATATCATACTGTTGTACGAAAACTACGGTATCATGTATAACGTTTTAATTTATCGCTTCTTTACCACTAACATTTCACAGACAGTATTCGCTTATGCCGCTAAATGTATAGAAAAATTTAATTGTGCGACACATAGTTCAAGGAGTGTGACGTCATCAGCACTGAGATGCGTGAAAATAGCTGCATCATGCAGGAAGTTCTAATTTATTACTTCGTTACTGCTAACTCTATTCACAACAAATTTTCAGACGGTAGACACCTACAGCACTGGATGTTCCTGTTTCATTGAACTTCACATAGTTCAGCAGATAAGCCGTCATAAACGTTCACTGCATACACAGCAACTACAGGCTGAAATTCACTAGTGATATGGGTGAAACGTGTGCATGAATACGGGTGAAATGCAGGCGAAGTCATGAGCAAAAAGCTCCATCCTAAATCCCAGACACAATTTCGAACAATTTGGTAAACGTATTAGTAACGATCTGAAAAGAAATACTGTGAGAGTAAGAACCACCAACGTCCTACTAGGATCAGCGAACTCACATGAGGGGATAAGGCGGAGGAAGAAATGAAGAGGAGATGGACACAGACAGATGGACGAGGAGATGAACAGAGATAGGAGGGAGGGAGAAAGTGAACTGAATGAAGGAGGAGGAGAAGGACCAAGACAAGGAAGACATAGAGGAGAATGGCGATGGATAGATAAAGGAATGAGTTGGATAGAGAGCTAGTGATGAGTAGATATGTGAGAAGAAAATTGTCAGAGCAAGGACTGAGACAGGGAAATGGTGAAGATGGAGAGAGAAAGGAAAGAGGGGGAGATGAACAGAATGAGTGTATGGGGGGGGAGGAGCTGGACAGACAGAGGGGAAGGAAGAGATGGACAGAGAGAAGGGGGAAGAAGAGAAACACAGACAGGAGAGGATGGATGTACAGTCGTGCTCAAAGGTATCCGAACGACCTGAATTGCATTTCGCCTGATTCGCATACAACCCTCATAACGCAGCTGTCTAGCAGGGCCTCTAATCGCTCCTCGGTACAGTCGTTTGACTATTGAAAATGGTTCCAACAAATCACCACTAGAAAACACTGCTGTGTATCGCAATAACTCAAGATGTACGGTAATACCACGATACTACAAATATTAG
Source organism: Schistocerca piceifrons (assembly GCF_021461385.2). Taxonomy (NCBI): domain Eukaryota; kingdom Metazoa; phylum Arthropoda; class Insecta; order Orthoptera; family Acrididae; genus Schistocerca; species Schistocerca piceifrons. The sequence continues at coordinate 555,775,469 of NC_060143.1, forward strand.
GGAACACCTTATCACAGATAAGACTGTCCTTAAGGCTTGTAAGCTCACATTTATTGCAATAAGTGACATACCTGAAATGTTAAAATGTTACCACTCTCATTATTACGTCAGAGAGGAAAAGCACGTAGTAAGTTCGTCGTATTCGTGATTTCCTCTTCAAAGTAACATAACGTACTTATTATTTAACACAAAATGACATTAAAAATTTAAGTTATTCACGAGCAACTAGTTGAGAATATGTATGATCTTCAAATGACATGACGAACCGCCTCGTTCTGCATATGGATTCAAACCCAGGTCATGCAGACTAAGATTTCGTGACTGACGGAAACTAACAGTCATTCCTGACTAAGCATACAGAGAGTGATATACCTCGATTTCAGACAGCATCAGTTAGCAAATATCAACTTTAAATTACATAACGTAAACGTTTTTAACGGACGCAAATTCATACCCAGCATCTATTGTCCCTGTTAGGGAACTATGAGAGATGTTAAATATTGCTCCTTCACAAGTAACTTACTTGAAATGCCGTGAGGTAAAGCTTTGCGTTGGACTGGGATTCGAACCCAGAACCTAATCGGATTGATATCGAAGCATAATCAACTGTGACATATCGGATTTTCTCTGCAGTAGCTAAATGTTTTAACTGAAATGAGGAGACGAAACACTAATTTTTTCCTTCCCAGGACTACAACTCGGCACGTATCGCTGTTATATTTAAGACACAACGAACGTTAGATATGGGTTTGTTACACCAGCAGCGACATGTGAGCATGTATGAACTAGAAATAATACGACGAAGAGTTCAGTGCTGACTGGGAATCGAACCCCACACATATCGTTGTTGACTGCACACAAAGAGACGTCAGCTACTGAATTTTTCTCCACCAACAGTGCGGATAACATCCTAGAACTTACAGTGATCTCTCAAATAGTTCTGTGTCTCACTGGGAGCGAAAATCGTCAGATATCGTTAGTGTTGACAACGAATGAAAATGCATTAACAATCAAAATTATTATCCAGCAGCACATAGGTGTTCTCATGCTAGAGCTTGATAATACATAATAAAAACCTTTTGCTGGGCCAGGACTCGAACCCATTCACTCGCAGTATGTGGAGATGTTGAGGAGTCTGCAGTTTTGAATAAACAACAAATTGTAGTCGGGCTATATTGTCACGAAGGGGTCAAATTCCGCATTAAGGGTGGTCTGAGTTGCATTCCCAGTTCAGAACCTATTTTATTGACATACAGAAGCTCAAGTAAAAGATGGAATAAGTGTCCTGTGACCATACATAGCGTTTGTTTCGTCACAAGAAATAAATAACTGGTATAAGAAAGGTTACTGGTGATAGAGTTTCTACATGTCACCACTCCTGACTTTATTGAGTTTCAACTTAACATCTACTTGGCAGAGAAGGAATATCATGTTTAATGCGAATTTCAGATCACAGCGCCATTAAAGCATCTGCACTTGGTGTAGCCATAAGGCAATAGAATCTGTCTCTCCCTATGAAAAATCATAGGCACAAGTTGGAATCGATCCTAGATCGTCAGCATATGAACCTATCATCAATCCAACAGACCACCAAATCCTTTTCTATGTGACTCAGTTTTCTATCACAATACCGTTGCGGCACACTTGAGGAGAATTCTTACACACAGGCTCCCTGCAGTGGTTTGCAGCATGTTCAGTACATTCATTTACTTGGTTGACCGGATCGACATGAACTAGCAGCCTCGGCTACCCAGTGCATACATTGGACTCTATTTTGTAATCACCAAAATAAAATCACGTAACTCCCAATTACCTAGAACTGCCAACAGTTTAGGATGCAGAAATGTAAATAGGAAGTATTCGTTTCCAATTGAGCTACTCTACTGCGCTATCTGTTTGTTGAAACTGTAGTGCAGTGCAAATGAAAATCTGTAACTGTCTGTCTCTCAGAAGTCTATATCCAGCCATATGCATTATTTCATAGCACTGTGGAATGCGGAACTTCTGGAGGAACTGTTGTTGTCTCTGGACGTGCTGCAGCTACGTGACAACTAGTAGCGTAACGGTAAGCGTCTTGCACCGTATCGAAAACGTCGTGAGTTCCATTACATTCGCTGCTGCATTTTTCAAAATGCATTTCTGCTGTCTGCTGAAGTTATCAATGTAATGGAACTTTGAACATAATTTCCTTCACTTCCCGACCCCAAATAGTCGCAGGTCAAAGAAGGGCCGACTACTGCGACATTTTGTTCTTCTCACGTTTAATAGACGGCCAGGCAGCAGATGCACCTCGAAGCTTTTGTATTACATATGGGGAGAGCGCATCGTGCCAAAATAGTCATAAAAGTATTTTATACATTAGCTGTCGTCTGGTAGTGGCATTTTATTCTTCTACAAACCTTGTTTAACAGCTTTAACTCAGAACAAGTTTCCTACATGCATGTAATCAATAAACTGCATGTGTATTGTCAGACTGATACAGATAACATAAGAGAATTCGCATATGTCGTTGATGATTAATTTCTCTCTCATGTTTAGTATTGTTTTAACAACACTAAAAGAAACCTTATGAAAATTGTGCACTGTATTATAAGAAATGAAATAAAACTACCCACGATAACTGTGGTGTGCGTATTGCAAGACCTTCGGTACACACACCATCAGATTATTTGACTTGTCGCTCTAACGAAGTAGGCGACTGTCTTGTGGTCTAATGGTAACGTGTTTATCTTCTGCCGTTAGGTCAGACGATAGAAATGCCACTTGAACGCTTAGAGTAGCAGATTGACAGTGACCAAATTTAAACAGAACTTGATTAATTTTCACACACATTTATTAAAATAATAACAAGCATAAAAATAACTTAACTTGGTTCTGGATGCTATTTACAATTGACAATCTGAAGTTCCTTTGGTCTTGGTATGTTAATCTTATTCTCACATATCTCTGATACTTGACAATGTGTCTATACATTTCTCTTCATGGCTATGTACAGGAATATGATAATCTTCTTAGGTGCAGACCGAAACTTTTCTACAGACTGGTACAGACTAATGCAGACTCTTAGAGACTGGTGCAGACAAATGCAGACTGACTAATCGGAGGTCTGTACACTCGTTTAATACCTCGCTCGTTCAGGTATCACTGCGCGAGTGTGATCCGTGAGGAGAAAAGGTTCTACGTCAGCAGCAATCTCATTGTCTGTGTTACATATTAATACGCGGATTGGCGGAAGGAGAATTTGGTCCGTCTCTAATGCAGCGCCATCTCGTAGTGCGGAGACGGAAGAGCGCTGCGCTTGCGCTATTGTGGTTAGCAGGGCGCGATCTAGTGGGAAAGTTGTGTATGCGCTGACTACGCAGAACTATGTACACAACATCCCTCTCTTCCGTGGGAAGAAAAAAAGCTTTTGAAGTTTGCTTGACAAGCCTTTTCTCCCGCTTCCTTGCTTTCTGGCGTGCGTATGTCTGTGGGTGCACACATGTTGCTCCCAGTGGCATTCACCCGTGGTCCGCTAGGAAAACCCACTCAAATCCTACGAAACAGGGAACTGGAGAAGCAAAAATTTTGTTACGTAATTGCAATTCAACATCGGTACATTGGTCATAGCTTAAATGTAATTCATCTTCGACGTCCATCTTCTCTGGGGATGTCGGCTGTGGGCGGCTTGGGTAGTCGGCTGCCCCTGAAGGTGCTGCGTCGGCGTCGGCGTCGGCGGCGGTGTCTGCGTCGATGGCGGCGGCGTCGGCGGCGTCGGCTGCCGGTGATGGCGTCTGGAATCCTGCGAGCTGCTCGGGGTAGACATCTGCTTCTGAGTCTGCAAAATGAAACAGCCTAGGAGTTCTGCCTATACGTGACTGCTGTCTTTGCTGCCGTAATTGATTAATATGGCGTATAACTATGCCGCTTTGCGTTCTTATTCTATACGTGACATTTCCAAGGCATTCTACAATGATTCCTTGTGTCCAAGTACGCTTTCCTCGACTGTAGACAATTAAGAGGACTTTGTCGTTTACGTGGAATCGTCGTTCTTTCGACGTTACTTGATCATTTTCTGGATTCATTGTAGGTTCTAGGATAGACATCAAAGTCCTGTGTTGTCGCCCATGCTGTTTTTCTACTGGTGACTGTGCCTCGTGCGGAGTAGCTCTGTACTGTGACAGAATAATTAATAAGGAAGTCTCTTTGTTGTACTATTGCACCAACTTTGTCATGTGTGCCTTGAACTTTCGTACGAATCGTTCGGTGAGTCCATTAGCCTCAAGGTGAAATGGTGCCGTCCTGTAGTGTGCAATTCCGTTCATCTGACAGAATGACTGGAATTCTTGCCACGTAAATTGTATGCCGTTATCGGTCACTATGGTTTGAGGCAATCCTTCAGAGACAAAGATCTTTGACAACGCTTGAATTGTTGTCGCTGAAGAAGTTTTACGCATTTGTAGTACAAAAGGGAATTTTGAAAATGCATCAGTGACAATTAACCAAGAAGTACCATGAAATGGACCTGCATAGTCAATATGCAATCTTGACCAAGGTTCTGTTGCCTGTGGCCACGGAAAATATGGTCTTGGCGGAGCTGATTGATGCGTCTGACATAATTTACAGTTAGAAAGCATTGTTTCAATATCTTTATCAATGTTCTTCCAGTAGCAATGCTCTCTGGCCATGCGTTTCGTGCATACTATTCCCCAATGAAATTGGTGTAACATTTTTAGCACTTTAGTCCTGAGAGCTTTGGGTATAACTACTCTTGTTTTTCCCGTTTCACTGTGAACTAATGTGACGCCTTTGTGCACTGTGAGAGCATGTCTCATGTTCCAATAAGATTTCACATCTGGCTGAGCGAACATGTTCTAATCGGTTGGCCATTCCGTAAGAATATACTGCTTTATCTTTGATAACACTGGGTCTTTGGTCACTAACTCAGCTATTAAGGTGGCATTGACGGGGAAATTTTCCACTACGTCCTCACTGATTACGTCGATCTGAAAACATACGTCCTCTGATTTGTCAAAATGTTCATCTTGACCCACCGGTAGACGTGAAAGTACATCGGCGTTGGCATGTTTTGCCGTCGATCTATATAGGATCTCGTAGTTGTAAGTAGACAGTAGCAATGCCCAACGTCGTAAACGCTGTGCTGTCTTAGTGGATACACTATTATGTGGTCCGAATATTGTCACCAATGGCTTATGGTCTGTGAGCAGAATAAATTTTCATCCGTATATGTAGTCATGAAATTTCTTCACTGCAAAGATAATTGCTAGTGCCTCTTTTTCTACTTGGCTATAGTTTCGTTGACTTGGGTTTAATGTTTTCGACGCGTATGCAATCGGTCGTTCAATTCCGTGATGTTTATGGGACATGACTGCATCGATCCCGCAATCTGACGAGTCCGCTGCAATAGTGATCAACTTTTGCGGGTCATATGGCGTAAGACATTTTGCGTCTACTAAACTTTGTTTCAGTTTGTCGAATGCGTGCTGGCATTCTTTGGACCAATTCCGCGCGACTCCTTTGCGAAGTAATCTGTGCAACGGTTCGGAAATTGCAGCTGCTTTCGGTATGAATTTCCGGTAATAATTAATTTAGCCTAATAAGGCTCTTAGTTGCTTTAAATCTTTCGGAGCTGGCAATTTCTGTATTGCTTCTATATGCTGTGGTGTCGGACTGATTCCGTTATTTGACAATATATGTCCGAAATACTGAATTTCCTTGACAAAAAATATACATTTGTCCTTGTTGCACCTGAGATTGGCCATTCTGAGAACCTTGAACAGTTCTTCCAGGTTATCTAGTAAATCTTGTGAAGATTTTCCGGAGACGATTATGTCATCGGCCGGCCGAAGTGGCCGTGCGGTTAAAGGCGCTGCAGTCTGGAACCGCAAGACCGCTACCGTCGCAGGTTCGAATCCTGCCTCGGGCATGGATGTTTGTGATGTCCTTAGGTTAGTTAGGTTTAACTAGTTCTAAGTTCTAGGGACTAATGACCTCAGCAGTTGAGTCCCATAGTGCTCAGAGCCATTTGAACCATTTGATTATGTCATCGAGATAGTTAGCTGCGTTAGGACAGTTTCTAATTAATTGTTCCAAGTAACGTTGAAAGATGCTTGGTGCGCTAGCGATACCAAATGGTAAGCGCTTGTATCTGTACAATCCAAATGGAGTATTTATTACCATAAACTTTCTTGTATCTTTGTCTAAAGGGATCTCCAGATATGCTTCCTTTAAATCCAATTTAGCGAAATACACACCCCCTGCTAATTTATACATCAGTTCTTCCGGTTTCGGAATCGGGTATGTATCTATGATGCACTGTGAATTGACAGTAGTCTTGAAATCTCCACAGATACGTAATGATCCATTTGGCTTTTCTATTACAACGATTGGTGTTGCCCAGGAGCTACATGTGACTGGTTCGATAATACCATTGCCTTCTAAACGGTCAATTTCTTGTTTTACGCGTTCTTTCTTTGCGTAAGAGACAGTTCTAGCTTTGCAAAACTTCGGCACGGCATTCGGTGTCAGCGTAATGTGTACCTGGTAATCTGTTACACTGCCTGTCGCGGAGGAAAAAATATCTTCGTACTTCTGCAACACTGTTTGTAATTTGTTTCTGTCACAAAGTAACAAGGTTAGTGTTTCATTCGTATGTATTTTGTGGGAAACTGTAATCGTGATGGAGGATTACACACATGAATGTTTGACACAGCTGGTAGGAGAAAACGCTGCATATTAACCAAACCCCGCGCCTCCTCTCCGAATCATCCTATTACACGAGTACGGGATTCTCCACCAATAACGCAACATCTTCACAAACATTTGGCAGCACTGTGACAGTGCAATCACTTCCGCTTATGGTACTGAATTGCCTCGCTAAATTCACTTGATATTCCCTTTCCATTTGAATGACTCGTGCTATATGATCCTTCGTGACAATACAGACCGACTACAATTTGATGTTTGTTCAAACCTGCAAATTCCTCAACATCTCCACATATTGCGCGTGAATGGGTTCGAATTGTGGCATGGCACTATGGTTTTCATTATGTATTATCAAGCTCTAACACGAGAACACCTATGTGCTGCTGGATAATAATTTTGATTTTTAATGCATTTTCATTCGTTCTCAACACTAACGATATCTGACGATATTCACTTCCAGTGAAACACAGAACTATTTGAGAGATCACTGTAAGTTCGAGGATGTTATTCCGAACTGCTGGTGGAGAAAAATTCGGTAGTTGACGTCTCTTTGTGTGCAGTCAACAACGATATGTGTGGGGTTCGATTCCCAGTCAGCACTGAACTCTTCGTCATATTATTTCCAGTTCAAACATGCTCACATGTCGCTGCTGGTGTAACAAACCCATATTTAACATTCGTTTTCTCTAGAATATAACACCGATAGGTGCCGGGTTTGAGTCCTGGGAAGGAAAAAAATAATGTTTCGTCTCCTCATTTCAGTTAAAAAATCTAGCTACTGCAGAGAGAATCCGATATGTCATAGTTGATTGTGCTTCGATATCAATCCGATTAGGTTCTGGGTTCGAATCCCAGTCCAACGCAAAGCTTTACCTCACGGCATTTCAAGTAAGTTACTTGTGAAGGAGCAATATTTAACATCTCTCATAGTTCCCTAACAGGGACAATAGATGCTGGGTATGAATTTGCGTCCGTTAAAAACGTTTACGTTATGTAATTTAAAGTTGATATTTGCTAACTGATGCTGTCTGAAATCGAGGTATATCACTCTCTGTATGCTTAGTCAGGAATGACTGTTAGTTTCCGTCAGTCACGAAATCTTAGTCTGCATGACCTGGGTTTGAATCCATATGCAGAACGAGGCGGTTCGTCATGTCATTTGAAGATCATACATATTCTCAACTAGTTGCTCGTGAATAACGTCTTATCTGTGATAGGGTGTTCCCTAATATTTGTAGTATCGTGGTATTACTTTACATCTTGATTTATTGCGATACAGAGCAGTGTTTTCTAGTGGTGGCTTGTTGGAACCATTTTCAATAGTCAAACGACTGTACCAAGGAGCGATTAGATGACCTGTCTAACAACCCTACCACAACAAAGGTCAAAATTTAATAATGACTATGGTGTTGCTCAAGCTGCTAAATACTGAATTTTCGGGCAACAACGAAGTTATTATGTGGCAGGTGTCATTAGAGCACAGTTAATACAGTCATTTCAAGTAATAATGAATAAACTGGGCACTCATATTTTCGTGTTTCCCACGCTGGTCTCTTTGTAAGATCATGACTCAATCGAGGAAAATGTAGGTGATGATGATTCCAAGCTCGGATGCAAAGAGGTCTAGGTTTTATTATGCGAAATTCAAAAGTTTTATAGATGCGCTTCACAAACCATTCTTGAAGATCCTTTTGCAGGACAATGGTGATGTAAAAAACTAATCAGCACTCCGAATTTGAGTTACACTTCTTTTTTTATTGCTTTTGTTGCAATATCACGTAACACAGAAAACATCACTTCGCAATACAAAACATAGTTGAAAACATCATCCTCACTGTTAAGTTTCACATTTTATAAGCTGACTACAATATTCTTTCCAACATGACGTCCAAAGCTTGACTCTCTAAAGGTCCGACTCCCTAACAACTAACTAATAATCGCTTACGCGCCCAAAAATGAGAGTTACAAGTACGTCAAAGATCATAGTGACAAAAGAAAGAATACAAATAAGAATAATATCATTGCAATATAAACATATTGATGTATCAAAATACCTCTACATTAATAAAATCGAATGTGAATCTTGTCTCAGAAATATATTAACTACTTTACAGAAACACGGTAAAAATTGCTGGTATCGAGGGGTTCAGGTGAGCTGCCGTAATGGATACGTAATTCAAGTACAATTACACCTGCTAGACGGCTGCGTTATGTGGGCTGCATGCGAATCAGGTGAAATGCAATTCAGGTCGTTCGGTTACTTTTGAGGATGGCTGTACATATGGAGGTGAAGTCATTAGCAAAAAGCTCCATCCTTAATCCCAGACACAATTTCGAACAATTTGGTAAACATTTTAGTAACGATCTGAAAAGAAATACTGTGGGAGTAAGAACCACCAACGTCCTACTAGGGTGAGCAAGCTGACATGAGGAGATAAGGGGGAGGAAGAAATGAAGAGGAGATGGACACAGACAGATGGACAAGGAGATGGACAGAGAGAGGTGGGTAGAAAGTGAACAGAATGAAGGAGGAGGAGAAAGACCAAGACAACGAAGAGGTCGAGGAGAATGGCGATGGATAGATAAAGGAATGAGTTGGACAGAGAGCTAGTGATGAGTAGATATGTGAGAAGGAAATTATCAGAGCAAGGACTGAGGCAGGGAAATGGTGCAGATGGAGAGAGAAAAGAAAGAGGAGGAGATGAACAGAGTGAGCGTATGCGTGGGGGGGGGGGGGGGGGAAGGAGCTGGACAGACAGAGGGGAAGGAAGAGCTGGACTGAGAGAAGGGGGAGAAAGAGACACATAGAGAGGAGTGGAGGGATGTACAAAGAGAGATGAGAAGGACATGGGTTTATGGGTGATACTGAGGAGACAATTACGAGAAGTTATGGACTTAAAGGGGTAGAAGATGGAAAAAGGGGTAAGGAGCAACTGGTCACAGGGGGGGGGGGGGGACGGAAAGAGTGGGAGGAAATCGTGGGCAGAGGCAATGTGAAGGGACAGATTGACAGAGACGTTGAGCAGAAGGAAATGGACAATGGGCTGAGAGGAGGGTGTAGAGAAGATGGACAAGCTATGGGTAAGAAGAAGGTGGACAGATGGTCAGAGAGAGGAGGCAGGAACATATGGCTGGAGAGAGGGTGTAGGAGCAGATGGACAAAGAGGGGCAAGAGGAAATGGAGAGTGTGTGAAGAATGGAAGAGGTGGAGAAAGAGTGGGGAGGAGGAAATGAATAAGAGAGAGATGGGGAGGGGGAGGGGAAGGTGGAGAGAGAGAGAGGTAGAGAGGGAAAGAGAGACAGAGTAGGAAGTCAGGCAATGCAATTTACACCTCTAGGAGGACAACAAAGACTATTTTTCACAAGCAGCGTGTCCGTCGTATGCAGGTCGTTTAACTGACATTTCCAGAAGGACTGGTATTATAGAGGGAAACAGTGGGCAGTCCAACTTCCCAAAGACGTGGGTTGTTGAGATAAAATCTTAGATTTTTTAACCAGAAAAGAAAGTTAGGGACTTCTTTGCAGAGGACGGGACACCAACACAGACAAAGTTTCCTCCAAATAGAATGTTTAATGACGTGTAAGGATGACTACTCTTGGTTCACATAACTAATTTAGAAGAGGGAGTAAGGAATGTGACTGTACTTACAAATGACCTACCATACTGTCCACTGCACGGAAGTAGCCTCAGGGATGGAGTACGTTGGAAACATTTTGGAGCACCGAGGATAACAAGTTTTTTAGCTTGTTAACCACATAAAATCATGAGCACTTGACAGCTCCTGGAGGTTTCTGCACTTTCTATTCCCTGGATTTCCTCCACACATAAACACCGGGATATGGTCTGAAGATGGTCCGCCTTTGCACTGAAGCTGGCCATCAATAAATGTGATTTGCCCGATCCAGACCGTTCTTCTAACAAAAAGGATAATTGTGTTAACTGACGGCTGTTTTTCCCAAACGTTTTATCACATAATTGCGAACTTCATTTTGAAGACTTCATTGCACTTCGAAGTTCAACATATTTTGAAGTTCGCGAATAGGCTCACCTACGCATCCTCTTCTAGTATTTTGCATTTCTATGAAATAACCTGAGGCAGTCATGGTACAACTACAGCTGAAGTAAATATTCTGTCCAAGTCAATTACATTTCCCGATCCTTTATTCAAGTAGGCCAAGGCATTAGTTTTTTGATTTCTATGATTGTTAAATCCATTTCGTGTGTATCTGATTATGTACATGTAATAAACTGAGTTCATTGGGATCGCGGCTTAATTTCGTCATCCGGTTAATTCGTTTAACCTTGGTGTGATAGATGATGATTTACTTGCGTCTGATATTACAGGCCCAAATTAATCCATTCAAAAAACATTGCGATTAAAGGACTCCACCCACGTGTGAGAGAAGAGTTATCAAAACGCATAAACTGACCATAATATTCCATCGAAATTTCTAAAATCAGTGGGGCAGCTGGCGACCTAACGATTATTTAAGTTGGTGTGTACCATCTAGGAGACTGGAGACGTACCATCACAATTGCGGGAAACGGTCATCTACACAGTTCTGAAGGTACCAAGGGCAAATACCTGCGAGAACTTTTGCACGATCAGCTTGATCGTGCATGCATCCAAGAATAATGTACAGAAGAGTGGCAAACAACACTAGGGACCTGTTAGATGACTAGTTTGGCTTTGGGAAAGTTGAAGCTACCCGCGCTAGAGGGGCTGATCTGACGTAGTCGATTAACAATGAAGAACGAATTAATGAAACTCAGGAAACGTTCATAAGATTAATCGAAAAAGCGTTGACTATGTAAAATGGTGCAACATGTTTGAAATATTTAGTAAAGTAGGAATAAGCTGTGCGGAGAGACTGGTAACAACAGTACGTATGAGAACCAAGAGGAAACAATAACAGTGAGAGACTAAGAACTGTAGTAAACTTCTAAGAGCGGGAACGAAATGTTCAGATTAAAAAGGATGCATTCCTTTGCACGTACCGTTCAATATACACATCGAAGAGACATTGACGGGAAGGGCACATTGGTTCAAGATTGGATTAAAATTCAGGGTAAAATGATATCACCTATTAGATCCGCCGATGGCACTGCTTTTCTGAGTTAATAGGAAGAAGAATTATAAGATCTGTTGAATGTAATTAACTGTGTAATGAGTACAGTCTGAGAATAAATCAGGGAAATAAGAAAGAGTATCATAAATGCGACCAGCGGCGCACTTAACACCAGACATTGGAGAGTGCTATGTAGCCAAAATTAAGGAATTCTGAGCTACGTTGCAAGCATAATATCATATGACTGACGAAGGAGGGAGATACAAGAAATAGTTAAGTACAAGCAAAGAGGCATTTTATGTCTAAAAGAAGTATGCTAGCATCAGACATTGTACTTAAATTGAGGAAGAATTGCTGGGAAACTGCGTTTGGAGTATTGCAATGTGTAATAATGAATCTTGGATCGTGAGACAACTGGTAATGAAGGAAATCGAAGTGTTTAAGTCATGGTGTAATATAAGGATGCTGAAAATTTTGTAGAGTGATAATGAGTAAAAATATAAACAAGGGAAGTGTAGAATGCGCAGACGAGAAGAAAGGCAGGATAATATTATACGTACTAAGACATCAGTGAATAGCCTCCATGGTACTACACGGAGTTGTAGAGAGTAAAAACTGTAAGGGAAGACAGATACTGGTATATATCCAATAAATAACTGAGGAAGTCGGGTTGCAAGTGCTACTCTGAAATGAAGAGGTTCGCACAAGAGAGGAACAAGAAATGTTTTACGTTTTGATTCCTCTCCTATGTCCTCAGATGCTGAAAACTCAACACTCAGATTTTACATAATTTATGTCAAAAACAGCAATTTTGTGTACTTTTAGTAGCTTCGCAACCTATGCTTTTAATCTCTAACATTGTTCAAGAGCACATTTTGATACTTGCAGAGCGCCTTCCGTGTATGTGTGCAGTCGACTGTTCACAAGAATTAAATACGTGGGAATATATTTTCACATGATTTAATTGTGTGTTACAGTGTTAGGTTGTTTCTTTTTTTTCGTGCCTACTCTAAAACATATTTCGAGAACAACAACCTTTTGTAAACCACGACAGTGTGGCGTGACTTAGAATTTTACTGTCGGTGGTTTAGCTCTTTTCTGGAAGTATTTATTTATTCGACAAATTTTAAACTACATTAATAATAGTTTCGGTTGTCACAGAAACCATCATCAGTTCGTCTCATCGTGTATGGAATTCATTAAAAAGTTATAGCACCTTCAGTTACAGGAAATGTAAAAATTGGACTCACTTTGATGTCCCATGCGGTTAAACAAGAAATAATTTATTACCATATTGGCACAGCAAAATATGAAGCGAAGTAGACAGGTGTAGCTACCGAAGCCAGTTATAGAACTAAATAAATGTGAATTTCACAACTTTTCTGAAAAACTCGTGTGTTTGTCACGTGAATCTGTTGATTTCAGTGACCGCCCACCCGCCTAACACACACCACTCGGCTCCTGTGTACGGAATTAATTACCTCATGCTGTGTACATACATATGTGAAGCTTTTGAGTGTACTGCCTAATTTATTCCTGGAATGGTGCCCACACAGCTATCCGGTTTAATTAATCAAGTTTTTGAAAATACAACTATGGCGAAAGACACATATATTAAATAACGCACCTATTGTTAACATAAAACTTCTCATTTCTCAGTAACTAATCACGTACAACGGTTGCGAAGAAAAATCAGAGGATGACACTGTATTTGTTGTCTAGTAATTGTAGACAGGGTTAAATATTTTGTTCAGCACTTTACTACCGTCACCGTAAGCGGTAATCTCTTATGCCTAAAACCAGAGAGTGAACGGTCGATGTTTGTCCTATTACAGATCGATATTGCTTTGGTATTACATTTCTTGAGAAAGATGCAGCAGGTTTTATGGGAGCAAATCTGATGAATTACGGCAGTTTGCAGAATCGATGAATTTTGATATACGGTTGCAAAGCTCCCCCTACATTCTGACATGACAACTTTTCTGTTTGTTTTCTCAAACATTCCCAAATAGGGCACAATGGTTTTGAACCGTATGAAGAGAGACGCCTTCGAGTCTTCCATGGAGCAAACAAGGAGACAGTGTGGTGAACGGCACTAAGATCAGAAAGGAAAGCCTGTCATTGGCAGAAAATGTGCGAGATAAATTCAGAGACATACCCGTACTCACTGACCGAAAAAAAAAAAAATCGGAACTTCAGGAAGGAGTTGTGCGACATAAACTAAAGTCTGTAAGCGTGTTTCTGTATCTGAAAAATAATGTTTGCTTCACATTTCGTGGATGCTGCAAATCACGTTTGCTGTAAATGCGCGCTGGGACCGAGTGAGCTGATGGCAGTCAAGAATGTCTTTAAGGCTACAAAGACGCCGTTACTAACATCTGACTGTACGTCGATCCGATTGCTCGACCAATTGTGCTGCCATTCTTGAACAGTATTCCATGCGGTGATTTGCAACAGGCTAACGCTCACACACGTATCACTGTTTGCGGCGGCGCGGTCCCTTCCGCCCCTTTACGACGAACCTTCACCTACCTGTGAACATTGTCTCAGCAGATCATCAGTAGGGAAGCCGAGAGAAACCTACTGTACTTCAACGTGAACCAGGATGCCATTAAAGTCACTAAACCTACGTTTCGGGAGAAAGTTTTCACACGAAACGAAAGGTTGGAATTTTTTTCCTTAATTTATTCTGAAACTTAGGTGAACAAGTATCACTGCCAAGCCCATGCTAGTCTTAACGCAGTCACTCACTATCCCTTTCACTCACGTTAGCAAGTTTATGGTGTTGCATTTCCCGAAAACGTAATAGCTTCAAAAATACGAATTGTTTTTGATTGAGAATGCTCGCCAAATATTAAGTCTGTCGGTACCTAATGCAGTCACAGCTTTTAGTCACCGACCTGCTCAATACGCCACGCGGAATTTATGTCTTCTCTCGTCACAAAATTCACTTAAAAATTCCGAAATTTGTACACACCCATCGGAATAATTATGCCGTCACTTTACAACACTTTTGATGTATGAGACACTGCTAGATCCGGCAACTTATCATTTCCATCGGAACTACTGCTGCACACGTCTGAACTATTTCATGGCTAGGCTCCGACTCTTCTCTAGAATACTCTAAGTCTTCTCTACCAGCAGAGAAAGGCGCGCGAAGAATATTGCTTTACCATTGGTCAGTTTACTCAACAGCCAATAGCAAAACAACATTCTTCCGAGTCAGTACGCGCTTTTCATCAATAACCAATCGCAAAATAGTAAACCTAGCGACTGCACTTTTTACCGACGTAATCATCTAATATGCTGAAGTTTTGTTTATGCATAAAGCTATTTACTATTGTTATTCATACCTGAATTAACTTTCCCTTTACCATAAACTTACTTTACAAATCTATTCTACAAAAATCCCTTTTGTCCACATCCATACTTCTTCGAAATGTTCCCACGCTAAATCCCACTACATAACTCGTTAAACAATTATCTTCATATAACCTTAAACCACGATCACACATCGTTCATACTGCTAAAACTCATTTATAACATCTTACCTACGCAAAAAGACATAATAACACTTTATGAAAATACTAGAAGAGTTTATGAAAAACATTCTATTACTTTAGTGGTCACAATCGACACTCAATCACAGTCCCCTATCCAATACTGTCCTCTATCGGCTGATACATAAACTAAGTGCACGTCCAGTCTCCCGTTACCATCTGTCACTATGCAGCTCTGAGACACATCTCCCACTTAACCGCCTCCAAATCAGGATCGGTATACGGCGCTACGCCTCATGTTGTAACTAAACATGCTCCACCGAGAGTCGGCATGTGGCCCTGCCCTGCTCGATTACCAGATCTGTGTCCAATCGAGCACATATGGGACATCACCGGACGTCAACTCCAGCGTCATCCACAAACAACGTTAATGTTCCCTGTAATGATGGAAATAAAAGAAACGTTCAGCAGTGGAATTAAAATTCAAGGGTATCAATGGTACGATTCGCTGATGGCATTGCTATCCTGAGTGAAAGTGAAAAAGAATTACATGATCTACTGAATGGAATGGACCGTCTAATGAGTACAGAATATGGGCTGATAGTAAATCGAAGAAAGGTGAAAGAAATGAGAAGTAGCAGAAATGAGAACAGCGAGAAACTTGACATCAGCAGCGATGGTCACGAAGTAGAAGAAGTGATTCTGCTACCTAGACAGCAAAATAAGCAAATACGGGCGGAGCAAGGAGGACACCAAAAGCAGACTAGCACTGGAAAAAAGGGCATTCCTGTCCAAGAGAAGTCTACTAGTGTCAAACCCAGGCTTTAATCTGAGGAGGACATTTCTGACAACATACGTTTCGAGTACAGCATTGTATGGTAGTTGTAAGGTGTCAGGCAAATCCAACACTTTCCATGAAAACCCTGACATGATAAGCAAATCCAGTAGTATGTAACATATCTCCGAATAAATCGTGACATTAAATTAACCAAAGTAATACGAGTAACGAGTGAGCAAATGGAATACCACAGACTAACACAAGAATGCCTAAATGTATGTCATACCTTTCCACCGTGAGACAGACGCAGTTCTGAGGGGAGAAACGAGAACAGAAGCCGAGAGCAGAACCGTGTTAAGCTGGAAGGCCCTACGATAAGGGACGGACGGACACCGACGTCGCCAGCTAACCACTAGGACCACACCACCCGCAAGTTTTAGCGTGAGACTTTTTCGCGTCTCTGTTACGTCAGGACCACCTCCAGCCAATGTTAAAAGCTAGAGCCCTCCAGAAGAACAGTATAGATCTTACGATAACACAAAAAGAGCTACACCACCCGCAAGTTTTAGCGTGAGACTTTTTCGCATCTCTGTTACGTTGCAAACTTTAAAAACATTGCCCCACCACGAAAAGTATAATGTTTCTCATTGGATAGACAGAATGTTTGTAGATGGAGCTTAAGGTTAACATTGAGACCCTGATTGGTCAGATGAGAACACAGCCAGATAGTTTTTTTTTAAACCAACTTCGGTAAATTGTAGTAAGGAGAAGTTAGGAGTAGAGTTGCTTCGGAGACGGCGAGGTGAGTGGAGCTGTGCTGCCCGCCGCCCCATGACGAACACCGACAAGGTAATGAACGCACGCGATGCCGCATAACAGCGCATAAAGCTTCACTCATAACAGCAGAAGTCTCATCTGTTAACCTGCTTTTTGCGTAATACTAGTGTCGATCGTCAATTAAAGCTCATGGTGTTCACATTTGCCACTTGAAGTAAAAATCTGAAACGCGATGATTTTTCTGTTATATAGTTATTGAGAAGCCACATCAGCTACTGTAATTTACGACAAGTTAGACAAGTAATTAAAGATAATTGAGGGTCACTGTAGACCATTTTGATAGTTTTCTCTCTTGTGAAACTTATTTTAAACCTAGATTATAGATGTCATATGGCATAGGTCATCCTTCGGTCCATTGTAGAACTTGGAAACCCACTCAGGGAATATTCGTTCACATTTTTGTTGATCGCACTTGGTTTCTAACATTTTGTATTAAAACATTTCCTTTTATCAATAGTACAATTCATAAACAATGTTTTGTGAGTAGAATAAAATTTACAATGGTAAACTTAACTGCTTTTTCGACGTTATTTTACCAGCTAACTAAAAATAGAAAGCCTTGGACCCCTTCCACTAAATTCAGTTAGTATTAAGATTCTTTTACAGGGAGTGCAGTGGAGCTAACGCTGAAATCATAAAGTATTTGGTTATATCATCGCTAGTCTCACTGAACTCTTCTGAATTCTACATGTCATGTGTGGTCTTGCGTCTCCTTCCCAGCAACACGTCCCAGGTTCAAACCAGTCAATTCCCTAAAAAACACGCTCAGAGCGTCGTTGCGCGGAAGTGGTAGAGAGACACGATATAGAACAAACAGACACCACGCAGAATGTTAGAAAATGGCGACCCTGCCAGAATGGTAAAATACCATGATTGAAGTTCGACCACATGCCTAACTAGGTCAGAAAAAATTCCTGTTCAAAAATTTTAATAATAAAAAGAAAAATTTTTGAACGTTGTAAATAGTCGTAAACAGTAGATGCAGCGATAGATAGTAATAAAGTATTCAATAGATAGATATTCCAGCAGAGACAACAGCATAATTAAGTTATGAATTTTAATATTGTTAGAATTAAGTTTTCTCTCCAATGCAAGCGCACAGGTGGGGGATACATCGTTGACAAGTTGGTTCTGACCCAACAAGTAAGTGAATTGATTGTCAATTCGTGTGTGCAAAAAGTTCATGGAACGCGTGAGATCGTATGAGCGCATTTTGACTCGAAGTAGGCCGCGTAAATTGCTTTTAAAACAGATAATAAGGGATTCGGAAAGATTAGCAATGGCAGATCGAGACCTTGACCGAATTGAGGTAGAGACCCAGCATGAAAATGGACAGAGAATAGAGTACAGTATAACAGACGATGCAGTATCGCGAGAAATAGGAGTAAATCAAGGCATAGAAAACGTAAATCAGCATACGACAGAGGAGCAGGAAAGTAGAGATACAGTCGATGAGGATTCTAACTTGCGTCTTGAATACGTGGAACCCATAGTACAAGTAATTAGAGCTCCCTCACCACAGAGTACAAGGAATTCGAGCAGAAACGTGTCACCGCACACCCGCATCTCGTGGTCGTGCGGTAGCGTTCTCGCTTTCCACGCACGGGTTCCCGGGTTCGATTCCCGGCGGGGTCAGGGATTTTCTCTGCCTCGTGATGGCTGGGTGTTGTGTGCTGTCCTTAGGTTAGTTAGGTTTAAGTAGTTCTAAGTTCTAGGGGACTGATGACCATAGATGTTAAGTCCCATAGTGCTCAGAGCCATTTGAACCACTTTTTTGTCACCGCACAGTTCAGTGCAATCGGTTGCAAACCAACACCCGGGCGAAAACACAGAGCGTAGGACGTCGGAAGGAAACGCATTAGGACCCACCAATCTGGCACAATGATTACAGTTAATGACGGAAACCATGAAAAGATAAAATAAAGAAATTGCGAACCAAATTAAAATTCAGAAGGCAGAAAAGACGAAACAAAATGCAGAAACCACGACACAAATGCGTGCGATTAAAGAACAAAACAAAAAAATTCAGTTACACCTAAGTCATATTGAAGACGAGGCAAAAGAATCTCGAGAAGTGATAGGAAACTTAATAACAGGTTACAATCAATTGAGAACAGACATTAACAAGGTACAAGTGGAGGTACAAACATTGCGTAATGACACTCAGGACGAGATCAAAACATTACGTAACAACACCCACGGAGAAGTCAAGAAACTAGAGAAACAGATAAACGTAATTACTAGACAAGCAGCAGGTACAGCGCGTGAAGTTGTTGAAAACAGTGTGTTACACAAACGTATCACAAAAGCAGCGCTGAAAAGATATGATAACCGCATAGTCAAAATAGAAGCGCAAACGAAGCAACTATTTCAGAAATTGCGAGCAGAGTTGTTGCAAACAATTGAAGAGCGTAGTGAACAAGATCGAACAAACACTGAGACTGCAACCACATCCGTATCTCTATCAGCACCGGAAAAACAAGCAACTAACGAAGATATTACGCATTTGCGATTTCAATCACAGGCGGAAAGCCAGGTCACGAAGAGTACAGTGCAATGCATTCAGCTACACGTTCACAACCGATGGAAGAATATTATTGCGTACCACTCCAACGATACTACGCAAGGGTAGGCGAAAGTTACAGTGGACAATATCCAATGGATCTACCACAACCGGAAAGATCGACGGGAGAAATGATCAGAAACGAAAGTGGCGAAGAATCGCGAATTTCATATGGAACTATGACGAAGTACGACAACGATAATTTCCTCACAGTCAGAAAATTTCAACACTTTCGAGAAGGAAACTCATTGCATCCACGAACTTTTATTGATCAATTCCGAGTAGGATTACCAGAACACTGGACGCTAGCACACAAATTAGACTTTATATGTGCACACATGTCATGAACAGTTGCAGAAACCATGCAGAATGTTGCAGCGACATGCCGATCGTACGAAGATTTCAGAGAGAAGTTTCTCTCACCATATTGGTCCAGCGAAGTACAGAACAGAGTGAAGTACGAATTATTACAGAACCCATATTTTGAAAATTCAGGAGAGAAGAGTCCCGTGAAATTTTTCGAATTAATGGCAAAGAAAAATCAATGCTTAGATGTACCATACAGTGACGGAGAGTTGATTAAATTATGCGCAATGAAGCTACCATTGAAATACCAGCAATCATTAGTAGGTCGCGGAGGCATTGACGTAGAAGCATTTAAAGGTATTCTAAGGCAACTAGAGTTCATATTTTCGGAAGATGACGCAAGAAAAAGACGAAGCGCACGTGAAAACGAAAGCAAAAAGCAGTGGAATCCACAAGACACAGTACGAAGAAACAATAATTACGAACCATGTGATAACTTCGCACCAAGAAACGACAATAGATATCAACAAAGAACCGGTTATGGATTTAGAAGAGAATATGGCAATAACTATAATTCACCCAGGAACGGCAACAACTATTACAGAGGGAATAACGACAACCGAAACGGGTACTGGAGAACCAGTAGACCGACAAATTATCAACAAAGAAACCACTATCAACAAGCTGAACAAGAAAAGAGAATACAGACAGAAGAGGTGGAGGTAAGACCACCAAACAACGATAAACGTTCGAATTGACAGCTAAGCGCCCATGCCAAAAAGAATGACGCACCGACCCAGGACAATTGCAGCACCTTGAACAGAGAAGTAAATACCTTATCACGAGAAGAGAAGAAGGAAGAAACAAATCCACAGGGACCAGATGAAAACGAAGACAAGAAAATAACAATATCGTGTTGGGACGAAATTAATTGGGAGAATACTGACGAGGAAGATGAATTACCAGAGGCATGCACAACGAATGTAGGAGGAAAGGACGAAGTAATGAGTATTGTAGAGCTATTTGAGATGGAAACCAGGGAAAGCGAATTCAATGAGGATAATGCGCAGTCGACAGAAGTTGAAAATAAGTTACGAGTGGGCACACAACCCAACGTATATAACGAAGGAAGTTATGAAGCGATAATTAGAGCATTTAGATGCGATTATGTGGAAGTAGCGACGAAGAAGGAGAAGATAGACGAGAATGAGGAAAAAGTAGAGGATGTAGAAGAAAGCGTAAATGAAGGAAGAAATAGAGAAGAGAAAATAAAAGAGGGAGAAGTAGCAGTCGAAGCTTATCCTACAGGAAGTTCAGATTCACAAGGGAAATTCCTAAAAAGACTCATGTATAATGCAGTGGAGGATTCGTTGATGCAAGAAGAAGAACAGAAACAACCCTTTCAAATTCAACCAATTGTGAAGGCCATGGTAAAGCATATCCCAGTCAATATTGTAATTGATAGCGGAAGTGAACTGACTGCGATCTCAGAAAATTTATTCATGCAGTGTAATGCCAATGAGGAATTGCCAGTTCTAAAAACATGTAAGATTAAAGTAAGAGGTCCTATCAGAAACAATGCTGCGGAAGTTACAATGGTAAACTTAACTGCTTTTTCGATGTTACTTTACCAGCTAACTAAAAATAGGAAAGCCTTGAACCCCTTCTACTAAATTTAGTTAGTATTAAGATTATTTTACAGGGAGTGCAATGGAGCTGACGCTGAAATCATTAAGTATTCGGTTATATCATCGCTAGTCTCACAGAACTCTTCTGAATTCTACATGTCATGTGTAGTCTGGCATCTCCTTACCAGCAACAAGTCCCAGTTTCCAACTAGTCAATTCCCTAAAAAACACGCTCAGAGCGTCGTTGCGAGGAAGTGGTAGAGAGACACGATATAGAACAAACAGACACCACGCAGAATGTTAGATAGTGAAACATGGACTGCCGGAAAACCGGAAAAGAAGAGAATAGAAGCATTTGTGATGTGGTGCTACAGACGAATATTGAAAATTAAGTGAACTGATATGTAAGGAATGAGGAGATTCTGCGCATCATCAAAGAGGAAAGCTGTATGTGGAAAACATTGACAAGAAGGACAGGATCGCAGGACATCTGTTAAGACATCAGGAAACGACTTCCATGGTACTAGAGGGAGCTGTAGAGGGCAAAAACTGTAGAGGAAGGCAGAGATTGGAATACATCAAGCAAATAACTGAGGACATAGGTTTCAAGTGCTACTCTGAGATGAAGAGGTTGGCACAGCAGAGAAATTCTTGGCGGGCCGCATCATTGCAGTCAGAAGACTGATGACTCAAAAAAAAAAGAAAAAAAGAAAAGTACTGATCGACCCAGTGCAACTGGAACAGATGTGGAATTTCATTCCAGAAACTGATATACGGCTCCTGTAAAACACAATTCATGCATGTTTGCATGCTTACATTCAACGTTCCGGTGGTTACAGTGGCTATAAATGTTAAAGAATTTCACATTTGCAACGGCATATCTCGCTCTAGCATAATCTGTGATCTTGCAATGTAAATCACGTAAATATGTTATCTAGAGAATAGATTCCCGAAATTTCATTCCTCTGCAGTAATTACTGTTTCTGCTGTTGCTGCTTTTGCCCGACAGTGTATTATGTAAACTGTCATGCTGTTATATTTGTTGTTTGGTAAAACTGGGATGTTTTGTTTTAGATCAAGAAAAAAACAACTGAATTTTTGTGCTACTCTGAATCATGCAAAGATTGAATTATTGATGAAACAATGGTGAGCGGAAAACGACCAATGAGAGTGTATCTTGGTGCTTACAGTAGATTGGTGGAAGACACACAAGGGTTGGTTCTTTGTGACAAATGGTTGTTTGGTTGGTTGTTTGGGGGGAAAGAGACCAGACAGCGAGGTCATCGGTCTCATCGGATTAGGGAAGGACGGGAAAGGAAGTCGGCCATGCCCTTTCAAAGGAACCATCCTGGCATTTGCCCGGAGAGATTTAGGGAAATCACGGAAAACCTAAATCAGGATGCCTGGACGCGGGATTGAACCGTCGTCCTCCCGAATGCGAGTCCAGTGGTGAGAAATGGAGGCGGATGGTTGTGTGAGTGGAAGCTCGCCTCTATGTGTGGGGGGACGCAGGACGACAGTAGCTGGCGGCAGGAGGAGCAAGGCCTGGTTCGGCGATGAACTATGCAGCAGCCTGTCCCGCTTGACGCTGCTATCGCAAAAGACACATCACACTGTCATCAGAGTGAGGCCATCCATAATTACAGGCCATCTCAGATCGTAATCCAATGTTGCAAGGTGTAGTTCGTTACCAGTCTCTAAGGGTAAAGATGACTCTTGTCGGCTGCGGCATATAAATGAGGGATCCATCACCAACTTGTAGAACGATCTGTGTCGCTTCTAAGACTTGCAGTAAGAACTTTTATGAAAAGATGGTGAGTCTGTACCGATGGTTTATGATCTTATGTACACAAGCCATGATGTTCGACTATCACGTTCGCTGAGAATGCATGATTCAGAGGGTGGATTTAAACTTGTGAGTCATCTCATCATGACTTTGTAAATAACTGATTCTGCCCACAACGAAAATTTTCTTTCGTGAAATTTTTTGGGGACTGATATCAGAGCGGGTTGGGAGGAGCCTGGCCTCGTCTCCACAATCTCAGTGTTATGAAGGCGTCGGAAGTCAGTGAAATTTTCCGAGCCGGGCCTCAAAGCCTCCGTG
The DNA here is from genome assembly GCF_021461385.2 of Schistocerca piceifrons. Classification (NCBI taxonomy): domain Eukaryota; kingdom Metazoa; phylum Arthropoda; class Insecta; order Orthoptera; family Acrididae; genus Schistocerca; species Schistocerca piceifrons. The sequence goes on from NC_060143.1 coordinate 555,798,960, forward strand.
TATCGTCTGCTGCTCATTTGTCGATGGGCAGTCGCGTCAGTCCGCCGAACTTATCAAAACCCCAACAGTAGCTCCTGATATTAGCCTAAAGGACAGCAGCAGGCATTCTATGCCACATATGGAAGGAAAATGTAAGTATACAGGGTGAGTCACCTAACATTACCGCTGGTTATATTTCGTAAACCACATCAAATACTGAAGAATCGATTCCACAGACCCAACGTGAGGAGAGGGGCTAGTGTAACTGGTTAATACAAACCATAAAAAAATGCACGGAAGTATGTTTTTTAACACAAACCTACGTTTTTTTAAAATGGAACCCCGTTAGATTTGTTAGGAAATATGAACATATAAACAAATACGTAATCAGTACCGTTTGTTGCATTGTAAAATGTTAATTACATCCGGAGATATTGTAACCTAAAGTTGACGCTTGAGTACCACTCCTCCGCTGTTCGATCGTGTGTATCGGAGGGTGCCGAATTACGTAGGGATTCAAAGGGAACGGTGATGAGCCTAACGTACAGAAGAGAGTGGAACAGCACATTACGTCCACATGCTAACAACTTTTTATTGGTCATTTTCACTGACGCACATGTACATTATCATGAGGGGTGAGGTATACGTACACACGTGGTTTCCGTTTTCAATTACGGAGTGGAATAGAGTGTGTCCCGACATGTCAGGCCAATAGATGTTCAATGTGGTGGCCATCATTTGCTGCACGCAATTGCAATCTCTGGCGTAATGAATGTCATACACGCTGCAGTACATCTGTGTAATGTCGCCGCAGGCTGCCACAATACGTTGTTTCATATCCTCTGGGGTTGTAGGCACATCACGGGACACATTCTCCTTTAACGTACCCCACAGAAAGAAGTCCAGAGGTGTAAGATCAGGAGAACGGGCTGGCCAATTTATGCGTCCTCCACGTCCTATGAAACGCCCGTCGAACATCATGTCAAGGGTCAGCCTAGTGTTAATTGCGGAATGTACAGGTGCACCATCATGCTGATACCACATACGTCGACGCGTTTCCAGTGGGACATTTTCGAGCAACGTTGGCAGATCATTCTGTAGAAACGCGATGTATGTTGCAGCTGTTTGAGCCCCTGAAATGAAGTGAGGACCAGTGAGGTGGTCGCCAATGATTCCGCACCACACATTTACAGCCCACGGTCGCTGTCGCTCTACCTGTCTGAGTCAGCGAGGATTGTCCACGGACCAGTAATGCATGTTCCGTAGATCCACTGCCCCGTGGTTTGTGAAATCCGCTTCATCGGTAAACAGGTAGAACTGCAACTCATTCTCTGTAAATGCCCATTGACAGAATTGCACTCGATGATTAAAGTCATCACCATGTAATTGCTGATGTAGCGACACATGAAACGGGTGAAAGCGGTGACGAAGCAGTATGCGCATGACACTACTTTGACTCAGTTCACCGGCTCTCGCAATGTCCCGTGTACTCATGTGTGCGTTAATGGCAACAGCAGCTAACACACCAACTGCGCCCGCTTCTCCTGTGACGGACCTGTTACGGACCCGTTTGCGTGCTACGACCATACCTGTTGCATACAGTTGGCGGTAGATGTTTTGCAATATGCGGCACGTTGGATGCTCTCTGTCCGGGTACTGTCCTGCATACACCCTGCAGGCTTCAGCTGCATTTCGTCGACACTCGCCATAGATGAGTATCATCTCCACCATTTCAGAGTTGGAATACACCATGGTCACAGTTCCTACAACACTGCACTATCACAAACGTCTGGTAACACGGTGTACTACAGTTGGGCTGCGTGCGGAGACAATAGCAGCAAGTGCTAGATGCGGACACTGCGACAGCTAGACCAAACCACAACAGTGCACTACAGCCACACCCGCAAACACGGTCGTCATCGTAAACATGTCCCTGCAGATGCTGCTCGCCGACCGTGGCCCGTGTTTGTTACAACACGCAACTGAACGTCGGAGGTTTCAAGCGTCAACTTTAGGTTACAATATCTCCGGATGTAATTAACATCTTACAATGCAACAAACGGCACTGATTACGTATTTGTTTATATGTTCAGATGTGCTAACAAAACTAAAGTGATTCCATTTAAAAAACCTATGTTTGTGTTAAAAAACGTACTTCCGTGCATTTTTGTATGGTTTGTATTAAACAATTACACTAGCCTCTCTCCTCAGGTTCGGTCTGTGGAATCGGTTCGTCAGTATATGATGTGGTTTACGAAATATATCCAGCGGTAACGTTAGGTGACTCACCCTGTATAGTAGGGGAAATCAATATACAGACAGGGATCCTAAGGATATAATAGCAAAATGCCTGAAGCATACATTAATCGAAATTATTATGAAAGTGGTCGATGTATATACAGGGTGGTCCATTGATCGCCACAGGGCCAAATATCACACGAAATAAGCATCAAACGAAAAAACTACAAAGAACGAAACTTGTCTAGCTTGAAGGGGGAAACCAGATGGCGCTATGGTTGGCCCGCTAGATGGAGTTGCCATAGTTCAAACGGATATCAACTGCGTTTTTTTAAATAGGTACCCCCATTTGTTATTACATATTCGTGTAGTACGTAAAGAAATACGAATGTTTTAGTTCGACCACTTTTTTCGCTTTGTGATGGATGGCACTGTAATACAAACGTATGGCTCACAATTTTAGACGAACAGTTGGTAACAGGTAGGTATTTTAATTTAAAATACAGAACGTAGTTACGTTTGAACATTTTATTTCGGTTGTTCCAATGTGATAGATGTACCTTTGTGAACTTAACATATCGGAGAACGCATGCTGTTACAGCGTAATTACCTGTAAATACCACATTAATGCAATAAATGCTCAAAATGATGTCTGTCAACCTCAATGCATTTGGCAACACGTGTAACGACATTCCTCTCAACAGCGAGTAGTTCGCCTTCCGTGATGTTCGCACATGCACTGACAATGCGCTGACGCATGTTGTCAGGCGTTGTCGGTGGATCGCGATAGCAAATATCTTTCAACTTTCCCCACAGAAAGAAATCCGGGGACATCAGATCCGGTGAAAGTGCGGGCCATGGTATTGTGCTTCGACGACCAAACCACCTGCCATGAAATATGCTATTCAACACCGCTTCAACCGAACGTGAGCTATGTGCCGGACATCCATCATGTTGGAAGTACATCGCTATTCTGTCATGCAGTGAAACATCTTGCAGTAACATCGGTAGAACAGTACGTAAGAAATCGGCATATGTTGCACCATTTAGATTGCCATCCATAAAATGGGGGCCAATTATCGCTCCGCCCATAATGTCGCACCATACATTAACCCGCCAAGGTCGCTGATGTTCCACTTGTAGGAGCCATCGTGGATTTCCGTTGCAAAATAGTGCATATTATGCCGGTTTACGTTACCGCTGTTGGTGAATGACGCTTCGTCGCTAAATATAACGCGTTCGAAAAATCTGTCATCGTCCCGTAATTTCTCCTGTGCCCAGTGGCAGAACTGTACACGACGTTCAAAGTCGTTGTCATGCAACTCCTGGTGCATAGAAATATGGTAGTGTGCAATCGGCGTTGATGTAGCATTCTTTTGAGATTCCCGATTGTCGCGCAATTTGTCTGCTACTGATGTGCGGATTAGCCGTGACAGCAGCTAAAACACCTACGTGGGCATCATCATTTGTTGCAGGTCGTGGTTGACGTTTAACATGTGGCTGAACACTTCCTGTTTCCTTAAATAACGTAACTATCCGGCGAACGGTCCGGACTCTTGGACGATGTCACACAGGATACCGAGCAGCATACATAGCACACGCCCGCTGGGCATTTTGATCACAATAGCCATACATCAACACGATATCGACCTTTCCCGCAATTGGTAAAGGTCCATTTTAATACGGGAAATGTATCACGAAGCAAATACCGTCCGCACTGGCGGAATGTTACGCAATACTACGTACTTATACGTTTGTGACTATTACAGTGCCATCTATCACAAAGCGAAAAAGGTGGTCCAACTAAAAAACTTATATTTCTTTAGGCACTACACGAATATGTAATAGAAAATGGGGGTTCCTGTTTTAGAAAACGCAGTTGATTTCCGTTTGACCGACGGCAGCGGCATCTAGCGGGCCAACCATAGCGCCATCTGGTTTCCCCCTTCAAGTTAGACAAGTTTCGTTCTGTGTTGTTTTTTCGTTTGACGCTTATTTCGTGAGATATATATGTATATATATATACACAAACAACCATGATGGGATTACGTAGTTTCTTTCACAATACGAGTAAAAAAATATCATCCTTGCATATCCTGGATGGAAATCGGTATAAACGCATTCACTGTCCTGTTGTATTATTGGACAGTTAGCACAGTGTGTTTCAAAAGTATTTTACAACTTTAAAAATTCATATAAATCAATACACAGTACCTGCAGAGATGATTGTAGTGGTAATTTGTAGGGATATACATCAAGTCCCGTCTCGCGTAGTTCGCTAGTGCCGAATCGCACCGTAAGGAGCTCTAGCGGCAGTTGCGTTAGAATGGCTGCCTTCAATGGACCCGAGCGTGGTAGCTGCGCGTATTGGTCTGAGGAATCAAAGTCGGCGACAACAGTTCAGCGTAATTTCCGTACCAGGTACGATGAAGATCCTCCTAGCTGGCCTACAATTTATGAGTACCATGAATGTTTTGTAGAAACAAGGTGCTCAGCAAGACACAGGAAATTGTCAGGTCGTTCGAGAACATCTGACGACGTCGTTGAGAGAGTGAGACAACGTTTTGCCAACAGCCCGACGAAATCGACCCGGCGTGCTTCTCGCGAACTGCAAGTCCCACATACAACTGTTTCACGTATGTTGAGAAACCGTTTGCATTTGTTTGTGGTAGCCCTAAGCTCCTCCCCCCATGAACCATGGACCTTGCCGTTGGTGGGGAGGCTTGCGTGCCTCAGCGATACAGATAGCCGTAACGTAGGTGCAACCACAGCGGAGGGGTATCTGTTGAGAGGCCAGACAAACGTGTGGTTCCTGAAGAGGGGCAGCAGCCTTTTCAGTAGCTGCAAGGGCAACAGTCTGGATGATTGACTGATCTGGCTTTGTAACAATAACCAAAACGTCCTTGCTGTGCTGGAACTGCGAATGGCTGAAGGCAAGGGGAAACTACGGCCGTAATTTTTTCCCGAGGGCATGCTGCTTTACTGTATGATTAAATGATGATGGCGTCCTCTTCGGTAAAATATTCCAGAGGTCAAATAATCCCCCATTCGGATCTCCGGGCGAGGACTACTCAAGAGGATGTCGTTATCAGGAGAGAGAAAACTGGCGTTCTATTCACAAGGACGTAGGTTGCAGTATGTACTGCGAGATGAAGAACCTTGGACAGGATAGAGTACCATGGAGAGCTGCATCAAACCAGTCTGAGGACTGAAGACCACCACCACCACCACCAGCCCTAAACTGAACGTTTTTGTGCATTGAGCAAAAACGAAGTTTACAGCCCCGTTTATTCCGTGAGAGACCCTCAGTGGAATAGTGTACATGGATATGTTACAGCAGTTTTTGGTACCACAGATCGATGAGAATCACCAAGAACGGAATGTTTACTTCATGCATGATTGTGCACCACTCCACTACCTGGATGATGTCCAGGATTTTCTCAGTGACTGCTTTCCAGTCAGAGGATTCGCGGTGACGCGCCAATTGCATGGCCCTCATGTTCCGCAGATATGACACCACTCGATTTTTTTTTAATGGGGCTCCATCAAGGATATCGTGCTTGTATCTCCTGTGCTGGCTTCTCCACCTGAACTTAGATCAAGAATCTACGCCGCCACTAAGCAAGTTACACCTGCAACGCTACAGAGAGTTTTGGAAGAAACTGACTTCGGATGGTATGTGTGCAGGGTAACCAACGAAAGCCACGTACAACATCATTAGTTTAAGTTTAAAAAAAAGTTTGATGTGTTGCCCTGCAAACTAACACTAAACCCAAGGCTGTGTCTTCTGTCTATAAATTTATATGAATTTTTAAAGTTTCTTTAGGAAAAAGTCTGTACTTTATATAATCTCATTTCTTCCTTAGTACCTTATAAATTTTCTTCGACATTGACATCGTTAAGGTTTGTAGTTCTTGCAGTGAAACTGTCACCACTCTCCACGTATCGCTCTTTTCAGGATGCATACGGCCTCTAATTATTTTCCATTGCTGTAAACACGCCTTGTAAGGATTCCCCAAGGGTTTTCCACACAGTTCAACTCTGGGCTAAGTGCAGGCCAGGCGCTTTATCTTGTTGAAACTTAAAGGCTTTCTTCAGTCAGCGTAATCAGTTCTACCTCTAGTACCTCAGTGCACGTGTCAGAATTCAATCTAGTGTCCAGCCCAGCAATGTACGAGTAGCCCTCAGCGCAGAAGTCTGCCCAAATCACAAGACTTCCACCACCGAAATTTCTGCCGAGTCTTGCCTGCTGCTCTGTTCTCAAATGATGCCAATAATACCGAAATCCGTCCGGCCCACCTAAGTTGAATTTCTGTTCATCATTGAAGATCATATTATCCCTTTCTGAAGTCCACGACGTACGTTTTGCAGCAAACTTCAATGAAGCTTGTTTATGTTTGGATGTTAGAGGGCGTTTCTTCAGCGGTCTCTTGAATGCAAGACGTTTGTCACATGACAAAATTTGTCGTGTATGTGTGGCAGTTACTGGCAACTGTAAATCAGCCGCAAACTGAAATGAACTACGGTTTGTGGCCCTTTTTTGGCGTAAATGTAACCATTTCGATGTTTCACATAATTTTCTACTTAGCCTATATTTTCCTCTTTGTCTATATTGTGCGCCGAATCTAAGGAAATTATCAATGAATGTGTGTGAAAGGTTCAAAGTCATGTCGATTTGACGATTAGAGAGGCCCATTTCCTTGTACACACCAATTTTTGCTTTGTCGTCCTTATAACCGTCTCCCGCGTGGCATCACAATCTTGATTTACGTACGCAACATTCCCTACTACTGACATCAAATGCGATAGAACTCTACTGCATCTGTCGATATACTGGACATTATACTGTTGTATATACGGCGTGCACAACTATTCCGACCCACATTGGTAATTTTCGTACAAATGATTTATACTAATATCCACTACTGTGTACAGGCTCATTCAGTTGCTCCTATCGATATTGTTTTATGCAACTCACATTGTTGAATGTGGCCTTAAAATACCAAACGCAGATTTTTATATTTTCTCGCTCGCTACGCGCCAACTTTTAGCCCTACGGAGAAAATGAACAGGACAGGTTTAAAGGAAATTTGGTGTTGTTAAATTTTGTTACGGGATACGCTTTCGCTGGAGGCCACCGTTTTGAAGTTATTTGAGAAAATGTTACAAAAGTGAGCTACAAACGTACCTTCAGCCTAAATCTTCGTCCCTCACCAATGAAGATTTCTTGTATGTTGTTCGTATCAGTCTCTCCTACCACTCTAAAAAAATTTACGAGTTTCGATTGTTCGCAATATTAGACCTTTTTCGGTCTCTAATAACGTCACCAGCTTAGTTTGCTATTCCGTCAAATTATTAATTTAAACATACCAGTCAGGGTGATGTAAGAAAAACAATTTTCTAAACGTTACGCTAAAACTAATTACCTTGTCACTTCAGTCCAAACTTAACCCTTACGAGCGCAGTAGTTTCGTAGTCAGAAAGCCTGCCGAATACAACGATGTCATTGTTTATGTTATGCTGTTAAAATTCAGAAAAATTGGTAGGTAAAACTTACGCAATCGTCAATTTCACAATTTGTAAGTGCTCGGCAAAGCTGCTGGCTTAATAAGGCAGTTCAGCGAACACCAAGAAATGTCGAATGTGGTAAACAATTCATGCAGTCACAAATTGTACAGTACTAGGACGGAGTGCCTAGAACAACATATTGGAAATAGTGATCTGTGCGGGTTGAGTGTGGGAGTGGGCGTGCGTTTGTAGGTCAATTTTGTGCGTTTTTCTTGAGTAACTACAGAATCCCAGTATAAAACTTAACTGCATTAATTTGATACAAAGAAGGTGCTGTTCATTTTTTCTGAAGAACTTATAGTTTGCGCATAGTGAGCGAGAGAATATGGAAATCTCACGCGCTGCTTTTAAAGGCCAGGTACAACACTGGGCTGCACGATGAGACGCAGGCCCGTGAGGTGTCGCAGGGGGGGGCTCACGCCAAATTCCTCACGGCAGCGTGAGTCACGGCGACAATCATCGCAAGTTGAATCTCAGTTTCAATACGCAGTTTGCTGAGGAACTTTGGCTCTGGCAGAGATGGCGACTACTTCTGCTATGTTAATACATAAAAGTTCAGAATCGGATTCCGATTCTGAGTTTGTGTTCGAAACGGTGTGTTACATCGCTTTGATGAAACTGGCTACAGGTTCTCACGCATATGGCGTGGGTCAGAAGGGGCAGAGTAGCTGGTGAGAAAAGCCCTTGCTGTCGCCACGGCTACTGTATATATAGCAAGGAATTGGGCAAATTTCATTATTATCAATTAACAGAGACCGTATTTTCGTAGCAGAAACAGAATCCTATTAGTCATAAGGACTATGCAACAACAAATCAATTTAAACAGTGCTCATAAAACTTTGTGTCATTCTATATATATCAGAAATGTACTCGGACGACAGTTTCGATTCTACATTGATATCAAAGACGTGGTTAAATCCATCTATTCCATTTTCACTGGTAGATATGGAGGGCTGCACGCTAGTAAGGAATGATATTGTAAAAAACCTAGGCATATTTTTGATAAACATTTTGATGTGGACTGGCAAGACAGCCAGTCCACTATGACAGGAAGCCGAAAGGCAGGCGTTTAAGCTCACGCAGGCTGGCGTGAGGTCTGGAAAAGTTAAAGGAGTTGAGTCTAGTAAAAAAAGTACGTAGCTTCTGGAAAACTTAACTTTAATCCATAATTGGTAAACATCCGTCTGACGGTACATGCATCACAAGACAAATAGCAAATGATAATGGCGCCTTGCTAGGTCGTAGCAAATGACGTAGCTGAAGGCTATGCTAACTATCGTCTCGGCAAATGAGAGCGTAATTTGTCAGTGAACCATCGCTAGCAAAGTCGGCTGTACAACTGGGGCGAGTGCTAGGAAGTCTCTCTAGACCTGCCGTGTGGCGGCGCTCGGTCTGCAAACACTGATAGTGGCGACACGCGGGTCCGACGTATACTAACGGACTGCGGCCGATTTAAAGGCTACCACCTAGCAAGTGTGGTGTCCGGCGGTGACACCACACATTTAACCAGGACAGAGCACATCACGAAAATTTGCTACAGAGTTTTAACAATGTCAATGTAGAATGTCAACAACGAATTACAATGCAACTTACCATTTCGTATGTCCATTTCCTTGGCCACTTCCTACCACTTCTCAGCTTTCAGCTTCATTTTCCAGTAACCGCCATGGCTTGTATCATACAGAACTTATCGAACACGTACGGCTTCAATTAGCTTTTCCTCCATTTCGAACTACCAACAGCCAGAACCACCGTGAGCCTCGCAGTAAACTGCGTACAGGAGACTGCGGTCCGCAGGGTCACCAAGCGCAGGAACTGCGTCACGCTCTAACGTGCGGGGGCAGGACCATTCAGTTGTGTGGTTCGCAAAAACTCACCATGAGTGACCCTGCGTCACCCCACGGAACCTCGTCTCATCTTGCGGCCAGCCGGGTTGGATACAGCGACAGCTGCAGAGGGATGCGAATCACCATGAGTGCAGTTGTAGATGTTAAGTTCGTTCACCGACAAAATTGTAAGAGGCCATGGTGCGACCGGGATTCTGTCCATGACTTTGCAATTACCAAGCCCACACCTAACCGCTCAAAAGAAAACGTTTTATCAAAAAAAATCATTGAAATTAAAATCTATGAACATCAACACTTCTTGTCTTACAAGCGTTATATATACAAAATACGCCGGCCGAAGTGGCCGTGCGGTTAAAGGCGCTGCAGTCTGGAACCGCAAGACCGCTCCGGTCGCAGGTTCGAATCCTGCCTCGGGCATGGATGTTTGTGATGTCCTTAGGTTAGTTAGGTTTAAGTAGTTCTAAGTTCTAGGGGACTAATGACCTCAGCAGTTGAGTCCCATAGTGCTCAGAGCCATTTGAACCATTTGAACCATATACAAAATACACCACATCAGTAAATCTTACAACACTGGTAAGCGTTTCATTCGTTCTATTACTATAGGTTATAAATCTTGACCTGACTCCAATATAATTACAAAGACTTACATGAGACGCCTTTCGCTTTAATTTGTTAGCATCTTCCGTGGTTATTGGTGTTTTCCTCCTTGATAGCAGCGGTTGGCGTCGAAACGCTTCATTTTACATCTGCAATTTGCAGTTTTTGGTATTCTGCAGTATTTCCTGCGCTGAATTATTTAAAATTCACTTTCTTAAACTGTTTCTCATTCTGCACTGCCACAGTGTTTATATCTGTATGTATGTATATATGTATATATGTACATTTCGCTGTCTTCCAGATGCGAAAAGTTAAACATCCATTGTGATCTACAAATTTTGATATGCTTTTTATCTACGTTTACAGTTTCTTGAACTACACAGTGGTCGGAGAAAAAAAACGAAATGATAGTATGGTCTTATTAGCGAGGAGACCTCATATTGGGGTGCTCGGCTGCTTAGAGCAGTCTTTTCATTTGCTGCCACTTTGGCGACTTGACGACGAAATGGTCACCACGACACAACACCCAGTTCGAGATTCGGATAAAATCTCAGACCTGGTCGGAATCGAACCCGAATCTCCTGTACTGCGCTGACCGCTCACTTATGGAGGTGGACAACGGTCAGAGAAGCACTTCAGCTGCAAGGGTTCTTTCACATACAATATCGGATGCATACATTCTGTTTAGTCGGCTGCACGAACTTGATGAGAGAAACGTATATTTCACTAAGGTGGGATGTTTCAGTTCCCAAGCGTCATTCAGTTCTATGTTAGTAATAAGATCATGCAGCTCCTTGCAAAAGCTGAAGTTCGAGGACTGTCCTTTTTTATTTACCATTCAGTTCAAATCGCCGATTATTAGACGAATTTTGAGGCTTCTTCTCAAGAGATAAATAATATCTTCTTTGTTGAACGTGGATCTCTGCAACTTGCTGGTTTGCCGGACGGCACATACGGGTTAATTAAGCTTACAACTCTATAAGATTGCTGCACCGGTGAATTCTTCAGCTGCTACATCCGATATTGTTTAAAACCATGAGTTGGTAAACTGAAAATAGAACTTCCTGCAACATAACTATATCACGTTGTTATTGATTGATGAGCTTACTCAAAACATTTAAGGTTTATTACCTACATGGAATTTTCGTTATTTATTCTAAAAGGTAATATTTAACAGTTTGCTGTTATTAATTATTTGTATCTTTATTTAACGATTTATAACAAAATGTTTCCATTTTGGTAAATCTCTGTCTCTAACCATCGTTGATTTTGTAATGGTACTTCGTACAAAATTTCATATAGAGAAATTTGTTTATGTTCAACTTATATCTACATGAACATCTTTTGCACCTAGAATCCTATACGCGGGAATTTGGCTTCAGTTGATAGTAAATATTTTTCAGATTTCATCGTGTCTTTATTTTTGTACTTTAATATATTTCTATTGTTTTTTATTAGTTGTGTGAAATTCAGACATCACTTTCTGTGTTAAACAGTATACAAACACGCAGAGCAACAGCCACAGCAGACTAATTAGAAACAGGTCAGCCTCCTCGTTGCGGGGATGGGCACAGCATGGGTGCGTGTCAAGCTAACCTACCTTTTGAGCAGCCATGACGGCTAAGTGACCTATATGCTGTTTGGCTTGTTACTTATTTTAAGTAGCGCACGGTCCACCTTAGTAACCCAGGTGGTGAGCTACTCTGTAATGTTTAAACGAGAAAAATGAATTCCTCTACAGAAAATCTGCCTCCGATTTCCCTTCCGTCCCCGGTCGTCGCGTTCGTTTTTGGTTTGGAACTGACACCCTACTATTTGTCCGCAAGCACTGATTTCTTTGTTTAGCTAGCCGTCAGCTCAGACTTGCAGTCGTAACTGTTTTGTTTTGGCGACTTGCTGTTGCAGGTTCGGTGTCGTGTCTCAGCAGTTGTCTGCGGGTTGGTCCGTGCGGCGTCCTGTGATATTGCCTCAACTGCTTCTGATACAGTTTTTGGACTCTCTCCCTAATCGATCTGTTCTAAGTCGGGTACGTCTTCGTCCGTGCTGGTTCTATCGTGCGTTTCACGCCTCTTGCCTTTTAGCGGCGGCACATCAGGGATAGAGAATGGCTTCTCTTGTGGTGTTGGAGCAATTTCACTGAGTGACATTTCTGCGTAGTAACACTTCTACGAAACGTAGGGCTCTTGCTCGGATTAGCGGCTTTTGATAGGTACGGGCACACACAGAACAGTTGCACGCTGACCTGTAGTTTGTGACATGTGTTCAAACTTAGAGAGAATGAATGGATGTGGTTGCACGTCATTTTCCTGCTTTTACCCTGCAACGATCTTTTGTTCGCTGTTCGCCCATACAGATTTTTATTCATAGAATCTCCGAAGGGTAATGCTGCGATTATTATTAGAGGCATTTCCTTTGAATATTTTACAAATATCGAGAGAGATTTAGCCATCTTTGTGTAGTTTCCAAGGAAAACGCCGAAGAGGTAACCTCTTTTGGCCCCCCGTTAAAATTTTTATGTTGTACATTAAACTGCTTTTAAGTTTTTACATAATTTTAAATGATGACTTTTCCTACTCCAGTATAATTTCTAAGCGTAAGTCATGCGAGCCAGAAATGATTTTAAGTTGCCGTCAATTTGGAGTCTTTTCTAAAGACTTCTGAGCTGTCGTGGTTCATCGGGCTATATCGGCTTCGGTAGCCGCTTCTCATCGTCCACCGCAGGGCTTTGAAACAAATGTGGTTCGTGGAACCGTGGCGAGCGGGAGGTCTGGTTGTCTTTGGTCGTGGCAGTGTGGGCTGTGGAGCGGAAATAAAAACGTTTTCTGACAGAGTCCGGTCTGTCGGTACAATAGGGAAGAAAGGCTCTCAACATTGCGGCCAGGAGGAACCTAGTATTCATCGTTTGTCATCTTCGAGTAGCATAGAGTTGGTTACGAGGGAAGTACCAAGCTGTCAGAGACGTGTTTACAATGACTTGTGTTTTTCTACTGTGTTTGATTTGTGGCTATTCTCGTCTCCATCGTGGTAGATTGCAGTGCCTTTCCTGTGATTAAGAGAGCGAGTTCAAATTAAAGTCTGTTAAATTTTGTTTCTGTGAGACTTTGAAATTGTGTACTGGAACTTTTGCTCTGGTATGCCGTGTGTATGAAATTTTGTTATCTTACTGGACTATTTTCCTGGCCTGTAACTCAGCGCAAGTATTCTGGAAAGGAGGAGGCCACTATGCTAAGCAGCCCTGGCTGTTATTGTTCTTACACGGGCCGTATTTTTCCTTGGAGCATTTCGTTAAATCAGCTTGATGTTTAAAGGAACTTAAAATTGTAATTCTCATTTATGTTTAAGGCATGAGTCACGAATTAATAACGTGGATTTTGGCCTTCGCCCAGTTACATTAGTGGGATGAATTTTCGTATATGTGTTGGCTTTGGTTTGCCATGTCGGCATTAAATTATATAATGCGACTAATGTGACCTTAGTCGTTAATGAATGTTTAATGGGTGATTAATTTCGGTACACTGTTTCTCTTACATATCAGCCTTAAATAAAAATTATTCCAGGTTGTGTTTTTGTTGCAGTGGCTGATTCATCTGTGCTTACTGTAATGCAGTGGCCCACGTAGTAACAAGTCTGTTCCAGCATATACCGGGTGATCAAAAAGTCAGTATAAATTTGAAAACTGAATAAATCCCGGAATAATGTAGATAGAAAGGTACAAATTGACACGCATGCTTGGAATGACATGGGGTTTTATTAGAACCAAAAAAAATGCAAAAGTTCAAAAAATGTCCAACAGATGGCGTTTCATCTGATGAGAATAGCAATAATTAGCATAACAAAGTAAGACAAAGCAAAGATCTTCCTTACAGGAAATGCTCAATATGTCCGCCATCATTCCTCAACAATAGCTGTTGTCGAGGAATAATGTTGTGAACAGAGCTGTAAGGCATGTCCGGAGTTATGGTGACGCATTGGCGTCGGATGTTGTTTTTCAGCATCCCTAGAGAAGTCGGTCCATCACGATACACTTGCGACTTAAGGTAACCCCAAAGTCAATAATCGCACGGACTGAGGTCTGGGGACCTGGGAGGCCAAGCATGACGAAAGTGGCGGCTGAGCACACGATCATCACCAAACGACGCGCAAGACATCTTTCATGAGTCTAGCAATATGGGGTGGTTCTAATAAAACCCCATGTCATTCCAAGCATGTGTGTCAATTTTTACCTCTCATTCTACATTATTCCATTCTTTATTAAGTTTTCAAATTTATACTGACTTTTTGATCACCTGGCACTTTATACCGGTGTTGACTTGATTGTGAGGTGCTGAGCCGATTTTAGAAGCGTTTCTATGCCTCCAACAAATACATTTTTCTATAAAAATTACCATTTCAGTTGTAATTTTGTTTTAAGGCTTCAAGTTAAGAAAATAAAGATTCCTTGGTGTTTGCGGCAGTTGCTGAGACGCTTAGACTGTTATTTTCTCGATCTCTTGGAGTACCTGGCGTTGAAATATACCCTCTTTGTCAGAAAGTTCCAGGACAGACTTTTTTTATTTCTGTGTTTGCACTACTAAAAAAGAACAAATTTTGTTTTTGTATTACCTGGTTTGTGTGCGTCCTTGATATGGCCTTGGCCATGTATCATTCCGAATTCACTATGTGGCAGGGCTGTGCTTAGCAACACAATGTTTGTGTCATTGGCGCATTACTTACGGTGTCACAGTGGATGCTGATTTTGAGGGAACAGTAGACATTTAAGTTGTGCGTCAAGCTCAGAGATATCCCTAATGAAATGTGAGCAATGATTAAGCAAGGATACGCAGGCGAAGTACTTTGAAGAAGTCTTGTTTTCCAGTGGCGCAAAAGGTTTCGTAAAGGTAGAGATTCAGTGCAAGACGATCCCAGAAGTGGTCTCCCGTCTACAGCACATACCAATGCAAACGTGGAGCGTGTAGTAAGGCAGCCATTGCAAGAAGATCGTCAGGTAACTGCGTGTCTTGAAAAGTTTCCGACAAGCAATTCGACGTCGTCGTCCCGACTTGTGGTCTTCTCACGATTGCTTCTTACTGGATGGCAATGCGAGACTCCATACTGCGTCATCTGTTACCGAGTACCTGGCCAGACATTCTGTTACTGCCAGCCCACATCCCCCATACCTGACCTCTCACCTTGCGATTTTTTCTTGTTACCGCTAGTGAAAAAGCAAGTGAAAGGAAAGCTTCATCAAGATATCTCAAGAATCCAACGGGCTGTGACAAAATAACTTACAAGCATCGAACTTGAAAATTTCCCTGCTCACTTCCAAGACCTACAGAGACATTGGGAACTGTGTATAGATAGCAAAGGGGACTACTTCGATAGGAGCTAGGATCATTACTTGGTAAGAGCAACTTTTTGAAATACCTGCCCTGGAACTTTTCTGACAAAGGGAGCATATTTGGGAGGGGTTCAAAATGATTCAAATGGCTCTAAGCACTATGGGACTTAACATCTGAGGTCATCAGTCCCCTAGACTACTTAAACCTAACTAACCTAAGAACATCACACACATCCATGCCCGAGGCAGGTCTCGACCCTGCGACCGTAGCAGCAGCGCGGTTCCGGAAGGAAGCGCCCGGAACCACTCGGCCACAGCGGCCAGCTGGGAGGGTTTCACTTGGTAGAGTCTTTATGGTAGTCTGTATGTTAAGATTACTATTCTGTACTGCAGGTACGTGTCACTGAGATTCATCTAAGGGGATCATCGCTGACTGGATTCGTATGGAAGAGGACCACTCGACCTGAGGCAGTCGTCCAAGCTGGTCCTGTTGGCGCGCTGTCCTGTTGCCTCGAGCACGGCCGTGTTCCGTGTTGTCTGCTCCCTTGCCTCCACACATTCGCGGCATTCTGCATTTGCCGATGCGGGACGCCAACCATAGTTCCGCTCATCTGCATTGTGGACAAGTTATATAATCGTCATTTGGACATATCGATTTTCTAATCACTCCCTGAATGTCAGCTTTCAAGGCTTTCTGACATTTCTGACGATTTAGCTGTCTACATCAGTCCTCAGCCATTCTTATTGCGGTTCTATTAAGGCTAATTTCATTTTTAGTAAACTAATATCTTTCTGAAAGTACATTTGGGCAATTTCTCTAAACTAGTCGAATTTAACTTCCTTTCTGATTCAAAACTGCAACGTAAGTGATCATCTACGTAAATGAAACCGAAAGTTCTATTTTATAGGCTTTGTTAAAGGACGGCTCATGTCCGTCGTTATTTGAAAGTTAGTTTAGAAATTTCTACCGTGCATTGTAGGGTACTGTGTATACCCTAGTGTGTGTAAGTGTGTGTG
This sequence comes from Schistocerca piceifrons, assembly GCF_021461385.2. Classification (NCBI taxonomy): domain Eukaryota; kingdom Metazoa; phylum Arthropoda; class Insecta; order Orthoptera; family Acrididae; genus Schistocerca; species Schistocerca piceifrons. The sequence goes on from NC_060143.1 coordinate 555,815,523, forward strand.
AGTGTGTGTTTGTGTGTGTGTGTGTGTGTGTGTGTGTGTGTGTGTGTGTGTGTGTGTGTGTGTGTGAAGGTTTCGAAGGGGTTCTATAAGTTTTGGGAACAGATACACATAGCATGGGGCTAAGTCAGGACTGTCTGAAGGATGATCGATGGCGGTGAAGCGAAGGCGTCGGATTGTTGCAGATGTCGCAGCGCTTGTTTGTGGTCTGTCATTGTCCAGCTGAAAGAAAGGGTATTCCACGTGTGGACGCTCTTCTGCGATTAGAAACTCGATTACAGCAGGCTGTTTCTCATGGGCCGACATAGTTACGTTAGACACTGACGTGCTGCACGCTGAAGTTCGAGATCCTTCCGGCCGCAGAGAGTTGGTTCTTATTTTCTGACAGCGTCTATCAAGGTGTATCCTATTATGTGTAACAGTAAGGTCTTTGAAGGTCAACGAAGGTCACAAAGGTGGCATGAACGACAGAAGGTGTTCGAAGTGATGACCATTGGTATCAATGCATTTCTGCAATCTTCTTATTATGGGCTGAGTGGTATTCCTTATACATCGGCACTTACCGAAGCACATATTCTGATAATTCTCTCTCGCATATATTCAGGTGTAGTTGGAACGACTTTATAAACAATGTCTTTTACGAATTCCCACAACCAAAATCCTGAGGCGTGAAGTCTTACGAACGAGCCAGCCACGATATACCTCCTCCGCATCCAATCCAACAATTTGGGAATTGTCTCTGCAACTCATTTCTAGCCATTAGTGAAAAATGTGCGGGACATCCATGTTGCTACCACATTCTGTTCCTTGTTCCTAAAGGCATGTCTTCCAATAACAGACCTAATGTTTCTTGCAGGAACGTGTTGTACTTCCTACCATTAAAATTTCCTTCGATGACATAGCGGCCTATATTTATGTCCTCCAGAATCCTACACCATACATTCACCTACCATGGTTTTTGGAGTACAACTTGCCACAGCCAACACGGATTTTCAGTTGCCCAAAAACGTACTCAAATTAACATTTCCATGGTTCTTGAATGTAGCCACGTTAGTAAATAAAATCAAATTACTAAATGTGTCATCCCTCTTTATCTGAAGTTGATCCCATCGGCAAAATTGAATGCGATGCACACAGTCGAAACTGCGACTGTAGCGGTCACGCGGTTCCAGACTGAAGCGCCTAGAACCGTATGGCCACACCGGCCGGCAGTTATTTCTTGGTTAGACTGATATGGTAAGGATGATATTTATGGCGATGCAGAACACGAACAACACTACTCTGGATCATGCCAGATTTCCTTGCGATTAGAAGCGAAGTAACACAAGGATCTCGAACCACAGTGGTAAGAACACCAGTCTCCGTTTTCTCGTTAGTAACTTTCCTTTGCCGGATATGTTTCCGATGCGTTAATGATGCAGTTGTTCTCAATTTATCATACACATATTTAAATGTACGACTTGTAGGGTGAGTACGGTGAGGATATGTTTCAGCGTATAAGCCTCTAGCTCTCACTGAATTTCGTTGGCATTCTACGTATATGAGAAGCATATCGACTTGTTCTTCGAAGAAATACATCATTCACATTTGCTTCATTCGACGACACTAGTCTTACAGTTTGTACACTCCAGGAAATGGAAAAAAGAACACATTGTCACCCGTGTGTCAGACCCACCATACTTGCTCCGGACGCTGCGAGAGGGCTGTACAAGCAATGATCACACGCACGGCACAGCGAACACACCAGGAACCGCGGTGTTGGCCGTCGAATGGCGCCAGCTGCGCAGCATTTGTGCACCACCGCCGTCAGTGTCAGCCAGTTTGCCGTGGCATACGGAGCTCCATCGCAGTCTTTAACACTGGTAGCATGCCGCGACAGCGTGGACGTGAACCGTATGTGCAGTTGACGGACTTTGAGCGAGGGCGTATAGTGGGCATGCGGGAGGCCGGGTGGACGTACCGCCGAATTGCTCAACACGTGGGCCGTGAGGTCTCCACAGTACATCGATGTTGTCGCCAGTGGTCGGCGGAAGGTGCACGTGCCCGTCGACCTGGGACCGGACCGCAGCGACGCACGGATGCACGCCAAGACCGTAGGATCCTACGCAGTGCCGTAGGGGACCGCACCGCCACTTCCCAGCAAATTAGGGACACTGTTGCTCCTGGGGTATCGGCGAGGACCATTCGCAACCGTCTCCATGCAGCTTGGCTACGGTCCCGCACACCGTTAGGCCGTCTTCCGCTCACGCCCCAACATCGTGCAGCCTTCTCCAGTGGTGTCGCGACAGGCGTGAATGGAGGGACGAATGGAGACGTGTCGTCTTCAGCGATGAGAGTCGCTTCTGCCTTGGTGCCAATGATGGTCGTATGCGTGTTTGGCGCCGTGCAGGTGAGCGCCACAATCAGGACTGCGTACGACCGAGGCACACAGGGCCAACACCCGGCATCATGGTGTGGGGAGCGATCTCCTACACTGGCCGTACACCACTGGTGATCGTCGAGGGGACACTGAATAGTGCACGGTACATCCAAACCGTCATCGAACCTATCGTTCTACCATTCCTAGACCGGCAAGGGAACTTGCTGTTCCAACCGGACAATGCACGTCCGCATGTATCCCGTGCCACCCAACGTGCTCTAGAAGGTGTAAGTCAACTACCCTGGATAGCAAGATCTCCGGATCTGCCGGATCTGTCCCCCTTTGAGCATGTTTGGGACTGGATGAAGCGTCGTCTCACGCGGTCTGCACGTCCAGCGCGAACGCTGGTCCAACTGAGGCGCCAGGTGGAAATGGCATGGCAAGCCGTTCCACAGGACTACATCCAGCATCTCTACGATCGTCTCCATGGGAGAATAGCAGCCTGCATTGCTGCGAAAGGTGGATATACACTGTACTAGTGCCGACATTGTGCATGCTCTGTTGCCTGTGTCTATGTGCCTGTGGTTCTGTCAGTGTGATCATGTGATGTATCTGACCACAGGAATGTGTCAATAAAGTTTCCCCTTCCTGGGACAATGAATTCACGGTGTTCTTATTTCAATTTCCAGGAGTGTATTAGTGTTGCAATGGCAAACAGTGGAATTGTGTTTACATGTCAATGGCACGTTAGATGGATACGCCGTATTCAGCGAAAATTTACTATTTGCACGATATACGACAGAAAATTGTCACATCATGTGCTTCGACAAGTGTCGATGTGATAAGGTTCAAATCAAATGGCTCTGAGCACTATGGGATTTAACATCTGAGGTCATCAGTCCCCTAGAACTTAGAACTACTTAAACCTAAGGACATCACACACATCCATGCCCGAGGCAGGATTCTAACCTGCAACCGTAGCGGTCGCGCGTTTCCAGACTGAAGCGCCTAGAACTGCTTGTCCACTCCGGCCGGCGATGTGATAAGGAATACTACTCAATCCATGATAAGAAGATTGCAGCAATGCACTAATACCAATGGTCATCGCTTCGAACACCTTCTGTAAATGGAACTTCATGACACCTTTGTGACCTTCGCTGACCTTCAAAGACCTTACTGTTACACATAATTGGATTCATCGTGATAGACGCTATCAGAAAATAAGAACCAAAATATAGCATCCAATTTAAAGAAACAAAGTTGACCTTCATATCCCTGAAGCGACCCCACCTATCAAAAAAAGACTAACTTTATACTATGCCCCCCCTTGTCCCATGCAACTTTTGTCCCACTAACATTTCTGCTACTATCACACTTCCAGAGTTATTCTTGGTGGCAATAGTTAGTAACTCACCCTGTATTATGGCAACACCGGTTTTGATAAATGGGAGTGATTTGCTTGCCTAAGAAAAATAATATAAGACCCAGAAAGAGGAAACGAGATTCTTAAGAATGGTTCAAGGCTGCTCAAGAGTGTAAAGAACGCATAGCGAAGAGAGAAGGACAGAAGTTAATACTTACGATATAGAGGAATGAGTGAACGATTACAGAAGGAAACAGAAAGTACATACTGATAGAATGAATGAAGATAGTTTGTCAAAAGAGGAAATGCAGCAGCAAGAAGAGGTCCAGGAAGACATAAGAAAATGTTAGAGTAACTTTGAAGAATTCAGAAAACGCTTTTCGCTCAGCATCCTAGATCATATTGGGCTGAAGAAAATGAGGGCTCTGGAGAAATCGCACCTGGAGTGATGAATCAAAATTGAGAACTACAGAGCTCATCTGGTTTACATAAGCTTTTGTGCAACAAAAAATAGCCCTTGTGTTCAATATTTCATTGTAGGAATAAGTGGAAAATATAATGTAGCGGTGCAGCATTGTTTTCAATAATAATCATAAACATGGAGCAGGCATCGAACTCGCACAATGATTTATCAAGGTTGATCATTTGATTGTACAACACTTATAATACCTGAGACTCAATAATTTGAATAGACTGGAGACCAAAGAGATACAGTCGTATGACTACTGTGTGCAGGTTGTCGAGCGGTCAGGACTTGATAGAGGGCGTCCAGGGCTGACGTTAAATGGTAGAGCAGGAAGTTAGGTCAAGTAGAGAGAATGCATTTGAGTGTACGGGATACAGGAGACGGACATAGGCTAAGGCGTTACCAAATGTAGGCTAGTCTAGGAGGTTGGACAAACTATAGAAAATGGGTCAGTGTGAGATGGAGGTTCACGTTAAGTTCTTTTGGTGGCCGCTCACGGGAGGCTGAGCCAGAGGTTCTGCCTCCCTAAAAAGACGTCTGTTCTGCTCGAGGTCTGGATCACAAAAGAGGGAAGCGTCTGAGTTCTGCTGTCCAGAACGGCTATCATCCAGGCACATGTGACCTGCCTCCCACGCATGCTTTGCCTAAACCAATGGCGTGAATTTGCTAACAGCTTCAGAAGAGGGCTGAAGGCATCTCCTTTTAGCAGCTTTACCGGACCTAACGGCATCTGTTCTGGAAAGCTGGCAGCTTTTGTCAAATAGGCTAAGCCAAAGTTACTCTGGGAGAGAACTTGTAAAAATTTTACTATGGCCTTTGAAACAAAATTTTTTAAACCCATTTCCAACGCATTCCTTTCTCGTCCAGTGGACTGGAAACTCACATTGTTTACAACAGCGTGTCATCCATTCTCCAGAAATACGGTTTGCCATGATAGGGACCTTAATGTTATGGAAGAGGTGTGTTGTAACATTTTATTATGTGCAAGAGGGAAGGAATTTAAATGTATTTGTATTTAACAATTTCGGCAAATAAGTAAATAATAAAATATTATATGTTCAGTTGAAACCGTCATTTAAAACTGTAACATAATTAATAAAGCAAATTGATGGAACGAGATTTGATGAATTAAAACAATTTCTCGTAATATTTTAGTGTAACAAAAGAGAAGATACTGGCCGAAAGGTCTCAGCACTAATTTTTTAATGATTTACAGGTGCTTCTAGAAGTGTGAAGGAGCTTGTTTTGTCTGGAAAATATTACTGTAATTGCTACATACTGGAACCCACATCAAAAATTTAAAAAAGCATATCGACATAACAGAATACTCAACCCTCTGAAATTCGATCTATTTGAGCGACAAACATAGTAAATCAACTCAATGCCAAACGTTAACACAACATTTGCATTAGAGATGGATTCAGTACATTTGAAAAAGAATAATGACAAAGGTACATCTTGTTACATCCTCTGTCTGTTATTTGTGGATATAGTTGCACATAGTTCCACAGGCTACGAAATATTAACACAATTTCAATAAAATGCGGAATTCACTTAGCAAGTTAAAGATATGATGTACTATAAAACACGTGAAAATCTTGACTGCGTTATCAAATTTTAAATTACAGAAGTACAAAATCTTATCTTATATACCACATCTCACTGAGAATAATAGTGGAACTTCTAATTACCAGGCACATGCAGGTGGCTGATTTCCTTAGACTTCAAGGTGTTTATACTTTAACAGAATGTTTTTGAAATAAAGTAACAATGAAACAACAACTCATGAAAAATAGGTCGATTGGATTCCATATGAAGTAGCTCTTATTATAAGATTAAAAGATGGTGCAAAGTAGATCTCATGGTAAGCACAATTCGTTTCAGAAGAACGGGGATTTCGAAATTAATCAAGAACACAGCACTGGAACACAAGAACACGACAGATAGGGTGTATAAGGCAACAAATAGTGACGGTGGCCGATTTTAGGTGAAATAAAAAAATGTTGATTGAAAATTTACTTGTGGATTAGTACTGCCATTTTCTACAGTGGTCCGGAATTAGCCCCTTCCACATATACAAGCTGGCTGCACACAAACGTACATGCCAGAACGGTCCACTTCATTAATGATATGTTCTTCTGAAAAAAGGGTACATTACAAGTCTAGCAGAGTCAACCGGAATCCAGCTGAAAATGTCCGTCATACAGGGTCACCGTGAAATTTTGTTGAGACTTGATGTCGTTGACAACAGCGTCATTTTAATGGGGAAAATTTGGAACCCATGGTCCGACACCTTACCCAACTATTTGTTTGATTAAACAGGGATTTAATGTACGTAATTAGCCTATAATGTAATCTCAAAATTTATAATAGCTGCTCACATTTAGACGCTTTGGATAATGCCAGAAACTTGCAGGACTTCAAAACATGACATAGTGAAGTATTTGGCCATAACCAGTAAGAAAGTCACAGGGAAAAATCACACCTGCGTTAAAATTATTCATTCGTTTCTGATGGAGATATTGATAAACTGTCGCTGCCTTAGCTTGCGTACATCACCGGAAATTGGCAACAGAGCCAAATAATAGTGAAAATCTCAGAGCATAATTTTGTATTATGCCTATTACAAATCTGCGAATTGTACTAAGGGGGCGTATAAATAGGTAAAGAGTTGTTTGTTCACGCTGTTGGAATGAGTTGGCACACATTGGGAGACAAAATAACAATATATGGGAATGTAACACGCCAATATTCCCTAAGACCGCCAGTTCATACTACTAATACACTGGGGTGACCAAGTCAGATAAAGCGACATGCACATATAAAGACGGCAGTAGTATAGCGTACACAGGCCGGCCGGTGTGGCCGTGCGGTTCTAGGCGCTTCTGTCTGGAACCCCGTGACCGCTACGGTCGCAGGTTCGAATCCTGCCTCGGCCATGGATGTGTGTGATGTCCTTAGATTAGTTAGGTTTAAGTAGTTCTAAGTTCTAGGGGACTGATGACCACAGATGTTAAGTCCCATAGTGCTCAGAGCCATTTGAACCATAGCGTAAAAAAGATACAGTGCATTGTCATTTGTACTCATGTGATTCATGTGGAAACATTTTCGATGTGATTATATCTGCACAACGAGAATTAACAGGTTTTGAAAGCGGAATCGTAGTTGCCGCTAGATGCATGGGAAGTTACATTTCGGAAATCGTTAAGGAATTGAATATTCTGAGATCTACAGTGTTATGGGTGTGTGGGGTATGCCAAATTTCAGGCATTACCTCTCACCATGAACAACGCAGTGGTCAACGACCTTCACTTAACTTCCGAAAAAATGGCTCAAATGGCTCTACGCACTATGGGACTTAACATCTGAGGTCACCAGTGCCCTAGACTTAGAACCACTTAAACCTAACTAACCTAGGGACATCACACACATCCAAGCCCAAGGCAGGATTCGAACCTGCGATCGTAGCAGCAGCGCGGTTCCAGACTGAACCACCTAGAACCGCTCGGGCACGACGGCTGGCTAACTTCCGAGAACAGTGGTGCTTTGTAGAGTTGTCAGTGCTAACAGACAAGCAACACTGTTTGAAATAACAGCAGAAATCAATGTTGGACGTACGATGAACGCAACTATTAGGACAGTGAGGCGAAATGTGGCGTTAATGGGCTACGGCGGCAGACGACCGATGCCAGTGTCCTTACTAGCAGCATAACATAGCATGCAGCTCCTCTTCTGGGCTCGCGATCATATCAGTTGGATCCTAGACGACTGGAAAACCGTGGCCTGGTCAGATGAGTGAACATTTCGGTTGCTAAGAGCTGCTGGTAGAGTTCGAGAGTTGCGTTGATCCCGCGAAGCCGTGGGCCCTTGTTATCATCGAGGCACTGTGCAGGATGCTGGTGTCTACATAACGGTGTGGGCTGCGTTTACATAGGATAGACTTGATCCTCTGCTCCCACTGAACCGATCATTGGAGGGAAATGGTTATTTTCGGCAACTTGGACATCATTTGCAGCCATTCATGGACTTTATGTTCAAAGACAACGATGCATTTTTATGGATGGCAATGTGCCCTCTCACTAGGTCACAATTGTTCACGAATTGTTTGAAGAACATTCTGCACAATTCGGGCAAATGATTAGCCACCCAGATCGACCGACATGAATCCCATTGACCATTAATGGGAGGTAACCGAGACGCCAGTTCTAGCACAAAACGTGGCACAGCAAAGCTTACGTATTTATAGACGGCTGTAGAGGCAGCGTAGTTCATGATTTCTGCAGGGGACTTACGATGATTTGTTGATTCAATTTCACGTCGAGCTCCTGCTCTACGCCGTGCAAAAAGAGGTCCGATACGATATTAGAAGGCATCCCATAACTTTCGTCACCTTATTATAAATCAAAGCTACTACATTAATCATTCTCTTACGGAAAGAAACGTCATTAGTCAATATGGTCCAGAATTCAGTATCGCTCAAGTCCCTTTGGCAGACAGTCACCACAACAATTACTAATTCCAGTTAATTTAACGTGGTAAAATATGAAAATTGTAAAATGTGGAAATACGTCGGAAAGATAAGACCTCGCCGCAATGCATTGTATAGGTGCACAAGATCTATTCCGCAGAATGACGCACAGAAAATATTTTTCACAACAGTGTCACTCAACAACAATGTTGTACACACTTCTTACAATAGTCATTAACAGACTGTCTTCTATAACTTAAACTACAACTATAATCACTGAAGAACAAGACGAGAACAGCTTTCATTTGGTTGTAAACTAAAACTGAGTGTCAGTTACAACCCTATTTTTTATCTAAGGCAACAAAGTTGAAGAAAAGTATCTGTCTTCTCTGCTGCTCTTAGAGTTTACGAATTTCAGTCACCTGAAAACCTTCTTATTGCTTAAAATAAGTCACTCAGAAGCCTCAACCGGCATTATGCCTTTTACAAAACCAGTCTCGTACTTCAGGAAAGCACTAAATAAGTTATTGTCATGGAGAAACACAAGGTGAGTCTCTAGACAAGGTAACTTTAATCTAAGTCCACAAGTCGGAAGACGTGAGACTTGATCTTACAGGTGAAAGACACAGTTGAAACTGCCACCAAAGAAATATTCAGAGCGGGGTAGGGCGCGGGGAGGTGGGGGTGGGGGGAGATTTCCTCCAATACTGTCACACTCTATTGTCTCCATACTGCTGCCAAACTGATCGGCCAGCATCATGTATGTCGCATAACGATAGAACTCAGGGAGGGACGCTAAGCGCACTTCTTGAATAAAGCAAAGTCATTGTCTCTCGCAGCAGACGTATGTTCATCCTTGTTCCGGTCGTAATGAGACTAATCGTGGCGATACAATAAGCCTGTCTTTGAACTGCAGGTGTCAAGATATTCATTAGATTTGAAATTTCTGCTGGGTATTAAGTTCTGTCGTCATCTCTGTGCACCCCATTACCTCAGCTGGAAATTTTCCAAAAGTGCTGGCTCCACTTGCGTGTGCTCTGTCGGTGTGAGAGGCATTGTGTCATCGTCCTCTGCCCACGTCACTGAATGTTGAACAGGACCATCATCTCCTCAGGCCACGGAATCGGTGGCCAGAATCCAGCTTGTGGTGGGGGAGTGGGGGGCAGCACTTGTCTCTCATATCGGTATCTGGTCACACAGCTGCGGGTATATGCTAAACTGCCTCAGCCTCATTATGTGTTCCCACCCTGCAGCCGGCTGTGGTTGCCTCGATGTGAGCATTGTCCGGGCTAGTGGAGTCCACGTTCTCCAGCAGCTCGTCCTTCACCAATTCTGAAGTTCCCCTGCGTCTCCACTTACAGTGCTTTCGGGATGATTGCTTTCCTGTGTGTCCTTTTGTGTCAGATGAAGACCGTGGGTCATGATGCTCCGTCACAAAGGCCGAAGTTGGCATGATCAGCGACTCTGTCTGCATCATCGTCAAGGACATCATCAAGGGCATCATCATCTGTCTACAGGAGCGGCTGTGTTGAAGTGGAGTCCGCCTCACATAAAATGTGCTTTTCATCTTCCCACCACATCAGAGGATGCTGAGCTGGGTCATCAGGGAGTGTTGGGTGCGTTGTGAAGTGGTAGTAGACTTGAGGGTGACAACGTCAGACACAGGAAGCAGCATCAGCTGCGACGGCGGGTCGATGTCCGCCTGCAGTATGTTCGCGACCCGGCGTTGGATGTATTCGGTTCGGAGGTACCCCTCCATCCTTCATCTGGAACAGGTTTTTGTTGTTGCTGCTGGTGTAGAGATATGAGGAAACAAGTCTCTGAAGTTCAGTTCGGACATGTGGACGCCATTCAAGACAGTATATGTTCGGAATTGTATCCATCGTTCTGCGACATAACTATGTTCCATGCTGTAGGGACGAAGAGCAGACTCGACGTCTTCCGCTGGTAGTTCAAAGGGATGTTTGAGTACCCTGATTGTGCGGAGTCCTAAACCAGAGTAATCGACGTCCACAGTATTCACTCTGCAATCAGCATGGGAGAAGTCAAGGATCTGTTTCGTCTCCCGAAGGATCTGATCACATACAGTGTCACACATGACATTTACATACGCTGATGATGTTAGCAGCCGGGATTTTGAGCTCTTCTCATAAAAATAATGACTTTTCTGGAGACTAGAAATCTCTGTAGGAATCAGCATGGGTTTCGAAAAAGACGGTCGTGTGAAACCCAGATCGCGCTATTCGTCCACGAGACTCAGGGGCCATAGACACGGGTTCCTTGACTTCCGCAAGGCGTTCGATACAGTTCCCTACAGTCGTTTCATGAACAAAGTAAGAGCATATGGACTATCAGACCAGTTGTCTGATTGGATTGAAGAGTTCCTAGATAACAGAACGCAGCATGTCATTCTCAATGGAGAGAAGTCTTCCGAAGTAAGAGTGATTTCGGGTGTGCCGCAGGGGAGTGTCGTAGGACCGTTGTTATTCACAACATAAATAAATGACCTTGTGAATGAAATTGGAGGTTCACTGAGGCTTTTTGCGGATGATGCTGTGGTATCTCGAGAGGTTGTAACAATGGAAAATGGTACTGAAATGCAGGAGGATCTGCAGCGAATTCACGCATGGTGCAGGGAATAGCAACTGAATCTCAATGTAGACAAGTGTAATGTGCTGCGAATACATAGAAAGAAAGATCCCTTATCATTTAGCTACAATATAGCAGGTCAGCAAGTGAAAGCAGTTAATTCCATAAATTATCTGGGAGTACGCATTGGGAGTGATTTATAATAGAATGATCATATAAAGTTGATCGTCGGTAAAGCAGATGCCACACTGAGATTCATTGGAAAAATCCAAAGGAAATGCAATCCGAAAACAAAGGAAGTAGGTTACAGTACGCTTGTTCGCAAACTGCTTGAATACTGCTCAGCAGTGTGAGATCCGTACCAGATAGGGTTGATAGAAGAGATAGAGAGGATCTAACGGAGAGCAGCGCGCTTCGTTACAGAATCATTTAGTAATCGCGAAACTCCAGTGGAAGACTCTGCAGGAGAGACGCTCAGTAGCTCGGTACGGGCTTTTGGTAAAGTTTCGAGAACATACCTTCACCGAGGAGTCAAGCAGTATACTGCTCCCTCCTACGTATATCTCGCGAAGAGACCATGAGGATAAAATCAGAGAGATTAGAGCCCACACAGAGGCATTCCGACAATCCTTCTTTCTACGAACAATACGAGATTGGAATAGAAGGGAGAACCGATAGAGGTACTCAAGGTACCCTCCGCCACACACCGTCAGGTGGCTTGCGGATTATGGATGTAGATGTAGATGTAGATGTTCGAGTGAGAGTGTTTTTCACCCTGCAAAATTGTTCCGGAACGTAAATTTTGAGCGTCGATTATCTGTATTGGTTTCCCTTCTCAGCTGTATGTTTAAGCTGATGCGCCCGAAGCGGCCGAATACCAAGTAAACAACACGAAGGCTCACTTTGTGGTGAGGCCACAAGGAACACATCCGCACCGCTGTGCTACCAATGGCAAAGGAAGTGACATTGCATCGTGCTTATCAATAATACAGGCACTGCCATTTCAAATTTTTCTTCAATACCAGGCTCTTAACTCTCAATAAATACTTCCTTCCTGGACGGGAATGTATGTAACATGCGAGTGCAGGTTGTGAAACATGGACGACGACATATTTAAGTTTGGATCTCGCCGTGATTCGTGCTTGGATGGCCAAAGCGGTGGAGTGCCACAGACGTCTTGTTAACGTTCGTGCCGCGATAGCGTGGGCACGTTGTCGTTGTGGTTTACAGTTATATCCACACAGCTTACTTCCAACGACGCACCACGACATTTTCAGATCGTAAATCGATGCTGAAGTTCAGTTTTAAGACTGAGTATGCCCAACCAAGAGCACTAGAAACTGAACAGTTTATAAGAGATGACGTTCACATCAGTTATCATGAACAAGTAGGGACTCAGCTCTCCATCGTGAGTAGCGAGGTCTACATGAACATGGAGACAATGTGACTTGCGAAAGCGACATTCAGTTCAGACATCGGGATGGACATATTGCCCCTGTGAAAGTGGAACGGGCAGGTTTCGGCCAGAGAACAGTCCATGTGTTTCAGCTGCTGTCTGAGGTGCCAGCAGAGACAGTGATCGAAGCACTGAGACCATATGGAACAGTGATAAGTGTATAATGGGCACACTTTACTAGGTAACCAGTTCTGAATGAGGTGTGCCATAAGCAAAGACCTTACTAAAAATGTCCCACCCTATTTGAACATAGGCAGACGCCGCGACATCGTAATTTACGACGACCAGCCAAAGACCTGTTCAAGATGGCAAGAGGGGCATCCGAGATCAAACTGTGTACACTGCAGCCGGCCGCGGTTCTAGGCGCTTTAGTCCAGAACCGTGCAGCTGCTATGGTCGCAGGTTCGAATCCTGCCTCGGGCATGGATGTGTTTTATGTCCTTAGATTAGTTAGGTTTCAGTAGTTGTACGTCTAGGGGACTGGTGACCTCAGATGTTAAGTCCCATAGTGCTCAGAGCCATTCGAACCTTTTTTTTTTTGTATACACCGCAACAGTGCTCTCATTGACGTACGTGGGGGATCTTGGATCTGTACTGTCTCATCATCGATTGTCGCCAGAAGCGTCGTGTTCAGTCAACCCTGAACATAATAATAACCGGCCGCGGTGACCAAGCGGTTCTAGGCGCTTTAGTCCAGAACCGTGCAGCTGCTATGGTCGCAGGTTCGAATCCTGCGCCGGGCATGGATGTGTTTTATGTCCTTAGATTAGTTAGGTTTCAGTAGTTGTACGTCTAGGGGACTGGTGACCTCAGATGTTAAGTCCCATAGTGCTCAGAGCCATTTGAACCATTTTTTTTTTTGTATACACCGCAACAGTGCTCTCATTGACGTATGTGGGGGATCTTGGATCTGTACTGTCTCATCATCGATTGTCGCCAGAAGCGTCGTCTTCAGTCGACCCTGAATTTGATGTTGCAGCAGAGCACTATGGATGTCTGAGCACCACCTGGCACTTGCCTCCTAACACAAATGGGAAATGGGTCCATAGGAAAGGCTGGCCATCGAAGGGTTGGTGGCAGGAACGTACGATTTTGTCCCATTCGTTCTCAGATACTGACACTGATACCCGAAAACACAGGGCTCCAAAGCAATGGAATTAATTTGACTGGGTCTATGAGATACCTGCATGTGATGTCAGAATACGAAGACCTCGACAGTGGCAATCATACTCGGCAGGAGCATATGATCGTCCATCCTGCTGATGCGACTGGATCAGGCGTGAATTCACAGGAGGCCTCTCGCAGCAACATGCTTCTGGATGAGGGATAGCAGACGGATTCAGAAGGCTGTGGCGCAGTTTATCACGATGGCCAGTTTTATTTAGGAAATAAGTCCCCTAATTTCCAGAATTGGCTGATCACTTGAAACTTTTGTGAAAAATGTGTGAAACCTTCGTGTGGACAGACAGCCAACAACCCGCCTTTGATTCTCTGAAAATACCATTGAGTAATCCTCCCATTCTGGCGGTCGCCGACTTTAACCATCTTTTTATAGTTCAGACCGATGCTCCCAACTCTGGGACTGGGATTGCTGCCAGCTCCTTCAGCAACAAGACAGGGATCAGAGGCCCCTAGCCTATGTCTTGAGGTGCCTGTCTCCCAGCGAGAATAAACACTCCATTTACAAGTTGAAAGCACCATCGGTTCTCTATGCGTTGGCGAAATTCAAGATTTACTTGGAACACTAGGAGTTCACCCTGGAAACGGAAAATAAGACAAAAAAATGGTTCAAATGGCTCTGAGCACTATGGGACTTAACAGCTGAGGTCATCAGTCCTCTAGATCGTAGAACTACTTACACATAACTAACGTAAGGAAATCACACACACCCATGCCCGAGGCATTATTCGAACCTGCGACGGAAAATAAGACACTTGGGTCTTTTCCTGTTCCTGTACAACAGTTCTTAGAGCACTACGATGTGTGCATATTTCCGCCTTTCAGTTTAAAGTCAGCATATCCGGGGGTGTGATAACGTTGTTGCCGACTTCCTGAGCCGTATGTCTGAGAATTAGGAGAGGGTCCTCAGTTAAATGTGGACAACCTGGGAAAGATTTCTGTGAACACTCGACTTGCTGACATTCTCGTGCTGTTTGGCGACTTCACCCAGCAACAACAGCGCGACCGTAATCTAGGTCCCGTTAGGGAACAGTTGCAGCCTGAGAAAACTGTTCCCAGTTACTAGATACAGAAGGACATACAGTGTCAGAGGGATCTGTAGGATGGAGAGCTTCGGATTTGCCTACCTGTCGTTCTTTCTTCCAGTATTTTCACAGGTCAGTGGCTAGGGGGGCTAGCAATTGGGAGTCTACAGGGCCACCCATAAAATACATGTCTCTCCCCTGGCTCTCCTTGTATTCAAGAAACATGGTTAAACAGTGCTGAGAGTGTCAGATGGCCAAGGTAAAGGGGGTTGCTCCAGTCCACCCAGGGGAAGGCGCAGCATGTCTTTATCGATTATGTCAATCCCCTTCCCCACACCCAAAGCAGACTTTGTTTCATATTGGCCGCCGTCGTTTGTTTTACCCAGTTCAGCTGGCTGTTGCCCATTAGTGGCACTAAGACAGGGCAAAGTATTAAGCACCTATGTAGGATTTTTCCCGATTTGGGCCTTCTACAGTCGTTCTTAGTGGCAACGCTTCCTGACATTTCTAGAGAATTTCGGAATTTTTGCTTCCTGCTTCCGCTGTGGGGCTATACATGTACCACAACCTCATATTACCCCCAGCCTTCAGTTGCAGAGTACGTTGATCACAACCTAAAGTCTTCCTTAATCGCCTTCCGCCTTGAGACTCAAACTAAGTGTCAGCTTACCTTACCTTGGTTGAACCTGGCTTTTAACACCAGGCACGAGACACACCGAGACACTCCTGCCTCTCTTATCTTGACTTATCCCCTCAATTCCCCGTTGGTCCATTCGTGACCTTCTACGCAAAGACACTACTTCTCTGGAAATCAGAAATAATTGGAGCATGGCCACAGACTACATCCAAAGCGCCCATAGAAGGGAGCATCTGGGGCCGATGTCCGCGGTCCGGTCTTTGTTAGGAACATTGGGGGTAGAGGTCCTACAGGTAAAGTTTGCAGTAAACTGGCAACTCGTTTTGTAGGTCCCTATAGGGTGATAGAAGTTCCCACTCGAGTTAGGCTCAGGCTTACGGATGAGGAAAATCTGAGCCAGGCTAAGCAGGCCATTGCCTTTAAAGTCTTTTCTGTCTCTTCCGTCCTCCAGCCACCCGACCTCCTGCCCTGTGGTTTTGGCTTCGAGGGGGTGTTGGGTGGCTGGGGCAGAATGAACCTTTGTGCAATCGATAGGTGGCGCCACAGTTCAAAATGGCTCTGAGCACTATGGGACTCAACTGCTGAGGTCATTAGTCCCCGAAAACTTAGAACTAGTTAAACCTAACTAACCTAAGGACATCAAAAACATCCATGCCCGAGGCAGGATTCGAACCTGCGACCGTAGCGGTCTTGCGGTTCCAGACTGCAGCGCCTTTAACCGCACGGCCACTTCGGCCGGCGGCGCCATAGTCTCTAGTAGAAGTGGGTGCAGTTCACGCAGAGGTCGGAGGTGCGAGGGCACTGACAGTGAGGCCAGGAAGGTGAAACAGTTCGCTCGAGGTGAGGAGGCGGAGTTGGAACCTAGAGGCGAGGCGAGTAGTGTGCCGGCAGTTCATCGCTAGTACGAGTTCGGCAGTTAACAGTCACAGGCTCTGAGTGTGCCAACGATACCAGGAAGAGACACTCAGGCGGGCTCCTGGATTACAAACCATTGTTACTTGGGTTGCGGCCGGTTGCAAACCTTTAGTACTGAGAGAAGGAGCGTGTTGTGTGCTTCAGCGATCGACCGGACATCGAGACGGACGGCCGACCGCTGCTGTGATGACGTGTGTCGGTTCCACGCTGTCTTTCCTGGATCGATGTACGGATATGTCCGGTGAGCTTCCGATTTGGTTTATTGGATGCGAGTGAGCCGAGCAATGGCAGCAACAAAGTGCCATTTCCTGTACCAGTACTGCGACAGTCAAGTTCGGTAGTTTTCTGGTTGTTTATACGGGGTTCACGCCAGGTTCTACACAGATTTCTGGTTATTGATCCATTCCGTTTCTGTCTCTAGGCAGAAAAGTTGCTTGTTCACTCCTATAAAGCTACTGAATTAATTTCTTTATTTAATGGTCGGGCCTGAGTGTCGGATTTGTAGCGTCATGTATTTATATGTTAAGTGGGCTCATTTCATGTGTTGATTCCTACCCTTACTATTACTGGCTCTTGTCTTATTGAGCGTTATACGACCAAGTTCTGTCTGCTGTTTGTCAGGGGTTCGAACACGTTAGCTTGGGGTTTAGTGCGATAACCACGTGCCGGTTACCTGTTCACCTCCCACCACAATTTGTGGTTGGCAGTCGTACCTCCTGTTCGGTAGTTGTATTACGAGCTGTGTTTAGGTTTTTGCCGCCTTACAAAAATGTTCAAATGTGTGTGAAATCTCATGGGACTTAACTGCTAAGGTCATCAGTCCCTAAGCTTACACACTAATGAACCTAAATTATCCTAAGGACAAACACACACAACCATGCCCGATGGAGGACTCGAACCTCCGCCGGGATTAGCCGCACAGTCCATGACTGCAGCGCCTGAGACCGCTCGGCAAATCCCGCTCGGCGGAGCCTTACAAGTGTCGCAGATTTGACTCCGTTAACTGGCTGCAAAGTTATTTATTTGTTTTTCTTGTTGCTGCAATTTTGACGTGCGGCAGCGTTCGGTCTGTAGTAGAGGCCACGCTCAATTCCTGTACTTAATTCTGTATTTATTTGTTAATTATGCTAACATTTGTGTTTATTTTTAGTGGAACTTGAGCAAAATCTGCCTGGTTGATACAGCAGCGTCCGAAGTCGGAGGCAAGTCCACGCTCGACGAACTGCCTCCCAGGTGCACCAATATCCCTTCCTAGTCCATTACGTCCTGACAAGATGTGGTTAAAAAATATGTCGATGTATTTCTCTGTGTCTGAATCACTGTGGGCTTACTGCAGCTCTCCTTCAATTTTTCTTATATTTCTAGGTCATACAAATTGTTGAAGTGTAGACTGGCTAATATGCCAATTGAGTAATTACTAGATTTATTTACTTGAACATGTTTATGCAAGTGTGACTTAGGCAAATGAATGGTTATTAACATTACTCATTGTATGCACTGTTGGTTTTTGGACTGGCCAAACTTTACGATATTTAAGATCTTTTAAATTCATAAAAGTTCTCACTGACTATTTTTACCATTCCGAATGTAATATTTAACATGAGTTTTGCCTGGTTAATTCTCTTGTGCGCCTTGTGCACCTCTGCTGTCCAGCGCTATGGTAATTTTCTTATGTGGTGCGTGTTTGCGGAGTCTGCTTCTGTTTTGGATGGTAAATCTTAAAGATTCATTGAGAAAAGATTTTTTAAATCTTTTGTAGTACTGTCACAGTTTTTGTTATTGTATTTAATCTGTTTGATATTAATCAATGTGGTACAATTTTATGATTGTAGATTATCCTGTCAATACCACTGGTGGTGTTTTTGCAATAGTTGTTTAATAAATCTAACATAGGGTGTTCTGTTAAAATAAAGAGAAAATTCACAACACGAATGATGTTCAGTCTTCCTTTGGCCGTGTCCATCCTATCACAGACAGCTTGACGCGTATATTGCTTTGCACTGTGTAAAACACATCGGTAACAGAAAAGCGTATATTAATTTCACTAGACACAGGCCAGGAAAACTTTATAAAGACAGAATGAAAAATTAAAAATGCGCAATTGTTTTTTAGTCTTGCGAGTGGTGTCTTGAAAGAAAATAATGGGAATGAATGCTTCTGAACCGACAATGGACTCAGCTCATCTGCAAAGCAGTGGAACATTATTTACGAAAATTGTAGAAAAATTCGTAGTACAGTGTCCACCGAGCGATAAGAGACATCCAGGACAGACATCTCCAAGGCAGTCTTCACGTTATTTATTTGACACCAAACGAAATACTCAAAAAAACAGAACTGTACACCGAAATTCTACAACAAAACCGCCTAATGAAAATTGCCTACTATTATCAAGTGACAGAGACCTATGCAATATATGAGAGAGGGTACCTTTAAACACCTCAAAAACTTTAGAAATACTAGACCTCTCCACAAAGTACAAATAGGTATCAATGTCGGCCATGCTTCTCACGAAAATGTTCATCTTTACACCGACTTAAATCTTATTACTCTATGGGAGCTAACCAATTAATCTCATTGACCCACAACAGTCTTATCCGTTATTAGAGACGACTGAAAATGCTATACGTTTCCATTCATCAACAGGAATCACTGAAAAAAGCATAAGGGAGCAAATAGAAGCAGAATGGGATTAGAAGATACAAAGTACACGTTGGCAGTAGTTTAGTTAATTCTCTGCGAGCTATGTATTTCGTCATTATTCTCGATATTCTTCGTCAATCATTATTCTTTATACTGTTAAATTGGAATGTAACTTGCTTTCACATTATCCTTACCTTTATCATGATGTATCACGTAACCCTCGACTAACTTTACGTCCGTCGTTGGGTTATAGCGTTAGATAGACCATTTAGCACCGCTCACTCATGCCTTGCTACCATCACTTAAAACAACTGATACAAAATCCTCACCTATACCAAATTATCTCTAACCACAGTAACCACAGTCCTCTTGCCTGGTCACAAATAACCTCAGTAAACATAATGTCATACAAATGCCGGCCGGAGAGGCCGAGCGGTTCTAGGCGCTTCAGCCTGAACCGCTACGGTCCCAGGTTCGAATCGTGCCTCGGGCATGGATGTGTGTGATGTCCGTAGGTTAGTTAGGTTTAAGTAGTTCTAGGGGACTGGTGACCTCAGAAGTTGTTCCATAGTGCTCAGAGCCATTTGAACCATTTGTACCTCACACAAATCTTCATATCAGCAAAATTTCTCTGTCCTCTGGGGGCTAACAGCTGAAGTGTCATTATATACTCACATGAAAACTTTCAGGACCATAACAGACCAGTATGAGGTCAATTGTTATAACTCATATTATAGTACATCCCGTAACACTGTGTTAACTAGCTAAGCAGTTACCACTTATGAAAAACATAGAGCAACACGGGGAAAGACAGCAAGATGAGCAGGGAAAATATAGAGGAATGAAGAAAGAAGAGAAAGAAAAGGTAGGGGAAATTCATTCCTTTTGCGTTACGACCTGGACGGTCACAGCGTTCAAACGGTTTAGGAGGCAGCAGATACAACTCGTATAAGGACTTTATGGCGTTTGCAGGCTTCAAGCCGCCTGATCCGTCAGCCATCTGGCACACATAACGGCGATTGGAAAACTTTATGGTTTGTGGCTTAGACGTGCATTTCGCGTCTGTGCCTGGCCTTGCATTATAATGCAGTCCCATAAACGCTGAAGGAATTTTGGTGTGTAACGTAACCCCTATTTGCAGATGAGAGCGCATTTTACGTTATTTCCAGATTTACTATTTCACATATGTGAAGTGAATGTATCGGCGCTGAGTATCTACGGAGTAAGCAGTGAGCCATAGGTTGTCTGGCTAGCAGAGGCTGTTAGCCATCTGGCGATTTCAGAGGCATTGGGATGAAATGCCGATGCAGAAATTGCTCGTGACATCAGCAAAGAGATACGTAGGAAAAGTACATGTATTCTGGCGCGAATCAAGTAATCGTTATTAATAAATATTTACTAACAAAAGTTGCCTTCGGCGCTTCGACATTAAGAGGAGTGTATGGGTCATAAGTATTATCTTTCAGTAACTTAACAATGCCAGATACGTTGATATTAATAAATAAATGAGTAACTTTGGCACAACCAAAGATGTACGATCCTATATGACCTACATAGATTGTACGCTCAAGTTACAGACTGAGCACCACAGTCAGCAGTCGTCTGTAGCATCCCTTTCGATCTAGTCATGCGGTAGACCACGCACTCGTACCGTTAAAACTTAGTTTATAATCAGTGTGAACAAGCTCATTTTACAGTGTTTCCCAAACAAACGCACTTTAATCACATCCCGCGTAAAAATTACTTGCGCAAAGAAACTTCTTCCCGTTTCATGACGTAAAACATAGACAGTACTATTGCACTTTCAGAATCCGAAGTCGCTGCTATGGTTCTGCAGGAGAACGTAAAACTACGAAAGCATCTCCACGTAACAGGTAGGAAGAATTCCTACGCAGCGGCCCACTGAGTCAGTTCAAGGACGGACAGGTTCAATTATCGGAAAACTCAGGTGGGAAAGCATGACCAGTATTACTGTACTTCCCTTACACCACCATCTACGGACTCAGCGGCTAAACTAAGACATTTCTGGCGTTTTAGTGCGAGTGGGGAGTTCTTGCAACAGCGACGTGTTTTGGTCCTCTTGTTAGACCCGATTTTTTGTGCACCAGGAGTTTGCGCAGTCCCTAAAGCTCTCATATCTGTCCACAGCAAGATTCGCATTGTGGTATAGATAGCTACGATGCCACAGCGTAGGTACAAGTTCTTAGATTGGCACTACGACACCGGTACCGACGACAGAGCCCTCTAGCAGGCGCTGTGCAGCTCTACGAGCGCCGCTCCGGATTCTGCCCGTTTGTTCGCGAGTTACGTTGAAATCAGTAGCGGGATTTTTACCTCACCTGCAATTACTCGCTTCCTACATTCGGCCTAACCTTCAGTTTACAGGAGCAGACCCACGCGCCGCCTTCAAGGCGGGATACAAAACCTATTACGCGGGAAACATCTTTGAGCGGGGACCGATAGTGAAGATAAAAGGGAGTAGAACACAACAGGAAAAGATCTCCGGCGGTACTGCGCAAGAATACCGCCCTTCGACCGTGCCATTCCAGCACTAATCGAAGTGCTACGTTTTTCAGGTGCCAGCCAGCCAGCCAGCCACCCAGCCACCCAGCCAGCCAGCCAGCCGAGCAGCAGCAGCAGCAGCGGTCCCGGTCAGCAGCAGCGGTCCTGGCCAGCAGTAGCGGTCCAGCCGGCAGCAGCCAGCCAGCCCTCCTGCAGCAGCAGCAGCAGCAGCAGCAGCGGTCCAGCCAGCCAGCCCAGCAGCAGCAGCGGCCCCGGCCCAGTCCGCGGCAGCGGCAGCGGCAGCATCAGCAGCAGCAGCTGCGGCATTTCTGCCACCCGTCGTCGCCGTCAGCGCCAGCGCCAGCAGCGTGGGACTCTGGTCTTCGTCCGTCTTCGTCCTCCTCCGTCTCCGTCTCCGTCCCCGTCTCCGTCTTCATCTTCGTCTGTCCCCAGTTTCTGTCTTTTCTTTTTCGTCCTGTGCGTTTTTGTTGCCCCTGTCGTCATGTCAGTCCCCACCACCACTACCACCAATACCACCACAACCATAGTTTATACTTCCCCCAGCGCCGCCACCACCACCATAACATGGTGTGCCCAGTCCCACCCCCCTCCTTCCATCCCGCCTCTTCTCACTCTCCCTTCGCCCTCGCTCTTTGTCGCCCCCTCTCCAGCTTCTTCCTCCCGCTCCTCTCCCTCTGATCCTTTCCCCCCACCCCCCTGGCCTGTCACTGCAGCTCCAGCTAGGGTGGTGGCCCGTCGGGCCACTGCCCATGCCAAACTCTCCCATTCGCCTTCGCCATCACCGCCGCCACCGTCGCCGTCGCCGTCGCCTTCACCGTCACCATCACCATCTCCGGCGCCGGCTGCTGCATCCACGCCGGGACCTGTACCTTCCCACCACCTCCCTATAGCTCCCGTCCCTCATATTACCACCCACCCTTCTGCCACCGTTAAACGCCCTACTGGCACCACCACCTCCTCCGCTCCCAAAAAGGCCCCGCCCCGTCCTCCTTCCCCCCCCTCCCCCAGGATGCCATAGATGTCTCCCCGCCTGGCTCTGCTCCCTCCACCTCCTCCTCCTCCTCCCCCCTCTTTATACAAATACCTCCTCTCCCGTCCCGACCCTTCCCTTCTCGAGGCCCAGAATCTCTCCCTCCTCCTCCGCCAACACTTCCCTGGTGCCCCCATCTCTCTCCTCACACCCAGACGGGATTCCGTTCTCATCTCCTCCCCCAGCCCAACCCTCCATACTGACATCCTCTCCTGCCTCCTCATCACCCGTTTTGGCCCCAACAACTCCCTCACCCCTGCTCCTTCTCCGTCTCTTACCCACCAACCCCAACCCCCACGTCGCCCGCCGACCCACACTGCCGTGATCACTCGGCTTAGCCCAACGATCATGGAGGAGGAGGTGTTCGCGGAGCTCAAGGCTCATCCCACACTGGAGGTGCGGGCAGTCCGCCGCATTTTCAACTCAGCCAGCCCCACCTGCCTTATGCGGGCTTTCTCCAAGAACGCCCCCTCCATTGACCGTCTCCTGAAGGAGGGTGCCCTCCTCTTCAACCAGCGCTACAAGGTCGACCCCTCCCATTCCCCTCCTCAATCTCTGCTCTGCCAGAGGTGTCTGCGCTATAACGCACACCCAACAGCCGAGTGCCGTGAGGCCCCCACGTGCCCGCATTGTAGCCAAGTGCACTTCCTCTGGCAGTGCTCTAACCTTCAATCCCCTCCCTCCTGCAATACCTGCGATCTCCCCCATCCCACCTACTCCCAAAAGTGTAAAGCCCGACCCCCTCCGACCACTCCTGAACTCACCGTCCCTGTCCGTCCTCTGGACACCCCCACCCATCCCGGCAATTGCCTTCGCCCACCCTCTACCGCTGAGGACATCATCAGATTCCTCACCATCGTCCTTCAGAATATTATCCTTTTCAGCGCCCCCACACTCTCCAACAGATATCCCTCACCACCCGTTCCATTTTCCAACTGTACGCCACCTACTCCAACAACCAGGCCCATTTCACCTTCTCCCGTCTTGACACCATTGTCTAAATCCCTGACATGGCGCGACAGCACCGTATCCTTTTCAACAATATCCGCTCCCTTCCCACCAACAAGAACCTCTTCCTGCACACCCTTGCCACCCACCGCGTGGATGCCTTCCTCCTCAATGAAACCTTCCTCCAACACCACCACACCATCCACACTTTGCCCTACCTCCTTCACCACTCCAATAATCCCCTCCCGATTGCACGTGGCAGAGTTGCCATTGGTCACCACAACCAGATCCCCATTCGGCTCCAACCTCTCCTTCCCAACCCCACTGAACACCTGATCCTTAGTCTCTTCTTCCCCGGCCTTACCGTTACCTGCGCCACCATCTATGTCCGCCCTAACGCCCCTATTCCCTTGGACTTAATCTCCCACATTGACCGTACTTTCTTCTCCTACGTGATCGCCGCCGACCTCAGCATGCATAGTCATTCCGCTGCCCAGTTACGGTGGTGGCATCGGTTCCTCTCCCCCCTTCAAGGCGACCTCATCCCCATCCCCCAGCATACCCGTCCAGAATCCAATTCCACTCCCGATGTTATCCTCTCCACCCCAATCTCCTTGGCCGCATAACGAAGGATGTCCTGGAGCCTATTGGTAGCGACCATCTCCCTGTCCTCATCACCGTTTCAGACGGTTGTCCCCCCCGCCCCGACCCTTGCCATGACCCACAGCCTAAGTATGTCCATGACTATTCCCACGCCAACTGGAATGCCTGCCGGGATACCCTTTCCACCCAAGTCGATAGCCACCCCTTCACCCACCACCACCCTGACGATGTAACCCATGCCGCCTCCTTTCTCCAGCAGACCTTGTCTTAGGCCGAGGAGGCCCACATCCCTACTGTCGCCATCCACCCCCACCATCCTACCTTACCCCCTGCAGGCCGTCCTCCTCCTCCGTGAATCCTGCCGTCTCTACCGTGCCTTCCTCCGCACGTGTGACCCGGACACACTACGACGCCACCGGCAACTCCAGCAACACATTTGTAATTTTCTCAGGGCTAAGAAACGCCGGGACTGGCAACAGACATGCACCCATTTAAATATTACCCTACCTATCAACTCGTCCCAGTTTTGGTCAGCCTTCCGTCGCCTTACCAGAACTAAACCCTCCCCCTACTATCCTCTTCTCCATGATGATCACCCCGTCCCTGACACCCTTAGTAATGCCAATCACTTTGCCTCCTACCTCTCTGATGTGTTTTCCATCCCTGTTGATCCCCAGTTCGATTACTCCCTCTTTCCAGATGTCCACAATCGAACTGACACCTCTGTCCCTCCCCTCGCACCTAGTTTCCAGTGCTTGGACAACATTGCACACACGGAACTCAATGCCCCTATCACTACACAGGATCTCATTACTACACTCCGCACAAAACGCAACACCTCTCCTGGTCACGATCATGTCACCTACCGTCACCTTCGTGAAGCTCTTGTCGCTTTCCTCTCCACTCTGGCCTGGCCCTACAATGTAGTCCTGTCCACCGGTTACTACCCTGACCTGTGGAAAACCTCCCGTATCCTGATGTTCCTTAAATCTGCAAACCGCCGTCCGCTGTCTCCTCCTACCGTCCCTTCAGCCTTACCTCAGTCTTCAGCAAGGTCCTGGAATCTGTCCACATCTGACGCATCCACCAGCATCTCCGCCAGCACCTCTTCCTTCCCGTTACCCAGTGTGGCTTTCGGCCGTCCTTCTCTTCTGACGACCTTCTCCTTCACCTCACTCATCTCCTTTCCGACCAGCTTAATTCCCGTCGCTCCGCGATCTTCCTCTCCCTGGACCTTGAACGTGCTTATGACCGTGTATGGCATTCCGGTCTCCTCTTCCAGCTCCAAACCTTCGCCCTTCCCATTAACTATGTCCATCTGATCGGCTCCTTTCTCTCCCACCGTCATTCCTACGTCACCATCCATAACACGGATTCCTTCACCGTTTTCCCCTCCGCCGGTGTGCCCCAAGGCTCCGTCCTCACCCCCCGTCTTTACCTTTTGTACACGGCGGACATGCCGCCGCCGTCACCCCCCGTCAACCTTCTCCAGTTTGCCGATGACACCGCCTTCCTTGCCATTGCTTCCACCCTGCAGCGCCCCAACACCTTCTCCGATCCCATCTTGACCGGTTCACTGCTTGGTGCAACCAGTGGTTGCTCACGGTCAATCCCTCCAAAACCCAGGCGATCATTGTAGGCAAAACCACCCCTTCCTTCTGCCTCCTTGATTGCTATCTCACCATCTATGGCCGTCCTATCGCCCTCACTCCCACCCATAAGTACCTTGGCGTCACCTCGACCGTCGCCTCTCCGGGACTCCCCATCTCCGGACAATACAAGCCAAGGCACACTCCCGACTCCGTCTCCTCAAGCTCCTTTCCAGCCGTACTTGGGGTCTGGACCCCTCCACCATCCTCCACATCTATAAATCCCTCATCCGCCCTATCCTTTGTTACGCCCATCTGGCCTGGATCTCCGCCCCCCCCCCTACCTTTTATAAATCCCTACAAATCCTTGAACGCCATGCTCTCTGTCTCACCTATCGCATCTGTCTCCCCTCCCCCACGCGCATCCTGTATGATCTCATCCCCTTCCCCCACCTCCTCCTTTTCCTTGCAAGGATATGGATCCTGTAGACCTCCCGCAAACTCGATCCTCCTCACCCACTTGTCTCACCCATCCTCTCCCACCCCCGCCCACTGCCGAACCTGTATTCCTACGTCCCACCCAGTCTCCATCTCTCCACCCTCCTTACACTCTCCCAAGGTGGCTTCCGCCAGCTCCCCCTCCCTAATGAAGTCCTCCTCCCCTCCATCTGCCACTCCTATCAACTTTGATCCTGCCCCCCCCCCCCCACTTCCGGTGTCCTTTCCTTTAGGCACCCTCCCTCCCTTCTCTTCCCTTCCCTTCTCTTTCCATTTCCCCCATCCCCTCCCTCCACCCCTCTTCCCTGGGCTTCCGCTCCCCCTTTCTCCCTCCCCCTATCTCCCCTGCCCATGGCATCTCTGCTCTCCCCTCTCCCACTCCCCTTCCTCCCCCTCCTCTCTTGGCAGGTCCCCGGACTTGCACACGCTCAGTGAACATTCGCGCGCCGCAGATCATCGCCATCAGTGTCTCGTGTGTGTGCCTTCGTTTGTGTTTAGTGTTTGCTCGCCGTCACGCCACCACTGTTCACGTGTACCGTCGCCATCATCCATGTTATGGGCGCCGTGTGGACTAGGGTTAGTTATGTTTCTCGTCCAGCGTGAACGGCTCCATGTTTTTTGTTTTTTAGTGTCTACAATTTTTGCCCGGCGTTTTGATTGTGTTCTATGTGCCACCTCTATGTTTTACATATTGTAAAACAAAAGGCTGAAGAGCGGCGTACTCTGCTGCTGACAGCCCGCCTTGTGTAAGGTGATCAAAATCACAATAAAGAAAAATAAAAAAAAAATAGGAAAATGACAACTGAAGGACTGTTTCTAAC
This sequence comes from Schistocerca piceifrons, assembly GCF_021461385.2. Taxonomy (NCBI): domain Eukaryota; kingdom Metazoa; phylum Arthropoda; class Insecta; order Orthoptera; family Acrididae; genus Schistocerca; species Schistocerca piceifrons. Next base: position 555,842,629 of record NC_060143.1, read on the forward strand.
GGCTTTTGCCCGCCAAACACATCTTGCAAGCTGCAAATACTGGACGATAATCGTAAGCACATAAAAAATAAGTATAAAAGCTTATCATTTTCGCAACTCGCCCCGTCGGAGCTTCAGGTCCTTCTTCGGGCATGAGAGTGTGTGTTGTCCTTAGCGTAAATTAGTTTAAGTTAGTTAACTTAGCGTGTAAGCCTAGCGACCGATGACCTAAGAAGTTTGGTCCCATAGGACTTTACCACAAGTTTCCAAAATTACTTTCGTCACAACAATTACACATGAAATTAAATAAATGACAATGAAGTAAAGAGGTCGGTATGAACTCAAATACACTCCTTGAAATTGAAATAAGAACACCGTGAATTCATTGTCCCAGGAAGGGGAAACTTTATTGACATATTCCTGGGGTCAGATACATCACATGATCACACTGACAGAACCACAGGCACATAGACACAGGCAACAGAGCATGCACAATGTCGGCACTAGTACAGTGTATATCCACCTTTCGCAGCAATGCAGGCTTCTATTCTCCCATGGAGACGATCGTAGAGATGCTGGATGTAGTCCTGTGGAACGGCTTGCCATGCCATTTCCACCTGGCGCCTCAGTTGGACCAGCGTTCGTGCTGGACGTGCAGACCGCGTGAGACGACGCTTCATCCAGTCCCAAACATGCTCAATGGGGGACAGATCCGGAGATCTTGCTGGCCAGGGTAGTTGACTTACACCTTCTAGAGCACGTTGGGTGGCACGGGATACATGCGGACGTGCATTGTCCTGTTGGAACAGCAAGTTCCCTTGCCGGTCTAGGAATAGTAGAACGATGGGTTCGATGACGGTTTGGATGTACCGTGCACTATTCGGTGTCCCCTCGACGATCACGAGTGGTGTACGGCCAGTGTAGGAGATCGCTCCCCACACCATGATGCCGGTTCAAATGCTTCAAATGGCTCTGAGCACTATGGGACTTAACATCTATGGTCATCAGTCCCCTAGAACTTAGAACTACTTAAACCTAACTAACCTAAGGACAGCACACAACACCCAGCCATCACGAGGCAGAGAAACAAGATGCCGGGTGTTGGCCCTGTGTGCCTCGGTCGGTCGTATGCAGTCCTGATTGTGGCGCTCACCTGCACGGCGCCAAACACGCATACGACCATCATTGGCACCAAGGCATAAGCGACTCTCATCGCTGAAGACGACACGTCTCCATTCGTCCCTCCATTCACGCCTGTCGCGACACCACTGGAAGTGGGCTGCACGATGTTGGGGCGTGAGCGGAAGACGGCCTAACGGTGTGCGGGACCGTAGCCCAGCTTCATGGAGACGGTTGCGAATGGTCCTCGCCGATACCCCAGGAGCAACAGTCTCCATAATTTGCTGGGAAGTGGCGGTGCGGTCCCCTACGGCACTGCGTAGGATCCTACGGTCTTGGCGTGCATCCGTGCGTCGCTGCGGTCCGGTCCCAGTTCGACGGGCACGTGCACCTTCCGCCGACCACTGGCGACAACATCGATGTGCTGTGGAGACCTCACGCCCCACGTGTTGAGCAATTCGGCGGTACGTCCACCCGGCCTCCTGCATGTCCACTATACGCCCTCGCTCAAAGTCCGTCAACTGCACATACGGTTCACGTCCACGCTGTCGCGGCATGCTACCAGTGTTAAAGACTGCGATGGAGCTCCGTATGCCACGGCAAACTGGCTGACACTGACGGCGGCGTTGCACAAATGCTGCGCAGCTAGCGCCATTCGACGGCCAACACCGCGGTTCCTGGTGTGTCCGCTGTGCCGTGCGTGTGATCATTGCTTGTACAGCCCTCTCGCAGTGTCCGGAGCAAGTATGGTGGGTCGGACACACCGGTGTCAATGTGTTCTTTTTTCCATTTCCAGGAGTGTAGTACAGCCGACACACATATTAAAAGAAAGGATTTAGAGAATTATCAGGTAAATTTGTTTTGTTATTCCGTTTTACTTTGAGTTTTGTTTCATGTTCATTCAACAATCTCAGTAAAGAAGAGACGATACGTCAGTGTATCGGAGACAATATTCATGTAAGTTGTAAGGACAACACAACCATGCCCGAATGGAGAAAATCTCAGAGCTGGCCTGGAATCGATCCCGGGCCTTTCGGTTAGCAATCTGCCGCGCCGACTCCGCTGCAGGGGAGGCAGACATTCTAGGTAGAGATGCAATAACTAAGTAACAAACCAAACTTAATTCTACACAATATGCTTTTAATTACTGAGAGGGGTACAATTCAAGCAAGCAGCAGCACAAATGGTGTACAAAACCGCACTCTGAAACTGTGAGGTAAAACCTCTATCGAGAACTGAAGTTCGAGCCACAAGAAGCACTAGTCTCGAGCTCTCAATGCGGGAAACTTCCATGACATGAGTAGTCTGCTCTGAAGTCGGCACTTTCCGCTAATATGTCGGCGCTCAAAAGTAGCTGCGCAGCGTGGACAGGGGTGATCTACGACGGTGTGACGTGCGCGGATGTTGACAAGTGCGGCTGTCGGGCAGTACGCCTGCGATACGCACGTAGCAGGAATCATAAGGGCTGGCGCACACGACAGACCTTTCGTCGCGCAACTATTTCGCCTTTACCACAAACTCTGGACAATCAATTTTGCAAAGGTGCGCGCAAGGAGCGGCGCAACCGCGGCGCAACTTTTCAGTTGGTCTAGCCCCGACAGGAAGGCGACGAAACTGTCTTTGTCCTGTATCCCCCGCCATAGGTTATCTATATGTGCACACACGGATGACATTTTAGTTGCCGATGCTCTGTTCTGTGAAGTTGGATACTTCGAAATTTGCAAAATGACTGTCGTGATAGATGAAGACATCAGTGTAGAAGTAGAAAGGAGGCCTGTTTGATGGCAGGTCCTCGAACTGCTACTATCTAGCTACATGATGTTAAACTCAAGCAGAAATAACTGAAGAATTTCTTTGTATAATATCTTACCTACTTAAATACGAAAGTTAATTCCTTTTTTTTTAGTCTTTCAGTCCTAAGCGGGTGCATTCGACACTTCCTTGCCGGCCGGTGTGGCCGAGCGGTTCTAGGCGCTACAGTCTGGAACCGCGCGACCGCTACGGTCGCAGGTTCGAATCCTGCCTCGGGCATGGATGTGTGTTATGTCCTTAGGTTAGTTAGGTTTAAGTGGTTCTAAGTTCTAGGGGACTGATGACCTCAGAAGTTAAGTCCCATAGTGCTCAGAGTCAAGTACTTCCTTTTCCGTTCCTCCCTGTGTTGAATTACGTGAGAACAAACCACTGGGGTCTAAAAAAATTCGATCGAAACAAAATGCACTTGTCGACTTCACTACAAAAACCGGTGTAAATAAGAGGAGGAGGAGATTAGTGTTTAACGTCCCGTCGACATCGAGGTCATTAGAGACGGAGCGCAAGCTCGGGTGAGGGAAGGATGGGGAAGGAAATCGGCCGTGCCCTTTCAAGGGAACCATCCCGGCATTTGCCTGAAGCGATTTAGGGAAATCACGGAAAACCCAAATCAGGATGGCTGGAGACGGGATTGAACCGTCGTCCTCCCGAATGCGAGTCCAGTGTGCTAACCCGGTGTAAATATGCCTAATCTCTAGCGGCTCAGTGTGTGCAAACTCTCAAACCCAGAAGCGACTGGAATGCAACAAAGACGAAATAGTTGCGCGACAAAAAGTATACCGTGTGCGCCCGCCCTAAAGAACACCACACACGAGCGACAGGTCACAGCCATCCGTCGCATGTGATTTCCCCTGCAATCGGTCGGTCGCCTCTACACTCCGCATACGAGCGATCTGCCTAGCTAATGCTATCAGTATTACGAACGACACCGTGTCAAGAAGTTCTGCTATATGAAAGTAACTGCTATGTTTAGTAGCACTTGCACCTGACATCCTAACTGGCGGATACTTGTAAAACATAAATTTAAAATAGACGAGAATATCATAAGTTATCAAACTTCTTTGAAACACTTGCTTGGGAACTCTAGGTTACTAGACAAATGTGTTGTGCACAACTGTCCAGTGTGCCAATACCATCTGTTTCACGTTTATTAGTCCCCAATTGCTTTTTTCGTGTTGACTAATTGCAAGTACTTGGGCCTTCACAATTTAGTCGGTGTGTCTATAGAGGCAATGTCAATAGGAGCACTGCTAATTACCGTAACTCTTGTTATAAATTGTATGAAGGAGAATTAGAATGTATAAAATGACAAGAGGCTTGAGAATAACTATGTTACACATTTGGCTTGAACATTTAAATTAAAATCTCTTCTTAACATTATGCGAGGTACGTAGTGTGTCATTCTGTTTAGATCAAAAAATTATTTCGTAAACGATATAAAATCACAAAATGGAATCCATTCTTCACGACTATTGCTACATACTACCCATCATTTCTGTAGCACATGCTTCAAATTGCTAATCACTGGAAAATCGGAGGGTGTGTTTTGTATTATTTCTTAATAAAAATTTATTCCACTTTACTTCTCAAAGTCTTCTCAAAGTAGTTGCTGGTCTCCGAATAACTGTAAATAACTAAAGTTCCTTCTCTACTTGGGCAAAGCGTATCGAAATAAAAGTGCACAGTCACGCTTGATAAATAGTGAGACAAGTTGCAGCCATATTGCTACACACCTCCGCTAACCAGCTAGGCAGCCATATTGCGTACACGAATCGCATGTGATCCATGAGACTGCCTGGGATTCCAATGCGACCAGTGATCAGCGACAGATCGCTGCGATTTGCCCATACACGTGGGTTGGTTGGTTGGTTGGTTTGGGGAAGGAGACCAGACAGCGAGGTCATCGGTCTCATCGGATTAGGGAAAGACGGGGAAGGAAGTCGGCCGTGCCCTTTGAAAGAACCATCCCGGCATTTGCCTGGAGCGATTTAGGGAAATCACGGAAAACCTAAATCAGGATGGCCGGACGCGGGATTGAACCGTCGTCCTCCCGAATGCGAGTTCAGTGTCTAACCACTGCGCCACCTCGCTCGGTACACACGTGGGCCCTTAGGTTGCTGTCATAGTGGCACCGATATCGGTGAATTCTGCCTACGACCAACATCGGCCTAAGACGCCTGTATGAGCGCTGTCCCACCGTAGCCAATCTTATCGCTCGAATGTAGAGACTTTGGAAGCCAATCGGTGAAATTCAAATCAATTTTTCTGCTGTCAAATTGAGCGATATTCTCACATATGAGCTGTGAGAAAGTGACGTTTAATCCAAGAAATAATGAGTATGTGGCAACCTGAGGATAAAAATATCAAAATCAGTATATAGTTCGGAATCTATCTACTAAAACCGCAGGTTTACTGGAAACCAAAAAAATGGTTCAAATACCTCTGACAAGGGAACCTCCTCATCGCACCCCCCTCAGATTTAGTTATAAGCTGGCACAGTGGGTAGACCTTGATAAACTGAACACAGATCAATCGAGAAAACAGGAAGAAGTTGTGTGGAACTATGAAAAAAATAAGCAAAATATACAAACTGAGTAGTCCATGCGCAAGATAGGCAACATCAAGGATAGTGTGAGCTCAGCAGCGCCGTGGTCACATGGTTAACGTGAGCAGCTGCGGAACAAGAAATCCTTGGTTCAAGTCTTCCTTCGAGTGAAAAGTTTATTTATTTTATTTTCAGACAATTATTATCTGTCCGTCCGTCCGTCCGATGCGAGGTAACTGCTTAGTATGGGGACACTACACCTAAACAAATATCGTAACACACATATTCCTGTCATGTGACGCACATGCCGTCACCAGTGTCGTATAGAATATATTAGACGTTCTTTCCTGTGGAGGTATTGATTGACCTATGACCTTGCGATCAAATGTTTTCGGTTCTCATTGGAGAGGCACGTCCTTTCGTCTACTAATCGCACGGTTTCTCGGTGCGGTCGCAAAACACAGACACTAAAATTATTACAGTGAACAGAGACGTCAATGAACGAACGGACAGATCATAACTTTGCGAAAATAAAGCAAGTAAACTTTTCACTCGAGGGAAGACTACAACCAAGGACCTCGCTTTCCGCAGCCGCTTACGCTAACCACGGGACCACGGCACTGCTGAGCTCATACTGCCCTTGATGTTGCCTATCTTGCGCTTGGACTACTCAGTTTGTATATCTTGCTGATTTTTTCATAGTTCCACACAACTTCTTCCTGTTTTCTCGATTGATCTGTGTTCAATTTTTCAAGGCCCATCCACTGTGCCAACTTATAACTAAATCTGAGGGGGGGAGGGGGTGATGGGGAGGTTCCCTTGTGAGTACTATGGGACTTAACTGCAGTGGTCATCAGTCCCTAGAACTTAGAACTACTTAAACCTAACCAACCTAAGGACATCACATACATCCATGCCCGAGGCAGGATTCGAACCAGCGACCGTAGCGGTCTCGTGGTTCTGGACTGTAGCGCCTAGAACCGCTCGGCCACTGCGGCCGGCTATTGGAAACCACAAGTATCCTAAATCCTTATCGGAAATTTTGGGTATGAAGTATAACAAAAAAAAAACTTAGTTCAAATGAGAAGAATGCCGTATGTTATGCTTAAAGTTACTGTAGTGTTGTGGTAGTTGGACGTTGGCTGTCTACAAATTCTTATAACTGCTTATTGACGTTTCTACACTAGTAGGGGTTCGATTCTGTTACATGAAGTGGTTGGCAAATGTGTTATTAAGTGCGTGCACTTTTCAATGCTTTACGTAATCAGAGTATCTTATTTTAAGCTTTGTTTATCTTTCACACGTATGCTAAACGATACTCGTTGAACGTTAATTAACATATGCCGCCACAATTTCAAATAAATCCAGCAAGACGTGGTGTTTTTAATCTTGCTTTTCAGGATCACCACTAATGATGAGTGTGTACAGCTCGCGACTCATACGTGAAACACTTTCTGATAGCGAAAGTTAATTTTGAGTACTTGTAGATGTGTGATTCGAGCTCAGTTAAAAAATCCGATTGTCACATTAAAGATGTAGTTCTGTCCCCAGTAAGAATAGACTTCGGTATTTGCGATCTGGCGATTACATCTTTCCAATATTCAAGCCTATACCACGTTCTGAAATGTAAAATGTAAAAATTTTGTTTGATATGCTGGATGTTATTTATGATGTCTAAAGGCTAATTTCAAAGCTATTATCCTCACTTTTGCACCTCAAGTACTACGAAATGTTAAGTTTATTCTACACTGACTTTTGAAGTTATGCATTGTGCAAGAGTCCTAAAAAGACACTAGATGATTTCCTTTGCTAAAATCTACACTGAATCTCAGCTAATACTGCCACCAGGAACATTGTTAGTTCCTTTCTCAAATCCACGGAACAAGTATTTATAAGGCATTGAATTTTCCCGTACTAGAATCTGAATATCCTGCCACCACTGCATTAATTTTCACTGTTTTTAGACTAAGGTTGGCTGCTGTAAAACCACAAATCTATCTCTCATGAACTAAATAATTTTTCCTAATGCATGTATCGCAATAGAAGCAGCATCTACTTTCACTACGTAACTTAACCATTACGTGCTCATAACGTCATTGGCAAAACCTGTATACACAGAAGTCGCACATCCTACTGAGCCGTGCGTGTCTCGTGTTCTCGCCATCACGCATGTTACACACTGTTTTTAACATATTTCCACCTCAATACGTTAATTTACATTACTACTATCACCGAGTTGCTGCTTGGCCCGACCGTGAGTGGCGTTAGCGGTGCTTTCGTAGTATCTTTGCTCGACTGCTGTTACTTCTCGATAGTTGTCTATCGTATGTGGGTTGGTCGCAGTTCGGATAGGCAGTTCGTGTCGCGAGTCCCGGCCAGTCAGTTGGAACGCGTCTGGAGCGCATTCCTGACCTGGCAGTCGGGAAGATGCAATGCGGCACTAGTGCAGACGGGTTGGAGCAGCAGCAAGTTCTGCGTCGAGATGGCTCGCCCGACCACTGCCGCCACGCATCACTTGATCCGGGCCACGGTCTTACAAGGGGAGGCCGCCAACTGTGAAATTCTGATTCGATTCATACTGCGCATAACAAAAGCTCATGGCCAAAGGTGTAATGTGGCAAAGCACCAAGATGCACTTCTCAGCCGTTGTCGAGAAAATCGACAGTTAAAAGAAAACGTTCCGGTGAAATACTCTCTACGACTAAAATTTGCAACAGCCTCGTGGCGCAGCGGTAAGCGCTTGGGTTCGTAATCCGAAGGTCGCCGGATCGAATCTCGCGCCATGTAACTTTTTTTTTATTATTAGTTTCTTGTAATTCAAATATATATATATATATATATATATATATATATATATATATATATACTATTAATGAATTGCTTATGCACGTTGGTGAAGGCGGATCGCTCTCCAGTTGTACCGCCTCCATTTTTCCCTTTTTTTTTAACAGGATGTACCAAAGCTCTCCCGTCCGCACTGATTTTCGACGATGTTATAAGTTGCGCTAGGGACCGCATCTACCTTCTTTCGAAGTTAGCACGCAACTACCCTGTTATGCCGCGGCTCGTTTCGGCCCATTCAACATGTGTCCTTCAAGTGTAACGAGCGAGTAACGGAGTTTATATTTCTTACCTGCCACAGCATATTTGTGTTTGTGGTGTCTCTATTCTAATTCGAACGTTTGACTTACGCTATACGTATTCGTTTCGGAATATCGTTTCTACGTCTTCCGTTAACTATACGTGGATAACATTATGAAAATAATTAATAACATTTCTGAAATACAACTTTGTTTGCGGAAAACATAATGATGTTCGAAGTCGCCAGTTTTTCCACGACAACCGACTTTCAACACATTATATGCATAATTGTTGCAACTGATTGCCGGGAATTATATATATATATATATATATATATATATATATATATATATGTGTGTGTATATATATATACACTCCAGGAAATGGAAAAAAGAACACATTGACACCAGTGTGTCAGACCCACCATACTTGCTCCGGACACTGCGAGAGGGCTGTACAAGCAACGATCACACGCACGGCACAGCGGACACACCAGGAACCGCGGTGTTGGCCGTCCAATGGCGCTAGCTGCGCAGCATTTGTGCACCGCCGCCGTCAGTGTCAGCCAGTTTGCCGTGGCATACGGAGCTCCATCGCAGTCTTTAACACTGGTAGCATGCCGCGACAGCGTGGACGTGAACCGTATGTGCGAGGGCATATAGTGGGCATTCGGGAGGCCGGGTGGACGTACCGCCGAATTGCTCAACACGTGGGGCGTGAGGTCTCCACAGTACATCGATGTTGTCGCCAGTGGTCGGCGGAAGGTGCACGTGCCCGCCGACCTGGGACCGGACCGCAGCGACGCACGGATGCACGCCAAGACCGTAGCATCCTACGCAGTGCCGTAGGGGACCGCACCGCCACTTCCCAGCAAATTAGGGACACTGTTGCTCCTGGGGTATCGGCGAGGACCATTCGCAACCGTCTCCATGAAGCTGGGCTACGGTCCCGCACACCGTTAGGCCGTCTTCCGCTCACGCCCCAACATCGTGCAGCCCGCCTCCAGTGGTGTCGCGACAGGCGTGAATGGAGGGACGAATGGAGACGTGTCGTCTTCAGCGATGAGAGTCGCTTCTGCCTTGGTGCCAATCATGGTCGTATGCGTGTTTGGCGCCGTGCAGGTGAGCGCCACAATCAGGACTGCATACGATCGAGGCACACAGGGCCAACACCCGGCATCATGGTGTGGGGAGTGATCTCCGACACTGACCGTACACCACTGGTGATCGTCGAGGGGACACTGAATAGTGCACGGTACATCCAAACCGTCATCGAACCGATCGTTCTACCATTCCTAGACCGGCAAGGGAACTTGCTGTTCCAACAGGACAATGCACGTCCGCATGTATCCCGTGCCACCCAACGTGCTCTAGAAGGTGTAAGTCAACTACCCTGGCCAGCAAGATCTCCGGATCTGTCCCCCATTGAGCATGTTTGGGACTGGATGAAGTGTCGTCTCACGCGGTCTGCACGTCCAGCACGAACGCTGGTCCAACTGAGGCGCCAGGTGGAAATGGCATGGCAAGCCGTTCCACAGGACTACATCCAGCATCTCTACGATCTTCTCCATGGGAGAATAGCAGCCTGCATTGCTGCGAAAGGTGGATATACACTGTACTAGTGCCAACATTGTGCATGCTCTGTTGCCTGTGTCTATGTGCCTGTGGTTCTGTCAGTGTGATCATGTGATGTATCTGACCCCAGGAATGTGTCAATAAAGTTTCCCCTTCCTGGGACAATGAATTCAAGGTGTTCTTATTTCAATTTCCAGGAGTATATATATACATATATATATATATATATATATATATATATATATATATATATATATATATATATATATATATATTTGAATAACAAAAAACAAATACTAAAAAAAAAATTTCATGGCGCGAGATCCGATCCGGCGAGATTCGGATTACGAACCCGAACGCTTGCCGCTCCGCCACGACGCTGTAGAAAATTACTCATCTTAGAGAATATTTCACCGCAGCGGTTTCTTTTAACTGTCGATTTACTCGACAACGGCTGAGAAGTGCATCTTGGTGCTTTGCCACATTTCACCTCTGGCCATGAGCTTTTATTATGCACAGTATGAATCGAATCTGAATTTCACAATTGGCGACCTCTCCTTGTTAGTGGATCGTCGGTCGGTCGTCCAACCGGACGATGCGTTTGGGTTCGCCGATCGTTCATGAGTCGTCTGAGCGTGTGTGCATCGACTCCCGATTTGTCTTCGTGCGTGTAGTTACTGTTGGGTATCGTTCAAGTCGTTCATGTGTCTGTCAGGTTGTGTGTGCTGTTGGTGTTATTTCCTTTGACAAGTTATTTTAAATGTTGTCGGCATACTGCCTCTTAGAGGTCCGTCGTCTCATCGGACGACATGTAACTGGTTCTCCGAGCGCTTCTGACCCCCTTCAGTTACCATGTTGTGGAACTTGGATCGCTCCTTTCCTAGTGCAGGGATGTCGTTTAGCCAGTGGGCGTGTTTGCTCTGCATGGTTGGGTCCGAGCCAGTATTTCCGCCGTCGTGTGTCTGGAAGTGAGTCGGGGACGCATCAGCAGTGCAGTCGCGACGAAGCAGCGTTCGCGGACAGACCAGCAGGCACTCGGTCGGTTGGCGCGGACCAGGGAGGACATTTCCGTGCGGTGCAGTCGGCGGGGTAAGCTGCAGGGGCCCTGCGCAGTGTCGCGGCGTGTGTAGAGCTGTCCGATCGCTACGAGCTTCGTGGTTCACCGACCCACGACGTCAAAGTTGAGTGTGTAGCCTTTTGTGCTTGAGTTCTCGTTGGTGGCAAGCAGGTCGCTGTGTCGGTCGGTCCGTGGCTGTCTCCTGGTTGGGTTCCGACGGATCAAGTATAGTTGGGCTTAGCACCTGTTTCACCTAAGTGAACGAGGGCAGACCGACCTCCTTGGAGGACTTCTGAGAGCCACCGGTGTGGTATTATCTGTTGTCAGCTATTTTAAATTTTAGGCTTATGGTTATTTGCTTTGTTTCTTAAAATTTTACTAAATTAATTGTTAATTTTTTTTTTCTTTCAAGCTCAAACACTGCGGCCTTCTGCCTTTAAGGATTATGGAATATATTTTAAAATTTTTAAGTTTAATTGTTGCCCTCAGCCATTGGTATTGCACCATGCATATGTTGCTTCTTTAAATTATTTTATTGCTATCTCACCTGGATTTTTATCTTCTTGATTTTTAAGATTTCTTGTTGTTAAACATGCTGGCCTTCTGCCTTTAAGGGTCCATCATAATATATTCTGACGTTTTGAAATTTAATTGTGGCCCGCTGCCATTTGTGTTGCGCCTACCATATGTTGCTTTTTGGGTTTTAATTATTTTATTGCTATCTTAATTGGATTTTTTTCTTGTCAAGGCTTCTTGTTGGAGGCCTTCAGCCGTGAAAGAGTTGCTAAATTATAATAAATGACAATTAGAAGGAAAAACTGACCTCAACCTTTGGCCCCTTTCCACAATCCCATTACATGTATTGCCCAGAGGGTTTAGTGCGCGTATCACCTACCGCTGTTGCATAAAGAACCATATTCGGAACAACTCGTTCGGGTGTGATCCTCAATGCTGTGCATAGTTGAAACTACACATTTTCGTAATATACATGTATAAATATGAAACACATCATGAATGGCATTTTAGGTTCACAGGTAGCGGCTCCTTCTAACGCTAATCGGTGGTGGGAGAAGGAAAATGTTGTCACAAAGTTATTGCATATTTATCTTTTGTAGCACGATATTTTCCGCTTCATCCCATATTCATAAAACTTGTTGCGAAATTCCAGTACCTGACGACAGATTTACAGTACTCGCCACGTTCTTTTCGAGACAGATGTTGCTTGTTTACGTGCATTCATTATCTTTTTAATAGCAAACGCCGTACTACAGCACTACATGCAAAAAGGCGTCGCGGTATCCATCCCACCATTGGAGGTTAAAATCTAACCTATACTTCATGCATACAATAGATTCTAAACTAACCTCCTTGACCCTGCAACAAACTGACGGTGGAGATTGGACGCATTATGACCGAGCTGTCGGCCGATATTATAGGGCTGCCTCTGGTGGTGGCGTCTGGCGATCGTTGTCCGTGCCTCTGTGAACGCTGTCGTAACGGAGACGGCAGCAGTGGGCAGCCCGTAGGCGGACTTGGGCGGCGCCTCTGGGGGGCGCCGTGGCATGTGGGCCACGCAGAACGTAAGTAGCTCGCACCTTGTGCTTAGGCCGGTATTACACTATCAAATTTCTTTGTCAAAGGTTTGATCAAAGATGTGATCAAATATTCCGTCAAATATATTTGACAAAGATCTTTGATGTAGCGCTAGAAGGGGTATTACACTGTCACCAAATTTTTCGTCAAAGTTCAAGATGGCTGACAACAACTTGTAATTAACCGCAGCAGTTGCACGTACCGCAATTGCATCGTGTGACCATGCGGAAAAAAAGTGGGGGGAAAAAAGGAACCATACAAGGTTGACAGTCTTAAATTCCTGGGATTACAACTTGATAACAAATTCAGTTGGGAGGAGCACACCACAGAACTGCAGAAACGCCTTAACAAATCTGTATTTGCAATTCGAGTGTTAGCAGACATAGGCAACATAAAAATGAAAAAGCTTGCATACTTTGCCTACTTTCATTCCATAATGTCATACGGTATAATATTTTGGGGTAAATCTTAAAGTCAACAAAAGTTTTCAGAGTCCAAAAGCGTGTAATACGTATTATTTGTGGAGTAAATTCACAGACGTCCTGCAGAAACCTCTTCAAAGAACTGGGTATACTAACTACTGCCTCTCAGTGTATTTACTCCTTAATGAAATTTGCCCTAAATAGTATATCTCTTTTTCCAACAAACAACTCAGTTCATACATACAATACCAGGAACAAAAATGATCTGCACAAGGACTTGAAAGCACTTACTTTAGTTCAAAAAAGGGTCCAATACTCAGGAACACTCATCTTAAATAATTTGACAGCAAACATAAAAATTTTAGTTACAAATAAAGATCAGTTTAAAAGAAACCTGAAAGACTTACTAGTGGCCAACTCCTTCTACTCCTTCTACTCCATTGACGAAATTTTTGATAGAAACAAATGATGTATTTATTTCATACTATTAGTATTGTTATTTCAGCTTAAAAAAAATTTGACATGTTCCACATCCACGAGGATCTCCTCAGCACGGATATATGGAACGAAAAACTAATCTAATCTGGGTGAAGCCGTGGGTTTTACGACGACAAGATAAAAGCATTCAACAAAACTTGTTAGGGGGGGCTTACAGTGGAAGACGTCAGGTTGTACATCAATTACTTAAGAATGGATGAGCATACATTTCTGTATGTGCTCTGTGAGATGTATCCTCATATCGCAAAGCACAATATTCACTTAAGAACTGCTACATCTTCAGAAGACAGGCACACTGTAACACTGCGATTACTTGCTACAGAAGAGGGTTATGTTAGGTTAGGTCAGGTCAGGTCTCCAATCTTCTTAATCTATTTTTGTATTCAGGGTGCCTCACGTTGTAAAGCGCCTCGTCAGCTTCATACATCTCCATTAATTTTGTAGTTGTCGGTACACACAAATTGTATTTACCGGCAATGTTTATAAAAACACTACAGACGACAGAATGCAGCGATGCTAGCGCTCCATGTGGTAACATGTCACATTGCAGTGAACAGAAGACAGGCGATTTCTTTGAACAAATCTACAGTGAGGCCCTAGATTTGATCAAATATTGGACGACATTTGACAAAGTCCCTATTACACCATCTAATATCTTTGACAAAGATACTGAACAAAGAAATTTGATAGTGTAATGCCGGCCTTAGTGAGCCACGGCAGCAGCAAGGAGGCATCAGGCGTTTTCTCCCGACCCGTGCGCACAGACAACTCCGTGGCAGGTGAGCAGATGTGCCACCAACAGTCACCTGCGGCCAGCAGCAGCGCGCACGGGCCGCTGCTGTCAGCAAGTGTCGTGGCTTTGCGGGTTGGTGGTAGCGCTGTCTGGCCTCGCAATGTGCGAAGGCAGGGGCCGGTCGGAAGCAAAGCGGACGCGCTACGGCACCGAGACTCTGCTCGCTAGCGGAACAGCGGCGAATACTGGTGGGCCGCTACTCGTCAGACATGAACCGAAAGTTAATGGCCGCCCTGTGAGCCGAAAAGTGGGAACGGATCCCGCTTCTGTCACCAATGTACAGGTTGTCGAGCGGTCAGGGCGTGGCAGTCGGCGTCCAGGGCTGATCTTGAGGGGGGACCGCTGCGTCGTCCGAACCAGACAGGGCAAAACCACCACAGGCGCAAGACGCGAGCTGGTGCAAGTGCCATAGAGACTCGTCACTTGCGCTAGTTCCACCAGCGGCACTGAGGATGAAGATATCGACTTCGCCTCGGTCAATTTCCGACCGAGTACAAACCACCAATGACTTTACGACAAATGACAAAACCTGCTCGGAAGACAGAAGAGTAGCTCTCGCCCATTTGGTTACAGATCATCGTCCAAGGCTGACTTAGACAGGGAACGTCGTTTGATGACCTCTTAGAAGTGAACAGACTGTTGTAAATTTCATTGCTATGTACCGTGAATTTTATCTACGATTATTTGCACTTAGTCATTGAGGGCCTTTTTTGTTTTATATTACATGCAGTGTTGGAGACTTCATTATTCAACAGGTCACAGAGATAAGAATAGCAGTTTAATTCATTTGTGTGACTTTGTTACTAATTTGTTGGAGTATTGTAGAAGCTTCGTTCTCCTATCCTGTTACCTTTCCCTGGGGCATAAAGCAGCTGTGTAACAGTGGCAGGGAGAAATTGTCTTAGACGTGTACTGCACCAGAAGTCGTTTCACGAACTCACAAACTCGGGCTACCGTATCAACCATGGCAACTTGGCCGCCACAGAGGTGCGACGAGGCCTTTACAAAACTGACGACGAGGGTTTACAGAAGGGACGTTCACAAAAACACACACTTTTTAAAAGATGCACCAAATCCACAAATTTGATGATACAGTAATGAAATTTTGCTTTAACACATGTTTATCGTCAGCTACTTGGCTTATACACGTTTAACATTTTTATAGAATCTAAAATTTTATTTTCAAAAAATATCTAGATGGTAGGCAATTAAAACCCTGTAACTGCATCTGTCTCCATATCAAGAAAGTATTTGAAAGTGCATGGATTTTCATAATTTTTAAGTAACTAGGCTTCTACTATATAAATACACATCTAGCAACGTACTGTATCACTTTAAACTATTTTTTAAGAAACTGTTTTGGCTTCACCCGCAAAATTAACCAAATTCGAGTTACGTGTTTTTCATTGCGTACTATCAACACATACCTTCTTCTCAGAAACTATTCAAGAGATTTATACAAAATTTCCTCTGTTTAATATCTTTGCATATAGTGAGCTTCTGCAATAAGGTTTTTCGAGTATATCGAAAATGAGAATTTTAATAACCTCTCAATTACAATTCTGTAAGTATAAAAACTAAGCAAAACAAGAACTTTGCCTCATACCTCAGCTTATACTCAGAGTTTCAGAATTTGCTTTTGAGACAAAATGTATTGTGTTTATAGAAATAAGTAAACAAACTTTCATAATCATAGCCCTCATAGAATCTGAGAAAAAGGTACATAAACTTTAAAAAATATAATTTTATTTAAATTCAATTTAAAGTTCAAAGTAGTGTTTTTTCATCTCTGACCTCTTCAGGAACCAGAAGGGCCCAAGATTTGTATTCGGGGTCCTGTTTCCTTTCAAGGCTTCGCTTCAGGTATCTAGTTTTCTTCCTTCTTTCCTTTACCAGATCTTAACTTTTCAGCTGTAGAGAGGCACTGTAAATCTAATTTTCTCGAGGTCTTGAGTGAAAGTTCCTATCGTACAGCCCATTCCCTCTAACACCTTCATCCTCTCTACGTTCCCATAATTAAATTCAAGAACTACATTATAATCTGCAATTTTGGCAAGTGCAGCGGATGAAAATGTGCTTTCTGGAATCGATTTCCATATGAGTGAATTGGATTCTCGGTTTTGCCATTAACACACTTTTTTAGAAGTATTAGATTATCTGCAAAACCTAATAATGTAAATCATAGCCTTCTAGATGCATCCCCTGAAGGTTTGCTTGAACGTAATCCGCGGTATCCTTGTTCACCGAGCTAGCACTGAAGCGTTGGGACAAGAAGTGGGCATGGTAGGAAGGTCGCTCCACACTTTAAATTTTTTTCAGTCACTTTAGGTGCGATTTCCGCGTTAAAACATAAGGAACCTATTGTCAATCAGTTCTACCAATAATTAAAAGATAAATAGAAAATTCACATTTTCGGTCAATTTCATGAGCGTCCCTTCTTAAACGAGAGTACAGGAAATAATATTTTAGCCAGCAGGATACATGGGGCCGCCTAGCGTAAGAAGCTACCAAGTGAAAGCCCATACAGGAGGTCGGAAAAGCTAAAGAAATTGGGCAAGGGAGAGATGGTGGTTCATGATAAGTTCTGTTGGTTGCTGGTAATTTGGTGCGGAGTCAGAAGCTCAGCCTCCCGAGAAAGACGTCTGTTCTTCTTGAGGTCTGGATCACAAAAGAGGGAAGCGACTGTGTTCTGCTCTCCAGAACACGTGACCTGCCTCCCAGGCAGAGTAGTGGCCAAGCGGGTGGATTGGATCCGCTAGTAACTTCAGCAGAGGGCTGAAGGCGTCAGTTATCAGGAGCTTTAACTTGACCATACTTCTTCGGCTCTGAAAAGTGGGCTCCTTTGGTCACATAGGCAGAGCCGAAGTTGCTCTGGGAGAAGACTTGTAAACACTTGTCTGGGGACTACCAAGGAAAAGTTATTAAAGAAATTCCCCAAATATACCTTGACCGGCTGGCACCCTGTACAGTTGGCTGGGAGAAGAGTCGCCCACCTCATTTTCATCCCACGTGCAGAAGAGCTCCTTCACTATTAGTGTGTGAAATTTGTGTCTTAAGTGTATATGTTGGGTGCAGGTGATTGTAACAGGTGTGGATCATGTTTGTATTGTTTGATGATGACGAAAGAGACAAGATAAAACCCGATGCTGGCTGATAGCTTGCATCTGTAGACTCTAGTGGGGTCCCCATCTGACGGACGCATCGCGGTGTTACGTATCATTATTCAATGAGGATGCCGGCCAAACATGGCTGACCAAAATTATCTCTGAAGGCAGTATTGCAAATAGCTTCGAAGCGTCATCACAGAGGCTCCACCCTCGGCAAAATAAAAGACCCAACTGGCTCAAGCGTGTAGTTGTAATGACATATTTCTCGAAGAATTTGTTCTGAAGCGTCTTCTGCACTGTGAAAGTAGCAATTATGAAAATTAAAAACTCGTTCTGGTAGTAGAAGAGGATTTTCATAGAACCAATAAATGACTTCACGTGATGAGACAAAACTAACTCTTAGTGGAAATGGCTGTCCTAGGGCATGAAGGTAGGCAAACTCATTTAGGTGTGTGGTAGTTTTTTCCTAACTCTTCCGCCCTAGAGCAGTCTGGAGTCTAAACTGTTGTCGAAATTTCTGTCAGGTGCATTTAAACGTCCTGAATAGAGACGTTTGTCCGCAGCTCGTGGCCGTGCGGTAGCGTTCTCGCTTCTCACGCCCGCGTTCCCGGGTTCGATTCCCGGCGGGGTCAGGGATTTTCTCTGCCTTGTGATGACTGGGTGTTGTGTGATGTCCTTAGGTTAGTTAGGTTTAAGTAGTTCTAAGTTCTAGGGGACTGATGACCATAGATGTTAAGTCCCATAGTGCTCAGAGCCATTTGAGCCAATAGAGACGTTTAGGTGGCACAGGGGGGGGGGGGGGGTCGGTCAACTTGAGTTGGGAATCTTAGAAGCAGCCATTTTCATTTTATTAATGCACCTGTTAATGTTGCGCATCCCCATGATCACGCCACAGGAGAGTGCAAAAGATGAGGACTGACAAAGCTCCGTCTGGTCAGGTTCGGCTTTCGTCTGATGGTTCTGAAAAGTCCGTAGCGTATCCAGTCTGCACGCCAGAACAAACGTACCAGTCGCGCTGCGTTCCAAAGGGGTGCGATCACGTTGAAAGGGGCTTTTGTCCCACGATGTCGTTAGAGAAAGGCTGAAACGTCCGAGGGTGTGAGCAGCGTCACCACACTGCGAACTGTCGACCGACCACGAAATGTGTGGCAATCAACGCCCCAGGGAAATGGGTGGTTCCATTGACGCCCTTCATGCCACTTACTGTGTCCTACCCGTGTCGATTCTAAATGGCGGTGTTTTCAAGCCTCCCATAAGAAGGCAGCAGGATTTTAATGCATGCTGTCACGGTTCTCACCGCCATCACAGATGCGTCAAAAGAAGGTGTGAAATGTTGGTATGAGGGCCTGTGGTGACCGTCTCATCGTGTTACATGTCCGTGGTGGCGTTGGGCAGAACTGTGGTAAAATCTGGAGCCAACATCACATCACAGCTCATTACAGCTCACATGAAGTGAGCTTTGGCTTTTTTTCGCAAGTGTCGACAATGTAGCAGTTGACAAGTTAGTGGTGTATCGATACGTCGATAATTTCCCAATATGTATCGGTATATTCTAAATGAAATTTTCGATGTATAGACACATCGATATCTAAACGGCAAAACTGAGGGCCTATATTTTGGTTTTATACTCTATTTTCTTCGCCATTTTCGGTAAGTATTTGAAATCGTTCTTTAAAATTTCAGTAGAACTGAATTTTGCTTTCACCGTCTTAATGAGACTTCTACTACTTGAGCTTTCATCACTTCCATTCTTTCTCTTTGGCTGTATGAAGCAAGTACAGGTGGGACCACAAAGAAGTAGTCCAATTGTCCCAGGAGGGGGGAGGGGGGTTAGCGGTGTGAATGGACTAACAAGCTATCCAATATGAAGAAACAGAGATAGAAAATTTTAACGCAACTCGTGTACTATTTCTTTACATCGGCAGTCTTCAGAAACAACTGCTGAGACTGATGAACAAAAATCTAAAAGACGAGAGCCGGCGGCGGTGGCCGAGCGGTTCTAGGCGCTTAAGTCCGGAGCAGAGCGACTGCTATGGTCGCAGGTTCGAATCCTGGCTCGGGCATGGATGTGAGTGATGTCCTTACGTTAATTAACCTTAAGTAGTTCTAAGTTCTCGGGGACTGATGACCTCCGATGTTAAATTCCATAGTGCTCAGAGCCACTTGAACCATTTTTAAAAGACGAGATTGGTCTTTGCGGTTGATGGAGATTTGTGAGGGGAAATGCAGACGTAATCGGTGCTCGGCGCTACCAACAGAAACTGCAACTTCACCACGCAATTTTGCCACTGTAACTGCTACGTCGCTGGCGTTTGCAGAAATGAAAAAGCAGGAAGGTCGACATGAAGTTTTCCGTAGGAATCTGACATGTGACGAAACCCAACGATGGACACATCGGACACCATTTATTGCGCCACTTACATGAGTTACCATTGCCAGCGTTCGCCACGATGGATGAGTGGTCAGCATGACGGATAGCGTCCTACGGGCCCGGGATCGATTCTCGGGTGGATCGAGGATTATCTCCGCTTAGGGACTGGGTTTTGTGCTGTCTTCATCATCAGTTGATCCCCAACTGGTGCGCAGGTCGCCCACAGTGGCGTCGAATGTAATGAGACCTGCACCAAAGCGGCCGGACCTGCCCCGCAAGAGGCCTCTCCCGACCCATGACGCCAAACGCTCATTTCCACCATTGTCAGCAGAATGGTTACCGCCAAGCGTGAAGGTGCATCGTTTTCGTTTCAATTCCTGCTCAGAGGGGGACAGGCAGCTTGTTGATGTACCGAATATCTAATAAATAAATCAATACCTAAATACACAGCTCTAAAGCCGGCAGTATATTTACAGTGTTCAGCCGGTATTTTGATAGGCCTGTACGTCCATTTTATTTACGCCGGTATATCTACACTCCTGGAAATGGAAAAAAGAACACATTGACACCGGTGTGTCAGACCCACCACACTTGCTCCGGACATTGCGAGAGGGCTGTACAAGCAACGATCACACGCACGGCACAGCGGACACACCAGGAACCGCGGTGTTGGCCGTCGAATGGCGCTAGCTGCGCAGCATTTGTGCACCGCCGCCGTCAGTGTCAGCCAGTTTGCCGTGGCATACGGAGCTCCATCGCAGTCTTTAACACTGGTAGCATGCCGCGACAGCGTGGACGTGAACCGTATGTGCAGTTGACGGACTTTGAGCGAGGGCGTATAGTGGGCATGCGGGAGGCCGGGTGGACGCACCGCCGAATTGCTCAACACGTGGGGCGTGAGGTCTCCACAGTACATCGATGTTGTCGCCAGTGGTCGGCGGAAGGTGCACGTGCCCGTCGACCTGGGACCGGACCGCAGCGACGCACGGATGCACGCCAAGACCGTAGGATCATACGCAGTGGCGTAGGGGACCGCACCGCCACTTCCCAGCAAATTAGGGACACTGTTGCTCCTGGAGTATCGGCGAGGACCATTCGCAACCGTCTCCATGAAGCTGGGCTACGGTCCCGCACACCGTTAGGCCGTCTTCCGCTCACGCCCCAACATCGTGCAGCCCGCCTCCAGTGGTGTCGCGACAGGCGTGAATGGAGGGACGAATGGAGACGTGTCGTCTTCAGCGATGAGAGTCGCTTCTGCCTTGGTGCCAATGATGGTCGTATGCGTGTTTGGCGCCGTGCAGGTGAGCGCCACAATCAGGACTGCATACGACCGAGGCACACAGAGCCAACACCCGGCATCATGGTGTGGGGAGCGATCTCCTACACTGGCCGTACACCACTGGTGATCGTCGAGGGGACACTGAATAGTGCACGGTACATCCAAACCGTCATCGAACCCATCGTTCTATCATTCCTAGACCGGCAAGGGAACTTGCTGTTCCAACAGGACAATGCACGTCCGCATGTATCCCGTGCCACCCAACGTGCTCTAGAAGGTGTAAGTCAACTACCCTGGCCAGCAAGATCTCCGGATCTGTCCCCCATTGAGCATGTTTGGGACTGGATGAAGCGTCGTCTCACGCGGTCTGCACGTCCAGCACGAACGCTGGTCCAACTGAGGCGCCAGGTGGAAATGGCATGGCAAGCCGTTCCACAGGACTACATCCAGCATCTCTACGATCGTCTCCATGGGAGAATAGCAGCCTGCATTGCTGCGAAAGGTGGATATACACTGTACTAGTGCCGACATTGTGCATGCTCTGTTGCCTGTGTCTATGTGCCTGTGGTTCTGTTAGTGTGATCATGTGATGTATGTGACCCCAGGAATGTGTCAATAAAGTTTCCCCTTCCTGGGACAATGAATTCACGGTGTTCTTATTTCAATTTCCTGGAGTGTATATACCATTATATCCATATTTCTTTGATACTTATTTATCGAACAGCCGGTATTTTAAAACCATCAACAGTTCTTGATAAAACGTTGCTGTTTGAAGCGCAGGGGCGCCCGATGATGACGTTGCAAGCGGCCATGATTTTGCATCGTTACAGAGGAGGGTTGTGGGCATATTTGAGCTAAATATGAATGTTATGTGTCGCAATGGGAGACAATTACGGTGTTTCCAAGATGTGATAGTATAATTTTGTTACACAATGTTGTAAGAAACATTTGTTGAGGGGACAAGCAACGGTAGTATCGTGAAAATTCGGTAAGCGTAACTCCTCTGGTCCAATTGAACTGATCATTGACAGGATATGGTGAAATTCGCCTACTTGGAGATCATTTGCAACCAAACAACGGCGCAGTTTTATGGGAGGAATGATTTGGTCACTCAGAACACCCGACTTGAATCATGGGACATTTATGGGACATATCGAGATATCAGATCGTGCACGGAATCATATACCGGCAACTCTTTCCCAATTATGGACGGCTATAGAGGCAGCATTGCTCAACATGTCTGCAGAGGACTTCCAACGGTTTGTTGAATCCATGCTCCGTCGACTTGCTGCACTATAAAGGGCAAAAGGAGGTCCGATACAATATTAAGCGGCGTCGCATGACTTGTCAACACAGTGCTTGTCAGTTCGAGAGGAACAGCACTCTCTATACGAGTTTTTAACTGCAGAAAATGTAGTTTCAATTGAAATTGGTAGAAAAATGACAGCTGGGTATAGTGGCGATTCTGTGGACATGAGCCAAGTGCGACGTTGGGTAATCCGCGCGTCTAAGTGAATTAATCGGTGGTGCTAACCTCAACATGCGTGACAGAGCGTTCGACAACCTCATCGCAGTCGGATTGATGAACTGATTGCGAGGTGTCGGCGTGGGGAAGGGTTGGTACCTCTTTAATTCAGACGAATTTTGCATGAGAACCAGACGTGCACTCGACCCCCTTCTTATCTACCACCTAATTAATTATGCGCATGACGGTAACGGAAGCAAATAATGGTCGACCCTGCTAGTTGGTAAACTAAGGAGTGCACACTCCCAATAACACAGGCCACTTGGGGAAGTAACCCCACATGCATACGAATTAAGTGAAAAGTATTTTTGTGCTCTCAGTACAAATACTCTTATTACAATAACGTTATTCGGTCTGTTACCACCGTCCAATGACACAGAACATTAATAAAACTGATGAAAGTGAGAGGCCACATGCAGAAGAGGCCATGGAACCTCTCATGATCACAGAATGTCGTCGGATAACAAAGACTTTGTGGTCGGTTGAGTGTGGTATAGCACAAGAGAGTATGCGGGTCATCATTGCAGAACTTCGGTACATAAAAGTGTGTACATTGTGCGTGCCTCGAATGCTCACTCCTGAAGGGAAATAGAGGAGATTGAGCATCTGTAAGGAATTTACCTTTCGCTTTGAGTGTTCCATCCGCAGGAGAAATCATGGTCACAGTAGTTTTCGAATATTCAAGGTTCGGTGCATTTGGAATTCCTATCCAAAGCACTGCTAGGTTCTCATGAAAAAGAAAGTACGAAATCGGAGAGTTTGTCAGCACGTGAAGCACCATCTACTTCAGCATAACAATACCAGATCGCACACAAGCGCTGCGACATTTTCAATAATCCGACGCCTTGGCTTCACTGTCATCGGTCATTCTCCTTAAACTTCTGACTTGGTCCCATCAGATTTTCATGTGTTTGAAAATGTTAAAGAAGGCCTTCGAATGCTTCACTTTGATGGTGATGAAGCTGTGGAAGCAGAGGTGACGTTATGATTCTTTTAACAAAAAGTCAATGTGTACAGTGACGTTATCAACAAAATGGTCTCTCATTGGGAGAAATATGAACGTCGCCTGGGTTATTGTGTTGACAAGAAAATATGTAGATATGAAGAGTAATGATGTAGAATGTTAATAAGCTTTGTTTTATTTAAAATTTTGTAACAGATTTCATGTAACATTTCGAAAGCATTACCTTTCAGAACGTCCTGGTATTTTTAGTGGTATCGCTGCAGGTGCCGTGCGGGTGAAATGGGCCAATACTCATCAAGATGTTCTACTTTGATCAGAGCTGAAGGAACGATATTCCAGTGTGTTTTCCGGAGCCCATATTATGTAGTATGCGTCGGGTGTCTCTTTCTCTAGCGTCACTCTTTTGTCACTGATAATATATTATTGTGACTTAATGATTACGGAGGCGACTTTCACACCAAATACCTATAGTCACTTAGATACAACTGCCAATCAAATATACTGTAGTCAAATCAAGAAGTATTGACATGGTGTTTCAGTGGTGAACAAAGACGTCAGTCCAATCAACTACTCTAAAAAGAGCTTCTTGTAGCCAAGTATGATTACTGCAAAGCAAGAAATACTACACGCTCTAAACTCCAACATCTTCCATCACTAGCTTCTCTCTTCTCTGCCTTGAGGAAGAATGTCCGGCCACTTCTCGACAGAAAGAATCCACAGCGGAGTTGAGGCCCTCATAGAGGCGAGGCATAGACACACCACATATTAATGGCTATGAGCCGTGGTACAATTTGCTCTTTCGAAGAGCGCGCCGCAGCGCGTAGTGTAAAGCAGTCGCCCTCCGTTTCTGGTGGTGGCCCCGCTGTGGCTACCGCAGCTTTGGTGTCTCCCTCTGGTGGGGAAGGGGAAATGTTGCCCGTTCACGTACATTTAAGGGGCGCTATCAGCTCGCCAATCGGTGAGTCTGACAGTAGGGCGTGTCTCGTCGGTTGGTCAGCCGGGTCAGTGTGAGGCAGTCAGTGTCTGCCTGTCGTCCGGAGTGCTAGTATGTGTTAGGCCGCCAGTCTGCTCGAGTTTGTTCAGGCAATGGTCATTGGCGGTTGGATCGATCGGTCACGCACTGGGACACAAGATTACTTGTCCGTCTTGAGCGTCGGCGCATGTGAGGTCGCCACGTCAGTCCAGTGGGCTGCGCCGTATAGCGAGGGGTAGTGGCTTCGCGGCCGACACGAGAGCAACAGGAGTCAACCCATGACATCGGTCTGGCCGGTGCGAGCTGCGACGCCGTTAAACGGGAGATCGGCGCACCATCCTGCGTCGGTTGAAGCGGCTGGCAGCCGACGGATCGGGAGAGCGTTTTGGGTGTGCTGCGCCAGGTCTTCGCCAGACATCGCAGTTTATTAGAAGTTAAGTGATTCGTGATATGTTGTTTTATTTACTTGTTAAATTCCACTTGTTTTCTTGGTCAGCCTCTCGTCCCCAGCTTGCTGATCTCTCTCCCGTCGGCATTTGTTAGGCAGTTAGTGTCTGTCGGTCTGTCTGTCTGTCGGTCTGCCGTATATTATCGGATTCGGTGTTGACGAATTTGTTGCTTAAGGTGTAAAGGCCGAACTGAAATATATTATAATCTTGCCTATCATCTTGAGAGGCGTTATATGTGTAATGTAGAGAGTGTAAATTTTATGTAAGATTGCATTTCATGGGTTTTATTTAAATAGTCATTTTAGTATATAAAGTTGCCACCCTTCCACCGTAATAGTTTTCCTTTAAAAACAAGTTGCACTTTCACTGGCAAGTAATTTTTTTATTTTAATGTGAGTGTTTTGTACCATTTCCATCCCTCCTACGGGGTGCATAGTTTATGTGTTTGTGTGGGTTGTTAAAAATGTTTAGTTTAAAGTAATCTGGTGTGTTGCAGATTTGCACCCGTGTAGGCTTTCAGAGGTTGTTGTGAGCGGTCGTAACTACGGCCGCGTTAAAAGGGAGCGGCAAGCTTCTCAGGCCGAAAGGTCAGAGTCAAAAAATGTTCTTTCTGCCTCTGAATAAATTGTAACTTGATATTTTGAGGGTACTGTCTGATTATAAATTTTAAATCCGTTTTTTTAAAAGAAAGGGTTTTTAGGAATAAAATTTCAAAAATGGCTCTGAGCACTATGCGACTCAACGTCTGAGGTCATCAGTCGCCTAGAACTTAGAACTAATTAAACCTAACTAACCTAAGGACATCACACACATCCATGCCCGAGGCAGGATTCGAACCTGCGACCGTAGCGGTCACGCGGTTCCAGACTGAAGCGCCTTTAACCGCACGGCCACACCGGCCGGCAATAAAATTTCCATTCGTTGAAAAAAATTTGTTTTGATCAGTTACCCACTGCCAACTTCTTCCATGCTCACATAGTGTGATTAAATGTGTTAGTGTTCTTGATGAATCGCTAGTAAATAAAGTAAATTCTTTAAGAAAAGATTTTCAAGGAGTAAATTCACGGTTCAGCCCACTATTTTGTTAATGCGAAAATATTTTTGATCAGATGGTGTAGGTCGAACATGCTTTTCAGTGTGAGCTGAATAGTTGAAATGACGCCATCGGCTGCAGAAACTGAGGATCAGTCTCTTCCGAGAGATGGTGAGGAGGTGACGTAATGCAAGTCATACGGCCACGTTCACTTCCCTTACGTAAACTGTGGTCTCCCTACATTTATTGATAGTCGCGAGTCGAATGTCACGATACGCTCTAGCGCTGCGCGTGTGCCGTGTAAATGAAACGCACGCCGCGCGCCTCTGCGCCATTGCGGGAATGCGCGTCTGATCTCTACCGTCCGCGGGACGCCAGCACGAGCAGCACCCCACGCCGTGCCACGCGGTGGACGTTCGATAGTGGCGACTGCGCCTCTTGTTTGCTGCAAACGGACCGCAGGATCCGCCAGTCGGCTCTGCGCGGTCCGCGGGAGCAGGCGGGGAAACAGGTCGGAAAACGCGAGCGCCATGCCCCCAGCACACCACACGAACTAGGCCGCCAGCACAGGCAGCGTGGCGGGAAGCCGACCCACATACCAGGGCAGGGGTCGGCCGCAATTGACCGGGGACCACGCAGGCAGGCACCTGGCAGGCGACAAACGACGTCTGCACGCAGCGGCGGTCGTCACCTAAGGTGCCTCTGCATAGCAACAAAGCAATTTACCAGAAGTTCATTGCCTGCCGTGCTGCTGAAAACCTGGAATACTGTCATCCGAAAACTCTGACGTATCACTTCATCAAAATGAGACGTGACCCATGCGTCTAAATGCAATATGAGTTATCTACCTGACTCAGCCAGTGCTGTACTAATTTTCAAATTTCCTCGTTTGTTGACGTCGCCATCCCAGAAACACATTTTTCTTTTCTATTTCTTTCTCTCACTTTTTGTGGTCATTAGTTTACTTCCTATCCACATACGGTCTTCCAATCGCGGCAAACTTTCCTGACGTCACTCCACACCAACGTGGCACTTGAATTACAGTAGCTTCGGTATTTTGTTGGTTACATTCCAATCCTTATTTTCCCTTCTAGATTCTCCCGTCTGTGGCTCCCTCTACTGCTTACATAAACCTATACTGCACCTTTGGCAACACTAATCACAGATCCGTTGGTCACTATATTGAACCATGAATTTACTTTAAAAACCTTTTCTTAAGAATTTACTTTATTTACTAGCGATTCATCAACAACATTAACACATTAATCACACTACGTGAGCGTGGAAGTAGTTGCCAGTGTGTAACTGATGAAAACAAATCATATTTCTTTCAACACATGGAAATTTTATTACTAAACGCATTTTTTTAAACACATTTAAAATTATAATCAGAAAGCACCCTCTAAATATCAAGTTACAGTTTATTCAGAGGCAGATAGAACAATTTTTGACTGTATGAGCTTTCGGGCTAAGGACCTTGCTGCTCCATTTTGACACGGCGGTAGTCACGACCGCTCACAACAACCTCTGAGAGACTACACTGGTGCAAATCTGCAACACACCAGATTACTTTAAACTAAAAATTTTTTTTAACTCACACAAGCACATAAACTATGCACCCTGTAGGAGGGATGGAAATGGTGCAAAACACTAACATTAAAAGATTAACTTGCCACCGAAGGTGCAACTTGATTTTAAAATAAAATCTTACCGTGGAAGGGTGGTTACTTACCATACTAACATGACCATTTAAATAAAAATCCATGAAATGCAGTCTTACATAAAATATACAAAGTTGGCCAAACATGCTCTACATTACACATATACCGCCTTTCAAGATGATAGGCAAGATAAAAACGTATTTCATGAATTCGGCCGTTACATTTCAAGCAATAAATTCGTTAACACCGAATCCATCAAACATGACAGTGGCAGCTATTAACGTACGACAGACAGACAGACAGACACACACACACACACACACACACACACACAGACAGACGCTAACCGCCTAACAAATGCGGACGGGAGACAGACGAGCAAGCTGAGGACGAGAGACTGACCAAGAAGACAAGTAGAATTTAACAAGTAAATCAAACAACATATGACCAATCACTTCTAATAAACTGCGATTTCTCGAGAAGACCTAGCGCAGCACCCCCAAATCTCTCTCCCGAACAGTCCGCTGCCAGTCGCTTCAACGGACGCAGGAAGGCGCGCCGATCTCCCGTCTCACGGCGTCGCAGCTCGCACCGGCCAGACCGATGACATGGGTTGACTCCTGTTGCTCTCGTGTCGGCCACGAAGCCACTATCCCTCGCTCTACGGCGCGACCCACTGGACTGACGTGGGGCCTCACATGCGCCGACGCTCAAGACGGACAAATCATCTTGTGTCTCAGTGCGCGACCGACCAACCGATCGATCCAACCGCCAATGACCATTGCCTGAACAAACTCGAACAAAAAATCAGCCCAACACATACTAGCTCTTCTGACGACAGACAGACACTGACTGCCCCACACTGACCCGGCTGACCAACTGACCGACTGGCAATCTCATAGCACCCCTTAAATACACGTGAACAGGCAACCTTTCCCCTTTTCCACCTGGGGGGCGACACCAAGGCTGCGAATGCCACAGCGGTGCCACCGCCAGAAACGGAGGGCGACTGCTTCACACTACGCGCTGCGGCGCGCTCTTCAAAACAGCAATTTCTACCACGGCTCGTCTATTTTTTCATGTTTTCATCTTCATTACGTTCCCTCAATTACTAGCAAGGGGACCGCGCCTTCTCGTCGTCACCCATTGTGTCTTAATTTACGCAACACGCAGGACTTGGGCAGAAACGAAAGTGACAGAAGAGGAACATCGAGATGGCCAAGCGTTTAGAAATAATGGAAAATCCGATGTAGGTTGGACGAGTTATGAGCCGCTTATGTTACCATAATTTCCAGGCAGCGGTTAGGGTAGCGGGAACAGCGCAGAATGTTAACTAGACAGATGCTTCAAATGGATCTGAGCACTATGGGACGTAACATCTGAGGTCATCAGTCCCCGAGAACTTTGAACTACTGAAACCTAACTAACCTAAGGACATCACACACATCCATTCCCAAGGCAGGATTCGAACCTGCGACCGTAGCAGCAACGCGGTTCCAGACTGAAGCGCCTAGAACCGCGCAGTCACACCGGCCGGCGTTAACGAGACAGTCAGAAGGTGGAGTCCATCAGCGTGAACGTCGTTCTGTTTTCTTCTTTAGCGTTACTTTCACTGCAAATAAATTGAATTAATGCTCATTATATTGTATTTATAAAAATTTTCCTGCAACTTATGAAAAGGAAATGCTGAGAAAATTTCTGGTTGAAGATAAATTGCCACAAAGGGATTATATACACGAGACTTTCGTGTACAATATTAGATACATTTATTATTTCAAAGTTGAAAACTTACACCATAAAACCAAGAGAGGCAATAATTTTCTTGGCATTTTGCACGTGTTATAAACGATACGGTTACATAGTTGAGTGGTTGTTTTATAGATTCTATAAAAAGACTTGATATTCACTCACAAAATGAATTCTTGTCGAAAACTAGCAAGCGAATGAGCACCGTAGAAGTAGGTAGCGCTGTAACCAACGGCCGACAGGCCAATTTTATCTCCACCGGAAATTCACTGCGTGGGTGCGGCTAATGATACGAAGTTCTTTCAATTAACACCTGCTTTCGTAAGGTTATCTGCAGAGTCCTCCTGGAAATTGTAAGTAAAGTCCTTTCTTGGAAAACGTCGATAGGAAGTTCTGTGCACTCTAATTAAAATTTCTTCTTGGAAGGTTATTTACAGATCCTCGCGCATGCTGCAACTACAATCATTTCTTGGAAATCTGTTTGCAGTTCAAAATTTCCCTCTGCGTCTGTTTCTCATGCCTTTCACGAAAATATTAATTAATACCATGTATTGAGCATTATTTATTTTTATTTTTGGTGTACGTAATACAAAAACTGGAGAAAAAGTGTTTCCACGTACAGACTCGTCCCTAGAACTGAGCATTGCCATATGCTGCTCCAGCGGCTGCCTGCAAAATACACTCCTGGAAATTGAAATAAGAACACCGTGAATTCATTGTCCCAGGAAGGGGAAACTTTATTGACACATTCCTGGGGTCAGATACATCACATGATCACACTGACAGAACCACAGGAACATAGACACAGGCAACAGAGCATGCACAATGTCGGCACTAGTACAGTGTATATCCACCTTTCGCAGCAATGCAGGCTGCTGTTCTCCCATGGAGACAATCGTAGAGATGCTGGATGTAGTCCTGTGGAACGGCTTGCCATGCCATTTCCACCTGGCGCCTCAGTTGGACCAGCGTTCGTGCTGGACGTGCAGACCGCGTGAGACGACGCTTCATCCAGTCCCAAACATGCTCAATGGGGGACAGATCCGGAGATCTTGCTGGCCAGGGTAGTTGACTTACACCTTCTAGAGCACGTTGGGTGGCACGGGATACATGCGGACGTGCATTGTCCTGTTGGAACAGCAAGTTCCCTTGCCGGTATAGGAATGGTAGAACGATGGGTTCGATGACGGTTTGGATGTACCGTGCACTATTCAGTGTCCCCTCGACGATCACCAGTGGTGTACGGCCAGTGTAGGAGATCGCTCCCCACACCATGATGCCGGGTGTTGGCCCTGTGTGCCTCGGTCGTATGCAGTCCTGATTGTGGCGCTCACCTGCACGGCGCCAAACACGCATACGACCATGATTGGCACCAAGGCAGAAGCGACTCTCATCGCTGAAGACGACACGTCTCCATTCGCCCCTCCATTCACGCCTGTCGCGACACCACTGGAGGCGGGCTGCACGATGTTGGGGCGTGAGCGGAAGACGGCCTAACGGTGTGCGGGACCGTAGCCCAGCTTCATGGAGACGGTTGCGAATGGTCCTCGCCGATACCCCAGGAGCAACAGTGTCCCTAATTTGCTGGGAAGTGGCGGTGCGGTCCCCTACGGCACTGCGTAGGATCCTACGGTCTTGGCGTGCATCCGTGCGTCGTTGCGGTCCGGTCCCAGGTCGACGGGCACGTGCACCTTCCGCCGACCACTGGCGACAACATCGATGTACTGTGGAGACCTCACGGCCCACGTGTTGAGCAATTCGGCGTTACGTCCACCCGGCCTCCCGCATGCCCACTATACGCCCTCGCTCAAAGTCCGTCAACTGCACATACGGTTCACGTCCACGCTGTCGCTGCATGCTACCAGTGTTAAAGACTGCGATGGAGCTCCGTATGCCACGGCAAACTGGCTGACACTGACGGCAGCGGTGCACAAATGCTGCGCAGCTAGCGCCATTCGACGGCCAACACCGCGGTTCCTGGTGTGTCCGCTGTGCCGTGCGTGTGATCATTGCTTGTACAGCCCTCTCGCAGTGTCCGGAGCAAGTATGGTGGGTCTGACACACCGGTGTCAATGTGTTCTTTTTTCCATTTCCAGGAGTGTATAAAGTAAACGGTTCAGGCGGCGCCAGATCTGCGCCAAAAATCCTGTATTTTCTAAACCCTTGGCCATCTGGAGCACCCAGTTCAGTCACCTTTATTTCTGGCAAAGGCCCTCGTGTCCAAAAATTTAGACGAAACCGGTGATGATGAGTGGCCACGATGCCCTTGTAAATGGACCGTTTATTTTATACGTTACATTTTCAGTCAAGTTATAGACAAATATAAGACATTTTTGTTTCTATTTCCTAGAATAACTGATATATGATACTGACCTTGATGACTGCCAGCCGATGACCATTCCAGCATTGTGTGCTCCTCTTCAATTGTTTCTTTTACAAGCCTGCTATTACCAACTTATCCATTAGAACCAACCATTGAAAGTCTCACCACAACGAGCAGCTCATATTCACATACATTGGCTTCCACACACCAAACTAAAAGTGACATTACAAGTTTGGCAGGTAGGGTACATCCACTAGCCT
This sequence comes from Schistocerca piceifrons, assembly GCF_021461385.2. Classification (NCBI taxonomy): domain Eukaryota; kingdom Metazoa; phylum Arthropoda; class Insecta; order Orthoptera; family Acrididae; genus Schistocerca; species Schistocerca piceifrons. The sequence goes on from NC_060143.1 coordinate 555,874,790, forward strand.
AACTTCCCCACCCCAACCTCCCTCCTCTGATGTCACCCACCCCTCACCACCACCCTGCCCCTGGTCTCTGTCCAGCTACTGGAGAGGAAGGTTAGGTTAGTGTAATTAAATCATTAAGGGGGAAACAGAAATAAACACCGCTCCTAATTACGTATCTACATGCATAGTACTACAAAACGAGCGCCAAAAGTCACAAGATGGCTCCAAACTGACGTCTTACAACTGATGTTTACCTATCGGAAGAAATTCACAATACTACTCGAAACTAGCAGCAAGTGGACTCAAAATAAATTGTAACTCTGCATAGGACGCTGCCGTATCCTACAAGTCGAATTAAATGTCTCTGCTCCAATTGTGAATTGGCGGGAAAGAGACTTGATCGGAAATAATAAGTAAAACAATTTCCTAAACTGGTATATGCATAGAAATTCTGGAGTCTGCAATTATATTAAGAAAGCACTGTGCAAAAGTCGACTGCACAAAGTGTAACACTACTTCATCTGTAAATTGAAGACGTTTATTGTGGGATATATATATATATATATATATATATATATATATATATATATATATATATATATATATACTATCAAAAAGCATTGTGAATTACCAGGTGATAGCTCAGCAAAGGCTTAAAACTTCTACACAAGATAGTTGTAATCCCACTTTTAATGCACATTCTGGTTTGGAGCGCGGCAGGTTTCGAATCCGCGGCAGCCGGCATGGAACTCGATGACCAGTAGAGGTCTCTGCAGCTGTCGCACCGTACGCCGTGGCTGCACACACTCTTGGCCCCGAGTCTACCGTGAGGGCGCCACTGCGTAGCAAGTGGTCCCAGCGGCCAGTAGCGACATATACCATGTCGTGTATTTAGGCTGCTGCCTCTCACTCAACGAGGCAGTCTGGTATTCGCGTAAGGGCCGGATGATATCTCGCTTACAGACATCGTGTTTACGTTACGTGTGCTTACTTCCCGTTTACGAGTGGACGTTGTTTTGATTTCGTGAGGTTATCTCTTGTGACCCCGTTGCTTAATACTTTGTTGTTGATGTTTGGGTAATGCTCGGTCGTCTGTCGTTGTGCTTGTTCTTCCATTCCCGTTCGGCTGTCTTGTTTGTTTGCGGACCGCTCCCGTTCGGTCCCGCCGCGTTTTCGTTAGCAGTAATCTCGCGACCGTTCCTGTCGCGGTTACAACACGCATCGTTGTGCAGCACAAGGTCCTGGGCCACTGGTGGAACTATAGCTGTAGCTCACTCGGCGTTCTCCGGCAACTGCGACTTCTAGAGGGCTGCCTCGCATGTTGTAGATTGTCTCGCTGCCTGAGGGCTCCCGCGGAAGTATAGTGAGACACCCACAGCAGCGCTCCAAGCGGCTCCCACGTGAGACAGCATGCAGAGTTCTGTTATGAAGAGCGACATGGTGCATTCAGCAGGACCCAAACACAACACCCCGCCTAACCTGTATAGATGGGCGAGAGCAAAAGAGGTTGTGGCCAGTCTAGAACAATAGCATGGATTTGCAACACCTGTGTGTCTGTAATATGCAGCCAGCAGTCCTCTCCGTTCGTAAATAATGGACCCTGTCGATCACTTATACAGACAGAGTCATTCCACAGATACAGCTCTCTAACCTCCCCTTTGACAAAACTTTCAACGGCAGCCTCCAATAACATCGCTATTTCCACAGCATTCTACCTCTAATTCTACAAGCTTTCTCAGCCCCTGCAGCAGAGAGACGGGGAGGTAATACCTCTCGAAACGAAACGGTTTTTCCATAAGCAAAATTCCTGTCTAGTATATCTCACTACGTTTCTGGGGAAATTGCTTTCTGCAGACCAACACGTATCGGAGTTGCGAACAGTAGCAAAATACCTGTTTGCTGAGCCCCTCTTCCTAAACGTGTATCCTGATCAGTATTCAGTGTGACAGGAAGCACCTGCTTTAACATCATTAAAGTATCGTGAAAAATCTGTACTGCAGTGTCACAGGCTCTCTTTACACACATTGAAAGAAATCTATAGTTATCTGTTATGTCCCGTAACAAAAAACGCGTGATTATGAATCCAATTGACGAATCATATCTGTTACCGTTGCCGCCACGACCCTGGCACCACCAGATGAAATTCCCGATTTATTCCCCTGCCCATGTTAAATGGCCGGCATCGCCGCCACAGCCAGTCCCAGGTCCGGGACTGAATACCATGCCGGCCAGTATTAAAAGTCTCAGCACTGGTGCGTGTTGCATCAGTGGGCCACGTGTTTCAAAACACAGTAGAATTCACAGTACAGGGCTACAGACTAGAAAACTCTGAAACAAAATAAAGCCATGTGTTTTAACGACGACAACCCACCATCCCACATCGGTGGAAAAAAAGAAAACACCTCCAAGTTAGTAATAATCCCGAAACACACTTAACTATTCAGGCGAAGCCTGGAATACTGCATCCCGCCAGTGTCCATACTCGTATGAGATGGAACGAGACCACCGTACGCTGTGCAAGTAGTCGTCTGCACTGTCCATTGCTGAATGGGTTGCGTTTTAACGGACCACGAGTCCAGTACAAAGACGTGCTGAGAGATATACAGGGTCTTACAAAAAGGTACGACCAAACTATCAGGAAACATTCCTCACACACAAATAAAGAAAAGATATTATGTGGACATGTGTCCGGAAACGCTTAATTTCCATGTTAGAGCTCATTTTAGTTTCGTCAGTATGTACTGTACTTCCTCGATTCTGATGATCTAATTGTAAATTTTCACAATCAACATGTGTGTGCTGACGAGAATCCGCACGCCATTGTGCAATCACGTCATCAACACAGATTTTCTGTGAACGTTTGGGCAGGCATTGTTGGTGATTTCTTGACTGGGCCCCATGTTCTTCCACCTAAGCTCAACGGAGCACGTTATCATGATTTCATACGGGATACTCTACCTGTGCTGCTAGAACATGTGCCTTTACAAGTACGACACAACATGTGGTTCATGCACGATGGAGCTCCTGCACATTTCAGTCGAAGTGTTCGTACGCTTCTCAACAACAGATTCGGTGACCGATGGATTGGTCGAGGCAGACCAATTCCTTGGCCTCCACGCTCTCCCGACCTCAACCCCCTTGACTTTCATTTATGGGGGCATTTGAAAGCTCTTGTCTACGCAACCCCGGTACCAAATGTAGAGACTCTTGGTGCTCGTATTGTGGACGGCTGTGATACAATACGCCATTCTCCATGGCTGCATCAGGACATCAGGGATTCCATGCGACGGAGGGTGGATGCATGTATCCTCGCTAGCGGAGGACGTTTTGAACAGTACCTGTAACAAAGTGTTTGAAGTCACGCTGGTACGTTCTGTTGCTGTGTGTTTCCATTTCATGATTAATGTGATTTGAACAGAAGTAATGAAATGAGCTCTAACATGGAAAATAACCGTTTCCGAACACATGTACACATAACATATTCTATTTCTTTGTGTGTGAGCAATGTTTCCTGAAAGTTTGGCAGTACTTTTTTGTAACACCATATATATATATATATATATATATATATATATATATATATATATATATATATATATATAAGAGAGAGAGGGAGAGAGGGAGAGATAGAGAGAGAGAGAGAGAGAGAGAGGGACAGAGAGACAGACAGAGAGAGAGAGAGAGAGAGAGAGAGAGAGATAGAGAAACAAACTTGTGTCACCCTGAGAAAAGAGTGTGGCTTCATGGATCACACCGGCATACAATCGAACAAGCGATTTTAAACGCCAAAAAACGATGATATTTGATTCGTTAATCGCAAATTAATATACCGATATCAGCTGCAAACTTCAGTTTTACACACCAAAAGAGACGGTGATATTTATGACACTTTTCTGGTGAAATCATGGAGTAGCATATAAAAATACCCAGAATTTCGTGTATTTTTACATGGTCTGGCGGAATAGGATACCATTTAAGCGACTGTTCCCGATGTCAGCCAAGTAGCAGTGTGTTACCGATCACTTGCACAGAATAATTCCGAAGATAAAGAGTGGGAATTATATCTTTAGAGAGCCTAAGCTTTAGCTTGAGACGTTCTGAAAACCATTGAGTGACTAGAAACTTGTCTAATCTGTGAATATTTTTATATGGAAATTCGAAAACAGAGGAAATTTAAAGTTCCACGAGTGTTTTTTAACGAAGACCGATGTCAATAAAATAATCAGATCATCCTGATACTCTACAAAGTCATGTGAGGTTTGAATACTCATAATCGTACATGTTTCTCATGTTTACAGAACCAGAAAATGTGTCTTCCACCGGTGTTTCGCCATCTTGATGCAAGCGGCATCTCACACTCGATGTTCGCTCAGCTAAATAAAGACGGTAAATGTGTAACAAGACAGTGTACCTTACGGTCAAAAAGGAGCCTTCTGGAACTCTCCTACCTGTCCTACCGACGACACGAAGACAGAGCGACTTGTAACTAAGTGGACAAAGCAAGGCAAGCCTCGTTCTGTACTTACATGACATTCGACATTGAGCGGAGTATCGAAAATAACTCTTCATCACGACTATGGCTCTGGAAATGTCAGTTTACTCTCTAAATCTATATCCTCCTTTTCAACATACATAATTTTCCACTTAAAATCTTTGGTAGGCGTATGGCTGGACATGTACTGAAAGCGCAATGTCCCTCGTAAAAATTGGGAAATCTGTCCCTCACCACGGGACATAATCAGTTATCTTCTCACTGACATATTTTTCTTTGTACATGTCGGAAAACAGACCACAGTCACTTTACACTCCAGCATATACGCGTTTCAGACAAGAAATGCAATTATCGTTTATATGTTTATAGCATCCGAAAAAGTATGGTATATCCACACACACACTGGCAAAATTTCTCGATTAACCTTTGTTCTAGGAAATTGTCTGACATTTATGTCTTCTAGCTAATGAGATTCGAGAACAGACTGCAGGTATTTACAATCGTCGCTTGTGGAATGTGCTGCATCCCTCCAAGACAAGTGTTGCAAAGCACAACCGTCCGGCAATATGTGATAATCAATAGCGTTCCCGCGGACGAAAGGATTGGAAACACATCATCGATATGGGCTGGTGTACTGTAAGAATCATCGCGGTCGATAGGGCGACAAAGAACTTGTGAGGGTCTGCTAGGGGTAGCCGATGAGAGGACGTTCTGCGTATCCATGCTGTTACAGCTGTATTACCTACCTTGTTTGTACACTATAGCAGATCCAATTGAACCCTTTCCGTCGTATATTATACAGGTATTTATGAAATGAATCTATCACACATTGGGGCCAGATATATGCGTGAATAAGTTGAAATCCCATTTCCCCAAGTCTAATCTGTCCTCCCCTTACGGCTAGACATAGGTAGTTTTTTTCACGCGTCTGTTGAAATGTCGGAACACTAACTAACGTAACTTTACGTTCCAAGAGTGTAATATTCCCAACAAGTAACGCGATTATCATTAATACGTGCACGGCGACCGAAAAATTATTGTATGCCCACACTCACACCAGCTGTGTGTCATTTCGCATGGCATGCCATAGCTTCCCAGTAGCGAAACGCTCTCGCCGCATCGTCCTTATCACATATTTAGTGCGAACCAACGGGCGTAATTACAATTTAAAGCTGTCTGGTCATTTATTTATTTTAAGTGCATTCTTGCACTATAGTCCGACTATGCCAGAGCAGGATGAAACGGCGTACTTAATGTAGTTGGTTTCTCGGGTGACGTGTTCCATTCTGTAGGATACGAACACACAAACATGCACTTAACCTCGGGTGTATAGTTGGAGAAAGGCAAACAGAAGCTGGTGCTGCTCCGGAAGAAGAGCGTATTTCTACCTGCGAGCGAGGTATGAAGCCAGTGGAACAAAACTGGTCTTCCTAAATAGAATTCGTGCTTAGAATATCCCATGAACCGTGTTCTGGCTTCAAAGACATTCCTGAGCGCCGAGGGGAAGTCCTTTCTGCAAACCGAAACATGCCGGTCTTGTGAACAACAGCAAAATACCTGTCTGCTTCCCAAATTTAGATTACTGCCTCAGATTCGTAGCAACTGAGCAAACACACATTTTCACATCGCTAAAGTGTCATGGATATCCTGTACAGCTGTATGTCCCAGGCTGTATGTTTCCTCTACAGAGAGGCCGAGTGCGGACTCCTCTGCATGACATAGGATAGCAGCTGCGTACCTGTGAAGGATCTCTGATGCTAGTAAAACATAGAGTTCAGTTATTTAATAACCTGTTTGCAAATGGTTCAAATGGCTCTGAGCACTACGGGACTTAACTTCTGAGGTCATCAGTCCCCTAGATCCTAGAAATACTTAAACCTAACTAACCTAAGGAAATCACACACATCCATGCCCGAGGCAGGATTCGAACCTGCGACCTTAGCAGTCGCGCGGTTCCGGACTATGCCACCGCGGCCGGCAATTTTTTACAGACTTCTTGTTTCACACCAGTTCTGTGGCCGATGCCTCATTCAGCTGTGTACAGTATCCCTTCTGATAGCTGTAGAGTCAACTCCTTGTCTGCAGGCCGAAGCGAAGAGTGAGTGACCTCGTACAGCGGCGCGCTGGAGGCGCGGCTACAGTCCAGCACGAATGGTCTCTTACTAGCTACTGGAGTGTCCTCAATCCCCCCTACCGGCCAGGTATGTTTCAGCATCCAGGGGCGCCTAGTTGTTGTACAGGAACGTGGACCCCACGAGGCCCAGCTGTCGGTTTCCGCACTGAAGTTCGTTGTTGTCAGCAGTCCTCGATGTGGCGTTGTCGAAAGACAGTCAGCTTCTCCATCAGCAGTGGTAGGTGGCGAATAGTATGAAGACCGTCATCTCAGGTACATGTTCGGCTGGTTCGTAGACTGTTCCGGACTATCTATGACATAGATACGCTGCAGTTTCGTAATCAATGAATCGAGTCCTGTTACTGTGAACGTCATCGATTCCAATGAGCAATTCTCTGAGAACTGGAGAGCTCGAGTATGTAGGAAGATCTAACTTGAGGGTGAGGGTACGACGCAATGCTCGCTTCATAATGACCGCATGTATCCTTCTTATTCTGCTATATTCGCTTAAGAGGCTCTGAACTGTGCATGGGGGATTAATTAATAGAGGAATAAGATGCAATAATTTTAGTAGCTGTGTGACCGGTTACGAAGTCTCGTAACCGGTTGGCCCTGACTAGTATTAGCATGAAATCTGACTGCATAAAATAAAAATAAAGAATGACCAAGAATTTCCGTTAACACAATTGACTAATTTAGTCCCCTGCAACTATAAAAGCTACGAAACAACAAAGGACAAGTGTAACTGTTCTGTGTGTGGTAGTGTGACTGCTCGGTTCTTTCTCAGTACGACAAAATAATTTAAACACCATTTACAATGAACTAATTGAAAAACCAGAAATACTATAATTGCACACGGAAACCAGAATTAGAAGTCTAATAAATGAATATGAGCCAGATGCTTTGTTGACTGTACCTGTGACTAAGAGGCATTGTCATTAAAGAAATCTGTAATACCTTTTTACCTCATTATATATTGACGAAAATTTTCCATCACACCAGCATCATAAATCAAAGCCCATCTTCTTTCTCAAATACACTGTGATAATTGCAACATCTTCCATCTATACATCACACCAACCGAACAGCATCTACCCTCTCGCCCAACAGAACAACAACTGCACTCGACATCCTCTGAACTACTACTGCACCAGTGGAGGCGGCGGAATAATAATCCTTGGCGCAATCTCTGGCGCTGTGATTCAGTGCAGCCACCTTTCAACTGTTGTGTGGGTTCTCTGATACTAGTTATTACGAAATGGGTACTGTTTCTTTCGACATCTCTTACTAGCTAAGGAATATAAATGTCACATTTCCGTTGGTTTTCTGTAAAATGCTATTTTCAGCTGAGGTAACCCGCTCTCTTCTCTCTCGGCGCCATGCTGTAACGTGCTGAGGCCTGACTCACCAGTTGCGAAATACCACTTATTTTCTGTTCTTACCAACTTAATATCCATTACGCTCTGGATCACTGGACTAGAATACTGAACCTTTTATTCGTTCATGGCGTCAGTTCTTAGAGCTTAGGTTGCTTATCTTAATATTCCAGCAAATGAATCCGAATCCAACACATTCATAGTACTTCAGCTCGCTCCAGATGCTTGACATTTTATGGCAGTTAACGATTCCGATGCAATTCACAGGATTTCTAGTCCTATTAATGTGTGATAGATTTAGTTAGTTTCAGTTGAAGAACCAACTCCATCACAGGTCTTCACCTGCTAATTGTAGGCACTCCATCTCCTACGAACGTCCCGCACTTTTAAACAAATACACTGCAAGCGGCTGTGCTACATCATAGTATTATTGATTACCTTTCTCACACGCTGGTGGAGTAAAAAACTGCCTATATACAAACATGTATATTCTAATCCACCTCTATGTTTCCGAGAGAATGACGTCGTCTTTCCCAGAGATTTTATTTCCGTCACAATTACGAATGGCGTATGCCAACCTATACGATCCTAACAGCATCCATGGGATGATTTTGCTTCACAGATTACTTACATAACACGGACAGATGTGGGCTCACAAGATTGATAGACAGCGAATATGCAGTGTCGAACTGTCGTATCGATGTTACTCTTCACCAGGACGTATCATTTAACCACAAACAGGTCTATGGATGCTAATGTCGGGACAGCAGCTGACAATGACCTCAAAGTCATAGTGGAAGTTGAGAATGTTTAGTGAGGTACGAAGGTGGGACTCGTTCAAATCGGATGGGGGGAAGTTGTGCGGCAAACTGACTTATATATCGAGGGGCAGTTGACTGCTAAATACGACACGTTCTGTCTCGGTATTCATGTCTTCGACAGCAGCAGTGTTAGTGAGCCAGTTACACACTGTGCTTGGTGTTGCTACGTTGAAGTTGGGTAATAGCTCTAGAGGCATCACAGAAGGAATTTCTTAACCAACAGAGTGCCGTGAACACATTTGGTCTGCACGAAGCGGTATGAGCCGCCATGGAGCGACAATAGATCTGTGATAGTGAGATAGATAGTGAGAGCATTAAGACAGAGACGTGCTATTCGTGAGTCCGGTCACTCAATCGTCCTGAGATCAACGAGAGTTCATTGCGTGATGGTATACCTATTCCAACAGGTATTGCATCAATAAATGTTGAATTAAAAGCATACAAAAAAAGTTATTAGCGAAATACAGCCGGATAGTTAGCAAACATCTGTCAGGGCTACTTAAGTAAAGTGATCTGTGCGTGGTACTCCCTCTCATCTTAACAACTGTGCCGTTAAAATTACGGTCGTAAATGCTATATACGTGCACATAGATTCCAATCTGATTTTGAAATGTCATTTGCTTAGAAAGGAAAAAGAAATACTCAGTAATCCAGAGGTGCAATGGAACGAGAGGCGTGTAACTTCACCTCCAAACGTCTGTCAAGGGTATTTAAGCGCAGTGATGCTACGTGTGGTACTCCCTCCCACGATTAACAAATGTCCAATTAATACTATAGTCCTCCATGTCATATAGATACATGTAGACTCCATTCTAATTTTGAAATGTAATTGGCCCACGAAGGAATAAAGGACAGCTCTCTGACGGTTCACTGAAATAATGGGCGTGTAACACAGGCCCCAAAGGAGTGTCAGGGCTACTTAACTACAGTGATGCTGTATAAGATACTCCCTTCCATAATTAATAAATTTTTAATTAAAACTACAGTGTTCTGCATCATATACACCAAATAAAGATTTTTGAAATGAATTTCGGCATCGGTAGCATTCTGACAGGACCAAACTCGAACAGTCCACTTCCATAGTTTTAAATCAAAGCTTAAGAAATCAGAGTCTCTTTAGCGGAGGAATCTTCCTAACACATTTCTACAGAAGCAGGAAGGGTCTGCGACACAGTAACTGCCAGGAAGGTAGATTTCCAGTGAGGTGGTGACTAGATGTTGGAAATTCTAGGAAAGTAAGCGTAATCAAAGGAAAAAGAATTGTTAGAACTGGTAGTTTACTGCGATATATCTAGACACCCGCTCCATCACAATAGCAATTTTAACGTCAGCTGTTTCCAACTCATATGGTTTTATCACCGGTCTTTGGATGCTTTCCTGCTACCACATTTTACACGAGGAGGAATCTAACACTTAAGCTGTTACTACAGTAAAGTTATCACGTTTCCTAACTTGCTATTCCGAGTAGCTTGCTATTTCTGACCTACATCGACCACTGTACCGCGACCACTGAAAGGTCTTTACACAGTTTATTCCATCATATGGCCATTATCAAAGATCTTCCCACCACATTAATACAGAAGTGGAAAGTGTCTGTGTCACAGTGGCTGCCATGAAGGTGGATTTCCGATGAGGTGATGAGGTGGTGCTTTACAGATCAATGACGTATGTACCTGACCACAATGGGTGATAGATTCATTTCGTATGCACCTGCATAATATACCAATGCAAGGGTTCAACTGAATATGCTATTGCATGAAAATAGGACAGACAATACGGCAGTAATAGCATGGATAAGTAGAGCACCTTCTCATCACCTCTCCTTAGCAGATCCTCACATATTCTCTGTCTTACTATCGAGTGCGATGTTTATCACGTTACACCAGCTCATCTACAAGTCCATATCGGTGTTGTCTTTCCAATCCTTTCGTCTGAGGGAGCGCTATTAATTAACAGTGATTATCAAATAGTGCCAGACGGTTGTGCCTTACAACACTTCTTTGAGAGTGTCTTGGCGGGATGCGGAACATTCCGGAACTGATGACTGAGAATATCTACAGTCTGTTCTCGAATCTGATTGGCTGGAAGACGTAAATTTCAAATAATTTCCTAGAACAGAGTAGAACCTAGACACCTGACAGGTGCGAGTGCGGATATACCTTAACTTTTTCGGACGCTATTCTCATATAAACGATAATTGCATTGGTTGTCTGAAATGGTATGTGTTGGAGTGTAAAGTTACTCTGGTCTGTGTTCCGACATGTGCAAAAGAAAGATGTGGGTGGGAAGCGAACAGACTATTCCTGATGGTAAGGAAGGTATACATTCCCCGATTTTTACATGGAAAATAGCAATTTCAACATACGTCCATCCATACGAGTAAAACATTTTACATGGAAAATTATGTCCAGTATTAAGGAGGATACAGATATACGTAGGAAACTGATATCCCAGAGCCACAGTCGTCATGAAGAGATGTTTCCCATGCTTTGCCCCTTGTCGAATGTCAAATACGTACTGATGAAGGTAGTCTTGCTCTCGCTAACTTAGTTACAGTTCTCTCTCTCTCTCCCTCCCTCTCTCTCTCTCTCTCTCTCTCTCTCTCTCTCTCTCTCTCTCTCTCTCTATTACTTTCCCTCTCTTGGTGTCGGCAGTCCAGCATATCCGAGGGTTCCAGAAGCCTCTTGCTCGACCGTGAGGTATACTGGCACTCTACACATTTTGCATCTTCATTTGGTTGAGATAACATCGATTGTGATGTGTTGTTTGCATCAAGAAGGTGAAACACTAGCGGAAGACACATTTGCAAGTTCACGAGGCATGAGAAACTCGAACGATTATGAGTATTAAAACCTTAGATGATTTTGCAAAGTATAAGTATTATCTGGGATCTGTTATATTATTGACATCGGACTTAGTTTAAAATTACCAGAGGATCAACCAGTTCGATCTATATTCGAGTTTGCATGTAAAGTCTTCGCAGACAAGTTTATTTTCAAGTTACTCAACGGTTTGCAGCACATCTCACGCTAAAGTTTCGGCGTCTAGAGGTTTATTTCCCACCCTACCTTCTGAATTATACTGTGCAGGCGATCGGCAGCACACTGCTATGCTGTTGATATTAAGTATAGTCACGTAAATGTTGTGATATTCCGGCAAACTACGCGAAAATATGCGAAATTCTGGTAATTTTCATGTGGTACTCAATGATTTCAGCACAAAAGTGTCACAACTATCAGTGAATACTGGTAAATTAATTCGCGATTTACGTAGCAAATATTGCCGTTTTCTTGGCATGTAAAATCCATTGTTCGACAGTAAGATGGTGTGATCGATGACGTCACACTTTTTTGTTAGGCTTTGAAGTCTCTTTCTCTCTGTCTCTCTCTCTTTCTCTCTTCCTTCCTCACCATGTAGCAGATCTTTGTACTGGATTCGTGGTCTGTTACAGGGCAACGCATTTAGCAGCGGACAGTGCCGATGATTGCTTTCACAGTTTACAGTGGTCTTGTTCCATTTCATAAAGGCACGCACAACGGTTGGACGCAGTATTCGAGCTTCTCCCGGATAGTTATATATGTTCCGTGATTATTATTATCACGAGGGGGTTTTGTTTTCTTTTTTCACCCTAACAGAATGTCCATTGTGGTTATCAGACACATGACTTCTTCTGCAACTTCTCGCCGGTAGGAATGTGCTGCAAATTCCACAAGACTAGTATGTTTTGGTTTGCAGAAAGCATTTCCCTTAGCGTTCAAAGACGTCTTTGAGGCCAGAACGCTTACTATACCAAGGCAGGAATTATGTTTACGAAGAACTGTATGGGTATGACAGATGTTAGCTCTCTCTCTCTCTCTCTCTCTCTCTCTCTCTCTCTCTCACTCACTCACTCACTCACTCTGCTGCAGGTACTGAGAAAGTTTTTATCATTAATGACAGAATGCTCGGGAAACAGTTAAATTATTGGAGGCTGCTGTTGAAAGTTATGGCAATGGGGAAGTTAGAGGGCTGAATCTTGGGAAGGACTGTCTGTGAAAATGATCGACAGAATCCGTTATTTACGAACAGAGGCGAGCGCTAGGCACACCACACACACACACACACACACACACACACACACACACACACACACACACACAGACAAGCACACACAAGCACTGACCTATACACTTGAGGATGAGTACATATTTGTGGCTGAGTCCTGCAGAATCTACTAGCGTCAATGATTAACACTACTCTGCATACCGTCTCACGTGGCAGCCGCCGCATGGATTGGCTCACTATAGTAGAGCCAGCAGCCGCCATGTAGCGTGACAGCCCCTCTATAAACCACAGTAACCGGCAGAGTGCAGAGCGAGCTACAGCGGACCGGAAACTTGCGCCGTGCCACGTTGTGCATTAAATACGTGATTACGAGCATCGTGTGCAGTAGCTTTTAACCTCCGCTGCACTAGCACACGGAAATTTTTAAAGCTTTTTCCGGTTGTTTTTGTGTCTCATAGGATATGGCTGTAATTTATTGACGAAGTGGTGTTACTCATTGTACAGTCGCTTCTAGCACATTGTTACTATCAGTAGCAGGTATGTGTAGTCCAGGGTTTTAACAACACGGTAGTTGTTTTTTAACTCTCCATAATTTCTATGTATATACCAGTTTAGGGTTTTTTTTTAGTTATCGTTTTAGGCTGAATCGTTTTCCTGAAAATTGACAAGTGGAACAGAGAGATTTGTTTCGGCTTGTAGGTGAAGGGATCGTCCTGCCTAGAGTTACTATTTATTTTGAGCCCATCATCTACTAGTTTCGAGTGGTATTCTTAATTTTTTCCAGAAAGATAACATCAGTTGTGTGACATCATCAGTTTTTAGGCCTGTTGAGATTTTAGGCACTTGTTGTGTAGCACTATGCATATAGATGTATAATTAGGACCGATCTTTACTTGTTTTCCACCAAAAATAAATAAAGTATCCTAACATAAACTTCCGCTCCAGCAGCTGGACAGAGACTGACCGTTTACCACCATTTTAAGGGTTGAGGTCGGTGGTGGGGGCAAGGGATTTGGAGTGGGAGGAGCGCTGAGCAGCTTAGGTTTGTGGAGTTACCCCAATTGCCGTGTTTTCCACCAAAATTTGAATATCCCGTCATTACGTCAGTGCAACATTGCCACATCCACTGCTGACATTTTGGATCCGCCATCTTGGATAAATATGGCAACAATGTAAGCGGTGCCAGAAACTTTCTAGCCTGACTTCTTATGTTTTGCAGTAAATGCCAAAGTGCAGCACCAGTAGGCTCAAATAACCGCTAAATTAAATACGATACTCCCAGTCGCTATACAACATCGCACTGGCTGTATGAATGATTTTCGTTAAATCTGCGACCGGTTTCCCACCGCTGCCGCGCGGCTCCTCTCAACTTACACGGTCATTGCCACTTCCATCACTTAAAAAATTTTGGAAAAAAGATTTTTAAATTTTAAATGCCGCTTTTACGAGATGACGGTATATTGGACGTGAGTGGTGAGGAGTGGCTGCAGGGCAATGTTCAACGCTACTATGTTATAAATAGCGTATATTAGCTGAAGATGCACCGATAAGTGGTGCGAAACCGGTCGCAAATTTAATAAAAATCATTCATACAGCCAGTGCGAAATTTTCTTTGAAAAAAGGTAGTAGTAAAGTTAAAACAGTAGTGGATATGAAGGCTGAAATGGTGTTTAAAAAAATTCTCAATCTAGGTTGAGGTTAAGTACAAATATAACATGGGTGATATTTAGACATAGTGTGGTGACACAAGTAATATCGATCATTTGTTGGATGCTAAAATACGGTGAACCTGACCTTTTACCGTTCACGTAGAGAAAACTTATTTGATTTCTTGTCTGTCTAGAGTCAGGCTTCATCATAATGAAACAAACAAAGACTCAATTCTTCACTGGATATGTGGAAAATTTCGGAATTATTGAGATGTGAACGCAGTAGTAATATCAAAAAGATTTATTATAACAAAGAGGAAACAAGAAACATTTTTCACTGTTCGGTAAATGCGCCGCAGCATACGCACGGTTAAATCTTATTTTGTTTGCTTCCGGCGTGGTGCTAATAGTCGGCTCGCATGGAATCTAATGTTCAGTTGTCATTTTGATAGAGTGTGTGTAAGCCCACATGAAAACTAACCTGCTCACTGCTAAGTTGCAACACTGTTCTCAATTTCAGATCAGTCTTCGTAATTCGATTGCCGCCAAGCGACTGATGATGTAAGTATTTGACAACTTCATATGGTAATGATTTGATGGACCAATTTTCATTATTTATTCACATTTACAGTTTTGATCGGTTGCGTTATCGATATATTTATTTCGAGGGTAAGTGATATTCTCCATTCTACGGGATCTTGAAGAGATCCTACAGATACTTCCAGAAATCGAGGAAATGAGCCGTATGTGTGGTGAAAATTATGCCACTTTTGGTATGGAAGAGGCTGGTATGGAAGAAGGTTTGAAGCTGGCGACTACAAACTGCTGCACGTGATGTCACAGCAGGTAACTAAGCTTTCTATAGTGGAAAAGACAATGAAACAACAAGTAAGCAGCTATCAGCATGAAAAGCAAGTACTAAAAACATTACCAGAATTTTACCTGGACTAAAAAGGACTGCCAAAAATACACTTACACATTTACATGCCTTTTATCTGTGTATCACTGGAAACATCAATGAACACGCCATAGCTCATAGCAACAGATGCACTGGGCAGAAAAAGTAGTTATACCTGATACTATCGAGCTCGAGGTGGTGAAGTCACTATAGTACAACAAATTCATGCTCTTTTTTGAGCGTTGTTTATAATACGATAAAGAAAGGAAGTCATGCAGACTGAAGTCAACTCTAGGCATCCAGTGACTTTGGTATGACTTCCTTACGATCACATTTCAGTTACAAACATTTAAAACTTTGTTCCGAGAGCAGTTAGGTTTCACAATATGGAAACAAGTATTGGACGACAATCTTCAGATAAACTGGCACCTCTTCTCCAAATAACTGTGTTGCTGACTATAATATCAGCGCGTTTGTTCCAGTCGATGAAATACTCCAGGCTTTGTGAGATCGTTGTGGATTTCTCCAGTACATTCCAAATAAGACTGCGATGTATGATATCAAAATACACGGTGTTAGTGACGCAGAAACATTTTATACTCTAAATTTCGAAGCCTGCGACGGACAATAGTTGAATCTGGCATACCTAAAATCAATTAAACCTGAAGCTGTTCTCAGAACTCTGCTAACTGCCACTGAGAGGAGAAATTCAAATTTTATGACTCATAATTACTTGTATTAGGCGCGGTTCTCAATGAGGTGAGAAGATATCAAATACGAACACTGCAATAAAGATCGCTAGTGGTGACGGTTATCCGAACCACGCTCTTCAATCCACAGCAGCAACACAACAAGAAACAAGAGGGAGTAAGTGGCAACAGCCTAACATGTTGCATACCGCTGCCAACCACGTTGCCGACAAATTCCAAGTATGTCACGTATTCACTCGTGATTGGCAAGAGATATGGCTCTCATTAAAGCATTAAAAGAATTTCTTTATGTTAGCTACATCTGGTATACAGTATTGTGTAAAGTAAAATGCACCAAACATAGACTTCCCAGGAACTGCCTTTTTTAGTGCAAACTTCCAAACACGCGCGGTGTGTTTTACTTAGTTTCGAAGTAGCACAGTAGCTATGGGCAATAGCGAAAAGACAAGTTCATTATGAAGCTCTGATGTCAGAATATAATATACTAAAATTGATTTTTGTTACCGAACATTCGAGTGAGAGAAACCCCATAGCACACAACATGACCTATTCTGAAAACAGTGGCTTCTAATGTTTTTCGTGAAAAGTAAAGGCTTTACTAATAAACTGACTACAGAGACGAATGTAGTACTGCTTCATGCACAAATAACAATTTTGTTTGAGACACATCATCTCGTATTCGGGAGGACGACGGTTCAATCCCACGTCCGGCCATCCCGATTTAGGTTTTCCGTTATTTCCCTAAATCGCTCCAGGCAAATGCCGGGATGGTTCCTTTGAAAGGACACGGCCGACTTCCTTCCCCATCCTTCCCTAATCCGATGAGACCGATGACCTCCCTGTTTCGTCTCTTCCCCCAAAACAACCAACCAACCAACACATCATGTAACTCAAAATCTCCTTCTCCGTGTTGCAAAGGGAAATACAACAGAGGATTGTATAATTTTTATGTCGGTGTTGCCCAAGTGTGAACAGTAAGAGGAGATGTACGTGAAAACGATCAAAATTATGAAAAAAAAATTGTTGGATCCTCATTTTCTACATGCATTACCTTCCAATTCGACTTGCAATTGCGATTAAAAATAGGGCATGGGGCAACGTCCCTTTGTTGTGCTGTATTTCCTCATATTATTTATTTCTGTTGTGTTTTCTTCCAGTTTTACGCAATGTGAGAAATATTTCGGTGTTTGGCAGATCCAGAACTCGAACAAAAATGTGTGCATAATGTCCGAAGACAACGTTTGTATCCACAACTGCCGATGAAGGTGCAACGTATGATGCTTCTTTCATATTTAGCTGTGCTGATCTTGGCAGACTATGGACTCTACAGCGCTAGGATTTGATGCAGAAGCTTTCACACTGTCGATATTGACGCAAATAGATAACAGGGGAATTGATGCAGCTAACATTGTTGTTGTTGTTGTGGTCTTCAGTTCTGAGATTGGTTTGATGCAGCTTTCCATGCTACTCTATCCTGTGCAAGCTTCTTCATCTCCCAGTACCTACTGCAACATACATCCTTCTGAATCTGTTTAGTGTATTCATCTCTTGGTCTCCCTCTACGATTTTTACCCTCCACGCTGCCCTCCAATACTAAATTGGTGATCCCTTGATGCTGCACAACATGCACTACCAACCTATCCTTCTTCTAGTTAAGTTGTGCCACAAATTTCTCTTCTCCCCAATCCTATTCAATGCCTCCTCATTAGTTATGTGATCTACCCATCTAATTTTCAGCATCCTTCTGTTGCACCACATTTCGAAAGATTCTATTCTCTTCTTGTCCAAACTAGTTATCGTCCATGTTTCACTTCCATACATGGCTACGCTCCATACAAATACTTTCAGATAAGACTTCCTGACACTTAAATCAATACTCGATGTTAACAAATTTCTCTTCTTCAGAAACGATTTCCTTGCCATTGCCAGTCTACATTTTATATCCTCTCTACTTTGACCATCCTCAGTTATTTTGCTCCCCAAATAGCAAAACCCCTTTACTACTTTAAGTGTCTCATTTCCTTATCTATTTCCCTCAGCATCACCCGACTTAATTCGACCACATTCCGTTATCCTTGTTTTGCTTTTGTTGACGTTCATCTTATACCCTTCTTTCATGACACTGTCCATTCCGTTCAACTGCTCTTCCAAGTCCTTTGCCGTCTCTGACAGAATTACAATGTCAGCGGCGGACCTCAAAGTTTTTATTTCTTCTCCATTGATTTTAATAGCTACTCCGAATTTTTCTTTTGTTTCCTTCACTGCTTGCTCAATATACAGATTGAATAACATCGGGGAGAGGCTACAACCCTGTCTCACTCCCTTCCCAACCACTGCTTCCCTTTCGTGCCCCTCGACTCTTATAACTGCCATCTGGTTTCTGTACAAATTGTAAATAGTCTTTCGCTCCCTGTATTTTACCCCTGCCACCTTCAGAATTTGAAAGAGAGTATTCCAGTCAACATTGACAAAAGCTTTCTCTGAGTCTACAAATGCTAGAAACGTAGGTTTGCCTTTCCTCAATCTAGCTTCTAAGATAAGTCGTAGGGCCAGTATTGCCTCACGTGTTCCAGTACTTCTACGGAATCCAAACTGATCTTCCCCGAGGTCCGCTTCTACCAGTTTTTCCATTCGTCTGTAGAGAATAAGCGTTAGTATTTTGCATCCGTGACTTATTAAAATGATTGTTCGGCAATTTTCACATCTGTCAGCACCTGCTTTCTTTGGGATCGGAATTATTATATTCTTCTTGAAGTCCGACGGTGTTTCGCCTGTCTCATACATCTTGCTCACCAGATGGTAGAGTTTTGTCAGGACTGGCTCTCCCAAGGCCGTCAGTAGTTCTAATGGAATGTTGTCTACTCCTGGGGCCTAGTTTCGACTCAGGCCTTTCAGTGCTCTGTCAAACTCTTCACGCAGTATCGTATCTCCCATTTCATCTTCATCTACATCCTCTTCCATTGCCATAATATTGTCCTCAAGTTCATTGCCCTTGTTTAGGCCCTCTATATACTCCCTCCACCTTTCTGCTCTCCCTTCTTTGCTTAGAACTGGGTTTCCGTCTGAGCTCTTGATATTCATACAGGTGGATCTCTTTACTCCAAAGGTCTCTTTAATTTTCCTGTAGGCAGTTTCTATCTTACCCCTAGTGAGATAACCTTCTACATCCTTACATTTGTGCTCTAGCCATCACTGCTTAGCCAATTTGCACTTCCTGTCGATCTCGTTTTTGAGACGTTTCTATTCCTTTTTGCCTTCTTCATTTACTGCATTTTTATATTTTCTCCTTTCATCAATTAAATTCAATATTTCTTCTCTTACCCAAGGATTTCTACTAGCCTCGTCTTTTTACCCACTAGGTCCTCTGCTGCCTTCACTACTTCATCTCTCAAAGCTACCCATTCTTCTTCAACTGTATTTCTTTCCTCCATTCCTGTCAGTTGTTCCCTTATGCTCTCCCTGAAACTCTGTCCAACCTCAGGTTCTTTCAGTTTATGCAGGTCCCATCTCCTTAAACTCCCACCTTTTCGCAGTATCTTCACTTTTAATCTACTGTTCATAAACAACAGATTGTGATCAGAGTCCACATCTGCCCATGGAAATGTCTTACAATTTAAAACCTGATTCCTAAATCTCTGTCTTACCATTATGTAATCTATCTGAAACCAGTCAGTATCTCCAGACTTCTTCCATTGTTATTGTTATTGTTATTCAGTTTGAATATCAAGTTAACCTAAGAGGATAAGCAAAGAAAAGACTGCTTGAGCATGAAGAAGGGGATGAGCATGTTTTGCATTAGTTCATCCAGGTAATTTAAGGCCTCATTCAAACACTGTCAAATCTTTAATTCAGGTTTACCACAACTTACATTTTGCAACGTTATGTAACTATTCCTCACAAACGATTGACATTATAGAACTTAAATTTGGTATGCCATTAGTCAGAACTATAGGGAAACATTATGTGGAACAAATTTTCATTTACTACAATAGGACGGCATTTATATAAGAGAAAAGCCTAAGATTTGGTATTTTTTTCCCACACAAATTTGGGGAACTGTAAAAATGTAGCAAAAGAAGATATTAATATATGTTCCACAGGTATTTGGGATAATGATATATAAAACTTTGTACAAAAATACATTAATTCCGTTCTGAGAGATGTTTCAAAAGGAAAAATTTGTATCCATCTTTTTGAAAACATTGCAGTTGTATATAATCACAAACATTTAACTTCAGTAAGCTTGAAAAAGTATGTGTGCATCCATACAACATTCATTAACATCTGTCCAAATTGATAGGTACATTTGCTTCAAAAGTTTGGATTTTATAAGTTTTTTTTTGAAAGTGTTGCAACTTCGCAATCACCTCCCTTTAACTTGCTAAATCTTCATTTGAACACACTCCGCCAGTGTGTATCCTGAGTAGTGTTGCAAATGGCGTCACCTCATTAGGAGACAAAAATGGAAAAAAAAAGACATTTGTGATTCTCCTCTTCACCGTGCATGACTGTAGCATTGCAGTTTTACGGCGATACCCAAGTATCTCATTTTTCAATAATAATAATAACAAAAAACTCTTTTTGATCTTCGATATGAATTTCGGTTTTTGTCCGGGAGCAAAGTGAATGAAACAGAAAATACTTCTTCTATGCTTCCGATGTCACCATGTATCATGTACAGTGGTCTGAATTGTTTGGAAGAACTGCGAAAGTACTGCCCATAAAAACAGTTCTATATTCAGACAGGATTTTCTCCACTTCACCTCCAAACACTATGATTCTTTCGGGTGGATCAAACCAAATGTCATTGTTTTTTAAAAAAAGGTTATATTCACTTACATTCAAATGTCATCACGCAGTTCATTCTCTGAACTAGTGCTAGGGTTCTAGGTCGTCCCAGTAACTTCACTTCCTGCTTTTCACCTTGTAGTCTTGGAGTTCGCATTTGTAGAAATGTTTTGCTGCCGTTCACGTACAGCACTCCAGCGGGAGTTTTCTAACAGGGTAGCGCTTGTCCAAATACCGCTGCTGTAACCCAATACGCTCTACAGAGTGTCGAGATCTTGCACTGGTCTGCTCGATCACCAGATCTGCCTCCAATTGAGCACATCGTCGGACGACAATCCCGGCATCATCTACAACTAGCATTAATCGCCCGTGTATTGACCGACCAAATAGGGAAGGCATAGAATTCCATCCCACAAGCTGACGTCTGGCAACCCTACAACACAATTAAGGCACATTTGCTTGCCTGTATTCAACATTCTGGTGGTTTCACCGATTATTAACGTACCAGCATTTCACATTTGCAATGGCTTACCTCACTGTTAAATAAACTTCTGATCTTTATCTATAATCACAACCATCCCGGAGAACAGTAACCGCTTCATGTATTCACACAATCCGAAAATCCGATATCGGGTAAACTATCTCTCTCAATGAAGGACAATTAAAACCGTATCTACCTCAAGCATTTAAGTAAAGTCAATGATAATATTGGCAATAACTACTGTTATTAATGCGAGAGCATATCGTATTATGCTTAGTGGTTGGACATGTGTCAAGAGATGGTCAATACGTGTACAGTTGTGCAACTAATGTTCAGCATCCAGATTTTTTTGTGAGTTGTAGAAAACAATTAAGACATACTCCAAACATGCATACTCTACTACCATTTACTGTGAGTCAGCAACAGATACCATGCCACACAAATCATTTCAGTTATAAAAAACTGGATTAATATGCTGAGTGGTTACTTCTTGTGATTCAGTAATTACGTAGAATTTTCTTTATTTATTGTCGACCATATACATCAACAATTGGAACGTCAATATTAATCGTTCAGCTACATCGAACAATTTTTCACAAAACTACTGATTTCGATTAAACCATTTAATGAAACTTCCTGGCAGATTAAAACTGTATGCCCGACCGAGACTCGAACTCGGGACCTTTGCCTTTCGCGGGCAAGTGCTCTACCATCTGAGCTACCGAAGCAAGACTCACGCCCGGTAATCACGGCTTTACTTCTGCCAGTATCTCGTCTCCTACCTTCCAAACGTTACAGAAGCTCTCCTGCGACACATGCAGAACTAGCACTCCTGAATGAAAGGATATTACGGAAACATGGCTTAGCCACAGCCTGGGGGATGTTCCAGAATGAGATTTTCACTCTGCAGCAGAGTGTGCGCTGATATGAAACTTCCTGGCAGATTAGAACTGTGTACCCGACCGAGACTCGAACTCGGGACCCTTGCCTTTCGCGGGCAAGTGCTTTACCTTCTGAGCTACCGAAGCACGACTCACGCCCGGTACTCACGGCTGTACTTCTGCCAGTATCTCGTCTCCTACCTTCCAAACTTTACAGAAGCTCTCCTGCGAAACATGCAGAACACAGTTGTAATCTTCCAGGAAGTTTCATATCAGCGTACACTCCGCTGCAGAGTGAAAATATCATTATGGAAACATCCTCCAGGCTGTGGCTAAGCCATGTCTCCGCAATACCCTTTCTTTCAGGAGTGCTACTTCTGCATGTTTCGCAGCAGAGCTTCTGTAAAGTTTGGAAGGTAGGAGACGAGATACTGGCAGAAGTAAAGCCGTGAGTACCGGGCGTGAGTCGTGCTTCGATAGCTCAGGTGGTAGAGCACTTGCCCGCGAAAGGCAAATGTCCCGAGTTCGAGTCTCGGTCGGGCACACAGTTTTAATCTGCCAAGAAGTTTCATATCAGTTCACACTCCGCTGCAGAGTGAAAATCTCATTCTGGAAACCATTTAATACTTCTGTCTCTCGATAAAGACAAAGGTAAAATGAGTGTTTAGAATCATACTTATTTGGTAAGAGATTGTAGACCATTTGAATTGCAGCAGCGATAACGATAGGCGCACGGCACTCATTACTGCAATAACTGAGAGAATAGGTACTCTGACATGCGCGTTATGTAAAATTCTTTTGTGACGTAGCAAGTGCTCGTGCCTTGTTGTTTCTCCTGGGTCTTGTACTCAGAGCTCCGACTGTGAAAAATTACGAGTCCACGTCTTTCTATTTCATGTCACATACGAACTGCATACCCCTACTACTCAACCACGATATTATTGCACTATGCTCTTACCGGTAACATGCGGTGACCGTATGTTGGGAACTGAAGAAACTTCTTCGCACTGCCAGTGCGAGCAGGTCCACTGAGTACATGCTCTGAAGCCCAATTACGCCCCGACAGAAAAGGTCTCACTCCCCAAGTGCTGTAATATAGTGATCGACTAATTGTGTACCTCAGTTATTCAAAATGGAAAAGGGGACCTACAGTTTATCGTGTAATCAGAGCCACATGTCGCTCCTTGCAACTCCCCGCATCCTTCTAGATGCCTACATTAAAGCTAGATTAGAAACTTTAATTTTTCGTCCGGGATTCGATCCTATATCTTCTTGTATACCGCCATGCGCTTTTCCTCTACACTAACAGACGGTCTCACTCCCCAAGTGGGGAAACTGGTGTAAGAAGCATCCCTTACAACTGTCTCTCTGATCGTGCTGTACGTAACGTTCTGAGTTTTCGCCGGCAGCAGGACATGATTAATGATTCTGTGCGATGTAAACGTGGTAAAAAGTGAATCGAAGTCCTATTACTACACACAGAAAAATGTGGATACGGTATTCTGCTGTAGTTCAGTCAACGGTGTTAATCAACAGCCACGTGTCACGCGCGTCGAGCGACATCCTCAACGCCACATTCCAGTTACAGAAATGTTCAACGGGTTCTTCCAAGCACCATTCGAACGTGGGAAAATCGCACCGAGGACGAGGAACCGTTGTAGGTATCGCGAAGTTCACACGTTGCCGACTGAAGGACGAGTTTTCAGGTTAGTAGAATTAGGTCCTGAAACAACTTTGTGGAGAACTCAAACCGCTGAATAAATCAACCAAGCCCTTGCGTTGTCGGTTTTCAAGACCCTTATCAGTACGATTGTGCAATCTCCTAGCTAATAAGAGCACCGCGACTGATAACTGTGCTCCCAATGAATTCAAAAGTGGCCAGTGAAGATCTTAAGCCCACAGCTTGTTTTTCATTTACGGAGTTGCCTATAGAATTACCGCACTAATCACATGTGAGCCGACGCAGGTACTCGAGGAATCATATAATCATGAGATCTCCTTCACTGTCAAGAACCGTAACTGACCGACTCATATACACCTTCCCATACAAATTGACAGGTGTTGATCATGTACAATATCTGTACGAAAAGTTTCCAGCACCATTTGCAGAATGTTGCCGAGGTTGAAAGACAACGAATGTTGAGAATTCTTATCGATAAAACGCAGATGGTAAACAGTCCTCTTTTTGCGCGTTACTTAACAGTACGTAGAACAGGTGCATAATATGAACCTCTGAGAATGGGAATAGGAAGAGAGTAGCTGGAAGTGATAGAGGAATTTACTTACCTGGGAAGCAAAATCACAAGGGATGGTAGAAGCCGGAAAGAAATTGCGAGCAGGATACAAAAAGCCAAAACTGCATTTAATCGGAGAAGGAACTTACTCACCAGCAACAACATCAGTCTGAATATAAGGAAACGTATCATGAAAGGTTTCGTTTGGAGTGTGGCCCTATACGGATGTGAAACTTGGACAGTTGGAAGAGGAGAGAGAAGACGGCTAGAGGCCCTGGAGATGTGGTGCTATAGAAGGATGATGAAGACCAGCTGGAGAGACAAAGTAACAAATGAAGAGGTGCTTAGAAGAGTACAGGAAACCAGATCTCTGTCGAGGCACATCCAAACAAGAGGAGACAAACTTGTAGGGCACATCCTGCGACATAACAACATCATAGGAACAATAGCAGAAGGAGCTGCTGAGGGAAGGAATCGGCGGGGGCGACCAAGGATATCATACATGCAACAGATCATTAATGACATTGGATGTACCACATACGTGGAAATGAAGAGGAAGGAAGACAGAAGAGAGGAGTGGCGCTCTGCTGCAAACCAACCTCACGGTTGAACACTGAAGGAAAGAAGAAAAATGGCTCTGAGCACTATGGGACTCAACATCTGTGGTCATCAATCCCCTAGAACTTAGAACTACTTAAACCTAACTAACCTAAGAGCATCGCACACATCCATGCCCGAGGCAGGATTCGAACCTGCGACCGTAGCGGTCACGCGGTTCCAGACTGAAGCACCTTGAACCGCACGACCACACCCGCCGGCGAAAGAAGAAGAACAAATGTTTACTGATTGTTCTACGAGTTCCAGCAGCACAGTATGCGCCTCCACCTTATTCCCCTTGATTTGTGGGATTGGTGACATTTAAAGGCATTGTTTTATACCATACTCATCGACAATGCGCGCACGTTCGCAGGAGCGTGTTTCCAGTGCGCGTGACCAAGTAGGAGAGCAGTTTGTGATCCCGAAATTTGTGTAAGAACAAAATTGAGATCATTATACCGTGTACACTAATAAATGCCTATCATGTGACAGGTACGCCGCTATGTCAAGATGTACATGTTTACGAACATCGTGTTACGGACTATATTGGCTTTCGAGTGTTTCCATGACAAGTAACAAGATGGATCTAACGTTTTTATACCTAGTAGTAGTATTAATCTAAACATGAAAAATATGTCCACTAAATATGGATACGGGAAGACATACTGCCCGAGATAAACACTTGCTTATACGAAGGGCGCCGGCCGGAGTGGCCGAGCGGTTCTAGGAACAACAGTCTGGAACCACACGACCGCTACAGTCGCAGGTTCGTATCCTGCCTCGGGCATGGATGTGTGTAATGTCCTTAGGTTAGTTATGTTTATGTAGTTCTAAGTTCTAGGGGACTGATGACCTCAGAAATTAAGTCCCATAGTGCTGAGAGCCATATACGAAGGGCTGCGCGACGCTTGGTTGCGAATATTACCACAGTCGTTGCACTGACCCTCCGTCAAATGTGTCAGCGGGGTATTATGATGTCTTACGATACTCTACCTACTATTAGGTGGTCTGCAGTCAGTTGTGTGGTTTGCGTCGTGTTTGTGTGCCTTAGGGTGTGTGTATTGTGTACTGAACCGGGGACCTAGAAACGACGGAGGGCCTTCGTCTCGTCGTAGACCTCAGTGATTCACAATCCCGCCACAGCAATCAACCCACAGGAGGGTTCGGCCCCTCCCTCCTCCTCACCCATCCCCGACGTGAGGAACGTGTCATATCAGACGAATGTAACACTAGTATTTGCGTGGTAAAGTAATTATGGTGTACGTGTACGTGGAGACAGTGTTTGCGCAGCAATCGCCGACTTAGTATAATTGAGGCGGCATGAGGGGAACCACCCCGCATTCGCCGAGGCGGATGAAAACCGCCTTAAAAACCATCCACAGGCTGGCCGGTACACCGGACCTCACCAGTAATCCGCCGGGTGGATTCGTGCCGGGGACCGGCACGCCTTCCCGCTCGGGACGCAGAGCGTTAGACCGCGCGGCTAGCCGGGCGTACTTGGCTTAGGGTACTCATGCGGTGCAAACTGAGATGCTAGCTGCGAGGAGGGGAGAACTGCCTTCGAAAAAGAAACGCTTCATCTTGAATGTATGCTCGTACAGTGACAGCAGAGACATGATCCGCGAGAGTTGATGAGAGAAGAGATGTTCCGGAATAAACAAACGTGTTTGTCTCACATGGCTGCATAGTGACGGTCATTCCGTTCCCGCCATCTGACGCCTTCTGTCAACTGCAGTATTACAGCACATGACAAGAGTAGTATTTGTATTACGACAGACTTGCGTGAATTATTAATTTGTGAAGTGTTTACACAAACAGCAATTTAGGACGAAAGGGACAAGCGGTAGTGTAGGCGATACGTTCTTGGCAAATTCTGGGAAATCGTCGCAAAATCTGTGGAGATTTCAAGTAAATAGGCGTAGAAAATCTATAACTACATGTGAAAAATTTACGTTGTGAAAATTTTATATAGTCAACAAAAGTGTTTCGTGCTACATACGAATTACTACAACTTTCCTGAAAGTGATGCAAAATGTGTTTCTAATTTGTTTTATTATACACAGCGAAATGTACTGCAAGAGGATTTTATTATGTATTGGCACTGTGCCAGATAGTAAACGTTACAGCCGAAAGTTTATACTTCATCATAGATCTTTATCTAATGTTTCCCATAATTTTCAAGTGCCAAATTGTCATAAATGGAACGCACATTGGCTGCCTGTGATGCAAAATTATTTACACGTATATGTTATTTGTCGCTGAACAGTGTTCTATAATGTAGCTTCCACATCGTAAATGGATATAAGATAAAAATAAAGATTATACGAGTATTTCATTTTATTTAATGAGCGCAAAATCTTGCAAAATCTGCATTACAACAAATGAAAGGTTTTCTGTTTGCATTTACATGTATAAATCTCTAAGATATTTAAGCAACGATGTTACATAAATTTTTATTTAAAAGAGCCGCATTTCATATAGTTACATGATACAATGTCTATGCAAAACAGTTGCATCTGGGATGCAATCTGAAAAAGTCTTTAAATTTCTCTCTGATCGATATTGCTGTCCGAGTAGTTAGGTTGTTAATTCTGTGTCTCTCCACACTGGAAAATCCGTGTTTTGTCAGCATGTCGAATGCAGCTCAACCAGACAACATTCTCTATCTGTAACTGTACTGTGAAACACACATACCGCTTTGACTGTCATATCGGCTACATCTGATTCGGTCTCAATAACTTTTCCAAGAATTCTCCACACTCAAGAAGTAATGCTAACGCTGCATTCCACGGTTTTTGGTGCTCTTGATGATCTTCTGTTGAATGTCTCCTTGTTCTCATCAAGCCCTCTTCGTCGATGAGTTTTTAATAAATTAGGTAAGAGAGGATTGCGTAATCAGCAACAAAAACAAATGGTGCAACCATTTCACAGTCTGGAAACTTGCTGACTTCTAGAATCGGGAGCTGATGTTGCTCCATCCACTTCCTCAGTAGTGAACAATGGAAAATTCGGGCATCATGCTCTTTTCCAAATCTTTATCTGATGAAAATATGTAATCTGCTCCTGTGATGGCCTGAGGTACAGTACAAAAAAAATAATCTTGTAGTTACGGAACATAGTGCCCGAGTTGCATGGACACTTAACCCTATACGCTTTCCGTCAAAGCTCGCTATACAATTTGCAAAGTCCCGCTTTTCATATTTCCTTGAAATCTCTATAAAATCTTCAGTTGTAGGTAGCGGCATATGTAGTGGCTGCAAAATCAGCCATAAACATGCCGTAACTTCTTTGACTTCGCATCCAATAGCCGAATCTTTCATCCGAGAAGGAAATGACATAGTTCTAAATAAATTTTTAGTTGCAGTATACCAGTAACGAAAACGAAAATAAATTAATTTCAAAGCGCATGTCCTGTGTGAATCATTTTGAAATACTATAATATTGGTTGCAGGTAAAGACGCGTAAAACAAATGGAAGAATCTCCGTGGAGAATTCAAGAAAAGGTACTTAGATCTAATGTCAAAAAGAAGTGGTCCTGCAGCAGCAGATATAAGAATGTGACTGGCTTTGCTTCAACAACCTACCGCTTTTAGCAGACTGATGAACACTAACAAATATGGAAACAAATTTAGCAGCTGATGAAACAGATTCGCAAATGTGTGACATAGGTGAAAAACATTATTCGGGTATTAAAGATGAGTCTACTTGTATTTCAGACACTCGCAAGTCAAGAAATAAATCGACACATGGTTCCAGTGCTTCATTCTCTGCTTACATAAGAATGCGAGCTGGCAGGGCTTCTGATGCAATTGCTAAGGAAACCTAGAACTTCCAAGAGTGAAATAAGAAACAGAGACTCAACGCCACTGCAAATAGATAAAGATGTGACCTTTCTTTAATCCATTAATTCCACAAGCGAAAACACTCAACTGACAAAAAAATATGCAGTTGAGATTCAAGTACAGAAACTGTTTTTTGAATATTGTTTCAACAAACGAGAACACTCACGTTCAAACAGTTGACTGGCTTCAGACATCTCGTATGTATCATCCGACTGCTCCGTCGGTAACATTGGAAGTATCGTTCCTCTTTTAGGTCTGAATGGTAATAATAATCAAAATTTTTAATGTGGTCATGAAGCATCCTAAAATCCATAACGCTATATTGTATGTCACTGTCAACTGCGTTCAATAAATAAAATAAACAAATCAAAGGTTTGTATCTTGTATGTAGTAGTTTTTATATTCAGTCTTACCTCAAAGTGATCGCTAATCTTTCCTCTCGGAAGATAGGCTGATAGCGGAAAATGCACTAACACTTTTCTTGCAAACTGGGTGTTATCAGACGCATTATGTACTCAAATGTTAATTGTGATATTTTCAGACAGAAACAAACTTCTCAGGATAAAGCTTCGATTTCGGAAACAATGTGTGCTATTCACCTTCTTGTTTTCTTCTTCGATTACTAGGATGAACACCTTCACGACTTTCATGTGAGTTTAAAACCCATGACTGTCCGATGACTATATATTAAACAGCGTAAAGCTCACAATGATCGTGTGTCATCGGCACTAAATTCACTGTGATGGTAATTCCTCAGCTCTGCTTTAATAGCGCCTTTACCATACACACTACTGAGCCATGGTTGGCTCATGCTATGCGTTGGATTAAACCTTCGTTGGGATTCTGTGTTTAGTCTCCCGCGGTTATCGCGATTATGCTGTTGTCCTAACCTTCTGCTGGTGGCAGCAGCGGTGTGTATCGATATTCGCACCTTGGACTGTCTTTGACCTGGCGCTTATTGTTTCCGTCTGGGCGATGTGCGACCAGTCGGCCGGTTGGCGCGGAGCAGCACGGAATTACCCGCAGGATGTAGTTTGCTGGGGCCCCTGGCGGTCTCTACGTGGTGTCGGAGTGTGTGGGGCTGTTCCCATAGCTACGAGGTCCGTGTCTCACCGACCCTGGACACGAAAGTTAGGTTTTGATTTAATCTACCAGCAAGTCAAGACTGTTCACTTTGTGACGTTTGGAGTTCGTTGTCAGGTGTTGGGATATTCTCGCGAGCAACAAAGTGGTTTTCAAGTTGTAAAATTCTAGCCACCACCTGGTGGAATTTCTCTGTATTTGGTTATTTGAATTGAAGTGCACCAGCGGAATCTTTCCGGTTACCTGCCCTGGCATCGTGTTGTTTCTGTCCAGGGTGGTGTGTAGTTTGACAACTCCATGTATGATTGGTTGTGGGCGCCAATATCTTCTACGTTGTTCCGCTGAACTCCCTTTTGTACCCTGGTCGGGTGAAGTGGAAGTTATCTTGTAGGTGTGTCCGTTAACTGTCTGTCGGTTGGGTTGTCGTCGGATCGTGAATGTTTGGCCCGACTGCCTGTCTCACCTAAGCGAGCTTCAGTGTTTGAATTCTAGGCCAACCCTCGAACATCTGAGGGCCCTTGGGTGTACTGCCTCTTTTCTATTTGTTCTTGTTGTTTGTACTTGTATGGCTTCTAGCCGATTTAAAAATAATTAAGGTTGTTTTGCCCTTAGGGTGTAAGATTCTTTAGATCTTGAGCCTAATTTAAAGAACTGTTTCACGGAAGACCATTGGCATTTTAAAGGTTTTAATGTTGTTGAATTTTAAGTGTTTTTCTCCTAAGGCCTTCAGCGTAAATTAAAGAACTGTTTCACGTAAGGCCTTTGCTATTTTAAAAAAATTAGTGTTATGGTCTTTTAAGGGTTAGGCTTTCAGCCGATTTGAATTTAACTTGTTTGCTCTTGAAGTGTCTGATGCTTTGGGCCTTCAGCCTAACTAAAGAACTGTTTTAAGATAAGGCTTGCCTTTTAAATTTCTGTTTTGGTTGAGTTTTGCCTAAATAAGAACTGTTTTACGTGAGGTCATGTTTATTAAAAAATACATTGAAGTTGTTTAGCCTTAAGTGTTGGGCTTTCAGCCGATTTTGAATTCATATTGTTTGCTCTGAAAATCTCAGATTCTTTGGACCTTCAGCCAAAATAAATGAAACTCTTGTAAGGTAAGGCTTGCCTTTTAAATTTCTGATTATGCTTGCGTTTTAAGTTATAGGCCTTCAGTCGTTTTTAAATGAAAGTGGCTTTCAGCTGGTAATTGAGTCCCAAAGATTAAAGCAGTGCGTTTAAAAAAAATTTTTTTGTCTCTTGTAATGTTTGGTCAAATAATAAAGTTGTATGTTCGAGTGTAACTAACAGCCTCTTGTTTTGGCCCGTTTCGACCATTTAAACTACCTGTCCTGTCCTGCGGGCTTAGCAGGGCGTCTCAACTACGTGTCTGCTAGTATCTCTGCTCTGATCGCAGCTAGCGTTGCAGTTTTCACCACAACGAGTACCCTCATTCTACAGTACTGTCAACCCTGGGCACGTACTATGGTGTTCCACTTAGGTGTTTACTGTTATTGAACTGCTCGTACGTACAGACGGTGTAGTACGTTTACATTTTCGCTCTTTCGCCACTTGTTAGCAACGGAAGCCTACTACTCGACAAGTGAAATAGCGGATATGATCCTATGGTTTAGCAAATGGACGTAGACTGCTAACCCGTGCCTTCTACATCGAAAAATATCAACGGCGCAGAAGTCTCTCTGGTAGGCTGTTCGGCAGACTTTTCCTGCGTCTGAGAGACCGTTGCACCTCGGCAGACTGACAGTGAAAGGACCCGTACGGTCTGCACACCTGACATGGAGCAGCGTGTGCTTCGTTTAGTGGGAGAAACCTCCGGGACCAGTCTGCGACGATTAGCAGCAGCACAGTGCGTATCTCACTCTGTTGTCTGGGGAGTAGGAGGTACTTCATTAAACATTGCTGTACCCACATCATCTACAAGCCTTAACGCCACAGGATCACCATGGAGACGGCGGTTCTGTCAATGGCTGTTGTACAAGCGTGCAGCAGATCCATTTTTCACACCCAAGATATTATTTACCGATGAGCCAGCGTTCACAAGAGTTGGTGTTGTGAATCTCCATAACAAGAATATATGTTGTAAATCCCAAGCAATTCAGGAACGAGGCGTCAGCACTGATTTGGTATGGATACTTGGCTATAGATTAATAGGGCTACCGCGAAGGTTAACCGGGGCCCACTACCTGGGCTTTCTTCTTAATGTATTTCCCACCCTGCTGGAGGCTGTGGAACTGCAGCAACGAACACATATGTGGTTCAGGCATGGTGGCGCACCAGCACAGTTTCGTCACAATGAGCGCGAACATCCGACGCAGACATGACCTGCTCGGTCCCCGCACCTCAGTCCCCTAGACTTTTGGTTAGGGGGAGACGCTTGAAGGAAATGATCTAACGGTGTGCGGACAGCACAGGGTCGCGTCTTCAATACGTGCCAGCAGGTACAACAACTGGGTGTGCTTTAAAGGGTGCGTGCCGGCCGGAGTGGCCGAGCGGTTCTAGGCGCTTCAGTCTGGAACCGCGCGACCGCTACGGTCGCAGGTTCGAATCCTGCCTCGGGCATGGATGTGTGTGTGTCGTCCTTAGGTTAGTTAGGTTTAAGTAGATCTAAGTTCTAGGGTACTGATGACCTCAGATGTTAAGTCCCATAATGCTCAGACCCATAATAGCCATTTATAGTCCGTGAGACGAGTGATTGGTACTGACAGTTCTGGCGGGCAGACGGCGCTGTTGCCGAACGTGGCTCACAGCACGCGGCGCCCTGTCTGCTACACGCATTCTCTAGCAGCAGAAATAAAAGCGAGACAAAATACAAGTCGTATTGGTACGCGTGGATTTATTTAAAGTTGATGCTTGAAATATAGTAACTCGACAACTGATAAGAGCTATTTAGTACAAGTATCTAAGATTCTGAAACATAATAAAGATATTTGTTAAACTTCACAACTGAAATGAAAACTATTTTCGCAAGTTGTTGAACATTAGCAGTTTCGGTTTCCATTGTTAAGTATTAACATTATTAATTTGTCCTACTACAAGCTACAGAATAATTGGTCAGTGTATTAAGAGTTATAATCTGAAGAAAGTACTGATGAAGATCGATAGCAAACTCCCTCCTTACACTCCTGAATACGTTGTAGTTACTGTAATGGAAAAACACCACTCACATCACTGTCAAAATCTGATTTGACATTGTCTTCCTCAGCACTACTCGAACTATCACTGCTCTCTCCCAGATGTATAATCAAATTTTTGATGCATTCTTCCACAACCCCTTCGGTTTTGGCCGCCTCTCTGATGGCACTTGCAGTGCTGTTTACAATTTTAGCCCACGTCTCGCTTGTCACTTTATTGATAGCTGCTGGAAGGAGAGTTTCCACTTCAGAGATCGTGAATTTTTTATTGTTTGCAGCAATGTAATTTTTTATCTGCGCCCACACTCCTTCAATTGCGTTGAAGTGACAGTGGTATGGAGGAAGCCGAACGATTTCATGCCCGTGCCTTTTAGCAGTCTCGTCAATTACAGATGTTGGAAATTGGGGTTTCTTTTGTGCCACAATTTCGAGCAGTTCCGCCTTCCTTAAATCTTCTCTGAAATCTACTTTTCGCCGTTTCAACCACTGAATGATATCGTCTTTTTTTGTTGCCAAGGTTGGTGCCTTATCGTGAACAACGGAATGATAAGGCGCATTGTCCATAACAATCACTGATGGACTTGTCAGATTTGTCATAAGCGATGTCTCGAACCATTCTTGAAATACTACACTGTTCATTTCTTCATGGTAATCTCCCGTCTTTTTTGACCGAAACATTTTCAAGCAGTTTGGCACAAAACCTTTCGATGTTCCTGCATGTAAGACAATAATACGCCCTCCTTAGCCAACAGGCACTACCATTGTCCCCTCGGGCGTTCCATCATTCCAGCCTCTACGTAAAGAATGGCTGGCATTGACCCGAGTTTCATCTAACCACACTATACTTTCGAATTCCACACCCATGATCCTGCGCAGAAATCTGCACCGCCATACAACTACATCTGTCCTTTCCATTAATACTTAGCGTCCGTTAAACAGTGAATAGCTGAAGCCTATGTCTTTCAACACTGTACGCAATGAAAATTTGCTCCCTTTAAAAAGATCGTCTTTCTGAAGCGACACCAGTAATTTAGATAGAGTGGGATGTTCCCTTCTCTTATAATAGCTGTATATATGACGACAAATAGCGTCTTTCTGAAAACCGTCCAAAGCTGTCACCTGCTTATTTTTCGGTCGCTTCTTTCCTGGTGTGTGCAGCTTTGTTGTGCCACTCTCGTCACAATCTACACTATACTGTTCTTTCCCTATCTTTACAACAGTGTTCTTACTTATTTTCAATGCTGCTGAAGTTCTCTTCACAACCTGAACAACAGGAATTAAGGCCCACCTTTGTCCTTTTCTTTCTCAAAGTAATCCCTCACAGAGCACACGAATTTACGGGCCTGGGTGTGTAGCACACTTTTCTTCCTCCGTTTCACTTCTTGTGTTGGGCTGGTACTACCCGCCGCACTAGACATTGTTTACAACGAAACATAAACAAAGAAACACTAAAAACAACAAAAACTAAATAAACTGCGAATTCAGCTTCAGACAAACGACGAACGACCGCACCGCCTGCACGCGAGACACTGGTAAGTTTCATAGGCGCGCGCGACCGGGTTTCAGAGCGGCAACGTGGCCCTTGCTACCCGCTCAAAGTCAGGCCGTCATTGGCTGCCTGCCTGCGGTCGCTAGGCAACGGAAAGACGCTACCGAGCTGTCAATACCAAAGACCCGTCTCCCAGACTATAAAGGGTGTGTCATTCCCTACGCTGGAGGATAGACGGGTGCATCGTCATGAGTGGACGCCACGTTTAACACCTCCTGAAGACACCTATTCTTAGTTTATTGGATTCATCTCAGAAAGAATGCATTTCTGGACTCACATTTATATTACGTATTTTCCTTTCTTTCGATGACAACAACCACTTCTCAAAGTATTCGAAACTATTTTTCAACTGTCTGTATTTACTACAGATGTATTGCTTATATTGTTTCTCAAACGAGTTTTCGCAATAAGGAGTCCTCTGACGATAGAACTACATAATCGTTATTCTGTGTTTCTGAATCAACCTAGAGTACACTCTTCAGAACTTTACATACTGAAGACACTTTTATGGGAATTAGTTGATGCATTAGAGGTAAGTGATAGAAAGTTACATCACAATGAAATTACAATGAAATCCAGTCCATTAGGATTCATGCTATGGAGGAATCTGTTTCAGCTCTCGGTCCAGCAACCTCTATACCGAATTTAGGCGGAAAATCTTTGAAACAGATTGAGAAACAGTTTTATTCTCTAGCGATTTCTAGATGGGATAAATAAGAACTTGCTTTCTGCCATGGTCATTGATATCGATTAAATGAAAATTCCATCGTTGGCTCGTAAAATAAACGAAATAATCCATTTCATTGTCTCGAAATGAAAAGGAAACAATGATGCATGTATCAACTTCCGTGTTTACTGATAGTTGTCAGTCGTATTCTTGGCACCTTATAATATAAATATGAACAAACTGTGCTCGGTAAATTATTGTAACTGGAGTAGATCTTCCTTTTTGAATTTAAAATCCACCTCTGAGGCGAGATACATTACACCCCATCTGATCAGGGGTACTGTAACCCACGTTCACTTCTTGTATG
This sequence comes from Schistocerca piceifrons, assembly GCF_021461385.2. Lineage (NCBI taxonomy): Eukaryota > Metazoa > Arthropoda > Insecta > Orthoptera > Acrididae > Schistocerca > Schistocerca piceifrons. Next base: position 555,910,492 of record NC_060143.1, read on the forward strand.
TTATCCTCCATATGAGACCAATGTCAATTTTGATAGCTCCCGTACCTAGCAACAGATGGAAAAACTTATCTGTGAGTTTTTACATATCAGGGTTAGCCCGTTTTGGAGCGCATGTTTTCAATTGAAGAATTTTAATGTCAGACTCCACTTTGGTTCACTTAAAAAGAGTGAATAACAGTTACGTACTTGTTGTTTATTCCACGCTTTCTAAGAATGGTAAATTCTAGAGAGGTTGTACGGAAACATTCAGTTATATCCGGTCACGCATGTGGGTGGGAATATTAGCGCACAATATGTTTAGTAGCAAATGCATCGGAATTACTCTCATGAGTATCCGAACTTTATGGAAGGATTGTAGAGAGAACTTATAACGGAGCTACACTTGCGGTTAATCACGATTTTTAAATGACGCGTGCACCTACTTTTCCCTGTTGCTTGGGAAAAGCATCTGTTTTGATGAATAATGAAAAATTGGATAAGAGCAGCTGCAGTTATAACCGAATTGTTACCTCGTTTCTGCTTGCGCGTGATAACTACTTAAACCTAACGAGCCTAAGGACATCAGATGCATCCATGCCCGAGGCATGATTCGAACTGGCGACTTCAGCGGTCACGCGGTTCCAGACTGAAGCGCCTCGAATCGCTCGGCCACACAGGCCCGCTCGAAAGAAATTTTGAGAGAAAAAGTAAAAATAAGAAATATTTATTGAAATCTGGAATGAATAAACTGAATCTGTTATAATTTTAGGCTGTGAATTACTTACGAACGGTCGCCAGCTCAGTGTGTGAGCAAAATTACTGCATGACTATTGTTTATAAACTGTAATCATTGAATGTTGATCAGGCGAGAACGAAACCAAAGTCACTGACCCGAACGCAGATTAATACCGTAACTTAATCAGGAAACAAGCAAAATAATTTGTCCTGAACACATGCTCGTAAAAGTTGAATAGTTTTGCGTTGCTCACTTTAATGCTGTTACTGATTTTAGAACTGCAGATGTTCGTAAATGCTTGTTTCCCGTTATAACAAGCTATTTCTGAAAAGTTGTAATGCTTTATTCGAGAAGACTATCTTTATACTACACTGTTGCTGGCCGGAGTGGCCGTGAGTTTCTAGGCGCTACAGTCTGGAACCGCGAGGCCGCTACGGTCGCAGGTTCGAATCCTGCCTCGGGCATGGATGTGTGTCATGTCCTTAGGTTGGTTACGTTTAAGTAGTTCTAAGTTCTAGGGGACTGATGACCACAAAAGTTGAGTCCCATAGTGCTCAGAGCCATTTGAACACTACACTGTTACGTAATTGGCCCATGTGAGTAGACTTTGTCATGCACACAAAAAACATGAAATATACTGGTCTGAAGTAATACCATGTCAACATCTATTTAAATTTTGCTTCACCTCATTTTCTGTTAGACGTTATTCTTCAAATAGTTGTTCTACTAAGCAACAAAGGTCATTTACGTTAAATGACGGATCTGGGTAGCTCTCAGTTCGGTAAATTGTATTCCTTTGTCTCAATTACCGAAATTTATTAAGCTCATCTGTTTAAATATTTTGCTATTTTTTCTCTGGCGGTATTCCCGGAGTCAGTAAAGGTAATAGGACAGGACCCTATTAGGTAAATGATTGAGGTGAAATTAATTTACATTGTTATACAATTAAGAAAAACTACTACGCTGCCTAGTCGTTTACAAAGTGAAAATGAAAGTGGTCGGATCTTACTTCGATGAGTTGCTGTTGGTGCGATCTAAGGCGTTATTCGTCAAAAGCGTACGACAACAAGCTCTTCCTTATCGTCGCTCCATGCAACATCTTTGGGCCAACGGTATTCTTACGGAATACTAATTCCTCCTGATGGCAATGTACTAGGCCTACTTAAAACCACACAATATGCCTGACCATATATTAAAATTCTTGCAATTTATTCTTTGCAGTCTCGAACTCCACGTCTGTGCTTGGCCTCTGGTCACTAGCAACTCTCTCCGCCAACTACTTCATTCCGACAGCGCGCTTACGCTCCCGGTCACAACACTCTTTACTTCAAACATAGCCTTTGGCTCTATACAACAGCATCCTTCCCCTACTAGGCCAGCGTTTCCACTACATCATAATTACAATATTATTTTTAATTAGTTCATTTGAATTAATTATTTGATATTTAATAATATGGCAACATTAATTAAATAATGAAAGATTCATACAGAAATTTCATCGCATTTGGTTACAGAACTAACTATGCGAAAAATTTATCGGGCACTGTGTTGTTACGAACTGAAGAAGGGAAGGTAGAATTGAGGTAGAGAGCAGCAGTCTGGTTATAGGAGGAGCAGAGACACTCTTGACGCGATTTTAGTTTTCCAGTTGGTAATAGAAGCCACATTTAGAAAAACGAAGTAACATATCACATGACATTCGCTAATTTGGAGGAGACGTTTGGTAATACAGAATGCAATACCATTATTTTTCTCTTATGAAATGTGGTTTCAATTATAGAGATGAAACGGCAATCCACTCCCTGTACGTCACATATACGTGAGTACTCAGGTCTGTTGGACTGGTGTAGAAGCCAATATCATGAAAATTGGAAGACAGGAATGCCCTTGATCACCACTGATACATTATCTGTGTACTGAAGAGGCAATGAGAAAGCAAGTGAGACCTCATTGTGAGAGTTCGTCAAGTACGGATATCAGCATGACATAGTTTGGGGAAGAGTAGCAATAGTAGCTGAATGTAACCACAAACCATCATTCAATGGAACATATGTTAGCTAGCAGCATCAATATTCATACAGACAAAAATAGTACTAAAGTAATAATATGCACGAGAAGTTGGAGGACTTGCAGGGAGGCTAAAGGTTAAACATGGACCAGAAACTCTTGGAGAGGTCGACGAATCTCGCTATTTGATGTTACAGGCTGACCAGGTCTGGCTGTGTAGTTCCATGCGTTGAAACTGTGGTATGGAGTCTCCAGTATCGCAGCACGTGTGGTTGCTCACTCAATAGGAACTTTCTTACTACGACGGGTCTTCAATAAGAAATGCAACATTTTTCCCCCATTCAAAGCAAGTTGTTTTTATTCAGGATTCCAGAAATCCACACTATAAGCCACTCTTCTGGCGGCAAATTCTGTTTTTTAGCATAATGTCCATTCATGGGAGGACCTTGAACGTCATTCCACTGGAAGAACTTGTATGCCGGCATGTTACCACTCTACTGGTCGACATCGGAGCAAACTTCTTTCTGCATCAATAGCCCCCCAATCAGACATGTACTTCTTCCCTCGGAACGCATCCTTCATTGGGCCAAACCGACGGAATCTGGAAGCTGGAATATCCAGCCAATTGATTGGTTGGTTGAGGAAGAACAGTCCAGTGAGGTTCTCTGAGCTCCTCGTTTTCCGTTGCTGATGCCACTATGTATAGGGCCGCTAGTCGGAACTTGAAACTATAGGGGCTGAAGCATGAGTTTTCAACGATGTTAAAAAAAGAAAAAAAGAACCTACACATTTTTTTCAACCGAAACTGGCCAAGGAAGAACGTTATTTGTTGAACGCCATTTGTATTTCATTTACTCCATTCGGTGGTTTCTCACATGCTGGTCATGGCATGTAAATAGCAGGTGTCGTCCCCCGTGGAATGCTGAGGCAGCACAACGGCAACTGGCGGCGACGGCACTCTTGCTGCCTCAACAGCGTGTCTGCATAGCGACGAGACAGGACCGGAAGGTGGCGAGTACCGCCTTTATCTGTGGCGGCTGTCTAAAACGTACTCATAATCCTTGGAGGCCGGCAGGTATTTCACGCGATGACGGCCGCTGAGCAGTGTAACCCTAGCTGGTACCATTTGAAGCCCCAGTCCCATGAGGGTTAGCTGATGGCTTATACGAGAGGCGTTTGAAAAGTCCGTGCAAAAATAAAAACTACTTACGTGTTTGGGTTAAACCTTTTCTATTTTTCGACATAGTCTCCTTCGTCCAACGCTGTTCTAATTTGTTGATCCCTTCCGAAGAATAGGAATTGTCCAAGTCTGCAAAATAGCTATTAGTTGCTGGAATCACCTCATCGCTTGAGTAAAATCTTTGTCCGGCCAGCACTTTCTTCAAATTGGGGAAGAAACAATAGTCCGAGGGAGCCAAATTTGGAGAATATGGGGGATGCGAAACGAGTTTTAATCCTATTTATTTTGTGACCACAACTGCTGAGGTGTATGCTGGTGCATTGTCGTGATGGGATAGGACTTTTTTGCTGTCCAATCGCCAGCGTTTTTCTTGCAACTCGGTTTTCAAACAGTCCGACAACGATGAATAATATTCACCTGTCATAGTTTTACCCTTTTCTAGATAGTCGATAAGAATTATCCCTTGCGAATCCCAAAAGACAGTCGCCATAACCCTTCCAGCCGAAGGAATGGTCTTTGCCTTTTTTGGTGCAGATTCTCCCTCGGTAACCCATTGTTTAGATTGTTGTTTGGTCTCAGGAGTATAGTAATGTATCAATGTTTCATCCACAGTGGCGAAACGACGCTTAAAGTCCTACGGATTCTTTCTGAACAGCTGCAAACCATCCTTGCAACACTTCACACGACTCCGTTTTTGGTCAAGCGTGAGCAATCGCGGAACCCATCTTGTAGATAACTTTCTCATGTCCAAATGTTTATGAAAAATATTATAAACGCGTTCATTCGACATGCCCACGGCACTAGCAATCTTATGAACCTTATCTCTTCTGTCACCCGTCACCATATCATGGATTTTATCAATGACTTCTGGAGTCGTAAGCTCCACAGGGCGTCCAGAAGGTTCAGCATCACTTGTGCTCATATGGCCGCTCCGAAAATTTTGAAACCGCTTATAAACTGTTCTAATCGAAAGTGCAGAGTCACCGTAATGTTTATCAAGCTTCCCTTTAGTCTCCTGAGGCATTTTGACTTTCATGAAGTAATATTTAATCACCACACGAAATTTTTTCGTCCATTTTTTAACGATCACTCGACTTCCTTGATTCACACGAATGCCAAACACTAAGAAATAGACCAATTTGGCTGAAACTTGGTATGCATTCTTTACAAAGATCCTACCAACTAAACATGACCTCGATACGCGCCGGTTGTGCCCTCTCTTGGACTTTGCACGGACTTTTCAAACGCCCCTCGAAAGCTTATTAGTGGCTTTTTCTATCTTGCGATGATGTTCGAGGTGACTTAGCCATACATTCGACGAACGAGAGGTGCAGTGACTGCTCAGTGACAACAGAATGCCGTTACTGGCTCAGTTTAGATCATTTATACCCACTCTGGCCCATTGTTTAATGACAGGTGGTGAGCTCCCACCATACGGCCAGCTGTGGAAACACCTAGCTGTGCTACCCCATGTAGCACATCAACCAATGGTGGTGGAATGACTCGTTGGAGGGAGCTGCGCAGGTTACAGAATTTGTTAGTGGCTCACAGATATACCACTTGGCCGGTTACGACGATGTGCCAGAAGCTTACTCTACTACACTTAGAATAGACACAAAGGGGTCACAGGAGGAAGACGTTGCAGCAGTAACTGGTCAAGGCAAAAGCTGTCTCTACAAAAAGAAATAGCTATTAATATTCACAATAAATCTCATGAGTTGAAAAGGTTTCATGAAATGCTGTGTTTAGTGTGAAACATAGATACAGAACCAAATATAAAAAGTAAGCCTTTAAAATGTGTTACTGAAGACTGTTGCGGAACAGCGCAAGATGACTTAGAACAAGTTAACGAGCAGAACTATACTCCATCTGGTCTCGGAAGACCATAACACTACTGACCGACCGCCGTGTCATCCTCAGCCTACTGGCGTCATTGGATGCGAGTATGGTGGGGCGTATGCTTATCGCAACGTTCTCCTAGCTGGTGTCAGTTTTCGTGACTGGAGCCGCTGCTTCTCAGTCAGGTAGCTACTCAGTGTTACCACTGCAGCAAGGCCGCTGACGTGTACTTAACAGCATAATGAAACAAAGAGTTGGAACGGCTGCGCACTTTGTACATGAGTCGTCAGTGAAAATTGTCGAGGAGTGGTAGAGGGAAGCTACAGTAGCGGAAATTTCTATAAAAGCAGGTTCCAACATAAGTAAAAGTACAATTTTTGAAGCAAATGTTTATCGAATTTGTTATGTAAGAATTAGATACTTGAAAGACATAATCAGTCATGACTAAATTACACAGTTTCTTTCATACCACGAGTAAAAAAAAAAAGGTGGGGGGGGGGGGGTTGAGGCTTGCATTTCCTGGATGGAAACTGGTATAAAGTCGCTCAGTTTCCTGTTCTGTTATTGCACTGTTGGCACTTTATCCAACCTCCGTTCTTCCTAATTACCTCGAAAATTTTCTTCTCAGAGGATTTGGTTAGTGTTAGTAGTTCTTGCAGTGAATTTGAATTACCCACTCTTCTCTTAAAACTCTTTTCAGCCTTACATACTGCCTCAAACTGTCTTCCACTGTGATAAACAGGCATTGCAAACAATCTCGAAAGGTCATGCATGGGGTTCGAATCAAGGCTACTTGCAGACCAGGAGAAAATATCGATAACTTTATCTTCAGACAACTTTCTGCGTGTAGTAGAAACATGCACAGACGCAATATCTTGTTGAAACATTAGACTTTCGTCCCCTCAGTCTTCATGAATTATAATCAGTTCTGTTTCTAACACCTCAGTGAACATGTTAGAGTTCATTCTAGACTTCAGGCAAGCGCAGAAGGCTGCCAATATCCTAATACTTACACCACCAAAATTTCTGCTCATCCTTACCTGCTGCATAATTCTCAGATCACACCAATAATACTGAAGTCCATCTGGGCCATTTAAATTAAACTCATCACTGAAGATCACATTATTCCTATTCTCATGATCAGCAAACTTCAACTGAGCGTTATTATGTTTGGGTAATAGAGCATATTTCTGCAGTCGTCTCTTGAAGGAAAGGTGCATGACATGCGACAAAAACCGTCGTACACGCCTGGCAGTTACTGGCAAGAGTAAACCGGCCACGAGGTGAGGTGAATAACCGTTTGTGGCCCTTCCTTTGCTAAAATGTAACCACTTCGATGCGATGCGTCACATAACTTTCTACAGTGCCCATGATTTCCGCTCTGCCCATATCGTGAGCCCAGTCTAACGAAATTATCAATGACTGTACCTGAACGGGTGAACTTCTTGTCAATTTGACGAATAGAGAGTCCCATTTCCTTGTACACACCCAATTTTGCTTTTTCTTCATTGTAACTGTTTTCCGATTGACATTATCACGACCTTGGCTTATGTACGCAACTCGCACTATCACTAATGGTGTCTGGTTTCTATCTGCAGTGTAGGCCCTTAGGCACGCACTAATACCACACAGAGAAGACTGGCTTTATACCGAGTTCCACCCACTACCACCTGTATCGTTTACACGTTGTTATAGAGTGTACTACTGGCATCAGATGCGATAGAATTTGACTGCATATGTTGGGATACTTGATATCACATTTCTGTATGGACACGGGACGCAACTATTCCGATCGACAATATTAATTTTCCTACAAGTATCCACTCACTACCGTATAGGAGGAGCATGCCTAGGTAAGAAGTTTCTTCAATAATATGAGATGCAATCAAGTTAAAATAAAGGAAGTGGACAAGCGACGGAATGGAGCCTTCCTAAAACTAAGTGTTGATAATGAACAACAAAGATATCAAATAGGATGGTATTGCTTTTATTTTTATTTTTTTTTATTTTTGAGTCACCTATTCTTCACTTTCGCTAAAATCTTTGTCTCAGAGTAGCACTTGCACCGTATCTCCTCAGTTATTAGTTGGTTGTGTTCCACTCTCTGCCTTGCCCTACAGCTTTCCCCGTCTACAACTGTCTCTACTACCAGGGAGATGATTCCCTGACATCGTAGCACGTGTCCCACCAGCCCGTCCCTTCTCCTTGTCAGTGTGTTCCATATCAGGAGTCCAGGGGAACATCATGACAAATCGCAGTTCTTACTTTTTCAGAAAACAAAATTTACAGTGTTAAGACTCAAAATATTTCAGTTTCTCTGGTTATTTTCTTTATTTTGGTTTAAAGTAATAATATATATTCCATATCTACATTACTGCCGACATTATATACATTTGAGTAAGGTACACAACAATATGACGCATTTTTATCATGACTACAACCGGCACAGAAGACAATTATGACAAGTCTGTAACATATTGGAAGTAGTTTCCAGACTTCAAACACTTACCACTTAATTAAATTTTCATTACAATAAATTAGCTCATATAATCTTATAACAGTACGTTATAAAATATTATTCTGTACTTTTTCCATGGTTGGGAATAATGCAGGACACGACTGAAATACATTTGCGCTTCACTATGGCCAAATCTTTTCAGGTCTTGCAAGTTCCTTTATTTCAAGTTATGTATTATAATATCATCTATAAAATTGAAAAGACTGTGTCACCGGATGTATTCAGTACCCTGATACATGTCAAAGACCTCGGCTGTAAATACTGAGGAGTGTGCCGGAAGCCGATATCGAAAGACACGGGTGCCCATGACGAAGTCACATCCAGCCCCACGGTCAGTCCGAGAGCCATCAGTGTATACAAAGGTACTATCGCGAACTTCCATGCGAAACTGAAGGCGATAGACAGAGGCTGGAGTAGTGTCCTTAGGAAGCGAGTGAAGGCCAAGGTTTACGTGGGCGGCTACACGAAGCCACGGTGGAGAAGGGTTCACACCCACCTCGAAAGGTGCAATTAGTGTGACGTTAAGCCACTGTACCAAGTGCCGGAAGCAGACTCCAGCAGCTCCATGCTGACGATCAAAGGAATCATCAAAGGAGGCGGCAAATGGTTGGCCACACATGGCAGACAAACGGCATGCACAACTGCTGAGGAGAAAGTCACGGCGTTAGGACAGGGGGTAGTCAGCAGCTTCAGCATGCAGACTCTCAACCGGGCTGGTGTAAAAGGCGTCCGTGGCCAAATGGATGCCACAATGCCGGATAGTATTGAACAGTGAATACATAGTGTGTTGTGGGGCTATCACTCTGATGTAGAAATAATTCAAAAGCCAAGATACCTTAAATATTATTTACTAGATGACCGGTTTCAACACACTAAAGGTGCCATCATCGGATCTGAATGTCGCTTAACATCTGTAAATCATTTGGATATAACGATACACGAGGCAGACCAGCTGATATAAAATCACTGTTGCAGAAATATAAATTAATACACAACTGCTGATGGAATAGAATGACCATGGGAGCAGTTGCGTTTTAATTTTTATTTCTGCGACAATGATTTTATATCAGCTGGTCTGCCTCATGTATCGTTATATCCAAATGATCTGTTCATGTTGAGACGGCGTAATAGGGGTGGGTGTGCAAACGCATAAAGAAGCACCCTTAACCGAGTGTCGAATGGAGAAGGGACCGGTACAAATGGAGAAGGGTGGTGCGGTCGGCAGCTCAGGAAGTACCATTGAGGACATGTAGGACATTGAGGAACCGCTTACAGCGGGCTGCCAGGTAAGATACATGGGAGGACCAATATAGTTTCCAATTTAGCATGAGACCCAGGAATTTCGTAGTTTCAACGAATGGAAGGGCAACAGGCCCAAGATGTAAAGATGGTGAGAGAAACCACTCTTCATACAGACAGTTTTGTCAGTGGAAAAGCAAAAGCCATTGTCGATACCCCAGGATAAAGACGATCAAGACACGGCTGAAGACGCCGCTCAGTGAGACAGGTCCGTGCAAAACTGCAATAGATGGCAAAATCGTCAACAAAGAGGGAGCCAGAGATGCCCAGTGGGAGAGAGGCCATGATAGGCTTAATGGGGATAGCAAAAAGGACGACACTCTGTTTTCTATGAGGGAACTAGATCATGCTCTCAGTTCATCCGGATCCTCGGCCCCAGGGCACTCTGTTTTCCTGGATAAAGGTGTCCGACAATGCAAAACCCACACGCACCTTGAAAACTCGATCTTGTAAAAAGTTCTGGAGGAAACAGGACAGGTGACCACGGAAATTCCACATATAAGGAGTGCGGAGGATACCAGTTCTCCAGCAGGTGTCGTAGGCCTTCTCCAAATCGAAAAACACGGCCAGAGTCTGGGATTTCTGGAGAAAACCATTCATGACAAAGTCACGACAAGGTCAACTGCAGAACGCCGTGCTCGAAATCCACAATGCGCATTCGTCAGTAAATTACGAGACTCGAGGCCCCATACAAGCCGGGCATGAGCCATACGTTCCGTCACATTGCAAACTCGGGTGGTAAGAGAGATCGGGCGGTAGCTAGAAGGAAGGTTTTTGTCCTTACAGGGCTTAGGTATGGGTATGACGGCGGCTTCATGCCAGCGTCCAGGAATTGTGCCCTCTGCCCAGATGCGGTTCTACGTATTAAGCAGAAAGTGCTTGCCCGCAAGAGGATGCTGCAACATCTCATTGTGGATGGCGTCCGGCCCTGGGGCCGAGGATCCGGATGAACTGAGAGCATGATCTAGTTCTCTCATAGTGAATGTGGCATTATAGCGCACACCTATTCCAATTTGGACCTATCCTTTTGCACAACCCAGCTTGCCCATCGTCTTGAGTGGTCTTTTCTTTCTGACACCTACTCGAGCGACCATTTCCTGTGTGCTCTCTGTTTGCTGACTCCTACCCCATCCGCATGCACGCCCAAATGGCAGCTTACTAAGGCTGACCGACAGCTTTACTCTCTCTTGGCGACCTTCGAAGAACAAGATTTCCCCATTTGTAATGACCAGATTTACTATCGCACCAACGTTATCCTTAGTGCTGCAGAACGTTCCATTGCTTGTACTTCCTCCTTACCACGTCGTGTCCCAGTCCCTTAGTGGACTGAGCCATGCCGTGACGCAATTCGTGCTCGGAGACGTGATCTCCGAGTTTTTAACCATCATGCTACAATGGGAAACTGCATTCATCATAAACAAATGCGTGAAAAATGTCGTCGCGTTCTTCGGGATAGCAAACGAGGTAGCTTGATTTCATTCACTAGTTCTTTTAACAGTTCCACCCCTTCCTCTATCATGTGTGCCAACCTCTTCCGTCTTAACACTGGAGCACCCACTTTCATTTCCGACTCCTCGCAAACCTATTCCAATTTGGAACTGCCCTTGTGCACTGGCCAGTTTGCCCATCGTCTTGAGTGGTCCGTTCTTTCTGGTTAAAAGGTCAGCGAAGAGGGCACCTCTCTGATAAGTCCACGGAGGGACCCACAGGGGATGATGTGCGTTAAAGTCAGCAAGTACCAAAAATGGGGGAGGTCGCTGTCAGTAAGCTGAAGGAAGGATGCCCTGTTGACATTGAATGACGGAGGCACATAAATGGTACAGAGGAAAAAAAGTCAGGCAGGGAAAGAAAAGCCGAACTGCAACAGCTTGGAGACGGGTAGTCAGAGAGATGGGTTGACTATGAGCAGCGTGACGCCCCCATGAGATGGAATGCCAACCTCAAGGTGAAGGTTCTGACCTTCGTTCTGACGAATCGGTAAGTAAAGTGGAAAGTAAAAGAGGTCGTGAGGGTACAATTTCTTTTCCTGAAGGCCGAGTATTAGGGGATGCTACGATTCTAAAAGCAGCTGTAAATCCTCTTTGTGGGACTGACGGCCGCGAACGTTCCTTTGGAGGTCAGTCATGAGAGGGAAGAGATGTAGCGGTGTCAGCTCGGTGGCTGCCAAGTGACACCGGTGTAGAGTCGGTACTAGTGGGCACAGAAGCAGGAGGATCCTGCTCCATGGGGTCGAAAGAAGCACCAGCTTGCTTGCGCCATCTATCTGTTTAGTCCAATGCTGGAAAATGGTTGGTGGTGCGCACCGGCGAGACAGGGGCTCCCCGGGCTAAGGTACCACGTGGCCACTCCATCGAACAAGATCTTCGAGTTGGCGAAGGAGAGAACCATTTGCCTTTGTTGGACTTCTTCGAACATTTCCGGGCAGAGGAAGACTTGGGTGCTGTTTGGCTGGAGGGATTGAGGAAGACTTCACGGCAGTACTCCTACTGTCTTTCCCTGCCTACTGGTTGTCTAGCTGGGGCCTTCGCTCCATGACGCGAGACTTTGACGGTTTGTTGAACAGTGGGACGGGGGGATGGTGATGATACCTTGACAATGGGCGATTTCACAACGTCAGAGCAGAATTTGAGGTCGCATGTCTGCGTGGTCATGTCCTTCATGGAGCGAGGGTAACAAGAACAGAACTATAGGTGCCAGACAGGAGAACACAGGCTTTGCAGCTAGCCTGTAACTTGCGAGCTACTGTGGGAAGCACTTTTTCCTTTACCCTAATCTCTTGGACAGCCTACTCATCAAGATACACGGGACAATCCCGCGAGGAGGCGGCATGACCGCCATTGCAGTTGATACATCAGGGAGACGTAGGCGGACATTGGCCCTCTTGTGCATCCCTGCCACAGGTGACTCATTTGGCTGAGTATCGACAAGACGTTCTAGTGTGGTTGAAACGACGACACAGGTAGCAGCGCATCGGGTTCTGAATGTACGGCTGGACTGTGATAATTTCATAACCTGCCTTGATCTTGCATGGCAGCACCACTCTATCAAAAGTGAGGAGAAAAGTGCGGGTGGGCACTAAGGAGGAATCTGTGGTGTCACCGCCAGACACCACACTTGCTAGGTGGTAGCCTTTAAATCGGCAGCGGTCCGTTGGTATATGCCGGACCCGCGTGTCGCCACTGTCAGTGACTGCAGACCGAGCGCCGCCACACGGCAGGTCTAGAGACTTCCTAGCACTCGCCCCAGTTGTACAGCCGACTTTGCTAGCGATGGTTCACTGACAAATTACGCTCTCATTTGCCGAGACGATAGTTAGCATAGCCTTCAGCTATGTCATTTGCTACGACCTAAAAAATGGTTCAAATGGCTCTGAGCACTATGGGACTTAACTACTGTGGTCATCAGTCCCCTAGAACTTAGAACTACTTCAACCTAACTAACCTAAGGACATCACACACATCCATGCCCGAGGCAGGATTCGAACCTGCGACCGTAGCAGTCGCGCGGTTGCGGACAGCGCGCCTAGAACTGCTAGACCACCGCGGCCAGCTGCTACGACCTAGCAAGGCGCCATTATCATTTGCTATTTATCTTGTGATGCATGTACCATCAGACGGATGTTCACCAATTATGGATTAAAGTTAAGTATTCCAGCAACTACATATGTTATAGGCTATATTCATTACCTTATCCTGTACCAGACCTCACGCCAGGCTGCGTGAGCTTAAATGCGTGCCTTTTGGCTTCACCTCATAGTGGCTTGGCTGTCTTGCCAAGTCACAACAAATGACGACGCGGATTTTGCGTTCGATTTGATCTTGCCTAAATTCCTTGTATCATGGCTTCGCCACAATCTCCAGATGTACTGTCCGAATTTTATCGCTTGCAGAATCAGCAGACGCAGGCCTTATTGGATGCACTTGGACAGCTCGTCCAGGGTCAACGTGCAATGCAAAACGATGCGGCAGCCGCCGCTTCACCGCTCACGCAGCCACAACACGCAGTTGCACCACCTTTTCGTCCGTTTGATGCGGCACTGGAAAGCTGGACGGAGAGGTCACACCAATTTGGATTCCATCTCGCCGCCTACAGAATTCAAGGTAATGAGTGGCCGCCTTTTCTCCTTTCCGTCGTAGGCATCCAGACGTACCGTGTGATAGTGAAATTATTTTCCCGATGCGACGTAGCAACTCTGTCCTACGAAGAAATTTTGTCTTCATTAGACGCATATTTCAATAGATCAGTCAAAGTAGTTGCAAAAAGGTATACTTTCTTTCGTACAAAACGTATGGCCGGTCAAACTAATCGGGAGTGGTTTGCAACTTTGCAAGGCCGTACTAGGGATTGTGCTTTTGAGTGTGAATGTGGGCTCCCTTATTCAGATACTATGGAACGTGATGCAATTGCACAGAATGTTTCTGATGTTCGTATAAGGGAACAGATTTTGAAACTAGTCAATCCCTCCGTTCAACAAGTGATAGACATATTGGATCGGCAGGACACACTTGACTTTGCTCAGGAATCATTTGAAACTTCACCGGCCGTGTGTCACATTAACCGGCCCGCCGGGCGCGCTGCACGGAACTGTAAACAGCCCTCGCGCCCATCTGCGCAGCTGCCGCCAAGCTCTCCGCCACGTGTGCCGCGCCAGCAAGCGAATGCAGTGCTAAAATCATGCCCGCGGTGTGCTACTAGACATTCACGTGAGAATTGCCCGTCACGCCAAGCTATTTGCTTTTTCTGTAATAAAAAAGGACATGTTCAAAGTGTTTGCCAGAAAAAGCTCCGATCGGACGCCCAAAACCATTTCAGGCCCTTTGCTTCGCGCCAGAATCGGAATCGAACCAAGGATACTCCGGCTCGTGAACCTTCGCCCATGGAAATTCATGTAGTTCATTCCACTCTGCCCAGTGCCACTCTCTCTAACAGTGACTGTGTTCGCCCCACAAATCGTGTGCGTCGACATCGACGGAAATCTCGTCAAGTTCAAGTGATTCTGTACCAGTGTCAGTTCACGTTGCACGAGACAGTCGCTCTTGTCGTCAGCAGGACAATAAACTTTTTGTCGACTTGGACATTCACGGCAAAGTGATTCCATTCCAGCTTGATACCGGAGCTGCAGTTTCATTGATCAATCACGACACGTACACACAGGTGGGCACACCTCCATTGCGTGCCGCAAATGTTAAGCTCAGTAGTTATTCAGGACAAGCAATCCCTGTGTTCGGACAGTGCAGCCTCCTTGCAACATACATGGGACAAACAAAACTTGTGTCATTTTACGTCCTTCGTTCTTCTTCTGCAGTGAACTTGTTTGGTTTAGATTTGTTTCAGTTGTTTAACTTGTCTATAGTCAATCAGGTCCTATCAGTGAACCAGACTGTGCCTTCAGCCAGTGTTTCTCATCTATGTGAAGAATTTGCAGACATTTTTGCACCAGGCCTTGGTTGCGCTAAGAACTATAAAGCACATTTGAAACTGAAAGTAAACGCGTAACCGAAATTTTTCAGAGCGCGCAATGTTCCCCACGCATTGCGTGATGAGGTCGCAAGAACATTACACGATTCGGAATCACAAGGTGTGATTGAACGTGTGCAGGCTTCTCTCTGGGCATCACCCTTAGTAATTTTGCAAAAACCTTCCGGAAAATTGAGACTTTGTGTGGACTTCAAGGCAACAGTGAATCCACAACTTGTGATTGCAACTTTTCCTTTACCCCGCCCGGAAGATCTTTTTGACAAACTGTGCCCGGGTAAGTATTTTTCAAAGTTGGACCTAGCAGATGCGTACTTGCAAATACCGGTGGACGAAGGATCCCAGCGCGTTTTGGTGGTTAACACGCATCTTGGTTTGTACCGATTCAAACGACTGCCATTCGGGTATGCATCCGCCTCTGCATTGTTTCAGCAATATCTGCAAACAGTTTGTGCGTCGGTCCCTACTGCAGCAAACTATCTGGACGATATTGTGATCTCCGGAAAGATAGAAGAAGAACATTTAGCCAATATCAGAACATTATTTCAGGTCTTGCGACAAAATGGTCTTCGCTTGCGGAAGGACAAGGGTGCGTTTTTTGCTCGGGACTTACCCTATCTGGGCCATGTAATCAATGCCCATGGCATACATCCCAGTCCGGAGCACCTCCGTGCCATACAAGACTTCCCTTCGCCGCAGAATTTGAAGCACCTACAGAGTGTGTTGGGAAAAATCAATTATTATCATCGCTATGTGCGCCACGCCTCTTCCATTTCAGCGTCGCTTCATCACTTACGCCGTAAAGGTGTTCCGTTCGTCTACACGACGGAATGCGAACGCGCCTTTCGGCAGTTGAAATCGGCGTTGCTTTCCAATACTTGCCTTACGCCATTCCATCCCCAGAAACCCCTTTTGTTGATGGTGGACGCATCGGATTTCGGGATCGGTGCTGTGCTGGCGCAGAAAGATGGATCGCACGATCGCCCTATTGCTTTGCGTCCAAATTGCTCTCGTCTGCACAAAGAAATTATTCACAGATCGAGAAAGAAGCATTGACTCTCGTGTTTGGTGTTACAAAGTTTCATGATTTCTTGTATGGTCGTCACTTTACCATCATCACAGACCACAAACCTTTGACATCGCTTTTTCATCCGGACAAGCCTGTACCTTCACGTACAGCGCAGAAATTCTTTCGCTGGTCTATTTTCCTCTCGCAGTACCGCTACGATATCTTGTATCGGTCTACTGTTAAGCACGGAAACGCCGATGCGTTGTCCCATTTGCCTGTTGCTGAGGATAGGGCATTCGATTCTTCCGAACTTGCTTGCATGTTCATTGATGCGGAAACCGATGACGTGGTCGAATCGTTTCCGATTGATTTTCGTCGTGTAGCTACAGCCACAGCTGCCGACCCTGTCCTTGTTACCGTTCTGCGTTTTGCTGCTACGCAGTGGCCCTTGTCAAAGTCACGGACAGAGGATCCGTTGGTTCGCCGACTTTTTGCTCACAAGGAGAGACTTTTTGTATGACGTGGTGTTTTGCTGTTGCGTTCTGATAATGATCAGTCCAGGGTCGTGGTCCCTCGTTCGTTACAGTCCTCTGTCTTACGGCTTCTCCACCAAGGACATTGGGGTATAGTGAGAACGAAACATCTTGCTCGTCAGCACTGTACTTGGTTCGGAATCGATGCTGCGATTACGAATATGTGCTCTTCGTGCATGGCGTGTGCCGAACAACAATCCGCACCACCGCGGAAATTCTTTGCATGGCCAAAAGCCACTTCCCCTTGGCAACGCTTGCACATCGATTTTGCTGGTCCCTTCTGGAATGCTCGATGGTTGGTTGTGGTAGATTCATTCAGTAATTTTCCTTTTGTTGTCCGGATGTCTTCCACGACGTCTTCTGCCACCATCCAGGCGGTATCTGCTATCTTTTGCATTGAAGGTCTTCCACAGACTATTGTTTCCGACAATGGCCCACAATTCATGTCCGCAGAATTTCAGTCTTTCTGCAAGGCCAATGGTATTCAACATCTGACGTCCGCGCCGTTTTCGCCCCAATCAAACGGTGCCGCTGAACGACTGGTCAGGACTTTCAAGTCACAGATGTTGAAGCTGAAAGAGTCGCATTCTCGGGAGGACGCGTTATTGCTCTTTTTGTCCTCGTATCGCTCTCAGCCCCGAGATGGTCGCTCGCCGGCTGAGTTACTCCACGGTCGCCCTCATCGAAACTTGATGTCTTTGCTACATCCGCCGCATCAGGTTCCCGTGCAGCGGCAGCCACCTGCTTTTGCCCCAGGCGACGTTGTCTATTATCGCAACTATCGAGGTTCACGGCGTTGGCTCGTAGGGCGCATTCTTCGCTGCCTCGGCCGCGCTATGTATCTGGTTTTGGGGGCCTCTGGTGAGGTTCGTCGGCATCTCAATCAGCTGCGCCTCTGTCGTCGCACGGGTTCTGCCGCTCCCCGTCTGATTTCAGCGACGGTGCCGTCCGGTCAGCACCCTGGAGACCCATCTACTGGCTCGCCTCAGCCCCAGGTGTTACCGACGCTGCCTTCCATTTTGCCCCATGGCGACGCGCCGCCGCCACCGTCGCCGCCGCCTGTTCTCCCGCCGGCGACGCCCGCAGTGGACGCGTCGCTGCAACCGCCGGGCGCCTCCCTGGGTCACGCGCCGCCGATCGCTTCCCGTGACCAGTTGTCCTCCGCCATGGAACTCTTGCCCGCTCCGGACCACATGGCGTCTTCGCCCGTCGGGTGCCCCGACCAGATGGAGGTCGACCCTTCGGCCCCTCCTGTCTTTTTACGGGCGCAAACACCGCATGTTGGCGTGCACCCTGGACTAGGTTTTCAGGCGTTTCCTAGCTCCCCTCGGACCGAATGGCAGGGTGCGGGTGGCACAGCCTCGCCTGTTGTTAGGCTCCCCACCTCGTCGCATACGTCAACATGGGGTCCTCCCCACGGCGGGCGGAAGCCTTATGCCACAACCGTCCGCCAATTTGCGGGGGAGGAATGTGGTGTCACCGCCAGACACCACACTTGCTAGGTGGTAGCCTTTAAATCGGCCGCGGTCCGTTGGTATATGTCGGACCCGCGTGTCGCCACTGTCAGTGATTGCAGACCGAGCGTCGCCACACGGCAGGTCTAGAGAGACTTCGTAGCACTCGCCCCAGTTGTACAGCCGACTTTGCTAGCGATGGTTCACGGACAAATTACGCTCTCATTTGCCGAGACGATAGTTAGCATAGCCTTCAGCTACGTCATTTGCTACGACCTAGCAAGGCGCCATTATCATTTGCTATTTATCTTGTGATGCATGTACCGTCAGACCGATGTTTACCAATTATGGATTAAAGTTAAGTATTCCAGCAGCAACGTACGTTATTGGCTATATTCATTACCTTGTCCTGTTCCAGACCTCACGCCAGCCTGCGTGAGCTTAAACGCGTGTCTTTCGGCTTCACCTCCTAGTGGCTTGGTTGTCTTACCAAGTCACAACAGAATCTACCATTTTCATTACACGATGGACGCTATGAGACCCTGATCAGAGAGGTAAGATTTTATTTCGGCTCGGTTAGACCGTCGAGCAACCTGGAGTAAATTACACCACGGGAAGAATTCCAAGTCCTATAGGCCTCGACACGAAGAGGATAGCCGTGGAGATGCGAGGCAGCAAGCAACAGTTGTGCTTGAGAATCTGAGGAAAAAGAGGATTCTCTAACGCCGAAGCGGAGGAACTAGAGGAGAGGGGAAACAAAAAAGGAAAAGGGAGCGAAAAACAAAGTTGAGACTGTTCGTACGTAAGCGACAGAATGCAGAACGTTCCCAATAATACCCCAGACATGTTCCGCAAGGGAGAGGAAAAAGAATAGCAAGAGGATAGACATGCAGCAAGGAAGGGAAGAAATGCTGCTAAGGCTGGGGCTCCGTGGTAGCCTAGCATGAAGCCGCCAACGAGTGGCGAGCCCCCTGGGGGATGCAGGAACTGTGAAACCTCATCTGCTCCTCTTGAGCCTGTGCTCTCTGGATACATATAAAAATAACTATACCTTGTTGCCAAAACACGAACAATGAAAATAAATACAGAAAACTATCTTTTATGATAGACGTATTTATATTTCCACAAGTGAAATTTTTACTGCAGTCCATGATTATTGCAACCTTAGGTTGAATTTTTTCACATTACTTTTACGCATGTGCTCTCTGGGTGCATTTCAAAGCAACTATCCCTTTTTGCCAAACCTCAAACAGTGAAAATAAATACAGAGACCTGTCGTTTACAATAAACTCTGTCTTTACGATTGGAAAAGGGAAATTGTTACTGTAGCCCATGGTTATTGAAATCTTAAATGGATTCTTTTAACATTTCTTCATGGCTTGTTCCTGTCATAGAACACCTTTAGCTTTCTAAGATACAAATCATGGGTTACTTCATTGGATCGAAGTTCAGAATGAGGCCATATTTTCTTTTCAGCAGAGGATGTTGAAGTGAATTCGTTCTAAATAGTTTTTCATATTCACTGCGTACTAATCACAAGTATCTGACTGTGGACGTCCAGAACAGAAACCTGAACAGAATATCGTGCGCTATATTTCATACGATACGTTAATTCTTATCTTTAAATCTCTCACTGAACTTTCTAAACATTTTTCTTATATTCAAGCACTGGGTTCGATACAATTTTTCTGTCTTCGTCAGAATATACTTACCTTTGCGACCTTTAAATGAACAAATGTGTCCTCTTATTATTTCACTTGTTTTATCTTTTAAAGTCTGTGGGCGGGCTCTGTACTTTAATTGGCCATTCCGTTGAGACTGGTCTCAAGATTTAAGTTTCCAGAGGAAATGACCTAACCTGCCCTGTCACTGAACTGTTCACAGTAGCTGGCTGTCTGCCCTAGAGTCCTACTCATAACGAATTCTGCTGCCGTTATATCTTTTTTGCTGCTGTCGATATTACCCCGTATTCGTCTGACAGGAAATCTGTATCTTCTATCCTTCTCACTTCGCTGACGTCTATCATATCTAGACTGAGCTTTCTCATTCCCATTTTCCGATTTTCCAGCTGTCCAACAGGTAACAGTGACAACATTACTTGGAGAAAAAGTATTCCCTTCCACAAATGCATTAGATGGTCACTGACTTTTGTATTTTAATGTACTATATATTTACGATAACGTCGCTTCTGCTTTGCAGATTCATTAACCATACATATTCGTAAATACGAACTATGCGGGTGACACAGTTCATATGGAGCTCATGAATTTAATCTCGCGGTGTGTTCGTCTTCTCTTTTCGTGCAGTTTCTACATTTGCATGTATGTCGTCGTTCACAGTTCTAAAGAAACATACGTGTTATGAAGCTTTAGTCACATGTGCCTCCTGTCTTATGGGCTATACGCTTTTGTAAAAACGATTCCTTTCATTAACTACAGCACTTCATTATCAATGGCAACTTTTAGAAAACTGAATATACTATTCTGATTGTCGTTTTTCGCTTATAGATATTTCCATTATAACCGAGGTTATCCAAACATAATGATAGAAAGAAGTCGGTAAAACTTCTCTGTATTTCCCCCTTCTGACCAATTAGAAAAAAATTGCAACCTTATATTAGAAAACCTTAAGTAAATGTCATATTTACGGGAAAATAAAGCAGGAAGTTGTGATACCCTGGAAATATTACAGTAGGTAACGTGTGAAACGGAACTGAAGGCGAAAGAGACGTAAATGCTAAGGAAGAAAAATTCGAAAGCAAACGAGCTATGTGCATTCGGAGCCAAATAAAGGACAACACTTCGAGTTCACATATCACGCAAAAGTCTCTACAATAACGGAGCAGGCTGAATTTCCAAACAAATCATTTTAGGTAAAGAGATTTTGGTGATAGTTATCACGATTTATAAGCATAAGACACATTCTCTACAAAGTTTAGAAGTATTGAAATTATGTCACAGCCTTCTCAACGGCTTATATCTCGCATTAAGAAATTTCTTTATTTGTTCTTTAAATATCAAGTTTAATTTCCTGATTTTGTGGTGTAGGTCGTTGCTCGATCACAGACGTGAATGCACGTTCTATTAACACTTTCTTTCACACCCAGCTTTACATTCATTGGAAAATTTGGCAACATGCAACCAAAAGCACGAATAATTTTTGTAGTACTTCTTTGTGTGATCCTTAAAAGAGTCATCCAAAGATGTCAGTTTCTAAAGAGCTGAAGCTAAACTTGAAAACTATTTGGGTACAAGGTAAAAGCATTATTCCTTTTGGAGATGTGATATAAATAAGAAAAGGAAACAAATGAGGCTGGGTTACATGTAAGAAGATTTAGATCAGTGCATTTAACGAAGCAGTATTTTCCTTACTGATGAAGTAAAAAGATTCAACAACGCATGGAACGTGGAAAATGTAAAAGTTGTGGTATAGGAAATTTTTGGAAATTTGTCGCAAGGTCTTATGGGACCAAACTGCTGAGGACATCGGTCCCTAGACTTACGCACTACTTGATCTAACTTAAACTAACTTGCGCTAAGGACAACACACACACCCATGGCCGAGGGAGGACCCGAACCTCTGACGTGGCGAGCCATGCAAACCGTGACAAGGCGCCCTAGACCGCGCGGCTACCACGCGCGTCTGTGGTCCAGGGCTGGGGGCTTTATTTCGTAACCGAAATGTCTTCAGTCCCGATTTAGAAACCCGCCACCGCTTAAAATTTGTTTAAGCAGCAATGGCTGTCGAAGACTTCCGGCATAAGATGTCACCTTCATTCCGCCAACAGCCTTCTCAAATACGGCGGAGGAGCGAACAGAAGCTCAGGGTGCTCTCGTGTCCTCGTGCTGGGAAACCGCCCCTAAAGGCGGAAGCATCATCACGGCCTGCGGATGCAGAAGGCATTGGAAACCACTGCATTAAAGACACATAACGTGTACTTACAGGACATGTGGCCTGTAACTGAAAAAGTATCATGATGGTCTCTCCATTGGCAAAAGATTCCGGAATATCCCCCATTCGGATCTCCGGGAGGGCACTGCCAAAGGGCAGGCGACCATGAGAAAAGGATTGAGTAAGCAACGAAAGAATAATGTTCTACGAGGCGGGGCGTAGAATGTCAAAACTTTGAACGTGGTAGGGAAGCTAGAAAATCTGAAAAGGGAAATGCGAAAGCTTAGTCTAAATATAGTACTGAAGTGAAATAGAAAGAAAACAAAGATATTTTGCCAAATGAGTATAGGGTAGTACCAACAGCAGCAGAAAATAGTACAACAATAGTAGTATTCGTTATTAGGAAGGTAGGGCAGGGAGTGTGCTACAGTGAGTTGTTCATTGATAGAGTTTGTTCTTATCAGAATCGACACAAACCAACACCGAAAACGACAGTTCAGGTATACAAGCTACGTCGCAAGCTTCAGATGAAGAAATGGTGAAAGTATATGATAATACTGAAAGGGTATTACAGTACATAAAGAAAGAGGAAAATATAACAGCCCAGAGAGACTGGAATGCAGTTGTAGGGGAAGGAGTAGAAGAAACGGTTACAGGAGAATATATGCTTGGGACAAGGATGTGAGAGAAGAAAGACTAATTACGTTCTGTAATACATTTCAGCTAGTAATAGCGAATTCTATTTTCTGTTCCGACATTTTGAGCCTCTGTATATTAATTGGTGGTCCGTTCTGTTGTATTTATCTATTTCTCTTTACAGGGCTTCATAAAAAGCATGTCTCTCCTTTTTTCCATCTGCGCTCCTGAAGGCTAATTGCGTTATTGCTTTTCCATACTTTACATAATATCATGGGAATTATGTGAATATAGAGTGATTTTCCTTGGTGTTATGTAAATATGATCATATACAGTCACGTGGTCCACTGAAGGGTATGAGTATGTGGAATGTAATGATTGTGCTGATGTTCTATACAACAAATGTTCACTGTTCACATAATTTGGAATTCTAGCGACCTTATTTTTCACTCATCAGACCTTTATTCAGATCTTTATATACATTCACTTTCAAACAAACTACGTTTCGCTTTCACTATAATTCAAAGACAGAGAGAATAAACTGATTTAAGCACTGATGGGAATTTCTCATTTTTAAAAGAAATTTTCAGGAGCCCAGATGGGTTTATGTTGCAGTTGAACTTCAAGACACGTGGTTGCAGAGATATACTGAGTCACACTTCATCTCAACTTTATCTTCAATAAGGATAGAAGTTGAAGTACTGAATTACAGTTTGTGCCAATGCTGGGACTTGAACCGGGCCTCCTGCTTATTAAGCAGCTGCGTTATTCACTACACCACACTCGAATTGCGGCTGTCCTTATCTAAGATAAAGTTGAGACTCACTATCACTCCAGGAAAAATGTAATGTCATCAGATCAGTAGATCACCTACGCCTGAGATACAAGCAGGATTTCCCCATTACGTACAAAGCTGGGGTGCTATTCCAGTATCGTAGATCCTTGGCAATACTAACGATTTAAGAAGGAGAAAATCACAATGGGATGAGGTGTGAATCGAAGTTTGCGTTAGGGACGGCACTGGTCTACGTTAGTCCACGCAGCTATGCTAGACATAATTCCAGGCCGCTGTAGTGGACAACACATTTGATCAATAAACAGGAGATAGAGGTTCAAGTACCGGCCGTGACACGAATTTTAATTCATTATGTCAGCCTCCATTCTTGTCGAAGATAAAGTTGATACTCAGTACGCCTCCAGAAAAACTGAATTCCATCAGAGCAATGGATAGTACCAGAAAAAGAGATTTCAAGGTGAAAATCAACAAAAATAAAATAAGGACAGTTGTCTACAGCCGATTTAAATCAGATGACGCTAAAGAGATTAGATCAGGAAACGAGACACTGCAAGAACTGGATGAGATGGTAGGTATAATAACTGATGGTGTCTGATGTAGGGAGGGTAAAAACTGAAGATTGCTATGCATATAGTTAAGGACTCTGATTTATTATTGCATGGCGCCCATCACTTGCGACACCTTTGTAAATACAAGTTAAGTATTGTTAATCTTCTTATCTGTAATAAAACTACTAAGCTTATTTGCTTGAATTGTTGTACAGCATTCCGAGAACGCAGCATCCTTTAGTCACTCTATACGAGACGAGTGGGCAAGACCTCACATTTGGTGACGAGTACTTAACAGGCCGTGTATAGTTGGGCGACCACTTCCATAAGCGATCGGCGGAAGAACACTCATCGGGTGGGTGTAGAAAACAGTCCCTTGTTCGAGCTCCCTCTGAGGCAACTGACGTATCAATTTGCCGATAGACGGGAATATTTTTATGTCTTTTGAGGGAAGCATTGTAAGGTTCTTGTTATGAGCACCATCTATGCGGAGACAGACCACTACATTGAAGTGACAAAAGTTGTGGGATATGCACTCATACAAATGGCGGTACTATCACGTACAAAATGTATAAAAGGACATTGAACTGTCGGAGTTTCCATTTCTACTCAGGCGGTTGATGTAAAAAGGTGTGTGACGTGATTATGGCCTCAGGGCAGGGATTAACAAACTCTGATACCTGACTGATAGTTGGAGCTATACGCATGCGACCTTCTACTTCGGAAATCGTTAGGGAACTCGGTATTTCAAAATTCACAAAGCCAAGAGCGTGCCGAGACTACCAAGTTTCAGACATTACCTATTAGTGCGGACAACGCAGTGCCTGACGGCCTTCACGTAATACCGAGATCAGTGGCGTTTGCGTTGAGTTGTCGGTGCTAACAGACAGGCAATATTGCGTGAAATAACCTCAGAAATCGATTTGGGATGTACGACGAATGAATCCATTCAGACAGTGCGTCGAAATATGGTGCTAATGGGCAATGCTAACAGCTCCTAGGGTAATGACAAGATCGGTTGTACCACAGACGACTGGAGAAACGTGGCCTGTTCAGATGAGTCCCGATTTCAGTTGGTAAGACTGATTGTAGGAATTGAGACTGGTGCTGACCTTACGAAGCCATGGATCCAGGTTGTCAACAAGATATTGTGCAAGATAGAGGTGTCTCCACAATTGCGTGGACTGTGTTTACATGGAATAGGCTGGTTCCTCTCGTCCAGCTGAACCGATCACCGACTGTGAACGATTATTTTCGGTACTTGGAGACCATTTGGGTCTTTCATGGACTTCATGCTCCCATACAACAATGTACTGTTTGTGGATGACAGTGCGTCATGCCACTAGGTCACAATTGTTCGCGATTAGTTTGAAGAACATTCTGGGTAATTCGAGCGAACGATTTGGCAAAGCAGATTGCCCGCCACTAATCTCATCGAACATTAATGGGACATTATCGAGAGCTCAGCTCGCGCACAGAATCCTGCACCAGCAACATTTCACAATTATGGATGACTGTAGAGGCGAGATGGCACAACATTTCTGCTGGGGACTTCCAACAAATGGTTGAGTCCATGCCACGTAGAGTTACTGCACTACGCCGTCAAAATGAGGTGCAACTACAATATTAGGAGGTACCTAACGACTTCCTTCCCCTGAGTGTAATCAGTGCTACTCTGGAGGGGGCCTGGCTGGTGGCGACCTCTCCAGCTTCGTTCCATGATCAATGGTGTACACAGCAGCTTCATGGCACTGATCTTCAATAGGGGTTTCAGTTTTCGGAGTGGTGGCAGTGGCTAGTATAAATCGCGATAAAAAGGATCAAAAGCGATAGTGTGATATATTGATAGTAACGTGATATAGATAATATTACAAATAATAATAATGCAATTTATACTATATTCTGCACTCACGGCAATTTATTTGCAGATTTTTGGTGCTGGTCGGAGAGACAGATCAGAGTATAGAGCTGCGTTGCGCTGGTTCACGATTGTGTTCAGGAGGAATAATGTCTGATTACATAAAGGTGGCCTGAGCCTGACATTTCACCTGGATTGCCTACACGCAATCTGATTTTTCGATACAAATACCTAAGGGACCTAACTGCACATTTTAAAAAAAGGAGGAAACGGACACGCGAAAGTGCGTTTTGGTAATGGTTCTCATATCTGAGATTGACTTCAATAGTAGCCTCCCGAAAACAACCGAGATACCGCTATAAAGAGCTCACCTGTAACATAGTTAGCATACATCAAAAGAACACTGAGATTACTTAAAGAAAAGAATAGAAAGAAAAAGATTTCATTATGACTCATCAATATATTCCAAAAGAATCCATACCACTGAACATAAACAGATATCTAAGGAAAATAAAACTTACATTTGATATTTCTTTCACACATTGTGTGGTACAACAATGTCCTGTTTTGTCTGTCCAATATTTTCTTGCAA
Source organism: Schistocerca piceifrons (assembly GCF_021461385.2). NCBI lineage: Eukaryota > Metazoa > Arthropoda > Insecta > Orthoptera > Acrididae > Schistocerca > Schistocerca piceifrons. The sequence continues at coordinate 555,936,842 of NC_060143.1, forward strand.
TCAGTTGTCCTTTCATGCGCGTGAGTATTTCATTGCGTCACACCGTTTATCGAAGCGTTTGATCGAAGATTTAAATTTTTTTAGTACTCAAAATATAGTGTAACTTGTAGCGATGCTACACCCCACTTCTTCACATGTCGGCAACCAAATAGTAAAAGGTAATCAAGTCTCTAGAACTATACATAACAAAGATAGATTTTTATCATTCATATCTTTGGCATCTTATTGCGATCGAGCACTGCGGCAATGATTTAAATATTTGCGCACAGCGGGTCATAGTGTTTACTTGAAGCAGTTAATGCTGGACGCGCGTCTTTCCGTAGACGCACATTACCAAAGTATAACATTTTACCATCTACAGCTCGATGTCTGTTCTTCTCTTTTATGCAAATATTTTATATGCAGATCATCCGAAGGCCAATAATATTACAAGTGGAAACTGCAAAATGATACAGTATTCCTAAGTAAGATTTTGTTTGCAGGTAAATCATCATTTGCAAATGATGGACTAGACAATCTACACAATATGCACTACCGGTGATTTGAATATTCACAGAAACTCAGGGGATTACTCAAACAGCGGTCTTGGTCAGTCAGCGTGAGGAATGAGATTTTCATGCATTGCACTGTTAGACCATGTTTCACTGATGTGACTCTATGTGGCCAAAAGAACAATTGATAGCAGATATGCTGCCGTAGTAACAGGAAGACATCCCACTGTATATAACTCAATCTGCCCCTTCAGTCCAGGAAGTTTTGGGACTGGGTTAACAAAAAACAGAGACACGTAAGGTTGTGGTTGTAATGCTTCTAGTGTTCCACGTAGGTTCCCCCCACTAGAGTACAATAAAAAAAACCTGTAATACAAGCATGTGAACCTGCCAGAAATGTCCTTCTTCCGAGTGTTGTTCAACTCCCCGTCACATTGGTTTGAATATCAGTAATGTCGTCAAAGTGTTGACCCTCCATATGAATTTTCTACACATTAGCGTTTGTGGTATTGCTAGTGTACGACACTACGGAGAAGTCGGTTATAGAGTGATATGGCAGCTGTAGTTGTAGGAAAGCTGAACAGGCTCAAAATACTGGCAAACAGGATAGCTCAAGAACCAGAAGATTTACGTAACTTTTATTTCTACAAGTGAACGAAGACTGTTACATGAATGTGCGATGTCTAAAAGAACAGACACCACACATTGATATAATTGATTTACCTCATGGGTAATGCATCTACAATTTTCAGTGTGGATGTGGACTATCGTTAGACCTCCAGTGGGAATGTGAAATTAGCGGACGTGGAGGACATGGATTGGCACTGCTGATAGGTGTTGCTTGGTGGGGATGTGTGTCGGCCAGGAGGCATGCCAAGACAGTCCCTCCATTTGCGATAAACACTATGACCGGATGGTTCAGTGGTTAACCAAGTGCTTGGTAAGTAAGAGACCACACGTATGACTCCTGATCCAGCACACATTTTTACTCATTGCCACCGACAGCACATACAGTTCAAATTCTTAGACAACATAATTGTGTGGAGATAAACAGCGATTAATTTACTTACAATCAATTATTCAAATTGACAGTCACAATCGCAGTATTTATTTTGCCGCCAACCGGTTTCATCCCGCGATGGGGTCATCTTCAGGGCAATTTACACTGTATAGTTATAATATTAAATAGTAATCATGTACGTAATCTACAATCACTTAGTGAAGATTACATAGATAAACAGATTTTTGTACCCATTTGTTCGCTCGCTGGAGTCGTCACCCTGCCTGGCACGGTTGGTAACTATGCATGGTTGGCTCTCTGCATGAGCTTAAATAACAATGGATAGTAGCCAGAACACACCACGACAACGCATGCTGCGCAAAGGTAACGCCGCAGCAGAAGACCACATAGATTCACAACAACATGGCGGAAGAATGATTATGGTACGCCGTTACCATAACAACGAACGCCGTGCAAAGATGGTATCACAGCAGACGACTTACACGAAGCGGCTACCATGACGACACCGTCCCAACCACACAGGCTAGGGGGCACTTGACATATATTATCGCCCATGGCAACGGCGTCCCTACCATAGAGGGCTCTGCTCTATCCACAGATGATGTGAAAAATGAATGGGACAACTGTTTCCAGAATTTTAAATAATTGTAAATTTCTCGAGGTTTAATTAGTTATATTTATTACTTATTACTTTTTATATTACAACTGGAACAAACTTTAAAATTTACAATTTCTTGCTTAAGCATGTAACTACCGTTGGTCACCGTGGAGGGCGTTACCGTCTGCCCACGTGTTGTTGGCCGTTATTTAAGCTCATACAGAGAGTCAACCATGTATAGTTACCAACCGTGCACACGTAGGGTGGCGACTCCAGGGAGCGACCAAAACGACCAAATGGGTATAAAAATCTGTTTTTTTATGTAACCTTGACTAACTGCTCGTAGATTACGTACATGATTACTTAATAATATTATAACTTAACAGTTTAAATTGCCCTGAAGATGACCCCATTGCGGGTTGAAACCAGTTGGCGGCAAAATAAATAATGCGATTGTGACTGTCATTTTGAATAATTAAATACAGTTCAGATACAGCTGATATAATTAGTTCCTTCCATTTCCTTTACTTTCTCAACCCTCCACCTTGAAGATTTGTTACAAATAACAGTTAGATTGCCTGAAATAAGCACGAGCGATGATGTCAGAGCACCCACCAGGTGGTGTCTGCGCTGCTCCTAGTAGAGACGTGGCTCCAAGCGCCAGTGTATTGAGTGGCTGCCGCCAGCCATCCTCTACTGTGACGGCAGGGGGCGCCTGTAGTCCAGAGCCACTGCAGGTGAGGCTCAGCAGGGATGCTTCATTAGGTCCGCTGGGTCTGACACAATCGCTATCAGCGTCTAATGGACACTTGCTGTTCCACTGCCAGTACTGATACGCTGGTAGGTTCGTATCTGTATATAATACCACAGTAATTTCATATTGATGCCGCCAAGTCTCACCATCTGCGATGATTTTTTCCAGAAATGAACTTCCATGTTTTGGATTTGAAACATGTTGCCACAGATATCCACGTTATGATGTGTTTTTTCAGAAGTCAAAGTGTGTAGTGTCAACTTTGCACGTATGTTCTGTTCTTCAAAATATTCTAATCCATTATTAATGACCTCAGTGATGACGAGATTTTAAACATTGTTCTTACACCCTTATTTCAAAACATTGTGGAGAATGTGTCGAACACACGATTTAGACATGCGCTCCACTGCGACTTTGAAAGAAAAACATTCACACACTTCAGCCGCAAACCCCGTACTTAAAGTCGTTTGCTCACAACACTGTTCGACTGCATGTCTGTTGTCTACAGTTGAGAGTTCGAACTGCTATCGTAGTTACTGTCCTTTAGTCGATTATACGCCAAGAATAACATTAGCCACGGGACTTTTGGAACGGATGGTGTATGTTGTATTACACTCGTATTAATATACAGACGGTTACAGACTTTAAGGTAACACTTGGAGATCGCTAGATCGGCCTTCGGGGAACACATAAAGGCTTGGACGTTCACCGGACCTAACACCTCCGGATTTTCACATTTTCCGAAAATCAAAACAAGTTCACAATAAAGTTCCGTACGTTGTTATGTCGTTGAAGGCGTCTTCGAAGCCTCTTCCCAGTGCCATACAAAAAACGTACAGGCCGCAAACCTAACTGTTTACAACGTGCCTCAGTGGTGCAGGATAAGTCGAGACGAATAATTCCGCATGGGACACCTGTGGTCTATCAAGTTGCAAAACTGCCTCAGACTGATCTACAAGAGCCATCTGATCCGAAGCAGCTGTGTGCCCCATGACATTCTGAATAAGATCTCGCTCTTTTATACCACCAGCTTAGTCGGTCAGATTCTGAATTTTTTTTTATTTCGTCTAAATTAGTAATTTAATCGGTCCTGTAGTAATAACAAAAGAAAAAAAGACGTCATATAAAACCGAACTACATTTACAGTTTAATCTAAACTTTAGCCTTACAAGTACAGTGAGACATGTGCGGCTCACATTAGTGCCGTTGGTAGGATGGCATCGTGTAATAGGGATAATGGCGTCTCGTTTTCTTCTTCTGTTTTCTAGCGTTGTCTGTCAGCAAGTGGCAGCAGCGCCGTCTATCGATGTCTAGTACCTGCACTATCTTTGGAAGGACGTGAAGTGGTTTTGCTGGTCGGGTGTGCCGGTAGTTCGGTTCGGACGAAGCAGCAGAGAGGTCCGGCAGTGCGCGGAAATACCGGGACCGCTGGTAGCACGCAAGCATTGCCGGATCGAGGGGCTGTAGTTGCGAGGGCCACAACCTCGTTCTCCACCAACCCAGGACGTTGAGTTGAGTGAACATTAATCAAGTAGTGAAACCTCCACTATTTTGAGATCACGCTGTTTGCTTGTGCATTGCTGATCACAGGGTCGTCATGAGACAAACAGCAACAAGTGGAGCGTTCCGAGTTGGCGGAATCTATTAGCCGTCTTCTACTGCCTGTTATTAGTTTTTGTGGTATCATTGGTGAAGAGCAACCAGCGGTATTTTACTCCCTTGTGGCCGCTAACGCCCCAGTTACCTGCCCTGGAGGTTAGTGTATTTTTCCGGCGGTGTACTTTTCCTCGTCTTGCCAAAACTGTCGAGCATGACATGTAGTTCGACAGCCTCCTTGACTGCAGTGTTGATTGTGGTTTCTTTTGTCTACCTTTGTTGTAGTGGATCCTTCTGCCTTTCGATGTTTTAACCGTCGGATTCTGATGATGCAGTGCTGTCTGTCACTTCGTCCTCCCTTGAATTATTCTGTTGTTGCACTGGTTATCACACGTTAGGTGAAATTGGTAAGAGCATTGATAGGCGTTTAAACTGTCCCTAGTTTGTCTTGCCATCCTATTACGTGAGCATAACTCTTGGCTGCCTGTCTCACCGCTTACAGAGCTGTAGGGACTTTCATCAGACGAACCTTGGTGCACTGTCTGTGGATCACTCCCTTCTTTATTTGGTCTGATTGTTTCAATCGTTTAAAAATAATATTTTGTTTAAATTATTCCAGCTTGTGGCCTTCAGCCAACAGACAACTTGAATTCTTTCTTAACAAGGCCTTCAGCCGTCAGTGTAGCTTGTGTTACATTCAGTTTCTTTAAACGATTGTTTTAAAAATTATTGTGGTATTTTCAATGTGTAGCTTTCTTCCTCATTTGTAATTCAGACCTTCAGCCGCTAATTGTTCTGAAGTATTGCTTGTGGCCTTCAGCCGACAGATAATTTTGAATTATTTCTTAATAAGGCCTTCAGCCATCAGTGTAGCTTGTGTTACAGCCAAATTTTTTAAAGAATGTTTGTTTCTTTTAATTATTTCCTTAAATGAAGTGTATGTGTTTACTGTGCAACCAACGGTAACTGATTAGGCCCCGTTTACAACTTTTCCTGCACTCCCTAAGTCCCACATATCATATAGTATTACCACAGTAAGAATGCTAGAGAAACAAAACAATTTTATTGTTAGTTTTACGCTATTAAAGTTCAATAAATTTTTAGGTAAAACTTACACAAATGTTGGTTTTACAACTGGTAAGCGTAAGAACAAGGGCTGTTTCAAATTCAAGGTCGACTTTAGTGAGGAACATAAATGGGCTTCAAATCGTTAAGACTAAGACGGGTTGGCGTAAGAGGGAGAGAGGACACTCAAAATCTCGAGTGGCGCGCAGGCGCCGCAGCTTAGGTCGGTTGTGTTGTTATCATGTTTCCCAGGTTGACGGACCACGAGTGTTCCATATCAAATTAGTGGTCTCCATTTCCGCTACTCCATTGTGGTTTGTTATAAACAGTTATTTTTAACACCCTGTATAGGTTAATTAATCAACAAAAAATACACCGACAGTTTCATAATTCGTCAGCTCAAACACTGCTTGTTACTCGGGTAAGTCATAAATTTCGTAGTATTAGCCGCTAAAAATAAACGAAAACCGGACCTGGATATATTTACTTGAGGTAGACTATATTTACATTTGAGGTAGACTATCTTAGATGCTAATCGCTCTTTAGCTGAACAGGGATTTATGGTGCTCTGCCCATATTCTGTCTCTTCCTTACTGCACACATTAAGTATCGAACACCTTTGACTTCATGCCCCTGTTATCTACACCCAATTAGGAATCATGTTGGGAGCCGATTAGTCAATTTTACTTTGACTGTAGGGAATAGTAACGAAAATTCAGTTACCTGTTCAGCAAAAGAAAAAGAAAAAAAATGGTAAACAACGTAAATTATCTTCCGAGGTGGCATCTACTATCCACTTCAGTTCGGGAACTAATTTTATCATTCTCTTTGCTACAACATAACTCTGAGCGCTACCATTTGCCGTAATTCAAATAATCACTGTCACGACGCACACGTCTAATAACTAAAATATGAATGTTCAGATAATGTTCAGCCAGAACATACGTCAATGCACCTCCCCTTTTCAAGGGCCTGCATTTGTATGTACTCTACATACTAAATGTTTCGAACGTTTACACTTTCACATGTTATTATCCCATGAACTACGCTTCTAAATTATTCCATGCGTAATTGTTATGCGATTTGAGTAAACAACGTCTTTTCCTCGTAAATTGTTTGCAGGGGTCGAGGCAGGTCATTTCAGCGCTAATTTATTCAGACTGTCAGTCGATTGCCTGGATGTCATTACCGGAGAAAGAATTTCGTGCAAGGATAATGACATTGCAGCTCACCTCAGCAATTATTAACAAACCCACTAGATGGAAGATTGTACAAGCATTTTGTAGTAAAGTAGTTGCGCGTAAATACTAAAGGCGACCGAAAGTGTTTGTTTGACGGGACTTGTACTGAACAACAGTCGTCATACGACATCAGTACCTATAGAAGTATTCAGAGCGAGTTAAGGCGTCCAGTCGTAAAATGTCGCAGACATTCAGGCAGTGGTGTTTGTAGGTTACACTGCGGTGACGACATAATGGACTGTCAGAGACCTCAGCTCTCTACGATCGTGAACTGCTGCAGTTCGCACTTCGATGCTTTTAATAAATCAGCTCGTGCAGTATGTACTGTTGTGTATGTCCTCATCTAACCATTTTAGAACTGCAGATCCCCACCACAATATTATGTCTGCATGTGTGGTTAATCTCAGAAACTACTGTAGGGATTTTGAAACTAATTGCGCTAATAGAAATTGACTATTTTTAGAGGAGGGTTTGTTTTAACGGTACAAACGATTATCATGTCTTATGGCTATATTCACTCAGTGCTACCCACGCGAAGACAGTCGAGTAGCCAGTTTTATCTGACGCACAGTTGTTGGATCAGCACTGTAGTCTGTCCAAAATTACTTTCGGATTCTTCAGTTGAAACTTCCGGGCTGAGAGGCCGTGGTCGACGTATAAAATTTCCACCTAACGTTTCATCTCTATCTGCGGAAGACATCTTCTGAGGTCGTCCGACTACTGCCCCTGAGGGTCCAGGTACTCTAGCATTTATAGAGTGCCTAGAGGGCACCACCATTCGTCACGTGTTGCCGACGGTTTGCCTATCTTTGGAAGGCGTCATCATCCTAGATTAAGAGTAATCGATTGTCATTCTGCTGGCGCAACGTCGACATGCATATATTGTCTAACTTTAAAACTACCTCTTTTCTATTAAAATTATTATGGTATTTGTGAATCTCTATTGCTTTTCTATACATGCACGCATGATAATGGGATGTATGTGCTAGAACGTTAGTCTCATTAAATTTAATTTCATGGTTCCCATCTCGAAAAACATACTCAGCTATGGCCGATTTTTCGATGTGTCCTAAGCGACAATTTCTTTTATGTTCGGCTAAGCGGGTGTTTAGACTTGTTTTTGTTGTTCCTCTATATATTTGTCCACAAGTGCATGGAATTTTGTACACCCCAGGTTTTGCTAGGCGGTGTCGTTCGTCTTTTGCAGTTCTGAAATATTCCTTATCTTCGTGGTGGGTCTGAAGATTGTGTCGATCCCACTACTTGTCCAGAACTTTTCCGATACGGTCCGTGACTGTATTAATGGACGGTAGGAAAACTTTTCCAATAGGTGACCGTTGTTGTCTGTACTTCTGGCTTCTTTTCTTCTTTGATGGAGGGCTCGATCAATTTCCTTGCTGGTATATCCGTTTTTCATGAAGGCTGACCGTAAGTGATTTAGTTCATCTTGTAAGTGATAGAGCCCTCCATCAAAGTAGAAAAGAAGCCAGAAGTACAGAGCAACAACGGTCACCTACTGGAAAAGTGTCTGGCGCATTCGTTAAATCGGTCACTGCTGCTACAATGGCAGGTCATCAAGATTTAAGTGAGTTTGAACGTCGTGTTGGAGTCGGCGCGCGAGCGATGGGACACAGAATGTCTGAAGTAGCGGTGAAGTGGGTATTTTCCCGTAGGATCATTCATGAGTGTCCCGTGAATATCAGGTACCTGGTAAAACATCAAATTTCTGAAATCGCTGTGGCTGGAAAAAGATCCAGCAAGAACGGGGCCAACGACGACTGAAGACACCGTACAACGTGACAGAAGTGCAACCCTCCCGCAAATTGGGGCAGATTTCAATTATGCCCATCAGCAAGTGACAGCGTGCCAACAATTCAACGAAACATCATCTATAAGAGCCTTCGGAGCTTAATGTCCACTAGTAAACCCTTGATGACTGCACGACACTAAGTTTTACGCCTCTGCTGGGCTCGTCAACACAGACATTAGGCTGTTCATGACTGGAAACATGTTCCCTGCTCGAACGAGTCTCGTTTCAAATTGTATCGACCGTATAGACCTGTACGGGAATGGAGTCAACCTAATGAATCCATGGGCCCGGCATGTTAGTATGGGAATGTTCAAGCTGGTGGAGGCTCTGTAATGGTGTGGGGCCTGTGCATTTGGAGTGATATGGGACGCCTGATACTTCTAGATACGACTCTGACAGGTGACACGTACGTAAGCATCCTGTGTGATCACATGCATCAATTCATGTCCACTGTGCTTAGCGATAGACTTTGGCAATTCCAGCAGGACATTGCGGCACTCCACACGTCAAGGGTTGCTATAGAGTGCCTCCAGGAACACTCTTCTGAGTTTAAACACTTCCGCTGGCTACCAAACTCCCCAGACATGAAAGTTACTGAGAATATCTGGGATACCTCTAAACGTGCTGTTCAGAAGAGACCTCTACCCCCTCGTATTATTAAAGATTTACGGACAGCCCTGCAGGATTCATGGTGTCAGTTCCCTCCAGCACTGCTTCAGACATTAGTCGAGTCCATGCCACGTCGTGTTGCTGCCCTTCTGCGTGATCGCGGGGCGCTACAGGATATTAGGCAGGTGTACCAGTTTCTTTGGCTCCTCGGTGTAGCTGCATGGCGATACCGATATGTAATAGCGTGATCTGACGAAACGTGCGCCAGTTCTGGTCACGTTGTCAAGCAGCGCGGGTGGACGACACAGCTGAAGGAATATGACAATGCCTTCTAGCAAAGGTAGTAGATTTATTCTCCTTCATACAGGCATCTTCCAGGGTTCTCTCTCAGTCTCCTGCTTTTTAAACCAGTAACAAGCAGGAAAGTATCACGAAGGAATGAACCACGCTACATTTACATTGTGGTTCGTATATTTACGAACACCTAATATTGGAAGACAGTCAACAGCTGTACTAGATACTGCACGTTAGCATTCAGTTGTTGCTGACAAGGCACCTAACATGGTAAGCCGAAATGTGGAAATGATTATTTCGGTTCAGCGTCATAACGCCGATGCAAGTGACGACTTTAGAAAGGTGGAGCTTATTAGAAAAAGTATCTCTATATAAGCCATAGTTCCCCCTATACGAAATCGACGAACTGGCAAAAAAATATGATCATAAAGTTGTTAGGCTACCAGCTTACCACTGCCATTTCAACCCAACAGAAATAATATGGGCCCAAGTTAAAGGTTACGTCGCCAGGAATGATAATAAATTTAGCCTCTCCGCAGCTGATTCACTCACAAGAGAAGCCTTCACGAACGCCACCACTGCAGATCGGAAGAAGTCCGTCGAACATACGCAGAGCATTATGGAAAGGGCTTAGCAGAGTAAAACTCTTTGGAAAATTCATTGGAGGGGAAGATCATTTCGTTAAATGACAACAGTGACACTGACACTTCAAGAATGCATTATAGCGACGAGAGGGACGTCAGTGGAGTTTTTCCATTATCCACGTAGAAACGGAACACAGGTGGATCCAGCTACGTGTTTGGCGTGCGCAGTTCACATCCGTAAGTGCCTACATAACAAAATTATATCGTCGTAAGGTTCAAATATCAATCAGAAGGCCTTAATAGCAACATATTTGAAAGAAAGTTAACCTCAGAGACTCAGTATGCATCACGTAAAATAAATATTACTGTTTACAGTATAACCGCTGTAATACTGAGGCCTTGTTATTTGTACTGCTTTTGTTCTTTCTAAACGCTAGAGGTTGCCCTACTTAAGATACGTTTTCCCATCGTGATAACCACACCCAGTCTTATTTTTGGTTGCGGTAGAATCAAGTAGATGGATCAGAAAAATTAATAACAGTTTCATTACAAACCTATAGTTTTCTGTTTCTCGTTCCGAAACTGTACAGGCGCCCCATGAGTAGTTGACGCGAAAAGCGGCCATTGTGAGTCATATTTCACTCATATTACCCCTCATTAGAGATCTCCAAGAGAGTTCTGGTTTGTAACGTGTGAAAATATAATGTATTCTTAAGATTTCGTTCGCATAATGTATTCACCTAACTTCATTACAAAATAGTTTCCCGCATGTCGAAAATTCGACAGTGTCGCAGTTCATGGCTTAGTTTATTTTCAGTAAACGTGTGAAGAAAGGAAATTATTTGTGATTCATGACGTAGTGCATAACTGTGCAGTTTTACGTATTCTTTCAATAAAAAGCAAGTGGCATCCCGTGTAAACAAATGGAAAATTTAATTATTCATACAATATCAGTTCCTCGCTTATTACAGCTTCAAGATAACAGATTCACGATCTACGTGCTGTTTTCTGTGCAGGGGACAACTACTACAGAAGACTGCAGGTTTGTAGACAGTAGACAGAACGTATGCATTCCACTTAGGGCGGTGGAAGCAAACAGGCACCTCCCGTGTACTGCAGTCTTAGTACAAACGAGATCAGTAACACGTCATCTGTGGTAACACAGAGGAGGTATTAAGGAGAGAAATTTTCGAGGAAAGGGGTTTATCACACGCACATATATATAATCCTCTCTCCCTCTCTTTTTCAGCTTATCGTAAACTTCCTGAGGATATAGCTGGTGTTAGGTCTGTACTTGGTTTCACTTTCTACTGCTGCAAAACGCAATGATTTATCATTGTTTTGTCATTTGAATGCAATATAGCTTTTAATGTATTGCAGCGCATCTGGAAGAACATCCGAGATTACGGAGTCATCTCACACTATACCTACGTCTGTATATCTGTTACCAACTGAATTTTCACAGCTTCCTGTGTTACTCGCAAACATTAGTCAACACTAGGGATGGTGCAGTGTAGTGGTTAAAACACATTCCTGACATGCTAAACGTTGTGGGTTCAAAACTTTTCATGTGCTTTTACAATTCTATTTTTATGTTTCCATTAAAATAATTTCGAGCATTGTTTTTATTCACTTAATTGGTTTAAATATACTTTTTATTTCTGATCTCTTGCTGTATCATTTTAATACCATATTAACGTTTATATTTTGTCTTTTTCATTCTCCATGTGATATTCATAATTCGTATTTATTAACTACAATTTAATTTCTTACATTTCATTAATTTATTTTTCGTCCCTGTTGTCGCATTCATTACTTTTATTCCTCATGTTGGTTGAATTTCGTTTTATTTGTAAGCCCTTACTTGGTTTAAATCTTAATCTGTGTTATTTTGTCCAAAGTGCAACAAAATATATCGTTTAAATGTTTGATTGATGAGTAACATCCCATAAATTCTCATTATGTAACGAACAATACATTTTTGACACATCTGCACAGCCTTTACCCAATTACAATAAGCCTTACTCATTTTGACACGAAACGAGTTACTTTCCTTGGATTCACACGAAGATTTCCGTATTTGCTGAATGCACAGGCCCCCTGCGTGACGTCATGGGGTGCAAGGGCGCCTAGGAACTTTCTGGTCACCTATAGCCGGAATGGTCATCTTCCTTTTTTATATACCTGAAATCTACACACGCTTCTATGTTAGGTATGTAGTACACGCGCAACCTGGGCATGGGAAACCCTGAGTTGGTGGAAGAATATATCCGTGAACTAGTACAGCCAGCATAGGCATATAGTTGAAAATTTGGGTAACTTTAAACATGAGCTACCAAATAAAGAAAGAGAAATCTGTACCAGTCATGATGGAAGATTCATTCAAAAACTGATGTTCGTATTTGCTTTGAGAATTTAGAAAACGGATTATTATTACCATTACGAGACTTGACTGAGCCAACGAACTTCGCATTGAGCAGGCATCTGAGGGACTTTCTGGAGAATTCGTTAGGGAGTCTCGTTTGGTGTTATCCGATGTAAACACATAAACAACTACAAATAGATTTTTGCATTTAAATTACTACAGAATCCGTCAAAGGTTCTTCTGGACACTTACTATACAAAGTGGAATTCGCTACTGTAACACGATGATTTTAACCATGGCAAGAATAGTGCTCGGAACTGTGGTTAGATCATGGACTAAGCGTGCATTATACTATACTAGCTGGGCTACCCGGCTTGTCTCAGTGAGTTGATATAAGTGGTACCGGGAACAAAAGAATTAACTTTGAAGTATAAGAGGTACAAAAATTATTGAAAGTATATGCTAACTATTTAAAATGGTTCAAACGGTTCAAATGGCTCTGAGCACTATGGGTCTTAACAGATGTGGTCATTAGTCTCCTAGAACTTGGAACTACTTAAACCTAACTAACCTCCAGACTGAGCGCCTAGAACCGCTCGGCCAACACGGCCGGCATTTAAAATACTTGTCAACGTGTAAGAGATAAAATTTTCTTGTTTGAAAACATGTTCTAACTATTCACAATACTTGTTAAAGTGTAAGACATAAAATGTTTTATTAACAACACATTCGATTTACAAAACTTGTTTATATAGAAATTTTTCGTTTTGTTATCCAGGGTATATATACTCAGAAATTTTTGGAGTTTCCTACACAAGAGCAAGCCACGTACAGTTGACTGTGAAAGAAGTAGGAATCTTTGAGGCTGCGCTTTGTTAGTTATAAAACTGTAGGTTAATTTTCTTGGCAATTGCAGTCTCTTAAATTGACATGGCAGTTCAGTAGATAGGCTGTGGATAAACAGTCATAAGTTTGGCTTCTAAGATGTTATTCGGTAGCTGTATGATGATCATCCTTGTTCTATTACGTAATTCTGATGAGTAGTATGATCGGAGATCCAATTTTAAGTCGAAGGTAGCGCAATGGCATTCCTGGTACATGAGAAGATTTTAGAAATTCCGTAGGGAAGATCACATTTTCTTGAAAGTTTACCATTTCGTCGATCGATTTGCACATTCTCTCCACCGAGAATTTTCATTTGAATATTAAAATTGATATCATCGACAATATTATTTATAGGTGCTAAAATTGCCCTTTCAAATAGCTAGTCCGGACTGGTATAGTTTTAACAATGTTTGGATAGATTGGGTCGATGAGTTCGTTTTCAGCAGCGGCTATGTAGCAGAAATCACTGTTGAGGATGGTCGTCTGGTGAGAAGGATGTGTGCTTCGCCTATTAGTGAAACCTGTTGAGCAACATGTCCTGTTGTTTCGTCTCTCAGTAGTTCAACTCTCACATTTTTTGTTAGATGCAGCATTAGTGTGTGTGGCCAGAGATGTGATATTTTTAAGCATGCATTGATGTCGACTGCTGGTGTTGACTTGGGGATAAGTGGAAGTGTTTGTCCAAAACCTCCTGAGAGTATGAGTAGAGCTCCTCTCACCACTTCAGATTTTCGTCGTAAGTTTCGCAATGTTCTGTTAATGGCATCGAGTTTTCTTTTTCTAATGTGCCATTGTGCATTTGTCTCACAAGATAATTTTAGCTTGCTTGACATCTTCACCCCACCCAGATGTTATGAAGTATACTTTACACACTTTTCACGTTTCGATTTTTATTCAGGCATTGTATCACCCTGACTACTCACACTTCACTGTTCGTTATAACCCACTCACTGCACTACTTTTCCGGTTCCTCCCTTCGTCATTGATAAGGTGGTTGAAATGGCTCTGAGTACTATGGGACTTAACATCTGAGGTCGTCAGTCCCCTAGACTTAGAACTACTTAAACCTAACTGACCTAAGGACATCTCACACATCCATGCCCAAGGGAGGATTCGAGACTACGACCGTAGTAGCAGCGTGGTTCCGGACTGAAGCGGCTAGAACCGCTCGGCCACAACGGCCGGCCACTGATAAGAAACTGAAGTTGTAACAAATGACGGGCCTTGCTTTATATACCACTAAGATTGTGTATGCCCACCAGTGGCGAATTACAGAACGTACCAAAAAGGCTTCGAATGATCCATAATGTTCCAGAACATTCCATAACATTAGAGATTGTTGTGAAATGTTTCACAATGATTTTTGATATTACGGAATGTTCCCAAATATTCTAGGATCTTCCCGAATGTTTCAGTCCACCCCCGAATATTCCAGAACATCCTGCATCATTGTGGAAACGAACATGGCTGGTTCATTACGGAATGTTGTGGAATGGTCTCGAATACTCTCAAATGTCCTGTAATAGTCTAGACATTTCTGTATAGCGAAACTTCCCGGCACTTCAAACGCTCTTCCTTCAAGTAAAAACGGGAGCATTCTTCAGGGATGGGTGATAGAGAGCAACCACGCCTTATAACGCCGTTGATCGACACGAGGCTAGTTTCTGAGTTTTAGCGTCACACGCATTGTGCACTTACATGGTATGGCAATTTACACATCGTTTAAGAAATATAAATAACATATTCACATAATTTACATTTTTGCAGGCACATTATTTACAAAATAGATCACATCTGCTCCTACTGTCCACGGAGTCCGAGGGATTTCCGGGCTCTTTCAAAATGGTTCAAATGGCTCTAAGCACTATAGGACTTTGAGGTCATCAGTCCCCTAGAACTTAGAACTACTTAAACCTAACCTAAGGACATCACACACATCCACGCCCGAGGCAGGATTCGAAACTGCGACCGTAGCAGCAACGCGGTTCCGAACTGAAGCGCGTATTACCGTTCGTCCACAGCCGACGGCTCCGCGCTCCTAATTTCGAAGAATTTCTTCGGAATTATGCGTAACACACTGTCTTTGATGGCCACGTGTGCAATTCTCAGCAGTAGTCTTACCCCACTGGATAACTGGTCACCGCATCTCGCGTTAAATCGCGAGAGAAATGTAGAAATATAGCATAGCTCGCGCTGCTGTGTAAAGTAAACTAATGTGGACGTAGAAACACGCCATGTGAGGTCCTAGCTCTCGGATGGCGAGTGGTAGTAAGTAGCAGATCGGACTGGCCAGGAGCGAGAGGCTCAGTCTCTATCTGAGGTAGTCCCTCCTGGATAACATTGGTAGCGGTGTTCTATAAATCTAAACTATTTTCCATAGTCTTATTGTCTATCTTCTTAATAAAACATGGGTAATTTTATGCATTTACATTTCGTAATTAGTTTTCAGCTTACAAGTATTTAAAACTGTATGTCTGTTAAACGTTGTTAAAATAAGAAGAAATGAAATAAAGTTCATATGTTGAATGTGTAAAATTTAATATTGTGAGAAGACGACCTGTTTTAGTAGCTTGGTGGCAGGTAATTTGTAAATGGCAGCAAATAAAATAATAAATAACAAAATCTCCCGTGCTTATTCCGAGTGCTGTTAAGGGTAACCAATGCCCATCTTGGCAGCTCAGGTTCCCATCGTTTGTCGCTGATTTGCAGAAAGCTATTACGCTGTGATGGGGTGTTGTTCTATCATCCTTGCGTGCAAGCTTCGCGAAGTTGGAAGCTCTGTAGCACCCTATTGCTGTCTGTCCTGAGTCGGGGGATGTCTGGAGCTGAGTCCGTTGGTTAGGAGAGCAAGAATGCCCTCATGAATTGGCAGCTTCAAGTTCTTGCGTATTTTCGTACATTCGCTCCGAGGGATATTCCTTCATCTTATATTAGGTTGTGGAATGCAGCTCACGGTAGGTAAACAGAATACTAGAATAGACTTAAATCTGACACTAACGCTCCAAATTGTTTAATCTGGTTTCACATCGACCAGGTGTATATGGCTACTCTGTATCCACACAGAAGTGCCATACCTTGGCTGTGACTGGGGCAGATATTCATGACGTCTTAGCTGCAGAAACCCAAGTGTACCACATAATTTTTGCATAATGTTATTTCTGGAGCTCAATTTAGCTGCAGAGTTTCTTAGACGCTGTTTGAATGACAGGATACTATGTAGTGTAACTCAAAGTACGGTGAATATTTATTGTGTGTCAGGCGTGTACCCTCGAAAAGTACGTCCAGTTCACCATTAGCTAGGATGTTACTCAAATGAGAGCATCTGGATTCAGTTGTGTTAGGGTTCGGCTTAAGCCACACATGTTCACTTATGGATCTTGCCAGCAATAGTACTGTATAACTATTAGAATGTACTCTCTCAGTTCAACCAACGTATATACGACTCCCCGTGAGGAACAAATTATGAAGCAAAGTATAATCAGACAGAATAATGTTTCGTGGTCGGAACGTAAAAGTACAAGCTCTCGTTAATTTAAATATTTAATGTTTATTATTTCCAAATTAAAATTTCCCATTGCCTCAAGTCGAGGAAAAGACACTGTAAGACGCATAAAACAGCAAAAGACCCAAGGAGCATTCAAAAGTGCATTAAAAATAATACAGGTGCCTACTGCAAGAAGTGTTGCCATTAGTATGGAAATATTCGCGAATATTATCTATTTGAATGGTATACTTTTTTCTATTATCGAATTTTTACGTTGATCAACAAAAGTTTTTGTACTATAGGTTCGCAACGTACCATCCTTTTATCAGCACTGAATCGATCTGTCTCAGCTTAACATAAAAACCTTGAGGAACTATATGAAGTATCTTTTCCCGCAGGAGTGGACTATCTTTTTAAGCGATCGTTTAACCACCAATGGCAGCGTGCCACGTCGACTGAGTCGCCTGACTGGTTTCACACAGCCCACCTGTGTTAGCCCCTTCATACCAGAGTGACACTTCCAATCTACGTCACGACGACTATACCTGTTATACGATCTCTCAGACACGCACAGGACTGACACAAATACAAAAGCACTAAGAATGCAACACGTTACCACGCGTCACACGCTGTAGGGCAACTGTTAGCATTCCGAACAGCTTTCATTCGTCTCCGAATGGAGAAATAAAGGTCCTGTTTGGCTTTCAAGGGACTCTTACACCACGCTACGTGCATAATAGTGGCAAGTCCAGATAACGATGTTGAATGTGAATAGCGATCAATCACCCTTTTCTCAACAGTAGGCCATAAAGGCTCAAAACTGTTGAGATATGGTAACTCCGGTGGCAAGGAGATATGCAACGATTCATCCTCGTGCTCTCACAACCAGTGCTGGACGATGTGAGTTGCGTGAACGGGGACTCCGTCGTCTTGGATGACATCATCACGACTGGGGAACAAACACTGTACCTTGGGAAGGACCTGATCAGCGAGAATGGTCACATAATCCTTGTCCGTAATGTGACTTCGCAGATTACCCATGGGGCCTGTGAAATACAAAGAAGTGGACCCGCCAATCATCATCGAACTCCCGCCATGTTTCACTGTTGGTACGTAAAACCGGCCAGGAGTTGGGAACAGCGTCCTACAGGGCTCATCCGACCAACTGGCTTTCTTCCGGTGCTCCATAGTCATGTTTTATGATTTCGGCACCCAGTTCTCCTGTTACAGGCATTTTCATAAACGACGAGTGGTTTTGGAATTCCATCTCGCTCCACAAATTCCAGCTTATGGAGCCTCTTTTGGGTTCTTTTGGTGCTGAAAGTATCTGCGAGTGCTACATACAGTTTTGTCGCTGCCGTTCCGTTACTTTTCGCCATAATCCTTTCAACAACCGCCCAAGTCTTAAATTAGCGAATGATATTTTTCCGCTTTCCCGGTATGCAATGGAAACCTTCGACACGCTGCCTCATGATGAAACACCAAGCTTCCTTAGCTTTGGTAGCACTCACAACAATACAAGCAGCAACAGTTTGCCCACGTTCTAACTCACTTAGTTCAGACATAACGCACTCACAGCTATTCAGAATGCTGTTGTGTCTCACATAACGTTCTGAGGCCATTGCACAGGTGCCGTTCGTGCTCAAAAGATAACAAGGCACCCTGCAGCCTCGGCTAGGATATAAACTTATATTTAAGCATGTACAGGGCTATTACAAATGATTGAAGCGATTTTATAAACTCACTGTAGCTCCATTCATTGACATATGGTCACGACACACTACAGATACGTAGAAAAACTCATAAAGTTTTGTTCGGCTGAAGCCGCACTTCAGGTTTCTGCCGCCAGAGCGATCGAGAGCGCAGTGAGACAAAATGGCGACAGGAGCCGAGAAAGCGTATGTCGTGCTTGAAATGCACTCACATCAGTCAGTCATAACAGAGCAACGACACTTCAGGACGAAGTTCAACAAAGATCCACCAACTGCTAACTCCATTCGGCGATGGTATGCGCAGTTTAAATCTTCTGGATGCCTCTGTAAGGGGAAATCAACGGGTCGGCCTGCAGTGAGCGAAGAAACGGTTGAACGCGTGCGGGCAAGTTTCACGCGTAGCCCGCGGAAGTCGACGAATAAAGCAAGCAGGGAACTAAACGCACCACAGCCGACGGTTTTTCTTAATGGTGAAGTGAACAGACACAATGTGCGAATCTGGCCGGTAGAGAATCCTCACGCATTCGTGCAGCAAATTCGCAATTCCCCAAAAGTTAACGTGTTTTGTGCAATCTCACAGTTTAAAATTTACGGCCCCTTTTTCTTCTGCGAAAAAAACGTTACAGGACACGTGTATCTGGACATGCTAGAAAATTGGCTCATGCCACAACTGGAGACCGACAGCGCCGACTTCATCTTTCAACAGGATGGTGCTCCACCGCACTTCCATCATGATGTTCGGCATTTCTTAAACAGGAGATTGGAAAACCGAAGGATTGGTCGTGGTGGAGATCATGATCAGCAATTCATGTCATGACCTCCACGCTCTCCCGACTTAACCCCATGCTATTTCTTTCTGTGGGGTTATGTGAAAGATTCAGTGTCTAAACCTCTTCTACCAAGAAACGTGCCAGAACTGCGAGCTCGCATTAACGATGCTTTCGAACTCATTGATGGGGACATGCTGCGCCGAGTGTGGGAGGAACTTGATTATCGGCTTGATGTCTGCCGAATCACTAAAGGGGCACATATCGAACATTTGTGAATGCCTGAAAAAACTTTTTGAGTTTTTGTATGTGTGTGCAAAGTATTGTGAAAATATCTCAAATAATAAAGTTATTGTAGAGCTGTGAAATCGCTTCAATCATTTGTAATAACCCTGTATTTGTCGCGATGTTTGCCGGCCGCTATGGCCGAGTGGTTCTAGGCACTTCAGTCCGGAACCACGCTGCTGCTACGGTCGCAGGTTGGAATCATGCCTCGGGCATGGATGTGTGTGATGCCCTTAGGTTTAAGTAGCTCTACTGATGACTGCAAATGTTAAGTCCCATAGTGCTTAGAGCCATTTGAACCACTTGGCGCGATGTTTCGATATTTTTGGCCAACTCCTGCACGTCCCCACCACAAAAACCAGTCAGGCAACACGACGGCAAACATCATCTTCCGCACGCAGACAGCTGAGCGTGACTAAAGGGCTTTAATTGGTAATTCGTCTCCTGAGGACAAAATTTATGCCGACATAGGCTTTTTTTTTACAGTTTGGTGTTCAACTTATTCTGTGCAATGGTTGTACAGTAAATGTGTATGTCAAACTTAAAATAAGGGGACATCACAAGTAGTGTATGCCATCCATGTTAAATACAGCAGACCAATATCGCAGAACGCCGTCTGTTGCCGGAAAATAACGCATCATTTAAATCCAAATATATTGAAATTTATGGAGAAAAATAAACTTGTCTCGAACATTCAAAACTGATTTAGGAAATGCCCTCTTGTAATATACAAAATACTCTATTTATATACATGTTTCAGACTGTAGCTGGGGGGAGCATTTAATGTTCACCTTCAACAATTTAGCAACAATATAACACTTTCCCAACGACAATTATAGAGCACAGTCACACAAATAATCTTTACAGATACATCAAGGCACGGTGACTATAACAGTAATACACCGAACCACCAAACACCTGCCTAATATCCTGTAGCGCCCCCACGAGGACACAGAAGTGCGGCAACACAACGTGGCATGGACTCGACTAATGTCTGAAGTAGTGCAGAAGGGAATTGGCACCATGAATCCTGCAGGGCTGTCCGTAGATCCGTAAGAGTACGAGCAGGTCACAAGTCATCCCAGATGCGCTCAATAATATTCACGTCTGGGGAATTTGTTGGCCAGCGGAGGTGTTTACACACAGAAGAGTGTTCCTGGAGCAACTCTGTAGCAATACTGGACATGTGGGGTGTCGCATTGTCCGGCTGGAATTGCCCAAGTCCGTCTGCATACACAATAGACATGAATGGATGCAGGTGATCACACAGGATGCTTACGTACGTGTCACCTGTCAGAGTCACACCTAGATGTATCATGGGTCCTTTATCACTCCACCTGTGCACGTCCAACAGGATTACAGAGCCTCCACTAGCTTGAACAGTCCCCTGCTGACATTTAGGGTCCATGGATTCATGAGGCTGTCTCCACACTCGTACACGTCCATCCTATCGATACAATTTGAAACGAGACTAGTTCAACCAGGCAACATGTTTCCAGTCATCAATAGTCCAATGTCGGTGTTGATGGGCCCAGACGAGGCGTGTTGTGCAGTCATCAAAGGTACACGAGTGGGCCTTCGGCTCTGAAAGCCCATATCAATGATATTTCGTTGAATGGTTCGCTCGCTAACACTTGTTTATAGCCCAGCATTGAAATCTAGAGCAATTTGCGGAAGGGTTGCACTACTGTCACGTTGAATTTTTCTCTTCAGTCGTCGTTGGTCACGTTCCCGCAGGATGTTTTTCCAGCTGCAGCGATGTCGAAGATCTAATCTACATCTACATCTACATCTACATGGTTACTCTGCCATTCACACTTAAGTGCCTGGCAGAGGGTTCATCGAACCATTGTCATACTACTTCTCTACCATTCCACTCTCTCATGGCGCGTGGGAAAACGGATCACCTAAATCTTTCCGTTCGAGCTCTGATTTCTGTTGTTTTATTATGATGATCATTTCTCCCTACGTAGGTGGGTATCAACAAAATATTTACGCATTCGGAAGAGAAAGTTGGTGATTTAAATTTCGTAAATAGATCTCGCCGCAAAGAAAACCGCCTTTGTTTCAGTGACTGCCACTCCAACTCGCGTATCATATCGTTGCACTTTTTCGATGTTCTCCGTCAATCCTACCTGGTAGGAATCCCATGCCGCGCAGCACTATTCCTGTAGAGAACGGACAAGTGTAATGTAGGCTGTCTCTTTAATGGGTCTGTCGCATCTTCTAAGTGTTGTGCCAACAAAGCGAAGTCTTTGTTTCGCCTTCCCCACAATATTATCTTTGTGATTTTTCCAATTTAAGTTGCAATTCCTAAGTATTTAGTCGAATTGACAGCCCTTATTTAGTCGAATTGACAGCCATTACATTTGTGCGATTTATCGTATACCCAAAATTTATCTGATTTCTTTTAGTACCCATGTGGATGACCTCGCACTTTTCTTTGTTTAGTGCTAATTGCCACTTTTCGTGCCATACAGAAATTCTCTCTAGATCATTTTGTAATTGGAATTGACCGTCTGATGATTTTACTAGACGGTAAATTACAGCGTCATCTGCAAACAATCTAAGGGATTTGCTCAGATTATCAAAAATGGCTCTGAGCACTATGGGACTTAACATCTGTGGTCATCAGTCCCCTAGAACTTAGAACTACTTAAACCTAACTAACCTAAGGACATCACACACATCCATGCCCGAAGCAGGATTCGAACCTGCGACCGTAGCAGTCCCGCGGTTCTGGACTGAGCGCCTGAACCGCTAGACCACCGCGGCCGGCTCAGATTATCACCTAGATCATTTATACAAATCAGGAACAGCAGAGGGTCTATGACAAAAAAATGGTTCAAATGGCTCTGAGCACTATGGTACTTAACAGCTGTGGTCATCAGTCCCCTAGAACTTAGAACTACTTCAACCTAACTAACCTAAGGACATTACACACATCCATGCCCGAGACAGGATTCGAACCTGCGACCGTAGCAGTCGCGCGGTTCCGGACTGCGCGCCTAGAACCGCGAGACCACCGCGGGCGGCGGTCTATGACACTACCTTGCGGAATGCCAGATATCACTTCTGTTCTAATCGATGATTTACCGTTTATTACTACGAACTGTAACCTCTCTGAGAGCAAATTACGAATCCAGTCACACAACTGAGACGATACTCCACATGCACGCAGTTGGATTAACGATCGCTTGTGAGGAACAGTATCAGAAGCCTTCTGGAAATCTAGGAATATGGAATCGATCTGAGATCCCTTGTCGACAGCACTCATTACTTCATGGGAATAAAGAGCTAGCTGTATTGCACAAGAACCATATTTTCTGAATCGGGGGTGGTTATGTATCATTTTGTTGTATCATTGGTTATGTATCATTTTCCTCAAGGCGATTCATAATGTTCGGCTACAGTATATGCTCCAAAATCCTACTGCAAATTGAGGTCAGTTATATGAGTCTGTAATTTAATGGGTTACTCCTATTTCCTTTCTTTAATATTGGTGTGACCTGTGCTACGGGATTTCTGATACGGTACACTCGTGAAATGTTCGTAGGGGAAAATCCCCACTTCATCGCTACCTCGGAGATGCTGTGTCCTGTCGTTTGTGCCCGACTACAACACCACGTTCTATCTCAATTGAATCCTGATAACCTGTCGTTGTAGCACCAGTAGCTGAGCTAAAACTTGTGCCAGACATTTGTTTTCTTACAGAGGCGTTGCCGACCGCAGCGCCGTATTCTGACTGCTTACGTACCTCTGTATTTGAATACACATACCTACATTAGTTTCTTTGTCGCTTCGGTGCAGAACCCGTTGCTTTACTGTGGACGGCGAATGTTCACCAAAAATAAAAGTAATGTCTCCTGCGTCCCAAGGACATGATATATAACCGTAACGACCCTAATATATGTAAACGATTTGTCTGATAGGTTCAGTGCAGCTATCAGATTACTGTTGAAGCTATAGTTTTGAGTGAAGCATCAATGTTAGACGACAGTAGGGAACCGCGGAAAGAATTGTACAAGATTTGCGCTTAGTATAATAAATGGCAGCTGTGTTCAAATCTTGATTAATGCAAGATAATGCCCGTAACAAAGAGAAAGAAGCGGCTAGTACCCGATGACAAGATTATTGAGGAGTGTATAGAATACTTCAAATTACACATCTGTCAAAAGGGTCGCATGATTTTCAAATGAGACGTAAATAGTGAATTGCGCTTGAAAACATTTCTGTTTACTACAATATGTAGTTTATATTTTCATTTTTACTTTTTCATTTATGTTTTAAAGTATTGAGAATAGTATCGGTATCTATCGTGGAGTACGAAAGATTTTCGCCTGTACTGTCATCTTCAAGGCAGTTTTACTAATATACTCCAGGCTTCAGATATCCACAAGAAAATAAGTCAGACAGTGAAACTTCCTGGCAGATTAAAACTGTGTGCCGGGCCGAGACTCGAACTCAGAACTTTTGCCTTTCGCGGGTCAGTGCTCTACCAACTGAGCTACCTAAGCACGACTCACGCCCCGTCCTCACAGTTTTACTTCTGCCAGTACCTCGTCTCCTACCCTCCAAACTTTACAGAAGCTTTCCTGCGAAACTTGCAGAACTAGCACTCCTGAAAGAAAGGATATTGCGGAGACATGGCTTAGCCACAGCCTGGAGGATGTTTCCAGAATAAGATTTTCACTCTGCAGCGGAGTGTGCGCTGATATGAAACTTCCTGGCAGATTGAAACTGTGTGCCGGGCCGAGACTCGAACTCAGGACCTTTGTCTTTCGCGGCCTCTGAGGACGGGGCGTGAGCCGTGCTTGGGTAGCTCAGATGGTAGAGCACTTTCCCGCGAAAGGCAAAGGTCCCGAGTTCGAGTCTCGGCCCGGAACACAGTTTTAATCTGCCAGGAAGTTTCATATCAGAGTACACTCCACTGCAGAGTAGAAATCACATTCTGGAAGTCAAACAGTTTTAGACCAGGGACGCGAGGAGGCCAGTGAAGATTGCCATACCTGGAGATAATGTGGCCGGGACAGTGATCCAGCAAGACAGTTACTGAATTACAATGTATGGAGTTCCATATCCACCTCATTGTGCCTCTCCGACGTCGGAGTTTAGGAAAGAAGGGGATTTGAAGCGTCATAGTGTAACACTCGCAGCACACGTGCGAACACACCGTTGTACCGCACCCACCTGTAATTCCTCGCTCGATACATTCCGGCGTACGTGCTGCATTGACAGGGTCAAGTGGCTTTACCTTCATTGCGGAGCCAGTTATTTTGAAGTTTTAAATCCATCTCAAAATGGTATTGCGGTCTGGAACAGGCTGGCGGACAGGTACATTAAAATGGGTGCAAAGTTACGTTGTGTCTGGGGCCACAGAGCGTTTACGAAAAATCCCCGGAGAGCTAACGTAGGATGCTTCACGTACAACGTCACTAGAAGCAAACTGCCAACTCTAATGGAAACCCTCTGAGGCCAATACATCGGCCGTACTATGCAATACAAAAAACATGCGGTTCCATGACGACGTAACAACACACATGGAATGAATTCTGAGACACGCTCCCACAGTCGTAACAGGCCGGTAGAGCAGATACCAAACTGCAAAAGTGATGTCAGGAGAACTTAATTAGGAGGCACTGGAAGAAAGGTGACACTGTAGTCAGAAAATGTTTTTGGCAGGGAACGTGCAGTCAACAAATACTGAGCGAATGTTTTGCTGCCGGTATCGTAAATCTTACGTAGAGATCATGAAAATGAGGTAAGAGAGGTCAGGGTGCCTGCAGACGTAACGGGTACTCATGTCTCCCACACTTGATAGAGGTATAAAACAGATCAGGAAACCACTAAGTAGCTACGAAGCACGTCACGCATTGTGTCGTTGA
Organism: Schistocerca piceifrons; assembly: GCF_021461385.2. Lineage (NCBI taxonomy): Eukaryota > Metazoa > Arthropoda > Insecta > Orthoptera > Acrididae > Schistocerca > Schistocerca piceifrons. Next base: position 555,962,288 of record NC_060143.1, read on the forward strand.
TTAGTTGCTTGCGGGGTATGAATGGAGATATAGGACTCTGAATAGCTTTTATATTTTGCGAATCGAAAGTATAGATTATTTCTTAACTGATTTAATTCTCGAGAAACGGCGCTTTTACATTTGTTAAAGGAATGTATTGTTCAAATTCATAAACTGGTATCTCATCGCGTCACAGTAATACTTTCTTCGGTTTTTGAGCACTGGAGACACTCCCAAACTTCACCAACTTTCACCTGCTTCTTTATTTTCAGCTGTTAATATATTGGCAGCTTAACTCAAACGATGGCGTAGTTCTCTGTGCAAATAGTAAGATTCTAATTGGAAAAGAAAATTTTAGAATGTGTGCAATAACGTATTGGATCATCGGCTACTGAGTCCGATGCGGTACCGGGTAACTTGCAAAGTAGAACAACAATAATTGTTGAATAGATACATGTCTTCCATATCAACTCCTTTAAAATACAGAGTAAAATGTCATGAATCCGACAAAACAGTTTACCAGCTGACAAACATGTATCGCCAATAGGACAAACAGAGCCGTTGTCAACTAAGGAGGGCACGGGCCAACGCCTCCCTGCTGAGGCGTTCGAGCTGTCCAGCTGAGGTTTCCCACTCAGACTCAGATACAACCATCCGAAAAGCATTCGTAACTGTATCCCCACGTCTCCACGAGGAATAGGAAAACCATGTAAAAACTGAGTAGCTTTTAATGGTTGTCGCCATTAACAACTCCTTTCAAAATAAATACTGCTTCCATATTCTGGTCCCTCCGTACATTTTCGGTCATTGCCATGTAGTTTCTTTTCTCTTATAAATTTCATTAAAAGTTGAAAATGTGACTCAATTTAGAATGAACTAGAAATAAATAACGGATCCCTTACGGTGGGTAGAAGGCCCCGTATCTGTTATCTGACAGATTGCGTATTATTTACAGCTCGAAATTTTCCTTATCTTCCGCGCAGAATAGCCGTGCGGTCTAGGGCGTCTTGTCACTGCCGGAGGTTCGAGTCCTCAAGCAGGTATGGATGTGTGTATTATCCTCAGCATAAGTCAGTTTAAGTTTGATTAAGCAGTGCGTAAGTCTAGGAAGACAGAGATTGGAATACGTCAAGTACATAATTGAGGACGTAGGTTGCAATTGCTACTCTGAGATAAAGAAGTTAGCACAGGAAAGGAATTCGTGGCGGGCCGCATCAAACCAGTCAGTAGACTGATGACCAAAAATAAAAGTCTAGGGACCGATGGCCTCAGCAGTTTGGTCCCATAGTTACCACAAATTTCTTTATCTGAGTAAAAAAAATTGGTTCAAATGGCTCTGAGCACTATGGGACCTAACATCTGAGGTCATCAGTCCCCAGGAACTTAGAACTAAGTAAACCTAACTAACCTAAGGACATCACACACATCCATACCCGAGGCAGGATTCGAACCTGCGACCGTAGCAGTCGCGCGGTTACGGTCTGAAGCACCTAGAAGTGCTCGGTCACCGCTGCCGGCTTTATCTGAGTCTTCCCGTCACTTGCAGATCCTGACCAAGTACCTTGCGTTAAAATTTGAAGCACGAGTAGTTGAAACGTCGCCCTAAGGATTAGATTTTTGCAGCGCCTGAACTCCCTGTAACCAACATGTAACTGAGAATTAAATTCTCACTCTGCTGCGTGGTATGCGCTGGTATGAAACTCCCTAGCTGATGAAAACTGTGTGCCGGACCGAGACTCTTGCTCGGGACCTTTGCCTTTCGCAGACAAGCGCTCTACCGACTGACCTAGTCAAGCACGACTCGCGACCCGTCCTCACAGCTTCAATTCCGCCGGTACCTCGTCTCCTGCCTTCCAAACTTCACAGAAGTTCTCCTGCACACCTTGCGGGACTAGCGCTCCTGGAAGAAAGAATATTGTGGAGACATGGCTTAAACAGAGGCTGGGGGAGTGGGGGGGAGGGGGGTGTTTCTAGAATGAACTACTTCACTCTGTAGTGGAGTGTGAGCTGATGATATGATTCGCTGGTATGATTTGCAGGAGAACTTCTGTGAAGTCTGTAAGGTAGGAGGCGAGATATTGGTGGAATCCAAGGTGTGAGGACAGGACGTGAGTCGTGCTTGCGTAGCTGAGCTGGTAGAACATTTAGCCGCGAGAAGCCAAGATCGCGAGTTCGAGGTTCGGTCCAGCGCGAAATTTTAATCTTTCAGGTAGTTTCAACGTGTAACTCAATTTGTAGTTGGAAAAAGTTTTCAGTCCAATGATGAAGTTATGCCATTCGTAGATGGGTGTTTAGGAGACTGAATGAATGAAGGGGAATTGAGATTAAGTACATAATCTGTAAGACGACTTCCACTTCGCTATCGACTAAACACGTGTTCTGTGGACCACTATATTCAGAATTTAATTTATTGTCTGTCCGAATTGACAACTACAATACAATTCTAGTGGGAGGAGAACGGAAGGAATCTGTTAAATTGCTCTGCCAACGTAATATCCCACAGGAAATTGAATTCCGTGCCATGTGATGTTACAGTAAATAGAGACTGTTCTGTCGACTGTCAAATGCATGAATCGTGCGCAGTTTGTTGCAAGAGAAACCTTGAAAAATTTTCCAGAATGCCGTCACCACACACACACACACACACACACACACACACACACACACACACACACAGAGAGAGAGAGAGAGAGAGAGAGAGAGAGAGAGAGAGAGAGAGACGGAGGAGTATTGTGAGTTATGGAAATGGAGGGCCATGAAGGAAGACAAAGGATTAATGTCCCTTTGACGTGAAGGTAATTCATATGGAGCACAAGACTTGCTAGGAGAAGAATGTGGCAAGATATTACCGTATCTTTTCGAAGGAAACATGTCACCACTTGCCTAAATCCACAAGCAGAACTACGGAAAATATAAAACATGTTGTTGGTCAGGAGCGGAGCTAAAATGTCTTTCACAAATTCGAGGCACTTTGCACTGGTTCTCTCTCTCTCTCTCTCTCTCTCTGTGTGTGTGTGTGTGTGTGTGTGTGTGTGTGTGTGTGTGTGTGTGAGCGCGCGCGCACGCGTGTGTGTGTGTGTGTGTGTGTCCATGCATTTGTGTTCGAGAGACACAAGGAGAGAGGGAGAGAAACAGATAGTAGATAAATTATATTAACACCACACCAATAATTATAACGTTAGCCGGATATATTTCGCTTGGTCACACATAGCACAAAGCGACACTACATTCGTTATATTGATTACGCTTTGTGATAACTTTGGTGTATTCGAATGGACTATGTACGTGGTAATTTCGTAAGTTTCATTTGATTCACGAGACTACCTCTAATACAAAAACGACTGTAAATATCCATTCATGTAGAATGTATATCCTTGTGAAATGCCGTTCCATCTTATTCGATGGTTCGGCGATCTAAGCTTCTGTCATATCGCATTTTATCACGGAAATAGCTGTATCAGACATTGTGCCGTGTGTATGAACCAAACGCTTTACCCTTGCATAAGAAAAGCGAATATTATCATTGCGGTCTACCCGACGGGAGGCCCTAGCCACACGACATTTCCATTTCCATTTCCATTATCTCCGATTTTTCTTATTTCTGTTGTTGAATACAATGTTAATGACTCCGATTTTGTTCTTGCTCTGATAAAGACGAAAAAAACTTATGATTGTGAATATTACGTATTACAGCTAGACAGTAAAAGTTCTATTCAAGGAAGAAATATACGAGTGCTCACCTCTAATATATAATTATGTGAGACTCTAACATAATACCTTTTCTAGTCATTCTAATTACTATAGAAAGTTTCGGCTATACTAGGTCGACGTGGAGTTGGAGAGACGCTGGGGAGATTGGCGAACGAACGGACTCAAGAGCACGCAATAACGAATCTGGCACTGTTCTTTATCAACATATTACCACACGAAGTAACACACAGAGAAGGCAAGTTTAGATCCAATGGACATTTCAATACATCAATTGAAAACCAAGAATACATGCTAATCTTGTCTATAAAACAATAAAATACAGTAAATGTAACAGCATATTTCTTCACAGATTTCGGTCCTTAAACTTCTCTCCGTCTTAGGTGCTGTCCTAGGTACGCCCTGTCTGCTCGATGTCAGATTTCACCATATCCTTGTACCTGAGTCATGGTCTTCCTCTTCGACTTTTTTCTCTGAGTTTGAATTCATATGTTAGTCTTGGTAGCCGATTATCATCCATGCGTCCCCTATGTCCACAGCATTTCAGCGGCTGCGACATTATTTTGTTTCGTAGCCTTACGGCCTGATCCTAATTTCAAATTTCCTCTTTCCATATACCGTCACCCGACGTCTTTCCGACAGTGTTATAAACAGACGTTATCTAACCTGCCATAAATCTGCGGATGTCTTCACTGCTCTGGGCAATGGTTCACAACCATACGCAAAACTGGCATTTAATAGATCTCATAGATAATTCCCGTACATTTTATGGGTATTTTGTTGCTCTATATTAGGTCTTTAACTACTGTATTCGATAGAGGTTACTACAAGTTTGGATTCTGTGCATGATTTTTTTTTCTATAGAAAAAGTATCGGTGAAAACACTCCAAAAATATTTAATGACGGGATAACAGTAGCTAATCCCTTCAAGTTCAACATGATCTACACTCCTGGAAATTGAAATAAGAACACCGTGAATTCATTGTCCCAGGAAGGCGAAACTTTATTGACACATTCCTGGGGTCAGATACATCACATGATCACACTGACAGAACCACAGGCACATAGACACAGGCAACAGAGCATGCACAATGTCGGCACTAGTACAGTGTATATCCACCTTTCGCAGCAATGCAGGCTGCTATTCTCCCATGGAGATGATCGTAGAGATGCTGGATGTAGTCCTGTGGAACGGCTTGCCATGCCATTTCCACCTGGCGCCTCAGTTGGACCAGCGTTCGTGTTGGACGTGCAGACCGCGTGAGACGACGCTTCATCTAGTCCCAAACATGCTCAATGGGGGACGGATCCGGAGATTTTGCTGGCCAGGGTAGTTGACTTACACCTTCTAGAGCACGTTGGGTGGCACGGAATACATGCGGACGTGCATTGTCCTGTTGGAACAGCAAGTTCCCTTGCCGGTCTAGGAATGGTAGAACGATGGGTTCGATGACGGTTTGGATGTACCGTGCACTATTCAGTGTCCCCTCGACGATCACCAGTGGTGTACGGCCAGTGTAGGAGATCGCTCCCCACACCATGATGCTGGGTGTTGGCCCTATGTGCCTCGGTCGTATGCAGTCCAGATTGTGGCGCTCACCTGCACGGCGCCAAACACGCATACGACCATCATTGGCACCAAGGCAGAAGCGACTCTCATCGCTGAAGACGACACGTCTCCATTCGTCCCTCCATTCACGCCTGTCGCGACACCACTGGAGGCGGGCTGCACGATGTTGGGGCGTGAGCGGAAGACGGCCTAACGGTGTGCGGGACCGTAGCCCAGCTTCATGGAGACGGTTGCGAATGGTCCTCGCCGATACCCCAGGAGCAACAGTGTCCCTAATTTGCTGGGAAGTGGCGGTGCGGTCCCCTACGGCACTGCGTAGGATCCTACGGTCTTGGCGTGCATCCGTGCGTCGCTGCGGTCCGGTCCCAGGTCGACGGGCACGTGCACCTTCCGCCGACCACTGGCGACAACATCGATGTACTGTGGAGACCTCACGCCCCACGTGTTGAGCAATTCGGCGGTACGTCCACCCGGCCTCCCGCATGCCCACTATACGCCCTCGCTCAAAGTCCGTCAACTGCACATACGGTTCACGTGCACGCTGTCGCGGCATGCTACCAGTGTTAAAGACTGCGATGGAGCTCCGTATGCCACGGCAAACTGGCTGACACTGACGGCGGCGGCGCACAAATGCTGCGCAGCTAGCGCCATTCGACGGCCAACACCGCGGTTCCTGGTGTGTCCGCTGTGCCGTGCGTGTGATCATTGCTTGTACAGCCCTCTCGCAGTGTCCGGAGCAAGTATGGTGGGTCTGACCACCGGTGTCAATGTGTTCTTTTTTCCATTTCCAGGAGTGTATTTAATGGTCATATTTTCCACTGGCTGAAGACAAGGCCATACACTTAAATAGCTTCTAGATGGGTATTTCATCTTGTAGGTCTTCTCTCGGGTGGCCCCCCACACACACGTCATATGCAAATAATGTGTATTTCATTTTATCACTCACGGTGTTTTGCTGTCTTTACTCTCGATCTCGCTCTTTACAGTAGTGTAAAGAAGAGCTGACAGAATTTCGCCTTGCACTAACCGAGATTTTTTGTCAAGTATTTCCATAATTCCTACAGTTATTTTCATTTTACTGTGGGGATCTTCGTCGAATTCTTGATCCTGTGTGCCATGTCATGCAGTATTCCAATTTTCTACTGTGCTTCACACACCTTTTCCCTGTTCACTGTTCCAAACACCCCCTTTATATCAAGAAAAGGTAACCACAGGTCTCGGTAGTGTTCATAGTATACTTTGTAACTCTTATTAAACTTTTAGAAATGTGTATGGTTCAATCCTCCAGGTGGCAAGTACCAGGACTTCAAAACTTTTATTTGAGGTAACGTCGATAAATTCTCATTTTCATAAAATATTACGGAAGTAAATGTACGAAATAATACTATTTTGCCGACGTGAAATATATCCCGTATTATGCAAAACCTCGCACAAGTGGAAAACTATTATTATTCAGTAAACATTAAACGATGGTTCACCAAGGCTGTTAAGAAATGTGCCAGTACGGCTATTCCACAAGGATGTCGGATGAATAATATCGAGCGTCTCAACTCAGGTGTGATGTGTGGCAGCTGCAAGGTTACTACAATCTATTCGAACAGAACCCAACGGGCGAGGAAACCACCGAAGCAGCAAACACCGTAACTTATCTAATAGCCTCGTCAAAGAGAGAGAGGTGGCCCAAAGTGACGGAGTAACTGGATATGAAGCGGAGTCATGGGAATGCCTGGAGATTGTTGAAGACGCCCAACATAGATCAGACTGAGTAATTACAAGTCAGATGTAAAAGCAACTCAGATTTCCCATCAGCTTCACATGAATGGCAACATACAACAAAAAACCAAAACCAGGCAGCCTAATTGAAAGATTCCTGCAGATAAATATGAAGCAACGTCCTAATCCATACCAAATTTTAACATGAATGAATTGGGAAACGCAGTAATCCTACGTAAATTACGTTAAGCTGCTCGTTTGGATGAGAAACGGATTGACTAAAGAAGGAAAATTCAGATGCTCTACGAATGTTCTTAGGCCTGGGAAGGACAGCGTCCCGAGGAACTTTAGACCAAGGTCTCCCCTATGTTACTCATACAAAATTTTCGACAATATGTTTCAACAACACATTCATCTTGGCTATGACTAACACTTCGTTCCACGACAGGAGGGCTTTAGGCCAGGCAAAAGTGTCGTCGTACATGTGCTCAACCTCACTCAGCAAACTGACGATCGATCCGAATATCAACGGATCACAAGAGTAGCTTTCGTTGATCTTAGTGCTGCATATGACACAGTGAACCACCTTATACTGTAAGAAAAAATGTGTGTATATGCGAAGGACTCCAAATTTAACAGATTGGTGTGAACCTTGCTGCAGAATAGAAGGTCTTGTTGACTTTAAAGGTCAATAATGCAAATGGAGAATACAGAGATATGGTTTGCCACTATGTAGTGTGCTAGCTCCACCCACTTCTTTCAATATTTTCACTAATGACCAACCACTGCTCCAAAAATACAGTAAGTAGCTCGTAAAGGTGCAACCTTCGAAGAACTCACCCTTGATACCCCTCTGAAAGAACGTGGTACATACTACTAAGCTAACTACCTCAAGATAAATCCATCAGAATCCCAACTTTGAGCTTTCCAGTTCAGGAATGAAGACGCTTCCAGAAAATTTCGTGTCTCATGGAATGGAACACTCCTGGAACAGTCTTTCGCATCAAAATATCTAGGGGTAACGCTGGATCGCTCCCTCACGCTTACAGCATGCTGTGTCAAAGACAAGCATAAAGTCAGTACCAGAAATATTATCCCAATGAAGTTAACAGGTAGTAATTTGAGTGTAGAACCACAAGTTCTTAGAACCACAGCTCTATCTCTCTGATATTCTGCTGGAGAATACGCATCCTCTCTGTGGTAGAGATCAGACCATGTCACGACTGTGGACCATGCCTTGAACACACTTTGCAGATTGATCACCAGATGCCTAAAACCCACCCCTGTTGAAAAATATACTGTATTTCTGGCATTGCGCCTGCAAGTATTCATCGATAACTCGCTGCTGATCAAAAGCGACTGAAAGTTGAGATCGCGGAAGCGCACCAATGGCCTGGCTATCAACAGTCTCAGTGTAGGCTGAAATCAAGCAAACGTTTCGTCCAGATACCAATGCCTTTGGAAAAACATCCAGATAAGACAAGACTTTATTTTTGGGAAGATAAGCAGCAGTAGCTGATGAAGCCAGGTGAAAGTATTCCAGTTCGCGACAACGAGGGCTGCGGTGTTTGAGGGTCCCATCACGGAACAAGAACTGTTGTCGGCAGGGACAAGTCGTCATTAACTCCTCATCAGACGTCAGCAAATGTGGAGTTTATCGAAGACAGTCAGCCGTATGTGCCAGTGCTTCTCTGTCCATTTTCATAATCAGAACAAGATCTATTGCTTGTTAGGGACAACGCTTCAATATGGCTCAATTTTGGAGCTATTGAAGCAAAAGAAGAGCTGTATTGTGTGTGAGATACAGAAGCGAGCGACTGAGCCGGGACTTACCCCAGTTCACTGCTAGTAGCGTCATGTCACTTTAACAAGTTTCCGTAAAAATGCATGTTTAAGAAAAAAAAGTGGCGGTAAATAATAAAGCTAGGAAGCCAGAATGGTTAGAATGTGCCTATGGAGCTCATAAATAACTGGTGCAAGTTTCAAAGCTAAATAACGAAAATTACGACCGGAATCCAAATTTTTAAGAAAATTGGAAAGCGCTAAAAATTGGAATTACAAACGTAAAAATTTGTTTTATGCTTCAGTTCCCCCTAAAAATAATAACTGAGAGACAACGTTAAGCTACCTCTTATAGTTTTTGAGTAATTTAATAAAAACCAGATTTTTAACTAAAATACACCCAGTTATAGTAGATTAAGTACCCGTAATTATAATTATAGAAAAGTATATGATAAAAGATACTTAATAATATAGCTATATCAAATTTTATAGTTGTAGTATTAATAACATCCAATACAGGTTCTAGTAAAGGTATGGTTCAGAGGTAACGATCTATCGTTACCTCCACTATAAAAATTCTAGAAGGCATGGTTTTCATTTAAGCGAGCTGAAACGTTTCTGTGATTTCAAGTAACTTACCTGAATGCATGTAAAAATTAAGGAGATTCAAAATTAATTCATAACTTTGTTATTAAAGAGTATGTGTCACAGAAAGCGGTCGTTCAGAGGCTGCCGACCACAAGGTGGCCAGACCTGTTGCTGGAGTGAAGGTACGCCGCAACATGAGACAGATGAAGTGAAAGAAGAAACACAACCGTGAGGAAGATTCCGACGAGAGGACAACTTCCAACACACCCAGGCAAAAATAGGAAAGGCGTGATCCGCTACCGTACAACACACCGGAGTGCGAAGCTCCGTGAATTTGCGTAGCGTAGCGTAGCCGGAAAAAGGTTCGCTCCGCTCTCAGCTACTATAAGATCAACGTCTGTTAAACGTCGGATCGCGCTCTGCCTCGGATGACGTCAGAGACGGACTGTGACAAATCTCGTGTTTGCGGTAAAAACTGATAGTGGACTCGCGAGGACTGTACACCGTCCTGGATCGCTTAGAATTCGCTTTAGTAACTGTTAGTGTGCCGTCCGTGATAATTACAGATCCGCGTGACATGTTGTGACTATTATTTCCACTTTTGTGGCGAGCATTTATTTTGAACATTTATTTGAGTATTATTAGTCAGGGCGAAAGACAATCTGGTAGGAACATACGGTATAAGTCGCCTCTGAACTGCCAGTTGTGCAGTTAGAATAGCAAGATTTACTGTCGGTTGAACATAGAGACTTTCAAAGTGTTGTACATGAGATACTTTACTCGATATATGTTTGAATTAGAACTTGCACAACAGTACATCTCATGACGTCGGGTACGAGGTTATCGCTGGTAATGCCAGTATTCTCGACTGAAAGTAATCGATCGTCATTCTTACGTTGCAATGTTGACATCCCAATCTTATCTAATTTAACACCTTCCTCTTTTCTGTGTAAATTGTTATGCTGCTTATTAATCTCAATAGCCTCTCTATACATATGTGCATCGTAATGCAATGTTTTCGATATGAGATTCGTCTCAGTGAATTTTATTTCATGATCGCCCTCTTGGTAAATATGTTCCGCTATGTCCGATTTATCCGTAAGTCCCAGATGGCAATTCTTCTTGTGTTCAACGAGACGGGTGTTAAGATTTCTTTTTGTACTACCAATATAAACCAGTCCACAAGGGATTTTATATACACCCGGCATAGCCCCGTAAGAATGACGATCGATTACTTTCCATCGAGAATGTTGGCACTACCAGAGATAATTTTCGTAGCCGACATTATGTGGTGGAGTGTGATGCCCTTTAACACTGTCTATACGTTCGGCGCTCCCTCGAATTCTGGTTACAAGTTTGCCATTTTACTACTGAAGATGTCTCACGCAGTCAAAGAGGAAACCTTAGGAGACAGTTTTATACATCGACCATGGCCTAATAGCCCGGAAATTTTAAGTAGTGTCAGTACCAGTCGTGGAAACTTACATTATAGGGCAACAGTTGGGAAACGAAAATTGTTTATATCTGCGTTACAATGCACTCTGCCACAAAGCGGCACCTGAGGGTATAGTACGTGCACAGTGTCATTCTTGATATCGACTGGCCTGCACGAATCCAAGATCTGAACGTAATGGAGCACCTTTGGGATGAGTGAACATCGACATCGCTCCAGACCTCAGCGTCCAATGTAAATACCATCTCTGGTTTCGGCTCCTGAGTAACATCGGGCTGCCATTATTCTATAGACATTCAGACACCTCGTTGAAAGTGTACCCAGCAGAATTCAAGGCATCATAAAGGTAACGGGTTGACACACAATATTTACGTCTGATAATTCGTGCCGGGATACGTTTGATTAGACAGTATGTGTCTCATTCATTGAAATGTAGTTTTTAGTTCTTGTTGAGGGGCGGTAATTGTCTAAAGGTCAGATTTTCTCCGACAGTGAAGTTATCTGAAGCGACACTGAAAAACTTTCCTTGTCTCTCCACGTTTGTGATGGAACAGGAGTGAAATGTTCAAGATGGTGGAAATGGCCAAATAGGAACGCAAGATGGTAGAAGTGATCCAGATGTGAGATGCAGAAATTCAAGACAGCTGGACTACTTGGTATCTTCTGCTGTTCACGCATTTTGTAAGTGTTGTGTAACTGCCGTCATACTTCTTACTTTGGAGTTTATGTGAGTTCAATAGAGATAGATGGTTGCTTTTTACATTTTTATTTTTAATTTTTCTTCTTGTTCTGTGATTTAACACGTGTCTCTTGTGTGTAGCTACAAAAACCTTGATGGAGAGAAAAATGTTCCAGACAATTTATGACAAAGTATATATTTACGTCACTCTTCTATTTTAATTTTAGTTTTTCTAGAGTCACAAGCATATGGCAATTCGGTTTTCTTTCTCAAAATAATAGGAGTGTCATGATTCCTGGAGAGATTTAGCTGCTCGTTGGCATTAAAATGTTGCACATTGTGTTACACATACAGATTACACAAAAAATATTCTCTTTACTGCGTGCGCACACACACACACACACACACACAAGCGTGCATGCTTGTACACTTAACTGTGCATATGGTCACGTTCCCTTAATACATGCCTGCTTACCATCGACATAATGTAGCACGTTAGATGACACTAAGTTATTCTCATTGATACAGTTCCACAATTAAACTGTACGGACACACAAAGACACTTACCAACAGAATTACATCAGCGTTTCGTGGCCATAGAGTCCTGTCATTAGTCTGTAACAGCCAGTGTCCTAGTATCCTTTAGTAACAATATGGATTTTGCCTATACTAAGTGAGTACATTTACAAATATCTTGTGCTTACCAGAAAGACACATTGGTAATTGCTGGACGAATAGCTCTGTCCATGACACTGGAACAAAATCTAGACTGGTTTTACATTTTCCATCAAAAATAAATCTGAAAACAGCTTTTTCTACTAAGCAATTAAACTACAGTAAATTGTCCAAGGAGATTAAAGAGATTAATAAGAAGAAATTATTTAGAAAAGCAAATAATGGTCAAAAATACATTTTGTAAAGTGAAGGATTACTTAGACTACATAGAGAAATCATCTAGTAAGAAGTATAACAAGTAAATAGAATACTGTTTAAATAAAACATGTATCATTCCACCTAACACTACTTTACTATTACTTTATTATTTCCTTTTGTGGAAAACCTTACTTCCAAAACAATGCAAATTAGTAACACTTATCACATTTCTGAGCTCACTATCTCATTCATTTTAGATAGTTGCTGGCTCTGTGTTTCAGACTAGCATTTAGGATGTTGCGGTACATGAAATGGAAAACAAACATCGTCACTATGGTACAGATGTGAGCTGATAGTGTGCTTAGAGTTACATTATGAAATAATACGTGTAAAGTGCTAGTTTGGCAAATAATATCTGTAATGTGTGTGTACTTTATGCAGTGACTGGGACTGAGAAATGCGTAAGCGGTGTTGCATCATTTACATCGTTAAATACCTTTTTGCAAAAGATCGTTGTACACAAGCAATAAATTGAATAGGATAGAGCATTTTAAACATCGTGTCCTTGTATTCGGGCAGGTGGAGGCTCTAATCTTCATCCAGGCATCCTGTTGGTTTCCCTAAATTCCTCGAGGCAAATGCCACGATGGTTCCAAATTTACGGCCACGGCCGACGACCTGTCCCATCCCTCTCACACTAGCCCTGATCGTATGTAAATGCCTGTATGTATGAATTTCATTATTTTTGTTTTTATTTAATTGTAATACCAGGGCATTTCCAATACCGTTACAAAAATAATCAACATTTTAATGACACTACTACTACTACTACTACTACTACTACTGATACTAAATAGGTGAGTAAACTAATAAATGAACAATTGAACAAAAGTAGTTTCCAATAGGCCTGAGGAAAGTATCAAAATGTTCAAATGGCTCTGAGCATTATAGGATTTAACATCTGAGGTCATCAGTCCCCTAGAACTTATAACTGCTTAAACCTAACTAACCTAAGGACACCATACACATCCATGCCCGGGGCAGGATTCGAACCCGCGACCGTATCGGTCGCGCGGTTCCAGACTGTAGCGCCTAGAACCGCTCGCCCCCCCCCCCCTCCCCGGCCTGTTGAAAATTCTCATATTAGCCGTTTATCAGTGTGAAAGTGTTACCGGGAAAGATATGTCTACATCTCTACATTAATAGTGAGCATTTTGGAAAGACTGGCGTGTGTATCACAGGGAATGTAAAAGGTATAGTCCCTTCTGACTAAGCGTTTTGTGAGTCGTATTTAGAAGCAGTCGTATTGTAGAAAAACCTGGGGCAACAATGTATCGGATTACTGATCAGAACAATTGTATTAGCTCTGTTATATACAAAACAAACCACAGTCGTAATGAGTATGGTACGCAACGTAAATTACCGGCTCCCCGACACTCGTGTATATTTAATGTATATTGGATCCATATATGGCGGAAGCAACTGGTGTCGTTTTGAGAATCGTTTCTTTGCCTTGGTAAGATGGGGGCAGAATAGTGAAAAAATGTAGTCTGATATATGCTCGTTGAAACACGAGTAATATTTCGAGGAAGTGTTGCCTACTTAAAAGACTCTAAACCTGAATCTGAGTGCATGGTTCGACCCCTTCACAGTATAATCACTGGGTCTCGCGGCCGGAGTCCATTTTAGGAATACTAGATATCCTGATGAACGCTGCCTGCAATAGTATCCAGAGCGTCAGTAGTTTTACCATTCCGTAACGTGCCCAACACGCCGAGGAATGCTACTGAAATGGCATCCACGTCAAATCCAAAGAGACCGTTAAGAGGTAACAAATAGCGCCCAAAGAAGTATGTAGGCATGTGCTTACATGAAAAAATGCTTGTACGAATGCAGACATAAATGAATAATGTCAACTGGGTTAGAGGATTCTCCAAGCGATTGATTTACAGTTATTTGTTTCGTAAATTTGCATTTCACAATTCTTTCTTTTTCAATTAGCGAAGTCCGTATAATCGTGTGTTTCACATTTAATCCTATTACTCTGATTGAATTACTCCAGTTTTTAATGTCATAACAGTTTATGAAACCTAAAATGTGAGCTAAAACTAATTCAGAGGAAAATGTCTCCCTCACTCAAGTACAGCAAGACGCGAAACTTCAGGATGTGTCATTGCGAAGTAACAGAATCAGATGAATCTTGGATCATACATACTACTACAGAATTGTACACAAGTAAAGGAAAAATGCTGTGAGACGAACAAAAACTGACACCTTTTTCGAAGACAGTAAGTTTACTAAAGTCTCCCCCATTTATGGCGCTCCCCTGGTCTTTACAAAAGGCGGGATGTGGTTCATAATAGGGTTTGTCACCACCACAGAAGGCAATGAACGCTCTCCACCGTCCTCCCATTCTGGCAACGAGTTTGGTAAGACTTTCTTGTGGAGAGCGTTCTGTTCTTCCATCAGCGCAGTTGGCAACTTTTCGGTGGTAACTGGTGCATGTGGACGAGCTGCACCACCTCTACCCAACGCATTCCACACGTGGTCCACGGGACTAAAGTCGGGGGACTGAACAGGTCAATGTACTTGGCGAATATCCTTTCGTTCCAAAACCACCTCCAGCTGCGCTCTTCGAAGAGGTCGTGCACTGGCATCCACAAAAACTATGTCAGGGCTGCAAGCACCCCTGGAAAGACACACATGGGAACGTGATGACTGGGTGTTGTGTGATGTCCTTAGGTTAGTTAGGTTTAAGTAGTTCTAGGGGACTGATGACCATAGATGTTAAGTCCCATAGTGCTCAGAGCCATTTGAACCATTTTGAACACATGGGAAGGTGTAATAACCAGTCGAGACTGCTATCTTCTGGCCATATTGTGGGTTATTTACTGCTCTGGGGGACGGCTCATCTGAACTACAACTCATAAAAGGTTAGTTAATGTTATTACATGAATGAATAATATTAGTCACTTAATGCGGTACAGTCCTCTGCCACAGGAGTGCCTAATAATTTACAACTTTCACTAACAGTTAAGGCATCGCTTGATTCACTGATTAACAAACAATGTCAAATCAAACACCTCTAAAGCCGTCTAATTTCCAAACTGCTATTTTATTTGGCTACAGTTTCGGCGATATACTACGTCATCTTCAGACCCCCTGACCGATGTGTAGGAAGATTCCAACCTCGATGCCGGACAAAATTGGGGCCAGCATTCAAAGTCTGGTATCTGTAGGTTTCTGCATGGTACAGCGATCACTTCAACCATCGTCTCAACAGATACCAGTCTTTGAATGCTAGCTCCCAATTTGAAAGTAGGTTGGAAACTTCCTACACGTCGGCCAGGGGGCTTGAAGATGGCGTAGTAAGTAGACGAAACTGGTAGCCAAATAAAATAATTTGGAAATCAGACGGCTGAAAGGTGTTTCATTTGACATTCTGTACTGAAGAGCAGAGTCCTACATCTCTGAAAAGATGGGCATGTAGAGAATTAACGAACTGGTATCTTGAAGTACAATGTGTTCAAGCACATTTCCATCTGAGATCTGCATAACTCTTTACTCCTACTCGATGACGCTAAATGCTTCAGCTGAGGTCACGAACTGGGACTGAGCACTGCCATGCCCACCTCTATATTGACCTCCGTGCGCGGGCCCTGCTTGCTGAGAGAGAGGGCGTGTCTTCTTCAGCCTCCTCCGTTCGTCGTTGCGGATTGCAATAAAACATCGCTAATGTATGTGCATTGTCAACCTTGGTGTCGCTCTAGGATCTCTGGATGATGGCAGCGAAGGAGTACACTCTCACAAAAAAGTTGACTGGTTTGTGCACCGTGTTCAAAGATTTGGGGATTTGTACGTCAATCCAACATCCTCTCTCAACACATCATAACACCTGTACCAGCGAACCGATAACGTTCGACAATGTTCCAGGATACAATACGTGTCTGTACCTATTTCTATATGAGGGTACGTCCAAAATCGCTACTCAACGTACCTGCTCTCACCTGAGAAGAGTCTGCGACCCGACTCCTCGGTGGGCCAGTTGCTGCGCTGTTGACAACGTCGCAAACGTTGCTGCCGATATACAAGTGTCTATGGAAAACAACGTATTGGTCGTCAGACCAAGAGCCCGCCACTTGCATTTGCCGTGCTACTGTGAAGCCCAAGACAAACTCCCTTGGTGCCCTGTTAAATGTGATCGCAATTACACTAGCTGTTTGTCGTGGGTCCCTTCTTCTCTGTTGCACAATGTAGCGGTCACCTGCTGCTCTAGGTGACGGTAGTCGACCACCTCCTCTGTTTAGGCCAGCAGTACCTTTGGTTCGAAACGCTCCCCATTCAGGTGAAATAATGCTGTGACAGTATCAGATTCTTGTACAACACTCTTCACATTTCGTCCTCATTCCAGTTATGCGATGATTCTTCCCCCTGTGGAGCCATGCAGATATTGTTTCTGGGCCATGTTGTAATGAAGAACGCCAACTCTGTGCACCCAAAATGCTCGCTGGATGACAAGCTCTGTCTTATCCTATTCGTTCAACTACATCGTGTTGCGGGGCCGACCGCATTTGGTTCTATAGTCACGCTGACCCCACACGCTATACGACGTTCAGCTTTCTGTGTACGACTGGGAGACCTCTGGCAACACGATCACGCACTTTCGTTCGTTTCCACCGGGCATTTAATACGTTGTGTTACATTATCCAGCTCGTCCTTAAGTTTTACACAGCTGTCTACTATTTTGTAGACTACCTTGAGGACTGTGCTTGTCTTTTATTTTTGTGTCTACGAAAGTTTTGAACTACGGATCATAACAGCCTTTGATGCACGGTGTAATGGTACTTGAATTACGTAACCATTACGGCACCTCACCTCAACCTCTCGATACCAGAAATATTCTACTGTGTTTCTGTAAAATAGTTAACATATTTCTGTGACAACATTAAGATTTGATTTCATTAATGTAGGGGTACTTACATACATCGATATGTATATATTGCAATGATATTATTCTCATGTGTATTCTTTCTTTTGTCACTATGATCATTGACGTACTAGTAGCTCAGATTTTTGGGCGCGTAAGCGGTTATTAGAGAGTCAAGCTTTGGTCGTCATGTTTAAAAGACGCAAATTGTGGTCAGTTTATGAAACGTGAACTTTAACAGTGAGGAAGATATTTTCAGTGTGAAGTGATGTTTTGGAACGTCTTATGTGAAATTGCAACAAAAGTAATAAAAAAGAAGTGTAACTTAAATTCGGAGTGCTGATTACCTTTTTACATCGCCATTGTCCTAACTTGCAAAAGTTTAATCTTCGAGAAAGGTTTATGAAACACATCTATAGAACTTTTGAATATCGCAGAATAACACCTAGGCCTCTTTGCATCCGAGCTTGAAATCATCACTACCTAGATTTTCGGCGATTGAGCCGAAAAGATGAGTTTATCCATTATTTCAAGAAATGACTTTATTGACTGTGCTCTAATGACACCTGCCACATAACATAACTTTGTTGCCCGTAAATGCAATATTTAGCAGCGTGAGCAACACTACAGTCACAATTAATTTTTGGCCTTTGTTGTGGTAGCGTCGTTAGAACGGTTAAATAGTCACTGAAGCAGTAAAAATTATTTAGTGAATTCACAATACATTAAGCATTTCTACACGTTGTAGAAAGATTTAAATTTAGATTGAACCTTTCATCACACGCAAAATGTAAAGGTAATTACGAACTGGAATATCATTTGTCGTAACAGTAGTCACGTAACTATGTTTCCGAGGTACCAGCGTTAATAGAATACTGTTTGTAGCCGAAATTGTTTTTTTTTAATTTTTGAGCAATTAGGTTTTGCAGATGAGTGAGCAGGGTTCACTCTCACTTTAACCTTATCTGGTTTCGCAAAACTACAGGATTAAAATTTGATCGGGAATTTAAAGGAGCTTCGCAAGCAACGGAAAAAAAATCTTGTTTGGAATAACAATGATGTGAATTCAACACGGTCTTCGTGCCTAATCCGAGGGGATTGCTCCCTTTAATCAATCTGTCGGGCCTTCCCCTTGCGTCTACAATAACAGAGATTTATCCACCTCCCGACAGCGTGTGTGTCGAGCGTTACTTCCTGAAATTGCCTCTCTGGTATTTTAAGCGCAACGTAAACGGGATCTGTAACGCTGCCAAAAGTGGAAACTCTCATATATAGAGCCGCGAAAGTGTGCCAAAATTTTATTCCGTGAAATTATGTCTGCGAGAAAGTGGCTGGTATTAGAGTATTATATTCACAGCAGTGTCTGTAGGCCGCTGCACCGTTTGGCAGATTTCCTACTGGCCTGAAACGGCGAGAAAACCGTCGACAGATACGCTGATTTGAGTGCTATTTGTTGCGATGTACAACGGCTTCCTCACGATATCGATCCGGCCGAGTGTATGTTCACGCTTTCCTAGGCACACCGCACCCTTCATCAATCTCACACTGCAGTCGTGCGTTGTGTATACTTCCAGGCTACGACGTGCAGATGACGAGATCAGTACTCCAGGCACCACAAACTGTTGTGGTTTAGTTGTTTAGGATAGTAAGAAACCGTCAAATGAAGTACAGGTAGCTTAAAACAACTTTCACCTAATGCCACAGTAGGCAGTGTTGATCCAAACAAGAATAAAAGTTCCTGTAATTAGGCGTCCGGAAAACCACACTATTGATATGGGTCGTTGAACATCCGCTGTTCACAGCTTGCATTTATTTAGATGTGAGGCAGGATTCCCAAGAGCGGACATGGCAAATTGCCACAATGCGCACATGCGATCACAGACAGATCCTCGAGCAATCATTGAGGTGAGGCGTCAGAATCGCTTCAGTATCAGTGTACGAGCAGGCATTGTCGGTTACAGACTGGAAGAGTGACTTCACCAAATAGATTAGCAAATGCGGTCTACCACCAATTATTGCGCGATGAATTACCAGCACTTTATTGGAGAACAAAGACTGTGGTTTATGCACGAGGAGGAATTAGGACATTTTCTATGTTCCGTGCGACCCTACCCCACCGCAAGTTTCGTGAGCGACTGGCTGGCTGTGGAGATTTCATAACCTGCGCCTTCCCGTTCACCGGACTTGATCAGCTGGATTTCTGGATCCGCTATCAGGACATTTAAAGAAATTGTAATGTGTCATATCACTCGACAATGTGCAGACGCTACAGGAACGTTTTACCAGTTCATTTTGTTGTGGGTTGGCAGGAGAGCCAACACCGTTACTAGAGGAAGCCGAAAGGCACGCGTTTTAGCTCACGTAGGCTGGCGTGAGGTCCGGAACAGGTCAAGGAAATTAGAATTTAGAAAAAACGGTCGTAGCTGGTGAAATACTTAACTTTAATCAATTAATGGTGAACGTCGGTCTTGACGGTACATTATTACAGTATCAATAGTAATGGCGCCTTGCTAGGTCGTAGCCAATGACGTAGCTAAAGGCTATGCTAACTATCGTCTCGGCAAATGAGAGCGTATTTTGTCAGTGAACCATCGCTAGCAATGTCGGTTGTACAACTGGGGCGAGTGCTAGGAAGTCTCTCTAGACCTGCCGTGTGGCGGCGCTCGGTCTGCAATCACTGACAGTGGCGACACGCGGGTCCGACGTATACTACCGGACCGCGGCCGATTTAAAGGCTACCACCTAGCAAGTGTGATGCCTGGCGGTGTCACCACACATTTGACCAACTCCGAATGGAGCCAGGTGTATTTGAAAGAGTGCGTGATCCACTGCGAAGAAACGCTGACGGATGTCTCAAAATGTTGGTTACTGATACGTCTGCATGTCTACATGTTCCTATGCCTGCATATAGTATCTACACTCGCGTTCAGAAAAAAGCAGAGCATGTCGAAAGACTAGAGACAGGACGTTCATATTGACAGGACATTTATATTAGTATGTTCTGCAGAAACGATTCATTTCAGTCATCTCGGCTCAGCATGTATCCTGTTGCCTAGAATACACAGCGTCCGCCATGGGCACTGATAACTTGTTCCGTCAGTGAAGGCATCGACCCGTATAATGCGCGAATGGCATTGTGTACTACAGCCATCCACGCTATATTCACCTGGTTCGAAAGTTCATCTGTGGTGTTTGGCATTAGGACATAGTGCTGCATTCGTCGTTTCGCCGTATCTCACACTTTTTCGACTGGCGACACATCTGGTGATCTGGCTGACCAGGGAAAAAGGCTGACAGCCTGCGACACCAATAATGTATGTGTTCGTGTGGAAACATGTGATTGTGCATTGTTTTGCCGGAAAAATGGTTTCTGGGTTCTGTGCAGAATTGGTATGGCTACGGGTCGCAGGAGCTCATTCCCGTAAGTCATACTGATCGCAAGTGCCCTGGACAGGCACCAACTGTGATTCGTAGTTGTTTCCAGCAGCAACCCACATCATAAGGCCTTGACTTGGCGCTTGTATGTCTTGTGCGAATGCAGTCATTGTGAGGCCTCTGCCTCTGTCGGCGGCGGGGCGGCAAACCAAAATGTGGCCATCATTTTGAAACAAACAGAGCCTGGATTCGTCAGAAAACACTATTTGAGGCCATCCTTGTCCACAGAGATTTCATTCCATACATCATTATTGTCTAGAATGTTTCTGCACTTTCGTCAAAGCCAGGTGGAGAGGTGGACAAGGCGCAAGTGACCCACGCCGTAATAAACGGCAACGGACTGTCACCCCTGACAGTGTCCGACGTGTGACACTCTTCCACTGTTGATCCAGAGCCGAGGAGGACGCAGATCTGTCCTGCAATGCCATCTGGATGAGGTGTCAGTCTTCTCGGATGTGTTGGGACCTGACTCATCTTGTGTTCTACGGCCTTGCCGAAACACTTCGTCCACACGAGTCGCAATTTCCCGGATGAATGCATCCCATTCTCTCATGCCAATAAATCAGCCTTTTTTAGACTAACTACACTCCTGGAAATTGAAATAAGAACACCGTGAATTCATTGTCCCAGGAAGGGGAAACTTTATTGACACATTCCTGGGGTCAGATACATCACATGATCACACTGACAGAATCACAGGCACATAGACATAGGCAACAGAGCATGCACAATGTCGGCACTAGTACAGTGTATATCCACCTTTCGCAGCAATGCAGGCTGCTATTCTCCCATGGAGACGATCGTAGAGATGCTGGATGTAGTCCTGTGGAACGGCTTGCCATGCCATTTCCACCTGGCGCCTCAGTTGGACCAGCGTTCGTGCTGGACGTGCAGACCGCGTGAGACGACGCTTCATCCAGTCCCAAACATGCTCAATGGGGGACAGATCCGGAGATCTTGCTGGCCAGGGTAGTTGACTTACACCTTCTAGAGCACGTTGGGTGGCACGGGATACATGCGGACGTGCATTGTCCTGTTGGAACAGCAAGTTCCCTTGCCGGTCTAGGAATGGTAGAACGATGGGTTCGATGACGGTTTGGATGTACCGTGCACTATTCAGTGTCCCCTCGACGATCACCAGTGGTGTACGGCCAGTGTAGGAGATCGCTCCCCACACCATGATGCCGGGTGTTGGCCCTGTGTGCCTCGGTCGTATGCAGTCCTGATTGTGGCGCTCACCTGCACGGTGCCAAACACGCATACGACCATCATTGGCACCAAGGCAGAAGCGACTCTCATCGCTGAAGACGACACGTGTCCATTCGTCCCTCCATTCACGCCTGTCGCGACACCACTGGAGGCGGGCTGCACGATGTTGGGGCGTGAGCGGAAGACGGCCTAACGGTGTGCGGGACCGTAGCCCAGCTTCATGGAGACGGTTGCGAATGGTCCTCGCCGATACCCCAGGAGCAACAGTGTCCCTAATTTGCTGGGAAGTGGCGGTGCGGTCCCCTACGGCACTGCGTAGGATCTTACGGTCTTGGCGTGCATCCGTGCGTCGCTGCGGTCCGGTCCCAGGTCGACGGGCACGTGCACCTTCCGCCGACCACTGGCGACAACATCGATGTACTGTGGAGACCTCACGCCCCACGTGTTGAGCAATTCGGCAGTACGTCCACCCGGCCTCCCGCATGCCCACTATACGCCCTCGCTCAAAGTCCGTCAACTGGACATACGGTTCACGTCCACGCTGTCGCGGCATGCTACCAGTGTTAAAGACTGCGATGGAGCTCCGTATGCCACGGCAAACTGGCTGACACAGACGGCGGCGGTGCACAAATGCTGCGCAGCTAGCGCCATTCGACGGCCAACACCGCGGTTCCTGGTGTGTCCGCTGTGCCGTGCGTGTGATCATTGCTTGTACAGCCCTCTCGCAGTGTCCGGAGCAAGTATGGTGGGTCTGACACACCGGTGTCAATGTGTTCTTTTTTCCATTTCCAGAAGTGTAATTTGACGGTACGGTTCGCTCATACACCTGCAAGGCATGCTGATCGTCAACTCAAATCACATAGATCCAATACGTTCGGTTTATAGCGGCAACGAGTGCCACAGGCACATATTACCGACAGATGATGTTGCTCCGCGATATCGATGTTGACCTTGTACCAGCGGGCCGACATGCTTCAAATACTAATTATATCTGTAGACCATACTTGTCGTGGATTGGCAGGAGACCAACCCACTAAATTCAGAGGAAGCTGAAAGGCACCCGTTTAAGCTCACGCAGGCTGGCGTGAGGTCTGGAACCGGACAAGGTATTTAAACTTCAGAAAAAAACGTGGTACTTGGTGGAATACTTAACCTTAATCCATTAATGTTGAACGTAGCTCTTGTCTGTACATTCTTTACAATATCAATAGCAACTGACAACGGCGCCTTGCTAGGTCGTAGCAAAAGACGTAGCTGAAGGCTATGCTAACTATCGTCTCGGCAAATGGGAGCGTATTTCGTCAGTGAACAATCGCTAGCAAAGTCGGTTGTACAACTGGGGCGAGTGCTAGGAAGTCTTTCTAGACCTGCCGTGTGGCGGCGCTCGGTCTGCAATCACTGATAGTGGCGACACGCGGGTCTGACGTATACTAATGGACCGCGGGCGATTTAAAGGCTACCACCTAGCAAGTGTGGTGTCTGGCGGTGACACCATAATACTAATGTGCATGTCCTTTGAAAATAAACGTCGTATCTCCAGTCGTTTAAGGTGTTTTGTTTTTTCTGAACCCGAGAGGCAGGAATGAGAGGAGAGATTGGCACATATCTTGAAACATATACATAAAATCTTCTTGTGTAAATAGCCGAGTGGTGGCCTCGTCCTGTCGCTACATTTCAGTGTGTCTGAAGATGATGGGTACGAAACTCACTCAGACGTTGCGACAATATGACGCCACAACTAGGCTGATCACCCGACAATAGCCATCGTTGTAATACGCCGAGAAAGCTTGCAGTCACGTATACGTAATGATACTGCTTTCCCGGCATATCGTTTAGGCATTTTTCTTGTACTTTTTTTTAACAACACTACCTCTCGTAACAAGATGTACAATGTTTTCAGAAGCTGTGCAACTATGAGATATAAGAGTCGATCAGAAAGTTACGGTTCGATTTGCCAATGAAGCAAAATCGCCGTGAGCGTTGAGGTAATATTCCCACCGACGCAAGAGGTTGAAAACACCTCTTTGATAAAACAGCGTGCCCTGGTGCGTGAAGAAGTCCGTAACTGCCTGTTGCACATCTACATCCGACAGGAATCGTCGACCCTTCACGCTGCAAGGGCTTTCTTCTTTAAGTGGCCGAAAGCGTGAGAACCGCATCTACATCTACATCCACATAGGTACTCTGGAAAGCACATTTAAGTGCCTGGCAGAGGGTTCATCGAACCACCTTCACAATTCACTATTATTCCAATCTCGGATAGCATGCGGAAAGAACGAACACCTATATCTCTCCCTACGACTTCTGATTTTCCTTACTATATCATGGTGATCGTTCCTCCCTATGTAGATCGGCGATAACAAAATATTTTCGCATTCGGAGAAGAAAGCTGGTAATTGGAATTTCGTGAGAAGATTCCTCCGCAACGAAAAACGCCTCTGTTTTAATGATGTCCATCTCAAATTTTTTATCATTCCAGTGACACTCTCCCGTATTTCGCGATGATACAAAACGTGCTGCGCTTCTTTGAACGTTTTCGATGTACTCTGTCAATTCTATCTGGTGAGGATCCCACACCGTGCAGCAGTATTCTTAAATTGTTCAAATGGCTCTGAGCACTATGGGACATAACATCTGGGGTCATCAGTCCCCTAGAACTTAGAAGTACTTAAACCTAACTAACCTAAGGACATCACACACATCCATGCCCGTGGCAGGGTTCGAACCTGCGACCGTAGCAGTCATGCGGTTCCTGACTGAGCGCCTAGAACCGCTAGACCACCGTGGCCGGCCCAGTATTCTTAAAGGGGACGGACAAGCGTAGTGTAGGCAGTATTCTTAGTAGAACTGTTACACTATCGAAGTGTCATGCCAATGAAACGAAGTCTTTCGTTAACCCCCCTCCCCACAACATTCTCTATGTGTGCCCCCCCCCCCCTCCCCACAACATTCTCTATGTGTGCCTTCCAATTTAAGTTGTTCGTGATTGTAAATTTCTAGGTATTTAGTTGAATTTACGACCTTTGGATTTCACTGATTTATCGTGTAGCCGAAGTTTAACGGATTCCTTTTAGCGCTCACGTGGACGACCTCATACGTTCCGCTATTTAGGGTCAATTGCCAATTTTCGCACCATACAGATATTTTTTTCTAAATCGTTTTGCAATTTATTTTGATCTTCTGATGAATATATTAGTCGATGAACGACAGCGCCATCTCCCAACAACCTAAGACGGTTGCACAAATTGTCTCCCCAAATCGTTTATATACATAAGGAATAGCAAAGGGCCTATAACACTACCTTGAGGAAGGCCAGAAATCACTTCTGTTTTGCTCGACGACCTTCCGTCAGTAACTGCGAGACGTGACCTCTCTGACAGGAAATCACGAATATAGTCACATACCTGAGACGATATTCCACAAACAAGCAATCTCACTACAAGCCGTTTGTGTGGTACAGTGTCAAAAGCCTTCGAGAAATACAGAATCAATTTGAAATCCCTTCTCAATAGACTCAACACATCATACGAGTAAAGAGTTAGTTGTGTTTCACAAGCACAATGTTTTCTACATCAGTTTTGACTGTGTGTCAATAGACCGTTTCCTTCGAGGTAATTCATAATGTTCGAACACAATGTGTATTCCAAACTCCTGTTGCATATCGACGTTAATGATATGAGCCTCTAATTCACTGGATTACTCCTACTACCTTTCTTGAATACTGGAGTGACCTGTACAACTTTGCAGTCTTTGGGTACGGATCTTTCGTAGAGCGAATTGTTGTATATAATTGTTAAGTATGGAGCTATTGCATCAGCATACTATGAAAGGAGCATTGGGAGAGATCAGGGCTATAAGGTGGGTGTCTCCTAGTTTATGTTATGACATTTACGATATGGGGAAGTGCGTTATCATGGCGCAGTAGCACCACCTGGTGCTTCATTCCACAATTGTGCTTATCGACAGACATGAACATTCTTCATTTTACGAGAAGTGTCTACTGATATTTGTCCTTGGGCAGCCAAGAAAAGAATAGCAGCATATGGACCTATTTCGACGCTTATGGTAATAATGTCACCATATTTTATGTTTCCGCATTTATGTCTGAAAAGCACAAATACCAAAATAATTTCTTGCCTACATGTCGGTGCTTATGCAGTGTATCCGCACCGGAGTCGCTTTCTGTTGCAGACACGCTGCAGCAACGCCCTCAAACGGAAAGTTTTCGATTTTACATTAGAATCATCCGTCTGGATTTTTAAATGTTTGATGGACACCTTTTCCTGGGATATTCCACACTATCTATTCCTGGTGATGCAACGAATAGATAACTTTGACATTCGATTTACGTTAATCTTCGCTATTGGTATGATCCACACATTTATGTTTTGCCGATTTCTTGTCACACAGGATAAGTGCTTAATTTTGATGATCTCTTCGTAGATGAAATACTGTTCTTTGGAACAAACCCTGATGCAGTTAGCAAACTCAGTTTTGCTGTTTGGTACGTTGATTCTGTTCTACGTTTAAACACCTGCACTTGTCCTTATTTTGAGAGCGCTGCTGCTCCGCATCTCTGTACTGAGTCAATAAATAATCGCCACATTCGTTGAAATTGTCTCTGTTATACACCACGACCGATCTCGTCTTTATAGTTGAAGCCATTTTCCAGTGCAGTCAGAAAAAGGCATGTGTGTTAAATTACACACTGGTCATGAAATGTATAAAAAAAGTTTTTAGTATATATAGCGGTTAATAATTAATTAAGTAATCAGTTATTTAATTAACGCTGCTGTCACCAGTTTTTAATTGTTTCACTGAGTCCCACTAGGGTCATAAAGCTCTTCAAGTAATTTACTTGGGGTACATAGACTGTATTTTCATGAACTAACACAAAACATACATTACAATTGTTCATCGTAACAGCCATTATTCTGCTTTCATAAATATTGAATTCAAGAAACAAAAATATATTTAATTCTTAGCCATAACGACCTCAGTAGTGCTCATTGCAGAATCCTATGAATAAATCTGAATGGGTTGTAAATGCTTAAATAAGCAAAGCAACACTGGACACAATTTACTCAAAGAGAAACAGTCGTGTACCCAAAAGATATTTGTTTTGAAAGCAAGGGAGATATAATATTCCAAAGTGCTTATGGTTTCATATTGACTCCAGTTGTACAAGGAGAGTGAACGTGATATTTCATTCCAAAAACCTGGGCTAGGTGTGACAGCCATGGTGTGGACCCTATGCCTCGTCTTTATCGGGGCGCATTAGTAAGGGGACAAGGATGGTGCCAGCGCACTTTGCATTGTTGCCAAATTTATTCAAGATGGTGGCGATGACGTCATCCAAGATGGCGGCATGTAGATTTGGCAACAGCGCATGACATTATCCAAGATGTCGGATTTTCCGGGAGAATAGTCCACTAAACTGCCAGCCAGAGTGGCCGTGCGGTTATAGGCGCTACAGTCTGGAACCGCGTGACCGCTACGGTTGCAGGTTCGAATCCTGCCTCGGGCATGGATGTGTGTGATGTCCTTAGGTTAGTTAGGTTTAAGTAGTTCTAGGTTCTAGGGGACTGATGACCACAGTAGTTCAGTCCCATAGTACTCAGAGCCATTTTGAGAGTCCACTAAACTAAGCTTCCAGAAGAACATAATGGCGGGAAGTTGGAATTCCAACAGGATAATGCATGCAAAGACCATATGTGACTTTTTATTATTATGGATTATCATTCATTAACATTCATTATTATTTATTATTATTTATTATCATTTATTATTATTTATTATTATTGACCTGCCTGCACTAGAAAATTCCCTCCAAATTCAAATTCCAACACGATAATGGCTGCAAAACCTTACTTTTGTTTATTATTATTCATTATTATTTATTAACATTCGTTATCATTCATTGTCATTTATTATCATTCATTATATTCAATTATCATTCATTATTTATTATTATAGGCCTACCTCCACTAGAAAATTGGGGCAAATTCAAATTCCAACACGATAACTGCACTTGTATCTATTGTTATCATTTATTATTTATTCAAGATGTCTGATTTTCTCAGCGAGAAAGCCATTTTCCTTACAACCATAACATAGATCTAACACAAGTTACAATCCCAACACCATAATTGATCACACGTACAAACTTTCTCCCTCACTTATCTTTTTTCACTGATAGCCTATCAAAATCGCATCAAAAAATAAACTGCTCTTATAATAACGTAAATCACATTCTCTGATTTTGCAGTGGGGAAGGGACTGAAGACTTTATTTCAAGCAGTACGGTCATCACTAGTTCTGCAACACAGTCAGCACACACATCTTTGATATCGTAGTGCAGTCACCACGACGTCCGTGCTCCAACTGAATTAGTTCAAATCCTCGCCAACCCCTGGCCAGCGCGTGGAGAAACTGCCTACGCCTGTTACGTGAGGCGGTCGGCCACTAGCGCGGGGAGCTAGCCCAGCGATCGCTCCCACGTTGTAAACATGTTATCGCTGGATGCGCTGGAACTTGCCGAGTTTGACGTCACAGCAGCCCCTTGTCCGCTCACCACGTGTATTCGTCGCCTCCGCACGTTTCCCGCCAAAAGTGTCTGCCTCAGACCTGAAACACAAAACGGTCGACCTTTTGCTGAAACACTTTCGGCGCCAAGTTCAAAACCTGTCGATGGCAACCGCTCACCGTCCACCAAGTGTCCTTGTGCTACACTTTTGGCGGCAGAGTTTGCTCGACAGTGCAATCCCCAATTTCTGTATAACAGCACGTTTGGACAGCACTAGAACGCCCGCTAATTAACTCACTCTCGCGGGCGCATAATAATTGTACAATCGCTGTGCCGCCGCCCCGCTTACGTCACACATCCTCCATACACGCAACAGACATAGCCTTCTGTAAATACCTGGAAAATGACTCTTTATTTCAGACATTACGGTCGTGCCGGTGTGTTCCAACTGACTTCTCCATGCACACACAGCAAAACTCCAGAGCGCAGCTGACGTACGCGCCGCCGGCTGAGCCCGCTCCATCGGCAGCTCCCTGGCCGGCTGACGTCAAGCAACCAGCAGAGCCCGCACATCCCCATGGCCAGCGCACCAGCTAGGCGGAGAGCGGCACCTCAGGGCCCCGCCACAAACGGTCAGCTGCGCCCGCGAGCACTTAACGCTGGACAGGATGGAACCTGTCGACCGCGTGCCAGACCAAGGATACGTTTGGCACCTGAGTTTGACCGACAGTGGAATCCACCATCACTGTACAACAGCACGTTTGCTCATCGTGAGAACACTCGCTAATTCAGTCTCACAACCTCGCTATATTAAATAATTCAATTTACAATTTCATATACGTATGCAAACGCGTTCAACTCCCTACAAGTTTGAAATCTGCCAGTAAACTAAGCTCACTTGCGCCACCAACCTAAGAAAATTGTTTCAAACTAAGCCACCAGCACTCAACCTCTTCCTACACGTTTCCGGTAAACGGACTCACCCTTCACAGGGTCCATGGACCGAGGAAAGAACTTACTTTATTTGGGAATGTAGTATATGTATTGCACCGACATGTCCCACATCATACAGACCTACAAACACTTCTACATGACTCATTTATAATGTTCTAGATAAACGCTTGCTAATTGTTAACAGTTAAAAATAACTCATAGCACAGCCTACAGACATGCGAACCGCTCGTAAATAATGTTAAACATTTACCTCCAAATAGCCAAACAGCTGCTAATTTTCGGAAATAATTTCGGTGCATAGGCTGATGGTAGGAAGAACGAGCGTACTTTATTTATTTGTGACATATCTTTTAGAAACTTTTACCTCTCATAGGTTTCGATATGTAAGGCTGACATAAGGCAGTTTCTGAACTCCAGTAGTGCACTACACTTGGCAACACAACCACACCCATCAGGACATTCATTCCAAACCAGGCCTGTAACTCCTCTACAGATAAATTTGTCCACTTATTTGTCCACTCACTCACATTCTGACCAGATTGCCGTTATTGCGCAAAAACAGCGCAGACTGCGCTGTGCAGCAAGGGGAAGTAAGGAAGGGCAGCACTCTTTTTATTTGGAGCCCTTTTATTTGGTCGTGGATTATATTTGTCACAAAACACCCGCACTGATCCGACTGTAGTCATCTGGCACAGGGCAAAAACACGTAAACAACTCCTAATTTCACCACACAATAGCAAACAGCTCTTAAATACTGCAGTATACAATATGAGCATACGAGCACTGTACTCTTAAACTCTCCAAATAAAGCACCGCACAGTACAAAGACACGCTCGCAAAATAGTGCAACAGACGCGCCCAAACACCACCAGCTGCCAAAACGACCAACAGTCTCTGCTCGGCCTCCCCCAAACATGACCTCAACACAGTCGCATTCGCACCTATCACCGGAGAAATTGATATCGCCTATGCGCCTTAGATTACGCTCCAAGGCAGGCCGCGCGCCCGGGTGGTCGGCGGGGAAGGTGATTCCAGAGTCTCCGGCCAAGTTCAGCTTCCGAGCGCTCGTGACAGCCGATACATTTCAAACTTTCATTGTTCTTCTCATGTATACCGCCGACGTGTCAGGTCAGGTTCTGCCTTCACGTCTATTGGCAGAATAGCTCATAGCTCGTTGACACACTCGATTAACGCGGCTGGTAAAATATTTACTACTCGCATGCAACCGAGATGGTGACAGAAAACCAATCACTCCAATCTGCGCTGCAGGCGCGTGTAATTATTGAGAACACTCTATTTTTTTTTTTCGAACAACTTATGTAACCATACAGTATATCTATCACGCTATCACAAAACACCAATCCCAGATGTGCCCTGGGCCATGTTGCACAGCCCACAGACACGCACCTAATCATAATTTCAGTACACACTATAGCAAACTGCTACTAAATAATACATCACATAGATGTGAAGATACGCTCAGTACTCGTGAACTATCCTAGTAACCCATAGCAGAGGCTGCAGATCCGCTCGCAAAATAACTCAGCAGACGTGCGCAGGTACCCCCACTCTGCACCCTGCCCACAGGATCGTGAAGTCACCCATCCGTCTGATTTCAGACCTCTCACAGCCCCTGCTCGACTTCCTCAAGCGCGGGTTGGCGCGGTCAACCCGCTCGTCAGCGGTGAAGCGCACACCTACCTCCTACGTCCGTCCACGACCGCGATCCCGAGCCGCGACTACCGAACGCGGATGAAAGTCAACTTTATATCAACGTAGCATAATTCCAAAGCGCAGCTTCCATACGCTAGACACATCATGTGTGTCGCTATGGATCGGAGGAAATCCTCTCTGGCTTCCGGCGGCTATCTGATTTGGTGAAGACTGCCAGTCTCGCTAGCGGGATGAAAGCAGAGCTCACCATCTGCAGCATCGTCGACAGGACTGACTGCGGACCTTTGGTACAGAGCCGAGTGGAGGGTCTGAATCAGAGGCTGAGACGGTTCTGCGACCGTGTGGGCTGCAGATTCCTCGACTTGCGCCATAGGGTGGTGGGGTTTCGGGTTCCGCTGGATAGGTCAGGAGTCCACTACACGCAACAAGCGGCTACACGGGTAGCAGGGGTTGTGTGGCGTGGGCTGGGCGGTTTTTTAGGTTAGATGGCCTTGGGCAAGTACAGAAAGGGCAACAGCCTCATCGGGTGCGGGGCAAAGTCAGGACATGCGGGGACCAAGCAGCAATCGGTATTGTAATTGTCAACTGTCGAAGCTGCGTTGGTAAAGTACCGGAACTTCAAGCGCTGATAGAAAGCACCGAAGCTGAAATCGTTATAGGTACAGAAAGCTGGCTTAGGCCAGAGATAAATTCTGCCGAAATTTTTACAAAGGTACAGACGGTGTTTAGAGAGGATAGATTGCATGCAACCGGTGGTGGAGTGTTCGTCGCTGTTAGTAGTAGTTTATCCTGTAGTGAAGTAGAAGTGGATAGTTCCTGTGAATTATTATGGGTGGAGGTTACACTAAACAACCGAACTAGGTTAATAATTGGCTCCTTTTACCGACCTCCCGACTCAGCAGCATTAGTGGCAGAACAACTGAGAGAAAATTTGGAATACATTTCACATAAATTTTCTCATCATGTTATAGTCTTAGGTGGAGATTTCAATTTACCAGATATAGACTGGGACACTCAGATGTTTAGGACCGGTGGTAGGGACAGAGCATCGAGTGACATTATACTGAGTGCACTATCCGAAAATTACCTCGAGCAATTAAACAGAGAACCGCCTCGTGGAGATAACATCTTGGACCTACTGATAACAAACAGACCCGAACTTTTCGACTCTGTATGTACAGAACAGGGAATCAGTGATCATAAGGCCGTTGCAGCATCCCTGAATATGGAAGTTAATAGGAATATAAAAAAAGGGAGGAAGGTTTATCTGTTTAGCAAGAGTAATAGAAGGCAGATTTCAGACTACCTAACAGATCAAAACGAAAATTTCTGTTCCGACACTGACAATGTTGAGTGTTTATGGAAAAAGTTCAAGGCAATCGTAAAATGCGTTTTAGACAGGTACGTGCCGAGTTAAACTCTGAGGGACGGGAAAAACCCACCGTGGTACAACAACAAAGTTAGGAAACTACTGCGAAAGCAAAGAGAGCTCCACTCCAAGTTTAAACGCAGCCAAAACCTCTCAGACAAACAGAAGCTAAACGATGTCAAAGTTAGCGTAAGGAGGGCTATGCGTGAAGCGTTCATTGAATTCGAAAGTAAAATTCTATGTACCGACTTGACAGAAAATCCTAGGAAGTTCTGGTCTTACGTTAAATCAGTAAGTGGCTCGAAACAGCATATCCAGACACTACGGGATGATGATGGCATTGAAATAGAGGATGACACGCGTAAAGCTGAAATGCTAAACACCTTTTTCCAAAGCTGTTTCACAGAGGAAGACCGCACTGCAGTTCCTTCTCTAAATGCTCGCACAAACGAAAAAATGGCTGACATCGAAATAAGTGTCCAAGGAATAGAAAAGCAACTGGAATCACTCAATAGAGGAAAGTCCACTGGACCTGACGGGATACCAATTCTATTCTACACAGAGTACGCGAAAGAACTTGCCCCCCTTCTAACAGCCGTGTACCGCAAGTCCCTAGAGGAACGGAGGGTTCCAAATGATTGGAAAAGAGCGCAGATAGTCCCAGTCTTCAAGAAGGGTCGTCGAGCAGATGCGCAAAACTATAGACCTATATCTCTTACGTCGATCTGTTGTAGAATTTTAGAACATGTTTTTTGCTCGCGTATCATGTCATAACTGGAAACCCAGAATCTACTATGTAGGAATCAACATGGATTCCGGAAACAGCGATCGTGTGAGACCCAACTCGCCTTATTTGTTCATGAGACCCAGAAAACATTAGATACAGGCTCCCAGGTAGATGCTATTTTTCTTGACTTCCGGAAGGCGTTCGATACAGTTCCGCACTGTCGCCTGATAAACAAAGTAAGAGCCTACGGAATATCAGACCAGCTGTGTGGCTGGATTGAAGAGTTTTTAGCAAACAGAACACAGCATGTTGTTATCAATGGAGAGACGTCTACAGACGTTAAAGTAACCTCTGGCGTGCCACAGGGGAGTGTTATGGGACCATTGCTTTTCACAATATATATAAATGACTTAGTAGATAGTGTCGGAAGTTCCATGCGGTTTTTCGCGGATGATGCTGTAGTATACAGAGAAGTTGCAGCATTAGAAAATTGTAGCGAAATGCAGGAAGATCTGCAGCGGATAGGCATTTGGTGCAAGGAGTGGCAACTGACCCTTAACATAGACAAATGTAATATATTGCGAATACATAGAAAGAAGGATCCTTTATTGTATGATTATATGATAGCGGAACAAACACTGGTAGCAGTTACGTCTGTAAAATATCTGGGAGTATGCGTGCGGAACGATTTGAAGTGGAATGATCATATAAAATTAATTGTTGGTAGGGCGGGTACCAGGTTGAGATTCATTGGGAGAGTGCTTAGAAAATGTAGTCCATCAACAAAGGAGGTAGCTTACAAAACACTCGTTCGACCTATACTTGAGTATTGCTCATCAGTGTGGGATCCGTACCAGGTCGGGTTGACGGAGGAGATAGAGAAGATCCAAAGAAGAGCGGCTCGTTTCGTCACCGGGTTATTTGGTAACCGTGATAGCGTTACGGAGATGTTTAATAAACTCAAGTGGCAGACTCTGCAAGAGAGGCGCTCTGCATCGCGGTGTAGCTTGCTCGCCAGGTTTCAAGAGGGTGCGTTTCTGGATGAGGTATCGAATATATTGCTTCCCCCTACTTATACCTCCCGAGGAGATCACGAATGTAAAATTAGAGAGATTAGAGCGCGCACGGAGGCTTTCAGACAGTCGTTCTTCCCGCGAACCATACGCGACTGGAACAGGAAAGGGAGGTAATGACAGTGGCACATAAAGTGCCCTCCGCCACACACCGTTGGGTGGCTTGCGGAGTATCAATGTAGATGTAGATGTAGAACATAGCAGCACATGTCTTTACCTCCTATGATACTGCAGCACACTGCGTATTGCTCCTCACATGACATTACACGGGCCTTTAACTAAATATAACTACACTCGTAAACCCGTGGTCTAGGGGTAGCGTCGTTGATTCATAATCGAAACGTCTTCGGTCCTGGGTTCGATCCCCGCCACTGCCTAAACTTTGATTAAAAATCAGCATTGGCGGCCGAAGACTTCCGTCATAAGAAGTCAGCCTTATTCTGCCAACGGCCTTGTCAAAGAGGGCGGAGAAGCGGATAAAGGATCAGTGCACTCTCTTGTCCTAGGGGTGGGAAATTGCCCTTAAAGGCGGATGAATCATCAATGGTCAACGACATGAGGACGCAGAAGGCAATGGAAACCACTGCATTAAAGACACGTAACGTGTATCCACAGGACATGTGGCCTGTAATTGAAGATGTGTCATGATGATCTCTCCATTGGCAAAAGATTCCGGAATAGTCCCCCATTTGGATCTCTGGGAGGGGACTGCCAAGGGGGAGGTTACCATGAGAAAAAGATTGAATAATCAACGAAAGGATAACGTTGTACGAGTCGGGGCATGGAATGTCAGAAGCTTGAACGTGGTAGGGAAACTAGAAAATCTGAAAAGGGAAATGCAAAGGTACAATCTAGATATAGTAGGGGTCAGTGAAGTGAAGTGGAAGGAAGACAAGGATTTCTGGTCAGATGAGTATCGGGTAATATCAAGAGCAGCAGAAAATGGTATAACAGGCGTAGGATTCGTTATGAATAGGAAGGTAGGGCAGAGGGTGTGTTACTGTGAACAGTTAAGTGACCGGGTTGTTCTAAACAGGATCGACACAGACCAACACCGACAACGATAGTTCAGGTATACATGCCGGCGTCGCTAGCTGAAGATGAACAGATAAAGTGTATGATGATATTGAAAGGGTAATGCAGTATGTAAAGGGGGATAAAAATCTAATAGTCATGGGCGAATTGAATGCAGTAGTATGGGAAGGAGTAGAAGAAAAAGTTACAGGAGAATATGGACTTGGGACAAGGAATGAAAGAGGAGAAAGACTAATTGAGTTCTGTAACAAGTTTCAGCTAGTAATAGCGAATACCCTGTTCAAGAATCACAAGAGGAGGAGGTATACTTGGAAAAGGCCGGGAGATACGGGAAGATTTCAATTAGATTACATCATGGTCAGACAAAGATTCCGAAATCAGATATTGGATTGTAAGGCGCACCCAGGAGCAGATATAGACTCAGATCACATTATAGTAGTGATGAAGAGTAGGCTAAAGCTCAAGACAATAGTCAGGAAGAATAAATACGCAAAGAAGTGGGATACGGAAGTACTAAGGAATGACGACATACGTTTGAAGTTCTTTAACGCTATAGATACAGCAATAAGGAATAGGGCAGTAGGCAGAACAGTTGAAGAGGAATGGACATCTCTAAAAAGGGCCACCACAGAAGTTGGGAAAGAAAACATACGTACAAAGAAGGTAGCTGCGAAGAAACCATGGGTAACAGAAGAAATACTTCAGATAATTTATGAAAGGAGGAAGTACAAACATGTTCCGGGAACATCAGGAATACAGGAATAAATAGGAAGTGAAGGGAAGCTAAGACGAAATGGCTACAGGAAAAATGTGAAGACATCGAAAAAGATATAATTGTCGGAAGGACAGACTCAGCATACAGGAAAGTCAAAACAACCTTTGGTGACATTAAAAGCAACGGTGGTAACATTAAGAGTGCAACCGGAATTCCACTGTTAAATGCAGAGGAGAGAGCAGATAGTTGGAAAGAATACATTGAAAGCCTCTATAAGGGTGAAGATTTGTCTGATGTGATAGAAGAAGAAACAGGAGTCGATTTAGAAGAGATAGGGGATCCAGTATTAGAATCGGAATTTAAAAGAGCTTTGGAGGACTTACGGTCAAATAAGGCAGAAGGGATAGATAACATTCCATCAGAATTTCTAAAATCATTGGGGGAAGTGGCAACAAAACGACTATTCACGTTGGTGTGTAGAATATATGAGTCTGGCGACATACCATCTGACTTTCGGAAAAGCACCATCCACACAATTTCGAAGACGGCAAGAGCTGACAAGTGCGAGAATTGTCGCACAATCAGCTTAATAGCTCATGCATCGAAGCTGCTTACAAGAATAATATACAGAAGAATGGAAAAGAAAATTGAGAATGCGCTAGATGACGATCAGTTTGGCTTTAGGAAAAGTAAAGGGACGAGAGAGCCAATTCTGACGTTATGGCTAATAATGGAAGCAAGGCTACAGAAAATTCAGGATTTGTCGACCTGGAAAAAGCGTTCGACAATATAAAATGGTGCAAGCTGTTCGGGATTCTGAAAAAAGTAGGGGTAAGCTATAGGGAGAGACGGGTCATATACAATATGTACAACAACCAAGAGGGAATAATAAGAGTGGACGATCAAGAACGAAGTGCTCGTATTAAGAAGGGTGTAAGACAAGGCTGTAGCCTTTCGCCCCTACTCTTCAGTCTGTACATCGAGGAAGCAATGATGGAAATAAAAGAAAGGTTCAGGAGTGGAATTAAAATACAAGGTGAAAGGATATCAATGATACGATTCGCTGATGACATTGCTATCCTGAGTGAAAGTGAAGAAGAATTAAATGGTCTGCTGAACGGAATGAACAGTCTAATGAGTACACAGTATGGTTTGAGAGTAAATCGGAGAAAGACGAAGGTAATGAGAAGTAGTAGAAATGAGAACAGCGAGAAACTTAACATCAGGATTGATGGTCACGAAGTCAACGAAGTTAAGGTATTCTGCTACCTAGGCAGTAAAATAACGAATGACGGACGGGGCAAGGAGGACTTCAAATATCAAATACCGGCCTTAATTTGAGGAAGAAATTTCTGAGGATGTACGTCTGGAGTACAGCATTGTATGGTAGTGAAACATGGACTGTAAGGAAACCGGAACAGAAAAGAATCGAAGCATTTGAGATGTGGTGCTATAGACGAATGTTGAAAATTAGGTGGACTGATAAGGTAAGGAATGAGTGGGTTCTACTCAGAATCGGAGAGGAAAGGAGAAGGGACGGGATGATTGGATACCTGCTAAGACATGAGGGAATGACTTCCATGGTACTAGAGGGAGCTGTAGAGGGCAGAAACTGTAGAGGAAGACAGAGATTGGAATACGTCAAGCAAATAATTGAGGACGTAGGTTGCAAGTGCTACTCTGAGATGAAGAGGTTAGCACAGGAAAGGAATTTGTGACGGGCCGCATCAAACCAGTCAGTAGACTGATGACAAAAAAAAAAAAAAAAAAAAAAAAAAAAAACTACACATCCCTGCTCTCGCCCCGTCACGTGACCAACCATCTAAAAACATTCTCAATATTATTCTTACTTTAAAACATTTTTTAAAAAATAAGATCTAATTTACACCTCACACCGCACCTAACCTCACACCCGTCCCACCATCAACATACGCAAAAGTCCTCAACCCTATCTTGACACTCATATATCACCCCACAAACCATGCCCATCAATCAATTCACCATTCTCATCCCCTGTTTTCGAAATACAAACGTAGCCTCTATCTAAACACCAATCAACTCATCTTTCTCGCACTTTCAACAATAAAATTAATTTTACACACATCCAGAAATACCAAACGCAATTAAAGACTCAAACTTTTATAAAGAGCATCAAGCACATACGACACTCACATCAATATTCAAAGCCTAGTCCATATTTACCACCTCCACCTTCAATTAAATATTATTACCATTGCCGAAACATTCTACCAGCGCTCGATCGGTACCTATTTTTCCGCTCTTAACTGTTGTCACTAGCGGTCGAATATCACTATCTATAGATTGCATAAATTTCCACATAAAAAAAATCTCGCCCCGTCGTTTACACACTCCTATATCCGAACACATGACATCATTGAACTATTCTAATAACTCATCTATCAGGTCTGGGGGCAAGGTCATCCCTTTCTTTCTTTCTTTCCTTCTTTCAGCAGTAGGCAGCTATTTTTTTTACTGTGGTAGCTAAACTGCGCCATCTACTTAACATCACCATTCCCGAAACATATCTCCAAATACATAAACACACTTACTCAATTACACAGCGATCTCGCTAAGGACATGACCTTCAATATTACAGTTCTTAATCCAATAACCACCGAAACAAGTACTAAATGCTCAAACCAATCCCATAGCGTTTTACAAAGCGAGTGTCCGAGCGCCGCCGGCGGCATGTCAAAGCCACATAGCTGTCCATCTAAACAGCCGTCCACTCAGCCCCAGGACCAGCATGCTGAAATGGGCTCTCCCTATACCTGCTCTCCAGCTGTTGTCTAACGACATACAGTGCACAAATGGAATCCTGAATAGCGCAGATCTCTATCTCCCCCTTGCATCTCCAACAGGACATGTAAACAGTGTCTCCCCCAGCCAGCGAACTCGACGTCATTCACCCTACGCTGACATCGCATATATAAAACCATATTTACTCCTGCCAAAACTCACTTAGTAATAAAAAAGCATTCTCCCTTTCTAAGCATAGATGAGTATGCATTTATCTTCACCCATCTGACCTCTGCAATTTAAGTCGGAGAAAGACATATCTATTACCTTCTCCAACCTGTCTACAAACAGAACAATCTTAGTTACTACAACAGGACCTTGTTTTGGCCATTTGCCGGAAATGCGCGCAATGGTGTACGCCTCAAACAATGTACAAGTACAACAGATCCTCAACGCCCTATCACCTTTATCCTCTACCATCAAACAGTGAAAAAGTCATGAAGGCACCAATGCGATCCACCTCCAGCGCGGACAAACGGAATTCACAATACTCCCCCCAAATGACTCAAAGTGCAACCATCCAAGAATTCCTAACAGCTTACCAAATCCAACACCTCAGACTACAAATGCCTATATGAACAAGATCACATTAAATATACACACACGCTGCGGAGAACCCTTTACTTTGATCACCCATACTCTAAGCGAATGAGAAGCTGCCTCTGGCCCTTGTTCAAACAGTGTTTTCTAACACGCCTTTGCACACTGCCGAGCATTTCGTCTCTCTGCCGCGACTTTGGAGTCATTGTCTGATTCTAAACAGACATTAACACAGAGTGATGCACGGTCTCTCACAGGAAACTATACCTTGCACCTTATAAATCATATTCTTATAGTCGATAGCATAACACCGAATGATTTTAAATAAAGGACACCCACAACACAAGGAAAATAGAAGAGCCTGCTGGCGTTGTAGCCACATACCTCGAAAGTGATTGATCACCTCTACATTTAAACTCATATGTCGCAGTGACCGAATAGTTTATAACTCTACATTCAATTTCTAGTGATTGGTCATTTTTGCGCACAAGTACAGGATCACCGTTTTCGGTGCTAGCAACCCTGGAAGTTGCGGTCCATCAACCACAATTTCTCCCCAAACTCAAGCAAGCATTGTCAGTCAATCATTATGTCGTACCCAATGTACAGATGCGATAGATAAGACACCACCGATCTACTGTAATATTATCCATCATAGCTGATATCACGAAAAATTATACTGTAAGTCCAACACTGGCCAATCATGTGACAGCTTGTTTTCTTAATTTGAGTATCATAGCTAAATCATACATCCTCTACTTTGCAAGTATCATGGCGACCATTCGTAGATGACTGCTCAGCACGTCCATTCACACTTAATTCTCGAACACATAAAGACGATCAAATTATACCAGACAACAGTATACATTTTTCTAAGACCTCACGCATAGTACTCGATCAATCTCTCTGCGTACGGCGGACACAGAGCTATCTTACGTTAAAAGACCATCCTCACCTTGGCATTGACCTACCTACCCCGCAACATCGCTACCCAATTATTCCTCAACCGAGCAGACGAATACAGCTACACTCCACCTCTCTTGACTGATTAGAGTTTTCCTAGTGACATCACGATCCTGTGGGCAGGGTGCAGAGTGGGAGTACCTGCGCACGTCTGCTGAGTTATTTTGCGTGCCGATCTTCAGGGTCTGCTATGCATTATTAGTATAGTTTACGCGTACTAAGCGTATATACACATTTGTATGATGTATTATTTAGTAGCAGTTTGATATAGTGTGTACTGAAATTATGATTGGGTGCGTGTCTGTGGGCTGTGCAACATGGCCCAGGGCACATCTGGGATTGGTGTTTCGTGATAGCATGATAGATATACTGTATGGTTAAATTAGTTGTTCGAAAAAAAGTAAGTAGACTGTTCACATTGATTACAAGTGCCGGCAGTGCAGATTGGAGAGATTGGTTTTCCGTCACCATCTCGGTTGCATGCGAGTAGTAAATATTTTCCCAGCGTCATTAATCTAGTGTGCCTACGAGCTATGAGCTGTTCTGCCAATAGACGTGAAGGCAGATCCAGACCTGAGACGTCGGCGGTTTACATGAGAAGAACAATGAAGCTTTGAAATGTGTCGGCTGTCACGAGCGCTCGGAAGCTGATCTTGGCCGGAGACTCTGGAATCACCTTCCCCGCCGACCACACGGGCGCGCGGCCTGCCTTGGAGCGTAATCTAAGCCGCATAGGCGATATCAATTTCTCCGGTGATAGGTGCGAATGCGACTGTGTTGAGATCATGTTTGGGGGAGGCCGAGCAGAGACTTTTGGTCGTTTTGGCAGCTGGTGGTGTTTGGGCGCGTCTGTTGCACTAATTTGCGAGCATGTCTGTGCACTGTGCGGTGCTTTATTTGGAGAGTTTAAGAGTACAGTGCTCGTATGCTCATATTGTATATTGCATTATTTAAGAGCTGTTTGCTATTGTGTGGTGAAATTAGGAGTTGTTTACGCGTTTGTGCCCTGTGTCAGATGACCACAGTTGGATCAGTGCAGGTGTTTTGTGGCAAATATACTCCACGACTAAATAAAAGGGCTCCAAATAAACAGAGTGCAGCCCTTCCTTACTTCCCCTTGCAGCACAGCGCAGTCTGCGCTGTTTTTGCGCAATAACGGCAATCTGGTCAGAATGTGAGTGAGTAGACAAATAAGTGGACAAATTTATCTGTAGAGGAGTTACAGGTCTGGATTGGAATGAATGTCTTGATGGGTGTGGTTGTGTTACCAAGTGTAGTGCACTACTGGAGTTGAGAAACTGCCTTATGTCAGCCTTACATATCGAAACCTATGAGAAATAAAAGTTTCAAAAAGATACGTCGCAAATAAATAAAGTACACTCGTTCTTCCTACCATCAGCCTATGCACTGAAATTATTTCCGAAAATTTGCAGCTGTTACGCCAATAGGAGGTAATTGTTTTGCATTATTTACGAGCGGTTCGCATGTCTGTAGGCTGTGCTATGAGTTATTTGTAACTGCTTACAATTAGCAAGCGTCTGTCTAGAACAATACAAATGAGTCATGTAGAAGTGTTTGCAGGTCTGTATGATGTGGGACATGTCGGTGCAATACATATACTCCATTCCCAAATAAAGTGAGTTCGTTCCTCGGTCCATGCACCTAGGGCCGGGTGAGTCCATTTACCAGATACATGTAGGAAGAGGTTGAGTGCTGGTGGCTAATTTTGAAACAATTTTCTAAGATTGGTGGCGCAAGCGAGCTTAGTTTACTGGCTGATTTCAAACCTATAGGGAGTTGAACGCGTTTGCATACGTATATGAAATTGTAAATTCAATTATTTAATATAGCGAGGTTGTGAGACTGAATTAGCGAGTGTTCTCGCGATGAGCAGATGTGCTCTTATACTGTCATGGTGGATTCCACTGTCGGTCAAACACAGGCGCCAAACGCATCCTTTGTCCGGCACGCGGTCGACAGGTTCCATCCAGTCCAGCGTTAAGTGCTCCCACGCGCAGCTGACCGTTTGTGACGGGGCCCTGAGGTGCCGCTCGCCACCTAGCTGGTGCGCTGTCCATGGGGGTGTGCGGGCTCTGCTGGTTCATTGACGTCAGCCGGCCAAGCAACTGCCGATGTAGCGGGCTCAGCTGGCGGCGCGTAGGTCAGCTGCGCTCTGGAGTTTCACTGTGTGAGCATGGAGAAGTCAGTTGGAACACACCTGCGTGACCGTAATGTCTGAAATAAAGAGTCATTTTCCAGGTATTTACAGAAGGCTATGTCTGTTGCATGTATGGAGGGTGTGTGACGTAAGCGGGGCGGCGGCGCAGCGATTGTACAGTCATTACGTGCGCGTGTGAGTGAGTGAATTAGTGGGTATTCTAGTGCGGTCCAAACGTGCTGTTATACAGTAATGGGGGACTGCACTGTCGAACAAACTCTGCCGCCAAAAGTGTAGCACTGCGTTCACATTCGCACAGGGACACGTGGTGGATGGTGAGCGGTCGGCATCGACATGTTTTGAAGGTGGCGCCGAAAGTGTGGCAACGAACGGTCGACCGTTGTGTGATTCAGCTCCTAGGCAGACAATTTTCGCGGGAAACGTGCGGAGGCGCCGAATACACGTGGTGAGCGGACAAGGGAC
This sequence comes from Schistocerca piceifrons, assembly GCF_021461385.2. Classification (NCBI taxonomy): domain Eukaryota; kingdom Metazoa; phylum Arthropoda; class Insecta; order Orthoptera; family Acrididae; genus Schistocerca; species Schistocerca piceifrons. Next base: position 556,005,241 of record NC_060143.1, read on the forward strand.
TGCTGTGACGTCAAACTCGGCAAGTTCCAGCGCGTCCAGCGAAAACATGTTTACGACGTGAGAGCGATCGCTGGGCTCGCCCCCCGCGCTAGTGGCCGACCGACTCACGTGACAGGCGTAGGCAGTGTCTCCACGCGCTGGCCAGGGGGTGGCGAGGATTTGAACTAATTCAGTGGGAGCGCGGACGTCGTGGTGACTGCACTGCGATATCAAAGATGTGTGTGCTGACTGTGTTGGAGAACAAGTGATGATCGTACTGCTTGAAATAAAGTCTTCAGTCCCTTCCCTCCTGCAAAATCAAAGAACGTGACTTCCGTTACTATAAGAGCAGTTTATTATTTGACGCGATTTTGATAGGGTACCAGTGGAAAAAATAAGTGAGGGAGAAAGTTTGTACGTGTGATCAATTGGGTGTTTGGATTTTTACTTTTGATAGACCTATGTTATGGATGTAAGGAAAATGGCTTTCTCGCTGAGAAAATCTTACATCTTTAATAAATAATAAATAGCACAATTGGACTATTCTCCCGCCAAAATCTGCCATCTTGGATGACGTCATGCGCTGTTGCCAAGTCTCTATGCCTCCATCTTGGATGACATCATCGCTGCCATATTGAATAAATTTGGCAACAATGCAACGTGCGCTGGCACCACCCTTGTCCCCGTACTCGCATTGTCCTAACAGGTGAAAAATAAATGTAGAAGTGTGAAAGAAAAGGGGAAGAAGGAGGTCAAAGAGGGAAAAGGATGAGAATAAATAAGTTAATAAATAACAGTGGTATAACCATGGTAGTGGTTGAGGATATACGGTGCCATATGTAATTTTACTTTTGTTCGAAACAGGCTTACGTCTGCTGAAGTTATCTTATTGGCCTAGATGCAGCCAGTGGACTAAGACATTTTTCGTTTAGTAGTGTGTATTACTTCTGAAAAAGGTTATATTATTATAGCAGAATCCATGGTTAAGGTTTAAAGTAAACATAATTTAGTGCAACTGTAGGCTGTTTTTCGATCGAGACAATTTCGAAATGGTTGCTATTGCCGCTACCATGATGAAAGTAGTGAAATAAATAAGTATAATGGACAATTTTTGTCTGATTACACTACTGAGAACAAATACCGGAAGCAGACGCATCCGAAAAATACCTCGGAACAGCGTACAGAGCATCTGAAATTGAATTTTCACATAGTACAAATCGCAGATTAGGCAGATGCCAGGCTGATAGTCATTGGAATAATAATCAGATAATACAGTCCATTTGCACAGGGTACATGTTACACAACACTTTTCCGATCAATATTTCGTTATTGCTCGTCACTCCTGGATCTGCACCACATAGGGTTGATCGAGGAAATAGAGAAGATTCGAAGAAGAGCGGTGTGTTTCGTTACAGGTTCATTTAGTAAGCGGGAAAGATTCACGAAGGTGATCAACCAGACTCCAACGGTAGGCGCTGCAAGACTGGATTCTGCATCGCGGAGAGATTTACTGTTATCGAGTTCCCAGAGCGTATGCCCCTAGAAGAGTCACTCGATGAAGGTAAATTAGACAGATGGAAGCCTACACGGAGATTTACCATCAACGTGACTGGAACAGGAAGGAGGAAGTGACAGTGTTACAGAAAGTTCCTTCCACCACACACTGGAATGTTGCTTGTGGGGCATACAAGTTGACATAAGTGAAGTAGAAGTAGAAGAAGAAGAAGAAGAAGAAGAAGAAGAAGGAACACTTCAATAGGGAGATACTTGTTTCTTGGTTTTGAGCTTCTAGATTACCCTCCTATCGGTATGCAGTGCGATCCAAAGACACGAAAGCATAATGAGTATATCTTACATCTGTTCTTTTGTTTGCTGCGTCTTAGTTAGGACTACACGATTTATGTTAGAAGGTAGATTAAGAAAAGGAAAATCTACGTTTAAAGCATTTGGAGAGTTAGAAAAAGCTTTTGTCAATGTTGGAACACTGTCTTTGAAATTCTGAAGGAAGCAGGGGTAAAATAAAGGAAGCAATAGGCTATTTTCGACATTTACGAAAACCAGACGACAGTTATAAGAGTCGAGCGGCATGAAAAGGAAGCAATGATCGTGAAGGGAGCGAGACAGGGTGGCAGCTTATCCCCATGTTATTCAATCTGTACATTGAGCAAACAGTAAACGAAACCAAGGAAAAATCTGGAGAAGAAACTACAGTTCACGAACAAGAGATAAAAACTTTGAGGTTTGCTGATATCATTAAAATTCTGTTAGAGACAGCAGACGGCTTGGAAAAGCAGTTGGAAATAATGGACAATGTCTTGGAAGGTGGGTATAAGATGGACATCACCAAAAGCAAAACAACTATAATGGAATGTAATCGAGTTATATCTGGTGAAGCTGAGGGAATTGGAGTAGGTAACAATATACATAAGGCAGTAGATGAGTTTTGCTATTTGAGCAGCAAAATAACGGATGACGGCTGAAGTAGAGGGGATACAGAGTGTAGGCTGACAATGGCAAGAAAAACGTTTCTTTTCTTCAGATATTTGTTTTGTTACCTTTGAATATTGCTCTCAAGTGTTAGGAAGTTTTTTCTCAAAGTATTTGTATGGAGTGTAGCCATATGTGGGAAGGAAGATACTAGAAGCTTTTGAAGTGTAGTGCTCCAGAAGAATGCCGAAGATTAGATGGATATATCATATAACTAATGAGGATGTACTGAATAGAACTGGGAAGAAAAGAAATTTGTGTCACAACCTGACTAGAAGAATGAAAAAGTTGACAGGATACATTCTGAGACATCAAATTTAGTACCGGAGGGAAGATTGGGGGGTAAAAATCCTAAAGAGACCATGAGATGAAAACAGTAATCATATTCAGAAGGATGTAGGTTGCAGTGGTTATTCTGTGATGAAGAGGCTTGCATGGAATAGTAGCTTGGAGAGCTGCATCAAATCAGTTTTCGGACTGAAGGCAACCACAACAACAACAACACCAGTTAGGATTGATCGTAAGTCAAACAATGGATAGTGAATCGCGTTCTAGTTTCAAGAAATGTGACTTCAGCCTGTGATTTTCGATGTTTTGAATTTCGGCCGAACAAGAAAAATCTATCGAAATGCATATCCCTGACTTCATTCTACCATCATTATGGTTTATATTCATCCAAATTTTCTAAACGAACTCAGACAGAGAACAACTTGCCTGTTTTCTGAAAAAAAGTCAAGAGAAAATAGTTTTCTGAGTTATCTAGCTACCTCCCACTCTCTCAGCCCTCTTAATCAATCTATCCTTTCTTTATGCATTGTTAACTTTTGACTTAAATCCTTACGAAGTTTGAGAGGCTCGCACCATACTCTGACTTCAAGACGACTGTAATTCCAGTTCCAAACAAGTCAAGTGTTGACAGATGTGAGCATTAACGAACCATAGCTTAAGTACATCATGGATGCAAATAACGACATTAACCATCTGCAGAAAGATGCAATGAATGTAGAAACCTACCTGCTGTAGAAACCGCCCTGAAGGAAGATTTTTTTGGGTTGGAGAGAAATGTACGAACACACGAGACAACAGTGATTCTACGACTTATCCCAGTTGTTATATTGAAGAAGGTACACCCATATTTATAGCTTTTGATAATTTGACAGGAATACATGTTTGTAACCCTGAAGTTACCGTACATAAAGTAATATGAGCAAAAGATTAGCCACCACTTTTTCAAAAATCATAGTGGTGTTCTACACATCGAAGAACATGAACTGGAGGCAGTAATCGAGATGGGAGTTAGACAGGGTCGTAGGCAAGATGCCATTTCATTCAGTTCGATCATGAGCAGTCAATACGTGTCACAAGGAGAAATTCTTAACGGATATTAAAGTACAGGGAGAATAAATAAGATGCAGTAATAACGTTGTAATTCTGTCAAGACGACAAATGGCAGGGAATATCGGTTGAACGTACTGTAGTTGATAGCGTCTTAAAAGAATTAATAAGATGAAAAATACATAGGTCAAACAAGGCTAGTGGAGACTGTTGACTTAAATTATACTCAGAGAATTAAATTATGATATAAGGCTGTGAAACTAGTAGGCAAGTTTTGCTATTTGGGCAGAAAAATTAAGGACAAGGGCTGAAATAAAGTGGACATAAAATGTCGCCGGCAATAGCAAGAAAGGCTCTGCTGAAAAATATAGGTAGGTTAACAACGAATAGTGTCCAAGTGTTAGAAAGTCTTTTTGGATGGAAAGTATTCTGACCAGGCTCGTATCGGGCAAGTAATCCGGCGCAGATGGTCCTTCGTAGCTCCTTAAGGTCTCCAGTTAGATGGCGAAGAACCCGGTGGGCGCACACCTTTGACTTCCCCAACTGGTGGACAATTGTGTTGCCCCTACCGACAGAGACGTCCATTTGAGCAGCGACTTGTTTGATTGCGATCCGCCGATCACCTCAGTTGTGAGAGTGTCCACACGTTCCATTATTGCAGGAGTCACAACTGTGTGCGACCGGCCGGCGAGTGGGAGAGCGGATAGGTTTGCGCGACCTTCTTACGATGATGATGGACGTCTCGCGCAACGACTCATCCTGCTCTTGTTCACTGCCAGGTCTCCACAGACAATCTGCAAGAGCCTGTGAGAATGTGTGGTGCTCTGGTGTTCCGGCAAAAGAAGCTCACAGATCTCGCCTTGCAACGCACGTGCGTTACAGATGCCTCTCTGAAGTGTAAGTGTTGTTCCTCCACCTATCGGAAATTCATGAAACTATATGGGCGAAGTGTGATTATTCCACTGTGTCCCACAACAAATTCCCCAGTTTTTTCAACTTAAATTTGCAGAGAAAAAGTTGTGTTGCATTACTTATTGAACGACACTTGCATATTTCACCTTTTTAGACAGTAAGGCGTTATGTTGTCAGAACGAGCTACAGATGTTCATTCCAACTTAACGCGACATGTTTTCGAAATCAGAGACATTGCATGTACTAATTGGGTTAATAAAATTCATTTAAATATTCATTTATGCTCCCTACTCTTTCCTCAGTGCACAGTAAGCAATAACTACTCGTAAACAGGTCCCTCTTTCTCCTAGCCGCATTGAGATTGATCTACAAATCATTCCTTTCTCGAAATTTAATGTGTACAAGGAAGCTTATGCACGGCATTATTTCTGAGTTGATATCGCCATGTACTCCCTGAAGAGAGAATGGTAATTCGTTTACAGACTACGTGCAGTGACTAGATACTGCAACTGAATGGAATTGGGGAGAACACTGCTATAAAGCACAACCCAAACAAAAGTATGTTGCTGAAAGAACACACTCACAGCCATCGAGGAACAAAAATTGCAGAGACGCAAAGTCTTGACTGTAGAATATAAGATCTAGTGGATGTAGGATATACGAGGGTCAATCAAATGAAAATTTTAAATTTGTAATAACAAATTTGGTTGGTAAGCGTGCTACAAACAGCATGCAGAATTGCCTGTAAGTGGCAGCATAGTGCAGATTCACACCTACCGTCGCAGTATCAGTACAAAGATGGCCACACCACTTACGACTTGCACCAGGGAAGAGCAGCGTTCTGTTATTCGGTTTTTGCGGAGTGAAGGTGTGAAACCTACTGAAATTCATCGACGAATGAAGGTTCAGTACGGTGATGCATGTTTGTCACAGCAGCAAGTCTACGAATGGAGTAGGAAGTTCGCAAATGGTGTGACTACAGTGGAAGATGTTCCTCGTCCAATTGTGACTCCACGGACATTGCAGCAGTTGAAGCCATAGTGAAGGAAAACCGCCGAGTGACATTGAATGACACTGCAGTATGTTTACAGATTAGTCATGGGTCAGCACACCACATTGTACATGATGTTCTCCATTTTCACAAAGTGTCTGCAAGATGGGTGCCACCGCAGCTGACTCCTGAAATGAGAGAACGACGTGGTGATGCTCATAAAGAACTTCTTCCCCGCTTTGAACGAGAAGGTGATGGCTTCCTTGAAAGAATCGTTACTGGGGACTAACCCTGGGTTCACTTCCACCAACCGGAACGAAGAGAGCGAGCAAGGAATGGCGCCATTCCTCATCACCAAAACCAAAGAACTTTCGAACAGTACCATCATCAGGGAAGGTTATGCTGAATCTCTTTTGGGACGAAGAAGCGGTCCATTTTGAGCATTATATGCCTAGGGGACCACTGTCACCAATGCATCATACACATATCTCCTAAAAAGTCGTCTGCGGCCTGTAGTCAAATCAAAGCGACGAGGATTGCTGTCTGCAGGTGTTCTTTTGCAACATGACAATGGAAGGCCCCAAACTGCCCGTAGAACAGCTGCAACAATCACAGACCTGCATTTTGAGTGTCTTCCTCATCCACCATACTCACCAGACCTCGCCCTAGTGATTTCCATATGTTTTGACCACTCCGAGACGCTATGGGAGGAAAGAAGTTCCGTTCTGATGAAGAGGTACGCCACGGGGTGCATGAGTGTTTGCGCGGACTACCAAAAGAATTTTTTTTTAAAGGAATTTATGCACTTTGTAAGCGCTGGAGGACTTGCATTGAGCGTGGGGGAGATTATGTTGAAAGGTAATACTACTTTGTACCACTTCTGCACAATAAATAATATTTAAAAAAATATTTAAGGTTTTCATTTGACACACCCTCATAGTAGTGATTATGAGATTATGAGACTTTCACAGGGTAGCGAATCCTGTAGAAAAACAAGAAACCAATCTTTTGACGGTATACCGCACGAACAAGAAATTTCTTGATTGTAACGTTGGATACTGGTGTCGAAGTTTCTTTAACTGATTCTCTATTCCAAAGGACATATTCACGATAAACCTTGTTATAAGAACACATCAAATGAACAGAAGATTGAAGAGACAGTTTTAAAACAAATGTCTTTATGTAAATACACATATTTCACACTTGGCTGTTTCTGGTTACCACCAGATGGCGATCCGCATATGGAGGCCAGCTACGGAAAGTGTGAATAGACAGTACTAGCTTACCAGCCGCTGCTTCCTCGCGTAGACTGTATGGCCGGCAAAAACTTGGTTTTTTATTTAATCGTATTTTTAATTCATTCACGAAGTGCTACACCTAAGCTTTTAGTGTGAATGAAGTACATATAAGACTGATCTTTTACAAATTTACTTCTGACAAAAAAGCGATTCTAGTAGCTGGAGTCCAAAGTTTTTGTTAATAACGCCTATTCTGTACTTGTGAAAATATTTCCATAGCAACTTTCATCCCATAACAAATATTTCTTTGTATCTAAACGAGAAGGGAAATATCAATTTTCACAAATTTAGCCTAAATTTTTTTTTTGTCTAACGAAATATCTTCTTAAAAAATGTTCGTCCTCTCTTGCACTACCTCAGGGGTTGATTTCTAGAAACACTGATACACACATTTTTCTTATTTGTAACCATGAAGTCAAATACCAACTGTCGTAGATGTAGCCTTAAAAATCCTTCAGTATTTCTCAAGCAATTATTTATTTTAAAAGAGGTTTCACCCACTATTTTACCCCCTTAGTTGTTGAATTTCCGAAAAATGCTGAAACACGTATTTTTTTAAATTTCCTGACAGTGAAACCAAATTTCGATTTTCGTAGTTCTAGCTTCAAAATCCCCTTAATAACGTCATTCTTTCTAAAAGCCTTTCATCTTCTTTTTTTTCCACCTTTGGAGTGGAAATTCGGCTAACCTTTTAAAACTATGGCCACAATATAAGATCCAAATCCTCTCCAATCTTCAAATTTCTATCCTTAGCCTTTATGGCTGAGCGATGATGAGTGAGTAAATCAGTCTGATCCTATTTCATCCCCTTAGGGATTGAATTTCAAGAAACAGTGAAACACAAATTTTTCCATCGGTAACGAGAAGCCAAGCACCATATTTCAAAGCCTTAGCTTTAAAAATACTTTCGCAATGAAATATTTTCATAATTTTTCACCACATATTTCACCCCCTTAAGGTTTTATTTGTAACAGAGAAGCCAAATACAAATTTTCATAGATTTATCTTCAAAAATGCTTGAGCAAATACATATTTCCATAGAAACCTCAATCCCCTCCTCACCCCCATAAGGACTGAATTTCCAAAGACAGTGAAACTTTTTTTAAATTTCTAACTGAGAAGCCAAATTTAAATATTCATAGATTTAGCTTCAAAAATGGTTCCATAATGAAATATTTTTGTAACAAGTCTCGTCGCCTATTTCACCCCCCTGAGGGGTTAAATTCAGAAAAAATTAAAACACGCATTTCTTTAGTCCTGACCGAGAAAGCAAATAACAATTTTCATAGGTCTAACTTCAAATGTAATACCGACATTAAAAAAAAAAAAAAAAAAAAAAAAACACTTCATCTCGTACTTCACCCCCCCTAGGGATGGAATTTTTTCAAAAAATCCTCTCTTAAATGATGCCTACAATATAAGATCCACACCTTCTCCAACTTTCAAGTTCCTGTCCTTAGTGGTTTGGGCTGGGCGATGATGAGACACAGCCAATCAGCCAGGACACTGCCTTTTCGTATGGAACATTTGTCTTGAAACTCCCAGAAGCTAGCTGGTTAGAGTGGACGGGTGGGGGAGCTGAATTATGCAAGGGCAAGTTGGCGTCCGGAAATGAACTATTGCCTTTTCACTGCGCTGATAATGAGACATTTGAAAATTTTGGGGATAAACAGTAGGCAGTTTACATAACGAGATCTGCAACGTCACTAGAGGATGTTATGGACAAAGTTAGTCTGAAATGACGCTAAATCTATATAGCTGAACACAAAAAGCTGCATCTCATAGCTAAGACGTTACGATCCGCACCAACTAAACGCTACGAGCTGTTTCTCTTTCACTTTACAAACAAGAAGACGGACTTTTCTTATCACTGTGTACTCATTTCATCTGACTGGACAACATGTTAGAAATTTGGAGATTTGTGGTAAATTCTACGAGACCAAACTGCTGGGGTCATTGGTCCGTAAGCTTACACACTACTTAATCTAACTCAAACTAACGTACGTTAAGGAGAGCACACACACCCATGCCCGAGGGAGGGCTCGAACCTCCGACGAGGAAAGCCGCGCGGACCGTGACAAGGCGGTTCTCACCTCGCGGTTACGGCGCGCAGCAACGTAGTAGAGATGGAGACACTACGTACTATGGAATGGTTTGGTGGTACACAGTGGAATTTCGCCTCGCTCTTACAATTATTGAGTAACCCATTGTGGAAGTTTCGTCACTGGCTGCTTGTTACTGGTAACGAGATCCCTCTCCGAGTCTAGTCCGCGGTATCGGGTTAGTGCATCAAGGACCGTCGAGAAAGCTAGCAACACGCGACTTCCTGAGTGACTGTTCTTTACCTCTCAGCACGCGACACTTCATTTTCCCACGGAAAAGTCACGATTATTCAATTCTACACTCTATCTGCTACATTTATAAAGTTCTAAATTTTTCAAATTATTTTCCTTCCCTCTTAACTCTTGCAAATATCTCTAACTCTCTCGCTTTCTATTAATAGGAGAATGTGTGCTGAAGCCCAGAAACGACTGAGTCATTCGTCAATCTAGATAAATCTGCCTTTCTTTTCCTAGTAAATCAGGGAACTGTAGTGATTTATCTTACGTTAGTGCATTTACGATGTACACTACTGGCCATTAAAATTGCTACACCACGAAGATGACGTGCTACAGACGCGAAATTTAACCGACAGGAAGAAGATTCTGTGATATGCAAATGATTAGCTTCTCAGAACATTCACACAAGGTTGGCGCCAGTGGCGACACCTACAACGTGCTGACATGAGGAAAGTTTTCAACCGATTTCTCATACACAAACAGCAGTTGACCGGCGTTGCCTGGTGAAACGTTGTTGTGATGCCTCGTGGAAGGAGGAGAAATATCTACCATCGCGTTTCCGACTTTGATAAAGGTCGGATCGTAGCCTATCACGATTGTGGTTTATCGTATCGTGACATTGCTGCTCGCTTTGGTCGAGATCCAATGACTGTTAGCAGAATATGGAATCGGTGGGTTCAGGAGGGTAATACGGAACGCCGTGCTGGATCCCAACGGCCTCGTATCACTAGCAGTCGAGATGACAGGCATCATATCCGCATGGCTGTAACGGATGGTGCAGCCACATCTCGATCCCATAGTCAACAGATGGGGACGTTTGCAACACAACAACCATCTGCACGAACAGTTCTACGACGTTTGCAGCAACATGGACTATCAGCTCGGAGACTATGGCTGCGGTTACCCTTGACCCTGCATCACAGACAGGAGCGCCTGCGATGGTGTACTCAACGACGAACCTGGGTGCACAAATGGCAAAACGTCATTTTTTCGGATGAATCCAGGTTCTGTTTACAGCATCATGATGATCGCATCCGTGTTTGGCGACATCGCGGTGAACGCACATTGGAAGTGTGTATTCGTCGTCACCATACTGGCGTATCACTCGACGTGATGGTATGGGGTGCCATTGGTTACACGTCTCGCTCACCTCTTGTTCGCATTGACGGCACTATGAACAGTGGACGTTACATTTCAGATGTGTTACGACCCGTGGCTCTACCCTTCATTCGATCCCTGCGAAACCCTACATTTCAGCAGCGTAATGCACGACCGCAAGTTGCAGGCCCTGCAAGGGCCTTTCTAGATACAGAAAATGTTCGACTGCTGCCCTGGCCAGCATAGTCTCCAGATCTCGCACCAATTGAAAACGTCTGGTCAATGCTAGCCGAGCAACTGGCGCGTCACAATACGCCAGTCACTACTCTTGATGAACTGTGGTATCGTGTTGAAGCTGCATGGGCAGCTGTACCTGTACACGCCATCCAAGTTCTGTTTGACTCAATGCCCAGGCGTATCAAGGCTGTTATTACGGCCAGAGGTGGTTGTTCTGGGTACTGATTTCTCAGGATCTATGCACCCAAATTGCGTGAAAATGTAATAACATGTCAGTTCTAGTATAATATATTTGTCCAATGAATACCCATTTATCATCTGCATTTATTCTTGGTGTAGCAATTTTAATGGCCAGCAGTGTAGTTTCCAACCTATAATTACTATAATGAGGTCAAAATTTGTTTGCCCTTTCTGTGATGATAGTTTTATCGTCAAAATTATTTTAACAATTTGCTGACCGGCGACACCACAGTGGTATCGTGCGCGAAATAGCGGTCAACGACTGGCGACGCCACAGTGGTGTCGTGTGTATAGTATCGCGCAGTGGCCGGTGTCAGCATTTTAGTTTCTTTTTCATTCTGTTGGTGTTTTGTTTACCTAACAATAAGTTACACACGTCAACAAGTTTTTTTGGTTTTATAAGTACTTGTGCTCTTTCATCATGGCAGACGAAAGAGACGATACGATTATTTACGACGAATTCGCGGACGTCTTGTCTGACGTTCATGACGACATGGGCGATTGTAAAGAGGACATCGGATATAAAAAATGAAAGTGAAGCAGAATCGTCGGAACATAGTGAAATACGTCCAAGAAGAACTCGGCAATCGCTACGCTTCCCAACTGATTCGGATGAATCAGACGAAGAAGGCAGAGTATGATTTACTGAGGACCAATAATAAATTTGAAGGATTTCCGGACCCACACTTATTTCCCAAAGATACACAGAGCGTCGTGCATATCGTAGAATTACGTATTGGGAACGATCTGTTTGAATATATTAACAATGAAACCAACAATAATTGCAGTCAAAATTGCAATAGAAGGAAAATGGATAAAAAAAATGCCAAATTTGTCGACGTTACTGGACCCCACCTTAGAAAATGGTTTAGGCTTGCTATCCTAATGGGAATTATGAAAAAGAGCAAGGATCGATTATTACTGGTCAAAGAATCCGTTGATTGACACACCGATATTTCGCAGAACGATGTCCCGCAGCCGATTCAGACAAATATTATCATTTTTACATTTTTCCGACAACAACAATAAATCGGATAATGCCGACCGGCTTTTCGAAGTGCAATTCGTAATTGATTATTTTTCCAAAAAGTTTAAAGAAACGTTTAATCTAAGTCAAAACATCTCAACCGATGAAGGAATGATACCGTGGCGTGGACAGATAAATTTTAAAGTTTACAATCCGTCGAAAATTACCAAATATGGCATACTCATTCGGATGCTATGTGACTCGAGTACGGGATACATATCCTCATTCAAGATATATTTCGGCACTGTTCAACCTTTAGTAAAAACAATGATGGAACTATTGACATCTTCTTATGGAAAGCGGCATCATCTCTACATGGATAATTGTTATAACAGTGTAGAACTTGCAGAGAAGTTACTTGAAAAGAAAATTCGAGTTTGTGGAACGATAAGGCAAAATAGAGGATTTCCGGAAAAATTAAAGTGCGCAAAAGTCAACGTGTTTGAAGCTTGTCATCAACGGAAAGGTGACAAGCGACCGGCGACAAGCCAAGTAATCTGAATTAGCGCTGCCGGTGGCAAGCGAATAAATTTGTCCGAGATGTGCGGACGACAAAGTGTTGATACATCTAGTGTACGCACTGGAAGATCATCTGAACTGGTGTCAAAAATCGATGGAGCAATGACTTACATAAGATTTTCAGGAAAGCGTTATGATAAAAATAACAAAGAACTCACGTGGGCATGAGCTTGAGTAATATAGGCAATTCGCAACCAATGATGCTGATAGAAATATGCAGAACAACACCAAAACAGAAGTGAAATACTTGCTGGAGACACATCAGTTGCGTTTCAGAAAAGGGAAAGATTCCGTAGGAGGAATTCTAACATTGTTCTTAACAGCGATAGACATGTTCAGGAAAAATGAAGATAGTATCACAGCATATGACCTACTAATCGCTTTCGACTATTTAGCTGGAATGTGATGTTCACATTGCTCAGAAGATCTGAGAATAAATAATGTACGTAATGTACAAAATGAAAGTGGAAAGTTGAGAAAGACGAATTCCTGTTACGAAAGATGCAGGGGAAGATCAGGGAGCATCGGACAGCGTATTCGTATCGTGTCGGACATGAGCTATTCCTGAACCTCACACTAGCGACAGAACATGTCGTTCCACTGCAGTGCCAGCTATGAAGAAGCAAGACCACTCGTGCGATTTTGAATATGAACAACCAAGTTATCTTTTCTTAGTGATTTTTTCTGTGCACAAATTTAGCTTTGGAGGCTTGCGTTTTGTTTATAAATAAGTGATATTACATTTCTTTATTTAAAAAAAAAAACAGAACTTTTGAAGCTATCATATTCTCCATCGACTGTAAAAATTATTTATTTCGTAATTGGGACTTCGGCCTTAAGGTCTTTATCAAATGGTTATTTTCCTTCACAACGTGTTCCGGCACGTATACATGTCATCGCCCGTACTCAGCCTGAGTTTGATATTTTCTCAAGCAAAATTGTTACTTGCTAATGGCCTTAAGGCCGAAATTCCAACTACAAAATTAATAATTTCTGCGGTGAATGGCAAATATAACGTCCTTTAAAATATTCTATTTGACTGTGAACCCTAATGATGAGAATCTTTAACCAGCAGAGATTGAGAACTGAGGTCATAAATGAAAAAACGTTACTTGAATGAAACCGCAGAAAGAGCCAGGCTTCTAGAAATGGCAATCAGAGACGCGACTGAGAAATATAGTTCGAGTAACAACATTGTGCCAAAATGAGCTCTTATATCTAGTGTGCAGATATGAACAGCAACCGTACGTAAACCTTCAGATCAATGAAAGAAATTTTTTATGAAACAACAAGAGGCCAATGTACTGTGAACAGTTGAATCTACGTGTTTTCAGCAAGCAGCTGCTTTCAGCAAGGAACGACTTGACAGATTCGTCGAAAAAGTATGTCAGCTGTTGGAAAAGATTTAGATTATAAGCATTTTCTATTTAATTCAAATATTCTGCAACAAAACAGCCTTTTTACGCAGTAAAATTGCGTGTGTGATACAACACATCACACATAGACGACCAAAATGCAAAGGATGGGAAAAACGTTTAAACAAGAAAGAATGTTCCAATAAAACCACTGCAAAATATTATAATTACAAAAAGTTTACGTTTTCGATACTACCAAATCACCCCATAACGCAGGGTTGTCGTAATTAACCACTTATAGCGCAAAGGGAACGAATTACAATGCCGAGCGTACAGGCAGAGTCACTCTGGTCTTCCGAGTAACAAAGACCCGCTGAAAAGAAAAAAAAAATATATCGCTAAAGACGAACGCAAAGAAAAAGCAACAATAAGAAAAGTAGTAGAAAGAACAAAAAAAAATTTTAAATTCGAAACAAGAAATTAGTGGAAGAAATTAGATAACTATAATATGTGTAAAAGAAAACTGTACGGCATGAATGAAACTAGAACATGCCAGAAATAAATCGCCACAGGCTAGGAAACCACACTGCTATGAATGACCTCTGATACTACCAGACTTGATATGGAAAGGTGGTAGAAGTTCATGAAAGTGCCTCTAGCACTACATTCTATGGAGGTACAACGTGGATCGTTGGAGATCCGAAGACGAAGAACCTGGATTCATTTGAAATGTGTTGTCTGCGAGTTAAAAACTAAGAAGACAAAGTGCGAATTGAAGAACAAGAAGTGTTAGTAGGGAAAGAAATGCATGGAATGCCGTTACTAGAGGAATGCATACGGTAATGGGCCATCTGCAGCAGGTCCCTTATTAGTTTATGGGCACTGGGAGTAGTAAAGGGGACAAATAAAACAAGATCAAACGCAAAAAAGATTACAAAGGTCGCTGGGTGTGGTACTTATGTAGGGAGTAAGGTTTAGTGGAAACCAGGATAAGATGGACCATCATCATAAAAGAAGACGCGAAAAAGGTTGAGAATTACGAATATCCAGCACGCCATTTCACAAAGGGATAGCATCCGCGATCTACCTGAAGAAAAGTGTTTCAGTAATCGACGTTTATAGAAGTTAAAGCAAACACAGTAGACTGATGGCTCGTACGTATCACAGCAATGCTACTTGTAGATACGTCGAATATAAATAAATGTAAGTGATAAATATTTGTCTACTCACAATTCATTTTAATTGCTATTTGCCTGTTACCTCCGATGCGCATAGGGAAGTTCTTGAAGGTATCGTGTAGGAGAGATATCAATTACCAACATCGTTAACGTTTAATTTTGCGATATCTGCTAACTTTCCATGCGTGTAACATCTCTGTGCTTCTTAGCTCTAACTTGTTTGACCATTACTTCTACATTAGAATGTGAATACGTTGGATGTTGCGAGTTCATGTCTTATTTTATTACAGTTATTAACGTCTAACGTGCCATTACTGTGCTGAAGGAGTACTACAGCATTTCAAATGATCATTATGCTGTCAATTGTGCTGTTAATGGATGAAAATCGAAATGCGTTTGCTAAAAATATGACAAATGTACAACTGCGATTTTGATGCTCTAGTTATACGAAATAACACTAGCATTTTCTACACATGTCACTTTACCGTCATGCAATAAGCTTCATACACTCCTGGAAATTGAAATAAGAACACCGTGAATTCATTGTCCCAGGAAGGGGAAACTTTATTGACACATTCCTGGGGTCAGATACATCACATGATCACACTGACAGAACCACAGGCACATAGACACAGGCAACAGAGCATGCACAATGTCGGCACTAGTACAGTGTATATCCACCTTTCGCAGCAATGCAGGCTGCTATTCTCCCATGGAGACGATCGTAGAGATGCTGGATGTAGTCCTGTGGAACGGCTCTCCATGCCATTTCCACCTGGCGCCTCAGTTGGACCAGCGTTCGTGCTGGACGTGCAGACCGCGTGAGACGACGCTTCATCCAGTCCCAAACATGCTCAATGGGGGACAGATCCGGACATCTTGCTGGCCAGGGTAGTTGACTTACACCTTCTAGAGCACGTTGGGTGGCACGGGATACATGCGGACGTGCATTGTCCTGTTGGAACAGCAAGTTCCCTTGCCGGTCTAGGAATGGTAGAACGATGGGTTCGATGACGGTTTGGATGTACCGTGCACTATTCAGTGTCCCCTCGACGATCACCAGTGGTGTACGGCCAGTGTAGGAGATCGCTCCCCACACCATGATGCCGGGTGTTGGCCCTGTGTGCCTCGGTCGTATGCAGTCCTGATTGTGGCGCTCACCTGCACGGCGCCAAACACGCATACGACCATCATTGGCACCAAGGCAGAAGCGACTCTCATCGCTGAAGACGACACGTCTCCATTCGTCCCTCCATTCACGCCTGTCGCGACACCACTGGAGGCGGGCTGCACGATGTTGGGGCGTGAGCGGAAGACGGCCTAACGGTGTGCGGGACCGTAGCCCAGCTTCATGGAGACGGTTGCGAATGGTCCTCGCCGATACCCCAGGAGCAACAGAGTCCCTAATTTGCTGGGAAGTGGCGGTGCGGTCCCCTACGGCACTGCGTAGGATCCTACGGTCTTGGCGTGCATCCGTGCGTCGCTGCGGTCCGGTCCCAGGTCGACGGGCACGTGCACCTTCCGCCGACCACTGGCGACAACATCGATGTACTGTGGAGACCTCACGCCCAACGTGTTGAGCAATTCGGCGGTACGTCCACCCGGCCTCCCGCATGCCCACTATACGCCCTCGCTCAAAGTACGTCAACTGCACATACGGTTCACGTCCACGCTGTCGCGGCATGCTACCAGTGTTAAAGACTGCGATGGAGCTCCGTATGCCACGGCAAACTAGCTGACACTGACGGCGGCGGTGCACAAATGCTGCGCAGCTAGCGCCATTCGACGGCCAACACCGCGGTTCCTGGTGTGTCCGCTGTGCCGTGCGTGTGATCATTGCTTGTACAGCCCTCTCGCAGTGTCCGGAGCAAGTATGGTGGGTCTGACACACCGGTGTCAATGTGTTCTTTTTTCCATTTCCAGGAGTGTATTTCAACAGAGAACCCCAACATTGAATATGGAGACAAACTCACTTCAAGATAGGCAAAAGCCTGAAATCGGTCGTGTTTTAAATAAATAGCCTTCATTTGTGACTGACAACTAATCTTATTCTGCACCACATAAAGGAACAGTCACGCATCGTAGTTAAAATTCATTGTGGATAAAATTCAGTTTCGTACTTTTCTATTACTTCTGCATGGATAGTGAAGTTCTTTAGGTGTTCCATAAGGGGAGAAATGTACTAAAGTTAGAAGAACCCCGCGTGTTCATCACAGAGAAAACATCCCTCCTCTCCTCATTTGTCCGAAATGAGTGAGCTTATGATGTAGGACAGCACAAAGACGTCTGTGAAGAGTCATGCTTCTCCTATGGAACGGCATAAATTGATGTTCGTTATCCGTCTGTGACCTTACGTTTTCAAATATTCTTCTATATTCCTAATTTTTTAAACCTTTTTTGTATTGAGTTACAGCCAAAATATGCGAAACCTCATCACATATGTACTGAGGAACTGTAATATAATAAAGAGGGAAAGTAAATAACGCACAGTAAATTGTAAGACAAGAAAGAGTCTTCTGTGGACCTCCAGAAGGGTTCACAGTGCTCCAGGAAAAGAGTAGCAGATGTTCCCTGTTTCCTCAGAATTCATTCAGTTCTAGTTAACAATGCTCAGAAATGGGAAAGAAAATCAATTCCTCGCGTCTTCAGCATGTTGTAGAAATGACTGATTTTCCTGTATCTACCGTGGTGGCTTTTACCACAAACACGCGGTAATCACACGCTGATAAAACGAAAGCAACCGCCATTCGATACATAAAAATATCCTTTATTTTCAAACCTCGTGCAAAATTAAAAGTGTTTACCAGGCCTGGTTTCAAGCCTGGCACGTAGCTCAGGTTCGATCCCCGATGTAGCGAGTAGTCTTAGTGGTGGTGTTTATAAAAATTGTGAACTGAAATACTGACGTGTATAGTATAGTAGGGGTTATTTGTACAGGAAGAGGTTATGATGATTTGTCTTGCATCTTATTGCGCTGATGATAGCCACACAATGGTTGAAACCTAGCTAGATTTACAATAAACAAGTTAAATGTATGTGAATTATTAAGGGACAAAACTGCAGAGGTAATCGGTCCCATGAACTAACTTAAACTAACCTACCCTAAGAACAACACACACGCCCATGCCCGAGGGAGGACTCGAACTTCCGGCGGGAGGGGCCAATAAACAAGTTGTTGGCAACTGATTTCTGTACGTTTCGGGATTATAGATGAAACTGTATTTCGCGTGCATTTGCTCCTGCCTTTTTTTTATTTATATTTTTTTTTACTCTCAGTCAACTTAGCTAGACACCCAGGAACTCAATCTGGCCTTCCAGTTTTACTTCTGCCAGAAAATCACTCCTCCTTCCCACACCCCATTAATGAGGGAAGTGAAGCTGGGAGGACGCGTAATGAATCGCACCTGGGTAGCTCAGTCGGTAAGACCATTACTCGTGAAGGACAAGACCCTGGGTTCGAGTCTGGTACACAGATTTAAAGCCGCCGGAGTGCCGAGCGGTTCTAGGCGCTACAGTCTGGAACCGCGCGACCGCTACGGTCGCAGGTTCGAATCCTGCCTCGGGTATGGATGTGCGTGATGTCCTCAGGCTAGTTAGGTTACGTAGCTCTAAGTTCTAGGGGACTGATGACCTCAGAAGTTAAGTCCCATAGTGCTTAGAGCCATTTTGAACAGATTTAAACCGTCAGCACATTTCAGATCGGCGCACATTCAGCAATACAGTGAAGGAACTCGCTGTGGAAACAATCTGCTTAGCTGTGGCTATGCCATTGCTCGGTAGTATATTTCCTTCCGGGATTGCTACTCTAGCACGTCTGCGGGGTGTGGAAAGTAGAGAGAAGTGCTGGTGAGAGCTATTGAGCCATGAATATATATCCCACTCAGTAACTGCAATTCCCGGGAAACGCAATGCTTCACAGCAGCATACAGTCCAAAATAAAGAAAGATTAATTGTATCCTTATTTTCCTTGTTTTACTGCACTGTTTCGTCCATGAAGTCGTCTTCATTTAATGGTGTGGTATAAATATCTGGCGAACTTCGTTCCTCTCAATTGTAGCTAAGTTACTCAAAAACTGGAGACACATTCATTCCTGTACATGGTAGAATAGTATGTACAGCCAATACTATTTACATTTTAGATAAATCATTTGAAAAATGTTTCGCGGACAGAACTGCAAAGTAAAAATAGTCATATCAAAGATCGTTTCAGCCCACCCGATGGCATCAAGTCTGGCTAAATGTTAACATTTAAACTTTACTCAAAAACTGATTTACATGGTAATGTTCAAGGAAAATATATAATCAAAACGAGGTGCAGTCATCGTTAAACTCTAAAACGACACCGGATATTTAGAAACCCAAAAGTAACTTTCCTTAATACACATTACATGTGCCCACTTTCGTGAAATGTTTTTGTGCTAAAAGCATAATTTATGACAGACATTAAATTCTTGTCACAGGGTATAAATAAATTTAGAAATTTCTGAGCATGTGCATGAGTCTGCGGTCCCTTTTGTATGTGGGACGCGATGATACCTGTACTGAGACATTGTACTGATCTTGGAGGAGGAGGTAAACATAACAAAATATAGGGTTTTGTACATGTGTGTACTGTCTATTACTTCGAACATGTTCGACAAAAAGATATATCTCTGTGTTTATACAGCGTCCATAAATATCAATATTTCGAGGGAGCTATCGCCATCAGCCACAAATGGGCATTTAAATAATTCAATGGATAACGTTCAAAATTTGTGCCAGAGCAGGACTCAAACTCGAGTTTAACACTTTCCGCCTTAACCACCTAAGCTATCAGAGAGGGCTTGTCATTCGGCGGAACAGACACCATACACATGTAGTGCACCTGTCAGCACAACCGCTGTGACATCCTCAGCGCAGGTCCGAACCTCCTGCGGGAATACAAGAATCGCTGCGAGCTCATGAAATAAAAGGTCACAGACACTACTTCCTTGCGTGTGTCGAGTTGAGAATTTGGACTGGACGGAAAGCCCGCTGCAACAGCCGAACCTTGAAGACGACCGCTCGCATAAAACAAGAAAATTTCCAACATTTTCCACTGAATTATTTCAATGCCGAATTGCCCCTGACGTCAGTACCACCTGCTAAAAATACAAAGTTATTAGGTTGAAATTTCATGTTCTCTCCGTTTATCTGTTGAATACATTGTACTCAACACTACCGCCAGATCGCTTTCTGCTCAGTATTTCCTCAAAGCGACACTAGTAGGGCAAAGCAGATCTTTGGTAACTTTTGATATCCAACTGGTATGTTAGCTAATTCAGTTTGTCGATTCAAACACTGTACTCATACTCCCCCTAACCCATCCTTCTGCTAAGTGATTTATGACCACTTGTGAGAACCCTCCCCCACCCCTCCCAAGCTTGGACGCTTTTTCAGTTCTGAGGCACATGTCAACTCCTGGGAAATCCCTCAGTCCTCCCTCCACTCCCCATCTTCCCCCCCCCCCCCCCCTCCTCGCCATCTGTAAATTGGTGGAAAAAAAAATCCAGTTGGTACTAGAAAGGAAGGATCTCACGATACGAAACTAAACCATGTCGATAGTAACAAATTATTTATGCATATTCTTTATTTGGTCAATTGTGAGAGACAGCCACTACTCTACCCAACATGGATATACGTCCACTTCCCAAGACTTAACAACTGTAAGCATTGAGGAACCCAATGACATGTGGTCTACTACCCAATGTTTTGGGTCGCCTGTCTGTGTTTCTGTCGTCCAGGCATCGGAGGCAACATCGACACACCATGGTAATGGACTCCTTACTGAGACACTAGTTTCATGCACTGCCAACAGGTGGAATTAACCATGTAATGCAGAACTCTACATCACCCAACAAATGACCTCCGAGTATTCTCCACCTCCAGACGTTTACTGTGCTGACCTAACGCTGCCTATAACATCACTGAATGTCAGCATGACACTCATGGTGAGATCTTGAGGTTGATCTATTTACTGGTGACACTCCAGTATTACAAACTTGCTCAGCCTATGGATGGTGCTACCCTTTGTGTTGGAAAGACCGTGTGTTCAAAATGTGTATAAAGACACTGTGAGGTTCTCCATACATACAGTGCCGTATATACTGTGTGCATGCAGAGAATTTAGAACATTGCATCAATACAATGACGAAAGAGCAAGCTTTAGGAACACCTGTCAGTTTGAGATAAATACACTCCTGGAAATTGAAATAAGAACACCGTGAATTCATTGTCCCAGGAAGGGGAAACTTTATTGACACATTCCTGGGGTCAGATACATCACATGATCACACAGACAGAACCACAGGCACATAGACACAGGCAACAGAGCATGCACAATGTCGGCACTAGTACAGTGTATATCCACCTTTCGCAGCAATGCAGGCTGCTATTCTCCCATGGAGACGATCGTAGAGATGCTGGATGTAGTTCTGTGGAACGGCGTACCATGCCATTTCCACCTGGCGCCTCAGTTGGACCAGCGTTCGTGCTGGACGTGCAGACCGCGTGAGACGACGCTTCATCCGGTCCCAAACATGCTCAATGGGGGACAGATCCGGACATCTTGCTGGCCAGGGTAGTTGACTTACACCTTCTAGAGCACGTTGGGTGGCACGGGATACATGCGGACGTGCATTGTCCTGTTGGAACAGCAAGTTCCCTTGCCGGTCTAGGAATGGTAGAACGATGGGTTCGATGACGGTTTGGATGTACCGTGCACTATTCAGTGTCCCCTCGACGATCACCAGTGGTGTACGGCCAGTGTAGGAGATCACTCCCCACACCATGATGCCGGGTGTTGGCCCTGTGTGCCTCGGTCGTATGCAGTCCTGATTGTGGCGCTCACCTGCACGGCGCCAAACACGCATACGACCATCATTGGCACCAAGGCAGAAGCGACTCTCATCGCTGAAGACGACACGTCTCCATTCGTCCCTCCATTCACGCCTGTCGCGACACCACTGGAGGCGGGCTGCACGATGTTGGGGCGTGAGCGGAAGACGGCCTAACGGTGTGCGGGACCGTAGCCCAGCTTCATGGAGACGGTTGCGAATGGTCCTCGCCGATACCCCAGGAGCAACAGTGTCCCTAATTTGCTGGGAAGTGGCGGTGCGGTCCCCTACAGCACTGTGTAGGATCCTACGGTCTTGGCGTGCATCCGTGCGTCGCTGCGGTCCGGTCCCAGGTCGACGGGCACGTGCACCTTCCACCGACCACTGGCGACAACATCGATGTACTGTGGAGACCTCACGCCCCACGTGTTGAGCAATTCGCCGGTACGTCCACCCGGCCTCCCACATGCCCACTATACGCCCTCGCTCAAAGTCCGTCAACTGCACATACGGTTCACGTCCACGCTGTCGCGGCATGCTACCAGTGTTAAAGACTGCGATGGAGCTCCGTATGCCACGGCAAACTAGCTGACACTGACGGCGGCGGTGCACAAATGCTGCGCAGCTAGCGCCATTCGACGGCCAACACCGCGGTTCCTGGTGTGTCCGCTGTGCCGTGCGTGTGATCATTGCTTGTACAGCCCTCTCGCAGTGTCCGGAGCAAGTATGGTGGGTCTGACACACCGGTGTCAATGTGTTCTTTTTTCCATTTCCAGGAGTGTATAATCTGAATTCTGTGCATACAAGAAACTGTTATTTGCAGTACGCTGTGCTGTTGTGAAGATTGAACCAGTGAAATGTAATTGATTTACACCGTTGCTGATGTCTAAGTAAAAGAACATTACCGCAAATCTGTTGTTTTCCTTATTCAACTACACTGGCCATTTACAATGTAAGATGTAGCCACTACAGCTCAGGCGATAAGATGATTACACTATAGTGGCTATACATGATTATTATTATTATTATTATTATTATTGAAAGTTTTTTCTTTCTACAAAAGCCCATTGCACGCCAAACCCTGATGCAGGCGATATCATGACAAACCTTTGTTATATGTGATTGGTCCCGTCAGGTTGTAGAAGAAGAGTGGAAAAAGAAGAAGAAGAAGAATGGTATATTCCTACCCAGTAACATACAAGGTCAAACTGTGGCTAGACAAATGTTCATACGTCACTACTAACACACCCAGATGGAGTCTGCCTTGAGCATCTATGTGCATTTTCGAAACGCTATTTCAACCCAAACACCAGTGTTGCAAAAGGTTCTGCAGGGTGTCAAAGCAATAAAATCCTTTGTCGGAGAAAGTCATGCCATACACAGTGCTCATATCTGATGGCATTGCTGTGGAAAACCAGGATCGTCAAGTGATTACCATCGTATTTTATTTGAGTCAGACATATTCCATAATCCCAAAATGGTTGGTAAGGGATAATGTGAATCTCATTATAGCTTTCAAACAAGACAATTAGTGTTTAAAACACATTTGGCAGATGTATGTATGAACCGACATGTCATTCAGTAACTTTGGAAAGATATGTGCAGATTGCTGGAATCACACGCAGTACAGGTTTCTAGTTGTTGTTAACCAATAAAAATGAATGACATTAAGTGTAACAGGAACTTCAAGGAGTTTATATAGCTATGAAGAAAGTGATGAGTATGTTAGTACACATCGCACCATGGACAACTTTGCATGTATGTCAGGTACTCAGCCTGAGAGGACGGATGTGCATAGACAGAGAATGCATCTGTACATAGAAGGAAATCTTCAATCTCTTGAACGTTATGTTAAGGAGCTAGAGACGTTTGTCCGGACCCTTCTGAGACTCATCAACGAATTACATAATAGGGTTAAGAAACTAGAGACGTACACCTGGATCATTCTGAGAAAGCAAGTGGAGGACTTAGCTGTAAGGGTTGATGGAACTCAGAAGAAAGTAACAGACTTAACTACAAAGGCTGAGCGAAACATATATAAGGCACAGCATGCCGAGCAGGCTCCTCAGGTATAACAAGATCCCATCTAAGCAGGTCATCACTACTGAGGAAGGCTGCTAAGTTTAGGAAATTTGTTTCGAGAGCAGACACTGACAGAAACTTTTCAACTAGTCGCTGAATCTCTTGATGAACTCGCAGCGAAATTACACATCAATTGTGATGAAGTTAGTGCCAGTTTCATTAACTGTCACAGCTATGTGAGAACACACAAATATATACTGTCAGTTGTGAAAAACCGTACCTTTTCGGCACAGAGTCCCAGAGTTTAAATCAATACAGACAAAACAAATCAGATAGGCATCATGGAAATTCTATGAACACCAGGTCTACTCAACCTCATTTTCCTAAATCCCTCAAAAAGGGTAAAATTTTCACCCAAATATGTGGAGATGTATACTGAAATAGCACAGAATTTACAGTGTGCAGGAAAGCAGGAAACCAACACAGTGCAACATATAGAGACAATACAAAACCATTATTATTAGACACTCAGTGTAGCATTGGTGAAGGTATTGAAATTCACCCACATGAAGACGAGTACCATGGAATATCTGAACAGAACAATAAAAGGTCAAATGTAGAAGCATTTTAATCTTCGCAGCTCATACTAATGGACAGATTTCCCCCGAGATATAATTGCATAGTACAATGGAACCACACATAGCTCAACAGAAACGAGTCCAATCGATGTTTATGTTTTGCAAGCTGATTTGTGTGATTCTCGAATTAGTCTCATATTTATTCAATCTATTATACCTCTCTGTCTATTCACACCTCCCCTCTCGAGATGAGTACCTGACATACATGCAGACTTGTCTATGGTGCGATATTCATCACATTTGTCATAGTTACGTGTAAAGGAACTCCTGTAAATTCCGTCTAGACCTACTGCCATTTAGTTTCCTTGATTTACCGATAACGAGAAATCTTTCCATGTATGATTGTAACAATTTCCATATATATTTAAAATTCCTTCATGCGCATGCCAAATGTGTTTCTAACTCAAATTGTCTTGCTTGAATGCTATAATGAAACCTGAGTATCCCTCACCACTGTTTCAGGAGTATGGAATATGTCTCATTCATATAAAATACGACAACAGATACGACATTCAAAAAAAAAATCGTCAAATTTTAATACTGTGTTTGGCTTTAGTTTTTATGGTTGGGAAGGGGGGGGGGGATTTGACTGCTTTGACTGAGTGTATATTACACCATCTGTACCCTGCAGTATCTTTTGCAGTGCTGGTACTTGGGCTGAAACAGCATTTTGAAAATATGCATTAATTCTCATAGTGGACTTTATCTGGGCGTGTTAGTAGTGACATGAAAACAATTGTATTGATGCAGGTGGACTTGGAGCTATCACTCATATATTATTGAGTAGGACTATCCCATTCTTCTTCATCTTCCGGACTGCTGCGCCATCACAGGACCAGACACTCACAAAAAAAGTCCTGATGCTACACACAACCTACCGACTGCATTACGTTTTGGTGTGCAATGTTCTTTTATATAAAAATGAACCCTTATAATAATAATAATAATAATATGTAACCACTATAGCGCAATCATCACCTCGACTTAACTACAATTGCTACAACTTCCATTATATAATGATGGTATAGCTAAGTAAGAAAAACAGCAAAGATTTGCATTAATCTAGTTTCATTTACGCACCAGCAATGGTACACATCAGTAAGAATACACTAGTTCAGTTTTCACAACAGTACAGTGTATGGCAAATAAAAGTTTCTTGAATGCACAGAATTCAGCGTGTATTAATCTCAAACTGGTGGGTGTTCATTTAGCTTCTGCTTTTGACCCCACACTGATGCAGCGTTCTAAGTCCACTGCATCCACAGTTTGCATATGGAGAACTCCACAATGTCTTTATACACAGTTTGCACACATTGCAGTGCAGAGTTCAGTCGTTCCAACACAAGGGACAGCACCTTCCATAGATTGTAATAGTGGAAGCTTGCCGATAGATGGATCGACCTCCATATCTCACCATGAGTGACATGCTGTCATACAATGATGTTATAGGTAGTGTCAAGCCAGCACAGTAAACATCTGGAGGTGGAGAAAACTCAGAGGTCATTTTTTGATTTATGTAGGGTCTCCTGTACAGAATTCACCCCATTTTAATTCCATAAACCACAATTCAACACTTCTCGATGCATTTTTAATTTCTAATGCAACATGCCAGTCACTGCCCACTGTCGCTTCTATACCAACACTGAAGCTCATTGAAGAGCTAGCTGTTAAATCATAATTTGAAGTGAAAAGTAGTTTGAGTAGTGGGTGGAAGCAGCAGCTTTACGAACCTGACATCAACACTGTGTCCTTGCAGTAACACCAGAATGTTCTCGGATGCTGCAGATGTTGTATACCAGTACTGACCTGTATCATGTGGTGTAGGGACCCTATCACAGTTGTTCTGAGAGTTGCAGACTGGCCAGGTGTCTTAATTAAACAAATCAATGAGTGGGTTGGATAATAGCAGCTCATTGTCCTGCTCCAATACGCTGGTCAGTTGAGGTGCAGGATCAAATGCTGCTGATGCTGCCACTACTGACCCTAATATGGTGGAGGTTGCCGTTGTTCCCTACCAGCTGGTTGTGGCTGCTGCTGGTCCAGATACACTGGAGGTCACTGGAGAGTCAAAGGAGAAGAAACAACAAGCAGCCACA
This sequence comes from Schistocerca piceifrons, assembly GCF_021461385.2. Classification (NCBI taxonomy): domain Eukaryota; kingdom Metazoa; phylum Arthropoda; class Insecta; order Orthoptera; family Acrididae; genus Schistocerca; species Schistocerca piceifrons. Next base: position 556,031,846 of record NC_060143.1, read on the forward strand.
GACAAAGTCATGGAATTAAGTAAAAAATGGTACTTGCTGAAGAAGAGGAAGAACCACTAGGTGTGGTAATGGCAGCAAAGAAATCAAATGAGAACTTACTTTTATGCTTCTTCTTCATTGTGTAGGCAGATGAAGATCACAGCTGTTTTTGATGCATCATGTTCCTTCCACTGACTAAGTGTAACTCAGAGAATACCCATCTTACACCCCCCACATCATAATCATGTGACTGGATGTACTGTTTGCAGATTCCAATTGGCTCCCACCAATTTTCAGAGGAGGGGAGGAATTAATACTGTGTGCTTAATGGTTCATAAAGGAAGTATTGGGGAGGAAGATACCTATTTCAAGCACCCTCTGTCACAGTTCTCTGAACTATCTCAGTCATGGCCCGTACACCAAGGTGAACACATATGGTTTGTTCTGTCTGGGGTTGTGGAATAGCACTGTGGACTGACAGGGCATTTGAACAACCACAAACTGCACCAGTGTAGGCAGTAGTCTCTACGAGTGGTAAAATGCATCTTCAGCCCTTCCCACTGCATCGCCAGTATTTGCTGAAAATTATTCATCACAAGCTCAGCCATTATCAGCTCTTTCCATTCCTCGTGTAAGAGGCTATAGATACATTCCTCAGCTGTATACTTGCAAGTAATACATACATTTATTAAACTCGTCTCTGTCCAACACCAACATCTCCTCAGTTAAACACATTATGATAATATTTTTCCAGGAGGACGCATCATACTAAGACACTGCACTATCGTGGTCCTGAACTGAGATAAAATTCCCAGCAAAATGCATTCTGTACCACAATATCTCTCACTCTTTTCACACTCACATAAGTGCCCCATAGCAACTCTTACTTGTCTGACAGCTCAACACGGACTGAGCAATTTAGGGATGACAGCCAACTGAAATGCTGTTGCTACCTGGCAGCAGTGCCTAAAACTAGAGCCTCAGTCTGGACCTGGGTTTCGTGATGTGCACAGGTGCGCCTTGGTTCCAGACGACAGGCACACTTGTGGGTTTCCAAAAAGGCAAGTAATACATAGCACTTAACTCTATTCCACATTGCTTATGATTGTTCTGTCATGGAATGTGGTGGCAGAGTTGAGCTCTACCCAGGTGGATAGCCTTCTCTCCCACAAACTGACCAAATAGAGAATATGCATAAATATTATTATTCACATTAATTTGAATTCTATGTAGTGAGATTCTTCCTCTCCATAACAGGCTGTCTTTTTTTTCCCCCAATTCCCAAATGAGGGATTGGAGGGATAAGTTTGGGTAGGGAAAGGGCTGGGATATTTCCGATAAGGGGGACAGGTGACTCAGAACCAAACAAGTGCTACTTGTGTAACAGGTTGGTGAGGATGTGGAGTGATGGGGAGCTTCTCAGAAGGACTGATTATCACTAGGGGATCATAAATCAATCCTCAGGGATTTATAAACCAGTTAGCAGAACAGTAGGTTAAGATGTGTGGGAGGAAGTATTTACTTGTTCAGTTTGATTGATTATCGTATCAATTTCCTATCAAAAGGACACCAGAACCCACTTTGCGCTACTACTAGCAACAGCTCGAAAATTTCCGGTGGCTGCTAGTGATGAATACTGGTATGTGGAATGTCGTTGAGGCGAGAAAAACCAGTGCATTTGAAGAAACTTTACAGTAATCAAACATGGGATAAGTAAGAAAAATTAAGAGTAATGAACTAATAAAGTAAAATATACATTTTAAAAGATAATAGAGAATAGTATTGTTTCTAGAAGCACCTAATTCTTGAACAAAAATAGACAATACGTATCTTCTTACAAAAATTCATGCAAAATTCAAATAAATCAGAAATGTTTCTATAAACAAACAAATGTTGCTTACAGGAAGGCTGAATGTACTTTCTGTAAAACTTCAAAGATATTGTCAGAACTGTATCAGTTAATTTATTGTTAAGTAACTAACGCATTATTTTCGTATCTCGATCACAGGCAAACTGTTACACGCTCCTCCATTATTATTTATGAATGGAAAAAGTGAATATTACGTTATTCATCAAAATAAGATATGTTTGTTCCCTTTTGATGGAGATGCTGTGGTTCGGGAACGGAGATATGAGTGAATGGCATCCATTTCAACTGCTCATCACAACAGAAAATAAATTTTATTGAAGATACTAGCGAATATATCAGTTGTTATTCCATAGTCTCCAGAAACATTTTCTGTGCTTTAAAGAGGAGTTTGGTCATATGAGAAGCAGCTGCTGCTCAGATAGCATGCTAGTACTAAGAAAAGATTGGAAAGTTCAATATATCGATGACATTAGAAAGAAAATGGATTTGAACACAGTATCATAGAGAGGGAGGAGGTAGTAGGTGAAGAATAGATTGGAGACATGATGGTCCGAGAAGAATTTGACAAAACGCTAAAGGATGTAAGTTGCAACAAGCCCACAGGAATAAACGAGTTTCCTAAAACTTACTGAGATCCTTGGCAAAGGCTGCCATCTTCATTACTAAGCGGCGCTCCTCAGACACGGAACCCAGACAATTTACCAGGGTGCTTACCTAACGAGTTCCAGGGATAATGAAAATCTGATTGCTGATTTTATATGTTAATAGTGACCAGAGTAAAACTCTGACTAACACGAACTACTTATTAAGACACAGTATTATGTGAGAATTCCAACCCCATAAGATAAGCGTTGCAGCTCTCAACTCTCTATATATTTTGAGGCAGCATAACATAACAGCATATCTGAGAATGAGAGCGCTTAGTAACTTGAAAGAACTTTAAAAAAATGTTCAAATGTGTGTGAATTCTTAAAGGACCAAACTGCTGATGTCATCGTTCCCTAGACATACACACTACTTAAACTAACTTATTGTAAAAACAACACAAACACACACACACACACACACACACACACACACACACACACACACACACATACAAAATGATGAAAGCAAAACGGATTTTCGCTTACTACATTTTCCTTGTTCACATAGTGAAACTGCTGCATCTGGGATGACGTTTTAGTTGGTCACTTCCTTACTACGAACGGCATTCACAAGCACTTTGTAGACAGTACCAACACTGAAAATACATGCGAAACTGCATCATCGTAACACCTAATTCAAGAGATACTATGACTAAGATTAAGATGCATGGAAAACTAGCTTTTGTTTACAACGGAGCGTCAATTATCTAGAATATAACCACCCAGTTTTTGAGAATAAGAGTACACTTAGATCTCCAATAAGAGTATAACTTAACTTGAAATATTTTTGAAAGTTTCTCTCCTATACATGGGAGTTCGATTCATTAAAGAATCTGACGTTTATTAGTTGGAGAACTACCCCACGTGGTGGGCAAGATATATGAGACAGGCGAACTACAATTAGATTTTTAAGAAGAGTATAATAATGTTAATTACGAGGAAGGAAAGTGCTGACGAGGTGAATATTATAGAATTATCGATTTAGTAAGTATCTTTGTAAACTACTGGCACGATTTATTTGCAGGAGAAAAATTGGTAGACGCTGAACTCGGGGAAGAGCAGTTGGTGTTCCAGAAAAGTATAGAAACACATGTGACAGTACCTACACTACGACTTATCTAGAGTCAATGAAAGAAAAAAATTAATTTATAGCACTTGTAGGTTTAGAGAAAGGTTCTGAAAAGTTAGTGGAACACAATTTTTAAAATTCTGAAAGTAACTGGGATAAAAAAATCGAAAAACTATTTACATCTTGTGCAGAAACCGAACTTCAGTTAGAAGAATCGAAGGGCAGGAGAGGGTAGCAGTGGTTGAGAAGGGAATGTTATTCACACACAGTAAAGGAAACGGAGAAGAGATTTGGAAAGGTTGAAGTTCCGAGTGGAAAATTAAATTTGAGTTTTGCTGATGAAGTAATTGCTCCAGAGACAGAAAGGATGAGAATTTGAACCGGACAGATGGTGTTCTTAAAAATGGTTATAAGATAAGTATTCATAAGTAAAACAAGGGTAATGCAGTGTAGTCAAATTAAATGAGGCGATTTAGAGGGAATAGATTGGAAATGAGACACTAAATGAAGCAGAACTGTTTTTATATTTAGGCAGTAAAATAACTGGTGGTCGCCGAAATAGAATATAAAATGCAGGCTCAGTTTAGCAAGGGAAGTTTTCCTCAAAAAAGAGTTTTCCAACAGGTCTTATATATTTAAGAGTAAACATTTTTTCTGAATGTATTTGTGTGGAGGGAAGCTGTACTGATAAGTAAAATTTGCCGATAAGTATTTCTCCCAATAAGAGAAGAGACGCTTTTGAAATGTTGTGCTATAGAATAATTCTGGCAATTGTATGTATGGGTCGAGTAGCTAGTGAGAGGTTACTGAATCGAATTAGATTAGAAAGAAATGGCACTACTTGACTAAACGAATAGGTCGGTACAGCATAGAACCTGAGGCATCACTGAATTGTCAATTTTGTGGTGGAAGTTATTGTAGGAGGTAAAACGTGTAGAGGGACACCAATGTATGAATACTGCATGGAAGACGCTGTAAAGCATTCATTTCCATTTGTAGTGATCTCACATCATAGTGAGAACCATTTCCCGCCTTTTGTAATATCTAGGGGATCATTATACATCGCGGTGACTTCAATGAATTATTGTCTTTGAATCAATTGAATTTTCTCTGTTTCAGAAGACCGAAGGAGCTATCCGATTTACTCTCTAAAACATTCATTAAACTACATCACATAAATATTTATTTACTTAGGACAGCATAATATGGATAAAATTCGTAATATTATAAAAGGTTTGTCATGACCAAAACATATCGCTCACAGATGCGTGTTACATCAGTAAAATAGAGTATACAATAGCACATCTGTTTACATAAGGTGGACGTATTTTAAACAGTGAAAATCCATTTCAGACGTCTTATAATTTATAACTGAGAAATAACATTGAAAAGATAACATTTGTGTAGCGTGTTACAACCACTAGATGGCTCTTAGAGTGGTACAATGTAACAGACCTTAAATAACTGTCTTTTCACATTTAAAGTTAACTACTTAAGTGAGTGCCCTTTAAGAATAATAAAGATTACTTACAACTGAAACATATTTTTAATTCTCAGAATCTCCTTCACAGGTTCTTATCAGCATGCATGATAGGAAAATTAGGGTATTTTTTCCGCAATTGTTTACTTTGTTATTATGGAGCATGCATGTCGCAAACGGGACAGAGGCACAAGCGCACAGGTACATTATCGTAAGGGTGAATGAGGGTCTGGGCGGTGAGGTGGGGCGGGGGTATCGAGGGAGGGAGGGATTGGGAATACGTATCCTCGACAAGTACAAAGTAGAGCTCGCTGTGCATGGGTTCAGTAAATACCATCAAACTACAAAGTATGTGTAAGTCCTCCCATCTAGATTATTAAGGCCTTGGGGTATAATCTTTCACAAACAGCAATGTATAATAGCGTAGAAAGCAAATATCATATAGTGAGCCTGGCGAGACTAGAAAGGATAGCAGTTCAAGCGTGACACAAATAGAACCGTCCTTCAGTTGAACAGTTTTACCCCATAAAACTTGCTATAGATAGGTACAAGTCATACTCTACTATGTTGGGCTGTGCGTATATAGGTGTTGTGCTGTAACATAGAAAAATATGTAGATATGTATGACGGAGTAATTGTCACATAAGTAGCTCTTTGTGACCAACCAGAACAACGTGTAGTACATATTATTTACGTTATGCCATAAGCAACATCGCTACTTTTTTAAGGCTGGAGAAAACAGGATCAAAAATGACACCTTGGAGTGCAAATTATTTCTGCAATGGATCATTGTAGGAGTGAAACGGGAGGTCCAACCTAGAAGGACCATAATTTTAGTGCAGAAGGTCCAAGCCAATAGAAAATATATAAGTGCACCCATTTGAGATAAAAAGTCATGGTGGGTCCTTAAACATTGAAAATAATGTATGTAATAATATAGCGGACACAAGGGGCGGCTGCGTACTCTAACATTATGATATAGCATGCCTACCACTATGAAAACTATTTTTTTAACATGGCACACGACAGTCAGAAATATGTAATAATATGATAACAAGGCTGTACACGTACCTCACACTGGAAATCTATGTTAATTATTTATTATATTGGAATAATAATGAATATTGGCTTCATGTTAGGTTAGAACCACCCAGGTAGGTTGTCATGAAGTGAAGCACAACAAGCCGAAGTATAAATCATGTGGCACTGTAGAAGGGAAACAAACAGAACATAAACACTAAAGAACATGGTAAAATAGCATACCAATACATTTAAAACTACACGTAAACTGTGGAGGTATTTGTGAGAACCTAAGATAACACATGTATAAAGTTGTTCTTTCCTAGCACATAGTCTGAGTGCATAACATTTTCTGTAGATAGGTGCAGCTAATACTATGAGGAGTTGTGCATCCATAGGTGTGACCCCAGGTTTTTTCTGTGCTTTCCCTACAACATCATCAAAAACGTGGAGTACGTGTTATTTAAGCCATTTAGGCAGCGACATGGTTGCTTTCTGAGGTGAGCCTGTACAGTAACAAAAACAAAAGAACAAGAAGAAAAATTACGAATGCAGCTTTCAGCAAAGTAATACGCAACTGTAGGAATACAACTAAACGTAAGAACACCTGCAGTAGATAACTGCATGAATGCAGCGAAAAGTAACAACACAGAAGTGCCATCATTTATGAGCACAAAATTTTAAGCACATTCAAACATATCAATTGAAGCATTTTGGATAAAAAGTCTCAGCAGAACTTTACACTCGGTAAATTGCGGGATACCACTAATGTAATAATACGTATGACAATATTGTTGATAAGATGGGGGTGGTGCATAAAAGAACATGATCAACTAATTTTCAACATGGCATTGTGCATCCATAAATGCATAATAATATGACAACAAGGATGTATACATACATTACGATAGAAATGTAAGCGAAGTACTTATTATACTGAAGTATAAATGAATGGTATTTTATGCTCAGCTGAAGACCAAAATGTTCAAATGTGTGTAAATTCCTAAGGGACCAAACTGTAGAGGTAATCAGTCCCTAGACTTACACACTACGTAAACCAACTTAAACCAACTTATGCTAAGAACAACACACACAGCTATGCCCGAGGAAGGACTCCAACCTCCGGAGGGAGGGGCCAATAAACAAGTTACTGGCAACTGATTTCAGTACGTTTCGAGATTTTAGATGTTACTGTGTTTCACGTGCATTTCCTATTACTTATTTTATTTTATTTTTTTAACCGTCAGTCAACTTAGCTAGCCACCCAGGAATCTCAATCTGGCCTTCCAGTTTTACTTCTGCCAGAAACACTGTCCTTCTTTGCACACTCCATTGTTCTCCAGTACAGAGAACTAATGAGACAAGTGAAGCTTTGAGGAAGCATAGTGAATCGCACCTGGGTAGCTCAGTCAGTAAGACCATTGCTCGTGAAGGACAAGACCCTGGGTTCGAGTCTGGTACACAGATTTAAGCAGTCAGCAAATTTCAGATCAGCGCACATTCCGCAGTAGAGTGAAAGAACTCGCTCCGTAAACAATCTGCATAGCTGTGGCTATGCCATTGTCCGGTAGTATATTTCTTTCCGGGACTGCTAATCTAGCAAGGTATGATGCAGAGCGTCTGTGAGGTGTGGATTGTAGATACAAGTGCTGGCGGAAGTTATTGAACAGTGAATATATAGCTCACTTAGTAGCACACACGCAGAAACACAGACAAACACACACACACACACACACACACACACACACATACACACACAAGGGAAGACTCGTACCTACGGTGGGAAGAGCCGTGCTATCCGTGACACGGCACCTCAAACCACGCGGTCACTCCGCGCGGCTAGCTGAAGACCACATAGGTTATCGTGAAGTAAAGCATACGAAAACAGACGTAGACTGTGGTGTAACGTAAAAGGAAACTGCACAGCATAAAATGAATGCAGTATATCATGGTATAGCTACATAAACGAATGCACTTAAAACAGCACATCACTTCTAAAGTATTTGTGACAGCTTAACATAACAAAAGAAGTGGACAATACAGAACAGCATAGTAAGAATACCCAATGTCTACATCATGCTCCTCATATAAGGGCTTGTGCCATTAAGTACATTAGCATAAACTACGAAAAGAAAATGAATGTCATACTATGTTTAAAAAAATGTGAGAGTTAAAAATATGTTTCAGTTGTAAGTAAAGCACAGTTCTGCAATACTTACTATTCTTAAAGGTCACTCACTGAAGTAGTTAATTTTATATTTTAAATATTATCTGTCAGCTGTACCTGATAGAACGTTCAAAGTGGATTTCCACTATTAGATTATGTGCAGCTTATGTAATCAGGTGTGCTATTATCCACTGTCTTTTTCTGAAATAACAAGCACCTGTGAACAATATATATACATATACGTACAGACATACATATATATATATATATATATATATATATATATATATATATATATATATGGACCTGCAAATTTGCTTAAGGTGCTGTATGTTTTCAAGTACTTTAGTGGTGACAAACCTGTTATAATGAATAAGTTTTACAACGGAAAGATATTTTTAAGGCACACAAATGTACAGTTCCACTGTCAATTTATGTGATGCCGATCTAAAACTTTTATCTCAAATATTACGTTTTAACACATGTTACGAGACATACTCCACATACCGTATATGCATTTTGTTACTGCGAAATCTATAGAGCAAGAACCAACTCGTTTTGCCAACTTAGTTATTAAAGAAACTACAATAAAACCCCAACACTAACACACTCTCCAAAATCAACAAACCAATAAGGATCCCTTCTGTGCATCAAGCAAATAACAACTAATTCCTACAATCAGAGTTCCCTTCGATTCTGTACCCATACAACTGTTCTACATCGAAGTCGGCTGTTAGCAGCTGGTTGTTAGCGTAACACGACGAAAGCTACGTATCCCAAGCGATGCGGATGGAGTATGGTCAAGGTGGTACACCGCTGGACCGGTCGATCTTCTCCGCACTCGGCGAGACCAGAACGGCCGGGCGCCGGCCTATCTAGGCCCGGGCGGAAGGTTATTTCCAGGAATATTTGCGCATACGTCATCGCCAGGAAATTCGTTGATCGTCGCGCCCCTTTCCACTGCTGCTGGTTGAAGCCCTCAGATGGACGTTGGCCTCACCTACGTGATTGCTGTCAACTGTGGTACTTGCTTGTAAACACTATTGAGTCGGCCTGACTTCGGGGCGGAGTCTGCAACCCGCATCGGTGGTCTGTCTGCTGTGTTGCCGCTGTAGTAGGTATCTGTGGTGACTGCAGCAGTTACAGTCCTAATGATGACACCAAGGTCTGTCGAAACCAGCTCTCTGAAATAAAAGAAATATTTATGCTATATTGCTGCTGAATGTTTTTAGCGAATAAAACAGATCGCTCCTTCGGTCTGCTCAAAATGAGAAAATTCAGTTCATTCAAAGACAATCACTCACTGAAGTCACCGAGATTGATGGTTGGTTGGTTGGTTTGGGGTATAAAGAGACGAAAGTACAGGGTCATCAGTCCCTCCGAGATTGATGATGTTCCTCTGTATATTAGTATGTTCGTCTCATTGCCTGTTTTTTTCAGTTACCATCTGTGCTACACTGTAACAGTTCTGTGTATGGTTTCATCGAGCTTATTATGTTTGGCAGTAACAAATCATGATAAAGTTACTTTAGACACCAGTGTCCCACAGACAATTGTTGCATTTACCTATTCCTTACTTATTTCATACAACTTTCAAATTTTTTATTTTTATCATAAAACTTATAATTTTAAGAATGTTACATTAAAAAACAAACCTACCACACTCCAACTTGCCCACCGCTTCTGCCTCCTTTTTTGCTCCTCTCCACTAGTTATGTGTTTATACTACAGCACACAGTTACAAAACACAGTATTCTGGATACACAACAGCAATGTAGTTGGGAGTTATTCTGCACGACATTGTATTATGGATCTCCGTATGCATATGAAGGGCTTATTGCAGTAGTGGTACAAGTCCATTACCTCCACTTTTCTGTCTAAAATGCTTCTAACATTAATGAGCCAAACAAACAGAAGGAAAGGTTCATCTCTAGCAAGAAGCCACATGCCTGAATGTTTCTGGTATCGCAACTGCAGATTTTTCAGCGCTCATTTAACTTTTGGATTCTGTATCTGAAAATGAACAAAAATGGACTTGTACCACTATTGAAATAACCCCTTCATATGATCGGTCACCTACGCAACTTCATTGCTAGATAAGGAAATCCTCTGCAATCCCTTGCTACCAGCTGTAAGGTAGACGAATACAGAAACACAGTTTTATTCTTGGATGATCAGTTACTGATCGAAACTAGTCATCATATAAATTTAATCCTAGATTGCTACAATGTGTTTCCCTATTTCCCTTTCTCTCTCTTTTGAATATTTCTAAGAGACGGCAGAACTTCGTTATTTGAGATTCTAGTCATTGTTTGGACAGGTAGAGACGTATCCAGTAGCAACTACAAACTTGTTTTAAATGATTTTGGTTTTAATTAGTAGCGCTGTTGGATCCCGAAGTGACCAAGCATTTCAGTTTTATGAAGTTTTTTATAGCAGTAAAACTGTGCTAGTATTACAATAATAATGATAATAGTAATAGTGTTCATAGTACCCTGTGTGAGAAACAAAGCGGAACATCCAAAAACATGATCAGATGACAATGTAACCTTGCACATATACACACCACTGCCTGGTAGGTAAGTGATTGGAATTTCAATGCTTTGTGACAGGCTGAAGGACGACCGAAGTCCATTAGCGTTGTTGGTTTTTGGTATTGTTATCAGGCGTGATTGGGTGTGCAAAGGGAGGAAGAGCAAAAGATGTAGAGTGATCAGAGTGAAGGACATGGAGATTCGACGTGCTCTGTGAGCCACCGATGTCAGCAGCTGGTGGAGCTTGAAAGGTGTCTCATTGTGCGTGTCCATTTGGCAGGCTGGTCAAATTGTGCAGTACGGAGATATTTCGGACATTCCGATGTTACAGTGGCCCGGTGCCGAACAAAATGGGAACTTAAGATCAGGCTTTCTTTTCATCAAGTTTCCCGTCGACCATGTCTGACAAGGTGGATTCGCTTTGTTGTACACCAAACACCTCACATGGTTGCGGCTGTCATCTCCACTACTGGTTGGAGACTAGCAGAAGTCAGTCTGGGTATTTACTGTGCCATTTGTAAGCTGCTGCTAACGCCTAAAAACAAATCGCTACAGTGTCGAGACGGAGAAACAAGGACTGTTGATTAAAGACGTTGCATTGCTCTTAATAATTAGCATAGTGGCGACCAGGAGAGAAGTACCAATCTTCCAGTCTTATAAAGGGGCCAATGGTGTCACTACTGGCACAGTGGTGCAGGGGCCCATCAGATATGACGTCAGGTCACGTCTGGCGGTGACTGAGGGAAATCTGAGAGCACAACAGTACGTCATGGACATCCTGCATACATATGTGGTACTACTCATGCTACAGTATCATGGCGCCATATTTCAACACCACAATGTGCGTGACACATGCCACACGTCTGTTTGAACTGTCGGAGGAATGTTGAGAACAGTAGTGGGACTGGTGCTGATGTCACCTCCGTCGGAGGGCATCGACGATTAGTTAGAACACTTACGAGCCAGCAAACCCCAATAGAAAAGGGCATGCCTTTATGGCACTTTTCCTAAACGCGTCAGTGCATGCATCCAGCCAAGAGGTAACGCAGCGCCATACTGTTATCTGTGTTATACTTTCGATTTCTTTGTAAATTTCACACGATTTTGTAATCGCTAAAGTATCACATACTCTCACAAACTCCGAAATTTAGTTTTGTTACCTCTTACACTTTTGGGCGTTTACTCATCAGGAAGTGTATATGAATTATACTGACACTAGAAATGAGTAACAAATTCCCTTCAATTGAACAAAGGTATTTTCTGGTAATGACTGGATATTGTAACGCGACATACTCCTCTGGTATTACCTTTCTTAAACGGTAGTTGTCTATACCAGTATTATTTTTCGAATTTCGGACGGGTTAATACTATCCCATTTGCTTCCCTGAAATCTTTCACATAATTTTGTACGCAGTATGTTATACTTCAAGCTAAAATTTATGATAAGGAATTACTTTATAAAATAGTTTAGATTTGATATTATAATCGGAAAGTACTAGTTCTGAATGTACAGTTTACATTTTTTTTTTTAGAAAAATTTGAAACTACAAGTTATTGGCAGACTTAAAATTTCTATTATTATTTATGCAATCCTATACTGCTTAATATGTCTATTTGTGGATTCATGTTGGAAATAGTAATCGAAACTGATAATGTAATGGCAACTAGTAGAAATTCATTTGTTACGAGAAAGTGTAAAGCCTTTGGAATATTGTTATTTCTTCAGAGTTTGGGAGTCGTAAGCTTGCCTCTGATATGAACGGACGTATTTTTGTAATTTTGTGCTAACAATGTAATTTCGGCTTTGTTAATGTGAAAAATCAAAATACCGTACTTTAAAACGTGAGAAAATATACACTACTGGCCATTAATATTGCTACACCACGAAGATGACGTGCTACAAACGCGAAATTTAACTGACACGAAGAAGATGCTGTGATATGCAAATGATTAGCTTTTCAGAGCATTCACACAAGTTTGGCGCCGGTGGCGACACCTACAACGTGCTGACATGAGGAAAGTTTCCAACCGATTTCTCATACACAAACAGCAGTTGACTTGCGTTGCCTGGTGAAACATTGTTGTGGTGCCGCATATAAAGAGGAGAAATGCGTACCATCACGTTTCCGACTTTGATAAAGGTCGGATTGTAGCCTATCGCGATTGCGGTGTATCGGATGGCGACATTGCTGCTCCCGTTGGCCGAGATCCAATGACTGTTAGCAGAATATGGAATCGGTGGATTCAGGAGCATAATACGGAACGCCGTGCTGGATCCCAACGGCCTCGTATCACTTGCAGTCGAGATGACAGTCATCTTATCCGCATGGCTGTAACGGATCGTGCAGCCATGTCACGATCCCTGAGTCAACAGATGGGGACATTTGCAAGACAACAACCATCTGCACGAACAGTTCGACGACGCTTGCAGCAACATGGACTATCAGTTCGGAGACCATGGCTGCGGTTACCCTTGACGCTGCATCACAGACAGGAGCGCCTGCGATGGTGTACTCAACGACGAACCTGGGTGCACGAATAGCAAAACGTCACTTTTTCGGATAAATCCAGGTTTTGTTTACAACATCATGATGGTCGCGTCCATTTTTGGCGACATCGCGCTGAACGCAAATTGGAAGCCTGTATTCGTCATCGCCATACTGGAGTATCACCCGGAGTGATGGTATGGGGTTCCATTGGTTACACGTTACGGTCACCTCTTGTTAGCATTGACGGCACTTTGAACAGTGGACGTTACATTTCAGATGTGTTACGACCCGTGGCTCTACCCCTCATTCGATCTCTGGGAAACCCTACATTTCAGCAGGGTAATGCACGATCGCATGTTCCGGGTCCTGTACGGGCCTTTCTGGGTACAGAAAATATTCGATTGCTGTCCCTGCCAGCACATTCCCCATATCTCTCACCAATTGAAAACGTCTGGTCAATGGTGGCCGAGCAACTGGCTCGTCAGAATACGCCAGTCACTACTCTTGATGAACTGTGGAATCGTGTTGAAGCTGTATTGGCAGCGGTATCTGTACAAGCTGTGTTTGACTCAATGCCCAGGCGCATCAAGGCCGTTATTACGGCCAGAGGTGGTTGTTCTGTGTACTGATTTCTCAGGATCTATGCACCCAAATTGCGTGAAAATGTAATCAGATGTCAGTTCTAGTATAATATATTTGCCCAATGAATACCCATTTATCATCTGCATTTCTTCTTGGTGTAGCAATTTTAATGGCCAGTAGTGCATTTACGTAAAAAAAAATGCAGGAACAACAATCTTCACATATACTTAGTTCAAACAAACCATGAGGACGAGAGGTGATTGTCAGCTTCAATAATCAGAGCCCTAGACAAGAAGAACTGGAGCCATCTCATTTTCACAAGCTTAGTAATCTAGGAAGTTTATTGTAATCTCCGCTCTTCTAAAATCTTCATAAAAGACTTTGCTTATTAATTACTTGGACTGTTTAATGTGAAGAATACATGAAAGTCGGAATAAGGGGGTAGATTACAATACTCTGGATACTTTACTGCGAAGATGAATTGATACTGAGGAATACAGACTCAGTAAAATACACGAAGATCAGCGCGGTGCTGATGGTCATGTTGAAAAGGGTGTGATATTCGCTGACAAAGCTACATTTCGACAAATAACGTCAAGGTACGTTCCTAGAACCATGTCAAAAGAGAATACTGGTAGAGCAGGGCACTGCTGCGGTTGTTCCAAGAACAACGTCAGAGAAAGTGTAACAGATTTATTTACACCGTACACAAATCGTTTTTAAGCCCAGACTGTTTGCAAGTTTTCATGCGATAACCTATTTCATTATTTATTCGAATAGGAACAATAATTTCATTGCGGTAATACATCAGATTACACATTGCAATAGTGATTTTAATTGACAAGTGATCGTTTAACGAACATGTGCACCTACAGATTATGTTGTTTCACGATGTTTGAATACGTGTGCTCCCACTGTGTAACAACGTCACGAATGTATTTGACAGTACAGACAACGACATACAAATGTGTCAACTTACATTAGGCTGACATGGCTTAAAGCCGTAGTGTCAGCACTTGTCAATGGCCTAAGGCCGAAATTGCAACAATGCATTAAAAACTTGTAACAGTCACTGGCGTAAAGATGATGTCACTAAAAAAAAATTTTATGAGTGAATCCCAGCTACAACAAGTTTATTGGTATTAATTGCTTTTACAATAGTTGTGTGTGCAGTTCACCAGTATGGTCTTCACCTGTAGTGCTCTTAAATATGATAATCCGGGGAGAAATCCGATTTTTAGTATCTTCTTCCTGAACTGTAATTTCCTTATCCGACAAAATAGGAATTAAGGTAACTGATAATCCGAAACGCAGAGAGGAGTGCAGTAGTGAGGCGAGCGTTGACCTAGGAAAACTGCGGTCGCTGGTGTTGGCTGGTCTTCCTCGGAAGCCCGCCTGGAGGTATTGGCTGTAACTACAAATGCGAGGAGGGCAGAGGAAGCAATTTTTCGGAGGCAACATTAGGGCTCACCTGGCCAGCGCGCCGGGACCAGAATTCAATTCTGGCGGCCGTGGCTGGCTGCTGCTCCTGCTCCTGCCGCGATTAGAAGGGAAGTGGGGCGCACCGCGCCGGCGCGTGCCCGGAATGCGGGCGCTGTGGCCGCAGAACAAAGCCGAAGCGAGCGCCGAAGCCAGATCCACAGCCAGATCCACAGCCGAGGCGGCTGCTGGAGTCGCCACCGCCCTGCTGCCGTCCGCACATCCCGCGTCTAGTCGTCAGGGCTTCACACAGTGGATTCAGGATGGTAGCCAGTACCTATAAAAGTGCCATCGTTGTGTGTGACGTGGTGACTCAGAACTACCGCATATACAGGGTGGTCCATTTTCGTGACCCGGCCAAATATCTCACGAAATAATGTATACATCGTAAAATTTGCAAAAGCTAATGTAACTAAACTTCATGTCCCACAACTACACAAACTGTAGAAAACGACGAAACTTCTTATGGCGGTCTCTAGTGCGGCCCTTCACGTGATTCTAAAAATCGGCCGATGGATCTGTTACTCTTGTGTACACTGTCGTCGAGGTACAACACTGTCCCTCATGTAATGAGGCTGGCATTACTCCACCCCATATTGAGTCATTGGACGAAACGCTGTTCATTTGCACATCAAAGCGTGTTGTTGCACCCCTATTGGACGTCTATAGCATTCCTCTGATGTTTCAGGTTTTATGGGCATAGGGACGATACATACAGGGTGGTCCATTGATAGTGACCGGGCCAAATATCACATGAAAAAATAATCTAACGAAGAAACTACAAAGAACGAAACTTGTCTAACTTGAAGGGGGAAACCAGATGGCGCTATGGTTGGCCCGCTAGATGGCGCTGCCATAGGTCAAACGGATATCAACTGCATTTTTTTTAAACAGCAACCCCCAATTTTTATTAAATATTCGTGTAGTGCGTAAATAAATATGAATGTTTTAGTTGGACCACTCTTTTCGCTTTGTGATAGATGGCGCTCACATGACTCACAATTTCGGGCGAACAGTTGGTAACAGGTAGGTTCTTTAAATTAAACTACTAACGTAGGTACGTTTGAACATTTTTATTTCGGTTGTTCCAATGTGATACATGTACTTGTGTGAAGTTATCATTTCTGAGAACGCATGCTGTTACAGCGTGACTACCTGTAAATACCACATTAATGCAATAAATGCGCAAAATAATGTCCGTCAACCAAAATGCATTTGGCAATACGTGTAACGACATTCCTAACAACAGCGAGAAGTTCGCCTTCCGTAGTGTTCGCACATACATTGACAACGCACTGACGCATGTTGTCAGGCGTTGTCGGTGGATCACGATAGAAAATATTCTTCAACTTCCCCACAGAGAGAAATCCGGTGACGGCAGATCCGGTAAACGTGCGGGCCGTGGTATGGCGCTTCGACGACCAATCCACCTGGCATGAAAAATGCTATTCAATACCGCCTGAAACACATGCGAGCTATGTGCCGGAAATCCATCATGTTGGATGTACATCGCCATTCTGTCATGCAGTGAAACACCTTGTAGTAACATCGGTAGAACATTACGTAGGAAATCGTCAAACATTTCACCATTGAGGTTGCTATGGATAAAGTGTGGGGCCAACTATCCTTCCTCTCATAATGCCCGACCATACATTAACCCGCCAAGGTCGGTGCTGTTCCACTTTTCGCAGCCATCGTGCATTTTCCGTTGCCCAATATAGCATGTTATGCCGGTTTACGTTACCGCTGTTGGTGAATGACGCTTCGTCGCTGAATAGAACGCGTGCAAAAAAATCTGCCATCGTCCCGTAATTACTCTTGTGCCCAGTGGCAGAACTGTACACGACGTTCAAAGTCGTCGCCATGCAATTCCTAATGCACACAAATATGGTACGGGTGCAATCGATGTTGTAGTATTCTCAACACTGAGGTTTTTGAGATTCCAGATCTCGCACAATTTATCTGCTACTGATGTGCGGATTAGCCGCGACAGCAGCTAAAACACCTACTTGGGCATCATCATTTGTTGCAGGTCGTGGTTGACGGTTCACATGTGGCCGAACACTTCCTGTTTCCCTAAATAACGTAACTATCCGGCGAACGGTCCGGACACTTGAATGATGTCGTCCAGCATACCGAGCAGGATACATAGCACACGCCATACAACAACACGATTCGACCTTTTCCGCATTTGGTAAACGGTCCATTTTAACACGGTTAATGTATCACGAAGCAAATACCGCCTGCACTGGGGGAATGTTACGTGATACCACGTACATATACGTTTGTGACTAACACAGCTCCATCTATTACAAAGCGAAAAAAGTGGTCCAACTAAAACATTTATATTTGCTTACGTACTACACGAATATGTAATAAAAATGGAGGTTCTTATTTAAAAAACGCAGTTGATATCCGTTTGATCCATGGCAGCGCCATCTAACGGGCCAACCATAGCGCCATCTGGTTTCCACCTTCAAGCTAGACGAGTTTCGTTCTTTGTAGTTTTATCGTCTGATGGTTATTTCGTGAGATATTTGGCCTGGTCACTATCAATGGACCACCCTGTATAGATCGTCCCTAAGGCCATAAAATCTAAAACATCGGAGGAATGCAATAGACGTCAAATAGGGGTGCAACAACATGCTTTGATGTGCAAATGAACAGCTTTTCGTGCAATGACTCAATATGGGGTGGAGTAATGTCATCCTCATTACATGAGGGACGGTGTTTTACCTCGATTAGAGTGTACACAAGAGTAACAGATCCATCGGCCGATTTTTAGGAACACATGAAGGGCCGCAGTAGAGACCGCCATAAGAAGTTTCCGTCGTTTTCTACAGTTTGTGTTGTTGTGAGACATGAAGCTTAGTTACATGCAGCTTTTGCAACTTTTACGAGGCATACATATCTAAGTGCCGTATAAATGATCAAAGCTGTTGCGTATGTTGTTAATTCTTCTGTTACAGAGTTTTGTGACGAGTAAAATTCGCAAGTTTTCAAATAAATTTCATTACTTTTGTGGCAGTAATTCCCAGCCTTCATGAGAAACTTATGAGTGCAGTCAGATATTAGCTAGTACCTCCAAACCCACACCGCATCCCTGGGATCCTGGCGCCATCAGTATTAGAATGAAAAAGAGTTTCCTCTATGAAACCTTTGAGCCTGGCGCAGTTGGTTGGCTCGTCTTTCTAGTTTCTACAGCCATTAGCTCGATCTATCGTGTGAAGTCGCTCTAGTTTGAAGCCACTAAGATCATTGCCCCATGGAGCATGGGGTGTGGTGTGGTGTGGTGCGGCGAGTTGGCGGGTAGTCACGGAGCGAGGAGGAGGCGCGAGTGCTCCGCCCAGCGCCTAAGCCGAGCACTTGCGCAAACGTCTTGGGCACGGAGACCGGCGAGTGGTTGCTGGCAAATTTCTGGGCCGATTACAGTCCGTGGCTGACTTCGAGTGCAGTCTTCGCGAGGAGCCTGGCCCGCGAGCTGTGGGACGTGGCACACCGATGAGGGAGCTGAAGCCAGTCTCGCTGTGCTGAATTCTGGCCCCCATTTGAAACCGGCAAGCTTCAGCTTCGATTCATGAACTTCAGTTCAGGTTTCGATTTTGAGGACTCAGCTGTTATTATTGAATGGCTACCTGTTTTCTATTTGGGTTTTACTTGACTGAAGCTGTTATTCAAGTAGGCCTGCCTGTTTTCTATTTAGTAATCTTACTTAACTCAAGCTGTTATCTTTGAAGGCCTGCCCGTTTTTGTTTGGTAATTTTACTTAACTGAAGCTGCTATTATTGGAAGCCTGCTCTTCGCTTTTCAATTTAATCAAGAGCTATTTCAAAATTTGAATTATCTGAAACTCTTATTAATCAGGGCCTACCTGTTTTTGTTGCTCTATTACTGAGATCTGATATCTTACTCAGTCTCTCTTGTAATTAACTGGAATTGTGGTTCCCAATGGCTTACCTGTTTCAGAGGTACTTTGTCAACAAGGCAGTAACAGAAAATGACACATGATGGTACCTGGCCCCTAATCTTTCACCGTACATACCTGTATACGTAATTGTAGCTTTCGCCCTTACAATTTTAAAATGATGAAAGTGAAGTGGTGTTAATGTGTATTAAGCCACGAGATAATGAGTCATGATATGATTCGTACTGCTCATTTCTAACAACGTTCTCTATAGAATCGTGAAGCAACTACCTACTACTCCTCCGCAATTTGTGGAGACACTTGTTACAAATCACGCTTCCTCCGCACGCTTACGCCCCCTAAGGACAGCTGCTGCACTCCAACCCCTGCACCCTGATTTAAAAACAGTCATGATAAAATGTGTGTGCGACACTTAATGTTCGTAAACCTCTTGATTCCTGAACTTTCCCTCTGAACTGGAAAAAACTGGAAGACATCAGGCTGCAAATGTTTTGTGTATAACAGATACCACTAATAATAGTTATAATAATAGTATTAATAATATGTAGACCCTACAACATAGTTTCTCTGTGTTGTACTGCCAATTAGTTCGTTCACTTCTTCCAAAGCGCATGATAAAGCAACTTTTGGTTCACTGGGGGAACTATCTACAACACGGAAAAGGCAATATCATGGGATATTTGAGCATACATGATATACATCTCTCAATTTTACTCTCATAGACACATGGTAAAATGTGGAAAAAATGCCAAGTGGGTGCACTAGGTGAGGGACACGATGTTCATACATCCGTTTCACAAGCTATAACCTCCACTATTTTGTGGCACGATTTAAAGCTCACTTTTGAAAAGAAACATAATTATTGGTAACTTATACAAGCAGTGGTACAGTCTTACGAAATAGTAATTCTCATAACGATCTTTTAACAAATAAAGTCGTTTTGACCGGAAGTCTTTTGATTTTATACCTCTGAATATTTAATTTTAGCCTTCAAGAAGTAATTACCCACAGGTAGGAAAGCATGGTTTAGACGGTTAAGCTATACTTCATCTGTCGTTCAGCCCCTTGTATCTTGAAACAAAAGATCATTTTACCGTGTAACACATGATGTTGGCAAATGAACTGAGTTTCTACGATGCCTCAACGATTTTCCAAGTCTCGAGAATTGAAATTTGTGTTAGTTGTCAGTAGCATATATTTCCAAATCTCTGCAATTTGCAGTTGGTTGATGGTAACTTCTTCTTCATTTTATTTCACTTAATGATTATTGGGGTGTGGAAAAGTAATAATAATTTAAGACACCCACTATTATATACAGTATTGACAGTATTTTTTCGATTGCCACTCTCTTACATTTGAATAGAACGTTTGTGCCTAACTACGTGACAATGGAGCACGATGGAACAATTTTTCGAGCTGAAAATCCTAATTTTTCCGGAGTGCATGTTTCTTTAAATTTTAGAGGAACGACTGCATCACATACGAAATTAATACTATTATTTCAAAATAGAATAGGTAAATGTATTGAACTTCTAATACAGAGCTGGCTATAGGTAGTAATCTGCAAAGTGTTCCAAAGTACAACACTCTCCCCTGTACAAGAAATTATTGAACAGTAGGTTTGGAAAAAGATTTTTGTGGAAAAATTGTTTTATGCCTCTTATTAGAAACAGAACATCTACCAACGCGTATTGGAATTCAACAGCGCCAGGATGAAGAGGCCGCGGTTTGTCGTTGCGCGTTACTGCTCGTCGCGCTGTTCGAGAGCCGACGACTATCAGGGCAGTATGGAATCGATGGGTTCAGGGAAGCAGTACTCTGTGCCAATAACATTCTTAAAGTCCCTCGCGACTAGCAAACGACAGGGGACATCTTTGTTATGGATCTGTCTGCAAAAAGACAAATATCCACAGGGATAGTGCGGCGATGTCAAACACCACAGACTGCCAAGATGGCAACTATTATGTAACTATGCAGGCTTTCGTGGTTGTCGTCATTCCAGGTATTATCTTCTAGGTTTCCATGTTCCTCACCAGATTCTACTTACAGAACCGATGTTTCAGCACCTCTGCTGGGATCTTCTGGATCTTCTTCATAGTCTTCTCCTATTCTCGACTGACTGATACCTGACAAAGACCAGTGTCTCGTTCACTTATACAGAGTGGAGCAGAGAAAACGTATGTTTGTTGAACCGCTAGTACGTGGCGAGGAGAAGGGGTATTGACCTTGAATGAATGTTTGCAGACTGCCCATACAATACGGTTTCAGGCCCTATGGAGCGTAGAGCATCGTTTGTTCGTTGTCGAGCAGTACTTTAGAAACAATGATTCTGTAGTCACTGTGCAACGGGGTTTCCGTCTAAATTTTAGAGTAGGACGTCGAGTCGAGTCGAGTCTAGGTGCTGTGCCTGATCGAAATACTGTACTCTGATGGGTTGCAGCGTTTAGAGGTACTGTATCTGTGATGAAAAAGAAACCACCTGGTCTTCCCCGTTCAGTTCGTACTCCGGAAAATGTAGACCGAGTGAGAACGGCAGTTCTTGTTAGTCTGTAGCGATCGGCTAGACGACAGGCTGTAGTGCTGGGTACGTCATATCGTTCGCTTCACCGCATCTCACATGACGATCTTAAGTATCGCCCGTACAAGATAATGATCGTCCAGCAGCTTAGTGAAGCGGATTTTGTGCGGCGCAGAGAGTTTTGTCGCGTAATAGACGAAATTCTAACGGAAGAGGCAGATGCTGCAGTCTTCATGAGTGATGATGCACATTTTCATGTAGACGGTTACGTCATTGTTCAAAATTGTCGGTATTGGGCGCCTGAGAACCCTCATGAATTACACCAAAGACCTCTCCAAATTGTAAATGTAAGAGTGTGGTGCTGCATTTGAACGATGGTGATTGTTGGACCCTATTTTTTTGAAGAGGAAGGAACTGCAGTTACTGTGACATCAGTGCACTAAACTTCTGAGGTCATCAGTCCCCTAGAACTTAGAACTACTTAAACCTAACTAACCTAAGGACATCACAAACATCCATGCCCGAGGCAGGATTCGAACCTGCGACCGTAGCGGTCGCGCGGTTCCAGATTGTAGTGCCTGGAACCGCTCGGCCACCCCGGCCGGCCAGCGCACTAAATTAAATTGTTAAACAACTTTCCTTGACCAGAACGTGAAAGGCGTCAGTTGAACATGAGAGAAATATGGTTTCAGCATCACGGTTCCACAGCTCACACAGCGAGAGCATCCATGGAAGTGGTTCGACAAATGTTCCCAGGACATGTTCTTTTGAGATATGGTGATGTTTGCTGGCCCCCTCGCCCTCTCGATTTGTCGATATGCGTCTTCTTTTTGTGGGGATATTTAAAATCAAAAGTCTACATGAACAAGCCTCGCCAATCGACGACCTGAAGAATTCCATTCCTCAGGATATTGAAGCCCGGCCGAATGAAATGTTGGAGAGATCCATGCGTTACTTTCAGGCGAGGATCCAAATTTACATCCAGCAAGAAGGACGTCATCTCCAAGACTATATTTTTCGAACCTAATTAAAGTACGTATATTTGAAAACTGCATTACAAAATCACTTAATGCTCGTTTTTATTATTTTTATCAAACCATGTCCCAGTCATTCAGTAGTGAAAAAACTTGCGTTTAGTCTGCTCCGCCCTGTAAAAGGGAGGTTTTCCCGCACATTTTTTTCGAGCGGCGGTGTTACTGGATGAAAGTTTTTCGGTTACATTTGGTGGGCAGCACAGGAAAGCCTGCCTGTTATAAGCAAATGGGGCTCTGGACTTTGACGGTGTTCATCTAATAGGAAGCAGAACAAGATCCTGAAGATGATCACAGCCGAGGAGTCGAAACGTCGATTGTGTAAAAAGAAATTGGGGACGAAGATGACGTCTTCTAACGCCATAAGAGGCTTTAACTTTAGATGGTGACTTTTGTTGCAGGTTACCTGGACGTAGTAGCAGACAGAGAGGCACCGACACTTTTGCGCCCAGCGATTAGGCTACAGACAGCAGAGGCACCACTTCACCTTATGAGATAAATCCCGATTTTGCGTACGGGAAATGTCGCACCAATCAGTGTTTCTATCTTCTGTTGAGAACTTCATAACTGTCATGATGCAATGGGGTGCCACTGGGCACAGAACACGAACACGTGTTGTAAAAATTTTTTGTTTATTTATAGACGCAATCACATTCTTATGACACAGTCATAACTGGTTTCGGCCATACAATGACCTTCAGATTCTAAAACAACAGAAAAGAAAATTTGAATTAAAACCTAAAAATAATTACAATATTTAACCAGCTTATTAGTAATCTAACTGAATTTATGCGAAATACGTATAGTTGATGCCTACGGGTGTCATACATTGAACACAGCTTCATGCGTGGCCAAACTAGCCACAAAATGTAAACCACTGGTCTTATATGGATATAAAAATTTTTGTCCTCTATAAGATGGTCTTTATTTTTCAAAGGCCTAAACATGACAAATTTACTATTAATGTTTAGGTCAAATGTATATAAAATTTAAAATTACAGAACAGATCGTTAAGTCAGTCAAATAACATTTCAGAACAAAGAGAAAACTTTGCTATAGATGAAAATAGTAGTAGCACTTGTAGAGTGTATTTCTGAAGCCCGATGGCGCTGTTTTTGCGGCTGTTGCCAGTTTATGCCGTTGTCGCGTAGTACGACGAGTGTGGTGCTCTGCTGCAGGTGGATGGCACGCACCTCCGCCTTAGAGGTTGTTGACATCTGCTGCAGCCAACACTAGCCAGTGCAATACTAGACCGCCGGAAGGCCCCATCCTCAGCTGAAGCACGTATGTAGTAAAAACTATTCGCTCAGATGAACAGATCGTCGTAAATGTTGAAGTATGCGTCTGTTGCAAATTCATTCTGTTCATTGAGGAGTTTGTCAGGTCTCTGCGTCTCGTAACATAAATCTCCAGTTGTTATAAAATGTCCAATCGTTTACTTTTTGTAACTTAATGTAAAATTTGAAGTTGTTCGTCGATGTTACCAATTATGACCCTCCTGTTGCATATGTAAGCCTAGTGCTGTCTTATCACTGGGGTACGTGTGTTCTTTAAAGAACCTTACATTATTTCGCATTCATGACATGATATTTTGTAGAACTCCAATTTACTACATTTATTACTTTTCCGTGGCAAGTTATTACGCAGTAGTCTTTTTAAATTATCGGAAGTTAAAATTGCATTGAGGACTTCTGAGTTACGACAATGACGCACTGTAAGGCTCTATGCAAAGATTCCCTAGTGCAAGTAGGTCGTGTGACAAGATCGTCACCGATAATAGGCACAACTCAAACCAGAACATCGGAGAGCTACACCGACGCACACAGGACACAGCCCGTATACTATACATCTCAGCGTACTACCCAAGCTGAAGCGCCATGGAAAGCATCTTGAACGAACTTGTTTTTCTGTGCAAGACATACTACCATGAACAGCATGCCACGAGGGATATATTTTTGAGGTAATTCTAAAATGAGATAAAGAAGATGCCACACGGTTTCACATTGCCTCTATAACTATCTTGAAGAATCGGATGACATCAGAAAGACTGAAGGAAATGGACGATTACCCACAAAGGACGAGATTGCAGCATCATGAACTGGTCATTCATGCTCTGGGTAGAACACATGAGGCGGAGAGAAAGGGGACGGAAGAGGGCCAGTATGAAGGCCAGGGCGAGAGAGTAACAGGTGAATTAGAAAGTCATCGTTAAATCCTCCCACCTTTCGAATAAGTGGAGGAAATGGGCCACAAATTCTGTTCAGTGTAAATTGGGTTGCTATAAATTAGAAGAACTGCATATGCGAAAGGATTTGAACTGAAGACCATGAAGTAAAAGGGATCACGCCGGCCAACTGCTGTTTGTGTATGAGAAATCGGTAGGAAACTTTCCTCATGTCAGCACGTTGCAGGGTTCGCCACCGGCACCAACCTTGTGTGAATGCTCTGAGAAGCTAATCATTTGCATATCACAGCATCTTCTTCCTGTTGGTTAAATTTCGTGTCTGTAGCACGTCATCTTCGTGGTGTAGCAATTTTAATGGCCTGTGCACGTGAGACTGTCCCATCTGCATATGTGCATATCGTTATCCTATCACTCATATCATCTCAGTGTAAATCAGTCTGCCACAGTCGCAATTTCAGCCATGGACATGGTGCATACTGATCACTAACATCTTTTTGTTTTGTGCTTAATAACCTAAGTAGCGTGAGGAGGCAATTAATATGAACAGGATGACGAAAAAGATAGATTTTTTAACACACTGGATAACCTCATACAATGAGGAGAGTAAGATAAAGTACTTATTACCCTGATGTAAAGGTACATATTCATGTTGTTTAATGTGTAACATAGTCAGCATTTCAGCTTCTCGTCAGATGCGATTTTGAAAGGTACTAACGACATGATAGGCATGAGGTGGGGTAAAATGTTATTTTTCATGTTGTGAAATTTTTGTTGACGCATAAAAATTGCAGCTTTTGAAACTCTGGTGAGAAGGATATTGTAGCAAGGAGGACTGAACAGTGATGGTGGATGCATACGAAGGGATGGTAACGTCAATGGCATTCACCTCTGTTTGTATAATCTAAAATGTTGCAATCATCAAAAATTCTATATTTTAGTTTACTAGCATGCTCTACATAACTAAATGGATTGTAAGAGCTTTAAAATAATTAATGCTGTTGCACTTAAGACGTGGCAAGCGGAAGATATGGATGGTTAATAATTCCTCCAACCTAACCCACTAACCTTGGACTAAACCCAACATCTGCAGCGATAAATATTCATGATGTGCAAGAGACCGAATAATTGTGCTCCCATTAGAGGCACGCTTTGTCAGTTAAATTTCTAATACATTGTGAACGGTACAAAGGACGTTATTAGTAATAAGGGTAAAAACACAGAATTTTTGTAGAGATCACATAATTATTTGGATTATATATTTTCTCTATTTGTTTCTATTATGATTATTGGACTCAACGTAAGGGCAGTTTAAGTTAATTTAGTAGTGTTAGAGTCATTCCATATGTAAATTTCTGACATGATCGAGATATAACCGTGTGTTGTGTTTAATATTGTAATAGAGTAATATTTGTAATGAACCTGATCTTGAGGATTGTGCACAGTCATTTGTGCAAGAAAAGGGGGGAGGGAGGCGCAACTGCACCATGTAGATTCAAAAACAAGATTCACTTCTTAAGCGGTAGATACATTTGAAGATGACATATACTTTGCGTATATTCTTTAATGATATTCGGTTTGAGTGGCCCTGCCGTCACGAAATGTTTCATCCTGTCACACAAGGAATATGCAAGGAACGACACTTGACGAGAAGCAGAATAGCAGGTAGAGCTTTACGGTGTAACGTTCGCTCCAACCTTGGTAGAGAGAATATTGTTTTTTGATCAACTGATAGTAGGGGGCTCGTTTGATTTTTATACCTTCATTAATTTATCGAAGACCTGCCTGCAGCATTCAGTCCAGAATTAAGTGAAAGTTATGTTCGTTCCTTTTAGGATGTATGTGTGTTTTTTATCGCTTGCTTATTATTAATATGTCGTTCTTAGTATTGCTTGTTGTACCTTCTTTACTACTAATGAGATTGGTTCTTACTTAGTCAAACATGGTATTATGTCGGATTCTGTCGCGTTGTGGATGATAGATTTTGATTTCTGCTGCCCCTCTACGTATATTAAGAGGGCCATGTATACGCACAGTTTTGACGCTATGGGATGTTATGAAAAGCTGGAAGCCGTTTGGCGTGTTCCTTTTCGTTTAATGTGAGAATTAAGTTCAAATAAAAGGATAATTATGAGGCAGAAATTGCAATATTAACTCACAAAAGCGAACTCTGCTGCAGTGACTGTATCAACTGTATCTCACTACATTTAACAAGCTCCGGGTCTCCTTTTTCTAGGCTTTCTGAGCGTGCTGAGTAACAGGATCCACGCTGGATTTGAGTCAGCAAGGTAATGTGACATAAAGAAACAGTGGGCCCGAGCAACCAGCAAGGACTCTGCTATTCACAGCAGGCAGGAAAGGTAGCGTGAAGTGATGTCAGTATAAAAGTTGCGTCGCTGATGAGTATCCAGTCATCGTTGCTATTGTAAGTTTGCGACACCTCTCCAGCATAGTGGCCGAGCAGTGCTGAAGGGGGGAGGGGGGGGGGAGAACTTTTATGAGCTGGAGACTGGCACAACTGTGTACAAAACAATGCTTTCAAGTGACCAAAATGCCGCACTTCGAAAAAAAAAAAAGAGCACATGGCATGCCGCAAAATAAGCGTCTAGCCTTGCGAGTAGATTTTTTTGCTTCCTTAGCACCTGTGAGTTGATGCTAGTTACAGGGCAGATTCCTAGGAAGAATTCTAAGAAAATGTGACTCATCGACGAAAGAAGTAGCTTACAAAACGCTTGTTCGTCCGATTCTTGAGTATTGCTCATCAGTATGGGACCCTTACCAGGTTGGATTAATAGAAGAGATAGACATGATCCAGCGAAAAGCGGCGCGATTCGTCATGGGGACATTTAGTCAGCGCGAGAGCGTTACGGAGATGCTGAACAAGCTCCAGTGGCGGACACTTCAAGAAAGGCGTTACGCAATACGGAGAGGTTTATTATCGAAATTACGAGAGAGCACATTCCGGGAAGAGATGGGCAACATATTACTACCGCCCACATATATCTCGCGTAATGATCACAACGAAAAGATCCGAGAAATTAGAACAAATACGGAGACTTACAAGCAGTCGTTCTTCCCACGCACAATTCGTGAATGGAACAGGGAAGGGGGGATCAGATAGTGGTACAATAAGTACCCTCCGCCACACACCGTAAGGTGGATCGCGGAGTATAGATGTAGAAGTAGATGTAGATGATTAAAAATTCTTATGACAATAGGGGGATCGAGTATAAGGTGACAGCGTTTGGAAATGATGGGTAGATCGAAAAGGCGCTGGAGTTTTAACACGATGCGTCTTTCTTGACGCGATATACTGTATTTGGAAGAAACAATTATGTCATTGGCGGACTGAGATTTCTTAAACAAGATTTGGCGGAAATGTCTTGTTTGGCAGGAAGAAAGGACCAGGCTGGACAATTTGTAACACCTGTTTTCGACCTATTTGTATCTCTACCGATATTTCTATGTCAATTCGCTATGTTGCTTATGTACAGTGTTGTATCTATCATGGAAATTCTTTGACTATGTATACATATTTCAGTTATGTGAACTTTTTGAAAGATGTTGTTTAAACTGTGCTTGTTGATTAAATAACTACAGGAATGATTCTTATATAAATGTACCGTAAATGACTTGGTTCATAGTTAGGGAACGTAGGGTTGAATGTAGAAGATATTGGGGAGTCCCGCAGCTACGGATGTAGCCAGGCAGAGTGGAAAAGGTGTGGTTGGCGAGCAAGTGGCAACTCTTCCTATGAGACGGGTAAGGACTCTGGGCTGAGCATTGCTGCGGTTAACATCTCGCTAGCAGCAGAGGGCCATTGTGGCTCATATTCTTGGAGTTTTGAGGTCGGAGGAGCTTAAGAGCAGTATGTATGGGCCCAGGATGCTACGTTTCATTAAACTATTACCATGGCATGGTTTTTGGCCGTGCAAAAATAAAATCCCGACGCCAAGAATTTCTGTAACAGGTCGAGGCCAATAGTACTGCCATGAGAGCATCGCCGCTATGTTAACAGCCACTGCGAATTACGCCACCATTGCCACCAGCTGATGATTAAATTGTTTATACACTACTGGCAATTAAAATTGCTACACCACGAAGATGACGTGCGACAGACGCGAAATGTAACCAACAGCAAGAAGATGCTGTGATATGCAAATGAGTAGCTTTTCAGAGCATTCACACAAGATTGGTGCCGGTGGCGACACCTACAGCGTGCTGACATGAGGAAAGTTTCCAACCGATTTCTCATACACAAATAGCAGTTGACTGGTGTTGCCTGGTGAAACGTTGTTGTGATGCCTCGTGTAAGGAGGACAAATGCGTACCATCACGTTTACGACTTTGATAAAGGTCGGATTGTTGCCTATAGCGATTGCGGTTTATCGTATCGCACGACATTGCTGCTCGGTTGGTCGAGATCCAATGACTGTTAGCAGAATGTGGAATCGGTCGGTTCAGGAGGGTAATACGGAACGCCGTGCTGGATCCCAACGGCCTCTTATCACCAGCAGTCGAGATGACAGGCATGTTATCCGCATGGCTGTAACGGATCATGCAGTCACGTCTCGATCTCTGAGTCAACAGATAGGGACGTTTGCAAGACAACCACCATTTGCACGAACAGTTCTACGACGTTTGCAGCAGCATGGACTAGCAGCTCGGAGACCATGGCTGCGGTTATCCTTGACGCTGCATCACAGACAGGAGCTCCTGCGATGGTGTACTCAACGACGAACCTGGGTACACGAATGGCAAAACGTCATTTTTTAAGATGAATCCGGGTTCTTTTTACAACATCTTGATGGTCGCATCCGTGTTTGGCGTCATCGCGCTGAACGCAAATTGGAAGCCTGTATTCGTCATAGCCATACTGCCGTATCACCCCGCGTGATGGTATGGGGTGCCATTGGTTACACGTTACGGTCACCTCTTGTTCGCATTGACGGCACTTTGAACAGTTGACGTTACATTTTAGATGTGATACGACCCGTGGCTCTACCCTCCATTCGATCCTTGCGAAACCCTACGTTTCAGCAGCATAATGCACTACCGCATGTTGCAGGTCCTGTAGGGGCCTTTCTGGATACAGAAAATGTTCGACTGCTGCCCTGGGCGGCACATTCTCCATATATCTTACCAAGTGAAAACGTCTGGTCAATGGTGGCCGAGCAACTGGCTCGTCACAATACGCCAGTCACTACTCTTGATGGACTGTGGTATCGTGTTGAAGCTGCATGAGCAGCTGTACCTGTACACGCCATCTAAGCTCTGTTTGACTCAATGCCCAAGCGTATCAAGGCCGTTATTACGGCCAGAAGTGGTTGTTCTGGGTACTGATTTCTCAGGATCTATGCACCCAAAATGCGTGAAAATGTAATCACATGTCAGTTCTAGTACAATATATTTTCCAATGAATACCCGTTTATCATCTGCATTTCTTCTTGGTGTAGCAGTTTCAATGGCCTGTAGTGTATTTGTCACTCTGTAAATGGACCAGGTGTTTGTGAAATTTTGTTGACTTTAATAGCAATCGTGGGGCTGCTAAAACTCTCTGGCACCCGAGATTATCCGAAATCACAGACCAGGACAGGAGTCCTATCCGTGAATTTAATTCCGAGTGTCCTAATTTATTATGGAAAGACTTATTCGGCAGCTCTAAAGATAGTTGTGATTACTTTCTAATATGTGGCGTTATGGTGGTTAACTTTTAGTTATGTAGTATATGAACTACTGCACTTCCAATCATTTTTAAATCAATCTGCTGTCATTTTCTTAAATAATACGTCTTACTTGAAAAGGTGCCTGAGAATAGTAAAGTTGTTAGTTAAAAGAACGATAATATTAATCTGAAGTGAAATAGATTATTAATTGATGTATTATTGCATTTTGATCAGAACTACAAAGTCTGACCATTGTTTCTTTCATGATGAAGTGCTTGAACTGAAATTTAATGTTGTGTTGGCATTTGCACAGCCAACTACACTTTGAGTAGGTTAAAAAACTGATTATGAAAGCCTTTAGTTATTTGAAGAGTTATAATTGGTTGTGCCTCACTCAATAATTATTGATGAGAATACTTACCATTTTTCATACACACTTGTGTAGTTTTGTTAATGGGTGTGGTTCTTCAAACCATGAAAGTTTTGGGTTGTGATGTGGTAGGCTAGTTGGTTAACGAAGCGAAGCTTTCTGTTTAATTGGTTCAAACTGAGCTTAAGAAATATTTACTGTGTTAGTTATTCTAATGCAAGTTGGTTAACGCACAGGCATGGAGGCCCTGTTCTTAGCAATGGCGTTATAGAGAATGTTCTTTAATAGACCCTCTGATTTAAGTAAGAATTATTTCATGCTGTTCCCTATTTAATATTGCTAGTAATTTCATGTGTGTTGGTGATTGGTTCTATAAACTGCTGCATCTAGTTCATTTCAGGTACGTGTCTTTGAGAGGCAAGTGTACTGCTTGCTATCTCATTGGCCATTTGTTTAGCTGACTTCCAAGTTAGTAGTACATTTGCTGCAAGGTTAGGTTACTGTGTTGTAGTG
This sequence comes from Schistocerca piceifrons, assembly GCF_021461385.2. NCBI lineage: Eukaryota > Metazoa > Arthropoda > Insecta > Orthoptera > Acrididae > Schistocerca > Schistocerca piceifrons. The sequence goes on from NC_060143.1 coordinate 556,063,367, forward strand.
TGAACAAATATTAAGAAAGAGCTCTCTCTCTCTCTCTCTCTCTCTCTCTCTCTCTCTCTCTCTCTCTCTCTCCCTCTCTCTGTCAGTCTGTGTGGGTTCTTTTATTTTCCCCCAGAGGAGGTCAGGTTATCCTTAGCACTGCCTTCTGCTTTATTACACTGCTTTATACGAATGCTGGCCACCAATATTAATACGTTGTATCACAAGTTGCTTTTGTACTGAGAGAACGTCTGTTCCTGACCTACCTGTTTACTGTTGTACTCTCCTGGAGTGTTTCGGAAACGAATCCTAGCCTGATAGTTCTGTTACCATTAGGTTAACTCACCGTCACAACTGTATCAAAAATTCCTCGCAAAGGTTTAACGTTAGCATCGATTCTCGTTTAAAGGTTGGCGGTGTTACCGATACGAATTCAGATATAAAACTGACGAGTCTGACATGGGTCTTGTTGCTGAACGGATCTCTGTGGGGTGTGGCGTACAATCGAGCAGCCAATCGGATCAGAGTTCATGTCTGCAGAAGGATGAATCTCGCCCTGTACGTCAGAGATGACAACGCTCTGCACGTCCTGTTCTGATAATTTATGATGAGCACTATTACGAGCAGTGGAATCTTAAGACAGTGCTTGGTCAGAATCACTGCAGTGATCCGTCTCACCTCTGTCGGTACGTTGGCAGACAAATGCGTTTTTCTGTGTCACAGTCAGGCGAAGAGCTACTGTAGGAGGAGGAGGAGGAGGAGGAGGCGCTTAGTGTTTAACGTCCCGTCGACAACGAGGTGATTAGAGACGGAGCGCAAGCTCGGGTGAGGAAGGATGGGGAAGGAAATCGGCCGTGCCCGTTCAAAGGAACCATCCCGGCATTTGACTGAAGCGATTTAGGGAAATCACGGAAAACCTAAATCAGGATGGCCGGAGACAGGATTGAACCGTCGTCCACACGAATGCGAGTCCAGAGAGCTACTGTATTATTTGGTTGGAAATTCGTGTGTCATTTTATGTCAGTTGCGTCTATAGGGATCGTTCTCAGACTGTTCACGTAACTCTATGAACAAGCACGGACACTTGTTGTAAACGATACAGTGCAGTTTTGTAATTTTAACTTAGTGTCGTCTTGTAGTCAGATGCGTTTCCTGTTTGTGTTTTATCTGAATAAGTTGACGTGTTCATTAAAAGCTTGTTTCTGTTGACACCTTTAATTAATCTCATTTTCCTAAATTCTTTTTAAAATTTTGTATTTATGGGGGTTAACAAACAGCTTCCAGAAGCTTAACAAACGTAAACATAGTCCGCACTAAAAATGTTCAAATTTGTGTGAAATCGAATGGGACTTAACTGCTAAGGTCATCAGTCCCTAAGCTTACACACTACTTAACCTAAATTATCCTAAGGACAAACACACACACCCATGCCCGAGGGAGGACTCGGACCTCCGCCGGGACCAGCAGTACAGTCCATGACTGCAGCGCCCTAGACCGCTCGGCGAATCCCGCGCGGCGGTCCGCAGTAGGCTGAAATGTGATTTTTATTTAATCGTACAATTAGCTGATTTCGACTACTTATCATTGTCAACCACTTTTACAACCAACACGGAAAAGCACTACATGTGAGGCATGCAGGCAGTGTAGTGCTTTTCCTTGTTGGTTTTACAAGTGTTTGAGGCACGCAGACAATGTAGTGCTTCTCTACATGAATTTTACAAGTGCTTGACAAGTATCTAATAGCACGATTAAATAAAAATCACGTTACAGCGTACTAAGGACCATGTTTACGTCTGTTAATCTCATTTTTGATATGGTAGCACCCTCCATTTTATGATCCACAGCTAGAACCCTATAATTTCATCGCGTTAGGTAATCCGTATGTGCACCGTAATTTAGATTGGGTCTTCAAAGTATATCAGCCTCCTAATCAGTTTTCTGAGTCATGTTAACAGCTCATAAAAAAGCGGCGTTTTGCATTTGTGCACACAATTTACTGAAAATTACCCAGGAAGGACTTTATATTATGTTTGCTACCAGTAACGATAGACTTAAACACCTATGTTAGCACGTTTGATACAGGCTACCTTGGCATACGGTAACTCGGGGTGAGTTGGACCACTGGGTGAGACGGACCAGTGACGTATTTCATGAATGCACCACTAGAGAGCAGCACCGTCGTGCAAAAGTGTTGTCATTACTGTTTTACTTCAGGAGAAAAATCACATTTTATGTTTTGGTAAGTTGAAAAGTTTTATCATGCAGTTATGTTCTTTTAGTATAATGGCAGAGTTTGCACAGTATTCCTGCAGTTTTATTACCAAAGGCTTGACAAATGTGTTGGCATGTACCTACCCTTAAATAGCCACCGAGCTCTAAAACTGCAGACTGAAATCTGGGTGGTCCACGTCTCCCAGACAATCGGGATAGATGGACAACAATTAAATATATCTTAAGTGACCATGGAAATTACATTAATATTTTAAAAACTGATCTAGTAACATGTTTTTGCATAGTTGGAATTCTTCTGTTTCAGAAAAATGACAACTAATTACAAAAGGAGCGGATCTTGTGAGCGAGGCAAATGGACCGAAGATGGATTGATGAAGGCCATACATGCTGTGCGGGATGATATCACGGGTCTCAATGCTGCAGCTAAAGATTTTGGTATACCTAAAACTACATTGAAAAGAAGACTGCCGTTAAAAAATTATTCTAAGGGTAGTATGGGACCTCAGCCTTTACTGAGTATTGTAAATGAACGAAAAGTCGTCGCTCACGTTAAGAAACTTCAAGAGCGAGGTTTTGCACCATGTAGAGATTCGGTAAGGAGCATTTGAATTAGCTGAAAGGCTAAATGTACAACATACTTCAATAAGGAATTAAAAAAGGCTGGTTACAACTAGCTTCAGTCCTTTCTTAGACGTAATCCTAATATAGTTGTGAGAAGAGCGGAAGGTGTGTCAGCTGCTCGAGCCAAAGGGATGAATAAAGACAATGTGAAAGAGTATTTCAAGCTTCTTGCAAGTGTCATGAGCGAAACCGAATGGTCTGGCAAACCAGGCCACGTCTACAATATGGATGAAACTGGGGTGCAGCTGAACAACAAACCTGGCAGTGTTTTAGGAATTAAAGGTTCAAGAAACGCTGCGTCATTCACATCTCGCGAGAACGGAGAGAATCTCTGTTCTGTGTAGTGTCAATGGCGAAGCAATATTTCTTCCACCCTTTTCCATAATGAAGGTGGAAAACCTAAAGCAGGAATTTATGGATGGAATACCACCTGGTGCAATTTTAAGAATGTCTGAAAAATCTACATATGCAAACAGTTCTATTTTCCTGGATTGGATAAAAACCCATTTCACTCCCAGGAAACCAGCGGGAAAAGTACTGTTAATACTTGATGGACACACGTCTCACACAAGCTATTTGGAAACTTTAGAGCTTGCAGAGGAACAAGGGATTATCTTAATAAGTCTACCTCCACATACATCCCATTTGTTGCAACCGTTGGATAGAACATTTTTCAAATCACTGAAAAAGTATTTTTACAAAGCTTGTTAGAATTTCTTGATAAATAATCCAGGGAGGAAAATAAACCGTCTTCAGTTTGGAAAACTACTGAATTCAGCGTGGGTTAAATCAGCCATAGTCGAAAATGGTACAAGTGGCTTCAAGGCATGCGGAATAATTCCACTGAGTATGTCTTCAATCCCCGAGTATGCTTTTTTGTCGGAAGTTGAGTCAGTGCCAACAAAAATAGGAGCTGAATCTAGCACTCAAGCTAACCAACCAGTTCACAGCTCATCAAGAAACCTAGCGACCCCAAGCACGTCAAAAGAGCTGAGTTACTCCGCCGACACAACTTCAAGCACCACTCCTACGAAATCCGAGATGTCCACGATTCCCACATCAAAACTAACCACTCCGATGTCTACGCAAACACCGACAAAGATTTTGGAAGAAATATCACCTGTTCCTTCTATTGACAAAACACCGAATTTCAAGAGGAACACAACAACTGTCTCCAGAGTGCTAAACTCTGCTGAAAATATTAAAAGTGTAAAGGGAAAGAGGGAGGAGGAATGGAACGCAACAGAGAAAGAGAACAAAAACTACCAACAAAGCAGAGCACTAGGGAGGAGAAAAAGAGACACAAGAAACGACAAAAGAAAAACGCAGGAAACAGTCCACCATTTTCATCAGATGCAGAAAGCTGCAACACTGAAGACTTTGTAGAAGATACTGAAAATAGCTTTGACGAGTGGAATGAAGATGAATGTGTGGGGTGTGGTGAAATCTATTACGAAACCAACAAAAAGGACGATTGGATTCAGCCGGCCGGTGTGGCCGTGCGGTTCTAGGCGCTTCAGTCTGGAACCGCGTGACCGGTCGCAGGTTCGAATCCTGCCTCGCGCATGGATGTGTGTGATGTTCTTGGGTTAGTTAGGTTTAAATAGTTCTAGGTTCTAGGGGACTGATGACCACAGATGTTAAGACCCATAGTGCTCAGAGCCATTTGAACCATTTTTTTGATTGGATTCAGTGTACTTCCTGTTCACGATGGTCACATGAATGTTGTTCATCATTTGCTAATGAGTGTAATAGCTGTGGTAGGAGAAAAATATCCTAAAGTTTGCACAAAATCTAGAAACCAATAAAAATCCAGTGTTCACTTTCTATTAACAAAAAACTGATAAAGGTGTTTTGGTCTGAAATATCTTACTTTATTCATTACTACATATTCAAAAAAAAAAATTGTGATTTCCAATCACTCTTTTCTTCATGTTCTAACAAACCTACCACAACAAAGGTAAATATTTAACAATGATTGTGGTGTTGCTCACGCTGCTAAATACTGCATTTTTGGGCAACAACAAAGTTTTTATGTGGCAGGTGTCATTAGAGCACAGATAATAAAGTCATTTCATGTAATAATGAATAAACTAGGCACTCATTTTTTCACGTTTCCCACGCTGGTCTCGTAAAATCATGGCTCAATTGTCGAAAATCTAGATGGTGATGATTCCAAGCTCGGATGTAAAGAGGCCTAGGTTGTATTCTGCGATATTCAAAAGTTTTGTAGATGCGCTTCACAAACCATTTTTGAAGATTACACTTTTGCAGGACAATGGTGATGTAAGAAAGTAATCAGCACTCCGAATTTAAGTTACACTTCTTTTTTATTACTTTTGCTGCAATATCGCGTAACACACAAAACATCACTTCACAATACAAAACATACTTGAAAACATCTTCCTCACTGTTAAAGTTCACATTTATAAGCTGACTACAATATGTGTCTTTCCAACATTACGTCCAAGACTTGACCTTCTCAAGGTCCGACTCTCTAACTAATTAATAATCGCTTACGCGCCCAAAAATCAAGAGTTACAACTACGTCAAAGATTATAGTGACAAAAGAAAGAATACACATAAGAATAATAGCATTGCAATATAAACATATCGATGTATCAAAGTACCTCTACATTAATGAAATCTAATCTGAATGTTGTCTCAGAAATATGTCAACTACTTTACAGAGACACAGTACAACATTGCTGGTATCGAGAGGTTGAGCTGAGGTGCCGTAATACGTTATTCAAGTACCATTACAATGTGTAGCAATTATTTACGTGGTCCATCTCTCCCACTACACTGGTCCATCTCTCCAATACACGTACGGGTGAGATGGACCGCTGATGTATATTTTTATTTCGTTGTGTAACTTGCACTTTGAGTGGGAGGGCCTCAGTAACGTACTGTACGTAAGTTTATATGACAATCTACAGGAAAATGCTGCCAGAAGGTAAAAAAAAAAATTAAAAACCGATGAATTTCGCAATAAAGAAAAAAAGAGGTCCAACTCTCCCTGAGTCATCCTAAATAGATCCGCGTGATAGGCCATACTGCTCGCAAGATCACTCATTCATAAAATTAAACACAGCTGCCTCGGGCTCAGAACTTCCGTGCTCATTACGCGGTTGGAACTGTGTGCACAGCACCGGCTGTACCACCGCTCCCCGGTCTCCCCACGCCAGTAATGCTGTTTCTGTGTCGCGACGCTGGCGGCGCTCATTTTTCATTTCACTGTGCGCGCGACTGCTGACGTCTAATCGGCGGCGCCTCTGAGATAAGAGCGGCGGGGGCTGGCTGCTGCTCCGCCCAAGCTGCGGCCGTAATTAGCGGTCGGCGCCCCGTTGCCGGCGCGGGCGCAGCCCAGCCTTGCCGCCGCGGGCCCCGCCGGTAATTACCGCGGCCCGGCTCGCGGCCGCGTCAGCCGCCACAAAAACGGAAGAGTCCCCGCCGTGCGAATCACGGCCGCAAGAAATCCCCCCCCCCCCCCCCCCACACACCACTGTGCGTGCTGCGCGCCCGCGGCCTGCCGCGGCTTTTGCAGGCCGCCGCCAGACGCGCCGCGTTCTCCCCCGCCACCCCTGCTGTAGTCGCCGCCGACGCCGCCGGTGGACAAAACCAGCCGCCGCGCCGTCCGCGGTCCGTGTCCTCGTCACCGCAGCTGTCGCGCTGTGCCGGAGGACGGCGGTTTGACGGCGCCCTCGTCTTCCTCGCAGCCAACATGGCGGCAGAGCCGTTTTGCTCCCGCGTCGTTAGCAGCGCTACCTACCTCGCAGCCGCGCAGAGCATCACGTTTTTGCCCAGCAGTGCAAAGAGCTAGACTCTCAGCGCGAGAAGAGTATCCCAAAATCTGCAGGCACTCTTTGATTTTGTCGTTGAAGGCAGTATTTTCTCACAAGGGGTCCCTCCATACTGTACTTCACGGATTTTGCTGCGCTGTTGTGGAGGCACTTACCCTGAGTACATGGCTATCCGGTTTTTAGCAACAGGCCTTGGTTTTTGAGAAAACGAAACTAGGTCTACTTTGCGTCTTCGCGTCAATTTCACAGTGCCAAGTCTTGTAGGGGATGACATCTACAGGGTGGTCCAAATGTCCAGAAACACCCTGATAAAATCCAAATGGAGTAGCAAACAAGGAAATAACGTCCCTACTCACGAGGAACGGGAAGGGGGAAACTTTGTAGGCTATGCCACCAACATGGCGGCCATCTTGAAAGCGGCCATCTTGAATTCAACTCCAAAATTTCAAATGGGAATTTGGTCATGTGACATATCAAACAGATAGAGAATTTCACCAGAAAAACAATGCCGTTGTTATTTTAAACATAGCTTTATTCATTCTCGGGTTATATACAATTCCTTTCGGCCGCAGTGGGACGCTCGGCAGCGTGAGTATTGCCTACTGAGAAGTCATAAAATGGAGTCTGAAACGGTGCAAAGTGACTATTCCATGCCTGATACGTTACATGCGTTTAACTGTTAGGTATCTTTTACTCACGCTAACGTTTTAATCATTGTTTCCTTATTTACAGGTTACAAAATGTCCTTAACACATGAAGAACGCATTGAAATCATCTTGATAACAGGAGAAAGAAGCACACGGGTCATTGTTGAGGATTTCAACAGTAGTCACCCAACTGGACAGCCCATCACTCACAGCGCAGTTGCCAAGGTTTTGGTCAAATTTCGAGCAACAGGTTCTGTCGCAGACCAAAATCCGCCACCGATGAAGCAACAACAGTGAGCGTGTTGGCATCATTTAGCAAGAGTCCGCAACGGAGTACTCGTCACCTATCACAAGAATGTGGGGTTAGCCGTACCTCCATACTGCGAATTTTATCGCAGCACAAATGGCACCAGTACAAAATTCATCAGCTCCAACACCTGAACGAGGATGACCCAGACCGTCGGGTACACTTCGCAGAATGGGTGACACAGCAGCTGCAGATAAACCCACGTTTCCCCTATCAGGTGCTGTTCAGTGATGAAGCCAATTTCTTTATCAATGGTGAAGTGAACAAGCAGAATCACAGATACTGGTCCGACGCAAATCCGCACTGGATTGATGCTTCCAAAACGGTCGACTCACAAAAAGTGATAGTCTGGTGTGATGTGTAGGGTACCAAAGTCGTTGGACCTTTTTTTATTCATGGTACGTTAACAGCCAATGGTTATCTGAGGTTATTGGATGATGAAGTGTTTTCCTCGTTAACGGAGGACGAGACATTTCCGGAATTCTTCCAGCTTAGTGGAGCCCCACCATATTATGGGCACAATGAGCGAGAATACCTGGATGTGCAGTTCCCTCAAAGGGGGATTGGTCATGGGGGTGCTGTGGAGTGACCACCACGTTCACCAGATTTGACTCCTTTGCACTTTTATCTTTAGGGTCATGTCAAAGCACTGGTTTATTCTGTGAAAATAGGGGATTTGCATCATCTAAAGCAGCGCGTTGTTGGTGCGTATGGTCAAATTCAGCCAAATGTGTGGGTCAAAGTTCATCAGGACTGGGTTCGGAGGATAGCATTAACAATCCAACATAATGGACAACATATCGAGCTATTCCTACGACTGTTGGTGGTCTCTCGGGACTGTGTAACATCAGCGTAACGTCTATTTGGCACATAACACACTTGCTGCCGAGCGCTGCCACCTGTAACTGGCTAAAACCTGAGAATGAATAAAGCTATGATTAAAATTACAACAGCGTTGTTCTTCTGGTGAAATTCTCTATCTGTTTGATATGTCACATGACCACATTCCTATTGGATATTTTGGAGTTGAATCCAAGATGGCGGCCTTCAAGATGGACGCCATGCTGGTGGCATAGCCTATAAAGTTTCCCCCTTCCTGTTCCTCGTGTGTACGGATTTTGTTTACTTGTTTGCTACTCCATTTGAATTTTATGAGGGTGTTTCCGCACTTTTGGACCACCCTGTAGGTCGACAAAGGATTCCAGTCCAGGTAACGATGCATTCTCACAGCGGACAACTGCAAGTGTGAACCACCCACTGCCAGCTGCTCCAGTTGCAGCATCGAGTGAGAAATTAACTCGACACGTAACGCTCTGATAACGGACTTAGACTCTGCAGGCACCAGATGGCGGGCGATAACAGCGTACGCGCGCTCTAGGTCGTACGTACTACACTCCTGGAAATTGAAATAAGAACACCGTGAATTCATTGTCCCAGGAAGGGGAAACTTTATTGACACATTCCTGGGGTCAGATACATCACATGATCACACTGACAAAACCACAGGCACATAGACACAGGCAACAGAGCATGCACAATGTCGGCACTAGTACAGTGTATATCCACCTTTCGCAGCAATGCAGGCTGCTATTCTCCCATGGAGACGATCGTAGAGATGCTGGATGTAGTCCTGTGGAACGGCTTGCCATGCCATTTCCACCTGGCGCCTCAGTTGTACCAGCGCTCGTGCTGGACGTGCAGACCGCGTGAGACGACGCTTCATCCAGTCCCAAACATGCTCAATGGGGGACAGATCCGGAGATCTTGCTGGCCAGGGTAGTTGACTTACACCTTCTAGAGCACGTTGGGTGGCACGGGATAAATGCGGATGTGCATTGTCCTGTTGGAACAGCAAGTTCCCTTGCCGGTCTAGGAATGGTAGAACGATGGCTTCGATGACGGTTTGGATGTACCGTGCACTATTCAGTGTCCCCTCGACGATCACCAGTGGTGTACGGCCAGTGTAGGAGATCGCTCCCCACTCCACGATGCCGGGTGTTGGCCCTGTGTGCCTCAGTCGTATGCAGTCCTGATTGTGGCGCTCACCTGCACGGCGCCAAACACGCATACGACCATCATTAGCACCAAGGCAGAAGCGACTCTCATCGCTGAAGACGACACGTCTCCATTCGTCCCTCCATTCACGCCTGTCGCGACACCACTGGAGGCAGGCTGCACGATGTTGGGGCGCGAGCGGAAGACGGCCTAACGGTGTGCGGGACCGTAGCCCAGCTTCATGGAGACGGTTGCGAATGGTCCTCGCCGATACCCCAGGAGCAACAGTGTCCCTAATTGGCTGGGAAGTAGCGATGCGGTCCCCTACGGCACTGCGTAGGTTCCTACGGTCTTGGCGTGCATCCGTGCGTCGCTGCGGTCCGGTCCCAGGTCGACGGGCACGTGCACCTTCCGCCGACCACTGGCGACAACATCGATGTACTGTGGAGACCTCACGCCCCACGTGTTGAGCAATTCGCCGGTACGTCCACCCGGCCTCCCGCATGCCCACTATACGCCCTCGCTCAAAGTCCGTCGCCTGCACATACGGTTCACGTCCACGCTGTCGCGGCATGCTACCAGTGTTAAAGACTGCGATGGAGCTCCGTATGCCACGGCAAACTGGCTAACATTGACGGCGGCGGTGCACAAATGCTGCGCAGCTAGCGCCATTCGACGGCCAACACCGCGGTTCCTGGTGTGTCCGCTGTGCCGTGCGTGTGATCGTTGCTTGTGCAGCCCCCTCGCAGTGTCCGGAGCAAGTATGGTGGGTCTGACACACCGGTGTCAATGTGTTCTTTTTTCCATTTCCAGCAGTGTATGAGCGCGCGTCTGTTGGTGTGCCGACCTAGCGCCAAGCCAGGCGGGTTGCATAAACGGCCGGCTGGGCGCCCAGCGGACAGTGCGGCACTATACTTTGTTAATTTTTTCAGATTATTGCATCCTTGAGCCCCCGATTATCATATGTACATCTAGCGGTTTTCGGCTGACGCCCCCGATTACAGGAGTCAAGGAAAACAGTAAATTAATAATTATAATACAAAGTAATATCACCAGTTACAGTTACATTTTCAGCAAGTACACCAAGTACTTTCATCTATACATGTATTTTCTCACCATTAGAAACTTTTCTACATGAACGGGTATACAAAGTAAAAGGCATATTACTATCAACGAAACTAGGTCTTCTTTGCGTCTTCGCGTCAATTTCACAGTGCCAAGTCTTGTAGGCGATGACATCTCGGTCGGCAAAAGAGTCCATTTCATATCGCAGTGCGTGCGACTGCTGACGTTTTTTGAAAAAATTAACGAAGCATAGTGCCGCACTCGACACCATCGACAGTTGCACTGCACATTCATTTGGCACATTAAAACAAGGCAAATAAATAAAACCATCAACACATTTTTAAAATTACCAATTAGGTAAGAGCAGGTTACTTCAAAATTGCGTCCTTTGTATATCCGTAACATTGCATGTATGTCTAGCAAGTCAGAGTAGAGCAGTGGTAAAGGTTCACGGCTACCGCGCTGGAGGTAGTGTGTTCGAATCTTGCTCGTGTATTTTTTTTTTTTTTCAAAATCGACCGGAGTTTTCGATTTTATTTCAAAGAATATCAACAAACAGTGAAAGGTGTGCGAAATTTTAAACATGTTTCCAGTTATTAATATTTTCAAATATTCATTCCGTGCCACCCGTGAATGCTATCTAAGTGACTCCTTAACACGCCGAACAACGGAGCTCCCGACAACTAGTAAATCCCTTCCCACTTGTGCCTCTCGGACCCTCCTGAAGGAGCGGCCACCTGACCAATTCCCGGCTGAATAGTCGAGGCTGGGCGACCTGTCTCCACGTTTACCCTCCACCTTGTATTGAGACACCCTGTTCTAACATTACCCTTTTTATAGAAATAACCGATACCATTTATACTATCCATTCTTGTATAGGTGAACATTATCTCAGTTGTTTAACTAAAAGAATTTAATAGGATTTCGTATACGATGTATTATATTTCAGGCTAAATTGTATAAAAAGAAATTAATTTGTATAGTACTATGTACGTACAGTTAAAATTACTCTTCTTTTAAAAATATTTGAAATTACGAAATTTCCGGTACACTTAAAATTCCTATTATTAATTCCACAATCTGACGCTAATTATTAAATTTGTTTCTGGATTTATACATAAAATAATGTCGTATTTCAGTGGTGATTCTTCTTTTGTGAAGAAAGTTTGTAAACTATTTTGCTTTGTAAACTCTTTGGAATATTGTGAATACCACAAGATGTACGTAGCAGTGGCTATGCCCCGGATGGAAACGCACGTGTTTTCTTAATTTTGTCTACAGCAATGTAATTGATGGTTTTTTGAAAATGCAAATTGTGAAGTCAATGTGGTATAGAGGAATGGGATAAAAATAAAATAAAATCATAGCAAAACACAGTTCTTCATCAGTTATTTAGTCATCTGGAACCCACAACGTTAAATCAGAATTTCAGCCGCAAGAATGTACCCCTAGACGCAAGACTTGGCGCCAACAATAACAACATGAGAAAATGAAGATCAGCTTTTCTTTTGTATATCTTACGCCTGTCGAAGCTTTTGAAACTAATGAAGACACTAAGAAAAATTTGATAGTGATATGTGCGAGGGTAAGATTACAGCCTCGAGTAACGCGAAAGCTTAACCAAGTGCCGCACACTGTGCGGTGAGTACAGATGCACCGCATCGACTACACTAGGAGATGCCTCGGCAGCAGGGCCCGTGGGCAAAGCAAGCGACCCCTGAGGCGTCCGATTCGACGCGCCATGTTCTCCTGCACAGCTATACCCTGAAGCAGCGGCCAGAAGGTGACTGACCTCAGCCCAGGGCATTCAGATGTTCCCGAACTGCGGCCAGCTCCTCCTGCGTCCGCACACAGCACGCACACATCCTAAGTATCCTAGCGAGGCAAACTGAGGAAGGAAACTATAAAAGCAGACAGAATCCCACAAATGCGAACTTTATCGCACGGGTTTCAATCTTCAACTCTACAGACTAGAGTAAGAGGTACAATCGACGCATGAATGGCGCGGAGACAGCATCGGTCGAATGAACCACATACCTGCATCTACAGTTATATTCCTTAAGCCACAATAAGGTGTGTGTCATGGTATTTTCTCAACGTACGAATAAGAGGAAGAATTATATTGGCTCTCTCTTCTACGAACGTACAATATGAAAGTAAGTCCGATTTTTTTTTCTTACGGTTTTAAGGCGCAAAACCGCTACGGTGATTAGCGTCCAGTCTGTGGCTTAGGGAAAGTTAAGGTAAAAAAAAAATTAAAAAAATTGGAAATCAGTAGCAATGGGAGCGAAACTCAAAAATGGGGAACCTAAAAGACAAAAGTAAAGCTTATAAAACCATTATAGAAGGGGGGGCGGTTGTTTTCCCCAAAAAGAGCTTAAAATGACCGACGTCATCTCACTGTCACTAATAAACTCGAGGACGCGATCGGCTGAGCACGTCTCATCTGCTAAAATGTAAGATACATCAGGCGACAGCTGTAGACGGGCACGTAGCGGAGTAAAATAGGGGCATTCAAGTTAAAGGTGTCTCAAGGACCACAGTTGAGAGTAGTGGGGACAAAGCGGGAGAGGATCACCTATCTACAGAGTGTTTTATGTCGTCGTGTTGCTCTTTTATGGCACGCACATTGGTCTACACTTCCCAATAATAAATCTGATGTGTCAGCACAGTATGGAATTCAACTTTTACGTAACGACGCAAGCTCAGCACAATAGGCTGTGGGATGGTAGGACTGGACCAAGTGACACATCAGGCAATCCCCATCGACAGTTGCACGGAACATTTATTTCGCACATTTAAACAAGACAAATAACAAAGAAAACCATCAACACATGTTTAAAATTACAAAACAGCCTTAAAATTACTATTTAGGTGAGAGCGCTTATTACCTTTTACACATTTAGTGAAATGAGTTAAAAATAATTTACTCAAAAACGTTGATTAATCTGAAGAACAATTTACTAAAATTTAACGAGGAAATGTAGTCTTTCGTTACTGCCGTAACTGGTATTACCAAAAGTAATTCAGAGTATAGGCAACAACAAATCTGATACCATGGCACTCAACCACGTTACTTAAATGGCAGACACCCTACAACGTAGGATATAAAACCTCGTGGGATTCAACAAACTACGCCCAGAAGCGGACGCCCGCCCACTCAGCTGTTTCCAATACACGCTCGGCATGCACGCCCAAAAGGGAGCAGCAACGGTCACGAATAGGCACGAAAAATCCCGGAACTAGTGGGTATCTACAACAGACTGACATCTGGCTTAGGCAATTAGAAACACAATAATCCATTACAGCACATCATCTGTAGAATTAATCAACCTATTGATGAACATCAGCTAAGCGGTACAAATCTATTATTATACATTAGGCCGCGAGCGAATTAGATACACGGCCATCCGGCATGCGCCGGCAAAGGGGGAGGAAAATACACAACAGCACAAGCAGGATGCAACCCAGGACTCCGCACCCGCTACCAAAACAAACAGCAGAAGTCACGATAAAACGAAACCAAACGCAAGTAGCTACCGTGCAGGAAAACGGTAAATCGAGACCGCCGCCGCACCCCTCCCCCCCCCCCCCCCCTACCCGATGTAAAACACAAGGCCACTTCAGCAAATAGCCACACTTAAATTTGTGATTAAATCAGAATTAATTACCATATCCACATACTTCATCGAAGGAATTCTTGTACTTTCATGAATACAATCAGTTTCAAACTATTTAAACACAAAATAACAACTGGCCTCTCAGTACCTTGTAACAATTTATGAAACTACTCTTTTAGAATTAGACACGCGTCTCTCAGACACACTATCACTTCAGACAGAAACTTAACAGTAATTTTATTGTAATTCGCTGCAAAATATATCCAGGTAAAATTTTGTTCATGTATATCAATAGCAATTGACTTCTGCTGAATACATGACCGGGTTCCTAGGAGGAAGTTCTTGTCTGTTCTACGAGATTATGGAATAGGAGGGAAACTTTTGCAAGCAATTAAAGGTCTTTACATGGATAGTCAGGCAGCAGCTAGAGTTGACGGTAAATTGAGTTAATGGTTCGGAGTAGTTTCAGGCGTAAGACAAGGCTGCAACCTGTCTGCACTGTTGTTCATATTATTTATGGATCATATGTTGAAAACAATAAACTAGATGGGTGAGATTAAGATATGTGAACACAAAATAAGCAGTCTCGCATATGCGGATGACTTTGTTGTGATGGCAGATTCGATTGAAAGTTTGCAAAGTAATATTTCAGAGCTAGATCAGAAATGTAAGGACTATGTTATGAAGATTAGCATCTCCAAAACGAAAGTAATGTCAGTGGGAAAGAGATATAAACGGATTGAGTGCCAAATAGGAGGAACAAAGTTAGAGCAGGTGGACAGTTTCAAGTACTTAGGATGCATGTTCTTACAGGATGGCAACATAGTGAAAGAACTGGAAGCAAGGTGTAGCAAAGCTAATGCAGTGAGCGCTCTGCTACGATCTACTCTCTTCTGCAAGAAGGAAGTCAGTACCAAGACTAAGTTATCTGTGCACCGTTCAATCTTTTGACCAACTTCGTTGTATGGGAGCGAAAGCTGGGTGGATTCAGGTTACCTCATCAACATGGTTGAGGTTACGGATATGAAAGTAGCTAGGATGATTGCAGGTAGTAGTAGATGGGAACAATGGCAGGAGGGTGTCCACAATGAGGAAATCAAAGAAAAACTGGGAATGAGCTCTATAGATGTAGCAGTCAGGGCGAACAGGCTTAGATGGTGGGGGCATGTTACACGCATGGGATAAACAAGGTTACCCAAGAGACTCATGGGTTCAGCAGTAGAGGGTAGGAGGAGTCGGGGTAGACCAACGAGAAGGTACCTGGATTGGGTTAAGAATGATTTTGAAGTAATAGCCTTAACATCAGAAGAGGCATCAATGAATAGGGGATCATGGTGGAATTTTGTAAGGGGGACTATGCTCCAGACTGAACGCTAAAAGGCATAATCAGTCTTAAATTATGATGATGATGATGATGATGATATCAATAGCAATTGGCCAGCTTAACTCTGCCGTGTGATATAAATACAATAACCAGGAGGCACTTAGACAAGGACCAGCCAGACCGTTTTCAGTGGCGCTCAAATCATTAACCCAACGAAATACTACGTAATAATACTTGTTTTTGGTTTCATTATTGCACTTTAAACTAACGTTACATCACCAGACTGTTGACTGAAAAACATTGAACAATACGAAACAGTATACAGCAATAAAAGTAGACTGACCCTATCATATTTAAGGACTATACTGACTGCTTAATAATTATCTCCATGTAATAAATGTGATAATAATGTATAATTCTACAGATAGAGCAAAGTTTTTGGTTTATATAAGACGAATTTGGTGGGTCAGCCTCTGCAACTTTCATTTTGGCGGGCATGGCACTCCTCTGGGGCCACTAACTACTTGGGCTGCCGATATCGATCCTGGTCATATGGCGGGAACTAGGGCCTTTGGTCGAGGGGCGTGCTGTGGGCTTTTGGTGGGCCCTGGTACTGACAGCTAGTTGTTGGACACGTGGCTGGCGAGATGT
Source organism: Schistocerca piceifrons (assembly GCF_021461385.2). Classification (NCBI taxonomy): domain Eukaryota; kingdom Metazoa; phylum Arthropoda; class Insecta; order Orthoptera; family Acrididae; genus Schistocerca; species Schistocerca piceifrons. The sequence continues at coordinate 556,079,611 of NC_060143.1, forward strand.
CAGTTTTGGGAGACTCCGGCTGTCTGGTGCGGGCCCCGAGAAGCCACGAATCGTTAAATCGGTCAGAAGCAAGCTTTGGCAGCTGGATTAAGGGTTTATAGCGGCGAGTTGCAGGGAAAGAAGCAGACGCCATGTGCAACCTTGTCAGAAAGTTCCCAACCAAATCTGCAAGCTTAAATTTTACGGCACCTCGATGACCACGTGTGCGCATTGGAGACTCTGAATCTTGGAAGTCACATACGACTAGAGTATAGTGTTTTCTTATTGGTACTTGTTATCACATCTGTGTTAATATGGAATTAGACCTGTCATATTAACGGGCCTCCGAGTGACTGTATGGGTGGTCATCGGTCAGTGTAACTGCTGACAATTTGTTGTTCCAGGCCATAGCCAATGCAACTGTACAAGCATTCTGTTCGAAATTGAATCGATGAAATTGAAACTAATGGTTGGTTGGTTGGTTTGAGGGAGGGGATCAAACAGCGAGTTCATTGCTCCCAACGGATTAGGGATGTATGGGAAAGGGAGCCAGCTGCGCCCTATGAAAGGACCCATCCTGGCATTTGCCTGAAGCGATTTAGGGAAATCACGGAAAACTTAAATCGGACAGCTAGACGCAGGTTTGAACCGTCGTCTTCCGGAATGCGAGTGCAGTGTGTTATCAATCGCTCCACCTCGCTCTGTGTAACTCAAATTGTAACAGTGTGTCGAAGGCAAGGGACTTTCTATAGATGAGTATGTCCTAGGGATTGGATTTACAGGCGCTGATTCATCTCGTTCAATTCGAAGTAATTTCAAGGAGTGTTAAGCTTCTAAAGCGTATGTGTAGTCACTTCCATAATAAGTTAATATTGCCTACATCCTAAACATTCTCGTTTGTAGCCTTATTTGGGCAGATTACTGCTCCCTTCTGGAGTGTGTTATCAGGATAGTTCTGGCAGCGGACGACGCGTTTCTGCTTCCTGGGCGCAGAGCAGAGACATGTTTTCTTTCCGCTGTGGCGACGGTTCCGCTGACGCAGGACTTCTAAGTTGTGCTGCAATCTGGGGCCTCTTGCAGCCGCCTCGTGTCGGCTCTAGTTCAGCAAATTTCATCCTTTGATACGTGCTACGGCGGAGTATCGCCAATTAAGTCGGGAACTCTTGACCTATTCAGTATTCTGAATTCAGCAAGCACATAAAATTTGAAACACATTCTGCACAGCCAAAGTTCATTGTCACTATACAAGGTGTTACAAAAAGGTACGGCCAAACTTACAGGAAACAATTCTCACACACAAAGAAAGAAAATATGTTATGTGGACATGTGTCCGGAAACGCTTACTTTCCATGTTAGAGCTCATTTTATTACTTCTCTTCAAATCACATTAATCATGGAATGGAAACACACAGCAACAGAAGGTACCAGCGTGACTTCAAACACTTTGTTACGCGAAATGTTCAAAATGTCCTCCGTTAGTGAGGATACATGCATCCACCCTCCGTCGCATGGAATCCCTGACGCGCTGATGCAGCCCTGGAGAATGGCGTATTGTATCACAGCCGTCCACAATACGAGCACGAAGAGTCTCTACATTTGGCTCTGAGCACTATGGGACTTAACATCTATGGTCATCAGTCCCCTAGAACTTAGAACTTAGAACTACTTAAACCTAACTAACCTAAGAACATCACACACATCCATGCCTGAGGCAGGATTCGAACCTGCGACCGTAGCAGTCGCGCGGCTCCGGACTGAGCACCTAGAATCGCTAGACCACTGCGGCCGGCTCTACATTTGGTAACGGGGTTGCGTAGACAAGAGCTTTCAAATACCCACATGAATGAAAGTTAAGAGGCTTGAGGTCAGGGGAACGTGGAGGCCATGGAATTGGTCCGCCTCTGCCAATCCATTGGTCACCGAATCTGTTGTTGAGATGCGAACGAACACTTCGACTGAAATGTAATGGAGCTCCATCGTGCATGAACCACGTGTTGTGTCGTACTTGTAAAGGAACATGTTCTAGCAGCACAGGTAGAGTATCCCGTATGAAATCATGATAACGTGCTCCACTGAGCGTAGGTAGAAGAACATGGGGCCCAATCAAGACATCACCAACAATGACTGCCCAAACGTTCACAGAAAATCTGTGTTGATGACGTGATTGCACAATTGCGTGCGGATTCTCGTCAGCCCACACATGTTGATTGTGAAAATTTACAGTTTGATCACGTTGGAATGAAGCCTCATCCGTAAAGAGAACATTTGCACTGAAATGATGATTGAAATATTGTTGGATGAACCATTCGCAGAAGTGTACCCGTGGAGGCCAATCAGCTGTTGATAGTGCCTGCACACGCTGTACATGGCACGGAAACAACTGGTTCTCCCGTAGCACTCTCCATACAGTGACGTGGTCAACGTTACCTTGTACAGCAGCAACTTCTCTGACACTGACATTAGGGTTATCGTCAACTGCACGAAGAATTGCCTCGTACAATGCAGGTGTCCTCGTCGTTCTAGGTCTTCCCCAGTCGCGAGTCATAGGCTGGAATGTTCCGTGCTCCCTAAGACGCCGATCAATTGCTTTGAACGTCTTCCTGTCGGGACACCTTCGTTCTGGAAATCTGTCTCGATGCAAACGTACCGCGCCACGGCTATTGACCCGTGCTAATCCATACATCAAATGGGCATCTGCCAACTCAGCATTTTTAAACATTTCACTGACCGCATATCCACGTTCGTGATGAACACTAACCTGTTGATTCTACGTACTGATGTGCTTGATGCCAGTACTGTAGAGCAATGAGTCGCATGTCAACACAAGCACTGAAGTCAACATTTCCTTCCTTCAATTGGGCCAACTGGCTGTGAATCGAGGAAGTACAGTACATAATGACGAAACTAAAATGAGCTCTAACATGGAAATTAAGCGTTTCCGGACACATGTCCACATAACATCTTTGCTTTATTTGTGTGTGAGGAATGTTTCCTGAAAGTTCGGCCGTACCTTTTTGTAACATCCTGTATTTGGTCTTTAACTATTTGTTTAAGCCTTACACCCTTGTTGCTAGTTCTGGATCGTAAATGCAGAGATTTCTTGTTTTTTTTTTTCCCCACAGCTATTTGGAACTCCATTCATTGTGAAACCTTGTGCTTGTTGCCTGTTGACTGTGATAGCCGTCTGCTGTAATTTGCCACTTTTTCTTGTATTTACCAAGACCGTGTATTTATTGAAGGGTCTTTAAGTTTGTTTTGTTTTTTGTGGGATTATGTATATAATTGCTTAAGTGGTTTTATTAAAGTTTATAAATTGTTAAGGTCTTTCCAACAGCCACAATCAGTGGCTTGACTTGCTATTCTTCCTATACCTTTGGTGGGCGTTGTTTACTCGTTTAAAGTGCTATACATGCTTGGGAACTGTTAGTACATTTAGTGGCAGTCATTTTAGTGGCATTTCATTTTACTGGTAAAGCTCAGTTTGTTGAACCAGCTTGCAGCCACACCTAGCTGGTGTGACTTCTTACGTGTATTTGGGGACTTAGAAAAATTTCTGTTTCCAAGCCCCATACTGAATTGTATAAATTGTTAAAGTTATTTGTTAATGAACTGATCCTGTAAAATTTATTTAAATTATTGTGATCACTGTTAATCATTTTCGAAAAGGTTTTTAATTTGTAATCTTAATAATTGTTGTTAAGCAGTTAAATGTATTCCATGAAATGTAAGAACGATGCGATGTATGGGTCCACCTTCTTTAAAATTATCCCAATAATTGCTGTCAAGTACCAGTATGAACATAGTAACTGTATAATTGTGACAAATTTTGTAGAACTGCGTACACATTAAATTTCATTTTAGCCTGAAATTGATGTTCGTCAAATCTATTTTTTTACTGCCATACTGAAGTTTCTAACTAACTGTTCCTAAACTGTGGCAGCTTGACTGACAGTAAAAGCATTATTTGTGATAGGTACGGTTTTCTTATGAGCAGACTAGGTGTATCATTTCTTGGAAAGTTTTGCAAATATCTGTTTTAGGGCACCTTACCCTACGTTTTATACAAAAGTTAGGTAATAGAATAGTCCACCCGAAATTAAACGTGTTTTGCTCATAATGTCTCGTCATGACATTTCACGAATATCACTTGACCAGGGCAGCATGATGAGATAGAAGCTACTATTCCCTTATGAAGAGCTAACCCTGGACACTTATCCACACTATTTAAACACATCTTTAGTCGTAAGGGGCCGTTCGCGGAACTAATGAAAGCTACCGAGCACTATGCATCCGAAATGTAGTACCAGTGGTTTATATGTAACCACTGTAACACGCCAGACGAAGGGTAATTTTTTTCTTTCCTTTTCCTAATTCGCTTTTCGTGACCAGTACGACCACTGTGAACGTCCGCTGTGGTTGGCAGCACAAAGGACGATCTGCGTTCGCTGCAAAGTTATGTGTGATGACCGCAGGTGAAGTGTCGCCGACCGCGTGTGTGCCGGTAGCCCCCGCCTCGCGCCTCTTTGTCTGTCAGCGCGCGGGCTCACACGCACACACACAGCAGCTTTTATTACAAGTGCGCTTTTGGCGGCCACGACCGGCAAAGGGCTCATCCGGCTGACAACACTCAAAGTGCTTTCGGAACCAAACGTTCTGTGGGCAGCAGTTTCACGGTTTGCTAGTAAAATTTCATCCAGTTTGTACTACTGCTCACATCTCGGGTATTGCCGTCTCTACCCTTCAAAGACTTGTTTTAACTGCACTTAGTTCTTTAGCATCTGTCATTGTAAGTATTTAAATTTGAAACTGTTAAACTGTAGAGGAAACAGAGGATTCTGACTCTGGAAGCAGCACATGTTTCCATAAATTAACTTACTATTAATAAGAATAGTGAATGGCCTAAGGAAATATTAGATCTGCAAGCCACTGGTGTGCAAAATACACTCCTGGAAATGGAAAAAAGAACACATTGACACCGGTGTGTCAGACCCACCATACTTGCTCCGGACACTGCGAGAGGGCTGTACAAGCAATGATCACACGCATGGCACAGCGGACACACCAGGAACCGCGGTGTTGGCCGTCGAATGGCGCTAGCTGCGCAGCATTTGTGCACCGCCGCCGTCAGTGTCAGCGAGTTTGCCGTGGCATACGGGGCTCCATCGCAGTCTTTAACACTGGTAGCATGCCGCGACAGCGTGGACGTGAACCGTATGTGCAGTTGACGGACTTTGAGCGAGGGCGTATAGTGGGCATGCGGGAGGCCGGGTGGACGTACCGCCGAATTGCTCAACACGTGGGGCGTGAGGTCTCCACGGTACATCGATGTTGTCGCCAGTGGTCGGCGGAAGGTGCACGTGCCCGTCGACCTGGGACCGGACCGCAGCGACGCACGGATGCACGCCAAGACCGTAGGATCCTACGCAGTGCCGTAGGGGACCGCACCGCCACTTCCCAGCAAATTAGAGACACTGTTGCTCCTGGGGTATCGGCGAGGACCATTCCCAACCGTCTCCATGAAGCTGGGCTACGGTCCCGCACACCGTTAGGCCGTCTTCCGCTCACGCCCCAACATCGTGCAGCCCGCCTCCAGTGGTGTCGCGACAGGCGTGAATGGAGGGACGAATGGAGACGTGTCGTCTTCAGCGATGAGAGTCGCTTCTGCCTTGGTGCCAATGATGGTCGTATGCGTGTTTGGCGCCGTGCAGGTGAGCGCCACAATCAGGACTGCATACGACCGAGGCACACAGGGCCAACACCCGGCATCATGGTGTGGGGAGCGATCTCCTACACTGGTCGTACACCACTGGTGATCGTCGAGGGGACACTGAATAGTGCACAGTACATCCAAACCGTCATCGAACCCATCGTTCTACCATTCCTAGACCGGCAAGGGAACTTGCTGTTCCAACAGGACAATGCACGTCCGCATGTATCCCGTGCCACCCAACGTGCTCTAGAAGGTGTAAGTCAACTACCCTGGCCAGCAAGATCTCCGGATCTGTCCCCCATTGAGCATGTTTGGGACTGGATGAAGCGTCGTCTCACGCGGTCTGCACGTCCAGCACGAACGCTGGTCCAACTGAGGCGCCAGGTGGAAATGGCATGGCAAGCCGTTCCACAGGACTACATCCAGCATCTCTACGATCGTCTCCATGGGAGAATAGCAGCCTGCATTGCTGCGAAAGGTGGATATACACTGTACTAGTGCCGACATTGTGCATGCTCTGTTGCCTGTGACTATGTGCCTGTGGTTCTGTCAGTGTGATCATGTGATGTATCTGACCCCAAGAATGTGTCAATAAAGTTTCCCCTTCCTGGGACAATGAATTCACTGTGTTCTTATTTCAATTTCCAGGAGTGTATGAGGACAAAATAACTTCGCATTAAGTCTCACTGCCAATGACACAGCTCGATTTATCATGTACCACAAACAGAAAGAACTGCTACAGTGCTAGAAAATCACACGCAATGAGGTGAACAGAGATGATACTTTTAATTAAAATTCAGTAATTTAACGGAAATTCCTGCTGTTTATGAAAGTCCCCTGCATATTACAAAAGGCGGTACACGGTACTTAAGAGAGTGTGCAGTCACCACAGACTTCAGTGCATGTTCTGAGACGCGCTTCCATGCTGGCCGTAAGGTTGGCAACGAGTTCTTGTTTTAGGACGCTGTATTCCTCCTCCAGCGCTCACAACTAGTGCCGGACGGTCATTCCTCCACGCGGAGGTGTTTCAGTGCTCCTCCCCAACGCACCCCACTCATCCTCGATGTTATTTAAGTCGGTGTAGCGGGTTTGGCAGTCCATACGCCAAGTATCATCTCGTTCCAAGACCAGCTCCACTTGTACTGTTCGAAGCTGTCGTGCATCGTCGCCCGTAAAAATTAGGTCAGGGCCGTATACTGCGGTGAAAAGACGCACATGGGAAGCGGTACTGTGTTGCTACAGCGTTGACCAGTGAGTGCACTGCTTTCAAACATTTGGAGGTCAGTGCGCCCATTCAACACTATGCCGTCCCACGCCGTAACACCTGGAGGAACGGAACGATAATGTTCGAGTGTTTCTGGGAGCGATAGGCGCCACGTGAGAGTAAGGAAACGTAATTATTGTCTTTTACTATATATGGAAAAAGATAGGGAGAGGATTACAAGCTATATCTCTAGTTGTACTAGCATAGAAATTAAAACAGTTATAATGATTGCATCAAAAGGAAACTGAAGAAGTCACATAAAAGCTGAAGAAGCAACAGAAGCATACTTTGAGAAGTAAATGTTTAAATTTGGGAATCGAAAGAAGAAGCAGTGAGAAGAATGGTAGGAAGTTAAAGAAAGAAAATTGTGACATGTTGAATAGACGAAATAATATTGCAGTAAAAGAGAAGAGATAATGAGAAGAAATACAATTCGTCACGTGATCCCTAGTTCACCAAAACGGAAGGAAACTGATGCATTTAATTGAGTCTTTCTACATAGAGCAGTTGAAAACCATGACTATGTGGTTTTCAAAGCTAAGTTTTCCATATGCCTGAAAAAGAAATCTTGTATTCGGTGTACATATCTTCAGAAGAGTGTACACTTATTTGAAGCAGTTTATCATGTTATAATGACACGTGTGACTGCTACAATTAATTTGTCAACTGAATAGTTACGATTGCATCCCATAGGCGATTTCCAAGATGAACGTTATCGTAACTTGGCGAATGTGACAATTTAAAACAATCAGGTAGGAGCAGTATTAACACGTCTTGTTCAGATGGCATCATCTTGTCACTATATACATGGCATTTGCGACCATGGTTTGTGAACATAATATCTGTGCATACAACGTCGTCCATTGATCGTGACCGGGCCAAATATCTCACGAAATAAGAGTCAAACGAATACACTACAGAGAACGAAACTTGTCTAGCTTGAAGGGAGAAACCAGATGGCGCTATGGTTGGCCCGCTAGATGGCGCTGCCGTATGTGAAACGGATATCAACTGCGTTTTTTAAATTGGAACCCCCATTTTTTATTGCATATTCTTGTAGTACGTAAAGAAATATGAATGTTTTAGTTGGACCACTTTTTTCGCTTTGTGAGAGATGGCGCTGTAATAGTCACAAACGTATGGCTCACAATTTTAGACGAACAGTTGGTACCACGTAGGCCTTTTTTAAATTAAAACACAGAACGTCGGTACGTTTGAACATTTTATTTCGGTTGTTCCAATGTGTTACATGTACCTTTGTGAACTTATCATTTCTGAGAACCCATGCTGTTACAGCGCGATTACCTGTAAATACCACATAATTCCAATAAACGCTCAAAATGATGCCGTCTACCTCAATGCATTTGGCAATGCGTGTAACGACATTCCTCTCAACAGCGGGTAGTTCGCCTTCCGTAATGTCCGCACACATGCGTTGACAATGCGCTGACGCATGTTGTCAGGCGCTGTCGGTGGATCTTGATAGAAAATATCCTTCAACTTTCCCACAGAAAGAAATCCGGGGACTTCGAGTGTTTCTGGGAGCGATAGGCGCCACGTGAGAGTAAGGAAACGTAATTATTGTCTTTTACTATATATGGAAAAAGATAGGGAGAGGATTACAAGCTATATCTCTAGTTGTACTAGCATAGAAATTAAAACAGTTATAATGATTGCATCAAAAGGAAACTGAAGAAGTCACATAAAAGCTGAAGAAGCAACAGAAGCATACTTTGAGAAGTAAATGTTTAAATTTGGGAATCGAAAGAAGAAGCAGTGAGAAGAATGGTAGGAAGTTAAAGAAAGAAAATTGTGACATGTTGAATAGACGAAATAATATTGCAGTAAAAGAGAAGAGATAATGAGAAGAAATACAATTCGTCACGTGATCCCTAGTTCACCAAAACGGAAGGAAACTGATGCATTTAATTGAGTCTTTCTACATAGAGCAGTTGAAAACCATGACTATGTGGTTTTCAAAGCTAAGTTTTCCATATGCCTGAAAAAGAAATCTTGTATTCGGTGTACATATCTTCAGAAGAGTGTACACTTATTTGAAGCAGTTTATCATGTTATAATGACACGTGTGACTGCTACAATTAATTTGTCAACTGAATAGTTACGATTGCATCCCATAGGCGATTTCCAAGATGAACGTTATCGTAACTTGGCGAATGTGACAATTTAAAACAATCAGGTAGGAGCAGTATTAACACGTCTTGTTCAGATGGCATCATCTTGTCACTATATACATGGCATTTGCGACCATGGTTTGTGAACATAATATCTGTGCATACAACGTCGTCCATTGATCGTGACCGGGCCAAATATCTCACGAAATAAGAGTCAAACGAATACACTACAGAGAACGATACTTGTCTAGCTTGAAGGGAGAAACCAGATGGCGCTATGGTTGGCCCGCTAGATGGCGCTGCCGTATGTGAAACGGATATCAACTGCGTTTTTTAAATTGGAACCCCCATTTCTTATTGCATATTCTTGTAGTACGTAAAGAAATATGAATGTTTTAGTTGGACCATTTTTTTCGCTTTGTGAGAGATGGCGCTGTAATAGTCACAAACGTATGGCTCACAATTTTAGACGAACAGTTGGTACCACGTAGGCCTTTTTTAAATTAAAACACAGAACGTCGGTACGTTTGAACATTTTATTTCGGTTGTTCCAATGTGTTACATGTACCTTTGTGAACTTATCATTTCTGAGAACCCATGCTGTTACAGCGCGATTACCTGTAAATACCACATAATTCCAATAAACGCTCAAAATGATGCCGTCTACCTCAATGCATTTGGCAATGCGTGTAACGACATTCCTCTCAACAGCGGGTAGTTCGCCTTCCGTAATGTCCGCACACATGCGTTGACAATGCGCTGACGCATGTTGTCAGGCGCTGTCGGTGGATCTTGATAGAAAATATCCTTCAACTTTCCCACAGAAAGAAATCCGGGGACGTCAGATCCGGTGAACGTGCGGGCCATGGTATGGTGCTTGGACGACGAATCCACTTGTCATGAAATGTGCTATTCAATACCGCTTCAACCGCACGCGAGATATGTGCCGGACATCTATCATGCTGGAAGTACATCGCCATTCTGTCATGCAGTGAAACATAGTGCAGTAACATCGGTAGAACATTACGTAGGAAATCAGCATACATTTCACCATTTAGATTGCCATCGATAAAATGGGGGCCAATTATCCTTCCTCCCATAATGCCGCATCATACATTAACACGCCAAGGTAGCTGATGTTCCACTTGCCGCAGCCATCGTGGATTTTCCGTTGCCCAATAATGCATATTGTGCCGGTTTACGTTACCGCTGTTGGTAAATGACGCTTCGTCGCTAAAAGAACGCGTGCAACAAATTTGTCATCGTCCCGTAATTTCTCTTGTGCCCAGTGGCAGAACTGTACACGGCGTTCAAAGTCGTCGCCATGCAATTCCTGGTGCATAGAAATATGGTACGGGTGCAATCGATGTTGATGTAGCATTCTCAACATCGACGTTTTTGAGATTCCCGATTCTCGCGCAGCTTGTCTGCTACTGATGTGCGGATTAGCCGCGACAGCGGCTAAAACATCTACTTTGGCATCATCATTTGTTGCAGGTCGTGGTTGACGTTTCACTTGTGGCTGAACACTTCCTGTTTCCTTAAGTAACATAACTATCCGGCGATCGGTCCGGACACTTGGATGATGTCGTCCAGGATACCGAGCATCATTCATAGCACACGCCCGTTGACCATTTTGATCATAATAGTCATACATTAACACGACATCGACTTTTTCCGCAATTGGTAAATGGTCCTTTTTAACACGGGTAATGTATCACGAAGCAAATACCGTCCGCACTGGCGGAATGTTTCGTGATACCACGTATTTATACGTTTGTGACTATTACAGCGCCATCTCTCACAAAGCGAAAAAAGTGGTCCAACTAAAACATTTATATTTCTTTACGTACTACACGAATATGTAATAAAAATGGGGGTTCCTATTTAAAAAAACACAGTTGATATCCGTTTGACCTATGGCAGTGCCATCTAACGGGCCAACCATAGCATCATCTGGTTTCCCCCTTCAAGCTAGACGAGTTTCGTTCTTTGTAGTTTTATCATTTGATGCTTATTTCGTGAGATATTTGGCCTGGTCACTGTCAATGGACCACCCTGTATACTATCTGTGACATTCTTTCTGAAGTTAATAACAAATGACTAAATACTCTCACCATTCGAACTAAAATTATCATCTGGCAAGGAGCGGTGTATTGATTTTTGCGGAATTCAGTCAGAAACAGTGTGTTCCCTAGCGGAAAATGATGATATGCATTATATGAAAGTACCAGAAGTCACTACTAATTATCAGTAAAATTAATCAGGAACCTGACCGAAATAGAATACCTACTTATGACCACACTGAAAGTGAACCATAACTGGGCCAGACGTAGATTATTACGGTAAATGAAGCAAGGAATTCTCTTCTGGGTTCCACTATAGAAGAGACCGAGTATACAATTGAGTATGGACGATATCTCTATCCTTCAGCGGATTTCGAACGCTGCTGTGGTGGTAGTACTGCTGCTGCTGCTAACACTGATGTGTAACGATAGCCATAAAACTGTCATTCGAGCTGCTGAGACGTGGATAGGACAGCAAATTATTTACTTGTACGTCTTTTTCCTTCTTTTTTTCTCGAGAATTAGTCCCTCGACTGGTTTGATACTATCCCCAAATTATTTATTTATTAATACTAAGCAATTTTTTTTCAAATAGACTTAGCTATTACACCCAACATCTTCTGTAATCGGTTTTGCATATTTTAGCGCTCTTCTGCCCACAGTATTCTCCATCAAACATCCTACTTTTAGCAATACGTTAACTATTAGATACTTAAGTTGAAGATCGGAGAAAGGAAAGGGAAGGGTCTATAGATGTCAGCTGCATCAGGACTTTTTGCGGATTCAGCTGCGACGAGATAAAATGTGTGGCGGTCCGGAATTACCGCTTAAGTTGGCTGGTTGGTTCATTCGAGAGAGTGGACCAAAAGAGCGAGGTCATCTATCCCGTAGAATTAGGGAAGGATGGGGAAGGAAGTCGGCCGTGACCTTTCAGAGGAACCATCTCGGCATTTGCCTGAAGCTGGTTTAGGGAAATCGCGGAAAACCTAAATCAGGACGTTCGGACGCGAGTTTGAAACGTTGTCCTCCCGAATGTGAGTCCAGTATGCTGACTACAGCGCCACCTCGTTCGGTGACCTACTGCTTAGCAGGCGGTTTTGTTAACCACTGCGGCATCTGGAAACAGTCCTCATCCACGTCCTTCATACTTGCTACTTGAGATTCTCGCAGAGGGTCGAACGCAATTGTTAATCTGCACTGAAGACGGCGGATTCAATACTCCTTCAGGTGAATCAGTTGTATGAATACCTGGTGTCTGTACTTTTGAACATATCCAAAAGAACAGACCACCGCGTGGTTGGATGTCGCCTGGTGGCGTTGCGGCCACGTGACACGATAAGGAATGTGTAGAAGTGGATCAAAGACTGATGGGTAACCAAATGTGGAAATATACTGACATAAGCGATCTTGACCATGGTGTTATGACTACCACCCAGAGCCTGTAAAGTAGAATAGATGGTGATATGTGGCATCTCTGTCCAAGGATCACAATACGGGTAAAAGCAAAAGTCTTTCGAAGCACATGATTCACTATACAATGTTGAATATGGGGCTCCGTAGCGGACGACCCATACGTATTCACATGTTGGACCAACGTCATCGTCTATTACAATTGCAGAGACCAACGGACCGTCGATATTTGACCGTGGATTAATGGAAACGAGTCGCCTCGCCGGATGAATCAAGTTTATATGCACCTGGTTGGCGGTCGTCTCCACAAACGCCATCTCCAGCGCGAACGACGATTCGAAATGTCCACTGCACCAAGGGCGAAGGTTGGTAGTAGCAGTATTATGCTGGGCTCGCATAGGACCTGTGGTCGTAGTCCAAGACACGCTGACAGCTGTGGACCAGCTGCATCCCCTCGTGCTTGATGTCTTCCCTGTGGGCGATGCCTTCTTCCAGCAGGACAAGTGTGTGTGTGTGTGTGTGTGTGTGTGTGTGTGTGTGTGTGTGTGTATATGGGTGGGTGTGGGTGTGTGGGTATGTCTCAAGGCGAGAACAGTGGTACAGTCTTTTGAGGAGCGTTATTATGTACTCATGTTGATGTCTTACCCAGGAATCTCTTTGTGTGAATCATTTGTATCGGTATCAGGATATATCACCGTGTACACAAGTAATCGGCCCAATGTTTAAGAAAATTACATGACTTGTTCGTGGACATCTGGTGGGCCATACCTCCACAAACCTACCAACTGACTATCGAATCCACTATGCGTAGAGTCAGTGTCGTATAGCGTTCCAGACATGGACCAACAAGTTATTAAGCGGGTGGTCATAAGGTTTTGGCTCGTCAGTGTGTTGTAGGTTAATTACTTGTGAAATACGTAGCAAAAGCTGTTCCAACGCTACCCCACACGGCGCGAGCACTGCAGTGCGCCTCTCCGCTACCTCGCGGGTAAGCACAGGTAGGCTACCAGCGAAGCAGCCCGATACATGCAGTCAGTGGACGTTCGTGTTCTACTGATCAACAATTCTGCCTCAAGATCGCGTGGTCATTGGTTTCTTGCCCACCTGGGTGGCGATTTTCTTCGCTCTGAGGCGGGGATGTTTGTGTATGTCCCACTCTTTTTATCTTGTCTTAATCACAAAGACGTGCAATTCGTCAACGTCGGATCAAACAGAAAGACCTGCACCATTTGACCAAACGCCCCCAGACGAGGTGCCCCAGCATGTAATGCTTACCGATTGAGTGCTAAACACTTGCCAGTTTTGCTCGCACCCCTTGTGTCGTATAGCCTCAGGTCCGCCAGGGTGTTTGCCTCTGCGTCAGCGTTTTGCCTACTCCTGCCCATCAGTGCCTCCGCACACATACCGCCAGTGGACATCAGGGCTGCAACAGCTGCCCACATTCAGTTAACGTCTTATCACTGACTTAATTCTTAACCTTTCCGTTTCACTGTTCTTTCGATTCGTGCTTTACATCTCCAATTAATTTTTAACATTTTCCGATGGCATCCATTTGAAACGCTTGCTGTTTCTTTTTCTCCACGTTTCCGATGGTGCATATTAGCAGCAATGAATAACTCCAGACGCTAAACCATATCCCAACTAAAAAAGGGACGCTACGTATTGGATAAAGAGCCACACTACCTATTAGAGCTTAATAAAAGAAAGCAAGGGCAGAGAAGATATCTGCCCCACATGCCCTCGCAACAAATGAGGAAAACGGAAAACCACAAGGAGAGATATGCCAATTCCCTAAATAATGCAGTAATCTGAAGTAGTCCTAAACCTATATTATGAAGCTTCAGAGATAATTCGCCATGGGCTATACTGTACGTAAGGTCAGTGTAAAGAGTTTTATAGTATGCATTTTGAATAAGTTCAATATTTTTTCCAGAACAAAGTAGAAAATTTGTGTCTGATCTCGCGTTGGTATGTAGAGCCGTGCGACACTTGTAAATGGTTCAAATGGCTCTGAGCACTATGGGACTTGACGTCTGAAGTCATCAGTCCCCTAGAACTTAGAACTACTTAAACCTAACTAGCCTAAGGACATCACACACATCCATGCCCGAGGCAGGATTCGAACCTGCGACCGTAGCGGTCGCGCGGTTCCAGACTGTAGCGCCTAGAACCGCTCGGCCACACTGGCCGGCCCGTGCGGCACTCCTGATACCTACAGTTCCCTTTGATATTTAGTTTCTCTGGGTCTGTACTGGTATAGTATGAAACATACATTCTCTCAGTTATTTGTGGACCACCAAGATGTTAACAAACTGAAAGCCGGACCCCAAGCCTTCTTCAAATTCAGACCTCCATCCCTCTTCCTTTAAGGGGACATGCTTGTGAAAATTACCAAACATTTGAAAAACATTTTCTTGGTCTGTAGAAAAGATCATTTCATGCTGATTTCAAAAATGTATAGTTTATGGTCATTATAATTTTCTGTTCGTTCTAAAATTGAAGATGAATGTAATTTTGCACAGGGGCCACGCCCATCTGTCAGTCTGAAGTGCGTCAGAATACGTGATGCATTATTTTGTTCTTCCATTCTTCCGTCGTTAGTTACGGATCGTTAACACAGATGTATTCTAGAAGGCACTGACTCCCGGATCCAAAGTACAGGCATGTCGAGAAGGTCATGGTTCGAATGTAAACAAAGATCTGAGAATCGGATTTTCATACGCATGTGGTTTTGTATATACTGTGTGTTGTTTTGTTTCTGTGTGTGTGTTTCCTATTTTACAAATGCGGAGAGTGAAGAAATTAAGCTCCAAACGAAAGTTTCGCTGCAACCAGTTCCAAGCACAACCGAATATTACACTTCAGTTGCTTCAAAAGTCGCCTGCGGAAACTGGGTCTATAGGCAGTGCTTCGAGACGTAAACTTTCGCTTTTCCAATGTAATAAGATGAAGCATAATAGTATTGTGAGCAGCAATAACGACGGAAATGTTATTGTGAACCTAAACAGGCTGTCAAGACTTTTGAAGAGTGCTGTAAAAAGTAAGTACTGTAATTCTGAAGACGTTTCTGAGGACATTTCAGCAAGACAGGGTCTTTAAAGTTGGTTAGTGATTGTCTGAAACTGTGTAAGCTTCACAGTGATACTATGACATCGCTAGTAACTGATAGTCGATGTTACAGTATAAATATTTAGTTTGCTTGTGAAATGCGATGTATTGGAAGGGGAAGGAGATCTGCACTGACTTTTTGTGCAGTGATGGATTTGCCGCCAACTCCATTGAGGCTTGACAGATGCAATAAATTAATACATAATAATTTACGTGGTGCAAGTGAACATTCAATGAAAAGAGAAGAAGCATTAGCCTTGTCTGAGACACAGACATTGTAGCAGCATTTGATAGAACTTGGAAGAACTGAGATCATACATCTCTGAATAGGGTGGTAACTGGTACATTTATTGCAGCTGGTACGACACTAGATCATGAATGTCTAACAAAGCACTGCCAGGGTTGTTCAAGTAAATTTATTGGCACCCATGTTTGTGTATTGTGTAAAGAACTTTGATAGCCCAAGTGGAAACATGGAAACGAAAGTTCTCAACATTTTTAGAAGATGAGAGGTCAGTCATGGTGTGAGGTATGTAGGCTACCTTTGGGATGGAGACTGTAAAGGACACACTACTGTTTTTAATGGCAGACCATATGGGAACACACTTATAGAAAAGCTTGAATGTGTTGGGCATGCACAAAAAAGAATGGGAGCTCGGCTGAGAAAATTATGTAAAGACTTCAGTGGAAAAAAACGGTCAGACGGAAAACACATAGCTGGTCCAGGTTGTCTTACAAAAAGTGAAACTGATTCTTTGACTCACTGTTATGGAGTAGCAAGAAGGAGAAATGTAGGAGATTTGGAGAATATGAGACGAGCTGTTTGGGCAACGTGGTTTCACAGAGTGTCAACCGATGAAACCCCACAGTATGATTCGTGTTCAAAAGGGGAAGATTCGTGGTGCAAGTACTGGTTGCGCTATGCTACAGGCATACAATATACCCACAAGCATTTCTTACCACTTGCTATAATGGGGGCAATTAGGCCTATATACAGGGATCTGGCAAATAAAAATCTACATATGAAATGCATACATGGTCTATCTCAGAATGAAAATGAAGGCTTTAACAGCTGTGTATGGGAGAGATGTATGAAACAGGCGAAATACCCTCAGACTTCAAGAAGAATATAATAATACCAATCCCAAAGAAAGCAGGTGTTGACAGATGTGAAAATTACCGAACAATCAGTTTAATAAGCCACAGCTGCAAAATACTAACACGAATTCTTTACAGACGAATGGAAAAACTAGTAGAAGCCGACCTCGGGGAAGATCAGTTTGGATTCCTTAGAAATACTGGAACACGTGAGACAATACTGACCTTACGACTTATCTTAGAAGAAAGATTAAGGAAAGGCAAACCTACGTTTCTAGCATTTGTAGACTTAGAGAAAGCTTTTGGCAATGTTGATTGGAATACTTTCTTTCAAATTCTGAAGGTGGCAGGGGTAAAATACAGGGAGCGAAAGGCTATTTACAATTTGTACAGAAACCAGATGGTAGTTATAAGGATCGAGGGGCACGAAAGTGAAGCAGTGGTTGGGAAGGGAGTAAGACAGGGTTGTAGCCTCTCCCCGGTGTTATTCAATCTGTATATTGAGCAAGCAGTAAAGGAAACAAAAGAAAAATTCGGAGTAGGTATTAAAATCCATGGAGAAGAAATAAAAATTTTGAGGTTCACCGATAACATTGTAAATCTGTCAGAGACAGCAAAGGACTTGGAAGAGCAGTTGAACGGAATGGACAGTGTCTTGAAGGGAGGATATAAGATGAACATCAACAAAAGCAATACGAGGATAATGGAATGTAGTCGAATTAAGTCGGGTGATATTGAGGGTATTAGATTAGGAAATGAGACACCTAAAATAGTAAACGAGTTTTGCTATTTGGGGAGTAAAATAACTGATGATGGTCGAAGTAGAGAGGATATAAAATGTAGACTGGCAATGGCAAAGAAAGCGTTTCTGCATAAGAGAAATTTGTTGACTTCGAGTATTGATTTAAGTGTCAGGAAGTCATTTCTGAAAGTATTTGTATGGAGTGTAGCCATGTATGGAAGTGAAACATGGACGGTAAATAGTTTGGAGAAGAAGAGAATAGAAGCTTTAGAAATGTGGTGCTACAGAAGAATGCTGAAGATTAGATGGGTAGATCACATAACTAATGAGGAAGTATTGAATAGGATTGGGGAGAAGAGAAGCTTGTGGCACAACTTGACCAATGGAAGGGATCGGTTGATAGGACATGTTTTGAGGCATCAAGGGATCACCAATTTAGTATTGGAGGGCAGTGTGGAGGGTAAAAATCGTAGGGGGAGACCAAGAGATGAATACACTAAGCAGATTCAGAAGGATGTAGGTTGCAGTAGGTACTGGGAGATGAAGAAGCTTGCACAGGATAGAGTAGCATGGAGAGCTGCATCAAACCAGTCTCAGGACTGAAGACCACAACAACAACAACATGGGAGACAATGCCCAAAACTGTATTTGTTGGGCTGACAGTGCTGAAGATTCGTGTAATGGATGCCATAATAACAACTGCTAGAGATAAGCGGCGGGTAATCGAAGCAAAGACAACTGCAGAAGCTGCCACCAAGGAGTAAAGGATAAAGGAAAGAATGAAGAGAAAGTGTATGGTGGATAAGCAAACAGGAGTGCAACTGGAGTTTGCAGCTGGAATGTATAAACGACCATAGTGGTAAGTTAATAATTCTGTATATCTTCTTCTGCGATATACCGAAAACTTGAATTTTCTTCATTCAGGTACACTTTTCTCCTAAATGACTGAAGTTAAACTCACAAAAACGTGTACAGATATTTATAATGACCTCCTCTACCTCCCTTGCCTACTATTTCCTGAAAAACTTGTAACATGATGATGATGTCGGTGATATTTGAGCTACCTTTTTAAATATTTTTGTTGTAGTAAACAAATTACTTGTGTTTTTCACAGATCAGCATCAGGGAAGGAAACTGGAGGCACAAAACACTTATGTGTTGTCTCTACTCTGGCTCTTTTTCCAAGCTCTGCAGTCAGTGGTTCCAAGAAAATGGTACCGCAGTGAAATGGTGTTCCGTTTTTTATAATATTATAAATAGTGTTGTCAGTTCCAAAACATAATAAATATCTGAATGATTTTTTGGGAAATGCTTTGAATAATGACCCTAATTGTGCATAAGAATTTTGAGCTATCTCTCATTAATAATCAGCTGTACTATGAGGGTGAAGATAATGCTAAAAAATGCAGCCCGTTCAGGGGCGTTTCCCCTTAAGTTTACCGATTACTTTTCACAGACACCATAATTGAGTTCTCCCATAAAACTGCACTAAGATACTTGTCTCATCGTACTTCATTTCTTGATTATATTATATTTGAAGCAGTACATCGCAACAGTTGCTTTACTTGGTTGTTTTAGTCGGGTGCGTAGCTCACGTACACTGTGTATCTTGAACAGTGTATGTAAGGAGCCAATCCAAACAAATATGCCTCAGAAACTAATGAATGGTGAAGGATGCTTCGATTTAAATAAGGTTTCCAGTTCGGCAGCCAATTTATTAAGATCTAGCTAGTCATCACATCCATCGGAGATCGGAATTGCTGAGGGACTGTGCTTTTTACGGAATATCGGTGGAGGCTGTGCAAAACAAAATAATATCAAAGAACGTGTTGAGTGTCGGAAACCGAACTCTGATTTAAACACGTACTGATGAAAATAAAGATGAGACCCAGATGTCTCGAGAAAAATTTAATTATGAGACTTATATAATTAGTGGTGTGAGATGTACAATAGTCCAGGCAGAACCTGAAGAACTGCTGAATCGACACTCGACGTATTGCATATCAAGTGAAAGCGACAACTCAGCAAAGCACCCAGACTCGCCTCATTATTAAATCACGCCGAGGAAACTTGATATAGCAAATGTATTGTTACTGATAAGTAAAAAGGGTGTGACTCTTTGATTTCTCCCTTCACATTTGACGATCGAACCGTTTATGGATTTACTGCTGGGTCATGGTGCTGCGGTCAGTCAAGCGGCCATCGTCAGGTATGCTGAGGAACTGAGCTCCCTGAGGTGCATGGACGACTTACATTGTATGAAGATGGTATCTGTTCTTTCGGACATGTCCGAAATAGCGGATACTATCCTCATATATATAAGGCTTACCGGACAATGATCTTCTTCAGCGTGGAAGCACTCATATTGTTCAAACTCTTACGGGAATCGGTAGAATGACTGCCGCGAGTAATAAGTATAGTGGGCAGGGGCACTACAAAGGTAGCGTGTGGACAGTAAGTTGGAAATGTGGGTCTCACGGGGAACGTGCCAGAGATAAGTACCTGCAGTCGCACTGTCCTCCGTGTTCTCGATGGTTCAGTCGCCGCGCGGGATTAGCCGAGCGGTCAAAGGCGCTGCAGTCATGGACTGTGCCGCTGATCCCGACGGAGGTTCGAGTCCTCCCTCGGGCATGGGTGTGTGTGTTTGTCCTTACGATAATTTAGGTTAAGTAGTGTGTAAGCTTAGGGACTGATGACCTTAGCAGTTAAGTCCCATAAGATTTCACACACGTTTGAAGATTTGATGGCTCAGTCGGATAGAGCGTCTGCCATGTAAGCAGGAGATACCGGGTTCTAGTCCCGGTCGGGGCACACATTTTCAACCGTCCCCGGTGATATTTATCATCGTCTGTAAGCAGATATTGGTCTGGATTTCATTGTAATTTCAGACTTACAGAGTGGTCACGAGTGATCGTAGGCCAATGAAACTTTGAGGAAATATTTATAAGAACATGCGGACGTGAAATAACGAACAAACGAGTGGAAGAAATAATTTTATTTTTCACATTACAGGGTGACATTTTGTTAATTGCGTACTATAGTTATATTGCACGACACAAACGTTGTTCAGCGTGACGCCCATCTGCATCCACGACAACCTGTACCAGCACTAGCCATTGCTCTGCGGCTGTGCACAACAACCGTGTACCGCGGAATGTTCAGCTATCGTGATACAGCTCGAGAAGTGCTTGAAGATTGCACATTGCGCCTAACTTTCTCAGCCATGGCATCAGTAACGTCTTCAATAATTACGGCACAATTGGCCGTCGACCTTTCCTAGCAGCAATACGCATATAGCCAGTTAATTCTAACTTCTGAATCATGTTGTTCAACCCTAAAGCGGACAGAGAAACTGTCCGTATTCCTTTAATGCGTTGATACTTGCGAAGAGCAGTAGCACCATCGCTCTTGTTTTGATAAAACAGCTTCACACGTAAAGCGCTGCTCACCTTGCCCAGACCCAAATTCACTGTCTGAAACTGTAAAGCGCAATGATGCCTTGTGTTTGAACTCTAAGATGCTGTAATAGTGCGTGCGCCTAAGGGACAGTCATGACACAAACCCTACTAACAGGGCAAATCATGCAGTGCGCAGCCTATAAACATGAGCTCCTACACGGTATCTGCTTTTCCGTTTACACTGGCCGAAGTCACGATAGGTTAATTATAACGACGCTGTACATCCCCTTCCCTCGCGAGCCATTCCCTATGCCGTCCACGCCAAGAAGGTGGCTGCGGTACCTTTGATGTAGCTACACCGTCCACCTCGGCCACGAGGACGTTGTGCCTACTGTGTGTGTCCTCTTAAATAGATCCAGTGATGGCTCCCAAGCCCTGTTGAGGCTATAGCCGCCGTCCCAGTTGATTAGATTGCCCCTGATGCGTGTCATCACGGCCTCTTTAATGAGACTTCGGAGAATTTGGAAGTTTTGCTAAAATCCTAGTAAGTTAAAATTCTATTGTATCACTCTCTGTTTGTGAGCACCGACTTGTTGGGATATACTATTAGATCATGTCGCTGGTGTTCTCGTGGCTGAAGTTCGATGGTTGGATTGACAGGCAAGTTTAAATGTATCAATTTGAGGTAAGGGATCCTAGACCGGAAACGTCCGAGTCGAGAAGCATAAGCGAAACTCTTCTCAAGTTTCGTCTGAGACTCGCCCAATATTCAGTTTAAGGACTCCTATTTCTAGACCGCATCTTGACGTACAGAATTTCCGCTGATTATTCACCAGTTATATCAAGATAAATTCCACTCTTCATGGACTTTTAACTGCTCACGCCACATGTTGTCAAAGGGAGCGAAAATTCTAAGCGTTTCAGAACAAAAACAGACTCAATTGCGAAATTATTTGATGCTAATTCAATGTCGCGTTTCACTCTTTTGGGGCATCTTCGGGTTGTCTACAAAAGCAAGAAACCAATCAGACGGACACAAATGGAGCAAAAGAGCCTGGTCCTATCCTGCACGGCTACGCAGACGACGTGAACTAGAAGTAATGAAAACTTACATAGACTAGCTGGATACGTGATCCATCAGTCATAAAAACCACACGTAATGTAAAATAGACACCAAGGGAACCGGATATGAGAACCGTCTGCCGTGAAACATCTGAACCGTGAAATGGGGACAGTGAAAGGAGAGAAACTGCCAGAGTGACACAGAGAAAGCACAAAAAAGTGGCGGAAAATAATTTTGCACTGTTATCGTGATGTTACCTTTGAGCCGTGCGCAGCTTGTGTTCGTGCCGTTATTCCTTCACATCTTGACTTGGCGGTACTGCCGTCTCGTTTCTTATTCGATTTACGGGCGTCACTAAGTTCCTGGCTTGCCTGCCCGTGAGTGACAGCAGCAGAGCTTATCGATAAGAGCACTGTCGTACCATCTTTGGAGCGGCCGATAGTTTTTTCTGGGTCGTCGTGTGTCGGGAGTTCAGTGGGGACGGAGCATGTAAGGTGCCTCTTACGTGAGGAAGACTTTTTACCAGTTTCAATACATTATTATCTCTTATTGATGTATTCGCGATAGTTAGGAAGTGCTGTAGTCCGTGGCCGGCCGTGAATCGGAGAGCATTTCCCACGCTGGCTGGCTAGGTGACGAAGCGACCATATGTCGCGCGTAGTGGGGTGGGGCTCGGCACTCAATCGTAGCAACAAGCGTCAGCCTGGGAAATATACATGACCGGAAGTACCACCATCTTGGCGCCAAAGTCACCGGTTTTGTTTATTTTTATTTAATAATTCAAGCCATGTGTGACAACATGAATACTAGGAGGAGCCTCTGGATGTTTAAAACTATTTATCATAATTTTGTCTCGTTAACATTCACACTCGTTCATTAACAAATGCATATCTGAGTAAGTTCGAACCTGATCGGATATCCAAGAACTATGACGAAACTAGTATAAGATACGGACTGCGCGCCAAAGTCGGCAGTCGGCGTTAATAGCTCTTCTTGGCTTGTTCGATGGTAGCCATGCTCTCGGTTACGAGTAGTTTGTGAAATGAGTCATTCATTATTGATCTTATAGGAATAAAAGTGATATTACGGCATTCTGAATGTTAATTTCGAGTAAATAGATACCCCAAAGTTGACCGACAGCAATTTCAGATAATTAGCTTTCACAGACAGATACATCCAATGCGCGAGTGAAGAATCTGCACGGGACGACATTTACGAGAGCTGCACCGAGGACAGGTAGGAGGAAATCCGACGACACGACCCACCAAGGCGGATCAAGGAAGATCCGACTTACATTCGCAAATTCCTCGTGGAAATCGTGAACAGTCATACTGTACGTCACATATATCACCCTCTACGGACTCGTGGCTAAGCTGAGTAATAACAGTATCGGTTTAGAAGCGAGGGGATCTTGCAAGCAGCGGTGAGCTACGGACAGCCATGACTCGCCCAACTGTTGCCGACACACATCACTTGAGTAGGGACGACCTTGGTTGGTCGTTCGGTCGGTCGTCTCCTCGGAAGACTTGTATTTGGTCGCCGACCGCTTCCGGGTTCTCTGTGTGCGTCGACTTGCAATTCCTCCTAGTTGTTACACAGTGACGGGTTTTAGTATTGCTCGAGTTGTTTGTGGAAGTGCTTTCGTGGAACCTTGTGTAGCTTGTGTGGTTTTGACTGAGCAGTTAATTTAATTTAGGTAGTCAATCGGCTGGGACGGAGCAGCGAGGAAGTCTCCACAGCGTAAAGCCGTCGGCACACGGACCGTGCATCCGAACGTTGAACGTTGAGCGTGCCGAGCTTCTGACGTCATAGCGTGGAATAGCACGTTCGGGAGTCTTTCCGAACGTGCAGAGCAATATCTGGCATGTCAAATATTCTGAGCGTGCGTCTGAGCGTTGACCAATGAGGTGGCACAACGCCACCTACGTCACACGCACGCCGTCTCCCTTCAATACAGAGTTGTGAGGCGCCATATTGGCGTTCATTTCAAGCCTACGTGTATATATGCCGTTTCTGAGCACCAGCAAATTGAGAATCATTGGAAAACCCGTTGTTAATTCTGTGATTCGTTCCAATAAAATAACGAGAAACATCATATTCATGGCAAAAGAATTATTGTAACTCGCGTCTTATGAGAGTAGGCTATTTGAAGACAGTGACACAAGGATGATCCACCCAAAACGCATTGTTCTTGTACAATTTGTTATAATTAAATTTCAATTAGTAACGTATCTACGATAACGTTGTCTGCAACGGGTGACATACTCAGATTAGTGTGTTGTTGGATTAGCGTAATGGGTACTGTAACTATCTCGTATTTAGTTGAAGTTGGGGCGGTAGTTCGCGTCTAGACACTTCCGTATTTTATTTCTTAACATTAGCGTTTTTATTATGTTCTTATACTTTATTATTAGTTTAATATAAGGATATACTATTATATTTGATATTATGTAAATATAAGTTCACCTTTTTTTGAGGGGTGACTTTGTTCGATTGGCTTAATCTACTTGACAGCTTGCGCTACTTCCATAAAGAAAGTTTACTCCTTTTCTTTTTCGCTTCGTAATTCACTTGTTGCAAAGATTCTGCTATTGGGTAGGAACAGTGATTGAGTAAGACTGACCTTGGGGTTTTAATAAAATGTGGGAATGATGAAATAATGTTTATCTTATGCGGAGAAGTATTCCAAATTTGTACCGCACTGTTTGTAATGGAACTTTTATATGTCTCTGTCCTTATTGATTGGACATAGTACTTTCCTTTTCGTGGACGATGGAGGAAATGTGCGTTTTAATAGCGCTAATGGGGGAATTTAACGGGCGCCCGTTGAGTAAACAGTGTGATTTACGAACTAGAAACATCGCTCAACTGCCGCTGGAGTGCGTTGCGATCGCGTATACCACGTTGGGGCCCACGTAGCGTATGCACAAGTCGCATCATTCCTGAGCGTTCAGCAGCACGTTGAACTTGGCACGCTCAACGTTGACGTCCGACAGCACGGCCCGTGTGCCGACGGTTTAAGGCCAGGCCGGGACTGCTGGCCGCGTGCAGGAGCTGTCGTATCGGGAGGCGCTAGCTGTGAGAGCGACGAAGTTCGTTGCCCAACGAACCTGGACGCTGAAGTCGAGTGATCAGTTAACCTGTCATGAAGCCTCGACTATTGTGATCTCTTCGTGCATTTGTGGATTGTTGCTCCCTGGGCCATTCGGGCTAGTAGCAAAGTACGATGTATTGAGGTCGGCGAAATCTTGCAACCGTCTTCCTGTATTGAGATTAACTACTAAGTTGACTGTTACTTACCAGTGAAGGGCACCAGAGGTATTTTCTGCCCCGTTGCCGTTAACGCCCCAGTTACCTGCCCTGGTCGTTAGCGCACTTTTCCGGCAATGTGCCTTTTCTCGTCGTGTTGTCCGGCACGGTGTGTTGTTCGACAGCCTTTCTACAGACACAACGAATCGTCACTGAACCAACCAACATTCGACCCGGCGTCCGCGCTAGGAGAAAGGTGCCAACCCCAACCAACTACCAACGCTTTGATGTTACCCTCAGAAGACCGAAGCGTAATCAAGGCGGGACGCTTCGTTAGTTTCGATTTGCCCCCATACTCACGAAGCAGATCTCTGCCAACAAAGCTGTTCTCTGTTACTCGTTGGCCTTCTTTCGTCTAGTGTATACGCGCCAACAGAAAAAATCCAGTGTTCCTTCAGGCAGTGGCTCATTCTTAGGCTAGACGCTGATTCATAATATTATAATGGTAACCCATTTTCTGTTTTCCATCTGCTTCTTTGTGCATGGAATTCATTAAAAATCTCTGGTTCCGGAGTAGGCTGAAGTCTTTAGTGACGTCATACACTTTTCTCAAAAGAGGCTGATTGTTGTGTCGCAAGCCGCAGAAAGGTCAATGAATACAGTGCCTGTGACGAGCCATTTCCCGAAGCCATCCTCGGTGTGCTGTGTCAAGTTTAATGTCCGTAATTTACAACTTTCTCATTCCCTGAAGCCAGCTTGGTGTGCTGTAAGAAAGGGTTCCACTTTTCGTATCTGTGTGTTAGGCTCTTTTCGGCAGACACAGTATGCTCCCATTTATGTGCACGTTGTCAGCCAAACAATTTCAATACTAACCGCATCAAACTTTACGATACTGCTTATACACTTTACGGTGCCATTTTATTGTCATTAGTTCTTAGTAGGTATGGAACGCTGCTGCGTCTGCATGGCTCGCGTCTCTTCTGGATTGACAGATACATTTTCACCGGTAGGCCGTATTATGTCGGTTCAAAACATTGGTTGCTGTTTATATTCCCTAAATGTGTGTTAAAGGATCCGCTGCTATGTTCCATTGTGCTATGAACTTTTGCCTTGTCCATCAGAGTTCTACAATTGTGGTCAGATGGCGTTGTTTTTTACTCGTCAGTCAAATTTCATACAGAGGTGAATAATTTGAGGGCTTTAACATCGGAATATAATTTACTGTGCCCTACGGTTAAATTCTAGCTGGTAGCAGCGGTGTCCGTACGTGCAACCACGCAAATGAAAACGCTTGTTTTGTTTTTTATCATGGAATGTTTCCGACGTTCGCCGCAGGCGTAAATTTTATTGTGAAATGGTCACTAATGCCTTCTGTTTGAATGACAATTGACCTGACAGGTGTCCAAGAAGCTCTAACTATAGAATTTAGTATGACTTACGTTCGTGGCTGTACTTTTGTTAGATCATTTCAAAAAACTTCCATAACAGTGGCTGTCTATTAGTGTAATATACATAAAATCTTTTTCGTTTCCCACACATTCCAAAATTTGTGTGAAACACGTTGTTCATCACCATAAAACTATTGTTAAACCACACGTTATTCTGTAGACCAGGACATATTGCGGAAAAAAGCAAGTATACAACTGTAACTGAGAAATGAGGCATTGTATTTACACCGCTCAATACTTCAACAGCTTCATGTGATGTAAACAACGCTTCAAAACCTCATTGTACGTCAAGCAGATGTTCAAAAGTTTCTAAGTAAGTGGTTTTACGAACATAAGCATAATTTAAATCTCAGAACATAAGTGCAAGATGTTAATACCAATAGCAGCTATTTTCCACAATTATCAACGAACATCGTTCTTTCTTCTTCTTTTCTCTAACTTTTACCCCATCCAGTACGACGTCCGCTTTTTCGGGATTTGACAAATATTATTATTTAACAACGTTCCAGATGACATTCGTGAAGCCACAGCCATCAAGGGAATGTAACTGCCGGATGTCGTATCCCACAACCGTCTGTGAATCGAGTAAACTTTGTTCTCTGCGTTACCGTGTTTGAATTGTTGTGTATCGTATCCTTTGAGGTGAAATTTGGGGACCGGTCCAGTATTTGGCTAAACGAGTGTTGAAAACCGCCAATGAACCATACTCATGTTAATCAGTGTACCAGCCCGCGGGTGCAAATCCGCTGCCTGGATTCGATCTGGATCTGGCTCACTTCCTGTCTAGCGACCCGCGAGTATGTCTCCGTGCGTGGATCCTATTATCAATAATAGTACAGTATTGATGAAAGAATATCTATCATTTAAAATGGCATTAATTTTTCTCGACACACTTTCAGTTTCCCCAGTCCAGTGCTTCCACTGCAGTTTAATAGTGCATCTTCGTTACTTCGGTAGTTTCATAGTCGGAACGTAAAAAATTCCAACTTTTCCGAACACGACACTGGGCATCCATTCGCGCGTGCTTTTGCTTTTGAATCAACACACACGCAGCCAACCAAATACCAATAGGTTTATGTATACATTCGTACGAAATGCCTGCCTGTTCAGCAATCTCGTGAATCTCTCGAATACCAGGAACTTTATCGATTACTTCTTCATAAGAAATTTGTATCGGGTGTTCGTAACATACCAAATACTTGAATGAGAATTCTGTGCGAGGCACGTGTTTGGAATCTGCCTCTGTTCCTGCGACATCGTTGCAGGCGCTAGCTTCAACAACGTTAGTGTGTTACTCTTCTATCAGAAAAAGGGCGTGAAACTATTTTCACAGGTAAAACTTTGAACATAGCTGCTAAGGTTCAGTGACCGTGTCAGAATTATGTTGGAACAAATAAGCCCTCGATCACAAATATTAAGTCAAAATTGACCTGGTTTCGACGCTACTATGAGCGTCGTCTACAGAATTAGACTAACTGCTGTAAAACATATTAGGTATATAGTACATTCATGAAATTAAAGTTTGTACTGACTGGAAAAGATGCAGTACTTACAAGTCACATTAAAAAAGATCTGAGCCGGAAAGGCGACGTCATGAACAGTTGTGACATGGCGAGCCGCTAAGGGCTGCTCGTACTGTGAACAAGGGTTCTAACGAGAGGCTGTTCGCGCGCGCGCGCCCACACACACACACACACACACACACACACATACACACACATACACACACACACACACACACACACACACACACACACACACACACACTTGGTGGAGAGAACTGCGCAGTCTACTCTCTGTTAAGAAAACGGCAAAAGATGTGAGTTTCTCTTCTCATTCTCTAAAGCCTTCGCCAACAAGGTTGACCTGAAGCAGTCATGGATCTTCATTCCATCGGGCTATCGGAGAATTGATTTTGTTCTCTCTCACATGAGTTGCGTCTTCCACGACTCATCTCTCCCACAATGTTCTGCTGGACCAGAACAGCCTTCCCAATTCTGGACCCTCTCCTCAGTGGGTATCTTTTCATTTCATAGTTGTGTCTAAGTGAAACAAGATATTTTTTCCATCTGTGCCAAAATTTGTTCTTGACCTCCTCAGTCGGAATGTTTCTATATCATCCATCGTAGCTGCTGGTTCTGGTCCAGATCGAATAGTTAGCAGTTCGCTGCCATTTTCGAGGTGGCCTGGAGTCAACGCAAGATGACTCCTCACACTTTGAAACTAATGCATCTTTTATTGCTATCAAAATAAGTTTCGACTGTCTTCGTCCTACAGTGAGCAACCAGGCACTTTTTTGAGGCAGCGCTTCATGAAATCTATCATACGTTCCTACCAGCCTCCTAGCAAGAAGACCATGGTGGTATGTACTTCCTGGCGATTCCACAGTGGGCACTGTACTACCACATTCCTGTGTGCTGGATTGTTCTGAAGAACGCTAACCGTTTGCTGTTTGTTTCGTGGGGAGCAGTAGCCTTTAGAGCACTGCAGCCTTGTGGCTAATCCGCGTGAATAGCGCTCGTCTACATCATATACTATGCACACACACGCGGCAGGCAGTTAACTCACTCGGTATCACTCGGCGCTCACTCACAGAGGGACGGGCAAGAGCCGCGTGGCCCTACCACGTGGGTAAGGAAACAGACTCCACCTGTACAGACAGCTCCCACACAACTAGCCCCAGCAAGCGTTCATATGCATTTAGCATTAGAATTTATTTTCAGCTGTCGATTTTGCATGATTTCTTTGAAGAAGGTGTGCGCTGTATGTCTGAGACTCAGCGAGTAGTTGCACGGACTAACGGAAGATGAAGTGACAACCGAATATCGAATGTTACTGGTCATTGTTTCAGTTGTGGAACAGTGTACGTACGTGTAATAATAGATGATGAATTAATGCTCGCCTTCAGTCAACTTGTAAAATCGCACTGACATGTTGACACATTTTAAACAGAACAAATTAAAAAGATATACGTTGAGAGTGTGATAACAGACTATAGTTGTCAACTTGGTTTATAATTAACTAAAGAACTTCAGCTACACTGTAGGATTCGTGAGTACAGCAAGCAAGTGAACTAATAAGAATCGTTACATTTCATGAACTCATCAGAAAGAGAAAGGATGCGTACGGTATAGTGGTGAAAAGCTATGTTGTTATTCGAATAATAATATGCGGATAATTATTCGATTAAGTAGGTCATGCAAACAAATTTGTTCGCCAAGAAATTATTTGTAAATTAAACATACTGTGCCATTGTGTTTTCTTTGTTTGCTTCTTGCACAGAATTGGTGTTTGTTCTCTTGGCTTAGCGCAGTTTTTGTTTTACAAATAACTTATTAAAGGTTTGTCCGAAAAAGTGCCTTTGTGGCTCATTGGCTTATGTTCCAGACTAAAGAAGTTAGGCTTACGGTTTGAACCCCAGTTTGTCCTACAATTTTCTCTGTTCTTATCGCTTCTTTCACATATAATGATGAGAATTATGCCAAATCAAATTGCATTGTGTTTCACAGCACGTGTTGAAATGTAGATTCCTCTCCAACTCGCAGTATCTGTTCAGAGATGGGAGAATGTTATCGGCACATCACCATGCCGAGTACAATACTGCAGAGCCGAAAGCATTCTTCGAGTTGGTCACAGCTTCACTTGATTTAGAGCGTAACAAGTGATACATAAAAATGCTTCTATGCGGACGGCCTCAGCAGTTTTGGCTATAACGCACTCTGCTGCCACAGTGTTAAGCAGCAAATTTACTCAGCCAGCTGTCAGTCGTT
Source organism: Schistocerca piceifrons (assembly GCF_021461385.2). Classification (NCBI taxonomy): domain Eukaryota; kingdom Metazoa; phylum Arthropoda; class Insecta; order Orthoptera; family Acrididae; genus Schistocerca; species Schistocerca piceifrons. The sequence goes on from NC_060143.1 coordinate 556,110,048, forward strand.
ATTGATCAGCAAAGCGAGATGGACGTGGAGTATGTTATGGCTTTTTCTCATAACAAACGTAAATTTCTCTACTTATTTTTCCGTCGCTTTGCTTGCTTTATGCGTAGAGGGTTATAAGTTCACTTACATAGATGCTGCAGCATACCGAAAATATAGTGATTCATCTATTTTTCTGCAATCAATTTCGCATTAAAATATTACGAATATCGGAGAAAAGCCCCCTATTAAACGAGGAAGTACCAATGCTGTGCGAGATTTGTCATAGACGAGGCATTTAGGTAGATCTGAAAATTTAATGCGCTCCTATAGGGGAAGGAGTATAACAATAAAAGAACCTTCAAAAACAGGCACCCCCCCCCCCCCCCCCCCGAGGTTTATAGAATGCACTCTGGCAAATAAATGAAGAACGGAGAATTTTTCATCGCCCAGTGGATGTTCGAGATGAATTAGCAGTTGCCATAATAAATGCGTGCTGTGTTTTACAGAATAATGTCGCAGAAGGAGGTGGTTATAAATTTGTAGACATATTGTGTGTCCCTCAAGTCCTACCAGCTGTCGAAAATCATCATGAATTTTTTTTATAATGTAAACATGGACTGGCTGTTTCGGCAGGTGCACGGACGCTGAAGACAGCCACGTTGGCAGCGCGGAGCCAGCGGGCTGTCCTAGCGTCCCTATCTAAGTGCTACAATGCACGTCATTTTTTTTATTGGCTGCAGCACACTGCGTGCCTAGAGCATTGCATCCCTACTACACGGTTGTGAGACGTTTGTCGCCTTTTTACATCAACTGAAGCTAATGCAGTAGATTTTAAAAAAGAGTTCAAATGTGTGTGAAATCTTATGGGACTTAACTGCTAAGGTCATCAGTCCCTAAGTTTACACACTACCTAACCTAAACTATCCTAAGGACCAACACACACACATGCCCGAGGGAGGACTCGAACCTCCGCCGGGATCAGCCGCACAGTCCATGACTGCAGCGCCTGAGACCACTCTGCTAATCCCGCGCGGAATATATTTAAAAAGAAGTTTTTCTCCTCTATTGTCGTTCATAACCAAGGGAGGCTTATAATAAACTTCAGACTTATAAAAGCCAAAGATACGTGAAAGAATTCGGGCCGCGAGTTTCGAATGACATGATGATGTGAAAAGAGACACATTAGGAATTTGACTCGAGAAGTGAAGTTAAAGCGGAATCATAACTAATTATGTGCCGAAAACTACAGTGGAATTGGCCAATTTTCAATTTTTTCTGAAAAAGATTATGAGCTTAAAGTCAAACATCGAAGTCATGATTAAAGATGATTTCAGGAGTGCATTGCATGTGTAGAACATATTTTCCTTAGTGTTACAATAGTACATCTCCGTCAATCAAAGTTTCTGATGAGACACTTCAGAAAAAGAGTTGTTATGAACACTAATTTAAAAGAAACGAAATGTACATTCTATTAATAATAGACAAAGAACTGGAGATATACAGGCAGTTGAATTTCAGATTTATGCATTATCGTTCACATTTTTTTGTTTTTCACAAATGACGAATAAGCGTTTTTATGCATGTTGAAACGTCCCCTTAGAAAAATTTATAAGTGACTCTGCTGATAAACCTCTTATGTTATTTGATTTTCAAACAGCTGAGGAAAACTGAACGTGCTCAGACATTTCTCTGTTTACTTATTCTGGTCAACACTAAACTGACACAAATTATTTTTTTTAGCATAACGCAATCTGGATTTCAATAATCCCTACAAAAGAAAGGCCCTGACTAACAATAACCTATACCTTTCATGAATCACTTACCTCACAAAAATCTTCTTTACTCGAACTACTGCAATACAGCGAGCGCCAATACCGCCTGCTAAATAAAAGATTCCAACTACTGAAGGCACTAACTACTGATAGGCATAATTAGCAAATGAAAGATTTTGATAGAGAACAAACAATGTATTTACCTTAATAGTGTTCAAAAGTCATAATATATACATCAGTTCAGTACATCCAGTCTTACAAATTTCCTTTTTCTGACGGACACACGTCCAGATCGTCCGCTCTCAAAAGTCTGCCATCTCTCTCCCCACATCCACCACTGCTGGCGGCTCACCTCCAACTGCGCAACGCTACCTGCTGTTCCCATCCAACTGTCAAACACTGCAATAGTGAATATTCCAACAATGCCAACCAGCCACAAACTGCACACAACACAGTCAGTGATTTTCATACAGCGCGCTACGTGGTGTTACCAACATAGAAACCGAAACAACCCACTTACAGTGTAAGTGAGTAATGTTTCGAATAACATGTTTTTCGCGGTTAACGAATAGTGATTTATATCTGTATGCGTTATTCGTGATTCGCATAAATTTCCTCCAAGTCTTGTGCGAAGCAAAAATCATCATAGCGCTTGACTGTAAATTCGCAGCCTGTGTGCAAGTGAGTGCAGGCGCGTGGAATACGCGTGTCTCACGAAGCTGTGACAGCTGCGTGTGCCTGAGGACAAGACTGGAGGACTGGTTGTCGATTCCATTCCACGCCCATTTGTTAACTTACGCTGCAAGAAAGCAGGTCCGACACGAAGTTAGGAGGTACGCACCCGTAGTGTGCGAGTGAGAGCACTAATGCGCTTCGCGAACGTTGGCGGAAGCTGCCGAATACAGGGTGTTTCAAAAATGACCGGTATATTTGAAACGGCAATAAAAACTAAACGAGCAGCGATTGAAATACACCGTTTGTTGCAATATGCTTGGGACAACAGTACATTTTCAGGCGGACAAACTTTCGAAATTACAGTAGTTACAATTTTCAACAACAGATGGCGCTGCAAGTGATTTGAAAGATATAGAAGACAACGCAGTCTGTGGGTGCGCCATTCTGTACGTCGTCTTTCTGCTGTAAGCGTGTGCTGTTCCCAAAGTGCAAGTGTGCTGTGGACAACATGGTTTATTCCTTAGAACAGAGGATTTTTCTGGTGTCAGAATTCCACCGCCTAGAACACAGTGTTGTTGCAACAAGACGAAGTTTTCAACGGAGGTTTAATGTAACCAAAGGACCGAAAAGCGATACAATAAAGGATCTGTTTGAAAAATTTCAATGGACTGGGAACGTGACGGATGAACGTGCTGGAAAGGTAGGGCGACCGCGTACGGCAACCACAGAGGGCAATGCACAGCTAGTGCAGCAGGTGATCCAACAGCGGCCTCGGGTTTCCGTTCGCCGTGTTGCAGCTGCGGTCCAAATGACGCCAACGTCCATGTATCGTCTCATGCGCCAGAGTTTACACCTCCATCCATACAAAATTCAAACGCGGCGTGGATTGGCCTCCCTATTCGCCAGACATGAACCCCTGTGACTTCTTTCTGTGGGGACACTTGAAAGACCAGGTGTACCGCCAGAATCCAGAAACAATTGAACAGCTGAAGCAGTACATCTCATCTGCATGCGAAGCCATTCCGCCAGACACGTTGTCAAAGTTTTCGGGTAATTTCATTCAGAGACTACGCCATATTATTGCTACGCATGGTGGATATGTGGAAAATATCGTACTATAGAGTTTCCCAGACCGCAGCGCCATCTGTTGTTGACAATTGTAACTACTGTAATTTCGAAAGTTTGTCTGCCTGAAAATGTACTGTTCTCCCAAGCATATTGCAACAAACGGTGTACTTCTATCGCTGCTCGTTTAGTTTTTATTACCGTTTCAAATATACCGGTCATTTTTGAAACACCCTGTATTATCGATGCTCTTGACGTGAATCTTAGATCAGGAAGACTTCGAAATCACGTTTGTGAGCCGTGCGTGGCTCATGTTCCCGCCATCATGTATATTACACCATGTTTTTAACACTATGTTAATTTAAATTACTGGTGTCACTGAGTTGCTGCTTTGCTTGACCGTGAGTGGCACTAGCAGCGCGTATCCATATATCTCCTCTCGTAGTATCTTTGCTCGACTGCTACTTCTTCCCGGTAGTTGTCTGTCGGAAGCGAGTTCAGGGTGCCAGTCAGTTGGAACGCGTCTGGAGCGCAGTCCGGACCTGCCAGTGGGGGAGTTGCAATGCGGCACTAGTGCAGCCGGGTTGGAGCAGTGAGATCTGCGTCGGCGCGTTTTGGTTCGCCGATCATTCACGAGTCGGATGTGTGTGTGCATCGACTCCCAATTTGTCTTCGTGCGTGCTTAGTTAACTGTTGGGTATCGTTCAGGTCTTCGTGCAAGTGTTTGTCAGGTTGTGTGTGTAGTTGGCGTTCTTTCCACTGAAGACTATTTTAGATGTTGTCGGCATTCTGAGGGGAGTCGGTCGGTTGGTGGGGACCAGGGAGGGTATCTCCGTGCGGCGCAGTCGGCTGGTCCCGCTGGTGGTCGCTGCGCAGTGTCGGAGCGTGTGTGGAGCTGTCCCATTGCTACGAGCTTCGTGGTTCACCGACCCAGGACGTCAAAGTTGAGTAGTGGTTTCAACTTCCCAAGCCACGTCCATTCATGTTGCGTGTTTCGTTTCGGTGGTTCACTGTTGGGGAGCATTTCCTGTGAGCAACACCGAGTGTTTGTAGTGGTGAAATTGAGCCGCCGTGCGGTGGAATTAACTATATTGGTTCACTACAATTCAAGTGCACCAGCAGAATTTTCTGCCTTGTGGCCGTTAGTGTTCCGGTTACCTGCCCTGGCCACTAACGTAATTTCAGGCAGTGTCCTTTCCTCACCTATTGTCACTGTTCAACACGGTGTTAAGTTTTGACAGCTTAATACATATTTCGTTGTGGATAATCACGTCCGTAACAGTTAGGTCTTTGAGTTTTCATGTATCGATTGGTGGCCTGCAGAAGTTTGGTCGGTCGGTCCGTGACTGTCTGTTGGTTGGGTTGCCGGTGGATCAAGTGTAGTTGGGCAGACCACCTATCTCATCTAAGTCAACGTTAATGTTTCGAGCGCAGTCCACCCCTCCCCCGCCCCCCCCCCCCCAGGAGAATGTGACTGCCGTTGTCTATTCTGTCCATTTCATCTATTATACTCAATGCTTTAAAAGAGAAAAAAATTATTGTGTTTTATGTAAATCAAGGGCCTTGAGCCCGTATAAGTAAGTTTTATTTTCCGCAAGTTGATACTTTGCTGAAAGTTACTGTTGTTGTGCTATCTTTTTATGTAGTGCGCTATCAGCCACTTAAAACTTCAAGGTTCAAGCTATTTTTTGAAAATCAACAATGGGCCTTCAGCCGCTGAAAGCCTTATTCTTAAAATTTCCCCGCAACCAAAACATTGCGGCCTTCTGTCTTAAAAGATTACGGTAATATATTTTAAAATTTTGGAAATTAATTGTTGCTTTCAGCCGTAGGTATTGCATCTTGTTTATGTTTGTTCTATCCATTTTTGCCTTGAGTCTTTCAACCTAGCTGTGATATATTATTACATAGTAATTTTAACTACGTGTCTTGAGTCACTTGGAAAATACCTTCTTGATTTTTACGATTTCTTGTTTGGAGGCCTCCAGCCGTGAAAGAATTGGATTTTGAAACTCGTAGTTATAAAGGTTCGGCTATGTGCCGTTTAGATTTAAATGTGTTTATTGAATTACAATTCTGAAGTGAAACTGACCGCCACCTTATTTGGCTCTTTCCACAATCCTGATCACCTGTTCTGCCCTGCGGGTTTAGCGGGCGTATCAGTTTGCCCACAAAAGTTGTGTGCGTTTCTGTGCTGAACAGTGTCTATTTCTACTTGAACTCTCCTGGCCCAACATCTACAGGCATTTCTTAATTTCAGACACACACACAGACTGCCAGCCAATCGCGTTCTCCTCGAATTGGATGAAAGGAAATACAAGGACAGTCAACGCAGTATTCGGACGACGAATGCGCTTATGCAGTGCAGAGTAAGGGTCCAGTGATGGCAATCAGGGTGGCATTTGTTTGGGTATTGGCCTCTCGAAATAATTTGCGTGGCGCTGGGAGTCGTGAGGCCATGACTGCTAGTCTCCTGATGGCCGTGTTCGACAACAGCAGGAAGTGTGAAGCGTTTAGGAAGAACTGCTTCTAGTTCCCTCGCAAGAAGATTTGTGGGAGTTATACGTCCAGGATAGTGGCTCCGTTGCCTGAGAGTAGTGTAGTTCAGTATCTGTTTCAACCAATTATAAACGAACGTTTTCCATTAGTGTGGATCATATCATACGGACTCCATTGTGAATGATGAGTCGCTCCACAAAGAAGCTCTGTTCATTTCAGATCATGTTCCTTAAATGTAACGGAGGAGTCAAGAGATGAGCAGAGCTGCAAGTTACTTCAATCTACGTAAGGCTACCTCCTTAAATGAAGACAGTCTGTTACGGCTGCGTACAATATACGCTAAGTGTCAATTTGAGCAACTGCTCTTACGAGCATGACAGAACCCATCAGCTCTTTCAGATGCATCACAGAACACATGCGCACAGCAGATTCACTTGGGTCTTTCATATCGCCGATCGTCACAAAAACAACTGTTTGCCATGTATCGTAACTCGCGAGCACATTTATGACATACTCTGTGCCCAGTAATCGTCTGAAGTGAGGGCAGTTTTTGGGCAGTCTGGACGACAGTTCAGAGGCACGTTTTTTGGAAAGTAGGGTCTGTGACAAAATCAGCGAAGCGCGGCATCGTGCCTTAACGGACGGACAGCGTTCGAATACGGCAAACACAGGCAAGGGAGGGACTTACTTGTGGTTTCTGTTCAGCGCTGGACGCTTGACCTCTTGACCGCAGCTCTGTGCCGACATGTTCTTATTGTAGAAGACAGATGTGCGAAATTTGCATGATTTTGCTTCCTACATACTCTTGTTGCGCGCTATGAGTCACAGAGGTGCAAGGCATGGTGCTGTGCAGCTTTTATATTAATTTAATTCGATAATTTCTTGTTTCTAACCAGACTTTACATGTGGTAGGATGTAACATGCGTTTTACTGCGAGACACTCTTGATTCACCTGGGCGAGAAATGGGCTCTTCAACCTTACACCCGTATCTTAAGCGAGCTAAAAGAATTCAATTTCCCATTCATGCCACTATTCGTCATATTTTAGTAGTGTTGTTGAACACTTTGTGGGTAAATTCCTTATGATGTAGTGGCTTGTAATACCACATTGTTTACGTTTCAATAACAATATCCTTGCTTGTACTATGAGGTGTTACTTAAATTGAATACAGTCCCTCATAGTCTACTTAAATTTCCTTGACACTATAAAACTGACAGCCGAAACGTATCGTTACGACGTAATACACGACGGTTAATTAAAACTTTTACTACTTGAGCCAGTGAAAGGCGGAAAACTATTCACCGTATGGTTACCAACTTTATAGGAACCATCTTCAGGCTGTGCACTGCAATATTTGCCGTTGTTAGCCTCGTGACTTGCCGTTGGGCGCCGGTACTGGTACGACGACTTAGGGCTGACACACGAGTTCCAGTGTGCTTTACAGTTTCAAACAGTAGACATGGGGGTGGACAAGGTGTGCTGTTTTACTAAAACAAAAGCATAAGTGCTGATGCTCTTCGCAAATGTCGACGAATTAAAGGAATACAGAGAAGTCCTCTTCCCGCATCGGAGTTGAAAAACATGATTCGGAAGTCGGAATGAAGTGCCGATTTGGGAATTGCTCCTGGGAGAGACCGACGGCAAATACTGCCACAAATTGTTAAAGATGTTACTGTTGTCAAGACTGAGAATGCTGGACGCTACGTCTGCTCTTCAAGCAGTGGTTTCCGTTCTTTCAGACATGTCCAGAAGAACAGACGCCATATACGCAGGGTGAAGAAAATGGTGTCACGATATTTTAACTATGGATAGCTGAAGCCAGTAGGAACAAATATTGCTTTTGTTGTGTAGGTCGACAATGCACCATTTTTAAACTACGGAAAATTGGCGGCACACGCTCCGATTGGCCGAGCGTTTGACCTGTTGCCGTTCATCGGTTGACGGGCAGCGCTATGGTCGTCGTTTCACACGTACAAACGTCCCTCGCCCCGTCACTGCCCCAACGTGATACACACACGTGTCGAATAGGTCTTGCTGTTTGTCTCCACCTCACGACAGATGTATTCACACGGAAGCTTCGCTTCGGAGCACACAAACGCCACCTGCGATTTAGTCATACAGTAAGCATGGCGGCGCAGCATTCGTTTGAAGAACAACGAGATATGGTTTTTGTTTATGGACTAGCTGGCGATAATGCGCATGAAGCTCGACGGTTGTATGAGGAACGGTACCCAGCAAGACACCACCCACACCCGCAAAACTTTACAGCAATTCACCGGCGACTTGGCGAAACAGGCTCGTTAGCGGCTGGATATCATGGAGATGCTGGATGACCTCGAACACGACAGGATGCTGCATTTGAAGAGACTGTTCTCAAGCGCTTGGAGGAAGCACCTACGATATGTACTCGAGTGGTTGGACACGACATGGGTGTCACTCATCGGTTAGTCTGGGAAATTTTGAGGGATGACGGCCAGCATCCATTTAGTTTCCACCCTCTCCGAGACCTAAATCATGTGGCGGACTATTAACACAGGATAATGTTTTGCCGGTTGTTTCTGCGACGGTTGCACGAAATCCCGGCTTCACCGCCATTGTGTTGTTTACCGACGAGTGCACCTTCCATCTGACTGGCCTTCACAACCCTCTAAACGGTCATTACTGGGCAAGGGGAAATCCTCACGTCACGTACGTCCATGGACACCACGAGCGATTTCCGCTCAACATTTGGAGAGGCATTGTGGGTGACCATCTGATTGGTCCGGTCCGTCTACCTCCTCGACCTACGGGGGCAAATTATCTTCCTTTTTCAAGCAAACTCTACCCGGACTGCTGGAAGATGTTCCCCTTGATACTCGGCTATGCATGTGGTTGCAGCATGGTGGGGCGCCCGCACGTGACAGTCATGCTCTGAGCGGATATTTAAATGAACTCTTCGATGGCCAGGTAATTGGCAGAGGGGCCCGCAGGACAGGGCTCCCGCGATCACCAGACCTCACACCACCGGTCTTTTTCCAGTGGGGTTCTTCAAGGTTCTAGTTCACCCACCCGGACGTGAACCACCAAGAAACGAAGAGGAATTAATGGATCACGTTCAACACGCCGCCAATCATGACACGGCAACGCCAGGAATCTTTGAAAGATATCGGCAAAACACCGTCAGACGTTACCAAGCTTATGTCGCATCAGAGGGTCGCCAGTTCGAGCACCTGCTTTAAGTAAACAATGTCACAGCCACAGAAAATGCTCTTTTCAGGGCAAACACAACTTGTAAAAGGCTTTCTGTACGCGAACTAACAGCTTTTGACGGATATGTTCCCGGTACGTCTTATCATGAAGCTACAATGGATGTGTCGCGAGCCCGGCAGATTCATCCCCAGGCCCCCTGAGCGGAAAGCTAGTGCGCTACCACCGAGCGTGCGGGCCGCCTTGGATACGCCGCGATCTCCGGCAGGCAAGGCATTCGCGGTTATGCGTTGTCCAGAGCATCCGGCAATAGAGCAATCCCGCGGCCAATAGGAGCGCGTGGCTCCAAGTTTCCGTAGTTTAAAAATGGTGCTTTGACGACCTGCACAACACTAGTAATTTTGGTTCCTACTGGCATCAGCTATTTAGGGTTAAGACTTCGTGACACAATTATTCCCCACCCTGCATATGTATCGAAGTTGTCTCTCACACTTCAGACTTTGGTCCTTCCATTTTTGCTAGTCTGATTCATGCGTTGAGAGCCGACCATTGCGTGCAAGAGACGATAATTTCACTGAGGAAGTAGAACCTTCCACGCACTGTCCATCCTTGGAGCCCACCAGGGAGTTCTACGTCAGGATGGCTGCAGACACCTCGGCGGTGATGGATTAGCAGGTACCGTGCGAGTGTGGCCGGGCCGCAGCGCTTGCCACTATCTTTCCTCGCTTGCTACAGCCATCAGTCTTCCGACTGGGAAGTTTCTGCCCCTCACCTCTTCCCACTCTGCAGCAATCTCATGCTCGATAATCTGCACAGAATTCCATTCCGAGTCTATTATGTCAAGTTTTCGCTCGTGGAAGTAGCTGCGTCTAACTGCCTGTTGGGGTATGTCCCACATTTCAGTGACTATCCAAGTGATCGTTTTATGTCACGACATGCTGTCGATAAGTGCAGTTTTGTATTTTTCATACGGAGAATTCTGACGAATCACTATATATTAACATTCGAAGTAGGGACTGCTTAAATGATCTACTATGAGCGAGACCTGCTGCATTCAGGAAACCTACTATTAGCCTAGCATGTCTTCTTATTTTATTCTTATTTATTTATCTTTTCCAATTATTGTTATATTATTTTACAACTTTACTCATTATAATTTAAAGTTATTTTAACAAACACACAAATATCTTCAAATAAGAAGAATTATACCAACTAAAATTATCATTAAATTGTATTATCCTTGACATGGTCTCGTGAGCTTTTTGGCGGGAGAGGTTATTGTGAGTTTGAGCTCGGCCGTGAATGATTAATATAATCCAGAATGAGATTTTCACTCTGAAGTGGAGTGTGCGCTGATATGACACTTCCTGGAAGATTAAAACTGTGTGCAGAACTGAGACTCAAACTCGGGACCTTTGCCATTCGCGGGAAAGAGCTCCACCAACTGAGCTACCCAAGCGCGACTCACGCCCCGTCCTATTAATATAATGTTTATTAGTAACAATGGCGAGGTGTTTTAACATACGAACAATCTATACAGGAGATTTCGCATTTCCTATTACAACATTCTGGGTGTTGCGAAAATGACCTAGCACATTTCTGGTAAAAAAACATATTCAGCAATGTACCGTTTGCATATAAAATTTGTTTGAATGTGGGATAAATTTCAAACTTTCTGTTTCACGATGCGCAGCACCAACTGCGGTGAGGACGCCATCATCGGACGCTGCGGTAATTACGACATCGCGTACCATTTTCATCCTGCTACAGTAACGGCTACGTGAAAATGGTATGTTCGCAACTGTAGTCTGATAAAAATTACTGTACTTGACAGTTGACGTCTCTCACTTACCACCATAGTGCTGCCACACCGGCTGCTGCCTACCATTCAGTTATAGCCGACACACAAACACGGCAGGTCTCTTCATAAAATACAGTGAAGAGCCAAGGAAACTGGTACACCTCCCTTATATCGTGTAGGAACCACGCGAACACGAAAGAGTGCCGCAACACGATGAGGTCTGAAGTAGCGCTGAAGGTAACTGATACCATGAATCCTACAGGGCTGTCCATAAATCTGTAAGAATACGAGGGGGCGGAGATCTTTTCTCAACAGCGCGTTGTAAGGCATCCAAGATATGCTCAATAATGTTCGTGTCTTGGAAGTTTCGTGGCCAGCGGAAATGCTTAAACTAAGAAGAGTGTTCCTGGAGTCACTCTGTAGCAATTCTGTACACGTGGGGTCTTGCATTGTCCTACTGGAATTCACTAAGTCCGTCGGAATGTACAAAGGACATGAATGAATGCACGTGATCAGACACGATGCTTACGTACGTGTCACCCGTCAGAGTCGTATCTAGACATATCAGGTGTTCTATATCACTCCAAATGCACACGCCCCACACCATCACAGAGCCTCCAGTAGCTTGGACATTCCCCTGCTGACATACGGGGAGTCATGAGGCGGTTTCCATACCCGTACTTGTCCAACTGCTCGATACAATTTGAAACGAGAATCGTCCAACCAGGCAACATGTTTCAATCATCACCAGCCCAACGGTGATGTTGACGGGATCAGGCGAGCCGTATAGCTTTGTATCGTGCAGTAATCAATGGTAGACGAGTGGGTCTTCGGCTCAGAAATATGTCGATGATGTTTCGTTGAACAGTTTGCACGCTGACACTTGATGGTCCAGCATTGAAATCTGCAGCAATTTGCAGAAGGGTTGCGCTTCTGTCACGTTGAACGGGTCTCTTCAGTCGTCGTTGGTCCCGTTCTTGCAGCATATATTCCCGGCCGCAGAGATGTCGGTAATTTGATGTTCTACGAGATTCCTGATGTTCAGGGTACACTCGTGAAATGGTCGAACGGGAAAATCCCAATTTCATCGCTACCTCTGAGATACTGTGTCCCACCGCTCGTGCGCCAGCTACAACACCACGTTCAAACCCACTTAAAGCTTGGTAACCTGTCATTGTAGCAGCAGTAACCGATCTAACAACTGTGCCAGACACTTGTTGTCTTATATAGGAGTTGCCCACCCCAGTGCCGTATTCTGTCTGCTTACATATCTCTGTATTTGCGTACACATGCCTATACCAGTTTCTTTGGCGCCTCGTTGTATATGTGTAACACGGAACAATGTTGAAAACATCAGCCACGAGCGGAAATACGAGATGGTGTGTCAAAAGCTGCTTTTAAGTGACCAATGACAACTGCAGTGGACGACGCGTTTTATAGCCACGAATTGAGTCATGTCCTAATATAACTACTTCCTAGTGACGTGCAATGGATACGAGAAACTAGCTGTCAACAATCTGCGGCAGATCAATTTATTCAAGGTGATTAAAACCAATCTCTACGAGCACTAAAGACAGAAAAATTTTAGTTTTAGTGCTAAAAGCGAACTGGAATTTCTCACTATCATTGATTCCCTGTAACTATCTTCACACTGTCTATACCAACTGCCGCGCTATGTACAAATCAGCAGTCCTCGGTGGCACTAGGTCGCAGATTATAGGGTATACGGACAGATTCCAAAGAAAGAAACGATGGAAGAAATGTAAGAGCAAATATAAATCCAATATGATGATGAAAATGAGGCTGTAATGTATTATAAATTAAAATATATACAAACCTATTAACTGAATAAGAATAATAATAACTTACGACTCTGGTCACCCAGTCGCAACGATGAATTATAGCCTTCAAAAATAAGCCTTCACGCAATATTGTGCGAAGCTTATCTGACGTAACCCAACCTCTGCGATTGTAATAACTGCATGCCAGACTACGATCACGTCTTGTGCGGAATGATCTAATAGTGTTCGGTTATTGCTGTGTACGAAACTGCTATATTTTGTTAGCGTGTGTGTGCGTGTGTGTGTGTTTTGTTTTTGGTGCGGTTACAATTTTTGATGAAATACGAAATAAAAGGTGCAGACCCAAGATTCGGAATCCCGATATATCGCCGGCCGATGTGGTCGTGCGGCTCTAGGCGCTTGAGTCTGGAACCGCGTGACCGCTACGGTCGCAGGTTCGAATCCTGCCTCGGGCATGGGTATGTATGATGTTCTTAGGTTAGTTAGGTTTAAATAGTTCTAAAATCTGGGCGACTGATGACCGAAGATGCTAAGTCCCATAGTGCTCAGAGGCATTTGAACCATTTTTGAACCCATACATCAAGAAAGAAAGCCAGACGAGAAATTGGAAGTGCAGTGACCGAATGTGCCAGCCTGGCAATGTCTGAGAGTTCGAGCGCGACGTTGAGCGCTCTGATTGGAGGAAAGAGGTGAAACGCTTGACGTGTCAACTATCAAGTAAATCGAACTATAGGGGAGTTGTGTCCAATGATGGCCACCGAGGCTGCGGGTCGAGTGCATGGAAATGTACATCGCCGTTATCCTTTGTGCAACGAATAGCAAGGATTGAGCACCTCCCGTCCAGCACAAAGATCAAAGCTCGGAGTGTCCACTGTGTGCACACCTTGAAGTGGGAGATTTGAAAGTGACCAGGTACTCACACTTATTTACATCCCAACGTTACGCTTTCGATCATGGAATTTTCATCAAAACTTTAACTGTTAAGTTGCCTCTATAGGTCACAGGAGCCTGTACTAGAAATTTTAAAGCAACACATTTAGAAAAGCTTAGAGTCTTCAGAGGAGATAAGAGAAATAATGTTTCTACGTAACAAGTATGTCACAGGCGCATTGTTTTGCTACTAAAAGACAATGAAGTTTTCGACGCAAGTGACGTTCAGAAAAAGTGTTCCAATTGCTGGGTGAGGAACATTGTTTAACAAATGTTGCCAAAAATGACGTCCGCTTTCATTAAGCACAAACATCATCCGCGTGCTGCTGACCTAAAACACTCAAGACAACCAGATGTTTCACGAATAATAGCGCCAGCTTAGCCGAACAGGAAGCCATCTGTGTCACGTCCACCAAAAACTTCATCTCTCCCCCCCATACCCCCCTCCCCCCATAAAAAGAAATCGGAAGGAATGAGGTCGAGGGAACTCAGTGTTTGATTGGGAGGGGCAGCCAGAGAGATGCAGCAATGTTTAAATCTAGTAGCCGAGCGGTTCTAGGCGCTACAGTCTGGAACCGCGATACCACTCCGGTCGCAGTTTCGAATCCTGCCTCGGGCATGGATGTGTGTGATGTCCTTAGGTTAGTTAGGTTTAAGTAGTTCTAAGTTCTAGGGGACTGATGACCACAGCAGTTAAGTCCCATAGTGCTGAGAGCCATTTGAACCATTTTTAAATTTAGTAATCAGGCTCAAAGTTACATAATTAACGATTCCTTGGTGCCACAACTTATGTCGCATAAATCGATAGTTTCTTTTAGCCAAGGGACGCCATAAATGTAATTTTTTCCTCAATTCGACTTAGTAGCTTCTCGTTAGTTGGTCGATCACCCATCTTATCTTCACCATACTAGTGTAGTAGTAGACAAATGAAGCTCCTATTCACTTCTCATCTGAAAGGTTTATTGTCAGATGGGTTATGAAAATTTACATTCGATGTTAATAGTTTTCTCTGTTTCAGAATATCTGTTTCATTTTTTCTGCTATTAGGTTTCTGCTGCAAACATTTTATATCCACTGTGCCCCGGCCATTGGATGTAATTTTGCAGCGCAAATAGAAAACTCGTCTACTGGTATGTCACTTCTAAATATGATTCCCCCAAATTCTCCTGACTAAATTCTTGTATCCCCAGCAACATTGAATTTTGTCGATTGTCCTATCCAGTTTTTCCATCCTTTCCTCGTTTGTTCTACAAATCTATATACACTGGTTTTCAAAACTTAATAACAAAACTAACTTTTGCAAGTTGTGTCACTGCCAAATACACGGTTCCACGAAACTCGAATTACCCATAGAAAGAACTGCAACAATAAAATAACAAGGGTAACTGAAAGAAGAACGCAATAAAAAGAAAGGAAATTACATTTTTATTGAAAGACAATAATTACACCGAAGTCACCGCGATTTACTATGTTCCCCTGGACATTACACAAGGTACGACATAGTTCTGAAGAGTGTGTGCGATCGCCATGGGTGGCAGTGCGTACTCTGCAACGTGCTCCATTGTTGACCACAAGACTGAAGAGGAGTTCTTGTGGAAGAGTGTTCTATATCTTCAGCAAAGCGGTTGATGACTGCTGGGTGGTCTTTGGTGCGCGTAGACGTCCTGCAAGACAGCTTCTCAACGCATCACATATGTTCCCGATAGGACAGATGTCGAAGGAACAGGCCGGCCAACACACGTGCCGAATTTCTTCTCGTTCCAGTAGCTGCTCCACCTGCGCAGTTCGACGCGCTCGCTCATTGTCTTCCATAAAAGTGAGCACGGCCGGGTGCACCCCTGTAAAGACGCACATGGGATAGACGTACAGTGTCTGAATAATAATGACCAGTGAGTGTACGGTGTTCAAACATTTCGAGGTCAGTAGGCCCATGCGAAATTAAGTCTCCCTACATCATAACACCTGACCACCAAATGGGGCATGTTCGACAATGGCGGCGGCACCTTAATGTGGCGAAAGATGGTAATACAATATGGTTCAAATGGCTCTGAGCACTATGGGACTTAACATCTATGGTCATCAGTCCCCTAGAACTTAGAGCTACTTAAACCTAACTAACCTAAGGACAGCACACAACACCCAGCCATCACGAGGCAGAGAAAATCCCTGACCCCGCCGGGAATCGAACCCTGGAGATGGTAATACACCTAGGAACGCTGTGGAACATGATCGTTCTGGTGGTCCAGGTGTTACGGTGTGAGGACGCATAATGAGGCATAGGCATACCGACCTGCAGATCTTTGAATGTGGTGAATTCACCTGTCAATGTTATTGTGACACTGTACTACTGCCCCAAGTAAGTCTTTTTACAGGTGCATTTGAAACGGACCTCACTTTTACGAAAGACAAATAACGACCGCATCGAACGGTGCAGGCACGTTTGCCAGTAGCCATGTACTCTCTGTTATACTGCGTGTCTTCCAAGCCTAGAAGTTTGAATCAGGGAATGTTTCAAGGCCACCGTAGTCAGCATGGTTGCCCCATACTACAGCCAAGGTCAACCATGTATTGCCACCAAACACAGCAGAAACATCACACGTGAACTGCATTCACAGTCCACGAAATACCACGGATTAGCTGTTGCTTATCAAATTGTCCAGCCAAGTCAATATCTATTGCCCAGATTGTCTTATAAATAGGAACACTGCGCCTCCAACGGCGACGATATCCACACAGGAAAGGCATTGCAGAAGCACGTTAGCACACTGAGAACGTAGCAACCTGTTCGAACGAGAGTGTTTTCGGTGAATGGACTGGCCTGCTCGTTCTCCCGACTTAAATCCCTTTGAGCAGTTGTGAAATGCGTTGCGGCGACGTACTGGAACATGTCCTCTTGCACCTACGACCATCCAGCAGCACTATACAGCCCTGGTGGACAAGTGCAGCGCCTTACAACAAAAACTCCTCGTCAAACTTGTGGCCAGCATGGAAGCACTTTGAAGAGCATGTACCGATTTCCTTGGTGATCACATAGCCTATTAAGAACGATGACGCACCTTTCTTATTGTCCAGTGACCATCATAAATCGCGGTGACTACAGTCTTTGAATGAAGGAGTCATCTCTGTTCGTTTACTTCAGTTATATTCTGTACTATGCTGTAGCAGTTCTCTCAGCCTATTGTCACTTGACATGGACAAATCAGGCGAAACTTATTTTCGTCCTTAAGTGTTGCACGCCATGTTATACTTAAAATCCATCTACATAGCTCTTTGTGGGGAATGGGTTGTATAAAAATAATATACCTATGTTTTTCTTAGGTTTAAGAATTTCTTCTTACTAAATGTCTAAGGTACTTGAATAATTTTGTGATAATTTACTTACGTTTTTGTGGAATTTTGTTCTTTAATTATACGGTTTCAAACAGTTTAACGGTTGATTTAACGGAGTTATGGTTTCGGGTTACTGTAGCTGTTGGGGACAGTGTCAGCCGTTGTACTGTTTTAATCGCTATCCATGTAGGTTTATTCTTCATGGGGGCGAGAGTCATTCGGTTCACCTATTAACTGCTTTTCTATGCTATTCTCTGTTTCTCCCTTGAGCTGTATGCTCTTACAGCAGTTGAACGGAATGGAAAACGTATTGTAAGGGATTATTAGATGTTCATCAACAAATGCATAAAAAATGTAAAAGTTTTGGCAGAATTAAATCACGTGATGCTGAAAAAATCAGAATACTAAATGTGACACTAAATGTGACACTAAATGTGGTAGCCGAGTTTGCTATTCGGGTAGCGAAATAACTGATGGCTTAAGTGAAGGGGACAGCAGCAAACAAAAATTATTTCTTTAACACAGTGTCTTTATAACATCGAATACAAGTTCAAATGATAGGGAGAGTACCCTTCTGTGGATGCGAAACGTGTGTGTATGATACAGATCAGGCAAGGAGATTTTTAAACGTGATGCTACAGAAGAATACTCACTTCATAGGTAAAAAATGCGGGCTTGTATTAGCAATGAAAGCATATGTGAAAAAAGTGCGGTTGCTAACATGTAAAATATACCTAAGTGTTAGAAGGTTTTTTAAGGTAACTATCTTAATCACAGCCTTCGATGGACGTGAAACGGGAACGATATGCATTTCAGACAGGAAGAGAGCAGTGGATTTTGGAATGATGTGCTAAAGAAGAATCTCGAAAGCAGAACGATTCGATTGATTGGAAACATCGCGCTGTATCAAGAAACTGTTAATTTGTTAATCGAAGGAATAGAGTGTGTGTGTTTCTTTGTGTGTGTGTGTGTGTAGGAGGTGAGGGGGAGCTATTGTAAAGACAGACCAATACTTAAATACAGTAAGTAGTTTGTATTCCTCGGGACCTGCAGCGTAGGAGACATCTTGTGAAGATATTCTATATACACTGTTATACCAAGAAGCTGCTACTTTTTGAAGCTCGAGAAAAATATGTATACAAACAAAAAGAATTCAATCTGCGCTACAAATACAATACGCAGAAATATTTGTCAGCGACAACGTCAACGATGAGATATGCAAGTAGGCACTCAACACATTGCTACAAACCAATCAGATATAAAATGTAAAAACTGTAGATAGAAATAACGCTATGTAATTCCAGACCGCTTGAAAGCGTCAATGCAGCCGAAATAAGCTTATCACCTAAATGTCTAACTCTTAAAAAAAAAGCTTCAAATATAGCAGCGTATTGCTATAATGATATGTGTAAAATGTCTTTACAATTGAAAAAAAAAGTTTCAAATGTCTCTGAGCACTATGCGATTTAACTTCTGAGTTCATCAGTCGTCTAGAACGTAGAACTAATTAAACCTAACTAACCTAAGAACATCACACACCTCCTTGCCCAAGGCAGGATTCGAACCTGCGACCGTAGCGGTCGCTCGGTTCCAGACTGTTGCGCCCAGAACCGCACGGCCACTCCGGCTGGCTCTTTACAATAATAAGCAGGTTAAGATTGATTAAGGTTGCAAAAGTTGAAAAGAGACGGTAAACCTTGTATAGGATAAATTAGCGTGGACAACGGAAACAAATAAGTCTTTGGTCTGAAGACAACGAAACGGCAATTTTTCCTGTTTTAATTTCTGTGTAACTTACAAAGTACCGCGCACCATATCTGAATCCCGGAGACTGACAATATTGTCACAATAAATAATAATTGGATCCGTAAAACATATGTAGTAGGTGACAGAATAATATTGAATATTTTCTTCGCGGAAGCGATTCCTCTTTGGATACACTCATGATTTTGGTTTCAGTATCGGTACGTAATTTTTGACAACCTATTTTAACGTAAATTATGCGCCAAAAAGTTTCACCCGATTTCTCAAGACTGTATCTTCTACAAGGGGACCTCTGAAACTAAGTTGTACACAATTTTTGTTGGCTGAGTAACTTTTATCGAATGCTGAACTACAATTAAAACTGACTCCGATACATGCCATCATCTTTCAACATAGTCTCCGAGTCTCTGCAAGCAGTCGAAAGTTTTACCACCGAGCGAGGTGGCGCAGTGGTTAGCACACTGGACTCGCATTCGGAAGGACAACGGTTCAAACCCGCGTCTGCTTTCCATGACAGCCCTAAACTGCTTCAGGCAAATGCCAGAATGGTTCTTTTGAGAAAGCATGGTCGACTTCCTTCCTCATCCTTCCCCAACCAGATGGCACCGATGACGTCATTGTTTGGTCCCCTCCCCCAAATCAACCAAGCAACCAATCAAATTTGTACCAATCGTCTAATTCCTCGACAGTAGAAATGCTTTTCTACCCATCGACCCGTATTTTCCTGCCGTAGGCCGTCTCAGATCCCGACAACCCTACACGATGGACGAAATAACACCCGAGGATGCGAAGACATGGACAGAAGACTGGCAGCGGATAGCCTTAAAGAACGCCAGCCCGGTGCCTGAACTAACACTGTAAGTGTCGGGCTTTGACCTGCCACCGAGTCACTGAACTGCATCGAACAAACTGCGAACCGGACTTGGACAACTAATGATGAAGTGTGGACTAGCCGAAGATCTCAACTGTGACTGAGGAGTGGAACAGACCATGGATCATGTTTAAAGTTGTGATGTCTACGCTTTTCTTAGCAGATGTTTTAACCCATCCGCATGCTTACAGACAACGCGAAACACTGGCTACAAAATTCCATGTTTATATTTTAATAATGCATACCTGCGTACCTTATTGCTTTCTGAAGTTCAAAACTTTCTTTCATCAGTCTGGGTGCCGAACGGAAAATAAAGTAATGAAAGTCATACAGCCATTCGAGAACAGCTATTCGAACTTCCTCAGCGTTGAAAATCTTTTGTTCCCTACTATGTTCTTCTGCGATTACTTGGTTATTGTCCTTTGTGATCGATGTTCATGGTTGTGTTTCACGTTCGGCATCACGCGCGTCTGTGCGGCCTTGGTCAAATTGGCGACATTGCATTTGGTTCATATACCTGCCGGAATTTTCGGGTCAATCTGTGTACAATTTAGAGATTTTCTTTCCACAAGATTCGTAGTGTCCTGTCAGGGCCTGTTTAAGGCCCAAGCTACCCAATCAGCCGCTTGGTGCACCAAGCTGAGAGGGACGCCAGAGCAACCACGAGTAGAATCTGTATGTGGGGTGTATCGTGTTGAAATAACTTACAGGAATGCTGCTTGGTGGCGTCTTAGACAACCGCTGATGTTTTAACAACTGCAAACACTGCCAACTTGCCATTTTCAAGGCTCAAATCTCAAATGAAGAAAGCAAACGCTGTGCAACGGAATTCAAAACCTCGGCAGGCAGAGTGTATGGGGAAAGATAGAACACACACGCACGCACACACACACACACACACACACACACACACACACACACACACAGACGCACATTTTAAACACTAGCGTCACCATACCACCAAAATTGACGGACTTCAGAAGTTGTCGATAATGAATACCAATATCAAACGGGTGAGGCGGCGTTAGCTCTGTCCCTCTGTTTTTTGACAAGGGAGACAGCAGGATTCCACGCAGAATTGAAGCAAAAACCTCCGTCTTCATTTTTATGCTCAACGCAACTTTCAAGTTAGTTTTCTACACAGTATATCGGAGCACGAACTCCCTTTTTATACTCAATAGGATTTTTATCGTGGTTTTATACACAGTATATCGGATCACCAATGTTACTGCTGATCTGCCTAACATAAAACTCCTTCTTCGCGGATCTTCGGAAAGCCCTTTAATCTAGAAATGGGTGGGGGGGGGGGGGGGGAGGGAGCAGCATAATAAGAATTAACCTCTTGACTGTCTCCTGCGACAAGTAACTTTTTTCATCTACGTCTGCGTGATTACTCTGCTATTCACTAATTCACATTAAAGAGCCTCGCAGAGGGTTCAGTAAACCACCTTCAAGCTGCCTGTCTACCGTTCCACTCTCGAACGACACGCGGGAAAAACGAGCATTTAAATTTTTCTGTGCGACCCTGATTTCTCTGACTTTATCGTCATGATCATTTATCACTACGTAGGCGGGCGCCAAGTTATGTTTTTGCAACCGGAAGAGAAAAGTGGTATCTCCCCTATCTCGTGATAATACAAATCGAGCTGCCCTTCTTTGAACTTTCTGGATGTCATCCGTCAGTCCCACCTGATGCGGATCCCACACCGCACAGCAATACTCCAGAATAGGGCGGACAAGCGTGGTGTAAGCAGTCTCTTTAGTAGACCTCTTGCACCTTATAAGTGTTCTGCCAATGAATCGCAGTCTTTAGTTTACTTTACCCACAACACTATGTGATCGTTCTAATTTAGGTTATTTGTAATTGTAATCCTTAAGAATGTAGTTGAATTTACAGCTTTCAGGTTTGTGTGACTTACCGCGTAATCGAAATTTAGCGGATTTCTTTTAGTACTCATGTGAATAACTTCACACTTTTCTTTATTCCGGGTCAACAGCCACTTTTCGCACCAAACAGAATCTTATCTAAATCATTTTGCAATTCGTTTTGGTCATCTGATGACTTTACGAGACGGTAAATGACAGCGTCTTCTGCAAACACTCTAAGACGGCTACTCAGATTGTCTCCTATGTCACTAATATAGATCAGGATGAACAGAGGGCCTGTGACATTTCCTTGGGGAACGCCGAATATTACTTCTGTTTTACTCGATGATTTCCTGTATTATTACTACGAACTGTGACCTTACCGAAAGGAAATCACGAATCCAGTCACACAACTGAGGTGATATTCCATGCAGTTTGGTTAGAGGACGCTTGCGAGGAACGGTAGCGAAGGACTTCTGGAAATCTAAAATATGGAATCAATTTGACATCCCCTGTCGATAGCGCTCATTACTTCATGAGTATAAAGAGCTAGTTGTCGTTTCACAAGAACAATATTTTCTGAATCCGTGCTGCCTATGTGTCAGTAAATCGTTTGCTTCGAGGTAATACATAATGTTCGAATATAGTTTATGTTCCAAAACCCTACTGCAAATCGACGTTAGTGATAAGGGCCTGTAATTCAGCGGATTACTTCTTTTCCCCTTTTTGTGTATTTTCCAATCTTTAGGCGCCGATCTGTCTGTGAGCGAGCGGTTGTATATAATTGCTAAACATGGAGCTGTTGTCTCAGCATACTCAGAGGAAACTGACTGGTATACAATCTGGACCGGAGGCCTTGCCTTTATTAAGTGATTTAAGCTGCTTTGCTACATCTTGGCAGATGTTCTTGGTTGGAAATCAGGAATATTTACTTCGTCTTATTTGGTGAAGGAGTTTCGGAAAACCGTGTTTAATAACTCTGCTTTTGTGGCACTGTCATCAGTGACTTCACCGTTGTTATCGCGCAGTGAAGGTATTGATTGTGTCTTGCCGCTGGTGTGCTTTACGTATGACCAGAATCTCTTTGGGTTTTTTGCCAGATTCTGAGAGAGTTTCAGTGTGGAAATTATTAAAAGCATCTCGCATTGAAGTATGCGCTATCTTTCAAACTTCTTCAAAACTTTGCCAATCTTGGGTATTTTGCGTTTTCTTTTTTTTTTTTGAATTTGGCATGCTTTCTTCGTTGCTTCTGCAACAGCGATTTGACCAATTTTGTGTACCGTGGGGAATCAAAGCCATTACTTATCCAGTTATGTGGTATTTATCTCTCAATTGCTGTTGATACTATCTCTTTGAAATCATTCCACATCTTTTCTACTCTTACATGATCCGAGCGGAAAGAATGGAGACTGCCTCTTAAAAGGTGGTTAAGAGCATTTTTATCAGCTTTTTAAAATATATGTACTTTTCCGGTGGTTGTTAGTTTTTCCCGCGACACTTTTTGTTGGGTTAGCACCGGCCCTACGAAATGTTGAATCGCATAATAAACGCTGCACTCTTTTGCACGATCTTTCTTGTTCAACACAACTGTAGAACTGCTCTTGTCCGAGGCATGTCTATCGACACTGATAATACATAGCGGACATATGATGTGACATGGGGTTTTCAGTCACCATCTAAGATCAGGGTCTTTTTAGTGTCGGTATAGGACGATGATGGTTTGCGTAAGGCGGGTGACTACCATCGTATTCTGTGCGTTTTTGGCCTGTCACTTACTCGTCGAGTAACGGGATTGTTGAGGACCGTTGTACTGAGCTTAAGCGTCACACACGCTTACAACAGAGTGAATCTGTTACTTAAGAATGTTGCCTTTGCATTGGTCCTCCTATAGCAGAGGTTCCTAACGTAAGGGTAGTTATCCCCTGAGGCAATAAACGAAATTTTCTGTGGGGTAAAAGCTAAATGATTCGATTCACTTACAGTCAAGAAACTAAATTGTTTTCAAAACATTATTACTATCAAAAATTTGTAAGACCGTAATACTGGTTATATAAAATATCAGTAATTACTTTTTCTCAAATAGTAGCATTAATGCTATTCAGGTCAGAGATTTGTCACATAGTCCACTGACAGCACACATCTGTTGCGCATTGTACCGTACATAATGATGAAATCGAGACATATAGGTAACAAATGCTAAATATCTCAAGAGGTTGTCTTCTCCAACTTGTAGATAGTACCTGCAGTAGTCCAAAAATTTCTTCATTACTCATTTCGAAACAGATAAAATGAATTAATTGACTGCAGGACACAGCGGTAACTACGTAAGAGCTATTACAGTGCTGTACGCAGTATTATTATTACTACTGTTACTATTATGGCTATGGTCAAACACAGAGTATTAACAGTTTGAAGTCTTCCAGTTTCTGCCTGGTCAGAAGTAAGGAAAGCAGCAATCAAGTGATTTACGAACAGTAAGTACAGTGCACACATTTTAAGTGGGGTAGCAGCGTGCGCGTCGAACTAGTGCAGCATTGGAGAGTAGTAATACAGGGGAAGTACGTTCTGTAAGAAGTGTCTATCCTCAGTGAGGATGGTTAACTTTCTCACCCGAGAAGGTCTTGTGGGTACCTCTTGCCATGCACCAGTAATTCCTCCGTCATTTATTCTAAAACATACACAAACACACACACACACACACACACACACACTAAATATCATTCATCTCCCATCATTTTTTTAAAAAAAGTAATACCAGGAAAGTCTTTCATTCCACAGTTTAGTTAGGTGCTAAAGTTGGTGATAATATGGTGGAGAGGGGGCGCAATAGATAGCAGGGCTGGAGCGGGAGGGTCGATTGTACTAACTAATGTCTAATTGCACTCAGGTGTAATACTATTAGGTAGGTTGGAAACCTCTGTGCTATAGGATAATCAACACAGAAATTATGGCATTCTCTTACAGCTGAGAAGGAAGCAGTAGAAATGATATGACCTATAGACCTTAGAGATAGAGGTCGAAATTTTTTTGCTTAAATTCTGCTTGTAATCCCATATCCCGTATCCCACATCAAAAATCTCGAGAGAGAGAGACAATTCCATCTTACGCATTGGTTTTCTATATTCACTATTGATAGTTTCTGACACATATATCTGGTGATGTGGTGGAGCTAGTGCTTAGAGAGAGAGAGAGAGAGAGAGAGAGAGAGAGAGAGAGAGAGAGAGAGAGCAGTGGGGGGAGACAGAGAGGGGTAGGGGGAGAGGGGTAAAGGGAGAGGGGGATTGGGCGAGGGGAGGGGGAGATGGGGAGGGGGAGATGGGGAGGGGGAGGGGTAGTGTGGAGAGGGGTAGAGGGTAGAGGGGTAGAGGAGAGATGAGGGAGGGGAGCAGGGAGAGGGGTTGACAGTAGAGGGGTAGCAGGGAGAGCGGTAGAGGGTAGACGGAGTGAGGTAAGGGGGGAGGGGGAGATGGGGACAGGGACAGTGGGATGGGGAGAGAAGAGGGGAAGGGAAGATGGGGAGGGGAGAGGGGGAGTGGGGAGGGAGAGGGGGAGGAGAGAGGGGGCAGGGAGAGGGGGAGAGGAGAGGGGGAGGGTTTAGGGGGAGATGGGAAGGGGTGAGTGGGTGGGGGAGAGGGGAAATGGGGAGAGGTGGAGGGGAGAGAGGGATGGGGTGGGGAGGCAGAGAGGGAGGGGAGGGGAGGGGGAGGGGAAGAGGGAGTGTGTGTGTGTGTAATGAAAATTTTACCAACAGATGGAGCTGAAAGCGTCTTAATGCACATAGGGTCGCCTACAAATGGTAGATCAATTGCAACAATACGGCTGTGCTTAGAGTTGCATATGATGCTGTCCATAGTGTTTAGTGCATGACTGCACAAGTTTGGCCATCAACGTTGTGGCAATTTTAGTTACATAAGCCCTTAAAATTCCATGGCAAGGTCATACCACATCGGATAGGAATAGTCCTGAAGCCAAAACCACAATTTGAAAACGAAACAAACTTTTTCTGCCACAAGCTGAAATCGAAAACTACCATGTTCCGCGACAGAGTGGAGTGTTTTGGGGCATCCCGAATGCGTTGTGCAGTGCATACCTACAATTAAGCTACGTTAATGACAGAAGCACTGAACACAATATTTTTCAGATAACCTCACAGCCAGAAGTCACACGGATTAAGATCAGATGATCAGGACGGCCAGGCTGTAGCGAAATAATGGGCAGTAACTCTAGCTATTTTCCAAAACGCCTCTGCATCATTCGATTCACTGTCTGTGCGATGTGCAGATGAGCGCCATCTTGCTTAAAAATGATCCTAGCAGCACATCCATGCTGGTGGAGGGTTGGAATGCCGTTGGTGCGCAAAAGAGATTCGTAGTGTTTGCCACTGACGGTACAGGTAACGGGACCCATAGGACTCATCACCTCGAAAAATGCGGCCCTACGATAAACGGTGCCGTCACTTAGCAACAGAAAGTTACGCTTGGAGAATGAAGTGGCACCGGTGTGAGCGCGAATTTCCAGATGCCCATATTCTGCAATGTCGATTGTTGACATTGTTCATTCATTGTCTATTTTGATATGAGCAAGAAATTCCAGAACGTAACTTTTTGTTGCTGGCAGATCAGCAGGGAACAACGCCTGAACGTGGGTGATTCTGCATGGCTGTGTGCTGGAGTTACGCAACGCTGCCCAAGGCGGGTGACCTTGAAACGAGCTCCACCAGCTGCCGCTAGGATGTTACGTCGGACTCGCTGGCATGTCCAATTTTCGGGCAATTCGCCTTCCACTCCATGTTTCGAGCCACTGCTCGACCTTTCCCTACAGCGCAGCGGTCCCATCTTCGACAGACATCGCATTAATGACTATCCTGCCTCTATCACATTCCACTTCAAAAGA
This sequence comes from Schistocerca piceifrons, assembly GCF_021461385.2. Classification (NCBI taxonomy): domain Eukaryota; kingdom Metazoa; phylum Arthropoda; class Insecta; order Orthoptera; family Acrididae; genus Schistocerca; species Schistocerca piceifrons. The sequence continues at coordinate 556,136,482 of NC_060143.1, forward strand.
AACTGTCTTTTCGAATTTTGCGATCATTTTCTGTAGATCTTTAGTAGCCGTCATCAGACCAACCCCTTCTTTGTTGTCCTTGTGTGTCCGGAGTTTCTGCAGGGCTACTGGCGCACAGTCACAGTTCTTGCAAATGAGTTTTAACGGCAACGTGCGATCCTCGATGGAGACAGTCGTGCTGGGCATCTGAGATGCAAACTGAGCAACTGCCGTATGCCGTATGGCTATTCCGACGCTTACTGCGCCATCTACCGATCAAATGTTTTCTCCTCCCTCACCCCCACCCTCCCATGACGTTTCCTCCTGCATCAATAATACGCTGTTCATATTTGCCGCCATTCTGAGCAGCGATTCTCTTCCTACATCGTTTAGAAACGAATTTGAATTATGGGCACCCTATACTTCTACAGCAAGTGAGAGGTTACAATGTACTGAAGTCCAACACCTGTACCTGTAGAAAGAGCTATTCTTCGCATCCTCAGGTCTCATCGTACTGAACAGAACATTTAGACAGTCGATATTACTAACCAAGTCTTATGTTTTCCACCAAGAATCGCAATGTTTTCCGCCGTGCTCTCCGTCTGCTCCAGTACGACATGGCTCCTGCTCGCGTCGTCTTTCTAAAAACACTTTGCCACCATCTGTCGTGTTATGGGTTGGGGGCTGCATTGCACTACAACTGAATTTCGGTGCCAGTATGGAACAGCAGCCATGAATTGTTTGTAAGGGACGTAAGGATCGCACTTTGCACCACTGGCCACCAAGATTGAGTGATCTCATGGTCAGAGTTTATTCTTTTCGTTCCCGAAGGACTAGAAGGACTACATAATTGTTCCTCCTTTTCCACCAACTATGGAATGACTGCTAGCTGCGTAACAACACCAGTAAATGCATCCATTCCAGACTTCACCCAGAAGTATGGGACCATTTTGTTTATCGCCTGGATGATGTTAACTAAATGGAAATTTGTTTTCTAAATATAATTGTAAAAAATCTTCCAAGATTATACGTATATGCATGTGATGTGACCTGATACAATACTATGGTTCTTTTGAAAATAAAGAATTCGTAGTACTATGCGTGTTAAAATTCACCACAAGCCTCTATTTTCATTACGTGGAAGATAGAATTTTATGAAATAGGATGCATCTTATTGTAACACCTCGCAGCACACTTAGCATGCCACGTTGTGATTAGCGTGCTTACAGCTCTCCATGCTGTTTTGTCCTGTGCAAGACTCTTCACCTGTGTGTAACTACCGCCAGATACATCGACCTACTTACTGTATTCATCTCTTGGTCTCCCACTACAATTTTTATCTCTAATACTTCCCTACAGTAATATAGTGATTATTTCCCGATCTCTTAGAACTACCGATTCCTTCTTTTAGTCATCACATAATTTTTTTTTTCGAGTTCGAATCCGTACCTTCTCATTTGTTGATCAAATTACACACCTATTCATCAGCACTCTTGCAGAGCACCACATCCTGCTCTTGTCCACTTTTCGATTCCATACAAGGCTATAACGTGAAAAAGGATACATTGTTGTAAGAATAGTGGTATGGGATGAAGTATGTGTAAAAAGACATGCTAATGTCAAATTCAGTATACTACATAGCAAATTTCTATCAATATTTGAAAGGTGCTTTCCTAAAACGTTATCCAGAGAACCCATTAAAAGTACAAGTAAGTAATGGATAGCTAAGGGAATTGAAATTTCATGTGTAAGAGGGTAAGAGGAAGAGGGATATTTATCTTAAGGCCAGAGTTAAGTCAAGAGCCAACATTACGTTTATGCTACACAAAAATTCTGTGGTACTTTAAGGAAAGTGATTCAAATGTCGAGAAGTATGCATATCCGGATGGAAATAAATGAAACAGATAATAAGATTAAAACTACATGGGGCATTGTCAAATTGGAGACAGGACAGGTAGTCAGTCCAGATTATTCGATAAAAAATTAAAGTAGATGACAATATTATGACTGATAATTCATTAGCTGCAAGTACGTTTAGCAATGAGTTTCTAAACGTAGCAGAAAATCTAGGATTAAATGATTCAGTTGAAGAAGCAAGAGAATATATTACAAATGTCATTCCACAATACGACAAGTAACTAGAATTAGCAACAACATCTTTCACTGAAATTAATACAATTTCAAAAAAACAAAAGATACAGTTTCGATCAGAATTCTAAAACTTTCTTTGAACTTAGTATCTAATGTTGTTAGTGATATATACAATGCATCACTAGCAAATGAAATATTTACAGCCAGGTTAAAATACGTAACTGTGGTACGACTTCGTAAGAAAAGTGACAAGACAAATTCAAACAATGTTCGTCTTGAACGAAATTTTCACTCTGCAGCAGAGTGTGCGCTGATATGAAACTTCTTTGTAGTTTGGAAGATAGCAAGCGAGATAGTGACGGAATTAAAGCTGTGAGTCTTGCTTGCGTAGCTTAGTCAGTAGAGCAGTTGTCCGCGGAAGGCAAGGATCCCGAGTTCGAGTCTAGGTCCTGCACACAGTTTTAATCTGCCAGGTAGTTTGATATTTAATAAAGTAATGTACTTGTACTCAAGAGTAACCCGTCGCTGTTCATAGCGTCTCCAGACGCAGCTTCGCTGATCGTCGGTGCTCAGTTTGAAGGGAAGACACTTCTTCTACTGGCCATCTGATTCTAGGTCTCAGACGTGTCTAGAGTTGCTCCAGTCGGCTGTGGGACACCAACCTTCCTGCTGCCCGCTCTACGGCCCGACAAGCATGGGGTCCAGCCTGAGGTGCCACTAACTTTCGTAGCACCACCAATTGGTTTGTCATCCACGGCACCTTTACACTGAAGCGGTACGTGGACGATATTCTGTGCCCCGTTTCGTTGCCCTTCATGTCAAGCCATTCTGGGCTTATACTTCAGCAAGATAATCACCGTCCGCACCCGAGGAGGGTTTACACTGCTTGTTTCGTGCTTGGCAAACCTTACTTTGACCAGCAAGATCACCAGATCTGTCCCTAGTTGAGAACGTTTGGAGCATTATGGACAGGACCCTCCAACAAGCGTAGGATTTTGACGATCTAACGCGTCAGCTGGAAAGAATTTGGCACTGTATTCCTCAGGAGGACATCCAGCAACTCTGGCAATCAGTACCAAGCAAAACAACTGCTTGCATAAAGGCATAGGTGGATAAACGCGTCACTGACTTAATCGATTTGTGATGCTCATTCTCTTGAATACATCATCCTGTTTTTCTGAAATTCCAATAATTTGTTTGTCTGTATATGTACATAACACCTCTCTATTTCCGTTTCATTCGAATAATTCCTTCGCGGTACGTAGCTGCTGCTTTTTTTGTTTTCTCTCTCTCTCTTTCTCTCTCTCTCTCTCTCTCTGAAAGAGAATATATGGTGTTTGCGTTGCAAGAAAGTCTGTCATATTCCATATTCATTAGTGGGTCATGTTCTTTAGTGTTTCTTCGTTCTGACGTTCGTTTCTTTTTACATGATACCCAAGTGTGTTTCCTGTCTTGCGTTAATCATACAAGGAGCGATAAAAAGTTTACGTTTGAGGACGTTGCCACAGTGTATGTGCAACGTTGCGTGAATCCGTCTCGGGTATGTACGCACCGACATGTAGGGAAGTAATTAGTGTGGCATTCGTGTCTTCCCGACGTGCTTGGGGCAAATACGTAAACGTGAACTATTGCAACGTTATTACCAAATGCGACCAAACAGGACGAAAGAGCTGTTATTCTTCTCTTGGCTGTCGAAATGCAAATAATGGTAGACATCCATCGAAGAATGAAGAATGCGCAAGGGGTAACATGTCTGTCGGAAGCCGCTGTTGCGTAATGCTGCACGAACAAGTTCTGCTGTCTGTTTCATCATAACGCTGGTCTCCGCGTCGCAAATGCAATGCAAAAATTACGCCAACACGTGGGAGACACGCAATCAACAGTCCTACAGATCTGATCTCTCGCCAAGCGATTATCACGCCTTTGGTCCATTAAAAAAAGATCTCGAATAGCTTAGAAAAGGCCTTGAACTTTCGACGACTGCTGTTGTGCGGGAATGTGCAGCAGGCAGTTATGGGTCTGACAAACTGCCTATTGGCTTCTGTCTCGGGATCTCCGTTCAGCACTGGCAATGGAGGCTGAAGCTTTGACAATGCCAGCCATTCAAGCTGGCGAAACGTCAGTACAATCGTAAGATGAACGTCGGCTGAAGAACCCGAGACACAAGCCAATAGGCAGTTTGTCAACAAGTGGCCACGAAAGCCTTAACAATTTTCAATTATGAGTTTCTTCACGCAACAGGACACTCTATTTTAGCAAACTGGTATAGTCAACCAGGTGCGTTGGTGGGACGGTTGTCTCAATGCTGTCGGCGATTTTGGCTGTTTGGCGTACCAATTCAGGACTGTACGGCCTTCGAACAGAAGATATCTGATCGCCCTTTTTAGATATTCGCCCTGTGGAAGTAATGTGTAAAAAGTTCTAACGTGTTTGCATGTGTATGGTTGGTATCTGAGAAATGGGTAAAACTTGTTTTGATTTGAAGATACGTAAATCTCATTGCACGGCAATAGAACTGCGTTAAAATTAAATTCTGAACGGAAATGTAAGGACTTCGAACTGTACCATGAGAGATCCAGACTCGCAAGTAGAACAAACAATTCGCCTGCGAGAGAGAAATCCGTTAAAAAATTTCTATATGATTTTTGACTGTGAAACAAATTACTCAGATTAAAGTGTTGACCCTAAATTTATCAATCTTTAGTCTTGCAAACAATGACTAACAGAAATGTTAATTATTTCACAGCAAATCAATGTAAATTTTACCTTATCCAACTTTCTGTAGACTGCATGAAAATTTACAAGATAGCACTTTTCTGAAATCTTTTACCAATATGAAACGTATTAAATGATACGACATTTTTGCAGATACACTTCGACAATCACTGTACCCTTGCAGAGGATATGAATTTTGCTGATAATTAAATTCGATGACCTACCTGTGCGCACGGTATGCTTGTGCGTCCTGCGACCTTTTGATATTAAAAATATTAATCTGGCTGTCAAAACCCAAATTTAATCTGACATGCTTAGTATGTGCAATGGAAGGCGGTATGTTACCAATTTTCACAAAATTCTTTCTGCAGCGCAAGAGTCGCGCTGTGCATTACGAGTATACGAATACAGTCATAAAGGTAAAGAATGAAAAATGACAACAAAGACTCCAAGTATAATTATACTTAATTAAGAACAATACACCCTTTCACAAAGTTCTCACAACTAGACAAGTAACCAAAAACCTTCAAAAATTTACCTATCTACAATTACTATCCTTGACGCTTATTTCAATTGTAAGACAAGTGCTTTATGCTTCACTATGAAACTTCTTATACTAAGTTTTAATCATAGAAAAAGTTATAACAATAAGAAACCACACCATCACGAATGTATAAAAAAAATTAGATTACCTTGGAAAACTTACCTTCTGGTTCATGTCTTCTCAGTTCCACAAAATTTTTTCTCGGAAAATATTAATATAAAATCATTTTCAAATAATGCTGCCACCAATACACAGCAGGTCGGCCTCCATCCATCTCAAAGCAGTCTAACACACACTGACTGTTACTCTGACAAAGTAAAAACTAACTTCTGTGACCACGACTTGTGGTCTCAGAAAGGGACTTACAAAGAATATGTTATATCGACACTACGGAGGTCGAGTACGTTTGTCCAATTCGTAATTTCATTCACGTTTATGGTGAAAACTACCTAAAAATTCTCATGGAAAATAAAGCATCTACCTTTCAACAGTAAAATACAATGCGTTTGACAGTATCAGATTACAGGTGCGAAGAAATAGGGTAATAAATAATTAAGTTAGTATGTACAGGTAATTGGTTGAGATTTACGCCGCTCATCACGAGAGTACCTGTCGTTCAAGTTTTGCAACTGCGCTGCTCGTGTCCACTTAGCGGCCACGACACTAAATTGTTGTAGTCAGCGGTCTGCAAGCGTGGACAGCGACGTGTCAGGATCGGTGATGACGCAACGAGATACGGGGCGGTCGCGACCAGGTACGTCACGCGCTGCGCTACGTCACGGCAATCCGCACCTCCTCCCCTACCCCCCCCCCCCCAATTCCGCCATCCGTTCTCCCTCTACGCTCGCCTCACACACACACACACACACACACACACACACACACACACACACACACTTACACCTGCGGCGGCGGAGCGGTAACAAGCGACGACAGTTATAACCGAGTTAGCCGGGATTGTCTTGTTTATACAACAGGGCCCGGTGACAAAGTCCCTGCCCGCCTCGCACGTTGCGATGCTAATCTCTCAATCTGCCATTCTAATGCGCGGGCCGGACTGGGCTAATCTGCGATTCCACCGGCCGGTAGCCCTGTCCGCCGCTAGTGCGAGCGCGCTCGGCGTTATGACGGCGGAGACGCCGGCCGAACAGACTTGTCTGTTATCTCGATGCTGCCAATTGCCGGATCCGTCGCGCGCGGCTGTTTATGAACACGTATGTGTGTGTGAGATCTGCGCGGGTGAAGAACAGTCCGTGTCCCGGCCGCTCTTTCGGTGAAATCCAGCGCCGGCTGAAATAAAACACCTTTGCCGATAGCCGTGTGAGGAAGATATGCAATTCCTATGCAAACCAGGTGCGCTAATTTGCATATTACAACACCATTATGTATCCCCTCTCCGCTTTCTACCCTCGCGGAGCTCCGCCTCGCGCGACCCAAATTCTGCCTCGCTGCAATATCGGGTTGCTTTGGAGCAGGGGGGCGAAGAAAAAAGGAAAATATGAGTGAAGGAGAAAAAAAGGCAAACGGCTTCTCGGTCCGTAGTACCACTTCTAATGTGCGCTGGCGATAACACGAGGGAAATGAGGTACACACGCGTGCGGTAAGTAATTTAGATCCCAGCGCGATACCAACAGCGAGATAACATTTGCACGTAGGCTGGGCGCCGCTGTCACAGGGCAAACGCACACTGCTCGTGACACGAGTCTAGATGTGGCCTGCGTATCACTAAAATGTTGTCCTGGGATCGAAAATTACTTTTGTGGAGAACAGCCGTACCTTGAGCATGAAACCGAGCGAGGTGGCGCAGTAGTCAGCCAACTGGAGATGATTCTGGTGGACAACGGTTAAACCCGCGTTCGGCCATTCTGATTTATGTTTCCCGTGATATCCCTAAATCGTACCAGATGGTTCAAATGGCTCTGAGTACTATGGGATCATCAGTCCCCTAGAACTTAGAACTACTTAAACATAACTAACCTATGGACATCACACACATCCATGCCCAAGACAGCATTCGAACCTGCGACCGTAGCGGTCGCCGGTTCCAGACTGAAGCGCCTAGAACCGCTCGGGCAATCCGGATGACTAAATCGTACCAGGCAAGTGCCAGGCTGGCTCCTTTGAAAGGACATGGCCGATTTCCTCCTCAAGCCTTCCCTAACCCTAGCTTATCGCCCGTCTCTAACAGCCTCATTGTCGATGGGACGTTGAAACACTAGTCTCCTTCCTAACAGACTATGAAGTTACGGTATCTCTTATGAATCAGATAATACACTACTGTAAGTCTCCATTTGCGTCATTAATTCTACATGACGTAACTTAAGCTGCGCATTCTCTTCTAATAATTTTGAGACTTGCTCTGTCAGAGAAGCTATACTCACTTCAGTACTAACGGATCTATTTTCCGGCATGATTTGTACAAATTACCAACAACTTACTCTAGACTGAATTTACTCCTCAGAACAGTAAGTACACTAGCTAATCAACTCCTTTGTCACAGTTGAGCAGTACACACAAGAAGACAAACAAGACTCACAATACACAACTCAACGAAATTAATCAAATGGTTCAAATGGCTCTGAGCACTATGGGACTCAACTGCTGAGGTCATTAGTCCCCTAGAACTTAGAACTAGTTAAACCTAACTGACCTAAGGACATCACAAACATCCATGGCCGAGGCAGGATTGGAACCTGCGACCGTAGCGGTCTTGCGGTTCCAGACTGCAGCGCCTTTAACCGCACGGCCACTTCGGCCGGCCGAAATTAATCCTTCCACCTTTTTATTGCCCAGCCACATTCTCTACAATTGTGCGCTGCGTGACCAAACCGTTTACAAATTGAACATTCTACTGGTACAAGCATCGTGCATGGCTCCCCATGCCCCGTTAAATTACACACAGTACATTTGACTGGTACCAACTAAGTTTCCCAAATGTTTCTCTTAAACCCAGATAAATCTGCTGTTTCCGCAGGTCTCACAAAGTGCACTCCCAACAAAGAACGTGCATCCATAGTTATTAACAAAAACCGCCTCGTGCACTTACCACTACACCAAATTTGTAGGCTGTGGGCGCGAGGACTTCTGACACCAAATCTGCAGAGGGTGGGCGCGAAGACTTGTGACACCAAATCTGTAGGCGCCCTGGTGGTCCTGGTCGCCTACAGTGGACCGGATGGCCGAGCTGTGACCTCTCCAGTTGTCAGGATGCTAGGAAATGACTGTGGACGCGTCAGAGACGCCAAAGAAACATTATTCATTCATAACACCTTTATCCCTGCCGAGTACAATGTGGCTTGGTGATATCAACGACCTTTCCGAATCCTCGCTGACTCGTAGCAATGACACCAGCTGCGGGCCGCACAGTCTTGCTAGCGCAGCTCTGCGTGCTGTGACGTAGTGGAGGAATGTCCTTACTTTGACCGCGTGTGACTGGCGGCGTCCGGCTGCTGAACATGGAGGCTCCGGGTTGGAGTCCCGGTGCTGTAGGCACGAGAGGCGTTCTGGTAGTGCGGAGTGCACTCTATCCCACCCCGTCTTCTGCCCAGCTCCTCCTGAGAGCTCACCCTCGGTGCACGGGTGGAACGGGCTGCAGTCCCCCAGCGTCGTCGGCTCACCAGGTTGTGACGGCGGATGCACAGGGCCTAGGCCCCGCACGATCTCGACGACGACTCACTCATATGATCAGCATTGGCGGCGAGCGAGTCTGCCGCGATGTCTGCTAATCCTGGGTAGATGATTGACAGCGGCAGCAGAGAGGTCCAGAGCTGGTACTGTCCCCTCACGTCTACTGCTGGATTGGCTGCCCTTACTGCAAGATCTCCTTAATAAAAATTAACATGTCGATCACCGAGCTGAGCGCTATGCAGCGACCCAGTACACATCTCACTGCAAGTCTAACTGCGAGTGCCTTGTTGCTATCAAAGTATCAAAGGTGGCGTATTTAAAAGAAGCACGAGCGACGTCCTGACGTCATGCTCGTGTGTAATGAATGCATTCGTTCCACTTATACTGCTGATTCATGTGTTGCACTCACCCCTTAGGTGTTCTTGCGACAGAGTTACGTCTTGTTACGGTAGACTTACGCGTAGTTGTGAAATGCAGTGAAGCTGACGCTATACCTCTGTCTTGCACTCTACGAAAGTCTCCGTCCAACATAAACCCGCATGCTAAGCAATTCTTTCTCGCCTGTTGTGTGTAACCAGGTCATTGGCCTTGCGTGACGACACATTCCGATATATGTGCAATCCTCTTACTTCTTGGCCAACCTACTGCCTCTGGCTCTCGGCATAGGCAACAAAACTTTGACAATATTCCATGTTTCCAACACTTCACTATTCCGCGACACTACACTACCTAGGTGGCCCTTAACAGCAGGCCATTATTTTTCATTCTCCTTACGAATTTTCTTCTTAGACCTCAACTTACACAGCCGGCCGGTGTGGCCGTGCGGTTAAAGGCGCTTCAGTCTGGAACCGCGTGACCGCTGCGGTCGCAGGTTCGAATCCTGCCTCGGGCATGGAAGTGTGTGATGTCCTTAGGTTAGTTAGGTTTAATTAGTTCTAAGTTCTAGGCGACTGATGACCTCAGAAGTGAAGTCGCATAGTGCTCAGAGCCATTTGAACCTCAACTTACACAAAACAATTTTCGTTAGAATGTAAACTCTTCCTGCTCACCTAACTTTGCAAGAACACTAGAACACTAAAGTTAATACCATAACAAATAAAAGCCGACAAACAAGTCTATCACCTGCCTTTAATACTAAACCTTTCTGCATGATACAATAAATTTGTTTTCTTCTACAATCAGAACATAGATAACTACCGTAAGTCAAATGTTTTAGTTTAGTGGGAATTCAGGGATAAGAACTCAAATGTTAAAAAACGACATCCTAACAGCTCTCAAAGGTCCAGCAGGATCGACCGAACGCCGTGTCATCCTCAGCCCATACGCGTCACTGGATCTGCAATGGAGAAGCATGTGGTGAGCACAACATTCTCATGGCCTTCGTTAGTTTTCGTGGCCGGAGCCGCTACTTCCTAATCAAAGAGCTCCTTAACTGGCCTCACATGGGCTGAGTGCATCCCGCTGGCCAACAGCGCCTGACTGATCCAGACTGGTCACCAAGGCTAGTGTCAGCCAAGCCTGACAGCACGTAACTTCAGCGACTAGATGGGAGCAAGTGTTACCACTGCGTCAAGCCGTTGACCGTCCAAACAATTGAGATTATATTACTTTAGTTTTTTTTTTTGTTTTTTTTTGGGGGGGGGGGGAGGGGGTATTTGAGAGTGGTAGTTGCACCAGTCTTCCGACTCGGGTGATGTGGCTTGCCACGAATTCCTCTCTAGTGTCAAACCCTAAATCTCAGATTAGCACTTGCTTCTAAAGTCGTCAATTATTTGTTGGATGTATTAAAATCACTGTCTTCCTCTACAGGTCTTGCTGTCTGTAGCTCCTCAAGGGCCATGTTCCTGTCTTCCCGTGATTCTTTGGTGAACTTCTTATTTCGTATTTGTCCATATAATTTTTCCACAATTCATGATTCATTTCCATTCAATGCTGTACATTGAACGTATGTTCACAGAAATTTCTTCGTTCAGTTAAGGGCTGTGTCACCTCCTACTTCAAATTTCCTCCAGAGGGATCCCATTGGGGGACCAACCTGCAGTTTTCATGTTTTTCTTATGAACAATAACGGTGAAGAAACCATGCCAATAAATAAAATAAAACAAAACAAAAAGAAAAACAAAATAGGAAAAAATTCTTGAGAACAACTAACGGAGATTCTGGGTTCGATTCCCTGTACAGCCAATGATTTTTCCTTGGTCGGATGACTGGCGTGTGTTGCTATCCACGTCCTGACATCATTGAGAGCTACTTGAGCTAGTACCAGCGGTCCCAAGTCACGAAAACTGACAACGGCCACGAAAGTGGTGTGCTGATGACATCAAGTTTACTCTGTACTGCATCCAATGACGCCATAGGCAGAGGTTGACACGGTGGGCAGTCGGTACCGATCGGCACACCTGTGCCGTTTACGTTCTATGTTTGGAACTACGGCGTATCAGGAAGTGATGGTTCCAGCCAAAGCTTTACATTTTGAGTATTTTAATCAGCTTATTGCAAATCATATTAAATCTTTGCACAGAACATAAAATTTTAATGGAACGAGATGCGAGAAAGGTAGAAGTTGAAAGGATCAGGCGTTTCTCCCACAGGAATCCACGAACAGTACTCATCTGTTACAACAGAAATGACAGTAATGGAACATAGCACTGAGGGAACGTCGTCCTTGCGGGAATACCTGAGCTGTTAGCAAGAATGTAGAAAAGGCTTGTCGTCTGAACAGCAAAATGAGTTACATTAATAGTAATAAGTAAGCTGTAACAGACTCGGTTTTCTTGGGAAGTGTTGACCAAGTCGGAGGGTGAGTTAGCGGGTGTAGGCTTGTGCAAGTTGTCTTTGTGACTTCGTCACTCACAGAACTGGGTTCACCAGTGCGAAGGAAGATAAAGTTTAGCTAAGCTCATGTTGCAACCATATACAGTTACTAACAAACCCGACAATGCATCACGAATGCTACATACATAGAAGAATTGGATGTATATCCCAATCTCCTCTTCCCCACTCTCTGTCCATCATCTCCTCATCCCTCTCTTCCCATCTCCTCCTCCCCTCTATATCTCTCCATTTACTCCACCCCTCTCTCTCTCTCTCTCTCTCTCTATCTATCTATCTATCTACCTGTCTGCTCCTGACACCTCACTAGGTCAACTTCCTTCCCTCCCCTCCCCCACGTCCCCCCCTCTGTTCATCTCCCCTCCTCTGTCTGACCTTCAGCATTGTTTATTACTGCTGCCAATGAAAGGCTGAATAGAAATTGAAAACGCTTAATATGAACGATAAAATTGATTGGAATCATTTGTATAGGATTATGAGACACTTTTCCTGGTACTGGATCTACGAGGATACTTGCATCAGTGACACTGTTCTGCATAGTTTAAATCCCCAAACCGGTGGGATTACGAAGTATCGGACGATTCAGCATCCATAGTAGTATTCCAATCATAAGCGGATTAGCCTAAATTCAGCTATCTTGTTTTATGTTGAAACAGATTGCGACGAGCAAGGAAAAAAAAAAAGCCTCAAAGCTCTATCTACAATTTTTATTTGAGATTATATTTAAAGAGAAAGAGTATATGTCAGACAACAATACTATTCAATGGTTCAAATGCCCTGCTATCGCAGTTAAAACTGTCACAAAGAAAACTGACTGTCAAAAAGAAAACGAAACCGGACATTTTCACATAACAGCAATTTCTCTCTTGCATGCTGTTTTCATATAAAACCAGTACATTGTTGTTTAAAAGAATTTATAGTCCACGTTAGTCTGAATGTTTATTAGAGCTCTGCATAAAAATTTGATTTATATTAGTCAATAACATTTCGAGATTTTCCAGACAACTTTTCATGGTTATATACAGCGTGACTTTTAACCGTCCTGTACAACTCTAGGGATTGATCGATGAGAGGATACGGAACAGAAATGGCCTGTTTAATCCGTGTCCGGAATTGCAAAGTTTCCATGCTAGAGACCATTTATCCAATCACATATTGTTACAGAGACTGCGGTCTAATAGGCGCTGTACAGTGCAGCCACAGTTACAAGCTTCGAAAATGGTGTGCATGCGCCTCAACGCATACGTTCTGTCTCTCACGTTCACATCGGCCAGGCTGCATCCGAATAATGTTAAAGGCAACGTCAATACGCTGCTCCAGTGTCTCCACGTCTCGAATGGGCTCTGCCAACAAGATACTTTTGAGATGGCCCCATAACCAGAAATCGCACAGGTTGAAATCCGGTGAACGAGCAGGCAATGCAACCGGATCCCTTCGTTCGATCCATCGACCAGGGAAGACACGATTGAAATGCGTTCGGACGTTAACGGTGAAGAGGTCTGGAGCACCATAATCTAGCAGCTACGTAACCCTTCGAATCATCAGTGACACTTCTTCCAGCAAGGGAAGGCAAAGTCACCCGCAAGAAACGTCGATAGTTTCGGCCTGTTAGGCGACGTTTAAGGAAAACTGGTCCCAAAATACGGTCGCCAACTATCCCAGCCCACGCATTCCGGGTGCACCGATGTTAATGATTCGCTGTTGCCATTCCATGAGGGTTCTGCATACTATCCCACAGATGACTGTAATGAAAGCTGAAGATATCACTCGGCGTAAAGGTGGCCTCATCTGTGAATGGGAAGGTTAACATAAATCCCGGATTCGTGGACGCCTGGTGAAGAAACTATTGAAAAACTGCTCACGCTGTAGGAAGTCTGTCGTTAGTACAGGGATGTCCTGCGTACGCTGTAAGTGATATGAATATTAACAATTGTCATAGATAATGTTCCATGTGGTCGTCTGACTTACCCTGTACTGACCGGCGAACTGCTTGTTACTGACATGGCAATCGCCTTCCACAGTGTCATATTTTCCTCGAAGTCTGGTGTCCGAACATTTCTGGTACGCCCTTCATGATTTCCTGCCTCCTTGAAATGACCCTGCTTCAGACAAACGGCAAAACACCGTTGCAAACAATGAATGGTATGGTTGTTGTCGGCGGGCGTAGGTCTCTTGATACAACGTTGCTGCCCACAGCTCGTTGCCATTTGCATTTCCGTAAATAAACGTCATGTCGGCAAGCTCTCGATTCGAATATTCGAATACGGAACCATTGTGTACAACGCTGTATTGCATGCACTGCAAGGTGAGTCAGTAAAGCAGCAAGTCGGACACAATATTACCAATCACGAGGACTCCTCGGAAAGTAAGGTCCGATGGGGTGCGAAATGGAAACCACAGCTAAAATCCTATGAAGATTTGCAAAGGTGTATTGGGCGGTGTCTTTAGTATGCCTGTCGATCGCGTCAGGTCGCTCTGTTCAGTTATGAGCGCACAGTGAGCACGTAAAGATGCTCAGAACAATAGTGTCTCTCACCAAGTACGAGGGCCTGGTGTGAGATAGCGTCTGATTTCATGCAGCCCACATACTCAAAGCTTACGTGACTTCAGCCATCGAGCCGTCAGTGTAAACCACTTGATGGTCCAGGTACATGTCAAGAATAGAGAGGAGGTGACAGCGCACAGCCGCGGCGTTAACTGAGACTTTAGGACCACGTGAAAGGTCCAGGCGAATCTTCAGCCTAGGTGTACACTATGGAGGTGTACGTGAATGGACCTCTTGTATAGGTGGTAAAGGTAAGGACTCCAGACAGAAGACATCAGACGCTAACCGCAATCTTAAGCCAAGACCTGGGCCTCCGTCGCGGGAGATGAACCGTCATGGATGGGAAGAGGAGACGGTAATTCGGATTCTCAGCGTAACTACGAATGTGTGCAACGTAACTGGCGAGCAGTTGTGATCGCCTAAGCTTCAATGGAGGGACTCCGGCCTCCACCTGGACGCTGGTCACCGGACTCATGCTAAAAGCTCCTGTTGCCAGTCGAGCGCCACAGTGGTTCACAGGATCGAGTAAACTTAACGCTGAGGGTGCCGCCGAACCATAAACCAGATTCCCATAGTCAAAGCGGTATTGAACAAGCGCACTGTAGAGCTGCAGCAGCTAAGAGCGATCTGCACCCCAGTTGGTGTTGCTCAGGCTGCGGAGTACACTGAGGGGCTGCCAGCACTTCAGATTCAGCTGACGAAGATGAGGAAGCCACGTCAATAGGCCGTCGAAAACCAGTCCTAAAAGTCTCCACTACAGTAAGAGGATCGTCATTAAGGTAAAGTGCTGGTTTCGGATAAACGGTACGAAGCCGACAGACGTGCATAACGCACGACGTCGCGCTTGAAAACTGGAAGCCATGGGCTAGAGTCCACGAGTGCATCTTGTGGTGGCTCCCTGTAGGCGCCGCTCGGCAACACCAGTACTGGAGGAGCAGTACGAAATGCAGAAGTCGTCTGCATACAGAGAAGGTGAGATGGATGGCATGACAGCTGCTGCTAGACCGTTAATGGCCAAAATCAATTAAGAACCCTGTAGGACCTGATTCTCCTGGATATGAGGGAACTAAGGGAGGCACCAATTACGAAAATATGGATCCATAGCAAATTTTGGATGAAAATCGGGAGCGGGCCCCTTAGATCCCACTCATATAATGATGTCGCCAGGTCGTGTGGCAAGCTTCTCGTAAATCAAAACAGACAGCAACCAGGTGTTGTCGTCTGGGAAACGCTATTCGGATGGCAGACTCGAGGGAAACCAGACAATCAATGGTAGAGCGACCCTGGTGGAAACTGTCCTGGTATGGAGCCAGTAGGCCACGTGACTCCAGGAACCAACCCAACCGTTGACGTTGACGGGGCTGATGGGCCGATAGCTATCCATGTCAAGCAGGTTTTTACTGGGTTTGAGCACTGGAGTGATGGTGTTCTCCCGCCATTGCAATGGAAAGACCAGAGCCAGTTTAAGATGATGAGGAGATGTCGCTTGTAGTATGACGAGAGATGTTTGGTCATCTGACTGCGGATCTGATCTGACCCAGGAGCTCCTACTCTGTAAATGGAGCATTACAGGGTTCACTGAGACGTTCAGTGAAGAAGAGGGCTTTCCTTTCCGTCCTCAGTTTGAGGGTACGAATTGCTGGGGGATAATTTTCCAATGCAGAGTCTCGAGAACAGTGCTCAGCATTTGTGTTTGCGTCGGAAGGTAACACGCCATTGTTGTTAATGCCAGTAACACCTGTCTGGGATCTGGTACCCACAAACATGTCTTGTCGCCGTCCAGACTTGGGAAGGTGACGTATGGCACCCAATGGTCAAGGCACCCCTACCCCAACACTCCTGTTTCCGTCTTTTTATGAGCTGGTGAACGCAAGCACGGAGCCGTTCAAAAGCTTTTAGGTGCCCTAAGTAAGGATGCCGCTTATGTCTCTGTAGTTGTCCGCAACTCGCGGTCGTGCGGTAGCGTTCTCGCTTCCCGCGCCCGGGTTCCCGGGTTCGATTCCAGGCGGGGTCAGGGATTTTCTCTGCCTCGTGATGACTGGGTGTTGTGTGATGTCCTTACGTTAGTTAGGTTTAAGTAGTTCTAAGTTCTAGGGGACTGATGACCATAGATGTTAAGTCCCATAGTGCTCAGAGCCATTTGAACCATTTTTTCGTCTCTGTAGAGCTCGCCTACGTTCTTTAATGGCCACAGTGATTTACGGTGACCACCAAGGTACTAAATGCCTACAAGGGATCGTGTTCTCTGCAGCAGAAACGTTCTAGTGACATGCTCAACTACCACATCGATGGTACCTTGTGGGGGAGATTCAACAGTGACAGCAATGTTGGAAGCTTCGCAGTCTGCCTTGTTTAAAGCCCATCTTGGTAGTTATCCGGGGGAATGGCACTGGGTGAGTGAGAGGAAGATGGAAAGTGGTCACTACCACACAAGTCATCTTGGGCTCTCCAGTAGACAGATTGGAGGCGTCCTGTGCTACAACGGCTGAGTAAGTGTCATGAGCCTCACTCAAATGTGTGGTGGTAGGGTTGTTTGGGGGAAGAAACCAAACTTCGAGGTCATTGGTCTCATCAGATTAGTGATGGATAGGGGAGGAATTTGGCCGTGCCCTTCCAAAGGAAGCATCCCGACATTTGCCTGGAGCAATTTAGGGAAATCACAGAAAACATAAATCAGGATGACCAGATGCGAAATTGAACCATAGTCCTCTTGAATGCGAGTCCAGTGTGCTAACCACTGCGTCACGTCATTCAGTGGTGAAATTTGTGGGGGCCCCAATATTGAAGAGCAGAGGCTGAGTTCAGACAGTAAAGTTTCGACATCTCTACCTCTCCCAGAAAGCACAGTGCCACCCCACAAGGTGTTATGGGCGTTAAAATCTCCCAAAAGTTGGACAGAATTTGGGGAGTAGTTGAATCAGAGCAGCCTATGTGTTAAGGGGTACTGCACCATCTGGACGAAGATATACATTGCAGGCAGCTATATCCGTTCATGACACAGACACAAACTCCACCTGAAACACTCTTATAGTCGCTATGGTTCTTGTAATATCCCCTATAGCCACAGAGGGCAAGGGTCCGCATTGCGGGGACCAGGCTTCCTGGAGGGCAATGCAGAAAGCAGGTGTAAAGCTTAACATTTGCTGTAGTTCAGCCAAGTGGTGGAAAAAACCACATCAGTTCCACTGGAGGATGATATTATCGTAAGGATGCGAAGGCATGAAGTATTCAAGGATGCAGGTTACGCCTCAGGGTCACCTGCTGCCACTGACTGAGTATTTCTATCCATTCCTATTGTGGATGAAGCGTCAGTGAGATCCAGGTCCTCATGGGACGCTGGTATCTCCATCGCACTCGCAAGTACAGAATTGGTAGGGAGTATTGGTGTAGGGGGCCACCAGAGGGTCCTTTTTATTAGCAGACTTCTTTGTTTGCTTACCCTCTCGCTTCTCTTGAGAGGCTTGCTGGGAGGACTTCTCTGAAGCAGCTTCAGGCATGGAGGAAGACCATGAAGCTATTTGTCCAGCATCTTTTGGCTTCTCTAGCCACTGGTGAGTGTCTGCTGTGGCATTAGTGGAGACCTTGGGAGAGAGGGTCACAAGGGACCCCTTTCACAAGGGAGGAGCCAGAGGAGGCTGTTGCTTCTCTGGCTGAGGGAAGGGACTGATGTCTCCTGCGACTGGGGTTCATTGCCCCCAAAGTAGGTGCATTGGGAGCAATGGAAGGAGATTTCCTTCTACAACCAAGGGGGCAGATGTATTCTGGGAGCCCCGAGGGCACACTGTTCATGGCAGAGAGTATGGTACGACTGGTACCTGTGATGGCGATGGTAATGTTTCTGCGGCATATGTGGACGTCAACCAAACAGGGTGTAATCTTTCAAATTTAGGTTTAGCCTCTTGATAAGTCAACAGGTTTAGGGTCGTGTACTCCATGATTTTCGGCAACGTTTGGAGTACTGTGCAGTCTGGCGAGCAGGGGGAGTGCTGCTCCCTGCAGTTGATACAAGTGGGAGGAGGCGCACATGGAGTATTTGGATGAAGCAGACGTCCGCAATCTCGGTATGTGGCACTGGAAGTGCAGCGGGAAGACATGTGCCCGGATTTCCAGCACTTAAAGCAGGCAAAGATTCACCCTCAAATGCCAAGATGAAAGCACTGGTATCAACTATGTTGTCTTTGGGTCCCCTGTAAACGCGCCAGCTGAAATGAACACCCCGCCATTCTAGATTGGCGCGGAGCTAGTCGTCAGACTGCAAGAAGGGGTCACGATGGAAAATAATCCCCTGGACAATTCTGAGGCTTTTATGGGGAGTGACTGGTACAGGAATATCACCCAGCTGGTCACAAGCTTGTAACGTCCGAGACTGGTCTGGGAATGCTGTCTGAATCATGACTGCACCGCTTTTCATCTTGGAGAACGCTGTCACTTCCCCAAACTTTCCCAAGATGTTCAATAAAAAATTTAGGCTTCATAGAAAGAAATCCCCATCCATTCTGCTACAGACTAAATACCAAGGCGACTATGGCTCTCTTCTTTCTGTAGCCCTATGTTCTTCCCACGGTGTAGCGAGAGACGGAAACGATTTACGGTCATATCTGTCAGTATTGTACTCAATACTGCCCTTCTTAGAGACTGCTAACGCAGTACGGTCACCAGCAAGAGATGACTTAGTCCGCTTCATTGCTCGTCACCCGTCCAGATGCCACCCACTCCGATCAGGAGCTCTCCCCACAGGAGCCACCCAGGCCGCAGCAAAGGCCACATGGCATGATGGCCGTTGCCAGGAGTCTTGATGAACCAAGGAAGACAGGCACCTAGTCGTTGGCATACGTGGGGAGTTTACAGCTCAGGCATCAGCAGTGCGATCCTTGTGTTGTCACGGGTCTACCACCAAATGGGTATACACTCCTGGAAATGGAAAAAAGAACACATTGACACCGGTGTGTCAGACCCACCATACTTGCTCCGGACACTGCGAGAGGGCTGTACAAGCAATGATCACACGCACGGCACAGCGGACACACCAAGAACCGCGGTGTTGGCCGTCGAATGGCGCTAGCTGCGCAGCATTTGTGCACTGCCGCCGTCAGTGTCAGCCAGTTTGCCGTGGCGTACGGAGCTCCATCGCAGTCTTTAACACTGGTAGCATGCCGCGACAGCGTGGACGTGAACCGTATGTGCAGTTGACGGACTTTCAGCGAGGGCGTATAGTGGGCATGCGGGAGGCCGGGTGGACGTACCGCCGAATTGCTCAACACGTGGGGCGTGAGGTCGCCACAGTACATCGATGTTGTCGCCAGTGGTCGGCGGATGGTGCACGTGCCCGTCGACCTGGGACCGGACCGCAGCGACGCACGGATGCACGCCAAGACCGTAGGATCCTACGCAGTGCCGTAGGGGACCGCACCGCCACTTCCCAGCAAATTAGGGACACTGTTGCTCCTGGGGTATCGGCGAGGACCATTCGCAACCGTCTCCATGAAGCTGGGCTGTGGTCCCTCACACCGTTAGGCCGTCTTCCGCTCACGCCCCAACATCGTGCAGCCCGCCTCCAGTGATGTCGCGACAGGCGTGAATGGAGGGAAGAATGGAGACGTGTCGTCTTCAGCGATGAGAGTCGCCTCTGCCTTGGTGCCAATGATGGTCGTATGCGTGTTTGGCGCCGTGCAGGTGAGCGCCACAATCAGAACTGCATACGACCGAGGCACACAGGGCCAACACCCGGCATCATGGTGTGGGGAGCGATCTCCTACACTGGCCGTACACCACTGGTGATCGTCGAGGGGACACTGAATAGTGCACGGTACATCCAAACCGTCATCGAACCCATCGTTCTACCATTCCTAGACCGGCAAGGGAACTTGCTGTTCCAACAGGACAATGCACGTCCACATGTATCCCGTGCCACCCAACGTGTTCTAGAAGGTGTAAGTCAACTACCCTGGCCAGCAAGATCTCCGGATCTGTCCCCCATTGAGCATGTTTGGGACTGGATGAAGCGTCGTCTCACGCGGTCTGCACGTCCAGCACGAACGCTGGTCCAACTGAGGCGCCAGGTGGAAATGGCATGGCAAGCCGTTCCACAGGACTACATCCAGCATCTCTAAGATCGTCTCCATGGGAGAATAGCAGCCTGCATTGCTGCGAAAGGTGGATATACACTGTACTAGTGCCGACATTGTGCATGCTCTGTTGCCTGTGTCTATGTGCCTGTGGTTCTGTCAGTGTGATCATGTGATGTATCTGACCCCAGGAATGTGTCAATAAAGTTTCCCCTTCCTGGGACAATGAATTCACGGTGTTCTTATTTCAATTTCCAGGAGTGTATAACAGCCCACTAAAATGGACTGGCTACTGTGCTGGATACTGGGCGCAGAGAAATCCAATATTGTCATGGGGGCGAAAGAGGACAGGAGCCAACTGAAGAAGATGACATACCCCATAAAGTGTACTCATCCAAATAGTTAAATTGCAAGTGGATGCAAAGCCATGACAAGAGGTTCAGGATATCGAATCTAAGGACACTATAGAGAACTCATACACCATGTAAGGCGTCTTTCCGCATATTGCCCACACTTTTGCAGAATTTTGAAAGTGGCACGTCAAACAATAATATGGGACCTCAACTTGTAGGGCAGAAAAGTGTAAGACTCCATTTAGTTGCCTCTTACGACAGGCAGAGAAACCTCGGGCCTATTCTAACCTGCAGGTGGAGGAGGCTGTGGGGTTGAAATGGGGGAGGGAAATGGGAAGGGGGACAGAGAGCAGTCGACAATGAGAGTGAGGGTACTGGAGTTGGGAGGAATTGTAGAATGGAGTTGAATGGTGGGTGTAGTGCAGGAAATTACTGTAGGTTGAGCCCAGGACGATTTTCGGAGAGGAGAATGTGTTGTAAGTTTAACTCCCATCTGTGTGGTTCAGAAAAGATGGTAATGTGGGAGAAGATGCAGATGGGCCGAAGCCATGAAGCAGCCATTGAAATCAAGCAAGCTGCTTTCAGCTGCATGTTGTGGCACAGGATGATCAACTTCCCTCTTGGCCACAGTTTTGAAGTCGCCATTCATCCCAGTTGACAGCTAGTTGTTAGTCATATCAATATAAAAAGCTGAGGAATTATTGCAACAGAGCTGGCATATGACATGGCTGTATTCACAGGTGGCCTGGGCTCTAATGGGGTAGGATAAGCCTGTAACAGGAGTGGAATACGAAGTGCTTGGTGGGTGGATTGGCAGCTGTTACACCTCAGTCTTCCATAGGGATATGGTCCCTGGCAAAGGGGTGGATTGGGATGTTATGGAGGTTGGGTGCGGAATGGACTTGGTTGTGGTACACAGATGGTTCAGATACACATCCAATGGGCTGGATGGTCGTCGAGCCCGCGGATCTTGATGGTGATGCACTGTTAGGATCACTGAGACAGCTTTGAACAGCGCAGTGTGACTCAGAGTGGAGCACTGTTGTTGAGCATTCAACAGATGATGGCAGAGTCAGTACAGGTGACTCAGCCGTGCTCCATGGCCATACTGCAGATGCATGCTTTCGCTGGTCAGCCAAGCAGCAGTTTGTGGTGATAGTGCAATCACCCAGGCAGTGAGATGCACACACGGACTTCTGGCTGGTGGCGTCCAGTGATACTAATCGTTAAGTGGGCAGTGGCTGGTAGCATCCTAGTATGACCCTCGGGCCAGGGCTGTACCGCAAACTGTCCTGTTGAATAATGATAACTGAGGTGAACTAATGGATTGTGACTAATCGACGCTATATCTCTGGACATCACGGCTGTTAAATGCTCCACAGCTGTCAGCCACCTGAAATGCTGTTATTTATTAAGAGCCGGACCATGGTTGTTATGCAGATGTCCCATGTAGCATACAGTCCAGTCGTCGTCAATCTTTCGTGGTCAAGAAACAAGTCTGACATTGTGGAGCGTCTCCTTGGCCTTCGTATGTACCGAGTTTGCTGTTAATTGTTAACATTCAAAAGTCACTATATTATAAGCCCCAAACACACCAGCTGTAGTTGGCCAATGGCCCTCAAGTACTGATCAGTAACGGTCGGCAGAGTTCGAAACACTGCGTCGACTGCTGTCGCAGATTGCAGGCAATGTAAGCGATCCCGTATTTATGAAACTGTAACTACCTGACGAAGTGGTGTTGTGTTGTCTGAGAGAATGGTAAAATGGTTAATAGCAGTTATTATTACGTTATATTCAAACACATTATAAAGTGGGAGACACGATTACAGATGTTTAATAAATGTTTTGACTGTCTTTATTTTTATTTCTCTTCTATTCATTGCGTTTGTTGCAACAGCCTTAATATAATTAGGTATTCCTTGCTACAAGTGTGTACCGCATTTGAAGCTGTCCGTCTCTCTAATGTGCATTCAATAATCCATGTTACTTCTGCGTCCAAATTTGTACCACAGTAGGTGATTTGTCGAGTCGCACTCCCTCGTCATTTGTCAGAACTGGAAGACAAATATCAAAACAGTCCCCCTCCCACATCCTCTAATCCCGCAATGGCAGTGCTACTTACCCACCTGTCCCTGAATTAAGCGGACAAATATACTTACCTTACGGCCGAATTGATCAACGTCAATTATAATCACCCATATATTAAAATATTTCAGGCTTTTTAAGTGTTAGTAGGAAAATTACAAAGGGCTATCAAAGTTGACTTTTGGACTCGACGGTTAGTTCCCAGGTGCGTATTGTAAAATACAGTCAAAACTACCAGCCGCAAGCCACGT
The DNA here is from genome assembly GCF_021461385.2 of Schistocerca piceifrons. NCBI lineage: Eukaryota > Metazoa > Arthropoda > Insecta > Orthoptera > Acrididae > Schistocerca > Schistocerca piceifrons. The sequence goes on from NC_060143.1 coordinate 556,159,569, forward strand.
GGGCTCGTGGATCGCAGTTTGCTGACCACTGATATAGTTCCTCTGTCGTAACGATGAAACGACGTCCTCAGTTTTGGTAACATCGCAGGTTGCTGAAGAACTGATGTAACGACGTTCCGGGAGATGACGTGTGGGGTAATGCTGAAGCAGCGGCTGGTACCAATCGATGTAGGTTACGAAATTAATAGCTTGCAAGAGCTGGGTAGAGACGCTACTAAATAAAATAGGTAGCGGCAACAGACATGGGTCAAGGGATAAAACACCTAAAAAATTTCATGTATTAATTCTGTTTTAGTTGTCTTAAATGTAAAAACTTATAAATACGTGTGGTCTAGTCTGAAACAGTCGAAGGTGGCGCGGAGTTTGTGGAGAATAGTTTGACAGAATGAGATTTTCACTCTGCAGCGGAGTGTGCGCTGATATGAAACTTTCTGGCAGATTGAAACTGTGTGCCCGACCAAGACTCGAACTCGGGACCTTTGCCTTTCGCGGCCAAGTGCTCTACCATCTGAGCTACCGAAGCACGACTCACGCCCGGTACTCACAGCTTTACTTCTGCCAATATCTCGTCTCCTACCTTCCAAACTTTACAGAAGCTCTCCTGCGAACCTTGCAGAACTAGCACTCCTGAAAGAAAGGATATAGCGGAGACATGGCTTAGCCACAGCCTGGTGGATGTTTCCAGAATGAGATTTTCACTCTGCAGCGGAGTGTGTGCTGATATGAAACTTCCTGGCAGATTAAAACTGTGTGCCCGACCGAGATTCGAACTCGGGACCTTTGCCTTTCGCGGGCAAGTGCTCTACCATCTGAGCTACCGAAGCACGACTCACGCCCGCTACTCACAGCTTTACTTCTGCCAGTATCTCGTCTCCTACCTTCCAAACTTTACAGAAGCTCTCCTGCGAACCTTGCAGAACTAGCATTCCTGAAAGATAGGATATAGCGGAAACATGGCTTAGCCACAGCCTGGGGGATGTTTCCAGAATGAGATTTTCACTCTGCAGCGGAGTGTGCGCTGATATGAAACTTCCTGGCAGATTAAAACTGTGTGCCCGACCGAGACTCGAACTCGTGACCTTTGCCTTTCACGGGCAAGTGCTCTACCATCTCAATCTGGAAACATCCCCCAGGCTGTGGCTAAGCCAATTCTCCGCTACATCCTTTCTTTCAGGAGTGCTAGTTCTGCAAGGTTCGCAGGAGAGCTTCTGTAAAGTTGGGAAGGTAGGAGACGAGATACTGGCAGAAGTAAAGCTGTGAGTACCGGGCATGAGTCGTGCTTCGGTAGCTCAGATGGTAGAGCACTTGCCCGCGAAAGGCAAAGGTCCCGAGTTCGAGTCTCGGTCGGGCACACAGTTTTAATCTGCCAGGGAGTTTCAATAGTTTGACATATTCAGCGCTAGGAAGTCTTGGCTGGCGTTTAGTCTGCGACACATTTCACGCCTCTTACGATGATTGCATGTTGGTTTTGCGTGTTGCTCAATTCTACTGCAACATCAAGAGCGATTTTTTTTGTAACACATATTTCTAGAGTTACGATAGCCATAGGTAAAAGGGGCACGGGAGGCTACCGTCTCGTCGGCACCGTGGTCGTTATACACGGAGAACAACCTCGGAATGTAAGGGGATGGCGAAGGAAATGGGCCGTGCTCTTTTTCAATGGGATCATCCTCCCCCCCCCCTATGGAATGCGAAACCAATGAGCTCACCACCGCACAACCTCTCTTGGTAATAGCCATAGGAGAAACAATAGTCTTTCTGTGCAAGTTTCTCAATTGTGTTTAGTACCATTAAAATTTTTTGTCTCGAATAAATGTGAATCAGAGAAATCTCTTGTTATTAATGGAGATAACTGCACCTTAACCTAGGTGTCATAAAGTCAATCACGTAGAGAGGGCGTTGTTTTCAGCCTATAACATTTACATGTGCATGGGAAAAGGAGGAACAATCCAAATAGTTTGTTTGTAGCTGACTCCAGAATATTCCAGCTCGTGGTTTAGTACAAATAGCATCCACGGTGCGACCGAACCTGGGAGTGGGAGTCTACCTGTGAAATGGTAGGTGAGAGTTATAACAACGCAGAGATAAATCGCAACGACATCGAGAGAAGATTTCCACTATAGAGGTCCTAAACTATGCTCTTTAGATTGGCAAGTTCACAACGTTGGTGCAGTTTGTGAACATTCTGCTTGGTTTTAAGTTCGGGCGACAGGTGTATGTTCCAATATGGTCTGATTTGAAAACTATGAATATTCATATACAAAGTTTGATCCCGCATCAAATTTAGAACTGCGATCTTACTACAAATTAAAGAAAGTTATCTAATCAATTAGCACCTACTGTACTGGTGCAATGATTAACAGCAGCCATAGCCAAGAAATTTTATTTCAGTGAACATGAGAAATCGTATCTAATGTCTGAGCAGACATAAAAGTGTTCAAGAAATATCGCTTATAGCCAGCTGCATTGGAAGCTCCAAACTGTTGTAACTACTCTCCGGTGTAATGCGTCTCTTGTATAGAGTGAGGGTCTGCGAATACGTCACCATTTTCAACACCAAAATCTACCTTTTGGCAGGAAATCATGTAAGGAACAGATTGGATAATACTCATAGTAATGGACGCTAGCTTCGATGTGAAATTTATTAAGACACTTGTAAAATGCTGGCAATTTTAAAATGTTCACAAGTGCTGAAGGCGAATGTTCCTTTTCACATCGTCCGAAAGTATACCGACTGCAGAGTACAAGTCACGATGATGTGTCTAAACAAAACGTATGTGGTTAGAATAATTGAAATGACAGAGTATTTAAGTATAAATTCATACAATTGTCTTCAGAAAAACAAATAATTCGCAGTTACATACAGCGATGCGGCAGCCACGAGTTCTGTACTGGAACTTGGTCGCGAAGTGGGTCCGAGGCTGTTTAAGTTTTTACAGTCTGACGATAATTTATGGATTTATAGTTTTAGCTTGGCGATGTCCACTATGGACAAACGGTAGTTACTGTTATTCTGAGGAAGGTTGGATTATCCCGACTGAAACCTAGGTAAATCTAGGTAAACATTGCAACTGAGGCTGTTGGTCATTAAAATTAATATTCGTAGTTCATTAATTCCTTACAATTTCGTGTCACTAAATGATATAAACAACTTAGGTAGTGTTATCGAAACTTCCTTACAGGCACTTCATCTCAACGTATACTCCGCAAGCCACATTCTACATCTACATCTACATTTATACTCCGCAAGCCACCCAACGGTGTGGGGCGGAGGGCACTTTACGTGCCATTGTCATTACCTCCCTTTCCTGTACATGTCGCGTATGGTTCGCGGGAAGAACGACTGCCTGAAAGCCTCCGTGCGCGCTATAATCTCTCTAATTTTACATTCGTGATCTCCTCGGGAGGTGTAAGTAGGGGGAAGCAATATATTCGATACCTCATCCAGAAACGCACCCTCTCGAAACCTGGACAGCAAGCTACACCACGAAGCAGAGCGCCTCTCTTGCAGAGTCTGCCACTTGAGTTTGCTAAACATCTCCGTAACGCTATCACGGTTACCAAATAACCCTGTGACGAAACGCGCCGCTCTTCTTTGGATCTTCTCTATTTCCTCCGTCAACCCGTGGTACAGATCCCACACTGATGAGCAATACTCAAGTATAGGTCGAACGAGTGTTTTGTAAGCCACCTACTTTGTTGATGGACTACATTTTCTAGGGACTCTCCCAATGAATCTCAACCTGGTACCCGCCTTACCAACAATTAATTTTATACTCCCAGATATTTTACAGAAGTAACTGCTACCACTGTTTGTTCCGCTATCATATTATCATACAATCAAGGATCCTTCTTTCTACGTATTCGCAATACATTACATTTGTCTATGTCAAGGGTCAGTTGCCAGTCCCTGCACCAAGTGCCTGTCCGCTGCAGATCTTCCTGCATTTCGCTACAATTTTCTAATGCTGCAACTTCTCTGTATGCTGCAGCATCATCCGCGAAAAGCCGCATGGAATTTCCGACACTATCTACATTCTACAAGGTCATATATATATATATATATATACATATATATAGTGAAAAGCAATGGTCCCATAACACTCCCCTGTGGCACGCCAGAGGTTACTTTAACATCTGTAGACGTCTCTCCATTGATAACAACATGCTGTGTTCTGTTTGCTAAAAACTTTTCAAACCAGCTACACAGCTGGTCTGATATTCCGTAGGCTCTTACTTTTTTTATCAGGTGACAGTGCGGAACTGTATCGAACGCCTTCCGGAAGTCACATTAGGCGTGTGGCGGAGGATACTTCTGGTACTATTATCTGATGTTCCCTCCCCCGTTCCCCCTTACTTGTTCCATTCCCGAATGACACATCGGAAAACGATTTGTCGGGATACCTCCGCATGAGCTCTAATTTCTCGGTTTTGCTCGCTGGGGTCATATTGCGAGACGTATGCGGGAGAGATTAGTATGGTGGCTGACTATTTCCTGGACGTACTATCTCGCAGTTACAGAAGTAGCCCTCTCTATGATGCACAACGCCTCTCTTGCAGTGTCTGCCACTGGAGTTTGTTGAGCACCACCGTAACGCTCTCACGCTTATTAAACGATCTTGAGACGGAAGGCACCGCTCCGAGTGATGAGCATCACTTAAGAATACCTTGAACAAGTGTTAGTGTGCTAATTGTTTCGTGACTCAATTATAAGGTTATCCCTATGCGTACAGCCTGGCTTTGTTATTGGGGGTGCTGTAATGATGTAATTTACAATAGAAGCGAAGTTCGCTTGATGTTTTTTTTTTTTTTTTGGTCATCAGTCTACTGACTGGCTTGATGCGGCCCGCCACGAATTCCTTTCCTGTGCTAACCTCTTCATCTCAGAGTAGCACTTGCAACCTACGTCCTCAATTATTTGCTTGACGTATTCCAATCTCTGTCTTCCTCTTCAGTTTTGCCCTCTACAGCTCCCTCTAGTACCATGGAAGTCAGTCCCTCATGTCTTAGGAGGTCCTATCATCCTGTCCCTTCTCCTTATCAGTGTTTTCCACATATTCCTTTCCTCTCCGATTCTGCGCAGAGCCTCCTCATTCCTTACCTTATCAGTCCACCTAATTTTCAACATTCGTCTATAGCACCACATCTCAAATGCTTCGATTCTCTTCCGGTTTTCCCACAGTCCATGTTTCACTACCATACAATGCTGTACTCCAGACGTACATCCTCAGAAATTTCTTCCTCAAATTAAGGTCGGTATTAGTAGACTTCTCTTGTCCAGAAATGCCTTTTTTGTCATAGCGAGTCTGCTTTTGATGTCCTCCTTGCTCCGTCCGTCATTGGTTATTTTACTGCCTAGGTTGCAGAATTCCTTAACTTCATTGACTTCGTGACCATCAATCCTGATGTTAAGTTTCTCGCTGTTCTCATTTCTACTACTTCTCATTACCTTCGTCTTTCTCCGATTTACTCTCAATCCATACTGTGTACTCATTAGACTGTTCATTCCGTTCAGCAGATCATATAATTCTTCTTCACTTTCACTCAGGATAGCAATGTCATCAGCGAATCGTATCATTGATATCCTTTCACCTTGTATTTTAATTCCACTCCTGAACCTTTCTTTTATTTCCATCATTGCTTCCTCGATGTACAGATTGAAGAGTAGAGGCGAAAGGCTACAGCCTTGTCTTACACCCTTCTTAATACAAGCACTTCGTTCTTGATCGTCCACTCTTATTATTCCCTCTTGGTTGTTGTCAATATTGTATATGACCCGTCTCTCCCTATAGCTTACCCCTACTTTTTTCAGAATCTCGAACAGCTTGCACCATTTTATATTGTCGAACGCTTTTTCCAGGTCGACAAATCCTATGAAAGTGTCTCGATTTTTCTTTAGCCTTGCTTCCATTATTAGCCGTAACGTCAGAATTGCCTCTCTCGTTCCTTTACTTTTCCTAAAGCCAAACTGAGCGTCACCTAGCGCATTCTCAATTTTCTTTTCCATTCTCCTGTATAATATTCTTGCAAGCAGCTTCTATGCATGAGCTGTTAAACTGATTGTGCGATAATTCTCGCACTTGTCAGCTCTTGCCGTCTTCGGAATTGTGTGGATGATGCTTTTCCGAAAGTCAGATGGTATGTCGCCAGACTCATATCTTCTACACACCAACGTGAATAGTCGTTTTGTTGCCACTTCCCACAACGATTTTAGAAATTCTGATGGAATGTTATCTATCCCTTCTGTCTTATTTGACTGTAAGTCCTCCAAAGCTCTTTTAAATTCCGATTCTAATACTGGGTCCCCTAACTCTTCTAAGTCGACTCCTGTTTCTTCTTCTATCACATCAGACAAATCTTCACCCTCATAGAGGCTTTCAATGTATTATTTCCACCTATCTGCTCTCTCCTCTGCATTTAATAGTGGAATTCCCGTTGCACTCTTAATGTTGCCACCGTTGCTTTTAATGTCACCAAAGGTTGTTTTGACTTTCCTGTATGCTGAGTCTGTCCTTCCGACAATCATATCTTTTTCGATGTCTTCACATTTTTCCTGCTGCCATTTCTTCTTAGCTTCCCTGCACTTCCTATTTATTTCATTCCTCAGCGACTTGTATTTCTGTATTCCTGATTTTCCCGGAACATGTTTGTACTTCCTCCTTTCATCAATCAACTGAAGTATTTCTTCTGTTACCCATGGTTTCTTCGCAGCTACCTTCTTTGTACCTGTGTTTTCCTTCTCAACTTCTGTGATGACCCTTTTTAGAGATGACCATTCCTCTTCAACTGTACTGCCTACTGCGCTATTCCTTATTGCTGTATCTATAGCGTTAGAGAACTTCAAACGTATCTCGTCATTCCTTAGTACTTCCGTATCCCACTTCTTTGCGTATTGTTGGTTACTGACAACGTTAACAGCGTTACCACTCTGTAACACATTTCGTAACGTCAAAACAAGAAAATTCCCCCTCTTTTGCCATGACAGTACTCTCGGCTGCCCATCCATTAACTGCTTCATTCTACCCCACCAAGAAAGAATTACCCGAAGGGGACGGAAATCGTGAGATGTGACTCCAGTCTTCGGCCAGGAATCTCAGTAACTGAAGTGTCTTCAGTAATGAGTCCAGTTTCGAAGAAAACCCCGATAATTAGCGAAGGCGTGTATGGAGACGCCCCGGACAACGGTGGGATACCGACATGGCCGTCTTCCTCCATACTGCTCGAGAAGACGGACTGATGGTCAGGAACGCCGTTTCATTGTCATAGAAAGACTCCTCTGGTTGTCATCCGTGGAACCCTCAGAGCACAGCGGCAGGTCGGCGATATTCTACACCCAGTTTTATTGTCCTTGACTGTAGTCATCGTGGGCTTACAGTTTAGCAAGAGAATGCCTACCCGCATACGTCGAAAATTTCTATTGTTTGCCTTCGTGTTTGCCAGACCCTACCTTGGCCAATACGGTCGGCGGATCTCTTCCCAGTTGAGAGCATTATGGGCAGGGCCCTCCAACCAGCTTCGGATTTTAACGACCTAACGCGCCAATTGGCGAGAATTTACCACTATATACTTCAGGAAGACATCCAAAAACTGTCAATCAATACCAAACCGAATAATAGGTCGTATAAAGGCCATTGGTTGACCTACGGGTTATTGACATCTTCGATTTGTGAAGCTCTTTCTCTTGAATAAATCATTCAATTAAAAATCATTTAATTTTTGCGGTATTTGTAGTCATTTGTTTGTCCGTACATGTAAATCACCTGTACCGATATCCGTTGCATTCGGGTAATTCCTTCATCGTGAGTCTTCTTTTTCGTCTTAAAGTGTGCTGTGAGCCGGAAAGTGACGCTAAATTTAGTAGTGAAACTAGAAAATCTGGAAAGAGCAGTGCAAAATCTCCCATTAGATACAGTGGATTTCAGTGAGTGAAATGGAAAGAAAATAAGGATTTCTCGTCAGAATAATTTAGGATAATATCAACGATAGCAGACAATAGTATAACGGGAGTAGGATTCATGTTAACTGATTCTTCCGTCACTTCTCGGTAGAACAACATTATAATAAATGAAAAGCTCTATATTGTGTGTGTGTTCTACAGGATTAAATTGTTCATGTTAACTGGTTGTTTGTCTGCAAAGGCATCGGGAGACAGTAGGATTCGTCATATATAGGGGCGTAGACCAGAGTGCCTTACTGGGAACAGTTCAGTGATAGAGCTGTTCTCATCAGAAACGACAGAAAACCAGTGCCAACAACAACAATTGCGGTATGCGGTACTTGCCGACGTCACAGCCAAAAGATGAAGAGAGAGTATGAGTGTATGAAGTTATTGAACAGTGGTGTTGGATACACAGAGGTAGGGAAGGGGAGATAATGACTAAGAAACCAAGGGGAAGTGAAGGAATACGTCATCTGATCGATAAAAGAATGCAATACAAAAATGATCCGGGCAAGACACGAACACAAAAATACTGGGCGTCCACCTGAAACCTCCCTGTCTAGGAACTGCAGTTACGAAGAAAACAATGAGAGATGGGTACTTGCACCATGCGCATCATGTAAACAGACTTTTGTCCAAATGATCGCTTTGTTTTGTATCACGTGCTAAATAGCTATCAAACTGACTTCACCACAACACAGAGTCCTATGCATGGTGCGACGAAATCACCTACTGCTGTCGAAAGATATTTCTGACGCCGTTAGCAAATAAAGATTTTAATGCGATTAAAGCTTGCTATAACAAGTTCCTAGCCTCTGTAAATGCAAACAGTCACGTTCCGGCAGAAGGCTGTTATAGTGGAGATCAGAGAGGGAAGTTCATGAAAGTCAATTTCTCGAGCATGACGAGAGCTGAATAGCCTCGCCCCGAAGTTCACAATTTGCTGCATGAACTACATTGCTTGCACGCTTGCAAAGTTCATATTGTGAAAGCACTGAAGGGAAACGCAGATTCGCCACGAATTTCCTGCTGACATGATGGATCTGTTCGGGTGATACCGTAAAATCTAGCAAATAACGTTTTTTTTGTCGAAGCAACCCATACACATTGTAAGGTTCATCAGCAACATTTGTATCTGCTACCTGGTGTTCGGGACACCACCACAGTTTGTTTCTCTCTTGACGTCTAGATTTTTCTGGCTTGCGTTTATTAACTGAAATAAAACATAAGGAATCTTTTACAAAAAAATCAACTGAAAATATTTGAATTGCTTTACATAATACTCCAAACTGGAGGTATGTATCAATTTTTTAATTAATTTTGGAAGTCAAGGAGGTCTCATGTGCATACCCTGCAAAAGACAATGAAAAATGAGACAAATAGTATGTGCAAGGAAGCCAATGCGAAATAAGGGCAGGGCAATTGCAAAAGCTTTTAATGAAACTAGAAAGAAGTGTATCAGCATGAAGAGTCCAAGAATAATTCTGCTGTTGCCACAGGGGAAGCGTGCGGTAGCGTTCTTGCTTCCCATGCCCGGGTTCCCGGGTTCGATTCCCGGCGGGGTCAGGGATTTTCTCTGCCGCGTGATGACTGGGTGTTGTGTGATGTCCTCAGGTTAGTTAGGTTTATGTAGTTCTAAGTTCTAGGGGACTGATGACCATAGATATTAAGTCCCAAAGTGCTCAGAGCCATTTGAACCACAGGGGAAGACTTGTCCGATGAGGTGATCAGAAAAAATTGGGGATCCCAATACAAGAGTTTAACAGATCTTGCGAAGGTTTGCGATCAGATAAAGCAAAGGGAGTAGATAACATCCCTTTAGACTTTCTAAAATCGTATAGTGAAGTGGCAGACGTCTGTAGACATACTACTATACTTTCGAAAAAATATCATCCACACAATTCAGAAGACAGCAAGGGCAAATAAGTACGTACACTCAACATAGCGACTCGTGCATCAAGGTTTCTTTTCGGGAGATGACGACCAATTTGGTATTTAGAAAGCAAAGGCATCAGAGAGGCTGTTCTGGCGTTGCGCTCGTTAACAGAAGCAAGACTTAAACATCAAGACGCATTTATTACATTTATTGACCTAGAAAATCGTTGCACAACGTAAAGCAGTACAAGATATTTAAAATTCTAAAAAAAGAAAATAAGAAGACGCTATATATATATACAAATGCCAAGAATCAACAAAAAGAATGGGTGACCAAGAGCGTAGTTCACCAAGAATGTAGTTCTCAGATTACAAAGCGGGGACGAGAAAGATGTTGCCTTTCTCAACTACGGTTCAACCTCTACAATCGAGAAGCAGTGACGTAAATAAAAGAAACGTTCAAGAGTGAGATTAGAATACATGGTGAGAAGATGTGATAAGCTTCGTCCATTGAATTGCTATGATAAGTGTGAAGAAGAGTTACAAAAACCGTTGAATGAAATAAACGGTTATTGAGTGCAGAACTTGGGTTTAGATTATACCGAAGTAAGACGAAAGCAACGAGGAACAGCAGAAATGCAAATAGCGATTCACTTAACATTAAAATTGGTCTCTTGAAGTAGATGAAATTACGAAGTTGTTCTGTCTTGGAAGCGAAACATCCCATGACGGTCGAAGAAAGGAGGAGATAAAAACAGACTGGCACAGGTACAGAGGGTATTCCAGGCGAAAAAACACATAGGCGTACATTTGTGGAAGAAGTTATTGATAGTCTATTTTTGGAACACAGCATTATAATGTAGTGTCTCATGGACTCAGGGAAAACCAGAAGAGAAGGGAATCGAAACTTTTGAGAAGTAGTGCTACAAAAGGATGTTAAAAATTAGATTGATTGTTAAGATGGGGAAAGAGGAACTGCTACTCAAAAATGGCAAAGAAATGAACACTTTTGTCAGCGATGGTTTGGAATCGTTGAAACCGGTGGTGAAGGCTTCTTTGTTTCGCAACAATTTTGTGAAACTGTTACTAAACAATGATCAATCTTTCACATTCCTTGACTCTTTGCTCCAAAAAATACTGAATATGCATACTTTTCAATTGTACACACTTGTGCTCCACATCTCCCTGCTCCGAACTGATTACTTGACATAGGACATCCTGACACTATGCAGTTTGTATTCTGCACTCCTTCTAAGTAAAAATACTTTTCTAGCATTCATAACATTGCTTTTGATACACTTAGTCATTGATGCTATCACATCGTTATGAACACAGATGTCTTCCTGTAATGATTCGAAATTTTCATGTCTATGCATTGCCAGAGCGACTCTTAATTCGTCTGTACATCCGCTCGAAGTAATTTTGCGACAAGACGTTCAGAATTACGTCAACACCTGCATGTGGTATTAATTTTGATCACATGATTCTCCTATTCCAGAGCAGGCATACCGAAGTATCCCCCTATTGCACTAGCGTGATTAGGAAATGTACTCACGGTATTCTGCAAGTTTTCTCTGAAAAGCTCTGTCACCACAGCTCAGGACGCAGGTGATGTATAAAAGCATCCCATTACTGTGTTAGATCCGCTTTTGATCATTAACTTTGCCATGATTCTTTCACTTTCGGAATGTATAACTACCTCGGTAGGTATAATCAAATTCTTTACTACCATTAATATGCAGTCGCCATTGGAACGCCATAAATTGATCCGAACCTAATGGGACACGTAGGTTTACTCTAGCAGGAGATTTTAAAATCAGGGCAAACTCTGCTGGAAAGTTGGAATTCATTCTGTGGCAATGTCGTAGCGTATTTTTGTTACTGGAAAATGAGAGTGTTTCTCTATAGAAAATGGTTTTCATTTATGAAAAGTATCCAAGACGTGGTGGTCTAAGCTCGTGCCTCGAAATTGAAAGGATGCGGAAACGAATCTAGGACGGACTACCAAACTTTTCAGTCTGATTTAATCTAGGCTTCTCTTCTCAGTAGTGTAAAGATTCGCCAGCAACACACACAAGGTTCGGATGCCACTTTAAACGATTGGTTCCTTTTTCGTGGTAGGAGTGATTTGGGAATACTTAAGTCGTCGAAGAGGCGTCTAAATGAAAGCTTGTTAAATCTTAAATCAAACGGAATTGTTATTATTATTATTATTTCTTTCCTTTCTCAGACGTTACGTCTGGTTAAAAATGGAAAGTGATGCGGACCTTGATCAAGCGTGACTTCCTTTTAACTGTACGGTATATGTTACATTGCATTTAGGAACTTTCGGGTAAGTGAACATGTATCAATAATTACAGATTTCTGTAGTTGCATATATACGTTTGGATGTAGCTGTATTGCGTTGATGTACTGGTGGATATTGTGTGATATGACTCCTGTAGTTGATAGTATAATTGGTATAATGTCAACTTTATCCTGATGCCACATGTCCTTAGCAGAACAAGTGATAGCTTTGACTTTAATAAAGGTGTGAAGCAAGGGGATAGTCTCTCCACTGTCCTATTCAACATAGCCCTGCATAGTGCAGTAAATAAAATCAACAAAAGAGGCACCATATTTATGAAAACTAGCCAGATATGTGCATACGCTGATGACATTGCTATAGTAGGAAGAAATACCAATACACTCCTAGAAACATACCGGGCAATGGAAACAGAAGCCTTAAAAATTGGCCTCATAGTAAATGAAAACAAAACAAAATATATGGTAATGTCACAATCTGAGGCCAGAAGAACCCCTAAAAACCTAAACATCAATGGGAAATGCTTCAATGGAGTGTCCTCTTTTAATTACTTGGGAGCCCTAATAACAAATGATAACAGTATTGGAAAGGCTATAAGAGAAAGAATACAGGCAGGAAACAGAGCTTACTTTGCAAATATGCAGCTTTTCAAAAATAGCCTTGTTACAAGAAAAACTAAACTGCTAATATATAATTCCCTAGTCCGCCCAGTTATCACATACGGCTCAGAGGTATGGACATTGACAGAACACGATAAAAATGCTCTAAGAAGCACTGAGCGGAAAATACTACGCAAAATCTATGGGCCAATAAGGGAGGAAGAAGGCTGGAGAATACGCTACAATGCCGAATTACAAGAGTTAATACAAGGCAGGGACATAGTAAAATTTGTGAAATCACAGCGAATACGATGGCTAGGACACTTGGAGAGAATGGCAGAGGATAGAATTCCAAAGAAAATGATGAAAGGTATGATCCATTCAGTTAGGCGAAAAGGGAGAGCTAGAAGAAGATGGGTCGATGAGGTAATAATGGATATCACCAATATGGGAGACCGGGGGTGGAAAAGAGCAGCAAATAACCGAGAACTGTGGAGGAAGATTGTTGAAGAAGCCAAGGCTCACCAAGGGCTGTAGAGCTACTGAGGAAGAAGAAGAAGACATGTCCTTGACTTCCTCAGCCAGTTGGATGTATTTTTCAATTTTTTCTCCTGTTTTCTTCTGTATATTTGTTGTATTGGGTATGGATATTTCGATTAGTTGTGTTAATTTCTTCTTCTTATTGGTGAGTATGATGTCTGGTTTGTTATGTGGTGTTGTTTTATCTGTTATAATGGTTCTGTTCCAGTATAATTTGTATTCATCATTCTCCAGTACATTTTGTGATGCATACTTGTATGTGGGAACGTGTTGTTTTATTAGTTTATGTTGTATGGAAGTTGTTGATGTATTATTTTTGCTACATTGTCATGTCTTCTGGGGTATTCTGTATTTTCTAGTATTGTACATCCGCTTTTGATGTGATCTACTGTTTCTATTTGTTGTTTGCAAAGTCTGCATTTATCTGTTGTAGTATTGGGATCTTTAATAATATGCTTGCTGTAATATCTGGTGTTTTTTGTTTGATCCTGTATTGCAATCACGAATCCTTCCATCTTTGCCTTTTCTTAGCCGTGTGTTGGATGCGTCTTGATCGATGTGTGGCTGTGTTAGATGATACGGGTGCTTGCCATTTAGTGTTTTCTTTTTCCAATTTACTTTCTTCGCATCTGTCGATGTTATGTGATCTAAAGGGTTGTAGAAGTGGTTATGAAATTGCAGTGATGTAGCCGATGTATTTATATGAGTGATTGCTTTGTGTATTTCGCTAGTTTCTGCTCGTTCTAGAAAGAATTTTCTTAAATTGTCTACCTGTCCATAATGTAGGTTTTTTATGTCGATAGTTCCCCTTCCTCCTTCCTTCCTGCTTAATGTGAATCTTTCTGTTGCTGAATGTATGTGATGTATTCTATATTTGTGGCATTGTGATTGTGTAAGTGTATTGAGTGCTTCTAGGTCTGTGTTACTCCATTTCACTACTCCAAATGAGTAGGTCAATATTGGTATAGCATAAGTATTTGTAGCTTTTGTCTTGTTTCTTGCTGTCAATTCTGTTTTCAATATTTTTGTAAGTCTTTGTCTATGTTTTTCTTTCAGTTCTTCTTTAATATTTGTATTATCTATTCCTATTTTTTTCTATATCCTAGATATTTACAGGCATCTGTTTTTTCCATCGCTTCTATGCAGTCGCTGTGGTTCTCCAATATGTAATCTTCTTGTTTAGTGTGTTTTCCCTTGACTACGCTATTTTTCTTACATTTGTCTGTTCCAAAAGCCATATTTATATCATTGCTGAATACTTCTGTTATCTTCAGCAATTGGTTGAGTTGTTGATTTGTTGCTACCAGTAGTTTCAGATCATCTATGTATAGCAAATGTGTGATTTTGTGTGGGTATGTTCCAGTAATATTGTGTCCATAATTTGTATTATTTAGCCTGTTGGATGGTGGGTTCAGAGCAAGGCAGAACCAGAAAGGACTTAATGAGTCTCCTTGGTATATTCCACGCTTAATCTGTATTGGCTGTGATGTGATATTATTTGAATTTGTTTGGATATTAAGTCCGGGTTTTCCAATTTTTCATTACTATGTTTAGGAACTGTATCAATTTCGGATCTACTTTGTATGTTTCCAATATTTGTAGTAACCATGAGTGGGGTACACTATCAAAAGCTTTTTGATAATCAATGTATGAGTAATGTAGCGACCTTCGTTTGGTTTTAGCTTGATATGTCACCTCTGCATCTATTATCAGTTGCTCTTTACATCCTCGTGCTCCTTTGCAACAGCGTTTTTGTTCTTCATTTATAATTTTGTTCTGTGTTGTATGTGTCATTAATTTCTGTGTAATGACTGAAGTTAATATTTTGTATATTGTTGGTAGGCTTGTTATGGGGCGATATTTAGCTGGGTTTGCTGTGTCTGCTTGATCTTTAGGTTTCAGATAAGTTATTCCATGTGTAAGTATATCATGGAATGTGTATGGGTCTGCAATGTAACTGTTAAATAATTTAGTTAGATGTGAATGGGTTGAGGTGAACTTCTTCAACCAGAAATTCGCTATTTTATCTTTTCCAGTGGCTTTCCAATTGTGTGTAGAATTAATTGCTCGGGTGACTTCATGTTGCAAAATTATGACTTCGGGCATTTGTGGTATCATCTTGTATGTGTCTGTTTCTGCTTGTATCCACCGTGCATGCCTGTTATGCTGTACCGGGTTTGACCCTATGTTGCTCCAGAAATGTTCCATGTCTGTTATGTTTGGTGGATTGTCTATTTTAATGTGTGTGTTATCTATTGTCTGGTAAAATTTCTTTTGGTTTGTGTTGAATGTTTTGTTTTGTTTCCTTCTATTTTCACTTTGGCCAGTGCTTGTAATTTCTGCTTCTTTTGATCGAATTGCTCTATCGCTTCTTGTTGTGAGATTTTACCTAACCTTTTTCGTTTTTTGTCTGACATTTCATTTCTTATAAATTGTGTTAGCTGTCGAATGTCTTTTCTCAGTTTTTCTATTCTGGTCTGTACCCTGTGTTGCCATGATGGTTTTGTGGGTTTCTTCTGTGTGCTGGTTGGTTCTGATCTCTGCCTAGTGTGTGTATCTAGTGCAGTGAGTGCTCCTATATAAACCAGTAGTTGTAACTCTTCCATAGTTGTATTTTCATTTATTTTGTTGTGTATGATTGTGTTGATAGTTGTTATTGTTGTTTCGACTTGTGCGTTATTTGGTGGTCTATGCAAGAATGGTCCAATTTCTGTATTTGTGTCTTTGTATTCTATATATGTCAGCTGAAATTGTCCTTCTATATCTGACATGTGTGTCACTTTGTGTTCTATTTGTGCTTGTTCTTGTGCCTGTCTTAAGAGATCGTTTTCCTCTGATTGTTTAATTGATGCATGTTGTTCTTTGTTTGTTTGCTCTGGGATGTTTGAGTCCATTACTGTATTTTCTTCTTCTTCTGATTGCACATTACTTTGTTCCAGTATTTGTTGTACTTGTTGTTTGATGTTTTCTAATTTTGATTGGGGTATCCTGTTATTTTTGATTATTACACGGATCTGATCAGCTAGTTGTTGTTCTGTTAAAAATTTTAATTCTGGGTATCTGGTAATAAATGTTATGTATACTTGTGATCTGTATCCAGTTGTGTTGGTTCCTAAGTTCGTTGCTTGGTAATAACAGAACATGAGGTGTCTGTTAACTTCATCTGACCATCTCATCCTCTGTCTTTGTTTTCCTTCTAGAGTGGTTGCAGGAAGCATATCCTGCTAAACACCTGTATTTGGATTTAAATCATTTTCCGTGTGGCTAGCAGTGTCGTTACCATTGTGGACGAGCATCGGGTTCAAGCGTCGTCGCCGACCATGACAGCGCTTGTCCGAGGTTTCATTTGTTCTGTCCTGAACCAACTAATCACACTAAAAGGGGGGTTAGGGTGTTAGCCCTATTAGTGGTTTGTTCTTTTCGTCGCCTTTTACGATTGGCAGAACATACAGGAGGCCTATTCTCTTCCCGGACCTCCACGTGTTTTATTATTATTATTATTAGTGTTATTATTTACGAACGGTACAAAAACCGATTGGTCTTCGTTTTCCTTAAGTGCGTACCAACATCGCTCTTCGTATTTACGACAGCAAAGGACGCCTTTACAGAAGAGCCGAAGTGCTAAGACTTTCTTAGCACAAAGGATCTGAGAAGCTAATAAAAGAAAATTTAAGCTTATAAAGCAAATTAATTAAATTCTTTTGATACCGAGATATATTAGAGTCAACAGCTGAGCTCACGTTTTTCGTAGCGAGTAAATGGTGGAGAAGTCTGAATTTTATCTGCTGCATAAAAATCTTGGATAATACTGGTTCCGTCACTTATGTGAATAACAATACACTTCTTTTCGTAGACTCATACCGTCAATCGACGTGGAGCAGTAGCATGCGTATTACGTATAGAAGTATTGCGCACCTGAAGTCTTCTATCTGTTACATGCTACGTATTTCTTCGGAAAGATTGCATTCAGTAAGTAAAAATGTGACGCCGTTGGCCATTTGTGACTACCTCCAGAGATAATAACTGGTAATTCACCGAAGGCATCCTCTTCTGCATCTCCATGTGTTCCACAGCTTATTCGTTAATTTCATTACGCGAAGGAGTTTAACCAAGTGACTGATAGAAAATTGTGAGTGTACTGATTCTCTTCCATAGTTTCTAGGCTACCAGTCTGTTGTTGAAATGTGTGTTTGTTGAGCCGTGGCTGGCTCACATTGATGCCGTTTCTTCTTTGGCATTTTCTCGCAATCGAGAGGCGTCTTATTGCTCCCTGAGTTACTATCATAACAAGTTGCTGACTTCCCTCTGTCAGTGGCAGCAGCAGCAGCAGCAGCAGCAACAGCGCTTATCGATTCCAGTACTGCTGTACCATGTTTGGTGTGACCGCTATATTTCCGTGTGGTGGTGTGTGTGGCAGTTGGTCGGTTGGGAAAGAGCAGCGGGGAAGTCTCCGCAGAGCAAGGTCAGGCCGGGACCGCTGGTGGCATGCACACGAAGTCGGATTGTGAGGTGTTAGCTGCGAGAGCTACAGAGACCATTGTCCACTGAACATGGACACTGAAGTCGAGTGATCAGATAACGTGTTATGAAACCTCAACTGCTGTGACATCTCTTCATTCATTGTCGGTTGTTGCTTCCTCGGCTGTTCCGGCCATCAGCAATGTATGTGTGTTGGAGTTGACGAAATTTTGCACCCGCCTTCCTGCGTGGTCTTTAACTATTAAATTTGTTGTTACTTATCAGTGAAGTGCACCAGTGGTATTTTCTGCCTTGTGGCCGTTAACGGCCCAGTTACCTGTCCTGGTTGTTAGTGTAGTTTTCCAGATGTGTGTTTTTCCTCGCCGTGTTGATGCTGCTCGGCACGGCGTGTAGTTTTACAGCCTTTTAGTTGTTTGCTCATCTTTTTTTCTTAAGAGTGGTTATTGTGCCTTGGCTGGCCCATTTTTAAGACGTAGTGCGGCTGGTATCTTCGTCCTCAGATGATATTTTCCATTCTCGTACCGATGGTTGGTTGGAAGTGAATTGATTAGGTTGTTGGTTGGTCCTATAGCCACCCCTGGGTCAAGTTACCATCCGATTATTTAACCTTACTCTTGACTGCCTGTCTCACCTCACCTTAGATGAGAGCTACCTCCTCCAGCCGACCCTTGGAACACTTCTGAACACCACTGTTCTGTTGGTTTTAGATTGTGATTTTCATTTTAGTCTAATGTACTGTGCAAGACCTTCAACCGTCTATTAATTTAGTTTGTTTTCATTTTAAGATAAGGCCTTCAGCTGACTTAAATTGAAGTTTGAAGATTGGATTGTTTAATAACTAAAATTTTGAAAGCTTGTTCTATTTGAAATTGTTGTTATCGAGGCCCTAAGTAGTTCGTTGTTCTATGTCTTGTGTGTGGCCTTCAGCCGAGTATTTTCGTGATGTTTTTTTTAGTAAGGCCTTCAGCCACCTGTATACTTTAAAGCAATTTTTACAGCTTATGTTCAGACCTTCAGCCGTTCTTTTTTTTGTGTGGTTTTGGGCCTTCAACCCAGGAGGTATCGCGAGTTTGTAACTAGTCCTTCACGAGTATTGTTTTAATTTGATCCTTTTAAGGCAATGTGTAATTAGGTGGTTCTTAGCGAAAAAAGTGTTTGTGTGTTTTTTGCAACTAACACTAACTTATTACGGCCGCCTCCACAACCATAACCTGATCCTCTCTGTCCTGCGAAATCAGATTTCATTTGTATTTTAAGCTCTTCTTACGACTCATCTTTCTCACTCAGCCGGTTATAGAGGAAATAGTTAAACGTGGGCTTTGGTGCCACGGTGCAAGCTGCTATTTCTCCCATATGCAGATCGTAATTAACAGTCGTGACAGCAAAGAATCTTACGACCAACAGAAGAATTAATTCTGAAACTTTTGATCTGTTGTCTGACACGTAATATGTTACTGTTTTGTGACACATACTATGTCAACTTTTGACTCATGTTATTCAAGTATTCCTCTGAAATAGTGACGATGATTTGTCCGTATCACAGTTCCCTCTACACGCCACACCTAAGAAGCAGATGTATATTTCTGCACATAAGTAGGCTCTATGGCTGTAACGCATGAGAGTGAAATTCTGTGGCTGGCATCAGTGCAAAGGATTGTAATTTGAGTGTGTGGCAGTTACAATGAACTCATCTCTGAGGGTGGCATTTGTTGTGGTAAGAAATTATGCTGACTTCTTTCTAAATTTCAAATCAAATAGACTCACTAAAATCTGTAGTCTTTGTGGAATGGAACCAATGACGTCATATATCATGGTATGTTTGCAGAGACGTCATTCCAGGAATTCTGAATATACAGTGGTACGAATTCTTTGTGGAGATTGAAAAGTAATCCCTAATTGGGAATAATATCTACACTCCTGGAAATGGAAAAAAGAACACATTGACACCGGTGTGTCAGACCCACCATACTTGCTCCGGACACTGCGAGAGGGCTGTACAAGCAATGATCACACGCACGGCACAGCGGACACACCAGGAACCGCGGTGTTGGCCGTCGAACGGCGCTAGC
Organism: Schistocerca piceifrons; assembly: GCF_021461385.2. Lineage (NCBI taxonomy): Eukaryota > Metazoa > Arthropoda > Insecta > Orthoptera > Acrididae > Schistocerca > Schistocerca piceifrons. The sequence goes on from NC_060143.1 coordinate 556,179,375, forward strand.
TGTGCAGCATTTGTGCACCGCCGCCGTCAGTGTCAGCCAGTTTGCCGTGGCATACGGAGCTCCACCGCAGTCTTTAACACTGGTAGTATGCCGCGACAGCGTGGACGTGAACCGTATGTGCAGTTGACGGACTTTGAGCGAGGGCGTATAGTGGGCATGCGGGAGGCCGGGTGGACGTAACGCCGAATTGCTCAACACGTGGGGCGTGAGGTCTCCACAGTACATCGATGTTGTCGCCAGTGGTCGGCGGAAGGTGCACGTGCCCGTCGACCTGGGACCGGACCGCAGCGACGCACGGATGCACGCCAAGACCGTAGGATCCTACGCAGTGCCGTAGGGGACCGCACCGCCACTTCCCAGCAAATTAGGGACACTGTTGCTCCTGGGGTATCGGCGAGGACCATTCGCAACCGTCTCCATGAAGCTGGGCTACGGTCCCGCACACCGTTAGGCCGTATTCCGCTCACGCCCCAACATCGTGCAGCCCGCCTCCAGTGGTGTCGCGACAGTCGTGAATGGAGGGACGAATGGAGACGTGTCGTCTTCAGCGATGAGAGTCGCTTCTGCCTTGGTGCCAATGACGGTCGTATGCGTGTTTGGCGCCGTGCATGTGAGCGCCACAATCAGGACTGCATACGACCGAGGCACACAGGGCCAACACCCGGCATCATGGTGTGGGGAGCGATCTCCTACACTGGCCGTACACCACTGGTGATCGTCGAGGGGACACTGAATAGTGCATGGTACATCCAAATCGTCATCGAACCCATCGTTCTACCATTCCTAGACCGACAAGGGAACTTGCTGTTCCAACAGGACAGTGCACGTCCGCATGTATCCTGTGCCACACAACGTGCTCTAGAAGGTGTAAGTCAACTACCCTGGCCAGCAAGATCTCCGGATCTGTCCCCCATTGAGCATGTTTGGGACTGGATGAAGCGTCGTCTCACGCGGTCTGCACGTCCAGCACGAACGCTGGTCCAATTGAGGCGCCAGGTGGAAATGGCATGGCAAGCCGTTTCGCAGGACTACATCCAGCATCTCTAAGATCGTCTCCATGGGAGAATAGCAGCCTGCATTGCTGCGAAGGGTGATATACACTGTACTAGTTCCGACATTGTGCATGCTCTGTTGCCTGTGTCTATGTGCCTGTGGTTCTGTCAGTGTGATCATGTGATGTATCTGACCCCAGGAATGTGTCAATAAAGTTTCCCCTTCCTGGGACAATGATTTCACGGTGTTCTTATTTCAATTTCCAGGAGTTTATAAACTTCAGCTCCTCCCCTACGGCCGAGCAGTCCTCCCTTGATAGACGTTGACAGCCTTATTGATCTTCACTTCTCGACCATGGGTTTCTTGAAAAATGAAGAAAAATGAAATTTTTATTACTCGTGATACTGATGTATTCATGTCCGCATAGTAGGTTGCCTTTTACCAAATTAAAAAAAAATCCTCGGTACATTAATATTTCATCTTTTTTTTTGATAAAATGTAATAATCTCGCGATTAAAGCATTTTCCTTCATACATTAAAGAGATGATATTACATCTTTGTCGTTGTTGTTGTGGTCTTCAGTCCTGAGACTGGTTTGATGCAGCTCTCCATGCTACTCTAAGCAGGTTCACAAGGATGTAGGTTGCAGTAGTAATGGGAGATGAAGAAGCTTTTACAGGATAGGGTATTCATCTCTTGGTCTCCCTCTACGATTTTTAACCTCCACGCTTCCCCACCAATACTAAATTGGTGATCCCTTGATTCGTCAGAACATGGCCTACCAATCGATTCCTTCTTCTTGTCAAGTTGTGCCACAAACTCCTCTTCTCCCCGATTCTATTCAATACCTCCTCATTAGTTATGTGATCTACCCATCTAATATTCAGGATTATTCCATCTTTGAGGCAAAGGGAAAACAAAACACTCAGTATCTTATGTTGTGCTTAAATGGCCTCCCAATGTTTCACTTGCCATTTATGTATAATTTAAACCTAAGAGAGTGTAACCGACGCGTGCGCTGTTCGATATGCAATCAAAACCGTGTTACATCTTTTCTGGTAGCTAAGCAACGGCTGACTTCGCGTCTCGACAGGCAACATGCATAATTTGTGTCTCGATGACTTTTCACGCCGGTCCTCAACAGCTTCACCTCGATCGTCCACCAGTGAGTGCTGGATGGTGTCCGTCCAACGGCAAGTTGAGGACATGGACCCTATGTGCAGTTGCTGGAATAGAATATTTCGAGGCAGTTAGTGGCGATATTAGATTTACACGAACTAGAATCCTGTCGCTCAATTTGATAGAGGACGGCGTCATATCTTAATGTGTTAATTGTGGTTGCAGAATCATGGGAACATGGGAAAAGTGGAGTTACTGAATTGTAGTTATTGACGCCTTTTGGGCTTACTTGATAAGACTGTATGAATAATCGGAGTTATCCGCTGTGTCGTAGGGAGCCTTATAACGTGTGATTGGGTTTCAGTTACTCTGATTTTGCTTAAAAAATTTACCTGCGGTTAATTGACATAATTCAGGGTTTCTATCTGTTCTTCAGAGAGTCATTCTTGTTTAGCGCATTTGAGCCAAGTTTTCAATTTATCAATATTTATGCTGCCTTCATGTGATTTAAGTGTGTACTACTTAATTTAACTGCTTGTTGTTTTGCGGGAAGCCTTGTGGGCTTGTTTTTTTAAATTTTATTCACACATTCCTTCATGGAAACAGCATGAGTCATTTGTGTTTTAGCTAAAGCTTTTAAGTGTTACTATACTGATTAGCTAAGACCTGTATGATGGCCTGTTCATTGTTTGACTGACTGAGTATATAGGTTTCAACTAACTATTGTTTTTAACTTTTTTTAAACGCTTATATTGAAATTTTCTGCGTGTTGTAGTAAAGGCAAAATTTCATACAGTTTCTTGTTGAATTTATTTTGGTAGAACGTCTGTTCCAACCACGCTGTCAAACCTTACCTGAAAATAGTTTACACTTCAAATACTGATGATACCAGTACACTCTTAGGTATTTCGATGACTTTGAATCCAAAAACCATTACGTGCCAGCAATTAAATTTTTTTTCTTATCGAAAATTTCCAGTCATTCAAGTCGTGTTAGTCAAGCCACATTATTAATTGACCAGTGAGGAGGCCACACGCCATACTCACAGTTAAAATGTCAGTAATTGCAATTTTTCTGTCAGACGTAAACTGTTAATGAGTGATAGCAATCTGTAAGTAGGCAATACATACACTATTACAACAAAACCAATGGCAATACCAAAAGTCGTATGTAGTGGAACTTAAAGGTAACGTAACGCAAATCTACGCAAAATAGAAGACAGGTACATAATCACGAAATAATAATGAAACATTTGTAATTAGTAGTCCTGTAAAGTGGTTGTTTGTTGTTCCACCAGCCAAGCTTAGCTCACATTTCGGCGCCAACGCCTTGCAGCGTCAATGACCTCCAAATCACCCACGTTAAGCTTCCTGTGGTGCGCACTTCACTGGGCCAAACCGATTGACGTCGGAAGGCGCCAGGTCCGGGCTGTAAAGTGTATGAGGAAGAATAGTCGATAGTCGATAGCCGAACGCAGTTTTCTGAGCTCCCCTCGGGTGCGTACACTTGTGTGAGGCCTTCAGTTGTCATGGAGAAGTTCGTTTGCATTTTTGATGTGACGCACACGCTGAAGTCATTTCTACATTTTCCTATGGACTGCACAACGCACTTCAGAGTCGACCGTTGAACCACGAGGGAGGACATAAAACAGAATAATCTCTTCAGACTCTCGCAAGAACGAAGCCATGATTTAAACGGCTGCGAGTGAGGCTTTGATTTTTTGTTCGGCGGAGAGCAGCTGTGCCACCACTCCTTGGATTGCCATTTATATCCGGTTCGAAGTGATGAGCCCACGTTTCATCACCTGTGACGAAGGTCGACAAAAAACTGTCACGTTTTTGTATGTACATCCATTTGGCAGGAGGTCACTGGGACGACGGCCGTCTACTGTTGCGACAAAATAAAACCCCTACAGCCGTCCTTATGATTTTATTTTATTTTGTTGCAACCAGTTTCAACGCTTCAATGAGATATCTTCAGGCCTGTATACATAAAACAGTAACGATAGTATTATCAACTTATCAATCAAGTCACATACAACAGATTAAAGCAGAATGAGAAACAATGGCAAGTCTCTACAACTGAATCTACACCTAATATTTGATAGAACGAACACATACATCCACTGTCATGTGTCTAAAATATACCATCACGAATTTCCACTCAATACATTGTACAATTATACTATCTATTAAAACATCTCAAACAACTATAAATGATTTTTATTGGACGGTTTGACATACATTATCTGCACAACCTTGCAATAACATAGTGTAAGGCAAAATAACTGTAGTAGGTGATAAATGGAAGGAAACAATACCTCACAAAACTATGTGTCGTATCAAACTATATTCCCACTACCACCTAATGTTTTGCTGAAAGAAGAAACTGAGTCTAAGAATAAACTATTCTTTGTTTCCGCAATTTTTTTTTGCAAATAAACCACAGTTTGTGCCATGTATGTTAGGATTACCTTGACCTAGTAATACAATTTTCTTAATATTGCACAGACACTGTAATCTTGAGTTATTGACCCACATGGTTTTCATATGAACCACTACGAATTTCCACTTACTACTTTAAAGTATTTGTTTGACTACGCCCCAGTTATTAGGTTTCAATATTTTACCCAAGTATTTCAGCCACGAGATTCCTTATACATGGGTTTGGTTTCGATTCCTGTTATCGAGTGTGAGACACTCGCACATCGTCTGTTTGATGTCGACTGACTTCTTTGAGTATTCGCTGACACATATCTTTGGATGTTTTATTTGATTGGATTTCGGGTCAGTTGGAAACTGATGGTTGAAGTGCTGACAGGTAAGTTTCAGGTACTTCCAACATTCATTTACGGCTGTTAGGAGAGTTGTAGCCTGTTATTCATTGTATTTATGTCGTTTTGCAGATTATCTGTGTATCGAGTAATGCTGGCAACTGATGTGTATATATCTCAATTTTATAGGGATCATATGTACGACAGTGAGTCTTCCAGTGTTTTCGGTGTTTTTATGTCTATTTGGTGTATGAACAGGGAGGGCTTTTCAACACTGGCGAATAACTACTTGATAAGTGTCGTAATGGGTCATGTGTCTGCTTGTTCTCATATCAGTGGTGCACCATTTGTAACTGTAGGTTGCTGGGTGTCTATTACAAGCTATCTTGTGCCTGTACGATTACATTAACTCTTATATCATCCCTTCCTCACACCTCCTTCCACCCACTATATATTTCGTGCCGTATTCCTGTTTTTTCATGGCTGTTTCAGTGATGACTAAGTACGTGCCTTTTGCCGACTCTTACTGGCAGTTTTTGTTCCATGATACAGTTGTCACTGGAAGTGGTATCGGTTATCTGTTTACGCTTGGGTTCGTACATGATAAGTAGTTTGTAGGGTGTTTTAGAAGATTTGTCGAGTAACTATCTACGTTGACGTGTACGATGCTGTTTCTTTCACATGCAGTTATTTTGGTCATAAGTGACACATTCAGTGGATATGCACACATTTTCATGTTTACATAGGTCTTCATTTACGACTACTCAGATTCTGCTGGACAGGACTATGGCGTCCCCTGTGTTGCAGTTGTAATAGTGGATATATTGTCAACTCGTAGACGGCTGTGACATGGTCACAGCCTCACATCAAACATAAGTATATGGTTCACTTACGATTCAATTATTGGCTTGTTGTGTGAGCTCCTCACTGGCCCATTGATAAATTGGGTTGCGTGACAATATGTATGGCCAGTATGGCTCTTTTGAAATTTGATTACATAGATATGACTTTTAGTTTTGATGTAATTCAAAGTGCAAAGTGTTTACTGGTTACAATTTATTTACTCATAAGTATATGCAATTTAAATTTTGTTGTATATTTTATTGTTTGCTTGGGTTCCATACACATGAGTACTTTTAGAGTGGGTCATGAAGCTGATGTGAACGTTGCTGCCACTAGCCTCTTGTGACGTGTTTGTATGTTAAATGTGTGTGTATGTTAAATGTCGCTTTCTGTAACATGCAGTTACTTCAGTCATATGACACATTTGGTGATACTGTACCCCTCTTCTATTTTGCATAGATTTGTGTTACATTACCTTTAATTTCCACTACATACGACTCGTGGCACTGCCAGGGTTTTTGTTGTAATAGTGTATGTATTACTAACTTATAGATTGCTGTCACTCGTTAACAGTTTACGTGTGACAGAAAAATTATAATACGTACGTTTTAATTATGAATATAGTTTGCCACCTCCTCACTGGTAAATTAATAATGTTGCTTGTTAAACACGATTTGACTGAGTGGAAATTTTCAATAAGAAGAAAAATTTAATTGCCGCCATGTAATGGCTTTTGGTATCAAAGTCATCGAAATATATACGAGTGTACTGGTTACAATGTATTTATTCAGAACTATGTATTTTAGATTTCAATTATTTCTTCGTGATCACTTATATTTAACACACATGTGCACTTTTTGAGCGGTGTGCTTCTCAGTAAGCTTTTCTGGTACTGTTGAGTCATCCTTATTGATACCCTGCGTTCTTGTGGGCTACTTAGTATCCCTGAGTGTGTGATTCCTTCATTGGCAGTACACGATACATCATGCATTCCCATATGAATGCTTGCGTCATGAAGAGTTTCCTTGTGGACGTCTTTCATACGTTCTACATATGTTATGATCTGAGGTGGGTCCTACATTCGGTTTATAACACCTCTTGGACGTTCATTTTATAGATATGACATGGTGTATGCCCCTCATCTGTGCACAACTAAGCATTTTATACTTTGACACGACACTTAGGTTTGTGAGGTATTGTTTCTTTCCATTTATCACCTTCTACAGTTATTTTGTCTTACAGTAGGTTATTTCATGGTTGTGCAGATAACATATGTCCGACTGTCCAATAAAAATCATGCATAGTTGTTTGAGATGTTTTAATAGATAGTATAATTGTACAATGTATTGTGTGGAAATTCGTGATGGTATATTTTAGATATGTGACAGTGGATGTATCTGTTCGTTCTATCTAATGTTCGGTGTAAATTCACTTGTAGAGTCTTGCCATTGTTTCTCATTCTGTTTTAATCTGTTTCTATGTAATTTGATTGATAAGTTGATAATACTATCGTAACTGTATTATGCATACAGGCCTGAAGATGACGCATTGAAGCGTTGAAACTGGTGGCATCAAAATAGAATATCATAAGGACAGCTGTAGGTGTTTTATTTTGTCAGAAAAAAGTCACTATCAGCCTCGTAAAGCGCAAGTAATTCCACCACTGGTTTTCATGAAACTCAGTCGATGAGGAATCGAGCGGGCACGCACCTTTGAGTACCAAACAGGCCGGCGTGTGTGTCAGGCCTACCGACAGAGACTTCTAGTTGCACAGCGACGTGTTTGTTTGTGATCCGCACGTCCCAGCATTACAGAGGTCACAGCAGTGTATGGCCGTCGTTATGATGACCAACACCTCGCCCAACGACTCATCGTGCTTTTTTCCATGCGATGCCTCCGCAGACGTTCTGCAAGCGAATATAAATATCTGCAATGCTCTGATTATTCACCAAAAGACAGTCAGTGACAGCTCTGTGTTTGGAACGCGTTAATGATGCCATTTTGAAGGCTACGTACAGCGACGCCACTTATCGGAACCTTATGAAGCTATAGGGGCTGAAGCGGGGATATGTCACAAAAATTCTGCACATTTTTCAGCCGAAACTGGCCGAGAGAAAGTGTTCTATTGCTTACTCAACGCCCCTATGAACTATGTTCTTAGAGTTTTCTGTGACTTTTATGAGTGTGACAGATGTCTCCATTACATTGATTACATATTAAATGAGGCTAGTCTTTGCATTGTTTAAAATTGGAAAAGAATAAGCACTCAGAGATCGATGGTAACAATTTTAGGGCGAAACATGGGAGAGTGATTCTAAGCATTGTTGCAGGACGAGTCAGTAGTGTTGGTCGAGAGCTCTGAGACAGAAGTCGTGTCGGTGATGGCAGGTCTTACGACAAGACCTGATTTCATTTATATGGTCAGGAGAGATTTAGATGGCTTAACTACGCTTGAAGATGGATTTCAAGGTAAAATTCGCAATCATAGGGTAAACTGCAATTGCAGGATTAGGCTCGTGATTGTTAGACCGAGTCTGCAGCAATCCCAAGTTTTGCTTGTCAGTTTAATAAGCCTACTTACCCTCCAAATAATAATAATTATTGTGCACATCTAATTCACAAAAATGCCGTGGTTTTTAAATATTAATATAACTTTGAAATTGAAATAATTTGTTAATCCGGCACTCCGCCATTATTGATACTTGTCATTGTCAGGCATTTCGCCATCATTAATACTTGTCAAATTATTACTGATCATGATGATTTCTTAAGTTTTTAAACAGACTTTATTTATCGAATCCCTTCTCACAAGTTATTTAGTAGTTAACAGGGTCCAAGGAAACTACTTTTTATTAAATTCATTCGTAGTAACAAACTGTAGCCCCTGCTGCTGCAAATTGCTGTAAACCACTTGGAAAAAGGCAGCCGTCTAAGGAGGTGATTGCAAAACTTAAAAGAGACACTGACACACCACAACGTGTCATGTACTGTAATCCAGTAAATTCCGTTGCACAAGCCAGATTCTGTATCACTTGTCAATTATTATTCGGATACGCAGTCAGGTAGCTTATCCAAATGTTAGTTTTTAAGTTTTTCATGTAACGGTCTGTTGAGGACTTAAATGACAGTGAAACTGACACTCATACAACACGCACACAGTGCTATGCTGGTTAGATTCCGATTACTAATACCTCAGGTTGCTTATGGAGTCCATTTTCACAGACGAACAAAGGCGTTATTTGTGGTAGGTATGTTACATATTTGTTTCTGGTACTTCACACTTTCATTGCTGCCCTATGGCAAGAATTCATCGCATTCTGAACAGGAATTTTTCTTATCGCTGGAACAACCGGTTCCGGTTATATCGATGGTTTTCAACGCCAGTTTAACGTAAATGTTAAAACCGCTCAAGAAAACCGGTTTTAGAAATAACTGATTTTCGGTTTGTATTCGTGCTATTCGCTATCATAAATGCATAAATCGCACGAAGACGGAAAAAGCTTCGATTCTCTCAGTTTGAGTATACATAGAACCAAAATATTTCATTAAGCAGACCAATACGAATTCTGTTCACCGTTCGCTGCTTTTCTCTAAAAGTGGCAAGTGGTTAAATGCTACAAAAAATCACAATTTGTTTACTATTGATTCTAATTCTTTAATCTCCGTGCAAAATCATTTTTGAACTGAGGATCATTCCACTATTTGGGCTTTACGAATAGTCAGTGTTAAAGGACGAAGACTGGGGTTGGATAACGCAATTTTTTGTGTTAATTTGTCTGTTCTCAAGAGCTACAAGCAGATAAAGGTATACGTAGACCTGCTACTTTTTATTTTTATTTTAATTTGTCGATGAACTGTTAAGTTTTTCCACCCTACATGATGTCGCAAATTTGTTGCGCCTGTTCATGTTCTCAGTCGTTTGAAGCAAATGGAGTTTTGAACTTCATTGATACCGCTCGTCGTAAAATACTTCCATACAAGGATGATGCCATTCTGTAATGCAACTAATATGTGACGGCAACAGCGTGAAATTAAAATACAGACCACACGGGAAGTCTCGCATATTGCATATACAATCAGTTCTACAAGAAAGAGTACGCCAAAATATTGAATGTAACGTCCGCAGCGACTTTCCTGGTAGTGGCCTCGAATCTGTACTTAATGAGCTTTTGCGCAGTGCATAGATGAACAGTATAGTAGTTGAATGTTTTCTTTTGTCGGTTGCAATTTTGGCTATTTTAACTTAATTTAGAGCCAATGTAAACGCTGAAAAATGTGCAATAGTTCACAAAAATGCGCTCTGAGATCCGTTAAGAAGCCGTTTGTTTCTAAGGAGGCAAACTGGGTGCTTCATAAGGACAATGATGCGAAAAATCGCAGCTGTCTCTATACAGCGTCGAGCCACACAATGGGCTGTCAACAATGGGTTGGCCTGCAGTGTCTCCGGATGCAAATCTGATCGCTAATGGTTGGTCGTATACTAATATGAAATTTGAAGGAAAGCCGATATGTACCTTGAAGCAACTGTCATATAAATCAGGACGATCTGGAGATTGTTATCGAGAAATATTCTGGAAACCTCGCGAAAAACGTGCTGAAAAAGATGCCGAGCTATACTCAATAATGCTGGCGACTGGATCAACTATTAATAATTGTGCAATTAGTAATAACATGTATTTCCTTGCAAACATACTTTGGTAATAGTGTCTTATTTCATACAGATAACGGCGTACACTTTCTTGTGGAATTGACTGTTGTAATACCGCAGCCACTTTCGCAAAGTCGCCGCGAGCGGCTGTGGAGGATGAACGGGCCGAACTCCCTGGGGCGAGTCCCCGGATGCAGTCATTCTGAAAGCACACAGCGGGAAGCCGGGCCGACGTCCTCGCCTCGCTCAAGAAGGGACACTGTGAGAAGGGCCCGTCTGACAACGAGAAGCTTGCCGAGAGCTGATGGACACCTCCAGCCATTAGGACGGAACGCCAAGAATGTTCGCGTGAGAGGATCTGAATTCTTCTGGCCTTGCAGCAGTCATTTTACCTGCCTTAGAAAACAGGGATGCGCCGAAAATTCCAGCACCCCACGGACTGAGCGAGGACCATGCAAAAAGCCCGGGGGAATTGGCGCAGGGAGGAGTGTGAAAGACGCCAGCATTCGTAAGAAGATGTTTGTTTTTCGACAGTGATTACATTCCTTGTAAATAACGGACGCCAGCAGATTTTGAGATGGAGCCTAAGCGTGAGTCTGTCCAGGGCTCACGCAGATAGAGCGGTTATAAAGAAATGTTGTGTAGCTGCTCTCCCAACAGCCTCGGAATGCAGGAAAAAATCTTACGAATGTGAAATCGTGAGAAAAATGCCAATTCAGAAGGCACACGCCAGCCCAAGTCCGATAGAAAATTTCTAACCTGCACGGAGAGGCGTGGCAATGAAACGGTGATTTGTCACTGGCTACCCTGAAAATTTCGTCCGCCAGTGACAACGCCGAAAGGGAGCTGAGCTGAGAGAAGGATGGAAAGCGAGAAGGGGGAGCCGTGGAGACACCGCGGTAGCGAGAGGGCATGGGCGCTCTTCCACCCATCGCCAACATCCGCCTTCTAACTCCGTTATAGCACAGCTTCGGCCACGCAACCGACGACAGGCAGACAACGCGGAGATCGTACCTGGGACCTGCCACGAAGCCGCGGTTGCTAATGAGGGCTGGCAACCCGTGCAGCTCAACGCAGTCGCGACGCTGCGCACCGACGCAGCAGCGAGGCCTACGAGAAAGACAGGCCGCGGTGCGTACGTCACGAAGGTAGTCTTGCCCTCGCTCGCTCAAATCAGCAGACAAACTACGATTTTACACCTGTTAACTCGTAACTAGGCGTGTCCGAACAAACTAAAACTGAATCTTCTATTGCAATCCGCCATTATGGAATCGTGCTCTTGTTAGTCCTATAATGATTGGAAGTTCTTGGGCCTACTTAACATTTGTCACAGCTGTACTGGCGTACAATGAAACGAAACTCATGCTAAAATGATTATCAGTTGCATAAGGCACCACTTCCATCATGTAATGTTAAGCAGAAGAGGCTAAATGCTAGCCGGCTGGAGTGGCCATGCGGCTCTAGGCGCTACAGTCTGGAACCGAGCGACCGCTACGGTCGCAGGTTCGAATCCTGCCTCGGGCATGGATGTGTGTGACGTGCTTAGGTTGGTTAGGTTTAATTAGTTCTAAGTTCTAGGTGACTTATGACCTCAGAAGTTAAGTCGCATAGTGCTCAGAGACAGCTAAATGCTATAAACAAGCCTTTATATCACTTATATAGAGTATTTATCTTAAATTATATTTCGCTCTAGTACTGTTAGTCAGTAAGACTTCATAATGGCAGATTACAGTGGAAGATGCAATTATCGTTAGCCGCGAGTTAACAGGTTTAGAAACGCATTTTGTCTCCTGAGCTGAGCCAGCGAGTTCAGGACTACCTACGTGACGTACGCGCCGCGGCCAGTCTTTCTCGTGGGCCGCTCGACAGCAGTATACTACGAACGATAACAAGAATCGTGAGACGATTCGTTCCCTCCTCCTTCCCCTTAAGTGAGTCGTGTCTACGCCAATTCAAATCGGCCCTGAGATTTATAATTTTGTTTTGTTTGGTCTAAACCGCACGAAAATACATTTCTTTCATGTTTTAATCATCTAAGCAATATTTTACATTCCTAAATGAGCACTTGAATTTTGGAGCCTTTGTGTTTGATTTCATTTTATTATTGATATCAATTAATTGCTGGCTCTCAACGTGGGGCAATATCATCAGTCACCTGCTCGTCATTTCACGTCCGACAGCAGAGAGAGAAGAATTCACCAGAGTTCACTACACTGTACTATAGGCCAGGCCACACGATAACGATACATTATTGTCTCAGCAATGCTGCAGCAACTCAGATGACATGTGTTGGTTGTTCGTTTCTGTCGGCACTGCTATTAATTTAGCACTGATCTCTTTTCCCATTTTCTACAATAACACAACATTTCGAAGCAGTGCTAATTTTAGGAATCGAAATTAGTGGTTTATTAAAAAAGTTTTATTGAAGGACAAAAGTTAGCATCGCTGCTATGGGTAACTGGCACTTCGGTTCTTTAGCCGGTTATTAAAAAATATAAAGCACCTGTTACAACCGAAATCAAATAGCGAAAAATACCGGTTATTCATCACTAAAGCACCGGTTTCGGTTCCAACCCGTCTGTTTTCTCCATCCGTAATTCAAAAGGTTTGCAGTTATCAGATACAGACTGCCGGACTTCTGACGGGCAAAATAAAAGTGTACCGCAAATAATTCGCAAGAGTGACGCAAAACTACCCCCTGTTAACGAACGGGAGAACTGGTTATAACAGAAAATGCTGGGAACAGTGGTTTCGATGCACCAGTCGGATGCCGTCGAATTTCTGCGCATGCCAATCTCTCGCATCACTTGTCTCGAGTACTTCTCTGCGTCACTATGAGTCAGCGAGACGAACTGACATATTTGGTAACTAGTGGAATCCACCACAAAATGTCATTGTCGAGTGCCATGCGAAACACAATTAGTGGAAAATGTGTGCGGAAATGTTTGCGGAAATGTTTGAGCGAGATTTTAAGATTGGACGAGTTATGGAAAATCCTCCAGTCAAGTCTGAAATTGGAAACTCGTTGACACAGTGGTGTAGAGGGGATCTGCAACAAATGGAAATGCGTAACTATCCGAAAACAGTTCGCACACCAATAATCATTGCTCGAGTTAAAGCAACTGTAGCCAAAAGTTCCAAGAACGCTCAATATCTTTTATCTGTTGCCGTGATGATTAGGAGATGGGTATACTGAGACATTACCAAAAAGAAGGAACTGGGCTTTCATCCGTACAAACTTACTGCTGTGAGTGAGTTTAAGTGTCCAGGCGAATTTTCTCATGTTGATTTCTGCCGCGTTTTTCCGAGTGAAATGGAATCTGGAGATCTGGATCCACAGTTTTTAATTTCTTGAGCTGAAGCCTGGTACAGCATGTCAGTGTATGTGACCTTGCAGGACACGCACAACTGTACAACATAAAATTCCCATCATAGAGGCGTTTGCTAGTCTCAAGATTGCTGTTTGGTAGTCAATGTCTGGTGTGTCTATCGTAACGAAGTTCCTTGGCCAAACTTTATGCAACCGTTATTTCAAGATAATGCTTAATCTATAGTTGCATCAACTCACAGAAGATTAACGACTGTGCGGATAGTTTCAGCAACACAGAGCAACACAACAAACGGACTTGGCGACGTAGTCACGTGCGCGTCTGGTGGGAGACGATAATTAGCAGAGGCGGTGCAACACCACCTCTCCAGCTCGATTACCTTATCTCTCTCCCTGTCACTTTTACCCGAGGTAGAAATTGCGGAGTCGTTTGTAGTCAAATATATTCTAACAAAACTAAAGGCAAGAGAAGTACGCACCACGAAGCAATTATCCACATGGAACGGAAATCCGTAGATGTGATGAACATGTACAGACAAACAAATGGTTAAAATTGTAGAAGAATCGAATTGTTTATTCAATACAAAGAGCTTCAGTTATTGAGCAAGTCGATAACATGTTGGTCCATCTCTGGGCGTATGTAAGAAGTTATTCGGCTTGGCATTGATTGATAGATTTGTTGGATGCCCTCCAGAGGGATATCCTGCCATATACTGTCCAATTGGCGCTTTTGATCCTAAAGAACTCGAGCTGGATGGAAGCCCCTGCCCACGTCCTCAATTTGGGAGAGATGCAACGACCTTGCTTGAAAAGATAGTATTTGGCATGCACAATGTCTTTGTGCACTCTGTGTGAGCATGGGCATCTGTTTCTGAACGGTTAGCCCAGGAATGGCCTGTGATGGAGAGCAGTAAAATGGGGCGTACAATATGATCAGTGTATCGCATCATTGTAACAGTGCTATGGATGACAGCCTAAACGGTCCTGCTATGAAAAGTCTAAGGTAGTCAGGTCACATAGCTGGCGACATGTTGATATTCCACAGCTGTTTGGGGCCTCTCCAGACATGTTTTCGGCCTGTGATCTCACTGACTGGAATTGAATTGTGGCAAGTGAGGTGTCACGCTTAGAACTGAGCCCCGATGATCACCATTCGGCCTGGCAACCAGGAGTGGTGGTCTGGGTGCGATTTCACTTCAAGGCAAGGCCTCTCTGGCTGCCATTCGCTGCACACTTACAGCACAGCGGTATGCCAACGATTGTCCTTCATGGCAAACCTTCCTGGGGTTTTGTTTCAGCGAGGTAATGCCCAGCAAAACACAGAGAGAGTCTCTACTGATTGCCTTCATGCTTGTCGAGCCCTGTCCTGGCCAGCAAGGTAGGCACATCTCTCTGCAGTTGAGAAGGTTTGGAACATTATGGGCAGGGCCCTCCAACCAGTTCGGTCTAAGGCGCCAACTGGACAGAATTGGCACGATATCCCTCAGAAGGATGTTCAGCAAGTCTGTCGGTAAGTGCCAAGCCGGATAACATCTTGCATAATGGCCAGAGGTCAACTTTCTCTTCAATGAATTGTGCAATTTTTCTGAAACTGTAACAATTTGTTTATCTGTACGTGTACACCACGTCTACCGATTCCAGTGCCTTTCGGATTTTTTTTCTTTTCTTGTCTGTCTCTCAAGTGGAGCTAGCGCAATGGTCAGCATACTGGCATTCTTCTTGATGCAATAATTTACCAACTGCAGCATCTGTTGTAGAAATTTATTTTATTTTATGACCTCAGTCTGTGTCGCCTGGCTACCAAGAGCTGTTGCAGGACGATTGATTCACAGATCCAGTTATATGACACCTTCCCTGTATAGCGATTTTACAAGTATGACGAGTGGGGCCCGAAGATGGCATCAATCTAATGCCGAAACTGGTACCGCATAGAAGGTCATAAAATACAATAAATTTCTACAATACATACGGCTGATGGTAAATTATTGCATCAAGAATTTCATGCCAGCTGTCGTCCCACGATCCGTAATGGCGGCGGAGAGGGGAAGAGAGGGAGTGGTTCAAATCCCCACCCTGCCATCGATTTGCTTAAACCACTTGAGATAACTGCTGGAATGGTTCCACTGAAAGATCATAGACGATTTCGTTCCTCATCACTCCCCAATCCGAGCTTGACCTCACTGGTGACGGACAAACATCAATGTTACTTTCTCCGTTTCTTTCTTCGTGTCTCATAAAAATTGATAAATCCACTGCCATCTGCAAACTAATGTATTTAGCAACTTCTGTTTCATGCGATTAAGACTAATGTCTCGTTAGGTTTGTTAATTTTGAATGCGGCAAAGGATTATGTTCTCACTGTCTTCTCAAGCCCTGGGTGGTAAACAGACATTACACATAGCTATTAATTCCGGCCTTATCTCAAAGTAATCAAAAATAGTACTGTGACATTCCAAGAATACATAATTTGATACTAATGACAAGTTTGGGATTGAACCTAAAATGATAACACAATCTCCTCCTTTTCCATATTAAATTTGATTTACCAAAGCTCTCAACAATCAAGTTATAATCAATAAGCAAGTTTAATTACTTCTTCTCTCATCAAGTCAATCAACATTTAAACATTGAATATGTAATTAAACTATATCTCATATGTGAAAACGTTGTCAACTGAAACAGATCTTTAGCAGTGAAAATTACACCTACGTCGTAGCTGTACAATGAACTAAGTTGGGGGAGGATGACTATATCTAATCTATTCTCATGTACTCATTGGAGGGTAGGTTAGTAATTAGTTCTTGAATTTCTCTGTTCAAAGCGCACGCATATTTGGGTATGCAACTCTCGCAAAATTGGACTCAACATTTAATTTCGCCAAAAGCACTTCGTACTCTACCAAACGGCAACTGCGGCGGCTTTGTCGCCGTGCTGGATCTGAAATTGCTAATTCCCTACTCTGGCCTTGACAGAAAGTTATCAGTCTCAAACGCTATGCGTTCCGTGGAACGTTCAAATTTCCCTAGTCGAAATTAATGCCAACTGCCCACTCGCGCTGGGTTGAAGCGACGTGCGCAAAATTCAGACAGAAAATCCCGCAGGAATATTTAACTATCGCTTTACGTTTGTGGCCACGACACGTGAAGCGTGTCGCACTCACTTCGCAAACGTAGAGCCAGAGTCGCGCCTTTACCACACACAGGTGTGTGGATCGCCGCTAAACGTGAGCGCCCGCTCTCTGTCTTAATTGAATTCTCAAAGTGCTTTTATATGACGTTATCATCCCCATATTGATTCTACTACTTCACACGTCTGCCTTCAGCCGACTGCTCCCACGTAAAGGTAAATTCTTATTTTTCTTTCCTGGGTCACCACTCATTAATGTAGTCTGGCCACTTACTTGCGTCTCGGCCGTGTTTATTCTGATAGGTATTATATTGATTATCCCTAATTTCTTTGGGCTTTCTTTTGTTAAAGCTAATTGAGTCGTTCCAATGTCATTAGCCACCTGCCCTATCCGCCTCCAAGCTGCGCTCACTTTGTTATGTCCTCGAAAGGGTAAATCTTTGTTATTCCGTGCATGAGATGGCTCTAGTTATATCGTGTTGTCAATAATATTATTTGCTGGGGATTTTCTTCGGTATCGTCGTTATGCAGCTTATATAAGGCCCGAAAATGTGGACACCTTACTAGACTTATAGATGGACTTACAAATGAATATGCAGCTGACTTCACGCTCTATGCAGAAAATGAAATATTACACGCATCAAAAAAAGTTTTGCATCACCCCCGTTCCGAAAACTCCTGAAGATAAACGTTCACTCTGGATATTGTTTCACAGATACAATCCCTTTGACTGTTCAGAGATGTCACTAAACCTGCCCAAAGATGTGAACAACCATGAATGAACAGCGCCTATCAGATGGAAGGGGTCCGACAGCCGATCAGTTCCAGTCATTCCACCAGGAAGGAGATACACGGTTCGTCTTGTCTGTAGTTCAACCGTGCCTGGACGGTCAATAACGCAGTTCGATCGCGTGTGCGTTGTTACTTTGTGCCAGGAAGGGCCCTCATCAAGGGAACTGACCAGGAGGCTCAGAGTGAACCAAAGTGATGTTGTTCGGACATGGAGGAGACACACAGAGACAGGAACTGTCTATCAGATGCCTCGCCCAGGCCGCCCAAGGGCTACTACTGCAGTGCATGACCGCTACTTAAGGATTATGGCTAGGAGGAACCCTGATAGCAAAGTCACAATGTTGAATAATGCTTTTCGTGCAGCCACAGGATTTTGTTTTACGATTCAGACTGTTCGCAACTGGCTGCATGATGCGCAACTTCACTCCAGACGTCCATGGCGAGGTCCATCTTTGCAAGCACGACACCATGCAGCGGTGCAATGAGCCCAACAACATGCCGAATGGATCACTCAGGATTGGCATCAAGTTTTCTTCACCAATGAGTGTCACATATGCCTTCAACCAGACAATCGGCGGAGAGGAGTTTGGAGGCAACCCGGTCAGGATGAAGCCTTAGACACACTGTCCAGCAAGTGCAGCAAGGTGGATGTCTCCTGCTGTTTTCGGGTGGCATTATGTGGGGCCGACGTATGCCGCTGGTGGTCATGGAAGGCGCCGTAATGGCTGTACGATACGTCAATGCCATCCTCCGATCGATAGTGCAACCATATCGGCAGCATATTGGTGAGGCATTCATCTTCATGGACGACAATTCACGCCCCAATCCCGCACATATTGTGAATGACTTCCTTCAGGGTAGCGACATCGCTCGACTGGATTGACCAGCATGTTCTGCAGGCATGAACCCTATCGAACATGCCTGGGATATATTGAAAAGGGCTGTTTATGGAGGACGTGACCCACCAACCACACTGAGGGATCTCGGCCGAATCGCCATTGAGGAGTGGGACAATCTGGACCAACAGTGGCTTGATGAACTTATGAATAGTATGTCATAACGAATACAGGCATGCATCAATGCAAGAGGACGTGCTACTGGGTATTAGAGGTACCGGTGTGTATAGAAATTTGGACCACCATCTCTGAAGATGTCGCTGTATGGTGGTACGACATGCACTGTGTGGTTTTCATGGCCAATAAGAAGGTCGGAAATGATGTTAATGTTGATCTCTTTTCCAATTATCTGTACAGATTCCGTAACTCTGGGAACCGAGGTAACGCAAAACTTTTTTTGATGTGTCTATTTTACTAGACCTCGGAATTCTTTCCAATTAATTTTCACTTGTATTCCTTTCGATGTTTTGTGGACAACGCCACATAAGTTTATTACCCATTACACACTCACGTTGTAAGTGGTTTTAATTGAAATGAAAATTGGTTACCAAGAAAATGCAATGACTTGAACATTCCCAAGATAAAAAATGTTACTAACCTATCATTCAGTCTTGGATATAGGTAATAGTAATTTCATTTGTACCCTGGCTTAAGTGCAAGAATTTCAATGTGATCCAACGGCGGTAGGCCTGTCTACTTGTGACATTTACTTTACGAGAAATGCTGATATGATGTTCGTACAGTATTCTAGTATCCACTATTCTACCTTTGATGTGGGCACAATTATGTAAAACTGGCTACACGGCCATGAGACCAAGAACAGTACTTTTTATTTGGCTCAGTGTCCTTGAATAATGATCACACATATTTATCGTAGTTTTTCCAATTGTATGAATGGATTATGTTTTTGGAATGATATTCCCACTCGAAATGTCCCTTCATGTTAAACGACAACAATCACGTGATGGTGGTCAACACGCAAGGTAGATATTACTATCATACTAATATATTCTTCTGTTTTCGAATCATTACACCTTCTGTCAAGGAAGCTATTGTTAGTGATTTTAGCAGCTTATATCTAAACGCGTTACGTATTTAAATCTACATTTCTTCTAATTTGACTTTATAACTCATCATAAAATTGTTAATCAACAATGTATAATGACAGTAACGTTCAAGAAACTGGAAATATTATTGGTTTAGTATCTGATTTGATGAATCGTTATTCCATATACATTGAGATTTAAGCATAAGAACTTGAAACTGATCATGTCTGGTAGACAATACAACTTTTAACATGTATTTCAATATAAATGCTGTTGTGTTGTACATGCGTTGACCTAATGTTAAGTATACTGGCGATGAAGTTTAATTTCTGGTATGTGAAAGGTTTGGAGACAAGATATCGAGTATTAAGGCGAACGGACGTTGCATCGCTTGCTAAAAAGCTCTCTCTCTCTCTCTCTCTCTCTCTCTCTCACACACACACACACACACACACACACACACACACGGCCGTTTACGGTTATCGGCTCGGAGAACACACAGCATATGGGGCCGACACTGACCGAGCTGTACTTTTAAATTGCTTTCCCCGCCACATCGGTTTGTGCGCTGATGGAAAAGGATCGCTCATGGAAAAGGAATGCTCTTTTGTTACTCGCGCTGTCCGGCTACCGCAGCTATTCGGACTACATTTCCCCACACACATAGTGCGATAAACATTAGTAGACCTACTTATTTAGGCTCTGTAGCGTGATAACATGAATCTCTGTGTTAATTTCAACGTACACTACAGCTTTTGTAATAGTGCGGTACTGCTTTTCCATGTTTAGCGCAAATGTTTCCTGTTCGAAAATTCTTATACTATCGTGCATTATATATTCCAGGGACCTTGCTATAGTTATTGGATACAAAAAGCGTTTTTCGGTGTTGAATGCAACTATGGGATTATGTCCAATACCATATCTTTTTTTAAAGGGAGAACCTATATAATATACGGGGTGATCCAACTAAGCTGTTCGTCTCAAATATTTCCGGAAACGTTTAAGGTATCGTAACTTTGTTTGCATACTGATAAATTTTCGTTGCTATTTAATGACAGATATCGATATGAACTTCGATTTTTTAAACGGAAGTATAATCATTTCAGTTCCTTGTATTTCTAAAAGACAGAAACACAACAGCGTTTAAGTCTTCACAATCCAGCTACGTCCTTTCTCTGTAGACCACTGTGAAGTTTATGTCAGAGGGTACGTCCCATTCTACAAATTATTCGGGCTTTCTCCCTTTTCATGCTGAGATCGAAGGAAGAATGATGGTGTAATTGCCTCTGGGCAAATCGTAATTAGTCTCGTCTTCGCGATCTCTGTGTGAGAGGAATCAGGTGTTTTAGGATATTTCTGGCATCGTGACTTAATGTTGGTTCCAGAAACTTTCTAAGTGCGTTTAAATGGTTGAGTTCACGTCCACCTCCAACCGCCTACCGGTTCAGTTCTTTCAGTGTCTTCGTTACTCTCGCCCCTGGTCGAACAAAGCATTCGTGCTTCCCTTCTTTGTATCCATTGAATATCCCCGTTAGTCCTACTTGCTAGAAGGTCCCACACATTTGAGCAATATTCTAGAATGGTTCACAGTAGTGTTCTTCATGCAGTCTGCTTTGTAGACCTATTGCGTTTTCCCTGTATTCTACGAGTAAATCGCAGTCTGTCACCCGCTTTACCTTACGACTAAGACTTTGTGGGGATATGAAATGGAACGATCACAAAGTGCTGCACCCAGGTAAAAAATGTAACTGTCGTTTGGCATTGAAGGCAGGGAGGCCCCTTCGGGGGAAGTCCGGCTGCCGGGTACAAGTCTTCTTTCAGATGACACCACATTGGGCGATTTGCGCTTCGGTGATAATGAGACGATGATTAGTACAACGGAACAACCAGTCCAGGGGGCGGGAAAAATCTCCAACCCGGCCGGGAATCGAACCCGAGCCCGCGGCGTAATATGCAAGCAGGTTACTACTCAGCTAACGAAGTGGACTGAACCCAGCTACTTGCATGAGGTACTTGATGCCAATTGTGAGTCACTCTTACTTTATTCTTAAACTACTAGGCTTCTTTCCTCTTGTAAAGAGCAGTACATTACATTTCTGAACATTAAATGGAAGTTGCCAATCTTTGTTCCTCATTGAAATCATATCAAGGTTTGACTGAATACTTGCGCATCTTCTTTCAGAAGGAACGTTATTACAGATAACCGCATCATCCGCGGAAAGCCTTAAGTTACTGAAAACACCGTCTCCAAGGTCGTTAACACTTCACAGACGTGGTCGAAAATTTTAGTCCTACATGTGTTGCGAAGTTGTGGCATTGGCTTTTTTATTCTTATTGTTTTGGAATGTATACATGCCCGCATCTCGTGGTCGTGAGGTAGCGTTCTCGCTTCCCACGCCCGGGTGCCCGGGTTCGATTCCCGGCGGGGTCGAGGATTTTCTCTGCCTCGTGATGGCTGGGTGTTGTGTGATGTCCTTAGGTTAGTTAGGTTTAAGTAGTTCTAAGTTCTAGGGGACTGATGACCATAGCTGTTAAGTCCCATAGTGCTCAGAGCCATTTGAACCATTTTGAATGTATACATAATCAAAGACGTGTAAATAAACAAACTTTATGGTCACTACCAATTTAGAAACAAACTAAAGGGAGAAAATCAAACTAACGATGTTACAAAAATAAAAATAGCCTTTCTGTTATATTTATTTTTCAAGAGAAAACTGACAGACAAAAACCTTTCTTATCGAATACACGTATGAACTGTAAGAAAAAGAACATCATTTACTTCTACAGGAAATTGATAAAATATTGACCGCGGGGCAAACACGCATATAGAGAGAGATATTATTTAGGAGTCTTGTAAATTTGCAATGTATTGATAACACAATTTTCGCCTTTACTTTCAGTAACCGTCATCTCACCTTCGTTATCAGATTCACAACCAGAAAATCCACTTCCTGTTCCGTGATCACTTGGAATAGCATTTTCGATGGCGATGTTGCTCTCGGGATCGCCATCTTGAGCTGAACAGTCAGCATCACACTCCTCAGTCCTGTGTTAGTAAACGTGTCTCAAAGTTAGGACCTGTAACCTTGCTGTTTTTGGATCCACGTTATATTCACTAGACTGAAAACTGCCTAGCGGAATCCCAGTGACTAAATTCATTGCATACAGTGCTGGTCTTGATAGCAGACTGCAGTCGCCTGAGAACGCGAAGCATCTCCTTACCATAGGAAGGCACTGAACAGGGTATACTCCCTGATCAACAAATATGAGACTTACTGCTACGTCACAGTTCGACGGAGTCTCAGAGACTTCGCGAAGATTAATATGCAACATCAACACCAGTGGTCTGAACACACTTCAGAGAACAGTTTAACTCTAAAGCGCAACGAAATAAAATGCCTACAGTTACCGACAGGAAGCTTGTGAAAACCGAAATTCTGTTTTCGGAAGGTGATAAACAATCAGTGAAGTTTGTCGTTTCAAACTGTTAGGAATGAAGTGTATGTTAAGCTATATTGGGAGTATCTTGTCAAACAGTTGCTTTAAAAACTCGAAAAGTTATCCCCAGGGGGCTCGCCGCTCTTTGGCGGGTTCGTGCTTTTGTACCACTGGGCCCAGCCTTTGCAGCATCTTTCCCTTCCGTGCTACCTGTCTATCCTCTTGCTATTCTTTTTCCCCTCCCTTGGTGAACACGTCTAGGGTGTTTTTTGGAATGCGTTCCGAATTTTCAGTGTCTGACATCAGAGCGGTCTGACCACTATTTGTCATTCATTTTTTCTTTCTTCGTTCACCTTCTCCTTTCCTTCCTTCGCTTCGGCGTTTGAGGTTACTCTTTCTCTTCTTCCTTGCTGTGTGCTCGTGAAGACTGGCCCACGCGTCTGACGCGTAACAGTTCACTGGGTGACGCGTAATTTCCAGCCCCGGGCCGAACAGGTGCGGTTCGCACTTACACCCCGGTACAGGGGTGACTGCCTGAGCTGCTACCTAGCCCAATTGCCGGTTGGTCCCTCTGTCATGCGTTTTCTGGATGCGTGACCTGAGGTGTGAACAATCACCTAAGATGGGAGCCGTCACCTTGGGGTAAAAGGGGGGGGGGGGGGGGGCAGTTGGAAGGAGAGCGCTATCGGAAACAGACATGGGGCAACTTCTCGCAATGAACCAGTCATCATCTTCATAGGCAATGTCTGCCAAAAATAAAAGGAATGAAGCTCCTGATTCAAAGACACTCCCAGCTGCACCACTGTTCATCGTGGTTTTACATATTGAAGACGGTCAGTCCTTCGAAACCGTAAAACTTTTCTTATTCAGAAACTGTTGATACTGTTGCTGGTCCTGTTAAATCGTACTCTCGTTTACGCAATGGAACTTTCCTTTTCGATACTACTACTGATTCTCAATCACTAAATCTGCTTACCGCCTCACTTCTCCGTGGCTGTTGTGTTTGTGTCGATTCCCACAAACTATGAATTATTCCCTGGTGTTACTTACACTAGGCTGTTCAATGGTGTGACCGAAGCAGAAATCCAAACGTACCTCTCTGATCAGGATATCATTGCAGTTCATCAGGTGATGAGAAAGTTAGATGCATCCTTAGTGGCCATACGCACTCTTTTTCTCAGTCTTGATAGAGTTGTGCGTGCTCCCGTCCAAGACCAACACAGGCTATGAAGTTATCGCAGTCTCATTGTACGTTCCAAATGCGCTGCTACCAGTTCATCGTTTCAACCACACTGGAATGTCCTGTCGACTCTTAGCCAAATGTGTCAACTTTGGTATGGATGCTCACAAGGGTGATTGTCTGCCTCCTCCTCCCCACTGTATCAACGGCAATGACGACCATGCTGCCCCATCTCGAGATTGTCCCATATATCTCAATGAGCGGACTGTCCAGGAGATCTGGGTAAAGAAAAAAGTGCCTTACCTTGTCGCTCTCAAGTTATTGGCTGCTCGCGAACCCTGTGTTCTGCAATCTGGCTCTTACAGTATTGTTCTTGCTACCTCTCGTTCCATTAAAGACACGAGCATTCAGACCTCGAATTCAGCACTGCGGTTATGAAATCGCCCAGTGTCATGGTAGGATCGCTGTATCCTGTGATGTGCAATAAGCCACCAAACTTTCATTTAACTAGGAGAAGTCAACTGCTAGACAACTGGCAGGTCAGAAAGGACAGAAGTAATATACCTGCGAATGCTTTCTACGGCCTCCAGCCACTAAACCGATGAATCTTCCTCTGTCTACGGGAAAAACTCCAAGATGTTAAACAAGGGGGAACGGTCTTTTCCTTCATTGACTGAGATACTCTTCGACGGTGTCGCCACGTGATACCCTTGCCCACCCGACCTCCGTGTCGTCAGTGTGCACTGCCAACAGTTTTTCTGCCCTGGACTCCGGACATCGACAGAGGGAGAATGCCGACACCTCTGTAGATCTCATGGAGCCGGATCCTCCAGCCTCTGCGCCCTGTAGCAGCGATTGTTTTAGAGCTGGCACTCGGCAACCACTAAGGTGATAACCATTTTTTTCTTACTTCCCTTTCCTCGTTATGACTCTTCTTTAATGAAATGTTCGTGGTCATGGATCAAACAAAAAGGATTTAGCATTGCTCTCAGAATCGCAGCGTCCGCTTGCTCTCTGCCTCCAGGAAACAAAATTGCGTTCTCACGACTGCTTTGAGCTCTCTCATTTCTTCCCAGTCAGTTTTGATCTTCTCCTCGAGGATGGAAATCTATCTCATGGGGGAATTGCTGCTCATCCGGGATGACGTCCACAGTCAACCCAAATCGCTGATTGCCTGCCTTCAAGCTGTTGGAGTTCGTTTTCTCTTTCCTCACTTAACCTTTGTACCATTTATATCCATCCGTCAGTCAGTGTCACCAGGGCAGATGTCCTCCAGCTTATTTGGCAGCTACGTCAGCCCTTTCTGCTGCTTGGTGACTAATGCGCACTATACCCTTTGGGGTTCTCCCAGAACCTGTGTGACAGGTGCCGTCTTAAATCAACCTCCTCTGTCTTAACAATCCCTTCAGACTTCACACACACCTATTCCCATTTGGACATACCCATCTGCACCTCCTAGCTTTCCCTTCATCTCGAGTGGTCCGTTCTCTCTGACACATGCTCGAGCAACCATTTCCCGTGCGCTATCCGTTTGCTGACTCCTAACCCACCTACATACACGACCACATGGTAGTTTTCTTAGGGTGACCGGAGGCTTTACTCCTCTCTGGCGACCTACGACGAACGTTTCGCCAGTTATGATTCCATCCCTCGCACTTCTCTTTACCACGCCGTGCTGCAAAGTAGTTCGCGCACGGTAGACGGGCTCTCCGCGTTTTTCATCGTCATCCTACGATGGCAGACTGAATTCATTATGAACAGATGCGTACACAGTGTCAGGATATGAAAAAAGCTAGATGTATTTCATTCACTAGCTATTTTAACTGTTCCAGTCCCTTTTCCGTCGTGTGGGCTAACCTTAGACGGCTCTCTGGGATAAAGATGCGTTCCCAAATTTCCCACCTGAGAGTAGCAGACAATGTCATAGTGGACCCTCCTGCTGTCTCGAATACCTTGGGCGGCCAGTTTGAGGAGATTTCGAGCTCCTCTCACTTTCATCCTGCCTTTCTCCATCGGAAAAGGGCGGAGGATGCTCGCCCGATACTCTTCTCTTCTCAGCATCTTGAGTGCCACAATGCCGCCTTCACATTGAGGAGCTAGATCATACTCTCATCTCATGCCAGTCCTCCACCCATGGGCAGGACATGTTCACATTCAGATGGTACAGCACCTTTCTCTTATACAACCGCATGTCACCAGAGGGCAGGTTTCCAATATGCTGGCTTCAAGCCTGCGTCTGCGTGTAGCCACAGTGATACTCATACCTAAGCCTGGGAAGGACAAACACTTTCCTTCTAGCTACTCTTCCTTTTCTCTCATCAGCTGTGTTTTCAAGGTGATGGAACATGATTCACGCCCGGCTGGTATGGTGGCTCGAGTCTCGCAATTTACTAACCACTGCACAGAGTGGATTTCAAGTGCACCATTCTCGGAACTTTTTCCACCCATGTCATGAATGGTTTTCTGCGGTAACCTCAGACTGTGCCCGTATTTTTTAATTTGGAGAAACCCTGCGAGACTTGCTGATGGACTGGTATCCTCCGTAATCTCTAAACATGGGACTTCTGTGGTCGTATGCCCCGTTTCCTTTAGTAATTTTTAAAAGACCAAGTGCGGTTTCTACCTAATCTGACACCTTTATCCACAGTAACGGTGTGCCTCAGGGTTCTGTCCTGAGCGTTGTCCTCTTTGCTATCGACGTTGATCCTACAATGGTCTGTCTCCCGCCGAGCATCTCCGGCCCTTTTCGTTGACGATTTTGCAATCTATTGCAGCTCTCCACGGACTTGTCTCATTGGGCGACGTCTTCAGCGATCTCTTCTACTCATGGAACATCGTAAAAGACTTTCGTTCTTCACTGACAAAACCGTTTGTTTCAGTTTCTGGAGGCGCAATTGGTTTCTTCCATCGTCTTTACATCTTGGGCCTGTTGCTCTTTCATTCGTTGAAACTACGAAATTCCTGGGGCTCGTGCTCAATAGGAAACTTTCTTGGTCCTCTCACATGCCTGACCTGGCAGCCCACTGTATGCGGTCTCTCAGTATCTTACGTGTCGTCAGTGGTACTTCCTTGGGAGCAGATCGAACCACTCACCTACGTTTGTACCATAATCTTACCCGTTCGAAACTGGACAATGGGTGTTTTATTTAGGCATATGCCCGTCCGTCCCTCTTACGCTGTCTCAATACTATCCACCATCATGGTGTCCGTTTGGCCAGTGGGTCCTTTCACGCTAGCCTGGTTTAGAGTCTGTATGCAAAAGCTGCCAAATACCGCTGTCCTACCGCCCTTACTTTCTCCTCAGCAAATACTCATGCCGTTTGTCTGCCATGCGTGGCAACCATCCAGTGCCTCGTTCTTCGATGACTCCTTCGGGATCGCCAATATGGGGCGCGACCCTCTTCTCCGTGACCTCCTGGGGTTTGCTTTTGGCTCTTGCTCCGGCAGCTTAACTTCACTGTACCTGCCACTTTCCCGACGGGTGTGAATCCTCCACCACCTTGGTTTTGTGTGGCGGCCAGTGTTCCCCTTGGCCTTCATTCGCTTCCTAAGCGCACTACTCCAGCCTCACTTTGTCGCCTTCAGTTTCACAACCTTCGCACAGAACTTCACGCGAGTACCTTTGTGTACACTGATCCGTCTTTTTTCAATTGCGTCATCTGCTCCGACTCTCTCAGTGCCCTTCAAAGTATCTGTGTGCTGTACACCGTCCATCCCTTAGTGCAAAGGGTACAGGAAAGCTTTCGCTTGCTCACTGTATATGGATCCACTGCGACGTTCATATGGTCACGTCGGTCTAATAGGAATCGAGGCCGCTGGCGCTGCTGCCAAGGCTGTAGTCTCGGTACCTCAGCCATCTAGTTCTTACATTCCCTCCGATGACCTCTGTGCTGCCATCTGTAGGCAGTTGGTGTCACTTCGGCATCACCACTGGTCCTCCGTTCGTGAGAACAAGCTCCGGGCTATTAAGCCTCTCCCAGCGGCTTGGACTACTTCTTCTCGGCCGTCTCGCAGTGATGAGTTTATTGCAGCTGGGTTACGTATCAGGCACTGTCTTTTTAGCCAGCATAATTTGTTAAGTGGCGCTCCCCCAACAATTTTGTGTTCATTGCGCTCAACCCTTTACGCTCCACCATTTCCCGACGGGATGCCTTTTTTTAACCATTTACGTTCTCGTTTGTGTTTGCCATCTGAGTTATCGGCCATGTTAGCGAACGACGCTCGGACTGTCGACCTCGTTTTACTTTTTATCCGTTGTTGCAATACGGCGAAGGTTAAAATTGCTCTGAGCACTATGGGACTTAACTTCTGAGGTCATCAGTCCCCTAGAACTTAGAACTACTTAAACCTAACTAACCTAAGGACATCACACACACCCATGCCTGAGGCAGGATTCGAACCTGCGACCGAAGCGGTCGCACGGTTCCAGACTGTAGCCCCTAGAACCGCTCGCCACCCCGGCCGGTTACGGTGAAGGACATTTAATTTTTAGTTCAGGACCGCCGTTTCTCTATGGCCTATTTTATAGACATTTCTCCACGTCCCTGTTTTTGCTCTCTCCTCTTCCGTCGATTTCAGTTAGCGTGTACTCGTTTTTAACTCCTCTCTACAGTTCCGACATGGGTACGTGTGACCCGAGCGGTTTTTGTGCCCCGCAACAAAACAAACGAACTCTACGAATTATCTCCACTGTTTCTGACACTATAAAGTGAAACCTTGTTTAACACTCTTACTTTCTTTCTACTGTCTCGTAAGTGATTACATTTTGGGACAACTCTGTCCTCTCACTAATAAAATTCTCTGACCGGGGAAGAGCAGTCAGACTGATCAACGGTTGCAGTACATAAACTTCCCGTACGCCACTGTTTAGGCGTTCCAGAATTCCGAACATGCATTATGTTATGGAATTTGTTATTGACGACACAGATACACTGAAAAGAAAAACGCAAGATTCAGTGAATACTGCACGCGAAAGTGGTACGTACTTGGGTAACACATCGATGAGTATTATACAGAGAGATGCGCAATGACATGATATCGTAGTCTTTCTCGGCGAGTTGAAAAACTTTAAAACTCTCCGGTTTCCAGAGAAGGGATTCATCGAAACGGTACGGAATTTCTATGTGCGTCATTTCCGGCGTCTTCTGAGAGTTTTGCGTTATTTAACCCTAGAACACTAAATGATTGGGGGCGGGGGGGATATTTTACATTGTTTCTAAACCATTGTAAGTTTTACTACTCCATATTTTATTCGAAGACTGTGAAGATTTATCGTTTATACACCAGTTAAAAACAGTTAGAACATCACCCGTGGTATGTCACACACAAAGTAAGTACAGAATGTACTATTTTACGCTGTGTACTGACGGTGCCAGACTGGCGGGAGCAGTGACTTGGTACCAGATGCAGTCCTAAATGTTAGGAGGATTTAGTAATCTAGGGTTAATGTAAGCACTACTCAGCCGGTATCATCTTCAGTTGGCTTCCAGAAGAAATGAGAAAAAAAGAGGGGTACACTACAAGTGTTCAGATCTAAGCTGAGAGGTTTCCTTGTGCCACACTTTTTCTGTACAGGCATTCTCGAGTGTAGATTAGGACTTACCTCTGTAATGTATTTACCCATATACTCTTTGACAGATATTTTCGTACATTGTTAATACTTTCTTTCCATTAGAAATTTTGTAATGAACATTCTGTGACCTATGTACTGACTAATCCTATGGTTTTCCTCGAATAGGCACAGTATAGCGTACAAAGAAAAGGAAATAAATAAAAAATTACAAAGCAAGATGACCTCAGAACGTTCACCATCAGAAAACGGAGAGGGTTGAGCAGCAGTCTCTCGGCATCCTTGTGGACTGCGTGACAGTGAGCTATACAAGAATGTTCCAAACCATCGTATGGAGTCACACGGCACTACCTAGGAGCAGATTTTGATTTTACACAGTTTCAGCAATGTGAAATTTCGCGCAGGCTGCCTGTGATTTTATTTCGGTTTCCCATTTATTTCGCCGGCCGGTTTGGCCGTGCGGTAAAAGGCGCTTCAGTCTGGAACCGCGTGACCGCTACGGTCGCAGGTTCGAATCCTGCCTCGGGCATGGATGTGTGTGATGTCCTTAGGTTAGTTAGGTTTAATTAGTTCTAAGTTCTAGGCGACTGATGACTTCAGAGGTTAAGTCGCGTAGCGCTCAGAGCCATTTGAACCACTTTGAACCCATTTATTTCACGTTAAAGTTATATACCTAGTTGTGTAACGACGGAAATGAATATACTACTATTTCCATCTATTGTACTATACATTTTTTTCCTTATTTTGTTACCTGAGAACCTGAAGATATGACATTTCTGCGTCTTTATTCAATGTAATAGTTTTAATATATATATATATATATATATATATATATATATATATATATATATATGTGTGTGTGTGTGTGTGTGTGTGTGTGTGTGTGTGTGTGTGTGTGTCGATGTATAGTTGGTTTGATTTGTAAATATTATTTGTATTTTTACGCTGTTTCTTGGCTGGGGAAAGCTATGCTATCGAACGATTACATCGATAGGTCGTGTGGAGAACGAAAGTGTTTAGGATCTTTGGTGGTGTTAACTCTGCCGGTGGAGCGCGGGCAGAGCGGAGTATGGCCGGAGTAGGGCAGTGGAGCAGATGTGTTGAGTGACGCTCCCGCGAGTTGCCGCGCTTTCGGGGCTCGGCAGCAAGTAATTGCGCTCGACTTGCTATGATAGTTTCTGGCACGGTGTCGCGGACGCGAAACATTAGCAGGCACACATCAAGAGCCCGCTTCGCCTGGTATCCGTGTCGAGAAGAAGGCGCGCCAACATCCAGCTTCTGCAACAGCTACGGCCGAAAATGAGTGATTGTCGCAACCTCCTCGATCGACGACTTCAAAACTTCAATCAACCAACAAGGAAGACTGAAAGCACGTTAAGTTTTAGAACTGTATGGCAGACCTCAGCTTTTCAAACTATTCCATTAGCATCAATAAAATACAGCAACTTTGCATGAACCTTTGTTGCTCATTGTCCTAAATGCATAACCAAGCAGGGTCCCTTCCTTTTCCGAAATGAACTGTAGCGTCGTTGAAATTCAAACGCCAGAATTAATGTAATATCATTCGATTTCACTGCTTTAATTTCAGAGTTCAGTTAAGGTCTTCATAGCTGGCTACAATATTTAGATTACACAAGCACAAAATAAGAGTGCGAGTTTTGTTACCATATTTTAGCTTACCTGTGACTGCAGCTCAGCTTGGTACGAACAAAATTTTACTATTGTTAATTGTTCAGAATCATTAAATTCAAGTTCAAAGTCAAATCTCTTATTCCTAAATTGCGTAGATTCAAGTAGCTTTTGAAATGATTGTTAAGGTAGCCCAAGTCTAACCTTGAATTGAATTTTTTAGTGCTTCAGAAAGAAAGTTCACTATTACCGAGCGAGGTGGCGCAGTGGTTAGACACTGGACTCGCATTCGGGAGGACGACGGTTCAATCCCGCGTCCGGCCATCCTGATTTAGGTTTTCCGTGATTTCCCTCAATCGCTCCAGGCAAATGCCGGGATGGTTCCTTTCAAAGGGCACGGCCGACTTCCTTCCCCGTCCTTCCCTAATCCGATGAGACCGATGACCTCGCTGTCTGGTCTCCTTCCCCAAAACAACCAACCAACCAACCACTATTAATTTCAGTCACTAAACTAACTTTCAATTTTCCGGTTTTATTAATTATTTTGCTAAATTAATTCAGAATGTAGCGAAATTTATTACATCCGACAAACAGTCAGTTTTCACACAACACGTGTCAACCTTCAGTTGCCACGCTTTTAGCGCTAATTACATGCGCAATAACCATTCTTTTTCTGTTATTATAGTAGTTGTCCATAGGACTGGCGACCTAATTTTCCTCAAATCTCAAATATCTAATTAACGCCAGTTAATTGTTAACGTAACGACCGCACATTTACTTTCTTTAATGACTTTACCACTTTTCATAATTAATTTCCACCAGTTTCATTAGCATTTTTCCTTTCATTTAGATGTAACCGTTTCCTCCCTCTTTACCGACAGATTAACTTCGGTGACGATTGCTTTTCCCAAATTTCCATTAGGTACACGCGGTTTAGTTTTTACTGTCATTAAAGTCGATAAGTGAGAGGCAGGTTACAGTTGCTTCTAGAGTGTAAACGCTACGAACGAAACATGGTTCCTTACCAGAGGGAGAGAGACAAAATCGATTTCTCTGCAATTGAAATCAGAGTATACTGCGGGAGAGTCGAAGTTCCTGTAAGCAGAAAATTGGAATTGTAACGTGTGCTATTTCGACTGGGCGCGTTGCACAGCCTCGTACTGGGGCAGCACCAGTGAGGGGTGATTAGTGCGTTGCACACGGCACTGTGTCCCCGGTGTGTCGGGCACAGAAGCGGCCCGGCTGCGAGCAGGCTGTTCCTGTGCGAAGCGAAGCGAAGCGGTGTGCACGGCGCGGTGTCGGTTAGGAAGCTTTTGTCCTAACGGCTGGCTGGTCGTCAAATAGTGCAGCTGACACAAAGCAAGTGGGTCGGCGCTCACAGACCCGCAGCGGTTATCCGCTTACAGGCCGACCCTTCAGCTGTACAGCGGCGGCCGCAGCGCTGACTGGCGGGTGCAGCGCCTGATGCAGCTACCGCCCGCTCGGCTTCATTGAATCCTGCTGGGCGTCATCGGCAGCAACGCAATGTGAAGCGGTGCTGTGCGTGTGCTCACGCCAGCGCTCAAGGACCTTTGTTAACTTCCTCACGTCTGAATCGGCAGTAGTTTCCCCTACTAGCCGATAACACTGTTTAGAGTGAACACACGCGGCAAAGGCAAGTGTACGCTAGTAGCGAAAGGGCGAAACAGCGCTTGATTCCTGCAACCAACTCCTGTTGAAGTAATTTATAGTCTTCGGGTTTATAACATCATCTGTCCCTAGTCATTGTGTTCAACTTTGTTCCTTTGTTATGTCTAGTTACTTACAATCTTAATAAAAAAAATACTGTCTTATAAGCGAAACTCTTTCTGATTCCTCTGACAGTGGACACCTTCTACTACAAACTCATTGCTTTCTATACTTTGGGATGAGGCAATATGGATCAAAACGACATAAAATATCTTCATTTGTTCATTTTCGATACTGTGAAACACATCTCTTCTACTTCAGGCTCTTTGATTTCTATATTTTTGGAGGAACTAAAACAAGAAATAAATATGCAATAAATATGGGCTCTAAAATACATACCTCAACCTCAAAAATTATCAATGAAAAACTGATTCCTTGTTATTATTGCTGTCGGTCACTAATGAAAACTTATCCTTAGGTTTGTGCCCCCCCCCCCTAAAAAAAAAGACGTAACAAAAATGCTCTTGACGATGTGTGGAGGGACATTAAAATTGCCGACCGTAGTGGCCGTGCGGTTCTGGGCGCTACAGTCTGGAACCGAGGGACCGCTACGGTCGCGGGTTCGAATCCTGCCTCGGGCATGGATGTGTGTGATGTCCTTAGGTTAGTTAGGTTTAATTAGTTCTGAGTTCTAGGCGACTGATGACCTCAGACGTTAAGTCGCATAGTGCTCAGAGCCATTTTGAACATTAAAATTCCGAAATAAAATATTTGAGGCATGTAATGCAACACACTTTTTCTCGGTCAATTTCGGTCGAAAAAACATGGAATTTATTTTGCGACATCAAGGAATACTGGCTCTTAAGCTTCTATACTTTCATGAAGTTCCGATAGGTGGCGGCCCCAACGTAGCCTTCGAAATGGCGTCCGTAACAGACGCGCGTTCTGAGCAGAGACCTGACATTGAGTTTCATTTAGCGGAAAACCAGAGCATCGCAGATACTCATAGTTGTTTGCAGAGTGTCTACGGTGGCCTGGCAGTGAACAAAAGCACGTTCAGTCGTTGGGCGAGGCATCTGTCGCTATCGCAACAAGGTCGCGCACACCAACTTTCCACAGCAGAAAACGTTCAGAGCCGAGCCCTCGGCCGGTATCCTCACGGCAACTGTCTTTTGCGACTGTGAGGAGGTTATTCCGTTTGATGTCCTCCCTCATGGTCCAACGACGAGCTCTGAAGTGTATTGCGCTACCATCAGGAAACTGAAGAAACGACTTCTGCGTGTTAGTCGGCTTAAAAATGCAAACGAACTACTTCTCCAGCATAATGCAAAGCCTCACTAAAGTCTGCGCACCCGAGAGGGGCTCACAAAAATTCATTGCTCTCTTCTCCCTCATCCACCTTACAGCAAGGGTCTAGCGCGTTCCAACTTCCTTCTGTTTGGTCCTGTGAAGGATGTACTTTGCAGGAAGCAATAGACCTTGACCAGTAGATTGGTACCACGCGGGCACGCACGTCCTCACTCTAAGATCATGTAAAGACGTCACACTGAACGGAGATTATGTTGAAAAACTAGGGTTGTGTAGGCGAAAGAGTGGGGTGTATTATGGTGTATTGGAATCATGAATAAAACCATTCTGGTCTAAGAAAAAGAAAAGCCCTCGTGCAACAAACAAAAATTGCGTAAGATTGCTCTCATAACCGAACAGTATACATGAAGGAAGAATAACAAAAGAAGCATTATCGAAGAGACTGAATGGTAAAATGTGGCGTTGTAAGACGAGGGATACGTTCGCAACAGATTCGTTTGTGTCCGAAACACACGAATGGCTACTCCGTGAAAGAACAGGAAGGAGGAGAAAGAACAGGAAGTAGATGAAGAAGAAGAAGAAGAAGAAGAAGAAGAAAAATGAGGAATCTCTATATTTCAACTATGTGCCAAATTAAGAACTCGGTAAATGGCACACAACTGCGAACTGTGGAATGTCAGTGACACACATTATACGACACTAATCAGGAAATTCGCTAACGTAAGTGCTCTGAGAATTCGGCTTAATATGTATACAAACCCTACATCATGACAGTGGAATTTAGGGAGAATCATGTCCAATCCTAGATCGAACACGTTGATCTTACAGCAAATCAAAATTAAAAGGTGGAAGGTGCACGTTCGTTCGGCACTTTAATTTCCTCCCATTTGCAGGGCGATTCCGTGATGATGTAGCAAACTTTGATGAATAATGGAGAAGCGTAAATATATCAATCTGACGTAAGCGACCCTACACCGGTAACAACAGAGTCGAAAGGTAAAAGCGAAAATCGACGTAAGTTCCGCTTTACCCTCGCACATCTCCAAAATAAGAGTCTCAGCTAGTCAGTCCTGATCATGAGGTACAGAATTGTCGCTGATTACTCCTAAATAGCCTCAGACAATATCCCACGACGATGGACTAGCATCGGTGCACGTAACTTGTTGTCAGACGGACCGAAAATCTTGTCTGCGGTTCACTAGTAATTAATGCAATATACATGCACAAGTTGCACAGGGTGCTACATTTACGACAGTTGTCCAAATCGGCGCCCGACACTGTCATTTCAGGTATTGCATTGTCGCACTAAGTCCTGTCGTATCCTTTGTAATGCAGCCGGTGTCATTTGAACAGAGCTGCAGGCAGCTCGAATTCCAACCAGGAGGTCCTCTTCACTCTCGACGGGTGTCTCGTACACAAGACTTTTCACAGTTCCACAAGAAAAAAATAAAGTGGGATGCTGGTTGCGACATACGACCCTCTCTGGCAGGATATGTCTGACGCAGATGTTCACGACCCGCAATCCAAAATGAGGTGGGGCTCCATCGCATTGGAAGCATTTCCATTGACGAATAACAAGCGGAAAAGTACCAGTACGTGGACTCCACTCTCAGAGCTACCAGAATGATTTTCGCTTATATCTTTCTCACAGCCGTTTCCTACGTATGGTCTGGGATTTTATGGACAAGTTGATAGTGGTTTTGATGAATACTGTGGGGTATTTTGCAAATACTTCATTTCTACAACGGCACTGTCTTTAAATATGAATATTATCATATGCTGTATTTTTTGGTTGAATTTCTGTTTTTGTTGATAATATGTAGTACTGAGAAGGAAGCTTCAGCAATGGCAATCTTTTACATTATAATTAGACGCTTTGTAGAGATTCATTTGGGGACTAGTGGATTATTTTTGATTTTATGTTATCTGAAGCTGAAATGTTTTGTTGGACTTGGATACTCAGATTACCTGCGGATGTTGTTACGTACCAATTGATGGTCATTTTATTTAGAATTATATGGAAATGCTTGCAGTTAGTCACTTTAATTTACTTGTTGTGGCGGACCTAGGTTGTTGTGAAGATGTCAGCTTGGCTTTTCTAGATTTCTATCTCTCCGCGAGTGGGAATCGGGATATAGAAGGTGTAATGGAAGGTAGAAGGTAAAATGGAAGCTTACAGTTTGCTAATATTTAATTGAACGGAAGCAGATTATGACTAAGTACTGTACATTAAGTTTTTAGATTGTCGTTCTGTAAACGCAAAGATGCTCCCCTCTTCGGAAGTCCACTTATTCATGAAAATGAGAGATGAGAAAGCGATGTTTGCTTCGTTTGTTGTAAACCTGTACCTTGTCGCTGTAGATTTGAGTAACCCTTGTATAAAATCAGCTGAGCGTGCAAAGTTGCAATGATGCTATGTTGTCAAAATGTAACTCATTGCCTCACAATCAGCGAACACCCAAGGTATATCGGAATTCAATCACTGAACTCCGATCTCTTTAGACAGATAATAAGCGACTATTCTTTGCGTGCTACTAATTTCAAGGTGAAGACA
Organism: Schistocerca piceifrons; assembly: GCF_021461385.2. NCBI lineage: Eukaryota > Metazoa > Arthropoda > Insecta > Orthoptera > Acrididae > Schistocerca > Schistocerca piceifrons. The sequence goes on from NC_060143.1 coordinate 556,216,285, forward strand.
AAAGTAGATCTGTGGGTACTGTTTTGCTGATCACTGTCAATCGTCTTGCGACGTATTACTGCCCACTAGTCCAATGTTAAGTAATAATGATAGGTTGTCGATGCCGACGCCGACGGTTTAATGAGTCCAGCGTATGAAAACGATGATTAAAATAACGAGGAGACATCTTCACTGCACTGCTGGACGCTATTAGCAGAAACCAGACTTAAATTTAATTCACTGCGTTTATGAATTACTTCTCACTGAGTAATATACAACTATTAGAAACACGAACTTCTTTTCCATTGCACAGAATTTATGAAAGAGTGTGTGTGTGTGTGTGTGTGTGTGTGTGTGTGTGTGTGTGTGTGAGAGAGAGAGAGAGAGAGAGAGAGAGAGAGAGAGAGAGAGAGAGAATTTCTGTTCGGTTTCTAAAGTGAGATGGCGGTACCACATAGATTCCTGGTTGTGAGAATTATACGTATGCAAAGCCTGAAGGTATCGGAGCTTAATTTTCACTGTTTATGGGAGTAGTATTTTCTTTTCGAATCATGCACTAGTCTTTCAAATTTATAAATTAATCTCATTTATCATTTGTTTCGTTCAATACATGTAACGACAATTTTCTCTAAAACAAAAGGTAACCACTAACTCTTAACTTAATCTGCTATGTTTCCTATATTTCGGTGTCTGAGTGGTAACCACAACGGATTTGGTAGGATTTTTTAAGTGGGTTATTGCATCCAGTACATACTTCCTAATCCTTTAACTGCCATATTGATGTCTTCCTTAAAATTTGTACAGATATTTGTCCTTAACTATAGGTAAATGAATAAGTCCGAAGTATCAGTCCGCCTGCTTAAGTGAGTACAGCTCTCACGGTTGCACAGCGTGTTCGGTCAGAAGGCCGATCGTCCTCTTATTAAAAAAAACTGAGTGAATGAATTAACTATCAGCTTGAACGGATGTCATGTGACGTCTGCCCAGACCAAAAGAAACGAACAATAGAAAATAAAATGAAGAAAGTGGTAAAGTGTTTGTGTACCATGCAGTGGGCACGCGTTCGATTCCCGGCCGGGTCAAGAATTTCTCCGCCTCTGGACTGGGAGCTGGGTTGTCCTCACCATCCTTCGTATCATCATTATCACCGATGCGCAAGTCGCCTAATGTGACGTCGATTGAAGGAATACTTGCACCCAGCGGTCGAACTTCCCCGTTTGGGGCCTCCCGGCTAACAAGACCGTACGATATTTTGATCATTTCATTTTTGAAGTATCACACTTAAAGTGCCACGTTTTAGTTGTATACTTCTGAAAACGTCGCCTGTTCCATGGTCAGTAGCTCATTTCTGAGAGGCTGTGATGTGGGAGCAAACTTTACTAGTGCATTTAAGTTTCCTTTTTACGACACTATTAGTGTCAAACAGGAATATTATTTTATTCTTCTTACTGTAGGTTAACCAGCTTCGTAGGGAAAGCAAAATGTGAAGTGAGAGTAAACGAAAGAATGGTAGCAATAATGAAGAGATGCAGAAATGGGTTACCCATACGCTGATCATAAGATTCAGGACCTCGTAGCAGAACACTGCTCAGTATTTACAGCACACCTCGGCGCCCTATATCAGGCCACGCAGTATATACGGCGACACAGGCTTTTCCACTGCGTCATCTGGTCCGCCTTTCTCAGTGCCCTTCAAGCCCTGTGAGTGCTGCACATCGTCCATCCTGTAGTACAAGAAGTTTAGGAAAGCTTTCGCTTGTTCACTCTTGATGGAGCTACTGAGATGAGTATGTGGGTTCCTGGTGAAGTCGGTTTGACAGGGAACGAGGCTGCTGACGATGCTGCCAATGCTGAAGTTCTCCTACCTCAGCCTGCTAGTTCTTACATTCCCGTTCTTACATTACACGTGTTAAAATGGCCCGTTTACCAATTGCGGAAAAGGTCGATATCGTGTTTATGTATGGCTATTGTGATCAAAATGCCCAACGCGCGTGTCTTATGTACGCTGCTCGATATCCCGGACGACATTATCCAAGTGTCCGGACCGTTCGCCGGATAGTTGCGTCATTTAAGGTAACAGGAAGTGTTCAGTCACACGTGGAACGTCAACCACGACCTGCAACGAATGATGCTGCCAAAGTAGGTGTTTTAGCTGTTGTCGCGGCTAATCCGCAGATCAGTAGCTGCCCAATTGAGCGAGAATCGGGAATCACAAAAACGACTTTGTTGATAATGCTACAGCAACATCGATCGCACCCGTACCATATTTATATGAACCAGGAATTGAATGGCGACGACTTTGAACGTCGTGTACAGTTCTACCACTAGGCACAAGAGAAATTGCGTGGCGATGACAGATTTTTGGATTTTTGGCACGCGTTCTATTTAGAGACGAAGCGTCATTCACCAACAGCGGTAACGTAAACCGGCATAATATGCACTATTGGGCAATGGAAAATCCACGATGGCTGCGACAAGTGGAACATCAGCGACCTTGGTGGGTTAGTGTATGGTGCGGCATTATGGGGGGAACGATAATTGGCCCCCATTTTATCGATGGCAATCTACATGGTGCAATGTATGCTGATTTCCTACGTAATGTTCTACCGATGTTACTACAAGACGTTTCACTGCACGACAGAATGGCGATGTACTTCCAACATGTCCGGCACATAGCTCGCATGCAGCTGAAGCGGTATTGAATAGCATATTTCATGACTGGTGGATTGGTCGTCGAAGCACCATACCATGGCACGCACATTCACTGGATATGACGTCCCCGGATTTCTTTCTGTGGGCAAAGTTGAAGTATATTTGATGTCGTGATCCTCCGACAACACCTGACAACATGCGTCTGCATATTGTCAATGCATGTGCGAACATTACGGAAGGCGAACTACTCGCTGTTGACAAAAATATCGTTACACGTATTGCCAAATGCATTGAGGTTGACGGACATCATTTTGAGCATTTATTGCTTCAATGTGGTATTTACAGGTAATCACGCTGTAACAGCATGCGTTCTCAGAAATAATAAGTTCACAAGGTACATGTATCACATTGGAACAACCGAAAGAAAGTATTCAAACGTACCTACGTTCTGTATTTTAATTTAAAAAACCTACCTGTTACCAACTGTTCGTCTAAAATTGTGAGCCATATATTTGTGACTATTACAGCGCCATCTATCACAAAGCGAAAAAACTTTTCCAACTAAGACATTCATTCATATTTCTTTGCGTACTACACGAATATGTAATAAAAAATGGGGATTCCCATTTAAAAAAAACCAGTTGATATCCGTTTGGCCTATGGCAGCGGCATCTGGAGGTTCAACCATAGCGCCATCTGGTTTCCCCCTTCAAGCTAGGCAAGTTTCGTTTTTTGTAGTTTTTTCGTTTGACGCTTATTTCGTGTGATATTTGGCCCGGTCATGATCAATGGACCAACCTGTATAGATAATACCGATATAATCGAATGCAGGCTGACAAGTTAAGAAATTAGGTGAATGTCTGTAAAGGTTGCTGGTCTAGTTAGCATTTATGTTAATTGCTTGTCAGATGCAAAGGAAATTAAACTGAATATTAAGTGTTACTACCTTTCTCTTTTGCCTTAAATATGAGACAAACATGAATGTGGTTAGCTCTTGTAATCCAGCAAACACCGACATTGCACATCTGCCAAAGAAAAACACGAAAAACTTTGTTGAAATCATTTATCAGCTAGTGACTGTCTCTGCCGTGAAATTCCGCGTCTGACGTAATAATCAGGGAGTTTTTCTAATGAGCTATGACGATAGTCATCCTGGAGAATGATCGGGTATTCTGGCTATGTTGTATATTAACACGCAATTCCGTTTATGTAAAACTTCACGTAAATCACGAGATTGGGCTCCAGGATTTGACCAGCCCGTCAGCCTTCACAAAATCCTGTATATTACTTTGAGAAAGTTCTTGATATATTAAATAGGACTCAATAACTATCGACAAATTCACTGAATGTATCGTGATTAATGTAAATAATTATATATTCTCAGAATTTCCACAGTTCATAGCTTTTGTATTCTTTAGGATAATAATTATATTCTCAATCCATATAGGAAGTTATTTAACAAATTGCAACTTTTTCTTTAACTGGAAGCCAATGATAATCTCTTAAGTTCATAATGCTGTTCCATGCAATAAGCGTAGCTTGTACCAGAGAATACATAGCTAACTTGCTGCAGTCACTTTTGTATTATCGCTGGCCACACACGCCCGCTTAGCAAAACTTTTCACAACATACACTCATACGCATACCGAGAAGATTGTATAGGGATGGGGATAGTCCATGGCAGAGGATGAGTCCTTCACGAAATGGTCTACTGTCCTTATTGAATGACATACAATTCTTCACTAAATTATTGTCTAACATTCGGTCATTCAGTCTATTTGCATTTCATTATCGATTACTACAACCTCCTTTGAAGTTAAAAGGTTAAATTCTATGAACTTGAAAAATTACATAACGTGAAATACCTCAATTCTGAATGCACAATGAGTATCACTGATTAGCATTGATCAACTGATTATGGTTTGGTGGTATATGGCATTGAGCCACCGTAAGGTCTGCCCAAGGTTGGATTTTAAAAAAGGCAGCTGGCTTTAATTTAAATTAGCTCTTAATATGTCCATTGAATTAACAATTTAATTCCAAGGTTCGATTTTGTAGGCTGAGTCAAAGGGAAACCACAGGGAAACCTCGACCGAACCCCAGCAAAGCCTGGTTTACATACGTTAGGAAAATAAAAGATATTATAGAATTGATAACAATTATGAGAATTTTAAAACTGACGGTGAACCAGGAGTCATGGAATAAAATTTCCTTAGAAGACTGCGGGAACAGAATAATGCTGCGTGCGGGAAACGTATGGGAACTTATCTTGTGAGGGGTGATCTGGAATGTCATGCCTCCAGTCATTCTTTAGTGTGTCAGTTCGATGTGGAATGTAGGCCATCGCTGGTATGGCCTTGACCTGCTCAGCACCGTGTTCGCCCGCATCTCGTGGTCGTGTGGTAGCGTTCTCGCTTCCCACGCCCGGGTTCCCGGGTTCGATTCCCGTCGGGGTCAGGGATTTTCTCTGCCTCGTGATGGCTGGGTGTTGTGTGATGTCCTTAGGTTAGTTAGGTTTAAGTAGTTCTAAGTTCTAGGGGACTGATGACCTAAGATGTTAAGTCCCATAGTGCTCAGAGCCATTTGAACCAGCACCGTGTTCAGCAGTGGTTACGGGAATACATACAACATAATTACAAACCAATCGTAATATCGCTACCTAGTTAGAGCTGTTAAGGGACGAATTAAAACTCACAGGGATATTTTATTTACGTATACTGACCTGGCTTACGTACTGCAAATATCGTCGCATTGATTTCAACAAAATTCACAGACGATCAGGATAAATGACACTTTGTGATGGGATAAGTGCAGTAACATGACCACAGTCGTTGAACGTTACGTGTTGAAGTCACTTCCGTTACACTTATGTGCATAACCACACGGGCTCGCAGGATACGGCGACAACAGTATGGTCGAATCTGCCAATTATAGTTGTGCATTCCATGCATTCATTCCATGTGCCGTGTGCTTTCGACGTATGAGAGAGATGAAAAAGTCTATCATCTCCGAACACATACACTAATCATCATTAGTTCACTATTATTCATTGAATAATTCTCACAACAATTGTAATATAATCTTCAAATATCGATAATTGAAGCGGACAACTTGCGACGTCAGCTAGTATAATACATGTTAAAAGATGACTAAATTCCTCCAGCTGTATTCAGGTGCTGGTTTTATTGGCAACTAGTTTCGATGTTGTTACATCATCATCTTCAGGCCCATAGTTTTTGACAGCAACCGTATGTGTGTAACACTACTAGTCAGTGGTGAGATAGACGTGTTCCATGCGGAAGGCCCCATGGAACACGCCTATCTCACCACTGACTACTAGTGTTAGACACATACGGTTGTTGTCACCATCTATGGACCTGAAGATGATGTAACAAAATCAAAACTAGTTGCCAATAAAACCAACACCTGAATACAGATGGAGGAATTTCCTCATTTTTTAACAGTTGTAATATACCCTAAATCTCTACGTAGACGGAAACTAATACCATTTCGAAACAAGCTACATTCAACTCATCACTCATCCTTGTAATAACCACACCCATTTTAGACCAAAGAAACGACTAACAAGTTTCAGAAGAATGCAGAAGTGCAAAGCACTGCCATATGGCTTAAAGCCATAACATCAGCACCTGATAATGGCCTAAAGCCGAAATTGCAATAGCGTAATAAAAACATATCCACTGGCTTAAAGATGATGTCCTTCGAAAGATTAAAATTGGATCCGCTCAGCTGACTAAGCTTGTGTAATTGAAATTGAGAAACAAAACACAGTCAGTTATTCAGAAAACTGATACTAATTTTCAGGAACTCTGCTACAGAACAAAAATAAAGGGTTACAATCTGTAACATCATTTGTATAAGATTTTAAATTCTGACACAAAACAGTTCATCATTAACACGAATCAAGAATGAGATCCATACTGCAAATAGAAGAACACAGTTTGTGCTAAATTAGCACATCACTGGATGATCACATTCATCATGATATACACTTCATTATTCAACAACATATACCACTATTACTGAAGTAACATGTATCTATTATTTATCGAACTTTAACAACTGAAGTTCTAAGAAATGTAGAGTTTATCATACACTCATGAATAATATTTTCATAAATCTCGATGAGGGTATAGCCCTTGAATCTTGTGTGTTTCCGGATATCACAGCAGATAAGCACCTTCATAGGGGATCGTAAGTATTACATGGAGGCCAGCGTATAGAGGCTGTCACTTCTTATTCCTCCTTTTAAGCAAATAAGCTCGTGGATGTGACCTTAGTAACACTTTATCGCCTGCGTTGGAACGATGCCGCCTTTAATATGCCCGTCATATCCTAGTTTTTTCGTTGAATTGCTTCTGTCAAATTAATTAATACTTCCCAAAACTTCTGTTCCCATTGGTTTTCCATAGATGGAATTTGCGATAAGACATTCACCCATCCCTTCTCCTTAGGCATCTTTCAAATTAGATTTACAAGAGTGAATCCGGTGGAGGAAAGAGATAAATTGTTGGTCACTTCTTCAAACTGTGATATGTAGTTAATCCACAGAGTCTATTTGCTAAGAGAAGCAGTGCACATGAATTTATTTAATTCCTTACAAACATGTTCCACGAGTCTGCTTTCGAGATGATGTCTTGAAGTAAGAATTTCTATAGTGTTATGTCCACCACGGGCGTTGCACCACTTACATCCGGTAAACAGGCAGCTTTATTATAAATTCCTGATTCTTGGCACATACTCATTCCATAATCTGTTAATAACTGGCGCAATTGTAGTAGTCTTTAGCAGATATACCTTGACGTATTTTGTAAACACATCGAGGAATCCCACACTGTACTTACACCCTGCTCTTGCCCTTGGAAGGGAACTACAGACATCGACAGAAATTAAACCCACCGATTTGCCTGGAATAATTCTGTACAGATATTTCTTGCTTCCTTATTTATTAGGCTTCTTCTTATTATTATTCTTCTGGCAAACAGTACATAATTTTAAAATCCGTTGTACATTTCTTCTACCGTCTGGAAAATAGCAATAGGATCCAATCGTACTTGTTCACTTGAGAACTCGAAAATGGCTCCAGGTCACATGTGTATACCAAATAACTATCTTCATATCCTGGTAGAATACACATGCATTACTTCCGTGACTGAGGATCCCTCGTAAGGAATACGATCTCATTTACAATTTGATAATACTGCTTTAGTTTCTTCTCACCAAGTTCCTCGATCTTCCGTTATACAGGGTGAATCACTTGAGAAGTAACACCTTTATTTCGTGAAAGGTTACACATATTGAAACGAGGTTTTCGGCAAATGTTAAATCGTCGAGGGACACGCCTGTTCTTGTTTCCTTAATGTTGGTATCAACGGAGATATTCAAGCAAGATTTCTTTTAATTGGAACCTATACTTTTCATAATTGCATTCGATAGCTCTTGAGAAGACAATTACAGCGATATAGCGTTTGTTAATATTGACGTTGAAACCAGTCGTAAAATGTTCGAGATATTCCTATAAATTGAGAGCACTGTGTCAGGACTCGGCATTAACGGGGCAAACAACACCAAGCAGAGCTTCCGTGCTATGCTGTGTCAGAATGTCAACACATTTGCTTGTTTACTTGTTTGCACTACAGGTCTCTAATTTCTGCTTTAACATTCTTGCATACAGACACATAAAAGTTGCATATACTACTTTCATATGGTGAATGTAACAGAAGTGACGTAAGAAGGGTACAACGGTGTTGCGCTATCTATACGGATCGCTAACTTCCGGCGCGCCAGGTAATTGCACGAATTATTAAGACGATAGTACGGGCAGGCTGCTTGAACGTGAATGAGAGGACAAGAGAAACGACTGCAACTGACAGAGAACACGAAGACTACGACACTAATGAATCCGCACAGTACTGCGGGGCGTATTGCCAAGGCATGTGGAATCAGCCAGACGAGAGGCGTTCACATCCTGCACCGACAGAATTTCCATCCCTAAATCTGCCACTGCATCAGGCATTCGACGACCGTGATTTCGAATGTCGTACAAAACTTTGTCGGTTTGCCTTTCAGCGCGAGTGTGTGCCCTTTGCCAATGAAGCAACGTTTACTAACCACAGTAATGTAAATTTGCATAACACGCACTACAGGGAAGCCGAAAATCCACGCTGGCTTCGTCAGGTGAAACGTCAAAGGCCGCGGAATGTAAACGTATGGCGCGGTATCATTGGAACTTACACTGTCGCACCTTACTTAATCTCAGGCGTTCTAAACGGATATTCGTACGCACACTTTCTGACGAACATTCTGGCGGTTCTTCTAAAAGAGGCACAACTGGATATTCGACAGTATATGTGGCTGAATCACGACGATTGTCCACATCACTCTTCCCGTGTTGGGACGCAAATACAGAATGAGAACTCCCCTGGAAGTTGAATAGGGCGGAATTCTGTTGTCAAATGTGAAGTTCCCCGATTTGACTCCACTTGATTTGTTTCCTTTGGGAGCACTCAAAGATGCAGTCTATGACGAAGCCTCAGCTACGCCTGTGAAATGTCGTCCAATCGTCAGTGCATGCTCTACCGTAACATCCACTGTAATTACATCTCTTCATAGTCCTTTCGAACGGTGATAGCAAAAGTGTGTTTCAGTCCATGGTGAACAGTTTGAACACATGCTTAAATAAGGGATAAATCTTTTTTAAGACGAAATTTATATTGTGTGATTTGTGTGATTACCCGTTCATTGTTACTAAATTGATTATTTCATTAATATTTGTACGAAATTGCTCTGCAGTGTCAAATAAATTGCAGTGTGTATTGCACGCAGACGGTAACACTGTCATTACGAGAGTACATTCAGCATGAAGCGATGTTCCGTTGAGAAGAATATATATTTTGCACTGTACGTGTGGTCATCAAAGTATTTTTGGTAAAATATTATGTTCAACTAATATATCCTACATGACATAATTTACAATAGTGTACGTAGAGACAGTTGTCAGACACATGCACTTTACCTCTAAGGAGCACCCAGCCACGTACAGAAGATAGGTCAGATTATCCTTCTAACATTATGATATATAATACGGTAGTTACTTTTTGCAGCGTATAAGACCTCTTTATTTTGTAGAACAACAGCTGATTCCTCTGTTTCACTTCACGTAGATCTGGGAGGATACGCAAATGTGACAATTTTCCTAAGCTCTTTGCGACACGCTAAATACTAGCCAATGTCGTATTTCCATGTACAACATTCGTAAGTGAACCTGCATCTAGGTCGTAAGTTGATTCAAGGGGAAATAAAGCTTTTCGTCGTAGCGTAGGGCTACTCTGCTTTATACAATTACGCAGCCTGGTGAGACTCCTGCTAGGCAGTGTCTGCACCGCATATGCCGTTTCCGGCCACCGTGCTCTCACACTCTAGGACATTTCTCGAATTTTTAAAGATAGGTTTGAACGTCAAAATTAACATATGCTATGTCACTGCAATTGTCTTCTCAAGAGCTATCGAATGCAGCTGTGAAAGTACACGGTTCCATTAAAAAAGTACTTACTTCCATACCTCAGTTGCTAACAGAGCTAAAAAACAACCGAACAAAAACATATGCGTCTTTGGGCACTCTAACATTTGCCGAAAACCGCGTTTCTGTGTAAAAGGCGTGTTACATCTTACGTGACTCACCCGGTACTTGTTGCCAGCTCTCATCAGTTAATTGGAGGCGAGACATTTTTACATAGGTTTAAATAATACTTTCTAAGAACACCTTCCTTCATTAACTAAACTTGAATTTCGGTCATAGTTTGCAATCTCAGGTTCCAACCCTTCAGGATGTTGAGATAGGGTATTGGCAGTTACATTCTCTTTTCCGTTTACATGTGCAAAGGAAAAACCATACTTTTGAACCACTATAGTCCATCTAGCTAACCTATGATGCAACAATTTACACTCCTGTAGAGCGTTCAGCACTTGATAATCACAACGACCTGTTGCTTTCTTCCTAAACGAACAATAATAAAATTTCCGAAATGCCCATACAATAGCTTGCTATTCAAACTCTGTAGTAGTACAAAACCTTCCACAGTCCAATAAAATCCGGCTTCAACGGCTATTTGACAAAATTTTGATTTCCCCTTCCTCTTCTCGGGTCTGGAATAGACACACACCCAGACATATAGCTGGGACATTAGCCGTAAATCTGGAATCGAAGCACATATCACTATGACAGATTTAGATAACATACTAGTGCTATCATAATTGTTTTCAAAAGTTTCTGACATTCTGGTGTCCGCTGCCAGGGTACTACTTTCTTCAACAATCGAAGGAAAGGTTTGGTGATGCTTCAATTGTGTCTTAGTTCCTGGTACTATAAAACACTTAATCGCTCTTATCCTTTAGCTGTCAGATAGAATGTCTTTTGAATCGATGAGATGACCAAGAAACTTTACTTGTTGTAGAGCAATGTGTGACTTTTGAAGTTAAGCTGTGATCTCACTTCACTTAATCTTTATCTAGCACTCTTGTGCATAGGATAATGTGCTCCTCCCAAATCGTTTCCAGTAGGAGGTCATCCCCAAGGAAAGTTAGTTGACTTCTCAGTTCTGGTCCCAACATTGCGTATAACACCGAAATAAAAGCTGCTGAGCTGATGTTCATCCCAAAGGGAGAAACCTTGAACTCGTATAACCTTCCAGCTTAAATGAAGGCAGTAGATTTCCTTTAATTTACCGTTATTGGTACTTGTCAATACGAATCTCGAAGATCGATGTTTGTTAAGCATGTTACCCCTTGGAACTTTGTAGTAACTCATCCACATTCACCAGGTGTGTGCACACCAGTACATTGATTAATAAAATCAACAGAGTATCGTATGCAAGATGCAAATTTTCTCTTTTCTTAGGCAGTACAGGAAGTGGGCTACAATATGGACTGGTGGACAGCTCTATTAAATCCAATTCCAACATGTGCTTAATTTAATTGTCAACAACCTTCTGTAGTGACTAGGGAATTGGATAAAAGCTCCAGCGTCCGCAGCTCGTGGTCGTGCGGAAGCGTTCTCGCTTCCCACGCCCAGGTTCCCGGGTTCGATTCCCGGCGGGGTCAGGGATTTTCTCTGCCTCGTGATGATTGGGTGTTGTGTGATGTCCTTAGGTTAGTTAGGTTTAAGTAGTTCTAGGTTCTAGGGGACTGATGACCATAGATGTAAAGTCCCATAGTGCTCAGAGCCATTGGAAAAGCTCCAGCAAAACGGTTTGTGAGGAAGCACCTCTAAACATTATGTATCCCCTTCAATAAGCTAGGTTATCCCTCGAAAACATTCTAATATTGCACTAAGTCATTCGCCAATAGCTGCTTTTGTAACAGATCAACATTCTGGGATCCTATAACTTTCGCTTGACCTCCATCTCTAGTGGAAGCACACACATTTTGTAGACTCGTAAATTGTGCGTGTAATCGTGTTCCTCACACACACAAAGTATAACTGATTCCGCCTGCAATATCGTCTGTAATTACTATCTTCCTTAATAATTTGTATTGGGTCATTGCTATGTTAATCTAGAATTAGATATGACGCCCTGAAAAGTTGAAATTTGCATCCTTTTCACGAAAAAAGTTCATGCTGAGGATACAGTATGCTAGTAACACTTTAATCTCTGAGGTTTCGTATCAGTAGCTCTATCTTACAATTTCTCTTCCCCCCATGGTGTCCATTTCTCCTAGGTGGTCACATTACCCCAGGTGTCAACTGTGTCATCAACATGCCTCTTCCCCACTTAGTTATCATCATTTCCCCTACATGTGCACCCTTCCACCTTTTCGAGACCTATCATTCCCAATTGTGTCTATCATTCCCCATTTGTGTGGCCTCCAATCCCTCTTTCCCCCTTGGTGTTCATCACTTACCCTAGTTGAGCAACATTTCCCCTTTGGATGGCCACCATTCTCCTGTGTGTCCATCAGTCTTCCTTTTTCTGGCCACAGTTACGCTGTGTCCATTCCACGTTTGGGTGGGCACCATTCCGTCTTCCCCTCTAGGTGTACATATTTCCCATTTGCAGGCATCCTTCCCCCTCCTGGCGGCCACCATTGCACTATGAGTCCACCATCGCCCCCTAAGGATGGCCTCCATTCCGCCACCCCCCTTAGTGTTCATTATTTCACCGAGATGGTTAATATTCCGCATTTAGTTGGCTACTATTACCTAGTTGTTCAGCATATGTGCCCACTACCCCCTCTTCCTCACTTTGTACTCATGATTTCCTCTATGTCGGCACCCTTTCCCCTTTGGTGTCCACGATTTCCCCTTCGTACGGCCAATGTTCTATCCGCCCCCTTTTATTAATTTGCCCCACATGGGCACTCTTCCCCCCTTGGGTTTCCATCATTGTCATAGCTGTTCACCATTCTCTGTCCGCGTGGCCAATATTTGGTCTGCCTCACTCGATTATCTTTTCATTTGCACACCTTTCCCTCTTTTGGGTGCTCGCAATTTTGGTTGGTTGGTTTAAAAGAGGGGAAAGGGACCGAACTACGAGGTCATCAGTCTCTTCTTCCTAATAAAACAATGCCACAAGTGTGAGAATAAAACAGACGATACTTATAACACAAATTGGGAAGTAAGGAAGACCACAACGGACAAGGAAAGGCAACGAACACTAAAAGGAACAAAAGAGGAGAAGAAAACAACAGAGATGCAAGGAACAGAAGAGAGTAAAATAAGGAAGCAGATTACAGTGGCTGGTCGACCACGAAAATAAAAAGGAAATGCTGGCCACCCTGCACCATATTAAAACCCCCGCCCTAAAGGCACTAGGGTTGAGGACACAGAGGGACAAAGGACAAGCGCTAAAACTCAGATCGAATGATAAAACCCACCCTAACGGATGAAACGTAAAACCCAATCAGCCGATGAGGTGTTGTCTGCAAAATAGTTACTTCGAGTCCAGGCGGCAGCTGTGGCCGGGCGGTTCTAGGCGCTTCAGTGTGGATCTGCTCTGTTGCTACGGTCGCAGGTTCGAATCCTGCCTTGGGCATGGATGTGTGTGATGTCCTTAGGTTAGTTAGGTTTAAGTAGTTCTAAGTCTAGGGAACTGATGACCTCAGATGTTAAGTCCGATAGTGGTTAGAGCCATTTGATAACGAGTCCGGCAAACGAAGATGAAGTCGCAGGGCAGCCAAAGGGGGACAGTAGCAGAATATGGGCCACTGTCAACCGGGAGCCGCACCGACACGGAGGTGGGTCTTCATGGCGCAAGAAGTAGCCGTGGGTCGCCCAGGCATGGAAAATGCGGATCCATCAGAGAACCGCATAGTCCTTGTGAGAGGCCCTCATTGAAGACTTCCACGAATTCTCGGTCACCTTAATGTCTCGCAGTTTGTTGTGCGTACTGAGAGTTTGCCATTTCATCTCACAATGCTGAAAAAGCTTGTGACGTAATAACGAACGCAGGTCAGTTGCGGGGATGCCCATCTCCAGAAGTGGTTTCGGTGTAGCCTGTTTGGCCCGCCTGTCAGCAAGTTCGTTTCCTGGGATTCCGATGTGACCAGGGGTCCAGACGAACACCACTGAACGACTGGATGGACGCTACCAAACGATGACGAGGGTAGCACTGGTCGACAGTTTTCAGACTGCTCAAGAAGTCAGAACACAAAAGAAAATACTCCCCAGGGCATGAACAGAAATACTGAAGTGCACGAGAAATGGCCACCAGCTCTGAAGTGAATACACTGCAGCCATCGGGAAAGGAATGCTGTTCAATATGGCCCCCGTGAATGTAGGCAAAGGCAACGTGACCATCAGCCATCGAGCCGTCGGTGTAAACCACTTCAGAGCGTCGGAACATGTCAAGAATCGAGAGGAAGTGACATTGGAGAGCCGCAGGGTTAACGGAGTCCTTAGGGCCATGTCAAAGGCCCAGATGAAGCTGCGGCCGAAGCGTACTCCATGGAGGCGTACGTGAAAGACCCTTAAGCAGAGATGGTAAAGGGAATGACTCCAGTTTGAAGAGAAGGGACCGCACGCGAACCGCAATCGTTACCCCGACCTGGGCCGCCGATGCAAGAGATGGACTGTCCTGCGCGGGAAAAGGAGACGGTAATTCGGATGCTCAGGAGAACTACGGATGTGTGCTGCGTAACTGGCTAGCAGTTGTTCACGTCTGTTCTGCAATGGAGGGACCGCAGCCTCCACCAGTATGCTGGTCACCAGATTCGTAATAAAAGCTCCTGTCGCTTGTCAAACGCCGCAGTGGTGCGCAGGGTCGAGTAAATGCAATGCTGAGGGCGCTGCCGAACCATAAACCACACTCTCACAGTCGATTCGGGACTGAACTAGGGCTCCGTAGAGCCGCAGCAGCGTAGAAAGATCTGCGCCCCAATTGGTGTTGCTCAGGCAATGCAATGGAGGGCAATGAGGTGCTGCTTAAGTTGACGAAGATGAGGAAGCCATGTCAATCGAGCATCGAAAACCAGTCCTAAGATTCGATACGTCTACACTACAGAGCGTGGATGGTACGAAGGTAAAGAATGTTCTGGGTCCGGAACAACGGTACGACGACTTCACAAGTGCATGACACACGACTGTGTGGCTGGAAACTACAAGCCCATGAATGCACCTTGTGGATGGCTCCCTGTAGGCGCCGCTCAGCAACACCAGTACAGGTGGAGCAGTACCAAATGAAGAAATCGTCTGCATACAGAGAGGATGAGACAGATGGCCCTACAGCTGCTGCTAGACCGTTAATGGCCACTAAAAATAGAGACAGACTCAATACAGAGCCATACGGGACTCCATTCTCCAGTATATGGGAGGCACCAATTTGGACACTGAAGTATATAGCGACAGGAAGTTTTGGATACAAATCGGGAGCGGGCCCCAGGTGTTGCCATCTGGGAAAGGCTGTTCGGATGGCAAACTCGAGGGAAACAAGATTATCAGTGGTAGAGCGACTCTGGCGGAAGCCGACCGTCATGGAGCCAGTAGGCCACGTGACTTCAGGACCCAATCCAACCGCAGACATACCATAAATTCCAGCAGCTCGCAAAGAAGGTAGGTGAGGCTGATGGGCCGATAGCTATCCACATCAAGCGGGTTTTTACCGGCTTTGAGCACCAGAATGATGGTGCTTTCCAGCCACTGGGATGGAAATAAGCCATCACACCAGATCCGTTGAAGATGACGAGGAGAAGTCGCTTATAGTCAGATGAGAGATGTTTAATCATCTGGCTGTGGATCCAGTCAGGCCCAGGAGCTGTTTCGGGACAATGTGCAAGGGCACTGAGGAGCTCCCACCCTTTAGATTCACTGTGGCGTGTACTGAATGAGAGGATGTTCACTTCCAACCGCCGTTTGAAAGTACGAAAGGCTGGGAGTAATTCTCCGGCGCAGAGGCTCGGGCAAAGTGCCCGGCGAAGTGCCCGGCGAAGTGCCCAGCGAAGTGCCCAGATTTGGGAAGGTGACGTATGGAACCCAATGGTCGAGACATATCTCTCCCAACACTCCTGCTTTCGTCGTTTGGTAAGGTTGCGAACAAGGGCACGGCGCTGTTTAAAGGCTATGAGGTTCTCCAGGGAAGGGTTCAGCTTATTCCGCCCTAGAGCTCGCCGACGCTCCTTAATTGCTTTCTTAACGATCGAGGGATCGCGTTTTCTGCCGCAGAAATGTCACCTGCTCAACCATATCATCGATGTTACCGTGCGGGGGAGATTCATCGTTGACAGGAGAGGTGAAAGTTTCCCAAACCACCTTGTTTAAAACCCACCTGGGCAGGCGTCGGTGGCCCCAATATTGCCGCAGTGACAGGAAGATGGGGAAGTGGTCACTACCACACAAGTCGTCATATGCTCTCCAGTGGATAAATGGGAGAAGTCCTTGGCCGTAAATTGTTAAATCAATGTTCGAGTAACTACCATCAGCCACACTGAAATGTGGCTCCTCAGCCACTGGCGGGTGTCGTCTTTCCCACTACCACAAACCTGGGAAGGGAGTTACCCAAGGGACCCCTTCCTAGCGAGAGAAGCTGAAGAAGACTAACGCTTCTCCGGCTTAGGAGTGGGGACAGATATCCCTGATGATTGGGGGGGGGGGGGGCGATGTTTCTCTCGAAGTAGGTGGTGCAGGAGCAACAGGGAGGGACAAGGTGGCAGGTGTAGTCTTCCAGCTCTGAGAGGTGACTGAGGTTTGCGGAGCTGATGATGTCGGAACTGTTTTAGTGGCGGCATAAGACAATGTCATATGCACAGGATGCAGGCGTTCAAATTTTCTCTTAGCCTCAGTGTATTTCAGTCGGTACAGTGTCTTGTACTCCATGATTTTCCTTTCTTTCTGGAGAATCCTGTGCTTTGGCGAGCAAGGCAAATGGTGATCTCTGCAGTTGACACAGACGGGATGAGTAACCGAAGATGTATATTGGAGGACTGTTTGTGTGAAGCGATTAGAGATCGGACGAGTTGTATGTTGGAGGGATTTTGCTACTGCTGTGTGACGCTATTAAGCTCAATTGTGAATGTTTAGTTATTTGATGTCAAAACAAACAAATTCAAGAAAATAATACGCATTCAAGGTGTGTATTTATCAATTTGATTTGACAAACATTTTTCAGATATCACGTGACGTAGATCGATCGGAGGTGCAGTGTGGAATGATGGTGCGAGCCTGCATCTTTTCACGGTCAATATTCTTCGTGAGAATATCTAAGAAGAAATAAGCTTTTCGTTGATGAAGAGGTTCGACACATCAGTCCTCACGCATCATAGAACATAGCACCTAGTTGTGCCGAATGATCTTCGTAGTGAAATTTTATAGATTTCAGGTGGACGGTTCCGACGAGGAATATCAACGAGATCGACGCTGGTGGACATATATCGAGCTCTCCTGTGGTATTTGAAACCAAAGACTTATGTTCTTTAGCTTTTAAAAGACAAGCTAAAAACTAAATAAAACCACCTGAAATCGTAACTGAAAATCCAAAAATAAATAAGATGGAGAGAATTTTCTTAAACTAATTTCTTAAATAAATAAATTAAATAAAAATATAATAAAATGTCGACTAACGGGACTGTCAACAACTAAAATTGTCATATAAATTTGTGCATGTATTAATTTATATATTGTGTGTGTGTTTCATGTACACTATAATTGGTGGAGTCCGGCCGTGTGAGCTGAGCAATCCCGATCCCCACCGCAGAACTTCACATATCTGCAAGTTGGATAAGGCAAGCACACACCACTATTCGCAATCTCATCTCAATCTGGTCTTTAACGCTGAATAGTCTCCATCTTTACAGTAGAATATAGTTCCATATTTTCACTTCATTTCCGTATTTTCTTCGGAAGCAGTCATAGACACTTATTTGGTGCATTCTTTTCAGGAGGAACTTTTGTCTGTGAATGTAACTAAGCGCGTACAAACATATAGGTGTGTTGTGTTTTCTAATTTTGTTATGGCCAAAAGTAGATCACAATCTAAAATGGATAAAGAGAAAGTGTCAGGTGTTCCCTAAAATGACGAAAATGCGCGTGTAGAGGAGATAGCAGCTTCGTCTCAACAGGAGAGAAATCCTATGTCTCACATCTCAGAACAACTGAGACTTTTGTCAGTATCGGTGACAACTATGTCAGGTGTGGTACAAGCAGTATCACAAAGGCACGAAGACATGTCACAGAAGCAAATTGATGTGTCGTTGGTGGTACAAACAGTATCACAAAAGCAAGCAGACTTGTGTCAAAAGCAAACATATGTCAGCTCCAATTAAGGCATTAGTTGGCCAGTAACAACAAATCTCAAATGAGATAACCAAGTGGCGAGATGCGCAAAAGCAGTTTCCTTTGGAAATCAAAAGGATTTCCGAAGAGATGCAAAACATGAATTCGAAGCGGGAGAAAGTAGTAACTTCCGTAGTGGAATTAACAGAAACTGTGACTACCACAGCTTCTGGATGTGATCAATTGATACGAGACAAAATCAGTAAACATCAACAGGATATCTCAAATAAATTAGATGAATCGGCATCCACTAAGGAAAACCAGGCGGTGCTACGTATAGATGCAAGTATAAAAGAAGCGGTAAGCGAATTGCCTATTGACAGCTTACAAACTGCAGAAAATATTAAAGATGTAAGAGAACAATTAGGGGAGAATTTTAAACAATGGAAGGACGAAATAGTTCATTCTGTTGAACATGTGTCCAGAGATATGGAACAGATACGAGGGGCAGTAAAAGACTGTAGAAATGAGCTGCGTGAAGTAGAACGAACGCAGGGCTCAAGCCATGAATCATGTTATGGTAAAGGACATTCTTCGCCGGAGGGAAATATAAATTATAACGGAAAGCATGCCGTGCCGTAAGCTACTTTTAATAATGTGTACGCTGCAACGTAATGGATGAAAAATTGTTGAAACATAGGCAGTTTCAGACGTTCTCACCTGACCGAAAATCCATAAACCCAGTGCTATTTATTCGAGGATTTCATGGAGTACTACCAAGGGCATGGACTGAAGCGCAAAGATCAGTTACGTTTCAGGATATATTAAAGATGATGGTGCGTTATGGGCCACGGATATGATGGATACATGCGAAACGCAAAAGAAATTTGAGAAGGCGTTTCTTGCTAAGTACTGGTCACGGGGTGTACAAGAACGATTAAGCCATTCTGCGTAAAAACAGGAACACTACGGTGACACTTCAAGAAGTATTTAAATAAAGCAAGAGACTGGGATGACACTATAACGTACAAGGATATTCTGTTGATTTTGAAAGCAAAATTTCCGGCTGAGAGAAGAGAGAAGTTATTACACGCATCGAAGGAGAATGTAGAAGAATTGATGTCAGTCTTGGCCTCCATTGATTTGATCCAAGAAGATTTCAAACGAAGACCAGACAGACACAGCGGCTACTCGCAGTCAAATAATGCTTACGGTAGCCAAGCGAGCAATCAGCTGATTCAGGAGACAAATGCAAATCGCGCTCCGCTGTACTGCAATAATTACGACCAACATCATAATCCGCATACCGGTAATGGGAACAATTTCAGATACGGCAAAAACAGACAGAATCGACGCGACAAAGTACAATCGCGGTTATAATGTGAACTCGAATTCTGTGAATTGGCAGAACAATAACAGGCAAGAGAAAACGCAAGTTTGTGGAATTAGGTATCAGATGAGCAACTGTTCATTGTTCTTGCAGACATTCAGTAGCCAATAAGATCTATGGTCGACGCAGTGAAAACAATAACTCCTACATCACTTGTATCAGTGTGAATAGCCTATAAGGCTGGGCGATGTTGCAACATCTTAACGTATCTGATTTTGAATGGTAGACTTTTTTTGGTTGAGGATATTTCCAGACGATACAAACACGTACTGGAAGTAGACCTTGAATACATGACAGTATGATTTACATTAAGATGCAGTCCTGTGCCCCCAAAGACGGTACTCGTACCAGTATCAGACGGCAAGAAAATGCGCAAATAATTTTCGACCTTTATTGACAAGAATGACTGTGTCATTCAGGAAAGACATATGAAACAAAATTTGCTAAATAAACATGTTAAAATATTAATCCTGTATTATTTGGGCAAGCTTCGTTGATGAAGCCATACATAGTGATTAAAGCACAAAATGAGTCTGAGAAGAATTCTTCATGCTCATGAATAATCCAAAATGCGTGAAAGATACAGGATATTAGAATGATACAGGATATTAGACTAGTAAGATCTTGGGAGGGTATATCCAGAACACTTGCTTTAATTGCAAAAAGCAAATTTAAAAGGTGGTTTAGTTTTACCAAAAATCTAGTCGCCATTGTACTGAGTAGACTTAATGTAGTCTTCGATGAAACAATCCCATTCGATATGGTGACTTTAGATGTTTCGGGAACCCTACATTTCTACATTTATTATGGATACATATTGAACAAATTTCGTAAACAAATGTTAACTAGGGCACTGAGTGCGAAATATACCACATCGAAGTTCGCAATATGTGCGGAAATACGAGGAGTGATGTGCATATGATGTTTGACACAGAGGTTCCCAGCCTATAACTAATAGAATATTCTGCTGATGAATGAAAAGTGGTGGGGCTAATGAAAGATGATTTAAATGCTGAGCTCACTGCATATTTTTTTGGCCTGTGTAAAAATGGTATGATATTGAGACCAAGTCCGGTGGCATAATGCGCAGAGCAAGGAGCATAAAACAGTATTCGGCAAATAGGCTAACTATAGTCTCCTGAATTCCGAAATAAGAACTGCTGTGTAGGTTGTCACTCAGTCGAAGCAGCATGTTGTTTCGACTGTTCAACAAACGACCTATACTTCCAGCTGAGGTTAGTACGTTTAATTTGGAACATTACCGCAGCAATAATGGTGATTGTGTATCACATAGATACCTGATTGTTTTTTAGTGTAAAAACTAACTAAATACTAGAAATCTTAATACGAAGTAAAACTGAGGGATTTTTTAAGCAAAAATAAAGAATACGGGTAACTTAGCGCGAATGTTATACAGTTGACAGCCATAAAATGTAAGTAAGACAAATATATGTAAAAAATTTTACAACAAAAATTTTTATGATAAATTTTATATTTAGCATCTTTACTGCATTTGCATCCAACTTATCACCACACGTGAGGCATGCATAGCTGCTCGTATATCTAGTTATCTGCACTGCACTTCACAACAATTGAAGACATACACAGATGGTCCATAACAGGTGTTCTGCATGCTGGTCAGTATGACACTCATGAGAAAACTCGAAAGCTTAGAGCATTAATACTTTTTCTCAAAATGTGAGACATGGCATTTAATGACACACAGCTGGAAATGTGTACACACACACACATACACACACACACACACACACACACACACACACACACACACACACACACACGCCCTCCCCCCCCCCCCCACACACACAAATGTACACCCACACAATTTAAATATTGAGGCAAGACAGAGAGCAATTTAATACACTCATGGTGGATAATTTCATACAGTTTTAGGTCAAGTTGAAACACTTCTTGGGTAATTTGGGGTAACATAACATTTGAATGTATGTGAGGATGACAGGAAACAGAAATTCTTTGTAGGAGAGGCTCAAACACGTGTAGAGAATACAGTGTATGATGTGTGAAATACTTGGATCATTTACAATTTTCTGCAAAAATTTGTGAGGGGTGACATTCAATGACCAGACTGGTATGTGTGGAAGGCTGAACACACACTATATATATATATATATATATATATATATATATATATATATATATATATATATTACATGGTGAGTCACTAACCACTGCCACCAAGAATAACTCCCAAAGTAGATAGGAGTTGTAGGAGTTGTAAGGTTTGTGGGACAGAAGTTCGATGGGACAACAGGGGCCATAACATGATGTTGGTTTTTTCTGCTAGTTGGGGTCGCTTGAGAGATGTGAAGGTCAACTTTATTTTTTAAATGGGATGCTATAGTTTGGTACTTATTTTCTGATAGCGGCTATCAAGACGAATCCAATGATATGTGACAGTAAGATCTTTGAAGGTCAATGAAAGTCACAAATGTTGTATGAACATCCATTTACGGGAGGTGTTAGGAGTGACGACCATTGGCATCAATGCAGTGCTGCAATCTTCGTATCATGGATTGAGTGGTATTCCTTATAATGGACTCTGTGGTATTCCTCGTCACTTTGGCACTTATCGAGGCACATGCTCTGACAGATATCTCTCGCATATCTTCAGGTGCAGTTGGAACGTCTTTATAAACAATGTCTTCTACGAATCCCCACAAGAAAAAAATGCAGAGCCGTCAAGTCTGGCGAACGAGTCGGTCACGAGACATCTCCTCTGCGTCCAATCCAAAGATTTGGGAATTGTCTCTGCAACTCATTTCTAGCAATCAGCGAAAAATTTGCCGGACACTCATTGTGTTGGTACCCCATTCTGTTCCGAGTTCCTGAAAGTATTTCTTCCCATAACAGACCTAACGTTTCTTGCAGGCATGCGGTGTACTTCCTACCATTAAGATTTCCTTCTATGAAATAGGGGCCTATAGTTCTGTCTTCCAGAATCCCACACCATACATTCACCGACCACGGTTTTTGGTACGCAACTTACTGCAGCCAACATGGGTATCCGGAGCCCAATAATGCATGTTATACGAATTAACATTTCCATGTTTCGTAAATCTAGCGTCTTCAGTAAGTAAACTCAGATTATTAAATGTGACATCCCTCTGAATCTGGAGTTGAGACCATCGGCAGAATTAAGGCGACGCACACAATCCATACCAATTAATTCTTGCTGGAGATTGATATGGTAAGGATTATATTATTGGCGATGCAGAGTACGAGCTACACTACTGTGGCTCATGCCAGAATCTCTTGCGATTTGAGACAAACTAACGCAAGGATCTCGAACCACAGTGACAAGAGTACCAATTTCCGTTTCCTCGTTAGTAACTTTCCTTTGGCGGATGTGTTTTCGATGCGTTAAAGATCCAGTTGCTCTCAGTTCTACACTTCTCTAAATGTGCGACGTGTAGGGTAAGTACATTGAGAATATCTTTCAGCGTGTAAGTCCCTAGCTCTCACTGAATTTCGTTGGCATTCTCCGTAAATGAGAACCATATCTTTTTGTTCTTTGGAAGACTACATCATTCGCATTCGCTTGATTCGACAATACTAATCTTACCGTTCCTATTAGTGTTGTACTGTGAAACCGTCTAATGGTGTTTATATGTCGATGTCACGTTGGATGCGCCGTATTCGGCGAATATTTACTATTTGCACGATATACAAGAGAGAATTGTAAGAGCATGTGCTTCGATATGTGCCGAAGTAACAGGATATAGCACTCAATCCATGGTAAGAAGATTGCAGCACTGAATTGATACCAATGGCCATCACTTCGAAGATCTGTAAATGGACGTTCATGCCACGTTTTTGACTTTCGTTGACCTTCAAACACCTAACTACTACACGTCATTGTATTCGATAGCCCTTATCATAAAATAAGTACGAAACTACTGTATTCGATTTAAAAAACAGAATTGACCTTCATAACTCTGACGCGACCAGTACCTAGCAAAATTAAATAAATAAATAAATAAAATCCCACGTCATATTACGGCCCCCGTTATCCCATGTAACATTTGTCCCACAAAGTTTTCAGCTACTATCATACATTCGGAGTTATTCTAGGTGGCAATAGTTAGTTACTCACCGTGTGTCTGTGTATGTGTGTGTGTGTGTGTGTGTGTGTGTATGTATGTATGTATGAGAGAGGAACAGAGAGGGAGAGAGAGAGAGAGAGAGAGAGAGAGAGAGAGAATGATCACATATGTTTTGATGTATGAAATATAGAGCGAAATGATTGCTTTTAATGAGAGAAATCGCAAGTGTATTTAAGGAGTATAGTGTCTGATGTTAGAAATATTCAGGGATCACATGTTTCTAATACTTGAAACATAGAGAAATCACATGTTTGTACGGATTACAGAATTTGATGTATGAAATGCGAATATATATTTGTTTTACTTAACCATTTTCTGTATATAATGCATATCCTTGTTCTTGGAGGAATTTTACTATTTGCTACAGGTATGTATGTATATTTACACTATCATCTTTGACTTTCACAGAAAATATTGTAATTTGACACCATTATTATGCACCATAACAATAACTGTGCCACCTCTTAGTATCAAGGAATTTGGGGAGTGGAGCGCTGGGTTTTAAATGGAGGATCGATCGTGCTGACTCAAACTTGTTTTATTAATCTTAGCGATTTTAAATGAATGCATTCTTAATTCCAGTTCTACAAAACTCCGAGTCTTGCATCTCACACAGCCAAGTGCTAGTGAAGGAGACCAAACAGCAGTCACGTAGCTCCGCGCCGCTGGGACACACGACGTCAGTGGAAGGAACTGCACGTTTGTGGGAGTTTCTGGGGGAGAAGCAGGAACAGAAACCTGACTAACTAGTAAAGAACCATCAATCTGCGGATCTAGCTGTAAAATACGCCGCTCTTAAGCGTACAGTCGATAAAACCATAAAGTGACCAATTCTACAAAATACGTAGAATCAATAAAGTAGTAATTTGAACAAACTCATCAACAACTCACGTTACATAATACTATAAATCTCTGGTAAGAGCACAACTAAGTAGTTTTGCAATTATTATACTGAGTGAAATTTTAATAACCCACTTAAAATTCACTATCATGTGCTGACACTTTCAAAGGAGAACTTTCAGTAAGTGAGCACAAAATATCGGACTACGGTATACGAAGACTTGCTGGCTCACACGACGCAGAATGTTAGTTACACAGAATATATGTACCATCAAACCACAAGTTAGAAGCAATAATTTCAAGGAAGGCCAATCTCGTGGCCACCGATTTTCTTGTAACCAAACCACTGCCCATATATAGCTTTCATAAACTGCTTAGTAGCTATAATATCACCTAAAGCATGTCATTACATTAATTAATTCTTATAATTTACTAATAGCAGCAATAACCATTCATTTCTACTGAAACCAGCCGTAGGTTAACTTAGACCTTAATAATAGGCGGGGTTCAGCCCATTATCGTTGTGTCAGCACTAGCCCAGTTGACCCAAATTAGTCTCTGCTTAAGGCAATAGCTTGCCGACAGGCAAGAAAGTAAGCATGGCTTATCACTGACTTACTAATCTGTCATTAAGATAAAGGTCGGCACATCAGGTAAGGCGGTGAACGATACCATCACCTGTTAACAGGACGTGCAACAGTAATACTCAACTGCAGTGCTCCACTCATGCAGTTACAGTCGAGTAAGGAAAGCCATTCTATGCCTTAAAGCCACGTGATATAACCAAATCTAGTTTTCCTCAGTCATGTACACAGAAACACAAAGCCACCACAGTAAGAATTAATACAGCTACACCATTATGTCAGTAGCCTCGTCGATAACACTTTTGAAACCATTCAAGTGACACAAGATTCTGTACAGTCGGATTCTGTGCAGTCACAGTTTACGTCATCGGTCACGAAAAGACTTTCACGCGAGGACAACTTTACCTTGCGTATGGCGCCCAGAATCTAATGCTAAGCTCTCACAACGCGATTAAGTCTAAAAAGACTCCGTCCGAACAGCCATTGGAAGGCCCAACGGTACCGACCGGCCACCGTGTCATCCTCATACCAGACTTATCAATGGATGCGGATGTAGAGGGGCATTTGATCAGCACACCGCTCTCCCTATAGTATGTCAGTTTACGAGACTGGAGCCGCTATTTCTCAATCAAGCAGCTCCTCAGTTTGCCTCACAAGGGTTGAGTCAACTAACCACTTAAATAATTAAAGGAAACAGGCTTCTGTATTCTGTCCTTCCGGTGACTGACTTCACTCACCAACGGTTGCCTGCGTGGCCAGATAGTGTCATCCTTTCACAAGGTAGTCAGTGTCTTTGTCGTGGTAGGTCAACGATACCCAACTCAAAATTACCACTGTCAGAACTAAGTATTGAACCAACAACCATAACTCGTGGACTGTACCATTGTTTGACACATCACAAGCAAACATCTCCCAACTAGCAACAACACGTTGATGTGGAAACACTCATTCAGGAGCAGAATTTAATTTCCCATGCGTGTCATAAGTTGCTCAGGAGCACACACTATCAGCATACAAAACTATGCAAAGTCAGAACGATCACCATCAACCTTTTTGAGCCAACAAACTTAGTACATCCATCTGTCGGGAAAGTACACCTAGGGTATACCGTATCACTCCACAGTAACCAACGACGCAATCTAAAAGCCGCCCTAACGATCTCTATATAAAATAACTTCACACCTTACGTGCACCAGGCAACAACATGTGTCACCCGAATATCAGCGGTCAATGCTTCCAGTAAGCTCTGCACTGTTCAACGCCACAAAAAGATATTAATACCACGTTGGCTGGCCCCAACTCATAATAACGAGCTATCAGCAACCACACAACTTTGGCGAACGCACGTATAATAGTAGAGCACCCACAATAGAGCAGAGACAATTCCTCAACGAGCTAGCAAGTCTAAGATTGCGGGTCATAACTCGTAGTAACGGAACGGTCACAACACAGCAGCCATAGTCATCAAAACTACCGAAAGCTGGCGAACAGTCAGAGTCACAGCACATACTACCACTATATCACAACACAGACCCTGGGCCTGTTCACCAGCCAAAACTGCCTTTCCTACCAGACGCCGAAGCACTCTCACTCATCTACGGTACGCGGGCAAGTTGTCGCTGCAGCTGGCATGGACTGCCACCCACAGCACAGTGCCCTAAGAGCAGACATCGCCGGAGTTCAAAATACGGCGGTGGACTAACAACTGGCGAATAATTTTACACTGATTATATATAGACACAGGCAATACCTATTGGAAATAATGATTCCTTGGACTTCCAAGGATTTATTCATGTCTTGGAGTTTCAAGTTGAGTTTATGTAATTTTTAATGCGTATCTGGCACCATTTCACACCTCGTATTATCAGTACATTCTGACTGGATTGGGGAGAGGGAGAATCAAGGAGGGTCAGGGTGAGAGGGTACAAAGCACAATTGAGATAGGGGAATTTTTTTTAAATTTATATTATTTATTGACTGATTAACCGTCAAGTGTGTGCGCCTGTCTATAAAGTGCGCTATCCACAAATAACATTGTCCTATGCCTTTCCACTGTCGCTTTTCAATTGTGAGCCTATACCTATTCCTTCACTATTGCTTCAGGTAACTCAGTGCGAAGTTGCAATGTCATACCTCCAAATGAGCAGCAATAACCACAAACAGTGAGCTATGTGAGAATAAATTCAGGATCGTGGCAAGAAAAATGACCCAGGTTCCGAGCTAGCTGCATAATCTCACAACGACTCAGATGCCCATGAGATAATTAGCAACCGAATAGGCGATTGGCTGGGATCTCATGCAACTGCACTGTGTAATTCTTCGAGTGGGTCATTACCGCAGTTAACACTTGTAATTGCAACAGAATAATATAATGAAAGTTCATTTTTTTGTTATTACTTAATTAAACAGTGAGTTAGCTGAATAATGGGTTTATTTTATTGTTGTTTAATTAACTACGACTAAACTGTGATTTGACTTAGACTTATTTACCTTGGTAATACAAAGCAGATGTTCTTTACAGGTGTACGAAGTAGACTATACACTCACTCGTGGTGTAATAAATGGCCCACCTGCTTGATGGATTCATTGATTATTTGCACTGAGGGGGCGCTCGACATCATGGTCATCAGCGCCCTGATGAAAAGTCAACATGCGAATGTCATGGGTGGGGACGAAAGCTGTCCCCCCATGCGGAGCAGTTTATAACGTATTAAAGTCTTCCACCCTTCCCCACCAGTTTAGGTATGAGGCCTGACACATCACAAAATTTCACCACTCTTGTAACACTGGTATCGCTATCTGTGAGGATGGTGGGCAGATCTCCAGAGAGCCCGAGGGCTGCCCTAATATCAGTATACAGGACACTCGTGACACAATAAGATGAACTGAAAGCAGCACGCCACAAACTTCACAGAACTGTGGATGCTCCCGTCGGAGGAGGAAGCCTTGTGTGAAATGGCTATGCCGATGCTCAGTCTGGTAAGCAAAATCTCCAACGAGCGGGGAGACTGACATGAAGTCCGCCAAGCCTTTGTGGTCGATTTGAGCGACCGCAGTTTTTTGTCTGTCACCCTCAACCATTCAGTCTCCCACTGACGCATGATGGATCTGTCAGAAAATGAGATAATGGCGTGCAATGGCGTGGGACATTGATGGACAGCACCATCCAAACATGCTTCCTTCTCAGCATTCTCAGCCATGTCATTACCCTGCATCCCAATGTGGCCAGGTGATCAGCCAAAAATCACCTCCTTGCCGCTGTGAAGGAGTCATCGATGAGCTGAATCAGCGGGTCTAGCGGATACATTTGGTGAAGTGCCTGCAGAGCACTAAGAGAGGCGGAACAGACAAGGAAATCTTACAGTGAAGTCTGTGAACCATCTCCAGGGCCATCAGAATGCCATAAAGCTCCGCATCGTAATTTGTAAATTGTTCTGGAAGACGCACTTTAAAAAACCTCTCACGAAAAACTGCATAAAACCGACAGCATTCCCCTGTTAGGATCAATATGTATAAATAACGATAAAACTATGGTACATACTTAAACTGGACGAAAAAAAAACGGTTGAAATGGCTCTGAGCACTATGGGACTTAACATCTATGGTCATCAGTCCCCTAGAACTTAGAACTACTTAAAGCTAACTAACCTAAGGACGGCACACAACACCCAGCCATCACGAGGCAGAGAAAATCCCTCACCCCGCTGGGAATCGAACCCGGGAACCCGGGCGTGGGAAGCGAGAACGCTACCGCACGACCAAACTGGACGAAAACAAAGTTGAAAAAGCTTAGTCTGGAGTACAACTTTTCATCTACTGTGTCAAGCTTAAAATCACTTTGGGTCTCTGAAGACATCAAGGCGCCACTGCGTTCCATCAATGGGCGAACCCTATGGCGGATATAGCCTGCAAGGGTGTGCTCCGGTGATTCCGGAGTACTAAACGTTAGAATAAACGCTGCCGATTTTTCCAATTTGCCATTCGCACTCTTCATATAATTCTGCACTTTCGTGACTCCCACATTCTTCCACTCTTCATGTAACGGCGCGGGGTCCACCTCCATCATATCGCAGCAGGTAACCACCCCCTTACTAAAGTTAATGGTGTTACGCAACTCTGCTTCGATTGATTACTCACCTAAGGCCTTTCATCCCAGAAGCTTAGGTATTTGGTTGGAATTAGCAGTTTTAAGTAAAAGCTATGTTTGACACTTTTCAGAGGTCCTGAAATACATTCCAATGCCTTGTGAATATAGAAAGGGGATATATTCTCAAAGCTTCCCCCATTTTTCTTGATTACAATGGAAGTGTTATGGCACACTAATGCCCTGTTACTTCTTTTCGGGTGGACTCACTAACCGCGCTCTCTTTGAGGAGTGGGTGTAGGTGCTGCCTGACAGTACATCCGTCCTGTTAGCAGTAGTAGTTTCATGAGACAGTTCCATAGGGATCCCAAAAAGACGCTAGGGAAACAACAGTCAACCCAGGCACAGCCCTGCATGCCTAAGCAAGCCTTATACAACTGACAGACGGCAGGTGCCCCAGAGGCTGCCCGCTAAAGACTGTTTTACCTAAATAGCCATTCACCTCCTCAGCATGTAGCACACCTTGAGGTTGAGGTTTTTTATATAGAGGTGTGTACCTCCCTCGCAGTCCAGGTGGTGAAACCTAGACCACCGTTACCAAAACACACAACATTCCACGGCTGCGCCGCATGGTGGTGGCTGAAGTATGACCAGAACTTACAATGACAGAAGACTGGAGGCGCTTACCAGTCCCCAGCTTAGGAACACTGGGGTCGCCAAGCCTGTACTCAGCAAATGAATGCTGAGCCCATGAGGGTCTGCTTGATGGATAACACATATTATAGATTGATAACATCGCTGATGAAGGGGCTGTCATCACGAGTTCAAGAACATCAGTGGTGTCATGAATGACTTTCACGATCATGTAATGATCACATGAGCAATTTCAAGATCATTTCAGGGCAAAAGGTGCTGGAATCAGTGCTGCATTACTGCTGAATCCGTTACCGTATTGAGAAAAGCGAAGTCCTCGGCGATAATTTGTCGATCTTGCAGTTCCAATCCACTTCTAATATTTTCTTCAATTTCCAGCTTTACTTACCATACCTGAAACGCTAGAAACGGTAAGTACATTTGTATGTCTATCAATGTTAACTTGTTTTTCTTTAAGTTTCATGCCCCTGCCCCATATAAGCAAGGGAGGGCTGGCTGCAGCGTAGTCCCACGCTCTTCAGCCAAATGGATTTACAAAAATACATGAAAAGGGGAACTCTCACATAAAAAAGGGGGATGAAAGGGGGACATAAATAATGTAAATGGAGATGATGGGAATTAAAATATACACTAATGAGGGATCATGCACTGGGGACAATTAAAAAGTCGACAAAGTTAAAAGAACACTGCTGGCAATTCGTAGCGCACTTAAAATACACTTAAGTCAATGAAGTAAAAACTCAGTTGCAGTATAAAAATCCCACAGAGTGAGACACTGAAATAAACCACTGGAAACGACGGAACACACATATAGAATAAAAACTGTCAAGGGACCTGTCAAGGGACTGGAGGCCCTAGAAGTAGGAAAAAGAGGTAAGGAAGGTGTGGTGGGGGGTGGGGGACGGGGGAAGAGGGAAAAGAGGAGCAGGAGACGCACTAAGATGCAGGACATGGGCGGGGTGGTATATGACGAGGGCAGACAAGGCAGGAGGGAGTGCAGAGACACAAAAGGGGGCATGGGAGAAGGAGGGGGTGTAGGATGGGGGAATCTGCTCAGGGGAAAGGAAGGGGAGAGGGAGCCCTGAGGAGTAGGGAGAGGAAGGTGTGGTTAGAGTTGGTAGGAGGTGTAGATGTCAGGGTGCAGCTCATCATCTGGGAGGTGCAGCAGCTGGAAGTTGCATTGGGAAAGCAGGTGAAGGGCCTGGAGATGGAGAGCCGTTGTAATTCAAAGGTAAAGGTGCAGCAATGGGCTGGGTGTGGAGAGGAAGGGGGACATCATCGTGTCAGCGGACGATTTACAGGGGGCAAATTTGTTCAAGGAAAGAAGAAGGTGGGGATAAGGGGATGAGGTCATAGAGGAAGCATGTGGATACAGAAGGCGAGGCAGAGTGCATGGCGTTCTAGGATTTGGAGGGCTTTATAACATCTGGGAGGGGCATAAATCCAAGTGACGCTGGCATAACAAAGGTTGGCATGGATCAAGGATTTGTAGGTGTTAATGAGGGAAGGATGCAGTCCTCATGTCAGGCTGGACAGTTGTTTCTGGAGGTGGAGTCTTTTGTGGGATTTGTGTTGGATCAAAACGAGATGGGGAGTCCACGTGAGATGAAGCAAAAGTGTGAGGCCAAGGTATTTTAGGGTAGGAGTGAGGTGGATAGGATGACCATAAATGGTTAAGTAAAAATCTTGGAGATGGAAGGAGCGTGTGGTGCAGACTGTGATGATTGCCTGGCTCATGGAGGGTTTCATACGAAGGAACCACTTGTTGCACCAAGTGGTGAACTGGTCAAGGTAGGTGTGGAGGGTATGTTGGGACCGTTTAAGGGTAGGATAAAGGGCCAGAAAGGCAGTGTCATCAGCTAATTGGAGGAGATGAACAGGTGGGTGGAGGTCTGGGTGTAACAACAGAATAAAGGAGACAGAGGAGAGGGGAAAGATTGGAGCCTTGGGGCACGTCAGTGTTGGGATAGAAAATACAGGAGTTGGAATTGTGGAGAGGGATATACGAGAGACGATGGGAGAGGAAGGAAGCAACGAGATGGACAAAATTGGTATGGAAGCATAGGTCTGGAGTTTGGAGAGGAGACCAGGATGCCAGACACAGTTGTAGGCGTTCTGGAGGTCGAGGGAAATAAAGATAGCGGAGCGGCTGGAGGTAAGTTGGAGGGAAAGAAATTTGGTAAGGCTAAGGAGACGGTCGTCAGCTAAGAAGGAGCTGATTTAACTGTTGGCAGCTCTCATAAATACGGATTATCACACGTTTTGTAGAATGGTGTAAAGAAATATTTATAGGTGGATTACAGCAAAGAGACTGACTAATTTCGCACAACTGCGTGAAAGAATTACAGCATTACTAAATATAGATTATAGGTGGAACAAAAGATTTAAACCTTATTGTATCATCGATATACAGTGATGATTGTTCGAATGGCTCTGCGCACTATGGGACTTAACATCTGAAGTCATCAGTCCCCTAGAACTTAAAATTACTTAAACCTAACTAACATAAGGACCACATCCACGCGAGGGGCAGGATTCGAACCTGCGACATAGCGGTCGTGCGGTTCCAGACTGAAGCGCCTAGAACCGCTTGGCCAACCCGGCCGGCCTACAGTTATAAAACATTATGACCACTGCCCACCGCGACGGTGGGTACCTCCTGGTGGCGTTGCGGTCACATGACACGGCAATAAAAGCATTTAAGTGGAGCAGACACAGACGGGGGAGCACCCAAGCGAAGATACGGGTTGCAAATGGAAAATCCATTGAGATAAGCTGTTATATTCACGCATATTCTGTGAACGAGTATCTCAAGAACGGCCAAGTTGGTCGCTTGTATACGTGCTACCGTCGTGGGCATCTTCAAATGGTTCAAATGGCTCTGAGCACTATGCGGCTTCACTTCTGAGGTCATTAGTCGCCTAGAACTTAGAACTAACTAAACCTAACTAACCTAAGGACATCACACACATCCATGCCCGAGGCGGGATTCGAACCTGCGACCGTAGCGGTCGCTCGGTTCCAGACTGTAGCGCCTAGAACCACACGGCGACTCCGGCCGGCGTGGGCATCTTCGGAAAGAGGAAGAAGTACCGTGAAACTGCCGCTAGTCGTTAAACGGTTGGACGTCCACGCCACTTCACACAACTTGTGGTTCCGAGGGTTGTTTTCTCTGTACCCTGGAATAAATGGTGATCTGTGGCATCTCTCCCGATATAGCACAATGGTGTTCACATGTTGGACTAACGACGTCATCAATTATGTCTGCAGTGAGCATGATACCATCGGGATTGAACCATCGATCAGTGGAAACATGTCAGCTCTTCGGGTCAATCACATTTTTGGTCGGTGGTCGTCTCCACAAACGTCGTCATCGAGGTGAACGGCGGCTCGAAACGTGCAGCACGCCACGAACGCAGGGTGGTAGAAGCAGTTTTATACTATACGAGACATTCTACTGCGCTCGCATCGGACCCTGATCTAGTAATCGAAGACAGGCTGACAGCTGCGAACCATTTGCATCCCTTCATGCTGGATGTCTTCTCCGATGACGATGCCATCATTCAGCACTAGATTGTCCGTGCTTCGGAGCTATAGCCATGCTTTAGTGGTTTGAGGAGCATTATAGTGAACTCACGTTGATGTTTCCGAGACCAAATTCTCTTGTTGTAAATCCTATGGAACCCATCCGGGTAGTGATCAGCTGCCATTACCGCGCACGCGTATCAGCTGCCCATTATTTATGGGAATTACATGACCTGTGGGTAGACATCTAATACCGCGTACCTCCACAAACCTACCAACAAACTGTCGGATCCTTGATAAGCAGAATCAGTGACGTATTTAGTTCCAAAGACGAACAAACAAGCTGTTCAGCCGGTGGTCTTAATGTTTTGGCTGATTAGTGCGGACGCAAAACGTGAACTGCTATTATCTGTAGGGAACTCACTTAATTACATGTTGACTATGAAGAGGTCGAACTCTACGAACCTTATGATATTTTACCGATTGTGTCATATCCTACATTGGCCTGAAATGTTTCATTCAATTGTTTCGTTAGTACTTCTGCTTCGAATTAAATAAAAATCTAGACCTGAGGCAGTATGACTCTACTGTGTAGGTATAGTACGTATAGTTATGAAAATGAGTTACACGATAAAATTCACTTTCATTTCTTCATCGTAAAGCTGTTGGACACATTGATATATACATATACCAACTGAATGTAGCGAATTATATACGTAAATCGTTACAAACAAACAATATGTAGGGTACTGGTGTGAACTGTCTATTTCAGAGAGGCCAGCAGGAAGTCCTCTCGTGGTGCAGTCTTCTGTGGTGTGTTCGACGATCTGTATTTCTTTTGGGTCACAAAGTGGGGTTGCCTGCTCAGAGCATTTGCGTAACAGATATGTAGACGTGCCACGTTGAGTTCTAATTCTTTTCAAAAGTGACACGATTTACGCGGCAGGTCAAACCCCCCGTGGTTTTTGGGTGGGTCCATTCATGAGCTCACGCTTTCGTAAGGCTGAACTACTATTCCACAGCAACCCTTACTTTGGTTCGTAGTCGTCTAGTGCAGAATCGGTTATGATTTGCATCTTCGATTTGTCGATGGACTTGCACATTTTTACCACCCACGATCTTACTATACTCGCTCACGAGAGGTTTTATGCATGTAGTTGGGTTGGAACAACAAGGGGGGGAGCGGTAAGTTGCCTTATTATTGAAAGTCAATGCGTAGGAATTTATTTGATAACACCAGCAATCATTCTTGTGGTGTTTATTGTTTATGTGGGCTTTTCAGTCAAACAGATGCACGGCGCTCAGCGAGGAGACAAATCCATTGCAGAAGAACGCAGGGTGGATGCTGATGCTTCCCAGGTAGTTCCAAGTAGCTTTTGAGTGAGGTTTCTTGTTTAATGTCTGGCAAGGATAATCCTCTGATACTTCTGTGCTTTATTTTAAGTACTGTTATTTCAAACTGTATGTTAAGTTTCCTTTCGTTGATTATACTGTGTGGTTGCAAGTAGGAAGCTTCTTGTATGGTTGCACTTGGTTGGAGTCTTCATATGCAAAGGTATTTTACCAGTGGATTGTAGTGGGACGAAATTAAGTAAGCGTCACCCATCCACCAATGTCAGCCCAGTTTGCAGGTGACTATTAGTTTAATTTAGTTTTGTTTATGTATTTTTCTTAATATTTGTAATAGCTGTGAATTACCCAAAAGTTTTGTATTTTTTTATGATGTGTTTCATGTACGGAGAGGGCGGCGCAACGAACGGAGACAGCATCTTCGTTGCCGCGAACAGAGAGGAAATTGTTGGCCGCTATACGTCGCGGGTCGACAGCCAAGGAGCAACAGAAGATCCTGGAACCGAGTTGTTGCGTCGTGCTTCTAAAAATTAAAAATGAATTATACTCTTTTTGTACAACAATGACGTCATATAGAGCTTAATCTTATTGAAAAGTCAGTTTTGTCTTGTCAAGGCTCAGGTTCACGTCTGTATGTAGGAAGATAATAAAATAGTGTATGCTACTAAAGTTGAAACACGTGTTCTGAGGATTTATTTATGAAGAATTATGTGAACGGATTAATAATATATTTGACAAGATTATTGATTCTGACAGCGTTCATTGAAACTTTGAATCTCAAAAGTTTATTTAATGTGTGATTCTGATATCGATTAGATCAAGATAACGTGTGTCAATATAATTTCTGAGGAGAAACAAAACGAAATTTAAATCGAAAAAGTTACAAAAACCAATTGGCCCAAGTGACGTAATTCTTTGCATACGACTCAACTGATGTTTTACAGTTTCGTTCAAGAACCATTCTATGACAATTTAAAAAGAATATAAATCATTTTGAAGTGGGTTGTAACTGACGTAGGTGACGAAGTCTGCACATGGTCATATGTCAAACAAAATTTGGTTATAAACAAAAACTTACGTCGTTACACTACAGCATCTGAGTCCACTATTAAGATTTTCTCTCACTGTTAGATTGAACGAGACCTTTGTTTTAAGCATCCATTCGTTGGCTTAATCGAAATGGAAACTACTACAGTTCTCTCAGCCTTCGTTTTTGGATAGTGGTCTGCCAACTGCACTGCGCGGTCTCAAAGACAGAAACACGTCCGCAACTCATCACCAGCCTCTCTTCAATTTGAAGCTTGGCTAACCTAAGGACATCACACACATCCATGCCCGAGGAAGGATTCGAACCTGCAACCGTGGTGGTCTCGCGGTTCCAGCCTGCAGCGCCTAGAACCGCACGGCCACTTCGGCCGGCTTTGATTTATGATGCTGGTGTAATGGAATATTTTCGTCAATATATAATGAGGTAAAAGGTATTACAGTTTTCTTTAATAACAATCCCTCTTGTTCACAGGTATAGTCAACAAAGCATCTGGCGCGTGTTCATTTATTAGACTCCTAATTCTGGTTTCTATGTGCAATTATAGTATTTCTGGTTTTTCAATTAGTTCATTGTAAATGATGTTTAAAGATTTTGTCGTATTGAGAAAGATTTGAGCCAGATACATGTAGGTTGAGTCACACTACCACACACAGAACAGTTATACTTGTGCTTTGTTGTTTCATAGCTTTCATAATTGCAGGGGACTTAATTAATCAATTGTGTTACTGGAAATTCCTGGTCATTCTTTATTTTTATTTCATGCAGTCAGATTGCGTGCTGATAATAGTCAGGGCCAATTGGTTACGAGACTTCATAACCGGTCACACAGCTACTAAAATTATTGCATTTATTCATTAATATTAGTTTTTTCCTATTAATTAAGCCCCCATGCAACAGCTCGACCATATCTGTATCCAATCGACCACATATAGTGCATGATCGGACAACTCCAGTGTCATTCATGAACAACATTTACCGTCCCTGTATTGGTGGACCAT
Organism: Schistocerca piceifrons; assembly: GCF_021461385.2. NCBI lineage: Eukaryota > Metazoa > Arthropoda > Insecta > Orthoptera > Acrididae > Schistocerca > Schistocerca piceifrons. Next base: position 556,253,255 of record NC_060143.1, read on the forward strand.
AGGCAACTGGACTGGAACCCCATCCCACAAACTGACTACTGGCATCTGTACAACATCATGCGCGCACGTTTGCATGCTTACATTCAACATTTTTGCGGTTACACATTTTATTTATGTACATTTGCAATGGCTTATTTCGCGCTTCGATGAACATGTGGTCTTACACCGTCAACCAATTAAATGTATTACCTAGCTAAACATATTAGAGGAATTTCATTACTGTACATTAATTTTCATTTAGCGCTGCAATTTTTTTTCTGTCAATGTATATGTAGCTGATGTCGCGCCCTCAGATGTTTGAGAGCTGTGGTAAAAAAATTGCTTTTTTGAGGAGCGCGCCGCAGCGCGTTGTGTGAAGCAGTCGCCCTCCGTTTCCGGCGGTGGCGCCGCGTTGGTAATTGTGGTGTCACAGCCAGACACCACACTTTCTAGGTGGTAGCTTTAAATCGGCCGCGGTCCATTAGTACATGTCGGAACCGCGTGTCGCCACTGTCAGTGATAGCAGACCGAGCGCCACCACACGGCAGGTCTCGAGAGACTTACTAGCACTCGCCCCAGTTGTACGGACGACTTAGCTAGCGATGCAACACTGACGAAGCCTCGTTTATTTGCAGAGAAGATAGTTGGAATAGCCTTCAGCTAAGTCAATGGCTACGACCTAGCAAGGCGCCATAGCAATTGATAGTTATCGTATGAAGCATGTCTCATCAAGAACGATGTATACAAATGATGGATTAAAGTTAAGTATTCCATCAGCTATGTACTTTTCGTTATAGCATTCATTACGTATCCTGTTTCAGACGTCACGCCATCCTGCGTGAGCTTATAGCGTGCATTTCGGCCTTCTCTAGCAATATAACAGTAATCGCAGCTTTTGGTGTCTCCCTCTGGTGGGAAAGCGGAAAGGTTGCCTGTTCACGTACGTTTAAGGGGCGCTATCAGCTCGGCAGGGTGGTCAGTCGAAGTGAGGCTAGGTCAGTCTCGCGTCTGTCTCTTGTTTGCATTTGTGCGGCAGTTAGTGTGTCTGTCGTCGGAATGCTAGTATGACAGTCCTTTGGATCAACTTAAAACCAGAAATTGAGAGTCTTGCCACTCCACCAGTAACAGAACTCAGCATGTGGTCACCCGCTCGGGGCTGACTTCCTGCATCTGAGTCTGCGCGTTAGGCCACAGGTCTGCTCGAGTTGCTCGTGCAACTGTCATTGGCGGTTGGATCGGTCTGTTGGTCGGTCGCGCACTGAGACGCGAGATGACGTGTCCGTCTTAAGCGTCGGCGCATGTGAGGTCCCCACGTGAGTCCAGTTAGCACCGCCGTATAGAAAGGGGTAGTCGCTTCGCGGTTCACACGAGAGCATCAGGAGCGAGACCACGACATCGAGCTGGCCGGTGCGAGCTGCGACGCTGTGAGACGGGAGATCGGCGCGCCTTCCTGCGTCCGTTGAAGCGGCTGGCAGCGGACGGTTCGGGAGAGCGTTGGCGGTGCTGCGCCATGTCTTCGCCAGAAATCGAAGTTTATTAGAAGTTAAGTGGTTGGAGGAATGCTGTTTTATTTACTTGTTAAATCATACTTGTTTTTTTGGTGAGGTCACCAGCCTCTTTGTTTTGGGTCGTCCCACCATTCTTCTCCGTTTGCCCACCCGCGGGAAGATGGTTTTTTGTGAATTGGGTAGTCCGTTTTTCCCTTGAGGAATTGAGGAGGTTTAGAGCAATCTGCGGTTCGGGTTGTTTAGTAAACTCCCCCACTCTCCCGTCAATGTGCAATGTGCCATACGTTAATAGCTGCCTCTGTTATGTTTGTCGGATTCGGTGTTAACGAATTATAGAATTAAGGTAAAGGCCGTATTTCTGAAATATGTTTTTATCTTGCCTATCATCTTACGAGGCGGTACATGTGTAATGTAGAGCATGTTGTACATTTTATGCAAGTTTGAATTTCATGGAATTTATTTAAATATTCATTTTTATAATGTTGCCACCTTTCCACGGTAAGAGCCCTTTTAGCCACAAATTGCATTTTTGGTGGCAAATAATTTCTTTGTGTGAGTGTTTGTACCATTTCCATACCTCTTACTGGGTGCATAGTTAATGTGTTTTTGTGAGTTGTTAAATTTTTAGTTTAAAGTAATCTGGTGTGTTGCAGATTTGCACCAGTGTAGTCTTTCAGAGGTCGTTGAGAGCGGTCGTGACTACGGCCGTGTTGAAAGGGGGCGGAAGCTTCTCAGCCCGAAGGCTGCTGCTGTTAACAAAAAATTGCTATTCTGCCTCTGAAGAATTGTAACTTGATATTTAGAGTGTGCTTTCTGATGATTGTAATTTTAAAACCATTTGTGAAAAGGCTTTAAGGAATAAAATTGACATTTGTTAAAGGTAATTTTATTTTCAATCAGTTACTTCCTGGCAACTACTTCCACGCTCACCTTGTGTGATTAAATGTGTTTATGTTCTTGCTGAATCGCTAGTAAATAAAGTAAATTTCTTTAAGAAAAGATTTTGAAAGTAAAATTTCGGTTCAGTTTGGTCACGAATTTTGATGGAGAACGAACTAAAAATGGCTACAAGAGAATTTAGTACAACATATTTGTCACGAAAGACTTCGTGGCTATAGTAGTGTGAACATTTTCGGTGAGGGATGGATTGGCGGCACAGTGCGCTAGTTTAGAGGACAGTACAGGTAGCCGCGTCGAATGTGTACTATCAGACGGCATTACTGTCTTGATTAGAGAAGGCTGCACCAGAACCCCCACAGTTCCATAGCTCAGGCGATGACCCTCACTGCAGTTCATGAGCTCTGCTTCTGCGAGGACGGCGAGATGGTTGGTTGGTTTAAAAGAGAGGGAAAGGGAGCAAAAAACAGCCACGTCGTCGGTCCCTTGTTCCGAATGAAACAATTGCAAAAGTGTGAGAGTAAAACAAGCAAGACTGACAACACAAAACTGAGAGAAAGGAAAAACCACAAGAACAAATGATTTTTTTTTTGTTTTTTTTTTGTTTTAGGGCACACAACTACAGTGGTCATTAGCACCCAGACGAAGTTATGAATGCACTGCAAGGCACAAGGTTAAAACAACAACTAAAAGGGACAACACTATAAAAGGAACATTAACAGGCAAGGGATTGAAAGAAAACAGCATAATCAAATGTCCTTAGACAGGTTTGTCAAGTGGATAAAACGAAGAACGCGAGCAGCTGCTCCTGGGTCATCCGCTAAAATGGCAACCAGAGTACATGGCAGGCCAAGATCAACGCGCAGTGTACTAAAATTCGGACAGGACGTTAAAATGTGGCGTACCGTTAGCAATTGCCCACACTGGCAGAATGGCGCCGGAGCAGCCGTCAGCAGATGGCGATGGCTGAACCCTCAGTGTCTAATTCGCAACCGGGCCAAAACGACCTCCTCCCACCGAGAAGGGCGTGAAGAGGTCGTCCAAGCCGTGGGGAGAGTTTGCAAGGCCCAAAGCTTGTTGTCAGTAAGAGTAGCCCAATCGGAATGCCACAGCGATAAAATGTGCTGACAAATGACCCTGCTAAAATCAGATGAAGGCACACAACAAGAAGCTGTCCGAGGCTGGAGGACCGCAGCCTTGGCCGTGGCATCTGCAGTTTCGTTCCCTGGGATACCGAAATGGCCAGGAACCTACATAAAGGTAACTAGAGAACCGTCGTCCACCAGCTGCTGAAGAGAGCGTTGGATCCGGTGCACGAAAGGGTGAACCGGTTACGGATCACTGAGGCTCTGGATAGCGCTCAGAGAATCAGAGCAAATTACATAAGCAGAATGTCGGTGGCAGCGGATGTAAAGAACAGCCTGGTAGAGGGCAAATCGCTCAGCTGTGAAGACCGAACAATGGCCATGGAGCCGGTATTTGAAACTGTGTGCCCCGACGATGAAAGTACACCCCATACCGTCATTGGTCTTAGAGCCATCTGTATAAATGAAGATCGTATTAATGAACTTCGAAGTTCGACAAACCGCGAGTGGTATACCGAAGCTGGGGTAATCTCCATTGGGAGCGAGCTGATGTCAAGGTGAACGCGAACCTGAGCATGGAGCCAAGGTGGCGTTTGACTCTCGCCCCTCTAATGGTTGCAGGGAGTGGAAACTCAAGTTGGTGAAGGAGGCGACGAAAGCGAACTCCTGGGGGTAGTAGGGCAGATACGTGCAACCCATATTGACGGTCGAGAGAGTCGTCAAAAAAGGAACGATAAGACGGGTGGTCGGGTATTGATAACAGCCAACAGGCATACCGACAAAGCAGTATATCGCGCCGGTAGGTGAGTGGCAACTCATAGGCTTCAGTATGAAGACTCTCGACAGGACTAGTATAGAACGCTCCGATCGCAAGACATAATCCCGGTGTTGCATAGAGTTTAGGCGGCGTAAGATGGACGGCCGTGCAGAGGAGTATACAAAGCTCCCATAATGCAGCTTTGAGCGGACGATCGACCGATGTAGGAGAAGTAGGACGGTTCGATCCGCTCCCCACGACGTCCCGCTGAGAACACGGAGGACATTTAGGGAACGGGTACAACGGGCAGCCAAATATGACACATGTGGAGACCAGCTAATGTTCCTGTCAAATGTAAGACCTAAAAATTTTGTTGTCTCCACGAATGGGAGAGTAACAGAACCGAGATGTAAGGACGGTGGGAGAAATTCTCTGTAGTGCCAGAAGTTAATACCGACCGTCTTCTCGGCAGAAAAACGGAAGCTTTTGGCGACACTCCAGGGGTAAAGACGGTCAAGACTAAGCTGAAGACAGCGCTCCAGGAAACATGTAATCTGCGCGCTGCAGTAGATGGTAAAATCGTCCACGAAAAGGGAGCCTGATACATCAGCTGGGAGGCAATCCATTATTGGATTGATCGTTGTGGCGAAGACAGCGACGCTCAAAACTGAGCCCTGTGGCACCCCATTCTCCTGGCGAAAGGCGTCGGATAGGACAGAACCCACACGTACCCTGAACTTTCGATCCATTAAAAATGCACGAATAAAAAGAGGGAGGCTACCGCTAATGCCCCATGTATGCATGGTGCGGAGAATGCCCGCCCTCCAACAGGTGTCGTAAGCCCTCTCCAAATCAAAGAACACAGCCACTGTCTGGCGCTTCCGCAAGAAGTTATTGATAATGAAGGTCGACAAGGTAACCAGATGGTCAACAGCAGAGCGGCGCCTACGAAATACACATTGTACATTGGTAAGTAGGCGTCGCGATTCGAGCAGCCAAACTGAACGAGAGTTAACCATTCGTTCCATCACGTTACAGACACAGCTGGTAAGGGAAATGGGTCGATAACTGGAAGACAAGTGCTTGTCCTTCCCCGGCTTAGGAATCGGGACAACAATAGATTCGCGGCAGCATGTGGGAACATGTCCCTCAATCCAGATGCGATTATAAGTACGAAGAAGGAAACCTTTACCCGCAGGAGAAAGGTTCTTCAGCATCTGAATATGATTAGAATCAGGCCCCTGAGCGGAGGACCGTGACCGGGCAAGTGCACTTTCAAGTTCCCGCATGGTGAATGGGGCATTGTAACTTTCATGATTCGAGGAGCGGAAGTTAGATGCCTTGCCCACTCTGCCTGTTTTCGGGGAAGGAAGGCAGCGTGGTAATGAGTGGAGCTCGAAACTTCTGCGATAAATCGGCCGAAGGCATTGGAGACATCCTCAGGTGCCACAAGGACGTCATTCGCGACCGTCAAGCCAGAAACTGGTGAGTGGATCCTAGTGCCAGATAGCCATCGGAGGCTACCCCACGCAACAGAAGAAGGAGTAGAACTGTTGTTGGAGCTTCTGAAAGCAGCCCAACTGGCTTTCTTGCTTTCTTTAATAACACGACGACACTGCGCACGTAATCGATTAATTAATACAATTCACCATCGTAGGGTGTAAAGCACGTCCACGAGCACGTATAGCGTCTCTACATGCTGTGGTCCACCAAAGGACCGGTACGGGACGTGGAGAAGAAGTAGTTTGAGGGATGGTAGATTCAGCAGCAGTGACAATGACTTCCGTAAGGTGTGCGACCTGACTATCACAGCTTGCAGAGTTTTGATCCTGAAATGTCGCCCTAGGACAGAAGAGCCCCCAGTCTGCTTTGGAGATGTTCCAACTAGTTGAGTATGGAGATGGGGTATGATGCAGGAGATGGATAACACAAGGGAAGTGGTCGCTCGAATACGTATCAGAAAGAGCGTACCACTCAAACTGACGCACAAGTTGGGTAGTACATATAGAGAGGTCTAAATGGGAATAGGTGTTAGTTGTGTCCGAAAGGAAAGTAGGGGCGCCAGTATAGAGACAGACAAGATTGAGGTGGTTGAAAAGGTCTGCTAACAGGGAGCTTCTCGGGCAGGATACTGGAGCGCCCCAAACTGGATGGTGGGCATTGAAGTCTCCAGTCAACAAAAAGTAGCAATAATTTGCATCATGTCTGACCTAGTAACGGCAGACGACGATGGAGTGTAAACAGTACAAATGGAAAACGTGAAAGTGGGGAGAGTAAATCGGACGGAAACTGCCTGCAGATTGGTGTGCAATGTGATGGGATTCGTAGTAGATATCATCCCGGGCCAGCATCATAAACCCTCCATGAGTCGGAGTACCGGCCACAGGGGGTAGGTCAAAACGCACTGAGGAATATATAGTGTGCCAAGTCAATACGATCGCATGGGCGTAGCTTCGTTTCCTGGACAGCTACTATGAGCAGACAGTGCAAGAGTATCAGCAACTTTAAGTCCTCTCGGTTGGAGCGAATGCCGCGAATATTCCAATGAAGAAGTGCCATCGTGAGAAGAAAAAGAAAAAGGAGAAGCAAGAAGGGGTGACCTTGAAGGCCGCTGAGGGCCTGGCTTCGAGCGAGCACCGCTGTCGCAATCAATAGGTGGAGAGTCATCGTCCATTGTTTCAATAGGTTCGCCGGCCACCTTGTTAAGGTGGTCGGGAGGGGAAGGGGAGCTTCCTCCGCCAGTGAACGGCCAGATGTTCGGCTACCAGTTGTGCGGCCAGGTGAAACGGATGACGGCTTGGGGCGGCAACCGCTGGGTGGTGCAAGAGAAGAAACGAGACGTGGCGGAGAAGGAGAACTTTGCTTCTTATGAGCCTTCTTGGAAGGTCGTTTAGTCGAAGTACTGGTCGATGGCTGGGAGTTCGGGGTACGTAAGAAGTCTTCACGGGACAGTTACATCTTGAAGGCCCGTGCATCTGACCTTTGGGTCTTAGTCTTGGCAGAAGCTGATGAAGGTGCTTGTGTCTTAGGGGTGATGGGAGGAAGAGGAGAAGTTGACCGGGCGATCTTAGCACTGGCCGAACGGACGACCGTAGAGCTAAAGGTCAGATCGCATGTCTGCGTCGATACCTCCCTTGTAGGCCGAGGAGAGGCGAGGACGGTACTGTATTTCTCCGCTGCGAGCAGCGTGGGCTTCCTACTAGCAAAAAGCTTTCGAATTTCCTGTATACAGGGTTCATCCTTGTAGATGAGACAGTCGCGAGAGGACGCTGCATGGCCATCCTGACAGTTCACGCAACGAGGAGATGGAGGTGGACAGTCACCCTCATGGGCATCCCTGCCACAAGTGACGCATTTAGCCGCATTAGAACAAGACTGGCGGGTGTGGTTAAAACGCTGACGCTGGTAGCAGCGCGTATGTGTCGGGACATGGGGGCGAACAGAAATAACCTCACAGCCCGCTTTCATGCGCGACGGCAGCTGAATACTATCAAAGGTCAAGAAAAGTGTCCGGATCGGTGCAAGGTCATTGTCGACCTTTTTCACGTCCCTATGGACAGCCGTCACGCCCTGCTCAGCGAGGAAAGACTGAATCTCCTCGTCAGTCAATCCGTCGAGTGATCTAGTAGATACCACACCACGCGACGAATTCAAAGTGCGGTGAGCCTCCACCCGGAATGGGAACGTGTACAGGAGTGTCGCCCGAAGGGATTTTTTTGCCTGAGAGGCGCTCTCAGTGTCCAACAACAAGGTACCGTTACGTTTCTTGGTACAAGACTGGACAGGTCCGGCTATGGCATCTACGCCCTTCTCAATAACGAAAGGGTTGACACATGAAAAATCCTTTCCGTCCTCAGATCTAGAAATTACGAGGAACTTTGGGGCAGGCGGTAGTACTTTTGTCACTGGGGGCTAGTCAAGTTTCCGTTTTTGGGCATAAATCGAGATAGAAGAAGAAGAGAAATCCATTGTGGGTGAATCCCCCATAATTGCCAGTGTCGCCGATGGCACGCTCCTTCCTTGTGGGGACCATCTCGGAGGGCGCTCCCACTTTAGGTGAATGTTTACACCTCAGGTCACACCTCCAGAGGAACGGACGTAGGGACCAATCGGCACGGTCGGAAGGTGTCAGCTCGGGCAATCACGCCTCCCTGGGCCTGACCTTTACCAGGGGTTACTTGCGTGCCTTAGTTGTCTACACAGGGCGGGGAATTACGCGTTACACCGTCACCAGCTACGCGTGCTAACGCGTGGGTCGGCCTTGAGGACGCACAGGGAGGAAAGAAGAAGAGGAAAAAAAAGGAATAGAGGGAGAGAAAGGACAGACTATCTCAAACGCCGAGGCGGAGACCATAGGGTGAACAAGAAGGCAAGGAGAATAAGGCAAGGAGAAGAAGGCAAGGAGAAGAAGGCAAGGAGAAGAAGGCAAGGAGAAGAAGGCAAGGTAAAAAGTAAGGAAGACAGTGAGAGAGCGAGAAGGACAAAGAAAGGAACCAAACAAAGGAAGGTATAAACCAGAATAAGGGAAAAACCAAAATGACCACAAATGTAAGTCGTGGAACCGTCCGTCTCCGGACGCAGGCGCAAACTATCCCCTTGAGGGGGAGGGACTCTTTTTAGTCCCCTCTTAAGACAGGCAGGAATACCTCGGGCCTATTCTAACCCTCGGGCCCACAGTGGAGGGGGGGGGGGGTTTCACCTACAGGTGATGGTGTGAGCGAATTTATCGTAAACCGTATAGGTGGCTTGCGGAATCCGCCAGACGTGCTCCGATAGCCCAGTTTTTAGTGCACTGCTTGTGAAGGCAAGGCGTCTAGGTTTTTGAATCTCTAACTCATTTTTTAATCTTGTCCCCCATTTCTACTTTGTACAAGATTTGACTATTAGTACAGCTAAGAAGGATCCATTAAATTTAAAAGAGTGGTACCTCGCAAAGTAAGACCCGGCAGCTGGCAAAAAGAATAACATTTCTAAGACCTGTGAACAAATTGTCGAATGTGAATCAATAGGTGTTTCCTCCCAGTAGATGTCTGAAAGATGACAAGCCGATGAACTTTGCATATATGATGGTCTTTGAGTTACAACTAGATAGCAAATTCAACTGGGGGCTGCGTATCATTGAACTGCTGAAGTACTAAACGATTTTCTTTTTAGCAGTACGGATGTTGTCAGTCACAGGTCACGTAAGACTAAGGAGACAAGAATATTTTTCTTACTGTAAGTCCATAATGTCATAGGATCACTTTCGGGGTGCCTAACCAAGCCAAGGTAAGTTTTTTCAAGTCCAAAAAGCTTGTAACACGAATTGTGTGACACCTAAGCTTAAGAAGGTACTGCCAAGGCTAGTTCAAGTATCTGTGGCTACCAACTACCGCTTATATACTTTGAAGACCCAAAGAAAATTGTATACTTGTCTAATATCGTGTAGGACCCCCCTCCCGCCGAGCACGCAGAAGTGCCGCAACACGACGTAGCGTGACTCAACAAATGTCTGAAGTAGTGCTGAAGGGAACTGACACTATGAATCTTGCAGAACTGTCCATAAATCCCTAAGAGTACGAGGGGGTGGAGATCTCTTCTGAACAGCACGTTGCAAGGTATCCCAGATAAGCCCAATAATGTCACGTCTGGGGAGTTTGGTGGCCAGCGGAAGTCTTGAAACTTAGAAGACTGGTCCTGGAGCCAGTATGTAGCAATTCTAGCTGTGTGGGGTGTCGCATTGTCCTGCTGGAATTGCCCAAGTCCGTCGGAACTCACAATCCACATGAATGGATGCAGGTGATCAGACAGGATGATTACGTACGTGTCACCTGTCAGAGTCTTATCTACTATCAGGGGTCCCGCATCACTCCAGCTGCACACGCTCCATATCATTAAAGACGCTCCACCAGCTTCAACCGTCCACTGCTCACATGTAGTGTCCATGGATCCGCTCGACGCAACTTGAAACGAGACTCGTCCGACCAGGCAACATGTTTCCAGTCATCAATAGTTCAATGTCGGTGTTGACCGGCCCGGACAAGGCTTAAAGCTTTGCGTCGTGCACCCATCAGAGGTACACTAGTGGGCCCCTGGATCCGAAAGCCCGTATCGATGATGTTTCGTTGAATTCCTCGCACTCTGACACTTGATGGCCCACGGCTGAAATGTGCAGCAATTTAAGTAAGGGTTGCACTTCTGTCACGTTTAAAGATTCTCTTCAGTCGTCGGTGGTCCCGTTCTTGCAGCATATTTTCCCGGCCGCAGCACCGTAAGAGATCTGATGTTTTACCGGATTCCTGATATTTGCGTTGCACTCGTGAAATGGTCGTACGCGAAAATGGCCACCTCATCGCTACTTCAGAGACGCTGTGACCTATCACTCGTGCGCCGACTGTGACATCACGTTCAAACTCAAATCTTGATAACTTGATAACTTGTCGTTGGGACAGCAGCAACCTATCTAACAACTGCGCCACAATCTTGTCTTATACAGGCGTTGCCTATCGCAGCGGCGTATTCTGCCTGCTTGCTTACGTCTGTATTCGAATACGCATGGCAATATCAAATTCTTTGGCGCTTACGAGTGCGTGTGTGTATATACACAGGCGCACTTAAGAGTAAACGCCCATTCTGCTTAGGGGATGTACCTCTGTGCTTCGTAATATTTGTGAACAGCACCCTTTGATGGCCTTAGACCAATTATTTGAGCTAGTATGATTAATATTCTGATTAAAGATACCTCTTAATGGTTTAATAAAATGGTTTATACCAAAGAAAAAGTACACTAGAGAAAAATTTTCAAAAATTTTAGGAAACTCTTTAAACAAAAATTATGTTATAATCTTGTTAATTGTTTGTAATAGCACCTTACCATTCCCCTCAGCCGCTGCGCTGCCGTTTCAAAAGCCTTTAATGAATCAGCTTTTTCTGTAAAACGATCTTAATGCTTTCCTTGTAGTTTTGCTACCATTTTTTTGGCTGCTGTTGTATTTTGTGTTGCTGGGAGGAGGCAAAGGCAAAATGATGTTCCTCAGTATTTTTACGCGTGTGTATATATACAAACGCACACTTAAGTGCCAAAGAAATATATACACACGCACACTTGACTGCCAAAGAAATTGATACTCGCATGCGTATTCAAATACAGATGTAAGTAAACAGGCAGAATACGTCGCTGCGATAGGCAACGCCTGTATAAGGAAAGTGTGGCGCAGTTGTTAGATCGATTACTGCTGGTACAGTGACAAGTTATCAGGATTTAAGTGAGTTTGAACGTGATGTCACAGTCGGCGCACGAGTGATGGATCACAGCATCTCTGAAGTAGCGATGAGGTGGGCATTTCCCGTATGACCGTTTCACGAGTGTACCCTGAATATCGGGAATCCGGTAAAACATCAAATCTCCGACGGCGCTGCGGCCAGAAAAAGATGCTGCAAGAACGGGACCAACATTAAATGAGATTAATGTCCATACGTATTTTAAAAAACTTACTGTAGTCCTAGAAGTATATTATTTAGAAACACATTTTCAATATTTTCTAGGAGCCATGAACTGTGTAATTATTAATAACATTCAGTTTGAGACGTGCTTAAAGGAACCATTGGTGGCCAACTTCTTCAGATCCAGTGGCAGATCTCTTAGAAACGATTGATGACTACGTCACGAATAACATCAAATAACGGCAGTGATATGTATAACCTGACAGCACATCTACAGTACAATAACGTGACATGTGGAAAATAGAGTTGCAATCTGATTTTCTGTTTGATGATGCATGGCTACAATAGTCCATATGGACCTAAGTGGTTTGTACCGTTGTATGTTTAGAGACAAGTTGCTTATTAAGTCTTAAACGCAAATATGTTTAAGGTATTTGGCTTATTCCACCCTCATGGAGACCACTGCCCTTAGAACTATGTAACTTATATTAGATTTTCTAATTTTTTGTAAATAAGTGTTACGCACTTTCATTTTACGACGTTTTCTTTACCCTTGATTTCCTCACAACCGAACTATAGAGCAAGTAGTAAATCTAATCTAATCTAATGTAATATACCTCCGACGGCTCCGCCATGTAACGCAGCTAATGGCTCAGCATGTGATTTTCGCGAACGATAAATGCATCACCGGTGAACGTATCTCGAGGAGCACATTCAAGGGGACGCTCTCAGGCGCTCGGTGGGGTGGGGTGGGGTTCAGCGCCCCCCTCCCCCCCATCTTGCGGCGAGCACTCGATGCTGCCATCCTGATAACGCTCCAACCCTAGCGGCTCCAACCCTACCGGGCGCTCTTCGCCGGTCCATCAGACTGTGTTCCGGAGGCGCTCAATCGCCTTGAGTAGAAGGAATAATCGTGGAGATGCTGCTTTATCGTCTTCCACTCTTCACCATCCTCCGGTCTCGCCTCTCTATTGTTTCTCTGCGGCTCCTCATCGAGCGCGGAGAATACCCGTGCACTGGGTGTGCATCAAGTGATGGCAGCCTTATCGCGCACGGGAAATATTTTAAGTACCGGTGTGCACAAAGTGGTCGGTATGTTACCACAGCGTAAGTATACTTATGAACATCATTTTGCCTTTGCCTCCTCCCAGCAACAGACAAAATACAACAGCAGCAAAAAAAAAAAAAAAAAGAAAAAAATTGTAGAAAAACTACAAGAAAAGCATTAAGATCGTTTTATAGAAAAAATTGATCCATTAAAGAATTTCTAAACGGCAGGGCAGCGAGTGAGGGGAGTGGTAAGGTGCTATTACAAACAGTTAACAACGTTGTATCAAAATATTTGGTTAAACAGTTTCAAAAAATTTTTGAAAATTTTTGTTTAGTATATTTTGGTCTTTTGTGTAAACCATTTTATTAAACCATTAAGAGATCTTTTTAATCAGAATATTAATCATACTAACTCAAATCATTGGTCTGAAGCCATCAAAGTTTACTGTACACAAATATTCCTAAGCACAGACGTGCATCCCGTAAACAGAATGGGCATTTACTCTAACGGCATCAAAATCCTTATACAAAATGTGTGTTTATTGTAACTGCGTGAAAGTACAATTTCTCAAAAAGTGACATATGTCATCTTGTAGAAGCACAAGATTTTACCTAAACTGAATCAAAAGTTCCAAACAGCCACACGTGAGATATGTCACTCGTAAGAAACGGGAGCTGTTTAAACAGATTCAAGATAGACACCTTGGCGAAGTGTGACGCATGTCGCTTTTAAGAAAACAGAAATTTACTTAAATTGCATTAAAACGTGTATCACAGCTTACACGTGACGAACGTTATCCTAAGGTATGAAGAAACACAGTACCTTTAATTAAAACGATCTGAAATTATACATTAACGTGCCATGAGGTGCGACGCCATTAAAGTTAGTTTTACCTTCTTATTGTAATTTAAACTATATATACCCGTGTCAGGCGTGGAAAATAATAGAACAACGCCCGCACCTCAGTATCATAGAACGAGAAACCTTTAACAGCCACGTCTATGTGAGAGACATGCAGTGCCAAACGTCAAGTACAGGGAAAGCAGCCTATCATAATCTTGGAATAATCACCATTCCATGTGGGAGCCTTAGCAATAAAGGCTTAATGGCAATTACATAAGCGGCGTGATCAAATATCAGAAGAGGTTTCTTTAAGGCGTAAATTTTAACTAAGGTGGTACAATGGCTGCTGCTAAAATGGTATCAGTTAAGCTAGAAACAAGATATTAAATTCTCAACATAGTGCTATTCAAGGATCTAAATTACTGGAAGAGCTGGAGCCTAGCCTCAACAAGCCTATACGCAGACACTTTAACTATAGTTATCAGAATCAGCGACGAGAGAACACATCGCACTGCACGGCAGAATGGCGCGCACGTTACAAAAATTTGAACTATGGCGAAGATCGACCGTCTCCTGGGCTCAACTGACGTTTGTTAACTTAAAACGGGGGTACACAGCTAATTTCAGTAACTAGGAAAATACCAGGAACAAAATACCATCACCTAATCACGAAGTACTGACATTAGTCGACACACAACTACGCTAATACAGTCACCTCAAGTGTGTCTCAACATTAACAAACGTCGTGCGAACAACAGGTTCATAAATATGTTACAGATTAGCGACTCGTGCGCTGCCGGCCCTCATGGCCGTGCGGTTCTAGGCGCTTCAGTCCGGAACCGCGCGACTGCTACGGTCGCAGGTTCGAATCTTGACTCGAGCATGGATGTGTGTGGTGTCCTTACGTTGGTTATGTTTAAGTAGTTCTAAGTTCTAGGGGACGGATGACCTCAGATGTTAAGTCCCATAGTGCTCAGAGCCATTTTTTGACTGGTGTTCTTTCGTAAAAGATTAGAGAGACGTCACCTGAAAGTTACAACGACAAGTCAACACGTCCAAAAAACGTTTCAACATTAAACAGCAGTCAAGAAACGCCTCCAAGGGCTAAATTCAACACAACTTATTTACAACGAAATAATAACCAAGCAGTTGCATAAAATAAATTTAATTTATTTACCGCTGCCGGGCACTTACTGTCCTACTGTTGCATTGTTGACACTCGCAAATAATGCGATAGATATAACCTTCTGAAGAAGGGCGTTAAGTGGCCCAAACCGGTGAAGAAATTAAACTCCTTTTATGCAACTGGTTGCTTGTTATTTCATTGTATACGACTGCAGTTCCTCAGGATGGATAAAATACTAATCAACTTATTTAGATATTGGAAATGACTGGTGCTATGCACGAGATAATATTTCACTCGTCTAGGGTAATGAGCGCTACTAGCAAACAATCGTGCCTCACGATATTTGACCTCACGCACTCAAGCAATAAACTGACAGACGCCCTTAGACTAGGTAATCCCTACTACTGTGACACTGGCAGTGAACAGAAAGGCACTCCTGCGGTGTTGCCGTGTCGGCGCAAAGGCTACAGCTCACGAAGCAGTTGCTACGTTGTGAAAGGGCGTCAAACCATAGCGCCGGCAACACAGCCAGCTCTGCCCCGTGCGCTGCGGCTGTGCTAACCGGTTTCCAGGGCGTTCTTGTGGATGTCAGAGTCGATGACTGCGAAAGGCGCCCACCAGCTCCACACCAGATATTCGTATTAGTGAAGAACTACGTCATGGGTTGCATGCTTTGGAAAGCGGCCCACGACACAAGAGTCACCTCATAGCTGCAAGTCGGGGGAAGCAATTACTGAAGAGACCTGCAACGATGACGGCTGATAAACCCGCCAGAGATCATCAGCGAGGCCTGCAGGCGCCTGGTGCTGGAAGACACCAAAGTCCTCCAGTCAGCGAATGCGGTGGGGGATAAGCCATCAGCAGCTCTCAGGAGCTGAGTCAACAGACGTAACTGACGGTGGCACGTTGATCGTAGTCATCTCAGTAGACCACGGATGGAGGTTCGGCCTGGGTCTGGTTAGCTGCAGAACAGATTCTAGCTATACAGCACAGTGTACTTGTGTTTGTCCGCCTGTGTCGATGACATCCTTCAGTTGGTATGACCGATAGTCCCCTAGCGGTCTGCGGCGAACAGCACCATCGCAACTCTCTTTCAGGACTTCAATCTTCATCTCTACAGCGTCAGTATGCTGCAACGCCATTACCACTCTTAACTCGCGTGTTGTTGCTTTGTTATGCGTGGTCACCAGAACGACATTCTGCTCTCTATTCAGTATCGTAATTCTACTTCTTCGGCATCTTGGTCATTCAGCTCAAGAGGTGTGGGACAATAGACTTTGTGGAATGCCAACACTCCAATCCAGGTTAGCTTCCGATGTAGGTACTGTGCATTCGCCTGCTTTCTCTTCTGCTTTGGTTCTGCAGCTGTGCAGTGAGATGTCCAGCAGTGTTTTAATATCGGCGCAGAATATTATACTGGCGCGCAACAGTTCGTATATAAAGAGACATGGGATGCTCCTACCTGTTGGTCAGGGGGCCTGAAGATGATGTAATGTTGCACTGATACTGGTTGCTGAAACAAAATAAATGGAAACTTTGGCCGATGAAGGCGTTTTGATTCGACATTTTATGCTGAACAGCCGAGGACCTGCAACTATCTGTATGAAGAGGAACTTACAGAGAGTTAATAGGAAATTATACTGTGATGCCTGGAACTCATTTAGAGTACATTAGCTTTCACACGATTCAGTTACTTCAGTCAAGCTACCCAGGGAGTTTCTGTTTCATTCCATTGGCATGAATCGCTCTTTATTAATGTTTTCACCTACTGCCACACTCACGTTTGACTGCACACAACCTGCTCAACTGCGAATCTCTGCAAATTGTCTCCGAACAATAGCCGTACATCAAATCTCCAGTTGTGAAACTGCCCCTGTATTCGGACGACGGGGTACAATGCAGGTTTCAGTCCGGCGGCGATGAGTAACTACAAGACTCGATAGTAGAAACTATATCCGTATCTGTAACCATACACAGTCATGACAGTTTGTAGCGGAATGAACTGGAATGATCGAATGTTCTCATACTATGTAAATGCAGATAGGAGGCTTCAATTTATTTGTAAAATATTAGATAAATGCACTTTTCAACTGGAATAATGGTGCCAGGATACGAAATGTTTTGCGTTGCATGGCCTATACCACCCATCGTGAGCTCTACACAGAATGATCGTTGCTCTGTGCCACTGTCGTTTGTAGATACGCTGAAATGATTCCTGTACTGGAAAGAGTGACATTAAAGGAATGAATGGGGAGCTACTACACTGATCACAGTAACTCAGGATTGGTAAAATTAAAATCTATTTTCAAATGATTCTGAGTGCTGCAATGTTCACATGCTGTTTCTGGTCATGAATCAATCACTTTCACTGTTAAGAGAACATAAACGTTTCCAACTAACATATATCACACTGATATTTTTTTATAAATTATATCAGGTAGGGTGCTCTATTTCTCTAAATAACTATATTATCATCTGAGCAAGAGCTATTGAAGCCAGTTACAAATCAGTTCGGTTGGGAAAAGAAATATTATCACTTCCAAATCATTTTTGTCGCCTTTGTAAATTGAGGATATAGTGTGTTTCCTTTTTGCTAGAACTTGTTCATCTTAGCTCTCATTTATGATTGATGCTTGAAAATCATGAGATCAAATTTCATGTAATTAATTCAGTTCATATTTCGTAAGCACAATACACAACATTAAATAATGTTCCACAATAAATTACAGTTCATATTCATTTTCAGTTATATTCGATTTTGCATTCAGCATCCTTGAACTGTCGTGGACTGTAGCATTTAGAGCAGGGCCTGCAGATTCATAGATTGGTTCCAGTGAACTTGTAGAAGTTCTGTCATGTTTTGGATATGCTGTATTCGCTAACGCATCCCTCATGCACTTACAGATGTATGCATACTGAGCCTCTGACTGTACCATATTTGTTCGTTGCTTTCGGAGATTGTAAACAACACCAAATATATCAATAGTTTTATTTTCTCGTATATGTTGTAGTAGAATATCTAGTGCAAATAATGTTCTTGTTCGGCCATCTACAGCACTGCAGTGAACCACAGTGAGCCCTGCACTTGATAACAAGACCTGATGCCGCACAATTTGACAGAACTGTAGCATCACATCAGTTGTTGTTGGACACACAAAATCAGGCCACTCCCGAAAATGTAAGTGCACTATTTTCTTCCTCTCTTGTCCCTTCTCCAGCATGATTGTACGGGATGTATATATAGAGAATTGTAGCTCTGTTGAACATTTAACACTGATCTCACCATATTTTGCTGTTTCTCTTAAGTTTGGATAATACTGATGACATTTAACATGGAATGATGCTGAACACTAATCTGCAATGGGCACCATTACTTCTGATGTTACTAACGCGGATTTCCATTATACCACCCTAGGAAATCAAGCAATTGCATAAACAGCCTTCATTCTGTGCAATACCTTACTCAACTATACACATATAATTTGAGTGATGCTGTTCAATCGGACTTACCGATCGTTTATCCATGAGCATAATTACTATCTTCCTGTTCAGTCCGCGCGACGCAGCAGACGTACACTGACTTAAGTTTTTATCATTCACAGTTCAGCTTAGCTTCTGTACAAAATGTGTAGACCGTCTGAGGCATCTTGCCTATCGAAAGCATGAAGATCTTAATTGGATAATTTAATTAAATAAAATAATTTCTTCTTGTAATATTTGATAACTAAATCAACACTCATAAAAAATGCTTAAGGAATGCATCTGATTACTGTGTCAAGTAATGATATCAATGACCTCAGTTCATTGCTGGTGCAAGAGGAAAAGTAGACATCCCTGTGAGAGAGGTCAGAATGGCTGCTGGGAAACTGAAGTGTCTTAGACGCTAGTAGTACATCATTAAAGTCCAATCATTTATTCACTATGTTTACAGTTCGTTCTTCTCCCGCACCATACTGGGCTGGTGATTCACTCAGCTGCGTGTTGGATTCTAGCTGGATCTGTTAGTTAGGTCAGCGTCAGCACGCGCAGGAGAGGATTTTTAGCAACCTTGGCGCCAAAGAGCGTCGCCAGCTGGCAGGTGGCCGCCGTTGTCCAATGAGAAAGTACGGTCTTATCCTGCCTGCTGGAGTGTCCTCACTCCCCTTCCGAATTTTACGACGACCCTCGATGAGTCGTCAGCGATGTACTTTAAGTCAATATCCGTGCAGTCACTTTATGTACCTATGGGCCTGATGCCCCAGGAGGCCCCCCAGGTACGTTGACACCAAGACGCTCTATTGTTGGTTTCCACGTTGAAGTTTAGCGTTGGCAGCACTCTACAATGTGTCGTCAGGAGGCAGTCAGTCCCTCCGTCAATGGGTAGCGGGTGGCTAGCAGCGTGAAGTTCATCAGACGAAGACCACCGCGTCAAGTACATCTTTGGCTACTTCATGGACTTTGCTAAAGTATCTAGGAGTAGATTCACTACAGTATCATAATCGTACACTCCAGGACTAGTGCTATGAATGGCATCAGTTCCTGTGATCAACTGATGGGAGCTGGAATACTGGAGTATTTAAAGGAAGCTAGCACGAGAGTATGGCGTGAGGCTTGCTTCTTAATGTTCGGATGTGTCCTTATCTCGCTATTCACTGAACAGGCTGCTCTATCAAGTTATTTTATTCTTGTGTAATAAGTAGAGTTATTTGTGCCATTTCTTACAAGCTAACGAATATGCTTGTCTCACTTCCCTTGGTTTCCTGTCACACTCTTCTTTCTGCTGATGCGTTTTTCTCATTCGTAGTTGACATAATGTGTCGAAGGCCTGATCCACTCGCAGCATACCTGTACGCTTCCTGCTTGAGCCTCTGCCTCTGGCTGAACTTTATATTCCCTGGGTCAGTGCGAATGAGACTTAATAAAAATTTCCACTCTCCTGCCCTTTACTGCTATGTGGCGTAGCACGGGTAAGGTATCATATTTCACAAGAAACGCATTTAAGAATAACTGAAGTCAATAAATCAAAGCCTTGCGAAACCAGGTTACAAGATCTTGAGAGGAAACTCAAAGTAAATTCATGTTGTTGTTGTTGTTCTTTTGGGTCGAAAGACTGGCTTACCGCAGCTCACCATGCTACTCTATCCTGTGCAATCTCCGAGTAACTACTAAAGCCTACATACTTCCGAATCTGCTTACTGTATTCATCTCTCTCTCTCTCTCTCTCTCTCTCTCTCTCTCTCTCTCTCTTACTCTCTCTCTCTCTCTCCACAATTTTTACCCCCACGCTTCCCCCTAGTATTAAACTGGTGATAACTTGATGTCTCAGAATGTGACTTACCATCTGTTCCATTGTTCTAGTCATATAGTGCCACAAATTTCCTTTATTTCCAATTATATTCAGTGCCTCCTCGTTAGTTACATGATCCACCCAACCAGTCTTCAGCATTCTGTAGCATCACATTTCAAGAACTTTTACTCTCTTCTTATCTAAACTGTTTAACGTCGATGTATCACATTAATACATGGCTACACTCCAGACAAATACTTTCAGAAAAGACTTCTTAACACAAATCTGTACTCGATGTTGACAAATTTCTTCTTCAGAAATGCATTTCTTGCCATTGCCAGACTACATTTTATCTCTCTCTGCTTCGACCATCATCAGTAACTTTGTTGCCCAAATAGCACTGTGTCTCATTTCCTACTCTAATTTCTTCACCAACACCTGGTTTAATCCCACTACGTTCCACCATCCTCGTTTTGCTTTTGTTGGCGTCCGTCTTATATCCTCGTTTCTAGACATTGTCCATTACATTCAGCTACTCTTCCCAGTCCTTTGCAGTCTTCTGGCACAGTCAAAATGTCAACGACGAACTTGTAAGTTTTTGTTTCTTGTCCCTGGACTTCAATTCCTACTCCAAATTTTTCCTTTTGTTTCCTTTACTGCCTGCTCAATATACAGGTTGAATAACATCGGGGATAGGTTACAACACTTTCTCACTCCCTTCTCAACCACCGCTTTCCTTTCATGCCCCTCGACTCATAACTACCATATGGTTTCTGTACAAATTGTAAATAGCCTTGCACTGCCCATATTTTACTCCTGCGGCCTTTACAATTTGAAAGTGAGTGTTCCAGTCAACATCATCAAAAGATTTCCCTAAGTCTACAAATGCTACCAGTGTATGTTTGCCTTGCCTTAACCTATCTTCTCTACGAAGTCTTAGAATCAATTATGCCTCGCGTGTTCCTATATTTCTCTAATCGAAACTGACCTTCCCCGAGGTCGACTTCTACTAGTTTTTCCATTCTTCTGTAAAGAATTCGCGTTGGTATTTTGAAACCGTAACCGATGACACTGACGGTTCGGTAATTTTCACATGTGTCAGCAGTTGCTTTCTTCGGAATTGGAGTTTTTATATTTTTCTTGAACTCTGAGGGTATTTTGCTTCTCTCATACATCTTGTTCATCACATGGCAAGAGTTTTGTCATGGCTGGCTCTCCCAAGGCTATCAATAGTTCTGACGGAGTTTTGGCATCTCCCAAGGATTTGTTTCATCAAAGATCTTTCAAAGTTTTATCCAGTTCTTCTCGCAGTATCGTATCTCTCATATCATCTAAGTCGTCCTCTATTTCCATAATATTGTCCTCAAATACGTCTCCCTCGTATAGACGGTCTATGTACTACTTCCTCCTTTCTGCTTTCCCTTCTTTGCTTAGCTCTGATTTCCATCTGAGCTCTTGATATTCAAACAGACAGCTCTCTTTTCTCCGAAGGTGTGTCTATTTTCCGGTAGGCAGTATCTATTTTACCCCTAATGATACATACACTCCTGGAAATTTAAATAAGAACACCGTGAATTCATTGTCCCAGGAAGGGGAAACTTTATTGACACATTCCTGGGGTCAGATACATCACATGATCACACTGACAGAACCACAGGCACATAGACACAGGCAACAGAGCATGCACAATTTCGGCACTAGTACAATGTATATCCACCTTTCGCAGCAATGCAGGCTGCTATTCTCGCATGGAGACGATCATAGAGATGCTGGATGTAGTCCTGTGGAACGGCTTGCCATGCCATTTCCACCTGGCGCCTCAGTTGGACCAGTGTTCGTGCTCGACGTGCAGACCGCGTGAGACGACGCTTCATCCAGTCCCAAACATGCTCAATGGCGGACAGATCCGGAGATCTTGCTGGCCAGGGTAGTTGACTTACACCTTCTAGAGCACATTGGGTGGCACGTGATACATGCGGACGTGCCTTGTCCCGTTGGAACAGCAAGTTCCCTTGCCGGTCTAGGAAAGGTAGAACGAAGGGTTCGATGACGGTTTAGATGTACCGTGCACTATTCAGTGTCCCCTCGACGATCACCAGTGGTGTACGGCCAGTGTAGGAGATCGCTCCCCACACCATGATGCCGGGTGTTGGCCCTGTGTGCCTCGGTCGTATGCAGTCCTGATTGTGGCGCTCACCTGCACGGCGCCAAACACGCATACGACCATCATTGGCACCAAGGCAGGAGCGACTCTCATCGCTGAAGACGACACGTCTCCATTCGTCCCTCCATTCACGCCTGTCGCGACACCACTGGAGGCGGGCTGCACGATGTTGGGGCGTGAGCGGAAGACGGCCTAACGGTGTGCGGGACCGTAGCCCAGCTTCATGGAGACGGTTGCGAATGGTCCTCGCCGATACCCCAGGAGCAACAGTGTCCCTAATTTGCTGGGAAGTGGCGGTGCGGTCCCCTACGGCACTGCGTAGGATCCTACGGTCTTGGCGTGCATCCGTGCGTCGCTGCGGTCCGGTCCCAGGTCGACGGGCACGTGCACCTTCCGCCGACCACTGGCGACAACATCGATGTACTGTGGAGACCTCACGCCCCACGTGTTGAGCAATTCGGCGGTACGTCCACCCGGCCTCCCGCATGCCCACTATACGCCCTCGCTCAAAGTCCGTCAACTGCACATACGGTTCACGTCCACGCTGCCGCGGCATGCTACCAGTGTTAAAGACTGCGATGGAGCTCCGTATGCCACGGCAAACTGGCTGACACTGACGGCGGCGGTGCACAAATGCTGCGCAGCTAGCGCCATTCGACGGTCAACACCGCGGTTCCTGGTGTGTCCGCTGTGCCGTGCGTGTGACCATTGCTTGTACAGCCCTCTCGCAGTGTCCGGAGCAAGTATGGTGGGTCTGACACACCGGTGTCAATGTGTTCTTTTTTCCATTTCCAGGAGTGTGTATCTACATCCTTACATTTGTAAGGCCATCCCTGCTTAGCAATTTTGCAATTAAAGTTGGTTTCATTATTTTACGGTTTCATTCCCTTTCGCCTGTTTCATTTACTGCATTTTTATATTTTCTCCTTTCACCAATTAATTTCAATATCTCTCGTGTTACGAAGGATTTCTACTACCTATTTTATCTTCTGCTGCCTGCACTGTTTCATCCCTCAGAGCTACCAATTCGTCTTATGGTTCAAATGGCTCTGAGCACTATGGGACTTAACTTCTGAGGTCATCAGTCCCCTAAAACTTCGAACTACTTAAACCTAACCAACCTAAGGATATCACACACATCCATGCCCGAGGCAGACTTCGAACCTGCGACCGTAGCGGTCTCGCGGTTCCAGACTGTAGCGCTTAGAACCACTCGGTCACACCTGCCGG
Source organism: Schistocerca piceifrons (assembly GCF_021461385.2). NCBI lineage: Eukaryota > Metazoa > Arthropoda > Insecta > Orthoptera > Acrididae > Schistocerca > Schistocerca piceifrons. The sequence goes on from NC_060143.1 coordinate 556,276,583, forward strand.
TCGTCTTATGCTGTATTGCTTTCCCCTGTTCTTGTCAATCGTTCCATAATGCATATCTGAACAAAACATTTACAGTGGTAGATGACAATGTGCTCCCTATAGGTTACTACACAGGAACCTAAATTACTTCGGAAGCACACGCATTTACATCTGTTGCTACAGTTGAAGGCATACTGAACTTATAACTGCAAATAAATGTTCTAAATGAAGACTTTAATAATTCAAGATCATTATGAAAACTTCACCTTTCCTTACTGTTCCATTCACTGTTTTGACTGGGTCTGACCATACTCAGTGTCTGCTAGTGGCGGCTGAAATGGATGTCTCGGTGCCAACAACTCATCTCTAGCTGCGTTTAAGTTCAACTAAGTCTGATGAGAGCATCTCACCCTTACTTGAATTACTGGAAATGAGGTCGGGAAGTGAAGTGAAGTGAAGTGAAGTGGACAATTTGCAGAGCATTTTCGTCAAGGAAAATACTGAGCTCTGTGTTTCTCGGCCTTGCCTAGTTTTCACTGGCTGAATAATAATACTTATGAGTGCTGACCAGTAGGATGTTGTGTCACAAGATGCAGGTCTCTCTTCCTTCAGCCTTTCTGCCCACTTTCATGCATTTACCAATACAGTTGGATCTGTAAGCACAGTGACACACTGTATTGTCAGTCCTAGATTCTTTATGTGAACTAATTGAAACTGTGTTTCTTTCAACATTCAGTTTGGCATCTCACGCGCTGCAAAGCAGTGCAAACTATCTGTTTCCCATAATACCTCCTAAGATGTTATTTTAACGTCCGTGTTTCTCCCTGATGTTTGTCTCTACAATAGCAATTCCTCAGAGAATATCGCCATTATAACGGTTGCACCCTGTGAAACGGCTCGTGAAAAACCAATTCTGTTGTCTTGCACACCTGGAGACATGCTCTGCATTGTCTCACTCCAGACGCTCGGTGCCAGTGCGGCTTTCTTGCCTCTATCCCGCTCCAGGAAAGACCGCCCTGGTCGATATTACCTGCGAGTAGCTTACAGTCACACAAGTAATTTTGCAACAATTACTCGAGTACTGCTAGAGACGGAATCCCAGGGGTTGTATGTCCTACAGTGCAAACCCTCGCCCACGGCGGTGTTCAGGCTGCTTCCACAGTGGCTCATTTACCTATGCATGCAGTTTAACGCAGGAAATCAAAATGAAAGTAATTATCTGATGCTGATCACTAGTGCTCATTAATGTTTCATTATCTGGTGGGGATTAAATCATTCCGATTTAATTTGGATCCCTCTTCCGGGTTTTACCGAAGTTACGGGACAGTTCGGTAGCAGCGGTGGCCTCAAATCTAAATTCATGACCCGATGAGTGAACCAGCCTCAGTAACACTATCGAGGGATCCCACCACACTGCCTTTACGCTCCAACCACCGTCGTATGTGCGCCAGAGAAACGACTGCAGCGCTGACGTGGCTATTTATGCACACGATATGCAGGTCTATAAAGGAGACCACATATGAAACACCTTAGAACACCCTACAATATTGTTCAGTTGTCAGGAAACCGTACGATAGAGGACTAACGTTGAACGTATGGGCAACTACGTATCATGAATGGCCATCGGATTGTTTCACCAGTGAGAGGGCGTCACAAATATGCTACACCCGTGAACTGGCAGACGCTTAAAACTACACGAGGTGATTAGACTCATGGTATAGCGATATGCCCATGTAAAGATGTCGGTAGCATCGCGTACACAAGGTACAAAAGGGCAGTGCATTGGCGGGGCTGTCATTTCTACTCAGGCGATTGTGAAAAGGTCTCCAACGTGACTATGGCGACGGGAATTAACAGACTTGGCAGGTGGAGTGGTATTTGAAGCTAGACGAATGGAACATTCCATTTCGAAACCGTCAAGTAATTCAGTATTCCGAGGTGCACGTTGTCAAGAGTGTGGCGAGAATATCAAATTTCAGGCAGTATCTCTCACCACGGACAACGCAATGGGCGACGGCCTTCAATTAATGATGGTGAGCAGCGTCATTTGTATAGAGTTGTCAGTGCTAACTGACAAGCAACACTGCGTAAAAAACCAGTAGAAACCACTGTGGGTCGTACGACGAACGTATCCTTCGTGACAGTGCAGCGAAATTCGGCGTTATTGGGTATGGCAGCAGACGATCGACGCGAGTGCCTTTGCTAGCGGCATGACAGCCTGCAGTGCCTTGTCTGGGCTCTGGACCACATAGGACTGCACAGGACTGGAAAACCGTGGCCTGACCAGATGAGTCCTGACTTCGGGAGGATGGTATAGTTCGAATGTTGCTCCATAATTGTGTGGGCTGTGTCTACATGGAATGGACTGGGTCCTCTTGTCCAACAGAACCGATCATTGACTGGAGATGGTTATGTTGAGCTACTTGAAGATAATTTGCTGTCGTTAATTGACTTCGTGTTCCCAAACGAAGATGAAATGTTCATGGATGACATTGCGCCAAGTCAAAGCTCCAGAACTGTCCACGATTGGTTTGAGGAACATTCTGGACAGCTCCAGCGAATGCTTTGGGCCACGCAGATTGCCCGAAAGGAATCCCATCGTACACAGAATATAATCGAAGGGTCTGTTCGTGAACAAAATGCTGCACCGGCAACACTTTCGCAGTTACGGATTGCTGCAGAGGCAGCTTGGCTCAAGATTTCTGCAGGGGACTTCCAACGACGTGTTGTGTCCATGCCACGTCGAGATGCTGCACTACGACAGGAGAAAGGAAGTCCGACACGATATAAGGAGATATCTCCTCAGGCGCACATTCCCGGGGAGAACTAGTTATTACGTTTCATGGACCAGTTTGAATCAGAAATCAGAGAGTATCTTAAAATCCGCTACGTATAGATCCAGAGGCGTTTGTGGAATCATGCATTCCGCACTCCATACGTTATTCCAGCAGTTACAACTGTTTCGATGGAAAGTACCATCTGCCATGTAGGACTACTCTGCAGTAGTTTGTGTGGCATAAATGTAGAAATGTGGGCCACACGGGGTGGCCGCGCGTTCTTCGGCGCCTTGCCACGGTTCGCGTGGCTCCCTCCGTCGGTGCTTCGAGTCCTCCTGCAGGCGTGAGCGCGTGCGCGGGTGTGTGTGTGTGTGTGTGTGTGTGTGTGTGTGTGTGTGTGTGTGTGTGTGTGTGTGTGTGTGTGTGTGTGTGTCGTGTGTGTGTTGACCTTAGCGTAAGTTAGCTTAAGTTAGATTAAGTAGTGTGTAAGCCTAGGGACAGATGACCTCAGCAGTTTGGTCCCATAGGAACTTTTTACAGATTTCCAAAATTTAAAAAATGTTTCAAATGGCTCTGAGCAATATAGGACTGAACTTCTGAGGTCATCAGTCCCCTATAACTCAGAACTACTTAAACCTAACTAACCTAACATCACACACATCCATGCCCGAGGCAGGATTCGAACCTGCGACCGTAGCAGCAGCGCGGTTCTGGACTGTAGCGCCTAGTACCCTCCAAAATTTAGAAATGTGGCTTACCCAGTAGCATATTTGTATGTATTCCGTTTGCAACTTTCCACAAACAATGTCTAGGATCAACGTTATTCAGCAGTTATGTACTCGCAGTGTCCATGACAATCAGTAATAGTTGATCCTACGTCACAAGGAAAACTCACTGTTGCAACCTTCTCAGACTTAGTGGTAAGATGGCCCAGTGGATAGCCCATAAAAAACTGCACGTAGAGAAAGCATGAAAACATGAAGAAGGTGTATTGAACTATGGAAAGAGAAGCTAAATAGATAAAGTTAAATGTGCAAGCTCAAGGTAGGCAACATAGAGCGGATTGCAAGAATTACGCCGTCGTGGTTGTCGGGTCACGGTGTTGGACTGCCAAGCCGGAGACCCGTGTTCAGACCTCCCTCGTGCCCCCACTTTTTTCCGCAAAATTATTGACTGTCTGTCCCGCCAATGACGTACCTGTTCGATGTCTCAGTCGTAATGTAACTTCCGTTTTCAACAGCGAGGTGTAAGAAGGGACATCCAGGCGTACGTACCTTCTACACTCCTGGAAATGGAAAAAAGAACACATTGACACCGGTGTGTCAGACCCACCATACTTGCTCCGGACACTGCGAGAGGGCTGTACAAGCAATGATCACACGCACGGCACAGCGGACACACCAGGAACCGCGGTGTTGGCCGTCGAATGGCGCTAGCTGCACAGCATTTGTGCACCGCCGCCGTCAGTGTCAGCCAGTTTGCCGTGGCATACGGAGCTCCATCGCAGTCTTTAACACTGGTAGCATGCCGCGACAGCGTGGACGTGAACCGTATGTGCAGTTGACAGACTTTGAGCGAGGGCGTATAGTGGGCATGCGGGAGGCCGGGTGGACGTACCGCCGAATTGCTCAACACGTGGGGCGTGAGGTCTCCACAGTACATCGATGTTGTCGCCAGTGGTCGGCGGAAGGTGCACGTGCCCGTCGACCTGGGACCGGACCGCAGCGACGCACGGATGCACGCCAAGACCGTAGGATCCTACGCAGTGCCGTAGGCGACCGCACCGCCACTTCCCAGCAAATTAGGGACACTGTTGCTCCTGGGGTATCGGCGAGGACCATTCGCAACCGTCTCCATGAAGGTGGGCTACGGTCCCGCACACCGTTAGGCCGTCTTCCGCTCACGCCCCAACATCGTGCAGCCCGCCTCCAGTGGTGTCGCGACAGGCGTGAATGGAGGGACGAATGGAGGCGTGTCGTCTTCAGCGATGAGAGTCGCTTCTGCCTTGGTGCCAATGATGGTCGTATGCGTGTTTGGCGCCGTGCAGGTGAGCGCCACAATCAGGACTGCATACGACCGAGGCACACAGGGCCAACACCCGGCATCATGATGTGGGGAGCGATCTCCTACACTGACCGTACACCACTGGTGATCGTCGAGGGGACACTGAATAGTGCACGGTACATCCAAACCGTCATCGAACCCATCGTTCTACCATTCCTAGACCGGCAAGGGAACTTGCTGTTCCAACAGGACAATGCACGTCAGCATGTATCCCGTGCCACCCAACGTGCTCTAGAAGGTGTAAGTCAACTACCCTGGCCAGCAAGATCTCCGGATCTGTCCCCCATTGAGCATGTTTGGGACTGGATGAAGCGTCGTCTCACGCGGTCTGCGCGTCCAGCACGAACGCTGGTCCAACTGAGGCGCCAGGTGGAAATGGCATGGCAAGCCGTTCCACAGGACTACATCCAGCATCTCTACGATCGTCTCCATGGGAGAATAGCAGCCTGCATTGCTGCGAAAAGTGGATATACACTGTACTAGTGCCGACATTGTGCATGCTCTGTTGCCTGTGTCTATGTGCCTGTGGTTCTGTCAGTGTGATCATGTGATGTATCTGACCCCAGGAATGTGTCAATAAAGTTTCCCCTTCCTGGGACAATGAATTCACGGTGTTCTTATTTCAATTTCCAGGAGTGTATTTGTCCTAAACAAGTACTACATGTTATGACTCTTGCCTTCCGTTTTCGACGTTTTGACTGTTGGATTTATTTGATTTAACGTAGCACACACCCATTTTTTTTCTTATTTTCACTTCTGTGAGGTCCACGCGGCATCTCGCCTGCTCCCACTTGCTGCGTTAATATATTCATAACACATGTTATGAAACGTCCCCTTCGAAAAGTTATACATGACTGTGCTTCAACTGACACACAATATTTTTGGCGCAGCGCAATCTGACTTTCAGTAATCCCTAAAAAAGAATGGCCCTGACTAACATTAACCTATACGTTTCACAAATCACTTAACTCACAAAAATCTTCGTTACTCGAATTACTGCAAAACAGCGAGCGCCACTACTGCCAGCTAAATGAAAGATTCAAACTACGGAAGGTACTAACTACTGATAGGCATAGTTAGCAAATGAAAGATTTTAATAGATAAAAAAAATGTATTTTCCTTAATAGTCATAATATATATAGCAGTTCATGACATCCAATCTTACAAATCTACTGTTTCTGATGGACGCACCTCCAGATTATCCATTCTCAAAATTCCGCCATCTGACTTCCCCACATCCACCACTGCTGGCGGCTCACCTCCAACTGCGCAATGTTACGCGCTGTTAACATCCAGCTGCCCAACACTACAATGGCAGACAACAATGCAAACTAGGCACAGACTGCACACAGCACAGCCAGTGATTTTCATACAGAGCGCTACGTGGCGTTACCAATATAAGAAAATATAAACAGCCTACTTACAATGACTCCCACTTTATAACCAGTGCGTAGTACGACAACTGGAAAGGAGGACAGACACGTCAATGACGGGACGGACAGTTCATAATTTTGTGGAAAAAAGGGACACCAGAGAGATTTGAACACGGATCTCCGCGTTCTCAGTCCAACATCGTAGCTACACAGCCACGATGCCATGTGTACTCTGATTCGCTAAATGTTAAACATCTTCAGCTTCAACTGTTCAATATTTCTATTTTGTTTCTTTTTTCACAAGTTAGTACACCTTCTTCCTGGTTTCATGTCTAATCTTAATCAGTTTCCGGCTGGCTATCCATTTTACCACAAATTTCGTGAGTGTATGTAGGGCCGCGTGAGGGTGGCAGGGGTGGGGGGGAGGGGGGGCAATGGGGAGTTTTCCTTGTGAATAGGGTAATAAACTCAGTCGGTTGTGAGCGCAAGCTATGACGATTGTCGTTTCAATATTATCTATGGCGACGAAGAAAAACACTGGCTTCGAAATTAACCGTTACAATTTAATCAGAAGTGACCAGAGGACATTATGGACTTTTCTTGGAAAGAAGTTCTTGAGTGATGTACTGACATTGTCCATTCTCGTATCTTTTCTGTGTTTAATGAACTACTGCCAGAGATCAGGTCTGATAGGAAAATAAACACATTTTCACCTGCAATGTGAGCATAATTTGCTCAGAAAGATTTACCGCAGCGTTTGTTCACTTTGTATGCATCGCTAGTGGTTGCGATGTCATTCATGTAGTTTTCTGATTAAGTGCGTCACAGCCCTTTCCACTCTGTAGGTACTTGTCCGTGCTAAAAATCGTCTAAAAGGTGTCACAGGAAGAATGTTCAATATTCAGGGATAGGATAAAAAAGACTATTCGAAGCAAATAGGTCTAGTAACTATGGGGTCTGAAGAGCATACCTTAAGAACTTTCATCTACGCCAAGGCGAAACATCTCTTCTACCGAACACAAGCATACCAGCTTACAGCTCTCGTGTGCATTGTAAGCTCCATTTTTACCACACTATTTCTCTTATTACGGTCCGTAACACCTCTTCCCAAAAAAGGAAAGCGAAGAGCCTTCAGAAGAAACGATTAGTTTCACGGAATCTAAGATCAAGAACTGTTCACAACTCTTGTTGTTGTTGTGGTCTTCAGTTCTGAGACTGGTTTGATGTAGCTCTGCATGCTACTCTATCGTGTGCAAGCTTCTTCATCTCCAAGTACCTACTGCAGCCTACATCCTTCTGAGTCTCCTTAGTGTATTCATATCTTGGTCTCCCTCTCGAATTTTAGCCTCCACGCTGCCCTCCAATACTAAACTGGTGATCCCTCGATGTCTCAGAACATGTCCTACCAATCGATCTCTTCTTCTAGTCGTGCCACAAGCTCCTCTTCTCCCCAATTCTATTCAGTACCTCCTCATTAGTTATGTGATCTACCCATCTAATCTTCAGCATTATTCTGTAGCACCACATTCCGAAAGCTTCTATTCTCTTCTTGTCCAAACTATTTATCGTCCATGTTTCACTTCCATACATGGCTACATTCCATACAAATACATTCAGAAACGACTTCCTGACACTTAAATCTATACTTGATGTTAACAAATTTCTCTTGTTCTGAAACGCTTTCCTTGCCATTGCCAGTCTACATTTTATATCCTCTCTACTTCGACCATCATCAGTTATTTTGCTCCCCAAATAGCAAAACCCCTTTACTACTTTAAGTGTCTCATTTCCTAATCTAATTCCCTCAGCATCACCCGATTTAATTCGACTACATTCCATTGTCCTCGTTTTACTTTTGTAGATGTTCATCTTATACGCTCCTTTCAAGACACTGTCTATTCCGTTCAACTGCTCTTCCAAGTCCCTTGCTGTCTCTGTCAGAATTACAATGTCATCAGATAGTCTCAAAGTTTTTATTTCTTCTCCATGGATTTTAATACCTACTCCGAACTTTTCTTTTGTTTCTTTTACTGCTTGCTCAATATACCTTACGGTACGCATTTTGGAGTCCACGTTTCGTGAACTTTTTGCAACGAATGATAATTCCTACCACACTCCAGAATACTGATCATTCCTCCCAGAATACCGTGTATGGTATAGAATCTGTGCTACTTAATTTGTTAGATAGGTATTCCTCACTGATAAAAAAACTCGATTTTGTCTGCATATCAAACTTTCCAAATATTTCTGATGTATGGGTGTTCACAGCTAGAGTCGTATTTTTAAAACTTGAAAGTGAGGCAGCTTAAGTATTTACTTCTACACTAGCTCGTTTCGGTGACACGTGTTTATCGACTGCTCCGCCGCAAAAACTTGCATAAAATCACAGAGGAAATCGTGTAAAGCGTTCCTGAAACAAACTGGAAAACGCCACGTGTAAGCCAAAAATGTGTAAGCCAAAAATTGTATAGAAGAATTTCCCTCATCAAAATGAGCTGGTAGGCAGGCAACCTAACCGTGTGTTAAGCGCCACTCGAGCTAAGTTTGCCTACCGCACTGCAATCGCATACTCACCGCCACTCACGTGTTTCCTGAATAGCTGCCCTTATCCAGGTGTAATTAACGACCTGCCAGTAGTAAATGGAACTGTATGAAACATTTGATTGTATCGGTAATACCCCCTTTGACTCATTGTAAGAGGAAGAGCCGGTTTAACGCATTCGCAACTCTGAAAAGAGGGCAGAGGTACGAAAGCCTCCACCCTCATTTCAAAAGCTTCCCCTAAGCGCCTCTTTATTGAGTAATTAGTAGTCATATAGATTATATAATGGAGCATTACCTGAAAGAATAACGAAACGATATCTTCTTAACTCTGCATGCAGCATTTGTATTTAAGCGTATATATTGATCCTTTTTTGCGTCCTCTTAGTGCATTGCATCGTCTGTAATGCGACTAACGTCTAATAATGCAAGTGACCTAAATACTGATTCCATTAATTAAAGAACCATTGGTTACAAAAGGTTTTCTGATCGCTAGCAGTAAACTAAATCTGAAGCACATATAGGGTTCGTATTACTTTGTTCTGTGAAACAGTATACCCCGAACGAATGAATATGAGGAAACGAAGATATTAACGTAAGTGGTTCTCCCTTACTTTTCAAAATATTTCATTCACTGTTTGTTATCCTGCAACGAGTAGTTCGTGTTCATTAACTCCTCTCTAAGTAAGTTCTTAAATAACGTTGCTCATCAGTGTAACAACTGAACATCGTGCCTTAAAAAAATCGATATGACTTTCTTGTAGGGAGACGAGAAACCACATAACTCTTTAAAAATATTTTTGGCTGGAAATTTTTGATTATTACAGCAATAAAAATTGATATGGTCAATACGTTCTCGCCAGTTGACCGAAGAGCACTTCCAGTAATTACAATACTATGGTAAATGACTTAATTTTTTTGTTAAACGGGATCTTTGAGGTGGAGTTACTGTAGAAATTTTCTAAGTTTCTGTATACAGAGTTGAATGAGGGGAAACCTTTTTATTCCAGTCACAAAAACGGTCTTCTAATCAATGTCGTGTGTAAGTACATATTTACACGGAAATATTACCGAGTTATAAAAATATCAATAAACAAAGTCAGAACTGTATTTCGCATAAGCATCACGTTGAGACACATTATTAAAACGATGTGCTGACCATGTAAAAGTATATCTCTGGTTCATTTATCTCGACGTGGAGAGACAGTCAATAGCAGACCGCCTAGTTGGCAAAACTCCTCGATGTTCTAACATACAACTTTAAATTGTTTAATGATCTCGTACATTGTGAAGCAAAACGACAGTTTATGCCAGTGGTATTTGCCGAACTTTTACTTTGAAAGCATGTTATCGAACCAGTATTATGGCGACTGGTCCATGTTTAGTGGGTTTTACTGTGTCCGCACTGATAGTTTATCATGTTTAAATTTTAAGTTTAAAGTCGTTTACGATAGTGCTGAAAATGCAGACACAATGTCAACGACAGCTGTGTACAATCTGTGCTTTGTAGCAGAAGGTAGACTCAGCGCTGTGAAACTGGAACTGAAGCGCGAAACAAACTGGACCCGAGTTCGAATCTCGGTCCGGCACACAGTTTTAATCTGCCAGGAAGTTTCGTATCAGCGCACACTCCACTGCAGAGTGAAATTCTCATTATGGAAATGCAAACAGTATACGGCGCTGCGGTCGGCAGCGCCTATGTAATAAGTGTCTGGCGCAATTGTTAGATTGGTTACTGCTGGTGCAGAGACAGGTTATCAAGATTTAAGGGAATTTGAACGTTGTGTTACAGTCGACTCGCGAGCGATGGGACACAGTATCACCGAGGTTGCAGTGAAGTGGGAATTTTCCCGTACTACCATTTCACGAGCATATCGTTAACATCAGAGATCCGGTGAAACAAATCTCCGACATCACTGTGGCCGGAAAAAGATTCTGTATAAACTGGACCCACGACGACCGTAGGCAATCTTTCAGCGTGACAGAAGTGTAGCCCTTCCGCAAATTGCTGCAGGTTTAAATGATGGGGCCTCAATAAGCGCCCAGCGTGCGAACCATTCAACGAATCATCATGGACATGGACTTCGGGAGCCGAAGGGAATCTCGTGTATCCTCTATACGTGCACGACAAAAAGCTCCATTGGATTGTTGATGACTGGAAACACGTTGCCTGGTCGGCAGCGACTCGTTTCAAACGGTATCGAGTGGATCGACATATACTGCTCACCGGTGTGGGATACGTACCAGACAGGGTTGATGGAAGTGATATAGAAGATCCAACGGAGAGCAGCGCCCTTCGTTATAGGATCATTTAGTAATCGCGAAAGTGTTACGGAGATAATAGATAAACTCCAGTGGAAGACTCTGCAAGAGAGACGCTCAGTAGCTCAGTACGGGCTTTAATTGAAGTTTTGAGAACATACCTTCACCGAGGAGTCAAGCAGTATATTGCTCTCTCCTACGTATATCTCACGAAGAGACAATAAGGATAAAATCAGAAAGATTAGAGCCCACATGGAGGTATACCGACAATCTTTCTTTCCGCGAACAATACGAATAAAAAAACCAATAGAGGTACTAAAGGTACCCTCCGCCACACACCGGCAGGTGGCTTCCGGAGTATGGATGTAGATTTAGATTTAGATTAGATAGGGGCTCGGAAACAACCTAGTGAATCCATGGAGCCTGCATATCAGTATAGGACTCTTCAAGCTGGTGGTGGCTCTGTACTGATGTGGGGTATGTGCAGTTAGAGCGATATGGAACCCCTGATACATCTAGGTATGACTCTGACAGGTGACACGTATGTAACCATTCTGTCTGATAACCTGGATCCATTCATGTCCATTGTGCATTCCGATGTACTTGGGCAATTCCAGCAGGACAATGCAACACCTCATACGTCCGAATTTGCTACAGATTGGATCCAGGAACACTCTTCCGAGTTTAAACGCTTCCGGTGGCACCAAATTCGAGGGACATGCACATTATTTAGCATATCTGGGATGCCTTGCAACGTGCTGTTCAGAAGAGATCCCCACCCCCTCGAACTCTTACGCAGTTCTCGACAGTCCTGCAAGATTCACGGTGTCCAGCAAGACTTCAGACATTAGTCGATCGAGTCCGTGCCAGTTCCTGTGAAGATACTTACGCGCGCTCGCGGGGGTCCTACACGAGATTAGGCAGGTGCACCCGTTTCTTTGGCTCTTCACTGTAGCACAGAACTTGTGATACGTAATTGTTTTTCGTGTTTTTCTTCTGCAGGTGGAATTAAATGTGAAAATTTTCCGACACCATTACGCCGTTGCCTCCCACGCAAATATGTACTGCTTTCCGGCGAGGATGAGGGACGAGATTATGCAGGACGTGGCTTGTGTAATGTAACTCAGGAATTTAAAAGGCTTGAGCTATATTGTAAGGGTGTATACAACGCACGTACCGAAAATTCATTATGTGTGGTCAGATGGTTGTGTACTGAGATAAGTTTCAATGCACAGAACCGTGTGTCAAAATTTTGTCATCTTTCTGACCACTTCAAGTGCCTAAACGTCATGGAGCTTTGAGTTGCTTGCTCCCCAGCCACTGCCAAGTGGGGTCTGTCGTGTGATAGCTGCTGCCGTCCTTACGTAGCCATGATACCTGTAGTGACATCACTGGTTGTCACTCGTGCGCCGTATGCTATATTTCCGTTGTGAACCCGCCGCGCCCGCTTTAAACTTCAGACGATCGAGTCACAAGCTGCAGACCACCGTCGTAATTGACGATGAACGGTAGTGCAGCGTAAAAGCTACGGAGGTCGCTAATCAGAAAGTCATGCTTCAAAAAGTTAATGAATTTATTGTTTGTAATACGACGTGTACCGGACGTAGCCATGTTCAAACATTTATTAAAAAAGTAACGATATACAAAAATCACAAACCTGAATCAATAATAGAAATAAAATTACAATGAAATGAAAACCCTTAGCTGCTTACAGGCGTTGAAATACGTCAACGGGGACAGATGAAAATGTGTGCCCCAACCGGGACTCGAACCCGGGATCTCCTGCTTATATGGCAGACGCTCCACATTTTTTTTTTCTTTTACTCATTTTGTTCGATGTAGTTCGTTGCGTTTGGTCTGCGCGGACGTCACAAGGCATCCGTTCAAATTGATCGTTGGTTCCTTGACTCAGTTTTTTTATTACAGAGAGCACGCAGCCATCTGACCGAACACGCTGAGCTACCGTGCCGGCTAACTCTATCCATCTGAGCCACTGAGGATGGCTCAAATGGCTCTGAGCACTATGGGACTTAACATCTATGGTCATCAGTCCCCTAGAACTTAGAACTACTTAAACCCAACTAACCTAAGGACATCACACAACACCCAGCCAGCACGAGGCAGAGAAAATCCCTGACCCCACCGGGAATCGAACCCGGGAACCCGGGCGTAGGAAGCGAGAACGCTACCGCACGACCACGAGATGCGGGCGGCCACAGAGGACACAGAGGATAGTGCGACTGCAGGACCTTATCTCTGGCACGTATCCCGCGAAAGCCAGATTCTCAACCTATTGTCCCGCACTACATTCGTAGTGCACCCGCCCATGTCCGAAAGAACAGATACCATCTTAGCATAATAATAGAAATGCCAAAGGTACTGCAACCGTTGTGGTACCGTTTACCTAGAGAGGCATTCAAACCGAAACGCACAGCCTTCAATAGTAAGTATCATGTCACAAGGAGCCAGCAATGGTCGTCCGTGAGAAGTAGGAATCATCGAATAACTGTCCAAGATAGTTAAATTGACCATCACTTATGACATTTTATTAACACAATTATTTTATATACTTGGAAGGAGAGACAGCATTGGTCGTATATTTTTGTTTATTATCGCAAAATCGATTTTCGGTCACTTAGTGACCATCTTCAGTGCTGTAATATATAACTTAAATTAACAAGCACTGGTGTCAATAAGCTTACGGCGATCACATAGACTATGTGATCGCCGTAAGCTTATTGAAACCAGTGCTTACTAATTTAAGTTATATATTACAGCACTGAAGATGGTCACTAAGTGACCGAAAATCGATTTTGCGATAATAAATAAAAATATACGACGAATGCTGTCTCTCCTTCCAAGTATACCCATTATCTGGTCGTAGTGCACAGGACACTATGGAGTCGGCAATCAATACAATTATTTTAAGTTGATAAAGCTGTACTTGACATTGAAGTCTTGTACAGTTCGTATTTTAACAATGGCTAGTATTAAAGAGGTGAAACTAAAAAAAATAATCAGGCAATAGTTCAAATTAAAGCACTAAAATAAATCCATACAAGGACCAAGAACCAGATAAACGTTTCCCAATAATCGAAGCCACCTTTACCTAAAGAACAAGGCCCTAGATCAAAGTGAAAACATAAAATCGGGCATCAGCCGAACGACAAAACGACAAAATTACAGTAGCAACAGCAGTTAATAGTCCAGAAAAACTTTGAGACTACAATAAGAGAGCAATACAAGTGAATAACATAACTTGATAAGGCTGCGCTTAACGGTGCCGCCGGATGAGTTCATTGAACAACCGGCGCAGACGAGGGTCGCTCCATCCGATACAACCACCGGACCACGCCCACGCAATGGATCTGCCAGCGTGGGACAACGGACAGCCCATCTAGGACCCCCACACAAACACCAAGCCAGAACAGCCTCAAACCAAAGTACAGTTGAACTTTGTCACATACAGACATCACCAGTTTCAATGTGAATGATAAGGATAATTCACCGCACACAAATAAACGCATAACCTAGTGACACCATAACCTGCATATATCTCACCAAATAAGGAGGAAACTCCTGCGCTTACATGTAAATCGTAACTTGCCTACACTTATTTTAAAACCATCAGTGAGAATAACAATAAATATGCACAAGAAAATTTTAGACAGTAGAGAATGCAAAGCTCCTTGGAACAAGTTAGGAAAAACAACCGTAGGGCTCAGTGGTAGAAACATATTTCTGATCACAGTTGAACCAAAAGTAGGCTCGCCTATAATATAAAACATTCGCCATGAGTAAGTAACTTGCATTAACGCTGAGATGCTGATCCAGTACCGTATCACGAAAGCGACATGCCTGACGCAGAACAGCTAATTGATTTCAAATAGTCTGAACTGCCAAAGACGTCATTGAGCAGAAATGTAATAACAGCGAGATGTTGCGGCCGGAACTACTCAATACCGTGCTTTACAGTTTTACTTTGTCGGCTGATAACAGCAGAGCAGCACTGCGGGTTTAGTTGTACCCGCAGAGTCGTGCAGAACTGCCCGTTCTTCAGCATAAGCCGGCCAACTAACGCCACACAGCCGCAACTCGCTCCGGAAAGCTAGCGAGCTTCCACAGGCGGCACTCAACGGCCGCCATCGCTCAACACTCTTCACGCGCTTGCTGCCAGAAGCATGCTCAATGCCCACCGTCCAAGCACTCGCTCCTTTCCCATTGCCTCGCCGATATCAAAACCAAAACAGACCAAGGAGGCAAGTCCTCGGAGATAGAACAGTACCAAAAATATTAAAATAAGAATCGACCGCAACATGCGAGCCGCACCGGCTCAAGTATTAGTATCATGCTGCACGTAGATACAAACGCTGCAAGATGTGTACTGAACAATCGTAAGCAAACTAGTGAAAAAATCTTAAAGTGTAGCTTAGAGGTGAACATTCACACCAGATGGCAGTAGGGTAGTGATGGCGGCTCCACAATTCGTCATAACTGCCAACAAACTATAAAATGTTTAACAGTAAAAACAAAATAGTTAATTATTTGTGATAAAACTGTAACAAGAAAGACTGAATAATAATTTCTTCGTTTAAAACGAGAATAGCGAATAAAGAAACCGCATGGCTGCCGCCAGATGGCGCCCTACAAGTCTGATAGTGAATTTACTTTTTGAATAGTACTAGACATGAGAATATAATTAAAGTTCAACAACAAAATAATAATAAAAACCAATGTAAAATACACAACAATAAACGAAGCCCATATTGGCTGCCATCACGTAGCAGAAAAGTAACAACACTGGCGCCAAATATCGTCGCAGCTACAGTGGATGCAAGGAAAGCCAAATAACAAAATGTGAAATGACAATGCACATAAGGAAACGAATTAACAGGGCCATATTAGCTGACGTCAGCTCGTCATGAAAGAAGCACAAGAGGTACATTGAGTGTGTCTATAAAAATTATAAACGCATAGAAAACATGTAGTACTAAATGCACCATCACAGACGCTAAAACTTTTCCAAGAAAAATTAAGGTACAATTTGTTACTACTACGATACACAGTTTATACATATGAAGATGCAAACTGGAGATTTGTGTTCTGAAAAAACTATCCATAGAACAGTAAAAACGAAAATATCTGTGTGTAATATACCCGGTTAGAGTGGTTCTGTTCATTCGAACTACTACGTGGGCTCATTTTGTTTTCAGTTTCTTCCAAAATATCCAAATCTAGCTTTTTGGGCTCCATATGTCAAACAGTTAAAGGCTTTTCAGCTGCCTCAAAAGTATGTTTTTCGTCGTAAATTGACATCCTAATGCTGTAGAGCTTTTATTGCGCTTTTCCTTAAATCTTATTTGAAAATAAGGACACGTTTGCCCGATATGTCATAGGATACACACGATATTTTGTAGACACCTGATTTTAAGAATAAACTCGATTTTTCACCCATTTAATTACGTAGCACTGGTGTGAACGAACTACGTGTCTGAAATGCAATCTGTGTGTTAGGTTCCCTAAATGCCCTTGCCACATGGTCGCAAATGCCCTCAATAAGAGATGGTGTAATCTGGTGTGAATAAGACGTAGAAGCGAACTACGGGGTATTCATAAAGTCTCTCCGCAGTGCCGTATGATAGCCGCACGTGCCGTATGAGTTTTCGCCTCCCTGGGTTACTTCCCTTCAAGTGGATTCTCCCAACATTCCACTGTTTCATTTATCTCAGCCAGCGTCAGTAGTATCGCTGGTGTGTGTCGTTACGTTTTGACGTGAACGTTTAAGTTTAGTTCCATTGTTCGACTGCTCCGTTTTTGTCAGTGTTAAAATGCTAACCATTGAAGAACATGTGTTTTTAGTCGAACAAGTGTTCAAAGCTGGTGGTAAATACACAGTTTCAGTTCGTCAAACATATAATTAAGTTTTCCCGGAGACAGCACTCCCACATCGCGATACTGTGCGAGAATTGATTAACAAATTTCGAAGTACGGGTTCAGTAGTCGTCCTAGCGTTTTGTCTGAGAATAAACTACTCGATATTTCCGATAAAATGCCCAGGAGTCCGAACAAGTCAGTAAGAAAACTAGCACAGGAACTAAATACTAAGTACTAGTGTCGGAACGGCCCACTAAGCTGTAAGGAAAAAATAAGAACTTTTCCCACACAAAGTGACAGTCGTGAAAGAACTGAAAAATACTCATCATGACAAGAGACTGAATTGTTGTCAATGGTTCAAAAATTTCGTCCAACAAACCGGAAGGGATATTCTTAATGAAACGTTTTTCAATGATGAGGCGTGGTTTCCTTTATCCGGGTACATGAACTCGCAAAATTCTCGTATGTGAAGTACTGCAAATCCATTGTGTATACATGAGGAACCACTTCATTTTGTGAAAATAAGAGTTTGGATTGCAATTTCTGGACGTCGGATTGTGGGTCCCATATTTTTAAACGAAGCAATAAACGCACAACGATTGATTTGATTTTGATTTGATTTTAACAGGAGAGGTAAAACAGCTTAGGTCTAACCCGCCACTGCCCGCACCGAAACTAGGTTTATTGTGCGATATCGCTCCCTGTATATCTAGTAAAGCAAACGAGTGCCCTTAAATAGTGCAGGGAGACCCTCTACCATGTTTTTGTTAGACGAAATTTCTTCAGGTCTAGTTGTCCCGAAGATTCAGTATCTTTTACTCTCCAATGCGATGCATTCAAAGATTAGGTGTGATGCAGTTTCTCCACCCTTATCACAGAGCTTACATTTAGGGTCCTCTTCCATTATACCCATAGTGTGTAGGTGTTTTTTGAAGTTCCCATGGCCGGTCATCAGTCCAGTCATGAGTTTGATCTCTTTCCTGTTCAATCCCAGGATTACAGAGCTTCTTTTAAAACATGCTTGGTCATCATTATCTTACAATATTTTTGTTTATGGACGTTGATCCAATATCCTACATACTGTTTCCTAAGCTAGTTCCGTAGTTCTAATTTGATCATAGCCTTGGTGATTCTCAAGACAGGTTCCGGTCCAATAAATGGAGTTGTGGCCCCCATCCTAGCCAATCTATCGGCTTGTTCATTGCCACAGATCCCTGAGTGGCCAGGGACCCACACTAGGCTTACACCCTATTGCTTCCCCATAGCTCCACCAGAGCCCTGTGGCAATCTGCAACAATCTTAAATCTTGTTGCTGGAGCTGCCAATGATTTCATGGCTGCCTGACTGTCTGAATAGATGGAGATGCTACGATCATTGTAACATCTACTCATATTCTCCTCCACACATGCCCTGATTGCAGTAATTTCGGCTTGGAACACAGAGGCCAGTTTCCCTAGAGAGATGCTGCTCTCCATTCTTGGCTGAACCCCGTACAACCCTGCCCCAACTGTTTCCGACCCATCGGTGAACCAAACGATGTCCCCCATATGGTGTCGAACTGTTTTCTCCCACTGCTCCCTACTTCCAATTATTATATTGTAAGGCTTGTTGAAGCAGTTACGAGTTATTATATATTCAGCGGGCATTTCCTCAGCCATACCTATATTTACCTCACTCACTATGTCAGTGTGTGATTCTGTATATCAAAATGAGACCCAGTTTTGGCAAGTTTTAAGTCTGTATGCCCCAGCTGCTACCTCTATCTTAACCCAAAGCTGAAGTGGAGGCATGTCAAGCATGGCTTCCATTCCAGCGGTTGGTGTGCAACTAATTCCGCCCATTATGGCTAAGCAGGCCAATCTCTGCACCTTAGCAAGCTCTTTAGCAGCAACCCGCTGTTCAACCTTCTTCCATCACACTACGGCCTCATAGGCCACTGTGGTGTATATCCAGTGCATACCCCTGGAGCTTAGGCCCCAGTATTTGTCACAAGGCCTCCTAGTACTCACTAAAGTGCTTTTTGCCTTGGATCAGATACTCTTAATATGAGGGGTCCAAGTTAGCTTCTCATCCAAGGTTACCCCTAGTTATTTCACTGTCCCCTTCACAGGTAGAGTTTCACCGAAGAGCTTTGGTTCCTACTTGCATGCTGATTAAGTCTCTTCGTAAATGGCACCACAACAGTCTTCTTAGGATTAACTCTCAGATCCTGATTAATGCACCATTTTTGCACAATGTCCAACACTCCTTGTGTCATATTCCTAACTGTGTCAGTGAATTTGCCAAGTATTACTATGACAAGGTCATCTGCGTATCCTTGGCAGAAGCATTGTCTGGAATTTAGTTCCTCAATGAGTTAGTTCACCACTAGATTCCACAATAGAGGGGACAAATCTCCTCCTTGTGGGCAACCTCTAGTGGTCTTAATTACCTCTTTTCATTCATCATGATAGCTTCTACCTTCCTTCCACTAAGCATGGCTCTGGTCCACCTACATACAGTGGTCCCCAGGTCATGCACCTCTGCTGCCCTTATCATGGAATCGAAGGTCGTGTTGCCAAAGGCCCCCTCGATGTCCAGGAAGACGCAGAGGGCTATTTCTTGGAAGTGAAGTGATTTTCCACCTTCCCAACGAGTTGGTGGAGAGCTGTTTCACATGATTTACCTGGTTGGTATGCGTGTTGGTTCAGGTGTAGAGGGTCCCTACATAGCCTCCTATCTCCAACGTATACATTAACCAGTTTTTCCAGTGTTTTGAGATTGAAGGAGGACAGACTGATTGGTCTCATATCCTTGGCCTTGGTATGATCAATTCTCCCTGCCTTTGGAATGAAGACAACCATCACTGCCCTCCAAACATTGGGAATGATTCGTACTGCCAAGCTAACCCTGAATAGCCTACATAGGACTCTTATAAGCTTTCCTCCTGCCTGTTGCAGGAGAGCTGGAGAAATTCCATCTGGGCCAGGTGACTTGAACGGCTGGAATTTTCACACCGCCCACTGGATTTTGTTGAAGTTCACACACCCCTTGCCCGATTTCCAGTCCTCACTTCGAGTGTCTGAGAACCGTTGTCTCTCTGGGTTCACATACTGGTCTGTGTTAGCCGGCAGAGTATATTGAGGAAAGTGAGTTTTCAGGAGCAATTCTAGCGTATCATGTGCTGTCTTTGTATATTCCCCATCCTCCTTCCTCAACGTACCTCCTGTGTTAGTTGGGACTCTAGTGAGAATCTCGTGAAGTCTGGCTTGTGCAGCTGTGCCTCCCACTTCCTCACAGAATGCCTTCCAGGATGCCTCCTTTGCTTGTCTTATTGCAAGGTTGTAACTGACAAGGGCCTCACGATATTTAGCCCATTGTCCTTTGCGTCTCACAATAATAAACAGTCTCTGTACCTGTTTTCTTTGCGTTTCCAACTTGTTATTCCACCAAGAAACACTCCTATTTGTGCACTTCCTGGCGATTGTGCAGTTATCCTGATATGTGGTCGCTATGGCAGAGGTAACAGCCTCTGCTACTTCCTGAAATTCTATTAGCTTCCATATCGTGGTTTTAATTTCCGATAAGCCGAAGTCAAGGTCCCTCCTATATGTCTCCCAGTCTGTTTTCCTAGGATTTCTATAAGTCATGGTCTGTCTGATTCCCATTTCAAACTTGAATTTAATGTACATGTGGTCCGATGAGGACGGCTCCAACACCACATGCCATTATTTTACATAGCTACCCATCGTCATGGAACCAATGTAGGTTCATTGCCCCTATGCAGGACCTCTAAGTTGTTAGCTAAGAGGAATTCAAGAAGGTACTCACCTCTACTTTTGGTGTCCTTGCTGCCCCACACTAGGTTGTGGGCATTGGCATCGCACCCCACCAGCAGTTGGTCACCTTGCCGATGGCAAGTCTCTACCAGTCTCCTCACCTTCAAGGGAGGGGGAGAACTGTCTTCTTAAGAAAGGTATGCTAAGGCCAAGACAATTTCCCTCGTCATACCTTCCTCACATTGCTGCATTTTGATGGTCACTTAGTCCCTAGAGCAGAAATCCGTCATTGGCGTGAAAGAGATGCCGTTTCTAACATAGATGCATGTTCTGGAGTTTCTTAGATTTCTAGAATAGATCAGCTTACCACCAGTGCCTCCGAAGCCCGATACACCCCCTTTGTATAAATAGGGCTCTTGTATCAGGGCCACGTCCTGTCTCCCCAGGCAGCGACTCAGGGCAGCAGAGGCTCCTTTACTGTGCTGCAGATTAATCTGCAGCACCTCCAGGCTCCGTCTTACTGTCATCTTTGAGGTCTTTGAGAACCCTGACGGTGTTCTGGTCCTGCTCCCGCATCGCCTTCAGGGACTTCTCACGAACCTCCCCCACCACGGTTCGTCCTTCCGGAGCAACCTTCTGGTTAATCAGTCTTCCGTCGCGAGTTTTGGGTTCTGGGCCCCTATTTTCCCGAACAGAGTCTTGGGAGAGACTTCCTTAAGGATCTTGGGTACCCATAATGATATCTTTACGGTCTTAAGAAGCTCCGCTGCCGTCTTGACCAGCAGCATCGCATCTTCACCATGGGTATATCGTAAGCACCTTGTCCTTAAGCCATTGTACTGTGTGCACCCCCTCACAGACAAAAAAGAAGTGGACTACGGTCTAGATAGACCCTCCTGAAGTTGGGACCTGGGTCAGCGTCGCCCCCAATCATTTTAGAGAGGGCCATCTGTACTAGTTCCTCCTGCTGCGAGGTAATGGCCATCAGTGGATAACCTTCCTGGATAACTGCCATCCTAAAAACCGAGACTGCAGTACTATAGGTCTGTTTCCCTATTTCTTGCCTCGGTTATTTTTTTGGACTCGTTTATCCAGGGAGGAGGGAGTTTTTGATTCCTCCCTTATCCACTTACGACCTGTCTTTGACGTTGTGGGGGTCTGCATGACCCCCTTCAGCCTGAGACAGTATTTTCCTGGAGGTCTTGGGTTCTAGTCCCTTCACTTCCCTCCATTTGCGTTTAGGAAGCCATTCTTTTCCTACCTTTACCCTCTGTTCCCTGAGTAGCTTCCTCCTTTGGGCCCCAGACAAGCCTTTGATCTTAATCTGGTCTAGCTTCTCGGTTACAGTTCCCACTTCTGGCTCAGGTCTAGACCCTGATTCAGTTGTGGAAGTGCCTTCTATCGGTTCAGTTCCCGATGTTTGGGTATTTGAGGTCTCAATTTGCTCCTCAGTTTCTTTCCATTTTTCTGTTTGGTGTCCATATCGGTGCCACGAGATTTGGCGATCTGGAAGGTCTACACCACGAATACCCCGCGCGGTGTAAGGCTAATTACTAAGGGAGGTCGCCTGGTTTCCCTGAGGCTCCGTTTGCGACACATCTTCCCATGTGCCACGCACCCCTCGGCACGGATCGCATCACACCATTGGTTGGGCCAGGGAATAGGGTATGACTAGGAGTGGATAGGCAACATGGGACGTTGTGGGACACTGTTAGTCTGATCCATCAACTGAGGCCTTACCGGCAGTAGGTCCTCTACCTTCGGCATAACCCTCTGCATCACGCGAATACGCAAGCCTCTCCACCCACACGGACAGTGCTTCGTCAAGGTGGTGTCCCCCGGTGAGGACACACAACGATACGGCAGTGATATTCTGTACCCATTCATAGGGGAACTTGTGTTAAGTGAAATACTGAACAGTTATTTTCAAGAAAATGGTGCAACCGCGCATACAGCTCGCGTTTCAGTGTCGCTGCTAGCTGATGTTTTTGGTGATCGCATAACTTCACTGGGACTTTGGCCTCTACGATCACCTGACCTAACACCACCTGTATTTCCTCTGGGAAGCAGCGAAATCAACTGTCTATAAGCAGTGCCAAAAGGCACCGATGAATTGAAAACTGAAATATCCTCTTACACTGCTTATGTTACAGAAGAAATGTTACAGCTTGTGTTTGGAAACATAGTTAGACAAATTGAATCGCGTATTCAACAACAGGGAGGACGCTTTGAACATTTAATGTGAAAATTTGGAAGAAAAATGAATATTCATTAAATTAATAACTTGTGTTTCACTGAGTTTCATTTCGGTATATTCACTGCGGCATACGGCACACGCGGCTAAAAGTCATACGGCACAGCGTAGAGACTTTTTGAGCACCCCGTACAACATTCCATATAACCATTTTGCAACTATCCGTGTGACTATCTTTCCCTTTCAGTGCATGTTTGCTCCAGTTCCAACATGGAGAATCTGTTTAACATCGCCTAGAAGGAAGCGCGGTAGCGCGTTCTTGGGTGGTAAGAGTCAACACTGATAATTACTTTAGTGGTAGTAGGCTTTCTAAAAATGCCAGTCTCTGCTGACACTGAACAGTTGTATTGCCTGAAGGCTGTATTGGTTGCCAATAAACCGTTCTTCAAAAACAGAATGACTTCATGGCTCGTAAGATGAGGGGTTTCGTACTTAGCCATTTCCATATATCTGTTAAAAAATGAGAGAAACCCTTATGCCACAAGGAGCCATTCCGGCTTCCTTGGGTATCACCAATCCATATGAAAGTATTCCTATTCACCAAACATTAGCCGGCCGGGGTGGCCGAGTGATTGTAGGGGCTATAGGCTGGAAACGCGGGAATGCTACGGTCGCAGGTTGGAATCCTGCCCCGGGCATGGGTATGTGTGATGTCCTTAGGTTAGTTAGGTTTGAGTAATTCTAAGCTCTAGGTGACTGATGACCTCAGAAGTTAAGTCCCATAGTGCTCAGAGACATTTGAACAATTTTTTGAACTAAACATTACGTGTTGCGAGAGTAAATCTCATGAGGTCATGAAATTAAGGGTTGCGAAGTTCGAGTTGTTAGAGCTGATACGCTATTCACTGTTATTCAATCATTTTGATTTTAATGATAAAGTATACTATCAAAAAGATGGCCTTACAAATGGTGGTTGTCTCGCTGGCTCCCTCTGCGACGTTTTTATCAATGACGTAGAGAAGAACTGTTCTGAAACTAATAGGATCTTTTCCGGCAATATTCTTGTTTGTTGTAAGCATGTTGAAGCCATTTTTGTTTTACTTAAAGTCAATGATCAGGATGCAGCTGATTTGGGTAATGATATGTTACTAGCGAGTCTCAAGGCTGCGGGGAGTGAAAGGACCAAGTCCTTAGAGGATTCCCAACAAGAAACATTATCTGACAGACATAGAAACAACCAACACTCCTAAAAGCACAGAGACATTGATATTGCAATTTACCATTTGTTCAAATAATATATGAAGTTAAAATTTCAGAAAACTCTTACAAAGCAACAAGCCTAACGTTTGCGAACATATATTGTAATTTAAGACAAATGGCAGTGACTTCCTTCAGTGAGAGAGTTTTTTTTAAATCCTGGAACTCGTGCTTTTGCTTCCAAGTGCAAAACATAGCTTTCTTAAAACAAGCTTTAAGAAAAGTCTTTACAGATATTCTACTTTTGTAATGTCACTGTCAAGTCCTTAGGTTAGTTAGGTTTAATTAGTTCTAAGTTCTAGGCGACCGACGACCTCAGAAATGAAGTCGCATAGTGCTCAGAGCCATTTGAACCATTTGAACATCTCATGCAGCGGATAATGCGTTACGGTTTGTTTCTAGCTCTTATTCATGCCGGCTTTTCGGACGTATTGTAAGGGCACCTGCGAATGCTAATATGCAGGTGGGCATTCAGACACTTGTCTTGAACCGGGGACCTAGAAACGACGAAGAGGCGTCGTCCCGCCGTAGCCCTCAGTGGTTCACAACCCCACAAGACGCCACAGCAGTCCACCGACCTCACCGCCGCCCCACACCGAACCCACGGTTATTATGCGGTTCGGCCCCCAGTGGACGCTACATGCATTCCGAGTGTAACCCCAAATGTTTGTGTGGAAGAGTAATTATGCTGTAAGCATACGTGGAGACTGCGCAGCAATCGCAGACCTAGTGTAACTGAGGCGGAGTAAGGGGAAGCAGCCGCATTCACTGAGGCAGATGGAAAGCAGCATTAAAAACCATCTACAGGCTGACCGGCACGCCGGACCTCGACACTAATCCGCCGGGCGGATTCATGCCGGGGACCAGCACGCCTTCCCGCTCGTGATGCAGCGCGTTAGACCGCGCGGCTAGCCAGGCGGGCTTCAGACACTTAGGAAGATCGGGTCAGAGCTGCGCACTTCGTTGGGTTAAAGCCCAAGTAAATTCTTAAAATCATGTAGGTGTCTTAAAAAGTATCATGTGGATCTAGTGATAAAATGCATATCAGGCCAACAAGGTTTAAAAACACTGCAGTAAAAATTCCATGGCCCTATGATGCTACCATCCTAGGGATAAACGTACTTATGAGGCCTTTTTACACATAGAGCCCGAAGGATTAGATTTGGATAGTTGGAACAAATTAAAATAATAAAATATTTGATGACACACCACGTAGTGTTCTTTGATGAGCGAAACCACTCCAATCGGAAGTGCGTTTCTGATATTTTCAAAATTATTTATAGACACAGGCATTCTCGTTTGCGAAGGCTCTTATTATAAATAACGTGACCTGTAGTTTTACTGCAACACCTTTTTGGTCCACTGCGTTCTCCTTCTCCCCCCAGCCCCCCACTCTCACTCCACCAAGCCCCTCCACGACCCATCAGCCCCGCTTGCTATGTAGATTTCATTCACTGTTGTTATTGTTTTAGGAGTGCTTTGTCTCTGAACACTAACGTTCAGTTTGTATTCACAATATGCATTACTTTAATTTTATACCTCTTAGTATTTTATACAAGTAGTAACAGACTGTACCTTTATTGTTCTTACAAAGGTTTGTGTCTTTGTATCAGGATCCATTTACTTAGATTATTCTATTTGAATACTTTTACAACGTGTATAAAGACACGTTCCGTAGATCTTATGTTCCTTTCATCTCATAGTTTTTATTAAAAGCTGAGGTATGCCAATTTGGCTCTATTCATTAGTTTTCTTATTCGCATTGTAATTTTATTGGACTTTGTTGTTAGCTTTAATTACATCCATTGTCAACTTTTACGATGCTCTGTGCTAGTGTTACTACTATTCTGTCACCTGATGGCAGCCATTACGGATTTTAAGTTTTGTACTTATTTTGTTGTCGAAATTATATAAGGTACTTACGTCTATTATCCTTCATAAATGGCAGTCACTTCCTTCAATGAAAGAGTTTTTTTAAATCCTGGAACTCATGCTTTTGCTTGCAAGTGAAAAACATAGCTTTCTTAAAACAAACTTTAAGAAAAGTCTTTACAGATATTCTACTTGTGTAATGTCACTGTTTTAGACAAAATTATTTAACACAGGACTGACAAGCCTGACAGTTCCGAGAATGTTTGACATAATTGAATGGTCAGAAACACCAAAAACGTTATTTACAAGCTATAGTTTTCAATCAGAAAAAAATTGTTAAGAGTTGGATACACGCATCAATTATAGTACTGCTCAAACAGTCTTCCGAGGCCGTAGACCCCCTTAGTTGAACTGGTCACGGGACAACGCGTGAGGCGCATCATAGCCGGCTTAATCAGACCATACGAACATGGCCCGTTTTACGCCAATTGCGAAGCCAGCCAACCCTTGCATGCAAGATGTTAAATATTAACGCACAATCTTGCAGACAGTCAATAAGCCTTAAATCCTTTAGGCAAATTGCTGTACTTTAAAGCACTTAAGGCATTTTCATTGCAACTTTAACCAAAAAATCAATTAAGTGGGAGACTGCTCATTACAGAGATAAGATCATATATCATCGTTAAAGTTACAACTAACATGGCATTGCGTAGTTCGAGCTACTTGCACACACAGTTTAGCAGGAATAACTAGTACATAATCAGATACTGCAAGAGCCACAGTTACCGATAATTTGACTGACTTAATTATGACTCCTGACGCTACTATTGATCACAATATATTTCATACAACTTAAGACTTCGCGCCCCTTGGCAGGCGTTGGGCTGTAAATAAACAGATAGTACTCCAGCAAAATTTCCCAGACGCAGGTCTCGTACAGTATGAACAATTTGAGCAGCCCTCGCAAGTTAGACCCAGTAAATTACGTAAAAGACAAAGGTAGTACTTGTAAGCAAAACGGCACCTACAGGGCAAGGAACTCCCACACACAAAACGCGACAGCACATTTCAGGTACCACAGCTCAACGTGAAAGGCGTAAAAGGCCATGCAACTGATAATTATACAGGAGAGATCCTGGATGAGAAAACAGATTACTCCCCAGAATTAACAAGGCTCAAGGTAGCAGGGGCGGACAGAAGTGTTGGCACGGTGGTAGCATGTAGACAGTTGCATTCAGGCCTCTGCACGGCTATACTGTCCTCCAGACGTAGCAAGTCCCCCGGTTCCACTATCAGCGTGAAGTATCTCGCCACATCATCCACACACACGAGCGTTGCTTCCGTACTCGGCCAAAACAAACTCCGGAGTCTCATGGACCACGACCGACCACGGCACGACCAGTACTGTAATGGGGACTGACAGGGTCACTGCCCTCACTTGGTAACCAGCGTAACTTCCACCGCGTCTCGTTGCTGCGTCTACCCCTTAGAATCGTTCCGCGTAAACAGGTGATCTCGACCAATCGCGAACACGAGAAAGAACCGGCACACTAACCACTCCCGACGTAAGTTACGGCTGACACTTCTTCATCCACCTGCACTCAAATATCACGTTTACCAGGGAAATGAAACTAATAAGAGCCTCAGTTATTTGGAACTATCACATTTTTAAAAAAGCCCACTACCACTAATATTATTATCATTACTGACTCTTTCCATCCAAAAGCGGACAAACGTGCATTCTCCCTAGCAGTTAGCAGTGGGAGATTGCATTGTTCAGTATGATGAGCCAAGTTAGAGATAGCCGAGCTGGCACTGAAAGGGAAACAGATACACAATATAGGGTTCGTGAAATAAGGGATTCAGTTCTTAATAGAAAGACATTCACATCTGATGCAACGGATAATGTGTTAAAGTTTTCTTTCTATCTCTTACTCACGCCGGCTTTGCGGACGTATAACAAAGTCACTTACGAATGCTAATATGCAGGTAGGCTTTCAGACACTTGTATTGAACCGGGGACCTAGAAACGACGGAGAGGCGTCGTCCCGTCGTATCCCTCAGTGGTTCACAACCCCACAACAGCCCACAGCAGCCCATCCACCTCACCGCCGCCCCACACCGAACCCACGGTTACTATGCGGTTCGGCCCCCAGTGGAGCGCGCCGGGAACGTCTCATACAATACGAGTGTAGCCCCAAATGTTTGCGTGGTAGAGTAATTATCGTGTACGCGTACGTGGAGACTGTTTGTGCTACTAACGCAGACGTAGTGTAACTGAGGCGGAGTAAGGGGAATCAGCCCGTATTCGCCAAGGCAGATGGAAAGCAGCCTTAAAAATCATCCACAGGCTGACCGGCACGCCGGACCTCGACACTAATCCGCTGGGCGGATTCGTGCCGGGGACCGGCACGCCTTGCCGCTCGGGAGGCAGCGCGGTAGACCGGGCGGCTAGCCGGGCGGGTTTCAGACACTTAGGAAGATCAGATCAGTGCTACGCACTTCGTTTGGTGAAAGCCCAAGTACATTCTTAAAATCGGGTAGGTGTCTTCAAAATACACTCCTGGAAACTGAAATAAGAACACCGTGAATTCATTGTCCCAGGAAGGGGAAACTTTATTGACACATTCCTGGGGTCAGATACATCACATGATCACACTGACAGAACCACAGGCACATAGACACAGGCAACAGAGCATGCACAATGTCGGCACTAGTACAGTGTATATCCACCTTTCGCAGCAATGCAGGCTGCTATTCTCCCATGGAGACGATCGTAGAGATGCTGGATGTAGTCCTGTGGAACGGCTTGCCATGCCATTTCCACCTGGCGCCTCAGTTGGACCAGCGTTCGTGCTGGACGTGCAGACCGCGTGAGACGACGCTTCATCCAGTCCCAAACATGCTCAATGGGGGACAGATCCGGAGATCTTGCTGGCCAGGGTAGTTGACTTACACCTTCTAGAGCACAGCGGGTGGCACGGGATACATGCGGACGTGCATTGTCCTGTCGGAACAGCAAGTTCCCTTGCCGGTCTAGGAATGGTAGAACGATGGATTCGATGACGGTTTGGATGTACCGTGCACTATTCAGTGTCCCCTCGACGATCACCAGTGGTGTACAGCCAGTGTAGGAGATCGCTCCCCACACCATGATGCCGGGTGTTGGCTCTGTGTGCCTCGGTCGTATGCAGTCCTGATTGTGGCGCTCACCTGCAAGGCGCCAAACACGCATACGACCATCACTGGCACCAAGGCAGAAGCGACTCTCATCGCTGAAGACGACACGTTTCCATTCGTCCCTCCATTCACGCCTGTCGCGACACCACTGGAGGCGGGCTGCACGATGTTGGGGCGTGAGCGCAAGACGGCCTAACGGTGTGCGGGACCGTAACCCAGCTTCATGGAGACGGTAGCGAATGGTCCTCGCCGATACCCCAGGAGCAACAGTGTTCCCAATTTGCTGGGAAGTGGCGGTGCGGTCCCCTACGGCACTGCGTAGGATCCTACGGTCTTGGCGTGCATCCGTGCGTCGCTGCGGTCCGGTCCCAGGTCGACGGGCACGTGCACCTTCCGCCGACCACTGGCGACAACATCGATGTACTGTGGAGACCTCACGCCCCACGTGTTGAGCAATTCGGCGGTACGTCCACCCGGCCTCCCGCATGCCCACTATACGCCCTCGCTCAAAGTCCGTCAACTGCACATACGGTTCACGTCCACGCTGTCGCGGCATGCTACCAGTGTTAAAGACTGCGATGGAGCTCCGTATGCCACGGCAAACTGGCTGACACCGACGTCGGCGGTGCACAAATGCTGCGCAGCTAGCGCCATTCGACGGCCAACACCGCGGTTCCTGGTGTGTCCGCTGTGCCGTGCGTGTGATCATTGCTTGTACAGCCCTCTCGCAGTGTCCGGAGCAAGTATGGTGGGTCTGACACACCGGTGTCAATGTGTTCTTTTTTCCATTTCCAGGAGTGTATCATGTGGATCTGTTGATAAAATGTATATCAGGCAAACAAGGTTTAAGGAACACTGGAGTAAAAATTCCATGGCCCTATGATGCTACTTTCCTAGGGATAAACGTACTTTTGAGGCGTTTTACACGTAGAGCCCGAAGGATTAGATTTGTATAGTTGGAAGAAATTAAAATAGATAAAATATTTAATGACACACCACGTAGTATTCTTGATGAGCGTAACCACTCCAATCGGAAGTGCGTTTCTGATATTTTCAAAATTATTTATAGACACAGGTATTCTCATTTTCGAAGGCTCTTGTTATAAATAAAGTGACCTGTACTTCTGCTGCAACACCTTTTTGGTCCACTGCGTTCTGCTTCTCCCCCACCCTCACCCTCCCCCCCACCCTTCGCCACCAAGCCCCTCCACCACCTCTCTTGTTGTGTAGATTTCAGTCACTGTTCTTACTGTTTTAGGAGTGCTTTCTCTCTGAACACTAATATTCAGTTTGCGTTGACACTATATCTTACTCTACATTTTATGCCTCTAAACTTTTTATACGAGCAGTAAGAGACTGTAGCTTTATTGATCGTACAAAGGTTTGTGTCTTTGTATCAGGATACATTTAGTTTGTTTATTCTATTTCAACACATTTACAACGTTTATAAAGACACCTGAGTAGGTCTTATGTTCCTTTCATCTCTTAGTTTTTATTAAAAGCTGACGTGTGCCAGTATGGCTCTATTCATTCTTTTTCTTATTTGCATTGTAATTTTATTTGACTTTGTTTCTGGCTTTAATTACATCCATTGTGAACTGCGACGATGTTCTGCGCCAATGTCACTACAATTCTGTCACCTGATGCCAGCCATTACGGACTTTACGTTTTGTACTTATTTTGTTGTTGTAGCTGTATAACGTACTTACGTCTGTTATCCTTCATAAATAAAGTTCACTGGTAAACTTTACCATGTACGGCACCACATTTGCTCCTATTCTGCCACCTGACGGCACCCATGCGTCTTTGTCCTTTTCTCTTCTTGTTTTAAAAGAAAAAAATATTATTTTGCTATCCTTCTTACTGTTATAATTTTATGTGTATTCATGGTTTAATATTTAGTAGTATTTTGTCATTTACGATGAATTATTGTACCACCATCATTACCATGCCACCGTCTGGAGTGAACTTTCACCTCTAGGTTTCATGTTAAGATTCTATCACTAGCCTACTTATTACTAAGATGTAAGTATCTTTTAACATTTATGTCTAAGTGCAGCATGATGTTACTAGGTATGTTTTTGCCTGAAGAATCTTGTGTGTAGAAATGACAGCTGTTTTTCTATTTCACTATTCTGACACTGTTTTGTAATTTCCACGTATATTTACTTTTTTAACGAATATCTGAACTGGGGTAAGTCCGAAACGCGTCATATAATGAACAATGAAGTCATTCTTTTTTTCAGACATGACAATTTACTAGCGGCCTACGCAGCTTTTGTGCATTAGTAATGCTGATTTAAATATGGCCCCCTGTTTCGAACCTGTGTTTGTTGACGACGTTTTTAGAAACTGTTACCTCGATCACTTCTTTTATGACGGTATTCCAGAAACTGTTAGGCTGTTTATTAACATACGAAGTGGGTATCCGCCTTTGCCGCGATAGGTACTTGTTCCGGACTTCAATTAATTCATCTTCTCCTTATGCTTCACTCCGTCCATATCCTCCCCACTCCTTCTGTCCGTCCATCTCCTCTTCGTCCTATCTCTGGCCACTTCCTCCATCCACACACTCTCCGAAGTGTCCTCCCACCTTCTTTCTGTCCATCGTTTCCTGCCCACTTACATATTCCTTCTGCTCCTCGCCCCCTCTGTCCATTTGCTTCTTTTGTGCATCTAATCCTCGCCCACTAAGTACACCTCCTACTCCCCATTTTACACCCTCCTTATCCCCCCTGGCAACGGCCTTGCCGCAGCGGATACACCGGTTCCCGTCAGATCACCGAAGTTAAGGGCTGTCGCGCGTGGCCGGCACTTGGATGGGTGACCATCCGGGCCGCCACGACCTGTTGCCACTTTTCTGGGTGCCCTTAGCATCGTGATGCCAACTGAGGAGCTACTCGACCGGATTGTAGCTGCTCCGGTCAAAGAAAATCATCATAACGAACGGAGGAGCGATGTGCTGACCACACGCCCCTCATCAGCTAAGGATGACACGGCGGTCAGATGGTCGAGATGGGCCACTTGTGGCCTGAAGACGGCATGCTTATCTCCTAATACTATCACTTTCTCTCCATCTCCTCTTAAATCCGCCTCACCCATCTCTCCCTGCATATCTCCTCTTTCCCCTCCTCCCAGCTACTGAGCCCCTCCTCCCCCCATTCATCTGTTCATGCCCTCCTCTTCGCTTTCTTTGTTGACATCTCCTTCCCTCTGTCACTATGCTTCCCCTCCTCCCCCTCTATCTGTATCCATATGCATCTCATCCTTAGTCCTTCTCTCTCTCCATTAGCACCCGTACCCTACTAAGAAGTTGCTGATTCTCGCCCACACAGTATTTCTTTCCAGATAGTATTTAATACAGATAACAAGTTTGGTTAGTCTAAGGAGAAGAGTTTATCTTCAGCTTTGGACGCGTATGCATTTTTCACATACATTTCGGAAATTATTGACATATTTCAATAATATTTGTGCACATATATCACGACTGATACAGAATCTCTATTTACACCAGAAGGTAAGGATTAGGATTGGAAATGAAATGTCAGAAGGAAGCAGAATTGGACGAGGTGTAAGACAAGGTTGTTGCCTTTCCCTGCTGTTGTTTAACGTATACCTTCAAGACATTTTTGCGAAAAGCTTAGATGGGAAAAGAGGAATATGTATTGGTAGAAAGAGAATAGAATGTATAAGATTTGCTGATGACATGGTATTAGTGGCAGAAAGTGAGCGGACAGTGAATAACATGCTGAAAGATCTCAGTGAAGCTTGTGTGGAATATGGGATGCAAATAAACACAGCAAAAACAGAGAGTATGGTCATCAGTACAACAGGCAGACTGTCCAATATTAAAATAGGACAATCTGCCATTAGCCAAGTACGTGTATTTAAATTTCTTGGAAGCTCAATAACCGAAGACTTGAGATGTCACCAGGAGGTGAAAACTCAAGTTGCCATAGCGAAGGAGGCATTCAACAGAAAGAGGAGACTTTTATGTGGAAAATTAGATAAAGAACCAAGGAAAAGGAAAATGTTTTGTCTGGAGTGTGGCTCTATATCGGGCAGAAACATGGACGCTGAGACGAGAGGATGAGAAAAGGTTAGAAGCATTTGAGATGTGGATGTGGAGGAGAATGGAGAGAATAAGCTGTATGGAAAGAATAAGTAATGAAAGAGTATTGGAAAGGGTTGGTGAGAGAAGATGTCTGCTTAAGGTTGTAAGATAAAGGAAAAAAAAGTGGTTGGGACATTCTTTCAGAAGGGAGTGCTTGCTAGCAGATGCTTTGGAAGGATTGGTTTGTGGGAGAAGACTGAGAGGAAGAAGGAGATACAAGATGATAGACGACATAAAGGGAAGAGGAAATTATACAGACCTGAAGAGGATGGCAGAAGACCAGCCAGCCAGGAGAACGACCATGTCAAAACCTGCCTTTTGGTAGACCACTGATGATGACATATATCATTTGCATCTCTAGTGAATTTTTCCCTACGGTTTCGTTTCCACGCAACTTAATGTTTACAACGATAATTACATATGTCAGCAGGTACTTTGAGTGGTATATGTCAATACTGTCAGCAAAATATGTTGCTACTGGGGGCGTATAATACACTGATTTTCGTTGGTTACCAATTAATAATAAAACCGGCACATATTCGGCCCGAGGTGCATCCCACAGTGTCGGTATTGGCTCTTGAGAGGAAACGTTCGGTTGCCACAGCTTTAGGCAGTCAGCGCAACTCACGGCCACTAGTCTTTCGCCAAAAGGATCGTGTGAACAGGCGCTGACGCCAACGTTCTGAGACGTGGCAGTTTCACTGACATCGCACGCCGTCTGCGTACTGTTGTGGAGGACCCGGCGCAGCGACACGCGGCGGCTGCCCAGTTCGCTGAGCGGCCGCTTGGGGGCGCGCGGTTCGCACAGCCGCCTAATTGGACGCACGCCTCGTTCTGGAAGCGCGCGTGCTACGCCTCCGCCACGGCGTGTTTAATTTGAGCGGCCGCGGCCGTTGTTCGCCGCCACCGCGGGCTCTGGGGATGCAGGCAGTGCCGCTGCTGCAGTGCGCTGCCGATGCTGTCTGCTGTAGCGGTTAATGGGCCGCACCGCACGCTGTTCTCTGCAGGCCGGAGGTGGCTGGCAAAAGGTAAAAGGAAAACACTCAGCTCTTTCGCCGACCTCTTCCTTGAAAGGATACGGATCCTGTACACCTCCCGCAAACTCGATCCTCCTCATCCGCTGGTCTCACCAATCCTCTCCCACCCCCGCCCACTGCCGCTCCTGTATTCCCACGTCCCGCCCGGTCTCCATCTCTCCACCCTCCTTACCCTCTCCCAAGGTGGCTTCCGCCAGCTCCCCCTCCCTGATGATGTCCTCCTCCCCTCCATCTACCCCTCCTATCAACTTTGAACCTCCCCCCTTCTTCCTGTGTCCTTTCCTTTAGGCACCTTCCCTCCCTTCTCTTCCCTTCCCTTCTCTTTCCTTTTCCCCCCGTCCCCTCCCTCCTCCCCTCTTCCCCCAGGCTTCCCCTCCCCCTTCCTCCCTCCCCCTCTCTCCTCTGCCCATGGCATCTCTGCTCTCCCCTCTCCCTGTCCCATTCCCCTTCCTCCTCCACCTTTCTTCGCAGGACCCCGGACTCGCACACGCTCAGTGAATATTCGCGCGCCGGAGATCAACGCCGTCAATGTTTCGTGTGTGTGCCTTCGTTTGTGTGTAGTGTTGTTCGTCGTCACGCCACCACTGTTCACGTGTACCGTCGCCATCATCCATGTTATGTGCGCCGTATCAACTAGTGTTTGTGATGTTTCTCGTCCAGCGTGAATGGCTCCATGTTTTTTTCGATTTTTAGTGTCTACATTTTTTGCCCACCGTTTTGACTGTCTTCTCTGTGCCACCTCTATGTGCTACTTGTTGTCAAACTCAAGGCTGAAGAGCAGCGTATTGTGCTGCTGACAGCCCGCCTTTGTATAAGGTGTTTAAAATCACAATAAAGGAAAAAAAAAACACTCTTTCGCCGAGCTGCAGCCTGCGAAATAGCAGCTACTGCTAACAACGGAAACTTAACGGCGAATTTGCCCTCTACATCTCAAACTACCATCTAACTTCCTTTTATTTTCTTTTTTGCATATGTCTTAATATCACAAGGAACTCCCTAGGTGCGTGATCGCAGATTCACTATTTAGTAAGTCTCATTCAAAAGTGTTGTGTGAAACCTACAATTATGAATAAAGGGATGTAAGGTGAAAGATTGGAGACCATGATGGTACATGGGCTCTCCTGTTACTGCCTTATTGGCCTAATACCTCTGAAACAGGGAGACCTTTGGCAAACACAATTTCAGTAACTGCAAGACAGGTTAAGATATCAGATCTAAAGATAGGTAGGCCTTGATTAATAAGTGTTTCAGGTAACCGTAATTATGGGGATCAGGCAGGCCTTCAATAACAACAGCTTCAGTTTGTGATATATCTGGCTTAGTCAGCCATCATATTTTGCCCCAAGAAGCTGTTCCCAGAGCAGTGCAGATGCGAGAAGTATATAGATGACGAAATGTGGTGTGAGACAGATGTTAGATTCAGTATCATTCCCATGAGAAAGACCGCCAGCATAATGCTACTGCTCTGTGACTGGCTGCTGTGTTCGGAACAAGGGCGCAAAAAAGTTAAAGTATAGTTGTTATTATTTGTTAAACTACTCATTGGAATAACTTCACTTTTTAATATAAATATCTCTCAACGGCTGACTATCAATCAGTCATTTTAGAATTGATGATGATAAAGAAGTCCCATACTCCGTGACGGAGCGTAGGCAAGGTCCTAGCGGAGGTGGTTAGCCATTGCCTTCCTCCGACCGCAATGGCGATGAATGATGATGATGATGAGGACGACACAACAATACCCAGTCATCTCGAGGCAGGAAAAATCGTTGACCCCGCCGGGAATCGAACCCGGGACCCCGTGCTCGGGAAACGAGAATTTTAGAATTATGAAAAACAATTTAAATCAAAAACAAAAGACTGACGAAATTGCACACGAAGCACTTCGGAAACGTTCCGGTCACGCCTTTAATTGTATGGCGCGCGAAGTGTTTCGGGCTGTTCGTCACTCTGGATTAGGCAGTTGAGAAGAACAGACATGTTGTCTGTCGTTGGATGTGTTTCCAATTTTTATGTAAGTTCCCATTCGTCACTCTGGGTTAGGCACTCGAGAAGGACAGACATGTTGTCTGTCGTAGGATGACTTTCGAATTTTTATTTAAGTTCCTGTTCGTCACTCTGGATTAGGCAGTCGAGATGTACAGTCATGTTGTCTGTGGCAGGATGTCTTTGCCAGTATTCAGTATTAAAAGATTCACTCTGGTAATCATGAGGCACAGACACATGCCACAAATAGGGTGAAGATATATTTTCGTAAACATTGTGTTTGATCGTGTACTTTGCTGTATCAGAAGGTGTTGTATTAAGACCATGCAGTCTTCTCGTGTGGCTATTAAAAATACGTGAGTGGCATCCCAAATAAGTGATACATTATTTCAGAACAGAACCTCGCTAAAAGTCAGTTTCAGCCTCAAGATACAGAACCTACGACCTGCGTGCTGTTTTCTGCGCTGGGGACATCAACTTGAAGGCAGCAGGTTAGTGAACTGTGACAGAACCTTCGTATTCCACACAGTGCAGTGGAAACAACTAGGCGCCTCACGTGTACAGCATGCACAGAACAAATGTGCTCAGTGACACGTCGTCTGCAGTACTGTACAGGAGGTAAAGGAGGATAATCGTTATTAACACCAACAATCAATTTATTCTTCCTTTCTTGCCGTACGTTAAGTAAAATTACCAAGTAGAAAACAGAGAGACCTTCAGTGATAATAGCTTCAGTTAAGTGAGATTACCAAATAGAAAGGAAGCAGGTGTTCTTTACTGACAGCTTCAGTTAAGCAAGACTACCAAACAGAAAACCGGTGGGCCTTCATGAATAACTGCTTCAGTTAAATAACCAAGTGATTCAGCTGCCTCCTCACAAGCGGTGCACCAGAAGGCTTGTACGCAAGGAGAACGAGACTACACCAAATAGAAGTTAAAATGAGAGGACCGGCTTTCCCAGGTCCTTTTCGCTGGATGCAGAACGGCTACAAATTTTAACACAGCAAGGCTAATTACGTGAAAGCAACAATAACTAACCAAACTACCCGCGTCACTGCAAGATATCGCCTCTACAACGACGTCGAAGGAAACCTAGGGTGCCAAACCCAATTACATAGCCTCAGCAATTGCTAACTTTGAAATCCAGGAGCCTCCTAAGCCGATATGATTAACAGAGGGATGACGTTCGGAAAGTACGAAGATATCTCGAATCCGACACCCGGCTGTATTATAAGATAAAAGTACTTATCTGGTGTTCCAAAACGCTTATCACGGAGGTCAGCTGGAACCCAACCACCCATGTACTGCGTGGGGGAGAGGGGGGGGGGGGGTTCCGACGACCACATCACAATAGAAATACTTCATTGCTCCAGATCAGGAAACACTATCGGCTCACACAATATACTACACTCATAAATTAAGGACAATGCTGATACATGGTGAAACATCGCTCTGGAGGGCGGTTTGTGGGTTTAAATTACCTCAGGGAATGACCATGCGGTGCATCTGACCTGCGGTCGTCGCACGGCGGCGCTGGCAGCAGTCCACATACGCAGAGGTTTGTTGGTGTATGTCAGAGTAGGGTGCAGCGAGTAAGTGTGAAGGCGTTTTCAGACGTGCTAATGGTGACTGTGTGTTGAAAATGGCTCAAAGAACACATGTTGATGACATTATGAAGAGTAGAATAATAGGGCGACTGGAGGCTGGTCAAACACAGCAGGTAGTAGCATGGGCCATCCAGGTGCCACAGTGTGTGGTCTCATGATTACGTCAACGATTCCAACAGACAGGAAGCGTCTCCAGGCGCTACAGTGTGCGACGTCCACAGGGTGCAACACCACAAGAAGACCGATATCTCACCATCGCTCGCAGTCGGTCACGGAGTAATGCAGGTAGCCTTGCTCAGAACCTTACCGCAGCCACTGGAACAGTTGTCTCCAGACACACTGTCTACAGACGACTGAACAGACATGGTTTATTCACCCAGAGACCTGCAAGGTGCATTCCACTGACCCCTGGTCACAGGAAATCCCGTACAGCCTCTGTCAAGAACACAGTACATGGTCATTGGAACAGTGGTCCGAGGTTACGTTCACGGACGAGTCCAGGTATAGTCTGAACAGCGATTCTCGCCGGGTTTTCATCTAGCGTGAACCAGGAACCAGATACCAACCCCTCAATGTCCTTCAAGGGTACCTGGGTGCAGGTCGTGGTGTGGGATGGGATTATGACTGTTGCACGTATACCCCTGCATGTCTTTGCGAAAGAGGAACTGTAACAGGTGAGGTGTATCGGGACGTCATTTTGCACCAGTATGTCCGCCTTTCCAGGGGTGCAGTGGGTCCCACCTTCCTCCTGATGGGTGATAACCAACGGCACCACCGAGCTGCTATCGTGGAGGAGTACCTTGAAACAGAAGATATCGAGCGAATGGAGTGGTCCGCCTGTTCTCCAGACCTAAACCCCATCGAGCACGTCTGGGATGCTCTCGGTCGACGTATCGCTGCACGTCTTCAAACCCCAACGACACTTCAGGAGCTCCGACAGGCACTGGTGCAAGAATGGAAGGCGACACCCCAGCAGCTGCTCCACCACCTTACCCACAGTATGCCAACCCGTTGTGCGCCCTGTGTACGTGTGCATGGTGATCATATACCATATTGATGTTGGGTTGCATGCACAGGAAACGGTGGAGTTTTGTAGCACATGTGTTTTGGGACAGTTTTCTCAAATTATCACCAATATCGTGGACTTACAGATCTGTGTTGTGTGTGTTCCCTATGTGCCTATGCTATTAGCGCCAGTTTTATGTAGTGTCACGTTGTGTGGCACCACATGCTGCTATGACCATTAATTTATGAGCATGAGTGTATATCCTGTTAAACAACCAAGGCCAGTATCGACTCAGGAAAAGCAAACAATAGCCACAATTCAAAGAACCACCTGTTGTTTTGCTGTTAAACAGTACGATTTTTATACTCACACCGGGAATCAAGCAAACACAAGTTTTTATACCAGATACTGGCCAAAACCAATGTCTATATCATAGCTGTACTTCTCTTACGCCCATATCCCCAGTTCTCGTTTCTGTGACGTAAATATTCACTACAGCACAGTTCTATGCACAACGAATTCTCCCGTCTAACCAGAAAACAAGACAAAGATACTACGAGGGTCGTTACGAAAGTAATGTCTCGTATTTTTTTGTGGTGACTTTGGATGTCGGTGCCATATGTACCCACATCTAAAAAATCTTTTCCATCACCCCGGCTCCCAGAACTCCTGAAGACAGACGTTGACAATGCGTATTGTATCAGAGACACATTCCCATAGACTGTTCAGAGATGTCACTAAACGCGCCCAAAAATGTAAACAACCGTGTATGAGCAGCGCCTATTAGACGGAATTGATCCGACAGCCGACCAGTTCCAGTCATCCCACCAGGAAGGAGGTACAAGGCTCGTGTTGTCTGTAGTTCAACCATGCCTAGCCGGTCAATACTGCGGTTCGATAGCGCCCGCGTTGTCACTTTGTGCTAGGTAAGGCACTCAACAAGCGAAGTGTCCAGGCGTCTCGGAGCGAACCAAACCAACGTGTTTCGGACACGGAAGGGATAAAGAGGGAGGAACTGTCGATGACATGCCTCGCTCAGGCCGCCCAAGGGCTACTACTGCAGTGGATGACCGCTACCAACGGATTACGTCTCGGAGGAGCCCTGCCAGCAACGCCACGATGTTGAATAATGCTTTTCGTGCAGCCACAGGACGTCGTGTTACGACTCAAACTGAGCGCAATAGGCTGCATGATACGCTATTTCACTCCCGACGTCCATGGGGGAGGTCCATCTTTACAACCACCACACCATGCAGCACGATACAGATGGCCCCAACAATATGCCGAATGGACCGCTCAGGATTGGCATTACGTTCTCTTGACCGGAGGGTGTTGCTTATGCCTTCAACTAGACAATCGTAGGAGACGTGTTTGGAGGCAACCCGGTCAGGCTGAACGCCTTAGGCACACTGTCCAACGAGTGCAGCAAGGCGGAGGTTACCTGCTATTTTGGGGTGGTATTATGTAGAGCCGACGTACGCCGCTGTACGATACATGAATGCAGTCCTCCGACCGATAGTGCAACCATATCGGCATCGGCAGCATATTGACGAGGAATTCGTTTTCATGGACGGCAATTCGCCCCCCCCCCCCCCAAGATGCACATCTTGTGAATGACTTCCTTCAGGATAACGACATAACTCGAATAGAGTGTCCAGCATATTCTCCAGACATGAACCCTATCGTACATGCATGGAATAGATTGAAAAGGGCTGTTTGTGAACGACGTGACCCACCAACCACTTTGAGGGATCTAGGCCGAATCGCCTTTGAGGAGTTGGACAATCTAGATGAACTTGTTGATAGTATGCCACGACGAATAGAGGCATGCATCAATGCAAGAAGGCGTGGTACTGGGTATTAGAGGTACCGGTGTGTACACCAGTCTGGACAACCACCTCTGAAGGTCTCGCTGTATGGTGGTACAACATGCAATGTGTGGTTTTCGTGAGCAGTAAAAATTGCGGAAATTGTGTTTATGTTGATCTCTGTTCCAATTTTCAGTACAGGTTCCGGAACTGTCGGAACTGAGGTGATGCAAAACTTTCTTCGATTTGTAGCACTAATGCTCGAACCTTCCTCTTTCATTTGCAGATGGTTCCGTTGTTCTTAAATAATTAAGCGAGCAGAGGAGTGTTCCAACATGGTGTCTAATATGGATTCGCGAATAAAACAGCGATGTGTGATTGAATTCCTCACTGCTGAAGAAATTGCCCCGAATGAAATCCATCGACGCTTGCTATAGGTGTATGGAGATGATAGAATAGATTTGAGCAATGTGAGGCGATGGGTACGGAATTTTCAAGGTAGCGAGAAGATTGTACATGACAAGGCACGGCCCGGTCGACTCTGCACAGATGTCATCCCTCGCAATGAAGAACGTCTTGATCAACTCATCTGTGCTGATCGCCTGATAATGACCATAGAATTGTGTGCAAAGTTGTGTGTCGACTGCAATACCTTGGAAAAACTGTTGCAACGTCTTGGTTATCACAAAGTCTGTGCGAGATGGGTCCCGCGGGTGCTTAAGAAGAACAAAAAATTCATCGAATGGAAATTAGTCGGGACCTCCTGGACCAATATGAAACTGAAGGTGACAATTTTCTGAATAGCATCGTCACCGGAGACGAGACGTGGGGTCACCACTAAGAGCCTGAATCCTAAAGACAGTCAGTCCATGAAATGGTGACATGCAAATTCCCCATCAAAGAAGAAATACAAGACACAGCCGTCTTTAGGCGAAATGATTTACACTGCTTTCTGGGGCAGACGCAGGGGGAGGTTCTTTTCGATGCCATGGAGCCTTGGGAAACTGTCAGTTCAGCACGCTACAAGACGACACTGACTAAGCTGATAGCCCTAATTCCCGGGTAAGGGCAGAGAAGAAGACCAATTTCACCTGCAATATGATAACGTCAGGCCCCACACCAGTCTTACGACCACGCATCTCATTGCAAAATTTGGTTGTTCTGTCTTACCATATCCACCTTATAGTCCCAATTTAGCATCTGAAGGCTAGACTTCGTGGCGAATATTTTCAAGGCTCGAATGCTGTTGTCAAAGCTGTAAGGAAGTGGTTAGCCTCTGCTGGTTCCGCTTTTAATTATCGCGGCATG
This sequence comes from Schistocerca piceifrons, assembly GCF_021461385.2. Lineage (NCBI taxonomy): Eukaryota > Metazoa > Arthropoda > Insecta > Orthoptera > Acrididae > Schistocerca > Schistocerca piceifrons. The sequence goes on from NC_060143.1 coordinate 556,318,580, forward strand.
CAGGCTCTCGTTCATCGTTGTCAAATGTGCGTAACGAATGGTGGTAGATATGTGGGAATATGACAGACTTCAGCTGAAATATTGCTCTATTTAGCTGTGCTGTTGTGATATATGTATCTCCTATAGTTTCCATGAATAAAAATGGGAGTCATTACTTTCGGAACGACTCTCATACACACCAATCCCACTCGGCCATGGGAGAACCGTCTATTACAAGTCGACAGCTCAAGTCTCAGTGTCTAACCCAGTTTAAAAGTGATTGATCAAGAAAGCCTAAACATTCTTCTATGGTGATAGGCCACGGTGCAGCTGTTCTCGCTGCGCGGAAAGGGCCACGAGGTTTGAGGCGCCGTGTCACGGATTGCGCGGACCCTCCCGCCGGAGGTTCGATTCCTCCCTCGGGCTTGGGTGTGTGTGTTGTTCTTAGCATAATTTAGTTTAAGTAGTGTGTACGTGTGGGGACCGATGACCCCAGGAGTTTGATCCCTTAGGAAGTCACACACATGTGAACGTATGAGCAACTGTTCTCACCAGAGTAGTGGTTGAGAGTGGCAAGACCCGCGTCTGCTGCGGCCTGCCGACAACAACGCCTATAAGTCCGGATTGAAGAACTGATTTGAATGCAAGTCCGTGCCTATCGGCTGCCTCTTCGTTGGAATGTCTCCCTATGTCCCTTCAAACAGGCGTGTTCCTCACTCCCTACCATATGGTCTCTCGAGAATGCCTGCGCCAGCTCTGCACCATCAATGCGAATGCTGGAACAAAGGTGTCCAATACAATTTTTGAAAACTGAACTCCAACATCACACCCACGAGACAGGAATCCGTCGCTTTCTTGGTTTTGCGTCTGGTTGGCACCATTTATTCCCGACAAAAACGGAGAAAAAGCTGTCGCATTACTCCCCACGTGAAAACTTCGATATCGCTACCTCCATCTTTCTCCGAAGGCCTGTCGGTCAACAAGCACAAGCGAATGTTGTTCCTAACAGGGACAGCAGCATGTAGAAGAATTTCTTTTGCGTTGGCTGCACGAGCAGCGTTCCAAACCGAGCATTTGAGAATGTCGCCCCTGTTGTGCCGGATGACTTCCGCAGTTCTTAGGACTGAGATTACACGAGAGCGCATGTGTCACGGTGTCGGAGCGGTGTGAAGGATGGGTGCTACCTGATGAAGATCAGTCGCCTGTTCTGTGGCTCATCCACTACTTCTGCAGAGCCGATCCGTTTATCTAAAAAAGAAACATTCCATTAGATACACTACTGGCCATTAAAATTGCTACACCACGAAGATGACGTGCTACAGACGTCAAACTTAACCGACAGGAAGAAGATGCTGTGTTATGCAAATGATTAGCTTTTCAGAGCATTCACACAAGGTTGGCACCGGTGGCGACACCAATAATGTGTTGATATGAGAAAAGTTTCCAACCCATTTCTCATACACAAACAGCAGTTGACCGGCGTTGCCTGGTGAAACGTTGTTGTTATGCCTCGTGTAAGGAGCATAAATGCGTACCATCACCTTTCCGACTTTGATAAAGGTCGGATTATAGCCTATCGCGATTGCGGTTTATCGTATTGCGACACTGCTGCTCGCGCTGGTTGAGATCCAATGACTGTTAGCAGAATATGTAATCGGTGAGTTCAGGAGGGTAATACGGAACGCCGTGCTGGATCCCAACGGCCTCGTATAACTAGCAGCCGAGATGACAGGCATCTTATCCGCATGGCTGTAACGGATCGTGCAGTCACGTCTCGATCCCTGAGTCAACAGATGGGGACGTTTGCAAGACAACAACCATCTGCACGAACAGTTCGACGACGTTTGCAGCAGCTGGCCGAAGTGGCCGTGCGGTTAAAGGCGCTGCAGTCTGGAACCGCAATACCGCTACGGTCGCAGGTTCGAATCCTGTCTCAGGCATGGATGTTTGTGATGTCCTTAGGTTAGTTAGGTTTAATTAGTTCTAAGTTCTAGGGGACTGATGACCTCAGAAGTTAAGTCCCATAGTGCTCAGAGCCATTTTTTGACGTTTGCAGCAGCATGGACTATCAGCTCGGAGACCGTGGCTGCTTTTACCCTTTACGCTGCATCACAGACTGGAGCGTCTGAGATGGTTTATTCGCCGACGAACCTGGGTGCACGAATGGCAAAACGTCATTTTTTCGGATGAATTCCGTTTCTGTTTACAGCATCATGACGGTCACATCCGTGTTTGGCGATATCGCGGTAAACGCACATTGGAAGCGTGTATTCGTCATCCCCATACTGACGTATCACCCGGCGTGATGGTATGGGGTGCCACTGGTAACACATCTCAGTCCCCTCTTGTTCGCATTGACGGCACTTTGAACAGTGGACGTTACATTTCAGATGTGTTACGACCCGTGGCCCTACCCTTCATTCGATCCCTGCGAAATCCTACATTTCGGCAGGATAATGCACGAACGCATGTTGCAGGTCCTGTACGGGCCTTTCTGGAGACAGAAAATGGTCGACTGCTGCACTGGCCAGCACATTCTCCAGATCTGTCAGCAATTGAAAACGTCTGGTCATCGGTGGCCTAACCACTGGCTCGTCACAATACGCCAGTCACTACTCTTGATGAACTGTGGTATAGTGTTGAAGCTGCATGGGCAGCTGTACCTGTACACGCCATCCAAGATCTGTTTGACTCAATGCCGAGGCGTAAGAAGGCCGTTATTAAGGCCAGAGGTGGTTGTTCTGGGTACTGATTTCTCAGGATCTATGTACCCAAATCCGGTAAAAATGCAGTCACATGTGAGTTCTAGTATAACGTATTTGTCCAATGAATACTCGTTTATCATCTGCATTTCTTCTTGGTGTAGCAATTTTAATGGTCAGTAGTGTAGTTAGATAAGAAGATAAAATTAAATGGATGTCATGGACACAATCCTCGCAATTCATTAACGCTATACGTGACTGTAAGAAACACATTTCTATAAATCGGCGCTGTCATCTCACTGACATCCATAAACTGGCGCAATAAAGAACGAAACCATGAAGTGTACCATCCCCGTTCTAGTTTTTACAAAACTAATGAAAAATCACTTACGTGGAGGATTGGAATCATTGTGGTGTTACATTTATAGCGATGACTGTACTTCACAATCCATACTACGGTACGTGGTGCATGGTAGTTCTTCTTCTGCTACGATTTACCCCTCTGTTCTGTTCGAGTCACCCAATGGTCTGTTGAAGGAACAGTATTGGTAAATTTCCGTATGTGCTGAAATTTTTGTGATTTTAGCGTAATAGTGCTTTCACGAGATGTAAGTTGAGACGGAGTAATGTGCTACTTTAATCTTGTTGGAAAGAAAACCTCCCGAATTTGAACAGTAGATTTCTCCGTGTTATACTCTGCCTCTCTTGCGTCTCTTGCAGCTAGAATGCGATGGAACATCTCACTTCGAATTATGTGCAACAGTATTTAAAAAATAATCATCAAATATGGCGAATACACTATATAAACGAAAAAGATGTATGACTTTCTCGCGAAACTGTACCGAAGGAACTCTGTCTCGATTGACGCATTTATATACTCTGAGATGCTTACTGTTGTGGTATATGTTCAAGAAAGGTGTCAAAAACAGGTCATCCTATGCTTCAGTGGATGCAGGTTGTAAAACCACCTAAACTGGGGATTGTGACTTGATATTCATTGGACACCCGTAAGAACCTAGAGCTAGGTGGCGGGGGAAGGGGGGGGGGGTTAACTAAAATTTGAAGATATAAATAATTACACACGGAGGAACGACTTTCTACAAATATGCAGTACTATATAACGACAAGCTATTATTTAAAGTTTTTATCAAAGAATCTAAAAAAATCCTTGACAAATTCACTTCAAATTTGTAGATGATACCCTACTGAATGTTCAGACGGACACAGGCCTTACCTTTTCCTAATATATATGATATGTAACAAAATCTCTATATGTAAATGGATAAAATTGTTACCAAAAATCTCGAAACGTTCTTGACCAATTTACTTCAAACGTTTACTTGATACTCTAAAGAAGATGCGGACGTACGAACGATGCATAATATTAACAGAAGTAAAATATAAGTCTATATGTAATATATAAAAGGAAAAAAATTGTTATCAAACCCTGGAAAACTTCGTGACCTGTTTACTTCACATTTTTTCATGACTGAACACACAGACGGACATAGGGTACACAATTTTAAATACATATAACGTACAAATAGTTGTGTAATACACAAAGGCGAAATGTTGTTACTAAAAATCCCCAACAGTTCTTGACTGACTGCCTTCAAATTTTTACACGAGGCTGTAACGAGCAAGCGGACAGACTTACACGTGCAATATATAAAGGGGGACATGTGCATCCGAAAATAGCTGAAGGTTACTGTCCAATTTATTTAAATTTAAGACGGTTTTATAAGGAACATTGAAACTGAAATAGGGTATCCATTATTTTAAAGAAATATATATCTGTATTATTATATGAAGGCAAGACGTTGTTTAAAGTCGTTTCCAAAAGTCTCGAAAAGTTCGTGATCGATTTACTTCAAATTTTTCCACGATGCTATAATAATTATTTGGGTGTTTAATTTTGTTACCAAATACCTCGAAAAATACTGGAGCAGTTTACTTCAGATTTATGCATTATTCTCTAACGAACATTGGGAAGGATAAAAGAGAATGGTGCTACCAAAACACTCGAAAATTCTTGATCGATGTACTTCCAATATTTAAACGGTTTTCTAATAAACATTCGGATGCACATAGGCTATGATATTTTTAAATGTATCTCTATTATACTAATAAGCAAAAACCAAAGGTTGTATCCAAAATACTCTAATAACTGTTGACCGATTTACTTAAAATTTTTACACAATACTCCAATAAACATTCATACCGACATCACTCCGCATCATTTTTAATGAATACTGTCCTGACTCCGAGAATGGAGACTCTCTTGTCCTGGACTGTAAAAATATGCGGTTTTGTTTTCTTTGGTGCAGTCAATTTAACTGCGATAGGAGGGCATATAAAACATTAGAGAAGTTGCTCCTTCCATACCTATTTCTTCTCCTTTCATGTACTTTTAAACAAAATTTGTGTACACAACAAAGTGCTGTTTTTTTTTCCTTCCCCAGAGTCGGCATTAACAGAAAAGCGGAAAGTTGGATATATGGCTTTTCGGCTTATTGTTAGATTACTACTACTACTACTACTACTACTACTATTATTACTACTAGTACTGAATCTGAAGCCTCGAACTTTACAATCCTCCCCACTCGCAGATGTGCAATATACTGTCATTGAAACTACTGCCCTCACAGAGCCAACAGCTAGAGATGTCTTCCTCATACCTCGTATACAAATGATCCCATCCGACTTAGACATTCATTCTACCGAATTTAGTCCCCAATCAAGGTTAAGTTTTCCATAACAGTGATCAAGAGCAAAGGTCAGAGAGAGAAGGGAAGAGGAAATGTACAAGGTGTGGGAGTGCCTGCAGAAAATGGACAGAGAGATGGGGAAGAAGCGTATGAGATAATGGGGAGGAGATGGTGAGAGACGGGAGGAAGGAGGGGCTGGACAGAGGAGGGGGGAGGAAGAGAGAATGGACAGAGTGTAGACAGAAGGTTGAAATAGAGGGAGGAGGAGGTGGCGAGAGAGGAAAGGGGAGGAGGGAGGTACACACAGCGGGGGAAGAGGAGAAAATCGTTAGAGAGAGGGGGAAGGATGAGATAGGCGGAGGAGGAGGTGGTGAGAAGGAAATGGGAAGATGAGATGGACAGAGAGATGGGTTGGAAGAGGAAATGGTCAAAGAAATGGGACAGACGTATATCTGATTCCCACACGTATACACTAATTGCAAGGAACAGTCGGCTTCGTTACTAGCGTTACTAACTATATCTTTCGTATTGTTGCTGCCGTCTAGAACAATTACAAATTTACACTTGTGTGTGATTTCTGTTCTTCTGCACATGCTCGAAAGAGCTAACTCCATTTGGGGATCCAGCGGCTATCATGAATTAAGACACAAAGGAATTACAGATTGCCTATGAGAGAACATTGATTGAAATCAATGGGGAAAGTAGAAAATTTCTGCCTGACAGGGATTCGAACCGACGTAGCTGCTTTCTAGGCTGATGCACCGGCTACTAAGTCATCCTGACCACTGAATCATCCAGACACAGTGGTAACTGTGGATACGGATATGCAGGGGCATTTGGTCAGCACACCGCTCTCCCGGCCATATGTCAGTTTTCGTTACCAGAGCCGCTACTTCTCAATCAAGTAGCTCCTCACTTTGCCTCGCAAGGGCTGAGTGCACCCTGCTTGCCAACATTGCTCAGCAGACCGGATAGTCACCCATCCAAGTTGTAGCTCAGCCCGACAGAGCTTAGCTTCGGTGATCTGACGGGAACTGGTGTTACCACTACGGCAAGGCCGTTGACAAGTGAGTTGGTATGGACAGAGGTTATGCTTGATTACCGGAATAAACTAATAATTAGTTCGTTTTAACCACCCCTCAGTACCCGACTAAGATGTTATCGTTGCTGAACAGTTCAAAGAGGCCGGGCGGTGTGCCCGAGCGGTTCTAGGCGCTTCAGTCTGGAACCGCGCGACCGCTACGGTCGCAGGTTCGAATCCTGCCTCGGGCGTGGATGAGTGTGATGTCCTTAGGTTAGTTAGGTTTAAGTAGTTCTAAGTTCTAGGGGACTAATGACAGATGTTAAGTCCCATAATGCTCAGAGCCATATGAACAATTTATTTGAAATCTAAGAGAACTTGAGTGTCAATTAAAATAGGTACACCACTCATACAATTATAGATGGTGGTGGTTTCAATCTAACCTCGATGTGTTGTCGAGAAGACATGTTTAAAGTCGGTGATAGGCATAAAACGTCTATCAAAATCGTACTGAATGCCTTCTCAGAAAACCATTTTGAACAACTAGGTCAGGAGCCCACTTGATGTGTAAATGATTGCGAAAACATGCATGACGTCTTAGCGATGAATGGTCCTGACCAAACAGGGAGCATCATGACAAATATAAGGATTAGGGACCACAAGCCTGTTGTAGCTAGACTGATTGTCGTAACCCTCTACTCACCAAAAATAAAAGCAAAATACATATATTTAAAAATTCAGGTAAAACTTCGCATTCCTGTCAGACAGTCTCCACTTACTCCAGTTTGACTACGTAATGGAGACCTGACGTGCTTTAAATTCAAGGAAATAGTATCGGCGGCAATTGAGAAATATGTACCAAATGAATTAAAAAGACATGGCACTGATGCCCCATGGCACACAAAACAGGCCACGACACTATTGCAAAAAGAAAGAAAAAAGCATGGGAAATATAAAAGAACGCAAAATCCCCACGATTTTCGAAGTCTTACAAAGAAACAGAACTTAGTGCGAACTTCAATGTGAGATGCTGTTAATAATTTCCCCAACGAAATTCTGTCTCGAAAAATGACAAAAAACCCAAAGAGATTCTGTCCAATTGTAAAGTACTCCAGCGGCAAGGCGCAATCAACACCTTCATTGCGCGATAACAGCGGTGATGTTATTGATGAGAGTGCCACAGAAGTTGAGTTACTAAGCGCAGCTTTCTGAAATTTCTTCACAACAGAAGAAGATGTAAATGTTGCAGAATTCCTATCAAGAGCAAATATCAATGTGAGTAACTTAGAAGGATATATCCTTGGTGTATCGAAACAGCTTAGAACATTTAAAAAAGACAAGACTTCCAGTTGAGATTGTATGCCAGTAAGGTTTCTTCCAGAGTTTGCTAATAGAACAGCTCAATACTTAGTAATTTCATACTGCCGCTCGCTCGTAGAAAGTTCCGCACCCAAATAATGGTAACTTTCACACTTCATGCCAATATTCAAGAAGGGAAATAGAAGTACTGTAATCCGTTGAATTACAAACCCATGCCACGAACATCAATTTGCATTCGGAGTTAGGAACATGTACTGTGCCCGAAAATTATGAATTACCTCGAAGGAAACCATTTGTTGACAAGTAGCCAACACGGATTCAGAAAATATCATTTTTGAGAAACACAACTACCTCAAGGCCTCAGGCAGAAGGGGATGTCAAACTGATTCTATAGTTTCAGATTTCCAGAAGGTTTTTGAGACGGTTTCTCACAAACGACTTCCACTTAATTTGCGTGTCTATGGAGTATCGTCTCAGTTATGGGATTGGATTCCCCTTGTTTCGTTATGATGATCATTTCTCGCTATGTAGGTGGGCGCCTTCATTGAGCTTTTTCGATGTTTCTCGTCAGTCTTATCTGATGATGATTTCACATTTCGGAAGGGGGCGGACAAGAGTAGCGTAAGCAGTCTCTTTAGTAGACCTGTTGATTTTTTCATGTCTTGTAATGACAAACCGCAGTATTTGGTTTACTCCACCACAACATTATCTATGTGATCACTCCCGTTTAAGTTATTCGTAATTGTAGTCCCTACGTATTTAATCGAGCTTACAGCCTTTAGATTTATGTGACTTATTGTGTAATAGAAATTTAGCGCATTCTTTTTGGTGCTCATATGGATAACGTCTCACTTTTCCTTACTGAAAGTCAATTGCCACTTTTTGCATCATACAGATACCTTGTCTAAATCATTTTTCAATTCGTTTTCATCATCTAATGACTTCACATGACGGTAAAAGACAGCGTCATCTGCAAAGGATCTAAGAGGGCTGCTTAGATTTTCCCTTCAATTTTTTACGTGGAACAGGGTCGACAGACAGCCTGCAACACTTCCTACGGGACCGCCAGATATTGGTAATGCTCGTTATACAACAGTTCCAGCAAACGTAACGTCATTTTCACGTCACGCGCAATATCGACGACCGCAAGATCAGCTATCATCCTTTTTCAGATCAGACATAATGTAAATACCGTCCGGTGTTGCAGAACATACTTGCATTACGGTCTTAAGGAAGTAACAGAACGTGTTAACAACGCAAACATGGAAGAAATTACATTTAACGGAATTCGAACATCTTTAGATGGTGGAAACCACGACGTTATTCATCACGATAGCACTTAACGATGTGATGTTTAACTCTGGTCTTGGTTATCACAATCTTGCCTTAAAGGCTTGTATTGTTTATGCGCTATTAAGTGACATTTAATGATAATGATGATGTGTTTGCGCTAAATTTTAATTTCTCTCTTACAATGATGTGGCATACTGCTAATTATAAATCAAGTGTGTTTCATTGTTCATTTGTAAATCACTCACGATAATAACTCTCTCCTAAGAGAGGACTTTTCTATGACGGCATTAAACGTCCATAAAACATTTCATCAAAGTAATAATTACAATAAATCTTTCCAAGACAGGCGTGTTTTTTTAAAATCTGCGATTCTCGCGCACGAAATCTTGTGAGAGGCCGGCATCGAATGCTAATGGAAATCGATAGCCACTCATACGGTCGTCGATATTTTGTGTGACGGCAAAATGAGGAAACGAGATTTACCCGCCAGAAATTATTTCTATTCACTAGATGACTTTCCATCAATAATTACGTACTATAACCTTTGTGACACGAAATCACGATTCCAGTCCCACAACTGAGACGATACTCCATAGACATGCAAATTAATTGAAAGTCACTTGTGAGAAACGGTGTCAAAAGCCTTCTGGAAATTTAAAAATATGGAATCAATTTGACATCCCCTGCTTCGTGAGGCTAAGGAGCTATTTGAGTTTCAAAAGAACGATATTTTCTGATGCCTTGTTAATTACTTGCCAATAAATGGTTTTCTTCGATGTGATTCATAAAGTTCGGGCACAGTACATGTTCCTAACTCCGACTGCAAATTGAAGTTAGTGGTATGGGTTTGTAATTCAGCGGGTTACATTACTCCTATTTCCTTCGTTGTATATTGGCGCGATTTGTGAAACTTCTATTTTGGGTACGGAGCTTTCTACGGGCGAGCGGCTGTATGAAATTGCTAAGTATGAAGCTTTTCTACTAGCAAGCTCTGGAAGAAACGTGACTGGCATACAATCTGGACAGAAAGTATTGCCTTTTTTTAATGTTCTAAGCTGTTTCGCTACGCCAAGGATATGTCCTTCTAAGTTACTCACATTGATATCTGCTCTTGATAGGAATTCTGCAACATTTACGTCTTCTTCTGTTGTCAAGAAATTTCGGAAAATTGTGCTTAGTAACTCTACTTCAGTGGCACTCTCACCAATAACATCACCGCTGTTATCACGCAGTGAAGATATTGATTGCTCCTTGCCACTGGAGTACTTTACAATCGGCCACAATCTCTTTGGGTTTTTTGTCAGTTTTCGAGACAGAATTTCTTTGGGAAAATTTTTAACAGCATCTCACATTGAAGTTCACTAAGCTTTTTTTTTCTTCAGCTGCCATCGATACCATATCTTTGAATTTAAACCACGTCAGGTCTACGTTACATAGTCAAACTGGAGTAAGTGGAGACTGTCTGACAGGAATGCGAAGTTTTACCTGAATTTTTAAATATATGTATTTTGCTTTTATTTTTGTTGGGTAAGGATTTTACGAGATTTAGTCTAGATACAACAGACTTGTGGTCACTAATCACTGTAATTGTCATGTTGCTCCCTGATTGCTCAGGATAAATCCTTGCTAAGAGGTCAAGTGTATTTTCGCAACCATTTACATCTTCAAGTGTGCTCCTGACTGAGTTGTTCAAAATTATTTTGTGTGAAGGCACTCAGTACGATTACGGAATACGTTTTATACCTACCACCGACTTTAAACATATCTTTTCGTCAACATATCGAGGGCAGAATCAAGTCACCACCAACTACAACTGAATCAGTTATTTTGAAAATGACGCGAGTCACATTTTTTGCCATATTATGTTATGCTTGGATTTGGTATCTACAGAGACAGATACATTGTTTTGTATAAAAACGGCATCAGTCCAATGCGTAATATAGGCATGGGAGGGCAATGTGTTCGTTGAATGTTCTGAAAAGGGCATTACTCCTGGATTATGCCCCTTTCAAAACAACTACACTGCTGCTGTCTGTTGACGAATGTGGTGCCAAAAAAGACCAAAATTGATTTAAATATATCAAAGTATTTCATGTTGTAGTGTGAAAAATATACTCCTGATGTGTTAAAAGCTTATGAAGGTACTGATGGGTTAAAAATACACCTTTTACTATGGATAAGGCAGGAAACATTTCCTTACCAACAGAGAGATCTACCATTACAAGTGTAGAATCAACCATAAGGAAGTTGAAGATATTAAAAAGGTGGTAAAGCACGTTCCATAGGAGGAATTCCCCTATTACGAGGAAATATGTGAATGGCCAACACAGGACGAAAAACTCAATGATGACTGAATGCAAAATATAACCTTAAAATCCACATATTTCGTTATCTTTTATTGATAATCCTAATAAGTAATGCTTTTTTGATACAATGTTAACATATTCGAACTCAACATTAAATAAAATCACATTGTCTAAGAAAGTGCTATTCTCCAAATTTCCTTTTTTCTTTAAGAGGGCATAAGTCCACTTACTTTAATCTTTTTTTGCGAAAACAAAGAAAGATAATCACTTCCAATTTAGATACACAGTAGATGTTAAATATATACATTAACGAAAAGTAATTAAAAAAGTATAATTCAAAAACTGTTTTAAAAACAGTTTTAATCGATTTCCCGAAAAACGCTTCTTGTGGACTCGTTCCCTTTTCAAAACCACTGATTTAACTGTATGAGTGGTGTACCTATTTGAAATGACACCTCAAGTACTCTTTCAACTGTTCAGCAACGTTAACATCTTAGTTGGGTAAGGGGGGTTCGGTAAAACGCACCAATTATTAGTTTATTCCTGTTATCAAGTGTAACGTCTATCCGTACCAACTCACAAGAACTACCTAGTTCAATATTACTACCTCTGACAGCAACAAACACTCTATCACCAATTGTGTTTAATCTATCCTCTCGGAACACCATTAGGTCCGCTGTAAACAATTCGGCTGAATTTAGTTCCAAGTCCATTGTGAAAATTTCGGTTGAACATATTTATAGGTTTGCCCAGATTTCCGTTACTATAACGATTTGAGATTCAGTGTTTTCTATTAGCGGTTGGAGCTCTGCTTGTTAACCAACATAGCTACGATATTGATTGTTCCTACGTCAACTCTTTTTCCTGAAATTTATCAGTGTGAAACAACTGAAATCACATACATACGTATTTAAGGCGAGACGGCCAATGAACTGTTCCGTACAGATACTCACCAAGCTCGACCTCATGGGAATCGGCAGAATGCCGCGCATTATGAGGATAATGGTCAGTGATGACTGGATGTTGTGTGATGTCCTTAGCTTAGTTAGGTGGAAGTAGTTCTAGGTTCTAGGAGACTGATGACCATAGATGTTAAGTCCCATAGTGCTCAGAGCCATTTTTGAGGATAGTGGTCAGGGGGCACTGCAGTGGTAGTGTGTGTATAAGGTGAGAAACGGGATCTGACAGGGGGCGTGCTAAGGTAGTCCACAAAATTGCAATGACCACTGTCTCTGGATGACTTAGTAGTCGGAGCATCTGCCTAGAAAGCAGGTGACCAGGGTTTGAATCCGTGTCAGGCAGAAATTTTCAACTTTTCCCATTGATTTCAATCGATGTTCTCTCACAGGCAATCTAATTCATGATAGCCACTGGATCCCCAAATGGTGTTAGTTCCTTCGAACGTGTGCAGAGGAAGAGAAATCACATATATATATGTAAATTTGTAATTGCTTTAGAAGGCAGGAACATTACGGACGATATAGCTAGTAACGCTAGTAACGAACCTGACAGTTCGTGGCAATTAGTGTGTATGTGTGGGAATCAGATATATGTCATAACCTCCTTCTGTCCCATTTCTTTGTCCATTTCCCCTTCCATCCCTCCCTCCGTACATCTCCTCCTCCCACTTCTTTCTCACCACCTCCTCCTCCCCCTACCTCATGTTTCCTCCTCTCTCTGTCTATTTTCTCTCCTTCCCCCTCTCTGTGTGTCCCTCCCCTCTTCCCCTTTCCCCTCTCGCCACCATCTCTTCCCTCTGTTTCATCCTTCTATCTTCTCTCTGTTCATTTACCCTTCCTCGCCCCTCTTCTGTCCATCACCTCCTCCCCTTGCCCTCGCCTTGCCGCTCTAACCGTCCTCCTCATTCTCTCTACTCATACGCTCCTTTTCTATCTCTCTGTCCATTTTATGCAGGCTGTCCCACACCTTGTCCATTTCCTCTTCCCACGTCTCTTTGACCATTGGCCTTGATCACTGTTATTGCAAACTAAACCTTGAGTGGGAACTAAAGTCGGTTAGAATGAATGTCTAAGTCGGTTGGGGTCATTGGTATACGAGGTATGAGGAAGACATCTCTAGGTGTTGGATCTGTGAGGGTAGTAGCTTCAATGACAGTAAACTGCACATCTGCGAATGGGTAGGATTGTAAAGTTACAGGCTTCAGATTCAACAGTAGTAATAGTAGTAGTAGTAGTAGTAGTAATTTAATCATTAGGCGGAAAGCCATAAATACAACTTTCCTGTTTTCCGTTAATGCCGACTGGCTCTGAGCACTATGGCTCTGAGCACTATGGGACTTAATGTTTGTGGTCATCAGTGCCCTAGAACTTAGAACTACTTAAACCTAACTAACCTAAGGACATCACACACATCAATGCCCGAGGCAGGATTCGAACCAGCGACCGTAGCAGTCGCGCGGTTCCGGACTGAGCGCCTAGAACCTCTAGACCACCGTAATGCCGACTGTGAGGACGAAATCCAAACAGCACTTCGTGGTGTACACAGATTTTGTTTAAAAGTACATGAAAAGAGAAGAAATAGGTATGGAAGAAACAACTTCTCTAACGTTTTATATGGCCTCCTATCGCAGTTAAATAGTTTCACAGTCCAGTAGAAGACAGAGTTTCATTTCTCGCAGTCAGTGCAGTATTCTTTAAAAACGATGCTGTCATATCGGTCTAAATGTTTGTTTACAGCACTGTGTAAAAATTTGACGTAAATCTGTCAACGGCTATGCGAGTTTTTTGGAAACAACCTTTCGTTTTTGTATGTTAGTATAATAGAGATCGATTTAAAAATTACGTAGCCCATATGTATCGGAATATGAGAATATGGGTCTGACGGAGCCGTGCTAGGATATTTCTTGTAGTTGCAATGACCCCTGTGGTCGTATGGCTCAGTGGTCAGCGCATCTGCCCTCTAAACAGGAGACCCGGATTCGAATCCCTTCTGGCACGAAGTTTCATCTTTTACCTACTGATGTACATCAATGCCCACTTGCTGCCAATGTTTCCAATGCCTTAGTGTAAAATCCAATGATTTACATACCCGCCGATCTTGTGTAAGAATATGAAATTACGTTGACGTCCGAATACCCTCTTATGGTGGTTCTCTTGTTTAGCCTGGCAATGTGTATTTAAAATCTGCTTTTTATTGCGTTTTGTTGTGTTTCATCATCGTCGTCATAATAATCTTCTCCTTCCAAGAATTAGGTGCTGTAGTCATCTCTTCCGGACTCTGTCATCCATCCATCTGTGCATCTCCTATAACATCTGCTTAATTCTCTCTTTCCAGTCGGTCGATGATTCATTATCTTCCTTGGCAATCTGTTTTCGATCATTATGTCAACATGATATTTCCATTTCATTCTATTCTGTTCTATCTTTTCATTAGCTTAAAAAATATTTTAAATCCGATCTTATCGTTTCATTCCTTATTTTATCCATTTTATTACAGAGTTTTACATCCCTAATGAACTTCATCTCTGCAGGTTGTATACGTGATTTTTTATTTTTTTATTTTTTACTGTCCCTGTTTCGGAACTACATACAAGATTACATACAACGACAGGTTTAGAGAATATCATTTGCGGTTCTTTTCCTGTTTTTCATCCAAAAATTCTTCCAGTTGTTTTGGAGATCCTGTTTATTAATCTTCTTGTTTCGTTCCTTATTTTATCCATTTTATTACAGAGTCATACATCCCTAATGAGCTTCAACTCTGCAGCTTGTATACGTGATTTTTATTTTTACTGTCCCTGATTCGGAACTATATACAAGATTACATACAACGATAGGTTTAGAGAATATCATTTGTGGTTCTTTTCCTGTTTTTCATCCAAAAATTCTTCCAGTTGTTTTGTAGATAGTTTTATGTTTATTAATCTTCTTCTCAATGTCATAGTTAAAAACTAATATTACATTCTAAATAATTGAAGTTGGTTACTTATTCTAAAATTTTCTCATTTATCATCGTTTCCGATCTGACTTGATTCTTTACTTTAAAAAGAATTATCTTTGTCTTATTTGTAGATATAGTTGAGCTGTAATATATCTGATTTTAGCTCAATCTGTATCCTGCTATATGTAAATTACCTTTTGTTTCGTGTGTAATTATCTGGTCATCAGCATATAAATAGTATTTAATGGTACAGTCGATTCTATTTTAAATCCTAACTGTACTGAATTTACCACTTCATAACTAGGCCGTACGTAAATTAAGCAAAGTGAGTGATACAATGCGCCATTGTCGAAAACCTTGATTTATAAAAACTTCATCCTACGTTTTCGAACCTGAACTTAAAACAACCTCTGTATTTTTGATAGAGGCTTTTTATGGTAGTAGTGAGGTGTTTTCGAAAATATTTCATTTCCAATATTTTCCACAAAAGAGTTCCTTTTATCTTATCAAAGGCGTTCTCATAATTAACATACGCTAAAGGCGTTTCTATGCGAAATTTCGCTCGTTGTTATGTGTCATTTGCTTAAAAACAGGTTAATAAATCGTTTTCAGTGCTTAAATTATTTCGATATGCTTAATATTATCAACTCATTCAGTCGTGAAACGTATATCAAAATTTTGCAGAATTAAATAGTAAATCTTAAGTGCTTCGTTGCATGCATTTAATCCTAAAATTGGTCTAACATGCTATTTTTAAAAGCTCGAGCCCCACCCATGTGAATCTGGCTTACTGCACTCTTGTTCAGACATGTGCTCCTTTAGATACAGCGTGAACGAGAACACCACAGGCAAAATTTCAGTGCTTCTTCAGTTTCGACATTTCGTTGACAGGGAACAGCAACTTCATTTAAATTCAATAAAGCGTTTATTAATGGTTCTCTCAAGAGTTTCAGTATTTATTTGGCGACTAGTTTCGAAAACTTACAGGTTAATTTTCGAGCCTGGCCTACTGAGGCTGCACTGACAGTGCCTGATCACTGAGTGGCAAACATGCTCCATAAATGCACGTAACGTGTATCCACAGGACATGTGGCCTGCATTTGAAGAAGTGTCATGATGATCTCTCCATTGGCAAAAGATACCGGAATAGTCCCCCATTCGGATCTCCGGGAGGGGACTGCCAAGGGGGAGGTTACCATGAGAAAAAGATTGAATAATCAACAAAAAGATAACGTTCTACGAGTCGGGGCGTGGAATGTCAGAAGCTTGAACGTGGTAGGGAAACTAAAAAATCTGAAAAGGGAAATGCAAAGGCTCAATCTAGATACAGTAGGGGTCAGTGAAGTGAAGTAGAAGGAAGACAAGGATTTCAGGTCAGATGAGTATCAGGTAATATCAACAGCAGCAGAAAATGGTATAACAGGTATAGGATTCGTTATGAATAGGAAGGTAGGGCAGAGGGTGTGTTACTGTGAACAGTTCAGTGACCGGGTTGTTCTAATCAGAATCGACAGCAGACCAACACCGACAACGATACTTCAGGTATACATGCCGACGTCGCAAGCTGAAGATGAACAGATAGAGAAAGTGTATGAGGATATTGAAAGAGTAATGCAGTATGTAAAGGGGGACGAAAATCTAATAGTCATGGGCGACTGGAATGCAGTTGTAGGGGAAGGAGTAGAAGAAAAGGTTACAGGAGAATATGGGCTTGGGACAAGGAATGAAAGAGGAGAAAGACTAATTGAGGTCTGTAACAAGTTTCAGCCAGTAATAGCGAATACCCTGTTCAAGAATCACAAGAGGAGGAGGTATACTTGGAAAAGGCCGGGAGATACGGGAAGATTTCAATTAGATTACACCATGGTCAGACAGAGATTCCGAAATCGGATACTGGATTGTAAGGCGTACCCAGGAGCAGATATAAACTCGGATCACAATATAGCAGTGATGAAGAGTAGGCTGAAGTTCAAGACATTAGTCAGGAAGAATCAATACGCAAAGAGGTGGGATACGGAAGTACTAAGGAATGACGAGATACGTTTGAAGTTCTCTAACGCTATAGATACAGCAATAAGGAATAGCGCAATAGGCAGTACAGTTGAAGAGGAATGGACATCTCTAAAAAGGGCCACCACAGAAGTTGGGAAGGAAAACATAGGTACAAAGAAGGTAGCTGCGAAGAAACCATGGGTAACAGAAGAAAAACTTCAGTTGATTGATGAAAGGAGGAAGTACAAACATGTTCCCGGAAAATCAGGAATACAGAAATACAAGTCGCTGAGGAATGAAATAAATAGGAAGTGCAGGCAAGCTAAGACGAAATGGCTGCAGGAAAAATGTGAAGACATCGAAAAAGAGATGATTGTCGGAAGGAGAGACTCAGCATACAGGAAAGTCAAAACAACCTTTGGTGACATTAAAAGCAACGGTGGTAACCTTAAGAGTGGAACAGGAATTCCACTGTTAAATGCAAAGGAGGGAGCAGATGTGTGGAAAGAATACATTGAAAGCCTCTATGAGGGGGAAGATTTGTCTGATGTGATAGAAGAAGAAACAGGAGTCGATTTAGAAGAGATAGGGGATCCAGTATTAGAATCGGAATTTAAAAGAGCTTTGGAGGACTTACGGTCAAATAAGGCAGAAGGGATAGATAACATTCCATCAGAATTTCTAAAATCATTGGGGGAAGTGTCAACAAAACGACTATTCACGTTGGTGTGTACAATATATGAGTCTGGCGATATATCATCTGACTTTCGGAAAAGCATCGTCCACACAGTTCCGAAGACGGCAAGAGCTGACATGTGTGAGAATTGTCGCACAATCAGCTTAACAGCTCATGCATCGAAGCTGCTTACAAGAATAATATACAGGTGAATGGAAAAGAAAACTGAGAATGCGCTAGGTGACGAGCAGTTTGGCTTTAGGAAAAGTGAAGGAACGAGAGAGGCAATTCTGACGTTACGGCTATAATGGAAGCAAGGCTAAAGAAAAATCACGACACATTCATAGGATTTGTCGACCTGGAAAAGCGTTCGACAATATAAAATGTTGCAAGCTGTTCGAGATTCTGAAAAAAGTAGGGGTAAGCTATAGGGAGAGACGGGTCATATACAATATGCACAACAACCAAGGGGGAATAATAAGAGTGGACGATCAAGATCGAAGTGCTCGTATTACGAAGGGTGTAAGACAAGGCTGTACCCTTTCGACCGTACTCTTTAATCTGTACATCGAGGAAGCAATGATGGAAATAAAAGAAAGGTTCAGGAGTAGAATTAAAATACAAGGTGAAAGGATATCAATGATACGATTCGCTGATGACATTGCTATCCTGAGTGAAAGTGAAGAAGAATTAAATGATCTGCTGAACGGAATGAACAGTCTAATGAGTACACAGTATGGTTTGAGAGTAAATCGGAGAAAGACGAAGGTAATGAGAAGTAGTAGAAATGAGAACAGCGAGAAACTTAACATCGGGATTGATGGTCACGAAGTCAATGAAGTTAAGGAATTCTGCTACCTAGGCAGTAAAATAACCAATGACAGACGGAGCAAGGAGGACATCAAAAGCAGACTCGCTAAGGCAAAAAAGGCATTTCTGGCCAAGAGACGTCTACTAATATCAAATACCGGCCTTAATTTGAGGAAGAAATTTCTGAGGATGTACGTCTAGAGTACAGCATTGTATGGTAGTGAAACATGGACTGTGGGAAAACCGGAACAGAAGAGAATCGAAGCATTTGAGATGTGGTGCTACAGACGAATGTTGAAAATTAGGTGGACTGATAAGGTAAGGAATGAGGAGGTTCTACGCAGAATCGGAGAGCAAAGGAATATGTGGAAAACACTGATAAGGAGAAGGGACAGGATGATAGGACATCCGCTAAGACATGAGGGAATGACTTCCATGGTACTAGAGGGAGCTGTAGAGGGCAAAAACTGTAGAGGAAGACAGAGATTGGAATACGCCAAGCAAATAATTGCGGACGTAGGTTGCAAGTGCTACTCTGAGATGAAGAGGTTAGCACAGGAAAGGAATTCGTGGTGGGCCGCATCAAACAAGTCAGTAGACTGATGACAAAAAAAAAAAAATGCAACAATCTACACATGCATGTTACCAAGTAAGAATCAAACTGTTGAAACTGCAGCTGTAAGTGTTGACAGAGTCGTTAATAAACGCTTTATGAAAACTATCAGTGGCTGTTTGGGGATATCGTCTGAGTATTTTTGTTTTTTGGTACAACGTACCCATGGTTTGCGGCGGTTCCTTGCAAATTAATAACGAAATTACCTTTTATTCGGTTTGCTACCGCAGTCACACTCGTTTCTGCGAAAATACCTTCAGACTACGAAGAAACCCGAAGAGACACTAACCAAATTGTACAACACAAATCACAACGTTCATCTGCGGAAACACTGATATGGTGGTCGTCTCTGCGGGAAAAGTTCGGTATAGCCCCGGTGTCGCTTATCCGTAGCTTTTGGTGAACCCGTACTCGAGTTGCACATCGACGTACTCATCATCGGTAGACCGGCCTGTGAATGAATGCAACCAGTTTGTTCACAAACTAGATACACAGCACACATTAAATCGATATTTCCATTGTGGTGCACTTTTACTGTGGGGTTAAGATGATGCAATGCTAACTGCGGCAGAAAACAAAAGTAAATACATTTCCTTAACGATCCCACCTTGACTGCAGGTCTCTGGCACCGAAAATCCTCAGGAGATAACTCTTAACATCCCGTGCATAATTTGTCGATGGAGTCTACACACTACATCTGCAGCTACATCTACATGATTACTCTGGACAGTGTCCATCGAACCATACTGCAGCTGTTTCTCTACCGTTCCATTCTCGAATAGCGAACTGCAGAAACGAAACCTTAAATCTTTCTGTGCGAGCTCTGATATCCCTTATTTTATTATGATGAGCATTTGTCCCTATGTAGCTGGGCGTCGACAAAATACGAGGGTTGCCAAGGAAGTAACGCACCGCATTATATTGCTTCAACAATTTTTTATTGAGCACAACGAGAATTACACACATGAAAGAATAGTGTTTTCTCCAGGCACCCAATTCTTTCATGTACTCTCCACCCTGTTCTATGGCCTTCCTCCAGAGCGAAAAAAGGGCGTGTACGCCCTGTCGGCACCAATCCTTGTCCTGGTGGCGGAGCCAATGCTTCACTGTGTGAATCACCTCCCCATCGGCCTCAAAATGTCTTCCACTAATTGCATCCTTTAATGGCCCAAACAAGTGGAAGTCCATGGGCGTTAGGTCAGGTGTGACAGTCATGGATGCTCTCCCACACCGCTGCAAATCGTGGAGCTGCGCCGAACCGCATTCTGCTGACCTCACCCTCCGTGCCCAGCGACAAACGCGCTCCATAGACTTTACACAGACGCTCCATAGACTCTGCACGGGCGTTAGTAAATATTCCCCACAGTTTCTTTCTCTGCAGTGAGAAATTCAATGAGGGCACATTGCTTGTAACGTACATCACCTTCAGACGCCCTTTTTAAACTGTTCTGCATCTACGCTATCTGTCGGATGTGACGGAAACTTGACGCGCTCACTCAGTAGACATCAAATAATACATACGTAGCGTTCCACATTCGTAGCACTGTTTAGGGCTAAGGAAAAAAAAGAATGCGATGCATTACTTTCTGGGCAACCATCGTATTTTACACTCTGAGGAGAAAGAAGGACTTTATGAGACGATGTTGCCGTATATGTTTTGATTGTCACCTCAATCCAGGTATCATATCCGTGGCACTCTCTCCCCTATTTCGCGACAATACGGAACGGGCTGCCGTCTTTCAACTGTTTCGATGTCCTACGTCAATCCTATTTGATGCGCATCCCACACAGCGCAGCAATACTCCAGGAGAATGCGGACAGATGTACTGTAAGCAGTGTCTTTAGTAGGCCTGTTGCAATACATACGTGTTCTAATAACAAATCACAGTCTTCGGTTTGCCTTCCCCACAACAGTTTGTGTCGTTGCAGTTTAAGTTATTCGGAACTGTAATCCCTAAGTATATAGTTGAATTCACAGCCTTTAGATTTGTATGGTTTATCGTGTAACCGAAAATTAGCGGTTTCCTTTTACTACACGTGTGGGAGACTTTACACTTTTTTACCACACATGTATTTTGTCCCAATTAGTCTGAAACTTGTTTTGATCGACTGATGCCTTAACGAGATGGTAAATAACGGCGTCATCAGCAAATAATCTAAGAAGGCTGCTCAGATTATCATCTAAATCGTTTTTTGTAGATAAGGAGGAGGAGAGGGCCTATAACGCTTCCTTGAGGAATACCAGATGTCATTTATGTTTTACTCGAGGACTTTCCGTCAGTTGCTATGAACTGTGACCTGTCTGACAGGATATTACGAATCCAGTCGCACAACTAAGGTGATTGTCCGCATACACTCAATTTCATTGATGTGGGCGTGTACAACTCGTAAGCATTACTGCAAGTTAGTTACCACAAAATTTACGTTGGTAGGGCTCGCATTGTGGGTCCAGCTTCGAGTAAAACAAGCTCCTTGTTGTCTTAAAGCTCTTTGTTGTCTTATAGCTCTTTGTTGGCTTATAGCTCATTGTTGTCTTGAAGAAAGAGTACAGCTACCGCTGTATGCATATTTTATGTAACCGGTATTTGCTCACTCCATTACGCCAGGGGCATTACCGACGTATGTGCGTAAACGTCTAAAGTGGAGCGGAGTACCAATTAGCGCTTTCGACAGCAGTGCTACTCAGCACTGATCAGGTACTCGGGGCAAAAGCTAAGGGCGGTATAAACGCGACCAGCCAGCAATTTATCTGCGATGTTTCGCCTCGCCCTCACAGAGGCAACTACAGCCGTGCCCACCGGTGGAGCAAGAAAGTGTACGGCCTGTGGCTGGCGGATATCGACGAGATATTGCCCCGGGAAGCTCTCCAATTAGCGACCTCTGCCCGGTCGTGGCTTGGTTCCTAAGCAACCCGCAGCGGTCGCCAGCAAAAAAAAGTGAACTTCCTACAACAGGCGAGACCCACAATACCTAAGCCCATTGTGAGATATTTTTGGTATTATTATAATAACGACAACAAATAACTATTGCCGCATCATGTTGCCGTATTTTTGCTTTAGAGACGCATGCGTGGTTCTTTTGATTAATTAAGTATTTATCGTATACTCACAATCATTATCAGAACTGAAAAAAGTGCACGAAGCTTTTTTTTTGTATTGGCTGAGGTTATCGTAAACGCTCACTAAGTTGTGTCTCATACTTACAGCGCTGACTAAATGAATAATTCATAATATGAACATTCAGACATTTAAATCACTTTGTCCAATTCTTTAACCATCTTACAGACTAGACTCGGCTAGGTTCCCAATGTCGCTAAGACTCTTCATAAAAATAACATGCTCTGACCAACGAAAACTTCCTGTGAAAACAATACCTTCGTTTTGTCAGTGTTCTTAGCCTTGTGGAGAAGGCAAACAGCAGGTCACTGCAGTGTAAAAGTGACAAAATTGATCTTCAGGCCGGGAAAGCCTGCAATTAAAATACACTCCTGGAAATTGAAATAAGAACACCGTGAATTCATTGTCCCAGGAAGGGGAAACTTTATTGACACATTCCTGGGGTCAGATACATCACATGATCACACTGACAGAACCACAGGCCCATAAACACAGGCAACAGAGCATGCACAATGTCGGCACTAGTACAGTGTATATCCACCTTTCGCAGCAATGCGGGCTGCTATTCTCCCATGGAGACGATCGTAGAGATGCTGGATGTAGTCCTGTGGAACGGCTTGCCATGCCATTTCCACCTGGCGCCTCAGTTGGACCAGCGTTCGTGCTGGACGTGCAGACCGCGTGAGACGACGCTTCATCCAGTCCCAAACATGCTCAATGGGGGACAGATCCGGAGATCTTGCTGGCCAGGGTAGTTGACTCACACCTTCTACAGCACGTTGGGTGGCACGGGATACATGCGGACGTGCATTGTTGTTGGAACAGCAAGTTCCCTTGCCGGTCTAGGAATGGTAGAACGATGGGTTCGATGACGGTTTGGATGTACCGTGCACTATTCAGTGTCCCCTCGACGATCACCAGTGGTGTACGGCCAGTGTAGGAGATCGCTCCCCACAGCATAATGACGGGTGTTGGCCCTGTGTGCCTCGGTCGTATGCAGTCCTGATTGTGGCGCTCACCTGCACGGCGCCAAACACGCATACGACCATCATTGGCACCAAGGTAGAAGCGACTCTCATCGCTGAAGACGACACGTCTCCATTCGTCCCTCCATTCACGCCTGTCGCGACACCACTGGAGGCGGGCTGCACGATGTTGGGGCGTGAGCGGAAGACGGCCTAACGGTGTGCGGGACCGTAGCCCACCTTCATGGAGACGGTTGCGAATGGTCCTCGCCGATACCCCAGGAGCAACAGTGTCCCTAATTTGCTGGGAAGTGGCGGTGCGGTCCCCTACGGCACTGCGTAGGATCCTACGGTCTTGGCGTGCATCCGTGCGTCGCTGCGGTCCGGTCCCTGGTCGACGGGCACGTGCACCTTCCGCCGACCACTGGCGACAACATCGATGTACTGTGGAGACCTCACGCCCCACGTGTTGAGCAATTCGGCGGTACGTCCAGCCGGCCTCCCGCATCCCCACTATACGCCCTCGCTCAAAGTCCGTCAACTGCACACACGGTTCACGTCCACGCTGTCGCGGCATGCTACCAGTGTTAAAGACTGCGATGGAGCTCCGTATGCCACGGCAAACTGGCTGACACTGACGGCGGCGGTGCACAAATGCTGCGCAGCTAGCGCCATTCGACGGCCAACACCGCAGTTCCTGGTGTGTCCGCTGTGCCGTGCGTGTGATCATTGCTTGTACAGCCCTCTCGCAGTGTCCGGAGCAAGTATGGTGGGTCTGACACACCGGTGTCAATGTGTTCTTTTTTCCGTTTCCAGGAGTGTACGAGAATACTAAAACGAACAGCAAAACGTAGCTCTATCAGTGAGAGGCTCAGCCATGTTACCTTTTCCCTTGTTCTAGACCAGCACTTTATTTACGTACTTCACTCGATACGTCCCGAAGCGTTCTATTTTCATGTTAAACATTTATGGTTCATGTCGGATAACGTATTACATAATGACATGTATAGACCACCCTTCCACAGAATCTCTCAAATTGCTTTCTCTTTATTTTGCCTGTTACTGTCCAATACTTGTAAGTACATAACCTTACTGTCACTGCGTAATATTTGAACACTGTCTCACCAATACTATTTTGTAAGCTGGTATTTTGTGTTGCTGGTAGACAGTGATTTTATATTTTATGTTTTATATCATGAATCATAAAAAAGGTTGTATACCTGGAACAAGCTTGGAGATACTGACAGGTTTCAGATAGATTATATAATGGTAAGACAGAGATTCAGGAACCAGGTTTTTTAATTGTAAGACAGTTCCATGGGCAGATGTGTACTCTGACCACAATCTATTGGTTATGAACTGTAGATTGAAACTGAAGAAACTGCAAAAAGGTGGGATTTTAAGGAGATGGGACCTGGATAACCGGAAAGAACCAGAGGCTGTACAGAGTTTCAGGAAGAGGATAAAGGAACAATTAACAAGAATGGGAGAAAGAAATACAGTACGAAGAATGGGTAGCTTTGAGGGATAAAGTAGTGATCGTAGCAGAGGATCAAGTAGGTAAAAAGTCGAGGGCTAGTAGAAATCCTTGGGTGACAGAAGAAATATTGAATTTAATTGACGAAAGGAGAAAACACAAAAAGGCAGTAAGTGAAGCAGGCAAAAAAAATACAAGCGTCTCAAAAATGAGATCGACCGGAAGTGCAAAATGGCTTAGCAGGCATGGCTAGAGGACAAATATAAGGATGTAGAGGCTTATCTCACTAGGGTTAAGATAGATACTGCCTACAGGAAAATTAGAGAGACCTTTGGAGAAAAGAGAACCACTTGAACGAATATCAAGAGCTCAGATGGTAACCCAGTTCTATGCAAAGAAGGGAAAGCAGAACAGTGGAAGGAACGAATATATAGAGAGTCTATACAAGGGCGAAGTAGTTATGGGCAATGTTATAGAAATGGAAGAGGATGTAGATGAAGATGAAATGGGAGATATGATACTGCGTGAAGAGTTCGATAGAGCATTGAAAGACCTAAGTCGAAACAAGGCCCCGGGAGTAGACTAAATTCCATTAGAACTACTGACGGCCTTGGGAGAGCCAGTCCTGACAAAACTCTACCATCTGGTGAGCAAAATATATGACGCAGGCGAAATACCCTCAGATTTCAAGAAGAATATAATAATTCAAATCCCAAAGAAAGCAGTCGTTGACAGAAAATCAGTTTAATAAGTCACAACTGCAAAATACTAACGCTAATTCTTTACAGACTAATGGAAAAAATGGTAGAAGCCAACCTCGGGGAAGATCAGTTTGGATTCCATAGAAATGTGGAGATTAAGAAAAGGCAAACCTACGTTTCTAGCATTTGTAGACTTAGAGAAAGGTTTTGACAATGTACAGGGAGCGAAAGGCTATTTACAACTTGTACAGAAACCAGACGGCAGTAATAAGGGTCGAGGGGCATGAAAAGGAAGCAGTGGTTGGGAAGGGAGCGAGACAGGGTTGTAGCCTCTCCCCGATGTTGTTCAATTTGTATATTGAGCAAACAGTAAAGCAAACAAAAGAAAAATTCGGAGTAGGTATTAAAGTCAATGGAGAAGAAATAAAAACTTTGAGGTTCGCCGATGACATTGTAATTCTGTCAGAGACAGCAAAGGACTTGGAAGAGCAGTTGAACGGAATGGGCAGTGTCTTGAAAGAAGGATGTAAGATGAACATCAACACGAGGAAAACGAGGATAATGGAATGTAGTCGAATTAAGTCGGGTGATGATGAGGGAATTAGATTAGGAAAAGAGGCACTTACAGTAGTAAAGGAGTGTTGCTATTTGGGGAGTAAAATAACTGATGATGGTCGAAGTAGAGAGGATATAAAATGTAGATTGGCAATGGCAAAGAAAGCGTTTCTGAAGAACAGAGATTTGTTAACATCAAGTATAGATTTAAGTGTCAGGAAGCCGTTTCTGAAAGTATTTGTATGGAGTGTAGCCATGTATGTAAGTGAAACGTGGACGATAAATAGTTTGGACAAGAAGAGAATAGAAGCTTTCGAAATGTGGTGCTACAGAAGAATGCTGAAGATTAGATGGGTAGATCACATAACTAACGAGGAGGTACTGAATAGGATTCGGGAGAAGCGAAATTTGTGGCACAACTTGACTAGAAGAAGGGATCGGTTGGTAGGACATGTTCTGAGGCATCAAGGGATCACCAATTTAGTAATGGAGGGTAGCGTGGAGGGTAAAAATCGTAGAGGGACACGAAGAGATGAATAAACTAAGCAGATTCAGATGGATGTAGGTTGCAGTACGTACTGGGAGATGAAGAAGCTTGCACAGGATAAAGTAGCATGGAGAGTTGCATCAAATCAGTCTCAGGACTGAAGATCACAACAAAAACAACAACATCTCCGCTGTCTTTGATGTCTTTTCCTGTAGACGTTTACACTAGGCCATGTGGGACCAATTTGAATGCCAAAATAAATTGTAGCGTGCAAATTTCTGCTTAGGGTCGTACTCAGGTCAACAAATGATACCCTACTCCAGTTTAAAATCATGCTACCTGTATTAAAATTATTAAGTTACAGCATTTGAAGTAAGTTCATTCCGCATTGATTCGATGTAGATCTCAAAATTATTGTTATCAGAGCGAATTATTGTTACATTTTTAAGGTCGTGTTTTACACTAGCCATTTACGATAGTGACACACGTTTCATTGTTGACGTTCTGTGCAAATCTTATTAAATAGCCGGAGAAATCATTTGCGCAAAAAAAGTATCAAAATGCCCTTCGATTACAAAACATGCTTCGAATGTGTTTTCGAAAGCGGAGAAATTGTAAAACATATTGTTAATACTTAAACACATCGTTTCTGACTTCCCATTGCAAATTTAGTTCATTATAAGTGAATACCAGTTATGGTCCCTGTTTTGCATCTGAATGTTTAGTAATGTTTTCACCAAAATCTGTTATACAGGATCATATTACACTTCCGCAGTGGCCTAATACTCACAAATAAAATAAAATAGAGTAATTTAACTTCATTTATTTTGTTTTGCGGTATCTAGTGCTTCCTGGCAACGTGTTTTTATATCTTAACATTTACACTATTTACCACTACAGGATTGTGACTGATCACGTTCATTATATTTATGTGGCTTTCGATCTGTTTTAAGCAGAAGACGTGTACATGGACAGTACAAAATACAAGACGAGGAGAGATAACTTGTAGCTACTATGATAACCAAAATGCTAGGTCAGATTGAACTACAAGCTCCACAGTTGCAAAATACAGATAGTTACTTTTATATAACCACAAGAGATACGATCCACAATACAGCTTGGACAGTATATTTTATATTTTATACAGTATGAATGCTACGGCGCATTGACCCAATCTAGGTTCTTTATAATGTTGCATACCTTGAACGTGTCAGTTACGAAAGGTGTTCTGGTTGCATTTGGAAAGGGCGATGCAATAGATGAAGCCTTAATTCGAAAGTAAAATGGAAGTTTTACAGGTCAACACACCTTCCCTTTGGGTGCGTCTCCATGGTGGGGAAACTGAGGAGTTTATAGTGTGAATTGTTACAGCAAACAACAGATTAGGCTACCACCAAGTTTCAGCTACTAGAAAGTCAACAAATTTGTAAACGTACAGCTGCTCATGAATCTACTGAATAGCTTACGGCGGGTATGGATGGATATTTTGGAGACTTTCCGCAATTAAGATTCAGGAATGGAGTCCCTCACTGAAAAAAAAAATGGGTTGAAGCTCTTTATGCTGAAAGCACCCTACATCTAAAAACAGGTGCAGTCTTCCTGTGTCACAAGAAAGACTTTTGTTTTTCACAGATGACATTCTGAACGCCACTCATCATGGAAGTATGGTCTATGCCGTACTCATAGCTTCCAAAGTGCATTTAATTCGTCTAAATTTCAAAATTTCGATTATACAATCAACCAATGTTTGCGACTGGTTTGAGAGTTCTTGGTAGCCAGGATAAAGCACTTTTATCATGGATGGAGGGTCATCGACAAAAGTGGAAATAACTTCGACCATGCCTGAGGGAAGTGTGTTGGGAACCTTGTTCTTCGTACACGACGTTGATGACCTGGTAGACTATAGCAATAGCATTCGCAGGCGTTTCACGAATGATGCAGTTACCTATAAAGACGTACTGTTTGTTGAAACGATAAAAGTATTCAATCAAAAGGTGAAATTTAAAAGTTATACAAAGACTGTGCATTTGTTTTACATATACAGAAATCATGAATGTAGCACCTCACAGAACGATGAAGCATACCCTATGGCTACAATATCAATGATTCGCAGTGATGACACGTGGGTGTAAGAATTAGTAGAGGTATGAAAGGGAGTGATCGCACCTGAGGCAGGGGGTACACTTTGTCTGATTCGCGGGATACTCTCAGAATGAAGTCGTTGCACAGGGACAAGGCTTCCAAATCACTTGCGCGTCACACCTTAGAATACTCCTCGAGTGTTTGGGACCCGCATCGGATAAGACTAAAATGGGTGACTGAACGCACACAAGTTGTGTGGAAAAACCTGAATTGAAAAATTCTTGAAGACTGACGTCCAATATATGTCGAAAGCCTGTTTACATAATTTAGAAAATTAGTGTTAAATGAAAAATGTACAGTCGTGCTCAAAAGTATCCGAACGACCTGAATGGCATTTCGCCTGATACGCATGCAATCGGCATAACGCGGCTGTCTAGCAGATCCTCAAATCGCTCCTTGGTACAGTCGTTTGACTATTGAAAATGCTTCCAACATGTCACCACTAGAAAACATTGCTCTGTATCGCAGTAACTCAAGATGTAAAGACCGAGCGAGGTGGCGCAGTGGTTAGCACACTGGACTCGCATTCGGGAGGACGACGGTACAATCCCGTCTCCAGCCATCCTGATTTAGGTTTTCCGTGATTTCCCTAAATCGTTTCAGGCAAATGCCGGGATGGTTCCTTTGAAAGGGCACGGCCGATTTCCTTCCCAATCCTTCCCTAACCCGAGCTTGCGCTCCGTCTCTAATGACCTCGTTGTCGACGGGTCGTTAAACACTAACCACCACCACCAAGATTTAAAGTAATACCACGATGCTACAAATATCAGGAAGCTCTTTATCACATATAACACTGTCCTTAAGGCTTGTAAGCTCACATTTATTACAATAAATGACATACCTCAAATGTTACCACTCTCATTATTACGTCGGATAGGTAATGCACGTAGTAAGTTTGTCGTATTCATGATTTCCTCTTCAAAGAAACATACAGTACTTATTATTTAACACAAAATAACATTAATAATTTAAGTTATCCACGAGCAGCTAGTTGAGAATATGTATGAACTTCAAATGTCACGACGAACCTTCTCATTCTGCATATGGATTCAAACCCAGGTCAGGCAGACTAAGCAAAGATTTCGTGACTGACGCAAACTAACAGTCATTCCTGATTATGCATACAGAGAGTGATATACCTCGATTTTAGACAGTATCAGTTAGCAAATATCAACTTTAAATTACATATCACAAACATTTTTTACGGACGCGAATGCCTACCCGGCATCTATTGCCCCAGTTAGCGAACTACGAGAGATGGTAAATATTGCTTCTTCACAAGTAACTTACTTGAAAGGTCGTGAGGCAAAGCTTTGTGTTGGACAGGTATTTGAACTCAGAACCAAATCGGATTGATATCGAAGCGCAACCAACTGTGACATATCGGATTTTCTCGGCAGTAGCTAGATGTTTTAACTGAAATGACGAGACGAAACATTAATTTTTTCAGTCGCAGGACTCCAACCCGGCACCTATCGCTGTTATATTCTGGAGAAAACGAACGTTAAATATGGGTTTGTTCCACCAGCAGTGATACGTGAGCATGTTTAAACTAGAAATAATATGACGAAGAGATTAGTGCTCACTGGGAATAGAGCCCGAAACATATCGTTCTTGACTACACACAAATAGATTTCACCTAACGAATATTTGTCCACCAGCTTCTCGGAATAATATCTTGAACTTACGGTGATCTCACAAATAAATCTGTGTCCCACTGAGAATCAAAAACGTCAGATATCGTTAGTGCTGACAACGAATGAAAAAACATTAAAAATCAAAATTATTATCCATCAGCAGATAGGTGTTCACATGCTAAAGCTTGATAATACATACTGAAATCTTTAGTGCCGGGCCAGGATTCGAACCCATACACGTGCAATATATGGAGATGTTGAGGAATCTGCAGTTTTGAACAAACAACAAATTGTAGCCGAGCTGTATTGTCACGAAGGGTTCAAATTCCACGTTAAGGGCGGTCTGAGTTGCATTCTCAGTTCAGAACCAATTTTATCGACTTATAGAAGCTCAGATAAAAGATGGAATATGTGTCCTGTAGCCCTACATAGCGTTTGTTTCGTCACTAGAAATAAATAACTAGTATAAGAAAGGTTACTGGTGATAGAGTTTCTACATGTCGCCACTCCAGACTTTATTGTGGTTCAACCTGATGTCTACTTGGCAGAGAAGGAATATCATCTTCAATGTGAATTTCAGACCACTCTGCCATTATATCTTCTTCACTTGGTGTAGCCAGAAGAGAATGGAATCTTTCTCTCCCTATCTAAAATCATTGATAGAAGTGGGAATCGAACCCAGACCACAGTGATAACATCCCAGCACCGGTCCACCAAATCATCTTTTCCAGCACTCACTTTTCTATCATAACACCGTTGCGCCACACTGGATGAGAATTCGGACACACAGGCTCCCTGTAGTAAATTGCTGCATGTTCAGTAAATTCATTTACTTGGTTGACAGAATGACTATGAACTAGCTGCTTCGGCTACCCAGTGCATACATTCGACTCTATTTTGTAATCACCGAAATAAAATCACGTGACTGCCACCTACACAGAGCTGCCAATAGCGTAGTATGCAGAAATTTAAATATGATGTGTTCCTTTCCACTTGAGCTATTCAATCTGTTTGTAAAAAACGCCGTGCAGAGCAAAAGAAAAGCTGTAACTGTTCCTCTCAGTAGTCTAGACCCGGCAATTTGCATCATCTCGCAGCGGTGTGGTATGCAGAAGTTCTGGAGGACTTGATGTTCAGCTCTGGAGCAATTGTAGATATGTGTCAGGTAGTAGCGTAATGGTAAGTGTCGTGCACCATACATGAGAGGTCGCGAGTTCGTATACATTTATTGCTATAGTTTTTCAAACTCAGTTCTGCTGTCTGCTTAGGTTACCAATCTGATGGAACTTTGAACATAATTCCCTACACTTATCAACCCAAAATAGTCGCTTGTGGAAAAAGGGCTAAGTCCTGTGACATTTTGATCTTTTCAGGTTTAATAGACAGCATGGCAGCAGATGCATCTCGAAGCTTTTGTATTATCATTAAACTGCATGTGCATCGTCAGACTGTTGTAGATAACATCAGAGAATTCGCATACATCGTTGATGATTAATTTCGCTCTCATGTTTACTATTGTTTCAACAACACTAAAGGAATCCTTACGAAAAATGTGCACTGTATTATAAGAACTGAAATAAAACTACCCACGACAATCTTACGACGAAAGTCTGTTTTAATAAAACTTACTATCTGTACACAAGCATGCCTCTATGGACACGAATTAGTAAATTACTACTCACTTAGATTTTGATTGGGTCTGTGTATAATTGGTATGCTGCGTCATACTCAAGAGATGTGCAAATGTGGCATTTCATATATATAGTTATGTATTTCTAGAAACCCAAAATTTGCTTGTCAGCAGCATTGTGCAGCATTGCATGTTTTTCACCATTGCACTATGAGCCTTAAGCATTTTCTTGCGATTTCCTTTTTGATGTTTTATCTGTCTGCTTGTATCTCTTTCACAGAAGGGGTAAAAACATTGAAATCAGTGACACTGGAACTGCGAAACATAACAGACCCTTTTCCACTGGTCAGCACATTACCACAGAGCTAGCGAAGAGGTATGTGTTTTAGTTTCCTCTTACGAAGCCAATCGTGGCTAAAACTCATAAACCGCTATTTAAAGGACGAGATTAGTTGCAATTTCCACCTGCAACGACTTTTCTGGGCTGAAAACCGTAAGTTTACAATCATTTGTTACGCCTCAAGCGATAATAACTGAGATTACTCAATGGTAATGATCGGTAAAATCGAATGAACTTTGAAGCTTAATTCCGTGCACACAAGGAAGTAACTCGTCGATCACAGAGTTGCCAAACATACGTTGCCTTGTTGCCAAATCTCAGTTACAGTTCCAGCAGGAAGAAGACGAACCGATGTGATTGTACCATAGCTGGTGTCTCCAAGTCGCAGCTGCTACGGCCTGGAATTTGTAATGCGTCTGATTCGCATTTCTGTAACTAGGTTTAGGGACGGGAGCGTAGTTACTAATAATATTCTGAATTGATTGCAAACAAAGCATCATAAATCAGTAACTCTTATAGTTGTTTCAATATTTCTTTCGTAAATGTACTCAAAACTAAGAAATTCATTCACAGGCGTTATCGTGTCTCGCCGATGGTCGAGTACAACAAACAAATAAAAATAAAAAAAGAATGTGTGTGGGTGTATATGTGTGTGTGTGTGTGTGTGTGTGTGTGTGTGTGACACACACACACACACACACACACACACACACACACACACACACACAGAGAGAGAGAGAGAGAGAGAGAGAGGGAGAGAGAGTGGGGGAGAAAGAGAGAGAAATAAAAAAGAATGAGAGAGAGTGTGTAAAACATTGTTGCAAAGAAATTGAATCATGGTATGTAAAGAAATCTTTCATTTAAAATGACACATTACTCATCATTACGAAATGTCGTATTCATGATCTATGGAACAAGAATTAATCTAATCTAATCTAATAACATCATATTGATGACTAGCCATGAAGAGTCATGAATTACCGAAATTTTTACCAACACCAGTAACCAAATCTAAACTTGAAAATAAACGACGATAATTTTTGTAATAAACCGGGACTCCTATCAAGACCCTTGCGTCCCTGTTTGCTAACCACGAAAGACGTCTGATATACTTCCATTCTGAAGTAACAAAGTATGCATGCATTTAAAGATGAAGTGCATGATGTGAAGTTCTGTGACAGAGATACGAACCCAACACGTAATCGGATTGTTAACTAAGAAAAATCAAATGTCCCTTTCGTCCCTGTTAGCTAACCACGAAAGACGTCTGATAGAATACTTCCATTCTGAAGCAACAAAGTATGCATGCATTTAAAGATGAAGTGCATGTTGTGAAATTCTGTGACAGAGATACGAACCCAACACATAATCGGATTGTTAACTAAGAGAAATCAATTGTTAGGTATCGGTTCTTCTTACGAGCTGCTAGGTGTTTGAATGTAAAATAAGGATACAAACTTCTGTGCGTAAGCGACAATCGAACTGCACACCTACCGTGCATCCACGAATATAGCTTAACTATCAGTTGCTTACTCAGCAACAGTAAGATGTGTGCGTGTTCGACCAGAAATAACTACACCTTTTGCGACAGTTGGCACACATTAACAATGCAAGTTAATTTTCACTAGAAGGTGGGTGAGCACTTGATGGGGCTTGAAATGAACATTTGAATAACCTTGTACTGGATCCTTTGGAAGAGACCTAGAGAAGATTGCAGTCTTGGGAAAAGGAACGAAATGATTGAACTATACTGTTCCGAGAGATTCAGATCCTCGAAAGAGGAGATGCGAATTCGAATCTCAGTCCAGCACCAAATATTTCAACGTCTCTAGTTCAATCAAGTTCAAGTAAAATAAGAGACCTGTTCCTTTAAATGGCTAACGGTTCATCAAGTAAAATAAAATTTTCTAATGTAAGTAAGTTCACTGGCGACTGTATTTCAGTTTGCCATGACTTCCGCTATATCATTTCCCAACGTAAACCGGCTCTGCCCAGTTGGTAATGAAGGAATGTGATATTTAATGCGGATTATGGATTATAACGTCTTCCTCTTGAGATTACTGGAGGTAAAATAAATCTGTTTCTGCCTCTTAAAAATAAATTCCGGAACCCACGCAGTGCACCTGTGATAGTTCATTCCACCAGACCATTGTGGCCACATTTCCCAGCCTGAAGAGTGTGCTGAAACGGATGATGTTCTTAGTTTACAAAATTTGTCATGGCGGAAAAAAATGTGAGTCTATTAAATGGTTAAGTAGAAGTAAGCTTCTGATGCGGAGATCACGCTATTCTCATATCAGCAGGATGTAAAGACTCTTCTGGAATCATAGGCTCGAAGTAAGGTCATTTTGAATTTTCACAAATTGAGAAAATCTCTTAAGTTCTAGAAAATCCACTGTGAAGTGTGAAGTTACCGGACCATTCGATTATTACCGTCATTATTACTATCATTCTATTCATACCGCTGCTGGAACACACGTGCTTGAAGATCATTTAATTCCTTTTGGTCACTATAGAAGTAATTTCCCAAGAACAGGTTCTTTACCTGTCTACGGAATCCTTTTCATGTTAATATCAAACATCAGCAGTTACTGATAGATTCTCTCTCTCTCTCTCTACTCGTTTAGTCGGTTCCGACTCTTCGTGACCCCATGAACCAAATCACGCCACTTTTTCCTGTCTTGCACTATCTCCCGTAGACCTTCTAGGTTGGAACACATTGCTTCTGTGATGCCATCGATCCATCTCATACTCTGACGTCCTCTTCTTCTAGTTCCTTCAATCTTCCCCAGCATTAATGTTTTTTCCAGCGAGGCATGAATTCGCATTGTGTGTCCAAAGTAGGTCAGCTTTTGTTTTAACATTAGACCTTCCAGGGTGAAATCTGGTTTTATTTGTTCCAATATTGATCTGTTGGTTCTCTTTGCAGTCCATGGAACTCTAAGAAATTTCCTCCAACACCACAATTCGAAGGAGTCAATTCTACGCCATTCAGCCTTTCTAATGGTCCAGATCTCACACCCATACATCACAACTGGAAAGACCATAGCCCTCACAATACGGATCTTTGTTGCTAGTGTTATATCTCGGGACCTTATAACCTTGTCAAGGTTTGACATCGCCTGTCTACCGAGCAACAGGCGTCTGCGGATTTCATGGCTGCAGTCGCCATCAGCAGAGTTCTGGGAACCGAGACAACTGAATGTGGTTACTACCTCCATGGTTTCTCCTGGTATATCCCACGAATTGGTAGGTGTAGTTGCCATAATTTTCGTTTTCTTCACATTCTGCATAAGACCGACCTTTTCACTTTTGTGTTTCACCTTCAGTAAGAGTGTTCCCAATTCTTCTTCACTTTCTGCCAACAGGATCGTATCATCCGCGTACCTGAGGTTGTTTATGTTGTGGACTGGCAGGACAGCAAATCCACTATGACAGGAAGACGAAAGGTACGCTTTTAAGCTCACGCAGGCTGGCATGAGGTCTGGAACAGGACCAGGAATTTATAGTAGCAAAGAACGTACGTAACTACTGGAATACTTAACTTTAATTCATAATTGGTGAACATCGCTCTTGACGGTACATGTTTTACAGCATCAATAGTCACTGGTAATGGCGCCTTGCTAGGTCGTAGCAAATGACGTAGCTGAAGGCTATGCTAACTATCGTCTTGGCAAATGAGAGCGTAATTAGTCAGTGAACCATCGCTAGCAAAGTCGGCTGTCTATCTGGGGCGAGTGCTAGGAAGTCTCTCTAGACCTGCCGTGTGGCGGCGCTCGGTCTGCAATCACTGATAGTGGCGACACGCGGGTCCGACGTATACTAACGGACCGCGGCCGATTTAATGGCTACCACCTAGCAAGTGTGGTGTCTGGCGGTGACACCACAGTTTACATTTATTCCAGCTATTTTAATTCCTGTTTCTCCTTCATCTAGACTCGCATTCCTCATAACATGTTCTGCATACAGATTGAATAAGTACGGTGACAGTATGCAGCCTTGCCGGACCCCTGTCTGAATCTTTATCCATTTCGTTGTTCCATACATAGTTCTCACCGTGGCTTCTTGGTCAAGTTATAAACTCCTTATCAGATGAATGAGGTAATCTCATAGATTACATTAAAACTAAAGTAATTGATGAAGACGTTACTTGATAACAAAAACGCGCTACCTATCTTCATTTACTTGCGCCTAGAAATGGCTATCGAGGACTGCGAAACCAAAAGGTAAGAGATCCTACTGCCTTCCGATATACGTCGCGGTCGGTTCTTCCATATGATTTGATCGACATGACCTGTTTCAAGTTGTGTATGACAGGCAACGTTTCAGAAAATCAGTTGTTTCCCTTTGAAATAAACAGAAAGATTTTCATTCTAAGCTATCCAAATACTAAATTTTCGCAGTATTAGTTCAAATTTAATATTTGCTTCTATAATTTAGGAAAGTATTTCACAGTTGCAAAACAAAGAGCTTCCTTCTAGTTAACCATTTGATAGACTTGCATTTTTCCACCGTGCCTGATTTTGTAAACTAAGCACATCATCCGTTTCGGCACACTCTGGAGGCTAGGAAACGTGGCCAAAGTGGTCTGGCGGAACGAATTATCAAAATGGTTCAAATGGCTATGAGCACTATAGGACTTAACATCTGTGGTCATCAGTCCCCTAGAACTTAGAACTACTTAAACCTACCTAACCTAAGGACATCACACACATCCATGCCCGAGTCAGGATTCGAACCTGCGACCGTAGCAGTCGCGCGGTTCCGGACTGAGCGCCTAGAACCGCTAGACCACCGCGGCCGGCTACGAATTATCACAGGTGCACTGCGTGGGTTCAGGAATTTACTTTCAAGAGGCAGAAAAAAATTTATTTTACCTCTGGTAACCTCAAGGGAAAGACGATATAATCCGCAATCCGCATTAAACATCACGTTCCTTCATTACCAACTGCGGAGAGCCGGTTTAGGTTGCGAAATGACATAGCAAATAGAAATACAGTCGGCAGTAAACTTACTTACATTAGAAAATTTTATTTTATTTGATGAACCGATAGCCATTTAAAGGAACAGGTCTCTTATTTTACTTGTTCTTGATTGAACTAGAGACGTTGAAATATTTGGTGCTGCACTGAGATCTCTTCTTTCGAGGATCTGAATCTCTCAGAACAGATAGTTCAATCATTTCGTTCCTTTCCAAGACTGCAATCTTCTGTAGGTCTCCTCCAATGGATCCAGTACAAAAATATTTATAATTTCATTTCAAGCCCTATCAAGTGCACACCCAACTGCTAGTGAAAATTAACGTGCATTTTTAATGTCTGTTCATGTGTTGCCAACAATCGCAATAGGTGTCGTTATTTCTTGTCGAATAGGCACGCATCTTACTGTTGGTGAGTAAGCAACTGATACTTAAGCTATATTCGTGGATGCACGGTAGGTGTACAGTTCGATTGTGGCTTAGGCACAAAAGTTTGTATCTTTATTTTAGATTCAAACACCTAGCAGCTCGTAAGAAAAACCGATACGTAACATTTGATTTTCCTTAGTTAACAATCCGATTACGTGTTGGGTTCGTATCTTTGTCACAGATCTTCACAACATGCACTTCATCTTTAAATGCATGCATACTTTGTTACTTCAGAATGGAAGTATATCAGACGTCTTTCGTGGTTAGCTACCAGGGACGAAATGGTCTTGATAGGAGTCCCGGTTCATTACAAAAATTATCGTCGTTTACTTTCAAGTTTAGATTTGGTTATTGGGATTGGAAAAAATATGGGTAATTCATGACTCTTCATGGCTAGTCATCAATATGATGTTATTAGATTAGATTAGATTAATTCTTGTTCCATAGATCATGAACACGACATTTCGTAATGATGTGGAACGTGTCATTTTAAATGAAAGATTTCTTTACATACCATGATTCAATTTCGTTGCAACAATGTTTTACACACTTTCTCTCATTCTTTTTTATTTCTCTCTCTTTCTCCCCCTTTCTCTCTCCCTCTCTCTCCTTCTCTCTCTCTCTCTCTCTCTCTCTCTGTGTGTCACACACAGACACACACACACACACACACACACACACACACACACACACACACACAAACACTCACACACACACACACACACACATATACACCCACACACATTCTTTTTTTATTTTTATTTGTTTGTTGTACTCGACCATCGGCGAGACACGAAAACGCCTGTGAATGAGTTTTTTAGTTATGAGTACATTTACGAAAGAAATATTAAAACAACTATAAGAGTTACTGATTTATGATGCTTTGTTTGCAGTCAATTCTGAATATTATTAGTAACTACGCTCCAGTCCCTAAACCTAGTTACAGAAATGTGAATCAGATGCATTACATATTCCAGGCCGTAGCAGCTGCGACTTGGAGACACCAGCTATGGTACAATCACATCGGTTCGTCTTCTTCCTGCTGGAACTGTAACTGAGATTTGGCAACAAGGCAACGTATGTTTGGCAACTCTGTGATCGACGAGTTACTTCCTTGTGTGCACGGAATTAAGCTTCAAAGTTCACTCGATTTTACCGGTCATTTCCATTTAGTAATCTCAGTTATTATCGCTTGAGGTGTAACCAATGATTGTAAACTTACGGTTTTCAGTCCAGAAAAGTCGTTGCAGGTGGAAATTGCAACTAATCTCGTCCTTTAAATAGCGGTTTATGTGTTCTAGCCACGATTGGCCTCGTAAGAGGAAACTAAGACACATACCTCTTCGTCAGCTCTGTGGTAAGGTGCTGACCTGCGGAAAAGGGTCTGTTATGTTTCGCAGTTCTAGTGTCACTGATTTCAATGCTTTTACCCCTTCTGTGAAAGAGATACAAGCAGACAGATAAAACATCAAAAAGGAAATCGCAAGAAAATGCTTAAGGCTCATAGTGCAATGGTGAAAAACATGCAATGCTGCACAATGCTGCTGACAAGCAAATTTTGGGTTTCTAGATATACATAACTGTATATATGAAATGCCACTTTTGCACATCTCTTGAGTATGACGCAGCATACCAATTAAACACAGACCAAATCAAAATCTAAGTGAGTAGTATTTTACGAATTCGTGTCCATAGAGGCATGCTTGTGTACAGATAGTAAGTTTTATTAAAACAGACTTTCGTCGTAAGGCTGTCGTGGGTAGTTTTATTTCAGTTCTTATAATACAGTGAACAATTTTCGTAAGGATTCCTTTAGTGTTGTTGAAACAATAGTAAACATGAGAGCGAAATTAATCATCAACGATACATGCGAATTGTCTGATGTTATTAATAACAGCCTCACGATGCACATGCAGTTTATTGATTACATGCATGTAGGATACTTGTTCTGAGTTAAAGCTGTCAAACAATGTTTGAAGATGAATAAAATGCCACTACGACACGACAGCTAACGTAGAAAATACTTTTGTGACTTATTTGTGCACGATACGCTTTCCCCATACATAATACAAAAGCTTCGAGATTCATCTGCTGCCTGGTTGCATATTAAACCTGAAAAGAACTTAATGGCACAGAAGTTAGCCCTTTTCCACATGCCACTATTTTGGGTTGAGAAGTGAAGGTAATTATGTTCAAAGTTTCATTAGACTGGTAACTTAAGCAGGCAGTAGAATTGAGTCAAGAAAAAAAATTGGCGGTAAAGACATTCGATCTCGCGACCTCTCATGTATGGTGCACGACACTTACCATTACGCTACTAGCTAATACATAGCTACTATAGCTCCAGAGCTTAACAACCAGTCCTCCAGAACTTCTGCATACCACACCTCTGCGAGATGATGCAAATTGCCAGGTGTAGACTTCTGAGAGAAACAGTTACAGCTTTTCTTTTGCGCTGCACGGCGTTTTTTACAAACAGATAGAATAGCTCAAGAAGAAAGGAACACTTCATATTTAAATTTCTGCATACTACACTGTTGGCAGCTCTGTGTAGGTGGCAGTTACGTGATTTTATTTCGGTGATTACATAATAGAGTCGAATGAATGCACTGGGTAGGCGACGCAGCTAGTTCATAGTGATTCGGTCAACCAAGTAAATAAATTTACTGAACATGCAGCAATTTACTACAGGGAGCCTGTGTGTCCGAATTCTCATCCAGTGTGGCGCAACGGTGTTACGATAGAAAAGTGAGTGGTGGAAAAGATGATTTGGTGGTTTGGTGGACCGGTGCTGGGATTTTATAACTGTGGTCTGGGTTCGATTCCCACTTCTATCAATGATTTTAGATAGGGAGAGATAGATTCCATTCTCTTCTGGCTACACCAAGTGATGAAGATATAATGGCAGAGCGGTCTGAAATTCACATTGAAGATGATATTCCTTCTCTGCCAAGTAGACGTCAGGTTGAACCACAATAATGTCTGGAGTGGCGACAAGTAGAAACTATCACCAGTAACCCTTCTTATACTAGTTATTTATTTCCAGTGACGAAACAAACGCCATGTAGGGCCACAGGACACTTATTCCATCTCTTCTCTGAGCTTCTGTATGTCGATAAAATTGGTTCTGAAC
Organism: Schistocerca piceifrons; assembly: GCF_021461385.2. Taxonomy (NCBI): domain Eukaryota; kingdom Metazoa; phylum Arthropoda; class Insecta; order Orthoptera; family Acrididae; genus Schistocerca; species Schistocerca piceifrons. The sequence goes on from NC_060143.1 coordinate 556,359,490, forward strand.
TGAGAATGCAACCCAGACCGCCCTTAACGTGGAATTTGAACCCTTCGTGACAATACAGCTCGGCTACAATTTGTTGTTTGTTCAAAACTGCAGATTCCTCAACATCTCCACATATTGCGCGTGAATGGGTTCGAATCCTGGCGCGGCACTAAAGATTTCAGAATGTATTATCAAGCTCTAGCATGAGAACACCTATCTGCTGGTGGATAATAATTTTGATTTTTAATGCTTTTTCATTCGTTGTCAACACTAACGATATCTGACGTTTTTGATTCTCAGTGGGACACAGAACTATTTTTGATATTACTGTAAGTTCAAGATGTTACTCCTAGCAGCTGGTGGAGAAAAATTCGGTAGCTGACCTCTCTTTGTGTGTAGTCAACAACGATATGTGTGGGGCTCTATTCCCAGTGAGCACTGACTTCTTCGCCTTATTATTTCTAGTTTAAACATGCTCACATATCACTGCTGGTGCAACAAACCCATATTTAACGTTCGTTTTCTCTAGAATATAACAGCGATAGGTGCCGGGTTGGAGTCCGGCGAAGGAAAAAATTAATGTTTCGTCTCGTCATTTCAGTTAAAACATCTAGCTACTGCCGAGAAAATCCGATATGTCACAGTTGGTTGTGCTTCGATATCAGTCGCATTAGGTTCTGTGTTCGAATCCCTGTCCAACACAAAGCTTTGCCTCACGACCTTTCAAATAAGTTACTTGTGAAGAAGCAATATTTAACATCTCTCGTAGTTCGTTAACAGGGGCAATAAATGCTGGGTAGGAATTCGCGTCCGTTAAAAATTTTTGTGTTATTCAATTTAAAGTTGATGTTTGCTAACTGATACTGTCTAAAATCGAAGTATATCACTCTCTGTATGCCTAATCAGGAATGACTGTTAGTTTGCGTCAGTCACGAAATCTTTGCTTAGTCTGCGTGACCTGGGTTTGAATCCATACGCAGAACGAGACGGTTCGTCGTGTCATTTGAAGTTCATACATATTTTCAACTATCTTCTCGTGGATAACTTAAATTATTAATGTCATTTTGTGTTAAATAATAAGTACTGTATGGTACTTCGAAGAGGTAGTCATGAATACGACGAACTTAGTACGTGCATTACCTATCTGACGTAATAATGAGAGTGGTAACATTTCAGATATGTCATTTATTGTAATAAATGTGAGCTTACAATCCTTAAGGACAGTCTTATTTGTGATGAGGTGTTCTCTGGTATTTGTAGCATCGTGGTATTACTTTACATCTCAAGTTACTGCGATACAGAGCAGTGTTTTCTAGTGGTGACTTGTTTGAACCATTTTCAATAGTCAAACGACTGTACCAAGGAGCGATTATAGTAGCTGCTAGACAGCTACGTAATGCCAGTTGCATGCGAATCAGGCGTAATGCGATTCAGGTCGTTCGGATACTTTTGAGTATGACTGTACATAATTCTGCATACTTACAAAACTGAAAGCTCAACCTGTAACATTTTTTTCCAAAGCAAATTTTTAACAAATATAACAAGGAATCTAGACTTTTTATGTTGTTAGTTCACACTATTTGTTAAACGTAGTCATAAGTGATATAGTAAGTAAAATACAAAGACTGTTAGAATTTATAGATTTTATTTTATTCTCTTAACGAAATGAACAGTCACTTTATAAACTTCAATGACTTCAGTAAGCAGAAGAGACGAAGCTGAGTGAGGGAGGAGGTAATCCATACTCACCAAAGACCTCAATACTCCTGCTCGTTCACAGACATATTTGGGACACGAAAAGAAGTTGTGTAAATGATCATAATCCATGCATGTAGAGGAAAAGAGACGCTGTTGAAGAGAACTCGAATGATGGATGAAATCCGTCCTCGTAATTCCAGGTAGTAATGCCGCTTAATAGCCACCTTTCCTTTGTTGGGACACAATCCATATCGCTTGCCATTGCTATTTCCTGTGGCTCTTTACTTCTCGTAAGCGGTCTGTAAATGGCAATTTAAATTCAAGACGAGTTCCATTTAGAGGTAGCTTACTTCCCTTAGGCGTCAGATATCTTATTGTGGCGGACGCCAAGTTGGGATTGCACCCACCGAAGACAGACTGTCTGCCCTTTCTGGTTACAGCGAAGATGTTCCAGCACCACAACCAAAAGGTAACGGTTTGTTGTTTTATTCTATATCTGTTGTTGAATATTTGGAAGACCTATTTGGCAGTACGATACGATTAATATCTGGTAGTTTCGGGGCTTTACTGACATTTACCTTGAAATTTCCCCTTTGTATGTAAAGAATGACAGTGCTGGAAAAACTCTTACGTTATTTGATTTTCAAACAGCTGAGCCAAACTCAACGTACTCAGACAATTTTATCTTTACTTATTCCGATCATCACTAACTGACACACAATATCTTAGCGCAACGCAATCTGACTTTCTTTAATACCTACAAAAGAATGGCCCCGACTAATAATAACGTATACCTTTCATGAATCACTTACTTCACAAAAATCTTCGTGACTCGAACTACTGCAATACAGCGAGCGCCAATACTGCCAGGTAAATAAAAGTTTCTAACTACTGAAGGCACTAACTATTGAGAGGCACATAGTTAGCAAGTAACATTCAGTTTTAGAAATTTCCTTTTTCTGACGGACACACGTCCAGACCGTCCGCTCATAGTACCCTCTCAAAACTCTGGCATCTGTCTCCCCACATCCACCACTGCTGGCGGCTCACCTCCAACTGCCCAACGCTACGCGCCTACTTACAATCGAAGTGTTTAGAAGAGCACATCCAGTACACAGCTCTTGTGGAATTTTGGGTCCATCGGTATATGTACAGATACAACCAAAGGAGTCGATTAAATCTGCAGTTTACATTAACACTCATCGACCTTATAATATCTTCTGTATCTATTGTGACGAAAATACGTATTCTAAACTCTCATGTCTGTCGGCAAGAACACGCTAATTTCTGAAACAACTAGACGAATTCTCCTGGGGTTTTACGGATAACTTGAGCGTAGCTTCGGACAACATATGAGCTTCATTTCTTCAAAATCGGATCATGGAAAAAAAAATATAAGTTCTGGAGTCTGCTCAGCATAGTAGGACGGATGTTTGCTTTAGTAACATCATCATCACGGCGTTGTGCACCAAAGAACCAACAAATGGTGCAGTTAGTTTTGTATCACACAAAAGATTCAACAAATCGCTATTATTCTCTTACCTCAGTGACAGAAGATATTTCCGGAAGTTTACGTCAGTGAGAGAATTAAGAGCCAACTGATTTCGCTTTGTGTATTAAAAACTTGAAATAATTGCTTCGCATCTTTCGATACGTTTTATGTAATCTTGACTTCGTTCAGCTGGGGAAAGCAAATTTATTGACAAAGTGATCCTATAAGAGTTCCGGTTTTATCGATTGAGGAACGGAAGTACGCAAAGGCCCTTCTTTAACATCTGTTGCGAAACACGGGCATGTAACTAGCATCATAACACTAGATGGCAAATGCGAAGAACATTGCATACAAAGTAATATAGCCGTTTCGGAGCCGGAATTTTCATTCTTCGTTTAATGAACAAAGTAAGAGCATATGGACTATCAGACCAATTGTGTGATTGGATTGAAGATTTCCTAGATAACAGAACGCAGCGTGTCATTCTTAATGGAGACAAGTCTTCCGAAGTAAGAGTCATTTCAGGTGTGCAGCAGGGGAGAGTCATAGGACCATTGCTATTCACAATGTACATATATGACCTTTTGGATGACATCGGAAGTTCACTGAGGCTGTTTGCAGATGATGCAGTGGTGTATCGGGAAGTTGTAACGATGGAAAATTGTACTGAAATGCAGGAGGATCTGCAGCGAATTGACGCATGGGGCAGGGAATGGCAATTGAATCTCAATGTAGACAAGTGTAATGTGCTGCGAATACATAGAAAAATAGATCCCTTATCATTTAGCTACAAAATAGCAGGTCAGCAACCGAAAGCAGTTAATTCCATAAATTATCTGGGAGTACGCATTAGGAGTGATTTAAATTGAATGATCATATAAAGTTGATCGTCGGTAAAGCAGATGCCAGACTGAGATTCATTGGAAGAATCCTAAGTAAATGCAATCCGAAAACAAAGGAAGTAGGTTACAGTACGCTTGTTAACCCACTGCTTGAATACTGCTCAACAGTGTGGGATCCGTACCAGATAGGGTTGATAGAAGAGATAGAGAAGATCCAACGGAGAGCAGCGCGCTTCGTTACAGGATCATTTAGTAATCGCGAAAGCGTTACGGAGATGATAGATAAACTCTAGTGGAAGACTTTGCAGGAGAAACGCTCAGTAGCTCGGTACGGGTTTTTGTTAAAGTTTGGAGAGCATACCTTCACCGAAGAGTAAAGCAGTATATTGCTCCCTCCTACCTATATCTCGCGAAGAGACCATGAGGATAAAATCAGAGGGATTAGAGCCCAGACAGAAGCATACCGACAATACTTCTTTCCACGAACAATACGAGACTGGAATAGAAGGGAGAACCGATAGAGGTACTCAAGGTACCCTCCGCCACACACCGTCAGGTGGCGTGCGGAGTATGGATGTAGATGTAGAGGAAGTCGGCAGTTGGTAAATACAGTCCCTCCATTTAGCATTAAAAGATGTTTCACCACTAAGGGCGTCGTTAACAAAATAATTCAACGGAAAACGTTAAAACCAAGAACAAATCTTTGTCACAGGTTAACGAAGGGATTTAAAAATTGCGCACTACGCAAAGACACCGAAAATAAATAACGACATTTTCATATGAATTCACTCTCTAAATGAAACTATTGATCGTTGAACTAAAAAATTTGTTGTTCTGATAATATTACAGGCACTGCAACCCTCAGTACTAACTTCCTAACAGTCTTTAAAAAATATCAATTATAACTGCAATAGCTGTGGCACAATTTGTATAGGTCCGTCCAGAATGAATAAATACGACTGACTGATACAGTTTCATTTTTTACTTACTTCTCCAGAGACAAAGGCGGCTTTGGGTGTGGTGCCTCTTAGGTTATCGTTCAGCGCCTCCACAAATGTTTTGTGCAGCATGAAGGTGGGAAAATGCATCAAATTTCTCTTAAATTTTTAATAGAAGCATTTTCCTCCACTTATTGCCCTTGTCCCATCCCTTTGCAATGGTTCAAAATACATTATCCTCTCCTTACACTTTAAATTAATATTTCAGTGAAAAAAAAAGAAAAAACCGCGTGTAATTGGATCTTTAAAAGTTGATTACTAAGCATTTCGCCATGGAATCCTTGTGCAAAAGGATCTCGGTTTTACATACCGCGTCAACAATTGCATCCATCATCATCGTCAGGTGCTATATCTCCCCGTTGTCCACCTGGTGATGGCGTCACTTTTATGCCACATTGGATGCGCCATCTTAGTCACGTAATCTAGTCAGTGAGATGCCGTTCCCTGGGCATAAATGTGCGAAAGTCACCGGTTTCACGACGATTCTACATAGCGTTTACTTAAGAACTTGCCCGTCTCTAGCAGCCGCGTACCGTAGGCCTTTGGAAGAGCGAAGTGTCCCTGATGACTGCAAAAAAATGTGCAGATCATTCCGATTTTCAAGAAGGGTCGTCAAAGAGACATTCAGAGCTATACATCCGACGTCTGTCAGCTGTAGAATTTTGCTACATATTTTATGTTCACGTATCACGACGCTTCCGGAGACCGCAAAATCTGGTCTACAAGAATGACCATGGGTTCCGAAATCAAGGATCATTTAAAACCCAGCTCGTTATGTTCGTTCACTAGTCCCGCAAGGTGATAGATACCATCGTCCATACAGGTACCATGTTCGTGGACTTCCGTAAGGCATTGCATACACTTCCGACCCGCCGTCTAATGAACTAAACACGAGCGTACGGTATATCAGATCAACTGACTTAGACGTAAACGTGGTTTCGGTCGTCCCCAAGGCTGTATTATAGGTCCACGCCCATTTGTAGATAACATCGCCATCGGAACTACCATTAGGCGCTTCGCGGATGATGCTGTTGTACAAAGTAGCAGCGCTAGAAAATTGCAGCGAAATGCACAAAGATCGGCAGAGATTCGAGTCTTGATCAAGGACGTAGCAGTCGCCCTTCAACATAAAGAAAGGTAATGAATTGCATACACATTCTCAGAAACACGGTTACAGAACAATCATTGGCCACAATTATTCAAAAAAAAAAAAATCTATGAGTACGCTTAGGGAGGTATTTCAAGTGGAACGGCCACTTAAAACAAGTCACAGGAAATGCAGGTGGAAGACTAAGATTCACTGGAACAATCGTCAGTAAAAGTAGTCCGTCAACAAAGGAGCTACTTTACGAAACAGACGCTCGACCAATACTTGAGCATTGCCCCTCAGTATGGGATCAGTATTGGATAAAAATGGTAGATGAAATATAGGAAATCCAAAGAAGGGCAGCGCGTTTCGCTACAGCTTTATTTAGTAAGCACGGCAGGCTCGCAGAGATGGTAAACGAAAACCAGTGGCAGACGCTGCAAAAGAGGCATTGTGCAATCACGGTGTGGTTTTCCGTTCAACGTCCTGAGAGCGTTTCTTCCTAGAACAGTCAACAAATATAATGCTTCCTGCTACGAATATCTTGCGAAGTTAGACCACAGAGTTAAAATTAGAGCGGTCTGAACTCACATGGAGACTTATCGGCAATCATTCATCCTGGGAACTCTTCAGTGTTGAAACAGGGAAAGGACGGCGTGGTATGTGTGTGTGTGTGTGTGTGTGTGTGTGTGTGTGTGTGTGTGTATGGTTGGGGGGGGGGGGGGGTTGGGGTAGGGGGAGAACGACAGTTGTACAAAAGAGCAACCTCCGTCACACACCGAAAAGTGTATATGTAGTCAGGCTTAGTCCCTGATGACTATAATGGAGGAATCAAGAAAAGCTGGGATTATATAACAGAATCGTCTATCGTTGTGGGAGTACAAGGGCACACAACAACTGGAAAATGGTCGTTGATGCTGACACCAGTCGTGTTTAACAAAAATGAAAATAAAAGAGCAGTCTGCGCTAACATTAGGTTACAAGTAATATCACACATGCGAGACTTGCACCATCGTGTTCCATACCACAGAAAAGAAAATAATTCAAAACTTAGGAGTTTTCCAAACTCGATGCAGCAAGTTACGTGATATATTTTTCTCCTACATTATTAGGTTATTAAGTTCCCATTAACTATGAGGTCATTAGATACGAAGCGCAAGATAAGATAGGAGGCAATTTGTTAAAGGAAGTCGGCTATGTTCTTCTAGAAGGAATCACTTCACTGTTTTTCCCATCAGCCATCATAAATATGAATGGCCGAAATGTGAAATGAAACGATGCCCTCGAGAATGCTGAGAATCATTTGTGCTCAATACTACACCACTTTGGAATTTTCTCTTTTTAATGTAGCCTCATTTCGCCCCGAGTTGTTGCTGCCTACATGCCGACGATACCCTTTGCGTTTCACCTCCATCACTCCCAATGAACAGTCCAGAGGCCACTCACGGCAGAAAGATGGAACCGACGTGTCAGAGCTGCCGTACCAATTTATCCGGCGGCGAGGAATTCCTAGACCGCGGGCCATTATTCAGTGTCACGGAAACCTCTCGTCTCTGCCCTCGCAGTCTCCGAAATTAGGGGCTATGAATCAAATATGCGCTAATTTATCGGCGGTTCCCACAAATATGCGGAAGGTAATGGATGTGTGGACTGCGAGACCGCGCCCGCTTGCCCTACTCTGACGCATACGTACGCAGCGCGTGCAGACGCGCACACACGCGCGCTGCTCGCCAGCGAACGCATCACTCGATTTAAAAATTTCCATAATAAATGGCTATTAGCTGTGCCGCTACTTCGCGTTTCCTTTTTTACTGTTTTTAACTTTTTCGCCCCGTCCGTCTCTGTCGTCCATATTCTCTCTTTTTACTATTACATACAGCGAGTGCTCTTGACGGGAACATTCCTCGCGAAATGACGCATACACGCACAGATAAATGTCGACAAGCTAGTTTGCCATGTGGTCTAACCTTTAGTGGGGCTATCGCTGTGACAGTAACTAAAACAGTTCTGACGACGGACGAAATATACGAGTAAATGGGTCTCTTGCCTAACACGTCCTGCAGTGGAATTTAGGCAGCTGAGCCTCAGTTGCACAGAATAGCAAAAAAAAAGGACTACTGAAGACATAAATGAGATATTGTAGAGGTACGCGGCAGAAATGACAAACAGTTCCGTATGTGACACAAAATTTCAAGACAACAGTAGAAGAGGTTGGAGCGTGATGGACCGAGAAATTCGTGTTGATATATACGATACCATACGACCCACATTTTGTTACGCTCGTAAACACTCTGATTTTATTTACCTATTTGTCTTTATTTTTGATCATTATGTAATTTTTGAATACCAGTAACGCTGTAATCAGTCAGTTATGTAGAAGTTCTGATTGTTTGCTATGTGGACAATCTCATATTTTCAGTTTGTACCTAATTTCTACAAAAAGGAAACACACGACTTGCTTATATACAATGCTGAATAATGGCATAAATATCAGAAATACAACTTAGGAACGAATTACACGATTAACTAGAAGTACATATTTGTAAACCTGAAATTTAAATGTTTCTGAGCCGTGGCGGCTGGCGCTAGGGTGTTCGACTTCCATCGTTGATATCGTTAGTCTAGTGTCATGATATCTTTGACTGCTTCCCCGGCGGGTTTTCCGGGTGAACGTGTGACGAGTAAGTCTCTGGTCGGCGTTCAACGGGCCAACTTTCGTTGAAAACAAGTCGGCATCCCTAACAGTGGTGCATGGGCCTCGCCATGCTCGCCTCCCTTGTCTTTTGTCGCGCCGGATGTACGGCGCCGATCATTGGGCGCCTTGACGTGCAAGATTGTGGTGAGTTGGTCGTCTCACGCTGAACAGCTTCCCAGTTCGTAATTTGCAAGCTCCAAGGTACGTATAACTTTTATTCTGCGTTTAACTAAGAAGGTTGTTGAAACTTATTGTGGCATGGGTAGCTGCCGGAGATGATTCTGAACTTGTTTCCACAGTGGCTATTTTAAGGAGGCTGATGTTCCTCATTCCGTTTTGATCAGCCGTGGATTGTGTTTTAAGTGGTTTGCAAGCCGATTTAAACTTGTTTAACACATATTGTCTGCTTTGGGGCTGGCTGCAGTTGTGTACGTGCCAGGCAGCATTTGTCAGGGCAGCATTTGATATATTTACTTAATGTTGAAAGTGTCTTAAGGAACTGGAAGTGATCTCTAAGTTTCCCGCCAATTTACTGGGAGACGGGTAATGTTAGAGTATTGCTCCTCAAGAATTTGGGGAGCGTGCTTATTATATATTCCAGTGTGACTGTGATTTGACCTTGATATCATTGCAATATACACTGCTGGCCACCGTTAATGCAACACCAAGAAAGACAAGAGGTAGCACAACAAAATTTATTTTTTAGATAACATGTTGACCAAGTATCAAATGATTACGTTTACAGACGTCTGTGACATGTGGTTCCTGCCAGAATCAGTAGCCAGAGTAGCCGCCATTGTTGGAGATCACCGCTGCCACACGTCTCGGCATTGAGTCAAAGAGACGTTGCATGTGTTCCTGGGGTACAGCAGCCCAAGCAGCTTCCACACGTTGCCAAAGATCATCTGGTGTGGCAGCTGGGGATGTAATCTGGGTCACTCGTTGAGCAACCATGGACCACATGTTTTCTATCGGCGAAAGATCCGGAGAGAGAGCCGGTCAGGGAAGCAATTCAATCTGGTTACTGACGAAGAACCTTTGGACAATGCGTGCCACGTGTGGTCGCGCATTATCCTGTTGAAATATGGCTGTGGCCGAGCCCTGAAAGTAAAGAAGGAGAACTGGCTCCAGCACCTCGGATATGTAGCGCCGGCTATTTAAAGTACCGGCAATGCGTACTGGAGGCGTGCGAGAGTAACATCCAATACCGCCCCATACCATAATACCCGGTGCAAGACCAGTGTGGTGGTGCATAATGCAGCTGTCCAGCATCCTCTCTCCACGGTGTCTCCACACTCGAATCCGACCATCGTGGTGCTGCAGACAGAAGCGTGCCTCGTCAGTAAAGACAACGTCATTCCATTCTGCCGTCCACATCAGTCTGTCATCACACCATTGGCGACGGAGACGTCTGTGGTTCTGCGTCAATGGTAGACGAAGCAATGGACGTCTTGCGGACAGACCACTCTGCTGTTAACGGCGTCGAATGGTACGCGCAGACACTGGATGATGCGTTACAGACGCAATGTGCTGTGCTATGGTTCGGGATGTCACTGAGCGATCCGTCACTACCATGCGCACAATTTGCCTATCAGCACGTGCAGTGGTGCACCGAGGTGAATGCGATCGACCACGTCGGTCCGTCTTACCCTCCTGCATCCAACGGCCACATATCCGCATTACAGTTGTCTGGTTTCGTCCAACACGACTAGTGATTTCTCTGTATGATAATCCACAATCTCGGTAAGCCACTATCCTTTCTCTGTCGAACTCGGATACTTGATCAAAAGATGCTCGCTGTTGTCTACGAGGTATAGCTGATCGTCTTGTGAAACAACCACAAGGTAAACACACGTGCCGAACGTACACTCGTCGAAATCGCGAAGCCTTAAATGGCTCTATGAGGTGGCGCCACAGGCGCGCGTGATGGGCGTCTGTGCTGAAATTGTAATCAGTTGCATATCTCATCGCTGCAAACTCATGGTGTAAATTTCACTTGATTCGGATGCTTCATTCAGGGTGTTGCATTTACGGTGGCCAGCAGTGTATTTCTGCTGCAGGACATTTGTTAAGACTCCTCGTTCCCTGGCGTCGGCGAGGTTATGGATTCTTGTAGGACCGCTCATTGTGGGCCGGTCAGATTATATATAAATATATGCCGCCTGCTATATGACCCTGTGCGCAAGCCGTGGGGAGTGAACGCTCCTCCTATTGGCTACCAGCTGTAGCGTTATTGCTTCCAAATAATGCTATGGGCCTTAAGGCGGTTCTCTAAAGTTAAGTGCAATTTGGGAATCATTCTCAGTCATTATATCCGTTAATTAAGTGAGGCCACCTTGTTAATATTTGTATTTCTGTAAGTCATTTTGTTGGTTGAGTTATTACTAGCCCTTCTTATTTAACACTTATGTTAATCATTTGTGTATCTTTAAAAACGTGCAACTTGTTATTATTCCTGCGTGCAAGTTTTGCGACCTTGGTTGGCCCACTTTGTATTTTTAGTATAAGCACGTTCCACTGTGGACCTTTATGTGGACAATTCAGTTTTATTAAGCTTTAAGATCTCTTTGTTCTATATGAAGTTGTGGTATTATGGGGCTGTGTAACTTAGGTTGGAAGTGTATAATGTTATTAGTCTCTTGAGACCTGGTTAAGCAAGACCGATTGTTTATGACTGATTATTCACCGTGCCTACTATCAATGATTGTGGTTTCAGATGCAAAATGATATGATTCTTGTTCGTGTTTATGTAATTCAATCAGAGTGATGATTTGTACATTGCATCAGTAAAGGGGCAAATGTCCAAATTGACGTTTATAATAAAGTCTGTTTTGAGTCAAATTAAAATTGTAAAATAATCACAAGCTTGTCCATCACCAATCACCAGTGATCCTGGGCTTCCTATTTCCTTTAAATAACTGTGGTGATATCGTAAATTTGTTTTTCAAAAGAACCGGGTAGTAACATGGTTCTATCACGTATTTCGCTTTCCTCAAAAGCTACTTTATGTTACACTTTATTACATGCAGCATACAGCGCCTTAGTTGGATTACAATTAAATTTAATAATTATAATTGAGTAATTTACAATACTCACACTGACCTTAATAGCTAAGAATACGAGCAGACTCTGTGACAAGGAAAAAGACGCATCACGAAGAAGTTAACAGAATGAGAGAGGAAATTGGTAGATTTTTTGCACATGCACAGGCAAACAGATGATTACAATTTCAGAAAATGTGGATGATTTATTCGGGATTATTCAAAAGTAAACCGCCACAAATTGAGCAAGTCAATAAAGCGTTGGTCCATCCCTGGCCCCTATGCAAGCGGTTATTCGGCTTGCCATTGACTGATAGAGTTGCTGGATGACCTCCTAGGGGATATCATGAAAAACTGTGTCCAGTTGGCGCCTTAGATCGCGACAATCCAGAGCTGGTTCGAAGGCCCTTTCCATAACGTTCCAAATGTTCTGGACTGGAGGCTGATCCGGCGACTTTCCTGGGCAAGGTAGGGTTTGGCAAGCACGAAGGCAAGCAGTAGAAAATCTCACCGACTGCGAGGGACATTACTTTGCTGAAATGTAAGCTCAGAGTGGATTGCCATGAAGGACAGCAAACCGCAGCATAAAATATCGTCGACTTATCACAGCGCTATGAAAAAAAATGACAACCCGTGTCATCACTCCTGTTTTTCGTGCCGTATAGCGAGTGATAGTCAGGGTGGCATCCAGACTCTCACTGGGATGTCTCCACATACGTCTACGGCCTGATATCTCATTTGATGGAGGAAAATTGTCTTCAGTGTTGTGACCCGATCAGAAATATGCTCCGATGACCAGCGTAGACTTGTGTGGAGACACCCCGGACCTGGTGGGATACCAAACAGACTGTCGTCCGTTATTCGGCCAGACGGCCAGTCGTGGCGGTCTGGGATGCCACTTCTGTTCACAGCTGGCCCCCCTGTGGTTGTCATCCTGGATACCCCACAGCACAGCGGTACGGCGACGATATTCTACCCTCCGTTTTGTAGCCCTCTTCATTGCAAGCCATCCTGGGCTTACATTTCAGCAAGATAGTGGCCGTCTGCACACAGCAAGAGTTTCTGCTTATCTTCCTGATTGCCAAACCCTACCTTGGCCAGCAAGATCGCCGGATGACTATCCATTTGAGAGCAGTTGGAGGGTTACGGGCAGGGCCCTCCAATCAGCTTGGAATTTTAACTCTCTTAAGCTCCAATTAGACAGAATTTGGCACGATATTCCGCACGGGGACATCCAATAACTCTGACAAGCAATTCCAAGTCGACTAATTGCTTGCGTACAGGTCTGAGGTAGACCAATACGTTATTGACATGCTCAGTACAAATCACATCTGCTGTTTTCAGTCCAATTCGGAGGATTCCTTCGTGATATGTCTTTGTTTTTTTTTTTCATTTTTTTTTTCCTTTTTTTTAAATAAAAGAATGCATATTCTTCAGCGGCTGCGATATTTTAGTAACATCCAACTATCACTTTCATCAAATCGTTCTCCTTCTTTTAAATAAGTAGTACACAAAATTAATTATTATTTTACTGCTGAGCTGCTAGTTAAGTGACAAAGTTAAGGTATACTGCATTTCGATGCCCAGTATTAAATTACATCCAAGGGATATGTTTCATTTAGTTGCTTCCCCAATCCTATGCGTGTTGTTGCCGAGGATGTAGGTGTCTATCTGGTGCGATACTTATACCATATTTCATATGGCACTCGATGAAGATATGGGCAAACCTCGTGAACGAAATAGATTATCACTACGCTGATCGTCGTGATCGTAGCTGCCCAGTATAAGTACATTACCCATAGATTAACAGAATATGGAACATTGAGCATTCCAACTACGGACCTTACCAACTTTGGATGGAATCCGTGTATCAATGAGGCAGATAGCTGTATCGTACATGCAGTCACAACGAAAGGGTATCTGTGGAGGGCCAAGACAAACGTATAATTCCCAAAGGGAGACAGCAGCCTTTTCAGTAGCAGCAGGATGCGAACAATCCAGTTAACCTCTCCTAGTAACGTTTAGCCAAAAGTACTTTGGTACAAGCATGAATTACTGTGAAGAGCTAAAAGCACAATGGAAGCGGTAGACATTATATGTCCCAAGGACATATAATGTACTGCACTGTAGGGTGCCTTCTTAGGTAAAATATTCCAGAGTTAAAATACTCTTCCACTCGGATCTCCAGTCAGGAATACTTCAGATAACGTTCTCATGAGTGCCAACAAATGTAGCACATTATAGCTCAGAGCGAGAAGATCTGTTAATTAGTTAGGTTGGTTAGAAAATTTGAAACGGAAGTGGATAGGAGAAGGATGGATATAGTAGAAATTACAGACTAAACAATATGGAACATTGGGCATCCCACGAAATACTCATCTTGCCAAGTACGGGTGCAATCCGTGTATCAGTGGTGTACATATGCGTATCGTAGGCGCAGTCACAACGAAAGCATGTACATAGAAGAGCCAGGAAGGATCCGAACAGTCCGGTTGATCTCGTAACGTTTAGCCAAAAGTATCTTGTCGCAAGTTCGTTGTTACAGCAAACGGCTCATAGCAGACTGGAAATCTCAATCATTATGTGTCCTGACGACATGCAGCTATACTATAGCGTGCCCTCTTGTGTAAAAATATTCCAGAGTGAAAACTGGGATCACTGGTATAGGAATACGTCATAAGTTGTTCTCATGACAGAAAGCTAACGAAGTGCACAATACCTGTGAGTGAAAAGATACGTTAATCAGTTATGTTTAGAATAATTAAAATTAATCAGTTATGTTGCTTAGAACAATTAAAACGGAAGTGGATAGGATAAGGTTGGATATATTGTGAATTAGCGAAGTGCGGTGGCAGGAAGAAACGTAGATATCATCTGCCGAGCAGATGATCGCTGTAGCAAACAGATATCTATTAATACCAGTTTTGCTGGCTCCTGTTTTCACCAGAAACGAGGTAAGATGTTCCTACATGTCGGTCAGAGGCCTGAAGATGGCGCAGTAAAACGCTCATACTGGTAGCCAAATAAAATAAGTTTGGAAACTAGATGGCTAAAAGGTATTTAATTTGACATCCTGTATTGAACAGCTGAGTCCCTCAACCACCTCTAAAAAGGTGGACATACAGAGATAAATGAAAGGAGTGAACGACAAATGCCCAGATGTCTACACATGAACAGATGTACAACAGTGAAGCAACTGACAGCTCAGATGAACCAAAGGGCTCCCAACACTATCTCCCCAATGACTGTTCAGCGACACTTGCTGTGTATGGGTCACCACACCAGGTGTCTAGTTCTGCCTTTTTGCCAGATTTATTCAAGCTGGTGTATCGAAGACGTCACAGATAATTATGGAAATGTCACAATAACATCATGGTGGGAATTTCAAATTTTAGCTGAAAGATAGGTCAATTGGGCTACCTCCACTAACCCAATCCCCCTCCCTTCTCCCTTCCCCGACCTTCCCCCTTGAAAATGGCGGGAAGTTCAAGTTCCAGCAGGGCAATGCAACATACCACAGCTACCTCAACTAACGTACAAAAATGGGAGGAAATGAGGTCACTTAGGCTACTTCCACAAACCTAAGTCATCTGACCACCACCTCTTCCTAGGAAGTGGTGGGAAAATGACTCAGCCGGTGCTGGATAGGATGGAGAGAAGTCGTTATTTAAACAGTCCTTAAACAAACAGTTAGTGGCAGTACCACTATCAAGTGTGTTCACCATGAGGTTCAGAGTCCAACTGACCTAGTACACAGTACTGCCACCTAAGGGTGCCAAAGCCCCTCCCATGATGTAATCCAACATGGAGGTCTGGCGGAAGAAAAATGATGGCACAACTACTCAACCTGTGCTGGGCTGGTGGGTAGGATGGACGTAAGTCTTTACTTTGCTGGCAGTGTTCATTTAAACAATATGAGGCAATACCACCTACCAGTGTGTCCACCACAAGAAATGGAGTCCAACTGACATAGTACACAGTACTGCCACCATCCTGTGATGTAATCCAAGATGTCGGTCTGGAGGGCAAAAATGGCGGGAAAAGAACTCAGCCCCTTCTCGACTGCTGGAGTGAGGAAGGAGTGTACTTTATTTATTTCAGAACAATTTATTTAGGGATGGATTTGACATGGTATTTTTATGACACTGATGCAAAACATTCGCTCTGATGTGCTTGCAGTTTACATACCTGCAAACTACTTGTAAATAATGCAGTACACTGACGTACAGACACGCAAAAACTCGAAAATAACCGAAATAATGCAGTAGACAGGGTACAGACATGCAAGCAACTCGTAAACTGTCAAAAAATAATTCATGTGTAACGCTATGCACTCATACTGACAATGGTTAAACAGCCGAAAATAATGCAGTCATCAAACACTTACTGCACGTAAAAAAGCTTTCTAACTACGATCAACCGCAACATATGAGAGGCTCCAACGTGTGAATGACGCCGATGTCACCAACTCAGCACATGCCCCAGAAGTCGGGGTGGTCGGCGGCCCCCGGGAAGTGAAGACCTCCGTACATAGGGCCTATACTGCCAAGACAGACTGCATGAGCACATTGACCGTAGGTATACTCCTTGCGGCACTAGATATTTCCTGCAAGGTCAGGCGGTCGTCCACTCCCAACGAGTGATCAGAGTGTCCTCAGTGGACTGAAGTCACTCTCAGAACTGTTGTATAAAGGTTGGGTCGGTTCACCTCAGCTCAAAGACGTTACTGTTTCTGGTTCTGACCTGCTTGCTTGCTTGCTTTTCTACACCCACCTCCTGACTCTGGGATTACAAGGAAATATCTAATTTCGCATGATTTGTCAGAATATCATACCATTTTCACGATACTTCTCGATATCAAGCTCATAGCAACATCGCTTGCATAGCAGTACCACTCGCGCAACATAATTCCGAAGATATAGACTGGAAATTATTTCTCTAGAAATTCGAAACTTTAGCCAGGTGGAGCCTGCTGTAAACCATTGAGTAATCAGAAAATTATTCCATCTGCAAAGACCTTTACGTGAAACTAACTAAAGGTGTGAAATGTGCAGCTACAAGTCCATATTGAATGTTCTCGAATTTCCACGCGATCACGAAAGCTGTCCAATATATACTAAGTATTAGTTCGCTATTCGGCCGCCTAGAGGACGAAACGGTTACGTCAGCTACATTTCTGCATCCCAACTGGTCTCTCCATTAAGACAGCTCTTACTAGCCAGAAATGTGAATCATTCCCTCCACAGACCACTGGCACTGTGTGGCACGCACCTCAGTTGAACGACATTCTACAATGAGTGAAGTATCGGAAATACATCCTGATGATGGCTGTGGCCCTGGAAATAGATATATCCATACCATTCTTACGACTTGACATCCTCTTCCCTTTGCTATCACAGTATTCCATGTCGATCCATACCTTCCTTACAACTGGTCATAGTCATTCACTTCGCACATACCGGAACACACTTACATTCTTTATAAACCTGACGCTCAAGACCAACCTATCACACAACCCCAACTACTAAGTATAATACTTCGCCAATAACTGGTTGCCGGCGATACGAATAATACTGACCGAAAATCAACGATGGGTGGACATGTCTCATAATTTTTTCTTGCTAGTGCTACCACCGTGTCTTAGAAGAGAGGTGTAGTCGTCTTACAAACCACTATATGTTTAAAAAAACCACAACCATATTACCATTACAATCAGTCTTGGCCCTACAGTTGAATACAAGTTTATGTGTTACAAGCTATACCGGCTTTATAAATCCACATATGGCATTACCTACGAATTTTGAATGTGATTCAGCTAAGGAATGTGGTATGAAACCGGTATTTGCAACTCCCTCACGCCACCATCACTAGATATTTCTGCAGTACTTGTCATGCATTCTATCTCGATGCCATGTCAGAGATTCTGCGATATATCCACTGAGCTATTGGCGATGATTGGTTAAGAAGGGTCACAAACAGTAGTAGATGGTGTGCTGATTGACGTCGTAAGAGGTGTACACTAGATTTTCAGGTCTCTAGTGCTACGCTTAATATAGAAATGATGTCTATGATTTGGAATAAAGTCTTTCCATTCAACCATATACCTGCGATGGGTCCTACGGGGAAGTCCTTTAATGATTACAGCCACTAGTGAATCATATTTCTGGCACTCTCATATCTCGAAACATGTCACATTTCTCGAATATATCTGCTACAGTAAAATTCCAACATGGTTTTTGGTAGTCCCTATGCATCTTGCAACTGCCCCTGAGCCTCTGCGCTGTCATCCCTGCAGCTTTTCCCCAGTGATCGTTCCAAAGTAAGTAGAAACTCAGTAGAAGTCGGAGAAAGCTATATCTGCCACTTTCTGCAAGCTGTGTAGAAACAAGCTAAGCTGAGCTACTTCGACAGAACTGTTTTGAACATTCGATGGAAATGAAGCCTGCTCCTGCAACATGAGGTAATATAAAAGATAGAGCCGGCCGATGTGGCCGAGCGGTTCTAGGCGCTTCAGTCTGGAACCGCGCGACCGCTACGGTCGCAGGTTCGAATCCTGCCTCGGGCATGGATGTGTGTGATATCCTTAGGTTAGTTAGGTTGAAGTAGTTCTAAGTTCTAGGGGACTGATGACCTCAGATGTTAATTCCCATAGTGCTCAGAGCCATTATAAAAGATAGTATGGGGACTTGGAGAAGGACGTGGATTTTGCTACTGCATAGTGGAGCTTCTCCAAACTACAAACAGGTACTACAGATCCACAGGACCCTTTCACGTCTATCACCCCAATATTCTATCATACTTATTCTGCACCATCCACCAGTAAAAAATTACGAACTGTAAAAGCTCAACTATCTTCATCGAACAGAGAACTTGAAAAGGTTTCTACCGCATCTCTCTGCTCCCATATAATGAAAACAAATACCACATGCATTCTGGCATCAAGCACATGTGACGATCCCATTAAATATACAGGTATTAATCCACTGCACAGACCAGTTTAAAGTTTCATCACCTGTACTGTAGGAGGATGACTGTATCCCACAGGCTACACTGTAAGTCACAAGGGACGCTCCCTGTCATCCTGTATCGTTGTTTGAAACATTACTTTTTCTGCTGTAACACACTTTGTACACTGCCATACATTTTTTTTCTCGCCACGACTTCGAGGTCAGTGTCAGGTTCTAAACTCACATTTTGCCTCTCGCAAAAAACTAGACGTCATTTGGTGTATATCATGTTTTTACTGCTGTTACCATAACACCACACACACTGTATGATTTTAAATAAAAGACAGCTACAACATAAGGAAACGGGGAGAGTTTGGTGGCGTTGTGGAGAGTTTCCAAACTGTTGTCTGAAGGTTACTGATGACCTCTACACTTAAACTCATCTGTCACAGTGACAGAATAGCTGATGGATCTGTGTTCCATTTCGACTGATTCCTCTTATTGCAGTCATGTAAGCGATCACTTTTCCAGTTCTAGCCATTCCCAGAAGGTGTTTCCCCTCCAGCAAAACTCCTTCTCCAACTCAAACAAGTGATGTCAGTCAATCATTATGTGGTAACAATAGCATGCCAGGGACGGATGGTATGGAAAAGGCACCGTCGATGTATTGTAATAATAAGCATCATTGTTGATAGTGCGATCAATTTTAGCAAATTTACCGCAATTTCAACACTGGTCAAAAATTCGACAGCCTGTTTCCCCATTTCAGTATATAGCTAAACGCCATCTTCTCTTCTTTGCGCGTATAATTGACAATGAAGATAGACGACTGTGCAATATGTCTATTCATTGTGAATTCTCGAACACATACATCGTCAAAGTATATCAGACAGTAATCGACATATTTATAACACCTCAAGCAGAGTGCAAAATTTACGATCTATGTCTATGCAGATGGGAGTCACAGAGCATTCTCGCAGTCCTAGGATAAAATCAGAGATTGAAAGACCTCTCGCCCTGCAACACTGTTACCGATTTAATCTGCAGCTGACCAGAAGTAGACCGCTACATTCTACATCTCGTGAATGAATGGAACTAAGCGAGTCCGTGCCTATCCAAGTACACAAGATTTATCCAGATGCGCCCATGTCGAAAAGGTTAGCACCCTTTATCAGTGTATAGTAACAGATTTGAAAGTGTTGTGATGTAGTAGAAGACGGTTAAGAAGAACAAGAAACGGGTGATTTTTATGCATGATGGAGCTACAGATGGATGGAGTTCGAAGCATTTTACGTAAATCAACTACGCTATCAATTTTAAAGTATTGTTCTAGCGTCTGGGATCAGTACCAGGAGGAAAAGTGAGAACATAAGCACATGTACTCATAAGGCTACACGGTTCTGCCATTAATTCAGGCTGTAATGTTAGATCGCTTGAGTTTCCAACCTATCAGTTGTGTGGAGGAAAGTAATGCGTTAGGATAACACCATCACAGTCGTACATGAGAATCATCATAACTTTTGACAGCTCCGTTCGCACCATCAACAGAACAGGCTTTTTCTGCTAACGAAATACTACGCCTTACACATCGCTGACAACAGGTTCTACACAATGCTGGTGACTATTTTGAACGACAGTAACAGGTGCTAACATGTAACTGTTTTGGATCGGTTGTGAATAAATAGTTGCCACTATTTAAGTTCCAACACTCGTATGTGCATACGCTGATGACATTGTTATAGTAGGAAGAATTATCAATACACTCTGAGAAATATACATGGCTGTGGAAACAGAAGCCTTAGAAACTGGCCTCATAGTAAATGAAAACAAAACAAAATTTATGGTAATGTCACAATCTAAGGCCAGAAGAATCCCTAAAGACATATTGTCAATGGGGAACGCTTCAAAGGAGCGTTCTCTTTTAACTACGTGGAATCCCTAATAACAAATGGTAACAGTATTGGAAAGGATATAAGGCAAAGAATACAAGCAGGAAACAAAGCTTAATTTGCAAATATGCAAGTTTTCAGAAATTGCCCTGTTATAAGAAAAACAAAACTGCTAATAAATAACTTCCTAGTCCGCGCCCTTACCGCATACGGATCAGAGGTACGTACGTTGGCAGAACATGATAAATATGCACTAAGAACCTTTGAGAGGAAAATACTGCGCAAAATGTATGGTTCAGTAAGGGAGGAAGAAGGCTGGAGAATACGCTACAATGCCGAATTACAAGAGTTAATACAAGGTAGGGGCACAGTAAAATTTGTAAAATCACAGCGAATACGATGGCTAGGACATGTGAAGAGAATGGCAGAGGATAGAATTCCGAAGAAAATGACGATAGGTGTAGTCCATTCAGCTCAACAGAGGAAAGTCCACTGGACCTGACGGGATACCAATTCGATTCTACACAGAGTACGCGAAAGAACTTGCCCCCCTTCTAACAGCCGTGTACCGCAAGTCTCTAGAGGAAGGAAAGGTTCCAAATGAGTGGAAAAGAGCACAGGTAGTCCCGGTCTTCAAGAAGGGCCGTCGAGCAGATGCGCAAAGCTATAGACCTATATCTCTGACGTCGATCTGTTGTAGAATTTTAGAACATGTTTTTTGCTCGAGTATCATGTCGTTTTTGGAAACCCAGAATCTACTATGTAGGAATCAACATGGATTCCGGAAACAGCGATCGTGTGAGACCCAACTCGCTTTATTGGTTCATGATACCCAGAAAATATTAGATACAGGCTCCCAGGTAGATGCTATTTTTCTTGACTTCCGGAAGGCGTTCGATACAGATCCGCACTGTCGCCTGATAAACAAAGTAAGAGCCTACGGAATATCAGACCAGCTGTGTGGCTGGATTGAAGAGTTTTTAGCAAACAAAACGTCTACAGACGTTAAAGTAACCTCTGGCGTGCCACAGGGGAGTGTTATGGGACCATTGCTTTTCGCAATATATATAAATGACCTAGTACATAGTGTCGGAAGCTCCATGCGGATTTTTGCGGATGATGCTGTAGTATACAGAGAAGTTGCTGCATTAGAAAATTGTAGCGAAATGCAGAAAGACCTGCAGCGGATAGGCACTTGGTGCAGGAGTGGAAACTGACCCTTAACATAGACAAATGTAATGTATTGCGAATACATAGAAAGAAGGATTCTTTATTGTATAATTATATGATAGCAGAACAAACACTGGTAGCAGTTACTTCTGTAAAATAATTGTGAGTATGCGTGCGGAACGATTTGAAGTGGAATGATCATATAAAATTAATTGTTGGTAAGGC
Organism: Schistocerca piceifrons; assembly: GCF_021461385.2. NCBI lineage: Eukaryota > Metazoa > Arthropoda > Insecta > Orthoptera > Acrididae > Schistocerca > Schistocerca piceifrons. The sequence goes on from NC_060143.1 coordinate 556,381,553, forward strand.
GGGTACCAGGTTGAGATTAACTGGGAGAGTCCTTAGAAAATGTAGTCCATCAACAAAGGAGGTGGCTTACAAAACACTCGTTCGACCTATACTTCAGTATCGCTCATCAGTGTGGGATCCGTACCAGATCGGGTTGACGGAGGAGATAGAGAAGATCCAAAGAAGAGCGGCGCGTCTCGCCACAGGATTATTTGGTAACCGTGATTACGTTACGGAGATGTTTAACAAACTCAAGTGGCAGACTCTGCAAGAGAGGCGCTCTGCATCGCGGTGTAGCTTGCTCGCCAGGTTTCGAGAGGGTGCGTTTCTGGATGAGGTATCGAATATATTGCTTCCCCCTACTTATACTTCCCCAGGAGATCACGAATGTAAAATTAGAGAGATTAGAGCGCGCACGGAGGCTTTCAGACAGTCGTTCTTCCCGCGAAGCATACGCGACTGGGACAGGAAAGGGAGGTAATGACAGAGGCACGTAAAGTGCCCTACGCCACACACCGTTGGGTGGCTTGCGGAGTATAAATGTAGATGTAGATGTTGAAGGAGATAGTCAGGCGACATAATAGTGGATCTCACTAGTATAGGCGTCCTGGGGTGGAAAAGAAAATTGGAAACTTGTGGAAAGATCATATGGGACCAAACTGTTTAGGGCATCGGTCCCTAAGCTTACATACTACTTAATCTAACTTACGCAATGGACAAGACACACACCCATGCCCGAGAGGGATGCGAACCTTTGACGGGGGGAGGGGGGGGGAGGAGCAACGCGGACTGTGACAAGGCGCCTCACACCACGCCGCTACCCACCGCGCCGGTGGAAAAGAGCTGCTAATAATCGAGAATTATAGAGGAAGATTACTGAAGAAGCCAAGGCTCATCAAGCGCTGTAGCGCTACTGAAATAAGACAGATACTGCCAAGATGAACAAGGGACTACCAACGGCGTCTCCTCAACGAACGTGCAGCGAACGTTGGTGCGTGCGTTTCTCCGCGGCAGGCGTCTGTTTCACGCACCCATACTGACTGCTGTTCATTGGCTACGACTGCTGGAATTAGCACGCCACTACCGCAACTGGACTTCTTCTGGGAGTGGGGACGGGTGGGCTTTTGCAATGATCACGTTTTATGCTCCGTCGGACAGGTGGCTGTCGGCTGGTACAGTGTGAACTATTTGTAATCGATCACCGGACCGATCGAGGGCGGATGAGGGAACATTATGGTCTAGGGAATGTCTTCGTGGAATTTCCCGGTGATCTCGTTATACTGGAAGTCACAACGGATCTACACTAGCATACATCTCTCCTTGGGAACCATGTCCACCTCTACTTGCAGTTTGATTTTCCTCGGCGCGATGAGATGTGTTGTTGTTGTTGTGGTCTTCAGTCCTGAGACTGGTTTGATGCAGCTCTCCATGCTACTCTATCCTGTGCAAGCTTCTTCATCTCCCAGTACCTACTGCAACCTACATCCTTCTGAATCTGCTTTGTGTATTCATCTCTTTGTCTCCCCCTATGATTTTTACCCTCCACGCTGCCCTCCAATACTAAATTGGTGATCCCTTGATGCCTCAGAACATGTCCTACCAACCGATCCCTTCTTCTGGTCAAGTTGTGCCACAAACTTCTCTTCTCCCCAATCCTATTCAATACTTCCTCATTAGTTATGTGATCTACCCATCTAATCTTCAGCATTCTTCTGTAGCACCACATTTCAAAAGCTTCTATTCTCTTCTTGTCCAAACTATTTATCGTCCATGTTTCACATCCATACATGGCTACACTCCATACAAATACTTTCAGAAATAACTTCCTGACACTTAAATCTATACTCGATGTTAACAAATTTCTCTTCTTCAGAAACGATTTCCTTGCCATTGCCAGTCTACATTTTATATCCTCTCTACTTCGTCCATCATCAGTTATTTTGCTCCCCAAATAGCAAAACTCCTTTACTACTTTAAGTGTCTCATTTCCTAATCTAATACCCTCAGCATCACCCGACTTAACTCCACTACATTCCATTATCCTCGTTTTCCTTGTGTTGATGTTCATCTTACATCCTCCTTTCAAGACACTGCCCATTCCGTTCAACTGCTCTTCCAAGTCCTTTGCTGTCTCTGCCAGAATTACAATGTCATCGGCGAACCTCAAAGTTTTTATTTCTTCTCCATGGATTTTAATACCTACTCCAAATTTTTCTTTTGTTTCCTTTACTGCTTGCTCAATATAGAGATTGAATAACATCGGGGAGAGGCTACGACCCTGTCTTACTCCCTTCCCAACCACTGCTTCCCTTTCATGTCCCTCAACTCTTATAACTGCCATCTGGTTTCTGTACAAGTTGTAAATAGCCTTTCGCTCCCTGTATTTTACCCCTGCCACCTTTAGAATTTGAAAGAGAGTATTCCAGTCAACATTGTCAAAAGCTTTCTCTAAGTCTACAAATGCTAGAAACGTAGGTTTGCCTTTCCTTAATCTTTCTTCTAAGATACGTCGTAAGGTCAGTATTGTCTCACGTGTTCCAGTATTTCTACGGAATCCAAACTGATCTTCCCCGAGGTCGGCTTCTACTAGTTTTTCCATTCGTCTGTAAAGAATTCGTGTTAGTACTTTGCAGCTGTGGCTTATTAAACTGATAGTTCGGTAATTTTCACATCTGTCAACACCTGCTTTCTTTGGGATTGGAATTATTATATTCTTCTCGAAGTCTGAGGGTATTTCGCCTGTTTCATACATCTTGCTCACCAGATGGTAGAGTTTTGTCAGGACTGGCTCTCCCAAGGCCGTCAGTAGTTCCAATGGAATGTTGTCTACTCCGGGGGCCTTGTTTCGACTCAGGTCCTGCAGTGCTCTGTCAGACTCTTCACGCAGTATCGTATCTCCCATTCCATCTTCATCTACATCCTCTTCCATTTCCTTAATATTGTCCTCAAGTGCATCGCCCTTGTATAGACCCTCTATATACTCCTTCCACCTTAATGCTTTCCTTTCTTTGCTTAGAACTGGGTTTCCATCAAAGCTCTTGACATTCATGCAGGTGGTTCTCTTTTTTCCAGAGGTCTCTTGAATTTTCCTGTAGGCAGTATCTATCTTTCCTCTAGTGAGACAAGCCTCTACATCCTTACATTTGTCCTCTAGCCATTCCTGCTTAGCCATTTTGCACTTCCTGTCGATCTCATTTTTGAGACATTTGTATTCCTTTTTGCCTGCTTCATTTACTGCATTTTTATATTTTCTCCTTTCGTCAATTAAATTCAATATTTCTTCTGTTACCCAAGGATTTCTACTAACCCTCTTCTTTTTGCCTACTTGATCGTCTGCTGCCTTCACTACTTCATCCCTCAGAGCTACCCATTCTTCTTCTACTGTATTTCTTTCCCCCATTCCTATCAATTGTTCCCTTATGCTCTCCCTGAAACTCTGTACAACCTCTGGTTCTTTCAGTTTATCCAGGTCCCATCTCCTTAAATTCCCACCTTTTTGCAGTTTCTTCAGTTTTAATCTACAGGTCATAACCAATAGATTGTGGTCAGAGTCCACATCTGCCCCTGGAAACGTCTTATAATTTAAAGCCTGGTTCCTAAATCTCTGTCTTACCATTATATAATCTATCTGATACCTTTTAGTATCTCCAGGGTTCTTCCATGTATACAACCTTCTATCATGATTCTTAAACCAAGTGTTAGCTATGATTAAGTTGTGCTCTGTGCAAAATTCTATCAGGCAGCTTCCTCTTTCATTTCTTAGCCCCAATCCATATTCACCTACTACGTTTCCTTCTCTGCCTTTTCCTACACTCGAATTCCAGTCACCCATGACTATTAAATTTTCGTCTCCCTTCACTATCTGAATAATTTCTTTTACTTCATCATACATTTCTTCAATTTCTTCGTCATCTGCAGAGCTAGTTGGCATATAAACTTGTACTACTGTAGTAGGTGTGGGCTTCGTATCTATCTTGGCCACAATAATGCGTTCACTATGCTGTTTGTAGTAGCTTACCCGCATTCCTATTTTCCTATTCATTATTAAACCTACTCCTGCATTACCCCTATTGGACTTTGTGTTTATAACCCTGTAGTAACCTGACCAGAAGTCTTGTTCCTCCTGCCACCGAACTTCACTAATTCCCACTATATCTAACTTTAACCTATCCATTTCCCTTTTTAAATTTTCTAACCTACCTGCCCGATTAAGGGATCTGACATTCCACGCTCCGATCCGTAGAACGCCAGTTTTCTTTCTCCTGATAACGACATCCTCTTGAGTAGTCCCCGCCCGGAGGTCCGAATGGGGGACTATTTTACCTCCGGAATATTTTACCCAAGAGGACGCCATCATCATTTAATCATACAGTAAAGCTGGGATGTACCAACAGTATAATGTGACGTGTCACACAGCTCACAGTGTACACGCGTGGTTCGGAGAACACCAGGATGAGTTTGCCGTACTCCCCATCACGAAACCCCATGGATTTTAACCAAATCGACAGTGTGTGCCACGACTTCGATAGAGCTGTTCATGAGATGGATCTGCAGCCGATAACCAATCACAGCTGGACACGGCACTGCATCCGGCAAGGCTCCACATACCTTCGTGAACCTCACTCACTCGCTTTATGCATGTCCGGCCTGCAGGAGGTGGTTATTCACTCTTTTTGATTGGTGTCACATTAATTTGAGAGAGCAGTGCAGTGCATTTCATTAGACGTTCTTCAAATACAGTTAAAATTTGGCTAACACACGTTGTGGCGTTGCTAAGCACAGTGCGAGTTTACTTGTGTCCACATGCTGTTACTAACCACCTGTTTCTCAATGAGACCGATAGCTACTAGACTTGGTACAAAATCTGAGTTTAGTCTAACAATCTGAAAAATATTTCCATCAGTTCAGACACTCTTTACATCATATTAGTTTATTGAACCATTTCTGACCTGTATGGCAATTTTGCATCCTATTCTATTAGCATTTTATCTAGCACGTGTCGTTTCTGCAATAAGAAGATATGTATTACCCTATTCACATTATTCTTCAAGCCATTTATTATAAGTGCTGTGTAAATATTATCTCTAATTCCGCTTTACTTGGTTATTTGTTAATTATAGGGTGACAGTTATTGAACTACATGAAACACACGTAAATTAGTTACAAAATACGACGTACACACATGTTATTCAACATGCAAATGTCACTACAGATTTTCAGAGTTAGGTTATGACCCGTTAGACACGCCTGACATCGTTGGCGATTATGTGGTGCAGACGAATAGCGAAATTGTTCATGACCCGCAGAAATGTCGGAACATCGATGCTGTCGATGACCTCCTGAATGGCTGTTGTCTTAAATATAGCACTCCGTCTTCTGCCCACAAGTAAGCCATCGGTACCATCCGATCGCCGTGTCATCCTGAGCTGAGAATGCGGATAGGAGAGCCGTGTGGTCAGCACACCGCTCACCTGGTCGTTACGATGGTTTTATTTGGACGGAGCCTCTACTATTCGGTCGAGTAGCTCCTCAATTTGCATCACGAGGCTGAGTGCACCCCGAAAAATGGCAACAGCCCATGGCGACCCGGATGGTCACACATCCAAATGCCGGCCACGCCTGACAGCGCTTAACTTCGGTGATCTCACGGGAACCTGTATAACCGCTGCGGCAAGGCAGTTGCCTTGTCTTTAAAATAGCCCCTGTAAAAAGGAGTCGCAAGTGTGCAGATCTGGAAAATATGACGGCCAGCCGACGTAAATGAAACTGGCCCCTCTGGGTGCCCCAGAGCCAGAATGCGATCCCCAATTTGCTCCTCCAGAACATCAAACACTCTCCTGCATCGATGGGACTCGACATCCATCTTGCATGAACCCCAGCTTGTCGAAATCAGGGCCACTTTGAATAACGTGGATAAAATCATCTTTCGAAAACTTCATGTACCGTTCTGTAGTGACCGTTCCATCAAGGAATATCGCACCGATTATTCCGTTAGCGGCCATTGCACACCACACAGTCACCCGTTGAGGGTGAAGAGACTTCTCGATTGCGAAATGCGGATTCTCAGTGCCATAAATGCGCCAATTTTGCTTAGTGACGAATCCATCCAAATAAAAGCCAATGTAGCTTACTGACGAATCCATCCAAATGAAAGTAGGCTTCGTCCCTAAACCAAATCAAGCGTGGGCATGCTAATTCCCATTATGCTCCCCGGTCACCCATGCAGTTTGAACGTCCTAACGCAATCCGTTCAGTAGATACGATGGTTTTATTTCATACAGTCAGACAATTGTCACCCTGTATTTAAATGCACTAGCGAGATGAATGCTTTGTACCGACACAATGAGTAGCGAGCCATTGTGTGCACCGGACCTTGAATACAGTTGCAACACCCATGAACATGTTTCTTCAGATCATGATGAAACTTTGTTTTTCCATAAAAAATTCAGACGACAACGGAACAACAATCCGGAAGCATCTTACTATGTCAGTTACGTATCTACTTCTGGTATTTGTCTGTAAATATGTAAACTGAAGTTCCCCGTCGTGGTTCTGTCGGTATATTCGGGCTGATGTCAGGATTTATTCTAGAGATTTTGTTATGTCTTTCACTGACTGGTGCTCTGATTTATGAGGAAGGTTGTGCGTACAATTCATAACTATTCGATGATAGTTGGCAGAACTATGACGAATTAACGTCTACGCCACCGTTAAAACGAACCCACTGACATCTAGTGGTGAATGAAAAACTTTTTGGAATAGCAGTACCTGGCGCAGCGCTGTATACGAATGATGCGTGGCAGAAGGTACTTTGTACCAGTGTTACATGGCATTCTCCTTAACGATGTTGCGCGGCAACGTTCGTCCCGTGCCATTGTTGTGTGACCAACGGTGCTGTGTATGAATGCTTGGTGGCAGAGAGAGCTTTGTACCAGTGTTGTGTGGCAGATGGGGCTTCGTAACCCTTTCGCATGGTAGAGGGTGCGTCCACCAATCATTTGCTGTAGGGTGTGCTGTATACCAACGTTTCGCGGCAGAAGGAGCACCCTACCGATGATGCGTGACAGAAAGTACTTTGTAGCAATGTTGCATTGGGAAATGCAGGAAAAGCTCATACAGGAAACGCATATCACGCTAGACTATCGCTGCAGTGGACTAGCCAGCAGGCTGCAGCCGGTGTGGTAGCCCGCGGATCCCATCACTGCAACGAGTTTTCACTCCAGACATCAGTTAAGTTTATAACAAACACCATTCGTGTATCTTAAGTGGGGACGTTTATGAAAACTACACACTATTTCAAAAATGCATCAAATCCACAGTTATGGAGATATGGCAATGTAATTTGGTACAACGCTTTACATGAAAGTAACACATTCGTAAAAGATCCTTTGATTATATATGGTCAACTTTTTTTGAATGAAATTTGAAGTTGCATATTAAAAAATAATGTATATTCCCCTTTCTCAGAAAGTATTTAAGAGAATTCTAGAAAAATTTCTCTAATTCGGCTCTTTATAAGTTGTAAGCTTCTCTCATCAGGGTTTCGGAATAGGTCAAACAGGAGAGTTTTCATAATTTTTTAATTATAATTCCACAAGTACAATTTTCTATTCATGCAAACTTCCAAGAATTTTGCTCCGTATCTCAGTTTGCAATCAGGATTTCAAAATTTGTTCTTGAGACAAAGTTTATTAGGTTTACAGAAGTATGTGTACAAAATTTCATAATTATAGCATTCATACAATCTGAGGAAAAGGTACATAAACTTCAAAAAACAAAATTTTCAGGAAACGCAATTTAAGATTGAACCCAACCTTTTTCCTTATGTCACTTCTCCGGAAGGCACCACATTTGTGCTCTGGGTCGTCTTTCCCTTCAAGGCTGCTCTTCTGGTCTCTTGTTGTCTGTCTTCTTTCCTTTAACAGGTCTTCAACTGACTTTTTAGAAGCAGAGACGCGCTGTAATTCTATTTTTCTCAGGATGTCTTGAGTAAAATATCGTATCTTGAAGCCCATTCTTTCTAATACCTTCATTCTCCCGACGTTCTCATCATTAAAAACAATAACTGCATCATAAGCTGCAATTCTGACAACTGTGGCAGATGCAAATGTGTTTTTAGGGCGTCGTTTCCGTTTGAGTGTATTTAGAGACTCATTTGGACTTTGGGTTTTGCCATGAAAACACTTTTTGAGAAGTGCAGGATCGGCCAAAGATGATCTATGAAACCAAAGAGTATGTATCATGGCCATACAGATGTATCCCGCACACGTTTGGTTGAATGTAATACACAGACTCGTTGTTCACTGAGCTGGCATTGAAGTGCTGCTTCAAAACGTGGGCGTGGCAGGGAGGCCGTGTCACACTTTTAATTAATTTTCAGGCACTTCGGATGCGATTTCTACGTTGAAACTTTGAGAACTTATTGCCCATGAGTTGTACTACCAAATAAAAATTATATCGAAAATTGACATTTTTGTTCAATTTCATCAACGTCCCCTACACTTGCATGTAGTGAATCAAATGGTTCAAATGGCTCTGAGCACTGTGGGACGTTGAGGTCATCAGTCCCCTAGAACATAAAACTACTTAAACCTATCTAACCTAAGGACATCACACACACCCATGCCCGAGGTAGTATTCGAACCTGCGACCGTAGCAGCCGCATGGTTCCCAACTGAAGCGCCTAGAACCACTCGACCACTTCGGCCGGCTGTAGTGTATCAATCGTTTTAGTTATATAAAAGTGATTATATTTAGCGCAAATCTCACGCCCAGCACGAAGTCCCAAGCGAATAGAAAAAAACCGCAGGTGACTCTTTTATATAAACAGGATAAACGAAAGGACTCGCAAAATTACAGACCAATATACATAAATTCTGTTTGCTGCAGAATCCTCGAATATATTCTCGTTTCGAAAGTAATAAATTTTCTTGAGACTGAGAAGCTTATGTCCACGAATCACCATGGCCTTAGAAAGCATCGCTCGCGCAGAACTCAGCTTGCCCTTTTTTCACATGATGTACTGCTAACTATAGATGAAGGGTCACAGGCTGATTCGAAATTTCTAGATTTCCGGAAAGCATTTGACATAGTGCCCCACTGCAGGTTGTTAATGAAGATAGAGGCATATGGAATAATTTCGCAGACATATTTGAGTGGCTCGAAGACTACTTATAGAATAGAACCCAGTATGTTATCCTCGAAGGCGAATGTTCATCAGAGACTACGGTATCGTCAGGAGTGCTCCACAGAAGTGTGACAGGACCACTGTTGTTCTCGACATAGATAAATGGTTTGGCGGACGCCTGGCTAGCAATCGGCGGTTGGTTGCTGGTGATGCTGTGGTGTACGGTAAGGTGTAGAAGTTGAGTGACTGCTTGACAGAGTCACGACGTTTACATATCTGAGTGTAACGTTGCAAGGTGATATAAAATGGAACGTGCATTTGAGAAGTGTGCTGGGGAAGGAGAATCCGATATGTCACAGTTGATTGTGCTTCGATATGTATTCGATTAGGTTCTGGGTTAGAATCCCTGTCCAACACAAATCTTTACCTCACGGCATTTCAAACAAGTTACTTGTTAAGAATCAATATTTAACATCTCTTGTAGTTCGTTGACAGGGACAATAAGTGCTGGGTAGGAATTCGCGTCCGTTAAAAATGTTTGCGTTATGTAATTTAAAGTTGATATTTGCTAACTGATACTGTCTAAAATCGAGGTATGTCACTCTCTAAATGCCTAATCAGGAATGACTGTTACTTTCCGTCAGTCACGAAATCTTTGCTTAGTCTGCATGACCTGGGTTTGAATCCATATGCAGATCGAGACGGTTCATCGTGTAATTTGAAGTTCATACATATTTTCAACTAGCTGCTCGTGAATAACTTAAATTATTAATGTCATTTTGTGTTAAATAATAAGTACTGTATGGTACTTCGAAGAGGTAATCATTAATACGACGAACTTAGTACGTGCATTACCTATCTGACGTAATAATGAGAGTGGTAACATTTCAGATATGTCATTTATTGTAATAAATGTGAGCTTACAAACCTTAAGGACAGTCTTATTTGTGATAAGGTGTTCTCTGGTATTTGTAGCATCGTGGTATTACTTTACATCTCGAGTTACTGCGATACAGAGCAGTGTTTTCTAGTGGTGACTTATTGGAACCATTTTCAATAGTCAAACGACTGTACGAAGGAGCGATTAGAGGACCTGCTAGACAGCTGCGTTATGTGGGTTGCATGCGCATCAGGCGAAATGGAATTCTGGTCGTTCGGATACTTTTGAGTACGACTGTACGTTTTTCAAAGTTTTACTGACCTTCCGAGTAGTCACCAGCATTGTGTATTACCCGGTGCCAGCGATGTTGAAGTGGTAGGATACTGTTAGCTGTGCCAGTTGTGTTGACAGAGCGTCGCGGTCTGTTGCCCGACAAATCTGTAGCAGTTCTGAAGCGAATGCCGTGAAGTATATCCTTCAGTTTAGAGATGTAGTTAAACTAACGAGGGCTTAAATCAGGGGAGTGCAGTAGATGGTACAACATTTAGCAGCCCCATCAGTCAAACGAATCAGTGACAGCTTGCACTGTACGTGGTTGAGAATTGTCCTGCAAAATGATGGTCACGTCCCGCAGAAAGTGTCATCACTTCTGTCTCTATACTGTTCACCTTATGAACACAACGTACAACCAACTTAGAGACAGAACTAGCGGTGCTGAGGTCAGGGAGTCACTGCCATGGATTACCACCTACAGCGAATCTTTTTGTAGTTGCCTCAGCGTCCGCAAATCGAGCGCCATGGCTGTAGGTGCGGGTCTTCCTTCAGACAGTGCTGCTCCTTTTCGTGTACCTGATACTCTCCGACTCTAGGAGTCGACTTCGCAGGTGATCTGCGGCGGACAATTGCCCTCAACTGCGCGACGTCTACTTTCCCGACTACGAGCTGGGCTCTTAGATCACCGTTTACGGACACTCTATCTTCTGTAACGCACGCAATACTTGAATGTATATTTGACTTCACCTATTCTCCACGTGGTACAGACATTTCCTGTTCCGCCATCCACGGTCCCCCGCATGCCAGCGCCACTAGGTTCGTGTGTGCTTGCTACGGCTTACTGTGATCAAGATAAAGTACGAAACCCTCAACTTACGTCTGTATCATGTGCCTGACTGAGCAGTAGCTCTTTTCGTTGGCACTCACATGACGTGCCGGCCGGAGTGGCCATGCGGTTCTAGGCGCTACAGTCTGGAGCCGAGCGACCGCTACGGTCGCAGGCTCGAGTCCTGCCTCGGGCATGGCTGTGTGTGACGTCCTTAGGTTAGTTAGGTTTAATTAGTTCTAAGTTCTAGGCGACTGATGACCTGAGAAGTTAAGTCGCATAGTGCTCAGAGCCATCAAATGACGTTGTGACGCCTTAGCCCTACGTGCCTTACCAGCCTATTGCAGGAGGCCCTTGCACCACACTCTCTCTCAGCACCCATCCAGTTTTCGGAAGTCCCGCCGCCCTTTTTTTCCTCCACATTTTCCTTGAACCGAGCTACGTCCGTACTGTGATACTGCCGGCGAAGGCGATCTATGCTTTACTTCAGCAGCACCGGTCACCGAATGTGGTTGAGGGGAAGCTTTCCCACGTCGACTGGCGTCGTTTGGCGATAGGTGTGAGCTTCTTATCTTGACACTGGCGTCCAGTGTGCATGGTACCTTACTGTCAATGGGGCACAAGTACACCGGCCACGCCTTCACAGGATTCACCTTTCAGACACCCAGTTGTGTGTCGACTGTGATGTTATGAACACAGAGGAGCATCGCCCGATGTCCAGATTGGCGAGAGGTGTCTGCTTCTTGGTGCGACCGATGTTGTCTCTAATTACCCTTACGACTCCTCATTAGATACCAACTCAACTGCTCCTCCTTCCGGATGTGGGATACTTTCCGCAAGCAAAGACGGACTCTGTGAGGTGGATTTGTGGACACGCAACACACTACTTGTTTGCTGACGGCGAGAAAAGTATCCTCGACTTTTGGCATTTCCTTAATGAATGCCATTGTGCAGTGTCCCGCAAATCCAAAAGACAGACAATTTTTCTCCAATTCCCTCCGCATTATCATCCTTAACCCTCGCCACAGCTAGATGTCATGAAGAGTTGATCCCTGCCTCTTCCACTCTTAGAACCGATATATTCACTGGCCATAGGACTGCTTTTCTCGGAAAAACTATTCATTGATAGTCCCAATTAGTCTGATACCTTTCTGCGCCCTCCTTCTCGCGTGACGCCGTTTTCCTGATTTTCTCGGTGGTATTAATGATAGAAATAAATAATTTCATCAACGAAAATATAAAGAATGAAAAGGAAAAATAAATAACCGATTTCATTGTCCCTCTGCTCCACGTTCCCTACGCATTCTTTTGTACCTGGAGAGTGGGAACGGGACCTGGTGGCCAAGCCTCTGGTAGCGACCCCTGCCCACTTTGCCCCCACACCCCCCTTTGGACTCCTGGACGGTTCCTCTTTTTTTAAAAAAAGTCATTTACTAATAATCAAACCTTCATCGGTCCCGAGTTCGGAACCCATCACCGTTTAAATTTTGATTAACAATCAGCATTTGCGGACGAAGACTTCCGTCATAAGAAGTCGCCCTAATTCTGCCATCGGCTTTAACAAAGGGGGAGGATGAGCGGACAGAGGCTCAGGGCACTCTCTTGCCCCTGGGGTGGAAATTACCCCTAAAGATAGAAGAATCAGCGATAATCAAGGACATGAGCATGCAGAAGGCAATGGAAACCACTGCATTAAAGACATGTAACGTGTATCCACAAGAGATATGGCCTGTGACTGAAAAAGTGTCATGATGATCTCTCCATTGCCAGAGATTCCGGAATAGTACCCCATTCGGATCTCCAAGTCGGAGGTGACGATGAGAAAAAGACTAAATAATCAACGCAAGGCCATCATTCTATTAGTCGAGGCGTGGAATGCCAGAAGCCTGAACGTTGTAGGGAAACTAGGAAACCTGGAAAGGGAAATGCAAAGGCTCAATGTAAATATAGTTGAGGTCAGTGAAGTGAAATGAAAAGAAGACAACGATTGAAATTTCCTGGCAGATTAAAACTATGTGCCGGACCGAGACTCGAACTCGGGACCTTTGCCTTTCACGGGCAAGTGCTCTACCATCTGAGCTACCACAAACACGGTGCGTGAGGCTTATTTGTTTTTATTTCCTAAAAGTAGTTTGCGTGGTACGGTATCTGGAATCCTAATCGTCAGAGAGCGATTACAGTGAGTCTTCTACGAAACATTCGCAGTTACGTGCTGCGAACGTGGAAATAGAAGTACAATCTTTTTCATTGGTCAGCATGTCAAGAAACCTTTTGCAAATTGTTTCGCATCTCTGCATCTACTAGATTTCAAACTTGTTTCGGTGGACCCTCCGCCAGCGATCCCATGGATTAAACCAACTATTGTTCTTGCCACTTCGAGGGCCATTACATTTCTTTAGGACCTAACGTCACCAAAAGGGCTACCAGCTTGCTTCGAAAATAATGTCGATGGTACCTTTGGGGGAGGATACACAGAAATCTAGTAGATTCAGTGGTGCGAAACAATTCTCGTCCACGAGGTGCAAAAGGCTTCTTTGAAAGCTGACCGTTGAAGACGATTGTACTTCCATTTCTGTGTTGGTAGTACATAACTGCAAATGTTTTGTAGAAGACCCACTGCAATCGCTATACCATGATTAAGACGCCAGATACCGTACCACGCAGACTACTTTTGGCAAATAAAAGCAAACAAGCCTCGACCCAGAATCGAACCCTCGACCTCGTGCATGCTAACCCAAAACGCTAACCACTGTACCAACTACACAGCACACTCCTGACAGCTGACACAGGTAGTTCATAAACACGAGATTACAGTTTTGCCAGATATCCAATCATTAACGTCCATTTGCCGCCCGAAGTATACACAGGATGAAATTTTGTAAAAGGCATTTCTGCATTGCCACTATGCCAGAAATCGCCCTGTGAAGTCCGAGTGAGCGAATTTCTTTCACCCAATATTACAGTTCAAATCAAAATATTATTTTTAAACAATTATGTAGATAAGCCTCCACGGTTCACTCGGCAGATACAAGAACGCAATCTCAAATAATTTTAGAAAAAGCACCATAAAAAGAGTTGTAGCGCATGTCATAAAATGTCAGTAGCTAGATGTTTTAACTGAAATGACGAGACGAAACATTAATTTTTATGTTTTGAACAAACAACAAATTGTAGCCGAGCTGTATTGGCGGTCTGAGTTGTATTCCCAGTTGAGAACCAAAAAGATGGAATAAGTGTCCTGTGAGCCCACGTAGCGTTTGTTTCGTCGCTACAAATAAGTAACTAGTATAAGAAAGGTTACTGGTGAAAGAGTTTCTACATGTCGCCACTCCAGACTTTGTTGTGGCTCAACCTAACGTCTACTTGGTAGACAACGAATAATATTTTTAATGTGAATTTCGGACCACAATGCCATGATATCCTCTTGACTTGTTGTAGCCAGAAGAGAATGGAATCTGTCTCTCCCTATCTAAAATCAATGATCGAGGTTGAAATCGAACCCAGACCACAGGTAGATGAACCTATCATCGGCCCAACAGACCACATAATCCTCTTCTCAGTGGCTCATTTTTCTATCATATCGCCGTTGTGCCACACTGGCTGAGAATTCTGACACACAGGCTCCCTGTACCAATTTGCAGCATATTCAGTAAATTCAATTACATGGTTGACCGATTCACCATGAACTAGCTGCCTCGACTACCCAGTGCATCCATTCAACTTTATTTGTAATCACCAAAATAAAATCGCGTAACTGCCTCTAACACAGAACTGCCAACAGTGTAAGATGCAGAAATTTAAATAGGAAGTGTTCCTTTCCACTTGAGCTACTCTATTGCGCTATCTGTTTGTTGAAAACGTCGTGCAGTGCAAAAGAAATGTTATAACTGTTTGTCTCTCATAAGTGTTGACCTGGCCATATGCATTATCCCACAGTGCTGTGGAATACAGAGGTTCTGGACGAACTGTTGTTGACTTCTGGAGCTATTTTAGCTACGTGTCATCTAGTAGTGTAATGTTAGGTATCGTCCACGGTAAGTAAGATGTCGCGAGTTCGAATACATTCACTGCTATATTTTTTAAAACGCAATTCTGGTGTCTGCTACTAAAGTTATCAATCTAATGGAACTTGTAACATAATTCCCTTCACTTCTCAACCCAAAATAGTCGTACGTGGAAAAAGGGCTAACTTCTGCGACATTTTGTTCATTTCAGGTTTAACAGACAGCCAGACAGTAGATTTATCTTGAACGTTTTGTATTATGAATGGGTAGTGCGCATCGTGCAAAAATACACTCCTGGAAATTGAAATAAGAACACCGTGAATTCATTGTCCCAGGAAGGGGAAACTTTATTGACACATTCCTGGGGTCAGATACATCACATGATCACACTGACAGAACCACAGGCACATAGACACAGGCAACAGAGCATGCACAATGTCGGCACTAGTACAGTGTATATCCACCTTTCGCAGCAATGCAGGCTGCTATTCTCCCATGGAGACGATCGTAGAGATGCTGGATGTAGTCTTGTGGAACGGCTTGCCATGCCATTTCCACCTGGCGCCTCTGTTGGACCAGCGTTCGTGCTGGACGCGCAGACCGCGTGAGACGACGCTTCATCCAGCCCCAAACATGCTCAATGGGGGACAGATCCTGAGATCTTGCTGGCCAGGGTAGTTGACTTACACCTTCTAGAGCACGTTGGGTGGCACGGGATACATGCGGACGTGCATTGTCCTGTTGGAACAGCAAGTTCCCTTGCCGGTCTAGGAATGGTAGAACGATGGGTTCGATGACGGTTTGGATGTACCGTGCACTATTCAGTGTCCCCTCGACGATCACCAGTGGTGTACGGCCAGTGTAGGACATCGCTCCCCACACCATGATGCCGGGTGTTGGCCCTGTGTGCCTCGGTCGTATGCAGTCCTGATTGTGGCGCTCACCTGCACGGCGCCAAACACGCATACGACCATCATTGGCACCAAGGCAGAAGCGACTCTCATCGCTGAAGACGACACGTCTCCATTCGTCCCTCCATTCACGCCTGTCGCGACATCACTGGAGGCGGGCTGCACGATGTTGGGGCGTGAGCGGAAGACGGCCTAACGGTGTGCGGGACCGTAGCCCAGCTTCATGGAGACGGTTGCGAATGGTCCTCGACGATACCCCAGGAGCAACAGTGTCCCTAATTTGCTGGGAAGTGGCGGTGCGGTCCCCTACGGCACTGCGTAGGATCCTACGGTCTTGGTGTGCATCCGTGCGTCGCTGCGGTCCGGTCCCAGGTCGACGGGCACGTGCACCTTCCGCCGACCACTGGCGACAACATCGATGTACTGTGGAAACCTCACGCCCCACGTGTTGAGCAATTCGGCGGTACGTCCACCCGGCCTCCCGCATGCCCACTATACGCCGTCGCTCAAAGTCCGTCAACTGCACATACGATTCACGTCCACGCTGTCGCGGTATGCTACCAGTGTTAAAGACTGCGATGGAGCTCCGTATGCCACGGCAAACTGGCTGACACTGACGGCGGCGGTGCACAAATGCTGCGCAGCTAGCGCCATTCGACGGCCAACACCGCGGTTCCTGGTGTGTCCGCTGTGCCGTGCGTGTGATCATTGCTTGTACAGCCCTCTCGCAGTGTCCGGAGCAAATATGGTGGGTCTGACACACCGGTGTCAATGTGTTCTTTTTTCCATTTCCAGGAGTGTATGTCGGAAAAGTATTTTCTACATAAGCTGTCGTCTGGTAGTGGCACTTTATTCTTCTTCAAACCTTGTTTGAGAGCCTTAACTCAGAACAAGTTTTCTACATGCATGTAATCAATAAACCGCATGTGCATTTTCAGACTGTTACAGATAACACCAGAGGATTCGCATATATCGTTGATGACTAATTTCTCTCTCATGTTTACTATTGTTTTAACACCACTAAAGGAAACCTTACGAAAATTATGAACTGTGTTATAAAAAATGAAATAAAGCTACCCACGATAACCTTACGACGAAAGTCTGTTTTAATAAAACTGAGTATCTGTACACAAGCGTGTCTCTAACGTCACGAATTGGTAAAATACTACTCACTTAGATTTTGATTGCGTCTGTGTTTAATTGGTATGCTGTGTCATACTCAAGATGTATGCAAATGTGGCATTTCATAAATGAAGTTATGCATTCCTAGAAACCCAAAATTTGCTTGTCAGCAGCGGAAAGAGCCGTTACCTGTTGTGCAGCATTGTAAGATTTTCTCGATGAGCCGAAAGTATTTCCTTGAGATTTCCTTAGCGATGTTTGATCTTACTGCTTGTAGCTCTTTCACAGAAGGGATAAAAAACGCTACGCTCGGTGAGACTGGAAGTGCGAACCATAGCAGACGCTATTTCATAGGTCAGCACGTTACCACAGAGCTGGCGAAGAAGTATGTGCCCTAGATTCCTCTTACGAGACCAATAGTGGCTAGAACTCGTCAACCGCTAATTGAAGGACGAGATTAGTTGCGATTTGCACGTGCAACGACTTTACTTAGCTGAAAACAGTAAATTTACAATCTTTTGTTACACCTCAAGCGATAATAACGCAGATTATTCAATGGAAATGACAGGTAAAATCAAGTGAAATTTGAGGCTTAATTCCGTGCACTCCAGGAAGTAACTTGTCGATCACAGAGTTGCCAAACGTACATTGCCTTGTTGCCAAATCTCAGTTACAATGCCAGCAGGATGAAGATGAACCGATGTGATCTTACAGCGGGCTGGGAAGTGACCATAGCTGCTATGGCCTGGAATACGTAATGCGTCAGATTCGCATTTCTGTAACTAGGTTTAGGGACTGGAGCGTAGTTACTAATAATACTCAGAACTGACTGCAAACTAAGCATCATAAATCACTAACTCTCATAGTTGTTTTTCTATACGTAGGCTCACAGGACACTTATTCCATCTTTTTTCTGAGCTTCTGTACATCGATAAAATTGGTTCTGAAATGGGAATGCAACTCAGACCGCCCTTAACGCGGAATTTGATCCCTTCGTGACAATACAGCTCGGCTACAATTTGTTGTTTGTTCAAAACCGCAGATTCCTCACCATCTACACATATTGCGCGTGAATGGCGTTCGAATCCTGGCCCGGCACTAAAGATTTCATAATGTATTATCAAGATCTGTCATGAGAACACCTATCTGCTGGTGGATAATAATTTCGATTTTTAATGTACTTTCATTCGTCGTCAACACTAACGATATTTGACGTTTTTGACTCCCAGTGAGAGAGAACTATTTGCGAGATCACTGTAAGTTCAAGATGTTACTCCGAGCTGCTGGTGGAGAAAAATTCGGTAGCTGACGTCTCTTTGTGTGTAATCAACAACGATATGTGTGGAGCTCTATTCCCAGTCAGCACTGAACTCTTCTTCATATTGTTTCTAGTTCAAACATGCTCACATGTCGTTGCTGGTGCAACAACCCCATATTTAACGTTTCTTCTCTCTATGATATAACAGCGATAGTTGATGGACTGCAGTCCTGGGAAGGAAAAAATTAATGTTTCGTATCGTCATTTCAGTTAAAACATGTAGCCACTGCCGAGAAAATCCGATATGTCACAGTTGATTGTGCTTCGATATCTATCCGATTAGATTCTTTGTTAGATTCCTGTCCAACACAAATCTTTACCTCACGGCATTTCAAATTTGTTACTTGTTAAGAAGCAATATTTAACATCCCTCGTAGTTCGTTGACAGGTCCGTTAAAAATGTTTGCGTTATGTAATTTAAAGTTGATATTTGCTAACTGATGCTGTCTAAAATCGAGGTATATCACTGTCTGTATGCCTAATCAGGAATGACTGTTACTTTCCGTCAATCACGAAATCTTTGCTTAGTCTGCACGACCTGGGTTTGAATTCATATGCAGAACGAGACGGGTCGTCGTGTTATTTGAAGTTCATACATATTCTCAACTAGCTGCTCGTGAATAACTTCAATTATTGATGTCATTTTGTGTTGAATAATAAGTACGGTATGTAGCTTTGAAGAGGAAATCATGAATACGACGAACGTACTACGTGCATTACATGTCGGACGTAATAATGAGTGTAGTACATTTCAGGTATGTCATTTATTGTAATAAATGTGAGCTTACAAGCCTTAAGGACAGTGTTATATGTGATAAAGAGTTCCCTGATATTTGTAGCATCGTGGCATTACTTTACATCTTGAGTTATTGCGATACAGAGCAGTGTGTTCTAGCGGTGACTTGTTGGAACCATTTTCAATAGTCAAACGACTGTACGAAGGAGCGATTAGAGGACCTGCTAGACAACTGCCTTACGTGGGTTGCATGCGAATCAGGCGAAATGCAATTCAGGTCGTTCGGATACTTTTGAGCATGACTGTACCTATTCTGTACGAGCTGTAGGTAAATAGTTGTCACTATTGAAGTTCCACCCCCCCCCCCCATTACCCGCTTGTTTGCCATTTTTTTTTATAAAAGGGAACAAATATGCAGATGGATAAAATGGTGAATTATTCGTGTGTTTTACGTCGTTAGTGTCGAATCTGATCAAATACTAATATCGGGTTGACAGTTTTGCATGCTGGGCTAGTCAGCCATATTGTATGCTGACCCAGTTCCTTGTTGTCCGACCGGCCAACAAATTGTTCCAGTGTGCCTCACCAGCCGGCCGACTGGACGGCGGGAGAGGAAGTAGGTGTGGTTCCAGGGGGATGCCAGTACTAGGAACTCATTGGGCCGCTATTCAGGGCCGAGTTGCAGTTGCGGGTCGTCGGTCACTTACGTCCTATTGCTTGTTGCTACTCTCTGCCCCGGAATTCATCTTAATTTTCGTCCCTCGTTAAATTTGCTCTTGCCTGCCTTCCTATTACGGAATCGAGCCTCAAAATTGTGCAAATAGGACGGTTTCAAACCATCGGGCAGTTGCTAAATTTTACCAAGCTAATCTCTAATGCAAATTTAGTTTACCACAGATTTGGAATTCACCAATCGTTTCAATGCCTGCAGGATTGCTTGCTGTCACTGTTTTTACATTTGTTGTATTCCTGGTAGCCACCACTGTGCCCTAGTTCTTTCGAAGCGCGACATTTACTGTCTTAAGAGAATATTTCTACGCCTTCTGGAGCCCTGTATTGATCTTGATCTTTTGTAATATTTAAAAATTTTCAAGCCAGTTTCTAAGCCTTCTGGCGCTTGGTGATTATTGATTTTCATTTTGTTGTACATTTTTAAAGAGAGTTTTAAAATAAATGCTAAGCCTTCGGTCACTCTGTGATTGATGATGTTGACCCACTTGTAATTATTTTTTAATAAAATGGGGTAAATTTCAATGCAAATTCTTCAGCCCTTCTTGTGCTCTGTGACTATTGGTTGTTGTTAACTGGCCTCTCACTTCATTCCATTGCAAAGGAAAATTTTAAATTTTTTCGTGAAATAAATCTCGATGTTGTCAACCACGTGTGATGTTGAACCTTGAGTTTGGCCCTTCCATGACTTCCTGCTGCCACCAGTGAAAGAACACTTGGTGGTGAATGTAAGATTTTTAGAGTTTAATTCCACTTTAATTGTAATCATTTCTCGAGTGTGGTTGTTTCCGTGCACGATTACTGGGTGAGTCTAAACCACACCGTTTCATGGAAGATGTTATTATTGTTGTTATAGTGCTGTTTCTAATATTATTTCAGATTGCTTCCTTGTATCTACCGAGGAAATTGGGAAGGTGTGTCTGTGTAACTGTTTAAAACTATATTTGGCTGTAGATTATAATATCACCCGTGAAAGACAATTCATGGTGAATGTAAAATTTTTAGAGTTTAATTCAGCTTTAATTACAATTATTTCTCCGGTGGTTATTTCCGTGCACGAATACTGGATATGTCTGAACCACACCGTTTTATGAAAAATGTTATTATTGTTGTTATGGTGCTGTTTCTGAATTATTTCATATTTCATTCTTGTATCTGTCGAGCAAATTCGTAAGATGTGTCTGAGTAACTGTTTAAAATTATATTTGGCTGTACATTATGACATTATCACGATTAGAAGACAGTTTTCTGTTTATAAATTTTGCTGTGTTTTTATGGGAATGTTGGACTGTAGTAAAATTTTTTTAACAACATGTTTTTGATTAAATGCAGTTTGGAAAGAAATGTAGCACAGCCACCTCAACCTAGCCTTTCCACTCATTTAACATGTTTCATTAACTCTGTGTCATCATGCAGTGTTAAAAAAAGCCGAAATAGTGATCCGTGAACCGCACATCCGTTGCTTTGAGTAAATTCTACTCCATTAGCTACCTAGTTGGGCAAATGATCTCGTAAAATTGTGTACACTACACTGGACCACCGAATTGCTTTTGACACCACTTCTCAAATAGCAGTTTCGAATGCACTTTACTGATTCTTTGTCAGCTTAACGTCAATTGAGGCTGTTTTGTAATGTTGAAAATAGGTGATGAAATCTAAAATATCGTTCTTTAAGGGAAAATCATGAAATATCGTGCAAATTTTTCCACTATAAAATTACCAGTTTGTATCCTTTAACTATAAAAACAGTACCAGCAACTCATGTTTTTTCCATAGTACTGGGGATATATGACTGGCGTGTACTTACGAGAGACACTTGTTGTTAATTGCAGTTCGTTCCTTAGTTCCTCCGTAGATTTCATTTTATGTGACTTTACTTCTTCTGACCAACATGAACTTGTCTAAAAGGCACATTAGGTTTCAGCGAACACAAGACAGACGTTGCTCACAGTACATGTTGTGCTGCACCCATTTAGTAACAGACATTTTGTAAGTTTTCGATGAGTCCTAAAGAGCTTTTGTTAGAAACTGCCATAATACAAACCCAAGATAAAGCGACTTCCCTCGATAAATTTTGCAACGTACTGCAGAAATCACTGGAAATATATGACAAATATGGAATATCTATCTCGATTATTGATGGAAGCGTCATTATATTACTTTGAACAGAACTACTGGAAAACTCCACAAAGTAGGATTTGGTCAAAGATATCTTATTGACATGCTTATATCTCAATTGTTTGTGACCTTTACCTGTCGGCAAATTTCAGACCATTTCCTACAGAAATGACGGTTTATATATCCACCATGCCTTGCTCGTCTTTAAAGTGAAGAGAATAACATTATTGTGCTGAGTTTTTATTATTGTTGGCGCCCAGAACTAATAGAGTGAAACAAAGAATAAACATTTAACTGAACGACTTGATGAAAATTTCTCAAAGATGTCTAAAAGTACTGACTTGTTTTAGTCGGTTTACGACAATAAGGTGGAATTTTACTTTCTTGTGTGTAAAATATAATCCGTACAAAGAAGCTTTACATCTGAAATGTGGATTTCTTTTGAGGAGGACACAGCATTTTATCTTGAATGGAGGGTCATCAACAAGTTGTAGTGAACAAAGAAAAGTTCTCCTCTCCAGCGTGAAATGACATGTAGATGAGTAATTAGATCACCACACGTTGGGCCCCAAAAATTTAATGAATCCTTCAAAACTCTCTGTGATACCACAGAAATGCAAATTACCAATGAGGTCGCCCTACATTGGGAGCCAGTAATTATGACATGGATGATAAAGTCGAATCGGAAAGCATATGGTTATGAGATTAAGAGATCGATAAGCGAATGGAAAAGATTGTTCCGATGAATGAAACATGAAATGACTGCATTTATTTCAGCACCTTTTACAGACGAAACAAAACAAAACAAAAAAATTACAAACTGCAGGGCCTATTTGCCAGAGCGTGGACACTACTTACTTACTAAGGGAGAGGGGCGAGGAGAGGGGGGGGGGGGGGAGGACGGAAACGACTCTTCTTTCCAATCTTCGTGGTCGCTGGCCATATAGCGATGCCAGCGGCCGCGTCGCACAGGAACTATGCTGTGACTTCCTCGGTTGCCCGCGGCTGTGTAGCTAGGACCCATGTTGACAGGTCGCCGTGTGTTGCCGTTGCCAAAGCAGCGATTTAGCTGTGTCATCAGTCGTCACCCGTCTGTCAGCTGAAAGTCTCCTTGAAATTTACCTCCTCTCAATGCTACTGCTGGCGCACTAAAATTTGCAATACCACCCAATGTATTACAGCCGTTTCATGCCCACGCCTCCGTGTGCAGGGTGAAAATTGTGTGTCTTGCGAGGGCTGGTGTGAGACTCGAGAACGTACGCCTTTCTCACGATTTCACCTCAAACCTTCTTCCCAGCGTTGCTGGCACATTGTTTCACTGTTCTTCTGCATTATTAAATTGCTGTGAAAACATCCACGCGACACCTTTTTGTAATGGCGCTCTCTGCATAAGATCTTTACAGTCTCCTGCTCGTGCTTCGTCTAAGAGTCTGCTGGTGATCGTGATATACGATCACAATGTCCATCCTGTGCAGAAAAGATCTTTTCGAACAGTCTGATTCCTTTTTGTCTCGTCTCATTGTCACTATAGGTTTGTACCGTGGGATGCCAGAAGATGTTGTTGTTGGTGGCCGGGATCCTCTTTCTGTAACACAACTGCATGCATGTATTAACAGGGTCCCTTATTAATCAGAATAGGAAGTTACTTATCTTAAGCTAGACCATGTGGTACAGGTTCCTCTGCAATAGTCCACGTTAGCCTCACTGCTGGTGAAGTACAAGTCCACTACATACACTACTCTGGTCGCTAGGTACTGACTGCCTCTGAGCTAGAGGCTGAGCTAACTGCGACTGCGACTTCCACTGGGCTGCGACTGATGTCTCGACTCGTTGACTCACTGGGTGACTGACTGGGTCCTCCGGTCCGTGCCAGTGATCTAAATACCGGCGGCCGAGAGGGCGTTGGAGGCGTGTTGCTTGCTAGTCGGTATTTGGCCCCTTCCTGATAGGCGCATTGCTTGTGCCCACTATTGATCTTCTCACAACCTCTTTGCCGCCTGGTGTGCTGGTCACAGCTTACGCCATCATACATGTTACATAGTTCCTTAGTCCCACACGCCTCCCCATGCGATGTAGTGGCTGCAGGTGTACATAATTTTTAATTCTGTGGCATGCTTCTCGTTGTACACCCCGTCTTCACAAGGTGTCCATTGTTAAGTGAGGCAAGGGTATCCTCCGGTCCACCTCGTCTATGGTTAGAGAATGGCTCCTATGTCCACGACTCTGGCGTTCGTCACATACGGTTCTTCTGTCTCTTGGGCCGCTATCGATGTTATACAGAGAAGGTGGCCCCTGGCGGCAGCACTAGCGGTGTAGACAGATGTAGATAAAAGTTAACAAGACTTTTCTGTCATAGTATCAGTACATATTTATTGTGCTTAGATAATTTTTCTGTGCGCCTGGACTCTGGACACTCGATGTGTGCGCCATCGTAATGTGCAACATGAGGCTGAGAGGAGCCGCCTGCATTTCATAACGCAAGACTTCCTGCAGTGTAGAATTATCGGGTATTGCCATTTCCACGTGCGTTATTTCTTTGTCTGTTTCTGTGTATACTTAACTGTAATACTATGTGTTCATTTTTTCATCATCTTGTTTTGCCACATCATATTCATAGCAACTGAAAGACACTGGCTTGGATGGTGAGAACCAGACACGCAAGTATATTTGATGAGAATTCCTTTGCAGCATACAGAGATGGTCTGCAGTTGGCCGGGAAGACATTTTATCTTTGGAAAGTAGTGCATGAAAGGTAGACTGAAGGATGTTGCTATTATTTTGCATGTTAAAATTTAGGGGTATTGTAAAATCACTCAAGTGCACCACATTAGATACACACACTATTTTCTATATTGTTGGCATACGAACTCATTCGCTTGGGTTACACAGCTGACACTATTAAATTTAGTGAATAAGATTATTGTGCATGATAGAAGTTAAGGATGTACAAACCTGGATTGTACATGCACGATCTTTTTCTTTTTATTGCCGATATTCAAGTCTGTTTATGCGGCTCACGCTGACTCTACGTGGTGAATAAAACTGTTTTGCATTTTAGAATTTAAGGAGGGGCGAAGATCACTCGAGTATACAAATTTAAGTAAACAAACTCTTTTTTTCGTTTTTTTTCAGCGATTCCGTCCTTTCATGTGGCTTGCAGAGCCGACATTATGCAACCGAGTAAATAGGACTGAGACCTCACAAAATCAGTGATGAATACATTACACATAATGATTTTAGGTTCTGTGTTATAAGCTAGGAAAAGAAACTCACTTACAAGAAACATACTGCACTGTTGGTAAAAATGTTAAAGTGTTACCCACCTAATCCCTTCTGGGATAGCCAATTATGCATGTTATCAAAAATTTGTTGTTTCCCGTGACAAAGTGTTTGAACACACACACACTTTTTACCCCTTTAATAGAGCTCTTTTACTAACATTAATATTCTGTGAGGCTAGCTTTTATGTCAATCCGAGCGGTTCTAGCCGCTACAGTCTGGAACCGCGTGACCGCTACGGTCGCAGGATCGAATCCTGCCTCCGTCATGGATGTGTGTGATGTCCTCAGGTTAGTTAGGTTTAAGTAGTTCTAAGTTCTAGGGGACTGATGACCTCAGAAGTTAAATCCCATAGTGCTCAGAGCCATTTGAACCATTTTCTGTGATAATAATTATGCTTAATCTGAGTTCACTTACTGATTATTGGTATGGAGTAGGGTGACAATATAACACAAAACTCCAAGACTTTCTCGTTGCAATGATTTTAAATTTCAGCAGTGTGTTTCTTTCTCTGTACATGACCATGTTGCAACTTTTAACGTGTCTTTACATTTTAAAAACAATTTTCTGGAATAATTCACGCAATTACTAAAAAAACATTGGAACCCTTCAAAAGTGAGCGCCTTCATGCAAAAATGGAATCAGAAAATAACTTGAACTTCTATTACGGAGCTGGCTAGAGGCGAAAGTCAGCGAAATGTATCAAGGTTCATGACACTCCCCTAGCAATGCCAGCACTTTGAGAACAAAATGTCAGATATTGTCTGCTAGCGTGGCCGTGTCAAACACGATATGCTGTGTCATAACCAAGACCAAATGTATCGACACGCATGAAGAGTCATAGGTTACATTACACCTATGGTGAATTGAAGACCTGTATGGGAGTATAATGGTAGTAGTAAGGCGGTATTCAAATCGACTGACTGCTTAAATGGTAATGCTCACTAAACCTCACTATCATCTGCTTTCTAGTAAAACACACCCTAAAACTTCGTTTAAAAAAAGATCACAACACATGCCACGGCCACCCAATTTGCATACATGTTCGGTGCCAAGAATGGAAGAATCGAATTATTTCAAAAACTATAAGGTAAACGTATAGAGACTTCCAATAAGCCGTCCCACCATAAGGTAGTTTCACACTTATCCAGCTCTTGGGCAAATGCGCCAGCAGAGTACACACAGAATAACGTGGTCAGTAGATGCGTAATTGGGAGGGCATACATGAGGTGAGAGGTAGTGGTGGGGGTTGCAGGGAGGCGCTGTGGGGAAAAGTCAAGCACAGGAGGGGAAGAGCCGTTCTAAACTGAACCTTATGCTCATATTTCTTGCCGATTTTAAGTGGAACCCCTCCATGCCCACACTTTTATGGTGACCATTCAAAAAGATCTACTGTCACCTCCGTTTTAGTTACTGTCGGGAAAGAATTCCATTGAAAATGCAAAAAAATAGGAAAACCAGCGATGTATTTTCTCCCAGATTATTTGCAACTTTTAGAAGCGTCTCAAGAGTGGTGAATTTTTGGTAAAGCCTACACATTTATCTTGTTAAAATTTTATTTCTTTGCCAGAATGCAGTGGAATTTACACCTTGTTATCCCACTTACATTTTTTGTAGAGACAGCTGCAAGATAATTCTGAAACAGTGAGTTATTAACTTATTGAGGAACTGAGGAAAAGTAAGGTCAGTAGCTTATGAAAAACCACACCCTCGGTACAAAATAA
The DNA here is from genome assembly GCF_021461385.2 of Schistocerca piceifrons. Taxonomy (NCBI): domain Eukaryota; kingdom Metazoa; phylum Arthropoda; class Insecta; order Orthoptera; family Acrididae; genus Schistocerca; species Schistocerca piceifrons. The sequence continues at coordinate 556,408,579 of NC_060143.1, forward strand.
ACGACTTATGTGTTCACTTATATTGTTCCAAAGCCCAAAGCAATTCTCGTTTCACCAGCTATCGATGGCCTTTAAATTACATTCTTTCTTTGAAAAAATGTGTAGTTAACCGAATAACACGATAGATAACGAAATTTTGCATCATAATCATATGGTGAAATACTGCCGTCTTTCGTATGCTGACATTTTCCAAAATCTTATCTCGATATCTCAAATCGTTTATGAAATAAGAGGAATGTTGTGGAAATTTCACTCTGGCTTTATTGCTGGCCCGGTGCGATCTCAAATCATAGTGCTACACCAGGTCAGTTTTCGTGAGATTGGAGACCTCTACCCAAGTCCAAACAGAAACTATTTTAGATAAATTTCATATGCAGCAACATATTATGTACTTTGCATCAAACACAAAATCATAGCGACCCCTATTCTCTTTTGAAAATTTTTTCTGACATCGCGCGGTGTGTTATTTCCATGTAAATATGACAATGACAATTAACGAAATGATGGGTACATCATCATGAAGCTGACATATAAAGCAGTACGTAAAGCAGAAATGAATTTCTTTACAGAATAATTTCCGCAAAGTCGTTTGAGAAAGATTGCAGTGCGTGCTTCTTGATCCTGTCATCGCCGACCGGACGAAAGGTGGCAAACATTGTTGGTGCCCCCTTCCGAACCAACGAATGAACTCACCCATCGCTTTGGATGAAAACTAGCCCCCGTGTATCAGTCACCTATACTGCACAGAATGTACACTGTTGCCTGGAGGTGTACTACAAGAGACATTTCACATTAGTTCGGTGCCGCTACAGGGTACACGGCAACTGCTGTGGAAAGCCGGAATCCCTCACTGCCACGGCCGACTATCGATGACGCCAAACCAAGCGACCAATGGAGCGGGGGCCGTTGGCGTTCACATCTGGCGGCATCTGACATTTGTTGTTTTCTAGTCTTCATGGCTTGTATCTTATTTCGTGTGAAACTATACTTTTACAGTCCAGACACATACACACACACACACACACACACACACACACACACACACACACACATATATATATATATGGGCTTCGCGAGCGGTAATCTGGCAACACTGTAACCGCATGTATGGTAGTTACCTCTGTCAGCATATATTAGTCCTGCTGTGAAGTTAGTATGCCGGCACGGAAGCTCAGCGTGTTCGGCCAGAGAGCTGTTTAGCCTCTGTAATAAAAAAAAAACTGAGTGGAAGGATCAACAAAACGAACTTTAACGGATGTCATGTGACGTCCGCAACGACAAAACACAACTAACAAAATTAAAAAAGAAAAAGCACAGTGGACTGAGGTTTTGGTTAGCACGCAGAAGGTCGATGGTTCGTTAAGGCTTACGATTTTTATTTGGTAAATGTAGTCCAGGTGGTACGGTATCTGGCATCTTAAACGTCAACAGCGATTGCAGCGGGTCCTTTAGTAAACATTTGCATTTACATACTAATAATCGTAGAAGAGGAAGATTGGTCAGCTTTGAAAGAAGCCCTATCCACGTCGTGGGTGTGAATTTATTCTCACCACTTCATTTACTAGATGGGAAACCTGTTTTCTTTGTACTCTCCTCCAGTGGTCCCATAGATTAGTACCATATATTATTCTTGCCTCATTCAGGTCCTTTACATTTCGTTAGGGCCTTACGTTACCAGTAGGACTAGCAACGTGCTTTGCGAATAATGTCCAAACTCGGTTACTATTTGTATGTTTTATCACCATGGCCCACTAATTATGCCTTTCAACATTGAGTCTGGTAACAACATGCTGATTAGTACGTGTTTCAACGCATTGTTATTACTAATATTATTATTATTATTATTTTATCTATGGGATTGTGGAAACATCACGTCTGTTACCATTAGGGAAACAGTGTACTTTGAAACCGAACAGCCGGCTGGATTGGAGGAGCAGCTCTAGGCGCTTCAGTCTGGAACTGCGCGACCGCTACGGTCGCAGGTTCGAATCCTGCCTCGGGCATGGATGTGTGTGATCTCCGTAGGTTAGTTAGGTTTAAGTAGTTCTAGGGGACTGATGACCTCAGATGTTAAGTCCCATAGTGCTCAGAACCATTTGATCCATTTTTGAACTCTACGTCTGGTAGAAGGCTGAAATTTTGTAAATACGATTCTATTGTTATAACTGAAGAAACGTGATCTAACTATACGAAATATTTGGAAACAGTATAACTTTTAAATTCAGATTATAGATTCTGATTTCGAATAGTCTTAGCTATCCTACTTGTAAATAAAAACGTACGAGGTGGCAATTATTGAACTACATGAAATAAAATCACCATAAGTCCGCACGGTTTGCGTTAGGACGTTCAAACTCTTCGGTTGGCCATGGGCATGATAGAAATTAGTATGCGCGTGCTTGATTTGGTTTAGCGACTAAGCTCACTTTCATTTACATGGATTCGTCATGGATTCGCTGACCAGTCACAAGCCGACCAATCACAAGCCGTCCACGGGCTATATATGTATATATATAAAGGCCACCACAGCAGCAGTGAAGACAGTCAGTTGCTCCTGACGATGACGATGGAGGCTATCGTCGAAAGCTTGAGACTTTATCCCCGATTGGCGCGGCAAGAAAAACCGAGAATATTTTACGTATAAGTACCATCGCGAAAGACTTCGTTCTCCTCTGCATGCATACTTTTACAGTAATGAGTGCCTCCCATGCTTCTCCAGGATACATGAAATAGGAATGAATAGAAATTAAATTTTATGTTAAGTACGTTTAGATTCCAAGCTGGAATAACAGATGTATAAATATGAAAATATAGTTAAGTGTGCTGAAAAAAGGTGTCTTTTGAAAGAAACCAGCTTTTAATATCTTAGAGTACTTAAGTGAAGTTTTGAGTGCAGCTCATTTTATATTAACACAAACGTGCTGTCTGTGTGTATTGAAATATAGTTTATAGAGTGAAAGCTGAAATGTTCATCAAAGTTCTGAATTCAAATATAGAATCATATTAATATTACTCACATATGACAAAATATGTACTAGTATACCACTTGCACAATGTTGCGATCAGGCAAATAACAACAAAAGAAAAAGGAAAACAATCTGCAGGGTACTTTCTACTCAGTGTATCTATTTACACACACATACCAAACTACAACATTACAAAATATACTTTCATTACTCTGCTGCAATTCATAATACGTATTGTGTGGCAGTCTTAGCTGTACCAAAATTCCGTTGCAGTTCTCTTCAACACATATTTTCCTCCTTCTGTCAATAAATACACGATAAAACTCTTCATACCTCGGGTAAATAAAAAACTTTTTTCCGATTCACATTTGTCCTCAACCCTAACATACCTTACATCACACTTCTACATGCCAACATAACCTCATTATACCATGTTGTATCCTCTTTCTTGTATCATATTCGGCTAGCGTCAGAATACAAATGGAAAGTACCAGTGTCCTGAGACTTGTGACAAAAGACAGCCATAGATATATAACTTGAAACTTGTTAGTACAACGTATGTAATACGTGGACAGCTTTCCCTTCTGAAACAATGTGCAATAGTTTGGCACAAATTCATAATACACGTATCAACCACAAAGGATAAGGAAATTTTAGCAAATATACCGTCACACAGAATTATACTTAATACAGAACCTAGCAATTAACAAAACTCCACATACACAGCGAGTATTCCGATAAGAAAAACTCTACAGTAAGAATGTATTCACCTAAACCGAACTGCGTAAGTTCGAAGCGTTTTTGTTTTGCATGTTGGTACTACATTTGCTGTAGGTTTATTTATCGATTGTCATTTTTTCTTCGTAGTTCACTGTTGCTATCTGAGTTTATGTATTGTCATTCACATGTGCATCTCTACTTGATCGTCATCAATTGGTTTGAGAACAACACAGACAAATTCTATCTGGTGACGAGAAATTGTGTCTTTATGACAACATAAGGAGAAGAAAGAAATCGTTGAGGTCCAACGAAGGAGCAACTTTATGTACAAAGACTTCGCGCATCCACAAAAAATTATGTTACGCATCTGGTAGAACTATAGTGTACTACGAATTGCTTCCCCGAGATATAACCATCAACACTGACATTTACGGTCAACAACCGAGAGTCTTTTAGACGAAATCCAAGAACAAAGAGGAGGAAGGCCGCGTGAAGTGATGCTACTCTGCGATGACACCCACCCGCATTCTTATAGACTGATAAAAAACACTGTACTGAAGTTGGGAAATCATTCCACACCCACCTTATAAATCTGAACTTGCGCCCCCAGATTTTCACGTTTTCCGGTCAGTGTCGAACAGCCTTCAAAGAAACTTCTTTCCGGCTGCGCTCCGAACATGTTGGTAAAAATACATAGGTCACTAAACAGTAGAAAATACTAACCATCGTCTAACGTTTCGCTAATAAACATATCTTATCTCTTTACACCCCGGCGTTACCGTTTCTTAACTTACGTCGCTGTCTCTTTCTTTTCTCTGCTGTCTTCTTAATGTCGGTTAGAGCCACCTCCATTACCTGGCGACGACGTAGCTGTGACTGTGGTAGAAAAGGTTCTTGTTCTTTTACATAGCCTGGTCAGTGCTTATATTTCAGTACTAAAAGTGGAGACAAGGAGGTGGCGTCTTTAGGTATTAAGTTCATAAATCATGAAACATGAAACTTCCTGGCAGATTAAAACTGTGTGCCCGACCGAGACTCGACTCGGGAAGTTTATGTTTATATATTTATCCGAAGATTTATGTTGATGATAGCTCTACAAGCTGCACTGTTTTTCGGTTCCTTCATGATGCTCCCGGAGGGATATGAAATCGGTTGGTAACATCAGATAAAAATTGATTGAATCTTCCTGCATCACAATATGCGTAACCAATGATGTGACCGAAATTGATGTCCATTACCTGAAATTACTTTGTCAACCTCGGTTCCTTAAGATATTCCTGACAAGAATACAACACAAAATTCACCGTTACCTTCTGCAGTGGAGTAATTGAAACAAATTTTTAACTGAGTTCACTTGTTACAAAAAGTAAAACCATGGTTTGTTTTTGCCATTAGGCTGAAAAAGTCAAGAGCTGTTAATGCCTTTAGCTTAGCTGCAATAACACGAAATAATGGAACCGAGTGTCAAGTAGCAGTGGCAACAAAACTGCAGACATTAACTTCACAGTTGGTTTCCACAGTGGAGTTTATGAAACAAATTTTGAAGTGAGTTCACCTTCTACAAAAAGAAAAGGCAAACTTGATTTGTTTTCGGCATTAAGCTGAAAATATCAACAGCTGCTAATTCTTTTAATTTAGCTGAAGTAATATGAACTAATGAAGCACAATCTGAAATAGTAGGTGGTTTGCTTTCTGACAAAGTCTGCATTTATCTAGAACCGACAAATTCTTTTCTCCATATTATTGAAATGACATGTATCACGTAATTTATTGAAACGTTTTCTGGGATCAGAATGGGCATAATTAAGGGTCTTGTACCAAATAAGGTTGTGAACAAAATCATCGGGTATTCAGAAGACCCAAAGAGAACTGTCTGGATATCTACATCTTAACAGGATGTTCTTTCAGTCGAATAGTGATATTTCAGTGCAATATTTGTCTTGTCACACCAATTACCCTGCACTTCCCTCCAAATACTAAGTAGGGTTCTAACTAACCTGTTTCTACGGGTTATTACGTTAAGAGTGGGAATGGAAATGCTTATTCATTGTGAAATTAACGATCGAAGATTAGGGTCGCCACCGACTCTAACCATACAACTAATCAAAGGTTTGGCCGAGTCGGAAATTAAATTAATTTGATCACAGACCAAAAACTCATAAAAATACGTACGTCGTGATATCGCTCATAGGGGATGCGATGTAATTAATAGTATTTCCTGTGCACTGTCCATGAGAATCAACCATTTAAAATAAAATAGTACATGCATGAACACTGTGCAGAAGATCAGCTCCCAGGAACACGCCTGAAAATAAGACTTAATCTAAAGCATTTGTTTTAAAATAAAAGGGGAAACTAATCACTGGACCTGTGCGTAAGGAAACACGTTGGATGTGCTAACAGGAAAGCTACCAGGTGGGTGGCTTGGGTGCAAAAACGTAACCTCGGAATGCAAGAGAAAATTGTGTATAAAATCATATATTCCTAAGATATGTATGTGAGGCATGTGCACAATTCCTGATAACATTAATTTCTAAAACATTAAAAAAAGCATCGAAACATACACAGTTATAATCTACACCTAAAATCATTGGTGTGAATCATTCATACAACTGCTGTTGCTTGATAACTGATCGCAATAACTCGTGAAACGGTACATGTTTCGCAGTACACCCGTGTGCCCACGTGGATTGTGGAGACGCAATTTATAGGTATCGTGGCCAAGTTGCAACAATATCTCATCACACAATTATGAACAGTTAACACTCTTTAAAACAAACATGAGACCGGACGGTTAGTGATGACGGTAGCCCAGCAAACTTTAATGTTCAACCACGTGGTCGGCTGCCCACGGACGAAAGATACATAAAGCAAGGCAAATTTACGAGAAGGCAAAGCTATTAATATTTAGAAAAATGAAAGCTTATACAGGCACAGCTGAAGGTAAATAGACATTCATACAGAAGCGAGTGCTCACGTCTTATCGACACCTTTGTGTGGCGCTCTTCCGGTGGATCCAAGTCTGCTATAGAAATTTACTAAAAGAAAAATCTGCCGAAGTTTTCCATTCCTTGCAGCGACAAGGCAAAGCAATCTTTCAGAGTTGAAAAGCGAGACCAAAAGCTAACAGCTCTCCCCTCGCCAAGTAACAACGTGCCATGCGGTCAGTCTAACTCACCATTCTTCGACTAGAGCACAGCTGTGGACGCTTCCCGTGCCGGCGGCAGACTACCTCCCTTTTTCTTCTCCAGCCTCCTCCACGCTCCGCGTGGCCCGGAAAACCCAAGGATGCCATTTCCACCACCAACCTAACGCAGGTGGATTTCTCACCAGTAGCGCAAACCTCTTTGTCTACTTGACCACTACGAGAGTAGGCTATTCTGTACAATTGCTGCTGAATCTGTATGACTATCGAAGACTTTCTGCAGCAGACTACGCCACCGTCTAGCAGCGTGACACACAAGCAAATTCATTCAATCACACCACTATGAGAGTTATGAGAAAAGATAAACAAGGAAAAGAAAGAGAAACGCTAGTGAAAATGGGCTACCGGACTAATGAAAGGTGGCTACAGGACCCTTTCAGGGTCGTTGTCTTTCTCTTGATAACGTGATATGGTTTTCAAATGCTACTTTCTGAATGTACTATAAACTAATTTTCGTGACAAATCTGCCCGCTTCCTCTGATTAGACCGACAGGTACACATGACAGTAACACAGATGATTTTGTTCTATTCCAAACTCTAATATTTCAAGTTTAATTGCAATGCCGAAATCGGAAAATGTGTGTAACAGTGAGCAGTACGCCGAATGAAAGCAGCAGACGAAATATTCATGCCACTTAGTATCTTACAGTACTAGTAACATGCTCCAAATTAAGGGAAAGGTGTGCATTATTTACAAGAAGGTTCCAGTTTAAATTGCAAAAGGTGCATCTTAAGTCAAGTGAAGATAGCACTCTCATACCAACAAATTTTTGTAATAACTCATCTACGGTTTGTTACAGGTGGTAAAATTACAGTACTGGTTTTCCTTGAATCAAGCAATAATCTTACAGATCCATGATTTTTGTTAACAATATATAGTGGGCTATTTGTATGAGCTGTTAAAAGGGTCACTAATTTCTTGAACTAACACAGAAGGAATAGGGCCTGGTAGTACGAAAAAAATTGTGTATTATTTTATTTTGAATTCGTACAGGAAATTTCTTACAGTTCCTGGCCTATTACTGAGAACTTGAGAGCGACAATATAGAATTTCGGTTAGGTCTTATTGTATACTTCGGACGAACCTGCAACTTTGTGTTCTTTGTATCTTGTATGTCAACGGATTATTAACTTTCAGAAAAAGATTCTGTCACATTATGCGTGTTACTACAGACAAACTTACGTGAAGTTTCCTTTTTGACTGGAGAAAAAAATTTAAACAATTTGTGTCCTCCTCTTCCTTTGAGATCCAGTCTTCAGATTTCCAGCATGACTTACCATTAAATTCCAATCTTGGCTTTGCAGCATTAAAGTTTAAAATCACTTGATGTTCACTCAGAATATCAACATCCATAATTATTACTGTTGTGAGTAGTGGGGCTATTACAGAATTTTCCGAAAAATCTTGTCCTTGACATACAAAATGTGAGTTTCGTTCTTTATATAAATGATAATCTCTGTCACTTTTCCTTCCTTTTTTCTTTGTACATTGTAGTGGTATTGTATGACAGACAGCTACGTTGTTACATTTACTGGATGGCGTGTCACTAATAAAAGAGATGAGACTCCCAGCATATAAAACATGAGATAACGGAACTTTTCTAATCGAGGTGGTTACGACAGGTTGAGCTAAAGTATTTTGTGTATTGTCATTCTCCTTTAACAGACAGTCTCTATTGTCTTCCAAATGCATTATATTTATTGCGCTGGTTGAAGTGTTTCCTGTGTCGATAAACATATCGTTTGTGGGCTGCTCCGCATGTCATTGTTGTGACGCACCGTCTCAAATAGGTATGTGGTTCAGTGATCTTGATCTCAGTAATCTCCACGGTCTGCTCTGGGCTACAACGCCTTTGATCTCGCCAATTCTGATTAGATCTCTTATATCTCTTACCAAAATTATTAGGGTTAAAATGATTTTACTTTCTGTAGCATCTTCGTTTCTACAGGCCGTATTCTCTTTCACTGTCACGGTAATCTCCACAGTTGTGAAACCTAACAACGGGATGCCAATTGTTTGTTTGGTGTGGCTGGTGTATCATTGAATGCCTATTATCTTCGCGATCATTTTTAAGTTGCTCTGTGGAATTTTGGTGTTCAGGCTGATCACACTATGGTGGTAGTTTTGTCTGTAATTATCATTATTCTTATTACAATGAGGCCGTTCATCATTGTCCTATTCTAGATCTCATAGCAAAGTATTGAATTCTTCAATGTCGTCCTTACAACGACCCGCCTAAATTATGTGTCTTAATTGAACTCATAATTTCGTCAGGCAAGTTCCTATTAATTTCGACTGGCTATAGGGATTTGTCAGAAACTGATACTTCGCACATATACGCAGAGAGGGGTATGGGACTTGGAAAGTCACACTGTTCGAAGTTGTTAATACTGTCATTAATGAGATATTCTGTTATCCCTGACAAGTAAGATGAGAAAAATGTGCGGTGAAAGAAATCACCATAGGTCTCACGGTGACATTCTCGGGCTAGCGAGCACATTCTTGTAACTGCTTCTCCCCCGAGATGACTGCACCTAAATTCTACTTTGTGACTAACTGGCTACGTAGATGGAAGAGAATAAGCGAACTCTCACAGCCAATCCCTTGGGTGAATCTCTTTACAAACATTTCGGAAATTTTCAGTGTTTCTAACAGTGAGAAAATGCTTTTAATCAAATCAACCATTTTTTATTGAGCACGCATTTTCTCTCACACCACAAATTGCTTACCCGCTATCTTGTCTCCGAAAAGTATTACGTTCACCAACATATTCTACCACATGCTTGCTTATCAAAATTTCCACAACTGAACACTGTCTCGCCCCTCAACAATTTCTGTCTCATCAATTTTCCTCGATACAAGAAAACTCTCTCTGAAGTTTCTTATCTTCTTGCATATATTGTTGATTAATGGTAATTTTTAGCTCGTACGAAACATTGCAGTGATTGATATTCTTTCCGAATCGGTAAAGGGAACTGGTCGAGTGTCAACAGAATTTTTATCAGAGTTTGTAGACAATTGTGCCTATTGCGCTCTGTCGTAGTGAGTTACTCTACTTGTTTTGTAACCGAGCTCAGATGTTGCGTATTCTTACAGACTTAATTTCGGGTGGTTGTTTCAGAGGTTCTGATTCTTATATACATGTATCGTGCTGATTCTCTTGTTCTTTCACCTGCAAAATTTCCAAGGTATATACGGTTGAAGTTTAGACTCTAGTTCTTGGTATCAGACTTGAAATCTCTACGCACTGTGATACTAATCTGCTTTGGTAACCCACTGAAGTTAATCAAAAGTTCATCTCCTAGTTTTTCATTATTCTCTTCTAATGTCCTGACGAGATGCTCTTTGGACCTCTTAACTATACACTCTTCCTCAGTTTTAAAATTAACCTTCTGTCTTTTAAGATTTTCCTTCATCTCTTCCCTAAGCACTCTTTTACTTCCCATGTCATTCCCTAAAACCACTGCCATTAAAGCTTCTAAATGTTCCTCATTACCAGCTATAAGTTTACTTTTTAAAGAGGTAGTTGCTACATTAGTCTGTATAATTTGCGAAAGGTCTTCCCTTTCTCGTGAAAAATGGAAAATCTCTGTCAGTTTGCACTGATATTATACAAGTGCGACCCGAATCTTAAAACACGGAGATAAAGCGTTGTGGTAAATCATATCCTACAGAATTATTATCAAATGTAGGATCTGCTACAGCATTCTCATGTTCACCTGTAAGTACTGAAATCTGGTTATTATCCTCATGTCTGTCACTGTCCCGTCTACCTCACTGCAATCACTAGTTAGAGAAGCCTGTGTTTGTTTATCTTTTCTGCATCTAACAAGCCGCTACAAGCAGCTGCCCCTAGGCCTCTGACACCAGATTTGGATTTAGTGGTCTTGACATATTGACACAGATGGAGACACAACGACTGAAATCTTCTAACACAATCAGTGAATAATTACTAAACACAGTTAACTGCAACAAGCGCACAAGACTAATTACTTACTAATAGTACATGAAAATGTAAGTAGAAAATCAAAGCAAAAGACTAATTACTTACTAATAGTACATGAAAATGTAAGTAGAAAATCAAAGCACATGAATAATCTTTCGTTGTAAATGGAGTTGCAGAGATGAGCATTTTCACCTTACTGAAAGCGAAAATACTACCAAAAAGATCGTATCCTCAGCAGGTCGACAGGGGAAACTTTCTAAACCGGATTATAGTATTACAAGTGAATGAACGTGGTTTACTTATTACGTTTTACTTGGGAACTGTATAACTTTTAAATTCCGATTGCATATTCTGATCTAGCTAACTCATTTTTAAACACAAACATGTTAATGTATAGAACCTTCGAAGTGCATGACTTCATTTAATCTACACTGCATGTGACTATCTGTAAATGAGTTAGGAAACAAAGAATGGTTATCAGTGATACTCAAAATGGCTTACTAATGAAATATTCATATGCAGTGGCTAACCATTAGGTGTGCGAAATGTGCTCTATTAGAAAACGCATCTACTGATTTTGCATGAAATTTTGCTAATGAATAAAGTAACCAATTTCATCCGGAAAGGTTGGTATGGCCGTACAGTAGATTCTTACCTTGCAACGGTCAACTCAGCTGTGCTCTGTCTGCAGACTGAAGTACTGAACTGCGTGACCTTTTGAACATCACTGTGCGTCAGATTGCGTTATATTATTTTACTTCACTTTCGTAAATTAAACTTTTGTTCTCTTGCCGAAAATATGCTTCAATGTCCACACAGTAGTGCAAGCCGTGCAAGCGCAGATTCTATCAGATACACTCATCTAACAGTGAGGATAAGCTTCAGTCCAATATTTATGAATGACAGATGGTAGTATTTCGAAATTATGTCCAGTCCTTTTAATTACACAAAAATATAATAATAACATTTTCTGAACATTGTCGTATCATCATAAATACTGCTGTTACACACAATACTTAAATTACGAAAATTACTCTTTGCTTTTTCACATGAAATACTTTAACTAAGAGTGCTGGCGGGAAACCAATTAGTATACTAATCACATTACTGGTGATTCACCCTGGACACCAACTAGTAGATGTAATCAAGCAAACAGAAATCGTTTCACTACAATAACTATTTGGGTGTTTTTATTGCAAAATAAATCAATGCAAATTACATTTACCCAAATGTGTCTTCTCTGTAAAACCGTCTCATAAATCATCCTTTACCCTCAGTTATACATCAGGGAGCATCTCAAATAATATTCCGTTCTCTTTACGGTATGTCCGGCATACAAGCTCCTCACTCTGTGTTGAGGTTACACTTTCTCTCCCTGTCTCGACAACAACTGCTTACCTCACCTTACCCGAGCACTCCTCAGTTATGCTACAACCTCTGGCGGTCGAAGAATACGTATCACTCAAGTGTTTAGCCATGAAAAGATGCTCATAATGTTAAACATTCCAAATAAACTACCAAGTGTACCACACAGTTTGACATTTCTCATGATATGTATATCTTTCATAGCCATTTCTTCTGACATGTACACTTATCAACGTTTCGACCGTTGTTTGTAGTGACTTGACATCTACTGTGAAAAATAGTGTAATGTAACAGTGTCACTCTGAAGTGTACTGCAGCATTCAATAAGAATTATTTGGTCCTCCAAATAATGTGCAGCTTAGTTTTTGAAGTGTCTTAGGATTGTAACGCCGTAAGCTAAGGGAACTGAATAACAACTTCGTTAAGGCAACTCATCGCTATTGGCGAAAGGAGTCTACTATACATTCAAAATGATTACATTTTCCAAATTGTGACTTCAAAACTATGTGGCATATCTATGCAAATTTTTTTAAAGAATGAAGGATTGTTTACGTATCATAAGCACATCAGTCCCCGCAGAATGCACAAGCGGTTAGTTGAAAGTGAATGTTGGCTGAGAGAAGTGGAGTGTTAATGACTTCGGTTTGTCAGTTTATCATACAGGATTTTAACGAATTGCAATGTTGGTTCCTAATTAATGATTGCACTGTAAATAACCACAGAAGTTTATATAGTTCCCAACAAATATGCTGCTGCTGTTATTGGAGTACACTTAACTAGACATAAGGCAATCCATCTAGTACCAACAATGGATGCTCTGCTCATTCTGCTGTGGTAATCACAGATGCTTTTGACAGAGCATTTCGAGATCATCGGACTTGTCCTTTCGGGAAATATAAAAGTGGCCTGCATCCTCACCAGTCTCGAGAGCTCTTTGACTCTTGTCCAAGGGGTACAAAAGTGATCACGACAAGGGAACAGTGATTCCAGAGGACTTGGCGAACACCTTGAGCTAGTTCTAATATAAGTCAAGGTGAAAATCATTGTGCAGTACTGTCTGTAGGCATTGTTCTACAGTCTGTATCGATGCTGAAGGTCAATATTTTGAACACTTTATATCACAGGCATAATTGTAAACAGAATAACTTGAGAGGTGACTGGTCATGACAGGTAGCCACATCTGAGTCGCATATGAGATGAAGGAATCAACTGCACTATTCAACTGCACTTGGAATTTAAACTAAGAATACGACACTAACTGAAATGGCACTACAAACTCTCTGTGCATTTTATATTCTGTTTTGACTTCCTGCATACTGTAGTAATTGATTGTGGAGACAGGCAAGAGGCTCATGGGGACAAGCCGATGCTTGACGGAGAACACCCATTGTTCCTTTGAGACCGAACAGAGCAGTTGTGGTGAGGCAGGTAGCAGACGGGTGGAACTATAGTCCACAGTGTTTTGGGCAGCAATTCTGCCGCCAACAAGACGCCAGGCAACACGTCCTACAGATCCGTGGTACATTATACGGAGACTCCGCCACTCTGTTAAAACGCCATCTCCCCACAGTTCCCCCGTTTAACTTAATGGCCATAGTAACTGCCCACACAGTCATGTGGACTTCATAGTAACACCGTCAGCAACGCTGAATTTGCCAAAAGCAAGCTCTAGTCACAGATAACATCTTTATCCCTCGATTTGGTGACGCAGACCTCTAGAAAAATGTTCTTTCTCATTGTCTTATGGCTGACATTCACGAATGCGGGACACGTCTTGTCAGTGTTACTGTCTGTTAACACTCTCTGAACACGATTCAACACATTGTTGTTTTAATTGTTGGCAGAGTGGCGCGCCGAAATCGTTTGTCTGAATACATGTAAAATTTGTTTAAGCTGTGTAGTGCTATAAATTCTTGTGTGGTTCACGTGATATAAATCTGAAAAGGTAAGTGTGTCTGCCGTTTATTTGCAGACAAATTTCTGCCGTTGTAACATGAGGTGTTGTTTGTGGTTTATGAAGAAATATGAAGGAAAGCCAAAAGGCAAAACATTCACGTTGCTGTTGTACAACATACCCACTATAAGTAGCTGAAAAATAACACCAAGGCTACTAGACACTTTTGTTTGCAGCCAAAACGAAGATCCATCCAGTTAGTTTTTATGGAGATAGGAAGTATAAAGTCACTATCTTTCCTGCTCTAGACTCTTTGCTTTCTGAATGTCACAATTCTTGCTCGGAATCAGATATCCCATCGACGATAACGCTGGGGATCCAGATTATCAACCTCATATTTCACGAGATAATCAGATGATAATCATAGCAGAAACTGATTCTGAAAATGATAAAATATCAACGGACGAAGTGGTACCGCATGAGCAATGTGACGTACGTGCCAAATTATGACACTCCATCAAGAATAGAATTGTGCAGCAAGTCAGTTCAAATGGGTGAAGCAAGATCTTATGCGTGTGGATTTACATGTCTCATGAATTACGTGAATCATGTCGTGAAACTCCTTCATAATATTTCAGAAAACTATTAACTGTGAGATAATAAAAAAGATTCTAGCTCAAATTTACATTCTGTACAACACACATCGTCATCCTTAATGTAAATGTAAATAAAATGGGGCGGTTCAATGGTATACTGATTTACATGGGTGTAATAAATTTGCCTACATTTACAGCTTACTGGGCTGAATCTACTAATACAGAAAAAATTTCGGATGTTATGAGGGGAAAATATTTCAGAAATTCCGCAGATACCTTCAATTCTGCAATAATGTCAGTTCTAGCGAGCGGTTGGTGAAAATTACACCCATTCTGGATGCTGTGTTAATCAAGTGTCGAAATCTTGATGCAGAAAATGAATTTCAGTTCATGAAATTTAGCTTCTTATAAAGGTACCAGGGCTGGCGCTCTATGTCACTATATTCTGAACAAATCCCACATACGGATGTTCAAGAATTTTTGAGGAGTAGAAGAGACTGGAACTATATACGATTACATTCCATCTGTCGGTAAAGGTTGATTGCGTACTTATCGCTACATGAAAAGAAATTTGAAACTGGCGGCTAAGTTGTAAATCTGCCATGTAAGAGAATGGCTCAGCCACTCAAGTCAACAATGTACTTTGACAAATTCTCTTCCACACTGGGCTTGTTCATGTATTCTCTGGGAACAGTACAGAGGAATCGTATTAAATGTCACCCACATGAACCAAAGAAGTCACTACTGAAGCTAGATTTAGGAAGCTATGATTAAAGGTTGGGTGGAAATTCAGGAATCATCGTAGTTAGGCTGGCAAATAACAAGTTAGAGAGTTTAGCATGATCATTTTATGGAATAGAGCAAGAGAAAGCTGTGTAACGTTGGAATACTGTTCAAAAACGAAAGACGTAATTCCAATGTTCAAACACTGTCAGTTTCTATGTATGGGTGGTGTAGACTTGGCGGGAAGGGTTATATAAGTACACAGAGTACCTCTCAGATAAAAATACTGAAACCTGAGCATTTCTCGCTGACAATAGGCTCTGTGTGTTGTCAACGCGTGGTTACTTTTACACCTTGAAATTTGTGACAAGGTAACTTCATTTAAATCATTTCGAACAGACATTGCTAATGGTTTGATGGGTGCACAAAGAAAAGATAACAGGAAGAACTAGTAAGGAACTGCCACCTCCCAAGAACACAGCAAAGATTCCAGTACCTTTAAAAGACGTGAGTTTCGATGACCTTGACCACTGGCCTATTCATCAATCAAAGGGCCGATGTCGTTATTGCCCAAGAGGCCACTCAACTGCAACGTGTTGTAAGTGCAATATATATTGTGTTTTACGCCTGGAAGAAATTGTTTCAAAGTTCTTGAAACAAATTTTAACTGTTATGTGAGATTATCCATCATTGATAATTTTCGTTGTGAGCTTTTGCGTATCTCAGAAAACTGAGATTCCAGTGTCTGAAGCCAATAAGTTGGTTGTGGACAAATTTATAACAAATGAACTAAAGTGAAGCAGAAAGTAGAATACCTTCAAACTCCACTATATCAGTGTCACTGTTTGGCAATGTTGCTCTGAAGCAATATTCTGTATGTTAGCATTACATAGCTCCAATTATTATTGGGCGACTGTGGGCCTCCAAGCCGATGCAAAGAGAAGAAGGGCGATTTTTCCTTTTATTTTTCATTGGCGAAAACACGCTGGCGGTAATGACACTACCACTCATTCGTGGATGGCCTGAGTTGTCGCTTCTGCGTCGTACTTTTTACATTGAGGAGGGGGTAAGTCAGTTGACTGGAGTAATAGTACGAGGGTCACTCCAAAAGAAATGCGTACTATTTTTGTATAAATACAGTTTTCATTCTGCATGTGTGAAAGTTTTACATTGTGTAGATACATCCTTCCTGCTTGTTTTGAAACTTAGTTCAACCTGTTCCCGTTAGTGGCGTCGTCACAGCATGCCTTCAAGGTGGCTGCTACACTTGACGTACGTCAGAAGCAACGTGCTGTCATAGAATTCCTGTGCTCTGAAAACGAGACAGTGGGAAACATGCGCAAAAGGTTGAAAAAAGGTGTATGGAGATGCTGCTGTCGATCGCAGTACAGTTATTTGGTGGGCAAGCAGGTTACGTTACGAAAGCGGGCGCAGCAATATTGAGGATTGTCCTCGCAGCGGCGACCTGGTACTGCATACACTTCAGACAATGTACAGAGATTAAGGAATTGGTGACTGCTGACAGACGCATCACAGTGAACGAATTGTCACGCTACGTTGAGATAGGAGAAGGAAGTGTTTGCAGAATACTGAAAGCGTTGGCGTTAAGGAAGGTTTCTGCCAGGTGGGTTCCCAGGATGTTGACAGTGGCTCACAAAGAAACAAGAAAAACGGTATGCAGCGAACTTTTGGAACAGTACGAGAATAGTGGAGATGAAGTTTTTGGAAGTATTCTGACAGGTGATGAAACATGGCTTCATCATTTTTCACCAGAGATGAAGAGGCAATCAATGGAGTGGCGTCATGCAAATTCACCCAAGAAAAAAAAAATCAAAACCACACCTTTTGCTGGAAAAGATATGGCTACAGTGTTTCTCGATTCTGAAGGACTCTTGCTTGAGGACATCACGCCAAGTGGAACCACCATAAATTCTGATGCATATGTGACGACACTGAAGAAACTTCAAGCTCGACTGAGTCGTGTTCGACCACATCGGCAAAAGCAGGATGTTTTGCTGTTGCACGACAATGCGCGGCCACATGTCAGTCAAAAAACCATGGAAAGGATCACAAAACTCGGATAGACAACACTGAAACTTCCGCCTTACAGTCCTGATCTGGCTCCATGTGACTATCATCTCTTTGGGAAACTGAAAGACTCTCTTCGTAGAACACGGTTTGAAGATGATGACTCCCTTCTGCACGCTGCCAAACAGTGGCCCCAACAGGTTGGTCCAGAATTTTACAGTGCAGGTATACAGGCGCTGGTTCCAATATGGCGCAAGGCAGTTTAGAGGGATGGAGGAACGAAAATATTACTACTAAGGGATGTATCTACACACTGTAAAACTTTCAAACATGTAGAATAGAAGATGGATTTAAAAAAAAATTGTGTGCATTTCTTTTGGAGTGACCCTCGTATTACAGAGCCTCTGGAAGAAGGATTACAACTTTTACACAAATGTACCATTGGCCAGGGTTGACGTAAGATTTACCGATTCGTCAGAAACATTTAATAGCGCAGAAAACAGCCTTCAAAACGAGGGTAACTTTGTCTTCGAATACTGGAGAGAGACGTAGGTTTAGGAAGCCCTGGAGAGGATAGTACACACAGGATACAGACTCTAAGGAGAGATAGAGGGCGTCTAATGATTACCAAACGCAGACTCGTCTTCAAACAACTTTCTACGTCTGGGGTTTAAATTGTTGGATGCTTTGAGTTGGCGCTGATTCGGTTCGGTGGCGGGCGCCTTTGACTACAGTAAGAAACAGGTTGAAGCAACTGCGTAGTATGGCAAAACAGTTGGGTTAACGCAGGAAATTTATTGAATTAGGGAACTGTCGATCCATCGCTTTGCACAGGTCATACGTTTGTCATCACTGTCTGTCAAACTTTTTGAACTGTTGCGAGAACGACAGGCCTCTTGTAGAACATCTTTGCCTTTTAATGGCGCGGCTCGTGCGGAAATCGGAGGCGACGGGAGTGGCAGTGAGACCGGGAAGGTGAAGCAGTTCGCCCTGGGTGAGGCGACAGATTTGGAAGCTGGTGGCGAGGCGAGTAGTGTGCCGGCAATTGATCACTGGAACAAGTTCGGCAGTTGAGTCACCGGCTCTGAGTGTAGAAGTGGTAACAGGAGAAGACAGGCGTGTTTCTGGATTGTTGTTCTTGTTGTTCTGGTCTTCAGTCCTGAGACTGGTTTGATGCAGCTCTCCATGCTACTCTATCCTGTGCAAGCTTCTTCATCTTCCAGTACCTACTGCAACCTACCTCCTTGTGAATCTGCTTGGTGTATTCGTCTCTTGGTCTCCCTCTACGATTTTTATCCTTCACGCTGCCCTTCAATACTAAATTGGTGATCCCTTGATGCCTCAGAACATGTCCTACCTACCGATCCCTTTTTCTAGTCAAGTTGTGGCACAAACTTCTTTTCTACCCAATCCTATTCAATACCTCCTCATTAGTTATGTGATCTGCCCATCTAGTCTTCAGCATTCTTCTGTAGCACCACATTTCGAAAGCTTCTATTCTCTTCTTGTCTAAACTATTTATCGTCCATGTTTCACTTCCATACAAAGCTACACCCCACTCAGTTCCTTTCAGAAACGACTTCCTGACACTTAAATCTATGTTCAATGTTAAGAAATTTCTCTTCTTCAGAAACGCTTTCCTTTCCATTGCCAGTCTACATTTTATATTCTCTCTACTTCGACCATCATCAGTTACTTTGCTCCCCAAATAGCAAAATTCCTTTACTACTTTAAGAGTCTCATTTCGTAACCTAATTCCCTCACCATCACATGACTTAATTCGACTACATTCCATTGTCCTCGTTTTGCTTTTGTTGATGTTCATCTTATATCCTCCCTTCAAGACACTATCCATTCCGTTCCACTTCTCTTCCACGTCCTTTGCTGTTTCGGACAGAATTAAAATGTCATCGGCGAACCTCAAAGCTTTTATTTCTTCTCTATGGATTTTAATTCCTACTCTGAATTTTTCTTTTGTTTCCTTCACTGCTTGCTCAATATACATATTGAATAACATCGGGGAGAACCTACAATCCTGTCTCACTGACTTCCTAACCACTCCTTCCCTTTCATGTCCCTCGACTTTTATAACTGCTATCTGGTTTCTGTACAAATTGAAAATAGCCTTTCGCTCCTTGTATTTTACCCCTGCCACCTTCAGAATTGGAAAGAGAGTATTCCAGCCAACATTGTAAAAACCTTTCTCTAAGTCTACAAATGCTAGAAACGTAGGTTTCCCTTTCCTTAATCTAGCTTCTAAGATAAGTCGTAGGGTCAGTATTGCCTCACGTGTTCCAATATTTTTACGGAATCCAAACTGATCTTCCCCGAGGTCGGCTTCTACTAGTTTTTCCATTCGTCTGCAAAGAATTCGTGTTGGTATTTTGCAGCAGTGACTTATTAAACTGATAGGTCTGTAGTTTTTAGATCTGTCAACACCTGCTTTCTTTGGGATTAGAATTATTACATTCCTCTTGAAGTCTGATGGTATTTCACCTATCTCATACATCTTGCTCACCAGATGGTAGGGTTTTGTCAGGACTGGCTCTCCCAAGGCTGTCAGTAGTTCTAAGGGAACGTTGTCTACTCCCAGGGCCTTGTTTCTGGATTACGAACCATTATTACCTCGGTTTTGGCCATCCATAAACCTTTGAACGTGTCGGACGTTTAGCGAGAGAAGGAGCGTGGTGTATGTTTTTGTGGCCGACCGGGGCTGGAGGCGGAAGGCGGGCCCTGCTGTGATGTACACTCAAGCTCACAAATTAAGGGTAATTGCAGCATGTGGTGCCACACAACGTGGCACTACACAAAATTGGCGCCAATAGCGTAGACACATAGGGAACACACACGACACAGATCTCTAAGTCCACGGTATTGGTGATAAGTTGAGGATACCGTCCCGAAACACGTGCTACGGAACACGTTTCCTGCGCATGTACCCCGACATCAAAACAGGATATGATCACCATACACACGTACGCAGGCCGCACAACTGGTTGGCGTACTTTGGATCAGGTGGTCTAGCAGCTGTTGGGGTAGAGCCTCCCATTCTTGCAGCAGTGCTTTGTCGGAGCTCCTGAAGTGTCCAAGGGGTTTGAAGACGTGCAGCGATACGTCGACCGACAGCATCCCAGACGTGCTGGATGGGCTTTAAGTCTGGAGAACAGGCAGGCCACTCCATTCACCTCATATCTTCTGTTTCACGGTACTCCTCAACGATGGCAGCTCGGTGTGGCCGTGCGTTATCATCCACCAGGAGGAAGTTGGGACACACTGTATCCGTGAAAAGGTGGACACACTGGTGCAAGATGATGTCCCGATATACATCCCTGTTAGAGTTACTCTGTCAAAGACACGCATGGGTGTACGTGCACCAATCATAGTCCCATACCACACTACCAAACCACTACCTCCATACAGGTCCCTTCCAAGGACATTAAGGGGTTGTTATCTGGTCCCTGCTTCACGCCAGATGAAAACCCGCCGAGAATCACTGTTCAGACTATACCTGGAGTCGTCCTGAACATTTCCTGGGACCACTGCTCTAATGACCATATACTGCGTTCTTAACACCAAGCTTTATGGGCTCTCCTGTGACCAGGGGTCAGTGGAATGCATCTTGTAGCTCTCCGGGCGAATTAACCATGTCTGTTTAGTCGTTTGTAGACTGTGTGTCTGGAAACAACTGCTCCAGTGGCTGCAGTAAGGTCCCGAGAAAGGCTACCTGCAGTACTCCGAGGCCGTCTGCAGTCACTGATGGTGAGATATCGGTCTTCTTCTGGTGTTGTACAGTGTGGACGCCTGGACACGTTTCCGATCTGCTGTAACCGTTGCCATAATCTTGAGATCACACTTTGTGGCACACGGATGGCCCGTGCTACGACCTACTGTGTTTGACCAGCCTCCAGTCTCTCTAGTATTCTGCCCCTCGTAACGTCATCAATATGTATTCTATGAGCCATTTTCAACACACAGTCACCATGAGTACGCCTGAAAACGTCTGCACACTTACTTGCTGCACCGTACTCTGACATGCAACAAAACACCTTTGCATATGCGGACTGCTGCCAGCGCCACTGTGCGACGACCGCAGGTCAAATGCACTGCATGCTCATACCCTGAGGTGATTTAAAATCGCAAACCGCCCACCAGAGCTTCGTTTCACTATGTATCAGCATTATTCTTAATTTATGACCATAGTGTAGTTGTGTGTCGGACCCTCGCTGTCATTGCTGGGTCGTTGTACGGATGTGTCTGGTAAGCTTCCGATTTGTTTTATTGAATGCAAGTGAGCCGAGCATCGATAGTAACCAAAGCTATTAGTGCCATTTCTTCTACGAGTACTGTGACTGCCTAGTTTGGTAGTTTCCTGGTTGTTTGTTTGAGGTTCACGTCCGATTCCATGGCTGACCTTTGGCCATTGAACACGCTTCTGTCCATTGGCAGCAAACTTGGATGTGTACTCCTGTGAAACTACAAAAGTTGTTTCTTCATTTAAAGCTTCAATCTGACTGTTATTCGCAATGTTCAGTCTCAACTTCGTAGTTGGTTGCTGTAAAGCGTCGGATTTGTGGCGGGGCGCATTTGCATATTAAATGGGTTCATTTCATGTGCCACGCCCTGCATGTACTATTACTGCAGTGTACTATTTCATCTATTATCTTACTGGGTGTTTATACTACCAACTCTGACTGTGTATGTGTAGTCTTTATTGTTTGTGAGGGTAGGGTCACTTAATCGTAAAGTCTCTCTCATTGAGGACTTTACTTTGCTTATGTTACTACTGTGGTTGTAATATTATTCAAAAGGTTATGTTCTATGTGCTGTTGGTCAGAGGTTCGTTAGCGAATGGAACGCGTTAGCTTGGGGTACAGTGCTCCGCTACACGTGGAGGTTACTTGTTTCGCCCTAGCCCACGTGGCTCGAGTTTCATACAATTTGCTGTGGGCGATCGAGAACGACATTAGGAGCTGTGTATATATTCTGGCCGCCTGACAGGCTTCATTGATTTGATTCAGTTAACTAATTGGAAAATTATTTACTTGTTTTTCTTGTTGCTGTAATTTTGATTGTCATGCGTGGGCGTTCTGTCCATAGTAGAGGCCTAGCCAAATTCCTCTACTAAATTCTGTTTCTCTGTTAATTTGGCTACTGTTTGTGTTTCTTTTGGTGGGACTTGGGTGAAACCTGTCTGGTTCATAGAGCAGGCGCAGTTTCCGAAAGCGGAGCCAGTTCCGCTTTCGACCGAACGGCCAGCCGGGTGTAGGTGGATCTGGACCACTTAGTATTTCCGAGCCCTCTACGCCTTGTCTATACAGGGTTGTATAGCACGTCGATACATTTATTAGTGTCTTAATCTTTGCGCTCCTACTGCAGCTCTCTTTTTTGTATTATTTATCCAGTTATATTAATTATCCGGTTGAAACTTCAACAATTTACATTAGCTAGAGACAATGTAAATTGTGGAAGTTTCAACCGGATAATTTGGCAGTTGAGTAATTACTAGATCTATTTACTTAAATGTGTTTATGCAAGACTGGTTATTAATCTTACTCTTTGAATGCACTGTTGGATTTTGAACTGGCCAAACTCTAGGAGATATAAGATGTGTTAATTTCATAAACTCTCTCACTGTCTGCTTGTACCATTCAGGACGTAATATTTCACATCAGTTTGGTTTGGTTATTTCACTTGAGTACCTTTCGCACTTCCGCTTTCCGGCGGTGTAGTAGTTTTCTTATGTGGTGCTTGTTTGTTGATGTATACTTCTGTTTTGAATTGCAAATCTTGTCCGCCCCGATAGAGCCGGCACGGTAGCTGAGGTGTTCGGTCATAGAGCTGGCTGGCCTCTGCAATAAAAAAATAAAATAAATAAAAAACTGAGTGAAAATATCAACAACGAACTTCAGCTGATGTCATGTGATGTCCGCTACGACGGAATTCAGCGCACCATAACGAACAAAATGAAAAGACAAAGGTATCTGCTTTCCTCAGGGGCCCGGGTTCGACTCCCGGCTGGGTCGGGGATTTTCTCCGCTGAGGGACTCGGTGCTGTGTTGTCTTCATCATCATTTCATCCCTATTGCCCAATGTGGTGTCGAATGTAATAAGACCTGCACCAAGGCGGCCGATCCTGCCCCGTGAAGTGAGGGTCTCCCGGCCAAAGACGCCAAACGCTCATTTCCGTTGTAAATCTTAAACTTTCCTCCGAGAAAGGATTTTTAGCTCTTTTATGAACTACTACAGGTTTGATTATTGTACTTAGTCAGTTTGCTAGTAATGAATCTAGTATAGTTTATGATTGTAAATTATTGTTTATTAGTAGTCAGTACCACTGGAGGCTTTTTTCCAATAGATGTTTGATAAATCTAACTTAGCATGTTCTGTTAAAATTAGGAGTTCAGAACACGATTGATGTTCCGTCTTCGTTTTGCCCTGCCTTTTCTACCAAAGACAGTCTGACCCGTCTATTGCCTACTACTTTCTTCTTGCAATCACTGCGTATTCAGTGTGTAACTCGTTGATGAGATAACGATGATCGAAAATCTACATGTTGTTTACTACTCTCCTCCCCCTCAGAACCTTGCCAATAAATAATTAGAATTATTAGTTTTGACAGCAACTTGTTTTCGTTGAACAAGTTGTAATGAATGTTAGATTCATTCAACATTTGCTATGCTGTTTTTAAGAAAATCATGAGTGTATTGTGCTCCATGATTTTCCTTTCATAGTTGATGGTTGATGCCCCCCCACTCCCCCATCTTCGGGCATTTTTAATACATCGATCTGATACTGTAACTGTAGCGAACGTATCATCAACACAAGACAAGCTCGCGAGCTCTCACAAGCTGTATCTGAGTTAAGGGTCTTCTTACATCTGATACAGTGGGGTAGACGTTTGAGTGATCTCTTCTCGTTACTGTGGGACCGTGGTTTGCTGTGCTATTGGCTCTTACTGTTAGATCAAGTACCACACATTTACGTCCAATGCCACAGACAAATAATGCAGTTCTACTGAAAAGTCCCGGCTTGTAACAGGGACCCAGTGGGGGCCGTAATTACAGAATTGTAACGAAACTTGGTAGGTATGCCAATGCGTTAATGTGGAACTGACTTACATGGGATAAAATCAATTCAAGTTTTGGCCACCAGGTGCAAATCGTATGCGGTGAAATCAAATAAGGCCAAGAGAAATATTTCTATACATAATGGATTAAGAACAGACGTGTTCAGAAAAGGTCAAACAAGTGAGAAACGTTTTACGTTGACTTTATTGTTAACCGCCGCTTAGACAGTTTGTTCAGTATGAGCACCGGAGACGTCGACAATATTCTGCATCCGTAAATCGTGATCAACTGTTGCTCGCAGCAGCTCCAGTGGTTTCTGAGCACTGTGTTCCTGTATATTGCCCATCAGCTTAGGTAGAAGCCGTACGTTATCCTGATTAACGCGTTCTTTTAGATATCCAAAAAGCCAGTTGTTAAATGGGGTCTAAATGGGTGATTTTGCAGACCATGCACCTGGAAAACCTCCGAACATTAGTCGGCTGTGGATGGTCGCATTATGCAGATCTTTCACAAGGCGAGCGACACGATTTATTGCCCCATCTTGCACGAAAACGGTGGGTTCCTCACAGTTGCACTCTTCCAAAGCAGGAATGACATGCTGTACAAGGAGGTCTCGAATAACGTGAAGGCGTCGCGGTACACCTGACGGGCCATCAGGGTGTATTCACTTCAAAGGAGAACAGATCGAGAAAAAAGGGGCTTGTGAATCCACAGAACAGTCAAATACAAGGAGTGCAAAGGTTCTTCGTGCACAATACGCAGTTCAGCAGTAGAATAGATTAGGCATTTCAGTGCATTCACTACATCCTGTAATGTAAAATGTACCTCGTCACTCCACAGAATATTACCCGGCCACAGGTCATCATCAAGTTGGCCAGAAACCGAAGAGCAAAATCAGAACGTTGCTGCGGATCATGATTATGAAGTTTCAGTTACTTGCACCGTGTGGGTTTTGTAACGGTACCTGTGCGATGTAGACCGTGTCCTGTTTACCGTCGGATGGTTACTTCTCGTGAGTCTGCACGAGCGCTAGTAGTGCCCGGGGCCCGTGCTGCTTGGCCAGTTACAGCAACAGTAGCCTCGTCAGGACGCCTACCTCTTCCTGGGGCCACACCAAGCTCACCCTTTTTTTGGTCATCAGTCTACTGACTGGTTTGATGCGGCCCGCCACGAATTCCTTTCCTGTGCTAACCTCTTCATTTCAGAGTAGCACTTGCAACCTACGTCCTCAATTATTTGCTTGACGTATTCCAATCTCTGTCTTCCTCAACAGTTTTTGCCCTCTACAGCTCCCTCTAATACCATGGAAGTCATTCCCTCGTGTCTTAGCAGATGTCCTGTCATCCTGTCCCTTCTCCTTATCAGTGTTTTCCACATATTCCTTTGCTCTCCGATTGTGCGTAGAACCTCCTCGTTCCTTACCTTATCAGTCCAT
Source organism: Schistocerca piceifrons (assembly GCF_021461385.2). NCBI lineage: Eukaryota > Metazoa > Arthropoda > Insecta > Orthoptera > Acrididae > Schistocerca > Schistocerca piceifrons. Next base: position 556,434,525 of record NC_060143.1, read on the forward strand.
CTAATTTTCAACATTCGTCTATAGCACCACATCTCAAATGCTTCGATTCTCATTAGTTCCGGTTTTCCCACAGTCCATGTTTCACTACCATACAATGCTGTACTCCAGACGTACATCCTCAGAAATTTCTTTCTCAAATGAAGGCCGGTATTTGATATTAGTAGACTTCTCTTGGCCAGAAATGCCTTTTTTGCCATAGCGAGTCTGCTTTTGATGTCCTCCTTGCTCCGTCCGTCATTGGTTATTTTACTGCCTAGGTAGCAGAATTCCTTAACTTCATTGACTTCGTGACCATCAATCCTGATGTTAAGTTTCTCGCTGTTCTCATTTATACTGCTTCTCATTACCTTCGTATTTCTCCGATTTACTCTCAAACCATACTGTGTACTCATTAGACTGTTCATTCCGTTCAGCAGATCATTTAATTCTTCTTCACTTTCACTCAGCATAGCAATGTCATCAGCGAATCGTATCTTTGATATTCTTTCACCTTGTATTTTAATTCCACTCCTGAACCTTTCTTTTATTTCCATCATTGCTTCCTCGAAGTACAGATTGAAGAGTAGGGGCGAAAGGTTGCAGCCTTGTCTTACACCCTTCCTAATACGAGCACTTCGTTCTTGATCGTCCACTCTTATTATTCCCTCTTGGTTGTTGTACATATTGTATATGACCCGTCTCTCCCTATAGCTTACCCCTACTTTTTTCAGAATCTCGAACAGCTTGCACCATTTTGTATTGTCGAATGCTTTTTCCAGGTCGACCAATCCTATGAAAGGGTCTGGATTTTTCTTTAGCGTTGCTTCCATTATTAGCCGTAACGTCAGAATTGCCTCTCTCGTCCCTTTACTTTTCCTAACGCCAAACTGATCGTCACCTAGCGCATTGTCAATTTCCTTTTCCATTGTTCTGTATATTATTCTTGTAAGCATCTTCGATGCATGAGCTGTTAAGCTGATTGTGCGATAATTCTCGCACTTGTCAGCTCTTGCCGTCTTCGGAATTGTGTGGATGATGCTTTCCCGAAAGTCAGATGGTATATCGCCAGACTCATGTATTCTACACACCAACGTGAATAGTCGTTTTGTTGCGACTTCCCCCAATGAATTTAGAAATTCTGATGGAATGTTATCTATCCCTTCTGCCTTATTTGGTCGTAAGTCCTCCAAAGCTCTTTTAAATTCCGATTCTAATACTGGATCCCCTATCTCTTCTAAATCGACTCCTGTTTCTTCTACTATCACATCAGACAAATCTTCACCCTCATAGAGGCTTTCAAGGTATTCGTTCCACCTATCTGCTGTCTCCCCTGCGTTTAGCAGCGGAATTCCCGTTGCACTCTTAATGTTACCACCGTTGCTTTTAATGTCACCAAAGATTGTTTTGACTTTCCTGTATGCTGAGTCTGTCCTTCCGACCATCATATCTTTTTCGATGTCTTCACATTTTTCCTGCAGCCATTTCGTCTTAGCTTCCCTGCACTTCCTATTTATTTCATTCCTCAGCGACTTGTATATCTGTATTCCTGATTTTCCCGGAACATGTTTGTGCTTCCTCCTTTCATCAATCAATTGAAGTATTTCTTCTGTTACCCATGGTTTCTTCGCAGCTACCTTCTTTGCACCTATGTTTTCCTTCCCAACTTCTGTGATGGCCCTTTTTAGAGATGTCCATTCCTCTTCAACTGTACTGCCTACTGCGCTATTCCTTATTGCTGTATCTATAGCGTTAGAGATCTTGAAACGTATCTCGTCATTCCTTAGTACTTCCGTATCCCACTTCTTTGCGTATTGATTCTTCCTGACTAATGTCTTGAACTCCAGCCTACTCTTCATCACTACTATATTGTGATCTGAGTCTATATCTGCTCCTGGGTACGCCTTACAATCCAGTATCTGATTTCGGAATCTCTGTCTGACCAGGATGTAATCTAATGGAAATCTTCCCGTATCTCCCGGCCTTTTCCAAGTATACCTCCTCCTCTTGTGATTCTAGAACAGGGTATTCGCTATTACTAGCGGAACCTTGATACAGAACTCAATTAGTCTTTCTCCTCATTTGTTCCTTGTCCCAAGCCCATATTCTCCTGTAACCTTTTCTTCTACTCCTTCACCTACAACAGCATTCCAGTCGCCCACGACTATTACATTTTCGTCCCCCTTTACATACTGCATTACCCTTTCAATATCCTCATACACTTTCTCTATCTGTTCATCTTCAGCTTGCGACGTCGGCATGTATACCTGAACTATCGTTGCCGGTGTTGGTCTGCTGTCCATTTTGATTAGAACAACCCGGTCACTGAACTGTTCACAGTAACACACCCACTGCCCTACCTTCCTATTCATAATGAATCCTACACCTGTTATACCATTTCCTGCTGCTGTTGATATTACCCGATACTCATCTGACCAGAAATCCTTGTCTTCCTTCCACTTCACTTCACTGACCCCTACTATATCTAGATTGAGCCTTTGCATTTCCCTTTCCGGATTTTATAGTTTCCCTACCACGTTCAAGCTTCTGACATTCCATGCCCCGACTCGTAGAACGTTATCCTTTCGTTGATTATTCAGTCTTTTTCTCCTGGCAATCTCCCCCTTGGCAGTCCCCTCCCGGAGATCCGAGTGGGGGACTATTCCGGAATCTTTTGCCAATGGAGAGATCATCATGACACTTCTTCTATTACAGGCCACATATTCTGTGGATACACGTTACGTGTCTTTATTGCAGTGGTTTCCATTGCCTTCTGCGTCCTCATGTCGTTGATCATTGCTCATTCTTCCGCCTTTAGGGGCAATTTCCTACCCCTAGGACAAGAGAGTGCCTTGAACCTCTATCCGTTCCTCCGCCCTCTTTGACAAGGCCGTTGGCAGAATGAGGCTGGCTTCTTATGCCGGACGTCTTCGGCCGCCAATGCTGATTATTTATTAAAATTTAGGCAGTGGCGGGAATCGAACCAGGGGAACGAAGACGTTTTGATCATGAATCAAAGACGCTACCCCTTGACCACTGGTTCATCTAAGCTCAGCCATCTTTTCCAATTGCATTATCAACTTCTTTCAACAACCGCGCTGCTGCTGCGATCGCAGGTTCGAATCCTGCCTCGGGCTATGTCCTTAGGTTAGTTAGGTTTAAGTAGTTCTAAGTCCAGGGGACTGATGACCTCAGATGTTAAGTCCCATAGTGCTCAGAGCCATTCAGGCCATTCCTCAGACCTTTCAGTTGGCGATACTCTCTGAATACAGCACTGGAATGGCTATCGTTGACATAAAACAGTTTCACTAAAGTGCACACACTCTCTTCTCGATATCCACAGGGTTCACTCACGTTACGGCTAGTCAGACGACAGCATGGATGTCATACCCTCATACAAATAGCCTGTTCAGTGCCAGATTTTCTCCTGTTGGCCAAAATTGGAACCAATTTTTTCCAGCAGAAATTCTATTACGCATTAACGCTCTAGCATATCTACCAAGTTTCGTTCCCCTATCGTAATTACAGCCCACAATCGGCCTCTGAGAGTAACTAAAAAAAATGGCTCTGAGCACTATGGGACTTAACATCTATGGTCATCAGTCCCCTAGAACTGAGAACTACTTAAACCTAACTAACCTAAGGAGAGCACACAACACCCAGTCATCACGTGAGAGTAACTGCCCTTCGATTATAACCACTCGGTGTATACGTTTTTACTTACGTACACTAGATAAATTCGCAATTTTGTTCACGAATACCTGACGTCAATATATTAAGTTGTTCAGGGTATATACCAGGTGGCCAGTCTTACCTGTGGCATTCTGAGTAGCTGTTGACACACTACATGTAGTTCTTTAGGAAATGTCTCGCTGTGATGTCGGAAGTAATGAACGCGTTGTGTTTACGTTTAATACAAACCCCGTGCAAAAATTGGAATTGAGCGCTTGGCGTCATTGACCGGGAGGCCCCTTACGGGACAGGTGCAGGTCTCATTACATTCGACGCCACATTGGGCGACCTGCGCGCCGGATGGAGAGGAAATTATGATGAAGACAACACAACGCCCAGTCCTTGAGCGGAGAAAATCCCCCACCCAGCCGGGAATCGAACCCGGGCCCCTTAAGACGGCAGTCCGTCGCGCTGAACATTTTTTTTTTTTTGTTTCTCTTTCATTTTGTTCGGTATTGTTCGTTGCCTGTGGTCTGGAAGGACGTCACAAGACATCCGTTCAAGTTGATCGTTGATTCGTTCACTCAGCTTTTTATTACGGAGGCCGAGCATTCAGCTACCGAACGCCGTGCAGGAAGTGGGCCTATTCCCAGCTCTAATTCAAGACAGTTGTCACCGACCTATACTTTTGAACGTGGCTGCAAACCTATTTGGCAGCAGAAGACATTAATCTGACCTCAGTAAGAAGAGAGGTGAAGAGTTGTCTGTAACAGCTGCACCGCCCTCACTCCACACACAGAGTTCACAGAAAAGTAATTGCGGCACCACGATTCATGGAATAGCTTTTCCGCCTGGTATACCTTCTAGATACCGCTTATTAGAAAGCGTCCGTTCTCTAGAATGCGGTGAAATGAAGAATTTGTACACTCTAGTAGTGCGTGTAATGAGTGAGTATCGAGTGCAAGAGATCAATTTTCAGAATTCATTATTACGGTGTAATCCTTCTAGAGCTGTAGACACATTTCCACAGCGCTATCGGTAACGACGTAGGGACTTTAATTCCATTAATTTATGAGACACTTCCGTCCGTTCGTTTGATTTTTTACTCGACAAAAGTTTGGATTCAGTTATCTCAGTCCCTACAGTGCACAGTCTTTTAATATCTGTCGTCGAGTACAAGCCAACATACCTGAAAACTGCTTTGAAGTAGTCGTTTAAATATTATCATTTTTGTTCCTGTTTCTATTTTTGTTTTCATCGTTCCACATCATCTTTTACTGATAACATATTACTTCTGGCTTCTTCTGTGACTAGGAAACTTCTTCTCCAGGTTGAGTCCATTTGCACCACCGCCACACAATCCTGTTACTTTCATTCGACAAGAACATAATGGGGAAACAGCTTAGCACAATATTAATAAGGGTGACATTTCTGAAATTCTATTTTTCATTAATATACATATCTTGTCATTAACACAATAAAAAAATCGTATGAGATCAGTGTCATTTTATCAGCACTCCAACATAAGTAGATCTCGTTAAGCTCGAAATGGAAACAAGAAAACATAACTTTGGCTTTACACTCGTAGTGACGTCGAAAGGCTGTACTCACTCGGGAAGACGGGCAGTAGAGGGCTCTAGCAAGTGAGGCGCACAGTGGAGGAAGAGATGCATCCAATGGCAGGCATTGTAAAGGATATCCAAGAATAAGCTGTAATTAAAGTCACCTACAGGAAAAGGAACGAAAGAAAGTGTGGATCACCTACGCTCACATATGTGATAGCAGAATCGAAGAGAAATAACCGGAAATCTTACCATATAAGATGACTTGATAATCTAACTACAGTAACTCTGTTGTAAATCTGTGAAAGTTATACAAGTGCTTTTCGGCACACTGCGAGCAGTGCCAAAATACCTCGATGCCTATTAAAAAAAGCCACTTTTACAGGGTTCTGTAACAATTATCCTCGCAGTCCAGTAGTGTATTGGCATTATGATTATTGTTTTTATTATTATTGTTATGATTATCACTGCTGTATTGAGCAACTACCTTCTTGAACAGAGGACCTAAAGCGTCTAATCTGTCGGGGTGAAATAAATGCATAAAGAAATAATTGAATAAAAATGAATGAAATTTAGTTAGTGAGGAATCACGAAAACGATTCTGAAAAAAAAAAAGTATCACACGGGTGAGCTCAGTATTGTGCCAATCTGTACCTTTCTACCATATTTGAGGCATCATATCAACCATTTGTCTTGAAACTATGAACTATCCAGCAGTAAAAGTCTAAGTAACTGCTGTTTGGGACGTGGTGTGGTATCCGGTTTCATCACAGATGTTACATGATGATGACGATGTTATACAAATACTGAATACTGATTTGTGGAAGGCGCTATTGCTCTGTAAACGTTTTTGCGTCGCAGACATATTGTTACCAAAAGTACAAGTTATTCTTCGAGGAAGGAATGTTTGTGTGAGAATCTTTAACCTCTCCCTCTCTCTTGCAGTATATGAAAAGATCACGGGAATACAACAAATCCTGGCCTTACTGGGCTGAACATATGCTCAAGAATCCGTACGCTTACGATAGCATGTGCTACCTAGTATGTTCCAAAACACAGCGCACAAAAAAGGGACTCTTCCGGAACGCTTAAGGCAAGCGTTCCGTTGGTGACAGAAATGTAGAATGAAGTCTTAAGGGGCTTGCGGAGGCAACATTATTTCATGGGCTGTTCCTTAGAACCCCTTCCCCCCCCCCCCCCCCCTCATAGAAAAAAGGGTTCTTCACCATTTTTTCGTACCAAAGCCGAGACGCATATTCCAAGACGGCTAAGAACAGTAAATGGCTCAAATGTTTACGATACGTTTCTAAGATCCCGATCTCAAAAAGTCTCGAAAATTTTATTGCTAATGTTTTTAGTTTACAAGATACAGAGGTTCAAAGTTACACTACTTCTACTCTAAAATAGGCACGGAAAATCCTGTGTGAGTACGGAAACTTAGTTTATAAAGTGACATGTCACGGAGAAACGTGCCATAAGGTGTCTCCATTATCATCAGAAGGGATGTGAGAACGCCATGCTGTACTACTGAAGCACATGAAAATTTTTCGACAGGTAAAATCCGGTCTGAGAGATAAAATTAGTTTTGCATTATTTCGATTTCATATAATTAATCTATCAATATTTTACAGTCTCTTAAAGTTATTTTCGTATGAGTGAAAATCCCTTCTGTGAGCGTGTAAAAGAATGGAATGAGTGGAAAAATGCTCCTATTGGAGTACAAGAAAGGCGAAATGCTTCTTTTCAAAACGCTTTGAAAAGTGGTGTACCAGCTGCCCTATTCTGTCCTCTTCAGCACCTTAAAGGTTATCCATAAAATTTTTACAATGCGAAAATAATTGTACTTGTTTGTACTCAGAGGAAAGGGATCAGTGGCAATGGGTGAGAGACAAGAACATAATAAATATTGGAATATGTTTGACAGTGGACGTGGTATAGAAACAGCGAAGGACACACTGGCTCTGTGAGAGAAAGATAGGGACACAATGGCGTTGGAACATTGGTGACAGAGACACAACAGCGCAACGAAATTAGTGAAGGAGGCAGTACCGGTATGACAGCAGTAAACAGGAGAAAGTTGAAGTGTGTGAGAGCCAGAGATAATGAAAGGCAGTCTATCACAATGACAATGGGGGGAGAGAGATAGTAAGAAGAGACAGCACCAGTGAGAAGGAATGTATAAGGTAACACCAACAAAAGGGAGAAAGTCGGAGACAATGAGAGCGAGACGAGACAATAGTGGGAGCACTGTGCCAAAGAGACAGTGGCTGTGAAATAGGAGATATTGACAATTAGAGAGATACAAAGAGATAATGACAGTGAATTGGGCTGAATGAGTGAGTGAGAATGGGCAAGTGGAAGTGGATGAGTGTGAGCGACTTAAGGCGATGGACTAGTTGGTGTGAGCGAGTTGCAGTTAGGGAAGTTTGTGGGAGTGAGAAGTGAGTTGCTTGTTAAAAACAGCGCGCATATATTAGCGTGCTAAAATTATTAAGATCATTTTTGCTGCGGAAGATAAGTTGAGGCAACTGGTATCCCACTTTTCAGAGTCTTTCAAACACGAGCATATTCGCCCTCTTTGTGCTCCGATAGAAGCATTTTTCCGCTTGTATAGTATATAATGGTAATGTGAGAACAGAAATGGACTACAGCTAAGTACTCTAGGAATCAAAGCTTTCTTCCTTTTTAATTATTTTCGGGGTAAAGAATCAATATTACATGAACGGCGTGTTGCTGAGTCATTTCATTAACACATCCTTATTTTCATAACCATGCGTATACAAGAAAATAATGACGCAATCGAAATTTCTGTCCTGCTAGTATGACGCCTCAGAGAGTAAGAATGACTACAGAGAGGTGAAAAAATGTCACACTGTAACATAACCGATCAGCGACAGATTTGCATTTGTAATGTGGTAACATCCGCCATCTACGAAGTCGATTAACGTAAAAGTTATATTTACACAAAACTACATACGAATGGAGCGCTCCCTTCGCCGTTGATAGTGGATTATGTCGTAACCGGCTGACTTCAGATCTTGTATTTATCGTCTGTCTGATGGTCGAGCCCGTGATGGACGTATGTGTACCTGATCGCAGCCAGATCGTGGATGCCCCATTTATGGGACACGCAGTCTACGATAAGGTGCAGAGACTGTATTTCTTACGTGCCGCCGTGTCAAGGGCGCCACGACTCGAGAATCGGCTAATGTGGACAACGACGTGCTGGTGACGGATAGTCACGGTACTGACGAGCCAAAGCGCGGCAGAGTTGTTCAACTGGTTCAAACGGCTCTGAGCACGAGGGGACTTAAGATCTGAGGTCATCAGTCCCCTAGAACTTAGAACTACTTAAACCTAACTAAGCTAAGGACATCACGCATATCCATGCCCGAGGCTGGATTCGAACCTGCGACCGTAGCAGTCTCGCCGTTCCAGACTGAAGCGCCTAGAACCGCTCGATCACCGCGGCCGTCCGGCAGTGTTGTTGCGGTTTAAATACTGGACTGTAACAACCAGCGAGCAGTCATACAATTGGCAAGGATACGACTTTAAAATAAAGGATTCCCCGACCGAAATCTGCTAATAGTAGGTTGCAGGGATGAAAATGGAAACACAGACTGATGAGGTGCGACATGTCAAAGACTCCATGGCCGACTGCACCCAGATTGTCAAATGGGCACCATTTATGCTCGTGACAGAAATATTCTCGTGTGGTGACTGTTTACACGGAACGAAATGGGTCTCCTAACGCGTCTGCTATCGTATTTCCGAAGCGAATAATTCGGGAACCAGCTGTCCAAACATGGCAATCCATTTCTTATTCATCACTCACTTAACGCATTACTTGTAAAGAAAGTACTGACTGCATCAACTAGCAGTAAGAATAATGTGTTGCATTAACCCAAGGATGTCATGTTGTTACCTCTTCAAGGACCTAGACATTTTAATTGCGCTATTAAAATACATAGATTCGCTATTGGAATTCGTCATAAGTGATCCATCACTATTTGAAAAGAACAATGTGTACGTAACTATAAATACATATCGTAAAATGACCTTTATTACCCATTGTTAAAGGTGTCAGTTGCTCAGAGAGAAGATCAATATGCTACAACAAAAATGTTTGATCATTTGTCAATAACATAAAATGTCTGATAGGTACGGAAGCAAGTTTTAAAACTAATTTAAAATTACTTCTCCTGAACAGCCCCTTCTATTCCACCGACGAATTTCTACGTAAAAATTAACAGCTAGTCAAAATTAAATAAATTGAACTAAAATAAATTAAGCGCGGTTGCATGAATAGGGCTATGGGTTCATCAATGTTGATACTAATCATGGATACACATCCTGCAAGTAAACTAACTGGTTCCACATCATTTCGATAAAACAGTTGTTCCAATGATCTATGGACCATGTAACTAAGTATTCTAGGACATCCCACGTGTGCCGCACATTTCTAGCTATGCAATGCTCTAACTCGACATTGCCAAATAACTTCGGAACGCATGGGCGGTAACATTTCAATGCTATGGTGGTGCTTGGGAGATACCTATTTCCTTTTAACAACCCGTCGTTCCTCTGGCTTGAGTGTTTCCTTAAATTTTTCTATATTGTGCTATACTTTTCAACCTCTACGTAACTATTACAATCAACACTGTACAATGTGTTTTGCATGCTCCACTATTTTGCACCCTACATTTCTCACTCCAGTACCAGGTTAACTATGATTGGGTACTGTATGTTAAGTTGACTTCATAGAATTCTTCCTCATATTTTCTTATTAAAACTTCTCATTTCTACTTTACCTTTCTACTCAATTTTTTTACATTTTGCAAAACAAAATTTCAGATTCGTGACACAAAGTTTCCAGTGGACTACGTGTTACTTCCATATGACGCAGTTCTCGAGGCTTATACATTAAGCAACATCTTCCTCTGTTCAGTATCACTATCTGGTATCAGCAGAGATCGTTCATTGAAGAAAGATTCAGAAAATAAACTTTTTCAGTCAGTTCGTTACTGTTTATTACTTCTAGATTATCGGTTTCTCGCACTGTCTCCCATCTTCAAACAGCAACATAAAAATATCTTAGAGAAACATTATCAGTTTCACTGTCACACAGTTATTATTTGAAGGTTGGCGACAATTCTTGAAATCGGTAATCTTGAGATTATATGTACAGTTTCTGCTCAAAACTATCTGTACACCTATTAATGACATCAAAATGGGATGTGTCCACCTTTCGCTTTTATGACGACTTGCTGGGATCACGTTCAATGACGTGTCTGAATGCCTGTGAGGGAATGGCAACCCATTATTCCTCAAGAGCCGAAACTGAAAAAGGTGCTGATGCTGGAGTCTGGCGCCAAGTAAAAGTTCGAACTCATCTCAGATGTGTTCCAATGGGTTCATGTCGAGGTTCTGAGTAGCGCCAGTCCATTTCAGGAAAGCTTCTAATCACAAATCGTTGCCTCAGAGATGCTGCTTTCATATGGATTGCATTGCTATGCCGGCTGTCTTCGAGCTGTTCCTCTACTGTACGCAGTATGCAGAGCTATAAAATATTCTCATATCCTTCAGTATCAGCGCTTTCGTTAGCTCAAAAACGAGACACACTGCCAAAATCACCCCCATACCTTAACACCATCTCCTGTTTACTGCTGGTGCTACACATGACGGCAGATAATATTCTCCAGCCGTCTGGGCACTCACACCCTTCCATCAGATAACCATAGGGTATAGGGTGATTCATTATTCTAAATCAATCAACCGTCCACTGTGCACTGACATTGCTCTTTACAACATGTAACACCATAGCTCTTATGCTGTACGGATTTATTTTACTTTTGTTTCATTTAATGTTATAACATTGAGTATTTGTAAATGTGTTTGATTGAACAGATAACACAAAATTGTATACTCTTTGCTTTGTCAAACCTTTGATGTCGTGATTTGATTCTGTGCAAAGTAGTGTATCTGCAATTTAAACTCTTTGTCCCACTTGGAGGGAACAAAACTTACTGTATATGATTGTAATTTTGTGTGAATAATTTTTTGTAGAGATGTCAATATGTGTAAATGTTCTGTGTTATTCAATGCGTTTGTTTGCTGTTATGTAAACTGCTGATCCTCACTTAGGAATCTTAGTAAATTTGTGTATAAGAGGTAGTGTGGTTCACCTCGGGAACGGAACTGTGTAGCGCGCGCAAATTGTGGTTGGCCTAGGTGGAAAAGCTGGAACTGATAGTCAGTCGGGCACGAGCCACCAGTCGGAGGCGAGCTACAAGTTGGGGACAAGCTACGAGTCGGAGACGAGCTACGAGTCGGAGACGAGCTACGAGTCCTGCACTGCCATGTAACAGATGGATATTCTGATGATTCCGAGAGAGGCTTTTCCTGTCGCTTTCAAATGCCTCGGAAGAATGGATCAATAGATGGAAATATTCTGGGATTGGTATCAATCATCGCCACCAAGAAATGACAGAGTCCAGCAATTCTACCTGCAATTCCACCTAACTACATGCAGTTGCCACCACATTGCTCAATCATTACATCGGAATACTACAATGATGTACAGTGAAGGATCAGTTTAATGGATGTGTTAGTGTGGTCAAATATAAGGTAATTTATATCCGAATTTATGTACCTACCCTGATTTTTCTCCACATCATAACACCTCTTAGGGTCCTCTCTGTTTGAACTAAAGTGATTACCGAGTGTCCTTACTGAAAGTACGTTAAAACCCAGTTTTCTAATTAGTGCCTCTTGAACACAGTAAAGTGAAAGTTAAAGTTAATGTGGCAAGAGAGTGAATTAGAGTTAATGTTGCTTGCTGAAAATAATTTTCTTAGTAAAAATGCTTATTAATGTGTTGTTGCCAACTTCGAAGTAAAAGTACTTAAGACCAAGACTTATAAAGTTTTGCTTAGTAAATGATCACATTACTACCTGTTGTTAATCGCAGAAAGTGAGTTATTATCTTACATAAATGTTAATTTTATGTCTCATGGTAGTAAAAGTGGAAAATTGCATAGTAGGAAATTATATGTTCATGATTACTATGCGTTTGTCTCTCTTGTGTGCATATTAACAGTATAAAGACCACTCACTTTGTGTAAGCCCTGAAAGTAATAGTGTGTTTCCGTAGCTGTTATAATTTGGCAAATACTTTGTGCTGTTCTAACTGTTAGTTTCAACCTTACCGTAAACATATGTATGTGTCAGAGTTAATTGCACTCGCTTGTGGTCAAGTATAGGTTGTGTTTACCCATCAGAGTTACTAATAACTATTTTCTTGAATGAGAATGTTAATCATTCTCTTGCCTAGTTAGGCTGGCGACCGTTTTCTTTATCAATTAAACAGTGTAGATAGGCAATATTTCGTTTGTCACTGTTTAATTAGTTTCGTAATTCTGACTTTCACTTCCGATAAGCCACCCCCATTAGGAATAACACGGTCAACATAACAAAATTCCTCTCAGAGGGTAACACTGCTCTGTTGCTTTATACCATAGTTGCTATAACAAAATATTTTTATTTCAAAACCTGTTTCCAGCTTTAAGGTTATGGTACAGTAGTGACAGACAGGAGTGTTATACGTGGCTTTTCCGTGACAGGACTATCTGTTCTGTTGGGGCATAATAAATAATAAACCAAATTTGGTATTTGAATTCATAAGCTACGTAAATATGCTGTTGTAGTGTTATACGGGGCGCCGCGTGACAGGACGTTGTTCAGTTTGCACCTACATTTTTTTTTTTACTTTATTGTTATTTTAAAACCTGTACAACAGGCAGGCTGTCAGCAGCACACTACGCTGCTCTTCAGCCATAGAAGACACAAGCAGCAAAAACAGTGAGAAGACACATAAGTCACAGAGCGGTGGGCAATAAAACAGGAGACTTTTTTTTTTTTTACTTTATTGTTATTTTAAAACCTGTACAACAGGCAGGCTGTCAGCAGCACACTACGCTGCTCTTCAGCCATAGAAGACACAAGCAGCAAAAACAGTGAGAAGACACATAAGTCACAGAGCGGTGGGCAATAAAACAGGAGACTTTTTTTTTTTTTACTTTATTGTTATTTTAAAACCTGTACAACAGGCAGGCTGTCAGCAGCACACTACGCTGCTCTTCAGCCATAGAAGACACAAGCAGCAAAAACAGTGAGAAGACACATAAGTCACAGAGCGGTGGGCAATAAAACAGGAGACTTTTTTTTTTTTTACTTTATTGTTATTTTAAAACCTGTACAACAGGCAGGCTGTCAGCAGCACTTTGCACCTACACACGGAAAAAATTATAAGTAGTTAGCATTTTACAAACATAAAGTGAATGTAAAACGACGAGCGACACGAACCTGTTCATTAGTTGACAGAACGGATAGTGAATGTTCAGTTTAAATTGAAAATTAAAGGTATCAGTACTTAATAATAGCTAAAATGGACAGGAAACTAGAAATAAATCTAGACACGTGAGAACAGAATGCGATCGAGAGCAGTTCAGGCAGCACGCCAACAGATGGCATTACGCGCGGGTTAAATTACGTACGTTATCACGCAGACGTCAATAAACAGATCGAAGCTATGTGTGTCGCGCGTTCTAAGCAAGACAATATGAGCGACGTTGTGGAAGACAGTGGCTATGCAAATGAATCGAGGGATATGTTTGAATCACCAAAAACAGAAAGGGGTGTAGGATTTGAACACGAAAATACAGTAGAATGTAAAAGTGAAAAGACACTAGATCTGACTGACTTGCTTAGAATACTGTCTGCGCAAAATGACAATATTAAGGCACAAATTGCAGCACAGGGACAGCAAAATGCAGCAGAAAATGACAATATCAAGGCGCAAATTGCCGCATTGGGGCAACAAAATGTAGAACAAAGACAGCTAATTGCAGAACAAGGACAACAAAACGCTGCACAAAATGACCATATTAAGGCACAAATTGCAGAGCAAAACGCAGCACTAGGTAGCGATATCAGTAAACAAATGCAAGAGCAAGGCAAAAATCTTAGTAAACAGATTGAGAAGGTTGATGTAAAAGTAGACATTGTGAGTAATGAAATTAAAAACCTCAAAAGCGAAATTATTGTCATCAATGGCAATATTGCCAACATACAAGGACAAATTGATGATATTAATGAAAGATTTGACATTGAAGTTATTAAAATTCAAGATCAAATAGAACCCTTAGTCTGTACTAAAGTGGACGGAAAGGTATTCGGTGTTAGATCCGAAATACAAACAGAATGTATTGCGGAATTTGCACAGATTAAACAACCTGTAACAGAAACAAGCAGAATACTAACCGAACAGGTTGTTACTTGCGAAAAGAAATGTGGACATAACACTTCACAAATCCAAGGCAAAATGCATGACTTGGAAATAAAAATACAAACAGGACCTACACATTTTACTGAAAGAATTCCTTTCAGTAAAATCGTAGAAGGGGAGGAAAAATTCGACCCTGCAAAGAGACATAACGGATGGCACCCCCTTGATTTTGTAAAGAATTGCGAAAGAAATTTTCCTGAATACTTGTCTGACCAGGAAAAAATTAATGTGGTAATCAGTGCCTTAACGGGAGAAGCAAAAAGGTGGGGTGGATACTAACCAGATGTCTTTTGAAAACTTTAAACAAAATTTTATTGACGAGTACTGGTCAGATCGAAAACAAGACCAGTTGTGGCGTGAGTTCCAAATGGCCAGGCTGTATGATACCAGGGGTAGACAAACCATGAAAGAGTTTTGCGAATCATGGTATAGAAAACTAATACACTTAAAAGCAAGAAGGACTGAAGCCGAGATCGTTTGGGCTCTTTGGCAGAAACTGCCTGAGGATTCTAAACGGTATTTTGGGAGTACCCACAGTAGTTTTTCTGCGTTCTTGGAAAGGGTAGAGGATGAAGATCACTGGCGAAGAAATCGCGAGTCCCGTCCCCATAATAACAACAGTTATTCGCGAGAAAGTAATGACCAAGCTGAACGACACGAAAATGATAGATATCGTGTAAACACGATTCAAAGAGGTCGTGCGAGAGGCAGGGGAAATTATACTACGCGCGGTAGAGGATACATGACGTGGAATTTCCAAAATAGAGAAGAAATGGAAAACTGAAAACCACGTGTGTTACGGGCCGGATTCACGCGGAAACCGGTTTTGGGCCCAAAGAAAAGATCTTAAATAATTGTTTCGAGAAGGAAAGATATAAACTACGGGGCAGGAAAGTTAAGGACGCACCTATAGCAGACGGGCGCTGAGTGATACATAGTGGCGTTCCCAGTGCGAAGTCACGTGACCGTTCGTGCTCGGGCCAGCGGTTGCCGGAGCAGCGTACATTGCACTTGGCAGCAGACACAAATGGCAGACGTCAGAATAAGATGGCTGCCGTAGAGAGAAACAGAAGAGGCGGGATCGGACACTTCCGATGGCCGGTTTCTGTAGTAGATGAATGTAGAAATGAAAATAAAGTTAATATGTCATATAATAAAGGTAACTCAGTTTCGGAATCGTGCGAAAAGACTTTATTAAAGAATGAAAGGGAGACAGAGAAGGCGAGTGAAAAGGGAAATATTGGCACTGTTAATGATGTGTATGAGGTAAAAGACGTAGATGATGAATAAAAAGGAAAGGAAGGTAGAATACGCCATGCAAAAGACGTGTGCACAATTAAAAATAGGTGAAAATGATGTAAAGGGGGACGTTAGTGAACATTGCATTATAAACAGTGCAGACAAAATTGTTGTTGATGGAAAGGTGTTTTATGTTTCTAATGCAGAAGGGCCTAGTAGAAATTTCGCACGATTACCTGAGAATGATAACAAAGGGGAAAATGAAATGAAAGTTATCGAAGTATATGACGATTATACTAAGTATGAAGTTAAGGCTGAAGTCGTTCAAAGTGATGAAACAGAAGTGCCTGAGTCTCCAAACGATGTGCAGTGTGTAGAAAATGAGTCGAAACACGAAGTGGCTGATATATCTAGTGATAATTTGCCTCACTGTTTAAAAGTTGCTTTCCTGCTAGAATCTGATGACGAAAATGAAATCAGTGATAGTTCAGATGATGAAGGGTATATGAATACAGATCAGAATGAATATACTAACTTTCTCTATTCTAAAATCGAGTACTTAAGTGAATCTGATGGTGAGGAAGAGAGTAGTGATGATTCCAGTGAAGATGAATTTTCAGGTGTAAACGAAAGTGAATATCCTTTTACTGAAAGAGGGTATGAGAAAATTAGTGGCATTTTACCAAAGCAAGATACAGAAAGTGAAACTAGGCCAAAACCGAATGAATTATTCAGTAGTGTAACACAGGGGCATAGTTTGCAGGAACCTCCAGATGATACTATACTGGGGCAAGCCTTAACAAATGTTTTGAAGGAGAGTGAATTACAGGAACAAAAAGAACCACCTGATAAAATGATAGCAGAACAGGAAATGTTGTACCTCGCTAAAGACTGAAATTTCAAAACCTAAAAAGCCACCTGATGAAACCAAACGTTGGCAAGATCTGAATTGGTTAGTGAAAGATGTAGAAAATAGGAGGCCTAAAAAGCCACCAGACTTAAGTAACTGTTTTATAAACCATAAAAGACTGCCTTGTTAATAAAGAGGCTGGGGGCAGGATGTATGTATATATATTGTTAAAATAATGC
This sequence comes from Schistocerca piceifrons, assembly GCF_021461385.2. Classification (NCBI taxonomy): domain Eukaryota; kingdom Metazoa; phylum Arthropoda; class Insecta; order Orthoptera; family Acrididae; genus Schistocerca; species Schistocerca piceifrons. The sequence continues at coordinate 556,451,409 of NC_060143.1, forward strand.
ATGTCTTTATTATTATTGTATCTGAGTGTTATCTGAAGGTGAATTATTGTTTTGTTGATCCTGAGACCTGGGGAAGGTTGCTTATTTATTGCACTGTACTGTATGACTCTGCTTAGGAACTGTTTCAATTTTAATTGGATACTTATTGTTGCCAGTCTAATTATGAAGAGAGGGCCATGTAATGAGAGAAACCTGAAAACTTTATAAATTATGATGCTTATGGTAACTTTATAAAAGTGCAAAGAACTCCACAAGATAATAATTTATTTCTAATATAATTAAAAATCCGAAAAGGCTTATGTTTGCAGTATGTGGTTTACTTAAAGATACATGTCCTCAGATGAGGGTTGTTGGAGCCTCAGGGGACATGCACTCTTTACATTGTCAAGTGTCTGACGAGCACTAGGTACCCGAGTCGTTGCCAGCACTACTTCCATTTCTTTTTGTGCTGCCAGCCTTCCTCTTCATCATTCAGAACTTTTACTATCTTCTTTCCTTCTTCTCTATTAGAATAAACTGAAAAGTGTAGATGTAAGATACTGTGTATTGTTTGTGGACAAGTAAATGGATAAAGAATATTGGTACACTGGGAAATGGCCAGGAATAATGAAAGTATAGTGGGTACAGTAAAAAGGAATAGGAACATGCAGTTAAAGTAAATGAATAAATGGTTCTATGCAGAAAGATGCAAGTGTGAATAAAGGTAACGTTTAAAGTGAATAATCTAATATGATTAATGTCTAAAGATGGTTGTCCAGAAATGGGTAAGAACGGTGATGAAAAATGTTCTGTGTCAAAACTGAGGAGAAAAACCTGATCAATATGTGTAAAGTAGATCTGAGATATATGTGTCCAGTGCCACAAAGAGTAGGCAGAAGTCACATACAGTAGGATTTAAAGTTATTGTTCTGATCTTGACATATCTGATGACCTAAATGTGTGAAAAAATAATTAAACTAAATACTGACTTCGTAAGAAATATTACTGAGTAAAAAAGTGGGGAGAAAAACCACAAATCAGGGATTCAAATAAACTCTGAACATTGTCATTATGCCAAAAATGTCACTTAAAATTTTCTTGATTAATGTATATGTTTCCTGATGTTGTCATTTGAAAAGAAATGGTTTTGTTGCCAGTGTCTAATTACTGTTTAAAAGTTGCAGGTTTTACGTTTTGTACCATTAAAGCAAATTTTTCCAAAGATGTGACATAAAGATGAAAAAACCTGGAAATGATGTCAATAAACTGCTCAAAAATATGTTATTGGGCAACAAAATAAGACAAAAGAATAAAAATGCTGTGGTCCTGAAGTTGAGGGCTACCAAATATGCTGTGTGAGCAGTAGCCAAAGGACTTGACATTGTGGGGCAAGGAGCTGATAAGTGGTCATGAACTGCCAAACCTAGAGAATGGGGCAGTGTAATAAATGAAAAAAAATGTTTGTTTTAGTGTTCTTAATCTAAATTGTGTTTTTGTGCCTAAATATTTATAGATAAAAGACTGCCAAAACAATAATGGGCAGAATGTGTAACATGGACAGCTAGCATTGAGGAAAGCAGTGAACTTAGTTAGTTTTATTGGTCAATGTGTTATGAACTGACTATTCTTTCTGAAGTCAGTGAAAATATATTAAAATATATATATGCATCCTTATTCAAATGGATGTAGATGTTTTTGATGCTAGGTTTTTTGGAATAGCTTAAAGTTTAGGACTGTCTGTTTTAAAACACAGCAGTGATGATTGAAGATAAGTTCTGAATAGGTTAATGTGTTTATGTGTAACAAACATTTTGGACTGCTATTAATGAAGAGCAGATTTAAAGTTAATAATTTTGAAAAAAAACCTTGAAAAGTTACTTTTGTATTTAAATAATCAGTTGGAAAAGTTTCTCATACCTGTTTTGTGTAAATATTAGTACATATGTGGATGCAAACTGGATTTTTCAATATTTCATTAATTGCTGAACCTTGCCAAATGTACTGTGATCATGAGTATACTTGTGTGTCTCTGAAAGTTACATTCTTTAAAAACATTGAAAGACAAATTTCTGTATTGCTGAGTTAGAATGTTCTATGCTATTCTATTTGTGTTTAAATTTTTTATTTTATTTGAAGGCTATACCTTTTCTACTAATATGAAGCTTATTTTGTGTAATGTTTTGTCTTTTATTTGAACTGTGTGTGTATGAAATGAACATGCTTGAAGGTATCCTGTGTATTCATGAAAATTAATTTCCTTAAACCAGTCTGGATGAAAATTACTGTAAATGTCTCAATTTAGAAAATCTTTTAGAAAAAAGTATAAAATTTCTTAGTGTATATGCTGTATGTTTGTAATATGTATTTTTTTTTCTCCCAACTGAAGTTGGCTGGTATAAATTTTTTTTTTTTCTGTAGCCAACACCACTTAGGTGTTATGGATGTTTCCTTGAAGTGTCCCTTACAGGAAACTTCAACGAAACATGGGGCATGTGTAGCACCATAGCTCTTACGCTGTATGGATTTATTTTACTTTTGTTTCATTTGATGTTATAACATTGAGTATATGTGAATGTGTTTCATTGAACAGATAACACAAAATTTTCTTTGTCAAACCTTTGGTGTCGTGATTTGATTCTGTGCAAAGTAGTGTATCTGCAATTTAAACTCTTTGTCCCATTTGGAGGGAACAAAACTTACTGTATATGATTGTAATTTTGTGTGAATAATTTTTTCTAGAGATGTCAATATGTGTAAATGTTCTGTGTTATTCAATGCATTTGTTTGCTGTTATGTAAACTGCTGACCCTCACTTAGGAATCTTAGTAAATTTGTGTATAAGAGGTAGTGTGGTTCACCTCGGGAACGGAACTGTGTAGCTACGAGTCGGGGACAAGCTACGAGTCGGAGACGAGCTACGAGTCCTGCACTGCCATGTAACAGATGGATATTCTGATGATTCCGAGAGAGGCTTTTCCTGTCGCTTTCAAATGCCTCGGAAGAATGGATCAATAGATGGAAATATTCTGGGATTGGTATCAATCATCGCCAGTAAGAAACGACAGAGTCCAGCAATTCTACCTGCAATTCCACCTAACTACATGCAGTTGCCACCACACTGCGCAATCGTTACAACGGAATACTACAATGATGTACAGTGAAGGATCAGTTTAATGGATGTGTTAGTGTGGTCAAATATAAGGTAATTTATATCTGAATTTATGTACCTACCCTGATTTTTCTCCACATCATAACACCTCTTAGGGTCCTCTCTGTTTGAACTAAAGTGATTACCGAGTGTCCTTACTGAAAGTACGTTAAAACCCAGTTTTCTAATTAGTGCCTCTTGAACACAGTAATGTGAAAGTTAAAGTTAATGTGGCAAGAGAGTGAGTTAGAGTTAATGTTGCTTGCTGAAAATAATTTTCTTAGTAAAAATGCTTATTAATGTGTTGTTGTCAACTTCAAAGTAAAAGTTCTTAAGACCAAGACTTATAAAGTTTTGCTTAGTAAATGATCACATTACTACCTGTTGTTAATCGCAGAAAGTGAGTTATTATCTTACATAAACGTTAATTTTATGTCTCATGGTAGTAAAAGTGGAAAATTGCATAGTAGGAAATTATATGTTCATGATTACTAAGCGTTTGTCTCTCTTGTGTGCATATTAACAGTATAAAGACCACTCACTTTGTGTAAGCCCTGAAAGTAATAGTGTGTTTCCGTAGCTGTTATAATTTGGCAAATACTTTGTGCTGCTCTAACTGTTAGTTTCAACCTTACCGTAAACATATGTATGTGTCAGAGTTAATTGCACTCGCTTGTGGTCAAGTATAGGTTGTGTTTACCCATCAGAGTTACTAATAACTATTTTCTTGAATGAGAATGTTAATCATTCTCTTGCCTAGTTAGGCTGGCGACCGTTTTCTTTATCAATTAAACAGTGCAGATAGGCAATATTTCGTTTGTCACTGTTTAATTAGTTACGAAATTCTGACTTTCACTTCCGATAAGCCACCCCCATTAGGAATAACACGGTCAACATAACAAAATTCCTCTCGGAGGGTAACACTGCTCTGTTGCTTTATACCATAATTGCTATAACAAAATAGCTTTATTTCAAAACCTGTTTCCAACCTTTAGGTTATGGTACAGTAGTGACGGACAGGAGTGTTATACGTGGCTTTTCCATGACAGGACTATCTGTTCTGTTGGGGCATAATAAGTAATAAACCAAATTTGGTATTTGAATTCATAAGCTACGTAAATACGCTGTTGTAGTGTTATAAACAGCCCAATTGATCGCCCGTAAGCCCCAACACACACAAACACACACACACACACACACACAACAGTCCAAGCATAGCTTGACCCCAGAAATGAATACCTTGTGAGGAGTTGCTGCACCATCCTATCCCACTACATATAACTCCCTACATATCGTCATTCTGCCAGCTGGACTTCTTGTTTTTTTTTTTTTTTTTTTTTCCTTAGAGCTACCTCAGCAATGCTAGACAGTCCCCCTCCGTCAGTACATGCGGTCTGCCTGGAATCACATCACCAACAGTCGAGTTCAGTAGCTGTAGAAGGTTCGAAGTGTCCTGATGGATTTGTTGCTCAGGTAACATCCAACTATTATTCCATACTGGAAGGCACCCATCTTTCTCCTGACAGACACATTCTGCTGTTACAGTTTCTGTACTGACACAGTATTCGCTGCCTCGTTTTTCATGCTTGTGGGTCTGCCCCTTGGGACATCTAGTGATCTATTTCGCACACTGGAATATGCGGATAGTCAGATAATGTATGTTCAACTCACAGTCTTCAGTCATTCTCTGTGTCACTCCCATACCCACATTTCGCTGCTCTGTAATTGTCATTTACATGCATATTTCATGGCGCAGCTAATTGCATTTGGCTCAGCCAGCAAGGTTATACTACTAAAATCTGTGGTTATCTCTAGTTTAATTGCCTCTTCTTGCGGTAATCAGTACTATGACTAATCTTAAGCCGTTCTCCACCATAGAAAAACTTTTACGAGAGTTGCCTATAAGGGAATGCGAAATGTTACGTATGTATTATTTGAAGTCTCCTGAGTAATCGCACCAAGTTTGCGTCCCTTCCGACAGATAGCGTAGCTGCAGTACAGTTTCAAAATGGTGTCTGTAGGTGATGTACGTTACAAGCAACGTGCCCTCATTGAATTTCTCACTTCAGAGAAAGAAACTGTTGGGAATAGTCACCAGCGCTTGTGTAAAGTGTAAGGAGCATCTGCTGTCGACAGGAGTGCAGTTAGTCACTGGGTACAGAGGGTGAGGTCATCAGAGGGCGGTTAGGCGGAGCTCCACGATTTGCAGCGGTCGGGGAGACCATCCACGGCTGTCACACCTGACACAGCCCCCTCGGAATTCCATTTGTTTGGGCCAATAAAGGATGCCGTTCGTGGAAGACATTCTGAGGACGATGAGGAGATGATTCACACAGTAAGCACTGGTTCCGGCACCAGGACAAGGATTGGTACCGACAGCACATACACCTTCTCACCGTGATCGGGCGGGCATTGTTTTGTTGAAATACAAGCCCAGGATGGCTTCCCATGAAGGACAACAAAACGGGTCGTGGAATGCCGTAGACTTACCTGTGGGGTCCTGCCCACTCGTCTCGTATAGGGTGCCTAAAGGATGCTGCGTTCTCGGAATGCCTTACAACAATTCAAGCAAATCACATTAATAGTTTTTATTACAATAAAGAAGGTAGAAAACACTAAATTTTGTTTTAAAAGAAAGTGTCGCAAGCAATGGGCGACAGGCAAACAGTCGGTGTGTTTCTCCATATACTACGACAAGGAAATTGATGCTCGCATTGGAAGAGCTGTGACTGTTGTGGACTGACAAGACAGCCAGTCCACAGTGACGGGTAACCGAAAGGCACGCACTTAAACTCACGCAGGCTGGCGTGAGGTCTGAAACAGGATACGTAATGAATGCTATAAAGAAAAGTACGTAGCTGCTGGAATACTTAACTTTAATCCACAATTGGTGAACATTGGTCTTGTTACTGTACATGCTTCATTAGATACATAGCAAAGGATAAATGGCGCCTTGCTAGGTCGTAGCAATTGACTTAGCTGAAGGCTGTGCTAACTATCGTCTCGGCAAATGAGAGCGTAATTCTCAGTGAACCTTTCCTAGCAACGTCGGCTGTACAACTGGTGCGAGTGCTAGTAAGTCTCTATAGTCCTGCCGTGTGGCGGCGCTCGGTCTGGATTCACTGATAGTGGCGACACGCGGGTCTGACGTATACTAGTGGACCGCGGCCGATTTAAAGGCTACCACCTAGCAAGTGTGGTGTCTGGCGGTGACACCACAGTGACAAATTTTGGCAAACTCTCTACACGTGTTTGGAAAAACAACAAACTATCTTTTACCACCAAAATTCTTGTAAATCAAACTTGCGTCCTCAGCATCCTTTTGTATGCATCGGAAACATGGACTACCTATGCCAAACAAGAACGTCGCCTTAATGCTTTCCACATGCGGTGCCTGAGAACCATCCTCGGAGTAACGTGGAAGGACCGAGTGACCAACATAGCAGTGCTATCTAAAACTAACTGCAACAGTATTTCAGCTGTCTTGAAGCAGAGAAGACTCCGCTGGCTGGGACACGTCCACCGTATGGATCCCGACAGATTACCACGTGAGGTGATGCTTGGAGAGATCTCTATAGCCAAAAGACCTGTAGGACGTCCTGTATTGAGGTTCAAAGACTCTTGTAAACGAGACATGGAGAGCTTTGGAATCGACACAAAGAGATGGGAGGCACGGGCTAGCATGAGGCCAGAGTGGAATGTCGAAGCATGATGAAGGCTTGTTAGACAGATTAAGGCAGGAAAAGCTTCGCAATGCAACCACTGCTCCTGCCGCAGTAGCCAGATACACTTCTGACAATTGCGGCAAGAGATGCCGTGCTGCCATTGGCTTCACAAGTCATATGAAATAATGCAACCCATAAACACACAGACACTGCAACAATCATCTACCAAGATGTCGTAGCCAATATAATACGTACATACAAGCAACGGATATAGATCACTAATAACTGCTATCGTAGTGCTCTCATGTTGCCGGTCTAGTACTGTGCGGCCGAGTCTGGCAGGAGCGGCGCCTATATTTTCTTCTTGTAGAGGCCGCTCCCGTCGTGGTGCGGTCCTAGTCAGTGGGCTGTTGGCTGACGTCGTCTCACAGCCTTCTCTGCTCTTGTGTTCTGCATCTTCGTGCCGGCGCTTCTCGATACGCCGGAACATTACCGCCGTGCTGTAAGGATGTCGCGGAAGACAACCGAAGGGGTCCTGCTATGAATAGACCAGACACTCCGGGTTGTCGGGCTGTATGGCGGGTGACAGCCAGGTTGGTAGCCCACCACTGTCCTGGGGTTCTTCAGACACGTCTTCGGTGTGTAACACAATCAACTGGAGGAGAATGACCTTCAGCTGGCGAGGTCTGGCTTCGAATTGTGCTCTCACGACCAGAAAGTCGTTTCTGGAGACGCCATGGGTAACTGTGGGATACCAAGTTGACTGTCCGTCTCCATTCGACTCGCAAAACAGAATTAATCTCTGAGCGCCAATATTTTTCATTACTTTTCATAGCAGGACGTCATTGGTTTGATATCCGTGGAACCCTTGCAGCGCAGCAATACGTCAACAGTATTCTCCACCCCAATTTGTTGTTCTGAGCCTCCATTTCAGCAGAATAATGCCTCCCCCCCCCCCCCCCCGCACACGGCGAGAGTTTTTGTTACTTGTCTTCTTGCTTGTCAAAGCCTACCTTGGCCAGAGAGATTCTCCTTTGTGGATGTTTGAAGCATAATGGGCAGGTCCCTCCAACCATCTCGTGACTTTGACCATCTAACGCGCCAGTTGGACACAATTTGGCACGATAACCCTCAGGTGGGAGACATCCTACAACTGTTTTAATCAATGGCAAGGCAAGTAACTGCTTTCATGAGGGCCAGAGGTGAATCAACGCGTTGTTGACTAATTGACTTTGAATATATCATCCAATTCTTCTGAAATTTTAATCATTTGTTTGTCTGAACATGTACGTCATATAGACCGACTTACTAAATCCCTTGTGGCTAGTCTTTCTTTGTCTTTTTTGTATTAGAGTGTATTTACAAAGTGAATAAGCTGGACGTAATAACTCAGTAATACCGATTGTATTTCTGAACGATAATTTACTGCAGGAACCGCGACAGCCGTTTTGTAAAGTAAGCGAAAACTTACTATCAATGAAAACACGTATGGATGCTGTTGCAGAATACGTCGCCTTGGAGACTCCACGAATAGTTCAGAATCAGATTCAGACATGCTACGATGAAGCAAAGGTGATGCAGAACACTCAGCTGTAACTGAACTAGTATTTGATTTGGTACTACATCAAAGTTTTGTAATGAAAGTGCATAAGGGTTATCAAAGAAATTCCTGACTGTCTGAATTATTTATTAGCAGGGGCCTGCAGTACCTGATGTTGGTTGCAGAATTGTCAGAAGATATGGAAGTGACCTCTGAGGTTCCCCATGGAACTTTTGCTGTTCATGTTGCATATTAATAACTTTTTATATAGAATTATAATTAAGGTCTGCAACGAGCAGTACAAATTTTCAGTTGGAAGGCGATTAAGTTTGTAAGTAGTGCAAAGATTGGAAATTTCCTTTAAATGCTCAGAAACGTGAAATTCTGTTCTCTACAAACTACAGTTACAGTACGAATGAGTCCCTACTGGAATCAATAAGAACATACCAGTACCTTGATGTAACTCTTTCTCGAATATGAAATTGAATGATGTCTCAGGCTCAGTCGTAGGTAAGACAGGTGGCGCACTTGGGTTCCGTTGCAGAATACTGGGAAAATGCGTTCAATATAAAAATGGCATAGCTTGAAAAACAGTCGTGCTAATCATCCTGAAATACGTCTTAGGTTTTGTGGTTCGTAGAGCATTGGAATAATGGTGTATATTGAAAGTACACTATCAACAGCAGCACTGATAGGAACAGGTTTTGCCGGCCGATGTGGCCGATAGGTTCTAGGCGCTTCAGTCTGGAACCGCGCTACCGCTACGGTCGCTGGTTCGAACTGTGCCTCGGGCATGGATGTGTGTGATGCCCTTAGGTTAATTAGTTTTAAGTAGTTCTACGTGCTAGGGGACTGATGACCTCAGATGTTTAGTCCCATAGTGCTCAGAGCCATTTGAACCACATGAGCAACAGGTTTGTTTAAATCTTCGGCGTTTCCAAAATACTGACAAATCTGAATCAAGAAAGACCTGACGATTTACGGAGTTGTAACAAAAACTTTGAACAGTAGAATCTAACAATATACTGCAGTCAAGTAAATATCGTCCCTGTACGGACAAGATTAAATTAATTACAGCACGCAACGTCTCTCTTCGTTCTGTATGTGAGTGGTACACATAGATACATAAATACTTGGTAAAACACGTAGTATCCTTTGCCATGCTCTTGGGAGTGTTTACAGCTTACGGATGTATATTTACAACCTTGAAATTTGCTAGGAACGCTTTGAGTTTTGTTACGTTCTTCTCCAGAGTACAGTCACTCATGGATCAGTAGTTGTACCGGTTTATTGGCGGATAAGATCCCTTTGCGTCACGCTACTGTCGACTTGTTAGGTTTACAGGAGCAACTGTGAGTTGGTTGATGTAGTGGAAGGGCAGGGAATGGCTAGATAAGTGGCTTAAAACTGGGAGTACAACCGGCTTTTGCAGGCCGCAGATAGTTTGTGGAATTTTCAAGTCGCTAAATCTGTTTACAACATGAGGGAAAGTGGATCTTAGCTAGGCTTAACATGGACTTTGTCTGCTGGAGTTCCGTGCTCCATATCACCCCCTAAGCCACATCTGTAGCAGAGGCTGACGACGAACGCTAATGCAGTGACATTCGATGCGGAGGTTTCTGGTTCGGATAAATTAGTAGATAAATCCATTTCTAGTGCCTGACTTAAAAGGGACAGAAAGGCACTGCTTACATTTTCTAATCAACTTACAGTGCCTTCTTCTGGTTCTCGCTCTAAATTTCCTTCAAAGGTACTTCTGTTGTTAAATGGAAATCACCATTGTCATCGGTAACTATTCCACATACCCCGCTAGATCAAGTGGCACTGTGGATTATTTACTCATTACAGTCTTCAGCTATATGCATCCATATTCCTTCTGCGAGTTTACTAAGTTAATTTACCTTTGTTGCAATATGTCGACATCTAGTATTTTGTAATATCTTAGGATGCAGCAAAGAACTTCCGTGGTCTGCCCACAGCATTCATTCACCTGACCTTGCGCAACAAGATGTGGGTATTGTCAGAAGTAAGTTCATTTTCGGATCATCCAGCAAACACAGTTCTGCTGTGGTACGGGTAAACCGATGCTTCACAGCGTGCGAGTGAAATGGCAATGCAACTGGAACCGTACTCCAAAACTGAAGGGCTAAGGACAGTAAGATCGGTATGGGCAAATCATCTACATTTCGCGCAGATTGGTAAAATTCTTTTTATAGCCAACATCGAATAAACACTTGATTATTATCGACAACCGGCTACGACAAACGTGGTTGTCGTCTCTGATTTGCAAACATTCGTGTTACAAAATGTGCTCATTATGAGTTGGAACCTCCTGTCAAGTCGCCGTATTACTGGATGAAATGCAGTACATTATGCAAAGGTTTGTCATAAATCAAACTTCTTATTTCTGGCAAACCTTTGGATAATGTTCTAAATTGTGTTCACTAATATGACAACTTGGCACGGGATTCCAGCTCTCAATGAACACGTTTTGTGACATACATTTTCGAAGAACAGAAAATGACTGCAAAGCCATTCGAAACATGTTGTAGAAACTAAGGTGTATTTACCGATCTTGAGTACAGAAAAATTTTTACCGAGTAAAACTAATCGTTTCTCCTCTTTTCTCAACGTGAGATATTTCAGTCACACTGATTCAACATGAAATTCTGGTATTATAGGAACTAAATGCAAGTTACTTTCAAATTTAGTGAAACAATGTTAGCAGTTTTACTAAGGTCACTTAGACAACGGTGATGCTGCTGGGAAAGGAAGGCCACCGACAACCACCACAGGCAGCTCTATTCAGGCAAACGAAGAACAACAGTTTGGAGTAAGAGATCTTCCAATGATTAAAAATTCACCCAGCGATTCTCGAATGGCTCCTTGATTACTGTGCGGATTTCTAGCGCCGACAGCTATCATGTTCCAGCCGTTGTTTTCAGAGACCTGTTTACTACATTGGAAAACAGTGTCAGGTATCTGTGTCCCTTTGAAATGTAGTACAGTGTTCAGTAAAAGTTACTTAGCCCAGCAACATAATATGTGACTTACTTTTTGAAACCTCATACAACACTATCATACTGGTCAAACTCTCCGATTGCAAATTTTACTTTCCTGGCAGACCGAAAGCTTAGATTTCGTTAGTAAATCCACTCTAGCGTAATTATAATTATTTCTTTATTTGATTTTCTATAGTAAATTGTCTTTAATATTTGAACTCGTTGAATGGTTTTCAAGATTTTATCGTTTTTCATATTTATTTATGATTTGTCCGTTATCCATTATCTGTGTATTAGTTTAACTGATTTTCATATGAATTATCTAAATAGTGTCATAAGGTACTTCTTTGTGCTGTTCTTAATCTGTAAAAGTGGAAAATATTACTTTCATCTCCATTTGTCACATTAAACGTATTCTTTCTTCATTTTCTCGGTTTGAGACCGTGTAATCCTTATAGTCTAAGGCTCTCTTACGTTTTCTGCTATTGTAAGTAACTCACCTTTACTCTATTCGGACAAAGATAAATGTGCATAATCTAGGAGTAGTAAATAAGACCCTTGACTGTGTTCAGTCTCATCTGTGGCTGACTTATTAGTCAGTCTGTTGTGCAGTGCTGAGACATTCTTATTTGAGACACGGTAATGTGCGCTTGGGTTTTTCAAAGAGTGAGATCTGCTTTCTGTGAATCTGGGAGAAGCTTTCTAGATTTATTTATTTTGAAGAGGAGAATTGACGTATAACTTTTCCTTATATATGTTATCAACAGCGAAGATTTTGGAGGAATTTAACGGTGTGTTAGGGGTTTCTTTGTAATTAAAAAATTCTGTAATTGTTAATAGTTGCTTATGCTGTCCAGTCTTTTTGTCACTAATCGCGGTCTGAGTTCTCAAAGACAATTATCTTTAAAGTAAAACCTACCTCAGTGGTTCATATTAAAGTTTCGAATTTTTATCATCTGTGCGTTGCACCTTGCGCCACACGAAGCAACAGATTGTTTCTGAGAAAAATAATATATAACATATTATTTATCTTTAGCTGCTGAATCCGCTGCTTTGTTTTTGCATTCAAGAACATCACTACTCCAGAGACAAAAACTCCATGCTGTGCAAGAGATAAGCCACTTTTATTTCAGTGTAGATCTCACGTTACGTTCTTGAGCAAACACTGTGTACTCAGAATTGTCAGGGGTCGTGCAAGTAAGTGCACAAATTTTTAGCCAACAGTGCTGATAATTTCAAAGAGTTAGTTTCTTCTAAGGAAAGCATTAATTAAAATATTTCTTTAGTCTAACATTGCATTTCGCTTTATGCTCCGTTCATAATGTTCTTCGGTACTGACATTTACTTATAGTTTGCACTGAGTGTGACGTGGAACTTAGGGAAAGCAAGAAAGGTGTAGACGGCGCCTAATCGTTTACAGTGGGTTTCGCAGAAAACACATACACTTCATTTAAAAAAAAAAAAAAACCTCTCAACCCCCATTTTTAAAGGATTTTACTACACTAGCGCCTGAAAACTTTATTAGAAGAATTGAAAGTTGTTGTCGACTGAAAGCCACAAGCAATGTTACAAACAATGAACGGCTGAAGGCCAGCAGCAATTTCAGAATACACAACTGCTGAAGACCTGAATTACAAGTGAGGAAGCAGTTACACATTAACAAATACTAAGATATTTTCTTCGTAACAATCTAAACGGTAACAAGCTATAGTAACGGCTGAAGGCCTCACTAAAACAAGATTGAAAATTATTTGTCGGCTGAAGTCCATAAGCAATATTACAAAGAATTAATGGCTGAAGGCCTGACTAAGAAATGATGCAAAATTACTGATTGCTGAAGGCCACAAGCAATTTTCAGAATACTCAATGGCTTAAGGCCTGCATTACAAGTAAGGAAGGCAGTTGCATGTTAAAATACTAAAACAATCTTAACGAACTGTAACAGATCATAGTGATGGCTGCAGGCCTTATTAAGAGAATTTTGAAAATAATTTGTCGGTTGAAGGCCACAAGCAGTGCTACAAACAATTAACTGCCGAAGACCGGAATTACAAGTGGGGAAGGCAATATTAATTTAAAAAGAATAGAGTAAATTTTAAGCAATTACGACAACTTGTCCAAACAAGACGGGTGATCCACAGACAGAGCTCCCTGGATCGACGTGAGGGAGGTGAATACAGCTGTGTAAGCAGTGAGAGAGGCAGAAAGGGGTTGTACTCACGTAACAGGATGGCAACTCACACTAGGAGTAACTTAAGCGCCGACCGACCGACTAACCAATCTGCCTGACGTCCGATCACCAGTAAAACGATGGAATATTTTTAGGCAAGGGTCAAGAGAAGTTCAGCACCACGTCTTCAGAACCACACCCAAGGCCGAAGGAATCACTAGAACCAAGGTAGACATCCCAAAACACATGCACAGTACAATTCAAGATGTTGTAGACCTACACTCCGTGTCAGAAAGCATCAACACGACGAGGAAAGGTACACTGCCGGAAAGGTACTCTAACCTCCAGGGCAGGTAACTGGAGCTTTAGCGGCCACAAGGCAGAACATACCGCTGGTTGCACTTCACTAATAGGAATAATACTAAATCCAAACCAACATCAAGGAGTAGAAGGCAGCTAATAGCTTCCGACAACCTGACAGACTCCACTTGTTGCGGTTGGTCTCACCGACCCTGGGAGCAGCAACACGCAAGTAACAGCAAGATCTCAAACAGTGGACGTTTCAGTAGGACATGGTTCACTCAACTTCAAACGTCCTGGGTTCGGTCGTCGCCTACAGCCCCTCGATCCGACAGTATCTGCACGCCGCCAGTGGTCCCGGCCTGCCCAGGCACTGTGGACCTCCCCACTCTCTGTCCGAAGCCAAAGTGCCTGACACACACGACGTGGCACCACAGAACTGGCTATCGATAACCGCTGCTGCTGCCACTCGCGGACAAACAATACTAGCAACTCAGTGGCACCATTAAAACAAGAAGGAATCGAGACGTCACGACCGCTATTACATGACATCAAGTTACGAACGACAAGAACGCGAGCCGCACACGGCTCAGGGCACACAATTAGTTTCTTTTGGCAGTCAATTGGATTCATTTTGTTTATTTCAAATTTTGCATTTCACAAAGTTTAAAGGTCTATTTCACGACACTGTCATTTAGGCTCTGCAGTTAAATACGTTATCTAAAATACATGTTACATTAGGAGAAAATTTTTGAAGTCAATGTATTCATTTTTGTCTTGTAAAGACTATATTTTATAGAAAGTTCATACATGTCGACCTTTTCGCCTAGGATAGTCATCTGGCTATCTTTAATTACATAGTTAGATTGCAACACGGGGTCTCAAAAACAAATGAGCGTTATCGTGTATGTACTAATATTTGTATTTCTCTGTGATCTATTGTAAGGTCACTGTCTTATCTGTGTGTCATTTTGCCTGAAATTTTTTTTTATCCTTTTGCAAAAGTGTTGAGTGCGAAGCCCTATGTTGCGTAGGAGAATAATAGTTCAAACTGTGTGAATTGTTCAGTCTTAAATATATTTTTCGTAGAATTTCAGTTGTGTAAAAAGTTATTACATATTGTTATTTAACTATAAATAGAAAATTTCGTGCTATGAGATCGCAAACCACGTCACGAAGTAACGACGCAATTATTAATGAAACAGAAGAAGCGCAACAGTCGTTACACATAAGTAAATCATTTGAGGTTCAAGAGAGTGGAAATAACTGTCTGTGAGGGTACTGGTGTGTAGTATCTGTAAGTGGTTGTTCTTTGGAGGGCGACAATGCCCAGTGGGCAGAGAGTCGCCGGCAGAGGCAGTTGTTGAGAGGCTGTGGAAGGTGTAGGCTGCGTGAACCAAAGGCGGTTGCGTAGCGAAGGGTTTATCTCTATGTTTAATAGTCGTGGCACACAGTTTGAATAATAGTGTATTTATGTTTGTGCAGTGTGGTAAAGGAGATAAATAAAATTTTACCAGTTCTTAATGCGTCTCCATCAGTTAGTACCACACCATTGTATTTAACAATGAACGAAATCCCAATATACACGGTCACCTACAGGAAGAGGATTGCAACATAATAATCATTAATTAACCCATATAACCTCCTAGAAGAAGGGACCTTATATGTCCAACTCTGACTATTTCTTTATTAGGGAATACAGCAGAGCACACTTCCAATAGGTAATTTCAGAAGACGAATAGGCAGGTGACAAGTCGCCTCACCTCTGCTACATTTCGCTACAACCACTTACAGAGACCGTCTATTAGCGTTTTGCTTCTATTTGTTTTAATCAGACAGTACAAAAGACAAGATCAATTACTACTAACAATACACACTCACCCGTTGCAACTCAAGTAAACATGTAAGCGGAAGTTCATAATTCAGCTTATAATTGCTCCTAAAGATGAATAACGCACTTGAACAATTTCAGAAAATAGATTAAACAATGGAACAAAACGCAGGACAATTTCAGAAAATAGACAAAGCACTTGAAGGAAACGCAGAACAAAATGCCAAATCACAAGATGACATACTTAAAGATATCATGAGGCTCGAGAAAAAAAAAAAAAAAAAAAAACAGCTAAACCTTTCTGTAGAATTCAACAAGGGATTAGAAATGGCTTGGAACCTATTATTATGAAGCTTGAGGCCGAGCTACGCAGCGTCGAAACTGAACAAAATAATTCAAAAACTACACAACAAAACGACAAAGAAGAGGTTCTCGCAAAAATAAATACGACTGTAGAGAGTGCAGTAGTCTCGTAAGTCATAGAACGTCAGGACCACCTTAAATTCACTGTTGAAACAGTTAGTAAAAAGGTAGACGCATTAAAACTGAACTGTGACGAAGAAAAGGCACTACTTTGTACATTAACAAAGAATGTCGAAGATCTGTCAACAAAGATGGCAAATTTTTCTACTAATATCGACAATTGTTCTGATGTCACATATCCTCTCCCACAACAGTATATCAAGCCCATTAGAATCTTAAAGAAAGTCAGATTAAAGTCAGTCAACAACAGAAAAAGGCATAAACAACCCGCCAGAATAGTTGACGAGGGTCGAACGCAAAGTAAATAGTAATGACGATACTAATGAGTTCAAGTGTCCACATTCGCACCCACAATCTGAAGCTTGTGTTGAAACTAACAATTTGTAGCGTCCTTGTGACTTTCCCAGGGAACAATACTTTTCCACAAGATAGAATGCTGAGCCGCCGGTCAGGCGCTATAGAGAACGTCCTAGCTCTCACCGAAGCGGTAATTCTGATTACAAGCACTTTCTCACTGTTCGTAAATTAAAAAGGTTTCGGAACTTTGGCAATAATATTCACTCCCAAGTGTCAGGATGTCGTTTCTGAAAGTATTTGTATGGACTTTAGCCTTGTATGGAAGTGAAACGGTCCGCAGCTCGTGGTCGTGCGGTAGCGTTCTCGCTTCCCACGCCCGGGTTCCTGGGTTCGATTCCCGGCGGGGTCAGGGATTTTCTCTGCCTCGTGATGAGTGAGTGTTGTGTGATGTCCCTAGGTTAGTTAGGTTTAAGTAGTTCTAAGTTCTAGGGGACTGATGACCATAGATGTTAAGTCCCATAGTGCTCAGAGCTATTTGAACCATTTGAAGTGAAAAGTGGACGATAAATAGTTTAGACAAGAAGAGAATAGAAGCTTTCGAAATGTGGTGCTACAGAAGAATGCTCAAGATAAGATGGGTAGACCACGTAACTAATGAGGAGGTATTGAATAGAATTGGGGAGAAGAGGAGTTCGTCGCACAACTTGAGACCAAGAGATGAATACACTAATCAGATTCAGAAGGATGTAGGGTGCAGTAGGTACTGGTATATGAAGTTTGCACATGATAGAGTAGCATGGAGAGCTGCATCGAACCAGTCTCAGGACTGAAGACCACAACAACAACAAGAAGCCTGGTTGGATCAATTTTTGTTTTGACTTCCACAAAATTGGCCTTGAAGGCATAAGCTGGAAAGTATCTTGTAGCGATCCAGGTGTGAGAATGCGGTCTGTAATCAGAGATTGTCAAAGTGAATCCGTTTTTTATCACAGTTTCTAGTCTGCGTGTTGGTCGAAAACTAATGAGGATCGAATAAAGCGTAGAGCAATAATGATGAAAAACTTTGATCAGTCCGAGTTTTCTAACAGAGCCAAATTTTCAAAGAGATGTTACATAGGAACCAGTATCTCACAAAACCCCCAAAGTCCGCCTGTGTTGATAAGCATTTGCTTAACGAAATTGTCTTCACACTTACGTCAAGTAATATTGGCATCAAGATGCAAGGATGACATTGACGCTTGTTACAAGGACTGTAACTAGGCTCAGACAACCGTATCATTTCAAATTATTACAACAGACTTCGCTGCTCACGACATTCATTTACACAGTACGATCATAAAAGTGACGATCGCCCATGAAAAACTAATTACCATAGAGAACTACAGGCGAAGAAACAGGCATCATCCATGCGATTCACACTGGGAAAACAAGGAAAATTATCATGAGAGAGGCAATTTGCGTATAGTGACGATAATGATCACGGTAGACGACAGAACAGACACTATGAAAACGAGTACAGAGACTGTCAGAGGAATCAGAACTACTACGCTTGCAACTCGTATTCTAATGGATACAATTTTGATAGATGAAGCCCACAGAACACGTGGCAAAACAGAAATTACAGAGACAATGATCAGAAAGGGGAAAGGCAGCCGCGACATGTAGAGGTGGATGAAGTGAGGCTGCCAAGCCGGCAAACAATCAGCGGCGTGGAAGTAACACATAGGAAATAGCACACACCAATGATCTACGACTCTGGCAGCTGACGACATTATGGAGAGGACTGAAAAATCACTGCCGAAAAGGCAAATTTCGTAAATTCTCAAGACACAAGATCTATTTTATTACAGGAATCAGATAATACACACAATACTATCTCCCGTCCAATGATACATGTTAAGACAGGTAATATAATTTTGTCTGCTTTTCTTGACTCTGGTAGCGCCATATCTGTGATCAGTGAAGTTGCCTTCAACAGATGTACAAAGACGACAGACTGTCGTACCTTACCTTTACGCAAAATGAAACTTCAAGGTGCTATTTCAGGGAAAAGTGTTGACGTACGACATCAAACTTGTTTGAACTTCATACTTCAAGGCCATAAATTTGTGATGAGTTTCTTAGTTGTACCGCTCTTGTCGACAGAAACGACACTATGAACAGACTTTTCAAATTAACACAAATCAATTATAAATTTTAGTGGTGCCGAGATAATACTAGAAGCTGAAGGGAACTCAATTACTCTAAAATTTGAAGAGTGGATCTCAAAACAAGATCAGAAGGTAAGTTGCCTATGCTTCTTGTCAGACCATGCAACACGTTTTCCACCAGAATTATTTTGTGCTGACTGACAGTGTTTACGTACTTCTTGTGATGACACTGATCAGAAAATAGATGTACACACTTTGATCCAGACAAAACAGAGCATTGCACTGAATAGATCTTCTTGTTGGTGCCATACACTCGTAGTGCGTCGGCTGCTCACAGGGGGCGTTCCCTTGCTTCTCGAACCAGCTCTTCAGAGTTGTTGATGTCAGTCCATGGTTTGATATTCTGTGGCCATTCCTTCTACATTGTGGGCGCTTGCCTTCTATTCTGCCTTCTAAAATCAACTGGAGATGTTCATATTTCTTTCTTCTCATAATCTGCCCCAGGACCGATTTCATTCTTCTTTTAACTGTCCCCTTTAGTTCTCTATCCACCCAGGTTCTTCGCAGCACTTCAGCATGCTCACTTTCTCAATCCATGATATTTTTAGTAATCTGCTCAAGAACCACATTTCTGTTCTAATCTCTTTACAGAAGCAGCTATAATTGACCAAGTTTCCGCTCCATGAAGTAGGAGGGGGATAACATATCATCGTGCCACCCTTATTCTTAGATGGAGCGGCACGTCTGTGTACATCAGTACATTTCGTAGCTTTCGGAACGTTTCTTTCGCAATCCCAAAGCGAATCTTAATTTCCTCATCGCAATCAAGTTTCGAGTTTATCACAGATCCTAGATATTTCAAATTGGTTACTTTCTCAATTTTACTACCATTTAAATTGTAAGACATTTCCAGGGACAGATGTTGACTCTGACCTCAATCTATTGGTTATGAACTGTAGATTAAAACTGAAGGAACTGCAAAAAGGTGGGAAATAAAGGAGATGGGACCTTCATAAACTGACTAAACCAGACGTTGTAGAGACTTTGAAGGAGAGCATAAGGGAACAACTCACAGGAATGGGGGAAAGAAATATAGTAGAAGAAGAATGTGTAGCTCTGAGGGATGAAGTAGTGAAGGCAGCAGACGATAAAGTAGGTAAAAAGACAAGGCTAGTACAAATCCTTGGATAACAGAAGAAATATTGAATCTGATGAAAGGAGAAAATATAAAAATGCAGTAAATGAAGCAGGCAAAAAGGAATACAAACGACTAACAAATGTTATCGACAGGAAGTGCAAAATGGCTAAGCAGGGATAGCTAGAGGACAAATGTAAGGATGTAGAGCCTTATCTCACTAGGGTTAAGATAGATACTGCCTGCAGGAAAATTAAAGGGACCTTTGGAGAAAAGAGAACCACTTGTATGAATATCAAGAGCTCAGATGGAAACCCAGTTCTAAGCAAAGAAGGGAAAGCAGTAAGGTGAAAGGAGTATATAGAGGGTCTACGCAAGGTCAATGTTCTTGAGGACAATGTTGATGAAGATGAATTGGGAGATACAATACTGCGTGAAGAGTTTGATAGAGCACTGAAAGACATGAGTCGAAACAAGGCCCTGGGGGTAGACAACATTCCATTAAAACTACTTATGGCCTTGGGAGAGCCAGTCATGACAAAACTCTACCATCTGGTGAGTAAGATGTATGACTCAGGCGAAATACCCTCAGACTTAAAGAACTATATAATAATTCAAATTCCAAAGAAGGCAGGTGTTGACAGATGTGAAATTTACCGAACTGTCAGTTTAATAAGTCACAGCTGCAAAATTTTAACGCGAATTCTGTACAGACGAATGGAAAATCTGGTAGAAGCCGACCTTGGGGAAGATCAGTTTGGGTTCCGTAGAAATGTTGGAACACGTGAGGCAATACTGACCTTACGCTTTATCTTAGAAGAAAGATTAAGGAAAGGCAAACCTACGTTTCTAGCACTTGCAGACTTAGAGAAAGCTTTTGACAATGTTGTCTGGAATACTCTCTTTCAAATTTTAAAGGTGGCAGGGATAAAATACAGGGAGCGAAAGGCTATTTAGATTTTGTATAGGAACCAGATTGCAGTTATAAGAGTCGAGGGGCATAAAAGTGAAGCAGCGGTGGGGAAGGGAGTGAGAGAGGGCTGCAACCTCTCCCCAATGTTATTCAATCAGTATATTGAGCAAGCAGTAATGGAAACAAAAGAAAAATTCGGAGTATGTATTAAAATCAATGGCGAAGAAATAAAAACTTTGGGGTTCGCCGATGACAATATAGTTCCGTCAGAGACAACAAAGGACTTGGAATGGACAGTGTCTTGAAAGGAGGATATAAGATGAACATCAACAAAAGCAAAACGAGGATAATGGAATGTAGTCGAATTAAATCGGGTGATGATGAGGGTATTAGAATAGGAAATGAGACGCTTAAAGCAGTAAATGAGTTTTGCTATTCAGTGAGCAATATAACTGATGATGGTCGAAGTAGAGAGGATATAAAATGTTGACTGGCAATGGCAAGGAAAGCATTTCTGAAGTAGAGAAATTTGATAACATCGAATATAGATTTAAGTGTCAGGAAGTCGTTACTGAAAGTTTTAGTATGTCGTGTAGCAATGTATGGAAGTGAAACATGGACGATAAATATTTTGCACAAGAAGAGAATAGAAGCTTTCGAAAAGTGGTGCTACAGACGAATGCTGAAGATTAGATGGGTAGATTACGTAACTAATGAGGAGGTATTGAATAGAATAGGGGAGAAGAGGAGTTTGTGGCACAATGTGACAAGAAGAAGGGACCGGTTGTTCTGAGGCATCAAGGGATCACAAATTTAGCATTGGAGGGCAGCGTGGAGGTTAAAAATCGTAGAGGGAGACCAAGAGATGAATACACTAGGCAGATTCAGAAGGATGAAGGTTGCAGTAAGTACTCCGAGATGAAGAATCTTGCACTGGATAGAGAAGCATGGAGAGCTGCATCAAACCAGTCTCAGGACAGAAGACCACAACAAGAACAACAACAACACAAAATCATTGGTGCATACCTTTTGACACCAACTTCTTAATGGCGTTTTGTGTTGATACTGGTATCTTGCATTTTTGTTCTAACATACTTGACTTCAGTTGTTCCATCGCTTTTATGATGAAACATTTATGTATGACTTGTCTTAGCCTATGAAGATTATCTTATTTTTGTTCACTGACTTACCACAATGATTTTTGCTGCATCTGTGTAAGATAAGAAACTTTGCTGCCCTGGCTTTTGTGATGAAACATTTGTCCTGTTTATATATGATAAAGAATTTAGCTGCATTGAATTTCTGACACAATACTTTTGTGAATATATATTATTTCTGATTAAATACTTTTTATTTCCTAAAACAATAGGCGCCACAAGATACACACACACACACACACACACACACACACACACACATATATATATATATATATATATATATATATATATATATATATATATGGGGGTGGGGGTTGGCGGGGTACTCGTGGCGGCTATAGTTTTAGGAGAGCTTACGAGCTTATTTAAGACAAGATAAGCATAACACATTACAAATAATGTCATGACATACAAAATTATTAAAATAGCTGTAGGAAAAAGGTAAGTTAAAAATGTAACAGAAGTATCTAGAAGTGAGAAAGAAATGTGACTGTAGTGTGGAAATATACGTATAGGCCAGCTGGAAAGTGACTTTATTGTATGGGAATGATGATGCAGTGAAATGTAGGCAATGTGAAATACATATGAGTGTTTAATGACACCAGAATATCAGACAGACTGACTAAGACTTAGGCTTTGAAGTTCGTTTAATTCCCTTTCCTTTTCCTTTACATGATCGATGTTTGTTTGTCCTTTATTTCTTTCCTTTGTTGCTTCCTCCTCTTACATTTGCTTCCATTGTTCCTGTGTGTTACATGTCATTTGTTCGTTCTGAGTAACTAAATATTCTGTGCTAACTAGATTTTCTTGTACGTTCTCATGGTAATTTCTCACAATTATAAGATAATTAAATTTTGCTCCTGGCTCCTCTTGTTAAATTTGCTGTTTATCTGACACAAAATATTCTATAATTTTTTTTAAACTGTCGATGTTATCTGATTACATTGATAATTTTAATCTACAAATATTGATGTATTATACATAAGCTTCACCTTACATTTCCATGCAATGATTTTGTGATATTTCAGATATTTTCCTAGGAATAAGATAATTTCTTAGACGATACTGGATGTGCGGTTCACAGAGCCTATTTGTAATCTAAATCACATTTTCAGTGAAGATCCCAGGGTAATAATAAGTTTCGCATATACATAAAGGAAATGGTAGAACTGAGTTTATCTTCGAGACATCAGCAGGACATGTTAGATGTCAATGGAAAACTGCTTCCCTTAGTCTGCTCATGTTTGATTCTACATTTACTGTCAATTTTTATTGTGTAGTCAGTGACAGACACCCAGTTGCCTTACTGGCTGCCCCAAAGTCAGATATATTTTTCATATTTGTAAGCTGTGGGTTCAGTACCACAGCGACAGTGACCTCATCAATGGTCGTACTTCAAGAGTTGTGTGAATGTTTGCTAGTCAGATTCCTTTTCTTGGCGACAAGATTAATGACAAGAGATGTTACCTTTATTCTTGCTTGCGGTGAGTGGTGCAATATATTACCTTCAGTCGTAATTGTGTACTAGCCCCAAGGTTAATGATATGACACATTGAGGCAAATTTTCGACGGTTTTGTGTGATACAACTTTTACCTATACTCTACAGAATGCAGGAAATAGTGTGTGTACTTCCTCCCTGTGTAAAGACAACCTTCAACTGCACACTCAAATCAGAACATCCTTTTGTTCCTATTGTAACTTAAATCCTAACACTAGTAATGTTATTTATAAGTATAAATTATTGTACTTACTTCTTTGTGATTACTCCTTGCCTTACCACAGCTAAGATAATCGGTATGACATTTTTCTGTGGTGCAGGGGATAATGTAAGATTCTCATACGTCTTCAGCTATTGTAATTCACCTTTAGTGTACTGGGACAAAGATGAATGAGATCCTTGACTCTGTGTTTAGTTTTATCTGTGGTTGTCATGCTACTCAGTCCGTTGTGCAGTGCTAAGAATTTCTTATTTCAGGCATAGTGGCGCGCAGTTAAGTTTTTCGAAGAATGAGACATGTTTTCAATGAATCTGGGATAAGCTTTTTAGAATACTTTACTATCAAGATAAAAACTGACATATAATGCTTTCTTGTTCATGTTATCGAAGATTTTCGAGAAATTTTAAATGTATGTTTGCAGTTGCTTTGTAATGAGATGATTTTATAATTGTTAGGAAAGTTCTTATGCCGTGCAGAGTTTTTGTCAATAATCGTAGTTTTATTTCTCAAAAACAATTTTCTTTAAAGTAAAACCTACCCCCATGATTCATAGTGAAGTTCTGAATTTTTGTCGTGTGTGCAGTGCCGCACAAAGCAACAGATTTCTTCTGACAAGAATAATTTAGAATACGTTATTTACCTATACCTGCTGCATCTGCTGATGTGTATTTGCTTTCGAGAACACCACTACTGCACACAAAAAAACAACATGCTGAGAAAAGGTAAGTCACTTTTATTTCAGGGCGGGTCTCACTTCACACTCTTGAACAAACAGAGTGTATTCAGGATTGTCAGGGGTTGTGCTGTGTTAACAAGAGCGTTAATTTTGATATTTTCAAACAGTTAATTTCTTCTGAGTGTATCTGTAATTTTAGCGGATATCCTTAATATAACATCGCAGTTCACTTTATGCATCGTTCATAATGTGCTTCGGTATTGAGTTTTAGATTTACTTACTTTACGTGATCAGGCCTATTGGACCACATGCTGCTTTGAGAGATTTCCTCCACTTCAGCCTGTCTTCAGCTCCTTTCTGCCATCCTTCCAGCAGTCCCACTCTCTGAAGGTCTTTGGGTATGCAGTCACTCCATCGAGTCTTAGGTCATCCTACGGACGTTCTGAAGGTTGGGTTGGTTTTGAGTACAGTTTTCGGCCATCAGTTGTCCTGCATTCGAACAACATGCCCTGCCCACAGGAGTCATCGTGTGTTCATTATAGACATGATGTTCGGCTCTTTGTAAATATCATACAACTCTGTATTGTGACGAATCCTCTATTTTTGACTCTTAATGTGATAAACTGGTCCAAAAATCTTCCGAAAGACTTTCCTCTCAAATATCATCAGTCCGTTCAGATCTTGCTTGGTTGTACACCAGGTGGCACATCTATATAGTACTACTTACTGGCTCTAGGAGTGTTTTGTAGATGTTTATTTGGAAATGTCTTGACAAACTTCTGATTTTGAGGAGAGCATTAAGGCTATGGTAACAACGATTACTTGCCTGTAGTCTTGCCTGTATTTCCATTTTTCTGGATGTTTCATCTCTGAATACTGTGCGCAGATATTTGAGCTCGCTGACTTCACGGTAAGAACCTTCAGTTGTCTGTAAGGGTGGAACTGGTTCTTCAGTTTCATTATGTCTACAAGGTAGAAACATGTATTCCCTCTTGTCATGATTGATTTGAAGTCAAAATTTCCTCGCTGTTGTTTCCAGAATGCCAGCCATTTTCCCTAATTCTTCTTGCGACCCAGATAGTAGCACTATATTATCGGCATATCCGAGGTACTTTATGGTCACATCCACCGTCTGGACTCCCGTGAGTCCATTAGATGACATCCCTCGCATTACCTTCTCTACTGCGAGGTTGAAAAGAACAGGTGATAGTCCATCGCCCTGCCGTAGCCCACTTTTTATTTTAAATGTTTCAGACACCTTATTTCCAATTTTTATCTTTGCTGTAGTATCCATCATGCAGGCCTTCATGAGGCTTAATAGTTTCTTGGCAAAACCGAACTCTTCCAGACACCGCAGCATACTTTCCCAATGAATGCAGTCATATGCTTTTCTTAAGTCGACAAATAGCATGTGTAGTTCTTAGCCACTATCCCACACTTTTTCTACCATCTGACGTAGAACAAACATTTGGTCGATAGTAGATCTCCCATGACGGTATCCTCCTTGATATTCGGCAATAATGGTGTCTGCCAATGGTTAGATTCGATGTAGAAGACAGATTGAGAAGATCTTATAACAAATATTAAACAGAGTGATGCCACAGTAGTTTTCACATGCCATTCGGTCATTGTTCTTGTGGATGGGACAGATTAGTGCATTCTGGAATGTTTTCAGTGTTCCACATGGTCTCTATTAATTTGTGAATTCTTGTGACAAGGTATTCAGCCACTTCCTGAATTATTTCAACATAGATGCCATATTCTCCGGGGCTTCTGTCCTTTCTAAGCCGTTTTATCTGCTTTCTGATCTACAGTTGGCGAGAGGTATTCAGGGTCTGCTGTCTCTGGTAGGGGGGAGTTAAAGAGTGTCATTGGGTGTTCACAATTTAACAAGTCACTGAAATATTCTTCCCCATCTCTTTGCAATTTGATATTCGTTTGTCAGCATCTCTCCTTCGGCATTTTTTATGAATTTCTCTTGGAGTTGATATGTTTTCTTCAGATAGTTGACCTTTCGGTACATGTTCTTCATCCCCCTTCCCTGGAAGTCTTCTTCTGCTTCTGTAACAATGAAGTTCCTCTTTTCTCTCCACAATATTGCTTGTGTTTCTCTTCGGACTCTGTCAAATTCTTCCTTGCTGCTCTGATCGTTTGCTGTCTGTAACCACTTGTGATGGGCTTCTTTTCTCCTACTGACTGCCTCTTCACAGACCTCATTGAACCATTTCTTCTTCCTCGCCACTACTTTTTCCACTGACCGCTCCTGCATCCTTTGTAACCACATTTATAATCTCTTCCCATTGCTGATTTACATCTGAGTCCTCTGTTTCCAGCAGTGATTTAATGAAACGATTCCTGATCTCAACTTGAAGTTCACTTCTTGTTTCTCCCTGTGATACTTTCTTTATTTCTAATCGTGCCACTTTCTTCAGTTTACTTCTATGGTTTGGTATGAGGGTGACTGTGGGTTGACTTTTAAGCAAGAAAGGGTCGGAACCACATTCAGTCCCACGGGAATTTCTTACATTCATAATCCAATTCCTGGTTTCTGCGTTGATTGCTATGTGTTCTATTTGAGTGATTGTTTTTCCAACTGGGGATACCCATGTCCCTTTGCTGGACTTCCATTAGCTGGGGAGGGAAAGTAACTGTGCTAGGAACTGTAAATTTCTGGCACAACATACTTACATTTTAGTCCACTAGAAGTTTCGAAATATTCTACCAACGAATCATTTGCAGGCATAAACCTTACTTGCAAATGAACCTACGTAAATATTCCACTTCATGACTCTATGTGTTTGTACTTTCTTGCATATGTGTCACATGACTGATTCTAGTTATGATTCATTAATCCTGTGGTGAAAGGACACAGGACTTGTACGTTTCGTGAGGTGCACAATTTCGTATTTCTCTGCAGCAGGAGCTGGCTCCAAGTATTTGAAAAACGTTGGTATTTTGTCGCAGCTGAGTCCATAATATTTCAGTTATTACCAAAAACGTACTCACTGTGAGACAGCCACAACTGTTGCTATAATTTTTCTTATTAATAAATTTTTCATAATAATGGTTTTTACAGTGTCAAATGCCCACAATATGGGTTTGGATATATCGAGCATACAGGGAGAAATTTTCAAAATAGCGTTACATAAGATGGTGCCACTGAGATTCTGAAGTCCGGTTTAGTGGTGCATTTGGCATGCAGTATGCACAGCAGTAGTTATAATTTGAGCGTTTTGATGCCATGTGAAAATTCGTTTAAAATATTAAGTTTTAATGGTTAAATTTTAGGTTCTTGGTTAAAAGAATGTTTTAAGGTTCAAGGTGAACAGCTAGTTAAAATCATAACTTTTAATGATTAGGTTTTAAGTTCTTGGTTGTTCCTCTGTCACTTGGTTTAAAAGAACTACTTTACCTGTCATTTAGTTTCCTTTGAAAATTTTAAGAATTACAAAAGGATTTTGTTGAATTCCCGTTTCAAGTTTAATAAATAAATCGGTTAGATGATTACAGACCTAACATTTCATCTTCATTTGATTCTAACAACAATTCAAAAAGTAAAATTATTTATAAATATACTAGTACTGTTTAGTAGAATCTATTAATCTTACTGCAATAAAACTTTAATTATGAAGTATTCTTATTGGTTTGATAGATTTGCTTATTTTGAGAAATTTATCAAATACACTTAACAAAATATCTAAACTGTAAAAAATACAATTTTTATTTACTTTTCCAATAATAATAACGATTTTTTAAGCATACAGTCATATTCATCGAAATTACATATTTTTCATTCATTTCCTTTTATAGAAGAAAATTCAACTGTTTATCACATATTTCATTTCGAAGGTTAGTTAATACATTTAACTCTGCTTTGAGAAGTAATCTGAAAAAAAGTTTTCTGTTTCCTTGTTTGTGAAGTAATTGTTTCGATTAGTTTTATTAAGTTCATTAATCTTTTCATGAAACAATATTTTAGTTAGATGATTATTAAATTAAGTCAAAGTACTAGTATATTTCACTTTTGTGATTAAATTCTATTATTCTTCTTTATTAAAAGAATTATTTAATCATGTTAAAATAGTTTAATATATAAGTGATTGGCAAATTCTTTTATTACGTACTGTTTCTTAACAACATTATAACCATTTACTGTTTATTATACCTCACGTAATCTTCTACCTCAAAATCAATATAATTTTTACTTACTTTAAAAGCATTAAATTATTTTTTATGAAACTATTTTATGGAATTTTCTATTTTTGAGTTAAATGATGATTGTAAATTTTTGATATGTTTAAATTTTGGTTATAATCACTGTAATGACAGTTTTATTTTCTCAGATCTGAACTAATTCTTCCATAATTTTCGATTCTTGTGACTGAATATCTTAGATCTTTGATACCATTACCTTTATCATCTTACTGAGAATAGATTAACCTACCTTAATTTTTGATTCTGTTTATTCAATTAATTGATTCTATAATCTTTACCATCATACTGAACTTAGCTATATAACAGATCTTTTGAGGGAAAAGAAAATTTCTCTATGGAATAAATACAATGTGAAAAATACATTATTGGAATAATCAAACATATATTTGTGAAATTTGTAAAACAGTAGTTAAAAATATTTCTAAATGTACTCATCACTGTTCTGAAAAAAGGTCAGAAAACATTTAACAAAAGACGATTATTATCAAAAAGTTGTATATTTTTGTGCTCTTTGTAAAATGTATTTGGAAACATCAAAAATTAGGTTATCATGAAAAATATTAAGAAATAACGAATAAATTTAATTCGTCAATTTTAACCGGATTGGTTATTAACCATGAGGTGGAAATTCAACATAATATTCTCGTATTTTTTAGTATTTTCAAAGGAAAGAAAACGACAGTTAAGAGAATGTTTCAAGGAAAGGATACTTAATAGAACAGTCAGGATTATCAACGTTAACTGTTAAAATTCAACTGTTAAAATTTAGTATTTTAACTAGGTTTTCACTTAGCATCAGAATTCTCAAATGTTAACTACTCACAGCTTGTATGACATTGAGGATAGCTTAGAAATCTTGCATATACAATCAAAAGGCCTAGTCCTTAACATTTTTGAAGAATTAGATATTATGAAGTGCATGTATCAACATCCAGACACTAGCCACAATGAGAAAACCTAAATTAAATGGGGGACTGATGACCTTCGCTGTTTAGTCCCCCTTAAACATCCGAACAACCACCACCACCTAAATTAAACATAAGGGGACGATGAGCAACTTTTAGCAATGTCTACAGCTGTCCGCAGTACAACGGGTTTTCGTATTTGGTCATCTTGGCATAATCTGTATGTCTAAACATCTCATTCCCTTATCTTTGTGGTTCTGTCAACTGTGTGATGTAGCATAATGTTTTCAAAACTATCTTGAAGTTTTCTTGTAATGGGTTGTACATAATATATTATTCCTCATCTTAGGGCCTAAAGTGTAACTCTGCAGCTGTGTACATATTTAGCATTTTTTGGTGTTTACTAATCACACTGGGTTCTCCATTACTGGAGACTTTATGCGCCCTGATTACGATGGTTTCCCTATGTTGTGCTGCACTATCTGCATCTATAACCTTATGTTCTTAATAGGACATGCTCTGTATGTTGACATATCTATATTATTTATAATTTGTGGTGTGTCAGTTAGGCCACTTTTATACTTTGTGCTAAAGTTTTATTAATTACATATTTTGCTGTATGGTATTATTTGTTTTATTTCCTGAAAATTTTATTACACATTATTATTTTTCTTTCTTGACAGTTGGATAATGCATTGCATGACTTGCTTATATTGTTTGCTCTGCACTAGGCCAATGTTAACTTATTCCATGCATGAGTATGGATGTCTTAGCACTTTTAGTAGCGGGTAGTATTTCGTAGAAAACGTCTGAATGTTGCAGTGTTCTTAGCTATGATTTCTTGGGTGGTTCCACCCACACACATTGTCGGTTCCCATGGAGTCTTATTTGGGTTTGCACCACAGGGTGTTGACTGGTCGGAGTGGGCGTTTGTGATATACTGCAGCCCTTAATTAATTTTATCAAGAATCCCCTTAGTTTTCCTTCCTTTTTGATAGCGCCTGAAGATGGGTGGTTTGTACGATTTTATTCAAATATAAGATATGTCAAGTACAACTGGAATGGATTTATTTATCATGAAAAATATTAACAAAACCCACTGTTTTATAGATTACTGCATCATTTGCGGAAGGTCTGAGACTGCAACTGTAACTATCTGATTTGTGGAAGTAAAACATGTAGAACCACGACTGGGTTGTAATCCTGTTAGGTACAACAGTGTCTTTAGAAGAGTAGTTATCCGGTGCAAGGAACTGTGATGAATATTTGAATCCAGTTTGATTAGGTATACTCTAAGAAAGTGTTTTCAAGGAAAGATTACAATATGGTGTCGAATAAAAGACGATAAAGTTCTGAAAGCACCACCAGACACTTTCACTGTGACAAAAGCGGCCAGTTACTGCTATCTACTGTATATATGAGGATAGGAGCTTCAATAACATAATTTGCATAGTTTGAATCTTCGACTGGGTATGAAAAAGAATTTCAGATGATTCACATTGGTGCAAAGTATTCTTATCATAAGCCAATAAGCTATAAGGATCATTGTCATGACTCCTTTAAAACTGACAATGTGGAAAAACAAAAATGGCACACTGTTCAATATACAATTTTTGTCTTTAAATATATATATGGAGAAAAAATACATATCTGATTAACAATATGTCTAATTGATTACATGCTGCCTTATCATGGTAGAAACTGACTCAAGACAGGAATCAAAACTGAGTATCACAGAATAGCGCTTTTCCTTCCCCACAGTCGTTTTTAACATAAAACTTGTACATTGGCGTTTAAAAACAATATGACATACGTCTGTTTAAATGTATACTAGTGTATGATACAAAAATTTCAAGTAAATCAGTCAAGAATTTTTTCAGGGTTTTTATAACAATGTTTACCCTTCATATATTATATATAATTTGTATATTATGAATACATAGCCAGCGTCCATCCAAATATTCGAAAGTGTATATGGGAAAAATTTAAAGTAAATCGGTCAATAAATTGTTGAGAATTTTGGTAACAGCATTTCTACTTCACACATAACAGGTACATAAATATATTATATAATTTATAAAACTATATAACTTATGTCTGACAGAATGTTGAGTAGAGTAGCATTTAAAAGTATGAAGTAGGTTCATCAAGAAATTTTTGAAGATTTTGGTAGCAATGTTCCCATTTATATGTTACATATATATTTATAAATTGTCTGTGCAACTGAACATTTGTTAAATCTTCATGAAAAAACATCTAAATCGACCAAGAAAGTTTCAAGAATTTTGTTACCCAGTTTCCCTTTCCTGTATTATATGTATTTAAATATTGGAAAATATATACTGTACGCCTTTCCAAATGACCATTAGAGTATCATGAAAAAAACTGAAGTAATACAGTCAAGACTTTTTCTAGATTTTGGCTATTACGTTTCGCCTTTACATATTACATATAGACCTACATATTACACATATGAAAATATATAAATATGACTGAGCGAGGTGATGCAGCTCTTGCCACACTGGACTAGTATTTAGGAGGAAGACAGTTCAAACTCAAGTCCAGCCAGCCTGGTTTGGGTTTTCTGTGACCTCCGTAAATCCCTTCAGGCAAATGTCAGGATGGCTCCTTTGAAAGGGTATGGCCGACTTCCCTCCCTCTCTAATCTGAACTTGTGCTCCATATCTAATGACCACATTATCGATGGGATGTGAAACACTTATATCCTCCTCCTCCTCCATATATATGTATATATATATAAATCGCTGTAGATCTTTCGGGATTTTTAGTGACAACATTTTATTTCCTGCAAGAATAATGAAAAAATTTAAAATTAATGAGAAAGTAGATTTTTGATAATATCTTCAAACAAATACTTGTCTTTATATCGTAGTAGAGAATAGATAATTCAAACATTTGTGAGGGACAATGTATGACAGTTTAATATATAAAAGGAGAAAATGAACAGGAATGTGGGTAGTGTCGATTTGGATAGTGCTCCATGTAAACGAGACATGTGTCCTTAAAGGAATGACAATATGACAATTTCATCATTCTTGTAACACAGTAAATTGTAAAAGAGAACAAAGATCAACTGCTAATTCCATTACTAGCGTGGCAAGAAATATTACCAACAAAGCAAAATGTGGGATTTGAAGCCTTAGACATGGAAGAATTTGAACGAGCATATCAGCTCTCAAGAGTGCAAGAATACAGAGAGTGTAAAATTAGCAATTAAGAAATCTTATGTAAATGAAAGAACCTAAAGTCTGATTTTTAGGTTAAGAGTTGCAGGAGTGGTACGGACGGGAGGTGAGAAAGGAAGAAGATCGGCGACGAAAAATGTTTATAAACAATGTTCCGACACTAGAAGGAAAAGATACCGTCCTCTGACATCTTGAAATGCTGTAGGAAAAAGCGAAAGATGGTAATGAGACATGGTGACCGCGATGCAGGAAGTATCAAGTACCGTATGACCTCATCTACAATACCGCTAGAAGGAACAATAACCCCCGGAAAATGCAATATTTAGAATTGTAGTGTGTTGTAGCCTTGTAGCCATCAGAAGTAACCCCAATTTTCAAGAAAAAACTACAGATAAAATTATGTTCAGAAAATAAATTAGCTAGAATAAATCAATGGCAACTGTGTTCAAATTCCATGCGCCTTAATCGCATTATAGACGACAGACAGATAAGAGTATATAATTTTCGTAATTTGTGGTTTGGCTGCTCGTTGAAATGTGCACGTTGTTGATGAAGATCACCGTGATGGTAATGACTGAGTCATTAGCAAATTCTGCGCATGCTCTCAGTCATCGATCCGTCATACAAATTCCCGTTCTCAGACGTCATCGCTTAATTGCGGTTTTGCGGTTGCACTCAACCGGATATTAGGTCGTCGAGTGTCAGTGACGCAGCTTTGGAGAACCATCAATTTATGTTTGCTAATTACAGTTTGGAGCGTACAGAATCTTTATTAAACTGCAAACACTGGTGAACTCGGTAATTCGTGGAGCGCTGTGATACGCACGTCCTGTGCGAACATTTTAACTCGCGGCTCGTACGTGCGTTTGGATGCAGATTAGTTACGTGCCAACATCTGGTACCGTTTTCATACTGGTAATTAACATTACTGGAGCACTACTACAACCAGAGAGCAGTTACGAAATTACGCGCCACGAAGCCACAACTAACTGAAGACGGAGCGGTACGGTGCACTTGTGGTGAGCGCGTGGCATTCGCGTTATAGAGGAACGGGCGTTGTAAACTCTCTCCATCTCTGCCGAACTTATTTTCCGTGCTGTCACTGAAACGGACAAGCAGCGTACTGACTTCAGAGGCGGTACGAAGAGATGGCTCGTGATACAGGAGGCGATTACCTTGAGAGCAGGTTAAAAATAAGATACATGTTAACAAAAGAGTGGAAAGGAGCATGAAGCAGCAGCTATACTGGAAGATGAGACAGTAAATTATTTTGTGGCGTAGAGGAAATGTCCCTTCCTGGGGTTGGTCCCTTCTGTATGTAGTTACAAACGACACGAAACGGAGCCGAGAAATGTCAAAAAACGAAACAGTGATAAAAGTGTCTGTGGACAACTCGGATCACCGCAGCATATCAATAGATCCGGAAAAGAGGATGCTGGGGTGCGAAATCACAAATGACATAAGCAGGGGTTGAATATTGTGTGGTAAGTTAAACAAGATAAGTAGGAAATGTCATCACACGAGGTACTCACCGAAATTTGAGATACGTATCATAGAAATAATGGTGTGAGGAAAGAAGACAGGAACCGACAAGAAGCGGTAGAAGTAAAGCTGAAGAGCAAAGAAATAGGGAAGAGCACTGTAGACGACAGAACGCCAACGTGGAAGAAACGTTATCCACCGAAAAATTATATTGTTTTCTGTTCAGATCACACGAACAGAATAAGTGAAAGACTACAGCGACGTCCGGTACAAGTAATTACCGACAAATACTACTGGACCAAACCATATTAATTTACTAAATAATATCCATGGTTAATTGAAATCTGTCGAGCTTTATCAGGAATGCAAAAAAACAGCGAATGTTCCACTGATGAAAACCCGTGTTTAATTGAAATCTGTGAGATGTGTCAGGGATGCAAATAAACAGAGAATGTATCTCTAGTCCGCTACTTCATTGATGCTCAACTAATGTAACTAGTATAACAACCCTATTTTCTAAAAAGTGTTTAATTCACCTAAAAGATAATTTTAGGTCGCGTCACATCGAGGAAGTAACTCGTAGGAGAAGTACAGGACTGCACGCCAGTACGGGTTTCCTTCACGTATGCACTTTCTTGCACTGAGACCCTTACGTGCCGTTCCGATAGTTAGTAGTTGATGAGAGATTTTCCTGTCATATACAATCCTGGAAATTGAAATTAGAACACCGTGAATTCATTGTCCCAGGAAGGGGAAACTTTATTGAAACATTCCTGGGGACTGATACATCACATGATCACACTGACAGAACCACAGTCACATAGACATAGGCAACACAGCATGCACAATGTCGGCACTAGTACAGTGTATATCCACCTTTCGCAGCAATGCAGGCTGCTATTCTCCCATGGAGACGATCGTAGAGATGCTGGATGTAGTCCTGTGGAACGGCTTGCCATGCCATTTCCACCTGGCGCCTCAATTGGACCAGCGTTCGTGCTGGACGCGGAGACCGCGTGAGATGACGCTTCATCCAGTCCCAAACATGCTCAATGGGGGACAGATCCGGAGATCTTGCTGGCCAGGGTAGTTGACTTACACCTTCTAGAGCACGTTGGGTGGCACGGGATACATGCGGACGTGAATTGTCCTGTTGGAACAGCAAGTTCCCTTGCCGGTCTAGGAATGGTAGATCGATGGGTTCGATGAGGGTTTGGATGTACCGTGCACTATTCAGTGTCCCCTCGACGATCACCAGTGGTGTACGGCCAGTGTAGGAGATCGCTCCCAACACCATGATGCCGGGTGTTGGCCCTGTGTGCCTCGGTCGCATGCAGTCCTGATTGTGGCGCTCACCTGCACGGCGCCAAACACGCATACGACCATCATTGGCACCAAGGTAGAAGCGACTCTCATCGCTGAAGACGACACGTCTCCATTCGTCCCTCCATTCACGCCTGTCGCGACACCACTTGAGGCGGGCTGCATGATGTTGGGGCGTGAGCGGAAGACGACCTAACGGTGTGCGGGACCGTAGCCCAGCTTCATGGAGACGGTTGCGAATGGTCCTCGCCGATACCCCAGGAGCAACTGTGTCCCTAATTTGCTGGGAAGTGGCGGTGCGGTCCCCTACGGCACTGCGTAGGATCCTACGGTCTTGGCGTGCATCCGTGCGTCGCTGCGGTCCGGTCCCAGGTCGACGGGCACGTGCACCTTCCGCTGACCACTGGCGACAACATCGATGTACTGTGGAGACCTCACGCCCCACGTGTTGAGCAATTCGGCGGTACGTACCCGGCCTCCCGCATGCCCACTATACGCCCTCGCTCAAAGTCCGTTAACTGCACATACGGTTCACGTCCACGCTGTCGCGGCATGCTACCAGTGTTAATGACTGCGATGGAGCTCCGTATGCCACGGCAAACTGGCTGACACTGACGGCGGCGGTGCACAAATGCTGCGCAGCTAGCGCCATTCGACGGCCAACACCGCGGTTCCTGGTGTGTCCGCTGTGCCGTGCGTGTGATCATTGCTTGTACAGCCCTCTCGCAGTGACGGAGCAAGTATGGTGGGTCTGACACACCGGTGTCAATGTGTTCTTTTTTCCATTTCCAGGAGTGTAGATTAGGATACTAAAGTGATGTAGTGACACACACATTTACTGAATGGCACATGCGGATATTTGTGATGAAACCTGTCTAGATAAGTTAATAAATTTCTTTATTTACAAACCATAACCACATCAAGAAGAAGTCTCAAATTCTTAAGAACATTAATTCTAGTACAAATATTGATACTGATCTATATAACACGCAGGCGGAGGAACGGACAAGTTCAGGGCATTCTCTTGAACTTGAGGTAGGAAACTGCCCCCAATCAGCAATAATCAACGGCATGAGGATGTAGAAGGCAATGGAAACCACTGCATTAAAGACACATTAAGTGTTGGCTGTAACTGAAAGAGTATCATGTTGGTCTCTCCAGTGGCAAAAGATACCTGAATAGTCCCCCATTCACATCTCAGGAAGAGGACTGCCAAGGGGGAGGTGACCATGAGAAAAAGATCGAATAATCAACGAAAGCATAACGTTCTACGACTCGAAGAGTAGAATCTCAAAGCTTAAACGTGGTAGGGAAGATAGAAAGTCTGAAAAGAGAAATGCAAATGCTCGATCTAGATTTAGTAGGGGTCAGTGAAGTGAAATGGAAAGAAGACATAGATTTCTGACCTGATGAGTATAGAATAATATCACCTAAACTAAACTCCTCCCGAACAGGCAATCACGAATCGACAGCAAAGAAACACCGACGACGGTATTTCAGGTATACATGCCGACGTCGAAAGCTGAAAATGAAGAGCTAGTGAAAGTAAATGAAGATACTGAAATGGTAATACAGTACATAAAATGAGACGAAAGTCTAATTGCCATGGTCGGCTAGAATGCAGTAGTAGGAGAAGCAGCCGAAGAAATGGTTACAGGAGAATATTGGCTTGGGACAAGGAATGAGAGAGAAGGAAGACTAACTGAGTTCTGTAATAATTTCAGCTAGTAATAGCGTTCAAGAACCACAAGAGTAAGAGCTATAACTGAAAAATGTCGCGTGATACGGGAAGATTCGTTATATTACAGCATTATCAAAGTCA
This sequence comes from Schistocerca piceifrons, assembly GCF_021461385.2. Taxonomy (NCBI): domain Eukaryota; kingdom Metazoa; phylum Arthropoda; class Insecta; order Orthoptera; family Acrididae; genus Schistocerca; species Schistocerca piceifrons. Next base: position 556,488,530 of record NC_060143.1, read on the forward strand.
TACAGAGATTCTGAAATCAGATACTGGTTTGTAAGGCGCACCCAAAAGCAGATATAGACTCAGATCACAATGTAGTAGTGATGAAGAGTAGGGTGAAGTTTAAGAGATTAATCAGGAAGGATCAGTAAGTAAAGAAGTGCGATACAGAAGTACTAAAGAATTACGAGATACTCATGAAGTTTTCGAAGGCTATAAATGCAGCAGTAAGGAAGAGCTCAGTAGGCAGTGCAGTTGAATGGACATCTCAAAAACGTGCAGTCACAGGAGTTGGAAAGAAAACATAGATACAAAGAAGATAACTACGAAGAAACAATGGGTAACAGAAGAAATAATTCACTTGATCGATGAAAGAAGAAAGTACAAAAATGTTCAGAGAAATTCAGGAACGCAGAAATACAAGTCACTGAGAAATGAAATAAACAAGAAGTGCAGGGAAGCTAAGACGAAATGGTTGCATGAACAATGCGTAGAAATCGACAAGGAAATGGTTGTCGGAAGGACTGACTAAGCATATAGGAAAGTCAAGACAACCTTCGGTAAAATTAAAATGAACGATGGTAACAATAAGAGGACAACTTCAATTGCGCTGTTAATTGCAGAAGAGAGAGCGGATAGGGGAAGAGCACATTAAAGGCTCCTATGAGGGGTAACATTTGTCTGATGTGATAGAACAGAAACAGCAGTCTATGTAGAAGTTTCAGTATTAGAGTCAGATTTTAAAAGAACTTCGGAGGACTTAAGATCAAATAAGGCAGAACGGATAGATAACATTCCATCAGAAATTCTAAAATCATTGGGCGAATTGGCAACAAAACGGCTATTGACGTTGGTGTGTGAAATGTATGTGTCTGGCGACATGCCATCTGACTTTCGGAAAAATATCATCCGCACATTTCCGAAGACTGTAAGACCTGACAAGTGCGAGAGTTATCGCAGAATGAGCTTAACAGCTGGGGCATCCAAGTTGCTACAAGAATAATATACAGGAGAATGGAATAGAAAATTAAAGATGTGTTAGATTACGACCAGATTGGTTTTAGGAAACGTAAAGGCACCAGAGAGGCAATTTAGACGTTGCGATTGATAATGGATGCAAGACTGAAGAAAATTCAAAACACTTTCATGGGAACTGTGGACGTGGAAAAAGCGTTCGACAATGTATAATGGTGCCAGATGTTCGGAATTCCGAAGAATTAGGGTTAAGAGAAAGAGACGGATAATAAACAATATGCACAAGAGCTAATAGGTAATAATAAGAACAGATGACCGAGAACGATTAAAAAGGGTGTAATGCAGAGATGTAGTGTTTCGCACCTACTATTCAATCTTTACATCGAAGAAGCAGTGAAGAAAATAAAAGAAAGTTTCAGGAGTGGGATTGAAATTCAAGGTGAAAGGGTATCAATGATACGATTCGCTGATGACATGGCTATTCTGAGTGAAAGTGAAGAAGTATTACACTATCTGCTGAATGGAGAGTACAGTCTACAGGGTACAGAATATGGATTGAGAGTAAATAGAAGAAAGACGAAAGTAATGAGAAGTAATAGAAAAGAGAACAGCGGGAAACTTAACATCACGATTGATGGTTACGAAGTAGATGAAGTTAACTAAAATAACCAAGTTAAGTAAAATAACCAATAACAGATGGAACAAAGAGGACGTTAAAAGCAGACTAGCACTGGCAAGAAGGGCATTCCTGGCCAAGAGCAGTCTGCTCGTGTCAAACATAATCCTTAATTTGAGGAAGAAATATCTGAGAATATATGTTTGGAGCTCAGCATCTTATGTTAGAGTAAATGGACTGTGGGTAAATCGGACCCGAAGAGAATAGAAGCATTTGTGATGTGGTGTGGCAGACGAATGTTGAAAATTAAGTACGGAATGAGGAGGTTCTGCTCAAAACCGGAGAGGAAAGGAGCATGTGAAAAAGACTGACAAGGAGAAGGGGCAGGGTGGTGACATCTGCTAAGATACCAGGGAATGACTTCCATGGTACTAGAGGGAGTTGTAGACGGAAAAAAAAAAAACAGTAGAGGAAGATAGAAATTGGAATGCATCCGGTAAATATTTAAGGACATACGTTGCAAGTGCTACTCTGTGATGAAGAGGTTGGCACAGGAGATGAATTCGTGGCGGGCCGCATCAAACCAGTCAGAAGACTGTTGACTTCAAAATCAGGAAAAATGCTGACACTCACGATACGATCTGGAAACAAAGCCCGTTCACTGATCCCCGGTTATGCCCCCAAACAACAACAATAAAAAGCAGTAAATGATAGAAGATTTCTGGAAATATCTGGTAGAAACCACCAGCAAAATGCACACGAAGCGCTTAAAAACGTTACTAGGCAATTTTTAAGGCCCAGTTAGACAGCGAAGAAATTCAGAGCCACAACAGGAAAACAGGCTGCGCATAGCAGGACACGCAATAATGAACAGTACCTCATAATATTCTGCAGTAATGTCGACCTCAAAACTATGTCAGTGTAATTCCAGGAACTGCATAAGACACTACTGACTTGAAAATCCTCCCGGCAATTCCCTAGGAGAATTTAAAATAGACGTCATAGTAGTGGTCACGAAGAACACCAGAGAAATTGTGTTAGAACAAGGACAGAATGTTTCGAACATGATTATGATCTTCTCTGAATTAAAGCGAAATATATACCTAACAGAAAAATCGAGAGAACCAGCACAACTGTTAGAACAGCCCCAAAGAACCAACAACTAAACAAGAAAGAGGTAACAGAAAAATTAAGAAAATAGAGAGTAACAAACGGCAAAAAGAAATGTAGCAAAATCTGAAAGAACTGATAAAATAGTGACAACCACAGACTTCTATCTACAGACGCTGGACCAAGGCATGCTGCAGAGCCGTAAAATGCAGAACATAAATCTGGAAAATATTTAACAGCCACAAAAAAATCCGAAAGTTGGAAGAATTGAACAAGACATAGACGACGTCTTCGAAAATAATCAGCAGGTAAAGAAAGAGGTTACGAAGACAACAAGCTGAAGGAGATGGAAGAGGATTTTAACGAAAACAAGAGACGAAACTTATGCAGAATATTCAGAGAAATTATTATAGGATATTATCCACCGAGATTATGCTTCAAAAGACAAGGCCATACACAGAATACAAGCACGAAAAAACTGTTGAATATTGGCACACTATTTTGACTCACTACTTAAATGTGACAGTAGCTAACCTGGCTACAAAACTGCCAACGCGGGAAGAATTCGTGAACATAATAAAAACATTAAAAAATAAGAGAGAACATTGAGAATATGAACTGATATCCGAAAATTGGAAAGTAGGCCACTGAAATATTACACTCAAAACACACAGAAACATAGGAAACAAGGAAAGTACCAGAGGAATGGGAGTCAGCCCTAACACAACCGCTGCACAAGAAAATAGACAGAACAGACCCTGACTATACAGGAATTTCAATACTACCCGTCACATATAAAGCTCTATCCAAAACCCTGTTCAGTCAGCTGCAGCCTCAGATAAAAGGACGTCAAGGAATGTTCAGGAAGAAAGAAGAAAAACTCCCTCACTGAACAGACCTACTCCATAGACAGAAACTCTTCAACTTACTGAAAAAAATGAAGGTGGACAACAAGAACTACAGTGAGGCAACAAAGAAACTGATATATGCATGCGTATTCAAATACACAGATAAGTAACAGGCAGAATACGGCGCTGCGGGCGGCAACGCCAATATTAGACAACAAGTTCCTGGCGCAGTTGTTAGATCGGTTTCTGCTGCTATGATGGCAGATTATTAAAACTTAAGCGAGTATGAACGTGGTGTTGCAGTTAACGCACGAGCGATGGGACACGTGATCTCCGAGGTAGCGATGAAGTGGGGATTTTCCCGTACGACCGTTTCACAAGGGAAAAAGGTGAAATATCCGATATTGTTGCTGCCGGAAAAGGATCCAACAAGAACGGGACCAACGACGATTGAAGAGAATCGTTCAACGTGACAGAATTGGAGCCCTTCCGGAAGTTGCTGCAGATTTCAACGCTGGACCATCAACAAGTCTCAGTGTGCAAACTATTCAACGAAACATCATCGATATGGGCTTTCGGAACCGAAGGCCCATCAACAAGTCTCAGTGTGCAAACTATTCAACGAAACATCATCGATATGGGCTTTCGGAACCGAAGGCCCACTCGTGTACCCTTGCTGACTATACGACACAAAGCTTTACTCCTCGCCTGGGCCCGTCAACACCGACATTGGGCTATTGGTGACAGGAAACATGTTGCCTGGTCGGACGAGCCTCGGTTCAAATTGTATCGAGCGGATCGGCGTGTACGGGTATGGAGACTGCCTCATGACACCATGGAACCTGCAAGTAAGCAGGTGACTGTTCAAGCTGGTGGAGGCTCTGTGATGATGGGGGGCGTTTGCAGTTGGAATGATATGGAACCCTTGATACGTCTAGATATGACTCTGACAGGTGACACATACGTAAGCATCCTGTCTGATCACCTGCATCCATTCATGTCTATTGCGCATTCTGGCGGACTTGGACAATTCCAGCAGGACAATGCGACAACCGACACGGCCAGATTTGCTACAGAATGGATCTAGGAATATTCTTCTGAGTTTAAACACTTCCGCTGGCCAGCAAACTCCCCAGACATGAACATTATTAAACACATTGCTGTTCAGAAGTGATCTCCATTCGCTCGTACTCTCACGGATTTATGGGCAGTCCTGCAGGATTCATGGTGTCAATTCCGTTCAGCACTACTTCAGACATTAGTCGAGTCTAAGCCACGTCGTGTTGCGGTCTTCTGCGTGCTCGTGGGGGCCCTACACGATATTCGACAGATGTAACAGTTTCTTTGGATCTTCAGTGTAAAAGACAATCAGGGAGCCATTAATAAATACAAGAATCAAAGCGTAATTCATGGGAGAGATCTCGGAATTGATCGGAAGCGAGACAAAGTGAGACGAGGAGGCGAATGGCCTGTCACCAATTGTGTTAAACTTAGATTTAGGAAAATAATTAGGGCATGGAAAAAAACAGTCAGTCAGTTAAAGATGGGCAGACATACGGAAAGTACCGTCAGCAAAAAGGCCTGACGGTTGTTCTTGATATAGCTATCGTAAAAAAATAACAGAAAGGAAATCAATGAAGCTCTAGATACAACATGAAATCTCAGGAAAACATATAAAAAATGCAGTACGTGGACTCAAAATCCACAGACAGACACCAATTCTAACAATACCACCACTTGCAAAGGAGGTTAGAAATCAGATTAATGATGTTGCTCACGCAGCATGTGTTCGCATCATCGGGAAACAACAAGTTATTGACAGAATGAAAATAATGAAGTCACTGTAAAAAAGTCATTAATTTTGGCACTTACCTTGAATGGATTCCTACGTAAATTTCATCGAAGTTCTTATGGCTCATCTTGTTGATTCTAGAGTGATTGTACTTTGACTGCTAGAAGGTCCAGATCTGTATTTTAGCAATATTTGAAAACCTAACAAATGCGTTTTTCAGGAACTTCTTAATGATCAAATTATCCCAGATCAGAACAATGGTATAGTAGAAATAATTTTTGACTTTGTGTTCACGATCCACATTTTTATTAAACTTCTTGTAAATTCACATATACTTCTTCTTCATTGCCACATCATCAAGAAAACAGTTTTGTATCAATCTTCATATATTTAATTTCCATTTTAACCAAACACAAGACTTGACTGTTCTTTTACAAAGCGAAATGACAACTTCTGCAAAGTGAAACAAAGACTGCTCTGTGCGCATTCGCGCCGAAATGGTTACAAGTAAAACAAAGATTATAACAGTCTCACAGAAATTAATACACACAAGAACCATATCACTGTAATATATCGATAGATCGGAGTACCTATACATTAATAAAAGCAAATGTGAATATTGTCGCAGAAATACGTCTGTTACTTCGCAGAAATGTAGTACGATATTACCGGTATCGAGAACTGGGTTTGGAGTGCCGTAATGGTCACGTAAATAAAGAACCATTACACCCTGAAAACTAAAAGTATTAGTAGGAATTTTCATGTGGCATGTAGACATTATACGATAACAGGACTGAAATCATCGGCAATGGAGATCAAGGGATACAGCACTATTCTAGAAATATCTTTCAGATACAGCGTACGCGTAAGAACTCACTACGTTCACGTGCGTTACTATACAGTTTATAGGAACATTAAATGTAATACTTCGCACCGCTGTTACAGCTGCGAATAGATGACATGCGTAGAAGCGCATACTCTTCCAAAAGCGACGCCAACATGGTCCGGGAAGCGCGTGCGGTTTTCCATTATTTATAATGCAAACAGACCGCGATGGCCATTTGCTGGCACAAGTGTCGGCGTCGCTATCGACCACTAGAGTGGATATTCGGCCGCTGGCTGCCATTGCGCGGTTTCCCATATACGCCGTAATATTTTGTCCGTCACCACTAACAGTGGCTGCTGCAGCGACCGCCTAGTTCGCAGGTGACCTCACACTGTGTATTATGAGGGGACACACGTATTGACCATTTACCGATAACTATCATACTCTGGCAAGGCACCTCGCATACATAAGACCAGAAATTCAGTTCAGGTTCCCTACCATTGTAATGTATTTACAGTTACTCATTTGATTAAATCACAAATGGTCAGCATAAACAGAGTTTCAGAGCAGCTAGGTCTTTTAGTATGTAAAGATAAGATTTAATATTGCTTCATTACATCCAGGATGAACCTGAACTACACCGACGAACATTCATAGCTACTAGTATTGGGAAAAATAAAAAAGAAATATCTAGTAAAAATTGACTGAAACTGCAAAGCTTAAGAACAATGAGAACATGCTACTCTTCGACACTAACGAGCAAGGTGGTGCAATGGTTACCATACTGGACTTGCCTTCGGGAGGCCGACGGATCAAACCCACGTCCGGCTATCTTGATTTACGTTTTCCGTGATTTCCCTTAATCGCTTCAGGCAAATGCCGGCATGGTTCCTTTGAAAGGACACGGCCGATTTCCTTCCCAATCCTTCCCTCATCCGACGGGGCCGATGACCTAACTGTTCGGTCCCCTTCACCAATTCAACCGAACAACCTCTTCTATACCACGAAACATTTGGCGTCTAGTGCAAGCTCTTTGATTTCCACACTTAGGAAGGTGGAGTATGGACAAAGGCAAGCGAAATATTTCCAGTAAACATAGGCTCTAATACATATACCTCAAGAATTCACTTATTCAGTAGATGAGATGTGTTTCACACTAGCGATGACGAGCAAATGCTCTCAGTACTTATGCACTTCAGAGCCCGTGTTTAACGGATATTATCTGCTTGGTTTGATAGATACTGCCACCTCCGAAAGTTAGTATGTGAAGTTCTGATTCACCCTGTGTACATAAAGTTCTCTGCAAAACGTAAGTAGGGGCTTTATGAAGTAGAGTAAAATATAGATGGCAGTCCAATAAAAACAACACAGGTGGAAAAAAGTAAATAAACTGTTTGTTATTTCAAAAGCAACAGCAATAACTGTTAATACACAGACCGAAGAAAAAAATTGCAACACTAAAAAGTAATTAATGTAGCATGAATATATATTTCTGTTGGATATTGTTGAGTGATTAACACTGCGAGATCACAGGTTAATATAAACGCGAGATAATCCATTCCAAGTGTGAAATGCTGGTACATTAATAACAAGCGTAACCGCCAGAATGTCAAATTTAAACATGAAAACGTCCAAGCATTGGGCTGTACAAATTCCGAATGTCAATTTGAGGGATGGAGTTCCATGCTTGTTGCACTTCGTCTCTCAATCCAGGGATAGTTAATCATATTTGTGGATGACACTTTAGTTGAAACTTCCTGGTAGATTAAAACTGTGTGGCCGACCGAGACTCGAACTCGGGACTTTTGCCTTTCGCGGGCAAGTCCTCTACCAACTGAGCTACCGAAGCACGACTCACGACCGGTACTCACAGCTTTACTTCTGCCAGTATCTCGTCTCCTACCTTCCAAACTTTACAGAAGTTCTCCAGCGAAACTTGCAGAACTAGCACTCCTGAAAGAAATGATACTGTGGAGACATGGCTTAGCCACACCCTGGGGGATGTTTCCAGAATGAGATTTTCACTCTGCAGTGGAGTGTGCGCTAATATGAAACTTCCTGGCAGATTAAAACGGTTTTAATCTGCCACGAAGTTTCATATCAGCGCACAATCCGCTGCAGAGTGAAAATCTCATTCTGGACACTTTAGTTGTTGACAAACACGTGCTCGATTGGAGACAGATCTGGTGATCGAGCAGACCAAGACAACGTGACGACAGTCTTTAGAGCATGTTGAGTTACAACAGCGGTATGTGGGCGAGCGTTATCCTATTGGAAAACATCCCCTAATGCTGTTCATGAATGGCAGCACAACAGGTCGAATCACCAGACTGATATATAATTTAGCAATCACAGTGCATAGGATAACCTCGAGAGTGTTCCTGTTGCCATGCGAAATCGCACGCCACACCGTAACTCCAGGTGTAGTTCTTTTGTATCTAGCACGTATGCTGGTTGGTTGTTAGCTCTCAACTGCCCTCCTTCTTACCAATACACAGATATCAATGACAGCGAGACAAAATCATTTTTAACCAGAAAACACAACAAATTTTCGACTCACCCTCCAATGAGCTCGCGCATAACGCTGCTGGAGTAGCAAACTGCGGAGTTTGGGGTCAGTGGAGAACAGGCAACAGGGCCCTGACTCGGAGCTTTCCTTGAAGCAGCCTATTTGTAACAGTCCTTTGTGTCACTCTCGTGCCAATTGTCGCTCAAATTGCTTCTGCGGGTGCACTACGATTTGTCAGAGCCATACACCAAGCACTATGGTCTTCCCTCTCGGTAGTGCCACGTAGCCATTATCATAACCTCACTGGGTTTGAAGGAGGTCATGCAATAGGGCTACGAGAAGTTGGATGTCCCTTTCGCGATATTGCAGAAAGACTTACCTGTAATGTAGCCTTGATTGCTGGCAGAACCCAGTCTTCTCGCGACCGTAAATCAAATCAGTGTTCTCATGACCGTACATTATCGTTACGCTGAAAAAGTTTAAAAGTTTCGCTGGGAAGCCCTTACATTTCCTTCATACGGTCCCGACCTCTCGCAATGCAATTTTCATTTGTTTTGGAACACTGCTGGAAGGCATTCGTGGTCGCCAATCACGGCTACATTACTGCCAAGTCTTTCTGCAATATCGCAAAAGGAACATCCAGACTTCGTAGCCCTATTGCACGACCTCGTTCAAACTCAGTTAGGTTATGATAATGGCGTCTTTGTCGTCATAAATGCGTTCTTGTTAACATTATGTCACCACGTCCAATTTCGAAGGTGTCCACCCCTGGTAGCTGAGTGGCCAGCGCGACGGAATGTCATCCCTAACGGCCCGGACTCGATTCCCAGATTGGTTGGAGATTTTCTCCGCTCAGGGGCTGGGTGTTGTCTTGTCCTAGTCATCATCATTTCATCCCCACAGACTCGCAAGTCGCCGAAGTGGCGTCAATTCGAAAGACTTGCACCAGGCAAACTCTCTACCAGGCGGGAGGCCCTGGCCACACGGAATTTCCATGTCTCGAAGGTAGCTAACACTCACGACTGTTACAGTTAGTGTTTAAAGCACATCCGATTTTCATCCTCATAATGGCGCTACTAGCGCCAGTCTCATGTGACTGGTGTCCGATGTAGAAAAACGCCTACCACCTTTCGTCTATGTCTCACAATGCGTCCTAGGAGCTATGACATTTTTCTTCCGTCAGTGTATATTCCACTGTGATACCAGACGGTCAAAGCCTTCATGGAAAAATGTATGCTGTGGGATTAAGGAATCATGATTGTATCCAAGCGCACAGTTCTTCACTCCAAGGAAATCGACGGCCACGAACATCTTTATTCAGGGCACAAAAAATACGGAAATGGCATGGGGAGGGATCGATATATTATGAAGAATGTTACGCTGAAAAAGTTTAAAAGTTTCGCTGGGAAGCCCTTACATTTCCTTCATACGGTCCCGACCTCTCGCAATGCGATTTTCATTTGTTTTGGAACACTGCTGGAAGGCATTCGTGGTCGCGAATTTGCTGCGCGTGAAGAGATGCACGCCTTGGTACAATCATGGTACCGTTTGAAACCGCAAATTTTTTTCGGGAAGACATTAGCACTATTGTCTCGCAGTGCGATAAGTGTCTTAAAAATTACGGTGATTGCTTTTAAAGTAATGAACGTTTACTCACTTATCTTTGTCTTGCTTTATTTGCCTGATCTTCATCTGATCTACGAGGTGGAATTGAATGAATGGGCTGGGGAAAACGTATGTCACATGGCGTAAGGTCACCGTGACTGTTGCGCCAAACAGGGCTGGCGCCGCAACACCAACGAGTTTAAGGACAGGGAAAATACATTGTGGGTCAATCAGCAAGCAGTAGTAGTTCACTGAGCTGGTGTTGTACAGTACAACAGGGCTCGGAGACGACATGTGGATGACTTCACATAAGGATGCATCATCGGGAAAGCGGAAGGAGGACGAATAGTCAGGACTGCAGCCGTGGAGTCTGGTACCAGCTCACGCCATTGTGGAGCGTTGAGAACCGCAGGCACTGCTGCGCACAAGATAAGGACTAAAGTAAGTTTCGCATGATGTGTCACTAGCAAGTAACGTAGCTCGACGAAACTTGGATCATACATAGAAAAATCTCCCACAGTAGAGAACTGAAGGTAATAGAAAGAAATAAACAGTGAGACGAAAAAAATAACACTTTTATTCAAAGACGATAACTACACTGAAGTGTCCACGACTTACTGTGGTGCACTGGACATTACAAAACGAGAGACACGTTTCTTAACTGTATGTCCCATAACGTGCTCCCATGATAGCCACAAGGTTGGTAAGGAGCGAGCCGTACGGCTCACCTTCCTACGAAGTCCCGGTCTATCTGTTGTTTGTTTGTTCGCTTCTGAGACGATCTTGTCCCGGTGGAGGCGGTGGCGATGCGGATGAGAGGCCCGCGGGTGTTTGCATTCGGATGAAGGGGTTCATCGTCCGCCCTGGTCGTTTTACCACTTCTTAGTGACCTTCTTTAGCTTCTGTTATTTGGTGGAGCTGCTGCAGTGCTGTGATACCGGATACGAATTTTGATCCAAGTTACAAAACTCTGGCTGTTGGCTTAGCTGACTGCTTACGTGAATTCCCGAGAGAATGTACCTGGGTAGTATCGACTTGGCGGTAATTGTTTCTTATTTATCAGCTAATGTGAAGGCTATTTACTGACATTTTCGAGGTAATTGGTGTGTGTCCTTAAGCCACACCTTGAACTGTGCAAGTCTGTGTCTTCTCCAGACAACTGCTAAGGTCATCAGTCCCTAAGCTTACACACTACTTAACGTAAATTATCCTAAGTACAAACACACACACCCATGCCTGAGGGAGGACTCGAACCTCCGCCGGGACCAGCCGCACAGTCCATGACTGCAGCATTCTAGACCGCTAGGCTAATCCCGCGCGGCCTTTAGTTTTCTGGGTCTCTGTAAAGTCTCTTTTGTGTTTTGGTTCAATACAGCGACAAGGGGATCGCGGGTCTTGTTTTGTGCCCATTGCCTTTCGAGCCCCTTGTACCTCGGTGCTTCCATATTGGTTGTGCTCCCACAAAGCCATTGTACTAGTTTGCAGTGAACTTCTACTTTCGCCAGCGAGAGGGTCACTCTTTGGAGAAGACAACGCCGGTCTCATGGGGTGGAAAGATGCCCTACCTGCGATAACCGAGGGATGACAGCCGTGTAACTGGCTCACCAAATCCCGGATTACACAAATCAATTTATACGCTTTTGCAAAACTGAGTTAAAACCACATTTTTGGGAAGCCTCTTAAACAGTTTGTTTTCTCTCTTGTGGTTAACATTTCTGTTAAGAATTCGGCTATTGTAAATCTGTCGCAAGCATTTGAGTAAGCTTGTAGTGTACACACGTGTTTTTATTTAAAACATTCAAACTTTGTAATGACATCAGCAATGAGTTAAAAGCTAGAATAGCAGCAAAAGATGTTAATTTGCCACACTACCCATGCGTAGGAGGTCATTTCTATCACGGAAATAAAAAATCCTCATTGACAAAACAGTTATAAAACTAGTTGTTGAGTACGGTGCCTAGACGTAAACTATGACTGCAAATGAAGAAAGGATCCTTAGCATTTGGGAGACAAAGTTTCTGCGTAAAATATACGGCCCAATATACGATCAAGAAGGTTGTCGTATCCGTACGAATGCTGATTTAGAACAACTTTTTGAAGAACCTGACATTATCGCTACCATTAAAATAAGAAGACGGCGGTGGGCAGGACACGTGGTCAGAATGGAGGAAGATAGAACATGTGAGACGATTTGTGATGGAAAGACTGGAGGCAGACGACGGAAGGGACGTTACAGAAAGAGATGGGTAGACGGAATTGAAGAAGACATGAAAAAGTTGGCTGCCAGAGGGTGGAGACGGAAAGCCATGGACCAGGTGGAATGGCAGGATATTGTGTTGCAGGCCAAGGCCCTTCAAGGACTGTAGAACCGAGGAGTAAGTAAGTAAGTAACTAATCTTTGTTATTATACTTTTTGAAACACCGGGAATGTTTTCTTATCGAAGAATCTTGGGTGTTGTCTAAATAAAACGTGTAAATTAAAGGTGAAACATGTTTTCCCTGATCCTGGCTTAGCCGTTCCATCTTCCCTTGGCCTTGTTTCTAAAACTGTTATTACGTTTTGATTGACGATGTGAAATAGTCATTTTTTTCCTTTATTGAGTTTCGATTCCCCCTAAAGAGGCGGGCTGGCAGCAGCTTATTACGCCGCTCTTCAGCCTCCAGAATTTGTTTTAAAAAGATGAAGATAAGAAAAAATAATAACAGTTGGCGATAAAATCAGTGACTTACAGGTAAAATGGCAGAAAAGGCTGGAGCTTAAAACATAAAACACAGGGTTGATGATGCTAATAAAATACACAGAGCAGAAAAATAATAGACAGACAATTAAAAAACACGGCGACAGTCTGGGTTCCGTGCGCAAGAGGTATAAAAGGCACACCCAGTGACAGCATGATTTCCGTTCGCAACACTGTGGAAAGACGCACAACACTGAACACTCAATTAAACACTGCACTAAAAAGTTGGCACAAATATGACATACCACACCCGAGAGCAGGTAGGGGAAACTGGTCAGATGATGGGAAAAAAAGGGGGGAAAGAGAGGAAAAGTGAAGTAGGAGGGGGGAAAGGAACCAATGGAAGAGGAGGATCCAGAAGAGGGCTGGGGGTGCTGAGCAGACGTGCCAGGGAGTGGGGTAGGCAGAGGAGGGGAGTACAAAAGGACTCGGGGGGGGGGGGGGAAGAAAGGAGATAGGGAGAGGGTAAACGGGGAGAAAACACAGGATGGAAGGGGGGAGGAAGACAGAGCCAAGGGAAAGGACGGAGGAAAGGAGTGGGGTGAGGATCAGACTTGATAGGAGGGATAAATGGAGGGAGAGAGGGCACCATCCGGGAGGGTGAGTTGATGGAAGCCACCTTGGGAAAGGAGATGTAGGGTGTAGAGATGGAGGGTAGGGCGGACACAACGGTGAAGACGTGGCAGGGGGTGAAATAGTCATTCAGAGCGTGGCTTTTATTGCTGGGGCGGGGAACAGGAACTTGTAACCACCTTTCACTTTCATTGTTTATTTAGTGATATAATATTTATGGTAAATCATTTTTTCTTACACATATTTGATTTTCACGCTACGATTCACTATGTGGGTGCGGGCCCGGGGCTTAACATGTTACAGAAAGATCAGACTGCCCACGAAGCTAAGATCTGCTCTAAAGTCCACAAGGGAAGCGTTGCCGATGTCACTACCCGGTAGAGGGCGGCATTGGTAACACCCTCGTCGTCACTGCACAAACTGTTGGTGAGGTAGGTGACGTGTTGTCACATTATACTGCTGCGTTGGCCAGTTTAGCGCAGAACATCCATTTTCTTGACGACACTCCTCACACTCGGCCACAACTTGCTCGCTTTCATGTGCAACTAGTATACTGGGAAAACCGGGATAGTGATCTTGGCCATCTTAAGCCTGCAGCCGACCTAGTAAAAGTTGTTCAACAACTGCAGGGTCAGGTTGCGAAATTGAAAGGTGTTGTAGATCGCTTGCTTTAGAAGACAAAGCAAATCGAGTGTGGGGCCAGGTTTCTGACACCCAAGTTGGGGTGAATAATCTCGGCCAGGTGCTTATTTCGCCCAAGTGTTTTGCTACAAGTAATTTCAGTAAACTACTATGGGAATTTTATTGAGGGAAATTTATAAGTAGTCCATTGAGTCCGTGGGTGACGTCGAGGCGGTTTTATGACTTTCTGTTAAATCTGAGCGTCATGCTGATGTATTCAATTTACCTCATGATCAGGGTCTTTCAGTTGCTGTAAACGTTAATTAGTGGGACATTGAGTCACGTATTTGCTGACATTTTGTGCGAAGATAAGGTGTTGAAGGAGTTTCATCAACGGGCGATCAGTTTCTAACTATTTACAGTTTTAACAACGAATTGCATTGTAAGTATTATTCGTGGGTGCAATCAAGTAATGAGCCCTTGAATAAATATAATGAGCGGATCCGAACCGCTGTTTTGGCATCATAATTTCAACTTCCCAAGAGTCAAATTGTTGACAACATATTGGAAGGGATCAGGCCGGAGCATCGATCTTGCATCACCTTAGCTAGCAAACCATCCACTTTTAAACAGTTTCGTCCTTTGTTTTCCAGAATTGAAGGATAATCAGCGGGTTCAGTCATCTTTTGGTTGTTTGGGAGCTAATGATTGTCTGGTACAACCTACATTTGATAGTGTCCAGCAACAACTAAGTAAAGTCTGTCTTCGTTGGCAGCAGATGGGGCGTTTCCTCCCTTACAAACTTCTTCTCGGAGGGCGTCGATCTGTTAGCGGCCATCAACTGCTTTTAGTCAGCGAGTTTGTGGTTAGTTTCTGTATTTCCAAGGATTTCGAAGTTTCTCTGGCCTGCCCGTTAATTTTACCCTAGGCTGTGATTTTATGTCCCACATGGGATTAATGTTAGATGGTCAACAACGGGCTACTTATTTTAAGTTTTGTTCTGGGGAGCGACTCGGTTTATACTCTTGTAATATTCATTACCGGTGTGTTCTGTTTTGGCTGCTACTGGGCATTATGAACTGAAGCATTTTGAGCCACAACAAAGGGATCATTTGTCGTGGGTGATCGACAAATTTTCGGAAGCGGTCACCAGTAGGCTTGGCATGATTAACAAGATCCAGTACAAAATGCGGTTGAATGACGATGTTCTGTTTCGCCAATTGCCCTATACGTTATCCATGCCCTTCTCGCCCTCCCACCGCCCCCCTCCCCCCCTGTGCCTTGACACACAGCATGTAGCGTGAAGGGATCATAAGAACCCCTACCTCCCCCTACGCCTCACCAATGTTGTTGGTTCCTAAGGGCAGTAAGGCGGAGTTCCGACTGGTACTGGATTACAGGTTGGTGAACGAAAATGTTGTATTGGAAAATGTACATTTACCTGATATTCATCACTGTTTCACATGGTTCTCTGGAGCAAAGTATTTTACCGTTTTGGATCTGAACAAAGCCTATTACCGTATTCCTCTGTCAAAGGATTCCAGGCACATTACCACCTTATGTGCTGATGGAATCTCTTCGAGTTTAACACGTTCCCGTTTGGTCTGTCAATAGGAGCGGCTGTTTTATCTGGGTTAGTGGATCGGGTGATCGGTGGCTTAAAACGTTTATACAACTATTTTGTTTTGTGGCGGCGTTCGTAGCGACAAACAATTCGCTGTAGAAACGGCTTACGAAGTCACCGCCACACTTTTAATAGCGGGCCGACCGGTCCGCTGGAACAGTGAACAGAAAGATGAAAACCCAAACACTCTGATTAAATAAAAGTCGGTACTTATCTTTATTAACGAAGATACAGAAACACAGTAGTGAACTCCGTGTCTACAAAATCTGTCTAGTTCGAGTCGGAGCGGCTAGGTCAGCGTCGGCTGACGACAAACAACAACTCTGCTGCGATGAACACACAACTGACTAGCAAGTACACTATTCGGTGGCGAGTATACAACTGAGCGGCGAATACAGAACTCCTAGCGCTCGCGACTCCAGCGCTTAAGAACCCAGAAGCCAGCGGTGTCGCGCGCAGACTTGCGGCGATTCGCTGTCTCGCTGGCGCTGCTTATGCGGACGGCGTCCGGACTTTGATGCTGCCAACCTTTTGGCAGCGGGCTCGGGTGGCATTACTGGCTAGGATATAACATTTTGCACGATGTTGTTACCTATAGCCCCATCTTTGAGATACAAGTGCGTCATTTAGAAGCAATGTTGGAGAGGTTTAGGGAGGCACGTTTGACCGCAAAACCTTCTAAGTATACCTTCGTGCGCCAGCAGATTTCCTTTATAGGCCATTTAGTCTCTGCAGAAGAGATTAGGATGGACCAGGAGTGCTCGAAGGATCAGCGAAAATTTCTCCATCCTGTTAATAACAAGGACGTCGCCAGATTCACTGGCCAACTATTTCCGCAAATATGTGCCTAACTTCCCACAGCTGGCTGCCCCTCTTAATGAACTACATAGAAAAGGAGTTACTTTCCGTTGGGATCAAACTCACCAGACATCCTTCGAAGCTACTAAGCTAGCTCTTAGTAATCCGCCCATCCTGGGTAGCCTAAACTTCGAGTTGCCCTCTGTGGTCCAAATTGACGACCTTCCTTGCCTGGTAGCGGCAGTCCTCCAAGAACGGGAAGGGGAATGTGGACAGTTGGCCTGTGTGTCTAGAAGGTTGTCCCCGGCAGTTCTTAAGTATTCTGTCTACGAATGGGAGGCGATAGCGGTCCTTCAAGCTCTAGAAGAGCTTAGGTTTTACTTTGAGTATCACGAATTTTTCCTTGATACTGAAAATAAAACACTCAGTTGGACAGTGGAACGCCCACTTAAGATATAGGTCGTGTAGTTGTTCGGATTTCGGTTATCAATTCAAGGTAAAGCACGTCCGTGGCCCCGAAAATAAGGTAGCCGACGCCTTAAGTCCGATGTTTGAGGGTGGGCTTAAGCAGTCGGAGAAGTATTCCGGTCTGGAGGATTGTGCAGGTGGGATACTACCACAATACCTCAGGAAAAGACATGACAGTGATCCCAGGGAGGCCATCAAGAATAAACTATTGAATGCGGTACAGATGGCCTGTAATCTCATGCATAAAAACACAGTTTGCTGTCGTGGGGCGGGATCAGGTGGTTTCAGGATCTGTTTCTCCAGTCAGCTCGTCCAGCCTGCGTTCTGGAACTTTCATCATATGGTGACTGAATGGCATGTACGTGCCCATAAAACTATCGCTAGCATTAAGTGCCATGTGTCTTCGCCTTCTTTACCAAGGATGTCCGGCGGGTGGTGAGAGAGTGTGCAAAACAGCCAAACCAAACTCTAGCCCCAGTAAAGGTCTTCTGCAATCCACTAGGGATAGTTATCCCATGGCTAAGTGCTTCATCAATTATACTGGTTCTTTGCCACGCACTCGCAATGGTAACCAGTACATACACGTGGTGGAGGACGCCTTCTCACGCTTCTGTTGGTTAATCCCTATTTACGGCGTATTACTGTCCGACATCTCTCGTGGATAATTTCCATCTTTGGCCCTCCAACGTATGTGGTCAGCAATAATGTCCCAGTTTTTAAATCTAAAGGCCTTAGGAGATTTTGTCACAACTACCCGCTATTATCCTCAACTATCTTTTGCGGAACGAGTTATTTAAATTTTCAAGGGGCTCTTAAGACCATCCATAGTAATTCGCAGAGCAAATGAGACCGCTTCATGGGGTAGCTTAATTCTACGTTTAATATGGCCTAACATGAGTAACTCAAAACAGCTCCAGCTTCCCTCGTGTTGGGTTATGAAGTTAATTCACATCTGTCCAACTTGTGATCAGTTAAAGCTTTACTCCTTTAGCGTATTGACGCTAAGGTTCAGTAGGAGAATTGGAGCAAGGTGCATCGAAATATTCAGAGTTCCCATCAGAGGTGGACCGATCGTTATAATAAGGGCGTAAAGAATTTACGGGTGAGGTAGGTGATCGGACTATTGTGTACAACTCTGGTAAGTTAGTACACTGGTTTTTCAGTTCCTACGAGATTGTCTGAGTATTGGGCCCAGTCAACTGGCTTGTGCGCAGTCTAGAGTCGGTAAGTTGCCCAGGGTTCGCGTCTTCTAGGTTAAGGAGAACTAGCATTCTCCAAGTATACTCAACACATTGAAAAGGGGACGGGGATGTCTGTAGGTTTGGTGTGGGAGGTTGAGCCGTGGATCTTAGCTTCCTTCGAAATCCCAGGCTCTGTCTCTCCTTTGTTTGTTTGCTTCTGAGATGTTCTCGTTCTGGTGGAGCAGCTGGCCTCGCAGTGGCTGCTCGATTTCAGCAGTAAGGAGGATGGAGTTGTCGAAGCAAGGCAACCTTATGGAGCAACTCTTCCTGAATGCAAGTGGTGGAGTGATTGAGGGTCCTACTGCCAGAAAGGACCCGAGGAAGCCCCATTCATTTACAGAGCAGCAGGTCCACAGATGTCTGCGTTTGGTTGAAGGGTATCATCGTCCATCCTGGCCTACTTAGTGACCCTATTTAACTTCTGTTAATTGGGGGAGTGGCTGCAGTGCTGTGATCCCGGACGCGAACTTTGATTCCATTTACAAACCCTGACTGATGGCTTAGCTGTTTGCTTACGTGAATTCTCAAAAGAATAACCCTAGTTGGTGGCACCTTGGTGGCAGTTGTTTCATATTAACTCATTTAATTTGAAGGACCCCCATTGTTCTGTGGTAGATATTTCCTAACATCTTCGAGGTAGTGGGTGTGTATTCTTAGGCCCCACCCTCGAACTGTGCAAGTTGCTGTATTCTCTAGAATTAACGGATTTTGGGTAGCTGTTTGGATTAACCTTTGCGCCTGTCGGCCACAACTTTAGTAGTTCTCGGTGTCCGTAACGTCTCTTTAGTGTTTTGGTACCAAACGACCGCGTGGAGTTGCGAGCCTTGTTTTTTGCCCAGTGCCTTCTGAGCCCCTGGTAGCTTGGTGCTTCCATATTGACTGTGCTTTCAGAAAGGCACTGTGCTATTTCTCACCAGACTTAGATTTCCCTCCCAGGTGTATTTACTAAACTACTTCTGAACAAGTGGCGTGGACCGACGGTTGACACACGCCTTAGTGTATTCTGGTTTTGCCTTGTATTCTGGTTTTGTGTGCGTGAGAGCCACCCCTTGGGGAAGACGACCCTTGTCTGACGGGTGGAAGGACGACCGGATGTACCATAACCGAGGGACGACGGCACTGCAAACTCCTCACCAAATCAAGACTTGCGTAAAGCAATTTATACGCTTTTGTAAAACTGAGTTGACAGCACATTTTAGGGGTGTCTCTCAAATGGTTCTTTTTTTGTTAAATGGTTGACAGTTTAAGAGATGTCCTTTGTTTGTTTAACTGAAAGAAATTTTAAGCTTTTATTAAGGAGGGTGGAATCACTGAGATTTAAAAATTTTTAAAGCAATTATACATAATTGGAAGCTTCCATTGGAAGAAAATTTTGTGGGTGTCTCCCAAACTTTTGCTTAATTGGTTAATAACGTAAGAATTTTCCTCTTTGTTTAACTGAAAGAAATTCTAGGATTCTATTACGTAAGGTGGTATTACTGAGACTTTAACATTTTAAAGCAACTATACATAACTGAAAGCTCGAATTGAAAATTCATTTTGGCGGTTACTCTTAAATGGCTGTTTTCCTTAAATGGTTAACAACATTAAAAAGAAAAATTATATTCCTGTTGCTTATTTAACTGAGGGAAAAATTTAAGACTTTGATAAATATTCTGCACTCATTGGGAGATTAATATATTAAGAGATATGAATCATAATGGCTAAGTTGAGTTGAAAGCACGTTTTTTTATCTTAAATAGTTAACGCTTTTTTTATGAATTGGGCAGCTGTGAACCTTTCTCAATCCCTAGAGTAGATGTGTGGTTTACACTACGTGTTTCCTTAGTTAAATGCTTTAAATTCTGTTATGATATTTCTTAGAATACCGGGAATGCTTTCTTATTGAAAAATTTTGGGTCTTGTTTAAATAAAGTGTGTAAAATAGAGTGTAAAAGATGTTTTTCCTGACCCTTGCCTAGCCGTTCCACGTTCTCTTGGCTTTGCTTCTAACAAGGGAACCTCCCCGTCGCACCACCATCAGATTTAGTTATAAGTTGGCACAGTGGATAGGCCTTGAAAAACTGAACACAGATCAATCGAGAAAACAGGAAGAAGTTGTGTGCAACTATGAAAAAAATAAGCAAAATATACAAACTGAGTAGTCCATGCGAAAGATAGGCAACATGAAGGATACTACGAACTCAGGAGCGCCGTGGTCTCGTGGTTAGCGTGAGCAGCTGCGGAACGAGCGATCCTTGGTTCAAGTCTTCCCCCGAGTGAAAAGTTTACTTTCTTTATTTTCGCAAAGTTATGTTCTGTCCGTTCGTTCATTGACGTCTCAGTTCACTGTAATAAGTTTAGTGTCTGTGTTTTGCGACCGCACGGCAAAACCGGGCGATTAATAGACGAAAGGACGTGTCTGTCCAATATTCATTGACCTTGTTATTGAAGTCGCGAGCTATATTTGCTGGATTCATATTGCCCACGCAGTACATCTCCCGTATTTAATGCACTCTCGTCCAAAGTAGCGAACAGTCAACTGACAGCCAGGGAGCCTCTTTAGCAGGAATACGTCGTGTGTTTTGATGTTTGTTTAGGTGTAGCGTCCCCATACTACGGCGCAGTTACCTCGCATCGGACGGACGGACGGACAGATAATAATTGTCTGAAAATAAAAAATTAAAATTCTCACTTGAGGGAAGACTTGAACTAAGGACCTCCCCCTCCGCAAATGCTCATGCTAACCACGAGACCACGGCGCTTCTGAGATCACATTTTCCTTGATGTTGCCTATCTTGCACATGGACTACACAGTTTGTATATTTTGCTTATTTTTATCATAGTTCAACACAACTTCTTCGTGTTTTCTCGATTGAACTGTGTTCAGTTTTTCAAGGCCTATCCACTGTGCCAACTTATAACTAAATCTGAGGGGGGTGCGAAGGGGAGGTTCCCTTGTAAGACTGTTATTAAGTTCTGACTAGCCGTGTCAAGGAATTCTTGTGTAGGGCGTCCTATACATATAACTTAACAGACTGGATATTCGAAAAATGCTTGCATGTTGATATTCATCTTCCGCATAGTCATAGCCCAACATATGTTGTACCATTCCATCAGCATGTTTTAATCGCTTCGTCAAACAGTGTCCCGTCTGGTGCTTCTCTTGGTCACTTCTTGTCATTATCCATCCTCTCAACGCCCACAGTCAGGTAATGAGTGGTAAAAAGGCGAAATTAGTTTGTTGCCATGTGTGAACAGTGCGTAGGATATCGATAAACAGCCGGCCGCGGTGACCGAGCGGTTCTAGGCGCTTCAGTCCGGAACCGCGCGACTGCTACGGTCGCAGGTTCGAATCCTGCCTCGGGCATGGATGTGTGTGATGTTCTTAGGTTAGTTAGGTTTAAGTAGTTCTAGGGGACTGATGACCTCAGATGTTAAGTCCCATAGTGCTCAAAGCCATTTGAACTATTTTTTATAGATTAACCCGCTAGTCCAAAGGTCCGATTGTTTTCATCCGATTCGCTGTTTTGGCCCGCGAACTGTCGTGAAGGAGGATGATTCATATGGTAAACATTCAGGGCCGTTTCTTTTGTATTGACCTTCAGAGTTTCGTAAAGGTCTCGCAATAAACTTCAGATTTTACGGTTCTCCCGTGAGATTCTTTTATCAAAATTCCTTACCGATTCCGAAGAACTGGCACAATCATCTCGCAATCTGACAGCAGCCGATAAATTTATTGTGGTTATTGGAAAACGAGTGTATGTATACTCTCTGGACTGTTCCTCAGCTTCAGAAGTCTTGTAGAGCACCCATGGCTCGTCTCCATTCTGCTACACTGGACACGCATTCGGAAGGGCGACGGTTCAATCCCGCGTCCGGCCATCCTGATTTAGGTTTTCCGTGATTTCCCTATTCATTGAGGCAAATGCCGGGATGGTTCCTTTGAAAGGGCACGGCCGATTTCCTTCCCCATCCTTCCATAACCCGAGCTTGTGCTCCGTCTCTAATGACCTCGTTGTCAGTGGGACGTGAAACACTAATCTCCTCCTCCTCCTCCATCTATTCTGCTCAGAAATTGCTTTCCCCTCTTCATGACAACGCCAAGCGAATGTCAACGTGAACTCATTTAAGTCATTCACGTTTCTTGACTATCGGTTAGACGTTTTGGAAACCACTCTGTTCAAAACATATGATAATCTATCAAGTGAAGTGGTCCTACTGGCACTGCAGGCACCCCTGCAGTCAGCAAACGTAAGCTATACTACCGGCACCTCCAAAAAAATAAATGGTTCAAATGGCTCTGAGCACTATGGGACTCAACTGCAGAGGTCATTAGTCCCCTAGAACTTAGAACTAGTTAAACCTAACTAACCTAAAGACATCACAAACATCCATGCCCGAGGCTGGATTCGAACCTGCGACCATAGCGGTCTTGCGGTTCCAGACTGCAGCGCCTTTAACCGCACGGCCACTTCGGCCGGCCTGGCATCTCCAAACAGGTGGGCTTAGTGAAGAGATCCGGCACTGAATCTGCAAGCCTCGGAGACACTAGGAGCGTCAGACCCTGGAAGCGAAATCGACAATAACGGTTCCAGCGCCGGAATCACCAGGTGTATCTGGTAATTCGTAGGCCAGCTGCCCTGCAGTCAGCAAACGTAAGCTATACTACCGGCACCTCCAAACAGGTGGGTGTAGTGAAGAGATCCGGCACTGAATCCGCAAGCCTCGGAGTCACTAGGAGCGTCAGACCCTGGAAGTGAAATCGGCAATAACGGTTCCAGCGCCGGAATCACCAGGTGATTCTGGTGATTCGTAGGCCAGCTGCCCTGCAGTCAGCAAACGTAAGCTATACTACCGGCACCTCCAAACAGGTGGGCGTAGTGAAGAGATCCGGCACTGAATCCGCAAGCCTCGGAGTCACTAGGAGCGTCAGACCCTGGAAGCGAAATCGACAATAACGGTTCCAGCGCCGGAATCACCAGGTGTATCTGGTGATTCGTAGGCCAGCTGCCCTGCAGTCAGCAAACGTAAGCTATACTACCGGCACCTCCAAACAGGTGGGCGTAGTGAAGAGATCCGGCACTGAATCCGCAAGCCTCGGAGTCACTAGGAGCGTCAGACCCTGGAAGCGAAATCGACAATAACGGTTCCAGCGCCAGAATCACCAGGTGTATCTGGTGATTCGTAGGCCAGCTGATTCGTCCCGATGATGACACTGGTAGGTGAGGCGGAAGCTGCACGGTCACACATTGGACCATCGGGTGGCTTGGAGATTATCACGTCGTCGGTTGCATTCGGAAGTCCAGAAAAAAGTACTGCTCATACCTGGGCGGGGATAATTTTTTTTTCGGTCTGGCCTGCTGGCGTTATAATTAAAGTGTAGCTACTCACGGAGTCCACTGTGGGCTGCAATTACCGTATGGCAGTGACACTTGGCAGATATGCAGGGTGGCCGGCGGCAGCTGCATAGTCCAGCCTAAGTCGCAATCTAATACAGTTTTCAGTCTTGGTCAGCATTCGACATTCGCCCGTGCAATAGTAGCGGGAGCCTCACGCTGCACGAAGCTCATTAGTTGGCTTCGTATAATAGCTGGAATTCAATGCTGATTGTTCCTTTCGAAAGTTTATCCGCAACGCTCGGAGAAACTACAAATTGAGTAGGTCTTCTGTTTACTGTATTTACGTGTTCGCTAAGCATTACTCCTCCTGTTCGGCTGCTCGCATCTCGTGGTCGTGCGGTAGCGTTCTCGCTGCCCACGCCCGGGTTCCCGGGTTCGATTCCCGGTGGGGTCAGGGATTTTCTCTACCTCGTGATGGCTGGGTGTTGTGTGCTGTCCTTAGGTTAGTTAGGTTTAAGTAGTTCTAAGTTCTAGGGGACTTATGACCACAGCAGTTGAGTCCCATAGTGCTCAGAGCCATTTGAACCATTTTGAACCTGTCCGGCTTCGTGGTCGCCACCTCCGTCGCGAGGACCCACCTCAGTGTCACTGTGGTTCCCACTTGACATGGAACCACATCTTGTTGCACAGCTCAATTTCGGCAGCCCTGGAAGAGGGGGGGGGGGGGGGCGTTTGACCTACTCGCCACACTGTCTACGGTGTTAGGAGACAATGCCTCAATGACCTATTTATTCGTGAGGGGGCTTTTCACCACACAATCCAAGGATGCGCGTCTGGCATTCTCTCCCAAGCCTTCACCCTCCCTCCATTTCAACTCTTCCTTGCTCTTTCTTTGCTGTTTGTTCGCCTTCGTGTTTATTTTTTCCCTATCTGTGTGACTCTAGCCTTGTCTGGAGACTACAGTGTGTTGCAGAGTGGCTGACTCATGCCTCTTTTATTCTTCAGATTAGCCAGTCTGGACCATCTGCAATATTATTTTAATACCTTCTACCGTTTTTTCCCTTTTAGTGCACGTTTTTCCCTTTCGGCTTTAGCTGGCCGGTGTGGCATAGTGGTTCTAGGGGCTTCAGTCTGGAACCGCGCTGCTGCTACGGTCGCAGGTTCGAATCCAGCCTCGGGCATGAATGTATGTAGTGTCCTGAGGTTAGTTAGGTTTCAGAAGTTCTAAGTTCTAGGTGACTGATGATCTCAGATGTTAGGTACCTTAGTGATCAGAGCCATTTAAATCGTTTTGAACGTTTTGGCTTTCTTCTTTCGTTTTCTCTTTCAGTATGGTTTACAGAAACTTTCCCCGACTCTTTTGGGGAATGGTTTTAATACGCGACCTGACTGAAAGAGGAAAAAGGGACTGATGACCCTGTAGTTTCATCCCTTTCTCTCCAAACCAACAAACCAACCATCCTGTTCGGCTTCCCCAAAATTACAGATGCTGCAACACTCTGCATCTCATGTCTCTTTACCATTTTGTAAGAAGTAATACACAACACACGTGACTCATCCTTCAGACGAGTAGCGGACCACCCACTGAGCAACTTTTGTCAATGGCAGTGGCGTCCTCATTGTTTCGGCGGTATTCCTACATTGAAGCTCATAACCTTGCTACGAATTTGGCAAGAGACTATCGACTGCGGGTCGGATAGCAAGTAGTCCTCCAACAAGAATGCTATTTGAAAGCAATTATTAGTGAAAGCGTTTGCATTACAACTGTATACGATGCATGAAAAAAAAGAGGTAACCTCGCGTGTTAACTTCGTACTGCTTACTGCCTGCTGCCGATGCTGAGCAGTAAATGACAGGCACTTGTGCCTAGAACCAGACAAGTATCTCCACCCCATCACTACATTGTGCGTATACACTCCACCGTCTCGTTGCATGGAAAATGGGAAAGGCGCGTTTGTGAATTTAAATCGTTGTTTTATGTAGATAAATTTCCATTCATGGTACGTTATTTCGAATCTCATCTTGCTACATTCTTAATCTGAAAGCTGTCACCACAAATATTTGTCATCACCACCCATTTGAAATCCAGTGGTTGATAAGTGTCTCCCCTGCAGTTTTCCTTGCGTTTATTTTCCATTAGGCGCGTCTGTGTCGCCGGCACATGTTTTTTAATGATCATTAAGAACGACTGAACAATTTTACCAAATATGCATACCTATCGCTACTCAGCTTTACAGTGAATAAAATTTTCTGCTGTGGAAACAATATAGTTCTTTTCCTTCTGTTTCTAAACTTATGACCACCACATAGCTGATGAAAGCAATATCTGTGCGGGATAATCGACCTGGTCTTGGAAGTATCCGGCAGCGAACTATTGTACCACAGAAACTCCTAGTTTGCCTCAGTTCTTCGGTACATTTGCAGGATGGAACGCAGTTCACGAACTGCCTACTGAATGAATGTGTCGGATGCCGTAGATGTTAATCCTTTAGTAGAACGCTTGAGTCTGCCAGTATTTTTCCATGTGCATCAATGGTATTATGACTTATATTTGTTGTATTTGATACGAAGTTGGGCTTAAACAGAGCTTATACAAGTTAACGATATTTGTTTCGGAATCATGGGTAAACACACGTAACTGTAATGTTAAAAGACATCCATTGATATACTAAGTGAATTTTTTCATGCAGGGTTAGAACTATTTAACGCTACACTTTGAAACGGTCAATGATGTACGTGAGGTTCACACGTATGTAAAATACAAGTCGTTGTGGCTGGGAACAATTTCCATAGTTAAAGTGACTAAATCGGGAGTTTCTGCGGTATAAGACTTTCCGTAGCTATTTTACAGTTCTGTGTATCATGGAGGGCAACCGGCAAGTGTTATCGAGGGTTACGCGTTGATTCAAAAATTTCCAAAAAGCTATTGACTCAGTTTCAGCTAAAAATTTGAACGTTTTGTTCAGAATGTAAATTTGGATCAATGAATGCCGAATAAGGAGACAGGTAACATATACAATCTTTAGCTATTGTAAGTCCTTACAAGGAATACTGTGGCAGGGAAATAAATTTAATTTTAAAAGAATGACGAAATCCAAAAACGGTACTTGAACTGCCGAAGGGGCCCAAAGTCTTCGATGGCCGCGCCGAGAAAGAAAGAGAAATAACTCAGTCCGCAGCTTCTTTTTTTCGTGATAGCTCAGATCCATAACCCAAGAAAAGCATTTTAGGGGAACAAACAGGTTTCACCATCCACCTTCGTTAATGATTACCCTCTGGAGCATGGAAAAGTTGTCCACGGAATAACGCATCAAAAAAATAGAGCGCAACTATCTCTAAAAATCAAGTACGTTTTTATAGTTGCCTTAATTGTTGATACAAAGTTTCTTGTTTTCTCTGTTTCGCTGCTCAGGTGTCGGAATTTGCTTCTCATCAGATCATGATTTCCTGCACACTTCGTGTAACACTTTTTCGCCGAGTTCTTATACCAGTAAGTAAAATGTAAAAGAATTGCATCAAAGGTTGTTTTTTTTTTTTTTTTTTTTTTTTTGCCTCCAGTTACTTCACGCCAGATGTACGAGACTGTATAAATATTCGCCAGCATATGAGTTACGCATGAAGACATTGAACTTACTGCCACTGATAAGTCCATGAAAAGTGAATGACGACTGAGGGTGGTTCGTATTGGGTCATAAAAAAGAAACTCCTCGGCTAGCTCATGCCTTCTGCGTAACTAACAAATGCGGTCTGTCATATGAGGAGGCAGTCAAATCAAGGGTCTGACAATACATATCCCATTTTTCTTGGAATTTGACCATATATCCGAAGAAAACAGATGGAGAATGTAAAAAAGTGCCATATAAGAACTACAATTTGAAGAGGGGATTCCACAATACTCGACCCCTAAGTGCTTCACGCAACGACATCGTTAATTACGATAGGAGTTGGCACTGTATCATAGAGATCAGGCCGTGAATAAATGGCAACGTGCTCCCTTGTCGAATGAATCACGATTGTTGTCACACCATGTCGATGGTTGTGTCCGACTGTGTCGTCATCCAGCCGTGATTGCTCGGAACATGCACAACGCCATGGATGCTGGCCGTTGGGACTAGTATTGTGTTATATTTGGGCATTTACCTTTGCCTCCGTGGCAGCTGTGGTCGTAGTCGAAGGAATAATCAATGTTGTAGACTACGTGATACTTTGAGGACAACTTGCATCCCTACACGTTTGATGTTATCTGCGATGGCCTTGGTATGTTCCTGCAGCATAAGTGCCTGTCTCACTAGTCCAGAATTGCGCTACATAAATTCTCCTGATCTGAACCCAACTGAACGCCTCTGGAACGCTTTGGGATACCAGTTCCATACCCTAAATCCACTCTCCTTTAATTTACAACAGTTCCGTGAGCCGTGAGTAGACATCTGCAGCCACAAACCTCCTGAAGACTACCGAGGACCTATCGAATCCATTCAACACTTAATCGCTGCGGTATCGCTTTCCGAAGGCGAACGAACACAGTATTAAGCAGGTAGTGATAATACGATGGCTATTCACAAATCAGTCTTCAATCAGCTATTAAAAGTAACCTCCCATGTCACTGTATGTTTTGCGTCAGCCTCAGACCATACTTTGCATCCGGACGAGGGCTGTTAAATACTGCTGTTTCTTAATAGAATACCCTTCTATAGCATTCTGTAATGCAACAGTCTGCCTTACAGGGTTGGCTGGGTTTGCAAACGCCGTGGTGCAAGTCTGCACTTTGACAGACACTTGCGTGGTAGGAGTTGGGTCTTTGTGCAATATGCTACTCATAGAGGTGTCCAGTGTGGGCTGTAAATACACTCCTGGCCACCGTAAATGCAACACCCTGAAGGAAGCATCCGAATCAAGTGAAATATACACCATTGGTTTGCAGCGATGAGATATGCAACTGATTAGAATTTCAGCGCAGACGCACAACACGCGCGCCTGTGTCGCCACCTCATGGCGCCATTTAAGGCTTGGCGATTTCGACGAGTGTACGTTCGGCACGTGTGTTTACCTTGTGGTTGTTTCACAACACGATCAGTTATGCCTCGTAGACAACAGCGAACATCGTTTGATCAAGTATCCGAGTTCGACAGAGGAAGGATAGTGGCTTACCGAGATTGTGGATTATCATACAGAGAAATCGCTAGTCGTGTTGGACGAAACCAAACAACTGTAATGCGGTTATGTGACCGTTGGATGCAGGAGGGTACGACGGACCGACGTGGTCGATCGCATTCACCTCGGTGCACCACTGCACGTGCTGATAGGCAAATTGTGCGCATGGCAGTGACGGATCGCTCAGTGACATCCCGAACCATAGCACAGCACATTGCGTCTGTAACGCACCATCCAGTGTCTGCGCGTACCATTCGACGCCGTTTACAGCAGAGTGGTCTGTCCGCAAGACGTCCATTGCTTCGTCTACCATTGACGCAGAACCACAGACGTCTCCGTCGCCAATAGTGTGATGACAGACGGATGTGGACGGCAGAATGGAATGACGTTGTCTTTACCGACGAGGCACGCTTCTGTCTGCAGCACCACGATGGTCGGATTCGAGTGTGGAGACACCGTGGAGAGAGGATCCTGGACAGCTGCATTATGCACCGCCACAGTGGTCTTGCACCGGGTATTATGGTATGGGGCGGTGTTGGATATTACTCTCGCACGCCTCTAGTACGCATTGCCGGTACTTTAAATAGCCGGCGCTATATATCCGAGGTGCTGGAGCCAGTTGCCCTTCCTTACTTTCAGGGCTCGGCCACAGCCATATTTCAACAGGATAATGCGCGACCACACGTGGCACGCATTGTCCAAAGGTTCTTCGTCAATAACCAGATTGAAGTGCTTCCCTGGCCGGCTCGCTCTCCGGATCTCTCGCCGATAGAAAACATGTGGTCCATGGTTGCTCAACGAATGACCCAGATTATATCCCCAGCTGCCACACCAGATGATCTTTGGCAACGTGTGGAAGCTGCTTGGGCTGCTGTACCCCGGGAACACATCCAACGTCTCTTTGACTCAATGCCGAGATGTGTGGCAGCGGTGATCTCCAACAATGGCGGCTACTCTGGCCTCTAATTCTGGCAGGAACCACATGTCACAGACGTCTGTAAACGTAATCATTTGATACTTGGTCAACATGTTATCTACAAAATAAATTTTGTTGTGCTACCTCTTGTCTTTCTTGGTGTTGCATTTACGGTGGCCAGCAGTGTACCATACGACAGCGAAACTAGAAAGATACGTTAATGCGTTAATGTGGAACCGATTTACGCTCGAAAAAAATAGTTCCAGTTTTCGCAGATCTTGCGTTGTGAATGCGAGAAAGATGTATCACATGTTTCCACATGTAACGGCTTAGGAACAGAACGTGACCAGAAAAGGTGAAACAAGTGAGATAGGCATAATATTGATTTGGTTATTGACGTACACATAAACAATTTGTTCAGTATGAACACCGGAAACATCGACGAGACGCTGCATCCGAAAAACTTCGAGACCAACAGTTGCTCTCGTCATTTCCTGTGGAATCTGAACATCGTGTTCCGGTATGGTGGCCTTCAGATCGGGTAGAGATGTATCCGAGGTAAACGCTTTTCCTTAGAGCCAAAACTGACATGGATTCAGATCAGGTAATCTTGCAGGATATTTATGTGGAAAAGCTCTAGAGATAAGACGTTTATGGAAAGCTTCATTAAATAGATCTCTCAACGGGAGAGCAAAATGAGGTGTTGTCACATCTTGCATGAGAACCGTGGTTTCCACATACTTGCGCGCTTCCAAAGTAGGAATCACATGATGTACAAAGAGGTCTCTGTAACGTGCAGACGTCACAATACACCTGATAGGCCCTCCGGGTGTA
Organism: Schistocerca piceifrons; assembly: GCF_021461385.2. Lineage (NCBI taxonomy): Eukaryota > Metazoa > Arthropoda > Insecta > Orthoptera > Acrididae > Schistocerca > Schistocerca piceifrons. Next base: position 556,519,072 of record NC_060143.1, read on the forward strand.
CTCCCTCCGAAGAAGAAGGGACCAAGATTAAATCTGTTTGTGAATCTACATCTACATCTACATTTATACTCCGCAAGGCACCCAGCGGTGTGTGGCGGAGCGCACTTTACGTGCCACTGTCATTACCTCCCTTTCCTGTTCCAGCCGCGTATGGTTCGCGGGAAGAACGGCTGTCTGAAAGCCTCCGTGCGCTTTCAGACAGTCGTTCTTCCCGCGAACCATACGCGGCTGGAACAGGAAAGGGAGGTAATGACAGTGGCACGTAAAGTGCGCTCCGCCACACACCGCTGGGTGCCTTGCGGAGTATAAATGTAGATGTAGATGTAGATTCACAAACAGATTTAATCTTGGTCCGTTCTTCTTCTTTTCCTTCCACACCACAGAGTAACATGCGGCGAGTGCAGTGACACGTCGTGCACACCACATGGTTTAACAGCCTTTGTGTATTCATTGCACCATATAGTGTAAAATGTGCTTCGTCGCTCCATAGCATTTTGTCTGGCCACGTGTCAGCAATTTCAATCCTTGCCAGAAACCGAAGAGTAAATGCAGACCGTTGCATAATGAGGTTTCATTTGCTTGTATCATGTACGGGTACCAGTGTAAAATAGACCACAATACTTTCCGCACTGTTGAACGTGCGTTGGACAATTATCGTACACTGCATGAACACTAGCACCTGGGACACGTGCTGTAATTACAGCAACAGCAAGTTCGCCAGTAACTTCTACGAGGATACGACACCTACCTCCTAGAGGTGGGCCGGCCGCGGTGGCCGTGCGGTTCTAGGCGCTCCAGTCCGGAGCCGCGCTGCTGCTACGGTCGCAGGTTCGAATCCTGTCTCGGTCATGGATGTGTGTGATGTCTTTAGGTTAGTTAGGTTGGTTCAAATGGCTCTGAGCACTATGGACTCAACTGCTGTGGTCATAAGTCCCCTAGAACTTAGAACTACTTAAACCTAACTAACCTAAGAACATCACACACATCCATGCCCGAGGCAGGATTCGAACCTGCGACCGTAGCGGTCGTGCGGTTCCAGACTGTAGCGCCTTTAACCGCTCGGCCACTCCGGCCGGCGGTTAGTTAGGTTTAAGTAGTTCTACGTTCTAGGGGACTGATGACCACAGCAGTTGAGTCCCATAGTGCTCAGAGCCATTTGAACCATCCTAGAGGTGGCACACCACCTTTAATTCGGCGATACTCTCGCAATGTAGCACTCTACACCAGAAGTCATGGGATTTGTTTTCATCATTCTTGTGGCTGGTTTGATGCGGCCCGCTACAAATTCCTTTCCTGCGGCAACCTCTTCATTTCAGAGCAGTTTTTTACCCTGTATCTCTTGTATTATGGAAGTTATTCCCCGCTGGCTTAACGGATGTCTTATCATCCTGTCCCTTCTTCTTGTCAGTATTTTCCGTATTGTCCTTTCCTCTCCGAGTCTGCGCAGAACCCCCTCATGCCTTGATTTGATTTGGTTTCGTTTTGACAGGGAAGCTAAAACAGCTTAGGTCTAACCCGCCACTGCCCGCACCGCAACCGAGTTTACTGGGCGTGTATCAAGTAAAGCCAACCAATGCCCTTAAATAGTACAAGGAGTCCCTTTACCAGTTTTTTGTTAGACACAATTTCTTCACGTCTAGTTGTCCTGAGGTTCCGTATCTTTTGCTCTCCAGTGCCATGAATTCGAAGATTAGGTGTGATGCACAGATCCTGCATTTAGGGTCTTCTTCCGTTACACCCATTGTGTGTAGCTGTTCTTTGAAATTCCCAGGGCCAGTCATTAGTCCAGTCATGAGTTTGATCTCTTTCCTGTTCAATCCCAGGATTACAGAGCTTCTTTTAAATCATGGCTTGGGCATCATTACCTTACCATGTTTTTGTTTATGGACCTTGGTCCAATATTCTACGTGCTGTTTGCTAGACCAGTTCCGTAGTTATACTTTGATGATAGCCTTGGTGATTGTCAGGACCGGTTCCAGTCCAATAAATGGAGTCGTTGCCCCCATCCTGGCCAATATGTCGGATTTTTCATTGTCACTGATCCCTGAGTGGCCAGAGACCCACACTAGGTTTACCCTGTTGCTTCCCTCTACTCTCGCTCGACCAGAGCCCTGTGGCATTCTGCGACAATCTTACATCTCGTTGCAGGAGCTGCCAGTGATTTCAGAGCGGCCTGGCTGTATGAATATATATAGATGCTAAGGATCTTGTAGCACCTATGCGTCTTCTCCTCCACACGTGCCCTGATTGCAGTAATTTCAGCTTCGAATACAGAGGCCAGTTTTCCTAGACACATGATGCCCTTCAGTCTTGGCTGAACCCCATACACCACTGCCCAAACACCTTGGTCTGATTTCGAACCATCTGTGAACCGAACAATGTCCCCCGTACGGTGCCGAACTGTTTTTTCCCACTGCTCCCTACTTCCAATCATTATACTGTAAGGCTTGTTGAAGCAGCTGGGAGTTATTATCTAGTCGGTAGGCATTTCCCCAGTCATTCCTGTATTTGCCACACTCATCATGTTAGTGCGTGATTCTGGATATCCCGATGAGATCCAGATTTGCCAGTTTTAAGTCTGTATGCCCAAGCTGCTGCCCCCATATTGACCCAGAGGTGTAGTGGAAGCATTTCCAGCAAGACATCCGTCTCAGCGGTTGGTGTGCTGCTAATTCTGCCTGTTATGGCTAAGCAGGCCAGTTTCTACACCTTAACAAGCCCCTTAGCTACAACTCGCTGTTCTATCTTCTTCCACCACGCTACAGCCCCGGAGGAAATCCTATTTCTAACCACCATGATGTTTATCCCGTGCATACATCTGGGGCTTAGGCCCTAGTTTTTATCACAAGCCCATCTGGTACTAACTAGAGTACTTTTCGCCTTGGAACAGATGCTCTTAAAGTGAGGGGTCCATGTTAGTTTCTCATCTAAGGTTACACCTATATATTTCACTATCTCCTTCACAGAGTTTCATCAAAGAGCTTTAGATTCAAACTTGAGTGTCGGCTATACCTCTTCGTAAATGGCATGATAACAGTCTTCTTAGGATTAGCTCTCAGATCCTGTTTAATGCACCAGTCTTTCACAGTGTCCAATCCTCCTTGTGCCGTATTTCTTACTGTGTCAGTAAATTTGGTAAGTATTACCATGACAAGGTCATCTACGTATCCTTGGCAGAAGCATTGTCTGGAATTTAGTTCCTCAATGAGTTCCTTCACCACTAGATTCCACAATAAAGAGGACAGAACTCCTCACTGTAGGCAACCTCTAGTTGTGTAAATTACCATATTTTAATTCATCATGGTAGCCTCTACCTTCCTTCCACTAAGCATGGCCTTGATCCACCTACATATAGTGATCCCTAGGTCATGCACCTCTGTGGCCCTTACCATGGAATCGAAGGCCATGTTACTGAAGGACTCCTCGATATCCAGGATGGTGCAAAGGGCTATTTCTTGGAAGTGAAATGCTCTCTCCAGTCTCCCAACGAGTTGATGGAGAGCTGTCTCACATGATTTACCTGTTTGATATGCATGTTGCTTTGAATGTAGAGGGGCACTAATTAGCCTCCTCTCTCTAACGTACACATAACCAGTTTTTGCAATGTTTTGAGAATGAAGGAGGATAGACTGATTGGTCTCATATCCTTGGCCTTCGTATGATCAGTTTTCTCCTGGCCTTGGAATTAAGACAACCTTCACTACCCTCCCAGCATTGGCTATGATTCCTACTGCTGGCTAACTCTGAATAACCTACATAGGACTCTTATGCGATTCTGTCCTGCCTGTTGCAGGAGAGCTGGAAAGATTCGATCTGGGCCAGGTGACTTGAACGGTTGGAATGTTCTCACCGCCCATTTATTGAAGTGCACACACTCCTTGGCCCATTCCCAGTCCTCTCTTCGAGTGCCTGAGAATTGTCTCAACGGGATCACATTCGGGTCTGTGTTGTCCGGCAGTGCATATTGAGGAAAGTGAGTTTTGAGGAGCAGTTCCAGCGTCTCATGTGCTCTCTTTGTATATTCCCCATCCCCCTTCTTCAACGTACCTCCTTGATTGGTTGGTACTGTAGTGAGGATTCTGTGAAGTCTGGCTTGAGCAGCTGTGCTCTCCACTTCCTCACAGAATACCTTCCAGGATGCCTTCTTTGCTTGTCTGATTGCAAGGTTTTGTTGACAGGGACCTCACGATATTTTGCCCATTGTCCTTTACGTCTCGCAAGGTTAAACAGTCTTCGTACCTGTTTTCTTTGCATTTCCAAGTCATTATTCCACCAAGGCACACTCTTGTTTGTGTACTTCTTGGTGATTGTGCAGTTGTTCTGATATGAGGTCACTGCGGCATTCCTATAGGTCATGCTCTGTCTGATTCGCATTTCAACCTTGAATTTAATGTACATGTGGCCCAATGAGGATGGCTCTAATACCATTAGCCACTGTTTGACATAGCTGCCCATCACTAGGGAACCAAAGGTTATTTCAATTACGTCTTCCTTTCTGCTACTTCTGAATGTAGGTTCAATGCCCATATTCAGGACCTCCAAGTTGTCAGCTAAGAGGAATTCAAGAAGGTAATCACCTCTACTGTTGGTGCGTTGGTGCCCCACACTAGGTTGTGGGAATTGGCGTCGCATCCCACCAGCAGTTGGTCACCTTACTGATGGCAAGCCACTACCAGTCTCCTCACCTCCAAAGGAGGAGGAGAGCTGTTTTCATAAGGAAGATATTCTGAGACCAAAACAATTTCCCTCGTGATACCTTCCTCACATTGCTGTATTCTAATGGTCACTAGGTCCCTGGAGTAAAAATCCATCATTGGCATGAAAGAAATCCCATTTCTTACATAGATGCATGTTCTGGTGTTTCTTAGATTTCTAGCATAAATCAGCTTACCTCCAATGCCACCGAGGCTTGCTACACCCCCTTATATAAATAGGTTTCTTGTGTCAGGGCCATGTCTTCTTCCTGCCTCCCCAGGCAGCGGCTCAGGGCAGCAGAGATTCCTTTACTGTGCTGCAGCTTAATCTGCAGTACCTCCAGTCACCGTCTTACTGCCATCATTGCCTTTGAGGTCTTTGTTAACACTGACGGTGACCTGAGAGAACTCTTAAAAAAAATTAAGTCTTGCTCTCGCATTGCCTTCAGGGACTTCTTTCCGACCTCCAACACCCGGGTTCGTCCTTCCTGTACAACCTTCTGGTTGATCACTCTCCAGTCTTCTGTCGAGACTTTTAGGATCTTGGCCACTATTTTCTCGAACAGAGTCTTAGGAGAGATATCCTTAAGGATCTTTGGTACCCATATTGATACCTTTGGGGTCTTAAGAAGCTCCGATGCCGTCTTGACCAGCAGCTTCGCATTTTCCCAAGGCGATATCATGAGGACCTTGCCCTTAAGCCATTCCACCATGTGCACCCGCTCACAGACCAAAATGAGGACATCACGTTCTAGATAGACCCTCCTGAAGTTGGGTCCTCTACCAGCGTCACTCCCACCACCCCCACCCCCCCCAAACTCTTTTCAAAGAGGGCCATCTGTACAAGGTCCTGCTGATGCGAGGTGATGACCACCAGTGGATAGCCTTTCTGGATAGCTGCAATCTTAAAAACTGAGATAGCAGTACTGTAGGACTGTTTCCCTATTTCTTTTCTCGGTTTTTTCTGGGTTCGCTTATCCAGGGAGGAGGGAGTCCTAGATTCCTTCCTTATCCTCTTGCTGCCTGCATATTGTGCGGGTCTGCATATCGCCTTCAGCCTGAGACAGTTTCTTATTTGGTATTGAAGTCCCTATAATTTCCTCCACTTGTCTTTAGGAAGCCATTCTTTCTCTTCCTTTTTTTGCTGTTCCCTGAGTAGTTTCGTACTCTGGGGTCCAGTCAAGGCTTTAATCTTGATCTGGTCCAACTTCTCGGTTATATTTCCCACTCCTGGCTCAGGTCTAGACCCTGATTCGGTAGTGGGAATGCCTTCCATCTGTCCTGACCCCGATGTTTGGGTGTCTGAGGTCTCAGTTTGACCCTCTGTTTGTTTTAATTTATTTTCTTTAGTCGTGTCCATATTGGTCCTCATACCTTACTTTACCAGTCTAACTAATTTTCAACGTTCGTCTGTACCACCATATCTCAAATGCTTCATTTCTATTCTGTTCTGGTTTTCCCACAGTTAATGTTTCACTGCCGTACAATGTTGTGCTGAAAACTCATATTTTCAGAAACTTCTTCCTCAAATTAAGGCCTATATACGTTACTTGCAGATCTCTTTTGGCTAGGAACGCCCTTTTTTGCCAGTGCTAGTCTACTTCTGATGTCCTCGTTGCTCTCTTCGTCATTGGTTACTTATCTGCTTAGTTAGCAGGATTGCTTAACTTCATCATGATCATCAATCCTGGTGCAAAATTTCTCGCTTTTCTCAATTCTGCTACTTCTACCTACTCTTTACTTTCGTCTTTCTCCCATTTACACTCAGTCCATATTCTATACTCATTAGACTGTTCACAACTTGACACTGTCGAACGCTTTTTCAAGGTCGACATATCCAAGGAACGTGTCTTGATCTTCCTTTAGTCGTGTTTTCATTATCAACAACAATGTCAGAACTGCCTCTCTCGTGCCTTTACCTTTGCTAAAGCCAAACTGATCGTCATCCAACGCATCCTCAAATTTATTTTACATTCTTATGTACGTTATTATTGCCAGCTTGGGGGCACGATCTGTTAAACTGAGATTGTGTGATAATTCTCGCACTCATCAGCTGTTTCAGTCTTCGGAATTGTGTGATAATATATTCCGAAAGTAATACTTTCTACACACCAACGTGAATAGTCGTTTTGTTTCCGCTTCCGCCAGTGAATTTAGAAATTCTGCTGGAACTTTATCTATCCATTCTGGCTGATTTGAAGTCTTCTAAAGATCTCATCTATATCAACTCCTCTTTATTCTTCTGTCACATCAGACAAATTTTTCCCATCACAGAGAACTTCAGTGTCTACTTTCCACCTATGCTCTCTTTCCTTTGCGTTTGACAATATAATTCCCATTTCACTGTTAATGTTACCAGCCTTGTTTTTTATTACATCAAAGGTCGCGCTGACTTTTCTATATTCTGCGTCAGTCCTTCCGACAATGATTTCTTTTCCGATTTCTTCACAGTTTCCTTATAGTCATTTCCTCTTAACTTCCCTGCACTTCCTATTCATTTCAATGCTCTGTGACTTGTATTTCTGCATTCCTGAACTTTCCTGAATATTTATGTACTTCCTTCATCCATCGATCAACAGAAGTTTTTCTTGTTACCCATGCTTTCTTCGTAGTTGCTTTCATTGTTCGATATTTTTCTTTCCATCATCCGTGACTGACCATTTTAGACATGACCATTCCTCTTTAGCTGAACTGCCTACTAAGCTAGTCCTCATCGCTGTATCTATAGAACTTCAATCGTACGTCTTCATTCCTTAGTACTTCCGTACAACACTTCCTTGGGCATTGATTCTTTCTGATTAATCTCTTACATTTCAGCCTACTATTTATCATTATTAAATTATGTTCGGATTGTAATTCTGCTCCTGGGTATGCCTCAGAATCCGATACCTGACTTCTGAATCTCTGCCTGTCCATGTTACAATCTAAATGAAATTTTCCCGTATCTCCCAGACTTTTCCAAGTATACGTCCTCCTCTTATGATTCTTGAATAAAACATTCGCTATTGCTAGCTGGAATTTGTTGCAACACTCAATTACTCTTTCTCCTCTCTCATTCATAATACCAAGCCCACATTCTCCCATAACACTTTCTTCTGTTCCTCCCCTACAAACTCAGTCCAGTCCCCCATGACTATTCGATTTTCATCTTCCTTTACGTACCGAATTACGCGTTCAGTACCCTCATAAACTTTCTCCATCACTTCATCTTCCGTTTGCGACGTCGATATGTATACCTGAACTATCGTTGTTGGTGTTTGTTTGCATCGATTCTGATGAGAAGAACCCTATCACTGAACTGCTCACAGTAACACACTCTCTGTCCTACTTTACGATTAGTAAAGCTCATTTTCTGCTGCTGTTAGTACCTACACTCATCTCACCAGAAATCCTTGCCTTCTATCCATTTCACTTCACTGACCCCACTATATCTAAATTAACCCCCTGGCATTTCCCGCTCCAGATTTTCTGGCCCTTTACGACTCTCAAGCTTCTCACACTCAACTCCCCATCCTGTAGAACATCATCCTTTTGCTGGTTATTCAATCATTTCCTCTCCGCCACCTCTCAGAGACCCGAATGGGTACTAGTACGGAATCTTTTGCCAGATGGGAGATCATCATGACACTTTTTCAGTTACAGGCCACATGTCTTGTGACTACATGTTATGTGTCTGTAATTCAGAAGTTTCCATTACCTTCAACATCCTCATTTCATTGATCATTGCTGATTCTTCCACCTTTGGGGGCAGGTTCCTTCCCCAAAAAAATTGAGAGTACTCTGAAGCACCGTCTGCTTCTCCGCCCTCTTTGACAAGGCCGGTGGCAGAATGAAGGTGACTTCTTATGCCGGAAGTCTTCGGCTGCCAGTGCTGATGATTTTTTTGGAAATTTAAGCGGTGGTGTGGTGCAACACCGAACCGAGAACGTTTTGATTACTAATCAAAGACGCTTTCCTAGACCATGGGTGGTGTCGATATGAAATGCCACGTCCTTTACCCCGCCAACCTTCAAACCTCCTCACCAACGCCGTGCAGTGCGTATGAGCCCCTCGCTCATACACACTGAGGAGCAGCGAGGGGTGGGGGAGAGTCACGGCTCGATGCCGATGGCAATGAGGAGGTGGTTACCGAAACGAACGACAGCTCCCGCCCATGCCTGGCATACGGCCTGGGTCCACTCAGGAATGTTAGGCAAAAAACTGGGCTCAGATGGTACACACCCGCATCCAGAAGCGGAGCAGGAAACGAAGACGAAGGGTGCTCTACCTCTGCAGAGGGATTTGAAGCAGCACGTGAGATAGGTGTTGGGTAGAGGCTCCCATCCACAGGCGATGGTGACTGTCGAGACAACGACGACCATTTAAGGGCGTCGACTGCCATCAGCTTCAGGAGCGGTGCCGGGAGATGGATTCAGCGAGGGCTGGTGCTTGCAGGTAGCCGTGGACCTGAAAGCAAAAAACCTGCAGCAGGATCACGCAGATGGATGAATTTAAATCTGTTGGAGTCTTAGCAAACCTCTCGTTCCCTGTACTAAAAATATAGAATTTGCAATAGGTCGTACAATGATGCCTCACTCCCAGCGTCTCAGTCCACCAAATAATCTGTAAAACATCGAATCTTTAGTGTGATAGATTGCCTGACTGTAGATCGACGACAAGTCCTGGATTGTGGGAGGAGCCGCAGAGCACTGCATAGGAAGCTTAAAGCGAAATTTACTGAAAGCGTCAATGACGATGAACCGACGCCTATTCCAGTAAGGACCCACGAAAATCAAGTACTAACGTTGCCAGGCTGCTTGTGCTGTGGTAGCGCTGACTGATGTTCAGGACAGGCTTAGCACTGAGAAGTGTTCAGTTTGAGCATCCAGATCAAGTCGCGTGCAATGACAATGCATCGACATCTTGGTGCAAACGACTTTCCAGTTACCGAGGTGTATCAAACGCAGCACGTCAGGCCAGAGAACCTTATCTAGCACAACGCGTGACTGGTCATTATTGGTGCGAATAAAAATGACACCGTTGCTAACTGCCGACCGGAAAAATATCGGCGAATCTGTCTGACTGAGTGTGGGCAACCAGTGCGGGTGAAGTGCAACAGAATCTGTTCAAAATGGTTCAAATGGCTCTGAGCACTATGCGACTTAACTTCTGAGGTCATCAGTCCCCTAGAACTTAGAACTACTTAAACCTAACTAACCTAAGGACGTCACACACAGCCATGCCCGAGGCAGGATTCGAACCTGCGACCGTAGCGGTCGCTCGGTTCCAGACTGCAGCGCCTAGAACCGAACGGCCACTCCGGCCGGCTACAGAATCTGAAAATCAGGATTCGCTCCTGTGGCCTGGGTACTTTTCCGGTGATTAAGCGGGAAGCTATGGATAGCATCGGTGTCTTGTGCATGAACGAAGCAACAAGAAGCGGAGGACTCGTCGAATCCTGAATCCAGGCCAGAAGGGAGGCGAGAAAGAGCACCTGAAATGGCATGCTTTGAAGTAGGCCGATGCACAATTCCATATTGGTAATTTTACAAGAGAAGACTTCACCGTTGCAGCTTCTGCACTGTGTGAACGGGGACTGACTTCGAAGGGCTAAACAAAGATTGAAGAGGTTTATGTTCAGTCAGCAAGTAACATCTTCTGGCAAAGAGACGCTGGTTAAACTTAGTTACGCCATACACAATGGTGAGAGTCTCCTCTTCAATTTACGAGTGGGTTGGGCTTTGATCAACAACTTTGAAGGAAAGGCAATCGGCCTTTCAACAAAGCCAAATGTATACGACAAAACTGCACCAATGCCAAAGAGAAAATATCAACAGCCAAGAACACTGGTTTTACTGGCTCAAAGCCATCGATCACTGAGCAGAGCATCTTTCAGTCTGTGGAAAGAAGATTGACACTCTGGCGACCAATCAAAAGGAACGTTCTTCCTGTGTAAGAGATGCAAACGAACCACAATGTGCCTGACATGAGGATGTAACAGAATGTAGTACATGAACTTCCCTATCACAGACCGCGGTACCCTCACATTTTTTTGGGGTGGAAGGCCAGGTTTATAAAGCAAACAGGTTTGCAAAGTGTGATCTACTCCAGAAAATACTGAAATATGGGGGGTGCGGAATCACGTCCAAACGGCAACCTAAAAGATTTGAAGAGACTCAGATGAGTATTAATGACAGTGACCTCTGGGAACTGCTTATCCAGAGATGTTTGCAAATAAGTGTCGTGCAAGTCAATTTTGGAAAAGTAAACTATGCCACTGAATTTGAAGGGCTTATTTCAATAGTAGTACAAGTCTATTTTTGTTCATTCTGAAGTACAGAGTTCTAAAGTTAAATGAGCGCTGAAAAATCTGCAGTTGAGATACCAGAAATATTGAAGCCTACGGCTTCTTGCTAGAGATGAACCTTTCTTTCTGTTTGTTTGGATCATTAATTTCAGAAGCACTATAGGCAGAGTCTGTACAACAACAAGAGGGGACGGCAAATGTCTGGTTGTAATGGGTGCTACGACCCCTTTGCCCATCAAAGCAGTACGTTGCTGCGCCACAAGTTCTCGAAGAGCATGAGGAGCAGGACGAGCCCGTACAAAACTTGACTTTGACATGCGCAACAAAGTTACTAGTTCTGCCTAAACCCTTAGGGAACAAATTCTAAGATTCTGTACATAATGTAGCAACACTTCTCCAAGGATAAAAGGAAGCAACAGAGTGTACATTGTCCAGAATGCTTAAGCCAAATGAATCAAAACTGTGCCGAGAGCAAAGCGCTGTGAACGTCACTATCTTGGCCAGATTTCGGAAAGGTGCAGGTAAACTACAAGTGCCCAAGACACAAATGCCACGCCCATTATACGCTGTCATCCTATGGCCATGAACGTTAATGTTCAATGTTTACTGTCAACGTTCAACGTTCTTCTTGAGTGTTTCAATCTTAACATATTTAGAAAACGAACAAAAATTAAAGAAAGTTGTTGGATTAAATTTTTTATATCGAGGTAAAAAACAAAATAAAGATAAATCGGTTCATGTTATTGAATTTGAATGGATTTTCCAGTTTTCATATTTTTTAAATTTTAACGGGATAAATTTAGTTTGTTGAATATTAGATTTTAACAGAATAATATTTATCAGAATTTTTATATTTTTTAATTAAATGGAAATTTCCTTCTTCGGTATGGACAAACTTTTTAAGCGGGGACACAGTAAAACCAAAACCATAGTTTTAAAACAGGAAATTAAAAAAAATGGTGCTCCCTTTGTGTAGAAACGGCATACATTATCTACTAACGAACGATTCGGTTGCCAACTGTGAGACAAAAAAATGGTTCAAATGGCTCTGAGCACTATGGGACTTAACTTCTGAGGTCATCAGTCCCCTAGAACTTAGAACTACTTAAACCTAACTAACCTAAGGACTTCACACACATCCACGCCCGAGGCAGGATTCGAACCTGCAACCGTAGCGGTCTTGCAGTTCCAGACTCTAGCGCCTAGAACCGCTCGGCCAACCCGGCTGGCAACTGTGAGACACCGGTGGGGTGGTATCAGTCTATGATATCACAGTCTGGCCGGGATTTCCAATGTGATTTGTGGGACGTTGAGGACACTTCTGGAAATTGATGGAACTTTGGGATTTATTCCAGAATATATCTCCACAGTTCGGCGTTGCGAAGTGCGTCCGCAAAATCAGAGTGGCGAGCTCCCCGTGTCTCGTCTTGCGGGGTGCTCAAGGTTGGCAGCACATTCATTTCGCTGTATAAGCTAGGGGCAGGGCTGCACCTTTACTGAAAGCAGGGATTCCACATTATAACAATTAAAACAATGAGTTTAATTAATTTTATTTATTATTTAATCGTGTCCAAGCCATAGACAACCCACATATTATATATACACACAAATTCAAATACAATACACACATGTATAAATAAAACAAACCCAAAATGTGGAGTCACATTGCAATATAAAGACAAACATAGTATATATATCATATCACGTCCCGCCAAAATTCAGCGCATTTAACTGCCACTGCCGTAGCGTTTGCCAGGTTTTCTTTCCTGCACACTTCCCCCATGTTGCTGCATTCCAGGAGGTGGTCCATTGCTTGGGTCTGTCCGCACTGGCACGTGTCCGTCCCGCCTCGGAATCCCCATTTACACATGTTTACGTTGCATCTGCCCACCCCAGTTCGTAGGCGGTTGAGGGTTCTCCATAATGGCCATTTTAGTTCATTTCCGGAGGCCAGTTGCTCGTTGGGTGAGATTAGAGGTGCCTGGTCTCCCGTAGGCAGTGTTTCTTTCAATTTTGACAATCTGGTCTTTTGTTTTGAGGTTTCGAGCGGTTGAACTGAGGTGAGGAAACTCCGTCTTGATTTTAGACGTGTGTGTGGATGGTTTTGTCCGAAGAGAGGATGGCGCTGGTCGCGCAGCTGCTTGAGGCGCTCTGCTTCGCTTGCTATAGCTCGTCTGATGTTGGGTGGAGCTATGCCAATAAGCAAATAAAGTTGGCTAACCGGGTTGGGTCTTAGGCATCCCGTGATTACGCAACAGGCATCGTTCAGCACAGGATCCACTCGTTTCGCATGCGCTGATCTTTCCCAAACTGGGGCAGCGTATTCAGCAACCGAGTAGCAGAGTGTAAGTGCCGATGTACGTAAAGTATGTGGGTCGGCACCCCATTTTGTGGAGGTGGGCTTACTCAGGAGCTTGTTTCTTGTTGATAGTTTGCCCCTGACCTTGTCTACATGTCTGTAAGTAAGTGTTCGATCAAGGGTGACGCCTAAATAACAAGGAATGCTGCTGAACGTGATCCGTTGGTTGTTCCACGTGATGTTTAGGGTATGTTTGGCGTCTCGGTTTCGAAGACGGAACAGGCGGGATAATGTTATTGCTGCGTTCGGGCGTAGGCAGTTGGCTTCGTAGTATGGCGTTAGACCGTTTAGGGCATTCGTAAGGCTAATTTCTATGTCGTTAAAGTTCCGACCCTGCACGGCTATTGCAAGATCGTCCGCGTAAGCAAAGCTCCTAGTCCCTGGTGCAACTGGTTGATCTTTCACATATATGTTGAAAAGAGTGGGTGCGAGGACACTACCTTGGGGTAGTACATTTATCTGGATACGCCATCGGCTTCGCTTCCCTCCTAGGTTTACGATGAACCGTCTGTTGCTGAGAAAAGTTGATATAATTTGTATCAGTCCGAAATCATTAGTCATGGCGTATATTTTAGTGAGCAGCAGTTTATGATTTACAGCGTCGAATGCGAATGAGAGGTCGGCAAGTACGGCTCCAGTAATTAGACGGTTCTCGTACCCATGCTCTATGAACTGGGTAAGATTCAAGATCCGTCCAGTGCAAGTTTTCCCAGGGCGAAACCCCGCCTGTTCCGGAATTATCTGATGATCATTATTAGGTACAAGTCGATTCAGCAACATGCGCTCGAACACCTTGTACAAGCAGCAAAGTAATGTTACCGGTCTGAAATTTTTTGGCTCGTCCAATGGTTTGCCGGGTTTTGGAATGGCTATGACTTTGCCCTTTCTCCAGATTTTCGGGATGTTGTTTAGCCGGATACAGGTATTGAAATGTGGGAGCAGCCAGTTTTTCGTGTACTCGCCAAATTTAACGATCTGTTCATTCCTAAGGTCGTCTAGCCCTGCTGCTTTGCCAGGTTTCAGAGATTTAAGTGCGGACTCTAGCTCTTCGATGGTAAATGGACGGCTGTAGTAGTTCGTGTCACTTTCGCCACTTCTTATTGGGATGGTTTTTGCTGGAGTCTTCGTTTTCCCATTAAGAACGAGTTGGTGCGCTATTTGGTTGGCTGTTACTCTTGGTGCTTCCGTTCGCTGCTTAGGGTCATTATTTTGCTTCTTAATTGTCTTCCAGGAATCCGGCTAGAATGTTTCATGTCTACACTATCAATTAGATGTTGCCATTCTTCTCGGCGCTTCTCGATTAGCTGTCGGTAAGTGCATTTGCAAGTTCAAGAGTATCTTCAGAGAATGGGTTCTCTTCATACTTTTCCTTATATGCATCGTATAGTTGCAGGCTGTCTTTCGTTAGGCCCGGTACAAACTCCGTTCTGCAGCCCCTAGGGATAGACTTTCTTGATACATTCTGGACGATTTCTATGCACTTATCGTAGTTGATGGATGTTGGTTCTAGAGTTTGCAGCTTTTCGTCGATTCCAATTGCGAAACCTTCCCAGTTCGCTCTCTTGAAATTAAATCTTCGTCGAAATGGAATCCGCACTGGCACCACTGCTGAAGTAACTGTGAGTTTGATGGGTCTGTGTTGGGAGTGTGGAATAGGACCCAGGACATCTTTCACGCACTCAGTTACCAAGTTCTGGCTGACGAAGACGAGGTCTGGATTGTATCCCCTTTGCCACCTGCCGCTGTTAAAAGATGGGGGGAGTTTGGCGTCGTGTATGAGACAGAGTGATTCGGCATCTGCCCATGTTTCCACCTTGAGCCCGTCTTCATTAGATTCACTGTATCCCCAGCGTGTATGGTGACTGTTGAAGTCACCCATTACAATACTGCCCGTGGGAAGGGGATTATTGCACGGCAGGTCATATTCAAATAGCGTATTTGGAGGCTTATATGTTGATGTTATTGTCATATGATTAGTCTCAACTCTGAGAAGTTCAATGTTGTTTTTGTCAAAAAGTTGAAACCGTCATAGGCTACTCCCTCTCGTATGAAAATTGCACTTCCGTATTGATCGTCAGGCTGTTCGATTGCCAGTTTCATACCCGCAATTTTAGGTCTATTGCTGTTTGGGCCTCGGTGCGTTTCCTGTAGGCATAGGACGTGACATTCGTTCGATCTGCATAAATCAGCCAGTATATCCTGTTTGGCAGGTGATAATCCCTCCATATTTATGGAGATGATAGTCAAACGTCTTAAGAAGGACCGATTATGAGAGTTGTCATGCATTTTGTTATTTCTTGTAATGGCTTGGTGGTAGCAGAATCAGCAGGACTACAAGTAATCCTCCCACGGCCTCGACGTGGACGCTTCTGCTGTGGCCCCAGTTTAATTAATTACATTTAAATACACTGTACTGTCCAAAATCACAGTGGGTGCTAAAAAATATTTTCCTCTTTCTTGAAGGCATAGCTTAGCACGTTCACATTTATTTGTGAACACCTTTGTTTGGACTGAATGCAGAGAATCAATTAACGCAGTCCTCAGTTCCTCTATTGTCTTCGGGTTATTTTGATACACAAATGTTTTACCCATATCGCATAGGAAATAATCGGACGAAGACAGATCCGGTAAGCGCGGGAGCATAGACTATTCGTAATTACTCTGTCTCCAAAGTCTTCATCTTAATGTCTTAGGGACTGCTGTGCTGTATGAGCAGTAGCGTTGTCTTGTTGGAAAAATGTGTGATTGATGTCATTTTGATTCAGCAGACTGCAAACGTGTAAGTTATCTGAAAACAGTAGACATCTGAAGTGACGTTGGTGTCGGAAAAGATCGGCCCCATAATTCGGGATCATAGTGTGGAAACCGATACTCCGATTTTCTCTGCCTCCAATGGCGTTTCTCCCACGGTATGTGGATTTTTTGATGATCAGATCCTTGATTTTTTAAATTAATATTGCTAGGTAGGTCAAACCAAGCCTCATCAGCGAAAACAGTTCGATCTGAAACACCAACTCTATGTCGGTTAAAAAATCGCTGAAGCCAAACAGAATATGGTCCATACATTGTATTTGTTTCACAGCAGTAATTTTATACGGGAGCATCCCCAGTTCATTGGTTACGGCATTTTGTGCTGTTTCACGATAGACCTTAGCCTCTTGGAATAATCTCCTTACTGATTTTGCTGGAATCCGCCAACATGATGTCCGAAATGTCGTCAGGCTTCCGTACTGTTAAAATTGTGGGGCTACCAGTTAGTTGATGGTGCATCATGCACTGAACTTGTTGTCTGGAATTTGCCGAATTAAATCATGTTCAGTATCACGATTTGGACACCCCGAAGCAGGAAAACGTAATCTAAATTGCCGCCTCACATTCTCCTTTAAGTTTACTCCCTCACAGAAAACCTATTCCACTAAGAACGCTCTCTCTGCAACAGTAAAGGCCGGTTCCCACTACAGCGTGGCAGCGCGGCGTGCGGCAACGGCAGCGGCAAGCGTTTCCCGCTTTGACGCGGCGGCTCGCGGGATTGGCGTTCCCATCTGGAATCGGCAGACGCTAACGGTAGCCAATGACGGACAGCCACTGAGGTACGGGGCGGGACCAAGTAAAACGCCCTGTGCGTCTGATTAACTGTATCTTACACCCACATGAAGGAAAGAGGAGCTTAGGTGAAGACATACCAATTTTTTATTTTCTTTACAATGTACTATTTCACATATTTCATTATTCATATTTTCTCATTTCACCATAAACATATTCATGACTACCGTTCATGATCGTTCACTATCTCCTAACACACTGAAACAATGTACGATAAAAGAGATTATTCAGGTAGTTAAGAGAGACAGAAATTTAAAATGCGGTAACGGTAGCAGGTGCACGAAAACAGTAAGAACACATAGGCTTGGGGGAAGGGATGAAAGTGGAAGCCACCTGATAGAACTTCACACAGAGCATAATGTTATCATAGCCAGCACCTCGCTTAAGAACCATGAAAGAGTAATACATATTTGCAGCAGAGTTTCCGAAACCAGATTTTAAACTGGAAGACATTTCCCGGCGCAGACGCAAACCATTTATTGGTTACGAGCTGCAGTTTACAATTAAAGAGGCAGTAAGCGGTAGCAAATTAAGGAAATGGAACTTGAGTAAGTCAAGACCCACAGTTTTTCGATACTCTTAAAGTTACCGTAACGCAACGACTGACTGAGACAGAGGAAGGAATCCTCTAGAGTACAAATGGATATCTTTGAGAGAAGAAGTGATGAATGCAGCAGAGTATGTGAACGGGAAAAAGGTATAGTAGAAATCGTTAGACAAAACGTGATCGATTAGATTTAATTGACAAGAGGGAAGAACATAAAATTGCAGCAAATAATGTAGGCCATGGGAAATAGACATGTCAAAACATGACGTTGACAGAGAGTCCAAAAACAGAATCAAAATGAGAAGCAAGAAAGAAAACTTTGCTCAAAGGAGAAGCAACTATCAAGAACTCATTTGCAAAGCCAGAACTAAGCATATAACAGAAGACTAGAAAGTGGACCGAATATGTAGAGAGGAGAGGGGGAGGGATTATACAAACTAACATAAGCACAATGCTAGATTCGTGTGAAATGTCTGAATACGCAAGGGAGTTATGATCATACCACTAAGCTAAGTAGACAGACTGAAGAACTGCAAAACTGTGTTTATAGCATTTGCATGTTTAGAGAAAGGTTTTGACAATCTAAATTGAAAAAACATTCTTTGAGCTCTGGAGATGTCATCGATAAAACACAGGGACACAAGATTATCAACAACTTGTACAGAAACCAAACTGCATTTCTAAGACTTAAATGACTTAAAAGGGAAGCAATAATTGAGAAGGAAAAAATAGAGAGGATATAAAATGAAGGCTGTCTATAGCAAGAAAAGAGTTCTGGAAAAGAAAATTTGTTCACATTGAATATAAATTCTAATGGTTGGGTACTATTTTACATGCATGGAATGTAGCCTTGTATGTAAGTGAAACGTGGACGGTGAACAGTTCTGGCAAGAAGACAATGGATGATATCAAAACGTGGTGATAAATAAGAATGCTGAAGATTAGATGTGAGGATCGTGTAACTAAAGAAGAGGTACGAAATTAAATAGAGGAGGAAGAAAAATTATGGCATAACTTGACTTCAACAGAGGTTAGTTGACACGACATGTTATGAGGCGTCAAGACTTCGTCAGTTTGATAATGGAGGCTAAATGGTAGAGTGAGACCACGGCTCACCAACGGTAAGCAGATTACAGTGGATGTAGGATGCAGTAGTTATGTAGAGAAGAAGAGTCCTGCAGAGGATAGACTACTGTGGAACACTGTATCAACACACAGACCAATTGTATTTCTTGTTAATGCAGCCCAACAGCAAATAACATCACTTTTCATTTGGTAGGTCAGTTGCGTATTTATTTCCAGAATATTTGTTTAAAGTACACTCTAGCGCATATGTTTGTGTCGTATTCCTCGTGGTCGTGCGGTAGCGTCCTCGATTCCCACGCCCGGGTTCCCGGGTTCGATTCCCGGCGGGTACAGGGATTTTCTCTGCCTCGTGATGACTGGGTGTTGTGTGATGTCCTTAGGTTACTTAGGTTTAAGTAGTTCTAAGTTCTAAGGGACTGATGACCATAGATGTTAAGTCCCATAGTGCTCAGAGCCTTGTGTCGTATTTGTGTATACATCTCTATTAGTCTCTGAAAACAGCCATATGTTAGAGAAAAGTTAGAACTTGAATGCAGTTTTCTTATGGTGACTGTCAGAAAATGATGAAGATTAATTGCTATTATGGCTACTCTGCCATTTGTACCATTTTGCGTAAGGCATGTATTGAGGCATATTAAAGGATGCACGAACGTCGTACGAAACTGTTTTTAATTACCGTTAAACAGGTTAAACAGAAAGTGAATACGGTATTTTGGCACCCAAATATGGAATCGGCAACTGGATTATAACGCCTAAAGTGGTAACTGTGGAAGTAATTATTATGAGTAGCCCTTCACAAATACTTGCGAGACAGTGATCAGTGAGACTTAATGGATATCTAAAATCATTCATATAATGTTATATTTGGTGCTTTATGCCGAGGTGTTTGAGACAAATATTCGACCAGGGATGTAAAATCTTTGGGTAAACGAAATCGACTTATCCATGACTGTACATCTGACTGTAAAGATCGTTTTAGCGATGCTGGGAAGAGTAATTGGCAATCAAGTGTTAATACATGTAATTATAAAGTATTCTAAACGTTGCAAATAAACAAAATATCTTAAGGCAAAATGAAATAATAAATAAGAAATTTGTTGACGTAGCCATTACCTGCAGCAAGCACAGAAATATTCGTTTTGTAAATAACAAACGCCATTTTCTTCCTGTGACGTATTTTGTTTGTTCGACACGCTTTTCGCCTTTTACTTCAGGGAACTTCCAGTTGAATCATTGTATTATTTGTAGATTATGAAACAGTTGAAGTCTTATTTTTTGCGTGAATAAGTGATTACTGGCAGTTAATCGAATTCGTTGCTGGCGTCTGCGTTTTCACCCATTTCATCGCAGGCTGTAGATCGCACTATAAAATCACTTACGGGACGTAAGCACATTAATTTCACGTTACATACTTTTTCCTTCACATTTTTATGTCCTTTGCGCTAATTGCGGTGAAGCACAATTATTCTTCTGTCACTACCTGTGAAATTTTACCAAAAACTGATATAGAGTCGTAACTACTATGTGTTTAGTTTATGTCTCTTCTTATTTGGTTTGGTTACGTACACGGTGCCAACCTAACGAAGCATATGCTGAAAACTAAAGTCTGTTCATTTTGTTTTCTTTATATCTGTTTATGTGTGGATGTAGTCAGTCAGGCTGAGATGAAGGAATTGAATGTGAATGTAATATATGCCAGAGCGTAGTTGAAAGTTTTCGTGTTCAGCTGATTCGAGTTACGATTTATGTATCTTGTGGAGGAGTTGTGGTGAGACTGAGGACAAAGGGGTTCGGTGCCGGTATTCTAATAATGTTATTCTACTATTTTATCTATTAATGTGAGCAGTGAATTTACTCTTACATGAACTCCTCCACAAAACATTTAAACCAAAACTGATATCAGCTGAACACCAAACCTTTGAACCACTGTCTGACAACTACTGCATTTACTTTCAACTTTCTATAGTTGTCACTGGCTAGCCACACACACATACAGATATAAGGAGAACAGAAATAAACAAACATTAGTCTTCAGGATATAATTATTTAGGTAGGCAAAATGTACATAAACGAACCAAACAGGAAGGGACATGAGGTGAACAGACATTACGACTTTAAATCAGAGTTTTCGGTAAAATGTCAACAGCTAGTGACAGAAGAAGAAAGACCGAACATGAAATTGTGCTTATGTGCCATAAGGTACATTTTAGGAGCCCAGGTGAGGGGAAACGCAGATGTCCGCCAGAAACTCGGTTAACTGTAAGTAACCAGTTTTTCACGTAAAAAAAGATGTGAACTATTTCATAATATGCAAGTATCACATATCGAAACAAAACTGAATCATTCTGGATTCCACCGAAAATACCTTAAAGTAAAAGGTGAAGCGTGTTTTGAACAAATAATGTACAGGAGCAAGAAAAAAACGATTGTTACTTAACAAAGGAAATAATCAATAGCTGTAGGTACTTAGCAAATTACATCTTATGACATACCAACAAATTACTTTCGGTTTAACTTCTGTAAGTCTATATGGAATATTTTAAATTATAACGAGTTCCATGTCACCGTAGTTCTCATTCCACATGCTACTAAATGCCATATAAAAAAAATCATGTGTCCATCCTGAACAACTGCAGTTACTTTCATATCTCGGTAAATAAACAGATTTTGGATATTTATCATGCGACGCAATACACGACTTTTTACAAATTATCGTTTGCAAAAACACACCTTTAGATCTCTTGAAGCGTTTACGAAATTTGCGGTTGATACAACGACATGGATTACGACAAACAGGACGAAGTATAGGTTGCATCGCGAGCAACCCACGTGCGGTCACCGCACAGCCCACCCGCCGACATACCATTCAATATCTCGAGAACGACGATATCCATCGTTCTGGTCTCAGCTTTAAAAACAAATCGGTATGTTCACTGATTTTCATATGAATATATTGCCTAAAAAGAGCTGTTCGCAAAGTCCACGCAATGCCTTTCTACCTCTGCACACTCATTAAAATTTCCTGTAATGGTTTACGTAAATGCGATACAACAAGTAACCACAACAAATGATGAAATGAAATTCGGTCCTTTATCGAGAGAAGATATCAGGCTGTAGCATGCATAAGAATCAAAATTTTCTACCGAATAGTTTCTTTGACATCGAATGATAAGAATATCATAGCTGTCACCGCGTCCGCGCCAGCGGTCTGACGAAAGTCGGTTGTCCCAGAGTTCCATAACTGACGTCACGCTCAGCGTTTTCTGTGATTGGCGGCGCGGACCTGGAGCGCGGCACACGGCAGCGGCAGCGGCTCGACATGGGCAAACTGCGACACAGACCTCGCTGTTCCGCGCCACTGACAGTGTTTCCATGGCAACCACGCTGCTGCCGCGCTATTTTGATGCGCAACAGCCCTAGTGGGAACCGGCCTTAATCCTTCTCACTACACTCAGCTTGCACAAGAACTAGACAAGTACACAACAGCTGCAACAGACACACGGCACTACAACCAGCACACTGTCACTGCAGGTCCATAGACCACGTGCAAGGGAGACTTGAATGTGCGGCCAACATTACGTGCCTCGCAAGGTGAGACACTTGTTGCTCGCTGATGCGGAGAGTCCTAGCGGCTGCACAGTACAGATGTAAGATTTGAGGAAAGAAACTCTTTGTCTTTCAAGTTACTTTAATACCAGAATATGGCTTCCTCCTAGTCACATATAAAAAGTTACATCTGTTTAGTTTGGAGTGTCACATATGACCTCATACGACTATGTGACTAAGACTGGTGTATTCTGTACTGGAGTTCACTTCCCATACTTATCACTTATTAGTGTCTTTGGCATGAACAGCAAAGTGAGGTGTCTCATGATCCACAGTAGTGACAAACGACCTTGTGAAATTGATTTGAAGAGATATGGAGAGACACTCAACACTATTGTTTCATGATAATGGCAAGCCTCTTGTAAACAAAACATTTACATGGAAACTATAAAAAAATAAGGTGTCCTACTTACTTTCAAGCAACAACTTTCTATACTTCCACAATGCACTGCATACTGCTGCTGGGCGTTCTATCACTCCATACTTGAAGCAGTGAGCGACTGGGCAAAAACAGTCTTGATCAGAAAACAGTTAGCTTGATTACCAGTTCCATTTCACAATGCTAACTGCATTACCTAACTTCACTTTACCCATTACCTCAGTACCAGTATTGGATTAACACATAGAGCCTACTGTATTAAACCCAACACAATCTTCAGTCCTACTATTCTTTCACTGTTGTTACGTAAGAGATTTTTCATTGCTTTCAAATAGCTTTTGTTGTCGTTGCCGCTTATACTACAGGAAACAAGTACTCACTGTTAGTGCTATAACGTGCAGTGCTATTTGATGTCTGCCTATATATTGTAGTATGTTGATGACCACCAAGGACTGTGTGTTTTTTATTTCTTTCTTTCCCCCGAAGATTTGGATGATGGTTTTATCCTATAAGACATGAATTGTCAGGTGCTGTACAGGTTTTTCTATTGACAGACGTTTCCAGACGTTTTACTGATTATGCAGTGTTCGGACAGGACAACTATCTGCGTTTCATTCATGATTTTTTTGGTATCGATAGCAACGATGCCACAGCACAGTTTCATAAGTAGGCACTATGAGACATGGACGAGAGCGCACTCTAGCCGGAGCGGGAGAGCTCCACGAACTCCGCTCCAGTATCAGCCCATTTGATGAAGAGCACATGGCCGGAACACTTCGCACCTCTTTGCAAAGTTATGCATTCTCTTTTAGTAGAGAAGGTGATTTAAATTAATACTGCAGTACCGACATGTATTACCTTTCCTCCTACCCACGCGCCGCCTTCCAGGCGGGATATAAAAGTTTTCTGAGTAGTGACATGCTTGTATGTGCACTTGCACCTTGGAAGTCGTGGAAAATGAAGTACTAGTTGAATGTGACGTGAAGATATTCCTCCATGGTATGAAACCGGTCGTCATACTGGGATAAACACACTAAACAGCTACTGCGGATTTGGACTTTCATTCAGTTTAATGTAGACTATTTTACTATCTTTGATTCTAAATTGTTTGATTGTCCTTCACATTATGTGGTAGCTCTTTAGCTGTGGTCGCCCAACCTGTAAGGTTATTTGTAGTAAATGCTCACTCTCCAATTTCTGCAAAACACTCACTCATCGGACACCTAAGTTTTACTGGTGTGGTGACATGACTTTTTTCTTTTTTGTTCTTCATCACAAGCCACGCTAAACGCGAGCACATATGAAAGCGAAGTGTTCATCGGTCGACATCACTGGTTTGTCGACATAAAACTACCGCTGGAGAATTATATTAAATCACTGGTTTACTTGTACGTGGTGTCCATACACAGCGCATGCACCTCTGTGTAACAAGGCTTCATATGCCGGAACATTTACCTAACCTTTGTTGTGCATCGCAGCAGAAACTACTAATTGGGTAAGTCATCTAGTAACTGTTCCGATAAGTACAAGATTACAAAATCCAGAACGACAACTATGTGGTATTTCATGAATCTGAAGCGAATAAAAAAAAATCCAGTAAAGTAGAAAGGTGATTTCAGAAGTAAGCTAAGAGAAACCAGTCAAGAAATGCGGGAATATGTTTGGAAGTGTGATCACATGTGTACCACTCACTGCACATGCTCCTTCCGTCGTGTGTCAGCTCCTTGCACTTGCCATACTACCAACCGATGTTGGAATGCTGGGAGTACGAAACACTTGTCTCTTTGGCTACAGGATGTGGTTGCCACAGCGACGTTTCTCATAAATAATGCGAGGCAAGTGGCTTGGATGTATACTGTAAAACCAAATTTGTTTACTGTTTTCTTCGGCAGCGGTAAACTACCGCTAGTTGTATATTTTACATTCAGACTTTAGTGACTGACTCTTAAACAAGGTATCAATCCTTACATGCACTGACCCCCCTTTTTTTGATCATATGTCTCCTGATATTTTTAATGTAACACACCAGGAATCCCCTCATGTGTCTGTCAGAGTAGCACTTGCAACAAACATCATCATTTATTCGTCGGTTTTATTTCAGTCTTAGTTCTCTACTACAACTGTTGTCCTCTATTCGACCAATGTAGTACAATGGAAATATGTCTTACCACATATGTCCTCTCAGCTTGTTGTACCTCTTTGTCGTTAGTTTGCCACACATTCCTTGCACTGTTGATTGTGCAGAACTTCTCCTTTTGTAACATTGCACTTTATTTTTAACGCTTCTATTCTCTACATATATTGTTATCAACAGTCTGTGATTCATTCCCATAGAATGTTGGCCGGCCGGAGTGGCTGAGCGGTTCTAGGCGCTGCAGTCTGGAACCGCGCCACCGTTATGGTCGCAGATTCGAATCCTGCCTCGGGCATGGATGTGTGTGATGTCCTTAGGTTAGTTAGGTTGAAGTAGTTCTAAGTTCTAGGGGACTGATGACCACAGAAGTCCCATAGTGCTCAGAGCCATTTGAACCAAACAATGTTGTGCTCCGAAAGTACATTCTCAGAAATCTCTTCCTCGAATTATGAGATACTTTGATACTAGAGGATTTCTTTT
This sequence comes from Schistocerca piceifrons, assembly GCF_021461385.2. NCBI lineage: Eukaryota > Metazoa > Arthropoda > Insecta > Orthoptera > Acrididae > Schistocerca > Schistocerca piceifrons. Next base: position 556,544,246 of record NC_060143.1, read on the forward strand.
AGTGAGGAATGCCATCGTTTCCTGTGTTACACTGATTTTCATATCCTCCTCACTTTGTCCGGCATGCGTTATTTGCTTCCAAAGTAGCACGCATCCTTTCCGTCTTCCGCAACGTTTTCCTCCACATTGATAACGCGTTGCTGCTAATCTCATATCTGCTGCTCCTCATTTCTTTTTCTTTGGTTTTGCTTTCAAAATACACACATCAAAAAATTTTTGCATCACCCCGGTTCCCAGAACTCCTTTAGACAGACGTTGACTGTGGATATTCTGTCACAGACACAGTCCCTTGGCTGTTCAGAGATGTCACTAAACCCGGCCAGAGATGTAAACAACCCTGCATGAGCAGCGCCTATTAGACGGAGGGGATTCGACTGTCGATCAGTTTCAATGATTCCACTAGGAAGGAGGTACACGTCTCGTGTTGTCTGTAGTTCAACCATGCCTAGAAGATCAATACCGCGGTTCGATGGCGTCCGCATTGTTACTTTGTGCTAGGAAGGGCTCTCAACAAGAGAAGTGTCCAGGCGTCTCTGAGTGAACCAAAGCGATGTTGCTCGGACATGGAGGCGGCAGAGAGAGACAGGAACTGTAGGAGGAACCCTGACAGCAACGTCACCATGTTGAATAATGCTTTTTATGAAGCCACAGGTCGTCGTGTTACGACTCAAACTGTGTGCAATAGGCTGCATGATGCGCAACTTCACTCCCGACTTCCATGGCAACCACGATACCACGCAGCGCGGTACAGATGGGCACAACAACATATCGAATGGGTCTCTTCACCGATGAATGTCGCATATGCCTCAAACCAACCGTCGGAGACGTGTTTGGAGGCAACCTAGTCAGGCTGAACGCCTTACACACACTGTCCAGCGAGTGCAGCAAGGTGGAGGTTCTCTGCTGTTTTGGGGTGGCATTATGTGGGGCCGACGTATGCCGCTGGTGGTGAAGGAAGGCGTCGTAAAGGCTGTACGATACGTGAATGCCATCCTCCGACCGATACTGCAACAATATCGGCAACATATTGGAGAGACATTCGTCTTCATAGATGACAATGCGCCCCCCCATCGTACACATCCTGTGAGTGACTTCCTTCAGGACAGCGACATCGCTCGACTAGAGTGGCCAGCATGTTCTCCAGACATGAACCCTATCGAACATGTCTGGGATGGACTGAAAAGGGCTATTTATCGACGATGAGACCCACGAACCAATTTGAGGGATGTACGTCGAATCGCCGTTGAGGAGTGGGACAGTCTATATCAACAGTGCCTTGACGAACTTGTGGATAGTATGCCACGACGAATACAAGTACGCATCAATGGAAGCGGACCTGCTACTGGGTATTAGAGGTAATGATGTGTATAACAAACTGCACGACCACTTCTGAAGGTCTCGCTGAATGGTGGTATAACATGCAATGTGTGGTTTTCATGAGCAACTGAAAGGGCGGAAGTGATGTTATGTTGATCTCTATTCCAATTTTCTGTACAGGTTCCGAAACTCTCGGTACTGAAGTGATGCAAAATTCTTTTGATGTTTTATATTCAGTGTTCAGTAGATTATTCTTTCTACTCAAGACGTCCTGTGATTCTGTCTCAGGTGTGCGATTCGTAATGTTCCCTTCTAGGTTTTGTACATTTAATGAGCCATCCGTGTTCCCGTGAAATTGTTCTTACTGTAAACATCTAACGCCTTTGTACGTTACTAAATGCCCAGATCGACAGGTCATCTGAAAAGTCAAGGTCTTCTTCAGTCATACTTCTGTTACCAACTCAACATGGGAACTGCCACCACGTGCCTGTACGTTCCCAAAAGGCGGACTGATCGTCATATAACATTCTTAATTTTCTTTTCCTTTCTTCTGTGTGTTATTCTAATCATAAATTTGTATACACCAGTCGTCAAGCTGACCAGGATGTTGAAGGTAGTGTTCCAATACTTGTCTGCGCTAAGTAACACTCCAGGACATAGACGATTGTCAGATTCGCGTGCTTCATAATGTTTCCCTTCTCGACGTTACGTTGCATGGCTTTTAGAAGTTATTTAATGCTCTGGCACTTACTTAAAACTTTAGAAAGAAAGCTGTTTCGAAAGAAAGATTATGTCAGGTTTTCCGTTTAAGATTATTTCGCAGTCAGGCAGTTTATAGCAGCACGAAACTTTAAGCGAACATAGTTGCTCTTGCTCCCAGAAGACCGGCTTGACAGAGTAAAGTGATGGATGGTCTCGCAAACTGAGTGCAGGACCTGCTTAGTCTATTCTCTTGAGAACATCCAGGAGACCTTCGCCTGGAACGCTGAAATAAAATGCACTTTACTTACGATTAGCTTCGAGGAGTTTGGCTAGGTGAAACATGAAGACGTAACATGTGTCTAACGTAGTCCAATCATTTGCTCCCCATAAGTCTATTCTGGTATGTACTAAGAGCACGGTCGATTTAGCAGACCGGTGGTCAGTAATATTGGACTCTGCTATAGCAGTTGCTCCAAGCAGATAATTTTGCGATTTTCAATTCTTGTCTCCCTACCCTACTTACCGTAATCCATTTAAGAACACAAAGATTTCTGATACAACAATTTTATTTTCCGCTTTTCGGACATATAGGCTACGTCCTTTCATGTATCACAGAAGTCCTCGTTAAGTCGTCAGCAGTCGTTCAGATATATGGAGGAAGACGAATGATTCGTAAATGACAAACGTTTCAAGAAAATAAATCTTTTGCTACCAGAGTTGCGTGGTTGAATAAGCTAAGGGACAGAGGCCACATTCTTCCAATATTTTGGTGAGGCACGGTGGTGTAACTTCTGGTGTCATAGTGTGGAGAGAAATCGACTGTGGTCTTACATCACGGCTGGTGGTAATCGAGGAAATTCTCACGGTGCAGTAGGAAGTCATGAACGGCCTGCATCCCCATGTGTTGTCTCACATGAAATATTATCGTTGTGCCGTTTTTCAACAGAAACATGATATGTAACTTGACTTTCTGACTTCCTGCACGTTGTTGAGAAGGAACAGCAGATCTGTCCCTGAGAGAATGTCTGTGGGAGACCCTGGCGTGACGCACAATGGCCGCTCTGTTCAGCCATCCATGCAGTCCGAAACAGTTAATAGTACAGTTATCAAGCACTATATTATTCATGTGACACTATCAGTAAAGAAATTTTCTGTCAACCAAAATATGGTACATACAATGCCACCCTTTGTCATGAAAACCTTCCGTTCACACCACAGCTTTCCGCTTCATCGTATGCAAACACTCACGCTTCAGTCAAACTTTCTGCTGATAAATACCATTCCCCACAGATCGATTTGTAAACCAGATTCATACAGCAAAGTCAGACTTCAGCAAACAACTTTTCTTTTCCTCAGACAGATGATGCGAACGATCAAATATCAGACGCCACATTCATATCAGTCTCAACACAGAGCAGAGTTTGTTTCCTTCCGTCACGAATACTAAAAATATTAGATTTTCACTGCGTCACAACGCTAAATTTTTTGAAGAACAAGACGACTTCCTTTACATTTAATCTCTGCATTGTGAAACTAATACTGTGCAAAAGCAAACTACTTATGCCCCTCGCAGCCCATTGACATACTTAGCAGCCCCTACTGAAAAGAAATTTTTTTCTAACAACACGTTTACTAATGCTACGGATAATTGGTAAAAGTGATTCCTATGTTGAGTAACCCCAGAATGTACGTAAACAGATTTGATATGTATAGACTAGTTAGATATTTCGCTTTTCTAATGTTTCCAAGATTTGTTGACACAGCTAAATGTAATTTGATGATTTGTCTTTCTGCTTTTTAGTGATATTAAATCGTACTTGCTGTACAAATCTCATTGTTTGTGATTACGTCAGCAAAGAAAAATTTTCATTTAGTAAAAAAGGATGTACATTATCTGAGTAATGTAATTTCAATTGTCAAATGTTTTGTAGGGCCAAAGTTAACTTCGAATACAACTTCACGACTGAAAAAGTCAGTGTCAGTAATTCACCCAAATCACTGCCGCCTCTCAGTCCAGGTCATATGTTTTTTTAAAGGCACTGAATTTTTCTTAAATGTTTTCATTTATCAGCCAAAAGCATTTTACATATATTTCAAAGTATTACGGCTAGCTGTCCACACCGCTGGGCCTGTAGCTAGTTATTTTATTCTTCTTCATGAAAGAGCAGAATATAACGCGATCCACAGTTGTTGCTTAAGAGGTAAGACAATTTTATTTATTAGTATTGTGCACATGAACCGAAGTTACCAGTTTGAACAGGGCCAGGGGATTCAGTAACTAAGGGGCTGAATTTTTTTGCAGTTACTGTATTTCTTTTTTGGTTTTGGGAGTTGCATTGACCAGTCAGTTCGTATTAAGTTTTGCTAACAATAACACAGAGTAAGCACACCACTTACAGAGAAAACACGCTACGCGATAACTCCAGCTTTGTATGCGTTCCCAGTTTAGGCATTCATTTATGTATTTCAATAATATTAAAGGACGTTACAAGGTCTTTGGCCTAATCAGATAGGAATGTGATAACAACGCACTCACAATCGTCTCTGACGTTGTTATGACATAAATGCTACGTATAGACAGTTAATAATAGTACCGGAACTGTCAAGAAGTTACACTTGGTTATGCATATGTGAGAATGCACACTTAAGTTGCTTTTGCAATCCGAAGATGGTCTGATGTTGGACTGAAATCGATCGTGTTTAATAAAAAAATTCTGATACCGCTGCATATTTTATTATTCAATTTTTGACCTTACTAAAAGCCGTTCAGCACTACATACACAAAATACTTCTAAAAAATTAATGTTCGCCGATTACTACAATTTTGTTGGAGAGGGCAGAAGAAGAGGCACGTTAGTTGCAAGGAATGGTCAATGTATTAAAAGGAAGTGTAACATGAAACTGAAAGAAAGAAATGAAAGAGTAATGAAATGTACTCGGATTAGAACCGATGAAGATGGGCGAATCAGAGAAAGAAATCAGGAAAAGTAGTAGATGTGTCTTGTCTTTTTAACAGAAAAACAATTGCAGAGGCAGAAATGAATAGAATATGAACTGTGAATAGGCAACAATTATAAAATCTTTCATCTCAAAGAAGTTTTTTTAAAAAAATACATATAAATTTTAGTAACACGAAATATGTGGCTGCTCATTTAGTGAGGCTTCAGTCGAAAGGTATTACCAAAGTCCGCAAAAGTCATACTAAGGTTGAAGAGCAAATTTCTGATAGCCGCTACCCTGGCCGTGAAGACTTTGCCCCCACACCTGGGTAACGGTTTCTGACGAATTAGTGGGCGCGGTGGATATTGTTTCCGTCACTGGGAAGCCAGAAGGCTGATTTACCTATAAGCTGAGCTACAAGTGGCCGGGGAATATCGGACGCTGCAAGTTTAACCGGTTCGCGCTAATGGTTGCAACAAAGTCTATGCAACGCATATAGTTGTTACGGAACTGCAAGACTATCTGCAGACACCGAAAGGATGTGGGTTGGCAGCTGCAGAGCTTCATATTAATGTTAATATTTATGGTCTCCCGACGACTGATACATCAGGAAAATCGTCAGGGAGTAGCAAGTAAGACAGAACGGTAGAAGGGAGCCGAATGACCAGTGTGAGCACGTCTATGGATGTTGATGAGACAACCACTCAAAAGAGTGAAGCGACCAAAAATGTATGTCCCTGTAAGGAATCTGGAAGGGCACAGAGTCAAGAATTGCTGGGCTGGTGCTGGCCGCCTAAAGGTGGACCGTCGAAATTAGTGTGTAGCGATAGGTACAGGAACTCGTTTGCCAAAAATGACCAAAAGCTTGTGAACAATATTTGTGATCTACAGGAAAGAACATTTCATGCTGGTTACAGAAACTATAGTTCATGGGGATTTACTTATACTTCATTTGAAGGTAATCTTGCATTAGTGCCACACACCTGGCCCTTTTGTAGTGTGTCAGTGTGCATGATATATATTTCTTTTGCTTACTTTTGCCAGCTGTAAGTTACAGATCGGAAACACAGCTGTTTACGAAAGGTTCTGACTGCCAGAATCAAGCCACATGTGTAAGTAGAAAGTTGTGGTTTAGATGCGACCAAAGGTCTTTGGTTACATTTGTTTACTTACTGCGTTCCGACTTAGAAACGGGTAAACATCGTACTTTCAGCTGTGCTGTTATACATCCGTGCATGTGTTTTCTATGTTAAAGATGCAGAGAATAAACAAATTTTAAACGAAAAGGAGATTTTGAGGCAATTAGTTCAGTGTAATAATAAACATAATTTGATTCGACAAATCACTGAGGCAAATACGTGTACATGCGGTGGCTCTAAACGGAAATTTTCTCCTTGTGAATCTATACTACTGGCCATTAATATTGCTACACCAAGAAGAAATGCAGATGATACACGGGTATTCATTGTACAAATATATTATACTAGAACTAACAGGTGATCACATTTTCACGCAAATTGGGTACATAGATCCTGAGAAATCAGCACCCAGAACAACCACCTCTGGCCGTAATAACGGCCTTGATACACCTGGGCATTGAGTCAAACAGAGCTTGGATGGCGTGTACAGGTACAGCTGCTCATGCAGCTTCAACACGATACCACAGTTCATCAAGAGTAGTGACTGGCGTATTGTGACGAACAAGTTGCTCGGGCACCATTGACCAGACGTTTTCAGTTGGTGAGAGATCTGGAGAAGTGCTGGCCAGGGCAGCAATCGAACATTTACTGTATCCAGAAAGACCCGTACAGGACCTGCAACATGCGGTCGTGCATTATCCTGCTGAAATGTAGGATTTCGCAGGGATTGAAGAAAGGGTAGAGCCACGGGTCGTAACACATCTGTAATGTAACGTCCATTGTTCAAAGTGCCGTCAATGCGAACAAGAGATGACCGAGACGTGTAACCAATGGCACCCCATACCATCAAGCCGTGTGATAACGCCAGTATGCGATCACGAATACACGCTTCCAATGTGCGTTCACCGCAATGACGGAATACACGGATGCGACCATCATGATGCTGTAAACAGAACCTGTATTCAAATCAAATGGCTCTGAGCACAATGGGACTCAACTTCTGGGGTCATCAGTCCCCAAGAACTTAGAACTACTTAAACCTAACTAACCCAAGGACATCACACAAATCCATGCCGGAGGCAGGATTCGAACCTGCGACCGTTGTGGTAGTGAAGTTCCAGACTGAAGCGCCTAGAACCGCTCGGCCACCTCGGCCGGCCAAGATCCTGGATTCATCCGAGAAAATGACGTTCTGCCATTCGTGCACGCAGGTTCGTCGTTGAGTACAGCATGGCGGGCTCTCCTGTCTGTGATGCAGCGTCAAGGGGAACTGCAGCCATGGTCTCCGAGCTGATAGTCCATGCTGCTGCAAACGTCGTCGAACTGTTCGTGCAGATGGTTGTTGTCTTGCAAACGTCCCCATCTGTTGACTCAGGGATCGAGACGTGGCTGCACGATCCGTTACAGCCCTCGGGTAAGATGCCTGTCATCTCGACTGGTAGTGATACGAGGCCGTTGGGATCCAGCACAGCGTTCCGTATTACCCTCCTGAACCCACCGATTCCATATTCTGCTAACAGTCATTGGATCTTGATCAACGCGAGCAGCAATGTCTCGATACGATAAACGGCAATCGTGATAGGCTACAATCCGACCTTTACCAAAGTCGGAAACGTCATGGTACGCATTCTTCTCCTTACACGAGGCATCAGAACAACGTTTCACCAGGCAACGCCGGTCAGCAGCTGTTTCTGTATGAGAAATCGGTAAGGAACTTTCCTCATGTCAGCACGTTGTAAGTGTCGCCACCGGCTAATCATTTGCACATCACAGCATCTTCTTCCTCTCGGTTAAAGTTCGCGGCCGTAGCACGTCATCTTGGTGGTGTAGCGATTGTAATGGCCAGTAGTGTAGTGAAGGCAAGATTAGAGGTATTGTGAAAGGGGAATAATTAAATTTTATCATGGAAATAAATATTTTCGAAGAATAATGAAAAATGCTGTGTAATGTAAACACTGCCATAGTGAAGTAAGTACAGATTATCCTTAGGACTTCTCCGCAAGGTAAGGTCTTTCAAGTCGCAGAGTAATTTGCTCTGTCTCGTGTAAAATAGGCACTGATACTACGACGTCACCAGTATATATTAGTCGACTTACAGTACAACTATTCAGGTTGTACGAGATGCTTGTAGGGTATTGGAAGAGGAAGGAAAGTTGTGTAGACAGTTTGGCACTGTCGTGTGTTACGTAAACATTTGTAATGTTTATCTAACAGGCGGCAGGTGACGGTTGAGGTGGTCACTGTAACGAGTAGATATCTACTAATAACAGTGTTGCTGGCCCGTGTTTTGATGAGCAGCAAGGTAGGTTATTCCTACTCGTCTGTCAGGGGCTGAAGATGGTGTAGTAAAACGCTGAAACTGGTTGCACAATAAAATGAGGTTGACAACTGACGGCTGAAAGCGGCTGATTTGCGGCTGTGGGTCTCGGTAAGGATATGGGCCATTTACGAGTCTTACAATCCATGCAGCTACACTGCCGCTGCGGTAACGCCCCAACTGGGCATGAAACGGTAGGAACATGCGGCACAGTGACAGTAAGCGACCAACCATAGTTGGACGAGCCGCACTGTGTGTGTGTGGTGCCAGTAGCACATAAGGTGCGAGGAACACTTGCAGAGGACGTCAGCTTTCAAGTGGGGAGTCACTTTTCTATAAGTGGTGGCCTGAAGCGGAGTCTGCACTGCTGCGGTCATGACCCACTGCCGCTGGACAGGAGTCGAACAGGTGTTGGAGTGAGCCTGCAGGTGGCGCACTAGTGGAAAGGCACCAACTCCCAGAAGGAGGGTGATGCTAGAAGATGATGTGGTTGCTTGCTGACCCACGGTGCAGCGCTGCCTATAGTACCATCTCCCAGAAGAAGGGCTTGAACCTAGAATATGATGCGGCTGCTTGCTGACCCACGGCACAGCGCTGCTGGCAGTAGAGTCATTGCAAGCTTGCGAGGCTGTGCGTATCTGTGCTACAAATTCAGAACTATTTATAGAAGTTAGTGGTCAATTTGTTGTGGTGATGTGCTGTTTTCGGTCACGTTTCAGACGAAATTTCTACTGCCTGTCAATGGATAAACCATTTGGCCCGTTCTTGAGATCCCTATTTTACTGCTGCAGTGGAATATTTAAGTTGTATCCATGGCCTTTCATGTATGAAATTGAGAACAAAACTTATTGTTCATTGTTAAATTTACGACTGAGTGATTATACAATTTCTTAATTAAAATTCATTTATTTGACTTTATTCTCCATGAACCTTAAAAGGATCCTCCGTCCCCGCCCCCCCCCCCCTTCCGTCCACTGCCATCGGTAAAACCAAGGAAACATTTAAGGTGGTTGAGTCTTCTGATTTAAATACTTAAAAGGCATTGAACTTTTGCATTGTTCTGAAAGTTTCTGGCAGATTAAAACTGTGTACCGGACGGGGACTCGAATTTGAGACCATTGCCTTTCGCTGCCAATTGCTCTACCATCTTTTTCTTTTCTTCTTTTCTTTTTGTAAAACATTTAAGGACCAATGTTACACATTCGAAACATATACTAAGTGCATGTAATGACCATGCACACATGTTATGCATGAAATAATTTAAACAAAAACCGTTCGATCATTGCAATTATGTTGATGTTAAAGAATTAAAACAGAAGATTGTGTTACTGACTAAATTACCAGAAATAATTAATGTGAAAATCAAGAAAAGTTTTTTAAAAGCATTCGAACTTCTTCGAACATGAATAAATAAAAAACTATACTTTGACTTACATGTGCTCCAATCATTATAGAAGCATAAATAGCACTTTATGGAGGATATCAGCAAGTCTTTGGGATAATTTTCAACATATTAATGTAGGAAGTCGTCTCCGTGAGAGACGGGTTAAAGGAAGAAACTAATCTTTAACCTACTCAGCTCAGTCAGACTAGCTATGAAAATTTCACAGAATTATATGGAAGTCACCAAAACCTATACAGAATATGGAATATTTATGCCCATCGCACATAAAAATAATTTAATAATTATATTAGACAATCTCTTAAATTCTTTAGAATGGCGGAGAAGAGATGGTACAAAATTGAATAGCTGTCCAACTACACTTTCTGGACTTTAATGGAATGACAATTATCTGAAGTGACCAGACCTATATAATAGATCTTTCATTGGAAAACTGACACGTCACAGTGCAAAAATGAACAGGGCAATTTGCCAGCCATCGAATATTACATAATGTCAGATGCAATCTTATGGTTTTAACCAATTGATACAGAAATTTCCATAAAAACTGTAAATTTTTATAATTATACTATAAACCAATAATGCAGCTTTGATGATTGGTGTTTTTACACTATTGTACACACAATCTGACTTTCAAATAAGTTCTGTACATTAGCTTATAAAATTTCAAAAACTACTTTCTGAAGGAGAAAAAGCTCACACAAAAAATTTATATTAAAAATTTAAATAATATCGTTAAGGTAACTACAATATATCACTGTCAACACAGTGTTCTCTTTTTATATTAACTAATGTCCATTCTTTCAAATATGATTTTTAACTTGTTACCTAACTTTTTCTTGTGATTCGAATGCCTTCTAATTTTGTGGTATTCAAACAGCATGTGCACATAGAACTCTTTGCTATTGTCGGATCCTAGGTCGTTAATGACCTATTTAACAAAATTTTCCAACAACCATTAAACAACATAATTTTTTGCCTCTGGGAAATAACGTGCTTCACGCCTGTGTATAAATGACAGCGATATACTCTCAGGGAATGACCTTGTAATCAGAGCTATTTGCTCTCAAATCCACTTCCAACCATTCATGTGACCACTGCAAGTGTATCTATGAATTATTGTGTCAACTATATGGCATTGTTGACATAAATTTGTTTCACCGAGTCCTACTGCGTGCAGTCTTTCATTGGTGCTAACTATGTGGTTAACTGTCTCATACTCCATCTGAGCTACCCAAGCACGACTCAGGACCCATCCTCACAGCTTCACTTCCGCCAGTACCTCGTCTCCTACCTCCCAAACTTCTCATTCTGTTTGCATCGTTGTCTTCAGCCATATTTTCATGAAGTCGCTCATTTTTGTTCTCATCGTTTTTGCTGCTGAACAAGTAACACGTAAATAAAAAACGTTGACATGATAGTTCTATTGAAAGAGTCGTTCAAGAACTCTTGGAAAGAGTCAGAATCAGATTAAAGTGTAGTGGATAATGAGGTGGAAGAAACTGAAACTGATTCACTGGCTGAAAATGAAGATGAGGTTCAGCCCAATCCACATACGCTTATCATACCAGCTGTCGTAAATACATTGCCAAATGTGGACGCGAGTATGTTACGGAGTTTGGTTTATCATGGCTTTTCCTGTTTGGTTTGAGTATATCGAACAACAAGCAAATAATAATAATAATTAATGATGATAGTATGTGATCAGTTAATACAAAATTCGCGTGCCTGAGAATGGGTTTTTGGGTGAAGTAAATTTACCGTGATTTTTCTGAAACTATCGGACTTCGTAGTTTGAATATTTCCAAAGCTTTGGTTCGTACTGGACCTTTGATATAATTTGTAACACGGAACCATTAGCCTTGCCAAGACGTCGTTTAGTTGGTACCATAGCTTGTAACATAAATGAAACCTGACATTAAGTATTACGACTGTATTCACATAACGTTACATTAAATTAACCGTATAGAGACTTACATTAATTCTGTTGCTGTGTGAAACTACGAGTACGCCTAGTGAAATTGCGTCTCCTTGAATGATGGCGATGTGCCAAATAATTATCTGCAGCAATGGCAAATATGCGTCCAATCAGGACAGCTTCCAGAAGAAAAAAGGTGCCGTCTTCTCGGCAAGATAACTGCACTGCATAATTATTCTAATGTTTCAGCGGTTGCATGCCACAATTAATACAACCGCTTATACTAATAAATATCTTATGTAATTCTTTAGTAATAATCTGAAGTTATATCTACATTTTTGCTATATATCCACGCCCATCCTGCAAATGTGCCTTTAAATTGCCCCCTGAATGGCGAGGCGAAAGGACGCACCTGCAGGCGATCAGTTCACCCTAAAACACATTCTCTACAATATTTACGCACATATTCAAATACAGTTCATGGTATACAGTATATGAATGAGGCCCTTGAGTCCAGTGGATTTCAATGTTGGTACTGCTTCTGCCACGTCTGCCCAGTCGCGTGTATTTGTCTGGCAGTAGACGTTAGTTGAACACGGTGATCACAGTTTAATTATAGTTCGTGTGGGCGTGAGCATAAGACATCACTGTGACAGAACATTCCAATTATTTTTTTCAAAACATATGCACTAACATCTAAAACAGGTACAATAATCTCGAAACTACGACATATGTTGAGGCAAAATACATTTAACTTTTGGTCATTGTCTCTCATGGGAAGTATAGCTCTTAAAAGTCTTTCTGTTATAGATTAGCTGTCCTTGTTCGACGTGTCGTTCTTTGCAGTTCATTTACACAATACATACAATAATAACGCAAAGGTGAACGATAGTTTGGTAGATTGCCTAACGAGAATGTTTTTGCATATCGAAGTCACTGTTCACAGATATGACAACCGATATATGGACATGTTCACCCGTTGCACTGTTTATTTTCACTGATAACACTCTTGTTCCCAGGTCACGCGTCGCGTGATTGAAGACCAGTGGATTTACATTCCACAACTTAAGTTTCGTGAAGGCATGGATGCAAGACGTCGGACGGCTAACTGTCGCCATCGACCCTCGATTTGTCAACGTAGGAGTGGCCGTCGTATTCCGAGGACATTACATTCCCTCAAGTTGCATGGGGGCTTAATTAAATATGATTGAAAATACTTCTTGTTTTTAGTAGCTGTATGTCCGATTACGCTGTGTCTCGTAAACGGTTGGCCCTGACTAGAATTATTACGCAATCTGACTTCAAAGAACAACAACAAAGAATGAAATGAAAATTTTCGTTAACACAATTCATTAATTAAGTCCCCAGCAACTATAAAACCTACTAAACCAAGCACAAGTATCACTGTTCTGTATGTGGAAGTATGACTCAACGCACATCTGGCACGGTTCTTCTTCAACAAGACAAGAATTTTTAAATACCAATTTTACTGACGTGATAAAAGAAAATTACAAATACTATAATTGCGTAATGAAAGCAGAATTACACTCTAATACAAGAACACAAGCCAGATGCTTTGTTGACTGAACCTGTAATGACGCATTATTTAGGATACTGAAATAAAAAGAAACGGAGTTAATTACCTCATTTATATTGATGAAAATCACTCTAATCCTTACATTATATCTCACACTAACTCTCTACTATCACATCTCAGCAAGCACTGCCTAATAACACATCTCAACAACACTCTCTGCTACAACATCTCACCACAGACTACCCCGAGTCCTCGACAGGCACTGACTACTACGAGCTCTCTCCAAGCACTGACTACTACGAGTTCTTAACAGGCACTGAGGAGGCGGCTCAATAATACTCTTTGGCGCAATCTCTGGCGCAGTGGCGCAGTGTAGCCACCTTTCAAAGTCCCATCCAAAATTTCTACACCCGTGGACTTGTCTTCTGTGCTTTTGTGCGTCGCGACCTTAGGTCCAGTGGTTTACCAGTTCCTTATTTTGCACAGTTTCATCATGGTAAATGACATTAGGAGATGCACCACAAATGTTTTTGCACATAACATGCACAGTTCCATCGCGCTCACAGTACTGGCGACGTACAGAGAATGTTTGTTATGAGGTTTCTGCAGAAGTATTTCATCGAGATCATTCTCATAGCGATGTATAAAGAACAGATGTTAATAATTTTGCACACATACCCCATCGCGGTTAAAGGCATTGCGATGTATCCAGAATGACTTTAAAGCAGTCTCTTCCACATAAATCTCGTGGTTTTGCACATTTTGATACATATTACAAATTCTAGTCATATTTACATACCAACATATTACATTTTGCTTTACATGAATATAGATAATTACACATGAATACATATATTACATTTTGGCTTTATTGGAATACAAGTGCTTACGTAATTTTACAGACACTACAGACCTTTTAACCAAATTTTGCATTCGCGCAGTGATGTCACCTGAAATTGGAACGATAAATACAACATCTGGATACATCAGCAAACAAGCCCAAGCGCACATGTACTAATGGACAAACGTCTAAAGCAACACACTAGACTCAAACCTGCAGAATTCCCGCGTTACGAGTGTGTGTAGAGTGTGTAAATGGCCTTCGTTCCTTATAAACATATTTTATGCAGTATGAAGTGCATCTAATCCGTTCCTAGATGACAGTGTTTCGTTGTCATGTGATTTCTTGTATACGTCAATCAGTCCTGAATAGTCCTTGACCGACGCTACAACTAGTAGATTATGTTGTCTCAAAAATATTTTCATCGTACTTGCGTAAATGTCGTCATAATATTTGGGTTAAAATTTAGGCTGATGTTGTTTATGTACGTTCGGCGAAGTCGAAATCTCTTCTTTCTTCTTCTGCTGCTAGCTGGATCAGCTGAAATAAAATTTTTTTACGCTACCTTATTTCCTTGCAGTAGTGGTGAGAGCTACGTGTGTTTTATAAAAATAAATTTTACTTTTTCATTTCTAACAGATATAGTTTACTGCTTAGAATGAAATACTCTGAAGTCGCGATAAGAGTAAAGTCCAGTGATTCTACTTGTTTTTGTGCACTGCAACAGGTATGCAACAGGATGCGGTATGTTGAAAATTACATATGGACCGTCCTACAGCAGACGCCACTTCGCATTCTATCGTTTTAGTGCAGAAGGTTTGTTGCGAGTACGCAGTAGTACTTGCGTGCCTATCTTGAATTCATGCTTTCGCTTTAATAGTACTAGTTAGAACCTGTTTCCTGCATTAGCATGCTGCTTCAGCAAAGTTAGTACTTCTTTTATCTTTTCATCGCCCGACTGCTGCTGAAGTGAAAGCTTAGGCAGCGGATCGCTCCACTCATTTCATTCTTTGCGGCCGAACATAGCTCGTTAGGTGTATAGGTTGTGTCATACATATTCAGGTTGTTGTGAACTTCTTCAAATAGTGACAAATAACTTAACATAGTTAGAATGTTGTGTAGGTATATATGTCCTCATGAATCTGTTCAGCTCTCTGAAAATTCGTTTAGTAGGATTACGTTGTGGGCTAAACTTCGAGATGAAGATGCTCTTAATGCTACTGTCCTTCAAGAATTTACGACATTTCTACTCTGTGTAGTACGTGGCGCCGTCAGACAAAATTGCCCTGGGTTTTACCACGTGAGTAATGTAGTCACGTGAGAATCGTCTGATGATTACGTTAGCAGTTGCAGATCTTATGGCGTTCACCTTAACATGTTTAGAAAATATATCTTGAAATGCTAAAACATACTTCACACCACCGCTACTTTCTGGATGTGGACCACTTATGTCCGTACTTACAATCTCCAGAGGTTTGCTGGATAGTATGAAATGTAGATCTGTCTTTGAAGATTGGTTCTGAGGTTTAGATTTCTGACAAGATACGCACGTTTTAAGTACATTGTGAATTTTTCGTCTCATATTAGTGAAATAACAATGCGTGCTAAGTTTTGCAAGGCACTTCTTCGTTCCATAATGTCCCCAAACTAAGTGTGTGAGCCAGATTAAGTTGTGTTCCGAGTCCTTGGGAATACATACTTATCAGTTAGAGCCATCAGGATGACGACGATAGAATAACACGTCATTATATATAACTGATAGACAGTGGATGGTCAGGTTGATCTATGACTAAAGTTCTTACCTTGTTCCAGTGTTGATCAGATTTTTGTGAAGGTGCCATATTTCTACACAAATCAATGAAATATTGGTAATATTTATCCTGCATCAGGAGTATTCTGTAGTAGCTGACATCATCAAGATCAGTTTTGCAATCATCCATACCTTGTGGAAGACGGGACAAAGCATCAGCGATGATGTTGTCTTTGCCTTTAGTGTATACAATCTCAGATGAGTAATTCTGCTGAGATAAAGCCCAGCATGATAATCTAGGATGAACTAACTTACATTTTAACAATAATGTCAGAGCTTGGTGATCTGTATAAATTTTCGTTTGTTTACCATACAAAGAATAGTTAAAGTTTTTAACCACCCTGACAATAGAAAGAGTTTCAAGTTCCGTGGTTAAATAAGTACATTCACATTCACTTAAACTACGGCTTGCAAGTCCATTGATTTTTACCTGTCCCGCTTCTCCTCTCTTAACTACTTGAAATAGGCAACAACCCAAGCCACTGCGTAGTGCATCACACGTCATACAAAAATCTAAACTATAGTCCGGTTGGTCTAAAATCTTTGCATACACCAATGCGTGCATAATGTTATCAAAATCTTGCTGGCATTGCTCAGACCAGATCCATGCCTTATTCTTCTTAAGTAAATCTAGGAGATGCTCACTGTTCAACAGTTTTGTGACGGGAAACGTCGAAAGAAAGAACAGAGTCCAGAAATGACTTCAGTTATTTTTCAGTGCGAGGACTAGGAAAATTCCTAATAGCGTCCAAATTACCAGTATCAGGACGTATACCTTGAGCATTTGTTATGTGTCCAAGATGCGTAATCTCGCTACAAGCAAATTTTGACTTCTTTAGGCTAGCTGTTACACCACCTTGTGCAAATTTATCCATAATCTTTTCAAGGGTGTCAAGATGTTCATTTCAAATCTTAGTAGCTATCAGAACATCATCAACATAATGTGTAAGAGTCTCAACTAACTAATCACCAAGCACAATGTCCAAAGCAGTAATAAATACGCCTGAACTGATGCTCAATCCGAAAGGAAGAACATGGAATTGATAAGTTCGCCCCCGAATATGAAAGAAGTACATCTTCTGGAATCAGGAGAGATTGCGACTTGCCAAAAAGAACATCTTAAGTCGATCGTGGAAAAGTTCTTAGCATCTGAAAATTTCTGTAATTGTTACCCTAAATTATCTCGTTTGGTGCGTACAGGTAGTATAATTTCACTTATGGGACGTGCGTTCAACACCACTCTGATATTTGCGTTACATTTCTTGACAACGAGTAATGGTCTACAGTAGGGAGATGTGGAAGGTTTGATGAATTTCCACTCTAACATCTGTTTCAGTTCTTGCCACACCGCAGGCCTTCGAGACAGTGGTGCATTATAGGTTTTGTGATAGAAAATTTGTTGAGGCTTGATATAAATTTTATAAACGTATGTCTTAATGACACCTGGTCTTTTGGTAAATACCTGTATATACGTAGACAGTACTCGATAAAGCTCATTGCGTCCATCACCAGTAATAGCAGTGGTTTCACTTAACTTATGGCTACCCACTGGTTTCAAGTCATCATATTCTTTATCAGATGCGAGTGTATGTATGTTCGTTTCGTCGCTTTCTTGACAAAATTGAATTTTGTACTCTGTACAATACTTGTCATGTTTGAGAGTCCTGGTATCCAAGTCAATTGTGATTTCATTGCCCTTATGTCTAAGGAAACATTTACGTTTCGAGAAGTCAATAATACTGTCCTTCTCACATAACATATCTAAACATATTATACAATTAGTAACTAGATTCTGGACCACGAGGAATGGCCATTGTACTGTTCCATTACCTATCTCAATGGCCACAGAAACCTGTTTCGTAGCTCTACTAGACTTATTACCTACAGCAGTTACAATCTTACTTTTTTGAAATCTGGGAGAGGTTCAAATTGAATCATTTTCTTATAGAAATTATATGACAAAACACTCACAGCCGCTCCTGTGTTCAAAACAATACTGGTAGGAATACCTCTTACTCTACCGTACGTTGAAGCTAAAACTATTTCGTTGGTAGATGAACGACATTGTGTATTTTCCTGCAATAGTTTATCAGATAAGCTTTCATCATGATTGTAGCGTATAAATAACAGTGGTTGCCGCTTACAACTGTTTTCTACATAATCATTGTGTTGTTCACCACTGGCTATATCAAACAGTGATTTGATATTGAAGTCGCCCCCCCCTCCCCCCGAACCTTCTTCAGCCACGACCTGGGACACGGTAGTGACTGTCTTTAGTTTGACATCATCGTAATTGGTGCAGTTGATGATACAGGCGGAGGCGGAGTTTCATTTGATACTTCTATTATAATTACCTTATGGTTTTGTGTATTCCACTCTCACATCTGTTGTGGCTTTTGCGGTTGAGCTCCTTGACTTACCTGCTGGTTGGTGGGGAAAGCCCAATTTTGGTTTTGTACAAGCTGTGGAGGTATTTGCCACTGAAGTGGTGGACCAGTATTTAGGTACGCATTAGCGTTGTTACTGTTCCAGTTTTGCTGTTGACTCTGTATAGGCTGATAATTGTTTCTGTTTTTGTTCCAGTTTTTGTTGTTTCCCTTTCTGTTATTTCCATTACTATTGTTGCGGCGCCTCTTGTGTGGGTTGTCGCTTGTTGTGTATGGTATGATATGATTATTGTTCATACAGGAGTGTGTCTGCTGATATTGGTACTTGTATTGGTTAGCGGAAGGAAGCTGTTGATTCTGCTGCGCTACGTAACCGACGGTGGCCGGCGCGCCAGTATTGAGTTGGGTAGCCTGCGCGTTTCGCATGCCGCTGACGTACACATTGCGGCAGCTGTTTTGCCGTGTGAGACGTTGATCCTCACAAAACATATCAACAGAATGAAACACAGACAGAAAATATTCTGCATCATTGTCTGGAATGTGCATTAGCTTCTCTTTAACGTTAAAAGGCAATCTGGCTTTCACATATCTACAGGTTCATCAAGGAAGTGGCCCATATTCAAATATTTCTCAAAATATCGGTGCAAATTGCCATGTTTAGCATTGTCGGCTATATTATATGCCCAGACAGCTGCGTCACCTCGGATGTAACCTACAACGTACGAAATTCTCTTTCGGTCACTCCATGCTCTTGGAAATGCATTTCTAAATGCTTTCAGAAAAATTACAAGATGTACAGTACGTTTTTCTGGGATGAAAGGTTGAAATTGCCGATGTTTAATCAGACTTTCTCCTTCTTTGGCACTGTAATGTCGATTGCTTTCACTGCAATTATTGTAGTGATCGTGTAGTGAATCGAAAGGAATGTACTGCCCATAAATGTCCCGATTCTAATTAGGTCTCATGTGTACAGGTATGTGCAGTTGTTGCTGTGAGGTGTGTTTTCTGTACGGAAAATACGTGTAATACATATATCTGTATTCATTACCAAAAAAATGGTTCAAATGGCTCTGAGCACTATGGGACGTAACATCTGAGATCATCAGTCCCCTAGAACTTAAAACTACTTAAACCTAAATAACATAAGGACATCACACACATCTATGCTCGAGCCAGGATTCGAACCTGCGACCGTAGCGGCACACGGTTCCAGACTGAAGCGCCTAGAACCGATCGGACACAGTGGCCGGATTTTCATTACCAAAGTGAGCCCTTTGATTGTTAGTATTACTACATTCTGCTTGTATGTGATCGTTTAGTTGTATCCGTCGTAGGCGTTGGACTGAGCCGCCTCAGCTATGACATTTTTATTGTTTCTAACAAAGCCGGCTATGGTGTCGTGCCCAGCAGTAGGTAATTTTTCCTCTACACATTGGTCGAAATATTTATTTCTCTGATCAATCCAGCCATGAAATTCTTTATTCACGTTGGCAAAATTGTTGCCAGTGTGTAATTGCAGTTTGTCTGTAAGTTATTTATCCATAGTATTAACTTTGCCTTCAATTACAGTAATGCCTATTTTTACTGAGTCATTAACTGACGGATAAGATTTCGCTTGAGTGGTAAGAGCTTCGCATGTAGAGTTTAAATGTTTGACTTCAGTTTGAAAATGTTTTACATCTTTCCTACTTTAAGTTAAATTCGGAAAATGTTTGGACAAGTTCGGACACTTGGCCGCTCAGTCTCGTGTTAATCTCGTCTACTCTCTCACAGAAATTATTGTTACAAGCTTTTAGTGCTCTTAATTCAGCCTTAATCTCGTAATGTCGCATTTTTAAAACTGCCATGTGTTCGTCAATATCTTCTTTGATTTCGGTTATCAGATTTTTGTTTTCTATCGTCTTATTACGTATTGATAACACATGAACGTCGGCGCCTTCCTTCGTTTTAGTCATTTGCTTGATAATAGTGACAAACATGCTGGCAATATTTGTCAAGTGAAACTGCTCGGCCCCTCCTCCCCCCACAATGTCCTTTGACATGACACCACGGACAAGAATGGGCTCAGAGTTTGATTTAGCTATTTGACTATGGTCAGTCTACTTACGAAGTTTCCGTGACTAGGCATGTTAACTGCTGATTTATCGTTACTGTTTGGGCCAACTTTGGAGTCATTGTCAATGTTTTGTCCAACGCCCAAGTTGGATTCGGTTTGCGTCTGTTGTCTGTCATGTTCCATTTTTGATAATTGTTTACGTATTACCACCATGCTACACGTAATGTATATTGCAAGAAAAATCTTTAAACTTATTTGAGAATGATTTCATGAAATCAATTTCGTATGGCAACAGTGTTGGCTTCACTGAGCAAGAACTGCAATTAATGGTGAAATAATTGGCTGCTTGCCATTTTGCATTGCATGTGACACAATTCTGCCATTTTGTGGAATGGCATGACTGTATTGTTGTAGGAAACTGTGTGATAAAAATAATTTGGAATACCCAATCTTGTGCAGAATGACTGCTAAGGTTATGGAAAATTTTCACAAAGTTGGGAAGCAAGCTACAATTCCTGGAAGCGCTTGGACTAGCATACTAATGTAAAAATGCGATATCTTCCCTTAGATCCAAGTATGCTGTGTGGATTCCAGGTTTCATCTACCATTTCAATAGTTCGTCTGTTTGTTTCGTCTTTACCAATATGCAGTGCCAATAGCACGTCACATATGATCCATTTATCCATGCAACAAAGAAAAACAATGTATAAAATAAAATAAAAGGTCCTGCCAAGGTCGCAAGTTTGGTCTGGTTTGAGTATATCGAAGAACAAGCAAATGATAATAATAATTATTGATAATAGTATGTGATCAGTTTATATAAACTTTGAGTGCTTGACAATGGCTCTTTGTGTAACGTAAATTTACCGCGATTTTTCTGAAAATATCTGACTTCGTAGTTTGAATATTTTCAAAGCTTTGGTTCGTACTGGTCCTTTGATATAATTTGTAACACGGAACCCTTGGCCTTGAGAAGACGCCGTTTAATTGGAACAATAGATTGTAACACAAATGAAATACAAAATTAAATATTACGGCTGTATTCACAAATCATTATGTTAAATTAACCATATAGACACTTACAGTCAATCAGGCAGTAGTGGCCGACCGAGACACAAGCAGCAACAGGGAAGAAACCGCTATTGCGATTTTTACGAGTTCCTAACCAGCAGCGAATTTTATTATATCATCTGTTTGTATTAATAGTTTCATGAGGTTCTGTGTGTAAATTTAATATCTAATAGCCACAGTCCTCTCGTTTCCGTTTGCGCTGGAAAGTAAACCGATTTTGTGACATATTACAAGTTCCTAATCAGGGTCGAATTATTTAGTTTCACCTGAGTTCTTCGGTACTTAGGTTTTTGAATATCTGCGTATTATTAGACACAGTTCCTGCGTTTTCGTTAGGGTCTATAGTAGAGTTGCGCAGCACGTGCCGATAGGCCGTTTATCTGCATAGTTTAGTTTTCCACAGTCCACGGTCTTCAGTATGGACAGGGACTGCGGTTGTTGTTTGCCGATGCGAGCCAAGTTGGTTACACTTCGCTCTCAGCTTCAGGCTGTGATGGCTTCGGTTACACAGCTTGAGGCTGCAATGGATGGGCACCATTGTTGTGGGCCGGCCGTGGGGTCCAACGGACGTCCAGCACGTCCGAGTCCCTCGATCGGTCCTCACCGGTGGCCAACCCAGTTACTGCTCAGACTGAGGCTGACCCCTCACCTGTTGTCGAGGGGGAGGTCAACCCAAGGCGAAGTAGGCGGTGAAAGACTTTCCAGGCGACCGGACGTAAAGCCTCTATGGTTTGTCTGACAAACAGGTTCCAGGTGCTGTCTGTGGCTGACACTGTCTCTGAGCCAGATGCTGTCGCCTGTCCTGTTTTAGAGGAAACCACTGAGCCTGCAAGATCTGTGGAATCGCAGAGGGTGGGGTTATTGTTAACTGGGAGTTGCAACGTTAGGCGCGTTATGGGGCCCCTTAGGCACTTGGCTGACAAGAAGAGAAAGAAAATCAATGTGCCCTATGTGTGTATTTTGGGTGGAGTCATTTCAGATGTGGAATGAGTCTTCCTGGATGCCATCAAGAGCACAAGGTGCAGCCAGCTGCTGGAGATTGCTTACGTCGGTTCCAATGATGTGTGTTACTTTTTATCACAAGAGATTCTCTCTGGTTTTGAAGTGCTAACAGGAGTGGTAAAGGCTGCCAGTCTTGCTTGCATGCTGAAAGCAGAGCTGACCATTTGCAGCATAGTCGACAGGACCGATTGCGGACCTCTGGTACAGAGCCGAGCGGAGGGTCTGAATCAGAGGCTTAGACGGTTCTGCGACCGTGTAGGCTGCAGATTCCTCTACTTGCGCCAAAGAGTGGTTGGGTTTCGGTTCTGCTGAACAGGTCAGGTGTCCACTACACACAGGAGGCGGCTACACGGGCAGCAGTGGCTGTGTGGCGTGGGCTGGGCCATGTTTTAGGTTAGAGGGAATCAGGAAAACACAAGAAGAGCTTCAGTCACAAAGGGTGCAGGCTGAACACAGGAAGAACGTAGATACAGCAACCATTGGTATACCAGTTGTAAATTGTCGTAGCTGGGTTGGAAAAGTACCAGAGGTCCAAGCGTTAATAGAAAGCATTGGTGCTCAAATCGTTATAGTCGCGAATAGTAAACGGTTGTGAAAACACACTTGACCTCTTAGCAACAAACAATCCTGAGTTAGTAACGAGTATCAAAACGGATACAGGGATTCGTGAATACAGGGTTGTCGTAGCGAGACTGAATATAGAAATCCCCAAATCCTCCAAAAATAAGTTAAAAATATACCTGTTCAAAAAAGCAGATAAAAATTCACTTGACGCCTTCCGAAGAGACAATCTCCACTCATTCTAAATTAATAAAATAATTGTAGACCAGATGTGGCTTGAATTCAGAGAAATAGTATCGCCAGAAATTGAGAGATTTATACCAAATAAATTAACAAACGATGGAGCTGATCCCCCTTGATACACAAAACGGATTAGAACACTGTTGCAGAAATAACGAAACAAGTATGCCAAATTTAAACAGACGCAAAATCCCCAAGATTGGCGAGTTTTTACAGAAGCTCGAAATTCAGCGTAGACTTTAATGCGAGATGAAGTTCCACAATGAAACTTTATCTCGAAATCTGGCAGAGAATCCAAAGAAATTCTAGTCGTATGTGAAGTATGTTAGCGGCAAGAAACAATCAATGCCTTCACTGAGCGATAGAAATGGAGATAATATCGAAGATAGTGCTGCCAAAGCAGAGTTACTCAACATAGCCTTCCGAAATGCCTTCACAAAAGAAGACGAAGTAAATATTCCAGAATTCGAATCGAAAACAGCTGCCAACATGACTAACGTAGAAGTAAATATCCTCGAAGTGGTGAAGCAACTTAAATCACTTAATAAAAGCAAGTCTTCTGCTCCAGACTGTATACCAAGTAGGTTCCTTTCGGAGTATGCTGATGCATTAGCTCCATACTTAACAATCATATGCAAGCGTTCGCTCGACGAAAGATCCGTAGCCAAAGACTGGAAAGACTGCACAGCTCACACCAATATTCAAGAAAGGTAGTAGAAATAATCCACTAAATTACAGGCCCATATCGTTAACGTCGATAAGCAGCGGGAGTTTGGAACATATGTTGTGTTCAAACATTATGAATTACTTCAAAGAAAACTGTCTAGTGACGCACAGTCAACATGGGTTTAGAAAACATCATTCCTGTGTGAAACACAACTCGCTCTTTATTCACATGAAGTGTTGAGTGCTATTGACAAGGGATTTCAGATCGATTCCGTATTTGTGGATTTCCGGAAGGCTTTTGACACTGTATTACACAAGCGGCTTGTAGTGCAGTTGCGTGCTTATGGAATATCGTCTCAGTTATGTGACTGGATTTGTGACTTCCTGTCAGAGAAAAATGTTCAGATGTGAGGGATTAACTGCTAAGGTCATCAGTCTCTAAGCTTACACACTACTTAACCTAAATTATCTTAAGGACAAACACACACACCCATGCCGAGGGAGGACTCCAACCTCCTGTCAGAGAGGTCACAGTTCGTAGTAACCGACGGAAAGTCATCGAAGGTATTGTTATAGGCTCTTTGTTGTTCCTTATTTATATAAATGATTTGGGAGACAATATGAGCAGCCGTATTAGGTTGTTTGCAGATGACGCTGTCGTTTATCGACTAATAAAGTCATCAGAAAATCAAACAAAAATTGCAAAACGACTTAGAAAAGATATCTGAATGGTGCGAAAATTGGCAGTTGATCCTAAATAACTAAAACGAATTCGTTAAACTTCGCTTACACGATAAATCAGTCTAATCTGAAAGCCGTAAATTCAACTAAATACCTAGGTATTACAATTACGAACAACTTAAATTGGAGGGATAACAGAAATTGTTGTGGGGAACGCTAATCAAAGATTGCGTTTTATTGGCAGGACACTTCGAAAATCTAACAGATCTACTAAGAAGATTCCCTACACTAAGCTTGTCCGTTATCTTGTAGAATACTGCTGGGCGGTGTGGGTTCCTTACCATATAGGACTGACGGAGTACATCGAAAAAGGTCAAACAAGGGCAGCACGTTTTGTATTATAGCGAAATATGCGAGGGAGTGTCACAGATGGATATCATTAAAAGAAAGGCGTTTTTCGTTGCGATGGAATCTTCTCGCGAAGTTCCAATCACCAACTTTCTCTTCCGAATGCGAAAATATTTTGTTGACACCGACCTACATAGGGAGAAACGGTGACCACGATAAAATAAGGGAAATCAAAGCTCGTACGGAAAGACATAGGTATTCGTTCTTTCCGCGCGCTATACGATATTGGAATGATAGAGAATTGTGAATGTGGTTCGATGAAACAACTGCCAGGCGCTTAAATGTGATTCGAAAAGTATCCATACAGATGTAGATGTACCCCCCTTGGGGGTGGGGCGGGAGGCAACTTTAAGATTTCAAATGGGAACCCCCATTTTTTTATTTCAGAATCAGATTATACCTCAGAAACTACGTACATTATTTCTTAAACATTTGTTATCATTCTCGTTGGTTGGCGCTGTAATTCAAGAAAATCCGTGTTCTCATTTTTTCGTGGAAAATGGTTACAGATAAATAAAAAATACTTCTTTACGTCGTAAATTTGGATTCGCTAAAATTAAAACTCTCCCTTCCACCCCATAGGGTGGGGTTTGAGAGAGAAGAATTAGAGTTTTACAAATTTTGACCCAATCCGAAACTGCGGAAAAAATTAGTATTTGTCTCAGCATTTGCAACTCTTCTATCCCTGACGTTTCGTCCAAAGCTGCTTTGGAAAACTTTGGAGGTGCTCCTGGTTGTGCTGAGTCTTGCCGACTGACGAGTCGGACACCAAAGAACGGCCTAAATACCGTGGAAAGTGGACGTGGTTTGGATTTCACGTGATGAAACATGTCAAGGATAAAATATAAATATCACTGATAGTACGTCAAAGTTAAAAACTTCTCGTCAGTTCTGCAGCGCCACTGTCCATATATCGCTGAGTTTCATAGTTTCTTCTTTTCTGTAAAAATCATCCCCGTGTTTATACATTTCGATGCCTTCTCTATATAGCCGTGTATAATAGTTCCTCATAGTACGTAAAACTTCAGTTTCCGAAAATTTCACTACGTGATCAGCCGACTGAAGAGCATGTTCCGCCACGGTTAACATGCCAGTCGGCTAAGACTTTCATGTTCCTTCAACCGTGTATTCTCACTTATATTTGTAGTTCCAATGTGGACCCTACCACATGTACACGGAATCTTTTATACACCACTTGCAGACCGAGGGGGGCGTTTATCCTTAACGGAACGAAGCGCTTGGCCTGTTTTCTTAGTTTGTCTGAAAATCGATGGAACGTTACGTTTCCTTAAAATCTTACCTATTTGACCCGTTACTTTTTTGATGAAGGGTAGAGAAACCGTATTCTTCCATCGCTGTGTCCTATCGTTGTCCTTAGGCCTCCAGTTATTCGGTCACAAAACTCTATTTATTTCCTTTCTTGAGCACCCATTCTTCTTAAAAGCCTCGAACTCGGGACCTTTGCCTTTCGCGGGCAAGTGCTCTACCAACTGAGCAACCCAAGCACGACTCACGCCTTGTCCTCACAACCTTAATTCCGCCAGTACCTCGTATCCTACCTTCCAAACTTCACAGAAGCTCTCCTGCGAACCTTGCAGAACTAGCACTCCTGGAAGAAAGGATATTGCGGAGACAAGGCTTAGCCACAGTCTAGGGGTTGTTTCTAGAGTGAAATTTTCACTCTACAGCGGAGTGTGCGCTGATATGAAATTTCCTGGCAGATTAAAACTATGTGCCGGACCGAGACTCGAACTCGGGACCTTTGCCTTTCGCGGGCAAGTGCTCTACCAACTGAGCTACCCAAGCATGACTCACGCCCCGTCCTGACAACCAAAGGTCCCGAGTTCGAGTCTCGGTCCGGCACACAGTTTTAATCTGCCAGGAAGTTTTAATCCAAGAAGGATATTGCACTGTCTTTTTCCATTTCCATGGTAAACTGGATTTTAGGATTTATACTATTTAAATAAAAAAAGAATTCCTCTGAAGCTTTTTTGCCATGTGACCAAACCACAAATATATCATCCACGTATCGATCCCATCGAGATGGTTTCTTATTCACTTTTTCCATAGCTAATTGTTCGAATGTTTCCATGCAAAAATTGGCGATCGTAGGACTCAATGGGTTACCCATGGGCACACCATCAACCTGCTCATAAAACTCATCCGCCCACTGGAACTGACTAGAGGTGAGACAGAGTCTCAAAAGAGCAGTCAATTTCTTCTGGAAAAAATCCGCTATGCAAACCATAGCTTCGTTAAGCGAAATCGTCGTCAATAAATACACTGTGTTAAAACTGACAAGAATATCCTCAGGAGCCAAAGGTAGTCAATTCAGTTTCTCAATGGAATGTCATGAGCCTTTTACGTGAGAATAAGATTGGACAATATGTGGTTGTAAACAAGATGCCAGATATCTTTCCACTGCTTAGCTACAGCGCCATCTACCGAGAATCAAAACAAATGTTTAAGACAAAATGTACGAAGTTTTTTATGTAGATCCTGCAATAAAAATGAGGGTTCCCATCTGAAACTTTAAAGTTGTCTAGCGGCCCTCCCCCAGGGGGCTGGGTTGGCGGTCTAATTTTAGCACAAGCAGATGTCTCCCTCGAAAATAATCAACTTTGGATTCTACACATTTTTTTCGTGTGAAGCTTATTTTTCGAGTTATTCTGGTTTATTAACTTAAAATTTACACCCTGTATAGGGCTCTTACTAGACTTGGGTTCAAATCATGACAATAAGATACCAGTCCAAGATTTATGGCCTGTGTTTCAGGGCCGACAAGTCTATTACGGATCAATGAGTCTGTCCTGATTTTTCGAAGTGAGATTTGATGATCCGAATAGAAGAGAAATTCGTCGCCAGGCTGACAAGTTTGCTCCAATGAGGCTCGTTTATGAAAGCTTCAATTCTTCATTTCCATTGTATTTCATTTGTGGTCTAGACACCACAGTGGATGAGATGTTGTCCTTGTTAAGTGGTCGCTGCCGATTGAAGGTGTTTATAAAAGAGAAATCTAGAAAATACGGAATTCTAATTAGAATACTGAGGCTAGGTATGTGACCAGCATGGACGCCTATATAGGAAAGTCTGCAACGCACAGCATCTAAATGGACCAATGGATATTGCAAAGAGATTAATAAAACAATTGAGAAATCAGATGGCAACGCTTCCACTGCTCCATACTAAAATTCAGTGGAGCTTGCTGAGACTGTGGGGAATGGTTTTCACCGAACACTTATCGTTACCCTACGGTCGAAGAGGCGACACATAACTGAAGAGATGAAGACTACAGCCGACCGCCATGTACGCTCATCCATCTTTGAATATATTGACCCTCAGACACAGAGGCGACCACTTACTCTCACATCAACTCTAATCCGTGAGAAACAGTTACTGCTGTTGATGCTTTCGACTTATTGTTCTTCTGATTAGTGAAGACTCAAAAAAGATTAACGTAAATCTTTTTCGAAATTCCACAAAGAGATGCGAGGACACCACAGACCAGATGGCAAGACATTTCAGCATGAAGAAAGGAGCAAGAAGTTTACCTACGTCCCTCTTCTACAAACTCATTAGCAATAAATGCGTATTCAGTGTTTCTTCTCAGCTTTCCAGCGTCTAAATCACAGAAGGGCTTTTCTCACTAACTTAAGTCTTGAACTAATAAGGCTACACGTAGATAAACGTTTCGCATATTTGTGCGGGTTTTAGAAGCCAGTAATAATGGCAGTGGAAGGCATCACACAACGGAAGCTTAGCTGCACTGTCGAACCTCCACCATCAGCAGCATAGCCAGGAACACGTGGACGGTGCCACCTTTTCTGTCAAGAAGCTGCGTCATAAAAGGTCAATTACATAAAGATGAGAAAATAAGCTGTTCAGTACCTCAAACCTGCCTGCAGAAAACACAGCAGGAAGCCAGTTTCATGTAAAATATGTGTTTCAGGATGAGACAGTAAATTCTGTTTGCTTCATGTAGTAGGCTTAAATTAAATAGTTGTTTTCTTTGCAAGATAGTACAATTATGAATGCCAATGGAAAAAATTATACAAAGTGAAGTTTATGGTTTGTTAATTTTGTACTATTACAGCCTAATTTTTTATAATCCAGTATAAAAAAAATAATGTCTTTGTAGTTCTACGGGTCCTCAGTGGTATCATAAGTAAATAAATTTGCATTACGACAAATTAAATCGATGTTTTCTATCTCGAACTGTGAGACCCTCCCGTTCATATTATATCTAATAAAAATACTTGATAATCCCCAAGTTATATGGCAGACCCTATAGGGGCCCGTAGATAAAAATGTTTGAACTTGTTGGGAATGTTCAGATATGAGTGGGAATTCGGGTTAGAAAATTATGTAATGTACCTATGGAAAGAAGCTGTCAGATGGAAAACGCTTGTGAGGTGCGGGTGACCTTACGAATAGTGAACCTTTTCTCTTAATTCATTATAATGGTAAATCAATAAGGGAAATTGATGGAGATTTGCAGAATATGAGGAGAGCTGTATCGGCGACATGGTTTCACAGAGTGAGTGTTACTGAGGCCATTGAATCTGAGTTTAAGGTTCTGGCAAATAGGAATCTAGTTTTGTATCTGCATAGTCTCTCAAAAAACAGCTGCATAAGTGAGCGAATGCTGAAAAGTACATTTGTTGGGCTGACAGTGATGAAAGTAGGTGTTGTGGATGCAGTAATAATTTTCAGAGATGGTAAAATTTCTAGGATTCACGTGCTAATCTAAGTATATAACCAGCTTGGAAGGAATGTGGCTTCACTTCCGACTTTTATTTGCTGGCTATTACAATGACCTCAGTGGCACTGTAGCTAGAAGGAAGCGACCCTGCCTTACAAATATGGTTTCCGTATTACTAACCTTGTGTCTTGCTGCTTCGGTAGTCCATCCCTCGTCGGACATAAGTAACGTTCAGGCGCCAGGTTCAATGTAGGTGATCCTGCTGAAGTGGAGTGTTTCGGGATGCCAGTTGTTAAATTTCAACAACGATTTGTGCTATACTACTATTAATAAATAAAATACATTGA
Organism: Schistocerca piceifrons; assembly: GCF_021461385.2. Lineage (NCBI taxonomy): Eukaryota > Metazoa > Arthropoda > Insecta > Orthoptera > Acrididae > Schistocerca > Schistocerca piceifrons. The sequence goes on from NC_060143.1 coordinate 556,574,290, forward strand.
TACACACATCACCGAATTTGCAATGTGGCAGCTCTGGGCTGCGCCGTTATTAAATCCTTTAAAACCGATTAACACCTTTCTGACTTTCCATAATCGTTTGGCTCGGAACACTGTCTCATTTTGTAAGATCCTACTCCCGAATGGTCGGATCTTGTCCCTACTAAGGTTGCACAACATTGTCTCCTATGACTTCATCATTAATGCTCTTTGCTGACGCTTAATTGTCACATGTACGTAGCCTGGCTGCTACTGAGTATTCCAGATCGCATAAATGTGCGTTATACTTGTCTTAAACACGTGAAGGGAATGCGCGTATGCATTACACTACGAAGAACAAAAGTGGAGAGAGTTGCAAAAGCTGCTACGGAGTAGGCAAGGATAAGTAATTAAAGGAATAAGCAAAAGATGGAAAATAAGGAAGACGTGTGGAGAATAAAGAAACAGCTGGCGAAAAGGAGTATTCAACTGCAATGTTGTAGGTATGCATAGTGGTAAGACAATAAGTTCGTAAACCTTATTTTGAGGTATTTCAAATACCTGCATTTTTGTCTTTCTGGTATACATTCCTCCTAAATGACTGAAGTTAATTTTACCAAAATTGGTACATATAATTAGAAAGATTTTCTCTACCACCATTACTTATTACTTTCTGCAAATTTTAAAACATGATGACGATGTGTGTCATTGCTTACCTGAATTTTAAATACATGTCCTGTAGTAAAATAATGCTTTCATAAATGTTATGGTCAACGTCACAATAAACCAAATACTTTTCTCAGAAATGAATAACCTTGTTTCTACAATTAATGTTTAAAGTAGCTTTGGGTTACATATCACTAATACTTTGTGGGAAAGAGAAACCTAAAACCGCACCCATTTAGGGATTGTTCCCTCCAGGCAGCAGAAGGTGCGCTTTGGGAATAAAGTAGAATGGAGCTCTTCTTGGAGGGTAGAAAGCGGACAGAGCCCATCTGCGTAACTGAAGGCATAGTGCGGAACGTAACTCGTTACAGTTAGTTTACGAGTGCGAGGAAGGAACTCTGTTCGGTAAAGGACTGTAATATCCAAAACTGTCTGTTAGTGTGACTACTTTCCTTGAGAACTTGTGGGTTACCAATGGTGTTAATGAGACTTAACAAACTTTTAGCAACTAGCTGAGTTACGATACAACGCCAGAAGTAGCTGGTGATGAATCTAATAGTGTAACTTTGAATTTAAATTTAGTAAAATAGCTTTATTCTTGATTTTTACTGACGTGTCGTACTTAGTAGTTTTGAGGTATTTTGTATTATCGATGTATTCAAGTGTGTTCTGCAATATTTGTGCGTGCCATATATAAGTGAACAGAAGAGTTATTTATTTAATTCGAATTATTGCTGTGCATTTTCCGGCGTTACTAAAGTTACTATTTTCTGATCACCTGATGGGTGTTGGGTCTTCAGGTTACGAGCAGTCAGAAGGGCTTGGTGATTAACTGCGGTAAATGACCCTTGTCTGACGGGTGAACATTTTATGTTGCGTCTGCTGGTCCAGTTATGTACATCTATGGGTGTCGGAGCGTTGATATTAAAGGCAGCCGAAAGTGATCAGCTTTATTTAGATTGCTAAGCAACTTGGTGGTACGTCTCAAGCATTCTCTAAAAGTATTTCTCTGGACTGTAGGCGTGTATTGAAGTGAAACGTGAACGATAAACAGCAGAGACTAGATTCGAATAGAAGCTTTCACTAGTATTCCAGACTAACATGAGAAAGAAACTGAATCACACTGGTAAAAAATGATCGTATGGCAGTGGTGGCCGCGAGAGGCCCCCCCCCCCCCCCCCCCCCAGCCTCTGATGTTGCTATTTGGCAGCATTTCGGCCACTTACGCGCCGACGCTGATGGGATAAAAAAATTAGCAGAACCCAAACACCCAGTCCCAGGGCGAGGGAAATCTCCCAGCCGGTCAGAAACTGAACGAAGGAAAAGACGAGCTTTTCGTCGTACCCCTAACCACTAGACCCCGATCTGTAGACGTCGCATTGGCGAGAGGAGATATTGACGACTCAGCAAGACAAAGCTGATAGAACACAGTGAAGCAAGATGAAATACTGAACTTCGTTACGGAGAGAAGTAAAGAAACCAAAAACACAGGGAAAGTCCAAGACTTCAACACAGTACACAGGTACAAACGCATATTAGTGGGAAGCATCATGCTTGAGTAACGGATGGGAATCAGATTAAAACCAGGGTGTTGAATCAAAGCCGGAGATAGTTACTACAAGGAGGATACGATCGATTTGTGTCTCTTAATGACATAGATAGGGGTTCAAAATACTTTTGTTTGTCGCACCCCTACACTGTCAAAACTGGAAATTTCGCGTCCACCTTCACGATAATAATGCTTTATTACTTACAGGAAGCAGCTGAAAGTGCGAATGATTAGTTCGTTATGTTGGGGGTGGAGAGGGGGGTTGAAAGGGAATGTAGTTAGGACATGTTGAGGGGAGGGTTCGTGGAAAGGAAAACGCGTATGTATTAATTACTCTCTCGGTGCTGCCAACGTTAAGTGATGCTTGTGTCTTGTAGCGATCTGAAGGGTAAAACATATGTTAGTCATAGAGAAAACCCAATGGAAGCTAAAAAAAATGTAAATTCTCTTGCAGGTGAGCTAATCTTTCATCTTATTTGGCGTGTTACTACAATACTGAAATTATGGTCACATAAGTTAATAAAAAAGAAATAGTCTAATATATTCTGCTTTTGCATCACAGACCTAATATCAAATATCATAACTAACAAAAATAAAACAGCTGCGAACAATAATCTTTTCATTATTCTGAAATTAATTTTATTTATTTTGTTCAGAGGTAAGAGGAGATGTATGTAAGTAATTGAAGAGGAAAACTGCTTAGGCATTTTTACAAATTTTTTCAAGATTCCCAATAAGAACGAGAAGGCTTGTTTCTTCAAGAATTTACGGAGTTTCAAAAGGTCAAGCAGAGACGACCAAGCAAGAAAGGATAACCCTGTGGTGATACATTATGCTTATATTTTGTATCACATGGTGGTTGGTGTATCACATGAAGGCGTTTGCAGCAAAGCTTTCCTTTAAGTTCTTGAAACGAGTAAAAATAATAAGACAGCTTAAGATCTCTGGGAAAACTCCAGAAGACAGGAGAGATAAGGGAGTTAAGCATAGCCTCAAACATTCTCTTCATGTCACAGTATGTGAACATACACAGTCATTCCCCTTACAAAAAAGTCATTGCACTGTTGAAAAAGTATATTAGTCAGTTAGTTAGGCAGTTTCATTTTTGCATTTTCCATGGATCATTTCGGATTATAAATCATAATCATGTTGAACGATTCATTTTATATTTACATCGCAAATTACTTTATAAAGATGGGTACATGCTACAAATTTTTAAATATACAGATGCGAGTTAGTAATTCCTACGCATCCCCTTTTACACATTAAATAATGAAAATTCTTCTACGAAATATGAGCGTTCAAGGACAAACTCTCTCAGTCTGTTTTCAAATTTAGCTTTCTGTCTGTCAGACATTTTATATCACTGGATAAGTGGCCAAAAATTCTATTTGCAGTGTTGTGCACGTCTTTTTGCGCTAAGGACAATCTTAATGAGGAGTCATAAATGTCATTTTTCATTCTGGTATTTTAATTATGTACATAATTGTTCCTTTTGAACTGTTTTGGATTACATACAACAAATTTCGCGTGGGAATAAATATGTCGTGTACCAGTAGTCGGCATGCCTAATTCCTTAAACAGATATCTACAAGAAGGTCGTGTATGAGCACCATACATTATTATTACAACGCATTTTTGAGCAATGTATGCTATCTAGCAGATCAGGTACCCCAGAATATTACTCCATGTACCATTATTAAATGATATTGTGCAAAACATGTGAAGTTACTGATAGTATCTCCCCAAGTTTTGCAGTGATTTTAAGTGCAAATGTGGCTGAACTAAGTTGTTTCAGCCAAAGAATATTTAAGTTTCCACGTTATTTAGTATATCCTGAGTATATGCTACATACATCATTTATGTAGTACCCCAACTTAAGCAAAAAAGAATTCCTGTGTTTTAAGGTGTTACAGGAAGCCCCATCTTTCCAATGTTACAACAGAACTTGTAAATTACATGTTTGAACTAGGAAGTTGAAATTTTTACAGATTATTTATTGTCGTATTGGCTACAACTTAACACAGGGATTATTACAAAATTGAATTCAGTTATTAGAGATTATTTTTTCCTATTGTAATGAAAATTCACTACTTTTTGTGAAAATTTTTGTTTGTAAATTCAACAATGTATAGATTGTGGTGTCACCGCCAGACACTACACTTGCTAGGTGGTAGTCTTTAAATCGGCCGCGGTCCGTTAGTATACGTCGGACCCGAGTGACGCCACTATCAGTGATTGCAGACCAAGCGCCGCCACACGGCAAGTCTAGAGAGACTTCCTAGCACTCACCCCAGTTATACAGCCGACTTTGCTAGCAATGGTTCACTGCCTACGTACGTCCTCATTTGCCGAGACGATAGTTTAGCATAGCCTTCAGCTACGTCATTTGCTACGACCTAGCAAGGCGCCATTATCAGTTACTAGTGATATTGTGAATCATGTACCGTCAAGAGCGACGTTCATCATTAATGGATTAAAGTTAAGTATTCCACCAGCTACGTCTGTTTTTCTAAATTCTAATTTCCTTGTCCTGTTCCAGACCTCACGCCAGCCTGCAGACAAATATAAATAAGTACATGGAATTTGGAGAGCTCTCCAACTTCCATGTACTTATTTTTATTTGTCTGACAAACCCTATTCTCAGGGCTGTATTTTATTTGGACTAATGGAGCTATGCAGATGTTTGTAAAAACGACAATGACATATCACTCCATGTTAATGTAATACTGCCGCCTTCTGAAGAAGATAGATTTAAATCTATCGAAACCTAGGTAAAGACTACTTTATCCTTTGCAACTGGTCGGCTGTTTTTTAATCTTATTACCATAGCTATTACTCTGCAGCAAGAATCATTTCCTCCTACTCTCTTTTGGCACCGAGTCTCTCTGAGTTTCTTTCCTACAAGTCTGCTGCACTCTCCTGTGACATACAGCACTTACTTCAGGTGACAGTGTAAGTTCAAATGCAGATGAAGTAGCGGAGGTTTTCCCCTTTTGCATATTGCTCGTTACCATTAACAAGTCCTCACTATCTGTTTCCCCTGTAAACTAGCTAGCTCAAATTTTGCGTTTTCTAATTAAAGCTGAAGGCCACGAGTCTTTACTTCCTGTTCAGAAGATCTCTTGTCAGTTTTGCAGAGTCTGTGGTTCCATCGGAGAGCCTCGCTGAATTCCCCATTCATTTCCGCAATACAGTGACTGCAATGAAATTCCAACCCACAGTCTACACATAACAGTCCCTCTTTGACTATCCTACAGCAATATTCACACTGATCATGCAGTGCAACATAGATTACACGCTTAAAAATAGAATAATATCACTTAACACTCCTTGCACTACACGAATATTCGTTATTTACGAGCCGCAAACATTAGGCCTACAGGTTAGCGTTTCAGATGTATGAAATAATGTTAAGCGTGATTTAATTACGTTAACAACAAGAACTGAGCGCTCAGTAAACTGCAGTAACACTACAGGATGTAACTTTCAAAATGGCTCAACGTATGCACACTGTATGTAAACAAACTAGTGCTGAGGAAGTCTGTGAATCAAACAACTTAATATTAACGCTACTTTCCAGAAAAATTAACTTACAAATGAATAGACATGCTGTGCTTAAATTTATGGAAAGTAGAACACAAAAATTAAACGGGATTCTTTAACAGTGCCAAAACGTAAACAAATACACGACTAATACCCGACCCTATGAACTTTTCGCATTTTTTGGACTAATATGTAAAGAAATGTGATACTCCCAACAGTAAGCTTAAAAAACACACTAATACATGCATTTAATGGGTACTCTGTACTAAGGTAACTGTTATTATTACAATGTCGATAACTTATCTTTACGAGAGAGGTGCCGGACTGCCAACGCTCCAAAGAGCTTCTCGCAGTGCTGACTTGCATGTGACAATGAGGACGAAATTATTAGAGAAGTAAACAGAAAATGAAGTGAAAAGATCGTATGGCATTGTTAGCCGGGAGGTGCCTTTCGGGTTCGGCCGCCAAATGCAAGTCTTATTTCAGTGGGCGCCACATTGGGCGACGTGCGGCCGATGATGATGATGAAATGCTTATGAGGACAAAACAACACCCAGTCCCCGAGCGGAGAAAATCTCCAATCCGGGCGGGTATCGAAGCCGGGCCCACTGCATGGGAGGCATGCACGTTGCCACCCAGCTAAGCAGGCGGACAGTACACAGAATGTAAAGTAACTTATACTTTCTACTGTAACGTCTTCAGGAACAGTTTTAATTTCGATTTACATGTCTAGAGGTACATAGCTGCTGTGAAGGGCTGAAAGCAGAACTTAGATCTCTATTTCTGAATGAGGTAGCAAAACGAACAGCGGCTGCAGAATTGGTAATATATCAACGCAGAGGTAGAAAATTTTACCAAACTCTAAAGTACGAAGCAACAGATGAAGCAAAGAAGCAGATAAATGTGTTATCCTTACCACTTGATTTTACGTAAAAACATCAGTCTGACGAAAGTAGCAGTTTGAGGACCATTTTATTTAAGGCAACTTACAGTCACAACTTTTTTTCTTTTTTAACATTCACGATATAAAAAGTCTTATTACCACGAAGAAAATGCTAAAATGGGTCCGAATGAACTCTGTTCATTTCCGTTTGGCTAGCTAAAGTTCGCACCCAAACTCATTACAGAGCTTAGATGGTTTTGTGTTAACTGTGGTGGACAGGAAAAGAAGAAGTGCCGATTCTCCCTTTCACTTGCAGATTCTGACCTTTTATAGAGAATACAGAATTATTATCATGTGCGGGGGCACAACTTTCTACCTGGCGACAGAGATTTTGGAATTATCTTGAAACGGCTCCATCGGGATGACAAAATATTCACCGTGTATCGGTTTATAGAACACATTACCGGAAGTACTGACAAAGTGGTCAGGTCCTTAGTAACAGACGTCGAAGCATCTCAAATTCTAGACTTTAAGAACTGATGGACGAAACCCTATAAGAAAACGTTTACTGAAGAAACAAGGAGCTAGCTTAGAACTTACAGAAACAACTTTGCAATCAGTAACCTGTTCCATCTGGTTTATTCGCAGGATAGATGTCGATAGATGTTTATTTCAGTAACATAAACGAATTAAAAAGCCACACAATCTACTTGGCATCTAAGAGAGGAGCTGTGCGTCTAACATCAGAATTAGTGTACCTTAAAAAACAGTAGTAGCTACAGAGAAACTCATGCAAGACTTGAAAAAGATGAAGCAGTATATTCCACAAGAATATATAACATTTTATGAGGAACATTTTAACTGGCCAACGGATAGTAATGCTGCAGATAGCACTCGAAAAATAGTGAATTCTAATTTCACTGAATTTTTTTAAATTTCTAGAATATTTTTCTTCGTTTTATTTGATTCTGAATGATTACAGTGAATAGAAAGTTGTAATTTTGTTCATTATCAGTCATCCATTATGATTCTCCATGTCCTTAAGCCAATATTTTGAAAAGGGAAGATTTTTCTATTATTAAAATCCTAACAACTACTATCAGGTATTGTGCACAGTAAGAAGTTACACTAAAACTAATAAAACTTCACTAAAACTAGCCACTGTAACACTCAGAATCATAAACATTCAGATAGTTTTCTACTAAAAGAGTTTTCTCCAGTGTTTTACAAAGCTACATTTATTGACTTACACACTTCCAAAGAGGCCGATTCGCATATTCTTTTGTGTTTCTGCTGCGGCTGACCCATTATTAACTTACTATATTTACCTATAACAACTTCATGTCAACTGCACCAGAATAAGCAACAATAGTGGTTTTGAAATGAAACTATATAGTTTCAGAAACCTTTTCAAGTCTAAAACATCTGTGATGTATACACGCACATCCAAACGGTAGATGAAAATTAGTACCAAGGCTGGGATTCGAATAAGGTTCACCCACTCACTAGGCACATGTGCTAACCATTACCCCACTCTGGCACTGTGGCTTCGCACACAGACTACCTTGCATGACTCCCTCATCAATCCAAATTTCCTTTCACGTCTCAGGTCACTTGGTATTCACTCTAAGTGGGCTGAGTCGTGAAACGAAATGTGGACTGTGGAGGAAGGCTTAGCACATGTGCCTAGTGAGTGGGTGACCGAGGTTCAGATCCTGCCTTCTTTAGTCATCGCTGTGGTCTGCGTACATACATCAAGAATTACTTTTTTGTTTTATGGATGCGCACAGCTAGAATACTACATAACTGAGACGTTCGTCTACACTTATGGTGGCATCGCAGGAAGCTGACCTCTGATGCAACATACTCGGCTGCATGTGCATAGAAGATCTGATGAAATAGCCGTAGCATAGGGTGGTCTCTTGCTTGGCCGTAACTGCTCTAAATGGGAATATGAAGCGCTGACATCGTATATTACATGGATATTGCCGACTTAATATTATTGAAATTTACAGTAAGTATTCAGACACATACAGAATAGTCCAAGTAGCATCGTAGACCATGCCGATGGTCAACTTATCAGTGCTTTTTAGCATTACATGTCGTCCCTGCATTTGAGACTAACTCGTTATTTCAGGCCTCTAGCTTCTAGCATGCGACAAAATGGAGTGTGTACGAGAGTATGGGATTAAATGGAATCCCTCAGTAATTCGGAATCGAAACGTATATGATTCATTGCCCTTGATTACATGTTTTATTTTTCAGTTGTCTTACCGATACTCAAGTGCCCCATGCAAACCGTACCGAATCTTTCTAAACGCGGTTCGTGTTACTCGAAGTTACTTATCAACAAGTGACTACAGACTTCACAGTAAGCAGAATGCTAACATAGTATATATATATATATATATATATATATATATATATATATATATATATATATATATCAAGTTAGACAAGCTAGAGTTGCAATCGCCAGTATGAGTCCATGGTCTAGATTATTTACATAGTTTGAACCGCAACACCTCCTTCACACCACAGTAGTTTGAAATGTTTGAAACCAATTACGCCAAACACCAACGCATTACTGCAATATTACACATTCGAAACTGCAGCCACTTCTGGTTCTGCACATTATGAAAAATCAGTTTAATTGAGGCAAGATAACAGAACGCTATCATCCCTCTAATTAATTGCATTTGCGCACCGGCAGTTGAAATCCTCTGATATTGCGGAGTAAACTTTAGTCACCGCCATAAATTCATAGCATTAACTGATTCCGATGAGCATGCATCGTTCGCTGCGAGGAATGTAGACGGGAAGCTCGCGTATTATGAGTCGCTTCTGTGGGTTACATTTTCCGAAAGATCGCACGAGAACCCAGTATATGTGCAAATGTGGAAACGTATTGCTTATCAAATAATTTCCACAATCGTGTATAGCTACTAGTAAAATTTCCTTTTATCTGATGTGTTGCACAGCACACATAAGCTCTTCTTTCTGTGTTTACAAAGAGAAAAGCCTCAAATGAAATCAGCTAGTATTCATATTTTTCATCGTCTTCATACAGATTTCATGAGGCTCATCACATTCAGTGTTGAAGAAAATGAATGGGAAGGAAGTTTATGGAATAAAGTTATATACTTTTCTATGCGTCTGTTTCTTGAGACACAAGCATAGAACATAATATGCGCTGAAACCTAATGAGGTATCTTGAACAGAGTGACGTTCTCCTTGCCAACAACCGTGGGTTCCGAAGACAAAGATGGTGCAAAACACAGTTTGCACTTTTGTCACATGACATGCTCGAAACTATAGGCAGTCGAGTTGACTCCTCGCCTTTCACAGCGCATTTCACTCAGTAGGCTTGTAATCAAAACTTCGATAGTGTGAGGTACCAAGCCTAATTTGTGACTGGACTAAGGAATTTTTGGTAAAGAGGACGCAGCAAAATATCGACACAGAGTTATCGACAGATGCGTAAATAATTTCGAGTCCCAGGGAAGTATGCTGGGACACTTGCTGCTCATGTTGTATATTAACGACCTTGCAAAGGCTGTTAATAGTAACCTCAAAGTTTTCGCAATGGTGTAGTTACCTGTTATGAAGTACCGTCTGAAAGAAGCTGCGCGAATACTGACTTAGATCTTGACAAGACTTCAAAGTGGTGCAAAGAACGGTAACTTGCTTTAAGTGTAAACCTGTGCACTACACGAAACGAAAAAAAGAACTATTGTGTTATGAGTAAAATATTAATGAATCACACTCGGAATCGGTCAACTCATATAAATATCTGGAGGTAACGATTTGTAGAGATATTAAATGAAATGTTCGCATTGTGTCTCTATTAGGCACAGCAGGCGTGAGACCGCCGATCATTGCTAGATTAGCAGGGAAATGCTATCAATGTACGAAGGTGACTTTATACAACACTTCTTGTTTTGTAAATAAAAATGCCTTTAATTATTTCCCAGACGCGTTTCGCCTGTTTCTTGCTCTAAGGTATCTTCAGTGCGATATATAACGATACAGTTTTGTTATTTTTAGATTATCAAACAATTCTCGTCGCGCTTTTTTGTGTAATTAAGTACTTACTTACAGTTTGCTGTAATCTGCGTTTTCTCTCATCTGTTCTGGAGGTCGCGCTGCCACTTTATTTTCGAAACAAAAGCACAGTTTTGTATTCCGATCGTTTGCACACTCTTCACCATGTTTCTTCTTCTTTTTGTCGTGTACTATTATTCTTTTACTACTAGGCATAGCTATTTGTTCGAACACTACTTACCACTTCACCAGAGATTCCGAGGACAAGACTAATTACAAAACGCACAGAAACATTCAAGCAATCATTCTTTCCTCAGTTTGTATTATGTGTGTTGCTTATAAACAAACTTATTCCTTTCTCTGAGGGTAAATGCTGTAGATAACAGTGATTTCATCTTCTTTCGTACAGAACAGTTGGCTCCAAAGCTGTGTTAATTTTTCCGGAATGTTAGTTCTACACAACAGTACTGTGGGTGGGTCTATGGAAGAGGAATTGGTCGATATTCACATCGTATGTGGGATCACAGAAGGCAGTGGAAGGATAGTACAATAACGCTACGCTGGGCTGTTCTCACAACAGCGGTAGTCGCATAGCAGTACTTTTACTTCTGACAGTTGGTCCATTACTGTGTGTTTTGGTGACTGCATGTTACAGTTTTTTCACTGTTGTGAAGGTATTGTTACAGTGACAATAGTGTCTGAGTTAAAAAGCGATTACACCATGTTGTTGTTGTTGTTGTTGTTGCTGTAGTCCGATGAATAATTTTATCCTCTGATGCCTACCTATTTTACAGTAACGACTACAATCTACATCCATTTGAATATGCTGATGGTATTCATGCATAGTCCTCCTTTAACAGAATTTACCCTTGTTCTTCCCTCAGTTCCCAAGTTGAAGGATACTTGATGCCTCAGGATGTGTTCTGTCAACGGATTCCTTCTTTTATGCTGGTTGTCCGAATTTTTTTCTTTTTTTCCATCTATCAATGTAAACTTCACATATCAAAAACTTCTCTTCTTATCTGAATTGCTTATAGTCGATGTTTTAGTTTCGTACAAGACTACACCCCATACAAATGACATCAGAATAGACTTCCTAACACTCAGCTTTTATACCAGATGTCAACAAATTCATTTTTAGAAATTCCTACCTTGTTGCTGACTACCTACGTTTCGTATCCTCTCTGCTTCGGCCGTCTCAGTTATTTTTGTGCCAAAATAGCAAAACTCAATTACTACTTTTAGAATTTCATTTCCTGATACAATTGTAACAGCGTTATCTGGTTTAATTCAACTATATTTACGATCATAAACAAGCAATTATGTTGATACTCATCTTATAGATTCTTGCCAAAACAACAATAGATTCCATTTAACTGATCTCCCAGATCCTTTGTCGCTTCTGAAAATTATGAAGTTATCGTGAAACCTTCAAATTTTATTTCTTACCCCAGAAGTTTAAATCCGTTTCAAAACTACACCTTGGCTTCCATTATCCCTTGCTCAGTGTCATTGTCAAAAACTAAAACATTTCGAAATTGGAGATATTGGAAACCATCTTTCGATATTCAGGCAAGGTAAAATAGTTAAGACAGTCACGAAACTCACTTGATTGACAAATATGACATCTTTCACCGAAAAAAAACTTTTCTCTAATTCAAGGTACAAGACGGTGCACGGCCCTTCGAAGTTTGGCTTAATTGTCCACACGTTATATAACTAGTTTTAGACGTATATAAATTTTATTTGCCATAAAATTCTGCAACTTGTGAACTAATAATGTATTTCGAATACACTGCACTGCAAATTTTAAGGACGACATAGATAAAGGGAGAGCTGCATCAAACCAGTCTCAGGACTGAAGAGCACAACAGAAACAACAATATATGGACTAGTCTGTCAAGGTGGCGCAGTGGTTAGACACTGGATTCGCATTCGGGAGTACGACTGTTCAATCCCGCGTTCGGCCATCCTGATTTAGGTTTTCCGTGATTTCCCTAAATCGCTCCAGGCAAATGTCGGGATGGTTCCTTTGAAAGGGCACGGACGACTTCCTTCCCCGACCTTCCCTAATCCAATGAGACCGATGACCTCACTGTCTGGTCTCCTTTCCCAAAAACAACCAACCAACTAGTCGGTCGAAATGAACGAAAGGGCGTGAACATGTTGCCAAAGGTCTCCCATTCCTGCTCAGAAAATTGGACGTCACCATGGCGTGAGGTTAGGTTGACGGATGTGCCTAATGGAGCTGGCCGCGCACCACGTGGCAGCTGAAGGAACAGGAAGAGGGATCTTGTGTGTCTTTGGGCGTGTCAGTCAGAGAGCAGTTTCAGTGTAATATGACGGTATTTCTGATTACAGCATGATGAAAAGACAAAATTTCGATGTCTTCAAGCGAGTAACAACTGTCGGGAAACTGGAAGATGAACGAACTGTCACGAGTGTAGCCCAGAAGTTTGGTATTGCTCACAGCATTGTTTCGCGTGCAAGGTTGGCGTTCCGAACCACAGCACTGCTGCCCCAAGGAGAGGACGTGGTCAACCATGATCAACTGCAGCAACAGACGACCGCTACACTGTGCAGTGACGCTGACACTAAAATAGACGAGCCTGTTCCTGGCTCGAGATGGAGCAGTTTAGATAAAAGTTGGTCATTCTTGTGGTTCCTAGGGGGAGAGAATAGATCTTACCATTCTTGTTGATTTGTCCTTTCTGGTGGAGCCTGAGGAAGAGGTAAACACACTCTGATGGGGGATTAGTAAAACTTAATCCCTCAGCAGGTCAGGCCAACGCTTGGTTGGCCTGTGGTGAGGTTGTTGGCCCAGTCCTCGGATGAGCCGGTTGCGGGAATGTCCCGCTTTCTCGTAGAACTTCTTGGCGATGGTGCGAAACCTACCTCGGAGTGGCAGGATGCCGGTGTCCTCGTGGAGTTGGCGCGTCGAGTAGCGCCTCGGAAGACGCAGGACAGTCTTCAGGGCGCGGTTCTATATCCCCTGCAGAATCACAATGTGAGCATCTGCGGCTTTCCCCCAGATCACGGCCGCATACTCTAGATATAGCGTGATGTCGTGTTACGGTGGAAATGATGACTGCGGGTTTAGCAGCGGATACAGGGCGGGAAGGCGTCCTATCTCCCTTTGACATCACGGATGTGATGCTTCTAGGTCAGTCTGCAGTCTAGGGTAACCCCTATGTATTTCGCCGTCGCACTGCATGGGTAGTTTCTCCCAGGATTTCGACTGGCCTAAGCCCTGGTGGCAGAAGTGTTCGAGTGAAGACAACTGCCTCGCTCTTCGTGGCGTTGCAATTCAGCCGCCATTTTGTTGCCCATGAGCCGAATTCGTCGCACCAGCGTAGAAGGCGGTTTCTCAGCACTTGGGCATTCATGCTGCGAGTGAACAGGGCCGTATCATCCGCGTACAACGCGTTCAACTCCTGCCACTTTCGGGGCGTCAACAGTGTACAGGGAATACAGCGAGGGGCCGAGTACTGACCCCTGAGGCACCCCGGCACGTATCTGCCGGTCGGTGGACGTGCCATCGTCGGCCCTCACGTGGAAGATTCGTTCAGACAGGTATGATCGCAGTAGTTTCCTGCGGGACGTAGGTATCCCTTGTTAAAAAAATCTGAACTCGAGACCTTCGCGCCACAACGAGTTAAACACTCGTGAGATACATTGTGCAGTAGGAGAGAAGGGACACGGCTGTTTCAATTGAAATTAACAGGAACGTACGGTAAGCAGTCGCAAGCTCCATAGCTGAATGGCAGTTGTTTTGGACTAGGAGGTGGTCTTTCTGCTCGACGACCAAGTTGTTGTGTTCAGTTAGTATCCGTACGTCCGCTGCACAGTTTGCAATGTTGCCAGGGGTACAGAGGATGAACGAATGACATGGGGTCGTTTGCTCTTTCCGGGTGAGAACACATACAGTCTGAGCAGTGAATATACACGTTTCCTCACATGATAGCTTTGATGGTATAGGTGATATAGTGTGGGGAAACACAATGTTACTGGTTGTACTAGCCGCCAAGTCTTTGAACATAGCACACAGCAGTCAAGGTTATTATGACACTGTACTCTTCCGTAACAGCGCCTTCTCTGGGGCGCATTCGGTTCTGACATCATTTTTATGGATGAAAACGCCAGACCACATCGAATAGCACAGATGGATGAGCTCTTGGAACCAGAGGATATTAGGCTAAAGGACTGGCCTGTCCATTCCCCCCCCCCCCAGCTGAGAACCATGGAGCACTTGTGGGAGGCGTTGTGGAGGCTTACCGCAGCGCGTCAACATGAAGAAAGGACCGTCCACCAGTTGTCAATCGCGCCACTGGAGGAATGGAAAACCCTACCAAAATATTTTATGAACCTCGTGGCCCTTATGGGAGCGAGCTGCTGCGCATTCATTGCTGTCCTTTGTGGTCACACACACCACCTATTAACCACGCCCCGCTTTTATTAATGTTCAGGGTACCATCACAAATCACGGTGACTTCTGCGTCATTATTCTCTTTGAATAAAACTATCAATGTGTTCATCTCATTGCGTATTTCTTTTAGTTATCTTCTGTGCTTATTTCAGCAGTTCTTTCTGGATGTGGTCCAAGTTTCCCGAAAGTATGTCACCTGACGGTGACACATCACGCGGAAGTTATGTTCCCCGGTCATTTCTGCATAACAGTGTAGCTTCTTTAATGCATAATACACGGCTTAAACGTGTGGCAGTAGAAATAGGAATGCTGCACAAAACTCAGCAACAAAAACTGTAGAAAATGGCGGGATCTACTCATGGCGCCCGTTAGTACGCAGTGCTCCATCTGAATGTAGTAGACTGAAGTACCGACCAAAAAACATCATGTGTTCCGAGGTTCACTATTCTACAAGCACAAGGTTCTTCCTTACTTTTTTTATTATTTATTTTTTCTGTTAAACATTTTTATTCACCTTGGTTATTGTGAATGACGAAATAATGTGTAATTAAATGTACACTATTCCTTTGCTCTCCCTAATATGTTTTTCGGCCGTCCATACGTCACCTTACGCTTTACTCAGTATGAAGACTCAGTAACAAGTTATATGATTCCACTGTCAGTTTCTAGTTCGCCTATCCAGCTGAACTGCCAGCAAGTCTAACGGGAAAGTCGAAGTCACAAGTTAAATCCTCATTGCCACCACATCATTTTCTTGTTGGGAGCCATGGAACGACGTGTATCCAGCCTCGCGATGCCAGCTGAGGACCTGTTCTAGTGAGAAGTGGCACATTCTCGGTCTCGGAAGCTTACAACGGGCTGGAGAGCGGTGTTCGCACCCTATGTTCCTCCACAGAACACCCCAATGGCTCCATCTGCAAAGGATGAAGCGACGGCCAATTGACCCTTGAAGGTCCGTCAGGTGTTGTTAGTAGTGAGTACTGTTCGCCAAAGAAAGAGTTGACAATACACTACTCCGGAGTCATTACAGTTCATTTTTATACCTGTATTCAACCTTTCTGTATTAAGTTCTTCGATTATGTGATGTATTTTACCTGCACTAGAGGCATACAGTACATCACCAGTGAAACGAATGTCACCGGATTTGGAGATGGGCCCCATCTTTTGCCAACAGTCCTGCAATTACGTAAGGCAGTACACTCTAACCATTAATACTTCTTTTGTAAATAAAACGGCCTTTTCTTGCTCCAACTTAATTTGTTTTTCCCATGCGCGTTTCGCCTTTTTCTAGCTCTAGGACATTGTCAGCGGGATCTATAGCGATACAGTTTTGTTATTTTTAGATTATCGAACAGTTCACATCGAGATTTTTTGTGTAAATAAGTAATTACTTACGGTTTGCTGTGATCTGCGTTTCCTCTCATCTGGTCTGAGGTCCCACTACCACTCTATTAAGGACACGTAAGCACTATTTTTATTCCGAAAATTTTCAGACTGTTTACCATGCTTCTCCTTTCTTGTAGTCTACTAGTATTCTTTTGCCACTCGATATAGCTATTTCTTCGGACACTGTCCTTCTGACAACGTAAATATTGTAACTTCATTACATGTTTCCCTCTCTTTGGTTTGTTTATCAATATCTTACAAACATAACAAAGTATATGTTCAAAATCAACTTCTAGTCATGATCTTTATATCGTGTGTGTGTGTGTGTGTGTGTGTGTGTGTGTGCGTGTGTGTGTGTGTGTGTGTGTGTGTGTTGTGTGTGTGAGAGAGACATAGGGACGGGAGCGGGGAGGGGGGAGGGCGATGTGCCATCGTTTGTCCCTTATTTTCACATTTGCAGAACAGCTAAGAGAACATAACCACAAACCAACCAATAGAGAAGAAGACATGAAAATAATTATAATCAACAATAAAAAACACCTCCTAACCCTGCAAGAAAATTACCACATCTAGCAAACCAAAGCAGAAGGGGAAATCCTGCTGAATGGTGAAGTATACATACCAAACAATACATTGTTTACATTAATAGATGAAGTAATAGAATAACGCTCCCAAAGAGGATTAATATAATAACGCTGCCAAGATGCCATACAGAAGATACAGTCGCCGTCGTCGTGCAAGACAGACTATATATAAAACAATTGAAGACGTTGAAATGACCACATCCGCCGCCGACAAGAAAAAGAATACCATCAAATCTGTTGCTGCACACTCTCTACTGGACGGACCTGCAGTCTTTTGTGGATGCAGACTGAATTTCAGCATCGACATCAATGATTCGTTTACCCACGGAAATGGATGGCTAACAGTCGCTGTTGTACGTGGTGGAACAGGAGTACCCAATGTATCCGGACTCGAAAGCTTCGTTGATCGGGACATCATAGCCTATCGAACATATCATGTTACTGAAAATGCAAATAAAGATTTCTTTACACTCACTCTTCCACAAACACCTCCACAGAATGATTGAACGAAAAGTCAAATCAGCTGTCACCAAGGCTTTCAATTACTCGCTAACAGCTGGTACACTCATATTCACCACTCTACAGTTCAAACCACCATTTCTCATTCACACACACACTATAAAAATGAAAAAAAAGAAAGGAAACATATACACACTCCTCAGCTCTCTCTCTCTCTCTCTCTCTCTCTCTCTCTCTCTCTCTCTGTCTATCTCTCTCTCTCTCATACAAACACACACGATGTAAATACCATGAATAGAAGTCGGTTTTGAACACACACTTCGTTAGGTTGTCAACATGTAGGTAAACAAACCAGAGGAGGAAACACGTAATGAAGTTACAATATTTACTTTATTAAAAGCACAGTGTCCGAAGAAATAGCTACACCGAGTGGCAAAAGAATAATATTCTACTACAATAAAGGGGAAACACGGTGAACGGTGTGAAAGAGTTCGGAATACAAAATTGTGATTTTGTGTCGGTAATAGATCACAGTAAACAGTAAGTAATTACTTATTTGCATAGAAAATCGCGACGTGAACTGTTTCATAAACCACAAATATCAAAACTGTATCATTATAAATCCCACTGATGATGCCTTAGAGCAAGGAAAAGTCCAGACGCGTTTGGGGAAAATAAATTATGTTGCAACAGTAAAAGGCGGTTTTATTTACAAAACAAGTATTTCTGTGCTTGCTGCGGATGTTTTCCACGCAAAAATACTTGTTATTAACCGTTAAAAGTATTCTAATGGGCAGTAGCGCGCATTTCAAAATATGCATGGCTTTAGCAACTGGGTGACTGATTTTAATAAATGTCTACATCTACATCTACATCCATAATCCTCAAGCCACCTGACGGTGTGTGGCGGAGGGTACCTTGAGTACCTCTATCGGTTCTCCCTTCTATTCCAGTCTCGTATTGTTCGTGGAAAGAAGGATTGTCGGTACGCTTCTGTGTGGGCTCTAATCTCTCTGATTTTATCCTCATGGTCTCTTCGCGAGATATACGTAGGAGGGAGCAATATCCTGCTTGACTCTTCGGTGATGGTATATTCTCGAAACTTTAACAAAAGCCCGTACCGAGCTACTGAGCTTCTCTCCTGCAGAGTCTTCCACTGGAGTTTATCTATCATCTCCGTAACGCTTTCGCGATTACTAAATAATCCTGTAACGAATCGCGCTGTTCTCCGTTGGATCTTCTACATCTCTTCTATCAACCCTACCTGGTACGGATCCCACACTGCTGAGGAGTATTCAAGCAGTGGGCGAACAAGCGTACTATAACCTTCTTCCTTTGTTTTCGGATTGCATTTCCTGAGGATTCTTCCAATGAATCTCAGTCTGGCATCTGCCTTAGCGACGATCAACTTTATAAGATCATTCCATTTTAAATCACTCCTAATGCATACTCCCAGATAATTTATGGAATTAACTGCTTCCAGTTGCTGACGTGCTATTTTGTAGCTAAATGATAAGGGATCTACCTTTCTATGTATTCGCAGCACATTACACTTGTCTACATTGAGATTCAATTGCCATTCCCTGCACCATGCGTCAATTCGCTGCAGATCCTCCAGTATTTCGGTACAATTTTCCACTGTTACAACCTTAGACGTGTACCAAAGTATATTTTTTCTTTATGTCTATGAATTACGTGTTTTGGTATAGTAACATTCCGAAACAGAATATAGAATCGCCTTTACTATTCCCTTGTTACAAATGAGCCATGGCTGATGTCAATAATTACCAAATTGTTTCACTGCTGACATCGTGTTATAATTACTAAAAGGTAGTGTAATCTAGAACAGTGACGTACTTTGGTTGTAATGAAATATCTACAAGGAAAACCTGAGAGGCACAGTCAGCCGCACTTGATGTCCTTCCACTGGTTGGTTTGTCCTCAGTGGTTACCTGACCTTCACGGAAAGGAGCAAACCACCAAGATCCTATGCTTCGATCTACTACACCATTCCCACAAACCTCTCTCAAAGCGATGTAAGTCTCCAGTGTTTAGTTTCCACGAAGGGATTCCATTATGATATAGGAAGGCTGGTCACTGCATTTAATCACACCTGACTCGGTTTCAGCTTCCATTCTGAAACTGAATTCCCAACGACACTGGCACGTGAACGACTGCCACGCCTAAAGTGTCACGCACAACTGACGTGACCACACCACCCTGCTGGTCGTGCATCCGCAGTGCCCATGCTTTTGAAATTATCCTCGCATATGTGTCGGTCCAACGGCCTTGCTACCGTGGTAACACCGGTTCCCGTAGATTATAGAAGTTAAGCGCTGTCGGACTCGGCTAGCACTTGGATGGGTGACCGTTCGGTCTGCCGAGCTCTGTTGGCAAGCGAGGTGCACTCAACCCTTGTGAGGCAAATTGTGAGTTATTTGTGTGAGAAATATTGTGCTGCTTGGAGAGTGTAGTTTATCAACCACTTTCCGTGGTATGACCAAAGCAGTGTTATTTCATGTGCTGTAGTCTCGAGAGTTTATTTACATTTTCCGCATGGACAGCTTTGACCTTTCCAGATTGACGGTTCACAGGAAGCTATTACAAATAAATTCGTTTCGATTTCTGGCCAACATTAAAACATCATGTGAAAATGTACAGTTCCCTTCTCCATGGCAGTTTAGGCAAGGCCCAACGGAGCGAAGACCCATGTGACATTGAAAGAAAACGTGCAGATGCCGTGTTTTCGTTCTCGTCCTGTTCCTTATGCATTACGGGACCAGGATGACGTAGAGTATCATCGGTTGCAGGGCAGTTACGTAATCAAATCACTGTCTCCCAGCCAATGGGCGTAGGCCCTGTTGGTCCTTATTAAACTGTCGGTCGGGTTCCACATAAGGGATCATTCCAGACTCAGCAGTTACCATTCGGTAGCGCTTCCGCCCAGCTACTTTACGATTCTACCTTTAGCAACTGACGTTGCAAGTACCTTATTGGTCTAACTACACCATGTGACCAAAACAATCCGGACATCGGGCTGAAAATGACAATCAGGTTCGTGGGGCCCTCCATCGGTAATGCTGAAATTCAGCATGGTGTTCGCCCACCCTTAGCCCTGATGACAGCTTCCACTCTCACAGGCATACTTTAGATCAGGAGCATGAACGTTTCTAGGGCAATGGCGGCTCATTCTTCACGGAGTGCTGCACTGAGGAGAGGTATCGATGTAAGTCGGTGAGCCCTGGCACGAAGTAGGCGTTCCAAAACGTGCCAAAAGTGTTCTATACGATTCATGTCAGGGCTCTGTGCAGGCCAGTCCGCAGGCCAGTCCATTACAGGAGTGTTATTGTGTAGCTACTCCGGCTGAAAATGACAATCAGTTTCGTGGGGCCCTCCATCGGTAATGCTGGAATTCAGCATGGTGTTCGCCCACCCTTAGCCCTGATGACAGCTTCCACTCTCACAGGCATACGTTCGATCAGGAGCTTGAACGTTTCTAGGGCAATGGCGGCCCATTCTTCACGGAGTGCTGCACTGAGGAGACGTATGGATGTAAGTCGGTGAGTCCTGGCACGAAGTCGGCGTTCCAAAACGTGCCAAAAGTGTTCTCTACGATTCATGTCAGAGCTCTGTGCAGGCCAGTCTATTACAGGAGTGTTATTGTGTAACCACTCCGCCACTTCCTGTGCATTGTGAAATGGTGCTCGATCGTGTTGAAATATCCAATCGCCAACCCCAAACTGCCCTTCAACAGCGGGAAGCAAGAAGGTGCTTCAAACATCAATGTAGGCCTGTGTTATGATAGTGCCACGAAAAAGAACAAGGGGTGCAAACCCCTCCACGAAAAACACGACCATATCATAACACCACCGCCTCCGAACTTTACTGTTGGCACTACACACGCTGGCAGATAACGCTCACCGGTCATTTGCCCTACCCACACCCTGCCATTGGATCGGCACATTGTGTACCGTGATTCGTCACTCCACAGAACGTTTTTCCACTGTTCAATCGTCCAATGTCAGAACTATGTCAACAAGTGTATATGAACGTGGTTTCCTGTTGACGTAGTGAAGCCACTGTGCGGCCATTCTGAACTTGTATCAATTCGCCAGTCAGTGGTGGTGGCGGTTGTTGGGATGTTTAAGGGGGACTGCCAGTCAGTAACCGTGCCTCATTTAGTGTGTACTGAACCCCAAGTCCGTGCGTGCACTTTCATAGCTACAGCCGAACCAGGAGAGCTAAGATAAGTTTCGTTGTAATTAGTAAAGTATTACTTACTCAGTGTGTTCGAGCTAACTGTGTCGTTACTAGCCACCTCCGTGTCCACTAAGTCGGTCACAACAGCTTCTGTAAGAACTCTAGTGAACTTAAAGTATTTTACCTTGGGTCTTCTCGTATGACTCAGATTGCGTGTCGGGTGCCTCGAATAAATATATGGTCTTTCACTAACACTGTCATTTGGATTGCGTAGTCTCTTTCGAAAAATTTAAATCTGTTTGGCGCACAGTACTCTGCGACTGCTGTCAGTCCCCAGTAAAACGACACATTGAGAAACTGGTTTCTCAGTAAATTTCATCTAAACGATCATAGGTATTAGCTCCACTGTCAAACATTTTATGTTATTGGGAAAATGATTAAAATTTTTCGTTGCTGCATATTGAATGCTTTTCAGAGACAATGACAGCTTTAAAATGAGTAATAAAAATAATTTTCCTTTAGTGTTGTATATTCTTCTTATACTGTGATGGATTATTTACGACGATTTCATTAGTGGAGATACATATTGTGATG
Organism: Schistocerca piceifrons; assembly: GCF_021461385.2. Lineage (NCBI taxonomy): Eukaryota > Metazoa > Arthropoda > Insecta > Orthoptera > Acrididae > Schistocerca > Schistocerca piceifrons. The sequence continues at coordinate 556,596,603 of NC_060143.1, forward strand.
CCGAAGTTAAAGTGTCAACCTCCTTGAGGTCGTACTTACATGCCGTTCACGTGTGAATTCTTACAGCTCGCTTTCATGCAATCAGTACCTTACTTTTAAGTAATTATTGTGTAAGTCATTGTTGAGTGGAAGTATACAGAATATGTCATGATGTTGATATATTTTTCTCCAACGTTACAATTATACGAAGAGCGGAAGTATCTGAGGTTAGAGAAAGTAATCTGCTTCTTCCTGTTCAAGTCTTCATCAATACGTAAACCCAAAAATTTGGAGCGTTCTACTCTATTTACCGACACCTTCCGTTAGTTAAGTATGATTCAAACCAGCTGAGCATAAACCATCATTTTCATAAAAATTGGATTTTCCTAAGAAAGTAACATGATCTGCACAATTCAATGCCCTGATTAGATCACAAAAGAAACCAACTGGCGATATATTAATTTTTAACGTTTGTTCTATCTTATCAATGAATGTGTAAACAGCATTCTCAGTCGAGCAAACATTCTAGCATCCAGACTGTGATGTGCTAAGTAAATTGTGCGACTATTTCTGAACACATTACTTTTTTGAATATTTTGTGAATAAATGCCAGTTAGGAAAAAAGGGCGAAAATTGTTCAAGTCTCCCTTACACCTTTATTATAAAGTGGTTTAACGGCTGTATTTTTTAACATGTCGGGAAAAACTCCTTGTGACAGTGAAACATTGGATATATAAGTAATGACATCTCTTATTAAGTTTGAGAAAGGTTTGTTGAAATACTCTTACCTAATCTGGGACTAAATTGTAACTAAACGAAGTTTTATTACTATCCTCAGTAACTAGCCCCTTTAGTGTATCTAAGGCATGCCTTAGGTAGAAGATGAGGACAAGTTCGAAGTGGCTCGCAGACATATCAGGAAGCACATCGAATTTTGAGGTCCACACTCTATACATACCCTTCACGGAATTTGAAATGATTTGAGATGGAGAAATACCAGCCCTAATAATTTCATTAACACATATTGTTGATGTCCAAAAGGTAAGTCACACGACAGACAACACGTATGTGAGTTAATATCAATGACAGTTACTCAATGTGACCCAAACAGCATGTTATTGTATAGCCAACGTCCATTTCATTCAATGTTCATTTCGTGTACTGGCCTTGTCATGATGATAATGGAGGCCATGCCTGTACTAAATGGGTGTAGTCGGAGCAAGACACGATTTGAAAATCAAAATGGACGTCCCTCCATCTTCTTTGAACACTTTCTACTTTTATTTACTCAGCAAAGCCACCTTTGGTGGGAAGCAGACAACTCTCATTTTTCGTCCAATAAAGCTACTGGCCTCCTACGTGTATCGTAAACTACTGACAATTTTTTTACCAGATACAACTCTTGGTAGGGAACAATAGGTTTATTCACTATTCATCTTCTCCATAAAACAACTGCTCTCTAACGCAATATTTTTCTGTGCTAGGGAAGGGGAAAGGATGTGCCCTGAATAAATTCGCACACACTCAAGTACTACCTCTCTAATGTCTTCTGCATCCCCTATGGTTTGAAGAAGAAAGGAACAGCAGAACAGAATATGGCCACTAGTTATATTCATGCACGCTATCCCCAATTTTGACAGTTTATGCAGGCCATTACTAAAAGCGTGAAAATATCGCTACTTCGTTGCAGTCCCTAACAGAGCAATTTTTCTTCTCATGCCCAGTTCTATGTAGTCTGAATAAAATTAAGCAATTCGGTAAGGTATTTGCCCTCCAAACTAAAAATTCGTGAGCTAGGTAATCGAACTACATGCTGAATAATACGATTTAAGACTACATTCGCCAACCTCGACTGAATTCGGATCAAGTATGCTCTCTCCTATTGTCTGTGCCATCAGCGGTTACGAGGTCCGCCACAGACAACGAGAATTCAGTGTAGTCACCATGTATACATGCTTGTCCGTACAAGTGATTTCACACGTGAGTATACTTAGCTTAATTCTACATTACACATGCAAATAATCTCTCCTCATCGGAATTTGGTTGAAGCACCCTCTGTCGACATTGTACATGCAGCCAGACACTACTTTGTCCACTGGAGACAATGGATTTTCAAAGTATTCACCTTATATTATGCTTTCCCGTTCAAAATAAATAACACGCAAATCAGCTCAATTCTACACTCCAGGCGCAAATAATCTCAACTTCAGACTAGCACGCGCAGAAATCATTAGCAAGCCTGGTTGCAAAGCATGCCCTTTGTATTAGACAAGGACATCTGGTTGATGAAGTCGTTCCTACTCAATTTTCCTACGAAAGTAAATTTAAAAAAATCACCATCTCTCTTACTCGTAATATTTCCTAAAGAGGATTGGATTAGTGTGTAATCTAACAAAAACATTCCATATACAGTACCCCCGTCATCACCAAAATTAGCGGAGCACATACAACAAAAGTCAACTGCCCTCCTCCAGCGCCAATGTCTGAATGCCTAACATAGGGACAGCAGCGACTAGTCCTGTGTCCGGTAGGTGGTGGAGTGGACTTCCTACCATTCATTGCCTACCACACGTGCAGAACTGTACACAACTTCGATCCATCATCCCTGCTTTGCTGTCCCTTGAAGAAAAGTCTTAAGCTGTTAACAGGTTGGGACTGCACATCTATGGAAACTTCCTGTATCACCCAAGCAAACTAAAAACTCCAAGCCATTCAACACCCAAACCAATTACCAGAAGAAAAGAAAAATGAAAAACATAAGCCTAATCACAGAGACAATGAGGAAACTTAAAGCTTAGTGAGGGATGTGTACTGAAAAATAACAACACAGTATGTACATCCCTTCTCCATAGCACACTGCTACCACTATACCTTATAACCATGAAACTGAGCACACAAGTCTACACCTGCTGGTCTATTTAAAGTGGACGAAAGTGAAAGGGGAAAAGTGATACCTTTTCAAGCTGGAACAACTTTTCAGAATTCTGTTTGAAACTTCGTTAAAAACATATGACCTTTTGCTTTTTAGACTTTTATAACTGTACTAATTTCAGTGAAGGCTGTTGCTGCTACTTTAACTTCTTCAAAGTTTTGAGGAATGTCATTTTTAATATATTCTCTAACTTCTTCATCTGAACCATTTAATCCTATATTTGCTGCTATGATTAGAAACTGACCGTTAAAAGCAGTAGCAACTTGTGAATAATAATTCACAACACTGTCATTTACTTTAGTTGTGATGGAATCATGTACACTGACTGCTCGTCCTGCCTCCTGTATGACAATGTCCCAACATAGCTTTAGTCTTATTATCTGCGTTATTTATTTCTGTCAGGACATGCATACTTTCGGACATATTAATGACTTTCCTTAAAGTACTTCAGTATTTTTTTTTTTTTGTAATATACAAATAATGTCAGAGTTTTCCTTACTCCTCCCATTACATAAATTTCCCTCTTCCTTTAATGTGATATTTTAGTTTCCTTAGTTACACATGGCCAACTTGTTTTTGTATGCCATCTTCTGGTTAAATTTTTAGGAAAGAAACTTTGAAATATTGACACAAATTTACTACACAATAAATTGAATTTGACATTAGTATATTTTCCTACTTATACCTCACCCTATACCACCCCTTTAACCTACCCTAAAGACTCATATATATATATATATATATATATATATATATATATATATATATATATATATATATATATCCTGTTCTCATGTCATCTAGCACATTACAGTTATGTGCTTAATCCATTTTAGATTTACGTTTATTGTTATTCTTATACTCTTTGCCGAGGGAGAGAACTTGATATTTATCCCATTTAGGGTTAAAGATGATAAAGTTTCCCGATATTTATGTTAATGAGCGTAGAATTACGTATATGTAGTATTAGCAGCAGGACAAACTTTATGACACAAAACTGACATATAATTGAAGTTCTATAGGATCTAATCCCCATCCCTTGGTAACAGGTATGCTGCAAGTTGGTGAATCCATCGAATTGGATAATGAAACGTTTGTCTGTGGTGATAGTTTGTTTTGTGGTGTAGCGCAATGTTTGCATTATGTTGAATGCAAGAGTTTGCTGTGTGCTGGCGAAGCCGATGAATCTGGCAATTAAAAAAAGATGCTTTGAAGAGAAAAGTCAGGGTTACGGAGTAGTACCGAATCTTGACTACAAATGAGTAGGATTTTTGAAGACGGAGTTAATAGCGAGGTCAGCTGGCCATCAGATTTTGGCCAGAGGTGGCTAGATTTGTTAAGGAGTTAGCAGAATTTATAAGAATGACTCACTTTTGCTACAGTGAAGTAGTAACCATTAATCCATGAATTTTATAACGATCAAAATTGTGTCATGAGGAACTAGAAATGCGTTATTACAAAACAGAAAATGTAAAACAAATATAAATTATTCATTCTGAGTAAACACATGATTGTTGGAAAAGGCTGCAGCTATACAAGTTTTATTTCGCTGCAAGAGCCGAAAAACAATCACGAATAATATAATGAAAATAATGAGTGTAGATCATATGGAGTGAATGTGATATCTAATAGGCAGTACACAAAGTTAATTCTATTTACAAAAATCGAACATCTCCATTCACTAAATGAGTCATCTACCATAATTCAAACCAATACAGATTATAACATAGTAATGAGGCTAACTGGTATAGTAGCCAGCTAAGAGTAATATAAGAAACCTAAATGAAACAACCGATATAAAAGCAAGATGGGGAAGTAATATAAAATGATTAGTCCTACAGGTAACTAATTAGAGAATCTGATGGGTCAGATATTTCTATTTATTAAAAGTACCCTAGTTGATGAAAGTATATTGAGCTAAATATGCTCTGGTACAGATCTTACTGACTAAATAGGAAACAGACAGTAATATAGAACCGAGCACTTGTCATATTTGGGGTAACGATAAATAAGCATTTAGAACTAAGTAACAAAGATTAGTTCTCTCTAATGATCAAACTTCCAAAAGAAGAGAGTAGTCTTTTTGATTAAGGTTCATGTACGAACAAAACAAGACATAAAGGGAGAGGTACTAGGTACCTGGGGGATAGACTATTCCGTATACAATTAATAACTAGAAAAACTTGACTCGAAATGTTTATTCATATTATGACATTATACAGGACAAATATTGAATGAAATACGTACACTTAGCACTTAGCGTGTCACACTATGCAAGGCTATAAATTTGTTTCTAATGATTGTTGTCTAAATACAAGAATGGTAAGGATGTGCCATAATCAAAAAGATATTTGTCGTTCGCGCGAACATTTAATGTATAGAATTTAATATTAATAATGACTTCTCACAAAGAAGATATTAATTTCCTTGATGCATTATATTGGAGAGTCCTCAATGAGGACGAGAAGACTTAGTATTATGTAGACTGTTTAGTATTAGCTAGATTAGTCTGAACCTATGTGTCGTGTGGCAAGTGGCGGTGATGTGTGTTGATACAGAGATGAGTACCCTGTACTGTCGAGCAGTCTCTGCCACGCAAGACACGGACTGAAGAAGTCATAAGTTTTGTTATGATGCTGAAATGAAAAGTTCATACACTTGTATATTGTGTTTTGTAATATGCTACTTCAAGAAATGTTTGTTCGGTTTACTGTTTCATGGTTCGTGCGAGGGGGTGGCAGGAGGAGGTGGATAGGTCTTCCCATTGTCAAGTTCCCCTCTTTTATGGTCAATGTTGGCGTTAAAACGAAATCCAGTTTCCAAACACCTCCTGAAGCGACTCGCTCGAACCTACGGTAATAACTGAAACAAATGACATAAATAAATGGAAACTCTAATGCAACAAAAACTGTAATCAGAGTAAGTTCAGATTTAGACAAGACCAGATGAAATCTGTAGATATTTATTATGAATGTGTAATACGTGGTAATATTGCTGCAGTTTAACGGTTGCTGTAGTAATGGTAATAGAAGAACGTAATAATTTTGAAGAATTTCAGAAATTTTCTTGAAGTTGATTACTGACTGCGCAATTTGAAAATCCTATTGTGTGCCAGTCAAATGAAATTTCTAGTCGTTGAAGTTTATTACGCCGTTTAAGCTTAGATACAAGGTGTAATTTTTTTCCCATCTTTACTACGTAATTCTATAGCTCTCAATTCGTTCGAGCAATCAATCATTCATGATAGGAAACACAGTCATAACTCAGTCACTCAAAAATGATTCTGAAATTTTACTTGTTAGAATGAAATCAGGCGATGCTTCTTCTTCTCTGCAGGCTCGTGCTTTGCGGCAGTCTGCTAATCTGTACAAATAAAATGCCTCGTAATTTTGGGAGCGTTGTATAATCAGTCGGGAAACCTCATATCAAGCGGATATTTGACTTTGATGAAGTTTAACCTTCCGAAGAAGTAATGGAGCTCTTGGATTATTAAATGCAGGTTCGTATCCAGTCTTTCGGAAGTTCCCTTCTGATTAACAACTACGCAATATATCGATAAATATCATTAATTCTCATATTTCCAATACACACCTTTTATTTGAAGGAGCAATCTATATATATTTCCTCTTAATCGTACAGTTCGTATCAGTTATCTTCTGTGATAAATCTCAATAATCAGATTACAGTTATTCCAAACCAAGCTCAGGCTAATCGGCATGAAGACAATCTCGGAAGCCCCTTTCTTTTTTTTTTTTTTCTAACAACCACCAGAGAGAGTACTGCAAACAATACTTATGCGCTCATGGCATAGCTATTGTATGAACTACTTTTCGCATGGATTCTGCGAGTATGAAGATAGAAAATTAGTAAACATCATTCAAGCGTAGAATTGTATCTGAATAATTCATCGAATATAAAGAGATATTACAAAGGTAGTAAAGTCTCTGCATTAATAAAATGAAGTGTTTGAGATTTCTGCACTTTATTTCGAGATAGTTTACACAAGAGTGAAGTGACTGAGACCTTTCAAAGGCTAAACTAGCTTTATATCACTTCTGAAGTGAAAATTTGTAAAGTAAATGTCAGAATCAGCTTTCGAATGACAACTGTTAGCTACGAAACACAGACAATCTTTGGAATGAACCCGAAAATTATGCCAGCGACGATACAATAACTTTGTATACAGTATGAACGTAGAAAGAGTATCGTATTCAGGAAAGAATTGTCGCTAGTAATATTTAGAAGATAAAGGATTCAACCAATCAGATAGAGCATAATTAATTAATTCATGATTAGTAGATTAATTATGGCCTTTTCTAGAAATACATAGTGACAGTCAGTATAATACATACAGCTGCATAACTCTCTGGTGTGAAAGTTGTTACATATGGAGCAACACTAGCGCTTCAAGCGGTGAAAAACCATACAGTGAACTGTGTTGTAAGGATAATATATGTTTTATTTAATTTTCTGCTTGAAAGTTCTCTTCAACTAATAAAAATGTGGCTGACGTACTCTGTTTTGGATAGTAAGAGCTGTGCAGAATCGCAATAGAAAATTGAACTGCCATAATGAGAAGGCAGGCTTTTAATACTGGTAAAGTGAATAACCTGACTATAATAATTTTGAACAGTAAACTGCCTGAATGATGAACTTTGTCACAAAACCTACGATAATTAGTTCTCCCACACTGATCACCGATACCAGAACTAAAACTGACACACATCACAAAAAAATTGTTTTGGAAAAAAAGGTATTTAGTCCTTATCTCTATCCTGCTCAAATCGGATAATGGGTTACAGTACTGCTCTGTCTTGTGTGCTGCAATGCTATAGCTGCAAATTACTGTATCTACACAGACAGTGGTGAGGTGCAATGAATTCTCTGTTAGTTGCTAATTGAAGTTTTTTCAGGACACACTTGGTTCCTTTTCTATCTTTGGAATATTAAAAAAACCATGATCAATTAAAAATTGTAAGCGAAAGGTAGGTGAAAAATGGCGCTGCGATAAGAAAAGAGTCACTTCAAAAAATACCATATGAAGATTCCCTTGCACTTCCTTCTTCTCAGATCAATTACCATTACATAATTACCTTATTTAAGCACAGCAATAAGTTGACACTTTACATTTGAAACAAAACATTACAACTGCTTCCTAACTTTAATACAGCTAACCTCTATCTGCTACTGCGCCTACACACACACACCAAAGACGATAACCTAACCCTGCGATACAGCTTATAACATCGCTGCTCGCCCACATGTAACAGCTCGAGAGAAAACATATGACATTATTTTACCATCAATTAACACCTATGATACTTAATTGGTGAAATAATTACTGTATTTCTGCATTCCATGCCTTAGTAAGATACCAAGGGAAATGAATTACTGTAAAAACAAACGAATTTACCTGATTCATTGACATAAATTACAGCTTATTCAGGAAAAATGCTTATGAATATGTGTGTAATTGTGGCTTACTCCACTCACAGCAAGAAAATGTAAATATGTATTTCATGCATGAGAATCATATATTTCTAGGGTCTGTTCTTGTTAAGACAGCCACTTCCCTTGACATGTACAGAGATTTTTATGGAGGCTAATGATTTATCCTTCAGTTTATTTTTGATACAATAACATTTTTGTAAATGTAATTACTTTTGTTCCATGTAGTTTTCTTACGTTCCGCACTTAGTGATTTGACTCAAAGTGCAGCGAACAAAACTTCAAGTTGTTGGCTAGATATAAGAGACCTTTCTAAAAAAGGTGAGGTCATCTAGTGTTTACTGGCATTTTTTTGTTATTAAAGGAAGCGCTATTACGTTACAAAAGAATCGTAAATAAACTGTCTTGTTATCTGCCGTTTCCATCCTTCCAGGGTTCTGAGGAAACTAAAGAATGACAAATGTAGTAACACGTCTTAGTTGTCATCGATTTTATGGCATCACACTCACTCCCTATAGCAAAAACTTAGTTAAAAACCAGTGTAAACGATAGTAATCGCATTTATCCGATATCATACTTAAAACTGTCACTTGCTGGCCGCTTGGCGCACAACTACCACAGTGGGTAGCAAACACAAGATGGAGTGTCGCAATCAGTGATCATAACTAACATAGACTGGGTACACCCCTATCTCTGACGTGTTCAGGTTTGAAACCAACATCGTGTGATTTGAGACAGGAAGCCGAGTTTGCTTCATTACAAGCTATGTGAAATGGAGTTTTCAGTTAAAGTTTTTCTCATTTATAAATGAAATCAAGCACTGATTATAACAGTAAAACAACTGGCCTTATTGCTGTTACACTTTGATCTAATTTCTATAAAAATCGTAATATCAATGCGATAGTTATCATTTTTCATGTGGTCAGGTGAAACGTACGGACAGTTGTGCTTACAAGCAACGGAATTACAGTTCTTCAGTGAATGTCTATTTTTATTGCAATGTGAATCTTGTAGTCGAAAGCTTCCACAGAAGTAAAAGACAAAATGACTTTATCTTAAGAAAAGGGTGAAATGTTTTGTTGTGTTTTTATAAGAAATGAAATCCTTTTATATCCATAATGTCCATTTTTTACATAAAGTAAGACTTTTATGTAATCCAGTCAGATACCCAAAATATATTAGAAAACGTTGGTTACACATAAAACTCATATAGCTAGTTGGATATTAACGTTCGGTCACCTTAAAATCTCTATTCTTTCATCTACTTTTACTTCTAGGACCAACGTACCTCCTAACTTTTAATTATACATAGAAATATCACTGCAAGGATTGTGAAAACACGGTTACACTTTGCAGTTTTGTCAGATTGCCTGAACTGTAGGGATCAAATCTAACTATACTTCTCTGAGTTTACATGGAGATCATTATTTCTATTTCTAGTGCAAATGACAAAATCTGATGTGAAACAAAATCCCATCTGAGCGGTGCAAAATGAGTCAAGATTTACATTAACCCAAGACAAGCAAATTGTAGCATTTAATCAATACCGGTATTAACATTAATCCACCTACCATTGTATTGATCAGTATTACTCACGCCTCCACTGACTAAATTTAACTAAGAAAATCAAAAAGAAAGTGGCTGCTCTGGAAGAAGATGCTGCCTCCACAGTTATACTAAACAGTTGGTGATTACTACTGATAGCTTGATATTTACTTGATTGCCTCCGTTTTTGTCAAACAATATATTTGCTTCCATCTGCAAATTACTATTTGATGTGTAACGTTGCAAAGAACTGTCTTGCCTGCCACATAACTGACAGAACTTTTTAATCCTTTTATCTAGATCTTCAGAGAACTTCTAGAAAGAGTGCCTAATTAATTGAATTTCTTTCGCTTGAATTGGTAAGAACTCCCCTTGCATAACTCCACTTTCAACACAGAACAAAAAACGAAAGTGTGCACGAAAGTAAGTTTACATCCATTCTCTTGTGATTGTGTACATCACAGCTGACCTGAAGCTTCTTTTTTTTCTGAAAAAAAGCATCAAGGGATACACGTATTTGGGAGTGTGTGAAGTGTTCCAACAGTCTTAAAAAGCTTTCTGCAATGTTTATAGTTGTCAGCTTGACACAATAATTTTTCTGTTCAATCCCAGTAAAAAAAACTGGGTTCATTTTAAGTACCCTGCCTCAAAGAATAATTTATTATTAAGTAAACAGCCTCTATTTACCAGGAATGTTAACAGTTTCATAGAAATGAATTAACTCTTACAGGATCTGCTGTAGTGTATACAGTACGTGTTAGACAATAAAGATTGAAATCCTTATGGCAAGTAGTCAGAGACAAATGGTTTCTGGCGACTGAAACTTAACTCGTCCTAGACTAGTGCCAAAACAGATTCCGTAGAACAGCAACAAACACATCAAAAAAATGAAAGTATTGTTGGTAATAATATAAGCACATAATTTATAAATATAGGTGTCATCGAAAAACCGTGTTTATGCAAATCTTATAGCCTTGTGAAAAGTAACTGCTGTCTCACTTAACAAAAGTATTTTATAATCAACTTGATTCAATCCAAGTTTTGTTGCAGTAGAAGTACAGTATGGGGGAAGAAGCAAAAAAGAGTTCAGTCAAATTAAAAATTAAAATGATAACATAGTTTTAAAGAATATAAATTAGGATGTTAATATTCTGAATTACACACTGAAACAAATATAAGGCATCAGTTTCTTACTGGTCATCAATAACATTTAAGAAATATATGGGATAAGTTTACAAAATTGCATTCAAATTCATTAATTTATTTCATGGAAACAAAGACAAAACCTACAGCTCAGCTGTAGGTGAATTGACTGCTGTAGCTGTAGGTGCCACAAAATATGTACATAATTATATTTTCAAAACAAGCTCAAATTTACTGGTTATCAAAAAAACTACTTTTTTTGTCGTAACTTCTGATCAGGGTATAGTGTAGCTTCTTGCTGTGGAGTCTCATCTCATGATGTGGCCTTATTTTTCAATACTCAATGAGTACAACTTTTTTTCAGTCTATGAATGTGATTATCAAGAGGAGGACTGTTTGAAACATGTTTATTCAGCTAAAGGAAAACACCATTCCTTATACCCTGCAAAGATGTTCTCCACATTAAAAATGGGCATTTGTCTAACACTTTCTTGCCCATTGTGCACAGATAAACACAATCATTGGATATAATTGACAAGCCACCTGTGTTTTTTCTGTTCAAGGTACTGGTACCAGTAATTTTATAAAATGATAAATTTTGCTAAATGTAGCCCTGCAATATTTAGTTCAGTTTCTTAGCCAAATACAAAGTATAAGAAACTGGATGAGGTTTGTAATCATAGTCGTTATTTATTATGGTGGCAGAGCCATTAGCACTAGTAGATGTGCCAACCAGAATGTGTACCAAAAGTCTCTTCTAATTAGATTGATGTTCTGTTCCTCCACGATTTATCAGAGCAATAAAAACACTTCCAACAGATCTTGACCGAGTTTAAATGTCAGTATGAAAGGCCTTCGTGGTGAAAAACTGATTCTGACAGCCTCAGACACAACTAAAGATGAATATGGGCTGTTAATTATACCTGTTAAGTCAGTTCTTGTTGAGTGAACCATTAAAGTTCGCTCACGGGATTGTTTTAATGTGAGGCGATTACCTTTTGCTTGCTTTACATATCAGCATCTCTATAACTGGCAAAAGTCCTAAAATATAGACGTTTATTTTGGGTAAAAGTCGGACACTGTGTATATAAATGGATTTCATTTCTTATAAAACCTTAAGAAAACATTTCATATGTTTTGTAGAGTAATCGTCAGAAAAGTAATGCTGCCTGCTACACTGACATTTTGTCTTCTAGTTTTGCGGAAGCGGTGGACTAAATGACTCACAGAGGAACAAACAGAAGTATTCACTGAAGAACTGTAATTCTGCAGATCGTAAAGAGAACTGACAGTATGCTTCACCTAACCATCTATAAAAACATAAACATCGCCTTAATATAAGGAATTTCTGAGGGATTAGGTTAAATGCACTACTACATGTCTAATAGCTATGAGGTAAATTGTTTTACTGTTAAAATCCATACTTGCTTTCAGCTAAAAGTGACAATAACGGTTACTGTCAGCTCCACACAATGCTTAATAACAGAAACTCGGCTTTCTGACCCCAATTACATGATTAGGATGTTGTTTCCATTGTAATGACTTCACACGTCTACGTCATCTGTAGTCTGTGGTCACGACTTATGTTAGACAGTGCTGATCATGGATGTAAAAAAAGGTGGGAGGTGGCGCTATAGACTTACGCTGTACGTTGTTTTGAAGCCAGAGTGGGCGGAGCCTGCCGCCTTTTTAAGTAGCCCAAAACGTTAGCAAGCTGCTGTTTACGAGTGCTTCTTATTCATTATTTCTGTTGTGTGCATGCAACAGCAATTTTAAACATTAAGGTTACAGCGCTCGCTTAAAGAACATAATGTCAGACAATTTCGAACGTTTTTCTGTTCTTGAATGCGTATTTTCTCCGCTAATACGACACATTTTGCCTGGTTAATGTAATTTGTTTTTGTTGATACATTTCGAATAACCCAGACGAGAAGGATGTGTTGTCAAAAAAATTCTTTCGTAATGTATTTGATTTCACTGTCACTACAGTTGTATGGATATTAAATGAAGCGGGAACTCCGAAACTACTGCCTGTTTCCTTACTGGTGCTGCTTCATGTCAGACACATTTTCAGCTTTCAATTCGTATGCGCAACATTTTTAACATTCACGTTTGCAAAAAACTTATCAAAGTGATCTTTGTTGGCCCATAAACCTGTGCAGAGAGAATACATACAAGGCATGCTATCCTGTGTTGTGCACGTCAACATTGTGAACGATTATTGAAATGTCAAAGAAACAGAACGGCAAAGAGGTATATCTCCATACAGAATAGAGCTCTTGTTTTATTAGACTACAGAGCAATAGCCGCATTTTACGTTTCACATCTTCTCACTGTGAAACCTGACCTATAACACATCATTGAGTGTATGGACAAGAAGTAGCAATTTGCAGGGTAAAAGAAGATATAGTTTTCTAAACATCAACCAGCATTGTAATATGCTATAAATGTGATGAAGGGAATGGTCTCAAACACTTAAGACCACGAAAAATAGATATTTAGCTTTAACATGTATTTTTTAATAACGATTCTCTACTTTGTGTAAGATGTAGCCATGCCTTTCCAACAGTAGCCTATTTACTTCTTTGCCCAGAATATTTCTCACCAGTAACACTGACAGTTTTTCAGGAATAACCAAACATGGCACAATAGGAACGTACATCTCCTTTGATCATCTGCTTGAGTGTACTTTTGAATTTCATTCTGAGGTGTTCAAAGTATATAAGCTTATAACATGCTTTGTAATATACCTATAGTTAGTTAGTTTCATGTTCCACATATCATTCGCATGATAAATCATGATGATGTGGAATGGGTAGTTATATGTTGATATTGATTTCTTTTTTGTGAAATGCCTCCACGCCGATCATTTATTAGTGTTTTTCGTTTTTAAATTATAGAGGGACAGATGTTAGTCAGCACTTTCTATCCAACCCCATTTACACATTATTGGAATTCATAATCTTCTGCAGAATAGGAAGGGTTATCAAAGAGAAATGTTTTCAGTTTAGTTCCGAATTTCATTTTGCTGTCTGTCAGGCATTTTATATGACTGTGTAAGTGATCAAATCTTTTGACTGAAGCATAGTGAACCGCTGTTTAAGCTACAGACCAGCTTAATGTGACTAATGACCATCATTTATTTTCCTTCTGATACTGTAACTATGAACAACATAGTTTCTGTAAAGTGCAGTGGATTATTTGCAACAAACTTCACAAGGGAATAACTATACTGTGAAGCCGTTAGATTGCAACTCACATGCTGAGCAGCAGGCTGCCAAAACAGTCGATGCAATTATGTAGCCATTTGTTGCGCAGTGACGAAACTGCTGACTGGAGTCATTGCAGGAAACAGTGGTGCCGGCCAGGGTGGCCGAGCGGTTCTAGGCGGTACAGTCTGGAACCGCGCGACCGCTACGATCGCGGGTTCGAATCCTGCTTCGGGCATAGACGTGTGTGATGTCCTTAGGTTAGTTGGTTAGTTAGGTATTAGTAGTTCTAAGTTCTAGGGCACTGATGACCTCAGCAGTTAAGTCCCATAGTGCTCAGAGCCATTTAAACCATTTGAGACAGTGGTTGATGTGCAGTGAGCAGTTTTTGTCCAAAGCGCTAGGCGAGTTCATTCGTTTGTTCAGAAGGAAAGGTCAACAAGAGTTTTCCTCCTTTCGACCAGTCAGTGACGACAGAATCGAGGTGCATACGCTGCTATATTTCTTAAACGATGTTACAGAAAATATTGCGTAAAAAAAATTCATCTTTGCTTTACTTGCAGGTTTATCTGTCAGGTTCCTTATCATGTGCCCATCATTCCGTTAATCGTCATAGTTATTGTGATATTGACGTGGAAGTATGACACTGCGCGAAATTCGGAAAAGTTTGCAATGAAAACAGAGGTCGTTATGATTTTGCACTTGGTGCATATTACATAACATTTTATTGCGTAAGAAAGTTAGATGATATACAGAATTTTTCTTTAGACTTGGGTGGGGGTAGCCATCTGTCACCAATCTCAAGAAAATTGATCTGACGCAGCACACTGACTTGCGTTCGCACCGCGCCAGCAATAAAGACACAATATTCCTCATATTTCAGAAACGGTTTGAGATGTCGAAATGAGATTTTTGCAAATGGCAGCACACAGAGAGGAGGGTGTTTTACTACATCGTTATTATGTACAACTCCTCTATCTATCGTGTTATTCCACTAACAACAGAATTTTTCTATGAAAGAATGCAATTTTTAAGGTCATCGACAGCTGGTGAAACCAGAAATGCTATGGGTTTTGGAACACCAAAGGTGAGGACATTAAACTTTTTTTACCGACGTTGAACTTTTTCATGAGCTACTGGCCTTACTTTTCCTCGGTTTCTCACTTAATAAACTTTATAAACCACTGTTTCCGAAATCTCTCGGAGTTGTGTCTGCATAACATGTTAGTGAGGTGAAAAAATGGTTCAAATGGCTCTAAGCACTATGGGACTTAACATCTGTGGTCATCAGTGCCCTAGACTTAGAACTACTTAAACCTAACTAACCCAAGGACGTCTCACACATCCATGCCCGAGGCAGGATTAGAACCTGCTACCGTAACAGCAGCGCAATTCCGGACTGAAGCGCCTAGAACCGCTCGGTCACAGCCGCCTGCTAGTGAGGTGAGACTGTGTAAATTCCACTGTGTTTTGGCATAAAAGCAGATTTTAACATGGCAACCAGAGAAATGTATAGGTTTCACTCAAAACTCGCCACTCGTGACGTTACTCTGAAAGTTACAAATGGGTAACAAGCCAGGCGAATACAAATCGCTGCATTTTCAGCGGAATTATTTTTAGATACTAAACAAAACAGATGTGACAGTAGATCTTTTTGAATGGTCTCCACGCAAGTGTGGGCGTGGAGAGGCCCCACCTAATGTCTGCAAAAACCGTGAGCATAAGCGTCAGTTTAGAACGGCACTTCCCTTCCAGCGCCCGGTGTGTCCCCTACAACGACTGCCCGTAACCACCTCCACTACCGCTCGCGCCACGCTTGTCCTGCCGTTTGCGCATCTACCGACTACGGTATTCTGCGCTGGACCGTACAGTGTGGTTCGGACGTCGGAACGTTTGCGACATGGAAGGCAATGAAAAACACAGGAAAGCAGAGAAACAACGGACAGTGACTAAAGTGAGGCAAACCTAAAGTCAAATTACAGATATAAAACCACTACGATAAAAGTAAACAGCGCAACCATAATTCATGTATACAAAAGAAAATCCCGATTGAACGGCTCCACTTACAAATGAAATGTGATTCTTTTAAACTTTAGATTAGGATCGGATTATTAGTACATCCGTAAATAACAATAGCTGGCGTTTTTGATGAAACAGCTGCATCTCCACACAACTAAAGCACAAAAAATTGTCGAAACTGGGCAGTAAGATTGATGTCATGGGGAAGTATAACAGCTGTGAACCTAATGTTTTGGGATACTTAAGATGGCAGATGTCGGCTCAAGTGTGTGACATAATGACAACTCCCTTCTTAATTTAACCTTACGTATTCTTCACATGAAGTTAAAGTCGGAGGTTTACTGCACCAACAAGATATCAACCAGGCCGTTATAAGGCGATTTTATAAGCACAAATATTTCAAAATCTAATGATAACGACAAGCTCATTCCCTCCACGATTGGCCGCCGAAACTGAGCCTAAAAATTCACGAAAATTTATTTTACAAACTATTCAGAGGTTTGGGCCTGTGGTACGAATTCCACGTTATTGCACCAGCACATCTTATCTGACCAGTGGCACATGTGGTTGACCAGTATGAAAATCTGACGAGCGATTGAAAAACGTAGCAGCAAGGGCAGATACATAAGAATATTCCATGTGGCAGTCATTCAGTGCCACAGTTAATTCAATTAAGAGAACCCGAAAAAGAAGTGTGCAATTCAGCAAACTTTTCACCTTAAGCGCTGCATGGTACAGAATAAATGAAGCCACCAAGCTTATGAGAGAGAATTTGTTTTAGGATTTCTTTATTAATTGTCGATCGGCCTGCTAGCTACTCTTTCAAAGAAGAGGTAGGAATCTTGATCCAGCGAGAGTAGAAACGAAAACTACTTCCCTCTTCCGCTTCAAGGGCTAATACGTCACTGCTAAGGCAATGTAATGGCGTCTAACAGCGCTCCCTTTTTGTCCCATGGCAGAGAAAACTCAACGTAAATGGCAAAGGAAGCTGCAGTTACTTCTTGAACGAAATTCCTGGACTTAAAACCATAAATTCGTTTCGTGTATGCCATCTCATAAGTGACAAAAATGCATAATGTTTAATCTAAGGGACAAGAAAATATAGAGTGAATTTTCCAACATAATTCCAAAGCAAACGAAGAAGTAAATCGACGGTCACGTAGTTGACAAACATATTCTACAGTGTTGCCAGCTCACTATTAGACCAGCTACAGGCTAAATACGGCTTCTCAGCCAATATGAATACTGAGCTGTCTAGCAACAGGGAAGCCTATCTTTTGAAGATGTGGTGTCGCCACCCGCTACTGCAATGACTAGGAGCGGAAATAGGTTACATAGGCCAAAGAGTTACGTTAGCATTTCTGTAGTTATGATTTGGGTCTAAAGCGTTGTAACTTCCCCGGAGAATTTTGTAAAGGACAATAATTAAATGTTAATGGGAATAGAGCCAAGTATATCCTTCCCACAAAAATCAAGAAATCTTATTCAAATGTAAATGGACATAGAGCCAAATGTTACCTCCCCATAATTATTTTTAAATGAATAGAATAAAATAAGAATTGCAAATAGTGCCAAACGTAAGCTTCCCACAGTAATAAAACTCAATGATAATAACAATGTGCAAAAATATTAAGTCCCCACAAAATTAACGTTAAGATTAACCTGATAAATTGATTCTGGGAGGAAAAGCAAAGGAAATATTGTTTCAATTGTAATGATTATTTTCTTAAAAGATTGCTTTCAGAACAAAATTATTATTGGGGCAATTCTTGAACAAATTAATTACAGTTAACATACATTACATTATCAGATGTGCGCAATGCTGCTTCATTACCTTATTTAAAAAAGATACCTCGTCCTGAACCTTGACCAGAGGCCCATGTCGACGCCCGCCGACTCCTCACACACAACTCCGACTGTCTCTCGCGCGCTACTAGCACGAACGAACTACTTGCTCTCGCGACTCGCTACGTACAACCATTGCCTCGCAACTGCACTGAACTCTCGCGCGGTCAAGCGCAGACTAGCAACGATAAATAACTCTCTGGTCAGAGATTTTGTCATGCCTCGCCATCGCTGCTACTGAATACATACGTGTTTCATAACCCTCCACTGGGGGGGGGGGGGGGGGGCAAAAATTGGGCAGCGATGGTGAGTCATTTGGACTTGCGATGAGCAACAAATTTTTTCTTAATTAATTTTCACAATTCACAGAATATTCAGATGTAGAACATGAATTAAATGTGGTGCACATGCACCGAGTACAAAACATTTCAGACAATGACAAAAAATATATACAATGGATACAGAACATATGACATAAGTGCATACGCACTGAAAAACTCTTTAGAATTTTCACAACAAATAAACATAATGGTAAAAAAAATCATGTTGATAAGTGACATAAAAATCATGTTGATAAGTGACATAAGTGCACATGTGCTGCAGTTCAGCAAATCGAAAAAATGTATAGGCCATGAATATAAATGATATTAGCAAAAAATGATTTTCATTATGTTACAAGAATTAGGATAGGAAAGGGAAGGATTGCATCATGGTTGTAGCACTTTAGGTTGCACGCAGCTGCACTGAAATTCCATATCTTTCCACAGAAGTACAACACCAAGTGAGACAATTTGAAGTTCTTTTCCCAGAAGTATTTATCGGCGTAACCAAGACACTGAAATGTCGTAGTAATATTCCATGTTTTCATTTTGGCAGTACATTAGGTACACCAAACAGTGGGACCATAATAACGTCTCCATCGCTAACAGTGGTGGACAGCATGTCGTGTCAACACCACGCTCTTACAAGGCACACCAACGTAGAATTAGTGCAAAAACCAAATATAGTGCTCCATGATCAGGAGGCTGTACAGGACAAATGGATATTGCAGTAATTCAGGGTAGCGAGGTCAGAAGGTGAAGGATATTAAGTTACATACTAGTCTTCATTAGGAATTACATTAGTAGTTTGCGGCATTCATAGTCCAGTTACTGAACATTTCTGTACCATGTATTACAGAAAAATATTCATTAATTGTTTTACATAGAATATTTGCACCCATTCTCTAATTACAAATCATCAGAAGTCATTACTTAAAACTGGAGGTAGTCAATAATAACGTTGATACTCAATCGTTGGTCATCCCAATACAGTCATCATTTCTCAGTTACAAAGCATTATTAATTAGTAGCATTCATTTTACAGTTGCAAAATATTATTAATTAATCATTTGTCATTTCAATATAGTAATAATCAGTAGCCTTCTTTTCCTAATTACAAAGCATTATTAATTAATAGTATTCATTTTCCAGTTACAAAGCATTATTAATCAATAGTATTCATTTTCCAGTTACAAAGCATTATTAATCATTTGTTATTTCAATATAGTAATAATCAGTAGCCTTCTTTTACTAATTACAAAGCATTATTAAATAATCGCATTCTTTTCTCAGTTACAAAGCATAATGAATAGCATTCATTTTCTAGTTACAAAGCATAATTAGTAGCATTCTTTTCCTAGTTACAAAGCATTATTAGTCATCTCAATACAGTAATTAGTAGTATTTTCCTAGTTACAAAGCATTATTAGTTAATCATCATTTCAGTTACAAAGCATAATTAGTAGCATTCTTTTCCTATTCACAAACCATTATTAGTAGCATTCTTTTCCTAGTTACAAAGCATTATTAGTCATTTCAATACAGTAATTAGTAGTAGTTTCCTAGTTACAAAGCATTATTAGTAGTTCTTTCTAGTTACAATGCATTGGTTATCTCTATACAGTAATTAGTAGTATTTATTTTCCAGGTAACATATTATTCATAGCTGATCAGTATTACTCAGAACTCTCTTAAACTGGTATCATTATATGGGACTGGTAATACATTTTTTTTTTGTTAGCAATGCATTGCGTTGGCCGGCCGAAGTGGCCGTGCGGTTAAAGGCGCTGCAGTCTGGAACCGCAAGACCGCTACGGTCGCAGGTTCGAATCCTGCCTCGAGCATGGATGTTTGTGATGTCCTTAGGTTAGTTAGGTTTAACTAGTTCTAAGTTCTAGGGGACTAATGACCTCAGCAGTTGAGTCCCATAGTGCTCAGAGCCATTTGTTTTTGCATTGCGTTGGGTATTTATAGGGGAAAGCAAGAAAGAAAAATTTTCTTCTGGGTTGTTGGTGTAAATGAAAATGTGTAACGTCATTCGTCATAAGTCAGCTGTGGCAAGATTATGAAACAAGTAGATTATATGTAATATGTAATCACATTCATAGATGACATAGATTAATGTACAGCTGCTTATAGCACATTAATTTCATAAATAATTTCTCCTGCGAAAATATACAAAAAATGGATTATTAAGCTGAAAGAAGAAATGCAGTTTATGCTGAAAAGTAGTGAACTTCGAATTAACAGGTAGTGAAATGTGTATAAAAATGTGTTCCATAGCTGTCCTTTCCAAAACCTTCCGTCATTATACTATGCAATATAACACCTACTGTCAAAACGAATTGCAACAAATACTTAAATAACTATATAGCATAAATACGTAACTTCAATAATATCCTCATCTGTAAAGAAAAAACTTCATTATCCATCACTTCATTACTTATATTATCATAACTCTATTATTATCATCACCTGTAAAGGAAAACTTCATTATCCATAGTAGCATATTCTTCATCATTATTCTTCAGCATTCATTATCATCTGCAAAAAAAAAATCACTTCATTACTCATTACATAACTATTCCTTATCTCTAGCATATTTCATCACTAAAACTAAGATGTGTAGTTCTGTCTGACAGCCTGCATCAATCGCTTGGTATTCTGAAAGAAAAAATTAGTGAAGACTGCTATTCTACGATGTGTATAGTATATTCTTGTTAAGGCTTGTTAATTCTGATCCATTTACTCTTCCTCATAAGGTTTTTGCATCTTCTTTCGTTTATTCCGTAGGTGAAATTCCCATTTCTGTTTAATTTATTTCCTTTACTCGTTATTTCCTTCTGAAAATGATGAACAAAGATTAATGTCGTGCATTTACATTATATACTCATTAACTAATGACTGGTTTATGGTAACATAATTAAGCATACAGCATAACATGACACAAAACATAATATGTCAAAGACATTGACAGTGTTCAGATGCAAAAAGTGTACACAGAATATCACAATGCAGCAGAAAAAAAACGTAAAACAGTCACGATCTTGAGATGTCATATGGCAAAAAAAAAAAAGTCAAAGTCAACTGGTGTGTGCTATATCTTAACTATTTCACAGTCCATACAAACAAAACATGAAAACAATCGTACATACATAAAAAAATGGAAAATGGGCATGGTCTGATGTGTAACGACAAGAAAAGCGACCTGCTAACCTTACCTTGCCGAGTACTTGCCAAGAAAAAATACGACAAACATCAGTAAGTAGTCACATAAATATAATTGCATAAGTGGTCATAAAATGTGTGAGTTCATCTGGAAAAATATGCACTGTCTGATGTGTAACGACAAGAAGAGCGACCTGCTAACCTTACCTTGCCGGGCACTTGCCAAGAAAAAATGCGATAATCATCAACAAGTAGTCCTGTGAATATAATTGCAGAAATAGTCATAAAATGTGTAAATGGCATCATAGCATGTTAAATCATAAAGTGTCTTTATTCAATAAAGGGTTTAATGTTAGAGACATGGTGGTTGCCTTTACTTTTTCTGGTTCTCAGAGTTTCGACGTGTACAACATTGGGGTGAGGAATGCTGCGAATCCGATATGGACCTGCGTATAGAAGTTCAAATTTACTGCACTTACCTTTTACTTTGCTGGATAAATAGTGTGTACGTACTAGTATCTTCTGTCCAATGTGAAAGTCTCGGCGTGTACAAACCTGTTTTTGCTGTCTTCTCCGGCGCTCTGCGGCACGTTTGATGTTGTTCAGCGCAATGTCAATTATTTCGTGGTGTCGTAATCGACGAGATGTAGGAAATGTTACTAATTCTCTAATTTTGTTAGGTGGTTCAGCGTTTTTCAGTATAACAGACGGGGATAGCATAGTGGATTCATTTGGAATGGAATTAATTCCATCTTGTAATGAGAATATGTGTGTGTCCCAATCAATATGTCTTCTGTGGCAGTATATTCTACACAGTTTACCAATTTCTTTCATTAATCGTTCACAAGGGTTCGAAGAAGCATGGTACCTGGATATATAGATCGGAGAAATGTTTCTAGCTCGTAACATACGTGTCCATATAGCAGAACGAAATTGTGATCCATTGTCAGAAATTACTTTCATCACATGCCCAACATGAAATAGAAAATGTTTTACAAATGCTTTCGAAACAGTTTTAGGAGTAGCTTTGCGTAACGGAGTGAAAGTAACAAATTTTGAAGTGAGTTCAACAGCGACAAAGATGTAGCAAAAACCTCTATTGATTCTGGGAATCGGACCAAAAATGTCTACTGCGGCCATATGTCTTAATTTAACAGGTACAATGGGATATAATGGAGGAATATGTGAAGTGGTGTCTAACTTAGCTTTCTGGCAAATTTTACATGACGCTAAAACTCGTCGTATACGTTTCTCCATGTTGGTAAAATAACAGTTCTTTCTCAGTATATGAAAACATTTTCTGGCTCCGTAATGTGCATAACTTAAATGAGTGTACCAGATTAATTTGTTAACCAGTTCGTCAGGAATGCATAATAACCAATTGTTGCTGTCAGGATGAGAGCGGCGAAACAGAATGTCATTGCGTACAGTGTAATGGTTTCTAATGGTAACATTATTCTTATCTTGCCAAAGGTGTTTAGTTTCTTTCCACACGTTGTCTTTATTTTGCTCTTTTGCTATGTCCTGTAATGACGATGCCCGAGGCAGGATTCGAACCTGCGACCGTAGCAGCAGCGCGGTTCCGGACTGAAGCGCCTAGAACCGCTCCGCCACAACGGCCCCTCAAAAGGCATTCCATGGTCCTATAAGCCCCTTGAAAGTATTCCCCGAAGGCTTTTCTCGGGGCTCAGATCCGGTCTTCGTGCAGGTCAGGGCAATCAGGGCAATACAGCGATGTATGTCTTCAAACCACTTTTTGCTCGTGTTTGAAACATTTACAGGCTCTTTATCTTGCTGAAACAATAGACTTTCGTCCCCTAGGTCCTCATACATTTTAATCAGTTCTCTCTCTAGCATCTCAGTATATACGTTACAGTTCATTCTAGTGATCAGCCAAGCAGTGCATGACTTACCTTTAGCGCAGAAGCCTCCCAAATGATAACACTTGCACCATGAAAGTTTCTGCCCATTCTTACCTGCTGGTCTGTTCTCAGACCATGCCAAAAATATCGAAATCCATCCAGCCCATGTAAATTAAACTGCATCTCATCATATTCTGAAGTCCATGACATACGTTATTCAGAAAACTGCAATGAGACAGTTTATGTTTGGGCATTAGAGCGCTTGTCTGCAGTCGTTTCTTCAATGCAAATAATCATCATGCGACAAAATCTGTCGAACACATTTAGTAGTTACTGACAGCAACAAGCTGAGAAGAACAACTTTTGTGGTCCTTGATTTGCGCAAAAGTAACTCATTGTATGCCTCAGATAATTTGGTACTTTACCTGTACTTTCCGTTATGTACATATCATGGGTCCAATATAACAAAATTATTGGTCACTGTACTTGAACGATTAAACTTCTTGGCAATTTTACGGCTTTTACTTTTCCATCACATGGTAGTGGCGACGTCAATAATGCACGTACGCACATAGTAACACCGCACAGAGCCGCTGCCTTTATACCAAGTTCTGCCCTCTACCACCAATATCTTTGATGTCTTGTTAATTACTGTACTACTGACTGATTTGTCGGTGTACTGGATTCCATAACATTATATACACATAGTGCACAACGATTCCAACCGACAATTAATTTTCCTGAAAATATCCATGCCTTTATACTGATTTCCACTACTGCATAATACCAAGGCATTCACCTCTGTATCAGGGAACCGAAACGTCCCAAGCGGACGGGGCCACGCCATCAGTTTATACCGTACTCCAAAAATGTGATGTTTCCATAGCAAATAGTCCAGATGATGACTTTATTTTATAGGATATTATCGCGAGAAGCGGAAAAACTTGTGCGACATAACATGCTTTAAACAAACTATAGGTATCCAAAATCCGGACTTTTTGAAGTACTGTAAGGGAGCTGTGCTTATTCTCTAGCATCGGCCTTTGTATTTTATTCATAACCGATCTCCAGCTGAGAGCAGCCATCTTCATCAGGCTACGATCAGTGATGACACATAACGATCAGCCACCATGGGGTCACAGAGTCGGTAAAGCCACGTAAATTCAACACACTGCATTTCCGTTCAAAATGCGGGCTCAAAAGAGATGACAAATAGTATCAAAGATTTCCTTGAGCAGAGGAATTTCATCTTAACTAAGTATTACAACTATCGCAACGTCAGCATACACTCTCACCGAAAACTAGTCTCCTTATATCGTCCAGCCACGTATCTGAGAAGCGATATGGCAAAGTAAGGGCTCCAGAAATAAGACAAACACCGATATAGAGAGGGGGCTACTTTGTGGGACGATCCGTAAGATAGTGATTTGGGGGGGTGGGGTGAATTGGTCACCGACGTTTGGATGCCAGTAAAAAGAGTGAGCGACCCTCGACGCTCTTCAGTATCCACTTCCAGTACCCGCAACAAGAAACTGACCTGCTCTATCAAAGGTCTTATTGAAATACATCAAAAGAAAATCCCAAGGAACAGAGTTCTTGGCAGTCACCAAAAGGACATCTCGGCATTCTGTGACAACAGTCAGGATCGTGTGACCACGATCACAAGTGAAATGCAAAGGTTTTCTTTTTTCAAGAAAGACGAACAGGCGGTTATACACTGAAGAGCCAAAGAAACTGGTACACCTGCCTGATATCGTGTAGGGCTTCCGCGAGCACGCAGAAGTGCCGCAAAACGAAGTGGCGTGGACTCGACTACTGTCTGAAATAGGCTCTAGGGAATTGACCCGTGTACGGATGTCCATAAATCCATAAGAGTACGGCACCGTGGAGGCCGGAGGGGTGGGGGGGGGTGTGTCTTCTGAACAGTACGTTACAAAGCATCCCAGATATGCCAGATATGCTCAATAATGTTAAACTCAGAAGAGTATTCCTGGAGCCGCTCTATAGAAATTCTGGACGTATGAGTCGTCGCATTCTCCTCCTGGAATTGTCCAAGTCCGTCGCAATCCACAATGGACAAGAATGGACGCAGGTGATCAGACAGGATGTTTTAGCACGTGTCACCTGTCAGGGTCGTATCTAGACGTATGAGGGGTAACAATCACTCCAACCTCAAATGCCCCACACCATTACAGAACCTCCACCAACTTGAACAGTCCCCTGCTGACACGCAGGGTCCATTCATTCATGAGGTTGTCTCCATACCCTAAAACGTCCATGAGCTCGATACGATTTGAAATGAGACTAATCCGACCAGGCAACATGTTTCCAGGCACCAACAGGCCAATGTCGGTGTTGACAGTCCTAGGAGAAGCGTAAAGCTTTGTATCGGTTGCAGTCATCAATGGTACACGAGTGGGCCTTCGGCTCCGAAAGCCCATAGCGATGATGTTTCGTTGAATGGTACGGATGCTGACACTTACTGATGGCTCAGCATTGAAATCTGCAGCAATTTGCGGAAGGGTTGCACTTCTGTCTCTCTTCAGTTATCGTTGGTCCCGTTCTTGCAAGATCTCTCTCCGGCTGCAGCGATGTCGGAGATTTGATGTTTTACCGGATTCCTGATATTCACGGTACACTCGTGAAATGGTCGTACGGGGAAATCCACATCGTACCTCGGAGATGCTGTGTCCCATGGCTAGTGCGCCACGTTCAAACGAACTTAAATCCTCATAACCTGCCATTGTAGCAGCAATAGTCTTGTAACAACTGCGCCAGGCCCTTCTTGTTTTATATAGGCCTTGCCGACCACAGCGCCGTATTCTACCTGTTTACATATCTCTGTAATTGAATCTGTATGCCTATGCTATTTTCTTTTGCGCTTTAGTGCATATTGCTCTCGCAACAATTTTGTAATAAAACTAACGGGCGTTGTCTGGCGGAATTTGTCAAGGTCTGAACGTCCAGACATTTTCGGAATTAAGAGGATCTCGTCAACCTTGAAAGGGGAGGAAATCAAACCCTCCCACAAAACCTCATATACCAGCGACGTTATAGTTTCATCTATAAGTGGCCAAAAATGCATATAAAATCCTTTAGGGAAGCCATCTGAGCCCTGTGATTTACGCGAGGGCGAGTGAACACTAAAATCAGAAGTCCTCTCGGAGAAAGACACCTAAAAATTCAGAATTTGCGGGAATTCAGGAATGCGGGATTGACTTCACACTCTAGAGAAGAGATAAAATCATCAGCAACACAGTATATGACACTGGCGCTCCATAAAGATTAGAAAAAGTATTGGCGTATCGTGTACGATGTGCCGTGTTGTGACGTCACCACGACTTTCTCGTAGGCCTCGGCTCGCATCCTTGGTTGTAAGAGTCGTGATACACACGCGTTTACAGCGCGCTCAAGTCAAATGGCTCCAAGCACTATGGGACTTAACATCTGAGGTCTTCACTCCCCTAGACTTAGAACTACTTATACCTAAGGACATCACACATATCCATTCCCGAGGCAGGATTCGAACCTGCGACCGTAGCAGCAGCGCGGTTGCGAACTGAAAAGCCTAGAACCGCTCGGTCACAGCTGCCGGCTACAGCTCGCTCGAAACCGAATAAGAGGGTACAAGGAGGCTAACTCATTTTGGAGCAAGGATCGTGGTTCTAAAACTAAACTCTTCCATTTGCTGCCGTTTAGCCGAAGCAGTCTCGCTTTGATCTGCCGAACGTCTGCAATCGGCAGAACGGGTTGCCGGGTGCTATCGTAAAGATCGCATAAAATGGCACAGTAAAATTCGTCGGTCCTCCGCATTTCCCTCGTTCTTGCAGCGCTGAATCGCATTAACGCAGTTCGAACCCCTGGTTTTGCATTCACTATCCGCTAGGCCATAAATAAGGGATATTGTCCCATGGAACGAAGATTGCGATCCCATACTTCGCTAAACATATCGTCGAGAGAAGGAGTCTGTAATTGTGATATATTATCATCCAAGAGGAACGATAAAGGTGCACCGGTTGTCGCACGTGATTGAAAAGTACAGCTATGGCGAAGTGATCACTGGAGCTTACGGGTATAACACATATTGCCAATAACTGCCCAGATAATGAATCACAAAAATAGAAACGGTCAAACCTGTGACTGGAAAAAGCAGTTAGGTATGAGAACTTGACAAGGGTGGAAGCAAACGGAACTCCCTAGAAATTCCTATGAAAAAAATATAGTTGTACAACTTCTTTCTTGTGAAAATGCAAATGACCCAAACGATGGCCAGATGCGGATGGGGCATAAAGAAGAATTAATGTGAGATGTAAAAAGGTACAGTTTATGCCCCGGACGTTTTCAAGTATCTCGATTTTAGCAAACTGTTATGCGAAAGATTACAAGGTCAAGGAAACTACGTGGTATGAGCCCTCACGACAACAGGTTTGGGAGAGCCAATCAGCCGAAAACGCAGTTACTCTGGCGATTTCGCTAGCGACGGATACTCATTCCACGTACGCTCTGGCGATGATGCTCGATATCGACAACCTATGGTGGCCGTCCTTCTTTGGTTGACTTGGGGATTTGTAGTGCCCAGAAGGGCTGTTTAATTGCCTGGGAGATTATTGGCAAGGGCGACATGCTTTTTTAACAGCCCCAGGAAAGAAAATAACGAAGACAATAACAAAATTCTGTCCACATGGATCATCAAATCGTTCCGCACGCATACTCCCAGATATTTTACAGAAGTAACTGCTACCAGTGTTTGTTCCGCTATCATATAATCATACAATATAGGATCCTTCTTTCTATGTATTCGCAATACATTACATTTTTCTATGTTAAGGATCAGTTGCCACTCCCTGCACCAAGTGCCTAGCCGCTGCAGATATTCCTGCATTTCGCTACAATTTTCTAATGCTGCAACTTCTCTGTCTACTACAGCATCATCCGCGAAAAGCCGCATGGGACTTCCGACACTATCTACTAGGTCATTTATATATATTTATATATATTTATATTATAGAAGACAAGTGTAATGCGGCCTTCCACGAACTTGACGGCTGGTTGGCTGGCTCTGAGCACTATGGGACTTAACTTCAGAGGTCATCAGTCCCCTAGAACTTAGAACTACTTAAACCTAACTAACCTAAGGACATCACACACGTACATGCCCGAGGCACGATTCGAACCTGCGACCGTAGCGGTCGCGCGATTCCAGACTGTAGCGCCTAGAACCGCTCGGTCACCACGGCCGGCTTGACGGCTGGTGTTGAAGTGTTGAATTGTCAGTAGAACGTCACAAAACAAAGTACCTCCTGCTGAAAGGGAACCTAATAAGAAATCCTAAAGTAAAATTAAATGATGTAACGATTAGTAGAAAGCGCAGTAACGAGATATCTAAAGATGTTTCTGGACGAACGTCGTAAGTTTGCGTATCATGTAGAGGAAACGTACCAACATAATGAATAAAATTATAACCGTTGCAAATACGCAATTTCGGCTTCCCTTGAAGATAATCAGAGTATGCCACCAATCTATGTTAGCATCAGTCGTACGGTATGGTGCGAGCATCTGGACTAATAGACTGCAGCTAGTGAAGCCCGCCTCATTACTGAGAAGAGTTCAACGACGACTGCCACTAAGATTAGTGGGTGCCTACTGCACTACCCCGAATGATGCTTTGTTAGTAATTCTAGAAATATGTCCACTGGACTTGGAAATTACGTGAGGGGGAGCCTTTTAATGATTAAAAAAAAGCAATCAAATGGAAGTACGAAGCATAATTGCATCCAGTCCGAAAAAGGCAATACAAGATCGCATATTACAACTGTGGCAAAATAAATGGGACACTTCACACACTGGCAAGAGAACATACGAGTTCCTCCCTAACACCAGGAAGAGGTTTAAAAAGAGATTTCCTAACCCATTACCTGACTGATACATTACTTGACTGGCCAGCGCCCTTATGACACGTATCCATACAAAATCAGAAGACAAATGAATGACAGCTGTGCTTGCGGCAGTGTGGGCACACTAGAACACACATTGTGGATCTGCGCGCTATATAGCGATGCAGCGGGTAATGGATGTCAGGTATTAAGGATATGGGACCCAAAAGCAGCACAAAGGAGTGAGTCGACCTGGCGCATCTTGGGCGATACTGCAACAACGGCATCCAGGAAAGCCTAGGAAGACTTCACGAGGCATTCAAACATAAGTCATCGTGCTGCCGTCCAGGCTACACAACTTACTGTGCAGATGGAGAGAAGATGACTGAGGTCGGCGACCACCTAGTGGGATACTGTCCCAAGAATATACACTGCGTTGGTGCAGGTTATCATTGAAGTGTGGACTTTTTGAAGTAACAGTGACGGGTGGAACTACTCCCGACAGTAGAAACCCCTGCTGACGTGCTGCCCGATGCCCAAAGAATCCAACAGGCTATGGCTGTTGACCGGAGTACCTTGAGGGCGGATCCAGAAGCGGAAACAACAATCAACAAGTTAAATGCACCAAAATAAATAAACAAGCAGAGAACAAATGCTTTATTGTTTGCAGATTAGTAGCTGGGCAATTGGTTAATTTTTTTAACCCTTTCGATCATGGCGTCCTCATAAAAGGTCATACTAAATAAATGCTTAGTATATTGAAATTCGTTAAATTTACCATTTGTGATTGTTGTCCTCATATTGTCACAAGCAGAGAGTTTATTTGAGAACGGTATCCATATCTTCAGTCAGTCTGTGATACCACAATACAAAACTCAATGTGCACTGTCACATGGACGCTTCCCAGTAACCTTGTACCTTCCATCAGATGGTTAATATTTTCTGAGTTTAGGTAAAACAAATTATTTGCTCGTAGAAAGGTGCACTCTTAAAGATGGAAACTAAAGGTGTCTTTGAGAACGAAAGGTAAGCGAAATATTTATAATTTTATACATGTCTCCAAAGCTGGCCGCTGTGGCCGAGAGGTTCTAGGCGCTTCAGCCCGGAACCGTGCTGCTGCTAGGTTCGCTGGTTCGAATCCTGCCTCGGGCATGGATGTGATGTCCTTAAATTAGTTAGGTTTTTAAGTCTACGGGACTGATCAGCTCAGATGTTAAGTTCCATGGTAATCAAAGCCATTTGAACCATGTTTCCAAATGAGGAATTGTGAACGTTGTATTAGCGTAGAACTTTAGGATATTGCTTCACTGTCTTTTAAGTCACCTTACGGTGATTTCACAATGCCCCAAATCTAAGATAGACGTCGGTCACTTACAGAAGAAGAAGTCATAAAGCCCCTTAATTCATCTGAAATTGACAATCTATCCGATGATCTTAGCGATAATTTTGAACAAGAGGACAACGATGGAAGTAATGTTAGACGTTTTATACCATACAGTATACCGTAAGCTGAGTAGTCTAGACGCAAAGCCCGCTAACTGCATGATAAGTGACACTGAGATAATATGGAGACACCCTTCCATCCAAACGACAATGCATTGGCAGGGAGAATGTTATTGTTGCAAACGAATTTGTTACAGCGCAGCCTAAAGTTTAATAAGAAAAATAGCCATTCTAATCGTAACAGCCTGAAAGGTAGCTTTGAATGTCCAGATTGGTGATGTCTGTTTACGTGCTTTAAGTCTGGGCATGGCGACAGCCACTCCTATTGGGCATTTAACGGGCTTTGCACCCGAAGGCAACATGCAGTTAGCTGCTTATGAAACCGAACACGATTTTCGACAGCCATGTATGTTCATGTAATTGATATCGCATGTGTAAATGCATGTACTGAGTACAAGAAAAACGCATCACAATTAGGTGTTCCTAAAAACAAGACACTTGATTTGCTTCACCTTATAGCAGCTGTGATCAAAGTACTGACAAAAATAGATAAGTCAGCTGCCAGGAGAAGGGCGTTTCCCGATAGTGAGAGTCCAATGCCATCTCCAAGTACTTCAAAACGAGTCAATGTGGAAGTTCGTCCCGAAGCTGATGTTCGTTTGGACAACGTTGAACATCTTCCAGTGATCATTGACAAAAAATGGTTTGAGAGGTGCAAGAAACCGGGCTGCAAAGGCAAAAGCAAATTTTGTTGCGTACAATGTAACATTCACTTATGTCTGGATGGAAAAGTAAAGTTTCTTTGATTATCATTCTTCACAAGAATAAAACTATAGTTTATTTATATAATCATTAAGTAAGCTTTGTGTCATTTATGTATGTTGACGGAATAAAAATCAAATATAATACATTGTGTTTTCGACTTATACTGCACCCACTTCAACACAATGTCATCATTTGGAGACGCGTTGTATGCCCCCGTGGGGCCAAATCGGAATATTTTACACATCTGAAAAAATATAATTTAATTCGAGGGACTGGATGACCAAGCCATAATTTTGTTTTGTTTCAGGAAAAAAATAAATCGTGACCAAAAGGGTTAATGTAGTACTGTAGTAGTAGAAGTAGTTGTAGTTTTTTCAGTCTCTCTTTTTTTAAATTAAGTATTAGAAATAAATAATTAATACATAACATATATAATGAAATTTTCACTCGCTGTTATGTAACTACCTGGCAGTTTGAAACCGTGTGCCGTACCGAGAGCCGAACTCGGGACCTTTGCCTTTCGCGGCCCGACAGCCAGCTTTGATCTGCATGGAAGTTCCACAAACTTATAACTATCCAAGGGAACAAGGGAATTATTTTGTATGGCCTATTTTAGGTTTTCAGATAATGGGCTGTATTATGGAGAGTAAATGAATAAATTAGCAATCGGTGAAAATAATGCTGTTCCAGTAGGAAGTTCATATGCCGGAATAAAACACATAGAAACCCAGGAAGAGGAAACTGATCAGACAACAGTTGTAGCAGAATCACGATATCTGCATGTGAATCATATGCAAACTGGAGCAACGCTGCAAATCTGAGTTCAGAACTTATCCTGTTCACATTCAGAGTAAATGAAAGTATATGACTGTATCCGTTGTCTACAGGAATCAATTAGAAGCCACTAACAAAAAGTGACATCTGTGTTGCGCATCGTAATCCATGGCGAAGCTCGGGGACGACTCGGAGTGGTAAAGGACTTGTACCCTCAACTCCAGATTCTTCAAACGTTTTTTTTGCTGCTTCTTTTTGCGTGACACCGCACGCTCCAGCTGAAAACATCGTATACTGCGGATTTGCATGCTGTAACGAGGAGGGATCGTGTGTAACATACAGATATGGCGCGGAGGAGGGAATTTCCGCACCACACCCGAATGTATATGGGCTTTTTGAATTCGGTTGACTGACTGAAGAGGATGCAGATGGTATAACATTTGAGCTATCAGCCAGTTTTCCTGCACTGCAATGTCACCCGATAAGTCCCGCACACAAGCACAAATTTATCGGCCGACCGACCAACCGACCAACAGACCGACCGACCAATTCCGTGGCAGCCGACACTCGTTTCTCAGCTAATTACAGCTCCACCGTGTTGTTATAACTTGTTTCTCTGAAGTTCATTGGGTTTATGTTCTACGGAAACAAAAGCAGGGGTTTGTCGTGGCTGTTTTAGATATAACAAGGCCATAAAAAGGAGGTAGAGTGCTGTGGGCAGGGAAGTGGTAATGGAAGGAAAACCATCGCCCACGCTCTGTTACTTAAGCAGCTGGGATCCGATGATTGTCGTAATTATCTAACAATGAATGAATCATGCATTTCGGATGAAAACAAGCAAGCACCCTCAGCGTTACGGTAAAGACGGAAGTAATAGACGACGTTATCCTCTGACGTGTGAAGCAGTATTAGACCACCACTCCAGAAATATATGCAGTAAATTAATCTGTAGGTTTTGAGGAATGAGTTTGCGAGTATCAAATTATTTGACATATATTACTTTATATTTTGATTTCATTGGCTTATTTACATCGCCAAGAGACTGTAGACTTGGTACCTTACATAAATATTAACTTGTTCCCTATGCCTGTTCGTGAAAAAAGAGCTTTCATAATAGTCGGAGAGACAGACAGACACACATACGAATGGACAGACAACTAAATGATCCTGTAAGGCTTCAGTTTTTAACGACGGAACCATCGAAACAGAGCAGTTTCTGTACATTATTGACTCTTGAGATGTGGGAAAATATCTTTCCATATGTGATGGTCTGGTTATCGATAAAATCCCAATATCGACGTTTCATTAAAAAATCACTCCACCAAGGAGTACGCCGTTCTGTCAAACATACGTTACATACTTTTACTGCCAAGTAAATAATTACATTCACCTTTCACAAAAGTGCCTTATTCTCACTGCACAGCAAACGGAATGCACAAGTACAAGCGATGAAAGTAATAAAATATACGCGTCCATACGATATCAGTTGTGGGCTCCAGATTTAATGAAAATACTTTGATACTTGTATGATTGGTTTGGGCGAAATTATCACCAGATTGAGAGGTACTCAGAACGCAAACTAAGTTGCTTTTTCTCAAGATAATTACATTAAACAATGTATGTATGACATACATGCCTTCGCACGTTTCTGGTGGTGCTACGGTTTTTTGTGCTCTTAACGATTTTATTACACATACTTCAGTGCGGAATAACCTGGTTCTCTTGGAGTATAAATGTAAAAATCAAAGCAAAAACTGACGCACTAAAATATACATACTTTCAATTTTAAGTTACTGTTAGATACATAAGGTTATATAAGACTTGTGTTGGAAAATTGTCTAATTTTAATAATATTTGAAATGCTTATTTATTTTCAGAATAATTCCATTGTATTTCTCGATGTCACAAAAATAATAATGTCATTGATGTCACTTGTATGCGTGACAACAAAAGGAAAAAGGAAATAACATCGTAAGATTGGATATGACAACAGAGGACGAAAATTCGAACCTTTTATTTCATCAACCTTATTTCATCCAAATTCTTTGCCCTAACAATGTTTAACTTTTTCAAGTTATTCAGCAGTGATGTAAAGCTTGAGGTGTATAATCTTCAAGCTCATTTGTCCTTCTGGCTACCTTATATATGTATCAGCTATTTAGTTACGCAAGAGCCGCTGAGCAATGGTGTCTGGATAGAACTTGATGTGTAAAGTGAGTACTTTTAAGCGTTCGCCCGCAGCTCGTGGTCGTGCGGTAGCGTTCTCACTTCCCACGCCCGGGTTCCCGGGTTCGATTCCCGGCGGAGTCAGGGATTTTCTCTGCCTCGTGATGGCAGGGTGTTGTGTGATGTCCTTAGGTTAGTTAGGTTTAAGTAGTTCTAAGTTCTAGGTGACTGATGACCATAGATGTTAAGTCCCATAGTGTTGTTTGTTTGTTTGGGGAAGGCGACCAGACAGCGTGGTCATCGGTCTCATCGGATTTGGGAAGGAAGTCGGCCGTGCCCTTTCAGAGGAACCATCCCGGCATTTGCCTGGAGTGATTTAGGGAAACCACGGAAAACCTAATTCAGGATGGCCGGACGCGGGATTGAACCGTCGTCCTCCCGAATGCGAGTCCAGTGTCTAACCACTGCGTCACCCCGCTCGGTAAGTCCCATAGTGCTCAGAGCCATTTGAACCATTTGAGCCATAAGCGTTCGTAAGCCTTTCCAAGAGTCTACTAGATGAAATAAAATTACAGCTGGTGTTGTCTACCATCTCAAATCCGGCCACAAGTGCCGTAATATTTAAAATATCGATCTGTTTTAACAATTACACCGCGATAATCGACATATGAATGTTGACAGCTATGAAGGATTGTTAGTGTGAATCAACTGACAAATAAATTACGAACAATTGCGCCAACTACGACATACTGCATAGAAAATTCGTACCACTCTCACCTATGGTAACCGTTTTTCTTTACTTTGGTTCCTCTCTGTCTTAGGAAGTTGTCCGAAAACTGAAAACCTCATTCATAAGATGCTTTTTGCTGTTAGTGACAAAGAATTACCAGCAGTTATTTTGTAATGATTATGAGCAGATGATACTTTTCTCTTTCGTTTTTATGGATAGAATGACAGCTTTGCTTCAGAGTGACATATTTGACACATTACTGTCGGAAATTTTTGTTCCTTTTTTCCCATTCTCATCATAACTGCTTCTCCTTTGATGTTATGAGAACTTGAAATCGAACTTTTACTGCAATGATATACTTCATTAATTTTTGTGTGGCTTCTGAGACCTATTTTTCTGTCATTGCGAAAAATTCCCATGCTGAGTTTGCTTTTGTGATTTGAAACTTCATGTTATTCGTAGCGCTGTTCACAGCATATGAAAGGCGATGACAAAATACCAAGAACCACAAACTGTGTTATGTTGTCTTTTCATTTCTGTTATTAAAAATTAATGGTGATGTTAAAGCAAGCATTCATAAGGAGCTTTTTTAAAATATGTAATATTGAAATGAATGTTTTTGACCCATAAAGTTAAAAGCTCAGCTTCCAGTGAATGAGTTTTTTAGTTTTCAGCCTGCTTAAGGCGGAAAACAAGAATACCTACAACAGCTACAGAAGAGGAAAACTGCCAAAACAGTTCTTTCTGCTGTTTAGTTATGATATTTGAGCTGCAGTCGGTGCATCTGGATATTATTCATAGCTATACTTTAAACCAAAATCATAGTTTTGGAAAAGCTAATAAATCCCATTGCCCTGTGCTCCATAATTCTGCTCCCAGTCACTGCAGTGGCAGCCGGCGACACCGCATCTTTAAAAGGCATACTAACTCAATGCCAGCTAGCTCATGATTCACATTGGCTGAAAAGTCATATTCTGCCTGTGGCTAGCCTAATGAAGAACTGGAAATACTGTAGAATATTTATGGCAACCGTGTGACCATTGATTTACCTTCTTGTTTGGTTCCCAATTATTCTGGTAAATTCAGTCGATATTTTCTTGTCATTCAAATGAAATATATTAAATATTTTGAATTCTTCTCACTTAGGAGGCGGCATAGAGATAGCGAATTTATCGATGTGAGTCGAGCAAGTTCGTTATAACAGCTTATGTAGCTTAGTTCACTATTTACGATGCAAGTTCTCTGCCTTGGGTGTAACAAGCAGCTGTGTGCTAGCTTAGCGTAAGTCTGCCTTCGGCGATGATACGGTGCAGACACGTGTCTGTTTTTTGCAGTGAGGTGCAGCTAATCGGTGTTTGTGTTTACTTCAGCCATAACTATATGCCATCATTCCTTACAATAGGTCACTGTGTACAACTACTGCAATCCAATACTGTGATTCACTTCTTCTCACAATGTTGCCCGTTCCAAGGCGCTCAAAGTCGGATGATTCCTGTACGATGAAGTGAAGATACCATTGACCAACATCACAGGGGTCCTTCTTTCCATAGTCAGTACTATGGTCTATGTGAAAGTGGTTGACAACATGATATATTACAAAATTACAGGACAGACCCACTGTGTGCTGAACGTCCGTCACTCAGATGGCAACTTAGGACCTGTCACCATTGGCAATGCTGGTCTCCATGTCAGAACAATCAGCATGTTCGATTTACCATTCGGATTCCTTGAGATGTTGTGATCAAGATCCGCCAACTCTATGATATGGTCTTGAGCACACTGCTGAAAAGTAGGGACAAAATGGCTCTGAGCACTATGGGACTCAAATGCTGAGGTCATTAGTCCCCTAGAACTTAGAACTATTTAAACCTAACTAACCTAAGGACATCACAAACATCCATGCCCGAGGCAGGATTCGAACCTGCGACCGTAGAGGTCTTGCGGTTCCAGACTGCAGCGCCTTTAACCGCACGGCCACTTCGGCCGGCAAAAGTAGGGACAGTTCAGGGCATATCCTTTCCTTTCGGGAAGGCCGCATCGAAATTAGAAGCCATGTACCATCCTACCTCTGAATCATATGTTGCAGGGCCATATTTCAACCACACACATGCTCTGGTTCTGGTAAAGCGGACCATCTATGATCACATTGTATTCAACGAAGTGTTGCTCAAATTCCACTTACCATTGCGCCACACCCGGCCACATGAAAATTCTGCCAGTGACGTGTGTGGCAGCGCTTACTGCGATGACGACATCTCCAAGCCCGCTGCATGGCCACCTCGATGAGCACCATGCTTCTCCCTACGATCATTCGGATGTCATTGCGTTCAGTAAACATGAGGATGTCACCTTGCGGTCATCTTCCTCGACCCACAACGAAAGGGTGACTCCACACCACCGTTTCTCGATGCATTTATTGTGCCTATTGTAGTCTTCAGTTCCAACCGTGAGGCTTGTTGCCATCACGTGATAGGGAGGAATACGTTCGCAAACAACTGTCACCATGCCGATGCAAAAGTCGCCATTGGTTACTCAAAATGACCAGTAACCTTCCCCCCACCCCACCCCACCATCACGCCCTACTACGATGCTGATCCTGTCCAGCCGCCGGCCGCGGTGGCCGAGCGGTTCTAGGCGCTCAGTCCGGAACCGCGCGACTGCTACGGTCGCAGGTTCGAATCCTGCGTCGGGTATGGATGTGTGTGATGTCCTTAGGTTAGGTAGGTTTAAGTAGTAGAGGAGAGAGCAGATAGGTGGAAAGAATACATTGAAAGCCTCTATGAGGGTGAAGATTTGTCTAATGTGATAGAAGAAGAAACAGGAGTCGATTTAGAAGAGATAGGGGATCCAGTATTAGAATCGGAATTTAAACGAGCTTTGGAGGACTTACGGCCAAATAAGGCAGAAGGGATAGATAACATTCCATCACAATTTCTAAAATCATTGGGGGAAGTGGCATCAAAACGACTATTCACGTTGGTGTGTAGAATATATGAGTCTGGCGATATACCATCTGACTTTCGGAAAAGCATCATCCACACAATTCCCAAGACGGCAAGAGCTGACAAGTGCGAGAATAATCGCACAATCAGCTTAACAGCTCATGCATCGAAGCTGCTTACAAGAATAATATACAGAAGAATGGAAAAGAAAATTGAGGATAAGCTAGGTGACGATCAGTTTGGCTTTAGGAAAAGTGAAGGAACAAGAGAGGCAATTCTGACGTTACGGCTAATAATGGAAGCAAGGCTAAAGAAAAATCAGGACACTTTCATAGGATTTGTCGACCTGGAAAAAGCGTTCGACAATATAAAATGGTAAAAGCTGTTCGAGACTCTAAAAAAAGTAGGGGTAAGCTATAGGGAGAGACGGGTCATATACAATATGTACAACAACCTAGAGGGAATAATAAGAGTGGACGATCAAGAACGACGTGCTCGTATTAAGAAGGGTGTAAGACAAGGCTGCAGCCTTTCGCCCCTACTCTTCAATCTGTACATCGAGGAAGCAATGATGGAAATAAAAGAAAGGTTCAGGAGTGGAATTAAAGTACAAGGTGAAAGGATATCAATGATACGATTCGCGGATGACATTGCTATCCTGAGTGAAAGTCAAGAAGAATTAAATGATCTGCTGAACGGAATGAACAGACTAATGAGTACACAGTATGGTTTGAGAGTAAATCGGAGAAAGACGAAGGTAATGAGAAGTAGTAGAAATGAGAACAGCGAGAAACTTAACATCACGATTGATGGTCACGAAGTCAATGAAGTTAAGGAATTCTGCTACCTAGGCCTTAATTTGAGGAAGAAATTTCTGAGGATGTACGTCTGGAGTACAGCATTGTATGGTAGTGAAACATGGACTGTGGGAAAACCGGAACAGAAGAGAATCGAAGCATTTGAGATGTGGTGCTATAGACGAATGTTGAAAATTAGGTGGACTGATAAGGTAAGGAATGAGGAGGTTCTACGCAGAATCGGAGAGGAAAGGAATATGTGAAAAACGCTGATAAAGAGAAGGGACAGGATGATAAGAAATCTGCTACAACATGAGGGAATGACTTCCATGGTACTAGAGGGAGCTGTAGAGGGCAAAAACTGTAGAAGAAGACAGAGATTGGAATACATCAAGCAAATAATTGAGGACGTAGGTTGCAAGTGCTACTCTGAGATGAAGAGGTTAGCACAGGAAAGGAATTCGTGGCGGGCCAGATTAAACTAGTCAGTAGACTGATGACAAAAAAAAAAAAAGTTCTAAGTTCTAGGGAACTGATGACCATAGAAGTTAAGTCCCATAGTGCTCAGAGCCATTTGAACCATTTTTGATCCTGTCCAGCCAGAGGACACTGTGACCTACCTACTCCTATCTTGTTGCAGCTATTGTCCACATTAGTCTTTTATGAAGATTTGAGAGGATCGAAAATTAAAATAAACTTTCTAGATATCTTTTCACATAGATTTGGCTCCAGTTCTTCTTGTCTAGGGGTCTGATTCCTGAAGCTGAAATTCTGACATTTTAGAACTTCGTGGTCGAATTGATCAAAATAACGTTTAAGTTTGTTGTTGCAGAATTTTTGTTGTTACGTTAATATATCATATCACATTTTAGTATATCATACAGTCTTTTGATTTTCACATTAACAAAGCCGATATTATTTCTTACAAAGTACAAAAATAAGTCCGATGACAT
The DNA here is from genome assembly GCF_021461385.2 of Schistocerca piceifrons. NCBI lineage: Eukaryota > Metazoa > Arthropoda > Insecta > Orthoptera > Acrididae > Schistocerca > Schistocerca piceifrons. The sequence goes on from NC_060143.1 coordinate 556,636,516, forward strand.
CAGACGCATGCTTAATACTGTCCCTTTCAGGGGAAATAACAATACTCCAATGGATTTACAATTTTTCTTGACAAATGATTTGATACTTAATGATAGAAACTTTAAGTGTGCCAAATAACTCTTAAATTCAAATGTTTCCAAAAAAAAATTTAACAGTACATTCAGAAAAAGAATTCGCGTTAGTATTTTGCAGTAATTAGCACCCTGTAAATATAATTCTGTACCGACGAATGGAAAAACTGGTAGAAGCTGGCCTCGGGGAAGATCAGTTTGGATTCCGTCGAAATGTTGGAACACGTGAGGCAATACTGACCCTACGACTTATCTTAGAAGCTAGATTAAGAAAAGGCAAACCTACGTTCCTAGCATTTGTAGACTTAGAGAAAGCGTTTGATAATGTTGACTGGAATACTCTCTTTCATATTCTGAAGGTGGCAGGGGTAAAATACAGGGAGCGAAATGCTATTTACAATTTGTACAGAAACCAGATGGCAGTTATAAGAGTCGAGGGGCGTGAAAGGGAAGCAGTGGTTGGGAAGGGGTGAAACGGGGTTGTAGCCTCTCCCCGATGCTATTCAATCTCTATATTGAGCAAGCAGCAAAGGAAACAAAAGAAAAGTTCGGAGTAGGTATTAAAATCCATGGAGAAGAAATAAAAAATTTGAGGTTTGCCGATGATATTGTAATTCTGTCAGAGACAGCAAAGGACTTGGAATAGCAGTTGAATGGAATGGATAGCGTCTTGAAAGGAGGGTATAAGATGAACATCAACAAAAGCGACACGAGGATAATGGAATGTAGTCGAATTAATTCGGGTGATGCTGAGGGAATTAGATTAGGAAATGAGACATTTAATGTAGTAAAGGAGTTTTGCTATTTGGGGAGCAAAATAACTGATGATGGTCGAAGTAGAGAGGATATTAAATGTAGACTGGCAATGGCAAGGAAAGTGTTTCTGGAGAAGAGAAATTTGTTAACATCTAGTATAGATTTAAGTGTCAGGAAGTCGTTTCTGAAAGTATTTGTATGGAGTGTAGCCATGTATGGAAGTCAAGCATGGACGATAAATAGTTTAGACAAGAAGTGAATAGATGCTTTCGAAATGTGATGCTACAGAAGAATGCTGAAGATTAGATGGGTAGATCACATAACTAATGAGGAGGTGTTGAATAGAATTGGGGAGAAGAGGAGTTTGTGGCACAACTTGACTAGAAGAAGGGATCGGTTGGTAGGACATGTTCTGAGGCTTCAAGGGATCACCAATTTGGCACTGGAGGGCAGCGTGGAGGGCAAAAATCGTAGAGGGAGACCAAGAGATGAGTACACTAAGCAGATTCAGAAGGATGTAGGCTGCAGTAGGTACTGGGAGATGAAGAAACTTGCACAGAATAGAGTAGCAAGGAGAGCTGCATGAAACCAGTCTCATGACTGAAGACCACAACAACATCAAATATAACTACGAGGGTGGCACTTACAACAGTCTGTAGACAGGTACCAGAAGCCACACTACCTGACATGGGCTGCACTCTCCGTATATGTGGCAGTGACCGACACATTACTTGGCGGGAGCTGAAGGGCCGAATGCGAAATTGGGCGCCCGTCCGGAGGCTCCAAAGGGGCGGTCCCGCGCAGCGGGGTGTCGCGGTGCCCGGTGCGCATGCGCGCTTCCGCCCGTCTGCGAGGGACGCGCAGGGCTGCGCTCGGCTGCCGGTGTCAGTACAGCGGGCGCTCCGCGACCACCCGGAGGCTGTGACGCACCACCTGCTGCCACCCTCTAAGCCGGCCGGCAGACCTCGCGCGACGCCGACGCTCCACCGGCTCCTGGCCCACCTGCCGACGCAACCTACCGGCCCACCCCGAGCACGAGCACCGCCACCTCGCCCCGGCGTCCTCGCGGAGTCCTCCAGACGTGACGCGCCAGGTTGACAAGTGCCACTAGGCGGCCGGCCGCTGTCGGCGGCATGACAACCGCGAAATGATCACCGCGCGACACAGCCAGCGAACCGAGTAACGCACCCACTGATCCGATGGCGTCCTTCTGCTCCAAGCAGCAGTGGTGCGTTTTTTTCGTGTGCGCCTTCATTGGACTTGTACCGAGAGGTAAGTTACTGTAACTGTCTTTGTAGGTGGAACGATGCATTGCCATCTTAACGCGCTACACCTTACCTCGACGTGAATCTACTTCTGAAACTCTGATATTGTACTTTCTTAACCTAAGAACAAGTTCACTCTGGTATACTACATTTATTCATTAATATCAAATGTCACGAAAAAGTTTCGCAGCTCTAAGTTCGCGAAAATATTTCCTTATAGGCGGGGTGTTCAAAAAGTCTCTCCACAGTGCCGTATGATTGTTAGCAGCGCGTGCTGAATGACGCAGTGAATATACCGAAGTGAAACTCAGTGAAGTACAAGTTATTAATTTATTGAATATTAATTTTTACTTACAAATTTTCCCATTAAAACTTGAAAGTATCCCCACTGTTGTTGAATACACAATTCAATTCGTCTAATCATCTTTCCAAACACAAACTGTAACGTTTCTTCTGTAACAGAAGCAGTGAAAGTGGATATTGCAGATTTTGGACGGTTTTTATAGACAGTTGCTTTCGCTGCACCCCAGAAGAAAAAGTCAGGTCAGGCGATCGTACAGGCTAAAGTCCCTGTGAAATTATGTGATCACCAAAAACATCGGTAAGGAGTGACATTGAAACGCGAGCTGTATGCGCGGTTGCACCATAGTGTTGAAAATAACCGTTTAGTATTTCAATTAACACAAGTTCTCCTATGAATGGGTACAGAATATCACTGCAGTATCGTTGTACTTTTATTGTTCTGCTGAAAAACCCAGGCAGGCGAACAATCCTACCGCACGCGCGGCTAACAATCATACGGCACTGCGGGGAGAGTTTTTGAACACCCCTTACATGTATCATGTTTTGTGAAACAGTGCAAGCCAAAGCTACTCGGTCATAGGAAGATTTGACAGAAATCTGATAAGAAAATTTGCGGACAAATGAAACTACGAACAAAGAAAACACGATACGAACAAGTAGCACAGAGAATAGTTTCCAATTACTGCGAGTAGCTTCTGTACAAAACAGGAATACGCCACAAGAAGCCGTCTCGATTGTAATTTCATCCTCGAAGTTTACTACTCAACATCTTTCAGTCCTGTTGAAATGTTGTCGATGATAAACGTGCTGAATACTGTATACTACCTTGTGCAGTCCTTGAAGAAGTGTTATCCAAGTGCAAACCTTTTTTTCCATCTGATATTGACTGAATGAACATTGCAGTTGTCTTCTAATAAGTCAATTTACCAGCAACAAATATGAATGTATGTGCAGGGTTGGCACAGTTACGTTTCTGAGGTATCTAAGCAACAATATACTAGAACCACACAGGATGTACGTATCAAACTTCTTGTGGATATCGTTCCCAGTGCACTTCGTACTGTCTGTTACAAGGGTTACATCGTGCGTCGAAGTTACACTGTTGCTATAAAGCTTTGACCATAAATTGTTACTGGAATTCCGACTTTTCGTTGTACCTTTTAAGTAAGCTTCCTCTACGCACACCCATCGTCGGAACTCAAAATCGATACGAGCTTGACACTGATATTGTCTGCGTAATTAAATATAAACATAATCACTGACGTAATGTTTCGAACGAAACGTCGAAGTTTCTTTGCGTTTTGCATTCTCCACTCGAATTGACAAAACTCAGCCAAGTGATGGCTTTAATAAAGGATTCCTTAGTTTAAATAGAAAAGTCAGGCGATGAAATGCTCCTCGTTTCGCTCCAACAAGTCCTTACTGCCTCCTACGTTACATCACATAGACAGTCACTTTATATCTCAGGGTCTGACGCTAAAGCACGTTTATTCGCCAAACAAACTCATGATTTACTAAGAATTCGATATTGTTTCGAAGCTACGGCCCTTCTCGTGGCGATGATGTTAGAGGAGTGAATCTGAGAAGCAGGCTCGAAATTATCTAGCTCTTATAGGGGGAGTATAAAAGTAATTTTCATTTCGTCTCTGCTGCTGATGTTTCTGTGTGTGTGTGTGTGTGTGTGTGTGTGTGTGTGTGTGTGTGTGTGAACCTTAAGAACCAAGAAAGTCACAGCACATTACTTGGTGTCTTGAAATAGCTTGTGACACACCATTTCCCAATCTCACGTAATAGATCCCAGTGAAAACAATCTTTATTCGTCACTCCCTCAACAATTTCAGTCATCACCAGGTTCGATGTACCTGATCACAGTTTTTCATCCCTGGTAAACTTCTGTTGGCCGTTTAACGGCATCATCATGTAATTCAAATTGGGAAATGTTAGAGTATTCATCACCATTAACCATTACATGAAGTCGCATTGAACTTTGGAGGAGACATGTGACAATGACAGCTAAATAAACCGGAAAATTCATACTCCTATTCGTATGTTATTCTTACATGAAAGGGACCACGACAGTGAATTATACAATGTATCATTGACCCTTCGTGTAACAACATCACGCGCTCACAACAATGTCCCCCACCTCAACAGAAGGGTGCTTCAAAGTGACACACATATTTTATTTCATCCATTTCTGTCAGTACCTCAGTGGTTGTCACAGAAGGAATTCGAAGACTGTCAGTGCGTTCGTTCATCGGCCGTGTGATGTTTTCCATCGCTTATCGCTTCTTTCACCTCCTGAAAGGATTTATGTATGTGAAAAAGTCGAGCTGCACATTACCTGCAGTGCACGAATGGACGATCAACTCTAAGTACTCCTGTCACTGATGAAGTAAATCATTTGGTGCGTCCGTGTAAGGCAAGATTATTCAATCCCCAACTGGACAACTCCAATGCGCTGTTCAAATTAATTACTGTACTTAGGCTTCTGCGCTCATTAGGTAGCACAACGCGACTGGTACACGCGGCGCTCGGGGACCACAGCACAGCTACGACACCTGAGGATGGGCATATAACAGTCCGAAACCGGTCGTGTGACAATAAAGAAATTTACAACCGAAGCGGTTTTTTCAACCTCAGCTAATGTACTTAGGACAAATTTACCTTTCCTTTTAATTCTGCATTCTGCTTCTCACTATACAATACGTGACAAGGCGTAGATTCTGTTGTGACTTGGCAAGACAGCCAATCCACTATGAGAGGAAGCCGAAAGGCACGCGTTTAAGCTCACGCAGGCTGGCGTGAGGTCTGGAACAGTTAAAGGAGTTGAGTCTAGTAAAAAAAGTACGTAGCTTCTGGAATACTTAACTTTAATCCATAATTGATAAACATCGGTCTGACGGTACATGCATCACAAGATAAATAGCAAATGATAATGGCGCCTTGCTAGGTCGTAGCAAATGACGTAGCTGAAGGCTATGCTAACTATCGTATCGGCAAATGAGAGCGTAATTTGTCAGTGAACCATCGCTAGCAAAGTCGGCAGTACAACTGGGGCGACTGCTAGGAAGTCCCTCTAGACCTGCCGTGTGGCGGCGCTCGGTCTGCAATCACTGATAGTGGCGACACGCGGGTCCGACGTATACTACCGGACCGCGGCCGATTTAAAGGCTACCACCCAGCCAGTGTGGTGTCTGGCGGTGACACCACAGATTCCACTGTGCCAACGTTTCTTCACGTAACCTCTCACGAAGTATTGTTAACCTGTTTTCATCTGCAGGCTTCTATCGCAACAGTCCGCAGGGATTTGAAGTACGACGACAAATCACACTCTGTCAAACGAGTTCTTCGAATCCTTTACGGATTCACGAAATACTACGGTTTTTCGTTCAAGCGCCTGTCATTTCCAGTCTTACACCCCTCCGCGAGGCAAATAAGCCTGTGACAGATTTCGCTTCCCTTCTCAATACATTTTCTCCGTCTGTGAACCCAAAACAGAACTCTATTCCACAAACGCTGTACAAATGTCTTGTAAACAATTTCCTCCACTGACGCACCACCAACGTTCAGAAGCCTACCATTACCTTACCCCCTCCGATACCTGTGCGGTCGTTCAACTTCAAAATAAGTTCAAATGGCTCTGAGTACTATGGGACTTAACATCTGTGCTCATCAGTCCCCTAGAACTTAGAACTACTTAAACCTAACTAACCTAAGGACATCACACAACACCCAGTCATCACGAGGCAGAGAAAATCCCTGACCCCGCCGGGAATCGAACCCGGGAACCCGGGCGCGCGTTCAACTTCATAGCGTAGCCCAATGCTACTCATTTCTGTTTGCATCATATGAAGGCAGTTGTGAAACACCAAACCTGAAGTGGAAGGCTGCTATGAATCGGCGTTTGTCTCACAAAATCTCCGGATAAAACTGTGTGTTACAGGGTTGTCTATGGAAAAACACGTCGCACATAGAATTCTCTCATCAGACATATTAAAGAGATGTATTTATAAATTTGCTAGACATGCGCATCACAAAAACTAAGAGAAACAATGTATTTTACAAAAGACGCAACACCTCGTGACAGTAATCAAAGATGTGACAAAGTTGGTGTAAGCATTGAGCGGATGTCAACTAAAGAACTTATTAGACAGGGGAATAAATGTCAAAGCCAGAGTAGCAGCTCCTGACATACATCGCCCCAGTAGCAAGGGTCTGTTATGGACCAGAACTACAATTCGTGGAGATTTGCATACATAGAAAGTGTGTCCACGTATTTTGGAACAACTTAGGAATCACGGAAAAACAGAAATGATGACGATAGTAACTAAAATTTTCAGCCACACGTCCTAGTAAAACTAAACATTGAAGAAGTCCACTTTGGAATAAGACAGAGATTTAGGAGAGGATAATTAATGTGACGGACCGTACAAGAGACGCATAGGCTCCGTGCAGCGGCCAGACTGTAGTGTAGCTACCCGTGTTTCGTAATTAACCTGATCAGACACTGATGTAACGCATGTGTCTTCGGCAACAGCAGAAGAGCTAACAGTGGTCTCGATACATCTTGCACATTTGTTTCGCTCGTTTGACTTTTTCCATTTTTATTTCTTTCACAGCTTCAGGTATCAATCATGCATTAGCTTCAAAATTCTGAGAATTGATTTAACTGTGAAAGGATTGTCTAAAAGTTTTATAGGAACAACAGACTTACAGATGACCTTCGTCATCCTTTTAGCTACCGTTTAATTAACAGGCCATAATCAGTCACATAATCGACACACCCGATCGACATATTAATCGTCTTGATTAAATGTGCGGGCATTTTTGGTGATTTCACTTACCAGAAATTCGTCAATTATCCTGCATGTATGATGCTCTCAGTAATTGTTATTGTATTATTGCGTAATTGCGATCATTCTGGTAACTTTACCCACCACTGTCAAGATGATTCAAAACATCATTTACATAATAATTATGCATTAGGTACGACAGGAAAAAAGGAACCTCTTCACAGAAGTGGTGTCTAGATTCCGGATGCATAAGGTACCACAGGAAAAGGAACCTCTTCAGAGAAGTTGTGTCCTAAGAGACAGAAACACTATCTATTTATTAAAAAACTAAAAACCAGCCTCGATTGCGAAGAAAGCACCTAGTGTTAAGTGTTAACCCAGGTTTCGGCGAACATAACTACACCTTCTTCAGAACAACAATAAAATCCAGAAGTGTTCTGAAAAAGATGTAGTTATCTACGCCGAAACCTGGGTTAACAATTAACACTAGGTGCCATTTTTCGCAATCGAGGCGGGTTTTTAGCTTTTTAATATATTAACCAACGATTGCTGACGTGCTGTGATGTTGAAGGTTCTTACTATCTATTTGCAAGTTGGCAATCCAACGATTGTTCCTCTATTTCGGAAGTTTTATAATTATGGCACTGGTTGACTGTTTAACAACAGACAGGTATGAGCGTCATTTGCAAGGTAAGCTGCAGCTGAGAAAGATTTCACATGGTTCGGTGAGAAACTCACAAGCTGAGAGACAGACTTCTTTTATAACCAACCATGTTTCAGTTTCACACTGATTGTTTGCTACGTGCAAATGAAAGCAATAGCAGACATCACTTTCAAAAACTAGTTACTTTTGTGAGGTCAGATTTGCGCTATGCTCCAGATGACTGGATGTGTTATGTTTAACAAATAATAACTTTCTGAGGCCACATACCGTGTTCACTATCAGCCTTTTGCCGTGACTGAACTATATGTTTTCTCCAATTAGTATGGTTCCCTAGACATTGTTTAAAAGTTGCCATTTATCAGAAGATATTTTTATGTCTGACACAGGTTGGTTGCATAGGATAAACAAACGATCCGGCAGTAATTGCAGATCTACCCGCCGGACAATGACAATTCACATTGTAATGTAGAAAGTTGTCATTAAGAAGAACGGCTACGACTATGCTGTTCTGTGCGTTAATATTCCGTATATTCTAGTTACGTTTACAACATATTTTTATCTCATTTTTACCACAAAAAGCCGTACTTGTAGACGTGCAATACAAAAGCTCTATTCTGAACTGTATCTTCAACTGTAACGAATACGTCGATAATTGTGTATCACCGTCTACACGTAAAAATCTTTATTCATAAACGTTCCTACTTCTTTTGTGTCTTCTGATAATTTCTGAGTATTTCCGGTTTCCGCAGACGTTACACGTGAAGCGTACACTACTTGACGAAAATCTGAGGCAGACGCAGACAGAAATACTACTGTCTTCCTTCCTTAAAGAGACGCGACATATAGAGCGGAATTGAGGGTGAGGTGGATGTTCCCTTTTTCTAATGAATCAAGTAGAAATTGCGAACAATTATTCGAAGAGGCGTTGCTGTTTCTTGAGCTACCTATAGGTTTGAAGTAATGAATGTTTAAACAAGTTTATTGCTTCACACCATCTACACCTGTCCTGCACAAACTTTTTCATCCCACATACCTACCATATGCATCTTTTTCGGAAGTAAATTTCACGTACTCTAAACTTTGTAAGCACCTAAAATTTCTTCTCTCTCATATTACTTCCGATGCGGAACCAGTTAGTCCCCAACGATTTACCAGAAAAGTCACTGGGTGTAGGTTATTGTGCTATGTGTTAAGCATTCATTTCTTTGTTCGATTTTTGTTTTCAGTTCCCTTTCATTTTATGCGTACTATATTAGTACCCTCAGTTGTACGATATTTTCAGTACTTTCAGTTTCTGTTTCTATACAGTATGTTCTAAACGAACACTTTCGGCACTATCTACATTAGCTTCGAATTAATTATTGGTGTTACCTGAGCCCTTCACTTTTAAGGCTCTTGTCTCGTCTGCGCCATCAGTATCAAATATCATCCATATTTCAGTAATTGTATTTAATTCCGGTTCAGAACTAGAGAAGTTACTTCACTGCTTCTACTGTATGTCCACCAGTTTCGGTGATTATGAAGTGACGTTTCTCATATTACTCTTCATTACAATGTCTCAGATTTGTTTCCTCTCAAACGAAATTCCGTGTTACTTAGGCTAGTAGTCCAATTATATTATTTTAGTTTATCATTACCCTTACCCACCTACATATCTTGCAGAAGAACATCAGTGGGACGCGTATTTATCGTTCTTTTGATCTCCTTCTAAAAATTTCTTTTACTCACATTATAGTCTCTTCCTCATATTTAACTAAACAATATTCCTCTCTGCAACCTTGCACACATCCCTCGTAGCAAGGGTTCGTATTTCTAATCTTTCACATTTATTATTTCCAGCTGCTGTTTTCTTTAGATTTTCTGCACTGTGCGTCTATGTCTTATAACTAAAATATTCATAAAATTTGAAATATGTCGTAGACGAAGGCCTTCTCTGGGCCCACATATCCTGTGGAGGTAAATTGTTTATTTTTCCTTTTTCCATTACAAGTGCAAGGATGAAATGTTTTCTTACTATTTCTACGATTCCAGAAATTAAGCTCATCTTCATCCAATTAAAAGTTCACTTTTCTTTGTACATCTCTGTTCGTTAATCTTACGTGAATTAAATGCCAGACTCATCGTTCGTAGTTTTACATTTCAGCACTCGTTTCGTCTTGGTTTGTACGATTTATTATGCTTCCCTGAATATTTGCTGGTAAGTATCGTTTTCCGACTAATTTCGACAGTAGATGAGATTGAGTTATGTCAGCGGAATTTTCAACTGATTTTAGGAGTGAGGGTGGTATATTATCCAATGGGCTCTAAACTCTAATCGTACAATGCTCTGCTAAACAGTTGTTACAAGTGAATCACATATTTCGTCAATGTGCTCCTCATCCACTTTCTCACCCACCAAGACCCACCAGTCTCTGTGAAAGCAACCTACGTCGGTGTTTTCTAAGAATCTATCGCTCTTCTGTTTCTTTTTATGGACAGCTAACTTTTCATTTATTTATTACATTTTGTCGCTTTGTATCTCTTCTAATATTACCGTACAATTATATACTGTTCATTTCGACTTTGCTGCCGATATGATACATAGTGTATGTAACACCTCATTAATTAAAGAGGTAGTTAAGAGAAAATGTACTTAGTCATGAAGTATCAGAAATCGTCACTTTCTAGTGTCGAGAAGTGTTAAAGATGAAAACCACTGAAGAGTTTTTATCTTACCACATTTCTTCTTTAGACGTCTATATTTCGATGGACCTACATCAGAGATAGATTTAATAAAAGCGTTCCCCATTAATATTTACACTAAAGATCGTCAATGAACCAAAGTAGTAGAATGCTCTTTGGAAATAACATATTTCTTTATTACTTATACTGTATGGAGTAGATAACGTAACACGTGCTTGGTAACTTAAATTAGTCTGTTTGTCATATTAACTGCGAAATATGATCGCACAGCAAATGCAGTTGAAAGTCAGTTGAATGCGTACCGTATTGTAGGAGGAATACGTTTGCTGTAAATTAGCAAAGCACGTTAGCAAAGCTACGTGGGACGAATCGGACGGGACACCCACATTTATCACGAACCTGTAAATTCCCCTAAACGAAATGGAACGAATTAATAATTACGAAACCAAGCAAAGATGAAAACACTGTAAACAAAAGTTCCTGTTGCAGGGTGCTAATAATTGACAGCTAATATGTTCTCCGATGGCATGGTGGTGAAAACCATCACAAATCCATATTACCAACAAAGAAGCAGTACTTTTTAAAATATAAAGCAGCAAAGCGAGTAACATGCCAGTACAAATAAATCATATACCTTGTCTCATTCCATCCAACAGCCTCATCGATACACAAATCTTAAGCGTCATTCATCTTAAACGATGGCACCCATCATATTGTGGTCAGCGTCGCCAACTAAAAACCACGACAGAACGAACGTCCATTTGTGCTTTAGTAACTGCAAATACCGTTATACGGCTTAACATGCCCAATAATGTGGAAAACAGGGCTTTATGTTCAATATTACTTTTATTTGCCTAGGTCGCGATCATACAGAATGCCCAGACCGGTTTAGATTGCGCTAGCAATCATCTTCAGATATGAAGCAAACAGAAGAATTCTTGTTAATAAAATGTTCTCCTTGCTATCAATGTGTGTAACAAAAGAAAAGAAAGCTCCAAAACAGATGCCGTAAAATATCGTTAGAGAGTGTAACACGTCACTTATTGTACAATCAAGTACTTTGTCATTGAAACTACTGAGCGATCTGTGACGCTGTTTTTAAAGCTACTGACAAATCTACATGTATTAGGGTTCATCATTGCAAACGAAATTTCATAAAGCAATCTATCATATGAAAACAATGTCAGACGAAGTACATTAGAAAAGGAATTTCGGCGGATTAACTTAAGGCGCTCAGTCCGGAACCGTGCTGCTGCTACGGTCGCAGGTTGAAATCCTGCCTTGGGCTTGGATGTGTGTGATGTCCTTAGGTTAGTTAGGTTTAAGTATTTCTAAGTCCTAGGGGACTGATGACCTTAGAAGTTAAGTCCCATAGTGCTCAGAGCCATTTGAACCATTTTTAACTTAAGGTAATCAAGGAAACCAACAACTGAAATCTATAGAAATGTTAGGGAATATGAGAAGATGAAACTATTATTCTAATGAGCAGGCTGTTAACTAAAACTGAAAAGTGCACCTCACTAAATAACGTACTAATTTAACAAATAAAATGCAAATAACAATAAAGGAAATGTTGTACCGTCGAAAACTTAGTTGCTCTTTTGTAAATTACAATATAAATTGGTTATAAATTTAGAAGTACAGAAGGGGAGTGAGGGAATGTTGCGTCAGCCATGGGTTCATTGCAGCTACCAGGGTTCGCTTCTTGCTTGTGGTACTGTCTTTTCTGCTCCACGTTCCACGTGAAGCGTTTATTGTCGGTAATGTGTGTATCAAAAGCGGTTTTATTTTGGCAACACGTATGCTTTTTAAAAAGTGTTTTAAGCGTTCATCACGTCTATACTATATAATATTCACCACAGTGATTGCAGTGCAGTTTGTACACACCTGAATCCTGAGGTAAGTCGGCTTAATGACCAATTTAATGGCAGAGTTGTAACTTTAAAAGTGTTGTTTGTTTGATAACATATCGTAAACGTTTTTTTAAACATCGCTCCATTTTTTACATATTTTTCCTTTATACGTCATAGCAACACACTTGCTTTATGTTTTCTGGCGCCTCGTTCGTGAGTGGTTTACCTAGATGTGATTAATATTTATTCTATTTTGAATCTAAAGATTTATGACACAATCGAAAGCGGTCATGACATTTTAAAAACTTGCGATCGAGACACACAATGTTTTAAATGTCAAATATCACATCCGATCCCTGTGTTCATCACCGCTGTTACTTACTTGTAGTGATGACACAATTTACTCCTTGGATCATCAGCCATGATAGACCCTGCTGAATAGCGTTTTATATGTCGTGCTTACTTCTCGTGTGAAACTGGGAATTGCGAATGTAGCCGAGGACTTCCGCTTCCGTTGTCGCTGTCTGTAAAATTCCTTAGGGTACGTGCACACAGAGTCAATGATATAGTTCTCTAGCGTTACGGCCACTGTTCCAAATGGCCCTTCTCAGGGTGTTGTGCTGATTCAGTCAGCACAGCATCCTGAGAAAGTCTTCAACAGTGGCCGAAACGTTTGAGAATTTTACGTTTTAACAGTGCTGTCACATACCATGGACACTTTTATTGACGTGTATATGACGTTTGCCTCTTACTCGCGGGTTGATTTGGGGACTAATGTCTGAGAACGCGTCGCCCAGAAATGGTGGTACTTTACGTAGGCGGCGGCGTAATTTCCCACAGCGCCGTTTCGTTCTCACCACAGCAACGGGTTAGACAGCCGACTGCTCGCTCACTTCCAGCCGCAAGCGAGAGCTAAACTGCCCACTACGGCTCAGCAGGTGCCCGCGTAAAAACACCTGTTAGCGGCCAATTCGTCGAACCCCACTCAAGCACGATCAGCCGTACACGTCTCTCTTTGCTTAATGTAGTAGTGATCCAGCTCAAATCAAGCTACGAAATCGTGCAGTACCTGGCGAAATGCTGGTGAAGAACTATATAAAACGTTCAATAGCTTCTATAAGAGCGGGGGTAGAAGTAGAACAGAACTGGAGATAGTTAGGCACATAAATTGTGTAATTACTAAGTTCTGCATTATCATACGGCTGCGAAAATCAGCGTCGAAATAACGGCTCAGCTCCAGCTATCCTGTTGTGCATGATCTATTCAACACTGTTTTGAAGACTTCATCAGTCAACTATTGCTGTGTGCTGCTGTCATACATAGGTAACTTCAGAGTTTTATATGACATTCACTGCATGGTAGACAATGTAACACGCTCAGGAACTGGTTTCAGTCGAACCAGCGTATAACAGGTGCATGCTGAGGGTTGTAGCGCTAGTGATCCATTTGTCGCGGTCATCGACGATCAGGTGGATCTCAGGAGGCTTTTCGGCGCGAACCTCTGTTTTGACTCTGTAGGCAGTAACTCAGCTAAGTTTAGTGGTGAACAAAGTTTGCAACATTCATTCTATGGTGTTCTTTATTTTTATTTTATTTGGTTTGAGGGGGAGACTGTCGCACGAGGTACACTTATTGCACGTAATGATACAAACAGGACATTGGTTGGATGTAACTGAAAGTTCTAAAACGTAGTTAAGCGAAATGATAACTAAATCTAAACCCTCAGCTGCCGACAGGTGTTGTTGATATACATCAATGGTGACAGCTGAAAATATGTGCCCCGACCGAGACTCGAACCCAGGATCTGATGCTTACATGGCAGACACTCTATCCATCATTTTTCCTTTTTTTTTGTTTTCGTTCTTTTGATCGGTGGTGCTCATTGCGTTTGGTCTGCGCGGACGTCACATGACATCCCTTCAAGCAGATCGTTGATTCCTTATCTCAGTTTCTTTTATTACAGAGGGCCACCGCCTCTCCGACCGAACACGCTGAGCTACCGTGCCGGCGAAGAAATGATGAGGACAACACAAATACCCACTCCCCGGGCACAGAATATCCCCAACCCTGCCGGGAATCGAACTCGGGACCCTGTGATCAGAGGCAGCAACGCTAGCCACTAGACCACGAGCTGCGGACAATGTGCCACGGAGAGCATAGAGGATAGTGTGACTGCAGGGACTTATCCCTTGCACGCCTCCCGTGGGACCCCAACTGTCCACCACCTACATTCGTAGTGCTCCTAATAGATATTTGCCCATTCACTCATTGCTCGCGCCAGACTAAGCTGACGAGTTCCGTAAGAGTTCTGCAAAAACGTGCGCATTCGCACCTCATAGTTAAGCGAGATGAGGAGTCAACGAAGTAAATTTGTCCGGCAGCAGCATTGCCATTCAAGTCACCAAATATACAATCGACTTACATGTATACATTGTGCAACATTGAAGAAAAAAATATAATCTCCGTCTGAACGGACCTCGGAAAGCCCAACGGTACTGACCGACCGCCATATCATCCTCAGCCTGTTGGCATCACTGGATACAGACACGGAGGGGCATGTGGTCTCAGCACCACTCCCCCGGCCGTTGTCAATTTTCGTGACCAGTGCCGCTACTTCTCAGTTAAGTACTTAAGTACCTCCTTAGTTTGCCTCACAAGGGTTGAGCGTACCCCGGTTGCCAACAGCACTCGGTAGACCGGACGGTCACCTATCCAAGTGCTAGCCAAGCCCAACAGCGCTTAACTTCGGTGATCTGTCGGGAACTTGTGTTACCACCGCGGCAAGGGCGTTGACTGTAATGTTAAAGATATACTCAAATTCTAAAGTTCCTTTTACGAAAGCGAATGAAAAGGTAAAACATCTGGCAACGAACCTGTTCGTGGAACTAACAGCTGCCCTAAGAAAAACTTATCCTCAATTTTTCAAATATTGTGCAGTGTAATTGTTCATGGATGATGGTATTTATCACATTATACGAACGTATGTACAACGTCCTTGTCAATCAGGCAGGAATCACGATTTGCAGAAGTAATGAATTTTAACACTTGTCTCGTTTTATTGATATTCATACGGCCTGCGCTTAGTCTCTTAAGAGTCACCATTTCTCTTCTGCTGGGCACCAAGCTGAGAAACTAAGCTTGGC
Organism: Schistocerca piceifrons; assembly: GCF_021461385.2. NCBI lineage: Eukaryota > Metazoa > Arthropoda > Insecta > Orthoptera > Acrididae > Schistocerca > Schistocerca piceifrons. Next base: position 556,652,050 of record NC_060143.1, read on the forward strand.
GTGCAATTTGTTGCTGAATCGTCCATTAAGATGTGGATTAGATGTTATGCTCTACGGCCACTAACTTGTCCATTCAGTTTTTGCTTGTGCGGCGACTATCCTACGAAAATAGCTGTGTGGTAGGAGAACATCGCCGGAAAATAGATGCTGAACCACCGGTTGATCTGCTCGTTCTTTGTCCCTAATTCTAACATGTCCGGGTATCCATTCAAGATGAATCAATCGACGCAGTTCCTTTGTTCGACTGCGACATGGCAGTACATCGTGTGCCAAAGAATTATCAGTTGTTTTCCTTCGGCTGCCTTCGTAAGAGACTGTAGAGCACTCATCGAGTCAGCACATACTCGGATATTGGGAAGTTGTAAATCAAATATGTGAAGTGTAACTTGGCGGTGTAGTGGTGTTGCTGCTGCAAGTAGACGCTTCCTAGCGGTCTCTGGTGACACCGTAAGTGCAATATACAACCCTGCGGTTAATAACGTTGCGTCAGTAGGTAACAGGAAAGACTGACCACGTCCTCTCTGACGATCAGGAAAAGCAGAGACATACATTTTGGAACCATCCGTGTACAATTTGTACCAACCATGCCAGTTTCGATACAATTTCGACAACACACAAGATCTCAATTTACTTCGGGTTACGGACGTTTTAGATACATGACTATCATATACATCATAGTGAATTTCTGAAGAGATATAGTTTGCTTGACACTACATGTCCCGGTGTTAACATTGTGCTGTCGGTTGTTCCAGGAGGGATTTGGGTTTCTTCTACTACTACGACCTAATTTGTATCACATGTGGTAATCGAGGTAATTTGCAATGTAATGGATGATTAAGAGAGGATCTGACCCTCACCATGTATGGACCACATAAACGCTTCCGTAGCTTAACGAATGTGGGAACTGTCAGTTCCACTTGCATGATATATAAGAGCGGTTTTAATATAGCCTCCGCAAATGACGAGACCTGATTAAAAATCAAAAGTCGTGACGTGAGAGCAGAGACACAAAACATGCAGCCGTATTCCATCTTGCTCCAATCTGACTGTTTATAAAGATTTAAGAGGGCCCTGGGTTCCGGTCCTCAGTCAGAGCAAGACAAAGCTTTCGGGACGTTAATTCTCCTATGTACCTTAGCCTGGAGTTAGTTGACGTGTTTTTACCATAGATACTAAAATAGTTTCTTTAGTAATTTGGAAGAAGACTGCGTCTTTGTCTACCTCACGTCTAACAAAGACAGCCAGATGACATTTCTCAGGCACCACATGCGTTCCTTACTCGAGTGACTGTCTCACCACTTCTGAGACCTCGCTGCAAGTAGTTCGAGGCACAGGTATGGTCCTTATGCTCGGCGTATATCACAACGTCGTCTGCACGCTGTAGAAACGTAATCGTTTACCAGTCTCCGTGCCATATGTGTTAAAAAGTATTTTCTCAACGAACCTCCATGTGTTAAACCTTCATAGACGGTTATAGAAGTCTGTTGTCGGTCCGTCGTGCTTAATCATTAAATCCTGTGGTGTATTAAATGCGAGGAGTAGTTGACTATGTTCGGTAGTATACTCAGATTACATAGGATTTGTATGCACCTTTTGTATCTAGAAAGAATGAAAACGTATACATATGTACTGTCAGAAAATTTCCATTGCGTATTTGTAACAAAGGCAATGAATCTAATGTGCTGATATCTTCCCGGAAGCCTAATATCATACTGTGAAGTATTTTGTTATGGTCTACAAATCACTCTATATTTTGTTATGCTGTAAAAATCACTCCATGCTGTTCTTGATCACGTAGTCGTAATACTGCAGTTACATAATATTCAGGATACTGAACGAAATGTGCGAACTGACACAGCGTCTTTTCCCAGTTTAGAAGTGATATCATTTTGATTATCCTCCATTGCTTAGGACGTAGGTGCTATGAAGTACATAGTTGATAAGCTCGAGGAAAGTGAATTTTATTTCGTAGAAGAGATTAATAATCACAAATTACGAAATTTGTCTCAGCCTGGCGCCGTGTAATTCTTCTTCAGACAGTGCTACATGTCATTCATACTAAAGGTTGTCACCAGTTGTGTTGTGTAGTCAGTTACATGTCGTTGTAGGAGTTCAACAGCTCAAGGGTGCTTTGTGGCACATAGTCTGGAGCTAACAGATTTATTACGATTCTCAGTTACCCTTATTTGCCTTGACTATGTTATTATTATTGGGAGTTAATTCTTTAAAGAAATTTACCTTTCGCCAGGGAGTTTGTGCTGAGGCATCCGGTCGAAGTGCGGAACAAAATTTAATCCAGCCATTCTATCTTGCAGGTGTGCGTGATCTTTGCCACCTTAGCCATTTTCTTCCTCATATCTATAAAACTATTACATGCCGCATTATTTTTAAATATCGTGTGTTGGCGACTGCATGAGAACATAATTGTAGAGTACCCGACTACGAGTTCCCCCACCTGCTGAACAGCTTCGGCCATTTGAATGGGGTAGCATACTAGACCAATGATAAGCTGCACTGATCTATGGAGGGACTGCTTCACGTTTTGGACGCAATGTATCGGTGGTGTGTCGCTGCTTCCAGTAGTGGTCTGTGGAACGTTTCCCAGGCCCGCAGACCACGTTCTTAACGTCCACATAGAACAGACGAACCTCAGGATTGACGCATTGTGCGAGCACCGATGGCCGATCGTACATCATCCAGAGAAGGAATTCTGGCAGTTACTGAACCTGCTGTGTCAGCAAAGACCACTCGGAACTGTCTACTTGCAGCAGGTTTGAGGTCTCGTGTCCCTCTGTCCAGGCTACCACTGACACTGCGACACCGCCAAACACGGCTAATCTGGAGTCCTGGAGAGTGGGAGGAAGCTCTGCTGTCTTCAGCGATAAGAGCGGGTTGTTTCCTTGCAATGGGCGTTCACGTGTGCGTCGTAGACCCGCTGTGTAGCCTACTCCGGAGTGCATCTGTCAACGTCATGCAGATCCCACCCGATGCTTCATAATGTGGGGGCTGGAGAGCCAACAGTTAAAAATTGCAGTCATATTTTGTACTTCTGCAGGGTAAAGTAACCACTGTGCTGTGGCCGCCCACTCCATTCATCATAGCGCCTATTGCATCGGGGTCCCACTTCACATTCAACCAACGAGGGATGCCTGCATCACAGGGTGTATATTCACCAGGGAAACCTAAATCGTCTGTGTCGTCAACAAAAATATTTACCGGCGGCCACACCACACCACCAGGTCTCCACCAACGGCTGCTAGGGACCGCTACTCGTCTGCAGAGCCCGCAGAGCGGCTTCATCAGTGGGCGTAGCTAGCCCAGGAACTACTTCCATACGCTAGGCACGTGATCGCAAATAGCTCCGGCAGATTCATCCGCCAAACGGGCTTTATAGGGTGGCGCACTGCCGGCAAAGGGCAGTTCGACGCACCGCTTGGAAGTATACACTCCGACAGGTACGGCCAGACGCCTCTTCTAGGTGGCCGATCACTTGCAGATGCACTTGGTATAGTCGACGAACATCTTGACATTGTAGAATTGTTTTACTGTGATATCTCTCCGTGAAGAGTAGGGTGTTTTCTAGTATTATATTGGTGACGGTTCACAGTTGGGATCGAGTCCATTGTTCTTCTGGAGATTGTACTATTGTTGCTTTTTGTGAGACGAATAAATTGTTTTCGGAATGGTGTTTCCGGCTTTTCTATTCTGCTGCAACAGATACTTCACAGTGCCCAGCACAGTCCTACAAGTTGTTAAATCCCGGAGAAAACCATGTCAAGGAAGTGTAGTGATCTCGTTGCAGGCGAGAACAGGTCAACATACGGCTACTGCGACGCGACTTGGTGCTCATTGTGTATGACAACAGCCCTAGCCAGCACGAGCACCAGATCTGTCCCCAATTGAACACAAATGGGTCATGTTGAAATCGGAACTTACTCGTTCGCTGCAATCTGCAAGAACCATTGACTAATGTTAACAAACGCTAAGAGGAGCTTGGAACGATGTGTCGCAGGATAACTTTCGGCACAATTATGATTTTTAAGTGGGAAAATAAGTGCTTGCGTTGCCGCCAGAGTGCACACTGAGTGTGTTTGCGAACACTGACTGTGACTAGTGTGTTTCATTTCGTATGAATTTGATGTGATATACCATTACAACGATGAACTATCTTTCACGTTGCGCAGGCCGCGGTGGCCGAGCGGTTCTAGGCGCTTCAGTCCGGAACCGCACGACTGCTACGGTCGCAGGTTCGAATCCTGCCTCGGGCATGGATGTGTGTGATGTCCTTATGTTAGTTCGGTTTAAGTAAATCTAAGTGCTAGGGGACTGATGACCTCAGATGTTAAGTCACATAGTTCTCAGAGCCATTTGAATTATTTCACGTTACTTGTCAATAAAATGTCCTTGTCTTTAAGGGTGTTGTATTTTTTCCGGTAGCATACACAGCCAAAAAAAGTCTGCTTGTTTCAATAGCTACTATCTTATAGTAACCTTCCTTTCAAATCCTGGCTTGATAAATTGTTTCCTTCTGCAGTTATGTTCTTCACCCAACGCCCTCTTCCTCATTTTTCCCTCTCAGAATCTCCCATGCTGCCATGTGGTTTGGTATTTCTAGTACGAGCCGACATCAATATTACCATACTTAACTCCTACCCTCATCCTTAACATAACCAGCTTCAAAATATAGTTGACTGCAAGAAATTGTCTGCTCGCCTTTTCTCTATCCGGTTGACCTTGTGTTTCCATTAGACGATGTCTAGTTCCAGTCTGCGCTGTAATTGAGTTTACAAGGAGTTATGAGGCAATCATAGACATTTTTGTGAAATGCTTAGTGGACTACCCGCTACATAGAGCATATATGATAATTTAGCTGTGTATCCTGCTCTAGAAGACTGTTTAGACTTGTAAAAGGCTTTCAGTTTATGTGATAGGTGATTCAAATCAGTGTATATTTCCTTGGGTTTTAATATTATAGAAAATTCCTACTTTCACCGATACCGAAACCAACTGTGCCTCAGGTTAAAGAGTGTCGTATTGATCCTATTCACGGGTTCAGAATACCTGTAAATGAAATCGACGTAGTAATAGTTATTTAATTAACGTTATTACTTTCAGAACACACCAACACGACTTCTATCTTCATTATTATCTACCTCAGTCATTACTATTGTTGCAGCTATCCCTGTACCTAATGTAAGCTGTCTATCCACACAGCACAAAAATAATCACACCTGGCTGTTTGTAAATAATTTGCTGCACATGAAGTTACCCAACAGGTCTTAGTTTGTAGAAATACCTAGCTGGATCTATTATATCCGCTTAGTAGGTTGTAAAATACAGTAGTGTGTCTTATTTGCTACGAGTTGATGTAGCTTCACTATTAGAACCACACTTGACGACATTTCATGTTATCGCCTACCTGTTACCAAGCTGTTAGATATTTTCTGTCATTAACTCAATTCCCTATGTTTCGTACAATTTTTGTGGTTGTCAGTCTACATACTTCCTAAATATTATTGGAAATTCTTTCGCAAACCAATATTGATGTGCATGTTTCAGTATCCCTAAATATACAGGGTGAAGCGAAATTCTCGCACTCGGGCTTCGCAGCGCGACTCCTCACATGTCAGCGATAAAAGAAAAATGTCTGTCACAAAATTTCGTCCTTCGAGTACATCCGGCAGAAAAGGGACGTTAAAGACTGGCAATCTGGCAACACTGTAACCAGATGTATAGTAACTAGCTCTGTCAACACATAATCGTTGTACTGTACAGTTGGTGCAGAGGATAGAGTTTTGGGTTAGCATGCAGGAGGTCGAGAGTTCGATCCTGGGTTCAAGCGCATGTTTTCTGTTTGGTAAATATAGTCCAAGCGGTGCAGTATCTGGTATCTCAATCGGCAACAGCGATTGCAGCGAATCCTCTGGAAAACATTTGCACTTACATACGACAATCGTAGAAATGGAACATTGGTCGGCTTTGAAAGATGCCCTTTCCACGCCGTGGGCTCGAATTTATTCGCACCACTTCCTGTACTAGAAGCGAAACATGTTTTCTCTGTGCCCTCCTCTTAAGGTCACATGGATTAGTACCAACTATTATTCTTGCCTCGTTCAGGTTCATTAGATTTCGTTAGGCTCTTACGTTACCAGTAGGCCTAGCAACGTACTATGTGAATAATGTCCAAACTCGGTTACTATTTGTATGTAACACCATGGTCCCATTAATTGTTTCAACTGTCTGTTTCTTAATTGTCTAAACACGTATTTGTTGTGTTAAGCGTTATAAAATGTTGTAAATTAAGGGTACATGTGACATAAGAAACGGTGTATATTACAGTATGAAATTATCAAATAAAAAGGAAAAATGCACCCCCACCCACAATTGAACCCTCGACCTCCTGCATGCTAATCTCAAACGATATCCACTGCGCCACCTGCACAGCATAACTAATATATGCTGTAGAGGTAGTTACCATATGTGTTGTTACAGTGTTGCCAGATTGCCACCATTTAACGTCCTTTTTGTGCCTCGTATACTCGCCAGACGAAATTTGGTAGAGATATTTTTTTTATCGCTGGCATGTGAGTAGCGCCGAGTGCGCGAATTTCGCTTCACCCTGTATAAATTTCTTGTGTAACACTACGTTGGGTCAACTGGTTTGCTGATGTACTGAAGCTCTTATTACTAAACGTTTTGCGTTTGTTGTGTCTCCCGAACTGACCGCTTCTCCTTCTGCTGATCATCTTGTTCCCGTGTGACGACAGTGGTCGGCAGAGCACTTGGCTACTAAATCATTTAAATGGTAACTAATTATGACGAAAATTACATTGACATAATGGCTATTGCAAACTGCTACGTCACATGCTGCAGCCTCAAGTACATTTTCATTCTCTCCGCATTAATTGCATTATTTCATGAGCACTTTTGGCCCCAAACACAGGTGTCACGTCTGCAATTATTATATTAATAGTCATTACGTACATAATGTGTTGTTTCAAATGTTACCTAGAATTAAAAGCACATTTACTTCAAATGTATGATATTATCAGTACCAACCAACTTTTAAAGGAGTGACATAGCATATGTTGCCTGAATGCAGACAATGCCGAAATTGACGCTTTGCATATGATATCAATCTACTACAGTTTCATCAGATTTTCGATGGGCTTTTTGGTACGAAAGGTAGATTGTAAGAAAAGTAAATGGGGTGAAAGACGCTCACCATCTCTGAACCTTACTGTGGGACCTTCACTGGCTGTGAGATGAAAATATAACACACTGTATTAGATGTTTCTTTCAGTAACGTGGAATCAGTCCACACTGAACACGGGTTTCAAATAAAATTGTTAGCTAACAACTGCCCTCAACAAGTCCTAGGAGTTCATAAAAGAACACCTTTGGTTAGGAAAGGAAACGAAAAATATTCCTCGATCTTTCACATATATAGCTTTGATGCCATTCATATTTTGTTTCTGACAGATACTGCGCCTGAACGTAAGCTAATATTAATATGAACTGCAGTGTAACACACACACACACACAGCAAATAGAGTTTCCTACGCAAATTGGAACCAGCCAACTTGTATAACCTCATTCTGAAGTGTTGCCGCACTGCTGTAAATTCAAATAGGAATGGATATCGAGCAATATTACGTCCGAACGCACTGCCATAGTATGTTACTGGAATACCTTTGGTTTTTAGTAAAGCTGTATTATTATGCTGTTTCCGTTTTATACGGACAACCAGTGTGACAGCGCGACAGTCGGAAAAGGATACACAAAAGGTGGACGCGACATGCTCAGTATTTACCAATCGTCCAGCCATATTGGTCGAACCGAAAACGGATTGTTTCTAAAAGGTTCACACCATTTCACTCTATACAACACACTTGGTAGGCGTAGTTGAAAGACTGCATCCACGTGCCTCTCCTTCGAACAACCCTGGTGAAACCTCAATGCCGGGAAACAAAATCAGTGAAATGTGTGTGTGTGAGAGCTTATGGGACTTAACTGCTAAGGCCATCAGTCCTTAAGCTTACACATTACTTAAACTAAATTATCCTAAGGACAAATACACACACCCATTCCCGAGGGAGGACTCGAACCTCCGCCGGGACCAGCCGCACAGTCCATGGCTGCAGCGCCTGTGACCGCTAGGGTAATCCCACGCGGCCATAATCAGTGACACGATAGCGAAGTATCAGAGGAATTCGATTATAGGATTGATGTTTATCGTTCGTGCTGCGAAATATTTAATGCTCTTGAATCGTAGTTTAAGTCTTTAACCCTAAATATAAATCTAAAATGTACCAAAAGGATGTAAACGTATGCACATACAACACATACCCTTGGAAAATTACATGTTTTTTTTTTTTTTTAAGTAAAATCTTTGCAGTCTTATGTGTAAATTAAGATTCACCTCAAAATTTTGTCCCCATTCGTGCAGATGATACAACTCTGTGAAAGTAGGTGAATCTTTTTGAAGCAGTTTTTACAATTTTATGTCGTATTTTGGTGTTACCGATTCGTTAATGCTCAAACTCAAATGCTTTTACGAGTATGTCAAGTTATTTCTGATAAACTCGCAGATCTCGCTCTTACTAACAGATGGCTCGAATTTTAATGGCAGTGCTTTAATATAACCAAAAACGTTGGCTGTTTTGGATCTAAAAGAATTAGCAAATGGAAAATTGTAGTGTTAAAGTCAACAGGAAAAACGAAAAACATTGTAATACTTTTACTCAGAAGGTGGAACATAGTTCTTAATAGCGTGTGTGAACAACACGGACGAAAATGTATGCCAAACGGACCACAAGGCTGGTAAGGACTTTTTGGGATCGGGCGTTCCACTCCTTCACCGGCGAGACTGACAGCTGCTAGGTGGTCGATCCCACACGTACTCAATGGGATTTAAGAGGGGGAGAACATGTAGGCCAGTCCAGTGGCCCGATATTTTCTCATCCCAAGAGGTCCGCCGCGTGGGCTGTACGATGGCACCACGGTGGTAAATGCACTCCTGAAAAGACATTAACTATGAACTGTGAGTGTGGCGTGCACAAAGATCTGGTGGTCAGTACGCCAATGCAACACGATGCCACCCTACACGACAACACATGGACAACCAACACGATTATGTTCGACAGAGTTCCTAGGCGTATTACGTGTTTCCACCTATGAAAGTATGTCCAGAATTCCTGCTCGCACTGAACCTGCTCTCACCCGAAAGAGCACACTACCCCACTACACGTTAGTCCAGTACTTATGCTCTTGGCACCATCACTAACCGTGTTCCCGACGTGCGGTTGTCGAAGCAACATAATCTGCTGCTCGTCGGAGCAGGTTACTATTTGCTTTACTAAGGATGGCAGGTGCTAAATCTACAAAGCAAGAACCAACTCGTTTGCCAACTTTTTTTAAGGAAACTACTATAAACCGCCAACAGTAACACACTCTTCAAAACAAAAAAAATTAAGAGAAGGATCCCTTCGGCTAATCAAGCAAATAAAAACTAATTCCTATAATCAGTGTTGGCTGTTAGCAGCTGGTAGACAGCCTAACATGACAGAAGCGACATATCACAATCGTTGCGGAGGAGAGGTTGGTCGAGGTGACACACATCTGGACCGGCTAATCTTCTCCACACTTGGCGAATGGAGAACTGTCTGTTGAATGTCCGTGATTCAGCTTATCTATCCTCGGGCGGAAGGATACTTGTGGGACTATTTGCACACGCGTGATTGCCAGGAAATAGTTCTTTGATCGTCGCGCCCCCTTCCTCTGCTGCTGGTTGATGCCCTCTGATGGACGTTGGCCGCACCTGTGTGTTTATTCTCAGCTGTGGTACTTGCTTGTAAACACTTTTGGGTCGGCCAGATTTCGCAGCGGTGTCGGCAACCCGCACCACTGGTCTGTCTGCGGGGTTGCCGCTGCAGTAGGTGTCTGTGGTGCCTGCTGCAGCAGCAGCAGGTAACGTTCTTGAGGCATTCCTGAAACCCAAAACCTTACACACTTGCGTCACAGGTACAGGGTATAGCTTGTTCCATCACTTCAAGTCACTCCTTTCTAGTTATAGTGGAGTCATTTCTTGCACCACCTCAAGCATCTCTCGACAGTGACCACAGAAATATGTGGCTTATGAAGAGCTGCCCTATCATTGTATCCTACTCTACCCTGTTCTTTGTAGCTCTCTACGCACAATTATTGTGCTACCTGGATTGCCAGTGACACTTTGGAGCTAGTGAGTGACTCCTTCGTTTGTTTTCATAGGATTCCTTACAACAACCCTCCAACAGTGCTCAACAGACTGTGTACATCAGTGCCTGGTCTTGATTTAGTTGCGGTTTTCCTTTTCATTTAAAGTTCACAGTCACATCAGTAACAGTCGACTTGGGTGGATTTAGAGGGGCTAAAATGACGCTGGTCAACTTGTTACTCAGATCACGTCGAGTGAGAATTCCACGTTCAAGTTCATGGAGTCCTCCTGATCAACCCATTCTGCTGTTACTGCTTCTGTACTCCCCCCAGCTCTCGTGAAATGTGGTTGTCAATTCCGCGTTGCATAGAGCTGTCGGAGTACTTGTGATCAGAGGGTGTGAAACTCTTTACCATCTAACAGAAGCATTATCGAGTTATGGGCTATTCTGCCCGATATGAGTGTCGTCCATGGATATTTTGTGCATGGCCGACAGCGACACCTACCAGAACACCCAGGACCTCAAGAAGTCATCAAATCGCCGGTAAAACATGAAGGATTACATTAACATCTTTCTATAAAACTGTACTCCCTTGCTCGTCCTCGTCTCCATACTCTTGTGCATGGTACTGTCAGGAACAGCTCAAGGGAATTTAATCCGGTTTTAATCAATACATTGATTTAAGGGAAAGGATTTCGAATATAATTATAAATATTTCAAATCGTCCGAATTATGATGAATCAAAGTTGTGCAAACGATGCCTTTCTGACCTAGCAAAGAGCCACCGTAACTCGAGAGAACAAGAGTGTGTCGAGAGCAGAGCAAGGGGAATCAAATTCGCTTCGGTGAGGTGGTCTAGCAGTAGAGCATATGGCTGGAAATAGAGATGTCTTGGAGGCGAATAATGGCTGGACCACATTTTGCGCTCTTCCTTTTACCTAAGCAATCATCTCTCAATGATTTGGATGTACGTATTTCGAAATATGACAGTTCCAGAGTGCCAATTTCGGCTTCATTTATTTTAGAAATGTCGGTTCTCACCTTTGATTCACTGCAAATTATCTGAACAACAAGTAGGCGGTTACTCAATTTTGGAGTATCATAATAAATACGACATCATTAGGATGTGATGTTAGAGTAACATTTTGAAATAATGAAATATTTTGGCCAATAGTTTGCCTTCAATCGTTCGAGAAAATTTGCAGAACAGGAAAACATGTGAATCTAAAGAATGTGGTGTTTCCCTTTTTATGATACAAGAAAACGTTTTGCAAAAAACTATTTCAGCAACTTTGCTCCGTTTACTTACAGTACGTACTTTCATCCGAGCTGCAGGTGACTCATCTTAAGGGGCTCCGGAACGCCCTATACTTGCAAAGTTAAAATAACTCTTATAAATTACATCTTTCCTCACAAAGTATTTGAGGTAGGAAGTTGAACTTTTTACAGATTATTTATTGGAATATGGGCTACAACTTCACACAGGGACTTTACAAAATTTTAGTTCAGTTGTTAAAGATGATTTTTTTTTTCAATTGTAATGAAAATTCACAACATTTTTTTGCAATTTTTTATTTATATATTCAAAAATATACAGTTTTTTGGAAAAAGGCTGTGTTAAATTATGCAGAAGGTACTGTGTAACATTTACTGAAAGTTTGAAACAAATATGTTTGGAAGATCCTTAGAAAACATGTAATTAGTATGAGAAAATAAAAGTTTTGGGAATCGAGCGACAAAGATTGGATTAACTTTTTAGTGCATTCCAGGTCCATGGGATGGATTACCTTCATCCTCTGCAAACTCCTCCTCCAGCTTCCTCTTTTTCCTCCTCCTGTTTACTCTTGCTTGTATTTCTAGACTCTTTACAGCCCTGTCTGCAGCCCGAAGGCGTTCCTTGTCTAAAGCAAGCATCGCTCGTTGTTGTGTTCGTAGATTTTGCTACCATTTTCTTCAGTTGCAGTTACTGCAACACTGTTCCAAAAGGTGGTCATGTATGAACACTTATCACATTTCATTTGTATTTCACTAGCAAGTCCTACGTGCTTTATTATGGAGAGTTCCAGACCAACTTCACTACAATGAATACATCTTACACAGTTTGAAAAAATTCCTTTGAGAACCGACATATCAAATATTTCATTCACATACGATTCGCCCATAAAACATTCATAGTTTTCAGTCATTGAACCAAGCTTCTTCTGTGAAGTATTTTCTTTCCCACTTTGACTGCTATGGGCAGGTGTACTTGAGAGGTTAGGTTCACTCACTTGGTTATCGTCTTTATTGTTTACAGTAATAACACATACCTTTGGCATTCCAACATTTCTCCTTTTCTTAAAAGCCTTCAGAGGATTTCTAATAACTTTAATTTTACTCATTATTATACTTCAACAAAACAGAGACTCAAGAAACAGAATTAATTACGAATATTTTCGAGATAACGACAGAGTAAATAAACATGAAACAATCGACAATCACACCAGCGATATATATTGAAACATCACAGGTTAGCCACAACACATACTTTATCTCACATCACTAAAATGTACCTGATGAACACGGACGTTAATAATAACACCATTTGACAGCAGTTTAACAGCGCAACGGTGGGTCACGCCCATGTAGAACACATTTCAAAAAAATTTAAAAATAGTTGTAGTCTTCGGAATTGAATAAATTATATATCTATTAAAAGGTAATAGTCTGCAGATTCAGAAAACGCAAAAAAGTAAAAATTGAACTTTTCATGATTTTGAGCCTTTCCGGAGCCCCTTAAGGCTCTGTACCTTCCTTCACGCAAACCTAGATGTGGACACGATTCCATGGGTGGCTGGCGAAGAAGTCTGACACAAATAGTCCACGATCGTGAATTGTGGCAGTGAATATCAACAACGCGTCACACTTCGTACTAAGTGTCATGAGAAGAGTGCTGTAACGTAAGCTGAACGTATACATCATGCGTGTTTTTTCTTATTTTTTCTTTCATTTGTGCTCCCACAGTCAAGCACCGATATATAGTGAATCACTCGCTCACAGATACATCCATGATTCGCACACAATATGTACATTGGTGGTAAACCTATTACTTACATCACGATGTATTACCATCCTAGCCATGCCAAATCAATATCGAATATATGACGTTCATACCTCCAGACTAATTTCCTGCCGTGTGCTGCTCACATCGCAGGATTTTCAATAATTAATGCAACAGTTTTTATTCTCGTGCAGTTTCGGTTGGAGATGAGCGTAATTTGTTGTGAGTTGTCGTCAAATATTCTCCCTTCAGCCCCTGTAATTTAATGGAGTTCCCATAGGTGTCCTTCAAAATGGCGTCCTTAACGGAGGTGCGTTCAAAGCAGAGAGCTCTCACTGTGTTTCTCTCGGCGGAAAACCAGAGCATCAGAGATATTTATAAGCGCTTACAGAATGTCTGCGGAAACCTGGCAGTGAAGAGAAGCACGGTGAGTCGTTGGGCGAGGCGTCAGGCACCATCGCACCACGGTCTCGCAAACCTGTCCGATCTCCCGCTTGCCGACCGGTCGCACACTGCTGTGACTCCTGCAAAGTTGGAACGTACGGACACTCTCATTCGAGGTGATTGACAGGTCACAATCAAACACTTCGCTCCACAACTAGACGTCGCTGTGTGCCCGCTGGGTCCCTCGCCGCCTAACGGAAGACCCCAAAGAGCAATGAAGGCCCACCTGTGCTGAATTGCTTGCGAGTTACGAGACTGACGTGACAATTTTTTGTTGAACAATGTCACAGGCGATGAAACATGGGTTCATCAGCTCGAACGGGAAGCAAAACAGCATTCAATGGAGTGGCGTTACACCACTTGTCTTCCGAAGAACTGGTAAAGTCATGGCGACAGTCATCTGGGACTCTGAAAGAGTTGTTCTATTTGATGTTCACCATCATGGTACAACGGCAAACACCGAAATATACTGTGGTACTGTCAGGATACTGGAGAAAAGACTTCAGCGTGTCCGTCGCCACAAATATGCAAACGATCTTCTCCTTCTCCACGACAACGCAAAGCCTCACACAAGTCTGTACACCCGAGAGGAGCTCACAAAACTTCATTGATCTGTTCCTCCTCATTCACCTTACAGTCCAGGTCTCACGCCTTCCAACTTCCGTCTGTTTGGCTCGACTATGGATGCACTCTGCTGGAAGCATTACGTGGAAGATGGCGAAGTCACGGAAGCAGAAAGGCATTGGATCCCATGTCGGGCGCAGCTCCGAATTCTCCCGAAACCAGGTAGGTAAGCAGGTAACAGGACCGAATCCTCCCAAACTGACAGATTGTATGTTGTATTACAGACAATAATATCATTATCTGTGCCATTTCGTTATCTCCTTATCCTACCCCTCCCATGTTTTAAACAAAAAAAAATTGATTCACTTATGCACGCTTTGCGTGTGACCTTGAGCGGGACTTAGTCGCTGGCTCTTTGCCGGCTGGACTTTATCTCATTAAGATAAAAGATAAAACTTTTAAACATACTCACAATGCACGTGAAAAATTTTTACATCTTCTACTGTAACTTCATATGCTTTCCTTTGCTGCTTGGAGTATTCATAACGTTAAGAACTGCCACCTGCTTCAAACGGGAAGATTTGGTCCCATCGTCTTTCAGATCGTTGCGATCTTGGGAGGATTCGGTACGGTTTTTCTGACCGCGAGAGGATTTGGGGCTGCGCCCCCCATGTCCACCAGTTGAGAGGTACCATGTGAGTACACAAGCCCTCCCAGTAAGGCGTAGTAAAGCTGTCGCATTGAACGATGATTATGTTGAAAAATAGGATCTTGTAGCCAAAAGAGTGGGGAATAATGTGGTGTACTGTAATTCCGAACAAAACAAAGATTTCTTCAGAAAGAAAACGTGTTTCAATACTTATTGAACAGCTCTGGTATGAAAGTAATGACATTCGAATACTCAGCGTTGTTCTCTGACATTTATTCACAAATTTACGCAGTTGCCCGCAAAGAAATTGCTCTTTTCCACACACGCCGTCAAGCCGTAGACATTTTGCTACAAGTGCGAAGTCGGGCCAGGTCGGTAGTAATCGGTAAGTGAAATGATATTCCTGTAATTGGACAGTAAAAACGCACGTTTGCCTACCGATCACTTCGTGAACTCGGCAGTGGTCCTCTGGCACGGAGGAGAGACACACCGGCGATAGTTTTGGAATACTCCTCTGACGGCAGCGAGAGCGAAACCGCTGCCCGCGTTGCCCGCCAGAGATGCGCCCAAACTCCGCGACGGCGCGTCGCTTATCTCGCAGCGCAGAAGTGCAAATCCGGCGCTAATTGGCAGCCACTTGCAAGGCGCCGCCTCCAGCGCAAGTTTGTGGGGGGCGGAACTGTGGGCGCCCAGGAGCCAGGCAGCGGGGGCGGCGGCGGCGGCGGCATCCGAAGTGCAACGCGTCGCGACACCCGGGGGCGGCCGCATCACCGCCGCTCGTATCGCTGACCAGCGGGGCCGTCTTGTTACGGAAGGGGCGACACAGTGCTAGCCACTGTGACTTGCCGAGCCGTTCCCAATACACACAGGAGCCACGCACGCGTCACTCAATGCCGACAGAAAGTAAAAACTCTTGACAAGAATTCGAGAGGATTCCTCCGTTACGCCAGAATCTAAGAAACAGCGTCAACAGAGACACAGCAGAGCATCTTGGACGTGCGAGCGTAAGGGGAGCATTTCTCGGCCTCGAAGAGGTTCAGTCCAAAAATTTACGGAGGAGAATCTGTTCCTGGAGTGCGAATTTTAAATGTGAAAACTACCCTTTTACACCTGCCATGGGATTTTAGTTCACCGGAATCTTCTGTGGAATTGAGCGTCATCCGTACCTATCATAAAAATGGATGTACGTATACACATGCGCGGTGTTTCCGTAAGAGCGTACAAAATTTCAACTGGACATGGAGGATGCGCCATTGAACAATTTGAGGTTGGGAACCTGTGGTCAGAGGAGACAGCTTATGGAGATATGGAGGCAAACTTGTCTACCGCGTTGCCTAGAATTACTGTTTTCCAGCTTATTTACAACTAACATGCGTACAAGTTTACACGTACTGCGCTGTTTATGTACATGTACTACATTGTTTATTTCTTGCAAGGGACCAAGGAGGACGAGCCACATATTCTACCCTGACTGACTTGAATGGCAACCTAGAGATTCGTGCAAAGAGTTCTATCTGAGTTGTCGGAGAACGTACCCTTGGCTGTTCGTGAGAGGACGTTGGTACAACATGACGGTGCACTGATTACTGGAGGTCCGCAACCATCTCAGTGCTGGAAGTCCTATTCTATGGCTTGCGAGGTCACCTGACCTGAATCTCCTTGATTATTTCCTGCGGCGATATCTAAAGTCACTTATGTATGAGACCCCGATGGATACGAAGACTGAATTAGTTGCCAGAATTGTATCTGCCCGTCATGTGATTCAAAACACACCTGGGATACTTGTCAGGGTGCGCCAGAATGTTGCATTGGGGTTGATAGCCGTCAGTTTCAGCATATTTTGTAAGCTAAAGTACAAATGGTACATTCATTGTGTCAATGATGGTATTTGCAGTTAACTAATGTAAATAAAACAGTACATAGTAATTTGATTTTGTTCCTATTACATCCTTAAGCTGGCATTTGCGAACCCTAGTTCCCTCCTCAAATTGTTCAATGGATCATCCGTTATGCCCTGTTAAATTTTTGCACGCTCTTACGGAAACACTCTGTATGTATGAATCTACATAGGTATATATGTATGTTCCACATCTGCCCCTAAATCACTGGACCGATTTCAACCATAGCTGGTACACCTGTCACTTATTGTCTGGTGAGAATCCCTGTGGGGTAAGAACCACGTACCTATCAAGGGGGCGGAGGTGAGTGTGAAAAAGTAGTGTAGCTCATGACGGGCGAACTTGTAGAATTTATTCATACAGTATTTGAGAATGAGAGCACTTAAACACTTGCAAAGGGTCGATATTTCTGGCAGAGACAACTGCCAGAAATATCGACCCTTAGACAATTTGTCTAATAGTGTATTTTAAGTACGACAATATGTCATCTTAGGCACTGTATAACACTTAAAACACTTGATAATGGCACTCTGAAGCCAACATGATTGTATAAGTGTAAATATGACACTGTAAATAAACAACAGTCTAATGATGGTACTGACTTTAAAGCAACAACGAAGTGCTCTCATTTAAAAGGGTGCAAAAAAAGGATCCAGTCTTTCGCCCCTAGTGTTCAAGCTACACTTAGAAAATGTAATGACGGGAAATAAAGACAGTTTTAGTAATGGAATTAAAATTGACGCTGAAAGATATCAGTGACCAGACTTGGTGACTGTAATTCTCGGTGAAAGTGAAGAAGAACTGCAGCAGTTGTTGATAGGAATGAACAGTGTAATGACTACAGAACGAGTACTAAAGTAAACCAAAGGAAGACGGAACTAATGAGAAGTAGTGGAAATGCGAAAACGTGAGGCTTAACATCAAAATCTGGTGATCACAAAGTGGATAAAGCTTAGGAATGCTGTACAATATTCCAGTGCCTGTGTTGTTCATAAGTTCGATGCATTGGTCCTTCGGACATGCATGCAAGTCCAAAGCAACAGGAACCTTGACGACTACAGCCGTTATGAAGTACATGAAATGTATTCGCAGTTGCGAATATGCGCAACCATCAGCTGTATAATGGAATGACGACAGTGACAGTTCGTGCCAGACCAGGGCTCGAACCCAGGTATCCTGCTTATCCACAGCGGCCACCTTACCATTTTGCTACTGGAACAAACTCTCCGGCCAGACCAAAACTTCCATATGTCGTCATCCATTATGTATATTCTCGTACATGGGAGACATTTTAACCGAAAGTTTTTGGGCCGCTGTCGGTGGTTAATTAAGATACTGCAATGCCTGTGTTGTTCAAAAGTACAATGCAGGGTTCGTTCGGACATGGATGCAACTGCGGCAACTACAGACGTTATAAAATACATGAAATGTATTCGCAGTTGCAAAAATGGGTATCCATAATCTGAATAATATAAAGACGGTAGTATACATAATGGATGCTCGGTTGCAGGTTGTAGACACAGACTGACGAGATACAGGAGTTTGGATCTGACCGTGAAGTGTGCTCGGATAGCCTAAGTGTAGGGCGACTTTTCGCGGTAAGTAGGATGTCCAGTTTCGAGTGCCGGTCCGGCACAAGTTTTCGTTGTCACCATTCCATTATGCACCTGACGGTTGTGCATATTCGGAACTGCGAATGCTTTCCATGCGTTCAGGAATTCTCTTATTTTGCAAAGAGATACAAAACAGTCTAGCAGAGACAAAGAGAACATTCCTTCCCTTAATTTGAGGAATAAATTTCTGAGAAACTAAGTTTGTAACATGGAGAAACCAGAACAGAAGAGAATCTATGAGTCTGAGATGAGAAATAGGGCCGCGCGAGATTAGCCGAGCAGTCTGGGGCGCTGCAGTCATGGGCTGTACGGCTGGTCCCGGCGGAGTTTCGAGTCCTCCCTCGGGATTGGGTGTGTGTTTTTGTCCTTAGGATAATTTAGGTTAATTAGTGTGTAAGCTTAGGGACTGATGACCTTAGCAGTTAAGTCCCATATGATTTGACACACATTTGAAAATGTTTGAGAAATAGGTAGGCTATAAGGAATAGGGAAACTCTTCGCAGAATCGCTAAAATAATGGAAAACTCTGATAAGGAGGGACAGAATGGTAGGACATGTGGCAATATAACAGGAAATGGTACTACAGAGAGCTGTAGAGGGAAGGAAAAAAAGGGCGAGGGAACACAGAGATTGGAATACATCCAGCAAATAATCGTGGATATAGGATACAAGTGCTGCTCTGAGATGAATCGATCGGCACTGGAGAGGAATTCGTGACGGGACCCAGCAAACCACTCAGATGCCTGTTGACTCAGGAAGAAAAAGGAAAGAAAAAAAAAAAACCTATTGTCTGTTCCACTAGCAAGTCAGATGTTTGGAGGAAGCGTAAATTTCCCGTAATTTTTAAAATCGGATACCAGTAACTTTCTCCGAATCGTTGATTAACTAACGAGACGCAAGTACGAGGAAGCTTCAGGCTCCTACACTGGAAGAGGTAGCTTGTTGCTTATACCACTGCCGCAGTAATAAAGCTGAGCTGGAAAAAGGTACCCCGGTGGCTACCGATAAAAAGTGTGTTATCTGAGCAGCTACGCGTGCTTTGGACACATTAGTACTGTTCGGCGCTAACTTCGAAACAAGTAAAATGCTGGGTGGAAGAGGGAGAGGAGTGGGGGGAAGGAAGGCTCTTCAGCCGATATTTCGAGGTGAAACACTGGCCGGTTAGCTCCTGAATATTCACTGAGGGCTTATCTTCTGTAAACTGCTTTCGTCTTAATAAGAATTTCGTACTGGGATATTGACGCCGTATATGAAGTGTAAGTTGTTTCATCTCCACCATTAGGACGTTCTTTCATGTGAATACCATACCGACAAGGTAGCTATAGAGTGTTTTACTCTGTTGCCTGCGAAGGTGGCGTAATGTTGAATATAAATCGCTAAACTTTCTTATCCTATCGTCTGATGTACTCTTCAGACCACACCCATTAATTACGTTTAAAAATTCTGAGTCATAATCTGAAGCAATTATTTTGAATATGATAACGACAATCGACTCGGCGATACTGCAGCAGGACTGCAGAACTTCACGGAGACTCAAAGTTAGCACAGCAAGTACACCACTAACTTAGACGATACCTGATAAAAAAAGAAAATAAAAATGAAAATAAATTGCTGAAGTGGTCAATTTACAGGAGATTTTTTCTTTAATTCTAAGTCTCATAGGAATACCACTTTTTCTCCATTTCCAGCTGTGTCTTGTGTACACTAAACGAACTGTTGCTACTTTAGATTCAAGTTATTTACTAATTTTCCAACTCTCTCTAATCTAACGATGACTTCGTTCTTTTAACGAATCTTGGGACAATTTCCTCATCAGTTTAGGTCCAGTAGCGCTAGAGTATTGCACATGATGAGCAGTCTCTCAACTGGATGATACACTTTGACTTTCTTGCCTTCCTATATACTCATATGTCGAGGACAAACTGAATTTTTTGCAAGCTGTTGATATGTTTTTGAACATATGATGACGAACAACAGTAAATATTTTCGATACTGATAATGTAAGAGTATTTCTCCTGATAATACTTATACATCCCATGTAATAGACCAATGGTAAACTTCGGAAATTACTATTTAGATAAATATTTCGACGAGGACATTTCACAAAGAGTTACCAGAACATATTGTCTTCAAATTATTTATTAATTTATTTGTATGATGCCGTGTCTGATTAAAGTGTTTCTACGTGGGTCTTCTCACAACTTATCAGTTGGCAATAAAGAGAATCATTTGAGGAAACAACACTACATTTCAGTTGTAGGGTCAAGAGGAAGCGATTGTCGCGTTTCATTCTTAAAAGTCCCACGGTTTTAAGTGACACGAACTGTTCTGTCAATGCATGGTCATCAACACTGTGCAGCACATCTTCATTCTCCAGATTTTGGATCAGCTGATCCTAAACACAGTTATGTGCACAATGTACTGTATTTAGCAGGTGACGCTGCAAGAGTGAAACAGCCTCAGAAATAGCGTCTACTGTCTTAGAGATCTTAGAGACTACAATAAAACGGACTAAAGTGCAACCTTGAAAACTTCAGAAGTGCAAGTTCTTCCTAGAGCGCTTAGACTACGTATTGAATCATAAAGGACTTCAACTGACGTAGCAACATGTGAAAACAAAAGAAAAATTGCGAAGTCCTACGAACTTATATGACCATCAGTAATATCTCGGAAGAATACTCTATTAAGCAAACTTTTTACCAAATGCCACCCAGGTCGCCAGACACCTTAATAACCTACGCGATGAACATGCAAAATATAAATGGTGACAGCAACATTAGAAAACTTTTCGCAAGGTAAAACATTATCTAAAGTCTGCTCCGTATATGGCGAACGATGTCCTATCAAGATGCCTTATCCCGCCCATTGATGTGTCTCAACACGCCCTCGGAGACACTCTTTCTCACAACAGCGATGATGGGCATGAAAAACTAGCATGCGCATCTCAAACACTCACCTCAACTCAGGTAAATCATTCCATTATCGTAAACGAAGCACTCCCATTACTCGCATCAAAAAAATTCCGTACATTTCTTTACCGACAAAATTTTACATAATAAGGGACATAACCCATTACTGTATTTGTTCGCCCCTAAAATATGCCTTAGAGGAGAAGCGACAACACGCTGCCGGCCGCGGTGGTCTAGCGGTTCTGGCGCTGCAGTCCGGAACCGCGGGACTGCTACGGTCGCAGGTTCGAATCCTGCCTCGGGCATGGGTGTGTGTGATGTCCTTAGGTTAGTTAGGTTTAAGTAGTTCTAAGTTCTATGGGACTTATGACCTAAGATGTTGAGTCCCATAGTGCTCAGAGCCATTTGAACCATTTTTTTTTATTTTTGACAAAACGCTTCACATCTTCCTCAGATATTACAATTACTCAATTCGTCGCCAGCCGCTGATACCCTATCAACACTACGTTTGAGAACAGATCTGACATTCGGCACTGCGCTTCGAAATAGATGACACCTTACAAAATTTACTACAAGATTTGTTGCCGCTGCATCCATAATTGTGAAAGATAGAGTTAAGGGCCGTGCCCTCAATACATTCGCCAAGATTGGCCAGAACTCCTCCATCCCCACTTTCCCCCAGAACTAAAATGCAGCATCTAGATGGTGCATGGCACACTGATGCTCACATGATGCTGACATAGGACGAGGACGATTGCCAGATAGACATAAGACCCTCACAGCATCAGCGTGCCATAAACCATCTGCACTCGCGTGGACGGGTAAAGGGGGGGGGGGGACGATGTCCATGAAGATGCTCGTAAGTCAGTATTCCTACTGGCCCAGCATCATGAACGACATCAAGAGGACAACCTGCTCTTGTAAGACCTACACGTCAACTCAGTCAGCTCCGTCACAACGATTCGATGCCTGGCTCAGGCCGCAGCGGCGATGAGAGCGTGTCCGTGTGGACTTCTCTGGCTCCCTCTTGAGAGGGATGTGACTCGTCGTCGTAGACTCTTTTTCCAAGTTTTCATATGTGGTGAGAACGTCAACTGCCCCGGCGAGAGGGACAGAAAGCGCCTTCCAGGCAGTATACGCTATTGAAGGGACTCCAAAAACGATCGTTTAGGACAGTAGCCCTAAATTTTCATCCCGTATGTTTCAGAACGTCTGCTTTCGGAACGGCTGAATGCACACGAGAGCGGGGCCATTCTACCATTCTATCAAGCCTTCAACAATTTTTTTTTTTTCGTGTGACAAGGGCCTCCCCTCCATCGGGTAGACCGTTCGCCGGGTGCAAGTCTTTCGATTTGACGCCACTTCGGCGACTTGCACGTCGATGGGGATGAAATGATGATGACGATTAGGACAACACAACACCCAGTCCTTGAGCGGAGAAAATCTCCGACCCAGCCGGGAATCGAACCCGGGCCCGTAGGATTTACATTCTGTCGCGCTGACCACTCAGCTACTGGGGGCGGACGGCCTTCAACGATGAAGCGGAGGTGCTCGCAGCACCTGAAGGTACAGATGCCCGCCATCACCTTGTTCTCTGAGACTTCCTGAGGTCTACAATATGCCCATTTACGCCACCCATCGATGGACACAGTGGTTTGTGCTTGCACCTTCAGAAGTTTCCCGGATGGATACTGACCGTCATCGGAGTCACCGGACGGACGACTAATGTTCACAGCGTATGCCAGTTACATCGTGGTGGTAAAACACTCCAACAAGCTTCGCCTAATCTTAGCAGCCTCCACTTCAAGACGACCACCTTAGTCCCCAGAGCCTCTCAGTAAACTTCAGACGCATGGCAGACCAACGTCCTCGGGATCAGCGTCATCTTAGCTGGTACACCATGGTAAGGGACACTTTTACACTTCCAGCACGGTATCCGATGTGGACCTCTGAGACAAGAGCACTAGCCCCAGCCAGCTGCTACATCAGCAAACGGAGGATGCAGCAACATCAGACGTCGAGATGGACAGTGAAATTTTGGGCTGACTTCCCCACCCACAAGTTGTTCCAACCGGAACGGCATTCACGATACCGTCTGGGACACTCCTGGCTCTACACGCCAATTAAAGGCAGGAGGAATGCGCTGCTGTCGTCGGAAAGCAAAGCCGATACCCTGCCCATGCCTGCTGGCAACGACTCACCCAGTGGCTGGTAAGGTACCCCATTGGACCGCCACTTGCGCCTGGGTGCTGATGTCAAGCCAGAGATAAAACCTAGTCGCCAGGTCGCTGCAAGTTCTGTTTCGCTAATTTCAAACATTCGTGACCCTACTGTTTATAGGATTTGATCTGGACTACGTTTTGATTTGCCGTTCTATGGATTATTTATGAATTGGAATATCATCTTCATGTTTTTTACATCTTACTGTGAGCTGCGTTGATTACAATGTGTCAGTATTTTCTGTGTGATAAAGAGTGTGTTGACCCACTGAAGTTGTAATCATTTCAGCGACTGTATTTTGATTGTTGGTAATATGGGAGTCGGCGCATGGTCAAACGTACTGCTGATTCACAGAGAAAACCTCTCGAATAGCACTAAAGGACATGGCGAGGTTGTAAGTCCTCACCCCAATATACGGTTGAGGAGATCTGAAAGTTAACATGGGACATAAACGGCATGTGTGTTGCAGATACTGTTCTAACAAAAGGAATCCACAGCGGCTCAAATGCGCAGAAGACATTCGCATGAGTGGATGGCGAACAGGCATTTAGGGTTGGCATTTGTTAGTATCTGCTAGCACGACTGTTACGCAGACTCGTCTTCCAAACACTGCAACAAAAATTAGATGTTCCATACAAAAATAAAAATAAAAGTTCCGTTAGTCTTTTCAGCTACATGACGGCATCTAAGCTTCCACATCAAAGTGTAATAGGAATGACAAGTTGCATTGACCGTACTAGATGGCCGAGGTACGTAAAGTGCAAAGAGTATTATCCGCTTTGCCCTTTCACCAGCCTGTAGAGTAAGAATTTTACAGTGGATGGCTGAACTTTTGATTTCAGTTTCCGCAGTTATAAACGTACTCCCGGTATACACAAGGGAATGTCAGCGTTCAGTATCTCATTTTCCAGGTATAGGCCGTTGTCCCTAGTTGCGCCTTGCAGTTCACTGTTTGTCATCTATTTTTACTTGCTTTCAGGTAAGCGGATGAAAGTTCGCCTGCAGCGTTTTGCTGCCTTTCAAACGCTGTGGAGTATTACTTCGCTGAACTCGGATTAAGTTAAAAATACAAATATTTTACGGAAGGAACTCTTAAGAAGGTATTTTAGTGTGCTCACCATGGCGGAAGAATTACGTAGAAAAAGATGCGAAACATGGAAGAAAATGAGCCGGTAAAATATCATTCCATACCAAAAAAGCAATATTAATCGAAGCTTTTGTTTATCTATGTCAAAATCAAAAAGTGATTGAGGGCCAATATTGCATAAACTCAGGGAAAATGAAGATTCTAACTTCCTATCTCTTGCTTTCTTCTAATTGCTTTACTCAGCGAGCTTCAAAGGATTTCAATTTAACTTCTTTGTTCAGATCACTCTACCTGTCTGCTAAAGATATAGTTTTAGCAACTTCACCTAAGTGTTTATGTATCACTGATTTTTCGTTATTGCCCTGTAAATGCCTCTCACCATGTCTGCTTTAAGAGATCACCTCATTTAATAGCTCCCATTTTGCAGATTTAGCCACTGCGATCAGTTGATTTAAAGAGAACAATCGTATGGTAGTGTGCAGGATAGTTTAAAGCACATGCACAACTTTTCCTAACTGATGTTTTCTTGCATTACAGCCAGTAGCCAGTGGAGTCGCTAAAATGTAGGTCACTGAATATCAGGACTGGGATTACGCCGGGTGCAGACTACCGACAGGCCTGCGCTGTTCTATCAGCCGTCATCCTCTGGGAAATAATAGATGTTTTCCGATACGGAATTATTTTCAGTGGTCACCATTTCTACTCTAGTTCAGATCTGGATTACTTAGCTAGGACTGAAACATTTCCTACAAGACGATTTGCCTCTTCGTTTTTATTGCACGCAGAACGGACATTAAAGCAATAGCTATGTCTGATGTTTTGCTGCTGCTTGAAAACACCAAATACTGTTTACAAACTATGCGTATTGTATATGAAGACAGTAACTGTCCACGAAAGAACAGATACTATTGATGACCGGTTGAGTGGATGGGCAAATATCTGTTAGGTACATTAAATATGTAGAATTAAGGACAGTTGGGAATCTGGGTCTCACGGGAAGCGTGCATGGGATAAGTCCCTGCAGTCGCGCTAGTCATTTGTGTCCTCGGTGGTTCACATTGATAAAGCGTCTGCCATGTAAGCAGGGGATCCTGGGTTCGAGTCCGGGTCTGGACACACATTTTCAGCTGTCCCCATGGAGTTATATCAACAACACCTGTCGGCAGCTGAGGGTTTCAATTAATTTTAATTTATTAATACGTATTATTTCCAAGTCGTTGGATTCTCAGTTCTTCTACAGTCCTCACGTACGTAGGACTCCTTGTGGCGTAACGGAGCGATTAGTGGGTCACAGCCAAAGACAGTGGACTAGCTTTTAGGAGAAACGGGATTCTCGCCCGTCAGCTCTAAATAGGTCTGTCCTGTTTACCATAAACCACTTCGTGCGATTGTGGAAATGGTTCCTTCAAACCCGTAACCGCGGGGACACCTTGAAATAGGTCTCACTTACTTTCAGTAAATCATTTCCTAGGTTAGTTTACCGTCCTTTCGGTGAGTGGATGTAGTCAGCGACTGTACGTGACATAAATTATACAGTGCAGCCATCAGTCGTCCTTTTTTGATTTTATTATGCAAATCTAGATTTCGGCTAGTAGCAAGCCATTCTCAATGCGCTATTTTTTATTCTCAATGCATGCAAGTCCCTGTTGTTCGGGCGCCAGACAAAGTTCTTTGAATTCAAAGAAATGTGACTGACACTAAAATTCTCAGAAAGTCGAAGACATTCGTTGCGAAGTGGTTCAAGCGATATTTAGAGGTTACGAACGTGGATCATTTACCAGAGAAAGGACTAAGATGCCAAGCTATAATCGATAATGGTGGTGATTGGAGTAACTGTTAGGTAATCGTGCAATTAATAATAATATGTATTTTCACGTAAACATATTTATAATAGTGTCTTTTATTATGTACAGATAACGGTGCACACTTTCTTGCAGAACTGACTGTATTTCTTGATGCCGTAACATATGTCCCATAATATTATCCTTTCTTCTAGTCAGTGTCACGTAAAGTAGCTCCTCATTTCTTATCTTATCGCTCCGTCTAATTTACAACATCCGTGTAGCGTATAGCACCACACATCCACTCCTTTAATTCAACAAATAAGCTTACTGGTTGAGCAACCACAGCTAAAAACTTGTACATAATGTGAAGGCCAATAAACAATTTGAAATCAGAGATGGTAAAATAGTTTATATTAAAACTGTGTGAAAATCCAAATCCTTAGTAGCTGTTTATTGTGTTTTCCCTGTATGACGAATGTTATGTTACGCGCATATGTATCTTGGAATTTATGGCATATGAAGTATTAGTTCTACATAACCTGAAGATATGCCTCCACGGTACGAAACCGGTCGTCATACAAGGAAATCACAATAAACGCCTACTGCGGATTTGGACTTTCAACCCAATTTTAAAGCAGACTATTTTACGTATCTCTGGTTTTAAATTGTTTGTTTGGCTTTCAGATTATGTCCTTCGACATTCATCTTTTCTAATTTCACCCAGTCCGTTATTCACCACCATGCAGTCATGAGCTCCAAACGTATGTTCTCAGGTATTTCTTCATCACATTAAGTCCGATGTTCGACATTAGCAGATTTCTCTGGCCCTTCTTTGCCTGGACTAATTTGTTTATTCGTCCGACACATTTTATTTTTCTTCCAAGGTAGCAGAATTCCTTTATTTCGTCCAGTTTGTGGTTCCAATATTTGATGTTGGTTGTATATGTGACATTCTTTGACACTCACTAACTCAATCATCAGATCTATAGATGAACAATCCGTAGACCAAATGTCGGGCCTGGTGGTCAAGTGATAAAGTGCATGCATAGAAGCCGAGAAGTCGCGGTATGGTATCCTAGTTGGACCACGGACTTTCCAGTCTTCGCTTTAACCTCTCCTTTACCTCTCAGCGATGTGATGAGTCGCCATACACAGCACATGGTTCGGATTTCACGTTAAACCGTAGTTCCCCTTTCACCGGTTGGTTAACTGGGTTTGGTTATGGACACACAAGTCACCGAAGTGGCGACCAATAGAAGGACTAGCACCAAGCCATTGAGTGAAACGAAATTATTGTTGTCTATATGCATAATTAAGTTTGTACGGAACGTTCAGAGCGCGAGTTCTACTTGTGCTGGTCTGGTTTCCTTGTGTTTAAGACCAATCCACACTTCATATTATTAGAATGTTATTTCTATTCAGCTGGTCTTGTAACTGTTCTTCACTTTCACTGAGGGTAGCAATGTCATCAGCGAATCTTGGCACTGATATTCCTTCACCTTTAACTTTGTTGCCATTCTTGAACTTTTCACTTTTATTTCCGTCATTGCTTCTTCGACGTACATAATGACCAACAGGGACGAAAGACTACATTCCTGTCTTACACCCTTTTCAATTGTAGCTTTTCGTTCTTGCCCTTTGTTGTGACTTGGCAAGACAGCCGTGCCACTAGGAGGTGAAGCCGAAAGGCACGCGTTTAAGCTCACGCAGGGTGGCGTGAGGTCTGGAACAGTTAAAGGATTTGAGTCTAGCAAATAAAGTACGTAGCTGTTGGAGTACTTAACTTTAATCCATAATTGGTGAACATCGGTCTGACGGTACATACACACAAGATAAATAGCAATGGATAATGGCGCCTTGCTAGGTCGTAGCAAATGACGTAGCTGAAGGCTATGCTAACTATCGTCTCGGCAAATGAGAGCGTAATTTGTCAGTGAACCATCGCTAGCAAAGTCGGCTGTACAACTGGGGCGAGTGCTAGGAAATCTCTCTAGACCTGCCGTGTGGCGGCGCTCGGTCTGCAATCACTGACAGTGGTGACACGCGGGTCCGACGTATGCTAACGGACCGCGGCCGATTTAAATGCTACCATCTAGCAAGTGCGGTGTCTGGCGGTGACACCACACCCTTCATCTTGGTTCTTGTGCATATTGTATGTCATCCATCTTTCCAAATAACTTAATTCTATTTTCCTCAGAATTTCGAAAATCTACCACCATTTTATGATGTCTAGCGCTCTTTCCAGTTTTCGAATGTAGTGAACATGTGCTGATACCCCTTCAGTCTTGCTTCCATTATCAGTCGCGATGTTACAATTTCCTTTTTGGCCCTCCTTCATGAAAGTCAAAGAGATCGTCACGTAATAGATCCTCAACTTTTCTTTCCATTCCTCTGCAAGGTATTGTGGTCCTCAACTTAGATGAATAACACGTTACGCTGATTATTCGACCGTTCTCTCACTCATCTACTCTTGCTGTCTTCGGAATTCTGTGGATGATCATTTACTGAAAGTCTGACGGTACATCGTCAGCCTCGTAGATTCTATACATCACCTTCAATAATAGTTTGGTTGCCACATCTCCCAGTTATTTTAGAAATTCCGATAGGAAATTATTTGTCCCTTCTGCTTTATTCAATCTTCAGTCTTCCAAACTCTTTTAAATTACAATTCTAATACTAGAATCCCTAACTGTTCCAAGCTGATCGAATTTCTTCCTGTATCGCATCAGACAATTTCTCCCTGTCATTGATGTACGATGAATGGAAAAGGTTGAAGGAGACACGCCCTCTCTCTCAGCAAGCAGCACCATCGCACGGAGGTCAACATACAGTCGAGAATGGAAGATCACCACCCTCGTGACCTCAGCTGAAGCGGCCAACACCATCCACTAGGACTAGTGTTAGTCAGTCCTCATACGATTTATAATTTTTGAGGGGATTCTGAAGGTTTTTTTTATTACGTGCTTTCATATATTCATATTACTGCGAATGTTTTATTGATTTTCACTTTTCATAAGAATTTTTCAAATGTGGTAATTACCATCCAGGCCTGTTTAATGCCATATAAAAATTGCAGAATTGCTTCATCTTTCCAAGACGTATGCACTCGGTGACAGAAGCCACCAGCTTTGGCAAATTGGGTAAATTAATGCACATTGTGGCTACTCTTGTGTGCTTGTGTTAAGCCTGACGGCAGTTAAGGGGAGGTGGAATGAAAAAAATTTACATTTTCGGATTTTTATCTCATTTTAAAATTTGCAATTTTCCGAATAAAATATGTATATCACTTATAAACTCACATGGGAAGTATTTTATTTTATTATTTTTAAATATAATATACACCGCTTGAAAATGTTCAAGATCTAATAAAATTGGTAATTTTTTATATGGAAGGCTGTGGATTGGTGTGTTATAAAGGTTCAATTACGTATCTGTACTGGTCATGTCCAGAAAAGGATGGGCCCCAAGTTGAGGAAGTTGAAACAAAGTTTGGGAGGCAAGAAACTTTCTGTTGGTAAAACCACAAGAGGCAGGCTGACAGACAAAATGATTCATGGACTACAGCAGTATTATGGAAGGGCCATTAGAAATAATATTGAGAATTTGTTGAAAATGAAGCAGGTAGTATGGGCTATCTTCTTCCACAGACTGACAACTAATGAAAACCCATTACATCACTTTTGCCCTCCTGGACTTGATTCATGGAGTAATTAACGCAATGCCCAGTACTCACACAGTTCATATAGGCACAAAAATTCCATCCCAGCAGCAGTCATAGATATCATAACACCTTTCTACAGAGACCGGGAAAATGCTGAATGATTGAAGAAGTTTCTGCATGGTCAGATTCAAAATCTCAATGA
Organism: Schistocerca piceifrons; assembly: GCF_021461385.2. NCBI lineage: Eukaryota > Metazoa > Arthropoda > Insecta > Orthoptera > Acrididae > Schistocerca > Schistocerca piceifrons. The sequence goes on from NC_060143.1 coordinate 556,682,317, forward strand.
GTCGTTCAATAATCGTATATGGACTCATTTACGACAAGATGTTTTTGTTGGAATGAAGACACTAAAGTTGGGGGTCAGTGATGCTGTTATTGCCTTTAATGATGACAACATTGGTAGGGTGAAAGTGCTACAGAATATGGGAATTAATCCTGGAGCAACCTGCATCAGAGCACTTGAACGGATGGACAAGGTTCGCATTGATAAAGCAGAGTATGCAGCACAGTTGGTCACTAAGGAGCCCAGAAAGAATAAAAGAAGAAAGAATTTGGAAAAATATCAAGATGATGATATACAGCATGGTGCAGGGTACTTCTGAGTGACTAAAAGTAAAAAATTAAATTGACATTAAGTGAGTTACAGTATTTTGAAGCCTTAGAAGTCATTCCTGAAAATTTACATTTTTTTTCATTTTTCCCTAAATCTGAGAAAGCACTTCGAGTAGTGCATTCAAATTTTCAAGGAGCCATAACATATATATCCTGAGTCTCCTGAACTAAAAGAATAACCTAATGTTATGTATAATTAAAATTATTTAGTATAATGTACAAAAAAGTACACAGATTTTTAACTGTGTAATTAAAAAATTGTATTTCCGAAAATAGTGGCTGAAATGCAATTTTTGTAGTTCAAATGACTCAGAACATACAGTTTAATGTCCTGTAAAGGTTTCATGTCAATGGCTACAGTGGTTCCGGAAATACAGGGAAGCCAAGTCACTAAATTTAACGCTGTTGGGATAGGGCGTTCCAACTCCCCTTAACTTATGTGTTTCTTATTGTTTTGTTCAGAGCACCACTGACTCCGTGTCAAATTAGGATATTTGATTTTTTTTGGGTAAATGAGTCTTTACTAGGAAGTTCCACTGCTAGTTCCTCGTGCTTTTTGTCGTATCAACAATGGTGACCAGCCGGAAACATGATTTTCAGCAGAATATGTCGCCCTTTATCCCCTTCCCAACCCATGTTTTCCTGAAAAGCGTCGCTGTTCTCGGCACTGCGTACCTGGAGTGAGGTAAACCCCGTGGCTGTTGCTTACCGCAAGTTTACGCTACAGCGCCTTTTCCATCGGAACTCGTCGCAGGGACAGGCGAGCAAAATACTGCCCCGGAGCAATTTGGCTACAGGCGAACGTGCGGTCGCAGCAGCTCAGGTTTGCTCGCCGAGATGAAATCGAGGCGCGTATTAGCACCCCGAATAATCCCCTGGAAATTAATGAGGGACCCGCTAGTCGGCAGGCCGTCGCGCGGGAAACATTCACGTTGTGCGCACAAAGCTGACACTGGTGCGAGCGCGTCGCTTCGGTTCCCGCTGCAACAAAGCAAGAAGGTTCGGGCGCGGGAGAGCGTTTCTCTGGAGACTGGCGTTCACTAACTCAAGGCGTGCTGTGACTGTCACAGGGGCAACGTTTCCAGTGCATGGGAGGCACTGCAATCCCAGAGGCAACAAATGCAAACCACTGGAACACAGACACAGAACGCTGCAACTAGGGAAGAAAACTACTACATCTGATGTGATTCTTCTGAAATTCATCTGAAATGTTGGAGTGCAATTATGTGTCAAAGCAGGGCTGTTGCTTACTGTTCGTCTCGCTGAGATTGAGGTGATCAGGGGGAGCGCTGAGTTCCGAAAGGAGAAGCTAGTAGAAGCAAAACTGTCTGCAGACGTTTCTGAGGAAGCTGCCAGACATTGACCTGAAGTGACTTACAGATACAGGTATTATGAATCTCTGTTGTCTGTAGCATTCCTGACTGTAATGTTCTGATGATGATCGCATAGTGGATTTGAAGCGTTGGTATTCAATGGTGCAGATGAATATATGCTACGTCTAAGTTTTTTCTTGACACTATATTGAACGAATGCTTTGGCACTGAATGGTGAAGATGAGAACGTGCAAGGTCTGGTAAACTTGAAGTCTTTTCTTGCGTTGTATTCACCGAATGTTCTTTGCGTCAGACATGACATGTGGCCGGATGAGAACTCCCCTTTCCTTGCACGCAGCAAGTATATAGCTTTGTAACTGCACCAAATGGGGTTAGACACCAGCTATGGCAAAAGTTGATGTCAATACTAGCAACAGTTTACACATATATATCGATATAAGTCATACAATACTTGGGTTGAGTATGAAGACTGTGTATGTAACTGTAGAACAACCTCCACTTTTCCCAGATATGTCATTAAACCTTGGTATAGTTCTAGATCCAGTTACTGAATGACTAACTTCTCTCTTGTAAAGTCCAGTTTGTCTCATTTTGGAGGCCGCTGTAGATGAGTTCTCAGACGTACGACTGAGATACGGAAGTGTTTAAATGACTCACTAAGTAGAGCTGTGTGTCATCTTATATCCACTTTTGGATGATAGATATCCACTTGAGAACTATTTTTGTGACTTAAGTTGGATGCATAATATAGTCCTTGTCGAGTGCGCCCTCACTGGAGTTCAGCGTAAACTATGCCGCGTTGGAGTTGTAGGCTAGTCTGGTGTCTCAGTAGATGATTGAAGTAAAGCCAAAGTTCTAAATTTCGCATTTAGGAAACAGTTCACGCAGGAGAATCGTACAGACATGCCGTCGCTTGACCATCGCACAGGCTCCTGTACAAGGTATACTTACACCCATCGCTGGTGTAGAGAGACGTCTGAAGGAGATGAAAGCAAATAAGTCTCCTGATCCTGATGGAGCCCCAATGTTTTACAAAGAGTATACTACGGTGATGGTTCCATGCTTAGCTTACATTTATGGCAAATCTCTCGCCCAGCGCGAAGTCCCAAGCCCACACCCTGAAGGCTCACGTGGTACTAAAGTGTGACGCATGAAAGCAACAATGATGCGTAGACGCACTCATGCTTCCTAAAGCCAGCTGAGCGAGATTGAAAGAGATCAAACTGTGGCCTTCCGAGACTCGCTTTTGTTCTTTTAGATTTGCCACAGATGTAGGACATGCTACGTCAATTGTCTAACGATGCTGGTATGAGTGATAATATGAACAGTCACACCTGTAGACAAAGTTCTGGATCTCCACGCTGCACAGGTGCAAGTCAAGATCGGCGTATTGTAAGAGCAGCGGTGGCAGATCGTACAGCTGTCCCAAACCAGAACAACACACAAAGAGGACTTACGAACCCAGACGTGTGAACACCAACTGCTGCGAAGCAGTTATTATCAGTGGGACTATTGGCACGCATAACTCCATCGCGTCTTCCATTCACGCCACAGCATCGACATGCACGGCTCAGCTGGTGTCGTCAGAGAATCAGCTGGAAGATGTAATGTGGCACTACGGTCTTCAGCGATGAACGCAGATTCTGCTTGCAGGCAAGTGATGGTCGTTGGGCGTACGAAGTAGACCTGGTGAGCACTGTCTGGTAGAGTGCATTCGTTTAAAACGCCCTAGCCCCAGCCAAAGCCTTACAGTCCTGGAGTGAGATAAGCTACGACTCTCCTTCACAATTGGCGTTTCTGGAGGGAACGCTAACCAGAGCTCGGCACTTGCAGAATGTTCGTAGACCCGTTTGTTCGCCGTTCTTGCAACAGGAAGGTGATGTGTCGTTCCATCAGGATAATGCTCGCCCAAACACTGCGCCTGAGACTCAACATGCTATGCAACACGTGGAACAACTTCCCAGGCCACCATTATCTCCGGTCACCAGTCTAGTACGTGTGGGATATGATATAACGAGAAGTGATCCATACTACGTCAAGCAACAACTCTTACAGAACTACGTGAACAGGTAGAGCAGGCGTGGCATAAGGTATCCCACGACAGCATTCGCTATCTGTACGGTCGACTGGACGCCAGTGTTATTGTCTGCATTGCTGCCCGTGGAGGCTACATCACGTACTAATATCGGTATCTCAGCATGCGTCGATAGCTGGTATCACAGAACCGCTTGTGATATTGATTTGTAAATGTTATCATTTCATGTACTCCATTTTCACCGTCGCAACAATAAATCTTAAGTGAACTGGAGCGTGTTTGTTGATTCCGTATCGAACGGTAAACACCGCCCCAGTATTCTGCATCACCGACTACCTTGTTAACTGGCGGTGTTTAAGCACGAACTTCGATGCGAGATAACGCCATTAGAGATGTACTGATGCTTCTAATGTCTCCCATAACAGTACATTTGTTGACGTCGGTTTCAACGAAGCGACACAGATGCGGATAGTTTTATATTTTGTGGACTGGCAAGAGCGCCAATCCACAATGACGGGAAGCCGAAAGGCACGCGTTTAAACTCACGCAGGCTGGCGGGAGGTCTGGAACAGTTAAAGGAGTTGAGATTAGTAAAATAAGTACGTAACTACTGGAATACTTAACTTTACTCCATAATTGGTGAACATCGGTCTGACGGTAAATGCATCACAAGATTAATAGCAAATGATAATGGCGCCTTGCTAGGTCGTAGCAAATGACGTAGCTGAAGGCTATGCCAACTATTGTCTCGGCAAATGAGAGCGTAATTTGTCAGTGAACCATCGCTAGCAAAGTCGGCTGTACAACTGGGGCGAGTGCTAGGAAATCTCTCTAGACCTGCCGTGTGGCGGCGCTCTGTCTGCAATCACTGACAGTGGCGACACGCGGGTCCGACGTATACTAACGGACCGCGGCCTATTTAAAGGCTACCACCTAGCAAGTGTGGTGTCTGGCGCTGACACCACATTGTACAGTATCTTTTTCTAGTTTAAAGAGGGTGAACTTCCTTGCCGATACGTAGTTAAAAATGCATAGTCCAGAGGTGACGAATAAGTGCCCTGCAAATGCTTAGAGTCACATTGGGTTTACGTTTCGATTTCGCTACCCCGTATTTAAGGGAAAGATAATTTTCTAATGTGGTCCGCTCCTTACATCGTCTTAATGCCTCCATACGTATCACCTTTGCACCCCTGCAATCCTCATACCAAAATGGCCTTGGAGGTCGTCTTTACACATAACACGTTCGCCTTTCTGGTATGGACTTCGTAGCCTCATTGCTGTTGGACTCTGCGAAAGTTCTACGAGTATGGTCTACTACAACATCGTCTGTACATGCAAGTACTTCAACGTTGTGTTGCTCATATTTTTTATACGCCTCCAAATTAGCTTTCCGTGTATACCACAAGTATACATTATAATAAATTTCGATAGACCATTCCTGACAATGCAAGTTTATTAGCAGCGGCGGGCGATCCGATCCTAATAGGTCTTAGAGAACGCACCACTTCATGATAGAAGCCAATTCGAGTGATGCAGTAGTTAAGTCGGCTGGTGACTTTCCTTGATTAGGTATACTGATGTGAGTACCCGAGCCATCATTCAAAATTACTAAATTTATCGATTATTTCCCGAATCGCATTCCCCTGTCAATCAGCCCGTTTACAGCCCCATGCCGGGTGCTGTGCATTGAGATTTCCCAATATCAGAGTACTGCCATTACTTGCTGTAACATTCTGAGAATCGTCTCGTTACTTATCCGTACATAGGGAGTTGTGAACATCGAAAGAACTGACGCAGTTTTATTCGCATTGCTTACTTCAATAGCACGTTCCTCGATACCCCTGATTATGTTATTGGTTTCGACTCTTTTGCACTTTACATCATAACGGATTAAGACTGCTGTTGCACCGTGACTATCCTATCAGCTTGTACAGCTTGGTAGCCTACGAAGGTGTAGGTTTCAACTGCAGCTAGCTATGTTTCGTTAATTTAACATCATTACTTTGCACGAGATTTAGTGGAACAATTATATTGCTTCTTACAGATCGAGGGTTCCGCTACAGAGCATCCGTTGTGTATTTTTTTATTTGCAGTAGTTACATTATACAACTGCATTTTCTCTTCCTCACGTCTCTTCTGGGTTCATCACCACCTGTTTTTGTCGCTCCACTGTTCGTGTTAGAAGTTATACTAGTGCTTCTACAAAAGTACTTGGTCTCTTATAACCATTGCCCATTATTTGCTGGGGACGGTCTGTTTGATTTCAACTGCGCTACACGCTAGAACTCCGGAGTCGTGCAGATGTCCGCGTAACACATCATAATCGACTGAGTTGTGACGCAGCAGAGGTATTTTCCTCAGACCTATAACGTCGGTGCATCGCGTTTGCGCGGCGGAATGCAGACTTCCCCTCCGCGTTTAGGAGGTGGTGGCCGGTGCGCTTGTTGGCGCCTTACCTACTGACTCGTTCACCGTTCTGCGTATGGTGACAGCGGATTTATTTTCCTGTAGCAAGGAAGGTAATTCTTTTAGCGTTACATCGGTACTACATAGGATGGGGTTTTCAATGTGGGTGAACAGTTCTGCTGACGTGTAACGATTTCAGCGTCAGGTCTGTTTTTTAATACTTCCAAGGCTTATTGAATTGAAATGTTACTGACTTGATGAGCTTGTCTCCTTTCAATGTATTAAGGATATGCTTTGTCTGTTGCATGGTGTGCATCTTTACAGTTGGCGAAACTCAACGTTTCCGATTCACAGACTGACGTTCTGCGATAAGGACTACACATGTTAGACTTTGATTTTCTACAGTATTATCTAATTAAGTGTCCAGAACGTAAACAGTTATAAGATACGCGCAAGGGCAACGAGTAGGGTCCCACAGAGCATCGCATACCATAAATGGACACATATTGACAAGGAACCCCTTGAGTGCGAGGGCGCAAAAGGCCAACGATTTTTTACGGCATTCGACGTCCCACATATTGCCTACCATGCAACCACTACATTCGCTGCCAGTGGAAACAGGGGGCGGGACTGGACCTATCAATTGGTGAACACAGCTTGAAGCTACGGGGCGAAGTTGAACTGCTTAGTAGTCCAGTAACACACAACAGGGCTATAGTGCTAGTGGTGTTGATACAAAGCAGAGCAATGGTACAATAAACAATGCAAATATTGCATTATATCTAGAAAAAAACAGCTGCCGGGAGTGACATTTCGTCAGACAGGGACCCAAGGAATTTCGAGGAGTGAGAAAGATACGGCAGATTAAATATTAGCGTTCCTGCAAGATACGTCAGCGGAGTGTGTGGTGTTGTATACATCAGACTGTGCGTGAAACTTACATGAAAAGTACAATCATGACGATACGCATTTAATAAGTGAAACTGACGTTGAAACCGGTGTCGAGCCATGTGGCACATTATCCTTGTCGGACAGGGAGCGACAAACCTCGTCTCCACTGCAACACAGTAACGGACATACATTGCTCGAGGAGCGGGTACCAAACATAACGTGGAGATCATCGGCAGCGTAGTAAAAGACAATTACGAACAGAGTTCGAATAAGTCCGCAACAATATGACCGTGTAGTGCATAAGAAGAAAACTGTTACTGAAGCGATGACAAGGCGCACTTGTTACAAAAACTGGTGTTTGAACGTTCGAGGATGTTTTTATTTCCTGCATTAACTCGTCAGTGTCGAGATATACATCGACTCCTCGTGTCACTCCCTGGTATAATAGGTAGTTTGATATATACTGTTCTATCTCACGATCGACTGAATGAGATTTCAGTAGTCTGTTTGCCGCGTTGGCCGTCCCCATTTCCACAATTAGCCCATTTCTCCCTGCAGCTGTAATATTCCTAATCTGCTCTTTGACTTCCGGCATATGTCCGTGAACAGTTTGCTAATGGTCACAGGTTAGATCTTTCTTACGTAGTCCATTTTCTCTTCCATAAATACAATTACTAAATTCTGAATTACTGCTCGGCAATTCGCATCGGTATACGCAGTTAAGAAAAGTCAGCAGTTGACCTAACTACTGCATCACTAGATCTCGCTCCTATCGCGATTATTTTTTTTTTTTTTTTTTTGAGTGATCAGTCTTCTGAGCTAATTTGATGTGGCAGGCCGCACCAAACCAGTCAGAAAACTGATAACACAAAAAAAAAAAAAAAATAAGGACCCGATTCTGTTATTCTACACAGGCGAGTTTTGTTATCTTTACTCCCAGTAGAATTCTACATAATCTTCCTCTTCTCAGGTTTGTCTACTTGAGTTATGTCTGACTGACTGATTACATGTTTCGTGTCTTGCATCTCCTCATGTACCATGTAGTCACCCGGTGCCATACGTTTAACAGCTCCATATTTTCCTTGCAGGCCTGCACCACGATTCCTACCACTACTCACACCCCAACTCCTACATTCTGATTCCATGTCTGAGCTCACTTGTCTATTAAGTCGATCACAGCACTTAACAGCATGCTCTAACACCTTGGCTACGACGATGACGTCACTGCGTATGCTGCGTGGGTCGGCCGGTCAGGTGGACTGCCCCACCTTACGCAGCCACTGTTTTAAACCGCTGTTGTTTAGTAGTTGTTAAACGGTGTATCCGTTAGTCAAGACTGACTTCCCGAGATACTGCACGCGGTAGTAAGACACTTGCTCTCGCAGAGCGCTCGCGCTTGACGTTTACTAGACCACAGATACGGCAGGACCCATCTGTCTTTCTTACAAAAAGCAAACATGTGGCTCGTATTTGTAATCTGTGTTGACTTTTTTGCTCCGGTTTTGCCTCCGTAGGTAAGTGGTCAATTTATCTGGCTGCTATGCGGATGACTCGGATCCTTTTCCCGCTACTACCAGGGGTTTTCCCTTGGTGGAAGAACAGATATGGGCCTATTGAGGAGCTATTTGAATGAAGTCAAGTAACACACAAATTGCGTCGCGATTCAATGCTACAGGCTCCAGCCGACTTCTCTCCAAGCGACTAACGCGGCTACTGTCACCGTACGGACGTTCTCCTGGGAGACAAGTTGCTTGTTTCCGATCCACCACTGCCAGTTTACTGTAACCCTCGCACGTTCACATTGACATGGAACACACAAATTGCGTCGCGATTCAATACTACAGGCTCCAGCCGACTTCTCTCCACACGACTAACTCGGTTACGGTCACCGTACGGACTTTCTCCTAGAAGTCAAGTTGCTTGTTTCCGATCCACCACTGCCAGTTTACTGTAACCCTCGCACTCTCACAATGACTATGGAACACACAAATGGTGTCGTGATTCAAAACTACAGTCTCCATCCGACTTCTCTCCAAGCGACTAACGCGGTTACGGTCACTATACGGTCAAGGTCAATTCAGCTACGTACTGCATTAGGATGACAAGGCGGTTGGTCAGTCCAGTCTGGTATATCCCGGCAGAAAGCGGAGCATCGCTTTTGTTTTACTTCAGGAATGTCGTACTGCTGAGCATAGAATAAACCGATGAACGGCAGCGACCTTGGTCTGTAGTTTCGTGCAGCAGATTTATTGGCCTTTTGTAAATAGGAGTCACCTGCCTTCTTTTCCATTCACTGTGCAAGCGATTATCAGCAAATATGAAGGACCTAATTCCTCACCGTGTAAGTTCTAACGGTAATTCCGTCATGGGATGGTGCCTTATTCGCTTTAGTAGTCTTCATTGTTTTTCAATACCGGATTTGCTTACGTCAGTACTTATCATTTGTGAGTCTATTAAGCGATCGAACATTGTCATCATAGTAACCCTAGCGCTGCCGCGTCTGGATCATGGGGTCTCGGTTTCGATTCCCGGCCGGGTTTGAGATTATCTCTGCCTGCACCTGGGTGTTTATGTTGTCCTCGCCATTTTATCATCATCATCATCATTCGTGCAGTGGCTAGATTGGATTGTGAAAAAATGGACTGTTAAACATTGGGAGTTTGTACGGGTGCTGATGACCGCGCAGTTGTGTGCCCCAAAATCAAACATCTTCATCAGCATAGTATCCCTTTATGTGAAAACAATTTTAAATGAGGAATTTAAAATTTCAACTTTCTGTTTGGTTTCTTAAGTTTCTACACCATACAGATCATAGGAAACTGAGTGGAACTTTGAGATACATTAACTAATTTTGTGTAAGACCACAACATTCAAGAACTTTTTTTGTAAGTCTGTGGTCAGGATCTGATCGTGAAATTTATTGTAGCCTTCACGGACGGCCCTTCGGATCAGTGCATTGCTATTGACTTTTTGTAGCAGTTTCCCATCAATCTCTTTTGTAGCGAGAGCGTAGTAGTCTCTGATTTCGCAACAATCAACGAATGATAGCATTAAATCAGGGTGAATCACTTATTACTTGACTTCTATAGATCGCTGTTTATAATGTCCTTCAACTTTAACCGCGTTTGCCAGATCTGAACTAAATATTCCGCTAATGACTTTCTATCAGTTTGAGCAAATAAATATTCCCTTCTAGCTTTCTTGATGATCTTTCAGCCCTTAATAATCATCGGTCCTACAATAGAGGCATTGTCTCTGCGACAGTCTCGAAATGATCGGGTCTGTTTGGAAGCAGGACTTCTAGAAGATTCCTTTCGTGCATGGGTTGTCAAAATAATAGTTATAAAGAGTTCTCAGACCAACTATCAAGACGCACGGCTGTACTTACCGCAGATAACACTTATGTTGGTTTACCAGCCGATATAGGACAGATAGAAATCTCCATCTATTTCCAATGTGCGTTCGGAATGTTTTTATGTTAACGAGTTTTGATTAACTTTGAGCGAGTCCACGACCAATTAGTCTGAGTCTGTTGGTTGATGGATACGTTCCATCATTAATGTAAATAGACTGGTCTCTGTTACACTTGTTTACATTTTTAATAATGTTTGCAAAGACATTTTTTTGATGGCCGTGTGTATTGTAAAAGTCTGAATTGCTTCACGATCTAGTTGCCTGCTCGTTATAGTGGCAGACTGTAGAATGATTCCCTTCAAGTGCACACGCAAACACGCGAACTGACCCTTAGGTTCGTGTTACAATAGGTCAGACATATGAGGTAGCCCCTCTCCATACGGCGTGACGGTGGCTCACCCTACATTACCACTGCTGTGTACTACGTGCCGCCTAGGATAGCATCTTTGATTAAAAATCGAAGCGAACTCGGTCCCGGGTTTAAACTTAGCCACCGATTAAATTTTGAAAAAAGTCATCGGCAAAGGCCGCCAATGTCTTCGAGGATAAAAAGTCGCCCTTTTTCTTCCAGTGGCAATGTCAAGGAGACCGGAGAAGCGGACAGAGGTTTAGGGCACTCACTTGTCCTTGGGATAGCAAACTGTCCCTAAGATACGGAATAATCCGCAATAAGTAATGTCATGGGTGCTGAAAGCAATAAAGACTATGACATTAAAGACAAGTAAGACGTATCCATAGGACAGATGTCATGAGGGTTTCTCCTTTGGAAAAAAACTGTAAATTAGTCGCCAATTCGCTTCCCGGAGTATGTATTTGCAAGGGAGAAGTAATCATGAGAAAAAGAATAACGAACGAAACGGGAGCAAGGAAGTCAGATGTTTGAACGAGTTAGTAAAGCTAGAAAATCTAAAAAGGTAAATGATGAGGTCATTCTGGATATAGTGGGGACACTGAAGTGAATTGGGAAGAAGATAATGATTTCTGGTCAGACGAATATAGGGTAATATCAAAAGTAGCAGAAAATTGTATAACAGGAGTAGGATTCATAATTAATAGGAAGCGGGAGCAGAGAATGAGCTACCGAACAGTTCAGTTATAGCCTTGTTTTCACAAGAACCGACGGCAAACCAGCACCGACAACGATAGTTCACATATTCATACGACGTCACAAGCGAAAGATGAGACAGAAAATAAATGACGATACTGAACAGTTAATCCAGTATATAGATAGTGATGAAAATCTAATAATAATGTGGGATTGCAAATACTGTTGTAGGGGATGGAGTAGCAGAGAGGGTTACGGGAAAATATTGGCTTGGTAATAGGAGTTGGACAGTTCTACAATAAATTTCAGTCCGTAAAAGCAAATGCTGTGTTCAAGAATCAAAATACGTTGTGGTGTACTTGGAAAAGACCTGGAGACTCGTGCAGATCCCTGTGTGATTACCTCATGGCCAGATAGAGATTCTCAAATCTGATAGTGAACTGTAAGGCATACGTTGGGAAGATAAACACATGCTAAGAACATAACTGGGAATAAATCTTGGTAACAAAATAAATACTTCTGCTGATCTACAACAGGAGTACAAAAACGTTCAGAAAAGGGCAGGAACACAGCAGTACAAGTCACTTAGGAATGAAACGAAAAGGAACTTCAGAGAAGTCAAGCGAAAGAGCTGCAGAGGAAATACGTAGAAATCAAAAAATGAACGAACGTCGGACGGGGGTATGTACGGGATAAAGAAGAGTCAAAACTATTTCCGGTGAAATTATAAGCAAGAGCGGCAACGTTACAAATGCACTGGGAATCCCACTGTTAAATGCAGAGGAAAGAGCAGATATGAGGAAAGAGCACACTGAAGGCCACTGTGAAGTGAGCCAGTTGTTTGATGACGTGATAGAAGAAGTTGGAGTCGATATGTAAGAGATAGGTAAACCAGTAGTATTCTCTCGGAATTTCTAAAATAATTGGTGAATCTAGCAATCAACCGACTATTCAAACAGACGTGTAGAATTTGTGAGACTGTTAACATAACCATCATACTTTCTGAAAAGTATAAGCGACACAGTTCTGAAGAGAGCATGAATAACAAATGAGGAGCTACTAAACTGAATTGGAAAGAAATCAAATTTATGGCACGACGTGCCTAAAAGAAGGGGTCGATTGTTAGGAGATATCCAGAGGCCTCAAAGAATAGTCATTTAGGTAATAGAGGGGAGTGTGGAGAAGTAAAAATTGTAGAGGGCGGCAAAGGCTTACAGTTAGCAGGTTCAAAAGATGTGGGTAGCGATACTTGCGCAGACCTGAAAGTTCTTGTATTAGATTGTACGTAAGTACTTAGCGTTTTTGTTCAGCATGTTTTTATTTCGGGTGCTATAGGTTTAGCTACCGATCATCATTTTTTAATAGTAGTTCACTGTTACTATTTGAGTTTACATATTGTCATTTTTCATTTGGAGATAGTGACTGGAGCTGTGAACGCTAGAAAATGGAATGCCAGGTGGGGAAATCGGAGCATTTCCGACATATTCTTCTGTTTCAGTTCAATAGAGGGGTGACAGCATCGGATGCAGTCAGAAACATTTGAGCCGTGTGTGTGGATAATTTCATTGGGCAGAGCACAGTAAGGAAACGGTTTTCTCGTTTTAAGGTGGATCAGTTTTATGTTAAGGAAGAGCTTTGGGGTTTGATGAAGATCGTTTGAACGCATTAATCCACAGTGATCCACGTCAGTGTAGTCGATAGATGGAAAATGTGATGAAACATGATCCACTGTCGTGTGGCATTTTCATGCAATGGAAAAGGTTCAAAATTCGGGTACATGGGTAGTGCATGCTCTAAGCCAAAGACCAAAAATCAACGGCTGGCCATATGTGAATCTCCTCTTGCTCGTCATCAGTTGGCTTGTGAATAACATCGACCATTCGTAGCCTGCATCATTAATGGTTACGAGAAATGATTCTTTATGTTAACATAGGGAAAAGAAAGGAATGGATGAGACCAATTAAAGCAGCAATCCCCCGTACATAGACCAGCGTGCATCCACAAAAGATAATGTTAAGCATCTGGTGAAGGTGTAGCCATCACTGCTGACATTTATTGTCAACAACTGGGACATCCTGCAGGCGCATTCCTAGAAAAATGACTAGGAACACTGCGTGAAGTGATGCTACTTCGCGATCACTCCCTCCAGCATTCTGCTACTGACAAGAAATACTACCCAGGGGTTGGGTCTGGATGTCCCTCCGTACGCACGTTATTCACCAGATGTTGCGCCGTCAGATTTTCACCTTTTCCGCTCTCTGTTGAACAACCTTCAAGGAACTTCCTTTCCGAATGAAAATGCGCTCCACACAGGGCTCGACAAATTCTTCGCCGCAAAACCACGCGATTTCTACAGATGCGGAATAAAAAAGGTACCTTAGCGTCGGCAGGCAGTTGTAAATAGTAACGGAGAATATATTATTGATGACTAAAGTCTCTGTTATGTGCAGCTAATGTATTTATTAAACTTATGGAGAAACGTTACGATGTTCCTCGCAAGCCCAACACTATCACGGAGAGCTGCTTCAAATGAGTCTTCGGATTGAAGACCACAACAACAATAATTTTAACGCATTCGTATTTCTAGTGCAATGTATCAAAGTCTACTGGCATTTCAAATACTGCAGTGCGCTCTACAGTCATTCAGAAAAATATATCCACCTAAGACTGCGTTTTATTGGCAGGATACTTAGAAAATGTAACACATCCACTAGGGAGATTGCCTACACTACTCTTGTCCGTCGCCGGCCGATGTGGCCGAGCGGTTCTAGGCGCTTCAGTCCGGAACCGCGGTGCTGCTACGGCCGCAGGTTCGAATCCTGCCTCGGGCTTGGATGTGTGTGATGTCCTTAGGTTAGTTAGGTTTAAGTAGTTCTAAGTCCAAGGGACTGATGTACTCAGATGTTAAGTCCCATAGTGCTTAGAGCCATTTTTTTCTTGTCCGTCCTCTTTTAGAATACTGCTGCGCGGTGTGGGATCCTTACCAGATAGGATTGACGGGGTACATCGAAAAAATTAAAGAAACACAGGCGTTTCTCTTGTCAACGGAATCCTCTCAAGAAATTCCAATCACAAACTTTCTCCTCCGAATGCGAAAATATTTTGTTGACACCGACCTACATAGGGAGAAACAATCACCACGATAAAATGAGGGAAATCAGACCTCGTACGGAAAGATATAGGTGTTCGTTCTTTCCGCGCGCTACACGAGATTGGAATAATATAGAATTGTGAAGGTGGTTCGATGAACACTCTGCCAGTCACTTAAATATGATTTACAGAGTATCCATGTAGATGTAGATGTAGATGTCCTGTTTAGCCTGAAAAAAAGAGAAAAAAAACCGGACGATTTAACGTGCTGAATTGTTTTTGATTTTATTATGTTAGCAATCAGCTATGTATCACAGCTTGAATTCCTCAATAATTTATTGTTTGCATTTTTCCATCCTATTTCCGTTAAACACACAAAATTTAAATAAATTTCGGTGCAAATATTCAACTGTGAAATTGTTTATGAATATAAATGTGTTGATATGACCGAAGGTGGTTTGTTTTTCATCATGACGCGGGAATGCATCTGGAAAGGGGGACTCAATTCGGTGTTGCGCACGAAAATATTATTCAGAAATAATAGACTCCTTTGTTTCGTTTCGATTCAGTTTTCTCATTTCCGTAAACAAATACAAACTGTTACTCTTTTGAGGTAACTGGATTGAAGTAAGTCTGACTCCTAAAATTAACGTGGTAATCGGGAAATCTGCTATAAAAGTGAATGAACTTCACAGGAATATAATGCAATGTCGTTTCACGTGATTATTGCCAAGTGTATCTTAAATGACCGTGGCAATTACAAATATATGCTTTTTATGAAAGCTCCCGGCAATACCTAAATGAGCGCAGATATACTACACAAACACGCAGTTTTAATGTTTCACAATAACAGTATTAATGTGGCACAATAATTTTCAGCTTTATAAGACACATCAGGCATTTTACGACGTGGCAGACAGTCCACACAACAGATTATAGCATTGTTTTGTCCATACTATAGAGATATTGAGGTGTATTTGCATAAGGTAAATTGTATACGTCCATTTTGTGACAATGTACCCTATTATATTGTATCTGACCTGATTATGATTTAAATTTAAATTTATATGCTTTCCATATCCGACGTTTGAAACTTAGATTAGCCAAGACCGTTCATCAGAAATAAAATTGTAATAGGTGAACTTGTCTGTTGAAGTTTTTAGTTCAAACTGTAGAAATACACCTCTTTTTAAAGGTATGTGATCATTCTACGACTATAGATCCATTGAAAAACAATGTATATTGAAATGCACAAAGATATGAAGAATTCAATCTTATAGTACATTGCACTCAAAGATTAAAAATATAAGATGAACACATAAAAAGGTTGTGGAGGTTAAAGAGGCTAGAACAGAGTCAACGGAATTTGAGGAAAAGTTATACAATTTACAATAAGCATATTATCCTCTCCCGATAATAATTTAGAAACTGCCTCCTGCTGCTTTAGCAAGGATGAATAGTGGAACACTATTTGATTGTTAAGGATTAAATCCTTTTTTAGCGATATGCGTTTGTTGATAGCCGGATTTTCAAGAAATTGTAGTTTACTGCCTTTATTTGATCTATGGAAATCGTCAAATTGACATTCATATAGAGCGTTCTCAGAAAAGGTGAAGTCATTCTTTTTTATTCTCGACACTGATAGTAAATGGGCCCCCACGCATTTCACGGGTACCTGCCAACAAACTACAATCCAAGAAATATTCTCCAGACATTTATTACAGGAATGCTGTTGCCTACATTCTGTTCAACAATAAAGGCGAGATCTCATCTTTAGAACGGATCGGGATTTACAGAATTTCCAGCAATTTGTACAGCAAATTATTTTTAGGTTACTTATGTCCTCTGCTAATAGTACCAGACTGAACAGAAAAGGAGTTGGCCGAATATATATATATATATACCAGACTGGGAAGCATATTCGGCAGTAGAAAGGCTCAGTGTCATTGAAGAAGAGCGAATAGTCTGTGGATGTGAGCCCCACTGTGTCCCGGTAGTTTGCGAATTAGGTTGTTTCGAGTGGAGATTTTCATTTTGGTGTTCTTGCAGTGAGTTTTGTATGTCAGAGTTCTATCGAGAGTGACTCCCAAGTATTTAGGTGCGTGATAATGCTGGAGTTGGATGCCTGACCATGCAATATGTAGTTCACGACTAGCTTCCCTGGTGCTTAAATGAAAGGCAGACACTTGTGTCTTCGAAGGGTTTGGTGTGAGTTAGTTCCGATTGTAGCAGCGTGACAGTGTTCTACGTGCAGTTGTCAAGTTTCTTTCCACTGTTTCAAAGCATGAGCTCTGTGTAGCAATGGCTAGGTCATCTGCATATAAGAATATCCTTGTGCCTGGAGTTAATGGCTGGTCGTTGATATAAATATTGAAGAGAAGTGGAACCAAGAAGCTTCCCTGAGGTAGACCATTTTTCTTCGCTCTCCAGCGACTGCGTTGTCCTTGAAATTTATTCCCAAACGCCAGCGTTGTCTCGCCGAATGAACCTTCTTCGAATAGTACCTTATAGTCTGTAAATTGAGCACTGAGTTCTGAAGTTAGAGCAGGAATGTATGATGCTAGATAACCTCGAGGAATGGCAAATCTGGAGCATCTCTTTACAGCCTCCACAAAAGTCTCATACGAGTGAGGGGAATGTCCAATATTGAGAATTGCAGCGTCCAGCGTTTCTGAAAACTCTGGCCAACTGGCTTTCCTGAAGTTAACCCTCCTTCTAAACGGAACTACTGTTGTCTAACTGCGTCGTAAATTTCGCACATGATAGGCCCGTAATGTGTATTTGGTACAGTGTTGAATAGGGTTCAAATGGTTCAAATGGCTCTGAGCACTATGGGACTCAACATCTTAGGTCATAAGTCCCCTAGAACGTAGAACTACTTAAACCTAACTAACCTAAGGACATCACACACACCCATGCCCGAGGCAGGATTCGAACCTGCGACCATAGCAGTCCCGCGGTTCCGGACTGCAGCGCCAGAACCGCTAGACCACCGTGTTGAATAGGGTTGCACACAGATTTTAGGCACTGTTTTATACTAACTGTTTCTGACGAGGACCATCTGTGGAATAGGGTTGCACAAAGATTTTAAGCACTGTTGTTTACTAATTGTTTCTGACGAGGACCATCTGAAGTAAGTGTTCCGAAAGAATGGCTATGGTGCACGCGTTCTCAAAAAATAAAAAAAAGCGGGAAACGTGAGAACGCTGCACACTCACAGGATGAAACACTGATTGGTTCTTCCTTCTTGTGGCGCTATATCCAGCGAAATAAGAAGCGTCCTGGGTAGACGGGGTATAAGACCGATTTTTCATCCTCCTAAGAAAATTAAGGAGATTATGCGGTCTGTTAAGGACAATCTCGGCCTCAGGGTACCTGGAATTTATAAAATCCCCTGTGAGTGTGGAAGTAATTATATAGGTCAGACCATTCTGACCGTTTCCGGCCACTGTGCAGAACACCAAAGCCATATTAAAAATAAGGAGCTTGAGAAATCGGCAGTAGCTGAGCACAGCCTCACGAACTAACATAAAATTTCTGTCCCGTGCCTCTACATACTGGAATTCTGTTATAAAGGAGGCTTTTGAAATAAGAATGGGCTAGATGAACCTTAACAGTGATAGCGGATACCATCTGAGCGGTGCCTGGAAACGAGCGCTCGATACAGAGAAGCAGCAGAGACATTCCTTCCAAGGTTTACTTTCCAGCGGAAGCGGTGGCGCCACCGGCGCAGACATTGACACCGTCTGCAACAGCAGTACGTAATCGACGACCAGTCATAAGCCGACCAATCAGAATCCGTCCACGGGATATATAGGCTACCACAGCAGCAGTGAAGACAGTCAGTTGCTCCTGACGATGACGATGGATGCTATCGTCGAAAGCTTGAGATTTAATCCCGAATTGACGCGACAAGGAAAACTGAGGATGTTTTACATATAAGTGCCGTCGTGAAAGACTTTGTTCTCTGTGGTATTTACGTTGTGCATCATAAAAATAGAGTTGTATATATTAATGTAAAACGTAACTTCTATTGATACTAATAACTATTTTTATCCGATTCGTTGAAGTTAGATGTAGAAGCAAATGGATGACTAGCAATTCAGAATGCTCATTTTTTTGTATAAAAAGCTCATGGAATATTGTCGTCACCCTCTAATGGGATAAACGAATAGGAAAAATTAATTTATATAATAAAATACATCGCCCCAACAAAAGCTAAGAATTATACAGATATTGACGGCATAAAGTGGTAGCGAGACATTCATTAACAATGAGATCGGCATCGATAGTATCGTTTTCGAAGAACGAACCTTGGATTGTTACACTTTGAACCAAGATATCGCATGAAGAACAAATGGAAGAGGATGAAAGAAACAGACAGGCACAGACTAAGAGTGTATTGCTCACCAAAAGCAGTCTACTAGAATGATCTCTTGGACATAATTCGAGATAGAAATCTGTGAATGTACGTTCAAATGTTCAAATGTGCGTGAAATATTATGGGACTTAACTGCTAAGGACATCAGTCCCTAAAATTACACACTACTTAACCTAAATTATCCTAAGAACAAACACACACAACCATGCCCGAGGGAGGACTGGAACCTCCACCGGGACGAGTCGCGCAGTCCATGACTGCAGCGTTCCAGACCGCTCGGCTAATCCTGCGCGGCTGTGAATGTACGTCTGAAGCACAAAATTGTACGGGATAGTCATCGGCTGTGGGAAAACAGACATGAGCGTTTGAGATTTGGAGTTGCAGAACGATCGTGCAAATTTGGTGCTCCGAAAATATTTGGAATCGCTGTGTACTTCATGCATGAAATTGCTGAGGTCTTGGGCCGTAGGCTTACACACTATTTAAACTAACTTATGCTAAGAACAACACACACACGCATGCCCGAGGGAGGAGTCGAGCTTCCTGCGGGAGGGGCCGCGCAATCCGTGTAATGGCGCCTCTAACCGAGCGGCCACTTCGCGCGGCGAGTACAAGGACCTTCATAATAGATGGGGAGAAGGAAAGTTGTAGGAGAAAAAACTAGAATGTATCCACCAAGTAACACAGGACACAGGGTGTATGTGCAACTCTGAGAAGACAAAGTCGAGGTAGGTCATACTAAGGAGGGCGAATGAACGATCACCCCTCACCCCCTGAAAAAAAGATGTCATGAATGAGAATCTTTCAAAGCCACCTCAGGGTAAAATCTAGTCGAATTATCCATCTACAGAGTATACGAAATGTTATCGAATAAAATCGTGATAGGTATTTTTGTGTTAATTCATTCATTTATCGCTACTGATGAAGGTATGTTATCGAAAATGCCATTCTCAACACTGTAGACGATTCTGAACACTTCAGGTTTTATCATCCCGAAGGAAGCTGGCAATATGTGATATTTGTTTACTAACAGATGATTACATATCCCTAACATTGATTAAATAATAACAAAATAAGCTGAATAAAAATACAGTTCTATATTGCAGTGTCCCTCAAAAACTGCCATAGATGTAAAACCATTGCAGACTATAGCTTGTGACCTCATGGTATTCGAAGTCGGTCCTGTATGTCACTCCCATAAATTACTACCTTCTAGTAGACAACGCAGTCGCGAATAACCATCACCGAGGCCAGAACGGAGTGTGCCCTCACGAGTAAACACAGGTATCTAGTACATAGGTATTACGTGGGAGTGAGGGTGGAGAGGGGAAGGGGTCTAGCGTAGTGCTGGGCAAACTGAAACCTAAGTATAGAAATGTTCCCGATTCCACTGAGTCCTCGGGAACTGACGTCAAGCATTCGAATAGCACATCTGTGAACAATACCTCCCTTCTCACGTAGACGACCGGATATTTTTCTACTAAATGTTGCTGTTTAGGTCTGGCTCCCTGTAATCACGTGAAAACGCACGGAAGAGAATACATGCTATTTTGCATGAAGTACACAGTAGGACTTCCAATTCGGGACTGACGACCGGTTTCGGATGCCGAGCATACTCTACCAAGTCCCACATGTTCACAAGTATGATGCTTTGATTACTATCTGGAACTTGCTGATGTACATTTGCCACCCGAAATTTGTCGTCTAGTCACTGGCCAATAATGAAAGTGTTTCGGACTCAGACATGGATGATGCATATGTAATTCCACCTGCTGAATTCATAAATAACCATAAAATGACTGATCACCTCTAATTTGGTAATAAAGTAACAAATCATTTTTTAGAGTCCACGTTCTCTTGTTAACTGTCTCTTTCTTGGATCTTGGAACAACGTAAGCAATTTAGTGCTTTTCTACGTTTACTGTTTGGAGAAAGTTTTATTTTTGATATTCGCACACTTGTCAACTGACGAAATAATGTTGTTCAGCTGCTTGTATGTTATAAACAGGCATTGTGAGTGTAACTTTAATATTTTTTGTACCGTAACTAGTGCTGAATTTCTGGTTTCTTGATTCTTTTGCCAGCCGAAGTGGCCGATCGTTTCTCGGCACTACAGTCTGGAACCGCGCGATCGCTACCGTCGCAGGTTCGAATCCTGACTCCGGGCATGGGTGTGTGTGATATCATTAGGTTAGTTAGGTTTAAGTAGTTCTAGGGGACTGATGACTTGAGAAGTTAAGTCCCATAGTGCTGAGAGCCATTTGAACCATTTTTGATCCTTTTGAGGTGTAACGAAATTGTGTAAATTGAGTGAATACTTTTTGTTAGACTTGTGGCGAAGTAACATTTTCATCACAGAAAAAGAATCTGACACCTCCTGTGAAGACTGCCTATTGGCGTTATTTTGGTATGAAGGTAGGGAACCTGGATAAATCATGAGCACGACGTAGAGGGTGTAACAAAAACGTACGGCACAAATTTCAGGACACATTCCTCGCACGCAGACGAAGAAATTACGTTATATGAACATATGCCTAGAAAAGGTATCTTTCCATGTTACAGCTCATTTTCTCCAACGACTTTCAGCGAGATCAAATTGTAAATTTTCACAGTGGACATGTGCGGGAGGACGTCAATCCTCATGTCGCTGTTGAAGCAATTCATCAACAAAGGCTTTCTGTCAGTGTTTGGGCCCACATTTTTGGTGACTGTCTGCTACGGCCTCACTTTCTTCCATCCAGGCTCAGCAGACAAAATTATCATAATTTCGAAGAGAATGTTCTACGTGACCTGTTAGCCAAAATGCTTTTAGCTGTGCGACAAAACATCTACTTCATGCACCATGGAGCACCTCCACATTTTAGTGTTAACACCCGTCAGCTTTTAAATAATAGACGTCATGACGGATGGACAGGCAGAGATGGACCAACTGCCTGGCCTCCACGTTCTCCAGACCTAAACCCACTGGAGTTTTATTTTTGGAGACATTTGAAAGCACTTGCACATCAAACCACAGCACTAGATGTTCAGAGTCTCTATGCTTGTATTGTAGCTGCGAAACCATACCCTCTGCAGGGATACATCAGTGCATCGGAGAGTCACTAAAACGGCGGGTTGATGGGATGTATCAGTGCCCACGGATGGCATGCATATTGAATATCTTCTGTGAGAAAGAGTTGCACGTGGTATGCTGGTGGATTCTGTTCATGTGTGTTTCCCATGAGTAATGAGTGGGAGAAACGTGGAGACAAAGCGTTTCGAGAGACATGTTCGTATGACATCATTTCCTCATCTGCAAGGTATGTATGTGTCCTGCTATTTGTGCCGTACATTTTGCTAAACTCTGTATATGCTGCAACTCTTATTCTGTTATACTAGATGAATGACTGAAAATTTAAAAAATCTCTGCTTTCTGCTGTATTTATGGATTGGTGAGAGCGGGACTGCTGTTTCTGCTTAACTTCACCTATAAAAGTAGAATCGTCAATGCAAAAAAGAAGAACAGTTCAATACCCGAATCTTCTATCTGCTATTCGATCTATTCCAAATTCAGATATTTTACTAGTAACTGCTCTACTCCAAACTTTGAGGTTGAAAAAGGAAATGATAGTGTAGAAGAAGTACACAAGGAGCTTTACGCAGCCCATATCCCTTTTTTGACAAAAATACCAATAAATCACACCGAAGAGTCAACTGGAACTGAGTGGTCTCATTCGAGATCTAAGTTTGTCAAAGGAGAAGGCAGAACTTTTAGTGTCAAGATTACAGCAGTGGAACGTTTTCCAACACGATGTGAGGATCTTACATTACAGACAACATCAGAAGGATCCGCTTTCTTATTTTCAGAAGCCTGTTAATAGTTTGATGAAATCCTTGAATTTGAACCACGATCCAATGGAATGGAGGCTAGTCATGGACTTGTTTAAGCTGCATTTGAGATCCGTATTACTTCACAATTTGAACAGCCTTCCTTCTATCCCTGTTGGTCATGCAGTTCACATGAAGCGAATTTATGTAAACATCAAAGCACCCCTCGACTCAGTCAAATATGCTGAGCACAAAAGAAAAATATGTAGGGGTTGAAAGTCATCCCTGTTCTCTTAGGAATACAGCAAGGATACACTAACTGCTGCTACTTTTCGTGTGTGCTGCACAGTAGTGATAGAAAATCACGTTATACCGAAGCACACTGGTCTGCAACAAACATTAAACCATGCGTGAAAAATGTCATGGCTGAGACTCTCGGAGACCTAAAAGATGCTTTTCTTCCACAACTACATGTGAAGTTGGGATTCATCAAAAATTTTGTCAAAGGAGGAAACCCAGAAGGACGGTCCTTTACATACTTAAGTGGAAATTCTTGTGTCACAAATTCGTGAACTTCTAGAATATCCTGCCTTTGATCGAATTTTGGGGAGGAAAGAAAAGGATACTTGGGATACCCTCAAAGGAGTTAGTCATGGATTTTTGGAAAACAAAGGAGACGATAACTACTGTCAGTGTGTTCCAGTAGTCGTGCAAAAATACCTTCATGTCGGAAGCAACATGTCCATTAAGGTGCATTTTCTCCACTGTCACCTGGACGTTTTCCCTCTTTGTTGTGGAGCTGTTAATGATGATGACAGCGAAAAGTTCCATCAGGAAGTCATTGTAATGTAACGGAGATATGAGGGTCATTGGAATGAAGCAGTGCCTCCGGAGTACTGCTGGTTTCTGTATGGGGGTGCTCCAGAACTCACTCACAAGACGAAAGCCAGAAGACAACGAGCTGATGAAGCCACAACATGATTCTCTTCAGGCAAAACCACCTGCCAGGCGCTCTTCTATCGATTCAGAATCCTTGGATCCTTTGGAATGTAACGTCCATTTAAAAAAAGGTGAACAGGATGGCCAATATTGTTGATGTTGTGGACATATTTAATTAAAATATATTATTTTTTCTTAATCCGTGAAATAATATGTTTTCACCTGTTGTGAATCACAGAAAGTAGAACTAACATTTTTTTGTCATGTTAGATTTTTTTTTCAGCACAAAATTATCAACCTTTGTCTCATAAAAGTGAAGGAAACATCCAAAGCAATGTTTTTTGCCAGAACATTTGTAACGTGCATGTGATACTGTATACTACGTGCAGGTTTGACGTGCAATGTTCTGACTACTTGATGTTGCTCCAAGTGAAAAGTATGAAGTTACCCGAAAAAATTAGGAGCATGATACACCACATTATACAGGGTGGTCCATCTGAAGTTTCAAATGAGGTTATCTCAAAAACTATACATCGGGTAATAATAGTGAGTAAGACAAGTTCGTAGGCTCAAAGGGGGACATCAAATGATACTACATGTGACCTCCAGCCCCTGCCCCTTCTGTGGGGCAGGGAACGACTTTTAACATTTAAATGGAAACCCCCTTTTTTATTGCAGCTTCGGATTCCTCATAAAAAGTAATGAAATTTAGTCTGAAACTTTTGTAATCATTTCACAGATGGCGCTGAAATAAAAAAAAAGTAAAATTGGGGAAGAACTCTGATTTATTTAGAATCATCCAAGAAAGACGCCTCAAGTCAATGAAAAATTCTTTCGTTACGTCTAATTAAGCTATTTTTGTACAAAATGTACTATATCCTACTTTTAGCGTTACCCAGGAACGAGGAAATGGATGTAGTAGAATGATGCTCCCATGGAGTGCTCCATTAGTGTGAGTCCCCTTGCCTCTCACATGCTGGGGTGCTCCATTAGAGTGAGTCCCTTGCCTCTCACAATTTGGGATGCTTAATTAATGGAATTAGCCACGAAGAAATTGTTCAAAATTACCCCCATTTGCTTCAATGCATGAATTCAGTCGTCTGCGAAAGTTCTCCACAGTTTTGAGCAGCACATCCTGTGGTATGGCTGCACACACTCTTCGAATGCGTTGCTCCATATCGCTTCGGGTTGTGGGCTGTCTTTCATATACAGAATTTTTAAGTAACCCCACAAGAAAAATTTCAGGAGATATTGGGTCTGGTGAACATGGAGGCCACTGAATTGCTCCGCCGCGTCCTATCCACCGACCAGGGTATAGTAAATTTAAAACGTTCCGCACATTTTTAGCATAATGGGGAACTGCTCCATCCTGTTCGAACCACATTCGTTGCCTAGTGTCTTAATCAACATCTTCCATTAGCTCCAACAAATCATTGCGGAGAAGTTTTAAATAAGACTCCCAGTAATATTTTGGTCAAAAAAATACGGTCCTATCAAGTAACCGTTTAAAATTACAGCCCAGACCATTAACGAGCATTTGTGTTGCTTGAAACGGGTCTCTGCTAGTGTGGATTGACAGAGGACCAATAATGACAATCAGGACGATTTAATTTGCCTTTGTTTTTAAATGAGGCTTCATCGATTAACATAACGTTTCTAAAAAAATCATTGTCACCTCTTATCATTTCCAGGGCCCATTGGCAGGAATGCATGAGTATTTTCATATCTTTCGGCGTTAATGCCTGTGTCAGTGTGATACGATGATATGATACGCATGGTATTTATTTGCCTTCAAAATCTTCAAAACATTTGATTTCACTATTCCAGTTTGCCTCTGAATCGCACGACTACTAGTTTCGGGATCCACTTGAACACAGGCGAGAACTTAAGGGTACGAGCGTCATTTTCACTGTATTCGCGATGACGAGGTGGACCGTGCATGTATCCATTTCGAGCTCGTTGATTTAGAATAATGTATTCGCTTGGATGTCGTCTGTTTGGGAAACGATCTGCATACAACTGCACAACTGCAGCGTAATTGTTGTGGCAGTCACCTAAAGTTAACATTATATCAATAATCTCTGTAGGAAGACAGTGAGCCACGTTTTTCTATAGAATAATTTACTTTCGTCAGTTGATGTATACGGTTCACAATCTGAAAGTGAAGTGACGTCTGATCTAATTGCACCAACCTTTGCACTGATTCATAGTTCGCAGTTTGGACACGATAGCGCCACACTCGGCCGAGTAATGCAATTGTGAAGAGTTTGTAACCTCCCCCTTACTAGTCGGCCTATCCTACTTGCGATATAAAATACTACCGTGGATCGCGTGTATACCTAATAGAATTTTTCTAATTGGATTAGGCTATCTTTCCCGCAGAAATAATACCGATAAGCAGAGGGAAAGTGTACAACCGATCTTTTTGATAGAAAACTCTAATAAAATTAAAAAGTAATTAAACCGAACTGGGATACAATTTGGATAAACGAAACTTATTTTGTGCATTCACTCACGAACAACTCTGGACAGAAAAGGGGTACCACTGATCATGAATCCAAAAGTTACACTAATGAACGATAAGGAAATAATTACGGTCGCCATACAAAATCCTGTACAAGATTATATGAAAGAAAAACATTTATTATTAAACACTGACGTGGCAACTAAATGTTGTCACGTTTTTTGACACTAATTTTAAGTGAGTACGTAATGATAAAGAAAACTAAGAAGTCACTTTTATGTTAAGTTTGTCATTAAATTTTGAATAAGGCAATCGAGTAATGATTTGAAAATATACACTTAAGCTGTATGTTAGTACTGAACTTCATTACGTGAACAATTACTTTCAGGAACCTAAAGATAATGTCATGAAAGAAATTTAGAGAAAGGCAAGCACTTTTTACTTTGCCGTTACTTAATTTTCAAATTGGATTTCATTTTATTGTCTGAACAACTAAGCCTTTTTACTTGACTCGAACAGAATTAAATACTAGAATACGTACCAAACCAAACAGCCATGTGCTCCAAGCTATATGTAAATTCAATAAAACTTCTGCAATCTTAATTTGTTAATTTTCTTTAGGTTTGGATTTTTTCCAGTGTTAAATTCTCAAACTTCGGTTAGCATATAACGAAAGAAGGGAACAAGGACTCTGCTTGGTAACAATGTCTGGGGGCAATGAGGACACAATCGCCTTGAATTTAACTGATTATTATTTAAATAAAGTTCATTAATCAATTCGCATTCAGTTGCGCTGCAGGTTTAGCCGTTAATACTTTCTACCAATGAACAGTCTTACTTCAGTGCTGTGCGTGTGACGAAACTCGGAGACGACGACGAAACTGTGTTGCTGGAGCTGCTGCTGTTGTTGAAGACGGTAGTATTTTGTGGTGCCACGGATACTTACAGGAACGGGCAATCGTAATTAATACAGCCTCTTCTGCCCGTCCACTGTCCTTCCTCCTGCTACTAGACACATGGCCGGCGCGCGTACGTGATGCCCCCCGAAATGGTACACTCTACTGCGAGAGCGTCACCACCACACTTCCGCGCACTATAAGCGCTGGAACCCGTCTCTCGCTCTCTCCGCGCGCTCTGCGCAACAGCTCCCTACCCAAAGATTTTACAACGCACAAGCACTGCTATTATCGTTGCTAGTCGATGCAAATAACAATTCCTTTGGCTTTTTCCCAGAGCTTATTAGTTTCACAGTAAAACATAGATAAATACAATGAAACGTCAACAGACCTCTACCTAAATGTACACATGCAGTCAAGAAATTCTAAATAAATGGGAGTTCCTCCCCAATTTTAATGTTTCTCAATTTCAGTGCCATCTGTCAATGGTTTAAAAAAATGTTTCTGACAAAACTTGATTACTTCTTTTATGGAGAAGACAAACCTGCAATAAAAAATGTGGTTTTCAATGTAAGATTTAAAAGTTACCCTCACCCCACCCGAGGAGGCGGAGGCTGGGGATCACGTGTAGTATCGTTTGATGTCCCCCCTTTGTGCTTACGAACTTGTCTTAAAAATGGTTCAAATGGCTCTGAGCACTATGCGACTTAACTTCTGAGGTCATCAGTCCCCTAGAACTCAGAACTACTTAAACCTAACTAACCTAAGGACATCACACACATCCATGCCCAAAGCAGGATTTAAACCTGCGACCTTAGCGGTTGCGTGGTTCCAGACTGTAGCGCCTAGAACAGCTCGGCCACTCGGGCCGGCAACTTGTCTTACTCACTATTATTACCCGATGTATAGTTTTAGAGATAATCTCATGCGAAACTTCAGATGGACCACCCTGTACATTCTAGAACCGAGAACTTCGTGCATACTACGAGGGTCGCAAAGCGTTTCTAGGCGATAGGCTGAACGGAAAGTGTTCTCTGATGTGTATTTTATTTCCTTTCATTCTATAAATCATTGCTGCTTCCATGATGCTCTCGACTCTGCCTGTCGCTAGCCTGGTGAAACGCAATCTTACGCGTAGCACAGCTTACAGCTGGATGTATCACTGGTGGTAATCTGTGCAGCAGTTATTGCTCATATCGAGCGAAGGTGAATCTGAATACTTCTGCAGCACGGGATCAGAATGACAAGCTAGAATAACCGACACCGAACTCCAGCGCCAGCCCTGATCGTCACCCAACATCTCACAACCATACATTTGGGAAATAATTCGCCATCTGCAACCATCCTACTGCCGACCCGAATACGAAGTCGCTAAAATTCTGGTAGTTTCGCACAGCATTTGCTCTTCAATGCCATCACTGTGATGAGTATGATGTTCAATAATATGCTTGACACACTTCTTTCTGCAAGTCAAATACAGAAAGTAAATTTTATCAATAAAGGTAGCTTTTGAACTCTACGACTATTCCTTTAAAGTGTAATGTTGAGTAAAATCCGCTACCAATCGCAATTGTAAATAGTTTATTTAAAACACGGCCAGTTAAGGGCTTAATTGAATCACCATAATTTGAGTTTCGCACATTATTTCGATTTGAACAACAAAGTCAGGAAGTTTCGAGTTCAAGCGTCACCTACAGTTAACTATATTTTGTGCTGACCGTATTCACAACTCCAGAGAGTACCGCACCACAGTCCATATGCCGCGATCGAAACATTCGTAACGTAAAAGTTGCACTGATTGGCAGTATGAACTATACCGAGGTCCGCCAGGGGTCGCAGCTGCCAACCCATGGGCATCACGTGTGTGAATAGCGATTGGACAGTGCTCCGATATATACCGCAGCACTGAAATACGGCGGACAGTTCTCTCCAGTGCGCTGAGACGTCTACGGTCTCCAGTTACTGTCGAGTCTACCTGCTGCAGTGTTCGTGCGTCGTCTCCGAGTCTCAGGCTACGTAAGCATCGTAGGCCAGCTCTGGACTCTATGTAGTCATCACTCGGAGGTACAGCGATAGGACTTTGATATTTCAGAGGACTTGTAATAATTTCAAATGTGAAATTGTGCTGGACATTTCACAAGAAGAAGCATAATTTTAGTTGATTATTTCTTCATATTTAATAAACATGATTTTATTGATAGTTGCTGGAAATCTTTCTGGTTGAAGATAACGTACTCCGTCCTCCTGCATTCCAACATACTTTAAAAATTGCAACATGAATGTGGAAAGATAAAGCTGAATATGTAATCACCTGAAGGTCGCTATAAGGCCGAAACCAGCCATTCCTTAAGTAAACCTCCTTCAGTTGTGACTAGCAGCTGATTTTGAATAGTATAGTTCTAATTATAGTCTTGCGGTTTTAGGAACATAAGTCGAACAATGCTTCACAAAGAATCAGTGTTTCCTGATCTTACTCACTTTCCCATTGCAACCTCCCCCTCCCCCACTTCCTTCTTCTATCTATTGTCCACATTAAACAACATGCAGTCGAAGTAATTAATAAGCAACATCTTTTATGAAGCTCTGACACGAGCAAGACTGCAATAATCTTTCTAGTGTACTTAGCTTGTTATGTTGAGATTGCTCCAGTTTTTGTTGTCTTGGAGCCTAATTGTTGAAGGTGAAAATCTCACATCAGGTCCTCACGGTAGGTTTGAAGTAAATAAATTTGAAGATTGTCATTGCAGCATTTTCTACATAAATATAGTTTCTCATATTTTAGTACATCATACGGTGGCACAGCTCGACTAGAATAAGGGATTCGTTGGTAGGGCATGTTCTGAGGCATCAAGGGATCTTCAGTTTAGTATTGCAGGGCAGTGTGGAGGGTAAAAATCGTAGAGGGAGACCAAGAGATGAATACATTATGCAGATTCAGAAGGATGTAGGTTGCAGTAGGTACTGGGAGATGAAGAAGCTTGCACAGGATAGAGTAGCATCGAGAGCTGCATCAAACCAATCTTTGGACTGAAGACCAGAACAACAACAAGAACGATGTTTTGATTTTAACGTTATAAAGCCGAAATTATATTGTTCGCACAAAAATACGGCCGATCACATCACGACTCCTACACTCTGCGGAAATAACCATATTCCAAAGGTTTTACAAGGTGACAAATGAATTTCTATTAGTTCCCGTTACATTATTAATTTAGAATATTATTTCATCAATGAATCCAGAAATAAATATAGTAAACAGCATATGATTGCGTAATTAATAACAATTTTAAGTGTGCCAATACTTCGTAATTTCAGATGTTTCTAACAGAAATAATTTTAACTCCACATTCACAACTAGTACTTATCGATTACAGCATCGAAACTAAGATATTTTATAAAGTAATTCATTTTCATACATTTTAGTTTCAAATACAGGGTGTTACAAAAAGGTACTGCTAAACTTTCAGGAAACATTCCTCACACACAAATAAAGAAAAGATGTTATGTGGACATGTGTCCGGAAACGCTTAATTTCCATGTTAGAGCTCATTTTAGTTCCGTCACCTACGCTTCCACCTACGCTCAATGGAGCACGTTATCATGATTTCATATGGGATACTCTACCTGTGCTGCTAGAACATGTGCCTTTACAAGTACGACACAACATGTGGTTCATGCACGATGGAGCTCCTGCACATTTCAGTTGAAGTGTTCGTACGCTTCTCAACAACAGATTCGGTGACCGATGGATTGATACAGGCGGACCAATTCCATGGCCTACATGCTCTCCTGACCTCAGCCCTCTTGACTTTCATTTATGGGGGCATTTGAAAGCTCTTGTCTACGCAACCCCGGTACCAAATGTAGAGACTCTTCGTGCTCGTATTGTGGACGGCTGTGATACAATACGCCATTCTCCAGGGCTGCATCAGCGCATCAAGGATTCCATGCGACTGAGAGTGGATGCATGTGCTAACGGAGGACATTTTGAACATTTCCTGTAACAAAGTGTTTGAAGTCATGCCGGTACGTTCTGTTGTTGTGTGTTTCCATTCCATGATTAATGTGATTTGAAGAGAAGTAACAAAATGAGCTCTAACGTGTAAAGTAAGCGTTTCCGGACACATGTCCACATAACATATTTTCTTTCTTTGTGTATGAGGATTGTTTCCTGAAAGTTTGGCCATACCTTTTTGTAACACCCTGTATAACGTACTGTGTTTAAGATAATGTGAAAGTTTTCAGAAAAGCAACAGAGATGATATTGACCTGTCCTAAATTCGAAAAATAGTACTGGTATCTAAAACTACTGTTGAAGAAAAGTAGTGCTAGAGGGGGATGTCCCATTACACGATGAACACGTCAGATTTCTGTGTTACAGCATTGAAGTTGGTCGTTGGTTGTGTCCACTAGAGTGTTAGTTACAAAAGATTTGTTAGTGAGCTCTCTGTCCGTAGCCTACTATAATTGTGTCATCGTAGTTACTGTAAGAACACAGATCTTGTGTAACTTTACTTGCTCTTTCCCTTCATCAGGGTTTAGAGCACCGTCCGCAACAGTATGTCGTTTCATGTTTCCTTCTTGCTTTCCGAAGAGCGTTAGATAAAGTTCCGCAAAGCCATTTACTGAGTAACATGCAATCAGAACTATTATTTGGACATCTCTGTGAATGGATTCAGATACATCTAGCAAACGTAGTTCAACAGGTACTATTCTCGCGGCGAAATCGTCCGATGTCAAAGTAACTTTGTACGCCAAAGGAGTGTTATAGGATCATTACTGCTCACGGTATAGATAAACGATGAAGTAGATAACGTGGAAAGTTTCGTGACGCTGTTTGTGGAAATAATTTTGTAAATAGTACAGTTGTAGCGTCATATAACAGTAGCGAAATTTACGGACATCTGCTGATGATCAGGACTTGGCTGAGTGACTGGCAGCTGACCTGCAACGTATAGAAACGTAGCGTATTTCCCACAGGTGTGCGGAAATACCCATCACTGTCCCATTACATTAATGGCGATAAACACCTGGTGAGAGCTAAATGTCAGAGCGATTTAAAAAGGAACAACCGTGTAAAATTAGTTGTAAGTAAAACAGATGCAAAGCTGAGATTCATTGGGATAATCCTAATGAAATGAGATTTATTCGCGAAAGAATTGACTGACAAAGTAAGTGTTCGACTGAATCTTGTTTCCTGCTCGTCCGTCAGGGACGCTTACCACGCTCGACGGGTATAGGCCCGAAACCTACCATTATTCAGTTGTGATAAGAAGCCTTAGTATTCTAATATTCTAATCAAATGCAAAATAGAAAACAACTGAAGGATATTGGCACACTTTCTTATATATTCGTTTAATAAGAACTTAGTGTTACCACCGTGGCCATCAATCTCTGATAGCTATAGTCACGTCGATAGAGGCGTTGTGTACCACAGAAATGTTTTGTGCTGAAGTTCCTATTCCTAGCGAAATTATACGTTTATGGTCACGGCGTCCACCAGAGAAGTTGCAGTGCTATATAGGCGCATGATAGTAATATTTTAGTCAGCTTTTAATTTTAGTTACGGTTCTGCATGTCTTGATAGTCACTCAGAATTCTGATCCCATAAAATGGGATTAAGCTGTGACATAAAGATTTGGTAGACATAAAGTACTCGTGTCAATTAACATTTGTAAATT
The DNA here is from genome assembly GCF_021461385.2 of Schistocerca piceifrons. Lineage (NCBI taxonomy): Eukaryota > Metazoa > Arthropoda > Insecta > Orthoptera > Acrididae > Schistocerca > Schistocerca piceifrons. Next base: position 556,715,026 of record NC_060143.1, read on the forward strand.
AACTATCGTATTCATCGTGATATCGCTGAGAGGACTGGCAGAGATGTATTATAAATTATCAGTTAATACAACAGTCAAGATCACTATAATCAATTATTTAAAAATGATGGCCTGTGGCGGGCCGCACTGACAGAGCGGTTCTAGGCGCTGCAGTCCGGAACCGCGTGACTGCTACGGCCGCAGGTTCGAAACCTGCCTCGGGCATGGATGTGTGTGATGTCCTTAGGTTAGTTAGGCTTAAGTAGTTCTAAGTTCTAGGGAACTGATGACTTCAGATGTTAAGTCCCATAGTGCTCAGAGCCATTTGAACCATTTGATGGCCTTTGTTAGGATCTGTGCTGGCCATCTTCGGATCCAACACGCTGTAAAGATGTAAAGAGTCCCAAAAGAAATAGGGAAGTCAGAAAATGAAACACTGTTAAAAAAAACCAACAAAATTTAAAATAAAACAGCATCGGAGTTCTTGTTGCGTCAATTCACGGTAAAACCTCGAGCGCTAGACCATTTCCACCATCGTCATGGTCAAGATCAAGTTTCTACTGACGATGGCGGTGATGTAAATCGACGAAAGTTCGTGGTATCACCCTGAACTGACGCGGTAATAAATCAGAGAATGTTTTGATCGCTGGCCGCAGTAACCGAGCGGTTCTAGTCGCTACAGTCTGGAACTGCGCGACCGCTACGGTCGCAGGTTCGAGTCCTGCCTCGGGCGCGGATGTGTGTGATGCCCTTAGGTTAGTTAGGTTTAAGTAGTTCTAAGTTCTAGGGGACTAATGACGTTAAGCCCCATAGTGCTCAGAGCCATTTGAACCAATGTTTTGTTCAACACTGCCATGGCGAAAGACTGGAGCCAGCGATGCACGGAGCATCTGCGTGTAATCATAGTCGTTCGCTGCAGCTGATGGCTAATCTGATACGGTTAAGATAGTGTGGAAAACGCGCACTTATGCCTCCTGACGTCAGCGTCAGTAAATGGGCAAAGACTTGCGTAAGAAGCGTTCCAATGAACAAACAAAATATGAGAGAAAATATAAACGTATTTGTATAATATTATGCGATAAACAGTACACAAATAGCTGTATATTTACGTTGATAATAGTCTTGAAAGCTAAAAATATTTCAAATTAAAAGAGCCAATGTGGTAGCCTATATGGCAATCGACCGCCGCCTGATGGCATTGGTCGGTACTTTCAGGGACGCTGTTTCCATAACGATGCCGTCGTCGAGATGGTTGTTGGTAGCCAAAGGTGTGCCAAGATGACGCCTTGCTATGACGATGACGTGTGTGGTGTCACCGCCAGACACCACACTTGCTAGGTGGTAGCTTAAATCGGCCGCGGTCCATTTAGTACATGTCGGACCCGCGTGTCGCCACTGTGTGATCGCAGACCGAGCGCCACCACAAGGCATGTCTCGAGATGCGGACTAGCACTCGACCCCAGTTGTACGGACGACATTGCTAGCGACTACACTGACGACGCATCGCTCATTAGCCGAGCAGATAGAATAGCCTTCAGCTAAGTCCAAGGCTACGACCTAGCAAGGCGCCATTAGCCTTACATAGCAAGTGATAGTTTGATAGTTATCGTATGAAATGTCTCATCAAGAACGCTGTAAACAAATGGTGGATTAAAGCTAAGTATTCCCAAAGCAACGTACTTTTCTTTATAGCTTTCATTGAGTATCCTGTTTCAGACCATCAAGTCCGCCTGCTTGCTTAATGGCCGCCTCCCTTAAATAATGTGCGTAGTGTTGGCAATCTGTCAACACTACAACGTGCGATTATCGAAGTGCACCGGCGAGGATGAAGCAGTAAGGCACCGCATACTGTGTTGGTGGCAGTGTGCTGATACGTTGTCGCCAACAACAGCTCTTTTGTTGGATGTTGATAACTGAATTGGGTCAACTGAGGAATGTGACACTACTCATCGGCTTTGACCAATGACGTCATATTTTTGTCATAGATATTAGTTGTATTATTTTCGACCGTAGATAATAAAGAAGTTATCTTCTGTGGCAAAGCGTCTTAATCGTAAATAATAATCACCGTATGTGTTATTAAGAGATAGATATAGCTTATCCTTTTTGCCGCTTGTGATACTTTTAAACCGTTTGTGTACACATTTAGAATTATACTTTTGTCTGATAGTGAGTCGTTCCAGTTGCTGTTCCCTCTGCAACTGATTAGTATCCTGTAGTATGTAGGTCAACTGAAGAATAGGATACTAGCAGTAGTGAAAGCGGCATACATAATACTAACATCTTGTACCTCAGATGAACTACGGAGGTTGTATCCTACTCTTCAGTTGATCTATATAGGTGAAATGCAGTACGGCAGACAAATTTTACTTTTGTCGCTTTTTTCGTCTTCACTAGTACTACTATCCTATTTTTCAGTTGATACTATAAGTAGCGAAAGTGAAAAAAGCGAAAAATGTAAAATTTGTATACCTAATTCACTCGACCTATGTAGGTCAACTGAAATACAGGATACAAGCTATACAGGGTGAGTCATAAATGAGGAAAAATATTACGAGGATCGTATGCTGCTATGTGTATCACGTGACGCTCCTTTGTTAGCTTAGTTCTACCCGGTGTACTGTGTACGTAAAACAAAAACAACTGTTAACCCATTGAATGAGATACCAACGAGCCTCACGACCACGACATGTCATTCACCCATAGATACAAGACATGACACACAAATGAGCTGATGTGTATCTGCCAGCGTTTGAAAGATACGAGAAAGAACAAATCCCATAGTAATGTATGTCAAATTGTATCAGAACTTGTGAATCACACGTTGCCGGCGGTAACGGAGTGTACAGTCCCATGTTAGGGAATGTGTGTCCTGTAAGCGGAAAGAGTGGTCAACGGCGGAAGTAAAACCGCGGCGTGCATGACGTTTTTACAACACCTCTGCGCTGCTCACTCTGCCCGATACTCGCTGTGTCGACAGCTGCTAACGGCCGCGTCGCAGTGTTACTACAGCGCCACAGCAAGTTTCTCAAACGAGGAATACGCCGACATCCACCTCACCTACGTGGTTGCAGATGGAAGAGCTCATGTTGCAAGGCAACTGTATCACGAGAGGTTTCCTAACCGGTGACTTCCATCCGCAAAAGCGTTTTACTCTGTGGACAGGCGCTTGAGGGAGTAGGGTGCATGTGTAGCACCTCCAGGATTTAGTGGTCGTGGCCGACCGTCGACGTACAGTGCGGATGACGAAGAAAAAGTGTTACAAACTGTTGCGGAGGACCGAACAATAAGCACCAGGTCTCTCGCCACTGCGGTCGGAATATCAAATGGTTCAAATGGCTCTGAGCACTATGGGACTTAACTACTGTGGTCATCAGTCCCCTAGAACTTAGAACTACTTAAACCTAACTAACCTAAGGACATCACACACATCCATGCCCGAGGCAGGATTCGAAACTGCGACCGTAGCAGTCGCGCGGTTCCGGACTGCGCGCCTAGAACCGCTAGACCACCGCGGCCGGCTCGGAATGTCACAATCTACTGTTATGCGAGTACTCTATAGAAACCATTACCATTCCTTACACATGCAGAAGGTACAGGCTTTATTGCCGGAAGACTTTCAGAGGAGGCTGGAACTCTGCAACTTTATCCTAAGGCGTCAGACCCACGACCAGCATTTTTCTCGAAACTCTTCACCGACGAAGCCTATTTCACGAAGGAGGGTATAGTGATTTCGCATAATTGGCACGAGTGGTCTGAAGAAAAGCCTCCACAGCACAGTGATACGAGGGTACCAACAACGATGCGATGTTAATATCTGGTGTGGCATTATTGATCACCATCTGACAGGGCCACATGTGCTACCACAAAGGCTTACAGGAGAGCCGTATCTGCATTTCCTGCATGTTACATTCTAAGGTATGTACAGTAGTGGAGCCCCTTCTCACGTTCCTTTCCCTATGCCAACTAGCCTCGATACATAGCGTTACGGAGATGTTTAGCAAACTCAAGCGGCAGACTCTGCAAGAGAGGCGCCATGCATCGCGGCGTAGCTTGCTGTCCAGGTTTCTAGAGGGTGCGTTTCTGGATGAGATATCGAATATATTGTTTCCCCCTAATTATACTTCCCGAGGAGATCACGAATGTAAAATTAGAGAGATTCGAACGCGCACGGAGGCTTTCGGCATTCGTTCTTCCCGCGAAACATTCGCGACTGGAACAGGAAAGGGAGGTAAAGACTGTGGCACGTAAAGTGCCCTCCGCCACACACCGTTGGGTGGCTTGCGGAGTATAAATGTAGATGTTGATAATAGGGGCCAGCGTCACTGGTAAGAGATAGATGGGCGCTGTCATTGCTTGCAGTGTCACGCAGACTGTCGCTTGACGCCACATGTCTCGCCTTCTCGTCAGCGGTTAGACTACCTACAACACTCGCTTGTCGTGCACTGTTGCCGATCTGTCACCTTGGCCAATGTCGGCGCACAGTAACACCCAAAAGTTCACTTCATCTATCCAGATTTTTACCGTTCAATTGCAGTCATTTATCTACACAGGAACATGTGGAAAACGAATTTATGTTTGTAGCTCAGTGTGTGACAATTTGCACGACATATTTCTCCTCATTTGTGACTCACCCTGTATTTGAAACTGAGACCTTTCATTAGCGAAGTTTCGCACGTCATTATTTATTTCTTTCCTTATCACTAGTATCTTATCCGTCAGCTGACCTGTATAGATCAACAGAAGAATAGAATATACTAGGACTTTCTACAGCGAAACAAGTGATATATCTAACATTACGTTTGAAATATGGATATAGGTGGTATATATCCACGGTCTGTTTTCTATGTACTACACTTCTTTGTTTGTCAACATTTGTCTGTCTTTGCAATGCATCATCTGTGGTAACTTGCGTCATTTTCCAAAGCCGACGGCTTAGATCCCATTCTTAAGTATTTCCAAAGAAACTATATAGTGTTAGTCGCTATAGTAACGAGATTATAGGGCGAACACTAAATAGTAGTAAAACCAATACCTTGGTATGTAGTTGTTGTTGTTGTGGTCTTCAGTCCACAGACTGGTTGATGCAGCTCTTCATGCTACTCTATCCTTTGCAAGCTTCTTCATCTCCCAGTATGTACTGCAACCTACATCCTTCTCAATTTGCTTAGTGTATTCATCTCTTGGACTCGCTCTACGATTTTTACCCTCCGCACTGCCCTCCAATACTAAATTGGTGATCCCTTGATGCCTCATTACATGTCCTATCAACCGATCCCATTTTGTAGTCATATTGTGCTACAAATTTCTCTTCTCCCCAATTCTATTCAGTACCTCCACATTAGTTATGTGGTCTACCCATATAATCTTCAGCATTCTTCTTTGCCATCACATTTCGAAAGCTTCTATTCTCTTCTTCTATAAACTATTTATCGTCCATGTTTCACATCCATACATGGTTACACTTCATACAAATTGTTCCAGAAACGACATCCTGACACTTAAATCTACACTCGATGTTAAAAAATTTCTCTTATTCAGAAACGCTTTCCTTGCCATTGTCAGTCTACATTTTATGTCATCTCTACTTCGACCATCATCAGTAGAACGATAACGAATAACAATGTACAGGAAAGCAATGTGGAATGTGGCTGTCTCAAGCATGAGTGTCTGTTACAAAATCTTCTTCGTTAGTAGTATTCATGTTAATTTTATAAAATCGATAATCAGAAATCCGTGTAGCGCAGAAATCGTAAGAAAGAAGCAATGAAAGATAGTGGCGTATAAAATATTTGAAATTAAAAGCAAACAGAAATATTACGTTTAAAAAATTTGTGATATTACAGGAAAATCTGAAGTTAGAACCACTGTGCGTGATAAAATTCTACTTTAGAAGTTATATAGATATTTTTTTAAATACATGAATATGAAAGTTCCGTCTAAATCTAAAAACAGGAAATTAGGTCAACAAGTATGGTAAAATTTCGGTATTACATCAACATCATCAGTGAAAAGTTGAAAAATAGATAAGTTATAGGAAAATCCATGAAATAAATTGCAATTGGTAAATAGCGACATAATAAATAGTTATCCTTTTTCAAATAACACCTATAAAAAGTTCGCAGAAGCTTTTTTACGGAAATCTAATTACTCATTCAGAAGATCTGAAGGATTATTACAATAGTAAACTAATATTTCCCAGTCTTAGGACTCTGCTTTTACTGCCACTTATCTTTTGCCCTACAGTGAAATCACTATAGTGACGAAAATTCAAGAAATGTCTTCGTACTGGCAACAAAATATGAACACATTGCAACGTATCAACACATTGCCACCAACGCAGTCTACGGTGCCTTACTGCTTCATTATCGCCAGTTCATTTGGATGATGACACGCCATCCTCGTAGCATTACAAGGCGTTCTTCTGGTACACTTTTGGCATCGAACAACCCCTGACTACGACATCTCTATGGAGCAGCGTCCCTGAAAGTACCAACCAATGACACTAGGCGGGGGTCCATTGCCATATATTCTATCAAATTGGCGCTTTTAATTTGAAATATTTTTAGCTTTCACGAATGTTATCAACGAACAGCTGCAGTTGTTTGTAAGCCGTTTTCCACATAATATTATAGAAGTACTTATGTATGTTCTTTCTTTTTTTTTTTTTTTGTTCATTGGAACGCATCGCACGTAAGACGTTGCCCATTGACTGCATAAGTGTGCTTTTCCACACCATCCAACCCGAGGCAGATTGGTAATCGGCAGCAGTAAAAGACTGTGATGACACGCAGCTATTCCGTGAACAGCCAGCTATATCCATATGTAGAATTTCTACTTTATTTTAATTGTTGTTTTTTTATTTGCTGCGACATATGGTATTTTCTCCGTTCCCTGCTTAATGTGGCAACTCATTTATATTCTCACAATGGGTTAGATCTGAAGATGGCCATCATAAAGCTGGAAAAGATCATCATTCTCAAACAAATGATTATTGCGGTCTTGACTGTTCTGTAAACAGATATGAGAATTTAACAGAATTTATTGAACCAGAATCTGCTGTGCTAATCTGGGCTTTCGTAACACCTATATTCACAAGCCCAGAATTTATGTCTTTCGTACAGTTTCGGCTAGTAAGCCATTGAAATTTTTTAAATAGACTGATAGACATCATTCAAGAGCAGTACTTAGGGTTCTCACCATTTTGTTTTTATGTTTCATTTGAGAATATATTACAGGAATCTGTAATGTAGTGGTTGGTCAGACATTATTAGAACTAGACCCGCTAGCTATTGTCTATTACAGACTATCTAGAGTCAAAGCTGTAGATATTGCCGAAGTAGCATGTTAAGTTCCACAAACATTCTAAAACAAACGAAAAGATAACTCAAACCACCAAACTCTGTTGTCACTTTTATTATGTAAATGATGGACAGAGATAGGTGAGTGGGAAATGGACAGAAAGGTAGGAGAGGAGAAGATGGACAGAGAAAGGAAAGAGAGGTGGTGGGCCGAGGCTGGAGAAGGAAGAGACAGCAGAGGGATGGGGGAAGAGGAAATGAGCAGAGGCGGAGGAGGAAATGGACAGAGAAAGGGAACAGTGGGGAATGGCTCTGAGCACTATGGGACTTAACTTCTATGGTCATCAGTCCCCTAGAACTTAGAACTACTTAAACCTAACTAACCTAAGGACATCACACACATCCATGCCCGAGGCAGGATTCGAACCTGCGACCGTAGCAGTCTCGCGGTTCAGCAGTGGGGAATAGACAGAGAGAGGTGTGAGGTGGAGATGGACACAGAATGGAAAGGGGAAGAGACGAATTGGAAGAGGGGAGGAGGAGATGGGCTCAGAGAGGAGGGAGGGGGGAGTAAATGAACATAGAAGAGGGGAAGGAAGAGACATAGAGGGAAGGAGAGGAGGGGGTGGAAAGAGATGTAGGCGAAAAGGATGTCGGAGAGGGAGACTGGAAACAACCAATTTCAATTCCTATACGTATTAAGCAATTAGGAAGCATTGCCAGGTTCGCTATGCATAGTAAAGGTGCTGGAGAAACTAAACTTGCAACATACTCGTAGTTTTGGAAGCTGCATCATTATATGTAAAATGTAATTGTGGCCTTTGTGCCTATAGTGATAGCTGTGTACTGTGTGGAATATAGTCATACGGAATTATCAAACTTACAGAAATACGGCACAGAAACAGATGAATTACCTAGAATATTTGAAAAGCAAATTAAGAGTAATGAATGCATGAAATCACGAAAATTAAGTCCGCTCCAACAAAGCAAAATATGCTTACTGCTTATCGTCATTTTCTTGAAGTGTCAAAGGTGTAGTGAAAGAAGTGAAGGAAAATTCTAGAATAGTGATATAGTATTGGAAAAATAGATGTCAATGCTGCGGTTGAGCGTCAGTTCCGTCCTTCCAAAAGTATGTTGGAAACCCTTAATATAGTCATTCAGTTGAACAAACAGCTCTCTTATTACGGAATGTCGTTTAACAATAAACCATGCTCAGTTGAAAATACAGGAGAGTGATTTAATGGACACTTATTTAAAATCAATTTTTAGGAATATATAGAGAAATAAAAAAGTTATGAATATCTTCAACATCAGTACTAGTGAAGACAGATCATTAAAAAAATGGATAAATTCTGCTGTCTAAGTACACACACAAGACACTTTCTAAGTGTTTGGCTCGTCTCCACGTTTGCGATTAGTTTCAGAACGGAATATAGCGTGAAATCGACATAATTAGTTAGACTGCTGCAAGAATACAAGTTGCGCACGCCCGCGGGAAACAAGAAGCTTCTGCGAAATCGGTGTATGAACCGAAAAATGATGATTGGTAACACACAATTGGGAAATATTGTTCCATTCATGACAATGTGATTGGCCCAGACGCGTCACTTCCTGCAGTTAATGTGGGGTTCAGTAGCTTATAGCGACTAAGCTCTCACACACACACACACACACACACACACACACACACACACAGAAACACAAAGGGACCGTCAATGACAACCTCATTAGGGACGTAGCACAAGAACGAATCGAGGAATGACGGGGAAGGAAATTTTTCCTGCCCTTTCCAGAGAAACATACAGGTGTCCACCCTGAGAGCCTTACAGAAATATGGGAAAATTTAAATCTGAGTGTGCAGAGTGGGTCTCGAACCACCTTCCTGCTGAATAAGACTCCTATGTCTTCCCAGTGCGCCCCTTCGCTCGATCGACACAGGAATACCTTCAACGTCTGACTCAGGAGGGTGCAAAAAATTGTTATACTGTCCAAGCTTTTCATCCAGAGAAACAGATACCACTAATAATTTTACCGAACCATGACACTGAATTACACCCAAGTTACCTTTGTAATGGCTTGCTTTCTCTGTGCAAAGAATTTCTCGTATCGAGTGGTCATTTTTCTTCTCCAGAACTAAAAAAATGGGTCAAATGGCTCTGAACACTATGGGACTTCACAGCTATGGTCATCAGTCCCCTAGAACTTAGAACTACTTAAACCTAACTAACCTAAGGACTTCACACAACACCCTGTCATCACGAGGCAGAGAAAATCCCTGACCCCGCCGGGAATCGAACCCGGTAACTCGGGCGCAGGAAGCGAGAACGCTACCGCACGTCCACGAGCTGCGGACTTCTCCAGAACTGTTGTTTTTATTGCTCAAATCATTATACCGGCATTCTTTATTATCGTCTGTCTTTTGTTTACTCTTAGTAAAAATATGTAACCTTCCATGATATTTCGTTGCTATCCTTGCTGTCTTCCCAACTTCGATTTCACTTCCATCATTTCCTTTCCAACCGCCCATCCTAACGTCCCTTAGACCAAATTTTCTTCTGTCATCCAAGTAAGTAATCAGATTTTTAACACAATTCTGCAAGGCGGAATGTGACAATAATTACAAAATGGGAACTTCTGCCGATGTTGTGCAACAATTTTAAATTTACTGCATCACGGGTTTTCAACTTCCTGCCCTATCATCAAGTGACACCCAGAGCTAAAATACGTAGTGCAGAGAGACATATTAGGCCATCATCGGTTGACAGCTGACTGTCACAAACCGCATTTAACCGCAAAGCCTCTCTGTCTGACGTTGTTTCATCTGTGGATGCGACAGTCAGTTGACATCTGCTGAAGGCATAACAAACGGAAAAAAGTTTAATGAATAAGCGACAAATTTAGCACATCTTCCTAAAGGTATTTAATTTTGCAGTTTTTCATATTGGTATGTTGAATAACTCGTCTGCCACTTTATTTATGCTCTAGCCCCTGTGTATTTTTGGAATCGTGGATCAATAGATGCGCTTACACAACTCAAAAGAGGTATTTGAGTGTAGTAAATATGCTGCGGTACTCTGCAGTTCGCTACATATGAATGAAATGTTAGCCAAGACTTTAAATACTCCATTCATATAACCTGTCGATTATCCGTTGCCGCAAGTATGCGAAGAAAGTTATTGTATCGCCTTTTGCTTCAGAGAATTTATTTCACTCTCAGAATCGACGCAGACTGCAATTTTTTGTGGTTGATCAAATAAAAACACGAATGCTGAGTCGACTGAATTCTGATAGATAAGTCAATGTTATTTATCTGGCCTATCAAATAGTCTTAGAAAAGGAGAAAAGTTACTCCGCGTAAGGCGACAGACTTCATCAGGTGGAAGAGAGACGGGAAGTACGCTAAAGTGGGAGTGAGCTTATCTCTGTCGTAATTTTTGACAAGAACCCGAGTTCTGTGACAAGAGAAGTTCCTAAGTACGTTCTCGGGAGGAATTGTGTGTCCGTTTGATAGCCAGTCGTAAAGATTAAGGGACAACTGCTTCCGTCCCAGAAACCAACATGTGCGAATGTTTTCATGAAGAGTACCGTGAGAAGCTATCGGAGTTGGAGCAAGTGATGTTAGAAGTTTGAGCTATACCATAATTCTGGGAAACAGAAGATTGAGAGACGAAGAGTCGGGTAGAGGTTAGATGGAAAATTGAAAGAATGGTCATCTTAACGTGACAATAAACCAAAGTTAAATAGTTAATGGTTTACTATCTGTAACAGAAACGCTGATTAATAGGAAATTTTTATCATAGTTGCTACTGTTTTTTACGAAATACTGGAGGAGCTAGTCTTTCCAAGCACTTACACCAACGACAACCGTGCAGATTTTAGAGCCGTGGAGCAGTTCAGGGGTGAAGTTAAACGATGGCCATTTTTCTGTTGGTCACATGATCTGCCTCCACTACAAGTGTCATAAGCAAAGATGGCAGAATATTCTATATCTTTCCGAAATGAGAGATAGTGTTTTTAGTCGAATGATATTTTGTGGGATGATATATTAAAATCATGGTGTCGATATCGTATATAAATATACCCTACTTCTTTCGTGATGGATGATGGTACTGAATTTTGTTAAACTCTTGACGACTGTCCAACAAAATATTATTTTCAAAATTGTGTAGCAAAGGGAATAAAATCCGTTTTTAGTAAGAAAAGGAACTTAGTTTGAGAATCTTGAAGTTTCCCTACGGTAATGAGCATTCCATGCAGTTTCGGGACTGCAGCTAGATAGCGTCGATATCTTGCAACGTACTCGTATTTAGGCTGACAACCATTTAGTCATCTGCTGGTAAGTGTTTCGTATTGAAACTGCACGTACACATCGCTACGTTTATACTAAAATATGGTGCGGAAGTGCATCGGCATGGGCTACAGCTTATAAAATTATTAGCTACTGCTAAACGATCAATACATTGATGAAGTTACTTTTGTGAAAGAATACTTATTTGACCTTCATTGTGCGAAAGTTAACGGACTGTTTTCGTTTCTCTAAAGATCTGTATTGGGGAGAAGCAGTAGCAAAACAAACGGGAATCGAACCAAGGTTCTGTTAGTAATGAAATAAACTGCAATAGCGCAAGAGGAAACGATCGACAGCCTAATTAAGCATAGTTGTACCAAATACTAGCATAGTTCATGGAGAATGTTGGCTATTGTGATTGACTTTACTCGATACTGAATTTACGGTTCGTACATAAGAGACAAAGAACTAGTCCAATTTATCCACTTCCCGGTATCAGTTAGTTCAAATGGAATATGTGGTACATGGATCTGTTATTGCTTGAGTAGTTGTAGTCAGTTCTTATTATAACACACGAATGTTAGAGAGTTGGCAAGTGCACTTCATTAATTCTGTAGTTGTAATATGAAACATAAATCTGGCTCAACAAATGGCATGAGAACCCAGAAACCAAATTATCAGACTACAACTGAATATTTTAGTTACGACACAACATGGTAAATATTATTAACTATATACACCTGGAATTATTAACACTGTAACTTAAAGACCTGCACAATAATTGATCCTTCACAGGTCTACTAGCCAGTAACTATAATGAATCATTACGGATTTTGCAAGTAACTCTAATACTGAACTGACATTTCAATAAGAACGATCTTTAAGCTGAATGCTTTAAGTATTTTGTTGACAATTGTACTATGATGAAACTTTAACTATCCTTTTATGAAAAATACCCACTGAATAATTGTGAAATTTACTACTGGACAAATTTTATTAAACGTCTAGTATAAGCTTACTAAAAAGGCTTTTCAGCTCAGTATTAGAGGATACTAGGAAATATCCTTGAGCTGGGAACCTATCTTGGTAAACGACTAAGTATAAAATACGGGACCTCATCACAGAGTTTACAGAACGCAAAGTTACTATTGAAAAAGAAATTTCATAACTGATCCATGTAGTCACACAGTACTCATAATGAAGATGACGGCAATTTCAACCTCCTGTGATTTTCAAATAAGGGGGCAAAAGTACCCCTGCTGGGTAACAAGCTCTGAAAATTCTCCTCTTAGGGTTGTATTTCCGTACTACAGAACTAACCAAGGCATGCTATAAATACCGCCCGGAGTGGCCGAGCGGTTCTAGGTGCTACAGTCTGGAACCACGCGACCACTACGGTCGCAGGTTGGAATCCTGCCTCGTGCTTGGATGTGTGTGATGTCCTTAGGTTAGATAGGTTTAAGTAGTTCTAAGTTCTAGGGGACTGATAACCTTAGCAGTTAAGTACCATAGTGCTCAGAGCCATTTGAACCATTCTTATGCTATAAATAATAAGCGAAATCACGTCCACATCCGAGGCTACATTAAACAATCTTGCAGTTCTAGAATGAGATTTTCACTCTGCAGCGGAGTGTGCGCTGATATGAAACATCCTGGCAGATTATAACGGTGTGCCGGACCGAGACTCGAACTCGGGACCTTTGCCTTTCGCGGGAAAGTGCTCTACCAACTGAGCTACCCAAGCACGACTCACGCCCCGTCCTCATAGCTTTACTTCTGTCAGTACCTTGGTAGAGCACTTGCCCGCGAAAGGTAATGGTCGCGAGTTCGAGACTCGCTCGGGCACACAATTTTAATCAGCCAGGTAGTTTCAATCTTGCAGTTCTTCTTGTCTCGTTCAGTTCACAAGATGTGAACACTTTGCCTGTTAGCCACTGACTAGCTCATGACACAAAGTATCTTTGCAGTGCTACCGCCAATTCCACCTTTTCTACTCCCGCCAAGCCAGTTTTGTTGCAGAGGGACTTCCCTCCGAGTTTTACAAGATTGTAAGCCTACTTTCTCTATGCATGAACCAGTATTACAAGTAAAGTTTTGGTGTTTCCATTCTTCTGTAGCACATTACTTTTGGAATTACATCCACAGAGTAATTAGAATAACATAATTGGTGACAAATAATGAATAAAGCGTATACAGAATTCACAGTAAGTAAAAACAGAGATGTTAGATAAGACAGACACAGGTAATATTGATAATAATGTTACAAGCTGTACGGGCGCCTTCTTTTGAGTTTTAGCTCCTAGTGGTACATCCGATACGTATGCCCATCCTCGCCAGTGTTTGGATTAAGCTTAACGACGTGCACCAGCAATATGCTGTGTAGAACGTTCACCTGAACATTGATGAATGGTTGCCAGCCGAAATATCGTGTTTAGATGTCAACGTCAGGTGGCTGCGACGTACAGAATTTTTATAATTAAACTTTCGCTACTTGTGAGTGCACCCTGTCAGAGAGAGTGATCTTGGGACAATGAAACTTTGTGGAAGCATTTGAAAGAGTATGCGGAAGAGAAATACATTTTAATTTCCACATGAGAGGGGAACATATGTTAACTGCTTACCATGTTTAAGTTCTAGGTTACAAACGTTGCTCAATATGGCGAGCGTCTGCATTCGCGACAACCTGGAAAGGCACTAGAGATACCATTTACTATTTTTCGCCGTACTTTTCGAACGGCGGACCCTGTTATGTTCAGCCGTTGTGACACAGCTCGAGCACTGCTCGAAGATTGCACTTGCGTCCAGCATTCTCAGCCGTGGTAAACAATAACTTCTTCAACAATTTATGCCGCAATTGGCCGTCGGCCTCTCCCAAATCACTAGTAATTAGTACTGCCGTATTATGTTCTCTAATACCACTGTGGAAAGAAGACCTCTCTGTATTCATTTCATGCGTCGGTATTTACGAAGAAAAGTAGCAAGCAGCACTGTTGCTTTGATAAAACAGCTTTAAGGACAAAGCTCTGCTGACCTTCTCCAGACCCATGTTGACTATCTGCAACTTTCAAAAAATGGATCTGAGCACTATGGGACTCAACTGCTGAGGTCATTAGTCCCCTAGAACTTAGAACTAGTTAAACCTAACTAACCTAAGGACGTCACAAACATCCATGCCCGAGGCAGGATTCGAACCTGCGACCGTAGCGGTCTTGCGGTTCCAGACTGCAGCGCCTTTAACCGCACGGCCACTTCGGCCGGCTATCTGCAACTTTAATACACACTGATGGTTGTATTGCAAAAGTATGTCACAGTAGCAGTACCGGTGCCTAGCGGACTGTCATGAACTCATTGCGCTAACACTAACAACACAAAACTGCAGCGTACAGACTGAACGTAAATCCTATAACGTTTGGTAGCGATGCGCTAAATATTTCTCCTTTTACACCGGCTCAGGTAGCGAAAGTTTAGTTATAACCACGCTGTGCTTGATCTTCACATATTTGTAAGTACACTTACACACTTATGTGTAATACGTGCTTACCTTCACAGTAGACGTGAACACTTCATACGTCTAACGACAACTCGATACCTCTCAACAACACCTCTCTAGCATCGTTTTATTTTGACACGTATACAGCTGTTTATACTCGCAAATAGGTGACTGTTAGTTACGAAGATATGAACGTCATTATGACGTTTTGTTAAATAGTACCCTACAATTTCATCTCGTAAACCGACTCCTCTCCTGAAGATCTCTTCAAAAACGTATAACATTGCACTATTCACATAAACATGACGTTATGAAACACATAATGGGAAACTCACTTTCCCTCTATCGAACTAGCAAGACGTACAGGTACCTTGGGTAATTCGTAATTACTGTTCTGTTAACTTACATACTCTACAGATGAGTAGCATATCTACCTTCTCTTCGCCAGTGCACAGATGTTAAGTTCCATAGTGCTTAGAACCATTTGAACCATTTTGAGTGAATAACAGGTGTACACTTTCCCTCTGTTTCTACTTGTGTACTGAAAACTCTTTATCCAATAGGTGAGTTAGGTAACAAAGAATACCTATACTGCGAGCTACTGCTTGAGACCCAAAGTTAGTTTATCCTGTTAAGGATCGGTTTTACACGTGACTGGTACACTGTGGTATGTCCTTGAACAATTCTTTAGGAAGGAAAGTGGATTAGTGAATAAAAGGATAGTATGTTGCTCACAAAAGATGTTCTACCATTCATATCTTCGTAACAAATAAAGTTATAAGAAAGAAAATCATGCTGTCAATGTTTTCCTGACGTTTGCTTGATGTTTTTTGTTTTTTATTTTGCTTCTGCACAAAAGGCTATGCCGTTACTTCTGGCGGAAAAAAATAAGAACCGCAGATTTTGAGATTTGGTACTATAGCCCTTTGCTACGGTTAAGCGATGTAAAACTGTGCCTACTTTGTGTGAGACCAGACTACCACAGAACTGAGAGTATACAGAACAGAAACTCGACAGCAACTCATGCGCCAAAATTTAAAGTGCATGCGCTAAGTCTGCCATGTTCAAACGGAGTAAACAGCCGTGTCTAAAGCCAAAGACGGTTGCATATGTTCTACTTATTTTATTAATTGTGCATTATAGCTGCTCGGCTTACCTTCAAGTAAACAGTTATATGATACACTATTAAAGTTGGAAAAATGTGATGAGAAATTGTAAGATGAAAACCAAATAGCAAAGTAACGAATGGTTGCACGAAGCAGGTGGTAATAGTACCTGAGGAAAATGACCCTTTCCGATTTTCTTGCTGTAATCACCAAAAGCTCATTAAACTGAAAAAATACTGGATGTAAATGAAGCAAAACTACATCAACTATTGCAGCTAGTTTTACGCTAGAGGTTCTCCTTTTACTCCAAAAAATTGAAAACTGCTTTAGAAATTTGATAAGGTAACGAAGAGATTCGTAGAATCGATTAGGAAAGACATAGGTGGAAAACAATGACAAGAAGAAGGGACAAGGTGGTTCGACATGCGTTAAGGCATCAGGGAATAACATCCACTGTCCTTGAGGGAGCTGTACATGTGAAAACTGTAGAGGAAGACAGAGATTGGAATACATCCTGCAAATAATTGAGGACGTAGGTTGCAAGTGCTACTCCGATATGAACTCGTGGCTAGTTTCATCGAACTGGTCCAAAGACTGATGACTCAAAGAAACAAAAAAAAGGGTAACTGTTTACAGTTGCCAAATTTTTGAAGAAATGTACCTCTGAGCCATAAGCTGTGCAAACAGACCTTTTTCCTCTACCTCTTCCACGAGGGTTATTAAATACTGAAACAGAAAACACGTATGTAGAAAGCACAGGAAAAGAAGCACATATGTTAAAGTATAATTAGAAAGTACATACAAATCTGTATAACGAAGAGTCACGATCACATTATCTTCAAACCAACTCAGATCATATGTTCATACCGTTGATCCGTCAACTGAGCTTAACTAAACTTGTTTTGTCTAATTCAAATACAATACTGCATAAAAGGTAATTCTTAGCTCTTAAAAGTGATTCTTACAATATCTGGAGGTATATATTACAAGCCGAGTGCCACAGCGAGTATTGTCAAAGATTACAGAAAACAACATAGATGTATTTTTGGACACCAGTAGTAACATTACACCTAATCATAAATATCACATGAAAACGAGATTGCTGGGTGTGTTTTGACGTATAGTATACGAGTAAAGTGTTAGGTATTAACATATAGATCTGCCACAAGGCAGAAGACACATATCTAAATTTTTTAATTGTAGAGGATAAAGTAAATGATCCATACCAAGAGATACCTTAAGATCATTTGAAAACTTATCATTACTACGTTATTAAAATAGGAAGAAAACCTCATATAATTTTATTGCAGCACCATTACAAAATTTCAGTTTGTTGGTATATTAAGTGTTACATATACATTAGTCTTTGTCAATTACATAGCTGGGATAAAAATTAATAAAACGTGGAAGTAGTGCAGGTTCATGGAATAATTAGGTCCTGTGTATCTGCACCCTGAGGCACGCGCACCTCCCTCCAATATTTCAACAAGAGCTTAATCAGTCTTATATCAAAAAATTGAATACAAAATATAATTATAAAATAAACAAAACGGCGTGGCCTGCTGTACGCTCCCAGACGTCCGCAATCAGAGTTCCACCTCCAGACCGACGCTCTCCTGCAAACACGGCAGGCAGCCGGCCGCAGCAGCGCCACAGCGCCCTCTTGCTAGGGTAAGGAAACAGCAGAGCGAGAAGCGGGAATTTCAAAAGATAGCGATACAGACATGGAGGAACGCAGAGAACCAACCGTGACATTTCGTCACGGTTCAATCTCCCCTACCAAAACCACACAACAGGAGGGTAACAAGAGATTACGCAACTTAAGGATTAATCTGATTTACATGAACCGTGAGCACTTTACCAGTATGAAATGGTTTGAGCAAGAGGTTGACGGGGCTTAAAATATCCTGTATACAATACGGACCGGTGAAGCGTGGTGCAAACTTCCCACCAGCCTGGGCCCAGAAGCGCTTTCCGCGATTAAAATTCTTACCAAAAACTGTATCCCCAACCTTTCCCTGAAAGGAGCGTCGGCCACGATTCTAACGGAGCGCCTCCCGACGATGAGCGCGATGAATATTGTCTCTAACACTCTCCCTGTTGTTCTTGATCGAATGGGCGTCTATGACTTCAGGCAGGAGATCGTCGATAAGCCATAAGCTGGTGAGCGGGCAATTGAAAGGATACGCTGATATCAGTGAGGCAAGAGTAGCCCTAGAAGATTCATGGTGGGCGGAATTAAAAGACACGTTAACCATGGCAAGGACTTATTCAACTTAGATGGAGAATGGGAATGATAAAGAACAAGGGTCGCCTTCAAATTACGGTTAACCCGTTCCGCCAAAAAAGACTGTGGGTAATAAGGTGCAGTGGTGAAATGTCGTACCCCGTTATTTAAAAAAATCGCTTAAGCTAGCGAGATGTAAAGGCGGAAGCATTATCACTGACTAATGCTTTAAGTGGCCCAAAGATCCCAAAGATTCTGGAGAGTTGCAGGACAGTAAGGTTAGTTGACACCCCCCCCCACCGACTGGGGAGCTACCAAAGAAAAGACTAAAAGCATCGACAACCACGAATGTATACTTATTCCCACAGCGTGTCCAGGCAAGGGGACCCACATAATCAACAAACAATTTGTCCATGGGATTTTCTTCCCTTTCAGACTGCTAGAGACCTGCTCGTAACCTATTATTAGGCTTACCAATTTTGTAGAGTTGTTAGCTATTTACCACGACTCACGTAGGGCCAGGTTAACTAGTGTTGGCAATCGTTTTAGCAGCCCGCAAGTGACCTCCCACAAGCGAATCATGGAGATAAGCAAAAACTGGACGTACCAACCGTTGAGGGAGTGTGACCCGTCTTCCCAACCTGCTTACACAGGATGCCTCTGTAACGTATCCAGGCATATGCTTCCGGAAAGAATAGCCTCCCTAACGGTGCTCCATCTGGGTTCCTCTTCCTGCTTATCCTTGATGTCTTTAAATAATTCCGGAATCTCGGAGAGGACATTGGCAACAATAAATTCCTCAGAACGGAGGGGTTCCTGTTTCTCCTCAGAAGCCGTTCGCTGTGGCCGAGCGGTTCCAGGCGCTTCAGTCCGGAGCCGTGCTGCTGCTACGGTCGCAGGTTCGAATCCTGCCCCGGGCATGGATGTGTGTGATGTCCTTAGGTTTGTATATTTTAAAGTCTAAGGGACTGATGACCTCAGATGGTAAGTCCCATACTGCGCAGAGCCATTAGAACCATTTTCAGCCTCCTCAGAAAACATCCGACTGGGGGCATCAGGGACCTGATTCAACGGCACCTATACGGCGAACTCTGAAACGGAAGGCCGATGTGCGTACTGCCCAGCGATCCACCATACCGGTTTTCCTGGGTCGGTCATAACCCAACTCAACTCCTAGTTATCCGTCTCCAGTAAGATTTCCCGATGTTCTTTTCCAAGGACAAACAAAACAGCTAAGGCTTCACATTCGTAAACTGAATACTTTACTTCCGCCTCGGACAAAAACCTTGAGGCATGAGCAACCGGCCGCCTATCAGCATTGAATTTCTGCATAAGAACAGCGGCAGTCCAACCTCTGGATGCATCGGTTTGGACCATAAAACTTTGACTAAAGTCAGAAGAACAAGAACCGGACGATTGATAAGAGCAGTTCTAATTGCTTCGAAAGCTGCCTGCTGACTCTCGCCCTATTGAAACACTTGGTTCTTGCCACGCAGACAATTAAGGGGAGCGTGAAATTCAGCAAAATTAGGTACAAAGTTACTAAAATAATTAGCCATTCCAACAAATCTAGCAATATCTTTCTTATTACGTGGCGGGTGACAACGCCTTAAGCTGACAGTACGCTCCTGATCGATCCTAATGCCATGAGGCGAAACCAAGTGCCCGAGGAAGGAAATCTCTCCACGACATAATTTAATTTTATCGAATTTGACAGACAATCCCGCCTCACTCAAGCGATCTAAAACCAATGCCAGATGTTGTAAGTGTTGATCAATGCTACGACTGTAGACTACAACGTTGTCTAAATAATTATAAACACAGTTATATTTTAGATCACCCAACACGTTATCCAAAAGACGGGAGAGCATTGCTGCTGCAGTAGCAAGTCCAAAGGGAACGCGATTGAACTCAAAGAGATTCCAATCCGTTGCAAAGGCGGTAACAGGTTTAGAATCCTCAGTAACTGGTAATAGGCCTGATTTAAATCCAGAAGGGAAAAATATAGTGCTCCAGTGAACGAAATGAAACAATTGTGAAGATCAGGCATCGGTACGGACTCCAATATGACCTTCTGTTAAGGCGGCGGTAGTCGACGACAGGTCGATAGTCTTTACCATGCTCCTTAGAGACCAAGAATATAGGCGAAGCTTATGGGGAAGTAGACGGTCTAACCCCATAATTCAACATCTTATCGATTTTACGACGTAATATCCGCGTCTTGAGAGGTGACAGGCGGAAAGGAGCGTGCCGGACCGGAACATCATCCATCAAACGAGTTTTGTATAAAATACGATCCGTAACCCCCAACCGATTAGTCAAGACCTGAGGATAACGTTCTAATAATTGGAGCAAACGAGATGCCTGCACATCATGCAGATGATCAACATCAAACTGCGAAACGATATTATTAACGGCCTTAAGTGAAACAAATTCACGACAAGAACAGAATCCAAATTTCTTTGCAGGATGAAAAGCAAAGCTAAAGGTATTACTCGCAAAATCTAGCATCAGACCGACCTTGCGAACAGAGCCACAGCCCAACAATACAAACTGAAAGGTTCTTAGTTACAGGCAAACAAATAGGCCAAGCAAAGTCGCCCACCGCAATGTTCCCATTTAGCTCCGCCACCTGAGGTAACTTCTGTCCATTCACAGCCCGACATCCCTGCATGGAAGGAGACAAACGAGGAAATCTGCATAGGGAACGATATTCAAGATACCAGTCATAATCAAGCAAGGAAACGGCGCTGCCAGAACCAACAGAGCACAAACCGGTTCATCATAAAGCGCGGCATACAAGCGGGAAAGCCATGACCCCGATATAGCTCTGATATGGGCACAGCCTTTGGGTGGACCAACCTTGCAACCGTTGTCCCTTCACTTCTGATGTCATTCACTAGAACAAGCTATTCGCTGATGTGAACAGTCCTGAACCAAATGACTAGTAACCCCACACCTAAAATATAGACGCTGGGCAGGAAAGCGAACTACTCCTCGCTTACGCTCCATTGCTACAGATGCTGATTTTTCATCCTATGTGCTTCCACAACGCTGTTCATCGGCAAAACTAAGCGCCTCATTAGAACTAACAAGATGACTCAACTCGGTGTATCAGATCGGCTCACGAACAAACTGAGTCCGTGATCGATCATCGGTTCTCATCCCTTGGACTATGACTTGGACGGAGTCACGTTCAGTAACCTTCATATCAAGAGCCCTTACCGCCTTTCGAACCCGTACTATATATTTTCGGAGTGTTTCTCATTGAACCTCTGCAAATGCCAGTAATATTAGCTCTCTAAATGCTGCCGAACCCTTGGTGAAGGTTTAAGCTCATCTAAGTTAGCCCGTCCGCGCTAGACTTCAGTAAGAATTTCACTAAGAAGCCCTTCACATAACGGATACAAAAGACGTAGCACAACCACCTGGGGAAACTGTAGGGCACTAGTAAGTATTTTGGGGTTAACAGTAAGCCACAAAACAGTATGAACTTGACTTAAGTCATCAATCATTAACTCTGAAATCCCTTGCAATAAATACATAATAGGATTGGGCAATTTGGTAAACACCTCTGGTCCCTGACCCTTAAACACTTGACAGCTAAAAGTCTGATGATTGTTACCCAGGGACCCAAAACTCTCATCATCTTCATCATCAACATCTTCCAGTCCTAATACACTGTCCTTAACGTGCAGTTCCTTTACTCTTTTGGTAAGTTGGCTAACCAATCCTGATGTTCTTTATTCAAAGACAGTTATTGTAATTCCTGCAAACAAGAGGGTCAATGGCACAATTGGGCCTGTACCGGTCCCCTCTGTCTCGAGGTAACACGAGTTTCGTGGAGAAAGGAAATATTCTGATGTAATTCACCGACAGCACTACTAATGACATGTAGGGCGTCGCTGACCTGCCCGGCGAGTTCACTGGAAAAAACTACTGGACTGTTCAATGAACCACGCAACCTAATGACCAAGTCCGCCACGGCATCCTGCTTATACCGCTGACGAATGAGCAATTCGTAAACTAACTGATCCTTCGTTAAGAAAGTCAGCCCGGGAAAATAACGTTGCCCCATCGCGACACACGTCAAATTTACAGGTCACTGTAAAACAAAATTTCAAGGAGATACAAAACGTATCAAATTGAAAATCTGTACAGTAAATGCAAGACAGTGAAGCAAATCTAATCCTCCCCCCCCCCTTAACTAGGATTGGAAACAACGACGCTCTGCTACCACTGACACACACGCACCTCCCTCCAATATTTGAACAAAGGCTTTATCAGTCTTATATCAAACAATTAAATATATGCGGAGATAGGATATCACGGGAACAACTGAAACACTGCTTCAACTCACTGCAATTTGCATTTATTGTAACACTTGATAACAGACTAAGAAAATGTCGCGTGTTACACTTGACAGATAATAGTACTAGAACAATAATAAACACCTGATTCAGTTTTCTGCACTTTAGTTAAAGTTCAACAGGCGAACACAACTCAAGTTCTCCCATAAATATAAATATGCGCGTTGGCACGGTAAAGAACTGGTTACGAAACAGCCACTTATAGCACCAAGGCAGGCACACTCCATTTAAAAGGAACATAATTATCAAGTTTACACATTGACTAGAACATTAAGGCGAATAATAGGAAAGTGCACCGCCCACAACACCTTACGGCGACAGTTAACCTCCAGTAAGTTCCTTTCTTTACAATATGACATTAAGTACAGCTAAACAGTCATAAAAGACATTTACATTCCACCGATGTATGTATATATATATATATATATATATATATATATATATATATATGTTTTACCACCGGTTTCTAATCGTGTTTATGCCCGCATATATATATGCGCATGCGTTTATGTAAACACGGTTAGAAACCGGTGGAAAAACACTAAATTGGAATCTATACTCAAAGGAACCCCACTCCATCTAAACACCCTAAAAATGGCAACTTAATGGCTACCTAGAGTAACAATGTTAAGAATAGCATGCTTATAGATTGACTATAATAAAGGAATAAATATCACATACACGGCTTCTGACGGTTGGCAAATTGTGTTGGGCTAATGAGTAGCGATTAATTTGAGCTGTGTTACTTATAATCCGTCTCGATTGCAAAATGTTTATTCATATGACCCGTTTCGGTTCCTCTAGAACCATCTTCAGATCTGATATTTCGGTTACAGGAGTAACCCATCCAGACACAGCAACCTTCACATGCTGATGTGACGCAGAGCAACCTAAACCGGTCACATGAATAAACATTTTGCAATCAAAACGGATTATAAGTAACAATGTAAAACCACTGATTGCGGTTACCTCTCCATACATTGTGTCTGCTTTTGCGCAATTTAAGGTAGCCACAACATACGCTAACCAGGTTACGGCGTATTTAAAGACAAGCGTCGAGCAAGAACCCTGGTCAGAAGGTAATGGAACCAGTATTAATTTGCAACTAACTCCAGCATTGAAATCAACTGACGACAGGTTGACTGTTGCTGATGTGGCATATGATGGACAGTCAATAGACTGAACACTCAGCTGAAACCCAAAAATAATGCTGACGAGTGAAACGCTCAGCCCAAAGCATGTTTAGGACAAACACCTAGTATGAGAACAAAACAACCATGAAACAACAGGATGATATTGCAGCTTGCTGTAGAAATGGCAGAGTCAGAATATAGCCATAACCCAAGGCAGGAAGGAGTAAAGAACACTAGTTTCTCTCTCAATTAAAGTTTCCAAAATAATCAAAACTAGCAGGATTCCCTTACACGGCAGACATACCAACACTTCCGCTCATACCCCAGAATCAACTAGCGCAACATAAATCATTGACACATTTCAGATAATATTTTAAAACAAAAGACTTAAATACCTTTGTTTACAAAAAGCCTTAATTAGTTAACAGCAAATGAGGTAGCAAGTTAATGTCTACAATTCTACTGTGCCATTTAACACGCGCCGTGACGAGAAAAGAAAGAATCCAGCTAATTAAATGAAAGTCACTACTTGGATTCTGTATTTGACGATGCGCTCAAAAACAACAGACAAAGGTGGGAGTCAAGTTTACACTCGCAAACAGCACACGCAGAACACGAGTATATAGTGAGCATTAAATAAACTGCTCCTTGTTTAGACATTTACACACCGATGAAACAATGTTCGCCGAATTACTGCAGACGCCGGAATCCCCAGTTGCTTGCAAATGACGCAAATAATGGTCAAAACATCTTACTTCAAGTCCGATGACATCCGTGGGACAGGAGTTTGTACTCGACCGTTTGTCAAGTGTAGTTTTGTTTTTCTCTGCCATGTGTTTGCTCTATAGGTTAATACCTGCTTCATAGGATTATTCACATCATATACGTCTCAACTCAGTCAGTATTCTTGTTTCATGTGATATTTGTGATTAGATGTAATGTCACTAACTGCTTCGAGAAATATATCGATGCTTCTGGATTCATCTTTGTTGACAGAGATATTGACGTCTAGCGACCTTCACTAGAACTGCGAGCAGCAGGTCATTATTCTTTTCTGTAATCTTTGACAATACTGTCTTTGACATTCAGCTTGTAATATATATCTCTTTGATGTTGAAATAATCTTATAACAGCTAAGTGTTCCGTTTCATACAGTATTGTATTTGTATCAGACAAAATAATTTTAGTTAATCTGGATTTATGCAGCAGTTATATAAACATACGATTGGAGATTATTCATGACTCATCATCGTATAGTTTTGTAAATAGTTTCTAATTCACTATTCTTCCCACATGTGATTCTTCTGTCTGTGTGTACTGCATATGCTTTGCTGTTCTCGTATTTTATAATCCTTCTGTGAAGATGGTTATTTAACCGTAACCGGTAGAGAACAGAGGCGTATTTTGACAGTAGACGCTTCAGAGATGCATTACTTCAAATAAAAACTATTTTTTGGCGTTTCGCGTTATCTTCACAACTGTACATAATACCTCTTATTCGAATCTGAGTAAACTAGTAGGTGCACAGAATTTATTTCTTCTGTATCTTATAGCTTGATATCACAATTCGACTATGAAGCGCCAGTTCCTTTGATATTCGTCATAGTTACTGTAATACATAATTTCCAAGTACTCTGAACAGAAAATTTCAGGGGTTTGATGTGACAAATGTGGCCACTGGCTAATTTACATTTGACTGATTTTAGGTGATACGTTGCTGTGTGCTAAGTATAGCTACCATATAAAAATCGTTTTTAAGATTCTAGGGAAAGTAATATGTCGCTACAGTACGGATAAAAATAAGTTACAGTATTAGATGAGTGCGTTGGTGACAAGCGCACTGCCTGAGAGCGCAAGTTTCTCAGATTAGTAATGGTGATTTATTGGCGTACGAACTAGTGGAGGGAAATGGTGGATAAGAAGACATTCAACACCAATAGCTACATAATGGAAAAACTGGAAAACGTTTAATATTTAGGACACAGATTCATGGTCATCTCAAGCTAAAAGCAGTGGCAGCATGCACGTATGTACAATTACGAATTTAAAAGCTTACGCGGTACATTGTTAGCTGAAGACTAATCACAAATTGTCCCCTTAGCGTTTCCTTTAGTAAATGTTTTTATGTATTCTGTCAGATTACTTCCGTTTCGTAAGAATGGCCATTTCTAACTGTAGTAATATACCCCTGTCGTGTCGCCTTTACTTGGTTTCAATGTGGCTCCGAGAGTAATGCTTGACTTCACACAAATCAAAGGAGCAGCCCTTTGCTTTCCTTTCTGTATGCTCTTGATTCTGCTACTGTACTGTATCCAAACGTGGGCAGTGGTGGACAGTGGGAGATGGCTGTGGCCAGCTGACTTTGCTAGACCCTCCCTCCCTGGTTCCCCGGTGTGCACTAGCTCCACTGTACTGCCATACGTCGCTTGAATCGGTTTATTGGATTCCATTCGCTTGTCGCTGCTCTGTTTTATGATTGCTCACTTCTCTCGAGTAACGTTCTAAAATCACAGTACTTAAAGCTTTCGTTCGTTGTGTACAATGGTTACAATTGCTAGAAGAAAAACTAGACAAAGAATCTGAAAAATGCCCACCACAGCCGACGGAAACAGTTCAAACAGGTCACCATTTTCAGCATC
Source organism: Schistocerca piceifrons (assembly GCF_021461385.2). Lineage (NCBI taxonomy): Eukaryota > Metazoa > Arthropoda > Insecta > Orthoptera > Acrididae > Schistocerca > Schistocerca piceifrons. The sequence goes on from NC_060143.1 coordinate 556,741,562, forward strand.
ATCTTCTTCTGTAGAGGACGTCAAGGAAGGTAGCGATCAGTGGTCGGACTGTTGCACGTTTAAACAAAAGAGCAAATTAAAAAAAATACAGCTGATTTATTGTACACAACAAAAAATTGGGCTGTGAGCTTTGCCGGAAAGCTAGATCTCTGGCATTGAAACAACATAAATAAATAAATAATCTGGTATGACAATACCTAAGCAATGGACTGGATATGATACCACTAGTTTAGGGAAAATTCGAACTCAGCAAGAAACAGCGTTGAGGAAAACGATATTTGATCACAAAGACAGCAGCTGTGACGATTTGAGCAGAGCCAAAACATTAGAGAGAAAGGAGCTGCAGCAACAATCTTCCGCACTGCCTACAAACTTGGAAAAGAGAACCAATCATCGATCAACTTTGAAACAGAACTCCATTTTCAAGAACTCAACCGATTAAATATGGGCCGAATTCTACATTCGAATAAGGCGTGTGTGAATATCTTTAACCATATCCATGCAGAAATGAGGAAGTATTTTGTACAGGAAATAGTATACGCGGACGATAAGTTTTCAGTCATCATCGATAAATTACCTACTTTAAGCGAAAAATCAACTATAATATTCTACATGAGAATTTTTCTTACAAAATGAAGTATAAAACGTCTGTAAATTTATTGTGGACCTACCTAAACTCGAAATTTGGCTACCATGGTATGTCTCATGCCGCGTTGCAGTGTCCTGAGGGCTAAAAAATAAAAAGATGAAAAAATTTTAAATAGTATAATTTCTGTGGAGTATGACGCAGCTTCAGTGGACTGGACGAAAATCTGGAGTTGGGGCTCTTTTTAAAAACAAGTTTCCGTCTATTATTATTTGATGCTGCTGTAATCATACGCTTGAACATTGTGTGACGTAGTGAAGAAAATAAAGGCTATCAATAGATTAAAAATATTCTATGAAAACTTTAAGTTCTACTTCACGCTTTATCAAAGAACTGCAGAGAGTTCCGTTAATCTGCAAACAACTTGGTTTAGAAGGAGGAGTAAATTAATGTTTAACGTCCCGTCGACAACGAGGTCATTACAGACAGAGAGATCAAGATAGGATTAGGGAAAGATGGAGAAGGAAACCAGCTGTGCCCTTACAAAGGAAACATCCCAGCATTTGCTTAAAGGACGGGGGACGTTGATGAAATTGACCGAAAATCTCAATTTTCGTTTTATTTTTTATTTGTTAGTACAACTCATGGACAATAAATTCCCAAAGTTTCAATCTTGAATCGCGCCCGAAGTGCCTGAATATTAATTAAAAGTGTGACGCGGCCTCCCCGCCACGCCAAGCTCAGCGGGATAACAACCCCTACATTCACAAGGAGACACTTCCAAATTGTATCCTGGATCTTGTCAAGCCCACTTACAGGCTTCTGGCCAATCCTGCACTTCTCAAAAAGTGTGTTCATGGCAAAACCCAAAATCCAAATGAGTCTCTAAATACACTCACATGGAAACTATGCCCTAAAAGCACATTTGCATCTGCTACAGTTGTCAGAATTGCAACTTACGATGCAGTTATTGAACGTCGGGAAGAAGAAGGTATTAGAAAGAATGGGCTTCAAGACAGGAAATTTTACTCAAGACTTCCTAAGAAAAATAAATTTAAAGAGCGTCTCTGCAGCTGGAATGTCAGTTGAAGACCTGGTTAAGGAAAGAAGAGAGACAACAAGAAACTCGAAGAGAAGCCTTGAAGCGAAACACGACCCAGAGTACAAATGTGCTGCCTTCTGAAGAAGTGACATAAGGAAAATAGTTAGCTTTAACTTTAAATTGCGTTTTCTGAAAATTTAATTTTTTAAAGTTTTTGTACCTTTCCCTCAGATTATATGAATGCTACAATAATGAAATTTCGTGCACACATTTCTGTAAATCTAATAAACGTTGTGTCAAGAGCAAATTTTGAAATTCGGAATGCAAGCTGAGTTATGGGGCAAAGTGCTTGGAATTTTGCGTGAACTTAAAATTGTACTTGTGCGACCATAATAAAAAATATATGATAATTCTCCTATTTGACGTATTCCAGAAACCTCATGAGAGAAGCTTACAACATATAAAGAGATGAGAGAAAATTTGTAGAAACCCCTTGAATTCTCTCTGAGAAAAAGGAGCATTATTTGAATATTAAACTTCAAAATTTCCTTCAAAAGTAGTTGAATAAATATAATCAAAGGATTTTATAAGTAAATGTGTTACTTTCATGTAAAGCGTGGTACAAAATTTCATTGCCATATCTCGAAAACTGCCGATTCGGAGCATTTTTGAAATAGTGTGTTTTTCATCAACGTCCCCACTTAAAGCGATTTAGGAAAATCAGGGAAAACCTAAATCAGTATGGCCGGACGCGGATTTGAGCGGTCGTCCTCCCGAATGCGAGTCCAGTGTGCTAAACACTGCACCACCCCGTTCGCTACCAACTTCGTGTACAGCTGCTGAAAATTAGAAGGATGTTAGACACTAAAGGGGGTTTCGTACAGTTTCAGCACTCTGAGAGAACTACGAGGTTCTGGCAAACCATTTTGTAGCAACACGTTATACTTCAGCGGGATGAAAATATGAAGGCCTACGCAGGAAACTAAAAGCGACGAGATTTGTTTTAGATTTGGCGTTCATTTGTGACACATTTCAAGAACTTTCAGGAGTTAATGAGGAACTGCAACACCGAAATGTAAACATATGTCACGCTAATAAAAAGCTTCAGATTCTGCTTATCACATTTATTGCCTGGAAAGATAGTCCGTCAGTAACAAAAGATTTGCATGAACCATTCTGTATGAACAAACTAAAAAACAGATTATAAAATTTTTGGCTTTGCAATAGGATTTTGTAACATATGATGTGCTCTAACATTTTGAGTTATCTCGAAGGAAACGATTTGTTGACAAATAGCCAACCCGGATTCAGAAAACATCATTCCTGTGATCAGAACTACTTCTATAGTCACACGAAATGATATGGACAGGGAACGTCAAATTGATTCCATATTTTTAGATTTCCCGAAGGCTTTTGTCATCATTTGACAAGCGACATCTAATCAAATTGCATGCCTATGGACTATCGTCTCAACTGTACGAATGCATACGTGATTTCCTGTCTGAAATGTCCCAGTTCGTAGTAACTGACGGAAAATCATCGAGTAAAACGGAAGTAATATCTGGCGTTCCCCAAATAATTATTATAGACCCTCTGGTGGTCCTGATCTACCAAAACGATTTAGGAGACAATCTGAATAACACTCTTAGATAGTTTGCAGATGATACTGTCATTTACTGTGTTGCAAGGTCATGAGCTAAATTAAAACAAATTGCAAAACGATTCAGACAAGATATATGTATGGTACGAAAAGTGGCAATTGACTCTAAATAATTAAATCATTCACATGAATATCAAAAGGAAACCGCTCAATTTTTCAGGTACACGAAAAATCAAACAATTTAAAGGCTCTAAATTCAGTTAAATACTTAGCGACTACAACTACGAATAACTGTTCAATCAAACACACAGGGATTACAGTTACAAATAATTTAAGTAGGAACGATCACATAGGTAATGTTGAGGGTAAAGCAAACCAAAGACTACGATTCATTGGCAGAACACCTAGAAAATGTAACAGATCTGCTAAAGAGACAGCCTACACTACGCTTGTACGTCCTCGTCTGGAGTATTACTGTACGTCGGGGTATTAGCATTAGATAGGATGGACGGTGGTCATCGAAAAAGTTCCAAGGACTCCTCGTTTTGTACTGTCGCGAAACAGGGGAGAGAGAGAGTGCCACGGATTTGATACGTGGATTGGGGTGGCAATAATTAAAACAAAGACGTTTTTCGTTGCGACAGGTTCGTCTCATGATATTTCAATTACCTACCTTTTTTTTGTTTTTTTTTTTTTTTTTGGGCGCCCACCTACCTATGGAGGAATGATCATCATAATAAAACAAGAGAAATCAGAGCTCGCACAGAAAGATTTAAGTGTTTGGTAGAGATATAGCTTGAAGATGGTTCGCCAAACCATCTGCCACGCTCTTAATTGTGGATTGCAGAGTTATCATGTGCATGTACATGTACTGTTATTTCATTTTTGTAACAAGTCGTAAACTGAGAAATAATATTTAACTAAATTAATAAAACGTATAATAAGTGATTGTTTGTACACATCAGAGCTTTTTTTACCCATACGAATATTGTATTCACACTTTTAAAATGCTCATAAAAGAGTTAAAATAACGCTCTAAGAAGTCTAAATTTCATAATATTTATTTTTACAAGTCTTATACGAACGCTTACAGTTTCCTTTAGTGCGTATTTATATTACACGTTCATACAAGGTGCGACAATAAAGTAATGAAGACTGTTTTTCTTTGCAACAAGTGGTAACCCTGCAGCATTGCGTAGACACCTGCAGGATTGCGTAGACACAATATCTTTGACCTTGGTCTATAAGCTGCTTCTAGTCCAAGCAGCACATCGATGCAACTGCTTAGTCGCGAGTTGTGCTGTAATAAGTTAACTCGTGTTTGTGTCTGCCGTCAACGGAAATGGAGCCGCATGACATTGCGCAACAGTATGCCATTTCTTTTTGCGTTAAACTGGGTGAAACCGCGGCGACAACTTACGATAAGCTTCAGAAGGCTTTTTGGAAAGGAGGTTATGTCAAGAGGTCAAGTTTCTCGTTCGCATAAAATGTTTATTAAAGGGAGAACGAATATTGAAGGTGAAGACCGCAGTAGACGGTTATCAACCTCACGAACGGATGTCAACTTGACCAAGGTGCGTGAACTCGTCCGATCTGATCGAAGATTATCCGTGAAAATGATTGCAGAAGAACTGGACATCAATCGAGAAACGGCTTGTCTAATAATAACTGAAGATCTTGGTATGAGAAAGATTTGTGCAGGAATGGTACCCAAAAATCTCACACCACAACAGCGAGAAACACGAAAAAATGTGGCATCCGAACTGTTAGAGCAAACGGAAATCAATCCAGAATTGTTGATCCGCGTTATCACTGGTGATGAAAGTAACTTTTTTCAGTACGATCCAGAGACAAAACGCCAAAGTTCGGAATGGTGCTCAAAGGGATCACCCAGACCAAAAAAAGCTCGCATGTCAAAATCAAAAGTGAGATTCATGCTTGTGTGCTTCTTTAATTCCAAGGGAATTGTTCATAAAGAGTGGGTGCCTCCAGCACAAACAATTAACCAATACTACTACAAAGAAAATTTAGAAAGACTTCGTAAAAGAGTTCTTCGTGTCCATGCCAACATTGCTAATAGTTGGATTCTGCATCACGATAATGCTGCTCTGTCGGTGGAGCAATCTTGAACCTCAAAACAAATTTCAGTACTACCACAGCCACCTTATTCACCAGATATCGCTCCGTGCGCCTTTTTTCTATTTCCAAGAGTCCAAACGGTGGTTGAGGGCACCATTTTCAAACAACGCAAGATGTCCAAAATGCTGTGACGAGGGTCTTGGAGGATGTCACAGAAGATGAGTTCCAGAAATGTTACCATCAATGGCAGAAGCGCTGAAAAAGTGTGTGCAATCAGAAGGAAACTACTCTGAAGGAGACAACACTAAACTTGACTAAAACGGTATGGAACTTTTTTTTCACATTAGTCTCACTGCTTTATTGTCGCACGTCTTATGTTATAATCAAACTTTTACTTCGCGAGTGCTTTATGTCCGTACTAAAACAATTATCTCTGTCACAGCGCATAAAGAATATATTAACCATAGCAGCGAGTATATGACGAGGTAAAGAGAAGGCTACAAACATAGTTGAATGATAATTACCGACTACCGGGAATAAGAGCAAGGAAAACAAGAAGAGAATATATCTCATTTATAGTCTCATAGACTAACTACAGCTTCAAACGCATTTCATTTTGTGGTCTAGAGGTATCACAGCAGTGTGTAGTTAACTCCGAGTTCATGTTTGACACGGAAGTTAAATATTTGCTGCCGGGGCTAACGTTACTCCCCTGCTATCCATTTGATACTCAGCTGATGAAAGTCTGCAGGGACACCTCTGAAAACTATACAGTGCTTAAATTCATTGCTACGTATTTTTTGGATCTACTTTCGCAGTCGGCCGTAACTCTAACTCCACATAGAGAATAGCGTTAAAAAAACCAGTGGCACACACTGTACTGAAAACTAATTTCAATTCCATACTCTCACCATGTTTAAAAAATGCCTTACAACAGTGTATTTTAGTGGACTAGCAACAGTGTAAATGATGACATTTCTTTGAAGAGATATGACAACATTATTTCCACATGACTGCTACGTGAAAACGTAGAAATAGTTATGTTGTTTTAAGTTGCTATGTGTGCAGCTTTTTACCTCACTTTATGCACCGAGACGTGAATCTATATATATATATATATATATATATATATATATATATATATATATATATATATATATATATATATATTCGTATAACAAGCTTCAAATCTCACTTAACGTCGAGCCTTCGATCAATGTTTATCACAGAAAATAATTAGTTTTAAAATATTGAAAACTGATAATCGCTGACTCCAGTTTTGCGAAAGAAGAAGAAAATTGTAATAAACTCTAAGGTAGTACACGTAAGTGAATAAAAGACTCTATGAGTACTTTTAGTGTAAGTGGTGTATTAAAAATCATATTTCCAGGAATAGCCGGATTCTCTCTTAATTTAGTAATATCCATGATGGATAGTACAAAAGCCTGCCTGTAAAGCGTAAATATTAAATCATACATCAAATATACCGCATACAATCAATAGTAAAGTTTATTTACCCCTCGGCGTTTAATCGCGGGGTTTACGTCGTTTTCCCCTGGTGGATATCCGTATTACGTAGCTAAGGATAAACGATTTCGATTTTAAAAGGTTTTTGCAACGTGTATAGATTGTGTTGCATGAGACCACTGCAAGATATTAAAAAAAAAAATTCATACTGATGAAAATTTTAGTGCATTTGAAAGACAGAACCTTGAATTCTTGGTTATAGCACATCGCCGAATAAGATATGCTATTCGCAAAGCACATATCAAAACGTTCATGTCACTGGGCTGAATGACGCAGGAGAAGAAAGTATTTGTGGAGTGATTAGTCAGTTTTGAAGACGTTTCGCGGAGAAGTGCTCATTGACTAACAGAGCAAAGTACTAAAACACACTGAAATACAAACTCTGAAGTGTCATAAGGTTTTGGGCAAAGGGAGTTTTGATTATCGGTGAGCTCTGTTAATGTAGTACACAAATAATCGTTGCGACAGTGTGAAAGCTAAGAGGTGAGATAATGGTTATTCAATTGTATTTCTACCCGCACCGTTACCTGGGTGTCTACTTACTTTGTGGTGTGTTACAGTTATTTAGAAATTAATATTCCTGTCATTAGTACACATAGTCATTATAAGAAATAGCAATCAGGAGAGCATTTTGCTGTGATTTCATAAACTCATAAGAAAACTCATCACCTACACACACATCATCTACATGCCAATAATTCAACAGAAAAAACGTCTGACGATGGAGTGAAATCCTCGGAACATCAAGGATAAAATGATTAATTCTTGTGTCAATATTGAGAGTATTCCTTTCACAGGAATTTTATATATATATGCGCAAGCTACAGCGTTTCAGCAGCAAGGAAATGGGCATACCTGAACGTGTGAAGAGTATATGAAGTAAATCGATATAACACGAAACCAGGTTTCATTATTTAAAAATCTTTTGAGGCAGTCTCTCACCGCCGGAGAGACACTAGAAGAAAAGCATTGGATATTGCAGAGAGTCCTACAAACCTTCAAGTGCCGGCATAGCTAAACGATAACATTTACGTATTACTTCCTTCAGTACACGTCTCTCATTATAATCCCGACGAAAAAATTAGACCGTAGTTTTACTGAGGGAGATGGAGAAGGAGGGGATGGTTAGATGTACACATATGCAAGATAATACGTAGGACAAGAAAATATCATATAACAATGTATGATGAGATAATCTCATTTATGTCTGAGCAGGAAATAATTATTAACATGAAGCATGTTTAGAAAACGACTTGTTCCGAACTGTTATTGATCGTTGAATGTCTGTAGGTGTTCGTAGACACACTGCCGTAATGAAAATGTCCAATGATGGCATGTGCCACCTGTATAATAGTAGATGTACTGATAATGGTTTCAACGTCGTTTACCAAAAGGTAGTGTAGTGGCATAGCTATCAGAGCACCACCTGTATCTACCCTTTAATAGGGAATGTTCACAGTCAGAAGTCTCAGTGTGGTCCAAACGTGTGAAGCAAGCAGGAACCACGCCACGGAGACGCACTCGTGCTTCCTGCAGCCAACTGAGCTAGTTTGAAACGGATCAAATTGCAACCTTCCAACTGACCCGATGCGTCAGTTATGCAACGATGCTGGTATCAGTGGTCAGGTGAAGATTCTCACACACGTAGATGAGGTTCTGGACGTCCACGCAGCACAGGCGCCCACCAGGATCCTGGAGTTTCAAGGGCAGCAGTGGCAGATCGTACATCTGCCACAGCAGATATTATAGGACATGTGAGTCCAGACACAAAGTGTTGCGAACCGTCTGTTAGCTATGGACCGACAGCCACACACAGCGCACGCCACAGCATCGACGTGCACGGCTCGACTGGCGTACTCAAAGGATCACTTGGAAGATGAAATGGCGCACTGGGGTCTTCAGTGAAGAAAGCAGTTTCTGGCTACGTGCAGGTGACAGTCGTACCATGTAGACTGGTGAGCACTGTCTTGTAGAGTGCTTTCTTTCAAGACACACTGGCCCCTGTCCAGGCCTTACGGTCTGGGGTGCGACAAGCTACAACTACCGTTCACCTTTGGTGTTTCTGGAGGGAATGCTAACCAGCACTCGGTGAGTGCAGACTGTTGTCAGAACACGTACCTTTACCACTGCTGCAACACGAATGCTGAGGTGTTGTTCCAACAGGATAACGCTAGTCCACACACAGCCCGTGAAACTGAACGTGCTCTGCAAGGCGTGCAGTAACTTCCCCGGCCACCACGACCTCCAGACATGACTCCAGGTTCAAATGGTTCAAATGGCTCTGAGCACTATGGGACTTAACATCTGAGGGCATCAGTCCCCTAGAACTGAAACCTAACTAACATAAGGACATCACACACATCCATGCCCGAGGCAGGATTCGAACCTGCGACCGCAGCGGTCACGTGGTTCCAGACTGAAGCGCCTAGACCGCACCGCCACACCGGCCGTCCCGTGACTCCAGTCGAGGGCGTGTGCGATATGATGGGAGGAGAAATGACTCATGGTGCTCGTCAACCGACAACTCTTACAGAACTACGGGTACAGTTCGAGCGTGCGTAGTATAACGTCTCCCAGGGGAGTGTTCGTCATTTTTACGATCAACTGAATGCCAAACTCAGAGCCTGAATTGGCACCAATGGAGGATACACCACATGAGTGCTTGAACATGTGTCGACACCTGGTATCCCAGAAACGTGTGTGCTATTGATCTGCAAAAGTAATCATTTGATGTACTCTTTATGCATTGTTGCAACAATAAATCTTCAGTGAATTAAAGATCTATAAGAGACCATGAACCATGGACCTTGCTGTTGGTGGGGAGGCTCGCGTGCCTCAGCGGTACAGATGGCCGTATCGTAGGTGCAACCACAACGGAGTGGTATCTGTTGAGAGGCCAGACAAACGTGTGGTTCCTGAAGAAGGGGCAGCAGCCTTTTCAGTAGTTGCAGGGGCAACGGTCTGGATGATTGACTGATCTGGCCTTGTAACACTAACCAAAACGGCCTTGCTGTGCTGGTACTGCGAACGGCTGAAAGCAAGAGGAAACTACAGCCGTAATTTTTCCCGAGGGCACGCAGCTTTACTGTATGGTTAAATGATGATGGCGTCCTCTTGGGTAAAATATTCCGGAGGTAAAATAGTCCCCCATTCGGATCTCCGGGCGGGGACTACTCAAGATGACGTCGTCATCAGGAGAAAGAAAAATGGCGTTCTGCGGATCGGAGCGTGGAATGTCAGATACCTTAATCGGGCAGGTGGGTCAGAAAATTTAAAAAGGGAAATGGATAGTTTAAAGTTAGATATAGTGGGAATTAGTGAAGTTCGTTGGCAGGAAGAACAAGAATTTTGATCAGGTGAATACAGGGTTATAAATACAAAATCAAATAGGGGTAATGCGGGAGTAGGTTCAATAATGAATAAAAAAAAAAACAGGAGTGCGGGTAAGCTGCTACAAACAGCATAGTGAACGCATTATTGTGGCCAAGATAGACACGAAGCCCACACCTACTACAATAGTACAAGTTTATATGCCAACTGGTTCTGAGGATGATGAAGAAATTGATGAAATGTATGATTAGATAAAAGAAATTAATCAGGTAGTGAAGGGAGACGAAAATTTAATAGTCATGGGTGACTGGAATCCGAGAGTAGGAAAAGGGAGAGAAGGAAACATAGTAGGTGAATATGGATTGGGGCTAAGAAATGAAAGAGGAAGCCGCCTGATAGAATTTTGCACAGAGCACAACTTAATCATAGCTAACACTTGGTTTAAGAATCATGTTAGAAGGTTGTATACATGGAAGATACTAAAAGGTATCAGATAGATTATATCATGGTAAGACAGAGATTTAGGAACCAGGTTTTAAATTGTAAGACATTTCCAGGGGCAGATCTGGACTGTGACCACAATCTATTGGTTATGAGCTGTAGATTAAAACTCAAAAAACTGCAAAAAGGCGGGAATTTAAGGAGATGGGATCTGGACAAACTGATTAAACCAGAGGTTGTACAGAGTTTCAGGGAGAGCATAAGGGAACAATTATCACAAATGGGGGAAAGAAACACAGTAGAAGAAGAATGGGTAGCTCTGAGGGATGAAGTAGTGAAGGCAGCAGAGGTTCAAGTAGGTAAAAAGACGAGGGCTAGTAGAAATCGTTGGGTAACAGAAGAAAAATTGAATTTAATTAATCAAAGGAGAAAATATAGAAATGCAGTAAATGAAGCAGTCAAAAAGGAATACAAACGTCTCAAAAATGAGATCAACAGGAAGTGCAAAATGGCTAAGCAGGGATGGCTAGAGGACAAATGTAAGGATGTAAAGGCTTATCTCACTAGGGGTAAGATAGATATTGCCTACAGGACAATTAAAGAGACCTTTGGAGAAAAGAGAACCACTAGTATGAATATCAAGAGCTCAGATGGAAACCCAGTTCTAAGCAAAGAAGGGAAAGCAGATAGGTGGAAGGAGAATATAGAGGGTCTATACAGGGGCGATGATCTTGAGGACAATATCATGGAAATGGAAGAAGATGTAGATGAAGATGAAATGAGAGATATGATACTGTGTGAAGAGTTTGACAGAGCACCGAAAGACCTGAGTCAAAACAAGGTACCGGGAGTAGACAAAATTCCATTAGACCTACTGACGGCCTTGGGAGAGCGAGTCCTGACAAAACTCTACCATCTGGGGAGCAAGATGTATGAGACAAGCGAAAGACCCTCAGACTTCAAGAATAGTATAATAGTTCCAATCCCAAAGAAAGCAGGTGTTGACAGACGTGAAAATTACCGAATAATCAGTTTAATAAGTCACAGCTGCAAACTACTAACGCGAATTTACAGACGAATGGAAAAACTTTTCGAAGCCAACCTTGGGAAAGATCAGTTTGGATTCCGTTGAAATATTGGAACACGTGAGGCAATACTGACCTTAAGACATATCTTAGAAGAAAGATTAAGGAAAGGCAAACCTACGTTTCTAGCATTTGTAGACTTAGAGAAAGCTTTTGACAATGTTGACTGGAATACTCTCTCTCAAATTCTAAAGGTGGGAGGGGTAAAATACAGGGAGCGAAGGGCTATTTACAATTTGTACAGAAACCAGATGGCTGTTATAAGAGTCGAGGGACATGAAAGGGAAGCAGCGGTTGGGAAGGGAGGGAGACAGGGTTGTAGCCTCTTCCCGATGTTATTCAATCTGTATATTGAGCAATCAGTACAGGAAACAAAAGAAAAATTCGGAGTCCGTATTGTAATCCATGGAGAAGAAATAAAAATTTTGAGGTTCGCTGATGACATTGTAATTCTGTCAGAGACAGCAAAGGAGTTGGAAGAGCAGTTGAATGGAATTGACAGTGTCTTGAAAGGAGGATATAAGATGAACATCAATAAAAGCAAAACGAGGATAATGGAATGCAGTCGAATTAAGTCGGGTGATGCTGAGGGAATTGTATTTGGAAATGAGACACTTAAAGTAGTAAAGGAGTTTTGCTATTTGGGGAGCAAAATAACTGATGATGGTCGAAGTAGAGAGGATATAAAATGTAGACTGGCAATGGCAAGGAAAGCATTTCTGAAGAAGAGAAATTTGTTAACATCGAGTATAGATTTAAGTGTCAGGAAGTCGTTTCTGAAAGTATTTGTATGGAGTGTAGCCATGTATGGAAGTGAAACATGGACGATAAATAGTTTGGACAAGAAGAGAATGTAAGCTTTCGTAATGTGGTGCTACAGAAGAATGCTGAAGATTAGATGGTTAGATCACATAACTAATGAGGAGGTATTGAATAGAACTGGGGAGAAGAGGAGTTTGTGGCACAACTTGACAAGAAGAAGTGACCGGTTGGTAGGACATCTTCTGAGGCATCAAGGGATCACAAATTGAGCATTTGAGAGCAGTGTGGAGAGTAAAAATCACAGAGGGAGACCGAGAGAAGAATACACTAAGCAGATTCAGAAGGATGTAGGTTGCAGTAAGTACTGGGAGATGAAGAAGCTTGCACAGGATAGAGTAGCATGGAGAGCTGCATCAAACCAGTCTCAGGATTGAAGACCACAACAACAACAAGAGACATAATAATGCAGATAGCACAAAATAATGGTTACATAAATAACACAGTCACAATGCTAAACAACAAAATTAAAAGTACAATAAAAGCAGAAAGCTGCAAACCACAGACAACAACACAACAGAACCAAACAGAAACACGCAGTCCCATAAAAACTACACAAAATAATCAAAAAAGATGAAAGAAAACACAAGATGGTACACAATGACATACGAACACAAACTCACCCATAAAATCACCAACATTTTCAAAAGACAGGAAGTAAACATAGCAAACACAACAGACAATTCTACACAAAATACAACCCAAAACTGACTAAAAACAGAGACATATACCAGAAAGCAGATATATATCAGCTACAGTGTAACACTTGAGAAGGCACATACATATTGCAAACAGGGAGAACATTTGATGTCAGATACAAAGAACACATGAGAGCCTGGAAATATGGGACAAACCACTCCACATCTGCAGAACACCTAAGAGAAAATGACCACAAACTAACCACTAGAGAAGATGACATGAAAATAATTAGGATCAACAAAAAGAAACACCTCCTAACCATGGAAGAAAATTACCACATACAGAAAACCAAAGCAGAGGGGAAAATCCTGTTGAATGACCAAGTACGCATGCCAAGCAATTCATTATTTACACTAATATATAAAATAACAGAATAACGTTCGCAAAAAGTATTAATATTATAATACTGTCCAATATAATAATAATAGAACCCAAAATCTTTCCACTCACTCATCCATGAACCCATCCACAGAAGATTGAAGCAAAAAGTCCGATCAGCTGTCACCAAAGTTTTCAACCAGTCGCTAACAGCTAGTACATCCGCACCCCCCCCCAACCCCCCCCCCCCCCAGAAAAAAAAAAAACTCGTCGCCTCTATCCCCCTTACATCCGCCCCCCCTCCCCCCAAAAATTTCGTCGCCTGTGTCCCCTTCTCTCTCTCTCTCTCACTCATACACACACACGGTATAAAAATCACAAATAGAAGTTAGTCTCGAATATATACCGGGTGATCAAAACGTCAGTATAAATTTGAAAACTGAATAAAGCACGGAATAATGTAGATAGAGAGGTACAAATTCACACACATGCTTGGAATGTCATGGGGTTTTATTAGAACAAAAAGAAAGTTCAAAACATGTCCGACAGGTGGCGCTTCATCTGATCAGAATAACAATAATTAGCACAACAAAGTAAGACAAAGCAGAGATGATGTTCTTTACAGGAAATGCTCAATATGTCCACCATCATTCCTCAACAATAGCTGTAATCGAGGTATAATGTTGTGAACAGCGCTGTAAAGCATGTCCGGAATTATGGTGAGGCATTGTCGTCGGATGTTGTCTTGCAGCATCCCTCTAGGTGTCGGTGGATCACGATACACTTGCGACTTCAGGTAACCCCAAAGCCAATAACCGCACGGACTGAGGTCTGGGGACCTGGGAGGCCAAGCATGACGAAAGTGGCGGCTGAGCACACGATCATCACCAAACGACGCGCGGAAGAGATATTTCACGCATCTAGGAATATGGGGTGGAGCGCCATCCTGCATAAACATCGTACGTTCCAGCTGGTGTTTATCAACCAGGCTGGGGATGATGCGATTCTGTAACATAGCGGCGTACCTCTCACCCGTCACGGTAGCAGTTAAAAAACCAGAATCACACATTTCCTCGAAGAAAAATGGCCCGATAACGGTAGATGTGGTAAATGCAACCCATACCGTGACTTTCTCGTTATGCAATGGAGTTTCTACGACGGTTCTAGGATTTTCGATACCCCAAATTCTGCAGTTGTGGGCGTTGACACACCCTCGGAGCGTGAAATGAGCTTCGTCGGTCCACAACACGTTACTCAACCAATCGTCACCTTCCGACATATTTTGAAACGCCCAGACCGCAAATCCCCTCCGCTTCACTAAATCGCCAGGTAACAGTTCATGATGCCGATCGATTTTATACGGTTAGCATCCGAGGATACGCCTAAGTGCCAACCAAAAAATAGTGTATGGAACGCCGGAGCGACGTGCGACTGCACGAGCGCTGACTTCACCGTGCATAGATGCACCCGCTACAGTCTCCATTTCTTCCTGAACTGTCTCAGCAGCATTACGCCTTGTGCTCGGTCGGCCACTACGGGGTATATCGTCCAAACAACCCGTGGCTTCGAACTTCGAAATCATTCTCGCCGCAGCTGCATTTGTCAACGGATCTTTACCTGTTCGAATCCCCTTCCTATGGCGATGGGATCATAATGCTGAACTAGCACATTCCCCATTCTGATAATACAGCTTCACTAAAAGCGCCTTTTCAGGTAACGTCAACATGCTGCGACTGCTGGAGCATCTGATTCTCTCTCTCATTACAGCTCCTTTAACACACGATTGTCATGCGCAGTCACTGACGCTTTGCTGTCCAGCGCCATGTGTCGGACATTTTGGGAACTTTTTTTTTGTTCTAAGAAAACCCCATGTCATTCCAAGAATGTGTGTAAATTTTTACCTCTCTATCTACATTATTCCGTGGTTTATTAAGTTTACAAATTTATACTGACTTTTGATCGCCTGGTACTTCGTTAGGTTGGCAACAAATAGGTAAACATACCAAAGAAGATGAAACACGTAATGGAGTCGCAACATTTACTTTGTGAAAAGCAGTGTACGACGAAATAGTTCTATCGAGTGACAAAAGAACAATAGGCCACCACAAAAATGAGTGAGGAACATGGTGTACACCGTGTTGAAGGCGAGAACATAAATATGTGATTATATGGCAGTGATAAAAGTGATAGTGCGACCTCCAAACCAGAAGTGAGGAAACGCAGATCGGCAAATCGTAAGTAGTTACTTTTTTCCAAAAAAAATCGCGAAGTGAACTGTTTAATAATCTAAAATTAACTGTATCGTTATAGATAACAATGATGATGCCTTAGAACAGGAGAAGGCGAAACGCGTATGGGATAAATAAAGTAACTAGCAGCAGGAAAAGGCAGTTTTATTTACAAAGCTAGTATCTCTAAGAGAGTCTACTAATTGTTTCTTCTGGCACGGTATCAATAATACGACGCCTGAAAAAAAAATATGTGCAGCACGAAGAATAGGGTGAGGAAACAAATTAAACTCACGAGTTGAGAGGATATGTGATGTTACTTCAGTGATTGCAAAACCGAGTCAGATTTACGGAGAAGTTGGCAATATCAGTCCAATTACCGATTTGACGTTACACCATCACAAACCTTGTTGCATGCACTGCTTCGGTCGGGAAGTGTGTCACAAAGCCGTTCATTCCTCTTCAGAGGTAATCTGCCTGCAACCGTTGTAACTGATCCCTGATACCACAGCACTAGAACCGAGATGGTTGGACACATTTTCTAGCGGTGATAGATCCGAGGATATTTCTGGTTACGGCAGAACTTGAACATCAAGCAAATCACTTGTAGACACAGGGGCCATTTGAAGAAGAGGAAAGTCACGAAACTTGCTGGCAGACTAAAACTGCGCGCCGGACCGAGACTCGAGCTTGGGACCGCTACCTTTCGTGGGCAAGTTTCTAACAACTGAGCTACCTCAGAGCTTTACTTCCATCAGTACCTCGTCTGCTGCCTTCAAAAGTTCACAGAAGCTCTCCTGCGAAACTTTCTGGACTATCACTGCTGGAAGATAGGGTATTGCAGAGACATGGCTTAGCGATAGCCTGGCTAGATTGAAGATATACCAGTATACAGCGCCAAAATGGTACACATCTATCAGCATGGATGTGCATGGTGCCTTAAAATAAAGAAAGTCCACAAAACATTCTGTTATACAGCCAAATAACTTTTCTGGCTCTGGGTGGCAAAATACTCAGTCCCAAACCTCCCTTCGGCATTGAAGGAGGACATGTTGGTTGGTGAATGACGCAAGATGTTTAGTGAGGTGCAGACAAGTTTTCATTTATTAATATTTTTAAATATGTGAGTCTGGATTTTATTGACCATCATAGTCGCCATCCTCTCAGTGCTGATCTGTCATACATTATATTCAGATTCTTTTCAGTATCATACTATGGTACTAAGAAAGTCATGCAAAGCATTGTGTTCGCCTTCTGCTCACACCTACTTTGCGTGCTGAGCGTAGTTTTTGGTACTAATCGATCGTGTGTGGAAAGGCTAATCGAGTGAGCGCGACCCGAAATATGTAGATTCTTAAAATAGGTGAATGGTATCCTGAGCGCACTATAAATTATGTCTAGTACACAGTACCTGTAAGCTACCCTTCCACCCCCTGCCACTCTCCACCCATACATTAAATGTTATTATTATCTATTTATTTATTGTACAGCTAATTCAAGATTTAAGACGTGACTAACCCTAAGCTAACAAGTACAACTATTATATGAATGCGTGGTGTCTGTTCTTTCGGACAGGTCCCAAAGAACATACACCACGTGTTCATAGAGTTGATTGCCCTAGTTGGTCAACGGATCCTCCTTCTTCAGAGCGGATGCACAGATACGTCCGACATCTTGTGGGAATCTCAGAGTCAGTGGACAGGGACTGTGGACGGATGGCGCAGTGGTTACCGTATCTGCCTTGTAAGCAGGAGATCCCGGGTTCGAATTCGGGTCCGGTACACATTTTCACTCGTCGCCGCTGATTCCGCATAATGAACCGCTGCAGCTGAGAACGGTGATCCCATTTAATCTACATTAAATACAGATGTGATTGACGATGAAGCTTAGTCGAAATTGGATATCCGCGCGATTAAAAAATCATCGCATTACAGCATACTGAAGACCATGTTTATTGAATACAATTACAGTCGCTGTTTCTATGCCTCTCTGCCGCACGGGGTAGCCGCGCGGTCTGGGCGCCTCGACATGGTTCGGGCGGCCCCTACCGGTGGAGGTCCGTGTCCTCCTTCGGGCATGAGTGTGTGTTTTGTCTTTAGTGTAAGTTAGTTTAAGTTCGATTAAGTAGTGTGTAAGCCTAGGGATCGATGGTCCCATAGGGACTTACCACAAATTTCAATTTCTATGCCTCTCTGATTTCTGCTGACCGCTGCCCGCCGAAGCTTGCGGCTTTCTTCCGTCGTTTGTCCCAACAGTTGGGTGGTCTGCCTTGTGATCTTCATCATTCTCTGAGACTCCACTCTAGTACTGCCAAAGTATATCTTCCGTCATTTATTGGTGCGATACGTCCTGTCATTTGCCATTTTAGAGCCTTCATCCTTCACACAACTTCCTGAACTCCTGTTATTCCTCTTATGTATTCAGTTCTTTCCAGATTTTCTTTAGTGCTTCCTAGAAATGACATTCCCCTATCTCTCTCACCTTTGGGGAAAAGAGACGCAGGTGTATGAATATCAATAGCTCAGATGTAAAACCAGTCCTAAACAAAGAAGGGAAAGCTGAAAGGTGTAAGGAGTATACAGAGGGTCTACACAGGGGAGATACATTTGGGGGCAATATTATTGAAAGGGAAGATGACAGAGCTTAAGATGAAATGGGAGATATGCTACTGCGTGATGAATTTCACGAGCACTGAAGAACCTAAGTCGAAACAATACCACAGGAGTAGACTATATTCTGTTAGATCTACTGATAGCCTTGGGAGGGCCAGCAATAACAAAACCCTTCCATCTGGTGAGTAAGATGTTTGAGACAGACAAACTACCCTGAGATTTCAAGAAGAATGTAATAATGAAAAACTTGTGGAAGCCTACCTCAGGGAAGATCAGTTTGGATTCCGGAGAAATGTAGGAATACGAGAGGCAATACGGATCCTTTGGCTGCTCACAAAAGATAGGTCAAGGAACGGAAGACCTACGTTTCTAGCATTTATACACTTAGAGAAAACTTTTGCAATGTCAAAGAATTGTTAAGGCTTTCGAGGCCACTTGTTGACAAACTGCCTGTTAGCCTCTGTCTCGGGTTCTTCGGCCGACGTTCGTCTGATAATTTTACTGACGTTTCGCCAGCACGAGTGGCTGACATTTTCAAAGTTTCACCCTCCATTACCGGTGGTGAACTGGAGCCGAGCTCGCGACCGCAGACTATATGAACCTGGCGCGTCTAGCCCGCCCGGTTGGCCGTGCAGTCTAACGCAAGGCTTTCCGGACGGGAAGCAGCGCCTGGTCCCCGGCACGAATCCGCCCGGGGGATTTGTGAACCGGCCAGTCTGTGGATGGTTTTTAGGCGGTTTTCCATCTCCCTTGGCGAATGCCGGCTGGTTTCCCTTATTCCGCCACAGTTACACTATGTCGGCGATTGCTGCGCAAACAAGTTCTCCACGTACGCGTACACCACCATTACTCTACAACGCAAACATAGGAGTTACACTAGTCTGGTGTGAGACGTTCCCTTGGGGGTTCACCGCGGGTTGTACCGCACAATAACCCTGGGTTCGGTGTGGGCCGGCGGAGGGATGAAGTGGACTGTGGTAGTCGTCGTGGGGTTGTGGACCACTGCGGCTGCGGTGGGGACGGAGCCTCTCCGTCATTTCTAGGTCCCCGGTTGACATACAATACAATCCAATACCTGGCGCGCCAACGTCCGAGGGCTTCTCCGCGGTCATTTCCGGTGCGGTTCTCCTCTTGCTATCTGAGACGGTCGTTCGCTGCTGGACGGGAAGCCAGGATCCGTTTACCTTCCGGCTTTCTTTTTTCTTGTTGAAGCTATTCCAGTGTTTGTGTATTTCTACAGCTTCTCTGAACAAGCTAGTGTGATAGTGCCTCTCTACAGCCAGAACTTTCGCGTCGGTGAATTTTATTACATGGTCGGTCTCACTCAGCGCGTGATGTGCCATGACTGATTTCTCCAACTGTCCCAACCCTCAATGTCGCTTATGTTCTTTGATCCTGGTGTTCATTGATCGTCCATTCATTCCGACACAGACCTTTCTGCACGTGCATAGTAAGCGATATATTCCCGATATTGCAAGTGGGTCCCTTTTATCCTTCGCCGATCTAAGACATTCTTTGATCTTCCTTTTCGGTTTGAAAATTGTCTTTACGCCATGTTTGTGCAATTTACGGCCAATTATGTCCGTCAATCTGGGAATTTACGGCAGAAAGTCCGTACGGGATATTTGTTTTTCTGATTTCTTACTTCTACGAGTGTTTGGCTCTGTTACACTCCTAATAGAATTTGTGGGCTACCCATTGCTCCTCAGAACACTTTCCATGTCTTGCATTTCGCGTTTGAGTTGCTGCGGCTCACATATTCGTCCTGCTTTCGTTACGAGCGTATGAATCGCGCCTTTTTCCTGGCTCGGATGGTGATTTGATAGTTTGTGCAGGTATCGGTTCGTGCGTGTGGGTTTTTCGTACACGCTATGTCCCAGGTTTTCGCCATCCCTTGTGACCAGCATATCTAGAAATAGTAGTTTTTTGTCCTTCTCGACTGCCATGGTAAATTTTTTGTTGGCGCGGAGGCTGTTCTAGTGTCTTAGGAAGCCAACGAGTTGTTCTGGGAAAGTATCATCGACGTATCTGTACCACACCTCAGGTTTACAAGCCGCCTAAAATTTCTACATGGCTGAGTTTAGCCCTCTTTTCCTCTATGTGTAAGACTTTTACATCTATTATGTATTTGTGGTTTGTGTGAAGGATGTGTTCCGCAAAGGCTGAATCAGGCTTCTTCAATCTCCAGCATCTATGACGTTCATTAAGCCAGGTGCAGACTGACCTCCCCGTCTGTCCAACGTAGCAAGACTTACACTCTCAAAATGGGATCTTATAAATTCCAGTTTTCGTGATGCCTCGTTGTTTGCATTGAACAAGAAACTACCTCTTGCCTAACGGACGTAGCAAAGCAGAAAGAAGTAAAACTTTTGTCCTCAGTCCATCAGTAGACAAAAAGTTCTTGGCTGATGCATAAGTTTACTCCTAAGTATGTTTACTCATGTTACTGCAATGGCTGAAATGTATAATTCCATATCTAATTTGTCAAAAATGGCCATTGAAGTAATTTTACATTAAGGCAAGGATAGATACGTTAAAATGTTGAGATGAGAATCTTTGCCTTATCATCATGTTTATCTTGCATTATCATCTTTGGAAGCAGTAATGTACTTGAAAATGGGTTTATAACCCGAAACCTAGGTTTTTCAGGAACCGTAATAAAATTTGTGAAATACGTCAAAAAAACAGTGGTTGTTTTGTTGATTTACAATCTTTCACCAAGACCCCCACAGTTTATTCGACCGTATCCACTAAACAGAAAATAGTTAATATAAATCACTGACCAACTGCACTTTAGGTACACTACTAGATTAACAAATCATTTGTTGACGGTTTTCAGAGCCAAAGTCATCTGAGGTGGATAATGAAATGGTAGCAGCCGTCAATCGTATGGTAATAGACGTTGCTGTAGTCGTCCATTTTATTATTCCGAGCCTGTGATTATTTCTGAAGGCCAAATACATGGGTTTCAGTAGGCATCGTTAACTACTCACTCAAGAAGACCAACATACACTCCTGGAAATGGAAAAAAGAACACATTGACACCGGTGTGTCAGACCCACCATACTTGCTCCGAGCACTGCGAGAGGGCTGTACAAGCAATGATCACACGCACGGCACAGCGGACACACCAGGAACCGCAGTGTTGGCCGTCGAATGGCGCTAGCTGCGCAGCATTTGTGCACCGCCGCCGTCAGTGGCAGCCAGTTTGCCGTGGCATACGGAGCTCCATCGCAGTCTTTACCACTGGTAGCATGCCGCGACAGCGTGGACGTGAACCGTATGTGCAGTTGACGGACTTTGAGCGAGGGCGTATAGTGGGCATGCGGGAGGCCGGGTGGACGTACTGCCGAATTGCTCAACACGTGGGGCGTGAGGTCTCCACAGTACATCGATGTTGTCGCCAGTGGTCGGCGGAAGGTGCACGTGCCCGTCGACCTGGGACCGGACCGCAGCGACGCACGGATGCACGCCAAGACCGTAGCATCCTACGCAGTGCCGTAGGGGACCGCACCGCCACTTCCCAGCAAATTAGGGACACTGTTGCTCCTGGGGTATCGGCGAGGACCATTCGCAACCGTCTCCATGAAGCTGGGCTACGGTCCCGCACACCGTTAGGCCGTCTTCCGCTCACGCCCCAACATCCTGCAGCCCGCCTCCAGTGGTGTCGTGACAGGCGTGAATGGAGGGACGAATGGAGACGTGTCGTCTTCAGCGATGAGAGTCGCTTCTGCCTTGGTGCCAATGATGGTCGTATGCGTGTTTGGCGCCGTGCAGGTGAGCTCCACAATCAGGACTGCATACGACCGAGGCACACAGGGCCAACACCCGGCATCATGGTGTGGGGAGCGATCTCCTACACTGGCCGTACACCACTGGTGATCGTCGAGGGGACACTTAATAGTGCACGGTACATCCAAACCGTCATCGAACCCATCGTTCTACCATTCCTAGACCGGCAAGGGAACTTGCTGTTCCAACAGGACAATGCACGTCCGCATGTATCCCGTGCCACCCAACGTGCTCTAGAAGGTGTAAGTCAACTACCCTGGCCAGCAAGATCTCCGGATCTGTCCCCCATTGAGCATGTTTGGGACTGGATGAAGCGTCGTCTCACGCGGTCTGCACGTCCAGCACGAACGCTGGTCCAACTGCGGCGCCAGGTGGAAATGGCATGGCAAGCCGTTCCACAGGACTACATCCAGCATCTCTACGATCGTCTCCATGGGAGAATAGCAGCCTGCATTGCTGCGAAAGGTGGATATACACTGTACTAGTGCCGACATTGTGCATGCTCTGTTGCCTGTGTCTATGTGCCTGTGGTTCTGTCAGTGTGATCATGTGATGTATCTGACCCCAGGAATGTGTCAATAAAGTTTCCCCTTCCTGGGACAATGAATTCAAGGTGTTCTTATTTCAATTTCCAGGAGTGTATGTATGTAAGAACTTTCTTTACACAGCACGACCTTGCAACTAGTTTCAGCACAAATATGAATAAAGTTTCAAAGCTAATTACGCATCATGTTGTACCACTTATAACTAGAGAACTGACGAAACACCCTTTAATTATTTTAAATTGTTATTTCATTGAAGTCCTTAGACACAGGAGAGGAAGAGTGATTTCGTTATTAACGATATCAATATGACTGTTTATACGGCAGAAGGTTTTTAACAGCTAGTCTGTTCGTTGATCAGTTCTTATGGTCATTCTTATAATTTGTTTACTTTATTCCCTCGACGCTGTTCCACGCACTGAAGGCAGGAAGATCTGCTTAACGAGAAGCTTTCCTTACAGCCTCACTTAACGCTTTCAAGTTATATGCAAAACACAAAAATAAACAAGAACAAATTTTTGTTTCAAAGAGGGTATAGTTTATGTTTGAAAGCGGAAACTATTTTAATTTTAAAGAAGAAAGAATTTTAATATTAATGAAGGAAGAATTTAAGGTAATAGTAAGGAAATATTTTAATGAACGAGAAACTGAAGTTCTCGAAGGATAAATTTCAATTTCGTGAGGAAACTTTTAACTTGCTGAACATAAAATATTACGTGTTCAGTTTTGTTTGCCAGAGTAAAGAAGGTTAGTTTGAAAAGGGAAATAAATTTTTATTTCCCGAGGGAGAATTCCAAGGAGAATCGCCGGAAGAGGTTGTCTTAGAGCCAGCACCGTTGAAGGCAAACCAGGGGAGTGAAAGGCTGGGACAAAGGGGGGGATGGAAACCTTCAAAAATTAAAACAAAACGTGAAACTATAGAAAGAATGGGGATTGAACATATGTAAGAGATACCCTGAGTAGCGTCCCGAATTCGGCTCAGCCACTCCATGCAGCTTTTAGTCAAATGTTGGCTATAGCAGCAGACTCGGATTCACTAACTTCCTCCCCTAAAGATCGAATAATCAGCAGAAACGTACAGCATAGAGATGCATTACGCTACGGAAATCGCTGCATTAAAGACAGCAAAAGTATAATCTAAAACAATCGCGTACTAAGCTTTTACTTTCAAAAAACTACAGTCCCACTGCTGACTAGAATGATTTTCTCGTAATGGAAGGAAGCATGGAAGAAACAGGGCCTACTGGACGTAAGTCAGTTTGATTTCAGAAGAGGAGATTGTATAAAAGTATTGATACTGACGTAGGCTTTGTAATAGAAAAGTCAGTAAATATTCTTTGTAATTAAGGACGCAGACAGAGGTTTCAGTAGTGTAAACTGGACCAACATCATAGACGAGTGGAGCTAATGTAGTGAATCACCTGAAGGACCTACAACACCAAACAAAAGTAAATGGTAGTAAGTCAAAAGGAATAAGGACAAGTACATATAAGGTGAGCAGGAGCTTATCCCCACTATTATTTAACTTGTAAGTCGAACAAACACTAAAATGAAGTATTTATTTGCTTTTTATTTTTAATATTATCCAGATACTAAAACACATACCGTCACTATATTTACACAAAATCAAAAGTGTACTAGTATATTTCTGTGCGCGAACGAGAAATTACATGAAAGAAAGGAAATCGGCTTCGTTAGTGTGACTTAACGCTGTGGCACATGGGGCAAATCTATAATCCAGAAGGAACATTACCTGCTACTCTTCTGTGTCTCTCGACTACATCAAATTCTTTAATTTACAGTTTTACACTGCCTCACACGTGACTAATCCACGACACTTGATTTAATAAGTTAAACTTCTACTTCTCCTTTTTTCTGTGTGTTAGCTGGCCATACCTCATAAGAGTTTTGTTTGCACACCCTTTCTACTCCAGAGGCACAGATATCGGCATAAAGATTTTATTTTTGTAGGTGGTCGTACCGAAAACGTGTTGACTATTATAGGATGACGCAGTTTTGCGATGTTAGTTCGCGTTGTGCTGCATATTTCTGAAAGGATTTTTTAATATCTACGCACCGAAATCAACTGAAGGTTTGAAAGTGCAAATGAACAACAGTCGATATAAAGCAAACAAACAGATGAAAATAGCATAACCGCGTAACCCTTCAACAAACGTGATTTTTATTAATTGAGTCAAGGTTTGAAAAACGCGTATCTCAAACAGAATGATCATTCACATTCGTTGCACTGTACTATAAATCATGTCACACCTTGCAGATGATTCATTGCGCTATACTGACCTTGGAGGAAGCTTGTCCCAGTGCCTGATTAAAACACAATTCTTTTCCATGCACTTGATGAGAAGTTTGTGAATTATGGGGAGAAAATTGACCAATCTACAGGTTTTTGCAACATTGCATAGGGGCAGCAACTTCTTTTCACTATTTTTTTTGTTTCTATTGACAACTGGACGGTACTAAGTAGGCTTCTCGTGAAGTTGGACTTCCTCTCTTTGGGACTCAGAAAAGTATCGACGGGATTTAATAAGTGAAACCTCATCTTGTTCCTAAAATAATGATCAGCCCGGTACCCATCCTTGTTACAGGGTGACAATTAATGAACAATATGAAGTAAAATCGCCATAACTTCTGAGCGGTTTGGATTAGGACGTTTAAACTGCACGGTTGGCCGCAGGGCATGTTGGGAATTAGTACGCGCATGGTTTGGTTTAGCTCACTTTCATCTGGATGTGTTCATCAATAAGCAAAATTGGTGCATATGGGGGACTGAGAATTCTTTTTTCGCGATCGAGAAGTCTTTTCACCCTCAACGGGTGACTGTGTTGTTTGCAACGCCCAGTCACGCAATAATCGGTGCGATTTTCGTTGACGGCACGGTGACTACTGAACGGTACGTGAAGGTTTTGGAAGATGATTTCGTCCCCGTTGTTCAAAGTGACACTGATTTCGACAATATGTGGTTCATGGAAGGCGGAGCTCGACCCCATCGACACAGGAGAGTGTTTGATGTCCTGCAGGAGCACTTTGGGGACGGCATTCTGTCTCTGGGATACCACAGGCCACTGGCATGGGCCTCGATTGGCCGCCATATTCTCCGGATCTAAACACATGCGACTCTTTTTTGTGGGGATATATTAAAGACAAGGTGTACAGCAATGATCCAAAAACCACTGCTGAGCTGAAAATATCCACTCAGGGGGTCATCGACAGAATCGATGTTCCGACACTTCAGTGGGTCATGCAGAATTTCGTTATTCGTGTGTGCCACATCATGGCCAATGATTGTAGGTATATTGAACATGTCATAACCTAAATCCGAATATCTGTAGTGAAGTTTCCATGTTGAATAAAGTGTGTGCAAGCCGTAGTTTGTAACTAATTTACGTTGTTTTTCATACAGTTCAATAATTGTCCTCTATATATTACAATGTTTTTGCTTCGTCCACCTCATTTTATTTAGAACACGTTGTGGAAAGCGTCCTTTTTCTTAAAAAGAAAAGAAAGAAGAAAATGAGAATTTTACTGTAACTTCTTCCACTGAGCCTCTTGATATTGATTTTTAATTTCCTTTAAAGTTGTGCTCAGCTGTAAATTAATTCCACAGTTATTTATATTAGTGTTCTATGATTATGACTGCGTTTTTTGTGTATTCATTACTGACAATTAACATCTTTGATAAATGTAAATTCTTTGCTGTTTATGAATATATCATTATTCTTAACATCTTTGTCAGTAATGGTAGACAAATTGCTAATAACCCGATACATGTCACAAAAATCAATAATTATTATAAATAATTATATCTTTTTGATGCAATTAAGTTTCACCAGATACCTATAATGAAATCAAGATAAATTCTTCTTTATTATTGTAATATTTATGTGTGTGTCTATGTGTGGTGTGTGTGTGTGTGTGTGTGTGTGTGTGTGTGTGTGTGTGTGTGTGCGTGAGTCAGAGAGAGAGAGAGAGGTAGGCAGATTATGAAGAAGATAAAGATAACAATGTGAGAGGTAATAAACAAGGAAATTAAGTAAACTGTGAGGCAATGAGTGGTGCACACAAGCAATGATGAAATTGAGAAAGAGAGAGAGAGTTATTTTGATGGCGAGAGGGTGAGGGCAGTTTAAAGGAACAGTTTTATATTATTATGTTTAAGGGAAACCTTGGGCTGCGCAGAGCTCAGACTGAATGTTAGCCATACTCCACTCTAAATAGTATGTTACAAGCACTGATACCTTCGCTGTCGTGTGCGTAACCGGGGGTGTACTTACAATAGTCCACACCAAGAAGAAGACTGTTATTAGTTATTAGTAACGTAGCAAGGGGTTGCACACGTTTACAGAAGAATAGGGATTTATTTGCCTTGCCTAAGGACGGGAGGAATTTCACTCATGAAGTAATAACACAAAAGGTTATACGAGTATTCATTGGAACCAAGTGCTGAGACGGGAAGACATGCAGCGTTCGTGTTTGGGGGACGAAAGTGGCGGCCATTAGGTTTGATAGGCGGGGCGCAGTTTGCCCCGAATAGCGTACGAGCCACGTTACATTTTACACGCACCGGGACTCAGTTGCGTTCACTGTGCGCCAACAGCCTTCCGTGGCCCAACCAGTTGCGGCTTTATCGGAAATCATTTCCCGGTCTTCCTGCCCTCGTATTCCTGGACTACTGCCATTGCATCCATATTGCCGCCTGCATTCGTTCGTCACCACACTCCCTCCCAACCCCTCTCACCCCTTCCACCCTGTTCCTCTTTTTTTTTTTTTTTTTTTTTGCAACACCGATCGGGCTGCGGGACGATTCGTTAATGAAATCGCGTCGGTTATCTCCGGACGGGATGGAGGTGATAATGGGTGGTGTTTTATTTAATCGACTCATTTGGCTTCTGCCAATTTTTCTATTCGCCCGAAATGAAATGACTTCTGCGTCAAAAACGAGCTTTCGGCAAAGTGCATTATAAAAATTTTGCGCTCTACATTGTGATTTGGCGATACTGCAACGATTACGCGACACGACTTTTGCGAATGTTTTGTGCGGCCGCGAGGCCATTGGAGGATCGTATGCGTTTGCGATTCGCATTACCCAGTGCCACAAAGCTGCCGATGAGTTATGGGGAATGATGGACATTCAATGCCGCGCACAGGTGCGATATACACTGGACGATAGCACCCTATATCACAAACAGATGTAGCTGTGGGAAGCATAACTTTAGATTGACGCTGTAGTTTCTTGACGTTTCGCTTAATCATGAAAACAGATGCAAATGAAAATTTTTATTATAGTTCTGAATATCCTAAATCGTACACGAGATATTGTACAAGTAAATACACTGCCGAAAAGAAAGGCGTGCCTACCGAATATCGTTTCAATTATGTGACCGGATTCGTGATTTCCTGTCAGAGAAAAAAAACTTGTTCAAATGGCTCTGAGCACTATGGGACTTAACTTCTGAGGTCATCAGCTCCTAGAACTTAGAACTACTTAAACCTAACTAACATAGGGACATCACACACATCCATGCCAGAGGCAGGATTCGAACCTGCGACCATAGCGGTCGCGCGGTTCCAGACTGTAGCGCCTAGAACCGCTCGGCCACTCAGGCCGTCCCTGTCAGAGAAGGCACACTCCGTAGCAACTGACGGAAAGTCATCGAGTAAAACAGAATTCATTTCTGGCGTTCCATAAGGTATTGTTACAGGCGCTCTGCTGTTCCTTACCTATTTAAACGATTGAAGAGACAATCTGAGCAGCCGTCTTAGTTGTTGGCTGATGATGCTGTCGTTTATCGTCTAGTAAAGTCATCAGAAGATCAAAAGAAATAGGAAAACGATTTAGAAAATATATCTGACTCGTGCGAAAATTGGCAGTTGACTCTAAATAATGAAAACTGTGAGGTCATCTACATGATTTCTAAAAGGACTATATTTAACTTCGTATACAAGATAAATCAGTCAAATCTAAAGGCCGTACATTCAACTAAATAGCGAGGAATTGCAATTACGAAGAACTTAAATTGGAAAGAACACAGAGAAAATGATGTAGGGAAGACCCTCCCAAGACTGTGTTTTATTGGCAGGACACTTAGAAAATGTAACAGATCTACTAAAGACACTGCCTACACTACGCTTGTCCTTCCTAATTTGGAGTACTCCTGCGCGGTATGGGATCCTTACCAGACAGGATTATCGGAGTTCAAAGAAGAACACGTTTTGTATTATCGAGAAACAGTGGAGAGAGTGTCACTGACCTGATGCAGGATTTGGGGTGGACATCATTAAAGAAAGGCGCTTCTGTTACAGTGGAGTCTTCTCACGAAATTTCAACCACCAATATTCTCCTTCGAATGCGAAAATATTTTGTTGACTCCCACCTTTATAGGGAGAAACGACCATCATAATAAAATAAGGGAAATCAGAGCTCGCACGAAAAGATACAGGCGTTCGTTTTTTCCGCGTACTGTTCGAGATTGGAATAATAGAAAATCATTGTGAAGGTGATTCGATGAAC
Source organism: Schistocerca piceifrons (assembly GCF_021461385.2). Lineage (NCBI taxonomy): Eukaryota > Metazoa > Arthropoda > Insecta > Orthoptera > Acrididae > Schistocerca > Schistocerca piceifrons. The sequence goes on from NC_060143.1 coordinate 556,770,791, forward strand.
CCTCTGCCAGGCACTCAAGTGTGATTTACAGAGTATCCACGTAAATGTATATGTAGATGTAGATGAAAGGCAACACCCAAAAGGACTGTGTTTATTGCCTCCAGAGCATTATGTGTGCACACTGAGGCGTTGCAGTATTAGCGCTTCATTTGTCACTGATGCTCTGAAAGAGTTAACTGCCTATTACAGGGACAATCAATTGAAACCAAATCCTTCTAAGACCCAGACCTGCGCTTTCCACCTCCGAAACAGACAGGCTAGTAGATCCTTGCAGATAGATTGGGAAGGAACCTCTTTAGAACACTGCAAGACTCCAAAATACCTCGGAGTCACTCTGTACCGTGTTCTTACATATAAGGAACACTGCTTAAAAACAAAGCAAAAAGTGGCTGCCAGGAACAATGTGGTTAGGAAGCTGACTGGAACAACATGGGGAGCACAGCCAGACACAGTGCGCACATCCGCATTAGTCCTCTGCTACTCTGCAGCTGAGTACGCTTGCCCAGTATGGTGCAGATCTACACATACAAAGAAAGTTGATGTTGCTCTGAATGAGACATGTCGTATCACTATGGGTTGTCTAAGAGCCACACCTGTGGAAAATCTGTACTGCTTATCCGGCATAGCCCCCGCCCCCCCCCCCCCCCCGACATCCGAAGAGATACAGCAGCACCGAGTGAAAGGAAAAAGGCATTAACATCCGAAGCCCACCCACTACATGGCCACCAACCGGCACAGCAAAGACTTGTGTCTAGAAAGAGCTTCCTTCACAGTACAGAACCACTCGCTGACACTCCACATCAACACCGGGAGAAGAGACGGCAGGTTAGATGCCAGCATCTGGAGGAGTGGCTGATCCCGCAAGAATTTCTTCCCCCAGGCCACACAGAGAAATGGTCCACATGGAAATCACTCAACCGCCTGCGTTCTTCTGTCACAAGATCCAAGAGTAATCTGGAGAGGTGGGGCTTCCAGGTGGACTCTCTCCAGTGTGACTGCGGAGCTGCCGTGCAGACATCAACACATCTACTGCAATGCACATTACCTCCAATTGTGTGCACCGTGGAGGATCTCGTAAACGCTACACAAAGTGCACTGGACGTTGCAAATTTTTGGGCATCCACTGTATAGATTAAAATTATCTTATGTTTGACAACACAATCTGTGTCTAATCATTTATTTCATTCTTGACTAGTTTAATTTATAAACCATAATGTATGTATGTATGTAGTAATGTATCTAATATTGTTTTTAGTGTGCTTCTGACACGATAAATATAAATTTGTCACGCCTACCGTCATTCAGATGCTGCTCTCTTTTGACTCCGCAGGGAATAATTGTGCTGAGTTCGGAGATGAGCAGTGTTTGCAATATGAATTCAAGTGTAGAACCGTATCCCGCTGAAGAGTACGTACTCCTGTTGAACAACTTCCGCCATTTGAACTGGGTCGTATTGGTCGTATTGTAGGCCTGAATGGACGTGTCGGCGCATTGCTGCCCGTGTTCAGTGTATCAGTGGCGTGTCGCTGCTCTGATCAGTGGTCTGTGGAACGTTGCCCAAGCTGTGGAGCGGATTCCGGGCCTCCACCTAGCTCACACAGATTCTCGTCGAGGTCGACGCAGTCTGCGAGCAGCTGTGGCCTGTAGAACATCATCCAGGGAGGAAATCCAGCAACATGTTGCACCTGCTGCGTCACCGAGGACTATCTGGACCCGTCTCCTTGCAGCAGGTGTAGGATCACGTGTAACGACGCGAGGCTACCACTCACACCAAGAGACGGTCAAGCGCTGCTACTCTGGTGTCTTGAGAAAATCGACTGGAAGTGTCTTCAGTGATGAGAATGTATCATGATCTGTATGTGAACGATGGATGTTCGCAGGCTCGGATTAGACCTGTCGATGTGGCTGTACGCCAGTGCACTCACGCACGACACACAGATCCGACTCCAGCCTTCGTGGTATAAGGGGCCATTAGTTACAACTCGCTGTCACATTTGGTATTTCTGCAGGATAAAGTAAACGGTACCTGCTACATATAACAGGTTGTCACTCCGTCGGTAGGGAGGTGACGCACTTTTTAGGACGACAACGCTCTTTCGTATACGGCTTCCGCAACGCAACCGGCTCTTCGTGGGGTAGAACAACTATCGTGGCCAGCAAGTTCACCTGATGTAACGCACCAATTCAATGCGTGTGGGACATGGTGGAGCGGAACCCGAATCGTTGTATCGTGCCTTCACCAACCATTGTTGAATTTGCGACAAAAGATGCAAGCTGCATGGGACAGCCTAACGGAGAAAGCGAATCAGCACCTCAAGAGCGTCCGCATGCGGGAAGGCACGCCTGGGTTGCAACCAAATGGTGGTACACAGTGTATTCAGGCAATGACTTGAAGGCCCTGTACTGTGACTGGTATGTTTAATTAGCTACTACGACTACACTACTACGACTTTGACCTACCTGTCATGCCACTGACGGTTTTTTATTTGGCGGTGTGTATTAGACGAAAATGAATGGTTAAAGTCTTTAAGGGATTAAGGAATAAAAATGAAGAAGACTCAGAAATTAACACCAATATAAATGTATCTTTAGATCTGATAACAATGGGAGACATGCAAAAAGTTACCCAAAATACAAAAAATAAATAAATAAAATGTCACCTCGCTCTGATAAAATAACCACGGAATTTGTTAAATGAGCGTCTCATGAACTAAAACGAAGACTTTTAAATTTTGTGAATATTTGCTGACCCAGTTGACATGTACTAAAAGAATGGAATGAGGTTGTGGTACGTCCTATCTAGTAGAAAGAACGTAATTTACAATACACAAAGTAACGAGGAATAAGTCTGCTAAATTCATGTTACAAACTGTACGCTAATATTATAAGTAAGAGGTTAACAACAACAGTGGAAACATATATGTTAGAAGCACAAAATTGCGTTAGAATAGATAGGTTATGTTCTGTTTGTTTCTTCATTTTGGCTCAACTAACTAAGGAATAAAGAGAATTTAGATTACTGACCTATTATCTTTTATCGTTTATAAAAAAATCTATTAATAAGCATAAACGGAAATGTTAAGAGAGTGACAAAATAAAATAGCAGTTGTAGCACATCTGATTTTTGGCAATTGAATCGTCATACAAAAATAAAAAAATAAGGATCCGTATTGCAAGGAAAAGAACAGCATCTGCCTCTATTAACAGCAAATTATAGAAGGCAATCCACTGTCCCCCATATTTTCAGTGTTTATAGTAACGAAATCCTATGTATATGCTTGATTGTATACATATTAGTCAAAGTGCCGCTAAATACGGAACGAGAATATCGACAAATACAACGAAAGCGATGGAATTTTATGGTTTGGAACTCTTAAGATTCAAAACTGATGCAAATATAAAAATAATTAAGAATAATTAGGAAGTTTAAATAACTATGATGAAATTTCAAATATCCCAAGTCAGATTTTGTAAAACTAAAGTTGGCCAGATTCACACATTTATGTGAAATTATGCAGCGCACATTAAAATATTAGATACAGAAAGAGACATTGACTAAACTTTACCTTGTAATTGTCTTACCTTTACTGCTTTATGGTAGCGAAATTTGGATCCTAACATCAGAGCTATTACGAAAAATAGATTCAACAGGGTTGAAGTTCCTTTGCTTTGCAGAGGGATATCCAGTACTGGACCATAAGAGAAGCACTGATATTGGGGAAGAACGAACAGTAGAACTCAGTGCAACTGCAGCTGAAAAAAGAACAGACTGAACTGGAAAGACGATGTCCAGTTGTGTGTAATAACGTAATAACAGGACAACTAAAGCTACAATACTACGTAATCTAGTACGGAACAGAGAAGATAGGCGTCACTTAAATGAGATGGCGTCAATAATTCTGAGGCGGAAGATGCCACAAGGTCTAATCCTTGTAGACGATGACGATGATTAATGCTAGACACGTGGGCCATGGTGTTTTCTGTACCTCTTTTCCAATTTATCTGGTAAAACGCGTGGTAAAGAACCTCCCAAACTTTTAATGGAAGTTTGCCCCCTGCTACAAAGTATCAGTAAAATATTCTTTTGGCCTTTTTGCAGTTATTCATGCACATTGTTACATGCCACTCCATCACAAAGTAAGTTTCTACAGGGAATTACTTCATAGGTACGAAATATGTCAGGTTTTAGGGCAAGGAAGATAAATGAGGATTTGTCCCGTCGACGACAAGATCTTTGGAGACAGAGCACAGACTCAGGTTGGGGAGAGTACGAACCATTCTGACATTAACTTGGGACGAATTCAGGCAGGGAAATTACTAAAAGCTCAAATGAGGGTGACGGGCAGGTTTGCAACGCCATTTTCACGAATATGAGTACAGTGTGTTACCACTGCGCCACCTCAATGGGCGCGTTTGCGAGGTACATCGACAGTGAGGAGCAGTTCTGCCGAGTAAGACACACTCGGTAGACTCTCAGATTCATTTAAGAATTAATCGCAGTTGGAGCATATAACTTACGTAAGCATGCAATATCTTCTTGCAACAAGACAACCACAGGCATTATCGAAGTTGCTTGGCATGATACATGAGTATACGAACATATTTTATTTTTAAATCTGCGTTTTCTTTGTTTCACACATGTGTGGCAAGTACTATATTTTATCGTAAATGATCGGTTATTCTAAAACTCTGTCGCGGAACACCTCCTGCACCCAGTTGTTCGGACGAGAGATACTCTATTTGCATATATCTTCTCCGACTACATGTTTTTCTTATACCCATTGCGTGTTATAGACTTTAAGTGGTATCAAAACTCATATCCTACTGTTCAGTGATACACGGAAAGGTAAGAACGGAGATCGTCTGACTGCGATACCGGCATGCCGGTAGCACACTCTCAATAACGGCACGGACAGGAAGACAGCCTCAGAGAAGGAATCACAAATAGATGAAGGCTGTGTACCTATATCTACAACAGTAGTGATATGAACTACTATTATGTTGGCAGCCGTGGAGCTAAGACGTCCGCATACCGTGAGGCTTTCTATTTTGTATTGTGCCCAAGATGAGTCCCCTGTCAGGAGTGGTGTTTTAATATGTAAGCACTAATGCTAGAAACAAAGCTACAGTACAGTGTGTGAGTATTCTCCAGAGGTAGTGGTAGCAGCTGTTGTCAAGCAATGGTGTGAGGTTAACACGTAGCGGTGGAATCAGTGACCTCTCATTACGATTTTTTCCAGAAACAGCAGGTTTTGATGGGCAGAAAGGATTTATGGAAGGAACATATCGCCTGATGATATGATGCTTAGGAATTATTAAACTTGTTGACACACCATCGCCGGCCGCTGTGGCCGAGTGGTTGTAGGCGCTTCAGTCCGGAACCGCCCTGTTGCTACGGTCGCAGGTTCGAATACTGCCTCAGGTATGGATGTGTGTGATGTCCTTAGGTTGGTTAGGTTTAAGTACTTCTAACTCTAGGGGACTGATGACCTCAAATGTTAGATGTTAAGTCCCATGGTACTTAGACCCATTTGAACATTTGACACATCGACATGCGTATTGGCGTCAACAGAACTACGTTCTTGTTCGGTCGCTGCGGCAGGTGAACAGTGGTGGATTAACTCTACGCTAGACGTGAAAGTACATGAATGGTTGCTCGAGACATAAAACGAATCCGACGCCATTCTGCTGTCTGACTTTCAGATACAAGGCCTCCGCATGAGTCATCCGTTATCAGTTGATACAGCTTTTCGCATAACTTGCTACTGTTCTCAAATAAACAGGCAACGTCAGTTTTATCTGTAGTGCATATCGACTTTCTTCCCATTTCCCACAGTTGGTGCCCTCGGTGCGTAATGTACGCAGTGAAAAAACGATCGATCCGTGAGAACACAAATGTTTCGGGAGTGAAACCTAAATTATCTGTTTTTTTTGGGGGGTGGGGGGGTGGTTGGGGGGAGGGGAGGGCGACGGGAATTACACATCAAGCAGCGCGGGATTAGCCGAGCGGTCTTAAGCGCTGCAGTCATGGACTGTGCGGCTGTTGCCGGCGGAGGTTCGAGTCCTCCCTCGGGCATGGGTATGTGTGTTTGTCCTTAGCATAATTTAGGTCAAGTAGTGTGTAAGCTTAAGGACTGATGACCTTAACAGTTAAATCCCATAACGTTCCACACACATTTGACCATTTCTGAATTACACATCCAAGAAAGTCAGCTGGGAATTGTCGTTATTCAGAGCGCTCAAACCCAAAACTTTGTTGATATTTTTAATGACGGGGCGTGAGTCGTGCTTGGGTAGCTCAGTCGGTAAAGCACTTACTCGCAAAAGGCAAAGGTCCCGAGTTCGAGTCTCGGTCCGGCACACAGTTTTAATCTGCCAGGAAGTTTCATATCAGCGCACACTCCGCTGCAGAGTGAAAATCTCATTCTGGAAACATCCCCCAGGCTGTGGCTAACCATGTCTCCGCAATATCCTTTCTTCCATGAGTGCAAGTTCTGCAAGGTTCGCAGGAGAGATTGTGTGAAGTTTGGAATGTAGGTTACGAGGTACTGCCGGAAGTAAAGCTGTGAGGACGGGGCGTGAGTCGTGCTTGGGTAGCTCAGATGGTGGAACACTTGCCCGCGAAGGGAAAAGGACCCGAGTTCGAGTCTCGGTCCGGCACACAGTTTTAATCTGTCAGGTAGTTTCATATCAGCGCACACTCCGCTGCACAGTGAAAATCTCATTCTGGAGACATTGTGGACAGTTCGAGCGAATAATTTGGCCATCCAGATCGCCCGACGTGAATACCATCGAATATTTGTGGGACATAATCTGGAGGTCAGTTCGTGCACAAAACCTTGCACCCGCAACTTTCGCAGCTATAGAGGCAGCATTGCTAAATATTTCTGCAGGGGACTTCCAATTACCTGTCGAGTACACGGCACGTCAAGCTGCTGCACTATTCCGGGCAAAAAGCGGTTCGACACTATATTAAGAGGTATCCTATCGCTTTTGTCACGTCATAATAATACTGTACACATGGTGGATCCGAGGTGTGAGATAAAAATTTCGGATGCTGTCCAGGGATATTTTCTTCGTATTTTGGTATAAGGGTTGAATGTGTCGTCATCTTACAGAATTTTTCTGTAGATTTCTTATCCCCATTTACCATTGTACTAGTTCTACAGTGATACACAGTTGTGTGGGTAGAATTACTGATGTTGGCTGATATAAGCAGTTCACTAACTGGAATTCTGTAACAAATGACCCGTTTGCTTCGTGAATCGGATAGCTCTATATAAAATATCCTTTCACCTGCGGCGGTTTAATAGGAAGTAGGATGGTTAGAGTTTGTACCAGCAATATTCAGATCTGTAGAGAAGTCGCTCATAGAGAAAAACGATAGTATACGAGGTACTTTTGATCTTCTTGTTGGGTGGCGTTAGTACGCGCCTGTAGTGATTTAAGAGGGAAGTACTAGGGGTGTTCAATAAGTAATGCAACACACTTTTTCTCTGAAAATCTGTCGGTTTTTTTTCGGATTCCAATACACAGTATTATTCCCTATTCTTCTAGCTGCAAAACCCAATTTTTCAAGATAATCTCCCTTCAGTGCGACGACCTTACGCCACCTTAGTGGGGTGGCCTCTATTCCAGGATGGTACAACTCTACTTTTCGATTTGGGAGCCAAAGTTTTGCTTCATCAAGAACCTTCCTATTAGTCACGTACTGCTTCCCGCGGAGTGCATCCTTCACTGGGCCAAACAGAAGGAAGTTGAACGTGCGAGTTCGATGGTGTAGGGTGCATGAGTAAGCACAGTACAATAAAGTTTTCTGAGCTGGTGAGCATACTTGCGTGAGGCCTTGCGTCGTCATTGAGAAGGAAAAGTTCGTTTGCATTTTTGTGGCGACGAACACGCTGAAGTCATTTCTTCCACTTCCAGCACAGTAAACTTCCGAGTTGATCGTTGCACAATGAGGGAGGACATCAAACAAGATAACACCTTCAGAGTCCCAGAAGACCGTCACCACTTTACGGACTGAGGGGTGGCTTAGCTTTTCTTCTCTTTTTTCGATGGAGAGGTGATGTGGCAGGTCTCATTGGCTGAGCGTGCGGCTTTGAATTTCATTTTGATGTCGCATGACTCCGTGGATTGCCGTTATGTTCTCGCTTCGAAGTTATGAACCCATGTTCCATCGCCTGTGTCGAGTCTGACAAAAACTGTCACGATCAGTCTAGTAAAGTTGAAGATATACCGCACAGATGGTCCTACGTTGCTCTTTATGGTCTTCTGTTAGGCGGCGAGAAACCCAGCAGTCAATTTCACGTTTACGGGCACCACAGCATGTGGAAGACTGTGTCAGCACTACCAACAGCGGAGCCAGTTGTGCAGCGAGGTGCTTCATTGTGATTTTTCGATCACCTCGAATGAGAGTGTCTACACGTTCCGACATTGCAGGAGTCACAACTGTGTGAGAGCGGCCGGTACGGGGAAAATGGGGCAGGTATGGGCGACCTTGTTGCGATAATAACAGCCACGTCGCCGAACCATTTATGGCGCTTTTCATCGTGGTCATATCTCCGTAAATTCCGCAAGCGACTGCGAACATTTTCGAAGCTGTGGTTTTCTGCAAAAAGAAACACTATGATAGGTCTCTATTTCGAATGCGCAATTTTGAAGGCCGCATCCTATGGGACGTTGATGAAACTTCAGGAGCTGAATATTTCACAATGATCCACAACAAATTCTGCATTTTATTTTCAACCGCAAGTAGCTGAGTAAAATGTGTTCCATTACTTACTGAACGTTCCTCGTATATCTCTTGCAAGACAGCTTGCACTTACTGTTTCGTGTAATCTTCCATCCGGTCCTCCTGGTATAAACAATCTTCAATGGTTGATGAAGGCCTAGCAGAAAGACGAGACCTCAGTGACATTCTTGATAAAAAGAGCTGCCTTAATCTTTTTCCACTTGTTGACGCTATCATGGTCTATAATTTCTCCACGTTTAGAGAGAGGTGTTGCTGCGTAACTGTGTACTGAATTAACGAGTAGTCACTCCAATCGTTAATGTGTTCTTTATCATAGACCACGACCGCTTACGGAATTTTTATTTATGTCTGCATCTATTAAATACGAAAATTGTGCTGTTGTTAAACAACGCAGAGTGATTAATTTGACGTTGCTTCACCACAGCACAATTTTCAGATCCAGCAGATGTCGAGTGATTCATTCCACGCTGCTTCACCACGGCTTATTTTGTTTTATAGATAACGGCTTGAAATTGAACCCCGAAACCGCTCTCGCGCTACCGCGATAAAATACATATTAACAACGGGAGTGGCTGTTCACTACTTTACTTAAGAAACAAAACATGAGTTCGGGATGTAGGAATTATAAAATAAGGTATCACGAATTAAGATGTGGGACGTTTGTTTTACTACATTTTGCGAAAAGTAGCTTGTCACTAGTTATACGAAATTCTGACCTAATGCGATCGACTTATGTTCTGATCAGAGATGAACTAAATTATAAAAAAAGAAGAATGCTAGTTTGTACTAGGCAAGATTCGTGTGACTTAGGGCACAATCGATATATTAATCTGCTTTCAATATGTTCCATTCTGGAAGTTTAAGTAACATATCTGATTTCAGAACTTGAATCCAGATTTTGTCGAGGTGCATTCCTGTCACCTCGTATGTGGAGACCCCTCTCTTTAGTGCACCATTGACTTTTGCTTGTTCTTCTAGTTGTCTCACTGTCTCACCACAGTGTTAGTTACTGCCTTCTCTTGTGCAGAAGTAACGATGAACACTCGAGACTTGCTTATCATCTGAGTCCACCCTGTGTATGAGGTACTCGGTGTATTTTGGAACATATCTATTTCAGTGTGACCTGCTTGCAGCTGCACCTAACAATGTACTAAAATAACAAACAATCGAACCTTGTTAAATAAAGTCTATACTGAATACACTGGTAATGAGACATGAATAAAAACACCACGCCTCTGACATGACACGTCACACTGGAGTCAGCGTCCGACACGTCCTGAATGCATCCGTCTCGCAACCTCTCTACCATCTCTCTCTGCACACGAAATTCTGTCGACAGACGATAATGAATGTCACTCACATCGGTCAAATGGCAGAAAATGAAGAGGTAGAGAGCCGACTAACGGGCAAAAATTCTGCAGCTCTTTTCATACTGAAACTAGGCGCACCTGAAATATCTCATTTTGGTTTTTACAGCAAGGACAATCCTCGTAGACCTGCTTTGCGCGTACCGTGTTACATTTTAGGAAAGTCGTTCGTAATATACTGACGTAAGCTTAATGAACATAAACGTGTAACAGCATTACACCAACGGCAGAATGGTGAAAATTAGAAATGCGTCTTTGGATGAATAAATTCAGATAAACCTTTTAAAATTGTACCGCATATCATGCATTAAATACTTTTTGTAGCAAAATTATTACACCAAGCTGTTGACTGTTTGTTTTACTATGCAACTAGATTGGACGTAGCGCTCATCTTCTGGCAGAAATTCGAAATTTTTTATTGCAAATACCAAATTTGTTGGAAACGCCACTGTCTAATACTGACTCAATTAGACAAAATATTACGTAACAGAATTCCAGTACTGTGAATTAAAACGAGTATAATGAATACAAAAACCATAAACGGTACCCACTTACTGTAACATAGATCCTTAGTATAAAATCTTCTGTGAGTGAAATACCGATTAATACAACACAGATAAGCCAGAAATTAATTGTACATTACAAGCAATCAACATCTTCGTCTACATAGATATTCTGCAAGCCATCGTAATGTGCGTGGCGAAGGATGCACTGTTCCACTACTTGTCATTTCCCCTCCTGTTCCACTTGCAAATAGAGCAAGGGAAAAACGACTGTCTGTACGCCTTCATTTGAGTTCTGATTTCTCGTATCTTACCTTCGTGGTCCTTACGCGCGATATATTTTGGCGTGAGCAGAATCGTTAGGCAATCAGCTTCAAATACCGCTTCTCTAAATTTTCTTAATAATGTTTTCCGAAAAGAACGCCGCCTTCCCTGCAGGGATTCCCATTTGAGTTCCCGAAGATCCTCCATAATACTGAAGTTTTGTTCCAAGCTACTGGTAACAAATCTAGCAGCCCGTATCTGAACTGCCCAGATATCTTCCTTCAATCTGACCTGATACGAATGAGCATTACTCAAGAATAGGTCGCACCAGTGTCCTATATGCCGTCTCCTTTACAGGTGAACCACTCCTTCCTAAAATTCTCTCAATAAACCGAAGACGAACATTCGCCTTCCCTACCACAGCTTTTAAATGCTCGTTTCACCTCACATCGCTTAGCAACGTTATGCCCGAATATTTAAACGACTTGATTGTGTAAAGCTGGACACTAGTGACACAGATTTTGTCTTCGTACTCATCCGCTTTAACTTACATTTTTCCACATTTAGGGCTAGGTGCCGTTCATTTGGAAATTTTGTGTAAGTCGTCTTGTATCTTTCTACAGTCACTCAACTTCGACGCCTTACCGAACACCACGGCATCATCCGCCAAACCATTTATGTATAATACAGAGAACAACAGTGGTCCTATAGGACTTCCCTGGGGCACTCCTGACGATACCATTGTCTCTGATGAACACTTGCCGTCGAGGACAACATACTGGGTTCTATTACTTAAGAAGTCTTCGATTCAATCACATATCTGAGACATTATTCCATATGCTCGTATGGCCTGCAATGGAGAACCCTGTCAAATGCTTTCCGGAAATCTAGAAATCCGCCTGTTGCCCTTCATCCATAGTTCTCAGGATATCATGTGAGAAAAGGGAAAGCTGAATTTCTCACTTTCGATACCTACTAAAACCATATTGTATCGCGCACGTAAGCTGGTTAGCCTTAAGAAAGTTTATTATTGTAGAACTGAGAATATGTTCAAGGATTCTGCGTCAAACCGAAGTTAGGGATATTTGTCTGTAATTATGCCGGACCGTTGTGTTACCTTTCTTATATACTGGAGTCACCTGCGCTTTTTTCCAATCGCTTGGGGTTTGTGTGCTGGGCGAGAGATTCACGATAAATGCAGGTTAGGTAAGGAGCCAATGCCGTAGAGTACTCTTTGTAAAATCTGAGAATCCATGCGGACCTAGTGATTTACTTGTTTTTAAAACTTTAAGTTGCTTCTCTACGCAAGGTATGCTTAGTTATATGTCGTCCATACGAGATTCTGTCCGGCGGTCAAATGACGGTATGTATATACGGTTCTCCTGCGTGAGCAGTCCATGACATAATTGAATTTCGGCTGTAAATCCTCATAATCTTCAAAAGAAAGAAATAAAATGGAACTACTGAATACAGTACTCAAAATCCATAACATTGCCTTCTCAATAAACAAATTAATTACACAGAAAAAATTAAATACAATATCTTCGTTGAGAAATTAGTGGAAACTAAAACAGCTATACAGAACATCACACTAAAGGTCGTACTATCCTTAGTCTTAAGAAGAGGCAAGTTTTCACACCTTATTTTAGCACTGGTAAATTTAGCGTGGCAATGAAAAAACACAAGTTGTACCAACACCGATCAGTGTGAGGTACCTGCCATCACTAACACCTGTACTACTTTCCGTGAATAATTAATCAGCAGTATAGCGCAAGGTCTTAAAAATGCCAGTTGTATAGGTTTCAACGTAAACGTAAAGAAGTCATAACTATCTTTAATAATTGTTATTGCACACTGTAAGGCGCGAAAGATTTCTTGCGGAGATATGTCTACAGGGCACAAACCATAATGCGCGTTCACTGTTTGAGCACTCTCGTGGCAATTGTGAAGGGTCCAGGCGTAAAAGAAGAAATACCTCAGCCATCAGTGAAAGAAGGAGGTACAAAAATTCTCAGAAAACTTCAAGAATACGGAAATTCAAGTCAGTTCAGAAGAAATAACTCGGAAGTGCACGAAAGCTAAGCCGAAATGGCTGTATTAAAACTGTGAAGAAATCGAAAACGAAATGATTGTCGGGCGGCTTAAATGAGCATACTGAAAAGTCAAAACAGCCTTCGGTAAAATTAAAAGCAAGGCTGGCAACATTAAGAGCGCGATGGGAATTCCACTGTTAAATGCAGAGGATAATTGGGAATAGTACATTGGAGGGCTTTACAAGGGAATACTTATCTAACAACGTGATAGATGAAGGAACAAGGGTTGATACAGAAGATATAGGGGATCCAGTATTAGAATCACAATTTATAAAGAGCTTTGGAAGACATGACATCGAATAAGACAGAAGCGATAACATTTCGTCAGTATTATAGTATCACTGGCGAAAGTGGAAACGAAACGACTATTCACGTCGGTGTGTAGTGTATATGAGTCTGGCGACATGCCATCTGACTTTCGGAAAAATATCATCCACACAATTCCAAAGACTGGAAGAGATGACAAGAGCGAGAGTTATCGCACAATCAGCTTAACAGCTCATTCATCCACGTTGTTGACAAAAATAGTATACAGAAGAATGGAAAAGAAAACTTATGATGGGTTAGATAACGATCAGTTTGGCTTTAGAATAGGTAAAGGCCCCAGAGAGGCAATCCTGTCGTTGCCGCCGACAATGGAAGCAAGATTAAAGAAAAATCAGGGCACGTTTATAGGATTTGTAGACCTGCAAAAGGTGTTCGACGATGTTGAATGGTGCAAGATCTTCTAAATTCTGAGCAAAGTATGGGTAATCTATAGGGAAACACAGGTAACATAGGATATGTACAAGAACCAAGAGAGAATAATAAGTGTGGAAGTCCAATACACGGATTAAAAAGTATGTAGATGAAGTTAAGGAATTCTGATACCTTGGCAGCAAAATAACGCATTACGAACGGAGCAAGGGGGGCATAAAAAACAGCACTGGAAAAAAGAACATTCCTAGCGAAGACAATTCTACCAGTATCCAACATTGGCTTTAATTTGAGGAAGAAGATTCTGAAAATGTACGTTTGGAGCACAGTATTGTATGGTAGCGATACGTGCTCTGTAGGAAAACCGGAAAATAAGAACATCGAAGTGCTTGCGATATATTGCTGCCGGAGGATGTTAAAAATTAGGTAGACTGACAAGGTAAGGTATAAGGAGGTTCTCCGGAGAAAAAGAATGTATGGAAGACACTGACAAGAAGAAGGGACACGATGGTATGATATGTGTTAAGACACCACGGAATAACTTCCATGGTACCAGAGGCAGGTGTAGAGTGTAAAAACTATAGAGGAAAACAGAGGTTGAAGTACATTCTTGAACTAACTGAGAACGCAGGCTGCAAGTGCTACTCTGAGAAGAAGAGCCTGACACAGGAGATGAATTCGTGGTGGGCCGCATCAAACCAGTTGGGAGACTGATGGCTAAAATGAATAAATAAACAAATAAATAAATCTTCACCTATGGGAATGCATTTGTGTTTTAGTAAACTTTCTTTCCTAGTACCTAGAGCCTCTTGAATATGAATGTTTCTACACATATTAGACTTCTATATTCGACGTATTTGAATTACGTCATTGATAAGGCGACTGTGTTTAACGCATCAGGAAGATACTAAAACAAGTTCGCACACTATTAGCATATTACAATAAAGTACGTACAATACGTGGTGTTTCCTATAAACATGTTTTTCGCTAAACGTTACGACTGGACCACGCTGTCCGTTTTCCTTAGATAGTTGATAATCTTGCTTCTGGTGAAAATTTTTGGCGTATTTCAGAGCTCCTTAACAGCCAGGTTTATACCTCCACTGAAGGAGTATCCAAATCTGACCAGAGGTGTTGGAAGCAACAGATTAGTTTCTTACAGAATGAAATTCTCAAATGATAATTATCAATCACCGAATATGCTAATTCCATCATTCCTTAATAGGTACCTACTAACTATATTGTAATTAACTGAGAGTTTATTTTGTATGACGCATGTACATATTGAATTGCTTTTCAGATTCACTTCATATATTCTCAGTTTTATTAGTTATCACAACAACGAATTGGAAGCACAACGTTACACAAGCCTTTGGTACAGTATTTACACTTACACGGAGAACGATGGAAATCGACGAAACATAGTGGCAGACGAAAAAGTTCAAACACCGAGAACTGAAGAAGGAAACGAAATGAAACTTGACTCGTTGAGGGGACATGTGATGTTAAGCCAGTCAATACAAAATCATTAACATTGCAACATCAGTCGTGGTGGCAGAAAAGCTTAATAACGTTTATTACATGTCACATTATAACGAGACAAGTGGACCGGGTTTAGTATGCAAGACGTACCACGTGTGTGGCAGAGAGAGCCGGCCGCGGTGGTCGAGCGGTTCTAGGCTCTTGAGTCTGGAAGAGCGCGACCGCTACGGTCGCAGGTTCGAATCCTGCCTCGGGCATGGATGTGTGTGATGTCCTTAGGTTAGTTAGGTTTAAGTAGTTCTAAGTTCTAGGGGACTGATGACCTCAGATGTTAAGTCCCATAGTGCTCAGAGCCATTTGAACCATTTGGCAGAGAGAAGACAAACAGGATATCAGGGGCAGATAACGCTTTCCAAAGCGGCTGGATACAGTTTACTTCTTCGAGGCGGGGAAAACACGCCAGTATGTAGTTGACCTGACCCCTCTCCAAGGGTCGAGGTCAACGGCAGAAAAGGAAACTCTCCAGTGCGCGTAATGGAAGACAATCGAACATTAAGACGATTACATGTCGAGGGAAGGTTCCAAGGCAATGTTCCAGAAAGGGATTGAGGAGAGCCGAGTGCAACCAGAGTCAGTTAACAACGATATAAACGGTTGATGTAGCAGAGAGTGGAGTCAGAAGTCAGTACTCAGTTTCAGTATCGAGCATCCAGAGGGGAAAGACGCTCCGCAGCAGCATCTGATCGGCAGTAAACGCTTCAACTACAACGAGAGGGTGATAGAATCTCGTGGACGACAGAAATTGCAAGCTGAGTGGTGTTTTACCGTATTAATTGGAATAGTGTTGAACGGAGACTGTCTGTCTCTGTCTAAAGAGTAATAACAGGGGAAATTCAGTGAATACCAAGAACAAGTTACTTCTTGGTGCTTGTCTTTGTGCAGCAGGGCAGCAGGCAAAGTGGTGTGCGAGTACTGGTGAAGTAGTTCACTTTGGTGATTGATCAGTTATACCAAGTAGATTTTCTTAAGGAGATCCCTCTGATCTGCACTATAAAGGTTGATAACAAAGCAAACTAAACGTACTATTTCGTTGACATATTGATTGAGCCGTGTAGGACTAGGCATACTGTGCCGGGACGTGAGTTATGAGCACACTTACCAGTACGAAATTGCATGTTCAGATGGTTCAAATGTCTCTGAGTACTATGGGACTTAACTCCTGAGGTCATCAGTCCCATAGAACTTAGAACTACTTAAACCTAACTAACCTAAGGACATCACACACATCCATGCCCGAGGCAAGATTCGAACCTGCGACCGCAGCGGTAGCGCGGGTCCAGACTGTAGCGCCTAGAACCGCTCAGCCACCCCGGCCGACACGAAGTTGCATTCCCAGTGGCCTGGACGCAGGTACTGGTTCTGTTGGCCAGGGTGTCGTAACACCATTGTACCCTTCTCTGATGCAAAATGATGCACAACTGGTGAGAGAGACGCTTGATATCCTGGTACTGGCTCTGGAACGCACTTGCCGCCCGGGCTGGTCCCACATGTGTTCTGGGCGTCAAGCTTGGTACGGGAGTTCATAGCGACATATAACATGTGTGGACGAACAATGTCTATCGATAAATGGCACCATGATACTGTCGCCGAGAACGCACGACATAGCGTAGGGGCTTTAGAGTTCCACCAATCACTACCAACCGTCACCTGATGAAGTCATACCCGATGGCTCCCCACACCATTCAGTCTAACATCGGCGCACTGTCAATTCTGAATGCTCTCAAATCTGGGTATCACTCAACGTGACCAGCAGGCGAAATGCAGACCCATAATGATGGCCTTTTCAAACTCTGTCAGGTTCTGATAACACTGTCTCACACGTGCGACGTGACCAGCAGGCGAAATGGAGACCCATAATGAGGGCCTTTTCAAACTCTGCCAGGTTCTGATAACACTGTCTCACACGTGTAGGAGACGTCTCCGTGCCTGCACACTGACGCTGTTCACATAACCAATCAGGCCTTGTAACACCAAGAAACGTGAACAATACTAATGGGCTCTGGTAGCCTATCAACCTGTCACAGACAATTCCATCTCTAGTCATTTACGTACCCGCCGATTATACGTTCGTGTACGAAGTTACATCTACATTCGAACATGTCTTCTAGTTGCTTCATCTTTTTGTCAGGTGCTGTAGGAGATCGAAAATTTAGCGGCGACATTCTTGTATAAATTTTTACCGACTTCTTTGCGCGTCAGATGGCTTTCGAGGCTTCTCTCATCGCCATTTTCAGAGGTTACATGTACGGTATGTGGCACTTTACCTAGGTGGCCGAATTACGTCATGAATATTCACAAAGTCACGCAACTTCCGTATGCTAAAGATATTATGTCGATGTCTGTCATGGAGAAATACTGGCAGTGGTGATTATTTCCGTAGATTGTGGATGATTCGCCTTATTTCTTCGTAGCGTTACAGCGTCAAATGCCCGTTTACATGCACGAGTAAGGCTATAGCCACTGTCCTTTTCAACGTTGTTGTTGCACATTGTCATCCAAACGTCTTAATTTATGACACAACACCCGTAGGAAACGCAAGCGATAATTCTTCCGTTTCATGAAATATGATGGATGTTTGTTCGTAATGCTGTTGTCGGCAGCAGCTGTTTTGCCAAATGCTTGATATTAAACGTGGCATCGGTGTGGAAAATGCGGTATAAATTTTCAGCACAAGTACTCTATAAACACAGGCCCTGGGGCTGGATATTTCACGACTGCACGCCTAAATCCCACTTACCTTGTTTTCTCGCGGCAGTTGCCCGTCTTTCCTTGCACTGCCGGCTTCAGTGTTTCCTGTAATAATTACTAACAGGATGCAGAGCCACTAACACAGGCAATGCCAACTTAGTCTGTAATAATTCAGTATATTCTGTTAAACACACACACACACACACACACACATTGTTGGGCTGCGCTGTTCAGAGTTAACATAACTCCACAAGCGACGTATTCGGTATTTGCATTCCAACTTCGTAATCCGTTGTGACGTACTAAAGTTATTGTTGAAGCAAAATTAGTCAGATCACGTACGTGCAACACAGAACACATGAAATTCACTGTTCAAGAGGTGCTTTATACGTCAACAGAAACCGTAGTACTTCGACTCAGTACAAAACAGCTCCTTCGTTCCTCACACGAGCATGCATGTTTTCGAATCACGATGCGTATGTTTCAAAAGATCGCGTGCGATATATGAAACGAGAATGTAGCTACGCTCGTGATATTCAAATAGCCAGACCATACGTGTTTCTTTCACTTGGAGCTTGTAATTAGAGTCAGTCAAGTCCATGTTACCTACATGCCCCGACGCAATTCATTATTGACCTCCCGGCACGACCCACGAGAACGAAAATCATCACCTCCTAGATAAATATTAATACTGAGCCATGAACACTAATATGAAATGCACAACTTCTATGACAAACATTTTAATTACGTCACAATGATTTGAGAAATGCGTAATGCACGATGACCGCTTCCTACACTAACTCACCAGACAGACGATTATCGACAGGTCAGCAAAACAAAAGTACGCTTGTGGGTGCTCTCTGCTCCTTTCTGAAATCTTTCTCACTGACTGACCAGTGAAACTGCAACGACATCCACAACTTATTTGATAAATTCCAGAGTCTATGAGACCAAAGTTGACTCTTGATGGGCACAGCATCTCTTTAATTTTCGTGTGTGGTCGGAAAATGCATTTAATACTGTGTGTGAGGCAGCAAGATTGGGTTTTATGTCCCGTCGACATCGAGGTCATTAGAGACAGAACACAAACTCTGATGATGTCGAGGACGGGGAGAGAAACAGGCCGTGCCCTTTCAAAGGAACCATCCTCGCATTTGCCTCGAATGATTTAGGGCAATCACGGAAAATATAATTCGGATGCATTGAAAGTATTCGCAATTGGGAGTAAGGACAACCATCAGCTGTAGAATGGAATGACGACAATGAAAATTTGTACCGGACTGGGACCTGCACACAGACTTCATGTTTATCGCGAGCGAACGTCTTACCATTTTTTTATTATCAGAATGACTTGGTACTATCATTACACATCAGTACACCATAGTCAAACCATCATGCAATATAAGCTGCAAATGGGAGAAAAAATTAAGTGTGATAACAGAATAAAAAGAAACCGAGAACGAAGCCGACAAACCACAACCAAGCTCACATATGTGTACCAACAACTATTTTTATATGGTGTTTCGTAATTTTTTTATTTTGTGTTTTTATTTATTTTTATAGTTTTTAATAGAATCTAAAAGTAGAAGGAAAACGAAACCAGAATAAATTCGAAATAGCAAACTAAGAAAAATCCCAATTTTATTTCAAGGATTGTAGACGCTCATGTGTATCTATACTTCATTTATACGCATTTTACAATAGAACTGAAGCGATGCTGAGACTATACACAGAACAAAACGAACATGGAAACCAGGAGAGCATAAGCCGAAGCAAACCAGATAGGAACATATATAACAAAGGAAAACACTTATCAGAAAAATTAAATTAACCAGCAGCTTTTTCGACGGAAAACAAGATTCAATATGTTGGCGAAGAGCTCTCGATATCTAGGCATTCATAGGCATGTCCAATAGGCAGTGATCATGTACTGCATAAAGTGCATGTGATCTTACCCCTCGCCTTCTACAACATAATGAACGAAGTGTCTCTGCAACCACATAACGGTATGGATTTTCGGCCGTAGAATCGGGATGCAATATGATGTTCGTAGTGTATGCAGCCTCAGAAGATCTAGTAAGGAAGGCTAACTGTGCCCTGATCCAAGGCCAGTTTGCCATATGACCTCCACAAGTAAGGCGATGTCGTCTTGTATCTGAAGACATACATCGACCACATAAATCCGTTGCACTAAGTCCAAACGGAAAAGTCACTCTTTCGTTGGAATCAAGTTATTTACTACCTTATACCACGAGATCGCTACGCGCATCGGCAAAATCGGAAGACTGATATTGAACCAAACTGTCGTCCAGATTGTATGCGGCGATTCTCTTTCAACGAGGCTCGGGCAAGGGACTGCTTCCCATCGAGTCTTTAGGAATTTCATGGTGAGGACAGGCCTCCATAAGATGTCAGCCCATAAATAGCTCACCACAAGATAGAAGTCACGAATGTGTTTCAACTTATAATTTATTGGACCAACATGACTAGCAGGACGGACACAGAGAAATAAATGAGACGTGGATGTGTGAGTTTCTTGAGTCAGCGTCAGAACAGTACATCGCACATACAGCATCTGTGTCTTCTGTCGTATATCAGACAGGCCCAACCCCCCAAAGGAACGAGGCTTCCTGATCACCTCATAACATAAGCGAAATGTTTGTCTCTTTCATAAGAAACGACCAGACAATTGTTGCAGTTTCTTCGCCATCATCGAGGGAAGCGGGCAACGTAATAAGCTTAGCATAAAACATATGTATCCAGTATTCGGACTTTCTACATCTACATCTACATCTACATTTATACTCCGCAAGCCACCCAACGGTGTGTGGCGGAGGGCACTTTACCTGCCACTGTCATTACCTCCCTTTCCTGTTCCAGTCGCGTATGGTTCGCGGGAAGAACGACTGTCTGAAAGCCTCCGTGCGCGCTCTAATATCTCTAATTTTACATTCGTGATCTCGTTGGGATAGTAATAGAACGCCTTTCATGCTCTAGTATCGATCTCTGAAGTTTTCTGTAACGGACCTCCAGTTGAGCGTCGCCACTTTAAGTGGACAATGATCTAGACATATGCCGATGCACCGCCATGGAACAACCGCGTCATGAAAACCTAGCTTGTGAAGAAACTTGCACTTAACTTCATTAAGTTTTGCACCTGAACTCCGACAAAACTCATCGATTACAGCCTTCAGTCCAGGTATCTCAGCAGGATTTCGAAGTAGAACAATCACGCCATCCACGTATGCACGAAAAGCTATAGTCCCGCCGGAAAGCGTCCAACCTGTCAGGAGGGATTCTAGCATCCGAAGTACGGGTTCCAGAGACAACACAAAGTCATTTACAGCGGGTTTCCTTGAGGCACTCCCCTACGGATATTCATGGGGGGGTCAGTTGGCCGTTAACAACCACCGAAGCCCAAATACCTGTAAAAGATTTGAGAGAACTCGCCATGAGTCGACAGTGAAACCAACTGCCTCCAGAATCCGAAGCAGATAGTCGTGGTTAACACGAACAAAGCGCGTTATTGAAGTCTAGAAAAGCAAAGGCACAAGGGACGGACGTTACAGCAACAACCGAAACCACGTCACGACACTCGAATATAGTGGTAAGAATGGTACGACCAAGTACACAGCTTTGATGTTTTGCAACAACCTTCTCCATAAGAGCCGACATCCTACTATTAACTGACCTCGCCACAGTTTTATAATCAAAGTTTAACAAAGTAATTGGGCAAAAGCTATCAGGGGCAGCCGGTCCAGTGAGTTTCGGGATTAAAACAATTTTTCCCACTTTGAACGAAGTAGGTACTACTCTTCCCTGTAACACTTCATTCAAAAGGGAGGTAGAAGTAGCACACAACAACGGCCAAAAGCGCACTTAAAATTCCTTGGAAAGCCCCAACTACACCCGGGGACTTTTGAGAAGGCGATCCCACATTCAGTTTGTAAACTTCCTCAGGCCGGAAGGCAGATAAGAGCGTTTCATTATGTTCAGGTGTAATTGTATCAAAGACGCTGAGTAGTGGGTCGTAAAACGTTTCATTTGACTCAACGATGTCGTAGATGTCTACATAGTACTGGTGTAAGATACGCACTATGTCAGCTCGCGCCGTTACGATACGTCCATCATTTGTAGTGAGAGAACGAATACAAACGTGTCGGCGAGGGGTCTGATGCCGAAGCAAATGATATAAGGAAGTCAATTCTTCCGTCAAAACTGAACGCTTCTTCGATCGGATTTTCAAACCTTCTAATTGTATTATCTTCGGGGTCAACAATTTTTCCTTTACATGCCTAACATCCGCAACTGGCAGAGGAGCGTGATCCGAAGCGGCATGAAGTTCATGCAGGATGGAATAGTAATATTTATAACGACTCGCATCACATTATCGAGAGAGGGGTCAGGTAGGTGAGCGACGCTTAACATCATCGGTGGGCCAAATAATGTGACTGGTTGCTATTCAAGATAAAGAGTTGTGGTCACAGCACAGTGATCCGTAAGGGAAGCTGGGATGACTTCAACATTAAGAATACTATCGCTCAGGCATACTGATAAGTAAAACCTATCTAACCTGCTATTAGAAGTCGCAGCAAAGTGGGTAACTTCAACTAAATCGCTCCAGGCAAATGCCGGGATGGTTCCTTTCAAAGGGCACGGCCGACTCCCTTCCCCGTCCTTCCCTAATCCGATGTGACCGATGACCTCGCTGTCTGGTCTCCTTCCCCGAAACAACCAACCAACCAACCAATACCCGGAGGAAAGATTAACAATATCCTCTTTATAAAAACACGATCGATCCATTGCGCGATCATTGCCAGAAGGGGCATGTAAAAGAACCAAGGTAATATTAAAAAGTTGACAACCTATGCCCCTGCCAGAATCCAAAATTTCCACCTCAGCAATAGGAATACCTTCGCGAAAAATTAAGGTGCTCCCCGTAGAATATTCCGGTGCTACGTCAAAGATCATACGAAAACCAGGTAAGGAGAAATTACTAAATAACACCTGCTGTAAGAAAACTATGTCCGCACATGAGTCGTAAATGAACTGACGCAGCTAAGCCAATAGCAGTTCTGAATCCACACAATTAACGTTTAAGGAAAGGAACTTGTAAGTTGGGGTCATTCATCACAGCTGGACAGGTATGTATGGTACCTCC
Source organism: Schistocerca piceifrons (assembly GCF_021461385.2). Lineage (NCBI taxonomy): Eukaryota > Metazoa > Arthropoda > Insecta > Orthoptera > Acrididae > Schistocerca > Schistocerca piceifrons. Next base: position 556,793,860 of record NC_060143.1, read on the forward strand.
GAGTAGAATTATGTAATCAGCTGAGAGTCAAGGTCCATTGCGGAGTCCACAGAGGAATCAGACATCGGTGGACGAGAACCCCCGTCATCGCAACCTTTTTTCTTAGATTTCTTACGTGCCACCCCACGGTCAGGTTGTATACACTGTTTCTGTCGGCTACGTGGGATGGCGGCCTCTGCAGACGGTGGTGTGGGAGGGTAATAGGAACAACTAGGGTAATGTAATGCAGTTCCATATTCTGTGGAACTACAGGTGATACTTGGTCGGACATTGCATCGTCTCAGACTGTAAAGGAGGACACAAAGACGAAAGCGAGGGGGGGGGGGAGACTCTGCTCCCTCTCTCCCTCTCCCATACACAGAGAGATCAGAAGGAATCACTTCGCAAGCAGGAGATAACTTCTTCGCTACTCACCGTACCACGGTCGGGAGGTTATCGTAACATCGAGAGGAGCAGGGGGAACAATCGACGAGGAGGAGGTTGGCGCAGAAGGCACAGCCAAATACTCACCATCACCATCTTGAGAGCGACGCCACCTGTCGCGGAGGTAAGGGCGGAAACTCATTGACACGATTTTCAGAACTGAGCTTTTGTTCAATACGATCCGAAGCAGAAGTAGCTTCGACGGCGGGAGTGGAAGGAACAAGATCAGCAACTGTCAATTTGCGAACCTGCACTAATGACGGCTTTAATACAAAAACCCTCCGCGGACTATTAGACCGAACGTATCCACTTTCATAACATAGGAAGCGAGTTCCCTCTTGACTAATGTACATGACACGGACGCGGTAACCACACACTTGTGAATGTGATGGAATATTGCGTTTTTCATGCATTTCCACGGAACGAATTCCACTATAATACTGTAATCTGTGTTGAGTGGACCAGCGTTCGCGACGGACGTTTTTGACGTTACCATAAGGAGTCAATATATCCTTTAGGAAATTGTCGTCAACTTCCGGCGGGAGGCTGAACACTCGAACATTGGTGTACTCGATTTCCGCATCTGGGAGTGACACCATACTAACGTAACTATCGCCATGAACGGGACTTGAGAACCATTTCGCGACAGTAATCTTTCAACGTGAAGGGGATCCATAAATTTCACGTAAAACACGTAGCCGTCGGCATCAAAGTAAGCGGTGTGGACCTGATCAGAGTTCAGTGAATAGTACCGACAAGCCAATCGTGGATTTCTAGAGACCCAGACTGCGCCTGTCACGATGTTTTATGGAAAGTAAAGCTCACAGTACATTTTTGTGGAATACACGTGAAAACCATGGTAGCAATAGCGGAGCGGCCGACGCCGCTACAAGTAGACGAACAAAAACAAAGAGTAAAGGCGGAGCGGAGGTGCTACAACTTACTTGGCAGACAGAACAACACTAACGAGGAAAGCTCCACACAAGCGACGCTGCGGCAAGTGAAATAAACAACAACTTTGCCGCTCGGCCCTCGAAGCTGAACTTCCCAGACCCAATTTTCCGGATATCGTCAGCCACGCGTCTACCACCTGTATTCGTACACCCATTATGCATGTTCCCGTACAGGTCAGGCGTTGTACTTGAAAGTTGACTGGTCGGTACCGCTAGATAAGTGCGTTATTGCACTGCCTGTGTTATTCTGTTTACGATGCCTGCATGTCGAAAGGATCTTTGTATCGTAATCAGAATAACACAGGCACAGCAATATCGAAAATCCGGATAGTCGGACGCGGGTTTCAACCGGCGTCCTCCCGAATGCGAGTCCAGTGTGGTAACCACTGCACACCTCACTCCGAGTTGCGTGTCCCCAGAACCCTATTTTGTTTGTTGTAGCTACGAAGATATGAAGGAATGTTACAGGCTAGTCACCTTCTGATTGTTATCTCTGTGATTTTGTTTCTTCAATACGGCCACTTTAATATTTCGTTCACTATACCAGTTCTTTCGGAACACGTTTTACAGATGTCCGATCTCGACATGCAGGTGCTTGTGGTCATAAACAGCTTCAGCTCTACTGTTTTGAAACTAGTTTTATTTGATCTGGATGATGAAAGCTTTGCGCACTTAGTCAGTACGTGTGCCTCCGCAAGGCTACAGCGTTCTGACCTACATTTGAGTGTGCAAGGTTTTCATCATCCACATAAAATGAAACTAGTTTTAACACGATGATACATAGCGAAATGTAGCTAGATAAATGAAGTACCACGCGGCCTACAGGTAACTCCTGTAGGTGACGACGGTGGAAATCGTCGAAAGCTTGAGGCTGCATACAAATCTGACGCGACAAGGGGCTGTGAAGTACGAGTATTTAAACTCGACAATAGAAGGTAGAAAGTCTGTACAGAGGTGTCCCGTCATCGTGTACTCCTAAAAAAATTGTCTCTTTAGATCGCACTTTATTTCTTCAAATAGACAACGCGGCGTCATTAGATCTATCGCAGCACCAAAACGAGAAATCACAGAATCCACTAAAAATAAGGAACGTACCTCTCAAGGTGTCATCCCCAGATAAATTTGCACGTCTAGACTGAACGCGCGTGTGAAGGCAGCACTCTACTAAAGTGGTATAAACCAGCCAGTACTCTTCTTCATTAGAAAAGAGTTTAGCCAGCTGATCCACAGCGCTCAGCCGGTACGCTTCATTATGGGCAGGGGCTCAGATTTAGCTAGCCGGCAAATTTGCATGCAGATGGCAGGCGGCTGGTCCGGCAGCTGAGGGGGTGGACGGTACGGGCACGCCACCCCCACCCCTCGCACCCTCCCTTCTTCCTTCCCCCCCCCCTCTCCCACCGCCAACACCTGACACCACACCCGACCCCTTCTCCACAGGCGCGAGCGACGCCCGCTGCATTTCCAGCGGCGTTACGGTCGCCCGGCTCATACCTGTTCGCAAATGCTACAGCCATATTCGAGGGCTCATGTTCTGGTTTATCCGATGAGTGTTTACCGTACCCTCTTTCGGAATACACGCATTCATACTCCACAAACCACTGTGAGGATACTTCCAGTACAACTGTTGTTCGTGCTATTTCCCGTCGCATTGCCGTATGGAAGAATGGCTCTGAGCACTGAGGGACTTAACATCTGAGGTCACCAGTCCCCTAGATCTGAGAAATACTTAAACCTAACTAACCTAAAGACATCACAAACATCCATACCCTAGGCAGGATTAGAACCTGCGATCATTGTAGCAGCGTGGTTCCGGACTGAAGTGCCTAGAACCGCTCGGCCACAACGGCCGGCCCAGATGGAAGAATAATTGCTTGAACCCCGCTGTGCGACCTGTAATTAGCATAATATTGCATTCACAGCTCCTGCGTCAGCGATACGTAGGAGATCTTAGTATATTCCTAGAACCATAGCTTGCAGTTTCTTCTATAAATTTTTTAATTAGTAAGATTCTTCCAGCGTTCTAGCTTTTACCAGCTCAGTTTTTCCAGCATCCACGTGACGCCCTTTATCGGGACACACAAACCAGTGAATATTCGTGCTGCCCTTCTTCGTATAAGTTCAATATCCTTCCTTAGTCCTATCTGATATGGATCCAACACACGAGCTCTGATCTAGATTCCGTCAAAGCAGTGTTTTCGAAGGAACCTCCTTTCGAAACCGATTGCATTTGCCTAGTATTTTCCAACGAACGGAAATCTGCCACCTGATTTACTTTTGAATGACCCTGTACGATCGTTGAATTTCGTACTCCTAGAGAGACATCTGTACCAGTAATCTGTATGCGACACATCAGTGCAGCGTCTGTATTTGTCAGTGTCTGTAAAATTTCATCCAATGTTCCTTCGGACAAGCATGTCTGTCCGAAGGAACAGACGCTTCTGACAATTTATAGTCGTATTAAATAATGTAATGTTTTCGCGTACTGCGAATACTGTTCCCTCGCAGCTACAAAATACACTGGAAACAAATGAAAATTTGTGCCGGACCGTGACTCGGACCCTGATTTTGTGTAGAGCTAAATTTTATACTTCCTAACATTTAAAACAAGTTTTCATTCTTCGCTTCACTTTAATATCTGATCAAGATTTGACGCAAGTGATATCTGCATCTTAAAGAATATTTGTGCAGCATTTTGCAGACAGTGCTACCTTATAAGTAACTAAGCTATCTGCGAGAAAGTTATTATTATTCACAAGGTCTTTAATATATACCATTAGCAGCAGGGAACTTTGATTATGTTCTAAGATTCTGCACAAAATGGATCTCAAGAGTACTGAATTTTAATGTTGTAGGGCGCTCCCGTTGTCATTCTTCTAGACGGATGTGAACAGTGCTTTGTTATAAAACCAATGCATACGGTTTTCTGTTTGAGAAATCTACTGTATGTCATGGCTAATATAGGGGCCAACACTGCCAAAATTCGGCACGAAATCGGATGTTCTATCAGGCGCTGGAGCTATGTTCAATTCTAACGATTTCAGCCGTTTCTGAACGTAGCTGACACTTAATATACATGCAAGCGGGGACACAATAATTACATACTGATAAATGAAAAGAATTAAACCACTGTGTCTACACATGTACTCAGCAAGACTGTCAGATGTAGTTATATGAGCCATCAGTCTCCCGGCTGCTTTGATGCGGCACGCGACGAATTCCTCTCCTATGCACTGGCAACGTACGTCCTCAGTTCTTTGCTGGATGTATCCCAATCTCTGTCTTCCTCTATAGTTTTTAGTTTTTGTCCTATTCAGCTCCTTCTAGTGCCTGGAAGTCATTCCTCGATGTCTTAACTGATGTCCTATCGCCCTGGCCGTTCTGCTTGCCAGTGATTTCCACATATTCGTTTCCTCTCAGATTCTGCGCAGAATCTCCTCATTCCCCACCTTATCAGTCCAACTGATTTTCAATATTCGCCTGTAGCACCATCTCTCAAATGTATCGATTCTCTTCTGTTCCGGTTTTCCCCACAGTCCGTGTTTCACTACCTTACATTGCTGTGCTCCAAACGTGCATTCTCATAAATTTCTGCCTCCTATTAAGGCCTGTGTTTGAAACTAGTAGACATCTCCTGCCCAGGTGTGCCCTTTCGGCCAGTGCTAGTCTGCTTTTGACGTCCCCCTTGCTCCGTCCGCCATTGCTTGTTTTGCCGCCTTGATAGCAGAATTCCTTAACTTCATCTACTTCGTGAACATTGAACCGTGATTTATTTTCAAAGAATATTCTTAAGAATTTATTTTACTTACTAGCGATTCATCAAGAACATTAACACATTTAATCACACTATGTAAGCATGAAAGTATTTGCCAGGGAGTAACTGATGAAATCATAACCAAATTCCTTTTATCAAATGGGAATTTTATTCACTTTAATAGTGCCTAAAAGCTTTTTTTGAAAGAAAAAGATTTAAAATTATAATCAGAAAGCACCCTCTAAATATCAAAGTTACAATTTATTCAGAGGCAGAAAGAAGCAAGTTTTGACTGTATGAGCTTTCGGGCAGAGAACCTTGCCACTCCCATTTGACACGGCTGTAGTTACGACCGCTCACAACAGCCTCTGAAAGACTACATTAGTGCAAATCTGCAACACACAAGATTACTTTAATCTAAGAGTTTTAACAATTTACACAACCACGGAAACCATGCACCCCCCCCCCCCCCCCGTAGGAGGTATGGATATGGTACAAAACAGTAACAAAAATATTAACCTTCCCCCGAAGGTGCAATCTGATTTTAACTTCTAAGAATGTCTTACGTTGAAAGGGGAGCAACTTTATATACTAAAATGGTCATTTAAATAAAAGCCCATGAAATGCAGCCTTATATAAAATTTCACAAGGTTGGCCAAACAATAGTTAAGATGCTCTACAGTACACAGATACCGCCTCTCAAGATCATAGGCAATAATATCAATGTTTTCATAGATCAAAACATGTTTAAGGTATTAGGCCGTTACCTCCAAGCAATAAATTCGTTAACACACCAAATCCGACAAACATGACAGAGGCAGCTACTAACGTACAGTAGATTGATAGGGAGGATACCGAACAACCCGAATCGCAGGTTGCTCTAACCCACCCCTACTCCACAAGGGAAAAGCTGACCACCCACTTTGTAAACAACCACATCCGGCGGGTGGGCAAACGGAGAAGAATAGTGGGACAACCGCAAAGCAAAACGGCTGGTGACCTCACCAAGAAAACAACTAGAATTTAAGAAGAGTAAATCAAACAACATATCACCAATCACTTAACTTCTAAGAAACTGCGATTTCTCGAGAAGACCTGGCGCAGCACCCCCAAATCGCTCCCCGGAACCGTCCGCTGCCAGCCACTTCAACGGACGCAGAAAGGTGCGCCGATCTCCCGTCTCACGGCGTCGCAGCTCGCACCGGCCAGACTGATACCGTGGGTTGACTCCTGTTGCTCTCGTGTCGACCGCGAAGTCACTACCCCTCGCTATACGCCGCGGACCACTGGACTCATGTGGCGAATTCACATGCCCCGACTCTCAAGACAGACAAGTCATCTTGTGTTTCAGTGCGTGACCGGCCAACGGACCGAACCAACCGCCAATGACCATTGCCTGAGCAAACTCGAGCAGACTGGCGGCCTAACGCGCAGATTCAGATGCAGGAACTCAGCCCCGACCGGGCGACCACTCGCTGAGTTCTCTTACTGGCGGAGTGAAAACACTCTCATTTTGCCGGCGTTAAAGGTTGATCCGAACGACAGACAGACACTAACTGCCTAACAAATGCGGACGAGAGACAGACTTTGAAGCTGGTGACGAGAGACTGACCCAGAACGACCTACTGGCGACCTCATAGCGCCCCTTAAATGCAAGTGAACAGGCAACCTTTCCCCTTTCCCACCAGAGGGAGACACCAAAGCTGCGATTGCCACAGCGGCGCCACCGCCAGAAACGGAGGGCGACTGCTTCACACAACACGCTGCGGCGAACTCTTCAAAACAGCAATTTTTACCACGGCTCAAACATCAATCCTGATGTCAGGTTTCTCACTGTTCTCACTTCTGCTACTTCTTATTACTTTCGTTATCCTTCGATTTGCTTCCAGTCCATATTCTGTACTTATATGACTGTTTATTCCATTCAGAAAGTCGTTAATTCTTCTTCACTTTCACTCAGAATAGTAATGTCATCAGCAAATCTTATCATTGATATCCTTTCACAATGAATTTTTAATCCTCTCCTGGTCCTTTCTTATATTTCCATCATTGCTTATTCAATGTACATATTGAACAGCAGGGACGAAATACTACAATACCTATCTTATACCCTTTTTAATCCGAGCACTTCGTTCTTAGTCGTCCATTCCTATTATTTCCTCTTGGCTTTTGTACATGCTGTCACGTAGAGGAAGGTGTAAGTAGATGAATGACGAACACTAACTTCACTTAACGATGGTTTATTCAGCACTTCCACATACAAGAGCGTGGAGCGAACTGCCTCCAGCCACAACACAAACGGAATATTTACAGCTATAGAACAATCCCGTACAATGATTCTTGCCATTTGTGGATACTTCTGGAATATACTCGAAATGAATATAGAAATTTAAATGTTTCAGTTCAGGTGAGTTTCGAACCTTCATGCAACAAGCTAGTATCATAATCACTACACTATGGCGACTGCGCTACTCGGCTTTTTCTGCGACAATGTTTTACAGTACCCGTCTCTCCCGTTAGCTCACCCCTATTTTTCTCGGAATTTTGAACATCTTGCACAGTGTCGAACGCTTTTTCCAGGTTGACCGATGCTTTGAACACGTCTTGAATTTTCTTTAGTCTTCCTTCCATTATCAACCGTAATGTCAGAATTGCCTCTCTGGTGGCTTTATCTTTCCTAAAGTCAAACTGATCGTCATCTCATACATCTTCAATTTTCTTTTCCATTCTTCTGTATATTATTCTCGTCAGCAACTTGGACGCATGATCTGTTAAGCTGATTGTGCGATAATTCTCGTACTTGTCAGCTCCTGTAGTCTTCGGAATCGTGTTCTTGAAATTTATGTTCTCATATTTATTTGGTAACACCTGAATATGAGGCTTCATGCTTCGAAGCCGGTCGTGGAATAAATTGAGAAATAACTGGCAGCTGAAGCGTGGATGGGACCCCCATGCCTCATGACTAACTAGCCCGACCGACGCACATTTTTGTTCCCACATTTATTTGCTGATGCCTGAAGATGAGACTTTATGCTTAGAGTCCGGTCGTGAAATATATTAAGAACTTACTTGCAGCTGAAGCGGATCTTTATCCTATGACTACAAACCGTTAGACTACGATAAAATACCGAAAATGAGATGGTACAATTCAGTGATAGTTGATGTTCACGACTTCTCTCCCTTAGGTTAACTGCTGGTGGCGACAGAGCGAACATCGTATATCCAACTTAATATACAAATACATTTTCATGCTGGTGAAAACCGCAGGTACACTCTGGGAAAGGGAGAAAATTATAGATTTCGAGGAAAATGGATTTTTTTTATCAAAAGGGCAAGAGTGCAGTTCCGCATCTACAACTACAATTATATGCAGCAGCGTAATATAATACGTTTTCGTGTACTGACATCTCCACATTTGCAGTCATCTGATTATCTTTTTATTTATTTATTTATTAGGTCCGGATAGAGAGGATACGGACAATGGCCCATTGTGCGACAGATCCTACTTCATTTTGGGCGACTATCGTGCAGTTTCAATCTTTTAGGAAAGTCTAGTATTAGTTCCACAGTAACAACGACGGCCATTGTCCTTATTGTCCGAGTTCGCATGCAGTATACCGATTGTGTGAGATTCTAATTATACTTTATTCGTGATTTTATGCCCAGTGCTCTGCCACATCTTCTTCTTGTCCCCTTTCCGCAAGCAGAAACACTCTGGTCCGTACGTCATAGTTCTATCGGTTGGATACTTCCTAGGGTCTAACAACAATGCTTCTACTCGTGTGGTTAAAAATACTTTGACGTTTCATGCTGAGATGTAGCACCTTCTGGGCGCCTGGGCTCACTGCGAATCCAACAATGAATCTGAAAATTATACCTTGTGTAGCCTCACTGCTGACAATGGTTGTAATTAAGTCACAGATCCAGTCGAGTTATCGTACATGGTTATGCAAGTTTCCTGTGCGAGTTTATTACGATGAACCGAAAAGTCTAAGTACTAACGTAAGTGTCTAAATACCTAACTTCTACAAACTTAATTTCCTCCCAATTTAAGACTGAAGATCTAGTAAGGTTCCGTCTGCTATTTTTAATACATCTAAAGACGGATCCTTCTTCGACGAAGAAGGTTGGTTTGACGAGTTTTCTTATCATATTCCCATGAGCTTACCAGAAGTACGGTTTCCTCCACTGCTTATTGAGACCCATAGATATTGCGCATTTGCGATTCCAGCTGACAGTAACGTTAACGAGAAGTATTTGTGTCGTTATCATACAAAATTATATTTACTCTTAATTCGTGTAACAATGTGTACTAACCGACCCACAGACCGTGCGGCATTAACGGTTCAATTCTGTTAACGAGATAATCCAGTTCACCACAACATTACGTCCCCTTTCCTGAACTAATTGACCTGAAAATAAATTCACCGCGACGCTACGTTGCGCCACCAGGCTCTCTCTCTCTCTCTCTCTCTCTCTCACACACACACACACACACACACACACACACTTTTTCTCTCTCTCTCCCTCTCTCTCTTTGTATGTATTAACATTTGCAAACAGTTTTCGGAATTCAGGCACTATTACAACCGGCGTCTCCTAACATTAGTACAGTTATATTGCCGCAAGCATCAGTGTTGACGTTTGTCTCCACAGTTATTGGAATACTTTATTCGCACACAGCCCAGGCGCTCGTGTAAAGGTAGGAAAAAGTTTAATGTTATGTAAAAGCTATTCTCAATATGTGTGTGTTTCGGAGTTAAGCATAATTATTTGCTCACAGCTCTATCTCTATCTCTGCGTACATTTTTAAGGGAGAATACACCAGTTTTTTAAAGGAAGGAAGTTGGAAACATATAGGAAGTTCAACACAGTGCTAACAACATTCTTGCAATCTCGTTTCGGAAATTTCCGTTTTCTGTGTGAACTTACGTTCAAAATAAACACTCCTCTGAATGACTAAACTCTTAATATGTTCGGTGCTCTTGTAAGGGTATAATATCAACGCCTCTTCACGAATTGTTAATACTGCTTCGTAGTGGTAGAAAACTTCCGTCAAGTTTGTTCGTGTTCTTGAAGTGAAGTGAGCTGAAAAGTCCTTAGTTGCTTACTGAAATTCCGAGAATCGAAGTTTTAGATATTTATAAATCTCAACCTTCTCATATTCTTTTATGTAAATGGATTTTCACACTGTTTTCTAATATAGTATACATTGTGCCAACTTACTAACTGAAATACCAAGCACTCTTCTACACTAACAGCGAATGAATTACATCAATAGGCTAGTGACAGTACTAAATTTAACGTAGAAAAGCAAACTAACTGTGTTTCTCTTCTACTAATATTTGTTTATTTCGTATCAGTTTTCGGCTTCTTGGGCCATTGTCAAGAAACAGCAGACCAGCGAGCACAAGAAACTCAAAAGTGTAGGAAACCAATTAGAATCGAAGATAGCGTCAACACACACAAAACCTATGGCCATGACATTTCTCATCTAATATCGCCAAAGACTCTATGTGTGGTTATAGTATCTTTGTTTTAATGTTGGTGTTCCGTACACACTTTTTCTCTTGTAAAGACTACTTAGTTGTTACCTGACGATGGCGCAACAAGCTAAAAACAGATACGAAATAAGTATTACTAAAACAAACACAAAGTTTTCTTGTTTTTCAATCTGAAATTTTAAGCTGTTCTACCAAGATGTGACAGAATCATCCTTAAGTGTAGCAATATTGAATATTACAACAGCACAAAAAAATCTATTATTTTTTCATTCACTCTGTCAATAGCGCGTCAGTGTTACCTATCGAAAAATCTACCCAGAAAGGTTTGCAATAAAGTTACTCCAAATTCTACTGCAGTTTTAATTTCAAAACTCATGTCTTTAGTCGAAAATTAATTGATACCAACTGGTTTTTCGTATTTTAGACTACTTCCCACTTTTAACTGAAAAATTAATACGATTTGGATTGTAAACTAATTAACTCACAGAAATTGTTCTTGCATTTAATGACTAGTGGTTAATTGTCTCTAACCAACTGCAAAAATGAATTTCGATTCCAGTTGGGTTTCTTTTGCGGCACAGAATGATGACAAGATTGGGAAGTGGTAGGGGGATTTGTAGGTATTGACTCTTGACCACATGCAAATCAGTTTTATTAAACAGTTTGAACACAACGGTAAACCAGAGCAATCACACGAGGAAACACGAACCAGCAACTAGTGCTCAGTTTATCACATGACCTTGATACCTGTTAGAATACCTATAAAGCCCTTGGTCCCGGGGAATGATCATCTTCTTAAAAGGGGACAAGCAAAGAAACAAAATCCTAAACCCTCAACAAAATACTCAGCACCAGATAAGAATATTTCTCCCGTCTGATACCCACACTTCACAACAGCGGCGGCACGAATTACCACATGAAACATATACGCAGCATCAATAAAACACAAGGCGAGCCAGTTAAGGACCTTGATCCAGATCGTAAGAATAAAATGTGAACACCTGAAGCCAATGGACAACATAAACAGACAGACACAGTCTACAGCAACACATTAAATAAATGTACATCCTGCAGTGAGCTCACAAATAAAAGCGAGAGAAAAACAGGCAAACTTACTCCTAAAACACAATTAAATCAGATAAGGAACTGATCTACAAATTCCAGGAGTTACAACAGTGTTTCCGTGTTTCACCACCGTAGACCTCTGGTACCTTAAGGACCCTCAAATGTTTATATGCCAAAGTACCACAAGTTATCACCCACCATCGCCTTCCACTTGTTGTAACGGAAACAACATGTCCTCGCTCCGAGATGTGTCGCGTCCGCCAAACGTATGAACACCGCCCACAGCTCAAGGTGGAAGGATGTCTCGGTCAACAGTAAGCCACACCTTGCCATGATCGCCCGTCCACACACAGGTTACCATGGTTATCTCGAGTGCGCTGCCGATGTATCGCTGGGAAGCCCTTACACGTCTTCCGTAGAGTCCCGATCACACCACATGCGATTTACATATTCTTAAAGTCCATTTGCTTCGGAGGAAGTAGTGCGCATCTGGGTGCAATGATGGTTTGAAGGCAACAGCGAACATTTCTCCAAGGCACTGACCGCCTTGTTTCACAGTAGGATAGGTGTATTAATAATTGTGATGATTACCTCACATCGTCAGTTGTATTTATGAGATCTTAGATTATAAACATGTTTGTTCTCTTTCCTACAGAAGTTTACTCGTCCAGATAGCATAAAATACACAATAGTTACTAGTTTCAACGAAATTAAATCGTCGTCTTGAGATCATTTGTATTGAAAAAAACTTTTTACACAGCTAAACCATTTCTTCGACCGTTCACACTACAATAAGAGAATATCTGTGGGAACAGTGCACAAAAATCACAAATGAGATATATGAGGCGTCTATGAAGTCCTTTGAACAAGGACTCTACGTGAAAGGACTTCATAGACGTCTTATGTATCTTATTTGTGACTGTTGTGCACTGGTCGCACAGCTATTCTTTTACTGTATGACGAGAAACGGTACTATGGAATTTCGTCTCTATAAGCTGTGTCCGATTAGTGTGAACTGTCGACGAAATGAACTGGCTATGTAAAAATTTTTCTGTAGAAATGATCTGATGATGGCGAATTAATTTCGTTGAAACTGATAATCATTGTGTATTTTTATGCGATCTGGGCAAATAAACTTCTTTAATTAGAAGAACAACCGTGTTTTTGCTAATAATAATTTCTATTACTCATGAAGTAATGAACAGTTAGTTTACTTACTTTTTTCTGACTGTATCATTTTCATTTGACTGTCCATTATAATTTCAACCTTATTGCACCCTTTAATTAAGGAATATGAGTATCCAATCGCCAGCTATGTTAGGTGTCTTTTAGTGCACTTGTAGAAACACTAATTCCAGAGTTCAGTAAAGAATCAAAAATGGTTCAAATGGCTCTGAGCACTATGGGACTTAACATCTCAGGTAATCAGTCCTCTAGACTTAGAAGTACTTAAACCTAACTAACCTAAGGACATCACACACATCCATGCCCGAGGCAGGATTCGAACATGCGACCGTAGCAGCAGCGCGGTTCCGGACTGAAGTGCCTAGAACCGCTCTGCCACAACGGCCGGCTGTAAAGAACAAGTCAGTTGGTTTAACGAATGCGGTATGCAACAGTGAAATTGTTAGTATTGTAATGTGCCTTGAAGGCATCGTAAATTGTATAACATAGACTGTATAAGAAATCTGAATTGTACTTTTTGGAATGTGCTTAAGTGACAGACAACTGCAGATGTCAAATTTCGTAGTGTCGCTTGCAATTTCACTCGAAGTTGTAATGCATCTTTAATTTAAGTATCTCACCTTGTAATAGAACTCGATACGCAGGTGAATAAGGAGTCGAAATCTGCATTGTTATAAGAGAGCGATTACGAAGGTGTCTTCGTATACGAGTCCTACTGCGTTTGGTTCCCCTGTGTCATTTGGCGCAGAATTCCTTCCAAATTAAAGACTTCAGCTACTTTTTCCTATTACTGTATTCTTGGCTGAATTAATATTTCGTAATGCTAATGACGGCACAAGAGTTCGTCCAATAAATCGCAGTTGACGCGATTTTTAAAGTGGTGCCACACGAAGTTTGATTAAAGCGTGCTCCAAGAGCAGCACCCCGCGCTACTGTCGTAGCAGCCTCCGTGTCACTTGCTGTGTCGTAACTTCTGTTGCGTGTGGAAACCCGGCTTAAGATGCTCGGGGGCCGGCCTGTATACAGACGGGGGCGGCAAGTGCAGGGTGGCGGCTGCCCGCCCCCGCTGCTGTTGTGCTCGCCTCATTGTTCCGGCGCCATAATGCCCGGCTGCGCTGACAGCCTCCAGGCTGGAGGACGCGGCTGCCGCTGGAGGCTCCCGCGGCACTGTTGCCTTTGTGCTGCTCCGTCGTGATACCGACGCCCCACTTGAGCCTGTCTCCGGGGCTAATGGCGCAAATTAACACCGCCGCCTGACGCTGAAATACACGCGAGACGCCTCTCGTTTACATCTGCAGCGGCGAAGAAGACAGTGGACTAAATAAAAGCGTATGCCTCAGCGAGAAGTATCTCGCCGGTATAAGCTGTAAATTATGTAGACCACAGATCGAGAATTACACCTAACCGGGCATACCGTGTCCCAGGGACCAGTAACTGGTTTTTGGGCACAGTGACTTTCTCTCAAACATCTTCCACTGTTCTTGGTTTTATTTCTGTCTTATTCTGTTGTCTATTGTCACAGTCGGTCTTCCTATGATTTGCCATTTTATTCATTCTCTCTGTATTATTTCTGTTTCGATACATACAGGATGAAGGGACTGATGACATCGCAGATATGTCCCTTTAACTCCAAAAGAACCAACGAACCAACACATATCGGGAAACGCTGATACAAGCTAGTCAACCTTACCGTACTCGGAGAGAGATCTTCTGCAATGTATTTCTAACTAGCACAGTGTGCTGCTGCATATCTCTACACTTACAAAATTCAACTGACTCGGTTTCACACTTCACTGTCTAAAGTACGATTGTACTGGCGAACAGGCAACATTAGAGGGCCGACTGAGGATTTCTTTGTAAGGAACACAGAAAGGTTCCTCGGATGGAGAGTCACCCAAACTGCAGAAGTAGCTTCAGGTGTGAACTGAGGATGTTTTTTGAGACCCTAGTTGTTCGCGTTGCACATTAATGGCCTTGCAGAATTTTCGCAGATGAAGAAGTTACCTATAGAAAGTACAGTCAATATTTATTATTGTTGCAATAGTGCATATGGAGTATATGAAACAATTACATTTATAGAACAATGGGACAAGTGATTTTGAGGTACCAGGTATAGACACATACCAAAACAGGCATATTAGTACGTGGTGTAGCTTCCATGGGTGGTAATGCATCCCACCATATCCTACACATGTCCTATTGGAGACAAGTCTGGAGATCGTGCCGAGCAAGAAAGTTTCTGCACGTCCTGCTAAACACTTTAAGTTTGTCGGGCACTGTGAATGCGAGTATAGAGCATTATCCTGTTAGAGCAACACTTACCTTCCTGATGGAATAATGAAAAAAGAAAGGGACTAAAAACATCATGTACGTACCGAGTGCTGGCTAGCGTCCTCTCTAGAAATGCCAAAGGTTAACGAGAGTTGTGGCTTACTGCACCCCAGACCACTGGGTGGGGCCAGTCTGTCTTGGACGAATGCACTCCAGGGAAAAGCGCTCACCATCTCTGTGTCGTACGCACAAACTACCATCAGTCACGTGCAGGCGGAAACTGTTTTCATCGTTGATGACCACGGCAAGCCATTTCATCTTCCAACTTACCCTCTGTCGTCACTAATCGAGCCGTGCACGTCGATGCTGTGGCGTGAGCGGATCACGAGTTAGAGGTGTGCATGCCTTTAGTCCCACTGCTCATAACCAGTTGCAACATTTCGTATTGACACGTCTTGGCTCCCAAGCCCTGTTATCTTTGCTGTGGTAGCTGTACTGCCCCTACAGTCCTAGCGAGCGTCTGTGCTGAGTGGAAATCCGGAGCCGTGCCTACTGGTGTGAGTATGTACACGTGATCTCTAATACCAGCATCGCTACTCAACAGACGCAGAGCATCTAACGTGTGTGGCAGTTCTCCAAAAGAACCAACCTACCACTTGGACGGCCACAATTTGACTCCTCTCAGACTCGCTAAGTTGGTTGTGGGAAGCACGAGTGGATCTCCGTGCCATGGGTGCCAGCTTGCTTCACACTGAACCTTCTGGCTGCGAGCACGCCCTATTACAGCATAGACACAGATGGCACCCTGGTAGCTATGCCAATAAGCTATTTGTTGGCGGACTACGTTGAAACCGTTATCAGTACATCTACCATCCCCCAGGTGCCATATGCCATCATAGTATCGAAATCGACGTTGCGGTTGCAAATGAACTAATTTCTCTTTTACGCAGTGTATAATGAAATCACAATATTTGTTCAGATATTCCAAAGCTTGGAACAGGCTTAAAATGTTCAGATGTATGGAGTTGTTCACTCAACGAAAATACGAGCGTTGGAACTTGTATCAACTATTTATTTACAGATCGTACACAATAGATACGTGTTTCAAAGTTTTACTGACCTTCAAAGTAGTTACCAGCATTGTGCATAATCCGCTACCAGCGATGTGGAAGTCATAGGAAACCCTTAGCAGTGCCAGTTGTGTTGACAGTTCGAGCAGCGCGGTCTATTGCCCTACGAATTTTGTAGCAGTTCTGAAGCGAATGCCCTGAAGTGTTTCCTTCAGTTTAGAAATCGAGTTGAACTTACGAGGGCTTAAGTCAGGGGACTGCAGTAGGTGGTATAGCACTTAGCAACCCCATCAGTCAAACGAATCAGTAACAGCTCGCACTGTACGTGCTTCAGAATTGTCCTGCAAAGTTATGGTCAGGTCCTACAGAAAGTGTCATCACTTCTGTCTCTAAGCTGCTCATAGGTTGTGTTCCAAAAATGAACAGAAGTGACGAAACTTTCTGCAGGATCTGACCATAACTTTACAGGACAATGCTGAAGCACGTAAAGTGCAATCTGTTACTGATTCTATTGACTGATGGGGTTGCTAAGTGCTATACCACCTATTGCACTCCCCTGATTAAGAACTCGTAAGTTAAACTCGATTTCTAAACTGAAGGAAACACTTCACGGCATTCGCTTCAGAACTGCTACAAATTCGTAGGGCAATAGACCGCGCCGCTCGAACTGTCAACACAACTGGAACTGCTAAGGGTATCCGAGTTCCACATCGCTGGCAACGGGTTATACACATTGCTGGTGACTACTCTGAAGGTCAGTAAAACTTTCAGATACTTATCTATTTTGTAGGGGCTGTAAATAAACAGTTGCCACTATTAAAGTCCAACCCTCGTTGTATCAGTGCAGCATCGATGACTGACAACTGGTCAGCTCATGCAAATACCTGGGTGTAACAATCTGTGGAGATATCAAATGGACCGATCACTGAGTGAAAACGAATGGCAAGCTGCGGTTCATTAATGGAATTCCTGGGGAAATCTAAGACGTTTACAAAGGAGATTGCTTAGAAAACGCCCGAACAGACCATCCTAGAATATCGCTTCAAATGTGTGGGATACGTTCCGAATAGGACTAAGAGAGGACACTCTGTACGTTAGTGCACTGGACATAGGTCCTAATAGCTGGTGCAATGGAAATTACCCTCTGCCATGCACGTGACAGTGGTTCGCAGATTATAAATGTGGATGAAGAACCTTTTCCACTCTTTCTAAAGTGTCTTACCATTCAAGTAATAATCCTTACGGATTTCCTTCTCCTACTACATGTATATTTTCTTTTCGTTACCTCTTTTAAAGAGCACCATTGCTGTTATATTGGCAAAACTTCCACATCCTCGCACTACAAGTCTTATTCAAGTATCCATATCTGAAGCTTTTCGCTTCCAAATACCACTTGGACTTTTGATTGCAGTATTTACCTCCGTGTGTGTCATTTCACTTTCTCGACGGCACTCGTATTGATGTTCTATAATGATAGGCCCTATGTTAGATCTGCAATAAGTATTCTGTCTAGTTTACTGAGGCGAATATCTGGTCTCAGTAAGGCTAGAAAATAATCATTTTATTTTCCTCCCGTAACACTCATGGCTTCTGCTGCGAGGAAGCAACTGAATTATCACGCAGCGTACGTTCAGCACCTCTACACTCCATTACCATTCCCTTCTTAATCACGGGCAATGTAGCCAAGATCGCGAACAGACGTGTGTCTGTTGAATAGAAATATTGCTACTCCCATAATTTTTCCCCCGTATTTAACATCAGATTCCGTTTCAACTGTTCGATCACACCGTAAAATTTTTCGAAAAAGTTAATAACGGTACCACTAGCTGCACGTCGACAATGAAACAGCGGAAAGAGAGGTACGCTCTTTTATCGAGACTTGTGTACACAAATTATTAACGCATTCCATGCGGAGACTTGGTGCGGTGGCTAACGTGACTAGCAATGACTATACGATCGCTCCCGTCGACCATCATACCGAGCGTCGTCTTGGAATGCGCGAATAATACAATCGTTACTACACTTTTACCAACGGAAGACACTTATTTCATTTTCAACTTTGAGAGATCAAAGAGTCATTAATTTGAGCCCTCTTCGGCGTTCGGTAGTTTACATCTCTTAGAATTCCTCGACCAAGACGAAAAGTATTGGGAACTTACCTCAATTGCGCTAGCTCCAGTTAAAACCTCAGTTAAGTTTTCCATCTCCACTGGCTTTTCCATTTGTAATTAATGGCCTCTGGCCTCTATCGAACGCTGAATCGGAGGAAACGAGCACGGTAATGTGAAGTAGATTGTCCCATTTTCGTAATGCACACAAGTTTTCTCCAGTCAGTTTCTTTCATCAGAAATCCCACATTGTCTAAATAACACCTGGGTCAGCAGATTTCTAGCAATAACTAATGTTCAAG
Organism: Schistocerca piceifrons; assembly: GCF_021461385.2. NCBI lineage: Eukaryota > Metazoa > Arthropoda > Insecta > Orthoptera > Acrididae > Schistocerca > Schistocerca piceifrons. The sequence goes on from NC_060143.1 coordinate 556,812,492, forward strand.
AAAACGCCTCAGATATTTAGACTCCGATATCCGAGGGCGGGGTTTCGATGTAACTACTTGTTTGCATTTTACAGAAGAGCGGCTACCACTAGTGTTTGGAGACGACAAACAACGAAAGTGAATGAGTGCACTTCAGCCGTAGCCAATGGAAATTAACCTTACTTTAAGCTTCAGTTTGAATTACTAGACTGAAGATGACACTGGAAAAGATAGATAGAACTTTCAGAAGCCTCAAATCATAATACCACAGACAGAGAAATATATTGTTTGCAACATCAGGTCGACATACTGTATGGCTACATCCTTAGACAGGATAAGAAAATCATGAAAATCTGGATGAAGTTTGCTGTCTAGGATGTATACAGGGTGGTCCATTGATCGTGGACGGGCCAAATATCTCACGAAATAAGCGTCAAAAAAAGAAAAACTATAAAGAACGAAACTCGTCTAGCTTGAAGGGGGAAACCAGATGGCGCAATGTTTGGCGCGCTAGATGGCGCTGCCATAGGTCAAACGGATATCAACATTCTCTTTAAAAATTAGGAACCCCCATTTTTATTACATACTCATGTAGTATGTAAAGAAATAAGAGTGCGTTAGTTGGACCACTTTCTTCGCTTTGTGATAGATGGCGCTGTAATAGTCACAAACATATGGCTCACAATTTTAGACGAACAGTTAGTAACAGGTAGGTTTTTTAAATTAAAATACAGAACTTAGGTATGATTGAACATTTTTTTCGGTTGTTCCCATGTGATATATGTACCTTTGTGAACTTATCATTTCTGAGAACGCATGCTGTTACTGCGTGATTACCTGTAAATACCACATTAATGCAATAAATGCTCAAAATGATGTCCGTCAACCTCAGTGCATTTGGCAATACGTGTAACGACATTCCTTTCAACAGCGAGTAGTTCGTCTTCCGAAATTTTCGCACATCCATTGACAATGCGCTGACGCATGATGTCAGGCGTTATCGATGGATCGCGATAGCAAATATCCTTCTACTTTCCCCACAGAACGAAATCCGCGGACCTCAGATCCGGTGAAGGTGCGGGCCACGGTATGGTGCTTCGACGACCAATCCACCTGTCATGAAATATGCTATTCAATACCGCTTCAACCACACGCGAGCTATGTGCCGGACATCCATCATGTTGGAACTACGTAAGTGAAACATCTTGTAGTAACATCGGTGGAACATTACGCAGGAAATCAGCATACATTGCACCATATAGACTACCTTCGATAAAATGGGGGCCAATTATCCTTCCTCCCATAAAGCCGCACCATTCATTAACCCGCCAAGGTCGCTGATGTTCCACTTGACGCAGCCATCGTGGTTTCTCCGTTGCCCATTAGTGCATATTATGCCGTTTTACGTTACTGCTGTACGTGAATGACGCTTCGTCGCTAAATAGAACGCGTGCAAAACATCTGTCATCGTACGGTAATTTCTCTTGTGCCCAGTGGCAGAACTGTACACGACGTTCAAAGTCATCGCCATGCAATTCATGCTGCACAGGAATATGGTACGGGTGCAATTGATGTTGATGTAGCATTCTCAATACCGACGTTTTTGAGATTCCCGATTCTCGCGCAATTTGTCTGTTACAGGTGTGCGGATTAGCCGCGACAGCATCTAAAACACCTACTTGGGCATCATCATTTGTTGCTGGTCGTGGTTGGCGTATCACACGTGGCTGAACACTTCCTGTTCCCTTAAATAACGTATCTATCCAGCGAACGGTCCGGACACTTGGATCATGTCGGCCAGGATTCCGAGCGTTGGGCATTTTGATCACAATAGCCATACATTAACACGATATCAACCTTTTCAGAAATTGGTAAACGGTCCATTTTAACACGGGGTAATGCATCACGAAGCAAATATCGTCCACACTGGCGGAGTGTTACGTGATACCACGTACTTACACGTTTGTGACTATTACAGCGCTATCTATCCCAAAGCGAAAAAAGTGGTCCAACTAAGACATTCATATTTCTGTACAGACTACACGAATATGTAATAAAAAATGGGGGTTCCTATTTAAAAAAGTCGCAGTTGATATCCGTTTGACCTATGGCAGTGCCATCTAGCGGACCAACCATAGCGCCATCTGGTTTCCCCATGCAAGCTAGACGAGTTTCGTTCTTTGTAGTTTTTTCGTTGGCGCTTATTTTGTAAGATATTTGGCCCGGTCACTGTGAATGTACCATCCTGTATTTTAAGATGGATGATGTACAAGGGGAATTGGTTTATTAAGGTCCGAGTGGTCGGGAAATAGACCCCAGCAAATTCAAAAATGTTTTATTTGCAAGAGTTAGCTACACCTTGAGCTACTTTTCTACATAGTCGCAACTCAGAGGTAGACATTTGTCGTAGCGTTGTACCAACTTTTCAATACGCTCGTCACAGAAGGCAGTGGCTTATTCTTGCGTCAATTCTCGTTGTCCGTACCATTTCATGTGAGCAGCGAATATCAGAGAGAATCAACTCCGGACTGTATGGTGGACCATCTAAACACTACGAAACGCTGCAAGACCGTCTTCGTTTGTCCTGCAGTGTGCGTCTGAGAATTGTCGTGAAGAAGGAAATGCATGACAGTTTCGTTATGTTGGCTGCATGAAATCAGGTGAAATCGCTCAACAGGCACTCATTCTAGGCGGCAAACTCTGTTTTTCATGTATCTTTACGTGCTCACTGTGCGCTCAGGATTTAAAAAGAACGACTTGATGCGACCGACGGGCATACCAGAGACACTGCCCAACGCATCTTTGCAAAGTTTCATGGGATTTTCGCTGTGTTTTCCATTTCGGGACGGATTAGTTCGTAACAAACGAATAGCCCTTGTATATGTCGGCTTGATTTCATGTGTCAGTTTCCGTAAGGAGTAAAACACTTAAAGTCCATCACCTGTTGTAAACGTAAGACTTTCGTCCGAAATATTCCTCGATATTCCATTATTTTAGACTTTCGTAACTTTCTGTTAAGTGATTTTGCACCGCTCCGTATGCTCAGTGTACTATACTTATGTTGAATATTAAGTTGGTAACGTCATCACATGAACACCAACAAAGGTATGAGATATGTAGTGGAATGTAGTCGCATTAAGTAAGTCAGTGGAGAAGGAATTAGACTAGGAAATGAGAAGCCAAAAGTAACAGATGTGTTTTGTTATTGGGCAGTAAAAATTTGTGACGTTGTCGGAAGTAATGAGGTTATGAAACGCAGACTAGCAATAGCAAGAGAAGCATTTCAAGGAAAGGAAAACTTGTTAAGTCTGAACATAAATTTAAATGTTAGGAGGTTTTTGTATTTGCCTGAAACGTGCTACAGCAAAATGAAGAAAATTACATACATAACTAGGTGCCATCGCTTTATGGTCCAGTCTGAAGACTCTGGTGCAGCTCTTCACGCTGGCCTATCCTGTGCAAGGCTCGTCCTCTCTGCTGAACTACAGCAGTCTACATCCGTCTAAAACTCGTTGCTGTATTCATGAATTTTTACTTTCACATTGAATGAATACAAAATTGCCAGTAGGTCGATTCTTCGGAATGTGTCCTATCAGCTGATCCCTCCTTTTTGTCTGTTTATGCCACGTATTTATCCACTCCTCAGTTCGATTCAATACCTCCTCCTAATTTATTCGATCAACCTATGTAGTCCTCATCATTCCTCTGTAGCACCACATTTAAATACCATCTATTCTGATCTTGTCCAAAGTGACTATAGCACAACACGGTATAGAACATAGAACACTTACAAAAACAAATCCTGAGCCTTCAAGGCATCGTGAATTCCGTAATGCATTGGGGTGTTGAGAGTGATAATTGTAGAAGGAGATAACGTCTAACTACAGTAAACCGTTTAAAAGTAAGCTGCACTAATTCTGCAGAGATGATGAAGCTTGTACAGGATAGACTAACTTGGAGAGCTGAATCAGACCAGACTTTCGGACACAGTTAGATGCAATATATGGAAATTGAAGGGAATCACTGCTGTGAGCTGCAGAGGAGTATTACGCGTAATCAGCAGGGCGAGGGAAAATGTGTACTGGACCGGATTCGAATCCTCCATCTCCTGCTTGTTAGGCGTGAACCACTGCACCATCCGGGACGCAGCTTCATCGCAACTGCTGCGCGGAATATCTCGGCGTACCTCACGGTCGATCCACATTCCCAGCGAGCACCACCTATCCACATTCCTTGTTCATTTACTCACTGTTCGCTACTCTGAGCTCCCACAAGGGACCGGACGTGTTTGTGCATCCGCAATGGAGGAGGTGGATCCATTGACAAGCTAGGCATAACGGTGGTCACGTTCATACAATTAGGCCCACCGTATTTATTTATCGGGATTCATGTGTTGTGTCCGTCGATGCAACAAGGTGTATGAACACTCCGGAATACATCAGACACAATGGAAGGATTCAGACATACATGTATTGGTTCACATTTTATTCGCTAAAAAAAAATGTAACGTTGTATCCTGTAGTCTCCCTGCAGTCTCACTCTTTCTGTTCCACCAGCACTGGTAATCAATATTCATTAGCAGTCTTAGTAGCACTAGCATTGTGCTAAATTCGATAAGTTCTCAATGGCGTTTTGTAGGTTAGTAAGGTCTCATCGAACTGACTTCCGCGTGATTGCCGTGTGTGTGTGTGTGTGTGTGTGTGTGTGTGTGTGTTTGGTGGTATACTGAAGATAATATGAGGATATTCTGAGACGGAATTGTAAGAATGGCCGCTTAAAAAGACTCACGGACAAATCACAACTGCAGCCAGCGATGTCTCGCGGAGTGTGTAGACGTCCCTAGCAGTGACTCGCGGAGGCAGGTTTAAACGTTTCTTCTGCGAAGATGAGAGCAGTGCGCAACCGGCTGAGTGCGCCCGATATCACACAACACCATAATGCGAGCGAGATTTACGTGGTCATTAAAAAAGTCAATACATATTTTAAAATTCTGATTAGAAAGTTTCTACACAATAGAATTAACTATGAATGATTATGGCAATAAATGACGTATTAGAGGCACGAGTTATTGACTACAGAGAGAAGTTCCTGTACAGAATAGCAGTGTGACACAAGGAAACCTTTCAGCTTTGATCTGAATACTGACTCAAATTTTTCGGTTCAGTTGGAGAGCTTCTGATAATGAAATATACTGAAAAGTGGGCGCCTTCCGGTATACCGCTACTGTAGTTACCTCTCAATGAACCAATATTGCCAACAACAAATCCCAGTGTGGAATATATGTTCATGGATGCAAGAGTTAGCGACTGACACCAAGAATCAGTGTGACCGCCCTTTTCTGGGTCAGAATAGTTTTTGTGATCACAAAGAACTGCCCCGAAGTATAGCACCATACCAGATAATACAGTGAAAGAAAGAAAAGAGGCCTTCGGATATTAGTGTCAGAGACAGTGAAGAACATGTTTGCAGCGCATATAGTAGCATTTCGACTTTACTCTAAATCTTGAACGTTATACTCCGAAGAAACCCTTCCAGCCATCCCCAGTCCTAACAATGTAAAATCATCCACTTCATTGACTCTTCGACCACATTTGGACAATAAAATCTCTCTTTTATTATATTCCCATTGCAGAATCTCAACACATTGCATTTTGTTACATTTAAACGGTCATCTGTTCTCAGAAAACCACATGTTGCAGAGCTGACTACCCTATTCGCTACATCACGTTTCAAGCCTCTCCCAGTCAGACAGCTTTGGCTGCCTCGAGACGAACACCTCCCAGGCTATAGCAGCACGCAGACATCATCTTCAGCTTTTAAGGTCGCTGAAACGAAATGTATCCTAAAATCTGCTTGTTGTAGGTACTGTTGTTGGCACTCGGCTCTTCCTTCTGCTTTTCGATCACCAACCAGGACTGGTAAGTTCATGAACACGTCCGGTGATCAGTCTAACAGGAAGCAAAACAAATGAGCCTCGCTTGTTTGTTCAGTACAATGAATTTGGAGGTTGCACAGAATACAGGGTGTTTCAGAGGAGTTTTGATTCGTCTTCCGCTTTTCACAGGAGACAATATCTCATCACCGCAAGATGATCCGGTCAGTTTCGGGGACACTGGGTCTAGTGCCAGATCGGTCTTCACCGTAAAGAAACTACGTAAGTTAGGAGCAGCCGTATCACAGAAGTCGGAGTTCGTATTGAAACTGTAGAGCGTAACGAAAGTTCAGTATTACAACGTATTTTCGAGGTTTCAACTAATTCGTGGCAGAAACACAATGCCTTTCTTACATCGTCTCCCACTGCTGTTTTCTGGGCATTTCTGAGACACCAACGCACTGACTAAGCAAACCCGTGATGAAGAGCACTGTTCTTGCTTCAAAACTCTGTATGGTTTCAGTTCGTAAGGGTCCCACATCGACAAACAGCCCTCAGGAACTGATATAATGAGTGTTCTATAACTGTTCGTGAATGTTTGTTTTGGGTTTTTCTGATAAATTTCTGTTACTCATTAATCTTCGGCGCATCTGTTATCTGTGTGGTACTTCCACTCTAAATCGCTTAGGACAGTTTTTTATAGACACTAAAAGACTGAGCCTCACCAGTGTCTTTTCGTCATCTTACTGGCAAACCACAGCTGCTCTGTCTGTGTAACTACGCGTATTACACAATATTTAATGTCAATCGCGATCTCTGTTTGAACAACTCTTTCTTTAACATCAACAGAGATCTAAAAACATTCAATAATAGGTAATTTTACATATATCTGTAAATATTTTCGAGTCTGACCATGTGCCATTTAGAACGTCGTAGTAAGTCTTGTGAACTACGTTCACTTCAGACGCATGGCTCTTCCTCTACTTTGTAAGCACGTTGTATTTCGTCCGAGCTGTGATGTGGAGAAGTATAACGAAATCCTTTCTGAATTCATGAACTGGTACATCAGTCTCTAAGCCAGCGTATAATACACAAATTACAAAAATCTGAAAAGCCTGTCACAAGTAAATTCCGTTCACTGTACGAGAGACATTTTCCTACTTATGAAAAAGTAACAAAGAAGTTCTACGATACTTATAAAAGTAATGCAAAGTGTTGGAGAGTTGAAAAAAATGTTGGTTCAGCATTAACATTTATCGATGCTATACCTTCGGGTGTTTGTTGCTAAAGAAAGTACAAACGAATAATTTATCGATGTGCAGATGCAGAGTGAAGCGGCGAATGCTTCAGACCGCAAACATACATTATACATGTTTGAAACATGAAAAAGGTCTCTGGAACCATATAGTTTCATTTAAATAAGTGTTGTTGCAGTGCATACATTTTTTTCTGACTGATTCCATTTCTGTAGCCTCTGTGGCCTGTATAGTGCAGTAGCAGAGTCTGCTTCAGTATGATTAATAATGTGCTATGTAAAAGACTACAGACACGAATAGAGTGCTGATGAGCGCAGTTCTAATTCTTTTTGCATATCAGAGGACAGCTTTCAGTAAACCGCAGTCCCCACTAATCTGCTGTCGCGCATCGATTCACGAAGCACTTTAAAAGAGCATATTGAAGCAAATTTTCTGTTTTAGTTATGTTGACAGTACACTTTTAATGTGAGGACACTGTTGAGATAGAGTATAGGACTTCCTTTGTAATTCTGTCTGCGCCACTACCAAGTGCACAAAGGAAATGGAGAAAGGCAGTTGCAGTTCCTGGAAGGAGCTTAAATTGTTTTACCAGATTCACCATCTACCACGAACTATAGACCTATATCTCTGACGTCGATCTGTTGTAGAATTTAGAACATGTTTTTTGCTGGCGTATCAAGACGTTTCAGGAAACCCAGAATCTACTCTGTAGGAACCAACATTGATTCCGGAAACAGAAAGGCACTTGCAGTTCCTGGAAGGAGCTAAAATTGTTTTACCAGATGCACCATCTACCACAAACTATAGACCTACATCTCTGACGTCGATCTGTTATAGAATTTTAGAACATGTTTTTTGCTCGCGTATCATGTCGTTTCTGGAAACCCAGAATCTACTCTGTAGGAATCAACATGGATTTCGGAAACAGCGATCGTCTGAGACCCAACTCGCTTTATTTGTTCATGAGACCCAGAAAATATTAGATACAGGCTCCCAGGTAGATGCCATTTTCTTTGAGTTCCAGAAGGCGTTCGATACAGTTCCGCACTGTCGCCTGATAAACAAAGTAAGAGCCTACGGAATATCAGACCAGATGTGTGGCTGCATTGAAGAGTTTTTAGCAAACAGAACACAACATGTTGTTCTCAATGGAAAGACGTCTATAGACGTTAAAGTAACCTCTGTCGTGCCACAGGGGAGTGTTATGGGACCATTGCTTTTCACAATATATACAAATGACCTAGTAAATAGTGTCGGAAGTTCCGTGCGGCTTTTCGCGGATGACGCTGTAGTATACAGAGAAGTTGCAGCATTAGAAAATTGCAGCGAATTGCAGGAACATCTGCAGCGGCTAGGCCCTTGGTGTAGGGAGTGGCAACTGACCCTTAACATAGACAAATCTAATGTACTGCGAATACATAGAAAGGAGGATCATTTATTGTATGATTATATGACAGCGGAACCAACACTGATAGCAGTTACTTCTGTAAAATATCTGGGAGTGTGCGTGTGGAACGATTTGAAGTGGAATGATCACATAAAATTAATTGTTGGAAAGGCAGGTACCAGGTTGAGATTCATTGGGAGAGTCCTTAGAAAATGTAGTCCATCAACAAAGGAGGTGGCTTACAAAACACTCGTTCGACGTATACTTGAGTATTGCTCATCAGTGTGGGATCTGTGGTGTGCGTACTGTAAGACCTTCGGTACACACACCATCAGATTTTTTGACTTGTCACTCTAACGAAGTAGGTGAGTGTCAGCAATATGTCTCGTGGTCTTATCGTGGCGTGTTTATCTTCTGCCGTTAGGTCAGACGATAGAAATGCCACTTGCACGCTTAGAGTAGCAGATTGACGGTGACCAACTTTGAACAGAACTTGATTAATTTTCACACACATTTATTAAAATAATAACAAGCAAAAAATAACTTAACTTGGTTCTGGATGCTATTTACAATTGACAATCTGAAGTCCCTTTGATCTTGGTACGTTAATCTTATTCTCAAATATCTCTGATACTTGACAAAGTGTCTATACATTTCTCTTCATTAAGTTCCGGTAGGTGGCGGAGCTATACATGGCCTTCAGAACGGCCCCTGTAGCAGAGGTGCGTTCCGAGCAGAGAGCTATCATTGAGTTTCCTTTGGCGGATAACCACAGCATCACAGCTAAGGATGGGCGCTTACAGAATGTCGCATTGAACGGAGATGATATTGAAATGTGTGGTTTTGTAGCCAACAAAGTGGGAAGTAGTATGATGTTTTGCAATCCTGAACAAAACCATCCTGCTTTCGGGAAAGAAATATGCTGCATTACATATTGGATGTCCCTCATAAGACTGAAATAAGGCAAGTATAGGTGACGGGGGCCCAGCAGAGGGCCTGTTTAGAATACCTGCCGTTCCTGATAAGAAGAAGAAAGGGAGATATGTTTCTTCCACCCTTCAGATTATGACTTTAAACAATGGAACACACTGGTTGCCCCTTTCCTTACATATCATATGAAAAAATTTGTACAATCATTGTCAGCAGAAAAATGAAAAGTTTATTCCTGCATGTATCACAGTATGGTTATTATGTAAAATCACTTACCTTCACACTTATTAGCCGTGTGTTTGCAGTATAATTATAAGGGGTGACAGTTCTTTTCCTGTTTCGCTTACCTGACCCTCCCTACCGCCTTCTTTTTAATTTTAATTTTGATTTGTAGTCAGTTTCAAAATACTGTTGAAATCTGAACTTCTATGATAAAATGATGTGTATTTAAAAATATAGAGGTATAACAACACCGGAATCTTGCTACCTGATACTGTAGCCTAGGGTGGGACGCAGCTGTGCAACCAATTTACGCCGGCGTGCAAAACGTAAGGACGAAAGTAACTTTCGCATTACGTGTCACTGACAAGTAACATAGCTCGAGAGTATTTGGACAAAACATAGAAAGAACTGCTGTAGTGAAGTACAGACGGGAACTGAAATAACCGCGCAATGAGACGAACGGAAATGATACTATTATTGAAAGAAATAGTGATACTAATGTTACGGCAATTCATGATGGGCCCCTGGATGTTAGAAACGACAGCACACGGTTATTAATAACGTGTGTGAGCAGCACGGACGGCAACGCATGCTCTACAACGTCCTCCCTTACTGGTCACAAGGTTGATAAGGTGTTCCTGTAGTAGCACGTTCCATTCCTCCAACTGTGCGGCTGAGAACTGGTGGTTGGTGCATGTGGACGTGCTGATACACGTCTCCACAACGCATCCCACACGTGGATGGTGGGATTCATGTAGGGGAAACACCGAATATCCTCTCGTTTCAAGAGCTCCCCTCCCAAAGCTGTTGGATGCGGCCACGCGCAATCATCCCTGAACACGCGAATGTGGACAAGGGGTATAGAATCGCAATAACGTTGACAGCTAAGTATACTGGTTCAAAGATTTGTTGGTCAATACACCTACGCAGCAATATACCTCCCTACTATAACACCTGGACCACCAAAACGATCATGTTCTACAGTGCTCGGCACACCATCATATGGCGAGAATTACGAGAGCTTAACGCAATCGGGAACTTTATTAATCGCGGTGGCCTTAGTGTAATTATTCTCCTTGATCAGATGTGTCATTTCTGTTCGTCTCATTGCGTATTTCTGCCAGTTACCTTCTGTACCATACTGTAGCAGTTCTTTCTGTGTATAGTCCAAGTTTCATCGAGCTGTGTTACTTGGCAGTTACGTGTTATGCAAAAGTTACTTTCGTCCTCAAGTTCTGCAAACAATTAACAACAACAGGGAGATCCCAATGGAAGAAAGCTGTCCTGGTCAAAACATACACATTCAAAGCTGATGTTCTTCGTTAACGCATGAGACCTTTCTAGCTATCATCCGTTTTGTTGTTGTGGATAAAAAGTTTTGTCCATTTCTAAACAGGTACGCATAGTTTCATACAGAAATGGTCCAGAACAACCATAGAAGCAAAAATTATTATACACGTAAATTTGTTTACTTTCCATTAAGAACGTAGAAACATTTATGTCATTGTTCGCAACCATTGGTGAGCTGCTTCAGTCGTTTCCTAAACGTGAAACGAGTTAGTTTTCTCTATTGTTCAGTGAAAGAAGATAATAACAAGAGTATATTTAAGTGAAACCACATAGTAACTTGTAGTTTGCAGATTATTTGTGATATAGGGATGTCTTTCTAATGTACGACAGAAGAACATGCCGATATGGTGTTTATTTATGGCAAATGTGCAGTTAACGAATATCGGTATATTATCCAACTCGGAGGATTCCGAATGCACGAACCATGTTCTGGTTCAAATGGTTCAAACGGCTCTGAGCACTGTGGGACTTAATTCTGAGGTCATCAGTACCCTAGAACGTAGAACTACTTAAACCTAACTAACCTAAAGACATCACACACACCCATGCCCGAGGCAGGATTCGAACCTGCGACCGTAGAGGTCGCACGGTTCCAGACTATAGCGCCTGGAACACCTCAGCCAAACCGGCCGGCCCTTTTCTGGAAAACTACTATAGATACACGTCTGAGGTTTTTTTTTAGATTCACCAAACCAATAACAACAAAATAAATGAAAATTGTACTTTAGCCTCGTACAATTTTTCGATGGCTTCTTCTTAGCGAAGTTGCTAAATATCAGCCAAAATCTTTTATTAGCCGTAACTCTGTATTAAACACCGGCAAACCTATGTTTATATGAACTTTTTTCTTTAGTTTTACTTGTAGAATAACGTATTAAATATTTGCATATCTTCGTGAATAATCTCGTACAAATGAGCACCATAAATCTGTTCGAAGATGCTGGCGTTCTGTATAGGAAGGTAGCAAATGTTAGACTTGCGAAAGACCTGCAGAGGGTTGATTAATAGTGCAGCAACTGTCAGCTGACTCCGATCGTACATAAATATAACGCATTGCACATGTATAAGGGATAAAATCCCCTACTGCACATCTACACCACTGATGAAGAATTGATGGAAAAAATATCTAGGAGTAAACTAAATGGAGCGACATTAAGTGAAATTATCACCTTCGTTCGGCTACATTTTGTGAGTTCTTTGATTGCTCTGGAAGAAGGTACATCAAACTATTCCAGGCTACTTAGTACATCTTGTTGCAAGTTGACACCGCCTCGTACGTGCAAATACTGCGACGCGACTGCAGTGCACAGCTGACGCGACAAGTGTTAGAGGCTACCTTACCTGTATTATACAGTTTGTTCTGCGGCAGTGAACACAAGCGAACAATGAAATTTGTGACCTCTCACACTTCTAAAAAGGGCAGCCAGTTGGCGTTCGGTTAGCGGGAGCATCTGAGACGAAAACGGCTGAACTGTTTAACGTTTCACGAGTGACAGTATCCACGGTAATAACAAGATACACGAAACACGGTAAAACATCGTTGACGAAGAGGCATAGCGGACAAATGTCAAAGTTAACTGCTAGAGACCGACTAGCATGCAAAAGGATTACGACCAGACAACACAAATTTACTGCGGCAAAAGTGACTGCAGAACTCAACACTCATTTGAGTGATACTGTGTCGACAAAAACAGTGCGGCGGCAGCTACACAAGGCTAACATTCAGGGAAGGGCTGCAATTTCGAAACCGTTACTGACGGAAGCCAACGCAATGCTGCGAAAGAAATAACGCCACGACCACAAAACCTGGACACTTGATGGATGGAAGGATGTGGTATGGTCCGCTGAATCATCATTTACATTGTTTCCCACAAAAGGCTGCGTTTATTTATGGAGCCCCGCGGGATTAGCCGCTCGGTCTGAGGCGCTGCAGTCATGGACTGTGCGGAGTTTCGAGTCCTCCCTCGGGCATGGGTGTGTGTGTGTTTGTCATTAGGTTAAATTAGGTTAAGGAGTGTGTAAGCTTAGGGACTAATGTCCTCAGCAGTTAAGTCCCATAAGATTTCACACACACATTATTTATGGAGACCATCAAAACAACCCTATGATCAGGCCTGCCTGCTCGCTACAGTCAAAAGGTATTCCGTTCCGATTTAGCCGGCTACGTCGTGGTATTCAGCTGGTCCAAACTATTCCATCAAGGAATAGAAGATTTACTAAACTTCGATACACTTCTTTGCCACAGGAGTTACTGGGTAATTTACAACTGTAAGTGAGTAGCATAGACCCATTTGATGCACTAATTAGCAAACTCTTCTCTTGAGGTACAACTTTCAACTTTAAGAACTACAAGTTTTCTTGAAACTGTACATTGCTGTAGCTGAAGGCTCGTACTGGACCTAGCCCTTGCAAGCTCGGCACGGAAAGTTGCACAGCATTCGCAGCACACGCACGGGCCGGACTATCCAATTGTTGTGGGTATCTTCCCACTCTAGTATCCTCTATAATGATGAAGTTGATGCATTAGCCAAACAAGTGGCAACCTTAGGCACCGTCCTGGATCTGCAGCTTCCTTATACAGACTACTTACGTGAAGTCAAGGATCACGCAAGACAACAATGGCAGGAAATGTGGAACGTTTCTCAACAGACAAAAGGCGGTTATTACGCAGTGCTACAACCTCGGATTCCTTCACAGCCGTGGTTCATGAGGACACATCTGGACCGATCCACGATTTCTACCATCATAAGACTCCGCTTCAATCATGCCTCTTTCCCACAACATCTGCGTCGGATCAATGTTTACAGTTCTCCGGCATGTGAGTGTGATCCTGAGTCGGAAGCTGATTTCAACCACATCTTATTTATGTGCCCCAAATTTGACCGTGAACGGTTGGTGTTTCTGAAGACATTGCTGAGTATGGGTTACCATCTTCCTGAATCAACTTCTTCTCTTTTGTGTACTAAAGACGTTCGTCTATATAAAGTGATAATTAACTTCATCAAGAGTACTGGTTACAATCTGTAGGTTTTAATGGTGTACGTAAATTATAAATATGTTTTTCTGATGAAGATATTTCAGCATTGGTGTGAATTGTAAGCCAAGACACTTTTAATTATTTTCCAATTCAATTCAATTCAATTCAATTTTTAAAACATTATGTACAAAACTGTAGCAGTTAAGCTTTTTATTCTTGTAAATATGCGTTTCTGTATTTGTTTATTCAATTATGTGTACATTGTCACTTTGTGTTGCCGATGGCTAAATTGAGTACACACTCAAAGGCCAAATAAACAAAAAAAAAAAAAAAAAAATGTTGCGCAGGTCACAACCAATATTCAAGAAAGGTACTAGGAATTATGCACTAAATTACGTTAACGTCCGTATGCAGCAGGATTTTGGAACGTATATTGTGTTCGGACATTATGAATTACCTCGAAGAAAACGGTCTATTGACACAGAGTCAACTAGGGTTTAGAAATCATCGTTGCTGCGGAACTCAACTAGATCTTTATTCACATGAAGTTTTGAGAGCTATTGACAAGGGATTTCAGATCGATTCCATATTTCTGGATTTCCGAAAGGCTTTTGACACTGTACCACAAAAGCTGCTTGTAGTGAAATTGCGAGCTAATGGAATAAAGTCTCAGTTATGTGACTGGATTTGTGATTTCCGGTCAGAGAGGTCACAGATCGTAGTAATTGACAGAAAGTAATCGAGTAAAACAGAAGTGATTTCAGGCGTTCCTCAAGGTAGTGTTATAGGCCGTTTCCTGTATCTTGTCTATATAAATGATTTGGGAGACAATCTGAGCAACCATCTTAGGTTGTTTGGAGATGACGCTGTCGTTTATTGACTAATAAAGTCATCAGAAGATCAAAACAAATTGCAAAACGACTTAGAAAAAAATATCTGAATGGTGCGAAAAGTGGCAGTTGACCCTAAATAACTAAAAGTGTGAGGGCATCCACATGAGTGGTAAAATTAAATTGGAAGGAACACGTAGAAAATGTTGTGAGGAAGACTAACCAAAGACTGCGTTTTATTGGCAGGACACTTAGAAAATATAACAGATCTACTAAGGCGACTGCCTGCACTACGCTTGTCCGTCCTCCTTTAGAATGCTGCTGTGCGGTGTGGGATCCTTACCAGGTAGGACTGTCGTAGTACATCGAAAAATGTTCAGAGAAAGGCAGCACGTTTTGTATTATCGCGAAATATGCCAGAGAGTGTCACAGAAATGATACAGGATTTGGGCTGGCCATCATTAAAAGAAAGGCGTCTTTCGTTGCGACGGAATTTTCTCACGAAATTCCAATCACCAACTTACTTCTCCGGATGCTATATTCGGTTGACACCGACCTACATAGGGAGGAACGATCACCACGATAAAATAAGGGAAAATAGAGCTCGTACGGAAAGATATAGGTGTTCGTTCTTTCCGCGCGCTATACGACATTTAAATAATAGAGAATTGTGAAAGTGGTTCCATGAACCCTCTGCCAGGCACTTAAATGTGATTTGCAGAGTATGTATGTAGATGTAGATGTTCAAGAATTATCGTAACTTATCATAATTTCTCCCAGCTGCTATTTGCTGTTACGAAGATTGATTCGCTGCTCTAACATGACTTCAGTGCGAGGTCTCCTGTGGCGCCTCCCATACGTCGTTGCGAATAGTAGCGAGAACTCGCTAATGTCTTGTATCGATTGACGTTGCTGACTTCGGTGTGACACTACACGCGTAAAACAAATAGTAGGAAAAACAGTTGCCACACTGAGATTCATAGGAAGAATGTTAAGGAAATGTAATTCACTAAGTGCCACAAAATATACTAGTTCCAATTATTCTTGCATATTGCTCATCACTCTGTGACCATTATAAGATAAGACTAATTGCAGTAGCATACACTAGAAGAGTGGCGTTGAGGTAAACGGACATCAGAATGAGATTTGCACTCTGCAGCGGTGTGTGCGCTGATATGAAACTTCCTGGCAGATTAAAACCATGTGCCTGACCGAGACTCGAACTCGGGAGCTTTGTCTTTCACGGGCAAGTGCTTTACCATCTGAGCTACCCAAGCACGGCTCACGCCCCTTCCGCACAGCTCCACTTCTGCCAGTACCTCGTCTCCTACCTGCCAAACTTTGCAAAGGCTCTCCTGCGAACCTCACAGAACTATCACTCCTGAAAGAAAGGATATTGCGGAGACATGGCATAGCCACAGCCTGGGGGATGTTTCTAGAAAGATATTTTCACTCTGCAGCGGAGTGTGCGCTGATATGAAACTTCCTGGCAGATTAAAACTGTGTGCCGGACCGAGACTCCAACTTGGGACCTTTGCCTTTCGCGGGCAAGTGCTCTACCTCTCCTAAATATCCTTTCTTTCAGGAGTGCTAGTTCTGCAAGGTTCGCAGGAGAGATTCTGTGAAGTTTGAAAAGTAGGAGACAGTTGCCCGCGAAAGGCAAAGGTCCCGAGTTTGAGTCTAAGCCCGGCACACAGTTTTAATCTGCCAGGAAGTTTCGTACACGGACATGTTTACGATTGAAATTTCGATAGACTACGCTCAGGGAAAAGTCATCGAACATACACTCCTGGAAATTGAAATAAAAACACCGTGAATTCATTGTCCCAGGAAGGGGAAACTTTATTGACACATTCCTGGGATCAGATACATCACATGATCACACTGACAGAACCACAGGCACATAGACACAGGCAACAGAGCATGCACGATGTCGGCACTAGTACAGTGTATATCCACCTTTCGCAGCAATGCAGGCTGCTATTCTCCCATGGAGACGATCGTAGAGATGCTGGATGTAGTCCTGTGGAACGGCTTGCCATGCCATTTCCACCTGGCGCCTCAGTTGGACCAGCGTTCGTGCTGGACGTGCAGACCGCGTTAGACGACGCTTCATCCAGTCCCAAACATGCTCAATGGGGAACAGATCCGGAGATCTCGCTGGCCAGGGTAGTTGACTTACACCTTCTAGAGCACGTTGGGTGGCACGGGATACATGCGGACGTGCATTGTCCTGTTGGAACAGCAAGTTCCCTTGCCGGTCTAGGAATGGTAGAACGATGGGTTCGATGACGGTTTGGATGTACCGTGCACTATTCAGTGTCCCCTCGACGATCACCAGTGGTGTACGGCCAGTGTAGGAGATCGCTCCCCACACCATGATGCCGGGTGTTGGCCCTGTGTGCCTCGGTCGTATGCAGTCCTGATTGTGGCGCTCACCTGCACGGCGCCAAACACGCATACGACCATCATTGGCACCAAGGCAGAAGCGACTCTCATCGCTGAAGACGACACGTCTCCAGTCGTCCCTCCATTCACGCCTGTCGCGACACCACTGGAGGCGGGCTGCAAGATGTTGGGGCGTGAGCGGAAGACGGCCTAACGGTGTGCGGGACCGTAGCCCAGCTTCATGGAGACGGTTGCGGATGGTCCTCGCCGATACCCCAAGAGCAACAGTGTCCCTAATTTGCTGGGAAGTGGCGGTGCGGTCCCCTACGGCACTGCGTAGGATCCTACGGTCTTGGCGTGCATCCGTGCGTCGCTGCGGTCCGGTCCCAGGTCGACGGGCACGTGCGCCTTCCGCCGACCACTGGCGGCAACATCGATGTACTGTGGAGACCTCACGCCCCACGTGTTGAGCAATTCGGCGGTACGTCCACCCGGCCTCCCGCATGCCCACTATACGCCCTCGCTCAAAGGCCGTCAACTGCACATACGGTTCACGTCCACGCTGTCGCGGCATGCTACCAGTGTTAAAGACTGCGATGGAGCTCCGTATGCCACGGCAAACTGGCTGCCAGTGACGGCGGCGGTGCACAAATGCTGCGCAGCTAGCGCCATTCGACGGCCAACACCGCGGTTCCTGGTGTGTCCGCTGTGCCGTGCGTGTGATCATTGCTTGTACAGCCCTCTCGCAGTGTCCGGAGCAAGTATGGTGGGTCTGACACACCGGTGTCAATGTGTTCTTTTTTCCATTTCCAGGAGTGTATTACTCTCCCCCTACGCTCTCCCACCCTCCTCCTCCGCACGCCAACAGACGTCTAGCAGAATGAGTGCAACTCGAAAATGCGAGAGATCAGAGCTAATCTCAGCTTTAGCGACAACCATTCTTCCCACGCGACATTCGCGAATGGAACAGGTAAGGAGGGATCAAACAGTAATGTTAGAACTACACACCGTCGGATCGCTTGAGGAGTACTGATGTGAATGCAGATTTGGCTGGCAGTGTATCTGTCTACGTGACCGGGGTTCGCAATAATACAGATAGTTGCTGTGCGAATTTGGTTCTTTAGCCAGCATATGCCTCTCGCAGCTCGTCGCTTGTTTCTGTGTGTGTGTGTGTGTGTGTGTGTGTGTGTGTGTGTGTGTGTGTGTGTTAGAGGAAGGGGGGGGGGACTGCGTTACTCCCGTGTGCCGCCACCCGCCACGCCTGCTTAGTCGAGCCCTTCGCCTCGCCGACAAACACGGCGCTGGCAGCGTTTGATGTCTAAATGCGCGGCTTGTTATGCAAATGCTGCGACCGGGAAACGCAGGCCTGCCTGCTCCACCGCCAGGCGCCCGTGTCGTTCCGAACCGTAGCCGTCAGCCGAAACCACCCGCACAGTACCCCGGTACATGCTGACGGCCTGCACCACCTACGCCCTAAAGGCTACAGCGTACGCCGCCAGCTTACAGCCTCTGCCAAGGCTGAAAAATCTCTGCCGCGATGCACTCCACAAATAGTATTGTACACCATTTGCACCCTGATGATGAGTTCCAATTTCTATGTTAGGAGCGAGCGAATACGTGGAAAGAGTATACTGAGGGCCTCTATGATGGGGAGGAATTGTCTGATGACCTGATTGAAGAAGAAACAGGACTTTACAGGAAAGAGATAGGACCTCCAGCATTAAAATCAGAATTTAAAAGAATTTCGGACGAATTAAGGGGAAACAACACAGTGATGGTCGAAGATACTCGAAATTTGATTCATCGCGTTATTTGAATGTATACAAATTGAAGAATTATTCCACAAAATATTATGCGCGAGCTCGGAAAAAAAGAAAACGATTCTGTGACCGTTTGAAGCTGAGTGTGCACGAAACGCCTCGGAGTTTTTTTGTTCTTTTTTTTTCAATCTCATTTTGTTCGTTTTCGTTCGTTGTATTTGCTCGGCGCGGACGTCGTAAGACATCCGTTTCAGTTCGTACTTGATCCATTAACTCAGTTTTTTTTTTTTTATTACAGATCGCAGCTAACCCTCTGACCGAACACGCTGAGTTATCGTGCCGGCTAGCGTTAAGCAGTCGGCACACGGACCGTTCGCCCAAACGTTGAGCGTTGAGCGTGCCGAGTTTCTGACGTCATAGCGTGGAAGAGCACGTTCAGGAGTCTTTTCGAACGTGCAGAGCAATATCTGGCATGTCAGATATTCTGAGCGTGCGTCTGAGCAAAGACCAATAAGATGGTACAACGCCACCTACGTCACACGCACGCCATCTCCCTTCAGTACAGAGTTGTGAGGCGCCATATTGGCATTCATACGTATATATGGCGTTTCTGAGCACCAGAAAATTGAGTATCACTGGAAAAGCCGTTGTTAATTATTTGATTCGTTCCAATGAAGTAATGAGAAACATCATATTCGTGGCAAAAGAATTATTGTAACTTGCATATTATGAGAGTAGGCTATTTGAAGGCAGCGACACACTGAAGATCCCCCCAAAACGCATTGTTCTTGGTACAATTTGTTATAATTAAATTTCGATTAGTAACGTATCTACGATTAAGGTTTCCAGCAAGGGGTAAGATAATATGAAGAAATGTAAGGGCAGTGTTGTTGGTTTAGCGTATGGGTAGAGTCAGTGTCCTATATTGAGTTGTTCGTCGGGACGATGGTTCGCGTCTTGGCAATTCCAAGTTTTCTTCCTATTATACGCGTTTTTATTAGGTTCTAATACTTTGTTATTAGTTTAATATAAGTATATACTATAATATGTGATGTTATGTAAATATAAGTTAACCTTTTTTGAGGGATAACTGTTCGATTGGCTTAATCTACAGGACAGCTTGCGGTAGTTGTATAAAGATATTTTGCTCCTTTTTCTTTTACGCTTCGTAATTCACATGGGTAGGAACAGTGGTCAAGTAAGACTGACCTTGGGGTTTTACTAAAATGTGGCAATGATGAAATAACGTTTATCTTATGCGGAAAAGTATTCCAAATTTGTACCGCACTGTTTGTAATGGACATGGTACTTTCCTTTTCGTGGACGATGGAGGAAATGTACGTTTTAATAGAGCTAACGTGTGAATTTTACGCGCGCCCACAAACTAGAAACATCCCTCAACTGCCGCTGGAGTGCGTTGCTATCGCGCATACCACGTTGGGGCTCACGTACCGTATGGACATGTCGCATCGTTCCTGAGCGTTCAGCAGAACGTTGGACTTGGCACGCTCAGCGTTAACGCTCGACAGCACGGTCCGTGTGCCGGCGGCTTTAGAGAACCGCTCCCGCTCCCACGTCCCCTTCATTGCGTCCGTGAGATGTTTAGGAGTTTGAGTAAACTTGATTTGCTGGAGCGTTGTTTGGGCGGTTTTACACAAAATGTTATCGAAAGTTTCAATAATATTGCTTGTCGATGCTCTCTAAAAATGACATCCACCCGAAGTGAAATTCTCAACATTGCTTCAAATCTGGCCGTATTTCTATTGAGTGTAGGCCATACTGCATTAATGCAGGTGGCAAATGCCCTTCAAATCAAAATCAGTGATGAAGTGCACCGATTCTGTGAAGATAGAGACGACAGAAGCGATGCGCTCAGCGACGAAAAGGGCTGTGAGGACTTAAATGAGGGGTTATCAGGTCAAAGTAACAGAAGGCGGCCATCCAGTAGCCAAGGCGATAGTTATTGTGGACCAGACGTCGATGATATCCCGTAAGTTTGAAGCTTTGTCCCTTTTTTGTATGATACATACCTCTCAAACTTTAAACGAGTATTTCCCAAAACCATGTTTCTCGGTATGGTTGCCGTCGCCCACGCTACAATTTTCATCCGATTTTAATGATTTTTGGTCTCCCTTGAAGCAAATCGAATTCTCTTCAGTTCATCGTAGACGATTTTTTTAATGTTGAATTTTTTGTCTTCTTTCGCCCAGAAAATAGGTGTCAAAAATGGACACTTTTTTCAAACATCTAAATTTTGAGTTTTTCTTTCGTAATCCCTACTATGAACTAAAATTACATCTTTAAGCACCAGGGTGATATCTTAATTTCATGTTTCACATAAGCACAACCGGATTTACAGCTACAACCGTCAATCTACCTCCTTTTAGAGCAGTGTCGGGAAAATCGCAATCACACAGTGAAGATATTAATATTTTTCAATAAAAAACTACCAATAAAGACTTCAATGTATGCTTTACTCCTTGCAGGAGACCCTATATCCCCTATTAATTCCAGTGCCAAGAAAAAAATCCTGAACTCCCCCTTAAGATCAAATAGGGCAGAAGAGATAGATGACTTACCACCGGAATTTCAAAAACTATTTTGAAAAGTGGCAACAAAAACACATGTTGGGTAAAGTAATATGGTAAATGATGTCACGTCGTGTAACGTGATACATGCTGTCATGTCATCCAACATGGCTTTTTTCATGTCATGAAGTATGACACAACATGCACGCGTCTCCAGTATAGGATACTTCCCATTACAGATGCACTTCCGTGTTTGGATACTTCGAATAGTAAATGTATCCCATTCTCTTGAACCACATAAAAAGTATATATTTGTGCTTACACCCCTCACCTTCCATTAACAGGGGATGGGTTTGGGGTAGAAATAATCCCATCGGTGAAAGAATTATCCCTTCTGCCCAGAAACCAAATAAATTTTTATTCTCCTCTCAGGAACCCAGAAAATTTTTCCCCCCAACAAACTCTTTTTTATCTACTACGTGTATGCTCTTCAGAAATATGATTTTGTAGAGGATGTTCGCAAATTCCCGTTACACTCTTCTAGAACTTGTATAGGGGAGAGAATACGCAGTATTTTGAATAGAAACCCGTGTCCTGAACAATACTGTTTCCGTTCTACGACGGTTTCATTTCAGATGTGTAACGCTTCCGGGTCTGCTGAGGCAAAGAGAAATGACTCGTAGTTGGTTGTTCTGGTACGCAGTAGGGTAGACAGGAAGACGTTCTTGGAAGCTGAGCTACTGAATGTCCATCATGATGTGTTGTTTCAGCATGATAATGCACCACCTCACTTCTCACATGCGGTTCGGAGACATCTCAGCAGAAGATATGGTGAAGGGTGGGTAAGCTGGGGTGATCGAGTTGCGTGCTTGCCGGGATTGCCGGATTTAATTCCCGTGGAGTACTTCTTGTGAGGTCGTATACAAAGTTGAACGTACTAGACTCCTATAGAGACAGACGAAGACCTGCTGGCACGAGTTCTGTCCACTGCAGTAGAAACTGAAGCCCCACCAGTGTGTACCACGTCTGTAAAAACGTTGGTCACCACATCGAGCTGCTGTTGTAACGCATCAGTACTGTTCAGTACATACAGTACGCTGTGTCATTTTTTTTTTTTTTTAAATAATTTTATCACGTAATGTTTAAGTGTTAATACAAACAAATGTGCTTGAGTGATAAATGAATGTTTCATTATGTTTCCTTTCGAAATGTAACCCAATAATTGTACTGCTTCACGCCTAATTCATTTCCTAAAGCAGACCTGGACGTGATACACATCTGAATTGAAACCATAGTAGAACGGAAACGGTATGTTTCCAGAAATGGGCTCCTATTCAAAATATTATGAACTCATTCCCCTCTACAAGTCCCAGAAGTTTGTAACATAAATTTCGGAACACCGCTTATATTGTTTACTACAGCTGGAGAATCTCCTAGATTTTGGCCACAAGATCAGGGACATTAGCCCATAAATTGCAAGATGCAGGTGAGCTAACACCTCGCAGTTTAGAGAGCTCACTGCACTGTGTAAGTAGGGCTAACCCGTACAAAATCGCGAATATGTCGAGATGTTTTGTCTTAAATGTGTTTGAAGCTGCCAGATAGATCGAAAACTAATTCCCTTTCTTTTTCTTACATCCCAAACTATTTCTAGAACATATTTGCATTTTCTTGTGCTGTGATAGGATCATTTTTCTTTCTGGTTCACAGCTCTTAATAATAATAAGTTTACTGCAGTCAAATAACCATACAAATTCAAAGTACGTACAATGATAATAATAAAAGAAGTTAGAAATTTCCGCATTGTGATTTGCATATTCAATTATTGACCTGTCCTTTTGGTACAGAATTCCAATGGTAACGTTTGCATATTTGATGACACAGTTTACACTCACACATTGCGTTTGTTTCATGCTACGACGTGTTGTTGCAAATAAGGTGGTGGAACCATGGACTGCCATTCTGATGATCACGTGTATTATTTCTGTGGTGTCACCGCCAGACACCACACTTGCTAGGTGGTAGCCTTTAAATCGGCCGCTGTTCATTAGTATACGTCGGACCCGCGTGTCGCCACTGTCAGTGATTGCAGACCGAGCGCCGCCACACGGCAAGTCTAGAGAGACTTCCTAGCACTCGCCCCAGTTGTTCAGCCGACTTTGCTAGCGATGCTACACTGACCAATACGCTCTCATTTGCCGAGACGATAGTTAGCATAGCCTTCAGCTACGTCATTTGCTGCGACATAGCAAGGCGCCATTACCAGTTTATAGTGAGGTTATAACATGTACCGTCAAGAGCGATGTACACCAATTGTGGATTAAAGTTAAGTATTCTACCAGTTATGTCCGTTTTTCTAAGTTCTCATTTCCTTGTAATGTTCCAGACCTCACGCCAGCCTGCGTGAGTTTAAAAGCGTGCATTTCGGCCTCCTCTAGCAACACGGTGTTGGCTCTTCTGCCAACACTTCAATTTCGAAGTTTTCCTTTGTTCATGTTCGGCCAGTCATGGCGCCTGTGCCGTAAAATTCCCTCTCCCTTCAGGGTTTTGAGTAGACTTTCCAAGGCGCTGCTGCTGGGTAACATCAGGTTTGTCCGTAGGTCTGCGATGAGGAAGGGTTCCCGCGCAAGCAGGTACACAGGTCTGGATCGTGATGTCGACATTCCTATTGCTTTCTTTATATAGCTCGCCTTCACTCTTTCTAGTGTTCTCAGGTTTTTCGCCGTAATATGTGGTCCGATAATTTCTATTCCTTACGTCAGTCTTGGGAAGATTTTGGCTCTGAATAGTGCCACTGCTGTGTCTAGGCTAAGGCATCTGAAGTATTGCATTTCGTGGATTGCCATTATTGCTTGCATTGCTTTGTCTGTTACCTGTTTTGCGAAACATTTTACAGTTGTTCGTATTGTGACCCCTAGTTACTTGTAGTATGGTAACAGTCGTCAGTTTTCTCTCCCGTATGACGATCTCAGCTGATGCAAGTGCTCTTCCTCCATTTCTGAGTAGCATCATTTCTGTTTTCGCCACATTTATTTCGAAGCTCTCTTCCACACGCCAATCTCCCATATCGTTTATCGCTTCTTGTAACTTTGTAATGTCCTTTGCTCCTATTGCAATAGCCGGCTGCTGTGGCCGAGCGGTTCTAGGCACTTCAATCCGGAACCGCGCTGCTGCTACGGTCGCAGGTTCGATTCCTGCCTCGGGCGTGGATGTGTGTGATGTCCTTTGGTTAGTTGGGTTTAAGTAGTTCTAAGTCTAGGGGACTGATGAACTCAGATGTTAAGTCCCGTAGTGCTTAGAGCCATTTGAACCATTTGAACCTATTGCAATGTTGTCTGCATACACCCTCCCTTTGGGGTACTGTTACAATTCCTTCCGCCACAAGGATAAGTAGGTTTCCCCATAGTGCTCCGTTTGATTGGAGTATCGGCTTCGATAGGGGGAGGTTGTTTGAGATCCTTATTCCGTTCCATTGCAGTATTGCGCTTATGATTCGTGTCCATATATTCTTTTCTCTTGTGGTATCCTCTAGTTTCTTGGTCATTAGTTTTCTGTATATAAAGTCAAAGGCTTTTGTGAAGTCTATAAATTCCACATGAGACTTTTCTCTGTCTTCAAGGGCTCTTTAGCAGGAGTACTTTGGCAGTCAGAGTTGTTCTTCCCTTCCTGAATCCGACTTGGCTTTCGGAGAGGTTCCCAACTCTACCATAATACTGACATTACACCGCCAGTGTCTGGCAGCCCATGCAGATCCTTGATGACTGGGGTGACGACTGATCCAATGTAACTGGATTTCGAATAATGTTACTTATATCATTACAACGGATAAAGCTTTAAAAAAACCCAAAGAGGACCATCAGTTACACGTATTTGTCTACTTTCGTACAACATTTGAACCGATTCACACAAGTTAGATACATAGAAGTGGCAAGTGTAAAACGAAACTAACAAAAATCTTATTTTTTTGTACGTAAAATCCGAATAAAGTTAGATTTTTGAAGTCAAGTTCTAAGTATAATTGTAAGGATGCATTTTTTATTTATCAGATTCACACTGTTTCCTTGCAATCGTTTTCGTAAGAACGAATTTTACGCGCTGCATTTAATTCACCTTTAAACCGTCGTATCTCGATAACGGATGAAGACTACTGGATAAAAAAATATTGTGTTTATTTTATTCATTTATCTACCTTCGTGCAAAGTTCGAAAAGATTCATACAAGTTTAAACCATAGAAGTGACACGCTTCAGATTTCTTAAAAAAAAAAAACCACGAGTTTTTCGCACGAGTAATTCCAGGCGAAGCAAGATCTTAGCCCAAGGTTCCATACACCAGTGGACCGCATTTCAGTCTTTACTTCCGCCCCAGTCCAGAGATATTTTAGGTTTTTGCATGTAAAATCCGAAAAAGAGTGACATTTTTTCCGCGTAAAATACGAACTGTGCCATTAGCGGAGCATTACTTTCAGCGCAATTATATTTTTTCGTAAAAGGAGTTAACTGATTCTCTTAACTCGCCTGATCGCCAGCTCCGGTTCGTTCAAACCTTGCTTAATACACGGCAACATAGTTAGAGTAAGACAGATTTCAAGCAGCTGCACAAATGGCTGCTGGTCCAGGCTAAACCAAATATGTTTTACGCCATGTTCCTATTTCTAATACGAACTCGCTGTAACGAGTATAAGAACACTGACTGAATTTGCCTCTCAGGTTTTCTGCCACTCACATGCATCGCTTCCGATCTTAGGTGATGCCCTTCTGTCTAGCTGTTTGCTGCGTAAACCTTTGTACCATTCAACAATATAACTCCATATTTTACAATTTGTGATGTAAGATATTGCGTCAAAATATATAGAACCGTTACGTATTCTGACTTTCTTCAAATTGATGTCTCTCGGTCGGTGTAGGTTGCGAGTTAGATTTTGATATGACAAATATTTTTTATTCGAGAGTGCAGTGCGCAGCAGCTCTTACTGTCTCTCGCTTGATACAAACGTCTTTGAAAATATTAATAGATTAACGTAGATGTCTTGCAGTATGCATAGTTACTTTTTACATAAAATCCTTAATGATTTATTTCTGTGACTATGCACACTTCAGGCAACATTTTTACGTATCAAGCCAAAGAAAGATCTGTATTTGGTATCAAAGAGCCATTTTATTGTAGGGAAATCGTAGTTCACTCAGTGCTCTCCATGATGGTTGTACAGTACTGTTATAGTTGAGTCATGAATACGATTTAGCACACATGAAATAATGTAAAGGAAAACTGAACAATGTAAGCCATACAGAATGTGCGGAAAATTCACTGCTTTCACTCATACAGAGCCAACTTCATCGCTGACAAGAAATCCTCAGAAAAGTTACTCTGTCAAATGTGGTCTTAGAAAGTGCCACATTTCGAATGTGAAATAATTTGCGTATATTAATGTGCAAACGCCGGAACATAGCAGCAGAAATCCTCATTCCGTATTTTGTGAAAAAAATATCAAGCGCTGGAGTTCAGCCTATCACCGTTTTATTTAGAATAACAGAGGGCTTACATACATCGCACAGTGAATAAATATTGGCAGATAGACGGTGTCTGTGTATACGGTTGTGCGTGCGTGCGTGTTTGTGTGTGTGTGTGTGTGTGTGTGTGTGTGTGTGTGTGTGTCAATGAGAGAGAGAGAGAGAGAGAGAGAGAGAGAGAGAGAGAGAGAGGGAGAGAGAGAGAGAGAGTTAGAGAGAAAAAATGTCTTGTCAAACAAATATAAATATGCCAGTCAGTGTTTAATTTTTTGCATGTATGCGATTACATGAGTTCTGTTTCAGTTGTACTACGCATATAACATTTAAAATTATTCAGGTTATCACTGATGCATGAAAAGCAAAAATTTTTGTAATATTCGCACTCAATTTTGTTGACGGTTACCTTTAAGAGTAAAGTGGTTTTTAATGGCTCGCCATTTAAAAGCAGCAACAAAATTACACATGTTCGAGTATCACTAGTTCGTTGAAACACAAAATATATATTCTGCCTGCCAGTAACAGTATACATTATCGGTCGCACATAAGGAAACGCACGTTTTTGCTACAAGTTCTGCAACGGGATAATGTGGGTGAGTATCTTATGAAGTTATCCATTTGACAATCAGAGCCGGAATAGGAATGATCAAAGTGTTTACGGATGTGGCAACGGAAAACTGCAGGAAAACTTCAGATCACTTACACAAAGTGCATGGTCGTTGGAAGTATAATAATTTGGATGATTCAGCGTCGTGCATACTTCTTCACATTACTTCTCCAAAATTCGCCGTTTCGACCGCTGTACAGTAACTTTCCTCAAGTGCCGTCTGGTGTCCGTGCGTGGCTGAACACTTGCAAAACTCGTGCAGCGTCCCGTTGTAAAAGGTATTTTCCTGTGCTTTCTCCAATAAGTCGAGTTGCTGAGCAAAATAGCATGGGGTGCGAAAACTAGTAGTGAAAGAGGGCTGTTACGAAACAGTTACTGTTGTAGTACCACCGTGATTTCTTCCTGATAATTGTTTACTTTCTGTCGCTGAATGGTTACTTCGTTGACTATGGTAATCCATTAAGTCAAAAGTCTACAACAATCTTCTGTATTGCTTTCACACGTATTTCCGGATATTGCAACTGTTTCATGTGACAGTATTCAGTTGTGTCGTTGCGAATGAATAAAACGCGTTGCTTACGTAATTACATAGATTTGAAGATGATATGATACTGATAGAAGTTAGTTGCCCACAAATACATGTACTGATGAGACTGTGGAAACAAGGGTGGGAGAAAAAGTAGATCTCACGACTAGGCTGTGAAGACAATGGCGATAGAAGGCAATGGCGATAGTCATCACCGGATGCTGTGAGGAAGGCATGGCGTCAGCACACGGGCACTTCCGATCGTTGTCGACGTTTCGACACCGCAGCTGGATAGCTCATCAGTTGGTGCCACGAGGCTGAGCGGACATTGGTCCAGTCCTCCCAACAAGGAAATATCCCTGGTGGTATCGAGAATCGGAACTGAGTCCCTTCGATGAGGGTCTGACGTATTAACCGGTCACTCGGCTACGGAATAGATAGAAATGACAGATAAAATTTAATTGTGAAGCCTTGCAGAGCACCTGTTACCAATTGGAAGGTATGCAGTTACTTCTGTAAAATATCTGGTAGTATGCGTGCGGAACGATTTGAAGTGGAATGATCATATAAAATTAATTGTTGGTAAGGCGGATACCAGGTTGAGATTCATTGAGAGAGTCCTTAGAAAATGTAGTCCATCAACAAAGGAGGTGGCTTAAAAAACACTCGTTCGACCTATACTTGAGTATTGCTCATCAGTGTGGGATCCGTACCAGTTCGGGTTGACGGAGGAGATAAAGAAGATCCAGAAGAGAGCGGTGCGTTTCGTCACAGGGTTATTTGGTAAGCGTGATAGCGTTACGGAGATGTTTAACAAACTCAAGTGGGAGGCTCTGCAAGACAGGCACTCTGCATCGCGGTGTAGGTTTCGAGAGGGTGCGTTTCTGGATGAGGTATAGATTATATTGCTTCCCCCTACTTATACCTCCCGAGGAGATCACGAATGTAAAATCAGAGACATTCGAGCGCGCACGGGGGCTTTCCGGCAGTAGTTCTTCCCGCGAACCATACGCGACTGGAACAGGAAAGGGAGATAATGACAGTGGCACGTAAAGTGCCTTCCGCCACACGCCATTGCGTGGCCTGCGGAGTATAAATGTAGATGTAGATGAAGCCAATCGTCAAAACGCTGACAAATTGAATCTTGCGCTGGAGCTTTGGCTATCGGGATGTTGACGAGGAAATGATAACAAGTACGAGGGTTGACTGAAATGTAATGCCTCCACCTTCGTAACTCATCAACAGTTGGTAGCATTGGTATGCGGCAGGTACTGGCTTGTTCCGAAGCCTCTTCTCCACAGCTCCAGCTAGCGGGAAGCCTTACCATTGAACGGATGTGTTGTTATAGTGAAAAGTTTGGAACCCTGCGCAGCCGGTCGGTCAACGCAATTTAAGCAGCGTGCAGTCATTGAATTCTTGACAGCAGAAGGTGTCACCCCAATGGGGATTCACCAGAGAATAACAGCAGTTTATGGTGATTGTGTTGATGTGAGTACTGTGTGTCGTTGGGCGAGTAAGTTTAAAGATGTGGAGATGGGAACATCTGACCTGCGTGACAGACAAAAGAGTTGGACATCCCGTGACAGCAACCACAGAGTTTCACAAGCAAAATGTTGACAGATTGACTCAGGACGATCGTCGTATCACTCAGAGAGAAACTGCAAGCTCAATCGGCATTCCACAAGAACGTGTGGGTCGCATTATGGCTTTGCTTGGCTATCGGAAGATCTGAACACGATGGGTGCCCCTGATGCTGACTCTTCAAATGAAAGCGTTCAGACTTGAAATTTGCCAGGAACGTGGGCACACTATTCACATCAACACGATCACCATAAACTTCTTTCATTCTCTAATGAATCTCCTTTGTGGTGTTACATTCTGCTGTCAAGAATCCAATGACAGCACGTTGCTTAAATCGCATTGACCGCCCCCCTGCGCAGGGTTGCATACTTTACACTGTAACAACACATCCGTTCAATGCTAAGGCTTCCCGCTAGGTGGAGCTGTAGAGAAGAGGCTACGGAACAAGCCAGTACCTATCACACACAAATGCTGCCAACTGTTGAAGAGCTACGAAGGTGGAGGCACTACTTTCCATTCAACCCTCGTAGAACATACAAACTTAATGTGTCTGCAAAATTATAGACGTATCGTACCGGCAGTATGTTTGAGAAGATCACCAGCATCTTCCCCACACCAGACTCTTTAAAGAATCGAACTCCCATGTAGAAAATAACTTGAAACGTCTGATTAGTGGAAAAAGTGCAAGGATTAGTCATAAAGTAACGCACTGCATTTTTTCTTCAACAGTTCTTTGTTGAATATAATGAGACTTACACACACTAAAGAGTGGTGTTTTGTCTACACATTCTATTTTTCCAGGTAATCTCCATCCCGTTCTATAGCCTGCCTCTCGTTCTATAGCCTGTCTGTACGAATCCTTGACCTGCTGGCGGAGCCAGTGTTTCACTTCTCATCGTCCTCAAAATGTCTTCCGTGAATGGTATCCTTCAATGGCCCAAACAAGTGGAAATCCAAGGGGGCTAGGTCAGGACTGTCAGGTGCAACAGCCGTGGATGGTCTCCCCGACCGCTGCAAATCGTTGAGCACCGCCGAACCGCCTTCTGATGACCTCTCTCTCCGTGCCCAGAGACTAACTGTACTTCTGTCGACAGCAGATGCTCCATAGATTTTGCGCAAGCGTTTGTGAGTATTCCTCACAGTTTCTTTCTCTGCAGGGAGAAATTCATTGACGGCACGTTGCATGTAACGTACATCACCTACAGACCCCATTTTGAAAGTGTCCTGCAGCTACGCTATCTCTCGAAAGTGACGGAATCTCGGCGTGCTCACTCAGGAGACCTCAAATAATACATACGTAACGTTCTACATTCGTAGAATTGTTTTCGGCTGAGAAAAAAAATGCGGTGCATTACTTTCTAGACAACCCTCGTAGATGCAAACTGAGATTCGTAGCAAGAATCTTGAGGAAATATAACTCATAGAGGAAGGAAGTGGCTTATAAGCAGCTCGTTCGATCGATTCTTGAGTATTGTTCATCTGTCTGTGACTGATACGTAGGACTGACAGAAGAGATAGAGAAGATCCAACGAAGAACAGCGCTTTTCGTCATGGGATCTTTTAAAGGGCGCGAGAGCGTTACGGAGATCCTCAACAAACTCCAATGGCAGAGATCAGAAGAGAGGCGTTGTGCATCAAGGAGAGGTTTACCAATAACATTTCAAAAGAGCCCTTTCCCGGAAGAGTCGCACAACACATTACTTTGCTCCACATACGTCTCGTGTAATGACCACGAGGAGAAAATTCGAGAAATTAGAGCCAATACAGCGGCTTACCGACAATCATTCTTCTTAATGCGCTACTCACGAGCGGAACGCATTGGGAGGGCTGAGTTAGTGCTTCAAAAGTACCCTCCGCCACGCACCATTAGGTGGATTGTGGAGTGTCATTTACATGCCGATGTAGATTGCTTCACAACTGACTTAACGTAGTAAATGTCTATTGTTAAGTATCTAACATCTTTGTGGTTGAAAGCACAAAATCATAATTATGTTGGTGATTTCGTATTATTCACCTATATATTAATAAAAAAAGTCAAAACCTAAACTACCACTTTTATGTAAAAGCTACTTTTACTTCTAAACTATGTATCATACAATGATATAGTTGTCATGTACACTTGACAGCCGAATAGCCGGCCGCGGTGGTCTTCCGGTTCAAGGCGCTGCAGCCCGGAACCGCGGGACTGCTACGGTCGCAGGTTAGATTCCTGCCTCGGGCATGGATGTGTGTGATGTCCTTAGGTTAGTTAGGTTTAAGTAGTTCTAAGTTCTAGGGGACTGATGACCTAAGATGTTAAGTCCCATAGTGCTCAGAGTTATTTGAACCACTGCCGAATACAACCAACATAACGTAGCTGTGTTGCAGGTCCTCTAAACACCAATACCCCGTGGGGTACAGTCGTTTGACTGCACACAATGGGTACCGTAAGAGACTACTGGAGACCAAAGGTCTTTATGGCAGTCAGTCTAAGCGTCAACTAATATCGTCATACAAAACATATTAGAGAACACGTTCTTAGCGATGAGACACCCCATAACACTCATAAACTAACCTTAATTTCAAGAAGTTAGATTCCAAAAGTGCTGAGAAAACGGATTATTTTACATATGTCGTACAGTAATCCTTAGTCAAAATTAAGTACTTGAGACAATATATTGAGTTACAAAGCTGTAGGGCAATTGGAAAAAAAGTTTTTCGCTCTCGAATAGGTTTTTCATCCACGTGCTGAACGTTGCTCAACGGCGAGTGGCTCTGGAAACTGGATATTGGACGAACCAGAAGAAAAAAACACGGTTAAAGGCAACAAGCACTCTACGGAAAACTCAACATTAACAGCCAATCACCAGTAATTTCATTGTTCTCGTAACACACCAATAGCTACGTGTACACAAAATTTAACTTTACATGACATGACCAACGTCGTCGTTCTGGACCTGGATTCAGACACAGCTATTGCTAACTAAGCTAAGCTTTGTTTGTGCTTTATTGAGACGCGATCACAAGGCATAAAGAGACGTGAAGTATATACGTTTGCACCAGTATCAGTTATCAGTTCAGATCCTGAAAATAGATGACGAAAATGTTTGTACTGAACTGGGTTTCCTGTCATAACAGTTAACTTCCTGGGAACTATACCCAACGACCCTTAATATGGTGTCATTCACAGGAAACATGGTATGCTCACGGTTAAAACTGATATGCCACCATGTAAAGGTGGTGACAGGGATGCAAACCCAGCACCTAATCGGACTGTTAACGAAGTACGTAAAATCACAAGTTGAATATCGGATGTTTTCACCAATAGCGACATGTTGTAACCTTAAATGACGATAGAATTGTTTTTGCCTGACTGGGATTCGAACCCAGCATCTAGCGCCGTCGTTTTCTAGCCAGGAATAGACGATAAATAGCTATTGTTGGTTCACCAGTAGCGAGATGTGTGCATGTTTAGGTAGACATCAGGCGACGAAAAGTTCTGTGCTGAATGGAATTCAAACTCCGCACACGTGGTCATGAAGACACTTTAACTATCAAATTCTTTTTCAATAATAGCTAGGAGTGGCATGTTTGTACTTTCAATGATGTGATGGCAGATACTCTGCTGGCTAGAAGTTGAATCCACAACATATCGATTCCCGGCGGGGTCAGGGATTTTCTCTGCCTCGTGATGACTGGGTGTTGTGTGATGTCCTTAGGTTAATTAGCTCTAGGGGACTGATGACCACAGATGTTATGTCCCATAGTGCTCAGAGCCATTTGAGCCACAACATATCGTCGTTGGTGATCACAACGAACACAACGTCAAACCCAAATCCGTTTTCGCCAGTAGGATGGAGAGGAATGTTTGAACTTGAAAAGATGTAAGGAAACGTTTGATCTTTTAATGTTGTGATTAAAAGCTCATCATGTGGCTGTGAGTTGAAACGAACACGTTACAGCTGACAACGCACGGAGAGACGTTGAAAATGCAAATATTTTTCACTAGTAGCTCGGAGTGCACGTGTTAGGGCTTGAAATGAAATAATGAATATTTTGTGCTGATCAGGATTCGAAACCAGATAGGTGCCTTTCGAGGAGGCCTAGAAGAGTTTGCAATCTAGGGGAACACAGTGAAATTGATTTCGAATCCCAGTCCAGTACCACAATTTTCAACGTCTCAGTTTAAAATAAAGTAAGAGCCTTGTGAACTTACACGGCCATTGGTTCATTAAATGAAATATGTTTTCTAGTTTACGACGGCATGCCGGTGACAGAGTCTCTGCCTTCCGGGGTTTCTCCATCTGTCACAGCTGAAACGAATGCCGGTCTGCCCCAGTCGGCAGCGAAGGGATGTTATCTTTACTGCGGATATTGAACTACGGAGCTTACTGGCGTTCTGCACTTGGCGTTACTAGGGGTGAAGAAGAGTTACTTCCGTGTGTTGAAAATCTACGCCTGACGTGAGATGTGAACCTACACGTTTTACACACAAGTACAAGATTAATCCACCAGACCAAGGAACCCCCTGCCAAGCACATAATTATGAATTGCAGAGTATTCATTTAGACGTAGATGCAGATGTCAAGAGGCGGGTAAGAGGAAGGACGGCGGGATCTGGGAATGGATAGAAGTGCAGAAGTGCAAAATACAAGCGTGAAATGCTTGCAAAGTATTGCTTACTTAGATGTGTGCCACTGTTCGTTTTATCTTAGGGGCGAGAGATAAGGAAGGACTGTTCTCAGAACGAAGAATGGGTTATAGGGAAGGGGAGATCAAAGAATACGGTTTCATAGGTGTTGAGAGGAGTGATAGAGAGTAAAGACAGCAGCAATAAAAGAGAAAATGTAGCGTCAATGGAAACCGCTAGATTTCTTTATAAAGTTTTGGAGGAATGGAATAGTGTCAGAGAGAGAGTGTGAGAGAGAATACAGGAGATATTAACAACGAGTAAACATAATATGAAATCATTTGCGTATTGTGTGGAGGACGGAGGGTGTATTATGGATGGAGGGAAAGAGAGAGATTTATTTGAAATAAGAGAAACTACTGTGACAGAGTCCATCTACGCTGATTAGTTTGTAAGTATCTAGACAGGGTATAAATGAAATCAAAATAGAATATTATTCAAAAGAAATCCACTTGAATTAAAAAGGCAACTGAAAGGAAAACTAACCCATATTGTATCTTTTCTGTTGCCACGCGATCTTCCACCAGCTCCCAATGAGGAAAAATGACGAAAAAGAAGACATAACAAAACATTTTAAGGACTCTAATATTTTATCCAGAATCTTTCATTATTTTCTACTTCTATCATGCGGCATAGAATGTATAAGCCGTCGGACGTAGCAGCCTGAATAAGCAACCTCCTCCCAGGCTTCCAGGACGCAGTCCCAAAGATTGGTTTCGTGGCCAGTTCTCTGTTAATGTCCTGGCGACCTCAGCCCACATGTTTTCCATGGGGTTCATATCAGCCGCCCGTGGCGGCCAGTCCATGACGTTGACGGCAATCGTGGAGAGCCGCTGCTGAACAAATGCAGACTTGTGAATGGGAGAACGGTCCTCTTGCAATGTGACGTCCCTTTCTGCGTACAACATTCGCACTGACTGAAGTATCACATTTTCCTGTATGTGGGTATACTGCACGCTGTCCAGAGTTCCTTCTATCCTGTGAATAATTCCCGCCCCTCTCGCAGAATTCCAACTCCAGCAGGTAACAGATAGGAGGCCACTTCTTCTCGTCGTGGTTACATATTTGCGTCGATGGCGAGTCCTTTGCGGCCTGTAAACTATTCGTGGAGCGTCGTTACTGGTCGAAAACACCTTCTCATCAGTGAAAATGACGTTGTCTCACGACGCCCTCGGATGGAGCTCCTCGAATGCTAGCCGGTATAAAAAGTTATCTTCGCTGAGCTCTTGTGTCAATGCGGATCGTCATGCATGCAGTCCAGCGTCCCTCAGCC
Organism: Schistocerca piceifrons; assembly: GCF_021461385.2. NCBI lineage: Eukaryota > Metazoa > Arthropoda > Insecta > Orthoptera > Acrididae > Schistocerca > Schistocerca piceifrons. The sequence goes on from NC_060143.1 coordinate 556,848,133, forward strand.
TTCGGCGAATCGTGTCACTGGAGCCGAAGAAGTTCGTCTTCCACCGCAACTGGTTCGCGTTCAGAAAGGGATTTTCCCTGGTCCTAGACTCTAGGTCCCTGTCTTCCTGCTGTGAACTCACTCTCTTCCTGCCTGAGCCCGGAGCCATGTTGGTGGTATCTCTTTCAAGGCAGATCTTCCACCATCTCGTTGCAGTGGTATGTTGTACGCCTTACTGTCTGGCAGCTCCTCTGGTGGAACATCCTCCTTCTTCAATGAGAGCGAAGACGCTATCTCGAATAGACTTCTCCCAGTGAGCCATTACGGCAGACAGCCTGATGTGTATTTCTGCTTGCCGCTCTTATACTGATGCCAGGAGAGGAGGTAAACATATTTACGTCAAACGGAGCGGCAGAGGCAGAGGCATCCGGCGCAGCCGTGCTGGCTCGTCCCGGGCTCACATCAGAGGCATGCTTACGACTCTCACACTCTGCGAAAATAACCGTATTCCAAAGGATTTACAGTTTTTCTTAACAAATGAATTTCTACTACTTTCTGTTACATATTTACTTTCAATTATTATTTCATAAATGAATACGATAATAGACATAGGAACGAGTACAGTATTGCGTAATTAATAATATAAATTTTAAGTGTGTCAATAGTTCATAATTAGTAATGTTTCTAAGAAAATTATTTTAACTGTACATTCATAATTAGTACTTACCCGATTATAACATTGAGACTAAAACATTTAATAAAGTAATCTATTTTCATAACTTTGAAATGTTTTTACTGTGCATAAAATTATATGAAAGTTTTCAGAAAAGTAGCTGAGATAATACTGGCCAGGCTAGAATTCGAAAAATTGTACTGGTATCGACGAAAAATAATTCTAGAGGAGGATTTCCCGTTACAACTTCTAGTGATACACTTGAATACTGTACGAAAAATCGGTCGCGAATAGTCAGTATCAAAGAAATAATAAATTAAAATGTATTGCTTGATGTTGAAACATTTTCGCATAACCAACGAATATTTAGTAAACGATAAACTGTTCTTCTTACTTTGATTTGTGGGCCTGTAAGCTAGAAAATATTTACAAATGTTTTGAAATTATGTTTCACGTTCGTTGTAAGTTGCTAAGTGCTCTCATAACATGCACTGGATGAATGCAGTATTGGAGTTTAGCTTCCCGCGAGTTACACTGACTCGAGACAAATACCCAGTTCTTAACTTTATTACTTGACCTGTTGTGTTAAACATTTAACACAAGATTATACCTCTAAATGAGTAGTTTATGGCAGCATCTTAAATTTTTAAATTCGGTCTACGAGTTTAGAAAATACTGGAAATGAATTTTTGTTGCTTCTGGAAGAAATGTTCTGAAATTATATTTCACGTTTATTGTTAAGTTGTAACTAGCAGTGAGTAGGAGTTGGTGATTTAGACGCGTTGCACCTCTGTGATATCGAGAAAAAAAATATCACCACCGTCAGTCAGGTCTGTTTCCGTGCAGAATTGCTTACAAGAAATGTTTATACAAAAAAATTATTTTGTATTATCTGTATAGTGTATAAAACCCCACAGTGTTACCTCCTTCTGTGATGCGTCCCATGCCATTCACCGTTGCATACTACCGTCACCCACACAAATCCGCCAACATGATCACGAGAGGTCATGCTATTTTTACAGCAAATTCTTTCATAATCATAGACATCCTGTAGATGTATCACAAGTTTTTCTTTTTTTTTGCGATTTAGGATGGGATGGCGTTTCACTCTCCTCCTGGTTACAACAGCACCTCGCTACATTGACGCAAATGAAACAATAATGCGATGAAACACACTACTTATTAAATAACACCGAGTGTTTGCGCTGACGCTAGTTAGCCGCCGCTTCACGCCGGGCTCAGCAACTAATGGAAAGGCTGTTAGATAATCGACATTGCGCTATTGGATTCTCGTGAAAGACTGTCTTTTAGAGATGGACGTGGCTGGCTTCAAGGGTTTACACCAGTGCTGTAGCAGTTCTCCTCCTTGGTCCCTAAAGTCTCCCAGAACTGCTTTATACTTAATGTATGAGGATTGGAACTTTAATAGCGGCAGCTATTTATTCACACCTCGTACAAAATAGATATGTGATTCGAAGTTTTACTGACCTTCAAAGCAGTCACCAGCGTTGTGTATAACCCGTTGCCAGCGATGTGGAAGTCGTAGGCTACTCTTAGCAGTTCTTGTTGTGTTGAAAGTTCGAGCTGCGCGGTCTACTGCCCGACGAATCTGTAGCAGTTCTGAAGCGAATGCCGTGAAGTGTTTCCTTCAGTTTAGAAATCGAGTTGAACTCACGAGGGCTTAAGTCAGGGGAGTGCAGTAGGTGGTACAGCACTTAGCAGCCCCATCACTTAAAGAAATCAGTAACAGTTTGCACTGTACGTGCTTGAACATTGTCCTGCAAAACGATGGTCAGGTCCTGCAGAAGGTGTCATCACTTCTGTCTCTAAGCTGGTCGTAGGTTGTGTTCCAAAAATGGACAGCATAGAGACAGAAGTAATGACGCTTTCTGCAACACCTGACCACCACTTTGCAGCCACGCAGTTTTCCCTCTGCTACACCAGAAGATATGTATTTAATGTCTTTGGAGCTGGGATCATTTTTAGAAAATTTGCCTCTTGAATTCCTTTGTTGTAACACAGTTGACATCCGATTACTTGTTGTTTTCATTTCTGCGAGAGGTCTCTGCGGTTCCTCGACTGCTTTCAATATTCATTACACTCACTTGCGACGGTAAATACATTCACAGTACATGAATCATATTCTACAAGCAATATACAGTTTGATAACTGCTAGAAATAGAGGAACAGAACAGACACGTCAGTAACTGGACAGACTGTTCATAATTTTGTGCAAAAAAAAAAAAAAGAATGCTGCACGAGGGGAAATTTGAACACGGATATTCAACTTCCGAGTTCAATACTGTGACCACATAACCACGACCTTGTAGGTTTTCTGACTTGCTCGATGTTATACACCGAGGCACCAAAGAAACTGATAAGGCATGCGTATTATTCGAATTCTGAGATATGCAAACACACAGAAAACGGTGCTGCGGTCGGCAGCGCGTATATAAGACAAGTGGCTGACACAGTTTTAGATCAGTTACTGTTGCTACAATGGCAGGCTATCAAGATTTAAATGAGTTTGAACGTGGTGTTATAGTCGGCGCACGAGAGATGGACACAGCTTTTCCGATGTAGCGATGAAGTGGGGATTTTCCCGTACAATCATCACACGAGTGTACCGTGAATATAAGGAATCCCGTAAAACATCAAATCTACCACGTCGCTGCGGCCGTGAAAAGGTCCTGCTACGACTAAAGAGAATCGTTCAACGTGACAGAAGTGAAACCCTTCCGAAAATTGCTGCAGATTTCAATGCTGGGCCATCAATAAGCTTCAGCGTGCGAACCATTCAACGAAACATCATCGATATGAACTTTCGGAGCCGAGGGCCCAGTCGTGTACCCTTGATGACTGCATGACACAAAGCTTTGCGCCTCGTCTGGGTCCGTCAACACCGACATTGGACAGAGGATGACTGGAAACATGTTGCCTTGCCAGACGAGTCTCGTTTCAAATTGTATTCGAGTCGTTCCTGCGTGTCAGCAGCGGACTGTTCAAGCTGGTGGAAACTCTATAATGGTGTGGGGTGTGTGCAGGTGGAGTGATATGGCACCCCGAATACTTCAAGATAAGACTCTGAGAGGTGACACGTACGTAAGGTTCCTGTCTGATCACCTGAATCCATTCATGTCCATTGTGCATTCTGACGGATTTGGGCAATTCTAGCAGGACACCACGGCATCCCACAAGTCCAAAGCTGCTACATAGTGGCTGCAGGAATACTCCTATGAGTTTGAGCACTTCCGGTGACCACCAAACTCCTCAGACTTGGACAATATTGAGCATATCTGGGATGCCTTGCAACGTGCTGTTCAGGAGAGATCTCCACCCACGTTTGTACTCTTATGGATTCACGGACAGCTCTGCAGGATTCATGGTGTCAGTTCCCTCGAGAACTACTTCACACACTAGTGGAGGCCATGACAAGTCGTGTTGATGCACTTTTGCGTTCTCGCTGGGTCCCTACAGTATGTTAGGTAGATGTACCAGTTTCTTTGGGTCTTCAGTGTACATCTTGAGCTTGAACCGTCCATAGTTTCTATATGGTTTAATTTTTCCCAGTTCAGCAGACTTTCTTCCTGTTGGCATGCCTGATCTATGTACTATTTTTGACGGGCTATCCGCTGTGGCTTGATACGGGTAAACCCTGGGATGGGGAGCTTCCCTTGTTAGTCGCAAGTGCCGACTAACAACTATAAGGTAAGGAGACCTTTTCAAAAATTTCTGCCGTAGCGACACAACAAGAATGAATAATACAAAGGGTGTTAAGTCGACGTCATTAAATGAAATACTACAAACGACACAGGGCCCTGAGGGCGTCCTCTTCTGATTAGCATTCAGTAAAATTTAAAAAGCGGGAGACGTGAAAAGCTCTACAGTTTTTTCTCCACATTCAGCAAGCAGAATGGTAAATAACACGCCTCTCTGCCTCGTGATGACTGGGTGTTGTGTGATGTCCTTAGGTTAGTTGGTTTAAGTAGTTCTAAGATCTAGGGGACTGATGACCATAGATGTTAAGTCCCATAGTGCTCAGAGCCATTTGAACCATTTACATAACACGCCCTGGGCAACATCCGGCGCAACCGCACGCTGAATTAGAACATACCTTAGACATAGCGAGCCTCATGGACAACAATGAAACACACTAAAACGCACATCAATTGCTTATGCAAGAAAAGAACCCTAAGTATTAAATTAAAGGCGCTCACATATGTTTTCAAAATCAGTAGCATATCATACATGTAAATATTACAATTTCGCAGAGGCAGTAAGTTTCTTGTCGTAACTGAGAGGCTCATAACTCTAAGAAGTGAGAGGTCAGGATAAGGCGAACACAAAACATGGATTGAGAGTGCAAGAACATGTAATACCTTAGCTTCCAGAGTAATAATCTTCATTCCTTTCAAGTGAGCCCGAGACACCAAGAGGAGAGGCCGAAGACAATAAAATCTCGCAGGTAAAGCGCTGTGCGACAAGTCCGCGGCTTCAATTTAAGGGTGTTGACAACAGCATTGCACTGGCCGGACCAGAGCAACACGGGTCGCAACCGCCGAACTGGTCGCTGTAGCACAGACCTTCACAAGTTCTTTCACCAGACACCGGCTCCACTCCACCGATACAGGTCAACTTGTCTCTCTTGAGTCACCTCATCTCGACCCCGAGCGCCACCTGTTTTCTCGTACGGCGGCCGACCAAAGATACTGCTTTCGGTGTACGATCGACTCTGAGGGAGCTCCCAAGGCTCATATTTTATTCGCCTCCATGTGCTCTATTTGGAAACAAAAATATACGTGGTGACGTTATTGAACTACATGAAATAAAATCGCTGTAACTTGTGAGCGCTCTGCCTTAGGACGGTCAGTCTGAACGGTTGACCGCGGGGCATGATGGGAATTAATGCAAGCATGGATGGTTTGGTTTAGCGACGAGGCCCACTTTCATTAGGATGGGTTCGTCAATAAGCAAAATTGGGGGTATCTGGGGGACTGAGAATCTGCATTGCGCTATCGAGAAGTCTCTTCATCCCCAATGGGTGACTTTGTGGTCTGCAATGTCCAGTCATGGAACAATCGGTGCTCTATTCCTTGATGAGACGGTGACCACCGAACGGTACATGAAGGTTTTGGAAGATGATTTAACACCTATTATCCGAAACGACCCTGATTTCGACAAGATGTTGTTCATGCAAAACGCAGCTCGATCCCATCAAAGCTTTAGAGCGCTTGATGTCCTGGAGGGGACCGCATTCTGGCTCTGGGGTACCCAGAGGCCACTGGCATGGGCCTCGATTGGCCGCCATATTATCCGGATCTGAACGCATGAGATTCCTTTTTGTGGGCCTATGTTAAAGACAAGGTGTACAGCAATAATCCCAAAACCACTGCTGAGCTCAAAACAGCCAGTCAAGAGGTCATCGACAGCATCGATGTTCCAATATTTCGCTATTCGTCTGCGCCACATCATCGCCAATGATAACAGGCATATCGAACGTGTGATAACCTAACTCTCAATATCTGTGGTGAAGTTTACATCTTGAATAAAGTGTATGTCTGAGTTTGTAACTAATTTACGTTTTCTCTATATCGTTCAGTAACTGTCACCCTATACCTTGCTGCAGACACTTTTAAATCCGAACAAGTTCAAATGGCTCTAAGCACTATGGGACACCTGAGATCATCAGTCCCCTACACACAGAAATACTTAACCCAAACTAACATGAGGACATCACACACATCACACTCATCCATTCCCGAGGCAGGATTCGAACCTTCAACTGTAGCAGCAGCGCGGTTTCGGACTGGAGCGCCTAGAACCATTCAGCCACAACGGCCAGCTTAAATCCGAACAAGTAAGAGCTTTGTCGCTGGTTGGAAATGGTTCCAAATTCACAGGGCCAATGCAATCTCGGTTTCATCCATGTGGCTTTCTTTGACCTTGAGGTCAAAGTTGAAGAATCTCAAATGTTCAAAATGTTCAAATGTGTGTGAATTCCTAAAATGCTGATGACATCGGTTCCTAGACTTACACATTACTTAAACTAACTTAAACTGATTTAAGATAAGAACAACACACACATTGATGCCCGTGGGAGGACTCGAACCTCCGGCGGAAGGGGGTGCGCAATCCGTGACATGGCACCTCAAACCACGCGGCCACTGCTCGCGGCGAAGTACCTCCTTACGAGTCGAATAAACGACTGAGCACTCATGAACACAGGCTGTACCGCAATTAACGGTAAAAACTGACGATGGTAAAAGTATACGTTATTAGAAGAGCGGCCCAGTAAACATATGTCCACTAATGAGCCTTTTACCAGCTAATTTCGATCTTGTTGTTACGATCTGCTATTAGCCTCACTATGAAATGTTGTCCAAATTAGCGCAAATGTACTTCGATCTAGTCCGCGTATAACTGGACTCAAATTATGCACATCTCTTACCTAAGCAAGAAATACAAGAACTAAGCGTTAAAATTTGATGTACATTCATTCGTAAATTTCGTCCTCATAAATGGACCCAATGCTACATTAGATCTTCCAGTGAGTTACGAATTTCTTCAAAAACCCGCAGGACATCTTCTTTACAGACACAAAACTGTACAATTAGCTTTATCAGTTATTCGAGCCTATCAACAGGAGTACTACGCACTTCACTTTTGAGATGATCCAGGACAGAATAATGGAAGGTGGTCAAATGATCCTGAAGGACCAGTTGCAAGCCCTGGTTGACCTTTACATGTCGGACCATACTGACGCGTTGGATGCCATTACATATCAGCAGTGAAATGCGCCACTGCTCTGTCATCCACGAAGCACATTCACGAAGAGTGAATGAAATTTGGGCCCCAATTAGATAGTGAAGCAAACAGAAGGTTCACATTTTAAATACATTGGTACTAACCAGGACAATACTGCGTACTAATGCAAGCGTCCCCTTGAACATCATGTTTGTAATTAACGTCTCGTTTGAGGACAGATGTTTAATGGATGGAGTTTCCTTGTACTGGACGGGTAGTTTAAAACTGAATCAGAAAATAATTCATAAGCTTCAAAGTAGGCCACGCAAATTACATAACCTTCCGCAAGAGCAAATGATGTAACTTGTGTTGTAAGTATGCTCCACTGGTTCTTACGATCGCTCATGGTTCACTCACACACAATATAATTATTTCTATGACTTCATTAGGGATTGGAAACTTACATCACATGGCACAGGAGCAGATGGTGTATGTTGGATTGCCCCTCTGAAGGCATGTGGATTTTATTTGGTTAAGTTTTATATCAGCGACCATGTATGACCATACACTGAAACCTAAGTCAGTCTTTGCTGTTGTTCATTGCAAACTCTGTACATTTCCTTGGCTGGATTTTTTTCAACTTTTCCAGACTTTTAATTATATCTCCATAGGTTCCACTGCGTCCACATGGTCCCATTGTTTTGAAGTTGAAAGGACTGATAATGCTTTGGTCTATTGGCAATAAGAATTTCTGCACCCCTGCTCAGTAGAGATGGGAAAAACCTACCGGTTAAAATCGTTACCGGTATTTCAATCCTGAATAACCGGTATTTTTTGATATTTATATGTCTTGGACGTAGTATTTGCCTTTTATTTTATTTACTAATGACTGAGCATAAAATTGATCTGAGCACTATGTGACTTAACTTCTGAAGTCATCAGTCGCCTAGAACTTGGAACTAATTAAACATAACTAACCTAAGGACATCACACACATCCATGCCCGAGGCAGGATTCGAACCTGCGACCGTAGCGGTCGCGTGGTTCCAGACTGAAGCGCCTAGAACCGCACGGCCACACCGGCCGGCTACTGAGCATAAAATCCAAATATCAATTCGCCATAGCAGCAGTGCCAAAAATTTTTCTTTTTTTGTAGAGGAGTCATTTTTATTTGCAAAATTCGCATTGGTTTGAAATATTGCGTTATTACTGAAAATGAGGAAAGCGATCAGTGCTAATTTGATAACATTGCCGACAGAAACGAACAACAAACATATGGCATAAAGATTGAAGCAGTACTGCTGAGACAATAATGCTTCCTGTTGCCGTGGGTCGCAGGTTAAGTTAGACATGCACGTGCTGTGTATAGGATGTGCTCCCACCTGGTCTACACGGCAGTTCCTCGCTGTAGTTTCCAGACATCCGTTGAACTGCAGAATGGCATTAGCCATAGTTAGGAAATTATTTTACGAACTGATTTAGAAATTAAGTACAATGTTTCATTTGCTATTAAAGGTTAAAGATTCGTCTGCCACTTCTATGAAATAATAGAAGAGGAGGGATGGTAACACTTACAAATTAAAAGCTTAGCAACAGTTCATTGATAGTGAATTGTACCGGAGCATGAGAACCGTATCTGGGGAAATCAGACTCAAAAGAACAATGTTTGCTGGACATGTAGTTAGAATGAGTATGGACAAAATGACGAAGAGGGTGTGGGAAACAACAGGGAGGACAAGGGGAAAGACAGGAACCAAGTGGGTTGTTGAACTTCGGAACGACTGGTTGGAATTGAGATCAAGGTCGAAGGAAAGGAAAAGTGGAGGAACATATATACACCGACCAATATGCCGGAGATCAACGACAGAGAAGAATACAGGAAAAGATTAGAGTGTCAGCAGTGGAGCCGGCAGGAGAAACGGACACTGAAGATATCAGAAGAAGAGTGGGAGAGAAGAAGAGAAAGAATGACGAGGTTGTAGGAGGAGAAGAGGAAAATGCAGTCCACGAAGGGGCTACCTGCGTCCTACAGTGACCGTAATGCAAGAATAATAATAAGAAGAAGACGTTAATTAGTAGTGTACAATAATAATAGAAAGTTGCTGAACTGCTTTCTGTATCTACATAATATGCCTTTATTTCTTCTGGTAAACCTTGCGGGATGTAAGGTCGTGGTCCATGAAACTCTTCAGCTCCTAACGTTTCGTCCAGAGCTGCGCTGGACATCTTCAGAAGGGTGTTTCTCGGCAAGACTCACCGGAGTAGAAACACCCCTCTGAAGATGTCCAGCGCAGCTCTGGACGAAACGTTAGGAGCTGAAGAGTTTCATGGACCACGACCTTACATACCGCAAGGTTTACCAGAAGACATGTCATCCGGTCGTGAAAGCTTTCATACTATGCCTTTATTTGTTTACAGATCTTGAAAACGGACCAATTAGCACCGAAAACAGAGATATTCAGCCTCAGTTTTCACCCATCAGCACTGGCTATTCTTGATGCACAGACAGTGGTGTGAAAGCCGATTGCAAAATGATTTTTGAACAGAGTTTCGAAAAATTAGACTCAGTATCAGAAGTGATATTTTGTAATACTCAACTTCTTGTCACTTTTCGAGGAAAGCAGTGAACCATGGGTGAACGAAGTTTTCTTTTATTTGCCTCTTTAATTTAATATTTTGATTTTATGAATCTTTAAAGTGAGGCAGTAAAAAACTTTTCAATCTTTGCTCGATTTTCTCGTTTATTACAGGAAACAGTACGAAAAGAATCCGAAAATCGGTCATTTCAGATACCGTTTATTTCGAGCGGTTTTAACAGTCAGCCTAAAAAGGTGTGAAAAAAAGGATAGAACCGAAAACAGGTTGTTTCAGCGATAACCGGCACCGCTGCTGAGCACTCAGAAGCGTCGCAGTGCGGGAGTTCCCCCGCGGCTGCGGCAACAGCGTCGCAGGTGGTGGTGGGCGCGCAGCGGCGGTCACCCCAGAGTGCGCGCTCCGCGCCGCGCCGCGCCGCGCCGCGCAAACCCCACAGATTGTGTCGCCATCTATTATTCAGCTGTCGGCGCCGGAAGGCCTGTGTTTACGTGGCCTAACAGCCGGAAGCCGGCGCCGCCGCAGCACAGTCTGCGCCCCACGGCGCCCCGGCTTCACTCCGGGCCCGCCGGAGGAGCTCGCGTCGCACACATCGGGCTGTGTGCGGGTCAGAGACAGCGGCGCTGTGTACCTTCAATCCGCGCCGGATCCACTGGGTACACAGCGAGCAACTGGTCGCTCTGGAATTATTTATTTCGACGCCAGAAATCTGCCTCGCCAACTCATACTGCTCAAGAGTAGACGGAACTGGACTGCATCACTGCCGGCGAGAGACGTTGGACGGTGGAAGGTCAATCCGATGCGATGTTCTTTCTTCTCTTATTTCATCCTCCTCACTTCATAAAGGCGAAGGATGGAACGGTACAGAATTCTGCTGGTGGTCAAAAAGCTTTATAGACAAAGGCGAAAGAGAAGCTGATGAGCAGTGAAAATTTTCATAAGCGCTTTTTAAAAAATTACAAATAAATGGATTTTTACGGAATTTATAAAACATTATAATGCTGATCTTTGCTTGTTATATCAGAATCGAAGAACTAAAAGTTAAAATTATTTAATTAAAAAGAAATTGTTTAAATTGGACTGAAAAGTACAAAACAATTTCTCCTACCTCCATAGAGATTCTTAACCCCCCACCGAGCGAGGTGGCGCAGTGGTTAGCTCACTGGACTCGCATTCGGGAGGGCGACGGTTCAAACCCGTCTCCGACTCTCCTGATTTAGGCTTTCCGTGATTTCCCTAAATCGTTTCAGGCAAAAGCCGCGATGGTTCCTTTGTAAAGGCACGGCCGATTTCCTTTCCCCTCCGAGCTTGTGCTCCGTCTCTAATGACCTCGTTGTAGACGGGACGATAAACACAACTCTCCTCCTCCTCCTCCTCTTAACCCCATACAGGCAGCTCTGAAAAACGGTGATGTGAATTTTTAATGGCTATGTAAATATCTGAAGATTTAAAACGAAAACGTGGGGCACATGCAGTACGTAATTGGTGCATAAATAGTTCACGTACTAAATATTATTTACGGAATATGACCCACATTCGTGTTTTATATCTTACAGTTACTTTCATATTTATTAAAAATTTTCAATCAAAAAATTTCAGAACTATCTCTCTGTGGTTAGGAATATGTATGGTTCTAGGAGAAATTATATTATACTGTTAAGGCTTTTATGTGCGCAATTTTTGTGTGTTTTCGACTATTGTGAGAAGGACCCCGAAAATCTCAAAGAACTGCACAGACTGCCCGAGCAGCCAGTCGTCGTCAACATCAGTTAGCTGAATGGGAACAGGAGGGCAAAAACAAAAAGAAAATAAACAATGGAGACAGCACAGAAAACTTCAGACTTCTAATGCAAGAGCAATCACCTAAGCGCAACGAAAGCTGAGACCAAATGGTATCTAATGATAATGGTACGAGAGTGCAGCGACTGCACATCAGAAGTCAGAGCTGTGGCACAGCTAGATTTATGGTGTAGACATGAGCACTAATTGTTCAGCAAGATAGATGCGGCCATGTGAGGTGATACTAGCACTTGGCTGATGTAGCACTGCCATATATAGGCTGTTCTCAAGCTCCATGTATACTAGCTGCATAACACACCAGTCCTGCAAGGCAGGCGACATATCAGGCGTTACCAACGGCTTTTTTTTACTCCCCCCACTCCCCCAAATTTTGGTTCAGACAGACAAGAAAGGGAGTTAATATGCGTTGTCATGCACCTCTAAGGTATGTTTAAAATTTGGAGCCCCTGAATCACCTAGAAATTTGTTTGAAATCAGCTGTGAAATATGTACAATTTAATGAAATTGAGTTAAAATACATATTTTAAAACACATCGCAGAAAACGTTGTTCTTTACAGAACGAGCAATGAAGTTCACTCATAGTTGAAGAAAGTACATTGGAGAAACTGTAGTTTATACTTGAAGGACCTGGATTGGGTAAGATACAGTTCTACAGTTCTGAGGAACACAGGCGAACGGTTTTTTTTTCTTTGCAGGGTTTAAAGATGTGAGTGTAAATAGAGGGCCTATTGAGTAGTGCAAATGGAGACTGATGCTGGGATGCGTAGTGTGAAGACAGAAAAGGAGCAGGAGATATATGTGTGGGAGACCCAATAGGAGAAGGGACAGGGAAAGATCAGGAGTGGAGAAGGAGGGGAACTCTGATGTGGGGTGAGATGCATGGGCAAAGATGCAGTTGATGAGGTGGATAAATATCAGGGTGATTTCATTGCTGAGGTAAGTTGCACTGGGACGGGGAAAGGTGTATGTTTAGGTGGGTGTATGGTGAGATTCGGCAGCATACAAAGACTGATCATCAAAGGAGAAGCAACGGGGTTATTTGCAATTGGATATAGGGAGGTGTTCAGTGTGTCTTAGGAGTGGTGGGAGTAAGAAACAGTAGGTGATACGTGATGACAAAGATAAACAGATACAGGAAACAACAAAAATCTTGTGATGGCTCTTCAGTATTTGGAGAGAGTTATAAAACTTGAGCTGAACGAATATGCAGGCAGGGTCAAGTCAGATCAACAGCTTTTAAGCGTGGAAGAAAGTGGAGCTTGAAATTCCTGTATTCGGCCAGTAAGTGGATTCAGTGGTTCACTTTACTTTCATTGTGGCCTTCTTGTTACATGCTTAGAAGGTAAGGTTTCCATGTTAGTTACTGGCCGAAATTAGTCCAAGATATTTAAGATTGTTGGTTAACTGGATAGGGCCGTCGTAAATTGTTAGGTAAAAGTCATGAAAATGGAAGTTTTTGGTGATTTGTCCTATAATTGTACTCTTTGTATTGTATCTCCAGTAGCCTCTGGATACACCAGAAGGAGAACTGGTTAATATGGAGGAATAGTTGTGATATCTAGAGAAAGCAGTGTCGAAAACATACTGAAGGATATCTGTAGAAGACTGAAAGGAGAGGAGTGAGGACAAAGGCTTGGGGTACAGCAGCAGCAGGGTAGAATATACAGAATACTGGTGTTGTTGAAAGTGCAAGGGAAGGATTCGATGGGACAAATTTCTAACTGTAAAAATATCAGTAAAAAGCGATTCAATGGTATATCGAGCAAGGGCAGGGGAGGACAGAGGACAGCTGTCCACTCGCTCTCTCCTTCCCCCCTTCCCCCTTCCCTCTACAAGTCCCTGAGACTTTTTTTGTGATCTTCACTAACAGACGTACCAATGCAATATTATTGTGAAGAAAAACAGAAAAGATAATGGATGTTAACTTCTTCCAAATACAACAAACGCCATTTATAGAGAAATCTCAAAATCAGCTTCCTGATTACTTCCATTCTCCTCACAACTGAAAATGCCAGATTACTCTGAGTCCTCCAGAAGCGTTGGTATTATATTTCCCTTTGTATTTCGTAGTGTATCCAGCCAAATCAAAGACCAAAATGTGGAAATGGGAAGAACTGATACGTACCTGAAAATTACCCGCCAACAACGGAGTAGTATGTTGAATTTTCATACAAATTACGCTCTCATGTAAGGAAGTACGTAGCTATTACAAAACATAGCTTTAATATATCTGGTAATTAACAACGCAGTTTTTCATCTATACTGGATTACAACTTTTAAGAAAACGTGCTTTGAACCACCCATCGCTCTCGTTTTTTAAAGCTGTCACACACTATCCCCGCGTCCGAAGCTCGTGGTCTAGTGGCTAGCGTTGCTATCTCTGGATCACGGAGTCCTGGGTTTCATTCCCAGCCCGGTTGGTGATTTTCTCTGCCTGAGGACTTGGTGTTTGTGCTGTCCTCATCATATCACCATCATCATCAATCGTGACTGTGGCTAGATTGGGCTGTGCTGCTGACCGCGCAGTTGAGCGCCCCCACAAGCCAAACTTCATCACCCTATCCGCACACCCAGAAACATGTAATATAGGGCTTATAAGTCAACTGAAAACGTATGTGGAAATGCATGATAACTGCAGACAGAAAACGTGACGAAGTTACATTGTTATGCTGTTGCAGTAAAAGGCTGTTTGGAATACTATAGTCAATAAGCATCTGCTATTGTGGTCATCCAGAACTTGAAATATGTGTACCATAGCATTTACCATCAAACTCTGCCTTGCAACGGAATATAGTTGACTAAAAATTATGTACTGGTGCTGGATTAGCAGCTGCACAGATGGTCTGTTTAGCCCAGAGATTCTAATCGTTCAGAATTATGGTGTCACAATCAAAGACTCAAAATTCATAATCTTCAAATCACTGACGAATATGGATTACATAAATGAACTTAATACAACTTGATCAAGTAATAACGCTTAAAACTGTAGTTCAGACTGTTACAATGTTCTGCTTAAGCAGAAAGAAAGTTGACATCTAAAATGGAGAAGAATGGCGCTACACGCAATAAAATTTCAGACTGTGTGGCCATTATGCACGAAATGCAAGTAACTAAAAATTGTGTCTTTATTATTAAGAGAAGAAAGATTTGAACAGGTCCAGACGATGTGAACCAAAGCAGGGTGACATGTTCTGTAGCCGGCCGTCGTGGCCGAGCGGTTCTAGGCGCTACAGTCTGGAACTGCGGACCGCTACGGTCGCAGGTTCGAATCCTGCCTCGGGCATGGATGTGTGTGATGTCCTTAGGTTAGTTAGGTTTAAGTAGTTCTAAGTTCTAGGGGACTGATGACCTCAGAAGTTAAGTCCCATAGTGCTCAGAGCCATTTTTTGACATGTTCTGTAGCCTTTAAAGTAGGAACCATTTGCGTCGTCTCGTTGTCACTGTAGAGTCTTGTACCATGGGAAGAAAGGAGAGGATGTTGTTTTGTGGCCCGATCCTCTTCATACCTTTCTACAACAATACTTCACACATGTATTAAAAGTGTTTTTTATTCACAAGAACAAGAAGCTACTAATCTGTAAGCAAGTTGTTGTGGTACAAGCTATTCCGTAATAGTCCACTTTAGCCTCACTGAAGACAAAGTACAAGTTCCACTACAAACACTACACTCACGTATCTGGAGACGTGGACAAACGGGCGCTAACTAGAATAATGACTGAGGAATAGAGACTGAGCTAGTAACAAAACTATTGACAGACTGTCTGGCTGGGCTATGCCTCAGACTGAGACTGCGAATGTTCATGTCTGTGACTGCACTGATTGTCTGGTCCGCAGTGGCGATCTAAATACAGAGTTGAGAGCGCGTTGGCGGCACATTGCCTGCGAGCCTGTCTTTGGCCTCTCTCCTGATAGGCGCCTTTCATTCAATGCCTGTTATCAAGCTCCTTGCAACCTCTTTCCTGGCCGGTGTGCTGGCTACAGCGTACGCCACACAGAACCGGCGTGTCTCCGTTATTCAACTGACAGCAAATGCTGTTCTGATGAAACATGGGTCACATTGGTCGCGCCCTGCCACAGTTCACTACACCCTGTCTGCCTTGTTTATGATATGGCAACAATAGATGGTGTTAGATGACATGTATCACTGTAACTTACAGAAAAAATGTATGAAAGCAATATTCATTTTATTAGTTAAAAGTAAGAAATTTATTGTTTCTGTGGAGTCATATACATGATTTATTTACCAGAGACTTGCTAAAATGATTTATTATTTTCTAAATACTTGTAGAATTATTTATTATATACACACATCAAGAATATAGATGAATGTAAAACATAGATCCATGATTTCGTTACTGTTGGACAGTTCGTAGTTAAATTTTAAGCGAAGCTATTTTTACAAGTATTATTACATACAAGAAATCGACAACACATATCATTGTCGTAAAAATGAACAGATTATTATTTACAATATGCTTCACCGGTAATATGCAGGGATATGTATTTATAATATATCCTGTGTATAGTATTACTGACATGCTAACAATACCAACGTTCGACGTTTATTTCTGTTCTGGTCGTGGATGACATACGTGTATTATCTACGAAAAAGTGTGGTCACCGTGTAATGAATATTGAGGCACAAGCCTTCAGATGTGGAGCAGATCACTTCGGGAGGAGATCTAATTGCTAAATCACTGTGGATTGTTGGGTTTGTAACGAACCACGGATTCGCGTTTTCTAGTTTTAGATGATACGAAATTTGTTAGTATGTATAGACGCCGCTTGACGCTATATGGAGCAAACATATTACGTTACGGTTTTTGTTTTCGATTTGTAAAGTGTGTTTTTCATTTATAGAGACGACCAACGGTTTATTTTGGAGTATGAAGCAGCTAACACGCGGTATGCTTTATTTTGTGACATGTTTCTTGACGGCAAGGAGTTTGCCCATGTGAACTCTGAAACGTTCGGCGAATCCAGTCCAAGGAGGGCTTTGACTGGAAAACTGCAGCGAGGTTTGTGCATCTTGCCTCGTTCGTGTATAAAATGTTGTCTGACATTTACCGACATATAATTTCAGTGGGAGTACTCGAAAACGTTGTTCAAACATAATTAGAGATCGTTGCAGTTTGTCGTGAACGTTCGTTACTTCGTAGCCGATCAAATATATCCCTGCATCGAATTATGGGATGCAAGTCAGGTCGGAAGTTTGGTAGGTCAGATAAATATATACGCCGTAAGACAAGAAAATGCGACGCACCACGAATGAATTATTCGAATGGGACGGAAGGCGGTGGATGTGATTTATATTTATAGACAAACAAGCGATTACAGTTTTAGGAAAACTGGGTGATTTAAACAAGAGAAAGAGCTTCATAAACTGAGCAAGATAATAACGATTTGATCCATCTCTGGCCCTTATGTAAGCAGTTATTCGGCTTGGCACGGATGTTCGCTGAAGGGGTATCGTGGCAAATACGATGCAATTGGGGAACTGGATCGTTAAAACCGCGAGCTGGTTCGAGGACCCTACCCATAATCCACCAAAGATTCTCAATTGATTAGATATCCAACGAACTTTCTGGTCAAGGAAGAATTTGGCAAAGGGCTTGGCAAAAACTAAGACAAGCAAATGAAACTCTCGCCGTGCGCAGACAGGCATTAGCTTGCTATAACGTAAACCAGGGACAGCTTACTGCGAAGGGTAACGAAACGGTGGGTAGAATGTCTGTATCTACATATACGTCTACATGGTTACTCTGCAGTTCACACTTTACTGCCTGGCAGAGGGTTCATCGAACCATTTTCATACTACTTCTCTATCATTGCACTCTCGAATGGCGCGTAGGAAAAAGGGACACCTAAATCTTTCCGTTCGAACTCTGACTTCTCTTATTTTATTATAAAGATCATTTCTCCCTACGTAGGTGGGTATCAAAATACTATTTTCGCATTCGGAAGAGAAATATGGCGATTGAAATTTCGCAAATAGATCTCGCCGCAAAGAAAACCGCCTTTGTTTCAGCGACTGCCACCCCAACTCGCCTATCATATCAGTGACACTCTCATCCCTATTGCCCGATAACACGAAACGAGCTGCCCTTCTTTCCACTTTTTCGATGTCCTCCGTCAGTCCTACCTGCTAAGGATCCCATACCGCTCATGAATATTCCAGCAGAGCACGGACAAGTGTAATGTAGGCTGTCTCTTAAGTGGGTTTGTCGCATCTTCTAAGTGTTCCGCCAACGAAGCGCAGTCTTTGTTACGCCTTCCCCACAATACCATCTATGAGGACTTTCCAATTTAAGTTGCTCCTAATTGTAATTCCTAGGTGTTTAGTGGAATTGGGAGCCCTTATATTTGTGAGATTTATCGTATACCCAAAATTTATCGGATTTCTGTTAGTATCCATGTGGATCACCACGCACTTTTCTTTGTTTAGTGCCAATTGCCACTTTTCTTACCATACAGAAATTCTCTCTAGATCATTTTGGAATTGGAATTGATCGTCTGATGATTTTAATAGACGGTAAAATACTGCGTGACCTGCAGACAATCTAAGGGGGCTGCTCAGATTATCACCTAGATCATATATGTAAATCAGGAACAGCAAAGGGCCTATGACACTTCCTTGCGGAACGCCAGATATCACTTCTGTTCTACTCGATGATTTACCGTCTATCACTACGAACTGTGACCTCTATGAGACGAAATCACGAATACACTCACACAACTGAGACGATACGCCATATGCACGCAATTTGATTAATAGTCGCTTGTGAGGAACGGCATCAAAAGCCTTCTGGAAATCTAGGAGTATGGAATCGATCTAACATCCCTTGTCGACTGCACTCATTACTCCATGGGAATAAAGAGCTTGCTGTGTTGCACAAGAGCGATATTTTCTGAATCCGTGTTGGTTATGTATCAATAATTCATTTTCTTCAAGGTGATTCACAATGTTCGAGAACAGCATATGCTCGAAATGGGCCCTGCTGTGAAAAGTGCCCCCCCCCCCCTTCCGCCCATACCATCACTCATGGCTGTAGGGCCGTATGGCGGGCGACAGTGAACCGGCATCACACGGCTGTTCAGGCATCTTCAGACACTTCTTCGGCCTGGAACCTCATTGACTGGAGTAGACTTGTCTTCTGGGATGTGTCCCACTTCAAACTGAGCCCTGGTGGCCAGGGAAGACGAGGCTGTAGACGCCCCAGACAGGGATGGCATACCAACCTGTCGCCTACCTTACTCTGCAGCAACCAGTAATCAAAGATGGCAACCAGGAGTGATGGTCTGCGGTCCATCTCGTATCTGGTTGTCATCCAAGTGACACTTACAGCGCAGAAGTACTTCGACGACATTCTACGCATCGTTTTGTTATCCTACATGGCAAGCCATCGTGGGGTTAGATTCCAGCAAGATAGTGCCCGCCCGCACCAGAGGAGAGTTTGTACTGCTTTTCTCCTTGCCTCTCAAACCCTCTCTTGGCCAGCAGGATGACGGATCTCTCCTCAATTGAGAATTTTTGTAGAATAATTGCCAGGGTCCTCCAACCAGCTCAGGATTTTCACGATCTAACGTGCCAGCTGGAAACACTTTGCCACGATATCCCTCAGGGAGGCAACCAACAACTCTGTTTACCAATGCCAAGCCGAATAACTGCTTGAATAAGGGCCAGAAGGGGAACAACGTGTTATTGGATTGCTGACTTTGTGATGCTCTTTCTCTTGACTAAATCATCCAATTTTTCTGCAGTTGTAATCGTTTGTGGGTGCGAGTGCAGTGCATCCTACAGATTTCAATCCTACTCGGATAATTCCTTCGTGTTACATCGTTTTTTTCGTCTTAGGATGTATTAAATAGGTAATTTTGTAGTACCATGGCATTCTGAGGGTAGACATTAGCAGTATCATGAATCGCCGCACTGAAACTACGGTCTGTAAGATATGAACGAATTAATCTTACAATATCCCATGGGAATTTCAGTTTTGTTGACTTCTACAATGAACTATTATGCCATATTCTGTCGGAAGATTGAGCAGTATCTAGGTATATGACTGCCAAGGATTTTATTATTATAGGCACCTACGATTGCGTCCGCTATTGGGAACGGCTGCAGTGAAGCTGAGTGTTTAGGACAAAATTTGGAATGAGTATTTGGTACAGCTGATTTGACATCGCTTGTTTTGCAGATTCGAAGAAGTATAATCGGTTCAGCTAATATCGAAATTTATGGTAAAAGGCTGACCTATCTTTAATTTTTGGGGTACCCAAGATCTTTGTTTGCGTTGGGTACATCTGCTACATTGGCATGCTTCCGCTAACTGTGAAAATGCCTTAGTTTTAATTTTGAGTTAACTGCAGTAACCAACAATCTTAGGGCATTTGGAGGCGAGATATTTAACAACATATTATTTATCTCATCATTACTAGGAAATTACGTGGTTTTAGTTGAGACAGAATTTTGTTAAACACCCAGGGATTAAATAAAACTCTGTAGAGAGAAATCGATCCTTGATGACGCAGCGCAAAAGCTGTACTTTATCAGATAATTTTGTACAACAAATTATGGCACTTAAGATGTAAACTAAGATAAGATGCGGTTAAGACCTCAAGCATCTAATTTAAGTAATAGGAAATATATGGACTACATACAGGCAGGGTGCAAAGACCGAACATAGGAAAACACAAACACACGCACGTTCACGCCCACAAACACACACAGTTGTATTTTTGTCTATGCCAACAGACAACGTTTTTACAGAAATAAATATAAAATGCTTTCAGTCCTCCAATTTCACTCATGGTTTTCTGAAAGTTTCTGCTGGTGATCTTACAAATACCCGAAATACACACTCCGAGCCTGCTGAGATATTTGGCTAGAAAAGGTGAAACTCTACCACTGCTCTCACATGAGCACGGAATGAAAACACCCATTACGATGTAGCTGGTTGAAATGTTGTGTTGCAAGAAATTTTAGTTAAATTCGATCATATAGGTAGGCAATATAACAAAAGTATAACAGCTAACTAGCAAAAATGAGGATCGATGTTTTCGAACTAAGTGCATGTTGCATTGCATCAACATTAATACAAACTGGGTGATGCTGACTTTTATACAATGACAGGTCGACTGGTAATGGGTAAAACCTGAAGTACTTTCTAATTAATTACGAATAAGCTTCATGAGCCGCAGAAGGTAGATTAACTGCCTACATGTGGACGATACGTGAGAATGGGTGCGATGTTCACACAAGAAACCTAGTTGGATGGCGATATGTAACGCGTCATTTCAGAACTGCCCCAGGATGCAATTTTTACCTTGATGAAATAAATGAAACTCATGGATGCACTATGTTACAGTAACGTAAATGCAGAATGTTTGTATGCAGCTGAATGCTGATATTTGTCTAAAAAAGGAGAAATAGAAGCCGTGGGAAGGGAAAGGAAAACCCTCAGAAAAATAGTTGAGTCAGTAGAACATATAACAGATATTCAGAATTACAGGAACACCAATAACGAAGATCCGTACAAAAACATTAAACATCGTAATGTTAAAATGATTTTTACGGCCATCTGGATCGAACGAATGAAAAAAGAATATGCAACAGACATTTTTGAAACATTTCAACGGCAACAAATTTTTCTGGTGCAAGTGGCTCCAAGAAATCAGAGGTGACACGAAAGTGATGAAGACTGAGCAACATGAAGTTCGAAATTATTATTTTCGGATAGAACGTTGTATTTCCCGCCCCCGGAGAAAACTTAAAACGGGGAACTGGAGTAAAGTAATCAGCAGATCGCAAGCAACAGTCCCGCATTCGAATGAAGGCTTATTTGGAAAAGAAAACTAAAGTCATAGGCAGTTCTTTACCAGGACCATAAAAGGACCAAAGCGAGTGAAGGAGAAGGAATACTAGGATGTGTAAGTCAGATGTATGCACTTAAAAGAAAGAAAGGAAGGAATTTTCGGAAATTATGCGTACTTAAACGGTTCAAATGGCTCTGAGCACTAAGGGACTTAACTGCTGTGGTTATCAGTCCCTTAGAACTTAGAACTACTTAAACCTAACTAACCTAAGGACATCACGCACATCCATGCCCGAGGCAGGATTCCAACCTGCGACCGCTGGGGTCGCGCGGTTCCAGACTGTAACGCCTAGAACCGCTCGGTCACAACAGCCGGTATGCGTACTTAACTCTATAGTTTCGCCCGAAGAAGTAAAATACTTAAAGCTAACAGAATAGTTGAATCTAGTTCCATATGCGTTAATGAACGCTGCGAACTATATGGGGAAAAGCAGGAGATACTTCTTCCATGTTCTAATGAAGGTGGAGTACCGTAACACTTAACGACATTTATTAGCAATACACAGAAATGGATATTTTTGGTTACAAAATTACATGCCGCTTATGTCATCGTGTTTACGCTCCGGTACACTTGGTATGTATAAAAAGTCGGTGCAGATTTAAAGGTGGCTGGCCACTGAACTACAAAAGAAAGAAAAAAGGAGTGGCAGTTGTATGTTCTCTTTTTAACAAAGGGTGTATTAAGCGTCGAAAGCCCATCTCACTTCACAGTGGAATATTGCAGTAGCGGTGTTTACAAAACAAGCGATTCAAATGTTACGCTTGCTCCATGTGGGCGCGTTCAGTACGAGTGAGCTTTGTTCGCGAACCTCTCTCTCTCTCTCTCTCTCTCTCTCTCTCTCTCTCTCTCTCTGTGTTTGTGTGTGTGTGTGTGTGTGTGTGTGTGTATGTGTGTGTGTGAGGAGGGTTGTTGGAGGGGGGGCTGCGCTACTCGTTCTGCGCCGGAAACTCGCCACTCGAACAAAACAAGGCAAGCAATCACGGAAGTGTTGGCCCACGCGCTGGGGTCGCAGCTACGCTAAGAAAGTGGGGAGTCGGGGACCGGCGCGGGAACATTAATTTCGAGATAGGATTGTCCTCCTCGCTCGCTCGCGGCGCCTTGTCTCGTGGTGGCGAGCGCCAGCACGTTTGGAGGGAAATGCCCGCCCTCTTTCTCCTTCTTGCGCTTCAATATCGCAGATGAGATTCGAATGGAAGAGTAACGGAGGAAGTAATCTTCACGGAGCGCCAACACAGCAGCAGGGCCTCTAACGTGCTCTGCTGAGGAATCTGCAACGCTTCAGAAGGTTAACTCCCCCGTCGGTTAAAGGCGTTTGAACACACTTCCCTTATGTCGCCGTGCTGAAGTGCCACTCAGTTAACTGAAGCCGGAAACCGAAATTGGGAAACCGTTTCTCACTGCCGTGCTTAACTGTTAAGCCTCTACCTATCTTGCTACCCCTATCAAATATCTGTTTTCGAGTGTCTCTTTTTTTACACGAATCGTGCCTGTAAGCTGACCCATCTTCGTCTTCCCGATGCAGTGAAATTAACAGCGATTTCGTTATATTTGTGATAGAGATAGTATACATCTTCCCTACGAATGTCAGCGAATTCACAAAGTAAAGAGGAAGGAGTTTGTCCTAGAGAACATGTTTAACCCTAGAAATTGGCACCCGGGGTCAGTCTGACTCTGGAGTTACTTCTTTGTTCCTGTGCATGCGCCACCGCACATACACAGCCCACTACCACTAACGTAAATTTGGCATTGATTAAGATCTACCACAGGACGGACATTGTAAATTGTGAGACACTGTTGTTTAATTAATTTAACAGGAGTGTTTCTTGATCAGTGATCGTGTCCGTGGAGTACACATTGTGTAACTATTCTGTTGCTGAGTGTGAAGGACATTTATGCGAAAACGGCGTGCAGGAATGACATTTTACCTACGGAGGATGCTATACTGGAAGCATCGTCAGTGTGTCAAATGTGTCCGAATTTCTAAGGAACCAAATTCCTGAGGTCATCAATCCATAGACTTTCACACTACTTAAACTAACTGATGCTAAGAACAACACACACATACACACACTCACCCATGCCAGAGGGAGGACTCGACCCTCCGGCGGGAGGGGCCGCGCAATCCAAGACATGGCTTCTCAAACCGCGCGGACACTCCGCGCGGCAAGCATGGTTAGAAAAGCTCAATCATGAAAGTAACGTAAGTGAATTTTCTGGTGCAAGTGATTCAGAAGCTGATCCTCCTGCAGCGTTTACGGACAACGCCAAAAATGTTCAGTCTGTCAAACCTGCAGACGGCGATGAAGATAATACAATCTTCCACGGCAAAGCGTGATCACTGTTGGAACACAGGTCTCCCTATCAGAAGAGACCGACCAGTTGCTGATAACATTGTAGCCCATATTCCAAGAGTGTGGAAATAATTGAAGAATGAATGAATTTCAAACAATTTGCAACACCTCAAAAATTTGTGTGACATGTGTATTTCGTGAAATGAATACCATCTAATTAAACTGCAAACAAAGCCTTTAGATCGGGATAACTTTCAATTTTCATCATTGAAAAGCCTCCATGTTAGTATGAAAGACTACGTAGTTTGAAATTTTGGATGGATTAATACTAATATTGATTGAAAAATGCGTAACAGAGGTGAAACAAAATACATTTAGGAATAAGAGTCCAGTTACACTATAAGACAACGTATTTGTCTGCATTGTCTTCCTCCGCAGCAAGCACAGAAATATTTGTTTCGTAAATAAAAATCGTCTTCTCTTGCTACACTGTTTTTTATTCTTCGAGAAGCGTTTCGGCTATTTTCACTTTAAGCCATTATCAGTGGGATATATAATGATACAGTTATGATACACTTTTGTTTCATATACATTATTCGTATATTATAAAACAGTTCACTTCCCGCTTTTTGTATAAGTAAGTGATAACTTATATTTTTACGCGTTTGCCAATTAAGAACTGTGTCTCCACAGTAATGAATAAATGTGTTAAAACTTCATGCATGATGCGGCTCTTTACCGTTCATTTCAGTGTTTATGACGTAATATCTCTTGAATTATGTGTCATACAACGATGTAGTTGTGTAGGTACATTCGGCGACGTATCTGGATACTGCCTGCGAAATATGATGTGGATAGAGTTTGTAGCAAAATGGCTCTGAACACTATGCGATTTAACTTCTGAGGTCATCAGTCGCCTAGACCTTAGACCTAATTAAACCTAACTAACGTAAGGACATCACACACATCCATGCCCGAGGCAGGATTCGAATCTGCGACCGTAGCGGTCGCTCGGCTCCCGACTGTAGCGCCTAGAACCGCACGGCCACTTCAGCCGGCAGTTTGTTGCAAATATGAAAAATAAATTTAAATGTTATTGATGATGCTGTAGTTTTTCACGCATGTCATCGCTTATGACTTAGTATCTCTTGAACTATGTCCTGTATAATGCTGTATCTCTCTAGGTAAATTCAGTGTCGCATGTGGATACGAACTTCAAAACTTGCTTTGAACAGAGTTAGTAGCAAAGAAGTAATAAATTTAAATGGCATGCAAAACACGGTAGTTTTTCACAGATGTCAAGGTTTATGACGTCACATTTCCTGAAATATGTGTGGTACTGCAATATAATTCTGTAGGTGCCCTTAGCAACGTATGTGGATACTTTCTGCGAAATTTATTGTGACTAGACTTTGTAGCACAGAAGTAATAAATTGAAATGCCAAGCATGACGCGGCTGTTTTTCACGCATTTCATTTTTTATTATCTCATATCTGCTGAACTATGATGGACAGGTGGTTCTTACGCAGGCAGAGGTTACTTCCTAATTGTAAGGGATGCGTGTACCAAGTTTGGCTGAAGTCGGTGGTGATTTACGAGGAGATTTGGAATACAAACACACACATATAGACACACTCACACACACACACACACACACACACACACACACACACACACACACACACACACAATATCAAATGGTTCAAATGGCTCTGAGCACTATGGGACTTATCTGAGGTCATTAGCCCCCTAGACTTAGAACTACTGCAACCTACCTAACCTAAGGACGGCACACACATCCATGCCCGAGGCAGGATTCGAACCTGCGACCGTAGCAGCAGCACGATTCCGGACTGAAGAGCGTAGAACCGCTCAGCCACAACGGCCGGCTACACACACACACACACACACACGCACGCATTAAAAAAAATCAAATGGCTCTGAGCACTATGGGACTTAACATCTATGGTCATCAGTCCCCTAGAACTTAGAACTACTTAAACCTAACTAACCTAAGGACATCACACAACACCCAGTCATCACGACGCACGCATTATAACATAAAAGACTCAAGAGATCTGGGAATAACTTCCGTGTTAGTAGTGTGAGCTATGTAGTGCATAAACTGTAGAGGAGGACAGATACTGGACGGTATCGAACTGATAATTTAGGTCGTAGCGAATAAGTGCTACTCTGAGACGGTGAGTTTTGCAGAAGAGAGGAATTCTAGGCGGATCGCATTGAACCAGCCAGAATACTGGCGAAAAAAAACTACAACTATGTCATAACACTTCTAATTTTCGACAATTCGCTCAAGTTTTTGAAGTATGCTTTTACTGTCTGATACTGTGCAGTAAGGTGGGTTCGTTACACTAATAACGCTCCGAATTTAACCGCCAAACTAAGGGAGAAATACATCTTTCTGCAGTGTGAAAAAATTACATTACTAACACATTTTATAGCTGATGTAAGGAGTAAAATAGTAAATTTCGAAGTCTGAAGGCAACTTTTACGCAGGAACACCCATCCATTGTGCTATTTTGAAACTGAAGATTGGAAAGCAATCGTTGTTTCGTATCTCTTGACTTGAAACAGTGCTCAACAGGGCTCATTCATATTCTTCCATGAGCTACAGACTTTTGTGATAGAACTACATTGGTTTCTTTAAATTATATTTGTATCCTTGTGAACAAAACTGTATCGAATATTAACCCTCACTATACAAGAGAAGCGGGTGTGCTTTATGCCCACCTTTCGAAGTTATTGTCGTGTTGACAGTAATCGTGTTGGCACTTACTTTATTATTTAAAATTTTAAATATATATATATATATATATATATATATATATATATATATATATATTGTTTTTAGTGAATTCTTCTGCCAAATTGCATAAATGGTTTAAATTTTTCAGTTACATTTACTGTTAATAGCGGTGGCCTCTTTCCCCGGTGAATGGCATATTCAAAATTTTGAGGTTTAGAATTTGACTCACACATCACTATCTCTTTAGAAAGTATGTTGTGGGGAAAAGTCAACGAAACTAAGGATTTTTGCATTTTTATCCACCTGTCGGTTTTAAGTGTCATTAAAAATGGTTTGATATTGCTACGAGTATGCTAAAATGTTTTATCAGGTCCTGGGCTCAACTTACTTGTCAGTATCTCTTTAAAAGTATATTGTTAATGTAAGTCCATAACATTTTACAAAAACGTTTTCTTTCATTTTTTTTTTTTTTTTTTGGGTGGACATAACGTCCCCCTCAGTTAACTCGCGTTACAGAAAATGCGTTGGTATTGCTAGGATTAATCGTACACCAAAACACACTCTTTAGACTCTAGAGCAGAGGCCACCAAACTACGGCTCTCAGGCCAGATTCAGCCCAAGATATTAATTTATTCGGCCCGCCAACTGGACTCCAGTATCCTTGATAAAATATAAGCAACAGAGGCGTTATGACATAGTTTACACTTAAGTTTTATATTTAGAATACTTGGAGGTTTCGGCTACGGTGGAGACCTCCTGGCTGCTTTGTGCCTT
This sequence comes from Schistocerca piceifrons, assembly GCF_021461385.2. Taxonomy (NCBI): domain Eukaryota; kingdom Metazoa; phylum Arthropoda; class Insecta; order Orthoptera; family Acrididae; genus Schistocerca; species Schistocerca piceifrons. The sequence continues at coordinate 556,875,630 of NC_060143.1, forward strand.
AGATTTACTGTGCTCAATCATCAGGACACAGTTGGGAGATTTGCAAATTCTGGGCGCACTATTCATACACTGCATCATACAACAGTGGGAAAGACTTAGGTACTTCTTGTGTACTGAAACCAGTTGTTTCTGTTGTAAACTTCATTCGGGGACATTCACTCAATCATCGACAGTTCCACGAGTCCCTTTCAGAAACGGATGATGAATTTTTTGGACTTGTCTGATTAAACAGCAGTGAGGTGGCTCAGCTGTGGTAAAGTTTTGTTTCACTTCTACAAGCTCCGAACAGAAATTGATGTTTATTCTCATGGAAAAAGATACAGGTGATGCTCAGCTGTCAGATACTACCTCTTTCTCAAATTTCTCATTTTTCATCGACATCACATTCCACGTCAGTGAAATAAACTTGAAATTTTGGGGAAAGAATGACTTCTTCAGAATTATTTCGGAGTTAGCTGTGAGTGTTTTGAGGCACAGCTGGAAGAAGGTAATTTTTGTCATTTCACTGTCTCAGAGTTTTTGCTGCAATCTTCGGAGACACCAACATTAATTTTTCCAAAAAAAAAAAAAAAAAAAAAAAACCATGAAAAATCTTTGTGATTGGAAAGGTACTTTTTGGAGAGATTTTAATATCTTGACACAAATCCGGGTGACAGTCTTTTGTTCCAAAATCCATTTTATTATATCCATGATGGTGCGCCAGTTGAGCTACGGTTGGAGGTCACTGATCTGCAAGAAAATGGCTTGATGTAAGAGGAGCACAAACAAGAAAAACTTGTTGAATTTTACCGTTGTTTCGTGATGCTGAGTTTCCGAAACTGAAGAAATTTGATGCTTGTATGGCATTAGTGTTTGGCACATCTAATGTTAGTGTGCAAATGTTTTCGAAAGTTAAGTATGTTAAGGCAGTACAGTGAACGAGATTGACTGATTAACATTTAAAAACTGCAAAAATACCAAAGCAAACATAGATGATGTCTTGAAAGCCAGATCTCACTACAATCTCAAACGAAACTTGTGAAGTCTCAGACATCTGTGATGTCTATGATGTACAATGCAGACTAAAGCGACAAATGAAAGTTTGTACATACGAAGGTCAGGATTCGACACCGGGTCTCCTGATCACTAGACAGGTGAGCTAACCACACGCCACCCTGGCACAGTGGCTACACCGAGCTGCACGGACTGCTGTGGCACCCTCCTTCCTCACACCAAATTCCCTCTCACGCCTCAGCCCACTTCGTGTCCCCTGTAAACTCAAACAGCAGTGCAGAGGCTCACCAGCTGCATTGGAATCGCACCTCAGCATCGAACTAAAGGGTAGATCCTGCCTGCAACCCAGGCGTAGGTGCTTTAATCAAGTGAAACTATACAGGGTGAGTCACCTAACTTTACCGCTGGATATATTTCGTAAACCACATCAAATACTGACGAATCGATTCCACAGACCGAACGTGAGGACAGGGGCTAGTGTAATTGGTTAATACAAACCATAAAAAAATTGCACGAAAGTATGTTTTTTAACACAAACCTACGTTTTTTAAAATGGAATCACATTAGTTTTGTTAGCACATCTGAACATATAAACAAATACGTAATCAGTGACGTTTGTTGCATTGTAAAATGTTAATTACATCCGGAGATATTGTAACCTAAAGTTGACGCTTGAGTACCACTCCTCCGCTGTTCGATCGTGTCTATCGGAGGGCATCGAATTACGTAGGGATCCAAAGGGAACGGTGATGGACCTTAGGTACAGAAGAGACTGGGACAGCACATTACGTCCACATGCTAACACCTTTTTATTGGTGTTCTTCACTGACGCACATGTACATTACCATGAGGGGTGAAGTACACGTTCGACGGGCGTTTCATAGGACGTGGAGGACGCATAAATTGGCCAGCCCGTTCTCCTGATCTTACACCTCTGGACTTCTTTCTGTGGGGTACGTTAAAGGAGAGGATATGAAACAACGTATTGTGGTAGCCTGCGGCGACATTACACCAGATGTACTGCGGCGTGTACGACATTCATTACGCCAGAGATTGCAATTGTGTGCAGCAAATGATGGCCACCACATTGAACATCTATTGGCCTGACATGTCGTGACACACTCTATTCCACTCCGTAATTGACAACGGAAACCACGTGTGTACGTGTACCTCACCCCTCATGGTAATGTGCATGTGCGTCAGTGAAAAAGACCAATAAAAAGGTGTTAGCATGTGGACGTAATGTGTTGTTCCAGTCTCTTCTGTACCTAAGGTCCATCACCGTTCCCTTTGGATCCCTACATAATTCGGTGCTCTCCGATACACACGATCGAACAGCGGAGGAGTGGTACTCAAGCGTCAACTTTATGTTACAATATCTCCGGATGTAATTAACATTTTACAATGTAACAAACGGCACTGATTACGTATATGTTTATATGTTCAGATGTGCTAAGTAAACTAACGTGGTTCCATTTAAAAAAACCTAGGTTTGTGTTAAAAAAACCTACTTCCGTGCATTTTTTTATGGTTTGTATTAACCAATTACGCTAGCCCCTCTCCTCACGTTCGGTCTGTGGAATCGATTCGTCAGTATTTGATGTGGTTTACGAAATATATCCAGCGGTAACGTTAGATGACTCACCCTGTATAGGTCCACAAACCTTTACAAGTCTCAGACATCTCTGATGTACATATGCAAACTGATGTGAGATATGACAATTTGTACCATCTCAGGATTCTAACCCAGGTTTCCTGCCTCAATAGGCCGATGCGCTAGACAAAATGCCACACAGGCAGACTTCTCTTGCTGCTTCGTTTCAGAGATTCCCGCACACAAGATCTGATGAACCTATATTTTTGCTAAGGCCGCCATTTTTATAACTTTTTAGTAAATAAATATATTGGTAGTCCTTGTTTTATTTGGACTCTCCGTGCCACTCACCCATGATTAACATGGAATGATAAACTTAGTTTCTCGTTTTTTCCTTTTTTTTCCTTTTTTCCGGGGCTTTCATTCTGGTCTGCAAGTGTTGTATGGAATGATGATGTGGCCTGTGCTTGAGATCTGTCAGTTATCCGGCCTGCTGTGAGAAAGTTTACTGATCCCTGTTCTAGAGCATGCTAATGCTAACAGAAAGCTTCGTACTAATTACGAATTATCAGGAATATTATGACATAGTAAATATAGACGCTGGTATTGTGCTGGTATTGTGCCATTGGTACCTTGATACGTACCCATTTCAGTATGTTGGTAGGTACTTCTATTTGTCTAAAAGGCTTCCTGCAAACAAGTTGCATAATTTACGACCTGATGTTTTCTGCATGGACGTAACTGTGTGGACTATGGCTGTCAGTATAGACTTACCGTTTTGTGACCATGTGTTCGCACCTCAACTCCTGACGTGCGGTCCAGGGAAAAATGAACACTGATAGCTTGCCCTTACCACTTGTACTTGGACTTACTAACTAGTTTATAAACATAATACTCTTAGTACCTGTAATTATTAGTCAGCAAATGAACTAAACACTGATGTAATGTTGTTCAGTACGTTATCCTCACTCATCAACAAAAATACCTGCGTTTATACCTCTATGTGAACATGGTGTTTCACGTAACTCTGAGAATAGGTTCCTTACGCCAAAACCAGGAAAAAATGACTTATAAACTTAGTCTCTAAAATGCATACCAAGACGTGTGTTTCAGAGTTGCAACGAAGAACAAGTGGTCATACCTCTTAGGGTGTCCATTTTAGGGCCCAAGTTTTTTCTTGTATTGGTTTAAAGAACATGTCTCCAATTATTGTAGAAGTACATTCGAAACACCCTATATGAGGCAGCAGGGGTTCTACTATGCTTCCTTACGCTACTTCTGCTGAGGAACTGCTCACATACTGCGTTTATCGCTATTCCATCCTTAGAGATAAATACATATCTGGAAGGGTACTTCATATTCTTTTCCTGTTTGTAAAGGAACACGCCAATGTTGTCTGGGATATCCTTGAAGGGCACTTTACCCTACCTAGTTGTTTTTCTGTCCTTCATCCACAATGGCAGCTGTCCTTCGTGAAGTGTAACAGTTGTGTGTTTAAGTGTATCTTGTGATTGTAGGTGACTGGAATGGGTGTGCGTCGTGTGGTATCATGTTCTCTTGGATGATGATGATGATGATTATGATGATGACGAGTCTTCTCAAATAGCAGCAAGGGGTCCACCAATCTTAATGTACCATTCCAAGGGGCCTATCACTATTAACTGTGTCACAGGCCCTCACTCCTTGAGGCACTCCTGAGGGATTTGGAATTTAATCTAGGATGTAGGCGCAAAACCTGATGATCAAAAACTTTAAGCTCCCACCTCACCTCCCTTTGCCGTACGGGCAAACAGAAAGCAGACATAGGCACGCGGCGTACCTAGGCATTTACCGATCTCAGTAATGACCAAGCTCCTGGGTTTCTTCCGTGATCTCAGAGGAACCGGTGTATTCAACGATGCAGGGGCGTTGGTATATACTTCTTCTGGCAGCCGAAGATTAACTATTAAAGTGATTGTACGGTAAGAGAACACTGAATTTTTCTAAAAAAAATTCACTCGTATATGCACTGTTATAATTCGATTTGAAAGATTTTGTGAAATTCGAAAGAAAAATGTAGAAAAAAATATAATTAGTTCAACTGAATGTGTATGGGAACACAGGTATTGTGAAGGAAGGGTGTGTGAATCACATTGCGACAGAAAAAAATATGGTGAAGGGAAGTCGAGCACAAAACGTGATTCTCGGTAGAAAAGCACGTGGAAGTTTGAAAGAAGAAACAGTTGTATAGCTGAATCATTATTATAGAAGAGTCGTTGTTGACGATGCTCCAGTTACTACGGTAATGAAGAGTGTAGTCGATGCCACACTATGTCACTGCATGATCACAGACGAGAAACCGCAATACATAAAGTGTGAAAAAAGGTGAGAATGCTTGGTATTTCTTTAATCGTGCCCATGACAAAGGAGAATCACATAAAACTGCTATCCATATTGCTCTCAGACCATTTGTGGTTGTTAGAATGATATATGTTTATCAGAAGCTGGCATCTGATTAATTTTCTCGAGATGGAATGCTGGAAAGACTCAAAATGTAAATGAGTGACTATGCAGTATAATCTAAGGAAAGTGTCCAAGAATGCATTTGTGCAAAAGAAAAGTAGAAATAGCTGTGACAGAAGCTGCTTCACCTTTCTCTGACTGTGCTCTCTGACAGAAGCAACAATGTCAACAGAGATCTCTCCACTCTCAGCCATAAGGAAGTGAAGCAGCAAAGTGAGAAACGAGCGAAGAAAGAAGCGAAAGGCCAAACGGTGACTAGAATTTGAAAAAGAAGACGACATGGAGCCAGACTGATGGCTATTCAAGCTGAGAAAGTTCAGAAGAGAGCAGGAAGAAGGAGTTAGAGTCCAGCTGGATTTTAAATAAAGGACGGGGAGGTATTGTGTTGTGTAACTTCGGCTGTATTTATCTCTAATTTGTGAAACTGAACATTCCAATACAACTTTTTCATAGTAAATACGCCCTAAATTTCATGAAATTTATAGAATAATCTTACTATCAGTGCTAATAATCTTGAGTATAATTTTGGAGCCGGCCGGGGTGGCCGAGCGGTTCTAGGCACTACGACTGCTACGGTCGCAGGTTCGAATCCTGCCTCGGGCATGGATGTGTGTGGTGTCCTTAGGTTGGTTAGGTTTAAGTAGTTCTAAGTTGTAGGAGACTGATGACCTCAGAAGTTAAATCCCACTGTGCTCAGAGCCATTTGAACCATTTTTTTATAATTTTGGAAAAAACAAAAATACGTAGAAAAGGAGATATTGATCAGTGAATGTCTTTATTATTTCAATAAACGTATTCAGAACATTGAAAATTAATTTGAAAGCTACCTTAAGAGGAATCCAAATAGCTTACGCGAAACTTTTCCTCTATATTATTAAATACAGACTTCAATTGCTTAAGCACATTAAAAAAATTACTACGTGACAGAAAATTTTCAAAAACCCTTCAGAATATAATGAAATAATAAGTACTCAAAAACTGTTTGGTACATGGAGTTGTAACTCTGTAGTTATGTTTAGTAATACACAGAAATTGTATCTTATAAATTTGTGACCAATTTATTAATTATGGAATAAGTTTTTTTTTTACCAGAGTATCCCCTTAAGAGAGCAATGCAGTTGAGGAACCGAATGAAACGGAACAATGGTTAGTACACTGGGCTCGATTCGGGAGGATGGTGGTTCAGATCTCTTTTCGTTCGTCCTGATTTATGTTTCCCTAAATAGCAAATACCCAGAATGAGATTTTCACTCTGCAGCGGAGTGTGCGCTGATATGAAACTTCCTGGCAGATTAAAACTGTGTGCCCGACCGAGACTCGAACTCGGCACCGTTGCCATTCGTGGGCAAGTGCTCTACCATCTGAGCTACCGAAGCACGACTCACGCCCGGTGCTCACAGCTTTACTTCTGCCAGTATCTCGTCTCCTACCTTCCAGAAGCTCTCCTGCAAATACCATTTGGAAAAAGTTGCCGGTTTTCTCGCCCGGCTCCGAATTTGCCCTTCGTCTGCAACGACCTCGAAGTGTACTGGTTGTTGAGCCCTTACTCTCCATCCTTGATCTCTTTAGTGTGGACAGGTGCTGTTTTGGTGAGAGAACATTCATATGTCCACGTCGTGTGCTACGACCTCGTGCCGCTTGCCGTCTACCAGACAATCGATATCCTTTCACGTGCCACCGTTTCGAGGGTACCTCAATTTAGCGAATACTGTCGCCGACGCAACAGTTCAGGACACTTGTCTTTAGGCTGTTCCAGCTCCCGTGCCCGCCAAGTGGTAGTGAAGTGGCAATGGGCACGGAGGTCAAGCGGTGAGGAAAAATAAGGACACATGTACTTTTTTATATGTGTTGCACATATTTTTTGTAATACATTCAACACCTGTCAGAGGAGCACATTTCAGAGCAGCACACAGTTCTCAACCTTCGTTCATTAGGCAGCATAGTCTTATGAAAACCGCTGCAACTTTCATCGTAACTGAGATACCGTCGGCTGAATTACTGCTTCGCTGATGCCTCAGTTTGGTGTCCATTACGCAGAATAATTTCTCTCTCAGTAAAATTGTAAATGTATTTTGAAATTAGGGCCTCCAGTCGGGTAGACCGTTCGTCGGGTGCAAGTCTTTCAATTACACGCCACTTCGGCGACTTACGCGTCGATGGGGATAAAATGATGATAATTAGGACAACAGCTAGTCCCTGTGCGAAGAAAATCTCTGACCTAGCCGGGAATCGAACCCGGGCCCTTAGGATTGACATTCTGTCGCGCTGAACACTTTTTTTATCTCGTTTTGTTCTATATTGTTCGTAGAATTTTTTCGTGGTGGACGTCCGAAGACACACGTTCAGGTTGTTCGTCGATGCGTTTACTCATTTTTTTTTTTTTGTTACAGAGGGTAGCTAAGACCTCTGGCCGAACACACTGTGCTACCGTGCCGGCAAGAAAAAATTATACACTGCACTTTTTTTTTCTTTTTGTTCGATATAGTTCGTTGCGTTTGGTCTGGGCGCTCGTCACAAGACATCCGTTCAAGGTGATCGTTGATTCCTTTACTCAGTTTTTTTATTACAGAGGACTAGCAGCCTTCTGACCGAACACGCTGAGCTACCATGCCGGCTATCGTAGTTGCTAACTTTGCTTTAAAATCTTCATCCCTTCCCCATTAAACATTTACCGATCTCTGATTGCTCATTATCAACACTAAGGGTATCAACAAATACAAAAGCCGTCCGTTGTGGCCGAGCGGCTCTAGGTGCTTGAGTCCGGAATCACGCGACTGCTACGGTCGCAGGTTCGAACCCTACGTCGGACATGGATGTGTGTGATGTCTTTAGGTTGGTTAGGTTTAAGTAGTTCTAAGTTCTAGGTGACTGATGACCTCAGATGTTAAGTCCCATAGTGCTCAGAGCAGTTTGAACCATTTGAACAAATACAAAATGATTCGGCTAATTAGAATCATTTTGAAACTCGGGTTCATTTATTTTTTTATTTTTTAAAAGTGATATCCAGTCCATTAATTGCAAAATGTTACTATAATAAAAATAAAACAGTTTATTTAAATACTTCAGCCACACTTCACAGGGGACTGATGACCTGAGATGTTATGTCCCATATTGCTTAGAGCCATTAGAATTGGAGCCACACTTCACATATATAATGCAGTGACAAAAGCCGTGGGATGGCTATATCTACATGTAAAGATGACAGTAGTATCGCGTACCCAATGCATAAAGGGGCAGTGCATTGGCGGTGCTGTCATTTGTACTCACGTGATTCATGTTGAAAGATTTCCGACCTGATTATCGCCTCATGACGGGAATTGACTGACACTGAATGAGGTGTGGGTTGGGTTGTTTTGGGGAAGGAGGCCAGACAGCAAAGTCATCGGTCTCATCGGATTAGGGAAAGACGGGGGAGGAAGTCGGCCGTGCCCTTTCAAAGGAACCATCCCGGCATTTGCCTGGAACGATTTAGGGAAATCACGGAAAACCTAAATCAGGATGGCCGGACGCGGGATTGAACCGTCGTCCTCCCGAATGCGAGTGCAGTGTCTAGCCACTGCGCCACCTCGCTCGGTAACGAGGTATGATAGTTATAATTAGACGCATTGGACATTTAATTTGGGGAATCTTTAGGTAATTCAATATTCCGAGATCCACAGTGACAAGAGGGTGCCGAGAATACCAAATTTCAAGCATTTCCTCTCACCACTAACGACGCAATGGCCGACGGCCTTGAGTTAACGACAGAGAGCAGCGGCGTTTGCATAGAATTGTCAGTGCTAACAGACAAGCGACACTGCACGAAATAACCACAGAAATTAATGCGAGACGTACGATCAGCGTATACGTTAGGACAGAGCGGCGAAATTTGCCGTGAATGGACAATGGTAGCAGGCGACCGACGCGAGTGTCTTCGCAAACCGCACGGCATCGCCTGCAGCTCCACTTCTGGGCTCGTGCCCATATCGATCGGTCCCTAGATGACTGGAGATCAGTTACCCGGTCAGATGAGTGCCGATTTCAGTTAGTAAGAGCTGACAATATGGTTCGAGTGTGGCGCAGGTCTCACGAGGCCATGAGCCAGGTTGTCAACGAGGCACAGCGCAAGCTGGTGATGTCCCCTTAATGGTTTGGGCTGTGTTTGTATGGAATGGAATGGCTCTTCTGCTCCAGTTGAACTGGCCACTGACAGGAAATTGTTATGTGTGACTACTTGGAAACCATTCGCAGAAATTCGTGGGCATCACAAACAACGATGGAAATTTTGTGGATGATAATGCTTCATGTCATCGGGACAAAATTGTTCGCGATTTGTTTCAAGAACGTTCTGGACAGTTTGAGCGAATGATTTGGCCACCCAGATCACTCGAAATGAATCACATCAAACGTTTGTAGGACATAAGAGGTCAGTTCGTGCACAAAGTACTGAACCGGGCAATACTTTCGCAGATATGGTCGATTATAAAGACTGCATGGATCGATATTTCTGCGGGTTATGCGGGTTACTTACAACGACTTGTTAAGTCCATGCAACGTCGTGCTGCTGGTAGATGTTTAACAGTGCGAAACACGTATGTAGCTCAGACGCAGTTCTCTGAAATGAAATAACACTTCAATTAGCGCCATATTATAATTTTCTAAATAGGTCTATTATGACACTGAAAAATTAGAAATACCTTGTCTACATTAACATTTTCTGCAACTGGCCTCAATTATGGAAATTCATTCCCGAACTCAACCTTACACTTGCAGTCTTTATTCCGGCGTGTGATTACTTTTCCTGCGACTTATCACACTCCCATCGATTCTGAACACACTATTTCCACAAATAAATCAGTTTTAGAACTTTAAATGTATGATGATTTACGATAAAGTGTTGAACCTGCCCACGAAATGCAAGGAACTATGAGCCTTCTTGCATGGAATGGAAGAACACGATGCAGTACTACTTGTGACATCACATCCGTCTCAGCTACCATCACATAACCCCCCTCCCCAACCCCTGTCGTGAGAAACATAATCTGCATCGTCAGGGGTGGATTTAGAGTATTTTCCTGGTAATGCGGAGGAGACACAAGCTTTGACGTCAACAATCATCCATGTCACAGCAGAACACTGTGTATCTGTCTATGATAAGGTACCTATGCGTTAAGTTCAAGGAGGTCTTCGCAAAGACTTAATCTGAATCACATGCAATGTTTTATGGAAATTTTACTGGTTTAATTACAGCAAAGTAAGTCAGACGTTTTATATAGGTATAAAATAATATATACTCTGAAAAATACTGCTCTCGCGAAAATACTGCAAGTTTAGTGTTGAGTTAATTTTTCGACCGAAAACTTCTAGCAATTTTTCTATTGTAAATTTGATGTTCTTGCTGATGTGCATGAAAGTTAAGCCATTCGCTCCACTTTTTTCAGTGGTGCTACGAAGAGAAGTTTTTATGTGTCGCAGTGCAGAAAATTATCTTTCTGCTGTGCTAGCAGTGATGGGCGTAATCGATAGGAGCTGAAAGAGGACTGCGAAGTTGGAACACAAGGTGAACTTTTACGAGCTTTTGGTGGATAGGTTGGCCTGTAGCCTTGTTTTCTCCACAACTAACTATAGATCATTAGTTCCCCCTCCGAAGCTGCGAAACATGGCAGATCATTTTAGTATATTTCAGCGCTCTTGAACACTTCCCAGTGGACCCATCACAAATGTGTGTTGGTGTTAGCTTCTTTAAATGACAAACAGTTTCAAGGTGTGCTTTTGGGAACCTATAGGCCACTCCGTCGCACAAAAAATCCAAAAAAGTAGTCCACATTGCCATGCTAAAGCATTCTTCATGTGACTCAGCTGGAAAATTCTTTCGAGTCATCTGTAGGGGGGTTGTTGTAGGAGCTTTTATCTCAGTGCCAAATTTCTCAGCAATTTCTTCTGCTACCGTAAACACAGGGCGGAAGTGTAAAATACAGTCCTGGTGAAGTTCTTTTAGGTTGTGGCACGCTACTTCCATGAGTTGTATTGCTTGGAATAGATCGATCTCCCTGTCTTACAGCTGTCGAGCGAGTACAATGCTATCTCACGCAATGTGGCAATTACACATAAACTTACAATAACTTCTGATGACTGTACAGCATGAAGTATGATAAATATAGTTTTTGGGGTGTACTCCTTCTACCGCGAATGTTGCATAGTTTCTGCAGCACAATAGTTAGGCGACGAACTTTGTCTCAAAAATGCAGGATAGTGTCATGCAACTGCCGGCCGGGGTGGCCGAGCGGTTCTAGGCGCTACAGTCTGGGACCACGCGACCGCTACGGTCGCAGGTTCGAGTCCTGCCTCGGGCATGGATGTGTCTGGTGTCCTTAGGTTAGTTAGGTTTAATTAGTTCTAAGTTCTAGGCGACTGATGACCTCAGAAGTTAAGTCGCATAGTGCTCAGAGCGATTTGAACCATTTGAACCATGCGTCCGGAAACGCTTAATTTCCATGTTAGAGCTCATTTTAGTTTCGTCAATATGTACTGTACTTCCTCGATTCACCGCCAGTGTGCCCAATTGTAGGAAGGTAAAGTTGACTTCGGTGCTTGTGTTGACATTCGACTCATTGCTCTACAGTACTAGCATCAAGCACATCAGTACGTAGCATCAACAGGTTAGTGTTCATCACGAACGTGGTTTTTCAGTCAGTGCAATGTTTACAAAAGCGGAGTTGGCAGATGTCCATTTTATGTATGGATTAGCACGGGGCAATAGCCGTGGCGCGGTACGTTTGAATCGAGACAGATTTCCAGAACGAAGGTGTCCCGACAGGAAGACGTTCGAAGCAATTGATCGGCGTCTTAGGGAGCACGGAACAATCCAGAATATGACTCGCGACTGGGGAAGACCTAGAACGACGAGGACACCTGCCATGGATGAGGCAATTCTTCGTGCAGTTGACGATAACCCTAATGTCAGCGTCAAAAATGTTGCTGCTGTACAAGGTAACGTTGACCACGTCACTGTATGGGGAGAACCAGTTGTTTCCGTACCATGCACAGCGTGTGCAGGCACTATCAGCAGCTGATTGGTCTCCACGGGCACACTTCTGCGAATGGTTCATCCAACAATGTGTCAATCCTCATTTCAGTACAAAAGTTCTCTTTACGGATGAGGCTTCATTCCAACGTGATCAAATTGTAAATTTTCACAATCAACATGTGTGGGCTGACGAGAATCCGCATGCAATTGTGCAATCACGTCATCAACACAGATTTTCTGTGAACGTTTGGGCAGGCGTTGTTGGTAATGTCTTGATTGGGGCCAATGTTCTTCCACCTACGCTCAATGGAGCACGTTATGATTTCATACGAGATACTCTACCTGTGCTGCTAGAACATGTGCCTTTACTGGAGCTCCTGCACATTTCAGTCGAAGTGTTCGTACGCTTCTCAACAACAGATTCGGTGACCGATGGATTGGTAGAGGCGGACCAATTCCATGGCCTCCACGCTCTCCTGACCTCAACCCTCTTGACTTTCATTTATGGGGGCATTTGAAAGCTCTTGTCTACGCAACCCCTGTACCAAAGGTAGAGACTCTTCGTGTTCCTATTGTGGGCGGATGTGATACAATAGGCCATTCTCCAGGGCTGCATCAGCGCATCAGGGATTCCATGCGACGGTGGGTGGATGCATGTATTCTCGCTAACGGAGGACATTTTGAACCTTTCCTGTAACAAAGTGTTTGAGGTCTCGCCGGTACGTTCTGTTGCTATGTGTTTCCATTCCATGATTAATGTGATTTGAAGAGAAGTAGTAAAATGAGCTCTAACATGGAAAGTAAGCGTTTCCGGACACATGTCCACATAACATATTTTCTTTCTTTGTGTGTGAGGAATGTTTCCTGAAAGTTTGGCCGTACCTTTTTGTAACACCCTGTATATTGGCATGTCGCTGTCCCATGACGTTTGTCACCTCAGTGTAAAAATGAAAACGTTACATAAAACCGTACAGCTAAACGGTAAGAGAAATGTCGCCGCCATGAGCTGGGAGATATTCCACCACAACTTGAAACGTGTACTTATTTTGATCGACAGTTACAAGCTATACAGAACTCACTATGGACACAATAACATCGCCAGTGTGTGGCCGAAGAATGATAAAAGATATCTTTAATCGATGTAGTTGTGGATGCAGCCGGTAAGTCGACTGCAGGGTGCAGATACGTTGGAACGTACAGGATGTGATACCATGGGATATTTCTGTTGCTGATGGTTACAGTGTTCCAGTGTGGATGATGGATAATCAGGCCGATAATACGGCCCTTACAGGGGAATGATACAGGACCAACTGTTGTATCACGATCATACGTTAGTTCCCTTACTCTACCTCGTATGCGACTTTCAGCAAGGAGGACACATCGTCACCTATTTTATAGAATACTTTGAAGAAGAATCTGAGGTAGTCACACACGTCATTCCCTTCAGGAAAGAAGGCGTACAGATCTCCTAAATTCATGTGCATCAGCTTTTCTCCCCGGCTTTGCTTACCGCCCCTTACTGGATCACGCTCATCCCGCTCTTATATAATTTCTACTGGCCACCTCTAGGACGTCATCGAGCGAAATACGTACACTTTGGACACAGCTTTGATCAATGTTCGTAATTGTAAAGGATTTCCATTTCATGGTGCGGTCGTGAAGCAACCAGTACACAGTAGGGAGGTCTCATTCTGCCTTGTATCCACTGGTATACGGCACACAGAACGTTATCGGATGTTGCACTTTTGGTCCATGGCATGAGCACATACATGCTTCTATTTAATACACTATGTACGACGAGGGCAGTTTATTTCTACCGGTGCCCTAATCGTGGCACGCAACACCTACTTACCAACACTATACTGGTCAATCTGAAGATGCCTTGTGTTAGGCAAAAGACGCGTTTTGAATAAATAAAGTAATAAAACCAGTTCTGAATCGAAGACTGTTGTTTTTTCACCATATCCATGAATTTTGTATGGTAATCGGCCAGTCAGAGAACAGAATGGTTCGCCAATGTTTTCAGTGTATCACATAATCCACTTCGCCAATGGCTCTATGCCGAATGGGCCAATAGGATGACGTTTCCGGAAATTATTTTCACTAACATGTCGTATGATTTGGAGTGTTTGTTAGGTTAGTAGAGTCGTATGTCAGAGAAGCGCTATTTGAAGTCACAGCTCTCCGTTTTAATACGTTTTCCGTTGTTTCATTCTTCACTTAAGGCAACTAATGGGATTCAACCTTATGGAAAAGTAAAATTAACGTTTTTCGATCTTTTTGATATATGCTCCTCTAATAAGCGCTTGATGTCCATGAGACCTTGAACGAGGGCCATCCCTTTATTGGAATAATCTAGTTCCTTTCCATTCACAATAATCCTCACTTATACAATTTTCGGAAACACATTCAGCACAGACATTACTGAGTGTAGAACTTTCGTGAAATAGTTGTTCCATTGATTATTTATCCGTCTGGGTGTCATCTACATCTACATGACTAATCTGCAATTCACATTTAAGTGCCTGGCAGAGGGTTCGTCGAACCACAATCATACTGTCTCTCTACCATTCCAATCCCGAACAGCGCGCGGAAAAAACGAACACCTAAACCTTTCTGTTCGAGCTCTGATTTCTCTTATTTTATTTTGATGATCATTCCTACCTATGTAGGTTGGGCTCAAGAAAATATTTTCGCATTCGGAAGAGAAAGTTGGTGACTGAAATTTCGTAAATAGATCTCGCCGCGACGAAAAACGTCTTTGCTGTAATGACTTCCATCCCAATTCGCGTATCATATCTGCCACACTCTCTCCCCTACTACATGATAATACAAAACGAGCTGACCTTTTTTGCAACCTTTCGATGTCCTCCGTCAATCCCACCTGGTAAGAATCCCACACCGCGCAGAAATATTCTAACAGAGGACGAGCGAGTGTAGTGTAAGCTGTCTCTTTAGTGGACTTGTTGCATCTTCTAAGTGCCCTGCCAATGAAACGCAACCTTTGGCTCGCCTTCCCCGCAATATTATCTATGTGGTCTTTCCAACTGAAGTTGTTAGTAATTTTACCACCCAGGTACTTAGTTGAATTGACAGCTTTGAGAATTCTACTATTTATCGAGTAATCGAATTCCAACGGATTTCTTTTGGAACTCATGTGGATCACCTCACACTTTTCGTTATTTAGCGTCCACTGCCACCTGCCACACCATACAGCAATATTTCCTAAATCGCTTTGCAACTGATACTGGTCTTCGGATGACCTTACTAGACGGTAAATTACAGCATCATCTGCGAACAACCTAAGAGACCTGCTCGGATTGTCACCCAGGTCATTTATATAGATCATGAACAGCAGAGGTCCCAGGACGCTTCCCTGGGGAACACCTGATATCACTTCAGTTTTACTCGATGATTTGCCGTCTATTACTACGAACTGCGGCCTACCTGACAGGAAATCACGAATTCAGTCGCACAACTGAGACGATACCCCATAGGCCCGCAGCTTGATTAGAAGTCGCTTGTGAGGAACGGTGTCAAAAGCTTTCCGGAAATCTAGAAATACGGAATCAACTTAAGATCCCCTGTCGATAACGGCCATTACTTCATGCGAATAAAGAGCTAGCTGCGTTGCACAAGAACGATGTTTTCTGAAACCATGCTGTCATTAGTGTGTTATGGTCTAACATGTGAGTGCACCATGAGCAGTTTACAAGTGATGTAGTATAAGTCCAGGGACTCATGATTTCCACGGAACGAAACAACACATTCATGTTCTACAAACGTCTTAGTCATTCAGCTACAACAAAGCGAAAAAACAATGTGATTATGTTGTCTCGAAGATATTTTCATAGACTTGGTTCAAAATGGTTCAAATGGCTCTGAGCACTATGGGACTTAACTTCTGTGGTCATCAGTCCCCTAGAACTTAGAACAACTTAAACCTAACTAACCTAAGGACATCACACACATCCATGCCCGAGGCAGGATTCGAACCTGCGACCGTAGCAGTCGCGCGGTTCCGGACTGAGCGCCTTAACCGCTAGACCACCGCGGCAGGCTAGGGACTTGTTGAACACCTTTCAGTACTGCACCAAAATTCGAATTACCATATTCCATTCTTACGACTCTTCAGTAACTGCTTATCTTAACGTTTCTCGTGTCAAAGAGTCTTCGTATACTGAATAATGAGGTTTATTAACGAGAAAGAATTGTTTTTCTGCGTGACATGCGGCAGCAACCACCTCCCTCTTTGTAAATGAAGGCCACTCCTGAAATAATAAGCTCTTCACGTTCTCGCTACGTATGTTGTGCTTACATAGCCAAGTTGGTACCGAGAAACAAAAGTGTTCGCCCTAACCTCACAGAGCGTCAACTTCGAAATGGGAACAACTGCGGTGACTGCTAACGCTAGTTTAGTCATTCGCTCACATAACAGGAAATACTTGCTTTTATTGTGGGATACTTTTCGTACGTAGCTGCAGGCATTTCCAAATATAAACAATAACAAAACGAATCATACAAACATTTCTAGGTACTTTACGCTCGAAAGGTATACAAAGCGATTTTTCGCAACGCCGAAGATAAATAGTGCTATGTCGGTAAAATATCGGGAAGAGTTTATCGTAGAGGTGCATGTAAACGTTACATCTATCTGCAGGTGAAGCTGCAGTGATGCTGTACTGAAGGTTATTGTAGTTATTCATTTCAATACCTCAAATTAGTCACCTACACTACCCTGTTCTCGTGGACGAAGTAAAACCACCGAATTCTTTGAGCTGACTTCGTAAGATTGTGTGAGATTTATTATAAAAAATCTTAGATTCTCATTTTTCGTATGCTAAATCAAAATTTCTTTCAAAAACGTATTTCTTACGGAAAGTCATTTTTCGTTGATCCTTGGTGATTGTGATGCCGGTGACGTAACATGAGCTTTTCCTGTGGTCACTTTTCTCTCGGTATGTGAAAACTTCAGTTTGCAATAAGCTTCTACATTTGCGCTGTCCATGAACGCATCAGAACGCATATCATTAATTTTCTTCTCGTGAGTATAAATTTTTTACTAGTGGTGCAACTAATAACAGGTAGGAGACCCATTTTCTACTATTTCAGAGGTGAAAGGACGGAGATTTTATTCGATGAAGTTGCGGGACGTTGAATATGGGAATCACATACTTTTTTTTATGAAGTGTCACCAAGTCTTGTTGCATTCTCCTTTTTTGTCTAATTTTTGAAGAACGCATTGTTCCCTCTCTGAACTATTACAGAGAATATTTGTCGCTGTTTACGTCGGCGAATGTGGTAAGCTTGACTGACAAAACCACCCAGTTAGCTTCGGACCCAAGATCTCGGTATTTCTACGACGAGTGGAGTGCTATCACTCTGATAAATACAAGGTGTAATTAAAACACCCACGAAGAAACGACAAAGAATATAAATGCATAGGCTTCCGGGACCAGAGTCAATTAACATAAAAGGTTACCATCGTCCCGCTTGCGACAGCGTGCGTACCTAGTATGTTCCAAAACGCTGCGCACAAAAAAAGGATTTTCCGGCGCTCATACCCCGTGTTCTGTTTGTGATAAAAAGGTAGGCTGTTGGCTAGGGGCCATCTGTATACCCAAAAGAAGGATCCAGTTAGGTTCAGTATCCTATAGTACAAGGTCAAAGGATGAATATTACACACTTCCGCCCGCTTAGGCAACTGGAGCAAATCGATTGGCTCTTTTTAAATTTGATGTGGTTTACCTTGCCTTACCATTACTTCATAGGCGGCTCCTCGGAAAACCGCCCTAAAATGGTTTTTCTTACTATATTTTCGGCGTCATCATAGGACCAAAACCCAGCTGACGATTTCGAGACGGTTATACACCAAGGAATGGCTGACTTTTATAAAAGACTTGAAAATTTTCTTGATATCTTTGTCCATTTTCAAGATACAGAGGTTCAAAGTCACCCTAATTTCACGCGTAAATTCCGGTGTGACGCGGAATCTAAATAACAAATACCCGCAGCAAATTGCTCGTACACTCCTGGAAATTGAAATAAGTACACCGTGAATTCATTGTCCCAGGAAGGGGAAATTTTATTGACACATTCCTGAGGTCAGATACATCACATGATCACACTGACAGAACCACAGGCACATAGACACAGGCAACAGAGCATGCACAATGTCGGCACTAGTACAGTGTATATCCACCTTTCGCAGCAATGCAGGCTGCTATTCTCCCATGGAGACGATCGCAGAGATGCTCGATGTAGTCCTGTGGAACGGCGTGCCATGCCATTTCCACCTGGCGCCTCAGTTGGACCAGCGTTCGTGCTGGACGTGCAGAGGGCGTGAGACGACGCTTCATCCAGTCCCAAACATGCTCAATGGGGGACAGATCCGGAGATCTTGCTGACCAGGGTAGTTGACTTACACCTTCTAGAGCACGTTGGGTGGTACGGGATACATGCGGACGTGCATTGACCTGTTGGAACAGCAAGTTCCCTTGCCGGTCTAGGAATGGTAGAACGATGGGTTCGATGACGGTTTGGATGTACCGTGCACTATTCAGTGTCCCCTCGACGATCACCAGTGGTGTACGGCCAGTGTAGGAGATCGCTCCCCACACCATGATGCCGGGTGTTGGCCCTGTGTGCCTCGGTCGTATGCAGTCCTGATTGTGGCGCTCACCTGCACGGCGCCAAACACGCATACGACCATCATTGGCACCAAGGCAGAAGCGACTCTCAGCGCTGAAGACGACACGTCTCCATTCGTCCCTCCATTCACGCCTGTCGCGACACCACTGGAGGCGGGCTGCACGATGTTGGGGCGTGAGCGGAAGACGGCCTAACGGTGTGCGGGACCGTAGCCCAGCTTCATGGAGACGGTTGCGAATGGTCCTCGCCGATACCCCAGGAGCAACAGTGTCCCTAATTTGCTGGGAAGTGGCAGTGCGGTCCCCTACGGCACTGCGTAGGATCCTACGGTCTTGGCGTGCATCCGTGCGTCGCTGCGGTCCGGTTCCAGGTCGACGGGCACGTGCACCTTCCGCCGACCACTGGCGACAACATCGATGTACTGTGGAGACCTCACGCCCCACGTGTTGAGCAATTCGGCGGTACGTCCACCCGGCCTCCCGCATACCCACTATACGCCCTCGCTCAAAGTCCGTCAGCTGCACATACGGTTCACGTCCACGCTGTCGCGGCGTGCTACCAGTGTTAAAGACTGCGATGGAGCTCCGTATGCCACGGCAAACTGGCTGACACTGACGGCGGCGGTGCACAAATGCTGCGCAGCTAGCACCATTCGACGGCCAACACCGCGGTTCCTGGTGTGTCCGCTGTGCCGTGCGTGTGATCATTGCTTGTACAGCCCTCTCGCAGTGTCCGGAGCAAGTATGGTGGGTCTGACACACCGGTGTCAATGTGTTCTTTTTTCCATTTCCAGGAGTGTATTTTAACAGTATAACCTGTAAGCATTTATCTAGAAAAGCCGTCTCCCCATTTTCAAAAATCTGTATGCGTTATCGAGAAACATCCCAAAACCTTGTTTTCTTTTGTACCAAAATACATCTGCGGATTCCGAGACTGCTATACGCAGCAAATGGCTGTAATTTTTACACTCCGAATATCCAGATCTCGCACAATCTTGAAAACGTTCTGGAGCAGCAGTAAAACGGAGAGAATAAGCGGAAAAATGCTTCTAACGGAGCACAAAAAATTCGAGTATGTTCCTGCTTATTTAACATACTCTGATTGAAATGTGGGTTAGCACCTGCCTCATTCTACCTTCCTCAGCACCTTTAAAATCTCCCAAAAATTTTGGCATGCCTAACACATTAGCACCTTTTTATGCTGAGAGAAAAGAAGACAGTAGCAGTGGCAAAGAGACGGAAAGCAATAAATTCGATATCAGCAGTGGTATGTTATGGCAACCCCTCGTCGGAGGTTCGACTTCTCCCTCGGGCACGGGTGTGTGTGCTGTCCATAGCATAAGTTAGTTTAAAGAGTGTGTAAGCTTAGGGACCGATGAGCTAAGCAGTTTGGTCCCATAAGATCTTACCAGAAATTTACATTTTTTTTAATTTTTTTTTTTTTTTTTGTTACGGAAAGAGTGAAGAGCGGAGAAGACAGTGGAAGCGTCAGAGAATGAGAGGGACATGACGACAGAGCAACATAGTTGACAGTGGCAGAACAGTGCTAGGGAAAGGCTGAAGGACACAGTGCCAGGGGTGGGGGTTATGGGGGGGATAAGGTAAGTGGAAGTGGGTGAGAGCTGGCGATAATGAGAGATAGAGTGTACGACATCGAGGATGAGAGGAATAGTGGCAACGAGAAGAGACAACAGCTGTAGGAAGGAATGAATTAGATAATAGCAGTAAGACAGAGCAAGTGGGAGACACTGACAGTGAGAAGAGAAAGTAGTAGTTCGACTCTGGCCGTGACACAGGAGACAATGACAGAGAGATACAAAACGATAATTACAATGAAGTGGACTGAATAAGGGAGTGAGAAAGGGCAACTTGGAGTGGATGGATATGAGCGACTTACAGCGAAGGAGTAGTGTGTGTGTGGATGTGAGTTAGAGGTACGAGAGCTTGTAGAAGCTTGGAGTGAGCTATACGTTAAGAAAAAAAGCGCAAATAAGTTTGCATGCCAAATGAGTGTGGAAATTTTTAAAGGTGTTGAGAAAGGTAGAATGAAACAGCCAGTATCCCACTTTGCGGTCAGTCTTTTAAGTAAACAGGGACATATTGGCACTTTGTGTGCTCCGATAAGAGCATTTCTCCGCTGGTCATACTAAATTGCTAAGGGGGAGAAAGCTGGTGAGTTGCTGTTGTTTATTGCTTGTTGTGTTGTTCGCTACGATTTGTGCGCATCGGCGAATGAGGCGTGGACTCTTGTTTCCCTCGTGCTAGCCCCAAGTCGTTCGGCGGCAGGTTCTCGCCGATAGCCCTCGAGTCACGTATCGCTTGTGCGGCCTGGTGGACTCCGAGGCAAGACTGCATCCTTCGTCTCCGTTACATCTGATTTCCTTGCCACAATCTTGCCGGTGTTCGGCCACTGCAGACTTAATGTGCTGTCATAGACGAATGTATCGCTCATGTTCTCGTACGCGTGATGCTGTCAGCCTCATCTACATCTACATCTACATCTATACTCCGCGAGCCACCTTACGGTGTGTGGCGGAGGGTACTTATTGTACCACTATCTGATCCCCCCTTCCCTGTTCCATTCACGAATTGTGCGTGGGAAGAACGACTGCTTGTAAGTCTCCGTATTTGCTCTAATTTCTCGGATCTTTTCGTTGTGATCATTACGCGAGATATATGTGGGCGGTAGTAATATGTTGCCCATCTCTTTCCGGAATGTGCTCTCTCGTAATTTCGATAATAAACCTCTCCGTATTGCGTAACACCTTTCTTGAAGTGTCCGCCACTGGAGCTTGTTCAGCATCTCCGTAACGCTCTCGCGCTGACTAAATGTCCCCATGACGAATCGCGCTGCTTTTCGCTGGATCACGTCTATCTCTTCTATTAATCCAACCTGGTAAGGGTCCCATACTGATGAGCAATACTCAAGAATCGGACGAACAAGCGTTTTGTAAGCTACTTCTTTCGTCGATGAGTCACATTTTCTTAGAATTCTTCCTATGAATCTCAACCTGGCGCCTGCTTTTCCCACTATTTGTTTTATGTGATCATTCCACTTCAGATCGCTCCGGATAGTAACTCCTAAGTATTTTACGGTCGTTACCGCTTCCAATGGTTTACCACCTATGGCATAATCGTACTGGAATGGATTTCTGCCCCTATGTATGCGCATTATATTACATTTATCTACGTTTAGGGAAAGCTGCCAGCTGTCGCACCATGCATTAATCCTCTGCAGGTCCTCCTGGAGTACGTACGAGTCTTCTGATGTTGCTACTTTCTTGTAGACAACCGTGTCATCTCCAAATAGCCTCACGGAGCTACCGATGTTGTCAACTAAGTCATTTATGTATATTGTAAACAATAAAGGTCCTATCACGCTTCCCTGCGGTACTCCCGAAATTACCTCTACATCTGCAGATTTTGAACCGTTAAGAATGACATGTTGTGTTCTTTCTTCTAGGAAATCCTGAATCCAATCACAAACCTGGTCCGATATTCCATAAGCTCGTATTTTTTTCACTAAACGTAAGTGCGGAACCGTATCAAATGCCTTCCTGAAGTCCAGGAATACGGCATCAATCTGCTCGCCAGTGTCTACGGCAGTGTGAATTTCTTGGGCAAATAGGGCGAGCTGAGTTTCACATGATCTCTGTTTGCGGAATCCATGTTGGTTATGATGAAGGAGATTTGTATTATCTAAGAACGTCATAATACGAGAACACAAAACATGTTCCATTATTCTACAACAGATTGACGTAAGCGAAATAGGCCTATAATTATTCGCATCTGATTTATGACCCTTCTTGAAAATGGGAACGACCTGCGCTTTCTTCCAGTCGCTAGGTACTTTACGTTCTTCCAGCGATCTACGATAAATTGCTGATAGAAAGGGGGCAAGTTCTTTAGCATAATCACTGTAGAATCCTAAGGGTATCTTGTCTGGTCCGGATGCTTTTCCGCTACTAAGTGATAGCAGTTGTTTTTCAATTCCGATATCGTTTATTTCAATATTTTCCATTTTGGCGTCCGTGCGACGGCTGAAGTCAGGGACCGTGTTACGATTTTCCGCAGTGAAACAGTTTCGGAACACTGAATTCAGTATTTCTGCCTTTCTTCGGTCGTCCTCTGTTTCGGTGCCATCGTGGTCATTCCCTCTTGAACACGACTGCAATGTGTAAAGCGTCTATTTTGCCCTTCACTGAGTATAGTGTATCCTGGAACTTGGGGCTCTTGTGGTCGATATGCTGGACATCAACCAGGCGAGAAAGTTTACCTAACTGGTCACTGATATTTTTCACAAGAGGTAAGCGCGCTGCTGGCTGCAGTTTGTAGATTTCTTGCCTATCTCGCTTCATCTTGTTAGTTTCCATGGCTGTTTGAAATGATTTATTCTTTTTCCTGATAAACTCAGAAAATATCTCTGAAAAGTAGCCTAATTTCGTGAATTATGAAACACTCGCATGATCAATCAATTTAGTGGTAATGCATTATGGTGCACTGGCGTAAGAATCACACAGTATTAGCTGAGATTATTTGCTGCTAGAGGATGTACGTGGAATATAACTGGCGCGTAAATAAACTTCCGCCGCTTTTGTAATCAACGAGTTATTATTGAAAAAGATCCAGCCTCAGGCAGACAGGATATACAAAATGAGTTACTGCATGAATAAAAAGTAACTATTGTGTAAAAAATCACAAACAATTTTCCGGGCGGGTGACTCTACGCATTATAATAACGAATGACAAAAATAGAAACTAAAAATTTAAAAAAATGCTCGATATCCCACATAAAGGTGGAGATTATTTTCCATTTTCAATTACATATTCGTTTTCTACATTTTACTGTTGCATTTCACGCAGTCAAAAGCATTTTTATGCTCTGTGTGTGTGTATGTGTGTGTGTGTGTGTGTGTGTGTGTGTGTGTGTGTGTGTGTGTGTTTGAGAGAAAGAGACAGAGAGAGATAGAGAGAGAGAGAGAGGGTGAGAGCCCTGTTTATGTTATTCAGCACGTTGACTTAATAAATTTTCATGGACAGTTTTCGCTCAAAGGCAGGCGTTCCAGCAACCGAATAATTTTTGTATTCAACTACTCGGACGTTCACATGCTCT
The DNA here is from genome assembly GCF_021461385.2 of Schistocerca piceifrons. NCBI lineage: Eukaryota > Metazoa > Arthropoda > Insecta > Orthoptera > Acrididae > Schistocerca > Schistocerca piceifrons. The sequence goes on from NC_060143.1 coordinate 556,899,488, forward strand.
TCCTTCAATCAAAAATTCCTGCGATATAAACAACCTTACTAATATTCTGCCCGCAGGAACTTTGGAACTCACGAGTGATTGCTATCACCGAAACAGTGAAACACGTATTTCTCTTCTTTTTTTGACATAGAAGCCAAACTCAAATTTTTATACATTCATCTTTAGATTTGTTTTCGTCATGAAATATGTCATAAAAGTTCCATCCCCTATTTCACCTCTTTTCATTTGAGAAGTCAGAAACCAAATGTCGTTGATGTGGCTTTAAGTATAAGTAAGTGGTCCTCTAAAAATTACTTATTTAAAAAATACTGTCCTCCGCTATTTCATCCCCGTAGGGGCCAAATATCCAAAAATTCTGAAACACTTATTTCTTTGTTTCTGACCGAGAAACCAAATACTGATTTTGGTAGTCTTATTTCAAAATTTTCTTAATAGCGACATGCTTTCGGAAACCATTTCATCTCCTATTTCACCCCCGTACGGGTGGAATTTTGGAAAAAAAACTTCAGAGACAACACCTAAACCACACCGTATTGATTGGTTCTCGAGTCAGCTGACAGTTGATGGTTGGAGTGCTGACACATTATCTGCGTATCCAGTAATGCTGGCAACCGATGTGGTGTATATAGGGATCATATCAACCTGTAGCGCATCAACAACAGCCTGAAGATGACGCATCGAAACTGGTTGCCACAAAATTAAATCATAAGGACGGCTGTAGGTGTTTTGTTTTGTCACAATGGTATATAAAAGTTTTGCAAATAAATATATCGGGGGCTGTGGATGAAGTAAGTCAGCTACAAATGCACAGTGTGGCCCCTACCGAAACTGGACGGAAGAGAAAAAAAAGTGAAGAGCTGAATGGTTACATCCAGTTATACAGTGATGTCGATAATCTCACGCGAGAAATGGGTGGAATTTCTATATCTTCAAGAAAACTTTAGTTTAAATCATTAAGGACTGAGATACGGTAGAAGAGTGCCTTATAAAAATAAAGCATGAAGTTAAAGGGTACAAAATTGTTGTAATTGGAGTGTCAGTTCCATTAAATTAATGATAAGAGTTAATCCCGAAGATGAGCTTGATGAGGAATTAAGCCAAGTGCTGGTCAGTGTTGACATCAGGCACGGGTTATTTAAATGGTCATGATGGGCCCAGACTAACTGGTGCAATTGTGGGATCATAAGGGGAAAAATGTGTGAATTATAACGCGCAAATGCCTTGTAGACATAGTCGTATGTCAGCGGTATCCACTAAGAAAAAAAAAAAGCATAAAGTTATACATAAATTTACATGGACACGCACTATGCTACAGAGAAAATACATTATAAGTAGAAATAAATCTTTTTAACATTTCATGACGTGGGAGTGTATAGAGGTGTAGGCTGTGGTACTAACCATTACCTTCTGAAAATTAAAATATTTTTCTCAGTAATAAAATATGTTATAAAATAGGCAGAGTGCGATGATGAAGAGATATGCGAAGTGAAGTACAGCCTTAAAATTTTCGAGCATAGATCAACAACACTGCTGTAAAGGTGTTAACTGAATTTGAAAAGTAAATTTCAGGATATTGTTGGCTATGTAGGGGTAGCAGCTAAGGAAGCTTTGAGAGGATTGCAAATCAACTAGGAAGTCCAGAAAAGTAATGAACGGTGGAATGAGAAGTTTGGCACAGGTAAAAAAGAGATGTACAATATATAACTGGCATCAGAGGCAAAAAAATAGTAATACAAAACATAAAAATGCACAGAAGGTAGTGTGGGATAGTAGATGCAGGATGAATGATCAATATACTAAAGGTGTAGGAAGTAGTTATGCATGGAGAACACCGACATCTCTGCGATGTAACAGGACGGAAAGGATTCCAGTTATGCTAATTAGTTGAAACACTGAAGGAAGTGCTATGGGTTTGCTGATAATCGCCCGGAATTATTTGAAAAAAAAAAATACGAAGAGGTTTATCTCCGATGAATTCTAAGTGGAGAAAGAAGTGAAGAAGTAAGAAAAATGCTTTTGCCTACGTAGCCTGTAAAAGATTCATATCCAAACAGGTTTTCCATCGAACTGCTCGAAAGTGCTCCAGCGAAATGTCTGAAATTAATGACGTATGTTATTTCTTGGTTCCTACGTATGGAACAACGACCAGGTGAACAGAAAACATAGCACATATCCTACATACTTTAGAAGGGTGGCAGGAAGAAATGGACAAATTATAGAGCAGTAACTGTAACAAAGTGAGTTTCTAGATTATGCACTAAGGTACCTCCTAATATCGTGCCGGATCTCCGAAGTCCCCTTCAGAAATACTGAGCTATTCTGCCTCTACAGCCGTTCATAACTGCGAAAGTGTTGCCAGTGTAGGGTTTCGCGCACGTACTGAGGCCTCGATTATTTCCCATAAATGTTCGATGGGATTAATGTCGGGTGATCTGGATGGCCAAAACAATCCCTCGAATTGTCTGGAATGTTCTTCAAACTGATCGCGAACAATTGTGGCGCATAGTCGTCCATAAAAATTCCGTCGTTGTTTGGGAACAACAAATTTAAGAAATGTTGAAAAGGGTCTCCAAGTAGCCAAACGTAACCACTTCCAGATAAAGATCAATTCGGTTGAACCTGAAGAACCACTCTATTCCGTGTAAACACGCCCCACACCAATATGCAGGCCATACCAGCGTGCACAGTGCATAAACGGCAGCTTGGGTCCATGTCTTCGTTAAGTTTGCGCCACGCTCGAATCCTGCCATTAGCTCTTACTAAGTGATACTGGGACTCATCTGACCCGGCCACAGTTTTGGTGTCGTCTGAGGTCCAACGAAATACTCATGAGGCCAGAAGAGGCCCTGCAGGCGATGTCATGCTGTTAGCAAAGGCACTAGCGCCGGTTATCTGCTACCGTGGCACAGTAATGCCAAATTCCGCAGCACTGTTCTAACGTATACGTTCGCCATACGTCTGACATCGATTCTTGCTGTTATTTCACGCTATGTTGCTTGTCTGTTGGCACTGAGAATCTACACCAACGCCGCTGCTCTCGGTCGTTAAGTGAAGCCCGCCGCCCACTGCGTTGTCCGTGGTGAGAGGTAATGACTAAAATGCACATACCGCTGTCCCATGACTTTTGTCACGTCAGTGTATGGACAAATTATAAAGACGAGAATCGAATCACTGTTTTGGACGAAGTAGAATAGAATGAGTTCTTTGCTGGAGGATTGTGCATTGTCAGTGTATTTTGTCTAAGACAGCTCATGGAAGAAAGACTGCCCTGGAAATTTAGAAAAGCAAATTTTCTTCATTGGTCTTAAGCAAAACTACAGCACTCCCCTGTGTAAACCGTGGGCTGCAGTGTTAGAAAATGTAGTGACCTATTTACGTTTTCAAGGTGTTTCAGATTTTTATCGTGGCTCGCCTCGTAGAATTAAAGTAAGTAAAATAGATACCAATGACCATACATTAACGATAAGAATGCGCGATAGTACCTACATTATTTAAGATATAGCTGAATTCTTCCCTAATGTTACGGAAATGTTCCTGTCATAATAATGGCGTGTGTGTAATTGATGACATGCTCGTTATCTACCAGTTTTGCTAATGACCAACTCTTTTGCTGAGTGCAATGATGACATGAACTATGCTGTTAGAAAACTGCACAGACAATATCAGAAATGGGGTTTAACCATTAGTTTAAATTAGGAATGTTCGATTATTTGCTTACCAGAGAAGTGAGATGCACCTGAAGTCAAATTTTGTGTAGCAAGATCTGTGAACGCTTCTAAATGGAACAGCATTTGCCGACGTAAACAAGCAACCAGACCGCATATAATCGATGCAAAACGACAATTACATTATGTGCGTGGAAGCCGCTTGGGTAAGTGCCGATGAATTTTTGGTAACAGTTTCTGGAAGCAGTGATCTTGTAATCTACATAAAATCAGTGAAAACAGCCTAGATCCCGAAGGCCTGTTCCGGCCTATGCGTAGACCATCTTCAGACAGCACCATCAGCTTAAGTTTACGATCCGTAGAACAGTCAGTTGGCCTCAGTCGCCGAGACCATTCATTTTAATAAAGTACCACTGCAATATAGACTGTTTTTTTACTGATTTTATGACGGTAGAGGGCCTAAGAAAAATATTGAATGGATTCCGAGTGGTAGAAGAAGAAGAAGAAGAAGAAGAAGAAGAAGAAGAAGAAGAAGAAGAATATAATGATGATGACGATGACGAGGAGGAGGAGGAGTACTCCCCAAAACAATATGGGAGTGAGCAGAGCTTGTCAGAGAAGAATTTCCGGGTGGAAGATTGGAAAGATATACAACCATTGAAGCTGGGATACGAGAAACGACTTTGATATATTAAATCGCAACCCCAAAACAATAAAAAACTATTATTTCTACTAATTTCATGATTTCTACTGTTTATTTAAAAAATGAACAGAATAAGCACTAAACCAGATACCAACCAAACTTTGTCGCCAGACAGTTGTCCGGTAACCTATCAATTCTACCATTTTTTTTCCATTTGCTTCTTTGTCTCCACCAAAGCCTCAGCAATTCTGTCGTTATGTCGCATCTTATCTCTCAAATTCAATGAATGAAAACTTCACTCAGCTTTTTTTACTATAGACGGTGGAGATTTTCCTGATCGATCGCGGTGCGCTAACAGCTGTCGAAAGTTTCCTACTTCTTACCGCTCTCGACTCCAAATGTAATCTCCACCTTCCTTCCTTCTTCTATCAACTGTCCACATTAAACAATGTCCAGTCCAAGTAATTAATAAGCAAAGTCTTTTACGAAGATTTTAGAGTGAGGAAGATTACAATAGACTTTCAAGTTTACTTGGCTTGTCATGTTGAGACGGCTCCAGTTCTTCTTGTCTAACGGTCTGTTTCTTGAAGCTGAAAATCTAACATTACATCCTCACGGTTGGTTTGAACGAAATAAATTGGAAGACTGTTGTTGCAGAATTTTTTACGTAAATATGTGTTCCACTGATTTTCTCACATTTTAATTTATCGTACATAATTTTCAGTTTTTACCTTAAAAAATCCGAAATTACATTGTTCGCATCATTAAAATACGTCCGATGACATCAGAGGCAAGCTTACGATGCCCTCACTCTGCGGAAATAACAATTATCCAAAGGGTTTACAATTTTTCTTAACAAATTAATTCCTACTAGTTTTCATTACTTTATTAATGTCGATTGTTATTTCACAAATGAATCCAGAAATAAACAAAGTAAACAGCACAGGATTGCGTAATTAATAATAGAAATTTTAAGTGCTCAAATAATTCGTAATTGCAAATGTGTCTAAAAAATAATTTTATTTGTACATTCAGAACTAGTATTTATCGATTATAACATCGAAATTAAAATATTTTATAAAGAAATTCCTTTTCATAAGTTTTAGCCAGCAATTTAACATCTGTGTATAAAATTATATGATAGTTTTCAGGAAAGCAACTGAGATAATTCTGACCTGTACAAAATCAGAAAAATAACACTAGTATCGACAACTACTGTTGAGGGAAATAATGATAGAGGAGGATATCCCGTTACAGTCTGCAATACTGCGAATGACGCGGTGGAGTTTCCTTTTGTGTTTTTAGAGGGAATGTCCTTGTGCTAACTGTCCAAAAGGTCCACTGCATTCTCTACTATAAGTGTTATTTACTTTTATGAGCAGATCTGTGCACCTCGTAATGTGACCAGTTCCTGCTTAACATGAGGTGTAAAGGTGTAATACAAATTTCAGTCACAAACATTATTTGTGCAATCAAGTCTACATGGCACGTCAGTGTGTTTATAGTTCATGTGTAACCATTGCATTATGACAATGACAAAGGCTCACATTGCACCATGAAAAATAGTTATTGCGGCATCGCTGAGAACCACAGATCATGTAACAGCTTTAGAGAAACCTCAGTCTTCATTACGGTTAAGACATGCTTAATCAACGGGCCTGCGAGAGGGAAAGAACTGTTACGAGGGCCATTTTGAAAGAAAGGTCTGATCGATCGCGAAATGGGAACGACAGTGAGAATCGGATGAAACTTTGCACAGATGCGTTGGGCAGTCTCTAGTAAGCCCGTTGATTCCGTCACGTGGCTCTTTACGGTTTCGAGCGCACAGTGAGGACATGAAGATGCCTAGAAGAAAAGTGTCTCCCGCCAAGTGTGAGGGTCCGGTGAGAGATTCCTCCTGATGCTATTCAACCCGCATAATGTGCCTGTCATGCATTTCCTTCTTCATGACAATTCTCGCCCGCACTCTACAGGGGCAATGAAGACGCTCCTGCAACGTTTTCGATGGAAAGTGTTTGTTTAGCAACAATACAGCTCGTGATTGGCTCCCACTGAGTTTCGTTTCTGCTCTCATGAACCGCTGGCTAAGAAGTCAACATTTTGGCACAGACGACGAGCTGTAGAGCAGCGTAGAGATTTGGCGGAAAGGACAAGAGGCTGCCTACTGTGACGAGGTCGTTGGAAAGTTGGTTCAACGCTACGACATATGTCTAGTCCGAGTGGCGACTGTGGAGAGAAGTAGACGTGAAGGTGTAGCTAACTGTTTCAAATAAAATTTTTTTGAATTTCACAGCGGTTTCCATTTCGCGACCGGTCGGACCTTACTTTACGAATAGCCCTCGTACAAGACGCATGGGGAATGGACAGTTCTTTTCTGACGTGTGACTCATGTTTACATATCCAACACCAACTCCCACGTGCACTGTTATGCTGTGGCTATCAATCCACATTTTCACGATTTCGAAACTAATTTCGAGAAGAGATGTCGCCTACTTTCATCATACCACATTCAACACAAATCCGGAATATCACGTGGCACTGCGAGAGACTTACAAAGATATCGTTTCTTTCTTCCCGGCTATTATCTGTGCGGGCAGTCGTTGCGGAAAAAAAAAATACTTGTGGGTGCCTCGATTTAATCTTCCTCGCACAGTAAAATTTTAGTTGTATTTTCTCCACGCAAAATAAACATGTCTCTCGACGCGGTTTTTCAAATGCTACACGACGAGTAGCGCACTTACTCGTAGAAGGGCACGTGACGGATTAAACACCTCTGGAAGCTGCTGCGGCGAATTCGTGCTAGCCGGCAGCGGAGCTTAAGCTGCCAGTTCTCATTCGCGTAAGTCTAGGCGAGAGTTATATTTTTCGGTGCGCGAATAATAGCGTCCGCGCAGAATGCGCCCGACGTCTGCTGCGGGCGCACGCGTTCTTCCGCGACGCCTGAAAAGCGGGCCACCCGCTCTGTCCCGGCCAGTAGCCGGCGCGGAGCGCAGCGCTCTCGCTGTCCGCACCCCCATTCGGAGTTTTCGTTTTGCGTCTGCAACCCGCGGCGCGCGATATTTATTGTGGAATTGCCACCGCTTTGGCGGCGCACCAGACGCGTAAAACAGCGACGCCGCGCTGCGGTCGGTTGTAAATACGCCGGACGACAAGGGGACGTAGGCGTTGCGCCCGTCTGGCCGCCGAGCCACCGCGGCTGGCGCACGAGAGGGCGTAATAACGGCGCGGAGGATATTTGATCTCCGAGAGGGGACGAGAGTATGGCGCGAGATAGAAATATCAACGTGTAAGTACAACGTACGTGCTGAGAAATTGCGAACGAGGGTGTCGTTTCTAAGACACCGGAACAGAAGGCACTCGCAACAATGCTAACACTATATCTTCGCGGGAAGCCTGGTCAAAATGGATTTTTTTTTTTTTTTTTTTTTTTTTTTTTACAGCATAATCTTCTTCATTTCTCTACAACCCACTCTCACTGATCATTCAACATATATCACGTCACATCACCAGGAAAGCAATTTCCATCAATATCTGACAAATCTGACCCGAATGAGATTTTCACTCTGCAGCGGAGTGTGCGCTGATATGAAACTTCCTGCCAGACCGAGACTCGAACTCAGGACCTTTGCCTTTCGCGGAAGAGCTTCTGTGAAGTTTTGGCCGAGCGGTTCTAGGCACTTCAGTCTGGAACCGCACGACCGCTACAGTCGCAGGTTCATATCCTGCCTCGGGCATGGATGCGTGTGATGTCCTTAGGTTAGTTAGGTTTAAGTAGTTCTAAGTTATAGCGGACTGATGACCTCAGATGTTAAGTCCCATAGTGCTCAGAGCCATTTTTTTTTCTGTGAAGTTTGGAAAGTGGGAGACGAGGTATTTGGCAGAATCGAAGCTGTGAGGACGGGTCGTGAGTCGTGCTTGGGTAGCTCAGATAGTAGAGCACTTGCCCGCGAAAGGCATAGGTCCCGAGTTTGAGTCTCGGTCCGGCACACAGTTTTAATCTGCCAAGAAGTTTCAAATCTGACCCGAAAGGAACTTTCTCATTTCCATTATTTCAAATAATGGATGTATTCGGAATAAGTGTAGTCGGGGGGGATAAGGGTAACTGTGGTGATGAAGAGAAAACATCTTTAAAAACCTGCGACCGGCCATTCTGATTTAGGTTTTCCGTGATTTCTCTAATACTGGGACGGTTCCTTTAGAAGGGCACAGCCGACTTACTTCCCCATCCTTCCCTAATCCGATAGTACCGATGACAACACCGTTCGGTCACCTCCGCCGTATCAACTAACCAACTATCTTTAAAAATGAACCGTACGCCGCCCGAGGTAGCCACGCGGTCCTAGGCGTTTTGTCACGGTAGGCGCGGCTTCCCCCGTCGGAGGTTAGAGTCCTCCCTCAGAAATGGGTGTGTGTGTTATCCTTAGCGTAAGTTAGCTTAAGTTAGATTAAACAGCGCGTAAGCTTAGGGACCGATGGCCTCAGCAATGTCATCCCACAAGACCTTACCACAAATTTCCAAAAATTGGAACCGAACGACGCGAAAATAATCATGAATTTATGATACATACTTGTATATTTATCTCCGTGCATTATTGCTTGTAATTAACTTTCGAACGTAATATTTATGGTTACCTGTTGCTGAAGAGAAGTTTAATCAGAAACAGGAATATAAAATACAAAGAATTAAATAAGTGCGAAATGTGTATACTACAACGTAGTGTTCACTTTCTACCTGGTATATCGTTAACGCCACAATAACCTGTAATTGTATTTTGAGATTTTAATTGCAGCTCGTACTTTGTGTAACAACGTTAGGCCGTGGTGGCAGCAAGGTAAATCACAATTCAAGGCGATAATAGGAAATATGTTTGTCGATTCAGAATGTATATTCGTTTAGTAAAGCCAGCTCGACGACAGTCAGAGGTAATGGGCTATTACAATGGTTAGCCGGCCGAAGTGGCCGAGCGGTTCTAGGCGCTACAGTCTGCAACCGCGCGACCGCTACGGTCGCAGGTTCGAATCCTGCCTCGGGCATGGATGTGTGTGATGTCCTTAGGTTAGTTAGGTTTAAGTAGTTCTAAGTTCTAGGGGACTGATGACCTCAGCAGTTAAGTCCCATACTGCTCAGAGCCATTTGAACCATTTATTACAATGGTTAGGTATTTATCTATTACAGTGCTCTATACAAATTATCAAATTAATAAATACTTTAAAACAAATAAAGCGGTATTTGTAATAATATAACATCAAAGGGGTGTATCCTATTAGTATGTGTAGAGAAAAAGGGATGTTGACTAGAGATGTTCAAATGGCTCTGAGCACTATGTTACTTAACGGCTGTGGTCATCAGTCCCCTAGAACTCAGAACTACTTAAATCTAACTAACCTAAGGACATCACACACATCCATGCCCGAGGCAGGATTCGAACCTGCGACCGTAGCATGACTAAAGATGTGATACATATCTTTATCGCTTTCTGATTCTCGTTCGGAGCAAAGTGCTTCGAACGAAAGAAATTTTTAAACTTAAGTGAAGTGGAGAACCACTTAACGTTTTCCTTTACTGGTGTCTTTTAACCTCAACCTAAGGCGTCCAAACTCGTCTGGCAGCCTAACAGTACTCTGCTCTTCAGCCTAAAGAGTTTCAAAGGTACATAGAAGTCTTACAGGGTTATGTGAATTTTAGGGCTTGCTTATACGTTCACTTTTACATTAATTTAGCACCTCCATTTTATTCATACACTGTTCCACAGTTTTACAGTCTATAGTTAAATTACATTTTGACTGAATTTCATCTTTATGAGAGTATTGAAGGGCGATCTGTTGTAATTGTTAAAAACCATGCAAAAGCCCAGATCGCACAAAATATTTTTTTTTTATTCAAGACAACCGGTTTCAACAGTTTTAGCTGTCATCTTCAGGTTTTAAACTTTTTAGGAGTAAAATACGTTAGTTTTACGCAGAACCTCATATACAAAGTGTCAGGTGGATAAAACTCAGCGTTTTATAAACGTCTGTCATCGCTAAATATTTTAACGATGACAAATGGTTATAATGCGCTGAATTGTATCCGCCTGACATTTTGTGCGTAGGTTCAGCGGGAAATGAACATGTTTTACGACAAAAAAAAAGTTTAAGACCTGAAGATGACAGCTAAGACGGTTGAAACCGGTCGTGTTGAATAAAAAACATTTTGTGCGATCTTGGCCTATCACTGGTTTTCAACAGTTAAATTGTAGTTTAACTGACACCCTGTTGCACATAAGCTCGTAGCTCTAGAATATGACAAAAATAAATTTAATATTTATTTGTTTATCGTTTAGAACAATAAATATTAGCAAATAAATATAGATTACAATTATACGTTGAGTTTTTTAGGCACAAGCTAATTTGTTTAAATTCTAAAATTTAATAATTCAATAATACTTTAAGGACAACAATTAAACTAAAATATTATGACTGTTATGAAACTTCCTGGCTACCTTTGGCTTTCGCGGGCAAGTGCTCTACCGGTAGAGCACTTGCCTGCGAAAGGCAAAGGTCCCGAGTTCGAGTCTCGCTCTGGCACACAGTTTTAATCTGCCAGGAAGTTTCATATCAGCGCACACTCCGCTGCAGAGTGAAAATCTCATACTGGGATTATATCTGTTAATTGACACAGATAGATTTAATCGCAGGTCAACACCTAGTGAATGAAGCTAGCTGGTAGCAGAGGGAACTATACTGATAATGCCACTGAATGGTCCTGGAAGTTTTCAAAGGTGGCAGTTCCTGTCTATATGCTGCACGATTTGGTCATAGGCCGCACAGTCGCAGGCTGGAGAGTTTCGGACGCCCCACTCGTGCATCATACCATCAGACTTGGTGTGGCTGGGATTGCACCCGTCCAGTCTCGTCCAGTCACTTGCCATCGGATCAAATGGTGATTGACTGGCAGGTTGCTCTTGAACACCTTGACGTTCTATTGTTGCAACATTCCATCTGTTGCACCACTCTTCTTTAATGTCAAACTTCTCGGTATTTCTTTCATTATGTCACAAGGCAGTGCGTGATATCAAGAATTCTGGAAGAGGGTCATTTAAGATTGTATGAACTGGAAGGTAGTAGGAGTAGTAGAGGTGATGAAACACCCTCCATTCACGACTGATCGCTTCTTGGCGTTGCAAGCCAGATGGTGGAATGTTACTGATGATAGGCAGCCAAGGGTTGGAGTGAATTTTAATATACCCGTAATACTGTATAATACCGTCACCTCTATGTTTTACTACCTTAACTGAAAAAAGGAAGGCCTGCTACTCATCGTGTCTAAGTCACAGCAGCGAATGACTTATACTAACTACATCTAATACAAACAACTGTAATAACTTACTCACATGCACGTACTTTAGTACTATGGGGCTGAGGGAGCTTTCGCGGGCACTTAATCTAAACAGATTTGCATTGTTTCGAGCAGGCGATGTTCTGCAACTTTTAGGAAATGTTGAAAACTGATGACTGCTGTCAACTACTTTACTCCAAAGTTTATTACTCAACCGGTTTCGTTTGTTAACAGATCATATTGTAGTGTCAATGCGTCATCACAAAGATTATCGTAGATATTAAAAATAGTATATACAAAGAATAAGTGGTAACCATGAAGACAACTGTTTTGACTGAGGACATGACAAATAGAGTGTTATTTTACGTCGTCATAGATATACAGTATGTGATAAAAAGTATCGGGACTCCTGGCTGAAAATAACTTACAAGTTCGGTAATGCTGGAATTCAGTACGGCGTTGGCCCACCGTTAGTCTTGATGACAGCTTCCACTCTCACAGGCACACTTTCAATCAGATGCTGGAAGATTTCTTGGGGAATGGCAGCCCATTCTTCACGGAGTTCAACACTGAGGATAAGTATCGCTGTCGGTCGACAAGGCCTGGAACGAAGTCGGCGTTCCAAAACATTCCCAAAGATTTTAGGATACAAGTCAGTACTCTGTGCAGGCCAGTCCATTACTGGGGTGTTATTGTCGTGTAACCACTCTGCTACAGGCCGTGCATTACGAACAGGTGCTCGATCATGTTGAAAGATGCAATCGCCATCCCCGAATTGCTCTTCAACTGTGTAAAGCAAGAAAGTGCTTCAAACAACAATGTGGGTCTGTGCTGGAATAGTGCCACGTAAAATGACAAGGCGTGCAAACCCCCTCCATGATAAACACGACCACACCATAACACCACGGCCTCCGAATTTTACTGTTGGCACTACACAGGTTGGCAGATGATGTTCCCCTGTCATTCGCCACACCCACACTCTCCAATTAGATCGCCACACTGTGTACCGTGATTTGTCACTCCACACAACGTTTTCCCACTGTTCAATCGTCCAATGTTTACGCTCCTTACACCAAGCGAGGCATCGTTTGGCATTTACCGGCGTGATGTGTGGCTTATGAGCAGCCGCTCGACCATGAAATCCACGTTTTCTCACCTCCCGCGTAACTGTCATGGTACCTGCAGTGGGTCCTGATGCAGTCTGGAATACTTGCGTGATGGTCCGGACAGATGCCCGCCCATTACACATTCTGACCCTCTTCAACTGTCGGCGGTCTCTGTCAGTCAACAGACGAGGTTGGCCTGTACACTTTTGTGCTGTACGTGTCCCTTTACATTCCCACTTCACTATCACATCGGGAACAGTGGACCTAGAGATGTTTAGGAGAGTGGAAATCTCGCGTACACACGTATGACACAAGTGATACACAATAACCTGACCACGTGCGAAGTCCGTGAGTTCCACGGGGCGCCCCATTTTGCTCTCTCACGATGTTTAATGACTACGACGTCTTTGATATGGAGCACCTGGCAGTAGGTGGTAGCACAATGCACTTAATATGAAAAATGTATGTTTTTTCGGTGTTCGGATACATTTGATCACATTGTGTGCGTATGAAACAGTGAATGGGAACGTAGGGGCCACAATTGTCCTAATAAATCGTTAACCATGACATATTATCTAACTTTTGTAGATATTTTGATAATACAGAAAAATATTGAAAGTCATTGACAATCTTCATGGGTGCGGAAAACGTCCAGCACTGTCAAACATGATAGTTTTTGCGGTCCAGGTGTTGTGGTCTGGAGAGGCATAGCGTTACATTGGCATAAAGACTTCCAAATCTTTGAGCACGGAACACTTTCAGGTCAACGTTATTGCGACACTTTTCTCCTTCCACATGTGTGTCTTATCAGAGCTGCATTCGGTCAGGACGTCATTTTTATCGATGTCATGTGCGAGCCCATAGAACAGCGTTAACGAAGGATCTCTTTTGAACGAGAGGATATTTGGCTAATGGACTAGGCCTCCAGTTGCACGACTTAAATCTCATCGAGAATGTGTGTGATACGTTGGGGAAACGTACTGCTGCTCGTCGACGATCACTAACGATCACCCACAATTTGTAAGTCGCGCTGGGGAGAAGTTAAACATCTACCACAAGAACTATTCAGCGACCTTTTGGCCAACGTGAGAGCACGATGCAGAGCATACTTTGCCGTCCGTGTTGATCACATACCCTATTAAGAACAACATCCCACCTTTTATAATATCCAGGGACAAAATTTCCAGTTGGTATGATGAACGGCAGCTATATCTACATGATTATTCTGCTATTCACAATAAACTGCCCGACAGAGGGTTCAATTAATCACCTTCAATCTGTCACTCTACCGTTCCACTCTCGAACGGCGAGTGGAAAAAACGAGCACTTAAAATTATTCAGTGCGAGCCCTGATTTCTCTTACTTTATCGTGATGGTCTTTTCTTCCTATGTAGGTGGGTGTCAACAAAATGTTTTCGCAATCGGGGGAGAAAACTGGTGATTAAAATTTCGTGAGAAGGTCCCGTCGCAACGAAAAACGCCTTTGTTTTAATGATTGCCACTCCAATTCAGGTATCATGTCTGTGGCGCTATCTCCCCTACTTCGTGATAATACAAAACGAGCTGCCCTTCTCTGAACTTTTTCGATTTTATCCGTCAGTCCCACCTGACGCGTATCCCACACCGCCTAACAGTACTCCAGAATAGGTCGAACAGACGTTTTGTAAGCAGTCACTTAGTAGACCTGTTGCACCTTTTAAGTGCTCTGCCAATCAATCGGAGTCTTTGGTTTGCTGTATCCACAACACTATCGATGTATTCGTTCCCATTAAGATTATCTGTAATTGTAATGACTAAGTAATTAGTTGAATTTACAGCCTTCAGTTTTATGTGACTTATCGCGTAATCTTTCTCTGAGTGAGAGGTTGTATATAATTGCTAAGTATGGAGCTTTTGTTTCAGCGTACTCTGAAAGAAACCTGACTGGTATACAATCTGGACCGGAGGCCTTGCCTTTATTTCGTGATTTAAGCTGCTTTGCTACAGTGAGGATATCTACTTCTATGTTTCTCATCGTGTCAATTGTTCTTGATTGTAATTCAGGAATATTTACTTCGTTTTCTTTGGTGAAGGAGTTTTGGCTAACTCTATTTAATAACTCTGCTTTTGTGGCACTATCATCAGTTACTTCACCGTTGTTATCGCGCAGTGAAGGTACTGTTTGCGTCTTGCCACTGGTGTGCTTTATGTATAACCAAAATCTCTAGCCCTAAATGAGAAAAAATGGACGTTTGTTGGTATGGAGTAGGAACATAAAACCTTTAATGTTCGAGTACAGTGCCCTGCTTGACACAGTCGAATCTGGGCGGAACGTTGCAGAGCGGTATGGCATTTGAGAACTGTGGTAGGGAAGGCAGGTGGTCGATTTCGGTTTATTGGGAGAAATTTAGAAAAGAGTGGCTTACCTGTAAAGGAGACCGCATATAGGACGCTGGTGCGACTTACTCAAGAGTACTGCTCGAGTGCTTGGAATCCGCACCAGGTCAGACAGAAGGAAGACATCGAAGGAATTCAGAGGCGCCCTCCTGGATTTGCCGCCGGAAGGTTGGAACAACACGTAAGTGCTTCGGGAAGTCTAATTGGAATCCCTGGAGGGAAGCCGATGTTCTTTTCCAGAAGCGCTCTTGTGGAAATTTAGAGAACCGGCATTTGAATATGACTGTCGAATGATTCTACTGCCGCCGACATAAATTGCGCGTAAGGACCACAAAAATATGATCGGAGAAATTAGGGCTTATACAGAGGCATATAAATAGTTATCTTTCCGTCGCTCTGTTTTCGAATAGAAGAGGAAAGGAAATGGTAGGTGGTGGTACAGGGTACCCTCCGCCACGCACCGTACGGTGGCTTGCGGAGTATCTGTGTAGATGTAGATGTTTACCATCGTAAATCGAGTATGATTCAGTACAGTTAATGTCTTTGAATGGAAGTATCTTTTCTCCTTGTCTCATTGCATTTGTCTTTCAGTTATCTTCCGTACTATGCTGCAGTAGTTCTTTCTAAGTATAGCGGGCTGTGCTACTCGGCTGTGTTATATGATACGAAAGTTACTTTCGTCCTGAAATTTTGCTCACCAGTGTACTTCCCAGTCTTCGTCAAAGGAAAGGTTTCACGTTGGGGATACAGTCCGGCTCATTGATTCTGTAGTTTTCACACAAACATACAGTCGACCCTCTGTTTAGAAACCTATCCACTAAGTGAAATTTCTTTACACCTTCAAAATCGTCTTGAATTTTGATGGCAGCTACTCTACTCATTTTACGGGGCATACATAAACAGGTATGCGTCGGTGAAATTGTTGACATTTATGAAGCTTGTACTGTACATGCTTCACATATGATATCCGAGTGAGAAATTTACCATGCAGCTAGACATCAAGCACACATCGTTTCAATTACAGTTACGTACATGTTAATCCACATTCAACCTATAAAAATCCAGTGCAATTTTTTTAATTGTAGGTGCCAAGACCCCACCGTATTTTTCTCACTTTAGGTCTCTGTTAACGTTGCTGGCTTGGAGCCGGGTGAAATTCATCAATACTGATCAGAGAAAGCGAACAAAGGTTCAATTTTCCGCGATAATAAAAGACAGCGTATGAATAAAAGAAAGGACGCACTGAAAGCAAAATACATTTTTCGCATGAATGTGCCGACAGACATCACGGAGCGAATGGTTTTGGTGTTTCGGCCACCATTGTGCTGCATTTTATCAGACTTCTCCAAAATATTCTAAAATTGCTCTCATAAATAAGTTATATTAGTCGAGATCTTGACTGAATGTACCAGGTTTAGTATCCTCTACTGATCTGTAACCTCTTTACCTTAATTCACACTCATAGTCGATACTTACTCTTAATTCTGGTTGCTGTGTTATGATTACTATAAGACTTATCCAGATTTACATTTTTTGTAATGCATGCAAAAGGTAAGCAAAAGGAAAAATGTATCGTATTGACCCCAGGTAAATATTGAGAAAAGTTTTCACGTTTTGAAAACATGAAGTACACGAGGGTTCATTTTCTTAGGGCTAGGCTAATAAAACTCGAATGATAGAAAGTACAATAGTTCTAAAATCAGAACAGGAACAAGCTCACATGTAGAGCAGCATCTATACACTTCTCCACTCATGGTGCCTTTCAAAAGTAAATAATGGAGGGCTCTGCATGGGATGATGAAATTCATCTCGTTACGTTGTGTGTAAGCGGACGTAACGCAAATATTTTCAACATAATATTACACGAAACTGAGGACGACAGGACAACGGTAATTGAAGAAATGATCTGCATTTCCCACTTGGTTGTATGGAATGAGTGAAGTAAGACAGAAGGAGATATCGCGTTGGGACCTGCGCAGCACCACAACGTGAATGAAGTTGCCCGATTTGTTGGTGTAACAGCGCGAACTGTCTGGCGTGTCTAAAAGGAATGGTGTAACAACGCAACCGTCTAAGACGGCGTAATAACAGTGACTGCCAAAAGATCGGAACAGACAGGGACCGAAAATGTGTTTCCCACCTTGTCAGTAACAATGTACTTAATCTACAGGATTTGCTGCTGTCGGTGAAGGGACGTCCATCACAACCAGTTTTAGAGCTAACATTACGAAAGGAACTGCATGTAATGGGCATTGGAAGTTAAGTTCTAGGCTTAAGTCCATTGCCCACTTCAACACACGAAGCCGTAAACGCAATACGAACTGAGAACGCAGGTTTTAATGGCAACATTCTTGGATAAATGCTTCATGGATTTCTTGGGATTGTACGACGCGCCGTTAAAGGTAGAAGAAAATTTTGAACAGATGCTGTTAGGGACTATAGAAGTCTTTCCAAGTGGTCTGCAACTAATACTGGCTGGTGAGTTTGTTACAGAATAGGGAAATAGGGGGGTAGTAAAGCTGTTATCATGTATAGGAAGGATGTTAGGGACGAGAGTTGAGAACGTTTGGTGGAGTCTTTGGAGCAATATAGATTACGAGTGGAAAATATGTTATTTGCTCACAAGAATATCAATTACAGATCATTTACAGATTGTCCGATATGGAGGCAAAAGGCTAATTTAAATTTCAGGATGTGAGAGTTAAGAAAGGGGCAGAATCTGGAAGCGATCGTCATCTGGTGAATTGTAAAATTCGTGTCCCCTGCACTTTCAGCAGTGGCGAGCTGAAGAGAACGTAACGAGCTGATCAACCTGACATCACATGGTGTGACTTGGACAGTCTAAGGGAAGGTAGTAGTAAGTTCCTATATCAACAGAGGCTGTCAAAAAATTGGAGAATGAGGAGATAATAGTAGGAATAAGAACAGATGAAGACCTTAGACGAAGCAACAAAAGAAGCCCACGGATAAAGACAGAGAAACCAGTTTGGTACGATATTAAAATACCATCGATGACTGAAAGGAACAAAGGAAGTAATTTGATGTTCCTGCATGAAACATGAAGGAACATTAGTGTTGAACGTCTTGTCAACAGCGAGGTCATGACAGACAAGAAACAAGTTCGGATTACGAAAGGATCGGGAAAGAAATCGGTCTTGACATTTTCAGAGGACTCATCGCAGTATTTGCCTAGAGTGACTTAGGGAAATCACAGGAAACCTACATCAGAATGCCCAGGGGCCAATTTGAATCGTCGACATCCCGCATGAATGTCCAGTATGTTAACCACTGCCGGCCGAAGTGGCCGTGCGGTTCTAGACGCCACAGTCTGCAGCCGAGCGACCGCTACGGTCGCAGGTTCGAATCCAGCCTCGGGCATGAATGTGTGTGATGTCCTTAGGTTTAAGTAGTTCTAAGTTCTAGGGGACTGATGACCTCAGAAGTTAAGTCACATAGTGCTCAGAGCCATTTGAGCCATTTTTTTGTTAACCACTGCGCCACGTCACTCGATAGTTCCTGAATGTGAATGATAATCATAGTTGTGAGAGATATGTGACCGTAAATAGAAACGCAAAAAGAGAGATGTCGAAAAGGAAAAAAGGTGTGGGAAGAAAGATGTGAATATATAAATGGGATGATTGGTGGTGCGCGGAGTGCTGAGGCATGAATAACAATTAAGCCAATGTGAGTCTCAGCTATTGAAATGTGACAGCATAATAATATTAGTCATGGTCAGTTGACAAAGAATTTTGAAGCCTTTTTCCACAAAACTCAGTCTGAATTTTCACAAGTTGGGAGACGAGGATGCAAGAGTAGAAGTGAGGTAAGAAAGCTATTTGAAAGTGTATTTAGTGGAGTGGATGTTCCATCAAAATGGACTACGTGTTACGTAGCATCGGTGCCTAAGAAAGTGTCACGTAAAGATCCAAGTAACTATAGAGGACTGGCAGTGCTCTCTTTCGTTAGAAGAATAAACTCTAAAGCACAGTGTCCGAAAAAATAAAAGATCAAATTTCGGAGACATTGTCATTTTCCTACATTTCGGAGCAGAAGTGCGACATTTGGCTCAAAGTACATACACCTGTCCTCTGTAATGTTACACCAGCGGGACGCCCTGCGATGTCACCCTCGGGGACGCCGACGTTCAAGCAGCAAGGTATCAACACAAGCAGGAATAAAAGGCCAGATCACGGAAGTTCATGTGAAGTGTAATGTGAGTTATGGTTTGGTCGAGTCACATTTCCACCAGATTTCACCATAATTCTGCCCAACGCCACCGTGGACGTGCACTTCCCTCTTACCTTAAGTTTCACCCCTTCTTTCGACACCTCGGCGATGGAGGTCAGAAACGCGACGCCCAGCGTTGAAATCACGAGGTTGTCTTATGGGTTGTCTTTCAAATTTCGTCGAATAGTTTTGAAGGTCCTTAGTGTTACACCCTGTAATCCAAAGGAAAAACTGCGGTCGCGCTACCTTCCAAAAGGGTCAGATAACATTCAACGGGGTGGTTACCTCATGATGTCCATAGACAATGGATAAAGCTGCTGGAAGTGTCGGTGGCGTCGTCCTGAACACTATTTTTCCAGCGCGATATGTATGTAATCTCCCCAAAGGAAGGGGTGGTTTCATTGACGTCTGTTGTAGCATCCCCTGGGGAGGTCTTTCTTGTCGATTCCGAGTGGCAATATGTTTGAAATGTTTTGCCCTTCTACTAATAAGAAAAATGCGTGTTTTCACCCCGTTTCTAATCTCCACCGTAAAAGCATCAAAAGAAATGGGCCACTTCTTCGGTGGCGTTGGGCAGAATTATGTTGAAGTTTGGTGCCAGTGTGACAACATTAACCCACGTTACGACTCAAAGGAAGCTTCTAGGTATCTATGAGCAAAATTTCATTCTGCTTCGGAATGGGGAAATATGGCAGGGTGTCGAAAAGAGGGAAGGTTAGGTTGGAGACGCTTGCTGCACTGACTGATTTAGAAAAAGCATGTGTTAATGTACCTAGCAACGAACTGTGTTAAATGTTTGAAGAGGTGGAGCTGGATCAAACATTACTACAGGTTGTTATGGAATTGTATGAAAGTAAAGTAGCAAGAGGAAAGATTGTGAGTAGCTGGAGAAAATAATTTTAGGAGAAAGTTTGTGCCGGGGACAGGGGCTTTCAGAGACTCTTTTTAAGCTTACAGTCTTGCAACCTAACGTAGAAAATGTCATATTACAGGAGTGACAATTAGAGGGCAGTAAGACATGTTTTTCTAGCTAAAGATGGGAATGATTCGAGCTGCTTGATAAGAAAGCTTAAAAGAGGAGCAAAATAAGGCTGACTATGAAGAAGTGTGAATACTCGGTCACTGGAACAGGGAAAGTAAATAATTTGGAGGCAGATGGAGAAGTAAAGGTTTGGTGAGGAAGGCGTAATACCTTGGGATGTTGTGTGATAAACAATAATGACAAAATCACTGGTTAGATTAACAAAGAAAGAGCTATAAGAAGGGCAATGAACCCTGATCTGTCGAACAAAGGGATAAGAAGAACGACGACGAAGGACATGTATGACACTATAGTCCATATAGCCCAGCGTGCAGCTTTTTATGCGGGGCAGAAGCCTGGAGGCCAAAAAAAAGCAACACTGTTTGCCACTCAGGTAAGTTACTTAACTTCATGCTCAAGCCGTAGTGCAATGCATGGGATAAAAATTAACATATCTCGACAAAGGGTGATGTGCGACAACATCCAGTAAAAACAGCTGATTTGGTTTGGCCTTGTGAATAAGATGAATGAAGACGGAACACCAAACAGGACACTACGACGCATACTACCCCAACGAAAGAGAGCTGTCGCCAGCGACACAATTGGGAAGATTATATGAAGAAGGCAACGGGAGGTCAGGAAAATGAATATTGAGGAAAGTCAAATCAGAAGACGATGGGGACAGGGGGCGGAGAACTGTCGCCTGTCGTATGTAATCCGCAAGAAGAAGGCTTTCTTGCCGTGTAATATTTTTGTGTAACGTTGGGTTTTCGACGCTTTGCTCTATCCCCATCTTCAGAAGATGCTAGTAGGACGGATTACGTCTTGGAGACGTTGTTGCCACATCAGTTCCGTATCCTAGAAGAGATTATGTCGATGTCTATGGTGGAAGAAGTTTGGTAGCAAAGCTAATTTCTTTAGATGGTGGATGACCCAGCGTATTACTCTGTCCCCACTTTGCCGCAACACTAAGTGCGTAGTCACTGTCCTGGTTTTTAAAAATTGTCGTACGAGTACGTTGTGTTTCAGCGGCTCTTTTTATGACAAAGTCGTCATCGTGTAATATTTCCGGTTCATCAAACATAATCGTAGTTTTGTTCATGATGCAGTGTTCTGAAACAGCAGTTGTGACGAAACGGCGAAATTTTAATATGGTGTGGAACTCCGACTCCAAGTAAAATACATGGAATGAGTCTCTTTTATCACGGATGTGGGTTATCATTTCTCTTGTGTGGAGGCATAGTTTCTGGTGTCGAATAACCCGATGAGCAAAGCAATAAGCGCCATATCCACAGGAACTGGGTCTCGCGCCAGTGCATAATATTGTTTAGACTCTGTTACAGAATAGCACATACATCGTGTACGACCGGATTACTCTATGTGTGAACAAGAATTATTGAAATAATAAGAAACTGAATCCCAGCATAGGTTTTGACAGTTTGGCGATAAGTAATCTAAAACAACTCTGTGTACGATTGAACTAGTCTTTCTGCTTTTACTGTTCTGCATCACTTTAAATGTAAAAAGCACAGTAGGATTAAGCATAACTGCAAATGTCAGAAAGATACGATAGCGCACGACCCCACATCCTACATATTCGTGGTTGGGGAATTGTGCTCCTGGGAAGGGAAGCTTGTATTAAACGTACAGCAGTGAAAATAGTAGCGACTTTGATTGCCAGTTTCCTTTAGTACATTACAATATCGAAAAGAATTTAAATGGTACCTCGGAATGTGTATTCATATTTCAAAATTTTTTAGAAAGTTCTTTGCTTGGGCGAGCAGTCATCACATACGTGGTTTAGGGGTATCTTCTCTAGTAACGGAGCAAGTTACTTTATCACCTTATGAAATACGGTAATAAAGTAACATGCAGCATGATTCCAAGCAGAACACGAAAGCCATTTGTACCACAGTTCTTTGTCTGCGCCTACTTTCCAACAGAAGCAATATAGGCTCTTTAGGTGCTTTGCTACATGTAGATAGTGATGGTAAATTATTTATCATAATCATTGTCATCATCATCATAACAAGTGCTGTAAACACCCGATATCTCCGATGATTCTTAGTGTTTCTTCCTCACTGTCAGTTTCATCATTCTTTCTGGTTTCTCTAACCACCCACCTAGTGCTCTCCCATTTTTGTTCTTCTTTCTTTCCAGACCTTATTTTTCTTTCATTTCAGTTGTACCACGTGGGTACGCACTTGTTCTCTTGTAGCACACCATTACGCAGTTTGCCATTACATACTAAAGCGATCAGATTCTGAATGGTTATAGTTGTGAAACTCTGCCTGTTGAGTAATTCATTCATTTTTTTGAAATTGTAATCATTTGCAACTCTGTACATGTAAGTCACATATGCCGACTTCCATCCCATTCGGATAATAAGTTCGTGGTGTGTCGCTTTTTTTGTCTTTTAGTGTAAGAGGAAACTGACCTCTTTTATTTGCCATTATCCATTCCACAGCCCAAATGGAGCTTCATTATTGACCATGCTTGTTAATTAAGGAAAACAGAAGAGGACAGCAATAGTCAGGTCATATTGGTAGTCAGGTTCAGATATTGAACGTCCATTATTACTCACTGCGCACAATCACCCAATTCCCGCTTACCTCACCACACAGCAGGAAAAGTAGATATTGTAACTCTGTGCTTCGAGTATCATAAAAAACCAAAGATTTAAATAAGACATTAGCAGACGGGAAACTAAAAAAAATGCTCTAACAACGAATCCCTTGAGTGCGAGTTCGCAAAAGGCGATGATGTTTACGGCATCGACTCCCCACTTGTTGTCTACCATGTAACCACAATATTGGTTGCTAATGGCAACAAGGGGGCGAGACTGGAGGAATCCAATGGTGAGCAAGGCATGAGAGTATGAAGCGTAGCTAAACTGCTTAGTCGACGAGTAACTCACAAGAGTGCTCCAGCTGTTGTTCTTCTTCCTTTCTAGACCTTATTTTCTCTTTCAGTTCAGTTTCTCCCAACTAATTTTTCACACGGGTGAGCACTTGTTCTCTACCAGCACACCATTACCCAGTCTGCCACTACATACTAAAGCGATCATATTCTAAAAAGTGCAAGCTGTGAAGCTCTTTCTGCTGAGAGGGCTGATACAAAGCAGAGCAATGGCAACGAAAATCAAAGTAAATATGCCATCATATCTGCAACAGCAGTTGCTGAAATTGACAGTTTGTGAAAAAGGAACGCAAGGAATTTCGCAGAGTGAGAAAGAAGTGGCAGATGAAATATTAGCGTTTCTGCAAGATGAGTCAGTGGAATGTGTAGTGTCGTACACGATCGACTGTATGAACAATGTATCAATCTACATGAGGAGCACAATGACGATGATATGTGGTAATCCAGGGAAAACGATACTGAGACAGATGTAGTTCGTCATCCTCGTCGGGCAAGGAACCGCAATTCCCGTCTCTAGTGAACTGCAGTACCGGACGATCTTTGTCGAACACAGTTACGTACGTGGAAGATTATCGGAATATATATATATATATATATATATATATATATATATATATATATATATATATATATATATATATATATATTTCGTTGCCCGCATAAGAAAACCACAGACATTCTAGGAGGTCAAGACGCACTGGTTACAAAAACTAGTGTTTCCGAGATTCACGGATGCTCGATACAATTAACAGGCTGTGCATGATAGTGACCTACTCCATTATTCGAATCAAAAAACATGCGACTTGGGTTACAGTGATTTCAAGGGAAGCTGTGGGTTGTTTCATAATTTCACACAGTGCTGCAGAACCGGAAGACGTAAGATAGCGAAATTTAAAACAAATCGTCAACTTGACGATACACAAAAAACCGCGAAATCGGCCCTAAAATTTGTAGATGTAATGGACAAATTTATCCCCTTTTTCGGGCCGGCCGCTGTGGCCGAGCGGTTCTAGGCGCTTCAGCCCGGAACCGCGCTGCTGCTACGATCGCAGGTTGGAATCCTGGTTCGGGTATGGATGTGTGTGGTGTCCTTAGGTTAGTTAGGTTTAAGTAGCTCTAAATCAAGGGGACCGATGACCTCAGATATGTCCCATAGTGCTGAGAGCTATTTCAACCATTTTTGAACTCTCTTTCAGTGAGGAATTTCTCTTTGGACCAATCGGAAATTGAAGAGGAAATGAATACGAAATGATCCCCCAAAATAAGAGGAGCGTTGTATCAATATTAGCTAACATGAATGCCTTAACGCATTCGCATACATCTGCGGCAACTGCTAATCTTGATGGTAAATTGGCTGGAAGTTATTTACTGTGCTACGAGATTTTGGAGGTGCTGTGCCACCTACGGTTTTTTATCGTGTGCGGGATCTTGCAAGGCCAGGAATTTACATCACAGCTATCGAAAGTGGGTAAATGGGCTAGGAGAACCGAATCTACGGTATGAGCACTGCTTTTGTCCAACAGCTGGTCAAAATAACTAGCTTTGGCGTGATTCCTGGTCTGCGTATAAGAATCATTCTCCTTTAGAGCAACTACCCCTCCTAAAATGTGTGTGATATTGCAGTTCATACCACCAGAACCACTGTACAAATTCAGTCTCTGGATGTCTGTTTTTTTCCTGTGCTTATAAAACAGATAATCTAGGGGTCTGCGGCCACGCCTTAAATGGTATCCAGTTTCACGACAACCTCCACAAGAGATTTGCTTTCGGTTCCATCATTTCTTATCACTCGATTACGCCAATATGATTCTATGTGCATTCTTTAAGAGTGGGTATCTAGCTGAAGAGCCTGCGCGGTTGTAACCCCCAAAGAATTCGCCTCTGCTCTTGAAAGTGCGAACCTTTATAATCAGTGTGGCGCACCGCTTTCTATTCATTGTTCATGGTTTGTTTTGAACATTTCTTGAATGTCGACGATGTCCATTTTGTGAAATGTACTATATACATCCCACAGATGGTTGATCTCTGCACCCCTCGGATACTCACTTTCTGCCGCCCTGCTGATGCACATGGCGAGCCATTAGCAACTAATATTTTTCCTGTCATAATTATTAAGACGAGACTTTCAAATGAGCCTTACTAAGACTGAACTCGTGGCCTTGCACTTTGGGTTTTTTGTCAGATTATTTCCGCTTGATTAACACGGTATTTCGTCCTCATGATGTCATATAAGACGCTGTCATATTGGGTTATTTCAGACCTTTACAACATCTCTAATTCATTTCCACATTTAAGAGTACTTTCATTTCCTTGAAGCTATAATTTCTTGACGTCACCGTAGGACTCATTTATATTCTAGTGGGTCTCACACAATGTTCATTAAAATTCATGTTACTGGAAAGCCTGTGGAAGTTCGATCGTATAAAGTTTATTACAGTCTGATATCGCTTCCTTCTGGAGAAGTTACTGCTACTCGCTTAGCTTCTTGGTTCCTTCAGATGAACACGGACATCCCAACTCTTTCTTTTTAAAGCCGTGAAACTGATAATCTGTACGTATAGTGTAGATTTGCTATGAATGTTTAAAAACTTTTCTGTATTTCACTGTGTTACGTTTAAAAAAAGTGGAAGTATAGCGACATTGGATTATTAGTATAGTTTTCGACTACCTATCCGTTCCACTTTGTGTTTTGTAAAATGCCTTACCCATTTTTGCAGAAATGCCACGTTCTATCTATAACCCTACTACAGTTTATTAGGGTATCCTCACTTTCTTAGCGTCACTAACTTTGGTTTCCTTACCCCACGTCTTGTAAAGTTGTCTCGAAGATGTCGACACCCCCCCCCCCCCCCCCGACTGGCTTCTTCTCCATACAGGCGCAGCACGATACGTGCAGACAACGAACTGAGCCATATGGAAGTGGCAGTGTAGAAGAAAATCCAGTGCTTCGAAATAAAGTTATCAGAACATAGGATGCAACTTGATTTCTTGTCGTAATCGTTTAGCGGTAATCAAGAAACTCAGATAAGAGCTTCATTATGTTCATTCATTAAATCAAATTCCACGGAAGCTAACTGTATTCAGAACACCGCAACAAGACACATTTTAACGTTTGAGAATATTACAAATGTTAAAAATTGCACACGACCGTTCACCGAGGCATGGCAAATGATTTGCGGTAGCTCGTTACACCATGCCGCCCGAAGCGCATACTGCATTTCTTCATACTAAAAAAAATGTTGAGATGTGTGTGAAATCTTATGGGACTTAACTGCTAGGGTCATCAGTACCTAAGCTTACACACTGCTTAACCTAAATAATCCTAAGGACAAACACACACACCCATGCCCGATGGAGGACTCGAACCTCCGCCGGGACCAGCCGCACAGTCCATGATTGCAGCGCCTTACCGCTTGGCTAATACGTGCGGTTTTGTTCATACTTCATATAAATTAATGGCTGTTACACAAAAACGTTTCGAAAGGCACTGTTAACTGCGACGAATAAAGTATCTGCATCGTGTTCCACTTCACCGTACCGACGTACATTGCCTCGCTCGTACCCGCTAGAAGACTCGTAGTGAGTTACAGTAGCTGTTTGGCGCCTGCTTATTCAATGCACGCTTCTCATTGGTCCGTTGTCTCCCACGAATAACATCTACGTTGAAATGTCCTTCTCATTTACGTGTTTGCTTTAGTTAATGACTTTATTAATTTCATGAACTTCCATGAGTGCAACTAATGTTGTCTGTATGGCTGGGGCGACCATAGCAGTGTTCAGATGAGACATGTTATCTAATAACATTTTGCTGGTTCACGCCACGCTCAGCATGCTATTCCTGTTTGTCTATACGAGTATACGATGCTCCAGGATGGTACGGTCACCGCTACCAGGCACGTTCCCAGGCTCTGAGACCATCTGCCGCACAACTCAGTACACAGTACTCTCCCCCTGCCTCGCTGCCACTGAAGTTCTTTTCCGAATAATAACAAGTAGAAGTGAGATAAAAACGTAATGTGGGCGAGAAATGTGGCAGAAACGCCACGACTATATTGCATTAATCCAATAACCATCCATTCAACTTTCCGTATGAAGCTGACGGGAATAACACCTAGGAACTGTTCCCAACACAACATGCCCAAGATTTAGTATATTTTGCCCATTTCTGTGCGAATAATATTACGTTTGGGCATGGGTTTCAGATGAGAGGTAACAAGTGTCTTGGTGACCGGAGTCTTCAGTTGCTCGCTTTCTGAGCGCCAGA
Source organism: Schistocerca piceifrons (assembly GCF_021461385.2). Classification (NCBI taxonomy): domain Eukaryota; kingdom Metazoa; phylum Arthropoda; class Insecta; order Orthoptera; family Acrididae; genus Schistocerca; species Schistocerca piceifrons. The sequence goes on from NC_060143.1 coordinate 556,927,027, forward strand.
ATAAAATACACCGGTCGCAGATATAGACACAGGTATTTCGCTGCTTGTACATTTCGTGTTCTGATTCTACATTCAATGAACAGAAACGTAGAAGTTTTATGAAACAATTGCTGGCGTGTTTTTGAACCGGTTACCGCTGTTTAAAAGGTCACGGAGGTTGACGAAATTCTATTACTCTATATTACCACATCAAATTATGGATTTGTGTTTCGTCTGGAAGCCACTTCGAGCTATTCCTCATGAATATGTGGCTACACTTTTATTTTGTGTGCCAGTAACTAGGTTGAGGGTTGAGACAGAATAGGAGCTTTAGAATTACGCCACAATATAAGTAATTTTTTTCTAGCTCCAGTGATGATTGGCCTACTAATAAAAGTTTTGCACTACAGTCTATTTAGAACTTATATGGGATTGACACTCTGGCAAAAACACGTGGAGGTGCCTAGCTGCCGGCAGGTGCGGCCGAGTGGTTCTAGGCGCTTCACTCTGGAACCGCGCGACCGCAGGTTCGAGTCCTGCCTCGGATATGGATGTGTGTAATGCTTTTAAGCTAGTTAGGTTTAAGTAATTCTAAGTTCTGGGCGACTGATGACCTCAGAAGTTAAGTCCCATAGTGCTTAGAGCCATTTGAACCATTTGGTGCCTAGCTGAGTTTCCCGTATATCATAGAACACACGTCTTATGATCTTATATTTCATTTAACCTGCTCAAACTCGCAAGCTATTTGACGTACAAAGATTGTGTCGCGTTGAAGAACTGCCCTATGTTTCCACTTGTTTATTTTTAGGGCGATATATGTTTGAGAAAATTCCTTTCCTGAAGGTGTCTCCTAAGTTCCGGCATCCTTGAAACGTTTTTGTTACTGAATTCAGATGAACACATTAAGCGGACTAAATCTTAGGAATGCATCTTATTTTCATTTGTCGGGGATCTCTAAGAAGAGACAAGACGAGACGAGGCGAAACGAGTTAAATGTGGCACAAAATCTCAACGGTTGCTTGTTTGGGTTCACTAAGAGAGAAGGAGTTCTCGGTTCATAATGATCTGTTATTAATTCTTCTTATCAAACCTTCTGCTTGCTTATAACGTTACAAAAAATTACGCCCGTTAATAGAGGTGAGAAGACATACCGAAATGGAACAGAAACAAAGAGTCAAAACAGTACACACTACCCCAGTACAGCTTTAGTTGCAATGACAATATTGAGAGGGATTTATTTTTATGATTAAGACTGAGTTCCTCAGGTGAACGTCATTCTGACTGAGTTGCTGATTCTTAAGAGTCAAAACTTACCAAAACGCAATTTTACTCTGCAGATCCTTAAACTGCACACGCCAAATATTCGGCAGGATTAACCTGTACTACGGTCGGTTTCACACATGCTTGAAACTGCACTGTCACTTGCGTTGCTTCATGATGCATGGCTTCCTTTACATAGATACTAAGAAAAGACAAACTTCATTCGGTCACGCTTTTTCCATGACGTACTGCATGTGATTGAAGGCTTCCTTTGGCTTTTCAGAGATTGCTTCCCTTATCAGCTTCTTTTCTGAGTGCCTCAGCTACACCATATATTATTTTAATTATTTCTGACAACGTAACCTGTAATATCGGTCCAAATCAGTTGGATGGAATAACAGTAACTAGATAACAAGGCAATGACTGTATGTTAGTTGCCTTTTCCAGCAAGTCGATTACATTTGGGAACTGTTTACTACGAAGAAATATTAGATCCATATGCTCCGCCTGCTCAAATTTATCACTTACTTCTACTATTACGGTATACTGTTAATTTATATTTCTTGACCGTCTAACTACAACTGAATGAAACACAAATTTGGTCCCATAAGCATTTTGCTTCTATTATCTGCGTATTCAGTGGCCTGGAATATGTACATATTTTTACTATTTTGTTTGAGTTTGGGAACAGTGTGTATATAGGTTATAAACAGTTCTGGCGGCTCGTTTTTCTATGGCGTAGTAATATTTTAAATTCTACTTACACGTTCCGTGGATTATTTTCTTCATTTTGTGTTTTAGTTCCGTTTGTGGTGCTGTTTTCGGTTTTCGTTTTCCACACTTCACAGGACTAGGAACTGAACACTTCTTTTGAAACTTTGTTTTATTTTTGGTCCCGGCTGTCGGTTGTTACTGTCAAAGATAGAAGGTTATTGTCAACTTTCGATTTTTAAATTTTTTTTATAGATATCTGTGATATGATTGCATATGGATCTGTGTGAAATTTATTTCTTTGAGTACGCTTTTTTTGTGTGTGTGTATGTAAATTGTATTTGTTTTGGTGTTTTTTGTAGATGCAATTGAGGAAGACAGGACTGTAAAAGTTGAAGATGTCATTTACTTCTACATTTAGACACTGAAGACAATATCCTCCTCTTCCTTCTTCTGACATTGTTCAATGTCATTAAACTATACACACAGCTGATTTGAATCATACTTAATGAACACAAAGCAAAACGTTGTGCTGAACAACACAAATAATGTTGGGAGGGTGGTAAATTCTAGTGAACAGGGAGTTATCACAAAGGGAGTCCCACAGGGTTCAATTTTAGGTCATCTGCTGTTCCTTATTCATTGAATGACCTCTCTCTTAACGTTCAGCAAGCGGAACTAATACTGTTTCCAGATGACACGAGTGTTATAATATATCCCATTCGAGAAAATGCAGCTGAAGATATTGCTAAGGATGTCTTTCAAAGAATTATTAGGAGGTTCTCAGAAAATGGAATCTCCCTTAATTTTGAAAAAAACTCACTCTATCCAGTTGTGTACACCAAAAAGAGCCATACCGAAAATTGATGTAGCGTATGAAGAGAGCTCAGTTAACATGGTAGATTTCTCCAAATTTCTAGGTGTTCACGTTGATGACAATTTGAACGGGAAGAAGCGTATTACTGAGCTTTTCAAACAACTAAGTTCAGCTAATTTCGCTCTTCGTATAATCGCTAGTCTTGGTAATAAACACATCAGCCTCCTAACGTACTTTGCATATTTACACTCAATAATGTCTTATGGAATAGTTTTATGGGGTAACTCACCATTTAGACATAAAGTACTGATTGCACGAAAGAGAGCAGTGAGAATAATTAGTGGTGTGCACCCAATGACGTCCTGTAGCCACCTGTTCAAGAAGTTCGGTATTTTAACTGCACCATCACAGTACATATATTCGCTAATGAAATTCGTTATAAATAATCCATTTCAATTCGCGAAGAATAGAGATGTTCATACATACAACGCTAGGAAAAATGACCTTTCCTATCCGTTGCTGTACCTGTCAGTTGCTCAAAAAGGAGTACATTGTTCAGCAACAAAAATCTTTGATCATTTGCCCAACAACATAAAGTGTCTGGCAGGTAGCAATCAAGTTTTCAATCTAGCTTAAAATTACTCCTTTTGGACAACTCCTATTCCATGGACGAGTTTCTGTTTCAGAACTGGTAAAAAACATCATATCTTTCAATGTAGTTACATGTGTAGAACTAAAAAAGTTTCAGTAATATTAATATTAGCACTATTCATATATATATATATATATATATATATATATATATATATATATATATATATATATCTTGTAATCTGACTTGTTCCATAACATATCGATAAAATGATGTAACTAAAACTAAACTAAACTAAACTATAGTGAGACCGTGTCTGTAAGAACGAAAACAAACAGGAGGAACAACAAAAAAAACAGCGTGCAAGCGAACGTTCCCTTAGGACAAGAAGCCGCCTGTAGCCTGCAGTATAGTGCAAGTGGAAGGAGTTGTAGTGTTGGGTCTGGGAAATGCGAGTCGTTGCTAGCGCTATATGTCTCGTGGGAGAGTTTGAATTCAAGCTTTGCCCCCCTCATGAACCTTACCCCAGTAAATGAAATGATCGTATGGCATTGTTGGCATGGGGGTCCCATGCAGGAACGTTCGGCCGCCATATTGCAAGTTCTTTTTAGTTGACACCACTTCGGCGACTTGCGTGCGTCAATGATGATGAAGAACACACAACACCCAGTCATCACGAGGCAGGGAAAAATCCGTGACACCTCCGGGAATCGAACCCGGGACCCCGTGCGCGGGAATCGAGGACGTTACCGCAAGGCCACGAGCTGCGGACGCCAGTAAGTCTCTTGTAGCTCTCAATCCGAAAACAGTTTGAACAGAAAGTCAGTTTTCATTTAAGGAGAAATAAGATGATTGCACCACAACCACGTACAAAGAACAGCCAACAAGTCTCACATCCGCAAGAAGTGTCGCATTGTTTGATACATTTAAGTCGCCATGATCAGGCCGACACCAGTTTAGGGGTTTTGCGACAGGAAATTACTTTATTCAAACTGCAGCGCCGGCCGGAGTGGCCGATCGGTTCTAGGCGCTACAGTGTGGAAACGCGCGACTGCTTCGTTCGCACGTTCGAATCCTGCCTCGGGCATGGATGTGTGTGACGTCCTTAGGTTAGTTAGGTTTAAGTAGTTCTAAGTTCTAGGGCACTGATGACCTCAGAAGTTAAGTCCTGTGGTGTCACCGCCAGACACCACACTTGCTAGGTGGTAGCCTTTAAATAGGCCGCGGTCCGGTAGTATACGTCGGACCCGCGTGTCGCCACTGTCAGTGATTGCAGACCGAGCGCCGCCACACGGCAGGTCAAGATAGACTTCCTAGCACTCGCCACAGTTGCACAGCCGACTTTGCTAGCGATGGTTCACTGACAAATTACGCTCTCATTTGCCGAGACGATAGTTAGCATAGCCTTCAGCTACGTCATTTGCTACGACCTAGCAAGGCGCCATTATCATTTGCTCTTTATCTTGTGATGCATGTACCGTCAGACCGATGTTCACCAATTATGGATTAAAGTTAAGTATTCCAGAAGCTACGTACTTTTTTTGCTAGACTCAACTCCTTTAACTGTTCCAGACCTCACGCCAGGTTGCGTGAGCTTAAACGCGTGCCCTTCGGCCTCCCGTCGTAGTGGATTGGCTGTCTTGCCAGTCCACAAAAAGTCCCATAGTGCTCAGAGCCATTTTTGAAACTGCAGCACTCTGTGTGACATACCAGTACTTGCGAGGGAAATTCTAGTGGTCGCGTCAGTACAACCTAGGGTTAAAGTTGTAGGCAGATATAAGACTGGTCGTGATGGTAGCTCATGTTGTTAATGAAGCGGTCAGGTGTTCATCGAAAGAAAGAAAATTTTTGCTATCCTCAGCTGTGGATGGCTTGCGACGCTAGACTGTACAAGGCTGCGAATTATAACTGTTATTAACGTAAGACTAAAATGGATAATGTTCTAGAGCGAATAATTTCCTGGAAGTTTCGGAAGTAATGTACCACAAAAAATGCAGCAGTTACAAAGATTTATGTGCGAAAGACCGCTGGTTGTGCGTAAATGGCTTTCTGGCGACGCCATCCTACTGAAACCAGACACCAATACTACCACGCCTCCTGCTGCCGTAGCGAGTGACATTTACACTAAGCATGTGACGCCGTTTAGCAGCCGGGGAACAGAACTTTGACACAACAAAGCAAATTCTTGTAGTTGATGTGTTGTGGTGTGATCGGTGGCCTGTTGCTCTGATGGACCTACCTGTTTCATAATTCGCTTAGGGATTCATACGGTAGCCAGCACTCCTGAGGAGTAGTAAGAGGAATACTTTGTGAACAGAGACGCGGTCTATAACCGAAGGCATTCAAGCCATACACAGAGGTAGCAATAAAGGAATCCGCGGAGAAATGAACTAATGTTCAGGGACAAAAACCAAAGAAGTTTGCCCTTTGTCGATAACGTGGTAATTCCGTGACAGATGGGACAGGATGTACATAAGAACTGTAATACAATGCAAATAGGGTGTATTCGATTGATATCAGGGGATTCTCTGTGAATAAAATTGCAATGTGGGTCAAGCAAATACATTAATATGTATACATATTAAAGTCCCCAGCTCTGCTTTGTATGTAAAAGGCCAGTCTCAGGAAGTACTCTAAAGATTTTAATACTGCTTTCTCTAATAGACAGACTCACGAGGAAGTTTTTTGTATATTATATACAACAACGGTAACGATGAGTGTGTAATATATATATAGTGTTTCTACATCTACATCTACATAGGTACTCCGCAAGCCGCCGCAATGTGTTTGGTTGATGGTACCCTGTGCCTTCGTTTGAAATTCTCATGTCTTGTCTTCGTGGTCCTTACACGCAGTGTATGTTCGGTAATTAGCTTCAAATACCGTTCTCTAAATTCTCTCGATAGTGTTTCTGGAAAAGAACGTCGCCTTCCCATCCAGCGTCCCATTTGAGTTCCTGAAGCATCTCCGTAACGCTTTCGTGTTGTTCAAACCTACCGGTAGCAAGTCTAGCTGCCCGCCTCTGAATTGCTTCCTTCAGTCCGAGGTGGTACGAGCCCCAAACACTAGAGCAGTACTCAAGAACAGGTCGCACCAGCGTCCTGTATGCAGTCTCCTTTGCAGATGATCCACTCTTTTCTAAAACGCTCCCAATAGGACCAAGTCAACAATTCACCTTCCTTGCCACAGTTCTCATGCTCGTTCCATCTCATATCGCTTGTCTAATCCCTATTCCAATTCGACCATTTCGTTATTTTATTCTTATTTTTTTCTTTTCGTTCTTGTACAAACATTAACTACCTTTGATATATGTCCATTGATTCTCATTACATACCAGCTTCAATACGAGCCAGCTAGATAGCTCGCTATGGATGTAGTATGAAAGGAAGTGGTCCCCACAATGTTACGATTAGGTGAACTGAATTCATTATCAAAGTATGGAGACTGGTTTGCCTAGTATCGTATACGTTGACGTAGTTTCCTCACTTGTGCATTCGTCCCAAAATAAAGCGCGCTGTGTGGCTTGCTGTGTGGATTTGCCAATTGTTGTTTGATTTTACGATGGAAACAGTTAGCGGTCCTGAGATGGAGGAAAATGTTGTGAGATGTTGTGTAACAAGACATTCTTCTAGAGTTTCAAACGATGATACGATAGTCATCTTCACTGCGACACTGTCTGTTGTGGCATCGAGTGCAACGTACAGGAACTTTCGGTTCAGACTTCTGAGATTACACACTTTCAGTTTCAGGCAAACAGTATGCATAAAAACCACTATATAATACCCAAATTTCTCTGTTTCAAAGCAAATAATTTCTTAAAATAAGCATTAACACATATTTCAGTCCTTTTGTACGATTGCTTAGCAATACGAATGTGTCACTAGATTATTGCTTCCATAATTTCAGCTTTCGCGTTGACAATCGTTATTCATCCACTGCTGTTCTTGTTTCAGGTGAGTTACGCCACGGAAACTGGGTTCCCCATCCTGACGTGAGTGGCTGTTATTATTATTACTTCTATTATTATTATTATTAAAACTATTATTACAATTCTGTCTCTCTCTCTGTCTCTCTCTCTGTCTCTGTCTCTCTCTCTCTCTCTCTCTCTCTCTCTCACACACACACACACACACACACACACACACACACACACACAAACACATGATCGCGCGCCAATATATTGTAAATAGTATACTTTCATAGGTCTAAAATAGATTGTCGTGGACGTGTAGGTGGTTTAACAACTAATAGAGAAGCCAGAAAGAGTCCACATTAAAATCATATCCATAGCTTCTTACAAGGAAGTCAAAACAGTCCACAAAATTTTTTAAGAATCGTCTATGTTTTTTCTTCTTTTGTTACTTAAACTGTTGGATTATTTTAAGCCCATTGAACTCCCATGTAAAAATTATGTCGCACAAAAAGTAGTACATACACGTTCAGAGTGTATTAAACCATGTTTCATAAATTTAGGGTTTTATTATTGACGGCATAATGTTACAAAATGTTCATTTGAACATTGGTCCGAAAATCTGTCTTTAGGGAGTTATATAAGGATTTATTATTCATGGTACAAAAATAATACATATAAAAACATGTTTATGTTTCGAAAAGTTGTTTCCATGCATCCCCTGAGGCTGTGTTCCATATTCTGCCGTTAGTTGTGGAAAACTCATGCTGTGATCCCTGTTTGGTCGAGTACGTTTTGAATACGCTTCCTCAGAACATCTACATTGGGTACGGGAATTGAATACACGAAGGGTTTATAATTTCCCCAACAAGAAAATTCGTGGGGCTCAAATCAGGCGATCGGGCAGTCCATGCAGTTTTTCTCCCTCTAGCTATCCAACTCTCCGGTAACTGGTTCTCGAGATGCTGGCAAACTACCCGTTTAACGTGAGGTGGAGAACCATCATACGTAAATACATTAACTGTATGACGTGTAGAGGTATATCATCAAGTAAATGAATGAACTCTTGCCTGAGGAACTATAGATTTGATTGTCCAGTAAGGCTTTGGAGAAGGAAGTAGGGGACAACGAGATGATGATAAATGATTCCACACAAACGTTTAAGCAGAACCCAGCTGAAGTCTGTCTTGTCGCACTTCAAGGAGGTTTCCAAAAGCCCTATGTCACGTTATGATAAATGTAGATCGATTTAGTGAATAAGGTACAGAAACTCACCTCAGTGCTGTAAGTGTACTGACAGGCTCTTGCAGATAGACATCAACTACGCCGGGAAAGCCTACTTCCGAAGTTCCAAGAGCTTTTCAAACTACGACTGTAGGAATGTATTAGTCCCCCCCCCCCCTTCCTTTTCCGCCTCATACGTATCACTCCGGTATGGAACGTAAGGACAAAATTAAATTAATTACAGCACACACAGAGGCATTTAAACAGTCATTATTCCCGCGATACATACGTGAATGGAACGGAAAAACCCCTAAGGACTGATACGATGGGACGTATCCTCTGCCATTTAAATCATATCCTCTGCCATTTACATCACAGTTCTTTGCAGGGTATAGACATAGTTAGATGTAGAACATGGGTTGACAATAAACTATTCTTGAATGAAAGTCTGCTGTATATACCCCTTTCTGACACGGTTGCAGGATATTTTTGTGCTGAATGATCCAGATCGTCATGTGATTAACGCCTTACTGGCTCGCAGTTCTCCTCTTACTCGTTGATGAAGTCTCATCCGCACTACAAAGAACCAGTTCTTCAAGATCAGCGTTGTCTTCTACCACCCGTAACTCTGTTCTCAAACGGGCCTGTTTATCGTAAGCTTTGGTGGAGTCGCACAAACGTTCTTGCACGACGTAACTACCCCAGAGGGCAACGCTGAGTGTAAGAGTTGACGATCTTAATTCTAATTCCCATCTGCTAGGTCGTACATGTAGTGCTTATAAGACATTTCAGACACTGAAAATCTTTTTGTGATATCGTTTGATGGAAATGACTGTAAAACAGAACAAACCACAATCAAAGAACACAAAACAAGCGCCGTGACCAGCTGCAAATGAGAAGGTCAGTAAAAGGGTGTATTTGATGTAATATACACAATCAGTGGATGCTGCAAGGAATTCCTGTCATAACTCTCTAAGGAAGGATTTTCGGAATCATGTTCATATGATATTTTTGGGATTTTTTGATGTCAAGAATAAAACCCTGAAGTTTCTGACACAGCTTTTTATAATGAAATTAGAATTATATATTAATACCTTCAGCTGCTAACGGGGGTAGGTGAAAATGTGTGCCCGACCGGGACTCGAACCCGAGATTTCCTGCTTGCATGGCAGACGCTCTATCCATCTGAGCCACCGAGGGCACAAAGAATAGTGCGACTGCAGGGACTATCTCGCGTACGCCTACCGCGAGACCCACATTCTCACCTTATATGTACACACACTACATTCGTAGTGTCCCTACCCAACACACCCATTACTCGTGGAAGACATTCTTACCAATTCCTGTAAGAGTTCGGGTAATATGCGTGCATCCGCTCAGAAGAAGAGGGTCATGGCCGGTATTGCCAAAAATATATACTTATATGGATATGGGGTCTCTTCTTTCGGACATACCCCGAATTATGACTGAAATTCCTTGCAGAAACTCCTTTCAAGTGTGAAGAATTAACATTATTTTGATGTTCCACACCATGTGTAACACAGCTGAACCGTTACTGCATCCGTAAATGTTTTTCACACATTCTTACCTATGCCTGCCTTCCGTCGAACTGTCTCATGGTATTTTCATTTGGTTTCTCACAGCTATTCCCAACTGTGTTTACTTTTCTTCCATAGCAATCCATTGAAGATTAATATATTAAATGGCATATTGCAGAATTACTATTTTACTGGTCTTATAGTCAGGTTGTGTGTACTGTGTGTATTCGTTATACTACATCCAATAATACCAACTCATGTGCTTCCTCCTTGCCTTCAGAAAAACTTTCATGACTAAGACGTAACTCTTAAGAGGAACGTGCACATTATCTAGCAAAGAAACTAGCTGGCAGAATTCCCAGGGCTAGTCTCCAGACACAGTGTGAAAATATATTACTGCGACCCGGGAACACTTTGCGGATAGCTCGAAATTAAATTATGATTCCCTCTTAAGGCTTTCAAGAAATTAGTCTAAGGGCAAATGTCACGTTTGGAAGGAGAATATGTGTAAAGTAGGCAAATAGCATTAATCTGATATCATATTATGTCATATTACAGATGTAGGAGTAAATGGCATAGTTAAAATGTAAGTAGTGTCTTTGTAAGTAGGTAAAAGAATCTTCAGGATAACTGAGTGTATGAAGTCATCCAGTGTTCAGACATCACAAGGTGAATTTTTCGAAAGCTATACGCAATTAATGTCGTTTTCTTGTTTGTTTTCAGGCCGAAAAGACAGTAATAATCTAAACTAACTCCTTCAAAAAATGGTTCAAATGGCTCTGGGCGCCATGGAACGTAACATCTGAGGTCATCAGTCCCCTAGAACTTAGAACTACTTAAAACTAACTAACCTAGGGACATCACATACATCCATGCCCGAGGCAGGATTCGAACCTGTGACCGTAGCGGTCGCGCGGTCCCAGACTGCAGCGTCTAGAACCGCTCTGCCACTCCAGCTGGCTAATTCCTTCCACTTCCCTTTTGTTACTATACAGTTAAATAGCACACAAGGTACAACAATTAGAAGGAAGACCGCGTCACAGGTCAAACCACAGGAGCATAGCGTACCCGCGCCATCCTATAAGAAACACTTATTCTATGGCTGCGTTTATTTCTGAGTATCTCGTGACGTGTCTGCATTGTCAGTGTGTTGCACCATCCGCTGAACGAAATGAGGATGGGGCAGCTGGTTACAGATAAGGGATAAGTTTGACGGATACTCCTTCAGTGTAATGTGAAGCTTGTTATTATCAATCACGGAATTATAGAAAACGGTTGTGATGCTCATACCAGACACACTCAAACCATGTTTTCTACTTTCTGTGAACGCATCTGCATAACGGCTGACAAGTCACGCTTTGGAATAGTTATGAATTCTGAAGGAAACCAGTTACAGATTAGACACTGAGACATTTACATATGAAAGAGAAAGTCTAGAAGAGAGCGTCAAGAATTTCACGTAGAAATTAGTTCAAGAAACTGGATATTCTGGCCGCTGCTTCTCAGTATATTTATCCTCTGATGACATTTGTTGCATATAATATGTCCTTATTTTCAACCAATAGCTCTATGGGTAATATCAATACAAAGAATAAGAAGAATCTACCTATAGACCTAAAGTCACTTACCTTGGTCCAAAATTGGGTCCAATATTTACAGATATACATTTTCAGTAAGTTAGCAGTAACCATTAGAAATTGGTTCCAGATAAAGCACAGTTTAAACAGAGTTTAAAAGACTTTTTGGTAGGCAATTCCTTCTACTCTGTAGATCAAACTTAACGGGGCCTGCTACACTAACTTAAGTAAACTATCTATTAGATTCCAGTTTTGACAGCACTTGGTCACAACAGTCTAGATTAGGTACTTTATGTATGATAAATTTGTTAAAAGTATGTAACTGTGTTTAATTATGACACTGTATTAATTCTGTAAATATAAGCAGTTCCAGTTTACTGTAATGTATTCACATATTTTGTCAGTCTCCCGAGACGTTAGCAGTGAAGTGAGTGTTATACTCAAATGTTCTTTGTTTTTTATGATATACTTTCTGACGTGTTCCGCACCCACGAGAATCGTCGCATTTTTGGGTCTATAGAACGAAAAATTAATCTGATCTGATCTAAACTGCAATTTATGAAACGAGAAATAGTAAATAAATGACGCTTATATTCACACAACTTGATATTTTTCTAGTAACTTCTTTCTGGTGAAGAATTTGCATGCAAAGTATTTACTGATATTTCTTATTTCTGAGTACCTTTTTTTACTTTATCTAGAAAATAACCGACAAAATATTGAAGTCTATGCAGAAATATTTTTCCATTTTCGTATCAGTTATCGTGGTTTCCAGTTCCCCTTACAGAGCCATAGCGCAATTCCGACTTATTCATGGAAGTTTTCTCCGAGTAACGCGTATTCCATGAGGTTCTGGGCTTGCATCCTGATGACGTCGGCACCTTGCCACGATATTTTGGCTGGCAATCATTCAGCCATCTTCAGGTGACTTTTACGCTGGAGACCGCTTGTACACGTTGCTGACTTTATGCTGGAATTGGCGCGGTGGCGCATACGCATAGCGTTCAATCGGACTGGGTCCACAAGAACCCTTCTTCATGACAATCATCGCAATTCGGCCGCCTGCAGCAACGTCACTGTAACGCAGTCACTGCCACGGATAAAATGCTGGACAACGCAACGTTTTCTGTACTTGGAAAAGGTTCGAACTTCGCACCAGTGCCCAAAACTATGCCTTTAAATTATTTCGTTAGTTCTATTGTAAAAGCTGTCAGAAACTTTCCCAGTGACGCAGCAAAAGGAATACAGCGTGAAACATTATGCCAATAGAGAACAAACGCTCCTCAAGAAAATAATATTTTGTCCTTAGAAAGGGACGCACTACACAAGATACAGGAATATCCTTAAATCGCGGTGCTTCCAGCCGATAATGGCAAATCCGCTGCATTTTTCCCACGAGGTTTCTACAACAATAACTTTCCAGCCTATTGAGTGAACCTGAGAATATTGAAAAAGTCGCTGCAGGAGTAGCAAGGAAAACGTCAGCGTTGTTATAATCTTCGTCTCCTAAGCAAAAAATTGCCAAAATATCAAGACCTCACAGCTCTACTCGAACAAAGTTATATGCTCTTCCCAAAATCCACTACCACTATTGCGAATTGTGAAACTTGCCACTTACAAGGAGAGGTCCCAAGCGGTGCGATCGTCTTTTTGAAACTATCTGTACCGTCATGTAGGCTAAGATCCCAGGTAACACACTTTGCAGCTATTCAATCTCCACTTCCGTAGCGTAGCGGTAGCGTTTCCTCCTACCACGAAGGGGGCCCGGGTTCCATGCCCGGTAGGGGACTGGGTGTTGTGTGTCCTTCATTATCATTGAACCTCAAGTCACCGAAGTAGCGTCAACTAAAAAGAACTTGGAATACGGCGGCCAAACTCCACCACATGGGACCTCCCGGCCAACAATGCCATACGTTCATTTTATTTCATTTCACCCTAGTGAGCCCTTGTTTGCAAATAATTTACGAAAGAAATTCGGAATTTTGTGTGACTCTCAACAGCATTAAAAAAGTGGCGTTGATGGGCTGTTTGCGTGGTACAGCGGATTACAGCTTCACATGCAGGCGGTTATAGGTTCTAGTCGCATCACGACCAGAATTTCTCTTTTATTTTTAAATCCTTATCGAATTCACTTTGCTCATCACTCTTATACAGTTAATCGATTTAAATGTAATCTTTTAAATCCATTCACTTGTCACGTAATTTTAACATTTTCATTTGCGTTCATTTTTCTTCCTATCATTCTTTCTCGACTCGAAATATTTGTTCATGTGTTTTTAATTAATTTGATGTATTAATTTCGATTATATTCTTTTGTTTTATCGTCCTGTTTTTTCGTCCACATTATTGCGTTCGTTATTCCTGTTCCTCATTTTGATATAATTTCGTTTCACCTGCAAATCCGTCTTTCATTTAAATTTTCATCTGCGTTAATTTTCTCCATAGTGCAATTATAACTTAATTTATGATTTAAATGTTTCTATGACGATAGGTACGCAAAAAAATAACACATTTGGTAAAGAAAACACATTTTCTACACCATTGCACGATAATAATAGCTTATTTCGTCTTTTGTTTTTTTACTGTTTTAACTGATAGATCGGATTTTTCCAGTAACTGTAGGTTATAATAGATAAATGTAATTAACTTCATTTTCAACAAAATTCAGAATGCAACAGAATGATATAAAGAAAAAAATGAAACAAATTGAAAAATTAATACAGTGATTAAAACTATGTGAAAAAGGAACGGAAATAAAAAGTTACATTTAAACCTAATTGAATAAAAGTTACAATCGTAGTAATTTCGACGAAGATTTAAAAGTGAATAAAGTACTTTGGCAGTCAGTAAGATTCTAACTCACATCATTTTACATCTGAAGCTGTTATATTACCCATTACATCACACAACCAGACTTTATAATCTGGTCTCTACAAGGCTATTGTGTGCCTCACAAAATTCCGAATTCTTTTTCCGTCAGCTTCTCGCAAGCGAGGGCGCACGTTGGTGAATGGCTACACTCTGTGATACCTGGGAGCTTAACCCACATCAGCGTAAGGACAGTTTCAAAAACTCGATCGCACGGCTGGGGACGCCTGATTGTTAGCTAAACTTCTTTGTAGCTTGGCTGCTGATACCTTTCGTGGTAAAATGTGCACATCACATTCGAAACTCTTGTGACTTTACTAATAGGCTGAAATCTCTTCGACTCTTTTCACAACGATTCCTCTAATGGATTCGCTGTCACTCATTGGAACTAATATCAAAACCGATATGACAAATCTGATCCATCACTCTAATTTCTGATTTTATTTTTATTTTTAGGACAATTTTGTTCTGGAACACTTCGAACAGAGGCAACTCGAGTCGGCCGAACGTAAGCCAAAAGTTTTCTGGCGATATACACATCATAAAATTAGACGGTTAGCTGACACCATCCTTCACAAACTATTGGCATCTTTCATACGCTGATGCGACGAGCAAACGTTTGTGCTAGTCGGCCTTGCAAAGATATTTGAACACCTTCAAGCTGTATTTAAAAACAACGGATATTCTTCTCGTCATATTAGAACAACTTTAACAAGCAGTAAAAGTGAAAATTCACAAGATAAAGAACAGAAGGAGCTGTTTAAGTCCAGACCATTCTTCCCATATGTGGCCAACTTTTTATCTAAAGTGGCCGGATGCTGAAGAATCATTGTGTTAATCTTCGACCATCTACAAAACATGTGCTCTTCTCTGCTAGACAGAGGATGGCCTGGGTCTACGGAAGTCTAGATTCTACAGAATACCATGTCAAAGTGGTAAACCGTGTATTGGTCATACTACAAGTACAGTTCAAGAAAAGTTCGTGGAAAATAACCGCCGCACTCTACTTTCGCAGCCCACTAATGTCAGTCGTAGCTGAATAATGTATCTAATAGGACATCATATGGGTTATTCTGCCACGGAAACCTTGTTCGCGACGAGATACTTTAGGTATTCAGTTGTTAAGGAATCCGTGGAAACTCTTTTGGCTGAATATCTTATCAAATAGTAATGGCGCCTTTCAGTGTGATAGGGCTTGGGACCCGGTGTTCTAACTGATGTCTTTGAAGAATGAAGAGAGAGGCAGAGAGAGAGAGACATTACACCTAATTACGGATTCAACGACAGTTAATTTAAATATTTTATCAAACGAATTTCAACTCCGGAGGCCTGCAGTTTGACAGAGGCATTCAGTAACACCAATGTGCTTGCGTCTGTGCGCCTCAGATGGAGCAATGTTCGATAGAGGCCGTTAAACTCTGCAAAGGGCGGTTACGGCGAAAAAAACTTATTCACATGCGCTACCGTGGAAATTTTTTATTCAAAGTCAGCGACGTGCACCAGGAATGTACAGTGTGAAACTCGCCTGAAGATGGCTGAATGGTTGTCAACAGAAACATCGCTGCAAGATGTCGAAGTCAAACGGCTGCAACCCATAAACCTCGTAGAATATGACTTATACCAGAATTTAAAGAGCTTTGGAGGACTTAAGATCAAATAAGGCAGAAGGGGTAGATCAGAATTTCTAAAATCATTGGGGGAAGTGACAACAAAACGACTATTCACGTTGGTGTGTAGAATGAATGACTCCGGCGAAATAACATCTGACTTTCAGAAAAATATCATCCACACATTCTGAAAACTGCAAGAGCTGACAAGTGTGAGAATTTTCACACAATCAGCTTAGAAGCGCATGCATCCAAGTTGCTGACAAAAATAATATACAGAAGGATGGAAAAGAAAACTAAGGATCTGCTAGATGACGATCAATTTGGCTTTAGAAAAGGTAAAGCCACGAGAGAGGCAATTCTGACGTAGTGGTTGATAGTGGAAGGAAGACTAAGGAAAAATGAACACAAGTTCATAGCATCTGTCGACCTGGAAAAAGGGTTCGCAATGTAGAATGGTGTAAGATGTTCCAAATTCTGAGAAAAATAGGGGTAAGCTACAGGGAGAGACGGGTAACATACAATATATAGAAGAGGCAAGAGGGAATAATAAGAGTGGACAACCAAGAACGAAGTGCTCGGATTAAAAAGGGTCTTAGACATTCAGTCTGTTCATCGAAGAAGCAGTGATGGAAATAAAAGAAAGGTTCAGGAGTGGAATTAAAATTCAAGGTGAAAGGATATGAATAATACTATTCGCTGATGACATTGCTATACTAAGTGAAGATGGAGAAGAATTAAATGATCTACTGAACGGAAAGAACAGTATATTGAGTACACAGTATCGCTTGAGACTAAATCGAAGAAAGATGAAGTTAATGCGAATTTGTAGAAATGAGAACAGCGAGATACTTAACATCAGGAGGTAGATGAAGTTAAGAAATTCTGCTATCTAGGCAGTAAAATAACCAATGACGGATGGAGCAAGGAGGACATCAAAAACAGAGTAGCATAATTGTATTGTAGTCGTTCAAGGTCCGTGGGAAAAGCGGGAGAGAAGAGCATCGAAGCGATTGAGCTATATTGCCACGGAAAATGTTGAAAATGAGATGGACTGCCAAGTTAAGGAATGAGTAGCTTCTCCGGAGAATCGGCGAGAAGAGGAATATATGGAAGACACTGACAAGAAAAAGGAACACGGTGGTCTGACACCTGTTAAGGCGTCAAGGAATTGCCTCCATGTTTCTAGAGGGAGCTGTAGAGGTAAAAATACGGATATTCTTTTTGAAATACGCTATATATTGCATTGCACCGCCTCTCCCATATATTTAAACGATGGACTCTATCAATCAGGGCATTAGTAATGCTGTACCCGAACATCACGGGTTTGTTATTTCTACTCATCCACATTAGCTTAAATTTTGCCGAATTTAGAGCGAGCTGCCATTCATCACACCTACTAGATATTTGTGTAACTCATCTTGTATCCTCCTACAGTATCTCAGCGTCGATACCTTACCGTGCACCACAGCGTTATCAGCAAACAATTGCAGACTGCTGCACACCCTGTCCGCCATATCATTTACATATCTGGAGAACAACAGCGGTCCCGTTACACTTCTCTGGGGCACTCCTGACGACGCCCTTGTCTCTGACGAACACTCGTTGACGAGGACAACGTACTTGGTTTTACAACTTCAAAAGTCTTCGAGCTACTCACATGTCACTGACCCTATTACATATACTGGTACTTTAATTAAGAGCCTGCAATGTGACTTTTGTTCTTGACTGAGATATGAAGAGCAGTACATCTGTTTGAAACAGCACACAACATTCTTTATTCCGTTACCCACTTCCTCTATTGACGGTCTGTTTAAAAACGAGTAACAGTGTACCTTTCGCGTAAACAAGACGTTACGAAAAAAATACACAAAACTGATTACTCTTTTGTAGTAGCATACAGTGTAGTTATTGGTTATAACGTAAGTCGATCACATACTGGAGTGGATAGTAAACAATTGGCAACACGAGGAAAATGCACGCCAGTCATTACTGATCTCTGAACTTACATTATCCATAGATGAGCAGCCTTTAGACTTTATCTTTGTTGGTGTACGTGGTACTCACACAGTGGATGGCTCAGTGACCAATGTGCATTTTCTTTGTGTTTTCACTGGCGTGCTGCCAACTCCAGCAAGTCGGCAAGTTAGTTTACCTGCACAGTGTGCTTATACAAAGTCTGTGTTTCGCTTTTAACAATGACATGTTTACGTGTGTGGTACACTGTAATAATTTTCTGAACTGCTCTTGAGGAGATGAATTTTACTACCGAATACAAAACATAAGGTGCTATTTGAAAAAGACATACGTATCCTTGTAACGAACAAATCTGAAACGAAGGCAGCCATGCTGGTTAATGGAAGTTACAAGAAGGCAACCTTGGTGACTAGTTTTCCCTAGGCACTTTATACATCACGCTTGGTTAGGCTTTGCCGCGACTGTTATTGATGCGGAGCAAACTGACGAATGAAATGTTACCAGACACGATTAGTTTATTTCCACACGTTTGGAAGGTTCAAAATTCAAAAATCAGGTGGACTGATGTGGATTAATACTGCATCTCTGTGTTGTTCAAAAATGGTTCAAATGTCTCTGGACACTATGGGACTTAACATCTGAGGTCGTCAGTCCCCTAGAACTTAGAACTACTTAAACCTAACTAACCTAAGGACATCACACACATCCATGCCCGAAGCAGGATTCGAACCTGCGACCGTAGCAGTCGCGCGGTTCCAGACTGAAGCGCCTAGAACCCCTCGGCCACCGCGACCGGCTCTCTGTGTTGTATCTCGACTTTAAAGTAACTTATGGACTGTTTACTAGAGATAAGCAAAACACTATTAGAGAAGATGGTATTTAAATGTAGGGATTTTAGAAAAAGGGTGAATGAAATGATAAATGTAGAAGTAAAATAAAAAAAAAAATACCTCCAGTGTTGAGAGAGTTCTCTATCTGTCGTAATACATCACGCACGCCATCACTTTTTGTAAACACTGAAGGAACAAAGATGGCGTCTAGAAAAGACAAACTGCAAATGCAAAGGGCATATAGATAAACAAACGCTACTTTGCCGTTGTGAGAAACACAATTGGCAACATAATCATTACACTTAACGTTCCTAACATATCATCCTCATTAATTAAATATGTGCGACCGAGCGAGGTGGCGCAGTGGTCAGCACACTGGACTCGCATTCGGAAGGACGACGGTTCAATCCCGTGTCCGGCCATCCTGATTTAGGTTTTCCGTGGTTTCCCTAAATCGCTCCAGGCAAATGCCGGGATGGTTCCTTTGAAAGGACACGGCCGACTTCCTTCCCCATTCTTCCCTAATCCTATGAGACCGATAACCTCGCTGTTTGGTCTCTCTCCCAAAACAAAAAACAAAACAAAAAAAAAATGCGAAGTATTAAGTTAGAGGTCTATGTAAAAATGACATGAAAGAGTCTGTGAGCACTGAAGGTATTCCCGTTTCCCGGTTCCCGTTTTCCACTTATAAACATTGTGTTTTGCTATATGTCCTTAACAAATTAGTTTCTGGACGCCATCTTCGTTCCTTCAGTGTTTACAAATGATGATGTATGTGTGATGTATCACGACAGAGAATGAGACCTGTAAACAATGGAGGGCGTGGTACACGGCGCACTAGCAGTGGGGTCTCTTCACAGCACTGCCAGTGCGTCGAGGCCCAAACCCCTCCCACCCCTTTTCTCATGTTCCCTGTTGGGTCATAGCACTAAGTGTACAGAAATCTTAACACAAAATTCCATTGTCGGAAGTAAGAAACACAAAGAAACCTCTTCTCTGAGTAGAAACGGAACAGTGATAAAAACTTAACAATTCTTCTTGAGTCACACAAATACTTTGGAAGTCGAACACGAGTAATTCTGAACAAATTGTTTTGAAAAAAAAAACTTTTCGTGTAACATAGAAGTACCGGAGGCAAGGCAATAGTAAATAGTAATAAGAAACCAAGTGACTTTTAATTCTCTTCTGTTCGTTCTCGTTCAAGGTGTTGTAGTGGTTCCACATATTTAACCAACACCCATTCTTTCAAAAATGATCTTCAGCATGTTGCCGTAGTGCTTCTTGTGGTTGCGATACGTGCTGATTTTTGCATCTTCACACTTCAAGTAAACGCGGAATTCTATCTCGTTGTCCAACCCAAGTTTGTGGATGACATAACTAACATATTTTCCCAGTACTAAGCTAATACTACGACATAACATCAAACAGCCAAATCTAGCATCTTGCCACTTGCTTTAATCGTAGCTGTGTTACTAATTGCAATTTAACTATAACAAATTGTACCAACATCAATGAGTTTTTGGGGGATCCTCTGTGTGTCGCCGCCTTCAAAGTGCATGTTCTCATAATATGCAAGTTACAATGATGCTTTTGCCACGAATATAATGTCTCTCATTATTTTATTGCAACGAATCACAGAGTTAACAACGGGTTTTCGAGTGATTCTCAATTTGCTGGTGCTCAGAAACGGCATATACACTTGAAATTAATGCCAATATGGCGCCTCACAACTCTGTGCTGAAGGCAGATTGCGTGCATGTTACGTAGGTGGCGTTGTGCCATCTCATTGATCAACGCTCAGACGCACGCTCAGAATATATGATATGCTAGGTATTGCCCTGCACGTTCGGAAAGACTCCCGAACGTGCTATTCCACGCTATGACGTCAGATACTCGGCACGCTCGACGCTCAAAGTTCGGATGCACGGACCGTGTGCCGACAGCTTAAGGGTGGTTGGGCTTGGCTGCGGAAGAACGGATCTCACAAATACGCGCCATCCTGCGCCCTATCTCTATTTCTGTTTCTATCTCTCTCTCTCTCTCTCTTTCTCTGTCCCTCCGTCCCTCCCTCCCTCCCTCCCACCCTCCCACCCTGCCACCACGACAGTGTCGGCACTCTATCGTCCCACCGCGGCCGTACGGTAGAGCAGCAGAACAGCGCCCCAGTGACTCTCACGTTGTGGAGACCCGCTCTTTCTTTCGCCTGTCACTGGCTCTCAAATGCTGTCAGTGGCACAACTGCTGCTGATCT
Source organism: Schistocerca piceifrons (assembly GCF_021461385.2). Classification (NCBI taxonomy): domain Eukaryota; kingdom Metazoa; phylum Arthropoda; class Insecta; order Orthoptera; family Acrididae; genus Schistocerca; species Schistocerca piceifrons. The sequence continues at coordinate 556,948,168 of NC_060143.1, forward strand.
CCATAAGAAGCGAGGAATTGGTGGTAAAGTTTCAGCTCACACTTCCATTACAGACGTCACATAGATGTTTCAAATGTTATCTGGTACTCATTGCTCTAATAGACACTTGTGTAGATATATCGAAAAGAAAATGTGTAACGTCACGAATGAGATTGAGAACGTTAGACGTAAAGCGTTTTTATGAAACAAAGTCTATCAAGGAGACTTGCCCAATTCGTCCGCAGCGGAATGTTAATACTGACAAAACTGTTAAAGTATTTCGGTTAAATTTCACGGAGATGGAAGTTGACCTAGATCTAACAAACGAGTTCGTATAGATACCCAGAATAAAAAGTCTCTCGAACAAAACCAAAACCAGATAATTAAATTTAGTAGTCACACCTGGAAGTCTGTAATATGAGGGTTGCCTAGAAAGTAATGTACTGCAGTTTTCTCGGCTAAACACAATGCTACGAATCCGAAATGTTACGTATGTATTATTTGAGGTCTCCTGAGTGAGCGCGCAAAGTTTCCGTCACTTCCGACACATAGCGTAGCTGCAGGACAGTTTCAAAATGCCGTCTGTAGCTGATGTACGTTACAAGCAACCTGAAAATTTCTCACTGCAGAGAAAGAAACTGTGGGTGATATTCACAAACGCTTGGCAATGTCTATGGAGCATCTGCTGTCGACCTAAGTACTGTTAGTCTCTGGGCATGGATGGTGAGGTCATCAGAAGGTGGTTCGGCGGAGATCCACGATATGCCGCGGTCGGGGAGACCATCCACGGCTGTCACACCTCACATGCTGCAGCCTGCTGATGTCGTCATTCTCCATTAAAGGATGCCATTCGTGGAAGACATTGTGAGGACGCTGAGGTGGTGACTCACACAGGGAAGCACTGGCTCCGCCACCGCGAGAAGAACTGTTACCGACAGGGCGTACACGCCCTTATTTCACGCTGAAGGAATGTCGTAGAAAGGGATGGAGATTACGTGAAAAATAGGGTGTGTAGATAAAACATCATACTTTCGTGTGTACTATTCCCATTATGTTCAACAAAGAATTGTTGAAGGAAAAATTGCGCTGCATTACTTTCTGGGCAACCCTCGTACGTATTTTCGATGGCATTAGAGCACTGTAAGAGGCAGGAAAGAAAGTTATAAGAAAGATATTGGAGATAATAATAACAGACGCTAGTGACAGAGGTGCAAATTTATGTTTGATACTATGAAGAAAATAATTCCATGACAGACGGGGAGGTCTAGTTAGCTAAGGTTACAATTGTACAACTAAAATATGTGAAAGTAATTGATAGAAGACTGGAGAAAGGCATGTCAGAGGAGACGCAAGGGAAGACAAGGCACGTCTAGTCTCATGACACTATGCTTTATTCTTTTCAAATGGTTCAAATGGCTCTGAGCACTATGGGACTTGACTTCTGAGGTCATCAGTCCCCTAGAACTTAGAACTACTTTAAACCTATCTAACCGAAGGACATCACACACATCTGCGCCCGAGGCAGGATTCGAACCTGCGACCGTAGCGGCCGCCCGGTTCGAAACAGTAGTGCCTAGAACCACTCGGCCCTTTATTCCGTTGATAGGTGCCATCACTGTCGGAAAACGGAAATGTCATATAATATTTCAGCAGTTTCTGGAATAGGTGAAACAGCGATACATGTAATCTGAGAAGGAGACGGAAAATATCAAGTGATAGACTGAAGAGAACGTAGACCACTGTTGAAGCGAGGACATAGTGCATATGAAACAAAATTCTAGCAAGCTGTGAATTTCGTTGTTTGTGAATGACCAAAACCGAAAGACGAAGAGTGAATGAGCACGTAGGCGCAGATTACAACGAGCATGGGAGATACATTCCAGCTCTAATTCCATCGTGTGATTGTTTAACTTTCAGTACTTAGTAAATTAGACAAATCATTCATTAATATAACAATACACAGGCTATAACGGGTATAAATGGAGTTACTTTTGTATGTAGTACCTTAATATGTACGCACTCCAGTGTGTTGGTTGTTTCTTCTCTAACAGTCTGCCTGCAGTCGCGTAGCATAGTTTAGCACCTGATGTTTTCGACATGGTTGTAACAGCACCACTAAGTGTGCTGCACCTTTCAGTAGGGACCAAAAATTTTGCATACACATGTCCACACTACAACACCTGATTTGCTGCCCAGGGGAAAATAGCCATTAATGGCTTGATCTTTCAATATGTGCTTTGAAGTTTACCCAACTTAAAGACGTATGACTTGTAATAGCTATAATTATTAGTCTGCAAATGACGTAAATACTGATGTAATGTTGCTCAGTACACCGTCCTCAGTCACCAATAGATATATCTGCACTTACACGCGTTACACATTCTATACCAAGTAACAAAGACTACTAACACACGAATCTATGAGTGTTATGTCAGTTTCAACTATCGAGATAATAGGCTATAAGTGTTAAGTACACTGATGTGACAGAAGAATACGACCACCTGCTTAACAGCGACTGTTTGTTCACCCATGGGACGAACTGCAATTACGATTCTGCGCCGTTTGGCTTCAACAGGCCTTTGGTGGGTTTCCAGAACTATGTGGCACTTGATGTCTGCCCAAAGATCATACGATTCCCGTATATTACGGCCCGATGGATTACGGCCGCCATAGAGTCTCAGATATGTTAAACTGAGGAAATTGGAGGAGGAATTTGGAAGCCAAAGCATCAGCGTGAGTTCACCATCAATATCATCTTCAAACCACTGCAGCACAACTCTGTTCTTATGGCACGAAAAGTGATACTTCTGGTAGATGCCATCACTGCCGGGAAGATATCAAGCATGAAGTAATCCATGCAGTCTTAAATTACGCTGCGCGGGATTAGCCGAGCGCTCTAAGGCGCTGCAGTCATGATCTGTACGGCTGGTCCCGGCGGAGGTTCGAGTCCTCCCTCGGGCATTGGTGTGTGTGTTTGTCCTTAGGATAATTTAGGTTAAGTAGTGTGTAAGCTTAGGGACTGATGACCTTAGCAGTTAAGTCCCATAAGATTTCTCACACATTTGAACATTTTTTCTTAAATTACGTTCAGTTAGTCTATAGTTCCTGCGGTGTTTTAAATTACCACAATAGGTCGCATGGAATTCCAGTGAATGCTCTGCGTAGCATAATACTGTTCCCTCAACGGGACGCGGTAGACGTTTCAAGCCGTTTCCTACCACGTGTGTATGTGGCACGCCCACTTTTGTGTCAACCACTGTCAACCATCCCACTGTCAACTCTAAGCCATATGGAGATGCCATTATTAGCAAAATAGAATGTGTAGTCCATGTTCTAAAACGTTTGGGAACAAGGCTGAGAAAACTGACTGTTGACATGAGAGAAAAGAATTACAAGATGGAAAATTGTTGACCGGACAGGGTCGGTTAACTGAAACTGAAATAGAAAACTTGCAGGTATACTATGGGTAGGAAGTTAGGTGAAATAAAAAAAACATCTGGAGGCAATGAAGAGAGATGTTTGGGCCATATTCTTCCATAAGTCTTCTACTGATGATAAGCCATGTCATGGATTGTGTCCATCAGGAGAAAATTCGTGGTGCAAATACAATAGGGCTCAGGCAACTAGAGTATCTTAGTCTCACCAGCATTTTCTTCCTGCTGCTGTTATTACAGCAATTAAACCTATTTTCAGAGACCTGGCTCATCCTGACCTTCTAAAGAAATGTCTGCATGGGTAGACACAGAACCCAAATGAATGTTTCAGCAGCATAATTTGGAACCGCCTTCGTAAAACTGTATTTGTTGGCATGCAACAATGAAACTAGGAGTTCATGATGCTGTTACTCCATTCAGTTGTGGTAATATTGGAAAGTTTTGGTTACTGATAAATCTGGGAATTAATCCTGGTGAAAATATGATCACTGGACTGCAACATTGCGATAAAGTGAGGATAGCCGATGCAGACAGGACTGCATCTAATATGGCCAAGAAAGCAAGACATCCAGGAAGGTGAAAAAGAATCTGGAAGACCTGCTAGAGGCGAAAGAAGGGCCATCATATGCAGCAGAACAGTTTAAATTAACTGTAAGTAACAAATTTCAAATGTTTTTTCCTTAAAGTCAATTTCCTGCAAACTAAAATTTTCAGTACATATGCCGCATTATATCAGAAACTATCATAGATAAATAATGAAATTTTCAGAGACTCTGCAAAACATAAAAAGCCACCTCTGGTACTACATTCATTAATATTCCCCCATTAGGAAGTTCACAAAAAATATTTTCTGCAGGAAAAGACTTAATATTTTTTGTTAATAAATTTGAGAAAGTATTTCTTAAAAATTATAAAATGGATAAAGTAGATTTTAGTACAGTTGACTATTAGCATCATGTAACATACAGTAAAAATATTAAGGTCCTGCATGAAATAGCGTTGTCAGAAATGGGTCAAATACATGCCTAAATTAACATGGGCTAGATAAGCAGGATGTGGTGCCTTAATTGACATCACGAGCTTACAGCATCGTGTTCCAGATCTCTCTCAAGGATTAAGATACCTAGTAGTAACGGAATTAAATCCAGGTCCTCAGCAAGACAGTCAAACACGACGACGGCATAGCTAAAAAGGCAAACTGTCACGGGTAAAACAAGAAATATCTACCGTAATTTTTACGTCACTGCCACCAGTACCTTTCTGATACTGTTAGAGATGCCTACTTTTGTGCACAAATCAACTAAAGTTTTGCGTCATCTTGAAATGTCGTGCAAGTGTGTAGCTGTTGTGACTGTCTCTGTACAGGTCGGAAGGTTTCCCCTAACGTGGTTTGTAAACACGTACACATTACCATGAAACGCAACCTACGGGTAGATCGCCACATTCGAATGAATTGCAGCATTTCATTTGAAAGTGAAGCACCAATAGGGACGCACTTGGGACGTCTGTGGAACATTAGAGTAAACATTCATCATCCCACGGACAGTCAAATGGTTCAAATGGCTCTGAGCACTATGGGACTTAACTTCTCAGGTCATCAGTCCCCTAGAACTTAGAACTACTTAAACCTAACTAACCTAAGGACATCACTCACATCCATGCCCGAGGCAGGATTCGAACCTGCGACCGTAGCGGCCGCGCGGTTCCAGACTGTAGCGCCTTTAACCTCTTGGCCACACCGGCCGGCACGGACAGTCGCAACAGATGTTTGGGTCCACCTAATCCCGTTGCTGATCGATCAGGGAAGTTGCTCGACGTGTGCACCAGAGTCAAAGCGATGTGTTGCGGACATGGAACCTTTAAAAGCTGACAGGTACTGCTGAGGACTTCCACCGCACAGGTCTTGTACGTTTGATAGGGGCACAGGATGGTCAATGTCTACGACTTTTGAGTGGAAGAAACCGATGGCTTAAGGCTCCAGAACGGAATTCTCCTTTCGAAGAGGCACCAGAAGTCGTGTATATCGTCAGACTGTTAGCATACCATTTCATGGTGAGCACCATATTGTACACCACATCAACATCTACCCCGTTAAAGACGAGCAAGAAGTCTTGTTGAATGAACGCCACAGGACTGGCGCCGGCTGTTGTTTGAGGAGGAAACTTGGATCCTTTTGTGACCTGATAATGCAAGACGAAATGTTTGGGGGCAAATTGGTAATATTGAACGTCTCTCCAGCACTCTATTCCATATGTGCTACAAGGTGGGATGGCATTACATGAGATCACCGTACACCTACCCTGGTTCTATAGGGCCATCTTACTGTTCTGTGGTACAGGGACGAGATTGTGCAACCAGCACTGGGACCGTGTCGCCAATATTTTGGTGACAACTTTTTCTTGATGTATGATAACTTGCTCATCGTGCTGTTCTCCTGAACACGTTCCTTCGCCTGCTAGGGTCTCTATAATTGTGTGCCTGCCTGTTCCCCTGGGCACGTATCGAATCCAACATGTGGGGGGGAGGGGGAATCGATTGAAATGAGCAGATTTTGGACGTCGACAACGACCGCGTCGTCTCCGCGACTTATGCTGAATCACAGTTGAAGGGTGGGACAGTTTAGACCTGAGATGATGTTAGTGCTGTGCCACGACGGATTCACGCCAGCATCGAGCAAGTCGGTATTTCACCAAGTACTGATGTTGCTGTGAGAAATTATCCATGTAAACAGACGGTTTTGTTGTTACACAAATGTTTTCCTTTTTTTATTTACTTACCTGGACGTATTGTTAATGAATATACGCGCATACCTCAGTACCAGTTTTTTTTCTTGTGCCATTAATTTCGAGAAAAGAGATGCAGCAAAACTTCAGTTGATGCGTATTTATAACTATCCAGCGAAATATAATGGCTTCCAGTCGGCGTTAACTGAATTTTCCCGTTGTCGTTTCGTGAACAAAATACGAGTGAACTAAGTATCGCCGGCCAGTGTGGCCGTGCGGTTCTAGGCGCTTCAGTCTAGAACTACGTGGCCGCTACGACCGCAGGTTCGAATCCTGCCTCGGGCATGGATGTGTGTGATGTCAAAAAAATGGTTCAAATGGCTCTGAGCACTATGGGACTCAACTGCTGAGGTCATTAATCCCCTAGAACTTAGAACTAGTTAAACCTAACTATCCTAAGGACATCACAAACATCCATGCCCGAGGCAGGATTCGAACCTACGACCGTAGCGGTCTTGAGGTTCCAGACTGCAGCGCCTTTAACCGCACGGCTACTTCCGCCGGCTTGTGTGATGTCCTTAGGTTAGTTAGGTTTAAGTAGTTCTAAGTTCTAGGGGACTGATGACCACAGATGTTAAGTCCCATAGTGCTCAGAGCCATTTGAACCATTTTTTTGACATCACACACATCCATGCCCGAGGCAGGATTCGAACCTGCGACCGTAGCGGTCTTGCGGTTCCAGACTGCAGCGCCTTCAACCGCACGGCTACTTCGGCCGGCTTGTGTCATGTCCTTAGGTTAGTTAGGTTTAAGTAGTTCTAAGTTCTAGGGGACTGATGACCACAGATGTTAAGTCCCATAGTGCTCAGAGCCATTTGAACCAACTAAATATCAGACTAGATTTGTGACTTGATTTAGAACTGAGTAGCACAACTCAGTACTTTATTCTTAACGGAATAAAGTCCAGAAATGTAGATAGAACTTCTGATGTACTCCAAAAGAGTTTACAAGGGGTATCTCTATTTGCTATGTATATGAGACCCAGTGGATAACGCCGGAAGTTGTAAGAGGCTTTTGTAGACGATATTGTTGTCTGTAGGCAGGTTGCAACCCTGGAAGACTGTAGGGAAATGCCGAATGAGCTGGAGAATATCAATGAGTTGTGCAAGGACTGACAATTCACCACGAGCTTAAATAAATGTAACAGATTTCGCGTAAACAGTGAAGATATCCACTGATGTTCCTTTAGGCAGTCTTGGTAAATTCATGGCACATAGTAACAGCCGTAGAATGTCTAAGAGCTACCGCCCGTACCGGCCTGAAATGGAATGACCACATACAACAAAAGAACGAAAAGAAAATGACAGATTGAGATTTGTTGGAAGAACCTTAAAGAACTGTAATTAGTTCACCGGACAAGTTGCTTACATAACACTTGTTCGGCCGATTCAGAAGGACCGTCCATCAACCTGAGACCCTGACAAGTATGATTAACAGAAGGTTAGCTGAACAGATGAGATCCAAAGAAGAGCTGCGCGTTTCGTCACTGACTCGTTTAGTGAGGGTAAGCGCTTTACGGGAAAACTCAACGGCTCTTCTGGTAGTCACTGCAAGAGAGCCATTGTGTATTACGGGGAAGACAGATAATGAGTTTCCACGAGCGTACGTACGTTCAAAGAAGATATAGACTGCCTCCCATTGCCTCTCAGAACGAACACAACGAAAAGAAAGTTAGAGAAATTTGACCTCATACGCCAGTCGGCCTTCCTATATTCTAACTGCGAATGTAACAGACAAGTGAGACTTGCTGAATGGAGATGTAGACTTCATAAGTTCGTTTAAAAACTGGTGTTTCACTTAGTTCGCCTCTATTGAATAGAAGTAAATGTACGGCAATAAAGTGATTTGTAATTTGTATTGAAATGATCTTCCTCGAGGATGGCGAACACTAGAATAGTTTTCGAGTTCAATCTCTCTGTTCACAAAATCAGAATGATCGCTTTCCAGTAAAGCAGACAGGAAAATATCAATTTTATTCTGCTCCGTAGCGGACAAACGAAGGAATTAGCTTCAGTGGAGGATGGAGATTGGAAACGAACGCAGGGCCTCCGCGTGGTGGCCAGACACACTAGGGAGCTAAGGGGGTGGACAGCGTATTCCTCTGTTTGTCTACGAACGATAGAGGAATGCCACAGAGTGGGAAAGCATGATTATTTCTAATGGAATTTGAAGTGCATTCACCAATTTACAGCCGGTTACGGTACATTTGTTCGGCCACAGAGGTAAAATAATCGAGTCGATCAACAGATGCCTGGTGAATTACTTTGCTGGAGCTCGTCAGTGATGACAACAAAGAGAACTGAGCCGTGGCGGTGAAAGAGCAACCACGCCGCAGTTATTTGATGACGCATGTGAATACACCTGCCATCGTCCGTTTTGACGACACAGAGATCCCCGGCACTCGGTTTGACTGGCCCACTCGTCACACAACAGCCACTGGACACTGCAGCAGACCGCTGAGAGTGGTTGGGCTGTGTGGAGGGAGGAGGCGAGGAGCGCGGCTGCGGTGGCGCGGGGGGGGGGGGGGAGGGGTGGGGGGGGGGTATCGGCCCCTCTCAGACTCAGTGGTGCTCGAGCGCCGAGCACGTTGACCGGCTCATTGAACTGAAGTCCTGCGCGGACCGCAATATATTATCGGGTGCTCGTGGGGATCGAATCCGTTCCCGATTACGCGTAATTCAGTTGGCGCGAGCAGTGTCGCCGCGAAGTGGCACTCGATTACCGAACGGCGTACGTGACCGGAATCCTGCAAAGCTGCAAGCGGTAAATAGATTAACTGCTCGAGAGGCCATCTGCGGCCTGCGGCGCTGTGGCAGCCGGGCAGCCTGTGTAGTGGCAGCGAAGTGCAGTCCGCTACGTCATCACCTGCGTCCCCCTGTCTCTGCTCACGTGGAACACCTGCAACTAGCTCTCTTCTGTACGTTACCCGTCATCTTGCAGTTGTAACCTCTGAGAGACAAAAGGAGTTGAAACAATAAATGGTTGAATCACATAAGAGATCTGGATAGATTGAGGGAACCAGACTTTCTGAGAGTTTCAAAGGTAGTATGAGCAACTATAGACTAAAACAGTGGTAAGGAGTAAAACAGAAGATTAAATGTAGAAGAGATGTAATATAGAAGAGATCAGAATGAAGCAGACGAAAAGGACAAGGCCTACTGGTTCTCGGATAAAATACTAAATATTTAATTTAATTGGTGAAAGGATGCAGCAGGTGAATCATATGAAAGAGAATACATACGCCTACCAGATGAGATTCAAAAAACTGCAAAATGTCTAAGCAGAAAGGGTTTGAGAACAAATGCAAACGTGTGTAAGTATGTGTGATTGGGGAGAAATTAAAGAGACAAAAGAAGCACCTGTATCATTATCAACAGCTCAGACAGCAAGACGATACTAAAAAAAGAAGGGGAAGCTGAAATGTGGAAGAAATATAAAGAGGGTGTATATATAAGAGGAAGAAACTTGAGGAGAATGTTAGAGAAAGAGAAGACGAAGTAATAGGTGAAAATTAGATCGGAGATATACTGCGTGAAGAATTTAACAGAGCGCTGAAAGACCTAGGTTGGAATAACGCCCGTGGAGTGGACAACTTTAGGGTTATTGAGATCTCTCGGAGTGCAAGCCATAATCAAACTGTTCCACCTGGTTTGCGAGGAATATGGGACTGCCGAAATACCCTCACACTAAAAGAATATTGTAATAATTTGAACTGTGAAGAATACACGTGCTCGTAGATGTAAATATTACTTTTAGTTTAATAAATCATGCTTCTTGAATACTGATACAAATTATTAATAGAAAAATGGACAGAGCGATGGCAAAAAAAGCGTGGTTCCATCAGTGGCATGATTAAAACAGTTAAGTTTCAGATAGATAACTGTTGTTTGGTATTGCAATAATAGTAGCAATGATGTACAGTCGCAAAAAAAATTCAGTTGTAGCTTTGCAAAAATAGTAATAGAACGTGCGCAACTAGCTATATTGTAGCTTTCTTCAGTTCTCGGCATAGTTTTGTGTTGTAGTAATAGGCTGCGCAAACCAATATTAGAACTGTTTACATTATTATTGTACGTTCAGTCCAAATTTATATACGAAAATTCTGCTTGAATGTGGTAACTGCTAAAGATTTGTTACGATGGTTAGTTGCGACATTAATCGAATGTATGGTCATCATAAAATCTAGGCAGAAGACCACAAAGTTCCTCCAGAACTTGCAGATATTCAGAAGTGACAGATTAAATGTAGCTGGTAGCGGCGTGCTTGCTGCTCTTAGAAGTAGTTTTTCTTCTAAAGAAATTTATGTCGTTCCTGTAAGTTAGCATGGGTAGAGGTTATACTTCATAACCGGAATAAATTAATAAGTGTTTCCTTTTACCGATCCCTCGAGTCGATGGTTTAATTGCTGAACAATTCAAAGAAAACACGAATATCATATCAAATAGGTACCCCACTGCCGCAATTATATTTGGTTTTAACTTCAATCTACCGTCGATATGCTGGTGAAAACACATGTTCAAAGCTGTTGTTAGGAATTAAAAAAAACGTCGGAATTTGCACAAAATGCTTTCTCCGGAAATTATTTTGAGCAATTAGTTGAGGAGCCCACTCTAAGTGTAAATGGTTGCGAAAACATTCTTTACCTCTCAACAACAAATCATCCCGAGTAACCTGCGAGAATCGTGACAGGTACGGCGGTAGGTTGTGAGTAGAAGACTATTGTAGAGTGGCAGCCCACGGAACAATTCAAATCCACCAAAAATAACCACAAAGTATATCTGTTTTGAAAGGGCAACTAAAAATTCGTTTGACACCTTCCTAAGAGATAGTCTCCGCTCCTTCCCAATTAACTACGTAAGTGTAGACCAGACGTATCGACGGCAACTGAGAGATTTGCTTCGACCAAATAAATAAAGGATGTTGCTGATCTCCCATAGTACACAAAACAGGTTAGACCCCTTTGGAAAAGCAACGAAAGAAACATGACTAATTTGAAAGAAAACCAGAAAAATCTTCAACTGTGGCATTGTTTTATTGATGCTCGAAAGTTGGCGCGGAGTTCAACGCGAGATGCTTTTAATAGCTTCCATAACGAAACTGATACAAAAGCTAAAGGTGTTCTGATGGTATATAAAATACAGCGACAGCAAGATACAATCGATACATTCGCTGTGTGATACTAATGTTAATATTGCCGACTTTAGCGCCACTAAAGCGGAGTTATTAAACGCGGTTTTGCGAACTTCCTTAACTCAAGGAGAGATGTAAATATTCCAGAAATGGAATCGATAACAGCTGCCAACTTGAGTAAGTTAACAATAGATTTCCTCGGTGTAGCGAAGCAGCTTAAATCAATAAATCGATAAAAGCAAGGCTTGAGATGCAGATAATTTACCAATTACGTTGCTTTCAGCATATACTGATACAAAAAACCCATTTTCAACAATCATACACAACCGCTCAGTCGACCTGTAGTAAAATAATGGAAATATGCCCAGGTCAAACCAGTATCCAAGAAACGAAATACGAGTAATCCACCGATTTACAGATCTATATCGCAAACACCGATTTGAAATAGGATTTTTGAACATACATTGCATGCGAACATTATGTGTTACCGCGAAGTAAACGGTCTATTGACCGATAGTACGTATATCGTTGTTGTAATACAAATATCGTTCTTGTGAAACACTACAAGGCATTTATTCGTATGAAGTAATGAGTACTCTCGGCAAGGGATGTAAAATTGATTCCATACTTCTAGATTCCGGGAAGGATTTTGACACTGTTCCTCGAAGGATGTCTAACCAAACTGCGTGCCTATTGTTTCAATGTCCGCAGCTCGTGTCTTGCGATACCGTTCTCGCTTCCCGCGCACGGGGTCCAGGGTTCGATTCCCGGCAGGGTCAGGGATTTTCCCTGCCTCGTGATGACTGGGTGGTGTTGTGACGTCATCATCCGTATTACGGTCGGAGGAAGGCAATGGCAAAACATCTCGGCTAGGACATTGCCTACTCGGCGGTGCGGGTCTCCCGCATCGTTCTCTACGCTCTTCGGAGTATGGGACCTATTCATCATCATCATTGATTCAATGGTGCTGCTGAATTCGTGATCTTCTGTGAGAAAGGAATTAATTGACAGAAAATCGTCGAGTATAACAGAAGTGACATCTGGCGTTCCCCAAGAAAGTGTTGTAGGCCGTGTGCTGTTCCTGATCTATACAAAAGATTCACGAGACAATCTCGTTTGATGCCTTCAGTTATCGTCTAGAAAATTCATCAGAAGATCATAACCAACTGCAAAACGATATGGATAAGACACATGTATGGTGTGAAGTATGATAATTGTCTCCCAGTAAGGAAAAGTGTGGTGTCGCCTACGAAGAGAAGCTCATTACATTTCTGTTACACGACAAATCACACGAACATAAAGACTACCAGTTCAAATAAATATCTAGGTATTACAGCTACGAACAACATAAATTGTTGCTAAGGCAATCCAAGGGCTGGGTCTTATGGGCAGTACACTTAGAGGATGCAACAGTTTTACGAAAGTGACTGCCCGTACTACGCTTGCCCGGGCAGTGCTACAGTACTGCTGCGCAGTATGGGATCCGTATCAGTTAGGATTGATGGATAATACTGAAAAAGTTCAAATAAAGGCAGCTCTTTTTGTATTGAAATAGGGGAGAGGGTGTCACGGATACGCGAAGCGAGTCGGGGTAGCAATCGTTAATGCAAAGGAGTTTTCCGTTGCGGCGCGATCTTTTCTCGAAATTTCTATCTCCAACATTCTCCTCCGAATGCGAAAATATTTACCGTCGCCAGCCTACGTAAGGAAATATGTGCATCCTAATGAAATAAAAGAAATCAGACGTCGTACAGATATGAAGAGAAAAATAATGGTAGTAGCCACGTGGACTCCTGAAATGTTTTACTGAAATCACCTCTGTAGCAGGAAGAAAAACTGAGAAATCATATACCTGATACAACTAATATAGTGATCACAATATATGTAAATCGGGCTTTTCGGTGCGATTGTGGCTTGTAACGCTACAAAGTTTCTAATATTTATTTTAGATTCTTTGCAACGTCGCAAATTAATACAAAATCAGTGAATCTAGGCATCGAATATGCAAAACCAACTTTGACCGCCAAGATGACTAAGTCAGAAGCTGTACGCTTTCGTCCTCAAACTGAATCAGGTACTTCTTCCATATCAGCTTTCCAAGCGGTCGAACCTGTTGCTCAAGGCTATGTATGTCTGTCTCCCAAGAGAGGGCCACAATTGGCCCATCAAGAGCTGCACTTCGTTAATTATTGCAAGTTTTGCCTTTACACTAACGATTTTGGAGTAAGATCTGAGTTTAACGTGTCTGAAGTGCTCTGTAACTTTGTTCTATCGTATTCTACCTATTTAGTCCAATAATAGCATCTGTTAAACTTACATTTTCAGTCTAATTCACTCCAGTGACCGGTAATCTTTAGACTGTAAAGAGACTTTTCACTTCAGGGAATCCAGGCTATTTCAGAGGTCATCAGCGTCGCAGATCGTGTGGTTATCAGAAACCCTCCTTGTAACGTAACTGTCAGTCTCGCGTCCAATATGAATAAATCTCGGCCATTTGCCTACGAAGTTTAACTCTTCAGTTAAATACAAGGAGGCCGGCCGGATTGGCCGTGCGGCTCTAGGCGCTACAGTCTGGAGCTGAGCGACCGCTACGGTCGTAGGTTCGAATCCTGCCTCGGGCATGGATGTGTGTGATGCCCTTAAGTTAGTTAGGTTTAATTAGTTCTAAGTTCTAGGCGACTGATGGCCTCAGAAGTTAAGTCGCATAGTGCTCAGAGCCATTTAAGTACAAGGAGAACTGGCGGTGGGGATAACGGAAAGTCGATTCGCAATATTTAGGAGGAGGTTCTGGCTGTTACCTTACAACCAAGGGACCTCCCGAAAGCCTTGACCACATCTCAGACAATCTATGTAATGCCCGAACACTGAAGTCAAAATACGGCACAAGGCATCACGAACACTGGAAATACAAATTTTTCTCATAGTGTAGTATTTAGGTTAATGAGTGGGTTCATTGTCATAGATACTTGCAATGTTATTCTTCTTTTAAGTTTTCTAGGCTTTCCTTCTCTTTATTACACATACTTCTGTACATAGGTATACACGAGGGATAATGGGGAGTGGACAGTGATGATATCTCCCTCTGGAATCTGGGGTACAGATTTTTCATTCGCTAGAGAACTCCCATACACTTCTACAAGTGAGTAGATAACTATCGGTTCTGAGCGTCACCTCAAAAACTTTTGTTCTTGCGACATGACACATCTCTAAACTGACCAGCTCGTTCATATTTTTCAAATACTCACCCCGCCTTTTCCAACCTGCATAAATGTTTGCGAACGATGCTGTATTGACGTTATGTATACATCGTAGTGAAGATGGGCAAATGTCCTGTTTGTATCATTTTCACACAAAGTTTTTCAGGCCCAGTGGTTGTCTGAAACTAATATTAATAACAGTATCCAGAACACAGATGTTCACTGTACAGGAACCTAACGTCTTAAAACAGCAATTAGAATTGCAATTTCTAGAAATGCATAACGTAAGCGCGTACATCAAGTTTTCCTTTTTTGACGGTTCCATTTCACGACATATTAGCACCACAGCAGGACTGATCTGCTGATCCCTCATTCAGCCAAATCACAGCACACGGACTGTGACATTCTTGTTCCATTAGAAACCTCTGAACGCTATAACCATCCGGCATTAATGAAAGAAATTCATTCATAACTGCCTTACACCTTCCAGTCGCTAGGATGAATAATCAACACAAACGCGATAGTAGTATAACACAAAGACAATCGCAGAGGGCGAATAATCAGATGTCAGAATCAATATCTACAATCCGCAAGCCACTTTGTCCTATGTGGTGGAGGGTACTCTGTATACGAATGCCCTTCCTCCATTTCCTAGTTTAGTCTCGAAGGATTGGCGGGGAGAACGATTGTTGATAAGCCGCCGTGTGAGTTTTAATCTCTCTAATTTTATCTTCATGATATCTTCGCGAGATATACATAGGAGGAAGCAATATATTGCTGGGAACAACTAGGAACATACGCCCTTGGAACTTGCAATTAACTACAATGTCATACAGAACGCCTCTCATGCGGCTTCTGCCACTGTAATTGGCAGATTTAACGCTTACAGTATGAATCTGTAACGAAACACGGTGCTCTTCCTTGGATTTCCTCTTTTTCCTCTACCAGCCCTGTAGTATAAATCGTATGCTGACGAGCAGTATTCAAGTTTTGGTCAAACGACCATCTGTCTCAACCTACGTTTTGTCTTACCAGGCCGTTCCACTTTAAATCGCTCTGTACCAATACAACTAGATATTTAGTGGTTCGACTGCTTCCAGACCTTGTTCTGATATCGTGTATTGACATCCAGACCTGCAACTTCGCTGTATACAACAGCATTATTCGCAAAAAAGGCTCATTGAACTCCCGAGGCCATCCATTAAGTTCATTTACATACTGTGAGACGTGCAGGTCCAGTACCTCTCTTCTGGCACACCAGAAGTTGCTTTTAGGTCCAAAGACTTCTCTTTGTTGTGAATACATCGCAGTGTTCAGTTTTCCTCTTCGGTCCACTCACACAGCTGGTCTGATCGCATGCTTGTACACTAATGACGCGAAATTTAACCGACAGGAAGAAAGTGCTGTGATATGCAAATGATTAGCTTTTCAGAGCATTCACACAAGGTTGGCGCCGGTGGCGACTCCTACAACGTGCTGACGTGACGAAAGTTTCCAACCGATTTCTCATACACAAACAGCAGTTGTCCGGCGTTGCCTGTTGAAACGTTGTTGTGATGCCTCGTGTAAGGAGGAGAAATGCGCACCATCACATTTCCGACTTTGATAAAAGTCGGATTGTAGCCTATTGCGATTGCGGTTTATCGTATCGCGACATTGCTGCTCTCGTTGGTCGAGATCCAATGACTGTTAGTAGAATATGGACTCGGTGGGTTCAGGAGGATCCCTCCAAAATCCAGGCGATCATTGTAGGCAAAACAACCCCTTCCTTCCGCCTCCTTGATTTCTATCTCTCCATCTATGGCCGTCCTATCGCCCTCACTCCCACCCTTAAGTACCTTGGCGTCACCCTCGACCGTCGCCTCTCCTGGACTCCTCATCTCCGGACAATCCAAGCCAAGCCACACTCCCGACTCCGTCTCCTCAAGCTCCTTTCCGGCCGTACATGGGGTCTGGACCCCTCCACCATCCTCCACACCTATAAATCCCTCATCCGCCCTATCCTTTGTTACCGCCTGGGTCTCTGCCCCCCCCTACCTTTTATCAATCCTTCCAAATCCTTGAACGCCATGCTCTCCGCCTCGCCTATCGCATCCGTCTCCCCTCCCCCTCGTGGATCCTGTATGATCTCATCCCCTTTCCCCACCTCCTCCTTTTCCTTGAGAGGATACGGATACTGTACACCTCCCGCAAACTCGATCCTCCTCATCCGCTTGTCTCACCAATCCTCTCCCACCCCCGCCCGCTGCCGCGCCTGTATTCCCATGTCCCATCCGGTCTCCATCTCTCCACCCTCCTTACCCTCTCCCAAGATGGCTTCCGCCAGCTCCCCCTCTCTGATGATGTCCTCCTCCCCTCCATATACCCCTCTTACCAACTTTGATCCTCCCTCCCTCTTCCTGTCTCTGTTCCTTTGGGCACTATCTGTCCCTCCTCCCCTTCTCCCCACTTCTCCCCCGAGCCTCCCCTCCCCTGTCCCTCTACTCCTCCTCCCATCTCCTCAGCCATTGGCATCTTTGTTCTCCCCTCTCAACCCTCTGCCCCCCCTTCACCCTACTTCCCCTCTTGGCAGGTCCCCGGACTCGCACACGCTACGTGAACTTTCGCGCGCCGGAGATCATCGCCATCTGTGTCTCGTGTGTGTGACGTCGTTTTGTGTTTTTAGTGTCCGCCGTCACGCTTCTACCTTCACTTGTGCCGTCGGATTCATCAGTGTTCTGTGCGCGGTGTCACCGTGTTTTCAGTGTCGTTATCGTCGAGTGTGAACGGCTCCGTGTTTTTTGTGTATCTGTGACCACTATTTTTGGCCCGGCACTGTGTTCATTTTAATTCTCCATTATTGTACTGTTATTGTCAATACTATGGCTGAAGAGCGGCGTAGCATGCCGCTGCCAGCCTACCTGATTGTCCAGGTGTTAAAATAACAATAAAGGAAAAAAAAAAGGTTCAGGAGGGTAATACGGAACTCCGTGCTGGATCCCAACGGCCTTGTATCACTAGCAGTCGAGATGACAGGTATATTATCCGCATGGCTGTAATGGATTGTGCAGCCACGTCTCCATCCCTGAGACAACAGATGGGGACGTTTGCAAGACAACAACCATCTGCACGAAGAGTTCGACGTTGTTTGCAGCAGCATGGACTATCAGCTCAGAGACCATGGCTGCGGTTACCCTTCACCCTGCATCACAGGCAGGAGCGCCTGCAATGATGTACTCAACGACGAACCTGTTTGCACGAATGGCAAAACGTCATTTTTTCGGATGAATCCAGGTTCTGTTTGCAGCATCATGATGGTCGCATCTGTGTTAGGCGACATCGCGGTGAACGCACATTGGAAGCGTGTATTCGTCATCGCCATACTGGCGTATCACCCGGCGTGATGGTATGGGGTGAGATTGGTTACACGTCTCGGTCACCTCTTGTTCGCATTGACGGCACTTTGAACTGTGGACGTTACATTTCAGATGTGTTACGACCTGTGACTCTACCCTTCATTCGATCCCTGCGAAACCCTACATTTCAGCAGGATAATGCACGACCGCATGTTGCAGGTCCTGTACAGGCCTTTCAGGATACAGAAAATGTTCGGCTGGTGCCCTGGCCAGCACATCCTCCAGATCTCTCACCAATTGAAAACGTCAGGTCAATGGTGGCCGAGCAACTGGCTCGTCACAATACGCCAGTCACTACTCTTGATGAACTGTGGTATCGTGTTGAAGCTGCATGGGCAGCTGTACCTGTACACTCCATTTAAGCTCTGTTTGACTCAATGCCCAATCGTACAACACCATTATTACGGCCAGAGGTGGTTGTTCTGGGTACTGATTTCTCAGGATCTATGCACCCAAATTGCGTGAAAATGTAATTACATGTCATTTCTCGTATAATATATTTGTCCAATGAATACCCGTTTATCATCTGCATTTCTTCTTAGTGTAGCAATGTTAATGGCCATAGCGTATTTTGTTCGTTGGGTCTGAGTGCGAAACTATACCGAACGCCTTCTGGAAGTCGAGAAACACCGCATCAGTCTGGACGCCGATGTCTACTGCTTTCTGGGTCTTTTCGGCGTACTGTGTTTCACACGATCGTTGTTTTCGGAATACATGTTGATTAATACAGACAAGATTTTAGGTCTCCAGAAACGTAATAATACACGAGCGTAAATCATGTTCCAAAATTCTACAACAGGCAGCGGTCAGAGATGTAAAGCTATTGTTTTGTACGTCTGTTCTACGACACTACCTCGAAAGGGGAATGACTTGTGCATTTTTGCAACCGTTAGAATCTCTTTGCTTCTGCGGCGACCTACGGTACACAGCTGATAGAAGAGGAGCGAGTTATCTGCATACTCTATGTAGGACCATACTGATATCCAGTCAAGTCCAGCAGCGTTTCCTCCGTTGGAAGCCTTAAGTTAATTTTCTGTTCCATATCACTGATTTATATATCATTTTGACGTTCGGCTCACAGTTTAAAGGCGGATCTACAGTGAGATCATTCTCAGTCAAACAGTTTTGGAAGAAGTCCTTTAGTATTTCGGTCTTCTCTTTGTCAATCTCTGTTTCGATTTCATTATGAACACAGAGCGTGTGGACTGATGGCGTCAATTCTTTGCCTGATTTAACATAGCACCATAACTTCTTATGATTCTCTGTCATTACTTTCTAATTTGTTTGATGATTCACGCGTGGCTCTCTTTCGCTAATTTCGGCTTCGTTCAGCTTCTTTTGTCTGTGAAGCTTCGGCTAAGTTTAAATTGGCTGTGTGGCTTTCTCTGCTGTCGTAGCAACTTTCCAACACGGCTACAATTTACATGAAAACAGTTTATTATACGCTTGATAGTATTACTTTGATAACCATTGTATATGGCTGCATGTAATTACAATAAATTACTTCTATGTGCATGGCTTCTTTCACCTAATTGGGCGATAACAGTGCAAAGATTATAAACCTGCATCCAGCAGCTGCGCTCTATCATCAGTGGCTGACGGACTCATATTCAGTATCATTCCTCACACACGAAGCGGCCATTAAAAGTTACGAGGGGCACCGTTAGTCGGCAGTTAACAGATTGGCACTAGTCAAGCCAAAAACAAATAATTAAACTTCTTATAAGCTTATTTTGCAACTTATCTTCCTCACGTAAATAACATTTTCAGGGTTCTACACCTCAGCTGGTAAAAGCAGATCCCCTGTAGGATCATTTTTTAGTCCGTCCGTCTGTCTGTCTGTTGAGACTGCTTCGATCTCAGGAATGGATGTAACTATCAAGCTGAAATTTATGTCGAATACTACGAACTACGGTCCCTTGTTAGTGTAAAAATTTAAACTTAGAACTCAATACAGTCAGAAGATACGGCCATTGCTGTCACATATTTTGATACTCGCAAACGCACTCATCAAAACCTATACATGACCTATGTGCGCTATGTGATCAAAAGTATCCGGACACCACCAAAAACACACGTTTTTCGTATTAGGTGCATTGTGCTGCCACTGACTGCCAGGTACTCCATATCAGCGACCTCAGTAGCCATCAGACATCGTGAGAAGGCAGAATGGGGCGCTCCGCGGAACTTACAGACTTCGAACGTGATCAGGTGGATTGGGTGTCACTTGTGTCATTCCTCTGTGCGCGAGATTTCCACACTCCTAAACGTTCGTAGGTCCACTGTTTCCGATGTGATAGTGAAGGGGAAACGTGAAGGGACAAGTACAGGATAAAGGCCGCCGACAGTTGAAGAGGGTTGTAATGTGTAACAGGCATACATCTATCCAGACCATCACACAGGAATTTCAGACTGCTTCAGGATTCATTGCAAGTACTATGACAGGCGGGAGGTGAGAAAACTTGGATTTCATGGTCGAGCGGCTGCTCATAAGCCACACATCACGCCGGTAAATGTCAAACGACACTTCGCTTGTTGTAAGAGGCGTAAACATTGGACGATTGAACCGTGGAAAAACGTTGTATGGAGTGGCGAATGACGATACACAATGTGGGCTCCGATGGGAGGATGTGGGTATAGTGAATGCCTAGTGAACGGCGTCTGCCAGTGTGTGTAGTGCCAACAGTAAAATTCGGAGGCGGTGGTGTTATGGTGTGGTCGTGTTTTTCATGGAGGGGGCTTGCACCTCTTGTTTTACGTGGCACTATCACAGAACAGGCGTACATTGATGTTTTACCACCTTTTTGCTTCCCACTGTTGAAAAGCAATTCGGGGATGGCGAATGCACCTTTCAACACGATCGAGCACCTGCTCATAATGCACGGCCTATGGCGGAGTGGTTGCACGACAATAACACCCCTGTAATGGACTGGCCTGCACAGAGACCGGACTTGTATCCTAACATCTTTGGGATGTTTTGGAACGCTGACTTCGTGCCAGGCCTTACCGACGGACATCGATACTTCTCTTCAGTGCAGCACTTCGTGAAGACAGGGCTGCCTTTCCTCAAGAAGCTTTCCAGCATCTGACTGAACGTATGCCTGCGGGAGTTGAAGTTGTGATCACGGCTAAAGGTGGGCCAACACCATATTGAATTCCAGCATTACCAATGGAGGGCGCCACGAACATATAAGTCAGTTTGAGCCAGGTGTCCGGATACTTTTATCACATAGTGTAATCACGTAATTATGTCTGTACGAGGCCCTCAGAGCGCGATTCCTAATCACACCCATCCGGTATTTTTAGTCATACAAAACTGTATTTTACCATATTTTCTTCCATTCCACACTTCAGTAGCATATGCCATTATATTTTGGAATCTCCCGTCAGTTACAAAGAATGTACCGACTCCACAGAAACGATCAGTGACAATACTGCGTGTTGTTCTCTTACTCTCATCTTGAGAAAGAAAGAAAGGTTACGGATTAAAGCTCCTTCGGCAACAACTTCTTTTGGCAATATGTAGAAATTACGTACTCGATTTTATCGATAGTCTCATGATTCGCAACGCTAGAAAATTGTAGCGAAATTCAGTAAGACTTCCAGAGCTTCATGTGGGAAATGGTAGTTGACCATAAACAGAAATAAAAGTAATGCGTTGCACTTAAAGAGCTGAAATGTCTACATGAATACGCGATGGCAGAAATATCCCTGAAAGCTGTCACAGCCACCCAGTGTACTAGTAACGGTACATCCACATCTACATCGATACTCTGCCTGGCAGAGGGTTCATCGAACCACCTTCACAATAAATCTCTGTCATTCCGCTCTCAAACAGAGCATGGAAAATACGAACCCCTGTGTCTTTCCGTGCCAGCTCTGATTGCTCATATTTTATTATGATGATCGCTTCTCCCTATGTAGGTCCGCGTCAACAAAATATTTTCGTATTCGGTGGAGAAAGCCGGAGATTGAAACTTCGTGAGAAGATTCCACCGCAACGAAAAACGTCTTTGTTTTAATGATGTCCATTTCAAATCCTGCATCATGTCAGTGACTCTCTCTCCCCTACTTCTCGATAGTACAAAAAGTGTTGGCCTTCTTTGAAATTTCTCGATGTTCTCCGTTCATCCTATCTCGTAAGGATCCTACACCGCGTAACTGTACTCCAAACGAGGACGGACAAACGAAGTGTAGGCAGTCTCATTAGTAGATCTGTTGCATCTTCAAAGTGTTCTGCCAATAAAACGCAGTCTCTGGTACTTCTTCCTCACAAGATTTTCTATGTGTTCTTTCCGGCTTAAGTGGTGCGTAAGTGTAACTCCTGGGTATTTAGTTGAATGTGTGGCCTTTAGATTTGACTGAGGTATCGTGTAACTGACGTTTAAGGTATTCCTTTTAGCACTCATGTGGATGTCCTCACACATTTCATTATGTAGGGTCAACTACCAATTTTCGCACCATACAGATCATTTCTAAGTTATTTTAAAATTTGTTTTGATGTTCTGATGACTTCACTAAACGATAAACTACAGCATTCACTGCAAACCACCTAAGACGGCTCCTCAGATTGTTCCTTAAATCGTTTGTATAGATAAGGAACAGCAGGAGGCCTATAACACTACCATGGGGAACACCAGAAATAGCTTCTGTTTTACTCGATGGCTTTCCGTCAATTGCTACGAACTGTGACCTCTCTGACAGGAAATCACGAATCCAGTCACGTAACTGAAATGTTATTTTATAAGCACGCAATTTTACTACAAGCCGCTTGTGAAGTACAGTGTCAGAAGCCATCTGGAAATCTGTACGAAACGATTCAACGTAAAACGACCACATTAAACCAATCACAGTTAAAACAGATGCCAGGGTGAGATTTATTGGAATAATCTTCTGGAAGTGTTGTCCATCACCGAAGGAGGTAACTTACAATAGCCTCGTTCGAGTGATACTTGAACCATGCTCTTCAGTCTGGGACGGTTACCGAAGAGGGCTCATAGATGAAATATGGAGGACCGTAAGTAAAGCACAGCTCTTCGGCACAGATTCATTTAGTAATGGCGAATAATGGAGATAACCATGCAACTCAAGTGGCAAGGAGAACGCTGTGGATCAAAGCATGAGTTACTGTTGAGAACCCGATGCTGTAAGTTCGTTGAAGACTCAACGAAAAGACTGATTCTTCCTACGTACATCCACGAAAAGATCACGAAGGTAGAATAAGAAAGGTGCGGGCATAAGTGGAGAATTACCAACAATCGATGTTCAAACGGACCATTCACGACTGGAAAAGGAGAGGGAGAGAGATTACATTGGCACACAAAGTACCCTCCAACACACACCACAAGGTTCCTTGAAAATATAGATGCATCTGCAGGTGTAGATTACAGAAATTTGAATAGGATGGGCAATGTATTTGGCCGCCTCCTTGTCACATTAATAACCTCAGAACAATGGATCTAGTGGAAATTACAGACAACAGTACGAATGACGTGATAGGAATTCGATGCGCATTTCTCATGCGTCCGAAATACGGCGCCAACCACGTAGCAGAAATCATGGAGGTCTTAATGTATGATTTCGGCTATCTGACTTGAGCGTTTCAGCTCAGATTGTCTGCTGTAACTGTATAGTAATATAAGCTATGTGACATTATGCTTTCATTTTACTATAATATGGTCAAGGCTTATTACGATTGCCCGTACACGTCATTTACTGTTAGTTTATTTATGGTTGCTGCTGTAAGCCACGTGTAGAATTACGGTTGTCCAAGTAAATTATTTTGACTTCGGTCATCATTAAATACGAAGGCCATATCACAACTTCAGCCTACAAGGAAAACTAAAGGAGTTCTGGTAATATAAAATATCACTTCTCATACGTTAGTATTGCTTGCGATTGGACGATAATGTTTGATGAGGAAAGAAATATCGATTGGCCTAAATGAGAGAAAGTGTTGAACTGACATTGTTGTTAAAATTCCCCTATTCCAAAAGGTAAGGACTGAAATTAGTACTTGCTTTACGTGAGTTGTATCCATTAAATGAAGGTCTTTACACAGAGGCGGTGGTTAAATAGCACCGTTTCATCTACTGAGAACTTGTCAGTACTAAATGCGTCCCACCCACGACACGACACACAGGAGTCCTCAGCTTCTCAGCCAGAACTACACTTATTGTTCCGAACCCCTGCGGATACCTCTGCTCAGCTTTGCTCAGCTAATAACTTTCTCTGTTTCTCTTAATACTTCTCTCTCTCCACTTGCACTAGGCCCTGCCTGTCATATCCTTTATTTCTCTCTGCTCTAATGGCAGAGCGTCTACATCCGAATTTTAATCAAATTCCCCTTCGCCCACGCCACGCCCTGACTTGGCGCAATGTCGAAGAGCCTTCGCCATCTCATTGGCTCTAATTATGCACTGTTTCCCAGAAGCTGAGCGGAGAGAGGAAAGTGTCGTTCACGTTCCGGACCTCCTGTAGGCTCTTCATGAGGAATATATGCCTCTTCCAGGCACTGTTCCCGTTACCCCTCTCTTACTGTCGCTCCGAATAAGATTTATTACTTACAGTGTTATTTGTTAAGCACAGCTGGCGCCTCCATTGCGTCACTGGATGGATAGATTCTGTCTACGTGAGTTCAAGTATCCGTCATTTTATGCAGACCTTTTGCGGTGCTCTGGTGCTGCCTCCCTGCCTCCTCGTAACTTTTCCATTGTTATGGTCGTGAAGCTTTCCCCAGGTATTAACTTTTAAAGCTGGGCTGTCATTTCAGTGACTACAAGACATTTCCCCTGCTGATGTAATTCAGGTTATTCTACAGAGAACTGCAACAGAAACATTTATTCCCCATTACAACATTTTTTCTATACAATAAGCTTTTGGTTACATAGTTTGATACATTCTAATTCCAAATCTCATTTCTTCACTATATCTTTAAATTTTGTCTTCTTTTAAAATAAAGTTAGATTTTCAATTTATTTTCTTGTTGAACAACACAGTTTACATTCCATTCACAATTATATTTAAATTATATTTTACTCTGTGTCAATTAATTCACAACTGTGATAATTACATTCCATATTTTACAACTATCTTTACCGTCTGTTTTAAAACATACTGAGTCTTCTTGTTCATTTGGACTTTTATCATATATTACTATTCTAGTGTCCCATAACATTTTCACGGGAAGGGCCATACACTGGTAGCTTCTTGAAAGTTGAAATGGACTTTCTTAAAAATAGTACACCGACGAGAAGTGTCTCCTTGTACAGCGACAAGTGAGAGATAAGGCACTACCCGAGTCTGCTGCCTGAGTGCAGAGCGAGGACGTAACCTTCTGATGGAATGAACTGTTCCATGCTGCCGGCAGCTGAAGCTGCTTTCGAGGGTCCACCATGGAATATGCTAGCAGATCTCACAATAGTAGAAAAGATACGAAAGAGACTGGTTGACTTTAGTTTAAGGTGCAGATTAAAAGTTATTGTTCTATGGTTACGAACAACACTGAAGCGCCGAAGAAACTGACATAGGCAGGCGTATTCAAATACAGAGGTATGTAAACAGGCAGAATACGGCGCTGCAGTCGACAACGCCCATATAAGACAAGAAGTGTCTGGAGAAGTTGCTAGACCAGTTAATGCTGCTGCGATGGAAAGTTATCCAGATTTAAGTGAGTTCGAACTTGGTGTTGTAACCGGCGCACGAGCGATGGGACACAGCATCTCCGAGGTAGCGATGAAGTCGGGATTTTCCCGTACGACCATTTCACGAGTGTACCGTGAATATGAGGAATCCGGTAAAACATCAAATCTCCGACATCGCTGTAACCGGGAAAAGATCCTGGAAGAATGGTACCAACGATGACTGAAGAGAATCGTTCAACGTGACAGAAGTGCAACCCTTACGCAGATTGCTGCAGATTTCAGTGCTGGGCCAAAAAGTGTCAGCGTGCGAACCATTCAGCGAAACATCATCGATATAGGCTTTTGGAGCCCAAGGCCCACTCGTGTAGCCTTGATGACTGCACTACAGAAAGCTTCACGCCTCGCATGGTCCCCTCAACATAGACATTGGACTGTTGATGACTGGAAACATGTTGCCTTGTCGGACGATCTAGTTTCACATTGTATCGAGCGGATGGACGTGTACGGGTACGGAGACAACGTCATGAATCCGTGGACCATGCATATCAGCAGGGGCTGTTCAAGCTGGTGGAGCCACTGTAATGGAGTGGGGCGTTTGCAAAAAAATCGTTCAAATGGGACTGAGCACTATGGGACTTAACATCTGAGGCCATCAGTCCCCTAGAACTTAGAACTACTTAAACCTAACTAACTTAAGGACATTACACACGTCCATGCCCGAGGCAGGATACGAACCTGCGACCGTTGCAGTCGTGCGGTTCCGGCCTGAAGCGCCTAGAACGACTCGGCCACCGCGGCCGGCGGGCGCGTGCAGTTGGAGTGATATGGGACCCATGATACGTCTAGGTACGACTCTGACAGCCGACAGTCGAGTTCATGCCACGTCGTGCTGCGGTACTTCTGCGTGCTCGCGGAGCCCTACACGATTTTAGGGAGGTGTACCACTTTCTTTGTCTCTTCAGTGTATAATTGCAGAAGCACTCGCACTTAAAATAAAAAGAAATATTACTGAGCATGGCAAGAAGACAAGTTGAAACCGATTAGCAGATATAGCTCACAATAATTATTAGGGGCAGTACAGTGTTAACATATTGTACATACAACCAGCTAAAGCAAAGGTGGCGCTTCACCCGGTCTCAAGTAAGATAAAACACAGCAGCACCAGGGAACTTGATAAACGTCGCACTTTTTTAGCCATTCCATCCCAAATTTTAAAGAGCCTTCGTTTTCTTTTATGGCATCTACTGTTCTATTCACCCCTGTTAATGTGGCTCTTACCAGTGCCACTTGTTCCTTAGCTAACCTCTAACTTCAAAAGATCTTTGGAATCCTTCACTTCTTATACGTGTTCCCTGTAACACATGCCATCAGCTTCATATAGCGTACCGAAATCCATTTTACTTAAATCACCACTGAAGTTAAACTGGCCTCTTTCTTGTCTCGAGTCTTGTTAACTGATGTACGAGGTGCATTCAAGTTATAAGGCCTCCGATTTTTTTTCTAATTAACTACTCACCCGAAATCGATGAAACTGGCGTTACTTCTCGCCCTGCAGACGTACTCATTTTTCACAACGCTGACGCCATGATTCCATGGCAGCGGCGAAGCCTTCTTTAGGAGTCTGTTTTGACCACTGGAAAATCGCTGAGGCAATAGCAACACGGCTGATGAATGTGCGGCCACGGAGAGTGTCTTTCATTGTTGGAAAAATGCGAAAGTCACTAGGAGCCAGGTCAGGTGAGTAGGGAGCATGAGGAATCACTTCAAAGTTGTTATCACGAAGAAACTGTTGCGTAACGTCAGCTCGATGTGCGGGTGCGTTGTCTTGGTGAAACAGCACACGTGCAGCCCTTCCTGGACGTTTTTGTTGCAATGCAGGAAGGAATTTGTTCTTCAAAACATTTTCGTAGGATGCACCTGTTACCGTAGTGCCCTTTGGAACGCAATGGGTAAGGATTACGCCCTCGCTGTTCCAGAACATGGACACCATCATTTTTTCAGCACTGGCGGTTACCCGAAATTTTTTTGGTGGCGGTGAATCTGTGTGCTTCCATTGAGCTGACTGGCGCTTTGTTTCTGGATTGAAAAATGGCATCCACGTTTCATCCATTGTCACAACCAACGAAAAGAATGTCCCATTCATGCTGTCGTTGCGCGTCAACATTGCTTGGCTACGTGCCACACGGGCAGCCATGTGGTCGTCCATCAACATTCGTGGCACCCACCTGGATGATACTTTTCGCATTTTCAGGTCGTCATGCAGGATTGTGTGCACAGAACCCGCAGAAATGCCACCTCTGGAGGCGATCTGTTCAACAGTCATTCGGCCATCCCCCAAAACAATAATCTCCACTTTCTCGATCATGTCGTCAGACCAGCTTGTGCGATGCCGAAGTTGTTTCGGTTTGTTGTCACACGATGTTCTGCCTTCATTAAACTGTCGCACCCACGAACGCACTTTCGACACATCCATAACACCATCACCACATGTCTCCTTCAACTGTCGATGAATTTCAATTGGTTTCACACCACGCAAATTCAGAAAACGAATGATTGCACGCTCTTCAAGTAAGGAAAACGTCGCCGTTTTAAGTATTTAAAACAGTTCTCATTCTCGCCGCTGGCGGTAAAATTCCATCTGCAGTATGGTGCTGCCTTCTCTGGGACGTATTGAAAATGAACGCGGCCTCAATTTAAAACAATGCGCATGTTTCTATCTCTTTCCAATCCGGAGAAAAAAAATCGAAGGCCTTCGAACTTGAATGCACCTCGTACCAACCTCTGTAACTGGTTTCTGTGTGACGTGCCAGCTATTGGTGCAGCAAGCGACTTACTACGACATACTGTTAAACTGTAGCAACTTCCTCTAGTGTCACTACATCTCTTTCCTACTACTTTCCCAGATCTTTCATCTTTCTGAAAATGTTCAGTTATAACACCTAAATGTACATACGGTACAATCCTCCATGTGATAGTGTATATTTCTACTTCTCCTACAGTATCATAGTACAGTCCTGAAGACTTCCTATTTTTTACTCTTTGTAATTTCTTGACAATAGTTTAGCTCTTGCTGTGGTTGCTATTGGTAGTAGTAGTAACAGTAGTATTCTTTCTTCTTGCCTGTGTCACATCTGAAATTAAAAGGTCTGTTTTCTGTCAGTTTGCATGTATTTTTCTTTCCTCTTAATTTTATGACTACATTCGGCTTGTCTATCCTGACTGCTTCATATTGTCCTCCACACTGTGAATCTGGCTTTCTGGCTGTTTCACGTCTTACTGTTTCATCGTAGAGCAATCTTGAATTACCTAATTACCGTTGTTCTTTCCTTCCAGTTGACCTCTGTCAGTATGGATACTCTAATTGGCCTGTATCCTACTAAGAGCGTCGGCATTCTTATTCAACATACCCGGTTCATTTCTCGAATTTAAGTGCCGCTTCTGGAGTATTAAACTGGGATCCTTTACACTTAAAATCCATGTTATGGCCTGTTACAACTACAAGCCGTCGTACATAATTGCATGGCAGGAATTGCTTTACTGCAAATACTGCAGCCAATAATTTTTTCTCTGTGGTACTATCATTTAATTCTGTCTTGTTTATTGGTCCAGATGCATACACAATGGGCAAATCTTCGACAATTTTTTTGCCTTCCGAGAGGATGGGCCCTAGAGCTGCACTGCTGTCACTACGAACAGCTTCGTAAACCCTGGGTACTGAAGTAGTGTTGCGTTGACTAGTTCCTCCTTTAGTTCTTCAAAACCATTATATTGCCTTACGCCCCATTTGTATTTTATATATTACTTTGGCACTTTATGTATAGGCTTCACGAACCTGCTAAAATTCGCAAGAAACAGACTGTAGTACAGGAAATATCTTAAGAACCCTTTAAGATTTTCGTTTTCATTAGCTATGGAAAGAATTTCCCTTTTTCCTCTTTGTCATTTCCGTTGTGGTCTCCTTATCCGTGATACGATGGCCCAAGAAAATCATTTCCTTTTTTAAGATCTCTCCCTTATCTGGCTGCAGCTTTAATTTGTGCTCCCACAATCAATCAAACATTAAACAGTGCTTCCCGTTATGCTCCTGCAGGTTTCTTCGGTGACATACTATATCGTCTCGGCACATGAAACATTTAATACATTGCACACCTTCCATCAATCTGTTCATTAACCCTTGGAAACATCCTGTCGATCCCTTCAGTCCCACAGGCATTCATTTGTACTCATAATGTCGATAGTTTGAGATGAAGGCAGACTTCCCCCTGTAATTTCTGTACGTCGGTATTTGGTAGTACCCACTTGCAAGGTCAAACATCGAAAGGCACTTCGCCTGCCTTAAGCGATCAACGGTATCGAAGATTTGGTAGAAGAAATGCATCGCCTACAGTAGTGTAGTCAATTACGATTCTCCATTTTTTACTTGCCTGGCCTCTTTATCTTTGGGATTTACAGTAGAGGTGCGTTCCAGGCACATTTGCTCTTTCAAAAGATTTTTCTGTGTCTTCTGTATTTTGTATCGAAAAGCGTTTCTCACGTTCCTTGCAAGTTCTTGTTCTGTCGGGATTCTATACCGTCACTGTGGAGGTGTGTGACAGTTGTCAGCCGGTTGATGGAACACATAAATATACTCTGTGCAAACTTCCACTAATACAACCCTTTCTTCGAAATTTAAATGATCCACTCTCAATTGCTTTAGCAAAGTGCTACCATGATATCCTGTTTTTCTACAACTTCCTCACTGATTTTTACCTTGCGTGCCTTTGCTAGTTACTCAAATACTTCAGTCAGCGGCTTGACGTTGTTTAATTGCACTTTGTCTTCTGACAGACATATTGCATCTACTACCCACCTACCACTTCACGCTTCCACTAGTGATTCCGAAACATATACTCCTTTTTAAATTTATTGTCTTGTGGTAACCATATACCTTTCCCCTTCTCGCGGCACCTTGTCTTCCACTTTCAATCGTGGGGTCCAATTTCTTCTTTCGACTTCTGATCGCTCTCGAACTCATGTGTTGTCGTTATGTTTCCCACTGTTGCAGGTACGTTTTTCCATCGTAAATTTAACGCTTTTCCTGTATAGTCTAATTTTATGCTGTGTTAACAAATAAATACCTAACGATCAGTCCGTCCTATGGGATGTCTAACCCTGACCCATATACATGAAACGTGAGTTCAAAGTCTTCGAAACCTGTAACATTTATATGTATTTTCGCCACTCCTAATGTTCTTACTGATTCGGTGGTTACAACTCTTAATTTAAACATCGATTCTCACTGTGCAATCTTTGAGAATACTACTCTTCAACAAACATAGCAGTGCACCTGTGTCCATTAAAAGTTTTAACAATGATTTTTCCTCCAGGCATGCCAAGGCCCTTCATGATAGTCGTTAGCTTAATGCCCTGGTCCTTTACACTTAAAACAAGTCACGTTGTGTACTCTGGTGCACGGTACTCTACAGGTACCTAGCAGATTACGCTGTGGGCGTTTCCATTCACAGAGAGAATGCAATGCACTGGCTTCTCTGTAATTCCCTTTAAACGTGCTGGAGACTATTTCGTTGTTCACGCCATGAATTCCTAACCTGTGTGACCTCGTTTATCACAATCACAGCAGAAATGAGTGAATTATTTTGACTGTATAGTGCACAGATCATAAATTTAGACAACATTGTCCATGGAGTACAGCGACCTGGTGCTATATTTACGTTAAAACCAACGGTTGATATCGCAATAATATTCGTTTATCTATCGATTTCGGCTTTTGTTAAAGCCATCTTCAGAATTTTCGGATCCCTACGGCTGGTACTGGCGGCTTCTCGGTTTTCTCGTGGAATCACGAGAAAATCGAAGAGCGGCCAGCACCAACCGTAGGGAACCAAAAATTCTTGACTTCAGTGTTTTGCGTTCACACACACTTCTTGTTCTTTTACTTAAAATACTGCACTTTCTTCCTGTAATGCTAATTCTACTGTGGCAGATAATCCAATTTCTGATGTTGCTATGCAACAGTCATACAATAACTTTTAAATTAAGACACTACCATTTGACTGTATTTTCGTTTATTTAATTACGACCCAATTTCGGCTTTTTATGCCATTTTCAAGTGATTGAGTTTATGTCATTAACATATATTGCAGGGCATCAAACTCAAAATTGGCCATAAATTAAGAAAAATATTAGCTCTCCACGAAAAGCAAAATATAAAATCATCATGTTGTAAAAATGTTAATAAATAGTGGTGGGAGCAAGTTAACAATTAATTAATCTTGTTAGACCGTGAAGAGATTGATTCCCCATGGCCTTGGCAAGCATAGTAGTCTATCGTCTGCTTACTCGTGTAGTTCTGTTCTGAGATATGTTTTCTCATTCGCATGTACCTGTTCTGTCACGTACTTTCAGTTTAGATGTTTCCAGACCTGTATATTTTGCCATATCAAATGTAAAAGGGATTCTACCTTCCTCTGGCTTCACTAATTCAAATGCTGAATCATTATTTTCAATGAATTCCCTCAGGTCCTTCTTGTTGACGTCAAAAGATTTCCATAGAATACAAAACGCTTCCAGCACACTCGTCTTACTGCTTACCGATGAGTTAGTAACGCTATGGGAGGAGGGGCAGGGTGATTTAAAAGACTCACAACTAACTGTTTTAGAATTCGGTTCTAGGCGCTTCCATCCGGAACCGCGCTTCTGCTACGGTCGCAGGTTCGAATCCTGCCTCGGGCATGGATGTGTGTGATGTCCTTAGGTTAGTTACGTTTTGATAGTTTCAAGCCCACGGGACTGATGACCTCAGACGTTAAGTCTCATAGTGCTTAGAGCTATTTGGACCATTTTGTTTTAGAATTACAGCAGCAATTGTTACAAGCTGCTTGAATACATACCGTTTTCTTCCGGCGCTCTGCGACAAGTCGGCGGCGCTGCCTTGTCCTTGTCGCTGTCGTTGGGTGGGCCAGGTCCCTCCCATTGGACTTGCATATGAGGGCGCGGCCTGGCGCCCGCCCACCGCTACCGGACCCTCGGAGTCGGACTCGCGGACTGTTTGCTGGTCTGGCACCCCTGTGCCTTGTGCTTCGGCGTTGGGGTAGCGTTAGCCTCCGTCGCCCCGCATCCTGCTAGGACTCTTATGTCTGACTCTATTGTCGTGGCTTGAATTTCTGTTTGGCTGAAAGCCGTAACGCGGTACAATTCCAGCTGCTGTTTTCCACTTTCGCTGTTGCGACTTAACTCAGTGTACACTGAGTAACATTTTGTTTTTCTATTCACACGTCTGACACCAGTTAAGATTCTTCTGTCATTTCCCAAACGCGAGTGTTGCTTGGAATTGGGCAACAGGGTTCGGAGAGAAAGCAAAATAGTCGGTTGGCTGTAGCGAGAGGGAATCTAGGCTGATTACGTTGTTAATATTCCCATACAACAAAAGCAAGGATTGAAATTAGTACTGAGTGACGAACACTGAGTATTTTACAACTTCTGAATTTGTTCAGAGAATAACTTAACCTGAGAATACATTTACTCGAAATCCACAGAAGACCGCGTTTTCATACCGAGACTAGCACCTATTCAAAGAATCTGTCAATACTAACAGCCTGTGCTTCTACGATACGACACCCAGGAGTCCGCAGACAGGCTGGTAAAACAACTGCAGATAACTCTGATCAGCTAATAACTTGCGCTCTTTCTGCCACTAGTAGTATCTCACTACTTTGCACTAGGGCCTGCCTGTCCTCTGTATCCTCTTCTCTCGTCTGCTCTCCCGGCGGAGGTTCGAGTCCTCCATCGGGCATGGGTGTGTGTTATTGTCCTTAGGATAATTTAGGTTAAGTAGTGTGTAAGCTTAGGGACTGATGACCTTAACAGTTAAGTCCCATAAGATTTCACACACATGTGAACATTTGTGAACGTCTGCTCTCACTGCCGTCACTCTCCCTTCTGAGAGCGTGCATCCGAATTTTAATTCATTCCGCCTTCGTTCCCGCCAGTCACAGACTTGGCGTAATGTTAAAGGGTCCTCGCCATTTCATTGGCAATAATTATGCATTGTTTTTCAGAAGCTGAAAGGAGGGAGGGAGGCGTCTGTTGTAAACACATGTCCTGGACCTGAAGAAGATTCTTTATGACATTGTGCCCCTTATGGAGAGTCTCTTCCTTACCCTCTCTCTGTCTCCTTCTGAATGACATTTACGGCTTACAGTGTTATTTCGTAAGTGTGGCTGGTGTCCCCTTAGCTCCACTGGCTGAAAAGGTTCCTTCTACGTGCCTTGAAGCATCTGACGATTTGTGTAAGCTTGTTGTCGTCTCTGGTGCTGCCTGCCTGCTTCATAACTTTTCATTACTTGCTATGTTCGTGAAGCTTTCCCCTGTTCTTAAGTCGTAAGGCTTGACTGTCACTTCCGTGGATACAAGACAATTATTCGTCATATAGGGCAATACACAATATCCCTATCTAAGTTTAAGTCAAGTTCAATTTCAGTGAAGTCAGCTAAAGTAGCTTTGGCCCGGCACATAGATTTTTAACTCTGTTCAGTTCAAATTAGACCTGATAAATATCTTACCGAAGTACTTTCATTTAATTCAGCGAGGACGATGGGCACTTCTTAGCTGACGTAGATGGTCAGGTATACTAAGACTGCCGGCCGCGTCAATGACAGCGTGGCTCATTCAGTTGAATAGTTCTGCAACACATTTATCAATATTAGCACACATAAAATTCCCTGAACCTACGGACCTTCGATCTCGCAGCAGTGGGCATATATATGTTAAATACCTGATGTCTTGACTGTGTACTTGTAAATAAAGCAAATCTTAACGGTCATAATAGGCGATCCGTTACACTAGTTACGTGGTATTAATACGAAAGAAACATCAGCTTAGAGAACTTGACACAACAAGCCGAGGACAAGCACTTCCAGCCTCTGTGAGTGCCTGCGTCTGCGTTTCCAAACTTTCCCCAGTCTCTTATAGTAAATTCCACAAATATTTGACAAGTTTCTAGCCGATGATTTTCGTACATTCATCATCATTCTCAACTACCACACTGTTTAACTGAAACCTCACAACAACTTCCCTCCCGCCCCCCGCTCGCACCTCCCGCACTCACTCGCTCTTTGTCTCTCTCTCTCTCTCTCACACACACACACACACACACACACACACACACACACACACACACACATATATATATATATATATATATATATATATATATATATATATAGTGTGCAGCGGGTGTAAGTGCAGCTACTTTTATATGTGGTATATTAATATGTACACACATCAGTGTGTTGGTTGTGTTATCTCTGAGTCAAACTGTCTTCCCACAAACACGTCACAAACATTACAACCTGATGTTTTCTACATGTTGGTTCTTAGGTCGCGAAGTGATTGACCCCAGGCACTACAGACTATGCGCTTTGCTCCCTCGTGTCTACACCTCAACAGTAACCTGCAGCCCGCCTTCTCGATGGCCGTTAGCCTTTCAGAAAACACGTGAACACAGCTCCGGTGGAATGGAGGCTTACACCTTTGCAGAATTAGCTGATATGTACATAGGGAGAAGCTAAGGTACGTGCGGTAAGGGAAAGAAACGTCTCAGACTGCGAACTCGTTACATTGGGAATGCAAGAGCCTTCGTTGCAGTGCACCAACGGCTACGAGACTTGTAATCTCCTCACGCTGGATGCTAGGGTTGTTGGCCACAAGGGGACGCTGCAGCTTTAAGACACAGGGAGGAAATTCTACATGTAGTTAGAGAACAACCCACATTAAGTAGAAGAAGCTTAATATGTCTGGTGGGAACATCTCATATGACTGTACCCTTATCATAACCACGGAGTTCAGCATCTTCACGAAGCGGGCTACACAGGAATAGCTAATTCTGCACATGGCTCTTCGGACAGTCCGGGAACAACAGTTTCTTCAGAATGTACTGGTGACAGATGAATCCATGTTTACTAGAGAAGGTCGTGTGAATATACATAATTCGCACACCTGGGTAGATGAAAATCCTCTCACTTTTCGGCTTGCACACTTTAAGTATGATGTTTTCCCAAACAGACGGGCCGGGATCATCAGGGATACGTTGCCAGTTCCATTAGAGCTGCCTGCGAGGCTGATGAGTATTTGTTACCTTCAACTATTACGGTCACTGTTGCCTGCGGAGGTAACTGGTACTTGTTACCTTCACCTATTACAACCTCGGGTGCCTGTGATGCTAACAGGTACTCATTGTCTTCACATATTGCAGTCACCATTGCCTATGAGGCTAATAGCTATTCGTTAACTTCACCTATTTCAGTCTCCATTGCCTGCAAGGATGACAGATACTCTTTACCTTCACATATTACAGTCTCCATTGCCTGTGAGGGCGATGAGTACTAGTTACGTTCACCTGTTAGAGTCGCCATTGCCTGTGAGGCTCACTATTACTCATTACCTTCACATATTACAGTCGCTGTTGCCTGCGAAGCTGACAGTTACTCGTTACCTTCACCTGATACAGTCTCCATTGCCTGCGAGGCTGACTGATACTAGTTGCCTTCACCGTTCACAAATGGTTCAAATGGTTCAAATGACTCTGAGCATTATGCGACTTAATTTCTGAGGTCATCAGTCGGCTACAACTTAGAACAAATTAAACCTAACTAACCTAAGGACATCACACACATCCATGCCCGAGGCAGGATTCGAACCTGCGACCGTAGCGGTCGCTTGATTCCAGACTGTGGCGCCTAGAACCGCACGGCCACTCTGGCCGGGCTTCACCTTTTATAGTCTCTGTTGACTGCGAGGCGCGAGGCCGAAGGTTTCTCGTTACCTTCACCTATTACATTCTCTGTTGCCTGCGACATGGACAGTTACTCGTTGCCTTCACCTATGACACTCTCCTTCGCCAGAGTTCCTGGATGACGATCCAGTAATTGACCAGACGTTTTCAGTTGGTGAGAGATGTGGAGGATGTGCTGGCCAGGGCACCAGTCGAACATTTTCTGTATCCAGAAAGGCCCGTACAGGACCTGCAACATGCGGTCGTGCATTATTCTGCAGAAATGTAGGGTTTCGCAGGGATCGAATGAAAGGTAGAGTCAGGGGTCGTAACACATCTGAAATGTGACGTCTACTGTTCAAAGTACCGTCAATGCGAACAAGAGGTGACCGAGATGTGTAACCAACGGCACCCCATACCATCACGCCGGGTGATACGCCAGTATGGCTATGACGAATACACGCTTCCAATGTGCGTTCACCGCGATGTCGCCAATACGGATGCGATCATCATGATGCCGTAAACGGAACCTGGATTCATCCGAGGAAATAACGTTTCCCCATTCGTGCACCCAGGTTCGTCGTTGAGTACACCATCACAGGCGGTCCTGCCCGTGATGCAGCGCCAAGGGTTACCGCAGCCACGGTCTCCGAGCTGATAGTCCATGCTGCTGCAAACGTCGTCGATCTGTTCGTGCAGATGGCTGTTGTCTTTCAAATGTTCCCATCTGTTGACTCAGGGATCGAGACGTGGCAGCACGATCCGTTACAGCCTTGCGGATAAGATGCCTGCCATCTCGACTGCTAATGATACGAGGCTGTTGGGATCCAGCACGGCGTTCCGTATTACCCTCCTGAACCGACCGATTCCATATTCTCCTAACAGTCATTGGATCTCGACCAAAGCGAGCAGTAATGTCGCGATACGACAAACCGCAATCGCGATAGGCTGCAGTCCGACCTTTATCTGAGTCGGAAACGTGATGGTACGCATTTCTCCTCCTACACGAGGCATCACGTTTCACTAGGCAACGCCGGTAAACTGCTGTTTGTGAACGAGAAATCGGTTGGAAACTTTCCTCATTTCAGCACGTTTTAGGTGTCGCCACCTGCGCCAACCTTATGTGAATGATCTGAAAAGCTAATCATTTGCATATCACATCATCTTCTTCCTGTCGGTTAAATTTCGCGTCTGTAGCACGTCATCTTCATGGTGTAGCAATTTTAATGGCCAGTAGTGTAAATGTGCTTAAATACAATGTCCCACGTAGATATCTTACTCAGTAATGCTTTAGTGAGACATTTATTTTTACAGAATGTCAGAGTACAAATACCAGTAACAATAACATTTCTCTACGATTCTGTACGTAATACGGCACCGCACAAGTGTAACTAATTTTCTGAAACAGACCAGGTAATACTACAGTCTGAGCTCTAGACTATAATCACTAGTCTCACTGGCATCAATCTGGAAATAGTGACTTCTCACTAACGTCACTTCCCCAGAATGTCCATTCGCTTACACCAATAAACTTGGCGCTAACAGAGAACACAATTACCCTTTTATTCCGAACAGAAAACTGGCCAGTAATCTGTAATGGCAGCTTACTAAGGAAACTAACTGCTTATAATTGTACATCATTACCACGATAACATGAAAAGCAAAAGGTAGAAACCAGATTATGGGGAAGTTTAAAACGTCTGTCGATCAATGGATGAAATTCCAACTTCGGAAAATATCATTAACATTCGAACTTTCAGATGTGCAGTAACTTTTTGTAATAAACAGATCTGTACCAAACTCTCAAGCAGTGAAGCACATGTCAGATATACACTCCTGGAAATTGAAATAAGAACACCGTGAATTCTTTGTCCCAGGAAGGGGAAACTTCATTGACACATTCCTGGGGTCAGATACATCACATGATCACACTGACAGAACCACAGGCACATAGACACAGGCAACAGAGCATGCACAATGTCGGCACTAGTACAGTGTATATCCACCTTTCGCAGCAATGCAGGCTGCTATTCTCCCATGGAGACGATCGTAGAGATGCTGGATGTAGTCCTGTGGAACGGCTTGCCATGCCATTTCCACCTGGCGCCTCAGTTGGACCAGCGTTCGTGCTGGACGTGCAGACCGCGTGAGACGACGCTTCATCCAGTCCCAAACATGCTCAATGGGGGACAGATCCGGAGATCTTGCTGGCCAGGGTAGTTGACTTACACCTTCTAGAGCACGTTGGGTGGCACGGGATACATGCGGACGTGCATTGTCCTGTTGAAACAGCAAGTTCCCTTCCCGGTCTAGGAATGGTAGAACGATGGGCTCGATGACGGTTTGGATGTACCGTGCACTATTCAGTGTCCCCTCGACGATCACCAGTGGTGTACGGCCAGTGTAGGAGATCGCTCCCCACACCATGATGCCGGGTGTTGGCCCTGTGTGCCTCGGTCGTATGCAGTCCTGATTGTGGCGCTCACCTGCACGGCGCCAAACACGCATACGACCTTCATTGGTGCCAAGGCAGAAGCGACTCTCATCGCTGAAGACGACACGTCTCCATTCGTCCCTCCATTCACGCCTGTCGCGACACCACTGGAGGCGGGCTGCACGATGTTGGGGCGTGAGCGGAAGACGGCCTAACGGTGTGCGGGACCGTAGCCCAGCTTCATGGAGACGGTTGCGAATGGTCCTCGCCGATACCCCAGGAGCAACAGTGTCC
Organism: Schistocerca piceifrons; assembly: GCF_021461385.2. Lineage (NCBI taxonomy): Eukaryota > Metazoa > Arthropoda > Insecta > Orthoptera > Acrididae > Schistocerca > Schistocerca piceifrons. The sequence continues at coordinate 556,987,228 of NC_060143.1, forward strand.
CTAATTTGCCGGAAAGTGGCGGTGCGGTCCCCTACGGCACTGCGTAGGATCCTACGGTCTTGGCGTGCATCCGTGCGTCGCTGCGGTCCGGTCCCAGGTCGACGGGCACGTGCACCTTCCGCCGACCACTGGCGACAACATCGATGTACTGTGGAGACCTCACGCCCCACGTGTTGAGCAATTCGGCGGTGCGTCCACCCGGCCTCCCGCATGCCCACTATACGCCCTCGCTCAAAGTCCGTCAACTGCACATACGGTTCACGTCCACGCTGTCGCGGCATGCTACCAGTGTTAAAGACTGCGATGGAGCTCCGTATGCCACGGCAAACTGGCTGACACTGACGGCGGCGGTGCACAAATGCTGCGCAGCTAGCGCCATTCGACGGCCAACACCGCGCTTCCTGGTGTGTCCGCTGTGCCGTGCGTGTGATCATTGCTTGTACAGCCCTCTTGCAGTGTCCGGAGCAAGTATGGTGGGTCTGACACATCGGTGTCAATGTGTTCTTTTTTCCATTTCCAGGAGTGCAGCTTCTCCGGTTAACTGCGAGCTGTGTCACGCTACACTGCTTTCCACCTGGCGCAGTAAATGGCAACTTCTAACTCAACTACACGATTAACTGTACCCTGGAACAGACTATTATTGATACGCAGAAATGCCAAACATTATTGTCAAAGGAGCTGAGTCCTTCTTCTAGTTACTATAATAACAAACCGCGTACAGCTTCACACGCTTAACTGCAAACATTTTTCTAGGAAGGCATTGATGTCTTGTTTTAGAGTGGCATAACTGCTTTTTTTTTTATCACGATGCGATATTGCAGTTGTTATGTTATTCTGATTACGACATGCACGCATGTTCAAAGGAACAAGCACTGCCGCGACTGCAGCTGTTCTGAAATACATTAAATGAGTTCGCGTCCGTCCCCGGTAACTGAGTGGTCAGCGCGACAGAATGTCATCCTAAACGCAGGGGTTCGATTCCTGGCTGGGTCGGAGATTTTATCCGCTCAGGGACTGGGTGCTGTGGTTCCCTACTCATCATCATTTCATCCCCATCGACGCGAAAGTCGCCGAAATGGCGTCAACTCGAAAGACTTGCACCCGGCGAACGCTCTACCCGACGGGTGGCCCTAGCCACACGGCATTTACAATGAATTCAAAATTGCGAATAATGACAACCATTAGACGTAGAACGAAATGACGGCATGCATTCATGTGCAAAGGAATATTGCATCGTAATCAGAATTACACAGGTACTGGAATATCGTATTTCTCTGCAGACAGCAGGCAAGCGACTTTTATGTATAACGTCCGACGTGTACGGGAATATACACAATGGATGTGAGAGTCCACGTCGTAGACACGTGGTTAACGATATATGGAAGTTTTGGTCTGGCAGTGGGAAGTGTTCGGATAGCCAAATGGTAAGGCGACCGCTCGCCGCCGGCCGGGGTGGCCGAGCGGTTCTAGGCGCTACAGTCTGGAACCGCGCGACCGCTACTGTCGCAGGTTCGAATCCTGCCTCGGGTGTGGATGTGTGTGATGCCCTTAGGTTAGTTAGGTTTAAGTAGCTCTAAGTTCTAGGGGACTGATGACCTCAGATGTTAAGTCCCATAGTGCTCCGAGTCATTTGAACCGCTCGCCATAAGCCGGAAATCCAGATTGAGTCCCTGTCCGGTGCGAACTTTCATATTCGTCATTCCATTCTACAGCCGATGTTTTTTATTATTCGCAATTGTGAATACATTTAAAGTAATTTTAACAGTTACTTTCCAAATAAAACCTTTGAGGCGCTTTCGCAACTTCTCTGTTGTTGTAGTAGGAAAAATATGCAACTAATACCAAAATTTCGTGATGTTGCTTCGTTTAAACGAAGTTGGTGACAAAATGCGCTTTTAAGCAGTGATTCAAGCGAAAGAGTTTCATAACTTGGAAAAGACTGCTCTTGCTGCGGACTGGGCGTTATCTAGCATTCGAATGCCTTCGAGTTAATCTGTCGTAGTAAATCTCCTTTCTCATATGTGTCATCGCAAACCGAGAGACCTCTAGCCCTGCTCCATGTTCAGATATCCGCATGTGAATGTCAGTTTGGCACAGACTTGGGTACGAAGCTCGTTTTCTGTAAAGAATATCTTGTAGTTAAATATTGGCTGAACTGTTGGCGGAGCGAAAAAGAGAAAAATTAATTTTCGATAGTGAATTAAACGTACTTTCGCATTTTCTCCAGGTGACATTTTCATAGATCCTTGAACCTAGGAAAGAAGTCTTGCGGCCTAGTCAACATTTGTACATCTGCATACCTGCTCTGTGAATCTCACTTTCATTCTGTCACAAACTTCACTGACCACTAGGCTGTTACTCTGCACCTCTCCATAATTCTGAGCGTACTTCTTTCCGTTGCTCTGAATGTACCCTGTTTTTAAAGGGCTTTTGATCTTGGGTAGAACATGAATGAAAATAAGCGTTTGGCATCAAATAAATCGAAAATTTAGTTCTGACTACGTTATTTTGCCAGAAATACAAAAGGCCTCACATTTCATCCAATAAATAACACGGGAACACTGTGGCTGTGTTTTAGCTTGAGTGTTTCGAGCAATCATCTAGATTCTAATGATGGTGAGTGATGTCTACCTGTAAATATCATTCATCTGGAGCACAGAAGATACAGATTCAGAGGAAGTAGTGCGGACGGACAAGTTACCCAGGGACCCGACAAGAACGCAAACATACTCACCCGCCTAAACGCCCACACACACACACATAAACGCGTGTGTAGATACACAGCAATGTAAACAAGTGTCGTCTGGCGTCTAAAATATCACAACGTTCGCAGAGCAGCGTCGTCCTTCTCGGAAATGCGTACGGAAGCGCTTGCAGTGATGGGGAGTGTTGTGACTCTCCAGTACATATGGTTTGTTGCAAGCCTTCTTCCATCCTCCGAGAATGTGGATGCACACTCCAAGAGGTGTTAGAGTTCAGGCGTTGTTAGGAGAAGAGCAGAGCTGTAGTAGTTCTCCGTAATGCAATAACAATCTTCGTTCTAATTTCTAGTATCTTTCACGGCTAACCGCACATATTTCATACCTGTGAACTACTTTTTGCTCCATGTCTATTGTACGAAAGAAGAATTCGTTTTCTGTGATGCAATAACAATCTTAGTTTCTGTCTTGATTATCTTTCGTGGCAAATTGCACATATTAAATACCTGTGAACTCCTTTTTGCACCACGCTTGTTGCATGAAGGATATGTGCGACGAATACAATAAGCATTTTAATAAGAATAACAATATCCTGAATATGTTTGGGACCTTACAGTGTTTAACAAGTGATTTGTTTTTTTGGACGTCACAGTGTTTAACAAGTGATTTGTTAACATATTCGCTACCAAGTAATGCATATTGTAAAAGAGATTAAAATTCTAAGAAGGAATCGAATAAATCGCAAATAATCTATTGAAGTGAGAGTAAAATGTGACGTACGAACTTAATAAAATAGAGACGGAAACAGCTGCTAAGAACTGAAAAATATTTATCTAGTAACAGAGTTACTGTTGTGGAACCTAAATGATTTATTGGTGGCTCTCTCTACAATGTTGAAGAACTATTTACTAGGTCTAGTTGACTATATTATTAATACCAAATTATACGTTACGTAAAATCTAACTTCTGCACATCTTTAGTGCAGAAATGTGATCAATGTAAGTGTTGTAAACTGACTTTCTGTTGGGTGATTCGTGGCTGTAATGCTCCAATAATTATCATATGCACTTCAACGTATCATTCATGTTTCGTGACGATTTTCTAAATATCTCTTACAGGAAAACGTGTTTATGGTATTTTGTGATTTTTAAATTACTAAGGACTACTTCACTTAGAACTGTGGGATGTTCGTAGTGTATGTTTTTTTTTGTAAATATATCTTGGATATTGATGGTTTTATGGCATGTTTTATATCGTTGACGATCTCTACTATGGATATATGGAACAAAAAAGTCTACCTGATATAGTCTTTCAGGATGCCACCAGTCAACTGCCAACATAAACGAAAGCACCTCCAAACCCAGTAATGCTAGGCACGGCATGTCCCTAGTGGTAATATATGCAACAGCACACAGGGAAGCAAGAGACAGTCTCTCCTCTACAACGTAATGCTAGTTGGCTATGGACACCACGCTTTGAATTTTCTAGCCGCAAGACATAGTCAGTGCCTTCTCTGTTCGATAATAATGGAAATATCATCGATGACAGTGGTGCTAAAGCAGAGTTACACACTGCCTTCCGAAATACCTTCAGAAAATAAGACGAAGTAAATATTCCAGAATTCTAATCAAGAACAGCTGCCACCTTGAGTGACTTAGGAGTAGATATCGTCGAAACAGTGAAACAACTTAAATCATTTAATAAAAACAAGTCTTCCAGGCCAGACTGTATATCAATTAGGTTCCCTTCAGGTTATGCTGATGCAGTAGCTCCACACTTAATAACCATTCACAACCATTCGCCCGAAGAAACATCCGTATCCAAAGACTGGAAAGTTGCACAGGTCACAGAAATATTCAAGAACGGCTGTAGGAGTAATCGACCAAAATACAGCCGCATGTCCTTAACGTTGGTATGCACCAGGATTTTGGAACAGATATTGTGTTCGAACATTACGAATTACGCACTGACACACAGTCAACACGGATTTAGAAGACATCATTCGGGGTGAAACACAATTAGTTCTTTGCTCACACGAAGTGTTGAGTGGTGTTGACAAGGGATTTTAAATTGATTTCGTATTTCTAGATTTGCAGAGGGCTTTGGACACTGCCCTCGCAAGCGGCTAGTTATCAGATTGTTTGATTCTGGAATATCGTCTCACTTATGCGACTGGTTCGTGATGTTCTGACATAGAGGACACAGTTCGTAGAAATTGACGCAAAGTTATCGAGTAAAAGAGGGGTGATTTCTGGTGTCCCCGAAGGTAGTGTTATAGGCCTTCTGTTGTTTCTTATATATATACACGATTTGGGAGACAATCTGAACATACGTCTTAGGATATTTTCAGCAGACTCAGGTTGTCTGCAGATGACACTGTTAGTAAAGTCATCAGAAGATTAAAAAAGACCACAAAAAGATTTAGAAAATATTTCTGTATGTTGCGAAAATTGGCAATTGACCGTAAATAATAAAAAGTATGACGTCATCCACGTGAGTGCTAAAGGAGGTCCGTCGTCCGTCATGAGTCGGTTACACGATAAATCAGTCCAATCTAAAGACGGTAAATTAAACTAAATGCATTGGAATTACAGTTACAAACATCCTAAACTGGGAAGAACACACAGATAATGTTGTGGGGTAAGAGAACCAAAGATTCCGTTTTACTGACAGAACACGTAGAAGATGAAACAGATTTAGTAAAGAGACTGCATACACTATGCTTGTCCGTCCTCTTTTGGAGTACTGCTGCACTGTGCGGGATCCTCACCAGACAGGACTAACGGAGTAAATCGAGAAAGTTCAAAGAAGAGCAGCATGTTTCGTTTTATAAAGAAATAGGACAGAGAATGTCATGGACATGGTACAAGATTTGGGATGAACATCATTAAATCAAAGGCGTTCCTTGTTGCGGCGGAATCTTCTCAAACGTGAAAATATCCTACATCTACATATATATTCCGCTACCCACCAAGCGGTGTGTGGCGGAGGGCACAATTCACGTCAAAGTCATATTCCCCACCCCCCTGTTCCATTCGCGGATCGCGCGAGGGAAAATCAACTGTCTGAACGCCTCAGTACGAACTCTAATTTCCCTTATCTCTGAATGGTTGTCATTGAAAGTTGGTGGTAATAATATATGCTCTATATCCTCGGTGAAGATCGGATTGCAGAATTTAGTGAGCAGCCCTTTCCGTTTAGCGCGTCGTCTATCTGCCAGTGTGTTCCACTTCAAACTTTCTATGAGATTTGTAAGGTTCTTGCTTTGGCTAAATATTTTTGTTGATGCAGACCTACGTAGGGGAAATCAGAGCTCACACGGAAAGATATAGGTATTCCTTTTTTCCGCACGATCGATGAACCTTCTGTCGGGAATTGCAGAGTATCCACGCAGATATAGTTGTACATGTAGACTGACTCATGGGGCCAGGTGAAGCATGTCACCAATTTCTGTAGGATGAATTACCATCGGTATTGGAGCAATATTGTACAGATATGTAACACCATTTTAAAATACTATGCATAAAGAATTTTATAATTCTATTCTAGTTGATGGCTGTTACCTGTAATACTCATTACTTGTTACTGAATGATTTTGCTTTGACGTATAAACGAAAATAATATGCCGCCACACAGTTCTTTACGCCGACAGCGTTTCTCACATTATGGTCTTCGTCGATCGTCACCCAACTCACACCATCTGTCGCAGAGCCGTTGCCGCCTATGCTCGCCTGTCTTGCTGCGTTTAGAACTACAGCCCTGCTTGAGTGAAGTAATGAGAAGTTGTGGGCCAGTGGCAGCTACAGTGCTACTGTGGTGTAATGGCTAGCACATTTGCCTACGAGGAGGGAGACCTGTGTTCAAGTGCCAGCTGTGGCACAAATGTTGATTCATTTCTTCAGCTCCTGTCGTTATCAAAGATGAAAAATAAAGTTCCATCAGGTAATGAGAAGTTTTTATAATGCATATCCAAATTTAATATTTCTTGAATCCAAATGAACAAAAATTCACAACTTATCCGACACGTTGCAACGGAAACAGTTACAAACTGATGTTGTGCAGTTTTCCTCCAGACCAGGTTGACAACATGCGATATTCGAAACGGACAGAAGGATTCCAATGTGTCGATCTTGGGATAAAAATCGTCAGCAGTGGAAAATCTATCCATTAGAACCAATTGACGTTTACAAACATTACTGATCGTGTAGGCGAAGCATAGACCAACTGCACCTTCAAGACGGAGCTGGAAACGAGACTATGTGGTATTACTTTTTAAATGTCTCACAGATGTGAGGCCTTGGTTCAAATGGCTCTAAGGGAGGTCATCAGTCCCATAGACTTAGAACTACTTAACGCTACCCAACCTAAGAACATCAGACACATTCATGCCCGAGGCAGGATTTGAACCTGCGACTGTAGGAGCAGCGTGGTTCCGGACTGAAGCGCCTAGAACCGCTCGGCTACAACGGCCTGCCGGTGAGGCCATGTTCGCAACAATTCTGGGGCGCTTACTACATCTTAGTCCAGATCTGTACTGCCAAGCCACTGTGATGTGAATAGTATAGGATACTTCCCTCTGTTCGAGTTATCATCACCTCCTTCTCTTCCATTCAAGTCTGGAGCGTGGGAAGAATAATATTAACGCTTCAGTTACTCTAATCCTGTGTTCTGCGATCTGTATGAGAGTACTATGTAGGTAGCTGTTTTACATTCCTCGATTCATCATATGAATCAGGTTCTTCAGTCACTATCAGGACGATTTTTTATCATCTCCATGACTGTCTCCCAATGCTCAAAGAAACCTGTCGACATTCGTACTGCCCTTTCTTGTATACTGTCAACATCAACAGTAAGTCCTATTTGTTATGAGACCCATACATCTGAGCAATAGGCCAATTGGCCAATATTCCACGATGGCTTGCACGAGTGACTAATTGTAAGCAATCTCTAATGTAGATTTGTTGTATTGCCATTGCATTCTACCAATGAAAGCAAGTCTGGCACCCGCTTTATCTATGACTGGGCCTGTATAATCGTTATATTTCATATCACTACAAATTGTTAGACCCTGGTATTTGTATGATTTGGCTAATTGTCTAATACACCATTTCTTCTTTGTACCAAGTACCAAGGAATACTCCTCTCGTCACTTGACAGGACGTTTCTAGTTGTGTGAATATCTTGGCATTTTCCACTAACCACAGAGAAATGTTCGACTACTTGGTTCTTCGTCATTCGGACTTCTCTGACCAAAATGAAAGCTTCTGACCACCTAATCACCGTATCACATGACTGTGCCTGCTCTAGTATACTGCCGCCAACGAGGGATGGATTTTGCAGTGCTTTTCCCATTCAAATGCAGAAAAATAGCTATTATATGTTACTTACATTTATCAATGGTCTGCGACGTGTTTCCAGAGACGTGCTGCGGTACAGCACTACGGTGATTTTGGACTCTATCCGGACTGCGGACGTGTGACTGCATAAGAAAACGTTATTTTTCCTGTCTTATACCTGAAACTTACAGCATTTTTTGGCTGTTTGAGGCTATGTTCGAGCGTGACTGATATCTGATATAGTTTAACGTAGTGGCGAGACAGGTTACTGTGTTGGAACAGTAAACGATCTGAAAGCAGCACATGATTTGCGGATGGGATGGAAAATGTACATATTTCAGGAAACAGAAAAAATCTAGAAATTCTGACAGTTTGATATGCTACAGTCATTCTTGAGGGAAGCTTGCCTGGTTGCAGGTCACGTGGCCGCTGTCAAATAAGACAATAGTCTATAAAAGAGACGTTGCGGACTGACCTATTTTGATATCATCCATACCGGACCTGGTGGGCGCTGCAAAGGCATAATTTTTCTGGAGTAATACAAGGTATTCATTAAAAATTGTTATAAAGAGTCTTCTTTAAAGAGTAGAAGGCTTCTGATGTTAAATTTGAAGAACTTTGACCATCTGAAAGATGTGACTGGTAGCAAATACCTATTCTGTTTTCTGTGAGACCTACATTATCTGTGAGTGGTCGTCTGATTTGACGGTTGCTTGTATAGATCTTAGAACGGACAGAATAATCTTTGAATTTCGGTGATACAGCGGCGGTCAACGTCAAATCTCAACTAATTTGTGTTGGACGGAAGGCTTGCCGAGATGGCACAGGCAGTTAAGCCAATATCTCCGATTAACGGGAGGGCTGGGTTGGAGTCCTGGCCGGCACAAAAGTTTCAACTGTCACCACCGAATTATTTCCATGATCGATTGCGTCTGGCGCCAGTCGTTCCTTCGAAATTTCTTTATGTTTCATTGTATAACAACTACTATTTTATGTAGAAGAGTATGTGTTGTATGAAACCTATTTTTTGAACAAAATTAAGTAAAACTACGTAAAGAGTGTCAGTGATAGAAAGTGGCTAGCGTGGAGGTCGAGCAACGTCGTAGTCGCTGCATAAGCTATTTCCTATACGAACAATTTTTTTTACTTTTATTTAAACTCAATATTTATTAGTGAATGTAAATGTTGCAAGCTTTCAGCAAAAAAAGTTGTCTGTATGTGTGAATATTGAATATTTTGTTTTCCAAACTTTAGATATCGTGTTCAACTATTGAGCAAAACTGATTGTTGTTTGCCCTGTGTTGCGCATGTGAACAGTGTCGCTGAACAAAACTTTAAAATTAATGAGTTGCAGACTTTGAAATAATTAAAATGAATCTAATTAACTGCCAAAAGAGACTAATTGTTTGCTCGGTGAAAACTATATAACTGAGACTCAGTACCGCAGTACATTATGAAAGTTGCGTAATATGTTTGACTTGGAACAACCACAGAAATAAATTACTGCTCTACTAAGAAAAAAATAACTGTATGGCATTTCCTGCACTGTACATACAGAATTAATCTCCTTGCTTAGCACAGCAAAAGAAAATTCTGACTAAATACTGTTTCCTCACAGGAACGCAAGATGAGGTCTGGCCGGAAATAAATGTGACATTCCTCTTGCTCAGCATGCTGCTTTGTTGTTCTGACGTTCTCGAAAGCAAATACAAACCAGCAGATGTAGTAGTTGATGAAAAATAATCTACTGTAATTTTTTATGCTTCTCTGAAACAACCAGTTGCTGCAAGTAGCGTAAGGTGCAGTGCACACACGACAAAATAATCAAAACTTTACTAAGAATGATGGAAGTTGATTTTACTTTAAAGAAAAGCATTCATAATAAATTAAATTCTGTTTATAGACGAAATGAACTTTACAACATAAGAAGACTATAACAACTACGAAATTCTCTCACTACAAAAATTACAGACATCTCAATCAGTTCTGAAATTTAGATACTGATAAAAAAGAAGTTAACACTAATAATAAATATAATTCGTTATCTGACTATCAAAGATTTCCTTGAATGAATAGTTCTGAAAGACAAACATCTTATCCTTGTACGTGCAAGATTTACCTTAAATATATTCCTACAAAAATCTCCTTCATTGACAAAATGAATAAAACTGTGGTGTCATCGCCAGACACCACAGTTTCTGGGTTGTAGCCTTTAAATCGGCCGCGGTCCGTTAGTATACGTCGGATGGTTGAAATGGTTCAAATGGCTCTGAGCACTATGGGACTTAACATCTGTGGTCATCTGTCCCCTAGAACTTAGAACTACTTAAACCAAGCTAACCTAAGGAGATCACACACATCCATGCCCGAGGCAGGATTCGAACCTGAACCTGAATTCTAATTCCATGTGATGTTCCAGACCTCACGTCAGTATAGTTCTTCTCTCCTCACACCAGCCTGCGTGAGCTAAAACGCAAGCGTTTCGGCCTCCAATCGTAACACGGTGTTTGCTCTTCAACCAACACAACAAAAACAGTTTTATAAACAAGTTTTCATCCTCCTAATAAAATATTTCAGATAATTTCACCCAGATTCACAAATAACAGATCTCATTTTCTGAAGAACTCAATTGCTCACTACAAATATGGCTCTGAGCACTATGGGACTTAATTTCTGAGGTCATCAGTCCCCTAGAACTTAGAACTACTTAAACCTAACTAACCTAAGGACATCACACACATCCATGCCCGAGGCAGGATTCGAACCTGCGAACGGAGCGGTCGCGCGGTTCCAAACTGTAGCGTCTAGAACCGCTCGGCCACACGGCCGGCGCTGCTCACTACAATGCCCAAATAAGTATTCCCTAGCGCTGCACAACTGACGGACCAGCAAGTAACCACAGATACACTCAGTGAAATATCTTACTATTCGTACAGTGTGCTCGTTCGTCTTTGTCCGAGTACAGCAAACGTGAATTATTTACCTTAGGAGAAAACATATGAAACCCTTGCAATGTTAACAAACGAATATCATATTTCTTTGAAATGTAACGGGTTTTTATATTTAGTTCCTCATGGAATGAAAATGGCAGTATTCAGAATGAACTAAAATTTTATACAAAAAGCGAAACTTCAAATAGAAAATAAAAATTGTTTATTTCAAGAATTTGAACAATATTACTGATGAATATACATATTCTTTTTCTTTCATCAATAAGGCTTTTCGGAAGCCTGTATCGTTTTAATTTCACGCAAATACTATTGAAAATTAAGATGTTACCTCTTTAACGTCTCAGCGTTCTCCGAGACCGAACATAGGAGTTTGCGTTATGGATTTAGCAGCCAGCTCTTTCTCTACCGTTCGTGTTACATAACCTGACTTTGAAGATACTGTTTCAAAGTGGTTTGAGGACAGTTTATAAATTGAAATTTGGTCAGACAGTGACAACGAAATTGGAAGTGAACATAATTCATAATCTGAACAGTGTGAAAAAGAAGACGAATTTGTTCCTCTACCTGTGAATTTCTTGAATGAAACAAGTGCTCAGAGTGAAGAAGACAGAAATGTAGATACTGAATCTTTAGCTAAAGGTTCTGCTAGAGAAATGTTTGGTCGAAACAAATATCGCTGATTGTCGAAGTAGCTTCTCAAGCAATTTGGTGTTCGGCAGCATTCCTGTTCAAGTAGGTAATGCGCTAGCTGCTGGTAATGTTTGAAATCTGCTTATGACTGACCGTATTTTGATTATTATGTTGAAATGGACTACTATCAACATAAATATTGGAAAGCCGAAAATATTTTAAATGTTTGGTATAACGTCGATTTATGTGAACTAAAAGCATTTTTGTGCATCCATTAGCTGCATATTGGTATAGCAGGACTAAGTGAAGAAATCTTTGCTCGACGACTGGCGAAAAGCAAATCACGTTCTACCTGTGTCCCAAAAAATAAGAGGAAGACGTAGGCGTACTATGTTTGCCGTCGTTGTAAGAAGCTAATCTGTCATCAATACGCTACAGAAACATACAGCAAGTGCAAGAAAACTACTGTGAAGAAAGAAAAAGGAAGAAACGAATGAGGAAGAGATTAATTTTCTTTTCTTTGAATGTTTAATATGGGTTTCTTACGTCTTTATGATTACATGTAAAATAAACAATAAAATTAAGCGAAAAGTAAAATTAAGAGTGCACGATATTTGAGTTAGAGGTTGTACAGAGTTTCAGGGACAGCATAAGGGAACAATTCACAGGAATGGGGGAAAGAAATACAGTAGGAGACGAATGGGTAGCTCTGAGGGATGAAGTAGTGAAGGCAGCAGAGGGTCAAGTGGGTAAAAAGACCAGGGCTAGTTGAAATCCTTGGGTAACAGAAGAAATATTGAATTTAATTGATGAAAGGAGAAAATATAAAAATGCAGTAAACGAAGCAGGCAAAAAGGAATACAAACGTCTCAAAAATGAGATCGACAGGAAGTGCAAAATGGCTAATTAGGCATGGCTAGAGGGCAAATGTAAGGATGTAGAGGATTATCTCACTAGGGGTAAGATAGATACAGCCTACAGGAAAATTAAAGAGACCTTTGGAGAAAAGAGAGCCACTTGTATGAATATCAAGAGCTCAGATGGAGACCCAGTTCGAAGCAAAGAGGGGAAAGCAGAATGGTGGAAGGACTATATAGAGGGTTTGTACAAGGGCGATGTACTTGAGGACAATATTATGGAAATGGAAGAGGATGTAGATGAAGATGAAATGGGAGACACGATACTGCGTGAAGAGTTTGACAGAGCACTGAAAGACCTGAGTCAAAACAAGGCCCCGGGAGTAGACAACATTCCATTAGAAATACTGACGGCCTTGGGAGAGCCAGTCCTGACAAAACTCTACCATCTGGTGAGCAAGATGTACGAGACAGGCGAAATACCCTCACACTTCAAGAAGAATATGATAATTCCAATCCCAAAGACAGCAGGTGTTGACAGACGTGAAAATTACCGAACTATCAGTTTAATAAGCCACAGCTGCAAAATACTAACGCGAATTCTTTACAGACGAATGGAAAAACTGGTAGAAGCCGACCTCAGGAAAGATCAGTTTGGATTCCGTAGAAATGTTGGAAACGTGAGGCAATACTGACTTTACGACTTATCTTAGAAGAAAGATTAAGGAAAGGCAAACCTATGTTTCTAGCATTTGTGGACTTAGAGAAAGCTTTTGACAATCTTGATTGGAATACTCTCTTTCAAATTCTAAAGATGGCAGGGGTAAAATACAGGGATCGAAAGGCTATTTACAATTTGTACAGAAACCAGATGGCAGTTATAAGTGTCGAGGGGCATGAAAGGGAACCAGTGTATGGGAAGGGAGTGAGACAAGGTTGTAGCCTGTACCCGATGTTATTCAGTCTGTATATTGAGCAAGCAGTAAAGCAAACAAAAGAAAAATTCGGAGTAGGTATTAAAATGCAGGGAGAAGAAATAAAAACTTTGAGGTTCGCCGATGACATTGTAATTCTGTCAGAAACAGCAAAGGACTTGGAAGAGCAGTTGAACGGAATGGACAGTGTCTTGAAAGGAGGATATAAGATGAACATCAACAAAAGTAAAACGAGGATAATGGAATGTAGTCGAATTAAGTCGGGTGATGCTGAGGGAATTAGATTAGGAAATGAGACACTTAAAGTAGTATAGGAGTTTTGTTATTTGGGGAGCAAAATAACTGATGATGGTCGAAGTAGAGAGGATATAAAATGTAGACTGGCACTGCCAAGGAAAGCGTTTCTGAAGAAGAGAAATTTGTTGACGTCGAGTATAGATTTAAGTGTCAGGAAGTTGTTTCTGAAAGTATTTGTATGGAGTGTAGCCATGTATGGAAGTGAAACATGGACAATAAATAGTTTGGACAAGAAGAGAATAGAAGCTTTCGAAATTTGGTGCTACAGAAAAATGTTGAAGATTAGGTGGGTAGATCTCGTAACTAATGAGGAGGTATTGAATAGGATTGGGGAGAAGAGAAGTTTGTGGCACAACGTGACTAGAAGAAGGGATCGGTTGGTAGGCCATGTTCTGAGGCATCAAGGGATCACAAATTTAGCATTGGAGGGCAGCGTGGAGGGTAAAAATCGTAGAGGGAGACCAAGAGATGAATACACTAAGCAGATTCAGAAGGATGTAGGTTGCATTAGGTACTGGGAGATGAAGGAGCTTGCACAGGATAGATTAGCATCGAGAGCTGCATCAAACGGGTCTCAGGACTGAAGACCACAACAACAACAACAACATATTTGAGTTTTTACAGAATTAACATTGTCGTGTAACATTATATTAATTTTGTGTGGTTTTCTGTTTAAATGTATTTTTTCCGTAAAAATAATCTTTAATATTTGTTTGCATTTAATTTTAGTTCGGTATTATTGTATTTTTTTGCGTAAAAAACTGAATTCTTTCTCTGCAATTGGTGAAGGCTATTTTTATGGTTATTTAAATATCGCGGTCTGTCAGGGTGCACCTAGTGCGAGACCAAAAAAAAAAAAACGACCTGAAAGCTAAGTGTTAATATTATTAAAAATGTGATTCAGTATTTATTAATTAACAATTTCCTTTGACAAAATAATAAAATATGAGTAAAAACGAGAGGTAATCCCGCGATTCCACTATTGCTGGACTTGTATGTTATTCTGCTACCAACGATTTCAGTATAATGTTCTAAGTGTTTTGAACTTAACACTACTCTGAAAACTTACAATCTTTAAGGGACATTGTTTTTCAAGTTCTCTTTTACTAGAATTAGGTCGTCCTGCTTCAGAAAATTGATTGTATGAAGGAAATCGAAGAGGTAGCCTTGAAAGGCGCAGATCTCACCGAGACGATACCACGTGCCGCATGATAGGCGAAGCGACTCGCGATTAGATGCAGAAGCAACTCGCATCGGGACAGTGCGTAGAAACATATTGGAAGCGACTCAACTAACAAATGTAAATGTCGTGTGACTAGGGCCTCCCATCGGGTAGACCGTTCACCGGGTGCAAGTCTTTCGATTTGACGCCGCTTCGGCGACTTGCGCGTCGATGTGGATGAAACAATGATGATTAGGACAACATCCAGTCCCAGAGCGGAGAAAACCTCCTACCCAGTCGGGAATCGAACCCGGGCCCTTACGATTACATTGTGTCACGCTGATCACTTTTTTTTTAAAAAAGAATTAAAGGCCTGAGAAAAGGGTCGGGGGTAAAGAGGGCAGGGGTCATCCTCCGAGGCCTGGCCTCAATGTCCCGTTCCCGCCCTCCCATAGCCAGGGAAGGAAAGGGGTTCTGTAGGACCAAGAAAAGCTTATTGGGCCAAATACACACACACACACACACACACACACACACACACACACATATATATATATATATATATATATATATATATATATATATATATATATCCGTTCTCATATTATTAGTATTATTCTTGTTTTTATATGTTTTAAACGGGATCCTGCAACCGCCACCAGAAGCTTCCGAGTCGTCTTCGCGTAATGAGTGTAAGGGGGAGTCCCTGTAAACCGTTTGCTCTGAGGATCAATCATGTGCCGTGAATCATTTTTAAGTCGGCCTTCTAGTACTCGGAACGCCCCGATGGGCGGAAGGATCCTCGAATAATGCACTTAAATAGTTCGATAGTCGTGTGCGGTACAATGCATGATTGTGGAACGCCTCATGAATCAATGTCAGGAGTACCCACAAGTCGAGAGCGTTTTCGGGAGCGGCTTGCAAAATGTAATACCATACCCTGCAGCCAGTTGACGGCGTTCGTTCTTGTAGTGGGAAAATAAGCGGGCCAGCCGGTGTGGCCGAGCGGTTATAGGCGATTCAGTCTGGAACCGCGCGACCGCTACGGTTTCAGGTTCGCATCCTGCCTCGGGCATGGCTGTGTGTGATGTCCTTAGTTAGGTTTAAGTAGTTCTAAGTTCTAGGGGACTGATGACCTCAGACGTCAAATCCCATAGTGCTCAGAGCCATTTGAACCACCTCCTCCACCCCCCTTCATCAATGTCATCGTCCTTCCTCTCACAGTCCATCTCCACTCCTGTCTGTCCAACTCGTCCTCCTCCTCTCCCCGTCCATTTCCTCCTCCCACTCTCACCATCTCCTCCTTCCTAATCTCCCTGTCCATCTCTTCCTCTTTCCTTTCTCTGTCCATCGTCTCCACTCTCCCTGTCATCTCCTTCACTTCCATTTCTTTGTCTATTTCATCGTCCACCTGTCTCCGTCCACTGTTCCACCCTCCTCCCATCTCTCTCTGTCCAAATCCTCCTGCCATCTATGTGATTCCATCTCCTCCTCCCTACTGTTAATCTGTCTCTACCCTCTGCTCCTTGTCTATCCACTTCATCACCTGCCCCCCTTAAAGGAGACTGGTGGTTCTTACCCCTACAATGTTTCTTTTTAAATCGCAACTAATATGTGTGTCAAAGTTGGTTGACAACATTCCATGTGTTTAGGATGAGCTTTACACCAATGGCTGCGCCCACGAATGCACATCTTAAATGTATTTCCCATGTTTTTAACATACTTCAGGCGAATTTGTATACACATTTCACCTTTATCTCTAGCAAATTTTGACCTGCTTTCATTTTCACGCAACTTATTGTTTATCAAGTCGTGACTCGCGAACTATGTATTGTACAATCAAATAATATCTTAACTACATTAAGTGGTTCATGTGCATGTTGACTGAGTTATATGGGTCAAATGGCTCTAAGCACTGTGGGACTTAATGTGTGAGGTCATCAGTCCCCTAGACTTAGAACTACTTAAACCTAACCAACCTAAGGACATCACGCACACCCATGCCCGGGGCAGGATTTGAACCTGCCACCGTAGCAGCCCCGTGGTTCCGGACGAAAGGGCCTAGAACCGCTCGGCAACAGCTGAGCTAGATGTTGCGAGTAGTAAAGAAGTAATAAATTTAAACGCATTGTGGGCTACACTTCTTATTCGCCCCCACTCCTTTGATTGGTAGATATACATATAATGTAGCCTTCGTGTTAATTCAGGGTGTAAGCTGCCCCTATTTCAAATTTCGTCGAAATCCGTCTAGCTGTTTCATCGTTAAGTAATATCACGCACACACACACACACACACACACACACACACACACACACACACACACACACACACAATGTAGCGTAATACAAAGTCTTACTAAAAATGAGATTTGAATTGTGTCATTTTCGACATCAATATTACACTTGTATCAATTTCCTTATTGTAAGGAGTAAGTTCGTAGCAGAAGAAGTAGCAAGTCGAAAACTGGTGGCTTGCTTTATCAGAGCAACTAATTGTAGTTGCTCCAGAAGGTCAAAACTGTTTGGGCCCATTTTGTAGAATTCGTGGAATTTGTGTTCACTTTGGGGGAGCTCACGAGAAACCAGAGCTGAACTGTGTTCGAAATTCGTAGCAATATATAGCTGCACACTGTAACTGATTTCATTTTTCAGTTTTTACGAGCTTTAAATAATGATTATCCAAAATAATGATCTGTTCTGAAGGTTTTTTTTGACATTGAAACGAGAAACGAGATTTGTGCTGGCTTGTTGGTTGCTGTACAGTGAGATGTGTCTATGGAAAGTAGTGCATGTTGTATCATTCTAGTGGGAACCCGACTGTCCACGCCGGCCGGAGTGGCCGTGCGGTTCTAGGCGCTACAATCTGGGACCGAGCGACCACTACGGTCGCTGGTTCGAATCCTGCCTCGGGCATGGATGTATGTGATGTCCTTAGGTTAGTTATGTTGTGGATTGGCAAGAGAGCCAACCCACTATGAGAGGAAGCCGAAAGGCACGCGTTTCAGCTCACGCAGGCTGGCGTGAGGTCTGGAACAGCTCAAGGAAATGAGACTAGCAAAACAGGTACGTAGCTGCTGGAATACTTTAAGTTTAATCAGTAAATGGTGAACATCGCTCTTGACGGTACATGTTTTACAGCATCAATAGTAACTGGTAATGGCGCTTTGCTAGGTCGTAGCAAATGACGTAGCTGAAGGCTATGCTAACTATCGTCTCGGCAAATGAGAGCGTAATTTGTCAGTGAACCATCTCTAGCAAAGTCGCCTGTACGACTGGGGTGAGTGCTAGGAAGTCTCTCTAGACCTGCCGTGTGGCGGCGCTCGGTCTGCAATCACTGATAGTGGCGACACGCGGGTCCGACGTATACTACCAGACCGCGGCCGATTTAAAGGCTACCACCTAGCAAGTGTGGTGTCTGGCGGTTACACCACAAGTTATGTTTAATTAGTTCTAAGATCTAGGAGACTGATGACCTCAGAAATTAAGTCGCATAGTGCTGAGAACCATTTGAACCATTTTTTGAACCGACTGTCCACCGATAACTGTCGAATTCCGTGACCTTTATTATATTGTGTCGTCTCCGCATTTCTATTCCTCTCACTGTGAACCGCACGTAAGCGAGCTTCCGCTGCTGAAGCAGTAAGCTTTCCTTCTCCCTCGTAAGGTTCCAGCCGTTGGCGACCCAACTGAAAATACCAAAATTTTTTTGTAAGACGTCGCAGGGAAGCAGCATGTCGAAAACAGCTCCGATAAAGTGACATGTGCAATAAACAAAATTCGCAGTTGGAGGCAAGAGCGCTGTCAGTCCGCATATAAATATGTGTTCCGCGCGGCTGTACGCTTTACCGCCCCGCCGCTGTTAGCGATCGCAGGAAACTCGCGATAGCTCAGCAGCTAACGCGCGCTGCACTGCTACATCTTCCGGCACCGTAGTCATCCGGCGCCGCTGGCGCGCCCGCTGTATTGCTGTATTTATTGCTCCGACACTTGTGGACTCTCCCCCTTTCTGTTGCCATCGCGCTCCGTATCACCTCTCAGTGTTTTTGTTGCGCAGCGACGAGCTTCAGCGCCAGCCAGCTACCGGGCGCGCACACACACACGCACGCAGCACGCGCGCGGCCAGTAATAAATTGCGAGGCCTGTTTGCAGAGTCCGGCCGGACGCGGGCGGCACCATTTAACTAACTGTGCAGTACTGCGTCACGGTGGAGTGGTGCGTGTATACGCGAGCGCGTGTGTGTGGGTGCGTGCGCTCCTGCCGGTTCGACAGGCCGCAGATATACGGCCTACATAATATGATATAATCCGCGGCGGCGCCGGAGAGCGCGCGACAACGCAAACAGCAATATTTCCTTGGTTTCCGCGTCCGGATGCGTGTGAAATATTCGCTAATCCCCGTGTCGCGCGCAGAAAGCCGGTGCACTAGCCGTAACGCGCGTGCGTCGAGACCGTACAGCGCTGCGCTGGCGTGACAAGTTTTTTAGCGAGATGTATGGGGCTTGCTGGATTTCTGCTTGTGAAACACAGCGGACACCTGTACCCTCCGAAATGTTCCTGCTGCATTACCTAGAGCGTCGTAATGCGCTCAGTAAATTTTTGCCTTGTCATCGCGTTAGCTGGGAGAACCGTCGGTACAGGTTTAAATGTTAGCGCCCTTACGGGATTCAGGAGGTAGACTCGGCAGGCCGCCCTTGCAGTCCTCGCCCTCTCTAACGTCGGCTGGATTCCCTCACTCCGAGTTCTGTTGCCGTAAACTCCACCTCCCTTACAGCAATGTTTAACAAATTAACACAAACCAATGTTATTGAGTTCACCACGATAACCTTACCTCTTTTTAGTCTCTGTCACTGACTACCTTGAAAGTTTGGAGCCGGCCGCGGTGGCTGTGCGGTTATAGGCACTTCAGTCCGGAACCAGGTGACTATTACGGTCGCAGGTTCGAATCCTGCTTCGGGCATGGATGTGTGTGATGTCCTTAGGTTAGTTAGGTTTAAGTAGTTCTAAGCTCTAGGGGATTGATGACCTCAGATGTTGTCCCATAGTGCTCAGAGCCATTTGAACCTTTTTTTTTAAAGTTTGGATGGTTGATTTGGGGAGGGGGCGAAAGGGATCAAATAGTCAGGTCATCGGTCCCGTTTGATTAGGGAAGTACGAGGAAGGAAGTCGGCCGCGCCCTTTCAAAGAAACCATCCTGGCATTTGCATAATGCGATCTACGGAAATCACGGAACACCTATATCGGGATGGCTCTACTCGGGTTTGAGCCGTTGTTCTCACGAATCGGAGTCCAATGTGCTAAATACTGCGCCACCTCGCTCGTCTACCTTCAAATGACTGTTGAACAACAGTGATACAGATAATTACACACATATTTCCTTCTTCGTCTAGACTTCCCATATTAGACCGGCTGTAGTCTGTTACAATCTTTTTCTCTTTCTCCGAGTATCTCTTTATCGGACATGGTGGTCCCGCTCGATCCATTCTATGTAGATGATCTTTTCATTTGTTTCTTTTTTTGGTCCAGGTTTCCTTTCACACCTCAATTTTCAGCATCTATCGAAAATGTTCTTTTCATATTTTATCTATTCCTCTACATACTTCACCACCCCAAGAAATCTGATTTTTACTAATTGTATTTACTTTTTGTGTTTTGTTCAGTACCCACGATTCACTTCCATACTTGTATTTGAATTTATGTGAAATGCTTCCAAATCTATTCAGCTTAATCTTCATATATTATTTTTTATACAATATTTTACATCCAGGATAGTTAAGATATTTTACATGTTCAGTTGTTTTTTCATTAACTACTCTTTTCATTCTCTAATTACTTTCTACAAAATGCCATTGACTTAGGATTACTAGAATACATTTTCACGTTATACTATATACACATTTTATTGAGTTCTAAAATCTATTTTTGTAAACCATCTACTACTGAAAAAAGAGTAAAATCGTCTCATAATGTCTGAAATTTTAGGCTTTCGCATTGTTTTGCTGTTCCCCAGCGTATATCATAGAATTTCATCTCCGAGTTGCACAGTGAATGAAAATATTAAACAGTGTGTGGGATAAGCTACAGCCTTGTCTCTTCCATTATTTGCCGGACGGAGTGGCCGTGCGGTTCTAGGCGCTACAGTCTGGAACCGAGCGACCGCTACGGTCGCAAGATCGAATCCTGCCTCGGGCATGCATGTGTGTGATGTCCTTAGGCTAGTTAGGTTTAATTAGTTCTAAGTTCTAGGCGACGGATGACCTCAGAATTTAAGTCACATATTGCTCAGAGCCATTTTGTCTTCCATTATTTACCTGTATTCATTCTGCATGTATGCCGTCTGTACATAAATCTACTCATGTTTCTTTATACAGACTTTTGATAGTTGATACAAGGAGTGAAGTGTGACTTCTGTGCCCCGTTATTCTCCATAATTTCCTCTAGCCACTTTATCAAATACTTTCCTAGAATCTTTATAAGCAGTATGTATCTGTTGATTAAAATCTCTCCCCTCTCAAATAACCTCTCGTAAAATAAAAATTGCATCAGGCGCTGATCGTTGCATTCTGAATCTGACCTGTTTTTCTACTACTGAATATTCTGCTATTATTTTCATTCTTGTGGTTAACATTTTCGCATAAAGTTTATGTCGACTGTCAAGTAGGCTTATGCCTCTGCAGTTTTCACAATTTTGTTTCGCTATTCTTGCGTATTTATATTATTTTTGCTTTCCTCCAGTTTCGCGGTACATCATGTTCCTTCTCGCACATGTTAAATAAATGTAAGAATTTAAAGTGTAGTGGTAGTCCTCCAAATCTAATTATATTCGCTGTAATTTCACCTAATCCTATTGCATTTCAACTTCTTGTGGTTTTCAAAGCTTCTCTGAATTCTTTTATTGTTATGCCACATGGTAATTTACATTGATTTTTATAGTATTTAATCCACACTTCCTTCGTAATAATATTCAAACGAATTGTATCCTTTTCTGTTTCATGTAACGTTTTTCATGATTTATGTGATATCTCCAGATTTCCATGAATATCGTGTTCTGTATTACTAATGTGTCTGTCCAAGGTTTCCAGGTGGGCTTCCTTCACTATTCCGTTTGCACAGTTCGAGTTTTGTGTAGAGATTTCTTTATTTTTTAGTGTAGTCTTTTCCGACAAAGTTTTAATCCACGATTTCGGCGATATTTCGTTTTTTCCTATTGCCTCATTTATAACTTTTTCATTAATCCTTCAACTTTTATCTGTTCTTCTTCAGTGGTGACATGGATAGCTAACTTTTAAGACCCTTTTATTAATCTATTCTGATATAGGCCCTTAATCCACGAGTAAATATATTTTGTACCCCTCTTCCTGCCTCTGTGTAATAAAGGTTTCTCCCTTTTGCACTTAGCGAAAGAGTCAGCTTGACATATTGCAGGACAATGGTCATAGAGATCAGTTTCGCAATCAAAATGATTGTATACGTTGTACTGCGCTATTCACTGTTATATAGTCTGTAACTGATCTGTATTCTCTATCGGTCCACGATTCTTTGCAAGTTTTCGTGGACGCAGTTCCTTTTTTTCCGATATGCTTAAAGGGCATCACATACGAAACGCTTCGATTCTCTTTTGCTCCGGTTTTGCCTTTTGCCACAGTCCATGTTTCACTACCATATACGCTGTGCTCCAAGCGGATATTCTCAGTAATTATTTCCTAAAATTTGTTATGGCCGATATTAGATGCTAGTAGATTTCTCCTGCCCAGAAATACCCTCTTTACTTGTGTTGCTTTGTGATTGACGTCCTCCTTGCTTCACAATCCGTGTTTCATTACCATAGAATGCTGTTCTCCTACCGGACATCCCCAGGAATTACTTCCTTAAATGTATTAACGCCCATATTACATACTAATGGACTTCTCTTGCCCAGGAATATCCTCTCTGCCTATGCTACTGTGCCCCATTGATGTGCTCCTTGCTTCGTCCATCATGTATTATTTTGAGTCCAAGGCGGCAGAATTCCTTCACTTTTACTTTGTGATCATCCGCTCTGACGAAAGGTTCTTCGCTGTTCTGATTTCTGCTACTCTTCACTACTTACATCTTTCTTCGCTGTACTCTCAAGCCACACTTTGTACTCAGTAGACTGATTTCATTCAACAGGTCCTGCAGTTCCTCTTCAATTCCACCAAGGAGAGCAACCGAGAATAGCAATGTCATCAGCGTATCTTGTGAAAAATATGCTCTCAACGTGAAGTGCCGTCCCACTGATGAAGGTTCATTAGGTTTCCGTCGTTGCCTGTTCGATGTATAGATTGAACAGTAGGGGCGAAAAACTGCATTCATCTCTCACTCTCTTTTCAACCGAGCACTTCGTCCTTCGGCTTCAAATTTTATTGTTCCTTCATTTTCAGTGAACATATTTTACATTACTAGACTTTCCTTATATCTTCCACACAAACCTCTGAAATTCCGAACAACCTGAGTCATTATTCGCTGTCGAACACCTCTTCTAAGTAAACACATTCCATGATAGTTTCTTTCTCAATTTTCAGCCTTTCTCACATTTTCATGCGCAACATCAGACCTCTTCGTCATATAACAGATCGGCAGTTCCCTTTTTTATTGTTCTGTGATTTATTGTCTCAGTAACTTGGATGCATGAGGTGGTAACTGGTTGGCGATAGTTGGCGTACTTACTTGCACTTGCTATCTTTGCAAGGGTGTAGATGATACTTTTCCGAAAGTTTAATGATACGTCTCCAGACTCATGGATTCAGCAAACCACCTTGAACAGTCGTTTAGTTGCCATTCGCCAAACTTAGTTCAGAAATTGTGAAGGTGTATTATTTAACCCGGTTATTTGGTATGATCGCAAGTCTTCCATAAGTGTATTAAACTCTGACGCTAATTCTATACTTTTGTATCCCCTATGTCTTCCCTGTCAATTCCGACTTGTTCTTCAGTTACGTCATCAGACAAATCCTCCACTCATAGAGGCCTTTATTGTTTCCCCCTGTCTGCTCTCTCTCTCTCTCTCTCTCTCTCTCTCTCTCTCTCTCTCTTCGTCTCCCCTGTAATGTGTAATGCTGCACTCTCAATGTTGCTGCCCTTGCTATGATTTCACCGAAAGTTGTTTAGACTTTTCTGTATGCTGAATCTGTCTTTCCGACGACCATTTCTTTCTCGATTTCTTCACCTTTCCCTGCAGATCTTTCGCCCTGGTTTTCCTGCACTTCCTATTTACTCCATTCCTCAGTGAATAGTATTTCCATATTCATTACAGTCCGTGAACGATTTTTACATCCTTCTTTCGTCGAACAACTGAGACATTTCTTCAGCGCCATAATGCTTCTTCGCAGTTACCGTCCCCGCACGTATGTCTCTCCAGGTACTATGATGGTCCTTTTCAGAGATGTCTGTCCCTCTTCAGCTCAACTACCTATTGTCGATATAGAACATAGCACTATTTATAGCTCTTGAGAAATTCAAACGCGTATCTTCAGTCTTCCTCCTCAAATGAACCATGGACCTTGCCGTTGGTGGGGAGGCTTGCGTGCCTCAGCGATACAGATAGCCGTACCGTAGGTGCAACCACAACGGAGGGGTATCTGTTGAGAGGCCAGCCAAACGTGTGGTTCCTGAAGTGGGGCAGCAGCCTTTTCAGTAGTTGCTGGGGCAAGACTCTGGATCATTGACTGATCTGGCCTTGTAACATAACCAAAACGGCCTTGCTGTGCTGGTACTGCGAACGGCTGAAAGCAAGGGGAAGCTACGGCCGTAATTTTTCCCGAGGGCATGCAGCTTTACTGTATGGTTAAAGGATGATGGCGTCGTCTTGGGTAAAATATTCCGGAGGCAAAATAGTCCCCCATTCGGATCTCCGGGCGGGGACTACTCAGGAGGAAGTCGTCATCAGGAGAAAGAAAACTGGCGTTCTACAGATCGGAGCGTGGAATGTCAGATCCCTTAATCGGGCAAGAAGGTTAGAAAATTTAAAAAGGGAAATGGATAGGTTGAAGTTAGATATAGTGGGAAGTAGTGATGTTCGGTGGCAGTAGGAACAAGACATTTGGTCAGGCGAATACAGGGTTATAAATACAAAATCAAATAGAGGTAATGCAGGAGTAGGATTAATAATGAATAAAAAAAAATTGGAGTGCGGGTAAGCTACTACAAACACCATAGTGAACGTATTATTGTGGCCAAGATAGACACGAAGCCCAAGCCTACTACAGTAGTAAAAATTTATATGCCACCTAGCTCTGCAGATGATGAGATAAAAGAAATTTTTCAGGTAGTGAAGGGAGACGAAAATTTAATAGTCCTAGGTGACTGAATTCGAGGGTAGGAAAAGGGAGAGAAGGAACCATAGTAGTTGAATATGGATTGGGGGTAAGAAGTGAAAGCGGAAGCCGCCTGGTAGAATTTTGCGCAGAGCACAACTTAATCATAGCTAACACTTGGTTCAAGAATCATAAAAGAAGTTTGTATAAATGGAAGAAGCCTGGAGATACTGACAGGTTTCAGATAGATTATATAATGGTAAGACAGAGATTTAGGAACCAGGTTTTAAATTGTAAGACATTTCCAGGGGCAGATGTGGACTCTGACCACAATCTATTGGTTATGAACTGTACATTAAAACTGAAAAAACTGCAAAAAAGTGGGAATTTAAGGAGATGGGACCTGCATAAACTGAAAGAACCAGTGGTTGTACAGAGTTTCAGGGAGAACATAAGGGAACAATTGACAGGAATGCGGGAAAGAAATACAGTAGAAGAAGAATGGGTAGCTCTGAGTGATGAAGTAGTGAAGGCAGCAGAGGATAAAGTAGGTAAAAAGACGAGGGCTGCTAGAAATCCTTGGGTAACAGAAGAAATATTGAATTTAATTGATGAAAGGGGAATATATAAAAATGCAGTAAATGAAGCAGGTAAAAAGGAATACAAACGTCTCAAAAATGAGATCGACAGGAAGTGCAAAATGGCTAATCAGGGATGGCTAGAGGACAAATGTAAGGATGTAGAGGCTTGTCTCACCAGGGGTAAGATAGATACTGCCTAAAGGAAAATTAAAGAGACCTTTGGAGAAAAGAGAACCACTTGTATGAATATCAAGGGTTCAGATGGAAACCCAGTTCTAAACAAAGAAGGGAAAGTAGAAAGGTGGAAGGAGTATATAGAGGATCTATACAAGGGCAATCTACTTGAGTATAATATTATGGAAATGGAAGAGGATGTAGATGAAGATGAAATGGGAGATACGATAGTGCGTGAAAAGTTTGACAGAGCACTGAAAGACCTGGGCCGAAACAAGGCCCCGGGAGTAGACAACATTCCCTTAGAACCACTGACAGCCTTGGCAGAGCCGGTCCTGACAAAACTCTACCATCCGGTGAGCAAGATATGTGAGACAGGCGAAATACCCTCAGACTTCAAGAAGAATATAATTGTTCCAATCCCAAAGAAAGCTGGTGTTGACAGATGTGAAAATTACCGAACTATCAGTTTAATAAGTCACGGCTGCAAAATACTAACGCGAATTCTTTACAGACGAATGAAAAAACTAGTAGAAGCCGACCTCCTGGAAGATCAGTTTGGATTGGTTGGTTGGTTGGTTGGTTGGGGAAGACCAGACAGCGTGGTCATCGGTCTCATCGGATTATGGAAGGATGGGGAAGGAAGTCGGCCGTGCCCTTTCAGAGGAACCATCCCGGTATTTGCCTGTAGTGTTTTAGGGAAATCACGGAAAACCTACATCAGGATGGCCGGACGCGGGATTGAACCGTCGTCCTTCCGAATGCGAGTCCAGTGTCTAACCACTGCGCCACCACGCTCGGTCAGTTTGGATTCCGTAGAAATATTGGAACACGTGAGGCAATACTGACCCCACGACGTATCGTAGAAGCTAGATTAAGTAAAGGCAAACCTACGTTTCTAGCATTTGTAGACTTAGAGAAAGCTTTTGAAAATGTTGACTGGAATACTCTCTTTCAAATTCTGAATTTAGCAGGGGTAAAATACAGGGAGCGAAAGGCTATTTACAATTTGTACAGAAACCAAACGGCAGTTTTAAGAGTCGAGGGGCATGTAAGGGAAGCAGTGGTTGGGAAGGGAGTGAGACAGGGTTGTAGCCTGTCCCCGATGTTATTTAATCTGTATATTGAGCAACCAGTAAAGGAAACAAAGGGCAAATTCGGAGTAGGTATTAAAATCCAGGGAGAAGAAATCAAAACTTTGAGGTTCGCCGATGACATTGTAATTCTGTCAGAGACAGCAAAGGACTTGGAAGGGCAGTTGAACGGAATGGACAGTGTCTTGAATGGAGGATATAAGATGAACATAAACAAAAGAAAAACGAGGATAATGGAATGCAGTCGAATTAAGTCGGGTGATGCTGAGGGCATTAGATTAGGAAATGATAAACTTAAAGTAGTAAAGGAGTTTAGCTATTAGGGGAGGAAAATAACTGATGATGGTCGAACTAGAGAGGATATAAAATTTAGACTGGCAATGGCAAGGAAAGCGTTTCTGAAGAAGAGAAATTTGTTAACATCGAGTATAGGTTTAAGAGTCAGGAAGTCGCTTCTGAAAGTATTTGTATGGAGTTTAGCCATGTATGGAAGTGAAACATGGACGATAAGTAGTTTGGACAAGAAGAGAATAGAAGCTTTTGAAATGTGGTGCTACAGAAGAATGCTGAAGATTAGATGTGTAGATCACATAACTAATGAGGAGGTATTGAATAAGATTTGGGAGAAGAGGAGTTTGTGGCACAACTTGACTAGAAGAAGGGATCGGTTGGTAGGACATGTTCTGAGGCATCAAGGGATCACCAATTTAGTATTGGAGGGCAGCGTGGAGGGTAAAAATCGTAGAGGGAGACCAAGAGATAAATGCACTAAGCAGATTCAGAAGAATGTAGGTTGCAGTAGTTACTGGGAGATGAAGAATCTTGCACAGGATAGAGTAGCATGGAGAGCTGCATCAAACCAGTCTCAGTACTGAAGACCACAACAACAACAACAACATTTTAAGTCTTAGAACAAAATGACACACTTCCTTGTACGTTAATACTTCCGGAGTTGAAGAGAATCGTCTTAAACGTCCGTCTGCTCCCCTTTATTACTAATTTGTGACTGCATTCTATTTCGGCTTTGGGGTTCGCCTTATGGCATGATAATTGATTTCATAATCTCTGTCTTTGTGAAAACTGTAATGGTTGTTTGAAGGCGAAAATTCATGTTATTCATTTGTTTGTGCCATCCATTTAGTCACTTATTAACAAGATAGGAAAGCAGAGATCAATCGTGTACTCCAGGTTTCATCTTCCCTCTTCTCCGGGAGTACTCAAAGTACCCTGAAGGGAAAAAAATTGCAACACCAAGAGTGAATTGAGCGACATAAGCATAAGTTGGTAGGCGTGTTTCTTCACTTAAAAGATGATATCTATTCAAATTTCGCACCATGAAGAGTGGCGCTAGTAAAGACAATTAGTGGATGCAAATCAGGTTTGCTTTAAATACACGCTTAACGGTCGTGGTATCAGTTACCTTTGATACTAGACGTGGTGATTTGATGGTAGTCAAGAATGCCTCTAAGGCGACAAGTCACCATTATCAAAATCTCATTGAGTCTGAACGATGTAGTGTGATAGGGCTAAGAGAAGCTGCATGTTCCTTCTGCGATACTGCAGAAAGACGTCGCAGAAATGTACGCACTCTACATGATTGCTGGCAGCGATGGTCACTAGAATGTACGGTCGCCAGATGACCGGTACGTGGAATTGCCTGTAGGGAAGACCATCATGTTCGATGAATGTCTCATGCGCATCGAAATGCATCTACAGCAACAATCTGAGTTGCGGTTGGTACTACAGTGACGCAACGGAATGTTACAAATCGGTTACTACAAACACAGCTCCAAGCCAGACGACGTGTATCCGATGACCGCATCCACCGCCACTTGCGACGTTGGTTGTGTCAAGTGAGGATTCATTGGAGTGCACGGCGCTGGTCGGTTGCCAGTGATGGCCGTGTGATGTTTACAAGGAGGCCAGTTGAAGTCCTGTAACCAACCTGTCTGCGTGCTGGACATACTGAACCTGGATTTATAATCTGTTGTGCTATTTCTTATGATAGCAGGAGTACTCTCGTGGTTATCCCACTCGCCCTGAATGCTGCTTTGTACCTCGTTCTGGCGATTTGACCTGTTGTGCAGCCATTCACGAACAGCATTCCAGGAGATGTTATCCAACCGAATAACGCTCGCCCATATAGCACTATTGTAACCCAAAATGCTCTACAGAGTATCGACGTGCTGCCTTGGTCTGCTTGACAGCTAGATTTTCCACCAGTTGAGCACATGTGGAACACCATCGGACAAGAACTCCAGCGTCATCCACAACCAGCATTAATCGTCACTGTACTGACGGGCATGGGACTGTATCCCACAACCTGACATCCGGCCCCTGCACAATACGATCGATGCACGTTTTCTTGCTTTCTTCTAACACCCCGCTGTGACGTAAAGCCATATATCCCTACCCAGATGCAATGCTTTAAGTGATGGAGTTGGACCATATCTCTTCCCGCCGTACTTCCAGCGTCACCTGTCGGAATTGCAGACGTCCTTCAAATCCCAATACTCCCTGTGCCCGCCTCCCATCTGTGTCAACTACAGAGCGCACCATTCGCCTCGCTCGCAAGATTGCACGATACTCCAGAAAGAAATAAAAATAAAGGAATACAAGACCCTGGACCGACTGACCTACACTGAGGCTAAGTGAAAAAATGAGAGGCTACATCGTGTGCATATGACGTCAACCTACGCCGCCACTACGGCAACGCTTCTACCATCTTCCGTTCCACCACGTACAGTAGGCTCTCAGAGCTATCAGTTCCACCTGCCCCCTCGATGGTGCGGTGCACTTCTCTCCCTGTTACTCCTGCACAACCTACTTCAGGAGCAACACCCCCCTCCCCATTCCGTCGTGGTCGTCAGTCCCCACTTCTCAGCTGGAGAAGCGTAAGTCTTCTTCGGCTCCTCTCGCCAGGAAGGGATCCCTTGGGTCACGCCTTTCCCAGGTTCTTACCAGTGGCAAAGCTGACACTTGTCAGTGGCTGAAGCAACTAGCAAGTAGCTGGTTGTAGGGCTTCACGGCTCTCCTCAGTCCCTGCTACTGAATCAGTGAAGCCCCCCCCAGCTGTACAAACCTAAGGAGCAGCGAGAGAAACTTAAAAATAAAAACACACCCAAGAACCAAGGCCCTGCGGTGGCACCAACAACACCACTACCTACAAGCTCTGTGTCTGAGGATGAGGTGGAGATTACGGTGTCCGCTGAGGACCTAGATCTCTCTGAGCCCTCAGACACAATGGATGTCAAGTGAAAGGTACTCATCCGATGGCAGCAGCTGACCCTGAGGCGCAGATTGCCTCACTGAGTGTTTCATGCCTTCCCAGACTCACAATCATGTAATCCTTCAGTGGAATTACGGCGTTTTTTTCCACCACCTGGCTGAGCTACAGCAACTGTTAAGCTTTACTCTTGCTTTCTGCAATGCCCTCCAGGAAACCTGGTTCCCAGCAATGCGGATCCCGGCCCTCCGCGGCTATAAGGGATATTACAGGAACTGTAGCATCAGGTGGAGTTAGCGTCTACGCCCTGAACTCTGTATGTAGTGAACCTGTGCCCCATCAAACCCCTCTTCAAGCTGTGGCTGTCATGACAAGGACGACGCGAGAAATAACTGCCTGCAATGTATGCCTTCCTTCAGATGGTGCAGTACCCCTGAACGTATTGGCAGCATTGATTGATCAACTCCCTAAACATTTCCTACTTTAGGAAGATTTTAACGCGCATAACCCATTATGGGGTGGCGCCATGCTTCCTGGCCGAGATAGAGAGGCCGAAAATTTACTGTCACAACTCGATCTTTGCCTCTTAAATGAAGGTGCCCCCACACATTTCAGTGTTGCACATGGCACATATTCGGCCATTGATCTCTCTGTATGCAGTCCTCGCCTTCTCTGATCTGTCTACTGGAGAGCACATGACGACCTGTGTGGTAGTGACCACTTTCCCATCTTCCTGTCACTTCCTAGGCGTAACGCCCACGGATGCCTACCCATATGGCCTTTAATCAAGGCAGACTGGGAAGCTTTCACCTTGCTGTCACCGCTGTATGTCCCCCACACAATCCCTCGCTCTTAGGGTGTCCCCGGCGAAAGACAGTCACTTGTTTGTCGCCAGAAGTCGCTGAGGCAATTACAGAGCATCGGCGAGCTCTACAGCGACATAAGCGGCACCCTTCCCTAGAGTACCTAATCGCCTGTAAGCGGCTCCATGCCCGCGTACGCCAGCTTATAAAACGACGGAAACAGGAGTGTTGGGAGAGGTATGTGTCAACCACTGGGTACCATACGTCACCTTCCAGTCTGGATGAAGATCAGACGTCTTTTTGGGAACCATACCTAAATATATGTCCCTGGCATTAACATCAATGACGTTTAATCTACCGACGCATACGTGACTGCCGAGCACTATGCTAGAGTCTCTGTGTCAGAGAACTACCCCCCTACCCCCACACACCCCAGCCTGTCGCACCCTCAAACGGCGGATGGAATGTCCTCTCGTTCACTAAACGCCACAGTGAACACTATAACATCCTATTTACAGAGTGGGAGCTCCTCACTGCTCTTGCAGATTGCCCCGACACAGCTCCTGCGCCAGATGGGATTCACAGTCAGATGTTTAAACATCTCTCGTCTGACTACAAGCACATCTCCTCGTCATCTTCAACCGGATCTGGGGTGATGGCGTCTTTCCGTCACAATGGCGGGGAGAACCATCATTCCGGTGCACAAACCCGGCCAAAACCCACTTCATGGCGTCAGCCTCACCAACTTTTTTTGTAAGCTGCTGGAACATATGGTGTGTCGGCGGTTGGGTTGGGTCCTGGAGTCATGTGGCCTACTTGCCCCACGTCAGGGCAGATTCCGCCAGGATCGCTCTACCACTGCTAATCCTGTGTCCCTCGTGTCTGCCATCCGAACAGTCTTTTCCAGACGCCAATATCTAGTTGTCGTCTTCTTTGACTTACGTAAAGCATGCGACACGACCTGGCAATGTCATATCCTTGCTACATTTTATGAGTGGGGTCTCTGGTGCCCGCTCCCGATTTTTATCCAAAACTTCCTGTCGTTCCGTACTTTCCGTGTCCAAGTCGGTGCCTCCCATAGTTCCCCCCATATTCGGGACAATGGCGTTCCTCAGGACTCAGTATTGAATGTCTCTCTATTTTTAGTGGCTATTAATGGTCTAACAGCAACTGGAGGGACGTAGGTCTCACTTTCTTTTGCTGCGGATGACTTCTGCATTTCGTACTGCTCCTGCGTCTACACGGAGAAATTCACAAGGCTCAGTCATTGGCTGTAGCCCATGGCTTTTAAGCCGCGAAGTCGTGTGTCATGCATTTCGGTCGTCGTCGCACTGTTCATCCAGAATCAGAACTTTACTTTAATGACGATCCACTCACTGCAGTTGAGACATATCGATTATTAAGACTGGTTTTGGACGCCCGTTTGACTTGACTACCTCACCTTCGTCAGCTTAAGAGGAAGTTCTGGCAGCGCCTCAATGTCCTCTGCTGTCTGAGCAACACCAACTGGGGTATAGATCACTCTACGCTGCTGCAGCTCCACAGAGCCCTTTTTCAACCCGGCCTTGACTATGAGAGTCTGATTTACGGTCTGTCGGCGCCCTCAGCATTGCGTTTACTAGACCCAGTGCATCACAGTGGCGTTTACCTAGCGATGGGAGATTTTAGAACGAGTCCAGTGACTAGTGTCCTGATGGAGGCCGGAGTCCCTCCATTGGAGGTTAGGTGTGCACAACTGCTCGGCAGTTAGGTTGCACACGGTCGTATTTCTCCTGTGCATCCGAATTACCGTCTCCTATTCCCAACCACAGCGGTTCATCTCCCGCATCGGCGCCCCAGGTCAGGGCTTACGATTGCGGTTCGTG
Source organism: Schistocerca piceifrons (assembly GCF_021461385.2). Taxonomy (NCBI): domain Eukaryota; kingdom Metazoa; phylum Arthropoda; class Insecta; order Orthoptera; family Acrididae; genus Schistocerca; species Schistocerca piceifrons. Next base: position 557,020,108 of record NC_060143.1, read on the forward strand.
TCCAGTGCCTTCTGTCTGAACTGGAGTCCTTCCCGTTACCACCTCTCCTCGAGGTCCATTCACGTACACATCAATGGTGTACACCGAGGACACAGATTCTTCTCGACCTTTTGCGTGGCCCTAAGGATTCCGTTAACCTTGGGCTCTCCACTATCACTACCTCTCGACTGTCGACATCTACCGGGCCCATGAAGTGGTTTAAACCAACGGCTCGATGGCTGATGGTCACGTAGGCTTTGTGTATGTTCGTGGAGGACTTATTGAACAGCACTCCTTGCCAGATGGCTGCAGTGTTTTCACTGAAGAGCTGGCGGCCATATCTCGTGCTCTTGAGCATAACCGCTCATGCCCTGGGGAGTCATTTCTCCTGACTCCTTGAGCAGCCTACAAGCTATCGACCAGAGCTACCCTCGCCATCCTTTGGCAGTGTCCTTTCAGGAGGCCATATATGCCCAGGAACGGTCCGGTCGTTCAGTGGTGTTTGTGTGGACCCCAGGACAAATGGTTCAAATGGCTCTGAGCACTATGGGTCACTGTGGTCATCAGTCCCCTAGAACTGAGAACTACCGAAACCTAACCAACCTAAGGACATCACATACATCCATGCCCGAGGCAGGATTCGAACCTGCGATCATAGCGGTCGCGCGGTTCCGGACTGAATCGCCTAGAACCGCACGGCCACACCGGCCCGCCCCCCCCCCCCCCCACCCCCTGGACAAGTCGGAGTCCCAGGCAAAGAACTTGCTGACAGGCTGGCCAAGCCGGCTAATCGGAAACCGCTTCTGAAGATAGGCATCTCCGAAACTGATCTGCGTTCTGTCTTACTCCACATGGTTTTTTGGCTTTAGGAGACGGAATAGCATAACAGTACGCACAACAAACTGCGTCTCAGTAAGGAGATTACGAATGTGTGGAAGTATCCCACGCGGTCCTTTCGCAGGGATTCAGTTGTCCTCCTTCTGGTTCCACATTGGCCATACATGGCTAACGCATGGTTATCTCCTCCGACGCGAGCACCCACCTCGGTGTCCCTGCGACTCACAAATGGCGGTCGCCCACCTCTTGCTGGACTGCCCACTTTTGGCTGCTCTGCGGCGGACTTTCAACCTTCCCAGCACCCTATCTTCGGTATTGGACGACAATGCCTCAACAGCAGCTTTTGTTTTACGTTTTATTCGTGAGGGTGGGTTTTTTCATTTGGTCTAAGTTTTAGCGTATGTCCTTTGTCGCTGTGTGTCCTCCATTCTTGTGCTTTTAGGGTGGAAGGTTTTCATGTGTAGTAGAGTGGCTGGCTTCTCCTTCTTATTCTTAAGGTCAGCCAGCCATGGTATTCTGCTCTCTTGTTTTTATCTCTTCTACATGTTTCTTGCGTCTCTCCGTGGTTTTCTTGTCCGACTTTGTCCATTTTAGTGTTTGTTGCCCTTCTGTCATTCTTGTGGTTTTCTGCTTTCTTCCAGCTGTGTTTTGTATGTCTCGATTATTTTACTCCCACCCTTGTGGAACTATTTTAATCGGAACGAGGGACCGATGACCTAGCAGTTTAGTCCCTCCCCCCCCCCCCTCCTTTAAACCAACCAACCAACCAAGATTGAAGGCATGTGAGGAAGGGAGGGAGGTAATTTTTCCAGGTCAGTTTGTAATGAGACTTAACAATTAGATAGTTTCAGGCCATTGCTACTCCCCAGATGTATTAATAGGTTTCCTGTGCTTCCATGTTTCATAATACCTCGTTTGTGATTACGAAAAAACCAGTAGATGTAATAAACCGAAGTGTTTTTCCGTCAGACGCCTTCGGTTACGCAAGCCCAATTCGTCTCTGCCCGTCCATCGCAACTAGTGCTGCCCCGCGATATACATTATCTTGTCAAACGGATCTGGCGCCTCAGCTTCCTTGCGCCGAGAACGTAATTTACGACGGAGTTTTAATTGATTTCCGATGATGAAGTGGCTGTAATTTACGCCGTAAGAGCGCTGTTCGCCTCCCTCAAACAAAAGGCATTACGATTCGCGTTCAACCTGGCTGCTGCAATTACAGGCTCTCTCCGATCTGCTCGGAATATATGGTGGCAACACGGAAAATTTAATAGAACCATTAACTAGCTCGGGGCTTGACAGTGTCGGACCCCTGTGTGTTTCCTGTAAGTACATTGCTTGTGTAAAGATTTTAAGCTCCGAGATACCACGTACTTCTCATCTTCTATAAAACAATGATAATGATACGTTCACTTGATGGTTTCGTGTCCGCTTGAACATACATGGGTCTGGGTTTTCAAACTTTACTATCTTTCTAGGTGGCTGAGTGACTTGGTCTTACGTTGGAGGTCGGAGGTAGGATTGGACTTAAAACCACTAAAATCACAATACCTAGAAAACTTTTACACTCATAGCAACCTTGATACTGGTTTTAACTGCTAGTTTCGTTCACTGTATTAAATTGTATTACTTAACTTCCATGGTAATTAGGCACGGCTGCAACGGTCAAATGCAATAAAAATAGAAACAAACAACACTAAACAATGTGCAATATTCTCCTGGCTTCACGTACAGAAACAATTTAAAGACCGTAAGGAAGTAAATTCTAATAGTGCAGATGTGCAGTGTGCCATGGTGGTAATATAAATTAAGTACTTGAAGGATTAAATAAGACAGGTCTGATATGTTCGAAGAGGACCCTACACGTTGAGAGTTCACGCGATGTTCTTCATGACATTCTGGCAAAGAAACATATTCCTTTCCCGCTGAGACCATTCGTAAGCAAATACATCATACAGCGTGTTTCCGTAGGAGCGTGCGAAAATGTAACAGGACATAGAGAATGCTCCACTGATCAATTTGAGGTAAGGAATCTGGTGAGGGAGAACCCTGCTTAAGGAGATATGTGTGTCTACCGCTTTTGTAGCATTACTATTTTCCAGCTTTTTTACAAGTAACATGCGTGCAAGTGTACACGTACTGTACTATTTATTTACGCCTAAATTCTTTATTTCCTACAAGGAAACAATGACGACGAGCTTCATTACTGGGCAGTCACGATGCAGGTTTTGTTTACTTTTTGTGTCCGTAAGGTGGCGTTGTCCCTTTGGCTGTTCGTGAGAGGATGTCGATACAACATGACGATGCACCGTCTTACCTCAGTGTGGACATCCGCAACGGTCTTAATGTTGTATTTCCTGGTCAATGGATTGGAATTGGAGGTCGTATTCCATGGCTGCGATGTCACCTGACCTGTATCCCCTTGATTGTTGCCTGTGGGGACATCTAAAACCACTTGTGTATGAGACCCCATTGGACATGGAGGTGGAATTAGTTACCATAATTATAGCTGCCTGTGATGTGATTCATAACACATCAGGGATATTTGTCAAGGTGCATCAGAATATTTTTCGCCGATGTCATGCTCGCAGTGAGGTCGATAGCCGTCATTTTCAATGCATTTTGTAAGATACATTACAAATGGTACGTTTAGTGCGTCAATGATTGAATTTGCTGTTAACTGTAAGTAGTGTAAATAATAAAATACACAGTAATGTGATTTTATTCATATTACCTTCTTAAGCTGGCTCCTCCGACCCCAGGTTCACCACCTCAAATTGTTCAGTGGAACATCCTCTACGTACTGTTAAATTTCGGCACCCTCTCGCTGAAACACGCTGCATACGTAATTCCGCCGATTTTGTCAACAAATTAGAGGCTGCCCTTACCTGCTCCCCATATAAGCTGATTTAACAATTTAGCGAGCTGTGCTGTAGTATCACTTTATACGAAGGCAGTGAGTTGCAAGTGAGCATCACCACTTTGTTTCGACAGCCTCTTACTTCTAGCTATTCTATGATCAGCCAAGAATATTTTGAACAAAGTGACGGCGTCGTCATGGGTAGTCCTCTTGTCTCGCCGGGCGACGTTTGCTTTATGCAGGACTTAGAGGAGAGACAGCTGGAATCAGCAGCCCTTGTAGCAACTGTTGGGGGCAAAGATGTGTGGTCGATAGTTTCATAGTGTGGTATCATGGAGTAAGTAAGTAAACAGAGTATATGCATCAGATCGAATCTATTCATCGGCATATCCAATTCAGTACGGAAATACTTGAAAATGAAGAAAAAGAAATTCAGACATCAGTGGTAATCGGGCACGGAAATATATTCAATAGTCACAAGTGGGGAAATCGGGCACTGAAATAAATTCAATAGTGACAAGTGAACGTTTGTGCCTGACCAGGAATTACACCCGCATTTCCCACTTATAGCAAGCGGTCACCTTAACGACCTCGGCTATACGACAGTGCCTACCGTAGAACCGAAATTCCTGCATGTACATGCTTAATTTCTCCTGTCCACTATCCTCATTGCTTGCAGCTTCCCATAATTTCCTCAAAAGGCCGAATGAAAATGGCACCCTCACTTAAGGTATCATTAATTGCCCTCAAAGTGCATATCTTTATATGGGTAGAGTCCGTTCTTTCTGACATTGCTACTGTCCGCTGGAAGAGCTGCGGCCGGGCCCCCGAGGAGTCCGTGTTGACGCAATGGAGGCGTCCCAGGCGGAATGCGAGCTTAGCGACGGTTTCCACATACGGCAGCGCGCTCAGACTGTGTTTCAACTTTGTTCCAACCGTGTCGTGGAGCATGGAATTGCGGCGGAACTCGCCCTATTAACTCTGAACCTGTGTTAAGTACCTCGTTTCCACATAAGCTGCTATATCGTTTCTGTGTCTATGCCGCACGCATGTCGTGCTCTAAGCTGTTAGTGTGAGAGACTCTCTCAGGCGAAACGCGTTGCCAATAAAAGAATAATTTCTAAGCAAAACTGTTTTTAATTCAAATGTGCTACATCCAATTGCTGTACCAGATGGCCTAATGGAGTGGAAGATATTTTTGGAGAAAACATCTAGTAGGGCAATGGAGCTGGCAGCCGTATTGTACAAAACAAAACCTGAAGTTATCCATCATCGTCGAAGGTCAAATTCTACTAACGAAATTCGTGCGATAAGTTAATGTCTGCGTACAGTCATAAGCACCGTAAGTTTTCGTAAGAATCGGGTTCCCAATAATTCGATGTTGAAATGTGCAAAACAATTCGTTTCAGGTGTCTTGATAAAGAGAAGGACAAACATAATATACTAGCGCTCGATTTTCATTTTAGTTTCTCTAAATTTTTAACTTATAATTCGTTAGATGAAATGATGAGTGTCTTGAATATCGTCAGGGTGGAAAATGGCTCGTCGTGAACACTCACCTCCGCAAACCTGACGGGCTAAGGAAAGCTTACTATCAAGGGCAGAGTGATACAGCGGATGCAATTGTTCTCCCTTTATCCTTTGCTAAGCGTATTGTTTACTTCACCAGTTTACCTCAGTTGGGTGCACAATAGAATGCTAAATAAGGGTGTTAAACATACAAATCAGTAGCAGTTAGCTGAGCAGCTAGTAATTTCCTTTTTTCCTAGTGGCAACGTTAAAATAGCCCATGATAGGGCGTCATGTGACATATCTGGGAAGCTAAAACTAGCCTGTAAAGCCAGTTATTTGACTGGAAAAGCTGGTTGGCACAGACTAGCAGTAGCTATACCAACATTCTTTACTCCACCTACAAAAAGTCGCGGAATGTAGTGCCCCTACTTACCCGTCTGAAAAAGTCAACTGGGCTGCTATTTTCTACAAGAATGACAATATTGCAAATAGTATCCAGTTCTTCCACGAAAATAACATTCACCGATAAATGTTAACCCTACAATGGTTATAGAAATTAAACAATGCCTAGAGAAGAACAGTAATATTACCTCTCCTGACCTCTGAACCTAACTGAAGAGCATGGATACCAAAGCACCACCTCTTCGTATTCAGATAAAGATTCACAAGGAAAATCCTTCTATATGCCCGATTGTTAATTGTTTTGGGAAACCTGGGGAACCATCTGCAAAATTCTTGTTCCAGATTTTGCGTAATTCCTTTGCATACAAAAAAGAATATACTGTATCTATTAGGAATGAGCTAATTCAGTTTTCTAAGGACACATATTTCCCTTCCAGTTGTTGCATGTTGTCTGCAGGTATAAAAAATCTTTATACAACGTTCCGCTAGACTACACAACTGCCATCATTTGTTCTTCACACATGGTCCCTTACACCTGATGAGACTACCGAGTTTATTTCTTTGCTTGGTCTTTTTACCTCGTATAAGCTCTTCACATTTAACAACCAGGTCTTCAAACAGAACGACGTCGTGTTTATGAGAGACTGTTTGGCTAGATTACTTGCGCACCTTTTTATGAATTTCCTGGAAAAAATACTTTATGGGAAACTCACAGTTGCACGGTCTAAGGGACTGGAGACATTAGTATCTGACATAAATTTCAGCTCGATACCTCTACCCTTTCTTGAGAAAAATGGACGATAACAGACGACCTTGTCGTTTGATTCCACAGACTTTAATACTGCTAAGGGACTGTAGACGTTTGTAGTTTTGACTTGATACCTATACCAGAAGGGGTGTTAACAGACAAACAGACAGACGGATAATAAAGTTGTGTTATCAGGCTTCCCTTTTCTCTCAGTGAGGTACGGAACCGTAAAAAAAAAAAAAACTTCAGTGATCTCGAGGTAAATCTTATTAGTAGAAATTACTGCCAGCAGGTATCCAACATGAAGATAGAAGTTACGGCACGCCAGGTGACTTATCCAATTTGAGTTAAAATAATAAAACAGGGAGTGCTGAACTGCAATGCCTCTGAATTTTGTACGTGAAAACTCTTAAACCATTTAAAATGAAACAGCCCTTATTAACACTGTGTATTTTTGTTCTTCACGTCTACATTTTTGTTTATGAACATAGTCACCCTGGCGACGAGCGCATTTTTCGTAATGAGAAACAAACTTATTGATACCGACACTGTAGAAAATTTGACTTAGTAGGCGGAACCACAACCTCACCTCAGTTCGCACCACTACATCACTACCAATGGACGTCCTCGAAGGTGATCTTTAAGATTCGTAAACAGATGAAAGTCGGGTGTGTCCGAGTACGTAATGTTCAGTTGATATCGATGACAGTGAAGGGAAGGCGTCGGATTGTTGCCGATGTCGCAGCGCTATTGTATGGTCTGGCATAGAGCAGTGCCCCACATGTGGACGAAATTTTCAAATTCGAAACACGGACTGACAGGTACGTTACACACCACCACGTTTGATGCTACATTTCGGATCCCTGTAGCGGCAGAGTGCTGCAAATACCTATGTTAAGAAAAGTAGTTTTATTTTAAAAGGCTGAATAATTTCCACATTTAAAATTCCGATGCATTACTTTCGAGCACGGCCTCATATGTTACCTATTGGACAAGTCTCCTTGTTTGTCAACTATGTCTTCGTTCCGACGACAAAGTGAAAAAGTAACTGTTGTGTTGGCTGAAGAGCCAACACCGTGTTACTAGTGGAGGCCGAAAGGCACGCGTTTTAGCTCACGCAGACTGGCGTGAGGAGGGAAGAACTATACTGACGTGAGGTCTGGAACATGGCAAGGATTTAGAATTCAGAAAGCGGACGTAATTAGTTTGATACTTAACTGTAATCCATTAATGATGAACGCCGCTCTTGACGGTACATGAGTCACAATATTATCTTTTCAGAAGACATAGTAACTGAATATGGCGCCTTGCTAGGTCGTAGCAAATGATGTAGCTGAAGGCTATGCTAAACTGTCGTCTCTGCAAATGAGAGAGTATGTAGTCAGTGACCCATCGCTAGCAAAGTCGGCTGTAGAACTGGGGCGAGTGCTAGAGAGTCTCTCTAGACTAGACCTGCTGTGTGGCAGCGCTCGGTCTGCAATCACTGATAGTGGCGACACGCGGGTCCGACGTATACTAACGGACCGCGGCCGATTTAAAGGCTACCACCTAGCAAGTGTGGTGTCTGGCAATGACACCACAGTAAAATGTCAGGTTTCATTAAACATGGAGATCAATGTGACAGACACTGAAAGATGAAGTGCGAGAGCAAGTTCAGGCTACGTTCTGTCAAAACTATGGAATTACCGAATCTGTTGTATGGAAGTGAGTTGTGGAGCAGTAAAATAAATTACAGAAACAAAATACAGGAATCTGAAATGAGATTTCTGAGAGTAATAAAAGGTTACTCCCAAGCAATGGGAAGTGGGTATGAATAAATCAGACAGCACTTCAAAATATATTATTTGTACTATAAAAGTTCTCGAAATGGAGTGCATTTCAAAGAAAGACGACGTACTATAGACGAACAACAGTAGTTTCCTTTGTCCTGATCTATATCATCCTACTGGAAGAAGACATGTTGGTCGTCGCATGAAAAGATAGTTATATATGAGCTTAAATCAGGCTACAGTCCCACTCATGAAGAGAAACTAAGTATTTATATGCACTTCTGTCAAATTACATGTCATGTCGCTTCAGTAGTCAAGTTCCATACTTGTATCAGATCTTCCAGTAAATAGTTAATAAAATTAATTGTTGTGTTAGAATCCGACGTTAGTTCGTAGATAGTGGTCTTGCAGTTTGACCACACTTGTACGTTAATATTATTGAGACTTTTTTTTTGAAAGATGTAAGTGGCCGAGCGGTTCTAGGCGCTACAGTCTGAGGCCGCGTGACCGGAACGGTCGCAGGTTCGAATCCTGCCTCGGCCATGGGTGTGTGTGATGTCCTTAGGTTAGTTAGGTTTAAGCAGTTCTAAGTTCTAGGGGATTGATAACCTCAGAAGTTAAGTCCCATAGTGCTCAGAGCCATTTAAACCATTTTTAAAGATGTAATTTCCGTTGAATAAGAACTAAGCAGTCAGTTTTTACAGCAACTGCAACATATCAAAGATTTGTAAGTCATTTCGAGACGAAGCAAAAAGAAACAAATAGTTTTGATATCACGTAACAGCCTTTGAATTTGGTAGTAATGAAAGGCATTTTTCACCGTATGATATGTAAACTTTCATCTAGAGGATTTTTATATCGAAATAAATGAGTAACCATTTATGGAAGTATAAGATTTCTTAACCGGTTTCGGCCACTTAGTATCCTTCTTCAGAAGGGTACACCTATTATATTATGTGCGAGTGTCAACAATAAGATGCATACAGAAAAATGCCAAGGACTCCAGTCACAAGTTCCAGTACCATGATGCTCTTCGCCGTTTGCTTATGGCTACAGCTTCCCTACTAGCTTACTGTCAACAAGAACAAAGGACGAAGAACATAATGGTCCTTGACGTTCTGCTGTATGCATCTTATTGTCGACAAGCGCAATTGATGGGGTAGGTATAACCTTCTGCAGAAGGGCACTAAGTGAAGGAAATCGATTCAGAAAGTAATTTTTTCATGCAACTGGTTGCTTGTTATTTCGATATATATAACAACGGTTGCTGAAGGTGAATAATATACTAAACACTGTTTTTATTTGTGTGTTAGTATCTTAAATACAATTCTGTCTAAATCATCTTCGCTTGTCTCATCGTGGTGCTGTGTGTGTGCAGGCTGTGAGGCGGCATTAGATTCGTCGTGGGTAATCCAAGTGACACAGTGGTATAGCCTGTTCCCGAGCGGCGCAGTTGCTTTGACTCTGTCTAGCTGCAAGAAACAGCCTTCCACTGGTCGCTATGTGACGTTCTGGTCCAACCCCCTAAATCGCAAGCAGCTGTCTCTTTCTCTCCCTGCGGAACTTCCTTCGGGGGTGGCCGGCCGTCTCTTAAGTTTCAATCTACCCCTGCGGGTAAGAGGAAGGAGAGGGTGTTGTCCAGTGGTTGAGAGTGGTGATCTCTCTTTCGTTTCCCTCTGCGGCAACCGTCGAGCCTTTGCAGAAAATGTCCAGTGTGTTAATTTTCCTGAGTGACGAGTCTATGTGAGCTTTTTCAGTCATGGTCGAAGGTAAAAAGTTTTTGTAGCCAAAACAGGCTCAATGTTACCTGGGATGGGACATTACTAGAACACACAGATTCTCCCACCTACCTTCGCGTCGTGCTGGACAGAACATTGACATACAAATATCATTGTGAAAAAACACGCAAAAAAGTAGAAGCACGAAATTCCCTCTTAAGAAAGCTGTCCAATAGCAAATGGGGAGCCAAACCTGCCGTGGTCAGAACTTTAGCCCACGTTTTGTGCTTCTCAACTACCGAATATGCATGCCCGGTGTGGTGCAGATCAGCCCACGCAAAAAAGATAGATATTAGGTTGAATTAAACATGCAGGATAGTGATAGGCTGCATGAAACCAACCCCCATAGAAAATCTTCACAGGGCTGCAGGTTTCACAAGCCCTGACTCGCCTTATAAAGCCCATGAACATATCGAGAAGCTAAAACAAACCTTTGATGCCCGTCACTCAATATTTGGCCTAGAGTGTGGCCCCAGCAGACTCAAATCCAGACGCCGTTTCCTAAGTTGCGCCTTAGATGAGCCCCCCCTCCCATTTACTATCCACTAAGAGAGGACCCACCAAGCTGCGTTTCTGGTGATTGCAAAACCTGGAGAATTCTTAACCGCATCAGAACTGGGGCGGCTCCTGTGAAACCTAATCTGATAAAATGGGGTTTGTTGGACGGAAATGGCGACAAATGCGACTGCGGCACTCGACAGGACATGGAACATCTCCTACAACGCCCTGCCTGCCCCCACAGATGCACCCTCGACGATCTATGGCTGGCTAAAGAAGAAGCATTGGACATTGCCCAGTACTGCGCAAACAAATTGTAGTTTCCGGACATGAAAAAGTAAAGTAAGTGTAGCCAAAACGAGTCAATTACGTTTGCCTTCAGTGACGCAGTCGAAACAATTATCGTGACTATAACGCGGGACAATATCTCCTGGTAGCTGTTTTGCTTCCACTCACTTTGACGCACACGATTAGATTTAATAAGTCGTTTCTCCGTCTTTACTATAAGCCAGTGTCTCAATGTATTGTTCTACATCTCTAACGATGCTAGACACTGGAGAGGTACCCACGATATTCGGCGCCAGATACATCGAAATGTTTTCGTCGTTACGTTACACTGGGCACTGCGACAGATACATATAGAAAAGTTTTTCATTTCGAGTTACAGTGGATTTTGTGACGAATTTCTGAACAATCCCGCAAATGAAACTTCCTGGCAGATTAAAACTGTGTGCCCGACCGAGACTCGAACTCGGGACCTTTGCCTTTCGCGGGCAAGTGCTCTACCATCTGAGCTACCGAAGCACGACTCACGGCCGGTACTCACAGCTTTACTTCTGCCAGTATCTAGTCTCCTACCTTCCAAACTTAACAGAAGCTCTTCTGCGAACCTTGCAGAACTAGCACTCCTGAAAGAAAGGATATAGCGGAGACATGGCTTAGCCACAGCCTGAGGGATGTTTCCAGAATGAGATTTTCACTCTGCAGCGGAGTGTGCGCTGATATGAAACTACCTGGCAGATTAAAACTGTGTGCCCGACCGAGACTCGAACTCGGGACCTTTGCCTTTCGCGGGCAAGTTTGGAAGGTAGGAGACGAGATACTGGCAGAAGTAAAGCTGTGAGTACCGGCCGTGAGTCGTGCTTCGGTAGCTCAGATGGTAGAGCACTTGCCCGCGAAAGGCAAAGGTCCCGAGTTCGAGTCTCGGTCGGGCACACAGTTTTAATCTGCCAGGAAGTTTCATATCAGCGCACACTCCGCTGCAGAGTGAAAATCTCATTCTGAATCCCGCAATTTTTTATGTATATAGCTGTCGAATTAAATCACTGAAATTTTTCGCGGTACCATGCGCTTTTTTTCTGTGGCACTGGGATTGGCCTCCGAAGACGGCACAACATGTGTGGAACTTCAGGGAATGGTAACAAGATAACGTCTCTGTATACTTCCCTCGCGTCATCAGAAGAGGTGCCCTGCTGAATGAAAAGTAAGTGAACACGTGTCTCAAGTATGGTGTGTATGTTTTCCTGTACACTTCATTCGTCCGTCGTTTTCTACTGAAGCAATCAGACAGCTTGCCAGAGAAGCTGTTTGTACTTCCACAGTGTTTACGATTGATGAAATATGGCTCCGGCGCTGTTTGTCTGTTAGAGCAACGGTACGGTTCTACACTGAGCTGAAAAAAGTCATGCAATGGCGATATGCACATACACCGATGGCGACAGTATCGCACACACATTTTGATGTTAATGGGCTATGGTAGTAGACAACCCAAGCTAGTGCCTTTGCTAACAGCACGACATCGCCTGCAGCTACTCTCCTGGGCTTGCGACCACATCGGTTGGACCCTAGACTACTGGAAAACCGTAGCCTGCTTAGATGAGTCCTGATTTCAGTTGGTAAGAGCTGATGGTAGGTTTGGAGTGTGCCATGAATCCAAGTTGTCAACAAGGCTCTGTGCAAACTGGTGGTGGCTCCATAATGGTGTGGGCTGTGTTTACGTGGAATGCACTGGATTCTCTGGTCCAACTGAACCCATCAGTGATTTGAAATGGTTTTGTTCGGCTACTTAGAGAACATTTACAGCCATTCCCGGACTCATATTCCTAAACAACAACTGAATTTTTGTGGATGATAATGCGCCATGTCACATGGACTACAGATGTTCACGACTGGTTAGAAGAACATTCTGGACGATTCGAGAGAACGACCTGGCTCCCAGATTGCCCGACTGAATCACATCAAACATTTATGGGACAGAGTCGACAAGTAATTTCGTGCACAAAATCCTGCACCGGCAACACGTTCGCAGTTATGGACGGCTATAGAGGCAGCATGGCTTAATATTTCTGCAGGGGACTTCCAACGACTTGTTAAATCCATGCCGCGTCGAGTTGCTGCACTGCTTCGGGCTAAAGAATGCCCGACCGATGGTAGGAGGCATCCCGTGACGTTTTGCATCTCAGAGTATGTTGTAACCTACTGTGATCGTATCAAGAGTTCACGATCAGTCTCAGCAACTATTATAAAAACAGTTGAAGAAACCGAAAATGTGAAGAATAAAGTACGCCTAGGAGAAAGAAGAGCAACTGATGAAAGAAATACTACATATATTTTAGCAGCGATAGCTGAATGTGCGAGTGGAATCGGCGAAAGTCATCAATCAGGTTATTGTTCACCAAATTGTGTCTACGAAAACTGCTAATTATTGTGGCTTTTCTATGAAAGTATTGTATTCGGCTAAAGCATAGTTATCAAACCATGGGCAAATCAGTCTACAGCACAGGATGTTTCAGCTGCCGTTCCCGATGCAACCCGCAATGCTATATCTGGGGCGAGATTTTCATATTTTCTCGCTCGCTACGCGCAAAATATCAGCCCTGCAGAAAAAAAATGAACTGGAACTTTTTGTACGAAATTTATCGAAGTTAAAATTTTTACGGGACAGCGTTTTAGCTGTAAGCCACGGTTTTCGAGTTATTCAATAGAAACGCACAAATTTGACCTTCAATCACACCACCGTGCCCACGCTGACCCCTCACCAGTGAGGATTTCCAGTATGCAATTTTATATTATGATGTTAAAATTCACAGTACATTTAGGTGAAATTTATACAAAAGTCAAGCCTACAATTTGTAAGTGCCCCACTAAGCCGTTGGATAATAAGACCTGTCAATGAAGACCAAAAAAGGTCGAATACGGGAAATAATACGTGCAGCCTCTAATTCGTGTACAGCGGTAGGAGCAAGTGCCACGAACAACGCCGGCCGGAGTGTCCGAGCGGTTCTAGACGCTACAGTCTGGAACCGCGCGACTGCTACGGTCGCAGGTTCGAATTCTGCCTCGGGCATAGATGTGTGTGATGTCCATAATTTAGTTAGGTTTAAGTAGTTCTAAGTTCTAGGGGACTGATGACCAAACTAGTTAAGTCCCATAGTGCTCAGAGCCATTTTAGCCACGAACAACATACCGGTACTCTAAATCCTGACCGGTGGGCACTGAGTGTGGGAGTGGGGAAATGTATGAGGATCACTTCTGTATGTTATTTTTGAGTAACTCGAAAATATGGCCTCTAGCGAATAAGACCCTGTTCATGTTTTCTGTGCGACTAACTGTTCGCCCTTAATGAGTGAGAAAATATGATAACCTCGCGCGTTTTTTTTTTTTTTGCATGAAATAACATCAGCACGGGCAGCTTAATCAAATGGTTCAAATGGCTCTGAGCACTATGGGACTTAACAGCTGTGGTCATCAGTCCCCTAGAACTTAGAACTACTTAAACCTAACTAACCTAAGGACATCACACACATCCATGCCCGAGGCAGGATTCGAACCTGCGAACGTAGCAGTCGCACGGTTCCGGACTGCGCGCCTAGAACCGCGAGACCACCGCGGCCGGCAGGCAGCTTAATATCCCCGTATATGTGCTAACGGCAATCTTTGAAATCTGACATATTATAGACTGCCTGTTATATATGGAATTCTGAAATAATTAGGCATTTATGAATGTAACTTATTTAATAATTTGCCTTTTTTTGGTGGAATGCAAGTTGTGTTTACGTAAGAAAGAAAAACAAGCATCCTCCGACCAGACCTTGAAGGTCCAACTATACCGACCGACCGCCGTGTCATCCTGAGCCCTTAGGCATCACCAGATGCAGATACGGAGGAGCATGGGGTCAGCACACCTCTCTGAAGGCCGTTGTCAGATTTCGTGACCGGAGCCGCTACTTCTCAATCAAGTAGCTCCTCGGTTGGCCTCACAAGAGCTGAGTGCACCCCACGTACCGACAGCACTCGGCAGATTCCGACGGTGATCTATCCAAATGCTAGCCTAGCCTAACAGCACTTAGCTTCCGCGACCTGATGGGAATCGCTGTTACCACCGTGGCAAAGAGAGGTATTTTAAATAATCTGACATTTACAAGATCCACAGAGACCATTATTGTAACAATTTCAGAGCAGTTCGCTTGGAGTTCAATTGTATCAGAGAGTCACTTTCCCTAAAATGGCATCTGCACATTATGATTATGTAAAGTTTGTAGTTGACAGATGATTTTATAGATGCAAAGGACAGATCATTTTATAGATGCAATGAACAGGTGGTTTTATAGACGGTTACAGATAGTGAGAAGTAATTCATCAACAAACAGTTCTCTTTTAACAGATGATCGCTATGTAGGAAAAATAAGGAACGTGACTACGGCTCAGGTTGTGAAACCGGGCCCGCATCTCGTGGTCGTGGGGTAGCGTTCTCGCTTCCCACGCCCGGGTTCCCGGGTTCGATTCCCGGCGGGGTCAGGGATTTTCTCTACCTCGTGATGGCTGGGTGTTGTGTGCTGTCCTTAGGTTAGTTAGGTTTAAGTAGTTCTAAGTTCTAGGGGACTTATGACCACAGCAGTTGAGTCCCATAGTGCTCAGAGCCATTTGAACCATTTTTTTTGTGAAACCGGTTGATGAAGAAGTATAGTGTAATGAACTTTCAGGAAACATAGAAACTGATGCAGCCGTTGAATGAAATATGTAGTTCAATCAGACTTCATGTACCAGGTGTTGAGTTGTTCTACGTACTTGATGAGGTCCACTTTTCTACTGGCCATGGTTTTGAGACAGGATGATAAAGAGTTGTCAACTAGATACGCTAGTAAAAGGCGTCATCGTTTGGAGCTTTAACACAAAGCTGTAAATCCTGCGAGCAGGAGTTCTGTAGGAGAGGCGTAGTATCAAAACAGCTGATTTTATCCTGAATTTAATCCTCGATGGAAGGTTGACCTAATTGATTTTCAAACTCATCCAGATGGCAAACATTACCTAATTCTAGTATTTCAAGATCGCATGGCTACGTTTGTTGGATTTAAAGCTCTTAAATCAAAGAGACATGGGGAAGTAGTATACGATATATTCACTGTACTCGAAACTCGATCAGTTCTCCAGACAACGGCAGAGAGCATGCTAGTAAAGTTGTTCCTGATTTACAAGAGTACAGGTCCCAATTGAAAATCATACATGGGAAATCTCGACTCAGTCAAGGAAGCGTTGAAAGAACAAACCAGGAAGCGGCAAATATGTTGACAGAGACAGGATGCAGAGCGAACAAAATAAACATCGGAGCATGGGTTTACGGTTTGTTCAGTTAACGTAAAAATGAGCATCACATTCCGCTACCAGGAGGCCGCCATTATGAGCCGCCATTATTTGGCTGCAAAATAAGGATTGAACTTAACACATTAGCTCTGCAGCAAGAGATTTTAAATGACTTTACGAGAGAACAAGAGAAGAGACTGTTGATTCATTGAAAAAGCCGGCGAAAATGGAGATGTCTATGAAAATTCGCCAGAATCCCGCATTAAGCTCATTAGACCTATGGCTTCAATATAGACTCAAGCATCTGAAATACAGAACTTCGTATGTTGTGTCTGTTCAGAACACACCAGTGTTGATTAAATGGACACTATATTATTGTTATTGGCGGGCATCCAAGTCAAGTAAGGGAAGAAGGATTTGGTGCGACACGCTTATTGCGTACCTCCTTTGCATTAACAACAATAAAAGCTAGACTCAAATAAAAATCTAGAGTTTGCGGTGAATAAAATGAAAGGGCTTCTCGATTAAATGTTCCCATGAATTAAAAACGGATGTACAGTTCCTCTTCGAGTATTTCGTAAAAGGTCGTTGTAAGATTCGAGACATTTAAGGTGTCATGGTTGAGGTGAAAAATGATGATTTTTATAAATTGGGTACCAGAAAAGCAATAAGCAATTCTAAAGCTGTTGTACGCAAGATCACTGTTCACATAATGCATGAAATATCAATTAAAGACCGAAGGTGTTCCTATGAACAAAGAACTATCTATCTGGTCAGCTGCAACTCAGCGATCTACCGGGACTTGACGAGGATTTTTGGAGTGCATTTCGAAAAATAGACCTCAAAACCCCCTTTAAATATTTACATGTTAAGGTTCATTGCCTGTTTTAGTTGTCTTTATTCCGGATAGAAGCAGGAAATTTCGTGAAAACATTTTTTCACGTAGAAAATTAACACGTATTACAACACTGGACTTCCGGAGAATCCGGGTAGAAACTGTGTTAACAGTAAGCAAATATGAACAACGTTTCAGTAAAATTATAAACCAGTAAGACTAAACCTGAGAAATGTATTTTTGCTGTGGAATGTTAACCTGCCTGAAAGAAACAAGCAAAGCAGTTGCATATAAACGATTGGAATTAGAGAACTCCCACGTGTGTGTACATTCAGGAGCGCCCCTAAATTACCCTGTTTACATATCCAGAGTGTATAAATTACTTCATCTAGTGGAAGAAGAGGAAATATAAAATACTCGGAAAACATCCGGGCTGAGAGGCCGTGGTCAATCTGTAAAACTTCTGCTTCCTGCCGTTTCGTTGCCAACTGCGCGCAACATTTTCCGAGGTGAGTCAAAGACTGGCTGTTCCCGTTTATACAGAGCGCATAGAGGGAACCACCATACGTGACCTGAGGCCGACTGTAAGTCTATCTCTGTCTAACGTAATTATTCTCTACTGAAGGTAATCGATTGTCACATTGTTGGAACAAAGTACCGCCATAGCTTATCTAACTTTAAGTCTTCATCATTTCTATTAAAATTAGTGTGGTGTTTTTGAATCTCTATAGCTCCTCTATAGATACGTACATAATAATGTGATGTTTTATTTCATTATCACTGTCTTTAAAAACATGTTCCGCTACATCTGATTTGTCAGTATTTCCTGGTTGACATTTGCTTTTGTGTTCAGTTAAGCGGGTATTGACACTTCTTTTCATTGTTCCAATATAAACCTTAACACAGCGTCACGGAATTTTATACACCCCATCCGTTGCTATGGGCTTTCGAGCGTCTTTCGCCGATCTTGAACACTCATTGATCTTCTTGGTGGCTCTAAAGATCTTTTCAACTTGCCTAGAACTTGCCCAATACCGTCCGTAATATTGCGAACAAATGGAAGAAAAACTTTCGCAGCTGACGGTTGTTGTTGCTAAACGTTGTCAGACACCTTCCTTCTGAGATGAAGCGCTCGATCAGTCTCATTGTCAGCGCATCCATTTTTCTTAAAATCCGTTCGTAAATGGCCAGTTCATCTTGTAAATAAAATGGCTCACAGATCTTTTCGGCTTTGTCACCAACGTTTTAATAACACCTCTCTTCTTCTTGGGATGATGGTTCGTATCCTTATGGAAGTAACGGTCGGTGTGTGTATCTTTTCTATACATTTTATGCCCGTTTAATTACAGATACATCCAAAATATTAAGTTGTCTGTTACTCTCTTTCTCCATAGTAAATTTTATCTTTTGATTAGTACTGTAAAGATGCACCAAGAAACTATATAATTCCTAATCATCTTGATTCCATGCCACGAAAGTGTCATCTACAAACCGATACCACGTCAAAGGACTTTTACTGGCAGTCTACAGCCCTGCTGTTCAAAAAAATTCCATGAATACATTAGCAACAGCTGGTGCCAGAGGGCTGCCCAAGGCCCTGCTTCGGTATGTTTGTAAAACTCATTATCTTACTGCAAATAAGTTGTGGACAGGCAATGTCGAAACAGAGCAACTATATCAGTGGGAAACGTATCAGCTATGTATGAAAGAGCTTCTTCAACAGGAACCATGGTAAAAAGGGACACCACATCAAAATTAACAAGGATATCACCTGGGCTGATAGTAATCTCCTTCAGCTTTTCGATAAAATGCATAGAACTTTTAATGTGACGATCAGTTTCAGCAATATGTGGATGTAGCAAGGAAGCGAGATGTCTAGCCAACTCTTGAATAGGCGATCCAATAGCACTCACTATCTGTCTCACATGACAACAAATCAGCTGTAACGGAACATGTTTTTAAAGACAATGAACATGACATAAAATTTAGTGAGACGAGCGTGCTTGCCAGAGCATCACATTATTATGCACACATGTATGGATAAGCTACAGAATTTCAGAAGCACCACAATAATTTTAATAGAAAAGAGGAATGCTTTGATAAGATATGGCGGTCGATTTAGCACCAGTGATGCGATAACTGATTACCTGCAATCGAGAATAATGACGTTAGTCAGAGATAGGCTTACAGTCAGCCCCATGTCACGCATGGTGGTGCGCTCTTAGCGCTCGATGTAAACGGAACCTCCACGACCTGGCAGCTCACCCTCTACCGCCGCCTTTCCTGGACACCCCCCCCCCCTCCATCTCCAGATAGTCAAAGCCAAGGCACATACTCATCTCCGCCTCCTCAAACTTCTCTCCAGCCAAATGTGGAGCTTGGACTCCTCCACTATCCTCCACACTTATAAGTCCCTCATCCGCCCCATCTTTCGTTATGCCCACCCCACCTGGATATACACCCCTCCCACCTACTATAGGTCCCCTGAAATCCTTGAACGCCATGCACTCCACCTCACCTATCACATCCGTCTCACATCCCCCATGCAGATCCTTTACAACTTGATTCCTTTCTCACACCTTCTCCTTTTCTCCGAATGGATACAGATCCTATACAACTCCTGCAAGCTTGATCCTCCCCACTCGCTTGTCTCTCCCATCCTCTCCCACCCCAACCCACTGCTGCACCTGCACTCTTGTGTCCCACCTGCTCTCCATCTTCACACTCTCCATACCCTTGTCCAAGGTGTCTTCCGCCAACTCCTCCTTCCTGATGATACCCTAGTTCCCGCCATATGCCCCTCCCATCAGATCTAATCTTCCCCTTCTGTTCCTTCCCCCTTTTCCTCCAGAGCTCCCTCCCACCTTCCTTTCTCCTTCCTCCCTTCCTCTCTCTGTTTCCCACTCCCTCCCCCTCCTACCTCCCCTGGCTTCCCTCTCCCCTCACCTCACCCTCCCTTTCTCCCATTGGCTTCTTCCCTCCCTCCTACCCCACCTGCCTGTCCCCTCCCCCTATTGGCAGCCCCCCCCCCCTTGTCTTCAGTGTTCTCAGCGCCCAAGATCGTCGCCAGTGTGTTGTGCAACAGTGTTTTTCCTCGTTACTGTGCAACAGCATTCTCTACAGTGTGTTCCTTTGTTCAGTGAGCAACTGTCTGCTTTCATTTGTGTGCTCTGTCAACCTTGCTTATGTGTCATGTGCTGTCCACCAACTGTTTTTAACACTTGTGTCTATCTATTTTTATGTCTTCCTGTACGATTTCTGTTATTCTATTAGCGAAGAGTGGAGTCTGTAAGCCATTGCCGGCCCCCCTTTGTATCAAATGGATATACGTTAAAGGAAAAGAAAAGACCTGGCAGCCAGTCGTTGACTCACCTCAGAAGATGATGCCCGCCGTTGGCAAAGAAACGTGAGAAACAAGAAGTTTTACAGATCGACGACGGCCTCTCAGCCCGGAAGTTTTAACTAACGAAGATGTCGTCCGTGAAAGCCTACACGTTACGATGCTGGGAAAGGGAAGCAATGCAGCAATGTGAATCACTTAGTAATGAAATCAGTAGTAATTGCCAGGACACTAATGCGAAATGGCTGCAGGAAACATTTGAGGAGGCCAAAAAGATAATTGTGACTGATAGATCATCCTTAGCATACAGAACATTCTAAATTGATTTCTAAGAATTTCAAAGCAAAGGTTACAAAATCACCCCAGAGTGCGAAGCCAGTGCCAAGTCAAGGCAAAATCTTGCTGCACTCTTGGAAAACCCAGTGGACTTCGGCCAAGTACTTATACCTTACGCTATGTGCGTGTACTTTATCTTTTCAGTAAGCGTTTAACATTTGTGCAGGGAGCATCATCTGCTTTACAGCTCTATTAGACTTGAGCGTTATCTGCTAGTTTGAAAGAAGAGAATAAATTAATCAAATTGGCTCCAGTATTGTTGAATACAGTATTGCATCCGTTAAATATTTTTTCATTCGCAGTGAGTCTTTCTGATGAGAAGCATGTGTGAGAATTGCTCTCATTTATCAAAGATCGATATTCAGAAGGGAACGCTGAATTTTTTGTTACGTGGTGAACGATTCTGCAGATTCCTTCTAACACTGGTTGTCGTCTCCGATATCCTTTGTAGGAACAAATCTGCCTTTTGTTGATGTATTTGTTACCTGAAAAATTTTATCGAGTCCGTAACACACTACAAAAGAACTGACAATCGCCCACACAGTCTTTTAAACACAGTCGGAAATTAACATCTGATGCATGTCTTTCCTTGATACATACAAATTCATTAATCATTTCATTTAACTTAACACGTTTTTATCACCAGCTACAAGTAGCCTATACGCTATTAGATAAGTTTTATGCAGATCTTCTAGAGAGCAGACTGGTCACTGTAAATTGAAATGTCTGGTCCTTGTTATTATGTGACAGTAGAAAGACCTGATACACACTAGTATTAGCATTTAGAGCACTTTCATGAACATGCAAGAATATCTCAGGAAGACTTACGTTTACTGCTCTACCCAGGAGGGCCCCAACTGTTTATTAAGATAAATAAATGTGTGAGATAAATGAAGAGCACCTGATGCCAAGAGCGATGAGTTCACCGCAAGTGTGAAAAACGTGGACATTAACTCATATTTACTCAGTCCGTTCACAGGCGTCTTAAAGCAGTTATCCAGTTTAATATGTCCAACTGTCGATGAAGGATACAAATGTTTCAGAACATGATATCTGACGACTTTCGTTCCTAAGCAGTGCAAGTGAAATGGGAATATTACACAGCTTCTGGAAACGGCAGTTGAGTATACTCGCGTCTGTGAGACACGTACATGAGTTAATGATATGGGAAAACAAAAATCAGTTCAAACGCCTGTCACATTTTGGAAAATATTTGCACGAATACAAGAAGCTAGAACTGTCTGACAACATTCAGAACTGTAGGAGGAAATGCCGCACATTTTCAATCTAAATGTGGATTCCTATGTAGTAATTTTTCCTTAATAGTTTTCCCTCCAGAATGCTGATTTTTCAGTGACACGTGACATAAAAGTTGTTTTTCTGAAATTGTATCGAGCTCTAGTACTGCACATGTGCTTTAAATTGAAGCAAGCAATCGTCCTGATGGTGAGCTATGGATGAGGTAATATTGCTAAAGAATATAGTTTTACCTCCCATCTAAATTCCTATGTAGCGAAATGTAACGATTGTGGGACACACAATATATTCTGATTTCCATTTTTGCGCCAAAATTTCATACGACAAAATATACGATGGGTGGCTAGGAACTTCGCACCAACGCCTGAGCATAGCAAGGATTGTGATGTCGCTGGAGACAGTCACGCGACTTATTTCGCATGGCCCTCAGATAGGGATGTCAACGGGGACGCTGGTCCCACCCCACGGACGGAAATGACGTGACTGTAGTGTGCTTAATATTCTTTACACTTGCCAGAACAAAAACTGGCTGGCTGAGATTGGAGTTATATGTTCCTATTTACCTTGCGAGCATGCAGACGAATAAATATTAGCTCAGAAATTACAGGAAACTAACCTTGCCAGAATTCCATATCTGTTCCAAAAGCACTCATTCTTCAGGCCACAAGTGACCCATCGGGACCATCCGACCGCCGTATCACCCTCAGTTGAGTATGCGGATGGGAGGGGCGTGTGGTCAGCACACCGCTCTCCCGGTCGTTATGATGGTTTTCTTTGACCGGAGCCGATACTATTCGGTCGGGTAGCTCCTCAATTGGCATCACGAGGCTGAGTGCATCACGAAAATTGGAAGCAGCGCATGGCGGCCCTGATGGTAACCCATCCAAATGCCAGCCACGCCCGACAGCGCTTAACTTCGGGGATCTGATGGGAAGCGGTATATCGACTGCGGCAAGACCGTTGCCCAGATCTGTTCCAAGTTGACACAAAATCATGTTCTGCAAATTGAATACGTTAGTGTTATCTATAGATACAGAACGAGTTAATTGAATAAATGTGTCCCAAAATGCTCACCGTTGCTGAATAACAACCAACGTGTTCGAATCCACGTAAATTTCTGTTTTTTCACCATAAGAGACACATTCTTCTTGGGCAACAATTTCTTGTCTCTGATGTTCTCCACTGTATTATAGGAAGCATATTTCAATGTGTGTAGCTTATTTGTCATAGAAGAAGCGACAGAATTTGGGCTGTAAGTCGTTTCTGGTGATAAATGATCTTCCTGGAGTAGAACACTCAAATTTAATACCATCATTTGACATAATACGTTCTAATTATTCACACAGTTTCATTGTTATTACATGATAACGTAGTGACAGTGTGTCTAGGCGAGTTTTGTCTGCAGGCACACCGTTCGTTCTACAACAGCCCAGGACAGTATGTGAGCAAGATCACGTACCTGCACTACCTGCACTTAACTCTCGTGCCTCGCATCATCGTCAACAGATGCTCTTGGGGAGGGAGAAATATTTTCGGCGTCGGAGGCTGGCGCACGTGTACTGTGCCTCTTTTTGATACGCAAATTAATGTCTAACCGCGTGAAAAACATTGTACGCGGTCGTCCGCCCAATATGTTAACTACCATTTCAATTCTTTTACGCGCTCAACAACGTAAGTATTCACATTTTTATTTAACTAAATTGTAGTCTAGAAATACCTGCAAAATGGACTGAAACATGACAAGCTGGGGCTGACTGTTTTGCTGGGTTCATGAGAAGAGACAAAGATTTGTCAGTTAGGACTCTTGAAACTACCAGCTTCTTAGGGGCGAAAGACTTCATCCCTGCCTAACATTCATTTTGATCCGATATGATCGGATCTGGTGTCACTCATATCATCTGTTTAATCATAGGACATTGCGCTTATTCTTTTAACAAGGCGCGAGTCAACTACAAGTCTGGCCCATTTCGTCACATTTTTTACGATGTCACCTCCAGCACACAAATTAATGACCAGTGAACCGCTTGATCAGACTAAATGCTCTATCTTCTTACATTACACTATTATATGGTAGCTTTGCTTCTGACAAATCCTTATGTATTTGGAACGATGTATTAAGAACTATGAGTCTTCACCCCAGTCATCTGTTGTTCGGACGTTACGTGATTCAGCAAAATCATCCTACATAAGGTGCTGCAGGTTGATTGTAACTACCGGTGATAAACATTGGTTTAGAGGTTAGAACATCTCATCATTGCGAAAATGGTACTTATCTCGACTCAAGTAGTCTTCTCAGAAGACAGTAGTAGGCCTTCCGGATTGTGTCTAGGCTCCACACTATAGGAATGCTGCATATGTGACGCATTTGTGAAACAGTTAGGACGAAGTAAAATGGCCAGTTCTCACTCTCGACAGTGGAACACGAAACCGATGACAACATAGGTTCGAGATCTGATATCGACATGGAAACATGCATCACCTTTTTGGGAGATTACAGAATTCTGGAGCGCTGACGAAGATTGTTGTTGACCGTGAGCACAGATTCCATGTAGCTGCATTGCGTGTCACTGATTCCACATATCCATGATATATTTATTGAGATATGTGGCACCATATGCCTACTCACAGTTCATGCAAATCCCGTAAATTGTGGCCTGATGGTGTGTGGGCGCGGAGCTAGCGCCCGACAGCACTCCAGATGTGTTTCATCACATTTAGATCAGAGAATTTTTGTGGCCAAAAGGTGAATATGAATCAATTTTTCTCTCAGCAGCTGAGTGTGCGCTGTTACGATACTTCCTGGCAGATTAAAACTGTGTGCTGCACCGGGTCTCGAACTAGGGATCTTTGCATTAAGCAAGTTTGGAAGGTAGGAGACGAGTTACCGGCGCATATCAAGCTGTGAGAACGGATCGTGAGTCGTGCTTCGTTAGCTCTGTCGGTTGATCACTTGCCTGCAAACGGAAAAGATCTCTAGTTCTAGTCTCTATCGGGCACACAGTGTTGGTGCCAGGAAGTTTCATAAATTGTGAAGCTCCTCAAATTACTGCAGCACAATTCTGGCCTTGTCATATTGGCCGTTATCCTGCCGGAAAATGCCGTCATTGTCAGGGAGGACATCAAGCATGTAGGGATGCAGGAGGTAGCTAAATAATTTTCTCGTAGCCCACAGCCGTCATGGTCCTTCGATTACTACCACAGTTCCCACGGAGACCTGAGTTAATGTTCCCCAGCTTCGATCTTTGGTGCGGTTCATTTTCCGACCAGCCATTATCATGGCTGACAGCGTACCCGGACACGGGCGTCGACACATTGGAACAAGAAAAGTAATTAGTCCGACCAGCGCTCACGTTTATATTCATCCACGGTGCAAACTCAATGACATCATGCCCACTGAAAACCCCATGTTCAAAAATGTGCATGAACTCCTGAACACTTGTGCTTGTACCAACTTTGTACTCTGTTGTCACGTCTGCCAGAGATCGCCTCCTGTCCTGCTCTGCTTTACTGAGCGGGGAAGGCTCCGAAGTCCATATTATGTGATTTGTGGATGTGAAACTTGTCGCATACTCCCGCTGTCACCATCTTCCAAACACTTTCCTTATAGTTACCAGCATGCAAACAGCCAACCAGCTTCCTCATTTCCGAGATACACGTTCCTAGACACCAGGCCATGGCAGTCTGCCTTTTGTCAAAGTTGCATATTCAGTGGATTTCCCGTATCGCCGCTAGAACGGTTTCCCATTCGTCTGTGCCCGCTTTCCTTACGACGTCAGGAACCGACAACATTACAAAGCTACATTCATTCTCGCGGTGGGCAGTCTTGACATTCTTTTGCTCATCAGTGTATTGCATTGCTGACTATAGTGATCCCCAAGTAGATCAGCTGGTAATATAGTGATAGCAAAAGTTTCCTACATCCGTGTGAAGTTTCATTTATGGTACCATAATAAAGCGAAAAAGAGGGTGCTCAGAGACAGTCTGAAAATCTCGTAAGGGTGTTTCAGGGTAGGCCGTGATTAGTGATCAAGAACAGTTCTTACGACGGAATTCGATACGTTTTGCTGTTTCTGAGTTAATTAGCACTGAAGTTAGATATCACCCCGTAGGGCGTGTCCGCGAGATACAATTAGTGGCTATAGTTCTCACAGCACAGATGATAGCGCACGAGACTGCTCAACCTTTGGCTCGGTTTCTGTTCTTACTACTGTCCCTCGTAAAATTTTTGTATAGGTCTGTTGTTCGGTTTTACGAAACCAAATAGTCTCTAGTGGGCCTCTTCAACTCGCGCGCACGACGTTATTGACTAACATCAATGCGAATTAACTTGGATACAGCGCAATGTATCGAATTTATTACTTAACACTTATTTTCCGGCACATCGTGCCCTGCAGCACCATTGCAAGATTTTCAGTCGGTTTCTGACCGCACTGTGTAAGCAGATAAAAAGAAAGTTGAAAGGTCCTTCGACGACATAGCGTCGTTAGACACACTAGTCAGGTTGCTTGGTTTTAATAATTTTTTCACATGATCCCTTTCGAAATATTTTATTTGATTATTTAATGCCAGATGGTTCGTTAACAAGAATGATCGACAATGTTCTAAAGAACTACAGCAGATACACGTCTGGGACATGTTTTATTAGATTCACCAGACGAATAACAACAAATTAAATGGAAATCAGGCTTTACTTTAACTACAGCAGATACACGTCTGGGACATGTTTTATTAGATTCACCAGACGAATAACAACAAATTAAATGGAAATCAGGCTTTACTTTAACTACAGCAGATACACGTCTGGGACATGTTTTATTAGATTCACCAGACGAATAACAACAAATTAAATGGAAATCAGGCTTTACTTTAACTACAGCAGATACACGTCTGGGACATGTTTTATTAGATTCACCAGACGAATAACAACAAATTAAATGGAAATCAGGCTTTACTTTAACCTCGTATAGTTTTGCGATGGCTTCATATTAGCGAAGTTGCTAATTTCAGGAAAAATTTTTAGTAGCCGTAACTAAACATTTGCGGACCTATGTTTATATGAACTTGTTTTTAGTTTTACTTGTTGAATAACATAGAAAAATGTTTGCATATCTTTGTGAATCACCCTATACATCCAGATATTTATGAATTACTAGGTAACTTACTCATCGTCACACATCATGACACGGGAGCGCAGCCGCAGATAGTTCCTAGTGTTGCATTCGACGCAATTAGCCACGTAATTTGACAGTGAAACTGAATGTCTAGCAACTGATGTTAATAAATAATTTAAAAAGTTCTAGTAATAGCTGTGAAAAGACTTATTAAATGCATTCCTAAACTACTTCATCCACGAACACAAATATATCAAATGGTTCAAATGGCTCTGAACACTATGGGACTTAACATCTGAGGTCATGAGTCCCCTAGAACTTAGAACTACTTAAACCTAACTAACCTAAGGACATCACACACATCCATGCCCAAGGCAGTATTCGAACCTGCGAACGTACCGGTCGAGCGGTTCCAGGCTGTAGCACCTAGAACCGCTCGGCCACTCCAGCCGGCGCACTATCGCTCAGATATTTCCTGTTACTTCGTTACAATTCAGATGCCTAATCGTTGACGTACACTAGCTGCATTCTATCGGTTGTGTAAAATGTAGGGTATTTTTATAAAAATCTGTTGAGCTAAAAGTGCTACCGCAGGCAACGCGCAGCGGAGAGTGTGAGTGAATGTTATTCCGTGTGTCGGGCGGTTTCGGTATTGACTGCTACCAGCGTCGTTTTACCTGCGGCATTGCAATGCAAATTGCGATGCGTGTTATGTGACAGTTCGAGGGCGAATGCATAAATCACATTTACGTATAAACGTCCGAGACTCATCAACGATTTGTTAATCTCTGTAGCGACGCGTTTAACAGACCTCGTCAACTGCGGCCATTTTGAGTTGACATGTGCTGCACAGCGGAAAGGCAGATACGTTGGGAAATTTCCAGATTTAGCGCTATATTTTATGTCTGTGATTGCCAAGTCGATAGTATTTGACTGAAACATAGCAAATGAAGGACGGCAGGTTTTTTCATCGAGATTTTTGAAGACGAAAGAGCCGTTCATCTGGTAAGCAGTGTAGAATGGATTTAGCTGTGGTCTACACTGACATCTACAGCCATGGTTTGCAGGCTGTTATGAAGTGCATGACAGAGGGAACCTCCCGCTGTCCATTAATAACTCTTCTTACCCCTCCATTCACGTAAGGTATGCGAAAAGTGCTCCTATTAGAATGAACCTTTGCACGCTGCAGTCAGTAAAAGCTTTTCCTCACAATCTCTGCGAGACTTCTAGTACGTACAGTCCTAAATTCATCTCTTACAGCCAGTTCAAAGTGGTATTAGCCAAGCCGCTTTGTAACCATCTTCCAGCAACTGCTTATTCAGTTTTGTCAGCATGTTTGTGACGCTCTCCCATGGCTCGAACAACCCTGTGATGGTTCCTGCTGTCCTTCTTGGTATTCGTTCATTCGTTCATTCGTTCATTAACCTTAACATCTGTTAGTCCATTTAGGTGCCGGTTACGGACACTTGATTGATATTGTAAGGTATGTTTAGTGAGTAATCTCTTTCTACACTAATTTCCTAGTCTTCAAACATTTACATCTACATCTACATCTACGTACATACTCTAAAACCCACCGGTGCAGCGAGAACGAGTGAGAAACGACTGTCTAAAGGCCTCCCTACTAGCCCTAATTTCTCGCACCTCATCTTGTTGGTCTTTTATCGTAATGTGCATTAGTGGCAGTAAAATCGTTCTGCAGTCGGACTCAAATGCCGGTTCTCTACATTTACTCAATAGTGCCTAGAAGAAAAAGCATCATCTTCTCGCCAGATGTTTTCCATTTGAGTTCAAGAAGCCCCTCCGTAACACTCGCTTGGTGATCGAACGTACCGGTAACAGTTTTAGCACCTTCCTCTCGCCTGTATTGGTGTCTTCCTTAAGTCTGATCTCACGTGGATCCGAAACAATCGAACAGTACTCAAGAACAGGTCGCAATAGCGTTATATACGCCGTCTCCTTTATGAATGAGCTACACTTCCCAAAATTCTCCAAGAAACCAAAGTCGAGCATTCGCCTTCCATGCTACCAACCTAACGTGCTCATTCCATTTCATATCGCTTCGCATCTTTACATCTAGATATTTGATCAACGTAACTGTGTCAAGCTGCACCCTACTAGTGCTTTATTCGAACGTTACAGGAGTGTCTTTTCCAATTCATCCACATTGACTTACATTTTTCTACATTTACAGCAAACTGTCATTCATCACACCACCTAGAAATTTTGTGCTCCTAAACCTGTCTGTAAGGTCTTTTATTAATACGGAGACTAAACACGATTCTATCTAACTTTCGTGGGGCAGACGTATCGACGAGTGACTGCATAAAAGCCCTTGGTCCTGCTTAATAATGTTACGTATGACCAGAAGTTTTTCGAGTTCTCGGCAAGGTCTTTCACGGTGGAAATTATAATCCACGTGCTTTGCTTTTCTTACGAACGCAGTAAATTACTGTCAACATTTGCGCACTCTTTTTAGAACCAAGCGTGCACAACCTCTACTTCCTCGTCATCTTCCGAATTTCATTATTAAACCACCAGTGAATTAGCGTCAGCCACCAGTTTTGCGTACAATTGAGCCTACGTTACCGTCCGATTTTAGGTCCTTAGAAAATGTCACACCCACGTAATTCTACAAGTTGACTAATTCCAACTGTGAATGATTAGGTATTACTCATTAGGTATTACTTGTATTTCTTTTGTGAACTGCACAATTCAGCCACTTAGAAAATTTAAAGCAAGTTTCCAGTCTTGGCACCACTTTTAAATTACATCAGGACCAGGCTGAATGTTTGAGGACCTATTTTTGAGCTAGCACATCACTGTAGATAATCACGCCATTCACGAGAAGATTGGGAAGGAGGAGCTACGTGATTACGTTGCTATGATTTGAGCTAACTTCAGTTTTGCTTTGAAAGAATACGAAAGCGAAATAAGAGCGCATTCTGCGTATTTTCATAAGGATCCCTGCTGAAATGACCCTGTGCCCGGAAAACCTACGGAACTTTTCGAAATGAGTGCACAACATACGGGCCACGAAATATGAAAAGCAAATACAAATATAGCAATAAGTAGCAGAAATGAAAATAACCAATTGCTGAACATCAAAATTATTAGCGACGTAGGAAGAAGTGAACAAAAAACTTCTTGAATAGTACGATCGCCGATGGACTGTCACAGGCCGAAGAAGCTTTTCTCAATAAAGGAGCTACTGAGCGAGCTGGAGCATTGTGGAGGACAACGCTTCAAATCCCCGTTCGGTCACCCAGATTTAGGATTTCGTAGCTTACCTAAATCGCTCTGAAGAGAGCACTGCCATTTCTTTCCCCATCCCTTCATAATCAGAGCTTGTGCTCCGTCTCTGATCACCTCGATATCGACGGAACATTAAATTCCGTTCCTTCCACAAAAGAGCTCTGCTGGTACGGAATTCTGATACGGAATTGAGGAACACGATCTTTAAATATAAAGCCGGTCGCGGTGGTCTAGCGGTTCTAGGCGCGCAGTCCGGAACCGCGCGACTGCTACGGTCGCAGGTTCGAATCCTGCCTCGGGCATGGATGTGTGTGATGTCCTTAGGTTAGTTAGGTTTAAGGAGTTCTAAGTTCTAGGGGACTGATGACCACAGTAGTTAAGTCCCATAGTGCTCAGAGACATTTGAACCATTTTAAACATAAGGCTGTAAATTCAACCAAATACTTGGGGATTGCAGTTACGAATAACTTCAGTTGGGACGTTGGCATTGATATGCTGTGGCTAAACCATACCAAAGACTGCGGTTTATTGGAAAAAGGCTTAAAATGCAACAGATCGACTAAAGAGACTGCGCACACCACGCTTGTGCGCCCTCTTTTGGAATATTGCTGTGCGGTGTGGGATCAGCACCAGATTTGACTGGCAGAGGACGTCGAAATAGTTCAACGAAATCATCGCGAAATAGGGGAGAGAGTGCAACTGATATGATGTGATAATTAGGATGGCAGCCATTAAAACAAAGGCGTTTTTCGTTGCCTCGTAATCTTCTCGTGAAATATCAATCACCAGCTTTCTCCTCCGAATGGGATAATATTCAGTCGCCTTCTATTCACATAGCGAGAAATGATCAGCATGATAAAATAAGAGAAGTCTGAGCTGGCACTGAAAGATTTAAGTGCTCGTTTTTCCCACGCGCTTTTAGACGGTCGCGTCGTAGAGAAATACACTGAATGCGATTTGATGAACCCTCTGCCACGCTCTTATTTGTGA
The DNA here is from genome assembly GCF_021461385.2 of Schistocerca piceifrons. Lineage (NCBI taxonomy): Eukaryota > Metazoa > Arthropoda > Insecta > Orthoptera > Acrididae > Schistocerca > Schistocerca piceifrons. The sequence continues at coordinate 557,051,192 of NC_060143.1, forward strand.
ATCGCAGAGTAATCATATACATGTAGAAATTGGTGTAAAGTCTGCTCCTGGACACAGACTTGTCTGAAGTGAAAGGTAAGGTGAAACTTGAACTGTTTCACAGGCTGTACTGTCGATGAATGCTGGAAATGAAGTATACCGATGACATACGAAATGAAATATTAAACATAGTAAGTTAAGAAAGGAAACTGTGGAAATCTCTTACGAACCAACGGGCCAATTTAGTGGTGCATCCGCTACAGCGTCTGGGAAGCATTAACTTGGCGATGGAAGGAGCAGTAGAGGGCAAAAGACATTGTGATGATGAAGGTGATTTAATTGTTTTCTCGACCTCAAGTAAACGTATTAGAGGGAGTGAAAGAGCATACGGAATTATAAAGATTGCTGTATGAGGAATGTTCACTTTTCAGGATATGACAGGAACGATCATTCGAAACAAATACTCTAGTACACAGAGGCTCTAAAATGAGAACCTTAAGAGCTACGAGCATTTCTTCGTCTTTGATACTGTGAAACAGATCTCTCCTAATGAAAGATCTTTGATTTCCATATTTTCAGAAGTCGTGGCGTGCACCAAAACGAGAAAAAGTTTTCCAGTAAACATGGGCTCTAAAGTGGGCACCTTAAGAGCTATGAACACGAACGCTTCTCCATCTTCCCCACTGCAAAACACATCTGTTCTACTGAACAAGTACCCATAGTAAATATGGAATGCATTTTAGTTCCACTTTTTACTAGACAACTTTTTCTTGCTTTGGTACGTAATATTTCCTCCTAAAATAAGAAAAGCTAAGAAATTCCACTAGAAGAGATTTATTTCACAGTATCAAATATGATGAAGTTCTCAGATGTCTTAATGTATGGATTTTAGAGCTCATGATTCCTAGAATTTCTTGCTTCGAATGATCATTCCTGCGTTATCCCTGAAAGCTGACCATTCCTCCTGGCACATCATGTACAAGTATAGGATGTCCTATTTTGTAGTTACGCATTTACATCTAGATCCACATGGATACTTAAGTGCCTGGCAGAAGCTTCAGCGATCCATTTTCACAGTAATTCTCTATAATTCCAATCTCATACAGCGCGCGGTAAAAAGAACGCCTATGTCTTTCCGTGCGAGCTCTGGTTTCCCTTATTTTGTTGTGATAATCGTTTCTTCCTATGAAGGCTGGAGTCATCAAAATATGTTCGCATTCGGAGGAGAAAGTTGATGAAAGAAATTCCGTGAGAAGATTCTGCCGCAACGAAAAACGCCATTGTTTCAATGATGTCCACCACAAATCCTGTATCATGTTCGTGACACCCTCTCCTCCATTTCCGGATAATACAAAACGTGCTGCTCTTCTTTGAACTTTCTCAATGTACTCCATTAATCCAATCTGGTAAGGATCCCAGACCGCGGAGGAGAACTCCAAAAGAGAAAGTACAAGCGTAGTGTAGGCAGTCTCCATAGAAGATCTGTTACATTTTCTAAGTGTTCTACCAATAAAACACAGTCTTTGGTTTGACATCCCCACAACATTCTCTATATGTTCTTTTCGATTTAAGTTGTTTGTAATTGTATTTCCTAGGAATTAATTGAATGATTTGACTGATTTATCGTGTAACTCAAGTTTAATGGATTCCTTTTAGCACTCATACGGATGATGTCATACTTTTCATTATGTAGAGTCAATTGCTAATTTTCGCATTACACAGGTATCTTTTTTAAATCGCTTTGTCGTTTGTTTTGATTTTCTGATGACTTTATTATACGACACAATACAGCATCATCTGCAGACACCCTAACACGGCTGCTCAGATTGTCTCCTAAATCGTTTATATAGATAAGGAACAGTAGAGAGATATCGTCAGCAGACGCAGATGAGAGGCAGGTATGGAAGTCAGCAGTAAACGGGCCGAAAGTCAACTGAAAACGAAGCGGAGGATGCGAGTTAGTGCTTTAGAAATCAATTTCCCAGAATAATAATCTACCTTCTCAAGCAATGCGTCAGCGAAATCAATTTCAACTCAAGAGATCAGGAACAAATGTAGAAAAATATGCGAAAGAACCAGCTCCCTCTCTAAGAGTAGGATATCGTAGGTCACTGGTACAACCAACGTTCTCAATCTACTGGACTGAAAGAAGAGTGGTAAATGCAAGTCATTCCACTCTTTCATGAAGAGTTGTCGAACTGATGCACATCACTACGAGTCCATACCGGTGACGCCAATCTGTCATCGAATTATAGAACGTATTTTGAGCTCACGCATCACGATGTTTCAGGAGAAAGAAAAGTTCCTCTATAAAAAGCACTAAGACTTCCGTAAACAAAGGTCTTGCGAACACAGCTTGGTTCGTTCATGGAATGCAGAACGCCGTGCACGAAGACTGTGACTGATACCGCGTTACTAGACTTCTAGAAGGGATTTGATACAGTTCTAACTATTATTTAGGGAACAAAATACAATCTTACAGTCTATGGGACCTTATTTGTGGTAGTATTTAGTACTTTGTAGCTGATATAACTTATCGCGTTACTCTAACGGGATGAAATCGCTAGATGAAAAAGATAACTTCTAGAGCACCCAAGGAAGTGTTGTAGAACCCAAAATATCTATAAATAATTTATTACATAACGTCGGAAGCTCTGTGAGCGTGTTTTCAGGCAACACTGTTATTTGGAAGAAGGTTGTAAACCCAGGAGACTGTAGCGGAATTCGGGAAGAAAATATGTAGGATCAATGAATGGTGCAGTGCTTGAACGTGAACGTAAATACATGTAAGTTATTATGCGTAAATGGGCTAAGTGAAATTTTTGGAAAAATGTAAAAACCGCAAAATATCGAGTAGTAACCGTCCAGTAGGTCCTAAAGAGGAATGGCCACATTAAACCAGTTGTAGGAAATGCAGACGCAATACTACGATTAACCGGAGAAGTCTTCTTCAGATATAGGCCTAATTCATCCACGTAAGAAGCGGATTGCTGAACACTTGTTCTACCCTTAACTGACTACTGATCATAAGTCTGTGACCCCTATGAAGCGGAGTTAACAGAAGAGCGGCACGTTTAGTGACAGGATCGCTTAGAAAGAGCGGGAGCGTTGCGGAGTCGCTCAAAAAGCTTCACTGCCAGACGCTATAGGAGATGTGTTGTGAATCTCGGAGAAGGTCACTGTTGAAATTTTGAAAGCATACAATCGATAAAGACTTGGGCAACTTACACTTCCTACAATATATGTCTCTCTAAATGTCCACGAGACAAACGTCATAAAAAGCTGGACTCATACGGAAATATATTGATAGTCGCTCTTCCCACGCAGCATTCGCGAATGGAACCGAGAAGGGGATACATGATGGTTGTATCAACGATATTCCTGCCACATACCGTAAGGTAGCTTGCGGGATGAAGATGTAACTGTAGATTTAGGTGTAAATGTAGACTACTGACTGTATTCTTTTTGATCAGCGGTTTCCGAAGCGGCACCTGATATCGTGAGTGATACAGCTTCTAAATTTTCACACAGTGCCTAACACCACTCAGGATGGAAGTATTTTAAATGCATCATGAGAGTTCTGATGCCATGTCAGAAAGCACTGTATGATACGCGTCCTTGCCGGCCGCAGTGGCGGAACGGTTCTAGGCGCTTCAATCTGGAACCGCGCGACCGCTGCAGGTTCGAATCCTACCTCGGGCATGGATGTGTGTGATGTCCTCAGGTTAGTTAGGTTTAAGTAGTTCTAAGTTCTAGGGGACTGATGACCGCAGATGTAAAGTCCTATAGTGCTCAAAGCCATTTGAACCACCTGAATATGCGTCCGTCTAACCCGAAATATTGTGAGAGCGTGTGCAGAGAGTTTGTTTTCTTGATTACATGAAATCACCGATGTGTAGATCGGGATTCATATGTGTACTCGACGATATCTCAAGAAGTAAGCATGTTTGTATATGGGATGCTACGGTGGGTAGATACGTTCTCACTGTGAAAGACACTTATACACTTCTAGTACACGCACATTTTTTTGTTGTATGCAGGTCGTAATAAGGGGGCTTCTATCCTTATATTTATTTACTGTACTCCACTTACTTTATGACAACACTGGAACATTTCGTATAAAGTTACATTTATCTCAAACGTTACGATTACTTTTTGTTTTTTCTTCAATTCTGCATATTGAACAAAGTTTACAATTTCTATGACACTATTATTCTTACATTTAATTGCTTGTGGTCTTATCGCTCAAACATTGAACTGGCTTCTTATATGCTACTCTACAAGAAGTATTCCTCTGAAATCTTTTCCATCATCAGTCGGGTGCTCCTTTACACTGGAACCACAAAAGAGCAACAGATTTCCATAATTGCTATTTGTTTTGACTGATTTTTCAGTTGTCTTTTCCACTTCTCCCTATTCAACAGCACATAATACAATTACTGCTTCTGCCACATTGAATTTCAACTGCTGTTACCACTATCTCCATTTCTACAGCAGATATTACAACAGACAATTATAAACACTAAAACTATTACTAATTCTACTACGATTACTTATGAAAACCTTAAGGTCATTGACTATTAAAGAATTGATAAGCAGCGTATTGCCTTGGGTACCTTCACTGTTTCTATATATGCGGTGTCTGTTCGTTCGGACATGTCCGATAGAACAGACACCACTTTGATCCAGCAGCCACTAAGAATTAAGACTGGAGACACTGGCTCCGAGCGTTCATTGACTTAAACGAACGGTGTTGGGTTAGGTTGTTTGTGGGAAGAGACCAAAATGCGAGGTCATCGGCCTCTTCGGATCAGGGAAGGACGGGGAAGGAAGTCGGCCGTGCCCTTTCAGAGGAACCATCCCGGCATTTCCCTGGGGCGATTCAGAGAAATCACGGGAAACCTAAATCAGTATGGCCGAACGCGGGATTGAACCGTCGTCCTCCGGGATGCGAGTCCAGTGTGCTAACCACTGCCTCACCTCGCTCGGTCGAACGAATGGTGTCTTCACTATTGATGCATACCAGCCTCGAATTCAATCGAGAATCGGCGAAAGGCAGCGAGTAATGAGGATAACGGGGCGCGATTAATGAGGAAAACAGGCATGGGGCGCTACATGCGTAGTGCTTGAATATGTTGAGAATTTGGGTCTGACGCGAGGCTTGCTAGGTTACGCAATGAAGATGGGTTGACCATTGTGACCGAATGCCGCAGTTCCGCTTCAAGCGCCGAGCGGAAATGGTCTTGTTTATTTCACCTGCCGCAGCGTCGCCTGTGCGAAGTTTTCCCCGTTCTGTCTGCCGAGTGAGTCGCAGCGGCTCCGCTCCGCCTTACAGTCTGTTTAGTGTTCGTCTTCTTACAGCGGCGTCGGCCTCTCCGCTATGGCTACTATGGTTCCCACGTTTATTCCACGAAAAGCTACTGTGAGCTTTATTTTCGATAAAACAACGCTACACGTGCAGCCCGGGTCTCTAGAAATCCACGACTGGCTTGTCGATACATTTCAGGTGAACTCTGATCAGGTCCACACAGCTCATTTTCATGCGGATAAGTACTTCTTTTACGTGAAATTTGTGGATCCAATTCACGTTGAAAGATAACTGTCGCGACATGGTTCTGAAGTCCCGTTCAGGCATCGCGATAATTCCGGTAGTAAGGTGTCACTCGCAGATGCTAAAATTGACTATACCAATGTTGGAGTGTTCAACCTCCCATCGGAGTAGAAGATAACTTTCTAAAGGACATATTGACTCCTTATGGCAAAGTGAAAAACGTCCGTCGTGAACGCTGGTCTAATCAACACAGATTACAGTGTTATAGTGAAATTCGTTACGTGGAAATGCATGCCAAACGCAATATTCCATCATATTTACAAGTGTGTGGCTACCGCGTTCGTGTCACGTATACTGGCCAAGAAATAACCTGCTTCCTGTGTAACGAAAGTGGACACGTACGATTTAATTGCCTGCGGAGGGTTTTTGTATTAAAGCCATCATTAGAGCAGCGTCGCAAATTGACGGTTGCTGATCATGTCGCTTCCACTACCGCCGTCGGATCTACTTCTGCTTCGGGTCATAGCGAACAAAAACTCAATTCTGAAAATCGTGTCAATGAATTTCCGCCCTTACCTCCGCGACAGGTTCAGAATGCTATGGCCCCAAGGGCAGAAGCTGTAACCGTTACAAACAAGCGACGTCGCACTCAAGATGGTGATGGTGAGTATTTGGCTATGCCTTCTGCGTCAAACTCCTCCGTGTCAATTGTCCTCCCAGCTGCTCTCGATGCTACGGTACCTCCCGTCCGTAGTACGATGAGTGGCGAAGACGTTATCTCCAGCATCCCTCCTGCTCGCCAAGTGGCTCTTTCTGAGCTGTCTGTGTCCTCCGTTACAGTCTGAGACGATGCAATGTCCTCCTGCTCCTTCGTCTTCAGACGCCGAAGGTTTCCTGAATTTGTCACCTACAGCAACTCCCGAGGAGAATAAAATTACCGAAAAAGTATCAACTGTTGCATTGGCAGTTCCTCATAATGCTTCCGCCTTAGTGATTGGAACTGCATTACATGATCTCTGTTCTGGGGGGCAGGAGGCTGTGTCTCTGACCCCTCCACACTTCCGACTGCAGAGGCCGCTGTGGTGTCACCGCCTGACACCACACTTGCTAGGTGGTAGATTAAATCGGCCGCGGTCCATTTAGTACATGTCGGACCCGCGTGTCGCCACTGTGAGATCGCAGACCTAGCGCGACCACAAGGCAGGTCTCGTGATACGAACGAGCACTCGCCCCAGTTGTACGCACGACCTAGCTAGCGACTAGATGTACGAAGCCTTTCTCTCTCATTAGCCGAGAGACAGAATAGCCTTCAGCTAAGTTAATGGCTACGAACTAGCAAGGCGCCATTAGCCTTACAGTGATTGTAAATAAAGTCTCCTGTGTATCGTCAAGAGCGATGTACCACAATGATTGATTAAAGATAAGTATTAATCCAGCTACGTACTTTTCTTCATAGCATTAATTACGTAGCCTGTTCCAGTACTTCATGCCCGTCTGCGTTAGTCTAGCGTGCATTTTCAGCCATCTCGATTGACAAGGTGTTGGCCCAGCTGCCGACACATCAGCCGCCATGCCACGTAGCCGTCAGAAACAGCGTATACAAACTCACCGTGCGGTGGCATGTAATAAATCTAAGAAAGAAGGTTTCGATGACAGAGGTTCTGGTCCCACGATGTCTCATTCCTCTGTGGATTCCGCAATGGACCTTGACTCTCAGCTGTCTGCCTAATTCTGCTCGGACACTTCCCGCACAGCACTATACAGCTGTGATCTTTTCCTTAACTGTTAATCGTGTGGAATCAGAATTGCGATTGGTTTCGCCGCTTCAGTTCATTAATGATTCATATGCGGACATAGTTTGCTAAACAGTAGGTATTATTTAGCCATTTTTCCTTAGCTGTTTTTCGTGTGATCTTTAATGTGGTACCCGAATTTTCTACGGGGACCGCCTTATTTTTTGCGAAGGTATTTCTATTACTGTGGTGGATCGTTCGCGTTTTTATAAAGAGGATGTTGTTTATCTGTTGCGTAAGAGTCCCACGGGTATTCAGGTGGGTGGTGATTTTAATTGCGTGTTGCCTCCTGTAGATCAATCTCCTAATTTTAATTTCTGTCGGGAATTAGATGAATTTGTCGGTTCCTTACGCCTGCAAGACGTCTGGACGTGTAAATACCCGAAGTTAGTTAAACGTACCCACTTAACTGCGACTTCTAGTAGCAGGTTAGACAGGTTTTACCTATGGGATTGTATGCGCAATGGTCTTCTTAATGTTGAAGTCATCCCATCTTCCTTTACGGGTCACTGTGCTGTGACTACAGTCCTCAATCTAGAACGACAACCAGTCAAATTATTTCGCACTCCGTGGGTGTTAAACGTCGCTCACCTAGCCGACCAATCTCTCGACGATGTGATGCGAGCCGTGACGGAAGAAATGACTTACTTATATCATTTCCTTCGGCATCAGACCCGTCGCTGAAGCGTTTGTATTCATCCTGTCACGACAAATAATGTGCTGACCTCGTTCAAAGTGGGAAAATTGTTCTAATCCCGAAACGCCCTGGACCGGCTTCCCATGATAGCTTTCGTCCAATTATTTTGTTAAACTTTGATTATAAGACTGGCGAGGGCAGTTAATAGTACGATATCGGCTCTGATGGAAGTTGTTGTTGCAAAACATCAAAGCTGCGTACCTGGTCGCACCATTCTTACCCTATAGTCGAGTGTCGTGACGTGGTTTCTGTTGCTGCTGTAATGTCCGTCCCTTGTGCCCTTGCTTTCCTAGACTTTGAAAAATAATTTGATCGTGTTAATCACGACTTCTTGCTTCGGATTCTGGAGGCAGCTCGTTTCACTTTTGACACACGGTGAGTTTACGGGTATTTCAGCCTCGCTGGTTGTTAATGGCCAACTGACGCCCCCATAATTGTCTGTTGGGAAGTGCCTCAAGGGAGCCCGCTGTCTGTGATTTCGTTTGTGTTGTCTCTGGAGCCCCTACTTCGGATGCTTAGCATCCCAGCTGACAGGTTGGACGCTTTCCGGCGGGCCTATAGCTGTTCATGAATACGCGGATGACGTGATGGTTCTATTCCGTAATTCTGCGGAGATTCTTCGACTGAAGGCTGTAATCGATGATTATTGTCAGAGTTCAGGTGTATTACTAAATAAATGCAGGCTTCATACTTGGCGAGGTTATGATTACGCCGTTGTTCCATGGGTTACTGTAGTGGGTCGGCATACGTCTCTCAGTATCATTATTTATCGTTGTCCACTCAAAATGAAAACGTTCACCTGGAAGTCTGCTGCGGAAAAAATTCAGGGAGCGATACTAGAACATGAAAAAGCGTTCTCTTACTCTGCTCCAGAAAGTCCGAATTTCGGATACGTACGTCTTATGCAAAGCTTATTACGTGGCCCAAATTTATCTCTTCCCGTCGATGATGGAAAAGAAACTACAGCAATTTTCTGGTCGTTTCTTATGGAAAATACATATCTTTCGCTTACGGTATGACGGTATGAGGTGGTCACTAAGCCTCATTCTTTTGGTGACGGGGGATGGCTTGGACGGGATGGGCCTGGCTGACATACGAAGTAAGACGCAGATGTTATATGTGTGACGTATTGTTTTGATGGTGACTCCAAAAACTCACACATTCACGTCTCGATAAGTTCGCTGTGACCGCACTGCTGGTCTAGAACCCCTTGTTGATGTTGGTCGCATAAACTGTAAGTTAAAACGCGTTCGTGACTTCTATCTTGCCGTGAGCTATTCAGGGACTGACAGTTTGTGGAGATCCGTCCTCACTATACAATTCTTACAGACTCGTTGGAAAGCAGTCCCCTGTTCGAACCTCTCTTATAGAGAATCGCTGCAAAACAACTGGACAACAGTTTGGTGTCTTCCGATTTGGGCGACGCTCGTAGCGCACACGTGGCATAAGGTAGTAAATAACTTGATTCCAACGAACGAGCTACTTTTCCTTGTTGGGCTTAGCGATATGGATTACGTAGTTCGTTGTATGTCTACAGGTACGATACGACATCGCTTTACTTGTGGAGATCGTATGGCAAAATGGTCTTGGATTAGGACAAAGTTGGCCTTCCTTACTCGATCTTCTGAGGCTGTATACACTCGGACATCTTTTTGCGCCCAGATGCTTCCTTCTTTCCACAGTCGATAATCCATACCGTAATGTGGTTCCTGTGACACTCTGCTCATTACCTAGTAGAAGGCGACGGGGAGGATCACATGAACTTCTATAGCACATGATCACTGCCTATTGGACATGCTTGCGAATGCCTCTAGATCAACGCCTCTTCGCCAACATGTTGAATCTTGTTTTCCGTCGGCAAGGTGTTGCATAATTGGATAATTTAATTTTTCTGGTGGTAGCTGTTTTTCTTTCTTAAGTATGTTCCCTTCTGATTTGCTTCGGCTTGTTTTTCTCCTAGTTACCCTGTTGGTTTTTTTTTTTTGTGTTTTGACACAGCATCGCTCCATTGCTATTGTAAAATGTGTATACATAAGGTATACGAGGGTTGGAACTTTAATAGTGCCAACTATTTATTTGCAGCTCGTACAAAATAGATACGTGTTTCAAAGTTTTACTGACCTTCAGTCATCAACAGTGTGTATAACCCGTTGCCAGGGATGTGGAAGTCGTAGGATACTCTTAACGGTGCCAGTTGTGTTGGCAGTTCGAGCGGCGCGGTCTATAGCCCGACGAATTTGTAGCAGTTCTGAGGCGAATGCCGGTCGATAGACTGCGACGCTCGAACTGTCAACACAACTGGCACTGCTAATAGTATTCTACGACTTCCACATCACTGGCAGCGGGTTATACACATTTATGATGACTGAAGGCCAGTAAAACTTTGAAACATGTATCTATTTTGTACGAGCTGTATATAAGTAGTTGCCACTGTTAAAGTTCCTTCCCTCATATATATACGTAAACGTGTACAATCCTTGCAGTCAAATTGTGATTTTCTTAGTTAGCTATTTAGAATATCATCTGATTTCGTTGTCCTTCTGCCTTACATTCTATTTGAAAACTAAAAATTATACAAAAAATAAAATAAATAAATAAAAAATTGAAAAGTATACTAAAATATAAAAAAATGTATAAAACAGTTCTTAATACATATCATGAGAGCCTGATGGTCGTTTGTCACCTTTTTTTCGGTTTTTTCCTTTCGCCTTTTATTTATTATTCTGTTGCAATAATTAAAATATTTCACCCATTTTCAGCTTATATTACATGATGATTTGACTATGGTCTACTGATGTGTCAAGATAGTACCAAAGCATTCTGATAATAAGAAAAGAGAAATGCCTTAGTGGTAGAAAACCTGCCTTGTAATCAAGAGACCTGGGTTCGAATACTGCTCCGGTAGAGATTTTCAGCTTTTCCTGTTGATTTAAATCAATTCCCACTCGCAGCCAATATAGGACCTTTCCATAAGAGCGAGTAAAAATCTAAGAGGACAAAGAGAATGCTCCACTGAACAATTTTAGGTAGGGAGAAGCCAGCTTAAGGAGATAATAGGAATAAAATCGCATTACTGTGTGCTGTTTTATTTACATTAGTTACAGCTGACTACAGTTAAATCACTGATACAGTGAACGCACCAATTATACTGCATCTTACAAAATGTGCTGAAACGCAGGGCCATCAACCTCAATGCAAGCATAACATAGGTGAACAAGCTCTGACGCACCCTGATAAATATTCCTGGTGTGTTTCGATTCACATCACAGGGAGTTACAATCCTGGCAACTAATTCCAAGTCCCTGTCCTCTGAGGTCTCATACACAAGTGACTTTATATACCCCCATAGGAAGTAATCAAGGCAGGTGACCTCTCAGGCCATGGCATAGGACCTCCTCTTCCAAACCAGCGACCAGGAAATACAGGATTGATATGGTTGCAGATATGCACACTGAAGCCAAGGGTACGTTCGCCGACGACTCAGGCAGAGCTCTTTGCACGGATCTCAAGTACATGTGGCCGTTCAGTCGGCCAGGTAGAGGAAATGTCTCGTCCTCCTCGTTCTCTTGAAAGAATTAAAGAATGTACGTGTAAATAAACAGACAGCACGTGTAAACTTGTTCGCATGTAAGTTGTAAATAAATTGGAAAACAGTAATGCTGAACAAAGCGGTAGACAAGTTTACATCCATATGCCCTGAAGCTGGCTTCACCGACCCCGGGTTCCCTACCTCAGATTGCTCAGTTTAGCATTTTTGCACGCTCTTATGGAGACTCCTTCACTCATTCATACATATACATATATAAGCACTTAACATACTACTATACGACTGTACCTAATTTATCTCTAAGTTCCGGATCAAATTGGCCACGCTGTCGGGTCTTGCAATATCTACTTGTGACGAACCAGAGTGCATCACATATTCCACACTGACTGTTCTAGTTTTTGTTAGGTACTCTGTGACCTCCTTCACTCACTCTTCTATTACTGGACCAAGCCTCCATAGAGCTAATTGGTTTCATTCTAGTCTATAAGGAGATAGCTGCATACATTGCTCCATTGGCTCTCACAATCACGTTTTTGGGTGGTTGTACACGCTTGTTTTATGCAACTGAAGGCTCAATTACGTATGGTAATTTACTGAATTATTTAAGACTTATTACTTACCAGCGTGTGGCTTTATTGTTCTACTGAGCTGTAGTATTTATTTATACTGATGACTCCATTGGAAGAAAGATGATAGCCTAGCATCCAGTCACTGTTGCGGTCTTTATAGACAGAGCACACGCTAGGACTACGTCGAGATGTAGTAGGAAACCACCTAGCTGCCAGAATAAATGGTTTCTGGAACACAGGGGATAGTTAAATCTGGGTTGCCGGGCGATAGTGCGATCCTCGCTATTCGGAAATTTCGTAACAATACACTCACGTTCCTCTGTTCCACTTAATCTGGATCAGACTAGTCATCATAACTCACTTGTGCATTCACCCAAAAGGGCAACTCTCTGAAGACAGGTCGTATCATTTATCAAGAGAAATGGCCGAGCGGTTCTAGGCGCTGCAGTCTGGAACCGCGCGACCACTACGGTCGCAGCTTCTAATCCTCCCTCGGGCATGGATGTGTGTGATGTCCTTAGGTTAGTTAGGTTTAAGTAGTTCTAAGTTCTAGGGGACTGATGACCTCTCAGATGTTGAGTACCACAGTGCTCAGAGCCATTTGAACCATTCATCAAGAGAAAACCGCGACGACCAGACCTGGAAGTTAAAAATGGAAGTCAACATAACTCATCCCTGTACATCTGGGTATTACTTACAATCTACAGATCGACAATGAAGACGTGAGTAATACATCTCATCCGATAGGAGAATTCTGATATCAGAGTCCATAACTTTCCCCTCTAGGGGGTAAAATTTCTTGGGCTTCAGTAATCTCTGCCGAGATCCCTGTAGATGGCGTACACTCTGAGATATGGAAAGAAGCGGCCTGGTTGCAAATTTCGTTAGAGTTTGTCGTGCGGAGCATCAAGGACAATGTGCTTGGTAAGAAGAAAAATATCACGGTGGACCTCGTCCCACACAAGACGAAAATTTTCTGTGCCTTGGAACTGTCGCTACAGAAAAATTTGTGAACTGTAGGTTTTTATATTAGTAAATAGTTTTTGGACGAGTGTATCAAGAAAACTGCATTGTACCTACACCTAGGATGCCCTGTTTTCAACTGATTCATCTAATAAACGTGAGGATGGAGGCTCTAATGCATGTTCTTATTTAGACTTCCCTTAGTTCCTCTAAACTGCGTCTGGCAGGATGATTCCTACTATAAGGCAACAACCCAATATATGAGCTCGTCGAGCTACAAATGTAAATATTTGAGGTCTGTATAAATAAATTGTGTTTGCTGTTACCAAACTCTATCACAACGACATGTCCAGTATCCTTGTAAATGTGATCAGCAGATGAATAGCAGTACCACAACTAAGTGTGCAGTCGTTTAATAACATTCTGAGTCATGAAGTGTGATGTGGAGATTCGCATATGTGCCTGGTATGTTCCAACGTTGCTGAACATTATGTCCTGAAGCAAATGGCGTAGTCGTAGCTTTTATCGTGAACCTTGTCAAGAGATTAATCTTTGGAAAAAGCAACATTCCAATCGTAATAGAGACGTCAGTGAGTTCTCATTTACTTAGTTTGAAACTGTTTTCACAGTAAGACGAATTTTTGCTTAGAAGAAAAGTCAGAGTAACAGACTTGTTAGGGAGGCGATGATTAGGCTACAGTGCCAGTTCGATTCAGCGACTACTCTTTTTTCCCACACATACAATGCAATTCCTATATGAGATGAGAATCTCATCTTACATTTACCGTGACTGTTCATCACTTCTCTCGATCCTTTTTCTTCATGTCGTGAACATGAATGTTGAGTTGCTTATGGATTTTTTTTTAATTTTTGGGTTATTACTCCTGAAATGAATTATTGATTATGCAATCTTGAGCCAGAAGGCCAGTTTAAAAATTCAGGACGTTTACAGTTAAATAACAAGTACACTCTTCTTTTGCTATTGGTTGTTGTTTATTTCGAACTAGTTTTCGGTCTGTTGGGTCATCTTCAGGAGGCAAGTGAGTAGCGTCGGGAAAACTGGTTCTTAGGTAACCAAACATTATAGGCGAAGATACAATCACTTGTATAAAGTGTCCCATCCATACTCTAGTCAGTCGTTTTCTGAAGATGGCCTAATGAGCGGAAAACTGTTTCGAAATAAACAAATATCAGTAGAGCAAAAACAGTTGACTTGTTATTTAGCCTCAAAAATGGAATTGTTCTACCAAGAAGTAACGAAAGGATCCATGAATAAAATTCAGGACGTCACAGTGAAAAGAAGGGCATATTGTGGAAGTTATCGTTGTGAGATGAAACGTGAAATTTATGTCCTCCAAACTTTCAGGAGCTGTGGCGGACGGAGGAGGACGCATTGTGCCGACCAGCCTGAGATCATAAGCCATAACTTGGACAGAATAATTGAAGATAGCGTTAATAGGAAGTACTTATACCAACTGCGACTGGCAAAAACGTTGAGGATCCAGATAATAATAGTAGACGAATGTAGACATGTAAAGTGGGCCATAGGTGAAGTAGCGAAAGAAGACCTCGGAGGATACCAAAATAAAAAGAGAACACTCTGGTGGTATGTATAAACAGCAAAGATGACTGAAAGGAGTAAAGAAGCTTAAATGACGTTCCTGAATGTATACAATTAGAGTTAGATGTAGGGCACTAAACGGAGAATAAGTAGAAAAGTGTTAAAAAGCAAAAGCAAGGAAGAAAGATGTGAATATGTAGAGAGAATGATTTGTGGGTCTCAGAGTGTTGAAGAATGGAGAACAATCAAGTCAACGAGGCTGTGAAGTTGGAGACCGTATTTTACGGATTTGTGCCAGGAAAATCGACCGGAATTTAAACACAGATGAGCCGTGAGGCTGCGACAGGAGGAGCTACGGCGCTTGGATATAATAGTTATTCAATACGCTGTGAGAAGTGATAAGGTGAAGGCACCAGGATATGGATGAATTTGACGCTAGCTGGTGAAGCTTGGTGCCCCGAAATTGTTGTACGTACTAGGGAGGCTGTTTGAAAGATGGAGAAAATGTTCTATCGAAATGGAAAATATGTTACAAAACATTAGTGCATAACGAAGTGTTACGTAATGACTCAAATAGTTATAGGGGATTGGCAATGACTCATTTAGTTGGAATATTTTATTCTCAGTTACTTAAAAATCTGATACAAAAGGAAACAAGTCACAAACAGCAAGAATCCAGCAAGATAACGCCAAGGATGGTCGAGAATGGACATCTTCATAATGAAACTAACGTGTGAAAAACGT
Organism: Schistocerca piceifrons; assembly: GCF_021461385.2. Lineage (NCBI taxonomy): Eukaryota > Metazoa > Arthropoda > Insecta > Orthoptera > Acrididae > Schistocerca > Schistocerca piceifrons. Next base: position 557,066,596 of record NC_060143.1, read on the forward strand.
ACTATGGTTGGAGGTGCACGTTGCTTTGATTGACCTGAAGTAACGTACCCACCAACAAACTTCAGGAAAAATTGAAAGAGATAGCTAAAGACTATCTAGGAGCGATTCTGACAGTAGAGGACAGCAAGATATTTGGAAATGCAAATAGCGAGATGATGTGGAGGAGGCAATGGAAGCAAGGTATATGAACGTATTGAGCAAAGTCGAGACAGAAGAGGATGGGATCAGGGGACGGAGGAGTGGCATAAGCCGTAGATACTCGGCAAGAACAAGTAGTCGTGAAGTTGGTTCAGTCCGGCTTGCCACGACTATCTCGTCTGTGGCAAACTCTTCGTCTCAGAGTATCACAGGCTCACAACGTCCTCAATTACTTGTTGGATTTATTCCAATTGCTGTCTTCACTGGTTATTTTCACTCACTCCTTATCATCTAGTACCATGGAGGTTATTCCGTAATGCGTAAAGGCATATTCTGTCTTCATGTCTCTTATTCTTAACAAAGTTCTCCACATGGTCTTCTCCTCGCTGATTCTGCACAGAACCTCCTCATTTCTTATTAGTACAACTTCCTTCTCTGGCTCCACATTTCAACGATTCGTTTCTGGTTTTCTCAGTATGGACGAGACCCTTCCATACATCTGTGTTCTAGCCGTGCATTCTCAGATATTACATTCTGAAATTAAGACCAATGTTTCATACTAGTATACTTCTTTTGGGCGGTAGTGCCCTCCTGACCTCCAGCAGTCTATGGGGGCGTTTAATAAATAATACAACGCATGTGTTCTCCGCCAATTTCGGTTGAAAAATGTGCTAATTATTGTGGGAAATCCCGCTCCTGCCCCTATAGTTTCATGAACTTCCAATAGGAAGCGTCACTACACGCAGCCTTCAAAATGGCGTCTGTAAGGAAGGTGCATCCCAAGCAGAGAGTTGTCATTGAGTTTCTTTTGGCGGGAACTACATCATCGCAGATATTCATAGGCGCTTGCAGGATGTCTACCGAGACCTGATACTGAACAAAGGCACGGTGAGTCGTTTGTAGAAGTGTCTGTCATTATCGAAACAAGGTAGAGCGAGCCTTTTCTGACTATTGCGAACCAGCCGGCCGCACAGAGCTTTAACTCCTGCAGTATTGCATTGTACGGACACTCTCTTTTGATGTGATCGACGAATCACAAACAAAACAGTATACTGGAATTTGGCAGGTTTTAATCCATGTCTTACCGTATTTTAGCGGTGTTTTGTATTTGGCGGACAACGAATAATGGGAAAAGAGATTCCGAGCTATTCCGCTCTATTGTTTCAAATATATGTCACCTGAAGATGCGGCTTTAACGCCAAGAAACCGGTAGTGGTACAGTAATAAAGGACCAAAATACAGCTGTAGCGGTTATTAATAGCCAAGATGAATACTCATAGCTGTGTTTGTCCCACCTACAAGATTGTCTGCACAAACAAAACACCTCGCTTCTCCACTGGACGTCTCTGTTGGTAGTACTGACACAGTCTCCACCAGTTGGGGTGTTTACGGGTATTGTCAGCTGGGTTCCTGACCGCCTCACAGGAGACCATAATGAACAACGAAGGACCCTCTGTGTGCAATTGCTTGCCCCTTACGAGGCTGATCGGGACAGATACAGAATGACGTTGTCTGCTGCGTTCACAAATGGTTCAAATGGCTCTGAGCACTATGGGACTTAACATCTGAGGTCATCAGTCCCTAGAACTTAGAACTACTTATACATAACTAACGTAAGGGCATCATACACATCCATGCCCGAGGCAGGATTCGAACCTGCGACGGTAGCAGTCGCGTGGTTGCGGACTGAAGCGCTTAGAACCGCTCGTCCACCGTGTCCGGCTGCGTTCACAAGTAGAGTGGTATCACTCTGTATCTACATCTGTATCTACATAGATACTCCGCAAGCCACAGTACCGTGCGTGATGGAGGGTACCCTGTACCACTACTAGTCATTTCCTTTCCTTTCTCATTCGCCAATAGAACGACGGAAAAAAGACTAAATACAGGGTGTAAATTTTAAGTTGATAAATCAGAATAACTCGAAAAATAAGCTTCACACGATAAAATTTGTAGGACCCAAAGTTGATTATTTTCTATGTGGACATCTGGTGGTGCTAAAATTAGCCCACCACTTTAAAATTTCAAGTGGGAACCCCCATTTTCTACTGTAGAATCAGATTCTACATAAAAAACTACGTACGTTTTGTCTTAAATATTTGTTTCGATTCTTGGTAGTTGGCGCTGTAATTCAAGAAATTCCATGTTCTCATTTTTGCGTGGAAAGTAGTTACGGATGAATAAAAAATATATATTTGGTAAATTTTGCTTCGCTAAAACTAAAACTCTCCCTATCTTCCCATAGGGAGGGTATTGAGAGAGAGGAATTAGAGTTTTACAAATGTAGACACAAATATTATTTTTTTCCGCAGATTCGGATAAGTTTTGTTTGTAAAACTGTAATTTCTCTCCCTTAAACCCAACCCTGTGAGGAGAGTTTTAGATTTAGCGAATCAAAATTTACGAAGTAGATAAGTATTTTTGTTTTTTCCGTAACCATTTTCCATTCAAAAATGAGAACATGGAATTTCTTGAATTACAGCGCCAACTACCAAGAATCGAAACAAATGTTTAAGACAAAATGTACGTAGTTCTTTATGTAGACTCTGATTCTGCAATGGAAAATTGTGGTTCCCATTTGAAATTATAAAGTTGCCTCCCGCCTCACCCACAGGGGGCCCGGGTGGCGGGCTAATTTTAGCACCAGCATATGTTCCCCTTCGAAAATATTCAAATTAGGATTCTACATACTTTTTAATGTGAAGATTATTTTTCGAGTTATTCTGGTTTGTCAACTTAAAGTGTACACCGTGTATATGCTTCCGTATAAGCCATAATTGCTCGTATATTATTTTCGCGGTCCTTGCGTGCAATGTATGTTGGGGACAGTAGAATCACTCGACAGTCAGCTTCAAATGGCGGTCCTCCAAATTTTCCCAATAGTGTTCCTCGAGCTGAACGTCATGCTCCCCCCAGGGATTCCCCAAGCATGCCGATGACACGTACGTGTTGTTCTAACCTACAGGCAACAAATCTAGCTGCTCGCTTCTGCATTACTTCAGTGTTGTCCTTCAATACCACCCTGTACGGATCCCAAATACTCGGGCAGTATTGAAGAACTGGTGGTATTGGCGTCCCATATGCGGTCTCCTTTACTGGTGAACCACTCTTTCCTAAAATTCTCCGAATAAACCAAAATCGAACATTCGCTTTCCCTACCACAGGCCACACATGCTCGTTCCATTTCATACCGCTTTGTAACGTTGCGACCAGATATTTAAACGACTTGAATGCATCAAGCAGTACACGACTAATGCTGTAACCGAACACTACAGGTTTGTTTTTCCTCTCATCAACACTAACTTACATTTTTCCACAACCATCAAGCCAACTACAAATTTTCTCTAACTCATCATGTATCTTCTTACAATCACACCACTTCGACATCCAGCGTTCCTATCACACCTCCCTGGCCACTCATGAACATACTGGGTTTCTATTATTTAAGAAGTCATCGAACCACTCGCATATCTGTGAACTTATTCCATATACCTTCGTTAACAGCCTGCAACGGGTCACAGAATCAACAGCTTTTCGGAAATATAGAAATATGCAGTCAGCTTAATTTACTACCTTCGAACAGAAATATATTTAGGGATTCTGCAGCAAATTGAAGTTTGGGATACTGGTCTTTAAATTTGCCGGCTCGTTCTTCTACCTTTCTTACATACCTCCGCTTTTTTCCAACCGCTTGGCACTTTGCGCTGCGCGAGACATTAGCGACAAATGCGGGCTAATTAGGGGGCCGATATGTTAGAGTACTCTTTGTAAAACCGAACTGGGATTCCATCCTGACCTGGTGACTTATTTGCTTTCACATCTCTCAGTTGCTTCTCTACGCCAAGGATCCTTATTACTAATGTCGTCCTTACGGGAGCCTGTCCGGAAGTCAAATCACGGTATCTTTGTGCGATTCTACTGCGTGAACGATTTCTTGAACGCGAAATTTAAAACTTCGGCTTTCGTCATGCTGTCTTCAAATGCCACACTACATTGGTCAACAAGGGACTGAATAGAAGCCTTAAAACCAGCTTAGCGATTTTACATAGGACTAGAATTTTCTCGAGTCTCTTCCAGACATTTTGTTGAGGTGTGACGGCGGCAATTGTTTGATGCTTGGCTCATAGACCTATTCACAGACGCACGAATTTCTACTAACTTTTGGTGACAGGAATTGGATGGCCGGTAAAAACATACAGCAATTTACTTGATTTCATCTACATCTGTTATACGTGACCAGATAACTTCCCTGCCACACTTCACTTAGACGTCAATCGAGACAATATTTTTGTCAACTGCAATCAACACTCACCCTCCTATGGCCTCTAATATGATTTTATGTTGCGTTCCACCACTCGCTAAATACCTGAGAGCTTTCCACTTTGGGTTTCAGTCAGCTCTCAGTCCCAAGAATAGTTTGAGAGTGAACGCTTCCCTGGAGGGCAGCAAATTGGGGAAAATTGTTACGAATAATTCGACAGATTACTAATAAAATTTTCACAGTCAAAGTTTCTCTACTCTGAACGCGGTCTACGTATCGAGTATTCATCAGAGAACCTCAAACTAACGTCTAGCCTAAAAAACGATCATGTACTCTGCACAAGTACTCTGTGAACCGTGATTTATTTTCAAAGAATATTCTTAAAAATTTATTTTATTTACTAGCGATTTGTCAAGAACATTTAACACATTTAATCACACTATGTAAGCATGGAAGTAGTTGCCAAGGAGTAACTGATGAAATCGTAGCCAAATTCCTTTTAACAAATGGGAATTTTGTTCACTATAATAGTGCTTAAAAGCATTTTTTACAAGAAACAGATTTAAAATTATAATCAGAAGGCATCCTATAAATATCAAAGTTACAATTTATTCAGAGGCAGAAAGGAACAAGTTTTGACTTATGAGCTTTCGGGCAAAGAACCTTATCACTCCCTTTTGACACGGCCGTAGTTACGACCGCTCACAACAGCCTCTGAAAACCTACACTGGTGCAAATCTGCAACACATCAGATAACTTTAAACGAAGAGTTTTAACAATTTACACAAGCACACAAACCATGCACACCCCGTAGGAGGGATGGAAATGGTACAAAACACTGACAATTAAAATATTAACCTTGCCACCGAAGGTGCAACTTGATTTTAACTTCTAAGAAAAGTCTTACGGTGAAAGGGTGGCAACTTTATGTACTAAAATGATCATTTACATAAAATCCCATGAAATGCAATGTTATATAATATTCTACAAGGTTGGCCAAACAATAGTTAAGATGAAACTTCCTGGCAGATCAAAACTGTGTGGCCGACCGAGACTCGAACTCGGGACCTTTGCCTTTCACGGGCAAGTGCTCTGTGAGGACCGGGCGTGAGTCGTGGTTCGGTAGATAAGATGGTAGAGCACTTGCCCGCGAAAGGCAAAGGTCCCGATATCGAGTCTCGGTCGGGCACACAGTTTTGATCTGCCAGGAAGTTTCATATCAGCGCACACTCCGCTGCAGAGTGAAAATCTCATTCTGGAATAGTTAAGATGCTCTACAGTCAACAGATACCACCTCTCAAGATCATAGGCAATAATATCAAACTTTCCAAAGATCAAAACATATTTCAGATATTAGGCCGTTACACTACAAGCAATAAATTCGTTAACACACCAAATCCGACAAACATGACAGAGGCAGCTACTAATGTACGATAGATTGATATTGAGATTACCGAACAACCCGGGCCACATGTTGCGCTAGCCTGGCCCTACTCCACAAGGGCAAAACAGACCACCCAATTTATAAGCAACTACCTTCTCGCGGGTGAGCAAACGGAGAAGAATGGTGGGACGACCCCAAAGCAAAACGGCTGGTGACCTTACCAAGAAAACAGGTAGAGTTTAACAAGAGTAAATCGAACAACATATCACCAATCTTTTAATTTCTGCCGGCCGCGGTGGCCGTGCGGTTCTAGGCGCTTCAGTCCGGAACCGCGGGACTGCTACAGTCGCAGGTTCGAATCCTGCCTCGGGCATGGATGTGTGTGATATCCTTAGGTTAGTTAGGTTTAAGTAGTTCTAAGTTCTAGGGGACTGATGACCTAAGATATTAAGTCCCATAGTGCTCAGAGCCATTTGTAATTTTTTCACTTACCTTCTAACAAACGGCGATTTCTCAAGAAGACCTGGCGCAGCACGCCCAAATCGCTCTCCCGAACTGTCCGCTGCCAGCCGCTTCAACGGACGCAGGAAGCCGCGCCGATCTCCCGTCTCACGGCGTCGCAGCTCGCACCGGCCAGACTGCTGTTGGTTGACTCCTGTTGCTCTCGTGTCGACCTCGAAATCACTACTCGTCGCTATACGCCGTGGCCCACTGGACTCACGTGGCGATCTCACATGCGCCGACGCCCACGACGGACAAGTCATCTTGTGTCTCAGTGCGCGACCGACCAACCGATCGATACAACCGCCAATGACCATTGCCTGAGCAAACTCGAACAGACCGGCGGCCCAACGCGCGGACTCAGATGCAGGAACTAAGCTCCGACCGGGCGACCACTCGCTGAGTTCTAGTACTGGCGGAGTGGAAAGACTCTCATTTTGCCGGCTTTAAAGGTCGACCCTAACGACAGACATACCAGCACTCCGAATGACAGACAGACACTAACAGCCTAACAAATGCGGACGAGAGACAGACTAGCAAGCTGGAGACAAGAGTCTGACCCAGAATGACCGACTCGCGAGCTCATAGCGCCCCTTAAATGCACGTGAACAAGCAACCTTTCCCCCTTTCCTACCAGAGGGAGACACCAAAGCTGCCATTGTCACAGCGGCGCCACCGCCAGAAACGGAGGCCTACTGCTTCACACTACACGCTGCGGCGCGCTCTTCAAAACAGCAATTTTTACCACGGCTCTCTCCTACCCTAGTAGCTGCTTCCTTTGTGTAGTGCACGCCTCACCTATCAAGGGGAGTCCTACAAATCCCCATACGATAACGAAGGGCTAGAAATCTGCAGCCGAGACCATCACAGAGTCGACGAAGCCTTTGGTTAAGAGCCTCCACTCGGCTCGAAACCAATGGACGCCGATCACTGTTGGAAGAATGCTGCAAATTGCGAGCTCTGCTTGCACCCCGCGCTCCAGGCCAGCAGTCTTCTCCACCTTCACCAGTCGCCTGTGTGAACTGAGGATGGCCACAGAACCCATGCAACAGCCATCGTTGGTGCGGACGTGAGCTACAACTTGCTGACGACTGCCCCTGGGACCAGATACCCGCATGCAGGGTCGCCCTGACGAGGCCCTGCGGCAGTCATATCGAGTGCCCGTAGCCTTTCTTTCCAAACCTGATCGTTATCTAAGAGGCTCCATAACACGCCTGACGCTGGAGCTCCCAATAACTAGGAAGCCCCTCCCCCCGACCGCCATTTTGCCTGCTCGGACCCTGCTGAAGCGGCAGCCACGTGTCCGCTAGGCCAGACGGCCAGTGTCCATCATGGTCCTACGCCACATGTGACGGGAATGCCTTTTCACTCGCAATTCAGCCTGCGGTGAGGGCTGACCCAGCGGTTCGGGTACATTAGAAGCAGCAGAGCCCGTTGTCAAAACAATCGGCATCTGAGGTGCGCCATGCGACGTCTCAGATTATCCCCCACCGCCACACCCAGAGGCAGCAACCTGTAGGTTTTAGTTTGTACAAGACGACATTTAAATCATCAAAAGATTACTTGTCATCTACCTGAAGACAGATACCACTTGTCATAGAAACGTGGCACTATCCTTTTAGTTACTGAAAGGGTAAGAAAAATACAAGGAGACAAGAAAGAAAATTTTGTGTTTCACTACAGGAGAAGACTATTTTGTGATGAATGACAGGGTATTGCTTGAAATTTAACAGCTCCTGTCGCTACCGCTACAAATACTGTTGTGACTTGGCAAGACAGCCAAGTCACTATGAGAGGAAGCCGAAAGGCACGCGTTAAGCTCACGCAGACTGGCGTGAGGTCTGGAACAGTTAAGGGAATTTTTAGTAGCAAATAAAGTACGTAGTTGATGTAATACTTAACTTTAATCCATAAGTGGTGTACATCGCTCTTGACGGTACATTAATAAGAAGCTCAGTATAACTGGTAATGGCGCCTTGCTAGGTCGTAGCAAATGACGTAGCGGAAGGCTATGCTAACTATCGTCTCGGCTAATGAGAGAGTATTTGTCAGTGATCTATTCCTAGCAACGTCGGTTGTACAACTCGGGCGAGTGCTAGTAAGTTTCTCTAGACCTGCCGTGTGGCGGCGCTCGGTCTGCAATCACTAACAGTGGCGACACGCGGGTCCGACGTATACTAATGAACCGCGGCCGATTTAAAGGCTACCACCTAGCAAGTGTGGTGTCTGGCGGTGACACCACAAATACTGTGGTGTCACCGCCAGACACCACACTTGCTAGGTGGTAGTTTAAATCGGCCGCGGTCCATGTAGTACATGTCGGACCCGCGTGTCGCCACTGTGATCGCAGACCTAGCGCCACCACCAAGGCAGGTCTCGTGATACGAGAGTGGACTCGGCCCCAGTTGTACGAGAACCAAGCTACCGCCCAGTTGTACGAGAACCAAGCTACCGCCCAGTTGTACGCGAACCTAGCTATCGCCCAGTTGTACGAAGTCTTCTCTCTCATTAGCCGAGAGACAGAATAGCCATCAGAAGTTAATGGCTACGAACTAGCAAGGAGCCATTTGTATCAGTGCCTATAGCTTACGAGTAATCAAGAGAGATGTATTCCAAGGAATCAATAAAAGTTAAGTAAAAAGCATCTACATACTTTTCTTCTTATTCATTCATAAGTTCTCATGTTCCAGACTTCACGCCCGTCTGCATTAGTCTAGCGTGCCTTTCTTTTGGCTACTACCGTGTGGCGTAACAGTCTTGTTACGTCACTACAAATACAAAGATGGTACTCTTGTATTCAAGACTAAAATAACTTTCAACAAGAATATTCAAGATTTGAAAACTAACTATCCCATTGTGGTTTAGTTCACTGCTGTGAAGAATATAAATATTCTAAAATGCTATTTAATAAGATCCATGTGTTGCCATCTGTATAAAAGTGACTAATTTATCCCGTATTTCATTAATGGAAATGGACCACTTTATTACAGGGAAAGGAATTCTTCACTCGGATACAATGATAAGAAAAAAAATCGAGAAGAAGGCTTTGATACCGATTATCACCCACTTGTTGGACGATATTGTCATTATTCTATCGGCTTTTAGACTTGGGGCTGACACATGACGACTTGTTTTTCCCTCGTCTGTCTCTCGTTCCTGCTCTGTCTGGTTACTGCAGATCATGGCTTAACTTGGCGGCTCGTAACTCTGGCGCATCTCCCATCCAGATTGGTTCAAGGTTAATCTAGATGTCCAGCAGTTGAAACCGGAGGAACTGAAGGTAAAAGTGGCGGGCTACAGTGTGGTGGTAGGAGCAAACCATGAAGTGCGTCAAGATGAGCACGGTTACACATCGCGCCACATGCAGGATCGCTCAACAGGTGCATGCGCAACTGTCATCGGACGGTGTCCTCTCAATCACGTCACCAAAGAAGGCTCTCCTTCGAGTGGAGGGCGGTGAGCTGTGCAGACGGTTGTCCCAGCAGTTACCCACCAGCAACAGCAGGGAGGAGAGAACATGAACGAGTGAATAATCCACTGCTGCTGTACAAAGTAAGTTTTGTACTGGCTGATAGAGTTTTTGTATTGTCATTGTTCTTCCGTTCAAGAACTTAAGCACTTCTCTTTTTTGCTTCTCATCAAGGAGGAGTTATGTATGTGAAAGACTGCGTTTAATAATTTTTGAATAACTTTCGTTTTATGTAATTGTAAAACAATGTTCCATACACAACTGTTCGGTGAATGTACTTTGCGTAATGTTTGTACTGATGCATAAATCTCATATTGTAAGACTGATAGTTTTTTGTATTCATGTTCGATAAACGCTTTCTGTGGAAAAAATATAGAAGGTGACTGAACGAAGCCAAAAGCGCATTCAGCTGTACGCGAACTACGGCCAGCTCCTCGTGCGTGCTCACACGCCATGCACACATCCCAACCAACCTAGCACGACTAACTGAAAAAGTAAACTGTAAAAGGAGGCAGAATCCGAGATACGCACCTTGCCACCTTCCTGATGTGTCGCCGGTGGATGCCGATACGATAATGAGCCATGTAGCTGACTGTTCAGCGAGCAACTACTGCGCGCAGACTGAGTGAATATACCTTTACAAAAGCGTGTGATCGAACCTCTTAAACGGAACAACACGTACCAAATTTAATAAACTTAACTAGCCGCTGTGTAAATGTATATCAGCGGGGAGCTGCTGCCTGTGTGACTGGCTTATTAAACTAACGCACGCTTAGCATGCAGGCCCTCCCAATAAGTTGGCTTGATGCCGTCACATTGAACGGATATTATAGTGAAGAATAGGGTTTTGTAGCCTAAAGACGGGGGAAATAATATGGTGTATTGTAACCCTGAATAAACCACGCTGCTGTCAGGAAAAAGTGCTGCAATACTTACTGAACCCCCCCCCCCCCTTTTACTTCTTGTATCGACTTTTGCTCATACGCTACTTTGCTTGCAGCAGTCACTGAATGCGTCCTCCTGAATGGAATAGCTCCATCGGTATCGTAAGATGCATGTCGTCGCCGCTGCTTTCGGTAGTGGTCAGCTGGATGTGACTCTCATTTGCAAAAGTCTCATGCTGCTGCTGTTTGGGTGGCAGATGCCCTGCCGAAAACAAGCAGTATGTGACACGAATTAATTTCTAGCGTTAACTGTTGGAGCGAACACAGAACTTCCCCGTCCACGATTAAAATTCAACGGGTGTTCCGTCCGCCAAATTTCAGGCTGCGACGTTCAGGGCAACAACGAAAGGCAAAAAAATCCAGCACGTCACAATCCACCAACCGATGCATCCGTCAGGCGGAATGTGATCATACTTTGGTGGATGTGGAAAGTAGATGATTTTGGCACAGCTGGCAACTGTAACTACGTTGAACCTGCCCCCAAATTTATGATTAGTTGAGTAACCCATAACAAGGAGTGTATCGACAGTCCATAATTGTATGAAAACATCTCATAGCTGAGTGGTCAGTCAGACAAATGTGAGTAAATCGATATGCAGCACCGGTCTCTTTGCGAATGTTTCAATCATCAGAGAACATTACAGATATTTGATTTTTCTTTGTCGAATGTTCATTGTAAAACTGTGCATGCTTCGCAGTATTGAGCAACTCATTATAATACGTGTGAAGTGATGACGTACCAGTTTCGCAACGAAATGTTCAATAATGGGATTTCACACGGTGCAGGTAAATATTGAAGCATCCATAAAAGGAGAAGAAAGATAATTGAAACTTCTCGGGTTGTGATGGTACGTGCTCTTATGTTAGTTATTAGAAAATCGACTCCAGTTTACAAAGAACTTGGCAATATGAATCTACTTCTCAGTACAACAAAGCTGTCCGGCATGCATGCACTCATTCGGTTCTGATGGGTGTCATAAAGCGTTTTATCGCTTCCTGGGGCAAGATGGACCACAGTTGTTGTCATTGATCCTTGGCATCATGGATAAAGTAATCGGGACATTGCTGACGTCCGAGATAGTCCCACGTCTACCGAGAACAGAGGTATGGATCCTGTTGACCACAGGAGTACCCAGTTCATAGTGATGCGTCCCACACATTGACGACTGTTGTCCTGTTCAGAATGGTCGCATGAAAGGTAGCACACATGTGGTCCCAGGATATCCGCCACATACGTTTATGAAACCAGAGTTACCTCGGTCATTACCAGCCGTAGCCTGAAGACACACGGGATCGCTTCCCACACCATGACAGAAGTAACACTGCTGTGTCTCTCCAAAGCATTGGAAGTATCGGACGTATAGCCATAACGCCTACTAGCCCAAGATGGTCAGCCGGGTGCAGAATCGCCAAGCATCGGTAAACTCGATGCGTTGCAATTCATCAGCATTCACTGCACCACTCCAAATAGAGTCGTTTGTGTTACAGTGTTGACGGCAGCCTACCCGTGGTGGGCTAATGCCCTAGTCCCTCTGGTGCAAGTCTCCGACCAGTGGTGGGAGATGACACAGGATACTGCAGGAAGTGAGTTACATGTTTTCGGATGGCATGCACATACATAAAGGGTCAACAATGGGGTAGCAGGACAGTACAGCAATAGTTTTTGTGGCGGTCAGATATGGTTAACCCTTAACCTTGACAGAGAGTATGCCTACCCTCACGGTGTCAGGCGGTCCTGCATTGGGCCACAGTCACATGCAAATGGCACAAAAGTCTAGACATTTCCACCAACACACCAAATGGACATCCACAATGAAGCCATTGATTACTCTGTCTCGCAGGAATACAAGGCATTTCCTTTTCCTACATAGCGACCGATCAACGTCTACCTCTGCTCACGCGCCTTTTCGTACCACAGCATACCAATGCACCCCGGGATCTTACATGTATCACAGAGAACTGCAGTTTGCATACCCGTCGGCGGTGTGTGCGGGTGCGAAGTTACATTGACATCCGATTGTACTGGGTGTACCAATTTCTTTTGTCACGCTCTTCAGATGACTCTCGGTTAGTGTACACGGAGACACCGTGATAACGGTTTCTTTGTAATTGCAGCCGAAATATTTGTATGTGTCAGGTTCAATACGATGCAGCCGAAATCAACAATAATTCAATTAAGCGCATCTCCAGATGTAGGAAGGGCATTTACATGAGACTATTCGGGTCGCTCGGACGTAGTATTTGATATACTTGATCTACGTGACTGCTGTAGTGTATCGGTCGTAAAAACGATCCTGATGTGAATAAACACATGCGCGGCGATTGTTCGGCGGTCGTAGGGCATGTTCACGAGTGTTGTTACGCCATTGGAAGTAGACATTTTGTATTACATTACCGCTAATGAAACTTTCAGACGTTCTAAACCGTTAACAGATACTAGTGGGTTTGTTGATCAGTATGCTAAATGCAGACGCCAAGTATTTCTTGTTTCAAATCTTTCTCTGAACAACGACGTCATGGCTGATTCCGATCTGTAGATGTCGGCCTTGTTTGTCAATACTTCTTCAATTTCTCCTTTGAACATGAAATGCCAAAATAACAATTTTGAGAATCGTAGTAATACTATAGTTACAAAAATACACTACTGGCCATTGAAATTGCTACACCACGAAGATGACGTGCTACAGACGAGAAGTCTGTATGATTAGCTTTCCAGAGCATTCACACAAGGTTGGCACCGGTGGCGACACCTTAAACGTGCTGACATGAGGAAAGTTTCCAACCGATTTCTCATACACAAACAGCAGTTGACCGGCTTTGCCTGGTGAAACGTTGTTGTGATGCCTCGTGTAAGGAGGAGAAATGCGTACCATCACGTTTCCGACTTTGACAAAGGTCAGATTGTAGCCTATCGCGATGCGGTTTATCGTATCGCGACATTGGCGCTCGAGTTGGTCGAGATCCAATGACTGTTAGCAGAATATGGAATCGGTGGGTTCAGGAGGGTAATATGGAACGCCGTGCTGGATACCAACGGCCCCGTATCACTAGCAGTCGAGATGACAGGCATAATATCCGCATGGCTGTAACGGATCGTGCAGCCACGTCTCGAGCCCTGAGTCAACAGATGGGGACGTTTCCAAGACAACAACCATCTCCACGAATAGTTCGACGACGTTTGCCGCAGAATGGACTATCAACTAGGAGACCATGGCTGCGCTTACCCTTGACGCTGCACCACAGGCAGGAGCGCTTGTGATGGTGTACTCAACGACGAACCTGGGTGCACGAATGGAAAACGTCAGTTTTTCGGATGAATCAAGGTTCAGTGTACTGCATCATGATGGTCGCATCCGTGTTTGGTGACATCGCGGTGAACGCACATTGGAAGCGTGTATTCGTCATCGCCATACTGGCGTATCAGCCGGCGTGATGGTACGGGGTGCCATTGGTTACACGTCTCGGTTAGCTCTTGTTCGCATTGACGGCACTTTGAACAATGGACGTTACATTTCAGATGTGTTACGACCCGTGGCTCTACCGTTCGTTCGATCCCTGCGAAACCCTACATTTCAGTAGGATAATGCACGACCGCATGTTGCAGGTCCTGTACGGGCCTTTCTGGATACAGAAAATGTTAGGCTGCTGCCCTGGCCAGCACATTCTCCAGATCTCTCACCAATTGGTAACGTCTGGTCAATGGTGGCCGAGCAACTGACACAATACGCCAGTCACTACCCTTGATGAACTGTGGTATCGTGTTGAAGCTGCATGGGCAGCTGTACCTGTACACGCCATCCAAGCTCTGTTTTACCCAATGCCCAGGCGTATCGAGGCCGTTGTTACGGCCAGAGGTGATTGTTCTGGGTACTGATTTCTCAGGAGCTATGCACCCAAATTGCGTGAAAATGTAATCACATGTCTGTTCTAATATAATATATTTGTCCAGTCAATACCCGTTTATCATCTGCGATTCTTCTTGGTGTAGCAATTTTAATGGCCAGTAGTGTATCATAAAATTTTCACGACGGTGGTAGTATAGTGGATATAGCAACTGACTGGTAGATCCAACGCTGTTGATTCGATTGCGCTGTCAGTTTAGCTTCTTTAATGTTTATCGAAATGTTGTCCTGTGTTGTACGCTTGAGAGTACATGTTTGTTTTGGGTGAGGGGATCAAACAGCAAGGTTATCGGTCTCATCGGATTAGGGAAGGATGGGGAAGGAAGTCGGCCGTGCCCTTTTAAAGGAAGCATCCAGTCACTTGCCTGAAGTGAGTAAGGGAAAAGATGGAAAATCTAAATCAGGATGGCCAGACGTTGGTCTGAACCGTCGTCCTCCCAAATGCGAGTCCAGTGTTCTAACCACTGCGTCACCTCGATCGGTGAGTGTAGAAAGGAAAGTCGAATTTTGTGTGTGACAATACGTTGCTCACATTTCATCTGCTTCCAGCAGTAAAGGAGCTTTCAGCTTAAGAATCGTTGTGAAGAATGGTCCAGCGGGTAACAGATGTAAAGAATATTTCCCATTGTGAGTACTGAGGAAAAAGCGATGGAATAACCCTCCACGCCCCCCCCCCCCCCCCTCCCATCGAAATGGCGTCACAACAGTCATGTGCACAGTCATTGTGGCGCTTCTCACTCGTTCGTGTTTCCCATGCAAGCTGTGAATATGGCTGAAACCGGGTAGTGTACTTTTGTGAAACACACAAAAGGAACACCGTCAAAAATCTGTGAAAAACTCATAGTTCTTAGTGATTTAGAGTAGTTATCGGGATAAACATCCGTCGCTTTCGTTAGAAGGAACATGTGGCTATGACACTCGAGTTCATCGGAAATTGTGTGACAAGTGTAGCGTGTGCGGGTAAAGAAAGACGCAGTACGAGTCCCTATTTAAATGCACCGGCAATGGGTTGTGCGTTGTGGTATCTTCGCTGAGTAGTGCGGGCTAGCTAGGCTGCCGCATAAAACGTAAGTTCATTACTGTTGCTGACTCCGCGGTAAATAAACTCCAATGGGGTAATAACAAGGGCAGTAGAATACGCAGCGTGGAACCGCGCGACCGCTACGGTCGCAGGTTCGAATCCTGCCTCGGGAGATGGATGTGTGTGATGTCCTTAGATCTAAGTAGTTCTAAGTTCTAGGGGACTGATGACCTTAGAAGTTAAGTCCCATACTGAAAAAAAAAATACGCAGCGTAATGTTTACATCAAGAATTATCCTTACGATGAATACAGTATACGGTGACAAAAGTCATGGAATAGCAATATGCACATATAGAGATGTCACTGCATTGGTGGAGCTGTAACTTGCATTCAGGTAAAAAATGAAATAAGCGTATGCCGTCGTTGGCCTGGGAAGTTTGGCCGCCATTATTACAGTCGACGCCAAAGTGGACGATTTGCGCGCCAGTGATGAGGATGAAATGATCATGAGGAAAACACAACACCGGTCTCCAAGCGGAGAAAAGTCTCCAACCCGCCCGGGAATCGACCCCGGTCCCACTTGCATGGGATTCGAGCGCGTTACCGCCCAGCTAAGCAGGAGTACTTGTGCTCAGGTAATTCATGTGAAGAGGTTACCGAAATGATTATGGCCACATGACGGTAATTAACAGACTTCGAACGCGGAATTGTAGTTGAAACTAGACCCATGGAACATTCCATATCGAAAATCGTTAGGGCATTTAGTATTCTGAGGTACACAGTGTCAAGAGTGTGCCCAGAATACCAATTTTCAGGCATATAGAACGCAGTGGCCGTCTGCCTTCAGTTAACGACCGAGGATGTCGCCGTATGTGAAGAGTTGACAGTGCTAAGGGACAAGCAACACTCCATAAAATGACCAGAGAAATCAGTGTGGAGCGAACGATGAAGGTGTCTTTTAGTACAGTGGGGCGAAATTTGGGGTTAATGGGCTATGGCACCAGACGACCGACGCGAGTGCCTTTGCTAAAAGCACGACATCGCCTACAGCGCCTCTCCTAGGCTGTTGACCATATCGGTTGGACCCCAAATGACTGGGAAACCTTGGCCTGGTCTGATAAGTTCAGATTTCAGTCGGTTAGGCCTAACAAGTGGCTGAGACCCCTTGCGAAGCCATGGAGCCAGATTGTCAACAAAGCGCTGCGGAAGCTGCTGGTGCGTCCATAATGGTGTGCCCTGTGTTCACATTGAATGAATTGGATCCTCGCTTACGTTCGGCTATCAGGAGACTATTTTCAGCCATACATGGACGTTATGTTCACAAACAACGATGGACTTTTTTTATGGATGGTAACGTCCCATGTCAACAGATGGCAATTGTCCACTTTGGAGAACATTCTGGACAGTTCGAGCGAATGATTTGGTCATCCTGATTGTCGGACATGAATCCCATCGCTAATTTATGGAACATTATCTACAGGTCAGTTCGTTCACAAAAATCCTGTAATCCCAACGCTTTCGCAAATGCGGTCTGTTATAGAGTCAGCTTAGTTCATTATTTCCACGTGGGACTCCCAACGACTTGTTGAGCCCATGCTACGTCGAGTTGCTGTATTCGTTGAGGAAAAGGAGGTTCGACACGACTTTGGTAACCTGAGTATAGTAACTGATTTGCATAAGCAAGGCTGTGGTATCGAGACCACTATCAATTAATTTCTTCTTTTTTTAAATTATTATCAAAATGACGTCCTACGTTGTACACTAGCAAGTAAATGCAATGTAAGAAGGAAAATAGACGTTTGTATGTGACAGTTCTCTGTTCACTCTTCTTCAGTTTTTAAGGATTCGTCTACCTGTGGAGGAGCATTCAGTCATATACATTTCTCAAGAAATGTCCAGTAGGTAGGGTAGAACCTCTGCCGCCATGGATGCTGAAGAAAAGGGTGGAAAGTGTCCCCTCCCCTACCCTCTCCCCCCTCCACCCCACCACAACAGGCCGGCCGACGTGGCCGTGTGGTTAAAGGCGCTGCAGTCTGGAACCGCAAGACCGCTACGGTCGCAGGTTCGAATCCTGCCTCGGGCATGGATGTTTGTGATGTCCTTAGGTTAGTTAGGTTTAACTAGTTCTAAGTTCTAGGGGACTAATGACCTCAGCCGTTGAGTCCCATAGTGCTCAGAGCTATTTGAACCAACCCACCACAACTACTTCTCAACACTCAAGCAGACAATCATTGAGTTGCCTCTTACTCGTTCGTGCATCCCATGCATACTGAGAAAATGGCTGAAACTGAATCGTGTTCTTTTGTGAAACATAGGAGAAGACCACCCTTAAAAAGTGGTGAAGAACTGATGGTTCTCAACGTTTTCGACACTTTGTAGGAAAAACATGCATCGCTACGATTGAAGGAATTCCCAGGAACGACATCCGAGTTTACTGGCGTTTCTGTGACGGGCGTTATACGTGCTTGTAAAGAAAGACACAGAACGGGTTACGTGGTTAAATGAGCCGGTAAAGCATTGTGCGTTTTATAATCTTCTCTGAGTACTGCAGGCGAGCTACGTCGCTGAAAAAAAACCAAGGTTATTATTGTTCCCGAACGTACACCGCTGAATCCAATGCGGTAATAACAAACGGGAAGTAATACGCAGCCGGCCTCTGTGGCTGAGCGGTTCTAGGCGCTTCAGACCGGAACCGCGCTGCTGCTGCGGTCGCTGGTTCGAATCCTGCCTCTGTCATGGATGTGTGTGATGTCTTTAGGTTAGTTAGGTTTAAGTAGTTCTACGTCTAGGGGAATGATGACATCAGACGTTAAATCCGATAGTGCTTAAGAGTCATTTGAGCCAATAATACGCAGCGTAATGTTTACATCAGGATTGATCTTATGATGAACAGACCACACGATAAGGTGACAAAACTGTTGGGATGGCGATATGCACGTATGCAGATGGCGGAAGTACGGCGTGCACAAGGTATTAATGGGCAGCGCATTGGCGGAACTGTCACTTGTACTTCGGTGATTCATGTGAAAATGTTTCCGACGTGAACGCATTGGACATTCCGTTTCGGAAATCATTAGGGAAATCAATACTCCGAGATCCGCAGTATCGAGAGTGTGCTGAGAATATCACGTTACCTGTCACAACGGCCGACGGCCTTCACTTATGATCGAGACCAGAGGCATTTGCGTAGAGTTGTCAGTGCGAACAGACAAGCAACACAGCTTGAAATAACCGCAGGACACAATGTGGGACGAACTACTAACGTATCCATTAGGACAGTGCGGCAAAATATGGCGTTAATCTGCTGTGGCAACAGACGACCAGTGCGAGTGCCTTTGCTAACAGCACGACATCGCCTAAAGGCCTCTCCTGGGCTCGTGGCCATATAGTTTTGACCCCAGACTACTGGAAGACAGAGGCCTGTGCATATGGGTCATGATTTTTGTTGGTAAGCAGTGATGGTAGGGTTCAATCGTGGCGCAGATCCCGCGATGCCATGGACCCAGTTGTTCAAAATGTTCAAATGTGTGTGAAATCTTATGGGACTTAACTGCTAAGGTCATCAGTCCCTAAGCTTACACACCACCTAACCTACATTATCCTAAGGACAGACACACACACATACACACACCCATGCCCGAGGGACCAGCCGCACAGTCCATGACTGCAGCGCCCTAGACCGCTCGGCTAATCACGCGCGGCGACTCAGTTGTCAACAAGACACTGTGCAAGCTGGTGTTGGTTCCACAATGATGTGGGCTGCGTTTACATGGAATGGGGTGCTACATCTAGATCTACTTGATTACTCTGCAATTCATATTTAAGTGCTTGACAGAGGTTTCATCGAACCACAATCATACTATCTCTCTACCATTCCACTAGCGAACAGCGCGCGGGAAAACGAACACCTAAACCTTTATGTTCGAGCTCTGATATTTCTTATTTTATTTTGATGATTATTCCTACCTATGTAGGTTGGGCTAAACAAAATATTTTGGCATTCGGAAGAGAAAGTTGGTGACTGAAATTTCATAAATAGATCTCGCCGCGACGAATAACGTCTTTTCTTTAATTACTTCCCTCCTAACTCGCGTATCATATCTGCCACACTCTCTCCCCTATTACGTGATAATACAAAACGAGCTGCCCGTTTTTGCACCCTTTCGATGTCCTCCGTCAATCCCACCTGGTAAGGATCCCACACCGCGCAGCAATATTCTAACAGAGGACGAACGAGTGTAGTGTAAGCTGTTTCTTTAGTGGACTTGTTGCATCTTCTAAGTGTCCTGCCAATGAAACGCAACCTTTGGCTCGCCTTCCCCACAATATTATCTATGTGGTCTTTCCAACTGAAGCTGTAATTTTAACACCCAGGTACTTAGTTGAATTGACAGCCTTGAGAATTGTACTATTTATCAAATAATCAAATTCCAACGGATTTCTTTTGGAACTCATGTGGATCACCTCACACTTTTCGTTATTTAGCGTCAACTGCCACCTGCCACACTATACAGCAATCTTTTCTAAATCGCTTTGCAAGTGATACTGGTCTTCGGATTACCTTACTAGACGGTCAGTTACAGCATCATCTGCGAACAACCTAAGAGAACTGCTCAGATTGTCACCCAGGTCATTTATATAGATCAGGAACAGGAGAGGTCCCAGGACGCCTCCCTGGGGAACACCTGATATCACTTCAGTTTTACTCGATGATTTGCCGTTTATTACTACGAACTGTGACCCTCCAGACAGGAAATCACTAATCCAGTCGCACAACTGAGACGATACCCCATAGGCCCGCAGCTTGATTAGAAGTCGCTTGTGAGGAACGGGTGGTCTGGATGTTCGGCTACTTGGAGACTATACTCAGCCATTCGTTGACATTATGTTCTCAATCAACGATGGAATTTTTATGAACGACGATGTGCCATGTCACCAGGGACGATTGATCTTGATTGGCCTGAAGAACATCCTGGACAACTGGAGCGAATGGTTGGCCACCCAGATCGCCCGAAATGAATCCTGTCGAACATTCACGGGACATAACCGTGAGGTCAGTTCGTGGACAAACCCCTGCAGTGGCAATACTTTCCCATAGCTATGGACGTTTATGTAGCCACCATGGCTCAGTATAAACTGCAGTGGACTTCCAACAACTTGTTGAGTCCATGACACGTCGATTTGCTCCACTTCGACCTGCAAAATGAGGCCCGACACGATATTGGCAGGTGTCCCATCACTCTTGTTTCCTTAATCTACATTGAGGCTACGGGTAGAGACTGCGCATGCGTCGGAGCGGCCCGACTCAACACCACCTATACTACAGGCCTGGGCGCACACTTGTGACGTCACATACTGATGGCCAGGTCTGTATCGGAACGCTCCTGTTAAGCACTCTGCATCTATAGGTTTAGAGATGAGACCACATATGGATTCTCGTGCTTTCCTCTTCTACGTGGCCTTGTAATGAAAGTATGGAAATTTATGTTATTGCGTAAAGTAACTGAACAAAACTGCCCTATGTTGTTTAAAGATATAAAATTATTTTGACGATTTGCCTTAAATACGCGTTTCTAGGCTTGAATACAGACTATAATTTTAAATTCTGTCTTTTACCTCAGGAGCTACGTTTTCTAGCATTAAAAAATCGGCAATATGCAACAACAAGCAGACGTGTTCGGTTTTAAATAAAGCAGCTGGAGCTGCTACAGAATTTAAGAATTTGTTTCCCCGGTTATTTTGGCAAATTTTCCTCGCCACTTCAAAATCTGCTGACTTCACACGAAACTCAGATCATTCGACGAAATGGAGCGCGTCCTGACATAATGTTTAATAAATCCAAAATGCCAAGAAATATTTTATTTCCCTGTTTCTCCAGAACTTTAGAACCTTAAACATGAAAAGATTGTTTCTCCTATATGCTTGACTGAAATTCGTGTCACAGAGTGCTGTTAATTTAATGACAGTGCACTTACCCCGAAATTCTGCTTTATATACTACTTAATCTGTCGAACACTGAATTCATTAAAACAATTTTCTAATTTGGTTTACTCAGATTGGAATTATTTCCGAATAGCTGCATATGTAAAACTGAACAAAATCATTCTGTAGCTCTTCCAAATAAAAGTATTGGAAACTCAATAATCTGGTAGGAATGATAAGGAATACTAAACATTTTCGAGCCACACTAATTAATATAACAATTCTGTGTGACAATAGTTGCAAATATGAGAGACATTTCACAGGCAGCTTCGTATTAACCTCGCAGCAATGGTCCAGAACTGAGAAACAAATTATACTGGTACATGATACGTAACTGCTTTTAAAAACAATTGGAAAATGTGGTGCAATGGAAACAAATAACACGCTATAGATTTTTTGTCATTTACTTAGCCTTTAATGATGCGTATACAAAAAATTCCTGTCTGGGAATAGCTGCACTCTAGCGATTTCTCAACTTCACACATTTGGGAAATCGAAACATGTGCAGTTTGATGCCTTTTTGGAATTTATAATTTCCTGGCAAAAGGGAACGTAACACTTGTATCCAAAATTTCGAAGAACTGTAGGCGAATACTGTATGAAATCTGTATCAGTTTCACGTGGCACACACTTTCAACTCAACATACACGTCAACAGGACTGCCGACTAAAGATAAGATGGCCAACAGTTTGTGACGTCACGTGCCAATGTGGCCGCTGTGCGTAGGCATTGTATCTGGGATGCTTTGCCCGACTCCGGCGTGTCGCAACCGATGGCAGAGCCAGGCAGGCAGAAAGGCGGGAAGGGCGAGGTTAGTTTGGGCTAGGCGTGTGCGACACGCCCCAACTAGGCAGCGCCGGCTCATGACTCTCACATGAGGTGGGAGAGCGCGCCTTCGGCTGAGCCGGCGGCCGCACATACGGCGGCCGTTAATATTCGACGAGGGCTGCGCCGACGGCGACGCCGCCGCCGCCGCCGCCGACGCCCGGGTAATGGGTTTCCGGCGCGATTCTTGCCGTGTGTGGGCCCGCGCGAGCGCAGGGGCGCGCGCCTTCAAACAAGACAATTAATTCCCTTAGGCCTTTGTGCCCGCGCCGGGCGCCGCTTTCATCAGCGCCTTGTCAGGGCACTCGCCCGATTTCCATTTTGCGTAAAGCGCTGCGCTGCTCGCCCTACCGGGCTGCCGTGGTCCAGAAACGCCGGCACGGGACGGACGGCAAAAAGGTAAGAGGGAGGTGGTGTGCTGTGAGCCTCGTGTAATCGCTTCACGAGTCAGCATCTATCAGTCTCTTACAGGGATGTATCCACGCCTGTTTAATTGAGGCGCAGATGAAAGGAAAAAAGAGACTAGCACTTTACTTGAGAGCGTATTTTTTGACACAGGTCGCGATCATTATTCAGACAGCTGTCCATTACATTGCTACTAAATTCACATGAACAAATGGCCATTCAGTACATCCAGAATACAGGGTTATTCAAACGGTTGGATATTTTTTCTTAATTGTTATTTCATCCCCCACTCCCCCCACGCGGGCGGCGGGGGTCGGCTATCATGCAACCCGCTCTTCAGCCAACTGCCAATAACAAAATAAATTAGATGAAAAACAAGAAATAGATAGAGCAGATATACACACCGGATGTAAAATTTTTTAAAAGTGAAAAAATGCTTCAAATGGCTCTGAGCACTACGGGACTTAACATCTATGGTCATCAATCCCCTAGATTTTAGAACTACTTAAACCTAACTAACCTAAGGACAGTACACAACACCCAGTCATCACGAGGCAGAGAAAATCCCTGACCCCACCGAGAATCGAACCCGGGAACCCGGGCTTTTAAAAGTGAAAATAGAATGGAGGTTTTGAGATAATGTTTTTTATAATCCGTCTTAACTGCAAAATTTTTATTCATATGGCCGGTTTCGGTTCATCCAGAACCATCCACAGATCTGATGTTTCGGTTACGGGAGGAACCCGTCCAAATCCAGCCACGTTCACATGTGAAGTAAGGTCTAGTTACAGAATTTCAGCCATGGCCTCTAGTAATTACGTTACTTTCAGCAATGTTGATCCCCACAAGTAAGCAGATCGCAGCACTGTTTGGACATGTGGTAGTTTCCATTGCAAAAAAAATGGTTCAAATGGCTCTGAGCACTATGGGACTTAACATCTTAGGTCATCAGTCCACTAGAACTTAGAACTACTTAAACCTAACTAACCTAAGGACATCACACAACACCCAGCCATCACGAGGCAGAGAAAATCCCTGACCCCGCCGGGAATCGAACCCGGGAAGCCGGGCGTGGGATGCGAGAACGCTACCGCACGACCACGAGATGCGGGCTTTCCATTGCATGGTTTTATCACGTGACCATGTGTATGACCCGCTCAATGTCATCACGGGAATGGGAGTGTTGAGGCCTGATAAAGTCTTTCATTTTTAACAATTGGTGTATGAAAGTGGCCATATTTAGAAGCAGTAAGACATGCTTTTAGTGCAACTTTATTGTGATGTACATTCAACTGACAACTTATTGCTAAAATCTTCGTACAAAAATTTTCTGTAAATTTGTTGGTCCTTCAGAAATTTTTCATTGTTTTTGGGAGTGACAAGTGCTTTGAATAAGAGTTTTATTATGCTCTTTTGAAGCATATAGAAATACGAGAAACATCCTGACACGAAAAAGACTATGAGAACCAATTAAGAGGTTCTCGATACGTTAAGGCTACTGTTATATTATTTGGACTGTAATCCGGATGCAACACGCTCTGCTGTTCTCCGTGCGTGTGGTTCAGCCATGCTAGGGAAAAGCACTATTCGCTCAAAAACTGGCCAAATGTATTGAAAATAGTTGCAGATCAACCATTGATACAGTCAAGCAAAGGTTTTTTTCAACACTACATATAATATTGGGAATTATGAAGAACTTTGTAATTTTACGAGGTTTTAAGAATTTATAAAAACTCGGCATTCACTTATCTCTGTCAGAATTTGCCGAGCCTGAGTCATGGAAAGTAGGTACACACTTTGATTAGCGTTAAACGAGAAGGAGAAACCAGCGTGGCAGTTCTTAAAGCAATTTAAAAAGTATTTCTGAGAAACTAAAACCTGAAAATTTCAAAGACTTTGTAGCACATCTGACAAGCTCGTATCAACACTGAAACGAGTGAACAAAAAGGCACTTTTCGCATAATATCTTCGTTTTCCGCGGTAAATTATGGTATTTGGGTAACGAAAAGTGTTAGCGGTTTCAGCAGCGTATTTCCGTGGTGCAGCAAAGAAACGAAGAAAAATGACTTGTTACTTACTTACTCACTCCATGGTTGCTCAATCACAGACTTCCAGTCGTCTAGGTCTCCAGCACGCTTGCGCCACCTCCACACCCCCACTGCTCTCAGGTCGGCTTCCACATCTTCCAGTCACCTCACACGCGGTCGTCCTCTCCTTCTTCTACCACCAGGATGTCCCATCATCAGATTCTTCGGAAGCTTTTCTTTTGTCATCCACTGGACAAGTCCTAACCATCTTACCCTTCCCATTTTGACTGACGTTACCAAATCAGGTTCTTTGTACAGAGACCTTATATCTTTACTAGTCCTAACTCTCCATACCTCTACTTCTTTTACAGGACCAAAAATCTTCCTCAGAACTTTCCAAGATATAGCTTCTTCTCCAGTGCCTCAGCCAGTACCCATGCCTCACTGCCATACATAAAAACTGCTTTGATCATCGCTTTGTAATGTGTCAGCTTTAATTTCCTACTCAGGTTTATACTTTTGAGCATGGAGTTTAGTGCTGTATATGATTGTTGGCAGTCTTTATTCGGTTTGCTACATCTGTCTCTACTTCGTTTTCTGACTTTAGTTATGAGCCAAGATATACAAAACTGTCTACTCTTTCGAAGCTGTACCCTTCTAACTGGAGATTATCTACGTTTCTTCTAGCTCTCTCAGTTACCATGTACTTAGATTTTGTCTCACAAATTTCTGATGGTTCAAATGGCTCTGAGCACTATGCGACTAAACTGCTGAGGTCATCAGTCCCCTAGAACTTAGAACTACTTAAACCTAACTAACCTAAGGACATCACACACATCCATGCCCGAGGCAGCATTCGAACATGCGACAGTAGCGGTCGCTCGGTTCCAGACTGTAGCGCCTAGAAGCGCACGGCCACTTCGGCCGGCCACAAATGTCTAAAGCACCGTTCTTGGCAGCGGCTTAAAAACTCTTTTGAAAGCTGATGCAAGTGCTTCCGTACTTCTAGCACTTATTACCACATTATCTGCATAGGCTAAAATTTAAAGACGTCTACTGTAAATACTGCCTTCACGGTTTGCTGTTATTGACCATACTGCTTCCTCTAACACTAGGTTGAATAGTACTGGGGATAATGGGTCTTCCTGTCTTAGGCAAAATGGCTTGTTGCCTCGTCTAATAATTTCTGGTGGATGGTGAATATGGATGCTCCTACAACACAAAACCAGAGGCAACCCAAAAGAACCCTATTTCATAATCTTTGGCGTCTTTTTTACCGAAAGGCGTACAATAAATATCACAATCTGAAAAACAATACATACTGAATAAATTTAAGTGACACTTCTGGGACCACGGATCAAAATGCGTAGAGGAATCAGATTATATTCACCATATCATCTGATATTACCAAATTTGTACACCTAAATTACTGTCACTTCCACTAAGCAAACTGGCCACTTGCGACTGAAGTTTAATTCCTTGCACAGTAATCGGTGATTTTGTTTCTGCAAACCATACTACTGCTTGTGTGCGCTGCTGTGGAGTTGCCATTTTCACTTCATGCAACCATGCAGCACTCTGGAGATGATACTTGGCACTTCTGACATGGGAATATAAATTCTTTGAGATGCTCTACAGTGTGGTGCATTTTTCATTGTTGTATCTACTGTGGTTTTTCTCTCCTGGGTCCTTGAAATCAGGGAGGTCTGAGTGTGACACCCTGTAATACGCCTGTAAGAAAAGTACTTAATATGAAAGATACTTAGATTACTACATACTTCCAAATTTTCATGTCATTTTTGTATGACTACCGTATATATAAATTTTGTTGTTTGCATTACTTTGCATTTCTTTGACAAAAATACAAGTCAATACATTTATCGTGGTTGTCATGCCATCTACTCAAAAGCCAACACATTGTCAAACATGGACCACTTCATTATAACAGCTATTTACAAAACTATCAGTGAACTTGCTGCAGTAGTGCCACTGGTTCCTGTCACATCACCATAGTAAAGTGCAATCAGGCTTGGTTAACACTTGGAAGGGTGACCACCCAGGTCTGCCGAGTGCTGTTGGCAAGTGACAGCATTCAGCCCTTGTGAGGCCAATTCAGGAGGTACTTGAATGAGAATTGGTAGATCTGGTCTTGAAACCTGACAGTGGCTGGGAGTGCAGAGTGCTGATGACATGCCTTTTCATAGCCACTTCCAGTGACACATATTGGCTGAGGTTCTCAGTGGTTGATCGGTACTATTGGGCCTTCCAAGTCCTGTTTTTACAAAATTCACACTATAGGATACTGCAAACAAATACTCAGTCCTTTACACCTGAGCATTATAACGAGTCCACTACATTTATTGCAATGCACAGAAGTATTTTTCCTACTACTCAGTCAGCCCTTATGTGTTATTAAACAGACACAATAAAATACACTTCATTGGCACACAACTGTAGATAAACATAATATAACTGGCTGCTATAGAAAAATATATATTGTTTATGTTAATGTATTCACTCAACTTGTTGACTACACTAGATATGTCAAGGTTGAGTGTCTAACGCTACGTTCATCTGATTAATTCACCTTGATGCCCAGATTACATCCACCTCTCAGTGATTTTAACATAAAAATAGTAGGTGCCTGATCCATGATCTTCTTTGTCCCATGTAATTATGATTAAGTTAAAGGACTGTACATTGTCCCCAGCTGTTTACACACAAATTCAGATTTGAACTCTTTGGTAGCAACTGGAATCACTCAATAGAGGAAAGTCCACTGGACCTGACGGGATACCAATTCGATTCTACACAGAGTACGCGAAAGAACTTGCCCCCCTTCTAACAGCCGTGTACCGCAAGTCTCTAGAGGAACGGAGGGTTCCAAATGATTGGAAAAGAGCACAGATAGTCCCAGTCTTCAAGAAGGGTCGTCGAGCAGATGCGCAAAACTATAGACCTATATCTCTTACGTCGATCTCTTGTAGAATTTTAGAACATGTTTTTTGCTCGCGTATCATGTCATTTCTGGAAACCCAGAATCTACTATGTAGGAATCAACATGGATTCCGGAAACAGCGATCGTGTGAGACCCAACTCGCCTTATTTGTTCATGAGACCCAGAAAATATTAGATACAGGCTCCCAGGTAGATGCTATTTTTCTTGACTTCCGGAAGGCGTTCGATACAGTTCCGCACTGTCGCCTGATAAGCAAAGTAAGAGCCTACGGAATATCAGACCAGCTGTGTGGCTGGATTGAGGAGTTTTTGGCAAACAGAACACAGCATGTTGTTATCAATGGAGAGACGTCTACAGACGTTAAAGTAACCTCTGGCGTGCCACAGGGGAGTGTTATGGGACCATTGCTTTTCACAATATATGTAAATGACTTAGTAGATAGTGTCGGAAGTTCCATGCGGCTTTTCGCGGATGATGCTGTAGTATACAGAGAAGTTGCTGCATTAGAAAATTGTAGCGAAATACAGGAAGATCTGCAGCGGATAGGCACTTGGTGCAGGGAGTGGCAACTGACCCTTAACATAGACAAATGTAATGTATTGCGAATACATAGAAAGAAGGATCCTTTATTGTATGATTATATGATAGCGGAACAAACACTGGTAGCAGTTACTTCTGTAAAATATCTGGGAGTATGCGTACGGAACGATTTGAAGTGGAATGATCATATAAAACTAATTGTTGGTAAGGCGGGTACCAGGTTGAGATTCATTGGGAGAGTGCTTAGAAAATGTAGTCCATCAACAAAGGAGGTGGCTTACAAAACACTCGTTCGACCTATACTTGAGTATTGCTCATCAGTGTGGGATCCGTACCAGGTCGGGTTGATGGAGGAGATAGAGAAGATCCAAAGAAGAGCGGCGCGTTTCGTCACTGGGTTATTTGGTAACCGTGATAGCGTTACGGAGATGTTTAATAAACTCAAGTGGCAGACTCTGCAAGAGAGGCGCTCTGCATCGCGGTGTAGCTTGCTCGCCAGGTTTCGAGAGGATGCGTTTCTGGATGAGGTATCGAATATATTGCTTCCCCCTACTTATACTTCCCGAGGAGATCACGAATTTAAAATTAGAGAGATTAGAGCGCGCACGGAGGCTTTCAGACAGTCGTTCTTCCCGCGAACCATACGCGACTGGAACAGTAAAGGGAGGTAATGGCAGTGGCACGTAAGGTGCCCTCCGCCACACACCGTTGGGTGGCTTGCGGAGTATCAATGTAGATGTAGATGTAGGAAACTTATGACGCTACTGCACCTATAGCTGAGTAGAACTCGTACCAAGCTATCATCGGGCCAGCCCCTGCTAAAGATACTCGTGCCAGTGGAGTTGTTGTCACAGGTATCGGACCATGGAGGTACGATGAGTGGAGGTACAGACATAATATTTGGCAGAAAGCAGCCACTGCTTTCGGACGAGCTCTTGACTACACAGCGAATGAAGCTGCCCGATTCGTTGGTATATCAACGGCCACTGTCCATTATGTTTACAAGTAATGGTGTACCAGGCACAGGCATACAACACATCGTAAGAACAAGGTCTGTAAAGAATGTCTCATTATGTCAACGACGATCGGTTTCACAGGTGACAGGACCTGCTGTCGTCTGTGAATGCAGGTCCATCACAACCAGTTTCCGAGAGGATATTGAGAAGGGTACTGTATGCAATAGATGCAATGGGCGTTTACGGGCCGGCCGTGGTGGCCGAGCGGTTCTAGGCGCTACAATCTGGAACCGCGCGACCGATACGGTCGCAGGTTCGACTCCTGCCTCGGGCAAGGATGTGTGTGTTGTCCTTAGGTTAGTTAGGTTTAATTAGTTCTAAGTTCTAGGGGACTGATGACCTCAGCAGTTTAGTCGCACAGTGCTCAGAGCCATTTAAAACATTTTTAACATTTGCGGACGTGTACCTCGCAACAGGCCGCTGTACACACCCTACATATACCTGCTCATCTTTATTCTGACAACATCACAGTGTGTCACTGAAGGCGTTGCGGGTGGGTCCAGTGACTTGCCACTTTCTTCTCGTTCCAAGTGATCGAAGGCACCGAGGGCTCTGACTGACAAATCTGGCGTTTAGCACTTATAGTCGCTAGTGCGAGATGTGGCTATAAAATAACGCACTATTGCTCACAAACATTTTATTTCAGAAACGTATATACACTCGTGCTCATAAATTAAGGATAACTGCAGAACATGGTGCCACACAACGTCGCACTTTACAAAACTGGAGCTAATAACATAGGCATATAGGGAACACACACGACACAGATCTGTAGGTCAAAGGTATTGATCAAAAGTCGAGAAAACCGTCCCGAATCACATGTGCTACAAAAGGCCACAGTTTCCTGCGTACCGAGGCATCAGTATGGAATATGACCGCCATGCTCACGTACACTGGCCGCACAACGGGTTGGTACACTCTGGATCAGGTGGTCGAGCAGCTGCTGGGGTATAGCCTCCAATTCTTGCATCAGTGCCTGTCGGAGCTCCTGAAGTGTCCTAGGGGTTTGAAGACGTGCAGCGATACGTCAATCGAGAGCATCCCAGACGTGCTCGATGTGGTTAGGTCTGGAAAACAGGTAGGCCACTCCATTCGCCTGATATCTCCCGTTTCAGTGTACTCCTCCACGATGGCAGCTCGGTGGTGCTGTGCGTTATCATTCGTCACGAGGAAGGTGGGACCCACAGCACCACTGAAAAGGCCGACATACTGGTGCAAAATGTCGTTCCGATACACCTGACCTGTAACAGTTCATCTGTGGAATACATGCAGGGGTGTACGTGCACCAGTCATAATCAAACCCCACACCATCAAACCACGACCTCCATACAGATCCCTTTCAAGGACATTAAGAGGTTGGTATCTGGTTCCTGGTTCACGCTGGCCGAGCGTTTCTAGGCGCTACAGTCTGGAACCGCGCGACCGCTGCGGTCGCAGGTTCGAATCCTGCCTCGGGCATGGATGTGTGTGTTGTCCTTAGGTTAGTTAGGTTTAAGTAGTTCTAAGTTCTAGGGGACTTATGACCTCTGCAGTTGAGTCCCATAGTTCTCAGAGCCATTTGAACCATTTTTGAACCTGGTTCACGCCAGATGAAAACCCGGCGAGAATCACTGTGCAGACTATACCTGGACTCGTCCGTGAACATAACCTGGCACCACTGTTCCAATGAGCATGTACTGTGTTCCTGACACCAGGCTTTCCGGCTCTTCTGTGGCCAGAGGTCAGTAGAATGCACCTTGCAGGTCTCCGGGCGAATAAACCATGTCTGGTCAGTGGTCTGTAGACTATGTATGTCTGGAGGTAACTGTTCCAGTGGCTGTGGTAAGGTCCCGAGCAAGGCGGCCTGCAGTACTCCGTGACCGTCTTCGGGCACTGATGGTGAGATGTCGATCTTCTTGTGGTGTTGTACACTGTGGACGTCCCGTACTGTAGCGCCTGGTCACGTTTCCTGTCTGCAGGAATCGTTGCCATAATCTTGAGTTCACGCTTTGTGGCCTACGGAGGGCCCGTGCTACGACCTGCTGAGTCTGACCAGCCACCAGTCGCCCTAGTATTCTATCCTCCATAACGTCATCAATATGTGTTCTTTAAGCCATTTTCAACACACAGTCACCATTAGCACGTCTGAAAACGTCTGGACACTTACTCGCTGCACCGTACTCTGACATGCACCAACACACCTCTGCGTATGTGGACTGCTGCCAGCCCCACCGTGCGACGGCCGTAGGTCAA
The DNA here is from genome assembly GCF_021461385.2 of Schistocerca piceifrons. Classification (NCBI taxonomy): domain Eukaryota; kingdom Metazoa; phylum Arthropoda; class Insecta; order Orthoptera; family Acrididae; genus Schistocerca; species Schistocerca piceifrons. The sequence goes on from NC_060143.1 coordinate 557,098,202, forward strand.
ATGCACCGCAAGGTCAAACCCCGAGGTGATTTAAACCCGCAAACCGCCCACCAGAGGGTTGTTTCACCATGTGTCACCATTATCCTTAATTTATGAGCATGACTGTATTTAAGGTTGGTATTGTCATCCTCAATATACTCCCCACCTCCATCCCCCCAATGCTCAATGCAAATTTTCGATTAATGGAAATAGTGCTGGGTGCCTTCCTCTGTGAGATTCTTTATGACGAGTGCAAATTTGGACTCCAAGTTTTGTTCTTTTTGATGCAGATGTGACCCTGCGGAATAGACAAGAGTAAAATAGCAGCATGCCATGAGAATAAGATGGGTGGTTTAACAATGAGATGCTGCTCTTTGCTAGGAACCTCTTAACAGACAATGCGGTACGAAGCGGTCGGTTTTCTTGATGCAGAACCCCTGACTTACTCTTCGACAACTAGAGGCGTTTTTTTTCTTATTTTCTCACGGAGTTGAGCAAGTACTTCAAGGTAGTAAAGTCGATTAATAGTTTGACATTCAGGGATGCAGTGAAGATACACAACTCTATGAAAATAAAAAAAATAAGGTCATCATCGATTGTAAATATTGATTTGGTCATTCTAGCTTCTTCCGATTGGGCTATGGACTGGCTCTTATTTTCTCTGCTATAAGTACAAAACCTAGATTTACCACAAGCTATCAATCTTTCGGAGAAATTAGGATGATTTTCAGTGGTATTAAAAGTGCCAGAAGAAACATTTTCACGAGCTTCTTGTTGCTAGATAATGACAATTATCGGCATCAGTTCCACACTTATTTTCTCGTGTTAAATTTGTCATACCCATTGTTTTTCAATTTCTACAGCTACATCAATCGATCGAATACTCAAATGATGGTCTTATCGAACCAGAGTATTTACTTTTTAGATATTTTCATCCGTTTTCAATGTTAAAGTTCGTACCGGGCTCGAGTCAGCTTCAGTGTCTCCTCTGTCATCTCGGAAACGTTGGAAGAACCAAACAACGCACGAACGTGTTAAGCAGTCTTGGCCAGCGACTTCCTTTAGCAAAAGATAGGTTTCAGTTGCAGTTTTTCATGTGAAACTTAACAGAAAATCGTTGCTATTTCGTTACCTTTATCATTTATCCGGCAAAACAAATTAATATCTCTAAAACAAATTAACATCTCTAAAACAAACTGAGGCCACTGCCACAGTTATTTGTCTACAGGCACCAGAGTTAGTACATTCGACTGAGAAGGCTTCAAGATTCGTAGCTATTCGCCATTCATCTTTGGCGCATGCGTTGGAACATCGGTCTCATTATTTTGAAGCTGAAGTCGTATGTAGTTAATGGTGAACGGGGTTATGAGTTGTTTTCGGACGCTTTTCATAGCAGGAGCTGGGCACACTCAATCAGCCTATAATGAACACTGATCGGTATGTTTATTTCCTGAGTGCCACTATCCCAGTGTTGCTGTTTCTTCTACATCTCGGTAACGGGTATGCTGTGGACACACCGGTCCTGCAAGGAAGCAACAACTGTGTTCACAGAGTTGTACACCTACGTACCTGCTTTGACTAACACTCAAGCGCCCAGTTGCACTCGCCTGGTCCTCTGCATCATCCGATGTAAATACCACAGAACATCAGATCTCCGTGATCTATACCTCGTTAAGCGCCTTCAGATGGTTGTGGACTACCTGAAGAAAGTCGTGGAGTTTCATCCCCGCCGAATTAAAGAAATTGTCAACGCAAGAGGCACTGTTACACGAAAGTAGTGCGGTACCTCCAGTAGGTGAGTAATTTACTTTTTTACTCAGGATGTAATGATTATCAACTCATCTATAACAGTCATCAACAAAACAGATCTAATTTTATTATTTTCGGCAGTCAGACACTGTAAATTAATCACAGCGTCTTGACCATAACGCAGACTTACATACTGATAATGCAGTCAGCCGGCCGTAATGGCCGTGCGGTTAAAGGCGCTGCAGTCTGAAACCGCAAGACCGCTACGGTCGCAGGTTCGAATCCTGCCTCGGGCATGGATGTTTGTGATGTCCTTAGGTTAGTTAGGTTTAACTAGTTCTAAGTTCTAGGGGACTAATGACCTCAGCAGTTGAGTCCCATAGTGCTCAGCGCCATTTGACCATTTTTTGATAATGCAGTTTAATGACAATGTCAACGGTTGCGGAAGCCTAGGCTTACACTTAACATTAAAATTTTCAAAATGAATGCAGCAGCGTAATTACCACAGATCTACGGCAATCGTACCTGGCATTTCTGATATACGCGTTATGGAACTCACTGTGTTCTAAAAGCACTTTGGTTTTGTTGACTGAGAGAGTACGCACTCAGATGAATTCCGCTGTGGCCTTCATTTACTTACATAGTTGGTAGGATCTAATATTCTTTTCCCATAAATTCCAGTGACTGTAATTTAGCTCGTTAGTAGGAGGTACCCTTCCAGACACATTTTCCTTACGATAGCATAGCTTCGCCCTTACTAACTCGAAACACGGTATCAGCTTGAAACTTTGGTCGTGGAAGCTCCGCTGGTGCGATCCGACACAGTGGATGCCTGGCGCAGCGCCGGCTGCCAACATCTCAGGGGCAGCGAGCCGCGAAATCAACCGACAGGACGCGACGCCGAGCTCAGGGAAACTCGTTAAATCGCGTTTGTCCGCTCCGCCCTGTTCTGCGAGCTCGCAGAATGACAGGCGTTGGGCGGGCGTGTCTCTAGGGCGCACTAACGATCGCTTTTCCGTTCCTCTCCAGAGAATTCCAGCTGGCTGCGTTCTAACTAAAGACAATTTCACATTCATCATTCAAGCTTCGCCTCTCCTATCGTGATATATAATACATGATGAGATCATAAGCTGAACTTTGTATCAGTTACTCAGTGTCCTCTTCTTCGCTACAACCTGACAATACTAACACTGAATCTTTTACTCCGCAGCTGAGAATGTACTGCTTTGAAAGTTCCTCGTACTTTACCAGGACTCAGCCACAGAATCCTGTTCTTCCCGACTGAGCTATCCATTCATTATTGGCCATCACAGCCTTACCTTTCTCCTTCTATAGCAACTTCACGTAAGTTACCCTTATAAGTGTTCACCGCGAAAATCAGTCGTCACACACTTAGGTTAGTTCTTCCCAAACCTTGATCAGCGATTTTACAACAGTGCTGTTTCAGATCAGCTGGAAGCGGAAGCACACACACGTGATCCTACAACCCCCAAAGGCAAAAATCGCGTGGCGTTAGATCGTGTGTAATCGTAGAGGTCATGAAAAACAAATACTTTCATCCGGTCCCTTGTCAGGTACAACGTCGTTTAACCAGTCGCATACTGAGTTATGCCATTGAGTCATGGCGCCATCTTGCTCCAAAATAAAGTTCTGTTATTCAGCTTCTTCCATTTGGGGAAACAGCTATAGTTCTAGCGCATGAAGATAGGAAACAACAGTTACATCACGGGAAAAGAAAGCCCCATAAACTTTGCGACATGATATGGCGCAAAAAAGATTCAAGCTAATGGAGTCTCGTTACAGCTGTACCATCTCGTGGGGATTTGCTGACCCTCAAATGCGAACATTGTGTGTGTTCACATTCCCACTTAGGTGAAATGCTGATTCATCCTTGAAGACGACACGATCCAGACAAGTTTCGTCGTCATGCATCAACATTTCGTTTGCAAAGTTGGCACGTACTCTGGTAATCTGTAGGCTTTAGAGATTGTAGCAACCGCAAACGATGAGGAAATAGTTGTAAGCGTTACCTTAAAAGTCTCCACACCAATTTCACTGGAATTGATCATTCAAAATTGGCCCTCCGGACTGATGTGTTGGGGCTACCGGTGAAAGACTCTGTGGCGTTCATCACGTACTTCATTCACTCTTCGTTATTCCATAGTCTTCCCTGTGGTCCAGATACACCAGAGAAACTGTCTGAGTTGTTATTTCATTTGATGTGTTATTTATAATTGTAATGTAGTAAATGCTACAAAGCCTTAATAGCTGTACATTCATTTTGAAGCACCCTCTATATTGCGGAGCTGTTTACGGCATCACTCTTTTACTCTGCAGCTGGGTGTTCTCCGATTTGAAAATCCCTGGCAGATTAGAATTTTGTGCGAAACCAGAACGCGAGTATAGTTTTGGGATGTTGCTAACACTCACTTTACTTGGACAAAACGCTAGTTACAAGTTCGGTACAGGTTGAGAGATTGGCAGACGACACAAATATCTGCAGCGACGCTCAGATTGAACACTGTGACATACCGAAAGTCCGTGGATAAAGGTAAACTATTGTATTCCTGTGGGACATCCAGCAACAGCCAAACACAATCCATAGTCCACGTTCACGGTATCTGACGTCAACGAGAGGGTAGCCAGCGTGTATGTTGTGAGCATGTAGACTGAATACGACCCGGGCTAGCTGTCAACGTGCACACAGCCTTACTCGTTCCATAAATCACTGGATCACACGTTTCTTTGGCCTGGTACGGTGTATATTCTCCTGCTCCACGTAGAGGGTGACAATTATTGAACTATGTGAAATAAAATTGTCATAACTTTTGCCTTAGGACGTTTAAACTACACGGTTAGCAGTGGGCATTATGGGAATTAGTTTGGATTGGTTTAGCGGTGAGATCCAGTCAGTAAACAAAACTGGCGAATTTGGGGGACTGTGAATCCGCATTTCCCGATTGAGAAGTTACTTAATCCTAACGGGTCACTGTGTGGTGTGCAATGTCCAGACACGGAACAAATTACTTGATGACACGGTGACTGTCGAACGATACGTGAAGGTTTTGGAAGATGGTTTCATACCCATTATCCAAAGTGACCCTGATTTCGACAATATGTGGTTCATGCTAGACGGAGCTCGACCCCATCGAAGCAGGAGGGTGTTCGACGTCCTGGAGGAGCACTTTCGGGACCGCTTACTGGCTCTGGGTATCCAGGGGCCATTGGCATGGACCTCGACTGGCCGCCATATTCTCCGGATCTAAACACAAGTGACTCCTTTTTTGGGGCTATAGTAAAGGAAATGGGAAACTTGTCGTAAGTCTTATGGGACCAAACTGCTGAAGGCTTCGGTCCCTAAGCTTAAACACTACTTAATCAAACTTAAACTAACTTATGCTAAGGACAACACACACACCCATGCCCGAGTGAGGACTCGAACTTCCGACGAGGGTAGCCGCGCGAACCGTGACAACGTGCCCATGGACTCCGTACAGCAATAGCCCCAAAACCGTCGATGAGCTGAAAACAGCCATTCAGGAGGTCATCGAGATCATCGATATTCTGACACTCCAGCGGGTCATGCAGAATTTCGCTATTCGTCTGCGCCACATCAAGGCCAATGACGGCAGGCATATCGAACATGTCATAACCTAAATCCGAATATCTGTGGTGACGTTTACGTGTTGAATAAAGTGTGTGCACGCCGTAGTTTGTAATTTACATTTTTTCTTTTCATTTACATAGTTCAGAAACTGTCACCCTGTACGTTGCGTCGCCGCGTATAACAGCAAGTATTCTGGGTGTAACGGATGTAAATGCAGTTATATTTTTATGTATTACCTTAATATGTACACACATCGGTCTGTTGATTGTTTTTTCTGTGTCTAACAGTCTTTCCACAAACAGGTCACATAATTTACTTCCTGATGTTTTGTCGAAGGTTAACAAGACTACACCTGTTTGCATAGACTAAGCATTTTGGAATTCACACGTCCAAACTTTCAACACCTGACCAGCCGTCCAGGAGAAATTAATCTTTAATAGCTTGCTCTTGCCACATGTACTTGGATTTGCTAACCAACGTAAAGACATGACCATAATTATTCGTCTGCAAATAACGTCAATACTGATGTAATGTTGTTAAATATAGTGTACTCAGTCTCCAATAGAAATCTCTCCACTTAACCCTATACACCCCAAACAGTTCCACTAACCGAGACGCTGGCTACTGCACTCACTGGGAACCTTACCGTGGGCGGGGAATGCTCTTACCGGCTGATCTGTCCAAACACCAGTCACGACCACCCTCACAGCCCCATTTCCGACAGTACATCTTCTTCTGCTTTCCAAATTTCACTGAAGTTCCCCGGAATATCTTGCAGGACGGGCACTAGCAGGTTATCGTGGAGAAATACTCAATAACGGTAAATTGGATTGTTTTCAGAGTATTCTACAGCGGAGTGTGCACCGTTGCCTAAGTTCCTGGCTGATGAATACTCTGCGCTGGCCTGGGACTCGAACGGAGAACCTTAAACTCCGCAGCCGGCGCTCTTGCCTAAGGAGGCCTGATGTTATTTGAAAACAACAAAGAATACCGATAATTGGTGTTAGCCACGCAGGCCAAACGTAAGCGTGTATCCATCGTGAGCTATTTAAGAAGGAACAGCCATCTGAAACAAGTTTCAGAAATGTGACGTACCATTCAATGCACTGGTCTTTATTGTTACACACGTATACGACGGAAAAAAGTGACTGAAAGAGATATTCTGTGCTTTCCAGTGTTGTGAATTATAATATAATGACAAAAAAAGCTGCATCACACATAATGTTCTTTCTCAGTTAACATAAAATATTTAAAAAAATGTTTTTTCTAGCAGCATTAGTGATATATATTTATGTTACATACTTTTTCAGTTAGTTATGACATGAAGCTGAAATTTCGATGGCTGCTGCTTCGCTCTTCGTCTCTTTGCACGAGAACCACGTGGGCATGGGTAATATTCTGGTACCACCTCTACACAGTTCGGCCCAATGAAGCAGACTGTGAAACCCTTCCCCAAAGATGGACAAAGTTTTATATATTTATGTTACATACTTTTTCAGTTAGTTATGACATGAAGCTGAAATTTCGATGGCTGCTGCTTCGCTCTTCGTCTCTTTGCACGAGAACCACATGGGCATGGGTAATATTCTGGTACCACCTCTACACAGTTCGGCCCAATGAAGCAGACTGTGAAACCCTTCCCCAAAGATGGACAAAGTTTCAAGTACCTCTGTGTTTCCTCAGCTATCAAGAGTGTAATTGACAAATGGTGTGTATTGTTGCATCTGACACTTCTTAAATTTCGTTCAGTTCTAACTTTGTGTCAAGGATGACTCTCAGAGGGACACGTGGATACGATTCAGAAAGGCTGTTACTAAGTTCTTAGTTAAGTAAGAGGGCCCGCATTAAATAACTGTTGTTCATAACCTAATGCAAAAGTTTAAAAAGTTTTTCCTAGAAATGTCGGTGACGTCAGTGAAAAACCAAATTAGTGCTTTCATGAAAACGTGAAAGTGGTGGAAAGACGGTAGCACGGGCGCTATAGAACGAATATAGTGGCTCAGAATTGCTCGTTACTGCGACGACGCGTACAAAAGACAATTTATCGTAGTAAAAGCCTCAATTAAATTATTGTTTGTAGTGAAAAGTTAAATTACTTCTCATTCCCCTGACGTGTTTTATCATATTTCTAGTCGGCTCTTTTTATGTTACATGAATAATTTGTACGATCGAGCGTAATGATGTGGTATGAGTCATCGTACATTCATAATTACATATGACTATATGCTGACCATATATATATATATTTAACATACTGTTGTTAGTTGGCAAATTCTGCCTACCATCTTGTACATATTATATAAACAGAAATTCTTTTACGGTATAGAAGGAGTTGCCAAGGAGAATCTTTTAGTGTGGTTTCAATTTTAACTTTACTGCCTGGCAGACATATCGCTTCACAAACTCAGGTTAAAGCATTATGCAACCCTTTTCTGTGCTGTGGACAAACTCGATGTGGAATAATGATTGTAATTTTTTTGTGGTACTGTAATTATGTACATCATTGTAAATTTTAAATTGTGGTGAATTATTCACGGCAAACGTCAGAGAGCATAAATATACGGTGAAGTAGTAGTGAAAGTACATAATCCCTGAAGCAGGTGATCGTGGGTCAGCACATATCTTACCTTTACAGCACGTTTGTGAGCAATGAGAACTTTCTTTTTCGTAGATGAATTACCCAAGAACATTAGTTCATACGACAACGAAATCACTTTGTGACAAACACACGATAGAAAAATAGGTATGATATGGATTCATCTGCCGCACCACCGCCTGTTAAATAATTTGTAAGCAAAACATAGACGAAAAGATTGTTGTGATTTGCTTCTTATAGTACTATTTGTTCAAACATAATGCTTTTAAAAACATAAATATTGTGAGATCATTATGTGTTTTCTCCGCTCTTTTTACTTTTTTCTTAAACGTGAAGTTTAAAACTTCTTCTTTCCTGTAGCTGTCATCTGTTGTCAACGCAGACTCATCGACGTTTGACTGGATAGAAGCCTTCGTTCCGCTTAGAGAGTTTTCATATGATAGAATTGCTTCGAGTTCTCTTCAAGATCTTTCATGGATTGCTCTTCTTATAGATGCACCAGTTTCTATAAGTTTCGCTGTCAACATTTGCTCAATCTTTTTTGAAACGGGAGTCAACTCTATTTTCTCGGAAGTTTCTGAATTTCATTATTAAATCACGGAGGGTCCTCTCGATCCTTAATGCGCTTACTTGGCACATACGTATCAAGAACTTACAATCAGTTTAAACATTTCCCATAATCCCTCTACGTCCGTCATACTCTTTCTCACGTCCTAGAACAGTAACTCACCACCATTCTGAAGATATCTCTTATTCAGTTGTTTCGTCATACGAGAGCAGACGAAGAAATCACTGGCCGCCAAGTCAGCAGAATAACGGAATATGGGATGGAGGGAAGGTGATGCACAATTTGACAGTCCAAAGAAAGTGCATATGCGACTGTTTTTATACGTCTGCCCTTCAGAATGATGGTCTGCGCGACTTCGGTCGTTCGCTTACGCATTAAAATAACACCCGCAGCCGTCGTTTTGATGTTATTTCATCATATTGGACGCAGTGTCGACGAGTCAGTTCGTCATGTTTAGGCCTTAACTGACGTCCATTAGTGGCCAACATCTATGAGCTGGCTTCCGTAAGTACCGTAACAGTGACACTGTGCCTGGAATCATCAGACAGAACATCGCTGTTACATGTCTGTAGCCATCAGCCACAACATCGCTATTGTAGTATTCTACAGAGGCCAGTCCATAGATATGGCCGCTGACGGGACTTTGTACACGAACGTAGTTCACACTTCAACGTCAGTTAAGGCCTGAAGACGACGTACTGAGTCACCGAAACTAATTGCAATGTATTGACATAAAAACGACGGCCGCAGATGTTTCATTTTATTACGCACATGTGATTGTGTCCTACTTCATTTTTACGTGGTGGTTAGGTTACGGCTGTCCGCACTGCTGGAGCCTTGAACTATGCATTGCTGAGGAAGTCATTATTTAAGAATAATAATACCTTCGTTGAAGAATATTAATAATGATTCTATTACGTGTTCCTCGTATATACTGTTAATGTGTATTGGGCATTTGTGCTACATATTTGGTTTGTATTCGAACAGTTACCGCTACATCTGTTTAAAACAAAAAAAAAAAAAGCACACACACTCACACACACACGCACATACACACACACACACACACAAACACACACATCCTACAACAACTCGAAAAATGTGAAAGTACTTCTTAAATCCGCATTCATTTAAAAGATAAAAAATACAATTAATTGTTCATTGAGCTACACAATCTACGTTTCAACAATGTTGTTTCCACTTCCACATCAGAAAACACTCTTCATAAATTACAGACCAAACAGAATATTTGAACTACGCATTTGGCAAATAATTCCCTCGTACATTTGTCAATTATAAAAGTAACTCTGGAAAATTCTGTCGCTTCATAATTAATACGCAGCAATTAATTAATTCAGTGCTGATGGAACTCCTGCTACCGACCAAAATGATGTTTATGGACATAACTGGAGTGCCTTGCATTACGGCGCGAGAGAGGAAAAAACGGAACTTACCTTAAAGTGTTTTCGGAATGCCCTGAAGACATAATCAACACAGGAAAGATATCGTTGGAATTCGCGTCATACGCACTGAATGTTTTCAGTAAATACAACCTTGGCTCAAATGTACAAGGTCTTTGATAGGAGAGAACGGTCAGAAAAGGCTGAGGACTTTGTATACTCCAAGACTGTCACATATATGCGCTTGTTATTTCTTGACCACGGGAAATCTGGTTCGGTTGGAAGCACTTTAACATCCGCACTAGAAGGTACAGCACAACTATGAACACGCTTTAAACACGAATATTTTAAGTTAGGCTTGTCTGATCATTATGGATATCTACTGAAAATACATGTGACGGTAACCAACGACAATTTTTGTCCATCGTCAAAAATAAGAAGACGCTTTTTAGTATAGAGTTCAATGTTATGTGGACGTTTGTCGATAAATAGGTGAGCAGGAATGTATATGTACATACATTTTAATAGCCATAGGCTCTTTTACTCGTCGTGTTTACACTACATATACATTCAGCGCACTGAACTGAACAAAGGTGGCGTAGTAACACCTAACGTGCGCAAGGAATATGTAAAAATAATAAAGTGGCCAACAGCGGCAATATATTTATAACTAAAATAATTATGTTATGTAGATATTGTGTGTGTGTGTGTGTGTGTGTGTGTGTGTGTGTGTGTGTGTGTGTGTGTGTGTGATTGTGTGTGTGTTTGTGTGTGTGTGTGTGTGTGTGTTGTCTTTCAATGTGTATATTTAATAGTTTAGAGGATAGTTATAAGCAGAGGTAACGTTGTTGTAAATGTATTGTCGTTACTTCATTTGGTGTTTGAACGTTTTTAGTTTTCAAAGTAGTCTTGTTTCTTGAGTATAGAAAGCGTATGTAGAATGCAGATGCCTGCTCTATTGACATTGTATGCTGTTCTGTGCGTAATGCTGATATACATACTGGAAATATATAGTAAAATATAATATAGAAATAATATTATATAGTAAAATAATGTGATAACGTATTGTAATACGTAGTTTCTAGTTACCTTTAGTTTCGGGAGAAATGCTCTTCATATCATCTTAACATGTCAAATAGAACAGACACACACAGGTACAACAACGTATCTTTACAGAAATAATGGTTCAGTATGGGTATACACTGTATTTGTAGTATTACGGGCATTAGAAGAAGCTTCGAGCTGTGACGATAATAGGTGGTGGACGCTACATATTATGTAGTAAGCGACAAGTTGAGAACTTTGGTTGCAGATATGTGTTTCCTAATAGCTGAAACGGTTATGGTGACAGGTCGTGTAAACCGAGAAATTTGGGTTCGAGTCCTGGTTCAGCACAAATCTTCACTTGTCACCACGGAATTTAATTCATTGCTAAGTTGTGGCTGAGATATGTATTCTCCTTCAATCGTGGGTGTGTGTGTGTGTGTGTGTGTGCGTGTGTGTGTGTGTGTGTGTGTGTGTGTGTGTGTACGTCTGTCCACGAGAAAGATACCGCGCTTACTGGAATATTTGTGCCTTGACCGTAATGGTAACACCAATGCGGATACACACCATATCCATACTCTGGAGGAATGTAATAAGTCTGTGAGCAATGGCAATAATTAATGGTGGACGCCACGTGTGTACTGTGTGACAAGTTGTGAATTCTGCTTAGGAGAGAAATGTATCTGCATAGCTCAGCTGGTTAAAACGACCGGTCAAGTAAACCAGGTGATCTAAGTTCAAGTCGTGGTTTGGCATTATGCTTTACTTGCCGCCATTGAATTTAATTCATTGCGGAATTGCGGCCGAGATCCATATCATATTTCCCTTCGATTACACACACACACACACATATATATATATATATATATATATATATATATATATATATATATATATATATATCAAAATGTTTTTTACGCCAGTTTTGTTGTGGGCATACTACTTTTCGTCAGGATACAAAGTATCACTTTTCTTTATTCGCACTTCTGCCGCGTATATTGACTATCTCTTCAAAGTCTTGTTTCATGGCTTTCCACTGAACTTCCTGAAGGTAGTCTGGATATAATTTGTGATTTAGGTGGCGCCATCGGAGCAAAATCTGGCGACTTAGTGCTTCATACCAGTTTGAGTGTCAACGAGATACATAATTATGCTTCTTGTTATAAGCGACTTGCTTGAAGTACAAATTTATGACTCAGATCGACAGCGTAGTCGCAAAAGACGTCTATTCCGCTCAGAAACGATTTTGTTGATGGTGAAATACCAAAGTTAAGACATCTCACGAATCTTAGGACAGACCAGTGGTGTAACTTGAAACAGTTTTACCTTAATTTTTGTGCACACAGTAACTCAGTTAGAAAAGTCTTATTTACAACCAGGATACGTAATATGTTTGGCAATTAAAAGTTAGCCGATTTCCCAGTACATTAGTTATGAACAAAGCACATCATAATAAAATCACATTCTGTTGTGTCTTTATCCTTGTCGATGATCTGCTATCAGCACCGTGACTAAGTGTTCCCAAATGACGAAGATATTGTTGCCACCACAAACGAAAGTCTCTTTCCACAGTATCTAAAAAAAGTACACTGCCTGACGACTGATATAAATGAATCAGTCTAAAACGCTCTTTTTTACCATAGTTTTCTTTTTTAATTTTTGTTCTCAGATTCGTAGGTATCGTGTGACATAACCCCGTTTTGTCATGGAAATAGAATGTCTATGATTTGCAGGATAATTGTAAATGTAATTATGAACTTAGAAAAGAAAGGCTTCATGTGATTTCAGAAATGTGAGCAAGAACTCGACTGGAGACAAAACTAATTTGCCATGATGAGGCCTTGGATTTGAAATTTAATACTGAGTTCAATGCATTAACCACACACAAAATGTTCATCACAGTAAAATCTGAACGCTTTGAAACTGACGCACTATGAAACACCAAGTTTCTATCTTCAGGCACACACCATCACAATACTCAGAACACATCATCGAATAAAAGTGTTATTCGAAGTACCTCTACACCAACAGCAAACGTTACGTTAATATGAAGGGGTTGGTGGGAGAAAGCGCTAATCCACAAGAGGGAGTTTTGAGTTATGACGTGCTGTATGTGTGGTTAAATGGCTACTTTCAAATTAATTTGTGTTATTATAGTACTGCTTTCGAGATGTAAATTTAAAATTACTAGTTACCAGCTTACCGTGAACTGGAAAGCACAACAGGTACTGTGACTAGACTAATCCATGCTAAACTGAGGGATAGTACTTTATTTTACTAACCTCTTCAAATACCACGACACAAATGCATTAGTAACAAGTAATATGTTGACTCATTGTTTTGTCACGTACGTGGTAAACAAAAGGACTATAGTAATATTATTATAAATGTAAAGCAGAAAAGTAACATACAAATGAGACAGTGCATAAAGCCGACATGGGCTTGCGGTGGCACTAAAGATAATGAATTACACATAACCAATCGAATAAGGTAAATAGCATAACTTAGTCTTATGAGTAGAAAATGTAGATGTAACTGTGATTGTAGAAGACATTTCACTCGATGAAACAAAATATTGTAATTTACCATGATAGTTTGGACAAGAAGAGAATAGAAGCTTTCGAAATGTGGTGCTACAGAAGAATGCTGAAGATTAGATGGGTAGATCACATAACTAATGAGGAAGTATTGAATAGGATTGGGGAGAAGAGAAGTTTGTGGCACAACTTGACCAGAAGAAGGGATCGGTTGGTAGGACATGTTCTGAGGCATCAAGGGATCACCAATTTAGTATTGGAGGGCAGCGTGGAGGGTAAAAATCGTAGGGGGAGACCAAGAGATGAATACACTAAGCAGATTCAGAAGGATGTAGGTTGCATTAAGTACTGGGAGATGAAAAAGCTTGCACAGGATAGAGTAGCATGGAGAGCTGCATCAAACCAGTCTCAGGACTGAAGACCACAACAACAACAACCATGATAGTTACAATCTGAAAGAATCAATAGAATTTAATACATGTTCATATCATAAACGCTGCTTTTTAACTTCAATTCCGTTTTAGTTCTATTAATTATATATCTAATTTCAATTTGTTGCCAATTAAGTCAGTTATTTTAGAATTATACTGCATAAACTGCAATTTTCAGTTCTACGTCATAACAGCAATGAATAGAAATTCTATTAAATAGAAAATATTTCATCTATTATACCACTTGCTTTCGGCACTGAAGTGGAAAAATATGCAGAAAGCGATGAATGTATGTTACCTGTAGTAAAATCATGGTACATCACAAAATCAGTACGTGACCATCGTTAATTATTGCTTAGCTGTCTTTCACATATTTACCGCGGTCATTTCTCCAAGTTCAGTTATTGTATATTAATAAATATTTATTATTATTATTATTATTATTGGAACGCTACCACACTTTTAAATCGTCATAGAAAGACTAGATGAAAACCCAAATATAGAAGAAAGCTTTACAGCTACATTACAATGGGGTACTGCGGGGCCCAATATTTCTGCTAGCGAAAACTGAGTCACTTCTAGGAACTTTGGGGCTGCTACTCTCCAAAGATAAGGTATAATCTCAAATAACAAAGTGCTGCCACTGATCTGAAGAAAAATGAGTGAACCCTACAGTATCTCCCCATCGAATTCCATGGTTAGATGTTATCATTTATGCAACTCGTAAAACCATCAGTTTCACATTGATAGTTCTGTTTCGTTTAATTTAATGTTTCACCATTTTCCCATTCCGACCTCCAGAAAAAAAGGTATTGGGATTGTGTTAGCTGACTACATATTTTTCCGAGGCAGTATGTACGACTGTCTGACATAGCTCTGTTAGTGCACAATACATACATACTACCGCTATACCACCCTGACGCTTAGGGTTACTGATACAGCAGACTGTTCAGAATATTTTAGCATTGATAGTCGTGAAGGAAGTAGGGGGTGAGGATTACGAGAAAAGAACCGCTCTTACGCTGCCAATTCCACGAACAGCAACTCAGAAAATGGCTCTGAGCACTATGGGACTTATCATCTGTGGTCATCAGTCCCCTAGAACGTAGAACTACTTAAACCTATCTAACCTAAGGACATCACACACATCCATGCCCGAGGCAGGATTCGAAACTGCGACCGTAGCAGACTGAAGCGCCTAGAACCGTTCGACCACACCGGCCGGCGCGCAGCAACTCCCCGTGGTTGTCTGACCTTCACGCTCATAACTGCTACATTTCCAGCTTTCCATAGTCCTGCAGGCGGCTTCTTATCCAGTGGGAGCATTTAATGCTAACTATTTTGCTGGTCTTCATTTCTTGCAGTTGCAGGGCCAATCTTTGATCTACAATTACTTGTTCTGTCATACTGAACAATGTCAGAATCAAATTAACCAAAATATTATTGAGTGCAAATGTTCGACTGCGCCCTGTCGTCCACTTCATAGCCGTGTAAGGTCAACCAAGAGCAATGGTTTTCCCGTTAAATACCGAAGTCACCAACAACCGGTCTTGATTGTGCCTACCACCATACTGTCGTTGTTGACAAGGCGTCTATGTTGGTAAAGTGAAAAAACGACAGCATTACATTCCACAATGAAACGCCGTAATAAGTGGTTCAATTTAGATAGCTTAACTAACAGAACTCTCTCCATAAATTACAGTTGATATACGAAATCGACAAGCTAGCAAAACGTACACGCCTACGGTCAAAGGATACCACATTTTCACTGCTTTTTCAACCCAGTAGGAATGATACAAACAAAAATTAAAGGTTTTTTGCCATAAATAATAAAAATACACAGTCTATTGTCGATGTACTGAGAAATGAAATTGTTATAAGAGTCACCTCTGGTGAATGGCAGGATGATGCTGTTCAAAAAATGTCTGTGTATGAAGCGATAATATCTTGGAAAAATGGCATTGGTGAATGTGTCGCTTCAAGACTTTCTGATTGGGAAGAAAGCAGTTTCAGACGAGTTTCTCTATTGTCATCACAGAACAATGGAGAGTTCGGTTTTCCTGAATGCTTGACGTGTATGATTTAAGTACATGGATAGCAAAACCACATTTTCATAAGTTTTGACTATTAACGTGAAGGCCGCTACCACTAACTGAGACAGATTGAAGAACATCCCAGTGTTTTTTCTTTTATTTTGAGCTTTTCCTCATTACAGAGGCTTAACTCCAACATAATAATTTACTCGGAAATTGCTATACAAAGAATAAACATTCTTAAACTATATTTTCAAAATATTCCTCCAGGTGTTTCGATCTTGTGTGTCCTCTTCGTCTGCGCCGATTCTCCTCATTGGGTGCTGTACAATTGCGAGCCAGATGGTCACGGGTCGTCCTCTTCTTCTCCTTCTCCCCTCAGGTTCCCACTCCAGTATCAATTTTGGTATTCTGGTTTTCTCCATTCGTCGTACATGCCCGTACCACTACAATTTCTTCCTATCCATTACGTCATATATTCTTTCTTTTATTTCCCCTCTCCTTATAATTTCGGTGTTCCTTATCTTCTTTTTCCTGGAGATTCTAGCTGATCTTCTCCAGAAGTCCATCTCTAGAGTTTGTAATTTTTTAATGTGCTTCAGTATAATTGTCCAGGTCTCCGTTGCATACGGAACCACACTCTGTAATATGGATTTGTATACCAATTTTTTAGTTCTACTCATTACATTCCTGCTCCATAAGACCGAGTTAAGCATCCCAATGACCTTCCGCCCACTACTAACTCTTTTATTGATTTCTGACTCTGATTTTCCCTCGATTTCTAAAATGGATCCCAAAGAATAGAAAGAGTTTATCTTTTGATTTTCTCTCCTTCAATGTAAGGCCCTTCTGAATCATTAGCCAAGTATTCTTATTTTTTGTTAATTAATCTTCAAACCCCAAGTTTTGTATTCTACTGCTAGTTGATTGCACATATAGTTAGCATCCTCCCCATCTTGTGCTAGGACTACTTGATCATCAGCAAACAATAAATGATTTACGTAAACTCCATCTCTTATTTCTAATCCCATACTATTACATTTACGAGACCATGTTCTAAGGCTATTATATATATAGTTTTTAAATAATGATGGTGATATAGGACAGCCCTGTAAAAGGCCTTTGCTTGTTCTAAATTTCTGTGAAAGTTTATTACCAATTTTCTCTTGACACATGTTATCTTTCTACATCTGTTGTATTATTTTAATCAAGGCAAGATTTATATTTGCCATATGTAGTGCTCCCCAAAGTAATTTTCTTGGAACAGTACAATACGCTTTTTCTAGATCTATGAAAATTAATCATTTATTTTGTGATTTTTCCCTATGTTTCTCCAAAATCTGCCGTAATGTGGATATATGGTTTACACATGTTCACCCAGCCGTGAAACCGAAACCACATTCTTCGTCTTGGGTTCTGAATTTTTTTCTTCCAGTTTGCTTTTAATTACTTTCTCAAAAACTCTCATTAATGTGTTTGTAACACAAATTCTGCGATAGTTTGAACAAATTTTGCGATCCCCTTTCTTAAATATGGTATTAATGTAACCTAGCTTCATATCGTTGGTTACTGAATCTCCATGTATAATTTTGTTGAAGAGCTGTGTTATCAGTTTCATAATTTTGTCACCATCGTATTTCAGACACTCCAGAGTGATATTGCCTGGTCCCGGTGATTTACCATTTCTTCCTGCTCTCAACGCCTGAAACACTTCACTTTCTAAAATCTGGATCTCATCATCTTCATGTCCATTTTCTTCCACTGTTCCTTCTTGTAGATATTCTTCTCTGTCCTCATTTAATAATTGTTGGAAATACTCTTCCCATTCCTTTTGTGTTATCAGTTGGAGATTGTTTTAGCTTTTAGTATCCTGTTTAGTTTTAACGTGTAAAAAGAAATGACTCACACTGCGTGGAAATTTTCTCAAAACTTAGATAATGTATTTTGCATCACTATTCTCCCTTATGCAAAACTGATGTGATTCCTCACCTCAGTTAAAAGTCTATATTATATTTCCTTATTTTACAAATAGTTCCGCACATAGTTTGTCAGCCGTGTGTCTATTTCTGTCGCTCATTCAGCTTCTCTGTTCGTCATGTCTTACTGACGAGTTACTCAATTACTCCCAGGAGAGATTATACTCGCTCGGCAATCTCATTTAACTGCGTGCGGTCCCCTTCCAGGCTTCAATCTTTCTCTCCTGTCCTGTTCGTCATGTGGTGGAAGGCAATGGGAAGGGTGCCTACCGTAATTGAAGAATTACTACCTCCTCTGTCGTTTTTGTCGTCGGTTTGCCCCTTCAGAGTCGGTACGTTCATCCTATTTGCTGGCTTGACTGTGGATCCCATTGCGCTGGTATTTACTTGCAGCCAGGGACTGTCGTACAACGGTAACGATGTGCATACTACAGATGAAGAATTATTAATGTGGTCTGCCTTTGTGGATGCGGGTTTGCATCATCGGAGTCGGCACGTTTCTCATTTCGGCTGCCTTACTTCAGGAAGCTTTTGCAGTCGGTATTTACTTGCAGCGAAGGATAACCGAACCAAGAAAACGGTGAGCACTTTCCGTTACCCATAAATGAAGAGGTGCAAGTGATTCGCGGAAACCCTCGTTCGTTAAGCGAAAGTTACTTTTGGGTTTTCGCATACAGTGATACCTAGCTTTAATCAGTGACAATTATATTTGTCTTAGGTCACTGTATGGATCAGCATTTAGAGTTACCTAGACATGTCCGAATAATTCTTAAGTCCTTTGCAAAGGTGACATTTTGCTTATTATGTAGTGTAATCACAACTGGGCACTACGAATATTGTCCTTTTGAAATCGTGCGCATTTTTTAAAGGCCATCATGTTAAAACTATTATAACACACAAATTTTACCAAATATCTTTTAACATTTAAGGTGCGCATTTTATCTGCTTTATTAACACTGAAAGAAAATCAAACATTTATCTTAGTTCTTTCATTGTGCAATCTGTAACTTATTTCTCGTATGTGTATTTATTTATATCCAGTATGGGTGTTGTTCAATCTGACCTGAGGCTAGGGACCGTGTGATTTCTGTCACTAATACATGCATTTTCAGCTAATTTTGGCATTTTGCTGAATTATCTCGTAAATTCACTTTAAGGGCTTCTTATTCTTCATAGGATTTAAACTTAGAAGCGCAACTAAAACCTCAAGGTTCTCCCTTCAGATGTTTAAAAGAAATAATTTGAAGTGTGTTTCCGACTAAATGGTTCTGGGTTTATTCAAACATTGTATTACTCTGGAACTTCACTGTTTATGTTTAAGCATGGTTTTCAAAAATTGCAGAGGCAAATAAATGTGTACAATTTTTGTCTTTTGTATGTTGTAACACCTATGACTCCAAGTTCCATGCTCATCACTATTTCACTTTGATATGAAAATGTAGTGATGGGTCAAATATAAAGGTTGCGTTTCGGATCTCCCAGAGAAACCAAACAGGCAACTGTTTTGTTTCCATACGTGAGGGCAGCATCAAGTGTCACATTACACTCAAACTACCTCGACTTAAGAGATTTACAAGAACATGTGAAAATTTTATGTGTTCTCACGTTTAATTCATGTGATGTGTATGAAGCAGACTGCACAGCAAAAATGTTACCAGCATGTAAATATGATAACGTAGACACAAAATAATTTTTCGTAAATTTACCGTTAGTCGATTTAAAAATTTTGCTGTCACAACTCAAGCTCAAATGCAAACATAGTGCAGCTCTTCCAGGAATCACTGATGCTACTTTCAATCCGTATACTGAATGGTTTGCAAATTGAATAAAATGTAAGATTACACGAGTATGTCTGTGCACAACATGGTAACTCTCCTCTGTGTCTATGGATGTTGCTTTCAAAATGCCAATGTTAAAGGAATTTAAGTCACATGCGCCAACAGCCCTGCTGCAATGTAACACTGGATCCCGTTACATGACTGGAGTTAAGTGCTGTCCAGCATAGCAGGTTTGACTGTCCAGCTCTGCCGAGAGCTGTTCACGAGCAGGTTCACTTGGCCCTTATGAGGCCAGTAGAGAAGCTGCTCGAGTGATAAGTGGTGGCAAAGGTCACGAAAACTGACAACAGCTGGGAGAGTGCAAGTTGACCATATGCTCACTGTTACCCACACCCAGTGACACTTATTGGTGAGGGTGACATGGCCGCCGGTCGTGACAGTTCAGACTTCTGAGGCTTGTTCAGATGAGGCTTAGTTTTGGTAAGGCACATGTGTACAGAGCTTCAATGAAACTGCCCAATAACTGTAGGCGAAATAACTTGCCCCCTTCTAACAGCCGTGTACCGCAAGTCTCTAGAGGAACGGAAGGTTCCACATGATTGGATAAGAGTTCCAGTTTTCAAGAAGGGTCGTAGAGCAGATGCGCAAAACTATAGGCATATATCTCTGACCTACATCTCATGTAGAATTTTAGAACATGCTTTTCACTCGCGTATCATGTCATTTCTGGAAACCCAGAATCTACTCTGTAGGAATCAACATGGATTCCGGGAACAGCGATCGCGTGAGACCAAACTTGCTGTATTTGTTCATGAGACTCAGATAATATTAGATATAGGTTCCCAGGTAGATGCTATTTTCCTTGACTTCCGGAAGGGGTTCGATACAGTTCCGCAGTGTCGGCTGACAAACAAAGTAAGAGCCTACGGAATATCAGACCAGCTGTGTGGCTGGATTGAAGAGTTTTAGCAAACAGAACACAGCATGTTGTTATCAATGGAGACACGTCTACAGACGTTAAAGTAACCTCTGGCGTGCCACAGGGGAGTGTTATGGGACCATTGCTTTTCACAATATATATAAATGACCTAGTAGATAGTGTCGTAGGTTCCATGCGGCTTTTCGCGGATGATGCTGTAGTATACAGAGAAGTTGCACCATTACAAAATTGTAGCGAAATGCAGGAAGATCTGCAGCGGATAGGCACTTGGTGCAGGGGGTGGCAATTGACCCTAACATAGACAAATGTAATGTATTGCGAATACATAGAAAGAAGGATCCTTTATTGTATGATTATATGATAGCGGAACAAACACTGGTAGCAGTTACTCCTGTAAAATATCTGGGAGTATACGTACGGAACGATTTGAAGTGGAGTGATAATATAAAATTAACTGTTGGTAAGGCGGGTCCCAGGTTCAGATTCATCGGGAGAGTCGTTAGAAAATGTAGTCCATCAACAAAGGAGGTGGCTTACAAAACACTCGTTCGACCTATACTTGAGTATTGCTCATCAGTGTGGGATCCGTACCAGGTCGGGTTGACAGAGGAGATAGAGAAGATCGAGCAAGAGAGGCGCTCTGCATCGCGGTGTAGCTTGCCGTCCAGATTTCTAGAGGGTGCGTTTCTGGATGAGGTATCGAATATATTGCTTCCCCTACTTATACCTACCGAGGAGGTCACGAATGTAAAATTAGAGAGATTCGAGCGCTCACGGAGGCTTTCCGGCAGTCGTTCTACCCGCGATCCATACGCGACTGGAACAGGAAAGGGAGGTAATGACAGTGGCATGTAAAGTGCCCTCCGTCACACACCGTTGGGTGGCTTGCGGAGTATAAATATAGATGTAGATGTACTGAAAAATATGCACTGACACACACACACACACATACACACAAACAAACACACAGATACACACACCCATCCCCCTACCCACCCACCCTCCAACACACACACACACACACACACACACACACACACACACACACACACATTCAGAATAAATCAACACTGGCTTCTAATGGGTGCTGACTTTGTCAGAAACATCTCCATTATCGTTAGCTGTCAGACTGCTAAACGCCAAGTCAGCATGTCGAGAGCCGCCCCTTCGTCCGTCCCTGGAGAGTTTGCCGCGCAACCTCAGCCAGCATTCGCGCCTCAGACGGCGCAGCGCGGCTCTCTCCTGAGGCCCAAATCTAATAAAGGCGGCGCACCGGCAGATCTCTGGCTCCCTTACCGCGTCACGACTTATTGTGTCCGCAGGAATCCTAATTAATTCTAATGCGAGCCGGAAAAAGAAGAGAAAAAAAAAAGGAGCGAGCGCGCTGGCGGGGTTTACCCTGTGGGATCCAGAGGATTCCGCAGTCGCTTTAAAGGAGCAGGGAGGGTGGGGACAGTGGGGCGCGTCACCGGGGATCAGCAAAACAAAGAGATGTTGACTCGCCACACGCCTGGGGGCCACTCCCGTTGTCTGACGCGGCCTCCCACCACACAGTACCACCCCCTGCAGACTTTTAAGGCTGCTGGCTTGCACAGTGTCACGTGGAAAGTGAGAGCTTCAAAGGCAGTTAGTGGATCTTAAACCACGAGTACCGATAAATAAAGCAGGAAGTCAGGGAATAACGAAATACAGACTAACGAGAGACCTGAGTGGAGGGAGTAAGTAGTGTTCATGAGAAAAGATGAAGGTTAGGCAATAGATACCCATAGAAGACTACATTGTTAGTTAGCACATACTCCCAACAAATAACAATGGACAGTTCGAAGTAAAATATTCCGGTATTTTCCTCAACTGTTTTACGATAAGTGTCAACAGAGTCTATTAACAGCAACAGAGCACAAATTGTGCCTCGGTTTCGCCATTTTCTATTTTAAACAACCTGCGTGTAGGGTTACAAACCTATTTTATAGAGTTAAAATTTCAAATATGGTTCCATGTTTTCTGTTATGTTACGAATCCGAGCCAGGATCTGTAACTGTTAAACATATTTAGTGACATGCTAGCTTGTCAAAAAGTTTACTTGTGGAGGAACATGGCTGTAGTACTGTTATAAGGTTTATAAATTAAACTGCAGCCAGCAGCATGTATTGTTTATAAAAGTTTAACTTAGACTATTACCAGCTTTGGAGTTATTACAAATACATCATCGATCGTTGTCACAGCTTTTTCTCCTTCCCTGCCAGGACTTCATTTTATTTTCGTTCTGGCATGGTGCTCTACGACAAAATCGTCTTGTATAGCCTTATGCATTATAAAGTAAACACATTGTTGCACTTGCTCTATGTATGTGTCGTTTAATTCCCTGTAAACAGCTTAAACTCACACCACTTTATGTTTTACAGTAGTACACAATTTCATTCATATATATTTCCGTCTGTAATTCTTTCATGTTTTCTTTTCTTACATTTATGCTATTCTTTCAGTCTTTATGTCTCCCCTCTGCTTTCTTTCTTTCTTATTTTTGCAATTTTTTTTCAATGTTTTTTTTTTCCATCCCTTTCTCTTGCTATGTTCTTTTAACCTTCTCTCTGTAATCGCTTCTTTGTTTGCATGTTCGTTAGTTTCTTTCCCTCTTTCTTTCTTATTTCATTCTTTCTTTAGTATCTCCATTTCTTTCTTCCTCCTTTATCTCATTCTTATTCTATTTACTGTCTTCCGCCCTCATTATTTTTCTAGCTTCCTTTTCTCTCATTCTTTCACGTTTTACGGGTATCTTAAATTGTTTTCTGATTTATTCTTCCTTTTTATTTCTCTGTAGCTTTCTTAATTAATTTTGGCCATCTTCCCCTACTTCTTTCTTCCTCTGTTGGTATTTCCTCACTCTGTAGTCACAGTGGGTCCTTCCTTCTCTCTTTCCTTCTCGAATTATTTTCATGTTCACTCAGTTTTAGTTTCTGTCCTCATTCTTCTTCTTTGTACAATTTTGGTCCCCTCCTCTCTTTTTTTATTTCTCTGTGTTTCACTCCTCCTTTCTTTCAAGCCTTCTTACACACTAATTCATTTCCATCTTCTTCTACCTTCCATTTTTCTTAATAGTGTTCTGTGGTGTACTGTAGCAACCAGATTACTTCAGGAGAAGGTCGAGCAGATACTGCTACACGTACATATTTTATTAATAATTTATTAAAGCTCGAGTAGGTTAACTATTTAACATTCTCAGAAATTATGTTGTACACTGATAACATTTGATTGAAACATGAAATGTAACTGGAGTTGCAAGTATAGACAATCATCGGCTGTACAATGGAGTGATGACAGTAAAAATTTGTACCAGACTGAGACTCAAACCCGGATTTCCCAGTTATCGCCAGCAGTCACCTTACCGTTTGTTTATCCAAGCATGACTCAGAGCCATATCCAAACTTCCAGTTGTTGTCAACCTTGTGTCTGCAACCTGTACTCATATGCAAACCTGTACACGTATGCATGTCTGAACGAACATTGCATCGTAATCGTGTGATTGAGACTGTCGCTGACCTTACAACATTTGCATTTTGTTCATTGCAAATTAACCATTTCTCATCCACAAAGTGCAATATTTCCTATAGAGGTATACAGAGTGGAGAATAACTGTCGTATTCGCTCTCAGCTGGATCTGTGCCATGACAATAATGTTGTCTAAGATTAAAAGTCTTTGTTGATCCATGACTGATAAAGGTCTGCGGATGGTCAGATATTGAACAAAGAATAATCGCCAAACAGCCATATGTTTTCAGAAGTTATTTTGTTTAGACGACTAGTTTCGGCATGTCATTAATGTCATCTTCAGACTCCTATGCACTACATGTGTAGACAGTCAGATATATCGCTATTTTCAGAGCTGAAGCCATCAACATTTGGATTCCACGAGACCGATTTTGGAGTGTTTACTTCGTGACTTGACAGTTAATCCCAGCTCACGGAATCCTGGCACTGACGGCTCCAGTCATGCGAGTATCGATTTATCGGATTATACATGGAGTACATAGGTGCCTAAAGAGGGCATTAATCTGATTCCGAAACTGGTCATCTAAATAAAATAACTTCTGAAACCATACCGCTCTTTGGCGATAATTCCTTGGTTCAGATTAAAAGTAGTATCTGCTTACATACTCTGTGTGATCAAAAGTATTCGGACACCTGGCTGAAAATGACAAGTTCCTGGCGCCCTCCATCGGTAATTCTGGAATTCAATATGGTGTTGACCCACCCTTAGCCTTGATGATAGTTTCCACTCTCGTAGGCATACGTTGAATCAGGTGCTGGAAGGTTTCTTGGGGAATGGCAGCCCATTCTTCACGGAGGGCTGCGCTGAGGAGAGGTATCCATGCCGGTCGGTAAGACTTGGCATGAAGTCGGCGTTCCAAAACATCCCAAAGGTGTGCTATAGGATTCTGGTCAGGACTGTGTGCAGATCAGTCCATTATACGGATATTATTGTCATGTAACCATTCTGGCACAGGCCATGCATTATGAACGGGTGCTTGATCGTGGTGAAAGATACAATGACTTTTCTCGAGTTGCTCTTCAACAGTGCGAAGCAAGATGGTGCTTTAAACGTCAATGTAGCTTTGTGATGTGATTGTGCCACGGAAAACAACAAGGTGTGCAAGCCCCCTCGATGGAAAACACAACCACACCATAACGCCACCAACTCCGAATTTTACTGTTGCCACTACACAGGCTGGCAGATGACGTCCACTGGGCATTCGCCTTACCCACACCCTGCCATTTGATCGTCACATCGTGTACCGTGGTTCGTCACTCCACGCAACGTTTATCCACTGTTCAGTCGTCCAATGTTTACACTCCTTACACCAAGCGAGGCGTAGTTCGGCATTTACCGGCGTAATGTGTGGTTTCTGAGCAGTATCTCGTCCATGAAATACAAGTTTTCTCACCTCCCGTCTGTCATAGTACTTGCAGTGGATCCTGATGCAGTTTTGAATTCCTATGTGATGGTCTGGATAGATGTCAGCCTATTACACATGACGACCCCCTTCAACTGTGGGGCGGTCTCTGTCAGTCAACAGACGAGGTCGGCCTGTACGCTTTTTTGCTGTACGTGTCCCTTCACATTTCCACTTCACTATCACATCGGAAACCGTGGATCTAGGGAGGTTTAGGAGTGTGGAAATTTTGCATACAGACGTATGACACAAGTAACACCCAACCATCTGACCACGTTCGAAGTCCGTGAGTTCCGCGGAGCGCCCCATCCTGTACTCTGACGATGTCTAATGACTACTGAGTCCGCTGATATGGAGTACCTGGCAGTAGGTGGCAGCACAGTGAAACTAATATGAAAAACGTATGTTTTTGAGGGCGTCCGGATACTTTTGATCACATAATGTAGAAATTGGAGTATTAGATAGAGACTTTGCTGAGTGGCATTGATCTCGGACATAAATATATTTCTGACAGCGGCAGTGTAAAGGAACAAAATAGTTCAAATGGCTCTGAATACTATGGGACTTAACTTCTGACGTTATCAGTTCCGTACAACTTAGAACTACTTAAACCTAACTAAACTAAGGACATCACACACATCCATGCCCGAGGCAGGATTCGAATCTGCGACCGTAGCGATCGTGCGATACCAGAGTGTAGCGCCTAGAACCGCTCGGTCACCCAGGCCGGCCTGTAAGGGAACACTTGGGGGCGTGCATGCGCCGACGTCTCTGATTCGTTGCTGAGTCCGACGGCGACTCTTTACTTGTTGTGCCGTTGTGTTCTACCAACTTTTGCGCGGGACCCCGTTCTGTGGCCGACGAGACGCGCTCTTGCTTCCCTCGCTACTTTGAAAATTCCTCCATTTCCCCTCTCTTCAGTTGTTTTGGTGCCCTCCTGCACGAGCACTTGCCTCTGGTGGTGGGTGCTCCCCCTCGGTAGCAGTGTTTTTCTCCCGTTCGCACAGTGAGGCCGCTGTGGTGGTGTTGCAGGGGTGGCGTGCCTGAAGGACGTGCGCCTGCGTGTGGAGCCGGCGGCCGTGCAGCGCGGGAAGCCCGCCTCGCTGCTCTGCGAGTACGACCTGGAGGGCGCGCCGCTCTACTCCGTCAAGTGGTACCGCGGCCAGCTCGAGTTCTACCGCTACTCGCCCAGCGAGACGCCCGTCTGCAAGATCTTCCCCTTCCCCGGCATCGACGTCGACGTGAGTCTTCAGCACGCATACGCACTATCGCCTCTTTACTTTCTAGGCTACGGCCCATTGAAATTGCTACACCAAGAAGAAATGCAGGTGATAAACGGGTATTCATTGCACAAATACACTCCTGGAAATGGAAAAAAGAACACATTGACACCGGTGTGTCAGACCCACCATATTTGCTCTGGACACTGCGAGAGGGCTGTACAAGCAATGATCACACGCACGGCACAGCGGACACACCAGGAACCGCGGTGTTGGCCGTCGAATGGCGCTAGCTGCGCAACATTTGTGCACCGCCGCCGTCAGTGTCAGCCAGTTTGCCGCGGCATACGGAGCTCCATCGCAGTCTTTAACACTGGTAGCATGCCGCGACAGCGTGGACGTGAACCGTATGTGCAGTTGACGGACTTTGAGCGAGGGCGTATAGTGGGCATGCGGGAGGCCGGGTGGACGTACCGCCGAATTGCTCAACACGTGGGGCGTGAGGTCTCCACAGTACATCGATGTTGTCGCCAGTGGTCGGCGGAAGGTGCACGTGCCCGTCGACCTGGGACCGGACCGCAGCGACGCACGGATGCACGCCAAGACCGTAGGATCCTACGCAGTCCCGTAGGGGACCGCACCGCCACTTCCCAGCAAATTAGGGACACTGCTGCTCCTGGGGTATCGGCGAGGACCATTCGCAACCGTCTCCATGAAGCTGGACTACGGTCCCGCACACCGTTAGGCCGTCTTCGGCTCACGCCCCAACATCGTGCAGCCCGCCTCCAGTGGTGTCGCGACAGGCGTGAATGGAGGGACGAATGGAGACGTGTCGTCTTCAGCGATGAGAGTCGCTTCTGCCTTGGTGCCAATGATGGTCGTATGCGTGTTTGGCGCCGTGCAGGTGAGCGCCACAATCAGGACTGCATACGACCGAGGCACACAGGGCCAACACCCAGCATCATGGTGTGGGGAGCTATCTCCTACACTGGCCGTACACCACTGGTGATCGTCGAGGGGACACTGAATAGTGCACGGTACATCCAAACCGTCATCGAACCCATCGTTCTACCATTCCTAGACCGGCAAGGGAACTTGCTGTTCCAACAGGACAATGCACGTCCGCATGTATCCCGTGCCACCCAACGTGCTCTAGAAGGTGTAAGTCAACTACCCTGGCCAGCAAGATCTCCGGATCTGTCCCCCATCGAGCATGTTTGGGACTGGATGAAGCGTCGTCTCACGCGGTCTGCACGTCCAGCACGAACACTGGTCCAACTGAGGCGCCAGGTGGAAATGGCATGACAAGCCGTTCCACAGGACTACATCCAGCATCTCTACGATCGTCTCCATGGGAGAATAGCAGCCTGCATTGCTGCGAAAGGTGGATATACACTGTACTAGTGCCGACATTGTGCATGCTCTGTTGCCTGTGTCTATGTGCCTGTGGTTCTGTCAGTGTGATCATGTGATGTATCTGACCCCAGGAATGTGTCAATAAAGTTTCCCCTTCCTGGGACAATGAATTCACGGTGTTCTTATTTCAGTTTCCAGGAGTGTATATTATAATAGAACTAATATGTGATTACATTTTCACGCAGTTTGGGTGCATAGATCCTGAGAAATCAGTACCCAGAACAACCACCTCTTGCCGTAATAACGGCGTTGATGCGCTTGAGAATTGAGTCAAACAGAGCTTGGATTGCGTGTACAGGTACAGCTGCCCATACAGCTTCAACACAATACCACAATTCATCAAGAATAGTGACTGGCGTATTGTGACGAGCCAGTTGCTTGGCCACCATTGACTAGACATATTCAGTTGGTGAGAGATATGGAGAATGTGCTGGCCAGGGCAGCAGTCGTACATTTTCTGTTTCCAGAAAGGCCCGTACAGGACCTGCAACATGCGGTCGTGCATTATCCTGCTGAAATGTAGGGTTTCGCAGGGAACGAATGAAGGGTAGAACCAAGGATCGTAACACATCTGAAATGTAATGTCCACTGTTCAAAGTAGCGTCAGTGCGAACAAGAGGTGACCGAGACGTGTAACCATCGACACCTCATAGCATTACGCCTGGTGATACGCCAGTATGGCGATGACGAATACACGCTTCCAATCTGCGTTCACCGCGATGTCGCCAAACACAGATGCGACCATTGTGATGCTGTACACAGAACCTGGATTCATCCGAAGAAATAACGTATTGCCATTCGTGCAGCCAGGTTCGTCGTTGAGTACACCATCGCAGGCGCTCCTCTCTGTGATGCAGGGCCAAGGGTAACCGCAGCCATGGTCTCCGAGCTGATAATCCATGCTGCTGCAAACGTCGTCGATCTGTTCGTGCAGATGGTTGTTGTCTTTCAAACGTCCCCATCTGTTGACTCAGGGATCGAGACGTGGCAGCACGATCCGTTACAGCCTTGCGGATAATATGCCTGCCATCTCGGCTGCTAGTAATACGAGGCCGTTGGGATCCACCGCGGCGTTCCGTAGTACCCTCCTGATCCCACCGATTCCATATTCTGCTAACAGTCATTGGATCCCGACCAACTCGAGCAGCAATTTCTCGATACGATAAACCGTAATCGCGATAGGCTAAAATCCGACCTTCATCAAAGTCGGGAACGTGATGGTACGCATTTCTCCTCCTTACACGAGGCATCACGACAATGTTTCACCAGGCATAGCTGGTCAACTGCTGTTTGTGTATGAGAAATCGGTTGTAAAATTTCCTCATGTCAGCACGTTGTAGGTTTTGCCACCGGTGCCAAACGTGTGTGAATGCTCTGAAAAGGTAATGATGTGCATATCGCAGCATCGTATTGCTGACGGCTAAATTTCACGTCTGTAGCACGTCATCTTGGTGGTGTAGCAGTTTTAATGGCCAGTAGTGTAGTTTTGGCTACCAGTCTCTCCAAATGACTAGAACACAGCGTGAACATTAATGAAACCGACAAACTACAGAGACGGACATGTGTTGGGAAATGGAGGAAATGGAAGAACAAAAGGTTCTATCAACGAGTGTACGGAAATGGCGCTGACCAATGGAATTTCCTCTGACTACGTCCCGAATGTTCCTTGTCTGTTTCAGGCTGCGTGATTGGTGCAGCGTAAGCAGCAGAATGATCCGGTATCCATGACTGGAATAATAAAACTAAACTCCTCCGGAACAGGCAACAATCGGCCCAACGGTACCGACCGGCCGCCGTGTCATCCTGAGTCTATAGGCGTCACTGGATGCGGATATGGAGGGGAATGTGCTGGGCACAGCGCTCTCCCGGCCGTATGTCAGTTTCCGAGATGGGAGCCGCTACTTCTCAGTCAAGTAGTTCCTCACTTTGCCTCACAAGGGTTGAGTGCGCTCCGCTTGCCCACAGAGCTCGGCAGACTGGGTGCCCAGCCATCCAAGCGCTACCCCAGCCAGACAGCGCTTAACTTCGGTGATCTGGCGGGAACCGGTGTTACCATTGCGGAAAGGCCGTTGGCGTGTCTAGAATAGGACTTGATATTTTTATAAAGTATAGGAAATCCGATTCATCGATATTTATAAGAAACATTAGCGGCTTTCGATATGTCGTAAAAAGTATCGATATAGCGACGGGAAAGATATCGAAGTAGAGGCCTATAAAAATATCGGCTGCAGATTGTAAATAAACTGCCGGTCTTAGAGCTGTATATTTAAGTACTGATTTTTTTTTAATGATGTACTCTATTCACGAACAAGCTAGCAGCCACCTTAGCTCAAGTAGATCATGAATAGAGACGATGCTCGTTCACGCTTGGCGATAACCACTTTGTTAACAATGGTAGCTGCTTGTAAGTGACACAACAAGATGTGTCCGACTGGTACGCCCTTCTAGTTTGACACTCATAGAATTTTTCCGGAACACTTCTTGTCGACTTCTCTGTTTTTTCACTTCTGCAAACGCCAGCGACGTACCTGTCGTAGTGTCAAAATTGGGTGCTGAAGTTAAACGGTGCAGTATTTGTTGGTATCGCTGAGTGCTGATTGCGTCAGCATTTTCCCTCACACTCTGCGCCCACCACAAAGGCCAGTCTTGACATTTAGATTTTTGTTCATCATTTTCAACAACTGTTTTTGAAGGATAGTGATGTGAAGGAATAGATTTTTTTCCTTATGCGGCTGGTGTGCTATTTGTTCACATTGGAAATCCTGTTATTCCACTCACACCGTCCCTACTTAGTGGAGTCGGCCTTGTTTTTCGTGCCACCTGTTCGTGCTTAACTTAATCAAGAGAAATACAGGACGTGATGAAAGCTCATAAAGAAGTAAGACTCCTACACACAATGAAAGTAAAATTATGTTCTACTGCTCTTTCAAAAGATCTATTTCAAATACCTACCAAGAATTGCAAAAAAACGAAAAAGAAAATAAAAATAACAGCGTTCGGTACTCTCATTTCGATATCGATGTATCGGTGAAAAGATATCGCCATATGTCGATATATTCTGGAAAATACATCGATATATCGACATTTTATTAATGGCCCTAGTCGGGAACAAACCGATATAGAGTTTGTCTACGGCCAAGAAGATGGAAACGGTCGAGAGGCACAACCCAGTCCTTGATATCTGGTGTACGTGCAGTCCATCGCCTCCCAGCACGTTGTCTGTCTGGAAGGTCCCTCATTCACACGAACGCTCAAAAAGGGCTTGAAATGTTGTGTGATGTGGTTGTTGTGGGTGAGGGTACTTGTTTTAGTATAGCCGTGCTGCCTCTTGACCGTTTCCGTATACAAACCCCCTCCCGGCTTGTTCGCGGCATAAATAACGGACCACTGTGCTGCTTACGGTATGCTGTGTCAACCACACTGCGTGCATTACGCAAGGAACACACGGAACGGGAACCTTCATTCCTCAACCCCATCTACTGCGGCAACGATGCATTTCTGAACACGTGTTCATAGGTCCCTTTTTGTTCTCCATTCCCAGACAGGAATCCGTCTCAGCAGTTTGTAGGGTTTGTTAATGTTCACCCTGAAGAAATAATTGGCATTAGACTCTGTAAACAAAGATTTCTTTTAGTTTTGTATCATGTAGCATCGTGAGATATAGAAGACATCAAAGTTAAGCGGAGTTTAAACTTGGCATTTAAGAAATTGTTCATGCAGGAGAATCGTATAAACATAAGGCGTTGTTTGACCATCACACAGACTCTCGTCAGGACGACAAAACAATAACCATCTGTGGTGTCGAGAAACAACTGAAGGAGTAGAAAGAAAATAAGTCGCCAGTTCCTGAGGGAATTCAAGTTTGATTTTAGAAAGAGTACTTTACAGCATTACATCTTTACTTAACTTCATTTATCGCGAATCTCTCGCCTAGCGCAAAGACCTAAGCGACTAGGAGCAGGTGCAGGTGACTTCTACATACGTGAAATAGAAAAAAAGGAACCCGCAAAATTACAGAGTCCAGGATCCTTTAACATATCCTCAGTCTCAATATAATTGATTTCCTTGATACGGAAAGCTTCTGTTCACAAATCAGAACGGCTTTGGAAAGTACCGCTAGCTTGAGGCTGATACCACATTTTAGGATTTCCGTAAAGCATTTTAAAAGGTGCCACACTCCCGACTGTTAACGAAGGTACAAGCATACGGAATAGTTTTCCAGCTATGTGAATTACTCGAGGATTTCTTGAGTGAAAGAACCCAGTATGTTGTCCTCTACAGCAAGTGTTCATCAGAGACGAGAGTATCGTCAGGACAGCCCCAAAGGAGTGTGATAGGACCGTTGGTATATCCTGTACACACAAATGACCTGGCAGACAGCGTAAACATCTGTCTGCCGCTGTTTTTTGATCTTGCTGTGGAGTATAGGAAGGTGACGTGGTACAGTGACTGTAGGAGGATACAATATGCCTTAGACAAAATTTCTAGTTGATGTTATGAATAGCACTAACTCTAAATGTAGCAAAATGTAGGTTAATGGAGACGAGTGGGAAAAACAAACCCATAATGTTCGACTACAGCAGTAGTAGTGTGCCGCTCGACGTTGTCACATCGATTAAGTACCTAGATGGAACCTTGCAATGGAATGAGAATGTAAGGTTTGCAGTAGCGAAGGCGAGTGGTCGACCCCTGTTTCTTGGGAGAAATTTAGGAAAGAGTGGGTCATCTGTGAAGGAGACTGCATATAGGACTCTAGTGCAACCTACTGCTAAGTACTGTTACCGACTTCGGGATCTGCACCAGGTCGGATTAAAGGAAGACATCGAAGCAATTCAGAGGCGGATTTCTGGATTTGTTGCCGGTGGTTTCGAACAACACGTAAGTATTATGGAGACGCTTCGGGAACTCAAATGGGATCCACTGGAGAGAAGGCGGCGTTCTTTTCCAGGAGCACTACTAAAAAAATTTAGAGAACTGTCATTTGAGGCTAATTGAAGAACGATTCTACGGTCGTCAACACATATTTTGCTTAAGGACAATGAAGATAACATTGGTCTAGCCGATGCAGTTGTACAATCTCAAAAATTTGCTTTACGTTTCACGATTTCATGCTAAAAACAGTTTTGTTTGTACAGTGCAACTGAACCATTGTACACCTGAAATTAAAAGTGTCTTTAAACATGAGCTACATTGCTTTTGCTCTATCAGGCACAGCAATAAGCAGCGCAAGTGTTACCGGCAACACAGAGGTGTACATAACGTGTACATATCACATAGCATCAGCAGTACTGCCTAGTCCATTGTGTGATAATCATGTCATTTCCCTACAGCAATGTGTTTTCAGTCTCGGCCAGTATATTTCCAGTCGTTCGTATGCACGTTTTGTAGACGGATTTCGTGTGAAATCTAAATATGCCGGATTGACAGACAATTCAGCAGTAACGA
Organism: Schistocerca piceifrons; assembly: GCF_021461385.2. Classification (NCBI taxonomy): domain Eukaryota; kingdom Metazoa; phylum Arthropoda; class Insecta; order Orthoptera; family Acrididae; genus Schistocerca; species Schistocerca piceifrons. The sequence continues at coordinate 557,131,870 of NC_060143.1, forward strand.
CATTAATCATCCTTATCCGGGAATGCAGATCAGTTAGACACGAAGAAGGCGGGAAATGGGTCTAGCTGACGCGAGAGACGTGAAGCTGCTTTTGCCTTCAAAAGTTTTACGAGGCTAACCATCGACGTGCGTATCATGTTCGTAGTGTGTATGAACTGAAGATGTCACAAAAGGTAAAGAGTGTAGCGTACTGCACTCTGTTCCGGTCATTTGTGGACATCCAAGGAATCGCGGATCTCAAATGGTTCAAATGGCTCTGAGCACTATGGGACTTAGAACTACTAAAGCGTAACTAACCTAAGGACATCACACACATTCATGCCCGAGGCAGTATTCGAACCTACGCCCGTAGCGGTCGCCCGGTTCCCGACTAAAGTGCCTAGAACCGCTCGGCCAGGACGTCCGGCAATCGTGGATCTGCACAGTGTTTTATTCACTGATAATTCGTGGTTTCATCGAAGAGGATACGTGGATAAACAAAAGAGAAGAATTTTATCAACCGAGAATTCACATGTCTTTCCCGAAAATGCGTTGCACGTTAGGAAACCGGAATGTTGTGTACCGTATCGCGGTCGTCGTATATTACAATTACAATGAAATCATTATACAGTTTGTTGTGACTTGGCAAGACAGCCGAGCCACTAGGAGGTAAGCCAAAAGGCACGCGTTTAAGCTCACGCAGGCTGGCGTGAGGTCTGGAACAGTTAAAGGAATAGAGACTAGCGAAAAAGGTACGCAGTTTCTGGAATACTTAACTTTAATCCATAATTGGTGAACATCGGCCTGGCGGTACATGCATCACAAGATAAATAGCAAATGTTAATGGCGCCTTGCCAGGTCGTAGCAAATGACATAGCTGAGGGCTATGCTAACTATCGTCTCGGAAAATGAGAGCGTAATTTGTCAGTGAACCATCGCTAGCAAAGTCGGCTGTACAACTGGGGCGAGTTCTAGGAAGTGTCTCTAGACCTGCCGTGTGGCGACGCTCGGTCTGCAATCACTGATAGTGGCGACACGCGGGTCCGACGTATACTAACGGACCGCGGCCGATTTAAAGGCTAACACCTAGCAAGTGTGGTGTCTGGCGGTGACACCACACAGTTTATTTCGCTTCTTCAGGCAGATTATTGTCATTGTTGGCTGCAGCAGGACGGGACCACAAACCACTGATATAGTGAAACTGCTCATTTCTTAAGCGAATCAAACCGTGATCGAACGTCTGTAAAGAATTATGGATCCAGCATTTTCCCGAACTAATAACTCTAGACTTTCCTTCATGCCTCAGAAAAAAATCTGTAAAAATTAGCAACACACACCGGCCCAACAGAAGACAGACATATCAACAACATTAACACCGGTGTCAATGTGCTTCACAAACTGACCTCATATATGATAAACTGAACAGGGTGACCATTCTGAGTGTGTGTTGTAAAGAATGTGTGTCCTGTTATGAAACATGTACTTGATTGCATTCAGAAGCTTGTGACTTTTCCATCACCGTATAGCTTAGTATGTGACACTACTGACTGGTCTGAACACTCCATACACATTGCCAGCTGGTGCATGCCATACGTTGTGCATTGTGTGCAACCGTGTATGGAGTGTGAACCTCATGTCCTAAGGAAGCGGCTATGTGAGTGACTGGTGAAACCATTTTCTTTTTCTATTTTTTTTTTCTTTTTGGTCATGCACTTCCTGACTAATTTGATGCGGCCCCCCACGAATTCATTTCCAATGCCTATATCTTCGTCTCAGAGTAGTACTTACAGCTTACGTCCTTAGTTATTTGATGGATCTATTCCAATCTCTGTCTTCCTCTGCAGCTTTTGCCCTCTACAGCTCCTTCTAGTACCCTCGAAGTCATTCCCTGATGTCTTAACAAATGCCCTATCATCCTCTCCGTTGACCTTATCAGTGTTTCCCACATGTTCCTTTCCTCTGAGCAGAACCTTCTCATTCATTACCTTATCAGCCCACCTAATTTTCAATATTCGTATGTGGCATCACTTGTCAAATTCTTCGATCCTCTTCTGTTACGGTTTTCCCACAGTCCAAGTGTCACTACCATACAATGCTAGTGCTTTTTTTTAGTCTTCTGCTCTTACGATATGCCCAAAGTAACCTCGTTCGTTTTAATTTTTCCAAGATTGTTTCTTTTTCCTCTTCCAGTCCATGAGGTCATGAGGATCCTTCTAAAAAAAACTCACATTTGAAATTAATCAACTTTCTTTCGATCCACTTTTTTCGTACTCAAGTGTACAACAGTATGGGACAGATGAGAGTTTCAGAAAAAAATGGCTCTGAGCACTATGGGACTTACTTCTGAGGTCATCAGTCCCCGAGAACTTAGAAATAGTTAAACGTAACTAACCTAAGAACATCGCACACATCCATTCCCGAGGCAGGATTCGAACCTGCGGCCGTAGTGGTCGCGCGGTTCCAGACTGAAGCGCCTAGAACCGCTCCGCCACAACGGCCGGCGAGTTTCAGACATTTGTATATTGGTCAGTACTGATAATTTCCTCCCCTTTCTCATCTTGCTTAATTTAATTATAGCGTTCTTTCCCAATGGGACCGTCCTTCTTATTTCCTCACGGCTGCAGCTGTTTTTTGCTACCGTAGATTCTAAAAACAAATATTTATTGACATGCTCTAACATTTCTCCGTAATTCACTACGTTTGTCTTGATTTTTAATTTCAGAATATTTTCTTCAAATTAAGACCTAAGCCAGCATTTCCACTTTCTTTTTACTACTATACTTGTAGTGTCGTCTCAATATGCTAACTTGTTGCTCCCAAATGTTAATTTTCTCCCGTAAATTATGTTATACAAATTTAATCTCTCTTTGACTCATTTCCATACGACAAGAGTTTCTGCATATTCTTCCTGTTTTGTTTTTCTTCTTGTTGTTGATTCCTCGCTTTTGTGCAGACTCGTGCATGGTGCTCTGATATTGTCTTAAAAATTTTTTTGTAAACTGAAAATTCGCCCCACAGTTTTTCTCAGATTATTGAATTTTCGCTTTTCGTTGCTTCTGAACCACACAATAAACCGGTAAATCCTCTGAACACGCCGAAAAATCCACAACTATTCCATTTACTGTTAATGTATTTTTTCAGTTATGCTGATAGTCAGTTAGCAGGGAATATTTTGTTTCACACACAATGGAATGTGCAAAGTGAAGATTTGGGTGCTTTACTGGAGACACCCTTGAGTCTTCACAACTAGATGTGCGACACTAGGGTTTAAAAAACCTGAATTTCCTTCTGCCATTGTATCTCGAAGGTCCTCTTCAATAGAGAAAAATGGTACACTGTCACGAACAGATGAAAAGTGATTCAGATGTTTTCAGTTAAGACGTACTGTTTCAGCATTTTATCTTTTTAAGGATCTGAAAACATCCCCCAGGACAACCGAGAATAATTTTGGTGATATGCAGTCTCCTTCACTGAGTCCACTTTTCACTTTAAATTTAGGAGAATTGCGGTGACCTTTGGAGAAATTACAGGCACCTTTACGAATCTGAAGGCATCGAATTGTAAGCTCCTGTAAGCCGGCCAGTGTGGCCGAGCGGTTCTAGGCGCTACAGTCTGGAACCGTGCGACCGCTACGGTCGCAGGTTCGAATCCTGCCTCGGGCATGGATACGTGTGGTGTCCTTAGGTTAGTTAGGTTTAAGTAGTTCTAAGTTCTAGGGGACTGATGACCTCAGCAGTTAAGTCCCATAGTGCTCAGAGCCATTAGAACCATTTTTTAAGCTCCTGTAAACAAAGAAGGCGAGGCTTAATGGTGTACGGAAAAAAAAACACAGGATTCATGTAAGGGAAAGAAGACAAAATTACAGAAAGAGAGGAGGAACTCAATCGGTATGCAATGGGAGATTCGATATTAGGAGAAGTACTTGATGCAGCTCTGAAAGACCGAAGATGAGATAAGTGCCCTGGAGTAAACGAGATTCCCTTGGAATTATTGAGAGGCTTGGAAGGGCCAGCTAAGCACAACTATTCCGCACTGTAGGGAAGACTAGGGCAGTATCGACGCCATAATTGATTTCCCATTTGGATTTGGAATCCGTCACTTTCACGTAACAATTCATGACATCCAGTGTGACTCTGGAATTTTAGACGCGTAGTTCTACCAGGAAATTCGAAAGTTTGTCGCATACCTTCGGCACTGTACAAACATTTTCTAAAAACTGCAACCTGTGTTCATTGCTCTTACTAACGACACACGTACAGGGTAATACCAACAGTATGAAACACAGACAGAATAAAATTAATATTCTAAGAAAGTAACACATTTTGTTATCTTAACATGTATCAAAAAACGAGCACAGCATGTTTTTCGAAAATCATGTTCAAGTTGAAAAAAAGAAAACCTCAGTTTCACTGAAACCTAGAACTCTGTTGCTATTTGTGGCTGCTGGTTTCCTTGAGCATAATTTCGGATTTCTCTTTTCAAAACCTGAAACCCAGTCTTTCCCTTCACTTTTTGTCAATTTTATTGAAATTGTGCTCAAAGCCTAGTTTCTCGGTAAGCACACACACAAATTGTGTTATCTGAACGTGGGAAATGCCAGGGAGCAACTGTGACAATGTTGTCGCATTGCTGACTAACTGTTGTTGTTTTTGAAGAATAAAAATAGATCTCTCCAAGGAAAGTTTATTCACTGAATTTGATTTTAATCGATCGGAAAGTGTAATTTTTTATACGTTCAGCTTAATTTCGTGCGCTGTTCAGAGATCTTCCTAACTTCACTAAATTTAATGCCTTTTTTAGAGTTTCTTTTGCTCATTTAACATCCTTTCATTTCTTTTTGTTGTCTTCGCTGTCTGCAACTAGACTGAAGACCTTACTTACATAAGGGTAAACAACTTCTTTCTGAAGTTTAGAGCAGGGTGGATACTGACAGTCTGTAAACATTGTCCCACGTACGTCTGAAGAAATTACCCCACTCAGACATCACGAAGAAGACCATAATTTAATGGCTGTGCTAACTTTCGAAAAGTTACAAAACATATGATAAAAAGTTCACTAGAAAACATAATACGAGGGCTATCCACAAAGTACATTACGTTTTCGTTCGTGTCCGTTAGGGCCGGGGCTAGCGCGGCCATCTTGGTGTCATGGCATTCCGCCGCTCAGTCGGCATCCTGCCGTGCCAGTGAGAGGTTCGTGCTGTACTCCGTTGAGTTAGTGTGACAGTTCGAAATGTCAGCGTTAATTGAAAATGCCGCGAAGTGTGAAGTGCGTGCTGTAACAAGGTTTCTGACTGCAAAAAGCTGTACACCCATAGAAATCTATCGGCAGCTTTGTGAAGTGTATGGGGACAACATAATCACTGAAGGTGGAGTGGTTCAATGGGTCATAAAATTTAAAAATGGCCGAAATAACGTTCAGGACGAAGAGTGAAGTGGAAGACCCAGCATAGTGACTGCCGAACTTGTAGAAAAAGTCGATGCCGCGGTCCGTGAAAACCGTAATTTCACAGTAACGGAAGTCTCTATGAGTTTTCCACAAATTTCACGAAGTTTGTTTGCACGAAATCATTACCGAAAAGCTTGGATACCACAAGTTTTGTGCAAGATGGATACCAAATAACTTGACAGAGATTCACAAAAATCAGCGAATGGCTGCAGCGTTAACGTGTTTGGACGCTTACGAGAAAGATGGCAACTCATTACTCGATCGCATCGTTACTGGTGACGAAACATGGGTTAAGCATGTGAACTGCGAGACAAAATTCCAGTCAATGCATTAGGGGACACAAATGCCCCTCAAAAACCCAAGAAATGCATGCAGACAATGTCGGCAAGGAAGGTAATGGCGACTGTCTTTTGGGACAGAAAAGGTATCATTTTTGTAAATTTCCTGGAAAGAGGCACTACAATTAACTCTCAAAGGTATTGCCAAACTCTGCATAACCTCAGAAGAGCAATACAAAACAAGCGCAGGGGGAAGTTGGGCTCAAAGATCTTGCTGATCCACGACAACACCCGGGCCCAAACACGGCAAATGCCACTCGTGAAGTTCTTGAATCTTTTAAGTGGGGATTGTTACCTCATCCGCCGTACAGTCCCGACCTGTCACTGAGCGACTTCCACTTATTTCCAGCAATGAAGAAGTGGTTGGCTATGTATCGTTTTGACGACGACGCACAGCTTCAAGACTAGGTAACCACGTGGTTGAAGGCGCAGGCGACCGAATTTTACGACGAAGGAATTTCCAAGCTCGTCCATCGCTACGATAAGTGCCTTAATTTAAATGGCAACTATGTAGAAAAGTAGTATTTAAGTGTGGCTTTCATCTGTATATAATAAAAAAAATTTCTAATAGTTTATTTATTTTTAATTCCAAAACGTAATGTACTTTTTGGATAGCCCTCGTAATTACCTACATTGTAATTATTACCTTTAAAAATATTCGTACGCTTACCTCTGTTTAAGCAAAAACCAAAACTGACGTCAAAATTCAAGAGAAATTATTTTTTAATGTCACAGTAAGACCACCGTTTAAAGAACTCGCCGCCTCTGAACCCTGCTTGTGGCACCGTCCGCTATGCTGCAGTACTCTTTCCCACTGACTGCAGCGCTGACCCACTGAGGTGTGAGAAAACGATGGTATGTCCGCAGTCCTGCATCTACCCTAAGCAAGACATATTAGGCAGGGAAGTAAAATCCGACGTATGCAATAATGGAATAATTCCAATTCCTAAGAAGCCAGGTGCCGACAGGTCTGAAAATTACTTTCAGCTTAATAAGTCTGCATAAGAATGGAAGAAGACGCCCTCGGATAACATCGCTTTGGGTTTCGGAGAAATGTAGGAACACGCGAGACCGTATGGACCGTATCTTAGAAGGTTGCTGAAAGAATGAGAGGCTACATTTATAGCATTTGTAGGTATAAAGAAAGCTATGCACTGGAATACTTTGAAATTCTGGTGGTAGGAAGGTACAATACAGGGAGCGAAATCTTGCTTACAAGTTGTGCAGAAACCAGACGGAAACTCGAAGAATCGAAGGGCCTGAGTAGGAAGCGGTAGCTTAGGAGGACAAAAAGTTTTACGAGGCGTGTTTCTTAAGTAGGTACCGTTTTGAAATTAAAACAAAAGACGTGCTAAGATATCTCAATAATTTTATTTTTACATGAAAGCCTGTACCTTTTCTGTATAATTTACGTCAATATTGAGACACTTGTCATAACGTTGCACGAGTTTTTGAATACCCTCCTCATAGAAGTCTGCCGCCCGACTTGTTGACCACTGCATCACCACTGTTTTGACTTCGTCATCGTTTTGAAGACGCTGACCGCCTAGGAGTTTCTTCAAGTGCAGGAACAGATGGTAGTCACTGGACGCAAGATCGGTGCTGAACGAAGGATGATCTTGAGTTTCGCATCGAAAAGACGTGTTGAGATCTTTGGTCCGATAAGCCACATGCGGACGGGCATTGTCTTGCAGCAAGACGATTCCCTTTCTCCACTTCCATGGACTATTGCTTTGATTCAGGTGTGACGTAGGCCACCCATGTTTCATCGCCCGTAACCATTTGGCTTAAGAAATCATCACCGTCGTTGTGGTACTGCTCAAGGAAAGTCAATGCACTGTCTAAACGTTTGCTTTTGCGCACATCCGTCAACATTTTTGGTATCCAACGTGCGCACAATTTTCGGTAATTCAAGTGCTCGGACACAATGCCATGCAGAACACTACGACAAACATTAGGAAAGTCATCCCGCAAGGAGGAAATCGTAAAGCGTCTTTTTTCTCTCAGCTTATTGTCCACTTCCTGCACCAAACTTTCATTAACGACCGATGGTCGCCCACTCCGTTGTTCATCATGCACATTTGTGCGGCCATCTTTAAATGCTCTCACCCACTTTCTTACCATTCCATCACTCATAACGTTTTCTCCGTAAACTGCACAGATGTCACGATGAATATCGATCGCTTTGCGCCTTTAGCACTAAGAAATCTTATAACAGCCCGTACTTCACAGTCCATCGGTGGCATCTTAAACACTCAGTACACAACGTAAACAAGGAATAAGCAGACTGTAATCACGCCAGTGCGTAGATTAAGGTACAGGCTTTCGTGTAAAAATAAAATTATTGAGATATCTTAGCACGTCATTTTTAATTTCAAAACGGTACTTACTTCAAAAACACTCCTCGTATGTAGTCTTTCACTGATGGTATTCAGTGTGTACATTCAGCAAACAGTAAATGAAACCCAGGAGATAACTGAATCTGGAATTATACTTCAAGTATAAGAAATGATAAATTTGGGGGTAGCTGATGACATATAATTCTGTCAGAGACGGCAAAGTACTGGGAAGAACAGACCAGCATAACGGATAGCATCCAGAAAAGAGGCTGTAAAGTGAAGATGAACAAAGCAATGATAGTCGAAGTGAATCAAGTGATACTGATAGGATTAGATGACTTTTGCTATTTGAACAGAAACATATGTAACTACGGCCTAAGTAGAGACTCGCTAGAGCAAGGAAACCGTTCTGTAAATGAGAAATTTGCTAACACCGAATTTTAATTTGTTATTAAGTCTTTTGTAAAGTTATGGAGTGTATAGTTGTACGAAAGTGGAACGTGAAAGATGAGCTCTTCAGACAAGGAGAGAATGGAATGCTAATGGGGAGGTGCCGAATTCGAAATGACAGAAAGAAATTTGTCGCACAATTTGGCTCAACGATGGGAGCAATTGATAGGACACATAATGAGACATCAGGGAATCATCAGAATGATTTGGAGAGGAGGTGGGGGGTTATTGTAGACGGAAACAAAGGCTTTAGTGTAGTCAGCAGACAGAAATGGATGACGTAGAAATAGATATCCAGAGTTGAAGAGACTTTTGGAAGACAGAGCAGCATGGAGAGATGCGTCAAACCAGTCTGTGGACTGAATACGACACCACAACACAATGATGAAGTGTACGAAATCTGTAGTACGTGAATACACTGAGGTGACAAATGTCATGGGACATATACAGCTGGCAGTAGTATCACAGATGCAAGGTATAAAGGGGCAATACATTGGCGGAGATGTCATTTGTACTTCGGTGATTCATGTGAAAAGTTTTCCGACGTGATTATGCCTGCACCACGGGAGTTAACAGATTTTGAAAGCGGAGTGATAGTTGGAGCTAGACGCATGGGGCAATCAATTTAGAAAATAGTTAGGAAATTCAATATTTTGAGATCCACAATGTCAAGAGTGTACCGAGAATACCGAAATACAGAAAACATAAAGGTAGACAGAGACAAATTAAGACACAATCGATCCAGATATGTGGAAGGAATTGAATCATTCAATGAATGGGATGACATGAAGCGAAATATGGCGAAACAGGATGAACTATGGGGAAAGGAAGAAAAGAAACAGAAGCAATGGTGGTGGAACAAGGAATGTGAGTAAGCGGTAGAGACTCTCAGGAAAGCCTGGAGAGACTGGAGCAGCAAGAAGGACCTGGAAAAATGGAAAGTTTTCTTGGGAGCAAGAAAGGAAGCGGCTCGAACAATAAGATAGACCAGAAGACAGAAGATGAAGCAGGAACTGGACGAGATTGAGACTACAGGAAAAGCAACAGCGGACATTTTTTTAGGAAATTCAAAAAGTGTCTGATTGGATACAAGGGTAGACAACTGTTTATAAGAGATAAGAAAGGGGAGCTGGCTGTTTGTGCGAAGGAGAACTGTCGGATTTTTGCTGAGTACTTCCACGACCTGCTGAACTGTGAACCACCTGAAGACAAGCTGGAGCTGGGGACTGACACAGAAGAGAGAGAGAGCCACGCTCTCCAACCACTGATGAAGTCGTACATGCCATAAACGATTTAAAGAATAATAAAGCAAGTAGAGAAGATGGTATTGCAGCCGAGATGATAAAGTAGGGAGGCAACAAATCAATGCACAACATGACCAACATAATCCACCAGATCTGGAGAACAATGAAGTTGCCAGAAGGACGGAAGAATGCAATTGTAGTACCAACACATAAGAAGGGGGCAAGAGAGATGCAAACAACTACAGAGGGATATCGCTACCAGAAGTCGGATACTAGGTGCTCTCAAAACTATTGCTCTAGAAAGTAGAACAACAGGTAGAAAGTACAGTTGGCGACTACCAAGCGGGATTCAGGAAGGGAAGAGGTTGTATAGAACAGATAATGATCCTGAAGCAACTGGTTGAACATAAGGCCTTAAGAAACAAAAAGACAGTAATAACCTTCGTAGACTTCAGAAAGCCATATCACTCCATCGTCAGATAGACGCTTGTTAGGATCCTGAAGCACAGAAGACTGGATGGAACTACACAAGAACTCATAAAAGAAATTATGACAGACACAAAAGGAAGGGTGAGATTCAAAGGAGCACTGTCAGAAGAATTTGAGATTGGTGTTAAACAGGGAGATGGATTGTCACCATTGTTGTTCATTATAGCACTACACGTAGTGATCAGGCAGTGGAGAGCAATAAACGAGGAAATGGGAATACCAAAGACCCATGTGGGGGACAAAAAGGACAACAGGGCTCAAGTGGACTACCTCGCCTTTGCAGACGACGTAGTAATAGTAAGTGAGACGGAAGAAGACACAAAGACACAACTCGACAACTTAAGTAAGGTAGCCAGAAAGGTGGGACTGAGGATCGCCTATAACAAGAGAAAGTCATTAAATACCACTGCAAACTGGGAAACACCGGAAGGCACTGCGCAAATGGTGGACAAATTTTAAAAACCTGGGAGAATTTATAACTGGAAGAAACAGGAGCAAGGAGGGAATAACAGAGAGGATAAAGAAGATGAGGTCAGCCTTCTGTACGACAAGAGAGATATACAATAAAAAGAATATATCCACAGAGGCAAAGGTAAGCCACTACAAGGCAACAGTGACCAATGCGGTATTATATGCTGTTGAGACGATGACACTAGGAAGAAATCGGGCAGAGCAGCTGGAGAAAGAAGAGAGAAAAATACTGAGAAAAGTACTAGGTCCCAAAAGAGGTGGATGCGAAGACCTAGGGAAGAGTTGTACCGAAACATGAGAACAATATCTGGAGAAATCAGACTCATAATGGAAAGGTTTGCTGGACATATAGCTAGGATGAGTATGCACAGGATGACAAGAGAGTGTGGGAAACAACAGGGAGGACATGGGTCAAATGGCTCTGAGCACTTTGGGACTTAACTTCTGAGGTCATTAGTCCCCTAGAACATAGAACTACTTAAACCTAACTAACCTAAGGACATCACACACATCCATGTCCGAGGCAGGATTCTAACCTGCGACCGTAGCGGTCACGCGGTTCCAGATTGAAGCACCTAGAGCCGCTCGGCTACCACTGCCGGCTGGAGGACAAGGGGAAACACAGGAACCAAGTGGGTTGTTGAACTTCGGAAGGACTGGTTGGAATTGTGAATCAAGGTCGAAGGGAAGGAAAATTGGCGGAACAAATATACACCGACCAAAATGCCGGAAATCAACGACAGAGAAGAATACAGGAAAAGATTAGAGTGTCACCAGTGTAGCCGACAGGAGAAAAGGACACTAAAGATCTCGGAAGAAGGGCGGGAGAGAAGAAGAGAAAGAATGAAGAGGTTCTGGGAGACGAAGAGGAAAATGCAGTCCACGAAGGGGCTACCCGTGGTCCTACAGAGGCCGTAACGCAAAATGATGAAGGAGAAGAATTACCTCTCACCATGGACTACGCAGTAGCTGACTTATTTCACCTAACGTCTGAGAGGAGCTGCGTTCTCGTAGATTGTTGGTGGTAACAGACAAGCAACACTGAGTGAAACAACAGCGGAAGTAAATGTGGACGTACGACGAACGGATACACCAGGACATTGCGGATAAATATAGCGTTAATGTGCTATGGCAGAAACTGACCACCGCGAGCGTGTTTGCTACGACACCGCCTGCAGTGTCCCCGCTGGGTTCGTGACCATATCGCGTGCCCCCTGGACGACTGGAAAACCGTGGCCTGGTCACGTGAGTCCCGATTTCAGTTGGTAAGAGGTGATGATAGGGTCCGAGTGTAGCGCAGACACTCCAAGGAGTCATGGACCTACGTAATCAACAATGCGTTGTGCAAGTTGATGATGGCTCCCTAATAGTGTGGGCAGTGTTTACGTAGATCGATACTCTAGTCAGACTGAAACGGTCATTGACTGGAAATACTTATGTTCGACTACTTGGAGACCATTTCCAGCCATTGATGGACTTCATGTTCCCAAACAACGATGGAAATTTAATGGATGGCAATGCTCCGTTTCAGCAGGCCACAATTGCTGGAAATTCGTTTGAAGAACATTCTGGACAATATGAGCCAACGGTCTGGTCCAAGATCGCCCGACATGAAGTCCATCGAACGCGTATGGGACATAAACGAGTGGTCAGTTCGATCACAACATCTTGCACGGGCTACACTTTCGCAGTTTCGGTCGACTATAGAGGCAGAATGCGTCAGTATCTCTGAAGGGGACTTCGAACTACTTGTTGAGTCCATAACACATTGAGTTGCTACCCGACGCCGGGCAAAAGGAGGTCCGACACGACATTAGTAGGTATGTCATGACTTTTATCATCTCAGTGTATCTGTTCGTCGGTGCAGTAATATCTATGGAATCAATATGGTCTTTCATAAGGATTGTTTCTATCGCAGTGAAACCAATGAATACAATTTTTGTTTTTAATGTGTGATTTCATTCAAATTTCTTTGCTCGCAACCGTACGACTCCTTATACACTGGTGTCCAAAATTAAAGCTGCAAACGGAATTTTGGCAAGGTTGCGTGAACAGGTGATAGTAATGCAGAAAAAAAGTAAAGAATACAGAATGTAAACAACTGCAACAAGCAGAAGAGTAGACAAAAATGGTCTTCGTTTTTTCCAACTTAATGGATACCCACAAAAATTCCGACAACTAGTTAATGTGCTCAGCATAGGGTGTCGTCATATTTGACTGGAATAAAGGCCTGACAGCGACGGGGTGTTGAGTGAATGATGTCATAAGTCTCATGTTAAGGCAATAACGCCCATTCTTCCTGCAAAACACCCCGCAAGTCTTGAAGAGTGGTTGTTGTTCAGTTTCCAGGAAAACATTAACCACCTGTGCTCTACGAGATCTAGCATTGTCGTCCATCAGTAAGAAATCTGGGCCACAACACTTGGCAACAATCGCACATGAGTTCTCAATATCCCGTAACAATAGCGGACAGCAGTTAAGCCTTGCCGATTAACCGGCACCATTTCATGAAGAGGGGTTTAAGGGGTTAACATAATCCCTGCCCACATGACGAGGGATCTTCCCCCATATCGGTCTCTTTTCAAGACGTATGGGTCCAGAAATCGCGTTCCACGTGCTCTCCAAATGCGAATCCATCGAGAATCACTCTCCAGACCAAATCGGGACTTCTCTGTGAAATGAATATTGGCCCACCGTTCGACCGTCCAGGCAGTATTTTGAAGGCTCTACTCTAGACGTTCCCTTCCGTGAAGACGTGTCAGTCATACATATACAGAATTTCTCCGACAATAAAGGCCACTCTGCCGAAGCCTTCTGTACACCGTTTGGTCCGAAACAACGCGTCCAGCGGATGCTGCGAGGTCAGATACCAGTTTTCGCGCAGTACTAAGACGGTACCGTCGTGCCCTTGCAGGCAAACAATGGTCCTCTCTTTCTGATGTCACACGTGGTCGGCCCTGCCCTGGTCTTGGGAACCCAGTGTCGGTCTCTAGAAAGTGTCAAAATTGTTCAAATGGAACTAAGCACTATGGGACTTAACATCTGAGGTCATCAGTCCCCTAGACTTAGAACTACTTAAACCTAACTAACCTAAGGACATCACACACATCCATGCCCGAGGCAGGATTCCAACCTGCGACCGTAGCAGTCTTGCGGTTCTGGACTGAAGCACCTAGAACCGCTCGGCCAGATCGGACGGCTATAACCTGGCGCCACAGTCGAGAAACAACAGAACGATTGACATTAAGCCATTGGGTCACATCAGTTTCCGACCGTCCAGCTTCCATTCTTCTTACTGCCCTCCACTGCAGAGTGACTGGTAGGTGTCTTGTCTGCCATACTGCACCGTCTGCAGCCATTGCGGATGTGGGACTATCTGGAAATCACTACCCTGTTTGACAGGTGCCCTGTCGTCATCGCTGCCGTGGTTCTCCGCTGACCGAAATGCCATCTTCCGTGCAAAACACCGTCGTGCGGACACCTGTTGACAGTTTGTACGATTATATTGTAAATCACACGCACAATGAGTCAGACACTCGACGGGAAATAGCAGGTTGTTGCTTTAATTTTGGACACACGTGCAGTTGAGTACTACTGAACATTCGAAATCCAGCACATTCACTTTCTTAACGTTCATCTCGTCTCAACAGAATTTCAGTTGAACCAACTGTTTCCCCGGTAATTACTTCAGTAGCTCTAAAACGTATTTGAGTAATCTTACACGGCAGCCATGCATTCCGGTTGGTGTCCGCGGTACTGAATGCGGAATCGTGCGCAGCTCTGCCGCGCCGTTGGAACCCGGCACACGTCACGCGTAGCTGTGTAACGTGCGGCACGCACGGCGCTCTCCTTTGAAACAAAACCAGCGCCAGCCAGCCCTGTGAGCGCCCCCTGCCTGATACCGTATGCATTGGTTCGCCCTAACTCTCGGCGCTGTTTGCAGCGGCCTTGATTGTTGCGTCTGTCAGCTCTGACACGCACTGAGTTCCGGCGCAACACGCTCTGGCGTATCGGAGTGCATAGGATCCGTTTCTGGTGCCATCTGAATTAAATCGAAAAGGAAACAGATATCTCCGTCCGTAGTTCGCTTTATTTCTGTGGAAAAATAATGATGAGAATTAAAAATAATGTAATCAGTTGTAAGCTGTTTACATTGTTAATATTTGAGTCCACAGTTCACTGAATTTTCACACAACGCATGTTATACATAAAAGGTAAGTGGATATGAATGACTAAAGACAGCGTGTCTAGATCACATTCACCTATTTTTCCCTCAGCGCTTATCTCTCCTCTGCCACAAACGCGAACATAATCCTGTAATATTTCTTTAATTAGATGCATTAGGTGCACGTACATCGCAAATAATCTGATGCAGCGATCGATTGCTTCCTTGGTTGATTTTGGGGAAGGGGACCAAATAGCGAGGTCATCTGTCCATCGGATTAGGTTCAAATGGTTCAAATGGCTCTGAGCACTATCAGACTCAACTGCTGTGGTCATAAGTCCCCTAGAACTTAGAACTACTTAAACCTAACTAACCTATGGACATCATACACATCCATGCCCGAGGCAGGATTCGAACCTGCGACCGTAGCGGTCGTGTGGTTCCAGACTGTAGCGCCTTTAACCGCTCGGCCATCGGATTAGGGATGGACTGGAAAGGAAGTCAGCTGTGTCATTTCAAAGGGACTATACCGGCATTTGCCTGAAGCGATTTAGGGAAGTCACGGAAAATCTAAATCAGGATGGCCGGACGGGGGTTGAATCGTCGTCCTCCCAAATGCGAGTGCAGTGTACCAACCACTGCACCACCTCGCTCGATCAGAGGGTGACCCGAAACTCGGTTAACATCTGAAAATTCAGTACTTTATGAAATAATGCAGGTAGAGAGAGAGAAATTGACACAAATGCTTGAAGTAACAGGGGGTTTTAATGAAACCAGAAAAAAAGTGCACAAAATGACGAACAGATGGTGCTTCATATGATACAAAAGCAATAATTAGCCTAACTCCTGATGTTTAACAAAGACGATATTCTTTATAATAAACCTTCAACTTGCCGGCTGTTATTCATCAACAATACGTGAAATCGTGGGCCAGTATTGTGAACTGTGCTCTACAGCATATCAGCAGATACAGTGAGAAGCCGAAGTCTAATGCTGTAAGAAAATGAAACGCTTACAGCTCTCCTTATGATCTTATTTATTGTATTGCTACCAGTATAAAGTAAATAAGATCATATGACGGCTATAGGTGTTTCTTTTTCTTACAGTAGTGAACGGCCGTGGTCCCCAAGTCCTCCAGTCAAAAGGATGGACATACAGAAACTTGATGTCGTATGATGTCCTTTAGCATCTGTAACGAGGTCGGACGATTGTGGTAGATTTGCGACTTCAAGTAACCCAACACGCACTGAGTTTTAGGGCCCTAACAGGCCAACCATGAAGGAAGTGACGACTCAGCACACTATGCTCAACAAACCATATGCGAAAGTGATCCTTTACATGTGTAACAGTGTAGGGTGGAGCGCCATCCTGTCCAAAAGTCGTACCTTCCAGCAGAAGTTTATCAGCCAGGCTGACCCGATCTGTAACATACAAGTATCGGCATACCTCGCACCCATGAGGCTGACAATTTGAAAAGCAGTACCCCGCATTTCTTCGGCGACAGGAGGTCCGATCTCGATTAATATGGTGAAGAGACACCCTACCGTGACTTTCTCGCCATCCAGTGGGTCATTACGACGGTTACAGGATTTTCGGAAGTCCAAACACTTCGAAACTCCTGGCAGATTAAAACTGTGTGCCCGACCGAGACTCGAACTCGGGAACTTTGCCTTTCACGGGCAAGTGCTCTACCAACTGAGCTACCGAAACACGACTCACGCCCGGTACTCACAGCATCACATTTCTGCCAGTACCTCGTCTCCTACCTTCCAAACTTTACAGAAGCTCTCCTGCGAACCTTGCAGAACTAGCACTCCTGAAAGAAAGGATATTGCGGAGACATGGCTTAGCCACACACTCATTCTGGAAACATCCCCCAGGCTGTGGCTAAGCCATGTCTCCGCAATATCCTTTCTTTCAGGAGTGCTAGTTCTGCAAGGTTCGCAGGAGAGCTTCTGTAAAGTTTGGAAGGTAGGAGACGAGGTACTGGCAGAAGTGAGGCTATGAGTACCGGGCGTGACTCGTGCTTCGGTAGCTCAGTTGGTAGAGCACTTGCCCGTGAAAGGCAAAGGTCCAGAGTTCGAGTCTCGGTCGGGCACACAGTTTTAATCTGCCAGGAAGTTTCATATCAGCGCACACTCCGCTGCAGAGTGAAAATCTCATTCTCCAAACACTTCAATTGTGGGTGTTGACACACCGTCGGAGTGTGAAACGGGCCAGAACACGTTAGACAACCAATCGTCATCTTCATCGTTTTTTGAAATGACCGTTCCAGAAATGTTCTACGCATCATAACATCGGTAACTAACGGTTCATGTGGTGCTGGGTTTCGTACGTTCACCACTGGAGGGTACGCCTTACTGCTCTTCGAACATTACTGTGTGGAATGCCGATGTGATGTGCGCCTTCACAAGCAGTGACTTCGCCATGGGGAGGTCAATCCGCTAAAGTCTCCATTTCTTCCTGAACTCCCGAGCAGCAGCAGCAGCAGCAGCAGCAGTAGCACTTATCCGGTTGCCCTGCAGAGGCCCGATAGTCAGTAAACCCCGTGGGTTTGAACTATGCCATCACTTTCTTCACCGTGACACTTGCCACATGACCTTTACTGTTTCGAATTCCCTTCATAGAGAGATAGGATCGTAAATCTACAGTAAAGGATTCTCCAATCTGACAGTAAAGCTTCATTAACAGAGACTTTTCTGGCAGAGTCAACATGCTGCGAATTTCTGGGGCGTCCGATTCCCTCTTTTACTACAGCTCCCTTTTATTTTTACACGGATCTCATGCGGCGTCACTGACGTTTTGCTATCCAGCGCCATCTGTTGACCGTTTTTTTCACTCGTTTTTGGTTTCAATAAAACCCCACGTCAGTTCAGGCGTGTGTGGGTCTAGCAACATTATTTCATGAATTGATGCATTTTTTAATGTTAATGGACTTTTGGGTCACCCTGTACATACACGGATATTCAGTCAACGAAAGACATTAATAAGGGTTCCACTATGAAATTTTCACTCAGTAGCGGAGTGTGCGCTGATATGAAACTTCCTGGCAGATTAAAATTGTGTGGCGGACCGAGACTCGAACTCGGGACCGTTGTCTTTCCTCGGCAGGTGCTGTACCAACTGAGATGCCGAAGAATGACTCACGACCCGTCGTCACAGCTTCAATTCTGCCAGTACCTCGTCTCCTACCTTCCAAACTTCACAGAATCTCGTCTGCGAACCTTGCAGAACTAGCACTCTTCGAAGAAAGGATATTGCGGAGACATGGCTTAGCCACGGCCTGGGGGATGGTTTCAGAATGAACAACTGTTTTGCAATGCGGCTGTCAGTTGATCTTGTGATATTATATACGAGCGAAAGTATCTCCCCTTGTTTACTTTAATACAACACGCTTTATAAGTCTCTACACTCCGTTCATCTTAAGAATAAACCAGATGTAAACACAAACAAATGCGGTGAGTGGTCAGCAGCTGAAGCTCTCGTACACTGGTGTTGTTCATCTCTCGGAAGTAGGTCCAACTTTTGTTTAGTATTTCTTATTACTATTTCATTGTAAATGAAACTTAAGACATTCTGATATATTAACAGCCATCAAAAATTTTGCTAATCATACAATGCTTTAGCTACGTCATTTTTTTTTCAAAAATCGTGTATGGTCACAGTCTCTGTAAACGCTACTTGTGCTCTGATTGCCTTGCTGTACATACGTACCTTGAAAATGGATGACACTGCTTCCTCATTCGTAGTCAAACACGACCGTGGAACACCCTTCATGGCTTAAACAAGGTGGTTTTAATCTTTTTCACAAGATCATAGAGAAAACTCAGCTTTGACGTTTTTCGAGGAACACTGTGTAATAAGAATAAGTGAATGTATTTTATTTATGTGCGTGGCGTAATTGGTTAACACTGTAGACTGAAAATCGTGTGTGCCAGTGGGCGGAGGTAGGAAAGTTGGCTGTGATCCATATTTGTTTTGTTCGATTTGAATACCTAATCATTTAAATACGTAATTCATCAAATATATGGTAATTATACCTAACCATCATTTTTCAACAAAAGTGCACATCTTCTAGTTTCTAACTACACATCGCACGCAAAATTCTGGTTTTCATTTCAAATGCACATTCTTAGTTAACAATATTTTATAAAGTTTTGTTAAAATTATCAAAACATTACACAATTAAATTTTTTGGAGGAAAATGAAAAATTTGTTTGAAAAAGCCCATTGTTTTGTAGAAAAGATTTGATTTCCCACGAACGGGGTTAATGTGTTTTTTAAAACATCGCATGCAGCCGGTTGGCTGACTTATATTTTATATAATTGCATACACGGTTGCTGAGCTCACAGCCACAAAATGTTTAAAATATCAAGGGAAATAATGACTAAAGACTGTGAATGGCCAGCATGTACCCATATAAATTTAATTTTTATTTAATTGTTTCTGTTGTATTGCGGAGGTGTTCTAAGCATGTTACGTTGACACTTTCCACATCAGAATATTTATGGTTAAATTGATCTAAGGAACAAAGAACTAAAAGCAATGGAATTTCATAATGGAGCAATATGTAAAATGAGGGAAAGGAGAATGAGTCCAGGCACGACATTTTGATGATCTGGGCGCACGGTTAGTGCGACCTTTGCTCTTTCCTCCGTAACCCCAACATCTACTCCCACGTCCGATTCACCTGATTCTTCTCATTCGATCGTGCCGCCTTTCTAGGTGTCGATCTCCACATCTCTGATGGTTCTATAAATGTGCCTGTCCAGACAGGCACACCAGCCACCGACAGTACCCTCACTTTGACACCTGCCATCCATTCCACGTCAAAAAGTCTCTTACTTGGAGCCTCGCCATCCTTGGACGCCGCATACGCAGTAGAAAGCAGGTGTTGTAGGAATATACCGATACTTACCAGAGCCTTTGCTGACAGGAAGTACCCTATCCAGCTCCCGTGCTATCTGCTTCTCTGACACCAGTAAACCAAGCAACAACCAGCACTCCCTGACGTGTAAAAGCTCAGTCACAACTTCCACCATACATTTGACTACCACTTCTTGTGCCCTAGATGAAGGATACCCTACCCAAAATCCTACTCTCATCCCCCAAAATAGTGTTCCACCTCCTACACAACGTACAGAATATCCTTGTTCATCCATTTTCCAATCGTACTGCTAGTCCGGCAGCTAATGGGTCGTTCAGCTGTGGTTTTGTGGTTGGCCCTGTTACAAGGCCTGACCCGTACATCCACCAACCACTTCCTGCCGCGGTCCATCACAAGCATTCCTACTCAATAAAAGGCAAGATCAAGTGTGAAAGCAAACCCTGTTATACATCAGCTTTGCAGCAGTTGAAGTACAGCATAAACATGAACACCAAGTTGCCGAACATGCTGCACGCCACAATGCAAATGATTTCAACAGCCGCTTCCTAAGCAGGCCATTTGCATAAGACCCTCCAGCATAAGTTTCTGTGAACTACGCAGATTTGAATTGTCTCTCCAACCCATCCTGCGCTGTCTCAGTCCGTCTGGCATAATAATCTGCTCACCTGTTCAGACTGCCTCACCTATCCTTTCCCCTTCCACACCACTCTTTCTCCTTCTAGAACATGCACTGCCTTCTCCCATCAGTTCTCATCCTCCCCCCTCCCACACAGGTGGATTTCTCCTTCTCCCTCTCCTTCTCCCTGTCTCTCTCTCTTCCCTTCTCTCTCTCTCTTCCCTTCTCTCTCTCTCTCTCTCTCCCTCTCCCTCTCCGTCTACCTCTACCTCTTTCCCTTCCTTCCTCTCCTTTCCCCCCTTTCAATCAACCCTTCCTTCCCTACACCCTTTTCCACCCCATATACTCCTCCTCATCTATCTCTGTCCCTGTCTCTCTCCCTCTCCCTATATGTCTCCCTTCCTTCTTGTCCTGTTCTCCTTTCAAACCCTCTTATTTGTCTGTACCCTCTTCATGTGCACCTTTCTCTATTTTTCCCCCACAGTTCCATGAATGTCCCTCCTACTACATATGTCCGAACTCTTGCCTGTTTCCCCTTATCCCCACCTTGAGTTCTCCCCCATCCCCAGTCTAACTTCATCAGCTCAGGGAACTTCTTTCATTAATCGACTATCAATAATTAGTGTTGCTGTGGCTATGGGAGTGTGCATTTCGGTGTCTGTATGGTTTTGTGTGTGAAAGCGTGTACTATTGGTAGAAAAAGAGCTAGCGCTCCAAAGGCAGGGTGAATTCTGTTTTCTATTATGTGTTTCTGTGGTCCGCCCATTGATCTGATATAGGTGACTAGTTGCCTTTCCCTTACTTTACGTATTGAACAAGTAATAAACTCAAGATACCTTCCAAAACCATTTTTCTGGTACCATCATAGGAATGGAATAAAATATTTTCAGAGTATAAGAACGTAGGCTTCCACGCCCGGTGACATTGTGATTAAAATTCTTCTGAATATTATGCGACGTCATTGCTAAAGACTAACAACAATAATAAACTAAAACCTACGTTTCGGCCGAATAGCAACGGCCTTTTTCAGGGCACGTCTGGTTTTGCATGGGGATAGGTGCTTCTATTTATTACAGACTATCGATGACTGACGTCACTGTTGTAAAACTTTTAATTGGCTCTCTAATATGACTGGCTAGTCATGACGTAAGGGAAGATGGAAGGAAAGAGGCTATTCGTGGATGTCCGTGTCATCAACGATTGGTAGCTGTCCGCCAATCAGCGTTCGGCTTCTCGTCGGTAAGTTTTCCTCTGGTGTGCGCGCAAGTGGACTGACAGTTGCTCTACAGCTGTTAGTGCAGATACGTCCGTGTCCCGTGTAGCTTCTGCCCCACGACCGCTCGCGGCCCTTTGGACTGGGATGGCCGGCAGCCAGGACGCCGGGAGTTTGTAACCATTTTCTCTGTTGATGTTGTCGGGCTGCTTAATAATTTAGATGGCCTCCCGCATTTGGCGTTCTCGTATCCACGACTTTTCGCCAGTTCTCGGGCTTCCTGAAACCTCATAGATTTTTAACAGTCACAGTGGTTTTCCGCTATCGCCGATTTATTATGTTGTAATCGTACATAGCGTTCGTGTTCTGCTACACGTAAGCTGACTGGTCTCTCTGTTTCTCCTATGTACGCAGCTCCGCATTCACACCGTAGTTCGTAAACACCTGCAGTGTTAAGATTGTTGACTACATCCTTGGTGGTACCTATCATTTCGTGGAGCCTGTGACTGCTTCGAAAAATCGGTTGGAAACCTCGTCGGCGGAGGACGTTGCCTAGCCGTTCACTGACGCCTTTTACGTATGGTAAGTATACCTGTGGAAGCTTCTCATCATTGCCCTCTTCTCGTGTTCTGCTCTCTTTGGTTTTAACTACCATCCGTATGATGTTGTCATCATAGCCGCTGGCACAAAACGTTGTAGCTCTTTAATTCTTCTTTGATGTTATTTTCATCGCTTGTCCGGTAGGCTCGGCCAGTTAACGTATGCAGAACAGAATACTTTTGAGCTGAGTGGTGGTGGCTGTCCGTGTGCAGGTGCCGATTAGTGTGCGTCGGTTTCCGGTACACTTTGTGTCCCAGTTTACCTTCCACAGCTCTATACAGGGTGTTACAAAAAGGTACAGCCAAACTTTCAGGAAACATTCCTCACACACAAAGAAACAAAATATGTTATGGTGACATGTGTCCGGAAACGCTTACTTTCTATGTTAGAGCTCATTTTATCTTCAAATCACATTAATCATGGAATGGAAACACGCAGCAACAGAACGTACCAGCGCGACTACAAACACTTTGTTACAGGAAATATTCAAAATGTCCTCAGTTAGCGAGGATACATGCATCCATCCTCCGTCGCATGGAATCCCTGATGCGCTGATGCAGCCCTGGAGAATGGCGTATTGTATCACAGCCGTCCACAATACGAGCACAAAGAGTCTCTACATTTGGTACCGGCGTTGCGTAGACAAGAGCTTTCAATTGCCCCCATAAATGAAAGTCAAGAGGGTTGATGTCAGGAGAGCGTGGAGGCCATGGAATTGGTCCGCCTCTACCAATTCATCGGTCACCGAATCTGTTGTTGAGAAGCGTACGAACACTTAGACTGCAATGTGCAGGAGTTCCATCGTGCATCAACCACATGTTGTGTCGTACTTGTAAAGGCACATGTTCTAGCAGCACAGGTAGAGTATCCCGTACGAAATCATGATAACGTGCTCCATTGAGCGTAGGTGGAGGAACATGGGGCCGAAACAAGACATCACCAACAATGCCTGCCCAAACAATGAATCGCATGTCAACACAAGCACCGAAGTCAACATTACCTTCCTTCAATTGGGCCAACTGGCGGTGAATCGAGGAAGTACAGTACATACTGACGAAGCTAAAATGAGCTCTAACATGGAAATTAAGCACTTCCGGACACATGTCCACATAACATCTTTTCTTTATTTGTGTGTGAGGAACGTTTCCTGAAAGTTTGGCTGTACCTTTTTGTAACACCCTGTACTTCAGCCGAAACGTCGGTTTTAGTTTATTATTGTTGCTAGTTTTTAGCAATGACGCGGCATAATACTCAGAAGAATTTTAATCACTATTTTCGGAGTAGTTTAGAACACACACAAGATTGTAAACAAAAGTTCTTTCATCACTCTTTTAAGAACTGAAGAGGTGGCTGTCCCTGAGGTTCTTCAGAGTTCGCGCTAGTTGCAAGGACTCACGTCCCTGCGGCGCACGCTGGCTCCAGGCAAACGCGCGAGGCAGTCAGCTGGAAGCATCCAGAGCCAGCACGGCCCCGCTGTAACTGCCGAGGGCAGCGGAAGCGCGCCACGCGGCGCTGCTGAATGGCGGTCGTACGTGCATTCCGGCCCAACCCACCGTCTCCGCGAATATTTATGTTTTATGCTAAGTCCGCTCTGTTGTTAGGGCGTTACGGTTTATGTCCATGAACTTTTGAATGCATAATATACGTCCAAGAGAGCAGTAAAAGTATTCTGCGAGGGCGGCGGGAGCCTTTTTCGCGAACGTATCCGCAAAGCAGGGGGGATTGCCGGTGAAATATAACCGGCACCCAGTCCGGGGCGTGAAGCACTCTCAGACCTTACTAACAAGGGCGCCGAGCCGTTACGTCTTCTGCGTGCGTGGCGCTGATTTTCCACCGCAATTTGCTGTATGGATTCAGGCTGAAACCTTTCTTGGCATCAACCGAAAATAATATTCTCAAAAATGTCGGGGGAAGAAAAAATAACGATGCCCTTTGGATGTGTCTCACGTGTGTTAAAGAGATGCAGTTCCAAAATTCTTATTAATCAAAACTTTTTCCACATTACAGATTACGTAGTCAACCTGTCTCAACAATCTGTCCAACTATTTATTGGTCATCCTGCATTTATGCTAGACGCTGGTTAGCTAGCGATGGTTATTGATTTGTAAGTCGCGTTGATACTTTTGTATACCATATTCTTAATTCTTACAATTCACGTAGGTTGTCATAAACTTTCTTCGATCATGCACTATCTGATCAAAAGTATCCTGACACCTATACGCAATGCAGAAGTGACCACTGGGTGTTACGAGTGTAAAAGAAGATGGGGCGTTTTGGTCGCAAGTGAGGAAACAATACACCTCAGTCGGTGTGTCAGGAGAGTGTAATGACTTCGAACGTGGACTAGTCATTGCATGTCAGACCCAACGGGGACGTTTAAAATTTTCTAAAAATGCTCAAGTCGACTCTTGATGCCGTAACTGTGAACTAGGAACCCCAAACTTCTGGGAATCGTTTTTGACTCTCGGTTCAGCTGGGCGCCTTACATCCGATCCATCGTTACCAAGTGTGAAGTAGGCTTAAACGTAATTCGATCACCCACCCGTGTGGTGGGGAGCGCACAAGACTAGTTTACTTGCCATGTACCGGGGATGATTCGATCTCGGCTAGACTATGGCTGTTAATTGTACCACAATGCGGCAAAGATTCATCTCGCCTAACTGGATACTCTCCAATACAGAGCCATTCGTAGATGTCTTGAAGCCATGCTATTGAAGCCCACCAATGCTTTTTTAGTAGAAGCAGGTGAGATGCCCTCGAGCATTAGACGCCAAATCTTATTGGAAAAATTCTACATTCAAGACATGGCCGTTATGGACAGTTCTGTCTACCAAAGTAGAGACTGCACTTATCTGCTATGGACTGCCTTCTACAGAAGCAGTAAAACTCTGGCCCTTTGTACCAGCTTTGACACTTGGTCTACACGATGTTCATCCGATTTGCCTCTTTTCCACTACGATCTTCATTCACTGAGCTGTCATTTTCCGTCTATTATTTGAATATAAACTGTAAAGTGCTAATGTCAATAATGGATTTCGCTGCAGCTCAGTGGCCTAGTTTTCGCTGTGTATATACCGTTGAATCCCAAATTCCGCTGGAAGGGTATGCTGGATGTGCATTTCTCTGCACTCAGATTCACACCCGAGAACCTTAAAATTGCCCCCAAGCGCTTCTGTATTTACGACGGAGACAGTGGCACTTCAGGAAGCTCTTAAGTTTGTCTCTTCCTCTTCGTTCCCCAAGATATTAATTGCCTCTGACTGTCAAAACGTCCTTCAAAATGTTCAGTATTGGAGATGGAACAAAACAATTAACCGCTATAACTTGGATGTGGTTTCGGAATATATGCGCAGCACACGGATGGAGGCGGACAATCCATTTGCTGTGGGTGCCTTATCACACGAGCATCCTATACAATGAGGAAGTTGATGCATTAGCCAAACAAGTGATATCTCTAGACACTGTCCTGAATTTTAAATTACCTTATACAGATTACTTACGGGAGGTCTAGCACCACACAAATCAACAATGGCAAGAGAAGTGGAACGTTTCCCAGCAAACGAAAGGTGGCTATTGCATAGTGCTCCAACTTCGAATTCCTTCCAGCTGTGGTTCATGAGGACACATTTGGACCAATTAACGATTTCAATCACGCATCTTTTCCTCAACATCTACGTCGGATCAACGTTTACGCTTCGCCAGCATGTGAGTATGATCCTTAGTCGGAAGCTGATGTCAGCTACATCGCCCGCATCTCGTGGTCGTGCGGTAGCGTTCTCGCTTCCCACACCCGGGTTCCCGGGTTCGATTCCCGGCGGGATCAAGGATTTTCTCTGCCTCGTGATGGCTGGGTGTTGTGTGCTGTCCTTAGGTTAGTTAGGTTTAAGTAGTTCTAAGTTCTAGGGGACAGATGACCATAGATGTTGAGTCCCATAGTGCTCAGAGCCATTTTTTGAGCTACATCTTGTTTATGTGCCCCAACTTTGACTGGGAA
Source organism: Schistocerca piceifrons (assembly GCF_021461385.2). Classification (NCBI taxonomy): domain Eukaryota; kingdom Metazoa; phylum Arthropoda; class Insecta; order Orthoptera; family Acrididae; genus Schistocerca; species Schistocerca piceifrons. Next base: position 557,158,105 of record NC_060143.1, read on the forward strand.
CGGTTGGACCTCCTGAAGACATCACTGAGTATGGGATGTCACCGTCCTCAATCAGCTACTGCACTTTTATTTACCAAAGACATTCGCCTTTATAAAGTGATTGTTAAGTTCCTTAAGAGTACTGGCCACAGTCTGCAGATTTTAATGGTGTACTTATTCTATTTTCTGCCTTGTTTGCGAAGATACTTCAGGAATGGTGTGAACTGTAGCTCAGCGCAATTTCAACTAACTTTTAAACTAATTGTTGCAAAATTATAGTGGAGACAGCTGTAACGGTATGAGTTTTCCCAACTTGGAAATATACATTTCTGTGAAGAAAAGAAGAAAGCGAAATGAGAAACCACAGCTAAATCAGGAACAGACAGACCTCACATACCATTGGACAGGTTCCGTCGAGTCTAGAATAGATAACATTCTTTGTACGACATGGATGTAATGGATATTGGCAATTGTTCAATGCGTTACGTGGACTTGGTTGGTCGTAGCAACATTGGAATTTACTTAAAACTGTGTAAACAACGGTGCATATTGCCCCGTCGTGTGCTGTGGGAATGGTGTTCGCTGTCTGTTAGCACAGCACACAAATACGATCCGTAAAACAGTCACATTTGCTGTGGAATGATGAACAGCAACTCTGCTAGCTCTGTCAGTTCTGTCACTTGGCTTCTGTTCTGGAAAACAATGTGTCATGTTCACCATGACTGATGAATAGGTTGGAACTGACCGTAGAAACAATTTCAGAAAATAGCTACCCTCCCTGATGCCATGGTAATGCATCTTCATCTACATCCATACTCTACAATCCACCTGACGGTGTGTGGCGGAGGGTCCTTTGAGCACCTCCATCTGTTCTCCCTTCTATTCCAGTCGCGTATTGTTCGTGGAAAGAAAGATTGTCGGTATGCCTCTGTGTGAGCTCTAATCTCTCTGATTTTAGCCTCATGGTCTCTTCGCGAGATATACGTAGGAGGGAGCAATATACTGCTTGACTTCTGGGTGAAGGTATGTTCTAGAAACTTCAACAAAAGCCCGTACCGAGCTACTGAGCGTCTCTCCTGCAGAGTCTTCCACTGAAGTTTATCTGTCATCTCTGTAACGCTTTCGCGATTACTAAATGATCCTGTAACGAAGCGCGCTGCTCTCCGTTGGATCTTCTCTATCTCTTCTACCAACCCTATCTGGTACGGATCCCACACTGGTGAGCAACATTTAAGAAGTGGGCGAACAAGTGTAATGTAACCTACTTCCTTTGTTTTCGGATTGCATTTCCTTAGGATTCTTCCAATGAATCTAAGTCTGGCATCTGCTTTACCGACGATCAACTTTATATGATCGTTCCATTTTAAACCACTCCTAATGCCTACTCCCAGATAATTTATGGAATTAACTGCTTCCAGTTGTTGACCTGCTATATTGTAGCTAAATGATAAGGGTTCTTTCTTTCTATGTATTCGCAGCACATTAAACTTCTCTACATTGAGATTCAATTGCCATTCCCTGCACCATGCGTCAATTCGTTGCAGACCCTCATGCATTTCAGTACAATTTGCCATTGTTACAGCCTCTCGAAATACCACAGCATCATCAGCAAAAAGCCTCAGTGGACTTCCGATGTCATCCACAAGGTCATTTATGTATATTGTGAATAGCAACGGTTCGACGACACTCCCCTGCGGCACACATGAAATCACTTCGGCAGACTTCCCTCCATTGGTAATGACATGCTGCGTTCTGTTATCTAGGAACTCTTCAATCCTATCACACAATTGGTCTGATAGACCATATGCTCTCACTTTGTTAATTAAACGATTGTGGGGAACTGTATCGAACTGCTTGTGGAGGTCAAGAAACACGGCATCTACCTGTCAACCCGTGTCTATGGTCCTCTGAGTCTCGTGGACGAATAGCGCGAGCTGGGTTTCATACGACCGTCTTTTTCGAAACCCATGCTGATTCCTACAAAGTAGATTTCTAGTCTCCAGAAAAGTCATTATACTCGAACATAATACGTGTTCCATAATTCTACAACTGATCGACGTTAGAGATATAGGTCTATAGTTCTGCACATCTGTTCGACGTCCCTTCTAGAAAACGGGGATGACCTGTGCCTTTTTCCCATCCTTTGGACCGCTACGCTCTTCTAGAGACCTACGGTACACCGCTGCAAGAAGGGGGGCAAGTTCCTTCGCGTATTCTGTGTAAAATCGAACTGGTATCCCATCAGGTCCAGGGGCCTTTCCTCTTTTGATTGATTTTAATTGTTTCTCTATCCCTCTGTCGTCTATTCCGAAATCTACCATTTTGTCATCTGTGCGACAATCTAGAGAAGGAACTACAGTGCAGTCTTCCTCTGTGAGACAGCTTTGGGAAATGGCATTTAGTCTTTTGGGCTTTAGCCCGTTATCCTCTGTTTCGGTACCATCTTGGTCACAGAGTGTCTGGACATTTTGTTTGGATCTACCTGCCGATTTGACATGAGACCAAAATTTCGTAGGATTTTCTGCCAAGTCAGTACATAGAACTTTACTTTAGAATTCATTGAACGCCTCTCGCATAGTCCTCCTGACACCACATTTCGCTTCGCGTAATTTTTTTTTGTCTGCAAGGCTTTGGCTATGTTTATGTTTGCTGTGAAGTTCCCTTTGCTTCAGCAGCAGTTTTCTAACTCGGTTGTTGTACCGCGGTGGCTCTTTTCCATCTCTTACGATCTTGCTTGGCACATGCTCATGTAATGCACATTGTACGATGATTTTGAACTTTGTCCACTGCTCCATAACACTACCTGTATTTGAGACAAAACTTTTGTGTTGAGCCGTCAAGTACTCTGAAATCTCCGTTTTGTCACTTTTGCTAAACAGAAAAAGCTTCCTGCCTTTTTTTTATATTTCTATTTACGGATGAAATCATCGATGCAGTAAACGCTTTATGATCGCTGATTCCCTGCTCTGCGTAAACTGTTTCAAATAGTTCGGGTCTGTTTGACACCAGAAGGTCTAATATGTTGTCGCCACGAGTCCGTTCTCTGTTTAACTGCTCAATGTAGTTTTCATATAATGCACTTAAAAAACTTTCTCTTGGTTCTTTGTCCCTGCCATACGTTATAAACGGTTGTGTCTCCCAGTCTATATCCGGCAAATTAAAATCTCCACTCAGAACTATAACATGGTCAGGAAATCTAATCGAAATATTTTCCAAATTTTGCTTCAGGTGCTCTGCCACAGCAGCTTCTGAGCCAGGGGCCTAAAGAGACATCCAGTTACCATTTTTGAGCCTGCTTTAACCATGACCTTCACCCAAATTGTTTCACATTTCAGATCTCCGTCAATTTCCTTCGATACTATTGCACATTTTATAGCTATAAACACGCCTCCCCCTTCACTGCCCAGCCTGTCTCCGCGGTATATATTCCATTCTCAGTTTTGAATTTAATTACTGTTTACATCTGGTTTCAGCCAGCTTTCTGTCCCTAGTACTATGTGGGCATTATGACCGTTTATTAGTGAGGGAAGTTCTGGGCCCTTTCTATAGACCCTCCTGCAGTTTACTATTACCACATCAATATTGTTATTCCCTGTTGCGTTTTGCCTACTGCTACCTTTTCGCGTCTCAGGAGGCGTCTTATCGGGCCTAGGGAGGAAATTCTCTAACCTAAGAAACCCCAATGGGCACTCCACACGTACTCCGCTACCCTTGTACATTTCTCCACCCGATAGCGGAGGTCGAGAAATTTGCACCCCAGATCTCTGCAGAATCTTCTGAGCCTCTGGTTCTAGCCTTCCACTCGGCTCCAAACCAGAGGGCCGCGATCGCTTCTGGGGACGATACTACAAATAGATAGCTCATATTCCACCCGCGAGCTAGGCTTTCCGCCTTCACCAAATCCGCCAACCGCCTGTATGAACTGAGGATGACGTCTGAACCCACATGGCCGGAATCATTGGTGCCGACATGAGCAACACTCTATATCAAGAAATAGTTTGCCAACTTCAAAGTACAGCACAGTGAAATTTCTTCTGAGTGGGAAAATGGGGTCAAGAATATTCAATTGCCTGTTAAAACGTTTGAGGAGAAAACATATGATTACTTCTAAAATCTAGTTAACCCACGATGGCGCACGCAACATTAGTGGTCAGAACACAGGAACTAGAAACAAAAGAAAATCTATACATTTCGTAAAAAAGGTCATTGGCCAGGAATATGATGAATTTAAATGCCCCACTATTCGAATGTCGTAATAGCAAACCCATTACGTACCGTACGCCGCAGACTACTCTGTGAACAAAGGCACAAGAGTAACGTCTGCACATCGAAATCTCCACTTCAAGCTTTGCAGTACGAACTAAAACTAATTAACTAAAACAAAAAATACTTTAATACAACAGTTATTAAGTCTGACTAAAGGTATAAAATAATTTCTCTTAAGCTCGTATCCCTTTATAGGTAGGCCTGAAAATTTGTGCTTGTGACCATTAATAGCAACGGCAATGAAAATTTGTGTTTGTGACCATTAATAGGAACGGCAATGTTTCGAAGAGTTATAGTGAAAAATGTGGAGCGCATGCATTAGGTAATTGATGCATGTCAAGTTCACGTCCCAACTGTTATTTATTGCTGAGACTCAGGTTTTTCATTATAAATCCAAGAACTATTTTCACAGGTATTATCAAACACAAATTTTCAGGATTGTCTGTATGGGGGTTAGGGCTCTGTATGCCGCTACAAGAAATCATTTTATGTTTTTAAATGGCTCTGAGCACTATGGGACTTAACTTCTAAGGTCATCAGTCCCCTAGAACTTAGAACTACTTAAACCTAACTAATCTAAGGACATCACACACATACATGCCCGAGGCAGGATTCGAACCTGCTACCGTAGCGGCCGCGCGGTTCCAGACTGTAGCGCCTTCAACCGCTTGGCCACCACGGCCGGCTTATGTTTTTAAGTCCGATGTAAAGAGGAATAGCATAAAAGTTTATTTTTATTTAAAGAATTATTTCTTATTTATGTTAGGGGTTGAAAATCCATGAAGTTGAGATCGCACGTAAAACCTCCTTTGTTTGGATGGACTACTTCTTTTGGCTATCAATCTAGTCATCTTCAGATCTAAGACATAAAACAGATTTTTTCCTCATGTTAACAGCTTACAACATCACACGGAACTGCACATTACTGAGTACTATTGGTGCTATTTAGGCTGCACTCATCGTAAAGATCTTTATTAAAATGACAAAATCCATACACGAGATAGTCATAAACAGTTTTTCACGGCTCGTGGCCAGTTTAATTGAAAAATGATCATAAAACTAAAATATGCGTAAGTACAGAAACAGGCAGTGATAATATGAGAATATTAATTGCATACTAACCACTAAAATGACTGAATGTTAAATGTATTGTCTTACCAAAGGCGTTATGCCGTTAAAATTTAGTAACTGACACAATATATGTGAAGCCGTAATGGCTTCTGTAATCAATTCGTGTACGTACTCTTGAACCCTGGTACAGTGATACGTGCAGTTTTGTAAGTTGTTGTGATGTTGTTAACATGAGGTAAAAATGTGTTTCATATTTTAGATCCGAAAAGACTAGATTGGTTGCCGAAACCGTTAGTCCATCCAAGCAAAGAATGTTTTTTTTATATCTTCGTTTCATGGGGTTTCAGTCCCTTACATAAACAAGACAACAGATTGCATATCTCCTGGTTGACAATGTCAACAAACATGTATCATTTTCCTGTATGTGTATGATGTCTCAAACATTTTAATGAGATTATATTTTTTATTTAAATAATTATTCATAGATGTACTAGTTTTTTTAACCATGGCTTTCCACGTGGATACATATGTCACATATATTGCACAAATCTCCTCCTCCCTGCTTCTCCCAGCTCACTTTCCCGCTGTGTCGGCTGAGCCACGTCCATCCTCTCGCAGAGCACCTGGAATGCACTGCAATATTATCCGCTCAAGACGCCAGTCCTGCACGGCGACCATATCTCAAGCGTTACTAAACGTTTTCTGCGGCACGCCCACTCTGACCCCTACCGAACCTACCAACAAGAAAGCGAGTTAACGCATCTTTACTGAGTTCTGACACCCGAACTTCCAGATGTCAGACTCTCAGATCCGTACCAAGCGTTGTGTGTCGATAGAGTATCAACCAAAACACCGATTTAGTTCGTACTGTGTGCTGTCGTCCAGTAGAACGTGCATAAACGGTAATTATAAGCAACACCAGAACAACGGAGTATAGGAAAAGCGTGTCTGCGAAGCGTTATTCCGGAGAACTATGGGAGATGATTTGGTGGGGCATGGGGCGTTCGCTCCTCGTACTTGGGGTCCCGAGCTCGAAACCCACTTATGGCGATTTTTGTTATAACAGTTTACGTGTGAAATTCATTATATGAGAAAAAGGTTTCCTGACATCTAAAAGGACGTTTCGGAGCTCGTACAACGTTCTTTTGGCTTCGTTAGTTGAAAGTAGCAAACCTGTAACGTGCATTTCTACAAATAACGCCAGACTTGTCTATATTAATGTACTCCATAGGTTTGCTACTTTCAACTAACGAAGCGAAAGTAGGCTGAAAAACAAATAGCTCCAAACACCGGAAAGTCCTTTTATGTGTCAGGTAAATGTTCTCCCATATAATTGTTTCACCCGGGAGTTCAGGCACGACGATCTGCCGCTCTACCTGCTCACCTACTTTTTTATTTTTTTATCTCATTTTGTTCGTTACTGGTCGTTGGACTTCTTCGGGGAGGATGTCCCAATATGCTTGTTCAAGTTTATCACCGATTAATTAACTCAGCCTTTTTATTACAGATAGCATCAGAGAAAAACACCAAGAGGAAGACCACGACTGAGGTACATGGATCAAATCGTGAAAGATGTGGGATGTAACGCCTATAAAGAAATGAAGAGAAGAGCTGAAAGACACACAGAATGGAGACAAGCCGCCATTATAGCTGTTGCAAACCAGCCCTTGGATTGACCACTACAGAAGAAAAGCAGCTTACTAACTGACCGAACAAGCTGAGCTACCGTGCCGGCTATACAAAGATGTTCAAATATGTGTGAATTCCGAAGGAACCAAACTGGAGATGTTGTAACGTAACCTTCTAGTACTGGCGGTGGTAAAACTCTACCTAAGCAGGAATATTACCGTCGCTTTGTCATTTCCTACCGCTCCTGCAAGCTACGGTCTGTAGGAAATGGTTTCTTAAATACATGTGGTCCACGAAATTACGGGCCCACAGCGAGTTATCGTCGGGTATTAATAATTTCTAGCGGAAGGTCTTAACCAACAGGTAAAAATTTGAACGGAACGGATAATGCAATATTTTTTTTAACCACTACAGAAGACACATTTGCAAGGGATTAATAGGGAGTATATAACTTTTACTTGCTTTCATGGCCCAGAATTCGACTTTGGTACTGACTGGAACCTATTCTTTATGATAGAGGGAGCAAATAATCAGTTGAGGGTAGAGATTAATTGATATTTACTCAGTACCGATGGTATTTCAAGAACTACTCGTGCTCTTGCAATATGCATTATCGAAACTGGTCTCTGTAGTTAACATGGATCAGTTTCGCCACGTAATTATGGAGTGGGACAGGGGAGCACAGACCTGGCTGCAATTTAATTTTATGCAAACACACAATTATACATAAACCGATGCTTATTACATTCAATTGCTGTAGGTGACTCAGAACAAGTTCTGCATAGACACTAGCAACAAAATTAGGCACGAGTTCAAACCATATATTTTTCTTAACGCACAACATCGCCAACAAGTCAAATAGTTACGTGGGAGCACAAGACACATCATCGCTTCAATGATATTCGACCCACGTGGGCAAGTTTCGATACCCAATAGAAATCCAGAAAAATACGGACACACAAGGTTATTCCTTCCTTATTGTAGACTCGCCAACTATCGTATGATTATTCATCGTGTACAAGACGTTTTCAAAACGAAACTACAATTCATCATTGTGTCGGTTGGTCCAACCGACCACGAGGCGCGAAAGCAAGTTCACAAACAAAGTATATGAAAAATGAATAAAAATCCCACAAAATATTACTGTAACTGAAAGAGCAAATTAAAATACATTGAATGAGTGAATTTCCGTATAGCACAGAGCACAAATATGTCCGTGAGCTTAAGGCCCATGGTGCATGGCCTGACCAAGTCACAAACGCAAAGTTCTACAGAAATTCGAATAAATTATGAGAATAAATTCGCTCGTGGGGTTTAGCGGTAACCCTGCACCTGATTTCAGCATCTGGACTTCATTACCGAGCAGATTTTTGACCATCTAATACCTTCGTTAACATTATCGAAACGAGAGCTGCGTCTTCATGTCTGTCGAGCGCCGCGACCGGACACGTCGCCTAACCGTTCTTCGTTCAAAAGCTGGTGGAGGGGATGGTTCGCCAACCTAATAGAGCCAATCCTCTGGCCTTCGCGATCTCTCTGACCTGACTTGCCCACCATCTTTGCTAAACTTGTTCGCGTTTAGGGGGTTGGTACTATCCTAGCACAGAACGACTCGACTCATGAAATGCTACGACCTCTGACCAGACCTTTCCGGTACGTCAAATACAGTCGAAGGTCGCATAACGGAAAGGATACAAGGAAACGTATGACACACGAAATAAAATGAATAAATAAATAAGTTAACACCACTTGGTCCATTCTCTTCTGAATGTCATACACGGAATTCGCTTCTGCAAAGTCAAAACACTCTGGCTATAGTTCTCCTGTACCCAAATTTATTGGTAGAATATGGAACGGGACAAGATGTTCCGTTTCTAGGTCATCGGTCCTTAGACTTAGATACTAGTTAAACCAACTTAAGCTAACTTATACTACAAACAACACACACACACCAATGCCGCAGGGAGGACTTCAACCTCCGGCTGGGGAGTTCGCGTAATCCGTGACATGGCGCCTCAAACCTCGCGGCCACTCCGCACGGCATGCCGGCTGTACCAGTGATCTTCACACTAGCTACTCACAGACACGTTTTTCCCGTACTCTGTTGTTCTGGTGTTACTTTTAATTGCCGTTTACACATGTTCTGCTGGACGACTGCACACAGTAAAAACTAAATCGGTATTTTGGTTGATACTCTATCGACACACAACGTTTGGTACCGATCTCAGTGTCTGACATCTGGAGGTTTGGTTGTGAGCTACGTTTAAAATTTCAGGCGTCAGCTCATCGGAAAGTTAATTCAAACTATAATGCAAAATGTATATCGAACAGACAGACAGACAAGAAAGCGACCTAATAACATCGCGTTAAAGTAGATATATATATTAACTGCACGATATCTGTGAATGACCAGCGAATTTTAACTTCAAACGTGCATAAAACCTATCCAGCCGCATAGTATCTTAACAGAAACCTCAGCGCCCCATTCACCGACCTATCGAGGCAGGGTACGGGAGTAGGGGCGATACGCTGTCGTGCCTTTCAAACACGCTGTCTGCAGAACGAGATTTTCACTCTGCAGCGGAGTGTGCGCTGATATGAAATTTCCTGGCAGATTAAAACTGTGTGCCGGACCGAGAATATAACTCGGGACCTTTGCCTTTCGCGGGCAAGTGTTCTACCAACTGAGCTACCCAGGCACGACTCACGCCCCGTCCTCACACCTCTAATTCTGCCAGTATCTCGTCTCCTACCTTCCAAACTTTACAGAAGCTCTTCTGCGGACCTTGCAGAACTAGCACTCCTGAAAGAAAGGTTATTGCGGAGACATGGCTTAGTCACAGCAGGGGGGATGTTTCTAGAATGAAATTTTCACTCTGCAGTGGAGTGTGCGCTGATATGAAACTTCCTGGCAGATTAAAACTGTGTGCCGGACCGAGGCTCGAACTCGGGACCTTTGCCTTTCGCGGGCAAGTGCTCTACCAACTGAGCTACCCAAGCAGAACTCTCAGTTCTGTAAGGTTCGCAGGAGAGCTGTAAAGTTTGGAAGGTAGGAGACGAGGTACTGGCAGAAGTAAAGCTGTGAGTATGGGGCGCGAGTCGTGCTTGGGTAGCTCAGTTGGTGGTTCACTTGCCCGCTAAAGGCAAAGGTCCCGAGTTCGAGTCTCGCTCCGGCACACAGTTTTAATCCGCCAGGAAGTTTCACGCTGTGTGCAGTTCGCCTTCAGAGGCGCTGAAACCTGACTGGTTTGTGAAAGCTCAACTCAGAGTGTCCTTCCGACTGCCTTAGAGAACGATGACACTTCTGCTTTCAGAAATCATAGATTAAGACAGAATGCTCTTTCTGCAGTGAATCCACGAGTTAATAAAACCAACTTGCACAGTGTCGAACGCCTCTGGGACCGTGGCTGTCGCTCGCAGCTGCGGTGTCCCTGCCCGCTCGGTGCGGACGAAGCTCCGGAGGGCGGCGCCTTATATCACCAGAGGCCGCGCGGGGGTGGGCACCGAGTCGATTTTTTGTTAACGCCATACATCACCAAAGTTTTCTGGTTGCCGAGGCAATAAGTCGCGCCCGCCTAGAGATTAAACGTGATACATGGCGGCAGCGGGGCCGGATTTGCGGGCCGGGCCGCCTTTCTCTCAGGCCGATGCGACTCCCGGCTCTGCTCCTCTCTTCTCCTCCTCCCGGTCCGGCCTTGTGGTCGGGGCTGTTACATCGATTGGCTGCCTCTGGCCCTGCCCTGGCCCACACACATGCCACTGACCGCCTGATAAATTCTCCAAAGCTTTTTCCGGACACCGAGAGCCCGCGTCGTGGCCGCCGACGCTGCTGCTGCTACCAGCACGGGATACCTCGCGACGTCCGCTAAAGCGCTAATATCGCACGGGACACGCTGTAACCAGAAGCCAATGGTACCCCTAAGGTGCGTTTTGTCCGTTCAGTCAGCTATCGCCTCTTATCCCGTTTGAAATGGAGCGCTGTTCGGACGCGTATCGGTTTTAATTTCCTTCAGCACTCTATTCAAATCACTTACGGAGAAGCAGTCAGATAACGTACTCGAGAACTCCCATTATCTCGACACGTGGACACTTTAGTACCTCATGAAATCGCAATGTGTTTCGTATTACTATCTTTACGGCGTTTCTCATCGAGCCATATACGTTATCTCGAATTTCTCGCTGCTTCTCTCACACAAATAACGATAAAATTTCAGACACTCGGGGTCGCGACCAGCCCAAAGCCTTCATAACCATTTAGAAAAAAAAACGGAGCTATAACATTATTAGTTTATTTATTTTAATAACTTAATTACAAGTATGCACATTTCTTTAAGTAGCCAGATAAATAACACTCCATGGCGTGCATGAAGCAACTTAATTCATTCAGGCTTGGAAATCGGAGTAAGTGGGTAAGATCAACACCACAAAATTTATCTTTCACGTAGATTATTTATTGTATCCAAGTATTTGGTTGTACATGCTAACTAGACATAGCTGGTGCCTAACTAAAAATATTTAAGTAAGAAGTGCATGAGAATCTAACAGAGCACAATTTAACTACAGCAAGAGGAAACACAAAAATAGGGGGTGGAAGACAATGATACTATCATCTCCTTTGCATTCATACCATAAAAATATCTCAGTTGAGATTCGCATTACGATTCTACGCATGCACTATTCTGGACAGAGGTTTAACCAATGCACGAGGTTGTGCGATAATTATTCAACATACTAACTGCGTCTGCTGCTTGCAAACGGCTGAACTAGAGCACGTGGTGCATTCCGAATCAAACTGTTGAGCTGATTTGTAGACAGCGCACGAAAGAACAGATATTCTTGCAGTATTATAGCTCATTAAAGAAGCAGACTGTTAAAATAAAGCCTATTGCGGTGCCGTGGTGGACCAGAATGATCATGTGGCCCAAAATCGACACACAAAGACAAAAGCAAGTTACACAAAACGTAAGAATAAAAATCATTATTACACTCATGTATGGTTGAAATGATCCTAACAAGCTTTTCCTAATCGTATTTACCGTTTTAAATTCTACTTCAACGTTGTTCAAAATGAACAAAGTAACTTCTACACTTTTAACTCAAACACCCAAAAAAAGCCTATTTAAAGCAATATAATTATGGCACATTCGGAAAAATAACTCGCTTCACACGCTTCAGTTAACCTGAAGTTCTTAAGTATTTCAACACTTAAACATAACGAAGTCCTAACTCAGCCTGCTTCTTATAACCTGAAACCCCCCTTAAGAGCTACGATCCGTAGTCACAAAGTGTTCAACGACGAGTGCGGCTTTCTCTTTCGAGGTTACCTAGCTCACCGTGCAGCGGAGGCTACCAGAGGGGTAGCCTTCCGTCACCAACCTCACACACAAAAACAGCCTTCGACTAAGATGGGTAAATCTCTCTGTTCAGGTACTGGAAACCTAAGTTGGTCATCCTGTACTCTCCTTCGAACGAGAAGCAACATCGTCTGCTCCCAGCAGACGATGACCAGCTCAGCGTCTCCCACAAAACAAAACCGAAACCCCACATTAAAACACACATATAAGATTCAGTAGGCCTTATTTGAGTGCTCAGTCTTTCTGGAAGAGTTCATGAATTGAGCTAAAATCAGCTAGTAAAGTGAATAAGTTGTACCGAATTCGACAAGCGTCTTATGAAACGACTTCACAGAGGCGTTTCAAATGTCACGACTTTATTCTTATTACCAGTTTATTATTCAAGGGGCGTTCAATAAGCACGTTGATTTTATTAGGAAACCGAGTTCATCATTCCTCACTCTTTTGACTGCAAAACCCTACATCCATATCTAAATCTACATCGATATTCCGCAATCCACATTACGGCACGTAGCGCAGGGTACCCTGTACAACTGTTAGTGATTATTTCCCCTCTTGTTCCATTCGCAAACAGAAAGTGGGAGAAAAGACTATCTATATGCTTCTGTATGAGTCCTTATTTGTCGCAGCTAAGGCTAAGGTACGTTCATATTTGAGAGAAAGTACCACCACAGCTGTAAGTTGAGAATGTCTTTATTGTCTCACACGACTAGATTCGGCGGCACATTACCGCCATCCTCAATGCCCATCACGGTGTCGAGTAGAGACTCATGAGGAAAGCTAGCTGAAGTGTGCTAGGACCACTACCGTGCCTAACATGGCACACTCTGTACTTAGAATCACATCTGAAGACCGCAAAAAGAAAGCGAGCGAGCGAGAGAGAGAGAGACAGAGAGAGAGAGAGAGAGAGAGAGAGAGAGAGAGACACTGACTGTAGCGAGTGACGAACGCAGTATCAGTACGATTCCACGCAGCGTCCTACTCTCGTTGATGACCTTTCACTGACCTGTGCCTCACGGCTGTCTTACATGCCGCGGTATTCACTGTAACCACTTCCTACGACGTGGCTACGTGCGTTTTAGGCTCTGGTTACTCCGATTTTAAGTTTCCTCCTGATGGATTTTTACTTTCTTCCTCACTTCTTTACGTTCGTGCTGCAGCCCTTCATTTGTCAACATTTTGTGCACATACACAGTACGTAAGAAAGTAAAAACAAGTGTAACTATCATTCGTTACTCGGGGAATCACATACCGGATAATCAAAGTTGCGCAACTAAGGTTTCTTTCACTACCATTCGCCTTTGGGCCTAGGAAACAATGATCGTTCAAACGCCTTTGTAGGCGTTGTATTAGTATAATTTTGTCTTCAGCGGTACTGCGTAGGGATTTGTTGTATGTTCCTTGACTTGTCACTTAATGCTACTTGGGAGAACTTCTTGATTTACCGCCAAGAGCTGCTGATAAAATTTCTTTATAGAACAACCAGGTACGGTCCACGAACCATCATTAATGATACAAATTAGAATATCGTACTAAGTGATATATAATCACAGGCGTCAGATAATAAAATCCATGAATTCGCCACTGTTGCCACATAGTAGACTAATATAAATTACATCTTTAGTCATATAATGTGCCACATATTGCACTCCTTCATGTTGTGTCAAACTTCAGCATTAACGCTACTAACAGGGGCATTCTACGTGTTAAATGTACGTAAATATAGCATGAAGGAATGCCGTATGTGGTACATTATATGACTGACGATGTAATTTGTATTATTGGTCAACTGAAACGAATTCATGGATTTTATTATGGGACACCACTGATTTTCTATCGCTTCTATCGCCTAGTATGATGTTGTAAATGCTTTTATCAACCTGATGCTGATCCGTGGATCGAAACTAGTTATTCAATAAAGAATTTTTATCAGCAGCCGTTGGCGATAAATCAAGACGTTCTGCAAACATTAACGAGATTTGGAGAAATACGTTCTGAAAATAATACTGTTTCTTAAAAATTTCCAGAAACGCTTTCGCGGGGTACTTCGTTTCCATCTTCAAGCGTCTGACCTTTCAGATTCTACAGCATTTCTCCAGCTGCTGCACCTAAACTCTAAACATACATGAGACCTTTCTATGAGTACTTTCAATATCCTCTGTGCAGTTGTATTTCATATCCCTACAAACTGTTACATCAATGCTTTTTGTACAGACTGAATGAAGTAGGACGTACAAAATTTTACACTTTTGAAAATTTGAAGAAATTTGCTATCTTATGCACCACTTTGAAATCTTATTTTGATATGACAGAATATCCCTGGCCGGCCGTTGTGGCCGAGCGGTTCTAGGCACTTCAGTCTGGAACCGCGCTGCTGCTACGGTCGCAGGTTCGAATCCTGCCTCGGGCATGGATGTGTGTCCTCTCCTTAGGTTAGTTAGGTTTAAGTAGTTCTAAGTCTAGGGGACTGATGACCTCAGATGTTAAGTCCCATAGTGCTCAGAACGATTTGAACCATTTGAACATTTGAATATCTCTGTAGCGGTCCTCAGACAACACGTCATTAAAGATATATCACGTGCTAAACATCTGAGTTCGCTTTTGCTACTGTGTACGTGGTCATTAATATACAACACGAACGGAAGAGAGTCCCTCAGACACGTTCTTGCCGCACTTCTCGTACGAACGTAACACAACCTTTACGTCTGTCTTCAGTATGGAAGGAATAAGATTAGGTTCGGTTATACATATTTCTCGTCGCAACAGATCCATGGTGAGTAGAGCTTACAGAATGTATAACATGTTAGAAACCAAGAGTACACCAGAAATACTTTCAAAGAAAAACGAATATGCCAGTGTCCCTCCACAGGACCTCAGTGAAATAATCCTCATGGATATGAAATACGTCAAATAAATCTTAAATAAATTTTCAATTAAAAGATGAAAAACATATTAATATTCAATTGAGGTGCACATGATAATTCTTAGACTGTTGTAGACATGGAACATCAAATAGAAATATCCTGTTACAACAAAACAGAAACTGTATTCTATTAAAACCCGCATTATTTGATATTATTAGTAACATACGCACATCAGGAGGGTCTAATAAGAAATTCATCGACGGAGCAAAAGGAGTTAGCCACCTATAAATCCTTTACATTCCTCGGAAAGTGAACGTTATTAGCAGTTAAATATGTTATAGCTGCTGGCAAGTTACTAAAAATGTATGTTAGTAATAAATCAGCATCTCTTTGGACCAAAATAAGCGTCTTTAAATCATTGTGAAGATCATTCTTATTTCCAGTGTTGATTCCAACAACTAAACTGCTGGTTTGAAATAAGAGATATATTAATTTCTGACATAATGAAGCGGATACAAGCAATCTAAATATAATCAAAAATCTTAAAAGATTTTTTCACAAAATCGTTTAATAATCAAGATCGCAAATGAAAGCATATTAAATGGTGACTATTTTCGACTGTTAATACAGCCACCTTCAGATCTGTTATAAGATCTGTGTAGGGCAAGTTGGTAATACGAGTCTAGGATACAACATTTGTACATCGCAGGGGATTCTCATATAAGAGTAAATCTCATAAAATGCTGGCTGTACCAATGAGATAAAACAGCAAGCATTCAAACCCGTTCTTAAAACGTCTTTCGTTAGTATGTTGTGTAAAGCATTAAGACTATTCTTTGATCGTCCATCGTTAGCACATTGTACATTAAACGACAGACGTTTTAAGAATGGTTTTGAATGTTCACTGTTTATTTCATTGGCACAGGCAACATTTTACTCAGATCGGGTCTTTGTATGAGAATACACTGCGATTTGCAGACGTTGGTCCTAGAATCGTTATACCAGCTTACACTACGCATTATTTAGTAACTAATCCGAAAATGGGTGTATGAACAGCCGAAATTAGACATCATTTAATGTGTTTTTATTTGCGACCTTCACTATTAAAAGATGTTGTGAAAAGTCTTTTTCAAAATGAGATAAATGTTCGAAGACAAATAGTACTAAGAAATAAATATATTGGGAAGCAACTACTCCTGGTTCATTAATAGGTCTCTGCAGATTGTTCTTAAGTTCACAAAATAAATAATTTTTATTGCACGCTTGTGGACCCGGAAAATTTTAGCTTGTCCCCATGAGTTAGCCCAAAAAATAATTACCTATGCCATTATGGAATGAAAGTAAGCATAGTATGTTAGCTTTTTCACTTTTATATTACCTATGCATGACATTATTTGCATTGAAAATATAGATTTATTTACGCGCTTTAGCAATTGTGTAGTATGCTCCTCCAAGTTGGATTTATTATCCAGCTTTAATCCCAAGAAGTTAACGCTGTCAGCTTCCTCTGACTGTTGTTATATTTTCGGCCTACATGGCGGGGGAACCTGTTAAAATTCTAAACTGTATGTAGTGTCTTTTTTCGAAGTTTAGTGACAACGAATTGTCTAGGAGCCATTTTTTAATCTCAGTGGAAATTTTATCAACCTATAATATTCGCTATTTGTGTTATCAGCAAACAAAAGAGACTTGCATCTGGTAATGTTACATATGGAACGTCATTGATACATACAGGATAAAGTAAGGATGGAACGTTGTGGAACACCACACGTAATTAGTTTCCACTTGTATGACGTCTGGTAACCTAATAAATGCTTCTTTCGTAATGAAATCCTTTCTTTCCTGACAGAAACACAAGATCTGAACCATTTTGCAGCATTTCCTGTTACAACTTAATATTTGATTTACGTTAGTTACGGAATTGCAGTGTCTATGTTTATAACAAGAACGATGCAATGTTCCTTCGGAGATGCAGTCATGTCTGTAGGATAGGCACTGCGGCGAGTACAGTCGTTACGGAATAGATGAAATATCTTCTCAGTTGCGAATACGAACAACCATCAGCTCTATAAGGGAATGACGACAGTGAAAATTTGTGATCGTCCGGGACTCGAACCCAGACTTCCCACTTTATGCAAGCACTCACCTTAAATATTTTGTCTAACCATGCCCGACTCACGACTAGACTCAAACTCCCATACGTCGTTGTTCCTGCTTCACAGCCTGTACTCGTACACGCACTGTGTATTTCGCGTACAGGTGGAGGGTGGGGGGACATTTTAATTGAAAGCCGCTTCCTGGTATCGGCGGATAAATACGATATTACGTGCATGTCCGAAGTAACATCAGATATTTCTTATTAGGAATATAGGCACTGTAATATCCTACTTATCCATCGCTACCAGGTAGCGACTTTTAGTTAAAATCGTCTGGGGGATTGTGTAATTTGTGTGCGAGAACAGGTTATGACGCAGGTATTACGACATATGGAGGTTTGATCGTGTTGTGCACGGGTAGCGAAAGCGGTTAAAGCGACCAATCGCATAGAGCGGGATATCTGGTTTCGAGTCCTGGTCCGATACAGATTTTCACTGTCATCACTCTCCTATATAGCTAATGGTTTTTCGTATTGGCAACTGCAAATACATTTCATGTATTCCAATTTACCTAAAAGGATACTGTGCTTTACGCAGTCAGATGCCTGTAAACAGGTTATAAAGTATACTGGCAGTCTGTAATTTATAGTCTAATTAACGATGTACAGTACATTCTCGCTGTACGGGCAAGTAGCCTTCTATAAATCACAACTGATAGCAGCAGATTATCAACAGTCGTGAGGGGGATGCTAGTTAATAACATTATATAGCGATACTTCTTACTAAGAGTATAACAACATGTTCCCGATATAGCTAAGGATACGTGCTCCAGTGTGTCACTCACCACATTACACAAAAGAAATGGTTCAAATGGTTCTGAGCACTAAGGGACTCAACTGCTGTGGTCTTTAGTCCCCTAGAACATAGAACTACCTAAACCTAACTAGCCTAAGGACATCACACACACCCATGCCCGAGGCAGGATTCGAACCTGCGACCGTAGCAGCAGCGCGGCTCCGGACTGGAGCGCCTAGAACCGCACGGCCACCGCGGCCGGCACCACATTACACACTCAACAAAAATGCGTCATCCGGATATAGTGGCCAGAATAGTCTCACGTCTGAGAATGTGTACAACAATGTAGCAGCATGACGTGACCAATATCGCTAATGATCCGGGGCGCACGTCATCCCGGTAGCGCCCTCTGACTGGAAGAGCCAGCGTCGGGCCCAACTGGACCCGTGGAAGGCTGTCAAACGTACTGAAACCCCAGAGCGAAAGCCAATACGCCATGTCAACGTCAATGCTCTCAATATCAACACGCTACCGAGTTAGCAAGCGTCAGAGCGTTGGATTTCAGGATGGATGCTAGTCAAATTTGGTGATGTTTTATCTTGTGTAGGTGATGCTTCAATGCCACTGAGGCAGGTGCAAACTAGAAGAAAAGTTCCTAGAATAATATGGGCCATGTGTCCTCTCACTCCCATCTGCCTATTCGGGAGGACGACGGTTCAATCCCGTCTCCGGCCATCCTGATTTAGGTTTTCCGTGATTTCCCTAAATCGTTTCAGGCTAATGGCGGGATGGTTCCTCTGAAAGGGCACGGCCGATTTCCGTCCCAATCCTTCCCTAACCCGAGCTTGCGCTCCGTCTCTAATGACCTCGTTGTCGACGGGACGTTAAACACTAACCATCACCACCACCATCCCACATGCCTGTTGTGTAGAAGGAGACACTACACGCAGGACTGCATATCGTTACGCATCCTGATACATGCTTCAGCCCTTCTTATATGTGAGTCACGCACTCTTTCAAAAATATATGGCTGCATTCGATTTCCGCCACACGCATTGCTCAGTGGCACTGTAACGCCTGGACATTGTCGATGGGTCGGGCCTACACGTCATCCGTCCAGTATCGTCCGCACTAACTCCTTGAGGCCCCTTGGACTTTCCTTCATTCTCGTACATCAAGTTCGTTTGTGTCCCTCCAGGAACTGACCCTGTGATGGTCCGTGCCCGCTTGCGGGCCAGCGGTGCTCTCAGGGGTCACAAAATCGTGCCGTTAGATACGGCACGCTATTGAAATGCGAAATAGTCCCTGGAGTAATGTAATTCTGTCCAGAGTTTTAATGTCATTCTTTTTTCAGATTATACTGGTCATCGAGAGTTAGTATTCCGCTTTTAAATTTACTCCTCAAATGTAATAAGAAGACAGCGAAACGCGGCAGTCGACGTATTGCAAAATTCTCGAATACATCTACATAGGGTGCCCAGACGTCCGGATTAATCCGGACATGTCCTCCTTTTTAGCTCTTTGTCCGGGGTCCGGGAGGATTTTTACAGTGTCCGGCTTTTTCGCAAAGTTGAGCGTAATAGAGTTAAATTTACAATTCGTCCAGTTGTATTGTTCTTTTCTTAACTACATTAACTATAGGCACAGCCTTCGTGATAAACACGCATGAAGGTGGTGTCAGTAGGTGGCACCAGGATCGTTGATGTTATCGTTGATCGACCTATAAGCGAATGCAAATATCGATTAGTTGAAATTTTCGTTTCGTATCTTCGCTTGTTTTGGCTTGACTTCTTGTAGCGCACGTGTGATTTGTGAGTGTAATTTTTAACCGAGTGAGTTACGTAAAATATTTGGATAGGCCTCGACGAAAGTGTACATTTTCTGATGTCCTTTCGTGCAAATATCCGGCTTTCGAGAAAGGGAGAAATGAATTTGAAGCAGAATGTAAGGTATGTGGAGTTGGAATGTACGTCTCAGTGGCCAATAAAGGTAAGAAGTAACTCGACCGATTAACTGTCATGGTTTTATTTCATTTTTTCATAGTCACTCAATTTATTTGTATTCGGAAGGTTAAAGTGCAGTTCACATGTCGTCAGCTGCTGCTTGAATTGTAGATGCTGGAAGCAAGATTGAAGGGAGGTGAATGGTCTTACGTTTTTCGCTTTGTAAACATTTCCGTGTTGTTGACATAACAAAACACTTGACGCCACACTGTCACCACAATCAATATTTTTAATTTTTTTTATATTACTCGGTTAACCACCACCTGACCATCAGTAACAATTAACTACTAGTTTTACCGGTAATTCCCGGAAGTCACGCGACTTGTCCAAAGCTGATGAGTGGTATTCTCATCTGCAGTTGAAAACAAACACCTGCATCTTTCCGTGCGAGCTGTGATTTCCCTTATTTTTATTATGATGATCTTTTCTCCCTGTGTAGGTCGTCGCCAACAAAATATCATCGCATTCGGAGGAGAAAGTTTGTCACTGAAATTTCATGAGAACATTCCGCCGAAACGAAAAACTTCTCTTTTTTAATGGTGTCCATCCCAAATCCTGTATCGTGTTAGTGACGCTCTCTCCCCTATTTTGCGATACTACAAAATATGTAGCTCTTCTTTGAACTTCCTCGCCGCTAATCCAGTCTGATAAGGATCCCAGACCGCGCAGCAGTACTACAAAAGACGACGAACAAGCGTAGTATAGGTACTCTCTTTAGTAGATCTAATACATTTTGTTCGTGTTTTGCCAATAAGACACAGTCTTTGATTTTCCTTCCCCACAACATTTTCTGTATGTTCCGCCAATTAAAGATGTTCGTAATTGTAATTCCTAGTTATTTAGTTGAATTTACGGCCTTTAGATTTGACTGATTTATTGTGGAATCTACGTTTAGCGGATTCCTTTTAGCACTCATGTGAATGACCTCACAATTTGCACTGTTTACGTTAAACTGCTAATTTTCGCACTATACAGATATCTTTTCCAAATAGTTTTGCAATTTCTTTTAATGAGTGTACTAGACGATCAATGTCAGCAGTATCATCTGAAAACATCCTAAGACGGCTGCTCAGATTGTCTCCTAAACAGTTTGTATGCATAAGGAGCAGCAGACGGGCTATAAGACTACCTTGGAAAACGCCAGAAATCACTTCCGCTTTACTCGAAGACTCTCAATCAATTATTACGAACTGTGAGCTCTGTTACAGGAAATCACGAATGCAGTCACATAACTGAGACGATATTCCATAAGCAAGCCATTTCACCACAGGCCTCTTGTATGGTACAGTGTGAAAAGCCTTCTGGAAACCTATAAATATGGAATAAATTTGAAATCCCTTGTCTATAGCTCTCACAACATCGTGTAAGTAAAAAGCTAATCGTGTATCACAAGAATGATGTTTTCTAAATACATGTTGACGGTGCGTCAATAGACAGTTCTCTTCGAGGTAATTAGTAATGAAAGGTAAGTTGGAGCTGCAGGTCAGTGTTAAGTGGGACCCTCCATGCATTTCACACTTACCTGCAAATTCAGACACCCACAATCTTCTTCTCCTACGACATTTTGCTTACCTCGCCAAAATCACTGCGCTCACCGTACGTAATAATCCTTCCTGAATATCAAAGTTTCACGTCGTTCCGCTAATATGTGTAGTATTGTGTCCCGTGTGACGATTACTACCGGAAAAAGAAAGAGTCTTCTTCATACATTGAAGAGAATAGTAGTGAGCTGTGGCGAATTGTCTGTCAATGCACAGTCTTCCCTTGTGTTCGCTTCCATTAGCTCTGGTGTAAACATAGCCTGAGAGTTGGAGGTCAAGTTTTTTAAATAAAACAACAAGTTTACTGTTACCAGTCACAGTTTACTTATCTGCATCACGCGTTTCAAAGGTTTAAACCTTCATCATCAGGTGGATCTATAATTGTTATTATGACATTTGTGTGTGTGTGTTGTGTAACGATTTTTGGAGGAACTTGTGGCAGTGTCTAGTGGAGAGACAAAACACTATTTACGAACATGGTTTTGGGTTTTTTTTGACAAAAAATTAAACTTATGTCTAACGGTAAACGTAAAATAAGTATAATAGCGTACCTACAGTGGTCACAGGTTCCTTTCGTTCTGGTAACACATCACATGTATATTGTCATATTTCGTAAACAAATATGGCGTCTTTATATTTATTTATGCATTTGTTTACGAAATGTGACAGTATACATTTGATGTGTTACGACAGTGAAAGGGACCTGTGACCACTGGAGATACTCTGTTTTACTTATTTTACGTTTACCGTTAGATATATGTTTCATTTTTTGCCAAAAACCCCAAAAACGTGTTCCATAATAGTGTTTTGTTTCTCCACTAGACAGCGCCTCAAGTTTCCTCAAAAAATCGTAACACAACACACACACACAAATGTCGTGATAACAAATGTAAATTCACCTGATGATGGAGGTTTAAACGTTTGAAACGCGTCGTGGAGATAAATAGACAGTGAATGGTAACAGTAAAATTGATGTTTCATTTAATGTCAATAACAATCAAGGTAAAGCCTAACGTAAAATGTTCTTTAAGTATTTCGTTTTGCTGCGTACCTAATCTGTGGTTATAGTTTGCTTGAGACATGTTCATTTAGTTTTACAGTTTTCACAAATAACTGTGCACGTAATACCAATTCGTGGTACTCTAAAGCAAATGATGATGACGAATACGAGAATTTTCGTTGCTATATATAAACTTAGATCTAAAGTACTATATGGTCACATCCTTTAAATAAAATCATGCTAGAGCAGAAAAATTTCACAGTCTGTAGTGGAGGGTAAAGGTGGTTTAAAGGCAGATGTGCCACGCCCCAATCGCTACTCTGCAATCTGCAGGAAGGCAGACAGGTCGTGTCCTACGATTTTGATTTTTATATCATGCGAGAGGACAGATTTCTGTTCCAGGTAGTGTCAGAGACTTTCCTTTAGTGAGAGGACTGGAACGGGGTACACTGAGCTCATGATCCCAATTAAGATGCCGCTCGAGCGAGTAGTTGGGGTCCAGGTTACGAAAACGCTAGACCTGTGTCCTCACCAGGGCTGCTACTTTTTTCTAAACCGAAGTTAAGATTTCTTTTTTCGAACATGGCACTATAAACTGAACAAAATCGGAATTTTTAACGTGCGTCCTTAACGACAGTTTCTCCTCAGTGAGACACACTAAACTATGATACGCATACAACACAATGAGCGTTACAACTGATCATCTTTACCTTTGTAAAGTCATGAGGAAAGATTACACCATTCGCCACTGACATTGGTTTTCCGTGTCACTTTTTGCTTACATTCGTAGCACTGGTACGTCGTTAGCGTCACTGACAGCGAATCCGGTTGTAAAGGAATCTTCACCGTCAATAACAATAAACAATTTTTTACATCGATTTCTGACTCGCTACTGTGTTCGATGGAAGTTAGCGGACTGCAAGCCCTTGCCTCCACATTCACCGCCACCGTGCGGTGTGAACAATCCGCATGTGCTTCTGCAAGCAGAAGTCAGAGGTAGAAATCGGTTAAATCATTTTCTCAGTCGAAACTGAAATCATATGTATTGACATTTTTAATAAATATCGTGATGTTTCGGCGTAACGACAAGCGCCGGCACGACGGTCAAGAACGGAAGAGCAGAGAGGGCTGTGAGGCGACGTCAGCCAGTAGTCCGCTGACAGACATCTCTCTAGGACGACACGGAGACAGGAGCGGATCTTGGCCAAGAGAATATAAGCATCGCTCCGCCTGGCCGCATCCCAATGGACGTCTAGCCGATCTACGAACGCTACAGCAGTGACATAGAAATGGTATTACTGGACTTGTATTGGAGTGGTATATAATGAAGATGCTGATTATGTTTCATGTCACCTCTTACTTGCGATATCTCATTGCTAATTTCTCAAAGTTAAGTATTGTCGGTTATCTTACTGTAATAAAATCTCATTCATACGATTTGCTTGAATTGTTGCCTAGCGATACGAGAAAACAGGTTTCTTAGGCACCCTGTATTTGACGAGTGGGCGCAATACACCACGTAACTGTAGCAATTAAGTTTAATTACCACAAGGAAAGGAAATACTCGAAATAGGGAGAAGTACAATACACAGTAACGAAGCAGATAATACTGGTTACCTCTCCCATTACTGTCCGCTATGTCGGTAGCGTTGGCTGCAGGCAGAAACAAATGAGCATCGGCAGAAGCATATCGATTCCTACCGACTGACGAGATTTTTGCCCTAAATTGGTGTCTCATCATTGTCATAAACCGAATCTCATCCAGGCCGACTTAAAGCTGCGACTTTGGACGGCTGCTGAGAGCAAGTCTTTTAGGGCTAGGAGCTGCATTTCTAAGTTCAGTACAAGAGTGGCTCTTATCTTGTATAATAAACAGTATGTATTGTGTGAAACATTATACGATCCAGTGCAATCAGGATTTCTACGGGAGTTGGGTTTCCAACAGAAAAACCAGGTCAATCTCACGCAAATCGGGCAACCTGGCAACTCTAGTGCTGACCCAACCTCTCTCCAACCCGCATCCAGTGACGACAGACGACATTGGTACAGGATGGGTGGGTGGATGGAGTTTACGGATGGAAGAAACCAGCCTGCTGTTCATCGCGTGCTACGAGCTTGCTGTGTTGCCTACCCTGTTTTGCAGGTTCGCTGCTGTTAATCATGTGTTAGACTATATAGCGGTGAAAACCGCGTCAAAATCCCTGTAATACTTCCTGAGATTAGCCCGACGCTACAGAGAGAAAAATGTGACGGTGTACATTAATTTGTATTATGAAGTGATAGACACCTATATAGACATAGTTTCTGTTCGAAGAACCCTGTGTCAGGCACTAAGTGTGAACCGTGGCGTAGTTGTGTACTTGTAAATGTAGGGTGGAGAGGCACGGCAGTATCTGAAAGCTCAGTTGTTGCGCTATGCATGGTTCGGGTAATCGCTCAAAAACTTGTCCGTAGATGCCCACGGCCGCCCAGTTGCTGCTTAGGCTTCGTGTGCCAGACTGCAATTCACTTTGACGGCACACCGTCTCCCGTAGCACAGCACTCAGCGACTAGCAGATACGTTTTTCCTTCTTTCCTTTTAGGAAAGCATAGTAACTACTACTAAGTAGGCAGGAATTCAAGTGTGCTATGAAGTAGCTAATTTATCGCCAAATTCCAATAGGTAACTATTCTGTATTATTTGCCAGTGCAGTGTGTAAGCAACCTTAGCAACTGGAGTCCAAGTGATGGCTTTCTGGAAATGTGTCCCTCTTGCTATAATCACTATTTACAATCTAATTTATTCACTGCAAACTTCTATTCCTGCTCAGTTGGACCGTACTGTAACGTGTAATACCCATTCACTTCTGTAAATGTAATATTATTGCAGTGTTTTATCTCTTCACTCTTACCCACTGTTGTTGCTGTACGATGGTGCTCAGGTCCTCAAGAGATTCTTGGTGATGCAAATCCACATTGCACTGAAATTCAGGAATACTACAGGTCATACACCGATAATATCCCATACAGAGCTGCATCAATAAAATTGCAAAACTAACTGCAAGGTAAAAACTGCATGGAATTTTTGTTAAGCTTGGCATTTAACTGCAACATTCATTCAGGATGATCGCCTTACTATGAGCTTCTGCTCAAACCTCATAACGACAACTATTATCCACTTAACCTAAAAAAAAGCTTCATTAGTAACTGGTACTACAAGGTGACAGTTACTGAAATTTACGGGAAAAACGTAAATTAGTTAGAAACTATGGCGTGTACACTCTTTATTCAACATGTAGACGTCGCTACACATATTCGGATTTGGGTTATGACATGTTCGATATGTCTGCCAACATTGGCGATGATGTGGCGCAAACGAATAGCGAAACTCTGCTTGACTCTCTGAAGTGTCGGAACATCGATGCCATCGATGACCTCCTGCATGGCTGTTTTCAGCTCAGCAATGGTTTTGGGGTTATTGCTGTACACCTTGTCTTTAATATAGCCCCACAAAAAGGAGCCGCATGTGTTCAAATCCGGAAAATTTGGCGGCCAATTGAGGCCCATGACAGTGGCCTCTGGGTATCCCAGAGCAGGAATGCAATCCCCAAATTGCTCCTCCAGAACATCAAACAGTCTACTGCTTCGATGGAGTCGAGCTCCGTCTTGCACGAATCACATCCTGTGGAAACGAAGGACTTTTGGATAATAGGGATGAAATCATCTTCGGTGACCTTCAGGAAATATCGCATCGATTATTCCGTGACTGGGCATTGCACAACACACTGTCAGCTATTGAGGGTGCAGAGACTTCTCGATCGCTAAATGCGGATTCTCAGTCCCCTAAATCCGCCAGTTTTGCTTACTGACTAACCCATCCGAATGAATGTGGGCTTTGTCACTAAATAAAACCGTACAACGCATATTAATTCCCACGATGTCCGGGGGTCAGCCGTGCAGTTTGAACGTCCTAACGCAAACCGTTCAGAAGTTATGGTGATTTCACTTCGTATTACTAAGTAATTGTCATCCTGTAATAAACAGCGGGAGATCTGCGTTTCTTCCGCCATATGTAGCGTACAAGCAACTTACGAGAACGCAGCCGGGTGACAGCTGACAACCGCCACTGGGTACTGCTGTTTTCCCATGAGTTGTCTGAACTTAATAAACAATTTGTACGGTTTCCCCACTTTTCGTTATCAGCTACCTAGTCTACATTTCGTACATCTGGCTACGATTATCGAGGTTAGTAATGGTGGAGAAGTGGCTACACGTTCCGCTAAGTAAACTGTAGACTTTCGAATGAAAATGTAAAGCGAATCTTAGGATTCTGCTGTCTGAGTTTCAATACTGGTAAGGACGAAAGTAGGTAGGAACACATCAGATTTTGCTAGTACAGCTGAATTATGAATTTATCAGAGATATTAGTCAGTGGTGATTATCATTTGACAAAATTTGAGGAACATATTTATGAATGTTAAGGTTTGGAAATTGATTGCCAAGCTTAGCGTGAGCACGGGAAAAACAGAGGACGGATGCAGCTGCGATGACAAGCAGAAGCTGAAAGGCAGGAGGAGGTTCCCGAAAGATGACCTGATTAAACGTAAATGGACAAATGAAAAGTTGTAAATTACTTCAACTGTGATTCCACAACATGTACGTGAAAACTAAGTGAACAAACAGAACACTGAGACAAGAGACGAGGACAAGTGTTGGTAATAACATACACTCGCTAAAAATCCATGGAGAAGGTCATATAGTAAGGCATGGGGATGAGTGAGGAAATAAAAAAAATTAAGGTACTAAGTGAAAGAATAGAGGGCATTCGAAAATATGAAAAAGACCTCCAACGTAAATATTTGCACCCGACGAAAAAATGTACCATGAGACGAAGAAGTGAACGGAGGTAATTTATAAGCAGAACCGACGATTACAAATCATGATGATAAAAAATAAGATTCTCACTAATGATAAAAACTGATTGACATATAATGCACATTGCTACGTTTTTCTCCTACGCACAATCGCAGAAAACTTGTTTCATGTTGACAATGTTTTGGCTTCACTTATCTTCAGTAACGACAGATTCCCTACCGCAAATAACGAACAATGTGTTAACAGTATGTGTTGTGGCAGCAATGATTTCTGCGGATGGAGTGTCTATGGCCGAAATCTCTCACTATACATATAGTGTTAAGTAATTGTCTTTACGGGAAATAAAAAGAAATGTATGACAAGAAATAACGTGAAACTTATCAGAGTTTCCTAATCATTTCATAGACGTAAGAATTTCGTTTTGGAAGCTATTGAAAGACCGTCATGAGATAATGTGGTGAGGGTGCGATTTCTGTGCGTCATTAGCTTTTCACTTCTTCATCCCGCTCTACGGGGAAGGAGAGATCGGTAGTAAACTGCGAGTTAGTGTTCCAGAACTGTCCTGACACTTCGGCTAATGATTTTACGGTAATTTTTTACATCAGTCTTCTTCCCCTCACAGTACTCTCAGTTCTCTAACTTTTACACGTAAACTTGCGATGTAGTTTTACCGTGATCTCTAAACTCAGGCAAACAAAACACTTTCAGACTAATTTCCGCAGCCAGAGATTATCGGACATCGCAGAAAATTTTCAGAGAGCGTCCATCACGATAATGTAAACGTAATCAAGACCTAACCCACTGAACATTTGTTCTCCACTATTCATTAGTTTAATGGAAAGTTCTCTACTAAAACAACTGGAAATTTAAAATCTGGCGCTGTCCCAGAGGCCGTTTGCAGATCCTTATGGTCCCCCATTATATGATACGTGTAATTCATTTACCAAATCCGTCCACTGTCGAAATGAGGCAGCTTTCAAATGAAGCCGAGACCTCTGCGTGACAAACACTCTCCTCCGTTATGCTGGGTTGTTTATGAGTTACGAAGACGCTGTTTTCACTTGATTTCACTATAAAACGCATTCATTATTATTACAATATGTTTCACTCAAGTTAATGTACAGTTTATTCCAGAACGAATAATCTAGCATCTTTGGGAAATTCTCACGCTGCAAAACTATGTGTGTAAGAAAGATATATAACTCGATATTAGATGCTTACAAGATAGGTGAAAGAACTTCTTTGCTATCGTTAGTTTTATGACTGGTTCTGCTGTGTCAACCTCTTCATCTCACGGTAGCACTTTCATACAGTGCTGTGTACCATTTCTTGGATATAATCCAGTCTCAGTCTTCTCTTAGAGACTGTACTCTCTACGGCTCCCTCTGGTACCATGATTCGTTGATATCTTAGCACTTCTCCCTTCATTCGTCTCCTTTTCTGTCAATATTTCACACATAACCCTCTTCTCGCCGATGTTGGAGAGAATCTCATTTCTCATCTCATTAGCGCAACCAGTTCTCAAATTACTTATATACCACCACATCTCAAAAAGCTTCGATTCTCTTCTTTCTTTCCTGTTTCCCCAGAGTATATAGTTCCCTTCCACCCAATTATGTGCTCCAATCGAACAAGATCAGGAATTTCTTACTCAATGTTTGACGTCACTAGACTCCTTTTTGCGAGTAAACCCACCTTCTGCTGTGATAGTCTGCTTTTTATAACCGCCTTTCTTCGTTCGACATGCAAAACTTTGATTTCAAGGGAGCGGAATAACTTCATTTCTTCTATATCGTGCCGCCAATCTTAATTTGATTGCCATTCAATTATTCCTGTCTCTCATACTGACGGGTCACTTAAATACCTAAGTATATAGCGAAAATGGTTATAAAGTAATGGAGTCAGTATTAAGGCATGAGTATTTGCAAGGAAATTCACATTGTTGATTGGAATAGTCGTGCACAATGTATATGCTACAGCATGAAATCCAGTGTACCGACAAATGCAGGCAAACCCTATCGCATTTTATGTCAGCAGCACAGTATAAAATAAGACGTACACGGTTCAAGTGGTAGAGGATAGAACTCATTATAAAGGCAGTCGGTTCTTTACGGTGTTAGTGGGTGCGTACGCGCCTTTACTGCAGATAGGAAAGCAGCACCATTAGTAACAGCGCTTGTTGCTAACAAAAACAGGGACTGTGACATTGTCACGCGAAAAACTTGTTATCATGTGATGAAAAGGCAAAAATCTGTACTTACAAGGAAATGAAACGCTCTGATCGTCAAATTGCCGAGCAGATCAACTGGTCAGGTACAGTTGTAACGTCAAATTAGATTAACTTTATAAATGACAGTGCTGGACCACCTCTACGATATTTGATTTTCAAGCAGCTGAGCAAAACTGAACGTACTCAGACATTTCTCTCTTTACTTATTCTGATCATCACTAAAATGACACACAATATTTTCAGCGCAACGCAATCTGACTTTCAATAATCCCTAGAAAAGAATGTCCGTGAGTAACAATAACCTATACCTTTCATGAATCACTTACCTCACAAAAATCTTCGTTACTCGAACTACTGCAATACAGCGAGCGCCAATACTGCCAGCTAAATAAAAGATTCTAACTTCCGAAGGCACTAACTACTGATAGTCATAGTTAGCAAATGAAAGAATTTGATAGAGAACCAACAATGTATTTACCTTAATAGTGTTCAAAAGTCATAATACATACATCAGTTCATGACATCCAGTCCTAAAAATTTCCTTTTTCTGACGGACACACGCCCAGATCGTCTTCTCTCAAAACTCCGCCATCTCTCTCCCCACATCCACCACTGCTGGCGGCTCACCTCCAACTGCGCAACGCTACGCGCTGTTAACATCCAGCTGCCCAACACTACAATAGCGAATATTCCATCAATGCAATTCAGCCACAGACCGCACACACCACAGTCAGTGATTTTCATACAGAGCTCTACTTGGCGGTACTAACATTAAAACCTAAACAGCCTACTTACATAGCCCCCCTGCTCCCCATAAAAAAATTTACAAATTGTTTTGGGCA
The DNA here is from genome assembly GCF_021461385.2 of Schistocerca piceifrons. Taxonomy (NCBI): domain Eukaryota; kingdom Metazoa; phylum Arthropoda; class Insecta; order Orthoptera; family Acrididae; genus Schistocerca; species Schistocerca piceifrons. The sequence continues at coordinate 557,188,629 of NC_060143.1, forward strand.
GTGGCCAATAATGATTTGATAAAATTTTTCATAATTACAATAACAAAGATATCAAATGCACACACTTATCGATACAATGTTCGTCAAAAGCAAAAATTTTCTCACAGTCCATAAAGATAGTCCAGATCATTCCTTACAGTAGTAATTGCAGTATTTTTTTTTCAAAGTCTGAGCAGTATAAGGAAATGCACATGGAAGTAATGGATTTTCATGCAGTCTTCAAGAAGTAATGTTGTCCTTCCAACGGAACGACAGTGCTAACTCTTGACATGCAGACAGGTAATGGGCCACAACAGAGCAAACCCACAGTAGAGTCAATCGAAGTTTTGAAGAATATTGGTAGGTAGGTCATCACAGAGCAGACCCACTGTAGTCCTGGCAGAGATTATGGTATTGGTGGGCCACCAGAGGTGCAGAACCACTGTAGCGCTTGTAGAGATAATACGCTGCTGGCCACCGTAAATGCAACACCCTGAAGGAAGCATCCGAATCAAGTGAAATTTACACCATGGGTTTGCAGCGATGAGATATGCAACTGATTAGAATTTCAGCGCAGACGCACATCACGCGCGCCTGTGGCGCCACCTCATAGCGCCATTTAAGGCTTGGCGATTTCGACGAGTGTACGTTCGGCACGTGTGTTTACCTTGTGGTTGTTTCACAAGACGATCAGTTATGCCTCGTAGACAACAGCGAACATCTTTTGATCAAGTATCCGAGTTCGACAGAGGAAGGATAGTGGCTTATCGAGATTGTGGATTATCATACAGAGAAATCGCTAGTCGTGTTGGACGAAACCAAACAACTGTAATGCGGATTTGTGACCGTTGGATGCAGGAGGGTACGACGGACCGACGTGGTCGTTCGCATTCACCTCGGTGCACCACTGCACGTGCTGATAGGCAAATTGTGCGCATGGCAGTGACGGATGGCTCAGTGACATCCCGAACCATAGCACAGCACATTGCGTCTGTAACGCATCATTCAGTGTCTTCGCGTACCATTCGACGCCGTTTACAGCAGAGTGGTCTGTCCGCAAGACGTCCATTGCTTCGTCTACCATTGACGCAGAACCACAGACGTCTCCATCGCCAATGGTGTGATGACAGACGGATGTGGACGGCAGAGTGGAATGACGTTGTCTTTACTGACGAGGCACGCTTCTGTCTGCAGCACCACGATGGTCGGATTCGAGTGTGGAGACACCGTGGAGAGAGGATGCTGGACAGCTGCATTATGCACAGCCACACTGTTCTTTCACCGGGTATTATGGTGTGGGGCGGTATTGGATATTACTCTCGCACGCCTCTAGTACGCATTGCCGGTACTTTAAATAGCCGGCGCTAGATATCCGAGGTGCTGGAGCCAGTTGTCCTTCCTTACTTTCAGGGCTCGGCCACAGATATATTTCAACAGGATAATGCGCGACCCCACGTGGCACGCATTGTCCAAAGGTTCTTCGTCAATAACCAGATTGAATTGCTTCCCTGGCCAGCTCGCTCTCCGGATCTTTCGCCGATAGAAAACATGTGGTCCATGGTTGCTCAACGAGTGACCCAGATTACATCCCCAGCTGCCACACCAGATGATCTTTGGCAACGTGTGGAAGCTGCTTGGGCTGCTGTACCCCAGGAACACATCCAACGTCTCTTTGACTCAATGCCGAGATGTGTGGCAGCGGTGATCTCCAACAATGGCGGCTATCTGGCTACTGATTCTGGCAGGAACAACATGTCACAGACGTCTGTAAACGTAATCATTTGATACTTGGTCAACATGTTATCTACAAAATAAATTTTGTTGTGCTACCTCTTGTCTTTCTTGGTGTTGCATTTACGGTGGCCAGCAGTGTATTATTGGTGGGCCATCAAAGGTGCAGACCCACTGTAGTCCTTGTAGAGACGGCCAGCAGCCATCTGTTGCGAATGTGCGGTTGGACAATCACCAACAAAGAGTCTTGCGGACAATATAGCAAGTCCATAAACCACCACTTGTGCACTCAGAAACGTTTTGCAATTGTCCTTAGAACTAGCAATGCTGTTAACCAGTCCCTTGCTGAATTATCAACACACGTGCAAACACTGACAGTCCCTTTTTTTAACTTCTCGCGTATTGTGCATATACTATGACCAACTGAAACGTGTGCAGTGAAGTGAAACTTAATTGAAGAACTGGTGTCTATTCAATTACATATTTATGACATGAGAATACAATTACGACGGTACAAATACATCATTAAAGAACATAACAATACAGATAACATTTGTAGTAATACAGGCTTTACAAAAGAATAGAAATAAACATATATATCAGAGTTACAGGAATTATGACATAAGTAAATAAATAAAGAAATGAGAAGAGCTTTCGAAAGATTAACTTCACACATCAGCGTAAAACAGAACAGAATAAATAATGTCTAAGTATCTTTACATAGTAAATAACATATTATTAGAAAAATTCTACAACATAACTCTTATCAGATAAACATATAAAGACAGGAAGAACACAATTACACAGGGTACACAAACACATAGCGGAATAACGCAAAAGGAGAGGACAGGGTTTATTTTACTGCAGTATTTATCGTATTTGATTTGCAAACAAAACTTGCTTTGCTTCTGCGAGATCTCTCTTCGTTCATCACTATTCCCAAAAGTCCCATCTATGCTTGCATTCTGCATTCTATTCATATCCTCTTTCCAAATAATTATTTCTCATTGTACAATTCTCATTTTGGCCCAAATATTTTTCATATAAATTCTCAATGCATTACTTCCAATTCATCACAACTCATTCTCTTATATAGCCTACCCCACCTTAAGTTAACTTAAATCTATTGAGCTCTGATGTATAAATTAAGGGACGAGGCAATGCAGCTGGACAAAATAATTAACACAAACAATAATAACAAAAAAATGCAAATTGGCAAAGCAAACAGCAGTATATCTAAATTAGCAAAGGAAATGCAACATTACAACTGATATGAGCCAATGTGGAGCAAGAAGAAAAATAAATCAGTAGTAAAACTGGGTTAATACAATGTAAAATTCAGTAGAACTATGCCTGGAAAACAGCAGCAGAAAATGCAGTAACTTATACCTAAACATGGTAAAGCTCAAGCAGAAAGAATATTACAGTCAAGATAGGAAATGTCTAATACGTATGTCAGATCTTAACACGAGAGTGATGCATTACAAAACCTACTCTACAAAAAAGTTACCAAATCATAGAAGAAATTATGTATGCAGTTCCTGTGAAGGAAAATGTCTAATTGTGCTCCATTTTATAAGAAAGTAGATCATAAAATCATTATATACTGGGTCTGTAGACAGAAATAGTGATATTAAATTTTAATTTAACCAATGCTGCAGTGCAGCTAGAAATATGGCATTTCGTAAGGCAGTAAAACATCTCTCAACTAGCAAGAGACTAGACGTAAAATGTTTCTCATGATTTCATTAGGCATTTCAGTAAATATCAGAAATTACGATCCCCAAAGTGTAATCATATGTTTTCAGGTATGAGCGTGTCATATTTGCAATGCATTCTACGAAGAAATGTCAATAGCGAGGATAATGGCCTCTTTTTTTCTCCACCTAATGGCCTTTTTCTTTTCAGGCGACTGTCGCTTAGCTCGGCGCCCACAATGCATTCCATCAAGGTCACTTGCCTTCCTTACCGAAACATTTACGGCAGCAGTTCCCGCTACAGTGACCGTTTGATACCAATAGAATTTCACAGGTCGAGAAATTGCTGTAGAAATTTGTAGAAACGAAATCTCATAAATAGCAGCGTTGTGATACATTCACGCATGTACACACATTTCATAACACTTAAAGTACGATTCTTGGTTTCTTGTGTATTACTGTGCTGGCAAACCACTTACGTTATATGATTTTCAAACAGCTGAGCAAAACTGAACGTACTCAGACATTTCTCTCTTTGCTTAATCTGATCATCACTAAACTGACACACAATATTTTTAGCGCAACGCAATCTGACTTTCAATAATCCCTACAAAAGAATGTCCGTGACTAACAATAACCTATACCTTTCATGGATCACTTACCTCACAAAAATCTTCCATATTCGAACTACTGCAATACAGTGAGCGCCAATACCGCCAGCTAAATAAAAGATATTGACTACTGAAGGCTCTAATTGCTGATGGGCATAGTTAGCAAATGATAGTTTGTATTACCTTAATAGTGTTCAAAACTCGTATATCAGTTCATGACATCCAGTCTTACAAATGTCCTTTTTCTGACGGACACAAGTTCAGATCGTCCGCTCTCAAAACTCTGCCATCTCTTTTCCCACATCCACCACTGCTGGCGGCTCACCTCCAACTGCGCAACGCTACACGCTGTTCGCATCCAATTGCCCAATACTACAATAGTGAATATTCCAACAATGCAAATCAGCCACAGACTGCACACAGCACAGTCAGGGATTTTCATACGGAGCGCTATATGGCGTTACCAACATAAAAACCTAAACACCCTACTTACACAGTGTTCGATAATTTTGTTAGACTGGGCTCACGATATGGACAGAACGGATGGGCAAAGTGGAAAATTATCTGAGCCATAGAAAGATTTACTTTCGTGTAAAGCAAGAGCCACGAACCATTATTCTTCTCAGTTTGTTACTGATTTACAGTTGTCAGTAACTCATAGACATAAACGACAAATGTTGTCTCATGAAAAACATATTGCAATCAAGAAAGTACTGCATAAATCCGCTCGAACTCCCAAACATAAGCAGAATGGACTGGAGTTTGCTGAGACACACATGTCATGGACTTCAGAATCGGATAAAGCTATCTGCATTGTTGTGAAGAAGTTTAATTAGTTGGACAGGTTGTAATTCAGCATTACTGGCATAATCTGAGAAACGAGCAGTAGGTAAGGATGAACTGAAATTTAGATGGTTGAAATGTCATGTTTGGAGCAGCCCCCTGCACTAAACGTAAATCACGAACTGCTTGGCTGTACACTAGAATGAACTCTAGCAAGTAGACTAAAATGTTAAGGACTAAATGAATTATAATTTATGAGAACATAGGGGGCGAAAGTCTAATCTTTCAGCAACACAATGCATCTACATATATTTCTGCTAAAACCAAAATGTGGGTTGAAGGTAAAAGTATCGATGTCTTGCCATGGTCCACGCGTACCCCGGATTTGAATACCGTGGAAAACCTTTGCGGATACTTGCAAAGCGTGTTTATGTGAGCTGAAAAGAGCTGTCAAAGAAGAGTGGGTGACAGTTTCACTGCAAGAACCACAAACCCTTTGTATTCAACGCCAAACAGTTGTTTGACAAAGTACTGACAATAAAATAACACAAAAGCAGAGTGAGTATCTTTACACCAATTTCCATCCAGGAAATGTTGTCTGTATGTATCTACTACTTTCATAGTAAATTCGATACGTGTATGCTTCAGGCTTTCTATTGTTACTTTCGTGGAACGCTGCCTTTATAATGATTTCCGCTACTATATCAAGACAACTACATTCAGGTTGGGGTTGCCTTACGCTTACCACGATTTTTCCGTCGTCTCGTATAGCCTGCTGCTGTGATTGACAAAGCTTGATCTGCCGCAACATTAACATTTTCGCTAGAGGTTTGAAGGGAATTTTACAGAAAATTTCAGTAAGACGTAAAATATGTAATATTCTGGATAACGTCTAAAACAATTAACTATCCAAATGAAGACATTTCAACATTTTGTGAAAGAAAAATGCTCTGGTAAGACTAGTTTCATGGCATACATGAGATTTATACTGAAAATCGATGTGGAAAGTGACGATCACCTGAAATCTGTCGACTTTCTCGATATGCCTCTACGAAAGTTTTGTGTATGTGTAAAGGAAACATCACGCTAGACTAACCTGCGTTCCGTTCTATAGTATGGCTGATGCTTTTGGCGTCCTTTTGATGTATGAATGGCAAAATATTTCGAAAACATCCAAAGATTCGCTGTAATGACGAAATATATACTTAGACAACTTCAGTATGACTCTCTGGAAGAAAGCTTCCTTCGTTCTCGCGTAGTCACTCGGATGTATAGGGAAATAAATAATCGATCTGCCTCTTTCTCATACCATGTGTAGGGATCATGATTATCAAAGGTACTACGGCGCGTACATAAGAACTTTTCCTTCGTTTCGATCGCGAATGAAATACTATAGAAATTCGCTGGTGTTTAGAACCTATGCCCTGCGTCACGAACAGTACGGTAGCAGGTAAATTTGACCAGTCGTCTCACCGAAGAGTCGCCACGCACACTTTCTCAACGTTTAAGTAGATATCTGCAATTTTATTTTCTTGGTATTTAGATGGAGACTACACAAAAATACGGCCCATTACGCTTATCACCCAGGTCGAAGTATTAACACATCACGTCAATCTGGTTTATCCCTACAGTAAAAAACGTTTAATATTGAATATCGTGTGGCCATTCGATTGAACGGTCGGCAATTGGGGTGCGGCGATGTTCGGTTTCACGATATGTATCATCAGTGAATACGAAACAAGAGTATTAGTCAGTACTGCACTAGTGACTAAGTAGTATAAGTGCAAGAGAAACGTGACCGACAAATGTTTTCCGATATGGCGAATGCTGAAGCCCACTTCAGATGGCTATTCTAATCCTAAGCCATAGGAAAATACAGTAGGTATTACCACGTGAGATGTAAGCGAAGTAGAAACAGAAAAAGTTGTCCTTTCAAAGAAAACGTTTAGATGTTTCACTTTATCCGGCTTCATTAATAATGGGTTTTTCTCGGTCAGCGTCGGATGTGATGGATATGAACGACGCCGAAACCGTGAGGATTTTTGAATTAAAGTAAAATGTATACAAAGCTGACGAATAAAAGTGTTGCATAGGAGCACAATAGATAAAAATTACTTACCCCAGAGGACCTCACGCCGTTACCGACAATACCAATTCGGTAAGTAAGAGAGTCCAAAAGCTTATTCACATATTCCATGCTTAACTGATGATTAGATCTATCAATGTAACCAAATTACAGCGATGTTGACAGCTGCGTTTCTTCCGCTGATCCACAGACTCAGTTATTGTCTATAGGATTAAAAAGGGCTGACTTAGGGGGTGTATAGTGTCTCTGAAGTAACGTGAAATGAAAATGAATATGTGAATACCTTTACTTGCAGTGCCAACGGCCTTGTTGCAGTGGTAACAACGGTTCCCGTTAGATCATCGAAGTTAAGAGGGAACGACAGGGTGACGGCTGCAAATATTGCTAAAATTCAGGATCTTTCTCCTCCGTACTGGAATGTAGTAGACAAACGGGGTTTTCTGCAATGAATAAAACATGCATTAAAGTTTTTGAAAAATATTAATACCTTTACTGTATAGTTGGGATTCTTCCCAAGGCAGTTTTGAAAGGAGACAAATCAACAGTTGTCGCTGTAACTCCGGTCGTGCTTATCTGAAACATGAAATTAACCAATTACACTAATCCTTACAGATATAGTTTTAGTTCATCATACGGATATGCCAAAAAAAATTATAGCTATGTTAAAAAACTGACCAATAGGACCCACTCTTTTTCTTCAAGGGAGAAAGAAAATCATTAAAACGGAATGAAAATTATAGTGTGAGGGATACAACCATGCCGAAAACCATGGTATAGTGAAAAACTCATTTAAAGTTTGATAAGTGTTTATCATATAAAGAAATGGTCCAAAGCTTTAAACTTAAGGAACATTCTAGATACCTGGTCCATAACAACTATTGCCTCGGCTAGTGGACGGCCGGTTTCTGATACTTTGACTTGACCAGCTCAAAAAATGGCTCTAAGCGCTATGGGACTTAACATCTGAGGTCATCAGTCACCTAGACTTAGATTTACTTAAGCCCAACTGACCTAAGGACATCACATACATCCATGTCAGAGGCAGGATTCGAACCTGCGACCGCAGCAGCAGCGCGGTTCTGGACTTAAGCGCCTAGAACCGCTCGGCCACAACGTGCGGTTACCTTGATCAGCCTTCATTTTCGTCCTCTGAACCCTTTTTGTTGTTGAGTGTAGCACCGCTGGTGCTTCTATCTTCACAGAGTCGGCGCATTTTATCGCCGATTTTGACTTGAAGGGCATTTACTACGTGCGTTAGAGCAGTATGGCCTACATTGAATAGATATGCGGCCAAATTTGAAGCAATGTTGTCAGTTTCACTTGCGCTGGATGTTATTTTTTATGCGTATCACCAAATGAGACTACTGAAAATTTCTTTTACATTTTGAGTAAAGCCTACCAAACAACTCTCCAGCACATCAGGTTTACTCAAATCGGTATAAACAGGAATGGTTGGCTCTGAGCACTATGGGACTCAACTGCTGAGGTCATTAGTCCCCTAGAACTTAGAACTAGTTAAACCTAACTAACCTAAGGACATCACAAACATCCATGCCCGAGGCAGGATTCGAACCTGCGACCGTAGCGGTCTTGCGGTTCCAGACTGCAGCGCCTTTAACCGCACGGCCACTTCGGCCGGCTAAACAGGAATGATGGGATCGATAACGACTTGTACAACGGCGTTTTGTGTTGTACAAGCTCGACTTCAAACGCTTACAGAATCGGTACATTTTGGATTCGTACATAATATTTTGGGGAATAATTCTTCAATGTATATATACATTCGAATTCCGTGATAAAAGATTCCGAGATCTTTCGGCCGTCATTCTGTCGTCCCCCGTAGGTGCTGTCGGGCTTGGCTAACACTTGGATGAGTGACCATCTGGGTCTACCGAACGTTGTTGGCAGTCGGGTGCAACCAGACCTTTTGAGGAACAACTTGACGGAGGCAGTTGGGGCTTCGGTCACGGGAACTGATAAAAGGCCAGGTGAGCGGTATGTTGTCCACATGACCCTCCATTTCCTCATCATGTGACGCCTATCGACTGCGGATGACACTTCGGTCGGTCGGTAACGCTGGACAATCCGAGGTCGGCGCTGACGGAGTTTTCTTGTAGTAGTGGACGTTTAAGCTCCACTTCACTCTGATTGAATAAGTCATAATGACAAAGTTAATAAATTCCCAAGGAAAACAATTTTATTACGCGGCATGACAGACCTCAGGTATGATCTACAACACTTGTTTGTTGTGAAATAGTACTGTAGCGTTACTGCAAAACTTATTCTTGGGAAATTGAAACACCTCCGCAGTTCTCGAGTTAATCTTTCCATTCGTAATTTGAAAACAATCTACTACAGTGAAAGAATTCTTAGCCCTCTGGATAATCCGCATGAAAGCATACATTGTTCCCACTGAATCACTGATTAAATTACAGTATTTGGAAAGTAACCCTAGGGGGACTATTTAAATGATTGAGAATGTTGGCATGATTTTAGTGTTCTAACAACATTAATTTTTTTCTAAAGAATACATAAATTAAGCTAAACAAGTTATTGATTGAATACCGTAAACAACTGAAAGGCGATTTAAGACTACAATGGACAAGAATCCTGGGTGGCAAAGACAGTTTAACTAGTGGAGTGAGTCAAATGCTCTGGCCATGAAAATGTTGACAACGCAATATGAATTGATAATTGATCTGACGCTGGGCAGACTTTGATTGATGGTTCAAAATGGTTGAAATGGCTCTGAGCACTATGGCGCTTAACATCTTAGGTCATCACTCCCCTAGACTTTGAACTACTTAAAGCCAACTGAACTAAGGACATCACACACATCCATGCCCCAGGCAGGATTCGAACCTGCGACCGTAGCGGTCACGCGGTTCCAGACTGAAGCGCCTAGTACCGCACGGCCACACCGGCCGGCCTTTGATTGATCAAATCTACTGAAGTTTCTCTACATAGGTGCAGCTGAGAGCAAGTGGTGATTGAGATCTGTACGCCCTGACAATACTAGAGCAGTAGTACATTAGTCTGTTAGCTTCGTGCGGCTATGTATCTTTCAGCTGGCGAGATGTGTACGGCGGAGGTGAGACGTGGAGGCGGCAACTGTGAATCAATTGCGGCCACAAAAGAAATGCAAAAATATCACTGCCTAGTGATCAGGCAGACGGGTCGCAGTTTTCTCTGTACCACAGCCCTGAAATCACAGTAGGTTCAGTGTGCCCGTACCAAGGATCAATTTGGCTCACTTATACGACATAACACACCGGGATACCAAACGTCAAGACTGGTAAACCAACAACGAATGTGTGTGCCCTCGGAAATTGATTAGTCTGAGACGTTTGAAGTCACACTGTCAGTATCGAAAGAACTTCACCACAGGCTCCCCAGGCTGAACTAAACCAAAGTCCCACACCTCAGTGGATTGCACCATTCCTCCCCCCCTTCCAAAAAAATTTGTTTTTCCCACAAAGTTCATGAACGACACTGCCTTCACTTCACACTGTCTTGGGCCAGTTACAGAGCTCTAGAGGCGCTAAATTTCCCCTCCCATACGATAGCACAAACTCATCTTGAACTAGGTCAAGAGTTAAGAACCTTGCATCTCTGAAAAAAAAGAAACCGCTAATTACTGGCTTTTTTAAGTTTTCACAGAGGGGGAAGAGACGTTTTTCTCCAAAGTTGTGTTGCTTCCCATGACAACAAGCAAACAGATAAAGTCTTAAAGATATTTATCTAAATCGCCTGTGCTTTGGAGCTTGTTAATCCTGGCTATGAGGTGTGATAACGATTCTATTTCTAAACGTTTTTCAGACGCCAGGGTTTTCTTATACAACCGAGATGGCCAGGGGGAAGTGGTTCACTGGCCTATTTGCACTTTCAGGAACACAAAAACTTGTGACATTTTACTATGCGTGGCTCTGCACACTATGCCCGTTTTTTGACTCCACTGTGTAGATGCATTACTTTAGCCAGTTTCCCCAGCCCACACTTCCACTGGCGCTGCAGCAGGTATAGTGGCATTGTTCTGCTGGAGTCCTGTGTCAATGAGGGGCTGCCCTGTCTACCCTGTACGGCTGTGGGCCTATTCGGCAAGATTTACTAAGGTATGGGCTCGCCATCAGTTGCTTTCAACTCCCAACATACCATTTCCATGAGCTAAGAATTATAAAAATATATCGTGCTTTTAGCGCCCTACCAGGCTCCATCAACGTTTGCTCAGGCTGTTAACTTTCTGAAGTCTTGCTCTGGGTGCATCAGGTTGTAATGAAATCTATAGTAATTTTCCATATGCGAAAAATAGATGAGAGAGTAACTTGTCCTCTCTCAGCATGATGTAGTTTCTGACATTACTTCTGCATGTGACATGGGTGATAGGTCTTATGGGTATTCAGTGATGTCATTAAATGAACGTATCTCATTAAACAGATGAGGAAATGTAACATAAATAAAGATACAAGATCCTTGTTAACCTTGCAATTACTATTATATCCCAAGAACACAAATGTCTCTCATATGGGTACATCCGATCCATCACACAAAGACATGCTCTATAATGTAGATTTGAAAAAATTAAATTACTAAAGCATTTTGCTGAATAAAATACTGGTTGGTGAACCTGATCACAGGTACACACAACGCAATGTGCCCCACTTCAATCTCCAACTTAATCAGCATCAGTGATAAAGAAATCTGACTGTTCCAGTATGGCTCGCCACGAATGTGGTTATAAAAAAACTACTATGTTACAGTACACTAAGTCAGAGCATAAGAGGCACTCCCCACTTGTACATGTATTGATAAAGATCCATTTGATAAAGTACCGACAGTTGGTAAAATCTGTTTGCATTTCACCAACTGTGTGTAGTTTATCAAATTGATTTTTATTAAGACATGTATACGTGGAGAGTACCTTTTATGCTTTGACTTGATGTAATGAAATATGACAATTTTATAGCAAGTTCCATAAGATCAGATGAAGGCAACATAAGACGGTTGAAACCGGTTACCTTGCAGCAAGGAAAGTGTCTACACTGTGGTCGCGGCATACAAACTGTCTTCATTTTCACTTGTAGCACAGACAGATGTCTCCATTACTAAAATTAACTTTTCACCTTGAACGTTTTTTCGTTCGATGTGTCGTTTTTGAGATATTATGTTGTCTGAAGTTAAGACAAACATCATATATAAAAGACAAGTTTCTGTGGAGGGCTGTTATCATGAAGGTAGAGGAAAAGGAGAAAGCAGCCGTCTCCCCAACCCCCTTCCCCAAAAAAGGAATATTTAATATGACCACATCGAGACAGAACCACATAGAGGCTGGAATATGACCTCCACATATTGGTGGTTAAATGCATTAGACTGTGCACTTTTCACCTTTGGACAACAATGCACGCCTCCAGTCAGCTAGCGTCCACATGATATGTTGTCTGGCGCACTGAAAACGTACTGCTTTATGCTCCTATCAGAGCGATGGTCTTTCGTGAGATACCCGATTCCAAATGTCCACCGGAAGCAGTTCGGTTTGCAATATCGGTTCTGAAACTGGTTAAGCTGCACCCCCCCCCCCCACCCCCCACGCCCACCACCCTCATTGACGGCAATTAATCCTGTAGTATTTTAAGCAGATTGTCACTGGCAGTTCGTGAAGCTGGTGTCTGGTCGCTGTCGGTTAGCACATTTTTACGGCCACGGTGTTATACGTTGTTACACTGTTGTGTGTGGTCCACCAACCCGTGTGGACACATTGATCAGTCCGCGGTGATATACCAGCAATTCGCTGAACATCACTGACGATGTATTCGCGTGCGCGTCCAAACGCGACGGCACCTTCTAGCCTTGTCTCAAACCTCCAGTCTCATTCCATACATCCAACTGGAACATAAACTCCACCTCATGCCATGGCTGACCTCAAGGTAAGAAGAAACATGACCGCAAACTACACCATATACAGCTCTCCAAATCTATCAACCTGCTCTTTCAAGGGATTGACAATTACTGTTCTCACGTGATCCAGTATTGTTAATGCTGGAAGCAGTATCTCGATGCGAGTAATTTTGCACATGGGAGATGTCACTCTGCTTAAAGCAGAGTCCTCATTGCTATCAACAAAGCGGCCTTCGATTAAATAGTTCCTGTGAGTACTGATAACGTTTACAAAAGTTTGGTTATGTTTTCTACTCAAACTAATGCCAACACATACATGAGATTGCAGACTGCTGGAAAATTTGTTCATATACACCATATTATTGACTGAGAGCATGAGCGAGTGCGTTGAATTTCAAAATAAGGTTGATTTCTCTCAATGTTCACAGATAATGATATGAAATGATGTTGTGGACGGGAGGCTCCATGTTGTGCAGGTCGGTATCCTAATGTGTCTTTTTATTTGACCTCACTTCCTGCACTCGGGGTAGATAATCATTAAATGACGATGCGGGCGACGTAATACCCAATCCCCGAGTGGGTCACATCTCCTGCCTGGCCGGAAATCGAACCCGGGACCCCATGATCTAGAGCAGAGGTTTCTAAACTTTTCCTGTGGTGAACTCTTTAAGAATCCGTGTACACTGACGGAACACCTTGTTTCTTATCAAGATCAATAAATTTAAAAAAATAAGAAATACATGTTTTATTCAGTGATTAGTTTTAAATCATAAATGATAAGACAGCAACATTATAAAATTAAAAGAAATGGTATCGTAAAAAGTCGAATGAAACACAACGTCACTATTAGGTTTCGCGGAGAACTTTTTCAGTTCCCTTGGAACACAGTTTGGGAACACGTGATCTGTAGGCAGCGGCTCTAATCACTACACCACGCACGCCAGACAGTGTTCACAACATAGTTTACTGACTACAGGGGCTCGGATAGTGGAGTCATCAAAAGTGTATGCGTCAATTATAGGCCAAACTCAGTTGCCTGTGACTAATTGGGAGCTTGAATTAATTGTCGCTGTTGATGAAGGGTGGGCTGTAGTTTTACTAATACAGCACAACAGACGGCGACAACGGACCTATTTAATAGTATAAACACAAGGCTTTCAGATCTTTGTGTGACTTTCGGGTATAATGAAAAGAAAACAGCTGTTTTGTGCATTGAAAATGTCTGGTTTTGTATCGACAAAATAGTCTTCTGCTTTCATCTCAAGGAATAGGCTGCGGCAACCCATCGTCTGCTAGTGAAAGCATACGGCGAACATGTCCTGTTGGAAACAAGTTGCAGAGATTGCTTTCGACGATTGAAAGAGTTGAGTGGCCAAATGCGTCCTTGTCGCTGTGATGTATCATCAGCTGCTGTGTCCGAGTCAAACGGTGAATGTTATGCGCCACGTAGTTCAAATATTCAGTTTGAATCGCTCTATATGCTCAGAGAAACGACAAAATCGTTCTGCTTCATTTCCAAAAAACATGTTACGAAGCTTGAAGGGACTTCGACGCGCCATATTCACCAGACATTGCCCCGGCCGGTTACCATTTGCTTTCGGGCTCTGCAGAGTAGCATTTACGAACAACACTTCCCATCTTTTAAAGACCCAAAAAACTAGCACCGTGAACGGATCACATCAAAACAATCTGAATATTATCGCGGAATCCGTTTGTTACCTGAGAAGTGGGAGAAGGCTGTAGCTACCGAAGGACTCTGCTGTTGAGGACACATTCTATTAAAATAAAAATGTGTTTTCTGTCTAACAAATAGTGAGAATTAATTCAAGTAGCCAATATTCCCTAGACCTAGAAAACGTACTGTAGCGCTAGGAACAGCGATTCACATAGGTCCGTATAGTCGTTTAACAAGATTCTAACGCCGGCCGAAGTGGCCGTGCGGTTAAAGGCGCTGCAGTCTGGAACCGCAAGACCGCTACGGTCGCAGGTTCGAATCCTGCCTCGGGCATGGATGTGTGTGATGTCTTTAGGTTAGTTAGGTTTAAGTAGTTCTAAGTTCTAGGGGACTAATGACCTCAGAAGTTGAGTCCCATAGTGCTCAGAGCCCAGATTCTAACAATCATTATGCAGTTCAGTTGCAAATCTGTGTCGTTCATTTAAGTAGGACTCTGGGTTGTGATTGGCAGATTAATGTTATTTATGGTCTATGATTGAAAAAAACTATGGGACGAGCGTCTTTTCGCTTATAAAATTTTAGCGCGGTGCATTTTATGGTGTGTTCCACGAAACCCTGGTTTTCGTGAAGATCAGTCAAGGGTGTCGCGAAACATACATCCATTTTCTCACAACATTCAGAAAGAAACTTAGAACAAAACGGATACAATAAAACTTAATGTTTCTTTTACATTTAAAATGAAAAAGTGTGCCGGCCGTTGTGGCCGCGCGGTTCTATGCGCTTCATTCCGGAACCGCGCTGTTGCGACGGTCGCAGGTTTCAATCCATGGATGTGTGTGATGTCCTTAGGGTAGTTAGGTTTAAGTAGTTGTAAGTTCTATGGGACTGATGACCTCAGCTCAGAGCCATTTGAACCATTTCTAGGGTACTGATGACCTCAGATACTAAGTCGCATAGTGCTCAGAACCATTTGAAACATGTGAAAAAGTGTAATAACTAACACTCGCTTCCACTTACTTATTAGGATAGTTCTTACGAATGCGAGAATAACAGTGTATGAAGCATTATTACCTGAGACCAGAGGACAATCTTGCAGACTGCAATCTGAACGCTCAGAGAACTACTGCACACGCTGTGACTTTAGTAGGCCATTCAGATCGTCGTGTTTTCAGTTTTCCGCCACAAGGTATATATATGTATATAGGGTGATTTTTTTCCACTGTGTACAAACTCTTGTGACATATCGATAAGAGGATACGGAACAATAAAGGTCTAATGGACTTATGTACAGAAACACATGGTACCATGCTAGACACCATTTATTCAATCATGCTTCGTTACAGAGACTGAGGTCTAATACGCGCTGTACCATGCAGACACAGTTACAGTATGCCAAGTTTCCTCCTGGAGTGTTGTACCGTTCCTCATACGTCACGCCCTAGTGCCGTCTCCTGCCATAATAATTGATAGTGTTGTGTCCGATTCACTTCTCTTGCTGACTCACCTTGTAGTGGCTGTGATGCAGCGTTGGTCACACTGGTTCAGTATTCGAACCGAGAGATTGCCGACATGGTGTTTAATTACGGAAAGGCAAATGGCAACAGCCGGCGGGCAGCAAGGTTGTATCAGGAGATCTGTCCCCTACGACAACAACCACAGCAATCACTGTTTGCAACAGTGTTTCACCGTTTGTATGACACAGCGTCGTTTCAGAAAGAAGGGAATCGTGAAGGACACATCCGAAATATTCGGACACCAGACTTAGAGAAAAATGTGATTAACACGATGGAAGGCGATCTCCGTGTCTGTACTAGGGAGTTGGCCCGCCGGTACAGGGTAAGCAAGACAGCCTTGTGGAACAAAATGTTCAAATATGTGTGAAATCTTATGGGACTTAACTGCTAAGGTCACCAGTCCCTAAGCTTACACACTACTTAACCTAAATGATCCGAAGGACAAACACACACACACCCATGCCCGAGGGAGGACTCGAACCTCCGCTGGGATCAGCCGCACAGTCCGTGATTACAGCGCCGTATACCGCTCGGCTAATCCCCCGCGGCCCTTGTGGAACATTCTCCATGACAATTGTTACTACCCTTGTCACATAGAGCGTGTGCAGGACTTTCTAGCGACATACTTCCCAACATCGAGAGCAGTTTTGTCACTGGTTCCTTCACCAGGAACCATGATTCCGGGATTTGTGTCATCCATTGACAGATGACGCCATCTTTGCGCGGAGTGGCATCTTCAAGTTTCCTAACAGTCATCAGCGGTGACAGTGAATTAACAGCATTGATGCAGCCGTAACGTGTAGGCCGGGATAATTGGTGATCGTATTTTGGGTCCAGTCTTCCTTGCACGTCGCCTAACAGGACGGAACTGTCTGCGTTACTTGCGGTTGGTTTGTCTCCCCTGCTGGAAGAAGTGCCATTGGTGATTCGAAGGGTTATGCGGCTGCTACATGATGGTACCCCAGCCCACTTCGCCGTTAACGTCCTGACACACCTCAATCGTGCCTTCCCTGGTCGGTGGATCGGTCGAGGAGTCCAGTTGGACGACCTGCTTGTTCGCCGGATCTCACCCCGTGAGATTTCTGGTTATGGGGCCATCTCAAAAGTTTCGTGTATGCAGAGCCTATTACAGATGTGGAGACACTGGATCCACGTATTCATGCTGCCTTTGACACTGTTCGGATGGAGCCTGACCTATGTTAAAGTGTGAGACAGAACATGCCACTTGGAAACCATATTCAACACATACTGCAACTGTGGCTGTATGGTGCAACGCGTATCAGAGCGCAGTCTCTGTAACAATGTGTGACTGAATAAATAGTCTATACCATGGGAACCATGTGTTTCCGCGCGTAAGTTCATTAGACCTTTTCTGTTCCGTATCCTCTTATCGACCAATCCTTAGAGTACGTACACGGTGGAAAAAATCGCCCTGCATTCGGGGTTGTCAGAAACTGTCCAGAAAGCTTGTAAGATTGTTGCAGGGTATGCTGTAGTAGCATCGTTTCCGAGTTAATTAAAACTGAAGTTACCCAATCAGGACTTCGCACACGCAAATTCAAGCCGCCCCCCAGAGACGCTGTTGTCAAACGTATTATCGTTTTGGTTTCCTGAAACTGAACAAGGGGAGCAATACAAAAATTGGACATGGAACAACAGTAAGGATCGAAACCGAGCCAAAGGTGAGCAGTCTAGTGCGCTATCATCTCCACTGTGAGAACAACTGACAATAGCTATATCTAGAGGGTACGCTTGGATTTGCGCTCGCAACGGTCTAATGGCTAAATCCAAGCCGACCGGTGTAACCGAGCGGTTATAGGCGCTTCAGTCCGGCACAGCGTGGTTGCTACGGTCGCCGGTTCGAATCCTGCCTCGGGTATGGCTGTGTGTGAGGTCTTTAGGTTAGTTAGTTCTAAGATTAGGGGACTGATGACCTCAGATGTTAAGTCCCATAACGCTTAGAGCCATTTTAACCATTTGAGCTAAATCCAATGCTAATTAGCTCGGAAACGGCGCTACGTGTCGGTTTTTTTTTTTTTTTTTTTTTTTTTTTTGTAACTGATGCTTCTCAGCACATCTTTCCCTACAACACTCTTAAAGGCTTTTCACTCTGTTTCAGGCCACGCTGCATAAAAGCAAAATGGCATCAGTTTTAACAGTCCTGGGCCAAGAATCCGCATAAAAATCAAACTGACATAGGTTTCTGTCACGAGACTGGCCCAAGACATGTACAATGTCGTGTTTACCGTTTTATGCCACAATCTGAAATCGAGAAACAGCACGTTCCACTACAGGTCGGAATGTCTCGAGTTCACGTTCAGAATGCGTTGCACATTCCGTAACTTTTATTCAGCAACGTTCGTAATCAGAGCACCGAAGGCAACGTCTCTCAGATAACTTCAGAACTAGAAGTCACACGAATTACGATCATATGATTTGGACGACCAGGTAGCTCTTCACTGGCTATGCAATGGGCGGAGGAACGTCATCTTTCATAAAAATGGTGGTACCTACGTATCGACGCTGTTCAACGGTTGGAATCACGTTGGTGTGCAAAAGACTGTCATAGCGTATACCAGCGATGGTACGGGTAACAGGACCCTCAGGTCTCATCCCCTCGAAAAAAGACCGCCCTACGATAAACGATGCTGTCAACCCGTACCACACCGTCATCTTTGCAGAATGAAGTGGCATCGATGTGCGTGCGGATTTCCCGTTACCATTTTGCAGCTCTACATACTGACGTGTAGTTGCTGATAGAAATTGACTTCGTCTGTCCATAGAACGTTCCATGACCGTTCATTATCTCCGTCGATGAGAGCAAGAAATTCCAGAGCGAACGTTTGTCTTGCTGGCAGGCCAGCAAGAATCAACTCCTGAACATGGGTGATTTTGTATGGATACCAATGCAGAATGTTTAGTAAGATTTTATTCACTCCGCGCACGCAGGCATGTCCAACGTTCTGGAAATTTCCCTTGCACTGCATGTTTGCTAAAAAATGGTTGAAATGGCTCTAAGCGCTATGGGACTTAACATCTGAGGTTATCAGTCCCCTAGACTTAGAACAATTTAAACTTAACTAACCTAAGGACATCACACTCATCCATGCCCAAGGCAGGATGCGATCCTGCGACCGTTGCAGCAGCGCGGTTCCGGACGGAAGCGCCTAGAACCGCTCGGCCACAGTGGTCGGCTGCATGTTTGCAAACCACTGCTCTACCGGTCCCGCAGTGCTGTGGCCACATCTTCGACATTCGTCGGATCAATTGCGTTCCTCCCTCTGTCACATTAAACTTCAAAATAACCTGACAATTTTTGTAATTTTTTTTCTCCAAACCTTTAGCAGACATGGGACCAGTGTTCCTTTTCATACCCTTGAGAATCGGAAACTCTTACATGTCTACTGGCACACAGTGACCGTTCTTGTAAAAGAGCTTTACCAGCAGCGCGCGATCGTTTGTGCAGGCGGTCGTGTTTGGCGTCTCTAACTCGAGCCACAACCGTGTACGGCGCATCTGTTGGTGTGCATATTCCGACGCTTACAGCACCAGCTATTGGTAAAACTTTGCTTATTATTATTATTATATTCGTGATATTTCTCCCTGCATCAGTAATATGCTGTTCAAGTTTGCCATTTGGAGCTGTGATTCTTTTTCTACAGGGTTTTTGAACTGCAATTTTAATTATTATCCTGTAGGAGGGTGTGTGAAGTTGAGCCACTTTTCTTTTCTTCCCTAAAACTCTTCATTAATTGACTATTGACTATGTTTTTCTTCTATTTTTTTCTTTTGTGATTTTTTCCCTGTTGTTTCTTCTTTTTGATTTTATGTTTGAACTGTACTTCCTCTTCCGTATTTTTCAATTCTTGCAGGTCTTCTTGTGCTTCTTTTACCCTATTTATTTTTAATTTGCATTTACGATGTTAAAAATTTTGTTTAGGAGTCTGTTTTCATCTATCCTACATATGTGTCGATAGAATTATAGGTATCCTTTCGTAAGCTTATTTGTGATGTCGGCTGTGTGTTGGTAGAGTTCCTATGTAGGTCTTCTGATCCTAGTTATGTTTCGGAGAAAAGCGCCTTAGATTAGTCTCAGAAACTTTCGTTCTTGTTTCTCGATCATGAATTTTTGCCAACCTTATAATAACTGCGGTTTCTGCCGCATAGACTGCTTTTGGTAAAACAACCGTGTTGTAGTGCCGTAGATTTTGATTAAGAGAGATTGCTGTTTGGTTGTGATGAATCTATGTCGGTTAGTACGCATTTTGCTGTTTGAACATTCTCTCTGTATTGGAGGTTGTGTTCAGTCCTATGAGTTGGGTGGTGTCTCCTAAGTATTGGACGAGAGTGCCATCAGAGATTCTCCCATACGGTGTTTCCAATGGTAGTTTTTCAGTTGATTTGTACCCATAGGCAGAGTTTTTTCACAAGTAATTTGGAGTCCAGATTCACAGATGATTTCAAGTACGCTATCTAGCGCTAGTTTGGCTTCATCTTCGTTGCTTTTTTTTCGTTTGTTAACATTGGCAGTTCATCAGTACAGGCCAGGCATTTTACAGTGACTCTGTTCGCTTTCGGGAACCTTTGACATTCTTTTCCCATTCTCTGATTATTTTTTCCAATGCGTGTTTAACAATTGTGGCGATAAGCCATCGCCCTGTCGGGGTCCTGTGTGAATTTCGAGTGAATTTCGGATTTCTGCCATTAATTTCACAGTTGCGGTGGTTTCTGCCAAAGTTTCCTGAACGATGGCTCTGTTATTTCCGTCGACTCCTAATTCTTCTAGACTGTTAATCAGCGTTTGTCTGTCAACAGAAGCATAAGCTTCTTTGAAATCAACAAATATAACTACAGTGTTCCTGCATCGTCTGACGTGTAGTATGGTTTTGAGGTCTCAGATCTGTTGAATAAAAGGTCTCCCTTCCCTGAATCCCGCCTCATACTCGCCAGTCTGTGGGTCTGCTTACGGCTCAAGCCGGTTCAGTAACGTTTTAGAGAGGACTTTATAAGTTACTAGAAGAAGTGAGAACCTTCTGTAATTGTTCGCGTCTGTCTTGTGTCATTTCTCGTGCAGTCGGTGTATCAAGGCTCTCCTCTATTCTTTTGGGATTTTTTTCCGTTTCCGAGACTTCTGATATTATTCTCTGAATTTTTCGTGTTACGTTTTTGTGGTCCAGTTGCCATAAATCGGCAATAATTTCACTTTGACAGGTTCTCTATGTTTTTATAAAGATTTGATTATTTTCACTAATTTTTCGTGTGTAAGAGGAATGAGTCAGGATTCTATGCTGGTTTTACAAATCAGAGCTGTTCAGACTTCTCTTCAGAGTTGAGGAGTGTACTGAAATATTTGTCTAGAATTTCACAGTTACCCTTTGTATTAGTTTCCAGGGATCAATCCTGTCGTAGGATGCAAAGGCTATAAGGTTGGTAGCCACCTAAATGTTCTCTGAAAGAATTGTAAAAATGGCGATTATTGTTCTTGGTAAAGTTATCTCCTACTTGAATGAACGTCTTATTATAATTTTGCGTTTTTATCGTCGAATAATTTTAAAGGCATTTCTCGGTACCTCTACGAATACCTGCCGCTTTTTTGTTGTTTTATGACTATTGAACTCATACCATGCTTTGATCCTATATTCTACAGCTTGTTGGCAAGTGGTGTTCCACCACCTACGTTTTCTCCTTCTGTGGGGTTGACCTAATTTTATTGTTTGCTTCACTTTCTCTGCGAACTGAGACAACTTTGTGGCATCCACCCTAAGGATTTCTTCGGTGATTGTCTTCCTGTAGAGTTCTAGATATTCAGGATCATTTCGGAAACTCTGGGCTGCCCTTGCTCTTTTTCTGTTAGGCTCAAATTTTACTTTGGTTTGGAGTAACGGGTGGTCTGACTCGAAGAAGCCTCTTCTGCTTTTTAGATGGAGAACTTCTATGGTCTTCCTCCTGGAGACAGCAATATGGTCAATCTAGGGATTTTCCATGTCTTTAGTTTGTGTGAGTTTCTTGAATTACGTTGACGTAACTTCGACATTAAAAATTTTGGCAGAAGCTGATGTGTTCACCATTTTTATTGATCCTCTTGTGAGCAGTGTGTGATCCTGTAGTTCTCCTGTGTTTCTTTTCTTTTCCTATCTGCCACTGATGTAACTTAGTAGATCCTTGATGTGATATTTAGGAATTTTGTTCGTGATTTCCTCCGGAAGTTTCCGGTAAACTTCTACAACCAATGGGTCTTTTTTTAAAGTCATTTGTTGGAATATGCACGTTAATCATTTTGTATGCCTTCTTTCCTGATTTTATTGATGGTGTTGTTACTGAAGGTGACGTAAAATCAGTGACTTAATAAGGATGGACTTGTGTATTGTTAAACATATGCCAGGTATACAGCTGGTAAAGAAATGTACGCATGGAAAGACGACGTTGATTTTGATCCAGTGACATAATATGGCACCTGGGGGGTAACAGATGTACTGATAATGGTTTCAGGTTCGTCCTAAAACAGATAGCGTACTGGCAAACTTCTGACAGCACCGTCTATGCCTACCGTTATTGGGAATTTTCACAGCGAGAAAGCTCTTTATGGTGCAAATGTATGAAGCAACTATGCAACCATACAAAGGAGAAGCACTCTCGCTTTCTACAGCCAACTGACCGAGTTTGAAAGGGATCAGACTGTGGCCTTCCAAGCGGCGGGATGTTCCTTTCACAGAACTGCCACACAAGTTGGACGCGCTACGTCAGTTGTGAAACGAAGCTGGTATGGTGGACATATGATCTTTCTCACATCCGTAGACGAGTATCTGGTCATCTGCGCAGCACAGACACCCGCTAGGATAGTCATGCAGTAAGGGCAGCGGTGGCACAACGTGCAGCTACCGTGGCAGAGAAGAGATGGTTTGTGAATCCAAGACACACTGGCTTTATGGTCTGTGGTGCCATAAGCTGTAGCTGTCGTTCACGTTTGATGTTTCTGAAGAGGACGCTAACAAGTGCTCGGTACGTGCAGAATGTTGTGAGCCTCCTGCCTCGGGCATGGATGTGTGTGATGTCCTTAGGTTAGTTAGGTTTAAGTAGTTCTAAGTTCTAGGAGACTGATGACCGCAGATGTTAAGTCCCATAGTGCTCAGAGCCATGTGTTGTTAGAACCGTTCTTGCAACAGGAAGGTGATGTGTTGTTCAACAGGATAATGCTCGAGCGCGCAACGCCTGTGAAATTTAACATGTTCTGCAAGACTGCTATGGTCGCAGGTTCGAATCCTACCTCGGGAATGGATGTGTGTGATGTCCTTAGGTTAGTTAGGTTTAAGTAGTTCTAAGTCTAGGGGACTGATGACCTCAGATGTTAAGTTCCATAGTGCTCAGAGCTATTTTTTGCAAAACTTGCAGCAACTTCCCTCGACAGCAGAATCTCCAGTACTCCCTTCAATCGAGCACTTGTGGGATATGATGGGACAGCTACTTGAACAGGTCGAGCAGGCGTGGAATAACGTATCCCAGTACAGTATTCGCCATCTGTAGGATCGACTGGATGCCAAAGTCAGCTTCTGCGCTGTCGCCCGTGGGTGTTTCTGCATGGGTCAATACCAGGTATCTCAGAACCGCTTGTGCTATGCATCATTAAACGTAACCATTCCATGTTCTAAATATGCACAGTTGCAACAATAAATCTTGAGTGGTCATACTAATTCATTCCTAGATGTATAAGGTTTTGGCCATTTTAACATTAGAAAAAAAGGCGCGGGAGGACACTATCTACATAATATCGTCATTGTTGTTGGAAATAAACTCGTTTACAGACTGTTGAATTAGAAACACACAATAGAAACTCGCCAAGGGTTCGACGATAAATGTTGAGACTTACCGAAAAGATTAAAACAACGTTGGCTTGATTGTAGCAAGCGCGATACACTGCAAGTTACTTGGCGCCCGAGCCAACGGTACCTCTTCGCTGGTTCTCTGGCAAGCAGACCCTAAGTAGCAATCTCATAGTGATCGCATTCCGAACGGAGCCCCGAAGTGAAATTGCGGTTTACGTAGATCGTATAACAGCGTAGCATACCTGTGCGGCTGGGGAAGCTACCAGCTGCGTCACGGTTTCTCGGGAGGGGGCGCGGCAGTCTGTTAGGTGAGGCCATAGCGGCGCAACAGATTCCCAGATGCGCCGCGCGAGGCCGCCACCGCCGTCCCGGGCCAACCACCGCCTTCTTAACCGCCCCCTCGCTATTTCCGTTACAGTTTTCGATGCCCTTTTGGCGGACGTCGGCAGGAGGCAGTCGCCATTTCACAGCATTTCCATGCAATTTCCTAACGGCTGGCGGCTACATATTGAGGGAGCGATTCCGCTCTATCGCGGTGCCTCCGACCAAGAAAAATCGATTTTAACGCGCGACTGCACCTCTGGCTGCTTCCGAGGCGGCCTCTTACGGCAGAGGTGGCTTTTCCATCACCGGCGGCCGTCGTCCCCTTCTCTGCAGCGCCGCGGCGGGCACGTTTAAGCGACGGAGTAAGTGGTCGGGGAAGCTGCCGGATCCAGCGCGCGTGCGCGCTCGCACACACACACACACAGACACACACACACACACACACACCTCCTGGACGACCTGCGAGCCAATCAGTGCGTCGGCATGAGCACTCGGAACTTTATCGCTTTAATTTCCAATTCGCCTATATCAGATGTTAAAAGAAATTGCAGATTAGGGAGTGGCGGATAGAATGTCTAATCGATGTCCCCGCCCTAAACTTTCTTTTTAGAGCCTTTAATATTTGCAAGCGTTTGCAAAATTGGTAGTTCGCCCTACGAAGCGTTGGAGTGGAGGCAGTTACGGTTGAATGAACGCTACAGCTATGGAATCGTATTTCACCACCTTAGGCCCCAGAGGAAGAAATGTGAAAATTCGTGAAAGCGTTACCAGCAATTACATCTACAGATTAGCTGATTATTCACATTCGTGAAACAAATTGGCCCAGTGAGATTGGAACTCGCGCTCTTAGGGTTCCGTACAAACTTAACTATGCCGGGTGATCAAAAAGTCAGTATAAATTTGAAAACTTAATAAACCACGGAGTAATGTAGACAAAGAGCTAAAAATTGACACACATGCTTGGAATGACATGGGGTTTATTAGAACCAAAAAGAAAAACAAAGTTCACAAAATGTCCGACAGTTGGCGCTGGACAGCAAAACTGCTACCGTGACGGGTGAGAAGTAAGCCGATATGTTACAGAATCGCATCATCCCCAGCCTGGCTGATATACACCTGCTGGAACGTACGATGTTTAGGCAGGATTGTGCTCCACCCTTTATTGCTAGACGCGTGAAATATCTCTTGCGCGCGTCGTTTGGTGATGTTCGTGTGGTCAGCCGCCACCCTGTGTCGTGCTTGGCGTCCCAGGTCCCCAGACCTCAGTCCATGCGATTATATGCTTTGGGGTTACCTGAAGTCGCAAGTGTATCGTGATTGACCGACATCTCTAGGGATGCTGAAAGACAACATCCGACGTCAATGCTTCAACATGAGTCCGGACATGCTTTAAAGTGCTTTGCACAACATTATTCCTCGACTACAGCTATTGTTGAGGAATGATGATGGACATATTGAGCATTTCCTGTAAAGAACATCATCTTTGCTTAGTCTTGCTTTGTTATACTAATTATTGTTATTCTGATCAGATGAAGCGCAATCTGTCGAACATTTTTTGAATTTTTGTATTTTTCGGTTCTAATGAAACCGTAGATATCTATCAATCACTCTATCTATCAGCGGACCTCGGGGAAGATCAGTTTGGATTCCGTAGAAATGTTGGAACACGTGAGGCAATACTAACCTTACGACTTATCTCAGAAGAAAGATTAAGAAAAGGCAAACCTCCGTTTCTAGCATTTGTAGACTTAGAGAAAGCTTTTGACAATGTTAACTGGAATACTCTCTTTCAAATTCTGAAGGTGGCAGGGGTAAAATATAGGGAGCGAAAGGCTATTTACAATTTGTACAGAAACCAGATGGCAGTTATAAGAGTCGAGGGGCATGAAAGGGAAGCAATGGTTGGGAAAGGAGTGAGACAGGGTTGTAGCCTGTCCCCGATGTTATTCAATCTGTATATTGAGCAATCAGTAAAGGAAACAAAAGAAAAATTCGGAGTAGGTATTAAAATTCATGGAGAAGAAGTAAAAACTTTGAGGTTCGCCGATGACATTGTAATTCTGTCAGAGACAGCAAAGGACTTGGAAAATCAGTTGAACGGAATGAACAGTGTCTTGAAAGGAGGATATAAGATGAACATCAACAAAAGCAAAACAAGGATAATGGAATGTAGTCTAATTAAATCGGGTGATGCTGAGGGAATTAGATTAGGAAATGAGACACTTAAAGTAGCAAAAGAGTTTTGCTATTTAGGGAGTAAAATAACTGATGATGTTCGAAGTAGAGAGGATATAAAATGTAGACTGGCAATGGCAAGGAAATCGGTTCTGAAGAAGAGAAATTTGTTAATATCGATTATAGATTTAAGTGTCACGAAGTCGTTTCTGAAAGTATTTGTATGGAGTGTAGCCATGTATGGAAGTGAAACATGGACGATAACTAGTTTGGACAAGAAGAGAATAGAAGCTTTCAAAACGTGGTGCTACAGAAGAATGCTGAAGATGAGGTGGGTAGATCATGTAACTAATAAGGAGGTATTGAATAGGATTGGGGAGAAGAGAAGTTTGTGGCACAACTTGACTAGAAGAAGGGATCGGTTGCTAGGACATATTTTGAGGCATCAAGGGATCACAAATTTAGCATTGGAGGGCAGCGTGGAGGGTAAAAATCGTAGAGGGAGACCAAGAGATGAATACACTAAGCAGATTCAGAAGGATGTAGGTTGCAGTAGGTACTGGGAGATGAAGAAGCTTGCACAGGATAGAGTAGCATGGAGAGCTGCATCAAACCAGTCTCAGGACTGAAGACCACAACAACAACAACATCTGCATTATTCCGTGATTTATTCAGTTTTCAAATGTATACTGACTTTTTGATCACCCGGTATACAAACAGTTCATCCATCTCCAAAATTGTAAATTTAGACGGTTTTTGCCCGCTATCGACACTGATACTGGCAACATATCGGTCCCGGGAATTCCAAGGCTTTCGAGGATGTTCCAGTTTTGAGTTTGTAGTCGTATAGAAAATAACAAAAGAAATGCCTTCCTTGTGTTAATTAATTACAAATTAACGATTTTCTGATTTTTTTCTTCTACTTGTACTGTGTGAGCCCTAGTTGTGTCCAGCTCTTCGAAAAGAGCGCCAGGCGGAGTGCTTTCGCTTCGCGTCTGGTGTTTGCGGTGCCGCTTTCGGTTTGGTGCGCTATTTGGATCGCTACCGCCTTCTGGCAGGAGGTGGAGCAAGTGTACGGTCGCGTGACGATCGGTGAGTACGTACTGGGCGGTGACCGAGAGACATGGTGGCGCGAGCGGGGCCTTGTTGTTGGGGGGTCGTCAACTGCTCGCCACGTGCTTTGGCCAATCTCTTGGCTGTCTGGGGCTCAGTCTGCCTTACCCGCATGTACGTGGCTTATGAAGCTCAGAAGCCGTGGTGCAGGAGTTCAGCGAGTGGGACCGTGTGTCTTATTATCGGCCGTTGAAACCACTGGTAGCGGCTGGCTCTGACGAGCTTTTGGAAGTGCAACGTGTTCCCGGTGCTGTGGTGGAGTGTGAGAAGTTGAGTACTGTTTTTTATGTAACAGAGTTTTATATATAAAGGTGTTTTTCAAGTTCTAGTGAAGTTTATGAGTTTCTTCACTAGTGGTTTTGTTGGGGTCTTCCCACCCCAGTTTTCGTTTGCCTGTCTGCGGGAATGTGGTAACTGCTTCTTGGTCGGGCCGTTTCATTCACACCTCGGTTGGGTGCTTTAGGATCGGTGTCGTGTGTCTTTGTGGTTCAGAGCCGGTACAGACACCGCCCTTGCTACAGGTTCTGGTTTTGGGTAACTCGGGGAGGTGGTAGCTTGCAATGTAAGTTTTGGGGCTGATCTTCTGTGGCCCTGTAGAACACAAATAACTATTCTGCATACTGTGATTTGGGCCCCTTTACACGTATCACTCCCTCACCGAGGTAAGGGAAATAATTTTTGGGAACTGCCATTAATGTGAAGGTTTGTGTGCTGGCTTATTCACATTTATCTTGCAACAACTGACAGGTGTAACACAAGTTATTTAACTGGCGAGAGACAACTATTTTAGCTTTGGAACAAACTAGCTGCTTAAAGATTTTTTTAAAGGAATTGTTCTCTTATAGATATAGCAAGTTTAAAATCTTATTATGGGGACGTTTTAACGTCATACCTTGCAATATCCTTTACATAGAGAAAATTTGCCAGCAAATTAGAAGAGTTTTTTCTAATTGTTGTCTTATATCGAGTTAAAATCTTACTATTGGGAAGTTTTTAACGTCATCCCTGGCAATGTCCTTTTCATAAATAAAATTTGTCAGCTACTCGAAATTTATTTTGAAATTGCTTTTCAAATGCCAGATTAAAACATACTATTATTGAGAAAGCCCTTTAAAATAAATGATAACCCTAGCAGTGTGTGTTATTTCACCAGCACCTCCTGGCCCCTACTTCCATGATAACGTTTTTGGAATAATGTGTGTACTTGAGTTGTTCTTTGTGAATCACCCTAATTGTCGGTTGACTGTGAAAGCTTGATTCTTCCAAATTTCATGATTCTGGGTCAACGGGAAAACACTAAGAGTTTGGTTTTAACGAGTGCGTTTGCGAATATCAAAATATGTGACATAAACAGCCGTATTTTTTAATTCCCAAGATTTAGAATCTTACGTTTATAACACCGCCAAAGGGCCATAGACCTAAGTGTGTGACGTAAGTTTCAACTTGGTACGCCTATCCGTTGCAGAGGAAATGGGGTCTCTAAAGCCCAAAAGCCAATCTGACAGGAAAGAGGCCCTAGAAGGTTTCCCTTTTTAACGATCGACGTGCGGAGTCTTAGAAGTCCAATTTTCACTGCAGACTTGCTTCTGTTTTCGTCCTGCATATATAACTCCTACTGCCTCGCAATAATAATTTCTTGCAATACTCAGTCTCATCGAGGTGACAGAAGGCCACGTTGCAAAGGGCCCATCTGATACGTTTGCTAAACAGAGTAAACGCAGGTCAGGTAAATTTCATGTACAGTTGTTCCGTTTAATGGCAAAAAGAACACTATTGTTGTATGTTATGTTATGTTAACCGGGAACCTAGACACGACGGAGAGGCTCCGTCTCCGCCGCAGCCGCAGTGGTCCACAACCCCAAGACGACTACTGCAGTCCACTTCACCCCTCCGCCGCCCCACACCGAACCCAAGGTTACTGCGCAGTTCGGCCCCCGGTGGACCCCCCCTCCCAGGGAACGTCTCACACCAGACGAGTGTAACCCCTATGTTTGCGTGCTGGAGTAATGGTGGTGTACGCGTACGTGGAGAACTTGTGTGGGCAGCAATCGCCGACATAGTGTAACTGAGGCAGAATAAGGGGAACCAGTTCGCATTCGCCGACGCAGATGGAAAACCTCCTAAAAACCATCCACAGACTGGCCGGTTCACCGAACGTGGACACAAATCCACTGGGCGGATTCGTGCCGGGGACCAGGCGCTCCTTCCCGCCAGGAAAAAAGTACACTATGTCGCTGTTAGTTCATTTTTTTTGGGGGGGTCATCACTCTTCTGACTGTTTTGATGCAGCCCGCCACCAATTCCTTTCCTGTGCCAACATCTTCATCTCAGAGTAGTACACGCAAGGTACGTCCTCAATTATTTGCAGGAAGTATTCCAGTCTCTGTCTTCCTCTACAGGTTTTGCTCTGTACAGCTCACTACAGTACCATGGAAGTCGTTCCCTGGTGCCTTAACAGATATCCTATTATCCCGCCCGTCATTCTTGTCAGTATTTCCCACATATTCCTTTCCTCTCCGACTCTGCGCAGAACGTCATCATTCCTTACCTTCACAGTCCACCCAATTTTCAACATTCGTCTGGAGCACCACATCCGTGTTAGTACATACAGATTGCATAAAGGCCATCGTGGACTTCTTTAATACTTTCAAATGTGTGCTCATTTGGTCAGGAAGATATAAACCATAGATTATGGATGGTCGTTTTGCAGCAGACTGAAGTTACTTGAGATGAAGCCCTGTCAAAAACTGACTGTCTGATAAAGGAGCACTGCGAAAAAGAGCAGCTATTTACGTCTCCTAGAAGAAGTGTGGATAGTTTCGAGCTTCAGTCCCCCTCCTCCTCTCAGCGCTGATCAGCCCCTCAGCAGTTTAATGTGAGATCAGTTATCATAAGGAGAGAGCCAAATCTAAGATATTATCAAAACTTTATCGAAGCGTTACTGGCCTCTCTAGTTTTTAAAAATTTGTTTTGGAATATCTAAGTATAGACTGAATGTTAGAGTTCAAAGTTAGTATTGTTAACGTTAAGTGACCATTCCTTCGCCGGCCGGTGTGGCCGAGCGGCTGTAGGCGCTTCAGTCTGGAACCGCGCGACCGCTACAGTCGCAGGTTCGAATCCCGCCTCGGGCATGGATGTGTGTGATGTCCTTAGGTTAGTTAGGTTTAAGTAGTTCTAAGTTCTAGGGGACTGATGACCTCAGATGTTGAGTCCCATAGTGCTCAGAGCCATTTGAACCATTTTTTTGACCATTTCTTCCAAAAGCTGTACTGTAACATGTATAAAATTATAACAGAAAGGCGCGTGAGATCAGAATAATTATCGATACCGAGAAAAGAAATTCATGACAGTGCTAGTAACTGTCGATTGTCAGTTGTCGTAATTTACATTTTTTATTCGAATTTTCGTGATTTATGTAAGTTAAAAGCGGGTTGAGATTAGGTGACAGCGTTAGGGCGTGCAACAGGGAAACAGAGTAACCACCCTCTGCGTGGTTCTCAGAAGCACAAGCTGAGAGGTGCGCAGTTCAGTGCCATGCTGTCCACCGAACTCTCTTTCGTATTGCGGCGCTTCGGTGCCAGATGCACACCTGACAAAACGAGCGTGATCTCCTGTGGCGTAACAGCCCCAGCAACGACCGAGAGAAATATCTGCCCTTATAGCCATTACGCCCCGTGTATTTAACATCAGCTCCTAAAAACAATTACTGATCCAAATCGAAACAAATTCCCCCCGTCACATGCATGCCCAAATAATACCTTGTTCTTATCTGTGGCTCAGTCTGGAGGACCATTAATCACAATGTAAAAAGTAAAGATCGTCGTGAAATCCAAAATGATGCAAAATCATATTTATGAATATGTGATGTGGTGTCGATTATGGCTCATTAGTTAAAGCTTCATCATATAACTGACATTTACAGTATAGAGAAGATATAGTTGAAGTAACGTGTGGATAATATCAAGAAGAAACTGCTATGAAACACGGTGTCCTCTTTCTCCCCTGTCTTGTTCGATGGGCTCATTCAGAGGGAGACAGATGAAACTAGGGAGAAAGGAGGAGTCGCCATGGCTCTATATCCCTACAGATAACTTCAAGAAACTCACTGACACTCTTCCTGAGCGCCTTGTTTTGGGCAGCCATACAGTTGAGAGAGTTGATTTCAATATCTTACCTCGACATTAATCCACTCTAGTGATAGGTGTTGTGAAAACAAACAGAGATCATCAGCCTGCCTACAAAATCTTTGCATTAAATTAATAAAATTTTCTCGGGCTTCCAGCCGCGTCAGGTGGTTAAAATCCCGCGAGCTTTCGACCGAGCTCTCCTCAGTCACTGCCAAGTGGCAAGAATGACTGCTGTGTCGCTGTGGTCGCGTCGTTAAATAGCCGCACTACTGGCTGTGACGTCACTGGTGCTTTCTACCTCACCATACATGGTAATGTTTTCACCCCACGTGCATCGCGCCCGTTTCAACCTCGCGATGGCCGGGTCCCAGGCGGTGCTGAACTGCAAACCGCCGTCCTTATTTTATTAACCTATCCCAAAATCCCTTCGTCCTCATAGCGACAGATGATTCGTCGAATAGAATTCGGTGTCAATTTTCTAAGGCGTGTTCTGCCACGGCTGATTTTTCTGGATAGCGTCGGAGTAAGCACCTCCCGTGGCTATTGAAATAAAGCTATTGAAATACAGATATTGAAGTAAAAACCTCTGAAAACACCATCAACAAGGACGGCGGTTTGCAGCTCAGCACAGCCTGGGACCCAGCCTTCGCGAGGTTGAAACGGGCGCGAAGGACGCGGGATGATAACATTACCATATATGGCGAGGAAGAGAGCACTAGCGACGTCATATCCAGCAGTGCGGCTATATAACGACGCGGCCACGGAGACGCAGAAGCCATTCTTGCCACTTGACAATGACTGAGCAGAGATCGGTCGAAAGCTCGTGGGCTTTTAACCACCTGGCGCGGCTGGAAGCCCGGGAAAATTTTATTAATTCATATCGCCGCGAAACCATGCGTTCATACTTTGCATTAAATGTTCTCCTCAAGGCTCGTAACTTGTATCATCAAGATAACCATTTATGGCACACCGCTAACAGCAGTGGTAACGTAGTCCTAGGAAGCTTGCTGATTAACGTGCTACTCCTTTTTGAGAAAAAGATCCTTCAAAGAAACGTTGGTCCAACTTGTGAAAGTGGGAGACGGAGGAAGTGGTACAATATTGAGATGTACACAGTATTCAGAGATCATACCTATTAGAACAATGAAATCGGCTAGACCAACATGGGTGGGTACATGTCACGGATGAGTGATGTACCCTAGTATGTTAGATAGAAATACGGGTGTCAAAGAGGATTGGGACGACCGAGAACCAGTTGGATCGATGCGATCATGGAGTACATGTAATAAAATGGGCTGCAGGGGTTGGAAAACTCTAGTGTTGGATCCACGTGACTGGTGGAGAATATCTGAAGCGGCCATTGTTCGCAGTGAACTGTAGAGTCAGAGGAGGAGGAGGAGGAGGAGGAGGAAGGGGGGGGGGGAGGGGGAGGAGCTGCTGAATCTAAAGTTATGGAATCATTTACTACCTTACATTCAAACTCAACAAATTTTCTCCTTAGGAGCTCTACAGCACTCAATGATGTTCCAAGTTTAAAAAGATTAGAATGTATAGGGAATGCTTATGTGACTGTAATGACTGACCCGGCCGCATCTGCCCTTTGTACGGACGGGAACGGCGCTATATGGCGCAACACCTCCCGCTTATACTTTACGACCTCCTCTGGCGTTTCGAGGGCGCCAGTGCTCACATTTTAAACCGTTTCGCGAACCTATATACATATCGGATGTCGCGGCCGCCGTAAACGCCACAGCTTTGCTACTCCATATCTGGCTCGTAAATCAGCGGAGTTATGTAAGACGCAGCGGGCGCGCAGAAGCTTTTATTGGCCTCACAGACGAATAAATTTATGGCTGGGTTTTGTATCCGATAAGGCTCACCACAAAACTCTGACTCTCGGGGGTGGAAGGAATGAGGGTGGCGTAGGGGAGGGGACTGGGCGAGTGCAGTAGCTGCGGTTGTGCTGGGAGGGGCTGGGAATTCGTTTCCGCAGAATGAGCGGACGGAAGTACACGGCGCTGCACAAATAACGGCGAGAGTTGGTCTAGCTGATTAATGGCCCAGCCAATATCTTGCCGCGCTCTTTCCAGGCCGTTTTCACTGTTTATCCAGTTTGCCAAGTTCCTGCAGAAAAAGGAGGGCCGCTGGCTGCCACGTGTTAGCTTTTCCCTGGCCCCGCTGGCTGTATTTCTTCCTCCAGTACATCCCGGCAATATGCTCGGCCAGTTTAGTTCGTTAGCGACTCAGCAGTGGCCCGAGAAAGAGGAAGTCACCCGCCGCGAGATCTGGTAATCTCAAGCTGCGGTGTGTTGAGAGTGCTTCCACCATTTCTGATAACTTCTGAACTTCTACTGGCGTTGTCCAGGGCACTACACCTCCTATACGTCTTCATCTTCATCAGTGCTCTGCAGTTTACATTTAAGTATCAGCCGCAGTTAAGAACGCAGTTTATTTACACATATAGTGCCATTACCGGTTCAGAACCGACAGGTTCATCTTCAGACGGATTTTTACGTTTAGTTTATAATTGTTACGTTTAATAGGTGTCCCAGCAGTTATGGTAAATATTCAGGGTTATGACAAGAACGATCATTCAGAGCAAGAATGTGTAGTAAAAATGGGCTCTAAAATGCGTACCATAAAAGCTATGAACGCTTCTTCATGTTAGCTACTGTGAAAAAAATCTCTTTCACTTCAGGCTCTTTGCTTTCAATGTTCTGGAAAGAGGTAGTATGGACCAAAACAAGAAAAAACTGTCTAGTAAAGATGGACTCTAAAACGCATTCCGTAAGAGCTATGCACACTTATTCAGTAGGACAGACGTGTTTCACAATAGCGAGGATGAACAAGTGCTAATAGCTCTTAAGGTATGCATCATAGAGCCCATGTTTACTAGACTTTTTCTACTTGGAATGATCTTTCCTGCCATATCCCAGAATATTGATGATTGGTCCTGGAACACCCTGTGGCTGTCGTAGTTGTCTGCTACTTCCCCCTGCTTGTGGTGGATGTTCCTTATTGTGTCCCAGTTAGACTGAAACAGTTATCCCTTCCCCCATTCCACTAGGATTCCTTAAAGAATCGAACGCCCATCTATGAGAGATATCTCAATGTTTATGACGTCATATCTTCTGAATTATGCATGGTACAAGCCACAATTTTACACCTACATTTGATCGTGTATAAGGATATTGTCCTCAAAATGTGTTGTGAACATAGACTGATAAGCCAAAATATTATGAGCACTGCCCACCGTGACGTTGGATGCCGTCAAGTAGCGTTACGGGAGCGTAACACAATTACACAAGTACGTAAGCGGAACGGACACGAACAGGATATCACCCTAGCGAAGATATGGTCTCCAAATGCGTAAATCGATTGAGATGAGTGAATTTGACAAAGGGCAGATTATTATTACGAAGAGCCTGCGAACGAGTATCTCGAAAACGGTGAGGCTGGTTGAATGTTCACGTGCTACTGTCGTGAGTATCTATGGAAAGAGGTAAAGGGACAGTGAAACTACCTCTAGGTGCTAAGGGTGGTTGGACGTCCACAACCCTTCACAGAACCTGGGATCCGGAGGCTTAGCTGCTCTGTAAAGCAGGATAGGTGGTGATCTGTGACATCTCTGCCGAAAGAGCACAATGCTGGTACACACACAAGTGTTTCGAAGCACACCATTGATGGCACATTGTTCACAGGTTGATCCAAAGACATTGTCAATAACGACTGCGGTGGACACAGAACCATCGGCATTCGATGGCCGGTCAATGGAAGCGTGTCGATTTTTCTGGTGAATCACGTTTTTGCTAAACTAGGTCGATGATCGCCTCCACAAACGCTGTCTTCGAAGTGAACGGGGGCTCGAAACGTGCAGCGCGCCACGGACACAAGCTGGCGGAAGCAGTAATTATACTACGGGAGACATGCTCCTGTGCTTGCATGGGACCTGCGGTAGTAATCGAAGACACGCTAACAGCTGCAAGCCACCTGCATCCCTTCGTGGTTGATGTCTCCCCCAACAGCTCTTAGCAATATAATTGTACGTATCTCGGAGCTTGAATCATGTTGCAGTACATTGAGGAGCATTATAGTGAACTCACTTCGATGTCTCGGAAACCAAATTTTCCTAATGTCAATCCTATAGACCCCATGTGAGTCGCTATTGGTCGCCATCACCGCATACGCAAAACAGCGACCAGTTCTTACGTGAGTTATACGACCTGTGCAGACATTTAATGACACATTCCTCCACAAACCTATCAACAAGCTTTCGGATCCCTGATACACATAAACAGTGATGTATTTCGTTACATGTGGGGTTAAAGAAGCTATTATGCAGACTGTCATTACGTTTTGGCTCACCAGTGTAGACAGTAGTAAAATGACATCTTGGGTTGTCAGGTGTTCTGCCGGATATCAGCGTCGTACTTGCACAATATTTCGGTCACGTAGCTCGTGCTCTTCATCAGGTGCGACCTGAGACTGCTCCTCGAGTGAACCTGGTCCAGTATTTATGCCTATGGCCTTCCCCCTCCAGCAACGGCTGCAGGCGCTTCCTCTGTGGTCCGCGCCCATTCCCTGCGACCTGCTGGAGCGTTGCCGCTCCGTTTTTCGTCCGCTGCGGCTCTGGATGTTCGCCCTGCGGTCCGCGCCCACCAGTCCCACTTCTGGGTGTTCCATCTTCGGTCTGGTGCGCCTGGCAGTCCGTCAGGGGATCGTTTTCCATCTCCATGTCTCTGGTTCTTCTGTTTGTGTAGTGTTGCAGCTGGCCCCGTTGCTCCTTTAACAATTCCAGAGCCGGATCCCAGGCTCTGCTTAGCTGGTACCCTGTGTCACGGTTCATAAGATCGTCATCCATTTTAATTTCTATCGATTCTCTTATAGCACTGTCCCAAAATCTGGGTGTTTGTGATAGAATCTTGGTATCCTCATACTTCATGGCATGATCTAGTTCTAGACAGTGTTCAGCAATGGCTGACTTAGTCACCTGTCTTAATCTAGTGTGCCTCTGATGTTCTTTGCATCTGATCTCCACAGTTCTTGTCGTCTGGCCAACGTAGGACATGCCACATTGACAAGGTATATTGTAAATCCCTGGTTTTCGTAACCCCAGGTCGTCTTTGACACTCCCCAGCAGTCCCCCGATCTTGTTGGATGGACAGAAAACACACTTGATATTGTGTTTACGGAGGATCCTACTGATTCTGGCAGAAATAGAGCCAGCATAAGGCAGATATGCCACCTTCTTTGCTTCATCTTGGTCTTCTTCAGGAACCTGTGGTATAATGGCTGGTTGGAGTGCCCTCTCAATTTGTCTGTCCGTGTATCCATTCTTGGAGAAAACTGTTTTGAGACGTTCTATCTCTATAGCTAGATTCTCTTGGTCTGACAGGGCACGTGCTCTGTGGACCAAAGTCTTCAGAACCCATTTTTCTGTGCAGGGTGGTGACAGCTGCTGGCCTGCAGATATAAATCAGTGTGTGTTGGTTTTCGGTACACACTGTGGCCAATTGATCCATCTGCTTTCCTCTGGACTAGTTCATCCAGAAATGGCAGCTGGCCATTCTTCTCCAGTTCCATGGTGAACTTGATATTAGGGTGGCATGAGTTAAGATGTTCAAGAAACTCATTGAGCCTGTCCATCCCATGTGGCCAGATCATGAAGGTGTCATCCACATACCTAAAGAGGAATGTATGCTAGAAGTGTGCTAGAAGGAATGCCTCCACTACAATATTTGTAATACTACATGTATGTATTGTGTGTGTGTGTGTATGGGGCGTGGGAGCGCAGGGTAATGTTTGAGATGCATGTTGTTGATGATATGGGGATGATGATCGAAGGGAGATCATGAAACTTGGTGACAACATTCCTACTTCTCGTGAATGGTACCAAGTGGGTAGCTGAGTCACCAACAGTGACACACTCCCTCACTTCATGAGATACTTAGGAGGGGGTTTGATATTTAAACCAGGACACTGGTGCAAAGTCTGGTAATCAGGAACTGTATATCACAACCTCTCCTCTCCTTGCCTGCGATGAAAATTTCTTCCACGATTCGGACAAGCTTACCCGCGGGTCGAGAACCACCACAGAAGGATGCGTTAGTGACCTGTGCCATGGTGGTGGGGTCATGTCAGTTTAGTATAAAGGTAATAAAATAAAACATCCTGCCTGCTACTGATCTTTGACTGCAATAAGAGAGAACATGTAGTGAACGATAAGCTTACCCATCTCGTTATTTTGGGCTGTCAGCGAGAAAATGTTTTGGAAAAAGAAAACGTTAGAAATTATTTGCAAAGTTTCTTGGAAGTCGTTAAGTGCTCTTATTTATGAACTCTGTTCTAACATAAATTGGTAATTTGTGCGTCGAAAATTATGCTGCCTCCTCATATGTACATAGTATCTAACTTTAATGCCCCACTTATTGTTACTAAACCTTTAACGTAAGATTTCAGCTGTTAGTAAGCAGATTATCACAAAATTCTATGTTTTTAAATTCTATCAGATCAAGTTTTTTCATTGGCCCTGTTAGATAGGCAACCTGAACATATTATGGCAAATCTGAGTGCCCACTTTGCCGTTTAGAAATATACATCTGCGCTTACAGTACAATACTCCAGCCAGACAATAACCCAAGTGTAGATGAATAGTTTCATAAGGAATGAGAAAGAAGAATTTGGCAGTTGGTTTTTTCTAGATAAACGACCAGTTACCCCAACGAATCAAGTGTAGTATACAATGTCTAACATGTGTGAGACTGGTCCTGACCTATCGTCCTACCACAGTTGTGCAAGGACGTTCTGATTGTTTTAGGAAATTGGTGTTGAACCTACGGCCTGCAAGGTAGGAAGTTACCATCTCACACATGCACATGCACAGTGCAGCAATATGGACAGTGAGGTAATCAGACAATGATGTCAATGTTGGTTCCATTACACTTCCAATAAAGGAAACGGTATCGCTAACAGAAATTAACGTACAGGTTCAGGCGTAACTGTATGTTAGCAAAATGAAAATCTTAGATTACTGTTATTAAGGTTTATTTCTATTCTAAGTATGACTTCAGGACATAGCATTGTTAGCAAAATTAGGTGTCGGATGGTAAAATATTGATAATGGGTATTGACAACTGTGAGGTTAATTTCCTAACTGTTACAAGGTTCTTTAATGGTAAGATGGTTGATGACTGTGTCTGTGGGTCGATAAAAACACAAACAATTTACATACAATTGGGGCCAAAGATATCAATTACGCTAAAATGCACAATGAAAATACTCAGATTGAATGGGGGTCAGTAAAGAACATTAAAAATGTACACAGTTCAAATAATTCAACAATCAATAGTATAAAACACTCAAGAGCAGCTGATCAATCCTTTCCGTTATATCAGTTACCTCACATTTCTGCTTAGATTAAGCCCACCAATCGTGAATATGTTTAGCTATAGGTTATGGCTGGGAAAAAAAAGAAAATAAATAAAAGGGAGAGACAGAGATGACCACAATTCTGAGTGTCAATGAATATCACTTGCTGGCATGGCATGAGTGCGTGTGTGTTTACCTTGCATAAAGGGTGGCGGTTGTCGGCATTAGCTTTGAACCTGAGAATCAATTCCAAACCTCTCTCGATTGTTAGACACCAGCTGGATACGTTTCGTACATCTTAGGTGAAGCCGAGACTCCTACTTATTCCCTAGCCTAGTTAGTTGGCATGGTACATGTTATTTGGCTGGAATACCGCATACATCGTTGGCTACAAATCGCTCACTAGCACTAACTGTCAGAGCTCGGTGCGATTCACGATACTAGGAGAATTTGCAGTTTAACTCCTTATCAGATATGACGTGCCTCTGAACAAGTATTCACATAATGACTCTCACAATCGTCTCAGTGCAGTACGAGTCACCTTGCTCACACACTCGCCGATTTTCTGCAAGAGAACAAGCCCATTACACCATCTACAGTTTATGGTTCAAATGGCTCAGAGCACTATGGGACTTAACTTCTATGGTCATCAGTCCACTAGAACTTAGAACTACGTAAACCTAACTAACCTAAGGACATCAGACACATCCATGCCCGAGGCAGGATTCGAACCTGCGACCGTAGCGATCTCGCGGTTCGAGTCTGTAGTGCCTAGAACTTCTCGGCCACCCCGGCCGGCTCTGTAATTTACCTATATCAAAGCTGGTGACCACACATTTTCTTTCTGGCTAGTCAGGACATTTGTACGTGTTATAACTCCACCCACAAGAGTTTTTGTAGCCTATCACACGTGTTGTTTCTTTTGTAGGACCAGAGCTTTACCTCTGCTATGTAGTACTGAAAAAACAGCGTTTCCTTTCATGCGAATTTTTAATACAGATGGCTAAAGTGAGTCACAAATTTTTTGAGTTGGGTTGCTCTGGACGTTTTGTCTGCCATCTCCCGCCGCGTTGCTGTAGAAAGGCATTCTGAAGGGTCATCGATAAAAGGAGGGACAAGTGGCTGCTTTTGCCGGCGCCCTACACAGTGGCTCCGGGGTCTCATTGTGTCTGCTATATGCCCCGCTGTGGAGTTTCAACCACACGGGATGACAGTGCCATTGTAAAATTCTTCTTCCCTCAGAGCTGTGTCTCGTAGCTGGGCTGGGAAATTATTTGCGTGCTATTACCAGTGCGAGTGTTAGTCGTTCATATTCATGAGATGTTGGTTTATTTGTCGGATCTGCATATTAATAAAGTATGTACAATTTCCCGTAACTATGTCATGTGACAAGTCGAGTTAACTGGAACTGTTTCAGGGATTCAATGTAAGTCGTATTATTTGTACGATACCTTACAAATGTTGGCTGTATTTGCAAATACGATATCATGACACTAGCTCATTCTATGTCAATGGGTATCAGTTCGAATATGCCCTACTATTTGATTAATACGTCACACATGCGCTGTGTGTAGCCTCATCTGACAACTATCAAGATGAACTGAATATTTTAGAAGACAGTTCTACAAGAACCATAGTGTAGCATGTGCTGTGATGCAATGGCGGCTTGCTACTGCTGCTGCTGCTACACAAGCATAGACCACTTTTCAAGGAAGCTGTTTGCTATTAGCAAAGGAAGCCATTTATTTATTTACTAGTTGAGTACTCAGCATTGCCAGTCTGTCACTTCTTTCCCCCTCCCTCTCTCCATCTCCTTCTCCCCCCGTCTCTATCCACCATGTCGACACCTCCCTCCTCCACTCTCTGTTCATCTGTACTTGCACACTCTTTCTGACCATCTGCTCCTCTCCTCTCAGTCATCTTCTCCTTCCTACTATGTCCATCTCTGCCCTATACAATCCTATCTCCTCTGCCACCATCTATGCCCTCCTCAGTCCCTCTAAGGCAATTTCCTCCCTCTGTGCCCTTCCCCTCCTCCCCATCTCTGTGTCCTTCTCCACTTTCCCTTCTCGCCCTGCACCTCCTTCTTCCTCTTCTCTCTGTGCATCTCCTCCTCTCTCTTTTCTCTCTCCAACTGTTCCCCTTCTCTGTCCGTCTCTTCCTACCTGCTCTGAGTCCATTTTCTCCTCCCCCCCCAATCACCTGCTCTCCAGTCCATCTCCTCCTCCACCCTCCCTCTAGCTCCTCTGAGCCGCTCTCTGTCCATCTGCTCCAACTCACCACCTTTTGTGCATCATATCTTCTTTCCTTTCTTTCTCCTCCTCCACTCCTTCTCCTGTTTACTTTCTCCTGTACTCTATCCACCACCTCCTCTCCCTTTCCTGGTCCATCTCCTTCTCTTTCATTTTCATGTTTATCTATCCTCTTTGTCTATCTCTTCCTCTCCGCTTTCTGTTCTTTTGCTCTCCTCCTTTCTCTTTCCATCTCCTGCCCCCTTTAATCTTTGTCCATCTCTTCCTTCTGCCTCTCTCTGTCCATTTCCTTCTCCTCTGCTTCTCTCTCCACATCATTACCCATGTCTTATTAACAGGCTGCTGTTCTTCCCTCACAGATTTTCTTTCCATATAATGAATAATACACAGGTCTGGTTGAAGTCGATACCAGGGTTTAGGAAGAGATTTTCATCTAGAGGTTTGGCTGCTTTCACAGATGTCACTTGTATTTAACATACATTTAACATATTTCACACATATCTATTCACATTCTTCACATGCATCTCTAGTGAATTTCGACCTGCAGTTCATCTTTCACTCAGCTCAATGTCTACGGCATCATGTCTCCTGAACTTACTGTCAGAAATTATATAATTTTGCAGGTACATTCGGAGGTATGTGGGAATATTGTCTGGGAAATATGTTGCGAATAAAGTTAGTGGAAAACAAGTAATAAATTAAATCATCATGAATGATTTGGCAATTTTTCACACATCTCAGTGTATATGACGTCAGGTCTTCTGAGCTGCCAGCAGAGCAAGTAGAGTCAGTGGTGTAATGCCAGGACTTTCTGCAGAAGTGTTGCAAACAGAGTTAGTAATAAAGAAATAATAAATTAAATGTTCATACCTGGCGCAGCAGCTTTAATGCATGAACAGCTACAATGTGGTAAGCAATAACCTTTTTTTCTTTCATGATTATGTGGGAGCTGCCAGTTTTAAATGATATGTAAAGCTGGATGCAAGTATCTGAGTGTTGTCCGCAGCTCGTGGTAGTGCGGTAGCGTTCTCGCTTCCCGCGCCCGGGTTCGATTCCCGGAGGGGTCAGGGATTTTCTCTGCCTCGTGATGACTGGGTGTTGTGTGATGTCCTTAGGTTGGTTAGGTTTAAGTAGTTCTAAGTTCTAGGGGACTGATGACCATAAATGTTAAGTCGCATAGCGCTCAGAGCCATTTGAATCATTTTTTAACTAAGTTTTCTTATTCACAATAAAAGATTAATATAGTCTGGCTATTTGCACGTCAGATACGCTTTTTTTCACTCCATCCCAAGATCTTAGAGAGGTGGGTGATTTTTGCCACCACAGTGGTTTTCCCAACAGTAAATAACAAGCGTACCAAGTTTCATTGAAATCTCTGGCTCTGAGCACTATGGGACTTAACATCTGTGGTTATCAGTCCCCTAGAACTTAGAACTAATTAAACCTAAGTATCCTAAGGACATCACACACATCCATGCCCGAGGCAGGATTCGAACCTGCGACCGTAGCAGTCGCGCGGCTCCGAACTGAGCGCCTAGAACCGCGAGACCACCGCGGCCGGCTTTGAAATCTCTCTAGTGGTTTCCAGGGTGATGTAAAACATACATAAATACACTTTAATAATTAGCCTGTTAGTTATAATTTAAACCAGGGTCTACCAAACAGCAGTTTGAGCTCATGAGAGGTCTTCCCACACTCCTGCCTAGCACTGCATGCAAAGCGATGTGTGTGGGTTGACAGATGGAGTGTTAGGAATACTATGGTGATAACACATGTCAAAAAAAAAAGTTAAAAGGTGGAGAAGCCGCATCACTAAATGCGGAAAGGAAACTGCTTTACATTCCGCATAGTTTGAAGGCTATTCAAAATGCTTAATATGCAAACGCACTATTATGAGCTGGAAAATCACTCATTGTAGCGTCATTCCAACACCAGACACAAAGATGAAATGATGAACTTGTCTTCTGACGAATGACAGTGAACATCAGCTGAAGTGATGGCGGTCATTAGCGAAAATGATGAGCCTCAGGAGAGCAGTGACAAAATCTTTTATGGTTGTGGTCGACATCACCAATTATTTGAATTCGTTAAGTCTCTTAATAGAAGTGGTGTATCATTGGTAACAGACATGGACACGGTTTATGCCACCAGACAAAACGTAATCCTAAAGATAAATCAGATTCACTTTCATGTCAGAATATTCCCTGCAACAGGACACAGTGTACCAGACGT
Source organism: Schistocerca piceifrons (assembly GCF_021461385.2). Lineage (NCBI taxonomy): Eukaryota > Metazoa > Arthropoda > Insecta > Orthoptera > Acrididae > Schistocerca > Schistocerca piceifrons. Next base: position 557,232,008 of record NC_060143.1, read on the forward strand.
GACAGTTCAGTAAGTGAAAAATTTCATTATACGTTCTCAAAGAGACTTCGAGACATTACATGACTGCAGACAGATCTCGAGCTATTTGTCATTCTGGCTTTTGGCTGCAAATGTACCTCATTATTTCCACCTCGGGCTGAGAGACGTGGAGTGTAGCACTCTGCTAGACGACCTGTTTGTCCTATACAAGACTTTCCAAGAATTCTATAAAATGTTGTTTCAACATGTGTGCTAATAGCTTTTTTTTATTTCAGTGCCGAAATTGACTGATTTTAATCTGCATAACTTCATGTCTGTATCACTACAATATTTAATATAACCAGAACTATGATTAAATGGAAATGTGTATAAATTTACATGCAAACCATCTTAATGTAATACATCCATATGTAAAGCTTTTGTAGTTCTTCTTACTGTATTACCGCTATTTACAACAGTTATTTAATTAAGAATAAAGTTATTGCTTCCGAACAAAAATGATCAAAAAATAAATACTACTGATAATATCCTATTTATAAAAGTATGCTGCTATATTCCCCTCTTAGAAGTAGCCACAATGTGTTGCAAACACATCTTCCTCAGTTTCCCTCGTGTGTTGCCTACAGTGTATAGCCGTCTCACGCACACACCTGCTCGGAACGTTGAACTGGTGGGAGGAGGTGAAGCGCTCAGCTAACTTGGCAGCGTTCACGGGGCACGAGCAGTCTCCAGGAGCGAATATTTTATCCAGAAAAAAAAAAAACAACACGATATGTTAATTCTCATTCAAATTAATGCTAACAACAGCCAACATTCTCTCGTGCACATCGACACCATAAAAGCTAACTGAGTAAAAGACTGACGGAAGGAAATTCCAACATAAAAATAAGTAATGCAGGGTAATGAAATTTTGGAAATACGTTTGTCTAGGTAACATATTCAAGTGATTAACGTTGCAAGATCAGGTTGTTGCACGCGCGCGATAACCCATGGCAAATGTGAAATGCTGTTACTTTAATAACCATGCAAACGTGTATGCATTGTGTTATACGTACGCCGGATGTCAGTTTGTGGTGTGGTGTTCCACACCTGTTGCACTCGGTCGGTCGAAACAGAGACCATTAATGCTGGTTGTGGAGGACGCTGAAGTTATTGTCTGATGATGTCCCATATGTGCTCTGTTATAGACAGATTGGTGATCGAGGAGGTTAAGGCAACATGTCGACACCCTGTAGAGCATGTTGGGTGACAACAGCGATATGTGGGCGACCGTTATCTTGTTGGATAACACTTTCTGAAGTGTCGTTCATAGATGGTAGCACAACAGGTCGAATCAGCAGACTGACGCACAAATATGCACCCAGGGTGCGTGGGATAACTGAAAGAGTCTTCATGCTGTCATACTAAATCATATACCACACCATAATTCCCGGTGTAGGTCAAACGTGTCTGCAAAGAGTTTGTTAGCGGGTCCAGAACAGACCTCCTTGTAACCAACGCACGGCCATCACTGGCACCGAGGCAGATCGAGTTTTCATGAGAAATCACAAATGACCTCCACCCTGCCCTCCACTGAGTTCGCTCTTGACACCAATGAAGGTGCAAATGGTGGTAATTTGGGGTCACTGCATTTGGCCCAGAACTGTCCGAAGTAACCGATTTGTAACAATTTGTTGAGTTCCTGTGGTACCAGTTGGTGCTCAGACTGCTAATGCAGGTGCAGTATGAAGCGTTAGAGACATAAGCCGTCTTTCCTCTCGATAGTGCTCTCGGGAGGACGACTATTCAAACCTTCGTCCAGTCATCCTGACTTAGGTTTTCTCTGATATCCCTAAATCGCTGCAGGCAAATGCCGGGATGGTTCTTTTGAAGGGGAACGGTCGACTTCCTTTCCTATACGAAAGGACCGATGATCTTGTTGTTTGATTTTTGGTCCCATCCCCTGCCCCCAAATCACACCCCTTCCTCTTAGGTAGTGCCATGTGGCCATCTGGAGCTCGGTCTTCTTGCAACCGTACATTCCTGTGACCACTGCTAGCATTCACGTATATTGGCTGCATTCCAGCCAAGTCTTTCTCCAGTATCCTAGAAGGAACATCCTCCTTTTCGTAGACCTATTACACAACCTCGTTCAAACTCAGTAAATGGCCGCGCGGGATTAAGCCGAGCGGTCTAGGGAGCTGCAGTCATGGACTGTGCGGCTGGTCCCGGCGGAGGTTCGAGTCCTCCATCGGGCATGGGTGTGTGTGTGTTGTCCTTAGGATAATTTAGGTTAAGTAGTGTGTAATTTAGGGACTGATGACGTTAGCATTGAAGTCCCATACGATTTCACACAGATTTGAACATTTTTTTGAAACTCAGTAAATGTTGGTAATGACGTTTTTGTCGCCTTAAAGGCGTTCTTGACTAACATCAACTCACCATGTCCAATCTAAAAGGTAAGTAACGCTGACGCCACTTTTATGCGACTGGTGTGAATTTTAATAGACGTCTACTCTCAGGTGTACAAACACGCCTACCAACTAGCGTTTATGTTGCATAACTCCCTCTAGATACTGTGATTTTTTTTATCTGTTATTGTGGTTACCAACACCATAGCTGCTTCTACTTTTACTGTAAACTACATCTACTACAACACCTAACTGTACCTACGACTACTTTTGTCTTGCAACTTCTTGTCCTTCTACGGTATCTGTTACTAGAAAGCGAGGGGATACCCCGAGAAAATAGGGACTATTTTTTAAAAGTTACATATCTTCACATTGTTTACAAAACAATCTTATGCCCTCCAAAATACTCTCCATTACTACTAATACAAGTTTCCCACCGGTGCTTCCACAGTTCGAAACATTTTCTGACGTTATCTTTAAAAAATCCTGACAGCTCCAACCTCGTTTTCTTTTTTCTCTTTACTTCTTCAATGTTGTCAAATCGCTGTCATTTCGAGCTCTTTTTCATGCGTGGAAATAAGAAAAAGTCGCACGCAGCTAGGTCACGTGAGTAAGGTGTGCGGGGTAGCGGAACCATACCATTTTTAGCCCACAACTGTCTAACAGAGATGGCTGTGTCTGCAGGAGCGTTATCGTGGTGGAAGAACCAGTCTCTTGTATGCCACAAATTCCCTGAACCGAGCTCCAAATAACCCACTAATCTCTCACAGTTGGTCAATTGTCTGTCGGCGGTCTGTGAAGACAAGCTCTCTAATTTTTTTTAGTATTTTCATCGATTCGGGCAGTTGACGGACGTCCGGAAGGCAGTTTGTAATCAATTGAAATGTCTCCATTTTTAAATCGGGCAAACTACTTGTACACTTGAGTTTTTCCCATAGCATCAACTTGGTAATCTTTTTTCTGCATTAAAACAGTTTCAGCTGCATTTTTATTCAGTAGGAAACAAATTTTCACAGCTGCACGTTGTCCACTTGAACCTGTCATCACAAAAAACTAAACTGGAACAAAAAATCTGCAGGCAAAAGCAACCGCTGTGGATGAACAGAACAAGCCAGGTCGACAACACAGGTGGCGCTGAACTGGCAATGGTTTGCGCTATACAAGCCTAGCGGCAGTAATGCGCACTACACAAGCTCCACCCACGGCAATGGTATTCCGATTAATATTTTTTTTTTGGGGAGGGGGAGGAGGGAGTAGCCTTTCGTACACTACTGCTGAAGTGGACTATGAACAGTAAAGATAACTGGTTTTTATTTGTCGCACTCCACAGATCACTCAACCGCTCCACATAGGCACATCCAGCCTGTTGCCTTAGTTCTGCGGAGGGCGGTGTGGTGGAATCTGACTCTTCCGTTCTCTGCCCTCCCCGTGACGGCAGTGGGAGACTCCCTAGTTCTAAGGAAGCATCGTTGCTACGTGTGAGGAGCACAGCGACATAGCCCACGTCCTCGTGGTCCTAATTCCTTGGGTGGCGGGACACCGCCAACAGCTGCGATTCCACTCTGGCGTTGTTGTTACCCTTGTCGCGCAAGCGCCGTTACCTCTTCGTCTTCCGCAACTGTTGGCGCTAACTGACTTCACTGCGCTCTCTCTCGGTCTTATTTTGTAACCACCTGTAGTGTAACGGATGGTTTGACTGGAAATGGTGTCGGCGATGTTGTCCCGGGTCTGCCATTCTGTCTGACAACAGTCTCTTTCACATGGAGTCTTCCAAGATGATTGAATCTTTTGCCGACCGTTATTAGCAGCATTAGAATACAGTGGACATCCTCGCACAGTATGTTCTGCCTTCTTCATCACAGGCACATTCAGAGGTTTATCTTCGCCCAGCCCGATAACAGAAAGTAGCGTAACGTCCATGACCTACCAAGATATTGGTCAGACATCTTACAATGCCATCTGCGGAAATGTAGTTAGAAGGAAGCAACTCTTGCTTCTCTGGTTTCTGTATTACTAACCTGGTCTCTTATTGCTTTGGTTGTCCCTCGTTGCACAGTAGTAGCGCTCAGGCGCCAGGTTCAATGTAGCTTTGTGATCTTGCTGAAGTGGGGTGTGTCGCGATGCCAGTAGTTAGTTTTAATGAAGAATACTTTGAAACACACGTCACAGACTTTCCAATATGGCAGCTCTTGGCTACGCCGTTATACACAACCCTTTACAACACATTAATCACTTCCCATACTCGTTATAGATACTTCCCACGACACGTGGCATTCACTGATAATTAATACCCTCACTTTAACTTTATATCTTGTTTATCACTGCTATATTTAGTCGCGACTGTTCTTTTGGAGCCGCCTCCGGTTACTCTCGACAGTGCGTTTTGAGTGGCGCCTCTCTACTAACCCGCCCTGTCTTCCCGACGCACAAGAGAGACCACACCTTTTCCTCTCAGCCAATAGAGACACTCCACTCGTCTCCTAAACTCTCAGCCAATTGTCGATTAGATCACTTTTGCCACGCGGATCTGACGTCACGTTTGCGGAAATTGTGATGGAAGTGTGTCTCTGAACACTGTCTCAGGTTGTAAGATCCCATTCCCGAATAATCGGATCTTGTCCCTACTACGGTTGCTCAACATTGCCCCTTTTGATGTCCTCGTTAATGCCCTTGCTGATACACAACTGTCAAATGGTCATGTAGCCTGGCTGCTACTGAGCATTCGCAATCGCATAAATGTGTCATAATTAGCATAAACACGTGAAGGGGAAGCACGTATGCATTACAGTCTTGGTGAGTTCAGGTGTACGATTAGCATTCTTTATTTTAGGATCGGGAGAAAACTACCTGGTCTTGCTCTTTTGGGATCATCCCATCATTTCTGCCGCGGGAGGAGGATGTTATTGTGGATTTGCTGCTGGCTTCTGGCACGTATTCCTGTTAAATTCTGATCTTCCTTCCTTATCTGAAGATCGAGTGGACGTATCTGCAATACTCAACTGACACAGTAGCAAAAGCTCCCGACAAAATCGAAAAAGTATTCCTCGTTGGACCCTGTTACTACTCGTGTTGGCGTTGGGAGCTGAAGATTGTGAGCCTAAGCACTTGCACAGTAATCATTGCAGCTGGCATAGCGGTATGATACGAAGGGAAGCTATGGAAACAGAATTTTCAAATCGACAACATACCGAAATTCCAGAGTGAATCCTTGGCTCTCTCGCAGATTAAAATTGTGTACCGGACCTGGGATGGAAACTGAAATCTTCCCTTTCGTGAACAATGCTCTCTCCGTTGAGCAAGCGAAGCTTTACTCACGACCAACCCTCCCTGTAGGATAGAGGTATTGTCAGAAGTAAGGCTGTGGTACCGAATTGCCAATTGTGAGACTTTAGTCGATATGATAACTGCCCGTGAAAGCCAAGGTTCCGAGTTCGTATCGCTGTCCGACACACGGTATTACTCACGCAGGAAGGTACGTAGGGAACATTTCGATCAGATGAGTTCTTTATACCTCCAGCATATTCGTACAATAACATCTCTGAATTGTGATAAAGTTATACTAAATAAAGTTGGTTATGAACTAGTTTCGGTGCAAGATACGCGAATACTTCCCGCTTGGGTATCTTTCTCGTCTCCTCCACAGCGAGACCAAGGCACGCTGTCTGTGGTTGCAGATATCAGTGGAAGGGAAAGAGTTACGTCTATACGCTGACTTTTATACGCGGTTTTATAGGAGTCTGCAGTTCCCCAATGCAGGCATCCGTTTAGATACAAGGCGCAGTCAACTCTTCAAGGCCGCAAGTAACAGCAGCGCAGTTTCCGGATATCCAGGAAGACATTCCTAGCACGTAGATTTATTGGCAAGATAAAGACCTCCCAATCTATGTCTCTCTCTCCCTCTCCCTCCCTCCCTCCCTCCCTCTTTCCCTCCCTCACCCCTCTCTCTCTGTGCGAGTGCGTATGTGTGCGTGTCTGTGTGTGTGTGTGTGTGTGTGTGTGTGTGTGTGCGCACGCGCGTTTGAATATGTGTATCCGTGCCTGTGTGTTTGTGACTGTTGTCACAGTGTACTGGAGAGGGTGGGTGTTAGATATTGAATGAATTTTGATTTACGGAGCGTGATGCAAACTACTTCACAGCTTAGACACATAAATATAGTTCCTTTCAAACTAACTCGGGTATCCGAGTCGAGTGCTGTCGCTCAGCCGTGCTTTAGCTAACGCAGCAAGGTTTTCATCCTCCCTGTTCGTTAGACATTGCCCTAATGTCCTGCATTAAGTTACGGATCTCCCCGCAGTGCCTCAAGGCGTGAGATCAGGTAAAATGTTAATCCTTCTTGCTGTTAAGAGAACAAGGCTACGTACCGTCATCTGGTTTCACTCTGTCTCCACTCTCGCCAATTTGGTTTTTTAATCGATCTCCTGACTGCTTTGAAATTCTTCTCCCATCCCTACGTCTTCATCTCAGAGTAGCAAGTAAACCCCACGAGCTGACACATTTGTTGCATATATTCCTATGTCTGTTCTCTCCTACGGTTATTACGCCCTACAGGTGCCTCTGGCATCATGGAGGTTAGTCCCAGATATTTTGCCCTATCATCCTGTATCTTTTCCTTGTTAATGTTTTTTCTCCTCCCCACGCCTATGCATAATCTCATTTCCTTCTTTACCAGTCCAACTTATTTTCAAAACTCTTCTATAGCATCACACCTCAAACACTTTAATTCTCTTCTTCTTTGGGTTTCCACAGTCCTTTGACCTACTCTCATACAATCCTGTGCTACAAACTTACATTCCCAGAACTTTCTTCCACAAATTAAGGTTGATGTTTGTTACTAGCAGAATTCTTTTAGCCAGGAATGACCCCTTTGCCTGTGATAGTCTTCTTTCATGTCGTCCATGCTTCGTATGTCATGCATTATTTTGCTTCCAGATAGCACAATTCTTTCGTTTACTTGGTGGTCCTCTATTTTAAGTTCAACGTCATTCTCGATCTTGTGACTCATTAGTTTCTGTTTTCTTCCGTTTACTTGCAGTCCCTAATCTGTACGCATTAGTTCGTTCATTTCTTTCAGTGTCCGCTGTAACACTTCATTGTCACAAAAGATAGCAACATAATCAGGGAATATTATCACTGATATCGGTTCCTCATAAATTTTAATCGAACTGTTGGGCCAACTTTTATTTCTGACGTTGCGTCTTCAGTGTTGAACATCAGTGGTGAAAAACTACATCTCCGTCTTACATCCTTTTAATTGGAGCACTTCGTTCTTCGTCTTCCATTCTTATTATTCGCTTTCGTTCTAGTACATATTGTATATTACCCATGTTTCTGTATAGCTTATACCTATATTTCTTAGCATTTCAAGCATCTTCCACCATTTTACATTCTCGAACGGTTTCCCTACATCAACAAATCCTGTAACTGTGTCTTGATTCTTTTGAAGTCTACTTTCATAATCCAGCACAGTGTTAGAAATTTCTGTCTCGTGGGTTTACCTTTGATAACTAGAAACTGATCATCAGCTAACTCACCTTCGACTTTCTTTTCATTCCCCTGTATATTGCTCTAATAAGCATATGGTTGCACGACAATTTAAGCTGACTGCGTTAATTCTTGCACGTACCTGTCCTTGCTATCTTGCGAATCGCCATCAAAGAACTCAAAAACGTCATTGCACTGTGCTCACATCCTATGCCATATAGACACATTTCAAACGCAACTATACACACTGCGAGGACTTTGTTCGCCGAGGAAGAAAACCCACTGCGGTCAGATGCTCGTACCTATTAGTTGGGGGTCTCCCAGGCACAAAGATATGGCTGATTATGTTACAATCCTACTTCAGACGACAGACTAACGCCATTAAGGCAAACTAACCTAGCAGTATCCAATCTAGGAAACTTTCACTTCATCTGAAAAATCCATTTCCGCGATTTTAAATCCTACCCTGTGACACCACGGTGCTTCTACAGGCTTGCGGAAAGCCACCTAACGTTTACCAACAGGGGACTAAACTCAGCGATCCACTGATGTCGATGTTGTTTGACACACTGATGGTGGAGGAGGGCAAATAAGAGCAATTCGTGAAAACGGCTTTGGGCGAATACCATGGCACAAGAAAAATAATACTTCGTGATTTACGTCCCTCAAGTTCGTGCCCTAAGAATATTATTCCTTTCAGTTGAAGGAATAGCGAGCGGCCGGAAAGTTACAGGCTTCAATTCTTGCAACTTACTCATTTCCAAATTTAATGTTCAACGAGTCCGAAGTTAAGTTTTGTACAATAATTGTTGAGAATGTTAGCGTCGCCTTCAGCCAGAGGACTTGTCTCATTCCTCGCTACACCCTGATCGAACCTTAACGATTGTCTTCATCTTTGCTTGACGATTGCAAGTGACAGCCACTTAACCAGGTTACTTCACTCACAGTCGTCCTCTACAATTCACCCCACATTTCCTTCCGTTACTAAATAAACTATCATGTTATCCATCAGGAAGTGTCCTAACATCGATCCCATCGTTAGTAAACTTTTGCATCAAATTATTCTCCCCGATTCAATTCAGTACCTCCTCATTTAGCTTTGTTCTGTAACACCATTTTTCAAAAGCTTCAGTCCTCTTCTTGTCAGTACTGTTCAACGTCCATGTTTCACTTCTGAATAAGACTTGTGATAAATAGCGTACTTTCGGCACAGACTTTCTAACGTATTTATTTATAATAGTTATTGACAAATTCCTTCTTTTCGGATTCGCGTTTTTTGTAGTTTTAGGTCTGCTGTTGATATTGTCTTTACTTCCTTTTGAGTTCCAATCAGCAGTACTCCTTTACTACTTTTAGTGTTTCACTTCCTGATCTACTTACTAGTCTATTCCTTCTGCTTCACTTGCTTATTTAGACTGCAATTTATTTGTGTTTCACTTTTGTTAATTTCAGTCTTATATGCTCTCCCAAGACGGTGTACATTCCATTCAATAAATCTTCGAATTCTGGCATATAAAATGTCACCAGCAAGCAAAGATATTGCCAAAGAGAGATGGAACTCCATATTGAGAACCGGTCATCAATGGTCCTTTACTACCTATTTTTGGTCACTGATAGCATATACACTTCTTTATGATTACCAGGTTCAAAGTTGGCTACCTACACATCAATTCTTCCCACTACTCGATTTAAAAAAGAATCCTGCCGTAAGTTTCCTGTATGACGCCTACAATGCACAACAGTGTGTTCGTTATTATAATCTATAACTCTTAGTCTTATTTAGGAGTGGGCTACATTAACTAGCCCAGAAAGTATTCCATCCATTATAATACAGGCAGCCCATCTTACGAGTTCCAAACAGGGTTGGAAGATGTAAGTTAGGTTGCCTTTCTTTAAATGGATGAAATATTTTCCTGGACAATTTCATGGTTCCCATCCTACATATTGTTATGTTATTACCACCATTATGTAATTAAAACAGTAGTTAAAGTCCAGTGTCACCTATTTATCCAAGGGATTATGGAAGAAGAAACGGCTGAATCACTGTCTCGCGAAAATGAGCAAGAATAAATGTGTTTATTATTGTTTCATATCCACTGTTGTCAGACGCGTTAAAATTATATGTCTCAAAGTACTCTCTAGTAGGACACGGACTTCCTAGCCAAGTAGCTGGAAATACAAAGCATTCCATCTAGTGCAATAAATATGATTACACTGTCGCGCTAACTGCTTCTAGGTAAGTTAAGAGAAGCAGCACTGAAGCGAACTGATTGAATCAAGAAATGTATGCATGCAGAAGACCTGCAATGGGTTTTATTTCTTAACCTTGTAGAAAAGGAGTAGGAAGATTTTGAAAGAAATCGTCGTTGTCTTTCCAGTAGTTTATTGTGTGGCCGAATAACCACTGACAAGAATCTTAAGAGTTACACCGGGAACCAGCGTGGCCAACAGTACTGTTCGGAACTTTATTCACCACTGCCTTACAGGTCCATGCGTCGCTCAGGTAGACTTTGTGGGCCGCAGAGATTTTGTTATTTTGATTTTATGTAATCAAATTTTTGTGTTGTTCACAAATTACAACATCATCTAAGTTTTTCACGCTAATTAAGCCCACATCACAACGGTATTATCCGAATGTACTTCTGACCATAAAGGGATTCTGGTAGACAGAATCCGAAACCCGAAGTTTTAGTTAATCAAGCCTTTTGTGTTCTTGTGGAGAGATTTAATCCCCTAACAAATACATCTCTACATCTAACCGAGAAGTGACGTACCAATTTTCATAAATTTAACTTCGAAGTTTCCTTATGCAACGAAATATTTTCTTAAATAATTTCTTCCCCTACTGGTCTCTTAGAGGTTGAAATTCCAGAAACATTGAAAGACGTATTTTTTTTTTTATTTCTATCCGAGAAGTCAAATACTAGTTGTCTTACATGTAGCCTTAAAATCCTTTAGTATTTCTTCAGTAATTATTTATTTTCATAAAAGCTTTCACCCTCTATTTTACACCGTTAGAGGCTAAATTTCCAAAAATGCTGAAAGATATTTTATTTATTTTCTGACTGAGACACCAAATACCAGTTTTCGTAATACTAGCTCCAAAATTCCCTTAATAGCGCCATACTTCTAAAAGGTCTTTCATCCCCTACTCCACGTCCCTAAAGTGTGGAATTTCAGACAATCCCTTCTAAAACGATGTCTCCAGTATACGATCCGCACCCTCTAGAAACTTCCAAGTTTCTATCCTTAGCGGTTTGGGCTTGGCGATGATGAGTCAGTGAATCAGTCTGTACTTATTTCATCTCTAACCGAGAAATCAGACGTCACTTTTCAAGGATTTAGCTTCATAAATGCTTTAGAAATCAAAAACTTTCATACAACGTTTCACCTCTTATTTCACCCCTTTAGGAGTTGAATTTCCAAAAACAGTGGCATGTGTATGTTTTATCTTCAACAGAGGAGCTAAGTCTAAATTTTCATAGATTTAACTTCAAAAATACTTTCCATAAGACTTTCATCTGCACTTTCACCCCCCTAGGGTTTGAATTTTAAAAATCAGTGAACACGTACCTTTTTATTTTTTCAGAAGCCAAATTTAAGTTTTCAGAGATAAGTTTTAAAAATGTTTTCCTAATAAGTAGTTTCGTAAAAACTCTCATTTCGTATTTCATCCCGTCAGGAGTTTAATTTCGAAACACACGAAAACACGTATTTTTTATTTGTATCCGAGAAATCAAATACAAATGTTCATAGATGTAGCTTTAGAATTACTTTAGTAGTTGACAGTGATATGTTTTCACAAATAGCTGCCTCCCGATATTTAACATTCATATGGTCACATTTCCAAAAAATGTTGAAACATGTATTTCTTTATTTCTGACGGAGTAGCCAAATACTAATTTTCATAGATCTAGCTTCAGAATTGCCTCAATAGCAATATTTTTTTAAAAATCAGCCTTATGTCGCTCCCTTATGGTCAGAATTTCGAAAAATTCCTTCTTAAACGACACCTACAGAATAAGATCCACATTTCCTAATTTCAAGTTTTTGTCCCTAGCGGTTTGGGTTGGACGGTGATAAGTCAGTCAGTCAGGACATTGTCTTTTATATACAGAGACTGGCAGTAAAATAATTTTTTCTAAACTTGTAACCATACAAATTAGTCATTCTTGTACAACAGTACTATAGTAATTTGACTACTAACTTCAGGATCATAGTTTCGTTTCATTGAAGTACATATATATAAAGGAATGTAGAACATGGTTACCCAATAGTTGCAAAATTTCTTATACAATTTCACTCTGTTTTGAGGGACAAACACCAGACGTGTTCTAGTTGTCTTCTGATGGGTGTCGATTCAAAACAAAGCTTTCCTTTTACAGTTTGCTTGCGAGTATTTGAATCGAACTTGTCTTGGCATGTAAATACGAACATATATATATTATTTATTCCCTGTGAATACACACTGGACCACTCGCATTATCTCTGTTCCCAATTTTTCCTGGAGCATGTAACTATCAGTAACTAAGTTCGCAGTTGACTAGTCTGCTAGTTACTTATACAAGGTGAATTTCGTGACGACTTTTGGAGGTCCACTTCACTTCTGGTGGTACCACACTCTGGTGACTGCTGAAGATCGTTGCACTCTGTCTTCTAACAAGCACGGAATCCAACCGTGGACTGGTCAAGAAATGAACACGCTGTGCACTTGCTATCGACTGCTAATAGGCTGTCTGTAGAGGCCCAGCAGCGATGATTGTATTATCACACGGATGAGTGAACCTAATACGCGTAACTGGCTGCCACTTGCCGGATTACAAGCCGCTCACTTATTGGTCCTCTGAGCAACGTGATGTCATCAGACGGGTGATTGGTGTCTGATAAAGGCGTGGTAATGTTGTTGTGTCAGATTCTGTGTCCTCTTTGGCTATCTGTTGCCTAACAGCCAGGCCTGCTAATTACACAAATTGTGAGAACCACGCCGTACAACGGGATGCCGTCTGACGGGTACCAGAGGATGTAACAGTAACAAATGTTATGAGCTACCTGCAGCTCACCTTTGTCGGCTGTGAGATTCTTGGATGCGGCGCAAATAATGCCTAACTTATATACCTTGACTTCGCACTAAATTCCTCTGTGAGATGGGTATTTCTGTGATCACATTAACTCACTACAATTCACTTTTAGCATTACATAAACCGTACAAAGTACAATAACCAGAAAGTGTATTTTATCACTCGTTTCGTCTGCAGTAACTGTCTCAGTTATTTATCATCGAGTGTAATACACTAGCACCAATAATTTTCACAGGATTCCCAGTTAGTCATTTAGTTCCCGACCTTAGCACAAGAATTTGTCCCAAGTATCTCTATACCGAAAGCTCTTGACTATTGAATAATCCACCACACGATATAATAGTGTAGGCAATCCCCTCACTTGCAGAAACAATAAATCGTATTATGTGAGATGCTGATCACTATAACCTGGAGTGCTTTAGTTTGCGGGCGAGGACACAAGACTTCGTCTAGTTCAAAACCTGACTTGTTTCCTTTTTTCAATTTTTAGTAGCATAAGTATCAGTTTCGCATATTTCTTCCAACAATAACTGTGCACTATTTGATTTTCTCTGAAAATTTTGCTTAGTTTTCGTAGAAAAAAGTATCTACAGATATTTGCAAAGCGGGCTTGTATACAATGTTTGCAATATATTCTGCCTGAAAAAATATGTTTATTCTTTTCACGTGAGTTTAAACTAAGCCACACTAATTTGTCACTCTGAGGAACATTGCCCCTCCAAATGGAGAGCTGTCACTTGACGAATCCCTATCCGGTGCCTTGGATATTTTCGTAGTAAAGCTGACATTCTTGCAAGCTAAAGGCGCTTGAATGCGTTCAGCCACTATAGTTGGAGTCCAGGCCTTTAGTACACAAACAGAAAAACTCACAGTACCAGTAAAAATGTTGTGCTTAAAATGCGAACGACAGCGTGACAGAACACCCAAAACCGTAATTTTTATCACTCATGTCGAGAATACATGGAAGATCAGTGAACCAGCTGATTCTTTTAATGTTGCACCGTTTCAGCTATGCCTAGGGAAACACTGTGAATGTGGAGGTATTATGTATTAGTTGCACCATCATCGTCAACTCTGAAAATTCAGTTCCAGAAAGGTTTGATGCTGATAACACGTGAACCAAAATTATGATAGATTTGTCTCTCTGCAGTAAAGATGATGGGAAAACAAAAAAGAATGATAGATTTGTCTCTCAATATTAATCTTGGTCGGAAGACTATGAGAAGAGTCGTAACCAGATGCACATAAGATATCATTTGTAAGAAAGTTTTGTGTTTACGTTATTTAAAAAAAAATTCTTTTGATTCTGGCATTTTCAAGTAGTTCGAATGATTCCTCCATTACATAAAACTTAAGATATTCAATAGCACTTTTCAAATGAACAGATTCGTCCTAGTACGAAAGTAAAGTGAAATCGTAGGGCTTGAATGGCAGGGAGACACAGAAGGGCAGGTTCAGCCACCTAATTGGAAAGGTTTTAACAATCCTGTGAGTCCGCAATCACCTTTATTTTGCGACGTGTGAGAGCTGTGTGTGGATGTGTAGACGACCGCAGTAGTGTGTGTCGATGTGTAGATGACCGCAGTGATGTGTGACGTAATGTCGTGTGCGTGTTGGAGACAACGAGAGATGGGAGAGGGTGAAATCCAGTACTGGTACACAGACTTTTCCTCTCGAAGATCACCGAGAGGCCCGGCAAGTTTAAAGTCCGCATCCGACGGACGGATCACCTTAATTTCACAAGCTACTGCAGAGAGGTTTGGAATTTACTCCGGACATCGGCGCAAAAGTCTGGTGATTAGTGGCATTACGCCACCACTCCTCTGTCCCCTCTGCCTCTGCGGTAAAGACAAAGGGAAAGTCGGCAACTGAACGTGGTATATCTGGTAGGTCACACATCCAAGTACTGGCCTCGCCCGACGGTGCGTAGCTTTAATGATCCCGTGGAAACCGTTGTAAGAAGTTTGAAACGGCCGTTGACAGTGTACCGAAGTCATACAAAACTAAGTAAAAATATTATCTATGGCTGCGATTCGGAGCATCCCTTAGTAGTTGTAGAGAATGGAAGGGGCATTGGAAAATTTAAGAGACTACATTTGAACTAAGGACGTTATCCTGAAAATTAGTCTCCGAAGCCGTCTGGTACGATGAACAGCATCGGTCTCCTTTTACAGCTGGGACACTGTTAGTGACAGAATGGGCGTTTAATCGGAGTTACTGTTAGTGTTTGTGACAAGGGCAGAGATGCGATTTTAGTGCCATTATCATACTATTAAGCCCTGTTTGTATTTGGCCCCTAAAATGAACGACAAGGTCAGTCCAACCAACGACCGATCTTCAAACTCTAGTAAAATCCAGTAAAAACGGTGAAGACAATTCGCTCGAATGGTTCATATCACGGTCATGTCATCCGTACTAAGATTTTCAGTGATTTTGCTAAATCACATAAAGCAATTGGCGGAATGGTCCCTCTCAAAGGGCATGGCTTTTCCTGCGATAGCCCTTCCGAGTACGAGCTTCCGCTCCATCACAAGAAGGTTTTTGTTTGGTTCTCCTTCTTAAGGAATATTTTCTTCAAGGAAGGTAACGCCCTTACTTTTTCAGTCCTATGAGAACCATGATTCTCCCATCTCTTGTGAATGTTGTTTCTTGTCGAGTTGTGCAATGGGAAACACCTTCTGGCGTGATCTCCACAATGATTTCCGGAGTACAGATGTAGATGAGGTAAGACACTATCGGTTTAAGCACGTCTAAAGATAAGTGAAATTCCAGTACGAAATGAATAAAAGAAGTTTACAGAGCCATTTAGAGAAGTCTAGAAAGACACAGCCTGTTTACAGTCCACAGATTTCATGGCAACTACATTGTATTCTGTGTTAAAGTTGAGGAAACAATATAGAAAGTACAACTGGTCGAAGTTAGATACTGTAGGATGGTTATGATGTGTTGGCAGAAGAGCCAACACCGTGTAGCTAGAGGAGGCCGAAATGCACGTGTTTAAGCTCACGCAAACTGGCGTGAGGTCTGGAACAGGACAATGTAATTAATATAGCCAATAAGGTACGTTGATGCTGGAATACTTAACTTTAATCCATAATTGGTGTACATCACTCTTGATTATACATAATGACAATCTCAATATAAACTGGTAATGGCGCCTTGCTAGGTCGTAGCAAATGACGTAGCTGAAGGCTATGCTAAGTATCGTCTCGGCAAATGAGAGCGTATTTGTCAGTGAACCATTCCTAGCAACGTCGGCTGTACAACTGGCGTGAGTGCTAGGACGTCTCTCTAGACCTGCCGTGTGGCGGCGCTCGGTCTGCAATCACTGATAGTGGCGACACGCGGGTCCGACGTATACTAACGGACCGCGGCCGATTTAAAGGCTACCACCTAGCAAGTGTGGTGTCTGGCGGTGACACCACAGGTTACACATTGAAATTCCGTTCTTTAGCCTTGTGCGTGATTGACATTTGACTACTAAATACGCACACACTCAAACTACTTCCTTTTTGTACATTGTGAAGGCTTCTGTTAAATTGTATGGATCTACACGTTTAACTTCCTTCAAAAGTGTATAAGGTTCAAATTAACAAAATGCAGTCTCACTATTCTTTATTGTGTTTCTACAGACACCCTTACATACTCAACGCAGCGGAACAAATCGTTACATATAAAATTTCGTAGGTTAGAAAAATGCAAACTCCAATATATGCTCTCATGCGTTAATTTGTTATATTTCGGCGAAACAGCATCGCAACACAAAACAATCAATAAAATGTCAAGTAGCCAGTGTCTCGAGCCTCTCGTTAAGACTTACCTGAAAATAATTTGCTAATCCAAAAGGTAGTTCTTTGTGAGCAACTACTACGGGCAGAATTGGTTTTTTGATTGAGAATACTGACATGGATGAGGTATGCCGGTATATAGTTTAAGTTTTCAAAGAAGGCAATGGACTACGCCTCACGTTTGCTCTCTTCTACTATCTGATAAAACTGATGCTCCAGTCAATTAAATTTACGGAAGGTGAGAATTTAAGATACAGATACCAAATTTTCACTAACTTCCTAGTTATTTTTACAGTTATTATTGTTCTTCAAAGTTTACAAAAGCCTTAGACAGTTCGACTGATTAACAAACACACACCTGCTGCTCTCGGTATAATACCACTAAGATCGATTCCTTAATACACGAATTCGAAACGGTATGAAAAGTGCAATCTTTTTTTTGTAAATTGAGTACCCCCTTACCACACCCTGCCTCGAGTTAAATTCAGTTCATAAACACAGCAAAGGTCGCCACGAACTGAACGTAGCCGTTAGCGCCAGTCTGATACACAATGGAAAAGAAGACATAAGCAACCACACTGCTCCAATGTAACATGCCAAGTCCTAAAGGCAAGGTACATAGTACCTTGTGTTGCTAAGAGAGGAGCGATACCTGCTGATTCTCACGTCGTCAGTAAGAACTCATTACTACAGTCATGCATCTCTCTCTCTCTCTCTCTCCCGCAATCAGTGCATCTTATTGTAGGGGCGGTCTTTACTATCGCATACCGCTGTCATGCCTTCCATTCGCAGCTGTGCCAAAAGAGACTACGTCAGAATACCACTATCGACCATACGTGGCCAGGACTGTCTGCCTGCTTGAGGTGACAACAACACTCCTCAACCGACTGCTGTATCCCACATTCCAGTGGTCACTTCCTCGTTTCGAAAACTAGTCTGCCCAAATAAGGTGATAAGGCCCTCGTTACTCATTGACTGAGCCAAACTCGCACAGACGACCGCCAACAAATATCTGATGGTATCTGATTTATCAGAGAAAATGCGGAAATCGGAGAAATGTGTTATCGATGCAAAGATGGGGAGACTAGATAAGGTACACACAATAACTAGTGTAACGGCACATACAACACGTCACTTTAAAGGTTAGCGTTCGAATACACTGCGAGATGAGAGGGATGTAAGTAATAAGGGACGTAGACTGCACGACTTCCTCCCTGACGTAAGGGAGCGGTTGAGAATGAAACACGTCGATTCCGGCAACGGTATGGTTAATTGAACACAGACCTTATCCCACACATTGAAACCGCGTAAGTCTGCGACACCTACATGCACATGCTGGGAAGAAGGTTCCCCAGATCACACTGTCTTCTGGGTGCAAAACCCGAACAAGACACACACACTACACTCAGACTACACTAGAACAGACATAATACACAATGCGATCAAAAGTATCCGGACACCTGGCTGAAAATGGCTTACCAATTTGTGGCGCCCTCCACCGGTAATGCTGGAATACAATATGGTGTTGGCCCACCCTTAGTCTTGAACACAGCTTCCATTCTCGCAGGCATACTTTCAGTCAGGTGCTTGAAGGTTTCTTGGGGTATTGCAGCCAATTATTCACGGAGTGCTGCACTGAGGATAGGTATCGATGTCGGTCGGTGGTCCTGGCACGACGTCGGCGTTTCAAAACATCCCAAAGCTGTTCTACAGGCTTCAGGTCACGACTCTTAACAGGCCACACCATTACAGGGCTGTTATTGTCGTGTAACCACTGCGCCACAGGTCTTGCATTAAGAACAGGTTTTCTATAATGTTGAAAGGTGCAATCGCCATCCCCGAATTGCTCTTAAACAGTGGAAAGCAAGAAGGTGGTTAAAACATCAATGCAGGCTTGTGCTGTGATAGTGCCACACAAATTAACAAGAGGTGCAAGCCACCTCCATGAAAAACACGACCACATCATAACACCACCGCGTCTGAATTTTACTTTTGGCACTACACACGCAGGCAGATGTCACTGACCGGCCATTTGCCATACCCACACTCTGCCATCGGATCGCAACATTGTGTACCTTGATTCCTCACTCCGCACAATGTTTTTCCACTGTTCAGTCATCCAATGTTTACGCTCCTTACACCAAGCGAGGCGTCGTTTGGCATTTAGCGGCGCGATGTGTGACTTACGAGCAGCTGTTCGACAATGATATCCAAGTTTTCTCACCTCCCGCCTAAATGTCATAGTACTTGCAGTGGATCCTAATGCAGTTTGGAATTCCTGTGTGATGGTCTGGATGGATGTCTGCTATTACACATTACAACCATTCTCAGCTGTCGGCTGTCTCTGTCAGTCAACAGACGAGTTCGGCCTGTACGGTTTTGTGCTGTACGTGTTCCATCACATTTCCACTTCAATATCACATCGGAAACAGTGGACCTAGGGATTTTTAGGAGTGTGGAAATCTCGCTTACAGGCGTACGATACAAGTGACACCCAGTCACCTGACCACATTCGAAGTCCGTGAGTTCCGCAGAGTGCCCCATTCTGCTTTCTCACAATGTCTAATAACTACTGAGGTCGCCGATGTGGAGAATTTGGCTGTATGTTTTTGGGGATGTCCGGATACTTTTCATCACATAGTGTATGTTTGAAGCAGCAAGAGGCGAAGAACAATAGGAGAACTAAATGTATTAAGAAAGAGTATTTAAAAAAAAGTTTACAATAATCTCCAGAGGGTGGACACCGACTGCAACAGTGATAGCGGCGACAGTGACACTTCAGAGGAACATTAGGAGGAGATCGATGAGATATAGCAGTACATAAGACACCTAGAATTATGAATCAGACATAACTTGCCAAAATTCACTGACAAATTACACGTATCAATCAAATAATTCTAAAGTATTACGAATACTAGAGTAAATATAGTGTAAGGTGCTTGCGATCTAGCCAAGAAAGCACCCAATGTTGTTCACGGATGAGTACCTAATGTTAAAACGTAGGATTAGCAATACCATTCCTCTACTACAAACTATAAACTATTTCATTGTGAAAGACTGTGAACAGCCCGAAGAAACCACTCCGAGTTATTCACCGTCACTCACAATCGGTGATGGCACTAATAAATCTCTCCTCTGTTCTATCATCTGTTTATATTCTTAAAACAACTAAATTTTATTCATATTTGAACCTCAAATTGTTATTTTTTAAAAAAAGTATTATTATTTGTCAAATTTTGCAGATGAAAACAAAATAAAGAGGTCTATAAAAAAGACGACAAACGAAAACTGTGAAGGTACGACATGTTTTAAAACATCGGGTAACTGATCTGTAAATCTGCAGTAAATAAATAAATGTATCGATATAAAAGCAAAAGTGAGTGCCAATGACCGACTTGTAAATTAATGGAAGATAGGAAAGATTGCTTATTAAATGAGACATCTTTCAAGTGGTTTAGAGTAAGAGATCTCAAATCACCCTCTATGCTGTCCATTATGTTGTTCATGTATGTATTCTGACACAGTAGTAGATAATCGTTCTGGAATTATTCAAGACAAGACCAGAAAGTTATCATCGGGAGAATGTAACTATCCCAATAAGTAAATAACTATTTTTCTACAGCAGACGACGAATGTGTGGAGGTCCTCCATGCGAGTCTCTCGCAAGTATTCCATTGTCCATCGCCGGCTGCGCATCGGCAGTACTTGGATAACTCACGGTCACCTCCTACGTCGCGAGGACACACCTCAGCGTCGCTTTGGTTCACTTTTGACAGTGGTCCACATCTTTTTTTGACTGTCCAAATTTAGCCACCCGGCGGCGGACTTTTAATCTCCCTGACGCGCTCCCTTCCCTTTTATTTGACGATGCCTCCACTGCTAACGTAGTTTTACGTTTTACCCGTGAAGGGGTTTTTCATCATTCTATTTCAGGTGGGCGCCTTACCCTCATGTTTCAGGCTCTCACCCTACGCGCATTTAACTCTTCCTCGCTCCCTCTGTTCGACTTGGTGTTCGTCTTTTTATCATCTATGTTTGTTTTGCCTTTTATTTTTAGGCTGGGGATTCTAGTGTGTTGCTGAATGGCTGGCTCATCCTTTTTTATTCTTGTGATCAGCCAGCCAAGGCCATCTGCTAAATTGTTTTAAAATCTTTTACCGCTTTCTTCCTTTTCATTAATCTTTTCAATTTTGGCTTGATACTTTCGTTTTCTAGTTCAGTGTGCTTACACACATAGTTCACGCATTTTGTTCCTTGCCCGGATTTCAAGCGATAGGATTCCTTTGGGGTTTAGTTCTGATCTGAGACCTGTGTGACTAAAGGAAAAGGGACTCATAACCATGGTCTTTGATCTCCAAACGAACCAACCCGTATTTCATTATAAGAGTATCAATCTGAGCGAAACCTATGTCAAGTGATCACCTACATTACGTGCATGATGTAAATACAGATATTTCTGAAGATTACATCAATTATCACACAAATAGTAGTCAAATACGATAACTTAAGAGGAAGTGGCCAGTCGATAAGCACGAATGCATTCCTCGCCGGAAGGGTTCTAAAAGTAACAGTGTTCTGTGGGTTAATTAACCAGGGCCTGACATACAGTTTTAATTATTACCTCGAAAAGAAAAGTATAGCTACGATTATGAAACTGTGAGAGGTGTTAGTACTCCGTTACATCTTCATCCACAAATGCGGCACGTTTTTCCCAACAGTAGGTGGCTTGTGAAAATCAGCTCTTCAACAAAATGGAAAAGTACGCCACTCAGTGGTTTCATCACCCAAGAGACGGAAAAGAAGTTACAGGGTCCCGTATTTGGGAAATACGGAGCGTGGGGCCTAATTCGATAGCCCCAAGAAACATTTCGCGTGATAGAGTCCTGTGCGGAATGACTTGGAGCGTTCACATGGAGCAAACACACCTCCGTGGACTACCGCGACCTTTTTATAGCCACCGGATAAATATCAGAATAAAATATGAGGAGATAACTGGAATCGAAACCGTGTCCTTCCACGCCGAAACTAGCGACATTGGTCTTCGATGTGTATGGTCTTGTTCGCCTTGGTCGCTGCGGAGTCAGCGTGGCAGATTGCTAACCGAAGAGGTCAGGGTTTGATTCGTGGACGGCAGAGATATTTTCTCCGCTCGGGTAATAGCTGTTAAGCTGTCCTTAGATTCGTATGATAATAATTGATGTGAATGTCGCCTCGAACACACTGTCTTATCGCTTTCCACTATTGCCCACTGTGTGGGAACAAACGAAAAGCTAATAAATTGAAATAAAGAAAAAAATATCTCAAAGGTCCCTTGCGATTCATGGAACCTCTGATGGTCTGAATCATCGTTCTAATTCGTTGGTACTTTTTAAATCCGCTGAAACAGTTTGAAACACCGAACCATTGCCCGTGTAGTGAGGAAATGGCTCTGAGCACTATGGGACTTAACATCTGTGGTCATCAGTCCCCTAGAACTTAGAACTATTTAAACCTAACTAACCTAAGGACATCACACACATCCATGCCCGAGGCAGGATTCGAACCTGCGACCGTAGCAGTCGCCCGGTTCCAGACTAAGCGCCTAGAACCGCTAGACCACCGCGGCCGGCAATTGCCCGTGTAGTGTTGGCGGAAGCGCCAACACTGTGTTGCTAGAGGAGGCCAAAATGCACGCGTTTATTTACACGCTGACTGGCGTGAGGTCTGGAATAGGACAATATCTTGAGCATTGTAAATAAAGTACGTAGATGATGTAATACTTAACTTTAATCCACAATTGTAGAACATCTCTCGTTACGGTACATGCTTCATAATATTACTTATCAACTGCTATGGCGCCTTGCTAGGTCGTAGCAAATGACGTAGCTGAAGGCTATGCTAGCTATCGTCTCGGCAAATGAGAGCGTATCGGTCAGTGTAGCTTCGCTAGCAAAGTCGGCTGTACAACTGGGGCGAGTGCCAGTACGTCTCTCTAGACCTGCCGTGTCGTGGCGCTCGGTCTGCTATCACTGACAGTGGCGACACGCGGGTCCGCCGTATACTAATGGACCGCGGCCGATTTAAAGGCTACCACCTAGCAAGTGTGGTGTCTGGCGGTGACACCACACTCCTCCCCCGCAAATCGGCGTACGGGTGTGTTATAAGGCTTCCGCCCGCCGTGGGGAGGACCCCATGTTGACGTATGCGACGAGGTGGGGAGCCTAACAACAGACGAGGCTGTGCCACCCGCACCCGGCCATTCGGTCCGAGGGGAGCTAGGAAACGCCTGAAAACCTAGTCCAGGGTGCACGCCAACATGCAGTGTATGCGCCCGTAAAGAGACAGGAGGGGCCGAAGGGTCGACCTCCATCGCGTCTGGGTACCCGACGGACGTAGACGACATCTGGTCCGGAGCGGGCAAGAGTTCCATGTCGGAGGACAGCTGGTCACGGGAAGCGATCGGCGGCGCGTGACCCAGGGAGGCGCTTGGCGGCTGCAGCGAAGCGTCCACTGCTGGCGTCGCCGGCGGGAGAACAGGCGGCGGCGGCGGCGACGGCGGCGCGTCGCCATGGGGCAAAATGGAAGGCAGCGTCGGTAACACCTGGGGATGAGGCGAGCCAGTAGATGGGTTCCCAGGGCGCTGACCGGACGGCACCGTCGCTGAAAGCAGACGGAGAGCGGCAGAACCCGTGTGACGACAGAGGCGCAGCTGATTGAGATGCCGACGCACGTCACCAGAGGCCCCCAAAACCAGATACATAGCGCGGCCGAGGCAGCGAAGAATGCGCCCTGCGAGCCAACGCCGTGAACCGCGATAGTTGCGATAGTATACAACGTCTCCTGGAGCAAAAGCAGGTGGCTGCCGCTGCACAGGAACTTGATGCGGCGGATGTAGCAAAGACATCAAGGTTCGATGAGGACGACTGTGGAGCAACTCAGCCGGCGAGCGATCATCTCAGGGCAGAGAGCGATACGAAGACAAGAAGAGCAATAACGCGTCCTCCCGAGAATGCGACTCTTTCAACTTCAACATCTGTGACTTGAAAGTCCGGACCAATCGTTCAGCAGCACCGTTTGACTGAGGCGAAAACGGCGCGGATGTCAGATGTTGAATACCATTGGCCTTGCAGAATGACTGAAATTCTGCGGACATGAATTGTGGGCCACTGTCGGAAACAATAGTCTGGGGAAGACTTTCAATACAAAAGATAGCGGATAACGCTTGGATGGTGGCAGATGACGTCGTGGAAGACGTCCGGACAACAAAAGGAAAATTACTGAATTAATCGACAACAACCAACGATCGAGCATTCCAGAATGGACCAGCGAAATCGATGTGTAAGCGTTGCCAAGGGGAAATGGCTGGTGGCCATGCAGAGAATTTTCGCGGTGGTGTGGATTGTTTTTCGGCACGCGCCATGCAAGAAGAGCACATATTTGTAATCGCAGCATCGATTCCGAACCAAGTACAGTGCTGACGAGCAAGTTGTTTCGTTCTCACTATACCCCAATGTCCTTGGTGGAGAAGCCGTAAGACAGAGGACTGTAACGAACGTGGGACCACGACCCTGCACTGATCATTATCAGAACGCAACAGCAAAACACCACGTCGTACAAAAAGTCTCTCCTTCTGAGCAAAAAATCGGCGAACCAACGGATCCTCGATCCGTGAATTTGACAAGGGCCATTGCGTAGCAAAAAAACCGCAAAACGGTAGCAAGGACAGGGTCAGCTGCTGTGGCTGTAGTTACACGACGAAAATCAATCGGAAACGATTCGACCACGTCATCGGTTTCCGCATCAATGAACATGCAAGCAAGTTCGGAAGAATCGAATGCTCTATCCTCATCAACAGTCAAACGGGACAACGCATCGGCGTTTCCATGCTTAGCAGTGGACCGATAAAAGATATCGTAGCGGTACTGCGAGAGGAAAATAGACCAGCGAATGAATGTCTGCGCTGTATGTGGAGGTACAGGCCTGTTCGGGTGAAAAAGTGACGTCAAAGGTTTGTGGTCTGTGATGATGATAAAGTGACGACCATACAAGAAATCATGAAACTCTGTAACACCAAATACGAGAGCCAAAGCTTCTTTCTCGATCTGTGAATAATTTCTTTGCGCAGACGAGAGCAATTTGGACGCAAAGGCAATAGGGCGAGCATGTGATCCATCTTTGTGCGCAAGCACAGCACCGATCCCTGAAATCCGATGCATCTACCATCAACAAAAGGGGTTTCAGGGGATCGAATGGCGTAAGGCAAGTATTAGAAAGCAACGCCGATTTCAACTGGCGAAAGGCGCGTTCGCATTCCGTCGTCCAGACGAACGGAACACCTTTACGGCGGAAGCGATGAAGCGGAGCTGAAATGGAAGAGGCATTGCGCACATAGCGAGGGTAGTAATTTATTTTACACAGTACACTCTGTAGCTGCTTCAAATTCTGCGGCGAAGGCAAGTCTTGTATGGCACGGAGGTGCTCTGGACTGGGATGTATGCCTTGGGCATTGATTACATGTCCCAAATATGGTAAGTCACGAGCAAAAAACGCACATTTGTCCTTCCGCAAGCGAAGACCATTTTGTCGCAAGACCTGAAATAATGTGCAGAGATTGGCTAAATGTTCTTCTTCCGTCGTTCCGGAAATCACAATATCGTCCAGATAGTTTGCTGCAGTAGGGACCGACGCACAAACAGTTTGCAGATATTGCTGAAACAATGCAGGGGCGGATGCACACCCGAATGGCAGTCTTTTGAAGCGGTACAAACCAAGATGCGTGTTAACCACCAAAACGCGCTGGGATTCGTCGTCCACTGGTATTTGCAAGTACGCATCTGCTAGGTCCAACTTCGAAAAATATTTACCCGGGCACAGTTTGTCAAAAAGATCTTCCGGGCGGGGTAAAGGATAAGTTGCAATCACTAATTGTGGTTTCACTGTTGCCTTGGAGTCCACACAAAGTCTCAAGTTTCCGGAAGGTTTTGGCAAAATTACTAAGGGTGATGCCCAGAGAGAAGCCTGCACACGTTCAATCACACCTTGTGATTCCAATGCGTGTAGTGTTCTTGCGACCTCATCACGCAATGCGTTGGGAACATTGCGCGCTCTGAAAAATTTCGGTTGCGCGTTTACTTTCAGTACCAAATGTGCCTCATAGTTCGTAGCGCAACCGAGGCCCGGTGCAAAAATGTGTGCAAATTCTTCACATAGACTAGAAACACTGGCTGAAGGCACAGTCTGATTCACTGATAGGACCTGATTGACTATAGACAACTTAAACAACTGAAATAAATCTAAACCAAACAAGTTCACTGCAGAAGAAGAACGAAGTACGCAAAATGACACAAGTTTCGTTTGTCCCTTGTATGTTGCAAGAAGGCTGCACTGTCCTAACACAGGGATATTCTGACCGGAATAACTATTTAACTTAACATTTGCAGCACGCAACAGGTGTGCCCAGTTGTTTGTATGTGACTTTATTGATCAGTGAAACTGCAGCTCCGGTATCGAGCTGGAATGGGACCACGTTGCCATTAATGTCCAAGTCTACAAAAAGTTTATTGTCCTGCTGACGACAAGAGCGACTGTCTCGTGCAACGTGAACTAACACTGGTACAGATTCACTTGCTAATTGACGTGATTTCCGGCGACGTCGACGCACACTTTTTGTGGGACGCACACAGTCACTTTTAGAGAGAGTGGCGCTGGGCGGAGTGGATTGAACTACATGAATATCCATGGGGGAAGTTTCACGAGCCGGAGCATTCTTGGTTCGATTCCGGCGCGAAGCAAAGGGCCTGGAATGGTTTTTAGTGTCCGATCTAAGCTTTTTCTGGCAAACACTCTGAACATGTCCTTTTTTATTACAGAAAAAGCAAATAGCTTGGCGTGACGGGCAATTTTCACGCGAATGTCTAGTTGCACGCCGTGGGCATGATTTTAGCACTGCCTTTGCCTGCTTACGCGGTACACTTGGCTGCGCGGACGGGCGCAAGGGCTGTTTACTGTTCCGTGCAGCTCGCCCGGCGGGCCGGTTAACGTGACACACGGCTGGCGAAGTTGCAAACGATTCCTGAGCAAGGTCAAGTGTGTCTTGCCTATCCAATATGTCTATCACTTGTTGAAGGGAGGGATTGACTAGTTTCAAAATATGCTCCCATATACAAACTTCAGAAAAGTTCTGTGCAATTGCATCACGCACCATATTATCTGAATAAGGGAATCCACATTCACACTCAAAAGCACAATCCCTAGTAAGGCCTTGCAAAGTTGCAACCCACTCCCGATTAGTTTGACCGGCCGTACGTTTTGTACAAAAGAAAGTATACCTCTTTGCAACGACATTGACTGATTCCTTGAAATATGCATCTAATGCTGACAAAATTTCTTCGTAGGACAGAGTTGCTACGTCGCGTCGGGGAAACAATTTCACTATCACACGATACGTCTGCACCCCTACACACGCCAATAAGTGAGGCTGCCGCTCGTTACCTTGAATTCTGTAAGCGGCGAGATGGAATCCAAATTGGCGTGACCACTCCGTCCAGCTTTCCAGTGCCGCATCAATCGGACGAAAAGGTGGTGCAACTGTGTGTTGTGGATGCGGTAGCGGTGGAGCGGCGGCTGCCGCATCATTTTGCATTGCGCGTTGACCCTGGACGAGCTGTCCAAGGGCATCCAATAAGGCCTGCGTCTGCTGATTCAGCAAGCGATAAAATTCGGACAGTACATCTGGAGAATGTGGTGAAGCCATGACACAAGAAAATTAGTTATATATAAAGGAGACCGTTTGAATCCGAGTCGCCAATTTGTAGAGTTGGCAGAAGCGCCAATACTGTGTTGCTAGAGGAGGCCGAAATGCACACGTTTAATTACACGCTGACAGGCGTGAGGTCTGGAACAGGACAATATCTTGAGAATTGTAAATAAAGTACGTAGATGATGTAATACTTAACTTTAATCCACAATTGTAGAACATCTCTCGTTACGGTACATGCTTCATAATATTACTTATCAACTGCTATGGCGTCTTGCTAGGTCGTAGCAAATGACGTAGCTGAAGGCTATGCTAGCTATCGTCTCGGCAAATGAGAGCGTATCGGTCAGTGTAGCTTCGCTAGCAAAGTCGGCTGTACAACTGGGGCGAGTGCTAGTACGTGTCTCTAGACCTGCCGTGTGGTGGCGCTCGGTCTGTAATCACTGACAGTGGCGACACGCGGGTCCGCCGTATACTAACGGACCGCGACCGATTTAAAGGCTACCACCTAACAAGTGTGGTGTCTGGCGGTGACACCACAGCCCGAACCATTGCGTGAATGATTGTGCATTGCTACTATGCATTTACGAGGGCGTGTTGCTAAGTAAAGCCTCCGAATATTTTATGTGAAAATCTTTTAAAGTAAAAGAAGCGATATTAACATTCTACACCTTTATTCTTCATTTCTACTTACTTTCAGTCTTCTGCCAATAGAGGTCCACGTAATTTTGCATGTAATACGGCGGTGGGTAACGTAAATACAAGGTGACAGTTATTGAACTATATGAAATAAAGTCGCCATAATTTCTGAATGTTTTGCGTTAGGATGTTCAAACTGCACGGCTGGCCGTGGGGCATGAGGGAGTTGGTATGAGCATATGCTTGGTTTGGTTTATAGACAAAGACTACTTTCATTAGGATGTGTTCGTCGCAATGCAAAATTGGTGCATTTGGAAGACTGAGAATCCGCATTTCGCTGCTGAGTAGTCTCTTCACCTTCAACGGGTGACTGTGTGATGTCGAATGTCCAGTCACGTAATAATCGGTGTGATATTTCTTGATGGCACAACGACTAACGAACGGTAGATGTAGGTTTTGGACGATAATTTCATCCCCATTATCCAAAGTGACCCTGATTTCGACAAGATGTGGTTCATGCAAGATGGAAGAGGACCACATCGAAGTAGGAGAGTGGTTGAAGTCCTGGAGGAGGACTTTGAGGACAGCATTCTGGCTCTAGGGTACCCACAGGCCACTGGCATGGGCCTCGATTGGCGGCCGTGTTATCCGTATCTGAATACATGCGACTCCTTTTTGGGGGCTACATTAAAGACAACTTGTACAGAAATAACCCCAAAACCATATCTGAGCTGAAAACATCCATTCAGGAGTTCATTGACAGTATCGATATTCCGACACTTCAGCGGATCATGCAGAATTTCGCTATTCTTCTGTACCACATCATCGCCAATGATGGCAGGTACATCGAACATGTCATAACCTAAATCCGTATATCTTCAGTGACGTTTACATGTTGAATAAAGTGTGTGCACGCCTTTGTTTCTAACTAATTCACCATTTTTTCATACAGTTCAATAATTTTCACCCTGTACGTCGGTGTATGAGAAGCAGCGTGCCGTAATCGAGTTTCCAATTCGAAAAATTCGCCCACATGTTGAGCACCCTCCCCTTCAACGTGACAACGCTTGATCACACACGAGTGCTGCGACAGCTGCAACAACCCGGCGCCTTGGTTTCACAGCCATTGATCATCCCCCGTACATTCCCGGCTTGGTCCCATTCGCTTTTCATGTCTCCAAAACTTAGATAAACACCTTCGTGGACTTACATTTTTTAGTGATGAAGCAGTATAAACGGAGGTGAGATTGTGACCCCGTGAACAATGTCAAGTACTATATAGTGACGGTATCTGCAGAACAGGGATCTCCAGAATGAGATTTTCACTCTGCATCGGGGTGTTGGTTGATGTGAAACTTCCTAGCAGATTAAAATTGTGTACCGGACCGAGACTCGAACTCGGGACATTTACCTTTCGCGGGCAAGTGCTCCACCATTTGAGCTACCCAAGCACTACTCACGATCCACCGTCACAACTTCAATTCTGCTAGTAACTCGTCTCCTACGTTCCAAACTTCACAGGAGCTCTTCTGCGAAACATGCAGAACTAGCACTCCTGGATGAAGGGATATTGCGGAGACATGACTTAGCCGCAGCCTGGGGGATGTTTCCAGAATGAGATTTTCACTCTGCAGCGGAAACTACGCTGATGTGAAACTTCCTGGCAGATTAAAACTGTGGAAGGTAGGAGACGAGGTGAGGGGGAGTCGTGAGTCGTGCTTGGGTAGCTCAGATGGTAGAGCACTTCCCCGCGAAAGGCAAATGTCGCAAGTTCGAGTCTTGTTCCGGCACACAGTTTTAACCTGCCAGGAAGTTAAACAGGTATCACGTTTGTAAAAATGTGTTCGTCGCCAGGATTACTATTTTGAGCAATAAATATGTAGAAATGAAAGAATAAAGATACAGAATGTTAATAACGTTTGTTTTGTTTGAAAAGCTTTAACAGTTTTCACAGAAAGAATTCTGAAGCATTACTTTCCAGCCCGCTCTCGAATATCAACATGACACGGCTTGTTGCAGCGTTGGTCCCATGCAGGTGCAGAAAACTAATTACCACTGGATACTTCACTGTATCAGTGGAGTACATCATTTTGTTTTGGCTACATTAGCGGCATGCTACGGTACTGTGGCAGGAATATTTCATTGCATGACTGGACAACACACTTGTTCCTGCAAACAAATTAAAAATTAGTGGCATTATGTTCTTTTCTCGAAGCGATATTTAAAACTTTATAACGTAACAGTCGTTAGTTACCATACAGCAGTTATCGGTCATGTATCATGCACAGCTTGGTGGCGCCACGTGTTGTCACTGTTTACGACCTTTTGCGTCTGCTAATCCATAGAAATAATACCACATATCGCACGGCAGTGCAAATGTCACCTAATCACAGTAGCAATATTCTTTTGGTATTTACCTTGGAGCTTTGTTCGCGTCCGGCTCTGGGCAGTTACAGGTATTACCAGTAATCGGGAGAATTATTTGCGCTGCACATTCGCTGACCCTGCGGAGAGGTTTCCGCAGGAATCGGCTTTCGCTTCCAGAAGCGGCGCTCGACGATCGCTATATTTATCGCTCTCTCGCCGAAGGGATCCCGCTCAACAGTTGTTCCTTCAATAGCGCGCAGCCGCAAAACCGGATCGACCCAGATAGGCCAATTAAAAGAGAAATGTGAGCCAGTCTCTCGAATTTGTAGCGCAATTTGTCTGGATAAAAAGCGCACCCTGTAACGTAATCGGTCTCCTCTCCCCACGGGCATCGCCCACACTAAGCATGCAACGTTTTCCGCTCCGATTTGTTTACGGGCCATTCTCATTTCGATTTATGTACTTCCACTAATTAGCTTGATTTGACTGCGAGACGGTTCAGTAATCGAGGAGAGAGAGAGGAAAATGTTACTCAATTTGGCAGGTACACCCCGCGTAAAGAGCGAAGGAACGATAATTACCTTTGACGCCGGGCTACTTCCGAGTTGCTTAGAATGCCTGTGGAATATAGGTCCCACATACAGGGTAAAAAAATTGTTTATCGTACCGCATCTGTGCGTCTTTCAGTGTTCTCGAATGACGTTTACTGACTGCACTATTGTTTCATTTATCTACCAGTGGGGCGTGATGTCAATAAACACTTTGGCACTCGTGAACTTACGTAGATTTTTAAATCTCCCAGAAGTTTGTGCAACTTTTAAGAAACTTAACAAAATACCTAAAATACGGAATATTTATACATAAATGCGACGGTATTAACGCTGAGGTGATTACTACACTACTAGATACCCCCAGTTAATGTGCAGTTTCTCGCGTCACACTTCCAGTAACAGAGTACAGATGAGGAAACGTTCTTGTCATTTTGAAGATCTCCCTTCAGCTCCCCCTCTCATCTCCTCACCACCCACCCCTCCCCCTACCCCGCATTACTTGACCATGTTAGTGCTTCGCATATCCATATCGATGGTTGCGACCAGACATGTTACGTGATTACCATAAGCTATGACTGCTTTATCGACACATCTGAGTTCATGAGCCCTAGTATCCAATGGTACATCAACTACGAGTCATCCCATCACAATCGCAACATAAGGTGTAACTTGTTTATTAGCATAACAGTCCCCATCCATAAAACAAAAACGTTAGCGTGCAGTAATCCTTCTTTTTCTCTGATAGCCCTTTCAGTGGATGAGCTAACCTGATCTCTACCCAATTTCGAAACCCTGTTGCACTTAAGAAAAAGTTGAAGCACTTCCAATTGTCAACCTCTTAATTTTCTCCTCAAAATTTACACATAAGGCCAGTTTCTTCGGTCCAATTAAAGCAAATGCTCGTACCTTCTCCCAGTTACAATTCTTTCACTTTACTTTTCTCGATCAGCCAAAGTACATTTGTTGTCCCCTCTTTTCATTGCTTGTGATCTATCACGTTTCTCTTTCTCACCTATGTCTAATCGTTCTCTCACATCCGTTGGTGCTAGTGACCACACCTGATTTTCGGGTGAATGTCGATCAGAAATTCGTGAAACTATGTGCTGTGTGGTCATAAAGACAACCTGTCATGCACATAGCGGAGATAGCACGGTGGTTTTAATTTCTCATTAACTAACGCCTTATGTTCCAAATACTCAGTAAAAATTGTAGCTGCTACAGGCGACAAAGATGAGCACATAGCAACCTTGCCACTTTCCTCAGTCATCTGAAAGCTTCAACATGGAGGAGCACCGGGAGTTCGGCCGCTTATATTGTAGGGCACAGAGTTTGTAAGGAGTCTACCACAGAAACATTTATTTAGACTCTGCTTCGCACCGGCACCCAGCCTAGAAGCAAGCTGATCAGAACAATATGTCTTCGCGTGTATTCCATACCAGTCGTAGTAAGAAATTGCGATTAGCGCTAGATTTTCTCAGAAAAATAGAGATTACCAACGGCTGTCATGGCCTTTCCACAAATCTGGCATTCAAAAACAGCGTTCATAATACGAGGGCATACTGAAAAATAATGCCTCCGAATTTTTTTATTCTGTTCACAATATCGATTGAGGATTTAAATGTCATGCGTATTTGTCGGTCTACTTTCCGCTTCGCTGATGCAACTTGCAACCATCTGCCGCCAGAAGCCTCGAAATTGTAGTGTGTAACATGGTGGTGTCTAAAGCAAATATGTCGTCGCGTCAACGACAGCGCACTGTAATCGAGTTTATAACCGCAGAGAACATGCCTCCCATTGAAATCCATTGAAGAAAGAAAGCTTTGTACATCAATCATGTGCGACGCTGGGTTCCTGGGTTCTTCGTGCCAGTAACAAAGGAAACGGCGGTTATAGCCTCAACGCGTGAGCGCTCGGAGTGGACGACAACGTTTCCCAACCGACGGGACTCTTCGGAGTTGGGTTGATGAATTCATGCGAGAAAACGTTCCAGATTTGGCGCATTTGGAATTCATGCCTGAAGGTACCACCACAAACTCTGCAAGGTACTGCGAGACCTTCAGGAAACTGACGGCACATGGAGCACCTTCTCCTTTAGCCAGGCAATGTCAGAGTATAGATTTAAGTGTCAGGAAGTCTTTTCTGAAAGTATTTGAAGTGTAGCCATGTATGGAAGTTAAACATGGGCGATAAATAATTCGGACAAGAAGAGAATAGAAGCTTTCGAAATTTGGTGATACAGAAGAATGCTTAAAATTAGATGGATAGATCACATATCTAATGGGGAGGTATTGAATGGAATTGGGGAGAAGAGGAGTTTGTTTCACAACTTGATAAGAAGAAGGGATCGGTTGGTAGGACATGTTCTAAGGCATCAAGGGATCACCAGTTTAGTATATGAGGGCAGCGCAGAGGGTAAAAATCGTAGAGGGAGACAAAGAGATGAATACACTAAGCAAATTCAGAAGGATGTAGGTTGCAGTAGGTACTGGGAGATGATGAAGCTTGCACAGGATAGAGTAGCATGGAGAGCTGCATCAAACCAGTCTCAAGACTGAGGACCACAACAACAACAACAACTCAGACCACACTCGAACGCTGAGACATTTGCAACAATCCGACGCCTTTTGTTGCTGTCATCGGTCACCACCCATACAATCCCGACTTGTCTCAATCCGATTTTCGTCTGCTTCCAAAACTTACAGAACACGTACGAGGGCTTCATGTAGATGGAGACGAAGCGGCAAAAGCAGATATGAGGTTGTGTCTCCCTCAACTAAGTCAAACATTCTACAGTGACGGTATCAAGAAGCCTGTTCTCTCGTTGGGAGAAATGTGTTCGACGTCAGGGTGACTATGTTATGAAATAAATATGTAGACATGAAGAATAAGGATGTAGAATTAATAAAATACGTTTTATTTAAAAAACTTTACGAGTGATTACATTAAAAATTTAGAGGTATTAATTTTCAACACGACCCTCGTAAAAATGCCAAAAATAGTAACGGGGATGCTCTTGAACTCTATAAGGTTACAGCTTATGTCTAGAGTAACGACCGCATACGCAGAATATCACGGAAGAATGGGCCAAGAACTTAGTTTTTCAGCCAACAAAAGGTGAAAGACTTCTTCCGACTTGCAACTAACGCGCCTGACCGCCTCCAAACTGCAGATGTAGTGACGTCTGGTTGTGGCAAAGAATATACCTGCGAAACCGGAAAGACAGTAATAGAACGTTTCAATAGCACGCAAACAAGTCAAAAGGTCAAATAAGCTGTAGCGAAGCAACCAGAAGAATGTGATCAGGCTATGGATTTTAAGAACATACACTTAATAAATAGACAAAGTATTATTTATGGAAAGAAAGTCTATGAAGCAGTCAAAATGTCAAAGAACGAGAACAATTTCAACAGGAGACGGCTACAGGGTACCGTTTTCATGGCTATCCACTATCACGCAAGTAAGTACTTCACCACGGCGAGGGAGAATCATAAACGACTACCAGGAAAGAAACTGAGGTGCCCCAAAACAATATTATTTTGGATTCTCCGTCAGCATCTGCTTTGAATATTTATCCAATGACGACGGCCGACCAAAAGCAGCCTAAATATTTTCACCCAGTAGCTTCACCCTTCCAGGAAGACGCGTCAAAATGACCTTTTGTAAGTGTATGCCACACTGTGTTTTGGCCATGTTGAGCCACTCAGGTCTCCTGTGATGGGTCCCTGCAGAGGGACCGAAACGTCGAGTACTAAGGGTCGCTGTCTGACGGCTCTCAAGATTTCGTCATCCATCACTACGGCTCACGAAAGCCTGCAGGCTTAGATCTGTCGGTGTGGACAAACAACGCCGAGGCACTACAGGTAGAAATCCACTGTGACGATGTCCTATAACAATATTGGTGATGAGTATTGTACATAACATCACTGTCTTCTCTTAAGAATCGTTTAAAATCCAATAGAACTTTGCTCGAGGCACTTTAAGAATTACATTACTTCCTAGTACTGTTTCGTATGATAACGTATTCTCATGCGTGCAATGCGCTACACTTTTTGATGACCACACCCAAAAGTTACTCGCTTGCCGGCGCAGGACGGATTTCCGCCGGAGATGGATGGTCTCCACCCATATTCTTTAGGCTGTTTGGTTATTATTTTCTGAAAGTTATTCTTAATGATGTTGCAAATATGAATGGTCTAATGAGTCACGATTCTAATATGGTCAGTTTTTTTCCATAGTAAGATATTCATTAACTATCATTGCTTGAAGTTTTTCATATTCACGCCAGTTTTCTATTGTAGTTCCTGTATTCCGTCGAAGCTCAATAATAGTATCTCCTATTTCCCCCACTGCGGTTCCTGGTGTCTTAGCCATCTCTCATACTGGAGGGCCTAACCTGTATGTCTTCCGACTCGCACAAGTACGAATGTAAATGTGACTGTATTGAGATGAAGCAATGACCAGCAGGTCACCATAACTCCTGTGGCTGCTTTAAAAAGCATGAATTAACGCTCTACCTGGCAAAGTACCGAGAATTAGATTGGCTCCTAAACCACGTGAACTTGAGTCAGTAATCCATGACATGATTTATTTACTTGATGAGATCCTTCAGAAACTAGAAAGTGACAAACAGGTGCGGAGACATTACTGAGGTACCATACAAGTGCTCATGGAGCCTTCTGTGCCACTCTCTTCTTTCATTTTCTTCTTAAGCAAGTTCGAATCCCCTGGTGTACTACGGATTGTGCCGAACTAGTTGGGTCAGAGAACTTATGTTGTTTTCGGGGTAATGCGAGCGGAGTATGAAAAGTGCGCCCCCTTCGCGTCGAACATTTTTCCGCTACAGCTGCGCAGCTCCCCACCTCGGGACTAATTTCGAAGAGCCGGCGCGTCTAACTCTGGCAGGAGCCGCACGCAGGTAAGTGGCGGCAAACTTTGTTCCCATAACATTTTTCCACCTCTCATTCGGCGTCCCGCGCGCGCAGCCATCACCGCAGTGCCACCTCCACCAAACTCTGCACTCCGCCACCTGCTCCCCAACTTCGCCCTCCCCTCTCCTGACTTCTTCCCCCTTTCTCATCCCCTAGTTCTCTCATTTCTTACACCTCCCCTTCCTCTCTCCCTTCGTCTCGTCTCCTGCACAGTTCAAAATTCATCAAAGTTTCACAGACGCGGCGGCTTAGAGAAAGTGTGAGTGGGGGGAGAACCACCTCCACCCCCCGGCCACCCCTCCACGACAAGGGGTCTCTAAGCAGTTGAGCCGTGACTATAAATACGGCAGTGAGAAACCTCGCTCCCCTCTGCCACCCTTAAACTTGGGTGCTAGCCGCATTAAATATGAAAGCACGAATCTCCTAAAAATTTGGCGGCCACCTCCTGGTGTGTCGCATCGCCGCCTCTGGAGACATTAGAGCCTCGTAAAGAATTTCATTTCGCTCTCCGTGCCAGACGCCGCTCCCCTGTGGCTCACCTCACGTACGTAAAACACGCGTCACGAATTTCTAGGGCCATCGGGTCCCCTTCCGTAGCCTTGCTCCGAGTCCAGCCTTACACGACATGTTCCAGAATGTACAGGGTGACAGCTACTGAACTATATGAAATAAAATTCTTACAACTTCTGAACGATTAGCGTTAGGACGTTCAAACTGAACGGTTGGCCTCAGAGCATGATGGGAATTAGTACGCGCTGTATGGATTGGTTTAGCGGCGAAGCCCACTTTCGTTTGGATGGCTTCCTCAATAAGCAAAACTGACGCACTTAGGGGACTGAGAATCCGCATCTACATCTACATCTACATCCATACTCCGCAAGCCACGTGATGGTGTGTGGCGGAGGTTACCTTGAGTACCGCTATCGGTTCTCCCTTCTGTTCCAGTCTCGTATTGTTCGTGGAAAGAAAGATCGTCGGTATGCCTGTGTGTGGACTCTAGTCTATCTGATTCTATCCTCATGGTCTCTTCGCGAGATATATGTGGGAGGGAGCAATATACTGCTTGACTGCTCAGTGAAGGTATCTTGTCAAAACTTCAACAAAAGCCCGTACCGAGGTACTGAGCGTCCCTCTTGCAGAGTCTTCCACTGGAGTTTATCTATCATCTCCGTAACACTTTCGCGATTACTAAATGATCCTGTAACGAAGCGCGCTGCTCTCCGTTGGATCTTCTCTATATCTTCTATCAACCCTGTCTTGTACGGATCCCACACCGGTGAGCAGTATTCAAGCAGTGGGCGAACAAGTGTACTGTAACCTACTTCCTTTGTTTTCGGACTGCATTTCCTTAGGATTCTTCCAATGAATCTGTCTGGCATCTGTTTTACCGACGATTAATTTTATCTGGTCATTCCATTTAAAATCACTCCTAATGCCTACTCCCAGATAATTTATGGAATTAACTGCTTCCAGTTGCTGACCTGCTATATTGTAGCTAAATGATAAAGGATCTTTCTTTCTATCTATTCGCAGCACATTACACTTGTCTACATTGAGATTAAATTGCCATTCCCTGCATCATGCGTCAATTCGTTGCATTTTGCGATCGAGAAGTTTCTTAAATCACAACGGGAGACTGTGTGGTGTGCAATGTCCAGTCACTGAATAATCAGTGCGATATTCCTTGTTGACACAGTGACTACGAACGGTACGTGAAGGTTTTGGAAGATTATTTATTTATTTATTTATTTACACATCAAGTTCCGTAGGAGCAAATTGGGAAGCATATCTCCAAGGTCTTGGAACGTGTCAGTACATGAGATTACAAAATAAAGTAACAACAGATCAAAATAAAATGTTTATCAACACAAATAACTGAAGCCATAAGTTTAAGTAAACGCAATTAACAATGTAACACAAGAATCAGCTTAATTTTTCAAGGAACTCGTCAACGTAATAGAGGGTGTGACTCTAGAGGAAAGTCTTGAGTTTCGATTTGAAAGCGCGTGGAGTACTGGTAAGATTTTTGAATTCTTGTGGTAGCTTATTGAAAAGGGATGCAGCAGTATACTGCACACCTTCCTGCACAAGAGTTAAGAAAGTCCGATCCAAATGCAGGTTTGATTTCTGCCGAGTATTAACTGAGTGAAAGCTGCTTATTCTTGGGGATAAGCTGATACTGTTAACAAGGAACGACAGTAAAGAATCTGTATATTGAGAGACCAATGTCAAAATACCCAGGCTAGTGAAGAGGTGTCGACAAAAGGTTCATGAACTTAAAGCACTTATTGCTCGAATCGCCCGTTCCTGAGCCAAAAATATCCTTTTAGACTGGGAAGAGGTACCCAGAAATATAATACCATTCGATATAGTAAAATGAAAATATGGGAAGTAGACTAATTTTTGTGTCGAACGATCACTTACTTCAGACACCGTTGGGGTAATATAAATTGCAGCCTCAAATCTTTGAAAAAGATTCTGAATGTGGGCTCTCCACGACAGTTTACTATTAATCGAAGCAATAAAAATTTTAACTGTTCAGTTTCACTAGTCATATACAATTCTGTGAGATTAAAACGTCGGGTTTTGTTGAATTGTGTGTCAGAAACTGTAAATTTACATACATAAGGAACAGGAGTGGCCCCAACACTGATCCCTCAGGTCGTGATCCTGATGGAAAGATGAGGTCAACTGTTTTGAATAGCATATGGGCTATGGGCCATTTGTAGACGAAACACGAAGATCGAGTTAGTGTCATTATCATACCGTACATCGTCCGAGTGTGAACATCACACACTTTCTCCTCATTATTCAAATAGGAGAAATCGGTTGGTTCCTTTTTGCGTTTTATTTGGTCTACTTTAGGTCTTAACTGGATTATGCAGGCACCATTAGTTAATGGACGATTCCCTACAAAAACCCAGAAAACTGTATTTTTTAACATTTTGCGTACCAAAACCGAGCCACGGACTTCATGATAGCCACGCCTAAAATATGGCTTTTTTATTAATATACATTTCTTAGATCCCGATCCCGAACAAACTTGGAAAAATTTTCATTGTATCTTTAACCATTTCCATGATACAGATATTCAGATTTACAGTACATAAAAGACGCATGTAAAATCCAATGTGAGACGAAACGCAGTTTATAAAGTGACGTAGCACGGAGATTTATGCTGTAAAGTGCCTGCATTATCCCCCGGAGGTTTCTGGTAACCTCATGTCGTAGAGATGAAGTACATGGAGAATTTTTGGGGACGTAAAATCCGATTTGAGGTGTAAAACTGGTTTTCCGTGATTTCAGTTTTCGATGACAAACGTTCAAAATTTTAGTGACTGATGAATTTTTTCCCTACGGGTTACATGCCCTGCCGCAGCAGAGAAAAGAAAGAAACAACTGCACCCAAAGCACGAAAAAGCCGAATACTCTCATGTTTAAAAGACTCTGACTCAAAAGTGAGGCACCTGCTGCCTCATTCTACCTTCCTTAGTACCTTCAAAAATGTTCCCAACATCTTTGACATGCGAACATATTCGCGCTTTTTAAAGTTAAGACAGGCGGAGACAGTAACAGTGGGAAAGAGACGAAAAGTAGTAAGTGCTGTAAAATGGTAGTCAGTGAGTTGTGCTACGGAAAGAGTGAAGGGACACAGGCGGTATGAGAGAAAGAGCCGAACACAGTGGAAGTGTATCATTGTTGACAGTGACAGAAGAATGCTACTAAAAGAATGAGGGTTGCAGTGGCAGTGCGAGAGGAATAAAGAGGACAAAGAGGAAGTTGGTGAGAACCAGTGATAATGAGAGGCAGAGTCTATGACAATGACAGCGAGGAAGAGAGAGAGATAGTGCCTGTGAGAATAGACAGCAACAGTGGGAAGAAATGTGTGCGTTAGTAGCAATAAAAGAAAGTAAGAGGGAAACAATGCCAGTGAGAAGAGACAGTAGCAGGAGACTGTGGTTGTGAGACATTAGACAGTGACTGCTAGGGATACACAAAGAGATAATGATAAAGGGTGGGGCTGAATGAGTGTGCGAGAATGGGCACGTGGTTGTGGATATGTATGAGTGACTTACAAATGAATGTGAGCGAATTAGAGATTGGAAAGCTTGTGAGAGTGGGAAGTGGCTTATATATCGAAAAGAGAGTCAATGTATTCGCATGCAACCTATTTTGTTAAAATGTTTAAAAGTGCTAAGTAAGGTAGAGTGAGGCAAGTAGTACCCCACTTTCGGCCCGGCCAGCAAGCAGTGCCGTCTAACACACTGCTTTCCGGGCGAGAAGGCGTGCCGCTCCCCGTCACGGATCCTCCCGCCGGATTAGTGTCGAGGTCCGGTGAGTTAGCCAGCCTGTGGATGGTTTTTAATGCGGTTTTCCATCTGCCTCGGTGAATGCGGGCTGGTTCCCCTTATTCCGCCTCAGTTACACTATGTCGGCCATTGCTGCGCAAACACTCTCTGCACATACGCTTATACCATAAATACTCTACTACGCAAGCATTGGGGTTGCACTCGTCTGGTGTGCGACGTTCCAGGGGGCTTGGAGTGGTCCACTGGGGGCAGAACCGCACCATAACCCTGGGTTCGGTGTGGGGCGCCGGTGGGGTGAGTGGACTGCTGTAGCCTGTTGTGGTGTTGTGAAGCACTGAGGCTATGGCGGGAACGAAGCCTCTCCGGCATTTCCAGGTCCCCAGATCAATACAATCCAATATCTCACTTCTGAGTCAGTCTTCTAAACAGGAGCATATTCTCCGATTTTGTTCTTTGCTGGGAATAATTTTCCGCGATTTCTCTTCTGTTCCCTGCCACAGCAAGGCATGTCACCCACATGAAAACAACTTTACGGATCACCTAAATTTTACGGTGATATTTATTGAAGGCATAATCTTCTAGAATATTAGGCAGTACACCAAATATGGCAGAATTGTGCCGAACAACCCTGCCAAACGTTGAAATACTAGTAAGGCTCTGCCAACACTGAATGTCTCACCGCATCATGCATTGTTCAGGACAATAATATTTAATCCTAATTTGTGTTATGACGATGAATATAGGTAATACATTTTATGTTGTTAGGCAGCGTAACGTTGCTATTCAAATTTTTTCTTCACAATTGACATTTCATTCATTTTTATGGGATTATGTGGAGTCACCGCCAGACACCACACTTGCTAGGTGGTAGCCTTTAAATCGGCCGCGGTCCGTTAGTATACGCCAGACCCGCGTGTCGCCACTATCAGTGATTGCAGACCGAGCGCCGCCACACGGCAGGTCTAGAGAGACTTCCTAGCACTCGCCCCAGTTGTACAGCCGACTTTGCTAGCGATGGTTCACTGACAAAATACGTTCTCATTTGCCGAGACGATAGTTAGCATAGCCTTCAGCTACGTCATTTGCTACGACCTAGCAAGTCGCTATTATCAGTTGCTATTGATCTTGTTAATCATGTACCTTCAGGCCGACGTTCACCATTTATGGATTAAAGTTAAGTATTCCACCAGCTACGTCCGTTTTTTCTAAATTCTGATTTCCTTGTCCAGTTCCAGACCTCACGCCAGCCTGCGTGAGCTAAAATGCGTGCCTTTCGGCTTCCTCTGGTATTCCTGGGTTGGTTCTCCTGCCAGTCCACAACAGATTATCTTAGGAACTTGTAGTGTCCCAGTTAGACGCAACACTTTCACAGTGATCCAAAAACATGTTCCTCGCAGAGAGGTCGGTAACATCGACTGTCAACAAGAAATTTGAAGAGCAACAAAATGCTGCAATTGTATAGATACCAACTCCATGTCACAGTTCAAGTTGCTACCGCTAGCCGGCGCCATTGTCGTGGTATTACAGTCACTCGTGGTGGTGGTGGTGGTGGTGGTGGTGGTGGTGGGAAAATCCAAAAAGGCGGATAACTGGATACTTAATATTTGGTGAGAGATACAGAAACCTAAGATAATGATTCGTAGGCAAGGAAAGTATCTTGCACTCTACAGCTATACTTCGAAAATCAGTATTTAGTGAATGACGGAGGGTACTTCCCATTGCACGAAGAGTTCAGTCCTCCTGCTTTTTCACTCACGTATTGAGCGCGAGAAATTGATAAATTAGTACTATTCCCTCATTGATTTCTCTGACTTTGGTTCAAATGGCTCTGAGCACTATGGGATTTAACATCTATGGTGATCAGTCCCCTAGAAATTAGAATTACTTAAACCTAATTAACCTAAGAACATCACACAACACCCAGCCATCACGAGGCAGAGAAAATCCCTGACCCCGCCGGGAATCGAACCCGGGAACCCGGGCGCGGGAAGCGAGAACGCTACCGCACGACCACGAGCTGCGGACTCTCTGACTTTGTCTTGGGGGAATCTACCCATGGGCTTTCAGTGCATTCCTTCAACCCTTTTTTCACGACGATTCGCTCCTGTCTACAGACGTTCGCCAGTTCAGATTTTTCAGCGGTTCCGTGATGCTCTCCCATGTGTCCGCAATTAACACTTACGTCCTTGGCAGAGGGCTCGTCGAACCAGCTGCAGACAATTTCTCCATTGTTCCACGCTCGACCCGCGAGCTCCGATTAATTTATTACGACAATCATTTCTTCCTATGTAGGTGAGAGTCAACAAAATATTTTTCATACGATAACTTTTTGGTTGAAATATTGTGAAAAGCTCTCGACACAAAGAAAAATGTGTTTGTTTTAATGATTGCCAACCCAACTCATGTATCACATCTATGACACCCTCACCCCCCTATTTAATAATAACACAAAACGAGCTGCCCGGCTGTAAAATTTTTCGATGTCCTCCGCCAATCCTATTACATAGATATCCCATAATATGGAGCAGTACTCGAGAAAATGACTTACAATCGTGGTGTAACCATTCTCTTCAGCCGACTTGTCGTATCTTGCCAATAAAACGCAGTTTTGGTTCACCATCTCTACAGCATTATGTGTGGTACTGTTCCAGTTTAGTTGCTCGTAATTGTAATTGATAGGTATTTAGTTTAACTGACAGCCTTTAGATATATGTGGTTTATGGTGTAACGATAAATTAACAGATACCTTTTAGTTCTTAAGTGGATAATCCCACACTTTCCATTGTTTTGAGTCAATTGCCAAGCTTTACTTCATGCAGTTATTTTCTCTAAACCATTTTGCAAATAGTTTTGATCTTGTTATGATGACTTTACTTGACAATAAAGTTCAGTATCATTTCCCAAAAAGCCTGAGAGGTGTGCTGAGATTGTCTGCTAAATCATTTACACTCCTGGAACTTGAAATGAGAACACTGTGAATTCATTGTCCCAGGAAGGGGAAATTTTATTGACACATTCCTGGGGTCAGATACATCACATGATCACACTGACAGAACCACAGGCACATAGTCACAGGCAACAGAGCATGCACAATGTTGGCACTATTACAGTGTATATCC
Organism: Schistocerca piceifrons; assembly: GCF_021461385.2. Lineage (NCBI taxonomy): Eukaryota > Metazoa > Arthropoda > Insecta > Orthoptera > Acrididae > Schistocerca > Schistocerca piceifrons. The sequence goes on from NC_060143.1 coordinate 557,275,374, forward strand.
ACCTTTCGCAGCAATGCAGGCTGCTATTCTCCCATGGAGACGATCGTAGAGATGCTGGATGTAGTCCTGTGGAACGGCTTGCCATGCCATTTCCACCTGGCGCCTCAGTTGGACCAGCGTTCGTGCTGGACGTGCAGACCGCGTGAGACGACACTTCATCCAGTCCCAAACATGCTCAATGGGGGACAGATCCGGAGATCTTGCTGGCCAGGGTAGTTGACTTACACGTTCTAGAGCACGTTGGGTGGCACGGGATACATGCGGACGTGCATTGTCCTGTTGGAACAGCAAGTTCCCTTGCCGGTCTAGGAATGGTAGAACGATGGGTTCGATGACGGTTTGGATGTACCGTGCACTATTCAGTGTCCCCTCGACGATCACCAGTGGTGTACGGCCAGTGTAGGAGATCGCTCCCCACACCATGATGCCGGGTGTTGGCCCTGTGTGCCTCGGTCGTATGCAGTCCTGATTGTGGCGCTCACCTGCACGGCGCCAAACACGCAAAGGACCATCATTGGCACCAAGGCAGAAGCGACTCTCATCGCCGAAGACGACACGTCTCCATTCGTCCCTCCATTCACGCCTGTCGCGACACCACTGGAGGCGGGCTGCACGATGTTGGGGCGTGAGCGGAAGACGGCCTAACGGTGTGCGGGACCGTAGCCCAGCTTCATGGAGACGGTTGCGAATGGTCCTCGCCGATACCCCAGGAGCAACAGTGTCCCTAACTTGCTGGGAAGTGGCGGTGCGGTCCCCTACGGCACTACGTAGGATCCTACGGTCTTGGCGTGCATCCGTGCGTCGCTGCGGTCCGGTCTCAGGTCGACGGGCACGTGCACCTTCCGCCGACCACTGGCTACAACATCGATGTACTGTGGAGACCTCACGCCCCACGTGTTGAGCAATTCGGCGGTACGTCCACCCGGCCTCTCGCATGCCCACTATACGCCCTCGCTCAAAGTCCGTCAACTGCACATACGGTTCACGTCCACGCTGTCGCGGCATGCTACCAGTGTTAAAGACTGCGATGGAGCTCCGTATGCCACGGCAAACTGGCTGACACTGACGGCGGCGGTGCACAAATGCTGCGCAGCTAGCGCCATTCGACGGCCAACACCGCGGTTCCTGGTGTGTCCGCTGTGCCGTGCGTGTGATCATTGCTTGTACAGCCCTCTCGCAGTTTCCGGAGCAAGTATGGTGGGTCTGACACACCGGTGTCAATGTGTTCTTTTTTTCCATTTCCAGGAGTGTATATAGACTGGGAATAGCAGAAGGCGTGTAATACTTCCCTGTGGAACACCAGTAGTCATTTGTGTTTTATTCGACGACTCCCGTCGATTTTCATGATCTGTGATCCTGCTGGAAGTAAGTCACGAATCCAGATGTACAACTGAAACGATCCTCGAAAGGCGCGTAATTTGAGTAGAAGTCGCTTGTGAAGAATTGTATCAGAAGACTTTTGGAAAACTAGAAATATGAAGTCAGTTTGAGATACTGCGTCTATACGACCTTGGTGTGAATTGAGAGCTGGTTGTGTTTCTCAAGAACGTTATTTTCTGAATCCGTGGTAACTATGTGGCCGTAGGTCGATTTCCACAAGCTCATCATGTTCGAACTAAGTGTACGTTCCAAAATCCTACTGCAAATGTATTTAGTGATATGGGTTGTAATTCAGTGGATTGAGTACGGGTGTGAGCTGAACAAATTTCCCGTTGTAGTAACGGAGCTTACTACGATCGAGCTGTTGCGTATGATCGTTAAGTTTGGAGATAATAGATCACCTTACCTTGTGGAAAGAACCTCGTGATAATTAACCTTGTCCTTCTCTGTATACGTTCGATATACCTTTTTAATCCAGTCTGGTGTGTGTCCCACATAACAGGGCAGTATTGTAAGAAAGGTCGCACAAGTATTCCGAACGCAATATCTTGTGTAGATTTGACGAATATTTCCAGTATCTTACTAATGAACCGCAGGCCATCAGGTGCGCTACCTGCGACTGAGCCTTACGTTATCGTTCCGTTTTGCATCGTTACAAACTGCTACATGTATGGGTTGACTGATTCTAATTCTGACTCTTGTTACCATAATCATAGGCTGCTACGTTTATGCTATTTTGGAAGAGAACTACTTTGCATATCTGCAAATCAAAAGCGAATTGCTATACTTTGAACCACATTGAAAATTTATGAAGTTCTGAATGCATCCATTTTTAGACTGTATATAAGTTCATTACTTGCCAAAATTGTGAGGTTAACATTGATTTTGTCTTCCACGTCATTAGCTTACAGCTTCAACTGCAAGGGTTCCATCAGAATTCTCTTGGCACACCGGAAGTTACTTCCACAGTGGTCGATATCCTCCAATGTAATTTGGTGCAGCCTCCGTACCAAGAATTGGTTACTCCAGACAGATTTAGTGTGGTGCCTCATGTGACAGTACTTTAGTTAGTAAGCGTTTTTGCTGTACAATACCCGGCTGCTGTTGCCGAGCGGTTCTAGGCGCTACAGTCCGCAACCGCGCTGCTGCTACGGCCGCAGGTTCGAATCCTGCCTCGGGCATGGATGTGTGTGACTTTCTTAGGTTAGTTAGAATTAAGTAGTGCAAAGTCTAGGGGACCTCAGATGTTAAGTCCCATAGTGCTTAGAGCCATTTGAACCATTTTACAGTAGAACTGTGAACTGATAAAATCGGCATCTCCTAACACAAGTCAACTCATCGCTCCTTGTCTCAAGATAACGGTTTATCGACTAATATTGTAGGGATGAGGGGTGCCGAGAGGAGAGACCTCTACGGTGCCGGGATGGTTTTGTGGAAGATAGTACTTATTCATTCAGTTTTGCAGCTCGGCGCCTGCCCGTCAGCCTCTGCTGACTCCGTGGGGCAGTGACACAATGAAATTCTGCTAACACCAATTGTCGGCTCGGTTGGCAAGGTTGTTGCTCCAGCATATCGGCCATAGTCGTTCGGGTTGCCGTCTTGCAGGCGTCGCCCTAGGGTGAGGTTATGTTCCAACACTTCGTTAGAGCGTCCTCCATCCCCCGGAGAATGATGGTGGCTCCCGTGACCCACCGGGATTTAATGCGCAGTCAGATGTTGTGTGTCGACTGATCCTAGCGCCACTGGTGAAGTAGGCCCCGCCACCCGGATGTTCGTGCAGCGATGAACGGGAACAGAGGCAACACACGGCCCTCTCACCCAGCAGTGGCTCTAGGCACTGTGGGACTTAACATCGGAGGTCATCAGTCCCTTAGACTTAGACCTACTTATACCTAACTAACCTAAGGACACCACACATATCCATGGCCGAGGCAGGTTTCGAACCTGCGACCGTAGCAGTAGTGCGGTTCCTGACTGAAGCGCCTAGAACCTCTCGGCCACAGCGGCCGGCCTCACCCAGCAATGACGGTGATGTTAGTGCAGTAAACTCCTCGACGTGTACTGCTGTTGGAATACCCTCAGTCTCCCTACGGGTATTGTGGTAGGTGGCGGCCAATGCGAAGTCCTTCGCGTAGCTGGTCGTGATAGCTTTGGCGTTGTCATCTCCAGAGCAAGAAGCAGTTTGTTCGTGACAAGTGCTGGAACATCTGATTCATGGATGTAAATACACCGTCATAATGATTGAAGCGAGTGCTTCATTATGAACGCCATCAGTCCTAACGACAAACTGAATTCAGAGTTGGGAATTGCAATACTTGTGAAGATACGAATGATACAATGAAGTAAGACTCTCCTGGTTATGCCCGAATGTCGCCTGCTTCTTTACTAGAGCTGTCCTAGTTTCATTGTATTTGCTTAATAGTTCGTTGCAAGCTCTTAACTGCTGCGTCAAGTCTCTGACAGCTGTTACTGCATCTGAAGTATAGCTAGTTGCTCTGTGTAACAAGAGCTAACAACTGTATCTCTTTTCTCTCTCTTAGTGGACGTTCTGCTGATTGTGTAACTTGTTCCTGGAGTTTGGGACCAATGGAGCAACGTGTTATCGTGTACATGACCGACTTAGATAAATGATTGTTTCATTCTTCTGCAAAGCTATATCACCACATTTGCGTGGTGTGTCCTGTGACTGTGCTAAAGTTTTTTTCCTCTTTTCGGCTCTATATATCTCCATTTAATAGTGAACGATTATTATTACGTCAGATCGCTCTCTCCGCTAGTAATACGTAATTCATAACTTGCTATGATGTTCCATAGCCTCAGCCCACGTTTATTCAAAATATCTGATCTCTGTCTTCCCTCGGTGTGGGGGGAGTGGGAGAGGCGGAGGGGACAGGGTTGGTGGTGTTGGTGGAGGTTGATACCCATTCTGTGATAGATCAATGAGGAATGATAACACTAACACTATGCATGAACGGCAGCAGAGACCACATTCAGAATATCTAGTTCTTACGTAACGCATTTTAGTGTTTATTTTAGTGTTTACAATATGACGTATCGATGTTAGGTGTTCAACGTAATACTCGTGATTGTATATTGATTATGGACAGCATTTTTGTGAAAAGACTTGTGTCTGGTGGGTATTAACAGACTTAGTAAGTCTTTTAACGACATTCAGAGTTTTCAGGATACTCTATATTTGCTATTTAATAACATAAATTGTATGCCATGCTGTAACAGGCTAAATTGTGTATTGATGTATTACGTTTTAAACTATAGTATTAACGAAATAACCCAGTGTTCAACACTACTCTTCAAATACATTGATGGTTCGACATACCCTGTTTGGAAGATTAACAGTAAGGGCATTAAGTCCCAATTCATTTGTGTTTTTTAAGCTAAATACTGTAAAACACTATGAGTGCTACTCCCTCAAAGTACTCAGGATGTCTTCTGCGAAGTTTGGAAACTAGGAGATGATGTACTGGTGGAAGCAAAGCTGTGTGGGCGGGTTGTGAGTAGTGCTACGGTAAGTCAATTGGTGGCGCACTTGCACGTGAATGGCAAAGATCCCAGATTAAAGTCGCATCCCGGGGCACGGTTTTAATCTGTCAGGACAATTGAAGATACCAGATATTTTGTGACAGAGAGGTGAAAGTACCCGTCATGAATCTGAAGTACATTACTTCCTATATTCTTTGTGCTTCCTGGTCATTTACTACATAATTTACAAGAACATACTTGTAGTGTAAATACTTTTACGTGCAATGTAAGTCCTTGATAAAATACGCTTATGATATTGCAGATGTTCTTTTCCTCCGAAATCTCTATTGTGTCCATTTCCCTCAGACAATGAAGAAACTGTCGATTCAAACTGTAGAAAAATATTTATAGCAGCAGTTTAGTCGACTGTCTAAGAAACTTCTTACTTCTGAATCATTTCCTGTGGGTCTGAGCGGGCGATCGAACAGTTGCACAGTAGGAATATGATACCTGACTGTATTCTTAAATGAGGGTTTCATTTTGCTGAACTATTTCAGCATCTTGCACGAGCTAGCTGCCCTTCTCTTAATTCCACTCCACAACTTTCTGACAGTATATGTCGAATCTCCTCTGTGATACTCTGTGTGAAATACCTGAAGATCTCAGGCTGAATCACGAATTCCTTGTCTGAGACACTGCGCTCGCAAACAGAAGTGTAATCAAAGGGCAAATCTGATAGACCCTACGTAATTTGGTACCTATACAGCAATACACATCCTCACGAATGTGTTGAAAATAATGTATCTACATTGCGCGTGTTCGGTCATAAGGCGAGCCATTTTTCCGAAAAAAAGAGTTATATTATTTATAAAAAGAGTAATTTATAAACTGAATGAAACAAATATATGAGGGTTTTGTTACAGATAGGAGGAAAATCCGAAATTGTCGTTATTGAGGAATAAAAAATACTTTTCATCATTTAAATTGATGTATGAAAAGCGTCTAAATAATATTCATAGTATGCTAAATACACGGTCCTCACTAATGCTCGTTTTTAAGTGCATAGCCTACAATTAAATCTTAAGGTGCATTTTTCTTTGGATTTGTCCGGTATTTGCTGAAAATTAAGAAAAGAATAAGCTGTAAAATTTTTGTCTCGACAAATTTATTGTGTTTTCAAATTTATGTCTGGAAATATGTAACAATGAACACAAGACAATTTTTTTACAACATACTGAAAACATTATTTTAGTTACTCCCACCTTTCCCGATGTTACTTGTCATTTATCCTCATAATAACTTTTATCGTCATCATCATCATCAACAACAACAACCATCTCCTGCTGTTCGGACCAATTTTCATTCGAGGTGCCATAGCACGTTGTAGAAGGCTTTGTTTCCTTCTTTCAGGAACTGCATCAGATTACAAAGAACTCTCGTTTTACCTGGGTGAATACCCGAATTCTTGTCACGCCACTTACGTAGATCCAAAGTAGTATATTCTGTAGTACGATTTACCTTAACGATGATACGCCTATTCCCTGGGCCACCATTGCGAATCATTAGCACCTGCTGCAGTCCGACTGGAGGTTTACGCGTTTTTAAGTAGAGTGGCTTGGTATCAGATTTAATTCCTGTGTAATTAGCACGTTTCATTATCTTCAACTGGAATGGATGAGGTAATGTAAGGGATTCAACTAGTCTACTAATCCATGTTTCAGGAATTTCTGCAGACTTTGTCTTCCGCTTCTTATAACTTATAAATGAGAGCACTTGTTACTTTTGTAGACCTTCAAGATGCTCAATTGACTGTACAACAACTGAACGGTAACTTTACTTTTGTACTGCGCAGGACATCCATCACTAAGCACAACAAATTCATGTCTTCAATTTTCTGATCGACTGCTGTTTATGTAGTTCAAAATCATGTGTATGACTCCATTAGGACCTTCCCCTCTTAAGACTGAAAACAGCGGTGAACTGAAACATAGTCATCTGCCAGACTGTAACTCCCAAAAGCATTGTACTGTAACCGCCTTGCATAGCAAATGGAATTTGCCATCGAGTAGGGTAGGAGCATGCTTTCAATATAACAAAATGAAACATAGATAATTAGCCCTTTGCTTTTAGAATATAGTACAGTATCTTTTCAAGAGCACTATCTTTTGCTGACTGACCCTTCTCAAAACCTCTTTCCTCAGATTTTGGTTGGTTGGTTGTTTGGGGGGGGGGGGGGGGGGGAAGAGACCAAACAGCGAGGTCATCGGTCTCATTGGATTAGGGAAGGATGGGGAAGGACGTCGGCCGTGCCCTTTCAAAGGAACCATCCCAGCATTTGCCTGGAGTGATTTAGGGAAATCACGGAAAACCTAAATCAGGATGGCCGGACGCGGGATTGAACCGTCGTCCTCCCGAATGCGAGTCCAGTGTGCTACCACTGCGCCACCTCGCTCGGTCAGATTTTGTTTTGCTGTTCAATGAATCATATATATTATATGTATCAGACTGGGGATATCAAAAAACATATGTTACAAGTTCTGTACACTGCTCAGTAGCTTTTAAAAGTAAGACTGGTGTGGTACCGGTGTAAAAATTCAATATGTGTGGATCACTTACAGCCAAATCTTCTGACGAGTACTCTTGGTCTGTGTTTTCACGCAGGACAGTGTGACAGCCCTGCTTAAAGGGCTCTATATGGCATTCAGTCAACGAAACAATCGGCTCTGGTGTCTTTTTTGGTCTGTTTTTATGGGGACATCTTCCATCTTTTGGAGGTTGTCCAGCCGCGCGGGATCAGAAGAGCGGTCTAGGGCGCTGCAGTCATGGACTGTGCCGCTGATCCCGGCGGAGGTTTGAGTCGTCCCTCGGTTTGTCCTTACGATAATGTAGGTAAAGTAGTGTGTAAGCTTAGGGGTTGATGGCCTTAGCAGCTAAGTCCCATAAGATTTCACACACATTCGAACATTTGAATTTGAGACTGTCGATAAATGTCATCGATGTTCTGGACTCCGTACAGTCTGTTCCAGGTTATTCCATGAAAACTAGGGAATGCTACTTTGCGAATTGGAATATCCCTGCTTCCATTTCTCAGCTTGTAGGAAAATGCAGTTGCGTCATTACAACGCACTTCTTCGTCTACAGTCCTGGGACACTTCCACTGGATATGGTGCAAAGTAACCAGTCCAGCAACATGAGGGTGAGAAAGCTACGTCGCTGCTTTTGTAGAAATAACAAGGACTATTCTGCTTTTTGCAGAGGAGCAGAACTGCCTTTTGCAGAAACAGATTCCGCCATGAAATAGATGCGGTGACAGAGAAGAACAAGACGGTATTAGCTCAAAAATTCCGGTTCTGGAGGTGTCCGGTTGTTGTAATAAGCCACTAATATGCATTATAAATTCTTTGTGTATTTTTCAACTTGAATTACTCGAATACGCCAGTGAGTTACTAATTTTATGTGATTTTTTGAATCGGCAAACGTCTGTTTATTTTAAGAGGATTCATTAGTGGATGAAAGTAAAAAAGAATATAGCTAGCTTACGTCATTTTCAGGTAATTGGAGTCTAACAAATGTAGCGATGCAGTTAATGATTCCTTCGGGGATTCTAGCAGTTCTTTGTTATACACATCCTAAATAATTGTACTCTCATCAGATTCCAAATATATAGTGCTACCAAACCCTTTGTGACGAATCGATGAAAGGAAAATAAGAAATCAGTTAATCACAAAATTTTGCAGCGTTAAATTAAGAACTCGTTACTTACCACGAAATTTCTTCTGATCCAGGCACCATGTGTATGTTTTATAAAGAAAGAGAGACGCCCTGGTAACAGATACTGCCTCACTGTCTCTGAGGTGAGATGGGTCCTTAGCGCGCTGTGCATTACTCCGGCCCAGTTGGCCAGCCTGCTCCCCTCCAGAGGAGCCAATAAATAGCGCCCATAATTAGCGAGGCGATATCGCACCCGATCGGTCCCGAAAGTTGGCGTGAATAAGTGGGAGGGCCGAAGTGAATGGATGATTGATGAACAACCGCTCAACTTCATTAATCTGTTTGCCGTCCCCGGCTACCGTGATAAGGTGAGAGCGATTGGTCACCGCGAAAATTTTAAATCGTTAATTATTCACGTGTCAGCGCCACGGCCGTCGATCGGTAACTCTGTCGCTATAAGGGAGCGGCTTGCGGAAATCCCAAATGGTTCAAATGACTCTTAGCACTATGCGAGTTAACATCTGTGGTCATCAGTCCCCTAGAACTTAGAACTACTTAAACCTAACTAACCTAAGGACATCACACACATCCATGCCTGAGGCAGGATTCGAACCTGCGACCGTAGCGGTCACGCGCTTCCAGACTGAAGCGTCTAGAACCGCAGGGCCCGAAAATCCCAGAAATATCGTGCCGTCGGGACGGCTTATACGGACGTGGATGTTGTAGTTTCGTAAGATAAGCATATTCATATGACAACGAGATGAGTAGTCTACTGATGTTCAACATTTATGAAAATGTGAATTTCGCAAGAGAAATTCTCTATCGCACCTCCCCTCAGATTTAGTGGTAAGATGGTCCATTGGATGGTCCTTCAAAAACTGAACACAGGTCAGATATAAAAACAGGAAGAAGGTGTATTGGATGAAAAAAGAAGCAAAGTAGAAACAGTGAACGGTCCAGGCTCAAGATTTGCAGCATCGAGGAAATTTGAAAAGCCATGGCATCTTTGTTCTGTGGTCATGGTGTTGGACTGCAAAATCTCCCGAGTGCCCCCCACTCCTTTATGAGCAGTCCGTCCAAACATTGACGTGTCTGTTCCCTGTATTCAAAGTTGTGTCTGTGTCGTTGCATAATGTCCGTTTGCAAGAGCGACTTCCAGACGTACATACATCCTATTCGTTCTGCACAATTACAACAAGTTATGACTCTTGCGTTCGGTTTGGAAATCTTGAATCTTGAATTCCTTTGTTGTAACATAGTTCATACCCACGATAATAATCGAAGTAGACGAAATGATTTAAAATTTGTGCTGGGGACAGTACTGGAACCCGGGTCTTCTTGCTTGCCAGGCAGAAATGCTAACCGTTACACCACCGCAGTATGGTAGTTAACATTGCTGTACGAACTACCTAGGATGAGTGCCCTCCCCAAAACAACCTTCAATTCATTTTCCCTTACATATTGTCACCACTGCCAGGGCTCTCCGATATTGGCAAGCACCCCCAGCATTGGACGTAATGGGAATTCTAACCATTGTACAGCGATGGTATAATGGTTAGCATTTCTCCTTAGCCAGCAAGAAGACCCGGGTTCGAGTCCCGGCAGCAGCACAGATTTTAATTCATTTCGTCTGCTTCGATCATTATTGTGGGTAATAAAAAAGAGACTTGAATGTCTCAGTGAAACATTTCATTTAGTTCAAACCCTTTTACTTGTTGCTTTCATTTTTGTGAGAGATCTATGCGGTATCTCGCTAGCTCTCACTATTCATCACATTTACTGACCACGGTAATACATTCATACCACATGTCTCATATTCTGTAACCACTATATAGTGTGACAACTGCCAGGACAGCAGATGCAGAACAAGACACGTTAGTACCCGGACGGGACGGGAAGTTCATTATTGTGTAAAAAAGGAAAGGGGCGGGGGGGGGGGGGGGAGGCACGAGGGAGGTTTGAACAGGGATCTACGGCTTGGCAGTCTAATACCGTAACCACACAGCCGCGACACCGTGATCCTAGGAGTTCACTCGATGTTGCACATCTTGAGTTTGGGCCATTCACTACTTATATTATTTCTCTTTTTTCACTGTTCACCACACATTTCTGTTTTCAAGCTTGATCTGTGTTCAGTTTTTGACGGACTATCCACTCAGCCATCATACCACTAAATCTGAGGGGAGGGGGTGGAAAGGGGTTGCGATGTGGAGTTTCCATTGTCAAGAATATTAGTGTAGATGAAAATGAATTCTAGAAGTCAGAATAAATATATGCCAGTATAAAGGTCACTAGAATTCCAGAGCTATGCGTCATAAGCTTATATATATATATAAATGTGGTATTTTGTCGTAGGAGAAAATCATCTGTTCTATTTTGCAACTAGCTTTTCGCCCACGGCTTCGCTTGCATACGCATATGTCTCATATACGAGAGACGAGTGGAGTTCAATGATTAATGTAGTATATTTTTTTTCGTGGAAGCAGATTGGTTTTATTCAGGATTCCTCGCTCTTCTGGCTAATAAACCCTATCTTTCAACATAATCTCCGTTTAACGTGACGGCCTTGGGCTACCTTCCTGGGAGAGCCCGTATGGCCGTATGGTACCACGCTACTGGTTAGCGTCAGCAGCTCATGGTCTAGTGGCCAGCCTTGCCCCTTCTGGATCACGGAGGCCCAGGTTCGATTCCCGGCCGGGTTGAGGATTTTTCTGTGCCCGGGGACTGGGTGTCTGTGCTGCCCTCATCATTTCATCATCAACGTAATCATCATCATTCGTGACAGTGGCTGGATTGGACTGTGTAAAAAAATTGGACTGCGACAAAAATTGACTTTGTACGGGCGCTGATGTCCGCGCAGTTGAGCGCCCCACAAACCATCACCACCAGATGCTGGGTGACGTCGGAGCCTATGTGTTGCTACCTCAGTAACCTTCCCAGCATCCACGTACTGCTTACCACGGAGTGAATCCTTCACTGCGCTAAGCCGAAAGGTGCGAGATCCGAGCTGTATGGTGGATGAGGGAAACAGTCCAGTGCCGCTCTCGGTGCGCAGACTTGTGTAAACTCTTGCTTCATCATGGAGATGGAGAAGTTCGTTTGCAGATTTGAGGCGACGAAGTCTTTGATGAGGACTCTTCAATTTCCTGAGGGCAGCACAGTACACTTCAGAGTTGATCATTGCAAAATGAGGGAGGTCATAAAACATAATAGGCCCTTCAGAATCCCATAAGAGCATCGCTATCAAGTTCAAAAGAGCGACGAGGTCTTCGATTTTGAGTAGCAGATCACCTCGAATGAAAGTGTCCGCACGTTCAAATACTATAGGAGTCACAGCTGTATCGGCACGCGGGAGATGGGTCAAGTTTGCGCGATCTGTTTTCGATTATAATAGAAGCCCCGCCCAATGACTCGCCGTGCTTTTGCTTGCTGCCAGGTCTCCGTACAATTTTGCGAGTGCCTATGAATAATTTTTAAAACAATTCAAAAGTCAAGATCGTATAAAAACATTCTTTATTTAAGACGAATGTTTCGACAATCGTTGCTGTTATCTTCAGGTCTTTACTTTTTGCTGTAAAACATGTTCATTTTACGCTGAACTTCAAGCACAAGATGTCAGAAGGATAAAACTCAGAACATTACAAACGTTTGTCATCGCTAAAATATTTCAAAACATTAAGCACATTGTCCAAAAGTCATGTCCATATACATATTGCTCATAGATGCTTGTTACATTATACAATCACTGTGCGCAACAGCGCACTGTTTACATATGCCGGACACATTCGAACTAGTGTGAATCCGCTGTAGAATGAATATCTGCGATACTCTGGTTTTCTGCAAAAAGAAAATAAGTGACAGTTCTCTGCTTGAAACGCATCTCCGTTCCAGATTATTATTTTCAAGACTGTGTATAGCTGCGCCACCTAGCGGAACTTCGTGAAGCTATAGGGGCTGCCGCGGGAGTACTCCACGCTGTCCCACATCAAATTCCACATTTTTTCAACAGAAGTTGACGGACAAAAAGAACATGTTGCATTATATATTGAACTCCCATCATATTTCACTCGTACATAAATTTCACATATATTTAACACATTACATATACGTTTCATCTCTATTTGTCGATTTCTCCGAATCACAAGGTATGCAGTCCTGTGGCATGACCTCTGGGGCCGAATTAGGAACTTTAGATTCGCTGCAGTGCTCAATCTTGCGACCAGAATGACGCATTGAACAACACAAATGAAAACAGATAGTGCTTCGTGCTTTAAAAGTATTGAAGGTCATCTAAGTACAGGACGGAAGTATTAACAGCTCGAGCTCGAATCTGTTTCACGTAGCCCCCCCTCATACCCACTCCTACCCCTTGGATTAGTAGGGGTATATAATACTTCCACTGTATTTTCATAGAAATGACTTACATACCATATGTTTGAGAAGTTGTTGCATGCTTCTCCGCTTTTCGCTTTTACGCGATCCCTTTCCACCCTCACAATGAGTCATACTGGTACCAGTGGTGTTAGTGGATTTTACTATCACAGTAATTTTTCCCTGGTAGCAAGTGATAGATGGTGTTGTAGAAATTGCTTTAGATGTTACAGAAATTGGAAACTTGTGCTAAGTTCCTATGGGATCAAACTGCTGAGGGCACCATTCCCTACGCTTACACACTACGTGATCTAACAAACTAACCTACCCTAAGGACAACACACACACACACACACACACACACACACACACACACGGCCGAGGGAGGACTCGAACCTCCGACGAGGGGAGCCACGCGAACCGTGACAAGGCCCCCCTAGACCACGCGTCTACACGGCGCGGCTTTGCTTTGATGTTACAGAGATATGCTGATACGTCACTGTCTTTGCACCATACTATTAGGGAGCGAAAAGTCACGGAAAGTATCACCAACGAACTTATGGCCACCAAAACTACGGGTTCGATGCCGATATCGGTCGTAGTCGGGTATTTTTAAAAGCGGTAATCAAGAAGCTCCCGTCCAAAGCCGTACAATCCAGAATGATCACACTAATCAGGAAAACTGTCGTAGAACTCTGAGGCTGTCCTGCTGCATGTATGAATCCGTAACTGCTTGCTTCATACCGTAGTCCGACGGGACCCGTTGATCCTTCAAGGTCTTTTTTAGGGACCGAAGGCGTGCTAATCGCACAGAGAGAGAGACCAGGACTACAGGTCGCTTGCTCGAGTGTCACCTAACTTCGCCTAACTTCTGCTTTACGACGTTTGTGATATGGGAAGTGCGTTATCGTGAAGCTGCAGCACCCCTTGTCTCGTTCTCCCCGGACACTTCGCCTGAGGAGGCTTGTGGCAAACATACTTCTCCATACACAATCTTCACTTTCCGATGGATGTCTGCCGGTTTTCGTCCTACGACAGCCAAGAAAAGGATAATAGTACGTGGGTCCTGTTCGGAAGCCTTTGCTAATAACGTCGTTATAGTTCACGTCTCCACATTTACAGCATGCAATTCGAAAGACACGAACGCCACACTAATTACTAGCCTACAAGTCGGTGCTTATACAGGGTGGTCAGCAACAGTCTGACACGCTTGTAAGGATGTTGTAGGGAAAGTTGTGCTAAGAAATAGCTGCTACGAAAAATATTCTCTATGTTGCACAGTCTCCGAGTTAATTACCATTTAAATTGGCCAGTCATATCGTTTCCTGGCTGCACAAATTCAAGCCAGATACAATTAGTGTCAGTTTTTCTGATAGCTCATGCGATATGACACGAAACTGCTCAGCCTTTCGGTCAGGTTCCATCCTCCGGTTCTATATCGCTCTCTTGCTTGGGCTTAGGAAACCAAACGAAGTACACGTTTGCAAATACCGTCTCTGGAGTGCCCCATGAAATTGCACGGCCTGATTAACTAACTTAAATGCTAATTACCTAGGAAACGGCGCAACGTATTGAAAATTTTCCCTTAAAAATTATATTTCGGCACAACCTACCCTTACAAAATTTTCAGACTATTTTTATCCAACATATACACTGATGAGCCAAAACAGTATCAGCACCTCCTTAATAGCGTGTTTGTCCATCTTTGGTACGGAATACATCAGTGATTCTGCGTATCAGGAGTCGGACAGTTTAGAAGCAGGTATGTGGAGGTATCTGGCAGTGTGTGCAAAAATCATGTAATTCGCGTAAATAACGGGCCACTGATTAGCGTATGTCGTAATCCCATAGGGTTTACATTAGGTAAATTGGGCATCCGAGACACTACAATGCTCCTCAAACCATTGAAGCACGCTTCTGGCACTGAGACAATGACAATTATACTGCTCAAAGATGACAGCGCCCTCGGGGAAAACATGAAGCATGAAGGGAGGCAGGTGGTTCGCAGCTATCAGCCTTTGTTCGATTACTACCACAGGTGCCATGCAAATGCAGAACAATGTCTTCCATAGCATAATACTTTTCCTATGAATCTACGTCCGTGGCGCTGCACATTCTGAGCCGCCATTCACTTCGATGACGGCTTTTGTGGAGACTACCATCGACCTACTGTAGAAAATAATGTGATTCACCCCAAGAGCCGACACGTTTCCATTGATCGAGAGTCGGAGCCCGAGAGTCCCGTGTCCACTGCAGTCGTAACTGACGATGTGGTTGGATGAACCTGTGAACAGGTAAAGGTAGTTTTCTGCGGAGTTCCATGTTCAACAACGTACGAGAACGGTGTGCTCGGGAATACCGTTTAGCTCCTAGTCGCAGTTTCACTGTCTTCCTACCTACGTGCCGGCCGCTGTGGCCGAGCGGTTCTCGGCACTTAGGTTCGGAACCGTGCTGCTTCAAAGGTCGCAGCTTCGAATACTGCCTCGGGCATGGATGTGTGTGATGTCCTTAGGTTAGTTAGGTTTAAGTAGTTCTAAGTCTAGCGGACTGTCGACCTCAGATGTCAAGTCCCATAGTGCTTAGAGCCATTTGAACCTATTTTCGTAGATGTTCACGACAGTACCACTTGAAGATTTGAACAGCTTCGCCGTTTTCGAGATATCCCTTCACAGACTCTGCGTAATAATAACCTTCCATTCGTCAAAGTCGCTTATCTCAGTGGATTTCCACAGATGAAGCCCGCATCTTCGCTAGGATGACCGACGTCCGTATCTGCTCCGCTTACGTACTTTCGTTACTGCCTCTCGTGGCGGTAAAATCACCAAGCGACGTCCAACTTCGCGATGGGCAGTGGTAATAACGTTTTGGCTTATCAGTGTATAATCCCATCGGAGCAGCGCTACATTGCATGTACTGCAGCAGCGTTCTCAAACGCATTGTATTCTGATTAACGGCTTCTGATCTCCACCCGCATATCTAAGGGTAGGGGAGGTGTCTCATCCCTACAGTAATTTTATACAAGTAATGAGCCTAGTATACAGGGAGTCCCAATTATCTTGACCATCCTAAGTAACTGTTTGTCCAGATGCAAGTTGCAATATGTTTCAAGCAAATGTTCTTTAGCCGTCAGGGTGACATCAGTCAGCGTGATTGCCTTCAAAGTAGCTTTGTTTCTTACAAAGATATGAACAGCAGTATGACTTTTTTAAATGTCACTCTGTATTTTTTATTCGGTAATTCATTTCTTCTCATAAAGATCTATTCAAAAATATTTCACAGTGTACCGTTCATTGAAACACAACGTTATTAATTACATAACCCAACAATGACATTGACGCTCCCAGCGATTAGTGCAGTTACACATCCACGTGCGGATGTTGGCAGAGGACAAATGTAAACATAAGTGGAATGCACACCCGTTATTCCATTAACCATCGTCAGTTAAAGAGTTGTGTACACCAACGAAAAGAAGGTAGAAATGCTATTCGTATATGGGGAATGTAAGTTACCAGAACGGTAATAGTAATACTGTTTTCTTATGTACGAGTACATTTAGTACAGTAGTTTAGTCCTTTTAAATACTGTTGTGTAGGGTAAGCATACAGTAAAGACTGTCCTTCCTACAAAATGCATCGACATAACATTCTTTTATTGTTCTTGGAGGTAGGTGAAATACTACTTAGGCAGCGGAACTGTACAGTGAGCCATATCCTGACAAGAATCCACCTTCCCGACATACGTTTTCTCGTCCTGTTGCGACGCTTCAGCAAACGGGAAGTTTCAACCTACGACAATGCAACCGTCGTACCACTCGCACAGAAGAAACTGCCGAAGTTACTGTTGTCGCTTCCGCTGTTATGAATTCACATGTGAACACACGACAGCTTGAACACGAGATCAACATTCCTAAGACCAGTGCACATCGAATTATTACGCATTACCGGTTTCATCCTTACCATGTACACATACATCAAGAATTGCATGGGAATGATTCCCAGAATCGTGTAAAGTTCAGTCAGTTCGCCAACCCGAACTTCTTCTCCAATGTTCTATTTACAGGTGAATGTTCCTTCTCAAACAAAGGACAGGTAAATACAGGGAACATGCATTATTGGACCAGCGACAACCCACGATGGCCTAAGCAGCTGTAACATCAACGTCAATGGAGAGTTAAGATCTGGTGTGGGATGCTAGGTACGACAATTATTGGCCCTTATTTCATCAATGGTAACAGCGTATGCCAAGTTCCTCAGACGAATTCTTCCTCCTCGTGTGGATGAAGTGCCGCTAAGAACCAGAATGTTATGTGGTATCAACACGATGGATGTCCAGCAAATAATGCCCTGCATGCACGTCGTGTTCGGAACCGAAGGTATTTTACCAGATGGATTGGTCGAGGGGGAACAGTTACTTGACCTGCTAGATCACCTGATTTGAATCCTCTGGACTTTTTTCTTTAGGGATGCACTAAAGACGTTGTCTATAGCGATATTCCAACAACTCCAGAGTACATGCAGGAGCGTATCGCGCTTGTTTGTAATTCTCTCCAGCAGGCAACACTGGAAGCAGTAAATCATTCTGTCATTAAACGAGTGCACCTGTGTATCGGTGTCCAGCGTCACCTCTGTGAGCATCTTTGAATGTTATTCTCCTGGGCAGCCGGCCGGATGGCCGTGCGGTTCTAGGCGCTACAGTCTGGAGCCGAGCGACCACTACGGTCGCAGGTTCGAATCCTGCCTCGGGCATGGATGTGTGTGATGTCCTTAGGTTAGTTAGGTTTAATTAGTTCTAAGTTCTAGGCGACTGATGACCTCAGAAGTTAAGTCGCATAGTGCTCAGACCCATTTGAACCATTTTGAGCCATCTCCTGGGCAAAGGTACGGACGATTCAAAGTCAGTTTTGTGTTATGTTCTTACTTGGTTTTCATTTGTTTTCTGACAGCTCCAACAAGTCGACGAGTTTGTGATCCCAGGCTCAAAGTCAGTATTGTGTTACGTAATTAATTGTTCCAGTGAATGGTACACTTTGATACATTTTTGAATAGGTCTTTAGGAGAGGAAATTAATTACGGAATAAAAAATACAGGGTGACATTTAAAAACGTTATACCGCTGTTCATATCTTTGTAAAAGGAAAGCTACAACGAAGGCAATCATGCCGATTGATATTCCCTTGACGGCTAAAGAACATTTGCTTGAAACATTTTGTAATTTGCATCTGTACAAACAGTTATTTAGGGTGTTGAAAATAAATGGGACACCCTCTGTATAAAATATGGTTGCGTTGTTTTAACCTTCCTTGAGTTACATTTCTTTTCATAATCACCTTTACCACTAACAGAGATAGATGGTTCTTGTGACTCGATGGTAAGTGATATGTGTATCAAGTTTGGCTGAAACTGATGCTTTAGTTTAGGAGGAAATGTTGAACTTACATTATGCATACATGCTTTCATTTCTGTCAGGTACTAGCCTCTTCACTGCGGCATCGCCACGTATGCATTCAACACATATATAGAACAAATATCCTTCTTCCCTATTCTATGTCCACCTCTACCTGCCCTCATCTCTCTGTGCTGGAGTTGTGGAATGTTTAATAGTTCTAAACTGCAATTGTTAATTAAATTCTGCGAATAGTTTTAGCAGTGCCTTAGGGAGGAAACACTGCGTAGAAATTACGAACAATTCACCCAGAAAGAATTATTCAAATTGAAGAGCACATCCGTAGGTAGATCTTCCACATTAAGGAAAGTGGTTATCCATTCGTTATTACATTAGACGTAAACACAGAGTCGCAGCGGCGTCACATTAATATCGAGATATTCAGTTTGTAGGGCACCACTAAGTCACGCACTTGCCTCGTGATGTGAAGTGAGGCGGATTTGTCAATGACTCTACGGTACCGACTCAGTGTTGCGGGTGCTGACTTTTAAATGGAATCGTCTCTATATTGCCAGTGCTGTGTTGATTGATATTATTTTGATTCTGCAGTCGATAGTGCTTTTCAGTTGAAAGCACCCTGAAAACATTCTAAACTGTGAGGTCGTTCGTTACGCTGGAGTGTATTGTCGCCACATTATATCTATCCATAATATTTTTAATACACATGCCACGTGTCTGCCCATCTCCTCTGCCCAAGTCCCATTCCACCATTTCCATGCTTATGTGCTCCTCCCCACCTCTCCATGCCCTTCTCGCCCATCTCTGCCCGTCTAATGCTTCCCTCTCCATGACCACCTCTTTCCACCTCTCTCCATCTACCTCCTCCTCTCCATTTTCTCCATCTAACTTCTCTTCCCTCTCTCTCAGTCCACTTCCTCTTACCTCCTCTCTATCAACCCATCTCCTCCGCCTCCTCGTCCTTGTCCTCCCACAATCTTTTCCCAGCTCATCCCCCTCTTGTCTCTGTCCATCTTCTCCTTCCCCTCTCTGCATCTCCTCCTCCCAGTCTCTCTGACCATCCTCTGTTGCCTTTCTGTCTGTTCCCCTCCTCACTGTATCTACCAGTATCCTCCTCCCCAGCCTCCCCATCTGTCTTCTCCTACTCCCTCTATAACTATCCACCTCCTCCTTAAACCTCTCTCTGTCCATCTCCCCTTCCTCATTACTGTCTGTCCTTCTCCCACCTCATCATACCATTCTATCTGTATGTATACACTCTCTGTCTCCCTATATGCTCCTCCCGCTTTCTCTATGTCCATCTTCAAGTCACACAACTTTGTTTGTTCTTCCCCTCCCTCTGTCCATCTGATACGACCACCTCTCTCATCATCTCTCTGCAGCTTTCTCTCTCCCCGCTCACTTCTGCCCATTCACAGATGCAGCCCCTGCCGAAACCACTCACTCAGTGTAGCTGTTATGTAGGGTAGGCTATTTGTTAGGGGTTGAAAAACTGTATTTTGAGCTCCCATGGGAGCTAGGAGATTCTAACCCTCACAGGAATTAATCTTATGTAACAAGCGGTGTGTGTATCAAATCTAGTTGATATCTATGCAAGGTTTTAGGAGGAGATGCTTGACACACACATTTATAAACATACTCTTTTTTTCTTTTTTGGGTTATCGGTCTTCTGAATGATTTGAAGTGGCCCACCATAAATTCCTCTTCTGCATCAACTTCCTAATCTCAGACCAGGACTTCCACTCCATGTCCTCAGTTATTTCCTGGATGTATTACAGTCTCCTACATTTTTTATGGTCTGCAGTTCCCTCTAGTACCATGAAGATTATCCCCTTATGTCTTAACACATACATACATACAGGGGCATACATGCATACATGCATATGTACATACCTCCTGCTTTATACACATGGTGTTAGAGGTATAAGTGGACATACATTTACTGATGACTGATGACAGTGTACTGAGCAACATTACAACAGAATGATTTCATTTTCTAACTAATAATTATAGCTATTATGAGCAGCACTTTTTATGTTGGTTAGTACATCCAAGTACACAAGGCAGCAGTAAACTATTAATGTGTTTTCCCTTAGACAGCAGGTCGGTTAGTGAAATGTGGACACTTGGTTGCAAGACAATTAGTCTATAGCGACAGAAATAATTTACTTCATAGGATAGTTACGACTGTGTAGAAGACATAATGTAAGAAATTTAGTGACGTGTTTGCAGGAATACTGTTAGTCACAGCGAAGAAACAACTAATGCACTAAAGTCTGTACTTATTAACGTAAGAGTGACCACAATATCTGTATTTATACCCTATATATGAGGATAAAGACAGAGATTCATGAATTAATGTAGAAGACGTTTTTATCTGTATTTCAGAATTTTGTGAGGCACGAAGCATTCATCTGTGATAACAATTTTCTATGAACATTGCGGAATGGAATGAAACCCGAAAAATATCTGTGGAACCTGATTCTGGTGATCAGTGTGTGAGGCACAAACGCTTAAAAGAGTAGGGGTGGCAACAATAAAACCAACGTGTTTTTCGCTGCAGAAAAATATATTCACGAAGCTGTTATCAGTTACCTCTTCAGCCGAAAAAATTGGAGAGACCATCAAAAAGTGCGTTATACGTTATTATGACAGGTAAACATATTTTATGTACCGTACGTCAGATCTCATCTGCAAGAAGGCCAGATCATATAATGCCTTCTGGTAAAGCCCCACACCTGTTGCCCAGTGGTCTTAGCGCGGAATGCCATTGTAACTTACTTTCTGAGCTTCCTGTGTATTTTGCAGGCTCCCACATACACAGGGAGAAATGACGATTGTAATAAGAGAAATCAGAGCTCGCACGTAACGATTTAGACGTTTACTTTCCCACGTGCTATTCGAGAGCAGAGTTCTAGAGAAATGTTTCGCGAAATACTTAAGTGTGGATTGCAGAGTAATCACGTAGACGTAATTTCATTTATATGAGGGGGCACCCAAAATAAGCGAACTAAATTTTTGGTGGGCAGAGCTTATGTAATACCGCGTTTTGCCGCAAGGAGCGCATAGAGCGAACATTCCACAATATGTAACAGAGTGCCGTCGCTGAAGAACGTCAAGACTGGTTACGGCAGCGTTTATAGTGAAAGCTGTTCTGTGTGATGGTTTGTTCTGCAATGGCTGATAATAAAGAAGGAATTGCGAAATTCTGTGTTTTGCTAGGAAAGAAACACTTGAGATGTTAAAAACGGTGTAGAGGGACGATGATATGGGGAAAAGTCAAGTATCTGACTGGTGAAATATCAATTGATGACAAATCTAGTTCTCGTCGTCCTTCCACGGCCCGAACGCTTGAAAATGTCTCAATAATTCGTGCAGTCATGAACGAAGATTGAAGACGGACTATTTATGAAATTGTGGTGCTGTTGGGAGTGACTTGAAATTCAGTGCAGCGAATTGTTAGGGAAGATTGGGGAATGGGAAGGGTGGCTACAAAATTTGTGCTGTGGCTGCTGCCTGCTGAACACAAACAAGGTCGCGAGGAAGCGTGCTGTGTTTTGGAAGAAAAGTCCCGAAATGATCAAAATTTTTTGAAATTTCAAAATTTATCGCAGATGACGAAACGTGGTGCTATGCTTACGATACTTTATCAAAGCAACAATCAAGTCAGTGGAAGACTTCAAGTTCGCCTCACCCCAAGAAAGTTCATCAGACGAAATACATGATTAAGAAGATGCTGATTAGTTTTCGCGATGTGAATGTACACGTCCATTCAGAGTTTGTTCCGCAAAGTCAAGCAGTTAAACAGATTTTCTACTTGCAAATTTTGGAAAGACTATGCAACAGTGTGCAACTGAACCAGCCTGGTTTTTCCATCATGACAATGGCCCTGCTCTGCTCACACAGCCCTGTGTGACTCCTATTCCTCACTCGCCCATACTCGCCCGCCCTTCGCAGTGGATTTTTTTTTTGTTCTCTAGAATGAAAAGAGGCATCAAATGAAAACGTTTTGCTGCTGCTTCTAAGGTGAAGACAAAAACTGCAGAGGCGCTGTGAAGATAAAAAAATATGAATTTAAACCTTGTTTTGACAAATGCAGTAAAAAGGCTAGACAGGTTTATAAGTGCAAATAGAGAGCAATTTGCTGGGTTCAATGGTTCAAATGGC
Organism: Schistocerca piceifrons; assembly: GCF_021461385.2. Classification (NCBI taxonomy): domain Eukaryota; kingdom Metazoa; phylum Arthropoda; class Insecta; order Orthoptera; family Acrididae; genus Schistocerca; species Schistocerca piceifrons. The sequence goes on from NC_060143.1 coordinate 557,297,882, forward strand.
TCTGAGCGAAGCGATCGCGCGGCTCCAGACTAATTTGCTGGGGATCGAAGTTTTCTGTTTACAATGTGAATAAATACATCTAAAAGAAAAAAAAGAACAAATGATTTCCTTTGGATACCACCTCATAAAATGTGCTCCCGTTACATGTCATCAGACCATTTTATGTACTTTAAAGTAGTGTCAATAGTAAACTGTAGCACTATTAATGAGAATGAATATGTACAATTAAAGGTCTACGCCCTGATAAATAAGACACTGCAAAGGAGAACATGAAAAATTACGTCAGTAAAAGTAGTTCTGTGTGTGACAAGTAGCTATTTTGCAACATTTCGTAGCTCAAAATTCTGTATTTATCTGACTAGTTTCACTTTGGCATACTAGAAGTGATTTCACAATGTCACCACAGAATTTTTTTTTAAAACCGAAACTCACCAATACACTGATGTACAAGTCAAATTCTAATAAACAGTGGTGGCTGCCCTCTTCTTTCCTACAGCAAGATAATTAGGGACATCTAAACTACGATACTTGCACCAGAGTTTAAAGGCATGTACATTCCAGATGTAGAGTGAAGGTTCCTATGAAATGCATGTACAAAACGCACCACATTTTTGAGAAAGAGTAATCTGTTTTGAGCGGGAGTCATCTGTGCTGAAGATACAATGACATTCAAAATCTGTGGAACGCTTACGAAAATATTTCCTCAGTAGGTGACTCTGTGAATCGATATATATTGAGGCCAAAAATTTCGTTCTCAACATCTTAATGCACACCTCCTATATATTCGTACTCTACGGATAATAGATTGACTCTTATCAGTTATTTATACAAAGCTTGTAATTGTTGTCTGCCCCGAACAAGTGAGCAAAATTTTTCATTGTTGTTGTCTGCGCCATAAGAGGCTTTCAATTTACTGAGTGATTCCATATTGCTGCTCAATGACTGCTAGAACGGGTATGTTGAATGGGTTGTATTTAAATCATTCTGTACGTTTGTAAAAGGTGATGAAGGCAGAAATACTTTCCCAAAATAGCAAATCTCTTATTTTGCTTATGATTATTCGTCTCACTGTGCGAGATTATGGTCGAAATTGGCCCTCTGTTTCATGCAATACCTGTGTGTGTTATTTCCTTAATCGTTTAGGCAAGTTCACACAGTTGTTAAGTGTCCTGCATATCCAAGCAGCACATATCCACAAGCACTTTTAAAATTCGTCATTTCGACTGTGGCTTTCCTTAGCTATGATAATTATAGCAGGTTTGAAAATGTAGCATTTTTGCATCTTATTTCGTATTATGTGTAACTGTGCTATGAATTCATTTTCACTGTTATCTAGTCTGACATTTAATCACAAGTGGCGCGATAGATTTTACATGGAGATGGCATTCTTGCTGCAAGAAGGTTAATTTTAGATTTTCGTTTAACTGCGTAGTCGTTTGACAGCATTACTCGTATACCGTAAATGTACGTCAATTTCGCTGCCCTGTGCCGTAAATATATACGAGGCTTTTGTCCCAAAACTTTCCCATTAGGTGCTCCGATGCAGTGCAACCAGTTATCACACAACTATTGTTCCACTGTTCCACAAAAGTGCCCATTCCTGCGACTAGTTCATCCCCTTGGTACTCGTACACTTCCATCAAGCTTCGCTAATATTCGAGTCACCAAACAGTTTACAGGTTGCCTCGAAAGATAGGATCTTTTATTCCGTGGCTTCAATATGCGATATCTGACGTAAAAATTACAGAAGAGTGTAGCTTCGTTCTTATTTCCTTCCCCTGTAATCCAAAGACATTTTCGCCGAAACTGCACCTAACTTCCCGATATCTAGAAAGTATTACATATCATGTCCGTAATACGTACCTGGCACTTAGCAAGCGATTTACATTTAACGAGCTTGGTGCGATATCCTTTCACAGTGGATGTATTATTAGCAGCGGAAAAATGCTCCTACCTGAGTACAAAAAATTCGAATACGTTCTTGTTTTAAAAGACCCTCTCTGAGAAGTGGGATGCCATTTGCCTCATTCTACCTTCCTTAGCACCTTTAAATATTTTTCCAGAAATTTTCGCATGCGAAAATATTCACGCTTTTGTTGACATGCAACTCTCTCCAGTCTCCCATGTCTCCTTCGCTTTTCCTGTAACGCAGACACTGACTGCAGTCTTCCAGTAGTTATTACTTTCCCGTCTATTTGTCGCTGCCACTGTCTTCTTGTCTCTCAGCATTAAAAATCATAAATAGGTTTGTATACCAAAATTTTGGTAAAATTTTTAAAGGTGCTGCGGAAGATAGAAAAGTTCTCAGTGAGAGTTTTTAAATGAACAGGAGCATACTCACATTTTTTGTGTACCTGTAGGAACATTATTTCGCTAGTTTCCTACCTTTCCCTGCTGCAACATGGCATGTAACTCATGCGAAAAGAAATGTATTGGTCAGGCAAATGTAGATATTGCTGAGGGTATTTTCATTCCGTTGTTACAACTACAAGACGTGTGTTTTTCTCACCAGACACATTTCGCTTTATTGAGGTAAATCATGAGTGGTCTATTTTAGCACCCTGCCTGGTAACGTTTGATGCTTTCGAACTGTTTTTGATCTTTACAGTTATGTATTTCCACAAGATCATTACTTTGCTATTAAATCTGATGAGTTCAACAGTTTTATACGGATTAACATGAATAACAGACGCCATTTGGGAATACTTGACAAGGGCTCATTAAATTCTTAATTTTTGTTTCCGTATTTTCCGTAGTTGTTTACTATCCCTGGTGAGAAAACCATCCATGTATTGTCTTTGGAACGAAAATACCCTGAGGAATTGTATAACAAATACGGACAGTATGACCACACAAATGAAGAATTGAATTACGCGTTGTCAAGCGTTCCCAGTTGCCCACTGTTACTCATTTCAATCAGTATAAAATCATACAAACCACCGAATTCAATACCCATTGTAAACGTAATTATGTCATGCCAAAGTACTCTCATGTAAAGATGAAAGCAGTTCGAAAGCAGCAAAAGTTGCCAGATAGGGTGCTAAAACTGCCCGGCCGAAACACAAAATTAGTAAAAACCGACAAATAGTTAACGAAACGTTTTTCGATCTTAAAAACAAATCAGATTGTAAATATCTTTAATTACAACCTCTGAGGATGCTTTACCTCAATAAAGCGAAACGCGTCTGGTGAGAAAAACAAGCATTTCTTGTAGTTGTGGCGACGGAACGAAAATACTCTGAGATATTACAAAGCAAGTAGAGACGCTGTGACTCCAAAATTATGTAAATTTAGGTTGTTTACTGACGAATAGCGAGTTTTACACCTCACACCGGATTTTACGTACAAACATTACTTTGCCTGCGCTCAGTTCGACAACAAGGGATTCCCCGATGATAACGGAAACACTTTACAGCATAAATCTCCGTGCTACGTCATTTTCTATTCAACGTTTTCAATTCACACAGGTATTTAGGTTCGCATTTTACGTGTAAAATTAGGATAGACTTAAACCTATGTATCTCAGAGACCGTTAAAAATAGGTAGCAAATTTTCAAGGTTATTCAGGGTCTTGATGTTAGGAATACATCGCAAAAGTTACAGTCATTTGCCGTCCATAGCCGTCTCGGAACCCACGACTGTGTTTTGGTACCCAAAAAACAAGTTTTTTGGGTGTTTCTCGATAACGGACAAGGGTTTCTGAAAACGGTGACATGGATCTTCTAGTGAAATAAATGGCTAGAAAATATACTGTCAAAATTTGAGCAATTTTCTGCCGTTATTTATTATCTGAATTTTCCCGCATATCGGGTTTTACGTGTAGAAAAAATAGGTCATTTTGAACCTCTGTATCTTGGAAACGGATAAACACACGAAGAAAATTTTCAAGTGTGTTCTAGATGTAGATCTTAGGAATATATCTTAAAACTTTCAGGCATTTATTGTGCATACGCCTAGCTGTCTCGGAATCGTCGGCTGGGTTTTGGTCCTCTGGTGACGGCGAAAGTGTAGTAGAGAAACGCTTGTTTGAGGTTTTGTAACGAACCACCCACGAACTAATTATGCCTCCGTTCGTCCCACCATGCCCACGGTATACCACTTCAATGAAAAAACAACCAACCGATGTGTAATAATCGTACTTTGACCCTGTACTGTAGGATAATGACACTAAGAGGATCCCTTTCTTTGGTATACGAATGGTACCTTGCCCAAGGGCTTACCAAAACACCTGACCCTACCGTTTCATCATCAATGAAACCCGAAGTATCAACAATGCACCATCCTGCTTTCGTGTGCGGCATTTTGGAACATATTAGTTAAGCTTGTTGTCGCATGCATACCGATTAACCGATAATTTACTATATAATCCTCCATCTGAATACAGGTGACGAAATTAGAACAACGGTGTTGCTTGGAAAATTTTAATTTCCAACATCGCTTAAGGCAAAGGAAAATACTTGCCCTTTCAAATGATAGACCGCAACAATCAGTCATCCTTTCTATGTATATGTTGTTGTTGTTGTTATTGTTGTGGTCTTCAGTCCACAGGCTGATTTGATGCAGCTCTCCATGCTACTCTTTCCTGTGCAACCTTCTTCATCTGCAACTAACTAGTGCAACCTACATCCTTCTGAATCTGCTTAGTATATTCATCTCTTGGTATCCCTCTATGATTTTTACCCTCCACCATTCACTCCAATACTAAATTGGTGATCCCTTGATGCCTCAGAACATGTTCCGCCAAAAATCCCTTCTTCTAGTCAAGTTGTGCCACAAATTCCTCTTCTGTCCAATTCTGTTTAATACCTCTACATTAGTTACGCGACCACCCATCTAATGTAAAGCATTCTTCTGTAGCACCACATTTCGAAAGCATCTATTCTCTTCTTGCCCAAACTATTTATGGTCCACGTTTCACTTCCACACATGGCTACACTCCATACTAATACTACGAGAAAAGACCTCCTGACACTTAAATCTATACTCGATGTTAACAAATTTCTTTTCTTCAGAAACTTTTTCCTTGTCATTGTCACTCTAAATATTATATCCTCCCTACTTCGACCAACTTCCGCTATTTTGCTCCCCAAATAGCAAAACTCATCTACTACTTCAAGTGTCTCATTTTCTAATCCAATTCTCTGAGCATCGTCTGATTTAATTCGACGACATTCCATTATCATCGTTTTGCCTTTGTTGATGTTCATCTTGTATCCTCCTTTCAAGACACTGTCCATTCCGTTCACCTGCTCTTCCAAGTCCTTTGATGTGGCTGACAGAAATACAATGACATCGGCGAATCTCAAAGTTTTTATTTCTTCTCCCTGGATTTTAATTGCTACTCTAAATTTTTCTTTGGCTAGCTTTACTGCTTCTTCAGTGCACATATTGAATAACATCTTGGATAAGCTACAACCTTGTCTCACTCCCTTCCAACCACTGCTTCCCCTTCATGCCCCTCGACTCTTGTAACAGCCATCTGGTTTCTGTACAAATTGTAAATAGCCTTTCGCTCTCTGTATTTGACCCCTGCCACCTTCAGAATTTGAAAGAGATTATTCCAGTCAACATTAGCAAAAGCTTTCTCTTAGTCCTCAAATGCTAGAAACGTAGATTTGCCTTTCCTCAATCTATCTTCTATGTTAAGTCTTAGAATCAGCATTGTCTCACGTATTCCAACATTTCTACGCAATCGAAACTGATCTTCCCCAATGTCGGCTTCTACCAGTTTTTCTGTGTGGTGTCCCACTTAAATGTTCCAGTGCAGGCATCTCTGGAACAACAACAATATATATTGGAGAACGACTTTTGCTGGTATTAATGCAAGACATGTATGTTGTGAGTGATGCAAAACGTAAAGCTCCATTTATTTTGTGATCGACTACACGCATCGAAACGTGATTCTCGGCAAATGTTAGACCTTCGAAGGGCAGGTAGGTTTTTGTTTTGTTAATGTTTTTAGCGCTAGTACCAAATGATATGTTGAAGTAAATACGGTTCTCTCTTTCTTTTAATGGAACCGTGCATTTTATAACTGCACGCGACTGCGCTGCGAGAATAAAACTTTATTTCCCCTTTGAACCAAGCTACGACCTAGATGCAGATTCACATATGAATGTTCTATATGGAAATACAACATACGCTAGAATCTAGCGTATCACAAAGGGCTTAGGAGAACAATTTGGCCTTTGTGCATCCCCCCAGATTTACGCGAACTGAAGTAGAGAAATCAACTGTTCATTCTTCAAAAATAAAGAGGTCTTGTACGCTGCGGCAAGCAACTGCTGTATTAAATATTAGGGGTACTGTTAGACCTACATTTTCCTGTATGCGGCTGTGTGCTTCTTAGAGGTAAAATGCATGCTGTCGGACAACTGTCTTTCCCTACACTGGTCTGAATTATATCGTATGAGATACATTCGTTGAACTAAAAATTTTATTAAAAATACTCTATTGAGTAACTGTACACCGCAAAATAAATATTCTTCTTAACGAAACGTCGACGACACATGCTGATTGTAAGTGCGTAATGGCAGCGTTACCAGCCACGTGCAATACAGGTTGTCGACCTATTTGACATTGCAGTGCAATTTCGTACTTACGTAATTGAATTAAACAGTTTACCAACAATGATTTGGTAAATATCGAAATCACGTAACATAAATTTTCTCTTACAAAGAAAAATATGTTCATCCTTTAATCAAGCATGTGTTCTAATTGTTGACCATGGACTGAAAGGCACATTTGCAATCGCCATTCGAAAGAACGATGAATAGATATAATGACAGTGGATGATATGGTAGAGCATGTGTGGTATCGATAGTTACGATGCTACGGCGTAGGTACAAGTTCCTAGGTTGGCACTACGACAGCGCCCTCTAACCGGCGCTGTGCAGCTCCACGAGCGCCGCTCCACATTCTACCCATTTGATTCCGAGTAGACGACCAAGCAACATTGCTTCTGTTTCATAGTGGGCGAGCCACTACAGGTTTTGCCTGTGTATCTTTTGTGAGCTTTGATGGACCCGGCTTCGCACCAACGTGCTCTTCAGTGCAAAGATACGTATGTCGGTGTCTAAATTCTCTATTAAATGTTCTATTAAGTTTAAAGCAGTATCGAGATTTATACCTCACGTGCTCCTACTCGCTTCCTACAGTCGGCCTACATTTCAGTTTAGAGGAGCAGACGCACGCGCCTCCATTCCAGGCGGGATACAAAAACATGCACTAGCGATTCGACGACACATATCGTCTGGCGTAATTGTGGCTTCTTCATAGACTGCATATTTATGTGCTCTCCAAAGAAATAAATCAAGAGGAGTCAAATCGGAGGACCTCGCAGACCATTTGACAACAGAATTCCGTCCTACCCAATGTCCAGGAAAGTTCTCGTGCAGTATTTGCGTTGCAGCACGGGAAGAGTAAGCTGGACAAGAGTCGCGTTGCAGCCACATATACCGTCGAATATCCAGCAGTACCTCTTCTAGAAGAACCGGCAGAATGTTCGTCAGCAAGCATGAGAATGTCCATTTAGAACGTCTGAGATGAAATAAGATACCAGAATGTAGTTTCCTATGATGTTGCACCGTACGTTTACGCTCCACGGCTGTTGATGTAGCACCTGACGATCCAGTGTGGATTTACGGCAGCCTAGTAGTGCATACTACTCAAATTTACATTGGCATGGTTACTAAACGTCGCTTCATCGGTGAAGAGCACACGTTGGAAAAACGTAGGGTCGTCCCTCAGTTTCTGAAGAGCAAACCGACAAAACACTGTACGACATTCGAAATGACGGTCGTCGAGTGCCTTATGTAGTGACAGATGATAGGGATGGAAACTCTGTCAATGCAGGATGCGAATGAGACCCGGGTGGCTGATTCCACATTCCTTGGCGATATGTTTCGTATCACAGTGCGGATTCATTAGCGTCGCAGCCAGAACAGCTTCTTCGTGTTCTCTATCAGTAGAAGTCTTCCATCTGGTTCTCTTTTTGACGTTCAAGCAGCCTGACGCCCTAGCGTCTTAATAATTCGTGCAACTGCCTGGCGCCTCGGACACTGGTGATCCGATATGTAGCTCTGTACCTCTGTGCTGTTTTTATGTCGTTTCTTTCCAAGTCACAATATGAAAGTCTTCGTTGATTCTTTATGTTTGCAAACCGCCTTAGTCTGTGTCGCCTGGCCAGCAAGAGCTGTTGCATATCGATTTGATTCACGGATCCAGTTATATGGCTCCTTCCGTGTATAGATATTTTACGACTATGACGTGTGGGGCTTGAAGATGGCATTAACGTAATGCCGAAACTGATAGGACATAAGAAGTTCATAAAATAAATTTCTACAGTAGATACGGCTGTTGGTAAATTATTGCATCAAGAAAGACAATATGAAAGTAGTATACCAAACTTCTCCTCATTGGTTTACATATCCACACTCAACGAATGTTGAAGCAGGAATTAGCGGCGTGCAGTGCAGACAAGTCAACAGGCAAATGTTTGACATTCTGACATAGGGTAGCTCGAGAGTTCTGCTTGGCGGTGTTTACATCACTAATGAGGATACCGGCCACCCTGCTCTCAAATTTTAGGAAATTTCTCGAATTTTTTACCACGAATTTCAAATTCAGCCCTAACAAATGTCATATCACTGTAATTAATTGTAATTATCTTCTCAAGAGCTATCGAATGCAGTTATAGAAATTATACGGTTCCATTAAAAGTACTTGCTTTAATATCTCTGTTGATACCAGCGCTAAAACCATTAACCAAACAAACAAATACGTGCCTCTGGACGCTCTAAAATTTGCTGACTAACGAATCTCGATATGTGTAACCACTCTCGAAATAAAAGGGCTGTTACGTCTTCTGTGACTGGGTGAGTCACCTAACGTTACCGCTGGATATATTTCGTAAGCCATATCAAATACTCACGAACCGATTCCATAGACCGAACGTGAGAAGAGGGGCTAGTGCAATTGTTTAATACAAACCATACAAAAATGCACGGAAGTATGTTTTTAACACAAACCTACGTTTTTTTAAATGGAACCCCGTTTTGTTAGCACATCTGAACATATAAACAAATGCGTAATCAGTGCCGTTTGTTGCATTGTAAAATGTTAATTACATCCGGAGATATTGTAACCTAAAGTTGACGCTTGAGTACCACTCCTCCGCTGTTCGATCGTGTGTATCGGAGAGCACTGTAACATACATCGCGTTTCTACAGAATGATCTGCCAACGTTGCTCGAAAATGTCCCACTGGAAACGCGTCGACGTATGTGGTATCAGCATGATGGTGCACCTGCACATTCCGCAGTTAACACTAGGCTGACCCTAAACAGGATGTTCGACGGGCGTTTCATAGGACGTGGAGGACGCATAAATTGGCCAGCCCGTTCTCCTGATCTTACACCTCTGGACTTATTTCTGTGGCGTACGTTAAAGGAGAATGTGTACCGTGATGTGCCTACAACCCCAGAGGATATGAAACAACGTATTTGGCAGCCTGCAGCGACATTACACCAGATGTACTGCGGCGTGTACGACATTCATTACGCCAGAGATTGCAATTGCGTGCAGCAAATGATGGCCACCACATTGAACATCTATTGGCCTGACATGTCGGGACACACTCTATTCCACTCCGTAACTGAAAACGGAAACTACGTGTGGACGTGTACCTCACCCCTCATGGTAATGTACACGTGCGTCAGTGAAAAAGACCAATAAATAGGTGTTAGCATGTGGACGTAATGTGCTGTTCCAGTCTCATTTGTACCTAAGTTCCATCGCCGTTCCCTTTGGGTCCCTACGTAATTCGCTGCTCTCCGATACACACGATCGAACAGCGGAGGAGTGGTACTCAAGCGTCAATTTTAGGTTACAATATCTCCGGAAGTAATTAATATTTTACAATGCAACAAACGGCACTGATTACGTATTTGTTTATATGTTCAGATTTGCTAACAAAAGTAACGGGGTTACATTTAAAAAAAAACGTAGGTTTCTGTTAAAAAACACACTTCCGTGCATTTTTGTATGGATTGTATTAAACAATTACACTAGCCCCTCTCCTCACGTTCGGTCTGCGGAATCGGTTCGTCAGGATTTGATATGGTTTACGAAATATATCCAGCGGTAACGTTAGGTGACTCACCCTGTATATACAGGGTTATTACAAATGATTGAAGCGATTTCACAGCTCTACAATAACTTTATTATTTGAGATATTTTCACAATGCTTTGCACACACATACAAAAACCCAAACATTTTTTTAGGCATTCACAAATGTTCGATATGTGCCCCTTTAGTGATTCGGCAGACATCAAGCCGATAATCAAGTTCCTCCCACACTCGGCACAGCATGTCCCCATCAATGAGTTCGAAAGCATCGTTGATGCGAGCTCGCAGTTCTGGCACGTTTCTTGGTAGAGGAGGTTTAAACACTGAATCTTTCACATAACCCCACAGAAAGAAATCGCATGGGGTTAAGTCAGGAGAGCGTGGAGGCCATGACATGAATTGCTGATCATGATCTCCACCACGACCGATCCATCGGTTTTCCAATCTCCTGTTTAAGAAATGCCGAACATCATGATGGAAGTGCGGTGGAGCACCATCCTGTTGAAAGATGAATTCGGCGCTGTCGGCCTCCAGTTCTGGCATGAGCCAATTTTCCAGCATGTCCAGATACACGTGTCCTGTAACGTTTTTTTCGCAGAAGAAAAAGGGGCCGTAAACTTTAAACCGTGAGATTGCACAAAACACGTTAACTTTTGGTGAATTGCGAATTTGGTGCACGAATGCGTGAGGATTCTCTACCGCCCAGATTCGCACACTGTGTCTGTTCACTTCACCATTAAGAAAAAATGTTGCTTCATCACTGAAAACAAGTTTCGCACTGAACGCATCCTCTTCCATGAGCTGTTGCAATCGCGCCGAAAATTCAAAGCGTTTCACTTTGTCATCGGGTGTCAGGGCTTCTAGCAATTGTAAACGGTAATGCTTCTGCTTTAGCCTTTTCCGTAAGATTTTCCAAACCGTCGGCTGTGGTATGTTTAGCTCCCTGCTTGCTTTATTCGTCGACTTCCGCGGGCTACGCGTGAAACTTGCCCGCACGCGTTCAACCGTTTCTTCGCTCACTGCAGGCCGGCCCGTTGATTTCCCCTTACAGAGGCATCCAGAAGCTTTAAACTGCGCATACCATCGCCGAATGGAGTTAGCAGTTGGTGGATCTTTGTTGAACTTCGTCCTGAAGTGTCGTTGCACTGTTGAGACTGACTGATGTGAGTGCATTTCAAGCACGACATACGCTTTCTCGACTCCTGTCGCCATTTTGCCTCACTGCGCTCTCTAGCACTCTGACGGCAGAAACCTGAAGTGCGGCTTCAGCCGAACAAAACTTTAAGTTCTTCTACGTATCTGTAGTGTGTCGTGAACATATGTCAATGAATGGAGCTACAGTGAATTTATGAAATCGCATCAATCATTTGTAATAGCCCTGTATATATATATATATATATATATATATATATATATATATATATATATATATATATAAGGTGAACATTAATAAAGCCAATGGCCTTGCCGCAGTGTTAACACCGGTCCCTGTCAGATCACCGAAGTTAAGCGCTGCCGGGCTGAGCTAGCCACTTGGATGGGTTGCCATCCTGTCTGCCGAGCGCCGTTTGCAAGCCGGTGCACTCAGCCCTTGTGAGGCAAACTGAGGAGCTACTTCACTGAGAAGTAGCGGCTCCGATCTCGTAAACTGACATAGAGCGGTGTGCTGACCACATGCCCCTCCATTACCGCATCCAGTGACGGCTGTGGTGAGGATGACACGCCGGCCGGTCGGTCCCTTGGGCCTCTCACGGCCTGTTCGGACGGAGTTTAGCTTTGTTTAAAACACTAATAGAACAGACAAAATGCAGAGAAGAATTTCTGACAACAAATGGAGGAAAAATGTCCTATGAACAAATGCATTGTTGTCATGATAGATGGCGCTGACAAGTGAAAGTTCCTCTGAATGCGTGCCGTGTGTTCCTTGTGTACTGCACGCTGTGTGATTTACGCAGCGCCCTGTAAGCAGCAGAACTGCCGGTGTTCATATTGGGAAGAAGCCGAGATGTTGTAGGTGTACGATCAAGCAGACGGAAACGGTCAAGAGGCAGCACGCTACACCAGAACAAGAACCCTCACACACACCAATCACATCACACGAGATTCAAGACCGCCGGCCGGTGAGGCCAAGAGGTTCTAGGCGCTTCAGTCTGGAACCGCGAGACCACAACGGTCGCAGGTTCGAATCCTGCCTCGGGCATGCATGAGTGTGATGTCCTTAGGTTAGTTAGCTTTAATTAGTTCTAAGTTCTAGGGCACTGACGACCTCAGATATTAAGTCCCTTAGTGCTCTGAGCCTTTTGAACCATTTCAAGACCTTTTTGAGCTTCCGTGTGATAATGGGTCCTTTCAGACAGCGCGAAAACCAGATATGGTGGGCCGGGTTCTACAGGATATTAAGACTAACCCTAGTACGAGCTCAAGGCAAGTAGCCAACCAACATGATACCAGTCAGGCACTATTATGAGTATCCTACATTATGCCACCTGTGAACTCGTGGACTGCATCCCATGGAGGCCACTTTGAACATGTGTTGTGACGTGGATGCGATGTAGCTCTGTACTGTGTTCCACAACGATGTCTTGTCTCTGCAAACACACTGTCCATGTTCATAGGACCTATTTTCTTCCATTTCCAATCAGGAATCCATCCCTGCAGTTTGTCAATTTTATTAATATTCAGCAAATATATATATATATATTGTTGTTGTTGTGGTCTTCAGTCCTGAGACTGGTTTGATGCAGCTCTCCATGCTACTCTTTCCTGTGCAAGCTTCTTCATCTCCCAGTACCTACTGCAACCTACATCCTTCTGAATCTGCTTGGAGTATTCATCTCTTGGTCTCCCTCTACGATTTTTACCCTACACGCTGCCCTCCAATGCTAAATTTGTGATCCCTTGGTGCCTCAGAACATGTCCTACCAACCGCTCCCTTCTTTTTGTCAAGTTGTGCCACAAACTCCTCTCCTCCCCAATTCTATTCAATACCTCCTCATTAGTTATGTGATCTACCCATCTAATCTTCAGCATTCTTCTGTAGCACCACATTTCGAAAGCTTCTATTCTCCTCTTGTCCAATCTATTTATCGTCCATGTTTCATTTCCATACATGGCTAGACTCCATACAAATACTTTCAGAAACGACTTTCTATACTCGATGTTAACAAATTTCTCTTCTTCAGAAACTCTTTCCTTGCCATTGCCAGTCTACATTTTATATCCTCTCTACTTCGACCATCATCAGTTATTATGTACGAGTAGGTCAGAGGAATATATTGGCTGTTAAATACCCCATACTATAAGTTAATGAGTCTCTACTTTGCTGGCCGAAGTGGCCGTGCGGTTAAAGGCGCTGCAGTCTGGAATCGCAAGACCGCTACGGTCGCAGGTTCGAATCCTACCTCGGGCATGGATGTTTGTGATGTCCTTAGGTTAGTTAGGTTTCACTAGTTCTAAGTTCTAGGGGACTAATGACCTCAGCAGTTGAGTCCCATTGTGCTCAGAGCCTTTTAAACCATTTGCAGTCTCTACTGTGCTAAATGTCAGCCGTACTATCTATCTTCGATATTTACTCACATCCTGTAATACTACAACTGATCTATAAGAACACATATGTTTTTTTTTTTCGTCAATGACGGCTCACAGACAAGTAGCATACATTTTAGCATTTCAGCATGGGCTTGAGAACGGCTGTAAAGCCGAAGTCATGTTTGTCTAAAATGGATGAACTATTAACAGTCAAAAGGACGAATTTTTTTAATTACGTTGGTCAGCTCGATTGTGTATAACATAACATGAAAAAATCCAAGATATTTTGGCTCAAGCCCCCTACCGTTTTGAGAAAACAATCCCTGAAGTTAATAAAGCGCAATCGAATCAATAAAGGCAGTATCGATAGATAATTGAAACCTGAGCATTTTTCATCGTCATATATGTGGTCTGCTATCGCATATTTTCGTAGAAATCGAGAAAAGTATCTGTTGTGACTACTACTTGTGTACCCATAAGGTAGTTACTGTTCAACGAAAGCGCCACTGGCGCAGCGGCCAAGGCATCTCGCCGGAGAGCAGATAACCTGTGTTCGATTCTCAGATATATTCTGCAGACTTTTTTTTTCTTTTTATTTGTATTTTATCCGTACGACTAGGAGGGTTAGTCAACAACAAGGAATAATAGCAAGGAAGCAAATAAATTTCGCAAAAGAACTAGATTAGCAAAGAATTAAAATTTGTAATGTCGTTCAACGAAAAGAGCTCCGAGCAACGCTGATCGGAATTCATCACGAGAGATCTCAGTGAAGCGACAGCGCGATACTTGTTCACAGCGAGGCTCGACACAGAGGTTCTTTTGGAGGTTTCAAAGTTGCATTGTGGATGCAACAGCAGTTCAAAGCATAATTCGTAATCAATTTCAGTGCTGATTGTTAGGCATTGCAATCGTATGCGTGATACTGTCACGTAGATGAAGGTGTAATTAGATGAATGACGAACACTAACTTCACTTAACGAAGGTTTATTCAGCGCTTACAGATACAAGAGCGCGGAGCGAACTGCCTCTGACTAGAACAAATACGGTAGATATACAGCTACAGAACATTCCAGTACAATGATTCTTGCCATCTGTGGACACTTCTAGAATGTACCCGAACAGAATAAAGAAATTAAAATATTTCACAGTTCCGGTGAGTTTTAAACTCACGACCCTCCATGCAACAATCTAGTATCATAAACACCACACTTCGGCGACTGCGCCACCCGGTTTCTTATGTGACGATATTCATTAACTCTCACTATCAAAAAGGAAATATATTAAATCGTAAAGCATGTCTGTTTTCCGATAAATCTACCGAGGGAATACCGTAGCTGCTTGAATATTTCATTCCTTAAGACGTTCTTGGTGCCGCGAGTAGATTTGCTTCAATTTGTATGACGAGTACAGTCCATGTAACTATCCGAATGGAAGTGAGGGCATGAAACAGACTGAGTCAAAGACCCACTGCAAGGCAATCAGGATTAATATTTTAATTCTTTACTGATCCACGTCGGTTGAGAAATTTATTGACCTACTTTGTTATTATTCCTTATTGATTACTTATTAATCATTGCCAGTCTACATTTTATATCCTCTCTCCTTCGACCATCATCAGTTATTTTACTCCCTAAATAGCAAAACTCCTTTACTACTTTAAGTGTCTCATTTCCTAATCTAATTCCCTCAGCATCACCCGGCTTAATTCGTCTACATTCCATTATCCTCGTTTTGCTTTTGTTGGTGTTCATCTTATACCCTCCTTTCAAGACACTGTCCATTCCGTTCAACTGCTCTTCCAAGTCCTTTGCTGTCTCTGACAGAATTACAGTGTCATCGGGGTACCTCAAAGTATTTATTTCTACTCCTTGAATTCTAATACCTACTCCGAATTTTTCTTTTGTTTCCTTTACTGCTTGCTCAATATACAGATTGAATAACATCGGGGAGATGCTACAAAACTGTCTCACTCCCTCTCCAACCACTGCTTCCCTTTCATGCCCCTCGACTCTTATAACTGCCATCTGGTTTCTGTACAAATTGTAAACAGCCTTTCGCTCCCTGTATTTAACCCCTGCCGCCTTCAGATTTTGAAAGAGAGTTTTCAAGTTAGCATTGTCAAAAGCTTCCTCTAAGTCTACAAATGCTAGAAACGTAGGTTTGCCTTTTCTTAATCTTTCTTCTAAGATATGTCGTAAGATTAGTATTGCCTCACGTGTTCCAACATTTCTACGGAATCCAATCTGATCCTCCCCGAGGTCCGCCTCTACCAGTTTTTCCATTCGTCTGTAAAGAATTCACGCTAGTATTTTGCAGCTGTGACTTATTAAACTGATAGTTCGGTAATTTTCACATCTGTCAACACCTGCTTTCTTTGGGATTGGAATTAATATATTCTTCTTGAAGTCTGAGGGTATTTCGCCTGTCTCATACTACTTGCTCACCAGATGGTCAAGTCTTATCATGAATGGCTCTCCCAATGCCGTCAGTAGTTCTAATGGAATGCTGTCTTCTCCCGGGGCCTTGGTTCATCAATTTTATTAATATTCAGTATATATATATATATATATATATATATATATATATATATATATATATATAGTGTGTGTTTGTGTGTGTGTGTGTGTGTGTGTGTGTGTGTGTGTGTGTATGTGTGTGTATGTGTGTGTAACAGATGCAAGTGCAGATATTTTTATTGGTGATAATGTATTAAACAACGTTACAACAGTATTTACCTTATTTGCAGACTAGTTCACATGAATGTGAAATACTGAGGGACCAAACTGCTTAGGTCATCAGTCCCTAAAAATACACACTACTTAAACTAACCTATACTAAGAACAACACGCACACCCATGCCCGAAGGAGGACTCGAAACTCCGGCTGGAAGGCCGCGCAGCCCGTGGCATGACGCCCCAATCCGCGCGGCTGGAAACTAGTAATTATGGCCCTTGGGGGTAGCATGTTTTTCTGTTGGTTAATACTTCCAAGTACAAGTACGTACGGCAAGACCAAGCCATTAATGCTTATTTTCCCATGGCCAACAGCTCAGTTGTTGAAGTCTGGATACTTGGATGCAAAACGGTTTCTCTGTACTGACACGTGCATTATACTAAGTGATGCATTTACGACCTTGCAGGAAACACCAGGTAGTACAGTATATGATATATTTGAGGGAATACACAGAGAAAAATCTTCTAACACAAAACATACCATATGTAAAAATATCTCCTCTTATACGTGTTACATAAGATGTTTTCGTAAGAGCGTGCAAAAATGTAACAGGACATACATTATGCTCCACTGAAGATTTTGATGTAGGGATTCTGGAGTCGCAGAAACCAGCTTAAGTAGATATGGAAATAAACTTGTCTAACTATTTTTCCAGCGCTAATCATTTACAACTTATTTACAACTCATATGAATACAAGTTTACACATACTGTGCTGTTTACCTCTTTATTTACGTGTACTTTTTGTCTTTCCTGCTAGGGGACGAGGAGGACGAGCCATATTACTAGGAAGTATTTCCTGGTCACTGGATTGGAAGGGGAGATGCTATTCCCTGTCCTGCGAGGCCACCTGACGTGAATCTCCTTGATTATTTCCTATGGTGATATCTAAGGTCACGTGTGAAGTATTGTGTAGGACACCTTATTGGATACGGAGATGGCATTAGTTCCCGGAATTGTAGCTGCCTGTGGTGTGATTCGAAACACACCAACAATATTTCTCAGGGTGCGTCAGAATCTTGTTCGCCGATATCATGATTGCATTGAGGTTGATGGCCGTCACTTTCAGCAGTGAAATGGTACGTTTATAGCGTCAGCGATGACACTTGCAGTTAACTGTAACTAATGTAAATAAAAAAGTACACAGTAATTGATTTTATTCCTATTATCTCCTTAAGGTGGCTTCTCCATCCCCAGGTTCCCTACCTCAAATTGTTCAGTGGAGCATGCTCTATGACCTATTAAATTTTCGCACTCCCTTACGGAAACACCCTGGTGGTTCTGGCCGTAATAACGGCCTCGATACGCCTGGGCATTGAGTTCAACAGAGCTTGGATGGCGTGAACAGGTACAGCTGACCATGCAACTGCAAGACGATACCACAGTTCTTTAAGAGTAGTGGATGGCGTATTGTGACGAGCCAGTTGCTCGGCCACCATTGACCAGAAGTTTTCAGTTGGTGAGAGATCTGGAGAATGTGCTGGCCAGGGCAGCAGTCGAACATTTTCTGTATCCAGAAAGGCACGTACAGGAGGCAACATGCGGTCGTGCATTATCCTGCTGAAATGTAGGGTTTCGCAGGGATCGAATGAAGGGTAGAACCACGGGTCGTAACACATCTGAAACGTAACATTCACTGTTCAAAGTGCCGTCAATGCCAACAAGAGGTGACCGAGAGGTGTACCAATGGCCCCCCATACCATCACGCCGGGTGATACGCCAGTATGGCAATGACAAATACACGCTTCGAATGTGCGTTCACCGCGATGTCGCCAAACACGGATGCGACCATCATGATGCTGTAAACAGAACCTGGATTCATTCGAGTAAAATGACGTTTTGCCATTCGTGCACCCAGGTTCGTCGCTGAGTACACCATCGCACGCGCTCATGTCTGTGATGCAGCGTCAAGGGTAACTGCAGCCATGATCTCCGAGCTAATAGTCCATGCTGCTTCAAACGTCGTCGAACAGATCGTGCAGATGGTTGTTGTCTTGCAAACGTCCCCATCTGTTGACTCAGGGATCGAGACGTCGCTGCACGATCCTTTACAGCCGTGCGGTTAAGATGCCTCTCATCTCGACTGCTAGTGATACGAGGCCGTTGGGATGCATCACGGTGTTCCGTATTACGCTCCTGAACCCACCGATTGCATATTCTGCTAACAGTCATTGGATCTCGACCAACACGAGCAGCAATGTCGTCATACGATAACCCACAATCGGTTGGAAACTTTCCGCATGTCAGCACGTTGTGGGTGTCTCCACCGGTGCCAACCTTGTGTGAATGCTCTGAAAAGCTAATAATTTGCATATCATAGCATCTTCTTCCTGTCGGTTAAATTTCGCGTCTGTAGCACGTCATCTTCGTGGTGTAGTAATTTTAATGGCAAATCGGTGGCCACGAATTTCTGTCTTCGAGACTCAAAAAATATTGAAACCGCATACGTTTCTAGCATTTGTAGACTTAGAGGAAGCTTTTGACAACGTTAACTGGAAGACTCTCTTTCAAATTCTGAAGGTGGCAGGGGTAAAATACAGGGAGCGAAAGGCTATTTACAACTTGTACAGAAACCCGATGGCAGTTATAAGAGTCGAGGGGCATGAAGGGGAAGCAGTGGTTGGGAAAGGAGTGAGACAGGGTTGTAGCCTTTCCCCGATGTTATTCAATCTGTATATTGAGCAAGCAGTAAAGGAAACAAAAGAAAAATTCGGAGTAGGTATTAAAATTCATGGAGAAGAAGTAAAAACTTTGAGGTTCGCCGATGACATTGTAATTCTGTCAGAGACAGCAAGGGACTTGGAAGAGCAGTTGAACGGAATGGACAGTGTCTTGAAAGGAGGATATAAGATGAACATCAACAAAAGCAAAACGAGGATAATGGAATGTAGTCAAATTAAGTCGGGTGATGCTGAGGGAATTAGATTAGGAAATGAGACACTTAGAGTAGTAAAGGAGTTTTGATATTTAGGGAGTAAAATAACCGATGATGGTCGAAGCAGAGAGGATATAAAATGTAGACTGGCAATGGTAAGGAAAGCGTTTCTCAAGAAGAGAAACCTGTTAACATCGAGTATAGATTTTAGTGTCAGGAAGTCGTTTCTGAAAGTATTTGTATGGAATGTAGCCATGTATGGAAGTGAAACATGGACGATAACTAGTTTGTACAAGAAGAGAATAGAAGCTTTCGAAATGTGGTGCTAAGAAGAATGCTGAAGATAAGGTGGGTAGATCACGTAACTAATGAGGAGGTATTGAGTAGGATTGGGGAGAAGAGGAGTTTGGGGCACAACTTGACTAGAAGAAGGGATCGGTTGGTAGGACATGTATTGGGGCATCGAGAGATCACAAATTTAGCATTGGAGGGCACCGTGGAGGATAAAAATCGTAGAGGAAGACCAAGAGATGAATACACTAAGCAGATTCAGAAGGATGTAATTGGCAGTAGGTACTTGGAGACGAAGAAGCTTGCACAGGATAGAGTAGCATGGGGAGTTGCATCAAACCAGTCTCAGGACTGAAGACCACAACAACAACAACAATGGGGAAATATCGAAACTTTGTCGAGGATGTGTCACGGCTTCGCAATGATACTTCTAGGAAAGAGCCTTGGAAACATACGGGCTGCTATAGATGTAGATGACTAACTGCATTGTTACTATGAAGAATTAACGTTCGTGATAAAAATTGAGGAATTTCACTGCATCATTCGAAAAGCGAGTACAGTTGGATATTTTGCCGGATCCGCTAAGTTTGTAGTTTTGTTGGGTGATTTAGTCCGTTCAGAAAGCATAAGCAAAACCTTATTGTCTCATTCTTTTATTTACCCTTGTCGCAACAGCAGGGCGGTTAAACAGCTACTATCTACGCTCTACCGCGCGATTTGTGTCGCTTATAATGCGAAAAAAGAATTGACGTACGAATCTGTGAAGTGGCAGGAAAATGTTAAGTGAATTAACTTCTCATCACAAGAGGAATACAGATGGACTCTTCCTTAAGTTCCGTAATTACGAAGCAATATAATTCCGAAATTTTTGTGGACGTTCTATTTATTTTCGTACAGGCGTCTGTGTTGCGTCTAATGAAAATAGACATGTCTGTATTCCCACACACGATGTGTTTGTTACGTTGAAAAGCCTTTGTCCATTTGAAGTAACACTGTGAAGTGTATCTGTTGCATGCAGTGATCTCATCCATGCTTTTGTGGCAAGGGGTACAACGGTTATTCAAGTGTTTCGATGTCTGCATCGTCGGTATCATGTTTATCAAACTTTCCATTACTCTGTGATAGAATAATTTCAAATTTAAGAGTGAAAACCACACCCATCGGTTCCACAGCACGCTAGGTAAGTCATTAGCAATTATTTACCGAGTGCTGTTTGGTTGTAATATTGTTCGACAACTAACATTGGTTGAGATTTTCGAAGAGTTCTCGATCCGGCATTCGTTACCTCAGCTGCGCTCATGAAATGTGTCCGTGTGTTCCGTATCGTATGGTCTGTCCCTAGAAAATGAGTCTGCGACGTCCTTTATACTTAATAGTCCGTTAGGCTTTACCACGTAACTTATACCCTATTTTTTACAACGCAGTCAGTTAGTACAGAGTGGCGCCAAATTGATATTAAAAAAGGATTTGTCTACTGTTCTTTAACAGTAAATGATTCTCCTTGTGCCCTTGTTGTACTTAAGCTCTGAAAATTCTATAGCTCATCCACCAATATGTCATATTTCAGTATGGAAGCACTTAAATTGGAACAGAGTTTGTTGATCGTAAAGGTCTTTTACGCAAATTCTACACCCATCGGTTTGGTGTGACGCAGATTGAGCAGGACATTTGGTCTAAGAATGGCAGAGTCCGGAATGACCACTGCTCAGTGAGATAACGGTACAGAACTGAAGTCAGACTTTGACGACAAAATTGAAGCATCCTGTTATACAGATTTTGTGTAATATTTCCGTGTATTTTAACACGTTGATGGAATATTTTGAAAAGACCGGATCCCTACACGATTCCACGAAGGGCCAGGGAGGGTAACCAGTCTTAGATGTAACCCCCGGAAAATGTGGAACGAGTGCGAACCTTGTTCAATGAGGTGACCGCTGCATCTACAAGACACGCAGCATAGCAACGCAGGACGTCACGACGGTCTCTCCAGAGGATAATGAGAGAGAAAGATAAAATTTTCCTCAGAACATTCAACGAGGCCAACATGTGAAGAATTGGGATTTGGAGCGGCGATATTCTTTTGGAAATGATTAAGCCCTTTAAAATGGGTGGGCATGGACCAGATCAAGTTTAGTGATAAAGTACTTTTCCGTTTCCATGGGTAAGTCAACAAACTAAGCTAGATCCAATGGCCTACTGAGAAACCATGCGTTAAAGCTGTTGCTCGAGCTGAACAAAAAAAAGTCACTGTTCGCAGCGCACTCAGTACACAATGCATCATTGGGACCATTTTTGTTGACAAGCATCTCACAGCGGACAAACAGAGACAGGAACATGAATTAGTACCGGTTGGACGACGCGGCCGAAACCACCGAACCTACTGGTTCACGAAGTATGGAGCACATCCACTTCGTATTGCGGACCCTTTAGATTTATTTCGGGAGACGTTCTGAGATCCAGTCGCTCCCCTGTACATCTTAGCATACGCTGGAAATCATATGTAGCAGGCCGGAGTAGCCAAGCGGTTCTAGGCGCTACAGTTTGGAACCACGCAACCGCTACGGACGCAGGTTCGAATCCTGACTCGGGCATGGATGTGTGTGATGTCCTTCGGTTAGTTAGGTTTAAGTAGTTCTAAGTTCTAGGGGAATGATGACCACAGCATTTAAGTCCAATAGTGCTCAGAGCCATTTGAACTATATGTAATGGCTCCTACAGACCCGATCTCGACTCATGTGATTATTTTTAATGGGATTATCTTAAGTACAGGTTCTTCAAAGATACATCTATAACAGACTAGGATGATGTTAATTCGATTTCCAGAGCGGAAATACTGTGTTTCAGAACGCCATCACAGAATTCAGATCAGCGCTCTACACACGGAACGCCGCAGAAGGATATCACTTCGAAAATCATTAGTATTAACTTTCAGGTTGTCTGCTATAGCGTAAGTATAAAAACAAGAATCTCTGACCCCGTATTATGTTGTAGTACACAAAAACTTTTAACGCCTACTTTACGCCACCCAGTATGTAAGCAGTCACAACATATTTTCAGGATTATCTTTGGTTAATTAAGTTTAAAAGTTAAATATACTTTATTCTCTTTCACATTTTCAGATTTGCTTGCGCCCTCGATTGCATTACGTAGAATGCTTCTAATTATGAACTGTGTTATTCACACTGTTCTTCACGTCTGCGAAAATGTCCAGAGCTTTTGTTCTGTGTTCCGCTATGAGCGATTATTAATTACTACATCAATATTGTGTGGTTATTTTGTATGTTAATTCTGCCTCGTAATTAATACGTTAATACGTGTAGCAAAACGTTTGACGTTGTTTAGCCCGAGAGAATTGCGTTGCTGCTGTACAAACTGACAAATCCGCAATTCTGTTATACAAACAAACGTCACTGGCGAGCATTACGTCCATTATTACTGAGTAATGCGCATTGCGGGTTCGCTGGTTCCTTCGTTGGTATCTCGATAACATGCACACTAGCACACACAGCCTTGATAACGGGCAGCAACAAAAAATTACCGTACACAAAATAGTGTTAGTGGCAAACGTCTAACTACATGACCTGTACATGCAGTATTTTCATAGGGAGAAGTAAAGACGCAAGATATCTGCGAGGTGCGGTTGACAGAGTACTAGCCACGAATTCAGCATGAATGCGATGATCCAATAACAACTGTTTTAACTTGCTGAGAGAAAACTTTCTTCTTCGTACGTGTTTGGTGAACGCTTTACAGCTTCACGGGCGGCTTAGATGAGAGGCAGTTCTACAGTGTACTTATTGGCAAATGTAGAGTGTTAGGTAACATGATGCCGGCCGCTGTGTCCGAGCGGTTCTAGGCACTTCAGTCCGGATCGCGCTGCTGCTACGGTCGCAGGTTCGAATCCTGCCTCAGGCGTGGATGTGTGTGATGTCCTTAGGTTATTCAGGTTTAAATAGTTCTAAGTCTAGGGGACTGATGACCTCAGATGTTAAGTCCCATAGTGCTCAGAACCATTTGAACCATTTTTTTAGGTAACACGATGGTATGGAATAGGGAAACGTCTGGATATGCTACATCATTTTTTGTCCAATTTCAGAAGCCACAGAGGTGACGTTATTCAGTTTAATTCCACTCTGCTTTATTTAATCGCTTTATTGGAACTCCTCATTTGCACTGCTGTGAACGTATGACAAACACAACTTCTCCTTCTGGCAAATACTACTCTGTACTTAATTCGTTTTTTAACATATAGTGCAAGAAGCTAATGTTTATCTTATTCCCAACATTTATGAAAGATATCTATCTGCTAGGCATAACTGTCTGTGTGTTACATCGTTTCCTTTCTCAGTAACCTTTGCTTCTGTGGTCTTAACGTACGTTAATCTTCAAACATCGAATCTATACGACTGCAGAATTATACGGTTAATTAACTTTGGTAGCTGGTAGAAGAGATACGTCTCTCTATTTTAAAATCAATTTATTCGCTTTATCTATTCGAGCTGAGCTACTTCGTTTGTGAGCACAAAATTCAGTATTCATACTCAATAGAAAAAGTCTTTTGAATCGATTAACACAATTAACTTTCATGTGTACAGGATACCAGGTTTCCTGAATCATTTGATGATAGGTGTTAGACTATGTAGCGGTTTCCTCGTACTGTTACATAGTATAATGGATGTTAAAGGGACCTGTTCATGTGAAGATAAGTGCTGGACCAACTGTGTTATCTCATGCCTCCAACACGAAATTGCTTAATTTCTATAGATCCAAACTCCAGACCAGTTCTTATATAACCTTACTGTGCAATCGTGAGTGGGAGAACTGATTAAGGTAAATTACATTGCAGCGTTAAGTGCAAATATAGGATAAAATTATGAAAAAATTTGAATTTTTTAAATTGCGAAATTTATTATGTTGATTCATTAAGAATAACGTCCAAAATTCCATAATCGAATTCTTGCTGAAAATATGTTTAAAAAAGGCTTTTTGGGCCTCTGCGCCTGCCAAATTCCCCCCCCCCCCCCCCTCTCTATGCTGTGATCCACACTTTGTGTACGCTAGAAATATTTTGTGCACCAGTTTTTCGTTCACACAATCGTAACGTACAGTGGAAGAGTCTAGAACGCTGTGAGAAAGCTTATCTTTTGCTTGTTCCTCTGTTTACAATGTGGTTTCTTTGAATAGTACGTGCTACAAATTTATTTCAGTTTTTAGTTTTGCATATGTTCCACTCCAAAAGATAGCAGGTATTTACAGGTGCGAAAATTACCGAACTATCAGTCTCATAAGTCACGGCTGCAAAATATTAACAGGAATTCTTGTAGACGAATCGAAAAACTGGTAGAAGCCGACGTTAGAGAGGGTAAGTTTGGATTCTGTAGAAATGTTGGAACACGTGAGGCAGTACTGACCCTACGACTTATCTTAGAAGACAGATTAAGGAAAGGCAAATCTACTTTCCTAGACTTTTGGCAATGCTGACTTCAACACACTTCTTCAATTCTGAAGGTGGCAAGAGTCAAATACAGGGAGCGAAAGGCTATTTACAATTTGTACAGAGACCAGATGGCAGTTATAAGAGTCGAAGGGTATGAAAGGGAAGCAATGGTTGGGAAGGGAATGAGACAGGTTTGTAGCCTATCCCCGATGTTATTCAATCTGTATATTGAGCAAGCAGTAAAGGAAACAAAAAAAATAGGAATAGGAATAAAAATCCATGCAGAAGAAATAAAAACTTCGAGGTTTGCCGATTTCATTTAAATTCTATCAGAGACAGAAAAGGACCTGGAAGAGCAGTTGAACGGAATTGACAGAAGGAGGATACAAGATGAACATCAACAAAAGCAAAACGAGGATAAGGGAATGTAGTCGAAATAAATCAGGTGATGCTGAAGGAATTAGATTAGGAAATGAGACACTTGAAGTAGTAGAGGAGTTTTCCTATTTGGGAAGTTAAACAACTGATGATGGTCGAAGTAGAGAGAATATGAAATGTAGACTGGTTATAGCAAGGAAAGCGTTTCCGAAGAAGAGAAATTTGTTAACATCGGGTATAGATTTAAGTGTCAGAAAGTCTTTACTGAAAGTATTTGTGTGGAGTGTAGCCATGTATGGAAGTGAAACATAGACGATGGATAGTTTAGACTAGAAGAGAATAGAAACTTTCGAAATGTCGTGCTAAGAAGAATGTTGAAGATAAGATGGGCAGATCATGCAGCTAATGAGGAGGTAGTGAATAGATTGAGGAGAGGAGGAATTTGTGGCAGAACTTGAATAGAAGAAGGGATAGGTTGGCAGAGCATGTTCTGAGGCATCAAGGGATCACCAATTTACGATTTTTACCCCTCTACGTTGCCATCCAATACTAGAGGGAAACCACGAGATGAATACACTAAGCAGGTTTAGAAGGATGTAGGTTGCAGAAGGTACTTCGTGACGAAGATGCCTGCACAGGATGGAGCAGCATGGAGAGCTGGATCAAACCTCTGGACTGAAGACAACAATTTTGAATATATCAACCTGCTCTGCTCCAAATGCGTCAGAAAAGTGAACGCATATTCAGAAAGTGAGGAAATGTCGAATTTCACGTGTAAAGGTACAGGAAAACCATTTTGATGCCGTGCCCTGTCCAATGGCAATTTCCCATATCCGGCGCCGGTGTCACCTCTTTATTGAACTTAAAAGAAGAATACGCCCTAAATGTTCCAACTTTCAGGTAACCAGCCAATTCTGAACTGCTGAAAAAAATGTATACGTTGGGAAAACACAGAATACAAATGAGAGCTACACTCACCTTATATGGATGTGTTATCCAAAAACAGTACTTGTGTCCTTAATTGTTGTGAAGATAGCTGCATGTGATACTCGTATTTTGTTCAGCAGTGGAAGTGTAGGTAGGATTAAGTGCCTGAAAAGAATAGGTTTGCATCCAGATGCATTCACACTGAAGATACTGTGAGGCGTAGATGAAGTGCGACAGGACAAAGCACAGGCAGCACAAGTAAAAATGCAAAAGTTCAGTAGGCAAAGAAGATTACTTCGAGAAGACGAGGAAGAGAATAAAGATTATGGATATGGACAACATTAGTCACTAGAGGTACAGCAATGTAGTCAAAAACTTAAATAAAAACTTTAAATGCTAATTACTCTAAACTGACTCTTTTAAGCTATAGTGCTATATTCCTTACTAACTGTATAAGTTAACATCCTGTAATTTGCCACTGTTCTTAAGAATTTGTAACTGAATAATTCTGCACAGCGCTTTACCTTTATTTTTCTCTGCGAAAATTTCTCATTTAGAAATTGACAATAGTAGAGCAGTTCCAGATAACAAAAAATTGAAAAATGAATTTCAGAGAAAACATCACATTAAACAAAAATCTGTTCCACGCGTTTTATTAGCCTCTTACACTCTTTAAACTGTGGAATTCCAGTTTTATTGCTTGATAAATCTCCGAGAAAAGGTACATAATAGGAACACTGCTAATTAAAAATTCAAATCCTTATAAAATGTATGCTATGTTTATTTTCAAACAAAAATATCATAGAATAGCAAGTATTATATTGTGCATACCATTTTAGCTGTAATATTTTTCGAGAAATTTATGTTTACATACAATTATGGATACTGCCCTACTTCTGTCCTTAAGGCAGCAGATTCCTGACGCTACAGAAACTGAGCATTCCGGATTTGTCTATCGAGGAATATTTCTATTTTAGTACTAGCTTTTCTTATTAAGACCATAGTCCTAATATTTGAATGAGATACATTGAATATGGCTCCATGAATGTTAATTTCCAGAGTAATTCTCACCGGCGACGGTATTGCGCACAGAGACAGTCACAAATCAGGATGCCAAGAATCGTTTACACTGGCGATCAGCTAACTTACCTCCAGGAAGCATTTGATCATGTTTACTGCGTAGGCGGTCCTCATGCGGCACTCCAGAATCTGCTGATAGTATCAGAATAAAAAAAAAACAAAAAAAAAAAAACAAAAACATTGTAATCTTCTGGAAACCTAAAATGGAACAGTAGAATGAGTATTCAGATGCTGTAAATCATGCGACAATCTTTCCTAAATAGACGAAGAGGTGTAAGTATCTCTTTTCTATGGGCCCAAACTCAGTTAGGATAGTTTACAACGACGAGGTTGAGCAGTTGCCGAAGAGGGCCAGCGTTTTTGGCTCCATAACACCCGACAACTCCCATGATCGAGTTCAAAGTTACACATGCGGAAACTGGCCGAAGAAGAATGACCAAAAGATTGGTGCCATCAAGTCTGTCATCTCAATACTACGCTGCAATTACAAGTGTCTCCTGAGTTTCGACAGTTTCAGGTGGACAGTAAGCCTGCAGCTATATTTTTTTTTATACGTTTCACCTACATCTACATTTACACTCCGCAAGCCACCCAACGGTGTGGGACGGAGGGCACTTTACGTCCCACTGTCATTACCTCCCTTTTCTGTTCCAGTCGCGTATGGTTCGCGGGAAGAACGACTGTCTGAAAGCCTCCATGCGCGCTCGAATCTCTCTAATTTTACATTCGTGGTCTCCTCGGTAGGTATAAGTAGGGGGAATCAATATATTCTATACCTCATCCAGAAACGCACCCTCTCGAAACCTGGCGAGCAAGCTACACCGCGATGCAGAGCGCCTCTCTTGCAGAGTCTGCCACTTGACTTTGCTCAACATCTCCGTAACGCTATCATGGTTACCAAATAACCCTGTGACGAAACGCGCCGCTCTTCTTTGGATCTTCTCTATCTCCTCCGTCAACCCGATCTGGTACGGATCCCACACTGATGAGCAATACTGAAGTATAGGTCGAACGAGTGTTTTGTAAGCCACCTCCTTTGTTGATGGACTACATTTTCTAAGGACTCTCCCAATGAATCTCAACCTGGTACCCGCCTTACCAACAATTAATTTTATATGATTATTCCACTTCAAATCGTTCCGCATGCATACTACCAGATATTTTACAGAAGTAACTGCTACCAGTGTTTGTTCCGCTATCATATAATCATACAATAAAGGATCCTTCTCTCTATGTATTCGCAATACATTACATTTGTCTATGTTCAGGGTCAGTTGCCACTCCCTGCACCAAGTGCCTATCCGCTGCAGATCTTCCTGTATTTCGCTACAATTTTCCAATGCTGCAACTTCTCTGTATACTACAGCATCATCCGCAAAAAGCCGCATGGAACTTCCGACACTATCTACTAGGTCATTTATATATATTGTGAAAAGCAATGGTCCCGTAACACTCCGCTGTGGCACGTCAGAGGTTACTTTAACGTCAGTAGACGTCCCTCCATTGATAACAACATGCTGTGTTCGGTTTGCTAAAAACTCTTCAATCCAGCCACGCAGCTGGTCTGATATTCCGTAGGCTCTTACTTCGTTTATCAGGTGACAGTGCGGAACTGTATCGAACGCCTTCCGGAAGTCAAGGAAAATAGCATCTACCTGGGAGCCTGTATCTAATATTTTCTGGGTCTCATGAACAAATAAATCGAGCTGGGTCTCACACGATCGCTGTTTCCGGAATCCATGTTGATTCCTACAGAGTAGCTTCTGGGTTTCCCAAAACGACATGATACTCGATGAAAAAACATGTTCTAAAATTCTACAACAGATCGACGTCAGAGATATAGGTCTATAGTTTTGCGCATCTGCTCGACGACCCTTCATGAATACTGGGACTACCTGTGCTCTTTTCCAATCATTTGGAACCTTCTGTTCCTCTAGGGACTTGCGGTACACGGCTGTTAGAAGGGGGTAAATTCTTTCGCGTACTCTGTGTAGAATCGAATTGGTGTCCAGTGGACTTTCCTCTGTTGAGTGATTCCAGTTGCTTTTCTATTCCATATACACTCATTTCGATGTTAGCCATTTTTTACGTACCATGGTTTAATTCCTTCTACTTATATCTGACAGGCTTGAA
Organism: Schistocerca piceifrons; assembly: GCF_021461385.2. Lineage (NCBI taxonomy): Eukaryota > Metazoa > Arthropoda > Insecta > Orthoptera > Acrididae > Schistocerca > Schistocerca piceifrons. Next base: position 557,327,390 of record NC_060143.1, read on the forward strand.
GGATAACCATACTTGCCAATGTCAACAGAAAGAAGAAAGAGGTGTAGCCACTTTTTTTATACTGTAGTTTCTTCGAAGCAAAAGCGCTTGCTACGAAATTGAAAGTGCCATTTTCAACAAGTGCACTTGTTTTGCATCATCATGAAGATACTGAAATACAAACATGTTCAGAAAGAAAACAGAATACCGTGAACAACTACAGATAGTTCGCGCATATTCGCAGAACATGTATGTTCTGCACAAATGCCGGCCGTTGTGGCCGAGCGGTTCTAGGCACTTCAGTCCGTAACCGCGCTGCTGCTACAATCGCAGGTTCGAAATCGGCCTCGGACATGGATGTGTGTGATGTCCTTAGGTTAGTTAGGTTTAAGTAGTTGTAAGTCTAGGGGACTCATGACGTCTGATGTTAAGTCCAATAGTGCTTAGTGACATTTGAACCATCTCTGCAGAAATGATTAGCATTTGAACCATGTCGGCCCGCGGGTTCAAAGTCAACACTGATATCGAGGCGCAACCCACCTACCGGTAAAATGTGCCTGCGGCTCTCGTTGTCACTATAAACAGCAGGTAATGTGTCAGTATGACTTGAGCAGGCGTGCAGGATGCCTCGCAGACGTATGCGTGAAATGTACCGTCAAATTTGTGACTTTGAAAGAGGGCGCATTATTACCATGAGAGAATGTGATGCATCAATCCGGGAAATTGCTCCTAGTGTCGGCCAAATGTTTTGGCAGTGCAACGAGTTTGTGCAGAATGGTTTGGGGAAAGCCGTAGAACACGACGAGATGGGTCACGTCGCACCACCTATGTCACCCCACGACAAGATCGACACCTGACCCGAATGGCATTAAAGGAGCGATTTGCGTCCTCCTCGGATCTGGCGCGTAACACATCGTACACTAGCATGGATATCAGTCCCTCGCCGCTTACTACGGCATGCGTTACGTGTGCGTCGTCCAATTCTCCGCCCACCTTCGACGAATGTGCAGAATCTTGCTTGATGGCAATGGTGGATGAAACGACGTCACTAAGGACAGTAATGGCATCAGATAGTGTTTTCGGACGAATTCAGGTTCTGTTTGTTTGAAAATGATGGCTGCATTTTGGTCCGCAGTAGACAGGGGGAGCGGCGTCATAGACACTGCATTCGCACAAGACATACAGCAGCAACTCAAGACCTTACGGTGTGGGGTTCTACTGGGTACAACCACAAATCACAGTGGTGCTCGTCCAGGGTACTGTGACCAGTATGACCAACGTGTATGACATCCTGCGACCTGTAACCATACCCTTTCTGCACAACACCGCAGACACTAGTTTTCAGCAGCACAATGCACGACTGCATGTTGTGCACAAACACGTGCCTTTCACAGGATGTCAGCCTTTTCCCGTGGCCCACCAGATCAGCAGACTTGTCGATAATCGAAAATGTGTGGGACGTGGTGAAAAGACATGTGCAGTGGTGTGACCCAGTGCCAACCACCACAGATGAACTTTGGAACCAGGTGAATTCAGTGTGGATGGCTATTTCAGAGAATGCCTACTGAACCTAAACGACTGACATGCTAATCATTTCTGCAGAACAAACTAATTTACATACCCTGTGAAAATGAAGATCCTTTAGGCCTCATTTTGTTACCTTAGTTACAACCTAAAATACATTCATTTTTTACAGTCGTTGAATAAATAAAACCCACTGATGATGGCAAAGAGGTGCCGAAACATGTTTGGACAACAAGATAAAACAGTGTCTGGCACAAAAGGCGCAACCTACATCCAATACTTTTGACTTTCGCAACTGCTTCGTTCACATACGCCACCCGTGTGAAGCATGGCCGGATCGCCATCTACCTCCCTTTTTCGGTTCTCTCTTTCTCCCCCCCCCCCTCCCATCTCTCTCTCCATCTGTCTCTCTTTCTTTCTCCCTCTCTTTCACTCTCTCGCTCTCTCTCTCTCTCTCTCTCTCTCTCTCTCTCTCTCTCTCCCTCCATCTCTCTCTCTCTCTCTCTCACTCTGTGTGTGTGTGTGTGTGTGTGTGTGTGTGTGTGTGTGTGTGTCTCCCTCACTTC